>NC_141167.1:110587500-120587500 GCF_055505025.1 Bos grunniens
GTTGAAGAAGGCAAAGTGGTTTACAATTATTTCAGTTAAGAACAGTACTCAACCTAAGATAGATGTAATTTAAAAATAGATATGTAGTAACTAGATATATTAATTTAATTATCAATAAATTAACACATTAATGAATGGATAAACCGATGAAAGTGATGACTTGTCTACTCAGTGTGCATGCTCTGTCACTAAGTCATGTCCGATTCTTTGGGACCCCATGAACTCTAGCCTGCCAAGATCCTCTGTCCGTGGGATTTACCAGGAAATCATTCTGAAGTGGGTTGCCATTTCCTTCTCCAGGGGAATCTTCCTGACCCAGGTATCAAACCTGCATCTCCTTCATGACACATGTATTCTTTACCACTCTGCCACCAAAGAAGCCCTGTCTACTTAGAGAGCATATCAAGTCTACCTATTAGCCTACGGGTCACTCTGCTACAGTCAGGTAGAAAAATGAAACATACTTTTGCTTCTCTTGAAATGAGAGAATGTGAAGAGAAAATATTCAAAGATGGTATAGATTAAGAAATATACCTTGAAAATGTAGGATCGACAGCTGGTCTCTGCAACTGAGCTACTTTAGGTAGAAGTTTTTCTTTTTGTATTCTTCTTTTGTGCCTTATATTTTCAACTATTTGGTTGCTTTGATCTTTTTATTACTTTAAAAATTCAAACTTGATTTTAGTTGAATTGTCAAAAGGATTTTCTCATCATTTAGTTAGGAGAAATTGGAGAAGCTGAAACTCCTTGAGGCCAGGTGCACCCAACGCAATATTGAGTTCTGTTGGAAATCCGGGTAAAATGTGAGTAGACACAATGGCTCATATTGAAGTAAGGTCCGATGTGTTTGATTTATTGTCTTTTGAAGTTTGAAACTACAATTAGAGAAGAATCAGAGAATTATCTTGGCAGAATGGTAGGTATTTAGTAATATCAATGGCCAACCTGACTGTAATAACTTTGTGTTTCTCTAGAGTCACTTAAATATACTAAAATCCCATCCAACTCTCTTCTATTAAGTGTTTGAAATTGATTGATTAAGGGGAAAAGATGTACTTAAGTCAATACAATATTGTCTCTGTAAATGCATGCAAATAGGAATTGGGTATGCATGTTGGTCTGGTAGTTGTTTTTTTTTTTTTTAATAAAATAATAGGATTAAAAACTAAAACCTGAAGTAGATATATGTTTAAAGTATCTCCACAAGGAAGCTTAAGAAAAACTAACACTACTACCTGAAAATTAAATAACATGTAGCAGAGGCTGACATTTACTAGAAGTTTACAGTGTGCATGTGCTCTGCTCAGTGCTTTAATTTTCATAAGAAAACTAGGAAAGAGGTATTATTAGTATTTTATGTTACACATTAAAAAGCTGAAGCACAAAAAATTACACTGATAATAAATGATAGAGTTAGGCTGACATGCAGGAAGTTTCAGACATTTCCATTCCCTAATTGCTATTTGAAGTAGGGAGTGTGAAAATAATTCCCTAGACTTAAACACTAAGAAAGATGCAGAAATATCACTGGAAATATGTACTCTTGAGTTTTGGAAACAATTCCATGAATTGACATAGTCCATTGGGCATTTCCTACTAGCATCAGTCCTTATCCCTTCTCCTATTTCTTGTTCCTCAATCTATAGTGGAACTAACTATCTCCACCTTTCATGGCAAACACTGTTTCTTCATTTTTGTCCTCTGTAGATCAATCTTGGGGAACAAGTCAACCAAGCTAATTATTCCTCTGTCACAGAGTTCCTATTGATGGGATTCTCCAACCTTGGAAAAATCCAGTTCATCCTCTTTGCTGTTTTTTCTGTGCCTGTATCTAATTATCCTGAGTGGAAACATCACCATTGCCACTGTCATCTGACTGGATTTCAGCCTCCACATACCCATGCATTTCTTCCTAGGGATCCTTTCCATCTCTGAGACATGCTATACCTTTGTCATTCTGCCCAAGATGCTCATAAATCTGTCGTCTCTGTTCAGAACAATCTCATTTATTAACTGTGCCACTCAGATAGTTTTCTTCCTTGGTTTTGCTGTCACTAATTGCATGCTACTGGGAATCATGGGTTATGACCGCTTTGTTGTCATCTGTCATCCACTTTGGTACTCTATCCTTATGAGCTGGCAAGTCTGTGGACAGTTGGCAGCCACTTGTGCTGTAATTGTTTTTTTTTGTTGTTGTTTTCATTGATAGGCTTCCTCTTAGTTTTTTGAACTACTTTTCTGTCCCAGCAAGATTAACCATTACTTCTGTGGCATCTCACCAGTTATCTGCCTTGTCTGTACTGATTCCTATAATGAACTCATCATCTTCATTGGTGGAGTTTTAGCATTCATGGTCCCTATGACTTTTATCTGCATCTCTTATGGCTTCATTGTTCATACGATCCTGAGGATCCCATCAGTTGAAGGCAAGAGAAAAGCCTTCTCCACTTGTGCCTCACATCTTACCGTAGTCATTGTCTACTATGGCTGTGCCTCCTTTGTCTACCTGGGGCTGTCATCGAAGTACTCATCCAGCAAAGATAGACTTGTGACAGTGACCTACACAGTTGCAGCTCCATTGTTGAACCCCCTGGTGTCTAGCCTAAGGAAGAAAGATGTCCAGATGGCCATTCGAAAAGTGATTGGCAGAAGAGGATTTTATTCTGAAGCTCTGTAATGAGAATACTTCGTATCTACAAAATACTCTTTTCTGAGGATATACCAATAACTGTAAAAGTGATGACAATGTTGTCTTTCATTCACATAGCACTTTATAACCTCATAGTGAAAGCTTCTCCATGGTATTAATTTGATAGGTTTGGTGAAGTGCAATCTTAAACTTGGGGGTAATTATTAATACTATACATATTTGAAATGCTCTTAAACTTGAACAGAGAAGTATATTTTAAATTAATTTTATTGGAATATAGTTGTTTCCCAATGTTTCTACTATACCAAAAATTGAATAAGCTGTATGTATACTTAGGTAAGAATAATTTTAGTCTCTTCCAGGAAGGATAAGTAACATACTGTGAATGGTAATTCAATATAGAAGGTTCAGTCATTACAAATTTTCAAGTTTAGAAAAACTTCAACAGGACTCTTCACAAAAAAATCGTTAAGAAAATGGAATAAATCTAGTTGAAATTTAATATAACCATGAGTTATCAGTGTTGAAAAGGACCCAAGTGTATCACTTCCAATTGCTCTGTCGTTGCAGGGATCTTACCTGCAGTATTTCTGCCTCTAGTTTAACCACTGTTAAATATCACTGTTATAAAGCTCCACTTTTATATACTGTCTTCCTTTTCATTACACATATTATTTCTGGAGATGAATATCCTGTATATAATTTTTCACTTCCACAGCAGCAATTTAAATATTTGAAGATGAATAATGTATGCTTTCCCTAAAACACCTTTAACGTAGCTGATAAATCCTGGTTATTTTTCTCTGGATTATTCTCAAGGTACTTTTCATTTCATTAACAGCATTCTTTGATAGAGTCACCAGGAAATGGGTATAATAATCCAGGTGACTTTGGATAATCCTCTCCCTAGTCCTTAAAGTTAATTTTATATTAATACATCGAGTTTCTTCCCTATAATTTTTCTATAAATTCTATTACATGTGTATTCTTTTCTGACCCTTATGTTTTTCAGACTAAAGGATTATATGTTATATATCCACAGTCCTTTAATTTTAAAGCATATTTTGATCAGTTTTGCTTAGCTGGATATTTCTTTTTCAATTATCACTAATCTTCTGTTCTCTGAAGAAGGTATTGTGCATATTCACACTTCCATTTAAAACAATTAACTGTTCTCCCCTCCCACAGCCCTCTCTGTCACTCTTTCCAAACACAATGTTACCTGATATTATTGCATCATACTTTAGAGGAAATGTAAGGTATCAACCAAAACACCCTCTTTTTTTGTCACTGCATTTGTAAATATACTTGTACCACAATTATTTTAATATTTTTCTAAATTCCTGTTGCAGTAGAAACAGTTCTTTTTAGCTTTCTCAAATACCTCTTCCTTTTCAAATTATCTGAATTTTGTCTATTTATTACTTATCAGTGTTCCCTGAGTCCCTCTCCATGCAATTAGGTTTTCATTTTTTTAATCTTAGAAACAAGAATTGATAACTTGAAATAATGCAAATATATTTAAAATGTGAATGCATCTACATTTTTCAGATTGGGCATTTTTGGGCCAGTTATGCCAGATCATACACACCCTCATATATATATGTATATATATATATATATATATATATATATATATATATATAAAGCTAGAGGAATGCAAAATAATTGATCATTTGAGTGGATCAATCCAGTCCCAAGTTAAAGACATTTTTACTTCCCTCTGGTTTTGTAGTATGTGTGTGCTTAGTCGCTTAGTCGTGTTCAACTCTTTGCAACGTCATAGACTGTAGTCTGCAAGGCTCCTCTGTTCATGGGATTCTCCAGGTAAGAATACTGGAGTTGATAGCATTCCATTCTCCAGGGGATCTTCCCAACCCAAGGATCAAACCTGTGTCTTCTGCAGTGCAGGCAGATTATTTACTGTCTGAGCCACCAGGGAAGCCCATCAAGTACATATATCAACATGCTAGTAAAGTTATCTTTGTTTTAAAAGACCTATATATATAAAACTATAAAACACTGGTGAAAGAAATCAAAGATGACACAAATAGATGGAGAAATATACTATGTTCATGGATCAGAAGAATCAGTATAGTGAAAATGAGTATACTACCCAAAGCAATCTATAGATTCAATGCAATCCCTACCAAGCTACCAATGGTATTTTTCACAGAACTAGAACAAATACTTTTACAATTTGTATGGAAATACAAAAAACCTTGAATAACCTATGCAATATTGAGAAAGAATAATGGAACTGGAGGAATCAACCTGCCTGACTTCAGGCTCTACTACAAAACTACAGTCAAGGTAGTATAGTACTGGCACAAAGACAGAAATATTGATCAATGGAACAAAATAGAAAGCCAGGAGATAAATCCATGCACCCATGGACACCTTATCTTTGACAAAGGTGGCAAGAATATACAATGGAGAAAAGACAATCTCTTTAACAAGTGATGCTGCGAAAACTGGCCAACCACCTGTAAAAGGATGAAACTAGAACACTTTCTAACACCATACACAAAAATAAACTCAAAATGGATTAAAGATCTAAATGTAAGACCAGAAACTATAAAACTCTTAGAGGAAAACATAGGCAAAACACTCTCCAACATAAATCACAGGAGGATCCTCTATGACCCATAAACAATGGGACCTAATTAAACTTAAAAGCTTTTGTACAATGGAGGAAACTATAAGCAAGGTGAAAAGACAGCCTTCAGAATGGGAGAAAATAATAGCAAATGAAGCAATTGACAAAGAATTAATCTAAAAAATATATAAGCAACTCCTGCAGCTCAATTCCAGAAAAATAAGCGACCCAATCAAAAAATGGGCCAAAGAACTAAACAGACATTGCTGCAAAGAAGACATACAATGGCTAACATACGAAAAGATGCTCAACATCACTCATTATCAGAGAAATGCAAACCAAAACCACAATGAGGTACCATCTCATGCCGGTCAGAATCAGTTCAATTCAGTTCAGTCGCTCAGTCTTGTCTGACTCTTTGTGACCCCATGGACAGCAGCGCACCAGGATTCCCTGTCCATCACCAATTCCCGGAGCTTACTCAAACTCATGTCTGTTGAGTCAGTGGTGCCATTCAACCATCTCGTCCTCTGTCATCCCCTCCTCCTCCCACCTTTAAAAAGTCTACAAACAATAAATGCTGGAGAGGGTGTAGAGAAAAGGGAAAACTCTAATACTGTTGGTGGGAATGCAAATTAGTATGACCACTATGGAGAACAATGTGGAGATTACTTAAGAAACTGGAAATAGAACTGCCAAACAACCCAGCAATCGCACTGCTGGGCATACACACTGAGGAAACCAGAACTGAAAGAGACACATGTACCACAATGTTCATCAAAGCACTGTTTACAATAGCTAGGACATGGAAGCAACCTAGATGGCCATTGGCAGATGAATTGATAAGAAAGCTGTGGTACATATACACAATGGAATGTTACTCAGCTATTAAAAAGAACACATTTGAATCAATTCTAATGAGGTGGATGAAACTGGAGCCTATTATACAGAGTGAAGCAAGTCAGAAAAAAAAACACCAATACAGTATATTAATGCATGTATATATATATATATATATATATATATATATATATATATGGAATTTGACTGGAATGCGAAAGTAGGAAGTCAAGAAACACCTGGAGTAACAGGCAAATTAGGCCTTGGAATACGGAATGAAGCAGGGCAAAGACTAATAGAGTTTTGCCAAGAAAATGCACTGGTCATAACAAACACCCTCTTCCAACAACACAAGAGAAGACTATACATGGACATCACCAACACCGAAATCAGATTGATTATATTCTTTGCAGCCAAAGATGGAGAGGCTCTATACAGTCAGCAAAAACAAGACCAGGAGCTGACTGTGGCTCAGACCATGAACTCCTTATTGTCAAATTCAGACCTAAATTGAAGAAAGTAGGGAAAACCACTAGACCATTCAGGTATGACCTAAATAAAATCCCTTATGATTATACAGTGGAAGTGAGAAATAGATTTAAGGGCCTAGATCTGATAGATAGAGTGCTTGATGAACCATGGAATGAGGTTTGTGACATTGTACAGGAGACAGAGATCAAGACCATCCCCATGGAAAAGAAATGCAAACAAGCAAAATGGCTTTTGCTATGTAGGTTATATCTGGGGAGGCCTTACAAATAGCTGTGAAAAGAAGAGAAGCGAAAAGCAAAGGAGAAAAGGAAATATATAAACATCTGAATGCAGAGTTCCAAAGAATAGCAAGAAGAGATAAGAAAGCCTTCTTCAGCAATCAATGCAAAGAAATAGAGGAAAACAACAGAATGGGAAAGACTAGAGATCTCTTCAAGAAAATTAGAGATACCAAGGGAACATTTCATGCAAAGATGGGCTCAATAAAGGACAGAAATGGTGTGGACCTAACAGAAGCAGAAGATATTAAGAAGAGATGGCAAGAATACACAGAAGAACTGTACAAAAAAGATATTCACGACCCAGATAATCATGATGGTGTGATAACTGACCTAGAGCCAGACATCCTGGAATGTGAAGTCAAGTGGGCCTTACAAAGCATCACTACAAACAAAGATAGTGAATGTGATGGAATTCCAGTTGAGCTATTTCAAATCCTGAAAGATGATGCTGTGAAAGTGCTGCACTCAATATGCCAGCAAATTTGGAAAACTCAGCAGTGGCCACAGGACTGGAAAAGGTCAGTTTTCATTCCAATCCCAAAGAAAGGCAATGCCAAAGAATGCTCAAACTACCGCACAGTTGCACTCATCTCACACACTAGTAAAGTAATGCTCAAAATTCTCCAAGCCAGGCTTCAGCAATATGTGAACCGTGAAATTCCTGATGTTCAAGCCAGATTTAGAAAAGGCAGATCAAATTGCCAACATCCAATGGATCATGGAAAAAGCAAGAGAGTTCCAGAAAAAACATCTATTTCTGCTTTATTGACTATGCCAAAGCCTTTGACTGTGTAGATCACAATAAACGGTGGAAAATTCTCAAAGAGATGGGAATACCAGACCACCTGATCTGCCTCTTGAGAAATTTGTATGCAGGTCAGGAAGCAACAGTTAGAACTGGACATGGAACAACAGAGTGGTTCCAAATAGGAAAAGGAGTACGTCAAGGCTGTATATTGTCACCCTGTTTATTTAACTTCTATGCAGAGTACATCATTAGAAACGCTGGACTGGAAGAAGCACAAGTTGGAATCAAGATTGCTGGGAGAAATACCAGTAACCTCAGATATGCAGATGACAGCACCCTTATGGCGGAAAGTGAAGAGAAACTAAAAAGCCTCTTGATGAAAGTGAAAGTGGAAAGTGAAAAAGTTGGCTTAAAGCTTAACATTCAGAAAACAAAGATCATGGCATCTGGTCCCATCACTTCATGGGAAATAGATGGGGAAACAGTGGAAACAATGTCAGACTTTATTTTTCTGGGCTCCAAAATCACTGCAGAAGGTGACTGCAGCCATGAAATTAAAAGACGCTTACTCCTTGGAAGGAAAGTTATGACCAACCTAGAATGCATATTCAAAAGCAGAGACATTACTTTTCCAACAAAGGTTCATCTAGTCAAGGCTATGGTTTTTCCTGTGGTCATGTATGGATGTGAGAGTTGGACTGTGAAGAAGGCTGAGCACCAAAGAATTGGTGCTTTTGAACTGTGGTGTTGGAGAAGACTCTTGAGAGTCCCTTGGACTGCAAGGAGATCCAACCAGTCCATTTTGAAGGAGATCAGCCCTGGGATTTCTTTGGAAGGAATGATGCTAAAGCTGAAACTCCGGTACTTTGGCCACCTCATGCGAAGAGTTGACTCATTGGAAAAGACTCTGATGCTGGGAGGGATTGGGGGCAGGAGGAGAAGGGGATGACAGAGGATGAGATGGTTGGATGGCATCACTGACTCGATGGAGCTGAGTCTGAGTGAACTCTTGGAGTTGGTGATGGACAGGGAGGCCTGGCGTGCTGCAGTTCATGGGGTCGCAAAGAGTCGGACACGACTGAGTGACTGAACTGAACTGAACTGAATGATGACCCTATATGCGAGACAGCAAAAGAGACACAGATATAAAGAACAGATTTTTGGACTCTGTGGAAGAAGGCTAGGGTGGGATGATTTGAGAGAACAGTATTGAAACATGTATATTATCATATGTGAAACAGATCACCAGTCCAAGGTCGATGCATGAGACAGGACGCTCAGGGACAGTGCACTGAGATGACCCAGAGGGATGGAATGGGGAGGGAGGTGGGAGGAGGATTCAGGATGGGGGACACATGTACACCCATGGTTGATTCACGTCAATGTATGGCAAAACCAGTACAATATTGTAAAGTAATTAGCCTCCAATTAAAATGAATTAATTAATTTTTAAAAAGTTATATTTGTTTTGCTGTTGTTTGCAATTTTTAGTTGATTTTTATTTATTATTTATCTTGAGGGTTTTTTTTTTTTTTTGGTATGTGTGTCTGTTGTGCACTTAATATTTTCATAACATGAAAAAAATAAAACCTAGAAATGAATAATGGCACTTCCTTATATTGTGCTCCCGTAGTGCTTGGGTGCCTTATTGTAAACAATTCTCAAGAACTATCAATATAATATCTTTGACATGCAATATTCCCATAGAGAAAAGAAAAATCTTATTCCATATTGGATCTGCTCCTTTCACTTTAACTTTGTATTCTATTGCTTTTGCTACAAATTAATCACCAAAGGGATGTTACCTACTAGCTTAAATTATATAAAATGGCCCATCGCTGGGAGCCCTGCCTTCCCTGTAACAAGCATTAAGTTAAAATACCTTTGTTCAGCTCACAGGAAACTTCCTGACAAGGCCCACCTGCAAATCACTGAAGGAAGGAAGAAATTAACACAGTGTAGAACAAGGAATTTACCCCCCTCCCCTTTTAGTAAAAGAAACCTGATTCTAGCTCAGGCGAGATGGTTCTTTGGGACACAAGTGCATCATCTTCTCATTCTGCTGACTTTGTGAATAAAGTCTCTATTCCTGCACCAGCTTCTCTCAAATTGGCCTATTGTATAGTGGAGATTCCCAGGTGGCTCAGTGGGTAAAGAATCTGCCTGCAGTCGGAGATGCTGATTCAATCTGTTGTTTGGGAAGATCTCCTTGAGGAAAGCATAGTAATCCACTCCTGTATTCTCGCCAGGAGGATCCCATGGACAGATGAACTTGGCGGACTCCAGTCCATAGGGTCACAAAGAGTCATACATGAATGAAGCGACTGAGCACAAGCATAGTGAACAGTACTAGCTTGGACTCAGATTAACAGTTTATGAAGGTTTTTTTGAGTAGTAAAAAGCAGTTTTAGTATCAATATTGACAAACAAAGATGTGGGAGGAATCAACTGACTGATATTAATTTAAAAGACTGCTAAAGCCAGATTTCAGATTCTCTCAAGTATTTACTCTATTTTTATTTACTGAGTACCTGTTATATGGTGGAAGAAACAAAGATAAACATTTTTTTCTGCTTTAAAATATTGAATCTACTGTGCATTTTCCCAAACTTCTCACCCAGACAAGAATAGTGGTTTTTTTTTTTTATTAAATAAATGATGCTAATAGCTATACAGTCTTTCTTTTTCTTTAGTTCCCTTCCTTACATATCTTTAAATTAAAGTATCTTATATCTAATTTAATTAATATAACAATACAGTAAATAATGACTTCATCTCTTCCTACAATGAATTAATAGGACTTGGACTGGAACCCACCTCCACCTTAAAAAATGGAACACTGAAAACAATGTGCAAAACGTCAGTTTTCAGACACTGGGCAGCAGGCAGCGTAAGATGTGGTCCTTGACAGAAGAGAGATGATTTCTCTACCTTACAACCTGTGAGCAGTTTCCAGGGTGCATAGCACAGAATATGGACCCCAATAGCAGACCCTAGAGGAAATTGACTCTAGTTTAAAAAATGCTGAGAATGATGTTTCTGGTGGAGAGTCCAAAAGAGAAAAGAACAGTCTCTGATTGACTGATTTAGCTAGAGGTACTTATTTTAGTCATGTAGAAAAGTAGCCGTGTCTGGGCATTAAGTTGAAGGTAAATAATTTCACAGAACACAATAAATATTACTCTGTGATTATGATGTGGTGAGAAAATTTTTTATTTTAAAATGTTTAAATACTAAAGTTAGAAGTTTAGTTACCCCAGTTTTTGGCAGAGGGGGAATCCAAAGAGTGCCAGCGAATCTAACTGAATTAAGACAGAGATTGGAGTTCAGAGAGGATGAAAGGGCTTTTTACAAAACAGAGACTAGAGAGGAGTTAGCACACAGAAAGAGCTCTACATATCTAAAAAAAGTCTTTGACTTCAAGCCTTTGGCATAGTACTGACAAACACATCTATGAGAAGAAACTACCACTTATTGAAGGAGGGAAAAAACTACTGTAAGCAGTACACCACACTATTCCTAGAGCTCACAAAAGAAGAGTTTGTGTTCCCAGCAGCCAGAGTAGACTTTGTAGGCTACACAGCACAAGGTAGAATCCTAAGAATATTTACCCAGTAGTTGGAATAAATCAGTACTAGCCTGAAGGCTGTTTTGACACAACTTAAAAACTTTAAGCAAAGGCTTAAAATTATCTAACTGATCTTAAATAGAACAACATTGAGCCAGAACAATATATGTGTGTGTTAGTTGCTCAGTCGTGTCCAACTCTTTGCAACCCCTTGGACTGTAGCCCACCCAGCTCCCCTGTCCATGGGATTCTCCAGTCAAGAATACTGGAGTGGGTTGCCAATTCCTCCTCCAGGGGATCTTCTGAACCCAAGGATCAAACCCAGGTCTCCTGTATTGCGGGTAGATGCTTTACCATCTGAGCCACCAACGAAGCCCAAAACAAACATGAGCATGATTCACTGGCCAAGAATCAAACCCCGTTCTCCCAAATGGGAGGTGAGAATTCTACCACTGAATCACCAATGCCCCCATAACAATATATGATCATACTTAATAAAACAAAATTTAGTAGTAAAACAATGAAATCTAATTTCTGATATCTAATAAAAAGATACTAGACATTCAAAGATGTGGAAGGAATATAATCCATAAGCAGGAGATATATTATTAAATAGAAACAGATGCAGATTATTTCATTGGCAAAAATTACCAAATATTTAAGGGGAAAATAATATCAATTCTATACACTCATTCTTATGGACTGAAAGTTAATGTCCCCTCAAAATTTGTATGTTGCAACTTCAACCTGCAGTGTGACTCTATTTGGAGATAGGACCATTGTACAGAAAATTAAGGTTAAATGTGGCTGTGTTCTCTTTCTCCACCATGTGCACACACAAAAAGAGGTGCCTACCTACTACATGCCAGAGCAAATCCTCACGGGAACTGAATGGCTTGCACCTAATTAGATTCTGTACTTCAAAACTGTGAGAATATAAGCTGCTTACTGAAAGACACTTTTAAGAAAATAAAAGGCAAGCCACCAAGTGCAAGAACATATTAGCAAAACAAATCTGACAAATAATTGCAACAGTGTATAAGAAGAATTTTTAAAGCTTAGATCTTTCTGACCCAGGGATTGAACACTGCTCTCCTGGAAGGCAGGCAAATTCTTTACTGTCTTGAGTTCCCAGGGAAGTCCTAGTAATAAGATAAAAACTCTAATTAAAAACTGGATAAAATATTTGATTAGACACTCTGAGGGAGAGAGCAGATTAACCACAATGGCATGTCAGACTCTCTCGCCCCACGTTTTGCAAAGAATGAGTATGTAACAGCTGAGATCTCTTGTAGCAGTGTGCATGCACATGATGAAGTACTCATTTGGTCACCAGCTACTTTGTGAGGAATGCCTGTATGAGCTTCACCACGAAAGCCCTGGCTGCTCCTGTATTTGGAGAAGGAAATGGCAACCCACTGCTGTATTGGGGCTACATTGGAGCGACACAATGGTTACATTATATGAGGTTATGCTTAGGCTCTGTTATGGTTATGTTGTGGCTGCTGCTATGGTCGCTGCATCAGCCAGAAGAGAGACTGTGTTATGGCTGCTGTGCCAGCCAGGAGAGAGTGAATGTCTGCAGTTCCTATGGCTCCTTAAATCTCTTTCCAGCTTCTTAGTTTGTGCCTTGCCTACCCTGGTTCAGTGAACAGTACGAACAGTGTGAACAGCAAGACAATTGGCTTCACGAACAGGAAAAGCAATACACACTCCCACAAAGAAGTTTTATAAATTTCAAGAAAGTAAATGAAAAAATGCTCATCATTAGGGCAATGCAAGATAAAACCAATGAGATACCAAAAATCACATCAGAAGTTTAATATTTCTAACAATTGACAAGGTCATAAATCAACAGGAAGTCTCATAAATTGCTTATAGGAATGTAAAACATTTCAGCTACTTTGGAAAATTTGACAACTGTTTCACAAATTTAAGCAAAAACATCATACTACTTGGTAACAACGCCACGTGTGCGTGCATGACAAGTTGCTTCAATTGTGTCTGACTCTGTGTGACCCTATGGACTGTAGCCTGCCAAGCTCTTTTGTCCATGGGACTCTCCAGGCAAGAATACTGGAGTGGGTTGCAATTTCCTCTTCCAGGGGATCTTCCGACCTGGGATCGAACCTGCATCTCTTACATATTCTGTAATAGCAGGCAGTTGCTTTCTTTCTTTCTTTCTTTTTTTTTTTTGTGAGCTTATTTCTTTTTTTTTTAATTTTTTTTTACTTTCCATTTATTTATTTATTTATTTTTGTATGTAAACAAAGGTTTTTATTTTTTTATTTTATTTTTTTTAAATTTTATTTTATTTCTAAACTTTACATAATTGTATTAGTTTTGCCAAATATCAAAATGAATCCACCACAGATATACACGTGTTCCCCATCCTGAACCCTCCTCCCTCCCCGTACCACTACCACCACCTGGGAAGCCCAATGATGCCAAACAACCCTCATATCCTGAAGAGAAATTAAAGTTTTATATTAATTTAAAAAAACCCTTATTTTAATCATAAACATTCTTAGAAGATTTATTAATAAAATCCCTAAACTAGAAATAGACTAAATGTCCATCAGTTTGTTCAATGTCCATATAGCAAATTGTGTTATATCCATACAATGAAATAGCACCCAGCAATTCCATAAAACTTATATATAATTATAATTATTAAATAACTATAATCTATAATTATGATAATCATTTCATATAACTGATATATATTATAATTATATACATATATAAAATATTTGATATACATATATATAATATTTGTATTATATATTATATATATATATATATATATATATATAAAAGATGCTTACTCCTTGGAAGGAAAGTTATGACCAACCTAGAATGCATATTCAAAAGCAGAGACATTACTTTGCCAACAAAGTTTCATCTAGTCAAGGCTATGGTTTATCCTGTGGTCATGTATGGATGTGAGAGTTGGATTGTGAAGAAGGCTGAGCGCCAAAGAATTGATGCTTTTGAACTGTGGTGTTGGAGAAGACTCTTGAGAGTCCCTTGGACTGCAAGGAGATCCAACCAGTCCATTCTGAAGGAGATCAGCCCTGGGATTTCTTTGGAAGGAATGATGCTAAAGCTGAAACTCCAGTACTTTGGCCACCTCATGCAAAGAGTTGATTCATTGGAAAAGACTCTGATGCTGGGAGGGATTGGGGGCAGGAGGAGAAGAGGACGACAGAGGATGAGATGGCTGTATGGCATCACTGACTCGATGGACTTGAGTCTGAGTGAACTCCGGGAGTTGGTGATGGACAGGGAGGCCTCACGTGCTGTGATTCATGGGGTCGCAAAGAGTCAGACATGACTGAGCGACTGATCTGATCTGATCTGATCTGGTAATTACATAGAAGAATCATAAAGGCAATATGATAAGTGAAAATAGCCTGACTCAGAAGAGTACCTATTATATGATTTCATTTAAAAGAATTCCTAGAAAAGGCAAAGCTAAAGTGATAAAAACCATGTCAGCTGCCAGTAGCTAGGTCTAGGATATGGATAAGAAACTTAATTTAAAAGGACACAAGGAAACTTTTCAAGATGGTGTAAATGTTCTATATGGTGACTGTTGTTGTTTCACAATTATATACTTTTATAAAATTCATTGAACAACACACTTGAAAAAGGTGAAATTTATTAATGGTATCATACTTTACACAAGTGAATTTGAAAAAAACTAATTGTAATAGAAGAAATGAAAAGTAATTGGCCATAAAATCTATGCTTAAGGACATACAGAAAAGCTGTGCTTTTAATGTTTAACATAATGATATTTCTAAATTTTCACTTGGGCTTTCACAATGCCACTCATTGGTTTTGAACATTTTTAAAAAATATAAATGAGTCAATTAAGATGAAATGGTAACTTAGATGAACACATGCCAATGTTTTCTGTGGAAAAATAGGGCTGAGAGAAAATGAGGAGGGTATGAGACAAAGGGACATAGAGAAAGACAGAGAAAAGAGGCAAGAAATCTACAAATCTATAAAAGGAAAGAGGGACTAAAAAGAGTGGATTTATAAGGGAAGAAAACAAAGATAGGTGAAAATGACAATGTAGAATAGACACAATCAGAATGGGATGAAGGAGGAACTGGAAGGCTCATAAATTAAAAATGTATTCACAATTCCCATCTTCATCTCCTGATTTCAAACATGTATATATTCAATTATACTTTCAACAAATATCTATGAAGCACCTACTATGTGTTGGATACAGCTGAATGTACAGATGATACATTAATAAATTAAACAAAAATCTCTCCTTTTAATTAATATTTTAGTGGGAGAGAAAAAATCTATTTTCATAATTTTGGGAAAGTATTTAAAACTTCTCTACTGACCTAGAAGGAGAGGCTATTTCTTGGGGCTATCCCTCGAGCCATGTATGTGCATGTGCACACACACACACACACACACACACACACACACAAAGGAGATCAGTGTTAAGGTACTAAAGGTTGATAAATAACCAAAGGCAGGAATGTGGGAAGAACTATGTGGGAATCATCTGCTGATTCATTCATGAAGGGATTCTACACATTAATTAATCACAGCCCCATCTTCCCTGGGTTCACTGCTTTTGCAAAGTATGGTCTTCCTGAGGGCTGCCTTAACTTCACGGTTTCTCAGGCAGTAAATGATAGGGTTGAGGAGTGGGACAATGACAGTGTAGAGCACAGACACCATTTTGTTGGAATTATAGGCATACATAAGCTTAGGGCGGGCATAAGTGAAAAGGGTGGTGGAATAGAAGAGAATTACAACTGCTAGGTGAGAAGCACAGGTGGAAAATGCCTTGTGGCGTCCCTGAGAAGAAGGGATCCTGAGAACGGTGGTGAGAATGGTGGTGTAAGATGCCACTACTACACAAAGGGGAACAGCAATGACCATGAGGGCCAAGAAGAAATCCACTAGTTCAGCTTGTGAGGAGTCCTCACAGGAAATATTGAGGAGTGGGGAAATATCACAAAAGTAGTGATTGATACGAGGTGTGCCACAGTAGTAAAGTCGGGCTATGAAAACTATCTTAATCATGGCAGTCATGAGTCCACAGAACCAGCATCCTGCAGCCAGTGTACCACAAAGCTGGTTGGTCATGATGAGTGGGTACCGTAGTGGGTTACAAATGGCTACATAGCGGTCAAAGGCCATTGCAGCAAGGAGGATGTACTCAGTGCAGACAAAGGTCACAAAGAAGTAAAGCTGAGTCATGCAACCATTGAAGGAAATTGTCTTGTCATGACTGAGGAAGTCTATCTGCATCTTGGGGCTGATTACTGTGACATACCACATCTCCAGGAAAGAGAGGTTGCTCAGAAAGAAGTACATGGGCTTGTGCAACTTTCCATCACTATAAATGACGAGGATGATTAAAAAGTTCTCTACAAGTGTCAGAAGGTAAATTGCCAGGAAAACAAAGAAGAGGAGTAGCTGGAAGGCTGACCGTGTTGGAAATCCCAGAAGAACAAAATGTGTTGTCACTGTATGGTTATCTACTTCCAGAACCTTGGTAATCATAACTGACTGTGAACATAGACAAAATCAGTTCCTTCCATGTCCCAAGCACCAACCTACAGTTTTTGACTGTAGAGCCCGCTGCCTGGAAACTCATCACAGTAGAAGCTCTCTGGCCTTTATATCTTTACTTTCTTCCAAATTATGATTAGAGAACCAAAACTTTTCAGCCAAAATGTACTTTCATGAGTTCATGCTTTATTATTCTTTTTTTTCAAATTAATCTGAGAATGCATCCAACGTCACACAGAAGTGGAGTCTGAACCTCCTAACTCTCAGCTTTATCCTTTCCCAATACATCACTTAGATGTATTGGGAGGATGTTAGACATAGGAGAGTGGCCTTTATACTAACCTTTAAGCAACACATTTTCATCTACTGAATATGGAAAGAAGGTGGAGGGCTCATTTACTCATTTTCCATATATAATTGTGTAAGTTGTTATCTGTAAAACAGATAGATGCCTCCTATTTCTTGACCTATTTAACTGTGCTGTAAAGCTTGAGTGAAATGATATTTGATCAAATACACAGGATTCATAGCCAATTCAATATGAATATGCACTGGCTTCTCAGAGAACAAAATTGAATTGATAGTTTAAAAGGTAATGTGGAGAAAAAAACACTCCTACACTACTGGTGGGAATATAAACTGATATAGCCATTATGGAGAACATTGAGGAGATTCCTTAAAAAAAACTAGAAATAAATCTACCATATGACCCGGCAACCCCACTACTCTGCATATACCCTGAGAAAACCACAATTATAAAAGACACATGTACCTCAGTGTTCCCTGCATCACTATTTACAGTATCCAGGACATGAAAACAACATAAATGTCCATCTACAGATGAATGAATAAAGAAGATGTGGTACATGCATACAATGGAATATTACTCAACCATAAAGAAGAATGAATTTGAGTCAATGGTAGTGAGGTAGATGAACCTAGAATCTGTTATACAGAGTGAAGTCAGAAAGAGAAAAACAAATGTCACATATTAATACATGTACATGGAATCTAGAAAAAATGGTACTGATAAACCTACTTTCAAGGAAGGAATGGAGATACAGATGTAGAGAATAGATTTGAGGACCCATTGGGGAAAGGAGAGGGTGGGATGAATGAAAAAAGTAGCATTGATTATTATTTGCAAAGAGTCGGACACGACTGAGCGACTGATCTGATCTGATCTGATGAGTTAAATAGATAGCTAGCAAGATGTTGCCATATAACACAGGGAACCCAGTCTGGCACTCTGTGATGATGTAGAGGAGTGGGATGGGGGAGGGGAGAGAGGTTCAGGAGAAAGGGGCTATATGTATAATTATGGTGATTCATATTGTACAGCAGAAGCCTGTACAACAGAACATTTACAACTGAACATTGTAAAGCAATTTTCCTTCAATTAAAAAACAAATTTTAAAAGAGGTAAAAGAGGTAATATTTCCCTTGATACAATTCATTGTATAGGGTGATATCTTAGAAGTATGAAAAAAGTAGATTTAAATCCCACTTTGTCCCCACTTTAGTTAGGAGAAGATATTACATAACTTTTAGAATATTATTTCTTTTATTTCTAAGGAGTTACGTTACATTTTGTGAACATCTAATGAGTTCTAGAGTTTAAATTAAGTTCCTATAGATGTTTGCTGTTATCATTTTAGGATTCACCACTAACCTCCCCAAAACCCTTCTAAAAAACCAACAAAGATCTTAATGGTAGCTGCTGCTAAGTCGTCTCAGTCGTGTCCGACTCTGTGAGCCCCCATAGAGGGCAGCCCACTAGGCTCCTCTGTCCCTGGGATTCTCCAGGCAAGAATACTGGAGTGGGTTGCCATTTCCTTCTCCAATGCATAAAAGTGAAAAGTGAAAGTGAAGTCGCTCAGTCATGCCCGACTCTTAGCGACCCCATGGACTGGAGCTTACAAGGCTCCTCCATCAATGGGATTTTCCAAGCAAGAGTACAGGAGTGGGGTGCCATTGCCTTCTCCGCTTAATGGTAGAGACCACTGTTAATAATAAAGATGGAGGAGACTGTAAGACCTTTTCAAAGGCATTAAAGAACTCATAACTTGTTTGAAAGCAATATCCAAAAAATGAAGTAATGAGCTGCCTTTTACCGTTAGTGACCCTTCTGCATTCCTGACCAGTCATTCAGCAAAACCTATGGCCTTCTTGACTGAGTTGAGAGCCATTCTAAAAACTGCTAGAGACTGGATGCCTTACCTTTTCCAATCTTTCTCTGTGTCTTACTGCTTGATTCTTCTTTTCTGTTCTTATCCAGAGCCAGTCACTCTTATTCTCTGTGTATCTCAACAATCTTGCTTTTGTTTACATAAAGATGGGGGACAGTAGAGAAGGTTATTTATTTATTTTCCTGAGGAAACAATCATGGAGTAAAAGAGATAGAAAGCTACTGCCCACCCCATTCATTTCCCTCGTCCTACTTAGATCTCAGCTTTAGGATCCCGAAGAAAGGCAGATGAGTCAACTCAATTATCCATGTTTGGAGAGGAAAATGGGCTTCCCAGGTAGTGCTGCTGGTAAAGAAGCTACCTGCCAATGAAGGAGATGTAAGAGACACAGGTTTGATTCCTGGGTCTGGAAGATCCCTGGAAAAGGGCATGGCAATCCACCCCCGTATTCTTGTCTGGAGAATCCCATGAACTGTAGAAGCCTGGTGGGCTACAGTCCATAGGGCCTCAAAGAGTCGGACACTACTGAAGTGACTTGGCACACATGCAAAAGAGGAAAATAGACGCTGTTAACCAAAAAGGTGAGCAATTTATAATAGTGCAAATTTAACAATTTTGTCTTCTGTTGGAATATGGACACACACACATGCACACACACGCACACACTTAACACAAAACTTGGCCTTGCTCACTAGTCTAGGATTCACTAGGTAGTTGGACAGTGGAAATTATAAATAAGGCAAGATCTATGAATTCTCCCTCGTTGTAAGTTATTTTTTCTTCAGAGCATTAAACTGTACCTTTGAGACGCTAATACACTGCCAGATGTGCCAAGAGCACAGCTTTAAGTTGTACCTCTGAAAACAGTTTTAAAGAAAACTTGTCTGAGAAATAAAACTTTAGAGTGTGGAGAATCAAATTGTCAGGATAAGAGCCAAGAGCTAGGTGAAGATTCCAGCATCTTGGAACTCAAACACATTTGGTAACAGTAGATCTGTTCCTTGGAGCCCACCCTCCACTATCCATGTGGACTTAGCTCATAGAATTATAATAGTTTAAAACCAATTGAATTTTAGTTCAACTTCTTGTTTTGTTCATGTAGTAGAAGTGAATCTCAGAGTGCTTAAATGATTTTGTGAATGTCAAGCAACTATAAAATGGCAAAGTAGCAATTTATTGATAAAATTTCAGCCTTGGCAAAATGGTTATCTAACAAACTCTGTTCAGTTTAATTTCTTCTATGGACCAATAATCTAAGCATAAGTGAGGCACTTCATCTTACATCTTAGCTTGCTTTGAACAGAATTCTAAAAGTTAATGTAAATCTTACAATCATAATGTTTTTTCAAAAAACTGTGTTTCACAAGAACAGAGTTCGAAGCACAGGATCATATTGCTGCAGGGAACCTCATAGATCAAATGATTTTGTTGTTGTTTAGTCACTAAATCGTGTCTGACTCTTTTGTGACCCCATGGACTGTAGCGCACCAAGCTCCTCTGTCCATGGGACTTCCTAGGCAAGAATACTGAAGTGGGTTGCCGTTTCCTTCTCCAGGGGATCTTCCTGACCCAGGGATTAAGCCAGCGTCTTTTGCATTGGCAGGTGGATTCTTTACCACTGAGTCACCAGGGAAGCCCTAAATGATTTTAGTCCTTGCTAATTTTGTAAGTATTAACCTAACTTTTGCCTGATCCTCTCTAGGAGCAGAAAATAGTGTCTAAAATACAGCCATACTTTAAAAAAAGAAACCACCGATTGGGAGATATAGGGCCTTCTCCAAGGGAACATAGTGGTGCCACATCCATGGATTCTGCTTCTGCTTTCTGAAGCTTCAAAGAATAAGTCTCATTTCTTTCTGCAAGGATAGCTTTCATGCTCTGAAAACAGCTATCAGCTCTGTTAACCTCAATCCCCACCCCAAACCCACTAATGTCTCATGTTCCCTTGTTTTTCTTTTTCTAGACTAAACCATTCAAAAAAAATTTTTTTTGTTTCATCTGGTTGCTATTCCCTCTGAAGTTTGTGATCATCCTTCCTGAATAACTCCAGTTAAACTGGGACATTTAATGAGAAGAAATGTCAGAAAACTATGAACAATAGCACAATATTTAAGGCTTAACTTCATTCTGAAAACAGTCATTAGGAACAGCTTTATCTCATTAAGCCTGCCAGCAAAGAAGATCAGGAGGCTCTGATTTCTAAAGGAGGATGTAAATAAGTCTTCCTAAAAGGTAATAGGTTATCAGTGCAGTGGTCATGCTGGGATGGGAAGGAAATTGCTGTTGTCTGGGGAGAAATAGATGCCTAAGACTAGAAGTGAGGGGCAAGGGAGAAAGCTTGTACAGTCAAAGCACTCCCAGAAGTAGAGGCATTTGAAGTTGTCATGCCAGCTCTGTGGAGATGGATCTGACCAAACAGGATGCCCCAAATCTCCAGAGTGGGACACAGGTAGAGAGATGTGGCAGGATAATCATTTGTGTTCAACCTAACAATTATTGCAGGGAGATGAGAAAAAGATATAGGTTGGGCAGAGGCCAACATACTAGTCTTGGACCCTCAGTGACAAGACATTTTCTAAAAGAGAGAAACACAATTTTACTCCTTCAAATCAGTTTTAAAAGGATGTAATTCTAGTCCATCTCCCTTTTCCCAGAATCTCTTAGGAACAAATATGCTTCAGGTCTATGTGCATCGCAATTCCCAAGTTTGTAGCAGGGCAAGATAATTATCTATGATTCAGTGACCCTTCTGCACCTCTCAATATCTGAGTTGATTTGAAAACTTCAATGGAAAAAATCTGGGTGTCATATCCCTGACCCCATACACCCTTTATAACTTTTCAAAACCATGGCTTCTATTTTGAACTAATTTTTATTCCCATCTAGTGAGATTTAGAATAATGATTGAATTTCTGTATGTCTCATTTGAACATGATAATCTTTGTAGTTTATCTCAAGATCCCAATTTGAGAATAACTGTGACCATATGATGAATTTTGTGAACAGTCAACACGATGGAAATGGAAATTTACCTTCTTCCTGTTATGGTACTACGAAGAGAAGTGAAATCTTCTTTATCTTCTAAGGATTTAAGTTATCAAAACTGCAAACACTGTCACACTCACCAGCTCCTCTCGTATTTAACATAAAAACACACATACATATTTACATACCTCTATTCCAACTACTGCTCCTCATATACATATATTTATCTGTGTACTCTTATACATGACAGTTTTCTCTCTTTCTGTCTCAAATCAGAATATACCTGGACCCTGCACATTGCAAGGCATAGTTTGGGGCTAATGCATTAAACTGAAATGTCTTCAGGAGGGCAATTTTTAGAGAATCAGGCATTTTGCATCTACAGTGTGTTCTTCAGTAGTAGACGTGATAATCTATATTACACAATATCCCTGAATTGCTAACATTTTTCATACATCATAATACACATAGGTGCTAAAGAAATCTTTGTTGATTTGAAATTTATATAGGAACATAGTTTATGCCCCAATTATACACTGTTGCTATACTACTAATTATAGACTCAAAGATGGCAAACTGTTTTTAAAAAATCAATCAGCTGAACGCTCCAAAGAATCAATGATTTAAATAAAAATGATTTTCATATACCCTCTGCTTCCCTTCATAATAACGAATAATTAAAAGCTGGCCAAATTTTCCTTTTGGAATTATCTGAGTTTTTTTCAACTCACTATTTTATCAGTGATGAAACTTATGACTTTTCCAAGCCTCATTCAGGAATGGTCAGCTTGCATGGAGAAGAGAGAAATCATGTAGACCAGGAGGAGGAAGGTACCATCCCTGAGCCTAGAGAGTTGCTGGCAAATCTGGTGTGTCTCTGCTCAGCATGAAGAAGGGACAGAATAGATCTATTTGTGCTTTTACCTGTTTCTAAGCTACTGAAAAAAAGAACTCCCTTCCACACACAGAGGGCTTCCCAACAGGCACAGACCTCAGGAAAGTATTTGGCTTTTCTAGGGCTCAAGGGGATACTTGGGGAATGTTAAGGGAAGAGCTGGCAAGTTAAGTGGAGTCTGGAGGAACAAGAGAGACCTTTGAGTGGCTTAAAGCACACTGCCTTTCTTTTTAACAGACTCTGGGGAAGAGAAATGTGGGGAAAGTGTGTGTGTGTGTGTGTGTGTGTATCTGTGTGTGTGTGTGTGTCCTCCTCTATTTCTGGGGAATGGTCTCACAAATAATAAGATTCTTCTGGGGATGATAGTGCGTATAACCCAAATCATTCAACATAACATAAGATTGATATTCATCCATTCTTATGTGGAGACCCAAGTATATGAACAAACACACACATAAAAATTCCAAATACACGAAGATACTGTGTACACAAATATCAACTCCATACAATGACATGATTCTCATGCATTAGTAACTTAGTAGATATAACAGAAAGTATTATATTTGTATAAAGTCTGTATTTTCTAAATGGAATAAGGATACCTGTATGTTTACTCTTACTATCTGTAAATAGTACACATTCAGAAGCTATAATGTAAGGGTATTCAGAGAACATAGAAAGTAATAAGATTATATAGAAAGTACACTGGGATAGAAATTAGAAAATTACCTCTTTAGATGTACAGAATTGAATATGCTGTACATGGGTTACAATACCTGCACCCCAGAGATGATTGGTTAGTCAGAGAACTACAGACCCAAGAGTAGGGCAGAAAGTTAACAGTATCTGTGGGGATTTGATATACCTTACTATGAAGAATGTTGACTAGTGAAGAAGCCTATGATTTTCTGGAGTTAGGATAGATGAGGAGCAGTCAAGATAAAACAACCTTCCCAAATACATAATTAGGATATTTATTAAAGTGACAAAATTCCTTTAAGAAAGAGAAAAATCTTCAGATTACAATGATCCTTGTTCTTATTTGGTATTTATTTATTTAGTAAATATTTATTGAGGATCTTTAAGTTTTAAGAACTATTCTGGTTATGTGGATCAGCAGTCTTTCAAATAGTTTACTGCAATAGTTTTACTCAGCACTTGGCATTTAATGATCTTAGAATTATTGTGATCATTATATGAATTAATATATGTAAGGAGTTTCAAACAGCACCTGCCATGTAATAAGTAACATAAATTCATGATCTTGCTTGTGAGTATTTGTATCATTCTTAGCAAATTGATAGTATTCAAAATGTTAAGTAATACAAGTTCCAATATCCTTTGTAATATGCTTTCATGGGAACATAAGAAATTTGGGTATTTTTGGAATTTCTTAAATATTTGAATGAAATAATGAAGCTGTTTATAATTAAGTGACTCATGAATTAACTGGCTTCTTCAGGGGTTGTCTCATCTTTCTAATCTTCATTTTAAGCTAGTGGTAGAACTCACTGTATATTACTTCTTAAAAAAAACTTCTATTCATTTAATTGACAAAATTTAGTGAAAGGTAGACTGAGTTTTTAAAAAATAAATTAAAAATCTATTTTAAAAATCCCTGGATTTTAAAGAGTTCTCAAAGGTAGAGACATTGTCCAGTTCCTAATACATGTTTGATGCTTAGTAAGCACCTAAAACTCTGTTGAGTTTGGGAAGAGTGATATGTCCATTTTATTTATATGCCATAATAAATGTACAACATCAATACAGAGGAAAAAGAGAAAACAGCAAAGGACCTGGTTGACTATATACTATTATGGCAAGATTTATTGATAAAAGTACAATTACATTTTTTAATTATCTGAGAATTTAAAAAAACAAAAAGAAAAAACTTTGTAGCTACTATTGTGAATTTAGAACTGATTAAAAAAGAAAAATATGTATTTTTTCATTATAATTATTTATAGTCATTCCTTGGGGCTTGTGCTTCCCAAGTGGCACAGTGGTAAAGAATCTTCCTGCCAAAGCAGGAGAGGCAAGAGATTTAGGTTCGACCCCTGTGTCAGGAAGATCCCCTGGAAGAGGAAATGGCAACTCACTCCAGCATTCTTGCCTGGGAAATTCCATGTCCGGCAGCTATAGTCCATGGGGTCCCAAAGAGTTGGACACAACTGAGCAGCTAACACTATTCCTTGGTGCAAAAAAAAAAAAAAAATTGTAGTTAGAGCTTTGAATACTCAAAGTAAAAATAGAATTTTCAGTTTGCTCTTTATTGTCTCCTGTTCTAGAAAAGAAAAAAAAAATAGTGATACTGAAAAAAATTGATAGAAATTATACCTTGAATTGAATGAGAAAAAGGACAGAGCTTATATACTATAATGTGTCTGACTCTGGAGAAATATTCAAGATAAACAGGTATTCAGCTTTAGTAAGAAAAAATAGAGTAATTTTTAAATGAATAAGTTAAAGTTTACTGGGGGAGTATTTTTCCTCATATTTTATAATAGTTTCTGAAAATTATACATTTTCTATTTCCTCTTTTAAGTTATAATTTTTTGAGGCAGATAATCAGATTTTGTGCTTCTATGGAGACCCACTCCAGTACTCTTGCCTGGAAAATTCCATGGACTGAGGAGCCTGGTAGGCTACAGTCCATGGGGTCACAAAGAGTCGAACACGACTGAGTGACTTCACTTTCCTTCTTTTCTATGCAGCCTTTTATGAATAATAATCACACAATTTATGCTTTCTTTTTAAATATAGGAACAGTTTTAGTCAAATGTGATGAACAGATCTGCCATTTTAAAGGAGATTGATGATTTTATTTTTAAAAAAATCATAATTAACTTGACTGCTACTTCTTTGTTCCCTTTCTATTATCCCTCTCTGGTAAAAACTTGGCTATACTGAGTACACATTTATAACCTAAACAAAACAAAATAAAGTGTGCTGTGCTCATTTGCTTCAATCATGTCTGACTCTTTGCGATCCCATGGACTGTAGCCCACCAGTCTCCTCTGTCCATGGGATTTTCCTGGGCAACAATACTGGAGTGGGTTGCCATTTCCTACTCTAGGGGATCTTCCCAACTCAGGGATGGAATGCATGTCTCCTGTGTCTCCTGCATTGCAGGCAGATTCTTAAGTGTAGCAAAATAAAATAAAACTGACTTCTAGGAATGACAAAATAAGAAATTGCGTGAGAAGTGTAATGGTCTTTCTCTAGAAACTTAGAAAAATATATTTCATTTGAAAAAAAAATTAAAAACCTAAAACTAAAAATTATTTGAAAAACTTCTAGAAGAATGCAATACAAAGTTACATAAATATATCAAGTATTAACGTATTAGGCTGAAAGTTTTAAAAAAGAACAAATCTCAATAACTTCCACAAATGGCAGTTAATTTTTATGATTTAATTTTTTTTTATCTTTAAAAAAAGTATTTATTTTTAATTGAAGGATAATTGCTTTATAGTATTATGTTAAAAATGGATATAGGTATTTGACTGAGAAGCTAGCACACACACATAGTAATTTAGAGAAAAGTCTTCCCTCATGGTTCATATGGTAAAGAATCTGCCTGCAATGCAGGAACCTGGATTTGATCTGTGGCTTGGGAAGTTTCCCTTGAGAAGAGAATGGCAACCCACTCCAGTATTCTTGCCTGGAGAATTCCATGGACATAGTAGCCTGGAGGGCTACAGTCCATGGAATTGCAAAGAGTTGGACATGACTAAGCGACTAACACACACATATAAGTATTTGCTGATGTAGGTTCAAATTCTCAATTGTACTAACAAAGACTCATGATTTTCATGTATTTCTGTATCTTCAGACTCCATATATTGAGCTTTCTTCTTTATGTTTATTACCTTAGAAAGAGCTGGTGGACCTCCAGGCATTATATTCAAGTTCAACATAAAGAAAGAGGAAGCCCCAGTGCCAGCTACATTTCTTTTAAAATGAAAGCCTCCAAGGCAGAATTCCACCTACATTTTATTTGATATTGGGGTATATGATCACTCCTAACTGCCAGAAGAGATAATAAATCTAATACCTGGCAAAGAGACATGGATTCATTGTTTGAGTTCAGCATGTTTTCAGCTGAAAAAAAATCAAGTTGAAAAATAAACTATCTACACTAATTATTGCACTGTAGGAATCTCACTCTGTAGGAAAAAAAAAAACAGGAGGGTCATCTTCCTATCAAGAAAGAATGTGACATGACAAGAGTCATACAAAGAGGATATTATCAGTTGACATTCTCTAGCTCTTCCCTTTTAATATGCAGACAAATATGTATGAGTATCTAGACAAAATCGAAGACCAAAATAATTGAGGAGGAAAATGTTCTATGTGTAATATCCTAACAAAGAGTTGTCGTGTGTTCTGATCATTTGAAAAGGAGCATGAACTTCAACCTAATGACAGGTGTGACTCAACCTAATGACAGCTTGGCATAATTTTAAATTAGATAATTGGAAATGCTAAACTTATTACCATCTACACACAATTACCCAAGGATGTTTGCAGCTTTGCTTTCCACTTATGTCCTAGAGAACAAAGTCAATCTGCCAATCTCCATTTGAATGAGTGAATGTGAGGCATGGTTAGTATTTAGAACAGGCACATCTGTTAGAAAGCATATAATCAAATTGTTAATGAAAATAAACATGAGGGCTTAGCATTTATTTTTCCAATTTTTATTTTTGAGAAATAATTGTCATATATCAGGGGCTTAACATTAACTGAGTGCTCACTGTGAGCTATTCATAAACCAGACCTTCTTAGGCTTTACCAATCAAACTTACACACTACAAAAGGTCACACTTGGCAACAATTTTATTGGAGAACTATAGGATAAAAACACAGCATGGCAGCATGACAGACTGAGGGATTTCTCTTATGTGGAAGGAGTGCTGAAAGCAGACAAGGGGCTAATCTGGATGCAAAGTCATACCACAGGTGTGAGGACATGCAATTCACACAAAGGGGTGTTTAAGCCAGCTTGACTTCGACTCCTCAAGGTGCACAAGAGCAATTATCTCTTATAACAGTTTCCTGGGCAGCCAGAGTTTCCTGCAAAAGGCATGCCAAGTTATAAAAATTGTTGCTATTCAGCCACTCAGTCGTGTCCAACTCTTTGCAACCCCATGGACTGCAGCACACCAGGCTTCCCTGTATTTCACCATCTCCCAGAACTTGTTCAAACTCATGTTCATTGAGTCAGTGATGCCATCCAATCATGTCATCTTTTGTCATCCCTTTCTCCTCCTGTCTTCAGTCTTTCTCAGCATTATGAACCTATGACCACTGGATATTTATAATACTTTCATATTCTCCCAGTCTAGAAGACTTTTACTAATCAAGATATTGTATCATGTTTCTTAGCAATATTTAGTAAGCTTCCAACAGACTGGAACTATAAAGTAAACCCAAAGTGAATCATTTCACAATATATATAGCCAATATAGTGCTAGCTGCTCAGTCATGTCCAACTCTTTGTGACCCCATGGCTCGTCCATGGAGTTTTCCAGCCAAAAATACTGGAGTGAGTATCCATTCCCTTCTCCAGTGGATCTTCCTGATATAGGGATAGAACCCTCATCTCCTGCATTGCAGGCAGATTCTTTACTATCTGAGCCACCAGGGAAACCCTTCACAATATGTATATGTATATCAAATCATCACACTGCACTCTTTAAATATCTTATAATTTTACTTTTTTTTTCAATTCTATTATCAATAAATATGGATAAGAAAGAAAATAATCCAAGGTAAAATTTATCTACAAAGAGAAAAGATTTTATAATCCTACTGTCACATACAATTAATTTAATATTCACAACATGCATCTGAGGTAGATGGGTAACTTGCAGTATGAGGGACGTGTTAAGGGTAAAACCAGAATTATACCAAATTTCTTGTCTCTAGGGGTGGAATCCTTAACCATAAAATTATGCTTTCCAGAACTGTATGAAACAAAAAGATAATGTACTGAATGTGAGGTAAATTAAGCCAATTTCAAGGATGTTTTTTAATTCTTATGTATTTTTAAAAATTTTTGATTTGGTCCAGCTTATCTATTGTTTAATTGCTTATTCTTTTGGTGTCATATGTAAAAATCCATTGTCTATGCCCAAAGTCAAAGATTTGCTTCTATTTTTTTTTAACTATGCCATATTTCCCAACAAGGGAACCCCCCCACAACCCCTGCACTGGCAGCCCAGGGTCTTAAATACTGGACTACAGGGGAAGTCCCTCAAGGATGTTTCTTTAAAAGGCTATTCAGAAACTTAATGACAGTAAAGCAGCTTATACTTTTAAATGTCAGATTTATTATTTTGGAGTTATGTTATTTTAGATATTAGAAAACCTAAACTAATTATTGATCAAACAGTTTTTTTTTTTTTAATGGACAATTATCTTATTTCCCAAAGCCCAGTTCAGAATAAGCAAATGTCCACTGAGAGACAATTTCTGTTTATGAGTATCTATTCAATAGCATTTTTTGTTCTTTTACATATCCCACTCACAGAAACATTGACTTCAGTTCTAATGTGCAGAAATTAGCTTGGAACTGGAATTACTTTCTAAGTAATGCAAGCTAGTTTCCAAAAGTAAAGAGAACTTAGAAGATTGTCTATCATTCTGATTTTGAACTTGAAGCATACCACTCATTGCAGAGATGTCTCTTGTTCCCCACTCTTGCCTCTTTATTAAGACATTTTCTGTTCCTGTAGTCATTTGCCCCCAGTGGCAAAATGTAAAATATTTGGCAGCTGGTATAACTCAGGCAGCAGCTAGTTGAAACAGAAGTTGGCCATAGTGCTGGAGAAGATTCAAAGGGGAAGGTACATGAAAGTTCTCTAATGCGTTTGATCTCCTAACCAACACTCATTAGGTCAATAAGCTGTGTATTACTCTTCAGTTAACATGAAGGAGATGCAGATAACTATTTAGCCATATTAATTGTTGCACACATGGCTGAATACCAGTGCTGCATTTTCTTCCTCCTTTGACTTGCAGTGGGTATAAGACTTATAGAGACAAGGAGTATGCATTAGGTGACATTAGTTTCAGTTTGGGGGGGTTAATTATACTTCTGTGATTCTCACAGAATTAAGATGTGAGAATTTGAATCCTTGAAACTGCTACAACAATTTCTACATCATTTTGTCTTGACATATGCATCAGCAAGTCCCTTTTATTACCTATTTTCTTACTTGAAAAATAATAGCCTTGGTCTAGAGTAAAGAATCTCAAACTGGCTGTGAAATAAGACTTCTTAAGAAGTTGAAAATTACGCATGTCAGGGTTGCAAACAAGGCATGTGTGCTAAGTCACTTCAGTTGTGTTCAGCTCTTTGCGACCCCATGGACTGTACCACACCAGGCTCATGTGGCCATTGGATTTTCAAGGCAAGAACACTGGAGTGGTTTGTCATGCTCTCCTCCAGGGGATCTTACCTACCCAGGGATCAAACCCACGTCTCTTATGTCTCCTGTATTGGCAGGTGGGTTCTTTATCCAATAGGCAAACAATGCATACTCTATCAGATTTTCCACAATTTTTCTGGGAATATGCATTTTAACAACCCCCCAGAGATTCTATAACCATTTCAATCTTAGTTTGGAAACTCTTGTATATGATCAATGATTCACAATTTTTTGTTTGTATCAAGAAGTTTCCTGACACTATTTAAAGAAGCAGGGTGCTAACTGATATTTTGGTCCTGTTAAGTCTATTTTATGATTTTTTGATATGTCACTATTAGGATACTGTTCTTTTTTGCCAGGTTTTATTGTACATCAATCTGGGATATCCCTGGAACAGGGGCATCTACCCAGCACTGTCTTTCTGAGGGCATCCTTAACTTCCTTGTTCCTCAGGCAGTAAATGGCTGGATTGAGAAATGGTACAATGACAGTATAGAGCACAGAGATGACCTTGTTGTGGTTGAAGGTGTATATGGCCCGGGGCCGTGCATAGGTAAAGAGAGTAGAGGAGTAGTAGATAACAACCACTGCCATGTGAGAAGCACACGTGGAAAAGGCTTTGTGACGTCCCTGGGCAGTAGGAATCCTCAGGATAGTGGCAATTATGGCGGCATATGATGAAACCACAGCCATTAGAGGGAGCAGAATCATCACCAGGGCCAAGAGGAAGTCTACTAGTTCTGCTTGTTCCTTGTTAGAGCAGGTGAGGTTAAGTAGTGGAGAGATATCACAGAAAAAGTGGTTGATGATATTGGACCCACAGTATGACAATCTGGAAATGAACAGAAGCTTCATCATGGAGCTGAAGAAGCCACTACCCCAAGAGGAAGCAGCAAGGCGAGTGGCCATACTGAAGGGCATTAGACTAGGATAACGGAGAGGTTCACAGATGGCTAGGTAGCGGTCATAGGCCATGACTGCCAACAGGACACATTCGGTGCAAGCTAAGGCAATGAAGAAATAGAGTTGGGTCATACAACCTACATAGGAGACTCTATGCTCCTGGGTAAGAAAGGCCCCCAAGAGTCGGGGAACAGTGACATTGATATACCATAGCTCCAGGAAGGAGAGATGTCCAAGGAAAAAGAACATTGGACGATGAAGGCTTGGAGTGAGCCAGATAGTGGAAACAATGAGTGCATTCTCCAACAATGTCAACAAAAAAATTACAAGGAAGAGTGCAAAGAGGAGCAGCTGAAGGGGTGGGGAGGTAGGGAAGTCCACCAAAACAAACTCTACTGTGTGGTCTCCACTCAAATTTCTCATGATCTCTGTCCACTTGATTGCCTGAAAAAGTAACAGGAAGAGCAAGATGTTGAAAGACAAATAGATCAAACTGCTGACACCCCCAGATTACAACCTTCTGAAGATACTCAACAGTATATTATCAATTATTTTGTTCCATTTTGTACATCATTTTGTTCCATCCCTTTCCTGTATCACCTCCCACCTCCAGGGAAAAACTCTTAGACTTAAGGATTGTTACTCAATAGCTTAGCAATTATAACAGCACTGGGTATTTGAAATATGTTTGCTGAGTGGTTTCAAAACAAGTCTTAGTATTTCAGTATTTATTTTCTTATTTATGATATGTTCTTTTTTTACTTTCCACAAACTTCTAACCCTCATAGAATCTTTACTCAATACTTGTTTATGGAATGGATAAAAGAAAGAATGATAGAAAGGTGGAGCTTGAGGGCTTATCTCTCAAGGGAAATTGAACTAAGAAGTAGCTCAGGGACATTACTTGAGCTATAGTTCAAGGCAGTATTGGAGAAGGGTGGTTGGTTTGGGAACTGTTTTTTCACAGTTGGAGAAATAATTCAGTATAGAAGAGAAAATGGAATTCTGTACCAGAAAAAGGAGTAATTTTTTTCATTCATTTTGCAAGTTTTTTTAGGTACATTTTCTGTGCTAGAATTATATTTCTCATTCCCAGGTGATGGGTTGAAAATAGATCACAAAAAGCGATCCATGTTCTAATTTCTGGAACCTATAGATGTGACATCTATGAGAAAGTCTTTGCAGATGTGCTTAAATTAAAGATATTGACACAGGAGATTATGCTGGATCATCCCGATAAAACTTAAATGCAATTTCAAGTGTCCTTATAACAGAGAGGCAGAGGGAAATTTGAAATAGATGCACAAAGAAGAAGGCAATATGAAGATGGAAAATAGAGAGATTTGAAGATTCCAACCTTCAACCTTGACAACTGCAGTGATGTGGCCATGAAACAAAGAATGCCAGCAGTGCCAGAGACAAAGGAGGTAAAGAATAGACTTTTGCTAGTGTCTTGTGGAAAGTATATCCCTGACAATGCCTTGAACTTGGCCACGTGGCATTGATTTCAGAATTCTCGCCTCCAGAACTGTAAGAGCATAAATTTCTATTGTTTTAAGCCAGCTAATTTGTGGTAAATTTGTACAGCAGTCACAGAAAACAGATACAGCTCTTAAGGCGTGAAAGTGAAAAAGGCATTCCTATGCCTCCTAATCATCCACCTGTGTTTTTGCAATCTCCTATCAATATTGCCAGTGACCTGGCATTCGAGATTGGATCACATTAGATGTCATCAAGCATTTTCATTTTTGGTATAACTTAAGCACTTGTAAAGGCAAAGGAGAAAAGGAATGATATATCACATCTGAATACAGAATTTCAAAGAGTAGCAAAGAGATATAACAAAGCCTTCCTAAGTGATCAATGTGAAGAAATAGAAGAAAATGATACAATGGGAGAGAATAGAGATCCCTTCAAGAAAATTAGAGATACCAAGGGAACATTTCATGCAAAGATGGGTACAATAAAGAACAGAAAATGTATGGACAGAGGCAGAAGATATTAAGAAGAGGTGGCAGGAATACACAAAAGAACTATACATAAAAGATCATCATGATCCAGATAACCATGATGGTGTAATCACTCACCTAGAGGCAGACATCCTGTGAATGTCTGGAGTGTGAAGTCAAGTGGGTCTTAAGAAGCTTCACTACAAACAAAGCTAGTGGAGGTGATGGAATTTCAGCTGAGCTATTTCAAATCCTAAAAGATGATCCTGTGAAAGTGCTGCACTCAATATTCCAGAAAATTTGCAAAAAAAACAGCAATGGCCACAGGACTGGAAAAGGTCAGTTTTCATACCAATCCAAAAGAAAGGCAATGCCAAAAAATGTTCAAATTACCACACAATTGCACTCATCCCACATGCTAGAAAAGTATTGTTCAACATTCTCCAAGTGAGCCTTCAACAGTACGTGCACCGAGAACTTCCAGGTGTTCAAACTGGATTTAGAAAAGGCAGAGGAACCAGAGATTAAATTGCTAACATCCATTAGATTATAGAAAAACAAGAGAGTTCCAGAAAAACGTATACTTCTGCCTTATTGATTATCCCAAAGCCTTTGACTGTGTGGATCACAACAAACTGGAAAATTCATGAAGAGATCAGAATACCAGACCACCTTACCTGCCTCCTGATAAATCTGTACACAGGTCAAGGAACAACAGTTAGAATTGTACATGGAATAACAGACTGGTTCCAAATTGGAAAAGGAGTACCACAAGGTTGAATATTGTCACCTTGTTTATTTTACTTGTATGAAAAGTAAATCATATGAAATGCCAGGCTGGGTGAAGCACAAGCTGGAATCAAGATTGCCAAGAGAGATATCAATAACTTCAGATGTGCAGATGATGCCACCCTTATGGCAGAAAGTGAAGAAGAACTATAGAGCCTCTTGATAAAAGTGAAAGAGAAGAGTGAAAAAGTTGGCTTAAAATTCAACAACCAGAAAACTAATATCATGGCATCCAGTCCCATCACTTCATGGCAAATAGATTGGGAAATAGTGGAAACAGTGACAGACTTTATTTTTCTGGGCTCCAAAATCACTACAGATGGTGACTGCAGCCATGAAATTAAAAGAATCTTACTCCATGAAAGGAAAGTTATGACCAACTTAGCATATTAAAAAGCAGAGACATTACTTTGCCAACAAAAGCCCATCTAGTCAAGGCTATGGTTTTTCCAGTAGTCTTGTATGAATGTGAGAGTTGGACTGTAAAGAAAGCTTAGTGCAGAAGAATAGGTGCTTTTGAACTGTGGTGTTGGAGAAGACTCTTGAGAGTCCCTTGGACTGTAAGGAGATCCAACCAGTCCATCCTAAAGGAAATCAGTCCTGAATATTCATTGGAAGGACTGATACTGAATCTGAAACTCCAATACTTTGACCACCTGATGCGAAGAGTGGACTCATTGGAAAAGACCCTGATGCTGGGAAAGATTGAAGGTGGCAGGAGAAGGGGACAACAGAGCATGAGATGGTTGGATGGCATCACCAACTCAATGGACATGAGTTTGAGTAAATCTGGGAGTTGGTGATGGACAGGGAGGCCTGGCATGCTGCAGTTAATGAGGTCTCAAAGAGTTGGACAGAACTGAGTGACTGAATTGAACTGAATATATTTTTAAATTGCAAGACTTTTGATTTCTCTATCTACTTACATTTTTTTTAGTTTGTTTATTTCCTGTACCCTTGAAACTGTAAAAAGATTTTCTTCTGTATGTTGTTATATAATTTCACAAATCAATAAAAATATGATGTTTTTAAAGTAATACTTAAAATATATTGGAATATTAATAATAATTTGAATTGTAATTTTTTTCAGTTGTGGTATGCATTCATGAAGAGTACTTATTACCATAATGATAAATTTTTCAGCATCAAATCCAGTCTTACTTTTTATTTTAGAGATACAAACACAGAGAAAACTAATTTACACAATTAAATGACATTCATATGCCATAGCTCAGGGAATGAAATTTGTTTCATTATAGTGAAAACACTAAATTATTTGAAATTTTTATTAGTTGATCCATTATCAAAATTATTTTTATTGACTTATTAGTTGATAACTCATTTAGCTTCTATTTCAATTGTGTTGAAAGGAACATAATGGAAACCATGACTTGCAAAAGGATGCACTATCCAGTCATTCACGTTCTCATCACTGACATTGGCACTGATAAACTTTCATTCTGAGGCACTTCCACTCAGTAAGATTCAGTTATGCAAAGGAAGATAAGGTTTTGAAAGGAAAGTAGAAAAGAGGAAGAAATACTTTCTCAAGCAAATACATTTTAAGCAGAGCTGACTGTGGAGTTGAAGATCAGGGAATGATTCCCTTTGAACAATTCATGTCTGGATCTTGAAATATTTTTTGCATCTTCTAGTGTACAATGACCCAGGTTTAGAAAATTGATCTAATGCGTTAGAAATTTTTGACTCAGGGGGTGAAGGATCTGCCTGCAGTGCAGAAGACACAAGAGACATGGGTTTTATCCCTGGGTCAGCAAGATTCCTTGGAGGAAGAAATGGCAACCCACTCCAGTATTCTTGCTTGGGAAATCCCAAGGACAGAGGAGCCTGGTGGCCTACAGTCCAGAGGGTTGCAAAGAGGAGGATATGACTGAGCCACTAAGCACACACATAATTTTCCAAGAGAATCTGGAGAGGTGGGAAGTTTGGGAGCTGGATAAGAAGGCAGTACAACATGCCTTGGGGCTAGATGATGATCCAATATAGGAAAAATTCAAAAATGGTGACTGGAAACAGCCAAGAGCCATGGTAAGGGAATTCAGATACTAAAGTAGACTGAGTAAAGACAAAATCTGAATATGGGCCTGTCTTCACACCTCTATTCTCAGTAGCTGGAGCAATGCCTAGGACATAGTTGTTGTTGTTCAGTCACTCAGTAGTGTCCAACTCTTTGAGACCCCATGGACAGCAACACAGCAGGCTTCCCTGTCCTTCACCATCTCCCGGAACTTACTCCAACTCATGTCCATCCAGTTGGTGATGCCATCCAACCATCTCATCCTCTGTCATCCCCTTCTCCTCATGCCTTCAATCTTTCCCAGCATCAGAGTCATTTCTAATGAGCTGGCTGTTCACATCAGGTGGCCAAATTATTGGAAATTCAGTTTCAGCATCAGTCTTTCCTTTAGTATTGATTGTTTTGATCTCTTTGCTGTCTAAGGGACTCTCAAGAGTCTTCTTCAACACCACAGTTCAAAAGCATCAATAGACACTCAAAAATATTAGTGGAATGAGTTTGTCTTGATTTGTGTAATCTTGAATAAGATTCGTATGTCATTGATACAAAATTTGTATCATTCAGATACAAATTTTATAGATTATACAAATGGAATGCAAACTACAGTTCTTGTTAGTTGTAGCACTGCATGAAATTTGGTTGAAACTTCCATTTGCCCCAGGAACAATCCTGAGGGACAGAGGAGAGTTGCTAGAAAATGGGGTGGAGAGTGGGAAGCACTCTGGAAAATCGTCATCTGGTTCAGAAGCTTTTTCCTTTTTTATTTACTTTTTTCTTCTGAAGCCTGTCTGGTTCTGCAGACCACAGGGGCTTAAATAGTCTGCAAGTTCAAATTCAAACCTGAAGAAGGGTCCCTTGTGCCCAGAGGTGCCCATGACCCTGACTCCTGTCCACTCCTCAGTATTACTTTACATCATAATCTTCATAGTGTTCTAGCTCAGTTATTGAAAATTGAATAGTATTTACTACTCCGACTGCACTGCTATTGCCAAGGATTTTCTTCTCTAGCTATTGCAACTCTGGCCACTAATCCCTGCCAGATATTGTCTCTTCCCATTTTCTACACCCTGTTCCAATCTACCTTCCCTACCCACAGTATTCAGATCCCCCAGGTAACTATGGCTATATCAATGTAATACATGCTCTTAACTCCTGTGTTATTTGCCCACCTCCCCACCATTTTTTTATGTACTCTAACTTCTGGGCAATATGTTTTCTCCCTTGTCATTCTCAGAGAAACACTTTATTGACACTTCAGGATTTTTATGGCATCAGGGTAGCATTCTACCACCATGACAGCACAGGGCAGATGAACCTGAAGCTTCAGCAATCACACAGAGGTGAGCTGTTTAAACACACTTCTCATTTGACAGCTTAGGTTCCAAAAAATAATTAGTGAGGAAGATCTCTAAGATTTTTTTCATTGAACCTCCCTTTAGAACCAAGAGCAGCTCTTTATCCGTAGGTCCTCTTAGGACAAAATTATATGGATGGTATCATACAATTCATCTTTTGCTTACTGTCAAATGCTCCCTTTCATGGTTACCTTCTCTTCCTACATCTATCAACCACTAGTCTTATTTAGTCCTCCAATCACATCAAAGTTATTTAAGACATCACTCTGTTTTCTACTTCTGGTCCTTTGCACATGATAAACATTATAAATATCAATTCTTCTGTGACGACTTTGTCCAGTAGACCACTCACATCTGTTGCTGTGACTATGACTCTATTAACAGACCTATGGAGCATTTATGTAGTTTCCTGGATTTTTCCTCCTCAAGAACAGGAAAAACTCACTTCTTTATCCTCACTAAGTGCTTTACATATCATATGTAACCAATAATTTATAATTTGGGAAAATTAAGGTTTCTCTTCTATTTCAGAGGTAGGAGGATTAAATCCTACCTGTTTTTCAAATTTATCACATAGAGATGCTGTTACTGCTGGTCATAGTATCTGTCATTCCTAAATCATTGGCTTATATGACAATTAAAGAGACAATTTAGGTGAGAATGATTTGGTCAGAGTGTCAAATGTCCTCAATATTTTAAAACAACTAGTGATTTTATAGGTCTGTAGATCTGAAATCCACAGTTTTCCTCAGCTGGATGGGGTGACTTGGGTCACCTCAAATGTCTATTTATACCAGCATAATTTCTTTGATTTCTGTCTGACTTTTACTTAATGCTGCTGCTGCTGCTACGTTGCTTCAGTCATGTCCGACTCTGTGTGACCTCATAGACAGCAGCCCACCAGGCTCCCCCATCCCTGGGATTCTCTAGGCAAGAACACTGGAATGGGTTGCCATTTCCTTCTCCAATGCATGAAAGTGAAAAGTCAAAGTGAAGTCATTCAGTCGTGTCTGACTCAGCGACCCCATGGACTACAGCCTACCAGGCTCCTCCATCCATGGAATTTTCCAGGCAAGAGTACTGGAGTGGGGTGCCATTGCCTTCTCTGGACTTCTACTTCATAGATCTTACATAAATGAAGCTGAACAATAAATTGCCTGACTCCTAATGATGTTCTTCAGGAAGCTACATATACGTTTGTCCAGAGACAAACTGGGCAGAGACCTATACACAGGTATATCTCATTTTCAGAGTAAATTAAGTCTATTTTGTTTTCTTTGATGTCTTTCTTTGATCATCACAAATTGAATACTCATAACTCAGTTAGCAAAGAACTTGGTGAATCAACAATTGAGAGTCCTGATTCCTGTCTGGAATCACTATCATGACTATCATAGTCTGTGTACATATGGCATTCAGAGAAGACATAAAAATAAAATTGATTAGTGTGTTCAAGGTACTTAGTACTTTTTATATGCTGGCTTAATCCTTATAAGAGCACAATGAGTTTAAACACTTTGTTCTCTATAAATGACAGACAGATGAGTGATTTTTTTTTTCAAGATCATACATCTAGAAAATAGTGGAGCTGGGGTAAAGTCAGATGATCTGTTCATGGATGTTTGGGAACAAAATTGTTATCCTATAAACTTCCATGGAAGTTGGTAGATGTTCATAAGTACAGTATACAGCCAGATAAACTCACTCATTTGGGTTGAAACAAAGTGTGCTTTGTTTTGCCATGTTATGTTGCATTGTGTTTGGGCTCATCTGTGCACGACAGTAAAATTCAACCAGTAGTTCTTTAAAATCTCATTTAAATTTGGGATATATAGATATGGACTGAAGAAAGTAGTAGGTATGGGTTTGGACCTGGTCTTAGGGCAAGAAGTGCCACTTTCTGAATATATATAAAATTGGTGTCTGACTCTCCTACTATCAACTTCTGCTCTCTGGATCCCCCTTTCCATACACAATTTCCTATTTTTTCTATCACATTCAAGATCTCCGACACTTCTCCACTATGTAGCTTAAGAAGATTCTTATATTTGTGAACATTTCAAATGTATATTTCTCAGGCACCAAATCCTTAATAATAAATATTCGGAGATGAGTGAAAGAACAGGGTACTAGGCATGAGCTGCTTGGACAGCTAAGCTTCTTGAGATTTTTAAGCCAATTGAGCGTCTGAAGAAACCAAGAGTTTTCTCATTATTACGAGGAATCAGAAAACCAAAGGGAACTAAGGAAGGATCTGAGGGTATCTAGCCTGAGTAAGGAGAAGGTGTGGCACCCCACCCCAGTACTCTTGCCTGGAAAATCACATGGACAGAGGAGCCTGGTAGGCTGAAGTCCATGGGGTCACTAAGAGTTGGACACGACTGAAGTGACTTAGCAGCAGCAGCAGCAGCCTGAGTAAAGATAACATCTTCATAGAGTTTCATCTTTTTTTCCTTTGATTGCTGGTCCTCTGCATTCACTCAAATACCCATCTTAGGATGTTTATCAGTAAGTTAGTTACCTTTCTCTATCAAGCAGGGGTGGGCAGCCCCAGCCACTCTTCAGTAAAGTTGATGTTTCATGCTGGTCTCTGAGTAATGTGTGGTGTGAGAGGAAAGAGGTTTGGCAGATGGCTTAAGAGGGCATACTTCTTAAGTAAGCAGGAGCAGCAGTAGATAGCCCTTATAATCACATCTTTAGGATATGGTCCCTTAAGACATACTGCCATGGTGATTTACCTCTCCCTACGAAGACTATGTCCAAGTCACCTCAGGGACCATTTGTTCAAGGAAATCCATGATACGATGAAAGAACACAATCTGGAGGGACACAGCTCTGGAGGAATGCAGGATAAAGTCCTTGAGTTCATTGCCAGAGTGTCATCTGTGCAGTGCTTATACAAATTCTATTTTTAGAGGTGCTGAAGAGGTTATTTGTCTGCATACTAGACAAATATAAAACTAACTCAAATTTAAATTCTGTTGAGGAAATTACAAAATACAGTAAGCAAGTTAAGGACTAATTCTGGCAACCTCTGTAAAGCTATTAAATGTTGAGAAAATATTATTTGTCAAACTCTGTCCACTTTTGCATTTATATAACTTGTCTGTATGTGTGAAGGAGAGATTCTTTATTTCCCATGCATAAGTCTACAGGCTCCAAAGAGGAAAGCATTCTTTCTTGTTTGCCCCCTTTCATACCCTTTTTTGAATAGAACTGGGCTTGGAGAGCACATAGGAAGACCTCAGGATAATTGGATGAAGGTATGCAGAGGAGTAATTTCAGATTCATGATTCCTGGTACAAACCTGAATCTGTTGAAAATACATTTTTTTTTCTTCTGTCATAAATCTGGGGGTCCTGACTGCCATTCATGTCCTGTCAGTCCCTTTGCTTCCCAGTCTACTAGAACTGTCCCAAATGGGGTAGATTATTTCCTATGATTTCAGTCGCTTAGTCATGTATGACTCTTTGGGACCCCATGAAGTGCAGCATGCCAGGCCTCCCTGTCCATCACCAACTCCTGGAGCCCACCCAAACTCATGTCCATTGAGTCGGTGATGCCATCCAACCATCTCGTCTTCTGTCGTCCCCTTCTTCTCCTGCCCTCAATCTTTCCCAGTGTCAGGGTCTTTCCAAATGAGTCAGCTCTTCGGATCAGGTGGCCAAAGGTATGTGTTAATCTCTTTATCACTGGAAATGTTCAAAGAGAGACCAAAAGCATCCTGTTTAGAATGCAATATTGGGGAGTGAACCCACCTAATATAAGTAATTTTTACTCCTCTCTGTAATGAAGTTTATTGTTATTGCAAAATGGTGGTTTAGTCACTAAGTCATGTATGACTCTTGCGACCCCATGGACTGTAGCCTGCCAGGCTCTTCTGTCCATGGGATTTTCCTGGCAAGGATACTGGAGTGGGTTACCATTTTCTTCTCCAGGGGATCTTCCCAACCCAGGGACTGAACCTGGGTCTCCTGCATTGCAGGCAGATTTTTTTTACTGATTGAGCTATGAGGGAAGCAAAACAATAGGGCTTTAAACATAGTCTTTACAATGAATTAGATGATGCTATAAGGTGTATTTCTGAGTTTTAGCCTGAAGGAGTGAGGAGATGCTAACTCTTAGAAAACACAAAAGGAGGAACAACATAAGAAAATCAGTGATTCGTTGTCTTAACACACTAAGTGCAAAAAAAGAGGCAGGTATATACAGCAGTAAGTTAGAAATATTGGCCTGGGTTTTGCCAATCTTTATAAATTTTTAAATATTAAACTCTAGTAAATATAACAGGAGTAAATTTGACAGATTTAATGAGAAAACCAGATATTATAAAAAGAGAGAAAGATGAACAAGAGCTTGAAAATGGCCGTTGGTAGACCAAAGAAGTGAAAAGATCAAAAGTTGGCTAAGAAAAGAATCATGACAGCAGTTTTTTTGAGGGGAAGGGGTATATAGCTTCAGAAAGGAGAGGGAGATGAGAAAAACGAGAAAGTATCTTAGTAATCAAGTGAAGCAGAAAGGAGTGCTTTTGTACTTTTTCCAATGGATGCTGGAAAAATATGTACAATTGTCACTCATTGGACACTTTGTTTAAGTTTTAAGAAAAATCTCATTTAGTTATCTTCACACAATGTAGCTACAGTCTCAATGATCAAGTCCCTTAAAGTGGTTGAAATGAGACAGAATTTATTTCTGTCTTATATAACACCAGTGACAATCAGTTCACAGTAGGCAAGGCTGGCACTGCAGCTTAGCATCACAAAGTTGTACAAGTCACAGAGTGGTTCTGCCATTCTCAAAATAAGGCTTCTATTTCAGAGTTCAAAGTACTGGTTTCCCATTCCTAGCCATCAGGAAAGCAGAAAGAGAAATGCTGCTCTTAAGGGAGACATGTAGACATTGCACCCATTATTTCATCTTACATGTGATTGGAAAAACTTAGTTGCTTAGCTAATCCTGGATGCAAAGGAGGCTAAGAAATATAGTAACAATTATAATTAGCCACCAGCTATACCCATGTGCATGTAAATCTGGGGACTCATTCTTCAGCTCTTTTGTTGTATTTGTCACTTGTGCCAACAACATGCTGCAGTTGCATAATGAGAACTGTTATCTGTTAAAACAAATAATGCTAAATTGTTCTTCAATAATATCTTGCTGCTGCTGCTGCTGCTAAGTCACTTCAGTCATGTCCGACTCTGTGCAACCCCATAGTTGGCAGCCCACCAGGCTCCCCCATCCCTGGGATTCTCCAGGCAAGAACACTGGAGTGGGTTGCCATTTCCTTCTCCAATGCATGAAACTGAAAAGTGAAAGTGAAGTCGCTCAGTCATGTCCGACTCTTCGCGACCCCATGGACTGCAGCCTACCAGGCTCCTCCATCCATGCGATTTTGCAGGCAAGAGTACTGGAGTGGGTTGCCATCACCTTCTCTGCCAATAATATCTTGGCTACTTGTAAATCCATATAAATTTTAATATACTTCATTTTCAGACACAAACAAGGAAATTATTAGAATTCCCATTGGTATTTTCTTGAAACATAGATTTTTATGGAAAGAATGGACATTTATACAACATTGAGTCTTCTAACCCATGAAATTATATAACTCATAATTTACATATTTAAAAAAGTATTTTAGTAATTCTTTACAAATTTCCCTGTAGAGACTTTGCTTGTCTTTTATGAATTTTGTTCCAAGGTGTTTGATAGTTTTAAAGCTTTTACATGTAGTATACACTTTTATACTACATTATAGTTGTTAATTTAAGAAACTACAATTGATTTATGTTCATGTGTCCAGCAGTATATTGATTATTAATTCTAATAATTTGCATGCAGTTTATTTTGGATTTTATAACATACAATATTGTAAAGAAATGGCCCTTTGTCTTCTTTATAAAGCTAATGTATTTTATTTCTTTTCTTTTCTTACTATACTGACAGTCTAGAATAACATGGAATAGGATTGATGAGAGAAGTTTTTCTTGTCTTGTTCCTAATTTAACCTGGACAGATTTAAGTATTTTACCATAAAGTAAAAAGTTTGATAATCTTCATTAGTTTAAGGAATTTCCTCTTAATTTCTATTACACTACAAGCTTTTTTCTCTATCACCTGAATGGATATTAAATATTATCAAAAGATTTTCTGTACCAATGAATAATCTCATGATTAGTATTTTTTCTTCTGATAATTACACCGAATGATTTCCAAATGTGAAAACTTTACATTTCTGAACTAAATTGAACTTGAGTATATGTATTTGGTTGGTTTTATTTTACTTGAGATTTTTACATCTATGTTCCTGGGAGAGATTTCAAGATATAGTGTATGGTTTGGTGGTGGTTTAGTTGCAAAGTTATGTACAACTCTTGCAACTGCATGGACTGTAAACCACCAGGCTCCTTTGTCCATGGGATTTCTCAAGTAAGAATACTGGAGTGGGTTGCCTTTTCCTTTTCCAGGGGATCAAATCTGGGTCTCTTGCATTGCATGTGGATTTCTTACTGACTGAGCCACCAGGGAAGCCCCAGTATATGGTTTATACTAGCCAAAAAAAAAAAAAAAAAAAAGGCTCAAGCTGGTTCTAGAAAAGGCAGAGGAACCAGAGATCAAATTGCCAACATCTGCTGAATCACAGAAAAACCAAGAGAGTTCCAGAAAAACATCTACTTCTGCTTTATTGACTATGCCAAAGCCTTTGACTGTGTGGATCACAATAAACTGTGGAAAATTCTGAAAGAGATGGGAATACCAGACCATCTGACCTGTCTCTTAAGAAACCTATATGCAGGTCAGGAAGCAAAGGCTAGAACTGGACATGGAACAACAGACTGGTTCCAAATAGGAAAAGGAGTACGTCAAGACTGTATATTGTCACCCTGCTTATTTAACTTATATGCAAAGTATATCATGAAAAATTCTGGGCTGGGAGAAGCACAAGCCGGAATCAAGATTGTGGGGAGAAATATCAATAACCTCAGATATGCAGATGACACCACCCTTACTGCAGAAATTGAAGAACCTTGCATCCCTGGGATATAAAAACCATATGATTATCTCAATAGATGCAGAGAAAGCCTTTGACAAAATTCAACATCCATTTATGATAAAAACTCTTCAGAAAGCAGGAATAGAAGGAACATACCTCAACATAATAAAAGCTATATATGACAAACCCACAGCAAACATTATCCTCAATGGTGAAAAATTGAAAGCATTCCCTCTAAAGTCAGGAACAAGACAAGGGTGCCCACTTTCACCACTACTATTCAACATAGTATTGGAAGTTTTGGCCACAGCAGTCAGAGCAGAAAAAGAAATAAAAGGAATCCAAATTGGAAAAGAAGAAGTAAAACTCTCACTATTTGCAGATGACATGATCCTCTACATAGAAAACCCTAAAGACTCCACCAGAAAATTACTAGAACTAATCAATGATTATAGTAAAGTTGCAGGATATAAAATCAACACACAGAAATCCTTTGCATTCCTATACACTAATAATGAGAAAACAGAAAGAGAAATTAAGGAAACAATTCCATTCACCATTGCAACGGAAAGAATAAAATACTTAGGAATATATCTACCTAGAGAAACTAAAGACCTATACATAGAAAACTATAAAACACTGGTGAAAGAAATCAAAGAGGACACTAATAGATGGAGAAATATACCATGTTCATGGATTGGAAGAATCAATATAGTGAAAATGAGTATACTACCCAAAGCAATTTATAGATTCAATGCAATCCCTATCAAGCTACCAACGGTATTCTTCACAGAGCTAGAACAATTTCACAATTTATATGGAAATACAACAAACCTTGAATAGCCAAAGCTATCTTGAGAAAGAAGAATGGAACTGGAGGAATCAACCTACCTGACTTCAGGCTCTACTACAAAGCCACAGTCATCAAGACAGTATGGTACTGGCACAAAGACAGAAATATTGATCAACAGAACGAAATAGAAAGCCCAGAGATAAATCCACACACATATGGATACCTTATTTTTGACAAAGGAGGCAAGAATATACAGTGGATTAAAGACAATCTCTTTAACAAGTGGTGCTGGGAAATCTGGTCAACCACTTGTAAAAGAATGAAACTAGAACACTTTCTAACACCATATACAAAAATAAACTCAAAATGGATTAAAGATCTCAACATAAGACCAGAAACTATAAAACTCCTAGAGGAGAACATAGGCAAAACACTCTCTGACATACATCACAGCAGGATCCTCTATGACCCACCTCCCAGAATATTGGAAATAAAAACAAAAATAAACAAATGGGACCTAATTAAAATCAAAAGCTTCTGCACATCAAAGGAAACTATTAGCAAGGTGAAAAGGCAGCCTTAAGAATGGGAGAAAATAATAGCAAATGAAGCAACAGACAAATAACTAATCTCAAAAATATACAAGCAACTCCTACAGCTCAACTCCAGAAAAATAAATGACCCAACAAAAAATGGGCCAAAGAACTAAATAGACATTTCTCCAAAGAAGACATACAGATGGCTAACAAACACATGAAAAGATGCTCAACATCACTTATTATTAGAGAAATGCAAATCAAAACCACTATGAGATACCATTTCACACCAGTCAGAATGGCTGCGATCCAAAAGTCTACAAGCAATAAATGCTGGAGAGGGTGTGGAGAAAAGGGAACCCTCTTACACTGTTGGTGGGAATGCAAACTAGTACAGCCACTATGGAGAACAGTGTGGAGATTCCTTAAAAAACTGGAAATAGAACTGCCATATGACCCAGCAATCCCACTGCTGGGCATACACACTGAGGAAACCAGAAGGGAAAGAGACATGTGTACCCCGATGTTCATCGCAGCACTGTTTATAATAGCCAGGACATGGAAGCAACCTAGATGTCCATCAGCAGATGAATGGATAAGAAAGCTGTGGTACATATACACAATGGAGTATTATTCAGCCATTAAAAAGAATACATTTGAATCAGTTCTAATGAGGTGGATGAAACTGGAGCCTATTATACAGAGTGAAGTAAGCCAGAAAGAAAAACACCAATACAGTATACTAACACATATATATGGAATTTAGAAAGATGATAACAATAACCCTGTGTACGAGACAGCAAAATAGACACTGTCCATAGAACAGTCTTATGGACTCTGTGGGAGAGGGAGAGGGTGGGAAGCTTTGGGAGAATGGCATTGAAACATGTATAATATCATGTATGAAATGAGTTGCCAGTCCAGGTTCGATGCACGATACTGGATGCTTGGGGCTGGTGCAGTGGGATGACCCGGAGGGATGGGATGGGGAGGAGGAGGGAGGAAGGTTCAGGATGGGGAACACATGTATACCTGTGGTGGATTCATTTTGATATTTGGCAAAACTAATACAATTTGTAAAGTTTAAAAATAAAATAAAATTTTAAAAAATAATAATAATTCAAAAAGAAGAAAAAAAAAGAAATTGAAGAACCTCTTGATGAAAGTGAAGGAGGAGAGTGGAAAATTTGGCTTAAAGCTCAACATTCAGAAAACTAAGATCAGGGCATCTGGTCCCATCACTTCATGGCAGATACATGGGAAAACAGTGGAAACAGTGTCAGACTTTATTTTGGGGGGCTCCAAAATCACTGCAGATGGTGATTGCAGCCATGAAATTAAAAAACACTTACTCCTTTGAAGGAAAGTTATGACCAACCTAGATAGCATATTCAAAAGCAGAGACATTACTTTGCCAACAAAGGTCCATCTAGTCAAGGCTATGGTTTTTCCAGTGGTCATGTATGGATGTGAGAGTTGGACTGTGAAGAAAGCTGAGCACCAAAGAATTGATGCTTTTGAACTGTGGTGTTGGAGAAGACTCTTGAGAGTCCTTTGGACTGCAAGGAGATCCAACCAGTCCATCCTAAAGGAGATCAATCCTGGGTGTTCATTGGAAGGACTGATGCTGAAGCTGAAACTCCAATACTTTGGCTACCTCACGCAAAGAGTTGACTCATTGGAAAAGACCCTAATGCTAGGAGGGATTGGGGGCAGGAGGAGAAGGGGACGACAGAGGATGAGATTGCTGGATGGCATCACCAACTCGATGGACATGGGTTTGGGTAGACTCTGGGAGTTAGTGATAGACAAGGAGGCCTAGCGTGCTGCGATTCATGGGGTTGCAAAGAGTCGGACATGACTGAGTTACTGAACTGAACTGAGCCAAAAAAAAAAAAAAAAATGAGTTGAGGGTATTTATTCTTATCTATTCCATGTAATCTCTTTGTGCAGTTTGGAGCAATTTCCACTTTGAGAGTTTGGCAGAATCTATCAGTGACATTAAAGGACCCAGATACTTAATGTGATAAGTATTGGGGCAGTTTGAAAATGGGTTGGAGAACAATTTCCAGACACAGAGTATTTCAGTAAGGAATCAGTTTATTAAGAACAAAGAACAGAGATAATATGGGCACTGTGAGTCCAGTGGGTCAACACTTCCTGATAGACCAAGGAAAGCTGACACTGTTTGTGGGTCAGTATCCAACTTGGGGGCTTCCCTGATAGCTCAGTTGGTAAAGAATCCACCTGCAATGTAGGAGACCTTGGTTTGATTCCGGATTGGGAAGATTCACTTGAGAACGAGTAGGCTACCCACTCCAGTATTCTTGGGCTTCCCTGGGGGCTCACCTGGTAAAGAATCCAACTGCAATGCCAATTTGTATAGCCTCAAGGCAAAGAAAGTTCCTGGTGGGAGACTGGCATTAGATGACTGGTTAGGGGACTATTGGGTGACTACTGGGGTGGGCACATTTGCTAATTTGGAGTCAGGAAGCTTGCTGTTGATGATGAGGGGGTCTTTCGGCAACATTTACAGAGGCTGTGAGTCAGTTCCAGACATAATCCTTGGTTCTGGGCTCTACTTCTGTGACCTTGATGGAAGGCCTTGCACCTGTGGCCTTAGGGCAGAACTCACAAGAAATGTTAATTAAAATTCATTTTCTTGAGAATTAAATAACTTTTTCTTCTTATGTCAGTTTTAGTATGTATTTTATAGGATTTTTCCCACTTTGTTTAAATTCTCAAATTATGTTATGAACATAACATAATGTACAGAATTCTCTTATCTTTAATGTCTATCTGAGAAACATCCAGATTTCAATTCTTAAGATTGTTTGTGTCTTCTGTTTTTATTTATTCATAAATTTCATCAAGGAATATTATTTTTCACAGTCTTTTTGTGCTTAGCTATTACTAAATTTTAAAGATGAATGCTTATCTTATAAATATTCAACCTATGAACATTTTAAATGCTATATATTTTGAATGCTATATATTTCATCCAAGCACTGAAAAGCTACATCCACAAGCTTTGACTTGAAGTATTTTTATTTCCTCCAGTTCAAATATTTTTTCTAATATTCATGGGATTTCTTGATTGATTTACTTTTTATTTAGAAATGTGTTTCTTGACTTCTAAACATTTAGATATTTTCTAGGTTTTAATTTTTAGGAATGGAGAGAAATACTACTAAAGCAATAAGCACAAATGTAAAGGGCAAATATTCTGCCTGCATGTGTATTACAAAAATAGTCCCAGGGAAGAAAACAGTCACAGCAATAGATAACCTGAGTTGGGGTAAGGGCATAATAATTTTCACCCATTATCTTACTTATCTTTAGAACATTCACATAAATAATGTAGGTCAGAAACTATTCCAAAGGCTTTATATATTTTATATACACCGATCCTTTGTATAGTAATTGTATCCTTCATGAGAGGACATGTTAGCAGCAGAACTGAGAAAGGATTCAGAAAATTCTTAAGCTTGTATGTTGGGAATTTCACTAAGATTACTAAAAACTTCTCTGTGATATATAACCTATACAATATTTATTTTCCTCTAGGTAAAATAAGTGTTTGGTTCTGTGTATGCCTTTTTACCTTCATTACCTATAGTCTGCCAAAATTATTCAAAAACACTTTTTTGTTGTTAAACCACTTAATATTGAGGCATTTTTTTAAGGTTAGCTGTTTAACGCCCTCTTCATAAAGAAAGTAGAGTTTATATTCAGGCTTTGACAGGTTCCCATAGACTTAGAACATATAGACTTTACTGTCCAATTTACTTATTTGAATCATTGTTCCAAAACATCCTGTGTAGTTAGAATCTAGTATCTAATTCTGATGGACACAATCGTGAACAAAGTTATTAAAAATCATTAATAGTTTGGCATGGAACTTAACAAATATATATATTTACACATAGTTGAATATTTATACGTACTATAGCTCATATCAGAAATGGTTTATATCCTGAAGGAACAAATCAGTTCCTTACAATATTACCTAGAAAAATTCTTCAACTTTTACATCTCTAGCTCTCTAAAAGCATTTCTTTTAGTGAAATGGTCAAAGGTTTTGCTTTTTTTCTTTCCATAATCTTGCTTTCCTCATTGCATCAAAAGTGAAGTGCACCCAGAGATTCATTGATAGAAGCCTAAAATCTGCAGGGACGGAGAATAGAAGTCATTGGACACCTTTCTTTCAGGCCAAGTAAGTGCTTGTCAAGGCATAGGTCCCAGACTCAGTCATTTGATCCCCATACGTCAACCTCTGGAAAAAGGTAAATGGTACAGATTTCACATGTCACAGGGTAAATGCCTCCTGATTTATGAGAACATTCAGTTATGTATGTTCTCATAATCTTCCATAATCCAAGATTGCTTATTCAAGAAATGTGTCTTTCCAAGGGCCTTTCTGAAAGCATTCTTCATGTCCTTATTCCTGAGGCTAAAAATGAGAGGGCTGAGGAAAGGAGTGAGGACAGTGTAAGGAACTGCGATCACTGTGTCATCTCCCCCTGATGCTTCTGGCTTCAGATACACAATAGATGCAAAACCAAAGTGGATGATGACCACTGTGAGGTGGGAGGCACAGGTAGAAAATGCCTTCTGCTTGCCCTCAGCTGACGGGATCTTGAGGACAGTGGAAAGAATGAAAATGTAAGTGAGGATAATGAGCAGAAAGGTGCCCATCAAGCCTGACACTGAGATTGCTGTTACAATGAATTCTGTGAGTTCGCTGTCTAGACAGGACAGCCTCACAATAGCCCTCATATGACAGAAGAAGTGTTCTACAAGATTGGGACTGCAGAAAGAGCCCCTGAATATCAACGCAATCTCTGTCACAGAAATAAAGAAGCCAGCAGCCCAAGCAGAGACCACAAGTTTTCCACATGCCATATTGGTCATAAGCAAAGGATATCTGAGAGGGTTGCAGATGGCCAGGAAGCGATCATATCCCATCAAAGTGAGAAGGATACAGTGAGTGCCACCAAGTCCCAAGAAGAAATACATCTGCAAGGCACAACCTATGACTGAAATGCTTCTTTTCTTGGCCAGGAGATCTGCCAGCATCCTGGGGATAATGGTCAGAGTGTAGCAGGTCTCAGAGAAAGAGAGTGCACCAAGGAAGAGGTACATGGGTGTGTGGAGATGTCTGTCCACCCAAGTAAGACTCATGATGGTCAGGTTACCTGTGAGGGTGAGAAGGTAGAGGCAAAAGAAAACCACAAAGAGGAATGTCTGTGCATGTGGGTAAACAGAAAAGCCAACAAGAATGAACTCTTTCAGGACTGTCTGATTGATCTTCATTGTTGAATTTTCTGAAATATGAAAGAAAGACAAATAAATACTAAACTTTCCATTATTTTTTGAAATGGTTTAAATAGATAAATAGTGAAATTTTCAATTTTTTAAAAAATCATTTTTTTTGTTTATGTTTGTTCATGCTGGGTCTTCATTGTCGCACATGGGATTTTTTTAGTTGCAGCGAGCAGCGACTACTCTCTAGTTGCACGCACGGACTTCTCATTGTGGTGCCTTGTCTTGTTGTGGCATGCAGGATCTAGGGCATATGTTCAGTAGTTGTGGCACATGGGTTTATTTTCCCTGTGGTATGTGGAATCTTCCTGGACGAAGGATCAAACCATGTCTCCTGCGTTGGCAGGTGGACTCCCAACCACTGGACCACCAGAGAAGTCCAAGTTTACAATTTCTGATAGATCATTTAGTTTGGCAATTCACCATGTGTATGTAGGTGATGTTTTTTCCAATGTACTATTTGTTTCTGTAAACAAATGCTCATTACTTTTTATGGCTCTTTCTTGCCCTCATTAATGATTTTAATGGCCCATAATACTAACAGGACAGAAAATATTCTAATTCATGTCCAGATGAAGGAAATTCAGATGAATTTGGTGACTCAGCTTTGGATTTGACTCTAAATCCTGAAAAAAACTATCAAGTAGTTAATAGACAGAGTCACTGTCTGACTCAGAAACTTCCTCTGTATAATGTTGTCTAACTATCTAAGGGGTGAAGGTTGATTGTTAACTTCCTAGCTATTTTGGGACTATATTTGGACAATGACTTACAACTATAAGAAAATCCCATTGTCATTATCCCTTCTTGGAGAAATTGGTTAGGACCTAAATATTAAAGAAAAGTGAAGACCATGTCCTTCTATTTATCTCTAAGTCATTGTTAAGAATTCCTTCTACCTATAGAGCCATTTATAAGCTGAGATTCTTAAATTCTCATGACTCTTTACAATAACTCTACAACAAAGGCAGTTTTATGGTTTGTAAACTAAGATTACATAGGTTCCCCAAAGGAAAAATATATTGGCATAATAAGAAGTTGTTTTAATAGCTCCATGGTGTAAACCCAAGCTATTTCTAACTCACTACTTGCAGAACAGCCTGGCTTCACACAGTAGGCCATATTCCTTCCAAGACAGCCCCCCCATCAAATTTGTTTTCACAGAAACAGTTAAATTCAGAAGAATTTTGATAATGCAAAGAATCAGTGATTCAAATTCAAAGTAGCCCCTTCCTTATCCAGTCTTTACTCAACTGTGTTGTAAATGACTACTTGGAGAATCATCCTCAGTAGAATAGGAATATTAGAATCTCCTTCTACTTTTGGCATATTCTGGCTGTTTGTGTTTGTGAAGGGGATGAGGGTACTCTACCTCACCCTCAGTTCTCTCTGAAGTTGTTGCTAAATCAAACTGTCTCAAATTTAGTTTGGAATATGGATCCACTGACAAAATAATACACTACTAATTTAAAGTCAAAGAGAAATAGTAAATTTGAAGAAAATGTAGTGAATTGATCATGAAGAAAACAGTCAAACCATATAAGAATAGTTTCCTACCTCGTGTATTTTATCAGGGCTCCAAAGCCAACTCAGTATCAGTTATATTCTTCTATGATAGTCTTGAAATTGTTGGGAAAATGCTTTGTTCATAACTCAAAAAAGGTAAAGATCAACTTACTATGAACATCATTGGTCAAAGACTCCAGATTTTTTACTTTATCATTGCTAGTTTAGTGACACTGGGAAAGTTCCTGTACATTCCAGTTTCAAATTTTCCTACCTGGCAAGTAAGGAAAGAGGTCCTGACTATGCCCCTTAGCTTTCTATGGTTCCAGAGTTTCTGACACGAGGTGTGAAGTTAGGCCACATGTGCTGTGATCAGTTCCCAACACTCACTGAATTACAATGGCTTAGAGCCTTTCCTTCTAACACTTTAAAGATGATATCTGCTAATCACCTGTTTGAAGTTCCTCAGCTCTAGAGGTTTGTTTCTGGTTAAGAGACCCTCAGGGATTTCTCTCTTCTTCATCAGAGAGAGGAAAAGAACTTTCTCACTCAACTTTGTAATTTGCTCTCATTAGTTACAGGGGTTTGTATAATATGTGACTTGGCTTCTGGGAGTCTCTGGGGATTTAAAACTTTCAGAGTCTATATTCTGCTCATAACCAAGGCTTCCTGCTACTCCGTTAGTTTTGTTTTGCTGAAGAGTGGAATAAACTGTATCCCTAATACTCATTCAATTTGCTCTTCCCCTCACCATAAACACACTTTGTCCCTCTAGTCACAGAGTCCACTCCTGGTATGAACAAAAAATATTGTCTGCCTTTTTTAGTAAATAAGGAATGTTTCTTGCCTTCAAATCATCAAGTAATGAACCACTGAATCTCACCCCACAAATGGTGCACCCGGAGGGGAATTCAAAATGAAGAAATTTAGGATACTGGCCCTTGATAGTTAAGATGAAGACCAAAGGAATAATTTCATTGATCTCAGGCTCTTACATCTTCCCATTTACAGAAAAACATTAAAAATGATTTCAGATGTTTGGGATTTCTTTCTGATTAGCAGTAATCTTTTGATTTTTCACCTACATTTTTTTCCAGCAAAACTCCTACATATACTGGCTCCTCTCTTACCTCTTCAGAACAATATCTAAAAACTATCTGAAAAGCTGTAAACCTGGCTATTTTCCTCAGAAAGTTCACCAAATAAAGCATATTCTCAGCTTTTGGCTTGTGTATTTTTTTAGTCAACCCTGAGCATTTAAGAAAAGCTCACCGTATTTAAAGTGGGAAAAATCAGAAAAGTATGAGTAATAGTTTCTTCTTACAAGGGTTAATATTTTGATGGAGGAGAGAAGATAGTACAGATGAAAAGGGGATTGCACTGTAGTGAGCTGAAGACCCAAACGTTGAATAGACAAGATAGAGGAACTGGATCAAAGGTCAGAGAAGATGCCATGGAGAAGAAGTATTCTCTCTACAAAAAAATAATAGGATTACAAGCAACTGTACCTTAAAAAATTAGACGATATTATAAGGAGTAGGAAAACTGCAGTTCTGTTTTGATTTTTATCCTAAAGTTGTGAGGAGATGCTAAGTCTTAGAAAACATAGAAGGTTGTTTATTGATTTTGTTTATTGATTTTCATGAGAAAATCAATAACAAGATCAGTCTTGACATATTAAGCTCAAAGAAGAGGCAGATATATGCAACAGAAATTTAGAAGTGTTGGCCTGAGTCTTATGTCTGTCTTCAGATGATGAACCTTGTAGTCATAAAAACTGATAAATATAATGAGTGCAGATTTGATAGATTTTACCTGAGAAACATAATCTACCAAAATAGTGGAATATGAACAAGAAAAGCTTGAGAAATAGCCATTGGTGGACCAAAGAAAGAAAAGACCAAATGCTGGCCAAGAAAAGAATCACAAGACTACAGTGTTCTTGAGGGAGAATGACTAGATGGTTTCAGAAAGGGGAGGGAGATGAGAAATTAAACAGAAAGAGATACTTCTGTACTTCTCCCCGGGGATGGAGAAAACTATGTCTAATTATCTTTTACTGAGAATTTATAATATACTGGACACATTATGAAAAATTTTATAAATATATCATTTAATTATCTTAACAATACAATGTAGCTACAACCTTACTACTAAGACCCCAAAATTAAAGTGTCTGAAATGAAACAGTATACTGCTCTCTCATAAAAGTGCAATGACAAGCAGTTCATGATTAGCGGGGCTAGCAAGACAGTTAAACTTCACAAGGTTATACAAGTCACAGGTGGGAGAATTGGTTCTGCCATCTTCAAGTTAAGGTTATCATTGCTGAGTCCAAGGCTGATTTTTAAAACATTTCAGTTATTGTAATTTTCAAGTCCAGCATTTCATTTAGTTCTTTTTAAAAATTTATTTTCTTTATTCATATTCTGTATTTATCATTTCATGATGGCTTCCTTTATTTCTTTAATCATTAATTTTAGGTATCTGAAAATATTTTTAATGGCTACTTTGAACTTTTGTCTTTTGTATTAAAATATAGTTGATTTAAACCTGGTATAAAGTTATTCAGATATATATATATATATATATATTTTTTTTTTCTTTTTCATATAGTTTTCAACCATGGGTTATTGCAAGATATTGAATATTGTTCCCAGTGCTATACTGTAGGAACTTGTTTTTTATCATTTTATATATAGTAGTTTATATCTACTAATCCCAAACTCCTAATTTATCCCTCCCCCATTCCTCTTGGTAACCATAATTTTGTTAGTTTGTTTTCTTATTGTCTCTGTGAACCTGTTTTTGTTTTGTAAATAAAATCATTTGAATTATATTTTAGATTCCACATTTAAGTGATATCATATGATGCTTGTCTTATTCAGTCTGATTTACTTCACTTAATATCATAATCTCTAGGTCCATCCATATTGCTGCAAATGACATTGTTTCATTTTTTTTTTTATGGCTGAGGATTCTCCTCCACTTCTTTATGCATTTAACTGTCAGTGAGCATTTAGGTTGTTTCCATGTCCTGGTTTTGTAAATACTGCTGCAAAGAACATTGGAGTGTGTATATATATCTTTTCAAATTAGAGTTTTTCTCTTGATATATGCCCAGGAATGGGATTGCTGGATTATATGGTAACTCTGTTTTTAGTTTTTTAAATAAAGTTTTTGTCTTTTAAACACAGAATCTAGTCACACTCACAAGGTAGCTTCTGTTGCCTAATATTTTTTTCTGGTAGTTGGTAATATCTCCATGTTTCTGGTAATGGACAGGGAAGCCTGGCCTGCTGCTGTCCATGGGGTCGCAAAGTGTCGGACATGGCTGACCGACTGAACTGAACTGAACCATGTTTTTTTGCGTGTTTTTTCCAATGAGTCAACTCTTTGCATGAGGTGGCCAAAGTATTGGAGTTTCAGCTTTAGCATCAGTCCTTCCAATGAACACCCAGGACTGATCTCCTTTAGGATGGACTGGTTGGATCTCCTTGCAGTCCAAGGGACTCTCAAGAGTCTTCTCCAACACCACAGTTCAAAAGGATCAGTTCTTCGGCACTCGGCTTTCTTCACAGTCCAACTCTCACTAATTGTCTTTTTCTTCACAAGAAGAATGTGCATTTCTTGAGAGAACAAATTGTATTTGTTCCTTGAAGTTTTCATTACACATAGAGGGGAAAATGAACATCTTTCCCATTTTGGAAGAAAACAGAAGCCACTGACCTCCTACTTTATTCCTTCATTGGTTCCATACTATATTTCTCATTGACAGGAATAAAAATCTAGCTTCTTCCCATTAAAATTTTTATTAGTAAAATAATTTAGAAAAAATTGAAATTAAAGGACTCAAACTTTTCAATGTGAAATATAATTAAAATTCAATTTCTTGACAATTAAATGTTTCACTTTTGTGTTTGTTTTAGCATGTATCTTATGTTGTATCTTATAGAATTTTCCAACTTTATGTAAATCCTCATATTTATATTCATGAAATCATTCACAGTATTCACTCATCTTTAATGTCTCTGTGACCTGAGAAACAACTCTATTCCATTCCCATAGTTGTTTATTTGTGTCATCTGTCTTTATTCCCTAGTCAATCTCATCAAAGAATAACATAATTTACCAATGTTTTCAATACTCCAACCTCTGACTTTTTTGAACCAATGGTGGCTTCCCTGATGGCTCAGCAGTAAAGAATCTGCCTACAGTTCAGGAGACATGGGTTTGATCCCTGGGTCACGAAGATACCCTAGAAAAGGAAATGGCAACCCACTTCAGTAGTCTTGCCTGGGAAATCCCATGGAGAGAGGCATCTAGTGGGCTACAGTTCATGGGGTTACAAAAGTTGGACATGGGTTAATGATTAGAAAGCAACAATCACATACTAATATATATTTAATCTTTGCCCTTATATTTATTTTTTCTTCACAATCTTTCTGTGTTTAGCTATTCCTTTACTAAATTATTGAGACAAATGTTTATCTTACAAATTTGCTTTCTATATACCTTTCTTTTTTTTTTTTTCCTTTAAAATTTTTATTTTATTTTTAAACTTTACATAATTGTATTAGTTTTGCCAAATATCAAAATGGATCCACCACAGGCATACATGTGTTCCCCATCCTGAACCCTCCTCCCTCCTCCCTCCCCATACCATCCCTCTGGGTCGTCCCAGTGCACCAGCCCCAAGCATCCAGCATCGTGCATCGAACCTGGACTGGCAACTCGTTTCTTACATGATATTCTACATGTTTCAGTGTCACTCTCCCAAATCTTCCCACCCTCTCCCTCTCCCACAGAGTCCATAAGACGGTTCTATACATCAGTGTCTCTTTTGCTATCTCGTACACCAGGTTATTGTTACCATCTTTCTAAATTCCATATATATGCGTTAGTATACTGTATTTATGTTTTTTCTTCTGGCTTACTTCAGTCTGTATAATAGGCTCCAGTTTCATCCACCGTTCTAATGAGGTGGATGAAACTGGAGCCTATTATACCTTTCTAATATGTATTTTGAGCACTACATATTTCATCCAAATACTGAAAAGATGTATCCTAAAGCTTTGTTCTGTAGTATTTTTAATTCTTACAATTCAAACCTTCTTTTCTAATAGCCACAGGATTTCTTATTTTGATTCATTGTTTATTTAGAAGTGTGTTTCTTGACTTCTAACCATATAGGTATTTCTAGATTCTATTTACTCAAATTGGCTTTTTCTAGTTTAACAATCTATGCTAAGTAGCACCTAGCAATCCCTGCCATGGTCACCATGTCAGATGTATGCAGGTTAACTGGCCCAAATTCAAGTCAGGAACTTGAGTCTACACTTAACATTTTATCTTCTATACTCACTGTGAGTGAGCAGATTGTTAGTATTTATGTCCGAGATGTATAACTTCTCTGGATTGACTAAGCAGTGCTCAGAGGTGGAACACTTTCATCACTGAAGCAGTGATCACAGATGAAGGAGGGGTAAATATTCTGCCTGCATATGTGTTACAAAAATGGTCTCAGGGAAGAAAGGAGAATCATGGCAAGAATTAACCTAATCAGTGCAAGTACATAATCATTTTTATCCATTATGTTACCTATATTTACATGATCCCCATAAATAATCTGGGTTGGAAATTACTCCAGACTTTGTATACATTTTATATATACAATCCACAAGTACAGTGGTTATAACCTTCATGAGAGGACATGAATTTGGTTAGTAGCAGAACTGAAAAAGGATTCAGCAATGGCCCCAGGCTTGTATGCTGGAATTTTCCATAAGATCCCTTGCTAATTTTCTGTGATATACAACCTCCACAGTATTTCTTACTTTCTTTTAGGTAATATAAAGATTTGATGCTGTGTTATCTAGTTTCCTTTATTACATATAAGATGTCTGTAAAAATTATTCCAAAACACTTTTTAATGTCACACTCATCAATACCATGAGAGTTTTTCAAACATTTGCTGTTTAGTGCCTTCATCTTAAAGAAAATGGAGGTTATTTCCAGCTGTCAACATAGATTCCCCCAGTTATGAAACAAGTAGGCACTTCTGCCCTGTTGACTTATTTGAATCAACATTCCAACACATCCTGTAAATTCAGAAGCTAGCATCTGAAAATCATTAAGGAACACCATGATAAACAGTGTTATTAAAAATTTTTAATAATCAGTATGATATGGTACTTAACAAATATAGATGTCAATTCAGATATGCACAGATAAAGAGATTATGATTACTATATAGTGAACCTCCTGTTAAAGTGGTTTATCTCCTGGGAGACACAATTCAGTGCCTCACAGCATTGCCTATATACATTATTCAAAATTCACATTTCTAGATATCTTTAAACATTTCTGAATATAGTGGTCACTCGTGGTATTTTTTCCTTCCACAATCGTTTTTATTCCACTTCATCAAAGGTGCAATAAACCCAGAGGTTGATTGGTAGAAGCCTAGTATCTTCAGAGACTGATATCAAAGCAGAATTAAAGAACTGATAGTACTAGTAAAAGTAGAGTTGAGTATAGTAGATGTAGAAGATGCAGAATGAAAAGAGATAGACAACTTCCTTAACAAGATAAGTCAATTCTTGGGTCCTAGACTCAGTCACTTGATCTCGATATGCCAACCCCTGGAAAAAGGCAAATGGTACAGGTTTCTCAGATATCATAGGGTAAATCCCTTACTGACATCTAGGAATATTCAATCATGCAGCAATAAATCAAGATTATTTATTCAAGGAATTTGTTTTTCCGAGTACCTTTCTGAAAGCATTCTTCATGTCCTTATTCCTGAGGGTGAAAATAAGAGGGCTGAGGAAAGGAGTAATGACAGTGTAGGGGATTGCTATCAGTGTGTCATCTCCCCCTGATGCTTCTGGCTTCAGATACACAATAGATGCAAAACCAAAGTGGATGATGACCACTGTGAGGTGGGAGGCACAGGTAGAAAATGCTTTCTGCTTGCCCTCAGCTGAAGGGATCCTAAGAACAGTAGAGAGAATGAACACATAAGTGAGTATGATAAGCAGGAAGGTGCCTATCAAGCCTGACACTGAGATTGCTGTTACAATGAATTCTGTGAATTTGCTGTCTAGACAGGACAGCCTCACAACAGCCCTCATATGACAGAAGAAGTGTTTGACAAGGTTGGGATGACAGAAAGAGCCCCTGAATATCATTCCAGTCTCTGTCACAGAGATAAAGAAGCCTGCAACCCAAGCAGAGACCACAAGTTTTCCACACGCCATATTGGTCATAAGCAAAGGATATCTGAGAGGGTTGCAGATGGCCAGGAAGCGATCATATCCCATCAAAGTGAGAATGAAACAATTAGTGCCACCAAGTCCCAAGAAGGAATTCATTTGCAAGCCACAACCTATGACTGAAATGCTTCTGTACTTGACGAGAAGATCTGCCAACATCTTGGGGATAATGGTCAGAGTGTAGCAGGTCTCAGAGAAAGAGAGTGCACTAAGGAAGAGGTACATGGGTGTGTGGAGACGTCTGTCCACCCAAGTTAGACCCATGATGGCCAGATTACCTGTGAAGGTGGGAAGGTAGAGGCAGAAGAAAACCACAAAGAGGAATGTCTGTGCATGTGGGTAAACAGAAAAGCCAACAAGAATGAACTCTTCCAGGACTGTTTGGTTGATCTTCATTGTTTGGACATCTGAAATCTAAAAGAAACAACAAACAAATGTTATATTTTCCAGTATTAGTTGACATTTTTTTCTATGAATGAGACAAATGTTTGATGTTAAAATTACAAACTGATTCTTTTTTTTTAAATGGACATATAATTAATTTACAATGTTAGTTTTAAGTGTACAGCAAAGTGATTCAGTTTTATATATATGTATATTGATATAAACACATCTTATTCAGATTCTTTTCCATCATAGGTTATTATAAGACATTGAGTATAATTCCCTGTGCTATAGAGTAGGTTGCTGTTCTCTACAATTTTACATATAATCATGAAAGTGAAAGTCACTCAGTTGTGTCCGACTCTTTGCAACCCCATGGATTATATAGTCCATGGAATTCTCCAGGCCAATGGGTAGCCTTTCCCTTCTCCAGGGGATCTTCCCAAGCCAGGGATTGAACCCAGGTCTCCCGCATTGCAGGCAAATTCTTTACCAGCTGAGCCAGAAAGGAAGCCCATGAGTGTAAGTTAATCCCAGACTCAATTTATCTCTCTTCCCCACCCCTGCTATCCCTTTTGGTAATCATAAGCTTGTTTTCTAAGTTTGTGAGTTTATTTTTTTTGTAAATAAGTTAATTTGTATCACTTTCTAGAGTCCACATATAAGTCGTATTATGTTTGTCATTTCTGACTGACTTACTTCACTTACTATGATCATCTCTGTCCATCCATGATGATGCAAATGGTATTATTTCACTTTTTTTATGGCTTAGTAATTCCATTGCATATAATTATGTGCTGTGTTCTGCTAAGCCACCTCACTCATATCTGACTCTTTTATCCTTTACTCTGTTGATGGAAATTTAAGCTGCTTCTATGTCTTGGCTAATGTAATTAGTGCATGAATCTTTTCAAATTAACTTTTTCTCTGGATATATGCCCAGGGGAGGGCTTGCACGATCATATAGTAACTCTAATATTAGTTTCTTTAAAGAACCTCTATACTGTTTTCTGTAGTGGCTGCACTAATTTATTGGTTATTTATTGGTTTATTTAGTTTAGCAAAATAACTGTGTGTATAGACATAGGGTATTTTCATAATTTTCATTAACTTTTTTCTTTTTTTTTTTTTTATTAGCTTTTTTCTTCTCTGTTGAGTAACTAATTTCAATTACTTATTATGGCTTTTTCTGGCTTAGTTTTAAAAGGATTTTCTTATCTGATAACTTAAAAAGGACAGAAACTTCTATGATTCATGTCCAGATAAAGGAAATTCATGTGCAAAGGTGACTCAGAGTTGGATCAGATTCTGAACCCTGAAATCACTGCTCAATAGTTAATAGAATCAGAGTTTAACACAATAAATTACACATATGATATTGTATATAAATATCTAATGAGTGAAGGTTGATATTTGACTTCCTAGGAATTTGTGGACTACATTTGGTTGATGGCTTATGATTGTAAGAGAAGTTCAAAACTATTAGCAATTCTTGGAGAAGCGAGTTAGGCCTTTAAATGTTAAAAGTAAAGAACATGCTCCCTTCCTTCTACTCTGAAGAGAGGGAGGGAAGATAGAATACAAAAACCCTTACAATATTTTTGATTAATTAGAATATATGTATAATTGTCAGGTAACAATTGACATTTTACCCATGTCTTCAATGCCAAGCTCAGTATATGAACAAGGTTAATGTTAATGAGTTTATGTGTTCTTTGATAATTCTGCTGCTGCTGCTGCTAAGTCGCTTCAGTCGTGTCTGACTCTGTGCGACCCCATAGACTGCAGCCCACCAGGTTTCCCCGTCCCTGGGATTCTCCTGGCAAGAACACTGGAGTGGGTTGCCATTTCCTTCTCCAATGCATGAAAGTGAAAAGTGAAAGTGAAGTCGCTCAGTCGTGTCTGACTCCTAGCGACCCATGGACTGCAGCCTACCAGGCTCCTCTGTCCATGGGATTTTCCAGGCAAGAGTACTGGAGTGGTGTGCCATTGCCTTCTCCTTGATAATTCTACATCTTATTTTATCTAATCCTCCTTGAACTTCCGTAACATATTTTTCTGTATATTTAATACGTCTCCTCATTTTTGTTTGTATTGACCTGTGATTTTCCCTTAACTACACATCAACATAATTAGTATAGCACACATTTTGTGAATCCTTTCATATGTTCATTAAATTTATTCTTCAGAGCACAAAATAAATAAAATAGGACAACTATGAAATGTATAGACGAGGTGTGATTATTTTATTCATTTTTAGAAATAAGATAATTGCATCTCTGATGCATCGTATTTGTAACAGGAATCAAACTGTTTTGACTTAAATGGTACATTCTTTCTATTTCTCAATATTTCCTCCTTGAGGAAACAGACTATGAGTGATATATATCTGTATTTCTAGAATAATAGAGAGCATTTTAAGAAGAAAATAATTTACAGTAATTGTTGAATAAGTAAGTTTTTTAAAGTTTTTAATATAAGAAATTTCTATTTCACTTTGTTATTAGCAATATACAGTGTGTGATCTTGGTCATTTAGATGAATAGACTTTTCATTATTCATTAGATTTGGTTCAGGCTAAGATTAAGCATTCTCACAGGAGACTTCTCATAGTTTTGATTTGCTTTTCTCTAATAATTAGTGATGTAGAACATCTTTTCATGTGATTTTTGGCCATCTGTGTCTCATTTGGAGAAATGTCTATTTAAGCCTTCCACCCATTTTTTGATTGGATTTCTTGCTTTTTGATATAGAGCTGTATGAACTATCTGTATATTTTGGAGGTTAATCCCTTGTCAGTTGCTTTGTTTGCAAATAGTTTCTCCCATTTTGTGGGTTGTATTTTCATTTTGTCTATGGGTTCTGGAGCTGCCTTTGTTTGAGTTTAACTAGGTCCTATTTGCTTATTTTGTTTTGTTTTCATTAATCTAGAAAGTAGATCCAAAAAGATAGCATCTCACACTGATCCAAAAAGATCACCTCACATCATCAAAAAGTCGACAAATAGTAAATGCTGGAGAGCTTGTCTCCACAAGGGAACCCTTCTACACTGCTGGTGGGAATGTAAATTTTTACAATTACTGTGGAAAACAGTATAAATATTCTTTAAAACAAACAAACAAAAAGCTAAAAATAGAACTTCCATATGATCTAGCAGTCTCAGTCTTTGGCATATATCCAGAGAAAACCCTAATCTGAAAAGATACATGCACCACGATGTTCATTAAAGCAATATTCACAATAGCCAAGACATTGAAGCAAATTAAATGTCTTTCAACAGAGAAATGGGTAAAGAAGATGTAGAGCACACACATACATATGTTTATGTATATATATGTGGAATATTACTCAATATTATTGAATATTATTAAATCTCAAAAAAGATTGAAATAATGTCATTTGTAACAAATGGATGAACCTGGAGATTATCAGAATCAGTGATGTCATACCAAAAAAATACAAATATCATATGATATCACTTATATGTGGAATCTTAAAGAAATGATTCAAATGAACTTATTTACAAAATTAAACAGACTCACAGACTTTGAAAACAAACTTATGGTTAGCAAACAGGAAGCATGAAGGGGGAGGGATAAATTAGAAATTTTAGATTAACATATACTGACTATATAAAATAGATCATCAACAAGAGCCTACTAAATTGCACAGGAAATTCTACTCAGTATTCTATAATAACTATATGGAAAAAGAATCTGAAAAGGAATAAATTATATATAACAAATCACTTAGCTATACACCTGAAACTAACACAACATTGTAAACCAACTAGACTCCATATAAAATAAAAATTATGTTTTTTGCTTTTGTTTTAAACATTTTCATGGGAGAATCTCTCTGGTCACTAAGTGTGAGAAAAGGCAGTAGCACAATCATTTAAATTACAAATGTTTCCATGAATAATTCACAACCTATGGACTCTACCGCATAGGTCCCTTGGACTCTTTTGTCCTTTTAGATCTGACAAGAATTTTATTATTTCATAGTCACACAGGAGTCACATGACCTAATCTTTTCTGTGAAGTCTTTTCCCATTCCTGTTTTCTTCTCTCATTATATCCATACCTTCTTATCTGTGAGTAACTCTCTTCTGAAGAGAAGACTGGAGTATTTCTCTGACTTCTTTCCTAAGCATATATTAAGTTGAATAATATTGAATTCATCCTTGGGCTACATCAATACAGCCTTTTAGGTAAGCCTCCTAGTATTCAAACACAGCATGAGTCTCGTTGGTGTACAAATCTTCACTTGCAAATAATTTTCCCTATAAATAGCTTTCTGAAGCATTCTGAACTGTTTCAAAAGAACTTATCTCTCTGTCAGAAAATGCCGCTTTCCTCTGTTTCTCCCTAAGCCATTGTGAAAACTTCCATCAGTACAGCAATCTACATACAAAGGTTCTTAAATTCTCATGACTATTCACAGTAAATATGTAATAATGCAATTATTCAGATTATTTAATCACTGAAGGATTAACTAAGTACCACCAAGTGGGAAAATACATACACACATACATGTAATATATATATATAATTTGTGTATATATTTACATTTATTACATGTAATCATAAAAATAATTTTGTTTTTCAGTCACTCAGTCATGTCCTATTCTTTGCAACCCCATGGACTGCAGCACATCAAGCTTCCCTGTCCTTCACTATCTCCCAGAGTTTGCTCAAACTCATGTCCATTAAGACGGTGATGCTACCTAACCATCTAATCCTCTGCTGCCCTCTTCTGCTTTTACCTTCAATCTTTCCCATCATCAGTCTTTTCCAGTATGTACTTATAATATTGCATACACCTCATCCTACCCTCAGCTATCTCTGAAGTTTTCATTACATCAATTATTTTCTAATCTAATTTGGGATATGGATCCACTGACAAGAGAAATACGTGCTCTTTCCAAAGTTAAGAGAAATAATTTAGAGAAAATGTAGTGACAATTAATTACGATGAAAAGAGAATCAAACCATCTAGAATAGTTTCCTACCTTGTTTATTTTATCAAATTTCCAAAGCCAGTTCAGAGATACAGTTACATTCTTCTAAGATAGTCTTCACATTGATATAAACATGCTGTGTTCTTCACTCAAAAAGAAGCAAAGATCAACTTATTGTGAAAATCACTGGTCAAAGACTGGATTCTTGACTTTATCACTGATACTTTAGTGACCTCAGGAAAGTCCCTGTACCTTCTGAGTCTGAGTCTTCCCACCTAAGAGGTTAAAAAGGAGGTCCTGGTTTTGTGCACTTCAGCTCTCTATGAGTCTGGAGTTTTTTGACAAGAGTTTTGAGGCTAGGCCATGATGCTATGATCAGTTTTCAACACTCACTAAATTGCAACAATTTAGAGCCTTTCTTTCTACTCCTTTGGAAATATTGTCTGATAATTATGAGGGCTTGAGGTTCCTCAGCTCTAGAGGTTTAATTCTGGTTAGGAGACCATGAGGGATTTTCTCTTCTTTCATCAGAGAGAGAGAAAAGTTTCTCTCTCAACTTTGTAATTTGCTCTCATTAGTTACAGGATTTGTATAACAAGTGACTTAAGCTCTTCTAGGAATCTTTGGGGATTTAAAGCTTGCAGAGTTCATATTTTGTCCATAACCAAAGGTTCCTGCAACTTTATAGGTTTTGTTTTGGCAGGATGGAAGTAAACTGCATCCTTAATGCTCATTCAATTCACTTTTTCACTCACCATAATATTTTCCTTCTTTTTTGTTATGTAAACTTTTAATTTTGTATTTGGGTATATCCAGTTTACAATGTCGGAGAAGGCAATGGCACCCCACTCCAGTACTTTTGCCTAGAAAATCCCATGGACGGAGGAGGCCGGTAGGCTGCAGTCCATGGAGTCGCTAGAGTCGGACACGACTGAGCGACTTCACTTTTAATTTTCACTTTCATGCCATTGGAGAAGTAAATGGCAACCCGTTCCAGTGTTCTTGCCTGGAGAATCCCAGGGATGGGGAAGCCTGGTGGGCTGCCGTCCATTGGGTCCCACAGAGTCGGACATGACTGAAGCGACTTTGCAGCAGCAGCAGTTTACAATGTTGTGATAGTTTTGAGTGGACAGCAAGGGGATTCAGTCATACATTCTCCCCCAAACCCCGCTCCCATTCAGTCTGTCACATAATATTGATCAGCATTCCATGTGCTATACAGTAGGTACTTCTTGGCTAACCATTTTAAATATAACAGAGTGTACATGTCCATCCCAAATCAGTTCAGTCCAGTTGCTCAGTTGGGTCTGACTCTTTGTGACCCCAGGGACTTCAGCATGCCGGGCTTCCCTGTCCTTCATCAACTCTCAGTCCTTGCTCAAACTCATGTCCATCAAGTCATAATACCATTCAACCATCTCATCCTCTGTCGTCCCCTTCTCCTATTGCTCTTAATCCCTCCCAGCATCAGGGTCTTTTCTAATGAGTCAGTTCTTCACATCAGGTGGCCAAAGTATTGAAGCTTCAGCTTCAGCATCAGTACTTCCAATGAATATTCAGGGTTGCTTTTCTTTAGGATTAACTGATTTGATCTCCTTGATGTCTAAGGGACTCAAGAGTCTTCTCCAACACCATAGCTCAAAAATACCAGTTCTTCAGTGCTCAGTTTTCTTTATAGTCCAACTTTCACACATGACTACTGGAAAAACCATAGCTTTGACTAGACAGAACTTTTTTTTTATTTAAATTTATTTATTTTAATTGGAGGCTAATTACTTTACAATATTGTATTGGTTTTGCCATGATGAAGATGGAACTTTTTTGGAAAAATAATGTCTGTGCTTTTTCTTATGCTATGTCAGTCATAGCTTTTCTTCCAAGGAGCAAGTGTCTTTTAATTTCATGGCTGCAGTCACAATTGCAGTGATTTTGGAGCCCAAGAAAACAAAGTCTGTCACTGTTTCCTTTGTTTTCCCATCTGTTTGCCATGAAGTGATGGGACCAGATTCCATGATCTTCGTTTTTTGAAAGCTGAGTTTTAAGCCAGCTCTTTCACTCTCCTCTTACACTTTTGTCAAGAGGCTCTTTAGTTTTTCTTCACTTTCTGCCATAAGGGTGGTGTCATCTGCATATCTGAGATTATTGATATTTCTCCCAGCAATCTTAATCCCAGCCTGTGCTTCATCGGTGTGGCATTTCACATGAGGTACTATGCATATAAAATAAGCAGGGTGACAATATACAGCCTTGACATACTCCTTTCCCAATTTGGAACCAGTCCATTGTTTCATGTCTAGTTCTAACTGTTGCTTCTTGACCTGCTTACAGATTCCTCAGGAGAGGGGTAAGGTGGTCTTGTATTCACATCTCTTGAAGAATTTTCCAGTTTGATGTGATCCACACAGTCAAAGGCTTTGGCATAGTCAATAAAACATAAGTAGGTGTTTTTCTAATGTTTTCCTTCTAATCATTGACTTCTTCCTGGTGTATTGACTAAGAGCTTACAGTGTTTAAAAACTGTACTATAGAAGAAATTAGAAAAGTAGAAGGAATAGTATCTTCTTAGAGGGATTTATATCTTGGTGTAAGAAATGTTTTGGACCCAGATTGAATCTGCTTACCCATTCCCAGTAAAGCCGGTGTACTGACTTTTAGTGTGATGAAGGAAAGTGCAGCATTTATTGCAAGGCCAAGCAAGGAGCATGGGTAGCTGTGCTTAAAAACCTGAACTCCCCAATGGATTTCAGATAAGAATTTTTAAAGTCAAATTGAGTGAGAGGGTTGCAGAGTGTGTGATCAGCTCATGAACAATTCTCTGATTTTTTGATGGTGAGATGACAGGGTGGTATCACAAAGGTTAACATCATTAATCCTCAGTCTCCATTCAGTTTGGGAGTTACAAGCTTATGGTCATCATGCAATTAACTTCTTCCACATGGTGGGAGTTTCAATATTTGTAAAACAACTCAGGAATACACGTCAGACACTGTTATCTATGTCCTTTAGGGAGTGAGTAAATATTCTCTGACTCTGCCATATGGCTAATATATTGTTTAAATTGTTTTGAGTTCTCCTGACAAAATTATTATTTTTGGAACTACAAGTTCACATTATTCCAATTATTAACAATTGAGCCAAGTCTTTTGTGACTCAGGGAAGCTTTTCTGCAAATAAGAAGCAGTCAGAGGACATGCTGGGAGGGAAGACCCTATATGGTCCTGCTTGATTACAATCTTCCATTTTCTTTGATATTCCCCAGTCTTCAGGGAAAACAAGTGCAGGGCAAGAAAGAGAATAACATTATTGATAGAGATGTTAATATAAATTGACAGAGGAACTTGGTTTTATGGTGATTCATTTTTAGAATGAAGGTAGAGCGAATATAAGTGTTCAAAAGCAGAGACATTACTTTGCCAACAAAGGTCCATGTACTCAAGGCTATGGTTTTTCCAGTGGTCATGTATGGATGTGAGAGTTGGACTGTGAAGAAAGCTGAGCTCTGAAGAATTGATGCTTTTGAACTGTGGTGTTGGAAAAGACTCTTGAGAGTCCCTTGGACTGCAAGGAGATCCAACCAGTCCATTCTGAAGGAGATCAGCCCTGGGTGTTCTTTGGAAGGAATGATGCTAAAGCTGAAACTCCAGTACTTTGGCCACCTCATACGAAGAGTTGACTCATTGGAAAAGACTCTGATGCTGGGAGGGATTGGGGGCAGGAGGAGAAGGGGACGACAGAGGATAAGATGGCTGGATGGCATCACTGACTCGATGGACGTGAGTCTGAGTGAACTCCGGGAGATGGTGATGAACAGGGAGGCCTGGCGTGCTGCAATTCATGGGGTTGCAAAGAGTCGGACATGACTGAGCGACTGAACTGAACTGAACTGACTGATGCTGCAGTATGCTGAGGACTCAGTGGTCAGACAAAATAAGACCAGAGTATGGACCGGAGTAATTGGAGAAGGTGCCATGGAGAAGTGTTGGGAACACTTCTAAAATAAGAAATATTGGTATTTTAATTCATGATGGAATAAAATATATCTTTGTAGTCCAACACTTCCACTGATATTATGACTACATAGTTGTATGGATATGTAGATACATTGATATAGTGAGACAGAGATTTTTAAAACCTTTAAAGAATATATATGGATGATCAAGGATCATTTGAAAATATGCTAAGCTTTATGAGTTTTTAGAAAACACAAATTAAAAGCACATTGCAATTCTACTACAGAACTATTAGAATGTCTTTAAAAAGTGTCTTTAAAATGTCTTTGAAAAAAAAGATTTGTCATACCAGTATTAGTGATGATTTGGAAAATCTATAACTTGACTTCTGTTGTCAATATAAAAATGACAAAATATACTGGAATTTTGGTGAACATCTTGACAAATTTTTTTAAAAGTTCAGTTTACTCACATTATAGATTAAATGTTATGTATTTGTTTTCCCCTCTAAATACAGCCAAATAACTTGGGAATAATTCAATAGATAACTATAAATGATTCTGAAAAGTGATAAGGAGAATATGAAGTGTCTAGGGACTTCAGGACTTGAAGGTACCACAATGAGTTCCTGCGGGGAGCTGGTGAGGCATTCCACTCGTGACAAAGGTCATGAGGAAGGAGGCTCGGCATACGCAAAGGCGGGATCGAGCCTCAGGAGTCCCCCCGGATATTCTCGAGCATTTTCCCCCAAAAAACCAGAGTCTGCCTACTTTATTGCTTTGTGCTCTCACCTCTGACTTTACTGGGGGCTGTCCCCTACCACCATCTCTCTCTCTCTGTGTCAAAGAGTTAACTTACAGCTCCAATTAATAAAGTTCCTGGGCAATTAGGAGTGTTTAAATCCAAACCCCTCTGATGGCTCTCTAACTCGCCTGACAAGTTTACCCGGACTCCTGCAGCTATGCATACGATTGTTTACAGTCTCCCAGCCTCGAGAGGCATGGGAAGCTTAAGATATTCAAATAGCTTAGAGCCTCTCAGAGAGTTAAAAACTGTCAGAATAAACTAGTAAAGGATTTCATTGATGAGTCAATGCTTGTTGCCAAGTTTTCACATCCCCTGAATTGTATCCTTGAATGTGTATTAATTAATAGTTGGTATATAGAAAAAATAAGTAGTGGCCTTGGTGTTAGTAACTTTAGACCCTTAAGGTAATAAATTCTTTCTTTGTTGTAAACCCATTACACATCCGCCCTATAGGAATGCAATTTTATCTTTGGAAGATGGTGCCAAACCTTGAAATAATTACTCTTAGAGAAAGTAAGTCTTTGTTGATAAGTCCTTGTCAAGAGTCATAAAATGTTAGTAGGCCTTCTGGCCAGAAGATGATGTGAATCACCTAAACCATTTGTATACGGTACATTTGCAGGAAAGAAACCTTGGTTTTTGATAAGAACCAAAGACTGCTGACTTTGCATCCCCTATTATCCTCTATGTGTAACTTAGGGTATAAAAGCCCCTGTTAAAAATAAAGCTACGGGCCTTGTTCACCAGCGCTTGGTCTCCCCATGTCATTCTTTCTTTTAACTTCCAGCTGAGTCTCCATCTGGAGCGCGGAACCCACCACGCTTACTAATCATGCCTGGGCTTCTAAGACCCACTCGAGAAGGAGTCTAGGGTGAGACACCTTCCGCTATTCGAGAGGGCGCCTGCGGCCTACGTAAGTGGTGCAAACTTCTTGTCTTGAAGTTTTATTGGTCTCCCGCGTAAACCAAGCTACTCAGCTTCTTTTCTCCACTGAATTTTCCTACTGAGCTATCCTCATTCTATTGTTCTCTATATCTCTAATTAGCATATAAATAGTCGCCTAGGCCGTCTCTCCTTCGAATACCCTGGATCAGCTGGGGCTGGTCCCCGGCAAGTTCCCAAATATTTTATTAATATTTTATCCCCCACTAGTTCTATGTACAGAAACTAAGAAAAGAGTAAAAGTGATTCCCAACTTCATTATATATATAATATATATATATTATAATATATGTATATATATATAATTCAACGCTTTTCAAAATTCCCAGAAAAGTTTTTTTCTGAGAGAAAGACAAAATTATTCTATAATTCATATTGAAAGTCACAAGTCCCTGAACATCTACAATAATCTTGAAAAAGAAGAATAAAATGAAAGTAATCACCCCATCCAATACTAACACCTACTGTATAGCTACTTAAGACACAATGCTATTGGCAGAATTAATTAAAGAGTCTGACTCCATATTTTGGATATTTTGGCTTTCTGATGGTTCATAGCCTTTACATCCCTTCCTCTTCTCCTTCTGCCACACTTCTGCCTCTTCTCTTCTCCTTCCGGGCAAGCTGATAAAGAAGTCCAGTGACCCAACCATGAAAGCTTCTGCATGGATAATACTCACCTTGTATTCACCCCCAAGTTGTCATAAAAATGCCAAACTTGTCTCCTTTTCCCGCTGTCTGAGATCATTTAAAATATCTCTTTGGGAAATGCCCTTTATATTGAGAGTTGCCATTCTTTGTAAGAGGAGGTAAATAATCTCTCCATGTGAATTTTTTTTATATTGCATATATTGATATTTTATGTACTTCTGTAGCTCATTTAAACATATTTAATGGAATTTGTTACCTTGCATTTTTACATTTAAAACTTATCTTTTATTTACTCTATGAACTTTGTTGGTATAAGGAGATCAGTCCTGGGATTTCTTTGGAAGGAATGATGCTAAAGCTGAAACCCCAGTACTTTGGCCACCTCATGCGAAGAGTTGACTCATTGGAAAAGACTCTGATGCTGGGAGGGATTGGGGGCAGGAGGAGAAGGGGACGAGAGAGGATGAGATGGCTGGATGGCATCACTGACTCGATGGACGTGAGTCTGAGTGAACTCCGGGAGTTGGTGATGGACAGGGAAGCCTGGCCTGCTGTGATTCATGGGGTCGCAAAGAGTCGGACACGACTGAGCAACTGATCTGATCTGATCTGATAAACATATTTATATTTTACATATGTACTTATAAGTTTTCAATTGATCATCATATAAAAGTTCTCTGCAACAAAAATGTTTATAGGTTAATTTTTTTAATGTTTTAATATATTTTGGGTAAGAGAGAAACGTTAATAAATGTAAATAAAAATTTGATATAAAAGTTATCCCTAAATAAAAGTGATGCTTTGAAAATTTACCTAACATATCCATGACTAATATTTCTTTTTGCTGAAACAAAATTGAATTGGATCATTTTCATTCCATTTTTATAAATAAAGATAGCTCAATGTTCTGAATTTCTTCTAAACTATATTTCATTAGTAGTCTAATGGTTTATCATTAAATGTGACGTTTAACAGTTTATTGGAAAACAGTATCATTACTTCCTTTTTCTATTATTTTTAGAAACAATGACGTGAAATTTACTGGGCTTGCAAAAAATTCATTTTCTATCATGAATATTCAACTTTTCAATTTCTGAGAAATACTATAATGATAGAATTTTCAATTATAGTTATCAGTTATAAACATTTTATAAGCATCAGTTCTTCAGTGCTCTCCCTTCTTTATGGTCTACTTCTTACATCCATACATGACTACTGGAAAAACCATAGTTTTGACTATAATGACCTTTGTTGGCAAAGTGACATCTCTGCTTTTTACCATACTGTCTAGGTTTGTCAGCTTTTATGTGTACGACTTTATGTCTGCTTCTGTATACACTACAGTGTGGTAACCACCAAAATTTTAATTTCTCTTCATCACCATGCAGTTCATCCCATTTACCCATTTTCCCTCCCCTTGGCTGCTGCTTCCCATCTGGTAACTACTATTCTGTGTTTATTTTTGTTTGGACTGGTTTGTTCATTTATTTTACTTATTTGTTTGTTCTCATATTTTATATCAAAAGCTTTCAAAATGAGAACATATGCAAAATGATAGTTGAGACACAACTGAGGTTATAATATAATGGGATTGTTTTATAGCACATACATCATATTTTAGAAACTATCATATCAATTTTTATACTTAATTTAAACTACACTTGCCATAAAAAATGGAAATAAGTATTCAGTTAATAATAGTCATAAACAGAAAACCATGATTCACCAAACCGTTGAACTTCATATTTCACTTAAAAAAATCATAAACAATGTAATTTTATTATGTATATTTTTTCCAAACAAATATTTTAAATGCTTTCTTCAATGTAAAATCATTATCCAAGAAGATTTGTCATTTTACTATATGTAATTTTTATTATGAAGTCAATATATTTTTAAACATTGAGGTATCCTTTATGTTTAAATTTTTTTTTAATTTATTTTTTGTTTGTGCTGTTTTTTGAGGCTGTGTGAAGGCTTTCTCTAGTTGCAGTGAGCAGGGAGCTATTCTTCATTGCAGTGGCTTCTATTGTCACAGAGCACAGGCTCTAGGTGCGTGGTCTTCAATAGTTGTGACACACAAGCTCAGTCATTGATGACTTGCAGGCTTTAAAGCTCAGGCTCAGTAGTTGTGGTGCAGGGGCTTAGTTGCTCCAGGGCATGTGGAATCTTCCTGGACCAGGGATCAAACCTATGTCCCCTGCATTGGCAAGTGGATTCTTATCCACTGTACCACCAGGGGAGTCCCAGGGTACTTTATATACAGCATAATGCACAGATCATGAGAGTAGAGTTCTAGCTTTTTCATAAATAAAACACACACTTTTATTTGTTGTTATTAAAATTTTTAAACACATTCTAGTGTTTAAGGCTTTCTACTGCTGGTGGAGTCTGAAGGTTTTTGCAGAAAAACAGAGTACCTATTTTCTTTTCTTTCTTACTGTGTATATTTAGATATACAATTTAATGATTTGCTGTATGTATACATTGTGAAATATTAATAATTACAACAATTAAATCAATTAAATGTCCATGCTGCTGCTAAGTCACTTCAGTCGTCTCCAACTCTGTGTGACCCCATAGACGGCAGCCCACCAGGCTCCCCCATCCCTGAGATTCTCCAAGCAAGAACACTGGAGTGGGTTGCCATTTCCTTCTCCGATTAAATATCCATAACCTCACACAATTGCCATTACCATTTGTGCATGTGTCTGTGTGTATGTTTTATGTATTAGTGAGAAAACTTAGGATATACCCTGTTGGTAAATTTCAAGTATGAAATTCAGTATTTTCACCTACAGTCACTGTCCTATACATTAGATCTCCAGAACTTATCTTGTAAAACTGAAACTTATACACCTTGATAACATCTCTCCATTTCTCCTTTGCCACATACCCTTATTATAACCACCATTCTATAGTCTGTTTCTATACATTTGATTATTTTGGATTCCAAATATAAGTGAGGTCATAAAGTATTTGTCTTTCTGTGCCTGGCTTATTTCACTTAGCATGGTGTCCTCCAAGTCCATTATGTTGTCACAAATAGTAGCATTTCCTTCTTTTCTGAGGATAAATAATATTCTATTGGATGTGTATACAGTTTCTTTGTAGGTTATTCTGTTGATGGACATTTATATCATATCATGTATAATTCAGATACATTCATATCTTAGTTATTGTGAATAATGCCGCATTGTACATAGAAGTGCAGGTATTTTTTCCACCATGGGATTTAAATTCCTTTATGTAAGTTTTATATGGAGGTATAATAGCTGGCTTATATGTTAATTTTAATTTTTAATATATTGAGGAAGTTTATTCAGTTCAGTTGCTCACTCATGTCTGACTCTTTGTGACCCCCATGGACTGCAGCTCACCAGGCTTTCCTTTCCATCACCAACTCCCAGAGCTTGCTCAAACTCATGTTCATCTAGTCAGTGATACCATCCAACCATGTCATCCCCTTCTCCTCCTACCCTCAATCTTTCCCAGCATCAGGGTCTTTTCCAATGAGTCAGTTCTTTGCATCAGGTGGCCAAAGTATTGGAGCTTCAGCTTCAGCATCAGTCTTTCCAATGAATAGTCAGGACAGATTTTCTTTAGGACTGACTGGTTTGATCTCCTTGCAGTCCAAGGGACTCTCAAGAGTCTTATCCAACACCACAGTTCAAAACCATCAATAAGAAGCTTATTACTGTTTTCTATAATGTCTGTATAAATTTACATTCATGTCAACAGTATTTCAGAGTTAACATTTCTCATATCCTCACCAACACTTACTATTTTTGTGTTTTGATTAACAGCCATCCTAAGAGGTAACATTTCATGTTGACTTGTGTTTCCCTGAGGATTAGTGCTATTGAACACACGTTTATACCTTTGGTCATTTGTGTCTCCCTTTATTTTGTTTGTTTGTTTTTTCTATGAGCTCCTTATATATTTTAGACAGTAATTCCTTATCAGAAATAAAGGTTGCAAATATTTTGCTTCCATGTACATGTTAGTCATTTGAATGTCTTATTTGAGAAAAAAAAATCTGTTCTGCTTGTCTTTTTAAAATCAATTTGTGTGGGTTTTATTTATTTATATTTTTGCTATTGAGTTCTATGAGTTCCTTTTATTTTGCTCTTAACCCCTTATCAGATTAAAGGCTTCCAAATATTTTCTCCCATTTTTCAGTTACCTTTTAATTATTTTGATTTTTTTAAATTTAATTTTATTTTTTTTCTTTCTTTTTTATTTATTTTTTTTAGGTTACCTTTTTTTTTTTAACTTTACAATATTGTATTAGTTTTGCCAAATATCGAAATGAATCTGCCACAGGTATACCTGTGTTCCCCATCCAGAACCCTCCTCCCTCCTCCCTCCCTGTACCCTCCCTCTGGGTCATCCCAGTGCACCAGCCCCAAGCATCCAGTATCGTGCATCGAACCTGGACTGGTGACTCGTTTCATACATGATATTATACATGTTTCAATGCTATTCTCCCAAATCTCCCCACCCTCTCCCTCTCTCACAGAGTCCATAATACTGATCTATACATCAGTGTCTCTAAATGGGCCAAAGAACTAAATAGACATTTCTCCAAAGAAGACATACAGATGGCTAACAAACACATGAAAAGATGCTCAACATCACTCATTATCAGAGAAATGCAAATCAAAACCACTATGAGGTACCATTTCATGCCAGTCAGAATGGCTGCAATCCATAAGTCTACAAGCAATAAATGCTGGAGAGGTTGTGGAGAAAAGGCAACCCTCTTACACTGTTGGTGGGAAGGCAAACTAGTACAGCCACTATGGAGACCAGTGTGGAGATTCCTTAAAAAACTGGAAATAGAACTGCCATACGACCCGGTAATCCCAGTGCTGGGCATACACACCGATGAAACCAGAATTGAAAAAGACACGTGTACCCCAATGTTCATCGCAGCACTGTTTATAATAGCCAGGACATGGAAGCAACCTAGATGCCCAGCATCTGTATAATAGGCTCCAGTTTCATCCACCTCATTAGAACTGATTCAAATGTATTCTTTTTAATGGCTGAGTAATACTCCATTGTGTATATGTACCACAGCTTTCTTATCCATTCATCTGCTGATGGGCATCTAGGTTGCTTCCATGTCTTGGCTATTATAAACAGTGCTGCAATGAACATTGGGGTACACGTGTCTCTTTCCCTTCTGGTTTCCTCAGTCTGTATGCCCAGCAGTGGGATTGCTGGATCATAAGGCAGTTCTATTTCCAGTTTTTTAAGGAATCTCCACACTGTTCTCTATAGTGGCTGTACTAGTTTGCCTTCCCACCAACAGTGTAAGAGGGTTCCCTTTTCTCCACACCCTCTCCAGCATTTATTGCCTGTAGACTTTTTTTTTTTTTTTATTCTTCCAATTTTATTTTATTTTTAAACTTTACATAATTGTATTAGTTTTGCCAAATATCAAAATGAATCCACCACAGGTATACATGTGTTCCCCATCCCGAACCCTCCTCCCTCCTCCCTCCCCATACCATCCCTCTGGGCCGTCCCAGTGCACCAGCCCCAAGCATCCAGCATCGTGCATCGAACCTGGACTGGCAACTCGTTTCCTACATGATATTTTACATGTTTCATTGCCATTCTCCCAAATCTTCCCACCCTCTCCCTCTCCCACAGAGTCCATAAGACTGTTCTATACATCAGTGTCTCTTTTGCTGTCTCGTACACCGGGTTATTGTTACCATCTTTCTAAATTCCATATATATGCGTTAGTATACTGTATTTATGTTTTTCCTTCTGGCTTACTTCACTCTGTATAATAGGCTCCAGTTTCATCCACCTCATTAGAACTGATTCAAATGTATTCTTTTTAATGGCTGAGTAATACTCCATTGTGTATATGTACCACAGCTTTCTTATCCATTCATCTGCTGATGGACATCTAGGTTGCTTCCATGTCTTGGCTATTATAAACAGTGCTGCGATGAACATTGGGGTACACGTGTCTCTTTCCCTTCTGGTTTCCTCAGTGTGTATGCCCAGCAGTGGGGTTGCTGGATCATAAGGCAGTTCTATTTCCAGTTTTTTAAGGAATCTCCACACTGTTCTCCATAGTGGCTGTACTAGTTTGCATTCCCACCAACAGTGTAAGAGGGTTCCCTTTTCTCCACACCCTCTCCAGCATTTATTGCTTGTAGACTTTTGGATCGCAGCCATTCTGACTGGCGTGAAATGGTACCTCATAGTGGTTTTGATTTGCATTTCTCTAATAATGAGTGATGTTGAGCATCTTTTCATATGTTTGTTAGCCATCTGTATGTCTTCTTTGGAGAAATGTCTGTTTAGATCTTTGGCCCATTTTTTGATTGGGTCATTTATTTTTCTGGAGTTGAGCTGTAGGATTTGTTTGTATATTTTTGAGATTAGTTGTTTGTCAGTTGCTTCATTTGCTATGATTTTCTCCCATTCTTAAGGCTGTCTTTTCACCTTGCTAATAGGTTCCTTTGTTGTGCAGAAGCTTTTAAGTTTAATTAGGTCCCATTTGTTTATTTTTGCTTTTATTTCCAATATTCTGGGAGGTGGGTCATAGAGGATCCTGCTGTGATGTATGTCGGAGAGTGTTTTGCCTATGTTCTCCTCTAGGAGTTTTATAGTTTCTGGTCTTACGTTGAGATCTTTAATCCATTTTGAGTTTATTTTTGTGTATGGTGTTAGAAAGTGTTCTAGTTTCATTCTTTACAAATGGTTAACCAGTTTTCCCAGCACCACTTGTTAAAGAGATTGTCTTTAATCCATTGTATATTCTTGCTTCCTTTGTCAAAGATAAGGTGTCCATATGTGCATGGATTTATCTCTGGGCTTTCTATTTTGTTCCATTGATCTATATTTCTGTCTTTGTGCCAGTACCATACTGTCTTGATAACTGTGGCTTTGTAATAGAGCCTGAAGTCAGGTAGGTTGATTCCTCCAGTTCCATTCTTCTTTCTCAAGATAGCTTTGGCTATTCAAGGTTTTTTGTATTTCCATACAAATTGTGAAATTATTTGTTCTAGCTCTGTGAAGAATACCATTGGTAGCTTGATAGGGATTGCATTGAATCTATAAATTGCTTTGGGTAGTATACTCATTTTCACTATATTGATTCTTCCAATCCATGAACATGATATATTTCTCCATCTATTAGTGTCCTCTTGATTTCTTTCACCAGTGATTTATAGTTTTCTATACATAGGTCTTTAGTTTCTTTAGGTAGATATATTCCTAAGTATTTTATTCTTTCCATTGCAATGGTGAATGGAATTGTTTCCTTAATTTCTCTTTCTGTTTTCTCATTATTTTGATCTTTCATTTACTGTGTGGAAGGCCTTTATTTTTAGATAGCCTCACTTGTTTGTTTTTCATGTTGTTCCTTCTGCTTTTGTGTTGTATCCAAAAAATTATTGCCAACGTCAATCTGGAGGAAATTGTCCCTCATATTTTCTTCTAGGTGTTTTATGGTTTTCTCTCTTTTACTGAAGTCTTTAATCCACTTTAGAGTTAGTTTTTGTGAGTAGAATAAAGACAATACTCCGTTATAATTTTCTTATACTTTAATAAACAATTTTCCCAGGACCATTTATTTAAAAGATTGTCTTTTCTCCACTGAATATTCTTGGTTCTCCTGTCAAATATAAGTTGCCCATATATATGCACATTTATTTCTGGGCTCTGAATTCTGTCTTAGTGATCTATGTGTCTGTTTTATGCTGTTTTGATTGTCATACTTCTGTAATATAATTTGAAACCAAGAACTTTGGTGCCTTCAGCTTTGCTCTTCCTAAGATTTCTTTGGATTTTCAAGGTCTTTTCAGGGTCCATGTAAATTTTAGGATTGTTTTTTCTATTTCTTTGAAAATGATATTTAAATTTTCATAGATATTTCATTGGATCTATAGATGGCTGGATATTTTAACAGTATTATTTCTTGCAATCTGTGAATCAGAATACCTGTCTATTTACCTAGGTCTTCAGTTTCTTTCATCAGTGTCTTATAGTTTTCAGTGTATCTTTCACCTCTTGTTTAAATTTATTCCTAAGTAAATATATTATTGGTTTTGATGCTATTGTAGTTGGGATGGTTTTCTTTATCACTTTTCAGATAATTCATTGTTAGTTTATTGAAACAATATTGATGTTTCTCCTTCTAGTTTTATTGAGATATAATTTACATACAGTAAAATTTAAATTTAAGATGAATAGTAATGATTTGATTTACATATATCATAAAGTTATTACCACAATAAATTTAGTTAGTATTCATCATCTCATATAGAAACAAAATTAAAGGAATACGAAAAATGATTTTCTTCGTGATGTGGACCCTTATAACTTACTCTCTTAACAATTTTCATATGTAACATAGAGCAGTGTTAATCATATTTGTCATGTTGTGTATTAAATCCTTACTATTTATTTATCTTATAAATGGAAGATTGTACCTTTTGGCAGTCTTAACCCATCCCCAACCCCCACTTCCGGAAGCAACAAATCTTATCTATTTTCCTTTGACAATGTTTGTTTGTCCAAGAACAATTGAGCTACAACACTATGTTAGTTCCTGAAGCACAATATAGTGTTTTGATATTTCTTTTTTTTTGTAATTTATTTCTTTTTTAAAATTTTAATTGGAGGCTAATTACTTTACAATATTGTGGTGATTTTTGCCATACATTGACATGAATCAGCCACGGGTGTACATGTGTTCCCAATCCTGACCCTCCATCCCACCTCCCTCCCCATCCCATCCCTTAGGGTCATCCCAGTGCACCAGCCCTGAACACCCTGTCTCATGCATTGAACCTGGACTGGCGATCTATTTTGCATATGATAATATACATATTTCAATGCTATTCTCTCAAATCATCCCACCCTCGCCTTCTCCAAAAGAGTCCAAAAGACTGTTCTTTACATCTGTGTCTCTTTTGCTGTCTCGTATACAGGGTCGTCATTACCACCTTTCTAAATTCCATGTATATGTGTTAATATACTGTATTGGTGTTTTTCTTTCTGACTTACTTCACTTTGTATAATAGGCTCCAGTTTCATCCACCTCATTAGAACTGATTCAAATGCATTCTTTTTAATAGCTGAGTAATATTCCGTTGTGTATATGCACTACAGCTTTCTTATCCATTCGTCTGCTGATGGACATCTAGGTCGCTTCCATATCCTGGCTATTGCAAACAGTGATGCAATGAACATTGGGGTACATGTGTCTCTTTCAATTCTGGTTTCCTCGGTGTGTATGCCCAGCAGTGGGATTGCTGGATCATAAGGCAGTTCCATTTCCAGTCTTTTAAGGAATCTCCACACTGTTTTCCACAGTGACTGTACTAGTTTGCATTCCCACCAATGGTGTAAGAAGGTTCCTTTTTCTCCTCACCCTCTCCAGCATTTACTGTTTCTAGACTTTTTGACAGCAGCCATTCTGACTGCCATGAGATAGTACCTCATTGTGGTTTTGATTTGCATTTCTCTGATAATGAGTGATGTTGAGTATCTTTTCATGTATTTGTTAGCAATCTGTATGTCTTCTTTGGAGAAATGTCTGTTTAGTTCTCTGGCCCATTATTGATTGGGTTGCTTATTTTTCTGGAACTGCAGGAGTTGCTTGTATATTTTTGAGATTAATTCTTTGTCAGTTGCTTCATTTGCTATTATTATCTCCCATTCTGAAGGCTGTCTTTTCACCTTACTTATAGTTTCCTTTGTTGTGCAAAAACTTTTAAGTTTAATTAGGTCCCACTTGTTTATTTTTGCTTTTATTTCCATTACTCTGGGAGGTGGGTCATAGAGAATTCTGCTATGATTTATGTCAGAGAGTGTTTTGCCTATGTTTTCTTCTAGGAGTTTTATAGTTTCTTGTCTTACATTTAGATTTTTAATTCATTTTGAGTTTATTTTTGTCTATGGTGTTAGGAAGTATTCTAGTTTCATTCTTTTACAAGTGGTTGACCAGTTTTCCCAGCACCATTTGTTAAAGAGATTGTCTTTTCTCTCTTGTATAGTCTTGCCTCCTTTGTCAAAGATAAAGTCTCCATAGGTGTGTGGATTTATCTCTGAGCTTTCTATTTTGTTCCATTGATCTATGTTTCTGTCTTTGTTCCAGGACCATACTGTCTTGATGACTGAAGCTTTTCAGTAGAGACTGAAGTCAGGCAGGTTGATTCCTCCAGTTCCATTCTTCTTTCTCAAGATTGCATTGGCTATTTGAGGTTTTTTATATTTCCATACAGATTGTGAAATTACTTGTTCTAATTCTCTGAAAAATACCGTTGGTCGCTTGATAGGGATTGCATTGAATCTATAGATTGCTTTGAGTAGTATACTCATTTTCATTATATTGATTCTTCCAATCCGTGAATATGGTATATTTCTCCATCTATTTGTGTCATCTTTGATCTCTTTCATTAGTGTTTTATAATTTTCTATATATAGATCTTTTGCTTCTTTAGGTAGATTTATTCCTAAGTATTTTATTATTTCCAATTTCAAGTGATCACCACAATAAGTCTAGTTACTATTTGCCATCAGACAAAATATGAGCCTAAAACCTATACTTCACAATTGCATAGGGTGACTTGGATCACCCCAACTTTATACCAGAATAACTGAGTGTTTTTCATATGCTGGCTTGATCCTCAAAACAACACAATAAGGTTAAGCATCTTTTTCTGTATAAATGACAAAGAGAGATGAATGACTCCCCCCCCCCCCCAATATTACATATATATGAAATTGTAGAGTTTGTATAAGCTCAACTAATCTGGCCAGGTAGAAATGACAACAAACTTGGTAATTCTTCTAATATTTCTAATACCTCCTCCTCCAAGGAAATAAGACAACATTCAAGAAAAAAAAATCGGGTATAATCCTTTAAGTAAAAATAGAGATTTGTTCATTTTGTTTTGTTTTTAGCTCATCTGTAAATGGTAGTCAAGTTAAATCAATAATTCTTTAAAATTTCATTTAAATTGGCCTCTGCAGATAATGACTTAATGTGCTAGGTTAGGTTTTGGGCTTGATCTGAAGGCAAAGGTGTGGTACTCTCTGAACATATCAAGTATGGCCCCTGACTCTCCTACCATCAACCTCTGCTCTCTGAATCCCAAAATTATGAGAGATCAGATAAACAAAGGGAATTGATGAAGGATCTGAAGGTATATAACCTATGTAATGAAAATGTTTTCATAGAATTTCACCAGTTTTTGATTGCCAGTCCTCTGCATTCACTCACATACCTTGTCTTAAGATGCTTAGTAATAAGCTGGGTACCTTTTGTTTCTGGGCAAGTGTGGCCAGCACCAGTCATTCTTCTGTAAGCTTATGTTTCATGTTGGTTTCTGAGTAATAAATATGTGGCCTCACAGAAAACTGTATTAGCCTTTGCCCTGTTTCATTCTGTACTCCAAGGCCAAATTTGCCTGTTACTCCAGGTATTTCTTGACTTCCTACTTTTATATTCCAGTCCCTTTTATATATTTTGTCTCCAAAATCACTGAAGATGATGACTGCCACCATGAAATTAAAAGATGCTTGCTCCTTGGAAGAAAAGTTATGACCAACATAGGTAGCATATTCAAAAGCAGAGACATTACTTTGCCAACAAATGTCTGTCTAGTCAAAACTTTGGTTTTTCCAGTGGTTATGTATGGATGTGAGAGTTGGACTGTGAAGAAGGCTGAGCGCCGAAGAACTGATGCTTTTGAACTGTGGTGTTGGAGAAGACTCTTGAGAGTCCCTTGGACAGCAAGGAGATCCAGCCAGTCTATCCTAAAAGAAATCAGTCCTGAATATTCATTGGAAGGACTAATGCTGAAGCTGAAACTCCAATACTTTGGCCCCCTGATACGAAGAGTGGACTCATTGGAAAAGACTCTGATGCTGGGAATGATTGAAGGCGGGAGGAGAAGGGGACAACAGAGGATGAGATGGTTGATGGCATCACTGACATGAGTCTAAGTAACCTCCGGGAGTTGGTGATGGACAGGGAAGCCTGGTGTGCTGCAGTCCATGGGGTCGCAAAGAGTCGGACATGACTGAGCGACTGAACTGAACTGAGCTAGCAGAAAAAGGGTTTGACAAATGGGGCCCTTAAGCAAACAGGAGCAGAAGTAGTCAGCCTCTATCACCTCATCATTAGGACATTACCCCTTAGGACACATTGTCATGGTGATTTCAGTTCAGTTCAGTTCAGTTGCTCAGTCGTGTCCAACTCTTTATGACCCCATGAATCGTAGCATGCCAGGCCTCCCTGTCCATCACCAACTCCCGGAGTTCACTCAGATTCACGTCCATTGAGTCAGTGATGCCATCCAGCCATCTCATCCTCTGTCGTCCCCTTCTCCTCTTGCCCCCAATCCCTCCTAGCATCAGAGTCTTTTCCAATGAGTCCACTCTTCGCATGAGGTGGCCAAAGTACTGGGGTTTCAGCTTTAGCATCATTCCTTCCAAAGTAATCCCAGGGCTGATCTCCTTCAGAATGGACTGGTTGGATCTCCTTGCAGTCCAAGGGACTCTCAAGAGTCTTCTCCAACACCACAGTTCAAAAGCATCAGTTCTTCGGCACTCAGCCTTCTTCACAGTCCAACTCTCACATCCATACATAACCACTGGAAAAACCATAGTCTTGACTAGATGGACCTTAGTTGGCAAAGTAATGTCTCTGCTTTTCAGTATGCTATCTAGGTTGGTCATAACTTTTCTTCCAAGGAGCAAGCATCTTTTAATTTCATGGCTGCAGTTACCATCTGCAGTGATTTTGGAGCCCCCAAAAATAAAGTTCTGACACTGCTTCCACTGTTTCCCCATCTATTTCCCATGAAGTGATGGGACCAGATGCCATGATCTTCATTTTCTGAATGTTGAGCTTTAAGCCAACTTTTTTACGCTCCACTTTCACTTCCATCAAAGGTTTTTTAGTTCCTCTTCACTTTCTGCCAGAAGGGTGGTGTCCATTTCACACCAGTCAGAATGGCTACGATCCAAAAATCTACAAGCAATAAATGCTGGAGAGGGTGTGGAGAAAAGGGAACCCTCTTACCCTGTTGGTGGGAATGCAAACTAGTACAGCCACTATGGAGAACAGTGTGGAGATTCCTTAAAAAACTGGAAATAGAACTGCCTTATGATCCAGCAATCCCACTGCTGGGCATACACACTGAGGAAACCAGAAGGGAAAGAGACACGTGTACCCCAATGTTCATCGCAGCACTGTTTATAATAGCCAGGACATGGAAGCAACCTAGATGCCCATCAGCAGATGAATGGATAAGAAAGCAGTGGTACATATACACAATGGAGTATTATTCAGCCATTAAAAAGAATACATTTGAATCAGTTCTAATGAGGTGGATGAAACTGGAGCCTATTATACAGAGTGAAGTAAGCCAGAAGGAAAAACACCAATACAGTATACTAACGCATATATATGGAAGTTAGAAGGATGATAACAATAACCCTGTGTACGAGACAGCAAAAGAGACACTGATGTATAGAACAGTCTTATGGACTCTGTGGGACAGGGAAAGGGTGGGAAGATTTGGGAGAATGGCATTGAAACATGTAAAATACCATGTATGAAACGAGATGCCAGTCCAGGTTCGATGCACGATACTGGATGCTTGGGGCTAGTGCACTGGGACGACCCAGAGGGATGGTATGGGGAGGGAGGAGGGAGGAGGGTTCAGGATGGGGAACGCATGTATATCTGTGGTGGATTCATTTTGATATTTGGCAAAACTAATACAATTAAGTTTAAAAATTAAATAAAAAAAAAAAAACAGAAGGGTGGTGTCTTCTGCATATCTGAGGTTATTGATATTTCTCCTGGCAATCTTGATTCCAGCTTGTGCTTCTTCTAGCCCATCGTTTGTCATGATGTACTTTGCATATAAGTTATATAAGCAGGGTGACAATATACAGCCTTGACGTACTCCTTTTCCTATTTGGAACCAGTCTGTTGTTCCATGTCCAGTTTTAACTCTTGCCTCCTGACTTGCGTACAAATTTCTCATTTTTTTTTTTTTTTTTTTTACCTCTACCCAACAAGACTGTGTCCAAGTCAATTTAGAGACTATTTGTTCCATGGCATACATGATACATTGAAAGACCATTATCTGGAGGGTCAAATCTCTGAAAGGATGCAGGTTAATGTCCTGGAGTTCATTGTCAGAGTCTTCTGCAAATCCTATTTTCAGAGGTGTCAAAGAGGCTGTTTTCTGCACATTAGATAGTTTTTTGCTTATACATGTGTGTGTGCCAGTCACGTTTGACTCTTTGTGACCCCGTGGACTGTAGTCCGCCAAGCTCTTTTGTCCATGGAATTTTCCAGGAAATAATACTGGAGTGGTTGTCATTTTTGACTCCAAAGGATCTTCCCAATCCAAGGATGAACCTGCCTCTCTTGCATCTCCTACTTTGGCAGGTGAATTCTTTACCATTTTGCCACCTGGGAAGCCCAATGGTAGATAGATATAAAGATATTTCAAGTCTAAAATTCTGTTAAGGAAATTAAAAAATTAATAAACAGAGTTATGGATAAATTAATTCTGCAGACTCTTTAGACTACTAAATATTGTTGTTGAGAAACTATTATTTGTCAGAGTCTGTTAACCTTTGTATTTATATCACTGTATTTGTTTATGTGTGAGGGAGAGCTACTTTATTTCCTATGCATAAGTCTTCAGGCTCCAGTGAGGAAAACATCTTTTATTGTTTGACTCTTTTAATATCTTTTTGTGAATAGAATTAGGCTCAAAGAACATGGAGGAAAGAACTCAGGATAGTTGGTTGAAGATAGGGAGAGGAGTAATTTAAGATTCTTGTTTCCTGAACAAACCAGAAACTATTTTTGAAAATTATCTATTTTTCTTCTCTTATAAATTTGGGTGTCCTGACTGCCATTCATGTACAGTCAACCACTTTTATTCTCAATCTACTAGAGCTGTCTCAAATGGAGTATGTTATCTCGGGGTATGTGTTAATCTTCTTATTGAGAGAGTTAACTTAGACAGGTTGATAGGGATTCCAAGGCACCTTTAATGAGGAGGTGAACATTCTTTCTTTTTCACATTCTTTTGCATTAGTCACATAGGCCTTGCAAGGAACAATATCTCTTGATCAAGGACATCTTTTTTAAGCTCAAGATACATATTGTGGGAAAAGAGATCTGGCAAAACTTTCATAACCTTTAGGCATTCTTTTTTATCTATTCTCAGCAGTCAGGTGAAAAGTATATAATGCCCTGCTTAAACTAGTGAGGCAGCTGTTCTCCTATCCCCTTCCAGTATCTTTTGCTGAAGCTTTCACTAACTTTTTATTTTATTATTATTATTATTGTTTTTACTTTACAATATTGTATTGGTTTTGCCATACATCAGCATGCATCCACCATGGGTGTACATGTGTTCCCCATCCTGAACCCTCCTCCCACCTCATTCCACATACCATTCCTCTGGGTCATCCCAGTGCACCAGCCCCAAGCTTCCTGTATCCTGCATCAACCTGGACTGGTGATTTGTTTCTTATACGATATTATACATGTTTCAATGCCATTATCCCATATCATCCACCACCTCCACCCACTCACAGAGTCCAAAAGACTGTTCTATACATCTGTGTCTCTTTTGCTGTCTCGCATACAGGGTTATCATTACCATCTTTCTAAATTCCATATATACGTGTTAGTATACTGTATTGGTGTTTTTCTTTCTGGCTTACTTCACTCTGTATAAAAGGCTTTGGTTTCATCCACCTCATTAGAACTGATTCAAATGTATTCTTTTAATGGCTAATACTCCATTGTGTATATGTACCACAGCTTTCTTTTCCATTCCTCTGCTGATGGACATCTAGGTTGCTTCCATATCCTGGCTATTATAAACAGTGTTGCGATGAACATTGGGGTACACGTGTCTCTTTCAATTCTGGTTTCCTCAGTGTGTATGCCCAGCAGTGGGATTGCTGGGTTATATGGAAGTTATATTTCCAGTTTTTTAAGGAATCTCCACACTGTTCTCCATAGTGGCTGTACTAGTTTGCATTCCCACCAACAGTGTAAGAGGGTTCCCTTTTCTCCACACCCTCTCCAGCTTTATTTCTTGTAGACTTTTGGATCGCAGCCATTCTGACTGGCATGAAATGGTACCTCATTGTGGTTTTGATTTGCATTTCTCTGATAATGAGTGATGTTGAGCATCTTTTCATGTGTTTGTTAGCCATCTGTATGTCTTCTTTGGAGAAATGTCTATTTAGTTCTTTGGCCCATTTTTTGATTTGGTCGTTTATTTTTCTGGAATTGAGCTGCAGGAGTTGCTTGTATATTTTTGAGATTAGTTGCTTGTCAGTTGCTTAATTTGCTATTATTTTCTCCCATTCTGAAGGCTGTCTTTTCACTTTGCTTATAGTTTCCTTTGTTGTGCAGAAGCTTTTATTTTTAATTAGTCCCCATTTGTTTATTTTTGCTTTTATTTCCAATATTCTTGGAGGTGGGTCATAGAGGATCCTGCTGTGATTTATGTCGGAGAGTATTTTGCCTATGTTCTCCTCTAAGAGTTTTATAGTTTCTGGTCTTATGTTTACATCTTTAATCGATTTTGAGTTCATTTTTGTGCATGGTGTTAGAAAGTGTTCTAGTTCATTCTTTTACAAGTGGTTGACCAGTTTTCCCAGCACCACTTGTTAAAGAGATCATCTTTTCTCCATTGTATATTCTTGCCTCCTTTGTCAAAGATAAGGTGTCCATATGTGTGTGGATTTATCTCTGGGCTTTCTATTTTGTTCCATTGATCTGTATTTCTGTCTTTGTGCCAGTACCATACTGTCTTGATGACTGTGGCTTTGTAGTAGAGCCTGAAGTCAGGCATGTTTATTCCTCCAGTTCCATTCTTCTTTCTCAAGATAGCTTTGGCTATTCAAGGTTTTTTGTATTTCCATACAAATTGTGATATTATTTGTTCTAACTCTGTGAAAAATACCATTGGTAGCTTGATAGGGATTGCATTGAATCTATAGATTGCTTTGAGTAGTATACTCATTTTCACTATATTGATTCTTCTGATCCATGAACATGGTATATTTCTCCATCTATTAGTGTCCTCTTTGATTTCTTTCACCAGTGTTTTATAGTTTTCTATATATAGGTCTTTAGTTTCTTTAGGCAGATATATTCCTAAGTACTTTATTCTTTTCATTGCAATGGTGAATGGAATTTTTTCCTTATTTCTCTTTCTATTTTCTCATTATTAGTGTATAGGAATGCAAGGGATTTCTGTGTGTTGATTTTATATCCTGCATCTTTACTATATATATTGATTAGCTCTAGTAATTTTCTGGTGGAGTCTTTAGGGTTTTCTATGTAGAGGATCATGTCATCTGCAAACAGTGAGAGTTTTACTTCTTTTCCAATTTGGATTCCTTTTATTTCTTTTTCTGCTCTGATTGCTGTGGCCAAAACTTCCAAAACTATGTTGAATAGTAGTGGTGAGAAGGGGACCCTTGTCTAGTTCCTGACTTTAGGGGAAATGCTTTCAATATTTCATCATTGAGGATAATGTTTGCTGTGGGTTTGTCATATATAGCTTTTATTATGTTGAAGAATGTTCCTTCTATTCCTGCTTTCTGGAGAGTTTTTATCATAAATGGATGTTGAATTTTGTCAAAGGCTTTCTCTGCATTTATTGAGATAATCATATGGCTTTTTATTTTTTCAGTTTGTTAATGTGGCGTATTACATTGATTTATTTGTGGATATTGAAGAATCCTTTCATCCCTGGGATAAAGCCCACTTTGTCATGGTGTATGATCTTTTTAATGTGTTGTTGGATTCTGATTGCTAGAATTTTATTAAAGATTTTTGCATCTATGTTCATCAGTGATATTGGCCTGTAGTTTTCTGTTTTTGTTGCATCTTTGTCAGGTTTTGGTATTAGGGTGATGAATTTGGAAGTTTAACTTCCTCTGCAATTTTCTGGAAGAGTTTGAGTAGGATAGGCATCAGGTCTTCTCTAAATTTTTGGTAGAATTCAGCTGTGAAGCCATCTGGACCTGGGCTTTTATTTGCTGGAAAACTTCTGATTACAGTTTCAATTTCCGTGCTTGTGATGGGTCTGTTAAGATTTTCTATTTCTTCCTGGTTCAGTTTTGGAAAGTTGTACTTTTCTAAGAATTTGTCCATTTCTTCCACATTGTCCATTTTATTGGCATATAATTGCTGATAGTAGTTTCTTAGGATCCTTTATATTTGTGTGTTGTCTGTTGTGTTCTCTCCATTTTCATTTCTAATTTTATTGATTTGATTTTTCTCCCTTTGTGTCTTGATGAGTCTGGCTAATGATTTGTTAATTTTATTTATCCTTTCAAAGAAACAGCTTTTGGCTTTGTTGATTTTTGCAATGGTCTCCTTTGTTTCTTTTGCACTTATTTCTTCCCTAATCTTTAAGATTTCTTTCCTTCCACTAACCCTGGGGTTCTTCATTTCTTCCTTTTCTAGTTGTTTTAGGTGTAGAGTTAGGTTATTTATTTGACTTTTTTCTTGTTTCTTGAGGTATGCCTGTATTGCTATGAACTTTCCCCTTAGCACTGCTTTTACAGTGTCCCATTGGTTTTGGGTTGTTGTGTTTTAATTTTCATTCGTTTCTATTCATATTTTTTTTATTTTATTTTATTTTTAAACTTTACAATATTGTATTAGTTTTGCCAAATATCGAAATGAATCTGCCACAGGTATACCCGCGTTCCCCATCCTGAACCCTCCTCCCTCCTCCCTCCCCTACCCTCCCTCTGGGTCGTCCCAGTGCACCAGCCCCAAGCATCCAGTACCGTGCATCGAAACTGGACTGGCGACTCGTTTCATACATGATATTATACATGTTTCAATGCTATTCTCCCAAATCTCCCCACCCTCTCCCTCTCCCACAGAGTCCATAAGACTGATCTATACATCGGTGTCTCTTTTGCTGTTCTTTTTGATTTCTTCTGTGACTTGTTGGTTATTCAAAAGAGTGTTGTTCAGCCTCCATATGTTGGATTTTTTTATTATTTTTTCTCCTATAATTGAGATCTAATCTTACTGCATTATGGTCAGAAAAGATGCTTGGAATTATTTCAATTTTTCTGAGTCTACCAAGACTAGGTTTATGGCCCAGGATGTTATCTATCCTGGAGAGGGTTCCATGTGCGCTTGAGAAAAAGCTGAAATTGATTGTTTTGGGGTGAAATGTCCTATAGATATCAATTAGGTCTAACTGGTCTATTGTGTCATTTAAAGTTTGTATTTCTTTGTTAATTTTCTGTTTAGTTGATCTATCCATAGGTGTGAGTGGGGTATTAAAGTCTCCCACTATTACTGTATTATTGTTCACTTCCCCTTTCATACTTTTTAGCATTTGTCTTGCATATTGTGGTGCTCCTATGTTGGGTGCATATATATTTATAATTGTTATGTCTTCTTGGGTTGATCCTTTGATCATTATGTAGTGTCCTTCTTTGTCTCTTTTTACAGCCTTTGTTTTAAAGTCTATTTTATCTGATATGAGTATTGTTACTCCTGCTTCTTTTGATCTCTGTTTGCATGGAATATATTTTTCCAGCCCTTCACTTTCAGTCTGTATGTGTCCCCTGTTTTGAGGTGGGTCTCCTGTAGACAACATATATAGGCGTCTTGTTTTTGTATCCATTCAGCCAGTCTTTGTCTTTTGGTTGGGGCATTCAACCCATTTACATTTAAGGTAATTACTGATAAGTATGATCCCATTGCCATTTACTTTATTGTTTTGGGTTCGAGTTTATACACCATTTTTGTGTCTCCTGTCTAGAGAATATCCTTTAGCATTTGTTGGAGAGCTGGTTTGGTGGTGCTGAATTCTCTCAGCTTTTGCTTGTCTGTAAAGCTTTTGATTTCTCCTTCATATTTGAATGAGATCCTTGCTGGGTACAGTAATCTGGGCTGTAGGTTATTTTCTTTCATCAGTTTAAGTATGTCTTGCCATTCCCTCCTGGCCTGAAGAGTTTCTATTGAAATATCAGCTATTATCCTTATGGGAATCCCTTGTGTGTTATCTATTGTTTTTCCCTTGCTGCTTTTAATATTTGTTCTTTGTGTTTGATCTTTGTTAATTTGATTAATATGTGTCTTGGGGTGTTTTGCCTTGGGTTTATCCTGTTTGGGACTCTCTGGGTTTCTTGGACTTGAGTAATTATTTCCTTCCCCATTTTAGGGAAGTTTTCAACTATTATCTCCTCAAGTATTTTCTCATGGTCTTTCTTTTTGTCTTCTTCTTCTGGGACTCCTATGATTCGAATGTTGTGGTGTTTAATATTGTCCTGGAGGTCTCTGAGATTGTCCTCATTTCTTTTAATTCATTTTTCTTTTTTCCTCTCTGATTCACTTATTTCTACTCTTCTATCTTCTATTTCACTAATTCTATCTTCTGCCTCCATTATTCTACTATTTGTTGCCTCCAGAGTGTTTTTGATCTCATTTATTGCATTATTCATTATATATTGACTCTTTTTTATTTCTTCTGGGTCCTTGTTAAACCTTTCTTGCATCTTCTCAATCCTTGCCTCCAGGCTATTTATCTGTGATTCCATTTTTATTTCAAGATTTTGGATCATTTTCAGTATCATTATTCGGAATTTTTTATCAGGTAGATTCCCTATCTCTTCCTCTTTTGTTTGGTTTGGTGGGCATTTATCCTGTTCCTTTACCTGCTGGGTATTCCTCTGTCTCTTCATCTTGTTTATATTGCTGAGTTTGGGGTGGCCTTTCTGTATTTTGGCAGTTTGTGGAGTTCTCTTTATGATGGAGTTTCCTCACTGTGGGTGGGATTGTATAGGTGGCTTGTTAAGGTTTCTTGGTTAGGGAAGCTTGTGTCGGTGTTCTGGTGGGTGGAGCTGGATTTCTTATCTCTGGAGTGCAATGAAGTGTCTAGTAATGAGTTATGAGATGTCAGTGGATTTGGAGTAACTTTGGGCAGCCTGTATATTGGAGTTCAGGGCTGTGTTCCTGTGTTGCTGGAGAATTTGCATAGTATGTCTTGCTCTGGAACTTGTTGGCCCTTGGATGGTACTTGGTTTCAGTGTAGGTATGGAGGTATTTGATGAGCTCCTATCAGTTAATGTTCCCTGGAGTCAGGTGTTCTTTGATGTTCTCAGGATTTGGACCTAAGCCTCCTGCTTCTGGTTTTCAGTCTTATTTTTACAGTAGTCTCAAGACTTCTCCTTCTGTACAGCACCTTTGATAAAGCATCTCTTTTCAAAGACAATGGGCTGCTTTCTGGGTGCTTTGTGTCCTCTGCCGGCATTCAGAAGTTGTTTTGTGGATTTTTCTCAGCATTTAAATGTTCTTTTGATGAATTTGCAGGAGAGACAGTGGTGTCCCCATCCTATTCCTCTACCATCTTAGGACCACCTGCCTTTTTATTTTAATAAAATCTCTGCTTCACAACTCTCTGAGTGACTGAGGTGGCATATTTGGTTCCAGAGAAATTCTTCTCCTTTGGAGACCATGAATCCAGCACCATTCACCATAAGCTATCCTTATCACTGGAAATGTTCAAGGAGAAGTCACTAATATCTTGTGGAGGATGCAACATTGGGGTGGAAAAGAACTGTAATGATAATTTTCACTATTCTCTGTAATAAAGATTGTTGTTTTGAAAAATAACAGGCTTTAAATGATAGTGTTTGCAACAGGTTAGATGTTGCTATAGGAGTAGAGGAATTGGTTATTCCTGAGCTTTTAGCCTGAAAGAGTGAGGAGATACTAACTCTTAGGAAACATGAAAAGTGAACCAACATGAGAAAATCAGTGACAAGTTTAGTCTTGACACACCAAGCTCAAAGAAGAAGCAGACACTTGCAGCAGTAAGTTAGAAATATTGCCTTGGGTTCTACATTCATCTTCAGTTTATAAACTTTGAAGTACCCCAAATTAGTAAATATAATAGGAGCACATGATAGATTTAATAAGAAGAATATAATCTATAAAAAGAAAAGAAGATGAATAAGACCTTGAGAAATGTCCATTGGTGGACAAAAGAAAGGGGAAAAAATGGCCAGGAAGAGAATCACAGAGTAGAGTGTTCTTGTGGAATAGAAGAGGAACTAAAGAGCCTCTTGATGAAGGTGAAAGAGAGTGGGAAAAGTGGCTTAAAACTCAACATCCAAAAAACTAAAATCATGGCATCCAATCCCATCACTTTATGGCAAATGGATGGGGGAATAATGCAAAGTGACAGACTTTATTTTCTTGGGCTCCAAATTCACTGTAGCTGGTGACCTCAGCCATAAAATTAAAAGATGATTGCTTCTGGGCAGAAAAGCTATGAAAAACATAAAAAGCATATTAAAAAAAACAGGGACATTACTTTGCTGATAAAGGTCCATGTAGTCAAAGCTATGGATTTTATAGTAGTCACATATGGATGTGAGAGTTGGACCATGAAGAAGGCCAAGCACCAAAGAATTGATGCTTTTGAACTGTGGTGTTGGAGAAGACTCTTGAGAGTCCCTTGGACTTCAAGGAAATCAAACCAGTCAATCCTAAAGGAAATCGACCCTGAATATACATCAGAGGGACTGATCCTGAAGCTGAAATTCCAATACATCGGCCACCTGATGCAGAGAGCTGACTCATTAGAAAAGACATTGATGCTGGACAAGATTGAAGGCAGGAGGATAAGGGGACAACAGAGGATGAGATGGTTGGATGGCATCACCAATTCAAGCTCTGAGAGATGGTGAATGACAGGAAGTCTGGAGTGCTGCAGTCTAAGGCGTTGCAAAGAGTCGGATACGACTGAGCGACTAAACAGCAAACAAGGCATTAGAAATTTTCAGAAAGGAGAGGATGTTGAGAAACAAGAAAAAGTACTTTAGTAATGAAATGAAATGGAATGAGATGTTTTTATACTATTTTTTTAATCTTATGGATATATCTGTATGTATATATGTGTGTGTGTGTGTGTGTGTGTGTGTGTGTGTATACATAAAGGTATGTATGTATATGTTTGTACATACATATATATGACCATGTGGCATGACTTTCAGGCATCTTAGTTCCCCAACCAGGGATCAAACCTGATCCCACAGCAGTGAAAGTGTGGAATCCACACCAATGGACTGCCATGGAATTTCTCAGTTCTCTTTATATTTACCCTACTTGAATTTGTTGATCTTTTGGGAGGTGTACAGTTGTTTTTTTCAATAAATTTGGGGAAATTTTCAGTCATATTTCTTCAACTTTATCTCTTTTCTCTCCTCTGATTTCTTCAATAGTCTTATTTTGGTATGTTTAACAGTGTCTTACATTTCTCAGAGTCTCTACATATATCTTCATTTGTTTTTCTCTGTAATCGTTGGTGTTCATAATCTTTATCAGTCTAACTCCAGGTTCACTAATTCTTCAACCAGTTCATCTCTATTGTTGAGCATGTCTAAATAATTTTTAATTTTCAGTTCTTATAATTTTCAAGTCCAGTGTTTCCATTTATTCCTTTTTTTTATTGTATTTCTTTATTGGTATTCTGTAGTTTATCCAAATTGTTATGATATCTTACTTTACTTCCTTAATCGTGTTCTTGTTTAGCTTTTTTAAAGTTATTTGAGTATATTTGTAATAGATACTTGGAAGCTTTTGACTTTAAAATATAGTCATACTCATGGACAGTTTTTATTTTTACCTTGTTTATTTTTCTGATAATGGGCAGTATCTTCTTATTTCTTTCCATGTCTCCTATTTTTGTTGTTGTTGTTGATGATGAAAACTGAGTATTTTGGATAATACATCTTAGAAACTCTGGTTTTTGGTCCTTCTTCTTCAAACACACACAAACACTTCCCCTTTTTTCTGTTATTCACTTTTATATCTGGTTAGTGACTGACTTGATTATTTTATCAAATTATAGCCCCCTCCTAATGTGTTAGGTCTCTGATGTTATTCTTCAGGGGCACAGCTTGATAAAGCTCATGATCACCTTGGATGAAAGTGGTTTTAATAACACTCAATTTGAATGTCTTTTTCCTAGCCGTATACACCTACTAACTTGATGATTGCTTTATTATTTCAAATTTACCCTGTAATATAATTTTCTCCATAAAAGAATAAAACAAATTCTGCCCCCTTTGGGGTACTAGATCCTGATATCAGTGTTTGAGATTTATTCTGACCCAGGGAGGACTCCGCCTGCCTGTCTCTTTCCTTTATATAGATAGCTCCTTGGATGAGGCCGAGACATTGAGGTAGAGCAGACTTATCTGGGGACATTGACCAACAATATGACTGAACCTTTTAGCAGTCTTTTATCAGTTCAGAGTCTCCTCTGTGCTCTCATATAACTGTGAAAAATTTAATCTGTGTTATATCATAATTGTCTGTCTCTACACAAGAAGAATGTGAGTTTCTTGAGAGTAAAATCTATATATTTTGTGTCTTTGTGTTCACCATGGTACAGCACATTCTTGAACACTTATTTCTAAATATCTAGAGAAAAAAGAAATGGCCACTTTTTGCATTTAGGTGGAGAACAGAAGCCACTTATCTTCTGTTTAATGCCTTTATTGATTCTTTATTTTAATACTTTATTGACAGAGTATATATCTAACAGTTTCCCATTAAGAGACTTTCCTAGTTAGAAAAATTTGAAATGTCTAATTATAAACAGGGCCAAAAAAAAAGTCTTTTAATCCTGATCCATCTCTTAGGTTGTTGAAGGAACATATAGTCTAAAGGGGAAAAGGCGAGTTTCACATGTATTCTTAAGTATGGAGTTATAGTTATTCATTTAATTGCCATATGCTAATACTCTGTTTGAGGATTCTGCAATCTATCTATTGCATTATTTGTGAATATTTGAGTAATTCTCAGCTTTGAATTATTGCAAATATTCCTTCTATGAACACTATAATACATGTCTCATGGTACACTTGTGCATCAATTACCTAGAAGGTATACCTAAGAGTAGAAAACTGGGCCATGAGGTAAGAGTATCTACAAAATAAGTATAAGTATACAAAATAAGTATAATAGCATGGTGCATTCTAAAGTACCAGGATCAGTATACCTTGTCACCAGAATCATAAAATAGTCCACAGCTTCATTCACTTGTGAATCTATTCTTGAAATTCAAAACAAATAGGAGGCTGTGTTGTGGTATTTCATTGGGATTTTAATGTTCATTATCATCCTTATTAATGAGATTAAACACATTTTCACACGTTTATTGGACATTGCAGTATTTTCTTTTATGAAGGATCTATTTATAAGTCTTGACCATTGTTACTATTGACTGGATTGTCGATTGTTTTATTTTTGCTAGTGATTTTTGTATACACTATGTAAGAGCCTTTTCCCAATAATAGATGAGGCATCCATTTTCTCTCATTCTATGTATTTATTTACTTGTCATATTATAAAATAAAACATAGATACAGAACATCAACCAAATAAATCCATAACTTAGTGAATTTTTGTGAGGCAAACATCTCTATAAATACAACTCAAAGCAAGAAAAGAAACTTTTCTAGCCAGGAATCCCTCCAGGTGTCCCTCTGTATTCGTCCCCCATCCTCCAAAAGTAACCACTACTCCCAATGTTACATTAGTTTCTTAAATTTCTTTTTAGTTTTATGAGTCTTATCTATCTTTTTGCTGAATGGTGCTTTTTAGATGAACAAAATTTCTCAAGTTCAATGTAATTTCTTTCATTCCCAAATAAGAGTGTTTTGTCCAGTTTAAGCAACCTTTTCTGAATCTAATGTTATTGTGAAGGTATACTTTTACATCATCCTTTAAGGAATTCATTGTTTGCACTTGAAATTTAGGGTCTGATATTCAGAAATGATTTTTTGCTGTGTATGCATAGGGTTTCTTTTTTTGTATATAAATATTCTATTTTCCTAGAATAAGTTTTTAAAAAGCCTGCTGTTTTCTCATTGCTATATAAAGGTATATTTGTTCAAGTAAGTTTTCAGGTGTGCATGTGAGTTCAGCAGCTCTCTCTTCCTGTCTTTTGGTTTGTTTGTCACCTGGGTCAGTAGTTGCATAATTCTTGCTGTTCAGGCTAAGTCATGCCTGACTCTTTGCAACTTTGTGGACTGCAACATGCCAGGTTCCTCTGACCTCTACTATCATGCAGAGTTTGTTCAAAGTTAAATTCATTGAGTCGGTGATGCTATCTAACCATCTCATCCTCTGACAACTCCTTCTCCTTTGCCTTCCTTTTTCCCAGGATTAGAATCCTTTCCAATGAATCGGCTGGCTCTTCACATCAGGTGGCCAAAGTATTGAACCTTCAGCTTCAGCATCAGTCCTTCCAATGAATATTCAGGGTTGATTTCCCTTAGAATTTATTGGTTTGATCTCTTTACAGTCCACGGGAATCTCAAGAGTCTTCTCCAGCACCACAATTCAAAAGCATCAGTTCTTTGGTGCTCATCCTTCTTTATGGTTCAATCCTCACCTTTGTTAATGATTACTGAAAAAACCATAGCTTTGACTATAATGGATCTTTGCCAGCACAATGATATCTCTACTTTTTAGTAAGCTATCTAGGTTTGTCATCACTTTCTTTCCAAGGAGAAATTGCCTTTTAATTTCATTGCTGCAGTCACCATCTGCAGTGATTTTGGAGCCCAAGAAAATAATACATGTCACTACTTTCACCTTTTCCCCATCTATTTGCCATGAAGTAATGGGACAAGATGCCATGATTTTAGGCAGTTTCAAGCCAGCTTTTTCATTATCCTCTTTCACCTCATCAAGAGGCTCTTTAGCTCCTTTTCACCTTATGCACTTAGGATGATATAATCTGCATATGTGAGGGGGGTGATATTTCTCCTGGTAATCTTGAATCCAGCTTGTGATTCACCCAGCCTGGTATTTCACATGATGTAATCTGCATATAAGTTAAGTAAGTAATGACAATACATAGCTTTGTTGTAGTTCTTCTTCAAATGTTGAACCAGTCAGTTGTTCCATGTCTGTTTCTAACTGTTGCTTCTTGACCTGCATACAGGTTTCTCAGGAAACAGGTATGGTAGTCTGGTACTCCCATCTCTAAAGAATTTTCCAAAGTTTGTCGTGATCCATACAGTCAAAGTCTTGAGAATAGTCAGTGAAGTAGAAGCAGATTTTTTTTTCTGGGATTCCCTTGATTTTTCTATGATCCAATGGATATTAGTGATTTGATCTTGATTCCTCTGCCTCTTTGAAACCCAACTTGAATATCTGGAAGTTCTTGATTCACATATTATTGAAGCCTTGCTTGAAGAAGTTAAGCCATAACCTTGCTAGCATGTGAAATGAGTGCAATTGTATGGTAGTTTGAGCATTCTTTGGCATTGTTCTTCTTTGGGATTGGAATGAAAACTTTTCCAGTCCTGTGGCCACTGTTGAGTTTTCCAAATTTGCTGGCATATTGAGTGCAGCACTTTCACAGCATCATCTTTGAGGATTTGAAATAGTTCAGCTGGAATTCCATTATACTCATTAGCTTTGTTTGTAGCAATGCTTCCTAAGGGCCACTTGACTTCATACTCCAGGATGTCTAGCTCTAGGAGAATGACCACACCATAATAGTTATCCAAGTCATTAAAATCTTTCTTGTATAGTTCTTCTGTGTTTACTTGCTACCTCTTCTTAATCTCTTCTGCTTCTGTTAGGTTCTTGCAGTTTCTGTCCTTTATTATGCACATATTTGCATGAAATGTTCTCTTGGTATCTCTAATTTTCTTAAAGAGATCTCTAGTATTTCCATTCTACTGTTACCCTCTATTTCTTTGCATTGTTCACGTAAGAAGGCTTTCTTATCTCTCCTTTCAATTCTTAGGAAATATGCATTCAGTTGGGTACATCTGTCCCTTTCTCCTTTGCCTTTTGCTTCTTTTCTTTTCTCAGCTATGTTAGGCCTCCTCAGACAACCACTTTGCCTTCTTGCATTTCTTTTTCTTGGTGATGGTTTTGGGCACCGCCTCCTGTATAATGTTACAAACTTCTGCCCATAGTCCTTCAGGCACTCTGTCTACCAAATCTAATCCCTTGAATTCATTTGTCACCTCCACTGTATAATCATAAGAGATTTGATTTAGGTCATACCTAAATCAAAAAGTAGGTTTACCCTACTTTCTTCAATTTCAGCCTGAATTTTTCGATAATGACCTGATTATCTGAGCCACAGGCAGCTTCAGGTCTTGTTTTTGCTGACTTGATGGAGTCAGAAGTATAGAGTTCTCCATCTTGTTACAAAGAATATAATCAATCTGATTTCAGTATTGACCATCTGGTAATGTCCATGTGTACAGTCCTCTCTTGGGTTGTTTGTTTGAACACACTATGACTATTGTGTTCTCTTGACAAAACTGTTAGCCTTTGCCCTATTTCATTTTATTTATTTATTTTTTTTTCTAATTTTATTTTATTTTTAAACTTTACATAATTGTATTAGTTTTGTCAAATATGATAATGAATCCGCCACAGGTATACATGTGTTCCCCATCCCGAACCCTCCTCCCTCCTCCCTCCCCATACCATCCCTCTGGGCCGTCCAGTGCACCAGCCCCAAGCATCCAGCATCGTGCATCGAACCTGGACTGGCAACTCGTTTCCTACATGATATTTTACATGTTTCAATGCCATTCTCCCAAATCTTCCCACCCTCTCCCTCTCCCACAGAGTCCATAAGACTGTTCTATACATCAGTGTCTCTTTTGCTGTCTCGTATACAGAGTTATTGTTACCATCTTTCTAAATTCCATATACATGCGTTAGTATACTGTATTTATGTTTTTCCTTCTGGCTTACTTCACTCTGTATAATAGGCTCCAGTTTCATCCACCTCATTAGAACTGATTCAAATGTATTCTTTTTAATGGCTGAGTAATACTCCATTGTGTATATGTACCACAGCTTTCTTATCCATTCATCTGCTGATGGACATCTAGGTTGCTTCCATGTCCTGGCTATTATAAACAGTGCTGCGATGAACATTGGGGTACACGTGTCTCTTTCCCTTCTGGTTTCCTCAGTGTGTATGCCCAGCAGTGGGATTGCTGGATCATAAGGCAGTTCTATTTCCAGTTTTTTAAGGAATCTCCACACTGTTCTCCATAGTGGCTGTACTAGGTTGCATTCCCACCAACAGTGTAAGAGGGTTCCCTTTTCTCCACACCCTCTCCAGCATTTATAATTTGTAGACTTTTGGATCGCAGCCATTCTGACTGGTGTGAAATGGTACCTCATAGTGGTTTTGATTTGCATTTCTCTGATAATGAGTGATGTTGAGCATCTTTTCATGTGTTTGTTAGCCATCTGTATGTCTTCTTTGGAGAAATGTCTATTTAGTTCTTTGGCCCATTTTTTGATTGGGTCGTTTATTTTTCTGGAGTTGAGCTGTAGGAGTTGCTTGTATATTTTTGAGATTAGTTGTTTGTCGGTTGCTTCATTTGCTATTATTTTCTACTCCAAGGCCAAACTTGCCAGTTTATCTCTTGACTTCCTACATAATTAGTTGTAAAATTAGTCTTGATATTTAGTAAAACAATTCATGTTAACTTGTTTTTCATGAATGTCTTGGCTATTTCAAATCCATATACATTTGAAATTATTAATACCTCATAGTTTTCATATACAAAAAAGGAAACTACTGGAGTACCCATTGGGATATTTTTGGAATATACATCTGTATGGAGAGAACTGATATCTGTACATCATTGAGTCTTCTAACCCATGATATTATATATGTCATAATTTCCAGAGTATTTCTTATTTTCTTCTGGATAATACAAAAATTTGATATTGTTTTTGTCTAGTTTCCTTCATTATACACTGTATATCTGCCAGAATTAATGCAAAGCAACTTTTATTGCTCTATCCATCAATAGCATGACATGATTTGTTTTTTAAACATTTGTTATTTAATACTTTCATCTTACAGAAAAAAAGAGGTTATTTCTAGACCTGAATATGAATTTCCCCAGGAAAAGAACATGTAGGCTCTACTGTCCTACTTATTTGAATCAATATTTCGAATTATCTTGTATATACATTCAGAAGCTAGCATCTGAGAATGATTGAAGGAAAAAGTCATGAACAGTGTTATCAAAAACCTTTCATAATTTTTATGGCATGGGAATAAAAAACATAGGTTACTAATTCAGATATGCATGAATATAAATTTTTGATTACTCCACAGTGTATCTTCTATTAGAAATGGTTTATCTTGTGGGAGGTTCAAACCAGTGCCTCATAACATTACCTAGAAAAATTCTTCAACTTTTATATCTCTAGATATTTTATACCATCTATTAGTGTAGTGATCATAGGTGTTGGCTTTGTCAATCTTGCTTTTCCCACTTTATCTAATGTCAAAACACCTAGTGATTGATTGGCAGAATCCTAAAATCTGCAGGGACAGATAGCAGAAGTCATTGGACAACTAAGCTAAGAAAATGCTTGTCAAAGCTTATGTCCCAGACTCAGTCACATGATTCCCATATGTCAACCTCTGGAAAAGGCAGATGGTACAGGTTTGTCTACATGTCACAGGGCAAATCCTTCTGTTACATACGGGGACACACAATTATGCTGCAATAATCCAAGATTGTTCATTCAAGGAACTGGACTTTCCTCAAAGAAGGTCTCAAAGAAGGAGAGTGCAATAAGGAAGAGGTACAGGGGGGTGTGGAGACATCTGTCCACCCAAGTTAGACCCATGATGGCCAGATTACCTGTTAAGGTGAGAAGGTAGAGGCAGAAGAAAACCACAAAGGGGAATGTCTGTGCATGTGGGTAAACAGAAAAGCCAACAAGAATGAACTCTTTCAGGACTGTCTGGTTGATCTTCATGGTTTGGACATCTGAAATTCTAAAGAAACAACCAATAAATATTCAGGTTTCCATTATTCTTTGAAATTTTTGTTGTGTTTAAATAAAATGATCAAAATTACAGTTACAACTTTATAGTGTTTAGGAAAATACCATATGTTTGGAGGTAATTTATTTTCCCAAATTTTCTTTCATCTGCATTTCTTTATTGCGCTAACAATTACTGATTACATTTGACTTTTCCTGACCTATTTTTTAAATGATTTTATTGGCTGGTAATTGGAAAAGAAAATAATTCAAGAATATACTCTAATTCATGTACAGATGAAGTGAATAGAGGTTCATAAGGTAATTTAGATTTGGAACACATTCTAAACCCTGAAAGACTACAAAGTTTTTAATAGACAAAGTAGACAAAGTCTGAACCTGCAATACGTGTATGGTAGTTCAGATGACAAGACACATTTTGCCCATGTCTTCAAAGCCAAGACTGGCATGCAAAAAGATGAATGCTAGAGATTCTGTATATCCCTTGATAATTATACATCTGATTTAATCTCATTCTCCTTGAAATTCAGCAGCATGTTGTTTTTCCTTACCTTTAAAATATTCTCTCATGTTTGTATGACATTGAGCTACGTTTTTTTCTTAACCATACATCAGAATACTTAATAGCTCATTTATAGAGACTACATTTTGCCAAATTTGTTCATATCTTTACTGAGTTTACTCTTCAACCATATAGGTGAAATACCTAGGATAACTATGAAATGTATAGGGCAACTGTAATTATTTTATTTATTTTAGAAATAAGATTATTGTATCCATGAAGTGTCATACTTGTAACAGGAATCCAGCTGCTTAAATTTAGTCATATATTCTTTCTATTTATCAATGCTTTTTTTTTTTTTTTTGAGGAAACAGACTATGACCATATAAAGTCTATAGTTCTCAGGGTGATAATATGAAATAGTTCAAGAAGATAATAGTTTCCAATAAATCTTCCATGTACCCATGGAAGTTAATTATTTATTTTAAGTGTTGAATCTATAAACAATTTTTATTGTACTTTGTTATTCAGCAGTGTATAAAATGACCTTGGGCATGGTAATGAACAGAATTTTCACTGTTCCTTAGATTTAGTTCAGACTAAGATTAAGCAACAGTTAGAACTGGACATGGAACAGCACACTGGTTCCAAATACAAAAAGGAGTATGTCAAGGCTGTATATTGTCACCCTGCTTATTTAACTTCTATGCAGAGTACATCATGAGAAATGCTGGGCTGGAAGAAGCACAAGCTGGAATCAAGATTGCCAGGAGAAACATCAATAACCTCAGATATGCAGATGACACCACCCTTATGGCAGAAAGTGAAGAGGAACTAAAAAGCCTCTTGATGAAAGTGAAAGAGCAAAGTGAAAAAGTTGGCTTAAAGCTCAACATTCAGAAAACGAAGATCATGGAATCTGGTCCCATCACTTCATGGGAAATAGATAGTGAAACAGTGGAAACAGTGTCAGACTTTATTTTTGGGGGCTCCAAAATCACTGCAGATGGTGACTGCAGCCATGAAATTAAAAGATGCTTGCTCCTTGGAAGGAAAGTTATGACCAAACTAGATAGCATATTCAAAAGCAGAGACATTACTTTGCCAACAAAGTTCCCTCTAGTCAAGGCTATGGTTTTTCCAGTGGTCATATATGGATGTGAAAGTTGGACTGTGAATAAAGCTGAGCACCAAAGAATTGATGTTTTTAAACTGTGGTGTTGGAGAAGTCTGAGAAACCCTTGAAATGCAAGGAGGTCCCATCAGTCTATCCTAAAGGAGATCAATCCTGGGTGTTCATTGAAAGGACTGATGCTAAAGCTGAAACTCCAATATTTTGGCCACCTCATGAGAAGAGTTGACTCATTGGAAAAGACCCTGATGCTGGGAGGGATTGGGGGCAGGAGAAGGGGATGACAGAGGATGAGATGGCTGGATGGCATCACCAACTCGATGGACATGAGTTTGAGTAAACTTCAGCAGTTGGTGATGGACAGGGAGGCCTGGCGTGCTGCAATTCATGGGGTTGCAAAGAGTCGGACATGACTGAGAGACTGAAATGAACTGAAAATTAAGCACTCTCTGGTAGAATCGATCTGGTCACTGAGAGAGAGGCAACAGGTAAATGGTCTAAATTAAAAATATTTCCTGGAATTAATCAACCTCAGACTCTGCCTTATAGGTCCATTGAAATCTGATGGATTCTCTTGTCCTCTTAGACCTGATGAAACCTTTATTCTTTCAGAGTTATACATGAATCACAAGACCTAACCTTGTCTATGAACCTTTTCATCTTTCCTGTTTCCCTTGTTCACTGTATCCACACTTTCTTATTTGTAAGCAATTTTCCCCCATATAGAAGATTAGGGTATTTTTCTGTCTTTCTGCCTAATGATATATTATGAGGGACAATGTCCACATGATCTTCAGGCTTTCTCATGAGGCTTTAGGCAAGCTTCCTTAGTACTCAAACTCAATGTGTGTCTCCTAGTGATCCAATCCCAGACTTGCAGGTAATTTTAGCACTTTCTCCTATAAACAGCTTACTGAAGGACTCTGAACTGTTTCAGAAGACATCCTCTCCCAGTAAGAACACACTGAGTCCCAACATGCCCCTATTTTATCCCTAAGTCATTGTGAAAAATCTAGAGAGAAATTCTTAAGATGGTTAATAGTAAATATATAATTAGGAAATTATACGGATTGTGAAACTAAAGGATTAATAAGTATCCAAAGGTGAAATATATATTTTTATATTTATTACATATATATGTATTGCTAATGTATGTAAATGCTAATTACTTATTAATATTTATATATAAATTATTTATAGTTAATATATTTTGTATGCATGCATGTGTGCTAAGTCACTTCAGTTGTGTCTGACTCTTTGCAACCCTATAGCGCCTCTGTCTATAGGATTTTCCTGGCAAGAATAGTGGATTGGGTAGCCATGTTCTCCTCCAGGGGATCTTTCTGACCCAGTGATCAAACTCACATCTCCTGTGTCTTCTGCATTGGCAGGAGGATTGTTTACCACTAGTGCCACCCAGGAAGCCCACGTATTTTGCATATATATATATACATAGATATATCTATGTATATATATATATATATATATATTCAAAGCAATACCTGATATCCCAGCTGAAAAAACAAATAATAATCAAATCTTTTTCTAGTACACAATGTGAAAAACAGCAGGAGTTCATACATTTGGCCATATTTCCTTAAAAATTGCCCAGAAAGCTTATTTTCTAAGCCATAGTAAAATTCAGAAGCATTTTGAAAATGTTATTAGTCAGCAATTCAAATTCCAAGGCAAGCTCTTTATTTTCTTTCAATAATTCTGTGCAAAACACTTGATTTGTTTGCAGTGGTACAGTCTGAATGTCAGACCACTCCCCCTTTGGGCTTATTTTGAATATATATATTTGGGGGTGGTGGTGAGAACACTATACTCTCCCTACCCTCAGTTATCTCTCAAGTTGTCTCTAAATTAACATCTCATATTTAATCTGCAATATGGATTTACTGACAAAAGTAATACACACCCTTTCTAAAGTCAAAGAAAAATGGTAATTCGGAGAAAATGTAGTGATTATTAATCATGAAGAAAGAGTCAAACCATCCACAGTAGTTTCCTACCTTCTGTATTTTACTAGCGCTCCAAAGCCAATTTAGTGCTACAGGTATATTCTTCCAAGATAGCCTTCATATTGTTGGAAGCATGCTTTATTTTTTGGTCAAAGAGGCAAAGATCAACTTAGCATGAAAAAGCACTGATCAAAGACACTAGATTCTTAACTTTTTCATTGCTACTTTAATAATCTTGGGAAAATACCTGTGCCTTTTGCATCCAAGTTTCCCCACCTGGGAAGTGAGGAAAGCAATCCTGATTTTGTACATTTCAAATTTCTATGGCTCTAGAGTTTTTGACATGAGATGTGAGCCTAGGCCACTTGTACTATTAAACAGGCACCAACACTCACTAGACAGCAGTAGTTTAGAGCCTTTCCTTCTATTCCTTTAGATATATTGACCGATATTAATAATTATAAGGGCTTGAGGTTCCTCAGCTCTAGAGGTTTAATTCTGGTTAGGAGACCCTGAGGGATTTTCTCTTCTTTCATCAGAGGGGAAAAATAACTTTCTCTCTCAACTTTGCAATTCTCATTAGTTGCAGAGCTTTGTGTAGCATGTGACTTGTAAAACTCTTCTGGGAATCTTTGCGGGTTTAAAACTTGCTAAGTTCATATTCTGCTCATAATCAAGGCTTCCTGCTACTTCTTAAGTTTTATTTTGGTAGGAAATAGAGTGAAGTCCATCCCTAATGCTCATTCAATTCATTCTTCCACTCATCATAAACACTTTTCCTTTAATCATGTAATCTTTCCCTGGGTATTATTGAAGGGCTTACATTGTTTGAAGCCTGTACTATGGGAGAACTCAGAAAAGTATAATGAATGATTTCTTCTTGCAGGGATTTATACTTCAGTGGAAGATATGCGACGAAACCAAATTTTGGTCTGCTGGTCTGTGCACAGTAAAGCTAATTTACTGACACTAGGTTGTGATGAAGAAAAGCACAGCATTTACTGCAAAGCTGAGCAACGACATGGGTTGCTAATGCTGAAAAATCTTATATCCCTGATAGATTCAAGGAAGACTTTTAAAAGGCAAATTGAGGGAAAGAACTACAAGTTGTACGATGGTTTCATTCACCATTGTCTGACTGGATGTAACAGGATGATGTCACACGTGTTAACATCATCAGTCCTCAGGCTCCAGCTAATGTGGGGCTGATTGTTCATGTTCATCATGCAATTAGCTTCTTCTACTTGGTGGGGGTTTTAGTATCTCAAAACAACTCAGAAATATGTGTTAGAAACTCTTATCTAATTCCTTCCTGGAGGAACTAAAGATTCTGTGACTCTGATATGTTACTGTTACATTTATTTATTTAAATTGTCACCAGTTCTCCCAGCCCAGGTGCTAATTTTTTTCTTTCTGTATGTTCACTTTCTTCCAGTCATTAGCACTTGAGTCAGCCTTTTGTAACCCAGAAGAGGCTGATCAACTAAAGTTTTTCTCAAAAAAAATAACAAAAAAAAAAAAAAAAAAGAAAGAAAGAAGAAGCAGGCAGAAGACACTGAGGGGATGGTCTTTCCTTTAGGATATAGAGTCTTGCTTGCTTACAACCCTCTTTTTTGATATTCCTCAATCATAAGAGGGAACAAATGCACAATAAAAAAGGAATTAAAGTTTTGGATAGAAAGGTTAATCATAAACTTGGCAATAGAACTTGGTTTTAGGGACACATGATTATAGAATAATGATAGTGCCAGGGTAAAATGGATCATATTGTAGAGTGCTGAGGACTCAGCACTCAAGATAAGAGAATATGGACCAAAATGGTCAGAGCAGGTGTCATGGAGAAATGTTGTGAAGATTTCTAAAATAAGAGCTGGTGTATTCTAGTTCACAGTTAAGAAAAACTATTTCGTTGTAGCCCAATACTTCCAGTGATGTATTGACTGTGTAAAATTGGTTAAACATATTTTTAAAATATTATATCCAGGTAGATAGATATAATGACATTGAAATTTTTAAACATTTGAAGAAAATTTATAGATCTGTAATAAACACCTAGAAAGATGCTAAGAATTATGTCATTAGGAAATACAAATTAAAAGCACAATGTTATTGTACTACATAACTATTAGAATGTCTGAAAATTAAAGAAAAGAGATTGGTTGGTGAAAATTTAAAAGAACTATCACTAATACATGGCTCTGAAGATATAAAAATTATAAAAATATGTTGGCATTTTGGCAAACTGTCTGCTAACTTTTTAAAAATTTTAACCTATGCAATTTCCAAACCAAAAAAAAGTTACATATTCAAGTGTCTCTGGTCTTGTCTCTAAATTAAAAAAAAAAACAAAAACTTTGAAGTAATTCAACACATAACCATGACTGTGAAATGTAAAAAGGATAAGATGAATTTGTTAGGAATCTCAGGACTTGTAGAATGTTACACATTATGTTACACAGAATGCTACACAGTGTGTTCCAAATACTTTATGTCTCATATACTCAATGGGGACGTGGAACGTCCTGCAAACTTCACCCCAAGTTGTTCCTAAGAATAAGAAAAAAAATGGAAATAAAAGTAAAGGAAAAACAGAATTAAAAATCATTTGTTTCTGTACAAAAAGATAGGAAATCAACAGGAACTTAATCGGGAGACACAGAGCCATTGAGTGAGGACCCAAATCTACCTGCAGCTGTAGAATCAGCAGACCTGAGGTTCAAACTCAGTCTCACCTCATGCATTACAGCCAGATCTGACTGCCTACAATAGCATTGCTAGCAGCACCTGGAGCATAACCCATCTACATCAAGATGAACAGTATCCTGTACCACAAGAAAAAGATCAAGAACTTTAAAAGGATGGAAGTTGTGCAAAGGTTTTCACGGTTTTCCAAGCTGATGGAATCAAGTTTGAAATCAATAGCAGAGACAACGGGAAAATACATAAGCAAGTGGAAATTAAACAATTTCTAAATAATCCATGGGTCATAGAGGAGGTCTCAAACAAAGTAAAAATGTATATAGCTGAATGAAAATAAAATTACAACTCATTAAACTTCTGGGGTCCAGCTAAGCAGCTCTAAAAGGGACTTTAGAAAAGAGGGAAAGTCTCAAATAATCTAAATTCTAAGTTGAAATTAGAAAAAGAGGATGAAAATTTATTCTGAACTTCATTTTGTATAAAATGCAATGCTTTTAAAAATCCTGGAAAGGTTTCATGTGCTTGTTTTTTGTAGAAAAAGACAAGATTATTTTGTACTGTATATGGAAAGTCACAAGCCCTTGAATAGCTACAGTAATCTTGAAAAAGAAGAATAAAATGAAAGCAAGTACTCTATCTAATACTAACACCTACTGTATGGCTACATTAATCAAGACAGGGTACTACTGACAGAATTCATCAAAGAGTCTGACTTCATATTTTTCTTTTTTCTACAGTTCTTAAGCCTTTACATCCCTTCCTCTTCTCCTTCTGCCACACAACTGGGCAACCAGATGAAAAAGGCCAGTGCTCCAACCATGAAAGCTTCTGAATGGAAAAATCTCACCTTGTGTTAACTCCCTAGTCCTTATAGAAATGCCAAGCCAACTCCTTTTTCCCACTGTCTCAGATGACTTAAGATCTCTTTGGAAACATCCTTTATATTGGGAGTTTCTCATTCTTAGTAAGGGGGTTTAAATAATCTCTCCATGTGAAATATTCTTTACATTGCATATATTGATGTTTTTTATATACTTCTCAAGCCATTTAAAAATATTTAATTGAATTTAAATGCAACAGTATTTCGTTACCTTACATCTTACAGTTAAAATATATCTTTTATTTTCTCTATGAACTTTGCTGATATATGCATATATACATATATATACTTATAGGCTTTTAATGATCATCTTTTCATAATTCTGTGCAGCAAAAATGTTCATAGGTTTATTTTAAAAGTGTTTCAAATATATTTTTTATAAAGAGAAAATTTGGTTAAATGTAAAAATTAAAATTTGGGTATAGAATTATTACTGGATAAAACTGATGCTTAAAAATATTACCTAATATGTCCATGAATAATATTTCTTTTTGCTAAAACAGCATTGATCAGGATTACATTTATTCCAGTTTTTAAAAATAAATGCTGATCAATTTTCTGAATTTCTTCTGTTATATAGCTTTCTAATGGTCTTTCACTGACAGTTGTTTTTAATAATTTATTGCATAACAATCTTATTATTTCCTTTTTATACTGTTTTCAAAAGAAATGATGTAAAATCTACTGAACATGTAGAAAAAGAATCTTTGCCTATCATTAACTTTCAACTTCTCAGTTTGTGAAAAATTTATCACAGTAGAATTTTCCAGTTATTATCAAATGATTGTCAATTATAATTGATTACTTATTGCTTAAATTAAAGAAAGTAGGGAAGACCACTAGACCATTCAGGTATGCCCTAAATCAAATCCCTTATAATTATACAGTGGAAGTGAGAAATAGATTTAAGGGCCTAGATCTGATAGATAGAGTACCTGATGAACTATGGAGTGAGATTCGTGACACTGTACAGGAGATAGGGATCAAGACCATCCCCATGGAAAACAAATGCAAAAAAGCAAAATGGCTGTCTGGGGAGGCTTTACAAATAGCAGTGAAAAGAAGAGAAGTGAACAGCAAAGGAAAAAAGGATAGATATAAACATCACAATGCAGAGTTCCAAAGAATAGCAAGAAGAGATAAGAAAGCCTTCCTCAGCAATCAACGCAAAGAAATAGAGGAAAACAACAGAATGGGAAAGACTAGAGATCTCTTCAAGAAAATTAGAGATACCAAGGGAACATTTCATGCAAAGATGGGCTCGATAAAAGACAGAAATGATATGGACCTAACACAGGCAGAAGATATTAAAAAGAGGTGGCAAGAATACACAGAAGAACTGTACAAAAAAGATCTTCAAGACCCAGATAATCATGATGGTATGATCACTCACCTAGAACCAGACATCCTGGAATGTGAAGTCAAGTGGGCCTTAGAAAGCAACACTACAAACAAAGCTAGTGGAGGTGATGGAATTCCAGTTGAGCTATTTCAAATCCTGAAAGATGATGTTGTGAAAGTGCTGCACTCAATATGCCAGCAAATTTGGAAAACTCAGCAGTGGCCACAGGACTGGAAAAGGTCAGTTTTCATTCCAATCCCAAAGAAAGGCAATCCCAAAGAATGCTCAAACTACTGCACAATTGCACTCATCTCACACACTAGTAAAGTAATGCTCAAAATTCTCCAAGCCAGGCTTCAGCAGTACATGAACCATGAACTTCCAGATGTTCAAGCTAGAAAAGGCAGAGGAACCAGAGATCAAATTGCCAACATCCGCTGGATCATGGGAAAAGCAAGAGAGTTCCAGAAAAACATCTATTTCTGCTTTATTGACTATGCCAAAGCCTTTGACTGTGTGGATCACAATAAACTGTGGAAAACTCTGAAAGAGATGGGGATACCAGATCACCTCACCTGTCTCTTGAGCAATCTGTATGTAGGTCAGGAAGCAACAGTTAGAACTGGACATGGAACAACAGGCTGGTTCCAAATAGAAAAGAAGGATGTCAAGGCTGTATATTGTCACGTGCTTATTTAACCTATATGCAGAGTACATCATGAGAAACCCTGGGCTGGATGAAGCACAAGCTGGAATCCAGACTGCTGGGAGAAATATCAATAACCTCAGATATGCAGATGACACCACCCTTATGGCAGAAAGTAAAGAAGCACTAAAAAGTCTCTTGATGAAAGTAAAAGAAGAGAGTGGAAAAGTTGGCTTAAAGCTCAACATTCAGAAAACGAAGATCATGGCATCCAGTCCCATCACTTTATGTCAAATAGATGAGGAAACAGTGGAAACAGTGTCAGACTTTATCTTTGGGGGCTCCAAAATCACTGCAGATGGTGACAGCAGCCATGAAATTAAAAGATGCTTACTCCTTGGAAGGAAAGTTATGACCAACCTAGACAGTGTATTCAAAAGCAGAGACATTACTTTAATAATAAAGGTCTCTCTAGTCAAGGCTCTGGTTTTTCCAGTAGTCATGTATGGACGTGAGAGTTGGACTATAAAGAAAGCTGAGCACAGAAGAATTGATGCTTTTGAACTGTGGTATTGGAGAAGACTCTTAAAAGTGCCTTGGACTGCAAGGAGATCCAATCAATCTTTCCTGAAGATCAGTCTTGATTGTTCATTGGAAGGACTGATGTCAAAGCTGAAACTCCAGTACTTTGGCCAACTGATGGGAAGAGCGACTCATCTGGAAAGATCTCGATGCTGGGAAAGATTGAAGGCAGGAGGAGAAGGGGACAACAGAGGATGAGATGGTTGGATGGCATCACTGACTCAGTGGACTTAAGTTTGGATAAACTCCATGATTTGGTGATGGACAGGGAGGCCTGGAGTGCTGTGGTCCATGGGGACATGACTGAGCGATTGGACTGAACTGAACTGAAGATAAGAGAAAATGGACCAGAATTGTCAGAGAAGGTGTCATGGAGAAATGTGAAGATTTCCAAAATAAGAGGTGGTGTTTTCTAGTTCACAGTTAAGAAAAAATATTTTGTTGTAGCCCAATACTTCCTGTGATGTAATCACTGTGTAAAATTGGTTAAACATATTTAAAAAATATATTTAGGTAGATAGCTATAATGACATTGAAATTTTTAAGCATTTAAAGGATATATAAGGATCTGTAATAAACACCTGCTGCTGCTGCTGCTGCTAAGTCACTTCAGTCGTGTCCAACTCTGTGCGACCCCATAGACGGAAGCCCACCAGGCTCCCCCGTCCCTGGGATTCTCCAGGCAAGAACACTGGAGTAGGTTGCCATTTCCTTCTCCAATAAACACCTAGAAAGATGCTAAGCATTATGAGTCATTAGGAAAGTCAAATTAAAAACACAGTGTGATTGTACTTCATAACTATTAGAATGTCTGAAAATTAAGGGGAAAAAAAAAAAAAAAAGATTAGTGGTGAAAATTTAAAAGAACTTTAATACACTGCTCCAAAGACATAAAAGTTTAAAGAATATGTTTGCATTTTGGTAAACCCTCTATCAATATTTTTAAAAGTTTATTCCATTTCCAGACCTCCCCTCAAAATGTTATATATTCAAAAATCTCTGTTCTTCCCTCTAAATAAAAATAATAATAACTTGGAAATAATTCAACACACATTCATAAAATGATTCTGCATGGTGAACAGGATAAGATGGATTGGCTTGAAATCTTAGGACTTGTAGAATGTTATGCACTGTGTTACACAGAATATTACAGTGTGTTCCCAAATACTTTGTGTTATCTATACCTAAATGGGGACATGGATAGTCCTTAAAACTTCACTCCAAACCTGTCCATGAGAATAATAAAAAATAATAAAAGGAAATAAAAGTACAGGAAAAGTAGAAGTAAAAATCATTTGTTTCTGTCCAAAAAGATCAGGAAACCAGCAGGAACTTAATAGACACATACCCAGTGACAGTGGGGACTGCAATCTGCCTGCAGCTGTAGTGTCAGCAGACCTGAGATTCAAACTCAGTCTCACCTCATGCCAGACAGCCAGGCCTAAATGCTCACAATAGCATTGCTAGCAGTGCCTGGATGGTAACCCATTTACACCTTACATCAAGATGAACAGTATCCCATACAAGAAAAAAAAAAAAAAAAAAGATCCAGGACTTTAAAAGGATGGAAGTTGTGCAAAGGTTTTAACGGTTTTCCAAGCTGATGGAGTGAAGTTAGAAATCAATAGCAGAGACAATGGGAAAATATATAAGCAAGTGGAAATTAAACAATCAATTTCTAAACAATCCAAGGGTCATAGAGGCGGCCTCAAAGAAAGTAAAAATGCATATAATTGAATCAAAACAAAATTATGACTCATTAAACTTCTGGGGTGCATCTAACCAGTTCTGAAAGGGACATATATAGCAATAAATGTTTACTGTAGAGGTGGAAAAGTCTTAAATATATAATCTAAATTCTAACTTGAAACTAGAAAAAGAAGATGAAAATTGATTCTGAACTTCATTGTAAGTTTAATGCAATGCTTTTAAAAATCCCAGAAAGGTTTCATTTGTTTTGTTCCGTAGAGAAATACAAGATTATTTTGTACATTATTTTGCATATGGAAAGTCACAAGCCCTTGAATAGCTACAATAATCTTGAAAAAAGAAGAGTAAAATGAAAGTAATTACTCCATCCAATACTATCACCTACTGTATGGCTACATTAATCAAGACAACGTGCTATTGGCAGAATTCATTAAAAAAAAAAAAAAAAACATATTTTGCTTTTTTGACAGTTCATAAAACTATACATCCTTCCTCTTCTCCTTCTGCCAGACATCTGGGAAGCAGATAAAGAAGACCAGTCCTCCAACCATGAAAGCTTCTGCATGGAAAAATCTCACCCTGTATTAACTCCCTAGTCCTCATAAAAATGCCAAGCCAGACTCCTTTTCCCACTGTCTCAGGTCATTTAAAATATCTTTAGGAAATGTGCTTTATATTGAAGTTTCACATTCTTAATAAGGGGGTTAAATAAACTCTCCATATGAAATATTCTTTAAGCTGCATATATTGATGTTTTTGTATAGTTCTATAGTTCATTTAAAAAATATTTAATGGAATTTAAATGCAACAGTAATTTTTTACCTTACATCTTACAGTTAATATATTTTATTTTGTCTATGAACTTTGCTGATATATATGTATATACTACAACATTTTAATTGATGCCTTGTCAAACTTTGGTACAACAAAAATCTTTGTAGGTTTATTTTAAAAGGGTTTTAAATATATTTTTTTATAAAAAAGAAAATTTGATTAAATTAAAAAATTAAAATTTGGATGTAAAATTATCCTTAGATACAACTGATGCTTATAAACTTTACCTAATATATCCATGAATAATATTTCTTTTTGCTAAAACAGAATTGATCAGGATTACTTTTATTCCAAATTTTAAAAATAAATACTGATCAATTTTCTGAATTTCTTCTATTATATAGCATTGGCAGCCTAATGGTCTTTCATTGAAAGTTATTTTTAATAATTTATGAAGAACAGTCTTATTATTTCTTTTTTTCTTCAAAAAAAAAAATGATGTGACATCTACTGAACATGTAAAAAAAAAATCATTGTGTATCATTAACTTTTAACTTTTTAGCTTGTGAACATTTATCACAGTAGAATTTTCCAGTTATTATCAAATGATTGTCAATCACAATTGTTTACCTATTACTTATAAACACTTTGACTTCCTATATTAACAAATCTAGAGAAAATACTATTCATTTCAATCACTCTGTTCAGATTTTTTTAATTAAATCCTCTTAGCCAGTACTCTAGCCTGGAAAATCCCAGGGACGGAGGAGCCTGGTAGACTGCAGCCCATGGAGTCGCTAAGAGTTGGACACGACTGAGCAACTTCATTTTCACTTTCCCTTTCATGCACTGGAGCAGGAAATGGCAACCCACTCCAGTGTTCTTTCCTGGAGAATCCCAGGGACAGGGGAGCCTGGTGGGCTTCCGTCTGTGGGATGGCACAGAGTCGGACACGACTGAAGCAACTTTGCAGTAGCAGCAGCAGCAGCCTGTAACACACTATCTATGTATCTATCCCTCTATTTACAGATTTCACTCATTCTATTTAGGAAACTGTGATAAAACTTATCTGAGAAAAATAGGACCTATGCTGCCAGAAGGTGATCTAAAAGTACTTTCCCCTATTCCTCTCACTTATAACTAAAAAGTAGGGATTAAACACAAAAGTTAAAGGTTTCTGGGATCAATACAGACCCTATTCCAGTAAAAATAAATAAACAAAAGCCCTGCTCCTTCTAGTAAAAAGGACAAGAAAACAGGCAGCCTATGAAAAAAGAAGAAAAATTTTAGAGAATAAAATTTTACTACATTTAAATACCACAGAAAATACTCTGACACCAACTGCACCCCTGTCCAAAAAAGGCCAAGTGGAGCACTTGAACTTTTACTGCTTTGACAAGATGTCCTAACATATTCCCTGGGATGATGTCAGAGAAGAGTGAGTATGAGGTGGATCCTTGAAGGCTGGTTGAGACCTCCCCTCTTTTCAGTAACCAGGAAAAACCCAAAGAAATTCACACAAACACAAAGAGTCAAACTTTTGAAGACTAAAGACAAAGAATAAATCTGGAGATCAGTGAGGGGAAAAAAAATGGCATTCTATTTATGGGGAGAAATAATTTGAAGAACAAATTGTTTCATCAGAAACAGAAGGAAATGTGTTGTAGAAAAATGAACATCTTTGCCAGCTGATGGGTAGTATGAGTTTTCAAGATTCCATATTTCTGAGCACTCAACACAAACACCTAATTTTCCAAAGTAAGCATAAAGTTGCTGCTAAGTCACTTCAGTCGTGTCCGACTCTGTGCGACCCCATAGACGGCAGCTCACCAGGCTCCCCCGTCCCTGGGATTCTCCAGGCAAGAACACTAGAGTGGGTTGCCATTTCCTTCTCCAATGCAAGAAAATGAAAAGTGAAAGTGAAGTCGCTCAGTTGTGTCTGACTCTTAGCAACCCCATGGACTGCAGCCTATCAGGCTCCTCTGTACATGGGATTTTCCAGGCAAGAGTACTGGAGTGGGTTGCCATTTCCTTCTCCAATACATGAAAGTGAAAAGTGAAAGTGAAGTTGCTCAGTCGTATAAGACTCTTAGCGACCCCATGGACTGCAGCCTACCAGGCTCCTCCATCCATGGGATTTTCCAGGCAAGAGTAGCATAGAGTTAACATTATTTAAATGTCCAAAGAGCAGTTGCAAAAGATCTAATACTAATAATCATCTTATTTCAAGCTTTATTTTAAACTATCTCAATTTTCTTTTTATTGATATAATGAGGAAACTGCTCCTTTCCCTGGATCCTGGTGTGCACAGGGTTTTGTTTGTGCCCTCTGAGCATCTCTGGCAGGTGTGAGGTTTGATTCTAAATGTGATTTCACCCCTCCTACCATTTTGTTGGGGTTTCTCATTTGCCCTTGGACACAGGGTATCTTTTCTTGGTGGGATCCATCCAACATTCTCCTGTCGATGGTAGTTCAGCAGCTGGTTGTGATTTGGGGGTTCTTGCAGGAGAAGATGAGTGCACATCCTTCTACTCCACCATCTTCTTCACTCCTAAAACAATTTTTTGGTATATTGTTTTTAAATTTTACTCTGGCTCCCCCATTATACACTCCAATCACTTTGATAGTGTGCCTCTGGCCAAATTGGCTAAAGCCAGGTATCTGCCTTGTGAGCTAATGTGGTTTCATGGTTGAAGTGAAAACATAGTCAATAAAAGAGTCCAAAATATAGTATTTGGGCGCAGTCTCAAAAATGACAGAATGATCTCTGTTTTTTTCCAAGGTGAATCATTCAATATCACAGTAATCCAAGTCTATGCCCCAACCACTAATGCTAAAGAAACTGAACTTGAATGGTTCTATGATGACCTACAAGACTTTTTAGAACTAACACCAAAAAATGTTCTTTTTATCAGAGGGGACTGAAATGCAAAAGTAGGAAGTCAAGAGATACCTGGAGTAACAAGCAAGTTTGGCCTTGGAATACAAAATGAAGCAGGGCAAAGGCTAACAGAGTTTTGCCAAGAGAATGCACTGGTCATAGCAAACACCCGTGGCAGCTTTGCACTGAATAATTCTTACAAACACACAGTATTATGAGAGACAGTGCAGAGAGCTCACAGAGAAGCAACTCCCGGAGAAAACGCTGAGCACTTATTTTATTGGTAATTTACCTTGTAATCTTTAAGAGCAGTAAAGCAAGATGGAGACCAGAATTCTGGGATTAAGGAAGCTTCCTCCAGGAGATCTGGAGGTAATCACATCAGAGCCATAAGGAAAGATCTTTGAAGATAAGAGGGATTGTTGTGCAAGTAGAACAGCATCTAGTTTGCATCTGTGGCTCAGCTGGTAAAGAATCCACCTGCAATGCCAAAGACCTGGATTTGATCCCTGGGTTGGGAAGATCCGTTGGAGAAGGAAAAGGCTATCCACTCCAGTATTCTGGCCTGGAGAATTTCATGGACTTCATAGTCTATGGGGTCACAAAGAGTCATGACTTTTTGCATGAAAGTCACCCCTGAGCAACTTTCACTTCACAATGCTGACTTGTCAGCCAGAACATCTAACTTAAGGGCAGGAGAGAGAGCAAGCAATGAGAGAGAAAGAGAATGAGTAAGATGAAATTCCAGGAGATATTTTTGAGAAACCAGTAAAATGTGGTTCCCATAATTTCCCTCTTTTTGTTTTCTATAATGAATGTTTCTTTGATCTTCTTGTAGGAGGAAGAGTGTTAGCATTGCCTCAGTGTGGGTGAGCTGAGAAAATAAAGCAATTAATGTTCTGACTAGAAATAAAACACAAAGCAATATTATGAATAAGATGAAAGGGAAAAAAAACAATATTTTAGATTTAGAGAGGATAACCAGTTCTTCAGGTTGAGCTGTGTGGAAAAATTGTTAGACCAGCAGACATGCTGATTAAATCCATCAAACAGTCCCATATCAATCCAGGCTTGAGTGGATAAGGGACTGATGGTGTAGGGTGAGACATTCCAGATGTTAAGTTCCCTGAGAAACCAGTAGTAAACACAAAGGTCTGATGTTTAATGGTAAGGATTTGAGATTCTGTTTTGGGAGGTTCTTATTATATTATTCGTATACCAATGAGTGTTGGTATAAGAACATATCTGTGCATTTGTTGAATTAGTTATGCAGAAGGGACATGTGAACCATTAATTGTCCAAGGAGAATCTGAGGTGTTCACAGGTAAAGAAGATGGAGGAGAAAGCCATTCTTCCCCTGCAATGGTGGAGTGATTGGTAGAAACAGGAATTTCAGGATCTTTCCATGTGGCAGTAGAGAACACATGGGGTCACAAAGAGTCTGACGTGACTGAGCGACTGAACTGAACTGAAACAATGATCCTATAAGGCAAACAGATAAGTCAGCTTGTTGATTCCCAAAAGCGAATGAGCTCCAGGTTATTGTGTGTGTCCTTGAATATGAGCTATAAAAAAGGATGCTGTCATTTAGTTAAATGAGTTTGAATAGAAACAAAGAGGGAAAGCAATGGTTTATCTGTTGAGGTATTTAAAATAGAATTGGGCAATTGTTGGATGATATTAACAACACAAAAGAAATCTGTTAAGAGATTAAAGGAAATTTGTGAGAAGGTTTGTAAAGCAAGCAAGACAGCAGCTAATTCAGAAGCTGTGGGGAAGCTTGGGAGCTGGTAAAAGAAAAAGTTCCATCCTGAGGTTTCCTTCCAGGTTACTATTCCTCAAGTTTGATTGTCATCTGTATAGAGGTTAAGCACATTAGAAATAGAATGTTTAGAGATAATACGATGTAAAGAAAAGCGCACTAATTGTAAAATAGAAATTCTTTTATCCGTCCGCAAGTTGTAAATACATTTCCCTGTAAAATCTGATACGGCAATTTGAAATTGTTCATTAGTTTGATATGATTCTACATTTTCCTTAGGTAATTCCATATAAATTGTTTGTGGATCTGAGTCAATAAGACAACAGAGACCTAAGCATCCTTGCTGTAGTAAATGTAGTCTCACCGGCAGATAGGGAAGAGCAGCATATTTTGATTGATTAGGATAATGTAGCTATTCAATGATTTTTATCTCTTTAGGTATGTAGGGCAATTATTGCCGTAGGAGTATGTTATGTAAAAAGAAGAATCAGTGAAAAAGGAAGTGAAGGAACACCTGTCAAGGAAATGTTTAACATATGCAGTGCTGATTGTTGTAATAAAGCATAATATTAAGGAGAAAAACAGTGGTGACAGGTAGGGTCTTCATTTCTCAGTAATAATTGAAAAGAAGTATTGCACATGTTGGGATGCCTAAGCTAGGTCATATCCAATTTAAATGACCCAAGAATTGCTGTAAAGAATGAAGTGTTAATGGTTCTAGAACCTTGAAAGGAACTTGTAAAGGAGTAATTATTCCTTTTACAAAAAGGAGTAATTTTTGTAAAATTTGAAAGTCAAGATATTTCCACAGGAGTATTTATTGGTTTTCTCTAGAGCTATTATCAACCCCTGTGAATTCAAATATGTCTGTAATGAAGAGAGAATTTCTGTTAATTTTTGTGGAGAAGAGTGAGATAAAAGAATGTCATCCATATAATGATAAATACAGACATTGGGAAATTGTCATAACGGTTGCACAGTTAGATCTACAAATCTTTGACACATGGTGGGGCTATTCATCATACCTTGAGGTAAATATTTCTATTGATATCATTGTAAAGATGATGATTATTTATATTAGAAACTGAAAGTGCAAATCTCTGTTTATCTTCAGGATGTAAGGGTATGGTAAAACAGCAATCCTTAAGATTTATAGTTAGTATAGTGTGATCATCTGGAATTAGAGAGGGGTTTGGAATACCTGATTGTAATAAACCCATCTGTTGCATCCAAGCATTAATTGCTATTAAATCATGAATTAAACACCATTTTCTTAATTTTGGGGGATAATAAAGATGGGAGTATTCCACAGGCTTGTGAAATGTTTTATATGCTCTGCATCTAATAGTTCTTAACCAATTCTTGTATATGCTCAATTTTTTCTGCTCTATCCAGATGGGGGCAGGGCATCAGTCATAGATAATTTGTAATGGTTGTATAATTGCAATGGTCCCTAGGATAAATTTGTTTGTAGTCTTAATTGATATTGTTGAAATATATCTCATCCCCATAAAGTTGGAGTATTCATGACATAAGGACAGATAATAGCTACATGCCCTTCTGAATCTGTACAGATTTTTGGAAAGGCGTTTTGATAAGCTTCTTGGAATCCCCCAACATCTAACATTTGTCCATGGGCCTTTTCTAAAGACCAGTCAGAGGGCCATTCTTGTTTTGTGACGATAGTTATATCAGCTCCTGTGTTTATTAAACCCTTGAAAGAAAGGTCTTGAATTTTTAGAGTTAATGTGGGGCAGTTAGAGTCAATTAGCATAGTCCGGTAAGTTGCATTCATAGATTCAAAACCTCCTTTCCTATATCTGCTGGTGCACAAAATAAGGCAAGAGTAATAATTGTGCAAGTTTTGTCCCTTTCTCTACTGTCTGATAAGTATGTGAGGGAGCCATAATTTTATTTATTGCCTGTGTAATCAGAATCAATTACCCCTAGTATAATATGAATACCTTTCATAGTTATGATTGAGTCATGTAAAATAATTCTAACTATACCTTTAGGTAAAGGGCTATAAACTTCCATAGGAATATGTTTAACTTCATCGCTAATACCAAAAGTACAACTTTCAGTAATAACAAGGTCCAATCCTGCACAGCTGGTTGGGGCAGTGTTTAAATCTGAGACTACTTTTCATTTTAAGCTGTCTTGGTGTTCAGAAAGTGATTGTTGGGGTTCCATTCTGGGGCATTCACGTTCCAAGTCTGTATTTTGTTTGTTCCCTGTTCCTGACACGGGGCTTGGGTTTGACCCCACTGGTAGTTTCCTGACAGAGGCTGTCCCTTATTATCGAATTTGGAATTCGATAATAAGGGACATTGATTAGCCAAATGGATACCTTTATTGCAGCAAGGACATTTTGAGAAGGTTTCTTTTAACCAGATGGCAGGTTTTTTTTAACATATCTCCAGATTTGCCACAGTTAAAACAGTTTTGAGGCATTAATGCAGTGGCTAGCATAGCAGCTTTATGAAATTCAGTTCCTGTATTTTGACAGGCTTTTATCATTTCTGCTATATTAGTTGTTGGCAAATTACAAATGGGCTGCAAGACTCCTTCACAATCTTCATTTGAATTTTCATAAGCTAATTGTAATGTTAATACATTCTGAGCCTCCAAAATTTCAATCCACTGATCAATGGCATTTTGCAATTTTTCTACAAGCTCATGTAAGGTTCATTTACTTCTTTTCTTATAGTAGAAAAGGATCCCTGTGGGATGGTAAGATCAGGTAAACTAAGCCAAGTTTTATGAGCCACTTCAGAGGATATTAAAGTGGGCCTTAGGAAGCATCACTATGAACAAAGCTAGGGGAGATGATGGAATTCCAGCTGAGCTATTTCAAATCCTAAAAGATAATGGTGTTAAAGTGTTGCACTCAATATGGCAGCAAATTTGGAAAACTCAACAGTGGCCACAGGACTGGAAAAGGTCAGTTTTCATTCAAATCCCAAAGAACAGCAATGACAAAAAGTGTTCAGATTGCACTCATCTTACACACTAGGCAAAGTAATGCTCAAAATTCTCCAAGATAGGCTTCAACAGTACATGAACCAAGAATTTCCATTTGTTCAAGTTGGATTTAGAAAAGGCAGGTGAACCGGAGATCAAATTGCCAGCATCCACTGGGTAATAAAAAAAGCAAGAGAATTAAAAAAAAAAAAATCTACTTCTGCTTCATTGATGACTGTAAAGCCTTTGACTGTGTGGATCATGACAAACTGTGGAAAATTCTTACAGAGATGGGAATACCCAACCACCTTACCTGCCTCTTAAGGAACCTGTATGTAAGTCAAGAAGCAAGAGTTAGAACCACAATGGGACAATGGACTGTTTGCAAATTGGGAAAGAAGTAAGTCAAGGCTGTATATTGTCACCCTGCTTATTTAACCTATATGAAGAGTACATTATGTGAAATGCCAAACTGGATGATGCACAAGCTGGAATCAAGATTGCAGGGAGAAATATCAATAACCTCAGATATGCAGATGACACCACCATAATGGTAGAAAGTGAAAAAGAACTAAAAAGCCTCTTGATGAAAGTGAAAGAGGAGAGTAAAAAAGCTGGCTTAAAACTCAGCATTAAAAAACCAAGATCATGGTATCTGGTCCTATCAGTTCATGGCAAATACATGGAGAAACAACCGAAACAGAGACAGACTGTATTTTCTTGGGCTCCAAAATCACTGCAAATAATGACCACAGCCATGAAATTAAAAGATGCTTGCTCCTTGAAAGAAAAGCTATGATCAATCTAGACTGCCTATTAAAAAGCAGAGACATTACTTTGCCAACAAAGGTCCATCTGGTCAAAGCTATGGTTTTCCCATCATGTATGAATGTGAGAGTTGGACCATAAAGAAGGCTAAGCAATGAAGAATTGATGCTTTTGAATTGTGGTGTTGGAGAAGACTCTTGAGAGTCCCTTAGACTGCAAGGAAATCAAACCAGTCAATCCTAAAGGAAATCAACCCTGAATATTCATTGGAAGGACTGATGCTGAAGCTGAAGCACCAATATTTTGGCCAGCTGATGTGAAGGGCCGACTCATTAGAAAAGATACTGGTGCTGGGCAAGATTAGGCGCAGGAGAAGGGGACAAAAAAGGACGAGATGATTGAATGGCATCACTGATTCAATGGACATGAGTTTCACCAAGCTCCAGGAGATGGTAAAGGACAGGGAAGCCTGGTGTGCTGGCAGAACATGGGGTCACAAAGAGCTGGACATGACTGAGCGACTGAACAACAATGAACAACAGCAATGAAGAAACGTTAGTTTATAGCATTATATAAATGTCATGTGCACAACATTATATGTCTACTCTTGTGTACAGCACAATGGGTTAACTACAAAATTGTACTTTCCATCTGTCACCATGTAATTGATCCCCTTTACCCATTTGCCTACCTCCCCACTGCTTCTCCTCTGATAATCACTGCTCTGTTCTAGGTTTTTATTTATACGTATTTTTGTTTGGGTTCATTTCTTGTTATTTCATTTGTTTGTAGGGTTTTAATAATGCATATTAAAAGTTTTTTTTAATGAAAAATATCAACTCATAGGTAAGACACTATTGAGGATATAATGGGGTTGTCTCAAATCATATATGTCATGTTTTAGAAGCTGTAACATCTAACTTTGTATTTAACATATGTATACCATAAAAATGGAAATAAGTATTAATATTATAGTTATATAAAGAGATCCCTGTGTCTCACCAAAACACTGAACATAATATTTCATTTTAAAAATCATCATAAACCATTGTAATTTTATGACATATATTTTCTATGAACATCAAATATTTTAAATTTTTTCAATGTAAAGCAATTATCCAAGATTTTGTTAAGATTTACTACATACATTTTTTCTCTTTTTCCTTTTATTGAAGTAAGGTTGATGTACAACATTATGTAGTTGGTACAGTTACATTGCCCCCTGCCCCTCTCTCTTCCTAATACTGCTGCTGCTGCTGCTAAGTCGCTTCAGTAGTGTCCAACTCTGTGCAACCCCATAGACGGCAGCCCACCAGGCTCCCCCGTCCCTGGGATTCTCCAGGCAAGAACACTGGAGTGGGTTGCCATTTCCTTCCCCAATGCATGAAAGTGAAAAGTGAAAGTGAAGTCGCTCAGTCGTGTCCGACTCTTAGCGACACCATGGACTGCAGCCCGCCAGGCTCCTCCGTCCATGGGATTTTCCAGGCAAGAGTACTGGAGTGGGTTGCCATTGCCTTCTCTTCCTACTGGTAACCACGAATTTGTTCTTTATATTGCTGAATCTGTTTCGTTTTTGTTATATTCATTAGCTTGTTGTATTTTTTAGGTTATACATACAAGGCAGTGTTTTTCTTTCTCAGACCTATTTCATTTAGCATACATCAGTTCAGTTCAGTTCAGTCATTAAGTCATGTCTTGACTCTCTGTGACCCCATGAATCGCAGCACGCCAGGCCTCCCCGTCCACCACCAACTCCCGGAGTTTACCCATTAACGTACATGCTGCTGCTGCTGCTAAGTCGCTTCAGTCGTGTCCGACTCTGTGCGACCCCATAGACGGAAGCTCACCAGGCTCCCCCGTCCCTGGGATACTCCAGGCAAGAACACTGGAGTGGATTGCCATTTCCTTCTCCAATGCATGAAAGGGAAAAGTGAAAGTGAAGTCTCTCAGTCCTGTCCGACTTTTCAGGACCCCATGGTCTGCAGCCTACCAGGCTCCTCTGTCCATGGGATTTTCCAGGCAAGAGTACTGGAGTGGGGTGCCATTGCCTTCTCCAATTACACCCAGTAAATCCAGCCATGCTTTTGCAAGTGGCAAAATTTCAACCTTTTTTATGACTTAGTAGTACTCAATTGTATATTTATACACCACATCTCTTTATCCCAACATGTTGATGGACGTAAAAGTTGCTTCCAATCTTGACAACTGTAAATAAGGTGACTATGAACATTGGAGTGCATGTATCTTTTTAATTAGTGTGTCTTTTTTTTCAGACATATACCCAAAAGTGGAATCACTGGGCCATGTGACAGCTTTATTTTTAGTTTTTTGAGAAACTTCCATACTCTTTTCCACACTGCCTGCACCAATTTACATTCCCAACAACAGTGTAAAAGAATTCCCATTCTCTATATCCTTGCCAACATTTGTTATTTGTGTTCTTTTTGAATATAGCCATTCTGACAGATGTGTGGTGATGTCTCTGCATGATTTTTTTAATTTTTTTTTTTCTGCATGGTTTTGATTTATATTTCCCTGATGATTAGAGATATTGAGCATCTTTTCATTTGCCTATGGACTAACTGTGTATCCTTTCCTCTTTGGAGAACCGAATATCTACATGTAAAGGAATGAAATTAGGACATTACTAACACTAATTACTACAAAAATAAACTCAAAAAGAATTAGGGACCTAAATGTAAAACTAGAAGCCATAAAACTGCAAGAAGAGAAAAAGAGCACTCTTTGACATAAACCATATCTTTTTTTTGGGGGGGGGAGTAGGGTGGGGGGAGGGATTTTGCTCCTGAAGCAAAATGATAAAACTTAAGCAAATGAGAACTAATCAAACTTAAAAGCATATCAAAAGAAATCATTTAAAAAAGGAGAAAATGGCTTACTGAATGGAAGAAAATATTTGCAAATAATATGATAAGGAGTTACTATCCAAATAAGTAAACAGCCCATACAACTTAATATCAAAAAAGCAAGCAACATGATTCGAAAATGAGCAGAAGAGTTTTAATACATTTTATTTATATATCAGTTCAGTTCAGTTCAGTCACTCAGTCGTGTCCGACTCTTTACGACCCCATGAATTGCAGCACGCCAGGCCTCCCTATCCATCACCAACTCCCGGAGTTCACTCAAACTCACATCCATCAAGTCGGTGATGCCATCCAATCATCTCATCCTCTGTTGTCCCTTTCTCCTCCTGCCCCCAATCCCTCCCAGCATCAGAGTCTTTTCCAATGAGTCAACTCTTCCCATGAGGTGGCCAAAGCACTGGATTTTCAGCTTTAGCATCATTCCTTCCAAAGAACACCCAGGGCTGATCTCCTTCAGAATGGACTGGTTGGATCTCCTTGCCGTCCAAGGGACTCTCAAGAGTCTTCTCCAACACCACAGTTCAAAAGCATCAATTCCTCGGCACTTAGTCTTCTTCACAGTCCAACTCTCACATCCATACATGACCACTGGAAAAACCATAGCCTTGACTAGACGGACCTTTGTTGGCAAAGTAATGTATCTGCTTTTAAATATGCTATCTAGGTTGGTCATAACTTTCCTTCCAAGGAGTAAGCGTCTTTTAAGTTCATGGCTGCAGTCCAATGAGTATACAAACCCATAATACAGTATTTATGTCCTTCATGAGAGGACATAGTGTCAACAGAACTAAGCAAAAGATTCAGAAAAGTCTCTAGGTTTTATGTTGGAATTATCAGTAAGATTAGTTGCTACATATTTGTGATATTTAACCTTTATAGTTATTTCTTAATTTTTTAGGGTAATATATAGAGCCGATGCTATGTTTCCTTCATTACTCACTATGTGTGTGCCAAAATTATTACAAAACACCTTTTATTGTTAAAGCACTCAATACTGTAAAATTGTATTCAAAGTTAGCTCTTATTGCTTTCATATTAAAGAAAAGGGGGCTATTTGCAGTCCTTATCCAAGGATTCCCTTAGTCACAGAACATGTAGGCTCTACCGTCCTGTTTACTGATTTGAATCAGCTTCCCAAAATACCCCATTTAATCAGAAGCTAGCATTTAGCAGTCATTGGAAGGACACCACTGAATACAGTGCATTAAAATTTTTAAATAGTATGGCATGAGTCTTAATTATATATCTAATCTATCTATCTATATCTAGAAACATATTGAAAAATACTTGACTGTGATTTCTATAGTGTATCTCTTATAGGAAATAATTATCTCCCCTTAGCAGTACCACATAGTCCCTCACAACATTACCTAGAATTTTTTTTGAATATTTACATCCCTAGGAATTTAAAATCATCTTTTAGTATAGTAGTCATAGGTGTTGTTGCTTCTTCTTCCATCTTGCTTTTCTTACTTTATCAAAGGCACAAAACCCATCTAGTGGACGATTGGCAGTAGCATAGAATATGCAGAGACAAATAGTGGAAGTAGTTGGAAAACTTCCTTAACATCCTAACTAAATGCCTGTCATGGATCGGGTCCAAGTCTCAGACACTTGATCCCCATATGTCAACCTCTGGGAAAAGGCTTCTCCAGATATTTCAGGGTAGATGTTTCCTGACATCTGTGAACACTCAGTTATGCAGTGATAGTACAAGATTATTCAAGAAATTTCTAAGTATCTTTCTGAAAGCATTCTTCATGTCCTTATTCCTGAGGCTGAAAATGAGAGGGCTGAGGAAAGGGGTGACGACAGTGTAGGGAACTGCGATCACTGTGTCATCTCCCCCTGATGCTTCTGGCTTCAGATACACAATAGATGCAAAACCAAAGTGGATGATGACCACTGTGAGGTGGGAGGCACAGGTAGAAAAGGCCTTCTGCTTGCCCTCAGCCGAAGGGATTTTGAGGACAGTGGAAAGAATGAACACATAAGTGAGGATGATGACAAGGAAGGTGCCCATCAAACCTGACACTGACATCACTGTTACAGTGAATTCTGTGAGGTCACTGTCTAAACAGGACAGCCTCACAACAGCCCTCATATGACAAAAGAAGTGTTTGACAAGGTTGGGGTTGCAGAAAGAGCCCCTGAATATCAATGCAGTCTCTATCACAGAGACAAAGAAGCCTGCAATCCAAGCAGAGGCCACACATTTTCCACACACCATGTTGGTCATAAGCAAAGGATATCTGAGAGGGTTGCAGATGGCCAAGAAGCGATCATATCCCATCCAAGTAAGAATGGCACAATTAGTGCCACCAAGTCCCAAGAAGAAACACATTTGCAAGCCACAACCTATGGATGAAATGCTTCTGTCCTTGGCCAGGAGATCTGAGAGCATCTTGGGGATAATGGTCAGTGTGTAGCAGGTCTCAGAGAAAGAGAGTGCACTAAGGAAGAGGTACATGGGTGTGTGGAGACGTCTGTCCACCCAAGTTAGACCCATGATGGCCAGATTACCTGTGAGGGTGGGAAGGTAGAGGCAAAAGAAAACCACAAAGAGAAATGTCTGTGCATGTGGGTAAACAGAAAAGCCAACAAGGATGAACTCTTTCAGGACTGTCTGGTTGATCTTCATCATGTGAAGTTCTGAAATCCAAGGAAACAAAAAATTCAAATTTCCATTATTCTCTGCAGTTTTGGTGTGAATAAAACAGACGATCAAATTTGCAGTTACCAATTGATTTTATATTTTATTTGGCAAAACAAGATGTGTATGTAGGTAATACTTTTCTTAATTGTCCTTTCATGTGTTTCTTCTTTATTAAGCCACCGTTACTAATTACTTATTGTGACTTTTTCTGCCATATTTTTTAAAGGAGTTTAATGGCTGATAGTAAAAAAAGAACAAAAAATACTCTAATTGCTGTCCAGATGAAGGAAATTCACATGCATAAGGTGAGTTACATTTGGATCTGATTCTAAGCCATGAAAAAATTACCAAGTAGTTAATTGACAGAATCAGGATCTGACATAGCAACTTCTACTTATAATATTGTCTGTAAGCAGCTAATAAGTAAAGTTTGATAGTTGTTTGGAATTTGGGGACTGTATTTAAACAACGGCTTATACTTACAACAGAAGATCAAAGTCATTACCTCTTCTTGAAAAAGACAATTAGGTCCTGAAATACTAAAGGAAAAGAAATAGCAAGCTCCCTTTCCTCTCTTCTAAAGGACCCTTAGGATAAATTTTGCTTAAATAGTTTGTGGATGATGTTACTAAGCAGACATTTTATGCAACTATAGATCAAGTGGCAAGAGACATTTTCTTCATTTCTTCAATGTAAAGCTCAGCATATGCAAAAAAGACAAATTCTAGTGATTCTGTATATTTCTTGATAATTCTATGTCAGATTTAATCTCATCCTCTTTAAAATTCCATGTTTGTCCTTATAGTTAATAACCCCTTATGTTTATATGACCTTGAACTATGTATTTTCTTAGCCACATGCTAACATATTTAATAACTCATTTATAGAGCCTGCATTTTGCCAAATTTGTTTGCATATTTATTCAGTTTACTCTTCAAACTGTATAGGTGAAGTGCCTAGGAGAAATATAGAATGTGTAGGGCAGCTGTAATTATTTTTAAAATTTACATTTTACATTTATAAATTTAAAAATTTAAAAATTGTTTTTTAAAAATACCTACTTTAAAAATAAGATGACCATATCTATGAAGTGTCACAACTGTAACCGGAATCAAGCTGTTTTAACGTTAATGGTATAGGATTTTCGTTTATCAATGCTTTCACCTTGAAGAAAGACTACGAGTCATATAAGTCTGTAGTTCTCAGAGTGATAATATATATGGAGCATTTTAAGAAGATATTGATTTCCAATAACTCCAATAATGAGCAGGTTATTTTAAATGTGTTGAATCTCAAAACAATGTTTTACTTTGTTATTCAGCACTGTATCTTTGGCAGAGATGGAGACTTTCCATTGTTCCTTAGATTTGGTTCAGGCAAAGATTAAGCATTTTCAGGGTGGAATCTTGCTGGTCACTGAGAGTCAGAAGAGGCAGTAGGAAAATGGCCTAAATTACAAATGTTTTCATAAACAGTTCACAACATATGGACTCTACCTTAAAGGTCCCTTGGATTCTTTTGTCCTCGTGGACCTGACAAGATCTTCATTCTTTCATAGTCACACATGAGTCCCCTGACCTAATCTTGTCTATGAACCCTTTCATCTTTCTTGTTTCTCTCTCTCACTGTATCTACACTTTATCTGTGAGCGATTATCTCCAAAAAGGTAGACTATTTTTCTGTCTTCTTGCCTAAGAACTTATTATGAGGGACAGTGTCTAAATGTCCCTTCGGTTTGTTCATGAGACCTTTAAGTAACCCTCTTCAGTACCCAAACTCCATGTGAGTGTCCTTCGCGTCCAATTCCACAGTTGTAGATCATTGTTTCATTTCTCTCTATAAGCATCTTTCTGAAGGATTCTAGCTGTTTAAGAACAAAATCTCCCCCAGTTAGAAAATACTCGGTCTTTCTGTTGATCCCTAACATATTATGAAAAATTCTTTCCACTAACAGAGCTATTTACACACTAAGGTTCTAAATTCACATGACTCTTCACAATAACTCTATAAGAAAGGCGATTATATGGATTGTGGAATTAAAAGATACACTAAGTTCCCCAAAGGGAAAAAGTATACTAGCAAAATACAAAGTTGTTTTAGTAGGTGATCTCCTTGGTGCAAAGCCCAAAAGTTTTTCTGTCATACTACCTGCAAAACAGTGTGATTTCATACAATAGGCCATATTCCCTCCAAGACAGCCCAGAAAGGTTGTTTTCAAAGTTTAAAGTTCAGAAGCATTTTGAAAATACAAAGAACAATTGATACAAATTCCAGACCAGGTCCTTTCTCATTTAGGTTTTACTCAATTGTGTAGTAAATATCTACTTAGCTAACCATCAGGACTAAAATAGGAATGTCAATCTCCTTCTACTTTTGGCATATTCTGAACGTGTGTGTATATGTGTGAATGAGGGATGTTACCATATCCCATCCAATTCTAAGTTCTCTCTGAAGTTATTACTAAATCAACCTGTCTCAAATTTAGTTTGCCATATAGAGCCACACTGACAAAAGAAATATATATCCTTTTCAAAGTCAAAGAGAAATGGTAATTTGAGGAAAATGGTAGTGACGGTTAGTTATCAAGAAAAGAGAGTCAAACCATCTAGAATAATTTCCCACCTTGTGTATTTTTCAATGGCTCCAATGCCAAGTCAGTATTATAGTTATATTCTTCCAAGAACGTCTTCACGTTGTTAGAAGTATGCTTTGTTCTTCACTCAAAAGAGGCAAAGATCAATTTAGTATGCAAATTACTGGTCAAAGACTCTGGACTCTGAACTTTGTCACTGTTAGTTAAGTGACCTTGGGAAAGCCCTTGCATCTTCTGAGTTTCCCGACCTGGGAAGTGAAAAAAGTGGTCCTGACTTTGGGGACATCAGTTTTCTATGGCTCCAGAGTTTTTGACATGACATGTGAGGTTAGGCCACATTTGCAATGATCAGTTCCCAACACTCACTAAATTGCAGTGGCTTAGAGCCTTTACTTTTAACACTTTAGAGATATTACCTGATAATTGCCAGGGCTTGAGGTTCCTGACCTCTAGAGGTTTGTTAGGTTCTGCTTAAGAGACTCTCAGGGATTTCTTTCTTCTTTCATCAGAAGGAGGAAAAGAACTTTCTCACTCAACTTTTTAATTTGCTCTTATTAGTTGCAGGACTTTGTGTAACACGTGACTAGTAAAACTCTTCTGGGAATCTCTGGGGATTTAAAACATTCAGAGTTCATATTCTACCCATAACCAAGGCTTCCCGCTACTTCATTAGTTTTGTTTTATCAGAGAGGGAAGTCAGCTGCATCACTAGTACTCATTCCATTCACTTTTCCACTCTCCAGAAAAGGCTTTCCCTCTATTCATCAACTCCCTTCCTCTGTGGACAAAAACTATCGCCTTCCATTTCAGTAAACAAAGAATATTGTCTGCCTTTATGATAAAGAAGGAATGTTGCTAGCCATCATACCTTCAAGCTATTAGCCACTGAACTATACCCTAAGGGAAATGCAAAACAGTGAAAGGCAGGATGCTGGTCCTTCCCATAGATAAAAAGACACTAAAATAATTGATTTTAGATGTCTTGTATTTTTGTGATTAGCAGTAATTTTTTTAATGTTCAACTACATGTTCTCTATAGCAAAAAAAAAAAACAAAACAAAACAAAAAAACTCTTATATATCCTGGATTCTTCCTTAACTTTTGGGAAGTTCCACAGAGCTATATGAAAAATTGTATCCTGGCCTATCACCTTTAGAAAGTCCACTGAATACAAAATTAATGTACTTAAATCAGAATTTATTTCTCTCATACAACAGTCTTGTGACAAGCAATCCAGAATTTGCAAGGTTGATATGGTAACTTCGCTTCACAAAGTTATACAAGCCCTTGAAAACTGGTGAATTGTTTCTGCCATCCTTAAGATAAGCCTTCCATTGCTGAGTCCATAGTATCTGGTTTTCTGTTCATCAGATCAGATCAGTCGCTCAGTCGTGTCTGACTCTTTGTGACCCCATGAATCGCAGCACGCCAGGCCTCCTTGTCCATCACCAACTCCTGGAGTTCACTGAGACTCACGTCCATCGAGTCAGTCATGCCATCCAGCCATCTCATCCTCTGTCATCCCTTTCTCCTCTTGCCCCCAATCCCTCCCAGCACCAGAGGCTTTTCCAATGAGTCAACTCTTCGCATGAGGTGGCCAAAGTACTGGAGTTGCAGCTTTAGCATCATTCCTTCCAAAGAAATCCCAGTGCTGAGATCCTTCAGAATGGACTGGTTGGATCTCCTTGCAGTCCAAGGGACTCTCAAGAGTCTTCTCCAACACCACAGTTCAAAAGCATCAATTCTTCAGCGTTCAGCCATCTTCACAGTCGAACTCTCACATCCATACATGACCACAGGAGAAACCATAGCCTTGACTAGACAAACCCTTGTTGCCAATGTTTCTGCTTTTGAATACGCTATCTAGGTTGGTCATAACTTTCCTTCCAAGGAGTAAGCATCTTTTAATTTCATGGCTGCAGTTACCATCTGCAGTGATTTTGGAGCCCCCAAAAATAAAGTCTGACACTGATTCCACTGTTTCCCCATCTATTTCCCATGAAGTGATGGGACTGGATGCCATGATCTTCATTTTCTGAATGTTGAGCTTTAAGCCAACTTTTTCACTCTCTACTTTCACTTTCATCAAGAGGCTGTTGAGTTCCTCTTCACTTTCTGCCATAAGGGTGGTGTCATCTGCATATCTGAGGTTATTGATATTTCTCCTGGCAATCTTGATTCCAGTTTGTGTTTCTTCTAGTCCAGCGTTTCTCATGATGTACTCTGCATATAAGTTAAATAAGCAGGGTGACAATATACAGCCTTAACAAACTCCTTTTCCTATCTGGAACCAGTCTGTTGTTCCATGTCCAGTTCTAACTGTTGCTTCCTGACCTGCATAGAAATTTCTCAAGAGGCAGATCAGGTGGTCTGGCATTCCCATCTCTTTCAGAATTTTCCACAGTTTATTGTGATCCACACAGTCAAAGGTTTTGGCATAGTCAATAAAGCAGAAATAGATGTTTTTCTGTTCATAGCCATCAGTAAATCAGAAAGAGATACATCATTCTTAAGGGATAAACCTAGAAGTTACACCTATCATTTAAGCTTATAAGCTTGGCAACAAAGGAGGCTAAGAATATAGAAGCTACTGTATTTGACCATCTGTGTACCCTGCTATAATTTCAGAGGATTCTATTATTAAAAATATTGAGAGAATACTTTCAATCACTTGCTATAGGTCTACTCAGCTGACAGTTCCTTTTTGTGGTAGTTTTGGAATTTTTTGTCTTTTTAGGAATCTGTCTATATCATCTAACTTATCTAATTTATTAGTCTGCAAATGTTCATAATATTTACTTATAATTCTTTTTATTTCTGGAAGTTCAATAACAATATCATTTCTGAGTTCCATAATTTAAATTATCTGAGTTTTTTTTTTTTTTGGTCTTGATTAATTGAGCAAATGTTTATCAATTTTGTTGATCTTTTTGATCTCTTGTTAAAAATCAAAAGAAGCAGCTTTTGGTTTCATCGACTTAAAAGTTTTTCTTTTATCCTACTATTTAAATTTTTTTTTTCTTTAAATTTTACTCCCTGCCCCCCTACCCCCACCTTCTATTTGCTTTAGGTTTACTTTGCTGTTCTCACAATGTCTTATGGTATAAGATTATGTTGCTTATTTGCCATCTTTCCAAATCCTGAAAGATGATGCTGTGAAAGTACTGCACTCAATATGCCAGCAAATTTGGAAAACTCAAACTCCCATATGATTGTAACCATACATTTTTTCCTATTATACATCTGTGACTCTACTTCTGTTTAGTAAATAAGTTCATTTACCCCTTTTTTAATTTTAGATTCCATATATAAGCAATATATATTTGTGCATGCTTTTTTTTGTATCTAACTTCCTTTCCTCAGTATTACAGTCTCTACATACATCCATGTTGCTGCAAATGGCATTATTTTTTTGTAGCTGAGCAATATTCCATTGTACATATGTATCACATCTTCTTTATCTATTTCTTTGCTGTTGGACATTCAGGTTGCTTCCATATTCTAGATATTGTAAATAGTGCTGCAATGAACATTGTGAGGTTTACATCTTCTTAAACTATGGTTTTCTCCAGGTGCATGCTCAGGAATGGAATTGCTAATAATACTGTAGCTCTATTTTTTTTTTTTAAGGAAACTCTGTACTGTACTGCTCTTCATAGTGGCCACCATAAGAAATTCTTTAAGAAAATCTGTTACTGTACTTTTTAAATCAAGTATTTCCATGTGGGCAATCTTAAATTTCTATTTTATTTATTGGTATTATATTTGATTAATATTATTATGATACCTTTATTTACTTCTTTTTTTTAAGTCTTTAAATATATTTATTCAATAAAATGATGACTTTGAAGGTTTTTACTTTTCATTATGTCATCTAGTCACACTCACAGGAATTTCTTGTTGCCTGATTTCTTTTCTGGTAACATGTGATACATTTCTGCTGCTTTCCATGTATCTTACTTTTGTTGTTGTTTAAAACTGGATATTTTAGATAATATATTGAAGAAACTTTGTTTATTGCCCCACCCCCTTACACATCCCTGGGCCTTATATTTGTTATTTTTTCTAATATTTGTTTAGTGACTATCTTGATTATTTTAGTGAAATTTCTCCTTCCCAGCCTTTTACAGTGTTAGTTCTCTGATGTGGCCTATCAGGGGCAGAGTCTTAGTTATGCCCACATTCACTCTGGGGTGAATGGTTTGGTTAACAGTCACTTTGGATGTCCTTTTCTTGGCCTTATGCACCTGTTAGCCTACTGAATGCTCTATTGTTTTCAACCCTGCCCTAGAACATAAATTGTTCCACAGAAGAATGAAACAAAATTCAGTCTCCTATGAAGGAATGGGCTTCCTTGGTGGGTCTGATGGTAAAGAATCTGCCTGCAATGGAGAACACCTGGCTTGGATCCCTGTGGGAAGATTCCCTGGAGAAGGAAATAGCTACCCACTCCAGTATTCTTGCCTGGAGAATTTCATGGACAGAGGAGCATGAAGGAATAGTTTCTGAGGTCAGTGTTAAAGATTTGCTCTGTTTCAGGGAGGACTGTTTGTTATCCTTTCCCCCTTGTTTAAAGAGCTTTTTAAATGAGGCTGAGATATTGAAGTAGAAACATCTTGTCTGGGGACATTGAGCAACAATATGACTGAACCCTCTAGAAATCCTTTATGGGAAGGGAGTCACTTGAATATGTAGACAAAGAATGTCTCTTGTCAATTCATTAAATAGAGGATGTTGTAGTCACCAAGCCATCAACCTCTGATGGTGCACCCTAATGGAATTCAGGAAGGAGAAAAACAGAATGCCGGCCCTAGATATTTAAGGTGCATATCAAAGGAATAGTTTCCATGAGACTAAACCCTTTCATCTTCTCATACATAGAAACATTATAAATTCGTTTACTTGAGGTGCCTTTTTTCTCTAACTAACAGAAATCTTTGGATACTCCAACTCCCTTTTTTGCATAAACTTCTATATATCCTGAGTCCTCCCCTACCTCTTCGGAACAGGTAGAACAGCTACCTGAGAGCCTGTCTTTAAGGATTAAATCCTCCGTATATCTGCCAAATAAAACATACTTCTCAACTTTTAGGTAATGCATATATATATTTTTTTATTTGACCAGTACTCTCATATATTCATGAAAGCCTTAAGCTATGTCATATCGTGAATGTGTGCCTTTCATAAGAAGAATGTGAGTAGCCTAGAAGGAAATACTATGTATTTTGTGTTTTTGTTTTCACTGTGGCTAGGGCAGTTTGTTGAACACAGTAAGTCTCAATACATGATGTAATGGTGTTGCTGTAAATCTCTACCAGATGAATGTTATTCTCTGTCCTGACAAGAAATGGCAAAGTCCCAAGGCACAACTTCCACCCTCCAAGTTGTCCGTTCTGGCTAAGAGGAGGCAGATCTCAGTTGACAGCTCCTTCAGGGCCAGGTTCCCATATCCTGTCCAGCTGTCATCCCTGAGAGAGCCAGGAATCCAACCCAAATGGTGTTCAGTCTCCTCAGGTCACCCAAATGGGGAAACCAAGTCTCACAGACTGTGGCCCAGAAAGACAACCCACTGCTAGTGGGTCACAGAGATAGGAATGGGGTGGGGGGGTGGTGAGGTTCACTGTTCCTCAAGGTCTGGGCCACAGCTAGTAGAGCCCTTTAGTGAGGGCTCTGCAGCCCAGCAGGACATAGCCCCCCATCTCTTCCCTGGGCCCTCGAGCTCACCTACTAGCCCAAGGCTGGGTAAGCTGGAGGACCTCCAGGAGGAGGCCTGAATCTGCCTCTTACCTCACTCTCCACCTGATGACTACCACACCACTGATATTTGATTGAATCCCTTCCCCATTGGTCCCTCATTGACAGTTACCAGTGGGCAGGGCCCGCTGCAGTGCTGACCAATAGCTGAGCAGGACAACTAACTCAGTGCTCATTGATGGTTGGTTGATTGTGGGTAGGGCTGACAGGCACAGTGGCTGAGAAAGACCTGTTGCCTAGTAACAGGGTGCAGAATAATGAGGCACAGCAATAGCTACTTGCTAAGGGCTGTGCTCTTCAGTGCTCATCCTGCTCTGTTACACAACCAACTTTGTAATGTTTCAGAGGGCCCTTAAGGCATCTCAGAGAAAAATAGTAAGGAGAAGGCAATGGCACCCCACTCCAGCACTCTTGCCTGGAAAATCCCATGGATGGAGGAGCCTGGTAGGCTCCAGTCCATGGGGTCGCTAAGAGTCGGACACGACTGAGCGACTTCACTTTCACTTTTCACTTTCATGCATTGGAGAAGGAAATGGCAATCCACTCCAGTGTTCTTGCCTGGAGAATCCCAGGGACAGAGGAGCCTGGTGGGCTGCCATCTATGGGGTCGCACAGAGTCGGACACAACTGAAGCGACTTAGCAGCAGCAGTAGCAGCAAGGATTGTTTAGTATGTTGAATTACATAGGAAGCATTGTCAAGGCATAATAAGCTTCCTCAGTTATACTCTGGATGAGTTTTGTTAGTATAGACATTGTTGAAATTATATAGTTTCTGAAATTAAGATATGTCCTAGTGTAATGTCATAATTCTAGTTGTTATCTTAAATGTATGTTACAGCAACTTGGTTAAGCTTCTTTGTCAAACATCTTAATCACATCTTTAACTTTGACCTTTAAGTCTTTTGTCAATTATAGACAGTTATTGTACTCTGATACTTTGTCAAAAGTGCTTCATCCTTAAGAAAATTCATAGGAGAGACTTTTAAAACATTCAGGTCTATGATAAATTTCACATCACACTGCTGAACTGGGTAAGAAATTTAAAAGTCTAATGGAAACTCTGATTTCATAAAACTGTTAGCAAAAAGGGTTAGTTACATGGAACTGGGTACACTGATGAATGTGATTATAATTTTTTGGTTTTGTCTGAACTATTACTGGTTTTTAATCTATGTCTTCTAGATATAGGGTGACTTTTCCCCTTAAGCTAATTATGATGTATAGCAACTTGGTTAATAATACTTTTGTAAGTAAAATTGAAACATTTATCTTCTTGCTGTATCTGATCTCTCCAGAAATTCCAAACTCATAGGTTCCCAACAGTCTTATCAAATAAATAAAGAAGGTCACTACCAGACTGGTGACATTTTTTGGGACTTCAAAAGGAGAAATTTATCCAAATTTGTAAGGCAAAATCTGTGACAAGCCCTTGGTTTGGATTTCTTGGCCCTCAGAGGCCTTTTAAAAGTTCAATATGAGATTCTTTATGAAAAATTCTAACACAGCCAATTTAAAAGAGCCTATATGATCAATATAAGTAACCAGGCCAACCCTTGTTGAAATCAGACTTAATTTGCAAACAAATTAATCTTAATTTGGCTATATTTGGTAAAAATTAGGATGATTTTAGATAGAAAAGATAATGTTTCAATGTATATCTAATTCTGATTCTGTTAATTGAGGTGTGCATTAACTAAAGTCTCAGACAGCCCCTTGTTTTCACGCTACATAATTGCAAAGTTTAACTGAATTGTTAAAAGGATATTCCAAAGTTGTTTCTGAAGAATACAGCATCCTATGTTAGCATGAAGCAGTTACAAACCCAGACCTTTGCTCCTAACTCCATAGAAATGAAATAATATCTGACAGTCCACACCAGCACACAAATAGTCAAATTTCTGAAAACTAAAGCCAAGGCGGGGGTAGGGAAGGGAGGGGGAAAAACAACTCGAAATCACTGAGAAAAAGAAATGACAGCTTACTTAGAAACATAATTTGAAGAACGAAGATTTTTCATCAGAAACAGTAGAAAGAATGTTTCAGAGAAATGAAAATCTTTGTTAGCTAATGGGTAGCATGCATTTCTAAAATTCCAAAAACGTGGGTTCTTTTTTGTTTGTTTGTTTTGTTTTTTGTTTGTTTTTCTTAAACATAAATTTATTTATTTTAATTGGGGGTCAATTACTTTACAATATTGTATTGGTTTTGGCATACATCAACATGAATCTGCCACGGGTGTACATGTGTTCCCCATCCAGAACCCTCCTTCCACATCCCTCCCTGTACCATCCCTCTGGGTCATCCCAGTGCATCAGCCCAAAGCATCCAGTATCATGCATAAAACCTGGACTGGCGATTCATTTCATATATGATATTATACATGTTTCCATGACATTCTCCCAAATCATCCCACCCTCTCCCTCTCCTACAGAGTCCAAAAGACTGTTCTATACATCTGTGTCTCTTTTGCTGTCTCACATACAGGGTTATCATTACCATCTTTCTAAATTCCATATATATGCATTAGTATATTGTATTGGTGTTTTTCTTTCTGGCTTACTTTACTCTGTATAATAGGCTCCAGTTTCACCCACCTCATTAGAACTGATTCAAATGTATTCTTTTTAATGGCCGAATAATACTCCATTGTGTATATGTACTACAGCTTTCTTATCCATTCATCTGCTGTTGGACATCTAGGTTGCTTCCATGTCCTGGCTATTATAAACAGTGCTGTGATGAACATTGGGGTACATGTGTCTCTTTCCCTTCTGGTTTCCACGGTGTGTATGCCCAGTAGTGGGATATCTGGGTCATAAGGCAGTTTTATTTCCAGTTTCTTAAGGAATCTCCACACTGTTCTCCATAGTGGCTGTATTAGCTTGCATTCCCACCAACAGTATAAGAGGCTTCCCTTTTCTCCACATCCTCTCCAGCATTTATTGCTTGTAGACTTTTGGATCGCAGCCATTCTGGTGTGAAATGGTACCTAATTGTTGTTTTGATTTGCATTTCTCTGATAATGAGTGATGTTGAGTATCTTTTCATGTGTTTGTTAGCCATCTGTATGTTTTCTTTGGAGAAATGTCTGTTTAGTTCTTTGGCCCACCTTTTGATTGGGTTGTTTATTTTTCTGGAATTGAGCTGCAGGAGTTGCTCGTATATTTTTGAGATTACTTGTTTGTCAATTGCTTCATTTGCTATTATTTTCTCCCATTCTGAAGGCTGTCTTTTCACCTTGCTTATAGTTTCCTTTGTTGTGCAGAAGCTTTTAATTTTAATTAGGTCACAATTGTTTATTTTTGCTTTTATTTCCAATATTCTGGGAGATGGGTCATAGAGGATCCTGCTGTGACTTATGTCGGAGAGTGTTTTGCCTATGTTCTCCTCTAAGAGTTTTATAGTTTCTGGTCTTAAGTTTAGATCTTTAATCCATTTTGAGTTTATTTTTGTGTATGGTGTTAGAAAGTGTTCTAGTTTCATTCTTTTACAAGTGGTTGACCAGATTTCCCAGCACCACTTGTTAAAGAGATTGTCTTTAATCCATTATATATTCTTGCCTCCTTTGTCAAAGATAAGGTGTCCATAGGTGCATGGATTTATCTCTGGGCTTTCTATTTTGTTCCATTGATCTATATTTCTGTCTTTGTGCCAGTACCATACTGTCTTGATGACTGTGGCTTTGTAGTAGAGCCTGAAATCAGGCAGGTTGATCCCTCCAGTTCCATTCTTCTTTCCCAAGATTCCTTTGGCTATTTGAGATTTTTTGTATTTTCATACAAATTGTGAAATTATTTGTTCTAGCTCTGTGAAAAATACTGTTGGTAGCTTGATAGGGATTGCACTGAATCTATAGATTGTTTTGGGTAGTATACTCATTTTCACTATATTGATTCTTCTGATCCATGAACACGGTATATTTCTCCATATATTAGTGTCCCCTTTGATTTCTTTCACCAGTGTTTTATAGTACATTAACAAATTGAAAAATAAAAGCCATATGATTATCTCAATAGATGCAGAGAAAGCCTTTGACAAAATTCAGCACCCATTTATAAAACCTCTCCAGAAAGCAGAAATAGAAGGAACATTCCTCAACATAATAAAAGCTATATATGACAAACCCACAGCAAACATTATCCTCAAAGGTGAAAAATAGAAAGTGTTTCCCCTAAAGTCAGGAACAAGATAAGGGTGCCCACTTTCACCATTACTATTCAACATAGTTTTGGAAGTTTGGCCACAGCAGTCAGAGCAGAAAAAGAAATAAAAGTAATCCAAATTGGAAAAGAAGAAGTAAAACTCTCACTGTTTGCAGATGACATGATCCTCTACATAGAAAACCCTAAAGACTCCACCAGAAAATTGCTAGAGCTAATCAATGGATATAGTAAAGTTGCAGGATATAAAATCAACGCACAGTAATCCCTTGCATTCCTATACACTAATAATGAGAAAATAGAGAAATAAGGAAACAATTCCATTCACCATTGCAATGAAAAGAATAAAATACTTAGGAATATATCTACCTAAAGAAATGTGGGTTCTAAAAAAAAAAAAAAAAAAACTTCCCAGAGTAATCATCTTCATCTTAATATTACATAACTGGCCAAAAAGCAGCTGAAAATGATGTAACACTAATAATTATTTTATTTCAAGCTTTTACTTTTTAAGTTTTTAATTTACCTTTTATTGAAATAATGAGGAAACACTGATTTATAACATGTAAATTTCACGTGCACAGTATTATATGTTGACTTCTGTATACACTATAGCATGGTAGCCATCAAAAATTTAGTTTCTGTCTATTATTACATAATTGAACCCGTTTATCCAGTTCTCCCTCTTCCCAGTTGCTTTCCTTCTAATAACCACTGCCTTGTTTGCATATCTATGTGTTTATTTTTGTTTGCGTTTGTTTTGTTCACAGATTTTGTTTGCTTGTTTGCTTTATATTTCACATTGTAAACTTTTAAAATGAGAAAGAATACCAACTTTCAATTAAGACACAACTGAGGATATAATATAATGGGAAATATCAAGCCACCTGATGCAAAGAGCTGACTCATTTGAAAAGACCCAGATGCTGGGAAAGATTGAAGGCAGGAGGAGAAGGGGATGACAGAGAATGAGATAGTTGGATGTCATCACCGAGTCAATGGACTTGGGTTTTGGTGGACTCCGGCAGCTGGTGATGGACAGGGAGGCCTGGCGTGCTGCGGTTCATGGGGTTGCAAGGAGTCAGACATGACTAAGCAACTGAACTGAACGGAACTGAACTGACAGATATGCATATGATACCACTGTACTGGCAGACAGTGAAGAGGAACTAAAGAGTCTCTTGATGAGGGTAAAAGAGGAGAGTGAAAAAGCTGGCTTAAACTCAGCATTCAAAAAACTAAAATCGTGGCATCTGGTACCATCACTTCATGGCAAATAGACAGGGAAAAGAAGAAATAGGGATGGATTTATTTTCTTGGGCTCCAAAATCACTGCAGACAGTGACTATAGCCACAAGATTAAAAGACACTTGTTCCTAGGAAGAAAAGTTATGACAAAACTAGACAATGTATTAAAAAACAGAGACATCATCTTGCTGACAGAGATCCATTTAGCCAAAATTATGTTTTTTTTCAGTAGTCATATACATATGTAAGAGTTGAATAATGAAGAAGGCTAAGTGCTGAAGAACTGATATTTTCAAATTGTGGTGCTGGAGAAGACTCTTGAGAGTCGCTTGGACTATAAAGACATCAAACCAATCAATCCTAAAGGAAACCATCCCTGAATATTCATTAGTAGGACTGATGCTGACCAAGAACTTCCAGATGTTCAAGTTGGATTCAGAAAAGGATTGAATTTTTTAGAAAAGGTTGAATTTAGGAAACAAGAGATCAAATTGCCAACATCCATTAGATCATAGAAATTTTTCCAGAAAAAAACATCTACTTCTACTTCACTATAAAAAAGCCTTTGACTGTGTGCATCACAACAAACTGGAAGATTCTTGAAGAGATAGGAATACAAGACCACCTCACTGGCCTCTGAGAAATCTGTATGCAGGTCAAGAAGCAACTGTTAGGACCGAACATGGAACAATAGACTGGTTCAAAATGGGAAAGGAGTATGTCAAGGCTGTATATTGTCACCTTGCATATTTAACTTATATGCAGAGTACATCATGAGAAACGCTGGGCTGGAAGAAGCACAAGCTGGAATCAAGATTGCCCGGAGAAATATCTGTAACCTTAGATATGCAGATGACACCACCCTTATGGCAGAAAGTGAAGAAAAACTAAAGAGCCTCTTGATGAAAGTGAAAGAGTAGAGTGAAAAAATTGGCTTACAACTCAACATTCAAAAAACCATGATCATGGCATCTGGTCCTGTCACTTCATGACTGATCAATGGAGAAACAATGTAAAGAGTAACAGACTTTATTTTCTTGGGCTTCCAAATCATTGCAGATGGTGACTGCAGCCATGAAATTAAAAGACATTTGCTCCTTGGAGGAAAAGCTATGACAAACCTAGATAGCATATTAAAAAGCAGAGACATTATTTTGCCAAAAAGGTCCATCTAGTCAAGGCTATGGTTTTTTTCCAGTAGTCATGCATGGATGTGAGAGTTGGACCATAAAGAAAGCTGAGGGCCAAATAATTGGTGTTTTTGAACTGTAGTATTGAAGAAGACTCTTGAGAGTCCCTTGGACGGCAAGGAGATCAAACCAGTCTATCCTGAAGGAAATGAGCCCTGAATATTCATTAGAAGGACTGATGCTGAAGCTGAAGCTCCAATACTTTGGCCACTTCATGTGAAGAACTGACTCATTAGGAAAGACCCTGATGCTGGGGAAAATTTAAAGTAGGAGAAGGTGAGGAAAGAAGGTGAGATAGATAGCATCACTGACTCAATGGACATGAATTTGGGCAAACTCTGGGAGATAGTGAAGGACAGAGGAACCTGGCATGCTTTCCAGTCCATCCAATTGGAAAGAGCTGGACCCAACTTAGTGACTGAACAACAATTTAAGGTGTACAACTTGATGATTCGCTGTAGGTTTACATTGTGAAATAATCATTAAAATCAAACTTATTAACATATCCATCATCTCATGAAATTACAATTTTTTTGGTGCATGTGGTGAGGAAACTTATGATATACCCTGCTGACAAATTTTACATATACAGTCCACTATTTTTACCTATAGTCACCATTCTATACATTAGATCTCCAGAAGTGATTCATCTTGTATAACTGAAACACCTCTTACAAACATCTCCCCATTTCTCCCTCCCCACAGTGCCTAGTAACCACCATGCTACTCTGCTTCTATGAATTCGACTATTTTTGGTTCCACATATAATGAGATCATAGATTTTGTGACTCATATAAATGAGTCACAGATTTGTTTTCTGTGACTTAGAAGTTATAATAGCTACAGTGAAAAAATTCATGAAATAAGTTCCAAGAGCATTGAAATTGATGAAGAAAAGATTAATTAATTGGAACGTAAATCAACAGAAATAACTCGACCTGAAGAGGAAAAAAATAGAGATGAAATGAATAATTTCTTTGAAATTTTTGAGACATTATCAATTGACCCAATATATGTGTAATTGGAATAACAGAAGGAAATAAAAAGATAAAAAGAATGTATTTGAATAAATGATAGCTAGAAGCTTCTCAAATTTGGTAGAAGGCAATGACTTACAGCTTCTTCAGAGTTACTGGTTGGGGCATAGACTTGGATTACTGTGATATTGAATGGTTTGCCTTGGAAACAAACAGAGATCATTCCGTCGTTTTTGAGATTGCATCCAAGTACTTCATTTCAGACTCTTTTGTTGACCATGATGGCTACTCCATTTCTTCTGAGGGTAATCTGAGTTAAATTCACCCATTCCAGTCCATTTTAGTTCACTGATTCCTAGAATGTCGACATTCCCTCTTGCCATATCTTGTTTGACCACTTCCAATTTGCCTTGATTCATGGACCTGACATTCCAGGTTCCTATGCAATATTGCTCTTTACAGCATCAGACCTTGCTTCTATCACCAGACACATCCACAGCTAGGTATTGTTTTTGCTTTGGCTCCATCTCTTCATTCTTTCTGGAGTTATTTCTCCACTGATCTCCAGTAGCATATTGGGCACCTACTGACCTGGGGAGTTTCTCTTTCAGTATCCTATCATTCTGCCTTTTCATACTGTTCATGGGGTTCTCAAGGCAAGAATACTGAAGTGGTTTGCCATTCCCTTCTCCAGTGGACCACATTCTGTCAAATCTCTCCACCTTGACCTGTCCATCTTGGATTGCCCCATGGGCATGGCTTAGTTTCATTGAGTTAGACAAGGCTGTGGTCCTAGTGTGATTAGATTGACTAGTTTTCTGTGAGTATGGTTTCAGTGTGTCTGCCCTCTGATGCCCTCTGACAACACCTACCATCTTACTAGGGTTTCTCTTACCTTGGGCATGGGGTATCTCTTCATGGCTGCTCTAGCAAAGCGCAGCCGCTGGTCCTTACCTTGAACGAGGGGTATCTCCTCATCGCCACCCTTCCTGACCTTCAACGTGGGATAGCTCCTCTAGGCCCTCCTGCGCCCTCGCAGCCATTGCTTGTTGGATGTGGGTTTGGTCCTCCTGGCCACCACCCCTGTCCTCAGGTGTGGGGTTGGTCCTCCCGGCCGCCACCCCTGGCCTCGGGCGTGGGGGCTTGGGGTAGCTCCTCCCGGCGGCCGCCACTGACCTCGGACACGGGGTAACTCCTCCCGGCGGCTGCCCCTGACCTCTGACGCGGGGTAGCTCCTCTCAGCCGCCCCTCCTGACCTCGGACACAGGGTAGATCCTCTCAGCCGTTCCTGTGCTGTCACAGCCTGCTACTCTCGGCCGCTGCCCCTGACCTCGGACATGGGGTAACTCCTGTTGGCTGCTGCCCTTCGGGCATGGGGTCCTCTCGGCTTCTGCCCCTGACCTCAGACATGGGGTAGCTCCTCTCGGCTGCGCTAGTGCGCCGGTCTCAACTGGCTGCGCTTAGTGCACCGAGACCTTTTAGAACTAACACCCAAAAAGATGTCCTTTTCATTACAGGGGACTGGAATGCAAAAGTAGGTAGTCAAGAAACACCTGGAGTAACAGGCAAATTTGGCCTTGGAATATGGAATGAAGCAGGGTAAAGGCTAATAGAGTTTTGCCAAGAAAATGCACTGGTCATAACAAACACCCTCTTTCAACAACACAAGAGAAGACTCTATACATGGACATCACCAGATGGTCAACACCAAAATCAGACTGATTATATTCTTTGCAGCCAAAGATGGAGAAGCTCTATACAGTCAGCAAAAGCAAGACCAGGATCTGACTGTGGCTCAGACTATGCACTCCTTATTGCAAATTCAGACTTAAATTGAAGAAAGTAGGGAAAACCACTAGACCATTCAGGTATGACCTAAATCAAATACGTTATGATTATACAGTGGAAGTGAGAAATAGTTTTAAGGGACTAGATCTGATAGATAGAGTGCCTGATGAACTATGGAATGAGGTTAATGACATTGTACAGAAGACAGGGTCAAGACCATCCCCATGGAAAAGAAATGCAAAAAAGCAAAATGGCTGTCTGGGGAGGCCTTACAAATAGCTGGGAAAAGAAGAGAAGCGAAAAGCAAAGGAGAAAAGGAAAGAAATAAACATCTGAATGCAGAGTTCCAAAGAATAGCAAGAAGAGATAAGAAAGGTTTCTTCAGTGATCAATGCAAAGAAATAGAGGAAAACAACTGAATGGGAAAGACTAATGGGAAAGACTAGAGATCTCTTCAAGAAAATTAGAGATACCAAGGGAACATTTCATGCAAAGATGGGCTCGATAAAGGACAGAAATGGTATGGACCTAACAGAAGCAGAAGATATTAAGAAGAGATGGCAAGAATACACAGAAGAACTGTACAAAAAAGTTCTTCATGACCCAGATAGTCACAATGGTGTGATCACTCATCTAGAGCCAGACATCCTGGAATGTGAAGTCAAGTGGGCCTTAGAAAGCATCACTACGAACAAAACTAGTGGAGGTGATGGAATTCCAGCTGAGCTACTTCAAATACTGAATGATGATGCTGTGAAAGTGCTACATTCAATATGCCAGCAAATTTGGAAAACTCAGCAGTGGCCACAGGACTGGAAAAGGTCAGTTTTCATTCCAATCCCAGAGAAAGACAATGCCAAAGAATGCTCAACCACAGAACTGCACTCATCTCACACGCTAGTAAAGTAATGCTCAAAATTCTCCAAGCCAGGCTTCAGCAATATGTGAACCGTGAACTTCCTGATGTTCAAGCTGGTTTTAGAAAAGGCAGAGGAACCAGACATCAAATTGCCAACATCTGCTGGATCATGGAAAAAGCAAGAGAGTTCTAGAAAAACATCTATTTCTGCTTTATTGACTATGCCAAAGCCTTTGACTGTGTGGATCACAATAAACTGTGGAAAATTCTGAAAGAGATGGGAATGCCAGACCACCTGATCTGCCTCTTGAGAAACCTATATGCAGGTCAGGAAGCAACAGTTAGAACTGGACATGGGACAACAGACTGGTTCCAAATAGGAAAAGGAGTACGTCAAGGCTCTATATTGTCACCCTGCTTATTTAACTTATACACAGAGTACATCATGAGAAACGCTGGACTGAAAGAAACTCAAGCTGGAATCAAGATTGCCAGGAGAAATATCAATAACCTCAGATATGCAGATGACACCACCCTTATGGCAGAAAGTGAAGAGGAACTAAAAAGCCTCTTGATGAAAGTGAAAGAGAAGAGTGAAAAAATTGGCTTAAATCTCAACATTCAAAAAACGAAGATCATGGCATCCGGTCCCACCACTTCATAGGAAATAGATGGGGAAACAGTGGAAACAGTGTCAGACTTTATTTTTGGGGGCTCCAAAATCACTGCAGATGGCGACTGCAGCTGTGAAATTAAAAGATGCTTACTCCTTGGAAGGAAAGTTATGACCAACCTAGATAGCATATTCAAAAGCAGAGACATTATTTTGCCAACAAAGTTTCGTCTAGTCAAGGCTATGGTTTTTCCTGTGGTCAGATATGGATGTTAGAGTTGGACTGTGAAGAAGGCTGAGTACCAGAGAATTGATGCTTTTGAACTGTGGTGTTGGAGAAGACTCTCGAGAGTCCCTTGGACTGCAAGGAGATCCACCCAGTCCATTTTGAAGGAAATCAGCCCTGGGATTTCTTTGGAAGGAATGATGCTAAAGCTGCAACTCCAGTACTTTGGCCACCTCATGCGAAGAGTTGACTCATTGGAAAAGACTGTGATACTGGGAGGGATTGGGGGCAGGAGGAGAAGGGGATGACAAAGAATGAGATGGCTGGATGGCATCACTGACTCGATGGACGTGAGTCTGGGTGAACCCCAGGAGTTGGTGATGGACAGAGAGGCCTGGCGTGCTACGATTCATGGGGTTGCGAAGAGTCGGACATGACTGAGCAACTGAATTGAACCGAACTGAATGACTTACAATCTCCAGATGTTCAACAAACCATAAGTAAAAAAGCACAAAAAACACACAGAAGCGTATTATAATTTTTGATAGCTGAAGGTGAAGAGAAAATATTGAAACAAGAGAAATTTGACATATTACATAGAGCAAAACATGATGCATTATTTGCAACATTTTCATCAGAAACTGAGAAAGACAGATACATTACATGCCATGGGAAAATGAAAAAAAAATAATCTATTGATCAAGAATTTTTCATCCAGTAAAGCATTTTTTGACAAACAAAATAAAGATGTTTTCAGGTAAAAGCAGAGATAATTTGTTGCTGGCAAACATGCAGTATAAGAGTCCTTCAGGCTGAAGAAAAATGAAATTCATCATAACTTGGATATACAGCAAAGAATGGAGTACTGAAAATGGTAAATGTATGGTTAAATATAAAGGATTATATACACTAATATAATTTTCCTCTTAATTTCCTTAACAAGACATATGCATGTTTGAAAATTATAGCAGTGGATTAATGGAATTAAGTAAATGGAACTCTGTGTGCGCAGATATGTGTGTGTTAGTCATTCACTTATGTCCCACTCTTACGACCCCATAGACAATATCTTGTCTATCTCCTCTCTACATGGAATTCTTCAGGCAAGAACACTGGAGAGGATGGACATTCCTTTCTCCAGGGGATCTTCCTGACCCAGGGACTGAACCCAGGCCTCCTGAATTACAGGCAAATTCTTTAACTTCTGAGCCACAAGGGAAGCCCAAATGGAATTATGCCATTGCAAATTTACTATATTTTTCTTGAAGTAATTCATTATTAAGCTTAAATAGATTGCATTTAGAAATTCAGGCCATAATCTCTAGACTAACAAATAAAAATAGTAAGGAAAACTGCTATAAAGTCAATAGTTACACTAATGCCATCCTAGTTTCCACATTTCATCTTTTGGGTCCTCCTAACCAATGCAGAGTACCAGGAATTATACTGTAGTTAGGAGAATGTGTTCTTAGGTACTCTTGCCCCTATGTTACAAATAGGCAGTCTTATATTAATAAATTACTTAATTTTCCCATGCCTAAGTTTTTTAGTCTGAAAAATGAGAATATTAAATAATTTTAAATACTGTGACTTTAACTGTGATTGTTAAATTAATAAAAAGCAATGAGTAAAAAGCCTGTCAGTGAAATACAAGATAACACATCATTGTTGGTTTTACTGAATCAATGAATTGGGTGATAATATATATTAGAGATGCAAATATTCATGTCATTAGTATTAGTAGAGGAAAATGCACGCTAAGAGTGAAGAGTTAGATAAGATGATTAGCCTAGATAGACTTTCTGGACATTTTTACATTTAAAGATAATCTGAGTGCGGTAGATTGGAAATCTGAGTGCAGATACTGCAGTATTTTGCAAAGGAGAAAAAAAAATGAAAATAAGGTAAAAATTACTTTTAAAAAATGTGACTGAAGATAGTGGGACAGACATTTGAAGATATTGATATACAAGAAGAGACTGAAACTAAGGGAGATCAGAATATTCTCAATATTTGAGTGTGAAGGTATCAGTTCAGTCACTCAGTCATGTTCGACCCTTTGAGACCCCATGAAACACAGCACGCCAGGCCTCCCTATCCATCATCAACTCCCGGAGTCCACCCAAACCCATGTCCACTGAGTCAGTGATGCCATCCAACCATCTCATCCTCTGTTGTCCCCTTCTCCTCCTGCCTTCAATCTTTCCCAGAATCAGGGTCTTTTCAAATGAGTCAGTTCTTCACATCAGGTGCCCAAAGTACTGGACTTTCAGCTTCAACATCAGTCCTTCCAATGAACACCCAGGACTGATTTCCTTTAGGATGGACTGGTTGGATCTCCTTGCAGTCCAAGGGACTCTCAAGACTCTTCTCCAACACCACAGTTCAAAAGCATCAATTCTTCTGTGCTCAGCTTTCTTTATAGTCCAACACTCACATCCATACATGACCACTGGAAAAACCATAGCCTTGAGTACACGGACCTTTGTTGGCAAAGTAATGTCTCTGTTTTTCAATATGCTCTCTATGTTGGTCATAACTTTCCTCCCAAGGAGTAAGTGTCTTTTAATTTCATGGCTGCAGTCACCATCTGCAGTGATTTTTGAGCCCAGAAAAATAAAGTCAGCCACTGTTTCCATTGTTTCCCCATCTGTTTGCCATGAAATGATGGGACCAGATACCATGATCTTAGTTTTCTGAATGTTGAGCTTTAAGCCAACTTTTTCACTCTCCTCTTTCACTTTCACCAAGAGGCTTTTTAGTTCCTCTTCACTTTCTGCCATAAGGGTAGTGTCATCTGCATATCTGAGGTTATTGATATTTCTCCCCGCAATCTTGATTCCAGCTTGTGCTTCTTCCAGCCCAGCGTTTCTCATGATGTACTCTGCATATAAGTTAAATAAGCAGGGTGACAATATACAGCTTTGATGTACTCCTTTCCCTATTTGGAACCAGTGTGTTGTTCCATGTCCAGTTCTAACTGTTGCTTCCTGAACTGCATATAGGTTTCTCAAGAGGCAGATCAGGTGGTCTGGTATTCCCATCTCTTTCAGAATTTTTATGTGACCTCAAAATTAAAGGAACATCAGAAATGGTCATCTAATACTTTTAAGACAACAGTAATGGAAAGAGAATACCTGTTTTCTTTCTATACTTATTATAGTGTGAATTTAAAAGCATCAATTTTAAGGTCTGTGATATAGGGCTGGTCACTTAAATTCAATCATGGTCACTTTATTCTTCTATTAAATGCAACTGTTACTGTTTCTTTCTAACTCCTTTTAAGTTTTAAAATAGATTTAACCTATATCATGTTTAACATGTTATATCATGTTTAACACAAAATAGATGTATAAATTATTGTTTGAATTGCAATCCTAGTATCCCTTTGTTCACATTTCCTTTTTCTTCTTTTCCCAAAAGAATATTTCTAGTTAATGACAAGCACAAATTGCTTGCTGAAACAGCACCCACTGGTACTGTAGAATCTTCAGAGAAAGAAGCTGTTTTCATGGAAACAGATTCACTCCTGGGAACAAGGGTTTGGAAGGTTCCCTGGTATCACTTGGGAACATCACTCTGGCTCAGAATAAGAGTTTCTAAGCTGGATCTCAAGTCCTTTCTCCTACAAACAGGTCTACTGGGGGTCAGGTTAGTATATGGCTGCTTAAATGCAGGAGTTGCCCTCACTGTCTGCCACTTCAGGTGAGTAGGGAATCCTCCCTTGTTTAATCTCTTACAGACAGTGGAGCCTGACAGCTGATCATTGGGCTGAAAGATGTGCAACTTGCCCTGATTTTTCCTTCAATGCTTTGCATAGACTCAAATGAACAAGGGCCTGCAGGAAGGGTGTTATAAGAGATTATTGTTGAGCAAAACTGTTTCTAATTTTGTATCATGTGACTGAGTGTCCCACAGTAACTGAGAGGAGTCATCATTGTTTGGGGAAATAATGTTTGATTAGAACACAAGGCACTTTTTCTCTAGTCTTGGCTTATTATGACTTCAAGGAAGTCACTCCACCCTCTTGCCTCTGCTACTTAGTCTCTAAAATAATGTCCATCAAGCTACCAAACTTCAAGTTCTAACAGGCAACATGATGTGTCCACATGTGTATTATGTGGTATTGTGTGTATAATGTTGGTATCAATATATGTGTGGTGTGCATATCTACATATATATGTGGTGCCTGAATATATGTTAATTTAAAATGTGTGTTCATTTCCAATGTGTGTGCGTGTTTGATATTAATGGTAAATGTGCAGTGTATAGTTTTTAACATGTAAAATGTGCACAATTATGTGTGAGTGCTTTGCATGTGATATGCATGTATATAAATGCATGAGTATATATAGTCACATATGTGTGTGTATATTGTGTATCTTTGTATTCACATATGCACATCTATGTATGTGAGAATGGATTCATAATCTGTGTGTCTAATAAAGTATGTTTCTGAAATTTATTGCTGTCTAAATCCTTTTAGTTACAACAGGTACAAAAAAATCAGAATCCACCTCCTCTTGGCTTTAGAAGAAACTAGACATCTACTGGCAAAGTGGAAAGAATCAAGTCTATCAGGATGTCATTCAGAATGGAGCAGACCAATGCAACCTTCTGGAGCGGCTTCATCTTCCTAGCCTTCTCTAGCTTTGGGGAACTGCAACTCTTGCTCTTTGCATTGTTCCTCTCCCTGTATCTTATCACCTTGACCAGCAATGTCTTCATTATTGTAGTCATCAGGCTGGACAGCTGTCTGCACACCCCCATGTACCTCTTCCTTTCCTTCTTAGCTTTCTCTGAGACCTGCTATACTTTGGGCATCATCCCTAGAATGCTTTCTGGCCTTGTCAGAGGTGGGCAGGGCATCTCCTTTGTGGGCTGTGCTGTCCAAATGTTCTTCTCTGCTTCATGGGCCTGTAGCAACTGCTTCCTTCTGGCTGCCATGGGCTTTGACAGATATGTGGCCATCTGTGCCCCACTACACTATGCCAGCCGCATGAATCTTACTCTCTGTGCCCAGCTTGTTGGCACCTCATTTCTGAGTGGGTACCTCTTTGGTCTGGGAATGACACTGGCCATTTTCCACCTCCCATTCTGCAGCTCCCATGAGATCCAGCACTTTTTTTGTGACACACCGCCAGTGCTGAGCCTGGCCTGTGGAGATACAGCCCTGAGTGAGCTGGGAATCCTGATCCTCAGCCTGCTGGTTCTCCTGGTATCCTTCTCCCTCATCTCTGTCTCCTACACCTACATCCTGGCAACGATCCTGAGGATCTCCTCCACCAAGGGGCAGAAGAAGGCCTTCTCGACCTGTGCCTCACACCTCACAGTGGTCACTATTCACTATGGCTGTGCCTCCTTCATGTACTTGAGACCCAAAGCCAGTTACTCTCTTGAGCGGGATCAGCTTATTGCTGTCACCTATACTGTGGTAACTCCTCTCCTCAATCCCATCATTTATAGCCTAAGAAATAGGGCTGTGCAGACAGCCCTGAGAAATGCTTTCCAAGGGGGATTACTAGGTAAAGGATGAAGGCTACCTGATGGGACAGTCTCCTTTATGTAGGCTGGACAAACACCAGAAACCGAGGCCAGTGGGCCAGATGTTCAGAGTCTTAGGCCAAACCTACTTATCCCAATTTCCTGAGAGAGCCCCATCCTGTCTCTTACAGGTTCCCCAGGGCTGCTGAGGAAATGCCGAGGCAGGGCTTCCTGCTCTGGTTACTGTGCTTAACTCACACTGAGCTGAGAGTCTGAAATTTTCATTTCCAGCCTCCCATATGTCAGCAGTAGTTCCTGAAACTCAGTCCATTAAGAATTTTCTAACTGAGCTAAACAAGATAAAGGGAGTTTCAAGCACCCAAGTTCAAAGCAGCTGGGGTCCTTCCAGGGATACTATAGAGATTTCTAAAATCATTATATAATTAGACTACCCCACCAATAATGTTCTTGCAAGATCTGAAACTCAGTAATTATCAGGTTAGCAAATCAGTTTGAATGCTTTGCTAAATGAAAAGGTCAGTTTGTTTTGTTTTGTTTTTGTTTTTTTATTATTATTTTTTTTTGTCTCCCACTAGATGTCTTTAATCTTTTTATGTAGGTTTCTTTTTTTCACCTTTGGCTCATTATTTCTTTGCCCCCTTCTTTTTTAACTAGCTCTGCTAGTTGGATGGATTCTATTTACTTTCTATTTTCCTTGATAATTGCTATTCCTCTCTAAATGACCTCCTAATCTTGGATGTATGAACCTCTTCACTTGGGTCACTACGTAGCATGGATACTATCCTTTAGAATCTGTTCTGGAATTCTCTATCCTGTTTGTTTTATTCTTCACCCTCAATATGCATGGTATGAGACATTTCTAAGGATAAGTAAGTGAAAGTAACTCAGTCATGTCTGACTCTTTGCAACCCCATGGATTGTAGGCTGCCAGGCTCCTCTGTCCATGGAATTCTTCAGTCAAGAATACAGTAAGTATTTCTTTCTGGCTTACTTCACTCTGTATAATAGGCTCCAGTTTCATCCACCTCATTAGAACTGACTCAAATATATTCTTTTTAATGGCTGAGTAATACTCCATTGTGTATATCTACCACAGCTTTCTTATCCATTCGTCTGCTGATGGACATCTAGGTTGCTTCCATGTCTTGGCTATTATAAACAGTGTAATGAACATTGGGGTACGCTTGTCTCTTTCAATTCTGGTTTCCTTGGTGTGTATGCCCAGCAGTGGGATTGCTGGGTCGTATGGCAGTTCTACTTCCAGTTTCTTCAGGAATCTCCACACTGTTCTCCATAGTGGCTGTACTAGTTTGCATTCCCACCAACAGTGTATGAGGGTTCCCTTTTCTCCACACCCTCTCCAGCATTTATTGCTTGTAGACTTTTGGATCACAGCCATTCTGACTGGCATGAAATGGTACCTCATAGTGGTTTTGATTTGCATTTCTCTGATAATGAGTGATATTGAACATCTTTTCATGTGTTTGTTGGCCATCTGTATGTCTTCTTTGGAGAAATGTCTATTTAGTTCTTTGGCCCATTTTTTGATTGGGTTGTTTATTTTTCTGGATTGAGCTACAGGAGTTGCTTGTATATTTTTGAGGTTAGTTGTTTGTCAGTTGCTTCATTTGCTATTAATTTCTCCCATTCTGAAGGCTGTCTTTTCACCTTCATATAGTTTCTTTTGTTGTGCAGAAGCTTTTAATTTTAATTAGGTCCCAATTGTTTATTTCTGCTTTTATTTCCAATATTCTTGGAGGTGGGTCATAGAGGATCCTGCTGTGATTTATGTCGGAGAGTGTTTTGCCTATGTTCTCCTCTAGGAGTTTTATAGTTTCTGGTCTTACATTTAGATCTTTAATCCATTTTGAGTTTATTTTTGTGTATGGTGTTAGAAAGTGTTCTAGTTCCATTCTTTTACAAGTGGTTGACCAGTTTTCCCAGCACCACTTGTTAAAGAGATTGTCTTTAATCCATTGTATATTCTTGCCTCCTTTGTCAAAAATAAGGTGTCCATAGGTGCGTAGATTTATCTCTGGTCTTTCTATTTGTTGCATTGATCTATATTTCTGTCTTTGTGCCAGTACCATACTGTCTTGATGACTGTGGCTTTGTAGTAGAGCCTGAAGTCAGGCAGGTTGATTCCTCCAGTTCCATTCTTCCTTCTCAAGATTGCTTTGGCTATTCGAGGTTTTTTGTATTTCCATACAAATTGTGAAATTATTTGTTCTGGCTCTGTGAAAAATACCGTTGGTAGCTTGATAGGGATTGCATTGTATCTATAGATTGCTTTGGGTAGTATACTCATTTTCACTATATTGATTCTTCTGATCCATGAATATGGTATATTTCTCCATCTATTAGTGTCCTCTTTGATTTCTTTCACCAGTGTTTTATAGTTTTCTATATATAGGTCTTTAGTTTCTTTAGGTAGATATATTCCTAAGTATTTTATTCTTTTCATTGCAATGGTGAATGGGCTTGTTTCCTTAATTTCTCTTTCTATTTTCTCATTATTAGTGTATAGGAATGCAACAGATTTCTGTGTGTTGATTTTATATCCTGCAGCTTTACTATATTCATTGATTAACTCTAGTAATTTTCTGGTGTACGCTTTAGGGTTTTCTATGTAGAGGATCATGTCATCTGCAAACAGTGAGAGTTTTACTTCTTCTTTTCCAATTTGGATTCCTTTTATTTCTTTTTCTGCTCTGATTGCTGTGGCCAAAACTTCCAAAACTATGTTGAATAGTAGTGGTGAAAGTGGGCACCCTTGTCTAGTTCCTGACTTTAGGGGAAATGCTTTCAATTTTTCACCATTAAAGATAATGTTTACTGTGGGTTTGTTATATATAGCTTTTATTATGTTGAGGTCTGTTCATTCTATTCCTGCTTTCTGGAGAGTGTTTATCATAAATGGGTGTTGAATTTTATCAAAGGCTTTCTCTGCATCTATTGATATAATCATATGGCTTTTATTTTTCAGTTTGTTAATGTGGTGTTTACATTGTTTGATTTGCAGATATTGAAGAATCCTTGCATCCCTGGGATAAAGCCCACTTGGTCATGGTGTATGATCTTTTTAATGTGTTGTTGGGTTCTGATTGCTATAATTTTGTTAAGTATTTTTGCATCTATGTTCATCAGTGATATTGGCCTGTAGTTTTCCTTTTTTGTGGCATCTTTGTCAGGTTTTGGTATTAGGGTGATGGTGGCCTCATAGAATGAGTTTGGAAGTTTACCTTCCTCTGCAATATTCTGGAGGAGTTTGAGCAGGATAGGTGTTAGCTCTTCTCTAAATTTTTGGTAGAATTCAGCTGTGCAGCTGTCTGGTCCTGACCTTTTGTTTGTTGGAAGATTTCTGATTACAGTTTCAATTTCTGTACTTGTGATGGGTTTGTTAAGATTTTCTATTCCTTCCTGGTTCAGTTTTGGAAAGTTATACTTTTCTAAGAATTTGTCCATTTCTTCCAAGTTGTCCATTTTATTGGCATATAGTTGCTGATAGTAGTCTCTTATGATGCTTTGTATTTCTGTGTTGTCTGTTGTGATCTCTCCAATTTCATTTCTAATTTTATTGATTTGATTTTTCCCCCTTTGTTTCTTGATGAGTGTGGCTAATGGTTTGTCAATTTTATTTATCCTCTCAAAGAACCAGCTTTTGGCTTTTTGATTTTTGCTATGGTCTCTCTCTATCTCTCTCTCTCTCTCTCTCTCTTTTTTTTTTTTTTTTGCATTTATTTCTGCCCTAATTTTTAAGATTGGACTCTGTGGGAGAGGGCGAGGATGGGATGATTTGGGACAATGGCATTGAAACATGTATAATATCATATGTGAAATGAATCACCAGTCCAGGTTCGATGCATGATACCGGATGCTCGGGGATGGTTCACTGGAATGACCCAGAGAAATGGTATGGGGAGAGAGGTGGGAGGGGGGTTCAGGATGGGGAACACATGTATATCTGTGGCAGATTCATGTTGATGTATGGCAAAACCAATACAATATTGTAAAGTAATTATCCTCCAATTAAAATAAATAAATTTATATTTTTTTTAAAAATGCAAAAAAAAAAAAAGAATACAGTGAGTAGCTGTTCCTTTCTTCAGGGGATCTACCCAATCGAGGGATTAAACCCAGGTCTCCTGCTTTGCAGGATGCTTCTGTAAAGGTGGAATGAATTCACACAGTTGTCAGGTAGGAGTTCAAATGCAGGCTTTGCCACTTACAGTGGGACCCTGGGTAAGTTACTTAATCTTTCTCAGCTTCAAAATCCTCACCTGTCAAGTGGTTGTATTAATAACTTCATACTTTTGCATTGCTGACTAAACAGGGTCATGAATATAAATTATTTAGTGCACTACCTGAGTCATATTAATAATCATCTTCCAACAAATGTTAGCTTCTATAATTATGTGCTAAGCATATTGGTACTCACTTTTAATTTAGGAGGAGGTTATTCTCAATGGAAGAACAGAGGAGGCTTCATGTCTAAGGTAGTACTTGAACTTATTCCCAAAGAGTGAGTAAATTTTGAATTCAGTAAGTGGAAATAAAGTACATATATTCTAAGAAGACAGAACAGAATAACTAAAGTCTTAGTGGCAAGGCAATATACGCCTGTTACAAAATACAGTGAGTTGTCCCAAGGGACAAAAATATCTCACAAATGATGGGTGAAGTTAGCTAGGGTTAAGACTTCTTTGTTCATGGCATTGTGAGTACCTTGCTTCAGACTTGATGTTTTGGGCAGTAAACCTTTGAGCAGAGAGTGGAGTTGAATCTGGAAAGTGATTTAAGATTAATCCAGTAACAAAAAGTGAAGTGTGACCCCATGGACTGTAGCCTACCAGGTTCCTCTGTCCATGGGATTTTCCAGGCAAGAGTACTGGAGTAGGTTGCCATTTCCTTCTCCAAGGATCTTCCTGACCCAGGGATCGAACCCGGGTCTCCTGCATTGCAGGCAGACGCTTTACCTACTAAGCCAGCAGGGAAGGTCCAATCTAGTAACAGAGAAGATGATATATCTCAGCAGGCAGAAAACGGAGGCAAGGAAATCAATAAGAAATCCATTGACATCATTCTAAAGAAAGGCAAAATGACTTTAATAAGGATAGAAGCATTGGGAACTGACAGAAATGGTAGACATAAGAGATTTTGAAAATGTAAGATTCATGTGATTCATCAATAAGTTAGAAGTGGGACAAGACTTAAGAGAGAGAGAAGAATGTGTATTAAGGGAATGTTTTGCAGATAGGAATCCATGTTGCTCTATGCTCTCAGGGAAGGAGCATATCCTCTAGTGAGAATTCAATGGAAATCAATTTTGGAAGAAATAAAGCTAGTCCAAGAGAAGAGAACAAGTTGTAGAGAAATAGAGTGAAAGGACTTGAGTAGAAAGAATTTGCATCAGAGAAGAAAAGCCATGTACTCTAAACTCCTTTTCAGTGAGTTTGGAAGTAACCTCCTCATTGCACTGAGGCTGTTTGAGCAAATTTATTTCCAAAATGTATGCAGTTCATCTAGAATAATATTCCCTAAATGCACACTCAGCAACAATGTGTAGAGATGTTCTAAAAATTGCTAAGTATTACTCAGAAGTCCAGGCTTTCCTGGTGACTAAGATGGTAAAGAATCTACCTGCAATGCAAGAGACGCAGGTTTGATCCTTGGAGAGGGGAATGGCTACCCACTTCTGTATTCTTGCCTGGAGAATTCCATGGACAGAGGAGCCTGGTGGACTATAGTCCTTCGGGTTGCAAAGAGTCAGGAAAGACTGAACCACAAACACTTTCACTTTCACTCAAAGGTCCATCTACCTTCTAAATGTAGTAGTCTTAAGTATGAAAGGCTATAAAAATCACCTGTGGGATCATCCAGTATACATTCCTGGGAACCATCTCCATAGATCCTGACACAACTGCCCTAGGGTGGCAGGCAGAAATAATCTACAAAACCCCTTTGGTAATTCAAATTTCCTTCCTTGATTACAAATACAGCCATATGCTTAAACAAGACCTCCTGCCAAGTACATACACACATATACACATAGCCAAGCAGAGGTCCCCTGATATGAATATGACCACATATGCCCTTTAAAAAAAAAAAAAAAACTCATGTCTTTTTAAAGAGCCAATTAATTCCGTAAGTTTCTGGAATCATTTTGCTTGAGTTTAAAGTATACTTTTGCCACTTTTTAGATGTGTGATCTAGAGGAAGTTTATTAACATTTCTGGGCCTCCATTAACAATGCCAAAATGGAATTTTAGCAGTATCTATTTTGTAGGGCTTTTTGTGATGATTAAGATAAAATATTTAGAACAGAGTCTGCCATACATGAAACACCCAACATGACCATCTATTCTTATTTGAAGTTTCTAGGCAGCATCACTTTAGGCTGACACATTTGTTACCTAGTTTATGCTGGCAGGAGTCAGTGCCATGCATGTAATATATCATGATACAACCAGACAAGAGTAAAATGCTGTTACCTGGCACAGTGCCTGGCTGGAGAAGATAGGAAGATGGAGTTAGATCCATCTCAGAGGAGTAGGTACTGGGAAATGGGTCAGGCTCTAGGGAAAAAGAATCAGATGACTTCCAGAAAAATTTTGGCATCAGGGAGGCCCATAAAATGTTAAGGAGAAAATTCAGTTAGGACTGAATTTTGGGGACCCAACCAAGTGGTAGTAATCATGAAAGAAAAATCAAGAGTGTAGGCTGTATATTCACTCTATAAATTATAAAGAAGAGAATTACCGAAAGTAGAGCAGGGATTCTAGCTTAAAATAAGTAAACAGAAGATCTAGAAATGATGACTATGTAATATGTGGAGCTTAACCCTGAGATTAAGAGGGAAATTTGATACGTTCTTTTTTTCTTTTTTTATATTTTATTTTATTTTTTAACTTTACAATATTGTATTGGTTTTGCCATATATCAAAATGAGTCCGCCACAGGTATACATGTGTTCCCCATTCTGAACCCTCCTCCCTCCTCCCTCCCCATACCATCCCTCTGGGTCGTCCCAGTGCACCAGCCCCAAGCATTCAGTATCATGCATTGAACCTGGACTAATACAAGTTCTAATTGTTGTAATATTATAAGTTGAATATTTATATTCATAATTAAGTTATGTATGATAATTCCCATATTGTCATTTTTTTTGCTTTAGTGCACATGTGGTCAGAATCTGATTTCAGAAGGTGCTGTGTGTAACTCTAACAGTACCATCTTTTTAAGGCATTTTTTATTGATTCTTTAGATAAATGCTATCTTTTTTAGCCTCTATATTATTGCAAAATGTCAGCTGGATGAAGCACAAGCTGGAATCCAGATTGCCAGGAGAAATATCAATAACCTCAGATATGCAGGTGACACCACCCTTATGGCAGAAAGTGAAGAGGAACTAAAGAGCGTTTTTATGAAAGTGAAAGACGAGAGTAAAAAAAGCTGGCTTAAAACTCAGCATTCAAAAAACTAAGATCATGGCAACTGGTTCCATCACTTCATGGTGAATAGATGGGGAAACAATGGAAACTATGGCAGACTTTATTTTCTTGGCTCCCAAATCACTTCAGATGGTGACTGAAGCCATGAAATTAAAAGATGTTTGCTCCTTGGAAGAAACGCTATGACCACCTAGAGAGCATATTAAAAAGCAGAAACATTACTTTGGTAACTAAGGTCCATTTAGTCAAAGCTATGGTTTTTTTCCAGTAGTCATGTATGGATATGGCCCTCAGCGGGCCAAAGAATTGAAGTTTTTAAACTCTGGTGTTGGAGAAGACCTTGAGAGTCCCTTGGACTCCAAGGAGATCAAACCAGTCGGTCCTAAAGGAAATCAATCCTGAATATTCATTGGAATGACTGATGCTGAAGATGAAACTTCAATACTTTGGCCACCTGATGAGAAGAACTGAATCATTGGAAAAGACCCTGATGCTAGGAAATATTGAAGGTAGGTGGAAAAGGGGATGACAGAGGATGAGATGGTTGGATGGCATCACTGACTCAATGGACACGAATTTGAACAAATTCCAGGTGTTGGTGATGGACAGGGAAACCTGGCATGCTGCAGTCCATGTGGTCACAAAAAGTTGGACACACAAAAAAAGTTTGGTCACAAGAAGTTGAGCACCTGAACTAACTTTTGTCGATTCTTTAGATAAATACTATCTTCTTTAGCCTCTATATTATTAATCTCCTTTTCTGAGATGTTACTAATGATCCTTTGCCTTTAAAGACTCATCATATGCCTAACAAACTGATTTAGGACTTCCAGATTTTTGGCAGGGATCAAGGGGAGAATGGAACCATATTCACATTTGCCTTTGATTATTACAAACAAGCACTTTTTTTAGATTTTCCAGGCTCAATAAGTGTAATATTAAATGATACTAATTTTTGATGACATAACAGGCTATGAATTTTTCCAACTATAATGATATTTTTCAGTTCATAATTTGGTAACACAATTTAGACATTTATGAAAAATTTTTGAAATGTTTTATTATTTTTCATAATATGTAATTGTTTAAGCAAAAATCAGTAAAACAAACAAACAAGCAAACAAAAACCTATACATTATTAGCAGCAAAGATAGCTTTTTAGTTTTAACTAAAATTTCTTTAAATGGCTCCTGTGACAGGATTTATCCCTTAGCAAGGACTAATATCTGTGCAAAGAATGAGACTGAGACTTGAAATGGTAATCAAGTGACCATACACATGGACTGGAAGGCAGAAACTGTACAGGATACACAAACGGCTAGGCTGTTTCATTTCATAAGCAAATGGCACAATGCATTTTTATAAGTCAGGACAGAATGTCAGCATTCAAACCAGTTCAGATCAAACCTGGGCTGAAAATTAATTGGAAATAGCACCACCTCTTGTGTATTTTTCCTTAATTTTATTACAAAGAAAAATTCGACTAACTCTTACACTAATAGATAAAAGTAAATGAAAACAAATATTCCTTTTTAAAAATATTTGGCCGCATTGGGTCTTAGTTTTGGCATGTGGGATTTTTGTTGCATCGTGTAGTATGCTTCATTGTGGCATTCCAGCTCTCTAGCTATGGTGCAGGCTTCGTTACTCCAACACATGTGGGATTCTAGTTCCCCTACCAGAGATGAACCCACATCCCCTGCATTGTGAGAAGGATTCTTAACCACTGAACTACCAAAGAAGTCCCAAAGATTCTTTTTTATCACGTTAAAATTTTGGAGAAAATTCAGGGACATAGAGGACAAAAGGAAGATCTTCTATGCTCCTATTTGGCTGTTCCAAGAGTAATAACATTCACCTTAATAGGGAAGTATGAAAAACAGACAGATTCAGAAGAAAATGGGTGCTATGCTGGTCTTCCCTGTATGGTTCCATTTTATAGATGAAAATATCAGGGTTTCCCAGAATATCAAATATCTCCATTTTCAAATGCAAGAATTTAATCAAATTTCAAGCTCAAGAAACACTTTGTAAATTATCTTGAATCTTATGTATCTACTTTACCAAGGCCCTAATTTACAGTATATTTTGCTGCCTATATTTAGATGATAGTACAATTCTCAGAAATGTAGAAACTTAACTGAATCAGGAATATTTTATTTCACATTGTCCTCTCAAAAGTAAGAACTGCAAAAAAAAATGTTTAAAAAAAAAAGAAATACTTTATTCTATAATCAGAACAAAATAAAGTAATATTACATAGAACCCAACAAATGAAAAATAGAAACTTTGCCTAACACCCTTCAGCAGTGATAGTTGCATATAAAATAAACCCATAGCCTCCTCTCCTCTGATGTCATTAATGCCTTTATCTCTCAAGCTCGAGATTTCTTTTTTCAGGTCCTACAATAAATGTAACACACACACACACATACACACACACACACAACTGTCTTCCCATCTTCCATATCTGCCTATTTCCTTCATCCCCCAATACTTCCCACAACATCAAGGTTCTCTGACCCAGAAAAAGCTGTCTTTTATTTGCCAAAGTAAGAATTGATGAAGCCAACGTAATCATAGCCAGCAGGTTGGCTTCGGCCCCGGGGATCCACATATTGCTGCATACGTGAGGCACAGAATGACACTTGTTCTGGGGTTAGGGCCTGAAACATTAAAAGAAAAAAAAAATTATTGTGACAGAAATTCAGAATAGCTGGTTCCTTTGGGCTTCTAATATGCCCTAAACTCAGGAAGTAGAGAGGTTTGGGCAAAAGCAGTTGGTCCCAGGCCTATCACGTGCTTTTCTTATAGAAAGAAATCTGTAATTTCTAATGAATAAGACCAACTCATCTTTTCAACTCAGTTCTTATCCAAAGACTCCCATTTCATTCTGATTGCACTGTTTACCCCCTTCTTTAAATTTGGCTTATTAAATAAACAGAATAAAGAAATAGTCTTAAAACCAAGTAGCATGCTTGGGATTAATGATGAAATAATTAGATATTGACTATAGGTTTTTGAGTTGGGTCAAAACAACATGAGGTAGTGACCAAAGCAAATGATAACCAGTGCATGACAATATCTGAGAAAATATGGGGAAGAGGAAAGTAATTGCCTATAGTAACTAGGGAGCCAGACCTGAGATGAACAAAATCTAGATGATTATAAGAGTGCAGTGAGAGTGGATAGAAATGGGAATCTGACCTGCTTCATGTCCTCTTTTGTAATATAGGCTTTGCCCTCTGCCAGGGCTTGGAAAGAATCTTCTAGTTCATCACTGGATCTGATGTTCTCTGACTCCTTGTCAGTCAAGAAGTCGATGTACTCATCTTTTGAGATATAGCCCTTTCTGTTGGCGAAATAGATCAGTAACTGTCCCCTCTCGGGACAGAGAGGAAGACAGGTCCCTTTCTCATTCTACTCAGTGTCTCAGAGACAGAGATAAGATGAACCCTCTAAGTGCCTGTTCCATCTCAGCTCTCTAAGACAATGGGATATGACCTTTATTTGATCCCCATCCTCATACCCTTAAGCCAAATAAACAGTTTCTTAAGTTCCAGTCACTATTTCCACATGAGTAATTCAGCCTGACTCCCTAAGTAGAATTTGGGAATTTTCCACTAGCACCATCTCTAGGTATCTCAAGCTCTTCAAACTGAGCTGAAGGCCTCTATTTCTAGTATTCTAAAAGGGTACCAAAAGCTGCCCAATTCATTTATGGTAGTCTTTATCTTCCTGCTCTCAAGATGAATTAATTTTATATTTTATGGATCATTTTACTTTCTGCATTTGCCCCCCTCCCGCAAGACCTATTCCCTGCTGTGCTCTGGGCTTTGGTCTTCCTCCTACCTTTCTGGATCAACAGCATCCAGGAATTTCTCAAACTTGGGCTCGGGTTCACCCTCCTCCACCATGGGCAAGTAGTAATTGAGCCCTCTCAGGCAGGACCGGAAATCTTTGTGACTCAAGCGACCTGTCAAATTCTCATCAAAGTGCCTAAAGAACAAAAAATATTTAATCAGGTTCACCAAGAATCAGATCAAACCACACAGAGGGATAAAAAATAGTTATCTGGAACTTCATTCTGAATTGCATGCAAAACAATCAGCTATGAAGCTATACGCACCTAAAGGTTGTTTCAAACTCTTGTCGTGTCTCTTCACTGAGACCAGTGATGTCTCTGAAAGAAAAAAAAATTAACCCATGAAATAAAACAGAGAAATATAAATAGATATGCCATAATAGTAATAGAGGAATTTTAGTGACTATTAGGCTAGTCAAGTCACCTAGTTCAGGGACTGGCAAACTATGGTCCATGGGCCAGGTCCAGGAGATCACTCACTTTTGTACAGTCAATGAACTGAGAATAGTTTTTACATGATTGAAAATAATAAAAAAAAAAGAATATTTCCTTAAACTTTAAAAATTGTGAGAAATTCAAATCTTAGCATCCATAAATAAAATTTCCCTGGAATATGTTTATGCTTATTCATTTATTAATTATCAATATCTGTTTTCACAACAGCAGAACTGAGTAACAGCACAGCAGTTAAAACAAAGGCTAAATGGCTCACAAATTCTACAATATTATCAGGATCTTTACAGAAAAACTTTGTCTAAATAACTAATGCTGCCAAAATATTTTATTTAGAAAAAAAATTATCTTCTGCTCTATACTTTGAATATTTCTTTCACTCCAGACATTTTAATGGGAATTTTACAAAAGGGAATGCTCTCTGAAGAGGTCATATAAGATGATGCATAGACTCTGAGAAATGGATGGTAAGTAGACCCAGGAGTATGATAGTACTGTCTTGCAGTTTATAGTGGACTCATATTTTTTTTTTTTTAAGTCATTCTCTGGGTCAGCAAAGAGAGAAAACTGGTTCTGGAGTTAATAAGTGCACTATCAGTGAAGCAGCCATTGTATCCAGTGCCCCCAAAGTTTAGTCTTGGGACTAAGTTTCTAATACCTAACACCACCCACATCCTTGCCCAGCCTTAACCACAAGTTCTCAATACCTGGCTTGGATTTGTTCTTCTAGACTGTGTTGCCTTCGCATCCCAAGCTGGTAGAGCTGGTCCCACTGTTGAGCCAGCCCGATGGTGCTATATTTAAGGTCCAGGACCAGAGCCTCTTCTAAGCTTTCTCCCAGGTCCTCAATCTTGGTCAGTTGATGCTTCTTTGCCTGGATTTCCTTTTGCTTCCTCTGGAAAAAGACAAAGAAGAGAAGCAGTTATCTGGGGTACCAGGTCCAAATCTAGGAATAATATGGAAGGTAAGAAGCTGATAAGTTTAGATTTCCCTTCATTGCTCCTTTTCAATTATCTTCAGGAAATTTCCTGTCCTTTGTAAAAATTGAACTACTCAGGAAAACCATCTCAATTCCCAATGGTGGGAAGTTTAAGTGATATGACCTCTGTCATTCTGGTAATCTGTAATATATAAATCTAAGGGTTAGCAGTCATACACTGTAAATAGAGAAGGGTAGGACTTCTAGGATCCATGCATCGTCAGCTCTCAATGATCTGCATCATGAATGATTTGCATTATTGATTGTAGTTGATTTCTGAGGCCCACTTAAACTTCCCAGTGTTCACACATCAGTCTCCTTCACTGGCTTGGACAGACTTCTACAAGATGCTTCGGTCAGGCACATTAAATGCCAAATATCAGCATTTAGGTCATGCTTTGTCAACAGGGAAATATCTTTCCCTAAAGAAAGTGAAAAGTGAAATAGCTCAGTTGTGTCCAACTCTTTGCAACCCCATGGACAGTAGCCTACCAGGCTCCTTCATCCATGGGATTTTCCAGGCAAGAATACTGGAGTGGGTTGCAATTTCCTTCTCCAGGAGATCTTCCCAACCCAAGGATTGAACCCGGGTCTCCTGCATTGTAGGCAGACACTTTATTGTCTGAGCCACAAGGGAAATCCTAAAGAAGGGAGAAGTAAATTAGTCATGATGATGGGGGTAGGTGTGAAAGGTGTGAAAATATATTAGATATTACAGTGGTTTGTGGGTCTCCAAAAATCAATCCTACCTGACAACATCTTTTTTAGCATTAAGTTCTCTCCTTGGGGATAAATTAGATTTAATTAATTACATATTTTTTCTGGTGGGGAAGCAATAATAAAGATAAGGTGAAAGTCAAAAATACTGTTCTAGCCACTTCTTCACCCAATTGTTAAGAGACAATTTATATTCAATTTTATTTTCTTACCACATCAAATAACATAAATGTGTCAATGTTACAAGTTGTATGCGCTTTTGTATTTGTTCCCTTACTTAATAATTATAGTAAATCTATAATGTAAATGTTACTGACTCCATTGTGTAGATACAGAAATTAAAGTTGAGATTTAAGCAAACTGACATCCATGTCCATGAAGTGGTGGCCAAAGGTTAGAATGCAAATTGTTGGCAAGATTGACAACGGAGCCTTAGGCTTTTGACTTTTAGGCCAGGGATTTACCTAAAGGAATCACCAGTTTCCTTTGAGTAGTTCTTGAACTCCTGTAAATTCCAGCAATATTTAGAACTAATGAATAAACATTACTTACTTTATTTGCTTCCAGCTGGGATTCTAGTGTTCCTGTTTCTTTCAGCAAAGATCTAGTTAAGAACCAGAGGAAAACATTACTTATAATATCAGAAGTCAGTATGTTACACAAATAGACCAACCCAGATCTCCTACACTTCTATAAGTTCTTCCAAGTTATATGGCCTTTCTGAAATGAATATCACAATGCCAATTTTTCATGAAATCAGATCCTCTCTGTTGAGTTGGTAACCTTGCTGGACAGATGAAAAGCAAAGTAAGGTTCCTCTATGCTTACAAGAGAGCTTCCATACTCTCCTAGTTCTTATTTTCAAATATACCCTTAACCTAATGTAAGCAAGACTCTTACATTACTCTTACTCTTACATTACTCTTAGTGGGTGATAGGGCCAGAATAATATACATGCTTCTCCTTAGCCCACGTTTTATTTAAGGGCCTTCTTACCCCACATATATTTTATCAGATTTGCAGTAGGATGAAGATACTTTAATACTAAGGCCTCCTTAATTAATTCTTTCAGAGTGATACAAAAAAAACAAACAGGATAACATAAAATACTGACCCATCCAGAAAATAGTCCCTGGATATGGAGGTCCAGAACAGGAATCAGGAGAGAGAAAAGGAAAATCACGTTAACAAGGATTATTTCAATAATCTTCTTTCTTCAGATGTGTGATACATTCTAAATTCTTTGTACCTGAAGGATGAATCTGTTCAACCCACTGTCCTCAAAATGTCCCCCATACTGAGAAACCCAGAGCCTTCTGTGCAGCTCATTGCTTTAGGATGAAGAGCTCAGGGGTCAGGCCCAGCTCAGTATCACGCCCCTGCTGCCAGAGATGAGAGACCAAAGCCAGAGGGAGAGGAGGGTGAGCTGTGTGTCCTTTGTCTTCAGTCAGATGTTTTTTTTTTAAGCCATGATACAGGATTTCTTTCTGTTCCTTCTTTGATTTATCCTTGTCAGTGAGCTCATAGGAACAGAAGCATGAATTGTCTAAACTGACACTTTAAACTGTCAAAACTCCACAATTCTGATACACCTGCTGAATACAGTCTACCAAGTTTGACCACTTTTTCATTTATTATACACTTCAAGTCTCCTCTTTTCCAGATCATTTGCCCCAGAAGATATAACAAATGTTATTTTTATGTATAGAGCATTTTGCATTTAATAAAAGCAATTAGCATATATTATCTCACTTGATTCTCATGACAGTTTTAGTAGTCAAGCAATATAATAGTTTCCTATGAAGTACTCACAGTATACTCTGTTTGTACCAATAAACACATATGTGACCTTTAACAAGTCAATTTATCTACTGAACTTCTTTCCACATTTAGAAACAGAAGCAATAACATCAGTGCTGTACACTCTTCAAGGTTATTCTGAAAGTTAAGTGATATAATGGATTATAAAATTACAGTGTAAAGTGCAAAGGGGAAGGCAAACGTAAGTGAATGTTATTATTTTGGGGCTGTAATTATAGGCAAGAGGAAAAAAAGTGAGACTTTCAAATAGTGAATAAAGAATGGGCAATGAGATGAAATTCTCATTTCTCAATTTTGCAGTGACTGATTTAGAATACAGTCAATTTCAGATACAAAGCACAGGCAGGATATGGTGATTTTAGGACAGCATAAGTACTGTAAGAATTATCCTCTTCCCTCAGCTATATATTCCATCCCCAGAGTGGAATGTGCGGCATAAGGATCGTGAGTTTGGGGGTATCACAGCAAACCTTGTCTCCAAGATCCAATTAAGGAAGGCACTGGCATTCTGTTCAAATTCCTGGCACATCTCAAAGTTCTTGATCTGTCTTGCCTCTTCCTTTTCCAACTCCTGCTCTCTTTCCTAAAACCCCAAATCACAGATAGTAGTGTGCACATTGAAGACTTTTTCTTGCAATAAAATAACTGGTTCCTAGGCTCATCTGCACATCTCCCCTCTTCCAAATTTCACCTGCCTTCCAATGGCATTGCTTGTGTGCTCAAATTTATTCCAGTCTACCTCTTCTCATCTCAGAAATATGAAAGAAGCTTATCCAACTTTTCAGAAGTACTTGCAGGTGTTACCAAGCCCAGTAAAAAACAAACTAGTAATAAAGGCAAGTCTTTCCTCATCTCAGTATTTTTCCAGTTGAAATTTCATTTACATGAAAAGATAATAAGAGTTTCCATCTAAAATTGGTAAGTTTATAGTGAAATTTTTCTTTGCAAACTTGTATTTTCCATAGCTTCAGTAATGAGCATTACTATAGACAGACAAAATTACACACGAGCACATTTAAAAGGCACTTTTGGAAGTTTGTGTAAAATAGAAAATGCTTTTGAGCATATAGACTGCAAAGATATATACAAGCCTCATGAATTTTTCATAACACATTTTTAGAGCCATCTTCTGGAGCTTATGTTTGCTTCTCTGAATCACCGATCAACACTCAGACACTTGAGACTGTCTAAACTATAGGGCATAGGGCTCTGCCTATCATGAACGTATTTCCAACTTTTTTCTTAGATTGACTCAGTTCATGACTGCTGTCGCAATATAATTATTAACAGCGTTCCTTTCTCTCTCAAAGTCCCCAAATCCAGAAAGTAAATCAAATGATCATGTTCACTATGGCTAAAGGAAGTATCTTCTCTGCCCCAAACTACCTTGATGGTATCCAATAGGTGTTTCCAGACTCTCTCTAGCACCTCCACTGTTAACCAGGTATAGGGGCTGGAGGGCACATTTAAGGCCTTAATCTGCTGGTCTAGCTCTCGCAAATCATTGAAGTCTCCTCGGGCCTTTGTCAAGGAGGCCAAGAAGGCCTCATGGTCCTTCTGCAGCTGCCGGATTGCATCCAGGGAGACACAGCGCACAGGCTCTGACAGGTCCTCCTCGGCCTTCTCACACCAATTGTTGAAAGCTGAGGCCTCTTGTGCAAATTTCATGAATAGAACCTCAGTCTATAAAGAAAAAAAGACAATTCCATCTTTTCCAATAAAGTTCATCAGCAGAAAAGAAAACAGGATAAAAAAATGACTGTCTTCAAATATTTTCTGTACCAATACTCTAAGAGGACAGAACTAAGACCAATGGAGACCATGCAATCAGATGGGTGGACATGTGAGTTCAAGGTACAAGCCCTGATCCAAGCATTTTCTCTTTTCTTCCAACACTTACAAATGAAGTTGGGTAACTTCTAGGATTATTTTAGCCATAAGATTCCCAAAGTGACAAAGGTAGTTTTCAATAAGATTCCATGATTTCTTGTTCTGATGTCTGTGTTCCATGAATTTTTAGTATAATATGCATGAATTAAGTTTAAGTGAATGAATGGATGGATGATTAGATTAAAAAAATCATTTGTGGGACAGGCATTTCTTCTTTCTCTTCTGTGATCTGCAGCCCTCACTGCTTTGATGTTTATTTGTGTATACTGAGTTGTCTTCCTACCTTCCTCTAAACCTTGTTCGGAGCTCATCTCATGCCTAAATTCCCTGCTTAAATCCATTTCTTACCCTCTAACCTATATCTTTAGCCATGCAATACTCTCTGGAGCATTCTGAATGACTGTGAACTTCTAAATAAGAGAAATAGTATGGATTTTTCCAAACAGAAGGTAATACAAAGTTTTAGATTTAAAACACATCATATAATTTGTGTCATATATAAATATGTGCCGATTGTACTTTCAAAGAGATTTTGTTATACAGATATGAGAATCAGTTTTCATCTCAAAATGGGTTAAGATGAAAAAAACTGACCCAAATGGAAGGGAGATTGCAAAGGTATTGTATACCATTATGTTGTCGCTGTATTCATTTCAGCAATCTACACACCAAAATAGACCAACACAGAAAAAACTATTACTGCCCCTACCCTGGAAGGACATGGAAACCTATAAATAATGTCATACATTTTCATAATATTATGTATCAACTGAATATTTTACAGAGATTTTATAATCACAAAATAAGATAATATGTGGTTGTCCATTAATTGCTTTAATTTTGCACTGAAGATTAGTTTCTGTAGGTTATATGTCCCTTATCACAGTTAAAATTAAGAGTCTTACTTTTATTTGTGTGTTTCCTGATTCCTTTAATTCTCTACTTTAACTTGTCGTCAGGTACAATATTTTATGGTCTAGAAGTATTCAGTATTTTCACTAACCATCTTGACTTCCTTTTACTATTAATAATTTTATCATCAATATCCAATATCTTAGCAGTCACCAAAAGAAAGAACATTTTAATAACTATATCCATACAGAACATAGTGGTTTATATTGCATTTTCAGGTCCATTATCTTTTTTGATAGTAATCAAGATCCATCAAGATATGATGGTGATATAGATCCATCAAGATTTCTAAATAGAGAAATCAAGATTCAGAGATGTTAAGCAACATATAGAAGGTCCCCCGGCTAGGAAAGATGAGAACACAAATTTTACTTGTCTAATATTCCTTTTATTTGAGTTAGAAAAAGCACAAGAGCAATCTTGACTCCTATATGCCAGTATTAGTTCTGCCTTAAATTAAGATCCTTGTCTCACCTACTTGTTTCCAATATATGTGTCTGACTTCCATCATAAGTCAGCTGATCAATTAGTCCAAGAAAAAAAGAACTTATCAAACTAAAAATGAATTGCTTCATGTTTATAAGAATGTCTTCCTGATTCTTTGCAATATACTCACTTAATTGTCTATAGTATTCAAACATGGTTTCCAGTATCTGTTTCTGGATATAGATATTCAAGGTCAGATGATGGTGCATCATTTTTTTTTTTTTTTTACCTCCAGTAGGGGCCGTTGTTTCTCTAGCAATTCCTGTCTATGGACTTCAGAGGCTTCCAGCAGCTGTTCCCAGCGCCTCAGCAAGGCAGCATGGCGCTCCTCAATGGCTTTCGTCTGGCTGTGCTCAGCAGCCACAAGCTTATCCTTCAGGTCAGTTATCTCAGACAGTCTCTCTTGGTGGAAGCTCTGCAGACTGGCATGCAGTGTTTCCTGAGAAAGACACATAGAGAAGGTGTGAACAGAAAATAATGCAGATTCCAAGGGGTCACTCACACCTGGGTTCCACCAGATTGGACTTATGCAAGAGTTTAGAGTAGTGGACAATTTTTCCAAAAAGGAAATTTGACTTAGAGACATTTGGAGTTGGAATTATGGTTAAATTCCAGTGTTTGAAAACTGGATTTTTAGATTAGGTGCAAAATTAATATTAAAGGAGATTTGGAGCATGATGTGGTATTTCAAATCTTCCAAATCAAAATTAAATCCTTCTTAAGGCTCACTTTCTAAGACTCTTTTCTATCACTTATTAGATTTTGCATTCTAATTAGTATTTATAGATGTGCACTACTAGAAATTGTGAAAGTATGCAAACTAACAAAAAAACCTTTTACAGGTGACTGTGTGTGTGTACGTTTAAATGATATCAAAATCACAAAATTCAAGATGTTCCACTTCATTTTAACAGGGTGGTGTGTATTTGATCAATCCTCCCTTCGAGAACAATTTTAACCAGTGGATAAAAGCACAAAAAAAAATCAGCTGTTTGAAAGGGATCAGGATGCAACTCAAATAGCTATAACTTGAGGTACCAAAATTACATGGAGAAGGGAATAGTAGCAAAATAAGAGTAATACTCTGTCACTTTTTCCTTTGAAGTATAAACTGTAAAGGGTGAAGTTGCAGAAAAAGCAGCTGCTCAGAGCTTTTGATCATCACATTAGAGCTAAAAGGATGGAAACTAGAATTCTGGGAAACTGAAGCATACACTATTTGAGGAAACCATGAAAAGGGAGCTGCAAAAAAGGAGGCTCGATAATCTCCTTGTATGTCCAACTTAGGGCATTTACAGATTCCTGAATACAAGTTGTAGAAGTCAAGCAGAAAACAGTAGCTAAGAATCTAAAGTATAAACAATCTAAAGAATCTTGAAATCTAAGAATTTTTTGCAGTCACACAGCGTTGAGATCAGGACACATCAAGTAAGAGCAGACTTAGTGAAAGAGGTTTAGTTGAAGTCTCTAAAGGTTCTACATTTAAGAACAAACTGAAAAATGGCTAGTTTTCAGCAAAATTGAAATCATGTCTTGAATCAAGAAAAGTGGGGGTTGAATAGGGCATGAGATGGGACAGAGGTATTAAATTATAGCTTTAAATAAAAACTCATGAATTAATTACTTTAAATATAAATGGATTCACTACTCCATGAAAATCATCAAAGTAGATAATAAATCAACACTCAACTATTCAATATTTATAAAAGACACATCTAAGACATATTGACACTCTGCACTTCTATGTTCATTGCAGCATTATTTACAATAGTCAAGATATGGAAACAAACTGCCTGTCAAAAGAACAATGGATAAAGAAGATAGGTGATATACATATATGGAATACTATTCAGTCATGGGGAAGAAGGAACCCTGCTGTTTGCAACAACTTAGATGAAACTTGAGACCATTATGCTAAGTGAAATGTCAGACAAAGAAAGACAAATACTTTATAATGTTATTTATATGTTGAATCTAAAAAAGCCAAACAGAATATATTGGAGGTGAGGGAAATAGGGAAAAATTGGTGAAAGGGCAAAAACTTTTATTTATAAGATTAACAAGTTCTGGAGACCTAAGATACAGCATGGTAATTATAGTTAATATTCCTATATTATGTACTTTAAAGTACATAAGTTTTACAAGTCTTACCTGTTCTCACCTTAAAAAAAATGATAATTATGTCACAGAATGAAAGTGATAGTTAATACTATAGTGATAATCATGTTGCAATTTATGAATGTACAAAATAAACAACAAAAACTATAAAGACATAGAAATGTTTTTAAAAGAAATGGAAATAGATGTACATTGCAAGCAGTAAACAAAAAAAAATTGGTGTAGTACACTAATATGTGAAAAAAAACTTTAAATTAAGAAGTGTTTAAAAAGATGTGTTATTAGAGAAAAACTTTGCATAATTAAAAGAATTAATTCATCAAAATGATTTCATAATTCTAAATGTCAACACAACTTTTAATCTAGCTTTAAAATATATAAAACTGAAATATTTTTAAAAAAACATGAGCAACAGACTCTGATAGGTAATACAAATCATTGCAAAATCACATTCTTTTCAACTGGACAAAGTCTATTCACCAAAACAGGTCATTTGTTGGATATAAAGCAACCTCCTAAAATAACATAGAGTGTGTTTTTAAAATAAAGTTGAATAAACTAGGTATAAATGTCAAAAAAAGATAATTAGAAAATCCCCAAGTGTTTAGAAATTGAACAATGCACTACAGAATAAATAATGAGTCAATTAAGAAATTATGCAAAAAAAATAGCAGAATATTTTTAATTAGATGATAACAAAAATAACATGAAGTCTGTGGAATGCAGCTAAGGATTTACTTAGAGGCAAATGTATAGTCTCAAATCAATATACTAGAAAAGAAGAATGACTAAGTATTTAACAACATCAATATCTATCTTAATTTTTTTAAATCAAGTAATCTCAAAGAAAGTTAAAAGTTACAAAGATAAAAAAGATATTAATGGAATATAGTACAAAGATAAAACAGAGAAAAGTTAAATGGTCAAAAGTTGGTTCTCTAATAAAAATAAGCACTTACTGGCAAGACTGATGAAGAAAAAAGAACTACCAAATTATCTCTATCGCAAAGGGGACAATTTTATAGGTCCTACAGATAATAAAACCACAACATTTGGGAATGAAATAACCCTATGTGTGAAGCTTCTGTGTGATGTGGGTCTTGGACTTCATGGGCATTTATGAACAAGGCAACCCTGCTCTTACCTGTTTTGCCAGGAGAGTGGAGAGGGCAGTGAGGTCTGCATCATTGCTATTGGTCTTCAAGCTTGTTTCTTTCTCAGCTGAAGAACAAAGGTAATTCATAAGAAGAGAAAGAGAATTTCTTTATATCAGGCTTGGCAAAGAAGAACAGCATATTTACTATTGGCCACAAGAGAGCCTCTTGACTCTCTAGGTAGATGATTCATTAGAATATGGGAGTGGGAGCCAGTAAACTATTTTTCTAGATGTATACAGGATAAACTGACTGAAACAGAGCTAGAACCAAGAGAACTTCTGGATGTTTCATTGAACAACAGAAATCTTCAGCCTAGACATAAATTATAAGTAAATCAAACACAGAGTTTATTTTCCAGAATGTTTACCATGACTCTATCTTTCTTAATATCACATGGAATTCATCAATTTCCAAAAAAAAAAAGATGTTCTATGGGATTATAGTACTTAGTTATTCTCTCAGCATATGTCTCTATAAGTTTGTGTGTGTGTATGGGAGAGGAGAGTGAAAAAGTTGGCCTAAAGCTCAACATTCAGAAAACGAAGATCATGGCATCTGGTCCCACCACTTCATGGGAAATAGATGGGGAAACAGTGGAAACAGTGTCAGACTTTATTTTTCTGGGCTCCAAAATCACTACAGATGGTGACTGCAGCCATGAAACTAAAAGACGCTTACTCCTTGGAAGGAAAGTTATGACCAACCTAGATAGCATATTCAAAAGCAGACACATTACTTTGCCAACAAAGGTCCATCTAGTCAAGGCTATGGTTTTTCCTGTGGTCATGTATGGATGTGAGAGTTGGACTGTGAAGAAGGCTGAGTACTGAAGAATTGATGCTTTTGAACTGTGGTGTTGGAGAAAACTCTTGAGAGTCCCTTGGACTGCAAGGAGATCCAACCAGTCCATTCTGAAGGAGATCAGCACTGGGATTTCTTTGGAAGGAATGATGCTAAAGCTGAAACTCCAGTACTTTGGCCACCTCATGCGAAGACTTGATTCATTGGAAAAGACCCTGATGCTGGGAGGGGTTGGGGGCAGGAGGAGAAGGGGATGACAGAGGATGAGATGACTGGATGGCATCACTGACTCGATGGACGTGAGTCTGAGTGAACTCCGGGAGTTGGTGATGGACAGGGTGGCCTGGCGTGCTGTGATTCATGGGGTCGCAAAGAGTCGGACACGACTGAGCAACTGATCTGATCTGATCTGATGCGTGGGTATTTTTGCACACATGTGACTTTAATTGTAATTGTGCTCAGACAGGATAGGAGTGGGTGATGAAGGGAGCATCTTTCTTCTCATGTTGAGCAACAGAGCCCTGGGATCCATTCAGTAAATTGAACTATCAATTTCCTCAAATCCAGAGGCTATCGTCCTCAAATGAGTGCATGCTAAATCATTTCAGTTGTATCTGACTCTTTGCAACCCTATGGAATGTAGACTGCCAGGCTCCTCTGTCCATGGGATTCTTCAGGCAAGAACACTGAAGTGGCTTGCCATGCTCTCCTCCAGGGATCTTCCCAACCCAGTGATTGAACTTGCATCTCTTACATCTCCTGCATTGGCAGGTGTGATCTTTACCACTAGCACCACCTGGGAAGCCACTGGTCCTCACACATCATACCTATCCAGGCCTCAACCACATCAGCCTTCCAGTTGAACTCCTGAAAGTCATAATCATCTTCCAGTTGTGACTTCCAAACAGCCAATGACCTGGCCAGAGCAGGAATCTTTTCATTTAGAGCCTGTATCTTGTTAGAAATCTTCTCTTTATGTTGACTTTCCCCCTGTATTACCGAGATTGAAAGGAGGAGAGATAGATATATTGATGAATGTCCAGAGCCTGAAAAGTGAAATCCTTTGCACTATTAAAAACCTTTCATCTCTCTCCTTCCAAATATATAGCTACTCTCTTCTAGGTCCAGTGAAATTATTCTATTATTCATCTATAATAGAATATCTATTACCCAGATGATATTGTCCAGCATTTGGACAGTCTTCTGTTTGTCCATGTAAGTGTGATCTTCTTAGTTGGCATAAACATCTCAAAGGTACAGAATCATCTTTTTAGGATTCTTTGTACAGCCTTTAGATTATTGAGGTTCTATTAAAACTATCATTTAAACAAAAGAATGGTTCTCAAATTATAAAGAGATTTCAGTGGGATCCTCATCTCTAGAGGTCAAAGAAATTTCTTCACATTCTTACAGTACTTTATAACCAAAGCAAGTCATGTTTAAAATATTTTTAAATGTCATATTCTGCATAGAAAGTGAAAGTAAAGTTGCTCAGTTGTGTCCAACTCTTTGCAACCCCATGGACTGTAGCCTATCAGGCTCCTCCCTCCATGGGATTCTCCAGGCAACAGTACTGGAGTGGGTTGCCATTTCCTTCTCCAGGGGATCTTCCTGACCTAGGGATCGAACCCAGGTCTCCCGCATTGCAGGTAGACGCTTTAACCTCTGAGCCACCAGGGAAGCCCCATTCTGCATAGAGTATGAGTCAATGAATGATTTTTTTTTTTTTGCTTTATTAATATTTTCTTTTTTTAAATTATTTTATTTTATTTTTAACTTTACAATAGTGTATTGGTTTTGCCATATACCAATGCTTTTTAAATATCTAAAAAGTATACCTATAAGACCTTGAAAAAAAGCTTCCAGAAAACAGCAATAATTAAATAGATAATTGTTTGCTGAAACAATAACAAAAAGGCAGCTTAGAAGAGATTACCAAGGTTGTGCATGATTTTAGCAATGTTCATGATTCTATATTTGGTCGAATCACTTTTTGAAGATCCTTTTTTTTTGACCTGGAATCCCTGGAGTATATCTCACCTTACTCAGGATGTCTTCTCCTTGAGCACACACATTTTGCACTCGAATCTCATGGACAGCAAAGTCATTCTCCAAAGCTTCGAGCTTCTTTTGTAAGCTCTGTGTGAATGAGTCAGTGAGAATCAAAACTTCCAAAATGAACAATCTGTCCCACTCACATTCTGATTCTTTTTGACACCATTCACCAGCAATGATTCAACTAAGTTGGCAGAGTACATGAGTGCTCACTTATTCCTGAGTAGCGCCAGTAAATTTCTCTTCCCAAATTCCTCACTTCCCAGAAAGGCAGTCTTACCAAAGAGCCAAAGGAATACATGTGATATTGTTTATAACTAACCATGCAACTTGAAACTTCTGGATTTGGGAGTGAATATTGATCAAGCTAATACAAAAGTATTTCTCCATGTTGAAATGTATGTATAATAATTCTTGGAAACATTCCATCTAGCAGAAAAATATTTAGTATCAAGAACATCCTATGCTAAGAACTAACCTGAAAGTTTCTTCTTCCACCAGAAGAAAGATTCTAATTTTACAGGTAAAAATGTTGACTACTTAAGAAAAGATTCAAATTAAACAGAAGAAAATTGATTCATTCTGCCAGTTCCTCACCTGAATAGCAGCCAAAGTGTCTCCAGAATCCCCTTGGGCAACTAGAGCTTCCTTTTCACTAATCCAAGCTTCCTCCTCCTCAGCATTCTCCATGAATTCCAAGTATTCTAGGGATTCTCCCAACTGAATCCCTCTGTAACAGGAAAGTAATCCCCACCCCAAATAAGAAAACAAAAACAAAAACAAAAAAAAAAAACAAAAACTAATGAGCAGTGGAAGTGTAGCAAAGTGGCACAATCTTATAAGATTTTAAGATTTTGGCTGTATTAGTGTAAGGGAGAAAAATACTCCATTATTTTATTACTAAGCACTACACATAATGTTAAAACTGGGGAGATGCAGAAAGTAAAACAGACATGTGGGAGATAATGTGGTATAAAGGATAACATATGTAGGGCAACAATGATAAAAGACAGCTGCAAGTAACTGTAAGCACAGCTCTAAAGAGACAGTATCATAGAGACATAGAAACAGTGTCATTTCTTCCTGGGGTACATAGAGGAAGCTTCAATGGAAGACCTGGAATTTGAGCAGGGACTTAGAAGCTAGAAGAGATTGGTAGCTAGGGAGAGATGCTGAGCAGGCACTTAAGTGTCTTCTCAATACCTACCCAATACCTGCAATCCAACAAGAGAATTTGGCCTTCTATCCCCAACTCACCGAGCCTTGGTCAACTCTTTGAGCTGGTCCCAGTGTTGAACAAGCTGATCAAGCCTGTCCTGGATCTCCTCTCGCCCCACGGCCGCCTTGTCTCCCAGCCTTTCTGCCGTATCCAGTACATTCTGAACAACACACATCCTCCATGTCATATTTCCCCATAGCATCTCCCCATTTATCCACAGTTTTCTAGCAAAGTATCTAGCCCTTCCTACCCTCTGGCTCATTTATAAACTGGATGTACTCAAGGCAGTCCTGACAATCCTGGGAGAATGAAGAAAGCTGCAGTAAGATCTAACATGCTAAACTTCATCAAGGATTCAGACAAATACCTTGGCATTTGCACTAGACTACTTTCCATGATCTGACTGATGGTCACAGGGTGACCCTGCTGCCAAGCCAACACTCAGAGTTGCCCTCTTTCCACATGGCACAGCTCAGGTACAGCTTTTCCAGATGTCCCAACTTGCATCCTAATTGTCAACAACTGTGCCCTGGACTGTCAAAGGTGCTCCTTCCAGGGAAGACATGGGTTTCTACACAGATTCTTTTATTCATAGAAGGCACAATGTGGAGTAGAATGCTTGTGAACTCTACAGCCAACTGTCTATGTGACCTTGGCACTCTGCCTTCACATTTTGTAGCCTCAACCTATTAGGTCGATGCAAAAGTAATTTCTGTTTTGCACTGTTGAACTTTGCCATTTGATATTGGAATACATTCTTAAATAAATGTAGTTAAGTTATACATCATTTTAATACACAATTTTTGCTTTATGATTTTTGCTAATAAATTATTACTTGCTATTTATTTTACATGTGTTTCAGGCTATGGAAATTAAGTTAGACAAAAAGCAAATTTGAGCAATTTTCTTATTCGAGTTCAAAATGGGTCAAAAGTTAGCAGACAACTTGCAACATGAACAATGCATTTGGCTCAGGAACTGCTAATGTACATACAGTGCAATGGCAGTTAAAGTAGTTTTACAAAAGAGACTAGAGCCTTGAAGATGAGGAGCACAGTGGCTGCCCATCAGAAGTTGACAATGACCAACTGAGAGGATCATAGAAGTTGATCCTCTTACTACACAAGAAGTTGCCCAAGAATTCAACGTCAACCATTCTATGGTCATTTGACATTTGAAGCAAATTGGAAGAGTGAAAAAGCTTGATAAGCAAGTGCCTCATCAGTTGACTGCACATCAAAAAAAAAAATTATCATTTTGAAATGTCATCTTCTCTTATTCTATGCAACAACAGCGAATTATATCTCAAATGGATTGTGATGTGTGATGAAAAGTGGATTTTATGTGACAACCAACAATGACCAGCTCTGTGGTTGAACTGAGAAGAAGCTCCAAAGCACTTCCCAAAGCCATATTTTGAGTTATGGTCACTGTTTGGTAGTCTGCTACTGCTCTGATCCACTATAGTTTTCTGAATCTCAGTGAAACCATTACATCTGAGAAGTATGCTCAACAAATCAATGAGATGCACTGAAAACAGCAATGCCTGCAGCTGTCACTGGTCAACAGAAAGGGCCCAGTTCTTCTCCTCAACAATGCCCAACCACATGTCACACAACCAACATTTCAAAAGTTGGATGAAATGGGCTAAAAATTTTGCCTTTGTAGCCCAATTATATCTGCTATATCTACCTGACCTCTTACCAACTGACTACCTACCGCTCCCTCAAGCACCTTAACAACTCTTTGCAGGGAAAATGTATCACAACCAGCAGGAGGCAGAAAATGCTTCCAAGAGTTCACTGAATTCTGAAGCATGGGTTTTTATGCAACAGGAATATACAAACTTATTTCTCACTGGCAAAAATGTGTTGATTGTAATGTTTCCTATTTTGATTAATAAACATGTGTTTGAGGCTAGTTATAATGATTTAAAATTTAGGGTCTGAAACCATAAATCTTTTGCACCAACCTAATATTTATCCATAACATGAAGTGCTACTATTATATTATCTCTGTCTTTTCAGGTTTCATATTCCTACCTGGATGGCAGGTTCATGTGCCAGCAGCTCCCCTTCTAGGCGTCTGTGCTTCTTCAGCAAATTCTGAACCCCCTGCAGATCCCTCCCATAGTCCTGGGATCTCACTCGTACCAACTTCTCCCTGAGACCAAAGAAGAAAACTTTTAGACTTTAGACGTCTGAGGACATCCTAAAAAGATGGTTTTCTAAGCATATGTGTTTGGCTGGGGGTATGGTGGCGGTAAATTCTGGAACACTCTGGTGTCAGTAATCACAAAGTTAATAAGTGGCAGAGCCTTTCAGCAAAATATTGGACTTAGAGCAACACAAATTAAAATAACGTACTGGAAGAGCCTTCTCATTCATTTCTTTGCCTGTCTACATGTGTATCTTCTTCTCTTTTCTCAAGAACTCACTGTTGTTTCTCTTTCAAAAAATGTGAAAATTACACACACACACACACATACTCACTATATATGTATACAAACATATATGCTTATATACCTTCTATTAATGTCAATAATTATGTATATGGTATGCATTCCTGCTCAGTCATGTCCAACTCTTTGTGACGTTGTGAACTGCAGCCTGCTAGGCTCCTCTGTGCATGGGATTCTCCAGGCAACAATACCAGAGTGGGTTGCCGTTTCCTTCTCTAGGGGATATTCCTGACCCAGGAATTGAACAGGGGTCTCCTGCAACTCCGTGCATTGGCAGCTGGATTCTTCTATCACTGAGCCTCAGGGGAAGCCCATATCAATAATTAATTCAGGTAAAATAGACATAAAAACTGACATTAAAGCAGTCATGGCAGTTGGATTTGTTCTGCGTATAAAATGTTTGAACGTCACCTTGAAGCGTGGTGAAAGACTAGGTAGAAAATATCTTACTATTTCTTTTATTGGGATATAGTTGTTTTACAATATCTTACTATTTCCAAAAAGGTTAAAAAATGTCCTGCTTGGTGCCCTATGTGCATTCCTTTCCTCTGATTCACTGATAATGAACAAGAATCAGCAGTTTTATAGAAAATGAACATGATGAACCAGGGGAGAAATAAGACAAATGAGATGAGTGCAGTTGTGTGGTTGAGCATTCTTCAAGAAAATTAGAGATACCAAGGGATGCGTTCATGCAAAGATGGGCTCAATAAAGGACAGAAATAGTATGAACCTAACAGAAGCAGAAGATATTAAGAAGAGATGACAAGAATACACAGAAGAACCGTACAAAAAAGATTTTCATGACCCAAATAACCACAATGGTGTGATCACTCACCTAGAGCCAGACATCCTGGAACGTGAAGTCAAGTGGGCCTTAGAAAGCATCACTACGAACAAAGCTAGTGGAGGTGATGGAATTCCAGTTGAACTATTTCAAATCCTAAAAGATGATGCTGTGAAAGTGCTACACTCAATATGCCAGCAAATTTGGAAAAGTCAGCAGTGGCCACAGGACTGGAAAAGGTCAGTTTTCATTCCAATCCCAGAGAAAGACAATGCCAAAGAATGCTCAACCACAGAACTGCACTCATCTCACACGCTAGTAAAGTAATGCTCAAAATTCTCCAAGCCAGGCTTCAGCAATACGTGAACCGTGAACTTCCAGATGTTCAAGCTGGTTTTAGAAAAGGCAGAGGAACCAGAGATCAAATTACCAACATCTGCTGGATCATCAAAAAAGCAAGAGAAAAAAAAATTAAAAAAAAAATTTTAAAAAAGCAAGAGAGTTCCAGAAAAAATATATATTTCTGCCTTATTGACTATCCCAAAGCCTTTGACTGTGTGGATCACAATAAACTATGGAAAACTCTGAAAGAGATGGGAATACCAGACTATCTGACCTGCCTCTTGAGAAATCTGTATGCAGGTCAGGAAGCAACAGTTAGAACTGGACATGGAACAACAGACTGGTTCCAAATAGGAAAAGGAGTATGTCAAGGCTGTATGTTGTCACCCTGCTTATTTAACTTATATGCAGAGTACATCATGAGAAACACTGGACTGGATGAAGCACAAGCTGGAATAAAGATTGCTGGGAGAAATATCAATAACCTCAGATATGCAGATGACACATCCCTTATGGCAGAAAGTGAAGAAGAACTATAGAGCCCTCTTGATGAAAGTGAAAGAGGACAGTTAAAAAGTTGGCTTAAAGCTCAACATTCAGAAAACTAAGATCATGGCATCTGGTCCCTTCACTTCATGGCAAATAGATGGGGAATCAGTGACAGACTTTATTTTTGAGGGGTCCAAAATCACTGCAGATAGCGACTGCAACCATTAAATTAAAAGACACTTACTTCTTGGAAGGAAAGTTATGACCAACCTAGACAGCATATTAAAAAGCAGAGACATTGCCAACAAAGGTCCGTCTAGTCAAGGCTATGGTTTTTCCAGTAGTCATGTATGGATGTGATAGTTGGACCGTGAAGAAAGCTGAGTGCCAAAAAATTGATGCTTTTGAATTGTGGTGTTGGAGAAGACTCTTAAGAGTCCCTTGGACTGCAAGATGATCCAATCAGTCCATCCTAAAGGAAATCAGTCCTGAATATTCATTGGAAGGACTGATATTGAAGCTGAAACTCCAATAGTTTGGCCATCTGATGTGAAGAGCTGACTCATTTGAAAAGACCCTGATGCTGGGAAAGATTGAAAGCAGGAGAAGAAGGGGACGCCAGAGCATGAGATAGTCGAATGGCATTGCTGACTCACTGGACATGAGTTTGAGTAAATTCTAGGAGTTGGTGATGGACAGGGAGGCTTGGCATGCTGTGGTCCATGGGTCACAAAGAGTTAGACACGACTGAGCGACTGAACTGAAATGAACTGAAGAATCAGCGATAATACCATAGCAAGTGCTATGTAGGCTTCTCTGGTGGCTCAGTCGGTAAAGAATCTGCCTGCAATGGCAGAGACCTCAGTTCAATCCCTGGGTTGGGAAGATCCCCTGGAGAAAGGATGGGCTATCCACTCCAGTATTCTTGGGCTTCCCTGGTGGCTCAGATGGTAAAGAATCCACGTGCAATGTGGGATACCTGGTTTCGATCCCTGGGTTGGGAAGATCCCCTGGGGAGGGCATGGCAACCCACTCCAGTATTCTTGCCTGGAGAATCCCCATGGGCAGAGGAGCCTGGATGGCTACAGTCCACAGGGTCATAAAGAATCTGTCATGACTAAGCACAAAGCACAGGTACTATGTAACATTTTCTGCCAGTGTCGAGTTCAGTTGCATATTAGATAACGCAAGACACAGAAAGAATCATGATAATAAGCAGTCCAATAAGCTGTAAATGCTCAGTTATCTAATTCAGAATGGGCATTACACATTCTATGAACTATCTGGTTTTCCAGGTGGCCATAGTGGTAAAGAATCCATCTGCCGATGCAGGAGACATAAGAGACATGGGTTTGGTCCCTGAGTCAGGAAGATCCCCTGCAAAAGGAAATAGCAAACTCCAGCATTCTTGTCTGGAGAATCTCATGGACAGAGGACTTAACACATATGAACTATCTAAAAACAAACATATGTGTGTTAGTCACTCTGTCGTGTCTGATTCTGTGCAATCCCATGGACTGTAGCCCACCAGGCTCCTCTGTCCATGGAATTCTCCAGGCAAGAATACTGGAGTGGGTTGCCATTTCCTTCTCCAGAAGATCTTCCCAGCCCAGGGATCAAACCCTGGTTTCCTGCATCTCAGGCAGATTCTTTATCGTTTGAGCTATGGGAAGTCTAAAAAACAAACATATACAGCTCCTTAATTTTCTTCCCAGAATGTATGTGAACTTCTCCTCAGTCCCTTCATGCCTGTCTCCTTCTGTGTACATATAGTGAAAAAAACTGATAAAAATAAAACCAACGTTCATTTTACTTATTTCATTTCAGCATCAAGTAAGAACATGTTTGGTGGATTATCTATTTTCCTGGACTATCCACGCAATGTGAGGTGTCAGTACATACGCTATCCAGAACTCTTCATCATCTAGGTCCTGGAAGAACTGGAACAAGGCATATGACTCTTTCAGTTTCTCATGATGCTCAGCCGCCAATTCCTTGACATTCAGAAAGCGCTCGTTGACATTATCCCTTTTCTCCACAATCTGGTCAGTATTGAAAGTTCCACTGGAGATCAGATCTGTAGCCAATGTGTTCAGGTCCTGGAGTGCATCCTAGAAAGCCCAAGTGTCCTCAATGATTAGTGTAGTATAGGTATTAAGTGGGAGAAGGCAATGGCACCCCACTCTAGTACTGTTGCCCAGAAAATCCCATGGATGGAGGAGCCTGGTAGGCTGCAGTCCATGGGGTCACGAAGAGTCGGACATGACTGAGCGATTTCACTTTCACTTTCCACTTTCATGCATTGGAGAAGGAAATGGCAACCCACTCCAGTGTTCATGCCTGGAGAATCCCAGGGACGGGGGAGCTTCGTGGGCTGCAGTCTATGGGGTCGCACAGAGTCGAACACGACTGAAACAACTTAGCAGTAGCAGTAGCAGCAGGTATTAAGTAGACCTTTAAACACTGCTAGTTCAGATTCAAAGACTGTGGAAAATAGATCATTTTTGAAGATAATGAATTTGGCCTTATGCTCTTTTAACTCAGTTTGGATAAGGGCAAGACTACGGACATTGTAGATAGCATGGCTACTTTGTTGGAACTGTGTATTTGGCCTTCTGATGTTTTCCCTTGTGTTTTCTTCCTCTCTCCATACGGAAAATAAGACCTTGGTGAACAAGCACTGTGTCTCCAAACAGGGTTATCTTTTCACAGTGCTGAATATGACACAGGCTGAGTGACTGAAATGTCCAAGATTCTCTTTTGGCAACGTTCTCAGGCTAGTCACATTCAGAACACAGCCAGCCTCTTCTGTCTATTTGCATTCCAAGTCTGCCCCCTAGTGATGTTCAAGAGAATATCATCAAGTCCTGAAACTAAGAAAACCTTTGACATCATGTTCTTTCTGTGTCTGTGTTACCAAATAAAGCTGATGATACAAAATCCATCAATGTGAAATTAACACCTCTCTGAATGTTTATCATAGCTCACAGGACACCTCTCTGCTTGACATTAGGATACAACTGAAATGCTCCATAGAACTTTCACAATGTACATATAGTTCAACTGCCTTGCACGTGCTCCCATCTGATTTTTTTTAGTAGTTCTGAAAAATAAACTTTTATTTTCTTTAAAATGCCAGATCAAATATATCAGCTTTGGAAGAGAGTGAGTTTATATGCATGGTTAAAATGTAAACAAGACCATTTTTAGGATCTACTTCTTAGAATCTGACTCCAGTATTCTTGCCTGGAAAATTCCATGGAGAGAGGAGCCTGGTAGGCTACAGTCCATGGGGTCTTAAAGAGTCAGACATGATTGAGTGACTAACATTTTTACTTTCACATTTTATTGGAATCTTAGAATCTATGATTTAATGATAATAAAGTTAACAGCTCTGAAGTCTATGGATTTGACCTGATTATAATGACTGCTGGTTGAGAATACTAAGCTAAGCTTTGCAAAGCTGTGTTCTCAATGGACTCCTGACACAGGAAAGTGAAAAGTCACCAACATTTCTGTTCTGGCCAGAAGAGTGTAATTCTAATACTACTTACCTGTCTAGCCAACATCTCTGTTTCCAGTAGCTGATGTTTCTTGAGCAAGTTTCCTGCTGAAGCCAGATCCCTGGCCTGATCCTTCATGGTCAGCAGTGTCTCTGCCTGGAAATGGAAAGGTAAGCAATACAGCTGCCAGATGAAAACTGTCTTTAAGGAGAACAAGATTCACAACCATGTCCGCAAACTTTTCCCAAGAAAAGTCAAGGAAATTGCTCATGTATTAAACTCCCATGCCCACACCGTTTCCAGGTATAAATACCTCTGAGAGCCAGAAGTCAAAGTCCCGGATGCCTGTGTTGAACCTCTGCTGGCGACTAGCTTCATCGAGCTTCTGTCCTTTGTCAATTGTTACCGCAAGCAAGTAGTTCCAGTTTTTCTCCAACTCTTCTACTTGATCCTGTGCGTGTTAGTCATTCAGTCACGTCTGACTCTTTGCAGACCCCATGAACTGCAGCCCACCAGCCTCCTCTGTCCATAGGATTTCCCAGGCAACAATACTGGAGTGGATTCCCATGCCCTCCTCCAGGGGATCTTCCCAATCCCAGGGTTCAAATCCAGGTCTCCTGCATTGCTGGCAGATTCTTTATTGTCTGATCCACCAGGGAAGCCCTACTTGATCACAGCCCCCTCTCTGGAATTGAGGGGTCATTATGGTATTTAGGGTCCTGTGACAAATTGAAAGGATAATGTAGGGAGGCTCTGGAGTTTGAGTCTAGCCAAAATCTTCCAGTAATTGAAGGTCATATATTTTAAATCATAATTGTTTACGCTGGTTTAAATCTGGGAAAGCAACAGTAGGTGTTTACAGAAATTTTGAAGAAAGAGTTCTGGACTGATTACAGAAACTGATTGCCTAAATGCCAAAACTCTTGGTGGTAGGGACATAAAATATAAGCAAGCATTATAACACATAGGAATTAAGTCTAAAGCTGTCTTGGAGGTCAAAATGCTGAGTATGATGGGAGTGATAAGGTCTGAAAGTGCAAGTCTCTCAGTCGTGTCCGACTCTTTGTGATGCCAAGGACTATACAGTCCATGGAATTCTCCAGGCCAGAATACTGGAGTGGGTAGCCTATCCCCTCTCCAGGGGATCGTCCCCATCCAGGGATCCAACCCAGGTGTCCCTCATTGCAGGCGGATTCTTTACCAGCTGAGCCAAAAGGGAAGCTCTAGAATACTGGAGTGGGTAGCCTATCCCTTCTCCAGAAGATCATACCAACCCAGAAATTGAACTGGGGTCTCGTGCATTGCAGATGGAGTCTTTACCAACTGAGCTATCAGGGAATCCCAAAACAACATATTTTCCTCCTCTTTTGTGAAAAAAACAAAGGGAAGACCATTAACAGAATATATTCCATATTCCTACACATGGAAACACCAAAAGGGTATAAAAGATTTCTCTTCCTATGATAGCCCAAAGCCCATTGTAAGCAGAACCCACCTTCACAGACTCTTCATTACCATCGCATGCCCTCCGCTCAACCAGAGTGTTCCCTAAAATAATGACTCCTTCCACCTGCTCAGCTCGGCTATTGACCTCATCTTCAAAGGCCTTGTGCTTCAGATATTTTCTCTGAAGGGAAAGCAGAATCTAAATTACCATCTAATTTAGAAAATAAGATGAGATAAATTCTGTTTAAAAGGAAAAATTAAGGATTCTTAATTCATTCTTTTTTTTCTTATTATTATTATTTTTTTTTACTTTACAATATTGTATTGGTTTTGCCATATATCAACATGCATCCACCACGGGTGTACACGTGTTCCCCATCCTGAACCCCCCTCCCACCTCCCTCACCATACCATCCAATTCTTGGGAACAACTCCCTCCACGTTAGACTCAGAAATCCCTGAAGGCAGGGACGACAGTCTGAACAGTAAGGAAGTTTTCCACGTTAGAAGGTGACCATTCGTTCATCAGTCTGAGTATGTTGAAGTTTTCCAAGATTCTTACTTTGAACTTACCTGAATATTGGTGGGATCTTTATAGGATTCATCACAGGCTATGGGCAGCATCTCACTGATCCATTCTTCTTGGTCCTTGAAGTCATGGTAGAATTGTTTTAGGTCAGCATAGTCTCCAAGTTTCATCCGCTCAGCAGTCAGCTGTTCTTTGAGAATCCTCCATCTGAAAGTCGGAACTAGATTATTCTCTGCCCTCTATCTTTCCACCAAGCCTTGATGCCATATCTATGAATCTCCCTATTTGCTTATCTGCACTTTATCTTCTCATTCTCATTATTTGAACACTTATATGTCATATATGGGCTTCCCAAGTGGCACTAGTGGTAAAGAACCTGCCTACCAATGCAGGAGATGTAAGAGATGAGAGTTAGATCCCTGGGTCAGGAAGATTCCCTAAAGGAAGGCATGGCAACCCACTCCAGTGTTCTTGCCTGGAGAATCCCATGAACAGAGGAGCCTGGTGGGCTATAGGCCACAGGGTTGTAAAGAGTCAGACATAACTGAAGCAGCTTAGAAGAGCACAGCACAGAAATGAGAACTCAAAGTATTATCTCCATCCTCAATTCTAGTAAAGTAGTCACTTTTCTATATCTTCCTGAGTGAGTAAGTGAGTGCATGTCACTCAGTTGTATCTGACTCTTTGCAACCCCATGGACTATACAGTCCATGGAATTCTCCAGGCCAGAATACTGGAGTGGGTAGCCTATCTCTTCTTCAGGGTATCTTCTCCAGGGGATCTAACCCAGATCTCCTGCATTGTAGGCAGATTTTTTTTTACCAGCTGAGCCACAAGGAAAGCTCCTATATCTTCCTATAGCTCACAAAACAACTGCTCAATACTGACCTGTCTAGTATCCGTTGGTTCCGAGCAGCAATCTCTTCCTTGGCATAGTGGTCTTCAGATATGAGTCGTTCAGCAAAAAGATCTAGTTCAGTGATTCTATTATCCTAGATAAAGGAAAGAGAAAAAGCCCAGAGACCCAGAAATTAGGCTCTTGGTGCAATCTGACTTCCTCCTAGAAAAGGAGAGATATATCCTTTGTGGCTTCATGAAGGGCAACAAAACCAAAGCCAAAAGGTAAATGCCTTAAAGGGAGGTGGCTTTTAACTCAACAAGAAGAGAAACATCAATAGTGATACTGAGGTGGACTACATGTGTGGTGCCGATTTCCCTATAGAACAGACACTTCTCTTGGTCATTGTAGAAAGTGATTCCTGCATTGAATGGGATGTTGGATAGCATATAAAATAGCTTTTGCACCTTGGCTAAGACTAAGCCACTATGTTGCCCGCCTACCTCAGAGTTTATGTAAAAAGCAAATGGGAATTAAAATACATGCAAATCATAAAACCACATACATGTTCAGGATTTCTGTCATTATTACTAATAGTTATTGTTGGAATTCTTGTATTAGCTGTTATTACCTGGTCAGTAATCGCTTTGTCCAAATCGTCACGTTTCTTCATCAAGGCCTCCAGAGTGTCTAAGGACCCCTTATCATCCGACCTTAGATCATTCTCACGTGCCACCATCCAGCTCTCAGCCTGATCACAGTTCCCTCGGAACAACTATGGGGGTTAAAATTAAATGTATATGGTATGTTCATTCCAGGCAGACAGAGGAAATGATCTCCCACCTCTCCCATGATACTGATAATAGGGACCCTGTAAAGGATGCTAAAGCTGAAACTCCAGTACTTTGGCTACCTCATGAGAAGAGTTGACTCTTGGAAAAGACTCTGATGCTGGGAGGGATTAGGGGCAAGAGGAGAAGGGGACAACAGAGGATGAGATGGCTGGATGGCATCACTGACTCGATGGACATGAGTCTGAGTGAACTCCGGGAGTTGGTGATGGACAGGGAGGCCTGGCGTGCTGCGGTTCATGGGGTTGCAAAGAGTCAGACATGACTGAGCAACTGATCTGATCTGAACTGATCTGAAAGGATGTCAATATTCTTTCAAGAAACATTCACACAATAAACCTTGGCTATCTTGGACCTTTTACTCTTCCCTGAAAACATGTTTTATGTTTTCATATAAGCTTTCCTCCATTCTTGCAGTACTATTTTCCATATCCTAGACATGGTAAACGGGCTTCCATGTGGCACAGTAGTAAAGTATCCACCTGCCAATGCAGGAGATGCAAAAGATGTGGGTTTGATCCCTTGGTCAAGAAGATCCCCTGGAGTAGGAAATGGCAACCTGCTCCAGTATGCTTGCCTGGACAATTCCATGGACAGAGGAGCCCATGGGCTACAGTCCATGGGGTCACAAAAGAGTTGGACACTCTGAGCTACTGAGCATGCACACACACACGCACACACGCACACACACACACTTGGTGAAAACTGGCTGGTTATTTCTTTAAGACTCTGGCAAAGACTGCTTTTCAGAACAGCATGTGACATTTTCACTCACTTCCCTCAGGACCATTAATCACTCCTTCTGCTATAATCTCAAAACATTCACACATTTTATCAGTAATTATTTTATATATTAGAATGATTTGCCTCAGTTCAGTTCAGTTCAGTTCAGTTGCTTAGTCATGTCCGACTCTTTGCGACTCCATGATTCACAGCACTCCACGCCTCCCTGTCCATCACCAACTCCCGGAGTTCAGTCAGACTCATGTGCATCGAGTTGGTGATGCCATCCAGCCATCTCATCCTCTGTCATCCCCTTCTCCTCCTGCCCCCAACCCCTCCCAGCATCAGGGTCTTTTCCAATGATCTGTCTACAAGTCTAATTTCACTACTTTTAGAAAATAGACACTATCTTACTAATATTTGTGTTCCTGCTGCTGCTGCTAAGTCACTTCAGTTGTGTACGACTCTGTGTGACCCCAGAGACGGAGCCCACCAGGCTCCCCTGTCCCTGGGGTTCTCCAGGCAAGAACACTGGAGTGGGTTGCTATTTCCTTCTCCAATGCATGAAAGTGAAAAGTGAAAGTGAAGTTGCTCAGTTGTGTCAGACTCCTAGCGACCCCGTGGACTGCAGCCTACCAGGCTCCTCCACCCATGGGATTTTCCAGGCAAGAGTACTGGAGTGGGGTGCCATTGCCTTCTCTGATATGTGTTTCTAGGAACACAATAAAATCAATAAAAATCAATCAGTAAAACTTTCAATCAATAAGTAAGTTTAAATATCAATAAATTATAACCACTTAATTTCAGGGCCCCATGCCCTAGGACTGACCTCCATTTTGTTTAGCTTTTCATTAACAAGAATAGGAGCAAAGAACACTACAATGATCAGAAAATGCAAAGCAGAAAATGCAATGTCAGATAATCAAGAGATACCTTTATGATTTTGGAATGGAATTCCAGTGAAATAAGCACCTGTATTAACTCTGTGAAACTGCGTAGAAGGAACAGACTCAGCTAAGCCTGTTTAACGATTGGGAATTTGCAGTACCTGCAACTCCAGACACTGATCTAGCATCTTTTTGCGTTGTTCCCAAGCACTCTCCAACTCATCTCTCTCTAGTCTAACAGCTTGAAGCTTTTCTTCAATTTCGGGGCTGGCCCGGTGCCCACTGATTGTAAGATCTGTACCAAAATCTTCAAAGGCCTGGAAGGCGGGAGCCTGGGCCTCCATGTCAGCACGATGCTCCTGTGGTAAAAAGGGATCAGAGACTGGTGAGTCCAGTGACATCTCACAAAAGTTGCAAAATGCAGGAAGTTTGCGAGGTTATGTGATCAGAGGCTAAGGCTTTTGTCACCATACCTGATGCCGCTCTATCATGATCTCTGTGCCAGTTAAATCTTCAGCCAGTTCCTGGGATGAAACCATGCCACCAATGCCACTAATCCAATTCTGTAAGTCCCTAGAGAAATGGCATACTGAAATTGAATCAAGGAAACCTTGCAACTTGCTATAAAATTGTCTGTCCTTGGACTTTTTCTCCCCTAGAAAACGTTTCCAGATCTATATTTTCTTTCTGGTTTATAGCCTTCACAGATCTTAGCTTTGTTGTTTTCACTGTATAACTTAATAATAGCATTCTGTTGCATTTGAAATTTTCTTCACACACTATCTCTTTTGATTCTTGCAATAATTTTGAGTAGAATTCTGGAAATTCTTTTCCTTCTACTTTGGAGATGAGGAAGTTGGCCTAGAGAATGTAAGTGATTTGCCTATGTGCTAAAACTGGAAATAGACAGATGGAGTAGAACCCAGACACTGGAATCCTGGACTGGTACATATTCCATTACTTTTAACATGTCCTACTCCTTTAGTGTGGATTTTTGGGTTTAAAGATTTGTCTTAGCATAGAATCTCAGGTGAGGCATGTGTTTCTTCTTACTCTTATTCCAAATCGAATCCAGTACATGCTTCTGCCCAACACACACACACACACACACACATACACAACATACTTACTCTCTGCTGCTGATTAAACCAGGGTCATTTGCCACTCTTTTAGAAGTCAATAAATTAGAAAAGGAGGGATAAAGTCCATCTGTCCCAGAAGGTAAATGTCATTGAGTTAAAAAATTATATATGATGGTCAAATTCAGCATCTCATGAAGAGTGCCCTTACTCTTGTTTATTAAATAGGAATCTGTAGCTGTAGGGCAGAAAGTCCTCTTCTTTTGCAAACTCATTTATTCACTTATTTAAACAACTAAGTTTTATTGTGAAAAAGATGTATTTGTGCCTTCTAGGAGTTCACGCTTTATACTGAGAGAAGAAAACAAAAAGCAAGCAAAACATAGAGACTAGTATTTTTTTTTCAAAAACCCTAAAAAGAAAGACTGTCCTGAAGAGATAAAATAAGGTGTTAGAGTTGCTCTGAGAGTGCTAATATTACTTCTGCAATGTTGAAGAATATTTCATAAAGGGAAAGAGTCAGCATTTAACATGGAATCTGAAGTATAGGCAGAAGCTATATCAACAGAGATACATGGGCATATATATGCTTTGGAGGAGTGAGTATGTATGCTATTTATTTATACTATGTGAAACACTATAACTTTCCAGAGATGCTGAATTGGGGAGGGCATTGGCAAGAACACTTGCAATCATTTGGCAAAGTCGCCCCCTTTTATCTTCAAAAATATTACATTGCAAGCTGTTACTTCCTGAACCCTCAATTCTAAATGTAGGCTGATATGATGGGGCAGAGTGTGCAAATTTTTCCACAGATAAAGTGTGTATTTGCTAAAACATGATCATGTCTAAACTGTTTACCAAAACAGTGAAACTTCTCCAACAATCAAAAACAATTAAACTCCAATAAAAAATTAATTTAAAAAAGGATTTGAGCTTAGCATTTCTGAATTTATCTCTTGCTATTTCTCCTCACCCCTGTGACATACAAAACTCAGGCTCTAGCTGTTTCTGCATCATGGGCATTCTATACCTTCCTGTTCTCATGCTTTTGTTTATATAGTTCCATCTATTTGTTGGGATGTGTGTTTGGGGCTGTTCTATGTTCTACCATGGTTATATGTATTCTTCTTTGCTTTTCCAATAGACTATCTCCCCATATTCTATGCATGTGTGTACTCAGTCATGTCCGACTCTGTGTGACCCCATGGACTGCAGCCCTCCAGGCTCCTCTGTCCATGGGATTTTCCCAGCAAGAATACTGGAGTGGGTTACCATTTTCTCCTTCAGGGGATCTTCCTGACCCAGGGATCAAATCCATATCTCCTTTGTCTCCTGCATTGGCAGGCACATTCTTTACCACTAGTGCCTCTGGGAACTCCCAATATCCTATAATTCCTCATATAGCACTCTCTATATAGTATAGACTCCATAGAAGCATACTTAATTGGCCTAGATAACCTCATATTCTTCCAAAATTCAATATTTCATGGCTTGAAATATTGAACCTGAGAATTTTGTTCCTTACCAAAGGTACAATCTGGACCAAGAGGTACCCTCCAAACCAGGTAATGAAGAACACCTGTACCCAAACAGCTCCTAGAAGCTCCATTTATGGGCCAGGCATGGACTCTGCCAATTCCACCTGGTGGAAGTCTGCCTCTGGAACCTTACCTGGCCTGGCTGAGGAACTGGTAGAATTTTAAGGCCTCCTGTAGGTTCTCCTTACGATCCTTTGTAAGCCCCTGCAAGTCATCCCAGGCCTCCTTCAGCTTCAACTGCTGGCTCTGCAGGTCATCAGTGGCATCTGGGTGGGATTCACTGAGTCGATCTGCTGTGTCCCTCAATACCTCCACCTAGGGAGTCCAGAGCTCTGACAGTCAGCTTGGTGTCACACCTGAATCCTAGCAAAAGAGTTTCAAGCCTCAGGGTGCTCCTTCCTCAAATAGACATCAATGAGGTCTTGCTACTTTTTATATGATAGTGGAAACCCTTTTGATGCATATGATAATTCCCCAAAGTAATCACTCTTGACATGACCATGCTTCTTTTTATGACTAGAAGGCTGCTTCTGGTAGTAAAGTCCAGGGAAGAGGCCTCAGGTATCATGTTGGGCTGTGAAGGTGGCAAGAAGAAGCCCCTGAAGCAGCCCAAAGAGCAAGTCAAGAAGATAAAAGAGGAAGATAAGGCATTCAAGCAGAAACAGGAGGAGCAGAAGGAATTTGAGGAGCTAACAGGAAAGGCTGCAGGGAAAGGGTCCCCTGGCCACAGGTGGAATTAAGAAATCTTACAAAAAGGAATCTGTTCCTTGTGCCTGAGGCAATGATGATCATTAATTCCATTCCTATTTAAACATTTGTATTCTCTGACATACCATCTGTTGCCACCTATAGGAAGAATGAAGTATTGTCTTGGAATCTATCATACATTTAAAAATAAACCTTTGTATAAACAAATAAACAAGGCTATAGGGCAGGGTGGTTAAGTGACTTGGTTGGTGGCAAGTGTCAATTAATATGAAGATCTTTTTAATGTAGACATTTTCTGTGCTTCTTTTTGGTTTTTATGGTAACGCAAGTTCTATGCTCCCCCTGAGTTATTCCAGAGTGTATTTGGCAAGCTTTAGAGTTCATTTTTTGGCCAGAGTAGGATTAAGCTTCTTCAATCCCTTCTAAGGAAGCTCTGCATCACACTCAGGCATAAGCCTGGTCATACCAGGTATGATCATCTCCTATTTATCTTAGACTACTGATCTCCAACTAACTGCTATACATTCTAGTCACTTGGAACTCACGAAGAGTTCTCACTTGGAACTCACAAACTCACAAACATTTACAATATATTTTCCCTCAATGCTATTTGGTGCAGCCACTGTAGAAAACAGTATGGAGATTCCTCAGAAAACTAAAAATAGAATTGCCATATGATCCAGCAATCCCTCTCCCAGGCATATATTCAGACAAAATTAGAATTCAAAAAGATACACACACCCCAATATTCACAGCAGCACTCTTTACAATAGCCAAGACACAAAACAACCTAAATGTTCATTGACAGATAAATGGATAAAGAAGATATAATACGCATATAATGGACTATTACTCAGCCATAAAAAGAATGAAATAATGCCATTTGGAGCAACTAGAGATTATCATACTAAGTGAAGTATGTCAGAAAGAGAAAGACAAATACCATATGATATCATTTACACGTGGAATCTGAAATATGATGCAGATGAACCCATCTATAACATGGAAACAGAGTCATAGACATAAAGAACAGACCTGTGGTTGCCAAGGAGGAGGGGATTGCGGGAGGAATAGAGAAGGAGGTGGGGTTATCAGGTGTAAGCTTTTATATACAGAATGGATAAACAGTAAAGTCCTACTGTATATCACAGAGAACTATATTCAATATCCTATGATAAACCTTAATAGAAAAGAAGATAAAAAGGATATAAATGTATATATATATATATATATTTATACATATTTATAAAACTGAATCACTTTGCTGTACAGCAGTAATTAACACAACCTTGTAAATCAACTGTATTTCACTTTAAAAAAAAATTAAAACCATTTCCCTGCACATAAATTGCCCTGGGCATGCCCTTTTGGTAGACTAGCTTTCGGGACAGGGTTAAAGAACAAGAATGGAGTAGGATAAAGAGAACTAAAGTAAGAGACTGGATAATAAAAGCAAAGGAGAGGGCATTAATATGGGTAGATGTGAAGAGGAATGTGCTGGAAAAGCTTGAAGGCACATCTCACCTTTTCCCCCAGAGGTATGAGATCTCTTTCAAAGTTTTCATGCTGTCGTTGAAGGGCCTGCACACTGAATAAGTCTGAGCCAGGGTCAGCAGTATTGAGGGCCTGGCACTTCTTCTCAATCTGTTCCTTTGTGTCATCTGCTTCTCTGGTGCATAAGGGTAAAAAGTTTAAGAATAATAACACAAACTGGAGGCAGACTAGCTGGGCTCATGTACCAGTAGTAGTCATCAGTACCACCATCATCATCCTTTTTTTAAGGATGTGTTAGAACTAAGTGTTAGAACTTAGGCTCATTTAATCTTTACAACAATGACTTGAGGCCTAATTATTATTACCAGTCCCATTTACATATGAGAAAACTAAAGCTTAGAGGCTAAGTAGCAAAAAAAAAAAAAATAGGTTAGGTATTTTCTCAAGATTGTACCCTAGCCATACATTTAGTCAGACCCTAAATTTGAATCAAATGCCCTGATAGCAAAGGCACATTCTTAACTGTGGAATAACATGGAAAACCTTTAGTTCACTCACTCCGTTATGTCTGACTCTTTGTGATCCCATGAATTCCAGCACGCCAGGCCTCCCTGTCCATCACCAACTTCCGGAGTTTACTCAAACTCACATCCATTGAGTCGGTGATGCCATACAGCCATCTCATCCTCTGTCATTCCCTTCTTCTCCTGCCCCCAATCCCTCCCAGCATCAAGGTCTTTTCCAATGAGTCAATTCTTCGCATGAAGTGGCCAAAATACTGGAGTTTCAGCTTTAGCATCATTCCTTCCAAAGAAATCCCAGGACTGATCTCCTTTAGAATGGACTGGTTGACCTCCTTGCAGTCCAAGGGACTCTCAAGAGTCTTCTCCAACACCACAGTTCAAATACATCAATTCTTCAGCACTCAGCTTTCTTCACAGTCCAACTCTCACATCCATACAAGACCACTTGAAAATCCATAGGCTTGACTAGACAGACCTTTGTTGGCAAAGTAATGTCTTTGCTTTTGAATATGCTATCTAGTTTGGTCATAATTTTCCTTTCAAGGAGTAAGTGTCTTTTAATTTCATGGCTGCAATCACCATCTGCAGTGATTTTGGAGCCCCAAAAAATAAAATCTGACACTGTTTCCCCATCTATTTGCCATGAAGTGATGGGACCAGATGCCATGATGTTAGTTTTCTGAATGTTGAGCTTTAAGCCAACTTTTTCACTCTCCTCTTTCACTTTCATCAAGAGGCTTTTTAGTTCCTCTTCACTTTCTCCCATAAGGGTGGTGTCATCTGCATATCTGAGGTTATTGATATTTCTCCCAGCAATCTTGGTTCCAGCTTGTGCTTCTTCCAGCCCAGCATTTCTCCTGATGTACTCTGCATATAAGTTAAATAAGCAGGTGACAATATACAGCCTTGACATACTCCTTGTCCTATTTGAAACTAGTCTGTTGTTCTATGTCCAGTTCTAACTGTTGCTTCCTGACCTACATACAGGTTTCTCAAGAGGCAGGTCAGGTGGTCTGGCATTCCCATCTCTTTCAGATTTTTATACAGTTTATTGTGATCCACACAGTCAAAGGCTTTGGCATAGTCCATAAAGCAGAAATAGATGTTTTTCTGGAACTCTATTGCTTTTTCCATGATCCAGTGGATGTTGCCATTTGATGTCTGGTTCCTCTGCCTTTTCTAAAACCAGCTTGAATATCTGGAAGTTCACGGTTCAAATATTGCTGAAGCCTGGCTTGGAGAATTTTGAGCATTACTTTACTAGCGTGTGAGATGAGTGCAGTTGTTCAGTAGTTTGAGCATTCTTTGGCATTGCCTTTCTTTGGGATTGGAAGGAAAACTAATGTTTTCCAGTCCTGTGGCCACTGCTGCATTTTCCAAATTTGCTGGCATATTGAGTGCAGCACTTTCACAGCATCATCTTTCAGGATTTGAAACAGCTCACCTGGAATTCCATCACCTCCACTAGTTTTGTTCGTAGTGATGCTTTCTAAGGCCCACTTGACTTCACATTCCAGGATATCTGGCTCTAGTCAGTGATCACACCATCGTGATTATCTTGGCCATGAAGATCTTTTTTGTACAGTTCTTCAGTGTATTCCTGCCATCTCTTCTTAATATCTTCTGCTTCTGTTAGGTCCATATCATTTCTGTCCTTTATCGAGCCAATCTTTGTATGAAATGTGCCCTTGGTATCTCTAATTTTCTTGACAAAATCTCTAGTCTTTCCCATTCTGTTGTTTTCCTCTATTTCTTTGCATTGATCGCTGAAGAAGGCTTTCTTATCTCTTCTTGCTATTCTTTGGAACTCTGCATTCAGATTCTATGTCTTTCCTTTTCTCCTTTGCTTTTTGCTTCTCTTCTTTTCATAGCTATTTGTAAGGCCTCCTCAGACAGCCATTTTGCTTCTTTGAATTTCTTTTCCATGGGGATGGGTTCATCCCTGTCTCCTGTACAATGTCCCAAACCACTGTCCATAGTTCATCAGGCACTCTCTCTATCAGATCTCATCCCTTAAATCTATTTCTCACTTCCACTGTATAATCATAAGGGATTTGATTTAGGTCATGCGTGAATGGTCTAGTGGTTTTCCCTACTTTCTTCAATTTCAGTCTGACTTTGGAAATAAGGAGTTCATGATCTGAGCCACACTCAGCTTCTGGTCTGGTTTTTGCTGACTGTATAGAGCTTCTCCATCTTTGGCTGCAAAGAATATAATCAACCTGATTTCGATTTTGACCATCTGGTGATGTCCATGTGGAGTGTCTTCTCTTGTGTTGTTGGAAGAGGGTGTTTGCTATTACCAGTACGTTCTCTTGGCAAAACTCTATTATCCTTTGCCCTGCTTCATTCTGTACTCCAAGGCCAAATTTGCCTGTTACTCCAGGTGTTTCTTGACTTCCTACTTTGCATTCCAATCCCCTATAATGAAAAGGACATCTTTTTTGGGTGTTAGTTCTAAAAAGTCTTGTAGGTCTTCATAGAATCATTCAACGTCAGCTTCTTCAGCATTACTGGTTGGGGCATAGTCTTGGATTATCGTGATATTGAATGCTTTGCCTTGGAAACGAACAGAGATCATTCTGTCATTTTTGAGATTGCATCTAAATACTGCATTTTGGACTCTTTTGTTGACCATGATGGCTACTCCATTTCTTCTAAGGGATTCCTTCCCACAGTAGTATATATAATGGTCATCTGAGTTAAATTCACCTATTCCAGTCCATTTTAGTTCGCTGATTCCTAGAATGTTATCGTTCACTCTTGCCATCTCCTGTTTGACCACTTCCAATTTGCCTCGATTCATGGACCAAACATTCCAGGTTCCTATGCATTATTACTCTGTACAGCATCAGACCTTGCTTCTATCACCAGTCACATCCACATCTGGGTATTGTTTTTGCTTTGGCTCCATCCCTGCATTCTTTCTGGAGTTATTTCTCTACTGATCTCCAGTAGCATATTGGGCACTTACCGACCTGGGGTGTTTCTCTTTTAGTATCCTATCATTTTGCCTTTTCATACTGTTCATGGGGTTCTCAAGGCAACCTTACACCATTTTAAATAACAAGACTTGTCTGCCTCTCAGTTTCCCCTTCTCTGAATATTCAAAAATGCATTTTTACACAGCAAAGGTGTTTGGTTGTCAGTTTGTTTACTTAGTTGTGCATTCTGTTTCTTAGTATAGAGATTTGGCAATCAGACATAAAAAAAAAAAAAAAAAAAAAACATCTTTTAGAGTCAATGTGATGTTTGTTTCCCTCTACTCTCTACTTCTAGTTCAGATGTGTTATTACTTAAACCTCTTGTTTCAACTTCAGTTTTCATTCACTATCATGAAAACATATATAAACTGCTAATTATGTACCAGGGCCCAAGCCTAGGTATGAGAAAATTGAAGTTGGTTGTCTGGAGTAGCCTACATGCCCAATGAGATATCTACCTACTACTGAAGCATCTGATTTCCTATTTTATCCAGGAAGAAGGGTTAAGCTAGTAGCTATGGTTCTACTATAGCAATTAGAATCAGTGGTTCTCAAGTTAGTTTTAGAGCAGCACTGCTTTTCAAGGTTAAAATTCTCACCTGTGAAACATCTGGACAGCATGGGCACTGCCTAGCAGCTGGCGCTGTTCCTCTGCCAGCCTCTGCAAGGACCTCCATCGGGCATTCAACTCCTGAAACAGGCAGACACAGACTTTAGCTAGGGATCTAACTCAGCTTAGTGGTGTCTGAAGATTAGATGAGGCTTAAATCCTGATTATTTTCATGCTAACTCCTTTAGAAATTGCACAGGTTTCTTTCTTTCTTGGATAGTTTGAGCTTGGGCCTCAGCTATGCCAATGCAGTTAAAAAAGGGATCACATTCCTTCCCAAATTGATGTTCCAGGTGGGAACCAACAACCTTAGAACATCAATTGATATTGGCTGCCCCAGAGACTACATTACAACCTCTGAAGTGTAAGTTTGACTTCTTGCCTTGGTAGCTAGAAGACATTGCCTTTTTCTATGACCTCTAGTATTTTTTTGTGTCCTGAAATGATTAAACCAGGCAGTCTCTTAGAACCCTATTTTCTGTGAAGAGTAAGAAAATTGTTCCTTTGCACATTCTTTCTCACTCTTACCCCACATCAGTTACCATAAAAGAAGGCAGGGCTTCTCCTCACTGGTTTATGATAACTCAGATAACTGGACTAGACATTCCATTAGTTCCGGACATATTTTATGGAACCACAGGTCCAAATTTGAATAAGGTCTCAAATGTCTTCTCTTCCATCTCTACTACCTATATTCTTCTTTTATTAGGTATTATCAGAGCCTATCTCATCCAGTACACTTTCTGGATTAATCACTTCCCACTATCATAGCTCCTTTACCTGCATCGTCTTTGTATTCAAGTATTTGAGCACTGAATTTCTCATGGTGATGGGGTGGGGGAGGTGTGTCAATTTAAGGATTTTTGAATCGATTAAAAGGCATATGACTTAGCAGCTGAACAACAAGATGGATACACAGCTAGACTATCTGGACTATTTCCTTTGACCTTTCCTATAGCTAGTTCTCTACTGCAATTACCTTCCTCATGTTCTAGCTAATCTGCAGAATATGAAGTTAAATATTTTTAAGTGAGATGAAGGCTCCCCAAACTCAGCCTGGTAGTGAGAAGGAAGAAGGAGTCACAGTTACCTGCTGTATTTGAGCTCCCTCTGGTGTCAAAAGCTCTTCAAATTGAAGATCATCAGCCACCTTGTTGATATCCCTCAGTCGAGGTTCATTTGTCTTCAAATCCTAAGTGGGAAAATGTACCAAAGCAGTTTAAATTCCCTCCTCAAAAATCTTTCACTCTTGCCTGCTCACCTTTGCCCTGACTTGACTATGGATTAAAACATATTGCTAACCATACTTGTAATAAACAACAAACTGCCCTCCTCCAACCTGCCACAAAGAGGAGGACCTTTAAATTCCCTGATACTCAGTGGCTATTAAAAATGTTATTTATATGAAATATAGAGATCTCTTTCCTTAAATTTATTAAAAATATCTCCCTGATTAAATTATACTATCAGAGGGGTCTATGCCTGAGCCAGGTAATAGTTTTTGCTACCAATACAGATGTCTCCACTTTCTGAAAAATTTCATTGTCTGGGTTATGATTTGCTTACATTAAGATATGTTGTAAGAAACAGCCCTAGGGAACTCATCACTATGTCTATAGTGACAATATTGTTCATTTCTCGATACAATGGCCTTTCAATGAGTTTTCTCATGTAAGTCTTATTCTTAGTTTTCTTTTATTAATTGTACCCTATTTACCCTTCCCTTTCTCTTACTTATCTCTCTCTATATATAGAGAAAGACTATTTCCTTTGACCTTTCCCATAACTAGCTCCATACTGCCATTACCTTCTGCATATATGTATATATATGTATATATATATATATATATATATAGCTTTGTACAGCTCTGAATTCCATGTGTAAGGAAAGTATCATATAGAAGAGAAAGGAAAGAAGGGAGAAGTCTATACTAATTGCTAGTTAACATAATAGAACAAATCTGAGAGAATAAAAGAGATTGAGAAGATTTTAGGTAGGCAGAAAATTAAAAATTGTCTGGCTGTCAAGTCAGATTGTTCTTCCCACCTTTCCATTCAAACCTCTACCTGATAACTAGACCTTACAAGAGTCTTACAACACCCAATCTCAACCTGAGCATCAGTATCACAGGCCAGTACAGGACAAGTTGTAAAGATTCAGGAAGACCAGTACTTCCAATAGGATGCAGGAGTGACAGCGACTGCAGGCTACAAAATCAAGGTAACTAGTTTCCTCTGCATTTTCTTTCCACTTGTAATACCTAGAGAAATATTTTAAATATGGAACTCTCTAGCTTTGGGGAGGATATTTAGCAAATATGAAATTAAGGGATTACTTAGGAGGAGATATGAGGTAAAAGGAAATGATGGAAATCCTCAGAAAGCTATCTAGAGGAGACAGCTCTTTCTTACCATTTGGAACTCATCAAACTTTTTCTGTAACTCCCAAACATCATCTAATTCCACCCCGGTGTTTTCTGCCTTTTTCTCTCGGATCCAGTCCAGCATGTCTCCTGCCTCATAGGCCAGCAAAAACTCATTGTAACGTTGCAACAGACGACGTCTGCGCTCGTCTGCCCGATGCAGGAGGGAATGGTACCTAAGTGGAGAAATAAAGAGAATGGAAAATGTGGGAAAAAAGAGACAGAAAACACGGAAGAGTACTGGTAAGAAAGGGAGAGAACAAAAGGGACAAAAAGGAAAGGGAAGAAAAATCAAAAGAAGAACAATAAAGAGGAGGAAATAAAAATGGAAGAAAAATGGCATTGAGAGCAGAGAGACACAAGCTTTCTATTTAAAAACAATCAAAATGTCAGTGTCCCAATAGTGTGACTGACAATACCTCTTCATCTTTCTATAGAAGTGAAAAGTTCACATTCCTATTGACAACTGGATAGGAAATAGCCTTGTATAGTAATATACACAAACAAAGTGCTCGTAGGAGTCAGAAGACCTTTGGACAAGCTTGAAAGAGTGACAGAGTGCCAGGCAGGGTGTCAGAATATGTGACCCTAATATTGTGTGACCTTGGGCAATTTACATAATGGTGCTGGAGTTTCCTTTCCTCATTTAAAAAATAAAGGGTTTGAATTACGCTGTTTACTTTTAGCTCTTAAAATCTGTGAATTTGAAAAGCATCTTTAATCTAACAAATAATAGAATCAAGAGTTGTATCTTTGACCAGTCGGAGATGTTTGGCCAAACACTGTCCAGTTCTCCAGCCTCCAGAACTTACTGGTTCTCAATCTGTTCCTGGCGCTGGATGATGTTGCCTGGTTCTTCTCGCTTCCGTTGTGGGAGCATAGGAAACTCATCACGGGCTAGTTTCCTCACGTAGACAGCTGGCACAAAGCCCTGGTGATCATCAGTTTCTACTTTCCACCAGTCCTAAAGGAAGAGCAAATCCCCACTCCTTCCTTAAAAGCCACATTTAGAAGTTTTAACCCTCATAACCGAGTCTCTAGGCAAAGGGACAAACTGATGACGAGAAGAAATAAACAACTGCTTATAAATTTTATGTATTACAAAGAAGATAAATCAGGAGTTGCAGGAATTGGAGAGATAAGTCTCTGAAATCAAGGAATCTGATATTTGATATTAGATCCTTAACTTTGAGGAAGTTTTCAAAACCCAATGGTCATTCTCTTCATGATAGGGTATTTTGTCTACTGAAAATTCATTTAAAAAACCTATAGGGACAGAATTAAACCAGGCTTCTTCTGGGTAGAGCATCTATGTATGAGAGTATTGTATAAGAACTTTTCCCTATCCTTCTCCTAGAGCCCCTAAAAATTGTGCATTGCCTGAAATTCACCTATAAGAATGTTTCATGCTTAAGTATCACCCTGACTGTCACAGTCTTTTAGGAATGTTGCTATACTAACCACTCTGGAGTTAATATCCTCAGAGAATAATGTAGTGAAATAGGGAAGACTGAGCAAAAAGAAAAGAGTACTGGAACACAGCTTATTTGATAATGACAATCTTGCTTCCCCCCAAAATTATTTATCCTCAGAGTGAAAAATCTTGAGCTCTCTTTTTTTTTCTTCTCAATTTATGAAGATTAATGAAGTATTAAATATTTTAAAAGTTACTTGAACTCTTACTTTTTTATTGAAATGTAGTTGATTTACAATGCTGTGACAATCTCTGCTGTACAGCAAAGTGACTCAGTTATACACATACACACCTTCTTTTTAAAAATATTTTTTCCATTATGTTTTACCACAGGATATTGAATATAGTTCCCTGTGCTGTGCATTAACCTTGATGTTTCCGTGATCTCCTATGATAAATATATTTTAAATATTGGACAATATTTTGTTACTATTCTCACAGTCATGAAGGCTAAAGAAAAACCAAGTTAACAAAAAACCTCTCCTTGACCAGGCTCCTCTTAAGCTCAGTCAATTTTTTCCATTACTAGGAACACTTGCACAGAATAGGAATAAGCAGAGACAAAGAGACAAGTTTTAATCCTGTAACCATATTATAGAATTGCCACTCATGGCTTATAAGTGTTTGGGCTAGTTACTCAAGCTCCTTGAGTCCTCACTTTATTAAGTGTGAAATTGGTATTTTGTAATCTCAAAAGATATGTATAGGATCCTAAGCAATAGCTGGAGGGATGATATTACTCAATAAATTATGGTTATTTAAGAGAGAGAGAGCAATAGAAAAATACTGACTGGTTAAAATATACCCATATCTGGCAGGGTTGGGAGAGTCAACTGCAAGAGCTACCTTGTTGATGGGGAGAAAAGTAGAAAGGAAAGTCACCTTGCTGATGGAACTGAGCAGTGTTAAGACATCATCTTTCTTCATGGTGACTTCTCGGGAGCAGCGGGCCTCAAAGTCATATAAGGCCACAACCCTCTCTTCTGGAGCAGCCACCTCCACAGGTGCAGCTTGTTGTTCCTGAACAAAAATAGGAAGAAGAACATTCTAGTCACCCATAGGAAAGATCTTTCAGTACAACCTACCCACAGTGGGTAGGTTCCTGTACCCAAAGGAGAGAGGAGCTCCTGGTTACAACCTCTTACCTGGATGCCAGTAACAGAGCTATTGCAATATGATATCTTTAGAAATATCATTTCATCTTAGCACTTCTCAGGGGACAGGCAGACTGGGAAATATGTATATAGAGTGAGCAAGTAAGAATTTAATTTGTCAAAAACATATTAAATGCTCTAAGTCACCAGTCTTAAGCAGATATTAAAGGATTGCATGAATCCATGTTTCAGAAAATTGAGAAAGTGAAAGATCCACTTCTTTCATTACCTTCTCCATTCCCTAGGTCTTTAAAGTATTTTGTAGACCAAATATGGACTTTTTTTTTTTTTTTTAAGAGATGAATGGCCGACAGCACAGGGAGGGCCTAGAATTTTAATATTTGAGAAAATAAACCTAGATCAAATATCTTGTTTCTCTTTTTAGCAAGAAACCTGCCCTCCATGATACAGTCTTTCTGATTTTCATTTCCCCCAGATATCTTATCTCTGAGAGAATGAACAAATATAATCACCCTTCATAAGTAATGACCCACATCTTTTTCAGATGGGATGTGAAGATATACCTCCCCTTATATATCCCTCTGATTTTGTATCCTTCAAGTACTATTTCCTCATAACTTACAATTCATAAATCCACCTGTTTTTATGTAGGCACCTACTGTGCAGAGCTTGAGGAAGGCACAGCACTAAAACTCTGTAAATACTTATTGTCATAGTAAGCCTGGCAACCCACTCCAGTACTTTTGCCTGGAGAATCCCATGGAGGGAGGAGCCTGGTAGGCTACAGTCCATGGAGTCGCAAAGAGTCGGACATGACTGAGCGACTTCACTTTCTTTCTTTCTAAGCCTATGTATTTTCTACTTGCAGTGTATGGGTTCAGAGCCCCTCATAAGAAAGAATTTCTTGAATGTGAAAGTGTGTCTTTTTTCTTTCCACTCTACTCAGGAAACATCCATATCATTTAGTTGATTTCTGCTTCCATCACTCTTCCAGACACTTATTTTCACCTTGCAGTCTTGCCATTCTCACAATACTCTTGATTATTTTGTGCTTCAGAGCATTTGCTCGTATAGATTGTTCACTAGAAAAACCCATCTTCTCCTTATCTGCATAGTAAACCACCCTTACAAAACGAATTCAGATAAACTGACTTGCCTCAGCTATGAAGATTTTCCTATCCTCCAGCATTCTAATATCAAGAGAATGAAACACTTCTTTCTTTGAGACTGTTTTCCCATTCATGTATCTATCATATGTTATTTGTTACAATTCATGACCTAATAGACTGTAACTTTCCTTCAAGTCAGAATTATTCTTTTATTCATGCTTGCACATGGTAGACATTTAATACATGTTGGTATAAAAAATAACTAAGAAAGGAAGGAACATAAAAAGGAGAGATATGAATAAAAGAAGTAAAAGAAAAGAAAATGGAAATATAAAAGGAAAAAGGAAACAAAAATATACCAATGAACAAATTATAACACTTATTGAGAAATTCTTTTGCTCTGAATCTCTGTAAATGCTACAAAGATGCTACAGTGCCTGCCTAAAGATTACAAGACAGTATTTTCTGATGCAATTGCTTCCTAGAATATGTAAAGTAAAAACTGGTGACAATTCCTTTTCCTCTGCAGTGGAGAAAGTGATTCTTGTTATACTTAAGTCCTTCTTACCTGGCAGGCTTCTGCCTGATCCCGAAGAGCTTGCATACTGTTTCCAAAAGCCTTCAGATCCACTAGAAAGGCCTCATGCTTCTTTAGAAGAGCCTTAATTTGTTGATGGGAAAATCATCAAAAGCAGATATAGGAAGAACACTAAACTTGTTTTATGATATACTTATTGTCCGCATTCTTATTAAAAGATACTAAATTTGCAAGATGTCTGGTCATGCATTTGGGGGGTTAGATAATCTTTAAGAAATATGGATTTCTATGGGATTAGGAAAATGTGGCATATCTTTTGGGATTTTTGTTAATTCAGATTATCACAGCAGAGGAAGCCCAAAAGTTATCACTCTGGAAACCCCAAATGATCTAAGAAAATATTACGCTATCACACATTCTAATTAGGTACACATTTGGTACCAGTTTGGTGAGTATTAGACAATATCTTTCCCTATGCCCTCCTTACCCCAGCTGCTTCTTCATCTGCCCCGTAGTTAGTGTTGTCTACTATAGGTTCCTTCTCTCTAATCCATGCTTCTGCTTCATGAAGATCAACTAGGTACTGCTGGAATTGGACATTGGCTTCAAGATCATTCTGCCGTCTAGTAGCTCGAGCCTGGAGAGATTCCATATTCTCATTCAAACTCTTGACCCTAGAGGCCACATCTTCTGCAGCAAAGTGTCCTATGAGGTAGTTATAGAAAAGGAGAGTTTTACCCTCATTAATGTCCACTATACTTTAATCTTTTTGGTAACCTGGGAGAGAGAAAAGGAGCCATGAGGATCATGCTGCATGAAGTCAATATGACATTTTACCTAAATTCCTAGGAATTGAAATGTTATATGTGAGATTAAGCACTGGTTAATGAGGGATAGAGTGTGTGTGTATGGTGGTGAATTGGAAGGTACAATCTCTGATATAGGGAATGAAAACAAAATACCTATATGTGGGTACTGTTCAGAGTACTAAAAACATGCATTCTCTAGCCTAAACAGAAAAATCAGCTAATTTTCATTTCTGTTTTTTTTTTTTTTTTTTTAATATCAATGAATCAAAATTTTTCCTTAGATCATGTTAAGTACATTTTCAGAATTTGGTAAACACACCCACAGATAAATCAAGAAAATACAGTGAAGTGTTGGCAAAAATCAACCAGCAGATTTTCATTTCTGCCTATAAAGGATTTATTACTACAAGAATTATTCTCTTATCCTACACAACTAGGAAACACGACAGACTGTAAGATATAATGATTTTCAGACAATAGACAAAAGAGTGTGACTCCTGAGAGAAGGGAAAGAAATGAGCTATGCCTTTCTGAATGCCACAGCTCAGGCCTGGGGCAGTGTATACACTGTAGTGTTAAAAGGATTAGCACTATAGAACTATCAATAGCAATCACAACGTGCTGAGACAGACATCAGAGCTGAGGGAAGACAAGACAACTAGAACTTGTGGAGCAGAATACTGGCTAGACTGCTGTACCAGGGAGGGTGTTTTGGAAATTTGCAAAGGTCCCTTGAAGTATTTAGCTGATTATTCCTTGGCAGAAATGTACCAGGAAACTCTTAAAGGGGAAAAAAAAATAAGACTGGAAAGAAGTAGACCAAAAAACTCCTAAGGACCACAAAGTGTTGTGAATACTTAAAATTAGCTCCCAGCAAAGTGGAAAGATATGGGCTTCCCAGGTGCTGCTAGTGGTAAAGAATCCACCTGCCAATGCAGGAGACATGAATTCAATCTTTGGGTCAAGAAAATTCCCTAGAGAGTCTACGGTCTATGGGGTCACAAAGAGTTGCATACAACTGAAACAACTTGCAGAAGCAAAGTAGAAAGACATATAGTGGTCAAAATTGCCCTTTTTGAGCATATGTGATGCTGGTATGTCCCTAGCCACAGTTGTGATATCATATTCCAGTTTCAACTGCTGGTCCAATGCCTCCTGGTCCCTCGGTGGCATCTATCTGGACATGGCTCCAGCTCCACCCAACTGCCTGCAGGCACCAAATGCATGACAACTCTCACCAAACAATCAGCAAAAGAGGAATACAGCACCACCCATCAGCAAAAGCAAGTTGACTAAAGTCATACTAAGCTCACAGACATGCCAAAACACAACACCTGATATGGCTCTGCTCAACAGAGGGAAAGACTCAGCTCTACCAACCAAAGTGCAGGCACCAGTCCCTCCCACCAGGAAGCCTATAACAAACCCCTAGACCAGTCTCACGCACCAGAGAGCAGACAACAGAAACAAGAGGAACTATAGCCCTGCAGCCTGTGGAAAGGAGACCATGAACACAGTAGGTTAGCCAAATGAGACAACAGAGAAATGTTTTGCAAAGTGGAAAGATATTATAATACATGGTATTATAAGGTACAAGGTACAACCCTTCTGAGCACACTACCTAGATTTAGACTAATTTAGACTAATCCTCTAAATTTGGAACCAGTCTGTTGTTCCGTGTCCAATTCTAACTGTTGCTTCCTGACCTGCATACAGGTGTCTCAAGAGGCAGGTCAGGTGGTCTGGTATTCCCATCTCTTTCAGATTTTTACACAGTTTCTTGTGATCCACAGAGTCAAAGGCTTTGGCATAGTCAATAAAGCAGAAATAGATGCTTTTCTGGAACTCTCTTGCTTTTTCCATGACCCAGCAGATGTTGACAATTTGATCTCTGGTTCCTCTGCCTTTTCTAAAACCAGCTTGAACATCAGGAAGTTCACGGTGCACGTATTGCTGAAGCCTGGCTTGGAGAATTTTGAGCATTACTTTACTAGCATGTGAGATGAGTGCAGTTGTTCAGTAGTTTGAGCATTCTTTGGCATTGCCTTTCTTTGGGATTGGAATGAAAACTGACCTTTTCCAGTCCTGTGGCCACTGCTGCATTTTCCAAATTTGCTGGCATATTGAGTGCAGCACTTTCACAGCATCATCTTTCAGGATTTGGAATAGCTCAACTGGAATTCCATCACCTCCACTAGTTTTGTTCGTAGTGATGCTTTCTAAGGCCCACTTGACTTCACATTCCAGGATGTCTGGCTCTAGTCAGTGATCACACCATCGTGATTATCTTGGCCTTGAAGATCTTTTTTGTACAGTTCTTCAGTGTATTCTTGCCATCTCTTCTTAATATCTTCTGCTTCTGTTAGGTCCATATCATTTCTGTCCTTTATTGAGCCCATCTTTGCGTGAAATGTGCCCTTGGTATCTCTAATTTTCTTGACGAAATCTCTAGTCTTTCCCATTCTGTTGTTTTCCTCTATTTCTTTGTATTGATTGCTGAGGAAGGCTTTCTTATCTCTTCTTGCTATTCTTTGGAACTCTGCATGCAGATGCTTATATCTTTCCTTTTCTCCTTTGCTTTTTGCTTCTCTTCTTTTCACAGCTATTTTCAAGGCCACCTCAGACAGCCATTTTGCTTCTTTGAATTTCTTTTCCATGGGGATGGTCTTGATCCCTGTCTCCTGTACAATGTCACAAACTGCTGTCCATAGTTCATCAGGTACTCTGTCTATCAGATCTAGACCCTTAAATCTATTTCTCACTTCCACTGTATAATCATAAGGGATTTGATTTAGGTCATACGTGAATGGTCTAGTGGTTTTCCCTACTTTCTTCAGTTTAAGTCTGAATTTGGCAATAAGGAGTTCATGATCTTATTTAACTTATACGCAGAGTACATCATGAGAAACTGTGGGCTGGAAGAAGCACAAGCTGGAATCAAGATTCTGGGAGAAATATCAATAACCTCAGATATGCAGATGACACCATCCTTATGGCAGAAAGTGAAGAGGAACTCCATAGCCTCTTGATGAAAGTGAAAGAGGAGAGTGAAAAAGTTGGCTTAAAGCTCAACATTCAGAAAACTAAGATCATGGTATCCGGTCCCATCATTTCATGGCAAATAGATGGGGAAACAGTGGAAACAGTGGCTGACTTTATTTTTCTGGGCTCAAAATCACTGCAGATGGTGACTACAGCCATGAAATTGAAAGACATCTCCTCCTTGGAAGGAAAGTTATGACCAACCTAGATAGCATATTGAAAAGCAGAGACAATACTTTGCCAACAAAGGTCTGTGTACTCAAGGCTATGGTTTTTCCAGTGGTCATGTATGGATGTGAGTGTTGGACTATAAAGAAAGCTGAGCACAGAAGAATTGATGCTTTTGAACTGTGGTGTTGGAGAAGAGTCTTGAGAGTCCCTTGGACTGCAAGGAGATCCAACTGGTCCATTCTAAACGAGATCAGTCCTGGGTGTTCTTTGGAAGGACTGATGCTAAAGCTGAAACTCCAGTACTTTGGCCACCTCATGCGAAGAGTTAACTCATTGGAAAAGACTCTGATGCTGGGAGGGATTGGGGGCAGGAGGAGAAGTGGACGACAGAGGATGAGATGGCTGGATGGCATCACTGACTCGATGGACATGAGTTTGAGTGAAATCCCAGAGTTGGTGATGGACAGGGATGCCTGGTGTGCTGCAATTCATGGGGTCTCAAAGAGTCGGACATGACTGAGCCACTGAACTGAACTGAACTGAATCCTCTAAATTAGTTCCAGAATAAAAGCTTCCCTGGAAGAACAAAAATAAAACATATCCAAGAAGTTCTGGATCTGTGTTTCTGCAAAGCTGTAGAAACAAAGAAAACTACACCAAGTTGGTAAAAGTCAGTGATAAAAAGCTTTAAACTATCAGAGGAAAGAAGACATTATATACAAAAGAGCAAAAACAGGAATGAGAGCAGGCTTCTCACCAGAAACTATGCAAATTAGAAGATGTGCAGCAGCATCTTTAAAATACTTAAAGACACAGTCAAACAATAAATTTGTATCCAGTGACAATGTGTTTCAAAAATGAAGGCAAAAGTAAGTCTTTTAGATTAAAGAAAAAGCCCAGAGAATCTATTATTAGCAGGACTTCACTATGAGGAAATGTTAGAGAAACTTCACCTAAAAGGAAAATTATACAGGTAAAAGCATCAATGTAGACAAAGGAATGAAGCTCTAAAGTTAGAAAAACTTCTTCCCCTAAATTTCGCAAAATGGTTGCTGGTCATTTAAATTTGAATCATACATGCCTTCCTCTATCATTTTGTTTCCCTTCTCTGTAATCATTTGGATGCGTGGCTCATGGCTGGCAATATTAGCCTGGATGACATGGTGTCTGTTCAGAAGATTCTTGGAGGTAATCAGGTCTTTGCCTAGAGATAAAAAATAAAAAATTCAAGGTCATAGTTGCAGTACACAGAATAAGAAGACGTTATTCTACTTCCTTTTAACTCTTGGACCTACAAGTTCTTCCCATTGAATTCATTAAGCAGGCTTCCTAAAATTTACATTGTCTGAATTAATTATTTCTGCTTGGATTTGTTCTTCCCCTTGCCTCTTTGTACTAAGAAATTTCAATTTATTATTCTACAGAAAATGAAGAATGCATCACTCTTCTCTTTGGATGATAGGTAGAAAGGCAAGTAACCCTTCAGCTCAAACTTTCAATATATCATGCAACCAATTTCTTTCAGCACACTGCAGTATAAAAAGCAGGCTCTTCCTCTTACTAATTTCTATGGGTACCAGTAAGTTAGTAACTCATCTAAACTAACTGTTCTGCAACTTTCTTTGTAAGGATTAGAAATAATTTACAAAAGGTGCCTCACCATTGGTTAACATTAACAAACACACAATAAAAACTACATAGTATTAATTTCCTCCTTCTTCTAAAGTCTCTGGATCCAGCTACTTCATCCTCCCTGTCTCCCACCCAAGCTTCACCTCTCTTTCCTCCAAAATTTTCTTCTGTATCAGATCAGATGAGATCAGTCGCTCAGTCATGTCCGACTCTTTGTGACCCCATGAATCGCAGCATGCCAGGCCTCCCTGTCCATCACCAACTCCCAGAGTTCACTCAAACTCATGTCCATCGAGTCGGTGATGTCATCCAGCCATCTCATCCCCTGTCGTCCCCTTCTCCTCCTGCTCCCAATTCCTCCCAGCATCAGAGTCTTTTCCAATGAGTCAACTCTTCGCATGAGGTGGCCAAAGTTCTGGAGTGTCAGCTTTAGCATCATTCCTTCCAAAGAAATCCCAGGGCCGATCTCCTTCAGAATGGACTGGTTGACCTCCTTGCAGTCCAAGAGACTCTCAAGAGTCTTCTCCAACACCACAGTTCAAAAGCATCAATTCTTCTGTGCTCAGCTTTCTTTATAGTCCAACTCTCACATCCATACATGACCACAGGAAAAACCATAGCCTTGACTAGATGGACCTTTGTTGGCAAAGTAATGTCTCTGTTTTTGAATATGCTATCTAGGTTGGACATAACTTTCCTTCCAAGGAATAAGCGTCTTTTAATTTCATGGCTGCAGTCACCATCTGTAGTGATTTTGGAGCCCAGAAAAATAAAGTCTGACACTGTTTCCACTGTTTCCCCATCTATTTCCCATGAAGTGGTGGGACCGTATGCCATGATCTTCATTTTCTGTATACTTCACACTAAATGTCTGCAAATCTCTATGCTCATCTCTCCTTCAAAGATATCTTTTCTCTTCTAGGAAGTTTTCCCAGACTAGTTCCTCCTGTTATCATGGTCCAGTCTCTCACAGATGTGACCAATATATGTAAATTAAGTTTACATTATATCTGTGTGCACTTTTTTACCTATTTCAATGCAAGTGTCCTGGCTTTAACAATGGTAAACCAATAGCTTCAAAAGGAAAAAAAATGTACTATATCTGCTGTTTCATTCCTTTTATCTTTGTAATAGCTGATATATTAATATATCCTTGTGAAAACTCCCCTTATAAAAGGGAACTACTGACAACGTAGACAGAAACACTTGGTACCTCAAACATTAACCGTGACCACTCAGCCAAGGACCTTAACAATAACTTAAGTTAGAGCAAGTAGCAAAAAGCTGGTCATACTTTAGCTCTTCCCAGAGACCTTAAATCTGTGGCATTCTTCATGTTTGGTTTTGGGAGGTAAACTTCTCATATACATTTTTATAAAATCTTTTTTTTTTTTTTTTTTTTTGTCTTTGAAAGCCTGAAAATTTTTCAAGTGTCTAAGGGGAAAAAGCTGAGAATAAACTTAGTTACTGTGCCCCTGATCTTTCAAACCATCTGTAGACCTTGGTCTTCTTCTTCTGGCTCTGCCTGCTGGTGCTGTATGACTTACTAACCAAGGTAGGTGGAAGCCACTGAGGGTACTGTCTCTTGGATCCAGGCCTCCTCATCCTCTGTATCTCTTTGGATCTGGTACAGGTAGAAAAGGTCAATGAGCTTATTCTTCCGGTAGGCCAGTCGCTCCTTCAGGGCTTCAAACCGGGATACCAGGTACTCTTGCCTTTCCCGTATGTTCCCAGCATCGGGATGGATGATTTCTTCAAAATATGTCACCAGGTCTGTGAGGGTGTCCACCTGATCCTAAGGGAGAAATAGAAAGGGGGTCAGAAAGTTCCATCATTTAGTAAGAAAAGAATGAGAGTTTGGTATCTGGTATCTGGGGTGGGGGTGGGGGGTTGGTGTTGGGCAGGGAGTGATAAGGAGAATCAGCTCCCATATGTGCTTGTGTTTAAACTTCTAAATCAACTCAGTGAAATAGAGTGGGAGAAGTTGCTACACTAAGAACCAATTCATTATGCCAAAAGCTATTTATAGAAAAATAGTTCTGAAATAACATGTGGTTGTTTAAATCATGTCTGGCTCTTTTTCAATACCTTGGACTGTAGCCCACCAGGCTCCTCTATCCATGGAATTTCTCAGGCAAGAATATTGGAATGGATGTCATTTCCTTCTCCAGGGGATCCTCCCCACCCAGGGATCAAACCCACATCTCCTGCACTGGCAGGTGGATTCTTTACCACTGAGCCACTGGGAAGCCCCAAAGTCATGTGCTAGAAAGGACAAAATATTTATAGAGGGCACCAGAGAAATCAGGGAAACCAGAACTACAAAGCCTTCTTTGATTGGGAGTGTTGCTAAATCAAGGCCCCAAAGAAGAGTAGGAGGCTTTTTCTATCACAATCCCCCTTCCAACTCCTTTCTTGTCCTTTATAAAGAGCTATTATTGTTTGATGCAGAGCAGGAACAATGCCTGTGAGATGAAATGTGGCTCTGCAAGATAAGTGTCAGAACCCCAAAAAGATAAATTCAAAGGCTTTTCTTTGGCTATTGGTTGTACAAATCTAAGGAAATAACTGTTCCCATTTGACTTATACATGAGAAAGGAGAAAAACAGAAGCAGAAGTTTGAAGAATCTTCCTAGAAATAAAATTTTAATCATATTACTGCACAGTAAAATAGATACAAGAGATTCATTTCATCTTTATTAACGAGGTCAACTATGACTGTCTAGCAGTAGCACAGTATCCAGAAGCTTTGTTTTCTGCTTGTTTCATTTTGTTGTTTGGATGGGCAGTTGATGATAAAAGAAGGTATTCTAAAAGATGTATGTATAGCATGTATTTGTTTTATTTATCTTAGTTTGCCATTCTGTGCTCAACCTACACAGGGTTTGCTCTATCTCTCCTCTATTTGGAACAAACCAATGATTATCAATAGCTTCTTAGAGTGTATACTCACTTCTCAAGAAAAAATTAAAGACTCCATAGAGAGTTAAAATTAAAATCTTCTACTAGCCAACTGTTCTCATCTCTTAGGACAGTTTAACTTCGAAAAACAACATTATATAATACAGAGATTTTAAAGCATCATAATTGTCATCATGATTATGGTACCACTGTACTATTTGAGATGACAAGAGTGAATGTCGACATTCTAGGAATCAGCGAAATAAAATAAACTGAAATGGGTGAATTTAACTAAGATAACCATTATATCTACCTCTGTGGGCAGGAATCCCTCAGAAGAAATGGAGTAGCCATCATGGTCAACAAAAGAGTCTGAAATGAAGTAATCTCATTCAGATGCAATCTCAAAAATGACTGAATGATCTCTGTTCGCTTCCAAGGCAAACCATTCAATATCATAATGCCCCAACCAGTAACGCTGAAGAAGCTGAGGTTGAACAGTTCTATGAAGATCTACAAGACTTTTTAGAACTAACACCCCCAAAATATGTCCTTTTCATTATAGGGGAATGGAATGTAAAAGGAGGAAATCAAGAAACACCTGGAGTAACAGGCAAATTTGACCTTGGAATACAGAATGAAGCAGGGCAAAGACTAATAGTGTTTTGCCAAGAAAATGCACTGGTCATAGCAAACACCCTCTTCCAACAACACAAGAGAAGAACGCATGGACATCACCAGATGGTCAACACTGAAATCAGATTGATTATATTCTTTGCAGCCAAAGATGGAGGAGCTTTATACAGTCAACAAAATCAAGACCAGGAGCTGATTGGCTCAGATCATGAACTTCTTATTGCCAAATTCAGACTGAAATTGAAAAAAAGTAGGGAAAACCACTAGACCATTCAGGTATGATCTCAATCAAATACCTCATGATTATACAGTGGAAGTGAGAAGTAGATTTAAGGGACTAGATCTGATAGAGTGCCTGATGAACTATGGACTGAGGTTCGTGACATTGTACAGGACCTTCCAGATGGAAAAGAAATGCAAAAAAGCAAAATGGCTGTCTGAGGTGGCCTTACAAATAGCTGTGAAAAGAAGAGAAGTGAAAAGCAAAGGAGAAAAGGAAAGATATAGAATCTGAATGCAGAGTTCCAAAGAATAGCAAGGAGATAAGAAAGCCTTCCTCAGCGACCAATGCAAAGAAATAGAGGAAAACAACAGAATGGGAAAGACTAGAGATCTCTTCAAGAAAATTAGAGATACCAAGGGAATATTTCATACAAAGATGGGCTCGATAAAAGACAGAAATGGTATGGACCTAACAGAAGCAGAAGATATTAAGAAGAGTTGGCAGGAAAACACAAAAGAACTGTACAAAGAAGATCTTCACGACCAAGATAATCATGATGGTGTGATCACTCACCTAGAGCCAGACATCCTGGAATGTGAAGTCAAGTGGGCCTTAGAGAGGAGGAGCCAAGATGGCGGAGGAGTAGGACGGGGAGAACACTTTCTCCCCCACAAATTCATCAAAAGAGCATTTAAACGTCGAGTAAATTCCACAAAACAACTTCTGAATGCCGGCAGAGGACATCAGGCACCCAGAAAAGCAACCCAACTCTTCGAAAGGAGGTAGGAAAAAATATTAAAAACAAAAAAAAAAGAGACAAAAGAGGGAGGGACGGAGTTCCATCCCGGGAAGGGAATCTTAAAAAGAGAGAAGTTTCCAAACATCAGGAAACCTTCTCACTGCCGAATCTGTGCCGAGCTTTGGAAGCACAGAGGGCAACATAACAGGGAGAAAAAATAAATAAACAATTTAAAACTCGCAGATTGTGAGCCCTACGGTAACTCCCCCAGCAGAGAAGCAGCGCAGACGCCTGCATCCGCCATTAGCAAACCAGGGCTGGGCAGGGAGGCGCGGCGTGGGCTGCATCGCTGAGAGTAAGAATCTGGCCTGAATACCCTGAGTGCTATCTGAGCGAAATAATTTGGGCTAGCAAACCAGACTGTGGGATACCTACCACGCGAAAAGCCAGCCCTAACCTAAGACCGCCAGGCCCGCGCACGGAACAAAGGACTGAACAGAGATAACCGGCTGCAGACCTTCCCCCTCCGGTGACAGGCAGCCAGAGCCGGAAGGGGGCAATCGCAGCCCCAGAGAGACATTATCTATAAAACTGTAAGCAGGCTTCTTTGCTAACTAAAACTTCTTGGGGGTCTGGACGGTCAACATCTGCCTGAGAAGGTGCGCCGGTTTTACATCCAGATAACCGAGTGGCGGGGAGGCGATAAGTCACAGCATTGGCGCTCGCCTGGGAAGAGCAAATTGGCGCTCGGATCTGGGAAGAGCACAAAACGCAGGCCCAACTGAGTCTGCGCCTCTGAGGACTACCCGAGTGCCTGAACCTGAGCGGCTTGGACCTGGAAGGTGCATGCAGCCCAGGGCCAGCCTCGGATTGTTCCCGGCGGAACAACCTAGAGTCCGAGCAGTGTGGACAGGGAGGCTACACGCGCCGTGAACGGGGGCAGACCCAGGGTGGCTGAGGCACTGCGAGCCCACCCCAGTGTTATTTGTTTGCAGCATCCCTCCCTCCCTCCCCACAGCGCGACTGAACAAGTAAGACTAAAAAAAAAAAAGTGTCCTCCACCGTGCCCTTTGAGTCAGGGCGGAAACCAGATACTGAAGAGACTAGCAAACAGAAGAAGTTATAACAGAGGGAAACGCCTTGGAAGCTACAGGCAATAGATCAAAACCCTGTGGTTACTACGGACTACATAGGAAGGGGCCTATAGATCTTGAGAAATATAAATCTGACCAAGGAACTAGCCAAAAATGAACTGAACCCACAACACCCACAAAAAAAAAAAAAAAAAATCCTAGATATATTTTTATTATTTTTACGATCATTCTTTCTTCTTTTTTTTTAATTAAAAAAAAAAAATTTTAAGTCCTCTATTGTTCCTTTAATTTTCACCTTTATATCCTATTACTTGCAAAAAAAAAAAAAGACCCTATTTTTTTCTTCTTCAGCAAACTTCATATATATATATTTTATAATTTTTTGACCTTGTTTTTTTTTTTTTGTTTGTTTTTGTTTTTTTCTTCTTTTCTTTAACATTGTATTTTTGAAATTCCAAACTCTACTCTAGATTTTTAATTTTCGCTTTTTGGTATATGTTATCAATTTTGTACCTATAGTTTTTTTTTATATAATTTCTGTGACTTTTTTTTTTTTCTTCTTCTCTGTTTCTTTCTCTTCTTCTTTTATATAACATTGTATATCTGAAATTCCAAACTTTACTCTAGATTTTTAATTTATGCTTTTTGGTATTTGATATCAATTTTGTACCTGTATTTTCTTTATAATTTTTGTGACATTGTTCGTATTTGTTTGTTTGTTTTCTCTCTTTATTTTTCTTCTTCTTTTTTTTTTTTTTTTTAACATTGTATTTTTGAAATTCCAAACTCTACTCTAGATTTTTAATTTTTGCTTTCTGGTATTAGTTATCAATTTTGTACCTGTACTTTCTTTATAATTTTTGCGACCTTGTTTGTTTTTGTTTGTTCGTTTTTTCTCTCTTTCTTTTCCTTCTTCTTTTCTTTAACATCGTATTTTTGAAATTCCAAACTCTACTCTAGATATTTAATTTTCGCTTTCTGGTATTAGTTATCAATTTTGTACCTGTACTTTCTTTATAATTTTTGCGACCTTGTTTGTTTTTGTTTGTTCGTTCTTTCTCTCTTTCTTTTCCTTCTTCTTTTCTTTAACATCGTATTTTTGAAATTCCAAACTCTACTCTAGATTTTTAATTTTTGCTTTTATGTATTTGTTACCAATTTTGTACCTTTAAGGACCCAATCTTCAGGACCCATTTTTCACTAGGGAGTGAGATTACTGGCTTGACTGCTCTCTCTCCCTTTGGACCCTCCTTTTTCTCCACCAGGTCGCCTGTGTCTCCTCCCTAACCCCTCTCTACTCTACCCAACTCTGTGAATTTCTGTGTGTTCCAGACGGTGGAGAACACTTAGGGAACTGATTACTGGCTGGATCTGTCTCCCTCCTTTTCATTCCCCCCTTTTATCCTTCTGGCCACCTCTGTTACCTTCCTCCTTCTTCTCTTCTCTGTATAACCCCGTGAACATCTCTGAGTGGTCCAGTTGTGGAGTGCACATAAGGAAGTGACTACTGGCTAGCCCACTCTCTCCACTATTGATTCACCTCATCTCATTTGGTCACCTCTAACTCCCTCCTCCCTCTTCTCTTCTCCGTGTAACCCTGTGAACCTCTCTGAGTGACCCTCACTGTAGAGAAACTTATCATCTTTAATGTAGATGTTTTATCAATGGTGCTGTATAGAAGGAGAAGTTTTGAAACTACTGTAAAAATAAGACCGATAATCGGAAGCAGGAGACTTAAGTCCAAACCCTGACTCCAGGGAACTCCTGACTCCAAGGAACATTCATTGACAGGAGCTCATCAAATGCCTCCATACCGACACTGAAACCAAGCACCACACAAGGGCCAATAAGTTCCAGGGCAAGACATACTAAGCAAATTCTCCAGCAACAAAGGAACACAGCCCTGAGCTTCAAGATACAGGCTGCCCAAAGTCACCCCAAAACTATAGACATCTCATAACTCATTACTGGACATTTCATTGCACTCCAGAGAGAAGAAATACAGCTCCACCCACCAGAACACCGACACAAGCTTCCCTAACCAGGAAACCTTGACAAGCCACCTGTACAAACCCACACACAGTGAGGAAACGCCACAATAAAGAGAACTCCACAAACTGCCAGAATACAGAAAGGACACCCCAAACTCAGCAATTTAAACAAGATGAAGAGACAGAGGAATACTCAGCAGATAAAGGAACAGGATAAATGCCCACCAAACCAAACAAAAGAGGAAGAGATAGGGAATCTACCTGATAAAGAATTCCGAATAATGATAGTGAAATTGATCCAAAATCTTGAAACTAAAATGGAATCACAGATAAATAGCCTGGAGACAAGGATTGAGAAGATGCAAGAAAGGTTTAACAAGGACCTAGAAGAAATAAAAAAGAGTCAATATATAATGAATAATGCAATAAGTGAAATTAAAAACACTCTGGAGGCAACAAATAGTAGAATAACAGAGGCAGAAGACAGGATTAGTGAATTAGAAGATAGAATGGTAGAAATAAATGAATCAGAGAGGATAAAAGAAAAACGAATTAAAAGAAATGAGGACAATCTCAGAGACCTCCAGGACAATATTAAACGCTACAACATTCGAATCATAGGGGTTCCAGAAGAAGAAGACAAAAAGAAAGACCATGAGAAAATACTTGAGGAGATAATAGTGGAAAACTTCCCTAAAATGGGGAAGGAAATAATCACCCAAGTCCAAGAAAACCAGAGAGTACCAAACAGGACAAACCCAAGGCGAAACACACCAAGACACATATTAATCAAATTAACAAAGATCAAACACAAAGAACAAATATTAAAAGCAGCAAGGGAAAAACAACAAATAACACACAAGGGAATTCCCATAAGGATAACAGCTGATCTTTCAATAGAAACTCTTCAAGCCAGGAGGGAATGGCAAGACATACTTAAAATGATGAAAGAAAATAACCTACAGCCCAGATTATTGTACCCAGCAAGGATCTCATTCAAGTATGAAGGAGAAATCAAAAGCTTTTCAGACAAGCAAAAGCTGAGAGAATTCTGCACCACCAAACCAGCTCTCCAACAAATACTAAAGGATATTCTCTAGACAGGAAACACAAAAACGGTGTATAAACTCGAACCCAAAACAATAAAGTAAATGGCAACGGGAACATACTTATCAGTAATTACCTTAAATGTAAATGGGTTGAATGCCCCAACCAAAAGACAAAGACTGGCTGAATGGATACAAAAACAAGACCCCTACATATGTTGTCTACAAGAGACCCACCTCAAAACAGGGGACACATACAGACTGAAAGTGAACAGCTGGAAAAAGATTTTCCATGCAAATAGGGACCAAAAGAAAGCAGGAGTAGCAATACTCATATCAGATAAAATAGACTTTAAAACAAAGGCTGTGAAAAGAGACAAAGAAGGTCACTACATAATGATCAAAGGATCAATCCAAGAAGAAGATATAACAATTATAAATATATATGCACCCAACACAGGAGCACCACAGTACGTAAGACAAATGCTAACAAGTATGAAAGGAGAAATTAACAATAACACAATAATAGTGGGAGACTTTAATACCCCACTTACACCTATGGATAGATCAACTAAACAGAAAATTAACAAGGAAACACAAACTTTAAATGATACAATAGACCAGTTAGACCTAATTGATATCTATAGGTCATTTCATCCCAAAACAATGAATTTCACCTTTTTCTCAAGCGCACATGGAACCTTCTCCAGGATAGATCACATCCTGGGCCATAAAGCTAGCCTTGGTAAATTCAAAAAAATAGAAATCATTCCAAGCATCTTTTCTGACCACAATGCAGTAAGATTAGATCTCAATTACAGGAGAAAAACTATTAAAAATTCCAACATGTGGAGGCTGAACAACACGCTGCTGAATAACCAACAAATCACAGAAGAAATCAAAAAAGAAATCAAAATTTGCATAGAAACGAATGAAAATGAAAACACAACAACCCAAAACCTGTGGGACACGGTAAAAGCAGTCCTAAGGGGAAAGTTCATAGCAATACAGGCACACCTCAAGAAACAAGAAAAAAGTCAAATAAATAACCTAACTCTACACCTAAAGCAACTAGAAAAGGAAGAAATGAAGAACCCCAGGGTTAGTAGAAGGAAAGAAATCTTAAAAATTAGAGCAGAAATAAATGCAAAAGAAACAAAAGAGACCATAGCAAAAATCAACAAAACCAAAAGCTGGTTCTTTGAAAGGATAAATAAAATTGACAAACCATTAGCCAGACTCATCAAGAAACAAAGGGAGAAAAATCAAATCAACAAAATTAGAAACGAAAATGGAGAGATCACAACAGACAACACAGAAATACAAAGGATCATAAGAGACTACTATCAACAATTATATGCCAATAAAATGGACAACGTGGAAGAAATGGACAAATTCTTAGAAAAGTACAACTTTCCAAAACTGGACCAGGAAGAAATAGAAAATCTTAACAGACCCATCACAAGCATGGAAATTGAAACTGTAATCAAAAATCTTCCAGCAAACAAAAGCCCCGGCCCAGACGGCTTCACAGCTGAATTCTACCAAAAATTTAGAGAAGAGCTAACACCTATCCTGCTCAAACTCTTCCAGAAAATTGCAGAGGAAGGTAAACTTCCAAACTCATTCTATGAGGCCACCATCACCCTAATACCAAAACCTGACAAAGATCCCACAAAAAAAGAAAACTACAGGCCAATATCACTGATGAACATAGATGCAAAAATCCTTAACAAAATTCTAGCAATCAGAATCCAACAACACATTAAAAAGATCATACACCATGATCAAGTGGGCTTTATCCCAGGGATGCAAGGATTCTTCAATATCCGCAAATCAATCAATGTAATACACCACATTAACAAATTGAAAAATAAAAACCATATGATTATCTCAATAGATGCAGAGAAAGCCTTTGACAAAATTCAACATCCATTTATGATAAAAACTCTCCAGAAAGGTGGAATAGAAGGAACATACCTCAACATAATAAAAGCTATATATGACAAACCCACAGCAAACATTATCCTCAATGGTGAAACATTGAAAGCATTTCCTCTAAAGTCAGGAACAAGACAAGGGTGCCCACTTTCACCATTACTATTCAACATAGTTTTGGAAGTTTTGGCCACAGCAATCAGAGCAGAAAAAGAAATAAAAGGAATCCAAATTGGAAAAGAAGAAGTAAAACTCTCACTATTTGCAGATGACATGATCCTCTACATAGAAAACCCTAAAGAGTCCACCAGAAAATTACTAGAAATAATCAATGACTACAGTAAAGTTGCAGGATATAAAATCAACACACAGAAATCCCTTGCATTCCTATACACTAATAATGAGAAAACAGAAAGAGAAATTAAGGAAACAATTCCATTCACCATTGCAACGGAAAGAATAAAATACTTAGGAATATATCTACCTAAAGAAACTAAAGACCTATATATAGAAAACTATAAAACACTGGTGAAAGAAATCAAAGAGGACACTAATAGATGGAGAAATATACCATGTTCATGGATTGGAAGAATCAATATAGTGAAAATGAGTATACTACCCAAAGCAATTTATAGATTCAACGCAATCCCTATCAAGCTACCAACAGTATTCTTCACAGAGCTAGAACAAATAATTTCACAATTTGTATGGAAATACAAAAAACCTCGAATAGCCAAAGCGATCTTGAGAAAGAAGAATGGAACTGGAGGAATCAACCTACCTGACTTCAGGCTCTACTACAAAGCCACAGTCATCAAGACAGTATGGTACTGGCACAAAGACAGAAATATTGATCAATGGAATAAAATAGAAAGCCCAGAGATAAATCCACGCACATATGGACACCTTATCTTCGACAAAGGAGGCAAGAATATACAATGGATTAAAGACAATCTCTTTAACAAGTGGTGCTGGGAAATCTGGTCAACCACTTGTAAAAGAATGAAACTGGACCACTTTCTAACACCATACACAAAAATAAACTCAAAATGGATTAAAGATCTAAACGTAAGACCAGAAACTACAAAACTCCTAGAGGAGAACATAGGCAAAACACTCTCCGACATACATCACAGCAGGATCCTCTATGACCCACCTCCCAGAATATTGGAAATAAAAGCAAAAATAAACAAATGGGACCTAATTAACCTTAAAAGCTTCTGCACATCAAAGGAAACTATTAGCAAGGTGAAAAGACAGCCTTCAGAATGGGAGAAAATAATAGCAAATGAAGCAACCGACAAACAACTAATCTCAAAAATATACAAGCAACTCCTACAGCTCAACTCCAGAAAAATAAACGACCCAATCAAAAAATGGGCCAAAGAACTAAATAGACATTTCTCCAAAAAAGACATACAGATGGCTAACAAGCACATGAAAAGATGCTCAACATCACTCATTATCAGAGAAATGCAAATCAAAACCACTATGAGGTACCATTTCACACCAGTCAGAATGGCTGCGATCCAAAAGTCTACAAATAATAAATGCTGGAGAGGGTGTGGAGAAAAGGGAACCCTCTTACACTGTTGGTGGGAATGCAAACTAGTACAGCCACTATGGAGAACAGTGTGGAGATTCCTTAAAAAACTGGAAATAGAACTGCCTTATGATCCAGCAATCCCACTGCTGGGCATACACACCGAGGAAACCAGAAGGGAAAGAGACACGTGTACCCCAATGTTCATCGCAGCACTGTTTATAATAGCCAAGACATGGAAGCAACCTAGATGTCCATCAGCAGATGAATGGATAAGAAAGCTATGGTACATATACACAATGGAGTATTACTCAGCCATTAAAAAGAATACATTTGAATCAGTTCTAATGAGGTGGATGAAACTGGAGCCTATTATACAGAGTGAAGTAAGCCAGAAGGAAAAACATAAATACAGTATACTAACGCATATATATGGAATTTAGAAAGATGGTAACAATAACCTGGTGTACGAGACAGCAAAAGAGACACTGATGTATAGAACAGTCTTATGGACTCTGTGGGAGAGGGAGAGGGTGGGAAGATTTGGGAGAATGGCATTGAAACATGTAAAATATCATGTAGGAAACGAGTTGCCAGTCCAGGTTCGATGCATGATGCTGGATGATTGGGGCTGGTGCACTGGGACGGCCCAGAGGGATGGTATGGGGAGGGAGGAGGGAGGAGGGTTTGGGATGGGGAACACATGTATACCTGTGGCGGATTCATTTTGATATTTGGCAAAACTAATACAATTATGTAAAGTTTAAAAATAAAATTAGAGGAAAAAAAAATCAAAAAAAAAAAAAAAGTGGGCCTTAGAAAGCATCACTACGAACAAAGCTGGTGGAGGTAATGGAATTCCAGTTGAGCTATTCCAAATCCTGAAAGATGATGCTGTGAAAGTGCTGCACTCAATATGCCAGCAAATTTGGAAAACTCAGCAGTGGCCACAGGACTGGAAAAGGTCAGTTTTCCTTCCAATCCCAAAGAAAGGCAATGCCAAAGAATGCTCAAACTATCACACAATTGCACTCATCTCACATGCTAGTAAAGTAATGCTCAAATTCTCCAAGCCAGGTTTCAGCAATATGTGAACCGTGAACTTCCAGATGTTCAAGCTGGTTTGAGAAAAGGCAGAGGATCCAGAGATCAAATTGCCAACATCCGCTGGATCACGGAAAAAGCAATAGAGTTCCAGAAAAACATCTATTTCTGCTTTATTGACTATGCCAAAGCCTTTGACTGTGTGGATCAAAATAAACTGTGGAAATTCTTCAAGAGATGGGAATGCCAGATCACCTGACCTGCCTCTTGAGAAACCTGTATGCAGGTCAGGAAGCAACAGTTAGAACTGGACATGGAACAACAGACTGGTTCCAAAGAGGAAAAGGAGTACGTCAAAGCTGTATATTGCCACCTTGCTATTTTAACTTATATGCAGAGTACATCATGAGAAACTGTGGGCTGGAAGAAGCACAAGCTGGAATCAAGATTCTGGGAGAAATATCTATAACCTCAGATATGCAGATGACACCACCCTTATGTCAGAAAGTGAAGAGGAACTCCAAAGCCTCTTGATGAAAGTGAAAGTGGAGAGTGAAAAAGTTGGCTTAAAGCTCAACATACAGAAAACGAAGATCATGGCATCTGGTCCCATCACTTCATGGGAAGTAGATGGGGAAACAGTGTCAGACTTTATTTTTCTGGGCCCCAAAATCACTGCAGATGGTGACTGTAGCCATGAAATTAAAAGACGCTTACTCCTTGGAAGGAAAGTTATGACCAACCTAGATAGCATATTCCAAAGCAGAGACATTACTTTGCCAACAAAGGTCCGTCTAGTCAAGGCTATGGTTTTTCCAGTAATCATGTACGGATGTGAGAGTTGGACTGTGAAGAAAGCTGAGTGCCAAAGAATTGATGCTTTTGAACTGTGGTGTTGGAGAAGACTCTCGAGAGTCCCTTGGACTGCAAGGAGATCCAACCAGTCCATTCTGAAGGAGATCAGCCCTGGGATTTCTTTGGAAGGAATGATGCTAAAGCTGAAACTTCAGTACTTTGGCCACCTCATGCGAAGAGTTGACTCATTGGAAAAGACTGATACTAGGAGGGATTGGGGGCAGGAGCAGAAGGGGATGACAGAGGATGAGATGGCTGGATGGCATCACTAACTCAATTGGATGTGAGTCTGAGTGAACTCCAGGAGTTGGTGATGGACAGGGAAGCCTGGCATGCTGCAATTCATGGGGTTGCAAAGAGTCGGACACAACTGAGCGACTGAACTGAACTGTACTATTTGAAAACTAAGGCAGTGCATGATGCCTCAGACTAAAGAGATAGACTTGGCTGAGGGTCAGTTGCTATTTTATCCAGTTCTCCACATGTTGCAATATTAGTTTCTTCATGTATACAATAAAGACTTTAGAGCATCTGTATGGATGTGAGAGTTGGACTGTTAAGAAAGCTGAGCGTCAAAGAATTGATGCTTCTGAACTGTGGTGTTGGAGAACACTCTTGCGAGTTCCTTGGACTGCAAGGAGATCCAGCCAGTCCATTCTGAAGGAGATCAGCCCTGGGATTTCTTTGGAAGGAATGATGCTAAAGCTGAAACTCCAGTACTTTGGCCACCTCATGTGAAGAGTTGACTCATTGGAAAAGACTCTGATGCTGGGAGGGATTGGGGGCAGGAGGAAAAGGGGCCGACAGAGGATGAGATGTCTGGATGGCATCACTGACTCGATGGATGTGAGTCTTAGTGAACTCCGGGAGTTGGTGATGGACAGGGAGGCCTGGCGTGCTGCAATTCATGGGGTCGCAAAGAGTCAGACATGACTGAGCGACTGAACTGAACTGAACTGAGAGAATACTTATGACCTTTTCCAGCTTTGATAGTCCATATCTAAAATTTCTTTTGCAAGCATCGTATCTTAGCCTCTACTACAACTAGGAGTATAACCAAGCAGGACCCTACATGCCTTCCTGGGACAAATCCCTCCCCCATACCTTCTGTTTAGCTCCTTTCTGAAGTAGTCAGATAATATCTGATGCATATTTCCTGAAGTTTTCAGATGCTAAAACCACTACCAAATAGAAGAAATTAACTTGAAATTAGCTTGAGGATCATGAGCAGTAGTCCGCAGATCTTCTGGTACATAAGGCTTGATAATATTAACTGCTCTCAATACAATACAAGCTTGGATTCTGGGATGAGAAATTGAGTCAACTAGAAGTTGATTTCCACTGAATTCTCTAGAAACTCACATAGAGTATCTCTGCTGCAGGGAGGAAACCAATTTGACTCCATGTTGGAAACTGTTCTTTGACTTGTTTTTCATTGCTTTTGTTATTATAATCATACTTAACGGCTTTCCTGGAGGACCCTGCCCCTTCGCATGACTGTAAACTAAAGTGCCTTTGTTCAGCTTACTGACAGATAGCTTGTCCCTGCCCACCTGTGAATAGAAGAGATTAACCCATCATTTCTGCAGGCTGGAAATTCTCTTGGAGATGTTTTGCAAGACTGAAGACCCTTTCAATTTACTTCCCCACTGTCTCTCCCTCTCTATTCTGCCTTTTGACTTTAGTTCCTCATTGCTTCTTTCTCTCTGATCCATAAAAGAACCTGACACCCAGACCCCAATAAGATGGCTATTTTGAGGCACCAGCCTACCATTTTCTCAGTCTGCTGGCTCCTCGATTAAAGTCTCTTCCTTGCCGCAACATCTCATCTCTTGGATTCATTGGCCTGTTATGTGACGAGCTTGGACTCAGTAACCTCTATACTCTAAAAACTTACTGGATAAATTTACTTTAAAAAATAGTCTGGAGGCGGTCACAAGATGGCAGAGGAATAGGACAGGGAGACCACTTTCTCCCCACAAATTCATCAAAAGAACATTTAAACGCTGAGTAAATTCCACAAAACAAATTCTGAATGCTGGCAGAGGACATCAGGCACCCAGAAAAGCAGCCCATTGCCTTTGAAAGGAGATAGGAAAAAATACACAAGACAAAAAGAAAGACAAAAGAGGTAGGGATGGAGTTCCGCCCCGTAAGGGAGTCTTAAAAAGAGAGAAGTTTCCAAATACCAGGAAACACTCTCACTGTCGAGTCTGTGGTAAGCCTTGGAACCACAGAGGGCAACATAACTGGGAGGAAAAATAAATAAATAATTAAAACCCACAGATTACGTGCCCAACGGTAACTCCCCCAGCGGAGAAGCAATGCAGACGCCTGCACCTGCCACTAGCAAGCGAGAGCTAGGCACAGAGGTGTGGGCTGCACTGCTTAGAGTAAGGACTGGGCCTGAATGCCGCGAGGGCAATCTGAGTGAACTAACTTGGGCTAGCAAACCAGACTGTGGGATAGCTACCACGCAAAAAGCCCTAACCTAAATGGCACCCCACTCCAGTACTCTTGCCTGGAAAATCCCATGGATGGAGGAGGCTGGTAGGCTGCAGCCCATGGGGTCGCTGAGGGTCAGACAGGACTGAACGACTTCACTTTCACTTTTCACTTTCACGCATTGGAGAAGGAAATGGCAACCCACTCCAGTATTCTTGCCTGGAGAATCCCAGGGATGGGGGAGCCTGGTGGGCTGCCATCTATGGGGTCACACAGAGTCAGACATGCCTGAAGCGGTTTAGCAGGGAAGACACCGTCAGGCCTGCTCACAGAACAAAGGACTGAACAGAGCTAGCCCGCTGCAGATCATCCCCCTCTGGTGACAAGCAGCCAGAGCCAGAAGAGGGCAATTGCAGCCCCAGAGAGGCATTATCTACCAAACTGCAAGCAGGATTCTTTGCTAACTAAGATTTCTTGGGGTTCTGGAAGGTCAACATCCGCCTGAGAAGGTGCACAGGTTGTACACCCAGAAAACCGAGTGGCAGGGATGGGGGAGGCGATAAGTTGCAGTGACTGTGCTCGCCAAACACCTCATCACCTGAGCTGCTCGGGCCTGGGAAGGGCACAAAATGCAGGTCCAACCGAGTCTGCACCTCTCAGGACTACCTGAGTGCCTGAACCTGAGCAGCTTAGACCTGGGAGGTGCATGTAGCCCAGGGCCAGCCTCAGATGGTTCCCAGTGGAGGAACCTAGAGCCTGAGCAGTGTGGGTAGAGAGGTCACACGCACCGTGAGTGGGGGCAGGCCCAGTGTGACTGAGACTTTTCGAGCACACGCCAGTGTTATTTGTTTGCAGCATCCCTCCCTCCCCACAACATGGCTGAACAAGTGAGCCTAAAAAAGTGTCCACCACCGCCCCCTTGTGTCAAGGTGGAAATTAGACACTGAAGAGACCAGCAAGCAGAAGAAGCTAAAACAGAGGGAACCGCCTTGGAAGTGACAGGTGCAATAGATTAAAACCCTGTAGTTAGTACCGACTACATAGTAAGGAGCCTATAGATCTTGAGAAATATAAGCTGAACCAAGAAACTATCCAAAAATGAACTGACCCCACACTGCCCACAACACCAGAGAAGGTCCTAGATATATTTTTTATTATTTTTACTATCATTCTTTTTTTTTAATTTTTAAATCCTCTATTACTCCTTTATTTTCATTTTTATAACCTACTATTGCTTTGAAAAAAAAAAAACAGACCCTATTTTTTAAAGCAAACTTCATATATATATATTTTTTTTAATATAATTTTTGTGACTTTTTTTTTTTTCTTTAATGTACTTTTGAAAATCCAGCCTCTACTCTAGATTTTTAATCTTTGCTTTTTGGTATTTGTTATCAATTTTGTACCTTTAAGAACCCAATCTTCAGTGCCCATTTTTACTTGGGCATGAGATTACTGGCTTGACTGCTCTCTCCCCCTTTGGACTCTCCTTTTTCTCCACCAGGTCACCTCTATCTCATCCCTCCCCCTTCTCTTCTGTACCCAACTCTGTGAATCTCTTTGTGTGTTCCAGATGGTGGAGAACACTTAGGGGACTGATTACTGGCTGGATCTGTCTCTATCCTTTTGATTCCCCACTTTATCCTCTTGGCCACCTCTGTCTCCTTCCTCCTTCTTCTCTTCTCTATACAACTCTGTGAACATCTCTGAGTGGTCCAGACTGTGGAGCGCACATAAGGAAGTGATTACTGGATAGCTTGCTCTCTCCTCTTTTGATTCCACTTCATCTCACTCGGGTCACCTCTAACTCCCTCCTCCCTCTTCTCTTCTCCATGTAACTCTGTGAACCTTTCTGGGTGTCCCTCACTGTGGAGAAACTTTTCATCTTTAACCTAGATGTTTTATCAATGGTGCTGTATAAATGGAGAAGTCTTGAGGCTACTGTAAAAATAAGACTGAAAACCTGAAGCAGGAGGCTTAACTCCAAGTTCTGAGAACACCATAGAACTCCTGACTCCAGGGAACATTAATCGACAGGAGCTCATCAAACACCTCATACCTACACTGAAACCAAGCAGCACCCAAGGGCCAAGAAGTTCCAGAGCAAGACATACCATGCAAATTCTCCAGCAACACAGGAACACAGCCCTGAGCTTCAATATACAGGCTGCCCAAAGTCACTCCAAATCCATTGACATCTCATAACTCATTACTGGACACTTCATTGCACTCCAGAGAGAAGAAATCCAGCTCCACCCACCAGAACACCAAGACAAGCTTCCCTAACCAGGAAACATTACAAGCCATCCATACAACCACACCCACAGTGAGGAAACGCCACAATAAAGAGAACTCCACAAACTGCCAGAATACAGAAAGGCCACCCCAAACACAACAATATAAACAAGATGAAGAGACAGAGGAATACCCAGCAGGTAAAGTAACAGGATAAATACCCACCAAACCAAACAAAAGAGGAAGAGATAGGGGATCTACCTGATAAAAAATTCTGAATAATGATAGTGAAAAGGATTCAAAATCTTGAAAACAAAATGTAATCACAGATAAATATCCTGGAGACAAGGATTGAGAAGATGCAAGCAAGGTTTAACAAAGATCTATAAATAATGAAAAAGAGTCAATATATAATGAATAATGCAATAAATGATATCAAAAACACTCTGGAGAGAACAAATAGTAAAATAACAGACGCAGAAGATAGGATTAGTGAGGTAGAAGATAGAATGGTAGAAATAAATGAATCAGAGGAGAAAAAGGAAAAATGAATTAAAAGAAATGAGGACAGTCTCAGAGACCTCTGGGACAATGTTAAACGCCCCAACATTTGAATCATAGGAGTCCCAGAAGAAGAAGACAAAAAGAAAGACCAGGAGAAAATACTTGAGATAATTGTTGAAAACTTCCCTAAAATGTGGAAGGAAATAATCACCCAAGTCCAAGAAACCCAGAGAGTCCCAAACAGGATAAACCCAAGGCAAAACACCCCAAGACACATATTAATCAAATTAACAAAGATCAAACACAAAGAACAAATATGAAAAGTAGCAAGGGAAAACCAACAAATAACCCACAAGGGGATTCCCATAAGGATAACAGCTGACCTTTCAATAGAAACTCTTCAGGCCAGAAGAGAATGGCAGGACATACTTAAAGTGATGAAAGAGAAAAACCTACAGTCCAGATTACTGTACCCAGCAAGGATCTCATTCAAATATGAAGGAGAAATCAAAAGCTTTACGGACAAGCAAAAGCTAAGAGAATTCAGCACCACCAAACCAGCTCTCCAACAAATGCTAAAGGATATTCTCTAGACAGGAAACACACAAAGGGAGTATAAACTCAAACCCAAAACAATAACGTAAATGGCAAAGGGATCATACTTATCGTTAATTACCTTAAACGTAAATGGGTTGAATGCCCTAACCAAAAGACACAGACTGGCTGGCTGAATGGATACAAACACAATATTCCTATATATGCTGTCTACAAGAGACCCACCTCAAAACAGGGGATACATACAGACTGAAAGTGAAGGGCTGGAAAAAGCTATTCCACGCAAATAGAGACCAAAAGAAAGCAGGAGTAGCAATACTCATATCATATAAAATAGACTTTAAAACAAAGGCTGTGAAAAGAGACAAAGAAGGACACTACATAATGATCAAAGGATCAACCCAAGAAGAAGATATAACAATTATAAATATATATGCACCCAACATAGGAGCACTGTAATATGTAAGACAAATGCTAACAAGTATGAAAGGGGAAATTAACAATAACAATAATAGTGGGAGACTTTAAACCCCACTCACACCTATGGATAGATCAACTAAACAGAAAATTAACAAGGAAACACAAATGTTAAATAATACAATACACCAGTTAGACCTAATTGATATCTATAGGACATTTCACCCCAGAACAATGAATTTCACCTTTTTCTCAAGTGTACACGGAACCTTCTCCAGGATAGATCATGTCCTGAGCCATAAATCTAGTCTTGGTAAATTCAAAAACATTGAAATCATTCCAAGTATCTTTTCTGACCACAGTGCAGTAAGATTAGATGTCAATTACATGAGAAAAACTATTAAAAATTCCAACATATGGAGGCTGAACAGCATGCTGCTGAATAACCAACAAATCACAAAAGAAATTTAAAAAAATCAAAATATGCATAGAAATGAATGAAAATGAAACAGAACCACCCAAAACCTGTAATCCACTGTAAAAGCAGTGCTAAGGGAAGGTTCATAGCAATACAGGCATACCTCAAGAAACAAGAAAAAAGTCAAATAAATAACCTAACCCTACACCTAAAGCAACTAGAAAAGGAAGAAATGAAGAACCCCAGGGTTAGTAGAAGGAAAGAAATCTTAAAAATTAGGGCAGAAATAAATGCAAAAGAGACCATAGCAAAAATCCACAAAGCCAAAAGCTGTTTCTTTGAAAGGGTAAATAAAATTGACAAACCGTTAGCCAGACTCATCAAGAAACAAAGGGAGAAAAATCAAATCAATAAAATTAGAAATGAAAATGGAGAGATCACAAAAGACAACACAGAAATACACAGGATCATAAGAGACTACTATCAACAATTATATGCCAATAAAATGGATAGCTTGGAAGAAATGGACAAATTCTTAGAAAAGTACAACTTTCCAAAACTGAACGAAGAAGAAATAGAAAATCTTAACAGACCCATCACAAGCACAGAAATTGAAACTGTAATCAGAAATCTTCCAGCAAACAAAAGCCCAGGTCCAGATGGCTTCACAGCTGAAATCTACTAAAAATTTAGAGAAGAGGGAGTTGGTGATGGACAGGGAGGCCTGGCGTGCTGCGCTTCATGGGGTCGCAAAGAATCGGACACGACTGAGCAACTGAACTGAACTGAACTGAACTGAATACCTATCCTACTCAAACTCCTCTAGAAAATTGCAGAGGAAGGTAAACTTCCAAATTCATTCTACGAGGCCACCATCACCCTATACCAAAACCTAACAAAGATGCCACTAAAAAAGAAAACTACAGGCCAATATCACTGATGAACATAGATACAAAAATACTTAACAAAATTCTAGCAATCATAATCCAACAACACATTAAAAAGATCATACACCATGACCAAGTGGGCTTTATCCCAAGGATGCAAGGATTCTTCAATATCTGCAAATCAATCAGTGCAATACACCACATTAACAAATTGAAAAATAAAAGTCATATGATTATCTCAATAGATACAAAGAAAATCTTTGAAAAAATTCAACATCCATTTATGATAAACACTCTCCAGAAAGCAGGAATAGAAGGACCATACCTCAACATAATAAAAGCTATATATGACAAACCCACAGCAAACATTATCCTCAATGGTGAAAAATTGAAAGCATTTCCCCTAAAGTCAGGAACAAGATAAGGGTGCCCACTCTCACCACTGCTATTCAACATAGTTTTGGAAGTTTTGGCCATAGCAATCAGAGCAGAAAAAGAAATAAAAGGAATCCAAATTGGAAAAGAAGAAGTAAAACTCTCACTGTTTGCCGATGATATGATCCCTTAAAGACTCCACCAGAAAATTACTAGGGCTAATCAATGAATATAGTAAAGTTGCAGGATATAAAATCAACACACAGAAATCCCTTGCATTCCTACACATTAATAATGAGAAAATAGAAAGAGAAATTAAGGAAACAATTCCATTCACCATTGCAACGAAAAGAATAAAATACTTAGGAATATATCTACCTAAAGAAACTAAAGACCTATAAATAGAAAACCATAAAACACCGGTGAAAGAAATCAAAGAGGACATTAACAGATGGAGAAATATACCATGTTCATGGATCAGAAGAATCAATATAGCGAAAATGAGTATACTACCCAAAGCAATCTATAGATTCAGTGCAATCCCTATCAAGCTACCAACAGTATTTTTCACAAAGCTAGAACAAATAATTTCACAATTTGTATAGAAATACAAAAAGCCTCGAATAGCCAAAGCAGTCTTGAGAAAGAAGAATGGAACTGGAAGAATCAACCTGCCTGACTTCAAGCTCTACTATAAAGCCACAGTTGTCAAGACAGTATGGTACTGGCACAAAGACAGAAATATAGATCAGTGGAACAAAATAGAAGCCCAGAGATAAATCCACGCACCTATGGACACCTTATCTTTGACAAAGGAGGCAAGAATATGCAATGGAGAAAAGACAATCTCTTTCACAAGTGGTGCTGGGAAAACTGGTCAGCCACTTGTAAAAGAATGAAACTAGAACACTTTCTAACACTGTACACAAAAATAAACTTGAAATGGGTTAAAGATCTAAACATAAGACCAGAAACTATATAACTCTTAGAGGAAGACATAGGCAAAACACTCTCTGACATAAATCACAGCAGGATCCTCTATGCCCTGCCCCCCCCAAAAAAAAGAAATGGAAATAAAAGCAAAAATAAACAAATGGGACCTAATTAAAATTAAAAGCTTCTGCACAACAAAGGAAACTCTAAGCAAGATGAAAAGACAGCCTTCAGAATGGGAGAAAATAATAGTAAATGAAGCAACTGACAAAGAACTAATCTCAAAAATATACAAGCAACTCCTACAGCTCAATTCCAGAAAAATAAATGACCCAATCAAAAAATGGGCCAAAGAACTAAACAGACAGTTCTCCAAAGAAGACATACAGATGGTTAACAAACACATGAAAAGATGCTCAACATCACTCATTATCAGAGAAATGCAAATCAAAACCAAAATGAGGTACCATTTCAAGCCAGTCAGAATGGGTGCGATCCAAAAGTCTACAAGCAATAAATGCTGGAGAGGGCATGGAGAAAAGGGAACCCTCTTACAGTGTTGGTGGGAATGCAAACTAGTACAGCCACTATGGAGAACAGTGTGGAGATTCCTTAAAAAACTGGAAATAGAACTGCCTTATGATCCAGCAATCCCACTTCTGGGCATACACACTGAGGGAACCAGAATTGAAAGAGATACGTGTACCCCAATATTCATTGCAGCACTGTTTTTTAATAACCAGGACATGGAAGCAACCTAGATGCCCATCAGCAGATGAATGGATAAGAAAGCTGTGGTACATATACACAATTGAGTATTGCTGCTGCTGCTGCTGCTGCTGCTAAGTTGCTTCAGTCATATCTGACTCTGTGCGACCCCTTAGACGGCAGCCCACCAGGCTCCCCTGTCCCTGGGATTCTCCAGGCAAGAACACTGGAGTGGGTTGCCATTTCCTTCAGCCATTAAAAAGAATACATTTGAATCAGTTCTAATGAGGTGGATGAAATTGGAGCCTATTATACAGAGCGAAGTAAGCCAGAAAGAAAAACACCAATACAGTATACTAACACATATATATGGAATTTAGAATGATGGTAAAGGAGACAAAGATGTATAGAACAGTTTGTTATACTCTGTGGGAGAGGTAGAGGGTGGGATGATTTGGGAGAATGGCATTGAAACATGTATAATATCATATATGAAATGAATTGCCAGTCCAGGTTTGATGCAGGATACAGGATGCTTGTGGCTGGTGCTTTGGGATGACCCACAGGGATGGTACAGGGAGGGAGACGTGAAGGGGGGTCAGGATGGGGAACACGTGTATACCCGTGGGGGATTCATGTTGATGTATGGCAAAACCAATACAATATTGTAAAGTAATTAGTCTCCAATTAAATAAATTTATATTTAAAAAAATAGTCTGGTGTGATTTCAGTGGGTAACTTTGAAACCAACAGCCTAGACATCTGTTTCATAGTCCTGGCCCTGCTGTTAATTTTCTCTGTGACATTGGAGAAGTCACTTCATTTCTCTGTGTTTCAATTTTCTTAAGAAAAGAAAAAAAGTACAATTAAAAATATTTCAAGTTTTGAATTGTAGGATGCCAGAATAGAAAGACATAATTTTATCCAAACTTTTAGTTTACAGGTAAGTAAACAGAGGTGCAAACAGGTGAAAAGATACACCACAGAACTAGTAAGTGATAAGGCTATATAAAATCCAGGTTTCTGGATTAAGAGTACAGCATCATATTTAGAAGAGTCAATAAAGTCTTATAGCAGCCATAGGGTTCTGACAAAAGACACCAGGCACCAAGAAGAATAGCTGGATAAAGGAGATACTAGAAAGAGGTAGTTGACCAACTAAACATTTTGAATTTTTACCTTTGGCTTTTTTGGGTAATTAGAATAGGAAAAAGGAGTCCAAAATGGCGGTGAAGAAAAACAAAGAAAGGACAAAGCCCATAAAAATGAAACAAAAGAAAATCTGTGGACCGGAGTGAGAACCTCAGGTGAAACAAACACACGCCCTTCTTGGCTCGCCCAATTTGCACAGGGCAGGCTCAGGGGGAGGAGACAAAACATATAAAAAGAGGAAGCCAAGAAGGACTGAGCCCTCTCCTTTGGGAATGGCCCACCCTCATGCCTCAAGGGTGTACTATCCTCTGCTTGCCGAATAAAACTTAACTGTAACCAAGCTGTAACACTGGTGCACCATTTCAAATCTTTGCCCACTGCTGCAAGACAGAACAGAGAAAATTACACGCTCTCCCGGTATATCATCCAAGTCATGGTATCAGATATGTTGGGGGATTGTGTAAATTTCTTCAGTTCTATCTCATGGGAGCAAAGATTTGAAATGGTGGACCAGTGTTAAAGCTTGGTTATAGCTCAGTTTTATTTGGCAAGCAGAGGATAATACACTCTTGAGGCGTGAGGGCAGGCTGACCCCAAAGGAGAAGCCTCAATCCATCTTGGCTTCCTTTTTTTATATTTTTTGTCTCCTCCCCAATGAGCCTGCCCTATGCAACTTGGGCTAGCCAAGAAAGGGGTGTGTTTGTTTCACCTGAGTTTCTCACTCCGGTCTGCAGATTTTCTTTTGCTCCATTTTCATGGGCTTTTTCTGTTCTTTGTCTTTCTTCACCGCCATTTTGGACTTCTTTTTTCCTATTCTAAATACCTAACAGCTTCCTGCTTTGTCCCACTTTTTTTTTTAAATAATAATTATGATGAATGTGCTCAGAATGTATATGGGTAACTTGGCTCACAATTGGTTAAAGAGCTAGCAACAAACCTGACGAGTAGCCACAGCAGACTCCAGGAGGCCATGTTTCCTGAGCAGATTCTGTACATCTGCTAGGCCTTTCCCATAATCCTGAGATCTAGCCTGCCATTCCACTTCCTCCAGCCATTGCATCAGGTCTTCTGCATTATTTTCAAATTGAAGCTGCTTATTTGCTTCATGCAACTGGATCCCTAGGAAAAGACATCAAGTGTAAGACAGGTATCATAACTAATCCTCATTATATGCTATTACAAGTTATACCAACTTAAGGAAAAATATAATGTTTGGATAGTCCAATGGGAAAAATATAACTGTCTAACATGTGATTACATTAAAAAATTACCATTAATTTGTAGAATTCAGATAGGATTTTCTTTTGAAGATAGTAGTGTTCTCAAAACAGATATAAACAATATGTTCATTTCTTGTTGAGGTATGGGCCTATGTTAGATTTTTAACTATCTTGTCACTTGTTATACTCTATTGAGACCTCCCTTTCAAAGGGATTCAAGCATAAACATGTCATTTTCCAAGAGAAAATAAAACTTGGGGTTAGCTCAGTTTGAAATTTTGAAGTATTTTTTCCTAAATATCTTCCTCAGAACTTTGCTAACCATCAGCCACCTCTGCCTTAGTGCCTGTTCTTTATCACAAACCACACCCTACAATTTTCTCTTCCAGAAAATATTTTGATTATCCACTGTTCTCAGCTAAATTCTTTATCATATGATTTTATAACAATCATTTGCATTATTTCTGTGAAACAATTACTAGGACATGAAGTAACAGCAACTTCTTGTTACAGTCAAGTTGATTTGTTTTCCTAAACCAAAAATCAGGATATCCGACAAAATCAATATGATGTATCTTTTCTATAACCAGGACAGAGGCATGTCTGTAGATAATGTTTATAACAAATGGACTATTGACAGAAAAAGCATCATTATTTGTGTTAATTATGATGATTGATTTGTTTGTCAAAGTAAGAGGTGAAGTTAAATTTAAGTAGAGGCTAGTCAAGCAGACATGGGAATTTTTTAAGAGCTTACAATAGAACCTGAATATGCCCAGATAGGTGAAACAGCAAGCCATCAAGCCTTTTCACAAGAATAAAATATCATGGGAACCTCACATGTGGCCCCAACCATATTTTAATGCCTAATTAAATAACCTGAGTCAGAATATGTTGCTTCATTTATAGAACAAAAAGATGTATAATCGAATTATGGACACTTATTTTAGATGTATAGTCAATATTGAATTCACGATATCTGAATATTTATTCAACAGGAAGCAAAAAAAGGGAGAAAAGTGAAAAGAAAACAAATACAATTTCAGTTGAAAAGACCTACATATCTGAAGAAAAGAATTGTGTTAATATATAGAAGAATTGTGTTAATATATAATAATTGTGTGTGATAAGTTTAGGTTAGATTTTTTAAATTTCTTGACCAATAGAGGAAGACACAGGGAGGCAAATGAGTAACATCCCTCCCTTCTCACAGAGGCCATCGGGTAAATTCAAGGTGGTAAAGATGAAGGTGGGTTTCAGAATTTAGGAATTCATTTCTTAAAAGACTCTGCTTCTAACCTTTCTGCTCTGTAGCCTCCTGCAGTTCAATCCAGAGGCTCTCAACTTCCCTCAAACGATCAGCCACCTTGTCGGAGGCATAATGATTGCTGTCAATCATCTCCTGGCCAGTTTTCTGTATATTATTAAGCCGGATCTGATTAGCTGCCAATTCTTCTTCAAAGACTTTCTGCTTTTGAACCTGGCTCTTCAAGTTCAGTGTTTCCTAAGAGAAAATGAAAACAGTGAAAGAAAACAATTCCTTGAAAAATGAGGGGCAGATATTTTGAGGACAGGAATTTTTTTTTCACTATAAATCTAAGTGAACTAAGAAGAGGATATAAGGCAGAACTGTTCTAGTCCAAGTATAGAGCCAGAGGATGCTCAGGAAACTATGACCAATTACTCCTTTCATACAAATGGCAGACATAGCTAATCACCTCCTGAACTTATTTCTATTGAGTCTGGATATGGTCTGAATATCACTTTAAATATGACACCATATGTAAGGATTATCAATCGATCACAGCTGGCATGAAAGATGGAGATTATTTTCCATTCCTGCCTTTAGCAGAGAAGACCTGTTTACCCTACATACACTGGAACCATAACTCCTCTAGAGAACACAAGCACATAGGGATAAGTTTTACAGAATGAAAGTTAAAAATTAGATGCTCAAAGTTCTATCGAAAGAATATTAGAACAAGAGCATCAGAGGTATACATTTAAGACTAAATGATACTTAGAAAGTAAATGCAGTGAATAGATTTTGGCCTAGAAATCAAGAGACTGATTCCAGTCCTGACTGTAAATGCAAAAATTTGTGAGTGTATGTGTGTGTGTGTGCAAAATAGTTTAACAGTTTATTATGCTCAGTCACTCAGTCATGTTTGACTCTCTGTGACCCCATGGATTGTAGCCAGCTAGACCCCTCTGTCCATGGGATTTTCCAGGCAGGAATACTGGAGCAGGTTGCCACTTCCTACTCCAGGGGATCTTCCCGACACAGGGATCTAACCCACTTCTCTTTCCATCTCCCTCATTGGCAGGCAGATTCTTTACCACAGTGCCATAAGGGAAGCCTATTGATAATTTATATTGTGAGTGAAAAATATGTGTTTTATATAATACCAAAATAAAAAAAACTTATGTGTGACTCAAAGATAATTCAGGAATTTTTCAGAGTCACACAAACTAAAACAGGACAGGGAATGAATTCAAGCCCAGTGTTTACTTTCCCCCGAGAGAATTCATGTGTCTAACTCTATGTTAAACAGATCTAAATAATCGGTTAACCTTGGGCAACTCACTACACAATTCAGATCCTGGTTTCTTCATCTGTAAAATAAGGAATTGTTCCTTTCCAGCTACAAAGCAGTAAGTTTATATTGTGTCAAACCATTAGGTTAATTCTGAGTTCCTGGTAGCCTGAATGTACGTTATGACTAGACCCAACATTTTCCTACTATAAGGGTGCATAGGGCAGCAGAAAGGGGGATATGCAGCTAAATAAAGAGAATTCCTGCTTTCCCCTGCTCTATTAAGGACCACTGGAAATTGTGCCAGGGAAAGGGGGTGATGGGAAACAGGGTATTGGAAAATTGGAAATTAGAAATACAGTCTTGGAGGAATCATTGTGCTTCTCTGAGATTCTGTCTCTCCATCTATAAAATGAGGCTCACCAGCTGAACGCTATTGTCTTTTCAGGTCCAAGATTGTAGTTTCATTAAATTAAGTACCAATGAGTATGTTCTGGGTCTGCAACCCTGCCTACCTTATAATCTTCATCATCTGCCAACTTTTTCTTTTTGTTGATCCAGTTCTTTAGGTCATCTGAGTCCTGATACAGTTGCTGCAGAAGGAATGAATCCTCCAGCAATCCGCGTCTAATGGCAGCCCTTTTTCGTAGATTGTCCCGTCGGACCAACAGCTGCAAAAAACATAAACAAACTCACGGTCAGAAAAATAAAATATGGATGCCTGAGATCTACTGCCTACCATGGTTAACAATGCTCCAACATTTTCCCTGGCCCGGGTGCACAGGCAGGCAGATGCACATACTTCATCCCGGATAGCAGCGATCTCCTCTGAATCATAATGCTTATCATCAATCAGTTTGGTTGCAGTCTTGTCTATGGTCTGGGGGAAAAAAAACAAAAAGTGTTTTTCTCTCATTGGCACTGAGTAAGTCGCCACAGTTTGTTTAGCTGTTTAAAGAAGAAGCATGACAATGTGGGAAGAGGACAAGATTCAGGGTCAGAAGATCTGGGTCCTACTTCTGATTTCTGTTATAAATTGTATTTCAAAATATAAATCTCAGGTTAATTATTTTCTCTATGCCACAGTAGTTTCTTCTTAATCTAGGTTACAGTGAATGAAACCTGTTTTCACTATGAGGTGAGTATTTGATCTATTTTAAAATTTTTAAGAACCATTGTTGATACAGCCTTGTTCAATGGCCAGTATTTATCTATCTATCTATCTATTCACTCACCCATCCATCATATACCATATGTACTTCTTAATAATTCATCTCTATCTCTAGCTATATGGGGAATGGAGTCATATTATACATGTGAATTTTGACTCATATTCATTCATAAACTCTCAAAATTGCTCAGGATGAATTAATTGATTGGGAATAGGAAAATGATGTGAAATTACAAATAGTATTTAATAAACAATAACTTATTTTACATTGTTATCTTTTACCAATGAAAATCAACCTAATAAGCATATGAACTGGGAAGGGACCATAGCAAGCTCTGAATTGATCTAAGATTAACAAAGAAAATTTGGAGTTTTGTGGTTATTGTTGTTGCTGGTGGTATACATGCACATGTGCAAGTTTTGGCTAACCCCAGCACAGTCCTAGGAGACAGCCGAAGACATACAGTACATATATATTGGGCAAATAAAGTCTCCCTTACACTTCTCTGAGACTTGCTTATGTATTGACAAGTTTCTGGGACACTGTAACTTAAGGTTCACAAGAAAATTATAGCAGCATTAAATGCAAAACGTAAAGATGAAGATATACAGGAAAAAATAGATACTACCTAGATATCTAGATATTACTAAAGAAAGCTAAATGGAGATATTACTGGAGAGGAAAAGACTAAAAAATGTAAATAATACATTCAAATATATGTTAAGTTATGATTCATATTGGATATGGATCCCATAGTTTCTATTTATACTTCAGGAAAAAAAAATAAGACAATCAGGCACTGTGTCAGAAAATATAAATTGCTCAAAATCTTTAAAAACTTTCTAAAAAAATCACAATATTTTAAAGGAACTGTCCTACAATTAAATTAATTAAAAAATAAATTTACCTAATTCTGAAAAAAATTTAAAAGTAAATACTTTCTAAATATGCTTTGTGGAATAAGAAATGTGTTGATAAAAAGTGGGTATGATTATTTTTCTGAATGTTTTCTCTTTTTAAAACAACTCTCATGTCTGATAGTTATGAGTAATTCTAAGAATTGGTAATCTATGAGATGTGTGAAACACAGGGAGTTCAACCTGGTGCTGTGTGACAATCTAGAGGTGTGGGATTGGGTGGGGAATGGGAAGGAGGTTCAAGAGGGAGGGAATGTATATATACATTCCCTGAATAACATTGTTGTAAGGCAGAAACCAGCTCAACATTGTAAAGCAATTATCCTCCAATTAACATGTATATCTGTGGCTGATTCATTTTGATATATGGCAAAACCAATACAATATTGTAAAGTTAAAAAAAAAAAAAATGAAGCCAATGCCCAAACAAGGGCCCATTTCTTACTGTGATCTTCTCCTCCTGGGCAGTAAAAGCTTCCTCAAAGTCATCATGCTTCTGAAGAAGGGCTTCTACACTGCCCAGTGAATTTCCGAGATCCTCGTTTTCCAGGAAGGCCTGTAGAAGACAGAAAGATACATCCCAGCTGTGCCTCACCAGTGAGAATCATTCCCTTTGGAATATCTCTGAGAAAAGCAATAAGAAAGGAGGTGAGGGGGATGGAAAGCAAGATGGGAATTAACACAAGGTAGGAGAGGAGATAGAGATTAACCTCAAAGAGCAGAACCTCAGCTTCAGAGTTCCCTTCCCAACCTTCTCATCCAAATGTATTACCTTCATCTCAGTGTGTGAACCAACCAATCTAAGCATGATTCTGTGTTCTCAAATCCTCAAGAGGACCACTCAACTCCACCAGAAAATCTCTGGTTAGCCCTGCCTCACTCATCACATTTTTCTTTCACGGATCCCTTAACAATTGGATATTCATTTTGCTGCATGTTCGGAGAAGTTTAAAACCTCTGTGCTTTGTATTTAAATATTTTTCCTGTGCATTTATCCATGAGGGAATTTCAAGAGCCTTACAGAGAGGGTCGATCTTTTCTCTTCCTTGCAGCTCACCCTCTAGTTCCCAGGTGAACTGAAGTGGTGGTGAGGATGCTGATAGTAGTGAATGAGGAGCAGGAGAAATGGCTTCTGGACACTCGCTGAGCCCCTATGTTACCTCTTGTCTGCTCATCCAACTGTCTACTTGCTCACTGTCACGGTAGAAGAGGTGCAGGTTCAAGCACTGGTCATACTGCTGCCGACGCTTCTCCCACAGCTCCAGCAGAGCCACCCAGTTGTAGGTAAGTAATGACATCTTTGGAAAGGAAGAAGCAAAAGACCAGGAAGATATTAAATGAATTTATTGTATCCTACTGTCACTGAGCATCCAATAAATGCAAGGCCCTTTGAAGGAAAAAAATGAATAGAAAAACAGGCTTTTCTCTTAAGGCTCCTCAGTTCAGTTCAATTCAGTTGCTCAGTAGTGTCCAACTCTTGGCGACCCCATGAATTGCAGCACGCCAGGCCTCCCTGTCCATCACTACAACTAAGTAAATCCCTATAGTATAGAAAAAATGGGAGAAATACCATAATAGAGATATACCACACTTACTATGTACAAATAAAGAAGAAAAGATTAATTGATTCAAAGACACAGGGAGTAGAAGTATAGAAACTATTGTATCAAACAAAGATTTAAAGGGCAGAGAGGTGGAGATCAAGATTGTAGGAGGACACAATACCACATTCCACGTAATCATTAGATTATACGAAGTGCTCCAGAGAAAACTGCAGTGTCTAAAAAAAGTGGACATTTCATGAAATTCAAGTTCACAGGACACTTAAATGATCAGATTGAGAAGTTTGCCTTCTATTTTAAATGCAAATGAGAACCATCAAGGAAAAAGGGACATTCTCAAACTCATGAAAGCCTTTGTTTCTGCCCAAGCATCTGTCCGAGAAACCCCAGCTTATTAAAACTGCTGTGATAATTCCATAAAAAAGATGGTACAAATTCTCAGAATTCAGGATAACAGGTACATTTCAAGGTTTTAGAGTTCCACTCTTCCTTTGGCAGAAAATTGTTAAAAATAAAAATTCATATTATAATTTTCCCATAGGATTCTTGATGAGTTGAAAATACAGAGATCTCAGTCTTCATCATATAGTACTGGTGGCTGTGCTTGGAAGCTAATGAGATGCAGAGAACCTGCAAATCTTATTTCAATTATCATCCCAGAAATTCCTATGACTCTATGACTAGAGCAAAATGTCTCAGGGATCAGGAGATTTAGGTAAGCCCTTGGGATCTAGAAGATTATGATGATGGCAGTGTGTAAAGCTTTCTGTTGCTTAAGGAAGATTTCAGAAACACAGATACAGGAAAATCAGTCTGATCTGAGGTTGTACAGAGGAGAGAAGAAAAGGAACCATGTACCAGGAACCATGCTAGGCACCTTAGGGAATCCAAAGATGAATAAGGAGCAGTCCTCAAAAAATTCACCATCTAGAGACTAGCATGGGAAAGTGACACAACAGAGCACATGTGACAAGGCAAGATGGCATGGAGGTTTCTTGGCTCAAATGGTAAAGACTCTGCCTGCACTGTAGGAGACCTGGTTTCAATCCCCAGGTCGGGAACTGGAGAAGGGAATGGCTACCCACTCCAGTATTCTTGCCTGGAGAATTACATGGACAGAGGAGCCTGGCAGGCTACAGTCCATGGGATCACAAAGATTTAGACACAACTGAGCAACTAATGCTTTCACTTTCAAGTGATGAAATTAGTTAGATCGACTAACGTCTCAGAGATGAGGAAGCACACATCAAGTTCTGAGAATTTCAAAAGCCTCACTCTAGCTAAAGCAACGTATGAAGGAAGCAATGTGAAATCTGGATCTATGTTAAAATATTTATATGTCTTTTGTCCTCTTTCCATTCAGAGATTGTCAATCAGTAAGAGATTAAATGAAGGCTATATATCAAACTTTCACAAATTCTGTTAAACTGGATTACCTTTTCTAGAACTTCATCAGATGCTTCATGATTGGCATCCAGCAGAGTTTGACCAGTCTCATTAGCAGATTGAAATCGGTCATCATAAGAGTCAATCTCATGCTGTGACCACAAGAAAAAAAGGGTTAAAATGAAGCAGGAAATCTTCTGGTATTGTTGTCACCTCCCTCTTCCTCCTACTGGGGAGGCCTTCCTCTCTACCTTATGCTGCTGATGCCTGTCCAGTAGGGCTTCCCCACCAGTCACATCTATGGGCAGCTCGTCAGCATTGATCAGAGCAGTCTTTTCCTCCATCCAACCTGAGAGCTCATCATAGTCAGATAAGAACCGCTGGTACCTGGGGAAAAGGTAAAGGAAAACACAGAAAGGAGGAACCAGATGCAAATGGACATTGAACAAACAGTCAGAGTTGGGTTGGGCTAAGATGTACAACATGCTTTTTGCATTAAATCTACCCCTTCATTCCTCCCATGTACTTCCCTATTCCTTTAGCAATGCTGGCTATGAATCCTTCACTCTAGATTGTATATTCCTAGGGTGAATGAGTCTTTGTGTGATGAAGCACTTGGGCATGACATCTCCAATATCACAGTCACACTCCAGGAACACTTGAAGTAAAGTACTATTTAATAAAGTACTATGAGGCCAATAAATAATCACATAACATAAACAACAGGAAGCACCTTATGATAAGGGGCAGCTAGAGTTAGGATTAGGAGCCCTTATATATTTTAATTCACTCTTCACCGTATCAGTGAAGACAAAAGTCACCAAAAAAATTACCTGTTCAAAAAATCAAAGCCTCACCATTTCATTTTCAATCATATCAATACGATAAAGACTATTTTCTGGTGATTTAACAACTAATCATAAAAATTAAGTACAGAAATGATATTCAAGGTTTGGTTTTTTTTTTTATAAGCTGACCTACATTCAGGAAATAATTCTAGATTTATTTTCTGTTCTTCAGCTTGGAAATTAATTCCAATTCCTTAGCTAGGGCCAAGATTTTGACATGTTTCTTCAAATATTTTTTCAGCTTCATGGGCCACTTCATAGCTTCTCACAACTATACAAACAGAAGAAGACAGAAAGGGTATAGGTGAAAGGAGATGTCATTCTGAGGATTATATCATCCTGCAAAGGACTTCTGGAAAACTAAAATTTCTTTTGTCTCTACTGAGCAGGCAGGAGGGCTGGGTCATTCATTATTTTATTCCTTTTGCTCTTTTATTTCTGTTTTAATATTGCACTTTGACCCTGTAGAGGTAGTTAACGTAATAGAGAAGAAGGCTTTCTCACCCATAAGAAGCCTGCAGCTTTTCATATCTGCTGGTAGCCAAGTTGCGAATACGTTCCCAGTTGGAGACCAGATCCTCTTTCATCTGCTGGATTTCAGCTGCATCTGAAGGATGGGAAAGCTTCAACTTGTCTGCTTTGGAACATAACTCCTTCACCTTTGGGATGAAAAAGAAACCTAGTGTGTGAAGGTGGGTCAACAGTATAGTGCTAGATGGTGACTTTATAGTACACACATATGTCTAATGATAATGCTGTACATCTGAAACTTACTATATAATTTTAGAAAAAGGAAAAAAATAAACTTAGTGGGAAATCCAAGTATTCTGATCCTCCTGACAAAGTTTTATGGGAGGGATGTAACATAATAATTATATAAGTAAGAATAACATATTAGTGCATTTATATGGATATATCTATATTATTATATTCATGTAACTATATTAACTATAATAACTTACTGACTGCTTTTTGTCTCTTGTTGTGCTAAGCATGTCACATGCATTTTCTTGTTTTATAGTCTCCGTTTAATAAGACCATGAGGCAGAAACTATTCTTGTTCCCCTTGTATGTGAAAACTGAGAGGCTAAGTATTTTATCTGCCCGAGGTCATTCAATAAATCATTATCAGAAGCAATATTTAGACATATATCTGTCCTTCATTACCCTCTATACTGTTTTCATAAACATTACCATAGGAATCAGAGAGATACTTCTGCTAACGAAAATTTTTGCTAAGAAAATTCCAGTAATGCCAGGCCAGTGTGAGCACAATTCCTGAAGAGCAGGGTTACTAGGGAAAATTCCATGTTACCATTAGTCCTTCCACTATATTCAATTATAATCAGGTGTTGTCTAAGATGAGATTTCATTATCGTTATTCATTAAGTCATGGTATTTTATCACTCATAATTAGAAAACAAGAAAAACAAAGGGGGAAAATGAGGAAGGAAAAAAGAAGTAGACTGGTGAAATATTTTTCAGAAACTGGACCGAGGGATAGAACTATGATTAAAGCATAGTAACTAGGGATCTTCTTGTGGGCTGACTCCACTGTAAAAGCTGAGGAGTAATTAGTTTAAGTTATGGTTAAAATTGTGAGGGTAAGAAGTAAGAATGGGAGGCTTACGCCAAGTTCTAGTGTGACTATGCCTACCATAGGTACAGGAATCGAGGTCTTTCAGCTTCCAGAAGAAAACCCAAAGGTGGGTTGAGTAGAGTGTTTTAGTGTCTATGTTTATTATAAAAGGAGAAGAAGAAATTTTCTCCCTTTTCTACTGAGTAAAAGACAAAAAGAAACAAGGTTCATCTCCAAAAAGAGAAGGTGTGTTTAGGCAGGAAACCATTCATGAAGCTATCTATTTTGGTTTTAAATTATGAAATATATTACAAAAAGCATAAGTGTATATATAATATATATATATATGTGTGTATTTAAATAAAAATAATTTAAACAAAATACTAGATATCCAAGAATCATGTACAAGTTATAAACTAGAATAAAGAGGTATATTCAGGTGGCACAAAATTTCTCTTTCATTGAAATAATGAATTTACTATGTTCTATGGAGACAAGTTGGAGACAGCAATGGCACCCCACTCCAGTACTCTTGCCTGGAGAATCCCATGGACAGAGGAGCCTGGTAGGCTACAGTCCATGGAGTCACTAAGAGTCGGGCACGACTGAGCGACTTCACTTGCACTTTCACTTTCATGCATTGGAGAAGGAAATGGCAACCCACTCCAGTATTCTTGCCTAGAGAATCCCAGGGACAGAGGAGCCTGTTGGGCTGCCTTCTATGGGGTCGCACAGAGTCGGACACGACTGATGCAACTTAGCAGCAGTAGCAGCAGCAGCATGGAGACAAGTGGAGATGGAAATGGCAACCCACTCCAGTATTCTTGCCTGGAAAATCCCATGGACAGAGGAGCCTTGTGGGCTACAGTCCATAGGATCACAAAGAGTTGGACACGACTGAGCGACTTCACTTACTTATGGAGACAAGATGAACGTCAGATGGCTCTTTTAACTCAAGGATGTTAGCTCTTTCTCCCACAGGCTTACCTTGTCATTCATGACTGCAAGGCTCCTCTCAAGTGTCTTGTGACTGTGAAACAGTGCCTCAGAGCTCACAAGGTCTTTGCCATAGTCCTCAGACGTGACTTGAGCCTCCTTCTCCTCAATCCACTGGATGGCTTCAGTCACATCCCTGTCAGACAACCCCATGAGCTCCAGCAAAGGAAGAAGGCAGGCATTCCAGGGCAAACAGCACCCAGCAGGACCAGCCTCATTCACCTGTCAGAAATTATCCTATCTTCCCACACACTAGCAAAAAATAGCATAAAGAATTCCTGTTTGGGGGCTTCCCTGGTGATCCATTGGTTAAGAATTCACCTGCCAATGCAGGGGATGTGGGTTCAATCCCTGGTCCGGGAAGATCCCAGATGCAGAGACAGCTAGGCCTGTGCACCACAACTACTGAAGCTCATACACCTAGAGTCTGCACTTCACAAGAGAAGCCACCACAATGAGAATCCCGCCCACCACACTGGAGAGTAAACCCAGGCTCATCTCAGCTAGAGAAAGCCCACCCACAACAACCAAGACCCGGTACAGCCAAAAATAGAATAAATGCACAAAGATTTTTAAAAAGAGTTCCTACTTTTATGGTTTCCATCGAGATGTAGAGACATGGGCATCCTGTCAGCTAAGCCTCCAGATATACTTCTGGGTTAGCTCTTCACAAATGTCCTTCTTCACAACCTCACCCTCCATTCTCTTTCTGCTTTTGCCCCTGCAGAACTTCCATCACTAATTCACTAGTGCTAATTTTATTACTTTAAGCTCCATTTAACACACTTGGCTATTGACTGGATCACAATTTTAACCACTGTGTTCCTTGTTGTTTTAAAGGCAAGAACATGATTTTCTTTGATTAAAGGTATTGGCCACTAATTGCTAACAGTAGACAAAGGCTAACCCAAATACCCAGCCTGGTGCTATTGCAGTTTTCTACAATTCAGTGGCCAGATTCCTACCTTTTGAATTTCTGAAGGTCTGCAGCACTGGACAGCATTTTCTGTCGTTGGAGAGCCAGACCATGGAGACGTTCCCAGGCTGCATTCACCTCCTTCTGCTTTGACTCAATCGAGGGCAGCTCAGGATGCTTTTCCTGTGGGAGTAAGTCAGTGTTGGACTAATGGAGAAAAAACTTTTAAAAACTTCTTATTTCACACTTTGCCCTAAGCAGAGGATAGCCATTTAGCCAGATACTACACTTCACCTTAGCCCTGGTCCCTTTTACTTGATCCACATCACCAAAATCTAGAAAACCAAACCACCAGATGTTGTATCTTCTGTCCACAGCTCAAGACTAGTCTACTAACATAGGTTGCCCAACCTCATTATTTTCAGAACTCCATCATGTTGATGGCTGCTAGCTTCCCTCAAGACCCTGGGAACCAAGGAAGAGAAAATTTCTTTCATGAAGTCTGACTTAATTTTTCAGATCTCGAGTACTGTGAGTTTTGGCTCTTTTGGGGCCCTGACACCTTGAGAATATAGTTGGAGCTATTTTCCTCTTCCCAGAACTAGATAAACATGCAGATAAATTTAATTTTGCAGTTCACACAGTTTCGCAGACTATCTGAAGCAATGAAATTTGTGTTTATCAGATAAAGCTAGCTAGTATCAGCCCATTTAGATACTTGGCAATTTTGAGTAGTTGCCATACACCAGGTCTCCCGACCCCTCCTATCCCTGTTTATTCCTATTTCCATTTCTGTTTTTCAGCCTCTTCAGACAGAATTTTCTTCTCCTTCCTTCTTTACAAGTAGAAATAATATTTTATAAGCTCCAGTACTTAGGCCTCAAGAAGTCTTTCAGCTTCTGTTCTTACTTTCTTGGAACATATTAAAAAGTATGATCTACTGAAAGGTGAGAGAGCACATGGAGAAAGCCTGCACTATCCTTGCCAAATCTTTAGACATGGGAGGAAGGTTGTTTTAGATCCTGTACACCAACTGAGTCACTGTGTAACTGCAGTTACTTAAGAATATCAGGTGAGATCGGGAGAATGGCCCAGCTGAGCAGCTGACTCAGTGAATCTGACTCACTTAACCATGGAAAAATAAAATGTTTTCTGTTTTAAGTTTTGTAGTGGTTTGGTAGATAGTAACAGATAACATATTCAAAAGCAGAGACATTACTTTGCCAACAAAGGTCCATCTAGTCAAGGCTATGGTTTTTCCTGTGGTCACGTATGGATATGAGAGTTGGACTGTGAAGAAGGCTGAATGCCGAAGAATTGATGCTTTTGAACTGTGGTGTTGGAGAAGACTCTTGAGAGTCCCTTGGACTGCAAGGAGATCCAACCAGTCCATTCTGAAGGAGATCAGCCCTGGGATTTCTTTGGAAGGAATGATGCTAAAGCTGAAACTCCAGTACTTTGGCTACCTCATGCGAAGAGTTGACTCATTGGAAAAGACTCTGATGCTGGGAGGAATTGGGAGCAGGAGGAGAAGGTGATGACAGAGGATGAGATGGCTGGATGGCATCACTGACTCGATGGACGTGAGCCTGAGTGAACTCCGGGAGGTGGTGATGGACAGGGAGGCCTGGCATGCTGCAATTCATGGGGTCGCAAAGAGTCAGACACGACTGAGCGACTGAACTGAACTGAACTGATAACTAAAAAAAAAAGAAGAAGAAATCTGCACAATAATAAAAATACAATCATGTTAGACGGAGAAATTTAGAGACTGTTGGAAATGAGGCCTGGAAAAAATTGAGAAATAGTTTATTTTCCCTACTCTAGTACCTATTAATCCTGAAATTTTGATTCTATTTACACATAAATATCACTCCCATTATATAGCTGCAGTGATAATAAAACTTTAAATGGAAAAGCACGATAGCCCACTATTGCAGTTTCTGTTCAATTCCTTCACGTACATATAAAATCAGACTGACTTCCCAGTTCTTACATATGTTAAGGGTATTTAGTCACACACTGAGTATTTGTATGCTCAGAAATTAAAAGGTTATTTAAGCATTTTCTTAAGTAAATGGAGGTAAATCTGCCTCTTTTTCCTTCCCCCTCAAAGAAAAATTTGTTTAATGATATCATATATATTATGAGAAGCCACGATTATTTTATATTCTTTGCCACTTCATAAACATGAAAAATTGATGTACTGCACAGTGCAAGAGTAACCTCATTGTGGACTGAATTTCTTTACATAAAGCCATGTACACTCACTCACTCACACCTCTATTTCTGTAGACTGGCAAGGGATGAATTCAGAAATGAGAGAAAGCTACTCTGGGCATGTCACTCCAGGGACAGGCATACCTCTGTTTTCTCACAATGTTCCATATATTTTTCTTGTCCCTTCTACAAATGGCCAGGCAATCTTCTTGAAGATCAGAACCCTTTCCCTGGATTGGCTCTGTTATTCCCCACCTCACCTCTGCACACTCATTGGCATATTGGTTCACTTCATTCACTCTCTCCTTTCGAACTTCCATATCTGCTAGGAACTCTTCAAACTTCTTATGCAGAACCTCTGTGCGCTCCCAGTCCTTACCCAGCTCCATTGATGTCACCAGAGCATCCTGTAGACACAGAAAGGTCTATTAGGTCACCAGCAAATATTTAGGGATTCCTGCAGTTCAAATGCCCAAAACCCTTGTTTACATTTACATTCCCAGGATAACTCAGAAGGAGATACTGGTGGAACCTGGGAGAACCCCTTCAAGAAAGTCAGAGCAAGGGCATATTTCCTGAGGTGGCACTGTGACTCAGGGAACAGTGGTCTTTGGGGTAATTCTTTGGGAAGACCAGGGACATTGTCAGAAAATGCCCTTGGAAGAACCTTTTTGTGGTTTGGAACATGAAAAGGAAATCCATCCTGGTTCTGCTGGATTCAACATCCTGAGTATTTACAAAAGTATTGTGCTGAATGCTTGTCTGTGTAAATTTTCAGTCCTAACCATAGGGTTATTCTTCAAGTAATAGGAGATAGAAACCTCTCTAGTTATAGGTACTAAGAGACAAAGGATTAAGGGAAAAACTGGCAATTCTCTCAGTTGGAACCAGAGTAGGATTGAAAACCTAGAAGGAGTGAAGGCTCATGGAAGGTAGAAGGGGGGCAATCCTAGATGATCTTTCAGTACATTTTTGTATGTCTTGCCTTCTTCATGTTCAGATTCATACATTTAGACTTACCCTCCTATAATGTTGCCTACTTCCAGAATACCTCTAAATCTTTGCTAACATTCCTCTTTCTTCCAAGGAACTAAGCCCAGGAACAGATACCCTGACTTCTTTACAAAAAGTGAAAGTGAAAGTTGCTCAGTTGTGTTGCATGTTGCTTCTTGTGACCCCATGGACTGTAGCCTGCCAGGCTCCTCTGTCCGTGGGATTATCCAGACAAGAATACTGGAGTGGTAGCCATCCCTTGCTCCAGGGGATCTTCCCAACCCAGGGATGGAACCCAGGTCTCCCGCATTGCAGGCGGATTTTTACCATCTGAGCCACCAGGGAAGTCTGCATCAAATTGCTATGGGATGTCTGGGCCAGAGGGATGGAAAATCCTATATACAGGCTGTTTGGTGCTATACCTTGTCTCCAATCCACTCCAAGATATCGGCACACCCCTGGAAGTACTGTTGGAGTTTCAGGGCCCGCAGCAGCAAGGCACCCTTCTCCTGGGTCAGCTCCAGCAGCAGGTCCCACAGGCGGTTCAGTTCCTCCAGAAGGCCCTTTGGGAGGAGTAAAAGCACTCAGGCACGTTACCTGCTGTGGAGCAGCAGTTATAGACTCAGAGACCTGTGCAGAGAGGGATCTGGATAAAAATCCCTCATCCCATTAACTCGTGCATTAATTGCTCAAAAATATTTAAAAGAGGATAGGGCATGTATGGGAATAACCATTAAACCATATGATTACCTGTGGCGGATTCATGTTGATATATGGCAAAACCAATACAATATTGTAAAGTTAAAAAAAAATATGATCTTCCATAAAGAAAAATAAATAATAACATTTGGGTGTTTTAGAGGATGAAATGATTGCAAATGATAAGACAGGATGAAATAAAAATTCATTTAAAAACAGGTGCTTATTTGAATTGAACCTTTAGGGATAGAATTTTGATACACAGAAGATACAGAGAGGGTGTTCAAAGTACTGACAAAGGCACAGAAAAAGTTAGCATGGACTGTCTGTCAGAAGGGATAAGAGCTACAAGTTTTTCTGACTTACAAAGAAAATATGATCACCAAAGCAATAACAGAACTTGAGACTATATAGTTGAGGGCTATAATGCTAGGTTAGCTTAGAAGACCAGGTTTTACATATATTGTAAAATTAAATGTATAATTTATGTTGTCTTCAAGAATCTTCTATTTTCCAACTACTTCATGGTTCTAAGGTAACATGTAGCACATAAATCACATTTATCTATGGATCCTGCAGTGCTACAGGATTACTATAATCTCAGAAATTCTGATAGATGTGAAGATGTTTCAGATATTTCTCAACTATTTTAATTAATGTAAGGGACTGATTTTTGTGCAATTTTACCAAATCATTTTTACTTAATAACAGGTAAATTTTGAGTTATTCTTGTTACAGAATCTTTTTTCTAATAAGGTTTATTCTTGTTAAAGTCTGTATCGCCTGACCATGTTTTGTTGATAGTAAAAGGAACTAGAATTTGTATGCTAGATATGGAAATATAAGTCCCAACTTATAAATATGTAACACACATTTCTTTTGACAATTTTAGAAACAGTTAAACAGTAAAAAAATTTTCACTTAATACAAAACGAACCTGAACTGACTATCAACCCAAACATTTTAGGGGAATATATGAATTAACTCAGAAAAAAAGCTGATAAATTAATAATGGATTCCATGGTGGTGCTGCTCTTTGATCTTCAGAGTTCAAGGGTTTGGAGACCTACAATAGTAGCCACAGCATGTGAGCTCTGAGGAGAAAGAGGCATCATAGACAAAGGGAGAAAGATTTCGGAGAAGATTCAAAGAAAGAGTATCCCTTGTTTAGAGAGTTTAAGCACCAAGGACTCTGAGCTTAGAATTACTCAGAAAGGACATTTGGGAAAGCCAATTCATCTGGGTTGAGGCGGGTTTGATCTTCAGCCACCCCATCCTGTGACGGCATCAGGAGGAAGGTGACACTATTCAATGAGAGCTTTGTGCCATAGCTCTTCTCCCCACTCCTAGGAACACTAGCATATCCGATCATTTTTTCCTTCCACAATCTAAGTAAAATATAAGAGACAGAACCATGGTTCCAAGTCAGTTGTATCAAGGTGTACACCTGTTGTAATCAATGAAAACTCTGATAACCTAATCAACAATTAGAAGCATCTCTCACAGAGCCCTATGATATATTTACCTTGGTGTCCTCATGGGCAAAATGCCCCTCAGGAAATCGAGTTTCCCTGGTTTTTTCCAGATCAGGAAGGACCCTTGATTTTGCTTGCACCTCTGTTTCAAAGTTTTCATGCTTCTGATATTTCCCCTGAAGATTAGAAATCAGAGTTTATGGCTTAATGGAGCCTGGTCTCCTGGATGATAAAAGAGTTCTTTTAGTCCTCTGCTTTCTTGCAGGCAGAACTACCAGTTTCTCAGCATAGATGAAACGATAACCTATGACCATAGCTGCTGCTGCTGTTAAGTCGCTTCAGTCGTGTCCGACTCTGTGCGACCCCATAGACGGCAGCCCACCAGGCTCCCCTATCCCTGGGATTCTCCATGCAAGAACACTGGAGTGGGTTGCCATTGCCTAGAGGAGTCCTATTCTAAAATAAGTTGTTGTGGCAGAATCAACGCATATAGGTTTTTAAAGATTCCCAGACCCAATGTCCTGGACCACAGAAGAAGGTCTTTTCAGTCCTTATTGCCTTTGGGAAATTTCCAATAAATATTATGTTAAAGTCTTAATTGCCTTCTGTGGAAATGAAATAATGTAACAGAATTTTTCCTTTTAAGAAAAGAGGAAGCAAATCCTACTGAAAGTAGTGAACAATGAAGAAAATTATCTTGACAACAATGGCTTTTTTTATTTTAACTGGGAAGTTTTTGCATGCTAAATTATGCTCTTGTTGTCATATATAGATCGATCCATTTAGTAGGTAACACTTCGTTCTTGATCTAGGTGCTTCCTTTCTGATATCCATTGTGCATTTTAGGCATACAAGCCTTTCTTCTGATGCTGACTATGCCTTATTCTGTAATACAAGTAGTAGGGGGAGTTCTCACCAAACCTCTCTATCTGAGATCTCTCATTTGAACTTAACAAGAGTCATGAACAGCCAACTGGGAAAAACCCTGGTTAAATCATATCTTTCTGAGGAGAGCAAAGAGAAGTTAGTTCAGAAGTACTGATGTCTCTTTACTTCAATTCCATCCTTAATGCCATAAATATTGAAATTTCATAAATTCTTTGAATTCTCAGTGTTTTGCCCATGGTGTAAGTTCAGAGCAATATTACATTTATAAAGTATTATCTAGAATGAGTTTCCTGTGTAAATAAGACATTGGGGCTTAAGGAGTTGAAGACACGGACTATTTAGAGTCAGAATTACAGTTCCCGAAGTCTAATCTTCTATTACAGCATCCCTCTAGAGTTTACCAGATGCACACCTACATTATAAAAATGTTTCCCTCCCTAGAGATTTCAGAGTCTACTCTGGGGAAGTCAGTGAAACTGAAGAACCTGTATGTTTGTTGGGTCTTCATAGCTTTTATCACTTGCAGTCTTGATTTTCTCCATGATCCATTTCTCATGGTCATCAACATCTCGTATGAAAACCTGGTAGTGATAGGAATCTTCAAGTTTCTGACCCCTCTCAGCAACCCGTTCCTTGAACCTCTGGTACCGACTCAACACCTCCTGACGCCTCGCCTGGATCTCCTCTGCTGTTTCCAGGACCTCTGGCCCATCACTCTCCATAGCCTGCAAGTGAAAAAGTTTACTTATTGCTGCTTCTCAAGTCTCTAGTATACTGTTTGTTTTTTTTTTTTTTCCCTCTCTCTGTCTCTAATATTCTGTCTTTTTAAATGTCTTCAAGGCATTTACTCATGTTGGATTTAGGTTCAGATATCTTTATGCCTATAAAGGTCTCTTTTTAGAAAGGCTGTAGTACATTTATATAATTTTAACCACATGCAGCTACAACTTAGGCTGATAATTCTTGGTCATTCAGAATACTTTTCCAACTTTTCACATAAACATCTGCCCATATTAATAAACTTAACAGTAAAGTTCTATAACATGCATTATTAGACAATTGAAAACAAGTTTAAATTAGCAAAATCACATTTTCAGATGCATAAAAGAAATACAATTTTACTGCTTTCAAAAACTTAAAAGGTGTTAACATGTACTGATCATGACAAACCTAATTTAATGAAAAAATAAAAATGGCTTGCAATTAATTTTGACAAATGATATACCCCAAAGTCCAAAAAAAATTTATGTAAAAATAAAACTAATACATTATTTACTTTTTTATTTTCTTTATTCACAAACAATACAAGTCAAAAATTTAGCACATTTACAATCTAATTACCACAGATTTCAAATTATTAGCATCTTGGTAACTGACTTTTGCAATGTAAAACACTGTATTATCAAATAAAATCACATATTATTTTCCAATAATAGTGGGATCCAATTTATTTGTAACAACATCCAGCAAAATCTCCATAGGATACACCTTCATTTATCTGGATATAAGCAGTTTTTCCTAGTTTACCTCAGTGAAAACATTCAATATAAGATTTAGACTTTAGTCTCCTTCTATACGTAATTGTTATTCTGTGGGTGGCCTTTACTAGTCTGGTTACAGAATTAAACCCTTCTACAGAGACTCAAACATTTATCATGAATTATTTTGCTCCAGGTTATCAGGTTGTTCTCCATGTGAACCTGTGTAAACAAGTCATTGCTGGATTTTGGTGCTGTATAGCCACAGCTCAAGGTCAGTTTAAAGTGATACATTCATAAAAAAGAGAATTAAAATTAAGCTTGTTTACTTCTTAAGAATCAAGAAAAATCCTTGGTGATCCTGTCAAAGATAGCACAGAAAGTTCAAAGGAGACAGCTTTCTTAATTATATTGGTGACAAATTGTCCGATAAAGAATTCTGTACTCACGGTTTCCTTTGGAAAGTGTTATGCTTTTCCTAAAGGTCAAGAACCTGCCAAAATAAAATGTGTCCAAAAGAGAGAGAGAGAGAGAAAGAAAGAGAAACAATTCACATGTAATTGTTTAGTCTAACTTAGAGATGAGAGAAATGTTACATATGTGGCAAGACAAAAAGAAAAAAAAAGCCTCTTGCTTGGGCCAGAATCCCGCCAACTACAATCTACCCTATCTTCAGGAGACAGATTGAGCTGAGGCAGCTGCTAACTTTCACAGATGCTGGGTGACTCAGCGCTTTGAAGGGACTGTGGCCCTCAAAGGTCTTCAACAGGACTTTATAAAAAAAAAAAAATGAAAGCAAAATTCTTAGATGAAAACTTAGAAAAAAAACTGCTATAGATGTAACATAGGGCAATGTTAAGATTATGTTTTGTTTCTTCAATTAGTTTTAAATTTTACTTCTAAGAATTATAAACAGGAAGGAATTCTGGGTTGCCCATTCTTCATACTCTGTACAGAATTACAAGAACTCAAGGCATACATAGGTTCTTGTTCCAACCTGTCTCTCAGAAATACAAATCACCAACTCCATTAAAACTCAGCTATAGATTTTTAACAGTCTTTAAGCAACAAGACATCCTAATTCTTGCTGTAGAGACTTTGTTAAAATAGGGAAAATTTTTTATTTCTGGTTGTTTATTCACAGATTGTTCCTTTTATTTAAATGATTAAGGGTAAGGCTAAATCAGATTTTTAAAAACCCAAAGGAAGTAAGATATATGCTTGCTTATTAGCATTTTGTGAAACAAAAATTAGGATACCTCATCACTTTGTCAACAAAGGTCTGTATAGTCAAAGCTATGTTTGTTTGCTTGCCTTTCCAGTAGTCATGTACAGTTGTGAGAGTTGGACCATAACGAAGGCTGAGTGCTGAAAAATCGATGTTTTCAAACTGTGATGCTGGAGAAGACTCCTGAGAGTCCCTTAAACTGCAAGGAGATCAAACCAGTCAATCCAAAGGAAATCAACCCTGAATATTCATTGAAAGGACTGATTCTGAAGCTAAAGCTCCAATACTCTGGCCACCTGATGTGAAGAGCTGACTCACTGGAAAAGACCTTGATGCTGGAAAAGATTGAGGGTAAGAGGAGAAGTGGGCAACAGAGGATGATGGTTGGCTGGCATCACTGACTCAATGGACATGAGTTTGAGCAAACTCTGGGACATAGTGAAGGACAGGGAGGCCTGGTGTGTTGCAGTTTATGGAATTTCAAAGAGTCAGACACTACTGAGTGACTAAAGAACAACATTTGACAAACTAATGAGGCCATAAAATATCTAAAAATGGAACAAAGTTCTAAACTTTGGGATAAAGTCATACTATTTATTGTATGTATTATTTTTAATGAAGAGAAAATAAAGCAGAAATCTTCCAAACACATAATTCTTTTATATAACTTTTAAGAAATGAAGTAAACATATCAAAAAAAAAAAAAAAAGATTGGGATGCCTTCAGATCCTCCTAAAAAACAGTGGGTCTATCCATGTCAAATATCATTCCACTGTAGATCCAACTTGAATAACATAGTATTCATGGTCTACTAGGGTAGACCAAGGTTCTACATTTCTAGTTTCCTTTCACCCTGGATCATCTCACCCAAAGAAACTGAGAGAGCTTTAAATTCTGTTCTTGAAAGTATACTATTAACTTTACATTTTCATACAGTTTCATTATATAAAAATCAAATTTGGGTGCTAAAGGCATGAACACAAATCTTAGGGAATGTATTAGTACAAAGGTCAGGCTGTTTGCTTCGGATTGATGGAAGGGCATGATGAGAAAATTTTGAACCCTGGTAGCTTAATATTTGGGTCTCTGACCTTCTTGCCACTATTACAGTTTTCCAAGAATGGTTATCGGCACTGACAAAATAGAGGCCCTGAGTACAGCAGACTCCGGTAAAGAATGTATGAGAGACATTGTGGAGGTTAAGAATCATGTTCAATCTTTAAAATTGTATGTAGCCCTTTATATAAATGAGTGCTGAGAGATTACAGGGAAAACTAAGTTCATTACAGACAGCTTCATTAAAGAGAAGTCTTATACTCAGTTTTACAGGGTGGGAGTACTTTTGAGAACTGTTGTATTTGATCTTGGTTATCAGCTCTGGACAGAACTGTACTTCTCACACTCATTTAATCAGCACTACCCAGCTTTCCTGAGTCTCTTCTCAGTTATCAGATCTTCATTTCCTAGACTCAGAAACTCCAAGAGATGCTTTATATACCCAAATTCTAAACTGTCCCCAGTTTGCAACACTAAAATTCACATGCTTACTGTGGAATTTTAGAGTTCAATTTTCTCAACTCATTTAACAACAAGGAAAAATACACTAATTTTAATGTAAAAAATGTTTTCCTGTGGAGTAGGGGTCATCATTATTTTATTTTTAAGACTTTATTTTTGCTTCTCCAGAGTGAGTTCTCATTTTAAGAAGCCTCCAATGTTTGTCTCCTAATTTAAAATATTAAATATTGTCATTCCAAAAAAGAAAGAGAGACCTCAATATTCACTTTAACTCTTATTACCTCAGATTCTCCAAAGGTGTGCTGTGCTGTGCTTAGTTGCTCAGTCGAGTCTGACTCTATGCGACCCCATGGACCATAGCCTGCCAGGCTCCTATGCCATGAGGATGCTCTAGGCAAGAATACTGGAATGAATTGCCATGTTCTCCTCCAGGGCATCTTCCCAACCCAGGGATCGAACCCAGGTCTCCTGCATTGCAGGTGGATTCTTTACCATCTGAGCCACCAGGGAAGCCCATGAATACAGAAGTGGGTAGCCTATCCCTTTTCCAGGGGATCTTCCCAACCCAGGAATCAAACTGGGGTCTCCTGCATTGGCAGGCAGATTCTTTATCACTAGCACCACCTGGGAAGCCTCTTATTTAATATAATCTTCCCCAAATATCAGATAATAAATAGGTTGGTGAGGTGGAACACAGTGTAAGAGAACTCACTGCTCAATCCTCAGTAATGTGAAAAAAAAAAAAAAAAATCATGTAAGAAGTTCCACCAGCAGGTCAGCACAGTGATCTACCCTCTGAATGGTGTCCTTACTTTTGACCATCAGACCCTGCTGTATGCTGTTTCTTTTCCTTTAGCTTTTCTCTCAATTTGAAATTGTTTTTATTCAACACACTGGAATAGCATGCACACATACACAGTTTAGCTAGTAAAATTACATTTGCAATTTCAAGTGAGGGTGTGTTTCATCTTAGAAGGTTTTTAAGCAGAGTGGTAAAGCAATAATATTTAAGTTTTAAGAAATAATGTAGTCTCAGTTGGAAGAGCAGACTGAAGGTGAGAAAGTGTGAAAGTTTCAGCTATATAAATTTTTTAAAGACAATGATAAATGACAATGGCATAAATGTAATTTATATAATATATATAAATGTCATTTATAAGACCTTATAGTGATAAATGATACAATAATAATCATAATATAATTTATAAATAATTTATAAATTATAATGATAAATAAGTGATAATGATAAAGATAAATGGCAAGAATAAAATTTGAGGGACTAGGAAAGTAGTAGATGGTAAATCTGCCTGAAGTGCGGGAGACTCGGGTTCAATCCTTGGGTTGGGAAGATCCCCTAGAGTAGAAAATGGAAACTTACTCCAGTATGATTGCCTGGAGCATTCTGTGGACAAAGGAGCCTGACACGTTACAGTCCACGGGGCGGCAAAGAGTCGTCAGACACAACTTAGCGACTAACACTTTCATTTTCTTTTTCAGGAAAGTGATAAAGTTTATATTTTAAGGCACAACAAGAAAATTTCAACATAAAATTCTCTCTGTGTGTCCGTTTGGGCATTCTTCCTCTCTCCCTAATGTGCAGTGTGCACTTGCATTACACGTCAAAAAGAACTTCGCAAAAATGGGAGTGTCTGCTGAGCAGTAAAGATCACTTCTTTTCCTTTCTTTTGACCCTAGCAATGTAACTCCTTTTAAAATAAATATTGTTATTTCCCAACTCTTTGAAGAGTCATGACTTAATGCTTGCTTTGTAAATGCTTACCTAGACTATATATCCTTGTTGAACTTTATGTAATACATCAGTATGTCATTTGATGCATGATCCTTTGTCTTGAAGATGTATCTGACTGTGCCTCTGACCTCTAACAGGTGGGACAGTTCTCAGAGCTTTCTGAGAATCTGTCTCCCTGCTTATAATGCTCAATTTGTCTCAAATAAAATTCTCTTTACTCTTCTAAACTGGATTGTTAATTGAACTTTAATTGAGAAATAGATTATATAATACAAAATCTTCAAAAAGGGAAAACAGATAAGAAAACTGCATAACCCTTTCATATTCTGAAATTTTTGTATATCAATTCTGGAACAATAATTACACTTAGAAAATTATAGTTAAATAATTAGTCAATCAATCTGTAATTTCATTCCTCATGTTTTATGAAAAACAGTAAAAGTAGAATATTAAAGACACACTATTTAATCACAGGAACACTTCTTGTTTCCTTTTTTTCTCTTTTTCCTTGTTTTCTTATGCCAAATGTATTTTCTGACGACTTCCCTTTACCAAGACTTCTCCAGACCCAAACTGTGACTTTTCTCTCACGGTCTCTCTCTCTCTCTGAGTTCTTTTAGATAGCATTAGCCTTTTCTCATAAGACCTTTCCCTTAACTTTTGTCTTTGCGTCTGATTCTTGAGTATCATAAGATTTAGGAGTGAGGATGAGGGCATGGCTGTGGCATATTAGTGGGGAAGTAAGGCTGACAACCATAGGATTCCTGTAAGTAGGCTACAGAAAAGTGAAAATCTATTAACATTTGCATAGTCATCAGCTTTATTATTGCATCACCACTGAGGTGTGGGTCTTGGAGAAAACCACCCTTTATGAAGCATGTATCAAGAGAAGGATTCACAAGACAAAGAGCCCTCAAACAAAGTAAGATTTTTATTTATTTATTTTTTTAATGTTGAATATATGGTTTTATTTTTTTTTATTTTATTTTATTTTTAAACTTTACATAATTGTATTAGTTTTGCCAAGTATCGAAATGAATCTGCCACAGGTATACCCGCGTTCCCCATCCTGAACCCTCCACCCTCCTCCCTCCCCTCCCCTCCCTCTGGGTTGTCCCAGTGCACCAGCTCCAAGCATCCAGTACCGTGCATTGAACCTGGACTGGCGACTGGTTTCAAACATGATATTATACATGTTTCAATGCTATTTTCCCAAATCTCCCCACCCTCTCCCTCTCCCACAGAGTCCATAAGACTGATCTATACATTGGTGTCTCTTTTGCTGTCTCGTACACAGGGTTATTGTTTCCATCTTTCTAAATTCCATATATATGCGTTAGTATATTGTATTGGTGTTTTTCTTTCTGGCTTACTTCACTCTGTATAATAGGTTCCAGTTTCATCCATCTCATTAGAACTGATTCAAATGTATTCTTTTTAATGGCTGAGTAAGATTTTTAAAAAATGGAGTCTAGCATCCTGAAACCCAAGGGAAAAGAGGTCAAAAGGGAAGCACTGTTGTCCAATATGGTAGATCAGTTGGCCGGAACAATCTGAATGCAGCATGCTGATACTGGTTTATTCACTAAATAGATATTTATTGATATTTCTGCTTCATTAATAAGTACTTTACATGTTATTACAGTGAAACCAAGGATTACATTTTCCAATGTATCATGAAAAAATATTGATTAGCTAATTAATAGATTACTTATATTACTTTACTTTTCTTAGAGTCAAGATTTTTGTTTCTTCATTTACTGCATTTAAAATTTTCTTCAATGAACTTCTTGGCCTGAGATTCTTTGCCATGGTCCTTAACTACCACAGAACTGCAACCAACTCCTTTATGGGGCTTCTGTCTATGTCAGTTTTAAAGAGGCCTATCCATTCTCTTCATTTCTAGTGGTCATCATTTTAATGAAGTTAATTTGGTGCTCAATAAATCAATCTCCACTAACTTGGCACATTGGCTCATTATAGTTGGATGCAGGCCTTAGTCCCTGTTATTGACCCAGACATGGAATTAATATTGTGTAGTACTGCCAAGATAAAAATCATACAAGGGATTCATAATTGGACCTACTGAAAAACATCTAGACTGTTATTTATCAACACATGAACACTTGATTAGAAATTAGGATTATTCTTCAAGTATATTCATTATAAATACAATAGAGAGAATTAGTCTTATGAAGATGGTTGCTCAGTTACCATATCTTATAATCATATGTCTTGACTGTATTAAAATTAAATTTTTATCCCAATTAGTTCCACAAGTTAAGTTTATCTAGGAGAAATCGAGTAGCGGAAAACCTAGTCAACAAAGTCTGATTCAAAATGTATCAAATTGAATAAAGGTTGAAAAAAACTATAGAATTCAGTTATTAGTGAATTTTGTTTATTGATGACCTTCAGGAAACCAGTTTCAACCAAAGACTGACAGAAAAAGACAGATGGAAGAGAGTTGAGGATAAAAAGACTAACAATTATATAGACTCCCAAACACTAGATGTTATTTGATGTCCCCGGTCTTATGAAAAAAAGATGTTAGCTTGACTCATGTGCTTTTTTATGGCTTCCTTTATCTCTTTATTCCTCAAGCTATAGATAATGGGGTTGAAAAATGGGGACACAACTGCAAAGGCCAGAGCAATGGCTGTATCCCAGAATAAGGAGTAGGTGGCAGAGAAGCGTAGGTACATGAGAGCCACACTGCCAAAGAAGAGCAGAAATACAGTAAGGTGGGAGACGCATGTGGAAAAGGCCTTGCGACGGCCCTCAGTGGAACGGATACGTAGAATTACAGCCACGATACCAATGTAGGACATGAAGATGAGCATCACAGCTGTAATAATCTCCACTGCATGGACAACATCCACCACCTGAATCATAAGGATAGCTTGTGTGTCTGTGCAGGCCAGGCGTAGTACTGGGAGGAAGTCACAAAAGATATGCTCCAGGTGATTAGAGCCACAAAATGGCAGTGTGGAGATCCAGGCAATCTCAGGAAGGGGTGTGGCAAAACCACAAACACAGCAACCTAAAGTCAGCCAGGCACACAGCTTTGGGGTCATGATAGTAGGGTAATGAAGAGGGCTGCAGATGGCCAGGTAGCGGTCAAAGGCCATAGCTGTCAAGAGACAAACCTCACTGATGCCTGTGGAATGGAAGAAATACATCTGCAGGAGACAGCCATTTAAGGAAATGCTCTTCTCACAAAGCAGGCAAGAGAGCATCTTTGGTATGGTAGCTGTGGTATACCAGATCTCCAGGAAAGAAAGGGCACTGATAAAGAAGTACATGGGAGTGTGGAGATGAATATTCAGCTGGACCACTGTGATGATGACCACATTTCCAACAACAATGAATGCATAAATGAAGAGCAGTAGAACAAAACAGATGACAGAATCTCTCCAGGAATAAGGGAAAGCAGAGAAGATAAACTCATGAGCAGTGGTTTGATTGGCATTCTCCATCTCCAGGTGAGAAATGAGGTTTTCAAATCCTATTGCATTCAAACTTTCTAGGTGATGTCTGCTACTCATCATAGAGTAAGTACACTTACAAAATACCAGCATCTGGATAAATCCCTGCCTTGGGAGTGTAGAAGAATAAGGAATATTCCATATTCCATAGATGCTTACAACTAAAATTGGCGTGTGGAAAAAAATTCAATCAGAAAGCACACCCAATAGATTAGATTAATAATTCTCAAAATTTATCAGGCATCAGGATCATTGGAGGGCTTGTTAAAACATAGCTTACTGGTCTTCATCCTGAGAAAAGTGAAGGAAAAGGCAGTCACCTACAAGCCAAGAAGAAAGGCCTTGAAAGGAATCAACTCTGCCAAAATCTTGATGTCAGACTTCCTAGCTTTCAGAACTGTGAGAAAACAAATTCTTGTTGTTCAAGTCACTTAGTCTGATACTTTGTTATAAAAGCTTTAGTAAATTAATATACCATACTTATACTCAGCACTCAACCAGTTTCCCTTGCTGACCTTCTTATTTCTTGGTTCTTCTAGATACCAACTTTACACATTTTTGCATCTATTGTCTTCTTATGTCTCAAACTTAATCATTGAAGTCTGCTTAACTTTTTTCTGTCATATTACCAATACATTTTATTTCTTTTATCTTACCCCTAATTTGATGCTTAGTAATAATGCCTACACTATTGTAATAGATTACCAAATGTTTCTACTTCCAGTGTGAGTATTTTCATACATCCCTCTATTTCCTCAAGACTGATCTTGCTATAACATCAGTTTACTCATGTGACTCCCCTTCCATACCTATACTTAAGTCACCATGGTCTTCCTCTAAATTGTTTTTTCTTTAAAAGGAAAAAAAAAATCTCAGATCATCTAGGATAAAATTTTTAATCACTGCAAAAGGAAAAAAAATTAGCTTCACTTTTGTCTGTCATTGATTAATAATCTTATGGTATGTTAGGAAAGGGTACATTATTAATGTTCTCTTATTTATATTATCTATAGATGCATTTGTTCATTGATTATGTGACTGAAAATGAACATGTTAAATGCTCAGACATGTCTGCCTCTTTGTGATCCCTTGGACTGTAGCCTGCCAGGCTCCTCTCTCCATGGAATTCTCCAAGCAAGAATACTGGAGCCATTTCCTTCTCCAGGAGACCTTCCCTACCAAGGATTGAACCCAGGTGTCTGTATTACAGGCAGATTCTTTACCATCTGAGCCACCAGGATGCCCAATTATGTGACCAAGGCCCATAAAGCTCTCAACTACATCATCTTTAGTATTGTACTGTAAATGACATTTTTGTTATTTCAGCAGAAAACAAAGCCATTTTGTCTACTGTTGCTATGAAAAATTGTTCATTTCCAATCCGATTTATTAAACCTGCTGTTAGTCCAAACATGTCACTTTCAGTTTCTGGTCTCAGAATTCCTGAAAGAAATCTCCCCTGCATGAAATATCCTCTTGTTCTTTACAAGCTCTACCTTCTCTTTAAATTAGCCAAATTCTATTGGGTTAGCCAAAAAATTCATTCAGATTTTTCCAGAAGATGTTATGGGAAAAGCCCAAAAGAACTTTTTGGCCAGCCCAATACATGTGTCTTTTCCAATTTTAACAAGATAATTCCACACATAATAGAAATCACTCTATTTCCTGTAATATTTATATGTCTATATATCTTTTCCTTTTAAGTTTTTTCAAGTATTCTTGATTTTTCATATACATATCTGATCTTTCCCATAAGACTTGATGCCCCCAGTAGCAGTCCCTACATATTGTGACTATTGCCTTTAAGACAGGGTCCTACAAACTGAACCAGTCTACTCATTCAAGAAAGAGCCTCTAAGAAGACCCAGACTCTGAGCAGAACTAATTACTCATTCTGCTGAAAAGATGTGGCTAAGTAGAAGAAAGATAAGAGAGATGGAAATCAAAAAGAAAAACTTAGATTTTTCCCAATGAACACTTCTCTGTCTTTTCCAAATCTCAGTAAAGTCTAGTACAATTGTCAATGATATTAATGCCTCACAACAAACTGGAAATCTCACTTGATTCCTGAAACATTTCAGAAATCAATCACAATGCTCATTTGTTGTTTTAAAGCTATCTGATAAGCTTTGGCCCCATTTGTATCGCTCCTATTTCTTGGGAAATTTAGCAACTGAAACATTTATGCTTTGTACTAACATGCTTATAACAGGGCTTCCCTGGTAATTCAGACAGTAAAGAATCTGCTTGCAATGCAGGAGAAGTTCCGGATTCCTCCTTGCCCAGGCTTACCAATAGTTACTTACAGTTTCTACATGGACACTAGGGCTGTCTATTGTCCTGTGTAAATGTTTTCCTTTCCCTAGATATCTCCCAACTCCCCAAAATTAGCTGATTTACTGACCTTGCTGCTGTTGGGTTCTGAACTTGGAATAAACATGGATGAAGACTCTATCTTTCCGTACCCTAATGTGGTCAACCATACAGAGCTACTGAGCCAAGCTTCCTTTGCTCTTCTGCTATGTTTATACCCTGAATCTTCCACCTAAACTATATTTCCTTCATCAGCCAGTGATAAAGAGATCTGACTCTCCCTATGGAGCTCTCTCCTTCTATCCTGCCCCTTTGTGTGCACCTGTGTATCTTCCTAAGCCTAGCTAGAATAGGAAGATGGACTCTCCTGAGAATAATACACAAGTGATTTAAAATAAGTAGGAAAACAATCCTTCTTACAATAGTTCCAATTAGGAAAAATGTTCAAGCTGGTAATTAGGAGAAGCCCAATCAGAGGTAACTCAAATCCAGGACAAATGAGATAATCCAGGAGTCTGAGATATTGCAATAAGTGTGTTTCTGTTTATTTGTTTACTTTCTTTTTTATGGTACTTCTGATTGGATTAACTTTTAAATAAATCAAAAGCTGAAATTCCAAAAGTCACATTTGAAGAATGTTAATGCAGATGGCAGAGTAGAAGGATATGCGCTCATCTGCAAGAACTCCAAAACTGCAACTCTCTGCTGAACAGCCATCACTGGGGAATGTTGGATCTCACCAATAAAAGATACCCCATGTCCAAGGGCAAAGGAGGAGTCCCAGAAAGATGGTAGGAGGAGTGAAATCAAGTTTAGAATCAAATCCCTTACCCACCAGAGATGCTCAGAGGGCTCAAACAAACCTTGTGTGCACCAGCACCCAGACACCCCACAGACATTGAGCCAGAACTGTGTTTGAGTGTCTCCTGTGAAGGTGCAGGTCAGCAGGGGCTTACCGCAGGGACAGGGGCTCTAGGTGCAGCAGACCTGGGTATGGCATAAACCCTCTTGGAGGAGTTCACCATTAACCCCACCATAGAGCTGCCAGAACTTACACAGGACTGGGGAAACAGACTCTTGGAGGGCATAAACAAAATCTTGTGTGCACTAGGACCCAGGAGAAAAGAGCAGTGACCCCACAAGAGATTGACCCAGACTTGCCTGTGAGTGTCCAGAAGTCCCCAGTGGAGGCATGGGTCAGGGTTGGCCTGCTGCAGGGTCGGGGACACTGAGTGCAGCAGTGCATGCATGGGACCTTTTGAAGGAGGTCACTATTATTGTCATTGCCTCCACCATAATTTGGCCTCAGATCAAACAACAGGGAGGGAAGACAACCCTGCCCATCAACAGAAAATTGGATTAAAGAGCATGGCCCCACCCATCAGAACAAGACCAGAAGAGTTTCCCCCTCAATCAGTCTCTCCCATCAGGAAGCTTCTGTAGGCTCTTATCCTTCTCCATCAGAGGGCAGACAGAATGAAAACCGCAATAACAGAAAACAAACCAAACTGATCACATGGACCACAGCCTTGTCTAACTCAATGAAATTATGAGCCAGGTCGTGTAGGGCCACCCAAGATGGACCAGTGATGGTGGAGAGTTCTGAAAAAACATGGTCCACTGGAGAAGGGAATGGCAAACCACTTCAGTATTCTTGCCTTGAGAGCCCCATGAACAGTATGAAAAGACAAAAAGATAAGACACTGAAAGATGAACTCCCCAGGTCTGTAGGTGCTCGATACGCTATGGGAGATCAGTGGAGAAATAACTCCAAAAAGAATGAAGAGACAGTGTCAAAGCAAAACAACACCCAGTTGTGGATGTAACTGGTGATGGAAGTAAAGCCCAACGCTGTAAAGAGTAATATTGCATAGGTGCTGCTGCTGCTAAGTCACTTCAGTTGTGTCTGACTCTGTGCCACCCCATAGATGGCAGGCCACCAGGCTCCCCCATCCCTGGGATTCTCCAGGCAAGAACACTGGAGTGGGTTGCCATTTCTTTCTCCAATGCATGACAGTGAAAACTGAAAGTGAAGTCACTCAGTCATGAGTGACCCCATGGACAGCAGCCTTCCAGGCTCCTCTGTCCATGGGAATTTCCAGGTGAGAGTACTGGAGTGGGTTGCCATTGCCTTCCCTGAATATTACACAGGAACCTGGAATATTAGGTCCATGAATCAAAGCAAGTTGGATGTGGTCAAACCAGTGATGGCAAGAGTGAACACTGACATTCTAAGAATCAGTGAATTAATATGGATTGGGATGGGTGAATTTAAATCAGATGACCATTATATCTACTACTATGGACAGGAATCCCTTAGAAGAAATGGAGTAGCCATCATAGTCAACAAGAGTCTGAAATGCAGTACTTGAATGTAATCTCAAAAATGACAGAATGATCTCTGTTCATTTCCAAGGCAAACCATTCAATATCACAGTGATCCAAGCCTATGCTCCAACCAGTAATGCTGAAGAAGCTGAAGTTGAATGGTTCTATGAAGACCTACAACACCTTCTAGGACTAACACCCTAAAAAAAGATGTCCTTTTCATTACAGGGGACTGGAATGCAAAAGTAGGAAATCAAGAGCTTCCTGGAGTAACAGGCAAATTTGGCCTTGGAGTACAAAATTAAGCAGGTCAACAGCTAACAGAGTTGTGTCAAGAGAATGCACTGATCATAGTAAACACCCTCTTCCAACAACACAAGATAAGACATTACACATGGATATCACCAGGTGGTCAATACCAAAATCAGATTGATTATATGATTTGCAGCAAAAATGGAGAACCTCTATACAGGCAGCAAAAGCAAGACCAGGAGCTGACTGTGGCTCAGATCATGAACTCCTTATTGCCAAATTCAGATTTAAATTGAAGAAAGTAGGAAAAACCACTAGATCATTCAGGTATGACCTAAATCAAATCCCTTAAGATTATACAGTAGAAGTGACAAATAGATTCAAGGGATTAGAACTAATAGACAGAGTGCCTGAAGAACTATGGACTGATGTTCATGACATTGTACAAGAGGCAGGGATCAAGACCATCCACAAGAAGAAGAAATGCCAAAAGGCAAAATGGTTGTCTGAGGAGGCCTTACAAATAGCTGAGAAAAGAAGAGAAGCTAAAGGCAAAGGAGAAAAGGAAAGATACACCCCATTTGAATACAGAGTTCCAAAGAATAGCAAGGAAAGATAAGAAAGTCTTCCTCAGGGATCAACGCAAAGAAACAGAGGAAAACAATAGAATGGAAAAGACTAGCGATCTCTTCAAGAATATTAGAGACACCAAGGGAACATTTCATGCAAACATGGGCTCAATAAATGACAGAAATGGTACGGACCTAATAGAAGCAGAAGATATTAAGAAAAGGTGGCAAGAATGCACAGAAGATCTATACAAATAAGATCTTCATGACCCAGATAACCATGACGGTGTGATCACTCATCTAGACCCAGATATTCTGGAGTACAAAGTCAAGTGGGCCTTAGGAAGCATCACTATGAACAAAGCTAGTAGAGGTAATGGAATTCCAGTTGAGCTATTTCAAATCCTAAAAGATGATGCTGTGAAAGTGTTGCACTGAATATGCCAGCAAATTTGGAAAACTCAGCAGTGGCCACAGGACTGGAAAAGATCAGTCTTCATTGCAATCCCAAAGACAGGCAATGTCAAAGAATGTTCAAACTGCTGCACAATTGCACTCATCTCACACACTAGCAAAGTAATGCTTAAAATACCCCAAGCCAGGCTTCAGCAATACATGAACCATGAAATTCCAGATGTTCAAGCTGGTTGTAGAAAAGTCAGAGGAACCAGAAATCAAATTGGATCAAATCTGTTGGATCATCAAAAAAGCAAGAGTTCCATAAAAACATCTACTTCTGCTTTATTGACTATGCCAAAGCCTTTGACTATGTGGATCACAGCAAACTGTAGAAAAGTCATAAAGAGATGTGAATACCAGACCACCTTACTGCCTCCTTACTATGCAGGTCAAGAAGCAGCAGTTAGAACTGGACATGGAACAACAGACTTGTTCCAAATTGGGAAAGGAGTATGTCAAGGCTGTATATTGTCACTCTGCTTATTCAACTTATATGCAGAGTACATCATGCAAAATGCCAGTCTGGATGAAGCATAAGCTGGAATCTGAAAACTAAGATCATGGCATCCAGTCCCATCACTTCATGGTAAATAGATGGGTAATCAGTGGAAACTGTGACAGATTTTATTTTGGGGGGCCCAAAATCACTGCAGATGGTTATTGCAGCACTGAAACTAAAAGATGATTACTTCTTGGAAGAAAAGCTATGGTCAATGTGGACAGCACATTAAAAAGCAGAGACATTACCAACAAAGGTCCTTGTAGTCAAAACTACAGTTTTTCCAGTAGTCATGTATGGATGTGAGAGTTGGACTATAAAGAAAGCTGAGCGCTGAAGAATTGAAGCTTTTGAACTATGGTATTGGAGAAGACTCTTGAGAGTTTCTTGAACTGCAAGGAGATCCAATCAGTCCATCCTAAAGGAAATCAGTCCTGAATATTCATTGGAAGGACTGATGCTGAAGCTGAAATGCCAATACTTTGGCCACCTGATGCAAAGAACAGACTCATTTTAAAAGACTCATTTGCTGGGAAAGATTGAAGGCGGGAGGTGAAGGGAATGATGGAGGATGAGATGGTTGGATGGCATCACTGACTTGATAGACATGAGTTTGAGTAAGCTCCGGAAGTTGGTGATTGACAGGGAAGCCTGGAGTGCTGCAGTCCATGGGCTCACAAATAGTCAGACAGGACTGAGTGACTGAACTGATCTGAACTGAATGCAGTAGAGGAGAGGAGATTAGTAAAATAATCAAATGAGGGATATAGTCATATCCTATTGCTTACCTGTTTCTAAGTCAGTCAGCCAAATTTAGGAAAATCGATTGGCCTTCCATATACTCCACCTTTAGTTCCGTATTGAAATTTATAGCCAGTGCTTTGGTTAATTATGTCAATTTAATTGTTTAATGTTACTGTTATTAAGATTGTTTTCATTTTTGTCCATTTACTCACTAAAATTTCTGAGAATGAAAAAGATTAACAAAATGCAATCCATTTCCTTCATTTCTTTAAATGTAATGACTTTTCTTACTCAAAATAAACTAAATAAATATGCTGTAAGAAGTGGTACTAAAATTTCAGACAAGGACACATTCACCAATTTTCCTAATACAGCAATTTCTAGTTAAAGAATATCACATAAAATTAGTATGAATTTTGTACTATGTTTGGACTAACCCAAAACATTTTGCTCATGTACATATGACAAGTAACAAGAATAAAAGTTGACTTGTTTTCTACTTGTTAAAATTCTTCTTTCTGTTACCAATACATCTTTGTTTTTTCCACATAGTTTAAAGAGGTTTTTAGCTTTTATCTCACCTTGAAAGATAAAATTTCATAAAGATTTAATTTCATAACTTGTTTTTCAAGCACATGTCAGGTGCAAGATGCCTGTAAGCCACACACACAATGAAGAAAAATGGTAAGGAGAATGTAGCTTCCAAAGAATGACTGCCTTGCATCTTTTTACATTCCGCTACTCAGCCCCTGCTTTATTTCTGCTGCTGCTGCCAAGTCACTTCAGTCATGTCCGACTCTGTGCGATCCCATATATGGCAGCACACCAGGCTCCCCCGTCCCTGGGATTCTCCAGGCAAGAACATTGGAGTGGGTTGCCATTTCCTTCTCCAATGCATGAATGTGAAAAGTGAAAGGGAAGTCGCTCAGTCGTGTCCAACTCTTAGCAACCCCATGAACTGCAGCCTACCAGGCTCCTCCATCCATGGGATTTTCCAGGCAAGAATACTGGAGTGGGGTGCCATTGTCTAAATGATCTCAAATCCCTTTGATGTGTAAAAGTTCTTTGACATACAAAATAATAGGCAGTGTTGTTAAATAATTGCACATTTGATGTACATAATCTTTCTGGGAATTATAGAATTATATTAAAAGATTATAACCAATACAGTGTTAAAATACTTGTAACCCAAAAGAATATTTTAAGATTCAGATAAGAAGCTGCTGCTGCTGCTAATAAGTCGCTTCATTCGTGTCCGACTCTGTGCGACCCCATAGATGGCAGCCCACTAGGCTCCTCTGTCCCTGGGATTCTCCAGGCAAGAACATTGGAGTGGGTTGCCATTTCCTTCTCCAATGCATGAAAGTGAAAAGTGAAAGTGAACTCTCTCAGTCATGCCCAACTCTTAGCAACCCCATGGAGTGCAGCCTGCCAGGCTTCTCCATCCATGGGATTTTCCAGGCAAGAGTACTGGGTGGGGTGCCATTGCCTTCGCCACAGATAAGAAGCATTAGTTATTAATTTCTGCAATCTCAGGATGGTACAATGTCAGACAAAGCCCATACACGGCAGTGTATGTAACTTATTAACTGTTTCAGACATGGATATTAAAATAATAATCATTTATCCTCACACTTAGAAGTCTGTTAGTCAGTTGCAATAGTGAGAGCTATGTTCAACTTCAGACTCTGAGATCTGGGTTGTGGACTTCAAACACAAGGCTTCAAGCAAGTTACAGTTCAGGTCAGCTCCATGTGTCTCTCATTCTCTGAACCACTGACTCTCAGAGACATGGTTTCGTGTGAGTCCAGTGATGAAAGGCGAGCAGTTATCTGAAGTAAACCTGACTGTAAAGGTACATATTCAGTATCTATAATATTCATTGCTTTCCCAAGTCAATTAAAGGAAAAGCCCAAACCAAATCTGTGGGGCAGGAAAGCAAATGGTACTTACCATGAATCCATTCATCGCAAAATTATGGATCTGTAACGGGGATGTGAAGAATTGGGACGAATGACCCAATTTATCACATTTCCTTTTTATAGTTGTACTGCAAGTTCAGCTTGCCAGTGACAGGATTGATATTTTTCACAGAATAACTAGACTTTTATTTGATATATAGCTCAGTTGCCGTACTACTGAAGTTGTAACAAAAGTGCTGCACTAAGGCATTATTTGTGCAACCATTTACCAAATCAATATTTTTTTACCAAAAGCTATGAACATACTTTCACATCTGCTTTTAATAATTCAACTTCTTGAAATTTATCTTGAAACAGAAGTTTTTGAAATTGAAAAGGACTTTATGCAAGAAAATTATAATTGTCATATTTATAAGAATGTGTGTATGCATGTTCAGTCATGTCTGACTCTTCACAGCTCTTTGGACTGTAGCTCACCAGGCTCTTCTGCACATGGGAGTTTTTAGGCAAGAATACTGGAGTGGGTTTACATTTCTTCCTCCGGAGGATCTTCCCCACCCAGGGATGGAACCTGAGTCTCCTGCATTGCAGTGGGATTCTTTATTATCTGAGCCACCAGTGGTAATAGTTAAAAAACAATACAGAGAAGCAAACAATAGAGAAACAAAATGGAAAAATAATTTGCATGTTCAATCAATGAAGCAGTTTACCATAATTAAACTGATGATTATAAATACATAGTGGAAATAATACATTTTAGTACATAATTCTAATATATTTATCATCAAATTGCATGTATTATACTAAAAATTACACTGACTCAAGAAATTCAGAAGTAGAATTGATATTGCTGTCATCTCTGTAAATCCTCAGAAGACTTTCTTTACCAGTCTGTTCACTAGGTCATGGGGAAGAAAACTAGACTAATTGTATTATTCTTTGAAATTCTAGTCTCTTTGGGCTTAAAATTTTGTGAAGAAGTTCCATTTGTATACAGGACTGCAGTCTAAATTACTTACCAGATATATTAAACACCTTTTGGGGAGCAAAGGAGCTTCTTAATAGCATCTTTCATGTCCTTATTTCTCAAGCTATATATAATGGGATTGAAAAAGGGAGCAAGCACAGAGAATGTCAGCGCAATGGTGGTGTCCCAGAATGGTGTAGCAAAGAATTTAAGATACATGAGAGCCACACTGCCAAAAAACAGCATGAAGATGGAAATGTGTGCTGCACACGTAGAAAAGGCCTTTTTACAACCCTCAGCTGAAGGGATAATTCTGATGTAAGAGAGAGAAATAATCAAACCTGTTATTAGAATAGCAAGAGCATGAATCACTTCTTGCACCAAGATCACGGAGGTATTTGTGCAGTCTAAATTTAATAAAAGTGTGAAATCACAGAGCAGAAGATCTGATGGGTTTAGTTGGAACCACAGAAAGGTAGGGTAAAAATCCACATAATCTCAGGTAAAAGGATGAGGAAACCAAATATACAAGAGCCTGCAGAGAGCTGAGCACGTAGTCGGGGAGTCATGATGGTTAGGTAATGGAGTGGGCTGAGGTGGCAACATACCTGTCAATGGCCATGACAGTCAGCAAGGCTCCTGCAGTGTTTCCAAATGGATGGAAGAAGTACATCTGCAAGAGGCAGCCAATGAGAGATGGCCTTTTGACTGCTGGTCAGATTGGAGAGAATCTTAGGAATAGCAGCTGTGGTATACCACATCTCAAGAAATGTGAAGATATTGATGGGATTATACATGGGATTGTGGAGACAGGTATCCAGTCTTACAGCAAAGATCAATAGGTTCCCAACTATAATAAAAGTGTAGATTAAGAGTAGAGGAACAAAGTATAGGAGGCCATGATCTTGGAATCAGGGGAACCCAGTGAAGATAAATTCAGTCACTGCTGATAGATTTCCATCTTCCATGTCCCTAGAAGAGCTATCTGTGAATGAGGAAGATGGTACACCCAACTAATACAGAAGGAAATCAATGCAGTGTAAATGTAAATGGTATTTTGGTTACCTGGTATTTTTGTGTTTTGACTTTTTCCAGATTCAAAATAACTGAAAACTTGTCTATATCATTAATCTTTTTATTTGAGAGATAATACAAAATGATGATTAGTAACATGGGTTCAAATCAGACATTCTGAGTCTGAATTCTCATTCTGCCACTTGAGCAAATAAGCAAGTTATATAATCTCTCTCTGAACCTCAGAATCTTCTGGGAAAAATATCAGTGCAAAATTATGAGTATTGAAAGAATTAATGTATCAGAGTATTAATATCACTCAATATTTATTAGTAATTTCCTACCTTGAAAAGCTTTCTGAAAGAATATTAACAATATCTCATTTAGATCTTTTCACTCCTCAATTATTTGCTATATGACTGCTTTCTCTCTCCTATACAGAAGCCATTCTGTCCCATGTATCACTGATATGTTAACTGCAAAACAATGGAAAAGTTTCAGTCTTTATAACTTCACTTTGGCATTAGAAACTACTGATTACTACTACTTGAACACTGTCTCCCTCGGCTCTCATGAAACCACCTTCTCCAGGTTTACCTTCTTTCTGAATAGAAGCTTCCTCTCAGGTGTTTTGTTATAAAACTTTCTTATTTTATGTGTTATAAACTCACCTTCTTGACCCATTCCCTAAAAGACTGTGTGTTCCAGTTTCCTATTGTGGTCCCTAAAATCATGTCCTGCCTTATTATTGATGAACGCACGCCCTCCACAGTTTTTCAGTTCTTTCGAGTCTGTATCACCAGCAGAGGTATGTTTCCTGAACTTTAAATCTGCACATGCAGTCTACCCCATCTGCCACTCTCTCATGCTGCACTGTCACAGTTTTCAGAGTTCACCCTGATTTCTCCTGGATCTTTGCTTTTGTGAATGTTAACCCTCTTCCTAGAAGACCTGCTTACTCTTCTTCACTTAACTAACTCCTAGACTTTCCTCAAGTTTCAGCACAGGCATTGATCCCTATCAGAAGCCCTACAAGAGTTACTGTGGTTTCCTCTCCCTCCCTACGTTTACACGCGCGCACACACACACGTTTATTCTCATATATATCCTACAGAGGGTTTCTACCATCATCCTTACTATGTTTTTATTATAACTTGTTATTTAACTTCACGAGATTGTGAACTTCTATTAGAGCAGGATCAACATTTTGTGTTTCATAACCCTAGCATGCATTGATCGCTTGAAAATAATGGCCATTTTTTAACGAATAAGTTTGGATTAGGCTTAGAAAAATATTGTTGCTGTTTTTCAGTTGCTATGTCATGTCAAAATCTTTGCAACCCCATGGACTGCAGCACACCAGGCTTCCATGTCCACTACCTTCCAGAGTTTACTCAAATTCATGCCCCTTTCTCCTCCTGCCCTCAATCTTTCCCAGCATCATATTAAAGCTAGAAAAATCTAGAAATAAGACTGGTAGGAAGGAAACTTGTAAGTATTTATGTCTTGGACAGTCGTAAAGTCTGAATAATAGATATTATTTCTGATTTTAAGCATGAAAAGCCCAGAACCCCAAAGATGGAGCTTTCACATAAATTCTATTCCAATGCCAAAATTTAAGGCTGCCCAAGTCTTCATTATTTGAATCTTTAGAGTGTGTGTCATGCCGAACATAAAAAATGAATAGTTTCTACCCAAACCTCAGTGACCCTCAACTCACCTCTGCCAGATACAGTAGGGGTCTTCCTTTTTCCTGGGTCTCTGCATTTTTAAATGTTCTTTCAACTTCTCTGGAAGGGATTATTATAAAGATCTGAAGAAAAATACTAAAGGGGAAATGAGTTCCACAGGCACTCTTTCTTTTTCCCAGGGATCAGTATCAGAATGTGATTGTACTTTTTTCTCATCATATTTTCAGATCAAAAGAGAATCAGTGCTCCAAGGAAGACTTCAAGTTCTGGTGACCATTGTTACCTCTTTTCTTGTCATCATTGTGAATTAACCAGTCAGCCTCCATTTAGGTGTGGAATTGGAAGAATACCATATAAAGGTACACTCACCTTTGATTGGACCTTATCCTTTCAAAAACACTGGAGAAGGCAATGGCATCCCACTCCAGTACTCTTGTGTGGAAAATCCCATGGGTGGAGGAGCCTGGTAGGCTGCATGCAGTCCATGAGGTTGCGAAGAGTCGGACACGACTGAGCGACTTCACTTTCACTTTTCACTTTCATGCATTGGAGAAGGTAATGGCAACCCACTCCAGTGTTCTCGCCTGGAGAATCCCAGGGACCGGGGAGCCTGGTGGGCTGCCGTCTACGGGGTCGCATGGAGTCGGACACGACTGAAGTGACTTAGCAGCAGCAGCAGCAGCTTTCAAAAACACAAGAAATAGGACGATGTCAAAAGAGCCTTACTGACATGTTAATTATTGTGAACAAATTAATGAATAGAAAATAGATCAATTTTCATGAAAATATGTAAGTTAGAAGTATGCCATACTAAAGAAGATGGAAGAGTCCCAAGTTTTATCCAACAATATACACAGGGATTTCCTTCAAATTGTTTCTATTAATTCTGCTGAACTCTATAGTTCCCCCTTTTCAGCACAAAATATATTAAAGATTTGTATGTATTTCTTGTCTACTACTTCCTTCTACTCATTCTTTTTTAAATTCCCATAATTCCTTCTTACTTCATGGCTATAAAGAAATAGTTCCAGAGTAGTTAGTCCATATTTATCATACTGTGAATGCTCACAAAATTGTTTTCATGACTCAATATAAATGAGGCAAAAGCTCAGATATTTAATATTAGCTTGCAGCATATCAGTAAATACTATTGATAAATTTAGGTTAGTGTACAACTCGTATGTGTGTGCAGGCAGACAAGAGCAGGATATCATGTGATAATACAACTTATTGAAATGTTTTGGTTTTTTGGACAACATATTATTAAAGTTCAATTTTAATTATGTGGATATTCACAAAAGCTCTAATTCAAAAAAATATTTTAATGATAAATGATTCATGTAAAAAAGTGCACAAATTATAAATGCATATTTCAATAAATTTTTACTTTGTGAAAATACTTGTCTGACTCTACACAAATCAAGTATTAATTCTGTTATCACTTATGTCCATTTTGTTCATCTGTTTTTTAAGCTTCCACATGATTGTGAATTTCTCCTTTGCTAATTTTGATTCTGTCAATTTTTGTCTTATAAATTGTAAGCCTATATTTTTTTGAAACATAGATAATACAATGTATTCCATTTTAGTTAGAAACATTTATTTTGTCTGGTTTTGTTTTAAGATAACTTCTTCTATCATCTACTGTAGAAATTTTACAATTTCCTCAGGGTATTAGTCTCTTTATTCCTGGAATTTCAGTTTCATTAAAATTTCATTTCTTTAGTTTCCATGTAACCTATTTTGCAGGACATTGTATTTTTCTTCTTTAAATTTTATGATATTTTCTCAAGTCAAAACTCTAGATTAGTTTTCTAGTGTTCAATTTTTAAATTTCTTCCATTGAATATTATTACTGAACATTAATCTAGTTAGCTTTTATCACTAACAGTACCATAACAAACTAGCACATGTCATACATTAAAAGACCTTTATAATTTCTTTATAGATTTAAATTTGGAATATTTAAAATTATTTCTGTAATTCTTTCTTAGGGCAGCTTATGGTTAAATATTTGCTATTATTAACAGAATATGCCCATTTTTAATGTACATTAACCTCTCTCCAACCATCACTCCATACCTGAAAATGCAGATTCCAGTGTAGTATTCTCATAAACACACACATATCCCTAAATGCCACACACTATTACATACACAGAGGGATATAACAGTGCAGTGCTGGGGAGTGAAATGGTGACATACGTGCCTTTAAAATAAACAAACAAAATACAGAGATATTAAAAACTGATTGCTTACATTTCCAAAATCATTTTTCTCAACTAATCAAGAAGCAGAGGTGCTTCTTGTGATCTCCTGTGGTCAAGTGCACAAAAGTTTTGTGTGACATAGAATGAATCATATTTTCTGAATTTTAAGGCTTTATGAAATTTCCTGGCTAGAAATGTACTGTATTTTGCAAATTAACTTTCCTTGGTTTTCTCCATTTGGTTTGTTTAAGAACCTTTTGGAAAATATAAATTTTCTAGATTGGGGCACACAGAGGGGCTAAGAGAGTGGTGTATTCAGACAGGGCTTGGAAGATCCATGACCCACTCTGCCTCCTTATACTACCTTGCTGTATACAGCATTTCTATTTGTTTTCTTTAAAGACGTATCCTTTATAGGAAGCTAGTAGATGAAAAAATGTAAAAGTATCCTAGGGCTCATGATCAGTGAACAAAGATTAGAAAAACACAGCCAAATCATGTTATACTCTGATCAAAAAAATCATCCATCCAAAGCACCAACAAAATATGGTGAACTCATTGCCTTAGGGTGCAAAGACTGTCTCCCAAATGGTGATAAAGGAAGAAGGAAAAGTCTATTTGCTTTGTTTTTAAGATATAAAGCAAATACAGTGAAGCCCAGCACTGTAGTTATGGCTTGTTCTCCTTAGGTTACAAAGGAAATAAGCCACAAAGACCAGTATAGCATAGCACTGGGTCCAGGCAGCTGTAACTGAATATGCTCATGATAGCAACATTAATGTTTCAGATTGGTCAGTTGACTGAAAGTCTCATTAATTTTGTAATAACTGATATAGTTCCAGGAGTAAAAGTATTGATAATTCCGACACACAGTCAGTACAAAGCACTATATCAAGATTTGCTTTTAGAATTATATGTGAATATAATTTCCCTTTACATCACAGATATATGTTTCAGGATTTGACTCATCAAAAAACATCTTTCTGGGGAAGAAGAGTGGCATTTTGAAGGTGTCAGATGGGCAGATGAATGGCTTGACCACTAATGGCTGTTTTGTTATGCATCCACATAATGGGTTCACAGAAGATTCTAGCACTGAAATATGGAGGGAATTATCAAAGTGTTGAAATGCACTCAGCTTTGTATAATACCAAATTAGCTCAGCAGAGAGGAAAAATGGTGGAAATTGAAATCAGTAAGCTATAAGCTGTCTTGTTAATTCAACTCTGCAGTATAACATCGTTGTGGCATACTCCAGAAGGCCTATTCTGCCTCCTGTAGTGAAAAATTCAGTTTTAAGACAGAAAATCAATTCAGTGTTACCTCAGAACCCTATCGGATTCAAAACACTAGCATTTCCTAGTATGAAGAGGAAAGACATCAATGAAAACAGCCATGGGTATTTCTAAACTGTAGCCATGTGTGTTGTTACCATAATGGGAGAAACAGAAAAACATGATGGAAAAGATTATAAATGTCCCATGTGTAAGTCTGTTGGTTCCTACATCCTTCTGTGACTTGGATTTGAAGCTAGATTTTGTGTGGATCCTGGTCCTCCAACTTACGTATGTAGCACCTGTGGTTATGGGAGTTCAGAAAAAATAATCCTCCAATGGGCCCCAGATCCCACTTCTTCATGGTTCTCATGTTTCTCATGCAGCCTGGCCCTTTTGTGTCCATTGGTTGGTTGGAGAACAAGGCTACATTAGCATTATTGCTCAAGGACCTTTAACAGGCAGTTTTCCAATATGATAGGTTTCCAATCTGTTATCTACATCACATTTTCTTTGACTCTAGCTATTGGCATCAAGAAGAATAATTTGTAAAACTTTATAATAGATGGCAGCAATTTCCAAGCAAAAATATGAGAAACTTAGCAAAGAATTTTTGAAAGTACCAGACTTCTGAATTCTGAGTTTTGACAATCTATTTTGACAAGAAAAGGCAAAATTAAGTTGATAAAGTTAACTTGATGCCTTAATTTTAGTATTTTTTAATTGTACATCCTTAATGTTGAAAAATTGCTTTGTTTAAGTGAGGCTGCTACTGGTTCAAGCTAATTGGTTTGCAGTTTATGGTAAACATTGTAAAATATGTATATTAACTTTTTTCCTATTAATATTTATATGTATTATGGAAGATGCCTTCGAAATTTCTAGATAGAGTAGCATAACAATGGTGTCATATCCTGGGCACATTCACAAATAGTGGTTTAGTGAACACAGTTCAAGGATTTGTCATGCTAGGAAGAAGGATTAGAGAGCTTCTCTCCTCACCTCCATCAAATAATGGTATTTAGTAGATTAGAATACATTATGAAGCCAAATTTGTATTAACTACCATTGTGCATAACGTGTTTGTTTTTAATCATTGAAAATAATCAGGAAATATTTTTCCTTGATATTTCTACTAAATTTCTACTAAAATAGAAATTTAAAGTTAAGAAATATTTTATACGCCCCTTTGAATATGCAATTATCTAATTTTCTTCCATGAAAACTGTTTTTAGAATCAGCAGCATTTGGCAAATTTATTTTTTCAGACATAATCTACATTTCATCTGTTCACTGTTTTTAGGAATAAAATTATTTCTATAAGAAAAGCATAAATTTACAAAAAAGGAGAGTGACAATTTGCTTTTAAAAAGGAAATGCTTCATTAATTAGCCTATATTTGTCCTTATCCAGGTGATAGGAAATCTAGATAAAAAGGATCGAATGACAACAGTGCCTTCTTTGGTTAACCTAGCAGACTAGCTTTAACTGTGGGCTTGAATCCTGAAGAGAGTTGTCATGGTAACTCAAGTAAATGGTGGCAAACGGGCATCAGTGGCAGCAGTGTGGAAGGACAGACTTCCACAGTCTGTTTGTTCTCTAATGTCAATGAGTTCATTGCTTTCAGAGCAAGAAAAATTTCTTCTCCCTGCTCTTTTATAAAATGTGTCTTTTCTTAAATTCCTCTATTCACAGAGTATATAGTATTCTCGGAAAATCTGAGAAAGTCAATTACTTTTTAAAAAAATAATTTTGTTTATATACTGTTCTGGGACTTCATTGATGAGTGGACTTTTCTCTAGTTTCAGTGAGATGGGGCTACACTCTAGTTGCAATATGTGGGCTTCTCATTGCTTCCCTTGCTTCAGAACATGAAATCTAGAGCAAGCAGGCTTCAATAGTTGCAGTGCGTGTGACTCTACAATTCTATGATTCCACACTCTAGTTTTCTTATGGACATGTCTAACAATATTGAGAATTTAGTCTTACTAAATATATATGCTTATTGTAATAAACAAGTTATAACTAAAAATCACAGTGTAATTTACTTCTGAAAGTACTATTTTTGCTTTTTTCTTAGCTATGTGCTTCTGGACAAACCTAAGCAGGTAATGGGAATACCAGACCACCTAACCTGCCTACTGAGAAATCTGTATGCAGGTCAGAAGCAAGCTAGAGCTGGACATGAAACAACAGACTGGTTCCAAATCAGGAAAGGAGCACGTCAAGGCTGTATATTGCCACCCTGCTTATTTAACTTATATGCAGAGTACATCATGTGAAATGCCAGATTGGATGAAGCACAAGCTAGAATCAAGATTGCTGGGAGAAGTATCTATAACCTCAGATATGCAGATGACACCAACGTTATGGCAGAAAGTAAAAAAGATTTAAAGAGCCTCTTGATGAAACTGAAAGAGGGGAGTGAAAAAGTTGGCTTAAAACTCAACATCCAGAAAACTAAGATCATGGCATCAGGTCCCATCACTTCATTGCAAATAGATGGGGAAACAATGGAAACAGTTACAGACTTTATTTTTTGGGCTCCAAAATCATTGCAGATGATGACTGCAGCCATGAAATTAAAAAGATGCTTGCTCCCTGGAAGAAAACTATGACCAACCTAGACAGCATATTAAAAAGCAGAGACATTACTTTACCAACAAAGGTCTGTCATGTTTTTGCCAGTAGTCATGTATGGATGTGAGAGTTGGACTATAAAGAAAGCTGAGTGCCAAAGAATTGATGCTTTTGAACTGTGGTGTTGGAGAAGACTCTTGAGAGTCCCTTGGACTGCAAGGAGATCCAATCAGTCCATCCTAAAGGGAATCAGTCCTGAATATTCATTGGAAGGACTGATGTTGAAGCTGAAACTCCAATAGTTTGGCCATCTGATGCAAAGAACTGACCCACTGGAAAAAACTCTGATGCTGGGAAAGATTGAAGACAAGAGGAGAAGGGGAAGACAGAGGATGAGATGGTTGGATAGCATCAGTGATGCAATGGACTTGAGTTTGAGTAGGCTCTGGGAGTTGGTGATGAACAAAGAAGACTATCATGCTGCAGTCCATAAGGTCGCAAAGAGTCAGACACAACTGAGTGACTGAACTGAACTGAACTGAATCAAGTAATACATAATTCATAATTATATAGAAAATATGCCAAAGGTCTATTTCCTGAATAAAGACATAATGCCTTGAAGCACTTGGCCAGCTTCTGAAGTGTAATTCTAACCTTCTAAAGTGGTGAGAAATTTTTCCTTTACTTGTAACTTTTCAGAAGGAAATCTTTAAGCTCCATAATAAAATTCTTGATGAAATACCCATCAAATTTCATAGCGATGGCAGAACATAAATGTGTTTTCCCAATAAAATAATAATAAAATAAAATAATCAGGATAGCAGACAGATGGCTCAATGTGACAAAAATTAGAGAGAGAATAATTTCATATTTTAATCTGTTAGAGAAATATTAAGAGTGAAAGGCAATCTGTGGCTCAGAGTTAACCTCCAGATGTGTTCAACACTCTTTGAATACAGAAGAGTTTTCTAATTGCATCCTTCATGTCCTTTTTTCTCAGACTATAGATGATAGGACTGAAGATTGGGGGAAGAAGAGTAAACATCAGTGCAACAGCTGTGTCCAAAACAGGTGAATAAGGGGTATTGAAACACAAGTACATGAGGGACACACTGTCAAAAAATATCAGGAAAACTGTGATACGGCCTGCATAGGTACCAAAAGCCTTCTGTTGACTTTCAGCAGAAGAAATTTTCAGGATCATGGTGACAACTCTTATATAGGACAGGGCAATGATTAAGACAGTAATGGTGATGGCCGCAGCAAGGACCACATCCTCAATCAGAATCATGGATGTGTCTGTGCAGGCCAGGCTCAGAACTGGGACAAAGTCACAGAAGATTTGATGGACTTTACTGGGACCACAGAAAGGCTATGTTGAAATCATTACAATCTGAGGAAGCAGGATGAGGAAGCCAAAGATGCAGGAACCTGCAGAAAGCTGAGCACAAAGACGGGTAGTCATGATCATTTGATAGCGAAGAGGGTTGCAGATTGCAACATATCTGTCAATGCCTATGGTGTTAGCAAGATTTCCTCTGAATTTCTTGGTAAATGGAAGAAATATATTTGCAAGAGGCAGCCATTAATAGAGAACATCTTTTATTTCACTGATGAGATTGTAGAGCATCTTGGGAATGATGGCTGTGGTACACCAGATTCCAGAAAGGGAAAGATACTGATGAAATTATACATGGGATTGTGGAGCTGGGTATCCAGCCTTACTGCAAAAAGATCAATAGATTTCCAATGACAGTAAAAATATAGATGAAAAGTAAAGGAAAGAAGTACAGAAGACTACCTTCCTGGATCTGAGGAAAGCAAGTGATGACAAATTCAGTCACTGCTAATAGGTTTCCACATCTCCATATCCCCAGTAGAACTACCTGTGAATAAAGGAAAGGGTACACACCAGCTCAAGGAGATCAAACCAGTCAGTCCTAAGGGAAATCAACCCTGAAGGACTGATGCTGAAGCTGAAGCTTCAATACTTTGGCCACCTGATGCAAAGAGTTGACTCATTGGAAAAGACCCTGATGCTAGGAAAGACTGAAGGCCAGAGAAGGGGACTACAGAGGATGAGATGGTTGGATGGCATCACCAACTCAATGAACATGAGTTTGAACAAACTCTGGGAGATGGTGAAGGACAGGAAGCCTGGCATGCTGCAGTCCATGGGGTCGCAAAGACTTGGACACAATTTAGTGACTGAACAGTGAACAACATACCAGCTCACAAGGAAGAATATTTAGTGTATTGATAAATAACTTGAATGAATAAGAAGAAATAACTTGAAAGTTTTATGTTTTTTCCCTAACTTTATAAAAAGTGACCAACATTCTATATTTTTTTTCACTTACTCCACCAGAGTCACTATTGCAGAAATAGATTTTCCCAAATGTTTTTAGTGGTTTAAAAAAAAAAAAACAGTTAAAAGTATTTTTAGCTTAACTTCTAATATAAGTGTTTGTATTTAAAAGTTATGCACAGGGACTTCCCTGGTGGTCAGGTAGAAAAGACTTCACCTTCCAATACAGGGGCTGTGTGTTCTACCCTGGTTGAGGCACTAGGATCCCACATGCCTCTTAGCCAAAACATAAAACAGAAACAATGTTTTAATGAATTCAATAAAGACTTTAAAATGTAAAACAAAAACTATGTGCATGTACTATATTATGACGGACAGGGCACGGCAAACAACTCCAGCATTCTTGCCTGGGGAATCTCATGGACAGAGAAGCCTGGGGAGCTACATACAGCCTACAGGGTCTCAAAGATTCATACATGACAGAGTGACTAACACACACACATGCACACATTATCTAACAATACATAATATCTTAAAGTAAGAAGCATGAGTAAAAATAAACATAACAGAAGTACTATTATTTTCTTTTTCCACCCTTGGGCCATCTTGCACATTTCTCTTTGGAGATCTCTGTTCTAGGGCATGTAGACCTGGAGTCTACATTGAAATCTCAGTTAAATTTGTTATTATCTATGTGTCTTTTGGGAAATTGCTTGATCTGTCTGTCTCAAATATTCATCTGCAAAATGAGATTAATGATAGTACCCTTTCATAGGTATACTTAGGATTAAGTTAATGACTACAAAAGACTTAAAACATGCTTAACAGGCAGCTTAGTGAAAGGGTTCAGTTAGTTCAGTCGCTCAGCCGTGTCCAACTTTTTGCGACCCCATGAATCGCAGCACGCCAGACCTCCCTGTCCATCACCAACTCCCGGAGTTCACCCAGACTCACGTCCATCGAGTCAGTGATGCTATCTAGACATCTCATCCTCTGTCGTCCCCTTCTCCTCCTGCCCTCAATCCCTCCCAGCATCAGAGTCTTTTCCAATGAGTCAACTCTTCCTATGAGGTGGCCAAAGTACTGGAGTTTCAGCTTTAGCACCATTCCTTCCAAAAAAATCACAGGGTTGATCTCCTTCAGAAAGGACTGGTTGGATCTCCTTGCAGTTCAAGGGACTCTCAAGAGTCTTCTACAATACCACAGTTCAAAAGCATCAATTCTTCAGTGCTCAGCCTTCTTCACAGTCCAACTCTCACATCCACACATGACCACAGGAAAAACCATAGCCTTGACTAGACGAACCTTTATTGGCAAAGTAATGTCTCTGCTTTTGAATATACTATCTAGGTTGATCATAACTTTCCTTCCAACGAGTCAGTGTCTTTTAATTTTATGGCTGCAGTCACCATCTGCAGTGATTTTGGAGCCCAGAAAAATAAAGTCTGACACTCTTTCCACTGTTTACCCATCTATTTCCCATGAAGTGATGGGACCAGATGCCATGATCTTCGTTTTCTGAATGTTAAGCTTTAAGCCAACTTTTTCACTCTCCACTTTCACTTTCATCAAGAGGCTTTTTAGTTCCTCTTCACTTTCTGCCATAAGGGTGGTGTCATCTGCATATCTGAGGTTATTGAGATTTCTCTCAGCAATCTTGATTCCAGCTTGTGTTTCTTCCAGTCCAGCGTTTCTCCTGAGGTACTCTGCATATAAGTTAAATAAGCAGGGTGACAATATACAGCCTTGATGTACTCCTTTTCCTATTTGGAACCAGTCTGTTGTTCCATATCCAGTTCTAACTGTTGCTTCCTGACCTGCATACAAATTTCTCAAGAGGCAGATCAGGTGGTCTGGTATTCCCATCTCTTTCAGAATTTTCCACAGTTTATTGTGATCACACAGTCAAAGGCTTTGGCATAGTCAATAAAGCAGAAATAGATGTTTTTCTGGAACTCTCTTGCTTTTTCCCAGATCCAGTGGATGTTGGCAATTTGATCTCTGGTACCTCTGCCTTTTCTAAAGCCAGCTAGAACATCAGGAAGTTCACAGTTCACATATTGCTGAAGCCTGGCTTGGAGAATTTTGAGCATTACTTTATTAGTGTGTGAGATGAGTGCAATCGTGTGGTAGTTTGAGCATTCTTTGGCATTGCCTTTCTTTGGGATTGGAAGGAAAACTGACCTTTTCCAGTCCTGTGGCCACTGCTGAGTTTTCCAAATTTGCTGGCATATTGAGTGCAGCACTTTCACAGCATCATCTTTCAGGATTTGGAACAGCTCAACTGGAATTCCATCACCTCCACTGGCTTTGTTTGTAGTGATGCTTTCTAAGGCCCACTTGACTTCACATTCCAGGCTGTCTGGCTCTAGGTCAGTGATCACACCACCGTGATTATCTGGGTCATGAAGATCTTTTTTGTACAGTTCTTCTGTGTATTCTTGCCATCTCTTCTTAATATCTTCTGCTTCTGTTAGGTACACACCATTTCTGTCCTTTATCAAGCCCATCTTTTCATGAAATGTTCCCTTGGTATCTCTAATTTTCTTGAAGAGATCTCAAGTCTTTCCCATTCTGTTGTTTTCCTCTATTTCTTTGCATTGATTGCTGAAGAAGGCTTTCTTATCCCTTCTTGCTATTCTTTGGAACTCTGCATTCAGATGTTTATATCTTTCCTTTTCTCCTTTGCTTTTTGCTTCTCTTCTTTTCACAGCTATTTGTAAGGCCTCCCCAGACAGCCATTTTGCTTTTCTGCATTTCTTTTCCATGGGGATGGTCTTGATCCCTGTCTCCTGTACAATGTCACGACCTCATTTCATAGTTCATCAGGCACTCTATCTATCAGATCTAGGCCCTTAAATCTATTTCTCACTTCCACTGTATAATCATAAGGGATCTGATTTAGGTCATACCTGAATGGTCTAGTGGTTTTCCCTACTTTCTTCAATTTAAGTCTGAATTTGGCAATAAGGAGTTCATGATCTGAGCCACAGTCAGCTCCTGGTCTTGTTTTTGCTGACCGTATAGAGCTTCTCCATCTTTGGCTGCAAAGAATATAATCAATCTGATTTCAGTGTTGACCATCTGGTGATGTCCATGTATAGAGTCTTCTTTTGAGTTGTTGGAAGAGGGTGTTTGTTATGACCAGTGCATTTTCTTGGCAAAACTCTGTTAGTCTTTGCCCTGCTTCATTCCATATTCCAAGGCCAAATTTGCCTGTTACTCCAGAAGTTTCTTACTTCCTACTTTTGCATTCTAGTCCCCTATAATGAAAAGGACATCTATTTTGGGTGTTAGTTCTAAAAAGTCTTGTAGTTCTTCATAGAACCGTTCAATTTCAGCTTCTTCAGCATTACTGGTTGGGGCATAGACTTGGATTACTGTGATATTGAATGGTTTGCCTTGAAAACGAACTGAGATCATTCTGTCGTTTTTGAGATTGCATCCAAGTACTGCATTTCAGACTCCTTTGTGACCATGATGACTACTCCATTTCTTCTGAGAGATTCTTGCCCGCAGTAGTAGATATAATGGTCATCTGAGTTAAATTCACCCATTCCAGTCCATTTTAGTTAACTGATTCCTAGAATGCCGACACTCACTCTTGCCATCTCTTGTTTGACCACTTCTAGTTTGCCTTGATTCATGGACCTGACATTCTAGGTTCCTATGCAATATTGCTCTTTACAGCATTGGACCTTGCTTCTATCACCAGTCACATCCACAGCTGGGTATTCTTTTTGCATTGACTAAAGTCCAATTCATAACACTAAAGTCATTTTATTTTAACATTCTGCTTTGTGCTTCCTCCTCTACTAATCCATGAAGCTCATCTGACTATGTTAAATAACACCCTGTCTGCTAATTACTAATAGAAACTAGCTCATAAGTTTCTGAGAATGGTTAAACATATTAAAAATAATATAGCATAATACGATTCATATTGTGAATTCTGTATTACTGCATTGATTTTTCAATCACTCAGACATGTCCAACTCCTTGTGACCCCATGGACTGTAGCTCCCCCAGGCATTTCCTAGGCTTTCCTAGGCAAGAATACTGGAGGGTTTGCCATTTCCTCCTCCAGGGGTTCGTCCCAACCCTGGGATCGAACTCTCGTCTCTGGAGTCTCCTGCATAGGCAGGCTGATTCTTTACCGCTGCTGCTGCTGCTGCTGCTGCTAAGTCGAGTCAGTCGTGCCCGATTATGTGCGACGCCATAGACAACAGCCCAGCAGGCTTCCCTGTCCCTGGGATTCTCCAGGCAAGAATTCATTTCCTCTTCCAGTGCCTGAAAGTGAAAGTGAAGTCATTCAGTCGTGTCCGACTCTTCACGACCCCATGGACTGCAGCCTACCAGGCTCCTCGGTCCATGGGATTCTCCAGGCAAGAGTACTGGAGCAGGGTGCCATCGCCTTCTCCGTCTTTACCACTAGTGTCACCTGGGAAGGCCGTACTGTATTACATAGTGTTATGAATATTGTGTGCAAAGTCAGTAGTGTGTTACATAGTACTGAGTCACTAACTGAGACTAGCACAAGTATATATTTCTCATTTAACGCTCAAAATGCTCTAATAAGATAGCATTATTAACCCCACTTTACAAATGAGAAAACCTAGCATAGACAAAGTAAATATATTTAAATGCTTAAAGTATGTTAGAAATGTACTAAACACTCCAAAATATTGGGCACCATTACATTGGAGTGTCCACATTATATTTATTGTATTACATAAGGATCATCATTATATTTATTGTATTACATATATTTATGGCATGACATAAGGATCATTTATTGTATTACAACTTGGTTGTTTTACCTTCTCAAGCATGAGTTCCTCCTGAAAAGGGTTGACAAGCAAAATATGAGTTGGTCTCAAATAAATCAACTTGGAGCAAGGCCACCACGTGCAATTATGATTAAACCCACAGGACCGTCATGAATAATCTAGCAAAGAAAACTGAGGAATGTTTGGAAAGAAAAGTATGACAACTCAATTTTGATGAGAGTCACAATCAAGTCTGGACAAAGTAATCTTTCAAAAGATGGCATCATAAATGGAGTATTCTGTTTCACATATACCTCGGCCTAGTACTTCAGTAGGCAGAGTTTCTTCTAAACTTTCCATTGCCTCTCACCAAAATTCAAAGCCTCTAATTTTTTATATTCAATGTAATAATAATGCAATCTATAATAATCCATATTATATAATAATGCAATCTTCATGGAATAAGATTATTCTTTTCATGCATAGTGAGTGAATACCTTCTTTCCAAGCCTGAGTCTTCTGCACTTACCTCTACCAAAGACCACAGAAACTCTTCTATTTATCTGGGTCTCTTCATCCTTGATATCCTTTAAGTCCCTCAAAAGGCAGACTTGCAATTATATTTGCCAGTACCTCAGGGCATAACAGAAAGGGAAATGGGTTCCATACGGGACTTCTGCCCTGCACTGCAGCAGACAGCATCACTTTCCCTCATGGGGTTAGTTATCAGAAAACTCCCCACTGTACTTTCCTCTCATTAGTTTACAGGTCAAAGTTTTCAATAAATATTTATTTCCTGATTGCACTCATCATCCTGATCGTTGGAAGCTACTTTCTCCAGCCCTACGATCATTGTCCTTAGCTGTGCTACAGGGCACCTTGTAAAGAACAGTTTTGTTATAGTCCTGTTATTACATGAACAAAGAGATATAGAGAGTCTTGAATGAATATGCTGACACCAGTAAAACATCTTGAAAGATATATATAATAGAAAATAAGATGATTTTAAAATAATCATGCAATTAGGATTTTATACCAATATTGAAATGAAGGAACAATGTTATTTTTTTTTCTTATGCTACAAATGTATGTGAATCTCTCCAACCTTAAACAATTCTCTTTAGTCCTGTCAACCACAGTCAACATCTTATACTTTTCATGAGATTATTGTGTACTTAATCTACTGCTCTGTTGAAAACTCAAAGTTTTTTTTTTCCAAATGTAGTTGATTTTATCTTGTAATCTTCTTAAAAGATTACCTAATATGAGATTTTGGAAATATATTTTGGTATAGGAAGACATTCTTTTTCTGAAAGTTTTGTTTAACAATTCTTCTTGTGACTTGGAAGCTTATTTTCCTTGTCTATTTTCTTTTTTTTTTTTTTTCTCTAATTTTATTTTATTTTTAAACTTTACATAATTGTATTAGTTTTGCCAAATATCAAAATGAATCCGCCACAGGTATACATGTGTTCCCCATCCCGAACCCTCCTCCCTCCTCCCTCCCCATACCATCCCTCTGGGCCGTCCCAGTGCACCAGCCCCAAGCATCCAGCATCATGCATCGAACCTGGACTGGCAACTCGTTTCCTACATGATATTTTACATGTTTCATTGCCATTCTCCCAAATCTTCCCACCCTCTCCCTCTCCCACAGAGTCCATAAGACTGTTCTATACATCAGTGTCTCTTTTGCTGTCTCGTACACCGGGTTATTGTTACCGTCTTTCTAAATTCCATATATATGCGTTAGTATACTGTATTGGTGTTTTTTCTTCTGGCTTACTTCACTCTGTATAATAGGCTCCAGTTTCATCCACCTCATTAGAACTGATGCAAATGTATTCTTTTTAATGGCTGAGTAATACTCCATTGTGTATATGTACCACAGCTTTCTTATCCATTCATCTGCTGATGGACATCTAGGTTGCTTCCATGTCTTGGCTATTATAAACAGTGCTGCGATGAACATTGGGGTACACGTGTCTCTTTCCCTTCTGGTTTCCTCAGTGTGTATGCCCAGCAGTGGGGTTGCTGGATCATAAGGCAGTTCTATTTCCAGTTTTTTAAGGAATCTCCACACTGTTCTCCATAGTGGCTGTACTAGTTTGCATTCCCACCAACAGTGTAAGAGGGTTCCCTTTTCTCCACACCCTCTCCAGCATTTATTATTTGTAGACTTTTGGATCGCAGCCATTCTGACTGGCATGAAATGGTACCTCATAGTGGTTTTGATTTGCATTTCTCTGATAATGAGTGATGTTGAGCATCTTTTCATGTGTTTGTTAGCCATCTGTATGTCTTTTTTGGAGAAATGTCTATTTAGTTCTTTGGCCCATTTTTTGATTGGGTCGTTTATTTTTCTGGAGTTGAGCTGTAGGAGTTGCTTGTATATTTTTGAGATTAGTTGTTTGTCGGTTGCTTCATTTGCTATTATTTTCTCCCATTCTGAAGGCTGTCTTTTCACCTTGCTAATAGTTTCCTTTGTTGTGCAGAAGCTTTTAAGTTTAATTAGGTCCCATTTGTTTATTTTTGCTTTTATTTCCAATATTCTGGGAGGTGGGTCATAGAGGATCCTGCTGTGATGTATGTCGGAGAGTGTTTTGCCTATGTTCTCCTCTAGCAGTTTTATAGTTTCTGGTCTTACGTTTAGATCTTTAATCCATTTTGAGTTTATTTTTGTGTATGGTGTTAGAAAGTGGTCCAGTTTCATTCTTTTACAAGTGGTTGACCAGATTTCCCAGTACCACTTGTTAAAGAGATTGTCTTTAATCCATTGTATATTCTTGCCTCCTTTGTCGAAGATAAGGTGTCCATATGTGCGTGGAATTATCTCTGGGCTTTCTATTTTGTTCCATTGATCTATATTTCTGTCTTTGTGCCAGTACCATACTGTCTTGATAACTGTGGCTTTGTAGTAGAGCCTGAAGTCAGGTAGGTTGATTCCTCCAGTTCCATTCTTCTTTCTCAAGATCGCTTTGGCTATTCGAGGTTTTTTGTATTTCCATACAAATTGTGAAATTATTTGTTCTAGCTCTGTGAAGAATACTGTTGGTAGCTTGATAGGGATTGCGTTGAATCTATAAATTGCTTTGGGTAGTATACTCATTTTCACTATATTGATTCTTCCAATCCATGAGCATGGTATATTTCTCCATCTATTAGTGTTCTCTTTGATTTCTTTCACCAGTGTTTTATAGTTTTCTATATATAGGTCTTTAGTTTCTTTAGGTAGATATATTCCTAAGTATTTTATTCTTTCCATTGCAATGGTGAATGGAATTGTTTCCTTAATTTCTTTTCTGTTTTCTCATTATTAGTGTATAGGAATGCAAGGGATTTCTGTGTGTTGATTTTATATCCTGCAACTTTACTGTAGTCATTGATTATTTCTAGTAATTTTCTGGTGGACTCTTTAGGGTTTTCTATGTAGAGGATCATGTCATCTGCAAATAGTGAGAGTTTTACTTCTTCTTTTCCAATTTGGATTCCTTTTATTTCTTTTTCTGCTCTGATTGCTGTGGCCAAAACTTCCAAAACTATGTTGAATAGTAATGGTGAAAGTGGAAACCCTTGTCTTGTTCCTGACTTTAGAGGAAATGCTTTCAATTTTTCACCATTGAGGATAATGTTTGCTGTGGGTTTGTCATATATAGCTTTTATTATGTTGAGGTATGTTCCTTCTATTCCTGCTTTCTGGAGAGTTTTTATCATAAATGGATGTTGAATTTTGTCAAAGGCTTTCTCTGCATCTATTGAATAATCATATGGTTTTTATTTTTCAATTTGTTAATATGGTGTATTACATTGATTGATTTGCGCATATTGAAGAATCCTTGCATCCCTGGGATAAAGCCCACTTGATCATGGTGTATGATCTTTTTAATATGTTGTTGGATTCTGATTGCTAGAATTTTGTTAAGGATTTTTGCATCTATGTTCATCAGTGATATTGGCCTGTAGTTTTCTTTTTTTGTGGGATCTTTGTCAGGTTTTGGTATTAGGGTGATGGTGGCCTCATAGAATGAGTTTGGAAGTTTACCTTCCTCTGCAATTTTCTGGAAGAGTTTGAGCAGGATAGGTGTTAGCTCTTCTCTAAATTTTTGGTAGAATTCAGCTGTGAAGCCGTCTGGACCGGGGCTTTTGTTTGCTGGAAGATTTCTGATTACAGTTTCAATTTCCATGCTTGTGATGGGTCTGTTAAGATTTTCTATTTCTTCCTGGTCCAGTTTTGGAAAGTTGTACTTTTCTAAGAATTTGTCCATTTCTTCCACGTTGTCCAGTTTATTGGCATATAATTGTTGATAGTAGTCTCTTATGATCCTTTGTATTTCTGTGTTGTCTGTTGTGATCTCTCCATTTTCGTTTCTAATTTTGTTGATTTGATTTTTCTCCCTTTGTTTCTTGATGAGTCTGGCTAATGGTTTGTCAATTTTATTTATCCTTTCAAAGAACCAGCTTTTGGTTTTGTTGATTTTTGCTATGGTCTCTTTTGTTTCTTTTGCATTTATTTCTGCTCTAATTTTTAAGATTTCTTTCCTTCTACTAACCCTGGGGTTCTTCATTTCTTCCTTTTCTAGTTGCTTTAGGTGTAGAGTTAGGTTATTTATTTGACTTTTTTCTTGTTTCTTGAGGTGTGCCTGTATTGCTATGAACTTTCCCCTTAGGACTGCTTTTACCGTGTCCCACAGGTTTTGGGTTGTTGTGTTTTCATTTTCATTCGTTTCTATGCAAATTTTGATTTCTTTTTTGATTTCTTCTGTGATTTGTTGGTTATTCAGCAGCGTGTTGTTCAGCCTCCATATGTTGGAATTTTTAATAGTTTTTCTCCTGTAATTGAGATCTAATCTTACTGTATTGTGGTCAGAAAAAATTCTTGGAATGATTTCTATTTTTTTGAATTTACCAAGGCTAGCTTTATGGCCCAGGATGTGATCTATCCTGGAGAAGGTTCCGTGTGCGCTTGAGAAAAAGGTGAAATTCATTGTTTTGGGATGAAATGACCTATAGATATCAATTAGGTCTAACTGGTCTATTATATCGTTTAAAGTTTGTGTTTCCTTGTTAATTTTCTGTTTAGTTGATCTATCCATAGGTGTAAGTGGGGTATTAAAGTCTCCCACTATTATTGTGTTATTGTTAATTTCTCCTTTCATACTTGTTAGCATTTGTCTTACGTACTGTGGTGCTCCCGTGTTGGGTGCATATATATTTATAATTGTTATATCTTCTTCTTGGATTGATCCTTTGATCATTATGTAGTGACCTTCTTTGTCTCTTTTCACAGCCTTTGTTTTAAAGTCTATTTTATCTGATATGAGTATTGCTACTCCTGCTTTCTTTTGGTCCCTATTTGCATGGAAAATCTTTTTCCAGCCCTTCACTTTCAGTCTGTATGTGTCCCCTGTTTTGAGGTGGGTCTCTTGTAGACAACATATGTAGGGGTCTTGTTTTTGTATCCATTCAGCCAGTCTTTGTCTTTTGGTTGGGGCATTCAACCCATTTACATTTAAGGTAATTACTGATAAGTATGTTCCCGTTGCCATTTACTTTATTGTTTTGGGTTCGAGTTTATACACCGTTTTTGTGTTTCCTGTCTAGAGAATATCCTTTAGTATTTGTTGGAGAGCTGGTTTGGTGGTGCAGAATTCTCTCAGCTTTTGCTTGTCTGAAAAGCTTTTGATTTCTCCTTCATACTTGAATGAGATCCTTGCTGGGTACAATAATCTGGGCTGTAGGTTATTTTCTTTCATCATTTTAAGTATGTCTTGCCATTCCCTCCTGGCTTGAAGAGTTTCTATTGAAAGATCAGCTGTTATCCTTATGGGAATTCCCTTGTGTGTTATTTGTTGTTTTTCCCTTGCTGCTTTTAATATTTGTTCTTTGTGTTTGATCTTTGTTAATTTGATTAATATGTGTCTTGGGGTGTTTCTCCTTGGGTTTATCCTGTTTGGTACTCTCTGGGTTTCTTGGACTTGGGTGATTATTTCCTTCCCCATTTTAGGGAAGTTTTCAACTATTATCTCCTCAAGTATTTTCTCATGGTCTTTCTTTTTGTCTTCTTCTTCTGGAACCCCTATGATTCGAATGTTGTAGCGTTTAATATTGTCCTGGAGGTCTCTGAGATTGTCCTCAATTCTTTTAATTCGTTTTTCTTTTATCCTCTCTGATTCATTTATTTCTACCATTCTATCTTCTAATTCACTAATCCTGTCTTCTGCCTCTGTTATTCTACTATTTGTTGCCTCCAGGGTGTTTTTAATTTCACTTATTGCATTATTCATTATATATTGACTCTTTTTTATTTCTTCTAGGTCCTTGTTAAACCTTTCTTGCATCTTCTCAATCCTTGTCTCCAGGCTATTTATCTGTGATTCCATTTTAGTTTCAAGATTTTGGATCAATTTCACTATCATTATTCGGAATTCTTTATCAGGTAGATTCCCTATCTCTTCCTCTTTTGTTTGGTTTGGTGGGCATTTATCCTGTTCCTTTATCTGCTGAGTATTCCTCTGTCTCTTCATCTTGTTTAAATTGCTGAGTTTGGGGTGTCCTTTCTGTATTCTGGCAGTTTGTGGAGTTCTCTTTATTGTGGCGTTTCCTCACTGTGTGTGGGTTTGTACAGGTGGCTTGTCAAGGTTTCCTGGTTAGGGAAGCTTGTGTCGGTGTTCTGGTGGGTGGTGCTGTATTTCTTCTCTCTGGAGTGCAATGAAATGTCCAGTAATGAGTTATGAGATGTCTATAGTTTTGGGGTGACTTTGGGCAGCCTGTATCTTGAAGCTCAGGGCTGTGTTCCTTTGTTGCTGGAGAATTTGCTTGGTATGTCTTGCCCTGGAACTTATTGGCCCTTGTGTGGTGCTTGGTTTCAGTGTCGGTATGGAGGCATTTGATGAGCTCCTGTCAATGAATGTTCCTTGGAGTCAGGAGTTCCCTGGAGTCAGGGTTTGGACTTAAGTCTCCTGCTTCCGGTTATCGGTCTTATTTTTACAGTAGTTTCAAAACTTCTCCTTCTATACAGCACCATTGATAAAACATCTACATTAAAGATGATAAGTTTCTCTACAGTGAGGGTCACTCAGAGAGGTTCACAGGGTTACATGGAGAAGAGAAGAGGGAGGAGGGAGTTAGAGGTGACCCAAATGAGATGAGGTGAATCAATAGTGGAGAGGTGGGCTAGCCAGTAGTCACTTCCTTATGTGCACTCCACAACTGGACCACTCAGAGATGTTCACGGGGTTATACAGAGAAGAGAAGAAGGAGGAAGGTAACAGAGGTGGCCAGAAGGATAAAAGGGGGGAATGAAAAGGCGGGAGACAGATCCAGCCAGTAATCAGTTCCCTAAGTGTTCTCCACCGTCTGGAACACACAGAAATTCACAGAGTTGGGTAGAGTAGAGAGGGGTTAGGGAGGAGACACAGGAGACCTGGTGGAGAAAAAGGAGGGTCCAAAGGGAGAGAGAGCAGTCAAGCCAGTAATCTCACTCCCTAGTGAAAAATGGGTCCTGAAGATTGGGTCCTTAAAGGTACAAAATTGGTAACAAATACATAAAAGCAAAAATTAAAAATCTAGAGTAGAGTTTGGAATTTCAAAAATACGATGTTAAAGAAAAGAAGAAGGAAAAGAAAGAGAGAAAGAACGAACAAACAAAAACAAACAAGGTCGCGAAAATTATAAAGAAAGTACAGGTACAAAATTGATAACTAATACCAGAAAGCAAAAATTAAAAATCTAGAGTAGAGTTTGGAATTTCAAAAATACAATGTTAAAAAAAAAAAGAAGAAGAAGAAGAAAAATAAAGAGAGAAAACAAACAAACAAATATGAACAATGTCACAAAAATTATAAAGAAAATACAGGTACAAAATTGATATCAAATACCAAAAAGCATAAATTAAAAATCTAGAGTAAAGTTTGGAATTTCAGATATACAATGTTATATAAAAGAAGAAGAGAAAGAAACAGAGAAGAAGAAAAAAAAAAAAGTCACAGAAATTATATAAAAAAAACTATAGGTACAAAATTGATAACATATACCAAAAAGTGAAAATTAAAAATCTAGAGTAGAGTTTGGAATTTCAAAAATACAATGTTAAAGAAAAGAAGAAAAAAACAAAAACAACAAAAAAAAAACAAGGTCAAAAAATTATAAAATATATATATATGAAGTTTGCTGAAGAAGAAAAAAATAGGGTCTTTTTTTTTTTTTTTTTTGCAAAGTAATAGGTTATAAAAGTGAAAATTAAAGGAACAATAGAGGACTTAATTTTTTTTTTTTAATTAAAAAAAAAAGAAAGAATGATCGTAAAAATAATAAAAATATATCTAGGACTTTTTTGGGGTTTTTTTTGTGGGTGTTGTGGGTTCAGTTCATTTTTGGCTAGTTCCTTGGTCAGATTTATATTTCTCAAGATCTATAGGCCCCTTCCTATGTAGTCCGTAGTAACCACAGGGTTTTGATCTATTGCCTGTAGCTTCCAAGGCGTTTCCCTCTGTTATATCTTCTTCTGTTTGCTAGTCTCTTCAGTATCTGGTTTCCGCCCTGACTCAAAGGGCACGGTGGAGGACACTTTTTTTTTTTTTTTTTTTTTAGGCTTACTTGTTCAGTCGCGCTGTGGGGAGGGAGGGAGGGATGCTGCAAACAAATAACACTGGGGTGGGCTCGCAGTGCCTCAGCCACCCTGGGTCTGCCCCCGCTCACGGCGCGTGTAGCCGCCCTGTCCACACTGCTCGGACTCTAGGTTGTTCCGCCGGGAACAATCCGAGGCTGGCCCTGGGCTGCATGCACCTCCCAGGTCCAAGCCTCTCAGGTTCAGGCACTCGGGTAGTCCTCAGAGGCGCAGACTCAGTTGGGCCTGCGTTTTGTGCTCTTCCCAGGTCTGAGCGCCAATTTGCTCTTCCCAGGCGAGCGCCAATGCTGCGACTTATCGCCTCCCCACCACTCGGTTATCTGGATGTAAAACCGGCACACCTTCTCAGGCAGATGTTGACCGTCCAGACCCCCAAGAAGTTTTAGTTAGCAAAGAAGCCTGTTTACAGTTTTATAGATAATGTCTCTCTGGGGCTGCGATTGCCCCCTTCCGGCTCTGGCTGCCTGTCACCGGAGGGGGAAGGTCTGCAGCCGGCTATCTCTGTTCAGTCCTTTGTTCTGTGCGCGGGCCTGGCGGTCTTAGGTTAGGGCTGGCTTTTCGCGTGGTAGATATCCCACAGTATGGTTTGCTAGCCCAAATTATTTCGCTCAGATAGCGCTCAGGGTATTCAGGCCAGATTCTTACTCTCAGCGATGCAGCCCACGCCGCGCCTCCCTGCCCAGCCCCGGTTTGCTAATGGCGGATGCAGGCGTCTGCGCTGCTTCTCTGCTGGGGGAGTTACCGTAGGGCTCGCAATCTGCGAGTTTTAACTGTTTATTTATTTTTTCTCCCTGTTATGTTACCCTCTGTGCTTCCAAAGCTCGGCACAGATTCGGCAGTGAGAAGGTTTCCTGATGTTTGGAAACTTCTCTCTTTTTAAGATTCCCTTCCCGGGACGGAACTCCATCCCTCCCTCTTTTGTCTCTTTTTTTTTGTTTTTAATATTTTTTCCTACCTCCTTTCGAAGAGTTGGGTTGCTTTTCTGGGTGCCTGATGTCCTCTGCCGGCATTCAGAAGTTGTTTTGTGGAATTTACTCGACGTTTAAATGCTCTTTTGATGAATTTGTGGGGGAGAAAGTGTTCTCCCCGTCCTACTCCTCCGCCATCTTGGCTCCTCCCCCCCCTTGTCTATTTTCTTATATTTTTTCTTAAAGTTAAAAACTTTCAGTTGGCAAAATTGTTTTTTTAATAAGTTAGCATAGGAAGAAACCATCTTTCTTTCTCAGATTTATTGAGATATAATTTGTATTAAAAAAAAAAAATTCTGGGAAAGATTGAAGGCAAAAGAGGGCAGTAGAGGATGAGATGGTTGGATACCATCACCGAATCAATGGACATGAATTTAAGCAAACTCCAGGAGATAGTGAAGGACAGGGAAGTTGCAGCTGGTGTGCTGCAGTCCATAGGGTCACAAAGACTTGATCACTATGAGTGACTGAACAACAAAATTTTGGATACAAAGAACCACACATATTTAATATGTACAACTTGATGAGTTTGAATATATCGCAAACACCCTTGACAGCATCACAATAAAGGTTATATGCATATCCAATACCATCTAGAAGTTCCTTATACCCCTTAGTTTGTAGTTTGCTTGTTATGGTTTTCTCTGTGTTACGTGTGAAGAACACAATATGAGATTTACCCCTTAGAAATTTTGAAATGCCCAATGTCATATTCTTAACTACGGGCACTATGTTATACAGCAGATTTATAGAACTTATTCATGTATCATGGTTGAAACTCTATACTTACTGAACAACTCCTCATTTCCCTCACCTCTCAGTTCATGGCAACCATAATAGTATTCTCTGCTTCTGTGGGTTTGACTATTTTATATACTTCATATAAGTGGAATCATACAGTGTTTTACTTTCTGTTTTTAGATTCATTTAGCTTAATATCTTCCAGATTTATTCACATTATTGCAAATGGCAGAGTTTCTCTCTTTTTAAAAAACTAAATAACACTCCATTGTGTATGTATACCACAATATTTTATCAGGTTATCTCACGATGTACACTCGGGTTGCTTCCATTTCCTGGCTATTGTGGATAGTGCTTCAATAAACATAGGAGTGCAGATATCTCTCTGTGATCCTGACTTCAGTTCTTTCAGATGTATACCCTGAAGTGGGAATACTAGATCATATGGTACTTGAATTTTTAATTGTTTGGGAATCTCCATATTGTTTTCTGTATCTGTGCACCATTTTACATACCCACTATACAAGGGTTCCAATTTCTCTGTCACCTCACCAATATTTGTTATCTTTTGTTTTTTGGTTAATAGCCATCTTAACTGGTGTGAGAAGATATTTCATTGTAGTTTTGACTTGCATTTCCTTGATGGTTAATAAGTGCTAGTTGCTCAGTCACATCTGACTCTTTTTAACTTCATGCATGATAGCCCGCCAGGCTCCTCTGTCCATAGAATTCTCCAGGCAAGAATAGTGGAGTGGGTTGCCATTACCTTCTCCAGGAGATCTTCCTGACCCAGGGATCGAACACAAGTCTCCTGAAGCGCAGGCAGATTCTTTATCGTCTGAATCACCGTAATGTTTTAATGTTGAATTTTTTTTTTAATATACCTGTTAGCTAAGTGTATGTCTTATTTGAAGAAATATCTGTTCAAATCCTTTACCCATTTTAATTGAGTTATTTGAGGGGGTCCTTATATATTCTGGGGTTTCCCTGGTAGCTCAGACAGTAAAGAATCCACCTGCAATGTGGAGACCAGGATTTGATCCCTGGATTGGGAAGATTGCCTGGAGAAGGAAATGGCAACCCACTCCAGTGTTCTCCAGTATTCTTGCCTGGAGAATTCCATGAACAGAGGGGCCTGATGAGCTACAGTCCATGGGGTTGCAAAGAGTCGGGCATGACTGGGTGACTAACAAATGTTTTAGAAATTATCTCCTCCTCAGATATATGGTTTGCAAATGTTTCTCACATTCTGTCAGTTGCCTTTTTGTTCTGTTGATTATTTCCTTTGCTGTACAGTAGTTTTTAGTTTGATGTAGTCCCACTTGTCTATTTTTCCTTCCTGCTTGTCTATTTTTGTTTTGTTGCCTGTGCTTTTGGTGTCATACATAAAAAGTCATTGCCAAAATTGATGCCAAGGGTATTTTCCTCTGTTTTCTTCTAGGAATTTTACAGTCCCAGGTCTTATGTGAAACAGTCCCTTCTGATCTGCTGACTCAGTTATTCTTTAGCTCAAAAATAATTTCCTTTCATTTCAATTATTATTTTTCTTCTACTTTGTTTCTTTATGGAATTTATATATTCATATGTATGGCAGAGGATGAGATCGTTGGATGGCATCACTGACTCAATAAACATAAATTTGAGCAAACTCCAGGAGACAGTGAAAGACAGGGAAGCTGCAGTCCATGGGGTCACAAAAAGTCAGACATAACTTAGCTACTGAACAACAATAACAACAATATATGGTTTGTAGAATAAGTGAATATATTCCCTATATATTTCTTTCCTTACATTTAATCTTAGGCTTTTCATGTTGGTCCTTTTTTTCTGGAATATGTCCTTTAGGCTTTCTTCTAAGTCAATATTTTCATTTTTTGTAGTATTCAATTTATTCAATATTTCTATTACATTCTATTTTTGTATTTTTCATTTGCCCGCATTTTTACTAATAGATACTAATACTATTTTCACAAATTTCATTGAACATTTTAATAAAAATTATTTTACTTATTTTTTAAATTAGATTTATTCTGTTTCATTTGTTTCCAATCCTCAAATCTCTATCTCTATTTAATTATAGTAATTCTTCAAGTAATTACTGAGCCATGCATTAAACACATTTAATGGTCTTATAGCACTCAGTGTAGGGGAAGACTAAAGTAATTTTTTTACAAAAGGATAATCTGGGTGTGTGGGTATATTTGTGTGTGTTCGTGTATGTGACTACATACACAGATACAAAGCTAACTAGAGAAGAATGTGTCGATGATCTAATGGCTCATCACAAACATGGAAGCATCTGCCATGAAGTCTGACATCAGCTGTAGATGACTGTTTCTGTGTCGAGAAGTTGTATGTTTCTGGTTTTGTTTTAGCAGCTGGAGATTAGTTGGGTATTTAATCACTTCTCTTGTGTATTTCAGACTTACTTTTCATACACTTCTCTGAACACAGCTCAAGGGACAGCTCCACTGTGATTCTATTTGATTCTGTTTCCTGTATCTGGAGCTTCCTAATGCACCATGACTTCTCAGCATCTGCTTTTTCAAGTTTTGATCATTTTTTTTTTTCATAGCTTATATGTAGAATTGTATCCATTTTCATCCCTAGATTCTTTTATCCTATTTTCTCTATCAATATCTGTTGATAAGTATGGTCTTCAATTGGACTTTGTATGTATGCATACTGGGGTAACAATTCAAGTTTAGGGATAAATTAAGGGCAATCTTTTTACAGTATTTATAGTATTTTGGTTTTATATTATTTTACTTTTTGTATGTTCTGATTTACTGTAGTTTTTATATATACAGCTTTGATCATTTCTGGACTACCCAACAGATTCAGCTGGTCCTTTAGACACTTCAAATCAAATATATTAATTTTTTCTTGAAAGGAATGTGACATATGGTATTTCAAGGTATAAAAATAGCCTTTATGAATGTCCTTGGACAACACAAAGAGAACAAAAATAAAAGCAAGAGAAGTAGCTCAGAAAGCTCTGTGTCTTTAATTATATATATTATCTCTCTATTCATCATCTATCTACTTTTTATCATTTCAGAGTGTGTTTGAAATCACATTAAATCAAACAGTCTAATTCAATCAAATTGGTCAAATTCAACCAAAATAGTTAAAGTGACGATTGATTCCACTTGGCCCCAGCAAAACAATATTAACAAAACTCTATGAATAATAATCATAGATAAATGTATGAGATTTCATTTCTAATATATCATTCTTTACTATAGCATTCTTTAAAACATCCAAAATAAATGCAAGTAATTAGTGGCAAATAATAGTAATAGCTAACACTTATTTTTGCACTCGCCCTATGTTATGAAACATTCTAATTACTTTCACAGAGTAATTCACTCAGTTTTTATAAAACTATATGAAGTTCTACCTTCAACATATATTACTTTTATACCCACTTCGTAGATGATGAAACTAAGATGCAGAGTGATTAATTAACAACCTGTTCAAGGTCTCAAAGCTAGTATGTGGTACTAGTAAAATATGGACCTCACCATCTTCTCTAGATCTTATGTTTTTAACTGCTATATTTTATAATTTTCAGTTGTTACTAATGCCTATAACATTATAATAATAATATAATAATTTTAAAACATATTAAAAATAAAATTGATGTTCATAAACAATAAAATAAATGTTCAAGAAAGCAAATAACAATAAAATTAATGCTCAAATATATTTTGATGGTGTAAACATCATATTTCGTTTCTATTATTTATCTATCTGTTCAAGTCTATACAGGTAGTTATTGATATCTTAATTGAATACATATAAATGTAATAAACAGATACATAGGAAGAAGAACTGGGATAAACAGAAAATATCAGTATGGAAATAAATTAGTATTATGTTAATTTTAGGATCTAGAACATTACAGTGACAATCAAATTAAGAGATTTTAATGATCAATCAACTCTTGGGATGTAGCATTAACTTGCAGATGCATAAAATACTTTCTGAAGGCAGAGAAGCTTCTTAATTGCAATCTTCATATCCTTGTTTCTCAAGCTGTAAATGATAGGATTGAAAAAGGGAGCAAGAACTGCAAACATCAGTGCAATGATTGTGTCCAAAATTGGTGGGAAAGTGGCAGAGAAACGCAGGTACATGAGGGATACACTGCCATAGAACATCAGAAAGACACCAAGATGAGATGCACAGGTAGAAAAGGCCTTCTGACGGCCTTCAGCAGAGGGAATTCTTAGGATCACAGTGATGATTCTGATATATGAGAGGGCAATTATCAAGACAGAGAAGATGATAGCAATAGCATGGATCACATCCTCAATCAAAATCATGGATGTGTCTGTACATGCCAAGCATAGCACAGGTTCAAAGTCACAGAAGATCTGGTGGATTTGGTTTGGCCCACAGAAGGGCAGTGTGGAAATCCATACAATCTCTGGGAGCAACAAAAGAAAACCAAAGATACAGGAGCCTATAGAGAGCTGAGTGCACAGCCGGGGCGTCATAATGGTTGGGTAGCGGAGAGGATTACAGATGGCAACATACCTGTCAATGGCCATGGTAGTCAACAAAATCCCCTCTGAATTGCCCAGTGAGTGGAAGAAGTACATCTGCAAGAGGCAACCAGTTATGGAGATGGTCCTCTTCTTACTGACAAGATTGGAGAGCATTTTGGGAATGGTGGCTGTGGTGTACCAGATCTCCAAAAATGAGAATATGCTGATGAAATTATACATAGGATTGTGCAGATGAGTATCTATCCTGACTGCAAAAAACACAATGAGATTCCCAATAATGATGAATATGTAGATGACTAACAAAGGAATAAAGAAGAGGAGGTTACCATCTTCAAGCTCGGGAAGTCCAGAAAAGAAAAATTCTGTCACCATAGACGTTTGGTTACTTCTCACCATGGTCTCAGCAGCCTTACGCAACTCACTCCCTAGATGAAGTGTGAAGGATCAGGTCAATTACCTTACATGAGTACAAAGAACAACACTTGAGGTAAATTATTTACTTCTATCATTCTTTGATTCATTAAACAAGTATTCATTTAGTGCCTATTGTGTGCCTCAGGCTTCCTGGGTGATGCAGTGATAAGGAACCCTCCTGCCAATGCAGGAAATTCAAGAGAAGTGGATTTGATCCTGGGTTGAGAGGATCCCCTGGAGCAGGAAATGGCAACCCACTCCAGTATTCTTGCCTGGAGAATTCCATGAACAGAGGAGCCTGGTGGGCTACAGTTCATGGGGTCGCAAAGAGTTGGACGTGACTGAGCACACACACACGTGCCAAACACAACGGTAGGTTTATTGAGTTCAGTAGTGAAGAAAATAGTCTCTACTTTCATGAACCTTATATACTAATTAAGGAGACAGATAATAAGCAAATAAAGTATTAATAATGTCATGTTTATAAGCCATATTAACTACAATAAAGTAGAATATTAGGGGTACTATTAATAATCACATTTTTATAAGAACTCACAAAATCACTATCAATCACATGCTAAATTCTCTAATGACTCTTGGCTATAGATTAGAAAAATCAAAACTTTTAGTTCGTACAATGATGTAATCATCATAAAGTTAAATTTTGCATTTTCTGGAACATCCCCAGTTTCCAATATTATGCTTCTTTATCAGGCCACAGAGCGGCTTAGAGTGTAGCTAGAGAAGAGAATAAGGCTTTCAGACACACATATCGATATAGAGATTTGGTAGAAAACTCCAGCAGCAGCAAAAGTAAATCTAGTAGAAATTGGCCACCAAAGAATGAAAGGACTGGTGAAAAATTCAGCACTAGAGCATTTTGTAAGTATGAAGGAGGCCCAGTAGGTGAACTGTGGACTCTCTCTTGGGAATCTGGTTCTTGAAATCTTTTTAACCAGACTCCTAAAACATCTATCTGTTAGAGATATTGAAAAGAAGAAGAGATTCTGAATGAATAACTGTCTCCCTATTCAGTTTTCTTAGCTGAATTACAAAAAAAAAGGTGATTATATTAGAATTGGAACTTTAAGGTTAGTAGATTTGGAGAAAGCGGCTGAAATGCTTCAAGGAAAAAACTCAAAGATAATGACATACATTGCTTAGCTTTTGGATTTAGGGGTTTAAGATGGATGTATAAGAATGTGAAGACAATAAGATATTGATAATTATGTGGAAATGGAGGCCTAGAAACTGATACTCCCATGAAATTCAAGAGAAATTATAACAGAAATAATAATCAGATAAAAGGTCATATTCTTAAAGACAGATATATTAGAGTTTAAAATATGTAAGGTAGAATAATTACTATATGTCGAAAGTCCTAGAATGGGAGAAAATCAATCATATAAATTCATAGTAAAAGTTTATGAGAAAAGTTGTTAACTGAGTCATTCCTGTAAACTTTAATGTCTTTGCATGGCACAACTAAGATTGAAGGTATTAAAGTATGTGCCAAAGAAAATAATTTTTAGGTAACAGCAATGTAAGGAAAAGGAGAATAGCAATAAAACATTTTCCGTGGAACTTTTCTCAGCCTAGAAACACAAGGGAAGTGGGAAGAGTTGGCAACTTTCATCTGAAAATGGTATTGTTTTTAGAAAAGAGATTCACTTCAGTTAAGCAAGAAGGTAAATAGACATTATAGACACAGAGAAGACTATTTGCCAAGGGAAAAATGCTGCTGGGTATTCATAGGAAAGAATAGGAAGGAATGGTATTAGTTGGGATTAGTAGGAACAAGGCTATATTAGGAAAGTCTTGGAGAAATCCACAAAAGAAGGAAAGAAACAGGATTGACTTCAAATTCACGGAAATGTTAGGCTATCCCAAAACCCAAAGGGAAAGAATCAGAAAGGAAGGAATTACACTTTTAAATAAAGGAAGTGGATTTAAGAGTTTAATGTACAGGAATAAGATAATAAGAGAGTGGAAGACCCATTTTGCTCTACCCTCCACCTCAAAAATACATGGACAGTGAAGAAACTGGCTCCTGATGAAAAACCTGGATGAGTCTTCGGATGTTTCCCGGCAGACTCTCCAGGGGATAGATGCCCTTTCCACTCCTAATTTGTGCAGAGCCAGGTCATCACAGTCTCTGAAGGGAGTTGCAGTAAAAGACCCAGTCTCCCCTGGTCATTCATGCTTTTTGAACATTGACATTCACCCGGCATTTTCATTCCTAAGTCCCTTTAGCTGAAGCCTTGGACCAAAGTACCAAAGTCATCCTCAGGTATCTCTACCGAGGCCTCCTTATGGGAAGAGAAGGAAAAACCTTTGAGATACTTTTCTCCTTTCTGACTTAGCTCACTCTGTGACTTCCCCTCTATTTCAATGTCTATAAAATGTTACAGTATTTTGCTCAGAGTCCCTTCAACACTGAAATGACCTCCAAGTCTGTGTTGATAACCCTGATGCTTGACTGATGCTCAGTTTTATAGGAGATATGAAACAGGGTTGGGATGGGGGGAATTGGTCCTTTCTCCAGTCACACTTTCACGGTAAGTGATTCAAAGCTTCACTTTTACTCTCACTTGTTTCGGTTGTTGCTTTAACCCACCGTCTGGACACTTGGCAATTCAATGCTCTTAGATCAGCTGAACTCAGGAAGAGATTAAGGGAAGGAGCAAAGAAGAGTTACATGAGCTCCGTTTACAAATTAGTGGAGAAATGACTACTGCTAATTCCTTAGAACTGAGACATTTTCAACCTCTAAAGCAGTCACAGCTGCTGGCTTCTTGGGTTTCTAGCATCTCTATTTATTTCCTCTATTTATTTCCTCTAAGTGACTAGTAGTAATCCTTTCAATAGAAAGTGAAAGTGAAGTCGCTCAGTCATGTCCAACTCTTTGTGACCCCATGGACTGTAGCCCACTAGGCTTCTCTGTTCATGGGATTTTCCAGGCAAGAGTACTGGAGTGGATTGCCATTTCCTTCTCCAGGGGATCTTCCTGACCCAGGGATCGAACCCAGGTCTCCCTCATTGTAGACAGACGCTTTACTGTCTGAGCCACCAGGGAAGTCAATAGAATCCAGGTGTTTATATTTTAGCAAAATCAGTATTGTCCTCTACAGAGCTTCATATGAAATTTATCTATTGGAGACTGGGAGAAGAGAAATGAGCTGACCCAACTCCATTGGAGAAAGGAAGATATGCATTAAAAAACTGATCTGGAGTTAGAGACTAGTCAATTTGAGTCAATACTCCGGGATATGACTTTCAGTAATAATCTACTGATCCTACCTAATCTCTCTTTATTCATGTTCTCATTTGGTTTATATTCATTTCATTGGGAACAGAAACCAGTATGTAAAATGACTTACTTTTGGACCAGAGTTAATTTAGAGAAACTCTGAAGGTGTGAAAACAGAGAAACATAATAATTAGGGAAAAGGTGTTAATTATTCAACCCATCATGCCTCAGATAAAACATAACATTATCACTGGTTTTAAATCTATTGCCTCCCATCTGATCCTAATTCCATTCATGCAATCTCAAATATGTCCACAAATATTGGTATTTAAGTTAACAGAAGGACACTAGCTAAGTGTCCTTTCTTTCTGCTTGGGAAGAAATTGACTTTCTCATTAACATTGGGCCAATCTCATCTTGGACTGTGTGCATTTTCCTCTTACCTTTGGCAGAAACAAGGAGGTCCCTTCCCTTTCCTGCATTTAAGCAGTTCAAGTCCCTTCAGTTCCTCAGGTAGGTCTGTTATACCTGTCTAAAATCTTCTTGGGGATATTTCTCTACCAAAATATTTCCCCTGATGCCTGAAGAAAAACAGCAGTTCTATTTCCCCATGGGTTAATTAGTAGAACCCTTCTCCTCTGGTCTTTTCTCATTAGTTCTCCTTTCTGTTAAGAACTCCAAGAGTCTTCTTCCTTAACTATGATCACTTTTGATAGATATGCTCAGAATCAATACACATGCATACCATTATTCTGAAGAATTGTTTTCAACAGAATTGGGGTGTGTTTTTTTGTGGTGTGTTTTGTTGTTGTTTTGTTTTTGTTTTTAACTATTCTCTGAAAGGATAGTGGCCTTTCTCCAGGCCTGTTGAATTTCCCTGAGGAAGATAAAATATCATTTGCAATAGAATTGTTAATTGTAGCACACTATGCCATGATAAACTTGTTTACTTTGCTGAAGATACTCCTCTACTCAAGCTCTAAATATAGACCACTGCCTTTCAGTTTGAGCCCACACATACAGGATTAGTTCCAGTGGTTCCAGTGAAAATTTTAGCATAATGTGGGGATACCAATCATCTCTATGTGGCAAAGAAAATCACACAATCTTAACTCTTCCCTGTATCCATGCCTTTTGCAAGCTAATTTGGCAGCTCTTTCTAATGCAGTGGTAAACAATCTGCTTGCCAGTGCAAGAGAGACAAGAGATTCAGGTTTGATTCTGAGTCATGAAGACCCCCTGGAGACAGAAATGGCTATCCACTCCAGGATTCTTGTCTGGAGAATTCCATGGAGAGAAGAGTCTGGTGGGCTACAGTCCACAGGGTCACAAAGAGTTGGACATGACTGAGCATTCAGACACTTACTCACTCTACCAAGAAGTGAAATTTCTTTCCCCCCTCTAGGTACCCCTTTTGTTGGCTATGAGGGCTACTCCATTTCTTCTAAGGGATTTTTGCCCACAGTAGTATATATGATGGTTATCTGAATTAAATTCTCCCACTCCCATCCATTTTAGTTCTCTGATTCTTAAAATGTCAATATTCACTCTTGCCATCTCCTGTTTGGCCACATCAAATCAAACTTGATTCATGGACCTAACATTCCAGGTTTGTATGTAAAATTGTTCTTTACAGTATCAGACTTAACTTTGACCACCAGATACATCCACAACTGGTCATCATTTCCACTTTGACTCAGCCTCTTCACTCTTTCTGGAGCTATTTCTCAACTCTTTCCCAGTAGCATGTTGGACATCTATTGACCTGGGAGGCTTATCTTTTGGCCTCTTCATACTGTTCATGGGGTTCTCAAGGCAAGAGTGCCGAAGTGGTTTGTCATTCCCTTCTCCAGTGGATCACATTTTGTCAGAACTCTCCACCACGACCCAGCCATCTTGAGTGGCCCTGCACAGTATGGCTCATAGATTCATTGAGTTAGACAAGTCTGGGATCCACGTGATCATTTCGGTTAGTTTCCTGTGATTGTGGTTTTCATTCTGTCTGCTGTCTTACAGGTGAGGATAAGAGGCTTGTGCAAGCTTCCTGATGGGAGAGACTGGCTGTTGGGAAAACTGGGTCATGCTCTGGTGGACAGGGCCTGCTCAGTAAATCCAATTTTCTGCTGATGGGTAGGTATGTACTCCCACCCTGTATTTTGGCCTGGGGCTACCCAGTCCTGGAATCTGAGTCTCTGTGGTAGGGCTATAGTCTCAAGGGCTTCCCCATTAGCTCAAATGGAAAAGAATCTGCCTAAAATGTGGGAGACCTGGATTTGACCCCTGGGTCAGGAAGATCTCCTGGAGAAGGGCATTGCAACCCACTCCAGTATTCTTGTCAGGAAAATTACATGAACAGAGAAGTCTGGCCGGCTACAGTCCATGAGATCATGGAGTCGGACATGACTGAGCAACTAACACTTTCACTTTCACAGTCTCTATGGTAGGGCTAACGGCAACCTTCTCCTAGAAGACTTATGCCAACATGCCACATCTCTCAAGACTGCTGCTGCCAGTGCCCCTGACCCTGCTGCAGCAGGCCACTGTCTACCTATGCCTCTGCCGGAGACTCGCAAACACTCACAGGCAAGTCTGGCTCAGTTTCCTTTGGGGATCACTGCTGCTTTCCCCTGGGTTCCTGGTGCACATAAGGTTTGTTTTGTGCCCTCCAAAGTCTCCTATAGAAGTTCTGTAATCAAATCCCACTGACCTTCAAAGTCAGATTCCCTGGGGATGCCCAGTCCCTTTAAGAGATCCCCAGGTTGGGAAGTCTGTTGTGGGGCCTAGAACCTTTGCAACAGTGTGAGAACTTCTTTTGTATAATTGTTCTTCAGTTTCTGGGTCACCCAGCCAGCGGTTTTATGGTAGGACTAATGGCAACCTCCTCCAAGAGGACTTATACCTCACAGGACTGCTGCTGCCAGAGCCTGTGTCACCACGGCAGGCCACTGTTGATTCATGCCTCTGCAGGAGACCCTCAAACCCTCACAGGCAGATCTGGCACAGTCTTTTGTGGGGGTCACTATTTCTCTCCCTGGGTCACAAAGTATCGGACACTCCTGAGCAACTGAACAAGTCCCCCTTTTAAACTGATTTGGCTGTAGGATGCAACAGAAGGATTTATGTGCCAGTTCTGAAATGAGTCTCTAGAAACCCATGTACTCAGCCTCTATATTAACACTTCAACTAGCCATTATATGCACAATAGGGGCTAGCCTACTGCAAGATGAAAGACATGGGAGAGAGTATAACTGTCTTAGCCAGACAGAGCATTGCCCTAGTTCAGTCAGTTCCAACCAAACAGTTGCTGACTCTTAATGCATGAGGGAACCAGGACTAGAAGAACTAGCTATTTGACTCCAGTGAAAATTAACCCATAAATTAAGAGACAGAGAGATAGTTTCTGTTTCAAGCTCTAATTCTGGGGGCAGACTGTTTTGTAACAGAAAAGCATTACTGTGTTCCCATAATTCATCTTTTCCACCTCCACATTTGCTGTACTCCAACTTGTATCCATGGGTTTCCTAGGTGGCTCAGAGGTAAAGAATCACCTGCCAATGAGGGAGACACAGGGGACAGGAGTTTGATCTCTGGGTCAGGAAGATCCCCTGGAGAAGAAAATGGCAAGCCACTCCAGTATTCTTGCCTGGATAATCCCATGGACAGAGGAGTCCGGCAGGCTATAGCATATGGAGTTGCAGAGTTGAACACAACTAAGCGACTGAGCGTGCACACAATTTGCATTCATACAACAGCAGGGATGTTATTCCAGGAATCTAATATCTTACTTCAATGTCTTCAGTGTCTTCAGTTGGAACAAATTCCAGTATCTCATAATATGTGCTGCAAGTTTGCATATTTTGCTACTAATCTTCATCTCATGACTCTTACTGAGTTCCATTTGCACATATGCATTTGGTTCCTTTAAAATGGTTTTCTTAGAAACCCAGCTATTTCTAACCTCAAGATATTTGCACAATTGTTTTATCTTATATGTTTTCCTGGCTGATTCCTTCTCAGTATTCAACTGTCAGTTTAAATGCTACTTCATCAAAAGAGCATTCTCTGTCACTACTTCTAAATAGATATATTAATTCTTTTGATGCATATTGCTAAATTGCTCTAGAAAAGATTATACTATTTTAACATCATGTCAGTACTGTCAGAGAGTGTATATTTATTTTCTTCATCATATTAAAATTGCCATGATTTTTAAAAATAGCACTTGTTTTTTTAATAAATTGCAACACTTTATTATAAATAAATTAGAAAACTATAAGCAAATACAAAGTTAAAATAGAAACAGCTTATTAAATACTCATCCAAAGACAGCAAAAATTAAAGACCTAATTTCATCAATTTTTCAAACTTATCACAATCCATTAGGAAGTGGTGAAATCAGTTCCAAAAATGATTTTAAAGAAATAGAATGGGGAAAGGAAGTAAAGAAAACATGAGAGGTACCATATGGATTAAGCATAAGTATTCTTTTGTAAAAACACTGTTTTAGCTATAAATATGGATGTGAATATACATTTATGTAGATATATGTATCCTATATTATGGTTTAAAATATACTGTGACTCACCCTTAACTAAGTATTTTAATGATTCCACTTGCTCCTTATTACCTTATTTCTCTGTTTTCAGTAGTAGTAAAATTCCATGAAAGAGTTATCTGTAATTGAAATTTCCAATTTTTCTTTGATTCTTTTCTATCCAACTACTCAAGTCAGGCTTTCACTGTCACCATTTCATGCATACTTCTCTTATTTATTTAACAATGATCTCCAAGTATCTAAGTTCAAAGTCAACCTTCAGTCTTTACCTTATTTGACTATTTTGCAGAATTTAACAATCACTTCTTTCTTGATGTATTCTGTTCACTTGACTTGCAGAATTCTTTATCTTTGTTCTTCTATCTTATTGATCATGTCTTCTGAGTCAGGTTTTCACTAGCTTTTACTGCTGCCTAGATTATTCATTATTTTATCTCCTCATATTCCTATGAATCACAATTTTATTCAAATCTTTGTTCAAATGTAACCTTATAATGAGGTCCAATTATGGACACTTTATTTAAAATTATGATATCCCTGCTGCTGCTACTGCTGCTAAGTTACTTCAGTCATGTCTGACTCTGTATGACCCCACAGATGGCAACCCACCAGGCTCCCCCATCCCTGGGATTCTCCAGGCAAGAACACTGGAGTGGGTTGCCATTTCCTTCTCCCTACCCACACTAAATCCTATTATCTTGCAATAGTTTTATTTTTCTGTTTCATAGAGACTAGATGATTTTATTCTATTTTGGAATTTTTTTCTTATTTTTAGTATTTTTTTGATAACTTCCCTCATCATAGTGCAAGTTGCATAATGGCAGGGAACGTTTTTAGTCTTACCACAAGCACCTAAAACAGTGCTTGGCACAGTAGCCTTAGTAAACATTTGCTGTATGAATAACAAAATGGGTCATATTATTATTTCTTTAGTTGGTTAGTATCTTTTAAACTCAACAAGGTTTTAGAAATGTTTGATAGAATCAAAACTTATTATCTATATTTTGCACTAAGGAATTTGTATATATTTAGTATTTTATACAGTTGCATTATTTAAGATAATTGGACCTATTAGAATACTAAATCTACCTTGCAATTCTAATTTTAGATTTCTAATTGAGCAATTAATTTATACATTTAAAATTTTTTTATTTATTAACTTTTGGCTATGCTGGGTCTTCATTGCAGTGTGGGCTTTCTCTAGTTGCAGAGCACAGGGTCTGGGCATGTGGGCTTCAGTGGTTGTGGCATATGGGCTTGAGTTGCGGTTCCTAGGCCCTAGAACACAGGCTTGATAGTGGTGGTATACAGGCTTAGTTGCTCCACAGAATGTGGGATTCTCCCAGACCAGGGATCAAATCTGTGTCTCCTGCATTAACAAGCAGATTCTTTATCACTGATCCCCCAGGGAAGCCTTTTACTTTTTTAATAAATTTATAGTTTATAAAATGCACACATTAAATCAAGGTTTTACACTTTATTATTTAAAATTTAAATCCTACTATATTTGTCACAGCATTAAAACACTTAAAAGTATTTAGGATAAGCCATATTTATAACTTACTTTTTAGTTTTGGAGAGTTTTTTAAGATTATAAAGATTGTTTTTTAAAACCTGTGGAGTCTTTGTTTATTGAGTCAGAAAATCGAGTACTTAAAAGCAAAATAGTATACATCATGTGCTGTGCTGTGCTTAGTCATGTCCGACTCTTTGTGACCTCATGGACTAAATAGCCCACCAGGCACCTCTGTCCATGGAGATTCTCCAGGGAAGAGTATTAGAGTGGGTTGCGATGCCCTCCTCCAGGGGATCTTCCCAACTCTGGGATTGAATCCAGGTTTCCTGCATTTCAGGTGGACTCTTTACCGCCTGAGCCACCAGGGAAGCCCAAGAATTCTGGAGGGGGTAACCTATCCATTCTCCAGGGGAACTCCCTGACCTAGGAATCAAACTCCCTGACCCAGGGGTCTCCTGCTTGCAGGCGAATTTTTTACCAGCTGAATTACCAGAGAAGCCCAGTGTATACCATATTTAAATGTAATTTAAAATGATTTAATTGCCAAGTTTATAAAACCAGACCAAATACTTGTCAAACACCTTTAATAGTGAATAACAAAATCTGTTAGATTTATAAATGGAATACTAAGCTTTTAAACCAGGAGTTCAAAGGTCTAAAGGCTAGGTTTCTAAACAGTAACCTCAAATAAGTTCATTTTAATTTTATAACCAAGAAAAGTCTATATACTTTTCTTTACTCCCCCAAATTTTCTAATGGGTATCAAAAAGCTCACATTAATGTAAGAGATAATTTGCATTTACTGGAGAGAGAGGGGATATAGGATAGCACTGGCTCCATGAGGCATGAGAGGAAACGGGGCCTGGGTCTGATCCAGAGTTGAGAGCTAGCACTGTCTTCCACCTTAACACTTAACCCAAGTGCATTTAAGAATTTATCTCCCTGATCGAAGCTGACTGAACTTTGTTTTGATGTTCCATACTACTGATATTTCTATTTTCTGGCACCTCTCTTCTTCTCATACCTGTGGTTGTCTTCCTTCTATTTGTGATACCACTGAGGCAATTGGTTTGCTTTGAACAGGAGCTGAAAAAAAAATTTTTTTAGAGACAATTTACCCCTAAAATCACTAGAGCACTTTTGTAGGAGGAAGGCATGGACTCATCCCAGAAGATAAAATGTATGTGAATTCCAGTTGGAATGGCAATCATCAAAAAATTCACAAATAATAAATGTTGGAGAAGGTGTGGAGAAAAAGGAACCTTCCTGCACTGTTGGTGGGAATATAACTTGATACAGCCACTATGAAGACAGTATGGAGATTACTCAAAAAACTGTGAGTGGAAGTACCATATGACCCAGCAATCCCACTACTTGGCATATATATTGAAGAAACCAAAATTGAAAAAGGCAAAGTACACCAATGTTCATTGCGGCACTATTTACAATAGCGAGGACACAGGAAGCAACCTAGATGTCCAACATCAGATAAATGGATAAAGGAACAGTGGTACATATATTCACTGGAATATTACTCAGCCATTGAAAGGAACACATTTTTTGAGTCAGTCCTAATGAGGTGAATGAACCTAGAGCCTATTATACAGAGTGAAGTAAGTCAGAAAGAGAAAAACAAATATTGTGTATTAATGCATATATATAGAATCTAGAAAGGGGGTACCAGTGAACCTAATTACAGGTCAATAATGGAGGAACATACATAGAAAACAGACTTATGGACATGGGTGGGGGAGAGGAAAGAGAGAATGGGGTGAATGGAGAGAGTAACATGGAAGCATATACACTACCATGTGTAACATAGATAACCAATGGAAATTTGTTATATGACACAGGGAACTCAAACTGGGGCTCTTATAACAACCAAGAGGGGTGGGAAGGTATGGGAGAGAGGTCAAAGAGGGAGGGGATGCATGTATACTTATGGCTGACTCATGTTGATCTAGACAGAGGTCAATGCAATATTGTGAAGCAGTTTTCCTTCAATTAAAAATAAATAAGTTTGAGGTAGGGAAGGAAAAAAAGTGTGTGTGGATTTTTTTTGTTTGTTTTTAATGCTGAGTATAAGTTCCAAGGCAGAAAATAAGAAAGAGAGAAACATTCCAGAGCAGAAAGGCAATAAGAAGAGGGACACTGAGGTGTGAGACCGGCCCAGCATTTTATTATAACATAACATAGAACATTATTTATATAGTCATAGTGATTTTTTTAGATTAGCACATCAGATATAATTATATATATTTACATAATTTATGGGAGTTTTTTGATCCAAAGCCTATATATTTTGTCTATTTAACCTTCAAGCTTTCAAGAGTACTTGGTCGAGAATTTTCTGAACAATGTAAAACAAAACCCAAAAAAGTTAATAAAAACAGCAGGACACAAACATCCCAAGGTCAAAGACTATATGGACTGCACAATCATTGTTATCTATCATTAGACAACCTATGGAGGGATAAATGTCTCTTAGATGAATGTTAGGAAGCCAGGTTTCTTCTTCTGCCTTAAACTACTTCACTGCTGCATATCTTGTTAATCTTCTATAAATAAATTAATAATAATAATGATATAGGAGTACTGTGAATATAAAACGGAAGAGTAGGTAAGGGAAAATTTTCGATTTGCGAGAAATAAATATGATTATTATTTAGTTCAGTATCTCCATTGATTTGGTGTTATAAAGTATACAAAATACTCCATAATAATCTATAAATGTTATAAAGATAGGTAGATCACCAACAAATTCCTTTATCAGCTTAAGCAATAGTTCTTACATTAGAAAAGTGGAAATCATACCCAAACTACTACATAAAGATAAATTATGCCCAGTAGTTTTAAAAACTGATTTGTTAGCATTTTAAACTTATGAATATAGATGCTTGAACAGATAGAGTGAATTTTCATTGGCTTCTGGAGACACTGAACGTTTTTTGAGAACAGAGGACTTTCTTTTTATGTTTTTTTGTTTTGTTTTGTTTTGTTTTCTTTTGTTTTTAAGATTTACTTATTTGTTTGCTTATTTTTTGGCTGTGGTAGGTCTTAGTTGCTGCACAGGGATTTCTCTAGTTGCAGCGGGGCGCTACTCTTGCAGCGTGTGGGCTTCTCATTGTGGTGGCTTCTCTTGTTGCGGAGCACAGGTTCTAGGGCTTGCACGCTTCAGTAGTCGTGGCTCACAGGCTCCAGAGCGCCGTCTCAGTAGTTGTGGTACACAGGCTTAGTTGTTCCATGGCATGTGGGATTTCCCTGGACCAAGGATTGAATTGGTGTCCCTTGCATTGCAAGGTGGATTCTTAACCATTGGACCACAGTGAAGCCCCAAGAACAGAGGATTTTCTTGATGGCATCTTTCATGTCTTTGTTTCTCAGACTGTAGATTATTGGGTTGAAAAGTGGGGCAAGGACAGCAAACATTAGTGCAATGGCCTTGTCCAGTAGTGGTGGGAAAGTGACAGAGAAACGCAGGTACATGAGTGTCACACTGCCAAAAAACAGGAGGAAAATAGTGATGTGGGCTGCACAAGTGGAGAATGCCTTCTGACGGCTCTTACCTGAGGGAATCCTCAGGATCACAACAATGATTCTTAAATAGGAAAGGGTGATGATACAAACAGAAGTTAGGATGGAAATAGCATGAATCACATCTTCAATCAGAATCATAGATGTATCTGTACAGGCTAAGCCTAATACAGGTTCAAAGTCACAGAAGAGTTGATGGATTTGGTTGGGACCACAGAAGGGAAGAGTAGAAATCCACACAATCTCAGGCAGTAGCATAAGGAAGCCAAAGATGCTAGAACCAGCAGAGAGTTGGATGCATAGTCGAGGGGTCATAATGGTTGCATAGCGGAGGGGGTGGCAAATGGCAATGTACCTATCAATGGCCATCACTGTGAGGACTAGGGCTTCTGTGACCCCAAGTGAGTGAAAAAAATACATTTGCAGGAGGCAGCCAGTGAAAGAAATAGTCTTCTCTTTACTGACAAGGTTGGAGAGCATCTTGGGGATGGTCACTGTGGTGTACCAAATCTCCAGGAAGGAGAAGATGCTGACGAAATTGTACATGGGATTGTGGAGACGTGCATCCAGCTGGACAGCAAAGAAGATCATGAAATTTCCAACAATAATGAACATGTAAATTAAGAACAAAGGAATGAAGAATAAGAGACTGCCCTTCTCAAACTGAGGGAAATCAGAGAAATAAAATTCAGTCACCATTGTCTGATTCTCCTGATCCATATTTTCAGGTGTTTCACTTGTTGGCTAGTGAAATCAAATATAAACAGTCAGAACTCTACCTAATTTAAATAACCAATATAAACTTTCTTTTTAAGCAGCTCATCAGCCTTCAATCAATCAATCAAATGAGGTTGATTAAATTAAGGAAAATATTTATGTGCATTGCTTTGCAAATTATAAAGTGAGTATGTCTAACTTGCAAATACATTTTTAGTAATTATAACACATTGTATTATCAACCTTTCTGAGAACTAAGCAAACAGTTTTGCTATTTGGACATTTAAATTGGTACAAACTCTCCTGAATGGCAGTTTGGCAATCTTTTTTAAGAGTTTTGAGACTTTTTAGAGACTTCATTTCACCATATAGCCCAAGAAAATAATTTTAAATATTAAAACAAATACAAGGATATTCACTGGAATATTTATTATAATAGCAAATTAGAAACACCTTAAATAGGTAGACATTTTTATTTTTGATATTAAATATTGGAGACACAAAATGAGTTGTGACAAAATGATCCCCTTTGTGGATAAAAGTAAAAACTATTTTTAAATGGGTATCTTAAAAATAAAGTGCGGGTACTGTCTTCCCTTGCTGGCTTCATAGTTAGAAAAATAGAGTAAAGAGAACTAAATATCATACTGAATTCAATTTACTTTAAAACACAACAGCTTAGACCCATGCAATATACCTTTGTGTGCAAATTAATCTTAATCTAGGTTAGTTAATGGTCAGTGGTAAAGAGCATTAGCTAATAGTTGAAATATACTAATTGAGAAATCACACTCTAGGAGTGGTTTGATGACATTTCAAAAGCTTTGATTAGCAGTCCATAGCCAGAGGCAGATAGTTCTAAGTATCCAGAATGGCATCTTCACCATGTGTGCTTAGATGCTCAGTTGTCTGACTCTTTGCAACCTTTTGGATTGGAGCCCACCAGGCTACTCTAGGGGCTTCCCTGGTGATCAGACGGTAAAGAATCTGTCCACAATGCAGGATACCCGCGTTCGATCCCTAGGTAGGGAAGATCCCCTGGAAAAGGGACTGACAACCCACTCTAATATTCTTGCCTGGAAAATTCCATGGACAGAGGAACCTGGCAGGCTACAGTCCATGGGGTTGTGACTAACACTTAGACTTTCAGGCCACTCTGTCCATGGGATTTTTCAGGCAAGAATATTGCAATGGGTTGCCATTTTCCTTCTTCAAGGGATTTTCCTGACCCAGGGACCAAATCTGCAGGTGGATTAATTAACTGTTGAGCCTTCAGGAAAGTGGATTCATTAATTAGCATAGGGCAGGTTTTCTCAACTTCAGCACTACTAACATTGTGTATCAGATAATTTTTTGCTAGGGATGAGGAAGAGAAAGGTTTTCCATGCATTGTAGAACATTTGGCATCAGTTCTAGCTTCTACTAGAAATCAATAGCCCAGACCTTTTCCTCAGTCATGATAAACAAAATGTCTCTAGAAATTGCTAAATACTTCTGCAGGGGAACAGTGGGAGTAAAAAATTGCCCCAGCTGAAAATCACCAGCATAAGGAACTTTAGGTTTCTTTTTTTAGTTAAAAACCAGGTGACCAAGATATGTGGCCTGGCTAGAAATAAACCTAAACCGTTTCTTAAAGTAGCATTAGAATAAGAGCTTGTCATGCTGTCTATACAGTGTGGAAGGGTGGAATAGACCTGTGATTCATTCATTTCTGTGCTCCTCCCTTAGCAGAGGATCTAGCACATGATTTCACCATGTTAGCTTTTCCTCCAGTGAGAATTTGGTTACATTTTGTTTTTGATAGAACCTTTCACTCTTTCTAATCAGAGAGACTAAGGAATAGAGTTGGAACTTCCTTGGGCTTCCAAAACCAGGTTTGATATTGGTTTTTGTACCTGCTTGTTAGTAAATATTTGTGTGCCTGGCAAAATTCTGAGACTTGCCTTCAATGAACTAGCTGATAATTTAGCTCTTGTACATGGGACGTGTGTAATTTTGTGATGTGACAGGAGTGATAAATAACACTATGATGTTAATCAGACTGCAATGTATAAATGCATCAAATAAACACATACACCTTAAATTTATATAGTGTTATATGTCAATTATATCTCAATTATTAAAAATTTAAATAAATAAACAAATAAGTCAGCAGAGGTAAAGAGTCATAATTCTAGTGGCCCAGACAAAAATGATCTCTCAAGGGCTAATGTCCCAGAAAAAATTTAATAGATTATCTTATGACCATCTCTAGTCCTATAGCACACATTATCCAAAATCCCTCATTTCTGAACTATTTACTATCTTTCCCCCTACCTCACATGCCTACAAAATGTCAACAGATCTTCTACAAGTCTTAATTTAAAACCAACAGAAAAATAATCTGGTTCTCTGTGCCTCTTCCCCTATGTAGGGCACTCACCCATATGCCAAAGTACAGAGCCCACCCTTCGTCCCATACCTACCTCTTCCAGAAACTCAGAGGGCTCCCTCCTATTTCCCAAATGTCTTCATTTTTACTGTTCTGCAGTCCAGGGAATCAGAAGGTTCTAGCCACAATCACAAATCTAGGTTCTCAGGGACTAGTTAGTAGGGTAGGGAATGGCTTGCTTCTGTAGGGTTCTCCCTCAGTGCCTGGAGGAAATCAACTCCACTTCCCATGTGGTTAATTAGGAAAACATTTGCTGCCATGCTCCCTTTCAGGGAGTTGCCATACCTATGGGAAGTTAGGTCTTTGAATCAGGCTAGAAATCAGAAGGAAGGAGATACTTCGTTTCTTTTCTGAACAAACTGTGAAAGAATTGTTTGTATAAAAAGTGTCTGCTGAGACAGAGGAAGGTTAAGGAACAAGAGGAGCTAAGCTAACAAAATGTGGTTCAAAGGCAGAAGGATTTTCTTCACTCTTCATTGAAACAGATTCAGAGCAGTTCAGTGATAGCATAGCACAACTCTGAAGTATATTGTAGAAAATTCTTTCAGCAGCTGTGCAGCACACCTCAGCAGAACTTCTGCAGAAGGATCTAGGGTATTAAAGGACCATTAGCAGTTGTGGTGGGAAGGAGGGGTTCACGTGCATGAGATTTCACTGACTTCAATGGTTCCAGAGGCAGATGGCCCCAAAAGCTGGGGTCAGGATTTAACATTCCTTGACTGCAAGATAAAACTTACTATTAAACTATTTGACCCAGTTTCCTACGACTTGCTCTAGTTATTATCTCTTTGATGTTCAGTATCTTTAGTTTCTTTTTAACTACTGACTCTTCTCCCTCTCTTCCAAGCACGCACATTTTACTACTATATCATAGTATGGACGGGGTAGCCTGGTGGGCTGCAGTCCATGGGGTTGCTAAGAGTCAGACACGACTGAGCGACGTGACTGTCACTTTTCACTTTCATGCGTTGGAGAAGGAAATGGCAACCCACTCCAGTGTTCTTGCCTGGAGAATCCCAGGGATGGGGGAGCCTGGTGGGCTGCCGTCTATGGGGTCGCACAGAGTCGGACACGACTGAAGCGACTCAGCAGCAGCAGCATAGTGTCTAAGAAACTATATATCTACTATAACTTAAAGAAAGATATCCTTGATTACATTACCTGCTCTAGTTCTCCCATCTGTTCGTTATCAAATGTCTCAAACATCATCCATATTGGTTGGTTCATTTGTATTAATTTTATTCATTCATCTTCCAAGACTATGCAGAAGCCATATGGCTAAAATTATATTAACTCCTCATTTGCCAATGATCCTCTAACCACAAAATTTTATTGCCATTTTTCCAGTTTTTATTTTCCCTGCAAATATTCACTCAGCAAATATATCCAAGGTGGTTTTAAGACATTGGTGGGCTTCCCTGGTGGCTCAGAATCTGCTTTCAGTGTGGGAGACCTGAGTTTGATCCTTGGGTCTGGAGGATTCCACTGGAGGAGGAAATGGCTCCCCATTCCAGTATTCTTACCTGGAGATTCCATGGACAGAGGAGCCTGGAGGGCTACAGTCCATGGGGTCAGAGAGAGTTTGACATGATTGAGCGACTAACACTTCCAACACTTTAAGACATTGAGAATAAGGAATAATAATAATAAAACTAGATCATTTCCAGATCTCACTCATTGATCATTTATTTGTTCTTGTACTTTTTTGCCTTGATTTTCATGACACAGCTGTGTCTTTGTTCTCTTAGTTCCCTGGATATTTTGCAACAAGACAGTAAGATAGACTTAGGTTCTAATTCTGACTTTGTCACCTTCTTAGCTACATGACTATGGGGATGATACATAAGTCATTTAAACTTTAGTTTCCTCACTTTTAAACTGGTTGATAATAATGAGTAACTTATAAAAATACTGAAATTATAAGAAATATATAATTGCCTTGGTGCATTTTTAGCACATACTTAACCCAGTAAATAATAGTTATGTATTATATTCCTCCACCCACCAATTATAATCTTCCAGCCTCTCTTGCTATTTCTGACACTGTTTTTCAACTATCTAGTGCATCCTCATAGTTCAATTATAATCTTTATTTAACACTTGTATCTAAGTCCATAGACTTTTCATCTCTCTTGAAGTCCACTTCTTCATCCTTAATGGCAATAAGAAATTTCTGTTTATAAGTTTGTCCACATACTCAGAATAACATATCTATAACTCATCTTATAATTTCTCCCCTTTACTAGCTTTTGCTTTAGCTGTTACTGTATTTATCAATAATGGTGCCTGACAAACTAACTCAAACTTAAAATCTGTCTCTTTAATGCTCTTCTTTCCAACATGCCCTATATAGAGTCAGTTGTCAGACCTTATTGATTATTCATATTTATTTGTATCCCTTTTTTCCTTTTAGCTTCATTATTACTGTCTTATTTAGGCCTTTATTCCAGACCATTGCAGAAAAGAGTCTGATGCCTGAATAGTGATGAGTAAATGTTAGTTAAATAAATTAATGACATTTGTCACTTCCATAATTTCTCTGTATTCTACACATTAAAGTGCAATTTTGTGCATTAATGTCCACTCTAAAATTACCTAATAAGTTCATACTGCTTGCAAAATATATTTTAAAAATCCCAACACTTGACATTCTAGATCTCCAAATCTACCTAACTTAATCCTCCAATGCCATTTCTCCACTGATTCACTCTACAAGCCCTCTGTTTCAAGTGAAATATATTTAATATCCTACAAACATAGTTCTTGTATTTTCATGGCTAGACCTTTGTTTATCCTCTTCATTAAGCATATGTTACTTGAGTTCCATGTAAGTCCCTGGGCTGTGTAGTAGAAATTCAAATATGAATAGATAATTATAGATCACCATTAAATTTCTTAGAATCTGGACATATAACTAGATAATTTCAACAAGATATGTATGTACCAGATGTTTTAGGAACACAAAAGAAGACCCCCCAAAACAACCTGGGAACCAAGAAAGGCTTCCTGAAGAAGAGGGCAATGTACTGAAATTTGAAAAATTAATAAGAATTACAGAGGTGAAGTGTGTGCCTATATTTTGGGTGGAAAGAAGAAAGGCAGGGTTGAAATTTCAGGAAGAGGGAAGAATAGGGAAAAAACCCAAAGCATGAGAGATCAAAATAGCATTGTGAGAGTATGGCTACAAACAGTTTGGTTGCTGGGACTTACAGTTCAAGGCAAGGAATAGGGTGGAAAATAGAAAAGTGTCAAGCAAAAGCCCAGGAATGTCCTTATTTTCCCTGCCTTTCTTCTTAGTTAAACCAAGTCCTATTAAATGATTCTGCAAGTTAAGTGAAAGATCATTTTGGAGAATATATATTTGGGAACAATTAAAGTTGCAATCAAAGGGAAAGGTTAATCTTTAGCTAATTTTGAGTTTTGAGGCTCAAGTTCAATTTTGCCCTTGCATTTTTTGGCTATGTGAACTGGAGCAAGCCTTTAACTGCTCTGAATTATTCCATGTGTAAAATGGGAATAACTCTTGTCTTGGCTATCTCATACAAACAGCTTTTTGTATTTAATTGTGGTAAAAAGTGTGTAATATAAAATTTACCATGTTAATCATTTTAAACTTACAAATTCTTTTTCTAAAGAATTAAATGAAGGGGAGGGAGGCTCAAAAGGGAGATGATATGTGTGTGTATATATATACACACACACATATGTCTGGTTCTAGGTGAGTGATCACACCATTGTGGTTATCTGGGTCACTGAGATCATTTTTGTACAGTTCTTCTGTGTACTCTTGCCACCTCTTCTTAATCTCATGTGCTTTTATTAGGTCCGTACTATTCTGTCCTTTATTGTGCCCATTGTGCATGAAATGTTCCCTTGGTATCTCTGATTTTTTTAAGAGATCTCTAATCTTTCCTATTCTATTGTTTTCCTCTATTGCTTTGTATTGATCAGTTAGGAAGGCTTTCTTATCTCTCCTTGCTATTCTTGGAACTCTGCATTCAAATGGGTATATCTTGCCTTTTCTTCTTTGCCTTTCACTTCTCTTCTTTTCTCAGCTATTTGTAAGCCCTCCTCAAACAACCATTTTGCCTTTTTGCATTTCTTCTTCTTGGGGACGGCTTTGGTTACTGCCTCCTGTACAATGCTAGGAACCTCTGTCCATAGTTCTTCAAGCACTCTATCAATTCTAATACCATGAATCTATTTGTCATTTCCACTGTATAATCATAAGGGATTTGATTTAGGTCATACGTGAATGGTCTAGTGGTTTTCCCTACTTTCTTCAATTTAAGTCTGAATTTTTCAATAAGAAGTTCATGATCTGAGCCACAATCAAATATATAAAATTATGACACATTCACATAGTTTTATGGCAGAAACCAGCACCTTGTAATTATCCTCCAATTAAACAATAAATTTTAAAAAAGAATTAAATGAATGTGTATTTAAAACTTCAAAAATATATTATTATCATCATCATTATCATCATCTCAGCCAAAGTGGAAAACATAGTGAAAAATGAGTGAAAGGCTGAGAAGAAAGTAGTGTTTGCTGGTGGTCTGTTTCAGAGAGGTGTGATCTTGAAAGAAGTCTGTTCTGACACCCATTGTCATTCTGGGCCCCAGTGCCTAGATCTATACTCCCCTATGAGAGATAAGATTATTTAGCCACAGGAAAGTTTTGAGACCTGACCCCCTCAGGAATGTCTGGTTACCATGTGACATGCTTCCTCTAATAGGTCCCTTAGAGTGGAGAATGAGATGCATCACATTTTAAAGATCCTGTGTTATCTAAAGAGAAGCTCCCAAGCAAGATAATTTTTCCATTCTAGATACTCCAGAAAGAGAGTGCAGAAACATCTATAGTCTCACTGACAAATTAGCAGAAGGGGCAGATTGTCACAGAGATTCTGAGGACCATTCTTGTGGTCTCAGGCAAGGTACGTGGTAAGCCAGTGGAGCATGCTAACCTGCGTTTGGTACCCAAATTAACCTGTTTTTTCAAGTTAAATTTTCTTTCATGGTAAAATTTTCTCAGAATATGGAGTAAAACCTCATATGTTTAGAACTGTATTATATAAGTAAAGAAATTAGAATAAGTAAAGAAATTAGAATAAGAAATTAGAAAGGATATTAGGAAGAATATTGTTCATCTAACAGATGAAGATACTAATGATATCTAAGGTCTTTCCAACACTAAAATTTTAAAGTCCAAAGAATTGTGGGTTCCTGGGGACTTAAAGAGAATTTTACTTCTTTATTTCCAGGACTGCAATCTAATTCAAGTCTCTTTTTACTCTACAATGAAAATCTTTAGGCTGAACTCCTTGGGCACTGCTGATTAACTGTCATTTTAGGATTTTCTTAAATGTTCTTTATGTGTCTCAGGAGCAAAAATTAATGTTTTATTCAACTTTATATAGCCCTTAAGGCTTCAGTGAGCTTCCAAGGTGTCACTAGTGGTAAAGAACCTGCCTGCCAATGCAAAAGATGTAAAAGACACAGGTTCTATCTCTAGGTTGGGAAGATCCCCTGGAGTAGGGTATGGCAACCCACTCTGGTATTTGTGCCTGGAAAATCCCATGGACAGAGGAGCCTGGCAGGATACAGTTGATTGGGTTGCAAAGACTCAGACATGGCTTAGCACACACTTATGCACAAACCTTCAGCAGTGACTGGCACCTAGCAGAGGATCAATAAATATATGAATGTAATTGAACTGATGTACAGATGAAAGATAACAATGTAAACTTGCTAGTGAGAAGATACTCACTCAAAGTAAGAAATAGTCACTCTAGTTAAGCCACTTAGCTCTAAAATTCCACTTTTCATAGCTCCATGGTCTCTTACTTTATCCATCTGTGTTCTCTATAATGACTACTCAGGATGGCCATTCTCTGGGACTTTAGGCTGAGAAAAGATAACACACAAGAGACAAAAATGTGACTGCTTCCAACAGAGAAAACTCAGATCGCTCATACCTTTCTCAGTCCATGCCCTCTGCCCTTCTACTTCACTGGTGCCTGCTCCCTTCCAAAACCTGGCTCTCCTATCTTTCTTCCTCCAGGCTTGAGACATAAGGTAAGAGGCATCTTCTAAAACTAATTTTCCTAGTCTTCAATACATTTGTTTTAACCTCTGTTTGACCTGAGCTGGGGAAAAACACATTAGCTCTCTCATCTCATACCTAGGGCAGTCGTAAACACACAGTGGGACTCAGAGAAGGAAATACAGCGAATGCTGAACCCTGATCGAAACTGCCCAGTGTGGCACAGATAATAATAGTGACTAAAGGCCCAAAGACCAACATTCCAGTTATTGCTTTGGATCCTAGCTATGTGACTTTGGGAAATTACTTTTCCCCTCTGGTTCTCAATTTCTCTACCTGTAAAACAACAATAATAATCTCCCTAGCATGCATGCATGCCTGCTCAATTGCTTCAACCATGCCTGACTCTTTGTGACCTCATGGTCTATAGCCTATGAGGCTCCTCTGTCCATGGGATTTCCCAGGTAAGAATATCGGAGTGGATTGCCATTACCTCCTCCAGGGGATCTTCCAGAATCAGGACTTAAACCCAGGTCTCCGGCATTGCTGGCATATTCTTTGCTGTCTGATGTGGGTCTCCTGCATTGCAGGCAGATACCATCTGAGCCACCAGGGGGAAATGGAAAAAAGATGTGTTAAATATCATGAAACAATAAAATATAAAGTATTCTTAAGAGAGAATGTTTACTTCTGGCAATGAGACTTAGTGAGACTTTTATGATAATGGGACCATTTACTGGATATTGGTAATTGGATTCCAATAGGAAGAGATCAAGAAAATGGAAAAAAGAATGATATAAAAATAAAATGCAGGAAATTGGTCCTATATGGCAGAGCTGATGAGCATATAGAAAAATATTTGGCTTAAAACTTTGACTAGTAGACAGTGAAAAACAAATACTGCTCATATGTGGAATCCAAAAACTGGAACAAATAAACTTATTTACAAAGCAGAAATAGAGCCACAGATATAGAAGACAAATGTATAGTTACCAGGGGAAAGGGGGCCAGGAGGGATAAATTGAGAGATGGGAATTAACATAGACACAGTACTATTGTGTTATTCAAAAATATATAAAATAGGTCAGGGGCAGTGGCTAAGAGGAGCTACCCCATGTCCAAGGTAAGGAGCAGCGGCTGTGCTTTGCCGGAGCAGCCATGAAGAGATACCCCCCATCCAAGGTAAAAGAAACCCAAATAAGATGCTAGGCTCTGAGAGAGAGAATCAGAGGGCAGACAGATTGAAACCACAACACAGACAACTGGCCAATCTGATCACACAGACCACAGCTTGTTTAACTCAAAGAAACTAAGCCATGCCATGTGGGGCCACCAAAGACGGACAGGTCATGGTGGAGAGGTCTGACAGAATGTGGTCCACTGGAGAAGGAAATGGCAAACCATTTCAGTATTCTTGCCTTGAGAACCCCATGAACAGTATGAAAAGGCAAAAAAAAAAAAAAAAAAAGAACACTGAAAGACGAACTCCCCAGGTCAGTAGGTGCCCAATATGCTACTGGACATAAGTGGAGTAATAACTCCAGAAAGAATGAAGAGATGGAGCCAAAGCAAAAACAATATCCAGTTATGGATGTCACTGGTGATAGAGGCAAGGTCCAATGCTGTAAACAGCAATATTGCATAGGAACCTGGAATGTTAGGTCCATGAGTCAAGGCAAATTGGAAGTGGTCAAACAGGAGATGGCAAGAGTGAACATCGACATTCTAGGAATCAGCGAACTAAGATGGACTGGAATGGGTTAATTTAACTCAGATGACCATTATATCTACTGCTGTGGGCAGGAATTTCTTAGAAGAAATGGAGTAATACAATACTTGGATGCAATCTCAAAAATGACAGAATGATCTCTGTTCATTTCCAAGGCAAACAATTCAGTATCACGGTAATCCGAGTCTATGCCCTGACCAGAAAAGCTGAAGACGCTGAAGCTGAATGGTTCTATGAAGACCTACAGGACCTTTGAGAACTAACACCCAAAAAGATGTCCTTTTCATTGTAGGGGACTGGAATGCAAAAGTAGGAAGTCAAGAAATACGTGGAGTAACAGACAAATTTGGCCTTGGAAAGCAGAATGAAACAGGGAAAGGGCTGATAGAGTTTTGCCAAGAGGACGCACTGGTCATAGCAAACACCCTTTTCCAACAACACAAGAGAAGACTCTACACATGGACTTCATCAGATGGTCAACACCAAAATCAAATTGATTATATTCTTTGCAGCCAAAAATGGAGAAGCACTATACAGTCAGCAAAAACAAGACCAGGAGCTGACTGTGGCTCAGATCATGAAATCCTTATTGCCAAATTCAGACTTAAATTGAATAAAGTGGGGAAAACCACTAGACAATTCAGGTATGACCTAAATCAAATCCCTTATGATTGATTATACTGTGGAAGTGAGATATAGATTTAAGGGACTAGACCTGATAGACAGAGTGCCTGATGAACTATAGAAGGAGGTTCGTGACATTGTACAGGAGACAGGGATCAAGACTAATCCCAAGAAAAAGAAATGCAAAAAAGCAAAATGGTTGTCTGAGGAAGCTTTACAAATACCTGTAAAAAGAAGAGAAGTGAAAAGCAAAGGAGAAAGGGGAAAATATATCCATTTGAATGCAGAGTTCCAAGAATAGCAAGAAGAGATAAGAAAGCCTTCCTCAGTGATCAGTGCAAAGAAATAGAGGAAAACAATAAAATAGGAAAGACTAGAGATCTCTTAAAGAAAAATAGAGATACCAAGGGAATATTTCATGCAAAGATGGGCTCGATAAAGGACAGAAATTGTATGGACCTAACAGAAGCAGAAGATATTAAGAAGAGGTGGCAGGGATACACAGAAGAACTGTAAAAAAAAGATCTTCATGACCCAGATAATCATGACGGTGTGATCACTCGCCTAGAGCCAGACATCCTGGAATGTGAAGTCAAGTAGGCCTTAGGAAGTATCACTACAAGCAAAGCTAGTGGAGGTGATTGAATTCCAATTGAGCTATTTAAAATCTTAAAAGATGATACTGTGAAAGTGCTACGCTCAATATGCCAGCAAATTTGGAAAACTCAGCAGTGGCCACAGGACTCGAAAGGTCAGTTTTCTTTCCACCCAAAGAAAGGCAATGACAAAGAATGTTCAAAGTGCCACACAATTGCACTCATCTCACACACTAGTAAAGTAATACTCAAAATTCTCCAAACCAGGCTTCAGCAATACTTGAACCGTGAACTTCCAGATGTTCAAACTGGTTTTAGAAAAGGCAGAGGAACCAGAGATCAAATTGCCAACATCCGCTGGACCATTGAAAAAGCAAGAGAGTTCCAGAAAAACATCTATTTCTGCTTTGTTAACTATGGCAAAGTCTTTGACTGTGTGGATCACAATAAACTGTGGAAAATTCTGAAAGAGATGGGAATACCAGACCACCTGACCTCCCTCTTGAGAAACCTATATGCAGATCAGGAAGCAACAGTTAGAACTGGACATGGAACAACAGACTGATTCCAAAGGAAAAGGAGTACATCAAGGCTGTATATTGTCACCCTGCTTATTTAACTTATATGCAGAGTACATCATGAGAAATGCTGGGCTGGAGGAAGCACAAGCTGGAATCAAGTTTGTCGGGAGAAATATCAATAACCTCAGATATGCAGATGATACCACCCTTATGACAGAAAGCGAAGAAGAACTAAAGAACCTCTTGATGAAAGTGAAAGAGGAGAGTGAGAAAGTTGGCTTAGAGCTCAACATTCAGAAAACTAAGATCATGGTATCGGGTCCCAACACTTCATGGCAAATGGATGGAGAAACAGTGGAAACAGTGGCTGACTGTATTTTTGGGGGCTCCAAAATCACTGCAGATGGTGATTGCAGCCATGAAATTAAAAGACCCTTACTCCTTGGAAGGAAAGTTATTACCAACCTAGACAGCATATTAAAAAGCAGGGACATTACTTTGTCAACAAAGTTCCATCTAGTCAAGGCTTTGGTTTTTCCAGTAGTCATATATGGATGTAAGAGTATAAAGGAAGCTGAGCGCAGAAGAATTGATGCTTTTGAGCTGTGGTGCTGGAGAAGACTCTTGAGAGTCCCCTGGACTGCAAGGAGATCCAACCAGTCCATCCTAAAGGAAATCAGTCCTGGGTGTTCATTGAAAGGACTGATGTTGAAGCTGAAACTGCAATATTTTGGCCACCTGATGCAAAGAGCTAACTCATTTGAAAACACCCTGATGTTGGGAAAGATTGAAAGCAGGTGAAGAAGGGGACAACAGAGAATGAGATGGTTGGATGGCATCATCGACTCAATGGATATGAGTTTGGGTAAACTCTGGGAGTTGGTGATTGACAGGGAGGCCTGGCGTGCTGCAGTTCATGGGGTCACAAAGAGTCAGACACGACTGAACAACTGAACTGAGCTGAACTGAATAAAGACCTGCTGTATAACACAGGGAACTCTACATAGTACTCTCCAGTGACCTAGTTGGGAAAAGAATCTGAAAAATAATGGATCTATGTATATGTATAACTGATTCACATTGCTGTACACCTGAAACTGACCAACATCATGAAGTAACTACACCTCAATACTTTTTAAAATTAATAAATAAATTTAAATCCATAAAAGGTAAGAAAAAGAAAAAAATTGATTGGAACCTGTAAGGCTATGATCTTTGGGTTTATCCTTTAATGTTTTTGAAAAGACAAGGGACAGTAAGACCATGCATAGAAATATTCATCTGTGGAATGACTTCATGTAGGTAAGACCAGTCAAAAAGATGCTAAAATAGTTAATAGGTAAGCATACTGCTATACTTAAGTTTAATTAGCCTTTCAAAAAATTTAGTTGCCCTTTCTTCCAAACAACTAGATGTTGGCCTGATTTCTATTGCAGCTGACTTTTGTGACATTTTCTTCCCAAGATTGCCAAAGTTATTCGAGAAGCTATTTTTTTTTTTTTTTAATGTCAGGATGATCTCCTCCTCCCTTTGGTTCTTAGATGTGGTCTTTCTAGGAGGAATGGGATGCGCAAGGTTGAAATTACATGTTTGTCCAAAATTCGATGGCCACTTTTCAGATATACTGTGATTCTGAAGAGACTCTTTATCTGAGCACCTATCAATATCAACCACTGAGAGAAGAGAAGGAGAGGGAGTTACAGAGAAAGCAGAGGAGAGGAGGGATGCTTTCTTGTGTCTGGGTTCCTATGTTCTAAATGGAAAATAGACTTGCTGCTATGAAACCAACAGAAGAGAGGCAGAGTGATAAAGGTAGCCAATCCTAGATTAGATAGCAGAGCTAGAAAGTATGAGTGACCAACTGAAGACTTAATGAGTGAAATGTTTCTGATGGTGTTTTATATTTTTTAATTGCTTTTCTAAATAACAGAAATTGACAATAGTCAAAAAGAAAGGTACATGTTTTAAAGCTAAACACAGAGTGGGACAAAAACCTCAGAAATTAAAAAAATTGACTGCACCTCCAGAAAATAATTCAAGAGAATTAAAATTGTGTGCTGCTTTGTGTTTTCTTCATATCATTTGAAGATGTTTACAAAAAGATTCATTTAGGGGTGCAAAAGCAAACATTTCAGATGTTCCTGCATAAAGGTGCAACTGGAGAGATTTCTAACTGGCCTGTTTAGGGCCCCAGCATCAGGTTAAGTAACTGATTACAGAAGAGAGCAAAGCAATTTTCAATAAGTAATCACCATCCCAATTTCAGGAGTTCTGGTCTCCTTTCTTCCCTTCCCAGGTGACACAGGTGATGACCAGTGAGAATCAGACAAGGGTGACTGAGTTCCTCTTCTCTATGTTCCCACATTTACATGAAGGTGGCCTCTTATTCTTTATTCTCTTGCTTCTCATCTATGGATTTATCGTAACTGGAAACCTAATGATATTCATTATTACCCAGCTGGATGCGGCCTTGCACACCCCCATGTATTTCTTCATCCGTGTCCTCTCTTTCCTGGAGATCTGGTATACCACAACCACCATCCCCAAGATTCTCTCTTGCCTAGTCAGTGAGCAGAAAACCATCTCTCTTGCTGGTTGCTTTCTTCAGATGTACTTCTTCCACTCACTTGGCATCACAGAAGGCTGTGTCCTGACAGCAATGGCAATTGACAGGTACATAGCTATCTGCAACCCCCTCCATTACCCAAACATTACAACTCCCAAACTCTGTGTCCATCTGACAGCTGGATCCTGCGTCTGTGGCTTCCTCCTGGTGCTCCCTGAAATTGCATGGATTGGCACCCTGCCTTTCTGTGGCTCCAATCAGATCCAGCAGATCTTCTGTGACTTCACCCCTGTGCTGAGCTTGGCCTGCACAGATACATCCCTGGTGGTCATTATGGATGCCATCCATGCAGTGGAGATCCTGGCCTCCTTCCTGGTCATCACCCTATCCTACCTCCGGATCATTGTGGTGATTCTGCAAATGCCCTCAGCTGAAGGCCGCCACAAAGCTTTCTCTACCTGTGCTGCCCACCTTGCTGTGTTCTTGCTGTTTTTTGGCAGTGTGGCTGTCATGTACTTGCGATTCTCAGCCACCTACTCTGTGTTTTGGGACACAGCAATTGCTGTCACTTTTGTTATCCTCGCTCCCTTCTTCAACCCCATTATCTATAGCCTGAGAAATAAGGATATGAAAGATGCAATTGGGAGGCTCTTTGGCTATCAGAAGAGGGCTGGTGGGGTTAAGAGATAGATCGAGATCTCTCTAGACTCTGAAAAAAACTCTAGGAAGTTCAGCTTTGCACTGTCCTTTGTCTTGTTCATGATTATGCTCTTTTTCTATTGTCACAGCTACTTGTTCTATTATTATAAACAAGGATGAGAAACTGCTGCATCCAAGTCATTGGTAGCGATTGCAGAGCTTATTTACATTGATGTAGTTGTGGTAGCTGAAAGCAGTATACATGGGTTTTCCTGCTTTATGATGCAGGCAGGCTTCTTCCTCACACTCTATTAGCAAGACTCCTGCCCTTGTTTTCTGTGGTCCCAAGTGCTGATGAGGCCAGAGAGCAGGACTGAAGAAGCATAAAAGACATCATGGTTCTTGATATTGCTGTTAGCTTTTCCCCTTGACTCATTGGAAAAGACTCTGATACTGGGAGGGATTGGGGGCAAGAGGAGAAGGGGACGGCAGTGGATGAGATGGCTGGATGGCATCACTGACTTGATGGATGTGAGTCTCAGTGAACTCCGGGAGTTGGTGATTGACAGGGAGGCCTGGCGTGCTGCGATTCATGGGGTTGCAAAGAGTCAGACACGACTGAGCAACTGGTCTGATCTGATCTGATCTGAATCCTCTTTTCAATGATGAACCCCATGCAGTTCCACATTCCACATCAATAAACAATTTCCTGAAACTACAGAGAAAACATCTTCACTTTTAGCTTATTTAATGCACAAATTCAACTCAATGGCCATGTTCTGATCTTGTATACCATCTGTATAGAATTTTAACCCAATAGAGTGGCATAGTAATTAATAATAGTCCACTATTTCCTCTAGTAATTTACTATTTTAAATATTTTCACATATATGAATCCTCTTGACTTGAAAAAAAAAAAGCAATTAGGTCAGATATCACCATATTAAATGTTGGAACAAAGGTTCAAAGAAGTTTAATGATCTGCCTAAAGTCATATAGATCATTAGTGACAGAGCTGGGACTTAACTTCAGGATTCTACTTCATGCTCTGCCCCCAATAAATACATGTGTTCTTTTAATATACTCTGTGTTTAAGAAAATAAATTATATCCATTTCTTTTTCTCAAAGTTTCATGAAACCTTACCAGTCTTTAATGAGTACTAGGAGTCATGGGTTCTTTCCTTTGTGAATTTCCTAGTCCTCAGGTGATTGTAGAAAGACTATTCAACTATAGGGTTCAAGGACAAAATATTCTGTCTTTTTCTGCCACTAAGCTGTGTCATTTCCTTGTCTTTAAAATTACATGGTTCCTGGAACTGATTGATCATCAGAACTTATGACTCAGAAAATCTGAAAGTGAAAACCATTCTTGTGCATTTCTGAGAAGTTTCCAAGAATATTCTAATGATGAGTCAGATGTGGGAATGACTAAACTCATTCCTAGCTCTAGGGCTTCTTGAGATGTATAAGAGCTAAGATTTTTTTTTTAATTTAAGATAAAGATCTTAAATGTATTACTCATTTATTCTTACAACAACTCTGTGAAATAAATATTAAATCTTTTTGTTTTACAAATGGAAAACATGAAACACAGTTTCAATAGTTCAAGTATGTGGAGCTTATTATTAGGAATCCAGAGCAAAAATTCAATTCTACCTGATCCCAGAGTCAGGTCTTTATTTGCCAAGATATTGTGCTCACTTTACATGGCTTTCATTCTGGACCAATTACTAAACCTAACCTTCCAAATGAAATAGGATTTTCAGTAAATATGATAACTATTAAACAAAAAGTGATGAAACAGTTTGCTCCTCGAGATTTCAAGATTTAAGAAAAAAAATGTTTGACTAGCAGTTCTATGTTAGGTACTCTGTTAAGTGCACAGGATTTAATTAGTGGCTATCATATCGGTGTTTTTTATCTTTGTTTCTGATTTTTGTTCAGTTCAGTCGCTCAGTCGTGTCTGACTCTTTGCGACCCCGTGAATTACAGTACACCAGGCCTCCCTGTCCATCACCAACACCCGGAGTTCATTCAAACTCACGTCCATCAAGTCGGTGATCCCATCCAGCCATCTCATCCTCTGTCATCCCCTTCTCCGCCTGCTCCCAATCCCTCCGAGCACCAGAGTCTTTTTCAATGAGTCAACTCTTCACATGAGGTGGCCAAAGTACTGGAGTTTCAGCTTTAGCATCATTCCTTCCAAAGAACACCCAGGACTTATCTCCTTCAGAATGGACTGGTTGGATCTCCTTGCAGTCCAAGGGACTCTCAAGAGTCTTCTCCAACACCACAGTTCAAAAGCATCAATTCTTCGGCCTCAGAGTCTGATAAATAATTATTGTTGCTATTTTAATGTGTGCTGTTATTCATTGAATTTACATTTTTCTTAACATAAAATGGTCCCTATAAACTCAGTGTTCCCAGCTTTAGGCTATTTTATTTCATCTAAATCTTCTAAACATTTAGTATTTGTTCTTCAAGCCTCTTTGAATATGTGTCTTTTTTTCAATCCTTTCTTCTCTCTTTCAATCTAGCGTATTGATTCTCCATCACTTCATGGGAAATAGATGGGGAAACAGTGTCAGACTTTATTTTTGGGGGCTCCAAAATCACTGCAGATGGTGACCGCAACCATGAAATTAAAAGACGCTTACTCCTTGGAAGGAAAGTTATGACCAACCTAGATAGCATATTCAAAAACAGAGACATTACTTTGCCAACAAAGGTCCATCTAGTCAAGGCTATGGTTTTTCCTGTGGTCATGTATGGATGTGAGAGTTGGACTGTGAAGAAGGCTAAGCACCGAAGGATTGATGCTTTTGAACTGTGGTGTTGGAGAAGACTCTGGAGAGTCCCTTGGACTGCAAGGAGATCCAACCAGTCCATTCTGAAGGAGGTCAGCCCTGGGATTTCTTTGGAAGGAATGATGCTAAAGCTGAAACTCCAGTACTTTGGCTACCTCATTCGAAGAGTTGACTCATTGGAAAAGACTCTGATGCTGGGACAGATTGGGGGCAAGAGGAGAAGGGGATGAGAGAGGATGAGATGGCTGGATGGCATCACTGACTCGATGGAAGTGAGTCTGAGTGAACTCTGGGAGCTGGTGGTGGACAGGGAGGCCTTGCGTGCTGCGATTCATTGGGTTGCAAAGAGTCAGACATGACTGAGACTGAACTGAACTGAACTGAACCTTAACTTTTGTCACTGAAGCTCAGAAATTATTGTTTTTACTATTATTGTCCTCTACTTCTCAATATTAACTGCAAGCTTCAAGAAAGATTCCTCATATTCAAGTATGATATTCTGGGTACTGACATCAGGACCAATATATGCCTTTGTTTTGATGTGACTTATTTTCTATCTTTTTGCTTGTCATGCTGTTTCTTGCTTACTGCACATCTCCCATTAGACTAAGGATCCACAGGGATAAGGTTTCCTCATCCTTCTGAATGTTACACCATTCAGCATAGCATCTTTTGACTATCCAAGTTTTGCTGTTGGCTAAGTGACTGACTGATTGAGAAGCTGGGCTGACTGAAAAAGGTGGATCAATACCTGTGAGAACAAACGAAGAACACAGAAAAGATGGTCTTGGTAAAAACTGAGTATCCATATCAGCCTAAAGTAGCAAAAGGAGAAGGAATGAAGAAGAGAGGATGTGTCAAACAGGTTGATGCAGTATTCAGAGGAGCAAGACTAAGATAATGATTAGTCTAAGATAATCATCAGGCTAATGATTAGTCTTAACTGCTTCATGCTCTTAACAATTTCCTAGACCCAGCCCTATCTCAGGATAAGAGTATCTCCTATGTATAATAGTGCCTTTGCTTTCTGTTTAAGGACATTAGAACAAGAGAGTAGCTATTTTCCCCATTTGTTCTGAACTCCAAGTTTACCTTTGGAGACATCAAGTTATCTCTACACCCGATGTTACTCCGTGGAAGGAAAGTTATGTCCAACCTAGATAGCATATTCAAAAACAGAGACATTACTTTGCCAACAAAGGTCCGGCTAGTCAAGGCTATGGTTTTTCCTGTGGTCATGTATGGATGTGAGAGTTGGACTGTGAAGAAAGCTGAGCGCCGAAGAATTGATGCTTTTGAACTGTGGTGTTGGAGAAGACTCTTGGGAGTCCCTTGGACTGCAAGGAGATCCAACCAGTCCATTCTGAAGGAGGTCAGCCCTGGGATTTCTTTGGAAGGAATGATGCTAAAGCTGAAACTCCAGTACTTTGGCTACCTCATGCGAAGAGTTGACTCATTGGAAAAGACTCTGATGCTGAGACAGATTGGGGGCAGGAGGAGAAGGGGATGACAGAGGATGAGATGGCTGGATGGCATCACTCACTCGATGGACATGAGCCTGAGTGAACTCCAGGAGCTGATGATGGACAGGGAGGCCTGGTGTGCTGCGATTCATGGGGTCGCAAAGAGTTGGACACGACTGAGCGGCTGAACTGAACTTAACTGATGAGGAATTACTATTCAGCATATCTGAACAAATGTAATCTAATCTCTGCTTGAACACTTAACCAAGGTGGTCTCCTACAATGTTGGATAGCTCTAATTTTCAGATTGCTTCTCCTTATTAGAGTAAACTTAATGTCGTCTAAGATTGAGAATTTGAGATTATACTGTCTGAACATGAATCTTTACTTTTCCACTTGCTAGCTGTACAACCATGGGGAACTAGCATAGGTGTCCTGAGCTACAGTGTCAGTCTCTATAATATGGGATCTTCAAGGCTTTTGAGGATTAAATGCTGTAAGGTATATAAAATGCCAAGCACAATGTCTATAGTTCTTATTAAATATTAGTTACTATTAATCAATGCTTTTTTTTTTTCTTTTACTATTGTTCTGAACTGAAAACTACTTCCAGGCCCCTCATTTTGTACATCTCTAGGGAATACCATTCAATCTTTAGTTTTTGCTTTCTGAAATCCCAGTAGCAGATGCTGAGTTACCCAAATTTTATAACATGAGTTACCCAAGGCCAAGCACTGAAATTGTTGTATGAACTTTTGGCACAAACTAAAGAACACCTTGCCATTGTACACATAGATTACAGAGTCCTAGCTAAGATGTGATCACATCTCCCCATGTTGGAAATTTACTGTCCTTGAAGACGTAATTCTTTACATTTTGTAACTGAAAAATGATCAGAGCTATAACTAAACCCTTTAGCAAAATAGTAACATCAGAGCATGGAATTAAACACTACTTCTCTAAAACTGTGATTGGAGAACCTCATCCTCTGCATTTAAATTTCATTTCTCCAGGAACAAAGCACCAGGTCTGCATAAAGCTGGTTGGTTGTGCAAAACCCTGGTTTAAATCAGTTTAGCCAGTGATATTCCTAAATTCAATACTTATTTTTCCTTTAAAAATAAACTTTTTATTATTCATTTTGCTATGCTACATCCCATCCCATATATCTTATATCTTTGGACTAATCAACTTCCATACAGGGTAAAGTAAAAAAGGTCTAAGAGATAACATTTATTGTTGATAATGTTATCTCCTTTCAATAATCTCTTCCCAATCCTTCCATCCCATCCACTTAAAATCACTATGTTCAGAGAAATTAATCAGTAAAATATCTATATTTTGAAATAGAATTTGTTTATAAGACTTTGTTTTCATATGCAGAGTCCCTGATTCTGACTTGCTCTATAGTTTTGGCAGGTGTTTTATCTAAGTCTAAATTTCCAATTCTATAAAATAGAAATAATTATTCCAATTACTTCTTTCATAAATATGTCTAATTGTGATTTATCCTTCAGTTTTCATCTTAAATGTAACTAATTTGAGTAGAGATTGCATGTGTTTATGCTAAGTCACTTTAGTCATGTCCAACTCTTTGAGACCTATGAACTGTAGCCTGCCAGGCTTCTCTGTAGATGGGATTCTCTAGGCAAGTGTACTGGAGAGGGTTGCCATGCCCTCTTCCAGGGGATCTTCCAAACCCAGGAATCAAACCCATGTCTCTTATATCTCCTGTATTGACAGGCAGGTTCTTTACCAGTAGCATCACCTGGGAAGAGAGTGCATGAATATTTAATAACTAATTGCCACAACTTAAATCAATTAATTGTAACTAATTACAAATTGAGCACAAATTTAATGTCTAGAATCTTCAACTCTTTGAAAACATCTCTAAGAACAAGAACTTAAAGAAAAACAGGGTAATATCTATTTTGTATGTCATCATTTTATGTAAAGTTTAGCACAGCATTTGATATACAGTTCAGTTCAGTTCAGTTCAGTCGCTCAGTCATGTCCAACTCTTTGCGACTCCATGAATCACAGCACGCCAGGCCTCCCTGTCCATCACCAACTCCCGGAGTTCACCCAGACTCACATCCATCGAGTCAGTGATGCCATCCAGCCATCTTATCTTCTGTGGTCCCCTTCTCCTCCTGCCCCCAATCCCTCTCAGCATCAGAGTCTTTTCCAATGAGTTAACTCTTCACATGAGGTGACCAAAGTACTGGAGTTTCAGCTTCAGCATCATTCCTTCCAAAGAAATCCCAGGGCTGATCTCCTTCAGAATGGACTGGTTGGATCTCCTTGCAGTCCAAGGGACTCTCAAGAGTCTTCTCCAACACCACAGTTCAAAAGCATCAATTCTTCGGCCCTCAACTTTCTTCACAGTCCAACTCTCACATCCATACATGACTACTGGAAAAACCATAGCCTTGACTAGACGGATCTTTGTTGGCAAAGTAATGTCTCTGCTTTTGAATATGCTATCTAGGTTGGTCATAACTTTCCTTCCAAGGAATAAGCGTCTTTTAATTTCATGGCTGCAGTCACCATCTGCAGTGATTTTGGAGCCCAAAAAAATAAAGTCTGACACTGTTTCCACTGTTTCCCCATCTATTTCCCATGAAGTGATGGGACCGGTTGCCATGATCTTTGTTTTCTGAATGTTGAGCTTTAAGCCAACTTTTTCACTCTTCTCTTTCACTTTCATCAAGAAGATTTGTAGTTCCTCTTCACTTTCTTCCATAAGGGTGGTGTCATCCGCATATCTGAGGTTATTGATATTTCTCCTGGCAATCTTGTTTCCAGCTTGTGCTTCTTCCAGCCCAGCGTTTCTCATGATGTACTCTGCATAGAAGTTAAATAAGCAGGGTGACAGAATATAGCCTTGACGTACTCCTTTTCCTATTTGGAACCAGTCTGTTGTTCCATGTACACTAATAGCTAAAAAATATATGCTGAGTTGACAGATGGAAGATTGCAGAAATACAGATACTTTGGGCTCTTTATTATGTCGATCTATGTAATTCTGCACAGAATTAAAGATTTTCTTACAGTCAACATTTGATAACCTACCAACAGTAGACAGCCAATGTATAAATAATCCCTAACACCAAATAATAATTAAAGACTTGAATTTCTCAGATGCTAAACCACAGGATTATTTTTCATACATTAAGGGAAGTAATTAGCTTGAAATGAAATAAAGTAGTGCAACATAAAAAGTGATCCTATTTCCTGCCACAGACTCTTTCATTTTCACTCTTTTTACTGGGACAGTTAGAATGGCTGTGATCCGAAAGTCTACAAGCAATAAATGCTAGAGAGGTTGTGGAGAAAAGGGAACCCTCTTACACTGTTGGTGGGAATGCAAACTAGTACAGCCACTATGGAGAACAGTGTGGTGATTCCTGAAAAAACTGGAAATAGAACTGCCTTATGACCCAGTAGTCCCACTGCTGGGCATACACACCAAGGAAACCAGAATTAAAAGAGACACATGTACCCCACTGTTCATTGCAGCACTGTTTATAGTAGCCAGGACATGGAAGCAACCTAGATGTCCACCAGCAGATGAATGGATAAGAAAGCTGTGGTACATACACACAATGGAATATTACTCAGCCATTAAAAAGAATACATTTGAATCAGTTCTAATGAGGTGGATGAAACTGGAGCTTATTATATGGAGTGAAGTAAGCCAGAAAGAAAAACACCAATACAGTATACTAATAATATATATGGAATTTAGAAAGATGGTAATGATAACCCTGTATGCGAGACAGCAAAAGAGACACAGATGTATAGAACAGTCTTTTGGACTCTGTGGGAGAGGGAGAGGGTGGGATGATTTGGGAGAATGGCATTGAAACATGTATAATATCATATAAGAAACTAATCACCAGTCCAGGCTGGATGCAGGATACAGGATGCTTGGGGCTGGTGCACTGGGATGACCCAGAGGGATGGTATGGGAAGGGAGGTGGGAGGGGGGTTCAGGATGGGGAACACATGTACACCCATGGCAGATTCATGTTGATGTATGGCAAAACCAATACAATATTATAATTAGCCTACAATTAAAATAAATACATTTAAATTTAAAAAAAAAGACCACTGAGATAAACACATCTCACAAATTCTCCTTCTGGCTAGTTTACCCCTTTTTTCCTTTTAAGAAAAATATCTGGGAAATATTTTTGTTTAATTATGTTTTCCTGGATGTTGTTCTAACAGAGTAAAGATGAGAGGTCTGGGCAGAGTTAAAGAAATAAAATAAATGTAACTCTTTTTTTTTTTTTTTTAATCAGTTTATGCCAGGCATTTTGTACTGTGGTTTACAGACCTTATCAGTAATCCTCAAAACAACCTTCAAAAATAACAAATGATGAAATTGACTCATCAATTAAGAAAGTTTGAGTTATAGAAATTATGTATTTAATAACTGATTAAATGAACTAGAATTTAAACCTAGATATATGTGATGTTGAAAGAAAGCTTCTCTCTACTACATCAGTATTTTGCATTTTAATACATAGATGTTCCGTATACATGAAATGATTGTAAACGATACATGAAATACCTTTTCTTCCCTAAGATGTATTTAGGAAATTTTATTATTGATCATATGACTAAATGTATTTACATTAAATCAAGTAAATCTGAAAGGCTTATATAAAAGGCATACATAGATTTGACCAACATCCAAAGTATGGTGTACAAACATCCAGGATTTGAAAATCACAGCAATGTATCATATTGCTAGAGAGGATTGCCAGTCTCTGATCCCAAGTCACATGTGGTTGCAGTGGACATTGTAATAGCTGTACTATCACTGAAAACTAGGCAGCATTTGCCCCAGTTCAGTAGCCCATGTAGAAAATCCCTGAACACTTTGTATTTCATCTATGACTACTGAGGACCCCCAAGGTCACCATATCCTCAGCTTCACACTTGGCCTGCTTCCTGCACCTTCACTCCAGTATCCCCATCCTCTTTAACTGCCTTCTCACAGCCTCCTTGATCTCCTTGTTGTGCAAGCTATAGATAAAGGGGTTGAGGAAGGGTGTGAGCACCGAGTAGACCACAGCCAGGGCCCGGTCATAGTCCAGGGAGTAGCTCTTCTTCAGCCGCACATACATGAAGAGGATGCTCCCATAGAAGATGAGGACCACAGTGAGGTGAGAGGCACATGTGGAGAAGGCTTTCTTCTTGCCTGCAGCTGAAGGAATTCTGAGCACTGTGCAGATGATCTGCACATAGGAGCTGAGGATTAACAGAAAGTTGGCCAGGATCTTGCAAGAATTGATAACAAAGTCCACTAGGACGTTGATCGATGTGTCAGTACAAGCCAAGCTCAGAACAGGAGGGAAATCACAAAAGATGTGCTGAATACGATTGGGACCACAAAAAGGGAGGTGGGAGACCAAGGAAATTTCAGCCACTGGCCCAGCCAAGCCTCCCAACCAACAGCCGACAGCAATCTTGACACAGAGTGCTGGGGTCATGCGAGTAGGGTAGTGGAGGGGTTGACAGATGGCTAAGTATCTGTCATAAGCCATAGCTGTGAGAAGATAGCATTCAGTAGCCCCAAGAGAGTGGAAGAAGTAGATTTGCAGGAGGCATCCAGAGAAAGAAATGGTCTTCTTCTCACTGAGCAAGTTCGACAGCATCTTGGGGGTGGTGGCAGCTGTGTAGCCAAGCTCCAGTAAGGAGAGGATGCTGACAAGGAGGTACATGGGTGTATGGAGCCGGAAGTCCAGGCAGACCACCAAGAATATCAGCAGGTTTCCCAGGACGGTAGTGAGGTAGATTAGGAGTAACAAGAGGAAGAGAAAAGCCTGAACACCCTGAAGATGGGGAAAGCCCAAGATGATGAACTCTGTTACCTGGCTCCAATTCCCGGGCTTCATTGCTCTCCATTCATATCCCTGGAATGTAAAGTATGGAAGGATGAGAAACAATGTTGAGCCAAAAAATATCTAAGAAAAAGGAAACCCTCAAAGTCCAATTTGTCCTTCCCCTGCATCTCCAGAATAAGCGATCTTAGTACATGCTCTATGAGGCCAGAGTTTCTATCCCTCCCCCGAACAGTTGTCAATAGCCTCCTTCAGAGTGTCCGCTTTTATAACTAGACTTAAATTGTCTTCTCTAATTATACAACCCGTTTTTGGCCACTGTAATCCATTCTATAACCAATTTATCTTTCTCAATGAAATTTATCAGTTCAGTTCAGTTCAGTTGCTCAATCATGTCCGACTCTGCAACCCCATGAACTGCAGCATGCCAAGCCTCCCTGTCCATCACCAGCTCCTGGAGTCCACCCAAACCCACGTCCATCGAGTTGGTGATGCTATCCAACCATCTCATCCTCTGTCGTCCCCTTCTCCTCCTGCCTTCTATCTTTCCCAGCAGCACAGTCTTTTCAAATGAGTCAGCTCTTTGCATCAGGTGGCCAAAGTATTGGAGTTTCAGCTTCAACATCAGTCCTTCCAATGAACACCCAGGACTGATCTCCTTTAGAATGGACTGGTTGGCTCTCCTTGGCAGTCCAAGGGACTCTCAAGAATCTTCTCCAATACCACAGTCCAAAAGCATCAATTCTTTGGCACTCAGCTTTCTTTATAGTCCAACTCTCACATCCATATATGACCACTGGAAAAACCATACCCTTGATGGACCTTTGTTGGCAAAGTAATGTCTCCGCTTTTTAATATGCTGTCTAGGTTGGTCATAAGGGTTTTAAAATTTTAAATATTCCTCAACCAGATTCATATCATAATTTATACATATTCCTTGTGTGAGGTATAAATGATCATTTATACTAATAAAATATTGGTAGTTCACTCCACTAAGATTACATCGTTTGGACCATACATTTTTATCTCCAATTTTAAATAATTTTCTTCTTCAATTTTCTGGACATCAAAGAATCAATGCTTTCACCCCCAGCTCCATTCCATTTTCTTATGAAAACACAGGTCTAACAGCTTCTTTCAAGCAGGTAGATCAGAGTTTCACCTCTTTTGGACATTGGTGAGAATCCTAGCCAAGGAAAAGGGGAGATTAAGGAGGGCCTAGAGGAGCTTCTCACGTGGAAGGTCAGAAAGAGTGGTGGTGAGGAGATACCCCTCATCCAAGGTAAGGAGCAGTGGCTGTGCTTTGCTGGAGCAGCCATGAAGAGATACCCCATGCCCAAGGTAAGAGAAACCCAAGTAAGATGGTAGGTATTGCAAAAGGGCATAAGAAGGCAGACACACTGAAACCATACTAACAGAAAACTGGTCAATCTAATCACCCCAGGACCACAGCCTTGTCTAACTCAATGAAACTAAGCCATGCCTGTGGGGTAACCCAAGATGGGTGGGTCATGGTGGAGAGATCTGACAGAATGTGGTCCACTGGAGAAGGGAATGGCAAACCACTTCAGTATTCTTGCCTTGAGAACCTCATGAACAGTATGAAGAGGCAAAATGATAGGATAGTGAAAGAGGAACTCCCCAGGTCAGTAGGGGCCCAATATGCTACTGGAGATCAGTGGAGAAATAACTCCAGAAAGAATGAAGGGATGGAGCCAAAGCAAAAACAATACCCAGCTGCGGATGTGACTGGTGATAGAAGCAAGGTCCGATGCTGTAAAGAGCAATATTGCATAGGAACCTAGAATGTCAGGTCCATGAATCAAGGCAAATTGGAAGTGGTCAAACAAGAGATGGAAAGAGTGAATGTAGACATTCTAGGAATCAGCGAACTAAAATGGACTGCAATGGGTGAATTTAACTCAGATGACCATTATATCTACTACTGCGGGCAGGAATCCCTCAGAGGAAATGGAGTAGCCATCACGGTCAACAAAAGAGTTTGAAATGCAGTACTTGGATGCAATCTCAAAAACGACAGAATGATCTCTGTTCGTTTCCAAGGCAAACCATTCAGTATCACAGTAAACCAAGTCTATGCCCCAACCAGTAATGCTGAAGAGGCTGAAGTTGAACGGTTCTATGAAGACCTACAAGACCTTTTAGAACTAACACCCCAAAAAGATGTCCTTTTCATTACAGGGGACTGGAATGCACAAGTAGGAAGTCAAGAAACTCCTAGAGTAACAGGCAAATTTGGCCTTGGAATATGGAATGAAGCAGGGCAAGGACTAATAGAGTTTTGCCAAGAAAATGCACTGGTCATAGCAAACACCCTCTTCCAACAATACAAGAGAAGACTCTACACATGGACATCACCAGATGGTCAACACCGAAATCAGATTGATTATATTCCTTGCAGCCAAAGATGGAGAAGCTCTATACAGTCAGCAAAAACAAGAGCAGGAGCTGACTGTGGCTCAGATCATGAACTCCTTATTGCCAAATTCAGACTTAAATTGAAGAAAGTAGGGAAAACCACTGGACCATTCAGGTATGACCTAAATCAAATCCCTTATGATTATACCGTGGAAGTGAGAAATAGATTTAAGGGCCTAGATCTGATAGATAGAGTGCCTGATGAACTATGGAATGAGGTTCGTGACATTGTACAGGAGACAGGGATCAAGACCATTCCCATGGGAAAGAAATGCAAAAAAAGCAAAATGGCCATCTGGGGAGGCCTTACAAATAGCTGTGAAAGGAAGAGAAGCAAAAAGCAAAGGAGAAAAGGAAAGATATAAACATCTGAATGCAGAGTTCCAAAGAATAGCAAGAAGAGATTAGAAAGACTTCCTCAGCGATCAATGCAAAGAAATAGAGGAAAACAACAGAATGGGAAAGACTAGAGATCTCTTTAAGAAAATAAGAGATACCAAGGGGACATTTCATGCAATGATGGGCTCGATAAAGGACAGAAATGGTATGGACCTAACAGAAGCAGAAGATATTAAGAAGAGATGGCAAGAATACACAGAAGAACCGTACAAAAAAGATCTTCATGACCAAGATGATCACGATGGTGTGATCAGTGACCTAGAGCCAGACATCCTGGAATGTGAAGTCAAGTGGGCCTTAGAAAGCATCACTACAAACAAAGCTAGTGGAGGTGATGGAATTCCAGTTGAGCTATTTCAAATCCTGAAGGATGATGCTGTGGAAGTGCTGCACTCAATATGCCAGCAAATTTGCAAAACTCAGCCGTGGCCACAGGACTGGAAAAGGTCAGTTTTCATTCCAATCCCAAAGAAAGGCAATGCCAAAGAATGCTCAAACTACCACACAATTGCACTCATCTCACACGCTAGTAAAGTAATGCTCAAAATCCTCCAAGCCAGGCTTCAGCAATATGTGAACCGTGAACTTCCAGAGGTTCGAGCTGGTTTTAGAAAAGGCAGAGGAACCAGAGATCAAATTGCCAATATCTGCTGGATCATGGAAAAAGCAAGAGAGTTCCAGAAAAATATCTATTTCTGCCTTATTGACCATGCCAAAGCCTTTGACTGTGTGGATCACAATAAACTGGAAAATTCTGAAAGAGATGGGAATACCAGACCACTGACCTGCCTCTTGAGAAACCTATATGCAGGTCAGGAAGCAACACTTAGAACTGGACATGGAACAACAGACTGGTTCCAAATAGGAAAAGGAGTACGTCAAGGCTGTATATTATCACCCTGCTTATTTAACTTATATGCAGAGTACATCATGAGGAATGCTGGGCTGGAAGAAACACAAGCTGGAATCAAGATTGCCGGGAGAAATATCAGTAACCTCAGATATGTAGATGACACCACCCTTATGGCAGAAAGTGAAGAGGAACTAAAAAGCCTTTTGATGAAAGTGAAAGTGGAGAGTGAAAAAGTTGGCTTAAAGCTCAACATTCAGAAAACAAAGATCATGGCAACAGGTCCCATCACTTCATGGGAAATAGATGAGGAAACAGTGGAAACAGTGTCAGACTTTATTTTGGGGGGCTCCAAAATCACTGCAGATGGTGACAGCAGCCATGAAATTAAAAGACACCTCCTCCTTGGAAGGAAAGTTATGACCAACCTAGATAGGATATTCAAAAGCAGAGACATTACTTTGCCAACAAAGGTCTGTCTAGTAAAGGCTATGGTTTTTCCTGAGGTCATGTATGGATGTGAGAGTTCGACTGTGAAGAAGGCTGAGGGCCAAAGAATTGATGCTTTTGAACTGTGGTTTTGGAGAAGACTCTTGAGAGTCCCTTGGACTGCAAGGAGATCCAATCAGTCCATTCTGAAGGAGATCGGTCCTGCGATTTCTTTGGAAGGAATGATGCTAAAGCTGAAACTGCAGTACTTTGGCCAGTTCATGCGAAGAGTTGACTCATTGGAAAAGACTCTGATGCTGGGAGGGACTGGGGGCAGGAGGAGAAGGGGATGACAGAGGATGAGATGGCTGGATGGCATCACTGACTTGATGGACGTGAGTTTGAATGAACTCTGGGAGTTGGTGATGGACAGGGAGGCCTGGCGTGCTGTGTTTCATGGGGTCGCAAAGAGTCAGACATGACTGAGCGACTGAACTGAACTGAACTGAAGTAAATAAAAGAGCCACCAAAAACCGGAAGGCAAAGCTGTCTCTGCATTTCTACTCCATGCTGTGGCCACTTTATCAATTCCTCTTACCATTTTCTCCCTCCACCAACTTCAAATGCACTTTTCTGATTTGTTGCTTCACAGATGGTAAATATTTGTATTTCACTGTGTTGAGGTCAATGTAGCAAAAGTTAATTGAACATTTTCTGTTTGTAAGCATTATATTAATACCTAGAACAGTGGCTAAATCAATAAAGAAAATATGGCATCTGAAGTTGAGAAACTAATATTCTAATAGAGAAAATGGCGAGCCAACTAATTACTTTACAACTGTTTATTAGAACATCGTGGAAATATGCTACTATTCTCACTTGTTAAGGAACAAAAAACGAGAAAGAAAACAAAACAAAAAAACAGGAGAAGTGAATCTCTTGATTCAATTACCCCACAGCCACTGCTCCATTTCCTTCTCTGTCACTGTAATAAACTCTTCCCATGTATAAGCTGCCTATATTTACTGCCTCTAATTCCTCTCTTACTATTCTATTGCTGTACACTTGATTAACAAGGCTGTGTTAGAGTCAGGTGTACAACAAAGTGACTCAGTTTACATACACATGTATCTCTTCATTTCCAAATTATTTTCCCGTTTAGATCATTGCATAATATCGAACAGAGTTCCCTGTGCTCCACAGTAAGTCCTTGTTTGTTATCCATTTTAAAAACAGCATTGTGTACATGTCAATCCCTAACTATTCCTCTGGGGCTTCCTCACTGAATTTCTTCTCTAAGTCTGTGAGTCTGTTTCTGTTTTGTAAATAAGTTTATTTGTATTGCTTTTTTTATCTTCCACATATGTGGTAAGATACAATATTTCTCTTTCTCTGACTTACTTCACTCTTAAACTCATTCTAATTAAACCTTCACCACATCCTCTGCAGCAAAGCCTCCATCCTATAGCCACTAATTAGCTAAGATTTGATACATCCAATTGTCATCTCTTATTCCTTTGCTTCCTTAGACTCTCAGCCATTTTTCATGGAGGTGATCTATCCTGCCTCATGACACACTCTCATCACTTGGTCCTCAGGATGCTATACTTTAGGTTTCTTTCTACCTTAGTGGAAGTTTTCTCTTTGCCCTACCTTTTTAATGCCATAGTTTGCAGAGGTCAGCATTAATTCTTCTTTTCTCATTTCTTTGTAAACTCACTGCTTTGTTAATGTCATCCAGTGCTATGGCTTAACTCCACCCCCCATCCCTCATATATGTGTTGATTTCTAAATGAATATCCCAACCAACATTTCTCTCCCTTATATTTCTCTCCCTTATTAACTGCCTATGTACATCTCCTATTAATCATTTAGTAGCCATCTCCAGATGAATTTCTATGGGCACTGCCCATAGTCTTCCCCATCTCAAATGACCACAATTGCAATCTCTCAGCTAATGGGCCAAAATTCTCACAGTCATCATTGTTTCCACCTTTCTCTCATACATCCAGGATCTATTTCTCACTTGAATTAAGATACTGTCATCATGCACCTCTGTTACTGTAATTGTCTCCTAACAGCTATTCTTATTTGCATTTGTTCATCAATACCCTTATGCTGATGCAGCAACATGAATTATCCTTTTAAATTATTAAATCAGGTCTTTCTTTTCCTCCCTTCTGTGGCTTGGTATTTTACTGTCTTTGCTGTAGATGTTTCCTTTTCCTAAATTTTTTTTCACCAAATATCCACTTGAATGTCTTTTTCATTTATTACAAGTTTTTGGCCAAATCTAACTCTCTCAGTCAGTTCTACCTGAACCACCCTAAATAAAACTGCAATCTCCCTCCTTCCTTACATCCATATCTTGTACTGAAATCACCTTCCCCTACTTTACTTTTAATTTTTTTCAATTGTATTTATCATCTTTAACATATTATAAAGGATACTTATTTATTATCCCAATTATTTATTGTTTCTCTCCTTTGTGAGAATATAAACTCTGTGAGATCAAGGGATTTTGTTGTTTAGTTCAGTGATATACTTCAAGTATTCAGAGTTGTGTCTCAAACATGATGACAATTCAGTAAATACTTGTTAAATGAAAAAGCAAATGTATAAAGATAAATGCTTATTTGCATATACAGTAAGAGCTGGAAGAGCAATAAATGACCTATGCTGGAAAAGGAGTTCAGGAAAACCTCATAGAAGGCACAATTTCATTTGAAATGAAAAACTGCCAGAATTTTCTAGATGGAAAAATTAAAGTATTCTAGGAACAAAGGAATACTTGTATAAAGGCAAAGTGTTATGAAAGGTCTCCTCTTTCTGCCCTCCAAGCTTCTTATCACATCTTCCCTCTCCAGACCCCTCTTATCCCATCCAAGCTAATATTATTTACTCTGCTTTGTTCTTAGGGTTTTCTTCTAAATCCAAGTAGCATGGCCACCTCTTATATCAAAACCTTTTTCATTCCAAGGATTAATGTGAATGTTTCTCCACTAAGATACAAGAGGATTACTTCTAGATAGAACTCTTCTATGGGTGACTCTGATTCAGCAGAATCATTTTACTATCAAGAGATTTCCTTTTTGTTTAGTTTTTTTTTTAACTTTGAATTCATGTCTGTCCACTGCCCAATTCTGCCTTCTTTCTCTTTCAAATCTTGGATGTGGCATATCACCTCTAAAAAATTATCCCCACATTTTTATCCAACTCAGATCCTTTCTTTCCTTGATGTTTTACATTTCATCCCTTTAAATTTAAATATAAAACACCATTCCCAGAACTGCTCCTCTCCATATCTGGCCTCCCAATTACACTCACACATATGTTGTGTAGAGACCTTAACTAAACTTTCAGATATTCATGGCTGCAGCCTCAAGACTGAATGTTAGAAGCCAATATCTTGCCCTTTCTTTTGTCAGAAGGTAAAGTTTCTACTTGACTCCAAAGAGTCACAGTATTCTCAAACTACTTTGCTCCATTTCTTAATGATGACCTGCTGTCATTAGCTCCTTGGATACTCTGCCTGGGAAATCAAAGTCACCATGACTAGGTCAAGCATATTTCCCACTGAAAACTACCACCTCTGTACTCATTCAATTCCTCAGTTCACAATTACAGAGATTTTGACCAATTCCCTCATACCCACTTAATATGGCAAAAAATACTGATGTTTTTCCCCTTGAACAGTTGTTTTATTTCATTTTCTTGTATATTTTTAAATGCTGCTATAATTCAGTTTCTGCACCAAGAGATTTTGAGTCAGTGATGAAAAAAGCATTAGGAAATATCACTCCCTCTGCTGCTACTGCTGCTAAGTCGCTTCAGTCGTGTCCAACTCTGTGCGACTCCATAGACAGCAGCCCACCAGGCTCCCCCATCCCTGGGATTCTCCAGGCAAGAACACTGGAGTGGGTTGCCATTGCCTTCTCCAAAGCATGAAAGTGAAAAGTGAAAGTGAGGTCTCTCAGTCATGTCCGACTCTCAGCCACTCCATGGACTGCAGCCTACCAGGCTCCTCTGTCCATGGGATTTTCCAGGCAAGAGTACTGGAGTGGGGTGCCATTGCCTTCTCTGATCACTCCCTCTAGTGACCTCCACAATTTTGAATTTCATTGTATGACTAAGAATATTTTAAGTGTGTCAAAGATTCTATCAACTGATAAAAATGAAAGATCTTTTAATATCTGTAAAAAGAAGGAATGATGAAATAAAGAATAAAAAGAAACAGTCTGAACCAAACTTTATACTGTCTGTATGGTTTTCATTTTTATTCAAAGCAGTGAAAACTCAGACCTTCTCAGCCATGTAGGAACCCATCCTCTTGGCATCCCCCCACAAATGGGCACTAAACTTCTGCTTAGACTGACAGTGCCAGAAGGTCCTTGCACCATATGACAGTTCTTTCCCATTGTTGTTTATGGTTCATAAACATAAAGCCGCTTCCTTCCCTGGAGGACGGAAAGGGCAACCCACACCAATATTCTTGCCTGGAGAATCCCATGGACAAAGGAACCTGGCAGGCTATATATAGTCCCTGGGGTCACAAAGAATCAGACACAACTGAGTAACTAACACTCCTATAGACCTGAAATCTGAGTTTCATCCACTATTCTTTGTTTTTACTCCGTGGGGGAAAAAAACATTGCTCTAGGACAGATTCATAAATTTAAACATAATTTTCATGTCATAGGTATCTCACTGTTTACCAAATCAGTTCCTATCTTCAGCCTTGATTCTTTTGTTGGCTATGTACCCTTACTAGAATATACTTTATCCAAAGTTAACCTGTAGACACCTAAACCATTTTCTGGCTCAAGTTTCCTCACATTTTCCCTTGACCATCCAAGGTAAACACTGGCCTTTCCAGCTTCTAAATTCCCAGTAGCACTTCCTCACTTTTCCTCCAATTATATTCTGTAATGTACTGCAATTACTTTTCATGCATACATCTTATCATCCCAAAGCAACTCTCTGTGAAGTTAAAGAAATCTCATATTATGCCCCATCTTCCAGATACTTAGCACAATGCCTGATACATTGCAACCATGGTGGCTAATGGAAAAATTATGATAATTTAGATGACTTACACAGCTCCTTAAATTACCAATTACTCATCCCCTCCCATTGGTTTCCTGATATTGCTGTCAGGGCTCCTATAAAATCTATCATGTGTATTGTTTTTGTTTTTCAGTCACTAAGCTGTGCCCCACTCTGTGACCCCATGGACTATAGCCCACCAGACTCCTCTGTCTATTGGGTTCTCCCGGCAAGAATATTAGAGTGGGTTACTCTCTTCTCCAGGGGATCTTCCTGATCCAGGAATTAAACGTAGGTCTCCTGCATTGGCAGGCAGACCACTGAGCCATCTGAGAAGCCCATATCACATGTATAAATTACTATTTATCTTACTTCAGTCCTTTGTAATAATATTTTATTCCCCTTATTCCAAAAATAGTTTTTACTAAAAATCCCTTGCATTCTATTTTCAAGTCCCTACAGTTGCATTATCCATAACCCCAAATTATTTAAGCATAGGACCAAAGAGCTGGGAGTTAGGAAGGGGGTCAATTTTAGAGATCATATTGTTCTATCTCCCTTTTGCAAAAGAGGAAACTAGAATACAGAAAGGAGAGATGACTTTCTCAAAGTCAGATTAATTACAACATAGCCATATATCCCTCCCTCTTGCACCTTCCTTTCACTCCACCCACCCCCATTCTCTTCACTTTGTCATACAGCAGACACTAACACATTATTGTAAAGCAACTATAATCCAATAAATTATAAAAAATAATCATAACAGCATTAATGGATATACAGAGTTAAGAAAGTACATAAAAATGGGAAAAAATTAAAAGATAAAACATAGCTAACTTACTAATTCTGAGCCCAAAGTCTTTAATATTTGGAAAGGAGAATATCTGTGTGTATGTTTTAATTGCTTTTATGTTCTGAATCATATGTCCTCTGAACTCTAATTATTCTCCCCCATTCCCATTTCATGAAGCTCTAAGTTCTTCCCAGTGCTCAGACTAGAATACATGATGGTAGAAATGCCTGACTGACAACGTTCTTACCCAGAGCTTGATGGTGGGAGGGTTCTTGGCTGTGGCAGCCCAGTCACTGCTGAGTCTAGAACTGGAAAAGAAAAACTCTCAGCTCACTTTTTACTTCTTACTTACATTACAGTCACATACCCCTGGGGCCTGGAAGAGTAGGAGTTTAGCACTTCGATAGAACCTCTGGGAGTACGTCAAACCATGAAAAGAGTCCCCTCCCATGACCAATATCATTGGTAGAGTTCTTAGAAAGGTAGAAGCCCCTGGGTCTCTGAGAAAACCTTCTGGGATTGCTAAAATGCTCTCTCAGGAAGGTAAACTGTCAAAGAAGCTCATTACTCAATGATCCTCCATCATCCAGTAGTTCACTACAATTGTAATAACCACCAGTCCGAGTTGAGAAAGAATATCTCTAAGGGCAAACTTTTTTTTTTTTTTTTTTCTGTAAAAAAACAGTAACTGGTGTGGGAGATCTAGGTTCAGATGGATTCCTGTATCATACAACCTAGGAGAAAGCATATAACTTCTAAATATAACAGGATCTTTTTAAAATGTGACTGGCCTTTTAGGGCCCTGAGAGAATAAGAACACAGCCAGGATGAGAACATAAATGATGTCAAGGCAGCCTCCTACTCTTGCCTATTGCTCATATCTATAACAGTTTTATTTCAACTGCATACAGCAGCTTCCTCTTTGCTGTTATCTTGCTCTATGAAGAACCCTGCCTCAGGATCTTGCATTCCAGTCCCAGCTATTCTTCCAGGCATTTGTGTGACATTAGCCACCTACCTGAGTATTTGATGTCCCATATTTCATATGAAGAAGATATACTTTCTTCATATGAAGCAATAATGACCAAATGTGATAATGAATGTAAAATGTATTTATCAGTTATAACATATTCCATGAAAGGATTTAATTTTTTCATTTTCCCAGTCCCACTCATGCCTTCAAGTTTGTTCATCCAAACTTTTCCTTCTCTTCTTATTAACCTATTCCTTGAGGACTTTATTCTTTTCAAACTGAGTTATGAAAGTTATTTTTTTTTGCTTGTGTAGATATATTTTAAACAATAATTTAATTTTTGGGTTAAGTGTTATTTTATCCCTTGATTGTTATGGATATATTTTTAACATAATTAATGACTATAGATAGCATATTGAAAAACAGAGACATTACTTTGCCAACAAAGGTCCGTCTAGTCAAGGCTATGGTTTTTCCAGTGGTCATGTATGGATGTGAGAGTTGGACTGTGAAGAAAGCCGAGCACTAAAGAATGATGCTTTTGAACTGTGGTGTTGGAGAAGACTCTTGAGAGTCCCTTGGACTGCAAGGAGATCCAATCAGTCCATTCTAAAGGAGATCAGCCCTGGGTGTTCTTTGGAAGGAATGATGCTAAAGCTGAAACTCCAGTACTTTGGCCACCTTATGCGAAGAGTTGACTCATTGGAAAATACTCTGATACTGGGAGGGATTGGGGGCAAGAGGAAAAGGGGACGACAGAGGATGAGATGCCTGGATGGCATCACCAACTTGATGGACGTGAGTTTGAGTGAATTCCAGGAGTTGGTGATGGACAGGGAGGCCTGGCGTACTGCAATTCATGGGGTCACAAAGAGTCGGACACGACTGAGCGACTGAACTGACTGAATGACTATAGATTTATTTAAAAGTTTTGGCTATCCCCACCCCCAACTCACACACATTAAAAGACTTGAACAAACAATAACAGTTTCTAACACCTCAGTGCTTAATCCCAAGAGTGATACTAGCCACCCACCTTAACAAAGTTGCTGCCTGAGACAGTCCGAGGCTGCGAAAAGAATCTACTGTTTGTTCTAGCCAACTAGTAGGCCCTTGATTACCCTTTCTTAGAGCACTTACTGAAAAGGGTTTCCAATTTTGACTCCTTCCTTTATCCTTTTGAGATATGTATGAATCTCTTCCAACTCAGAAGTGTCTTTCTCAAAGTACCTAAGAGCCATTCCTTTAAAGTGTAGTCATCAGGAAAGGCAAGGCCTCTGTCTCCCAGTCTCTGTAACAGAGTAGATTCTTAACTTAGTTTATTGCCAGCTACTAGAAACAGCTGGCCTTATTGCACTTATACTTATCAACCCTATTTAATTTTTAAATATAAATTTATTTATTTTAATTGGAGGCTAATTACTTTACAATATTGTATTGGTTTTGCCATACATCGACATGAATCTGCCACGGGTGTACACGTGTTCCCCATCCTGAACCCCCCTCCCACCTCCCTCCCCATAACATCCCTCTGGGTCATCCCAGTGCACCAGCCCTAAACATCCTGTATCATGCTTCGAACCTGGACTTTACTTCCCTGACTCTACTGTGCCCATTCTCAATCCTGTCTCTACTCCCTCATTCTTCTTTTAAACAGCTGTCACCTCTGTACAGATTGAAGTTGCATTCAGTTCACACTGTACCTCCTACTTTATTGCAATAGGGTGCTACTAATTAAAATTTCTCCTTACTACTATAACTAGTGCCTAGCTTTGTTTATTTTTGATACCCATCACCTTGAAAAAAGGCTCTTATTTGTAGCATTTGGGTTTCCCTGGCAGCTCACCTGGTAAAAAATCTGCCTGTGATGTGGGAGACCTGGGTTTGATCCCTGGGTTGAGAAGATTCCCTGGAGAAGGGAACAGCTACCCACTCCAGTTTTCTTGCCTGGAGAATTCCATGGACTTGACTGAGCAACTTTCTTTCCTTGTAGCATTTATTGATTTGCATAGTGTATATACTCCAACACCATGACTGATTTCAAGCTACCTGCTCACAAAATCCCTGACAATTTAATATTCACCTCTCAGGAATGAACTGAAGATGTTCAATTGTTCAGTCACTCTGTTTTGTCTGACTCTTTTAGATCCTGTGGACTGTAACCCACCAGGATCCTCTGTCCATGGCATTTTCCAGGCAAGAACACTGTAATGGGTTGCCATTTCCTTTTACAGGGGCTCTTCCTGATCCAGGGATCAAACCTGTATCCTCTGCATTGGCAGGTGAATTCTTTACCACTGAGCCACCCAGGAAGCCCCCAAGAATGAAAAAGCTACAACTAATTAAGACAATAGAGATGAATCTCATAAATATATGTAGAGTGAAAAAATCAGACACAAAAGATATATACTGTAAGAAACAACTTCTGCAAATACCAAAACAGACAAAATCAATCTACAGTGTTAGATGTCATGTTATTCATTATACTCGTGGGAGGGAAAGGGGTATGTTTAATATAAAGGAGCATGGGGAGTGTTGGTGATATTTCCAGTATTCTGTTCTGAATGCTCATTATATAAAAAGTTTCCATCAAGATTTCTCTCGTGGTTCAGGGGCTAAGATTCTGGACTCCCAATGCAGAGGGCCCAGTTTTGATCCCTGTTTGGGGAATTAGATACCACATGTCTCAATTAAAGATTTGGAATGCCACCACTAAAGATTCAGTGTGCCAAAATGAAGATCCTATGTGCTGCAATTAAGACCCTGCACAGCCAAAGAAATATTTTTTCAGTAATCATGTACAGATGTGAGAGTTGGACTATAAAGAAGGCTGAGTGCTGAAGAATTAATGCTTTCAACATGTAGTGCTAGAGAAGACTCTTGAGAGTCCCTTGGACTACAAGGAGATCAAACCTTTCAACCCTAAAGGAAATCAACCCTGACTATTCATTGGAAGGACTGATGCTGAAGTTGAAGTTCCAATACTTTGGCCACATGATGTTAAGAACCAACTCATTGGAAAAGACCCTGATGCTGGGAAAGATAGAGGGCAAGAGGAGACGAGGTGACAGGATGAGATGGTTGGATGGTATCACTGACTCCATGAACATGAGTTTGAGCAAACTTCGGGAGATAGTGGAGGACAGAGAAGCCAGGCATCCTGCAGTTCTAGGGGCCACAAAGAGTTGGACATGACTTAGCGACTGGACAAAAACAACAACACAGCCAAATAAAAATAAATATTTTTCTTAAAAAAGAGTTCAGTCTCTATGAACATCCATTTTGTTGCACATTTATATCTTACACAGCTCTCTGTATGTTTAAGTGTCATATTTCAGTAAAGATTTTCACTGGTAGTCTACCATCTAGCTTGTACATTTTGCATTCCTTTGGCTAGTTGCAGGCTCTGCAAAACAAAAGGGTTGTGGGGTCAAGAATTGAAACTGACATATAGTATGTAATTTACTCAGAGTGTAGTCAATTTTTTACCAAATCAAGTAGAGAGTAAAACAAACTAGGAATCAGGCCCAAAGAAAGCTGAGTCTTTTCTTCTGTAATTGCTGAATCCTTTTGCTTTGTGTTTCCCACAGACATTTACATTAAATGCATTGCAACTAGGTATGGAGGATCTGTAAGAAAGAGATGAAAGAGAGTACCTTTCATTAGTAAGTAGGAAGGCGGTGGGTTCCAGTACTGATTGGAATCAGGAAGAAATCACTAAAGATAAAAATATGTCAGTGACAAGAGTGGGTAAGACTCATTGTTATTATTGTTCAGTCTCTCAGTCATGTCCAACTCTTCTCAACCTCACGAACTGCAGAACACCCGGCCTCCCTGTCCCTCACCATTTCCTGAAGTTTGCACAAGTTCATGTCTGTTGCATCAGTGATGCCATCCAGCCATTCTCTGATTCCCTTTTCTCCTTCTGTCCTCTGTCTTTCCCAGCATCAGGGACTTTTCCAATGAGTCAGCTGTTCACATCAGATGACCAAAATACTGGAGCATCAGCTTCAGCATCAGTTCTTCCAGTGAGTACTCAGGATTAATTTCCCTCAAGATTGACTGATTTGATCTCCTTGCTGTCCAATGTACTCTCAGGCATCTTCTCCAACATTACAGTGTGAAGGCATCAATTATTTGGCACTCTGCCTTCCTTATGGTCCAGCTCTCACAATCGTATATGACCACTGGGAAGACCATAGCCTTGACTATACAGACCTTTGTCAGCAGAGTAATGTCTTTGCTTTTCAACACATTGTCTAGGTTTGTTATGGCTTTCCTACCAAGAAGCAATCATCTTCTGATTTCATGGTTGCAATCACCATTCACAGTGATTTTAGAGTCTAAGAAGAAATCTGTTACTACTTTCACCTTTTCCCCTATTTGCCATGAAGTTATGGGGCTGAACACCATGATCTTCAGTTCAGTTCAGTTCAGTTCAGTTCGGTTGCTCAGTCGTATCTGACTCTTTGTGACCACATGGACTGCAGCATGCCAGGCATCCCTGTCCATCACCAACTCCCAGAGTTTACTCAAACTCATGTCCTTTGAATCAGTGATGCCATCGAACCATCTCATCCTCTGTCATCCCCTTCTCCTCCCACCTTCAATCTTTCCCATCAGGGTCTTTTCAAATGAGTCAGCTCTTCATATCAGGTGGCCAAAGTATTGAAGTTTCAACTTCAAAGTCAGTCCTTCCAATGAATATTCAGGACTGATCTCCTTTAGGATGGACTGGTTGGACCTCTTTGCAGTCCAAGGGACTCTCAAGAGTCTTCTCCAACACCACAGTTCTAAAGCATCAATTCTTCGGGGCTGGGCTGGATGAAGCACAAGCTGGAATCAAGATTGCTGGGAGAAATAGCAATAACCTCAGATATGTAGATGACACCATCCTTATGGAAAAAAGTGAAGATGAAATAAAGAGCCTCTTGATGAAAGTGAAAGAGGGAGTGAAAAAAGTTGGCTTAAAGCTCAACATTCAGAAAACAAAAATCATGGCATCCAGTCCCATCACCTTATGGTAAATAGATGGAGAAACAGTGGCTGACTTTATTTTGGGGGGCTCCAAAATCACTGCAGATGGTGGCTGCAGCCATTAAATTAAAAGACTCTTACTTCTTGGAAGAAAAGTTATGACCAACCTAGACAGCATATTAAAAAGCAGAGACATTATTTTGCCAACAAACATCCATCTAGTCAAGGCTATGGTTTTTCCAGTAGTCATGTATGGAAGTGAAAGTTGGACTATAAAGAAAGCTGAGCAAATGTTTGGTTTTAAGCCAGCTTTTTCACTCTCTTCCTTCATCCCCATCAAAAGGCTCTTTAGTTCCTCTTCACTTTTTGCCATTAGAGTGATATAATCCACATATCTGAGGTTGTTGATGTTTCTCCCACTTATCTTGATTCCAGCTTGTAATTTTCAGCTCAGCATTTCTCATGATGTGCTCAGTGTATAGGTTAAATAAACACGGTGACAGAAGGCAGCCCTGTCGTATCCCTTTCTCAATTCTGAACCAACCATTTGTTCCATACAGGGTTCTAACTGTTACTACTTGATCCACATACAGGTTTCTCAGGAGACAGGTTAGATGGCCTGGTATTCCTCTCTCTTTAAGAGCTTTTCACAGTTTGTTAAAGACTCATTACACTTTCCATTTATTACATTTTTATTAAATACTCACCATATTTAGATACTTGTTAGATTCTGGATATAGATATATATCAAGTAACAAACCTGACATGATTTTAGATCAAATATATTTTATAGTCTTGTAAGAAAAAACTGAAAATTTTATCTTATCCAACTATATCTACATATACACAAATGTGAATATATATATAAATTTTGATACATACTTTGAAGGAAAACAAACTACTTCAAAAGGAAAATGAGTAGCATAAATAGGACAGCTTTTAGAAGTTCTTTAAAAGATAATGTCATTTGAAAGTAACATTTGAACAGAAACTCATGCAAAGAGGAATAAGTCCATTGAAGTGCTAGAGGGGTTAAGGGGGTTGTGGAGAACAGTATCAATTTCCTGAAACCATACAGATCTTAATTTGTTTGAAGAATTTAGAGTAGTAATTTGACTGTATAAGAGTGAACTGATGGAAGAAAGATGGGAGTCAATGTTGGAGAGAATGGTATGGGAGAATACTGTTGAATCCTGTAAAGTGTGATGAGGCTTTGGATTTTATGTTAACCATAATTGTAATATTTCATGGTTTTATTGAATGGCATATCCAATTTAGCTTTAAAATATGTCACTTTGGGTTTTTTTTTATGCTTTAATGTCCTTTATTGTGGTAAAATTTACAAATTATAAAACATACTATTTTCACAATATTTGACTATACAATTCCTGCAGAAGGAAATGCCAACCCAGAGGCTGGGGAGTGGGAGGATAGAGAATAGTGATCCCTATTAAACTTAGTGTTTAATAGGGACAGTTCAGTTTAAGAATGTGAAAAATTGGGGAGATGGAATATGGCTACGGTTGTACAATAATGTGAATGAACTTAGTGCTACTGAATTGTTTAGGCAATGCCAAAGAATGTTCAAACTACCACACAATTGCATTTATCTCATAGTCTAGTATAGAAATGCTCAAAATTCTCCAGGTCAGGCTTCAACAATATGTGAATCATGAACTTCCAGATGTTAAAGCTGGTTTTAGAAAAGGCAGAGGAACCAGAGATCAAATTGGATGATCACCATTAGATCATCGAAAAAGCACTTTGGTTTTGTTATGGAAAATATGTTAGAATGGAACAAAAGTAGGATCGAAGAGAGTGGGGAGAATATTACTGTATTAATTCAGTAGAGAGATATTGGAGATTTATACCAAGAGAAACACTAAAGAGAAACAGGAAGGGAAAACAACAACAAAAAAAAAGATTTGAGGATATATTTTGAAGAAAGATTGGCATATGGTAATAATGAAGGACTAGAAGAAAAATTGAAATAAACTTTGAAATTTTTTTGCCAAAGCACAGAGAAGCAAAAGCATTAAGCTTTCAGGATGGGAAAGTTGAAAATTTACCTGTGAGCTTTAATAAATATAATAAATATTCAAAGATTGGAAAATTATAATATTATAAGAACTCTTGCAGAGCCTAGGAAGAAAAGAACTCTGTTTTTAACAAGTTAGGTTATTTAAATACATCCAGGTAGGATTGTTAAGAGGCATTTGGATGTATAAGTCTAAAACTCAGAAAAGAGTTCTGGTTTGGTCATATAAATTCAAGAATTGTTGACATCAGTAGGGATGGAATTTAAATTCTTAGGAATAACTCTGAGCATCTAAGAAGACAGTGTTATATGACAAGGATCACTGATAAAGACCAATTAGAGAGATAAGGAGAAAATTAAGAGACATTGACAACATGGAATCTGAGAGACAAACTTTTCTTAAGAGGAACTGGTTACCTGCATCAGGAACTCAATAAAGAGGAAAGGCAAGACGTACTTTATGGATTTGGCAGTGTGGAGTCAGTAATCACTGTGGCGAAATATTGGTTGAAAGGTCTGAGCCAAAACCAGATTGAAATGGGTTGAAAAGTGAATAGGATATGAAGAACAAAAGATAGATTGTGCCATTCATTATATTGAGAAATATGACTGGAAAAGAGCAGAGAAATAGACCTCTAGCTGGCTGGAAATATATGACCAAGGAAATGTGTGCTGTGATGTGCTTAGTCCCTCAGTTGTCCATCTGTTTGCGACGCCATGGATTGTGGTCCGCCTGGCACCTCTGTCCATGGGGATTCACCAGGCAAGAATACTGGAGTAGATAGCCCATTCCCTTCTCCAGAGGATCTTCCCAACCCAGGGATTGAACCCAGGTCTCCCACATTGCAGGAGGATTCTTTACCATCTAAGCCACCAGGAGAGCTCAAGAATACTGGAGTGGGTAGCCTATCCCTTCTCCAAGGGATCTTCCCAACCCAGGAATCAAATGAGGGTCTCCTGCATTGTAGGTGGATTCTCTACCAGCTGAGCTACTAGGGAAGCCTGAAGGAAATGTGTATGCTTGTTTTTAAGAATGGAGATACTAAAGTATTCTTAAATTCAGAAAGCACTGTTCAAGTAAATAATAAAAGCATAAAGATGTAAGAAATAAAGAAAACATAAAGAAGTAAAGCCTTTGAGAATGTAAGAGGAGATGGGATTCATTGCATGTGTGACGATGGGAAGATTATTACAGGTAGCAACAAAGATACATAGAATTTTATGAGATCAACACTGAAGTGGAGGAAAGACCTTTTAGAATGTCAGTGTTGGGTGGGACTAGCTCTCTCTCCCTTCCGGAAGATGGTTCTCTTAATGGCCTTAATGAGTTCCTTGTTACGAAGACTGTAGATAATTGGGTTGACTAGTGGTGTTAGTACAGAGTAGACTACAGCAAGCGTCCGATCAAGGGTCAATGAATAGCTCTCCTTTAGCCGCACATACATGAAGATGATGCTCCCAAAGAAGATGAGGACCACAATAAGATGGGAAGCACATGTAGAGAAGGCCTTCTTTCTTCCTGCGATCGTTTTTATCTGCAGTATAGTCCCCATGATTCTTCCATAAGACACCATAATAAAGAGGAAGGTGATAAGGATGATGAAGGCATTGATGGCAAAGTCCACCAGGACATTAGTGGATGTGTCCTTGCAGGCCAGGCTCAGAAGAGGTGGAAAGTCACAGAAGATGTGTTGAATTTCATTGTAGCTGCAAAAAGGGAGCTGGGAGACCAGGATGACTTCAGATATGGGACATAGAAAGCCACAGGTCCAACAACCAGCAGCCATCTTGACACAGAGCATGGGGGTCATAACTGCAGGATAGTGGAGGGGCCGGCAAATGGCCAGGTATCGGTCATAGGCCATTGCTGTAAGAAGGTAGCATTCAGAGGCCCCTAGGGAGTGGAAGAAGTAGGTCTGAAGGAGGCATCCTGAAAAAGAAATGGTCTTCTTATCACTGAGAAGATTAGCTAGCATCTTGGGGATGGTGGTGGCTGTATACCACAGCTCCAAGAAGGAAAGAATACTGACAAAGTTGTACATGGGTGTGTGTAGGGCCGCATCCAGTCGTATGACTAGGAAGATGAGCATGTTGCCACAGATAGTGAACAGGTATGCCAACAGCAGCAGGACAAAAAGCCAGCCCCTGATATGTCCCACCCTGGGGAAACCAAGGAGCACAAATTCAGCCAGGCTTGAATGGTTGTGTGGCTCCATGAGAGGCTGAGGTGAGGAAGGAAAGAAGAAACTGACTGAAGTGATTGCAAAATTCAACTCAAAAGTTTCTCTTTACTGTTTAGTCTTTTTTTTTTTTTAATTTAAAGGCAGAACTTTCATCACTACCACTGCTATTGCTATTTATACCACCCTAAAAATAATAATAGCTAACTCTCATTAGCACTCACTGTGCACTGAGCATCTTACAAGTGCTTTGCGTTCAATATTTTACTTAATTTTCACACATCCAATCAGATAAGTACCATTGCTATACATGTTTTACCAATGGTAAAATTTAAGAAGAGAAAATAGTGAGATTACGAAGAATTTCTATTTCATATAAATACCAGGGACGGGGGAGCCTGGTGGGCTGCCGTCTATGGGGTTGCACAGAGTCGGACACGACTGAAGTGACTTAGCAGCAGCAGCATAGATACCATGGTACAGAAACAGAATTTCACCTTATGCACGCTAATTCCATGCTATTTACCTCTATGCTATGTGACCTTCCCCAAGCATTCTATTCCCCTAACCCAGTTCACAGTTTTTCCTTAGTCAGGTCTCCAAAGTTTTGAGACAGGAGGTAGATGCACTCTCCCCTCCCCTACCCTCCACAGGGTAAAGTAACCGGAGATTCATTCCCTGTGGACTGAGACTCCAAGATGAGACTAGCAGAACAATTAAGAGAGGAGGCTGGCCCCTGCCCAGACCACATATTTCTCATTCTCAAAGTCAGGAGACCTCCCGAACCGCTCATGAAATCCACCTTGGCTAAGAGATGTGTGTGCACACATGGGACAATCCTGAAATACACCAAATACGAACAGTGAACCAGGAAAATCAAAATGGTTGGAAAAAATGTCCCATAAAACTAACTCAAACTGCCACGAGAGTGTGACTCAGGGACTCTCTGAGTCTGCCCTTGTGTCTATCGACACATATTGTACTCTTTTCTTCCTAGTAAATACTTTATGTGTTTCACTACTTTCCATCTTTGTGGGAATTCTTTTCTGCAGAGCTGAAGGGTCTTTGTCACTGATCACTGGTCTAATGGCTAGGATTTGGTGTTTTCACTGCCATGACCCAGGCTCAACCTCTGGCCAGGAACCTAAGCCCTGCTTCAAGCTGTTGCAGGCCGAGGCCACTGGAGATCAGGGTGAATTTTGTCCATGAGAGTAATGCAGTGACAAGCCTTTTCTAATTGTTCAGCTCACCTCTCTAAAACTTTATTGGATACAGAGGTATCCGGCATAAGGAATACAGAACGAAACAAGCTATAATCTCTGTGTCCAGAAAGCTTGCATCCTCCTGGGGAAGCAGACAAAGCAGTCATCTTGATACAGCCTGTGAAGTACAGAACACTACAGAGTGCTAAGGCAAGGGCCCATTTCTCAGACCAGGAAGACTGAGAAAGGCTTCTCAGAGGAGAAAACCTTTGAATAGAATTTTCCAGGAAGAGTAGGAGTTACCTGGAAGAGGAAAAAAACATTTCAGACAAAAAGCACACATGCAGATGGTGAACTGGAAGCAGCCTGATTTAGGGAAATACATGCTTGCCTGTGTGATAAGGCAACTGGGAAAGCTCACCCAATGATTTAGGATCTTACTCCAAAAGGTGGGGGGAGCCGTTGAAGAATATTAGGTCAGTAAATGACATGATCATATGAAGATTTTGAAAACGTCACTGATATTTAACTACTTTAACCAAGCTCAGAGATAAAGGTGTGAATTTGCCTGTGGGTATCACTGACGGAAAGATGAGTGGAGTGTTAACACATCTGGTGAGAGAATGAAGGCTAAAAAATAAACATGATAAAGTGGCAGTTAGTATGAATCCTACATTTTCAGAAAAACAGAAATAGGTGAGAAATATATAGCTGGTTTACATAGGAACAAATATCAGACATTCTTATTCTCAAGACCAAAGTGAAACAGATTCAAAAAGAAAAAGAAGGGAAAAGAAAAGAAACCATAATAACTAAAAACAAACAAAAAACCCATAAGCAATGTGACTTTAAATGCATAAAAATGATAACCAGTATCAGTCACATCACATTTGCAGAGGGCTGTCCAATGGCACCCCAGTCCAGTACTCTTGCCTAGAAAATCCCATGAATGGAGGAGCCTGGTAGGCTGCAGTCCATGAGGTCGCTAAGAGTCAGACACGACTGAGCGACTTCACTTTCACGCGTTAGAGAAGGAAATGGCAACCCACTCCAGTGTTCTTGCCTGGAGAATCCCAGGGACGGGGGAGCCTGGTAGGAGGCCATCTATGGGGTCACACAGAATAGGACACGACTGAATCGACTTAGCAATAGCAGCAGCAGTCCATATTTTAGCCACCAAACTGACAAACTGCAGTCTCTTCCTATTTTTGTAGTCCTAATATTTGTCATAACTTATTAAAGGTATTCAGTAACAGCTAATTGCTTAATCAAACAAATTAATGTGGAAATTATTTAAAAATTAGTAACTCCCAATAGTTTCCCTTCAACTCATACCTCATACCTAAATCAAAACAGTGTTCCAAAACCCAAAATACCCTGCAGAGGAAATCAAATCCCGGGCTTGATATTTGTAAATCCTATATTGACTCAAAGTAATTAGTGTTTAAGACATTCTTCTTGAATCTATTCTAATTCTAAAGGTTATTGTATATTAACCTCTCTAATTGCAAGAGACAAACATGCTAAAACAGAAATCCTTGCTTGATTACAACCTGGCACCTTTGCTCCTCTGCACCATTTGCTTCTGGTTTACCTCTCAGCCCATTTTTCCCATCTGGTAACTTGCTTCTCATCCTTCAAAATGAGGTCAAATGTCAACTCATTAGTGACACCTTTTCTGAATCCCCCAGAAAATGTTTATTCCTTCTTCAAAGTCCGCATAATGTTGACAGAGTCCACTTAACATATTGCATTACTTTTATAACATCTGTATTCCTCATAAATTGTAAGATCTTTGAGAGTAAATGTGATACCTTATTAACTATTGTATATCTCCCACCAGTGCCTAGAACAATGAGGATAGAAGTTGTAAACTCAATGTTTCTTGAATATACTTGAACTTTTTGTAGATAAATTTGTTCTTCTATTGCATTTGAACACATCCTTCTTGTTCTTTTGGTGTCTTACGTTTAAAATCCCTACTAAACTTAGCAGCTCAAGTTTTGTCTTGCCTCCTTTCCCTTAACTCTGTCGAAAACCATCATTACTCTGACCCACCCAGAAAAATTAAATCCAAGAAATATTTTGATCATTTTTTGTGTATAGGTAAGGATTATTGAGGGGCTTCTCTGGTGGCTCAGGTGGTAAAGAACCTGCCTGCCAGTGCAGAAGATCCGAAAAACATAGGTTCAGTCACCTGGAGACTCCCATGGATTCTCTAGGGAAGAATTGTAGGAGGGTTGGGAGTTTGAGTTTTAATCTACCTGCTAGAAGACAGACGTGGTTTCTATCCAAGTGCCCTCCGAGGAACCTAGCCTAAGCCTGATTCTCATCTGTATCTGGGGCTGTATCCCCCTTGCCTGTGTCCCTTGTGGCCTGAGACAGTCTATCAGGTTGCAAAGTGTCAGACATGGCTGAGTGAGTACGTTATTGATGATATTGATGAGTGAGGGTTATTGATGATATTTTATCTTTCTACAAATAAGCTTTGTTTCAACAAAGCTAGCTGTATGTGTAGGTTGAGTAAGTTCTTACAAACATGGAATAATTTTAGTAGCACTCTGAAGACCTCTAGATCTTAACACTGGTTCATCATCAAGTGTCTTTAACATCCCCAGTGAGAGAGCTGTGTACAGCCCTCTCCACGGGAAACCTTTTCAAATACAGCTAGCTGCTCCTGACATGATACAATATCTCATTAGACCTTCTTAGTTACAGAAAATGAATCATTTTCTCAGAAACCTCTACTCTCTCCCATCCTTGCCAGAATGTAGCCAGTCTACAGCAGTGCACAGGGAAACTTCTTGTCTCTCAAAATAGCCATTAGCCAATCTCTTGGCTGTAGAGTGAAATTAAGTATCAAACAGGACAGTGGACAAGGTAACCTGTAAAGTTTCCTCTAAATTAGAAACTCTATGATTCTCAGAATTGGACATCCCAAGTCCCCACCATTTAAGTCATCTTTCTGCCAACCCAACTCTCTAACTTCAAAATACTATGTTTTCAAACTCTTTATTAGAGGTTCCCCCTTTCAGATCCTCAGATCACCTACCAGCCGCTGAACATCATTTGGTATCTGCCTTTGTCTCGCTTTGCTCAGGTATATGTGGGAGATAGAGACTGTACCTAGAAGCCTTTTCTCCTCTTTAAGAAATTCCATCCCCATGGGGCAGAGTCCCCAGAGCTAACCTTGACTGTCTCAGGCCATGAGGGACACAGGCAAGGGGGACACTTTCAGCCTCAGATGCAGATAAAAATCAGGCTTAGGTGAGGTTCCTGGGAGAGCATTTAGATAGAGGCCACATCTATCTTTTACCAGGTGGACTCAAAGAAGCCTTTCCCCAAACGCTTGCCATCTTTTCACTGGTTCTTCAACCCCTATTCCTCTCCCCATCTCTAGTGACTTCTCAACAGACTCTTGGACTCTGGATCTGCAAAAATGACCCCCAACCCTACAATTTTTCCCATAATCATACATTCATATTTCCTGTCTTGCCTCACAAGTCCAAAGAGACTTTGTATATCCCCTCATCTTTTGAAATAATGACTTTTCCTAATTATTTGCCCAATCCAGCCAGACATTGTTCTTTCTTTAAGAAAACTTTCTGATAGGAGTTGCTTGTTCTGGAAAAAAAAAAAAGGCTTAGAGCCTCAGAAACCTAAATTTCAGTCTGGCTCTCATAAAATAACCATTTACTGATCCTTTGCTAAGTAATGTTGTTCTAAGTAGAATGCATGTATCAGCTGATATGATAGTTGCAATTTCTCTATGAGGTTGCCACTGCTGCTGCTAAGTCGCGTCAGTCGTGTCGACTCTGTGTGACCCCATAGACGGCACCCCACCAGGCTCTCCCATCCCTGGGATTCTCCAGGCAAGAACACTGGAGTGGGTTGCCATTTCCTTCTCCAATGCATGAAAGTGAAAAGTGAAAGTGAAGTCGCTCAGTCGTGTCTGACTCTTAGTGACCTCATGGACTGCAGCCTTCCAGGCTCCTCCGTCCATGGGGTTTTCCAGGCAAGAGTACTGGAGTGGGGTTGCCACTGCCTTCTCTGCTATGAGGTTGGTACAACTGTTATTCTCATGTTAAACTCTCTAGAGCACAGAGAGTTTAAAAATATATCCAAGATCACACAGCTAGTATGAATCCTTTTCAGGATTCTGAAGCAAAGTATTCTGACCCCAGAACCTGTTATCATTTCTAAGCTCACTGCCTTCAGTGACTGATGGAATAACAAAGGGCACATAGCCACCTGGCCACCACTCATTATCTATGTGCCCTGAAGCAGTCATTCATCTCTGTGAATCCATATTGTCTCATGTGTAAATCTGTGTTTACATTCATGAGGGTTATGTGAAAATTAATAGGAAAAGTAACTATATTGGTTCTAAAATGTGTCTGCACATATTCTTATTTCACTTAGTAGGTGTACAGTAGATGTTTGTTCATTAAATTCCTCCAAATAACTCTGTGAAGCTAAATTACACTCATAACCTTATTTTCTTCACCATTAAAATGTGTGTATTTAGGTTGCTTTTAGAATTAGAGAATATAGCAGTGCCTTCCATGCAATGGACAGGAACACACCTTAGAGTTTAACAAAATTTGGTTTATTGCAATGAGAGAGATTGCACATCATATGGACTGTGGAGCATTTCAGTAAGGGGTTGTTAGAAAAGAATTTATTGTAGGGTATGGCTTCACGTTCGGTGATTCAGGGGAAGGTCCAAAAAAGCAGGAATTGGTCTGAATTGGATCCTGTCAGTTACTGGAGATAATTCTGTAACTGAGTATCTTAATGAATTTTATTCAGAAGGTAAACTAAACTTGTAGTTGATAAGCAATAGTCGGTGCTAGTGACACAACAGCCTCACCTCTTGAAAAGAGCAACAAGGCCACCAAGATTTCACACAAAAATAAAAATCACTTAAATCTGTTTGTTTTTCAAATCACACTTCCCTCTGCTTGGGACAGTCCTAGAAAATAATTCTGCTACTGTATCCCTCTACCCTGACCCCTTTCACCAAGGTAATACTACCTCATTCTTAAAGTAGCATCTCTTCCTCAAAGAGGTCTGATCTGAGCACACTATGTAAATACCCTATCAATATATATGCCCAATCTTCCAATGCTTTTTCTGTCCATTGCATCCTAGCCATTCCTTTCACAGAACAAATTTTAAGTACTTATTCATATGTTTATTTATTTATCAATATATGATAAAGTTGGTGAAGAGAAAGTCCAACTGTACTTAATACATCATTCAGTGCCAAGTATTTTTTCTTGCACAAAGTAGATATTCAAGAACTATATGCTGAATGAATAAATTAAGAAAAGGCTTTTCTGATACCCTCCATCACACACATAAACCTACACAATATTTATAACCAAGATAGGCCAGATTCTCCTATTAGATGTTTGCAGAGAACTATGCATTTCTACATTCCTCCCATTTCTAATAACTTATTATCTATTTCCAAACTGAATGTAAGCTTCATGAAAGTAGAGATTCCGTTTTGCTCTGTATTTGTCCATTCAATGCTATTTTTTGGGTTTTGGCAGTCCATGCCATTCAGCTTGTGGAATCTCAGTTCCCTGACAAGGGATTGAATGCAGGCCAGGCAGTGAAAGCTAGGAATCCTAATCACTAGGTCACCAGGAAACTCTCATTCAGTGCTATACTTTTTATTGCCTAATACAGTGTCTGGGTTAGAAAAAACATTTAGTATAATTTTAAAACTGGATATAAACATTTATTCCTGTCAATATTTGTTTGGAAAGTTTTATTGTGGTTATGGTACTTTTTTTGTTTGTTTTGAAAACCAAGCACAAGACCCTTTCTTAACTACACTAAAGTTTGTCTTATGAGATTCAATCTATTTTCCAAGAGCTTTCAGATACTTTTAGATTCTGATTCTGCCAGCTGCCGTTTTGTGTATTCCTCCCAACTTTACCCACAGATCTGACAAGTATATAATTTAGATTCTCTGATAGCTCAGTGGGTAAAGAATTCACCTGCAATGCAGGAGACACAGGAGACACGGGTTCGATCCCTTGGTCAGAAAGATCACCTGGAGAAGGAGATGGAAACCCACTCCAGTATTCTTGCCTGGAGAATTACATGGACAGAAGAGCCTGGCAGGCTATAGTCCATGGGATCAGAAAGTCAAATGCGATTAAGTGCACCAGGTTATTAGTGAAACTTTCGAGTGCCACTGCTGATTGAATAGAAACTGCTGTGACAGACCCCAGATCCTTTTTATGAAAGTCATTTTGAAATAAACTTTTCTTAGGAAAAGAAGAAAGAGAGAAGAGTGAAAACCTGGCTTGAAACTCAGGATTCAAAAAACTAAAATCATGGCATCCAGTCCCATCACTTTATGGCAAATAGATGGGGAAACAATTTAAACAGTGACAGACTTTATTTTCTTGTGCTCCAAAATCACTGCAGATGGTGATTGTAGCCATGAAATTAAAAGACACTTGCTCCTTGGAAGGAAAGTTATGACCAATCTAGATAGCATATTCAAAAGCAGAGACATTACTTTGCCAACAAAGGTCCATCTAGTCAAAGCTATGGTTTTTCCAATAGTCATGTATGGATGTGAGAGCTGGACCGTAAGGAAGGTTGAGTTTACTCAACCTTTTGAGTTTACTCAAAAAATTAATGCTTTTGAACTGTCGTATTGGAGAAGACTCTTGAGAGTCCCTTGGACTGCAAGGAGATCAAACCAGTCAACCCTAAAGGAAATCAGCCCTGAATATTCATTGGAAGGGCTGATACTGAATCTGAAGCTCCAATACTTTGGCCATCTGATGAGAACTGACTCACTGGAAAAGACCCTGATGCTGGGAAAGATTGAAGGCAGGGGGAAAAGGGGATGACAGAGGATGAGTGTTGAGGTCCTTTAATGGACTGGAACCTGGTGGTCCAGAGTCGACCAATAAGAAAGTAAAGGAGAGAGAAAAAGGCTGATATTCCTTGGTTTACACAGAAAGCCAATAAAGCTGGCTCTGTTCACGAAGGCCTCAGGTGCCCTCTCAAGGGGGTGAAGGTGCAGAGCACCTTCTCAAGAGGGTCTTAGAAGCCCGGGCAGGAAAATGAACCCACAGGGCCTCTGTGCTCCAGGGGATCAGCCTGAAAAAGAGAGAGAGAGAGAGAGACAAAGAGAGCAAGACACGGGGACCAAAGCTATAATGGAGCAGAGGTGTTTTATTCAATATTGTGTATTTATACTGTCTTACAAGGCAGCTATTTTCAGCAGAGATAAAATCAAAACTTACAAGTTATCAAGGAAACATGAGGTCATTCATATGAAAAAGAGAAGGTTATAAATAATCACCTTTACCATATGGTTCATAAAAAGGAAGAGGGTCATAAATAGTTGCTTATCATTGTATGGAAATGCATGTATACTTCAGTGCCCGCCCCCCGCCCCCTCCCCGGGAGTAGCTTGCTGCTCCACTTAATTCCTGAATATTCAGGAATAAGGGACAGAGGATTTATGACAGATCCAAAACAGCACACAGGAAGCCTCCTGTTAAATGCTTCCTGACAGATGAGATGGCTGAATGGCATCACCGACTCAATGGACGTGAGTTTGAGCAAACTCCAGGAGATGGTGAAGGACAGGGAAGCCTGGTGTGATGCAGCTCACGGGGTAACAAAGAGTCAGTGACTGAACAACAGCAATGACAAAGAAAAGTTATTTTTCTAGCTATAAGCTGTCCTAACAATACTCTCATCCAATGCACATTTTTCCTTTTCTCCCCAGGTATATCCAGGGCATATTCATATAACTGGAATCATGCAGGCAGGGAGAAATAGAAGATAAGAAGCCCAGGTAATAACTGAGTAGGGCCAAAAGAATGTTTTGTGTAAAACATCAAAAAATGGTATCACAGGATCTGAATCAGCAGTGAGGAGATGCCTAATTAAAAACCAACTAGAAAATGGTAAATGACCACTTATTAGTTTGTCCTGAGAATACAATTTGCCCTAAGATTATAATTTACTCAACTCTATGTTTACCAGTCTATACATTATTAGATAATATATAAATACTGGAGCTTCCCAGGTAGTACTAGTGGTAAAGAATATACCTGCCAATGCAGGAAATGCAAGAGACATGGATCAGGAAGATATCTTGGAGGAGGAAATGGCAATCCACTCCAGTACTCTTGCCAGGAGAATCCCATGGACAGAGGAACATGGCAGACTACAGTTCATGGGGTCACAAAGAGCCACACACAAGTTGGACAAGAGTCGTGTCTGACTCTTTGTGACTATTAGCATGGATGGGCGAACTTTTTATTAGAACCAGAGAGGAAATATTTTATGCTTTTCAAATCCTATGTCTCTGTCACAACCCTTCAGCCCTGTGGCTGCAGCACAAAAGTAGCCATTGACAATATATAAATTAATGGATGTGGCTGTGTTCCACAAAGTTTGTTTTCAAAAACAGTCTATGTACCCGATTTGGTCCATGGACCATCATTGTATCCAAGGCTATTACTTAGGAATCTTTTTAAATACACACACACACACACACACACACACACACACAATGCACTATTTTGAAGTGACTTTTCTCTGACTTTAGTGTTTCGAGACTATTTTCATCTGTCATTATGCCTAAAAAACTTTCCCTACCCAGAAAGTATTGACTCAGCAAAACTGTCTCAAGTGAATGTAGAGCCAATAGACATTCTTCCACAAGTTTTTTGTTACTTAGACTTAGATGAAACTGACAAATGCAGAATTTTAGAGAGCCATACCTTGCACCTCAGAACTGGAAGGCTGTGCCCTTTATATAACTTATTGATGGCAGAGATAACACAGCAAACCCTGTCAGAGCAGTGATCACAGTGGAATGTCATTTAAGTCCCTTTGAGGAAGAAAAAACTGGCATGTTAAGGTGATGAGGGTTTCCACCAGGCATCGAGTGAGTCAAAAGGAAATAAACCATTAGGAGGAAAGGAAGGAAATAAGCTATAATTGAAAGGAATCTACAAAATCATCACTTGGACTTCAATGTTTGTTCAGAAACTCTTTTCTAAATATCTTGATTATTGTTAATAGGAGAAGCATAGGAATATGATTATATAATTCCCCCAGAAACTAGACAATTGTGCATATTAATCAAAATGAGGCAAAGTTGCTCAATATGATTGATGTTGACTCTGCATGGGAGTTTACTCTGCTTGGCAGAGACCACATCTGTTTTGATTTTATGAATTTAGGGAAAGAAATTGAACTATATTGCTGTTAATTTCCATTATGAGCATAAAACATAAACTTTCATTTTTTGTCATGCTGGCTCAGCTAGTAAAGAATCTGCCTGCAATGTGGGAGATCTGAGTTTGATCCCTGAGTTGGGAAGATCCCCTGGAGAAGGAAAAGGTTACCCACTCCAGTATTCTGGCCTAGAGAATTCAATGGACTGTAGTCCATGGGATTGCAAAGAGTCAGACACAACTGAGTGCCTTTCACTTCATAAAATATTATTTGGCAGATTTTAGGATGTCATAAACTTGTCCAGTATGAAAGATTAAGAGGGGTCATAATTTGTTTTTGTAGTTAGTCATTTCAGATATATCTGATTTCCCCCAACACAAAATGAGTCTAACTTTTGTTTCTTCAAAAGGAACCATTATAAAAATTCAGAACAGCTTTCAATTTCTAAAGCAATAATCACATTAATTTTCTTCCTTCTGTTTCAGCTTGTAGGAATCTAAAACATTTAATTCTTTTGGCAACTTTTAAGCTGAGCATTATGTGGAACATTTTATAAACTGTGACAGGCATCCTTATAACCTCCTGTTCAGGGTTTCAATCTCTGAATATTTTTCACCTTCTCATATGGATAATACATTCCCACATGGCCCTTTATAGTTCTGCTTCTAAAAGGCCATTAGAGAAAAGCATCAGGTTCAAAAGAATTCTTTAATATAAATCAAAACTTAAATTATAATTTTTTCTAATATCATCACCTTCATAGGCCTCTGAGTATAACTAAATTATCTTGTAAATCTGACTCCCTGGATACCTGGTGGAAATCCCGATCACACTGATATGCCACTTCTTCTATTTAATTCTTCTTGAATGGCATGATCATGCTGTCCTTGGGAAAGATTATCAAATTCCATGGACACCACTTTTGGAATTTTGTTTGAGATTTTGTTTTATTAATAAGTCAATTCAGAGCAAGAAATATTTTTCTAATATTGATGTCCCATCCATGAATGTGTTGTATATCATCATTTATATAAAAATTCTATATAAGTATAGATGTAAGTTTATAGGGATTTTCAAAGAATATCTCTTAAGTATTTTATATGTATTTTATTTTTATTACAAATTATATCTTTAATTATATTTATGATTGTTGATATTATACAATAATACAATGTTGCTTTTTTTCATTGAGAGGTATCTAGCAAGCTCGCCAACCGTATTAATGCTGACAATTTATCCATGGTTATCTATAAATGCTTCTTCATACTGTTCATGGGGTTCTCAAGGCAAGAATACTGAAGTGGTTTGCCATTCCCTTCTCCAGTGGACCACATTCTGTCAGACCTCTCCACCATGAACCACCTGTCTTGGGTGGCCCCACATGGCATGGCTTAGTTTCACTGAGTTAGACAAGGCTGTGGTCTGTGTGATTAGATTGACTAGTTTTCTGTGCTTATGGTTTCAGTGTGTCTGCCCTCTGATGCCCTCTCGCAACACCTACCATCTTACTTGGGTTTCTCTTACCTTGGACGTGGGGTATCTCTTCAGGGCTGCTCCAGCAAAGCGCAGCTGGTGCTCCTTACCTTGAATGAGGGGTATCTCCTAACCACCGCCCCTCCTGACCTTGAACGTGGAGTAGCTCCTCTCGGGCCCTCCTGTGCCCACGCAGCCACCACTCCTTGGACGTGGGGTTGCTCCTCTCGGCGCGGCCCCTGATCTCGGGTGGAGGGTAGCTCCTACCGGCTGTTGCCCCTGGCCTCGAGCGTGGGGTAGCTCTTCTTTGCTGCCACCCCTGACTTTGGACATCAAGTAGCTACTCTTGGCTGCCGCCCCTGACCTTGGGTGAGGGGTAGCTCCTCTCCACCATGCTTCTGCTCAGTCCGTCACAGCTGACGCACTTCTTTACCACTAGTACCACCAGGGAAGCCTGATGGTTAACTATGTGCTTAGATGGTACCTATATCTATAAATGTGTAAGTGCTCAATTGTGTCCTACTCTTTGTGATCCCATGGACTGTAGCCAGCCAGACTCCTCTGTCCATGGGGATTCTCCAGGCAAGAATACTGGAGTGGGTTGCCATGCCCTCCTCCAAGGGATCTTCCCAAGCCAGGGATCAAACCCAGGTTGCCCACATTGCAGGAGGATTCTTTACTAGCTGAGCTACCAGGGAAGCCCATGGTTATCTATACTTCAGTGTAAATATCATCTAAAAATAATTCAAGTTTTATCCAGTGCTTATACTTTTAATTTCTTATTCTTTCTGCTTATTTGCTGTAGTAGCCAGGACTACCTATAAAAGGTAGATTTGAAGTTACATGCAGAGTACATCATGAGAAACGCTGGGCTGAAGGAAGCACAAGCTGGAATCAAGATTGCCGGGAGAAATATCAATAACCTCAGATATGCAGGTGACACCACCCTTATGGCAGAAAGTGAAGAGGAACTAAAAAGCCTCTTGATGAAAGTGAAAGAGGACAGTGAGAAAGTTGGCTTTAAAGTTCAACATTCAGAAAACGAAGATCATGGCATCCGGTCCCATCACATGGCAAACATATGGGGAAACAGTGGAAACAGTGGATGACTTTATTTTTGGGGGCTCCAAAATCACTGCAGATGGTGATTGCAGCCATGAAATTAAAATATGCTTACTCCTTGGAAGGAAAGTTATGACCATCCTAGACAGTATATTAAAAAGCAGAGATGTTACTTTGGCAACAAAGGTCTGTCTAGTCAAGGCTATGGTTTTTCCAGTGGTCATGTATGGATGTGAGATTTGGACTATAAAGGAAGAATCTATGCTTTTGAACTATGTATGGTGTTGGAGAAGATTCTTGAGAATCCTTGGACTGCAAGGAGATCCAACCAGTCCATCCTAAAGGAGATCAGTCCTGGGTGTTCATTGGTAGGACTGATGTTGAAGCTGAAACTCCAATATTTTGGCCACCTGATGCGAAGAGCTGATTCATTTGAAAAAACCCTGATGCTGGGAAAGATTGAAGGCAGGAGCAGAAGGGGACCACAGAGGATGAAAATTGTTGGATGGCATCACTGACTCAATGGACATGGGTTTGGGTGGACTCCGGGAGTTGGTGATGGACAGGGAGACCTGACGTGCTGCGGTTCATGGGGTCGCAAAGAGTCGGACATGACTGAGCAACTGAACTGAACTGAACTGAGAAGTTGTATTACTCATTAATTTTGTTTTGTCCTTGATCTTAAAAGAAATGTTTTCATACATTACTATTAGTTCTTCTGTATGATTTTTAAAAGTGCCCTTTATAATAAGGAAGCTATTTTCATTTGTAATTTTATTATTGTGTCTTATTTTAAATTATGAATCATTAATGGTGTTTATTCTTGATCAAGAGATAATCATAATCATCATGGGTTTTATTTTTTAAACAGTTAATATTATCAATTATATTATGCACTTTTCAAATGTTAGATTAATCTTTCATTTCTGAGATTAAACCAAATTCAGTCATTACTTGATAATTATTGAAATGTTGCTTAGGACTTTTAAGATGGTGAATTTTGCATTGATGTTAATGAGTGAGACTGGCCTCTGATTCTTTTCTTCATGTAGTGGTTTTATTTATTTCAGTATTAGCATCCACCAAGATTTCTAAAATGTGTTAAGTTGTACTTCCAGTGTATCTGCTTTCTGAATAAGTTCTATAAAAAAAAAAAAGAAATTACCTTTCTCTTCAGTATTTGGAGGAATTTGCCTATTAAGCCATCTTGGCCCAATATTTTCTGTCTAGTAATATTTTAACTTCTAATTCAATATTACTAAGATTTCCTACTGCTTCTGAAGTTGTGTGTGCTCAGTCACTTTAGTCCTGTCTGACTTTTTGTGACCCTATGGACTGTAGCCTGCCAGGCTTCTCTGTCCATGGAATTCTCCAGGCTAGAATACTGGAGTGGGTTGACGTGCCCTTCTCCAGGGGATCTTCCAGACCCAGGGATCACCCACATCTACTGTGTCTCCTGCATCTCCTGCATTGCGTGCAGATTCTTTTACCACTGAGCCCAAGGAAGCCCTTCTGAAGTTGATACTAGTAATTTGAATTTTCAGAAAATGAATCTAGCTAATTAAAATTTTAATTGTTGACTGTATGTTGTTAATGTGCTGTGCTCAGTTGCTTCAGTCGTGTCTGACTGTGAGCTCCATGGACTGTACCTGCCAGGATCCTCTGTACATGGGATTCTCTAAGCAAGAATACTAAAGTGGATTGCCGTGCACTCTTTCAGTGGAACTTCCCAACCCAGGGATAGAACCTACATCTCTTACATCTTCTGCATTGGCAGGTGGCTTCTTTACCACTAACACCATCATCTTATTATCACTTTAAATTTTGTAGTTTAAACCTGTATTTGTATCAAATTTTTATTTTTAATATTTCTTATTTTTACTCCTTTCCACTTTTATTCTTTGTTAGTCTGTCAAGGGTTTACTTTTGTTTTAGAACCAACTCTGATTTATATATCTCCTTTGCTATATACTAATTTTTATTGTTGATTTCTGTTCCATATTTATATTTTTCTCCCTTCTACTTTCTTTGTTTTCTCTTCCTAATATTATTTCTCCAAGTGCCTAAAATTTGGATGCTTGCTTCACTAATCAATTTTGCACAATTTTTTATGATGTAAACATTTAAAGCTATGAATTTTTCTCTAAGAAATAATTTAGCTTTATCCCATTAGTTTCAAAATTATAATTTTTATTATTGTTCAAGGCTAAATGTTTTCTACTTTCCCTTATAGTATACTCTTAGATTTATAAATTGTTTAGAAGTGTTTTTTAATATCAAACAAAAGGATATTTTAAATTTGTCATTTATTTATTACTAATTTGATTACATCATGATTTGGAAACTAATCAACATAATATTAATTCTCTTAACTGTGTCAAGGCTTATTTTCACTTATTTTTTGGTTTTATTGACATACAACTGACAAGTAGAAACTGTATATTTTAAGGTATACAGCTTGATGTTTTGCTATAGGTATCCACTGTGAAATGATCACCATAATCAAACTAATTAAAATATCTATTACCTTACACACTAATGATTTTTCTTTCTTTCCTCCTTCCCTCCTTTCCTCCCTTCCTTTCTCTTTTTTTAAATAGAACTCTTAAGAACTACCCTGCCCTTTTAGTAAATTTCAAGCATACACTACAGTATCATTGATGGTTGCCATGCTGTACGCTCAATCTCCAGAACAAAAAATATACATTTTCAGTGGGCTTTATATTATAGCTTAACATTTGTTTAATTTGACTTGCACTTGAAGTCCATCTGTATTCTATCTATGTTCTTTCACCATATCTGCCTGGTAAATATTTACTCAGGAGAGGGTTTTCAAACATTTTACTATGATAGTGCGTGTGTTAGCTTTCCTGACAGTTTCCCCTCCTGATTGCCACAAACGCTGAAAGCTGCAGCCCTCCTCCATGGCAGAGAGCAGAACAGACAAACCGGGCAAGTTGGTTCCCAAGAAGAGGAAGAGATGACTGGGCTACACGCGCCTAATTCCTCCATCAGTCTCACCGATCAGATTAGATAAGTGGCTTTCAGACTTGAATTTGCTTCACATTGCCTTGAGGCTTGCTAAAATACAAATTGTTACATCCCAGACTCAAAGTTTCTAAAAGTTCTCTGATGCACATTCTCATTAAAATTAAAACTCCAAATCTATGATTAAGGTTTTACCTGAGAAGATTCCAGGTGATGTGTCGAGCTTCATTTCTCTCACAATTAATCAATAATTCTGTGTTTGGGAAAGCTTAAAAAAGCTTACTGCCTTGTTCACTGAATCAAAGAACTAAAGGAATTACCTATAATTTCTTATTTTTAGAACTTTATGACTGTAGGGAAAAAAATACCTTTCCACAACTAACTCTGCTAGCTCATATAAATCATGCGTGAAAAGATTTCCTCTAGTTAGCCTACATTTAAGTGATAAGTCATACACAGTCTGATTCTTAGTTTCATACAGAATATGAAAAATCCATAGCTGAAAGGAATGATAGGGAAGGTGAAGACTCAGACCGTCTCTTTTAAAAGATGCTATTTATTCTTCTTACTCAGTAAAGTTAACTTTTTTTTTTTTTAATTGACTTACTAAATGACTTTGGAAGGACATTCATCCATTTTGCCTCTATGAGAGATTTGATGAGAAAATGAATACCAAATATTCAGGTATAAATGGTATATTTGTGGAAGAGGTTATGGAACTGGGCAAGAGCATGGGATGGTTCTGGGAAGCTGGGAGCCCATTCCTACTTCTGGAGAGAAGAGAGAAGAGATAGCAAGAGGCCTCTAGCGGAAAGGCTGACCAGAGAAATGCTTGTTAAATCCCATGGCAGCCATGTTCTATAGATACAGGAGAATTATTCTATGGTAAAAACAGTCTGTATGTCACTCTATACATATCTTCTCCCAGTAAAATAAGTTAAAAAAAAAAAAAAGTTAACCTTGCGATAGAAATAAAGTATTTCAACGTCATTAGGCAAATACAGGAAGCTCTAAAATTGTATACTCAGTCATTTCAAAAAATGCTGTCCAGAAGAATTATTTTTTAAATGAATTTTCTTCTTATATTTTCAGTATATTTATGACCATGTTATCCAGATACATGGAATCTCCAAGGGGGATGCTACAGTTTCATGTCTGATTTGAAGAGAACTTTCAGAAAACTACCACGTCAGTGCCCAGGGTATTAGGATCCCAAAATCTGAGACTTGAGGAAAATCTCAAAATACACTTGATCCATGGGATTGCAAAAAGTCAAATACGACTGAGCACCCAACCTCCTTTACTACTTTCTCAATGGCTCTCCAAAAATTCCATCTTGAGAAAAGTCTCACAGTTAGTTTGTTTTCTAAATTCTTAAAAACACATTTATCTCTCTGAGTTTTAAATCTACCCTGGAATTTACATCCTTATTATTTGATTGTTTTTAATTTATGTGATCTTTCACCCATATTAGATAGGTATGGGTTCAGATGCCATATTTTCCACCTTTACAAATTTCCCAATTTGTCCTGATATAATACTCAATACATTTAAATTGATATATGCAGTATACTTGACAAATTAATTAGTTGATTGACTAACCAGCTAAAGCCTACCCTTACTAAATGAAGGGCCTATGGCTTGATCCTCAGGGTCTCTTCATCATAGCCCTAATGCTTTGGGTGACTCTCCTGACAGCCTCTCTCACTTCTTTGTTACGAAAAGTGTAAATAATGGGGTTGAGAAAAGGGGTCAGAAAAGTATACACCAAAGCAAGAAGTTTGTCAGTGCCTTCAGGGAGACTCTCAGGTGGCCCCACATAGACAATGAAAGCAGAGGCAAAGAATAGCACCACTACAGTTATGTGGGAGGAACAGGTGGAAAAGGCTTTTGCACGGCTGGCAGCTGAGGGCAGCTTCAGCACAGCTCTCAGGATGCCCCCATACAGTCCTAAAATGAGCACAAGATTGCAAGCATTGATAATGCCAATCACTGCAATGTGGACTTGAGCATGCCAACCTGTGTCCACGCACGCCAGCCTCATTAGTGGTGCCAGGTCACAGAAGTAATGAGCCACCTCTTTTAAGCAGAAGGGCAGAGTGGCTGTGAGCCTTGCTGGCACAAGTGCAGCTGAGAAGCCAGCTGCCCAGGTGGCCCCTGCTAGCCATAACTGTACCTGTCTGCTCATAAGAGCATGGTAGTGCAGTGGGCGACAGATGGCAAGGTAGCGGTCCAGTGCCATGACACTCAACAGGTAGCACTCAGTCATGCCCAGTGAATGGAAGACATAGAGCTGGACAAAGCACACAGTTGGTGAGATGGGTGAACGCCCATGGAGCAAGGTGTGCAGCAGTGTGGGCACTGTGGTGCTGACATACCAGAGTTCCAAGAAGGAGAGGGCACTGATGAAGAAGTACATGGGTGTGGACAGTCTCGAATCTGCCTGAACCAGCACAATGATGAACAAGTTCCCTGCCAGGGTGAGGAGATAGATGCACAGTGTCCCCAAGAAAGCAAGAGGTTGCAGGGCTCCAGTGGTAGTGAAACCAGCAAGGAGAAAACTCTGGGTCCACGTGTGATTGACAAGGTCCATGGTTCCTAAGAGCAAGAAGTAAAGATAGAAGATTAACTACTTCAGGAGTCTTCTTGAGAAATCTTTCCAGAACCAAAAATATTGAACATATAACCTTGAAAATAACTTACACATTATCAAACCTTACTTTTTAAAAGACAGTTGAAGCCCAGAAGGCAGAAGTGATTTGCACAATATCTCAGTCTGTTGTTGACAGAACTGGAGTGGAGTCCAGGTGTCCTGAATCTCAGTCCAGGACTTCTTGTTTGTATAGACTATGTTACCAGAGTCAGGGGCCCCATGATCTTCTCCTGCATATCCGTTCAATAGAAGAGATAAGAAATTTTCATGTTCATCTCCTTTTAGTCCAAATGAAAGGTCTCACGATTCTTTAAGACATCCACCTGTACCGTTTCCTCTGTATCCAAACTCAGTTGTTAACTGTGGGAAAAGGTGACAAATACTTTCTAAAATGTGACCACTAGCTTCCTTCAGGGAGCCTTTCTGGAATTCAGAAATGTTCTCAGTGTGGACTGAATGAGGAAGAAGAGGAAGAAGAAAGAAATGTGAATATTCTGGAGAGTTCCTCAACTATAAGAGCTATCAGGCCAGATGAGGAAACAATGAGTAAGCACAGTGCATTTTCAGGAAGGATTCTCAAGTAGAATTATGTACTGGGAAGTCTCTAAGAGGTGTGTGTGTAAATTGATATAGTCCAGACCCTACGATGTTGGTGTACAGGGGCTGTAGTATAAGATAAAACACATTCTCTTGGAATCAGCTTTCTAAATGTGCTTGGCCACTAAATGGATATTGAGCCTGGCCATTTCTCCTATTTTTTTTTTCTTTTTTAAATTATCAAAGATTATAATTGTACAATTTTGAGAAGTACAGAACAAAACACAATTATTGGAGGACAATTACTATATGATACATTTCTCTTCTCTTTACCTCGACTTGCTCTTGTCTAGAATGAAGAAGTTTAAATAGGTGCCTGGAAGTCCCTTACAGCCATGGTAGTCTGTGGTTCTCTAAAGCTACTGAAAAATTTTTGGGGGATGAGGGTGGAGATAGGAGCTCTACACTAAGGTCCCAAGAGTTTTCTTCCCACACATATAACAAGCTTCACCTAGGAAAGGTCAAAGCCCTCTCTCAGTCTTCTTCTTGAGTACCTCTCATCTCTGCTACACTGTCCCTGACTGTTACCTGACTGCTTGGATGGCATTAAAAGTCTTATAGCTTCTTTTTCAGTGCCCTTTTTACCTCCAAACACTTCCCTATTTATGTCTTGTGTTCCTGGAAATGCTGGCTTCCCAGGGGCTCCTTGCTGTCCTCCCTGGGGTTGCTGGGTTTGATTAGCTCTTAGTAGGGGTCCCCCTGGGGCAGAATGTTGGGTGCAGGAAAGCAATGCAGAGTAGCACTGTTTCTCAAATGACTTTTTCAACTTTACAACCCTGACCATAGGGCTCTGAAATCCAGTCTCAAAAACCTTGTGTCCTCTGGACCACTAGAACTTTCTGCAACTTCCATATAGCTTTCTCTAAGAAGAAACGATTCACCTTGTATAAACATGTGTACACATTGAGAGTCACACTTTGAGCATCTTAAAAGAAGTGAGTTTTTGCTTTTAATTTCTTGAAGATTTCTCATCCAGCTCTTTTTCTGACTACCACCACCTGCATCACCATATAAATACAGTCAGCATGGGCACCACCATCACTTCTGTGCTGAACATCTCCACTTCCATTGATCCCACCACCATCTCTACCTTCATCAAGCCCTCTACTGTTTATTCATTGATTCAACCATTGTTTATCAAATATCTAAAATTCTGTTCTAACTGCACTGTTCAAAGTTTCCTTTACTGGTATTATTACTATTACTTTTATCAGCACCATTATCCTCTTGATGCTTATTCATTTTGCTATGATCCATTTTATCTATAGCCACATCCTCAACATTGGAGATGTAACCTCAGGTGAGTACTACCTGTGGTGCATGTTCTTGGGTGGATGTGGAATCCAAAAAAATAATAGAATAAAAGCACTGCTGGAAGTAATGCATTTGAATCATTCATACATCCAAATGTACTTTTTTTCAGAATCAAATTTAAGGACAATTTACTTCCTAATTTAAGATAGAGAGATAACCATAAAAGATTAACTAGTATATCAACACTAAAATGAAGGAAGTCACTGAATTTTCTGAGATTCAGAAACTTCTGTGGGAGCTGGAGATTTTTGAATGAAAGAAAAAAATATTCGTGTCTAAGTTTACTAATGTACCTGCAGGATTCACAGAGTCTCTTTGAGAAAAAAAAAAAAAAAACTCAAGTATTTGGAAATCAGAGGGCTTCCTTCAATCTTAACCAGCACTGAGTCTACACCCCACTTCACCTGAAATACCTGACCTTTCTCCAGGATGGATAGCTGCCACTGCCCTTTCACCAAATTACTGCAACCTCCCCAGTCCTAAACGCCAAAGGCTCTTTGTTTCCATTCTTATTTCATTGAGCTGTAGAAATTAGCCATTTATCTAGAATCCTCAAACACATGATTATGCTATACTTAGAGTAGCCACTGTATTACTTATTTTTAGTTCTCTATATATTCACATCACAATGATATTCCTGTATTCTCTCTTTATAAGGCCTTTATAAGGTCCTCAGAATAGACTTCCTTATTCATTTGTAGTGTCCAGATGCATATCTAAATGTCTTGGCATTGACTTACTATATTAGAAGGCTATCAAAGTGAAAGAGGAGAGTGAAAAAGTTGGCTTAAAGCTCAACATTCAGAAAACTAAGATCATGGCATCCAGTCCCCTCACTTCATGGAAAATAGATTGGGAAACAGTGGAAACAGTGGCTGACTTTATTTTGTGGGGCTCCAAAATCACTGCAGATGGTTGATTGCAGTCATGAAATTAAAAGACGCTTACTCCTTGGAAGGAAAGTTATGACCAACCTAGATAGCATATTAAAAATCAGAGACATTATTTTGTCAACAAAGTCTAGTCAAGGCTGTGGTTTTTCCAGTAGTCATGTATGGATGTGAGAGTTGGACTGTAAAGAAAGCTGAGCACAGAAGGATTGATGCTTTTGAACTGTGGTGTTGGAGAAGACTCTTGAGAGTCCCTTGGACTGAAAGGAAATCCAACCAGTCCATCCTAAAGGAGATCATTGGAAGTGTTCATTGGAAGGACTGGGTGTTCATTGGAAGGACTGATGTTGAAGCTGAAGCTACAATACTTTGGCCACCTCATGCGAAGAGCTGACTCATTTGAAAAGACCCTGATGCTGGGAAAGATTGAGGGCAGGAGGAGAGGGGGACCACAGAGGATGAGATGGTTGGATGGCATCACCAACTCAAAGGACATGAGTTTGGGTAAACTCTGGGAATTGGTGATGGACAGGGAGGCCTAGCGTGCTGTGGTTCATGGGGTTGCAATGAGTTGGACACTACTGAGTGACTGAACTGAACTGAATGTGATATAAATACTGGAGCATAGGAATCATAGAGACTATCTAGGGTCAGTAGTACAGAAATGAGAGATATATGCTAAAGAATTAGAAGTTTTCAAATATAAGCCTTGCCTAACCAAGAAAGTTGTTTCTTCTTTTGCATCATCGCTTCTCAGTAGAGAGTGCTTACCTAACAATTGGGATCCCAGGTGTCACTAGTGGTAAAGAACCCTAGCAGCCATTGCACGAGACATGGGTTTGATCCCTGGATCAGAAAGATCCCCTGGAGGAGGGCATGGCAACCCACCCTAGTTTTCTTCATGCCTAAAGAATCCCATGGACAGAGGAGCCTGGTGGCCTATGGTCCATAGGGTTGCAAAGGGTTGGACACAACTGAAGCAGCTTAGCATGCATGCACACACCTAACAATTATTCTGTATCAGAAATGGAACAAGAGGGACTTTCATGGTGACCCAGTAGTTAAGACTCTGCACTTTCAGTGCAGGGGGTGTGAGTTTCATCCCTGGTCAGAAAACTAAAATCCACACATGCTGTGTGGACCAAATAAATAAATAAATAAAATAAGAAATGGAACAAGAGAAAAAATGATACCTCACACCTCCATCAGATAATTCATAATATGGGGGGGGGGGGTGGAAGATGACATTTACAATGATATAAACTTAAGATTTAAGTTAAAAAATTGAAAAAAGTAAGCTTAGTGTGTTAGAAAACTCACAGTACCATTGATAATATTTGAAAAAGTGTATATTTATTAGAAGTTAAAAATGAATAGATAATTTTAAAGCAATGTTATTATAAGTGACTTTAAAATTCATCTAAACATTTTATATGCTATATTTCTATGTAATACATTTTAAAAAGCATGATTGAGAGGTTAGAAACATATCAAGTATAGCTAAAATAATGGAAGAAATATGGGAAATCGCAGTCACTCATTTGTTTATTTATTTAATACATCTTTCAAATACTTTTTATGAGCTGGCCTTATGCTAGGAACTGGGAAAATGAGATGCATAAAACACAGTCCTTTCCCTTAGAGGGCTTACTGCAGAGTTTTCCTGGTGGCTCAGATGATAAAGAAACCACCTGCAATGCAGGACACCCAAGATCAAGCTCTGAGTTGGGAAGATATCCTGGAGAAGGAAATGGAGAATCCCATGGACAAAGGAGCCTGACTGGCTACATTTCATGGGATTCCAAAGAGTCAGACACAACTGAGCAACTAACACTTTCACTTTTTCTTTTCACTTGGGAGCGCATGAGTGCTAAGTCATTTCAGTTGTGTCCAACTCTTTGTGATCCTATGGACCATAGCCCACCAGGCTCCTCTGTCCATGGGATTCTCCAGGCAGGAATACTGAAGTGGGTTGTCGTGCCCTCCTCCAGCCGATCTTCCTGACCCAATGATTTAACCCACATCTCTTAAGTCTCCTGCAATGGCAGGCTAGTTCTTCACAAGCACCATCAGAGACAGACTCTCAAATTGGTCACTTACTAATATATAAAAAAATAGGTTTTTCAAATACAAGAAAAAAATGCAACCTCATACACAATGAGATAAATTTGAAACATAAAACTAAAAAAAAAAAATACTGTTTCTCAAATATTATATTTACAAATGTCCAAAAGTTTGAATATGTACTTTATAAAAGGTGCTATGTGAAAACATGCTTTCATCCACTGCTGATTGGGAAAACTAAATGGCATAATCCCTTTAGACCAAATTTAAGAATATTTACTCAAATAATATGTGCATTTGCACCATGACCCAAGAATTCCATTCCTAGGAATTTGTATGCCCATGTATGAAATAATTCACACACGAGATTATTCATTCCAGTTGTGTATTTAATAGCCAAAGACTGGAGCAACCCAAGAGTCCTTCAATACAGGATTAGTCAAGTTAAAATCACAAAGGAATACTATGGAACTTTTTTTTTTTTTTAAAGCACTCTTACAAGGCGATGGAAAAAAGATAAAAGCAAAGATAGAACAAATATAGTATGGGGCCTTATGCTTAAGAAAGGTGGATTATAAAATATTCTTATCTTCCGAGGTTTCCAAATAGAAGCATTGTAATCAATCAGGAAACATTAAAAGTGATCTTCTAACAGGGTTGGTTGAAGACCAAGAAGGAGCAGAGAGGTTGGGAAACTGGAGTAGCAAGATTTCTCTATGTAAATACTTTTAGATGCTTTTGGTTTTGAATCCTTTATGTGTATTACTTGTTGAAGCAAAGAAACTGCATTTTTTAAAAAGAAATTACATTTAAGAAAAAAGAAATGCCAGTTCAGTGGTGTTCTGTGGGCTTTTGTCCTTGTTTGCCACAGATAACTGTGGTTTATTAAGCCCAGCGTCTTATTGACGCACTCTTAATACATTTGCACTTGGATGATGAACTGTATAACACTCTGCAGGGTAGAATGTTAGCCTTAATGAAAGACAGAGTGAATGGTCTGTTTATAATATATTTCAGTTCTGGCTTCTTCTCATTGTCTCTCCTGCTAGTCATTATCCACATGTTACCAGGGGACAAGTGGCCAAAATTGAGCCTTAACTTGAGCATGCATGTGTGCTTGCTCAGTCGCGTCAGACTCTTTGTGACTCCATGGACTGTGGTCCATCCCTCTGTCCATGGGATTTTCCTGGCAAGAATACTGGAGTGGATTGCTATTTCCTGCTCCTGAGGATCTTCTCAAAATAGGGATCAAAACTGAGTCTCCTAGGTCTCCTATGTCTTCTACATTGGCAGACAGATTCTTTACCACTGAGCCACCTGGAAATCCCTTAACTTGAGCACTTACCCCAATATGTCACACAATAAGGTGTTGCTTCTCTAACATATTTTTCACATCTTCAGTTCAGTTCAGTCACTCAGTCCTGTCTGACTCTTTGTGACCCCATAAACCACAGCACGCCAGGCCTCCCTGTCCATCACCAACTCCCAGAGTTCACTCAAACTCATGTCCTTTGAGGCGGTGATGCCATCCAACCATCTCATCCTCTGTCATCCACTTCTCCTCCTGCCTTCAATCTTTCCCAGCATCAGGGTCTTTTCAAATGAGTCAGCTCTTCTCATGAGGTGGCCAAAGTATTGGAGCTTCAGCTTCAACATCAGTCCTTCCAATGAATAGCCAGGACTGATCTCCTTTAGGATGGACTGGTTGGATGTCCTTGCAGTCCAAGGGACTCTCAAGAGTATTCTCCAACATCACAGTTCAAAAGCATCATTTCTTCTTTGCTCAGCTTTCTTTATAGTCCAACTCTCACATCCATACATGACTACTGGAAAAACAATAGCCTTGACTAGACAGACCTTTGTTGACAAAGTAATGTCCCTGCTTTTTAATATGCTATCTAGGTTCGTCATAACTTTCCTTCCAAGGAGTAAGCATCTTTTAATTTCATGGCTGCAGTCACCATCTGCAGTGATTTTTGAGCCCCCAAAAATAAAACCAGCCACAGTTTCCACTGTTTCCCCATCTATTTGCCATGAAGTGATGGGACCGGATGCCATGATTTTAGTTTTCTGAATGTTGAGTTTAAGCCAACTTTTTCACTCTCCTCTTTCACTTTCATCAAGAGGCTCTTTAGTTCTTCACTTTCTGCCATAAGGGCGGTGTCATCTGCATATCTGAGGTGATTGATATTTCTCCTGGCAATCTTGATTCCAGCTTGTGCTTGCTCCAGCTCAGTGATTCTCATGATGTACTCTGCATATAAGTTAAATAAGCAGGGTGACAATATGCAGCCTTGACGTACTCCTTTCCCAATTTGGAACCAGTCTGTTGTTCCATGTCTAGTTCTAACTGTTGCTTCCTGATCTGCATACAGGTTTCTCAAGAGGCAGGTCAGGTGGTCTGGTATTCCCATCTCTTTCAGAATTTTCCACAGTTTTTTGTGATCCACACAGTCATAGGCTTTGGCATAGTCAATAAAGCAGAAATAAATGTTTTTCTGGAACTCTCTTGCTTTTTTGATGATTCAGTGGATGTTGGCAATTTGATCTCTGGTTCCTCTGCCTTTTCTAAAACCAGCTTGAACATCTGGAATTTCACAGTTCACGTATTGCTGAAGCCTAGCTTGGAGAATTTTGACCATGCTTTACTAGCATGTGAGATGAGTGCAATTGTGCGGCAGTTTGAGCATTTTTTTGGCATTGCCTTTTTTGGAGACTGGAATGAAAACTGACCTTTTCCAGTCCTGTGGCCACTGCTGAGTTGTCCAAATTTGCTGACATATTGAGTGCAGCACTTTCACAGCATCATCTTTCAGGATTTGAAATGGCTCAACTGGAATTCCATCACCTCCACTAGCTTTGTTTGTAGTGATGCCTCCTAAGGCCCACTTGACTTCACATTCCATGATATCTGTCTCTAGGTGAGTGTGAGTGATCACACCACCATGCTTTTCTGGGTCATGAAGATCTTTTTCGTATAGTTCTTCTGTGTATACAAAGAACCTTGCCACCTCTTCTTAATATCTTCTGCTTCTGTTAGGTCCATACCATTTCTGTCTTTTATTGAGCCCATCTTTGCATGAAATATTCCCTTGGTATCTCTCATTTTCTTGAAGAGATCTCTAGTCTTTCCCATTCTGTTTTCTTCCTCTATTTCTTTGCATTGATCCCTGAGGAAGGCTTTCTTATCTCTTCTTGCTATTCTTTGGAACTCTACATTCAAATGGGTATATCTTTCCTTTTCTCCTTTGCTTTTCACTTCTCTTCTTTTCACAGCTATTTGTAAGACCTCCTCAGAGAGCCATTTTGCTTTTTTGCATTTCTTTTTCTTGGGATGGTCTTGATCCCTGTCTCCTGTACAGTTTCATGAACCTCCATCCCTAGTTCATCAGGCACTCTGTCTATCAGATATAGTCCCTTAAATCTATTTCTCATTTCCACTGTATAGTCATAAGGGATTTGATTTAGGTCATTCCTGAATGGTCTAGTGGTTTTCCCCCACTTTCTTCAATTTAAGCCTGAATTTGGCAATAAGGAGTTCATGATCTGAGCCACTGTCGGATCCCAGTCTTGTTTTTGCTGACTGTACAGAGCTTCTCCATCTTTGGCTACAAAGAATATAATCAATCTTATTTTGGTCTTGACCATCTGGTGATGTCCATGTGTAGAGTTTTCTCTTGTGTTGTTGGAAGAGGGTGTTTGCTATGACCAGTGTGTTCCCTTGGCAAAACTCTGTTAGCCTTTGCCCTGCTTCTTTCTGTAGTCCAAGGCCAAATTTACCTGTTACTCCAGGTGTTCCTTGACTTCCTACTTTTGCATTCCAGTCAGCCCCCTATAATGAAAAGGGCATCTTTTTTGGATCTTAGCATATATAAAAAGTGATAACACTTGCAGAGAACATTTTGTTTTTGTTGCTCAGTCCTTAAGTCATGTCCAGCTCTTTGCAACCCCATGATCTGCAGCACACCAAGCTTCTCTGTCCTTCACTATTTCCCTGAGTTTGCTCAAACTCATATCCATTGAGTCAGTGATACCATCCAACCATCTCATCCTCTGTCGTCCCCTTCTCTTTTTGCCCTCAATCTTTCCCAGCATCAGGGTCTTTTCCAATGAGTCAACTCTTCACAGCCAAAATATTGGAGCTTCAGCTTCAGCATCAGTCCTTCCAATGAATATTTAGGGTTAATCTCCTTTAGGATTGACTGGTTTTGTTAGGGGAACCACACTGACTGAAACCACACACCCTGGCCAGGCACCATAGTAATCATTTGCATGAATTATTTTACGACAGGAGGTCCTGGTAAGGAGCAAAGAACTAATACGCCACCACCAACTGGAAGAGTTCAGGACAGGTCAAAAGGAGACACCACATGTCCGACCACCTCCAAGAATCCTTCTGTCTGGCATCCATCTTGGCTGAACAAGGCGTGCACCACCAGGAAGAACTCTGAGTCAGAATGATTGGCTAAGAACAACCCAGAAACTAATCCCATCACCATAAAACCCAAGACTGTGAGCCATGTGACAGAGCTGTTATCCAGGGTTCCCTTACCCTACTGCTCTCCACCCTGGTGCCCTTTCCCAATAAAATATCTTGCTTTGTCAGCACATGTGTCTCCTCAGACAATTCATTTCCAAGTGTTAGACAAGAGCCCAGTTTCGGGCCCTGGAAGAGGTCCCCCTTCCTGCAACAGCTTGGTCTCCTTGCTGTCCAAGGAACATTTCAGTTCAGTTCAGTTCAGTCGCTCAGTCGTGTCCGACTCTTTGCGATCCCATGAATCGCAGCACGCCAGGCCTCCCTATCCATCACCAACTCCCGGAGTTCACTCAGACTCACGTCCATCGAGTCAGTGATGTAATCCAGCCATCTCATCCTCTGTTGTCCCCTTCTCTTCCTGCCCCCAATCCCTCCCAGCATCAGAGCCTTTTCCAACGAATCAACTCTTATAGAAAGGCTGTTTTCCATAGAGGCAACTAGTCCAGGGACTCTAGTTCCCTCAGGCCCTACATGAACATTTGAAAGTCATGTGTGAGGGGTAGGGAGTCAGTTACTCGACATCCCCTTATTTATACCAGTTGGGAAACTCTGCACTAAGGATTATCTAAACTTTATATTCTAAAGAGAAAGACCTGAGGAGGTTACAAGAGCAGAAAGATTATAAACTAAAGGCTAAGGGAGTTTGAAGCTATGAAAAATCTAAGAAAGAGACTATCTCCTGCTAGACTTGTAAAATTATTCACTCAGTCACGTCTCACTCTTTGCATCCTCATGGACTGTAATCTGCCAGGGTCCTCTGTTTATGAAATTCTCCAGGCAAGACTACTTCAGTGGGTGGCCATTCCCTCCGCATGGTTTCTTCTTGACCCAACGATCAAACCTGGCTGTCCTGCCGTGCATTCCAGGCAGATTCTTTACCATCTGAGCCACCAGGGAGTCCCAGAGTTGTAAAAGGAGCATTTAAATTTCTATCACACTAATTTAACATTTGAGAGTTCATTCATTAAAAGAATGAATACCGAGCACTGTGTTAGAAATCAATGGTGCTGCATTGAGTTGTTAATAACTGATGTCTCTGAAACCGGGTTATAAACCCCTAGGCTCACCACACAATACAGATCCACTGTTAACTAACATGACCCAAGTCATTGCTAGGGAAAGCAGTTTCCAGCCATTTTTGGTGCTGCCTCCACAGGGAGTGCCCACAACCATTCCTGCATAAAGAGTTTATAAATGAAACAAGTTATGAGAGGAGAGAAAGGATCAGAATTCAAAAGAAGTAGACTTAGTAGTTCAGCAGAATGGAGTACTGCATTTTGTATTTGGGGGAAGAGCATAGACTTCATGAAAGCCAGGACTCCTGAGGCTATAGAAAGTTGACTTGGACACTTCAAAAGGAAATGCTTCACTTGGGGAATTATCAATTCTAATGATTCTACACATAATGAAAACGTGAGATATGTGTGAAACTAAGTATTCTCAAGGAATGAAATTCCCACTGCAGAAATGTAAGTGGAAAATCTTTGAAGTAGTAATAATTAACATTTATATGGTATTTAGGATTCTACTATGTCCTCACTTTACAGAACAGGAAACGAGACACAGGAAAAGTTGCGTGCATTGCTTAAGGTCACAAAGCAATTAAGTGGTAGAATTAATGTTTCAACCCAGGAAGGCAGGCATCAAAGTTCACGTTCTAACTACTACATTGCTCTGCCTCTGGGATAATAAAGCTAACATGAATTGAACACTTAGCATGTGTTATTTTATTTAAACTTTAGGACTCTTTATTACAGAATGTTTTAAGGAAGAAAAAATTAAGATCAGAGAGAATTTACTTTCTTTTCTGACAGGGTTGAGGCAAAATAGATGGGCCTCAGGCTGTACAGCTGAAGTTTGTTCCCTATGGACAGATACTCAAAATAGTGGATAGGAGAAGTTAAGCCCTTCTATGATAAGAGATAAAAGGCCACATATTCCTTATTCTCGAAGTCAAGGAGATTTTCCTTACTACACACAAGCAGAAAATCTCCTTTAAGGTCAAAAAGGGAGAGAGGAACAACTCCATAGTAGGTGATGTCAATCTACCCATAGACATCTTTGATAGAATCTATCTTAGCTAAGAGATGCACATGCACACATGGGCGGATCCTGACATAAACCAAATATAAACTCAGAATCAGGCAAAGCAAGATGATTGGCCAGAGGAAACCTGAAAGACATGCCCCATGTGAAGTGGTTTAAACTACTAAAAGGGTGAGAATCTCTGACCCCGCCTGTGTGTCTATCCATACATATGTTTTTTCTTCCTAATAAACAGTTTGTTTCACAACTTTTCATCTCTATGTGGAAATTCATTTCTACACAGCTGATGGGCCAGGGCTTTGTCACTGGCCACTCACTTGTCCCTGGTTGCCTGGTGGCTAGGATTCAGCACTGTCACCGCCATAGGCCTCAATCTCTGGCGGGAGACAGAAATCCTGTTTCAACCATCACAGGTGGAGGCCACCTGAGATCAGGATGACATAGTCAGAAACAGCAAAACTTGGATTTGGACAGTTACTTTCCTCTCTCTATTCTGGATTTTCAGATCTTACCATCTGAGTCTGGTCCAGATCCTGCTTTCTTTAAGATATGTTGCAATCACAGAATCAAAACTTGCTAAGCAGGAAGGAATATAAGCAGTCATTAGCTCCTTATTGAAATCTGGCAAAGAGTCCAACTGAGGGAGTCTTGCTAAGTTCACCCAGCCCACTGAAGTGGATCTGGGGTTAAATCCATGTCTCTTGACAGCAAGTGTGGTAATCTTTCTAGTGTCATCATGTAGGTAGTGAGATGAGTCTTTCTTCTTCAAAAGATCTTATGAAGATTAAATTAAAAATACATTTGAAAGCAGCTGTCACTATTCTGGCATAGGACAGACATACCAAAAATAATTGATTTGATTTTTTAGCAGTTACATAAGAATGAAAACTAGAGGGAGTATTTAAATCCCACACAGTGACCCAGTCTCTACCAAGATCCTGGTCCTCTCTTCCTCAAAACCCTGACATCTTTTGGCAGGGGCTAGAGCTACAGTTCACATATTGCCAAAGTACAAAAATTAAACCTGAGCAATAATTTTCAAATTTTGCTAGGCAGAAAAAGTGGTAAGGGAGCTGGGGGAAAAGAGAAGGAAGAGAATGAGGTCATAGCTACAGGTCTCCATGTCTATTTTTTATTTCAGCATGCTTTCTACATTATACATGTGTGCTTGCAAAGCTTTTTGTTTGTCTCTTTGTTGCTTGGTTTTTATTTTATTTATTAATGGAATATGGCTCCAGATCACTCTAAGGCATATTCCACAGTATTAGAAGGGAATTCATAGTGCACTCTCATCTCCAACACTTTTGTCTCTCCCCTGCTGCTGCTAAGTCACGTCAGTCGTGTCCAACTCTGTGTGACCCCATAGACGGAAGCTCACCAGGCTCCTCCGTTTCTGGGATTCTCCAGGCAAGAACACTGGAGTGGGTTGCCATTTCCTTCTCCAATGCATGAAAGTGAAAAGTGAAAGTGAAGTCGTTCAGTCGTGTCCGACTCTTAGCGACCCCATGGACTGTAGCCTACCAGGCCCCTCCATCCATGGGATTTCCCAGGCAAGAGCACTGGAGTGGGGTGTCATTGCCTTCTCCGTGTCTCTCCCCATTAGACAGTAAATTATTATCTAAAGTTTCTAGCCTCCTACCCAATAGGGTCATTGTCTTCTCCAGTGAGATACCTTTGATCACATGATCTCCCCAGATCACTGGGTTCTTGATAAGTTTTCTGCCTATGGCTCATGGCTTCACATCTGAAACTTACACAGGTTATAATTTTTGGCCAGTCTTGTTTTCCACCTTTTCTATCTTATCTAGGAATCTTAACTGGACAAAAGTGCCACCTCTCGGCTTTAGTTTGCTTTCTTTCTCTCAGTATCTTACTCTTTCCCTGAGCCATAAGTTCAAAAACATTTGCATGTTTTCTGGTTTGTTTTTCTTCCTTTGTGGCATATCTCTACAATTTGTTTGGAATGGAACCAAAGACATACCTCCTTTCTCTCTATATGCTCCAACTCTGATTAATCCAGGCTTATGTCTTCTTCCGTGAGTGATTTTATTTCCCTGGCATTTACTTTAACTCTGGGAAGATAATTGACTAACCAACTGGGTGATTCATTCCTACAGTTACCAAGAAACCTCAAAATGATAACAGAGATTGTCAAACTTCCTGCAAAATGGTCCGTATCCTGACCCTGACCCTTTTCATAGCATCCTTCACCTCCTTGTTTCGAAGGGTATAGATGATAGGATTGAGAAAGGGAGTAAGAAAGGCATACACTAAGGCAATATGCTTGTCTATGCCCTCAAGGAGACTCCCAGGTGAGCCCACATAAACTGTGAAGGCAGAAGCATAAAAAAGCACCACTACAGTTATGTGGGAGGAACAGGTGGAAAAGGCTCTGGCACGGCTGGCAGCTGAGGGCAGCTTCAGCACAGCTCTCAGGATACCCCCATACAGTCCTAAAATGAGCACAAGATTGCACCCTGTGGCCACACCAATCACTGCCCCATGGACCTCATTATGCCACCTTGTGTCCACACACGCCAACCTCATTAGTGGTGCCAGGTCACAGAAGTAATGAGCCACCTCTTTTAAGCAGAAGGGCAGAGTAGCTGTGAGGCTTGCTGGCACAAGTGCAGCTGAGAAGCCAGCTGCCCAGGTGGCCCCTGCTAGCCATAACTGTACCTGTCTGCTCATAAGAGCATGGTAGTGCAGTGGGCGACAGATGGCAAGGTAGCGGTCCAGTGCCATGACACCCAACAGGTAGCACTCAGTCATGCCCAGTGAATGGAAGACATAGAGCTGGACAAAGCACCCAGTTGATGAGATGCATGAATGCCTATGGAGCAAGGTGTGCAGCAGTGTAGGCACTGTGGTGCTGACATACCAGAGTTCCAAGAAGGAGAGGACACTGATGAAGAAGTACATGGGTGTGGACAGTCTCGAATCTGCCTGAACCAGCACAATGATGAACAAGTTCCCTGCCAGGGTGAGGAGATAGATGCACAGTGTCCCCAAGAAAGCAAGAGGTTGCAGGGCTCCAGTGGTAGTGAAACCAGCAAGGAGAAAATTCTGGGTCCATGTGTGATTGACAAGGTCCATGATTTCTAGGAACCAGGAGTAAAAACAGAGGATTAATAAACATCAAGGCTTTTACTCTATTCAGAAAATGTCCCTAATGCCAAGAATACTCAATTTGAGCACCTTAAAGGAACTTTATATTATCTAAACAATGCTCCTCACTTTGCAATAGAAGAGTTGCAGCCCTAAAGGCACACATGGTGGGACCCAACAGAAACTGTTGTTTCCAGAACTGGAAATAGAAATCAAGGCTCCTCATGCCAGTTCTATTCCTTTCTACACCATAATATTGTGCTCTTATGACTCTAGAAACTGTATTTTTTTCCTGCTCCACCATCAGGAAGCAGGAGACACCTAACTGCTGGTTGAAAACAGTGAAACCAAAGGATGGTAGAGAGGGCAGAGGAAATAGACAACAGTCTTCAAACTTAAACTGTCATTTACTGAGATTTGCAGATAGTAAGAAGAAATAGAGAAGCACACATACATACAGCAGAGGTTCAATTTTCTTAGTACCTTAAGGTGACAAAGTTTAAGAAATATACGTTTATGTAAGGTAAATAAACCTTTATGTAAATCTAAAAATGAATATATATATAATTACTTTACTGTACAGCACATTCTTTTGGGGATGAAACTAATACAATATTATAAATCAACTATACTTCAACTTTAAGTGTGTGTGTGTGTGTATAAAGGAAAATAAGAGAGAGAAGAAAACCTTTACCTCCATCTTTCCTATAGTTTCTAATGATTAAAAACAGCCATATAGGGCTGTGTTGAAGCCTCTTTCAGAAATACCCTCTAGAGTTTATAGACATTTTTCTAAGGAGTAGAAAAAAGGATGGGAAGTTAAAGAAATGCAAAATTTCTAAGAACTGTTCCCAAAATTTCAGGTCCATAGTGCCTGATAATAGCTCACTTTGAAAGATGATCCACAAAGAAGAAATGTGCCAGGAACTTTCAAAGAGGAAAACCATGAAGACAGAACACCCAGCAACAAGTCCTATTATTTTTAAAAAAGAAAAGGCCTTCCTCTAAGTCAGGGATTCTGCTTTGAGAACTTACTCTATTGCTAACAGGCAGTAAACTTTGGGCTAAGCAACTTCTTTTTCTCTAACATAAAAAAGTTTGAACTGAGGTTTTCTAAAACTTACAACACAGCTAATTTATAGTTCCCAAAAACCACTGAAAATGTTTCTGGGCTGTGGGAAACGTCAGCACCATGGTTCCTAGCAGTTTTTTTCTCATCCCCTAATCCTCTTCTTCAGCTCCACTCATCTCTGATACACTATCCCAAATTACTGTCTGGATGAAATTAATACTTGTAGAATTTCCTTCATCATTCTTTTACCCCAAGACACTTCTGTACTTATATCTCATGTTCCTGGAAATGCTGGCTTCCCAGGGGATGTATAATGTGTGTTCATTGGTGTTGTTGGGTATGATGAGCTCTCAATAGAGGTTCCTCTGGGGGAAGGTTGTTGGGCACAGAAAAGTGATGCAGAGTAGCACTATTTCTCAAATGACTTTTCTAAACCTTGCAACCCTGACTGTTGAGCTCTGGGATCAAGTCTTAAGGAGACTGCCTTTTCTAGGCCACTTTGAAAACTTTGCAAAAATTCCATATAGCTTTCTATGGAAAGAGACAACCCATCTTGCATAATTTTATGAACACATACAGAATAGCACACTGAGCACCCCAGAAGTGAGTTTCATCTTCTGAAAAATTGCATTGCAAGGAGATTTCTCAGTTTCATTTCCATGCAACTCCAATAATAAGAGCTATGTGGTCTAAGAAGAGTAAATCATCAAGTTGTGTTGGGAGCCACCTTAGGCATTACTGACAAAATGGAGGCACGGCCCCAGACCCCTCTCCTCATTCCACAGGCATGGACCCGGATGATGAAGTTAGGATGAAGGAGTTAGGCCTTGTAATTCTGACTTGTTTTTGCCTCTCCTCGGCTGAGTTGACTGAAAAGGAATATTAAGGTGCTTATTGTTCTTGAGAGGAGCATGAGAAGGCACAAAGTCTTCTGCAGCTGTGCTCAGAGAATAATTCATAAAGTTAATCATTGACATTTGTTTAAGGACTTTTACAAAAGAGTGTTCCAGGATGAGCACATAGGCCATAGCTTGAGGCCATGGGAGGGATTGCTATCTAAAGCCTATTTGTGAGGAGAATATTTATGGCAAAGGAGTTTACTGAATTTAGGGCTTAGAAATAATTAAAATAGTTAGAAGTTAAAGATTTAAGGACTGTTGTAAAGTTAGCATATTTTACTATAGCTTATAGAAGTTAGGAATTTTAGAGACACTATAGCTAGAAGTCTTTTTAAGAGATAGTGAGCTCAGGATGTTACAGGCAAACAGGATTTAGGAATATAAGTAGTAAACTGAGGAATGTAGCATGAGTTACAATGTAATCACAAGTTAACTATAGAACACATTAGAGGAGGTAGATAATAGATGATAAGGCTGATTCTGAGAGAATCACTGAAGCAGGCACTCTGTTTGAAGAGCAACAGTGATTTAGGGAGATAATAAATCTGGGAGAGGGGGAACTGAAAATGTCAAACCTCTGACCTACTGTTTTTGTAAAAGTATAAAAGAAAATCCTAAACTTGAAATAAATAGGCAGTCCAAGAAAACTGAGAGGCTGTCTCATTACTCACTGACACCGTTCATCTCTTCAGGTTGAATCCCTGGCTGCTGGAGCTGGACTCCAGCAAAGTTGCTCACTGCTAAACTTACTACAAGTCTCCCTTGTAGCTCAATTGGTAAAGAATCTGCCTGCGACGCAGGAAACCTGGGTTTGATCCCTGTGTCGGGAAGATTCCGTGGGGAAGGAAATGGCAACCCACTCCAGTATTCTTGCCTGGAGAATCCCATGGACAAAGGACCCGGCAGGATACAGCCCATGGGGTCACAAGAGTTGGACACAACTTAGTGGCTAAACCACCAACTTTACCACTACCTTCCCTTTTGGCTCAGTGATAAAGAATCTGCCTGTGGTGCAGGAGATGCAGGTTCAATCCCTGGGTCAGGAAAGCCCCTGGAGTAGGAAATCAATTTATCCATTGATTCTATTATTGTTGAATATTTACTATGTACCAAACACCATTCTAAACCACAAAACCACCAGCATTGCTGTCATTTATACCACTACCACAATTATAATTATAGGGAATATCTACATACTGTTTTTTCCAATAGTCATGTCTAGATGTGAGAGTTGGACCTTAAGGAAAGCTGAGCACCAAAGAATTGACACTTCTGAACTATAGCATTGGAGAAGACTCTTGAGGGTCCCTTGGACTGCAAGGAGATCAAACCAGTCAATCCTAAAGGAAATCAGTCCTGAATATTCATTTGAAGGACTGATGCTAAAACTGAAGCTCTAATACTTTGGCCACCTGATGCAAAGAGCTGACTCATTAAAAAGACGCTGATGCTCAGGAAAGATTGAAGGCAGGAGGAGAACGGGACAACAGAGGATGAGATGGTTGAATGGCATCACTGACTCAATGAACATGAGTTGGAGCAAGCTCCAGGAGTTGGTGATGTATAAGGAAGCCTGGCATGCTGCAGTCCATGGGGTCGCCAAGAGTCGGACGTGACTGAAAGACTGAACTGAACTGAACATAATGCTTTTTCAGTTTTCCATAGTCATGTCATTTTTTATTACTATCAGCATTATCTTCATAAAAGCCCTACAGTCAGTTCATTTAAATTCTGACTTTGATTGGGCATTTTACACAGGCATGGACTGTTTGGATATAAAAGTCACATAAGTAACAGATTGAAAGAATTAATCCACTGGGGAATAGTAGATTTGCATCAAAGGTCAGTGTAAATGTGGTTTCACATTTAGTAATCAGAAGCAGAAGAAAAAATAACAGCAAAATTAAATTGGCTATCAGAACATTAACCAGGAAAGATTTGCAGATAGACCATGTAAACTTGAGAGAATTCATTCCTCAACTCCTCAAATCAGCCAGGAAAATCTTCCTGTGAGATCTGGAGTTGTTTTAATGACATTAAAATGTGATATTTGATTCTGAGTGTTTTGCTTTAGAAAATAATGTAACCTTAAGATTGGAAGAATTAATCCTTGAGTAAAATTTTTTCTGATGCTTGGGCATGTAGAGGATCTCGTTCAGTCTTTTCTAGCCTTCTGTAGAGATTCCACTTCAAATGAAACAACTGGCATTTCTCCAGGATAAATGGTTACAACTACCATTTGATGAAATTGCTGCATCCTTCACATTCCCAAATACAAAAACACTCCTAATTTGTAACTGCATTTATGGATCTCTAAGACAGATTCTGGGACAGACTTCCCCCATGTTTTGGAGTACTCAATTGTATACCATCATGGCTTGCACTAAAACAGCATATAAGGCTGTTTGTTTGCCTTCAGAAAACAATCACTATGATACAAATACTTGTTTATAAGAAGTTCAAACACAAACCCAAATCAATACAAAATACATATGTAAAATATATAGCATTATAGATAAATGAGTGAAATATGTCTTAAAGGTAGCACAAAGAGGGAAAATAGAAGTTAGAGCATTCCAAGTTTAGGAAATTGTTTATTTTCCTTGCATGTCACCCGCCACCAGCAAAACATGCTCTCTTAACTAATACGTATCCTGTTTTAGAAATGGAGCAAAAGGAAAGAACGAGGTATATACCTCCATCAAGAGATCCGTGATTTAGCAAAGGAGACAAAGAAGAACATATGTTAGAGTGTTACGTAAAAAAAAAAAAAGTATTTCAAGTTTCAACATTATACAATGATTATTAATATTTGAAAAAAGCCTGTGTTACAAGAAATTATTAGAAAGGAATAGGTGAAAAATTGTTTTAAAAATAATAGTATAAGTAATTCAAATTTTATCTATCTATATATTCTACATTAGGCATACATTTACTTGAAATATTGTTTTCCAAGAAAAAATGTGATCCAAAGGTTAGAAAAAAGTGTTAACAAAAAGCAACAATAGTGCATGGAGAGGGGAAACCAGTGATTCTGTTATTCATGAAATATGTTTAGTAAATGCTTCTTATTTCCCATGCCTCTTACTGGGCAAAGTTATGAAATGAATAAAACATAATCCCTTTCCTCAAGATGCTTAATTTGGAGTGTGGGCAATCCTTCCCCAAATAGGCATTTATAAAAGAATAAGGATGCTTAAATACATGAGAAGATATTCATCTTAACTCATAATGATGCATGCAACTTTAAACTACTTTGAGATACTTCTATCACCTTCAGACTGACAAAAATCCAGATGTTTTAAGCACAGTTTATTGAGCCAACTGCAGGGAAATAGACTTTTCATACTTTGCTCATAAGAGAACAAAGTAATGAAATAAAATTGGAGAAAAATTGATCAATCTTTATGTAAACTACATAGTCACTTGTGCCTAGCAATCCCACTTCTAGGAATTCATCTTGCGTATATGTATATGAAATGATATATACACAAGGTTGTTCTTTGTAGTTCTGATTATAATAGCAAGACTGGAACCCATCAGCCCTTCAGCACTGGACTGTGTAAATTAAGCACACAATGAACTATTTATCAAACTGAGCAAGGACTTTTTACAGTGATCAGAAATGGTCTCCAGGGGACTTATGAGAATACTCATATTTACTTGTTTTTATGTAAGGAAACACTGCACAGTTTTAGGAAACACACATGAAAGTTGTTTTCTATTGTGGGGAGTGGAAATAGCATGGGACAGATGGACCTGGATTGGAGAAATATTCTTCTATTGATTTATGTACCTTTTTATGAGTTATTTTGATTTTTAATAATGTAGGTATATTCTTAAAATAAATGTGAATACAGTGACATATGCAATCACACATCCTGGTTTGCTCAAGTGAGTTCTGGTTAATGCCTGTTGCTCAGGATAATTATTAATAGTGCCCTGCTTTATTCTTAAAAACATGTGGGCGTTACTTTCATGATAAACTACACATACATCCTATGTGATAGAATGCTAACTTTGATACTCCTTCAAAGTTTGCAATCAGAGTTATTATATATATAATTTCACTCTTTCTAGAGTAATAAACTGCTATGAACATGGAAAAAGGAAGGAGGCAAAGAGTTGTTCCTGAGGCATTCACCCCAGTGTGTCATATTCATGCATTGTTTCCTACTTCTTTTCACATCTTAGTAAATTTTAAAAAGTGTTAATAAGTCTGCAGAGAAGGCAATGGCAACCCACTCAATACCCTCGCCTGAAAACTCCCATGGATGGAGGAGCCTGGTAGGGTGCAGTCCATGGGGTCGCTGAGGGTTGGACATGACTGAGCGACTTCGCTTTCACGTTTCACTTTCATGCATTGGAGAAGGAAATGGCAACCCACTCCACTGTTCTTGCCTGGAGAATCCCAGGGATGGGGCAGCCTAGTGGGCTGCCGTCTGTGGGGTTGCACAGAGTCAAACACGACTGAGCGACTGAACTGAACTGAACTGAATAAGTCTGCTTAAGTGCTAATTGTCCAAAGTCTGTAATTTCCTCAGGTTGTATTTTATCACTCAAAGTGTGAGGTGCAGGGAGATGGGCAGTTCAACCCACCTATTACCTATGTTTGTTGGGAAACTAAGGACAGTCTGAAAGGAAGGACCTCAGAAGGTTTGAGAGCATATAAGATTGTGCAGTAAAAGAGAAGATGATTTGGAAGGATGGAACTGATTTAAAAGGAGGAGTGACCCCTGGTAAGCGTATAGAAAGAAACAATCTCTACCATCTTATTTGCTCCTTAAGAGTCCATCTATTCACTCATCCATTCATTCTTTTCTTCATTTATTCATAAATGAAAGAATATACCAGGTACCATATCAGAAATCACTGGTGAAATATATGCTTCTTTGAATTATAAGATGTATCTACAACAGGATTATAAGCCCTCAAGCTCATTACACAGTATTGATTAATGTGACCCAAGAAATTGCTAGTGATTCTTTTTCTTTTTTAAAATTTTATTTATTTATTTTTGGTTGTGCTGGGTCTTCATTGCTGCTCAGGCTTTTCTCAGGTTGAAGCAAGCAGGGGCTACTCTTGAGTTGGGGCTCGAGGGCTTCTTGTTGCAGAAGCTTTTCTTGCTGTGGAGCACAGGCTCTAGGGCGCATGGGCTCAATAGTTGCAGCCCCTGGGCTTTAAAGCACAGGCTCAATAGTTGTGGCACATGGGCTTAGTTGCTCTGTGGCATGTACGATCTTCCCAGGCCAGAAATCAAACCCACGTCTCCTACATTGGCAGGCTGATTCTTTACCACTGAGCCTAAGGGGAATCCCCATTGCTAGTGATTCTTTTGACTGCCACCTGGTAATGTGCTAACCAAATAGTATTTTTCTGCAACCCATGACCACCCCAATAAAGACAAGTTGAGATAACTTTGGGGTAGGAGAAAAGAGAGTGGGAAGAGGATAAGGGCCCCAAAGCCATGTATTGAGGGATAGTATAAATTTCACAAGGGCAAGGAGAAACACACAGGATGTTCTAGGGTGATTTTGGACACCTAAGCCCAAGTTTGAATTATCATCAGTTCTATTGACCCACACATGTGACAAAAATGTGAGATATGTGTAAAATCAAACAAACTTAAGGGAATAAATTCCCACTGCAGAAATTTATGTGATGAATTTGTAGTAATAATGACTATCTCATATGTAATATTTACTATTCTGTTTGCTGAGAAGGGGGCCACAGAGGATGAGATGGTTGGATGGTATCATTGACTCATTGGACATGAGTTTAAGCAAACTCCAGGAGATAGTAAAGGACAGGGAAGCCTGGTGTGCTGTAGTCCATGAGGTCACAAAGAATCAGAAACGACTTAATGGCTGAGCAACAACAACAGTCCTCAAAAGAATTCTTTGAATGAAGGTCTACTCCCTCATCATTTTACAGATGATGGAGTCTTTTACATATGGAAAATAGGAAAGTTAAGTGAATTGTTTAAGGTCATGAATAAAAAAAGTGGTAGAGATAATGACTGAATTCAGGAACCAAGCTTCAAAGTCCCTGGCCCTGCCCCTAAAATAATAAAGCTTTTTATTATTCATAGAGTAACTCAAGTATCAAGAACACTTAAGCACTGATCACTTTAAATGCTTGGTTTCCTTTAATCTTTAGAGAACTGTGTGGTGATCGTTATAAATATTTTTCTTTAAAAAATCAAGGAAATAGTTGCTCAGACAGAGGTTACCTTTTTTTAAATTTGGAATCATATAGGTGGCACTCGGAGAAGGCAATGGCACCCCACTCCAGTACTCTTGCCTGGAAAATCCCATGGATGGAGGAGCCTGGTAGGCTGCAGTCCACGGGGTCGCGAAGAGTTGGACATGACTGAGTGACTTCACTTTGACTTTTCACTTTCATACATTGGAGAAGGAAATGGCAACCCACTCCAGTGTTCTTGCCTGGAGAATCCCAGGGACGGGGGAGCCTGGTGGGCTGCCGTCTGTGGGGTCACACAGAGTCGGACACGACTGAAGTGACTTAGCAGCAGGTGGCACTAGTGGTAAAGAACCTGCATGCCAATTCAGGAGTCACAAGAGGTGTGGATTTAGTCTCTGGGTTGGGACAATCCCCTGGAAGAGGACATGACAAATCACTCTAGTATTCTTGCCCAGAGAATCTCATGAACAGAGGAGCCTGGTGGGCTACAGTCCACCAGGGTTGCAGTCCATGGGTTGCAAAGAGTTGGACATGATTGAAGCATCTTAGCAGGAAGCAGGCATATAACCAAAAAGGGATCTGGGCCAACACTTTTTCCTCTCTGTTCTGTGTGTTTGCCTTTTCATACTGTTCATGCTGAAATGTGAGAGTGTGTGGTGAATGTGAAGAGCTGTACCAGTGTGCACAGTCTGTAGGAGTTCTGTATATGGGGAGGAGTCCAGATGGGATGGACACCTGCTCAGAGGCTCAACAGCACAAGCTGAGCCTGGAAATCTTTGAGCGGTGTGTCCAGACAAGTCTCACATTCCCCTTGTTCTGAGTTAGATCTCAGACAGCTGTATTGAACTTTCATATTCTTAGCCAGCCCAGATCTTTCCTTCCACTTCCCTTTGGTCAAACAGAGGAGCCTTGCCCATTGCTGAATTATTACTGCTGCATACCCCTTGTTTGAAGGACTTGAATACTGAGATTCCCTTAGGGGAAGCATGAGAGCCAGATCTATGCAGCTAAGGAAATCCTTCCACAAAACTTTTCTTCTGAGCAACTCAGGGGAACAGAGCAATGTGCTAACTAGTTTTTTAATGAGAAGACAAATGAGGAGCAGTTTAGTTGAACTGGGGAAACCAGAGAGTGAGGCTAGGGAACTGTTCCCAGGAGAGGCTGTGTCTGCTTAATGAAGCTGAGCCTCAACTTCAGTGATTATCAGCATTTTTCTCTGCAGAGACTTCTCCCTGCCTGAATAGAGGATCTGGGAGCTTTGTAGGAGGCCCCAGGTTTCTCCTCTTACCTTGCTCAATTAATACTAATTGTGAAGGTGAGTATGCAGAGCAGGAAGTGAAAAAAAGCAGCTCTAGAAAACAGTCCTCCTAGGAATCCTTTCCTCAGGCCTGCAGGGAGACACCAGCCTCCCAGCTTTGTCTGAACCATGCAGAAGGGCATGTGTTCCCTACACTCATAGGAGGCCCTGTGGACATAGAGTGGGAGTCAGGAGGCCTGAGCTTTATCGTGGCTCGTCACTAGCTAACTCGGACCCAAAGTGGGTCACACACCTTTCCTGACCTATACTAAAATATGGAAATTGGACTTCATGAATTACTTGGTTTCTTTGAGCTGTAATTTTATGAATTATGATTTTCATTGTGGTTTTCATTCTGATACCCAGGGTAACAGCATCAAGAAACAAGAGTGTAGTAGCCTCACTTCTGCTTTAAAAAACAAAAAAGTTTATTGAGTGTAAAGGAAGTAAAGGGAGAAGTGAGAATATAAGAGTAAGATAAATATAAGCCCCAAGAGATACCACACCCCAACAGAAGAGGGGTGTATACCATCTAGGTTCAAACAAAGGAATGTGTTTCCACACTTACTTGCCCCTTTCAGAACAATTTTTAAATTCTCATTTCCTGCTTGGGGTAAAAAAAAATTCTATCATTTTCTTTCAGAAAAAAATGAAACAGTTCTAATCATCTGCCTGTCTGCACATCTCTGCTTGTCTACAGACCAATAGACACATATATGGCACTATAACTCTCAGACAGCACCAAAAAATCAGAATTACAAGTAGAATTTTCAGTGTTGGTAATCATATAAAGGGGCTGTCCAGATGGTGCTAGTGATAAAGAATCTGCTTGCCAGTGCAGGAGACATGAGACCCGGGTTTGATTCTTGGGTTGGAAAGATCCCGTGGAGAAGGGCACGGCAACCCACTCCAGTATTCCTGCCTGGATAATCCCATGGACAGAGGAGCCTGGAAGGCTACAGCCCATGGGGTCACACGGAGACGAACGTGACTGAAGTGACAGCACGCACACACGCAATGGTTTAAAGAACACACAGTAAGAAAACCCTGGGTTTGAATCAACAGTTGTAAAATAACAATCACAAAGCAGCAGTTCTAAAATACAGTACAATTTAGCTAACCCCATTTTGCTTCATTTGCAAAACTAAAATGTTATTCACAGCTGTCTTTTAGGTTGTTGGGAGAATTAAGATAATTTATGTTGGAATGCAGTAAGTGCTAAAAAATAAAATCAAACTTTGTTGATTGCTATTATTATTAGCACTATAGTTACATGTCTAATACCTAATAGAATCAAGGAGATGATTAAAATTCACCAGAGGAATTCAACAAGGGGGGAAAATCCTCAAAGTCTTAGTTCTGTAGAGTTACAGTGTCCCTGCAGAAGTGTCAACCACTCATAGACCAAGCTGCTTAAAAGCAGTCAGCACCATTTCATAAACTTACTCAGTTTTAGTAGTTTTTGAGGATTTGAACTCTTCTTCTGACAAAGGGCAAGCAGACCAGAGTGTGGGTTGTAAGCGGGATGGTAGGAGAGATGGAGAAGGAGTCTTTCTGTTTATGTATCAAAAAGTTGAATTGTTTAGGATGAATTTGATTGGAAGTTGTCTGCTTGGGAACAGAATCCCTGCACCGTATATGAGTTGCTTCTCTCCCTTTCAAATTATTTCCCAGTATTTCCTCCTACTCACAAATAACAGGATCACTGATTAATTCATTAATTCACTCATCAGTAATTGTTGAGCACCTATGTACTAAACACTATACTATGTTCAGTTCAGTTCAGCTCAGTCGCTCAGTCATGTCCAACTCTTTGCGACCCCATGAATCGCAGCACGCCAGGCCTCCCTGTCCATCACCAACTCCCGGAGTTCACTCAAACTCACGTCCATCGAGTCGGTGATGCCATCCAGCCATCTCATCCTCTGTCGTCCCCTTCTCCTCCTGCCCCCAATCCCTCCCAGCATCAGAGTATTTTCCAATGAGTCAACCCTTCGTATCAGGTGGCCAAAATATTGGAGTTTCAGCTTTAGCATCAGTCCTTCCAAAGAACACCCAGGACTGATATCTTTTATTTATTTTTTTAATTTTATTTTATTTTTAAACTTTACAATATTGTATTGGTTTTGCCAAATATCTAAATGAATCTGCCACAGGTATACATGTGTTAGAATGGACTATTATAGGTACTGGTAAAACTGGCCATTTTTACATAATAAATATTCTCTAATTATTTAATGTGTACTTGAGAACAGTTTATAAATGTTGGATTCAAAAATTCCATGTCAGATAAAATTTCTTAAGCTGGTCATTGTGTTAACCATTGAATCTTAATCATAACTATTTGTTAGCCTTGTTGTTTCAACAATTGAAAGAGATGATGACATCTCCAGCTATAATGGTAACTTTGTCAATTTCTCATTGTAATTCTTTTGAATTTTTCCATACATTTTTATATGGTTTATATATTTACAGCTTTTACCTGCTATCTGAAAGGAGAGTATTGCGCTGAAAACTTTCATAAGCCAAAAAATGGCATAAAGCAAAAAGTACCCCCCACTTTGCAAAAGTTTGCCTTATACCACTTTACTTTTGCCAAAAACCTGTATTAGTACATTTTTTGTTAACTGAAAGAAATACAAAGAGAATTTTCACTTTTACAAAACAAAACAAAACCTTATTGAGGTAAAAATTGTTAGGCAGTCAGTGTAGAAGTCAGAGCTGTGGTTCTTTTTCTAATTCCTAATTTCAATTTTAATTTTCATACACAAGCATTTTGCTTCATTAAAAGCTATATTTACTCCTTCAGTTTCCAGGCATTCAAAGGAATGCCTCCCTGGTCTGGAGGGTCATAAAACATTCAGACCCAGGACAGGACAATCACTAACTGCTGTCCAGTTTATCAAGGAGAAAAAACTCCAGGTAGGCAATTAGCTCCTAAACACACATCTAGCCCCTCAATAATGGTCTGGGTGTCTTGAGAAAGGGTCAAGGGATGACGTTGCAATGTCTAGAAAAAACTGAGAAACTGGAGGATCCAAGAAAGTCATAAAAATGACAAACTGAATATTGCAACATTTAAACTGATTTGTCAGAAATGACGCATATCACATGTCTAACTCTGAGCCAACCAAAAGTGAACAGATCAACTCTAATAAAGATATAAAAACTGAGGTTATTCCTGCCTTTGGGAGCTCTCTTCACCCCTTCTCAGTATCCATGCTGAGGGCTTTGTATCTCCATCCTTTAAAACAAACTTTGCATGCATGTGTGTTTGCTGAGTTTGAGGAGGAATTCATTCTTTAACTCCATGAACAGAACCCAGTTTCCCATTTCATTATCTTGCCAATATGGATGTTTATTAAAAGTGAAGTGGCATAATATGAACTTTTGGAAAGCAGAAGATACCTGTACAAATACAAGTGTATATACTAGTAAATACTGTGGTGTTGGAGAAGACTCTTGAGAGTCCCTTGGACTGCAAGGAGATCCAACCAGTCCATTCTGAAGGAGATCAGCCCTGGGATTTCTTTGGAAGGACTGATGTTGAAGCTGAAACTCCAATATTTTGGCTACCTGATGCAAAGAGCTGACTCATTTGAAAAGACCCTGATGCTGGGAAAGATTGAAGGCGGGAGGAGAAGGGGATGACAGAGGATGAGATGGTTGGATGGCATCACTGACTCAATGGACATGGGTTTGGGTGGACTCCAGGAGTTGATGATGGACAGGGAGGCCTGGCGTGCTGTGGTTCATGGGGTCACAAAAAAAGAAAAAAATATGATATGCTGTTATACTGAGTAATGTAAAATATGTGTACACATATATTTGGTATGAACACATAAATTAAATCATATTTTCCCAAGAGCTGACTATATTGTAATTATGTAGTGAAATCTATAAATCTACCTTATCTGTATTGATTTTTTTCCCCAAAAACTCTATTTTAAGCTACACTATTATGTGAAACCCTGTACCAAGTTCACAGGACAAAAATCTCTGGAACTGACCAAGCCCCATAGCAACTGTTGCCACAACCCTCCAGTTCCCTGACCCCATATTAGGTAAAATACCCACCCTACTACCTATCCTATAGCATCCTAACCAATCACCTAATGCCACCATTTCATTAGGGACTTTCTCTGTCTTGAGGTTATAAAAATTGGCTACCAGCCTGCGAAAGCCTTTTGGCTCTCCCTTGAGCAGACCACCTGTTCTAATCTTGTCTCCCAGTCTAATAAACCTTATTCTCCTCTCATTCTGCCTCATGTCTGGAAATTCTTTTCCAGCCCATGCACGGACCATGACATATATATCTATGTATTCAACCTTTAAGTGACTTTATGTTTCATGTGTATTTTGTAAACAACACACAGCTGGATTTCTTTTTAATCCAAATTGAAAAAAATTATCTCCTGACCATTTATGTACCTATTTTATGTATATATTTTAGCTTGATTCTTCCATCTTACTTCATTAGAATTTGTAACACATAGTATATGCTTTCTTCTCCTTTCTTGTCAGTTTCTTTAAAAATCTTTATCTTCTTTTTAAGAACAAATGCCTTAGAGAATTCTCATATTCTCTGGTGCCCCCAAACTCCAACCCTACCACATTGACATACTTCCTGCATTCTTCTCTTTTTTTTTTAAATTTAATTTTATTTTTTAACTTTACAAAATTGTATTAGTTTTGCCAAATATCGAAATGAATCCACCACAGGTACACATGTGTTCCCCATCCTGAACCCTCCTCCCTCCTCCCTCCCCATACCATCCCTCTGGGTCATCCCAGTGCACTAGCCCCAAACATCCAGTATCGCGCATCGAACCTGGACTGGCATCTCATTTCATACATGATATTTTACATGTTTCAATGCCATTCTCCCAAATCTTCCCACCCTCTCCCTCTCCCACAGAGTCCATAAGACTGATCTATACATCAGTGTCTCTTTTGCTGTCTCGTACACAGGGTTATTGTTACCATCTTTCTAAATTCCATATATATGCGTTAGTATACTGTATTGGTGTTTTTCCTTCTGGCTTACTTCACTCTGTATAATAGGCTCCAGTTTCATCCACCTCATTAGAACTGATTCAAATGTATTCTTTTTAATGGCTGAGTAATATTCCATTCTGTATATGTACCATAGCTTTCTTATCCATTCATCTGCTGATGGACATCTAGGTTGCTTCCATGTCCTGGCTATTATAAACAGTGCTGCGATGAACATTGGGGTACACGTGTCTCTTTCCCTTCTGGTTTCCTCAGTGTGTATGCCCAGCAGTGGGATTGCTGGATCATAAGGCAGTTCTATTTCCAGTTTCTTAAGGAATCTCCACACTGTTCTCCATAGTGGCTGTACTAGTTTGCATTACCACCAACAGTGTAAGAGGGTTCCCTTTTCTCCACACCCTCTCCAGCATTTATTATTTGTAGACTTTTGGATCGCAGCCATTCTGACTGGTGTGAAATGGTACCTCATAGTGGTTTTGATTTGCATTTCTCTGATAATGAGTGATGTTGAGAATCTTTTCATGTGTTTGTTAGCCATCTGTATGTCTTCTTTGGAGAAATGTCTATTTAGTTCTTTGGCCCATTTTTTGATTGGGTCATTTATTTTTCTGGAGTTGAGCTGTGGGAGTTGCTTGTATATTTTTGAGATTAGTTGTTTGTCAGTTGCTTCATTTGATATTATTTTCTCCCATTCTGAAGGCTGTCTTTTCACCTTGCTTATAGTTTCCTTTGATGTGCAGAAGCTTTTAAGGTTAATTAGGTCCCATTTGTTTATTTTTGCTTTTATTTCCAATATTCTGGGAGGTGGGTCATAGAGGATCCTGCTGTGATGTATGTCAGAGAGTGTTTTGCCTATGTTTTCCTCTAGGAGTTCTCTTTTGTTCTGGCTTTACTTATTTATAAGACATCTAATGAAGGCATTTGCTCACACTTACTTTTTTTTTTTTTTCTGGCTGCCAATATTTTTTAGATTTATTTCTTTTCTTATTGAAAAGCTCTTCCCAAACAGTTGTTGATGAGGGATTTTGTGTTGCAAAACTAGTGAAACTTTGAATATTGAGAATTGTTTTGATTTGTTTAACTATGTTAAAATGCATACCATAAATATAGCCATTTTTAAACACAGGCATATCTCATTTTATTGTGATTCACTTTATTGAACTTGGAAGATATTGTGTTTCTACAAATTGCAGGTCTGTGGCAACCCAAGTTCTAGTAAATCTATCCACACCATTTCTCAACAGCATTATATTTAAATTAAGGCTTGTTTGGGCTTTCCTTGTCACTCAGTTGGTAAAGAATCCTCCTGCAGTGCAGGAGACCTGGGTTTGATCCCTGGGTTGGGAAGATCCCCTGGAGAAGGCAAAGGCTACCCACTCCAGTATTCTGGCCTGGAGAATTCCATGAACTGTATAGTCCATCGGGTCACAAAGAGTCAGACACAACTGAACGACTTCAAAGCAAGTTTACTGTTTTTTAAAACTAATATAATGTTATTTTTACAGTAAACCACAGTATAATGTAAACATAACTCTTATATGCACTGGGAAACCAAAAGAAAAAAAAAAAATCATGTCACTTGCTTTATTGTAATCATCTGAAAACAAACACACAATATATGCAGGGTATACTTGTATACAATTCAAGAGTGTTAAGTATGTTGACTTTGTGCAACTAATCTCCAGAACTCTTTTCATCCTGCAAAACAGAAACTATACCAATTAGGCAATATTCCTTTATTCCACCTCCCCCCAGATTCTGGCAAATACCAGAAAGCACTAATTTCTGAGTGTAATCATACACTGTTTGCTATTCTGTGGCTGATGTATTTCACTTAACATAAGGTTCCCAAAGTTCATCCATGTTGTAGCATGTGTCAAAATGTCCTTCTTTTTAAGATACAGTTATTTTCCATTGTATGTGTATATGACATTTTGTTTATTAATTTATCTATTAATGCACACTTGTATTGTTTTAGCCTTTTGGCTACTGTGAATAATACTGCAGTGAACATGGGTGTGTAAATATTCCCTTAAGATTGTACTTTCACATCTTGAGGTATATGGGTATATGCCTAGAAGTGGAATTACTGGATCATAATAATTTAATTTTTAAGTGTTTGAGGACTCTCCATACTGTTTTCCATGCAACTGTACTGTGGAGCCCTGTACTAAGGTCACAGGATAAAAATCTTAGGAACCGACCAAGCCCCATTACAACTGTTGCCATGAGCTTCCATATCTAAACCGGCCAGTTCCCTGGCCACACATTATATAAAATATCCACCCTTCTATCCATCGTATAGCATCCTAACCAATCACATAATGCCACCATTCCAGGAGGATTTTTTTTTTTTCTTTCTTGAGGCTACAAAAATGGGCTGCAAGTCTGTGAAAGGGTACAGCATCTCCGACTCTAATACACTTTATTCTCTTCTCATTCCAACCCACATATGGACCACAACATGCACTCTTTTACATTCCCACTGATAGAGCACAAGGATTCCAGTTTCTCCACATCCTCACCAACAATGATTATTTTCTATTTTCTTTGTGTGTGTGTGTGTGTGTATGTGTGTGTATATATATATATATATATATGGCAGTCATTCTAATGAATGTGATGTGGTAATTTATTGTATTTTATTTTAATTTGCATAATGATTATTGTTATTAAGTGCTTTCTCATGTGCTTATTGATCATTCATATAGCATCTTTAGAGAAAGATTTATTTTAAATTTTTCATATATTTTCTAATCAAATTGTTTGATTTTTCTCATTGAATTATAAGAATTTTTACATATCTGGATATTAATCCCTTTACAGATATATAGTTTGCAAATACTTTCAAAAATTCTATATGCTTCCTTTCCACTCTGTTGACTGCTTACTTTAACACATAGAAGTTTTTAATTTTGATGTTCTCGGATTTATCTATTTTGTTGTTGTTGTTGTTTGTTTTTGACTACACACTGAATGTCACAATAAAGAAACCATTGCCAAATCCAATGTCATGAAACTTTCCCCAATGTTTTCTTCTGAGAGTTTCATAGTTTTAACTCATGTTTGGATCATTGATCAACTTGAGTCAATTTTTGTATATGATGTAAGTAAGTGTTCAGTTTAAATCTTTTGCAGGTGAATATACTTATTACTCCGGAGAAGGCAATGGCACCCCACTCCAGTACTCTTGCCTGGAAAATCCCATGGATGGAGGAGCCTGGAAGGCTGCAGTCCATGGGGTCGCTGAGGGTCAGACACGACTGAGCGACTTCACTTTCACTTTTCACTTTCGTGCATTAGAGAAGGAAATGGCAACCCACTCCAGTGTTCTTGCCTGGAGAATCCCAGGGACGGGGGAGCCTGGTGGGCTGCCGTCTATGGGGTCGCACAGAGTCAGACACGACTGAAGTGACTTAGCAGCAGTAGCAGTATACTTATTACTCAACACCATTAAAACAAACAAACAAACAAACAAAACAAAACTGTCCTTTCTTAATTAAATGATCTTGATAACTGTGTCAAAAATAATTTGACCATATATGTGAGGGTTTATTTTTGTGCTGTCTGTTTTATTCCATTGGTCTGTTCCATGTATGCCTTTATACCAATACCACACTGCTTTGATTAAAATCAGGAAGTGGGAGACCACCAAATTTGATATTCGTTTCCAAAATTGCCTAGGCTACTTGGAGTTCTTTGACATTCTGTATAAATTTTAGGATGAATTTTTCTCTATCTACAAAAAAAATGACATTGGTATTTTGGTAGGGGTTATATTGATTCTGTAGATCACTTTGTATAGTATTGACATGTTAACAATACTAAGTCTTCCAATCAATGAACACATGATAGCTTTCCAAGTATTTGTGACTTTGATTCATTTCAGAAAGTTTGTAGCTATCAGTATATATGTTTTTTGCCTTTTAAGCTATGTTTATTTCTAACTACTTTATTTGTTTTTTAAGCCATCATAAATTGTATTGTTCCTTAATTTATTTTTTAGATTGCTATTGTATAAAAATATATTGATTTCTGCATGTTTTCTTGTCTTGAAAATTTGCTGAATTCATTCATTAGGTCTAATAGTGAAATGTTTAGAGTTTTATGCATATAAAATCATATAGTTTTGAGTTGTTTTTTCTATATGTTATAAGGTAGTGTTCCTTTCCTTTTTTGCATGTGGATATCTACAATCCCCAACAAAATTTGTGAAAGAGACTATGCTTTATCCAGTGTATATTCTTGGCACTCTCGTAAAAAATCAGTTGGCTCAGTTGACTGTATATTCATGGGTTTATTTCCATGTCTATATTCTGTTCCATTTTTCTGTATGACTGTCTTTGTGCCACTACCATACTGTATTAACTATTAGCACAGTTTGTAATATATTTTGAATTCTGGAAATGTGATACTTCCAGCTTTATTTTTCTTTTTCAAAATAGTTTTGGCTATTCTGGGTCTTGTGAGATTTCATATACATTTTAGGATTTTTTGTTTTAGTTTTTGTGAAAGATGCAATTGAGATTTTGATGTAGATATCATTGAATCTGTAAATTTGAGTAGTATGGACAATCAATGAACACAGGATATCCTTCCATTTATTTGTTTCTCCTTTAATTTCTTTTGTCAATATTTGCAGTTTTTAGTGTACAAGTGTTTTGTGTACTTGGATAAGTTTATTCCTAAGCATTTTATTCTTTTCAATGCTATTATACTGAGATTGTTTTCTTAATTTCCTTTTGAAACACTTTGTCTGTGGTTCAGGAGCTCTGAAGAGCTCCAGTACCATAGTACTTTAGATCTCAGCACAAAGAATACAGTGAAAGCAAAGTGATAGATAAGAAGTGATTTATTAGAATAAGATGCTTGTGAGATTTTCTCCAAGCTAGGCTTCAAGAGTACATGAAGTGAGAACTTCCAGATGTACAAGTTGGATTTAGAAAAGGCAGAGGAAGCAGAAATCAAATTGCCAACATCCATTGGATCATAGAAAAAGCAAGAGAATTCCAGAAAAAAAATCTGCTTCATTGACTATGCTAAAGCCTTTGACTGTGTGGATCATAAGAAACTGTGGAAAATTCTTCAAGAGATGGGAATACCAGACCACCTTACCTGCCTCCTGAGAAATATGTATGCAAATCAAGAAGCAACAGTTAGAACCATGTTGAGGTCCTTTAATGGACGGGAACTTGGTGGTCCAGAGTTGATGATAAGAAAGTAAAGGAGAGAAAGAGGCTGATATTCCTTGGTTTACACAGAAAGCCAATAAAGCCCCTGCGTGGGGCTTACTCTGTTCACGAAGGCCTCAGGCGCCGTCTCGATGGGGTGAAGACACAGAGCACCTTCTCAAGAGGGGTCTTAGAAGCCCGGGCAGGAAAGTGAACTCAGAGAGCCTCTGTGCTCCAGGGGATCAGCCTGAAAAAGAGAGAGAGAGAGAAAGAAAGAAAGACACAGGGACCAGAGCTCTGATGGAGCAAAGATGTTTTAATCAACATGGTGTGGGCATATATACCATCTTACAAAGTAGTTATTCTCAGCAAAGATAAAGATTAAAATTCCAGACTTACAAAACATAGGCAATCCATATTAAAGAGAGAGATTTGTAAACAATCACTTTTACCGTATGGTTCACAAGAAGGAAGAGGGTACTTATCACCATATAGAAACGCTAATGAAGGAAATGCCTGGATTCCTCAGTCCCAGGAGAGGCTTGCCTCTCCTCTTAATTCCTGAATATTCAGGAATTAATAAGGAGCAGAGACTTCCTGACAGATCCAAAACAGCACACAGGAAGCCTCCTGTTAGATGCTTCCTGACAATTCCCCCTATTTTATTATATTTGTAAAACGAAATTTGATTTGTATCAGTTGTAGGCACTATGATTATAATGAATCAAGAGTAACACAATATTGAGGTAATCTGGAAGCAAGTCCAACCATAGGACCTTCCTCCCAGGGTCGTTGGAGATTTACTGCTAACTACAAATTATGTACAGATCAAAGAAGCAAAAGGGAATCATTTCTTAAAGAGATAGAGGAGTTAGGACAAGTATATAGTTTACAATTAATACAAATTACAGAACGTAAAGTCTTATTGTAAATTTCCTATGGCAATAACAAAAGGAAGTGGGACATAGGCCTGAATAACATATGACTGATTATGGAAATAGTTACTATGACCACAACTGGCCCCTGTAAAATGTCTGGTCCAAGTTCCAAGCTTTTTGGTGCTCGCAGCCCAAATGTCCCATTGTTTAAGCCCAAATGGCCTATTGTTCGAGGAGGGGGGGGTGTCATTCCACCGTCAAGTCAGCCAAGAAGTCCTTTGTCATGGTAATGTTTTATTAGTAACCTTTTTCATATTGTTTTTTGTTCTTTCCTTAACTCTTTCCCTAAAGTTTCAGTAGTGTAAACATGGTTCATAGTAAATAACCCAAGCAGTTTCCGAAGGTCTTCTTTTGGAGGCAGGATGAAAACTCAAGTTTGTCAGCTGACATTTATGTGTAATTTCCCTAGGCCCCTGCACAAGGGAAGGACTGCATATCCTAAAGAAATGTTAATTAGTTTTCCCTCCTCCCCAGGGTGTGAGGACCCTTTAAAGTATAGAGTCATTAGTTGAAATGATTGGTCTGCTCTCTGTCCATTCAACCATCTATAATAAAGGGAGGGTTGGGTATTAGTCTGAGCTCGAGCTGGGGGAGGTACAGGCCAAAAGACTGAGCATTGCCAGGAGAATGTATTCAGGACTCCAAGGCAATCCCTGTTGAGAGACCAAATTTTCAGCTCAATTAGTAAGGGTTTTTATTTGTCCCCAAGTGGGAAGATCATAGGGGTCATGCCTCCAAGGGCAGTGCTTTCTGGAGATCTTTAGAGCATACATAGCCCATATTGGAATTTCTTCTTCCTGGGGTTCTTGTTTCATCTCCATTTTGAATGACGGGGGCCCCCTTGGGTCAAATCTTAAGAGGTTAAACAATTTAAAACAAATAAAGCTGTATTAACAATAGTTATAGGTTTAGAAAATATGTTGGAATCTAGTAAAGTCTGCTTTAGATAAGGAAGACAGTACTGTACCTGTGTATTCCCCTTTTTTAAATTTTTTTTTTATTTGTAACTTTAGTGTGTGATGTGTTTGACTATATCTTGTGTCCTAATTATAAGGAATACCTGTAATATGTATAATGGGAAAAGATTGTAAAAATTGTTTGAAGTTTAAAGTGTCTCAAAATATAGGCAGGGTATAACATGTTGTGTAGCTTCACCACGAAGAGGTGTGGCCCAGATAAAAGAGAAATTTGTGTCTATACAAACGTGTAGGAAAGAAAATGGAGAAAGTTCAGGGCAATGAGTTACTACATCCATTTGTCATAGTTCATTAGGTTGTAAACCGTGAGGATTGATACCTTGTGCAATGGGTCGAAGATGTAGGAGTCTACAAGTAGAGCAATTACTAATAATTTCTTTAGCTTGGCGGTATGGGATTTTCCATTGCTGGTGTATGAAGCCAGCATTGTTATGGAACAGAGTATGCTATTCCTCTGGAGTAGCAAAAGAAATCAGTTTATGAGCTTGTTCATTATCATAAGTCATGGGGCCCAGAAGACAAGAATGCGTTCTAATATGTGTAATATAAATGGGAGAATTGTGGTTTTTAACAACAGATTATAGTTTGAAAAAGAGTTGTTGAATAATAGGTTGATTGGAGTTTATGGTGGAGGTTTCTATATTTTTTAATACAAAAACAGAATATATAGAGTCAGAGACTATATTAATGGGGTAAGGATGTAGGCAAATAACTTAAATAAGAGCACATAATTTATTTTGTTGAGCAGAATGAAATTTAGCATAAAAGACTTTATATTCTTTAAGAGACCAGAATGAAGCTTTGGCATTTTTAGTCCCATCTATATAAAAAAACCTCGGCCTGTGGTATAGGCTGTGAGCTGATAATGTGAGAAATAATAAATTCGGTATTTTTGAAGAAATTTCACAGCTTACCAGAAGGATAATGAAATGAAATTTCTCCAAAATATTCCAGAAAAGCTATTTGGAAATTGGTAGAAGTTTGTAAAGCATTCTCAAATTGAGATTTATTGATAGGTATTACAATTTAATGAGGATTGGAGCCAATTAGAGTTTTAGTCCTATTTCTTCCATTGATAATGATTAGAGCAATTAAATTAAGGTAGGGTGTAAGTGACTTCATTCCCCTAAAATGGGTATAGATCCATTCTACTGGGTGTTCTTGTTGGGCAAGAAGTCCTGTGAGAGAATGGTGAGAGGGAGTATAAACAATTCTAGAGGTAAATCTATTTTGATGCGAGTAAGAAATTGTTTCTGTAATTTATTTAGCACCAGAGTTCCTCTCGTGCCTCTTGAGAAAGTGAATGAGGGCTATTTAAATCAGGATCTCCTTTTAAGGTATTAAATAGGTTATTCAGTTGATAATTAGCAATGCCTAAACAAGGTCTAATCCAATTAATATCACCTAAGAGTTTTTTAAAATCATTTAAGGTTGATAATTTATCAGTACAGATCTGAGTTAGTTGGGGAGTAATGCATTGCCTATTAACAACGAACCCCAACTAATGGTAAGGTGTAGAGGTTTGAATTTTTTCAGGGGCAATGATTAGAGTTTTTAAAGCATAGTTGAGCTATATCAAACATGTGTTGAGTTTCTAAGATAGATGGAGCCGAAAACAATATATCATCCACATAGTGAATAACAAGAAAATTAGGAAATTGCTTTCTCACAGGCTCAAGGGCTTTGGCTACGTAGTACTGACACATGGTGGGAGAATTCATCATCCCTTGTGGCAGTACAGTCCATTGGTACCATTTATGAGGTCCAATATGATTAGGATAAGGGAGAGAGAAAGCGAATCTCTCTAGTTCTAAAGGGTGTAAAGGTATATTAAAAAGCAAACTTGTACTTTTCCTTAGCAACTATGAAGTGTCTTGTATATTAGCATTTTATAGATCGGTGAATATATTTATTATATTATATTATAATATATATTTATTATAAATATAAATATATGTTTATATTTATATATATCAATATATTACACATTATATATTTATTAATAGTTTAAAATCTCTTTAGTTTTTCTGTCAGAAACTTTTTGTAAGAGGAAGTTAATGTTTAGTAATTAAAGTTTTAAAATCTTATTTTATTTGGAAATGACCTAGCTATTTAATAAACTTTTATTATTTAATTGAGTACAACTCTAGAAATTTAAGTTATCCCAAACTTAAGAGATTATAGATTATAATAACAGATTATAATAGATTGTTCTATTAAAATATAATTATTTTAATAGTTTATCTAAAAGTTTTTATCTCATTTATATATTTATATATGTGTATATATAAAGAGTTCATAATAAAAGTATTATAAAATGTTGATGACTTAAGATGTCTTTTTTTTCTCTTTTTTAATTTATTTTACTTTATTTTTTAACATTACAAAATTGTGTTGGTTTTGCCATATATCAACATAAATCCACCATAGGTATACACGTGTTTCCCATCCTGAACCCTCCTCCCTCTTCCTTCCCCGTACCATCCCTCTGGGTCGTCCCAGTGCACCAACCTCAAGCATCCAGTATCGTGCATAGAACCTGGACTGGCAACTCGTTTCATATATGATATTATACATGTTTCAGTGCATTTCTCCCAAATCATCCCACCCTCTCCCTCTCCCACAGAGTCTAAAAGACAGTTCAACACATCAGTGTCTCTTTTGCTGTCTCGTGTACAGGGTTATTGTTACCATCTTTCTAAAGTCCATATATATGCATTCAGTTCAGTTCAGTTCAGTCGTTCAGTCGTGCCCGACTCTTCACGACCCCACGAATCCCAGCATGCCAGGCCTCCCTGTCCATCACCAACTCCTGGAGTTCACCGAGACTCACGTCCATCGAGTCAGTGATGCCATCCAGCCATCTCATCCTCTGTCGTCCCTTTCTCCTCCTGCCTCCAATCCCTCCCAGCACCAGAGGCCTTTCCAATGAGTCAAATCTTGGCATGAGGTCGCCAAAGTACTGGAGTTTCAGCTTCAGCATCATTCCCTCCAAAGAAATCCCAAGGCTGATCTCCTTCAGAATGGACTGGTTGGATCTCCTTGCAGTCCAGGGGACTCTGAAGAGTCTTCTCCAACACCACAGTTAAAAAAATCAATTCTTTGGTGCTCAGCCTTCTTCACAGTCCAACTCTCACATTCATACATGACCACAGGAAAAACCATAGCCTTGACTAGACGGACCTTTGTTGGCAAAGTAATGTCTCTGCTTTTGAATATGCTATCTAGGTTGGTCATAATTTCCTTCCAAGGAGTAAGCGTCTTTTAATTTCATGGCTGCAGTCACCATCTGCAGTGATCTTGGAGCCCAAAAAAAATAAAGTCTGATACTGTTTCCACTGTTTCCCCATCTATTTCCCACAAAGTGATGGGACCGGATGCCATGATCTTCGTTTTATGAATGTTGAGCTTTAAGCCAACTTTTTCACTCTCCTCTTTCACTTTCATCAAGAGGCTTTTTAATTCCTCTTCACTTTCTGCCATAAGGGTGGTGTCATATGCATATCTGAGGTTATTGATATTTCTCCCCGCAATCTTGATTCCAGCTTGTGTTTCTTCCAGCCCAGCGTTTCTCATGATGTACTCTGCAAAAAAGTTAAATAAGCAGGTGACAATATAGAGCCTTGACGTTCTCCTTTTCCTATTTGGAACCAGTCTGTTGTTCCATGTCCAGTTCTAACTGTTGCTTCCAGACCTGCATACAGATTTCTAAAGAGGCAAGTCAGGTAGTCTGGTATGCCCATCTCTTTCAGAATTTTCCACAGTTTATTGTAATCCACACAGTCAAAGGCTTTGGCATAGTCAATAAAGCAGAAACAGATGTTTTTCTGGAACTCTCTTGCTTTTTTGATGATTCAGCGGATGTTGGCAATTTGATCTCTGGTTCCTCTGCCTTTTCTAAAACCAGCTTGAACATCGGGAAGTTCACGGTTCACGTATTACTGAAGCCTGGCTTGGAGAATTTTGACCATTAATTTGCTAGCGTAAGAGATGAGTGCAATTGTGCGGTAGTTTGAGCATTCTTTGGCATTGCCTTTCTTTCTCAAGATTGCTTTGACTATTCGAGGTTTTTTTTATTTCCATACAAATTGTGAAATTATTTGTTCTAGCTCTGTGAAGAATACCGTTGGTAGCTTGATAGGGATTGCATTGAATCTATAAATTGCTTTGGGTAGTATACTCATTTTCACTATATTGATTCTTCCAATCCATGCACATGGTATATTTCTCCTTCTATTAGTGTCCTCTTTGATTTCTTTCACCAGTGTTTTATAATTTTCTATATATAGGTCTTTAGTTTCTTTAGGTAGATATATTCCTAAGTATTTTATTCTTTTCTTTGCAATGGTGAATGGAATTGTTTCCTTAATTTCTCTTTCTATTTTCTCATTATTAGTGTATAGGAATGCAAGGGATTTCTGCGTGTTGATTTTATATGTTGCAACTTTACTATATTCATTGATTAGTTCTAGCAATTTTCTGGTGGAGTCTTTAGGGTTTTATATGTAGAGGATCATGTCATCTGCAAACAGTGAGAGTTTTACTTCTTTTCCAATTTGGATTTCTTTTATTTCTTTTTCTGCTCTGATTGCTGTGGCCGAAACTTCCAAAACTATGTTGAATAGTAATGGTGAAAGTGGAAACCCTTGTCTTGCTCCTGACTTTAGGGGAAATGCTTTCAATTTTTCACCATTGAGGATACTGTTTGCTGTGGGTTTGTCATATATAGCTCTTATTATGTTGAGGTATGTTCCTTCTATTCCTGCTTTCTGGAGAGTTTTTATCATCAATGGATGTTGAATTTTGTCAAAGGCTTTCTCTGCATCTATTGAGATAATCATATGGTTTTTATTTTTCAATTTGTTAATATGGTGTATTACATTGATTGATTTGCAGATATTGAAGAATCCTTGCATCCCTCGGATAAAGCCCACTTGGTCATGATGTATGATCTTTTTAATGTGTTGTTGGATTCTGATTGCTAGAATTTTGTTAAGGATTTTTGCATCTATGTTCATCAGTGATATTGGCCTGTAGTTTTCTTTTTTTGTGGCATCTTTGTCAGGTTTTGGTATTAGGGTGATGGTGGCCTCATAGAATGAGTTTGGAAGTTTATCTTCCTCTGCAATTTTCTGGAAGAGTTTGAGTAGGATAGGTGTTAGCTCTTCTCTAAATTTTTGGTAGAAATCAGTTGTGAAGCCGTCTGGACCTGGGCTTCTGTTTGCTGAAGATTTCTGATTACAGTTTCAATTTCCATGCTTGTGATGGGTCTGTTAAGATTTTCTATTTCTTCCTGGTCCAGTTTTGAAAAGTTGTATTTTTCTAAGAATTTGTCCATTTCTTCCACGTTGTCCATTTTATTGGCATATAATTGCTGATAGTAGTCTCTTATGATCCTTTGTATTTCTGTGTTGTCTGTTGTGATCTCTCTATTTTCATTGCTAATTTTACTGATTTGATTTTTCTCCCTTTGTTTCTTCATGAGTCTGGCTAACGGTTTGTCAATTTTATTTATCCTTTCAAAGAACCAGCTTTTGGCTTTGTTGATTTTTGCTATGGTCTCTTTTGTTTCTTTTGCATTTATTTCTTCCCTAATTTTAAAGATTTCTTTCCTTCTACTAACCCTGGGGTTCTTCATTTCTTCCTTTTCTAGTTGTTTAAGGTGTAGAGTTAGGTTATTTATTTGACTTTTTTCTTGTTTCTTGAGGTATGCCTGTATTGCTATGAACTTTCCCCTTAGGACTGCTTTTACAGTGTCCCACAGGTTTTGGGTTGTTGTGTTTTCACTTTCATTCGTTTCTATGCACATTTTGATTTATTTTTTGATTTCTTCTGTGATTTGTTGGTTATTCAGCAGCGTGTTGTTCAGCCTCCATATGTTGGAATTTTTAATAGTTTTTCTCCTGTAACTGAGATGTAATCTTATTGCATTGTGATCAGAAAAGATGCTTGGGATGATTTCAATTTTTTTGAATTTACCAAGGCTAGATTTATGGTCCAGGATGTGATCTATCCTGGAGAAGGTTCTGTGTGAGCTTGAGAAAAAGGTGAAATTCATTGTTTTGGGATGAAATGTCCTATAGATATCAATTAGGTCTAACTGGTCTGTTGTATCATTTAAAGTTTGTGTTTCCTTGTTAATTTTGTGTTTAGTTGATCTGTCCATAGGTGCGAGTGGGGTATTAAAATCTCCCACTATTATTGTGTTATTGTTAGTTTCCCCTTTCATACTTGTTAGCATTTGTCTTACATATTACGGTGCTCCTATGTTGGGTGCATATATATTTATAATTGTTCTATATTCTTCTTGGATTGATCCTTTGATCATTATGTAGTGACCTTCCTTGTCTCTTTTCACAGCCTTTGTTTTAAAGTCTATTTTATCTGATATGAGTATTGCTACTTCTGCTTTCTTTTGGTCTCTGTTTGCATGGAAAATCTTTTTCCAGCCCTTCACTTTCAGTCTGTATGTGTCCCCTGTTTTGAGGTGGGTCTCTTGTAGACAACATATATAGGGGTCTTGTTTTTGTATCTATTCAGCCAGTCTTTGTCTTTTGGTTGGGACATTCAACCCATTTACATTTAAGGTAATTATTGATAAGTACGATCCTGTTGCCATTTACTTTATTGTTTTGGGTTTGAGTTTATACACCCTTTTTGTGTTTCCTGTCTAGAGAATATCCTTTAGTATTTGTTGGAGAGCTGGTTTGGAGGTGCTGAATTCTCTCAGCTTTTCCTTGTCTGTAAAGCTTTTGATTTATCCTTCATATTTGAATGAGATCCTTGCTGGGTACAGTAATCTGGGCTGTAGGTTATTTTCTTTCATCACTTTAAGTATGTAAGACATGTCTTAATTAGATTAGCAAACAATTATATTTAAATTATATTTATATTTAAATAAACGTTATATATTAAACATTTTTCAGTTCATGTGAATTTGAATTTAAATAGCTCATTAACTTCATAGTGCCTAAAAACAAAGCTGGTATATCGATGACAGCACTGCCAGATGTTGAGGGTTTCAGGTAAAAGATGGAATTTGCCCCAGGTTTTTGTTGAAGGGGACCTGGGGGGTCCCTGCTTGGAGTTTTCCGGAATAGGTATTCTTTCAATGTCAAATTTAGATTTACAATCTTTGGCCCAATGCATTCCTCTATGGTAGCAAGGCAGATTTGTGGAGGTTTTTTTTTTTTTTTTTTAATATATTATTTCTTTTCTTTTTCTTTTTCTTTTTTTTTTAGCTTTCTTAGGGCTGTCCCTTTTTAAATGGTTCTTATTTCCACATGTAAATTATCCTTTATTTCCCTTTCTTAAGGCAGCAGATATTGTTTCAGCTACCAATTGCATCTTTTGAGTTTCTAATCCTAGATTGCAACAAGCCTTCAAATAATCAATAATAGTCCGTGTCTCACGAATTGGAGCTATAGCTTTTTTACATTCCTGATTTGCATTTTCATAAGCAAGTAATTTCTCTAGTTACCTTTTGGCTTCTTCTCCAATTACAGTATGGGAAATAGCAGTTTCTAATCTAGCTAAAAAATCAGCATACGTTTCATTAGTTCCCTGAACTTTAAATAAGTGATGAAGTAAAGTAGAAAAGTGATGGGGCTTTCCAGCTGTATTACCCATGTCTTAGTACTTACCAGCCTCAATAGGCCCTGGGGTCACTCCGTCCAAGAATCTGCCTATGTGTACCAAGTCCCTGTTCTGGGCGCCACTTGTTGAGGTCTTTTAATGGACCAGAACTTGGTGGTCCGGAGTCGACGATAGGAAAGTAAAGGAGAGAAAGAGGCTGATATTCCTTGGTTTACACAGAAAGCCAATAAAGCCCCTGCATGGGGCTTGCTCTGTTCAGGAGGGCCTCAGGCACCCTCTCGATGGGTTGAAGGTGCAGAGCACCTTCTCAAGAGGGTCTTAGAAGCCTGGGCAGGAAAGTGAACTCAGAGAGCCTCTGTGCTCCAGGGGATCAGCCTGAAAAAGAGAGAGAGAGAAAGAAAGAAAGACACGGGGACCAGAGCTCTGATGGAGCAAAGGTATTTTAATCAACATGGTGTGGGCATATATACCGTCTTACAAAGTAGTTATTCTCAGCAAAGATAAAGATTAAAATTCCAGACTTACAAAACATAGGCAATCCATATTAAAGAGAGATTTGTAAACAATCACTTTTACCATATGGATCACAAGAAGGAAGAGGGTACTTATCACCATATAGAAACACTAATGAAGGAAATGCCTGGATTTCTCAGTCCCGGGAGAGGCTTGCCTCTCCTCTTACTTCCTGAATATTCAGGAATTAATAAGGAGCAGAGACTTCCTGACAGATCCAAAACAGCACACAGGAAGCCTCCTGTTAAATGGTTCCTGACAGAACCAGACTTGGAACGATGGACTGGTTCCAAATTTCCAAAGGAGTAGCTATATATTGTCACCCTGCTTATTTAACTTATATGTAGAGTATATCATGTGAAATGCTGGGCTGGATGAAGCACAAGCTGGAATCAAGACTGCTGGAAGAAATATCGATAACCTCAGATATGCAGATGACACCACCCTTATGGCAGAAAGCAAAAAGGAACTAAAGAGTCTCTTGATGAAAGTGAAAGAGGAGAATGAAAAAAGCTGGCTTAAAACTCAATATTCAAAAAACAAAGATCATGGCATCCAGTCCCATCACTTCATGGTAGATAGATGGGGAAACAGTGGAAACATTGAGAGATTTTATTTTCTTGGGCTCCAAAATCACTGCAGATGGTGACTGCAGCCATGAAACTAAAAGACTCCTTGGAAGAAAAACTATAACCAACCTAGACAACATATTAAAAAGCAGAGACATTACTTTGCTCACAAAGGTCCATCTAATCAAAGCTATGGTTTTTCCAGTAGTCATGTATCGTTGTAAGAGTTGGACCATAAAGAAAGTTGAGTGCCAAATAATTGATGCTTTTGAATTGTGATGTTGGAAAAGACTCTTGAGAATCCCTTGGACAGCAAGGAAATCAATCCAGTCCATCCTCAAAGAGATCAAACCAGTCAATCCTAAAGGAAATAAGTCCTGAATATCCATTGGAAGGACTGATGCTGAAGCTGAAGCTGAAGCTCCCATACTTTGTCCATTGATGCAAAGAACTGACTCATTGGAAAAGACGCTGATGCTGGGAAATATTGAAGGCAGGAGGACAAGGAGATGACAGAGAATGACATGGTTGGATGGCATCACCGACTTGACAGATGTGAGTTTGAGCAAGCTCCAGGAGTTGGTAATGGACAGAGAAGCCTGGTGGGTTACAGTCCTTGAGTCAGACACTGCTGAGCAACTGAACTGAGCTGAGATTTACAAGGGGCTTCCCTGGTGGTTCAGGTGGTAAAGAATCTGCCAGCAATGTGGGAGACCCAGGTTTGATTCCTGAGTTGGGAAGCTCCCTAGGAGAAGGGAATGACTACTCACTCCAGTATTCTTGCCTGGAGAATTCCATGGACAGAGGACCCTGGTGGGCTACAGTCCATGGAGTGGCAAAGAGTTGGACACAACTGAGCAAATGGGCAAGAAATCCCACACCTGAAAACTTAGTGGGCTACAGTTTTATAATCAAAGGAGAGGTGGGCAGGGGGAGATTTTCTTTGTCTTTCTTGAATAGATATCATGTTTCCATCATGAACTCCTCCTCAAGGTTGGGCAAAGGAGTTTTCTCCCTACATAGTCAAACTAGGTCAGTCCACAAATTAGTTTTTTGTGTGTGCAAAGAGCATGTCCTAAGGATCGCTAACTTATTGAGCTCACTGGGCAGTAGGTGGGTCTCATACCACCATTGTTTTATTGTTTGGGGACATGTCTTACGTTTCAGTTGCATGGTTATGTTGCTAAGCAAGCCTGCTTGGTTTTGTTGTTAAGCAAACCTCCTTTCTTGAGTAATCATTAACTTACAAGGGTCTCTGAATTTTTTGTTTATAATCTCCTAGTGGGATTAGCTATTTAATCATCTGTTTTTCCCTTCACTTTGTCCCTTTTTGGATGGTTCATTCTTATTATGTAAAAAAGAGCAACTGATATCTGTATGTTAACTTTGTATCCTTTAACTTGACTGAATTTGTTTATTAGTGCTAAGATTTTGGTGGAGTCTTTAAAGTTTTCTATATATAGGGCATCTGCAAACACAGGTAATTTTCTGGCTTCCTTTTTACTGTGAATGGATTCTTTCTTTTTTCTTAATTGCTCTGGCCAGGATTTTCAGTGATATATTGATGAGAAGTGGTAAGAATGAGCAAACTTCTCTTGTTCCTGAACTTAGAGAAATGTTTTCAGCTTTTGGACATTAAGCATGAAGTTTAGCCATGGGATGGTAATATATGCCTTTATTATATTGAAGTGGTTTTCTTCCATACACAATTTGTTGAGAATTCATGAAAGGGTATTGAATATTCCATAAATTTATGTATTTATTGAAATGATAATATTTTTGTCCTTTTTTTCTCTTAATGTATATTAACACATTTATCAATTTTCATATGGTAAAACTTCCTTACCTTCTTGACATAAATCCCACTAAGTGATGCTGTATGATACTTTCAATGTGCTATTGTATTGTTTATTATATTATTGAGGATTTTTACATCAATATTTGTCAGGAATATTGATGTGTTGTTTTCTTTTCTGGTAGTGCCTCTGTCTAGCTTTTCTATCAGGGTAATATTAAGAGATTTTAAATTTTTATTCAACTTCTTTATCTGTCATTGATGTTCAGATTTTCTATTTTTTAATGATTAAGTCTGGGAGGGTTGTCTTTTTCTAGGAATTTATCCTTCCACTTATGTCATACAAATTTTGGTGTACAATTGTTCATGTTAGTCTCAGGATCCTTTTTATTTCTGTGACATCATTTGTAATGTCCCCTTGTCATTATTAATCTTATTTGAGTCTTCTCTTTTTTCTTAGTCTAGCTAAAAGTTGGTCAATTTTATCTCTTCAAAATATAACTTATTTTAATTAATTTTCTCTATTGTTTTCTAATATCTATTTTGTTTATCCTACCATTTTTTCCCTTCTGTTGGCTTTGGATTTTGGATAGTTTATTCTTTCTCCTTTTTCTAGTTCCTTGAGGTATCAAGTTAGGTTGTTGATTTGAGAGTGTTCTTATTTGTAAGGGTTTGTATCTGTAGATTTTTCTTTTACAGCTGCTTTCACTGCATCCAGTAAAATGATATTTTGTGCTTTCATTTCTATAAATGTTTTAAAATTTTTTCTGGTGATTTATTTTTTGATTGATTGCTTGATTGAAAGTGTGCTGTTTAATTCTACATACATGGATTTCTGCAAAGTCATTGTCATTTCTTTTCTGCTACTGATTTCTAGCTTTATTCCATTTTGATTGGAAAATACATATTATTTCAAACTTCTAAATTTTATTAATACTTATTTTGTGGTCTAATTTATTGTATACTCTGGACAGTGTTCCATGTGCACTTGAGAAAAATGTTTTTCCCACTGTTGTTGGGTGAAGTATTCTGTGTATATTTCTTAGGCTTGATTTGTCTGTAGTGCTATGTCATTATTAATCTTCTGTCTAGTATAAATCATTATTGAAAGTAGGGTGTTGAAGTTCAATATTATCATTTTATAGAAGTCTATTGCCTCCTTCAAATTTGTTAATATTTGCTCCCTGTGTTTATATATTCTGATGTTTGAAGCATACATTTTATAATTATTGTATCTTCTTGGTGAATTGACCCACTTGTCACTATACAATGTCTTTCTTTGTCTTTTGTAGCAGTTTTTAATCTTAAACTTAACCTTGTCTGATATTAATATAGACACCTCTACTGTTTTTTTGGTTATTATTGCATGGAATGTCTTTGTCCATCCTTTAAATTTTGACCTATGTATGCCCTCAGATCTAAATATCTCTTGTAGACTGTAATGTTGAATCTTGATTTTTCAAAATTCATACTGCCAATAATGCTTTTCAATATTTTAAAGAATTTAACTTAACCCATTAGTTTAATTCATTTATATTTAAACTATTTACTTCTAAATAAGGAATTACAATTGCCGTTGTGTTATTTGCTTTCTATATGTCTTAAAATGTCTTTGAATCTCATTTAATACTCCCTTACTGTTTTCCTTTGTGTTTAGATGAATTTTTGTACTGATGTATTTTGATTCTCTTCTCACTTCCTTTTGTGTATGTTCAATAGTTATTTTCTTTGTGGTCACGATGTAGATTACAAAAAACAATCTCAAAGTTATAGCAATCTATTTTCAATGGGTAAAAACTTAATTTTAAGTTTACATACAAAAACTCTACACCTTTTGAGCTCCATACATATATTTATATAATTGATGTCACAAATATATATCTTTATATACTGTATATATATATATATATATATATATATATATATATATATATGTATATATGTATGTAAAGCATCTATATACTTTATATATATATATATATATATCTTTATATATATTAACACAGATTTATAATTTTTATGCTTTTATCTTTTAAACCCTAAAATAATTAAAGACATAGAGTTACAGACTTAAATTGTTATAATACAAACTTTACTATTTGTCCAATATATTTACTTCAGCAGAGAAATTTATATTTTTGAATGGGTTTAAATAACAGAGTGGTACCCTTTGTTTCAGTTTGAAAAACTCCTTTTAGCATGTTTTTGTAGGGGAGGTCTGGTAGTGAATTTCTTCAGTTTGCATTTATCTGAATAGTCCTGACTTTCTCAATCATTTATGAAGACAGACTTGTAAGACATAGAATTCTTGAGTGACAGATTTTTCCATCAGCACTTCATAGATCATCCCACTACCATCAGGCCTGTAAGGCTTATGCTGAGAAATCTGCTGATAATTTTATTTAAGCTGTCTTGTAAGTGATAAGTTGCATTTTGCTTCTGCTCAAGATTGTCTTTGACTAGCCAGACTCATCAAGAAAAAAGGGGAGGAAAATCAAATCAACAAAGTTAGAAATGAAAAAGGAGATGTTATAACAGACAACATCAAAATACAAAGGATCACAAGAGAATATTATGAGCAACTATATGCAAATAAAATGGACAGCCTAGAAAAAATGGACAGATTCTTAGAAAAGTTCAACCTCCCAAGACTGAACCATGAAGGAATAGAAATTATGAATAAGCCAATTACAAACACTGAAATCGAAACTGTGATCAAAAACCTCCCCAAAAACAAAGCCCAGGGCCAGATGGTTTCACAGGGGAATTCTATCAAATATTTAGACAAGAAATAATGCCTGTTTTTCTGAAACTCTTCCCCCAAAAAATGTAGAGGAAGGAACACTTCCAGACTCATTCTACAAGGCCACAATCACCCTGATACCAAAATCAGCCATGGAGAACACAAAAAAAGAAAATTACAGACCAATATCACAGGTGAACACAGACTCAAAAACCTTCAACAAAATTCTAGGAGACAGAATTCAACAACACATAAAAAGCTCATGCATCATGATCAAGTTGGGTTTATTCCAGGGATGCAAGGATTCTTCAATACATACAAATCAATCAATGTGACACACCATATTAACAAACTGAAAGATTTAAGCTATGGGGTAATCTCAATAGATGCAGAAAGAGCCTTTGACAAAATTCAGCATCCACTTATGATAAAAATGCTTAAAAAACTTGGCTTAAAGGGAACCTACCTCAACACAGTAAAGGCCATATATGACAAGCCCACAGCAAACATTATTCTCAATGGTGAAAAACTAAAAGCATTCCCATTGAGATCAGGAACAAGACAAGGGTGTCCACTCTCACCACTGTTACTCAACATAGTTTTGGACGTCCTAGCTATGGCAATTAGAGAAGAAAAAGAAATAAAAGAAATCCAGATCAGAAAAGGCAAAGTAAAACTCTCACTATTTTCAGATGATATGATACTATACAAAGAAAACTGAAAAGAAACTATCAGAAAATTACTAGAGCTGTGAATTCAGCATCAGCAAAGTCATAGGACACAAGGTCAATACACATAAATTACTTGCATTCCTATATACTAACAATGAAAAATAAAAAAGAGAAATTAATCAATCACATTCGTCACTACAACAAAAAGAATCAAATATCTAGGGATAAACCTACCTAAGGAGACAAAAGAATTGTATACAGAGAACTATAAGACACTGATGAAAGAAATCAAAGACGACATAAACAGATGGAGAGATACTCCATGTTCCTGGATAGGAAGAATAAATATTGTGAAAGTGACTATATTACCAAACACAATCTACAGATTCAATGTGATCCCTATCAAATTACCAATGGCATTTTTCACAGAACTAGAACAAAAAATTTTACAATTTATATGGAAACACAAAAGACCCCAAATAGCCAAAGCAGTCTTGAGAAAGAAGAATGGAGCTGGAGGAATCAAACTTCCTGATTTCAGACTATAATACAAAGCTACAGTCATCAAGACAGTATGGTACTGACACAAAAACAGAAATATAAAGCAATGGAAAAAGATAGAGTTCAGTTCAGTTCAGTCACTCAATCGTGTCTGACTCTTTGCAACCCCCTTGTCTGCAGCACGCCAGGCCTCCCTGTCCATCACCAACTCCCGGAGTTCAACCAAACTCATGTTCATTGGGTTGGTGATGCCATCCAACCATCTTATCCTGTCGTCCCCTTCTCCTCCTGCCCTCAATCTTTCCCAGCATCAGGGTCTTTTCAAATGAGTCAGCTCTTTGCATCAGGTGGCCAAGTATTGGAGTTTCAACTTCAACATCAGTCCTTCCAATGAACACCCAGGACTGATCTCCTTTAAGAACAAGATAGAGAGTCCAGAGATAAACCCACACATCTATGGGTACCTTATTTTTGATAAATGAGGCAAGAATATATAATGAGGCAAAGATGACCTCATATAAGTGGTGCTGGGAAAACTGGGTAGCCATATGCAAAAGAATGAAATTAGAATACTTCCTAAACCCATACACAAAAATAAACTCAAAATGGATTAAAGACCTAAATGTAAGACCAGAAGTTATAAAACTCTCAGAGGAAAACATAGGCAGAACACTCAATGACATAAATCAAAACAAGATCTTCCATGTCCCACCACCTAGAGTAATGGAAATAAAAAACAAAAATAAACAAGTGGGACCTAATTAAGCTTAAAGATTTTGCAGAGCAAAGGAAACTACAAACAAGATGAAAAGACAACACTCAGAATGGGAGAAGATAATGGAAAAGGAAATAACTGACAAAGAATTAATTTCCAAAATATACAAGCAGCTGATATAACCTAATACCAGAAAAAAAAAAAAAAATCGAGAAGTGGAAAAAAGACCTAAACAGACATTTCTCCAAAGAAGACATATAGATGGCTTACAAACGCATGAAATGATACTCAACATCACTATTAGAGAAATGCAAGCCAAAACCACAATGAGATACCACTTCACACCAGTCAGAATCATCATCATCAAAAAGTCTATAAACAATAAATGCTGGAGAGGGTGTGGAGAAAAGGGAACCCTCTTGCATTGTTGGTGGGAATGTAAATTGATACAGCCACTATGGAAGATTGTATGGAGATTCCTTTAAAAATTAGGAATAATACTACCATATGACCCAACAATCCCATTCCTAGGCATATACCCTGAGGAAATTAAAACTGAAAAATACACATGTATCGCAATGTTCATTGCAGCATTGCAGACCCTGATGCTGGGAAAGATTGAAGGAGGAGAAGAGGCAACAGAGGATGAGATGGTTGGATGGCATCACCAACTCGATGGGCATGAGTTTGACCAAGTTCTGGGAGCTGGTGATCAATAAGGAAGCCTGGTATGCTGCAATCCATGGGGTCACAAAGAGTCAGGCACAACTGAGCAACTGAACTAAACTGAACTGAATAATAGCCACAAGTCTTCTTACCATCATTACAATACTGTTGACTCCCAATTTTACCCACCCTACAATCCATTTTCCTTCTGGTAGACCTTAAACTGTTCTTATCTATATGTTTGTTTTTGATGGTTTGTTCAGATTTCACATATGAGTGAAATCATACAGTATTTTTATTTTTTGGTCTAAAGCAATTCACTTAGAATAACACCTTCAAGAGTCATCCTTGTTACAAATGGAAGGATTTTATACTTCTTTATGTCCCAGTAGAATTCTACTAGTATATGTAACCCACATTCTTTATTTTTATCCATACATCACTAAATACCTAGATCATTTCATATCTTGGCTTTTGTAAATAATGCTGCAATGAACATAGGATTGCAAATATCTTTTCAGGTAAGTGTTTTGGTTGTCCTTTGGATAATACCCAGTAGTGAAATAGCTGGGTCATGTGATTGTTTTGTTCTTATTTTAGTTTTTTTGAGGAAATTTCAGATGCATTATTTATAGACCAATCAACAGTGTATTAGGGTTCACTTTTCTCCACGTATTCTCCAATATTAGTTCATTCTTACCTTTTTGATAATAGTCTTTATAACAAATAACTGTGAAGTGATAAGTTATTGTGGTTTTGATTTGCATTTCTCTTATAACTAGTGATATTGAACATCTTTTCACAGGCCTACTGGACTTCTGTATATCTTCTTTGGAAAACTGTCCATTCAGATTCTCTACTTATTCTTTAACCAAGTTCTTTCATTCTTGTTGTTGTGAGTTGTATCAGTTTACTTGAATTCAGTCACTCAGTCATGTCGACTCTTTGCGATCCCATGGACTGCAATACACCAGGCCTCCCAGTCCATTGCCAACTCCCTGAGTATACTCAAACTCATGTCCATTGAGTCGATGATGTCATCCAACCATCTCATCCTCTGTTGTCTCCTTCTCCTCCATCCTTCAATCTTTCCAGGCATCAGGGTTTTTCAAATGAATCAGTTCTTTGCATCAGGTGGCCAAAGTACTGGAGTTTCAGCTTCAGCATCAGTCCTTCCAAAGAATATTCAGGACTGATCTCCTTTAGGATGGACAGGTTATATCTCCTTGCTGCCCAAGGGACTTTCCAGAATCTTCTCCAACACCAAAGTTCAAAAGCATCAATTCTTCGGCACTGAGCTTTATTTATGGTCCAAATTTCACATCTATACATGACTACTGGGAAAAAAAATAGCTATGACTAGATGGACCTTTGTTGACAAAGTAACATCTCTGCCTTTTAATGTTCTGTCTATGTTGGTCATAACTTTTATTCCAAGGAGCAAGTGTCTGCAGTGATTTTGGAGCCCCCCAAAATAAAGTCTCTCACTGTTTCCATTTTTCCCCATCTATTTTCCATGAAGTTATGGGACCAGATGCCAAGAACTTAGTTTTCTGAATGTTGAGTTTTAAGCCAACTTTTTCACTCTCCTCTTTCACGTTCACAGTTCACGTACTGCTGAAGCCTGGCTTGGAGAATTTTGAGCATTATTAGCATGTGCTTCTACTGCTGCTAAGTCACTTCAGTCATGTCCGACTCTGTGTGACTCCATAGATGGCAGCCCACCAGGCTCCGCCGTCCCTGGGATTCTCCAGGCAAGAACACTGGAGTAGGTTGCCATTTCCTTCTCCAATGCAAGAAAGTGAAAAGTGAAAGTGAAGTCACTCAGTCGTATGCGACTCTTCGCGATCCCATGGACAGCAGCGCACCAGGCTCCTCCGTCCATGGGATTTTCCAGGCAAGAGTACTGGAGTGGGGTGTCATCACCTTCTCCTATTAGCGTGTGAGATGAGTGCAATTGTGTGATAGTTTGATCATTCTTTGGAATTGCCTTTCTTTGGGATTGGAATGAAAACTGACATTTTCCAGTCCTGTGGCCACTGCTGAGTTTTCCAAATTTGCCAGCATATTGAGTGTAGCACATTCACAGCATCATCTTTTAGGATTTGAAATAACTCAACTGGAATTCCATCACCTCCACTAGCTTTGTTCATAGTGATACTTCCAAAGGCCCACTTGACTTCACGTTCCAGGATGTCTGGCTCTAGGTGAGTGATCACACCATCGTGGTTATCTGGGTCATGAAGATCTTTTTTTGTATAGTTCTTCTGTGTATTCTCGCCTCCTCTTTTTAATATCTTCTGCTTCTGTTAGGTCCATACTATTTCTGTCCTTTATTGAGCCCATCTTTGCATGAAATATTCCCTTGTATCTCTAATTTTCTTGAAGAGATCTCTAGTCTTTTCCATTCTATTGTTTTCCTCTATTTCTTTGCATTGACTGCTGAGGAAGGCTTTCTTATTTCTCCTTGCTATTCTTTGTAACTCTGCATTCAAATGGGTATATCTTTCCTTTTCTCCTTTGCTTTTCACTTTTCTTTTCCCAGCTATTTGTAAGGCCATTTTGCTTTTTTGCATTTCTTTTTCTTAGAAATGATCTGGATTCCTGTCTCCTGTACAGCGTCATGAACCACTGTCCACAGTTCATCAGGCACTCTGTCTATCAGATTTAGTCCCTTAAATCTACTTCTCACTTCCACTGTATAGTCATAAGGGATTTGATTTAGGTCATACCTGAATGGTCCAGTGGTTTTCCCCACTTTCTTCAATTTAAGTCTGATTTTGGCAATAAGGACTTTGTGATCTGCACCACAGTGACCTCCCAGTCTTGTTTTTGCTAACTGTATAGAGCTTCTCCATCTTTGGCTGCAAAGAATATAATCAATCTGATTTCAGTGTTGACCATCTAGTAATGTCGATGTCTAGAGTCTTCTCTTGTGTTGTTGGAAGATGGTGTTTGCTATGACCAGCTGGTTTTAGAAAACGCAGAGGAACTAGAGATCAAATTGCCAACAACTGCTGGATCATCTAAAAAGCAAGAGAGTTCCAGAAAAACATCTATTTCTGCTTTATTGACTATGCCAAAGCCTTTGACTGTGTGGAACAATAAACTGTGGAAAACTCTGAAAGAAATGGGAATACGAGATCACCTGACATGCCTCTTGAGAAACATGTATACAGGTCAGGAAGCAACAGTTAGAATTGGACTTGGAACAACAGACTGGTTCCAAATAGGTAAAGGAGTATGTCAAGACTGTATATTGTCACCCTGCTTATTTAACTTTTATGCAGAGTACATCATGAGAAACGCTGGGCTGGATGAAGCACAAGCTGGAACAAAGTTTGTCGGGAGAAATATCAATAATCTCAGATATGCAAATGACACCACCCTTATGGCAGAAATTGAAGAACTAAAAAGCCTCTTTTTTATTTTATTTTTAAACTTTACAAAATTGTATTAGTTTTGCCAAACATCAAAATGAATCCACCACAGGTATACATGTGTTCCCCATCCTGAACCCTCCTCCCTCCTCCCTCCCCATACCATCCCTCTGGGTCGTCCCAGTGCACCAGCCCTAAGCATCCAGTATCATGCATCGAACCTGGACTGGAATATCGTTTCATACATGATATTATACATGTTTCAATGCCATTCTCCCAAATCTTCCCACCCTCTCCCTCTCCCACAGAGTCCATAAGACTGTTCTATACATCAGTGTCTCTTTTGCTGTCTCGTACACAGGGTTATTGTTACCATCTTTCTAAATTCCATATATATGCGTTAGTATACTGTATTGGTGTTTTTCTTTCTGGCTTACTTCACTCTGTATAATAGGCTCCAGTTTCATCCACCTCATTAGAACTGATTCAAATGTATTCTTTTTAATGGCTGAGTAATACTCCATTGTGTATATGTACCATAGCTTTCTTATCCATTCATCTGCTGATGGACATCTAGGTTGCTTCCATGTCCTGGCTATTATAACCAGTGCTGTGATGAACATTGGGGTACACGTGTCTCTTTCCCTTCTGGTTTCCTCAGTGTGTATGCCCAGCAGTGGGATTGCTGGGTCATAAAGCAGTTCTATTTCCAGTCTTTTAAGGAATCTCCACACTGTTCTCCTTAGTGGCTGTACTAGTTTGCATTCCCACCAACAGTGTAAGAGAGTTCCCTTTTCTCTACATAGAAAACCCTAAAGACTCCACCAGGAAATTACTAGAGCTAATCAATGACTATAGTAAAGTTGCAGGATATAAAATCAACACACAGAAATCCCTTGCATTCCTATACACTAATAATGAGAAAACCAAACGAGAAATTAAGGAAACAATTCCATTCACCATTGCAACAGAAAGAATAAAATACTTAGGAATATATCTACCTAAAGAAACTAAAGACCTATATATAGAAAACTATAAAACACTGGTGAAATAAATCAAAGAGGACACTAATAGATGGAGAAATATACCATGTTCATGGATTGGAAGAATCAATATAGTGAAAATGAGTATACTACCCAAAGCAATTTATAGATTCAATGCAATCCCTATCAAGCTACCAACGGTATTCTTCACAGAGCTAGAACAAATAATTTCACAATTTGTATGGAAATAAAAAAAACCTCGAATAGCCAAAGCTATCTTGAGAAAGAAGAATGGAACTGGAGGAATCAACCTACCTGACTTCAGGCTCTACTACAAAGCCACAGTTATCAAGACAGTATGGTACTGGCACAAAGACAGAAATATAGATCAGTGAAACAAAATAGAAAGCCCAGAGATAAATCCATGCACATATGGACACCTTATCTTTGACAAAGGAGGCAAGAATATACAATGGATTAAAGACAATCTCTTTAACAAGTGGTGCTGGGAAATCTGGTCAACCACTTGTAAAAGAATGAAACTAGAACACTTTCTAACACCATACACAAAACAATAACCCAGTGTATGAGACAGCAAAAGAGACACTGATGTATAGAACAGTCTTATGGACTCCGTGGGAGAGGGAGAGGGTGGGAAGATTTGGGAGAATGACATTGAAACATGTAAAATATCATGTAAGAAACGAGTTGCCAGTCCAGGTTCGATACACGATACTGGATGCTTGGGGCTAGTGCACTGGGACGACCCAGAGGGATGGTATGGGGAGGGAGGAGGGAGGAGGGTTCAGGATGGGGAACACATGTATACCTGTGGCGGATTCATTTTGATATTTGGCAAAACTAATACAATTATGTAAAGTTTAAAAATAAAATAAAATTTAAAAAAAATAAATAAATAAACTCAAAATGGATTAAAGATCTAAACGTAAGATCAGAAACTATAAAACTCCTAGAGGAGAACATAGGCAAAACACTCTCTGACATACATCACAGCAGGATCCTCTATGACCCACCTTCCAGAATATTGGAAATAAAAGCAAAAATAAACAAATGGGACCTAGTTAAACTTAAAAGCTTCTGCACATCAAAGGAAACTATTAGCAAGGTGAAAAGGCAGCCTTCAGAATGGGAGAAAATAATAGCAAATGAAGCAACTGACAAACAACTAATCTCAAAAATATACAAGCAACTCCTACAGCTCAACTCCAGAAAAATAAATGACCCAATAAAAAATGGGCCAAAGAACTAAATAGACATTTCTCCAAAGAAGACATACAGATGGCTAACAAACACATGAAAAGATGCTCAACATCACTCATTATCAGAGAAATGCAAATCAAAACCACTATGAGGTACCATTTCACGCCAGTCAGAATGGCTGCGATCCAAAAGTCTACAAGCAATAAAAAGCCTCTTGATGAAAGTGAAAGAGGAAAGTGAAAAAGTTACCTTAAAACTCAACATCCAGACAACTAAGATCATGGCATCCAGTCCCCTCACTTCATGGCAAACAGATGGAGAAACAGTGGAAACAGTATCAGACTTTATTTTGGGGGGGCTCCAAAATCACTTCAGATGGTGATTGCAGCCATGAAATTAAAAGACGCTTACCTCCTTGTAAGGAAAGTTATGACCAACCTAGACAGCATATTAAAAAGCAGAGACATTACCTTGTCAACAAAGGTCTATCTAGTCAAGGCTATGTTTTTTCCAGTAGTCATGTATGGATGTAAAAGTTGGACTATAAAGAAAGCTGAGCACTGAAGAAATGATGCTTTTTAACTGTGGTATTGGACAAGACTGTTGAGAGTCGCTTGGATTGCAAGGAGATCCAACCAGTCCATCCTAAAGGAGATCGATCCTGGGTGTACATTGGTAGGACTGATGGTGAAGCTGAAACTCCAATACTTTGGCCACCTGATGCAAAGAGCTGACTCATTTGAAAAGACACTGAGTCTGGGAAAAATTGAGGGCAGGAGGAGAAGGGGACAACAGAAGAAGAGATGGTTGGATGGCATCACCAGCTCAATGTACATGGATTTGGGTGGACTCTGGGAGTTGGTGATGGACAGGAAGGCCCGGCGTGCTGCAGTTCATGGGGTCGCAAATAGTCGGGCACGACTGAGTGACTGAACTGAACTGAATTTTCATCAAGAGGCTCTTTAGTTCTTCTTCACTTTCTGTCATAAGGGTGGTGTCATCTGCATGTCTGAGGTTATTGATATTTCTCTCAGCAATCTTGATTCCAGCTTGTGCTTCATCCAGCACAGCATTTCTCATGATGTACTCAGTATATAAGTTAAATAAGCAGAGTGACAATATACAGCCTTGAAATACTCCTTTCCCTATTTGGAACCAATCTGTTATTCCATATCCAGTTCTAACTGTTGCTTCCTGACCTGCATATAGATTTCTCAAGAGGCTGGTCAGGTGGTCTGGTGTTCCCATCTCTTGAAGAATTTTCCACAGTTTGCTGTGATCCACATAGTCAAAGGCTTTGGTGTAGTCAATAAAGCAGTAGATGTTTTTGCTTGGTTAGTTTTCTGTGATTATAGATTTTATTCTATCTGCCTTCTGATAGATAAGGATAAAAGGATTGTGGAAGATTCCTGGTGTGTGTAACTGGCCTTGGGGGAATCTGGGTCTTGCTCTGAATTTCTGGGCCATGCTCAGTAAATCTTTAATCCAATTTTCTGTTGATGGGTAGGCTGTGTTCCATCCCTGTAGTTTGGCGTAAGGTGAAACTATGGCAGGAGTAATGATGACCTCCTTCACAAAGCTTTATGCTAGCATGCTGGGGCTCCCAGGACTGTTTTGTTCAGTGCCTCTGACCCAGAGGGAGGACACTGTTGACCCACGCCTCTGCTGGAGACTCATAGGCATGCCTGGCTCAGTCTCTTCTGGGCTCGCTGCTACTTTCTCCTGGGTCCTGGTGCACACAACATTTTGTCTGTGTCCTCCAAAATTCTGTTTCCACAGTCCTGTGGAAGTTCTGTAATCAAATCTACTGGTCTTCAAAGTCAAATATCCTGGGAGTTCTCAGTCCCTTTGCTGGATCCTCAGGTTGGGAAATCTGTTGTGGTCCCAAGAACTTTGTAACAGTGTGAAAACTACTTTTATATAATTGTTCTATAGCTTGTGGGTCATCTACTCAGTGGCTCTATGATGGGGTTAATGGCGACCTCCTCCTAGAGGATTTATGCCACAGGCTGCACCTCCCAGGTCTGCTGCAGCCAGAGCTCCTGTCCCCACAGCAGGACACTGCTGATATGTGCCTCCACAGGAGACACTCATTTACACAAAGGCAGGTCTGGCTCAGTCTCTTGTGGCATCTCTGTGTCCTGGCATGCACAAGGTTTTGTTTGAGCCCTCCAAGCACCTCTGATGGGTATGAGTTTGATTCTAAACATGATTTTGCCCCTCCTACCATCTTGTTAGGGCTTCTCCTTAGACCTTGGACATGGGGTATCTTTTTTTGGTGAGGTCCAACATTCTCCTGTCAATGATTGTTCAGCAGTGAGTTGCAATTTTGGAGTTCTCACAGGAGAAGATGAGCACACGTCCTTCTACTTCACCATCTTGAGAATCCTCCTATATGGGGCTCTGCACCCCTCCATAATAACTGCTTCAGTCACATCTGTAAAGGATCCTCACCAGTCTGTGAATCACCTGGAGTCTGGGTTCTAGGTGAATCTCTTCTTGAAAGCAATGAGGTAGTGGAGGGTCCCGAGGGTCTTGTCACAGTCACGTGGTAGTAGTTCATGGCAAAATGGGGACCCTCTACACAGCAGCAGCCACCCTTGACACTGGTATTACAGAGGAAAAGAGACTTAGCACAAGCTTAAAAATGGTTTCCTAAAAGGAGTGCTGTGTAATAAGACTTAGTCTAAGATACATGTATTTGTGTGTGCGTTAGTCACTCAGTTGTGTCTGACTCTTTGTGACCCCATGGACTGTAGCACACCAGGCTCCTCTGTCCATAGAGTTCTCCTGATGCACATACTGGAGTGGGTTTTAATTCTCTTCTGCAGGGCATCTTCCCTACCCTGGGACTGAACCTGGGTCTCCTCCATTTTAGGCAGATTCTTTACCATATGAGCCACTAGGGAAGCTCACAAGTATATCTGCACCTATAGTCATTGTCCTATATATTCTATTTATGCTTTCACAAGCATCTTTCCTTATAAGTGGTAGTTACTATGTTCTCAAAAAAATGTAAAACTGTATGTAGGTATTCATTGTTGCAGAAACAATGAATAAGAAAGCTACAATCTCTGAAATTACGGATAATATACTGAATGTAAGTATAGTGTGGAATGGAGAGTGACAGCACATCACAAACATGGAGGGAGGTAAATTTTATTCTTTTGGTTTGACTGAGAATAGACCAGAGGTCAAAGCTGATACCTGAAATTTATAATTTCATCAGAGTGGTAAATGGATAGGCAAAGTTTACTTCAGATAGATTAGTTTTTCAAAAAGGCAAACAATTTGGCTTAGGCTTTGGGAAACTAGATCACTGTTTTACACCTATACCAGATACCAGGAAGCATAAGAATTTAAACAGTTCTTTTGTACTCACATTTTAGGTGGAAGGTTGTTTTTTTTGTTTTGTTTTGTTTTGTTGCCATGCTGCATGGAAAGCAGGATCTTAGTTCCCTGACCAGGGATTGAACTTGTGTCCCCTGTAGTGGGAACATGGAGTCTTAACCACTGGACCACCAAAGAATCCCAGTGGGATAATTTTTTTATTAATAAATTAAGAAAATCACATTCTGATAGGCTTCAGAGGATATGAAACCTTGGTTAAATGTGAAAAGATTTGTAGAAATTAGCATGACAGAGAAGTGATGTTATTTAGCATTCAAAAGTGGGGTCATGAAATAAATCAGACCTGGTTTGAGTCTTGGCTTTTGCTCACTGGTTACATGATATTGGGAAAATAGTTTAAATGGAACTCTCTAAAATAAGGGAACTCTCTACTTCATAGCGATGACTTAAAAGTTAAATGAGATAATGCATATGTATTACTTATTACAGATCTGGCACATTTTGAGAAATTAGTAGATACTATTATTCTTAGCAAAATAGAGAAACTGAGAGTGCCTAAGAGGAAATGTCATATGTAAATACTCAGAAGTGTGAAACAGCCTAATGAGTTCTGTACAAATTAAATTTTGGTAGATAGAGAAGTGTGCAGGAAAATGAAGCTAGAGAGGAGTATATGGAGCCAGAAAATGAGTGACCTTTGGTTTTTAGAAAATTAAAACTTCAGTGTGAAAGACACTTATATAGGACAATTATTTGGAGGAGTACATCAAGTAAAGTTTTTTCTTTATTTAATTGCTGTTGCTAAATTGAATGCAAGGATGGCCAATTCAGGGATTCTGATAAGCAAGGTGATTTAAGTGGACTTGGATGTGCCTGAACATATCAGTATTTGGACATGCATTGTTTGCATTCATGTTTTGCTTTGATTTGAATCATTAAAAACCCCACATGAGACAAATGTGGAGAGAAGAAAGGTAGAGAGAACTGGCACATTCATTGGCTGAGTCTTTGTATGGATGCAGGTAAAACAACAATGAGACTATTAATTTTGGCAACACAAAAATTAGAATGATTACAGAGATTAGCCTTGCTGCTATGAAAGAATAGTGTGCAAATTTGCGAAGTGTTTCATATCCTTTTTAGCAGAAATCTTACAGGCTGAGTGGAATGATATATTCAAAGTGCTTAAAGAAAAACTGCCAACCAAAAATAGCCTGCCTAGAAAAGTTATTAATATCACTCAGTAGTGAAGGAGAGGCCTCAGAAGCTCAAGATGGCAGAGTAGAAGGACATGTGCTCACTATTTCTTATGAGAATACCAGAATCACGTCTAACTGCTGAATAACCATTGGGGAAAAAAGAAAAGAAGCTACCAAAAAATTAGCCTACATCCAAAATCAAAGAAGCCACAATGAGATGGTAGAAGAAGCACAATCATGATGAAAGCAAATTCTATTCATGCTGGGTGGGTGACAAACTGGAAAACAATTATACCACAGAAATAGATGTTTTTCTGGAACTCTCTTGCTTTTTCCATGATCCAGCAGATGTTGGCAATTTGATCTCTGGTTCCTCTGCCTTTTCTAAAACCAGCTTGAACATCAGGAAGTTCACGGTTCACATATTGTTGAAGCCTGGCTTGGAGAATTTTGAGCATTACTTTACCAGCGTGTGAGATGAATGCAATTGTGTGGTAGTTTGAGCATTCTTTGGCATTGCCTTTCTTTGGGATTGGAATGAAAACTAACCTTTTCCAGTCTTGTGGCCCCTGCTGAGTTTTCCAAATTTGCTGGCATATTGAGTGCAGCACTTTCACAGCATCATCTTTCAGGATTTGGAATAGCTCAACTGGAATTCCATCACCTCCACTAGCTTTGTTCGTAGTGATGCTTTCTAAGGCCCACTTGACTTCACATTCCAGGATGTCTGGCTCTAGGTCAGTGATCACACCATCGTGATTATCTGGGTCATGAAGATCTGTTTTGTACAGTTCTTCTGTGTATTCTTGCCATGTCTTCTTAATATCTTCTGTTTGTATTAGGTCCATACCATTTCTGTCCTTTATCGAGCTCATCTTTGCATGAAATGTTCCTTTTGTATCTCTGATTTTCTTGAAGAGATCTCTAGTCTTTCCCATTCTGTTGTTTTCTATTTCTTTGCACTGATCACTGAAGAAGGCTTTCTTATCTCTTCTTGCTATTCTTTGGAACTCTGCATTCAGATATTGACTCATTGGAAAAGACTCTGATGCTGGGAGGGATTTGGGGCAGGAGGAGAAGGGGACAACAGAGGATGAGATGGCTGGATGGCATCACCGACTCAATGGATGTGAGTTTGGGTGAACTCCAGGAGATGGTGATGGACAGGGAGGCCTGGCATGCTGCAATTCATGGGGTCGCAAAGAGTTGGACATGACTGAGAGACTGAATTGAATTGAATAATTGAAATACTAGGAACCTCTGATCCATCATCTATAGAATGGAAGGAATATCTTTTACCCAGTGGAAACTTATCAGAGCTCATTTCAGACTTAAATGACGAAGGATGCCCCTGAGCCTTTCAGAACACAAAGTTACCTGCCTTTAGTGAGATACACATGCTTGTCTACAACAGAAGCTGTTAATCCTGCAGGACAAACCCCACGGTCTTTGTCACACTCACATGCATGCATCCATGTAGGAAAGACTCCTGGAGCACTAACAAAGGCTAATACAGGCACACCTTGCTTTACTGCACTTTATTGTGCTTCATAAGTACTCTGTTTTTTTTACAGATTGGGGGTTTGTAGCAATCCTGTGTAGAGCAAATCTATTGGCACAATTTTTCCAAAACATTTGTCACTTTGAGTCTTCTTTTCATATTTGGTAATTCTCAAAATATTTCAAGCTTTTTCATTATTGTTATATTCGTCATGGTGATCTGAGATCAGTGAATTTGATGTTACTACTGAAATCATTTGGGATGCTGTGAACTACACACCCTCCTAAGTTGGATAATTTCTTTGATAAATGTTATGGGTGTTCTGACTGCTCCACTGATGGACCATTCCCCTATCTCTCTTTCTCTCCTTGGGACTCCCTATTCCCTGAAACAAAGGAATATTGAAATTAGGCCAGTTAGTAACCCTACAGAAGCCTCTAAATGTTCAAATGAAAGGAAGAGTCACATATCTCTTCAGTTCAGTTCAGTTTAGTCGCTCAGTCGTGTCTGACTCTTTGCGACCCCATGAACCGCAGCACGCCAGGCCTCCCTGTCCATCACCAATTCCTGGAGTCCACCCAAACCCTTGTCCATTGTGTCGGTGATGACATCCAACCATCTCATCCTCTGTCGTCCCCTTCTCCTCCTGCCCTCAATCTTTCCCAGCATCAGGGTCTTTTCAAATAAGTCAGCTCTTCACATCAGGTGGCCAAAGTATTTGAGTTTCAGCTTCAACATCAAACCTTCCAATGAACACCCAGGCCTGATCACAGTTAGGATGAATGGGTTGGATCTCCTTGCAGTCCAAAGGACACTCAAGTCTCTTCTCCAACACCACAGTTCAAAAGCATCAATTCTTCTGCACTCAGCTTTCTTTATAGTCCAACTCTCACATCCATACATGACTACTGGAAAAACCATATCCTTGACTAGATGGACATTTGTTGGCAAAGTAATGTCTCTGCTTTTTAATATGCTGTCTAGGTTGTTCATAACTTTCCTTCCAAGGAGCAAGCGTCTTTTAATTTCATGGCTGCAGTCACCATCTGCAGTGATTTTGGAGCCCAGAAAAATATCTCTTACATTATATCAAATACTAGAAATGGTTAAGGTTAGTGAGGAAGGAAGAAAAGAGGCCTCTTGTACCAAAAACTAGGCCTCTTGTACCAAATAGACAATTTGTGAATGCTCAGAATAAATTTTTAAAGGAAATTAAAATTTTTATCTCAGTGAACACATAAATGGTAAGAAAGAAAAACAGTCTTACTGTTGATATGGAAAAAATTTTAGTAGCCTGGATAGAAGGTTAAATCAGCCACAGTATTCGCAGGGTAAGGCCCTAGCACTCTTCAATTCCATGAGGGCTGACAGACAGATGAGGGTTAGCAGTTTTTAACATTAATGTATTTTTTGATTAAAGTATATACATTAATACTCTTGCACACAATAGGCTACAGGATAGTGAAAACATAATTTTTTTATGCACTGAAAAAGCAAAAAATTAGGTATCCCTTTTTCGCAATATTTGTTTTATCACAGTGATCGGGAACTGAACCCATAATATCTCTGAGGTGTGCCTGTACTGGAATGCAAACAGATCAGATACAAAGGCTGGCATATCCAAGCACTCAGAAATGCACATGCTTTTTAGTCTTGCCAGTTCTCAGACTCCCAATGAGACATCCCAATCCTTCCTTCACAGTGTGGCACCAGAAATACCTTTTGCCCATTCCTTCCACCTTTCCTCCCAGTAAGAACTTTTCCTTCAACTCTTAACCTTGAGTACAATTGCTTCTTCCTCTCTCTTGTTCTCCAACAACTCCTACTTGTCCACATGCACTCATGCTGGATATGAATGCCTATCTCATTTGGGGGTCCCAATGAAGAACTGGAGGTGGTGACTCAAAAGAGAAATTCACTAAAGAAGCTAGGTGAGAGTGGGAGAAGAGCCTTCTAGACTGAAAGAGCAAAAGGGATGTGGCCTATAGCAAGCTGACACAGTGTGACTGAAGGAAGAGACGTACAATCAGGGTCATCTCATTGTTGATCTCTGTCTCTTTCTTCTTCAAGGTCACCAAGTATAAGGAAAGGAAGGAACAACCATTCAATCTTGATTCATATATGGAAACTTGACTAGAGGTCTTCTTCTATACAGAAGCTCTTCTATTTTCATGTCTGTGTTCAGATAAGACTTTGATGTCATTAATATTGATATTGATTGTGATAAATTTAATTACATAAAAAAAATATATATACATATATTTGAAATACAGCAATATATATACAGCAGCTATTAATTCTTAGGAATGGGATGTTAAGGGTGCTTTTCACTTTCTTTTTTAATGTACTTTTCTGTATCATCTCACTGCCATATTTTAAATCTATAACTTCTATAATTTGGAAAAATTAAGCATCATTTGCTGTCCTTTAAGTGTCTGCCTTCCTAGGAGTCTAATTCATATGTTTGTTGCCTAAAAATAAATAGTCTGTGGTTTTCAAATCATATAGGGACACCTAAGCCCCAAGCAATATTTGGATTTATACTTTGGGTATGAACTTTCCAGGATATAATTGTGGTCAAGAACGAACAGATTGATGCTTCAACAGAACTGGTGCTTTATAAAGCTAACACCAGTTGAAAAGCTTTCCAAAGTAGATGACAGTGTTCATACTCACTTCCAGTTTATCTCATGATGGAACAGGACAGAGTCTGGAGCCCATATCCAGATTTCCATCTATTTTGAGTGAGTCAAAATAAACCAAACATTGGGACTGAGTCATTGTCTAACTTCATGGTGAAGGAAGAGCATTTGTTAGGTGAACTTGTGTAAGCAAAATGTTAGTGGAATATTTAATTCCTTTGAGATTCCAAGTTTTATATAATGTATGCTATTGATATCAAGTGAGTCTTATTTAGACCATGGTAGTCATCTTTTCTGTGGAGTTGTTTAAAGAAGATAAAATTGTCTTTTATCCAAAAAAAAAAAAAAAAAAGGAAAGAAAGAAAGAAAAACAATGAATAGGTTGAACAAGCTGTGCTCCACTCAAAGAAACCCAGGAGGGCTGCAGACAGGCTGAAAGCCAGTTTTTGCTTCAATCACCAACCCATGTTCTACAGTGGAGTTGCTTTAGCCCAAAACAATGCTATCTTTTCAGAATTGGTTTCCTGGAGGGACATAATTTGTGTACAAACTAAGGCAGTTTCTGGTGATTTGCATGAAATCACTAGTATATGTTGAAAGTAATTCCAGCCATGTCTGATGTGAAATAACTGGTTCCACTTATTTATTCAGATATCAACAGCACAGTAGTTCTCTGGCTAAACTTCTGGTCCTCACATGTGTGGTCCTATGAGGAAATTGCTCCAGGCAAAGACTTGCATTAGGCAAACTCTGAAGAATAACACTGAGGAATAATTAATTTACTTTAGAACGTAATGGCAGAAAGTAGATATCTAACACTGAAATTTACAATATATTTTTTTTATTAAAGTATGGTTGATATACAATCTTGTAACATCATAATGTACTGTTTTTGCTATACAGAAAAGTGTTTCAATTATACAAAAAAAAGTACTTTCTCATATTCTTTTCCATTTTGGTTTATTATAGGATACTGAATATATTTCAGTGTATTTCTTGATCACATAATTGGTACTTGGTGTTTGCATTTATTCTGTGTCACTTAATCTTATACTATGGACTTTCCTGGTGACTCAGATGGTAAGGAATCTGCCTGCAATGCAGGAGACCTGGATTCAATCCCTGGATTGGGAAGATCCTGTGAAGAAGGAAAAGGCTGACCATGCCAGTATTCTTGCCTGGATAATTCAATGGACAGAGGAGCCTAGTGGGCTACAGTCCGGGGGTTGCAAAGAGTCAGACACAACTGAGCAACTCACATTTTCACTTTCACTGTCATCATAATAAGAATTTCTTCCATGTTACTTCATTGTCAATGCTTCTTCCAATCCAAGCTTCTGGAAGTCATTGATGTAGTTTTCTTAAATTTTTCACTTTTCCAGCATTTTCTAGGAAGTGTAAATGTGTATGACATTTTGTCTAACTTCTGTCACTTAGTATAGTGCATTTAGGATGCATACAGTTGTATCACTTGATCTTTTTTATCGCTGTGTAGAATTCAGTGTGTGGACCCATCAAAGTTTGCTTATCCATCCCTCAAGTGAGGAACAACTGGATTTTTTACACTTTTAGTTAATTGTTCAGTTGCCTAGGAGATTTATTTTATTTTAGGCTTAATTTGCTGGGCTCATTGAATATATATTTGTGGATAGTGGGCTAAATTGAAAGCTCAAAACTAGGGTAAAGACCATGGCCTTCTTACCCAAGGTTAATTTTAGCTTGAATTTTTCAGGAAGATAGATTCTTCCTATCAGGTCCTCTTCACTAAACCCAAGACAGTGGAGTTTAGCCTTAAGCTCCTGGAGGCAGAATCAGCAGGTTCCCTCTCTGGGGCTCTCGGTGCCAGCCTATATTGGAAGCAGTCACACAAGGCTAGTTCCCTGGGGCTCAGAGTCAGAATATGTTATTATTTCTCACTTTTAATAAATTTCCTTATACTAACTCTGTCTTCTATTTTCTTTTTTTAAGCACAGTTCTGTAATCTTGCCCTATGTATTGGCCTTCTGAGTCAATTAATCTAGTTTATCACTCAACTATAGTAATTCTGAATTTATAACGATAGTCAGTTGGAATAAAGATCATGTGTATAAATATAAAAATAACCTAGGAGGCAAACATTACTTGCATATGAAATCATCTCTTTTTCAGAAACTACAATGACAAAGAGAAATTGAAGCAGGATTGTGACAGCCTCTTGAAAATAAAAACACTTTTAATGCATTTCAATTTTAGAACATCCACTCTATAGTTTTTTAGGTTGGGAGGGGTTAATTTGTTTTAGTTTTTTCTATATGAAATTATTTTGAAAAGGCTAATTTCTAAAGTCTCTCCAAGATTATAGTGGAGAATGAACTTTCTGCTAATAAATATAAAATTATATATAATTACCTTCTGGACAACAAACAGCTTATTCACAATTGTTCCAATGGGCTGAATTTGATGCCCATGATCTTTGGGGTTTCACCAGCTTTTCTGATAACGTGCTTTGGTACACTGACTGGTTGGTCACCAATGTATTTGCGTTGAGTGTGGAATAAACCACCCCAAATTTACTGTCTTAGAATAACAAACATTTATTATCTCTTACAATTCTGTAGATTGTCTGAGCAGTTTCTCCAAACCTGACTGATTCAGTGAAACTGAATGATTAAATGATGTCTCTTACACATGTCTGGAACCTCAGTGTAGGTGCTGGGAAAACTATAATAAATGGGGCCTTATCCCTTGCGGTGTTTCTTCAGCTAAGGGTTAAGCAAGGTTTATTCACATGAAGGCAGAAAGGTTCCCAGCAATAAGAGTAAACAATGCTCAAGCAGCTTTCATACCTGTTTTTTCATCATGTTTTCTAATGCCCCATTGGCTAAAGCAAGTCACATGCCTACATTCAGGTATTTCCTTAATCACTTTTTGATATCTTATGTGTATACATATATATATATAAAACAAAATACTGGTATCCAGAATATATATAATTCCCATACACACATGTTTAAAAGGCAGACATATCACCAGATAAGTAGGCAAAAAAAAAAAGAATTGTTTTGCTAAATAAGATATACAAATGGCATATAACCATATGAACATAAGGATAAATCACATGAACATAAACAGTGCTCAACTTCAAAAGTTGCCAGAGAAATGCATATTAAATACTCTTTTAAAAATAGTGACTAGTTTTTAAGTAAATAAGATTTTTTTTTTAATGTGAACTATGAATTCTCAAACTGCTACAGCACTTCAGAAAATAGGCTATTTTCTGTTGGGCTGCTTGCTAAATTTCAATATATACTAACCTTATTGTACAACCCAGGGCTTCCCTGGTGGCTCAGAAGTTAAAGCATCTGCCTGCAATGTGGGAGACCTGGGTTCAATCCCTGGGTCAGGAAGATCCCCTGGAGAAGGAAATGGCAACCCACTCCATTATTCTTGCCTGGAGAATCCCATGGACAGAGGAGCCTGGTGGGCTACAGTCCATAGGGTTACAAAGAGTTGGACATGACTGAGCAACTTCACTTTCACTTTCTATTGTACAATAACTATTCACAGGTGTACAGGCAAGAAAAAGATTCACACACACAGTATTATATATATACTTATATAACTATGCATGTATGCATGTATATAAATGAAAAGATATGTACATAATACTCATAATATTTAAAATGGGCATAAATGATTATAGCAACATTATTCATAATGGCCCCAAACAAAAACTAACAGTAGACTCTCTCGCATATATATATATATATGTGTGTGTGTGTGTGTGTGTGTGTACAAACCTATATATGTAATTTTGTACATACATATATATGCATATACATATGAATATGTACAATGCAAGAGACCCGGGCTCGATCCCTGGGTCAGGAAGATCCCCTGGAGAAGGAAATGGCAACCCACTCCAGTATTCTTGCCTGGAGAATCCCATGGATGGAGAAGCCTGGTAGGCTACAGTCCATGAGGTCACAAAGAGTAGGACACGACTGAGCGACTTCACTTTCTTTCTTTCACTTTCTTCATGTATATGCATATGCGGCTTCCCTGGTGGCTCAGCAATAAAGACTCTGTCTGCAATGCAGGAGATGCAGAAGACAGGAGTTCAATCCCTTGGTCAGAAAGATCCCCTGGAGGAGGAAGTGATAACCTACTCCAGTATTCTTGCTGGGAAAATCCCATGGAGAGAGGAACTTGGGGGCTATGGTCCATAGGGTTGCAAAGAATTGGACCTAACTGAAGCAACTGAATTCAAATATATATTACACAAAACATGAAATGTTAAAGACCATTAAAGTGAATAAACTACTGCTACAAACTACATCATGGATTAAATTTTGCTAACAATATTTTTAAAAGGACAAAATAATTTGCACTGTAAAAGGCCTTTTATATTCAAAAGCAGGCAAAACTAATATCTGGGATTAGAATTCAAGATAACGGCTATCTTTAAGTGTAAGTCTTAGAGGGGGCACAAAAAGGATTTCAGTGGTGCTAGTAAAATTTACTGCCTAAGATGGTATGTTATCTTCCAGTTACTTTTGATAATCTGTTGAGCTGTATTCTTAAAATCTGTGTATCTTCTGTGTTTGTGATACACTACCGTGTGTGTGTGGTCAGTCACTTCAATCGTGTCTGACTCTCTGCAACATTACAGACTGTAACCCACGAGGCTCCTGTCCATGGCATTTTCCAGGCAAGAATACTGGAGTGGCTTGCTGTGTCCTTGTCTAGGAGATCTTCCAGACCCAGGGATCAAACCCAGGTCTCCTACATTGTAGGCAGATTCTTTACTGCTGAACCACAGGGGAAGCCCATGCTACAGTTAAATGTAGTAAGTAAATACACAGACCTGTTCATAAATGTATATGTATATATTTACATATATAAGGTGTATATATACTTCTGTATATTTCACCTAGAAACTTAAATTATTAAAACTAGAGTATCCTGCCTGAATGTCTATTCACTAACCTTTCTTTTCCAATCTATCACTAAATCGTAATACTTCTCAAATCTCTCTCAATTCAGTATATTTTCCACTATTCCATTTTATAACCAAATCAAAGGTTACTATTACTTCTTCCAGACCTATGATAATAGTTATTCTCCCCAAAGTAAACTGGCTACTCATTTTTTTCCCAAATAATTTCCAGAAGGATCACTTTAAAATGAATTCTAGTAGTACTCTATAGCTCAAAACATTTTGACCAATCACTTCTCATTTTCCTGGAGACAAAGAATTCTAATCATGTTCTACAAGGCCTTACAAAGTCTTCCCTCAAGTGGCATCATACCATGTCTTCAGAGATTTTCTGAAATGCAGCCTCGCTTGTTGTCTTTCATACCCTTGCTGCTGCTGCTAAGTCGCTTCGGTCATGTCCGACTCTGTGACCCCATAGACGGCAGCCCACCAGGCTGCCCCATCCCTGGGATTCTCCAGGAAAGAACACTGGAGTGGGTTGCCATTTCCTTCTCCAATGCATGAAAGTGAAAAGTGAAAGGGAAGTCGCTCAGTCATGTCCGACTCTTAGCGACCCCACGGACTACAGCCTACTAGGCTCCTCCATCCACGGGATTTTCCAGGCAAGAGTACTGGAGTGGGGTGCCATTGCCTTCATACCCTTAAGCAAGTCAAACTCCTGCCACAGGCCATCTTCACACTGCGTTCCCTCTGGCTGAAGACACATTTCATTCCTGTTCATTTTCAGAGTTTAGCCCAAAGTCACTTCTCAAGAGAATCCTCAATTGACTGGCTCCCACTCTAATCCCTGGCTATTGTTAGATTTCCTTGACACATGCTCTCTAAAGACTATCTTCCATTCAGTTGGAACTCTTACCTCAGGTTATTAGTTTATTAATTTGTGGTCAAGAAAAAGAAACTTCTTTCATTGAAATGTAAGCGCTGTAAAACTTGGATTTCTTTTTAACTCCCTGTTTCATCACCAGAACCTGAAAGAGTTCCTTTACCTATTAGGAACTCAAGGTAATCTTACTGAATGGATAAGTGGATGGATGGGTGGATGACAACCTGGCCCCTCCATAACACCACCACAGTGCAACTGGATCATCTGGCTTGGGTGCCCCAGGTCTAGGGCCAAGTTTTATTTCATTGTGAAAAGCCAACTTCCAGTCTTGATTTTTAAAATACCATGTTTCACATGTTCTTTTCTAATTATTTGGGGATACAGGGTATGGAACAGCATTCTTTGTTTTTGTATTATAGTTCAATTAATTTACAACATTTTGTTACTTTTGAGCATGCAGCAAAGTGAATCTATTATATATAGAGGGGGGGGGTGGGGAGAGCAAATTAGCCAAGATGATGTGGTCAGGCTCTCTCACCCCATAGTCTCTCACTCTTGCTTGCTCCATATTTTGTAAATAATGCTTTTGTAACAGCTGAGATCACTTATAGCATGGCACATATTCTCTTGGTTATGAGCTGCTTTGTGCGGTATACCTGTAAGAGCTTTATCACAAAAGCCCTGGCTTCTGTGACATTTGGGCTACACTGGAGTGGCATCATGGTTATGTTATATGAGGTATGTCATGGCTAGTTATTGCTACACTATGGTTATGCTCTGACTGCTGCTGTGACTGCTGTGTCAGCCAGGAGAGAGGCTGTGTTATGGCTGCTATGCCAGCCAGGAAAGAATAAATGTGTCTGCGTTCCTACGGCTCCTTGAGTCTTCTTTCAGCCCTTTAGCTTGTCTTGCCTACCCTGGGTTCAATGAACAGTGTGAACAGCAAGACAATTGACATCATGAACAGAATCAGTGATATATATATATATATATCTTTAAAAAATCATATATATATATATGATTTTTTTAAGATTCATTTCCATTATAGGTTATTACAAGATAATGAGTATAAATCCCTGGGCTCCAGATCTCCTCTACTTCACATGAGAGGTTGTGAGAAAAACATTGTACAGTAATAAGTGTGCAGATATGCCTGGTTACACAGAAAGAACCAGCAACAAAAGATGAAAGATGAAACCTACAGAAAACAAAACAAAAACTCGTTTCCTACAAGAATACTTAGGGATGGTATGGAGCACAAATTTGCTTCATACAAAGTATATCTAAGAATAATCTAGGATGGAACTTAAAATAAAAAGGAACCTAATTGACTTCTTATATGTGGCATAGAGCTACAAGTAATTCTGTACTGATAATTTCTCTTACTGAAATTACCATTTCAGTAATTACCATTTCATTTCATATTGGATCATTTTTACCTAGTCAGGATAATAAAATTCTAGGATCATTGCAACAGCAAAAGGAGGAAAGATTGTAGTGTGGCAAATGTGGTGCTGTCCTGACAGAGAGAAATGAATTCTTCCATTGAGAGAAAAAATAAAAGATATTCCTAAGTATTTTCAGCCAATGTTCACTAACACTCACACTCAGAAAATCACAGGGCTTTGGGTTTCTTGGAGCTATTACGTGTAATCACTGCCACCTTGAGGCCATCTCTACAGTCTACACCTCCTAACTTCACAGAGTGAAGGAAAATGAAAGAAACAATCAGTTCCTCTGTAAAGTGCCTTAGAAACTAGATAACAATTTATATCAGTGCAGAACCATGTGCTTATACCATTGTTTATAGTCATCATTTACATTTTTCCCCTCCTTATGTATTTTCTAACTGGGCTTTCTAAGCCTGGAATAGTGTAGATGAAAGTCAGAAAAACATCTCTGTGGTCAACTCATATTTCTTATAGGATGATTTCAAAAAGAAGAAAGATTGAGAAGGTTTGTTAAAATCTAAGAATTTTAGGTAAAAAATATTGAAGTAAGTGACTTAGAAACATTTATCCCAAAAGAAAACAATCCAGCTTTCTATAGTACCATTATCGGAGCTAATCTAGGTTATAAGAAAGAAGTAAAACATATTATAGGGAAACTTAAAATAATCCTGTCCATAGTTTTTCAGACACTCTGTCTATCAGCTCCAATCCCTTGAATCTATTTGTCACTTCCACTGTAGAGTCATAAGGGATTTGATTTAGGTCATACCTGAATGATCTAGTAGTTTTCTCCACTTTCTTCAATTTAAGTCTAAATTTAGCAATAAGGAGTTCATGAACTGAGCCACACACAGCTCCCAGTCTTGTTTTTGCTGACTGTATAGAGCTTCTCCATCTTTGATGCAAAGAATATAATCAATTTGATTTCAGTATTGACCATCTGGTGATGTCCATGTGTAGAGTCTTCTCTTGTGTTGTTGGAAGAGGGTATTTGCTATGACCAGTGTGTTCCCTTGACAAACTCTGTTAGACTTTGCCCTGCTTCTTTCTGTACTCCAAGACTAAATTTGCCTGTTACTCCAGGCATTTCTTGACTTCCTACTTTTGCATTCCAGTCCCCTATAATGAAAAGGATTTTTGGGTGTTAGTTCTAGAAGGTCTTGTAGGTCTTCATAGAACCATTCAACTTCAGCTTCTTCAGCATTACTGGTTGGGGCATAGACTTGGATTACTGTGATATTCAATGGTTTGCCTTGGAAATGAATGGAGATCATTCTGTTGTTTTTAAGATTGCATCCAAGTACTGCATTTCAGACTCTTTTGTTAACTATGATGGCTACTCCATTTCTTCTAAGGGATTCTTGCCCACAGTAGTAGATATAATGGTCATCTGAGTTAAATTCACCCATTCCAGTCCATTTTAGTTCACTGATTCCTAAAATGTCAATGTTCACTTTTGCCATCACCTGTTTGACCACTTCCGATTTCCCTTGATTCATGGACCTAACATTCCAAGTTCCCATGCAATACTGCTTTTTACAGCATTGGACTTTACTTCCATCACCAGTCACATCCACAACTGGGTGTTGTTTTTGCTTTGACTCTGTCTCTTCCTTCTTTCTAGAGTTATTTCTCCACTGATCTCCAGTAGCATATTGGGCACCTATCAACCTGGGGAGTTCATTTTTCAATGTCCTACCTTTTTGCCTTTTCATACTGTTCATGGGATTCTCTAGGCAAGAATACTGAAGTGGTTTGGCAGTCCCGTCTCCAGTGGACCATGCTTTGTCAAACTCTCCACCATGACCCATCTGTCTTAGATGGCCCTACATGGCATGGTTCATAGTTTCATTGAGTTAGACAAGTGATCAGATTGGTTAGTTTTCTGTGATTGTGGTTTTCAGTCTGCCTGCCCTCTGATGGAGAAGGATAAGAGGCTTATGGAGGCTTCCTGATGGGACAGACTGACTGAGGGGGGAAATGGGTCTTATTCTGATGGGCATGGCCAGTAAATCTTTAATCCAATTTTCTGTTGAAGGGTGGGTCTATGTTCCCTCCCTGTTATTTGACCAGAGGCCAAACTATTGTGGAGGTAATGAAGATAATGGTGACCTCCTTCAAAATATCCCATGCATGCACTGCTACTCTCAGTGCCCCCAACCCTGCAGCAGGCCACCACAGACCCACGCCTCTGCCAGAGACTCCTGGACACTCAGGACAAGTCTGGGGAAAGTCTCTTGTGGGATCACTGCTCTTCTCTCCTGGATCCTGGTACACATGGTTTTGTTTGTGCCCTCCAAGAGTCTGTTTCCCCAGTCCTGTGTAAGTTCTGGCAGCTCTATGATGGGTTAATGATGACCTCCTCCAAGAGGGCTTATACCATACCCAGATCTACTGCACCCAGAGCGCCTGTCCACACAGCAGTCCACTGCTGATCCATACCACCTCAGGAGACACACAAACACAGTTCTTTCTCAGTCTCTGTGGGTTATCTGGGTCCTGGTGTACAGAAGGTACGTTTGAGCCCTCTAAGAGTCTCTGGCTAGTATGGGGTTTGATTCTAAGTGCAATTTCGCACCCCTATCATCTTTCTGAAGCTGAAACTCCAGTACTTTGGCCACCTGATGTGAAGAGTTGACTCACTGGAAAAGACTCTGATGCTGGGAGGGATTGGGGGCAGGAGGAGAAGGGGACGACAGAGGATGAGATGGCTGGATGGCATCACTGACTCAATGGACATGGGTTTGGGTGAACTCAGGGAGTTGGTGATGGACAGGGAGGCCTGGCATGCTGCAATTCATGGGGTCACAAAGAGTTGGACACGACTGAGTGACTGAACTGAACTGAACTGAACCATCTTTCTAGGCTTCTCCTTTTCCCTTGGACGTGGGATATCTCCTTACAGTCACTCCAGCACTGCACAACTGCTGCTCCAGTGCTCCAATGGACGGAGGTTAGTAACACTGTATGGGATGCAGTGATCAAGACCATCCCCAAGAAAAAGAAATGCAAAAAGACAAAATGGTTGTCTGAAGAGGCCTTACAAATAGCTATGAGAATAAGATAAGTGAAAGGCAAAGGAGAAAAGAAAAGATATATCTGTTGGGAGGCACAGTGCTAAATAGCCTTGAAGGAGAAAGTCCGTGGGAAAATGGCGAAGGGCCAGAAGTACCCAGGCATTTGTGTACTGACTGCTGAAGAACATTTCCTGCTTTTGGCTATGCTCCGCGCCTAGATTTAACAATTAAACATTAAAGACGTTGCTTGAGAAAATGGGTCATAGATAAATACATGGGTGGTTAAGAATACGCTGTTCCTTGAAATATCTTTTACTGATTATATCCTAGCCTTATACGTGTTCTGCTGGCTGTATGCTCTAAGCTCTTTGTTCCTTGCTCCTATAAAAAGGCTTGACTGCAGAAATAAACTTATCAGTCCTTGCAGAGACTGTCCAAGTTTTGTTCTTTCAAGTTCGCTGTTTCCAAGTCCCGGAGACTTATCTCCAACAATATCCATTTGAATACAGAATTCCAAGAATAGCAAGGAGAGATAAGAAAGCCTTCCTCAAGGATCAATGCAAAGAACTAGAGGAAAACAACAGAATGGGAAAGACTAGAGATCTCTTCAGGAAAATTAGAGATACCAAGGGAATATTTCATGCAAAGATGGGCTCAATAAAGGACAGAAATGGTATGGACCTAACAGAAGCAGAAGATATTAAGAAGAAGTGGCGAGAATACACAGAAGAACTACACAAAAAAGAGCTTCACGACCCAGATAATCACAATGGTATGATCACTCACTAGAGCCAAACATCCTGGAATGCGAAGTCAAGGACCTCAGGAAGCATCACTACATACAAAGCTACTAGAGGTGATGGAATTCCAGTTGAGCTATTTCAAATCCTAAAAGATGATGCTGTAAAAGTGCTTTGCTCAATATGCCAGCAAATTTGGAAAACTTAACAGTGGCTACATGACTGGAAAAGGTCAGTTTTCATTCCAATCCCAAAGAAAGGCAATGCCAAAGAATGCTGAAACTACTGCACAATTGCAGTCATCTCACATGCTAGTAAAGTAATGCTCAAAATTCTCCAAGCCAGGCTTCAGCAATATGTGAACCGTGAACTTCCTGATGTTCAAGCTGGTTTTAGAAAAGACAGAGGAACAAGAGATCAAATTGCCAACATATGCTGGATCATCAAAAAAGCAAGAGAGTTCCAGAAAAAAACATATGCTTCTGCTTTATTGACTATGCCAAAGCCTTTGATTGTGTGGATCACAACAAACTGTGGAAAATTCTTCAAAAGATGGGAGCACCAGACCATCTGATGCGCCTCCTGAGAATTCTGCATGCAGGTTAAGAAGCAACAGTTAGAACTGGGCATGGAACAACAGACTGGTTCCAAATCGGGAAAGGAATATGTCAAGGCTGTATATTTTCACCGTACTTATTTACCTTATATGCAGAGAACATCATGAGAAATGCTGGACTGAATGAAGCACAACCTGGAATCAAGATTGCTGGGAGAGATATCAATAACTTCAAATATGCAGATGATACCATCTTTATGGTGGAAAGCAAAGAAGATCTAAAGAGCCTCTTGATGAAAATGACAGAGGAGAGTGAAAAAGTTGGCTTAAAACTCAACATTCAGAAAACTAAGATCATGGCATCTTGTCCCTTCACTTCATGGCAAAAAGATGGGGAAACAGTGGAAACAATCAGAGACTTTATTTTGGGGGCTCCAAAATCACTGCAGATGGTGACTGCAGCCATGAAATTAAAAAGCACTTACTCCTTGGAAGGAAAGTTATAACCAACCTAGACAGCATATTTTTTAAAAAGCAGAGACATTACTTTGCCAAAAAAGGTCTGTCTAGTCAAAGCTATGGTTTTTCCAGTAGTCTTGTATGGATATGAGTGTTGAACTATAAAGAAAGCTAAGCTCCAAAGAATTGATGCTTTTGAACTGTGGTGTTACAGAAGACCCTTGAGAGTTGCTTGGACAGCAAGGAGATCCATCAAGTCCATCCTAAAGGAAATCAGTCCTGAATATTCATTGGAAGTACTGATGCTGAAGCTGAAATTCCAATACTTTGGACACCTGATGTGAAGAGCTGACTCATTTGAAAATACCCTGATGCTGGAAAAGATTGAAGGTGGGAGGAGAGAGGATGAGATGGTTGGATGGCATCACCAACTCAATGGACATGAGTTTGAACAAGCTCTGGGAGTTGGTGATTTACAGGGAGGCCTGGTGTGCTGCAGTCTATGGGGTCACAAATAGTTGGACATGACTGAGGAACTGAACTGAACTGAACTGAAAATAATCCTGTTTGTGTTCTTTTGTAAAGTAGACTGATACCAAATCAATCTTGGAGTAATTTGAATGCATTTTTGCTAATAATAATTTCTAGCCATATTTTTAGTGGTGAATACAATAATAATTTATGCCACGGTCATATTTTTATTTTTGTTATATCAATACATTTTGAAACTACAAAATTGCACAAGCCCAAAATTACCATTGTAACACTAAGAAGCAATAACTTGCCATATTTCAAATCCCTGGAGCAGCTATATCTCTGTTCCCAAAGTGATCTTACTCTTTGCTAGTTGGTTCCCAATACTAGAATCTTAGAGTGAATTGGTTGCCTCAGTTTTTGGTTTCATAATTCTTACAAGCAGTCCAGCCTTTGTCATAGCCAGGGAGCAAGACTGCCGCTGTCAGTAAACATTCTCTCCATTAAATTTCTACCAGTTGTATGCAAATAATTCCCATTTGTTTTCCTTCTGACACTTATGAGGCAATAGCTTTACAATTTTAAGAAAGTAGGAACATTTATTTGGGTGCATAAGAGTTTCCCAAGTGCCCAAAATTCTTAAGCCCAAGTATGAAACTAAAAGGGAATTCTGAATTCAAACACCACTACTCCAGTACTTTTAAGAAATTTTCTTCATCTTGATAAGTCAATAAATATCAAGCAAAAAATAGTGTGAATAGTTCCAATTCACTCTGCCTTCTTGGCTGAGAAAATCTTATATAGATATAATATGTAAATTTTATATTTTAGTAATGGAAGAATCTCCAAATTAGACATTTAGAATGGAGAGTTCACTGTTTGCAAGAATAAAGCATCTCACCTCCAAGTTAAGAGTTGTTGAGAAAATGTTGAGAGAAAACATTGAAAGTAAAAAGGAAATCCTAAAATAAAGCAGAGTAAAGGAATTCTCATTCTAGCAAGGATCATCACAGAAGCCCTCCTGGAGGATGATCTGTCTCAGACAAAATGATTAAATAGGGGATGATAATATCAGAGATAAAAGCAAAAGAGGTAGGAAAGTATGCTTTGTACACTATGGTGAAGACAAGAGAACAGTAGCTATGATGACCAGGAACTGTATTCATCCATATACTTTCCCTGTGCTATGCTGTGCTATAAAGATGAGCTTAATGTTACCATTTCTAGGTGTGTACAGTAGGACAGAAATTAGCTATATCTCCCCTGATGTTTTCATAGAGGTTTGCTCCCCTCTCCTGCTCCAACACTGAGTCCTATCTTTATTCCACTTAAAATGGGGAAAATAACCATAGAGCCACTGATACCTTTTCTGCCACAAGAATTGCCCCAGATTTTTTATATTAGTTGAAATTTTTTTTTAAGTAAAATAGTTCTTGCCACCAGGAAATCGTGAGCAGGTGCCTGTCTGAGGTCTGCTGTCCTATCAAAGCAAAAAGGGGCCAGGAAATGCTTCCTGTATCCTGGGAGAACATAGGTACCTCCCACCATTAGGAAATTCACAAGTAGGCACCAGGACCTGCCCCTGCTATTCCAGGAGTTCATGGAGAGCTCATGCTGCTAGGAAACTCATCAGTAGATGCCAGGACCTAGCCCCCACTGTCCTCGGAGGGCTCAAAGAGAACCCTCCCCTAGGAAATCCACAGCAGGTCTCAGAACTGCCCTTGCTGTCCTGGGATCAGGCAAGGGCTGCTGTATTTGCACACCCCCTATCACAGGGGAAATGGCCAACACACACTTAGGAAAGGGGTAGCAAGCATCCAAACTAAAAGCAACTCCTCCATTCTAGAAAAGCATGTAGAATAGTACTTGAGCTCATCTCATCTTGCAAAAAACACCAAAAATTCAACTAACTGTTGAACAAATATTGATAGACTGGAAACCTACCAATAAAGATGTTTTACATTCAAAGACAAAGAAGAAGCCATAATGAGACAACAGGAGAGGCACTTTTGTGACATACTCAAGTCACATACCCACCAGGTGGGTAACCCACAAACTTTAAAATAATTATATGTCAGAGGTTTTCCCATAAGAGTGAGAGCCCTGAGCCTCATATCAGGATCCCCAGCCTGAGGGCCTGGCATCTGGAGGAGGAATCCCCAAAGCATTGGGTTTGAAGTCCAGCAGGACTTGAGTGCAGGATTTCCAACAGGACTTGGGGGGAAAAGAGATTCCACACTTGGAAGGAACACACAAGGATTCACATACTCTGGGACAAAGCAGTAACTGGATAGGAGGCAGGACTCAACTATGAGTCTTGGAGAGTCTCCTGGGAAGGTGGGGTTGGCTGTGGCTCACTGGGGTGGTGGGGGAGAAAGGATGCTGATGGCAGAACCCCCAGACTATATTGATCAGTGAGAGCTCCTCTGGGGTCACACTTTTGGCATCAAGACCCAGCCTTCCCGAAAAACCTGCACAGTACTGGAATGCCCTAGGCCAAACAACCATCAGGATAGGAAACAGACACACACTCATCAGCATACAGGGTACCTGAAGCCATACTGAGCTCACAGTCACCTATAAATACTCTCGTTGACACAGCCCTGCCCACCAGAGGGACAAGACTTAGGTCCACCCTTCCCTCCCACCAGGAAGCCTGCACAAGCCTCAGAACAAAGCTCACTCACCAGAAAAGACACCAGAAGCAAAAGGTGTCACAGTCCTCCAGTCAGCAGAAAGGAGACCACAAACCCAGAAAGTTAGACAAAATGAGATGGCAGAGAAATCCATTCTGATGGAAGAAACAAGAAAAAAATACACAAGAACAACTAAATGAAAAAGAGATTGGCAGCCCACATGAAAAATAACTTACAGTAATGATAGTAAAGATAACCCAAGATCTCAGAAAAAGAATTCAGGCACAGATCAAGAAGTTACAAGAGATCTTTAACAAAGAGATAGAAGAATTGAAGGGAAAAAAAAAGATGAACAATGCAATATGAATGACAAATACACTAGAAGAAATCAATAGCACAAAAATGAGGCAGAAGAACAAATAATTGAGCTGAAAGACAGAATGGTAGAAATTGCAGAAAAGAATAAAGAAACAAGAATGAAAAACTGAGGATGGTTTCAGAGATGTCTGGGACAACATTAAATGCACCGACATTCACATTATAGGGATCCCAGAAGGAGAAAAGAGAGATAAAATGAATGAGAAAATATTTGAAGAAATTCTCATAGAAAATTTCCCTAACATGAGAGAGGAAACACTCACTCAACTCCAAGAAGCACACAGAGTCACTGCCATGTTCTTGGACTGGAAGAAGCAGTATTGTCAAAATGACTATAGTACTCAAAGCAATCTACAAAATCAGTTAAATCCTTACCAAATTACTTTTCCACACAACTAGAGCAAAAACTTTTTAAAATTTATACGGAAATGCAAAAGACTGAATTGTCAAGAAATTTTGAGAAAGAAAAACAGAGCTGGAGGAGTCAGACTCCCAGACTTCAGGCTATACTATGAAGCCACAGTAGTAGCGTGGCCACACACACACACACACACAATCAGAATTTAATTTCAAAAACAATTGTAATTGTTTGATTTTTTCCTGTCTGAAAGATTTTTTCCCCAGGATTATATGGTTTGAACATATCACTTTCTATTATATATTCTATATATTTTGTTCTTTGTATTTCAATTCAGTTCAATTCAGTCACTCAGTCGTGTCCAACTCTTTGCGACCCCATGAATCGCAGCACGCCAGGCCTCCCTGTCCATCACCAACTCCCGGAGTTCACTCGGACTCACATCCATCGAGTCAGTGATGCCATCCAGCCATCTCATCCTCTGTCGTCCCCTTCTCCTCCTGCCCTCAATCCCTCCCAGCATCAGAGTCTTTTCCAATGAGTCAACTCTTCGCATGAACTGGCCAAAGTACTGCAGTTTCAGCTTTAGCATCATTCCTTCCAAAGAAATCGCAGGGCTGATCTCCTTCAGAATGGACTGGTTGGATCTCTTTGCAGTCCAAGGGACTCTCAAGAGTCTTCTCCAACACCACAGTTCAAAAGCATCAATTCTTCAGCGCTCAGCCTTCTTCACAGTCCAACTCTCATATCCATACATGACCAGAGGAAAAACCGTAGCCTTGACTAGATGAACCTTTGTTGGCAAAGTAATGTCTCTGCTTTTGAATATGCTATCTAGGTTGGTCATAACTTTCCTTTCAAGGAGTAAGCGCCTTTTAATTTCATGGCTGCAGTCACCATCTCCAGTGATTTTGGAGCCCAGAAAAATAAAGTCTGACACTGTTTCCACTGTTTCCCCATCTATTTCCCATGAAGTCATGGGACCGGATGCCATGATCTTCGTTTTCTGAATGTTGAGCTTTAAGCCAACTTTTTCACTCTCCACTTTTACTTTCATCAAGAGGCTTTTGTGTTCCTCTTCACTTTCTGCCAGAAGGGTGGTGTCATCTGCATATCTGAGGTTATTGATATTTCTCCCCGCAATCTTGATTCCAGCTTGTATTTCTTCCAGTCCAGCGTTTCTCATGATGTACTCTGCATAGAAGTTAAATAAGCAGGGTGATAATATACAGCCTTGATGTACTCCTTTTCCTATTTGGAACCGGTCTTTGTATTTATTTGTCTTTATCTGGTAGAATGTATGTTCCATAAGGATAAAGAACTTTATCTCATTTCCTGTTATATTCCCAGCATATGTGAGGGTGATTGGCACAGAGTCTAGGCTCAGTGATTATTTTCGTATGACAATCAAAAGAAGAGTGCCCTGATGTAGATAATATTATCGTCTTCATTTTAAAAACCTGGGAATTGTAAATCATAACAGCTAAGTAATCTGTCCAAGAATACACAGTCAATAGTGGAACCTGGAAAGCCTCCATATATTTGATTACAGAAGTCATGCTTTTTCTACCATGCCCTTCTCCCTCTAAAGAGAAAAAGGTTCATGGTTGGTGTGTGGTCCACCACAGATGCAGGCATGTGGATCTTGTGCCTTCTCAAGTTCCCTTCTGACCAAAGAATTATATTGTCCATGATAAATCTAAATTGCTCTCAACATAACATATTTTATGTTTGGATTTTGAGTTTTCAAGATATATACTAGGATCTTAAGGAATCACAAAATGGAAAAGATAGTATAGAAGAGGAGGAATTGGAGCTTAGGGAGGTTGATCTACAGGCAGTCACTAATAATTAAAGGTGAAAGAGAAAAAGAGAAAGAGACAAACAATTATCTTTAGTTTCTAGTTTAGAAACTCGAGTGGTAAACAAAAATAAGTAAGGAGGATCAATTTACCATAGTCTAAGAGATATGCATGGGAGAAGATTAGCATAAGAGATATGCACTGGAGATGCCTATAGGCATTTCAAATGTGCTACATCATGTTTGAGATGCCTATGGGACTTTAGGGCCGAGATAACTGAGTAACCAGTTTGTGGTCCCTGAGTCTAGAATGACTGCATCTTAGTACAAAAGGTACCTGTCTTTATTAAAATACACATTTTTGCACACTTATAAAGATGTGATAGGACCAACACGGCATCACTCTCTCAGTCACATAAACACAGAAACATACACACTCACAAAGATCCTCCATTGGATTGTTGGTTACACTAATCAAAGCTAACGTTTCAATGCAAATAATTCAAGTAGAAATACTGACATAACCAAGCACACAGACAGGTACATGCACATTAGTTGCTCCACTTCTCAGATCCCTTAATTCAAGAATCCCTGTATTCTATCTCTAAGTCACAGCATTTGCACCCAGAATATCCTTATTCTAGGGCTCCATCTCTCTTTTTGCTGCTCTGATTAGGACCTCCCTTCAATGCCATGCTGTGGTTGAAGCAACCATTTCCTCTCTCCTGTGGTTCTCCCTTATCTCCTTTCTGGGACAATTTCCCTATCCAAATGTGTCCGTACTGGACATGACTATATCTCTTTTCAGTGTCTAAAGAAAAGTGAGGAGACGTAAAAGAAAAGAGATTAAAGAGAGTATTAAAGGAGATAGGTAAGAGAGAATGAACTGCCTTTGAGAGAACCAGAGGAAAGGTGTGCTCTGTGGGGAGGAAAAACTGTGTGGGCAACAGAAACTGTGGCTTTATTATCTCTCTTTCAGGATAATCAAGAGTAGAAAAGAAAGAAAGGAGAAATAAATTTCAATTTAAATCTGGATAAGAAAGCTGTGGTACATATACACAATGGAGTATTACTCAGCCATTAAAAAGAATACATTTGAATCAGTTCTAATAAGGTGGATGAAACTGGAACCTATTATACAGAGTGAAGTAAGCCAGAAAGAAAAACACCAATACAGTATACTAACACATATATATGGAATTTAGAAAGATGGTAACAATAACCCTGTGTACGAGACAGCAAAAGAGACACTGATGTATAGATCAGTCTTATGGACTCTGTGGGAGAGGGAGAGGGTGGGGAGATTTGGGAGAATAGCATTGAAACATGTATAATATCATGTATGAAACGAGTCACCAGTCCAGGTTCGATGCACGATACTGGATGCTTGGTGCTGGTGCACTGGGACGACCCAGAGGGAGAGTATGGGGAGGGAGGAGGGAGGAGGGTTCAGGATGGGGAGCACGGGTATACCTGTGGTGGATTCATTTCTATGTTTGGCAAAACTAATACAATATTGTAAAGTTTAAAAATAAAATAAAATTTTAAAAAAATGAAAAAAAAATAAATAAAAAATAAATCTGGAAGCTGAAGTAAAGAACCTCCTATCAAAAAAATTACATGGTATGCATAATGATTTTATAAAAGTTGAGACTCAGGCAAATAAGAGATGCAGTAGAAATATCCCAGCATATGAAGAGTTTTATATTTGAGTCATGGATTGGGTTGCTTTCTTTTTTAACTTTTCTTCTTTATACTCTTCTGTATTTTTGTAAATGCTTTTTTGTATTTTATGAAAACATTACATTCTATAGAATCTTATTTTTAAAAAGATGAATAAAACAGAAATACATAGACTAGAAAGTAAAATGTGTCTTCTGCTGCACCCCATCCAGCAATAAATATGTAAAGGGTTGGGAATTAAAAAATCATTTTGCACACAAAATGTACATAATATACAAAAATGTATTTATTTTATTAAAGAATATCATGTTTCAAAAGTGTCGAATATCTCCTTAATTGAGATCCTCTCTGCTATCTAGACTAATGATTTAGGGTACAGGTTGACAAACTTTTTTTTGTAGAGTTAAATAGTTAAAATCTTTTGACTCAGCAGTCAGAGGGACTCTGTTGCCACTTGGTTACACCTTAAAGCAGACATAGACAATACATAAATGAGTGAGCTATAGGTGTTCCAATAAAACTCTCTTTGCAAAAAGCACATCTTTTCTAAACACAGTGTTTTAATTTCTCCCACAGCCTATAAACTGCCTATATCTTAGTTATGACATCAATTTGGTAGGGATTTTTCCTGAGAATTTTGAGTGACCCTGTGAATTAATACTTCAGATGATAAAGTCATTCAAGCTTATCCAGACATTTTCCCCAGAATCAGGATTCTTGTACATTGTACTAGTCAGCTTTCTATGTGATAGTACAAATCACCCATGGTTTGCCACTGCCCACGAGTGAGGAAAAATGCACATTTTTTAGCATTCCTTTGCATCATCTATTAAAATGCCAACTGCATAATGAGAATTACAAAAAATTTTCTGAATTGTGTTTATTGGTAACAATACTGTGTGTTGTACACTGAAGTCTCAATTGAGAACTTTATTCTGCATGAACTGATTTCAAGGCAAGGGGGAGGAAAATGTTCTAAATTATGGCGATTTCTCCCATGTCCTCTAACCTCTGATCTCTGGAATGGGCTTTCCTGACGTCCCTGAATTCCTTCTTTATCCATTACCTTGACACCAGCTCCATGCATCCTACAGCAGCCTACAACCTGTGAAAGGAAACAGTGAACACTCACAGATTTTTCTAGACATCAGTCCAGATCCTCCTTGTTTTTTCCTGACTTATCCCTACTTTAGAAAGGTTATTCAGATGGTTTCAAACCCAGACTTCAATATCCCCTCATGACTTTAGTTTGGATGGAACTGATCGGTTTTATTTTCTTTAGAAGACCATGGGTCATCTACGAACATTGACTGTCTTTTAGGAACCATTTACAGTCATGACCTGATTCTACTTGCAGGTCATCTGGTGAGTAACTACTATAATGTCTTCTGGCTGGTGTCATTTATTTGATGTCTTAGGGCTTATGGTACTCTGGAAGGCATCCACTGTCCTTCACATAAGTAACACCCAAAGATTTATTGGGACTTCTCATTCCAGAGGTTGAGTGTTCATCCAGAATTTGTAAGGTTTCAACGCTGTCATGATATGAACCCCCTGCTCACTTCTGTTTATCCATGACTAATGCAGAAACCATAATGAGTAATTGTGAATTTAATCAGTGAGGTTAAGTAGATAGAGTCAACAGGGCAATTAGCGCCTCATATCTTTCTAGCATCTGAGGAAGGATCCACGTATTTGTAATGATCTTCTTCTTCTATCAACCTCCAGGTGTGTCAATAATTAACTGGGTGAGTGTTTTAGGTCTTATTTAAACCAATACCTAATTTATAGAAAAATCACCCTCTTCCAGAAAAGAAAGTGAAGTTCCTCAGTCGGATCTGACACTCTGCAACCCCATGGACTGTAGCTTACCAGGTTCCTCCACCCATGGGATTTTTCCAGGCAAGAGTACTGGAGTGGGTTGCCATTTCCTCCAGAGGATCTTCCTGACCCAGGGATCAAATCCAGGTTTCCTGCACTGTGGGCAGATACTTTACCATCTAATCCAACAGGGAAACCAGAAGTTTCAGTCAAAAAAACAGTAGAGATAGATGGCTCTTCCAACTTCTCTTCTTGCCACTGCTACTCTGAAAACAGGAAATAAAGGGTAAGTAGCCAGGTGACTCATCTTACTTCTCTTATATTTGAGAGGCATTTAAATGAATATAGATTTTTAATGACTCTCATGTAAGTCTGCTGGATAAGAAAGTTCTAATGTTAAAACTTTTCATCTACTGATATTCATAATAAAAATCTTTGAGTGTAACCTTGCCATAATTTTTCATTTTGATTAAGATATTTATAGAAAATAAACTGTATATTTTCTCTAAGGAAATCGAAATCTAAGAACATTGGTATGAGGAATCTCAAAGTTGTTTCATAAATTCTTTCTCTCTGGCAAAGAACAGTATGAGGTAACCAGCACTGAATCGCATTTTTTGAAAACTAGCCAATGTCCTTTTTCCTTGTAATTTTTCAAAATAGTTCTTTTTCCTCTGCCCTTCAGGAGATTACAAAATCCCACAACTCAATCTCTGAGAGCTTTATCAATTTATCATCCTACCTAAAGAAAATGAGCAGTGATTCCTGCATTTCTAAGGAAAACCTCAAGATGTGGAATACTGTTGAAAATATTTCCACTGAGGTAAGACCAGTAGGGATTTCTGTAGAGAACTGTGGGTACCAGATTGGTAACCTCAAGATGACAGGGGGAGTTTTAGTCATGAAGAATTTGGGGGGAACAGTTTGGTATCAAGTACATTGAGGAAAGTGAAAACAGAAGTAGCTTGATTCTAATCTTTTACTGCCTAGCCAAATAATAGACATTTTATTCCACTGCACCTGAAGCCTGAAGGGAGATGCGTTTTGACAATAGAAGATATTAAGATGTATTCCCCAGGCAACTATCAGTGTGAGTTATATTCAGAAACAGAGTTTGGTTTCCTTCCCTAAAAGATGCACAGGAAACTTGGTAGGAGGCCTGGGTAAAAGTCCAATAGGGGCATGATAAAAAATTCAGAAAATAATATTCAGTTAAAAAAAGAAATGCAACTGGATATAAAACTGTACTGTATGGCATTATTCTAATTTTAGAAAACATGCGCTCACAGAGCAGAGCAATTTTCAATCCCACAAACACAGATATGCAAAACATGGCTTTTTTACCTCCCTTAAGACAGTTGACAAACTATTTTTTTTGGCTCCAAAATCACTGCAGATGATGACTGCAGCCATGAAATTAAAAGACACTTGCTCCTTGAAAGAAAAGTTATGACCAAACTAAACAGCTTATTAAAAAGCAGAGACATTACTTTGTCAACAAAGGTGTGTCTAGTCAAAGCTATGGTTTTTCTAGTAGTCATGTATGGATGTGAAAGTTGGACTATAAAGAAAGCTGAGCATAGAAGAATTGATGCTTTTTAACTGTGGTGTTGGAGAAGACTCTTGAGAGTCCCTTGGATGGCAAGGAGATCCAACAAGTCCATCCTAAAGGAAATCAGTCCTGAATATTCATTGGAAGGACTGATGCTGAAGCTGAAACTCCAATACTCTGGTCACCTGATGTGAAGAACTGACTCCTTGGAAAAGACCAGCATCAGCTGGGAAAGATTGAAGGCAGGAGGAGAAGGGGATGACAGAGGATGAGATGGTTGGATGGTGTCACCAACTCTATGGATGTGAGTTTGAGTAAGCTCTGAGAGTTGGTAAAGGACAGGGAAGCCTGCCATGCTTCAGTCCATGGGGTGACAGAATCAGACAAGACTGAGTGACTGAACTGAACTAAGATGAACTGAACTGAACATTAGCCAATTTTAGACAAATAGCCTTCAGAATAAAAAGACCAAAACAAAAGAAGGAATAAGGGAAGATACACAAAAGAAAACTTTCCTGAGCTAAAATCTTCACTATCATTATCATCATCTTCATCATCATCACTGCATTTCCTCATCAATATGTTTAATGTTTGTGTCATCATTCATTGTTGTTGTCCAACACTAAGTCGTGTCCAACTCTTTTCAACCCCATGGACTGCAGCACACCAGACCTCCTTGTCTCTCGCTATCTCCTGAAGTTTGCCCAAGTTCATGTTCATTGAGTTGGTGACACCATCCAACCATCTCATCCTCTGCCACTCATTTCTCCTTTGCCTTCAATCTTTCCCAGCATCAGGGTCTTTCCAAATGTTAACACTTTGCATCAGGTGGCCACAGTATTGGAACTTCAGCTTCCACATCAGTCCTTCCAATGAATAATCAGGACTGATTTCCTTTATAATTGACCAGTTTGATCTTCTTACTGCCCAAGGGGTTCTCAAGAGTCTTCTTGAGCACCACCATTCAAAAGGATCAATTCTTCAGCACTCAGCCTTCTTTATGGTCCAACTCTTGCATCTGTACATGACTACTGGAAAGACCATAGCTTTGACTAGATGGACCTTTGTTGGCAAATTGATGCCTCTGCTTTTTAATACACCATCTAAGTCTGTCATAGCTTTCTTTCCACAAAGCAAGTGTGTTCTAATTTCATGGCTGCATTCACCATCCACAGTGATTTTGGAGCCCAAGAAAAGGAAGTCTGCCACTGCATCCACTTTTTTGCCTTCTATTTGCCATGAAGTGATGAGACCATATGCCATGATCTTTGTTTTTTTTTTTTTTTTTTTTTAATGTGGAGGTTTTTTTTAATTTAAATTTATTTATTTTAATTGTAGGCTAATTACTTTACAATATTGTATTGGTTAAAGAGAAACAGATGTATAGAACAGTCTTTGGACTCTGTGGGAGAGGGAGAGGGTAGGATGATTTGGGAAAATCTCATTGTAACATGTATAATGTTGAGTTTTAAGCCACCTTTTTCACTCTTCTCTTTTACCCTCATCAAGAGGCTCTTAGTTCTTCTTCTCTTTCTGCCATTAGAGTGGTATCAGCTGCATATCTGACGTTGCTTCTCCTGGAAGTCTTGATTCCAGTTTATAACTTGTCCAGCCTTACATTTCACAGGATGTACTCTGAATAGAAGTTAAATAAACAGAGTGACAATATACAGCCTTGTCATACTCTTTCCTAATGAGGAACTCCCCAGGTCAGTAGGTGCCCAATATACTACTGGAGATAAGTGGAGAAATAACTCCAGAAAGAATGAAGGGATGGAGCCAAAGCAAAAACAATACCCAGCTGTGGATGTGACTGGTGATAGAAGCAAGGTCCGATGCTATAAAGAGCAATATTGCATAGGAACCTGGAATGTCAGGTCCATGAATCAAGGCAAATTGGAAGTGGTCAAACAAGAGATGGAAAGAGTGAATGTAGACATTCTAGGAATCAGCAAACTCAAATGGATTGGAATGGGTGAATTTAACTCAGATGACCATTATATCTACTACTGCGGGCAGGAATCCCTCAGAAGAAATGGAGTAGCCATCATGGTCAACAAAAGAGTCTGAAATGCAGTACTTGGATGCAGTCTCAAAAACGACAGAATGATCTCTGTTCGTTTCCAAGGCCAACCTTTCAATATCACAGTAATCCAAGGCTATGCCCCAACCAGCAATGCTGAAGAAGCTGAAGTTGAATGGTTCTATGAAGACCTACAAGACCTTTTAGAACTAATACCCAAAAGAGATGTCTTTTTCATTATAGGGGACTGGAATGCAAAAGTAGGACGTCAAGAAACACCTGGAGTAACAGGCAAATGTGGCCTTGGAATACAGAATGAAACAGGGCAAAGACTAATAGAGTTTTGCCAAGAAAATGCACTGGTCATAGCAAACACCCTCTTCCAACAACATAAGAGAAGACTCTACACATGGACATCACCAGATGGTCAACACCAAAATCAGATTGATTATATTATTTGCAGCCAAAGATGGAGAAGCTCTATACAGTCAGCATAAACAAGACCAGGAGCTGACTGTGGCTTAGATCATGAACCCTTTATTGCCAAATTCAGACTTAAATTGAAGAAAGTAGAGAAAACCACTAGACCATTCAGGTATGACCTAAATCAAATTCCTTATGATTATACAGTGGAAGTGAGAAATAGATTTAAGGGCCTAGATCTGATAGATAGAGTGCCTGATGAACTATGGAATGAGGTTCGTGACATTGTACAGGAGACAGGGATCAAGACCATCCCCATGGAAAAGAAATGCAAAAAAGCAAAATGGCTGTCTGGGAAGGCCTTACAAATAGCTGTGAAAAGAAGAGAAGTGAAAAGCAAAGGAGTAAAGGAAAGATACAAGCATCTGAATGCAGAGTTCCAAAGAATAGCAAGAAGAGATAAGAAAGCCTTCTTCAGCAATCAATGCAACAGAAAACAACAGAATGGGAAAGACTACAGATCTCTTCAAGAAAATTAGAGATATCGAGGGAACATTTCATGCAAAGATGGGCTCGATAAAGAACAGAAATGGTATGGACCTAACAGAAGCAGAAGATATTAAGAAGAGGTGGAAAGAATACACAGAAGAACTGTACAAAAAAGATCTTCATGACCCAGATAATCACGATGGTGTGATCACTGACCTACAGCCAGACATCCTGGAATGTGAAGTCAAGTGGGCCTTAGAAAGCATCACTATGAACAAAGCTAGTGGAGCTGATGGAATTCCAGTTGAGCTATTTCAAATCCTGAAAGATGATGCTGTGAAAGTGCTGCACTCAATTTGCCAGCAAATTTGGACAACTCAGCAGTGGCCACAGGACTGGAAAAGGTCAGTTTTCATTCCAATCCCAAAGAAAGGCTCAATCCCAAAGTAAAGTAATGCTCAAAATTCTCCAAGCCAAGCTTCAGCAATATGTGAACCATGAACTTCCAGATATTCAAGCTGGTTTTAGAAAAGGCAGAGGAACCAGAGATCAAATTGCCAACATCCGCTAGATCATGGAAAAAGCAAGAGAGTTCCAGAAAAACATATATTTCTGCTTTATTGACTATGCCAAAGTCTTTGACTGTGTGGATCACAATAAACTGGAAAATTCTGAAAGAGATGGGAATACCAGACCACCTGATCTGCCCTTTTGAGAAATTTCTATGCAGGTCAGGAAGCAACAGTTAGAACTGGACATGGAACAACAGACTGGTTCCAAATAGGAAAAGGAGTACGTCAAGGCTGTATATTGTCACCCTGCTTATTTAACTTCTGTGCACAGTACATCATGAGAAATGCTGGATTGGAAGAAGCACAAGCTGGAATCAAGATTGCCTGGAGAAATATCAATAACCTCAGATATGCAGATGATACCACCCTTATGGCAGAAAGTGAAGAGGAACTCAAAAGCCTCTTGATGAAAGTGAAAGAGGAGAGTGAAAAAGTTGGCTTAAAGCTCAACATTCAGAAAACGAAGATCATGGCATCCGGTCCCATCACTTCATGGGAAATAGATGGGGAAACAGTGGAAACAGCGTCAGATTTTATTTTGGGGGGCTCCGAAATCACTTCAGATGATGATTGCAGCCATGAAATTAAAAGATACTCCTTGAAAGGAAAGTTATGACCAACCTAGATAGCATATTCAAAAGCAGAGACATTACTTTGCCAACAAAGGTTCGTCTAGTCAAGGCTATGGTTTTTCCTGTGGTCATGTATGGATGTGAGAGTTGGACTGTGAAGAAGGCTGAGTGCCGAAGAATTGATGCTTTTGACCTGTGGTGTTGGAGAAGACTCTTGAGAGTCCCTTGGACTGCAAGGAGACCCAACCAGTCCATTCTGAAGGAGATCAGCCCTGGGATTTCTTTGGAAGGAATGATGCTAAAGCTGAAACTTCAGTACTTTGGCCACCTCATGCGAAGAGTTGACTCATTGGAAAAGACTCTGATGCTGGGAGGGATTGAGGGCAGGAGGAGAAGGGGATGACAGAGGATGAGATGGCTGGATGGCATCATTGACTCGGACGTGAGTCTGAGTGAACTCCGGGAGTTGATGATGGACAGGGAGGCCTGGCGTGCTGCAGTTCATGGGGTCGCAAAGAGTCAGACACGACTGATCTACTGAACTGAACTGAATTTCGAATCAGTCAGTTGTTCCATGTAAGGTTCTAATTATTGCTTCTTGACCTGCATACAGGTTTCTCAAGAGCCAGGTAAGATGGTCTGGTATTTTCATCTGTTTAAGAATTTTCCACAGTTTGTTGTGACCCACACAGTCAAAGGCTTTCATGTGATCAATGAAGCAGAAGTAGATATTTTCTGGAATTCCCTTGCTTTCTCTATGATTCAGGAAATGTTGGCAATTTGATTTCTGGTTCCTCTGTCTTTTCTAAAACTAACTTATACAAGTTCCTCTTCTTTTTCTAAGCCCAGCTTGTACATCTGGACCTATCTGTCTTGGGTGACCTGGCATGCCATGGCTCATAGCTTCACTGAGTTACACAAGCCCCTCTCGCCATGACTAGGCAATGATCCATGAAGAGGTTTGCCATCATATTTCACATACTTTTGTTTTGTGTATCCCCTAATAACTTATTGCAGGTGTAGCTGATTTTACTACTTTTGTCTTTTAACATTCCCAGTAGGTTTATACATGGCTGACATATGGCTTGTATATGATGAAAGTGACTTAGCATATATGCATATACATACATACACACACAATACAGCAACATACAACTACCTATTAACTCCTAGGAATGGGATCTTATGGTGCTTTTCATTTTCTTTTTTGTACTTATATGTCTATTACAATGCTTAATTTTGCATCTATAACTTTTATAATTTAGAAAAATAATAGACATCATGTTTTTCCCTAAAGGCATGCCTCCTTAGAAGTCTAAGTCATTGGTTTGTTTCTTAAAAACAAATATTATGTGGCCTGAAAACCAGAGAAGGACACTAAGGCCCAAAGCATGGTATGGGCTTGAGTATGGTCTTTACAGGATATAACTCAGGTCAAGTATGAACAGACCGACTAAGATGTGCTCTCCTTAGAGAAACCCAAGGGGTTTCTGCGCACCAGCTGCAATCCAGTCTGTGCTTCAATTGCCAACCCCTGTCCTAGGGTGGATTGCTTCAGTCCAAAATAAGGATATTTTTATTTATTTATTTAAAACTTTTAATTTTGTGTTGGCATGTAGGCAACTAACAATGTTGTGATAGTTTCAGGTGAATAGAGAAGGGAACTCAGCCATACACATACAGGTATCCATTCTTCCCCAAACTTCCCCCTCACCTCCCCATTCAGGCTGTTACATAACACTGAGCAGAGTTCCGTATGCTATACAGTAGGTCCTTGCTGGTTATCTATTTTAAATATAGAGTGTGTACATTTTAGAATTGGACTCGTGGAAGGGCCATAATTAGGTAATTTAAGAACCAAATAAGACAGCTTCTGATATTTTACATGAAGTCAGTACTATATGTTGGAAGTAACTCTAGCCCTGTCTGATGTGAAATAACTGTTTCAACTTATTTATTCAGGTACAATAGGTCAGTAGCTTTCCAGCTACGCTTTCTGGTCCTCAGTGTGTGAATCCTATGAGGAAGCTGCTCCAGGCAGAGATTTGCATTAGGCAAACACTGAAGAATTTACATTGAAATACAGTGACAGAAAGTGGATATCTAACACTGAAACTTATAATGCACTTTTTAACTTTTATTGTATTGAAATACAGTTGATTTACAATCTGTTAGTTTCTGCTACATGGTAAACTGATTCAGCTGTACATTTTAATGTTCTATTTTTGTATTCTTTTCCATGATAGTTTGTTATAGGACATTAAATGTATCTTCCTTACAGTGTATTTATTGATCACATACTTGATACCTGATATTTTACAATTATTTCATATCACTTAATTTTAAACTAGCTCTAGAAGGTTGATACTGTTTTTCTTTCATAAGAAAAGTGTGGAACAGAAGGTAAGATAATATTTCTAATGATTAGAAAAGTTCCTTCATAACAAGAATTTCCTCCACGCTACTTTATTGTCAGTGCTTCCTTCAATCCAAGCTCCTGGTAACCACTAACATAGTTTGTTTTTTTTTTAATAAGAAAACTTTTATAAACTTTACTCATTTCCATAATTTCCTAAAATGGAAATTAAAATATATATAGCATTTTTAATCCGGTTGCTTTCATTTAATATAGTGAGTTTAGGATTCATCTATAAGTTGTGTGTATTGGTTTATTCCTTTTTATTGCTGTGTAGAATTCAATGCGTCGACCCACTAACATTTGTTTATCCACCCCCCAAGAGAGAAACAATTGGATTGTTGACACTTTTGCATAGTTACAAATAAAACTGCTGCAAATATTCACGTGCAAATTTTTGTGTGGTTACCTGTGATATCATTTCAATGAGTGAAACCCTTGGAGTGAGATTGTTGGTCAAATGGCAAATGTATTTCAAATATATAAGAAATTGCCAAACAGTTTTCTAAAGTGACTGTAGCAATTTTCATTCCCTAGAGCAATCTGTGAGAATTTCAGTTGCTCTGTATCCTCCTCAGAGTTTAAGATTGTAGATGAATGTTAATTTTAAAAAACAGTCTAACTCTTTTACAAAGAAGTGTTCCATTTAACATTTTACCATTGTATGAGAATTCTAATTCCTCCTCATCCTCACTAACCACTGATATGGTCAGTGTTTTTAAATTTTTGTCATTCTAATTGGTGCATAGTGGTATATCACTGTAGTTTTAATTTGCATTCCCCTAAAGATAAATCAGGTTGAGTATTTTTTTATGTGCATATTTACTGCCTGTGTATCTTTTTTTTTTTTTTGCCTATCTTAAAAACTCAGCTGTTTTTTCTCATAATACTGAGTTCTGAGAATTCTTTATAAATTCTGGGTACAGAATCTTTACTAGCTATGTGTCTAGCAAATATTATGTCTCAATCTATGGCTTGCATTTTCATGGTTTAAAGGTATTGAGAAATGAAGTATTTCCTGCCATATCAGTAAACAAGGATGTCAGTCATCAGTGATACCCTGACTCAATTTTCCTGGACTATTCAGGATGCAGGGATGGCCAAATTGACTCTGAGAGATATCCTCAATATATCATGTCCTCAAGGTACAGCTGGGCTGTGTCTACTTGTAAATATGTCTTTCAGAAGTATTTGTCTAACTCTGAGGAAACCATCTACTTTAGACTTACAGTGTTACCAACGAACTGTTTGTAGGGCTGTATGGATACCACAGCATGTGTCTTAACCTTATGAAGCCCATGTTCTCCTAATTGTGTATCTAGGGTGTGTATTTTCTAACAAGGAGGCTCCTAAGTTCTCTGAGCTGTAGATTTACTATATATCAGGGTCTTCCACATTCTGTTCAATAGCACCTGTCCATTTTGCTGAAAACAAACACAAAACATTACCCCTTTGGAGAGTTGACTTTCCTTCATGAAGTTCCCACCTTAATGAAACTGCTGCTGCTGCTGCCGCTGCTAAGTTGCTTCAGTCGTGTCCAACTCTGTGCGACCCCACAGACCGCAGCCCACCAGGCTCCACCGTCCCTGGGATTCTCCAGGCAAGAACACTGGAGTGGGTTGCCATTTCCTTCTGCAATGCATGAAAGTGAAAAGTGAAAGTGAAGTCGCTCAGTCGTGTCCAACTCTTAGCGACCCTATGGACTGCAGCCAACCAGGCTCCTCCATCCATGGGATTTTCCAAGCAAGAGTACTGGAGTGGGGTGCCATTGCCTTCTCCGTTAATGAAACTATGAACTCTAGATTTCAGGTATAGTTTTTCTCCAGTCTTTGATAGCTCTAAGAATGTAAGTTGAAGTTTATTCCGTTCCTTGCACTGGATTTTCTCCTCATTTCCAAGCATCAGTACTTCTATCATTCCTGTGCTGTCATTTAGGTCACATAATATATGATCTTCTGTTCTGCTTTCTGAAAAGATAAAACCAACACCAAACTTTTGGTAATCTGACTAAGGAATGCCACATCAATCAGACATCAGAAGTCATCAACAGCCTCCAGAAAGAGATATAAGGCAAAAAAAAAAAAAAATTATATATATATATATATATATATATATATATATATATATATATATACACACACACACACATACAGGCTTGAAACGAGCAGATATATAGTTAATAGATATTCAGTTCAGTTCAGTTCAGTCACTCAGTCATTTCTCTTTGCTACCCCATATATCACAGCACACCAGGCCTCCATGTCCATCAACAACTCCCATAGTTTACCCAAACTCATGTCCATCGAGTCGGTCATGCCATCCACCCATCTCATCCTCTGTCATCCCCTTATCCTCCGGCCCTCAATCCCTCCCATCATCAGGATATTTTCCAGTGAGTCAACTCTTCACATGAGGTGGCCAAAGTATTGGAGTTTCAGCTTCAGCATCAGTCCTTCCAATGAACAACCAGGACTGATCTCCTTTAGGATGGACTGGTTGGATCTCCTTTCAGTACAAGGGACTCCCAAAAGTCTTCTCCAACACCACACTTCAAAAGCATCAATTCTTCCGTGGTCAGCTTTCTTCACAGTCCAACTCTCACATCCATACATGACCACTGGAAAAACCATAGCCTCGACTAGACGGACCTTTGTTGGCAAAGTAATGTCTCTGCTTTTGAATATACTATCTAGATTGGTCATAACTTTCCTTCCAAGGAGTAAGCGTCTTTTAATTTCATGGTTGCAGTCACCATCTGCAGTGATTTTGGAGCCCAAAAAAATAAAGTCTGACACTCTTTCCACTGTTTCCCCATCTATTTCCCATGAAGTGATGGGACCAGATGCCATGATCTTCATTTTCTGAATGTTGAGCTTTAAGCCAACTTTTTCACTCTCCACTTTCACTTTCATCAAGAGGCTTTTGAGTTCCTCTTCACTTTCTTCCATAAGGGTGGAAATCTGCATATCTGAGGTTATTGATATTTCTCCTGGCAATCTTGATTCCAGCAAATTAGCACTCAGGCAAGTGCTTTTTCAGAAGCTACAAAAAGAAAAGAAATTCGAAACAGGATTATGACATCTTCTTGAAAATAAAAATGTTTCTAATGTATTTCAGTTTTAGTACATTCACTCTACAGCTCTTTTAGTTTTGGGGGTTCATTTATCTACTTTTTTTATTTTAAAATATTTTAAATGAATAATTTCTAAAATCTTTCCAAGCTCATAGCTGAGAATAAGTTATTCTTACAAATCAATTTTAGATTATATATAGAAAACTACCTAGACTACAAACAGCCCATTCACAAGTTGTTCTCTGGGGCTGAAATTGAAGTTTATTGACCTTACGGTATCACCATCTTTTCTGATAATATGCTTTGAGACACTGATCTGGTCAAATTCAGTGTCACACACCAGGGAAATTCAGCATCACTTCCAGGTAACAACTGTGCCAATAATATTTTGATATCATAATTATTTTGCTTGGAGTGAATTTATCCTTCAGTTTGTTATTGAAAACTTTTACAAAAAAAGAATTCACTCTCAGTAGACACTGCAGCATGACACATCTCCTGCTTCCCTTTCTTGGGCCTTCATTGCTTCCAGTACCATGACTGCCACAGGGCCCTTCTGAAACACTCTTGCCTGATGAATTCTTGATGGACCACCATCTATTTCTGCTAAGGTTGAAGGCAACAGAAGAAAGATATTAGATTGAGTAAAAAAGATACAATTAAGGAGACTTTTCTTCACTCTTTATGATAAACCTCAGAAAGCCAGCCAGAGATAGGTGGAGTCAAAGGAAGAGACATAGAGGAGTCAGAAAGAGATATGAGATCTAGACTGACAAGAGCCTTTTTAGGGAAGATTTCATGTCCTGTGTTCAGAAGAGAGTTTGCAGGCAGACTCCCTGATCTGCATCCTTGTTTTTCTACTATATTTAAAGAGCACATCAGACCTCTGAGACATTGAAAATTAAGGCAAAAAAGTGACTCTCGTCCTATCTTCTTCTTCTGACTCCATTAGAGCACAAGATGTTCTCAATCCTCCACCAAATACTGTCTTGAATATTCATTTTACTCTGGTAGATAAGCAAAAGGCAAAGGAGAAAAGGACAGATATACCCATCTGAATGCAGAGTTCCAAAGAATAGCAAGGAGAGATAAAAAGCCTTCCTAAGTGATCAATAAAAGAAATATAAGAAACAATAGAATAGGAATGACTACAGATCTCTTCAAGAAAAATAGAGATACCAAGGGAATATTTCATTCGAAGATGGGCAAAATAAAGGACAGAAATGGTATGGACCTAACAGAAACAGATCTTATTGACCCAGATAATCACAATGGTGTGATCATTCATCTAGAGCCAGACATCCTGGAGTGCAAAGTCAAGTGGGCCTTAGGAAGCATCATTAGCAAAGCTAATGGAGGTGATGGAATTCGAGCTGAGCCATTTCAAATCCTAAAATATGATGCTGTTAAAGAGCTACACTCAAATGCCAGCAAATTTGGAAAACTCAGCGTGGCAACAGGACTGGAAAAGGTCAGTTTTCATTCCAACCTTCCCAAAAGGCAATGTCAAAGAATATTCAAACTACCACATGATTGCACTCATCTCACACACTAGCAAAGTAATGCTCACAATTCTCCAAGCTAGGCTTCAACAGTACGTGAACCAAGAACTTCAGATGTTCAAGCTGGATTTAGAAAAGGCAGAGGCACCAGGGTAAAATTGCCAAAATCCGTTGGATCATCAAAAAAGCAAAAGAGTTCCAGAAAAATATCTTCTATCATCGAAAAAGCAAGAGGGTTACAGAAAAACATCTTCTTCTGCTTCATTGACTATGCCAAAGCCTTTGACTGTGTGGATCACAACAAACTGTGGAAAATTCTTAAAGAGATGGGAATACCAGACCACCTTCTGCCTTCTGAGAAATCTGTATGCAGGTCAAGAAGCAACAGTTAGAACTGGACATGGAACAATGGACTGGTTTCAAATTGGGAAGGAGTACGTCAAGGCTGTATATTGTCACCTTGCTTATTTAACTTATATGCATTTCCATTTAACTTATATGCAGCATTTCCATCATGTGAAATGCTGGACTGAATGAAGCACAAGCTAGAATCAAGTTGGTGTTTGTAAAGTCTCTTGAGATTCCCTGGGACAACAAAGGAAATCAGTCCTGGGTGTTCATTGGAACGACTGATGTTGAAGCTGAAACTCCAATACTTGGGCCACCTGATGCGAGGAACTGACTCATTGGAAAAGACCCTGATGCTGGGAAAGATTGAAGGCAGAACGAAAAGGGGACAACAGAGGATGAGATGATTGGATGGCATTGCTGACTCAATGGACATGAGTTTGAGCAAGCTCTGGGAGTTGGTGGTGGACAGGCAAGCCTGGCATGCTGCAGTCCATGGAGTTACAAAAAGTCAGACACAACTGAGCAATTGAACTAAACTGAATGGTAGATAAGTGAGGGAGCTGAAATATCTGCACAACCTTCCCAAATTTTTAGAAACACTCCTCTGCTTGATAAAATGAGAGATTAAGCTAAATGTGAGCAAAGGGAATGACCTAAGTCAGAGATTCTATGAGTGAGTTATAGGAAGAATTAAAAAGAAGAATCAATTGTATGTTTATAAATTTACCCTTAGAAATAACAAGCTACCCACTAAGGTTTATAGAAAAGCATTACATCTTGCTATTTATAGTTACAAAAATTGAAATAATTTCTTGTTGTTGTTTAGTCACTCAGTCGTGTCTGACTCTTTGTGACCCCCATGGACTACAGCACACCAGGCTTCCCTGTCCTTCACTATCTCCTGCAGTTCACTCAAATTCATGTCCATTGAATGAATCGATGACGCCATCCAACAGTCTCATCCTTGATCGTTCCCTTCTCCTGCCCTCAATCTTTCCCAACATCAAGGTCTTTTCCAATGAGTCAGTTCTTCACATCATGTGTGCAAACTATTGGAGCTTCAGCTTTAGCATCAGTCCTTCCAATTAATATTCAAGACTGATTTCCTTTAGGATGGACTGGTCGGATCTCCTCTCTGTCCAAGGGAGTCTCAAGAGTCTTTTTCAACACCACAGTTCAACAGCATCAATTCTTCGATGCTCAGCCTTCTTTATGGTCCAGCTTTCACATCAGTACATGACTACTGGAAAAACTGTAGCTTTAGCTATATGGACCTTTGTTGGCAAAGTGATGTTTCTGCTTTTTAATATGCTGTCTAGGCTTGTCATAGCCTTTTTTCCAAGGAGCAAGCATCTTTTAATTGCATGGCTGCAGTCACTGTCCATAGTGATTTTGGAGCTGAAGAAAATAAAATCTGTCACTGTTTCCATTGTTTCCCCATCTATTTGGCATGAAGTGATGGGACCTGATGCCATGATTTTAGTTATTTGAGTGCTGAGTTTTTAAGCCAGCTCTTTCATGTTCCTCCTTCACTTTCATCAAGAGGCTGTTTAATTCCTCCTCATTTTCTGCTATTAGGCTAGTATCATATGCATATCTGAGGTTATTGATATTTCTCCCAGCAATCTTGATTCCAGCTGTGAGTCATGAAGCCCAGAATTTCAAATGATTTACTCTGCATATAAGTTAAATAACAGAGTGACAATATATAGTCTTGATGTTCTCCTTTCCAAATTTTGAATCAGTCCATTGTTTTTGTCTGATTTTAACTTTTGCTTCTTGACTTGCATATAGGTTTCTCAGAAAGCAGGTAAGGTAGTCTGGTATTATTATCTCTTTCAGAATTTTCCAGTTTTCTGTGATCCACACAGTCAAAGGCTTTAGTGTAGTCAATGAAGCAGGTGCTTTTGTGGAATTCTCTTGCTTCTTCTATGATCCAAACAATGTTGGCAGTTTGATTTCTTGGTTCCTCTGCCTTTTCTAAATCTAAGTTGTACATCTGGAAGCTCTCAGTTCATGTACTGTTGTAGCCTAGCTTCAGAGATTTTGAGCATTACCATGCTAGCTTGTGAAATGAGTGTGATTGTGTGGTAGTTTGAACATTCTTTGACATTGCCCTTCTTTGGGATTGAAATGAAAACTGACCTTTTCCAGTCCTGTTGCCACTGCTGAGTTTTCCAAATTTGCTGCCATACTGAGTGCAGCACTTTAATAGCATCATATTTTAGGACTTGAAATGGCTCAGCTGGAATTCCATCACCTCTACTAGCCTTGTTCATAGTAATGCTTTCTAAGGCCCACTTGACTTCACACTCCAGAATGTCTGGCTCTAGGTGAGTGATCACATTATTGTGGTTATCTGGATCATTAAGACCATTTTTTTTCTTTACAGTTCTTCTGTATATTCTTGCCGCTCTTCTTAATACCTTCTGCTTCTGTTAGGTCCATACTGTTTCTGTTCTGTATTTTGCCCATCTTTGAATGAAATTTTCCCTTGGTATCTCTAATTTTCTTGAAGAGATCTCTAGTCTTTCCCATTCTGTTGTTTTCCTCTATTTCTTTGCGTTGATCTCTGAGGAAGGCTTTCTTATCCTCATTGCTACTTTTTTGGAACTCTGCATTCAGATGGATAGGGATTTAATTAAGTAAAATTTGCTATAGTCAAACAATAAAGCACTATATAAATATTAAAACTGCCTTAGAGGAATAGTGAGGTCAACTGTTATAATTGACCCAAAAAAAGTAAAGGCCCCAAACAGAATACACAATGTTTTTCTTATTGAGGAAACAAGTCACACATACAAACACATTAGATAGTTACCAATATCAACTAGGTTTTCTCTAGGTGATAAGATTAATACTAATTTTTTTCTTTGTTCTTCTCCAAGTTAACTGAGATAAGTTATGAGGAAGTGGGTTGTTTTAGAAGCAAATGCTGCTTTTGAAAAGGAACTTGCTGTCTAGAGTCAAAGGAAAATAGAGGAAAAAAAATTATATGTACAAGGAAAACTGTAGGCACTTCTGAATGGGATCTCTACTAGGACCTGGAGTGCAGGACATGTCTACTCACTAGAGGACACTGATGGACAGTGATACAGACTATTTGAACCAGTTCAGGAAAATGTCAGATTCACTCAGTCAGTTCAGTTACTCAGTTGGTCCAAATCTTTGCAACCCCATGGACTGCAGCATGCCAGGCTTCCCTGTCCATCACCAATTCCCAGAGCCTACTCAAACTCATATTCATCAAGTCAGTGTTGCTATCCAACCATCCCATTCTCTGTCATCCCCTTCTCCTCCTGCCTTTAATCTTTCCCAGCATTAGGGTCTTTTCCAATGAGTCAGTTCTTCACATCAGGTGGCCAGTTAGATTCACTCAAGTCTACTCAAAGATTCATCTTTGATACCACTTACCCATAGTTGGATAATGTGTATTTTCACTACTGATAACTAGAAGGTACCACTTGCGTATGAATCTTATCTCCTTGTAAACTGAGAGAAATACCGTACTATTGAGCCACCTGAGAAGCCTGCTCCTTTATAGAAAAGATAATCATTCCAGAAGCCAAGACCCTCTCCAGTCATCACTCTTGCCTGAGGAGGCTACATCATCTTAACACAGGTGCCTAAAGATCTTCCTTTCTGCACCTAAATCATGACAACTCTGAAAGGCACTCCCGGCTTCTGAGCTCCCTGTGGAGTGGCTGGGGTCTTTGTCATGATGCAATGGAACTGAAATTCTTGCTCTTCTCCTACATCATTCCTTCCCAAGTACTAATCCTGAGAGCACTCTCACAGGTATTGCCTGAAAACCACTGTCTATCTCAGAGTTTTCTTCTGATAGAATCTACCCTGTAACAATGTGTTAAGATGCCCAGAGCCTGGCAGAGATTAGGAGCTCAATAGATGTTTAATCCAATGAAAATGAATTCTCTTTTTGTTACCCAGATGTACCATTCATATTATAGCCTTGCTCTGTTTACTTGCATGTTGTATGATAGAGAACAGAGGACTCCAATGTGGGGCATGACAAGGACAGTGACTGGAGGATGCTCCGACAAGGACTGAGGCTCCTCCACTGGCCCATCACACCTAATGTGATGAGAGACTTCTGGGAACTGCAGAAGCATCAGGCATCACCTCAGCTTGCTCTTTCACTAGCTTTGTTCCTTTTTTCTGTTTGTATTTCTTATCAACTAGTTAAAAGTAAGCAAACACATACTAACCCAAAGAGATTGAACATAGACATCTGAGGAGAATGTAAATATTATTTCCCCTCAGGAATAAAGTAAAATTATCTTGAGTCAAAACCTGCCCTGGGATTATACACACACACACACACACACACACACAGACATCCTGCAACTGCATCAGCATATTGTAGCAGTAGGTAAATCCTTCGGATATGGAGGTATAGGAATATAATGACACATGAACACATTCTGCCTCTGACAATGATGGGCTTACTTATTAGGAACAAATCCTGTCACAGAAAATAAATACAAAAATTAGAAAATTTTATTTAGAAGAATAGTACTCAAAAGCATGAGAAAACATCAAGAAAAAAAAAATGATGAACCAAGAATCTAAAGAGTCATAATCAAGAAAAATGAAGGCAATACAAGCAAAACCACTTATGACAAGGTTAGGGAATTAGATATGAGTTTTAAAATAACTAAGATTGTCATGTTAAAGAAAGGAAATGATGCATATAATACTGATGAAAATGTCAATAGATCATTTCAACAAAGAATTACCATCTATAAAAGATGGTAATGTATGTTATAAAGATGTATGTACATGCAGCCAATGTATCTTATAAAAATGAAAATACAATATCTGCTTTTAACAACACATTGGAAGGACTGGAGAGAAGACTGAATACAGCAGATGACAACATTGATTATCTAGAAAACTGGTCAATGGAAATCACAAAAACACAATCAAACAAAGGAAAAAAAAATAGAATGAAAAAACAGAAGAGAGCATAAAGAAATACGTAGAAAGTGTTCAACATGTCCTGTTTGTGGAATTCCAAGGCGGAAGAGAACAGAGCAGAGGAATATTTGAGGAGATGGTGGCTGAGAGTTTGCCAACAACTTAAAGGGAATCAACGCATAGATTTGAGAAGCTTAGTAAACCATCAGCAGAAAATATACAAAGAAAGCATTAACTTAGTGCATCACAGACAAACTGATGGAAAACAAAACAAAGAGAAAAATCTTAAAAGATCTAAGAAGAAAAACACACATTGAAAGGAAATGTAATAAGCCCAATAGCTGATGTTTCAATAGAAATTATGTTCTAGAAGGTATTATAAGGACATCTTTGAAGCACTGAAAGAATAAGAAAGCAATATAAAGTATTTTCAAAAATTGAAGTCAGATACAAATGTTTATCTACAAGAATACATTAATCAGAAACCTACTGTAGGGTATAACAAAGGGAATTATTCAGACTATAAGAAAGAAACATTACACAGAAGCAAGAAATTAATGAAATAATGAAGAACACTTAAAAAGTCAAATACATGGGTAAATATGAAGAGTATTGGCAGCTTAATATCACAACATTGATGAGGACAGTGACACTGATGATGATGATATTGATGACATTGTATGTGATTATAACATGTAGAGGTGAAATATATAATAATAATAGCAGTCATTGGAAGAACTGATGTTGAAGCTGAAGCCCTGATACTTTGGCCACCTGATGTAAAGAACTGACTCATTGGAAAAGACCCTGATGCTCAGAAAGATTGAAGGTGGGAGGAGAGGGGACGACAGACAATGAGATGGTTAGATGGCATCACCAACTCGATGGACATGAGTTTGAGCAAGCTATGTGAGTTGGTGATGGACAGGGAGGCCTGGCATTCTGCAGTCCATGGAATTGCAGTCAAGACATGATTGAGCAACTGAACTGAACTGAATAATACCACAAAAGACTGGGAGTGCATCAGTTGATTTTTGCTGTACAATAAACCACTCCATACTTAGTGGCTTAAAACAACAAAAATTTATTATTTCTTATAATACTGTAGATTGCCCAAGCAGTTTCTGCAATAGTGATTGGCTCAGAGAAGTTCGATGATCATATGACATCTCACACTCGTATGGGACCTCAACTGAGAGACTGAGAAGACTATGATAACTGGGGCCTCAGCCCTTGTGGTGCCTCATCACCTAAGGGGTAAGCAAGGTTTGTTCACATGAGGACAGAAGGGTTCCCAGGAATAAGACAAGGCAAGCTCCCGCGTACAAGTAGTTTTCATTCCTTCCATGTTTCCTAATGCCCCATTGGCTAAACCAAATCACATGCCTACATACAGTTTCAGAGGTTAAGAAACAGAATTTCCACCTCCTGATTAGCATCTGCATTGTTGCAATGCAAGGTGTGATAGCTGTGTTTACAATATACCACAGCATCAATTCATCCAGTTCCCCAAAAGGGACTATTAAGAGTGTGAAAAGCAAGCCACAAAGTGAGAGAACAGACGGATTTCCATGTATTGACTGAGATAATAATATATCCAAGGGGTTCACTTTTCAATATTTTATATGAAAATATTAATATTTATATATTAATATTTATATTAATTAATTATTTTTAAATTTTATTAATTTTAATTAATTTTAATAATTTTAATTAATTATAATTAATTAAATATTTAATTAATTAATTAATATATATATAATAAAGTACTGGTGTTCAGAATATAAATTACTCTCATACACATGTATTTAAAAGGTAGACAAACCACAAGATAAGTAGGCAAAAAATGAATTGTCACTTGACAAATAAGATACACAAATGGCTAATCACCATATAAATACAAATTATGCTCAACCTCAACAGTCCAGGTTCGATGCACGGTACTGGAGGCTTGGGGCTGGTACACTGGGACAACCCAGAGGGAGGGGAGGGGAGGGAGGAGGGTGGAGGGTTCAGGATGGGAAACGCAGGTATACCTGTGGCGGATTCATTTCGATATTTGGCAAAACTAATACAATATTGTAAAGTTTAAAAATAAAATAAAATTAAAAAAAAATAGAATTGCAGTGGCCATTTTGGGGAACTTGGGACAAGAAGAAGATTCTTTATTTGAAAGGTACAAAAAGAGAAGAGACCCTCATGAGGGGATTGTCATTTAGTCAAAAAGAGATTGTTTTGTTTAACATAGGTGATATATCATTTCTGTACTTTGGAGATTAATAAATACTGATTTTTAAATTAAAAAAAAGTTGTCAGAGAAATTCGTATTAAAATACTCTTTAAAATGGCAAATATTTTATAATAAGATTTTTTAAAAACTGATCTAAGTAAAATTTTCAAACTGCTACATCACTTTGGAAAATAGTTGGGCACTGTTTGCTAAAATTCAATATATACTAAACTTATTTCCATTAACTCCATTCATAGATGTATAGTCAAGTGAAAGATTTATACACATATACAGTATTATATATATATATATATATACTTCTATGATTGCATATGTTGTGCTGTACTTATTCGCTCAGCCGAGTCCAACTCTTTACAGCCCCAAGAATTGTAGCGCTCCAGGCTCCTCTGTCCATGGAGATCTCCAGGCAAGAATACTGGAGTGGATTGCCATGCCCTCCTCCAGAGGATCTTCCCAACCCAGGGACTGGACCAGGTCTCCCACATTATAATCAGATTTGTTACCATCTAAGCCACCAAGGAAGCCCAAGAATACTGGAGTAGGAAGCCTATCCCTTCTACAGGAGATTGTCCCAATGCAGGAATCAAATTGGGGTCTCCTGCATTGCAGACAGATACTTTACCAGCTGAGCTACCAGGGAAGCCCATATGTTTACATACATATAAATGAAAAGACATGTATATAATGTTTATAATATTTGTAATGAACATGTGATTATAGCAGCAGTATTCATAATGTCCCCAAATAACAATCAGCAGTAGACTCTCTCATATATTATATGTATAAAACTAAAACATGAAATGTACAGAAATTAAAATGAACAAACAACTGCTGCTGCTGCTGCTGCTAAGTCGCTTCAGTCGTGTCCGACTCTGTGCGACCCCATAGACGGCAGCCCACCAGGCTGCTCTGTCCCTGGGATTCTCCAGGCAAGAACATGGAGTGGGAAACAACTGCTACAGGCTACTAATGTCATTTGAAAAGAGATACAAAATAGATTAAAGTGTAAAATTCTTTTTATATTGAAAAATAGGTACAATTAGTCTTTGCTCTTAGAATTCAATATAATGGCAATCTTTAAGTGTGTCTTGGAGCAAAAAAGGGACTTCAGAGGTGCAGGATGGGGAACACATGTACACCCGTGGTGGATTCATGTTGATGTATGGCAAAACCAATACTATATTGTCAAGTAAAAAAAATAAATTAAATAAGTTAAAATAAATAAATAAATAAGACAATATATCATGTTACATTTACTTTTTTGATAATTTGTTGAGTTGTAGTCTTAAATCTATGTACCTTCTTTATTTTTATATACTATAATAAAAATTAATATAAATATTTATACATATATATACCTATATATATTTAATGTATAAGGTATATATACATGTGTGTGTATATATATATATATACTTATATATATATGTATATTTCACCTGGTAACTTATTTGGATAAAACTAAAATATACTCCCTGACAAAGCCTACTCACCAACATTTCATTTCTAATTATCACCAAGTCTTAATACTTCTCAAGTCTCTCTCAATTCAGTATATCTTTCTACGTTTCCAAATCAAAGTTACTAGTATCTCTTCCAGGCCTATGGCAATAGCTGTTCTCCCCAAAGTCAAATTGGCTACTCATTTTTTGCCAAACAATATCTAGAAGGATCAGTTTATAATGAACTCTATTATCACTCTATGGTTCAAAACCTTTTGTTCGATCACTTCTGATTTTTCTGGAAACAAAGTATTCTAGTCATGTTCTACAGGCCTTACAAGGCATCATACCACCCTTTGGAGATTCTTTGTACCACAGCCACCCCCATTGTCTTTCAAACCCTTAAGAAAGTCAAACTCCTGCCACAGGTGTTTTTCACACTCTGTTTCCTCTGACTGAAGATACATTCCATTCCTGTTCATTTTCAGAGTTTAGCACAAAAGTCATATATCAAGAGAAGCCTCAGCTGACAGCTCCCACTCTAACCCCTGGCTGTTGTTAGGCTTCCTTGACACATGCTCTCCAAATGCTGTCTTCCTTTCAGCTGGAAGTCTTACCTCAGATTATTAATTCATTCATTTGTGGTCAAGAAAAAGATGTACATTTCTCATTAGAATAAAACCTCTGTAGAACTTGGATTTGTTTTTAACTCGCTGTTTTATCACCAGAACCTAAAACAGTTCCTATTACCTATTAGGAACTCAAGAGATATTTACTGAATAGATAAGGGGATGGATGGGTGGATGACAACCTGGCCCTCAAGAACGCCACCTCAGTGCAGCTGTACCATCTGGCTTGGGTGCCCCAGGCCAAAAGCCAAATTATATTTCATCATGAAAAACCAACTTCCAGTCTTAATTTCTAAAATATCATTTCTTGATATTTTAGAAACATGAAAAAGATGTTCTTTTTCAATTATTTGGGGAAGAGGGGAAGGGAAGAACAGGTATTCTTTGTTTTTGTTTTTATTATTGAAGTATATTTAATTTACAATATCCTGTTACTTTCAAGTGTACAGTAAATTGATTCAGAGATATATATATAGATATATATATAGATACTTCAGATTCTTTTCCATTGTAGGTTATTACAAGATATTGAGTATAGTTCCATCTACTCTGTTCTACTTCAAATGAGGAGAGGTTGTGAGAAGAACATTATACAGTGGTAAATGTGCAGACATTTCTGGTTACACAGAAAGAACCTTCAACAAAAGATGAAAGACGAAACCTACAAGGAAACAAAACAAAAACTGGTTTCCCACCAGCATAGCTAGGGGTGGCATGGAGCACAAACAAATTTGCTACATACAAAATATACCTAAGAATAATCTAGGATGGAATTTAAAATAAAACAGGAACCTAATTGACTTCTTACATGGAGCACAGAACTACCAGTCATTCTTTACTGGTAATTTTTCTGAAATTTCATTCCTTATTGGATCATTTGTACCTAGTCAGGATAATAAAATTCTAGTATCATTACAATAACCAATGGAAAAAAGATTGCAGTAGGGGAAATTTGGTGCTATCCTGAACAGAGAGGAATAAATTATTCAGTTGACAGAAAAAATAAAAGACATTCCTAAATATTTTCAACCTATGTTCACCAACACCTTTAGATTCCTGGCTCACACAAAAAAATCACAGGGCTTTGGGTTACTTGGAGCAATTACATGTAATCACTGCCACCTTGAGGCCATCTCTAAAACCTACGTCTTCTAACTTCATAGAGCAGAGAAAACTACAATGCAAGACAGAATCAGTCCCTATCATTGTAGCATCATGTGCTTATGCCATCATTTATATTCATCATTTACATTTATCTCTTCAATGTGTATTCTCTAACTCGGCTTTCTACACCCAGAATAGCATAGATGAAAGCCAGAAAAAAATCATGTGGTCAACTCAGATATCTCATAAGATGATTTCAAAAAGAAGAAATGTTGAGAAGTTTTATTTACAAAATATATTCAAGTTAAGTAACTTAGATATTTTTATCCCCAGATAAAATAATCCAGCTTTCTGAGAAGTAAACCATGATAAAATATAGGGAAATTTAAAGTAATTCCATTTGTATAAACTTGTAAAGTAAGTTGAAGTAAAATCAGTCATGAAATTTATTTGAATGCATTTCTGCTAATAGTAATCTTTAACCATAAAAATGTTTTCACTGGAGAATACAATAATAATTTACACCATGGTAGTATTTTTATTCTGGATATATCAATACATTCTGAAACTACAACATCATACAAGCCCTAAATCGCTGTAATAACACTAAGAAGCAATAACTTGCCATATTTCGATCCCCTGGAGGAGCTATAGCTCTGTTCCCAAAGTGATCCTATTCTTTACTATACTAGTTGATGATCCTAAAACTAGAGTGAAGTGCTTACATTAGTTTTTGGCTTTATAAACCTAAAAAGTGCTCTTCTTTTGTCATGGCCAGTAAGTCAGTAAGCAATTCCTCCACCAACTTTCTACCACTTGCATGTGAATAATCCCTGTCTTTTTTCTTTCTGACACTCATGAGGTGATAGCTTAAACATTTTAAGAAAGCAAGAACATTAATTTATGTGCATAAGAGCTTCTTCCCATGGGCCCAAAATTCATAAGGTTCAATATGAAACTCAAAGAAAAGGAAATTCTGGATCCAAACACCATTACTCCAATACTTTAAATTTCCATCAACTCAATAAGTCAATATATATCAAGGAAAAAATATGTGAAAAAAAAATAAGTGAAATTTAAATTCCAATCCACTCTGCCCTTTGGCTGAGTAAATCTTAGAAAATAATATATTTTAATAATGGAAGAATCTCTAAATTAGACATTTTGGATGGGGAGATCAGTGTTTTTCAAGAGCAAAGCATCTCATCTCCAAGTTTAGAGTAAAATAATATCTGAGAAAATCTTGAGTGTAAAAAGAGGAAATCCTGAAACAAAGCAGAGTAAAGGAATCTTATTCTAGGATGTATCATCTGAGAAGCCCAGCTGGAGAATGATCTGTCTCAGATGAAATGACCAAATAGAGGATGAAAAGAGCAGATATTAAAGCAGAGAAGTGGGAAAATATGTGTTGTCCACTATTGTGAGGTTCAGAGAACAATAGTTACGATGATCAGTAATGGCATCAATTCATGGACTTTCCCTGTGCTGTGCTAAGCAGACGAGCTTACTGGTGCCATTTCCAGGTGTGTACAGAAGTTAGCTATATCAAACCAGATGTTTTCAAAAAGGTTTACTCTCCGCTCCCACTCCAACACTGGGTCTCTTTATTCCACTTAAAACAGGGAGATTATTGTTAAGTCACAGATGCATTTTCTTTTTTTTTTTTTTTTTTAAATTTTATTTTATTTTTAAACTCCACATAATCGTATCAGTTCTGCCAAACATCAAAACGAATCCACCACAGGTATACATGTGTTCCCCATCCTGAACCCTCCTCCCTCCTCCCTCCCCATACCATCCCTCTGGGTCGTCCCAGTGCACTAGCCCCAAGCATCCAGTATCGTGCATCGAACCTGGACTGGCAACTCGTTTCTTACATGATATTTTACATGTTACAATGTCATTCTCCCAAATCTTCCCACAGAATTGTCCAGGATTGATGATATTAGTTTGGGAAAAATAAAAGGTAAAAGAAGATAAATTTGAGGTGCAGTTTGCAGAATGGGAGAGAAGAAAGACACAATGGGAGAAGTCTTCAAGTTGGAGAGAAAAGAATTCCACCTTATAATTTAACTGAATTTCCAATTTTGTGCAAGGGTTCCAGCTTGGCTTTCATGTGTAACCATTGCAACCCTAGCCCAGCTCAGATATAACTTTCACCCTAAATTTTCACATAACTGCTTGTCACTGCATTTTATTTTTTTTTCCTGAATTCTTTATCTAACTACTTTCCTACCCACCATAATATTCTACTCCTGACTTTAAGTTAAAATTTATTTTCCAGAAATACCTCCTTGCTGTCTCCTGGCAATTCATTCAGTTTACCATCTTCCAGACCCTGGCTAGTTTCCACACTTTATCTCCTATAAACATGAGTGCTGTTGAAGCATTTCACAGCACAAGGAGTGACCAAGTAGAACAAATACCTGCTGTAAATGGCCAGTATAGTCATACAAGAAAATTATCACTGCATTGACCTTATCTTCCAGCATTGCACCCTCATTTCACTACAGCCACACTGGCCTCCTCACAGTTACTCAAGCTTCCAGGAATATTCCTATTTTAAAGACATTTGTAATTGTTGGGAGTTTTTCCTGCCCAAGAGATCTTTTCCTAGGTTTATTTGCTTTGTAATTATCACTTTCTATTCAGTTCAGTTCAGTCACTCAGTCGTGTCTGACTCTTTGCGACCCCATGAATCGCAGCACACCAAGCCTCCCTGTCCATCACCAACTCCCAGAGTTCACTCAAACTCATGTGCATCGAGTCGGTGATGCCATCCAGCCATATCATCCTCTGTTGTCCCCTTCTCCTCCTGCCCCCAATCCCTCCCAGCATCAGAGTCTTTTCCAATGAGTCAACTCTTCGCATGAGGTGGCCAAAGTACTGGAGTTTAAGCTTTAGCATCAGTCCTTCCAATGAACACCCAGGACTGATCTCTTTTAGAATGGACTGGATGGATCCAAGGGACTCTCAAGAGTCTTTTCCAATACCACAGTTCAAAAGCATCAATTCTTTGGTACTCAACTTTCTTCACAGTCCAACTCTTACATCCATACGTGACCACTGGAGAAACCATAGCCTTGACTAGATAGACCTTTGTTGACAAATTAATGTCTCTGTTTTTTAATATGCTGTCTAGGTTGGTCATAATTTTCCTTCCAAGGAGTAAGGGTCTTTTAATCTCATGGCTGCAATCACCATCTGCAGTGATTTTGGACCCCAGAAAAATAAAGTCTGACACTGTTTCCACTGTTTCCCCATCTATTTGCCATGAAGTGATGAGACCAGATGCCATGATCTTAGTTTTCTGAATGTTGAACTTTAAGCCAACTTTTTCACTATCCTCTCACTTTCATCAAGAGATTTTTTAGTTCCTTTTCACTTTCTGCCATAAGGATGGTGTCATCTGCATATCTGAGGTTATTGATATTTCTCCTGGCAATCTTGATTCCAGCTTGTGCTTCTTCCAGCCCAGTGTTTCTCATGATGTACTCTGCATATAAGTTAAATAAGCATGGTGACAATATACAGCCTTGACGTACTCCTTTTCCTATTTGGAACCAATCTGTTGTTCCATGTCCAGTTCTAACTGTTGCTTCCTGACCTGTATATAGGTTTCTCAAGAGGCAGGTCAGGTGGTCTGGTATTCCCATCTCTTTCAGAATTTCCCACAGTTTATTGTGATCCACACAGTCAAAGGCTTTGGCATAGTCAATAAAGCAGAAGTAGATGTTTTTCTGAAACTTTCTTGCTTTCTATTATATATATTTTATTCAATTACATTTATTTTTTTCTACCCACTAGAATGTATACTTCATAATGGTAAAGATTTTTTTCTACTTCTTTTCATGTTATATTCCCAGCACATGGCTCAGAGCATGGGCTCAGTGGTTATTTTTGTATAAATTAATTAACTAATTTAATCTACAGAACAGTGCCCTGATGTAGATGATTTTGTTATCTCCATTTTACAAGCCAGGCAATTACAAATCACAGAAACTGAATAATTTGTCCAAGAACACACTGTCAGTGCCAGAGCCTGGATTAATCTCTATTTATTTGATTACAAAAGTCATGCTCTTTCTACTGTGGTGCCTTTAAGGACTAAAAGGTTCATGATTGATATGTGGCCTACACAGATTCAGATGTGTAGATTTTGTGCCTTCTCAAGTTCCTTTCTGGCAAAGAATCATATTTTGCACGATGGATCTAGCTCACAATAGATTTACGTTCTTGTGTTTGGCTCTTGAGTTTCCAGAATGTACACTAGGACTTTAAAGACTTGAAAGACAGAAACAACATTGTGGAAGAGGAGGGTTGGAGCTTAGGGAGGTTGATCCACAGGCACTCACTAACAATTGAAGGTGAAAGAGAGAAAAAAGCAATTATTTCAAGTTTCTAGTGTGGAACATTAGGTGGTAAACAAAAATAAGAAGAGTTAATTTACCATAGTCTAAGAGGTATGCATGGGAGAAGTTTTGATATATTGAGTTTGAGATGACCTTAGGGCCAAGATATATGAGTATCCAATTGGTTCATGGCCCAACCCACTATGTTCTTTCCCATGTAATGTGTTCCTCATTTTGATTACCTGTGTTATATCCCTGGTCATGTATTTTCCTGTTTCCCTCATCACTTCATTACTTATGATTTAGCTTCATAACAACTTGGCTGAAATAAATTAAGTGGCTTGAGATTTTGAACCACACAGATGAAAGTAGAGGAAGGAACCAGGTGAGATGAGTGGAGAGGAAGCTATGTGCTGACTCAGTAGGAAGGTTTGTTCTGCTGGGGGCATCAGCATTCTGTGGAACTAAATTTAAAGAGACAAGACAAGATGGAGTTTGATTCAGGATATGTCAGTACCTAGTACAATCCAATGTGGCAGGAAGTGTCTATAATTTAAACTGTATGGGAGGGCCATAAAAAATATGACTCCAACACGGTCAGGCAGTTGAGACTTATACACTATCCTGAGCTAAGGAGAAGGAGGTAGGGGTCTGGGTCTTCAAAGGGGAGGAAGATAATTCACAGGAAAATGAAAAGAGAAGCTGTTTGTTAAATAGGTGTTTATCCTATCATACAGATAAGTCTTTCTGCTGTAGAAAGGTATCTTTAGTAATAGCTCTTTCTGGTAAGGTCCCCATATCTAAATTCTTTTAGGTGGTTCAGGGAGAGGTAAAAAGCTTTTCCTGAATCTGCTGGGTCTTAATTATCTTCAACTAAAAATCCATAAGTCAAAGTGGAATATTTGGGGGTGACTTATTCTGCTTCCCCTCATTCCTAACTCTTATTTAGACTCTATTGGTTTTATCGCATTTGCTCACTTATCTCCTGCGTTTCTTGCTTTGAGTGATTGTCCTCCAACTGAGGAATTTCTTTCCCTTAACTATTCCAACTATTGGCCTGATCAATTACTGGTTCACAGGGCCATCCTGGCCTTCTAAGGGAAAAGAGCTTGGGATCTGAAAGGTGGACCTAAGAGGCAATAGGATCTAAGTAAAACAGCACACTAACTGTGTGTGTTTGAGTGTTTGACACACCAGCTGTGTCAGCACAGCACACTAACTATATATCTGCCAGTTTCAAGCCTGTATTTTTCCCTTATATCTCTTCCTGGAGGCTGTTACTGGCACTTCTGATGTCTGATTGATGTGGCATTCCTTAATTAGATTACCAAAAGTTGGATTTTTATTTTATCTTTGCAGAAAACACAACAGAGGAATTATGCATTATATAATCTAAATGACAACACAGGAAGGATAGAAATATTGGTGCTTGGAAAAGAACAAAATCCAGTGTAAGGAAGGGGACAAACTTCAACTTATATTCTTCGCGCTGTCAAAGACTGGAAAGAAACTACACCTGAAATCTGGAGTTTATACTTTCATTAAGGTGGGAACTTCATGGAGGAAAGTCAGCTCTCCAAAGGGATACTGCTTCGTGTCTGCTTTCAGCAAACTGGACAGGTGCTATTAAACAGGATATGGTGTGGAAGACCCTGATATTTAGCTCACAGAACTTCAGTCAGTCAGCTCAGTTCTGTCTCTCTGTCATGTCCGATTCTTTGCGATCCCATTAATCGCAGCACGCCAAGCCTCCCTGTCCATCAACAACTCCCAGAGTTCACTCAAACTCATGTGCATCAAGTCGGTGATGCCATCCAACCATCTCATCCTCTGTTGTCCCCTTCTCCTCCTGCCCTCAATCCCTCCCAGCATCAGGGTCTTTTCCAATGAGTCAGCTCTTCGCATGAGGTGGCCAAAGCATTGGAGTTTCAGCTTTAGCATCAGTCCTTCCAATGAACACCCAGGACTGATCTCCTTTAGGATAGACTGGTTGGATCTCCTTGCAGTCCAAGGGACTCTCAAGAGTCTTCTCCAACACCACAGTTTAAAAGCATCAATTCTTTTGTGCTCAGCTTTCTTCACAGTCCAACTCTCACATCCATACATGACTACTGGAAAAAACCATAACCTTGATTAGATGGTCCTTTGCTGGCAAAGCAATGTCTCTGCTTTTGAATATGCTATCTAGGTTGGTCATAACTTTCCTTCCAAGGAGTAAGTGTCTTTTAATCTCATGGCTGCAATCACCATCTGCAGTGATTTTGAAGCCCCAAAAAATAAAGTTTGACACTGTTTCCACTGTTTCCCCATCTATTTCCCATGAAGTGATGGGACCAGATGCCATGATCTTCATTTTCTGAATGTTGAACTTCAAGCCAACTTTTTCACTCTCCTCTTTCACTTTCATCGCAGCACTGTTTATAATAGCCAGGACATGGAAGCAACCTAGATGCCCATCAGCAGATGAATGGATAAGAAAGCTATGGTACATATACACAATGGAGTACTACTCAGCCATTAAAAAGAATACATTTGAATCAGTTCTAATGAGATGGATAAAACTGGAACCTATTATACAGAGTGAAGTAAGCCAGAAAGAAAAACACCAATACAGTATACTAACACATATATATGGAATTTAGAAAGATGGTAACAATAACCCTGTATACTAGACAGCAAAAGAGACACCAATGTATAGATCAGTTTTATGGACTCTGTGGGAGAGGGAGAGGGTGGGGAGATTTGGGAGAATAGCATTGAAACATGTATAATATCATGTATGAAACGAGTCGCCAGTCCAGGTTCTATGCACGGTACTGGATGCTTGGGGCTGGTGCACTGGGACGACCCAAAGGGAGGGTAGGGGAGGGAGGAGGGAGGAGGGTTCAGGATGGGGAACGCGGGTATACCTGTGGCGGATTCATTTCGATATTTGGCAAAACTAATACAATATTGTAAAGTTTAAAAAGAAAAAAATGAGCAAAAAAAAAAAAAAGAGGCTTTTTAGTTCCTCTTCACTTTCTGCCACAAGGGTGGTGTCATCTGCATATCTGAGGTTATTGATATTTCTCCTGGTAATCCTGATTCCAGCCTGTGCTTATTCCAGCCCAGAATTTCTCATGATGTACTCTGCATATAAGTTAAATAAGCAGGGTGACAATATACAGCCTTGAAATACTCCTTTTCCTATTTGGAACCAGTCTTTTGTTCCATGTCCAGTTCTAACTGTTGCTTCCTGACCTGCATATATGTTTCTCAAGAGGCAGGTCAGGTGGTCTGGTATTCCCATCTCTTTCAGAATTTCCCACAGTTTATTGTGATCCACACAGTCAAAGGCTTTGGCATAGTCAATAAAGCAGAAACAGATGTTTTTCTAGAACTCTCTTGCTTTTTCGATGATCCAGCAGATGTTGGCAATTTGATCTCTGGTTCCTCTGCCTTTTCTAAAACCAGCCTGAACATCTGGAAGTTCATGGTTCACGTATTGCTGAAGCCCAGCTTGGAGAATTTTGAGCATCACCTTACTAGCATGTGAGATGAGTGCAATTGTGCAGTAGTTTGAGCATTCTTTGGGATTGCCTTTCTTTGGGATTGGAATAAAAACTGACCTTTTGCAGTCCTGTGGCCACTGCTGAGTTTTCCAAATTTGCTGGCATATTGAGTGTAGCACTTTAACAGCATCATCTTAGCAGCCTCCTTTTTAGAAGATACACACCCTGGACACACAATTAAGAGGACATGGACTTCTTAAGGTGGAGACACACCCTGTGATACCCACACAGCTCCACAAACAGTTCATTGGTAACACTGTAAGTCTAATGCAGACAATTGCCTAAAGTCGGTTAAATTATTCTGAAAGATGTATCTTAAAATAGACATAGTCCAGGTATACCTTAAGAACACATTTGTCAGAGGCACTTCAGCCATCCTTACACATAGTCCAGGGAAACTGAGTCAGGATAAACCCTTACTCCTGACCTTTCATCTCTCCCTCATACCAGTACATCCTGCTGCCACTACCTGCTCTTCATCCCATGTCTCAGCACTGTTTGTACTAGCTGCTATCTCCCTTTTTAAGAGTGGGGTGGAGACTTGAGACACTGGTATATGTGCCCTTGTTAAGTAGGAGTGTATATCTCAAGCCAGATAGTAACTTCAGGAGAATTATCCAAGAATGAACAATGTACTGGGAGGAAGTGAAAGTGAAAGTTGCTCAGTCGTGTCCAACTCTGTGCGACCCCATGGACTGTAGCCTACCAGGTTCCTCTGCCCATGGAATTCTCCAGGCAAGAATACTGGAGTAGTTAGCTGTTCCCTTCTCCAGGGGATCTTCCCAACCCAGGGATCAAACCCAGGTCTCCCACATTGCAGGTGAATTCTTTACCATCTGAGCCACTAGGGAAGCCCACTGGGAGGAAAGGAAGAAGATAATTTTATGAGAAGAAAAGAAAAATACACTTTAAGAGGACAGAGTCACTGAAAGCAGAGAAGGGATAACTGATCAGCTTCATCTCAGACCATATGTATTTTGTCTCCATAAGGTTATTAAGGTCAAAAAACTGAAATGAAAGGGATCAATTCAGATCAACTGGTCTAACCAGCATTTAATTGAAGAATACCTGAAATGTACAACCTCTTCAACCAGATTGTGAGTTACTGGAGAGCAGCAGCACACGGGCTCCTTCCTAACTCCAGATGAGTCAGGATATGATAATTCCTGGATAAACCATTCCAAAATTTCAACATGTTATCACAATAAAAGTGTATTTCTCATTTATTGAAGCCCATAGCCAGGTTTAGTTTGGGGGTAATGATAAGGTTCTGCTCTATGTAAATATTCAGGAATATTATAGACATTCAATATCTATTGAATGAAAAAATAATTAATGGAAAATATGTACTATTTGTAGCTATATAAGTTAATATACACTATAAATAACCAAATTCACAGCAAAAATATCAAAGGTTTAGAGCATGAAATGATTGTCAGTCTCACTGATAATTTGAAAAATGAAGCTAATATAAAATTTATTTTCTCATGTTTAACTGTTCTACAAGATAACTAAGGTTCAAAAAGAAGGATTAGAAAAATTTTTCAGTAAAACATCCAATAGTACATATTGGGTTGGCCAAAGAGTTATTCTGGGTTTTTCTGTAGGGTAATGCAGAAAAACCTGAACAAACTTCATGGCCAACCCAATGTTTTCATCTATATGACCCCGATAGTCTATATTACAGATGCTTACTTTGCATTGGCTACAAAAGCCGCCATAGACAATCCATAGATGAATGAGCGTGTTTGTGTCCCAATAAAACTGCATGGTAGTCATTGAAATTTGAATTTTATGTAATTTTCCTGTCACATTCGTCTTTTGATTCCCCCCAAGTATTAAAAGATCTTCATAAGAAAAATTTTGATAATTTAAACTTCATCAAAATAAACATGTCTTTTCAAAAGATACCTTAAAAGCATGAAAAGACAAGCCATAGATTGAGAGGTAATATTTGCTAGCCACATAGCTACTAAGGATCCTAAAACTGTAATTTATAAAGGATTCCCAAAACTCAGTATTGTGAGAACAAACAGTTAAATTTTTAAGATGAGCAAAAAAAAAAAAAAAAGATACACAGGTGGCAAATAAACACATAAAAAGATGCTCAAACTAATTTATCTTTAGAGAAATGCAAATTAGAACTACAGTAAGACACCACTATGCAGAAATTAGAACGACTAAAATTTTAAAAGACTGACCATACCAGTGACAGATAAGGATAAGGGGAAGTTAAGACTGTCATACAATGGTAGCAGGAACATTAAATGGTACACTGCTTTGCAAAAGAGTTGGACAGTTTTGTTTGTTTTTTTAAATTAACATTCACCTACAATGCTAAATTCTGAGGTGGATGCAGAGCAGCTGAAACTCCCACAGATTGCTCCAGGGAATGAAAATTTTATAGTCATCTTAGAAAACAGTTTGGCAATTTCTTACATACTTGAAATACATTTACCATATAAACCAACAATGTCACCCCAAAAGTTTTATTCATTGAATGATAACATAGGTTCACACAAAAATCTGCATGTGAGTATTGGCCTCAGTTTTATTTGTAACTATGCGAAAGTGTCAACAATCCAATCATTCCTCACTTGGGGAATGGATAAACCTCAGTGAGTCCACACGTTAAATAAAAGTCCACACAGCAATAAAAAGGAAAAAACCAATACACACAACTACACTATACAAAGTAAAAACAGCCAGACTCAAAATGCTATACCCATTTTAAATTCCATCTTAGGAAACTTTGGAAAATGAGAAAGTTTAAGTTAAGAGGGCCTTCCCTGATAATTCAGTTGGTAAAGAATCCACCTGCAAAGCAGGAGGCCCTGGTTCAATTCCTGGGTTGGGAAGATTCACTGGGGAAGGGGTAGGCTACCCACTCCAGTAATCTTGGGCTTTCCTGGTGGCTCAGCTGGTAAAGAATCTGCCTGCAATGCAGGAGACCTGGGCTCAATCTCTGGGTTGGGAAGATCCCCTGGAGAAAGGAAAGGCTACCCACTCCAGTATTCTGGGCTAGAGAAGTCCACGGACTATACAGTCCATGGGGTCACAAAGAGTTAGACGGAACTGAGCGACTTCCACTTTAAGCTTTTCTAGATTCCCTACATATGCATTAATATGTATTTGTTTTTTGTTTTCAAAATCTAGGAAAGTAGTACTGATGAACCTACTTTCAGGTAAGGAATGGAGACACGGAAGCAGAGAATGGACTTATGGACACAACAGGAGAAGGAGCGGGTGGAATGAATTGAGAAAGTAGCATCGAATATATACAGTATTAAGTGTAAAACAGATAGCTGTGGGAAGCTGCTGTATAATACAAGGAGCCCAGATGGTGCTTCTTGATGACCTAGACAGTTGGGATGAGGGAAGGGGCTATGTATAATTATTACTGACTCGAGTTGTTGTACACAGAATCCAGCACAGCATTGAAAGCAATTTCCCTCCTATTATAAAATAACTAAAAATAAAAATAAAAAACTATATCAGTGGTTTCCAGGAGCTTGGATTAGAGAAAGCATCAACAATAAAGTGGCATGGGGGAAATTATTTTTATGATGGAACTGTTCTAATCATTAAAAACATGATCTTGCCATTCTGTGTCTTATTTTTCTTATTAGAAAAGTTAAAAAAAAAAAAGAATCCTATCAACCCTCTAGAGCTGGTATAAGATTAAGTGATACAAAGTAATTGCAAAATATCAAGTACCAAATGTGGGATCAACAAATAACACTCTAAGAAAACTATACTCAATATCCTGTAATAAACCATAGTGGTTTATTAAATAATACAAAAAAGAATACATTATTTATATATTATGTATAACTGAATCAGTGTGCTGTACAGCAGAAACTAACATTATAAATCAACTGTACTTCAAAAAAATAAATGTGAAAGAACACACTGTTAAATCAGTGTTAGTTACTTTCTGCCACTGTGAAAGTGAAGTCACTCAGTCGTGTCTGACTCTGCGACCCCATGGACTGTAGCCTACTAGGCTCCCCCATCTACGGGATTTTCCAGGCAAGAATACTGGAGTGGGTTGCCATTTCCTTCTCCAGGAGATCTTCCCAACCCAGAGATTGAACCCCGGGTCTCCCACATTGTAGGCAGATGCTTACCCTCTGAGCCACCAGGGAAGTCACTGTTCTGTAAATTAATTATTCTTCAGTGTTTGCCTAATCCAGGTCTTTGCCTGGAGCAACTTTTTCATAGAATCCACACATGTGCGGACCATGAAGTATAACTGGAGAACTACTGAGCTGTTGGTACCTGAATAAATAAGTGGAACCAGTTATTTCACATCAGAGGGGCTACAGTTACTTTCAAAATGTACTAGTGACTTCAGGCAAATAGCCAAAAGCTGCCTTATTTGGTACACAAATTACCCAATTATGGCCCCTCCAGGAGATCAATTCTGAAAAGATAACATTGTTTTAGACTAAAGCAACTCCACCCTGGGATGGGGGTTGGCAATTGAAGGACAGATGGAATTTCAGTTTGTCTGCCTTCCTCCTGGGTTCTTTGAGCACAGCTTGCTCAGCCTGTTCATTCTTGACCAGAGTTATATCCTGTAAAGATCACACCCAAAGTATAAATTCAAATATTGCTTGAGGCTTAGGTGTCTCTATCTGATTTTCAGGCCACAGATGACTATTTCCTTTTAAGCAGCAAATCAACTCCTAGGGATACACACCTTCAGAAAAGAAAAATATAATATTTATTATTTTTTCCAAGTTATAAAAGTTATAGATGCAAAATGGGACATTGAGATGTTACAGAAAAGTATTAAAAAAATGAAAAGCTTTTCATTTCTAAGAAGTAATGGCTAATAAAGTACACTATATGTGTGTCTATATATACATTTTTCCTTTAATTGTATCTTAGTTCCATAAACATCAATATTAATGACATCCAGGTTTTTAGAAGAACAGCTCTGAGCAGGTTTCCATATATGAATCAGGATTGTGTGGTTGTTCTTTGCTTGACCTTGGTGACCTTGAAGAAGAAAAAGATAAACAACGAGATGAACCTGATTATACATTTCTCCCTTCATTCACACTGTCACATCCCTTTTCCTCTTCCCACCTCAGAGGCCCTTCTCCGACTCTCACCTAGCTTATTTAGTGAATTCCCATCTTTTGAGCCACCACCCCTAGTTCTTTGTTGGAACCCTCAGATGAGATAGGCACTCATACCCAGCATAAGTGCATGTGGACAGGCAGGAGTTTTGGAGAACAAGAGAAAAGAAGAAGGAATTATACTCAAGGCCAAGAGTTGAAGGGAAAGTTCTTACTGGGAGGAAAGGTGGAAGGAATGGGCAAAAGGTATTCCTGGTGCCATGCTGTGAAGGAAAGATTGGGATGTCTCATTGAGAGCCTAAGAACTGGCAAGACTAAAGAGGATGTGCATTTCTGAGTGCTTGGATATGTCAGCCTTTGTATCTGATCTGTTTGCATTCCAGTACAGGCACACCTCAGAGATAATATGGGTTCAGTTCCAGACCACTGTGACAAGGAGAATATTGCAATAAAATGACACATTTTTTTTTTTTTTTTGCTTTCCCAGTACATATAAAAGTTATGTTTATACAATACTATACTGCAGTCTATTAACTGTGCAAGAGCATCAATGTACATAACTGAATCAAAAAATACTTTATTACTAAAAAACATTAACTGTCATCTGAATTTTCAGTGAGTCATAATATTTTTTTTTCTTTTTTTTTTTTTTCTGGAGGAGGATCTTGCCTGGATATTGATGGCTGCCAACTGATGAAGCTGATGTTTGCTGAAGCTTGGGTTAGTGGTGGCAATTTCTTAAATAAGACAATGATGGATTTTGTTGGAATGATTGACATTTCCTTTCATGGAAAATCTGTCTGTAGTATGCAATGCTGTTTGATAGTGTAGAGGAAATTTATCACCCCCAAAAGATGTCTTTCAGGCATGAGGATTAACTTATATTGATTATTTTTTAAGAAACAGAAGCCTCTGGAAATCTTTCTTTTCACATCCCCTTTAGTACCTAAAAGATGCTTGCTCCTGGGAAGGAAAGTTATGACCAACCTAGAAAGCATATTTAAAAGCAGGGACATTACTTTGTTAACAAAAGTCTGTGTATTCAAAGATACGGTTTTTCCAGTAGTCATATATGGATGTGAGAGTCGGACTATAATGAAAGCTGAGCACCAAAGAATTGATGCTTTTGAACTGTGGTGTTGGAGAAGACTCTTGAGAGTCCCTTGGACTGCAAGGAGATCCAATCAGTCCATCCTAAAGGAAATCAGTCCTGAATATTCACTGGAAGGACTGATGTTGAAGCTGAAGCTCCAATACTTTGGCCACCTGATGTGAAGAACTGACTCATTTGAAAAGACCCTGATGCTGGGAAAGATTGAAGGCAGGAGGAGAACGGAATGACAGAGGATGAGATGATTGGATGGCATCACTGACCCAATGGACATGAGTTTGTGTAAACTCTGGGAGTTGGCGATGGACAGGGAGGCCTGGCGTGCTGCAGTCCATGGGGTCTCAAAGAGTCAGACATGACTGAGTGACTGAACTAAACTGAACTTAGCTACCTAAAGAATTTAGTTAAAGAGGCTGTTCCCAGAATAAAGGTCTCATAAGAGGTATCTGCAAAGAATATGGGCTAAGTGTGGTAGAGGAAACTTTGCAGGGCCCATAGAGTAGAGTTCACTCTCTGTCCCATCTTCTCTGGATGTCCAGCAAACATTTGTTTGCTATAACATTTGTTTTTCCATCTCCATGTGAATTGCCTTTCTCCCCAGTGGAGGTCTCAAACAACTACCCCTGACATTCTCTTTTATCATTAACTGCTATGGTATTTAACTGAAAACGTATTTAAATTGAGGGTTTCAGCCATTTTGGTGAGCTATTCATTTTTTCTGGGTCTCTCATGAATCAGTCAGTTCAGTTGCTCGGTTGCATCTGACTCTCTGTGAACCCAAGGACTGCAACGCAGGCTTCCCTGTCCATCACCAACTCCTGGAGATTTCTCAAACTCATGTCCATCAAGTCGGTTATGCCATCCAACTATATAATCCTCTGTCATAACCTTCCCCTCCTGCCTCCCATCTTTCCCAGCATCAGGGTCAGCTCTTCATATCAGGTGGCCAAAGTATTGGAGCTTCAGCTTCAGCATCAGTCCTTCCAATTCAGGACTGATTTCCTTTAGGATTATCTGGTTTGATCTCTTGCTGTCCAAGGGACTCTCAAGAGTGTTCTCCAAACCACAGTTCAAAGACGTCAATTCTTTGGCACTCAACTTTCTTTATGGTCCAACTCTCACATCCATACATGATTATTGGAAAAATCATAGCTTTGACTATACAGACCTTTGCTGGCAAAGTAACGTCTCCATTTTTTTATATGCTGTCTAGGTTGTCGTAACTTTTCTTCCAGGGAGCAAGCAAGTATGACATGTGTCCTCTCCATGTACACATGTTATTAAACTTTTGTTTGCATTTCTCTTGTTAATCTATCTCATTTTAATTCTTATACCAGTCTAAAGAACTTAGAAGAGTAGAAGAAATTTTCTTTTCTCACCAACAATAGCCATAGTATAACTTTTTTCCAAAATTAGAGCCAAACTTCTCAAACCCTGGCACTGTTTTATCAATTAAGTTTGTATAACATTCTAAATCCTTTGTTGTTTCAACAATATTCACAGCATCATCCTCAGGAGTAGATGACATTTCAAGAAGCTCTTTTATTTGTTCACCCAGAGATGGTTAGATAGCATAACCAAGTCAATGGATATGAATTTGAGGAAACTCTGGGAGAAGGAGAATGAGGCCTGGTGTGCTGCAGTCCATTGGGTCACAAAGAATTTGGCATGACTTAATGACTGAACAAGAACAACAAGAAGCAACACCACATCTATTAAAGTTATCATCCGCCGCCACCAAGTCGCTTCAGTCGTGTCCAACTCTGTGCAACCCCATGGACTGCAGCCTACCAGGCTTCTCCATCCATGGGATTCTCCAGGCAAGAACACTGGAGTGGGTTGCCATTTCCTTCTCCAAAAGTTATCATCAAAGTCCAGCAATTCAGTAACATCTTCTTGCTCCACTTCTAATTCTAGTTCATTTTCTACCACATCTGCCATTACTTCCTTCACTGAAGTCATGAACCTTTCAAAATCATCCATGAGGGATGGAATTAATTTCCTTCAAATGCTTATTCATCTTGGTATTTTGATCTCTTCCCATGAAATATGAATGTTCTTAATGACATCTAGAATGCTGAATCCTTTCCAAAAGGTTTTTATTTGACTTTGCCTAGATCCATCAGAAGAATCATATCTACTGCAGTTATAGCCTGGTGAAATGTATTTCTTAAATCATAATCCATGGGATGCAGAATGGATGTTATGTTAGCATGATAACAACATTAATTTCTTCCTGTATCTCCATAGGACATCTTGGGTGATCAGGTGCATTGTCAATGAGCAGTAATATTTTAAAAAGGAATCTTTTTTTTTTTTCTTTTTCTAAACAGTAGGTCTCAGCAGTGGACTTAAAATATTCAGTAAAACATGTTGTAAACAGATGTACTGTCATCCAGGCTTTATTGTGCCATTTATAAGAGCAAAAGCAGAAAAGATTTAGCATTCTTAAGGACCCTAAGATTTTCAGAATGGTCAGTGAGCATTGGCTTCAACTTAGTCACCAGCTCCATTAGCCCATAACAGTAGAGTCAGTCTGTCCTTTGAAGCTTTTAAGCCAGGCACTAACTTCTCTTCTCTATCTGAGAAAATCCTAGATGATACCTTCTTACAATATAAGGCTGATTCATCTTCATTGAAAATCTGTTGTGGAGTGTAACAATCATTATCAATCATCTCTGCTAGGTCTTCTGGATAACTTGCTGCAGCTTCTATAGACGCAACACTTGCTGCTTCATCTTGTACATTTATGTTAGAGATGGCTTCTTTCCTTAAACCTAATGAATCAATTTCTGCTAGCTCCAAACTTTCCTTCTGCAGATTTCTCATGTCTCTCAGCCTTCATGGTATTTAAATGTTAGGGCTTTTCCCTAAGAATGATTTCCATCCAGACCACAAAAATTTTCCATGTTAACAGTAAGGTTGTTTTGTTGTCTTATCATTCATAGGTTCACTGGCATAACATTTTTAATTTCTTTAAAAAAATTTTTGCATTCACAACTTGTCTATTTGTTACAAGAAGCCTAACTTTTGACAGCTTTTTTATTCCTTTCTCACTGAGCTTAATCATTTCTAGTTTTTGATTTAATGTGAGACATGTATAACACTTCCTTTAACTTGAACACTTAGCAGCTTCTATAGAGTAATTAAATGGCCCAATTTCAACATTGTTTTGCCTTAGGGAATTGGGAGACCAAGGAGAGGGAGAGAAATGGGGGAACTATCCATCAGTGGAGCAGTCAGAACACACATAACATTTATCAAAGAAATTCCCCGTCTCATACAAGTGTGCAGTTCATGGCACTCCAAAATGATTTCAATAGTAACATCAAAGATCACTAACCCCAGATCAAAATGACAAATACAAGAATTCAAGAAAAAGCTTGAAATATTGGGAAAATTGCCAAATATGACACAGACACTCAAAGTGAAAAATGTTTTGGAAAAACAACTCCAGGAGACTTGCTCTACATAGGATTGCTATAAATCCTTTATTTGTACAATAAACCAAAGAAAAAGCAAAAATCTATGAAGCACAAGAAAATGAAGTATAATAAAGCAAAGTATGCCCATAGTAGCCTTTGTTAGTATTCAAAGATTTGAATGAATGTGTGAGTTTGACAAAAACCATGGAATTTGTCCTGTAGGACCAATTACCTCTGTTGTTGACCAGCATATGTATCTCACCAAAGGCAGGTAACTTTGTGTTCTGAAAGGCTCAGAGGCATCCTTGATCATTTATTAATAGATCTGAAATGGGCAAGTAACTATCCTCTGAGATAAAAGATATTTCCTCCGTTTTATAGATGATGAATCAGAAGTTTCTAGCATTTAAGTTGTTAGTCAACTAGCAAATTGTATAACCAGTATTCAAAATAAATTTGCCTTAAAAAGTCAAAATTTAATAATTAATCCACCTGATCTGAAAATTCAAACAACTTTATAATATTTAGCTTAGATATAGCTTTTGATAGACTTTCTGAAGTTTCTCTCTTTAATATGATTAAAAATATCCTTAAATGAAAATTAATAGATGTTAATGAAAGAAACTGAAGATGACACAAACAGATGGAAAGATATACCATGTTCTTGGATTAGAAGAATCAATATTGTTCAAATGACTATATTACCTAAGGCAATGTATAGATTTAATGCAATCCCTATCAAATTACCAGTAGCATTTTTTATAGAACTCCAAAGTTTGTAATTTGCATAAAACCACAAAAAACCACAAATAGCCAAAATGATCTTGAGAAATAAAAATGGAGCTGGACAAATCATGCTCCCTGACTACAGACAATACTACAAAGCTATAGTCATCAGAATAGTATGGTACTGCCACACACAGAAAAAAAAAGGCATATAGATCAATGGCACAGGCTAGAAAGCCCAGAAAGAAGCCTACACATTTATGGCCAATTAATTGATGACAAACAAGGCAAAAAAATACAATGGAGAAAAGATAGTTTCTTCAGTAAGTGGTGATGGGAAAACTTGATAGGTATGTCTAAAATAATCAAACCAGAACATTCTCTAACACCATTAAAAATTAAGCTCAGGATGGATTAAGGACTTAAATGTAAGTCTGGATACACTAAAACTCCTATCAGAAATATAGGCAGAATGGTCTTTGAAGTAAGTTGAAGCAATATTTTTTGGATCAGTCCCCAAGAGTAACGGAAATAAAAACAAAAATAACCAAATGAGACCTAATTAAATTTAAAAGATTTTGCATAGCAAAGGAAACCATAAATAAAACAAAAAGACAACCCACAGACTGGGATAAAGTGTTTGCAATGGATGCTAACAACAGGGATTAATTTACAAAATATAGAAACAGCTCATACAGCTTAATATCAAAAAACAAACCCAATCAAGACATGGGCAGAGGACTAAATAGGCATTTCTCTAAAGAAGACATATAGACGGAAAACAGACTCATGAAAAAATGCTCAATATTGTTTACCATTGGAGAAATGAAAACCAAAAATACAATGACTGTCACCTCACACCAGTCAGAATGGCAATCACTAAAAAGTCTTTAACAAATGCTGGAGAGGATGTGGAGAAAAAGAAACCCTCTTACACTGTTGGAGTGAACATAAATTGGTGCATCCACTCTGGAGAACAGTATGGAGGTTCCTTAAAAAAACTAAAAATAGAGTTACCTACAATCACACTCCTGGGCAAATATCTGGAGAAAACTAATTTGAAGAGACACATGTAGCCCAATGTTCATAGCAGCACTATTTACAATACCAAGACATGAAAGTAACCTATACTCCCATTGACAGATGAATGAATAGGGTAACAATGGAATGCTACTTAGCCATAAAAAGAATAAAATAATGCCATTTGCAGTAACATGGATGAACCTAGTGATTGTCATACTGAGTGAAGTAAGTCAGACAAAGGACAAATATCATATGATATCACTTACATGTGAATTCTAAAAAATAAAAAAAAAAGAAAGATACAAATGAACTTACCAAACAGGAAAAGACTGACAGACACAGAAAAAAATTTATGGTTACCAAAGGGGATAGTGGTGGGGGGAGGGAAAATAAATTAGGAGTTTGGGATTAACATATACACATTACAATATATAAAATAGGTAAACAACAAGGACCTACTGTATAGCTCAGAGAATTATACTTGATTTTGTATAATAACCTCTAATGGAAAAGAATCTAAAATGAATATATATATGTGTGTGTGTGTGTGTGTGAATACAATATATAAATATATGTGTGTGTGTATGTAACTGAATCCCTTTGCTGTACACTTTAAACTAACCTACATTTTAAAATATCCTTAAAAATAAGAATGAAGAAAAGGAACTTCACACACACTAAATGACAAGGGTTAGTTATTTCACCTGCTAGACTCTCTGTGTAATAGCAGCAGTATAGTTTTCTTAAAGACTTCTACTTTGGAACAATGATGACCCACCAGAAGATCTCACCTTGATGAAACTATGAATTACAGATCTCAGCTGCCTCTTAGGCCCACTTTCTCCCAATTCAAAGCACACGAGTGTAAGTCTGTCACCCTCGTCACAGTTGACACTGGTTAGTCGCTGTCCATAAACCACGACTTCCATCACTCCTGTATCATCTTTTATTTCATAATATATGAATTCATTATATACCGATTTCTGCAAAAGAAAATTAGCATTCATCTTTTGAGAACTGGATCAGGAATTACCGCTTTGAAAACTTTGAAAAATCAAGAGTGTTAGTGGAAACTTTTCTCTCAGAACAGTTAATACTAGCTGGAGGTCTAGTATTACAGGTATCAAACAGTGTAAGATATCTTGTTCAGTTTATCCTCCCATATAAATTCTCTATCTTTTCTTCCTTTAGGTGTTTGTGTGCTGGGTCATTCTAGAAAAAGGGATTACTTCCCTAATTTTTGCTGCTTCCATCTAAGAATAGCTGAGATTTCTTAAGGAACTTAGATGTGATGTGGTCTGATAAGCATCAGAGGCTTTTTTGGATTTCCCTGGCTTCCCTGGTGGCTCAGACGGTAAAGGGTCTGCCTGCAATGCGGGAGACCCGGGTTCGATTCCTGGGTCAGGAAGATCCCCTGGAGAAGGAAATAGCAATCCACTCCAGCACTCTTGCCTGGAAAATCCCATGGACAAAGGAGACTGATAGGCTACAGTTCATGGGGGTCGCAAAGAGTTGGACACGACTGAGCGACTTCACGACGAAGAACAGAGAAGAAAGGCTATTCCTGTCTTATGATGAGTCTAAAAAAGATTGCTAAAACTCCTCCTTCAGTTGATTGTTATTTCAATATGTAATTCTTTCCTCTATCTTCTGTATCTATTCATTCTTCCCTAATCTGCCCAAATCTTGACTCTAGATCATCTCGTTCCATTGTTCTAGTTTCTATGTCACTTACTTTACTCATCAATTCTGCTAATGCTCATGTATGCACATTCTTTATAATAGAGTGCACAAAAAACAGGGTATAAGTAAAAAGCCACCCTAGAAGACATATATAATGGAATATGAAACATACTTAACATAAAAGTTAGGTCAGCTAAGTTTAGTACTTCTATGAAGTGTTGGGACTAAAATACCTACTCTGATTCTAAGAATTCACCTAAATTCTACCTTTTATTGTCCATATAATAAATTTTAAAATGAAATGACTTGGTTTCTCACATTTTTTCAATATCCATATTTCTCATCTTAATGCTAAAATTTTTGGCTCAACAATTTTTTGATGAAAGAATGTGAAGATGTGAGAATACTGTACAGTTCAGATGATCAGAATCTTAGCTAATTGTTGATAAGAGCAGATTCTAGGGCAAAGCAGTCTATTGATTTCTCATCTTGTTTGTCACAGTTGAAATCCAAGCTTGAAAGAACAATTCTTTATTCACAAATTAACTTAAACTGTCACTGAAAGGAGTGTTCTCTCTGTGTTAACATGTTAATAATATGTTAATAGATAAATATAAATATAAATTCTGCACAGGATGGCTGTGAATGGGTCAGTACAGCTCATAAAATACTATGATTTCTGGTGAATCACTTTCTTAAAAACTTGCATGTTGTTATGGCAAGAAGAATGTTAAGAAATTATCAGCCCTATATTCTGAAATGAAAGACTGCACCCAACTATCCCTGGTCAGAAGGGCTTTGAGTTCCTATATTTATGAAGTTAACTATATTCATTTGGCAGTTAAGACTTGAATTCTGGGATTGCAAAAGAAATATTGCAAAACAATGATGTGGACTTACCTTATGCACCACAAAAACCCCATTCACAAATGTTCCTAGGTCTTGCAGATAAAGATGACTGATTTTAGGAGTTGCCTTTGCCTTTTGAATTAGGCTTTTAGAGATCTCCATCTTTCGGTCAGGCTTAACATCAGACACAGATATGACATTGAACACTTCCAGGAACCCATTGCGGCCAATATAATCTGATATGGCAATGGCTTTATTGGGGATGAACTTCTCCTTCAGGGCAGCATTAAAAATCTTCACTTGGAAGAACTGACTTTCAGTAGCCACTGTGGCATGAAACATCCTCTTGCCTCCTATGACATCATATGTAAACGGTTCCGTTGCCTTCAGCACCATCACTTCTTTGGGGCCCCTCTGGAAGCCCTCCTCTCTGGAAGCTTCTTTAGGTACAGACTTCAATCTTGGTTTCTACTTAGAAGTACACACCAAAAACAGGCACAATTAAGAAAAGGAATGCAGTTTCATTCCCTAATGAAAACCATCTATGGCTTAATGTTGAACCTCAATAAAGAACATAATCAGGTAGAGCTTGAGGAAAAAAAAAAAAAAAGACAAAGGTCACTAACATGGTATAAATAAACGAATGGAATAATGGAGAAGATTTAATTGGTGATTTCTCTCTCTTTTTTTTTTTTTCCATTGTTTTATGAGTGTGGTAGGAAGAATATTTTTCTTTAAAAAGTGTTAGCTCAAAAGAAAAAGTATTTTTTTCCCCAAGAAAAGCTATGTAGAGTACAGAGGCAGTAGACAGTAGCAATGTTGCTGTGTAGTGATTCCTAGTAGAGATAAGAATGAAAAAAATCGTCTTAAATTATCCCATTAACTTATTTTAGTGCACGAATTAAGATACAAAGGCTGAGATGGTAAAGCATCTGCCTGCAATGCGGGAGACCCGGGTTCGATTCCTGGGTCGGGAAGATCCTCTAGAGAAGGAAATGGCAATCCACTCCAGCACTCTTGCCTGGAAAATCCCATGGACGGAGGAGCCTGATAGGCTACAGTCCATGGGGTCGCAAAGAGTTGGACACGACTGAGCAACTTCATTTCAGTGATGAAATAGTGATACTATGTAGGCCTTGAGGGGCTCCTGGGCACAAGGCTTTTGTGTCCCCCATTTCTTTGACTATAGGAAGCAGCCTTCATTCAACCTCCATGACCTTCCCTGAGTTCAAACAACTGTTAATTGAGGAAGGAAGTGAATGGGAGACCAAGAAGAAAGAGTCAAGAGTAGCCTTGGGGCAAGATCCTGTTTCCCCATCAAAGGATACAAACAAAAATATCTTTAATCTATTTTGAAGACACTGAATCCTCCTCCAGATGGGAGAAGTTAATTAATGATTAACAATGATATGCTGCCTACAAGCATGTAGATCCCAGACCAGCTGGACTTGAAGGTTGTTGGTGCTGACTCTTACTTAGCTCATCACCAACCCATTAGAGGAATGTCCATGAGCTTATCATGCCTTCTTTTACTATAAAACTTGTCACTGTCTTCCTCAAGTTGAGACATATGGGTTTGAGGGCATTAGCCCACTGTGTCCCCCTTTGCCTGGCAAAGCAATAAAGCTATCTTTTTCTACGTCACCCAAAATTCTGTCTCTGAGATTTGGTTCAGCACAGGTGAACAGAGAAGTTGAGTGTTCTGCATCAGTAGCACTGAGAGTAGAGAATGGCTCCAGTTAGAATCCACTGATGTCATCCCTGTTGGTATTTAGGCACTAAGTCACGTTCGACTCTTTGCAACCCAGTGGACTGCAGCATCCAGGCTCCTCTGTCCTTCACTACCTCCTGGAGTTTGCTCAAATGCAGGCCTGGCATGCTGCGATTCATGGGGTCGCAAAGAGTCGGACATGACTGAGTGACTGAACTGATGTCCACTGAGTTGGTGATGTTATCTAACCATCTCTTCCTCAGCCACCACCTTATCCTTTGCCTTCAATCTTTCCCAGCATCAGAGTCTTTTCCAATGGGTCAGCTCTTTGCACCAAATGGTCAAAATATTGGAGCTTCTGCTTCAGCAACAGTCCTTCCAGTGAATATTCAGGGTTGATTTTCTTTAGGATTGACTGGTTTGATCTTCTTCCTGTCCAAGGGACTCTGAAGATCTCTAGCACCACAATTCAAAAGCATCAATTCTTTGGCACTCAGCCTGCTTTATGATCCAACTCTCATATCCATACATGACTACTGGAAAAATTATAGCTTTGATCTTTGGCAGCAAAGTGATGTCTCTGCTTCTTAATTCAGTGTCTGGGTTTCTCATAGCTTTCCTTCCAGTGAACAAGTGTATTTCATGGTAGCAGTCACCATCCACAGTGGTTTTAGAGCCCGAGAAAATAAATTCTGTCATTTCTTCTATTTTTTTCCCCTTCTATTTCCCATGAAGTGATGGGATTGGATGCCGTGATCTTAGTTTTATGAATGTTGAGTTTTAAGCCAGATTTTTCACTCTCCTCTTTCACCCTCATCAAGAGGATCTTTCCTCTTCAATTTCTGCCATTAGAGTGGTATCATCTGCACATCTGAGGCTGTTGATATTGTTCTGGGCAATTTTAATTCCAGCTTGTGCTTCAACCAGCCTGGCATTTAGCATGATGCACTCTGCACAGAACTTAATAAGCAGGGTGGCAGGATACAGTCTTGTTATACTCTTTTCCCAACTTTGAACCCATTAGTTGTTTCATGTCCAGTTCTATAAAAACCGTTGCTTCTGGACCTACATACAGGTTTCTCAGGAGACAGGCAAAGTGGTATGGTATTCCCAACTCTTTAGAATTTTCCACAGTTTGCTGTGATCCAGTCAAAATCTTTAGCATTGTCAATGAACCAGAATTAGATATTTTTTTTGGAATTCCCTTGCTTTTTCCATGATACAAAGAATGTTGACAATTTGATCTCTGGTTCCTCTGCCTCTTTGAAACCCAGCTTCTACATCTAGAATTTCTCAGTTCATGTACAGTTGAAACCTAGCTTAAAGGATTTGGAGCATAACTGTGCTAACATGTGAAGTGACTGCAATTGTATGGTAGTTTGAACATTCTTTGGAATTGCCCTTCTTTGGAATTGGGATGAAAACTGAACTTTTCCAGCCCTGTGGCCACTGCTATGTTTTCCAAATTTGCTAACATATTGAGTGCAGCACTTTAACAGCATCATCTTTTAGGATTTTAAATAGCTTAGCTGGAATTCTGTCACCTCTACTAGCTTTGTTTGTAGCATGCTTCCTAAGGCCCAATTGACTTCATATTTCAGGATGTCTGGCTCTAGGTGAATGACCATACCATCATGGTTATCTGGGTCATTAAGATCTTTCTTGTGTAGTTCTTCTGTGTATTCTTACTACCTCTTCTTAATCTCTTCTGCTTCTGTTAGGTCCTTATCCTTCCTGTCCCTTATTGTGCCCATTCTTGCATGAAATATTTCCTTGATATCTTGAATTTTCTTGAGGAGATCTCTAGTCTCTCCCATTCCATTTTTTCCCACTATTTCTTTGCATTGTTGATTTTAAAAGGCCTTCTTATCTCTCCTTGCTATTCTCCAGAACTCTTCAACCAGTTGCGTATATCTTTCCCTTTCTCCCTTGCCCTTCACTTCTCTTCTTCCCTCAGCTAGTTGTAAAGCCTCCTGAGGCAACCACTTTGTTTTCTTGCATTTCTTTTTCTTTGGAATGATTTTGAACACTGCCTCCTATACACTCCAGTAGATGTGACAATTTAAAGACCAAAATTAGACAGTCCTTCTTCAGGAAAGCAGTGTTATATTGAAAAAGGACTAATAAGACAGTCATTGGAAGAATCTCATGAATTTTCTGAATGTGGAAATGTCCTGGATAAAGGACATTTTGAAGAGTAACAAAATCAGCCACCCCAAAATATGTTTCCTTGGTACAAGATTATCTTAAACTGATTATTTTTATAAAACACCTCTAAAACCAGAGAGGAAGATGCCTTTTTGTAAGGGAAATTTGTATTTATAAATTAAATTTCCATTTCTAAGCGTGTCTGTTTCTGTGTACCAGGAAGAGAAGGCGGACTCTAAACCTTGGGAGAATATTATCACTAGACTAGAAACTGACTTAAACCTGCATAACAAACATTATCCTTGTTTACCCTGATTTTCCTGGTAACTTTCTTATAACTGACCTCCCACACTTTTCTTTCTACTGTCTTTCACTAAAGATGGTATTTTAAGTTGGTGGCTTAGGCCACCTCAGGGAGTTATTTATTTTTCCGGGTATCTTCTATGTATAGATGAGATACACCTGTTAGGGAACTTCCGCTTTTTTTTTTTTTTTTTTTTTCTTGTTAATCTCGGTTTTAACAAAGATACCACTCTAATGGCAGAAAGTGAAGAGGAACTAAAGAACGTCTTGATGAATATGAAAGAGATTGAAAAAGCCAGCTTAAAACTAAATATTAAAATAAAAACTAAGATCAAGGCATCTGGCCCCATTACTTCATGGCAAATAGAAGGGGTAAAGGAGGAAGCAGTGACAGATTTCCTCTTCTTGGATTCTAAAATCACTGCGGTTGGTGACTGCAGCCATGAAATCAGATGATTGCTTCTTGGCAGAAAGCAATGACAAACCTAGACAGTGTGTTGAACAGCAGAGACATCACTCTGCTGACAAAGTTCCATACAGTCAAGATTATGGTCTTCCCAATAGTCACATATGTTTTTGAGAGCTGGATCGTAAAGAAGGCAGAGTGCCAAAGAATTGATACCTTTGAACTGTGGTGCTGGAGAAGACTCTTGAGAGTCCGTGGACAGCAAGGAGATCAAACCAGTCAATCTTAAAGGAAATCAACCCTGAACACTCATTGGAAGGACTGATGCTGAAGCTGAACCTCCAGTATTTTGGTCACCTGATGTGAATAGCCAACTCATTGGAAAAGTTCCTGATGCTGGGAAAGGCTGAGGGCAGAATGAAAAGAGGACAACAGAGGATAAGATGGCTGGATGGCTGGATGGACAAAAACTTGGGCAAACTTCTAGGAGACAGTGAGGGACAGGAAGGCCTGAAGTATTGCAATCCATGGGGTCACAAAGATTCAGACACGACTGAGCAACTGAACAACAACGATCTTTGTTTTAAAAAAGGGATCTCAGCTAAGACCTCAGAAGGGCAGAGGGCAAATTGTTTTTCCTCCTCTACACACTCCTGGTAGAATAATGGCAGGACCTAAGGAGAAGAATGTCAAAAGAGAAGTCAGGTGCCAGGGGCTTTTCTATGACCTCCTATCTACCCAGTGGTTGCACCATTTCTGAGTTTTAGGAGATCATTTTGAATTGGAAGGGAGGCCACTGATGTGTAAGAGGAGGTATGAAGGCAAAGGTGGCTATGAGAGCCCTAGGGACCAGTTCATGGAGACAGGACAGCTGCCTCTACAGATCAGCAGTGCTTCTTGTGGTCTGACCCGTACAATCATATAAGCCATGACCTGTGGGTCACAGGGCTCAACTCTGATAACATTTTCATCACTGTGGCCAATTCTCCCCATATCCAAATGCTCATTCCCAGGACAAGTTAACCAGTAACAACAAATTTCTTACTAGTAATATGAGCAGAATCTTGAGAAGAAGTACACAGGACTTGAGAAAAAAATTATATTGTATACACAGGGTCATGAAAGTAGACCTGATGGACACAGGTTCTTATTATGTTCATTGTATGTATGTGGAATACTGAAATAGCCTAAAGTCAAATAGCAAAGAATTATTGTTTAATTTATAAGATAATCATGAAATTACTCTTTTATGTTAAAATAATAATTTAAATCTACATTTCTTGAATAGAATTTCAAGATGAAAGAAAAAGAATGAATTATAGAAAAATATGTGTAATGTGATCAACCTGAAACAAATTGATATTCTTTGTATATACATAACAAAAGATACAATGAGAAAGTCTATTTACCAAAAGAGAGCATTTGATAGAGGGGAGATTTCAGACAGTTAACATTAATTATCTTTGTCCATGTATCTTCATTCCCGAAACTTCTGCATCCTAATATGGATGATATTATTTCCAAAAGAAAAAGACAATAGTGCTGTGTTTCTATGTTTCTCTACCCTATTGCACCCTAAATTCTCTCTTTCATAGTGAGAAAACTATAAGGAAACTTTCTCTCTTTCATAGTATTGAAGGAAACACAAAAATAAAATTAAACAAATTACTAATTATACCCACTACTGAAGAGGAATGATTTAGGTGCACACTCGGCCATAGATTATCCTAAAGCAAAGCACAGCATAGTGAGATTCAGAATTTGAATGCCAGTAGGATCTCAAAGTACACACTCAGTAACAACATGTGTGACCTAATTAATAAAGAATTGGATACTGTAAGGGATTAGCGAGAAGTTCTTTTATAGTTCTATTGGTCCCTGTCATTATATTGTAGGAAGAGGGAAATACTGAAAATGAGAATCTGGTACCTTAGTTGAGGAACTGCTGGATGTAGTTGGTGGCAGCTTCTGAGGAGTCTGGAGGCAATTCTCAGTTGGGATTGTGCTGTATGCTGGAATTCCCAGAACCTGACTCTGCTCCAGGGATAGTTTCATCCTGGGGTCAGCAGTTCTAGTGGTCATGTCTTCTATTTTTCCAACTGAAAGATGTGCATTTTCTTCTTTCTGGTTAATGATTTTCAATATCATATGAACAATAATGTTTCTCTCTTACCCTCCATCTTTCTCTGTATCTGTCTGTCTTTCTCTGTCACAGACACCACAGTATCCACACTCTGCCAATTTTCTCTGGAATAATAAATTTCTCTGGAATAAGAGCACATCTTCTGACACTCCCAATACCTCCCCAGCTTTGCCCCTCACTAGGATTGCAAACTTCTCTCTGCAATGTTAAAACTCAGGTAATTGCAATGTCATTGGTCTGTTTTGGAATTCTGGCTCTACCTCTGTTGCAACTTTACTAAGACAACACTTGAAATTCTATCAGGTTATAATGGTCTCGGAACAACATAGGCTGCATTCATGAACATTTTTACTCATTAAGTCTTTCATTACCTCATGTATTTACCAAATAAGCAAAATGGTTTCTATCCTCTGCTCTTCAAATCTAGGAAACCCAGGTCTCCATTCATTTCAATGCTCTGTTTGTCAACATACCAGAGATATTACCTCAAATTCATAAACCCTTAGGAGGGATTCTGTTGTCTGCCTAGTCTCTATCAGGCAACCAAATCTTTCATCGCTATGAACAATGCACAAACCCATTTGCAATTTCACCCAGGGTACAGACCCATACATATACAATTTTAGTACTTGAATTTTTACAATTGTTTAAGCCAGGGCAGGAAGTGTTTATGAAATAATGTATCTTGACCATCTCTGGTTTTACCCATGAAAGACTATTTCTAACATTCTACAGTATAGAGGGCTTCACCAGTGCCTCAGTGGTAAAGAATCTGCCTGAAATGCAGGAGTTGCAGGAGACGCAGGTTCTATCCCTGGGTCAGGAAGATCCCCTGGAGGAGGGCATGGCAACCCATTCCAGTATTCTTGCCTAGAGAATCCCATGGACAGAGGAGCCTGGCAGGCTAGAGTCCATGGGGTCGCAAAGCGTTGGACATGACTGAAGCGACTTAACATGCACAGTGTAGAATTGCCACAGTTCTTACCACTTCGAGCATCCATTTAACCAATTCATAAAGTACCAGTTGCTGATAAAACTTTAGATGAGGGACCTGATTAAAATGACTGTCTCTGACATGTAGCTTCTTGATTAGGATACTCTCTCACCTCCCTTGTCACCTCATTTCTCATTAGAAGGCTTGAGAGCCTAGGATATGAAAACAAATCTGAGACATAACATTATCTGATATAAATTTTTAGAGGTAAATTTCAGATATTGAAGCAGTCTATGCTCTGACTGTGGGAGCAATATATGCTGTTAAATGCTCACGTTTTAGAATTCAGTTAAGCTAGATTTGAATCCTGGAGAAGGCAATGGCACCCTACTCTAGTACTCTTGCCTGGAAAATCCCATGGACGGAGGAGCCTGGTAGGCTGAGGTCCATGGGGTCGCTAAAAGTCGGGCACGACTGAACGACTTCACTTTCACTTTTCACTTTCATGCATTGGAGAAGGAAATGGCAACCCACTCCAGTGTTCTTGCCTGGAGAATCCCAGGAACAGAGGAGCCTAGTGGGCTGCAGTCTACGGGGTCGCACAAAGTCGGACACGACTGAAGTGACTTAGCAGCAGCAGCAGCAGCAGATTTGAATCCTGGCTCTAATATTTATTTTCTGCATGACTTAGGAGAAGATTTTTAACCCTAGGAACTTCAGCATTTTCATATGTCAAGTGGGATTAACAATAGCATCCTCAGGAGGTGTTATGAAGAATAATGAGATAATGTACACAAAGAACCCATATCTTAAAAGTCTAGCACCATTGAGTGTATTTCATACATAGAAATATCACTGCATTATTATTTTACAGTAGACACAGGGAGTTTCTATTTCTGCTCTGATCCACAGATGTTTCATGCTTAATTCTGGTCTTCTCAATGGAAATCCCAGATAGAGGTGGTATTGGAAGGACTTTATTAAAGAAACTTTTCTATTCACCTCTGCTGCTACTGCTAAGTCACGTCCAGGCAAGAGTACTGGAGTGGGGTGCCATTGCCTTCTCCGCTATTCACCTCTACTACTAATTTAATCACATTGACAAGAGCATCATGATTGGTTTTCACAATCAGTTAAACAAAAACTTCCATCATAGAAGCAGGATTTAGATCCCTAAAATATACTATTTGGGTGGATAGTATTTAAAAATAGTAATGGATTTTTTTCCCTTGTCTTGTATCCTTCACAACTCCACCTGGTTCTTAAATCATGCCAATATGTGGTATTTGCTTTCAGGGAGACACCGCAGTAGGAATCAAAGAAAATATTGGTCTGCTTCTGTCTCTGAATCCCAAACATAGCCTGCATATCACAGAAAAAAATAGTTGGGAAACCCTATGATGAGGGAGCAAGGCTTTCCTGCTCTTTCCCAGCAGAATGGCCAGATCCTTTTTGTTTCATGCCTCCTATTGAAGTGACTGGGCCCCAAAGGAGAAATGATTGCAAGGTGTTTTTAGGTGTATGAGGCCAAGGGGATAGATGGGCCTCTCTGGGATTCCTATGCTCCCGGGAATTTGGGGGGCAGCAGAATGATTCATATGAAAGTAGAAATGACTATTTCACAAATTTAGGCAGGTGGGACCTTAGAAAGTGTCAATTCTAAGCCTGTATGCATAGAAAAGCAGAGTTGACTTGTGATGTACATGCATCTTATTGTCACAAGCAGACTGACAGCGGGTCTGAGGTTTCAATGACTAGACCAAGGCCATCTGGACCTAGAGGCAAACAGGCACAGATTACTAGCTCTATCCCATAAATAAAGCAAAGAGAGACTACATGAGGCATTACTAATTATCAGAGTTAACAGTAATAAAAACCATAACATGATAAAACTTGAACAACTATGTCAAAAGAAATGTCTTCAACTGCTATGCTTGGATTCGTATAGCGGGCTTCAGCCTGGGCAGCCTGGAACTTGGGTGACAAAATATTTTCGTGATTTAAATGCTGCTTTGGCCTATTCCTCCGGTCACTTGGTTATTTGCTGCAGGAATAGGTGTTGTACCCCAGTGTGATGGTAACCACAGGGTCATATCAGGACAGAATAAAGGCAGGCGAGGATAGGAGTTGATGCACATGTGTGAGCGCGCTCACTTTTCCATCCTGATCTGGTCTTATCCTGGGAATAGGGCACTTTGAATGAAAAACGCTGCCTGCTGTATCAGTAAACTGAGGATGTTGTGGCCATCAAGCCATCGCATTACAGCTGCCCGCACTATAAGCCCTGAGGGAACTCAGGATAGAAGCAAAATGCCCTCCAGCAAGCAGTCAACTGCTTCAGCCAATCCTGACGGTGTCCCCTCAGGAGACTCAGGGTAAGGAAGCACAAGATACTGTCCCCAGATAGCTGAACTTTATAGCAAAGGGATTATTTCAGTGAGCCCAGACCCTTGCATCTTTCTGTATATAAAAATGTGTTAAATTTCTTGAGACATCAGGTTCTCTTTACAAACAGTAACATTTGATGTTCTGACTGCCTGGTCTTTGTTACAAGATTCCTGTATAACCTGCCTCCCCGCCCTTGCTTCTTCAGAGCAGCTCTCTCAGAGCTATCTGAGAATCCGTGTCCTCATCTTAAGTCCTCATATTTGTCTGCTGAATAAAACAACTCTTAACTTTTAGATTGTGCATTTTTTCAGTTGACAGGCACCTTATAATTTATATTATAGTCCAGTAACAAATAAAAATGTACATTTATTATAGTTTCAGTAAGTGCTAAAAAAGAGAAAGTAAACTGACCTTTGAAAGCAAACAAGAGGAATACCTAATATATTCTGAGAGTGGGCAGGTATCAGCAGGGACTTGCCCTAGGAAGAGATTAAAGTTTGCAACTCAAGACAAGTGATTTCAAACACGGAAAGTGTCTATGTCAAAACATCTGACCTGAGAAGGAGCACCGGACTTTGAAAATAAACCCTGCCATGTGGTCAGTGAGCAAACGGGAAGAGGGCCGAAGGAAAGTGGAATGTATGAAGTAAAGACACGCTCATTTTGACTTGTTTAGTCATCTTTCCCTCCTCTTTCTATTCAATACAAGACAGTAAACCTCTCAAAATTGGAGGTTTCATGAACTCATGCTTTGGTAAATAGCCAAATTAACAAGGAGTTAGAATAGAGTGGGATCACAGACTAAACACTGATAAATGAAGGAGAAATTATAATCAATGAATAAATGGGAAATTCGATGATGATAATTCTTGTACTTATGTTGTAAGAAGTACAAGGAATGGGATCAAAAAGCCAGTACCTTGATTGAGAAATTGCTGAATTCTTTTGGTAGAACAATTGGAGTCCTCTGGTCACTGCTCACAGTTGGGTACAAGCTGGTTGCTGAAGTTCCTGGAAGCTGACTCTGGTTATAAGGTATAATCTTCCTTTTTACGTCCTTAGGTTTGGTGGCTGTGTCACTTTTTTTCTAGATAAAAATAGATTTTTTTTCTTAGTTCTTGAAAATGACTTTCAAAATCACAGAGAATACAGCATCCTTTGTCTTTTTAAATGTTCAATCTGAACTTTTCAATTTTTTCTGGACTAATAGCACATATTCAGATACCTGTATTACTTATCCTTTACCTACCTCAACTATGATTACAAATTTCACTCTCCAAATACTAAAAGCTCAGACAAAATTTCATTGGTTTGGGGATGGAATCTGGATCCTACATCTGATGTGAACAGGCCAAAGCAAGTAGATAACCTTCCCTGGCTATAAGAGAAGCAAATCTCAGCCCAAAGTTGGCTGCACTTAAGGATGTCTGTTAACTATGACTTTTTCATCAAGAAAAGACACAAGTGGGTTTCTAATATCCATTCTATAGGCTTCTACAAACCTACTGATCTTCTGAGGAAGATTACTAGGAGAAATATGGACTCTTGTGACTAATAAGAACAATGACAACAACCACAACAAAACCACAAATTTAAAGTCCCCTTATCTAGTTCTGTCTTCAAGTGGAATGTGTGGGGTGGTGGTGAAGATATAGACTGAGTTAGAGGGCAACTTGGGTCTTGGGTAAGAAACTGTGTTAGAGATTGTGGTTTAAATCTTGCCCTTGCCTACCCTTGACACTTATCTTGGGGGAATCTTTTCCTTCCCATTCATCTCAGACACATGCTCCGTAGTTCCAGGTTTCATGTAACCCAGAGCAAAATAAAAAGCAGGTTGGGATAGAGGTTGATGCCTACAGCTGTGGACTCACTTTCCCACCCCTGTCTTGTATTCCTTTTTGATAGAGTATCTATACTCCAAGATCATTGTCCAGAAGAGAAGAAAAACAAATTTATTACAGTTGTGATACATACTATAAAGGAATAGTAAAGGATTCTGTAATGGCAATAAAAAATGAGACTATCTATAAGTTTTGGGGAGGGTTGTCTCAGTGAGGACATGCTGAGGAAGGAATTCAGGCTGGTACCTGATGGTTGAATTAATTTAGCCATTAAAGCAACATGAATCACGAATGCAAATCAAGGAATTAGCCTGTGTGCAAATACCTGACATGGGAAGGAGCATAGAGTGCTGAGAACTAATCTAGAGGTGCAGTTAAGAGAAAAGAGGTGAAAGGAAACAGAAATGTTGGGGATAAACATACCCTTATATTCCTGTCTAATTGCCTGGCCACCTCCATAGGCCTGTCACATTTGTAAGGTCAGCAATTATTCATAAATGTAAAAATGTCCAAAAGTCCAAGGACTTAGAATACACTGAGGCCTCAACATTTTTTTAATTCATTGATTTAATTGGCCTCAATATTTTATTTGATAAGTTTTTGGGTGATTTGATTGCATAAAGAAGTTTGTATCTAGGAAAGGAATACTGAGAGATTCTTTCGGGGTAATGAGTATTCTTATAATATGTTGTAGGGAGGGACATGTATTAGGAACAGGAAAATGGTACCTTGGTTGAGGAACTGCTGGATGGCTTTGATGGAGGCATTTGAGGAGTCTGAAGAAGGCCCTTAGTTGACTCTATGCTCATTACTGATGATCCTGGAAGCTGACTCTGCTCCTCGGTTAGCTTCCTCCTCTTAGATTCATTAGTTTTAGTGGTTTTCTTTTTCTGAAAGTAGGATTTCCCCTGTCTGGTTAGTAGTTTTCAATGAGAAATGAAATACATCTTCACTACTGAGAAAATCAACTTTTTATTACTAGATTCTAGTTGTATTCATTCTAGTTAATCTCATTCTCTGTTGCCCATTTCTCCTCCTGCCCTCAATCTTTCCCAGCATCAGGGTCTTTTCCAAAGAGTCAGCTCTTTGCATCAGGTAGCCAAAGTATTGGAGCTTCAGCTTTAGCGTCAGTCCTTCCAATTAATTTTCAGGGTTGACTTCATTTAAGATTGACTAGTTTGACCTCTTTGCTGTCCAAGGGACTCTCAAAAGTCTTCTTCAGCACCACAATTTCAAAGCATCAGTTCTTCAGCACTCAGACATCTTTGTGGTCCAACTCTCACATCTGTAGATGACTACTGGAAAAACCATAGGTTTGACTATAAGGACCTTTGTCGGCAAAGTGATGTCTTGGCTTTTTAATAGGCTATCTAGAAGGCGATGGCACCCCACTCCAGTACTCTTGCCTGGAAAACCCCATGGACGGAGGAGCCTGGTGGGCTGCAGTCCATGGGGTCGCTGAGGGTTGGACACGACTGAGCGACTTCACTTTCACTTTTCAGTTTCATGCATTGGAGAAGGAAATGGCAACCCACTCCAGTGATCTTGCCTAGAGAATCCCAGGGACGGCGGAGCCTGGTGGGCTGCCATCTATGGGGTCGCACAGAGTTGGACACGACTGAAGCAACTTAGCAGCAGCAGCAGCGGGTTTGTCATAGCTTTTCTTCCAAGGAACAAGCATCTTTTAATTTCATGGTTATGGTCACCATCCATAGTGACTTTGGCACCCAAGAAAATAAAGTCTGCCACTGTTTCCACTTTTTCCCCATCTATTTGCCATGAAGTGATGGGACAGGATGCCATGATCTTCATTTTCTGAATGTTGAGCTTTAAGCCAACTTTTTCACTCTCCTCTTTCACTTTCATCAAGAGGCTCCTTAGTTCCTCTTCACTTTCTGCCATAAGGGTGATGTCATCTGCATATCTGAAGTTATTTGTTTCTCCTGGCAATCTTGATTCCATCTTGTGCTTCATCCAACCGGCATTCCGCATGATTTACTTTGCATATAAGTTAAATAAGTAGGGTGACAACATACAGCCTTGTGGTTCTCCTTTCCCAAATTTGAACCAGCCCCTTGTTCCATGTCCAGTTCTAACTATTGTTTCTTTTCCTTCATACAGTTTTCTCAGGAGGCAGGTAATGTGGTCTGGTATTCCCATCTCACTAAGAATATTCCACAGTTTGTTATGATTCACACAGTCAAAGTTGGGGAGGGCTGGCAGTGACAGAGAGGGATGGCATGCATGTACAGCAAGGGCTGTGGGACAAGGACTTCCCAGGTGGCACAGTGGAAAGAATCCGCCTGCCAATCCAGGAGATGCAGAAGACACGGTTTCAATTGCTGGGTCAAGAAGATCCCCTGGAGAAGGAAATGGCAAGTCACTCCAGTATTCTTGCCTGGAGAACCCCATGTACTAAGAAGCCTAGTGGGCTACAGTCCATAGGGCCACAAAGAGTTGGACACGACTGAGTGACTGAGCATGCACACAAAGGCTTTAGCATAGTCAGTGAAGCACAGTTCAAAGTTTAAAGTGTTAATCACTCAGTCATGTCCAACTTTTGTTGACCCCATGGACTGTAGCCCACCAGGCTCCTTTGTCCATGGGATTCTCTGGGCAAGAATACAGAAGTGGTTTGCCACTCTCTTCTCCAGAAAATTGTCCCAACTCAGGAATCAAACTCAGGTCTCCTGCATTGCAGGCAGATTCTTTACCATCTGAGATGTTTCTTTTTATTAGAATTCTCTTGCTTTTTCTATGATCCAGCAGTATTTGGCAATTTGATCTTTGGTTCCTCTGAATTTTCTAAATCTGCTTTGTACATCTGGAAGTTCTTGGTTCACATACTGCTGAAGCCTAGCTTGAAGGATTTTGAGCATAATCTTGGAAGCATGTGAAGTGAGTGCAATTGTACAGTAATTTGAACATTCTTTGGCATTACCTTTATTTCAGATTGGAATGAAAACTGACCTTTTCCAGTCCTTTGGCCACTGCAGAGTTTTCCAAATTTGCTGGCCTAATGAGTGCTGCATTTTAACAGCATCTTCTTTAAGGATTTGAAATAACTCAGCTGGAATTCCATCAACTCCTAGCTTTGGTCATAATAAGGCTTCCTAAGCCCTCTTGACTTCACACTTCAGGATGTCTCACTCTAGGTGAGTGACCATACCATCGTGGTTATCTGGGTAAGCTTTGGCAAACTTTGGTAAACTGTTTTCCTAATATGATTGCTGTTTTAATATACTTCTAGAAGAGGAGTAATGATTCCATATTTCCATCAATCAGAATTATATTATATAAGTTAAAGTGCACAGTAGTTCAGAAACATAGTGGGTAGTCACTACCTATTAATTTACTGACTCTGAAACTCATTTTCACTTTGCCCCGGTTCCCCTTTTCTCTGATTCTTCTATTTACATTGAGAAATGAATAAAGAACTAAGAGCTCATTAAAAAAAGCCATAGTAAAAACTCCTTCTGTGGAACCTTAGCCATCCTACCTTCACAGGTGTATCCTTGACTGATTCGGATCCCAAAGCTTCATTTGCAGTGGATGTGGATTGCCCAAGACTGGACGTATTCTGGTTTTGTGCTGGAGTTGCTCCTTTTGCCTTGTTTTTCTTTATAACTGATGTCATAAAAGAGAACATGGTAAATCCAAAGAAGCTGGTCGAGATACATGAAGCACCTTCAACAGTGTTTCCTCTCAGTTCCTGCTGGTGGATCTTGGTATGGCTGTATCTACCTCTACTGCATTAGCCTCACTTGGCCAAAGGTGGCCAAAAGTAGCAACATAGATACAGATTCTGTCTCAAACATCCTCAGTGGTTTCCTTTCTTGTCCCCTGTACAACAAGCATATTCATCCTATCCTCTGGACTCATCTATCTCAGTCAAATCCTTTTACAACTCTCATATTCTTTATCTTCCTCTTAATAAACTAAACTTTCATGATGCTAGTCATGGGTCAACACCTATAGAAGATCTATTTGAATTACTGAAACCAAAGAAGGAAAATGTAGTCTAACTTGTGATGGGACAAAATGGTGATACTGGATTCCACTTTTTCAAATATGTTTTCTAATCTGGTGGTTTTATAAGAGGTGAGTTCTTCACATCTCTGAGAGGTAGGTTTTTGCTTAAGTACTGTTTCATATTTATTTCTAGAAAGTATAAAAATGATGAAGTAAATGTGATGATAGAGCATGCATATTAACTGATTTAAATACTTCAAAAACCTACATGTTCTAACTTTGTTTCTTCATTGTCTAAACTTTCTAATGCATGGAAGCCTCAGACTTTCTCATCAACTCTTAGTATTTTCTTTGCCCACACCCCCAAAATACACCCTCTAAAACACATCAGATCTCTTTGTAGGAAACACATCCTCTAAGTTGTTAATTCTTGGCATCTAAAATGCTACCATTGTCATGGCTGCTGAGTCTCAAGTTGGGAAAGAGAGGTCTAAACTTTGACCAATTCAAGGTCAAAGTTGAGGTCAGTGAGAGAGAGTGAGAAATAAGGGTTCTTCCAGTTACCTTTTAACTTCTCCTTTCTAAGAACTTTGGCAAGGTCTTTAATTTCATCTATTTCTTTGACCAACTCTATTAGCTTGTCAACACAGTCAGGCCCTCGGAACTTCAATTCCATCAAGTCAGCAATTTTAACTCTGTCGTATTCATCTTGCATTTTTCTAGTCAGTTTTAAATCGTGGGCCAGTAAAGACTTAATCATGTTAAAACATTTGTCATTGATGTGCTGAAATCCTTTTAGCAGGACAATTTTCTTGTAGTCATTCCCCATCTCTCAAATTAGGGATGTGCCTACAAGAGAAAAATAACATATAGTGTTATACCTTTATATAGACCACAAACTGGAGTGGAGGGATGGTTTCAGGATGATCTGAGCACATTACACTTATTGTGCACTTTGTTTCTATTATTATTATGCTGTGATATATAACGAAATAATTATATAATTCACCATAATGCAGAATCAGTGGGAGAACTGAGCTTGTTTTCCTGCAACTAACTGGGGATTCCCAGGTGGTGCTAGTGGGGATTCCCAGGTGGTGCTACAAATGCAGGAGACATAAGAGATATGGGTTCAGTCTCTGGGTTAGGAAGATCCCCTGGAGGATGGCATGGCAACCCACTCCAGTGTTCTTGCCTGGAGAATCCCATGGACAGAGGAGCCTGGTGGGCTATGGTCCATAGGGTTGTAAAGAGTCAGACATGACTAAAGCAACTTAGCACATTAGTACATAGATAGTCCCATTTGGAAGTGATGAGAAACAGTGACACTCAGAGTGTGTTGCTTATTCTCAGTCTACTCTGTAATCTCATTTTGGTTCTGGTCACTGTAGAAAACTCTGCTCCACAAAGATAGGATGTTGAAAATGGAAGCAGGCTTTTCAATGCTTTTGAGGCAATCTCCAGATATTCCACCAGAATGTATGGAGATTTGAAGTTTGGAGAAGGGCATGGCAACCCACTCCAGTAGACAATTCAGTCTGGATTAGGTACCAGAGTGACTCATTAATCCTAACAATAGTGCATCAATATCTTCTGCTATTTCATCAGCTCATCCAGTTATGATACTAGCTGAAAGAAGAACACGTGTCCCCTTTTGAACTGCAGCCTCTCCTAAAAGTTCACAACAAATGTCTTTAGCAGCAGGCAGGATCAACTCTTCACCAATAATACAGTAAAGGGCTTCTTAGCTTTAGCAGTGTGGTTAGCCACTATAGCTTTAGCAATGTGGTTAGCCACTAAGAATGATCTTCTCAGTTCAGACATATTTGATGAAGTGCTGGCCTACAAAAATTGTTTCTTTTCTTTGTGTAATATGTTTTTCTTTTGAAAAAATCCAAAGGCGATGTTTAATGCAGGGTGTTTTTTCTCTATGTTGCAAGGAAGTTTTAAAGGTTTCATGGCTTCGTTGGATAGTTAGTCACCACATATTATACAAAGCAGGCTTGGAGAATGTGAATTACCTGTGCAATGAGCTTGTAATTTAAGATGACTTGGTACTTTCTTTTAAATCCAGTTTTCTTTCTGCCTACAATCTTAAGATTCTTCTGCTGTCTCATCATTGGGTCTTTCCAACTTTTCAAAGGGGCTCTCCAGTGACATTTGTATTTCAATCATTTTGGCAAGGGTTAACTTATGGACTTACAAAAATTGTGACCAAGACTAGCACACAGTGAGGAAAAGAGACCTGGTTGGTAGTGGTAAATAAAATACTGGGCAGGCCACATGAGGACTAAAAGAAGTGTTGAATTCTGACTTAAAGTACATCAACTCACTTACCACTATAAAACCTGCCACCAGATGCAGCTTGTCTTTTGCCATTCACTAAAAGGGTTTTGATACGTCTGCAAGCAATTGATTTATTATGGTCTCTGTGCAGTCAAACCTCTCTGCTAAAGATAGTCTGCATTTGCAGCCGCTCTGCAGCACTAGTGTCACCATCTCAGCTCCACCTCAGATCATCAGGCGTTAGAGTCTCATGAGGAAAACACAACCTGGACCCTTCACAAACAGAATTCACAGTAGGGTTTGTGCTCCCAGAGCTTATAGCTCTGGTGACCAGAAGGGATGCACTGGAGGGACAAAGAGGGTATGTTCAACAAAAGACTATTTTTCTAAGGTCAGGAAATGTAACAAATGTAGCAAATACACAGAAATAAAGGAGGAAGTTAGAAAAATGAGGCTACAGAAGAATGTGTTTCAAGTGAGGAAATGAGCTAAAACCTCAAAAGAAGTCAGTGAAATGGAGATAGGCAATCTTAAAGACACTCAAAAAAAACTCGGGAGAAGATGGGATATACAGAGTGAGAAGTTAGAAGTTTTTAACAAAAAATTAGAAAATACAAAGATCAAAGAGAGACAAAAAGTATAATAATTGAAATGAAAAATATAGCGGAAGGAGTCAACAGTAGATTAAACAGTACAGTGGAAAAGACCATTGATCTGGAAGACAGAATAATGGAAATCACTGAAGCGGAACAGAATAAAAAAAGAAAAAAATTGAGGACAGTTTAAGAGAACTCTGGAAGAACGTCAAGCATGTTATCATTCATCATATCATTACAGTGGGTCCCAGGAGAAGAATAGAGAGAAAGGGGGGCAAAGAACATATTTAAAGATATAGTAGTTAAAAAATTCTCTAACTTCAGTAAGGAAACAGACATCTGGGTCCAGGAAGCATATGGAGTCCCAAACAGAGTAAACCCAAAGAAGACCATGCTAAGATACATTGTAATTGAGTTGGCAAACATTAAAAGTAAGGAGAAAATATTAAAATCAGAGAGGGAAAAACAACATACATACACGGGAATTTCCTTAAGGCTATCAGCTGAATTTTCAGCAGAAACTCTGCAGACAGGAAGAGAGGGGCGTGATATGTTTAAAATGATGAAAAAGAAAACTCTATAACCAAGAATACTCTCGCTGGCAAAGCATTTATTCAGATTTCACAGAAACATTAAAAGTTCCATAGGTAAGCAAAATATAAAAGAGTTCAGCACCAGCAAACCAGCTTTAAAATAAATGCTAAAGGGACTTTTCCAAGTAAAAAGTAAAGAAACATAAAAGGTAAAATCTTATTAGTAAAGGTAAATATACAGTAAAGGTAATATATCAAGCTAGTAGGAAGGTTAAAAGATAAAATTTGTCAAATCATCTATATATGCAATAAGATGTTAAAGGATATACAAAACAAAAAGTTGTGAACTATGATGTCAAAATTTTAAACATGGTAATGGGGAGGAAATGCAGTGTTGTTAAAATGTATTTAAACTTAGATCAGCAACTTATAATAATCACATATATATGAACTAGACAAGGATGTCCACTCTCCCCACTTTTATTTAACGTATTATTAGAAGTCCTAGTCACAACAATCAAACTAGAAACAAAGAAATAAAAGGAATTCAAATTGCAAAGGTAAATTTAAAATGGTTACTGTTTGCAGATGAGATAAAGACATCACAAAAAACCTACTAAAACTCATCAATGAATTCACTTAAGTTGAAGGATACAAAACTAATATACAGGAGGAACTTTCAAGATGGTGGAGGAGCAAGATGGAGAGATCACCTTCCTCCCCACATTTATATATATATTAAAAAAAATACATCTACATATGGAACAACTCTTGAAGAAGACTTTTAAACACTGGCAGAAGACCCCAGATTTCCAAAAAGGCAAGCTAACCTCCACAGAATGAGGTAGGACAGAACATATAGAAAAATGAAGAGACAAAGGACTTGGGACAGGGACCTGTGCCTTGGGGAGCAGCCAAGAAGGATGAAAAGTTTCCTCATACTCGGAAACCCCTTCATGGGCAGGGATGGACAGAGCTTCAGAACCTCAGAGAGAAACACATCAAAAGGTCCTCAGCAGGCAGAATGGAGATGATTCACCCCAGATATCATTGCTGATCAGCACTTTCCAGTCGAGACTGTTTGCACGCTCACTGCAGTGAGTGCGGGTTGGGTGCTGAGGTTCAAGTTTTGGGGGTTGGACCCTATGGAGATTACTGGGGTTGAGTTGCTATGAAGATACTCTGAGGGGGTTAGTATGACAGCTTAGGAAGTCCAGGGAAAATCCTGGGCCTGCCACAGAGGCAAGAGACCCTCCAACACTACATGCTCGCAGATCATAGGACGTCACCTTTGTGAGTGCCGTAAGTGGCATGAGCCATGGCTGTGGACCGCAACCCCAGAGATAGATATCCCAAAGCCGGCATAAGTGCCAGAGGTGAGACTACACATCACGGCATTTGTGATCCCAGAGGAGGGATTGACCAGTGTAGATGCCAGAGGTAGGGGACAGGAGGCCACTGCAGTCTTGACCTCAGGGCTTACAGCCGCCATCAAGCTGCATTCAGGTACAAGTCACTGCTCATACCTTCCTGGGAATCTGTGCAACTTTGCCCTGCTGAGGGACCAAAGACCTGGGACCAATTCCCCTGGGGAAATACACATTCCACCTCAGACTGTGGCGATGGGGGGGAAATACACATTCCACCTCAGACTGTGGCGATGGGGGGGAAATACACTGTGGCAGATCTCAGCCACAGTGGGCACTCCCCACATACCATAACTATGTCTGAATACCTCTCCCTCTTCCCAGTCCAACTGGGTAAGTGAGGCTTAATAAGCTGCTACTTCCACCCTGTTGTGTATGGGGAGGGAACAGACACCAGGGTCTCAGTCGCATCTGACTCTTTGCAACCCCATGTACTGCAGCACAGCAGGCTTCCCTGTCCATCACCAACTCCCAGAGTTTACTCAAACTCATGTCCACTGAGTCAGTGATGCCATCAAACCACCTTATCCTCTGTTATCCCCTTCTCCTCCTGCCTTCAATCTTTCCCAGCATCAGGGTCTTGCCAAATGAGTCAGTTCTTCGCATCTGGTGGCCAAAGTATTGGAGTTTCAGCTTCAACATCAGTCCTTCCAATGAACACCCAGGACTTATTTCCTTTAGGATTGACTGGTCAGATATCCTTGCAGTCCAAGGGACTCTCAAGAGTCTTCTCCAACACCACAGTTCAAAAGCATCAATTCTTCAGTGCTCAGCTTTCTTTATAGTCTAACTCTCACATCCATACACGACTACTGGAAAAACCATAGCCTTGACTAGATGGACTTTTTTTTTTTTTTTTGGCAAAGTAATGTCTCTGCTTTTTAATATGCTGTCCAGGTCAGTCATAACTTTTTTTCCAAGGAGTAAGTGTCTTTTAATTTCATGGCTGCAGTCACCATCTGCAGTGGTTTTGGAACCCAGAAAAATAAAGTCAGACACAATTGCCACTGTTTCTCCACGTATTTGCCATGAAGTGATGGGACTGGATCCCATGATCTTAGTTTTCTGAATGTTGAGCTTTAAGCCAACTTTTTCACTCTTCTCTTTCACTTTCATCAAGAGGCTCTTTAGTTCCTCTTCACTTTCTGCCATAAGGGTGGTGTCATCAGCATATCTGAGGTTATTGATATTTCTCCTGGCAATCTTGATTCCAGCTTGTGCTTCTTCCAGCCCAGTATTTCTCATGATGTACTCTGTATAGAAGTTAAATAAGCAGGATGACAATATACAGCCTTGACGTACTACTTTTGCTATTTGGAACTACTCTGTTGTTCCATGTCCAGTTCTGACTGTTGCTTCCTGATCTGCATATAGGTTTCTCAAGAGGCAGGTCAGGTGGTCTGGTATTCCATCTCTTTCAGAATTTTCCACAATTTGTGGTGATCTACACAGTCAAAGACTTTGGCATAGTCAACAAAATAGAAATAGATGTTTTTCTGGAATGCTCTTGCTTTCTCAATGATTCAGCCTATGTTGGCAATTTGATCTCTGGTTCTTCTGTCTTTTCTAAAACTAGCTTGAACATCTGGAAGTTCACAGTTCATGTATTATTGAAGCCTGGCTTGGACAATTTTCAGCATTACTTTACTAGTGTGTGAGATGAGTGCAATTGTGAGGTAGTTTGAGCATTCTTTGGCATTGCCTTTCTTTGGGATTGGAATGAAAACTGACCTTTTCCAGTCCTGTGACCACTGCTGAGTTGTCCAAATTTGTTGACATATTGAGTGTAGCACTTTCACAGCATCATCTTTTAGGATATGAAATAGCTCAACTGGAATTCCATCACCTCCACTAGCTTTGTATGTAGTGATGCTTTCTAAGGCCCACTTGACTTCACATTCCAGGATGTCTGGCTCTAGGTGAGTGATCACAACATCATGATTATCTGGGTCGTGAAGATCTTTTTTGTACAGTTCTTCTGTGTATTCTTTCCACCTCTTCTTAATATCTTTTGCTTCTGTTAGGTCCATACCATTTCTGTCCTTCTTGAGCCCATCTTTGTATGAAATGTTCCCTTGGTATCTCTAATTTTCTTGAAGAGATCTCTAGTCTTTCCCATTGTATTGTTTTCCTCTATTTCTTTGCACTGATCACTGAGGAAGGCTTTCTTATCTCTCCTTGCTATTCTTTGGAACTCTGAATTCAAATGGGTATATCTTTCCTTTTCTCCTTTGCTTTTTGCTTCTCTTCTTTTCACAGCTATTTGTAAGGCCTCCTCAGACAACCATTTTGATTTTTTTCATTTTTTTTTTCTTGCAGATGGTCTTAATCCCTGTCTCCTGTACAATGTCACAAACCTCTAGCCACAGTTCATCAGGCACTCTGTCTATCAGATCTAGTCCCTTAAATCTAGACTTAAAACTAAAGAGGCACCAGAGGCAGGGCCAAAACCAAAGCTGAGTACCAGAGGTTGTGTGACCAAGGAAGAAGAAGGAAATTATTTCTGCAGCCACAGGTGCAATGGATTAAGTATCTACAATTAGCTTGAGAGTGTGGACTTTGGGGGCAATTATGGGATTTGGAAGCAAGTACAAGCTGGAATTAGGCCAGATGTGAGTGTGAACTGACCCCACAGTGCCCACAGCATGTCCAGAGACCAGCTTCCTAGAAATATTGGAGGGCTTCCTGAGTAGACAGATTGGCTGATGCTCACTGTGTGGTGAGGATGACAGAAGACTGAGGAGGACATTCTTCTTACTATCACTCTTTATATACACACTTTATATATAGTATATCTTTATATATGTATATCTATATATATATCCATATATATATATATATATATATATATATATACACACACACACACACATACCACACACACTTTTTTTTTTTTTTTCCTTCTATCTCTTTCTTTCTGTGCTGTATACCTTGTGGAGTCTTGGGTGATAATAAGGGTTTGGGCCTGAACCCCTGAGGTGGGAGATCAGAGTACAGGACATTGGATCACCAGAGAACTTCAGACCCCATGGAACATTAATCAGTGGGAAGTCTCCTAAAGGTCTCCATTTCAACACTAAGACCAGGCACCACCCAAAGGCTAGCAAGTTCGGTGTCAGATGCCTCATACCAAACCATCAGCTAAACAAGAATACAACATTGCCCATTAGCAGCAGGCTGCCCAAGGCCATACCAAACCCACAGACACCCCAAAAAACAAACCACTGAGCACGGCACTGCCCTCCAGAGAGACAAGATGCAGCTCCACTCACCAGGACAGACACCAGTCTCCCCAACAGGAAACTTTCACAAGCACAGATCCATCCCCACCCACTGGGGGCAGACTTCACAAATAAGAGAAACCTGACCTTGCAACCAGTAGAAAGGAGATGGCAAATACAATCAATCAAACAAGTTGAAAAGAGAGAGAAACAGGCAGCAGATGAAGGAATATTGTAAAAACCCATAAGATCAAACAAATAAAGAAACAGGGAATCTACCTAAAAAAGAATTCAGAGTAATGGTAGTAAAGATAATCCAAAATCTTCCAAAAAAAAATGGAGGCACAGATAAATAGAAGAGGCACAGACTGAGAAGACACAAAAAATGTGTAACAAGGATCTCAATGAAATAAAGAATAGACAATCAGCAATGAGAAGCACAATAACTGAAATTAAAAATGCACTCAAGGGAACCCAAAAAATAACTGAGACAGAAGAACAGGTAAGTGAACTGGAAGATAGAATGGTGGTGATAACTGAAGTAGAGAAGAATAAAGAAAAAAGAAATGAGGACAGCCTCATAAACCTCTGGGACAACATTAACCACACCAACATTTGAATTATAGGGATCCTAGAAGAAGAAAAGAAAAAGAAAAAACAGTATGAAAAAAATATTTGAGTTTATAGTTGAAAATTTCCCAAACATGGGAAAGTAAATAGCTACCCAAATCCAGGAAGCTCAGAATCCCATACACTACAAACACAAAGAGAAACACATCAAGATACATATTAGTCAAGCTAACAAAAATTAAACACAAATAAAAAATATTGAAAGTAGCAATAGAAAAGCAACAAATAACATATATGGGGATTCCCATAAGGCTAGCAGCTGGTCTTTCAACAGAAACTCTACAGGCCAGAAGGGAGTGGCAGGATATTCTTAAAATGATGAAAGGAAAAATAATCTATGATCAAGATTACTCTACCAAGCAAAGCTATCATTCAGATTTGATGGAGAAATCAAGTTTTACAGATAAGCAAAGTTAAGACAACTCAGAACCACAAAACCGGCTTTACAATAGATGCTAAAGGAACTTCTCTAGACAAGAAACACAAGAGAAAGAAAAGACCTACAAAAACAAAGTAAAAAAAAAAAAAAAAAAAACTAAAGTAAATGATGGTAATAGGATCATGCTGCTGCTGCTAAGTCGCTTCAGTGGTGTCCAACTCTGTGACCCCTGAGACGGCAGCCCACCAGGCTCCCCCGTCCCTGGGATTCTCCAGGCAAGAACACTGGAGTGGGTTGCCATTTCCTATAATTAGTGTAAATGTAAATGAACCAATTGCTTCAACCAAACTGGCTGAATTGATAAAAAAACAAGGTTCCTATATATATAAGAGACCCACTTCAGACCTAGGAACACATACAGACTGAAAGTAAAGGATGGAAAACAGTATTTCATGAAAATGGAAAAAGTAGGGGTGGCAATATACATATAAGATAAAATAGACTTTAACATAAAATCATTACAAGAGACAGGAAGGACACTACATTATGATCAAGGGATCAACCCAAGAAGAAAATATAATAATTATAAATATATACACACACAGCATAGGAGCACCTCAGTACATAAGGAAAATGCTAATAATTATAAAATGGGGAATCAACAGTAACACAGTAATAGTGGGGGACTTTTAAACACTTTTAACACTCCAGTCACCAACAGACAGATCATCCAGGCAGAAAATTTATAAAGAGATACAAGTTTTAAATGATACACTGGACTATAGTTGATAGCTATAAGACATTTCATCCAAAAACAGTTTTCATGTTTTTTCTCAAGTGCACACAGAACATTGTCCAAGATAGATAACACCTTGGATCACAAATCAAGCCTTGATAAATTTTTAAAAAATAAAACTGCATTAAGCATGTTTTTTCTGACCACAATGCCATAAGATTAGATATCAACTACAAGGGAAAAAAAAAAAAAAAAAACTGTAAACACTACCACAAACACATACACAAACACATAAAGGTTAAATGATATGCTTCTGAATAACCAAGTGGTTACTGGGAAATCAAAGAGGAAATAAAAAATACCTAGAAACAAATAATGATGAAAACTTAATAACTCAAAACCTATGGGATGCAACAAAAGCAGCTAAGAGGGAAGCTTACAGCAATACAAGCCTAACTCAAAAAACAAGAAAAACATTAAATAACCTAACCATACACCTAAATCAACTAGGAAAAGAAGAACAAAAAAGCCCAGTTATGAGAAGTAAATAAATCATAAAGCTCAGAGCAGAAATAAACGAAAAAGAAATGAGAGAGACAATAGCAAAGATTAAAAAAAAAAAAAAAAACTAAAAGCTGGTCCTTTGAGAAGATTTAAAAAAAAAAAATTAACGAACTGTTAGCCTGACTTATCAAGACAGTAAGGGAGAAGGCTTAAATCAGTAAAATTTAGAATGAAAAAAATGGAAGTTGCAACAGACAATGCAGACATGCAAAGGATCATAAGAAACTGCTATGAGCAACTATACACCAATAAAATGGACAACCTGAAAGAAATGGACAAATTCTTTGAAAAGTACAACCTTCCAGATTGAACCAGGAAGAAATAGAAAATATTAGCAGACCAATCATGAGCACTGAAATCGAAACCATAATCAAAAATCTTTCAATAAACAAAAGCCCAGGGACAGATGGCTTCACAAGTAAATTCTACCAAGCACTTCGAGATGAGGTAATATGTAACCTGCTCAGACTCTTCCAGAAAATTGCCAAGGAAGGAAACGTCCCACTTGTTCTACAAGGTGACCATTACTCTGACACCAAAACAAGACAAAGATACCACCAAAAAAGAAAATTATAGGCCAATATCAGTGATGAACAGAGATGCAAATATCCCCAACAAGATTCTAGCAAACAGAATCCAACAAGACATTAAAAGCATTATACAACATGATTAAGTGGGGTTTATCCCAGGGATGCAAGGATTCTTCAATATATGCAAATCAATGTGATACATCATATCAACAAACTGAAAGTTAAAAACTATATGATCATCTCAATAGAAGCAGAGAAAGCTTTTCAACAAAATTCAATATCCATTTATGATAAAAGCTCTCCAGAAAGTTGGCATAGAAGGAACCTATCCCAACATAATAAAGACCATAAATGACAAACCCATAGCAAATATTATTCTCAATGGTGAAAAACTAAAATTATTTCCTCTAAGATCAGGACAAGACAAGGGTGCCCACTCTCACAACCATTATTCAACATAGTTTTGGAAGTCTTAGCCACGGTAATGAGAGAAGAAAAAGAAATAAAAAGAATCCAGATTGGAAAAGGAGTAAAACTCTCATTGTTGCAGAAGACATGATACTATACATGCAAGCATGCATACTAAGTCGTTTTAGTTGAATCCAACTCTTAAGTGACCCTATGAACTGTAGTCCACATGGCTTCTCTGTCCATGGGATTTTCCAGGCAAGAATACTGGAGTGGGTTGTCATGCCCTTCTCCAGGGTATCTTTCCAACCCAGGGATTGAATCTGTGTCTCTTACATCTCCTGCATTGGCAAGCAGATTCTTTACCACTAGCGCCACATGGGAAGCCTGATGCTATACATAGAAAACTCTAAAGATGCCACAAGAAAGCTACTAGAGCTAATCAATGAATATAGTAAAATTTCAGGATATAAAATTAATACACAGATATCCCTTGCATTCCTATATACTAACCAAAAAGAAAAAAAAAATCAGAAAGAGAAATTAAGGGAGCAATTCCATTCACCTTTGCAACAAAAAGGATAAAATGCAATAGGAATGAACCACCTAAAGAGACACAAAAGACCTGTATGCAGAAAACTATAACACACTGATGAAAGAAATCAAAGATGACACAAACAGATGAATATTCCTAAACTGGAAGAATCAATATTTTAAAAATGACTATACTACCTAAAGCAATCTACGGATTCAATGCAATCCCTATCAAACTACCAAAGGTATTTTTCACAGAATAGAACAAAAAAAATTGTTGAAACTAGAACGCTTTTAAACACCATTTGCTGTTATTTAGTCACTAAGTCATGTCTGACCCTTGGCGACCCCATGAAGAGCAGCATGCCAGGCTTCCCTGTTTTTCACTATCCCCCGGAATTTGCTCAAGCTCTAACTCTTCATTTGAGTCAGTTCTAATGAGGTGGATGATCCTAGAGCCTATTATACAGAGTGAAGTAGAAAGAGAAAAACGAATATCATATGTTAACACATATATATGGAGTCTAGAAAGATGGTACCGATGAAATTATTCACAAGGAAGGAATGAAAGCACAGATGTAGAGAACAGACTTGTGCACATAGAGGGGTAAAGAGATAGTGAGACAAATAGAGAAAGTAGCATCAACATATATACAGTATCGTGTGTAAAACAGATAGCTGGTGAGAAGTTGCTACATAACACAGGGAGCCCAGCCTGGCACTCTGTGACCACCTGGAGGGGTGGGGTTGGGGGAGGAAGGAGGCTCAAGAAAGAAGAGATATACATACAATTATGACCAATTCACCTTGTTGTATGGCAGAAACCAACACAAAATTGTAAAGCAATTTACCTCCAATTAAAAAATAAATAAATTTTAACCATCTGTATATATTCTTTGGAGAAATGTCTATTTAGTTCTTTGGCCCATTTTTTGATTGGGTCGTTTATTTTTCTGGAGTTGAGCTGTAGGAGTTGCTTGTATATTTTTGAGATTAGTTGTTTGTCGGTTGCTTCATTTGCTATTATTTTCTCCCATTCTGAAGGCTGTCTTTTCACCTTGCTAATAGTTTCCTTTGATGTGCAGAAGCTTTTAAGGTTAATTAGGTCCCATTTGTTTATTTTTGCTTTTATTTCCAATATTCTGGGAGGTGGGTCATAGAGGATCCTGCTGTGATGTATGTCGGAGAGTGTTTTGCCTATGTTCTCCTCTAGGAGTTTTATAATTTCTGGTCTTACTTTTAGATCTTTAATCCATTTTGAGTTTATTTTTGTGTATGGTGTTAGAAAGTGGTCCAGTTTCATTCTTTTACAAGTGGTTGACCAGATTTCCCAGCACCACTTGTTAAAGAGATTGTCTTTAATCCATTGTATATTCTTGCCTCCTTTGTCAAAGATAAGGTGTCCATATGTGCGTGGATTTATCTCTGGGCTTTCTATTTTATTCCATTGATCAATATTTCTGTCTTTGTGCCAGTACCATACTGTCTTGATAACTGTGGCTTTGTAGTAGAGCCTGAAGTCAGGTAGGTTGATTCCTCCAGTTCCATTCTTCTTTCTCAAGATCGCTTTGGCTATTCGAGGTTTTTTGTATTTCCATACAAATTGTTAAATTATTTGTTCTAGCTCTGTGAAGAATACTGTTGGTAGCTTGATAGGGATTGCATTGAATCTATAAATTGCTTTGGGTAGTATACTCATTTTCACTATATTGATTCTTCCAATCCATGAACATGGTATATTTCTCCATCTATTAGTGTCCTCTTTGATTTCTTTCACCAGTGTTTTATAGTTTTCTATATATAGGTCTTTAGTTTCTTTAGGTAGATATATTCCTAGGTATTTTATTCTGTCCATTGCAATGGTGAATGGAATTGTTTCCTTAATTTCTCTTTCTGTTTTCTCATTATTAGTGTATAAGAATGCAAGGGATTTCTGTGTGTTGATTTTATATCCTGCAACTTTACTATAGCCATTGATTATTTCTAGTAATTTTCTGGTGGAATCTTTAGGGTTTTCTATGTAGAGGATCATGTCATCTGCAAATAGTGAGAGTTTTACTTCTTCTTTTCCAATTTGGGTTCCTCTTCTTTTTCTGCTCTGATTGCTGTGGCCAAAACTTCCAAAACTATGTTGAATAGTAATGGTGAAAGTGGGCACCCTTGTCTTGTTCCTGACTTTAGAGGAAATGCTTTCAATTTTTCACCATTGAGAATAATGTTTGCTGTGGGTTTGTCATATATAGCTTTTATTATGTTGAGGTATGTTCCTTCTATTCCTGCTTTCTGGAGAGTTTTTTTATCATAAATGGATGTTGAATTTTGTCAAAGGCTTTCTCTGCATCTAAATAGACATTTCTCCAAAGAAGACATACAGATGGATAACAAACACATGAAAACATGCTCAACATCACTCATTATCAGAGAAATGCAAATCAAAACCACTATGAGGTACCATTTCACACCAGTCAGAATGGCTGCGATCCAAAAGTCTACAAATAATAAATGCTGGAGAGGGTGTGGAGATAAGGGAACCCTCTTACACTGTTGGTGGGAATGCAAACTAGTACAGCCACTATGGAGAACAGTGTGGAGATTCCTTAAAAAACTGGAAATAGAACTGCCTTATGATCCAGCAATCCCACTGCTGGGCATACACACTGAGGAAACCAGAAGGGAAAGAGACATGTGTACCCCAATGTTCATCGCAGCACTGTTTATAACAGCCAAGACATGGAAGCAACCTAGATGTCCATCAGCAGATGAATGGATAAGAAAGCTGTGGTACATATACACAATGGAGTATTACTCAGCCATTAAAAAGAATACATTTGAATCAGTTCTAATGAGGTGGATGAAACTGGAGCCTATTATACAGAGTGAAGTAAGCCAGAAGGAAAAACATAAATACAGTATACTAACGCATATATATGGAATTTAGAAAGATGGAACAATAACCCGGTGTACGAGACAGCAAAAGAGACACTGATGTATAGAACAGTCTTATGGACTCTGTGGGAGAGGGAGAGGGTGGGAAGATTTGGGAGAATGGCAATGAAACATGTAAAATATCATGTAGGAAACGAGTTGCCAGTCCAGATTCGATGCACGATGCTGGATGCTTGGGGCTGGTGCACTGGGACGGCCCAGAGGGATGGTATGGGGAGGGAGGAGGGAGGAGGGTTCGGGATGGGGAACACATGTATACCTGTGGCGGATTCATTTTGATATTTGGCAAAACTAATACAATTATGTAAAGTTTAAAAATAAAATAAAATTAGAAAAAAAAATACTATTAGAAAACATATACACACCCCAATGTTCATGGCAGGACTATTTGCAATAACCTAAATACAGAAACAACCTAAATGCCCATCAGTGGATGAACAGATAAAGAAGACATGGCAAATATATATGATGGGTTATTACTCAGTCATTAAAAAAAAATGCAATCTTGCCATGTGCAACAACATGGATGGACCTAGAGGATATTACTCTGAGTGAAATAAGCCAGACAGAAAAAAAGACAAATATTTTATGATTTCATGTGATGTACAATCTAAAAAATTCAAATGAACAAACATATCAAAAACAAACAATTATAGGTACAGAGAACAAATAGATGTTCTCCAGAAGCAGAGTATAGCAGAAGCAAAGAAATAGGTGAGGGAGATTAGCACGTGCAAACTTCCAGTTGCCAATAAATGAGTCATGTGTAGGTAATGCATATAATGTAATAATGTACATAATGTAATATAAATGTACAGTGTAGGGAATATAATCAATAAGAATGTAATATGGTGACAAGTATGTATGGTGACAATCATAGCTAGACTTATGGTGATTGGTTTGAAATGTATAGAAATATCATTTAGAAAGATGGTACCGATGATCCTGCATGCAGGGCAGCATAGGAGACACAGATGTAAAGAGTAAACTTTTTTTTTTTTTTTTTTTTTACTGCTAGATGGTTTTTGTTTTTAATTTCTTAAACAACTCTAAAGATCAATTAAGAGACATACACAAATTTTCTGCCCTTGTGAAATCCTAAGGGTATAACATCTTGGGTCCCTGGTTCTGGATATGAAACATTCTCTTTGTCCTCATTATCCTATTGGTAACATTTCTCAACAGCTGTTTGCAATAAAGGATCCTAATGGCCAAGGGGGAAAGCATAGCACTAAAGAGGTCAAGAAGGAGCATCGCTGATTAGAAAGGTTACTTATCATTGTATCACCCAAAGGAAAATTGAAAACCAACATATGGTGACCCTGTGGCCTGGCTCCAGGTGTTTAGTAGCCATTTGAAGAAAGAGAATAATGCACCCGTATTTCAGCTTTAAATAGATTAATCCTGTTATGTGTGTAATTTAAGTGCAAGAGATCCTAAAAAGGTTAAAAAAAAAAGCCATATATGTGTATATATATATAGTTATATGTGTATTATATATATATATATATATATATATACATTAAACACACACATACATATAAACAAAAAACTAGCCTAGAAATTTGGATTAAATAACTATCAATCTAAAGGGATTAAAAATTATTAAATGATTTAAAAAATACTTCTAAGAAGCAAGTGAAAAGTGTTAGTCGCTCAGTTGTGTATGACTCTTTGAGACCCCATGGACTGTAGCCTGCCACAGTCCCCTGTCCATGGGATTCTCTAGGCAAGAATACTGAAAAGGAAAAAGAAAAGAAAAAGAGTAAACTTTTGGGCTCAGTGGGAGAAGGTGAGGTTGGGATGATTTGAGAGAATAGCACTGAAACATGTACATTATCATATGTAAATAGATGGCCAGTGCAAGTTTTATGCATGAAGCAGGACACCCAATGGTCTGGGACAACCCAGAGGGACAGGGTGGGGAGGGAAGTGGGAGTGGGGTTCAGGATGGGGGGTCACGTGTATGCTTGTGGCCGTTTCATGCTGCTGTATGGCAAAAACCATCACAATATTGCAAAGTAATTATTCTCCAATTAAAATAAATACACTTAAAATAAAAAAAGAAATATCGAATCACTATGTCATGTTATAGCAACCAACACAATTTCTTAGGTCAATTATATTGCAAAAACAAACTCATAGCAAAAGATGGTAACCAGTAATCAGGGTGTGGTGGGGGAAGGGAAATTGGATGAAGGTAGGCGAAATGTACAAACTTCAAAGCTATAGGATAAATAAGTACTAGGGATGTAATGTACAATACGATAAATATAATTATGACTGCTCCATGTTATATATGAAAGTTATTGTGAGAGTAAACTGAGTTCTCATAACAAGAAAAAAAAATTTTTGTACATCTTTAATTTTGCACCTATATGAGATGATGGATGCTCACTAAAGTTATTGTGCTTATTACTTCATGATGTGACTTAGCAGCAGCAGCAGCAGCAGCAGTGTATAAATCAGATCACTATGCAGTATATCTTAAATTTATACGGTGGTGTATGTCAATAATGGCTCAAAAAAACTGGAAGAAAAATAATAAAATGCAAACTTTAGCCCCTTCTCCCCAAATAATAAATAAGATTCAGTAGTTAAATAGCATTTTCTGAACTTTCCAGATCGGAATTTTACAACATATCTAGTCCCAGGGGTATTAGACAAGGTACTGCCCATCTACCTCAAGGGAAAAATAATTTTTAGAGTAGGATTTTTAATCTAGTCAAAATGATATTTAAATATGAGGATTTCAAAAACTATTTTCCTGTATTCAAGGCCTTAGTAGTTTTGACAGGCAAAGATCACATGGAGACATCTATTGGAAGTAACTAGTCAATAAAAGGCTAATATATAAGGAAGCTGGAGCTTCCCAGGTAGCTCAGTGATAAAGAATCTGCCTGCCAGTGCAGGAGACGCAAGAGACACAGGTTTGATTCCTGGGTCATAAAGATCCCCTGGAGAAAGGAATGACTACCCAATCCAGTATTCTTGCCTGGAAAATTCCATGGACAGAGGAGCCTGGTGGGTGATAGTCCATGGGATCACAAAAAGTCACGACTGAGCAACTGAGCATACACACCACATATAAGGAAGTCAAGAAAAACTGTAAGCTGAAAGGTAAATAAAAGTGAAAACTTAACCTGATCAGGTGTGTCTATCTATGCCTTAAAATTAATAAGCTCAGTTTAAAGAAAAAAGAAGCAGGAAGTATATCAACATGGTGGAGGGAGGGAGGAAAGACAAAGAATATGACAGTACACTAACATATTTGTCTTAAACGTTAAGTAAGATAGGGGTATGAGTAAAAAGCCAAACCAAAAATGCTAACTCCTCCCCCTCAGAAAAAAAAAAAAAAATCAAGAAAGAATATAGAAGTATCATACTTTGAAATGAATAGAAGAAACAAGAAAATATATGTTAACTGTCAGCATAGACACAAAGAATCTAAGTGGTTAAACTTAAGTGAAAACTTGGTCAACTTGAATTTAGGAAATCTGCCAATGTATTTTTAACAGAAGATTATTTGATGGTGGGAAAATAAAAGAAAAATATTTTATCATCAGATCAGATCAGTCGCTCAGTCGTGTCCGACTCTTTGCGACCCCATGAATCGCAGCACGCCAGGCCTCCCTGTCCATCACCAACTCCCGGAGATATAATATGATAAAGAGTACCTAAATATGAAAAGACTACCTAAAATATGTAAAGAGTACCTAAAAGAAAAGCAATCTATCTATGTAATCTGGCTTTAAACAGATCTGAAATAAAAAATATCATCAGAGCACAACACAATGATAAAAGGTACAACTCCTAGGGAGATAAAACAGTTTTAATTGTCTAACATACAGAAGATTCTGAAATGAATATTAAAAATCTTATATTCTAGTCAAGCACATATAAAATATTATTGCACCAGGTCATTCAGAAAGTCTTTAAACAGCTCTAAAAGTAGACAATAGAAATCTGCTTGTAATTGCCTCTCCCTGCATCTCTCCTATGCTGTGCCACCAGAAAAAAGTCATTAATTTTCAGGAAAGCAGAAAGTAATTCTAAAGGAGAGTGAAATAACAACTCCGGCAGCAGGTACAGAAGTCTGAAAGAAAAATTAACTGTCTTGAGGGAGGTAAAGAAGCCATGTTTTGTATAACTGCATTTGTGAAATTGAAACTTATCTGCTCTGCTCTGTGTATGTGTGTGTGTGTGTGTGTGTGTTTTCAAAAATTAGGATAATATCACACAATATAGTTTTATATCTGGTTCTGTTTTTTACTCAATATTATTTTATGATATTTTATCATGCCCCTATCTGGACTTTTACCCAGGCCCCCACCACAGCCACTAAGTTTCCTGTGCATCTTTTAGGGAAGGAAAGTAAGTACTGTCTCTAAGTATAACTCACGCTGATAGTTGCCTGGGGAGTACATTTGAATATCTTCTATTGTCAACATGCATCTCCCTTTGTTCAGGCTTCAGTTGTGGTAGAATGAAATGTCTATTATTTGCCTAGGCAGTAAATGTTTAGAATCAAGTTACTGCTGTTTTCACTTTTCTGAATATAGTTGATACCAATCCATTCCCCCCAAATTCTTTATGACTAAAGCTCCCCTTGTCCTCTTGAGGTTACCAACCAGATACCCAGAGCTCTCAACAAGAATTCCTACTCATCTTACCTCAGTGGGATGTCTTCCACAGTGGTCCAGATCTTGAGGTTATCTTTAGAAATACAAGAATCACTGTTTATTTTAAGTAGGATAATAAATCAGTAAAGCTCTTAGAGACTGAACTGCAGAATTGTATAATCTCCTGACGGGCAGAGGGAAAATAAATTTTAAAAGATAACAGGGAAAAGGGGAACTGACTAGTCAAAACCCTTGATTTAGTGCTGGCTGCCTCATACGGTGCTTTCCCAGAGAGGAGAACGTTATGAAACAGTATTCAGACTCCTCCCACCAATGTTCTTAGCTTTCGATTTCCTCAGTCAGAGAAAACAGTTTATTTCCTGTAAATATCTTACTCAAAAACAACAAATTATGGCAAGGTTACACTCTAATTTTTTTTTATTATAAATGTTGGTAGATGAAAAGAGTTCCAAGATTAGAACTTTTTTATCCAGAAGACTTACATGTGGGTCATTAAAAATCTATATTCACTTGAATGATTCTCAAATATAAGAGAAGTAAGATGAGTCATCTGGCTACTTGTCAGAAAGCATTTAACAGGAGGCTTCCTGTGTGCTGTTTTGTATCTGTCAGGAATCCTCTGTTCCTTATTAATTCCTGAATATTCAGGAATTAAAAGGAGAGGCAAGCCTCTCCCTGGGGCTGAAGAATCCAGGTATATCCTTCGTTAGTTTTTCTGTAAGGTGATAAGTACCCTCTTCCTTCTTGTGAACCATATGGTAAAAGTGATTATTTACAACTCTTTCTCTCTATTTTTAATATGGATCACCTATGTTTGGAAGTCTGGAATTTTAATCTTTATCTTTGCTGATAATAACTACAGTATATATGCCCACACCTTGTTGCTGAAAACACATTTGCTCCATCAGAGCTTTGGTCCCGTGTCTTGCTTTCTCTTTCTCTCTCTCTCTCTCTCTCTCTCTTTCTCTCTCTCTCTCTCTCTCCCCCTCCCTCCCTCCCTCTCTCAGGCTATTTCTTTGGAGTACAGAGACTTTCTGAGTTCACTTTCCTTCCCAGGCTTCTAAGACCCTCTCAAGAAGGCGCTCTGCACCTTCACCCCATCGAGAGGGCACCTAAGGCCGCCGTGAACAGAGCAAGCCCCATGCCAGGGGCTTTATTGGCTTTCTGTGTAAACCAAAAAAACAGACTTTTTCTCTCTCCTTTACTGTCTTATCAGTCGACTCCGGACCACCAGGTTCCGGTCCATTAAAGGACCTCAACAGCTACTTAATGCTTGTTTCCTGTTGTTGGTGTAGCAGTGGCAAGAGAAGTTGGAAGAGCCATCTTTCTACTTTTTTTTTTTTGGTCTGAAACTCCTGGGAGTGATTTTCTATAAGCTATCTATTGGTTTAAATAGAACCTAAAACATTCACCCTTATCTCACTCATCTCACACGCTAGTAAAGTAATGCTCAAAATTCTCCAAGCCAGGTTACAACAGTATGTGAATGATGAACTTCCAGATGTTCAAACTGGTTTTAGAAAAGGCAGAGGAACCAGAGATCAAATTGTCAACATCTGCTGGATCATTGAAAAAGCAAGAGAGTTCCAGAAAACATCTACTTCTGCTTTATTGCTTAAGCCAAAGCCTTTGACTGTGTGGATCACAACAAACTGTGGAAAATTCTGAAAGAGATGGGAATACCAGACCACCTGACCTGCCTCCTGAGAAATCTGTATGCAGGTCAAGAAGCAACAGTTAGAACCGGACATGGAACAACAGACTGGTTCCAAATCGGGAAAGGAGTATGTCAAGGTTATCCTGCTTATTCAATTTATATGCAGACTACATCATGAGAAACACTGTGCTGGATGAAGCACAAGCTGGAATCAAGATGGCCAGGAGAAATATCAGTAACCTCAGATATGCAGATGACACCACCCTTATGGCAGAAAGTGACGAACTAAAGAGCCTCTTGATGAAAGTGAAAGAGAAGAGTAAAAAGTTAACATACAACTCAACATTCAGAAAACTAAGATCATTGGAATCTGGTCCCATAACTTCATGGCAAATAGATGGGGAAACAATGGAAACAGTGACAGACTTTATTTTTCAGGAATCGCAAATCACTGATACTGTTCTGTTCATACTGATCATGGGGTTCTCAAGGCAAGAATACTGAAGTGGTTTGCCATTCCCTTCGGCAGTGGAGCACATTTTGTCAGAACTCTTCACCATGGCCTGTCCATCATGGGTGATCCTACACAGTATGGCTCATAGTTTCATTGAATTAGACAAGTCCGTGGTCCATGTGGTTAGATTGGTTAGTTTTCTGTGATTGTGGTTTTCAGTCTATCTGCCCTCCAATGGAGAAGGATAAGAGGCCTATGGAAGCTTCCTGATGGGGGAGACTGACAGGGGGAATCTGGATCTTGTTCTGATGGTCAGGGCCATGCTCAGTAAATCTTTAATCCAATTTTCTGTTGATGGAAAAGAACAAAGGGATGGAGCCAAACCAAAAACAGTACCCAGTTGTGGATGTGACTGGTGATAGAAGCAAGGTCCGATGCTGTAAAGAGCAATACTGCATACGAACCTGGAATGTTAGGTCCATGAATCAAGGCAAATTGGAAGTGGTCAAACAGAAGATGGCAAGAGTGAACGTCAACATTCTAGGAATCAGCAAACTAAAATGGACTGAAATGGGCGAATTTAACTCAGATGATCATTATATCTACTACTGTGGGCAGGAATCCCTTAGAAGAAATGGAGTAGCCTTCATGAGCAACAAAAGAATCCAAAATGCAGTACTTGGATGCAATCTCAAAAATGACAGAATGATCTCTGTTCATTTCCAATGCAAACCATTCAATATCACAGTAATCCAAGCCTATGCCCCAACCAGTAATGCTGAAGAAGCTGAAGTTGAATGGTTCTATAAAGACCTACAAGACCTTTTAGAACTAACACCCAAAAAAGATGTCCTTTTCATTATAGGGGACTGGAATGCAAAAGTAGGAAGTCAAGAAACACCTGGAGTTACAGGCAAATTTGGCCTTGGAATACGGAATGAAGCAGGGCAAAGACTAATAGAGTTTTGTCAAGAGAACGCACTGGTCATAGCAAATACCTTCTTCCAACAACACAAGAGAAGACTCTACACATGGACATCACCAGATGGTCAACACCAAAATCAGACTGATTATATTCTTTGCAGCCAAAGATGGAGAAGCTCTATACAGTCAGCAAAAAAAAAGACCAGGAGCTGACTGTGGCTCAGATCATGAACTCCTTATTGCCAAATTGAAGAAAGTAGGGAAAACCACTAAACCATTCAGGTATGACCTAAATCAAATCCCTTATGATTATACAGTGGAAGTGAGAAATAGATTTAAGGGACTAGATCTGGTAGACAGAGTGCCTAATGAACTATGGAAGGAGGTTCATAACATTATACAGGAGACAGGAATCAAGACCATCCCCATGGAAAAGAAATGCAAAAAAGAAAAATGGCTGTCTGAGGAGGCCTTACAAATAGCTGTGAAAAGAAGAGAAGTGAAAAGTAAAAGAGAAAAGGAAAGATAAAAGCATCTGAATGCAGAGTTTCAAAGAATAGCAAGGAGAGATAACAAAGCCTTCCTCAGCGATCAATGCAAAGAAATAGAGGAAAAAACAGAATGGGAAAGACTAGAGATCTCTTCAAGAAAATTAGAGATACCAAGGGAACATCTCATGCAAAGCTGGGCTTGATAAAGGACAGAAATGGTATGGACCTAACACAAACAGAAGATATTAAGAAGACATGGCAAGAATACACAGAAGAACTGTACAAAAAAGATCTTCACAACTCATAATCACGATGGTGTGATCACTCACCTTGGGCCAGATATCCTGGAATGTGAAGTCAGGTGGGCCTTAGAAAGCATCACTACGAACAAAGCTAGTGGAGGCGATGGAATTCCAGCTGAGCTATTTCAAATCCTGAAAGATGATGCTGTGAAAGTGCTGCACTCAATATGCCAGGAAATTTGGAAAATACAGCAGTGGCCACAGGACTGGAAAAGGTCAGTTTTCATTCCAATCCCAAAGAAAGGCAATGCCAAAGAAGGCTCAAACTACCTCACAATTGCACTCATCTCACACACTAGTAAAGTAATGCTCAAAATTTTCCAAGCCAGGCTTCAGCAATACGTGCACCATGAAATTCCTGATGTTCAAGCTGGTTTTAGAAAAGGCAGAGGAACCAGAGATCAAATTGCCAACATCCGATGGATCATGGAAAAAGCAAGAGAGTTCCAAAAAAATATCTATTTCTGCTTTATTGACTATGCCAAAGCCTTTGACTGTGTGGATCACAATAAACTGTGGAGAATTCTTCAAGAGGTGGGAATACCAGACCACCTGACCTGCCTCTTGAGAAACCTTTATGCAGGTCAGGAAGCAACAGTTAGCACTGGACATGGAACAACAGGCTGGTTCCAAATAGGAAAAGGAGTACGTCAAGGCTGTATATTTCACCCTGCTTATTTAACTTCTATGCAGAGTACATCATGAGAAACGTGGTGCTGGAAGAAGCACAAGCTGGAATCAAGATTGCTGCGAGAAATATCAATAACCTCCGATATGCAGATGACACCACCCTTACGGCAGAAAGTGAAGAAGAACTAAAAAGCCTCTTTATGAAAGTGAGAAAGAAGAGTGAAAAAGTTGGCTTAAAGTTCAACATTCAGAAAACTAAGATCATGGCATCTGGTCCCATCACTTCATGGGAAATAGATGGGGAAACAGTGGAAACAGTGTCAGACTTTATTTTTCTGGGCTCCAAAATCACTGCAGATGGTGATTGCAGCCATGAAATTAAAAGACGCTTACTCCTTGGAAGGAAAGTTATGACCAACCTAGATAGCATATTCAAAAGCAGAGACATTACTTTGCCAACAAAGGTTCATCTAGTCAAGGCTATGGTTTTTCCAGTGCTCATGTATGGATGTGAGAGTTGGACTGTGAGGAAAGCTGAGCGCTGAAAAATTGATGCGTTTGAACTGTGGTGTTGGAGAAGACTCTTGAGAGTCCCTTGGATTGCAAGGAGATCCAACCAGTCCATTCTAAAGGAGATCAGTCCTGGGTGTTCTTTGGTAGGAATGATGCTAAAGCTGAAACTCCAGTACTTTAGCCACCTCATGCAAAGAGTTGATTCATTAGAAAAGACCCTGATGCTGGGAGGGATTGGGGGCAGGAGGAAAAGGGGACGACAGAAGATGAGATGGCTGGATGGCATCACTGACTCAATGGACGTGAGTCTGAGTGAACTCCGGGAGTTGGTGAAGGACAGGGAGGCCTGGTGAGCTGCAATTCATGGGGTCGCAAAGAGTCGGACATGACTGAGCGGCTGAACAGAACTGTGTTCCCTCCCTGTTATTTACCTGAGGCCAAACTATGATGGCTCAGATGGTAAAGCGTCTGTCTGCAATGCAGGAGACCCGGGTTCGATCCCTGGGTTGGGAAGATCTTCTGGAGAAGGAAATGGCAACCCACTCCAGTATTCTTGCCTGGAGAATCCCACGTATGGAGGAGCCTGTTGGGCTACAGTCCATGGGGTGGCAAAGAGTCGGACACAACTGAGCGACTTCACTTTCACTTTCAAACTATGGTGGAAGTAATGAAGATGATGGCGACCTCCTTCAAAAGATCCCATGCATGTACTGCTACACTCACTGCCCCCAACCATGCAGCAAGCAACCACCTGCCCACGCCTCCACTGCAGACTCCTACATAATCACAGGCAAGTCTGGTTCAGTCTCTTGTGGGGTCACTGCTCCTTTTTCCTGGGTCCTGGTGCATAGAAGGTTCTTTTTGTGCCCTCCAAGAGTCTTTTTCCTAGTCCTGTGTAAAGTCTGGCAGCTCTGTGGTGGGGTTAATGGCTACCTCCTCCAAGATGACTTATGCCATATCAAGTCCGCTGCATCCAGAGCCCCTTTCCCTGTGGCAGTCCACTGCTGACCCGTACCTCCACAGGAGACGCTTTCAAACACTGAAAGATGAACTCTCCAGGTCAGCAAGTGCCCAATATGCTACTGGATATCAGTGGAGAAATAATTCCAGAAAGAATGAAGAGACAGAGCCAAAGCTAAAACAACACCCAGTTCTGGGTGTGACTGGTGATAGAAGCAAGGTCTGATGCTGTAAAAAACAATATTGCATAGGAACCTTGGTCCATGAATCAAGGCAAATTAGAAGTGGTCAAACAGGAGATGGCAAGAGTGAACATCAACATTTTAGGAATCAACAAACTAAAATGGACTGGTATGAGTGAATTTAACTCAAATGAACATTATATCTACTACGGTAGGCAAGAATCCCTTAGAAGAAATGGAGTAGCCATCATAGTAAACAAAAGAGTCTGAAATGCAGTACTTGGATGCAATCTCAAAAATGACAGAATGATCTCTGTTCATTTCCAAGGCAAACCATTCAATGTCACGGTAATCCAAGCCTATGCCCCAATCAGTAACGCTGAAGAAGCTGAAGTTGAATGGTTCTATGAAGACCTACAAGACCTTTTAGAACTAACACCCAAAAAAGATGTCTTCTTCATTATAGGGGACTGGAATGCAAAAGTAGGAAGTCAAGAAACACCTGGAGTAACAGGCAAATTTGGCCTTGGAATATGGAATGAAGCAGGGCAAAAGCTAATAAAGTTTTGCTAAGAGAACGGACTGATCATAGCAAACACATTCTTCCAACAACACAAGAGAAGACTCTACACATGAACATCACCAGATGGTCAACGTCAATATCAGACTGATTATATTCTTTGCAGCCAAAGATGGAGAAGCTCTATACAGTCAGCAAAAACAAAACCGGGAGCTGACTGTGCCTCAGACCACAAACAACTTATTGCCAAATTCAGACTTAAATTGAAGAAAGTAGGGAAAACCACTAGACCATTCAGGTATGACCTAAATCAAATCCCTTACAATTATACAGTAGAAGGGAGAAATAGATTTAAGGGACTAGATTTGATAGACAGAATGCCTGATGAACTATGGTTGGAGTTACATAACATTGTACAGGAGACAGGGATCAAGACCACCTCTAAGAAAAAGAAATGCAAAAAAGCACAATGGCTATCTGAGGAGGCCTTAAAATAGCTGTGAAAAGAAGAGAAGCAAAAAGCAAAGGAGAAAAGGAAAGACATACCTATTTGAATGCAGAGTTCTTAAAAACAGCAAGGAGAGATGAGAAAGCCTTCCTCAGTGACCAGTGCAAAGAAATGGAGGAAAACAATAGAAAGGGAAAGACTAGAGATCTCTTCAAGAAAATTAGAGATACCAAGGGAATATTTCATGCAAAGATGGGCTCAGTAAAGGACAGAAATGGGATGGACCTAACAGAAGCAGAAGATATTAAGAAGAGGTGGCAAGAATACACAAAAGAACCTTTCAAAAAAGATCATCATGACACAGATAATCATGATGGCGTGATCACTCACACTCACCTAGAGCCAGACATCCTGGAATGTGAAGTCAAGTGGGCCTTAGAAAGTATCACTATGAACAAAGGTAGTGGAGGTGATGGAATTTCAGTGAAGCTATTTCAAATCCTAAAACACGATGCTGTGAAACTGCTGCACTCAAAATGCCAGCAATGTTGGAAAACTCAGCAGTGGCCAAAAGACTGGAAAAAGGTCAGTTTTCATTCCAATCCCAAAGAAAGGCAATGCCAAAGAATGTGCAAACTACTGCACATTACACTCATCTCACACGCTAGTCAAGTAATGCTCAAAATTCTCCACACCAGGCTTCAATAATACATGAACCGTGAATTCCAGATGTTTAAGCTGGTTTTAGAAAAAGCAGAGGAACCAGAGATCAAATTGCTAACATATGCTGGATCATCAAGAAAGCAAGAGACTTCCAGAAAAACATTTATTTCTGCATTATTAATTATGCCAAAGCCTTTGACTGTGAAGATCACCACAAATTGTGGAAAATTCTGAAAGAGATGGGAATACCAGATCACCTGACCTGCCTCGTGAGAAACCTGTATGCAGGTCAGGAAGCAACAGTCAGAACTGGAAATAAAACAATAGACTGGTTCCAAATCAGAAAAGGAGTACGTCAAGGCTGTATACTGTCACCCTGCTTATTTAACTTATATGCCGAATATATCATGAGAAATGCTGGGCGAGAGGAAGCACAACCTGGAATCAAGATTTCCGGAGAAATATCAATAACCTCAGATATGCAGATGATACCACCCTTATGGCAGAAAGCCAAGAAGAAATAAAGAGCCTCTTGATGAGAGTGAAAGAGGTGAGGGAAAAGTTGGGTTAAAGCGCAACATTCAGAAAACTAAAGTCATGACATCTGGTCCCATCACTTCATGGGAAATAGATGGGGAAACAATCGAAAATATGGCTGACTATATTTCGGGGGTTTCCAAAATCACTGCAGATGCTGACTGCAGCCATGATATTAAAAGACGCCTACTCACTGGAAAAAAAGTTATGACCGACCTAGTTCAGTTCACTTCAGTTTCTAAGTCCCGTCCGACGCTTTGAGACACCATGAATTGCAGCACGCCAGGCCTCCCTGTCCATCACCAACTCCCAGAGTTCACTCAAACTCACATTCATTGAGTCGGTGATGCCATCCAGCCATCTCATCCTCTGTCGTCCCCTTCTCCTACTGCCCCAAATCCCTCCCAGCATCAGAGTCTTTTCCAATGAGTCAACTCTTTCCATGAGGTGGCCAAAGTATTGGAGTTTCAGCTTTAGTATCAGTCCTTCTAAAGAACACCCAGGACTGATCTCCTTTAGGATGGACTGGTTGGATCTCCCTGCACAGACTCTCAAGAGTCTTTTCCAACACCACAGCTCAAAAGCATCAATTCTTCGGTGCTCAGCTTTCTTCACAGTCCAACTCTCACATCCATACATGACCACTGGAAAAACCATAGCCTTGACTAGACGGACCTTTGTTGGCAAAGTAATGTCTCTGCTTTTGAATATGCTATCTAGGTTGGTCATAACTTTCCTTCCAAGGAGTAAGCATCTTTAATTTCATGGCTGCAATCACCATCTGTAGTGATTTTGGAGCCCCAAAAAATGAAGTTTGACACTGTTTCCACTGTTTCCCCATCTATTTCACATGAAGGTATGGGACCAGATGCCATGATCTTCGTTTTCTGAATGTTGAGCTTTAAGCCACCTTTTTCACTTTCCTCTTTCATTTTCATCAAGAGGCTTTTTAGTTCCTCTTCACTTTCTGCTATAAGAGTAGTGTCATCTGCATGTCTGAGGTTATTGATATTTCTCCCGGCAATCTTGATTCCAGCTTGTGCTTCTTCCAGCCCAGCATTTCTCATGATGTATTCTGCATAGAAGTTAAATAAGCAGGGTGACAGTATACAGCTTTGACGTACTCCTTTTCCTGTTTGGAACCAGTCTGTTGTTTCATGTCCAGTGCTAACAGTTGCTGACTTGCATATAGGTTTCTCAAGAGGCAGGTCAGGTGGTCTGGTATTCCCATCTCTTTCAGAATTTCCCACAGTTTATTGTGATCCACACAGTCAAAGGCTTTGGCATAGTCAATAAAGCAGAAATATATGTTTTTCTGGAACTCTCTTGCTTTTTCCATGATCCATCGGATGTTGGCAATTTGATCTCTGGTTCCTCTGCCTTTTCTAAAACCAGCTTGAACATAGGAAGTTCATGGTTCGTGTATTGCTGAAGCCTGGCTTGGAGAATTTTAAGCATTACTTTACTAGTGTGTGAGATAAGTGCAATTGTGCAGTAGTTTGAACATTCTTTGGCATTGCCTTTCTTTGGGATTGGAATGAAAACTGACCTTTACCAGTCCTGTGGCCACAGCTGATTTTCCAACATTGCTGGCATATTGAGTGCAGCACTTTCACAGCATCATCTTTCAGGATTTGAAATAGTTCAACTGGAATTCCATCACCTCCACTAGCTTTGTTCATAGTGATGCTTTCCAAGGCCCACTTGACTTCACATTCCAGGATGTCTGGCCCTAGGTGAGTGATCACACCAGTGTGATTATATGGGTCATGAAGATCTTTTTTGTACAGTTCTTCTGTGTATTCTTGCCACCTCTTCTTAATATCTTCTGCTTCTGTTAGGTCCATACCATTTCTGTCCTTTATCGAGCCCATCTTTGCATGAAATGTTCCCTTGGTATCTCTAATTTTCTTGAAGAGATCTCTAGTCTTTCCCATTCTGTTTTTTCCTCTATTTCTATGCATTGATCACTGAGGAAGGCTTTCTTATCTCTCATTGTTATTCTTTGGAAATCTGCATTCAGATGCTTTTATCTTTCCTTTTCTCCTTTACTTTTCACTTCTCTTCTTTTCGCAGCTATTTGTAAGGCCTCCTCAGACAGTCATTTTTCTTTTTTGCATTTCTTTTCCATGGGGATGGTCTTGATCCCTGTCTCCTGTACAATGTTATGAACCTCCTTCCATAGTTCATCAGGTACTCTATCTATCAGATCTAGTCCCTTAAATCTATTTCTCACTTCCACTGTATAATCATAAGGGATTTGATTTAGGTCATACCTGAATGGTCTAGTGGTTTTCCCTACTTTCTTCAATTTGGCAATAAGGAGTTCATGATCTGAGCCACAGTCAGCTCCCGGTCTTGTTTTTGCTGACTGTATAGAGCTTCTCCATCTTTGGCTGCAAAGAATATAATCAGTCTGATTTTGGTGTTGACCATCTGGTGATGTCCATGTGTAGAGTCTTCTCTTGTGTTGTTGGAAGAGAGTATTTGCTATGACCGGTTCATTCTCTTGACAAAACTCTATTAGTCTTTGCCCTGCTTCATTCCATATTCCAAGGCCACATTTGCCTGTTACTCCAGGTGTTTCTTGACTTCCTACTTTTGCATTCCAGTCCCCTATAATGAAAAGGACATCTTTTTGGGGGTGTTAGTTCTAAAAGGTCTTGTAGTCTTCATAGAACCGTTCAATGTCAGCTTCTTCAGCATTACTGGTTGGGGCATAGGCTTGGATTACTGTGATATTGAATGGTTTGCCTTGGAAACAAACAGAGATTACTCTGTGGTTCTTGAGATTGCATCCAAGTATTGCATTTTGGCCTCTTTTGTTGCCCATGATGGCTACTCCATTTCTTCTAAGGGATTCTTGCCCACCGTAGTAGATATAATGATCATCTGAATTAAATTTGCCTATTCCAGTCCATTTTAGTTCGCTGATTCCTAGAATGTCGACATTCACTCTTGCCATCTCCTGTTTAACCACCTCCAATTTGCCTTGATTCATGGACCTAACATTCCAGGTTCCTATGCAATATTTCTCTTTACAGCATTGGACCTTGCTTCTATCACCAGTTACATCCACAGCTGGGTATTGTTTTTGCCTTGGCTCCAAGATGGTAGGTGTTGTGAGAGGACATCAGAGGGCAGACACACTGAAACCATAATCACAGAAAACTAGCCAATCTGATCACATGGACCACAGCCTTGTCTAACTCAATGAAACTAAACGATGCCATGTGGGGCCACCCAAGACAGACGGGTCATGGTGGAGAGGTCTGACATAATGTGGTCCACTGGAGAAGGGAATGGCAAACCACTTAAGTATTCTTGCCTTGAGAACCCCATGAACAGTATGAACAGACAAAATGATAGGACACTGGAAGATGAACTCCCCAGGTCGGTAAGTGCCCAATATGCTACTGGAGATCAGTGGAGAAATAACTCCAGAAATAATTCTTACTGTGCAGTTTGGCATTTTAATACATGAAGCAAAGGAATGCTAAAAACCCTTCAGTTTGCCAAGCTAGTTAAGGTTTATAGAATTGCACTCTCAGGAGGATGAAACTTATGGATGGAAACAGAGACAGATACTCAGTTGTACAAAACAAGATAATTCAGTTAGAGAGGAGAGATAGGAAGGGAGGAGGAAATGTCAGCACAGTTAAGATGTTTGTTACTGGTTCTATGACAGCAAGACAAATTCTAGACTCCTCTGAGGGGGGAGTTAGTTATTTCATGCCATGGCCACAACCGGCTTGGAAATTCAGTGGATTCAATATTAGAGGAAATGACAATAATCAATTTGCAGATTAAAATCAATCTTTGGCTTTGGCAATTCAGCTGAATAATATTCATCTCACCCTTTAGGTTTGGCTTTTATGGCCCAAACACACACATATGTACATATACATACACATACATGTATGCATTAGCATACATCATGTACATACATATTCACAGAGACAGCCAATCATTCTCTTGGTTTTGTATGCTTAGAAGAAAGTTCTTCTGTCTTATTTTTTTTCATTCAAAAAATATTTAACAATAGGTAATATTTAAGCATCTAAAATACACTATGGTGACTATAGCTAATAATACTGTAATGTATACTTGAAGTTTGCCAGGAGATTAAATCTTAAGCTTCTTTACAAAAATAGGTAACTTTTAACTCTTTACACTCTTAAATATGAATCACCTTCAGAAAAACCTCTAAAGTGAAAGACAAAGAACAAAGCATTCAGAGAAAAGAACTTGAAAGAAACAGAGGAGACAGAAGGAAACTGCATACACACACACACATATTTAATCACCAGAGACAGGAGAAGAGACTGTATCACTGAAACAAAAAGATAATGCTAACAAATGTGAAAAAAAATTTTTAATTAACAGAAGAGTTTTTAGAGATGAGTCTTTTAAATGTGATAGAACAAATTTACATGTAATAGAGTGGTAGAGGATAAATTTGAAGAGTTCTTTTTCAGTGTATACCTAAAAAACGATGAGACAGAGAAAAGGAGAAATGTAGAAGTTTATGCCTTGGTGAATATGAACCAGATCAAAATGGTTATATATAATAGGTGCCAAGCAAGAGTGAACCAAGACAATATGGAACAAAAAAAAAAATCAAAGAAATAATATCTAGCTTGATGAATGTGCTTATAAAAGCACACCATTTTTAAAATCACAAAACACCAAGAAGAGAGCAAGTCTTAAAGTTTCGGGTGGGGCGGGGGGAGGGAATAGATCACATACAAGGATTAGTGTTCGGAGACATTTGGTGTTGGTTCACAGTCTCACAAGGAAAAAAATTTCACTCCAGGACCAAAGGAAAGCAGTCACTCAGGTCTTTGCAGCAAAGTAGCAGTTTTACTTGAAGTTAGAAATTACAGAGACAACTTCTGACATAAACATCTTAAAGGGGTAGGAAGAGACCCCTCCACCCTTTAAGATGTCTCATTATATACCTTTTGACTTGTTAATAGCTTTTGAATAGGATTGGTTAACTGTTAACCCAGTTAACACTGGGTCAGTTTGTTTTCTTAGGCAGGTTGGCCTCTTGACAACATCAAGAAAACCAGCCCCTCTGACTCTCATGTTATCAGTTAGTCAGTTCCCCTAGATCCCCCTTCTGACTTGTGTGAATGGACATAAATCCCAAATGGCCACAAATTCCAGGACCAGGGTGACTATGTGACTGGGCCCATGGACTCAGTATCAACCCATCTAAAGAATGCTATCTATCATAATTCTTTTTATCATCCTGTAACACTGTTTGAAATCTGATCCATAGTAGCATTCATTTGATGACAAGAAACATTAAATTAACTTCACTTAATATGATATTCTCTAGTTGCATCCATGTTGCTACAGATGACATTATTTCATTCTTGTTTATGGAAAAGAATATTAAAAATAATTTCTATTTGTATATAACTGAGTCACTTTGCTATACAGCAGAGTTTGGTGCAACAATGTAAGTCAACTATCAGATCAGATCAGATAAGTTGCTCAGTCGTGTCCGACTCTTTGCGACCCCATGAATCGCAGCACGCCAGGCCTCCCTGTCCATCACCAACTCCCAGAGTTCACTCAGACTCATGTCCATCAAGTCGGTGATGCCATCCAGCCATCTCATCCTCTGTCGTCCCCTTCTCCTCCTGCCCCCATCCCTCCCAGCATCAGAGTCTTTTCCAATGAGTCAACTCTTCGCATGAGGTGGCCAGAGTATTGGAGTTTCAGCTTTAGCATCATTCCTTCCAAAGAACTCCCAGGGCTGATCTCCTTCAGAATGGACTGGTTGCATCTCCTTGCAGTCCAAGGGACACTCAAGAGTCTTCTCCAACACCACAGTTCAAAAGCATCATTCTTCGGTGCTCAGCCTTCTTCACAGTCCAACTCTCACATCCATACATGACCACAGGAAAAACCATAGCCTTAACTAGATGAACCTTTGTTGGCAAAGTAATGTCTCTGCTTTTGAATATGCTATCTAGGTTGGTCATAACCTTCCTTCCAAGGAGTAAGCGTCTTTTAATTTCATGGCTGAAGTCACCATCTGTAGAGATTTTGGAGCCCAGAAAAATAAAGTCTGACACTGTTTCCACTGTTTCCCCATCTATTTCCCATGAAGTGGTGGGACCAGATGCCATGATCTTCGTTTTATGAATGTTGAGCTTTAAGCCAACTTTTTCACTCTCCACTTTCACTTTCATCAAGAGGCTTTTGAGTTCCTCTTCACTTTCTGCCATAAGGGTGGTGTCATCTGCATATCTGAGGTTATTGATATTTCTCCCAGCAATCTTGATTCCAGCTTGTGTTTCTTCCAGCCCAGCGTTTCTCATGATGTACTCTGCATATAAGTTAAATAAACAGGGTGACAATATACAGCCTTGATGAACTCCTTTTCCTATTTGGAACCAGTCTGTTGTTCCATGTCCAGTTCTAACTGTTGCTTCCTGACCTGCATACAAATTTCTCAAGAGGCAGATCAGGTGGTCTGGTATTCCCATCTCTTTCAGAATTTTCCATAGTTTATTGTGATCCACACAGTCAAAGGCTTTGGCATAGTCAATAAAGCAGAAATAGATGTTTTTCTGGAACTCTCTTGCTTTTTCCATGATCCAGTGGATGTTGGCAATTTGATCTCTGGTTCCTCTGCCTTTTCTAAAACCAGCTTGAACATCAGGCCTTTCTTAGTTGGTGGAGCAATTTGTCTGGTTAATTCCGATAACAAACGAGACTCTGGCATGCTAACTAGTTACGCGACCCCCGAGCGGTCAGCGTCCCTCAACTTCTTAGAGGGACAAGTGGTGTTCAGCCACCCGAGATTGAGCAATAACAGGTCTGTGATGCCCTTAGATGTCCGGGGCTGCACACGCGCTACACTGACTGGCTCAGCGTGGGCCTACCCTACGCCAGCAGGCGCCGGTAACCCGTTGAACCTCATTCGTGATGGGGATCGGGGATTACAATTACTCCCCATGAACGAGGAATTCCCAGTAAGTGCGGGTCATAAGCTTGTGTTGATTAAGTCCCTGCCCTTTGTATACACCGCCCATCGCTACTACCGATTGGATGGTTTAGTGAGGCCCTCGGATCGGCCCCACCGGGGTCGGCCCACAGCCCTGGCGGAGCGCTGAGAAGACTGTCGAACTTGACTATCTAGAGGAAGTAAAAATCAACTATACTTCAATTTAAAAAATAACAAATTTTTTTTAAAGACTAAACTAAAACATAATGGGCTCTACTAGATGCTGATTATAGTACCTTCCCACTCGCTCATCCTAAGGATCTATTAATTTTACACAAAATTTCAAACACAACTTACATTAAGACATAATAATATTTCAGAAGTAGATTTAATTACTTACTATTTCAGAAGTAGATTTAATTACTTACAACTAAGAGAATTTGGGAAGCTTCCATTAAGGAAAAAGACACTGGAATGGTCTTATGAGAAAGAATTATATTTTAGTAAGAGGGAATACAAAAAATGGAATCCCGGGTCAACAGAATAAAATAGTCAATTCCAAAGACTATCTACAATAAGTAGTCAATAAGCCATATATATCCTGGAGTCTCTGATTGCCTCTGGCACAGAGAGCTAAACTTTATCTCTAGCCACTAAGTCCTCAGTTCAGTTCAGTTCAGTCATTCAGTCATGTCCGACTCTTTGTGACCCCATGAATCACAGCACGCCAGGCCTCCCTGTCCATCACCAACTCCTGGAGTTCACTCAGACTCACGTCCATCAAGTCAGTGATGCCATCCAGCCATCTCATCCTCTGTCGTGCCCTTCTCCTCCTGCCCCCAATCCCTCCCAGCATCAGAGTTTTTTCCAATGAGTCAACTCTTTCCATGAGGTGGCCAAAGTACTGGAGTTTCAGCTTTAGTATCATTCCTTCCAAAGAAATCCCAGGGCTGATCTCCTTCAGAATGGACTGGTTGCATCTCCTTGCAGTCCAAGGGACTCTCAAGAGTCTTCTCCAACACCACAGTTCAAAAGCATCAATTCTTCGGCACTCAGCCTTCTTCACAGTCCAACTCTCACATCCATACATGACCACAGGAAAAACCATAGCCTTGACTAGACGGACCCTTGTTGGCAAAGTAATGTCTCTGCTTTTGAATATGCTATCTAGGTTGGACATAACTTTCCTTCCAAGGAGTAAGCATCATTTAGTTTCATGGCTGCAGTCACCATCTGCAGTGATTTTGGAGCCCAGAAAAATCAAGTCTGACACTGTTTCCACTGTTTCCCCATCTAGTCCTAGGGCCTTCCAAATAGTTTCTCAAGTAACTTCACAACATACTATGTGGTAAAGACATTAAACATTAACTACATCTCATCGATAAGGGAACTGAAATTGAAAAAGGTTAATGCAACTGCTCAAGGACAACAAACTATGGAAAAATTTTAAAAAGATGGGAATACCAGACCACCTTGCCTGCCTCCTGTGACACCTGTATGTGGGATGAGAAGCAACAGTTAGAAACAGACGTGGAACACAGACTGGTTCCAAATTGGGAAAGGAGTACAGCAAGGCTGTATATTGTCACTCTGCTTATTTAAATTATATGCAGAGTATATCATATGAAATGCCAGACTGGATGAAGCACAAGCTGGAATCAAGACTGCCAAGAGATATATCAATAACTTCAGATAAGCAGGTGACACCACTCTTATGACAGAAAGCAAAGAGGAACTAAAAAGCCTCTTGATGAAAGTGAAAGAGGAGAGTGAAAAGGCTGGCTTAAAACTCAATATACCAAAAACAAAGATCATGGCATCCAGTTCCATCACTTCATGGCAAATATATGGGGAAACAATGGAAACAGTGACAGACTTTATTTTCTTGGGCTCCAAAATCACTAAAAATGGTGACTGCAGCCATGAAATTAAAAGACGCTTACTCCTTGGAAGGAAAGTTATGACCAACCTAGATAGCATATTCAAAAGCAGAGACATTACTTTGCCAACAAAGGTCCGTCTAGTTAAGGCTATGGTTTTTCCAGTGGTCATGTATGGATGTGAGAGTTGGACTGTGAAGAAAGCTGAGCGCCAAAGAATTGATTATTTTGAACTATGGTGTTGGAGAAGACTCTTGAGAATCCCTTGGACTGCAAGGAGATCCAACCAGTCTGTTCTAAAGGAGATCAGTCCTGGGTGTTCTTTGGAAGGAGTGATGCTAAAGCTGAAACTCCAATACTTTGGCCACCTCATGCGAAGACTTGACTCATTGGAAAAGACTCTGATGCTAGGAGGGATTGGGGGCAGGAGGAGAAGGGGATGACAGAGGATGAGATGGCTGGATGGCATCACCGACTCGATGGACATGAGTTTGGGTGAACTCCGGGAGTTGGTGATGGATAGGGAGGCCTGGCGTGCTGCAATTCATAGGGTTGCAAAGAGTTGCAGATGATTGAGCAACTGAACTGAACTGAACTGAACACCCACATTCACCCACATCCACCCTTTCTAGGCCTTTCTCACCACACTTCATTTTTCACGCAGCTCAACACAGAGATAAACATTCTACCGGAGAGGAAGCAACAACCTCAGACTGTTCAAGATCCTTACCGGAAATTGTAACTAGTGTTTTCTGTTTTTTTTTTTGTTTTTTTCCAGTTTGCTGTATAATGTAATGATTTAGTGAATCAAATGGGTTTCAGTAAAGGATATTAATCTCTCTGATCTGTGTAAAAGCTGAAGGAGCAAAATCAAGTCTAAACTCAGGACTTCCCTGGTGGTCCAGTGGCTAAGAATTCACCTGGCAATGCAGGGGACAAGGGTTCAATCCCTCCACATGAAGCAGGGGAACTTAGCCCATTCCTTTGCCACAAGTACTGAGTCTGCGTGCAGCAACAAGTGAAGCCCCTGTACCCTATAGAGACTGTGCTTTTCAATAGGAAAAGCTTGCTTTCAACAAGAAAGCTGCAGACCTCAATGAAGAGAAAGAAGCCCCTCCTTGCTGCAACTAGGAAAAATCCCACATGCAGCAACGAAGACTCAGTGCAGCCTAAATAAATTTTAAAAAACTTTTTAAGTCTAAACTCACACATAAACCACAGCAGGATCCTCTATGCCCCACATCCCAGAATATTGGAAATAAAAGCAAAAATAAACAAATGGGATGTAATTAAAATTAAAACTTTCTGCACAACAAAGGAATCTATAAGCAAGGTGAAATGACAGCCTTCAGAATGAGAGAAAATAATAGCAAATGAAGCAACTGACAAAGAATTAATCTCAAAAATATACAAGCAATTCCTGAAGCTCAATCCAGAAAAATAAACAACCCAATCAAAAGGTGGGCCAAAGAACTAAACAGACATTTCTCCAAAGAAGACATACAGATGGCTAACAAACACATGAAAAGATGCTCAACATCACTCATTACCAGAGAAATGCAAATCAAAACCACAATGAAGTATCATTTCACGCCAGTCAGAATGGCTGCTATCCAAAAGTTTATAAGTAATAAATGCTGGACGGGGTGTGGAGAAAAGGGAACCCTCTTACACTGTTTGTGGGAATGCAAACTAGTACAGCCACTATGGAGAACAGTGTGGAGAGTCCTTAAAAAACTGGAAATAGAGCTGCCATATGACCCACCAAACCCACTACTGGGCATACACACCGAGGAAACCAGAATTGAAAGAGACACGTGTACCCCAATGTTCATCACAGCAATGTTTATAACAGCTAGGACATGGAAACAACCTAGATGCCCATCAGCAGATGAATGGATAAGAAAGCTGTGGTACATATACACAATGGAATATTACTCAGCCATTAAAAAGAATACATTTGAATCAGTTCTAATGAGGTGGATGAAACTGGAGCCTATTATACAGAGTGAAGTAAGCCAGAAAGAAAAACACCAATACAGTATACTAACACATATATAGGGATTTAGAAAGATGGAAATGATAACCCTGTATGTGAAACAGCAAAAGAGACACAGATGTATAGAACAGTCTTTTGGACTCTGTAGGAGAGGGAGAGGGTGGGATGATTTGGGAGAATGGCATTGAAACAAATAAATTATCATATGTGAAACAAATTGCCAGTCCAGGTTTGATGCATGATACAGGGTGCTCGGGGCTGGTCCACTGGGATAACCCAGAGGGATGGGAGGGGGTGGGAGCGGGGTCTGGGATGGGGAACACATGTACACCCATGGTGGATTCAAGTCAACATATGGCAAAACCAATACAATAGTGTAAAGTAAATAAATAAATAAGTCTAACCTCACACAAAAAAATTCCACCATGGTTCATACCTCCTCATCCCATCCACATTCACACACTCCAAACAAGGCAGCAAAACTGTTCTGAATGAGCAAGCTCAGTACTTCTGCCACTGCATTCAGTTCAGTTCAGTTCAGTCGCTCAGTCATGTCCAACTCTTTGCAACCCCATGAACCACAGCACACCAGGCCTCCCTGTCCATCACCAACTCCTGGAGTCCACCCAAACACATGTCCATTGAGTTGGTGATGCCATCGAACCATCTCATCCCCTGTCATCCCCTTCTCCTCCTGCCCTCAATCTTTCCCAGCATCAGGGTCTTTTCAAATGAGTCAGCTCTTTGCTCAAGTGGCCAAAGTATTGGAGTTTCACCTTCAACATCAGTCCTTCCAATGAACACCTAGGACTGATCTCCTTTAGGATAGACTGGTTGAATCTCCTTGCAGTCCAAGGGACTCTCAAGAGTCTTCTCCAACACCACAGTTCAAAAGCATCAATTCTTCTGTGCTCAGCTTTCTTTATAGTCCAACTCTCACATCCATACATGACTACTGGAAAAACCATAGCCTTGACTAGACAGACCTTTGTTGGCAAAGTAATGTCTCTGCTTTTTAATATGCTATGTAGGTTGGTCATAAATTTTTTTCCAAGGAGTAAGCATCTTTTAATTTCATAGCTGTAATCACAGTGATATGCAGTGATTTTGGAGCCCAAAAAATAAAGTCAGCCACTGTTTCCACTATTTCCCTATCTGTTTGCCATGAAGTGATGGGACCAGATGCCATGATCTTAGTTTTCTGAATGTTGAACTTTAAGCCAACTTTCACTCTCTTCTTTCACTTTCATCAAGAGGCTGTTTAGTTCTTCTTGGCTTTCTGCTATAAGGGTGGTGTCATCTGGGTATCTGAGGTTCTTGATCTTTCTCCAGGCAATCTTGACCCAGATTGTGCTTCCTCCAGCCCAGCATTTCTCATGATGTATTCTGCATATAAGTTAAATAAGCAGGGTGACAATATACAGCCTTGACGTACTCCTTTTCCTATTTGGAACCAGTCTGTTGTTTCACTGCTACTGCATACAAGATGTCAAGACCTGATTTCACCTTATTCACTAAATCTGCAGTACTAGTGCCACTTCCATATAGGGAATTTGACCTTGTGATTGCTGCTGTTACCTAATACCCTCACATATTTGACACCAGCTGTATCCACCAGACCAAAGCCCCATGTATATCTTGGTTCTTCTGCTGATGACGTCTAAATCAAACCTCACTTGGAAGCAGGTGATAGGGCAAACCTATGCCACATGTATCCAGCTGGATTTCAACAGAACTTGAGAGTTTGACTTCTGAGTTAGAAGGTGTGAATTGCTACAAGTGGATTGTTTAAAAGATGTTGGGTAGCCATGAATATGACAAAAATGGGTTTATACTGTAAACCCATTCAAAAGACATAGGAGCCACATCATTCACAGATTTCTAGCTCAAGATCGTAGGTGAATAAATGATGGGCCCATTACAGAGAACGGGAGCACTGGAGGAGGAGTACATCAGAATAGGTGAAGAGATGTAGTTTTAATGCTTGAAGTGTTGAACTTGAGGTTCCTGTGAGATATAAATGGAGATGCTTAATTGAATATATGACCCTGGAGCTTAGATGAAAAGTCAGAACTCTAGATAATAACGTGAACAGAGTCAGAATACAGATGACAGTTGATCCTCTAGAACAGGATGAGATAGTCAGGGCATGCTGAGTGGGGAAAGAGTAGGCCTTCGAGCCATAGGGAGCTCAGATAGGAAGTAGCTGAGCAGAAGAGGAAGGGTCAGCAAACAGAACTGACAAAGAAAGTCAGGGCAGAATGGAAAAGAAGCAACAGTTAATGGGGTTCTGGAAGACAAGGCACAGCACATTTCAAGAAGGGTAGGGTTCAGACCCAGCAGACCCTTGTAGAATCAGTTATTAGGTAATTATTCATTTCCTCCAAATTTTATCCCTCATTCCATAACTTTAGTCTGGTTTGATCTCTTATGTTGGGTCACAATAAACTGAAACAGAGTAGGTAAAAATACAACATGGCTGAGGCAACAATAAAAACTTGAGAACTGATCCTAATGCTCTTCCAACTTCTGAATCATATTCTTTCCCCTGTATTCTCAGTGCCTCCTCCTCTTCCTGTCTCATGAAGACAGGCCCTTTGTGGTGTGTGGACAGCTTTCTATTCTCTTCCTGGCCATCTTATCCAGAATGCTCTGTGGTCAGGCATTCCCCCATATCTCTCTGCCCCAATAGACTAAGCTCAGGCTACCCTTATCATACCTCCCCTCCATTTCCTCCTCATCCTTCATTTAGTTCATTCCTATTCACCTCCAGGTCTTTCTTTATATTTTACTTCCTCAAAAATTATTTTCAAGTCCTCCCAGCCTAAATCTGGGTTATGTAATCCTACTGCCAATCCCCATGAAACTTAGGATTTCCTACATATTAACATTGTGCAAAGAAGTGCCTGGGCTCTGGTTCTGCACAAATTTAAAATCCCTACTCCAATACCTGTGTGAGCTTGGAAATATCTCTTACCCTACTGAGGACCAGTAGGACCCCGGTCCATGTTGGTGCTGTGAAAATTGAGTTCACACATTTAAAGCATGAAGTGAAGTGAAAGACACAAAAGACAAAAAACACTTGGCAAACACTGTACATTATTATTAATGTCAGTATTGTCACTCTCATCATATTGCTTTATGAGGCCTAATATCTGCCTTTTTCACTGAGATATAAACTCTATAGGGGTAGAAATTGAATCTATCCTGTCTAAAAAATGAAAGAAAAAAAATCATCACTGGGACTGGAATCTAGTAAGACTTGGATGCACATTTGTTAATTATATGATTCCCATACACCACATGTAAAAAATAACCCTCTTTCCATTAGACTTTTAAAATATCTTACCTAGTTTAGCAATAATATTTTAAAAGTTATCAGAAATCTGTTTTTGTAAAAATGTTCTTTCAATGACTCTTCTTGAAGATGTGGTAGTTTTGCTAAGTATCACCTTTGCTACCTATGAATGATAAAGTTCTTAAAAAGGCAAGGTTAAAGATCTGATTTTTGGCAAAGAAGCTTATCCATGTTGTTGTGACATACAGCATTTTAAAATAACAACTAAAAGTAAAAAATAATACCAAGACATATCCAAACTTCAGAAACTTTATAAAAGTTCTAGATTGCTTATATTAATAACATTTCACAATAAACTGTGGAAAATTCTTCAAGAGATGGGAATACCAGACCACCTGACCTGCCTCTTGAGAAACCTATATGCAGGTCAGGAAGCAGCAGTTAGAACTGGACATGGAACAACAGACTGATTCCAAATAGGAAAAGGAGTACATCAAGGCTATATATTGCCACCCTACTTATTTAACTTCTATGCAGAGTACATCATGAGAAATGCGGGGCTGGAAGAAGCAGAAGCTGGAACCAAGATTGCCAGGAGAAATATCAGTAAACTCAGATATGCAGATGACACCACCCTTATGGCAGAAAGTGAAGAGGAACTAAAAAACCTCTTGATGAAAGTAAAAGAGGAGAGTGAAAAGTTGGCTTAAAGTTCAACATTCAGAAAACGAAGATCATGGCATCTGGTCCCATCACTTCATGGCAAATAGATGGGGAAACAGTGGAAACAGTGTCAAACTTCATTTTTCTGGGCTCCAAAATCACTGCAGATGGTGATTGCAGCCATGAAATTAAAAGATGCTTACTCCTTGGAAGGAAAGTTATGACCAACCTAGATAGCATATTCAAAAGCAGAGACATTACTTTGCCAACAAAGGTCTGTCTAGTCCAGGCTATGATTTTTCCAGTGGTCATGTCTGGATGTGAGAGTTGGACTGTGAAGAAAGCTGAGTGCCAAAGAATTGATGCTTTTGAACTGTGGTGTCGAAGAAGACTCTTGAGAGTCCCTTGGACTGCAAGGAGATCCAACCAGTCCATTCTAAAGGAGATCAGTCCTGGGTGTTCATTGGAAGGACTGATGCTAAAGCTGAAACTCCAATACTTCGGCCACCTCATGTGAAGAGTTGACTCATTGGAAAAGACTGTGATGCTGGGAGGAATTGAGGGCCAAAGGAGAAGGGGATGACAGAGGATGAGATGGCTGGATGGCATCACCGACTCGATGGACATGAGTTTGGGTGAACTCTGGGAGTTGGTGATGGACAGGGAGGCCTGGCGTGCTGCAATTCATGGGGTCACAAAGAGTCGGACATGACTGAGCAACTGAATTGAACTGATTCATACAGTATAATCTGAGGAGGCTTATCACTCATTTGACAATGCTTTCTGTGTAATTTAGAATACCCACAAATTCTAGTCAGTTTAATAGTAATATATATATATATTTTTCTCCCTGAGGTGCCTCAGAGGCCCGCTGAAGCATGCCAAAGCTGTGTGTGCTGTGCTTAGTCACTCAGTCATGTCTGACTCTTTACAACCCTCTGGACTGTAGCTCACCAGGCTCCTCTGTCCATGGGATTCTCCATGCAAGAATACTGGAGGGTGTTTCCATGCCCTTCTCCAGGGGATTTTCCCAACCCAGAGATCAAAGCCAGGTCTCCTACACTGCAGCTGAGATCAAAAGAACTTTAATTAGAATTTGATAGGAAGTTCCCTCATAGCTCAGCTGGTAAAGAATCCTCCTACAATGCAGGAGACCCCGGTTCAATTCCTCAGTTGGGAAGATCCACTGGAGAAGGGATAAACTACTCACTCCTGTATTCTTGGGCTTCCCTTGTGCCTCGGCTGGTAAAGAATCCGCCTGCAATGTGGGAGACCTGGGTTTGACCCCTGGGTTGGGAAGATCCCCTGGAGAAGGGAAAGGCTTACCCACTCCAGTATTCTGGCCTGGAGAATTTCACGGACTATATAGTTCATGGGGTCACAAAGAGTCAGACATGACTGAGCGACTTTCACTTTTCATCAAAATTATCATAAAGTTAAAAAAGAAAAAACATTTGGTCAGATAGAATCATACATAGGTCACTGTGAATATTTAAAAACAAATATAGATCAGTTAAACCCTCATTGGTGACTCAGTGGATGAAGAATCTGCCAGCAATCCAGGAGACACAGGAGTCACATGTTCAATCCCTGGGTCAGGAAGATCCCCTGGAGAAGGGCGTGGCAACCCACTCCAGTATTCTTGCCTGGGAAATTCCACAGATGGAGGAGCCTGGTGGGCTACAGTCCAGGGGTCACAAAGAGTCGGACTGAAGTGACTGAGCACACAGAGATCAGTTAAAGGCAAGAAAGTTCACACAATCTATTATCAAAAGCAGCATTCTTGTACACTGGTTCTCTTAGCAGAGAGAAAGAAAATCTAGTCCTTCACCAGTCTAATTTTAATAACAGAATCCATTTGACCAATTAAGTTTAGTCTCAGCCTGACCATGCACACAACTCCTTTTACTCAAAACATATATCCCAATTTCCTACTGTGTAGTGAAATGTTTTATTCAGTAACTTTAATTATATATTTAAATGAAAATCCCTATTAAAACCTTAACTTTAGTGAAAAGTGAAAATGAAGGTGAAGTCGCTAGGTTTTGTCCAACTCTTGGCCACCCCATGGACTGCAGCCTACCAGGCTCCTCCATCCACGGGATTTTCCAGGCAAGAGGACTGGAGTGAGCTGCCATTTCCTTCTCCAGGGAACTTTTGTGAAAACCAAGAGGCAAATAACTGTTATCAAAATCGAGAGGCTATTTTAGATAATTTTCAGAACATAATTATTACTATAGAGTTTATCTAAAAGCTCTTATCACATTTGCATTTAGTTCACTCATAAAAATTTCATCATACCAAGTTATATTTCTTGCTAACAAATTTGCCATAGATACTCTTCAAGTCCAAGCAACTCAGATTGATTAAGTGAGCTCCAGAGAACCCAAGTAGATCATTTACATCTCAGATTTCTCTTGTATCTGCTTATACAAAATCCAGTCATCTTGGGCTATTTTCAGGGAACTTTCTTTTTTCCCATTCCCAAATATCCACCTCAGTTCAAACAAACAAATAACAGTAATAGACAAAAAATAGTACATATCATCCTCTCACATTAGTTTGCACCCCTTGAAGCAAATCAGGAAGGGATTTGGACATAGGTACCAAGACACTATTCACATATACATACATATACCCCCAAGATAAAAGCAATTGCAAAAGGCACACCTCAATAAAATAGTGGAGCCATCAAGGGACTTTACTCTCCAGATCTCCAGGAGTACTGAGGTATTTTCTTTCATTTAGTGAAAGATCATAGCTAAAGATCTCTCAGTTTTGCAAAAGTACCCCAGGGGACTGTAAGATGGAACAGAGCTCTGATCATCCACACTTAATTATTCATGACCAGTATTATTAAATATCAAGCAAATAGCAATTAAAAGTACAAATTCCAACATAAATGCACACAAAACAGAAGCAAATGAATCCGTTCTCAAAATGGGTAGAGTCCTGCAACAGTTTCCCTCTCCAACAGGGTACCCCAATCAACAAACTGGCTAGTCTCATAGAGGGAGAGCCCAAATTGAGAGAGGAAATTTTTCCTGGTTGTACTCAGGAGAGTGACATACCCTCAAGCAAATGGAGGTCTCCACCCCAACATAATACACAGAAAAACACAAACAACAACTAAGCTATGCTGACACAGACAGAAAATCAGAGAAGGTGTAGTCTAGAATGCCCATTTCCACTCCCAGATGGAGGCCTCCAAATAAATCGGCCCAGCTCTCAAAAGAGTGGATGGAGTGACTCACTCACTGCAAAGGAAGCCTCCCAAATGGAGTGCAGAGAATCCCCAGCCTGTGCAAGCCAATCTTGGCTCCCTGCCCAATGTCAGAAATGCAGAGACAGATTTGGAAGAAATAGAAAGAGTGGCTTTTATTCTGTCTCCTGAACAAGGGGAGAGAACAAAACAGGCTAGTGACTCAAGAACTATGCCCACTTCCTAGGGGAATTGAGAGATGTTATGTATCCTGGGTCTCGTGGTCTAAGGCAGATCATATAGCTCAAAGTAATGAATTTCTTGTATTCTTCCTCTTCCTGCCTTATTTCAAAACAGTCACAACTGGCATCTGGCAGCCCAGTAACTGGGTCTGTTTGTCTCTGGGTTAAGAGCCTGAGACCTTATTTCTGAAATACAAACAGTTATAGGGGGTGAATTGCTACAAGAGAGAGAAAGGAGAGCAAACACCAGGTGCAAGATACAGTTGACATAGTATTAGGAGGAGGTGATAGTTTAGCTTCATGAAGGACAAATCTAGTTACAGACACCACAGATTAGCAACGGTTAAAATGAAACTAGAAGTGATTAACCTTTTCAGGCCTGATTATGTTTCTTCTCTAGCCTGTTCACTGTTCCCCTTACTTTTCTAGTTCTCAAGAGAGAAAAAGCTTCATTTAGATTTTTGCTGCAACAAAGCAACTCACCCAACAATACCAAATGTGGACCACAGCTCCAGATGTTTCTTGGTTCCAAACAACTTCATGCCATGGGCAGCCAGCACCTGTCAGGGATAGTCCTTCTAAAACCCCCAGAACCAAATGTACTCTGGCTGCTGTTGGGGGCTCAGAGAAGGGAGTCCACCAGCCTGGGGTCAACCAGGCACAGACTGCTCGGCTAGCTCCATCCGCAAAGCAAAGTGAAGCCAGACAAACGGATACATCAGTTTGGAGCAGAGAAAGGTTTATTGCAGGGCAATGTAAAGAGACAAGGTGGCTCTTGTTCTAAAAGGTCCTGAACTCCCCAAGGGTTTCCACAAAGCACTTTTAAAAGCTGGGGGGTGGGGTGGGGTTTGGAAGGTATGTGATCAGCTTGTGCACAATTCTCTGACTGGCTGATGTTGGGGTAGCAGGTTGTGTCACGTGGGTAACATTATCAGCTCTTAGGCTCCAGAAGGCCTAGGGCTATATGCTTATGGCCATCGAGCAGTTAACATCTTCCATTTGTGAGAGGAGAGGGGATTTCACATCTGCAAAACAGCTCAGGAAATGTGCCTCAAATACTATTATCTGGGTACTAAATAGAGGAGCTAAAGCAGAGGATATTGCGGGAAGGCTTGTTCTAGGGAGGCCCCATAGGGTCCTGCTCAGTTACAAGAACATCCTTGCACAAGCCTCCTGCAGGCAAATCTCAGAATCTTTCTCAGGGAACCCCCAACCTAAGACAATACTCAACTCAGCGTCAGTGATATTCACAGATACTGTTGAAACAGAAGGGAAGGGGTTAGTGCACAACCTTTAAAAGAATGACATAGCCATTGTTGTTGTTGCTGCTGTTGTTGCTTAGTTGCTAAGTTGTCTCTGACTCTGGAGTCTGTCAGGATGCTCTGTCCATGTGATTTTCCTGGCAAGAATGCTGGAGTGGGTTGCCATTTCCTTCTCCAAGGGATCTTCCCAACCCAGGAACTGAACCCGTGTCTCTTGCACCTCCTGCATTGGCAGGTGGATTCTTTACTGCTGAGCCACCGGTGCATAGGACATGACAAAGACTGTTTAGAAGCAACTAGGTCCAGGATGGCAGTAGATTCCCACCATGACAGTTCTGAGGCCAACTATGAAAGGTCAAAAAGTGAGCTGTAGCCCAATTCCTGAAAATCCCCAACCCTTCTCCCAAAACAATTGGAATAATCCTCCCACCTATTAGTCTATGAGATTACTCAGCCTATAAAAACTAACCACCCCATATTTCAGGACTCTTGTACTCTGTCTCCTTCTGAGATAGCCTACACTCTGTCTGTGAAGTGTGTTTCTCTCTATATAAATCCACTTATTACCTATCACTTCATCTCTGAATTCTTTCATGACAAAGCAAGAACTTCAAATTCACCAGAAACATTGTCACTTTAAATAACATGCAAGAGTGCAAAGATATATATCAGCGAAGCATATGGATATACAGTTCAGAAAAACACCAGGAAGTAAAAGTCATATGTGAATTGGGAATCAATCAATCTGTTGTCATATGCTGCTAAAGTGTGTGACCACTTCACATTTCATAACTTTGTAATTGTCATCACACCATAAAAATTCCCTGCCCTTCAGTTTTGTATTTTAATCTCTAATAAGACTTAATTAGATGTTTCCTTTCACTCCTTTAGACCAAGGCCAAAATTTTACCTGAAATCTTCATAGTGAAAATAGTTAGTCTTTCTTACAAGGTTGTGATTGAAAGTTTTGTTTTTGTTTTGACCTTGAGCTACTCATCTAGTGTTCTGATATGTTGATTAGACAGAGGTCTTTTTCGATCAGTATCAACATCAGACATGTGCTACACATGGTTCAACTTTAGAAAACCATTGGGACAACAGCTTTTGATCCCACTTTGGGGTAAAATTCTCTTTTAAGTTGATGATAAAATTTTTCACTAGGAGAAACTCACTTTAATTAACCACATTAGCATAAAGTGTCTCAGTCTCAAAAACTCAAGCCCAAACTCCTCCTGGGATCCCTGTTATTCAGGAACTTCTTATTGACCTTCTTTCTGTTTTAGTCTCTTCTTTAATTGAAAACATGAGAGTAAAGATACAGACTGTCATCAGGAAAGATAAATCACTGTTAAGTGAGAAACCTCAACACCAATGTTAAACTTATAGGGCTTAGTTTGTGTTGTCCTAAGGAAATGTTAAACTTAGGAAGACAGTAAAAATAATAATAATAACAATAATTAACAAAAGATTAAGTAACTTAAATAACACAGAGAAAAGAATGATGGGATAGAGGTTAAAGTTTCTATATTCAGACATTCTTGGTCTCATGGATGAGGAGGATAGAAAATTTTTTCTTCAGTCAGATTAATACTATGCGTTGTTGTGACCCCTGAAAAAAGCAGGGCAGAATCAGTCCACAGTGACATGCTCCTCATGGTATGCCTTCCTGTGTTCCATCTTTCCTTTTTCATATTACTAAGGGCCTTTCACTGATCCCATAAGGGAAGAAGAGGAAGAATTGTGATCCTTAAAGATTCACAAATTACAGTACCATCATATATGCCTGAGGGTGGGAAGCATGAATAAAATTATATACTTATAAAACAAAATCATTACTTGTATCCTGATTATCTCCATTTTTGGAGCAACCTGGATAGCATGAACCAAAGCAACCAGATCAAGGCTTTCCTCTCCAGACACCCTTTTATTTGGAAAGTAACTTAGGAGGCTGAAGTATAAGTGTGTGTGTGTGTGTGTGTGTGTGTGTGTTAGTCGCTCAGTTGTGTCTGATTTTTTGTAGCCCGCAGGCTTCTCTGTCCATGGGGATTCTCCAGGCAAGAATACTGGAGTGGATTGCCACACCCTCCTCCAGGGGATCTTCCTAACACAGGGATCAAGCCCAGGTCTTCTGCATTGCAGGCGGATTCTTCATAGTCTGAGCCACCAGAGAAACCCTGTGAAGTATAAGAGATATCCAATAAATGATGTGCAAATGTGTATGTGTGTGTGTGTTCATCAAATGCCAGTAACTGCCAAAACAAAAGTGGCTTTGTCCCTCTCCGTTGAAAATACCCTCTTTAAGAGGTGACCATTAAACTGGTTGTGGTGGTGGTTTAGGCACTAAATCGTGCCCAACTCTTGCGACACCATGGACTGTAGCCTGCCAAGTTCCTCTGTCCATGGGATTCTCCAGGCAAGAACAGTGGAGTGGGCTGCCATTTCCTTCTCCAATTAAACTGATGTTACCTCTAAAAGTATTCTGTCTTACATTTAGATCTTTAATCCATTTCAAGTTTATTTTTGTGTATGGTGTTAGAAAGTGTTCTAGTTTCATTCTTTTACAAGTCGTTGATCAGTTTTCCCAGCACCACTTGTTAAAGAGATTGTCTTTAATCCATTGTATATTCTTGCCTCCTTTGTCAAAGATAAGGTGGCCATAGGTGCATGGATTTATCTCTGGGCTTTCTATTTTGTTCCATTGATCTATATTTCTGTCTTTGTGCCAGTACCATACTGTCTTGATGACTGTGGCTTTGTAGTAGAACCTAAAGTCAGGCAGGTTGATTCCTCCAGTTCCATTCTTCTTTCTCAAGATTGCTTTGGCTATTCGAGGTTTTCTGTATTTCCATACAAATTGCGAAGTTATTTGTTCTAGCTCTGTGAAAAATAGCATCGGTAGCTTGATAGGGATTGCATGGAATCTATAGATTGCTTTGCATAGTATACTCATTTTCACTATGTTGATTCTTATGATGCATGAACATGGTATATTTCTCCATCTATTAATGTCCTCTTTGATTCCTTTCACTAGGGTTTATGTAAGACCAGAAACTATAAAACTCCTAGAGGAGAACATAGGCAAAACACTCTCCAACATACATCACAGCAGGATCCTCTATGACCCACCTCCCAGAATATTGGAAATAAAAGCAAAAATAAACAAATGGGACCTAATTAAACTTAAAAGCTTCTGCACAACAAAGGAAACTATAAGCAAGGTGAAAAGACAGCCTTCAGAGTGGGAGAGAATGATAGCAAATGAAGCAACTGACAAACAACTAATCTCAAAAATATATAAGCAACTCCTGCAGCTCAGTTCCAGAAAAATAAACAACCCAATCAAAAAATGGGCCAAAGAACTATATAGACATTTCTCCAAAGAAGACATACAGATGGATAACAAACACATGAAAAGATGCTCAACATCACTCATTATCAGAGAAATGCAAATCAAAACCACAATGAGGTACCATTTCACTCCAGTCAGAATGGCTGCAATCCAAAAGTCTACAAGCAATAAATGCTGGACGGGGTGTGGAGAAAAAGGAACCCTCTTACACTGTTGGTGGTAATGCAAACTAGTACAGCCACTATGGAGAACAGTGTGGAGATTCCTTAAAAAACTGGAAATAGAACTGCCTTATGATCCAGCAATCCCACTGCTGGGCATACACACCAAGGAAACCAGAATTGAAAGAGACACGTGTACCCCAATGTTCATCACAGCACTGTTTATACCAGGACATGGAAGCAACCTAGATGTCCATCAGCAGATGAATGGATAAGAAAGCTGTGGTACATATACACAATGGAGTATTACTCAGCCATTAAAAAGAATACATTTGAATCAGTTCTAATGAGGTGGATGAAACTGGAACCTATTATACAGAGTGAAGTAAGCCAGAAAGAAAAACACCAATACAGTATACTAACACATATATATGGAATTTAGAAAGATGGAAATGATAACCCTGTATGGGAGACAGCAAAAGAGACACAGATGTATAGAACAGTCTTTTGGACTCTGTGGGAGAGGGCGAGGGTGGGGTGATTTGGGAGAATGGCATGGAAATATGTATAATATCATATATGAAATGAATCGTCAGTCCAGGTTCGATGCAGGATACAGGATGCTTGGGGCTGGTGCACTGGGATGACCCAGAGGGATGGTACGGGGAGGGAGGAGGGAGGGGGGGTTCAGGATGGGGAACACGTGTATACCTGTGGCAGATTCATGTTGATGTATGGCAAAACCAATACAATATTGTAAAGTAATTAACCTCCAATTAAAATAAATAAATTTATATTAAAAAAAAATAAGTGTTCTGTCATGCAGTGGCTTCAAGGACACAAAGAAGAGAAAGTGAATGGCATCCCTGATGTTACACAAGATAACAATAAGTAAAGAGGGTGATTTGTCTACAGATGCTCACCCTAAAGATAGCCCTTTTCCTTTCATTCAAATTAAGGAAGGAAACAATTAAAAGGTGAAATTGTTAGGCCACAACAATTAGGTCAGTCTGCATTTTACAATGAATTAAAGATTCTTGACAAAAAAGAGCAAATAATTATAATCTAGCAATCCACTTTCTAAAATTCACCTTAAGAAACAAAAAATGTGAATCTTTAAAGATCTAAAGAAATGACTATTCATCCTAACACAGTTTTAACAGTAAAATACAAAAATATTTTCTGAACAAAACTAAGAGACCAGTCATCAGACTGCTATTGAAAAATATAACATAGGAAACGGTTCACCATGTTGTGCTATCTGAAAAATACTACATAATATATACAAGTACCAAATTTCATGAACATATGTGCAGCTGGAGTTTGTGATGGCATGTAACAGTTTTAGCCCTAACTAGGCATGAGTCAAGCCCCACAAAACATGCCCCACAATCATATAGATCAGAGATTGGCTCCCACTCTCTGCCTACCCCACATTATCAGACTGAAGCAGGCTGAAGCTCTAATCTGGGGGAGGGGCAGAACACAGTGAAGGGGGGATGAGGAGTGAGAATACAGCCCCGTGCAAGCAGCTGAGAGGGGAAAGGTGTATCTTCATGTCCCTGTGTTCTCCAGGCCCAACCACAGCCCTAAGGATAGAAACAATCATAGTGTCTATGTCCAGACTGAGATGCTAAGATATAAAGAGGATAGGTAACTTTCCTGAGGTTACAAAGATATGAGTACGGTGTAAGAATTTGATCCTAGGTAATCATTCTCTAGAGCCTAAAATTTTAACCAAATATCAATTTGCTTCTGCATAAATAAATTACTGGAAAGACATTAACACACACACATACACTCACACACATAGCTTCATGACATTCACAAATAGAGGGAGTATTATTGATGGCATATATAATTCCACAAGGTCTAACATGTTATTTCAATTCACCTCCTTGGCTATCAGTTCCATTCAGTTCAGTCACTCAGTCATGTCTGACTCTTTGCAACCCCATGGACTGCTGCAGCATGTCAGGCCTCTCTGTCCATCACCAACTCCTGGAGCTTTCTCAAACTCATGTCCGTTGAGTTGGTGATTTCATCCAACCATCTCCTCCTCTGTTATCCCCTTCTCCTCCTGCCTTCAATCTTTTCCAGAATCAGGGTCTTTTCCAGTGAGTCAGTTCTTTGCATCAAGTGGACAAAGTATTGGAGCTTCAGTTTCAGCATCAGTCCTTCCAATGAATATTCAGGACTGATTTCCTTTAGGATTGACTAGTTTGATCTTCTTCCAGTCCAAGGGACCCTAAAGAGTCTTCTCCAACACCACAGTTCAAAAGCATCAGTTCTTCGGCGCTCGAACATCTTTATGGTCCAACTCTCACATCCATACATGACTACTGGAAAAACCATAGCTTTGTCCATATGGACCTTTGTCAGCAAAGTAATATCTCTGCTCTTTAATATGCTGTCTAGGTTGGTCATAGCTTTTCTTCCAAGGAGTAAGTGTCTTTTAATTTCATGGCTGCAGTCACCGTCTGCCATGATTTTGGAGCCCAAAAAAATAAAGTCTATCACTGTTTCCATTGTTTCCCCATCTATTTGCCATGAAGTGATGGGACTAGATGCCATGATCTTCGCTTTTTGAATGTTGAGTTTTAAGCCAGCTTTTTCACTCTCCTCTTTCACTTTCATCAAGAGGCTTTTTAGTTCCTCTTTGCTTTCTATATATAATATTAAAGGATATTCAAATTTCCCCAGGGTCAGTGGAGGTGTGTAGCCAGACACATTAGATTCTAGGGAGGGTGAATGAATTTAATATTTGCTAATTAAAAGACACTTGCTCCTTGGAAAGAAAATGATGACAAACCTAGACAGTGTATTAAAAAGCAAAGATATCACTTTGCTGACAAAGGTCCATATTGTCAAAGCTATAGTTTTTCCAGTAGTCATGTACATATGTTAGAGTTGGACCATGAAGAAGGCTGAGCACTGAAGAATTGATGCTTTTGAATTGGGGTACTGGAGAAGACTCTTGAGAGTCCCTTGGACAGCAAGGAGATCAAACCAGTCAATCCTAAAGGAAATCAACCCTGAATATTTATTGGAAGGACTGTTGCTAGAGCTGAAGTCCCAGTATTTTGACCACTTGATGTGATGAGTTGACTTGTTGGAAAAGACCCTGATGCTGGGAAAGATTGGAGACAAAAGAAGAAGTGGGTGACAGAAGATACCAATTCAATGGACGTGAATTTCAGGAAATTCCTTTAGATAATGGAGGTCTAAGAAGCCTGGTGGGCTATAGTACATGGGGTCGCAGAGTCAGACATGACTTAGCAACTGAATAACCATGATAACAAAAACAGATTACCTGGAAAGAATAAGTTGATAATATTTATTGGTGGATTTGTAGCTGCTTTAAAAGGTGCATTTCTAGAATTTTGATTTGTGAACAGAATTCAGTTGGAAGAACAATCTGGAGAGACATGCCTCGGGATTCTGTTCTGCAGAGCTTTTTTATCATTCACTTGGAAGCAGAGAAAATACTAGATTTTTTGAAAGCACAAAGAATCAAGGGAAAGGTTACATCTATTGGTTAACATAATAGATATCTTACACAGCCTAAAAGAAAGAAAGTAAAAGTTGCTCAGTCGTGTCCGACTCTTTGCGATCCCATGGACTATAATCCATGGAATTCTCCAGGCCAGAATACTGGCGTGGGTAGCCTTTCCCTTCTCCAGGGGATCTTCCCAACCCAGGGGTCAAACCCAGGTCTCCTGCATTGCAGGTGGATTCTTTACCAGCTGAGGCACAAGGGAAGCCCAAGAATACTGGAGTAGGTAGCTTATCCCTTCTCCAGTGGATCTTCAAAAACAAGGAATAGAACCAGGGTCTCCTGAATTGCAGGCAGATTCTTTACCAACTGAGCTATCAGACAACCAGAAAAATATGCAGAATAAATTTTCGAAGTCAGTTTTCATAAATTTAAGCTTTGGAATATAGAGAGAAAACATCAAATGTATAAATGTATATTTGACAGGAGGGAACTACATTAATAGTCATTCTCATACTTTCATATGAAATGAAAAAACATTATACATAAATCAGCTTCAAGTGGATCGAAAACTTAAATGAGAAAGAAAATATTATTAAAGCTCTAAGAAGAACACATATAACAATAAATTCACTATGAAGGAGTTGTAAAAGGTACACAATGAAAATCATGAGAGAAAAAGTTGACAAAGTACATTGTATTAAAATTGAGACCTTCTGTTGACTAAAACATCAGAGAAAGTGGGGAAACAAGCTAAAAACTGGGAGAAGATGTACAAAGGCCCGTATAACCAATAGAAGTTTAATCCAGAACAATCAAAGAAGTTCTGTAAACCCATAAGAAATAAACAAACAACCCAGTAGATTTATGAGCACAGGTGAGAGCAGCACTTTCTATGTGAAGAAACACAACTGGCAAACTAATACGTGCAAAAGGTGCTTACATTTATCAATGGTAACCAGAGAAATGAAATTTTAAGCCACAGAGGTGCTACTGCACCACCACCAGAAAAGCAAATGTCGAAATCTGACAAACGCAAATATTAGTGACGACATGGATAAATGGAAAGTGGCACTAGTGGTAAAGAATCCACCTGCCAATGCGGGAGACACAAGAGATATGGGTTCAGCCCCTGGGTCGGGAAAATCCCCTGGAGAAGGGAATGGCAACCCACTCCAGTATTCTTGCCTCGAGAATTCCATGGACAGAGGAGCCTGATGGGCTACAGTCCATTGGGTTGCAAAGAGGTGGACACAACTGAGCGACTAACACTTTCATTTTTACAGTCTTTTTGAAATTATTTGTTTATTTATTTATTGTTTTTAGCCATGCCACACGGAATGGGGGGCTTTTAGTTCCCCAACTAGGGATTAAACCCACACTCCCTGCATTGGAAGTCTTAACCACTGTACCTCCAGGGAAGTCCTCTGGAAAGTAATTTTATTCACTGTAAAAACATAAAGAGGTATAAGTTGTTTGGATCATAATGTGGCACTAGTATTATTTTTGAAGAGATATATATATCCTATGATACAGCATGCCCCATGCTAGATAAACTTCTTAGGAGCACTGTTTGTTCAAGCAAAAAGAAAAAATAAAAAGAAGTAAAGAAATCAAAAGTGACCAAATGTAAAATGGATGTAAAAATAAATTGTTGTGTATTCATATAGTGGAATATTATACAACTTCAAAATTGAACTACAGTTAAAATAATAACATGAAAGAATCTTAGCAAGTTACATAATATACATAATATGATTTCATGTATTTAAAGCATAAAATGTACACATTAAACAATTATTATTTATTGGTATAAAACTTAAAAGAAAAGCAAAGGGATACAGCCCTTAAATTCAGAAGAGTAGTTGCTTGAGGGGAGTGAAAAGTGGATGAGACTGGAGAGGTACATGGGGGCTTTGGAAATAATGATCATATTCTATTTCATAAATTAATTGGGTGGTAAGCACACAGGTATTTATTGTGCTTTTATATGTCTGTATCTTAAACATGTGCTTATAAATACTGTTTTGTGTATCTATGCAATAGTTAATTTCAAGACATCAAGTGTTCTCAGTGAATTTTTTTTTTTTTTTTTTTTTTTGGTATGGCTAACTAGGCACACCCTGAAGCTCTTTTACAATTGTTTATGGTGTTTTAAAGTTTTACAATAATTTTTCCAAAATTGAGGATTTTGGTCTACCTTTTCATTTTGTGTGTCTAATTTATTTTCAGTGCTATTCTCATTCTAGGCTGCTTATGCTAGCAAAAAAAAAAAAACAACCTGACTATAAAAAATATACATTTTACTATTTCCTTGATTAAGCTCCAGTTGTTTTATCTTTTTGTTACTGTGATAGAACAATTTAAGTCATTACTGAAACATCAGAAAATGTAGCCAACCAAAAGTAGACCAAAAAAAAAAAAAAAAAAAAATCCTTCATAAACCCAGAGAGGCAAGCACTCCTGACACATCTGTGAAAATTCTTTCAGATCACTTTCCTTGCTGGCTTTGAGTTACTACAATAATGGAAAGAGTAGTACTTTTTTTATACGTGTTTTATAATCTACCATAATTTAGTCAATCCACATCAGAGAGCAGAAAACTCTGAATCCTTCCCTCAAGGCAATAAAAATCACAGAGGCTGGATAAAGAACAGCGTTCATTATATGAGTGTCAGCACCGATCAGATCAGTTAGTTGTTGGTGGCTGTGTGAGCTCTGTTTTGAGAGACTTTATGCGAATGGAGCTAAGCTGTGAACTCTGTCTGTGCCAAGAGCTTAGGAAGAAAGGAGGAAGAAGCACCCACGCCCAGTGTCTGCCATCCCAGCCTCCAGGGCCTCTCTGTTTATCTGACAGTTTTCTTGGCCAGCTCTATCTTCCCAATCAGGTGCTCTAGAATAATCTCTACTATATTCTGCACCTTTCTTTGTCTTCCTCCTTAGTAGCCTATATTGAAATTACCTAGTTTACTGTGTGTAATATTGAAAGTGTATGTAAATTGAGATCTTAAGGTACCACACTTTCTTTGAAGTGGAAAAGCTATGCTTAAAATATCTTAATGGATGATGGAAATCTAAAATGGCTAGATGCATTTAAAATTTTCATAACTTAATTGGCATAACATACACTGTGTACTAACAAGTATTCCCTATGAAGGAGGTAGGAGCACTGAAAGGAAAGCATTAAGCTTCAATTTGTACTTTATTCTGCACCATAGGTGTTCATTTTCAAGTCAAGGCTGTTATAATAATAAAGTGAAAGAAAGTATAAAGTGATGGTAAAGTTAAAGTGGTATGAGTTCAATCAAAGTCAGCTATACTGTGTATATCAGGGGAATAATAATCAAGTATCAACAACAGACTGGTTCCGAATAGGAAAAGGAGTATGTCAAGGCTGCATATTGTCACCCTGCTTATTTAACTTCTATGTAGAGTACATCATGAGAAACGCTGGGCTGGAGGAAGCACAAGCTGGAATCAAGATTGCCAGGAGAAATATCAATGACCTCAGATATGCAGATGACACCACCCTTATGGCAGAAAATGAAGAGGAACTAAAGAGCCTCTTGATGAAAGTGAAAGAGGAGAGTGAAAAAGTTGGCTTAAAGCTCAACATTCAGAAAACTAAGATCATGGCATCCAGTCCCATCACTTCATGGGAAATAGATGGGGAAACAGTAGAAACAGTGGCTGATTTTATTTTTCTGGGCTCCAAAATCATTGCAGATGGTGATTGCAGCCATGAAAACATGCTTGATCCTTGAAAGGAAAGTTATGACCAACCTAGACAGCATATTAAAAAGCTGAGACATTACTTTGTCAACAAAGGTCCATCTAGTCAAGGCTAGATGTAGTCATGTATGGATGTGAGAGTTGGACTATAAAGAAAGCTGAGTGCAGAAGAATTGATGCTTTTGAACTGTGGTGTTGGAGAAGACTCTTGAGAGTCCCTTGGACTGCAAGGAGATCCAACCAGTCCATCCTAAAGGAGATCAGTCCTTGGTGTTCACTGGAGGGACTGATGTTGAAGCTGAAACTCCAATACTTTGGCCACCTGATGAGGAGAGCTGACTCATTTGAAAAGACCCTGATGCTGGGAAAGATAGAGGGCAGGAGAAGAAGGGGACGACAGAGGATGAGATGGTTAGGCGGCATCACCAACACAATGGACATGGGTTTGGGTGGACTCCAGGGAGGCCTGGGGTGCTGCACTTCATGGAGTCACAAAGAGTCGGACACGACCGAGCGACTGAACTGAACTGAACTGAACTGATCTAATAAATAAATTACCATTTACTTTTATTTTAAAAAAATTAATGGATTTTGATGCTATTTATCCAGTCTTCCTTTCCACCTTTAAGAGACATTTTAAAACTATTGCTTCCTAAGACAGCCTCTCTAAAATTTCCTGACTTCTATGGCCTACTAACAGAGAAGGCAATGGCACCCCACTCCAGTACTCTTGCCTGGAGAATCCCATGGATGGAGGAACCTGGTAGGCTGCAGTCCATGGGGTCGCTAGGAGTCAGACATGACTGAGTGACTTCACTTTCACTTTTCACTTTCATGCATTGGAGAAGGAAATGGAAATCCACTCCAGTGTTCTTGCCTGGAGAATCTCAGGGACAAGGGAGCCTGGTGGGCTGCCATCTATGGGGTCGCACAGAGTTAGACATGACTGAAGCAACTTAGCAGCAGCAGCATGGCCTACTAATGGGCTTCCCAGGTGGCACTAGTGGCAAAGAACCTGCCGGCCAATGCAGGAGACATATGAGACATGGGTTCAATCTCTGCATTTGGAAGATCCCCTGGAGAAGGGAATAGCAATCCACTCCAGTATTCTTGCTTGGAGAATCTGAATCCCATGGAGAGAGGAGCCTGCAGGGTCACAAAGTCGGACATGACTGAAGCAACTTAATATACACACATGCATGGATACTGGCACCTCGAAGTATGAATCCAATCAGAACAACAAGCAGACTCTCAGGCAAACAGGTCATGGCGACAGAGTACTACTCACTAAATTGTCACAGCTGGAACCAGCCAAGAATGCATGTAAATCTTTGTAAGTATTAGCAGCCATGAGAGTAGGGGTATATATAAATGTGCTGCTTGAAGATTTCACCTCCTGGAGGGTCTATAAATGTTCTGCATTGGCCTTTAGTCATACACACACACACACACACACACATGCACACACACACACACATACACACACCACTACCTCTCTTCATCCTTGAATCCCTTTCCTACTTGTGATTTCAAAGACATTAGGTTGTTCTAGGACTGAAGCAACTCTAAGACACTGAAAACTTGGAATTGCAGGAAAGCTGTCAGGCCTCTTACACTCCAAAAGCAAAAATCCTTGAACTACAGGATGTAGGAAAATGAAAATTCTCCCCAGTTCTTAGGCAAACCACTAAATCTTATAGCTGTGTTATCTCTGAGAGCTGGCATTTCTTAAAGGTCACTGTGCTGATATTTTAGATTCTTGGGCACCCAAACTGATGAAGTCTGTTATACTTTACAAAGCCCTTTCAAATACATAGTACATGTAATTTTAATAACCAAATGAGGTGAGTGATATTTTCCCAAAACTCCATAAGTAAGAACACAGAAGTATAGAGAGACACAAATGATTATACAAGAGGCAATACAGGTGAGAGTGGATTCTGAAACTGAGTGCTTGTGTTCAAATCCTCCTTTCCCCACTGAACTAACACTGGGTAAGTCACTAATCTTATGCTTTAACTTTCTTGTCTCTAAAGTCGAGAGTAGTACTTGGTTATCACATAAATCAATGCATAGAAAACAGGTTAGTGCTTGGTATATGACACAAATTATTAGCTCACATCACTAAGTCAGCAAATCAATTTTAGAACTCAAGAATTGCAGGTGTGGGACTTTCCTGGTGGTCCAGTGGTTAAGAATCCACCTTCTAATGGAGGGGACGTGGGTTCAATGCCTGGTGGGGGAACTAAAATCGTACATGCTGTGAGGCAGATAAGTGCACATGAACAGCCCACATGCCACAAGGAAGACCCAGTGCAGCCAAAATTTAAAAATGATAATTAAAAATTAAAAGAGTAAATATTTATTTAAAGAAAAGAAGAGCAAGTGCTACAACCACTCACTCATAAAAGAGAAATAAAAGATACTCACTTTGTTCTGAGGTAGTCTTTCATTCCCAGGAGGGATCACCTTCATTTTTCTGATTTTGTGGATCTTCAGACAATTTATGAAAATACATCTGTTAAAAGTCTCTATGGTCTAGTTCAGCACTGAGACAGAATAAGCAATTCTATCACAAATCCAGCTACTTGAAGCCTAGCCACCATTGCTAGCTCACTTTTAAAGTGAGCTACACACAATAATAAGAACTTAATCTCTTAAAATCATCAGCACAGATATCCAAGCCTTTCTGAAACAGAATTTTCTCACATTCCCCCTCACTCTCAACATAGAAGGCATCAACCCCCAAGTGACACACAATCTATGATCTAGACACACAATCTAGATTATATGCCCTTTTATTGAATGCTTGTAACAGAAAATGAGACAAATACATTCCCTCAGCTCATAAAGTTTAAAATTTAGAGTTGTATGTGCTCTCCAATGTGGCTGCCATAAAGCATGTATGACTATTTAAATTTAAAATTATTTATAATCAAATGAAAGTGTATTTCCTGAGTCATAGTAGCCACATTTTTTTTTTTTTTTTGCCATGCCATGCAGCTTGTGGGATCTTAGTTTTCCAACCAGGGATCAAACCCAGACCCTCAGCAGTGAAAGCTCAGAGTCAGAAGCACTGGACCAACATGAAAGTCCTTAGCCACTTTCTAAGTGTTAAGTAGTCACATATACTTAGTAGGTACTGCACTGGAAAACACAGAGATAGACTATAGACTATACCTATCCTTGTGAATGGAGAAGGTGATGGCACCCCACTCCAGTACTCTTGCCTGGAAAATCCCATGGATGGAGGAGCCTGGTAGGCTGCAGTCCATGGGGTCGCTTAGGGTCGGACACAACTGAGCAACTTCACTTTCACTTTTCACTCTCATGCATTGGAGAAGGAAATGGCAACCCACTCCAGTGTTCTTGCCTGGAGAATCCCAGGGACAGGGGAGCCTGGTGGGCTGCCGTCTATGGGGTCGCACAGAGTCGGACACGACTGAAGTGACTTAGCAGCAGCATCCTTGTGAAAAGTCCTATTGGAAGGTGCTGAACATGCAAAGGGAATATGGCACAGAAAATGCTGTAACAGAAATAGGATACTTAAGGGGATAATCCCTAACTCAGACCGATAGGAAATATTGATGCTGGAACAATTTTTAGAGATAGTGACATCCAAGCTGAGACATGTTCATCTATTTAACAAGCGTTTATCAAGTACCAGGAGTAGAGGAGCATGCAATATAAACAGAGACTCTTTTTCACAGAACCTTAATGAAGACAATCAATAAACAAATATACTCTGCAAAAAATTTCTGTCTGTGACACAAGCTATGCAGGAAAAAAAAAAAAAACAGAGGATACTTCAGTTTGTTGAGAAGTGAAAATCCAGTTGTTTGAGAAACTTAAATATATCATCTTTTTTAACCAGTGCTCAGCAACCCAAGAGTAGTTTCAAAAAAAGCAGACAGCTGGGATATTGCAGCACAGGATGATTATAGAATAGACAGATGACAATAGAATTCAGGATAAAGGGAAGGTTATTGAAGTTTCTGACCATGCAGTTCAAGTTTATAGAAAAAGCAGTGAAAGGGCTTCCTTGGTAAAGATTCTTGGTAAAGAATACACCTGCCGAGGAGGAGCTAAGATGGCGGAGGAATAGAATGGGGAGAACATTTTCTCCCCCACAAATTCATCAAAATAACATTTAAACGTGGAGTAAATTCCGCAAAACAACTTCTGAATGCTGGCAGAGGACATTAGGCACCCAGAAAAGCAACCCATTGTCTTTGAAAGGAGGTAGAAAAAAATATAAAAGACAAAAAAAGTGACAAAAGAGGGAGGGACAGAGCTCCATCCCGGGAAGGGAGTCTTAAAAAGAGAGAAGTTTCCAAACACCAGGAAACCTTCTCACTGCCGAGTCTGTGCCGAGCCTTGGAAGCACAAAGGGCAACATAACAGGGAGGAAAAATAAATAAACAATTAAAACCCGCACATTGCGAGCCCTAGGGTAACTCCCCCAGCGGAGAAGCAGCGCAGACGCCTGCATCCGCCATTAGCAAGCGGGGGCTGGGCAGGGAGGCACGGTGCAGGCTGCATCGCTTAGAGTAAAGATCTGGCCTGAATACCCCAAGCGCTACCTGAGTGAAATAATTTGGGCCAGCAAACCAGACTGTGAGATATCTACCACGCGAAAAGCCAGCCCTAACCTAAGACACTGCCAGGCCCACGCACAGAACAAAGGACTGTACAGAGATAGCCGGCTGCAGACCGTCCCCCTCTGGTGACAGGCAGCTAGAGCCGGAAGGGGGCAATCACAGCCCCAGAGAGACAATATCTACAAAGCTGTAAGCAGGCTTCTTTGCTAACTAAGACTTCTTGGGGTTCTGGACAGTCAACATCCACCTGAGAAGGTGTGCCGGTTATACACCCAGATAACCGAGCGGCGGGGAGGTGATAAGTCGCAGCAACCGCACTCGCCAAACACCTCATCACCTGAGCTGCTCGGACCTGGGAAGGGCACAAAACGCAGGCCCAACTGAGTCTGTGCCTCTGAGGACTACCCAAGTGCCTGAACCTGAGCGGCTTAGACCTGGGAGGTGCAAGCAGCCCAGGGCTGGCCACGGATTTTTCCCAGTGGAGCAATCTAGAGCCTGAGCAGTGTGGGCAGGGAGGCTACACGCGCCGTGAGCGGGGGCAGGCCCAGTGTGGCTGAGGCACTGCAAGCACACGCCAGTCTTATTTATTTGCAGCGTCCCTCCCTCCCCACAGCAGGACTGAACAAGTGAGCCTTAAAAAAAAAAAAAAAAAGGTGTCCACCATGGCCCCCTTTGTATCAGGGCAGAAACCAGACACTGAAGAGACCAGCAAACAGAAGAAGCTATAACAGAGGGAACCGCCTTGGAAGCAACAGGCAATAGATTAAAACCCCATGGTTAGTACCGACTACATAGGAAGGGGCCTATAGATCTTGAGAAATACAAGCCGGAACAAGGAACTAGCTGAAAATGAACTGAACCCACAATACCCACAATAACATCAGAGAAAGTCCTATATATTTTTTTACTATTTTTACGATCATTGTTTCTTTCTTTCTTTTTTTAACTTTTTAAAAAATTTTAAGTCCTCTATTACTCCTTTAATTTTCACTTTTATGATCTACTATTACTTTGCAAAAAAAAAAAGACCCTTTTTTTAAAAAAGCAAACTTCATATATATTTTTTTTTTATAACTTTTGTGACCTTGTTTTGTTTTTTTTTTTCCTTTTTCTCTTTCTTTTTTTTTTTTTTTTTCTTCTTTTCTTTAACATTGTATTTTTGAAATTCCAAACTTTGCTGTAGATTTTTAATTTTAGCTTTTTGGTATTTGTTATCAGTTTTGTACCTATATATATTTTTTATAACTTTTGTGACTTTTTTTTTCTCTCTTTCTTTTTCTTCTTCTTTTCTTTAACATTGTATTTTTGAAATTCCAAACTCTACTCTAGATTTTTAACTTTTGCTTTTTGGTATTTGTTATCAATTTTGTACCTATATTTTCTTTATAATTTGTGACTTTGTTTTTTTTTCTTTCTTTCTTTTTTCTTTTTCTCTCTTTTCCTTCTTCTTTTCTTTAACATTGTATTTTTGAAATTCCAAACTCTACTCTAGATTTTTAATTTTTGCTTTTAGGTATTTGTTACCAATATTGTACCTTTAAGAACCCAATCTTCAGTACCCATTTTTTTACTAGAGAGTGAAATTACTGGCTTGACTGCTCTCTCCCCCTTCGGACTCTCCTTTTTTTTTCCACCAGGTTGCCTGTGTCTCCTCCCTAACCTCTCTCTACTCTACCCAACTCTGTGAATTTCTGTGTGTTCCAGACGGTGGAGAACACTTAGGGAACTGATTACTGGCTGGATCTGTCTCTCTCCTTTTCATTCCCCCCCTTTTATCCTCCTGGCCACCTCTGTCTCCTTCCTCTCTCTTCTCTTCTCTGTATAACTCCGTGAACATCTCTGAGAGGTCCAGTTGTGGAGTGCACATAAGGAAGTGATTACTGGTTAGCCCGCTCTCTCCTCTATTGATTCCACCTCATCTCATTCGGGTCACCTCTAACTCCCTTCTCCCTCTTCTCTTCTCCATGTAACGCTGTGAACCTCTCTGGGTGACCCTCACAGTGGAGAAACTTTTCATCTTTAACCTAGATGTTTTATCAATGGTGCTGTATAGAAGGAGAAGTTTTGAGACTACTGTAAAAATAAGACCGATAACTGGAAGCAGGAGGCTTAAGTCCAAACCCTGACTCCAAGGAACATTAATTGACAAGAACTCATCAAATGCCTCCATACCTACACTGAAACCAAGCACCACACAAGGGCCAAAAAGTTCCAGGGCAAGACATCCCAAGCAAATTCTCCAGCAACACAGGAACACAGCCCTGAGCTCCAATATACAGGCTGCCCAAAGTCACCCCAAAACCATAGACATCTCATAACTCATTACTGGACACTTCATTGCACTCCAGAGAGAAGAAATCCAGCTCCACCCACCAGAACACCAACACAAGCTTCCCTAACCAAGAAACCTTGACAAGCCACCTGTACAAACCCACACACAGTGAGGAAATGCCACAATAAAGAGAACTCCACAAACTGCCAGAATACAGAAAGGACACCCCAAACTCAGCAATTTAAACAAGATGAAGAGACAGAGGAATACCCAGCAGGTAAAGGAACAGGATAAATGCCCACCAAACCAAACAAAAGAGGAAGAGATAGGGAATCTACCTGATAAAGAATTCCGAATAATGATAGTGAAATTGATCCAAAATCTTGAAATCAAAATGGAATCACAGATAAATAGCCTGGAGACAAGGACTGAGAAGATGCAAGAAAGGTTTAACAAGGACCTAGAAGAAATAAAAAAGAGTCAATATATAATGAATAATGTAATAAATGAGATCAAAAACACTCTGGAGGCAACAAAGAGTAGAATAATAGAGGCAGAAGATAGGATTAGTGAATTAGAAGATAGAATGGTAGAAATAAATGAATCAGAGGAAAAAAAGAAAAACAAATTAAAAGAAATGAGGACAATCTCAGAGACCTCCAGGACAATATTAAATGCTACAACATTCGAATCATAGGGGTCCCAGAAGAAGAAGACAAAAAAAGACCATGAGAAAATACTTGAGGAGATAATAGTTGAAAACTTCCCTAAAATGGGGAAGGAAATAATAACTCAAGTCCAAGAAACCCAGAGAGTCCCAAACAGGATAAACCCAAGGTGAAACACCCAAAGACACATATTAATCATATTAACAAAGATCAAACACAAAGAACAAATATTAAAAGCAACAAGGGGAAAACAACAAATGACACACAAGGGAATTCCCATAAGGATAATAGCTGGTCTTTCAATAGAAACTCTCCAAGCCAGGAGGGCATGGCAAGACATACTTAAAATGATGAAAGAAAATAACCTACAGCCCAGATTATTGTACCCAACAAGGATCTCATTTAAATATGAAGGAGAAATCAAAAGCTTTACAGACAAGCAAAAGCTGAGAGAATTCAGCACCACCAAACCAGCTCTCCAACAAATACTAAAGGATATTCTCTAGACAGGAAACACAAAAATGGTGTATAAATTCGAACCCAAAACAATAAAGTAAATGGCAATGGGATTATACTTATCAGTAATTACCTTAAACGTAAATGGGTTGAATTCCCCAACCAAAAGACAAAGACTAGCTGAATGGATACAAAAACAAGACCCCTACATATGTTGTCTACAAGACACCCACCTCAAAACAGGGGACACATACAGACTGAAAGTGAAGGGCTGGAAAAAGATTTTCCATGCAAATAGGGACCAAAAGAAAGCAGGAGTAGCAATACTCATATCAGATAAAATAGACTTTAAAACAAAGGCTGTGAAAAGAGACAAAGAAGGTCACTACATAATGATCAAAGGATCAATCTAAGAAGAAGATATAACAATTATAAATATATATGCACCCAACATAGGAGCACCACAATATGTAAGACAAATACTAACAAGTATGAAAGGAGAAATTTACAATAACACAATAATAGTGGGAGATTTTAACACCCCACTCAAACCTATGGATAGATCAACTAAACAGAAAATTAACAAGGAATCACAAACTTTAAACGATACAATAGACCAGTTAGACCTAATTTATATCTATAGGACATTTCATCCCAAAACAATGAATTTCACCTTTTTCTCAAGTGTACATGGAACCTTCTCCAGGATAGATCACATCCTGGGCCATAAATCTAGCCTTGGTAAATTGAGAAAAATTGAAATCATTCCAAGCATCTTTTCTGACCACAATGCAGTAAGATTAGATCTCAATTACAGGAGAAAAACTATTAAAAATTCCAACATATGGAGGCTGAACAACACGCTGCTGAATAACCAACAAATCACAGAAGAAATAAAAAAAGAAATCAATTTGCATATAAATGAATGAAAATGAAAACACAACAACCCAAAACCTGTGGGACACGGTAAAAGCAGTCCTAAGGGGAAAGTTCATAGCAATACAGGCACACCTCAAGAAACAAGAAAAAAGTCAAATAATCTAACTCTACACCTAAAGCGACTAGAAAAGGAAGAAATGAAGAACCCCAGGATTAGTAGAAGGAAAGAAATCTTAAAAATTAGGGCAGAAATAAATGCAAAAGAAACAAAAGAGACCATAGCAAAAATCAACAAAGCCAAAAGCTGGTTCTTTGAAAGGATAAATAAAACTGACAGACCATTAGCCAGACTCATCAAGAAACAAAGGGAGAAAAATCAAATCAATAAAATTAGAAATGAAAATGGAGAGATCACAACAGACAACACAGAAATACAAAGGATCATAAGAGACTACTATCAGCAATTATATGGCAATAAAATGGACAACGTGAAAGAAATGGACAAATTCTTAGAAAAGTACAACTTTCCAAAACTGGACCAGGAAGAAATAGAAAATCTTAACAGACCCATCACAAGCACGGAAATTGAAACTGTAATCAGAAATCTTCCAGCAAACAAAAGCCCAGGTCCAGACGGCTTCACAGCTGAATTCTACCAAAAATTCAGAGAAGAGCTAACACCTATCCTACTCAAACTCTTCCAGAAAATTGCAGAGGAAGGTAAACTTCCAAACTCATTGTATGAGGCCACCATCACCCTAATACCAAAACCTGCCAAAAATGCCACAAAAAAAGAAAACTGCAGGCCAATATCACTGATGAACATAGATGCAAAAATCCTTAACAAAATTCTAGCAGTCAGAATCCAACAACACATTAAAAAGATCATACACCAGGACCAAGTGGGCTTTATCCCAGGGATGCAAGGATTCTTCAATATCCACAAATCAATCAATGTAATACACCACATTAACAAATTGAAAAATAAAAACCATATGATTATCTCAATAGATGCAGAGAAAGCCTTTGACAAAATTCAACATCCATTTATGATAAAAACTCTCCAGAAAGCAGGAATAGAAGGAACATACCTCAACATAATAAAAGCTATATATGACAAACCCACAGCAAACATTATCCTCAATGGTGAAAAATTGAAAGCATTTCCTCTAAAGTCAGGAACAAGACAAGGGTTCCCACTTTCACTATTACTATTCAACATAGTTTTGGAAGTTTTGGCCACAGCAATCAGAGCAGAAAAAGAAATAAAAGGAATTCAAATTGGAAAAAAAGAAGTAAAACTCTCACTGTTTGCAGATGACATGATCCTCTACATAGAAAACCCTAAAGACTCCACCAGAAAATTGCTAGAACTAATCAATGAATATAGTAAAGTTGCAGGATATAAAATCAACACACAGAAATCCCTTGCATTCCTATACACTAATAATGAGAAAATAGAAAGAGAAATTAAGGAAACAATTCCATTCACCATTGCAAAGAAAAGAATAAAATACTTAGGAATATATCTACCTAAAGAAACTAAAGACCTATATATAGAAAACTATAAAACACTGGTGAAAGAAATCAAAGAGGACACTAATAGATGGAGAAATATACCATGTTCATGGATTGGAAGAATCAATATAGTGAAAATGAGTATACTACGCAAAGCAATCTATAGATTCAATGCAATCCCTATTAAGCTACCAATGGTATTCTTCACAGAGCTAGAACAAATAATTTCACAATTTGTATGGAAATACAAAAAACCTCGAATAGCCAAAGCGATCTTGAGAAAGAAGAATGGAACTGGAGGAATCAACTTGCCTGACTTCAGGCTCTACTACAAAGCCACAGTCATCAAGACAGTATGGTACTGGCACAAAGACAGAAATATAGATCAATGGAACAAAATAGAAAGCCCAGAGATAAATCCATGCACATATGGACACCTTATCTTTGACAAAGGAGGCAAGAATATATACAATGGATTAAAGACAATTTCTTTAACAAGTGGTGCTAGGAAAACTGGTCAACCACTTGTAAAAAATGAAACTAGAGTACTTTCTAACACCATACAGAAAAGTAAACTCAAAATGGATTAAAGATCTAAATGTAAGACCAGAAACTATAAAACTCCTAGAGGAGAACATAGGCAAAACACTCTCCGACATACATCACAGCAGGATCCTCTATGACCCACCTCCCAGAATATTGGAAATAAAAGCAAAAATAAACAAATGGGACCTAAGTAAACTTAAAAGCTTCTGCACAACAAAGGAAACTATATGCAAGGTGAAAAGACAGCCTTCAGAATGGGAGAAAATAATAGCAAATGAAGCAACAGACAAACAACTAATCTCAAAAATATACAAGCAACTCTTACAGCTCAATTCCAGAAAAATAAATGACCCAATCAAAAAATGGGCCAAAGAACTATATAGACATTTCTCCAAAGAAGACATACAGATGGCTAACAAACACATGAAAAGATGCTCAACATCACTCATTATCAGAGAAATGCAAATCAAAACTACAATGAGATACCATTTCACGCCAGTCAAAATGGCTGCAATCCAAATGTCTACAAGCAATAAATGCTGGAGAGGGTGTGGAGAAAAAGAAACCCTCTTACACTGTTGGTGGTAATGCAAACTAGTACAGCCACTATGGAGAACAGTGTGGAGATTTCTTAAAAAACTGGAAATAGAACTGCCTTATGATCCAGAAATCCCACTGCTGGGCATACACACTGAGGAAACCAGAAGGGAAAGAGACGTGTACCCCAATGTTCATAGCAGCATTGTTTATAATAGCCAGGACATGGAAGCAACCTAGATGTCCATCAGCAGATGAATGGATAAGAAAGCTGTGGTACATATACACAATGGAGTATTACTCAGCCATTAAAAAGAATACATTTGAATCAGTTCTAATGAGGTGGATGAAACTGGAGCCTATTATACAGAGCGAAGTAAGCCAGAAAAACACCAATACAGTATACTAACGCATATATATATAGAATTTAGAAAGATGGTAACAATAACCCTTTGTACGAGACAGCAAAAGAGACACTGATGTATAGAACAGTCTTCTGGACTCTGTGGGAGAGGGAGAGGATGGGATGATTTGGGAGAATGGCATGGAAATATGTATAATATCATATGTGAAATGAGTCGCCAGTCCAGGTTCGATGCACGATACTGGATGCTTGGGCCTGGTGCACTGGGACGACCCAGAGGGATGGTATGGGGAGGGAGGAGGGTTCAGGATGGGAAACACATGTATACCTGTGGCAGATACATTTTGATATATGGCAAAACCAATACAATATTGTAAAGTTAAATAAAATAAAATTTTAAAAATAACAATAATTAAAAGAAAAAAAAATACACTTGCCAATGCAGGAGACACGGGCTCCATCTCTGACCAGGGCTGTGGAGCAACTGAGTCCATGCACCACAACCACTTAGACTCTGCTCTACAGCCCAGGAGCCACAAGTACTGAAGCCCTTGCACTGGAGGGCCCATGCAACAAGAGAAGACCATGCAGCGCAAGAGTAGACCCTACTCATCGTAACTAGAAAAAAAGTCCATGCAGCAATAAAGGCCCAGCACAACCAAAAATTCAAATGAAGAAAAAAGCATTGAAGAGGTGGGATTAATAGACACTGAGAAAATAGGCCCAAAATTGGAAATCTGGATGAATCAGAAGGAGACAGAGGGCAGGGACAACTGGGTAATAGAGTTTCAAGGATAGAGAGACATCAAGTTTTGGTCAGAAGAAAATGTTTAAATTTTATTATTCAGAGGAAAAAAAAAAAAAGGTCTCTATAGGAATGGCCATAAAACCAGATGGACACAATAGAATACAGGTGAAAGATGACATAGATGAAATACATAGAATCCAAAACTCTGACTCACCTTGACGATGTACAGCTCACAACCATGTTCCATGAGGTTGTCATAGACCTGCTTTGGCTTTCTTTTTCCTCCCCCAAACTGCTAGATCTCCTATATCACACTGTATCTGATTATATTAACTGCTTTTCTTTTTTTCAGATCATCTACTTGAATCAAGAGCAAGGACAAAATGCACACACTCACATACACACACACACAGACACACACACAGAATAAGGACACAACCACACCTGTCTGGTGCACCAGGTCCTCATGGCATGTTCTACATTGATTTTCCTTAGTAAAGGACTTCCTGCAGCTCTGGGTTCCTCCCACTTTCCCTAGAAAAGTCAGAGGATCACTTAATCTTAGCCTCGTGTGCCTTAAGTAGAATTCTAACCTGGCAACCAATAAGTACAACTTTAGAAACAAGGTTAAGCTGAACTAAGGGAGACTGATTTAAGCAATGGCAAAGAAGTACACAAGTCTCAACTGATATCCCCACCAGTGTTGACATTTATTTACACATTGACCTTAATAATTGCCTTCTTTGGGCTTATAAAACAAGAGCAGAGTGTAATGCTTACTCCCAGTTTTAACTGTTTATATTGACTTCTACCATGGATCTACACTCTGAAATCAAATTATGAATACTTACCACACGTCCGCAATATATAAAAAGTGAATTGGTAGATGCATGTGTGTGTGCTAAGTCATTTCAGTCATGTCTGATTCTGCACGACACGATGGACTGTAGCCAGCCAGGCTCCTCTGTCCATGGGATTCTCCAGGCAAGAATACTGGAGTGGGTTGCCATGCCCTCCTCCAAGGGATCTTTCTTACCCAGGAATTGAACCCAGGTCTCTTGTGTCTCCTGCATTAGCAGGCAGTTCTTTACCACTAGTGCCACCTGGAAAGCCCCAAATTGATAGATAAAACCTGGTAAAAGTTAAAATGCATCACTCTAGGTAAACTTTTTACAGAAACATAGATTGTCCTCTCTACATCTTATAATGTCTGAGATACTCCTACTTACCCCAGTGCTGCTGCTGCTGCTGCTAAGTCGCTTCAGTCATGTCCGACTCTGTGCAACCCCATAGACGGCAGCCCGCCAGGCTCCGCCATCGCTGGGATTCTCCAGGCAAGAACACTGGAGCGGGTTGCCATTTCCTTCTCCAATGCATGAAAGTGAAAGGTGAAAGTGAAGTCGCTCAGTCGTGTCCGACTCTAGTAACCCCATGGACTGCAGCCTACCAGGCTCCTCCGTCCATGGGATTTTCCAGGCAAGAGTACTGGAGTGGGGTGCCATTGCCTTCTCCGACTTACCCCTGTGGACCCCACTTAATTGACTTTCCATGTTCATTAAACCTTTACAAACCTTCCCCCATCTTCCTGCATAAAACATTCTCACCGTCAGGCCACCACTGTTTATTTTTACTGCAATTTGTTTTCTAATCTGTTTCCCATTATAAACCACATATTTCTTGAAACAAAGAACAATATTTTATTCACCTTTGTTTTCCTGATAACTAAAGCATTAGGTAATGCCTAATACAAAGAATATGCTTAATAAAGGCGTAAGGGAGGAAAGAAGAAAAGGGAAAGAGAGAAGAAGGAATATATGAATTAGGAAGGAGAAAAACACTGAGGCTAGAGATAAGTTGGATGTTCCTGTAACCGAAGGGCGAGGCAGGAATAAGCAGAAACATGCCTGTAAGGCCCTTCCTTAAGCTTGTGTTCATGCCTAAGCTCTAGACCAATATAGAATATTCCTTTACAACAATCAATCAGGAGACATGCACTCTTCTTCTTAGGTTTTAGCTATAGAGAAGGCAGGGTGGTTGGTACAGAAGGGGCTGACGTCAATGACCTGGTTCCTGGCTCTGTGGCCCAGCCTGAGCTCTCTAACCCCTCTGAATCTGAGTCAGGCTGTTAACATCTACTCTGTGACCCATGCTTAAGTGAGGTAACTGAACTGAAATATTGGTAAAATCTAAAGGGCACCGGAAATGGATGAGATCCTTGACTGTCGCCACTTGGTTTCCAGGCCTAACTTGCCCCAGGCCAAAGTGTATTCTGACTGTCATAGGCTGTCTCACCCACGTGCAGCAGAGGGTCTGTACTTTGCTTTTATGATACATTAGCTAGAGAATATCACATATACTCATACTTTTACCATATTTTCTTTTCCCAGTCTACAGTGTTGGGCTTATGAAAATCATCAGCTTAGTGTTCATCTCAGAGAGACTGTCCATCACTGCAGCAAGCCTGTCCTGGTCAAAGAGAGAAAGCCATCTCTCTCTACCTCACCAAGTTCAGAATTGGAGAAGAAAAGATGGAGGCAGGTTTGCTTAGTTCATAACTTCGTGGCTCTGGGCCTGGCACAAGTGAGTAAGGCAACTGTGCTAACATTTTCTAGAGTCCTAACTTAGTGTCCCCCCCCTTCCCTGACTAAAATGTGAGAGAAGAAAACCTTCCCCTTTCATTTGCCTTACAGATACTTTTCTTTTCTTGGCTGAAGAGAGGCAAAAATGTCTTCTCTGAAGGTCAGTTCTGAAACATGAAAGGAAATTCTAGATGTAGCTTTCACTTTTCCATTTCTTACCAATCATCTCCCTCTCCCAAATTCACACACACCAAAACCAAAAGGATGCAAAGGAGCTATTTTGAAACCCAATTAAGCAATGGGGGTCTGACATGAAGTCTATTCTAGCTATTATTTCCTCCCACAGTTGGTAAGAGATAGCCTTACCTTTTCCTGAATTTTCTTAGATATTAAGCAGAGCAGAAAAAAACCTACATATTCTTTTTGTTTCATAAAATTTCTCACCATACCCCAAGTAGGATGTAGGATTTGTGTCATTCAGGGCATTTGAATGTCAAAGCTAAATGTGAAGATTATGGGCTGAATGTCATAAGATCTAAAAAGCTGAGGAGGAGAAGATAGAAAGAAATTACCACAGTGTCAGGAAGGCTTCTCTGGCAAGGAGAGTGGTTTTTGTTTGGGAGTGCTTTTTTTAAAAAATTGAGAGACAATTTCTTGTTATAATGAACCAGAAATAAAAGACTCCACTGAAACTGGGGAGGTTGACAGAATATGGTTGAACTTAACTAAATCTTCAAGGGAAGTGAGAGTCAATCAAACAAAGTCAATGAATGGAGAAGCCAGAGATTTGGGATAAACATAAGGGTAACAGCATTTCATCATGGGTATGGTAAAGAATCTGCCTGCCAATGCAAGAGACATAGGAGATGTGGGTTCGATCCCTAGGTCGGGAAGATCCCTGGGCAGAGGAAGTGGCAACCCACTCCAGTATTCTTGCCTGGATAATCCCATGGATGGAGGAGCCTGGCAGACTAGTCTATGGGGTGGCAACGTGTCAGACACAACTGAGTGGCTGAGCACACAGCACACACACACACCTCTGACCCCTCCTATCAGGGATTGGCCATTGTTTCTCAGCCCTTTCTCTTTTGAAGTATCAAAAAAAAAAAAAAGGCTTTTCCCTCTTTTTTGCCCAAAAGTACCCCTTTGGACATGATGCAAAGCCAAGAGGAAATTTTAAAAATCTCATTCTAGGGTAGAAAGTGTACTTACCCAACCCAGTATACTGCTTTTGTGGTATAAATGTACATGGTAATAACTTTAATCAAATCAGAACTGCTACCATGTTAGATGACCCTGCAGCTGTGTCAATGTTCCTAAATTACTATATAAAACATCAACATGGGAGAATCCATTTTTTAACTCTAGGTTTTCTAAACATTTTAAAAAGGCTGTTAAACATGACATAGAATAGATCCATAGTTCAGGAACCTAGACATTAGAGAGGAACATTGATGGGCTCTTTCTGGGACTGTCTCCCCTAACAATCAAAGTCATATGGTGTTGTGGTTATGGGCATGGGCTCCAGAGCCACTCTGCCCAAAACAGCAGCTACAACCATAGTAGTGAAGGAGCATTCAAAATGTGCCACAGAGGAATGAATTTTACACTGTATTTATTTTAATTTAAAAATTCATATTCAACTCAGCTATTGGAAAACTTAAGTATGATTGAAATAACTCTGATATGTAAATCTACTTTTTCAGCTATAAATTGTATGAAATATAAGTGCAAATTAAGTATTTCTGATTAAAATTTAGCATCCAAGTCAAGATGTGCTATAAGAGCAAGTACAGTGCTTCCCTGGTGGTCTAGTGGTTAAGGAGGATCTGCCTTGCAAAGCAAAGGACATCAGTTTAACCCCTGGTCCAGAAAGATCCCACATGCCACTAAGCAACAAGCCCATGAGCCACACTACTGATCTCATGTGCTGCCAACTATGGAAGCCTGTGCCTGGAGCCAGTACTCCGCAATATGAGAAGCCACCACAATGAAAAGCAGCCGCCACCTGCTGCAACTAGAGAAAGCCTTCGTGCAGCAACAGACCCACCACAGCCAAAAAACAAATAAATAAATATTTTTTTAAAATAAAACATATACCATATTTAGAAAACAGTACAAAAAAAGTGAAATTTGTATTAATTTTACAGTGATTACATGGTGAAGTGTTAATACATGGGATATACTCAGTTAAATCAAACACATTATTAAAATTTACTTCATTTCTTTCTTTTTACTTTTTTAATGTAAGTACTAGAAAATTTAAAATTACATGTGTCTCATATTATATCTCTACTGGCTAGCACTTTTCTGGAGCATGGACATAAGTTTAAATTTTATTTCTTCCACTTTCTATCTATGAAATGAGCTCAAATGTGCTTCAGGACCATTTATGAAAAATAGGCTGCTAACTGCTACACAGAAATGATATGAGATGCAAGTGAATTAACATATGTAATACACTTAGAATAGCTCAGGACACATGGTGTGCTTAATATATAGTAACAATTGTTCCTATTATTATGCCTATAGTTGTTACAGTGAGGAGAGAAGAAAAAAACTGGGAGGAGACTATAAAATATCATGAAGAAAGTCTTTTCCTGTGTCTTATGAAAGCCTTGTATAAAATGTCCATTTGGATCTGGGTGAAAAATGCCCATGGCCCGGATGTCATAGTGTCCAGCTGCACATTAGGACCTGAGGACATCCTCTCCTAGGCTATGGGTTATGATGTTCTCTGTCTCTTGTCTACTTCCCCACCGGATGCCAAAAGACACAACAAATCAAAGTGTCCTGATAAAACTTAGAGAGGGATATTAGAAAAAATGTGTCACTAAACTAGGAGTGTGAAGGCACTTTGCCACTTAACCACTCTGCCACTAAATTAGCCATCTATCTTTCAGAAAGACATTAATTTCTCTGGGCTCTGTTTCCCCATAAATTTAATAGGGATAATACAAAGTGTTATTATGAGGATTAAATAAGATAGTAAGATTGAGAGAGCTCTATAAACTACAGAGTATTGTGCCAATATCAATTTATTTTTACTTTCATAATCATTACTGCAGAATTAGCCTTTCTCTTAGACAAAACAAATAGTTGCTTCTCTGGGATTATTTCTAAGGATCCTGAAGACCTACCCATCTTCCAAATTACCCCTAAACTGATTTGTGATAAAATGGTCAAACCCTTTGCCATACAATTTCCAATACTATTTTGGGAAAAGAAAATGAAAAGTTATCCAGTTTAGGAATAAACTAATGAGTCACAAAACCATCAGCTATTAACACCAAGGCTCTTTATAGCTATCAAGTCACCCTGCAAGATTTTGAGGAAACGAGCCACAAATCATATCTCTTTTCACTTATTACTTCTCTCATTCATTCAACAAATATATATGGAGTGTCTACTACGTATGAGACAAGGTCCCTGCCCTGGAGAAGCTCATATTCTAGCTAGGGGAGAGGAGCAATAAACATAATAGATTTGTAACTGAGACAGTATAAATATCAAATATATGTAAGTGAGATAGAATGTGTGTGTGCCGTATTCAGTCATGTCCGACTCTTAACAAAACTATGGACTGTAGCCTGCCAGGCTCCTCTGTCCATGGGATTTTCCAGGCAAGAATACTGAAGCAGGTTACCATGTCCTACTCCAAGGATCTTCCCAATCCAGGGATCGAATCTATGTCTCTTGCATTTCCTGCATTGGCAGGCAGATTCTTTACCACTGCACCACCCGGAAAGCCCCCAAGTGAGATAGAATACTTCTACGAAACACCAGGGCAGAATAATGGGGCCCAGGGATGCAGCAGAAGTGAGTGATGGCATGTTTCCATACATTCATGTGGAAAAACCCGAACGAAACTTTTTGGCCAACCCAATAAACTGGGTGACCAGTTTGTCTCCTTGAGAAGGTAAAATTTAAGCAAAGACATGAAAGAGGTGACCACATAGATCTCTGGGGAAGAGCATTCCAGAAAGAGAAAGCTCATGTGAAGGTTCTAGGGCAGGAGCACACACATGAGTTCAAGAGTCAGTGAGGAGCCAGTCTAATAGTTATCACTCTTGTTGCTTATTTATACTGTGACAATATGCATATGACATAATATTTATCATTTTATCCATTTGTAAGTCTGCAATTCAGAGCAAGAAGCAGGGAGGTAAATCAAGGTGAGGTCAGAGATGTATGTTGAGAGTGAGATAGACCATGCAGAGCCTTACAGGTAGAAGGACCATATAATTTATTGTCCAGACAGGAACCCATGTAAGAGTAAAAAAGGTGTTACTAATAATTATACCGGAGCAAAAATCACAAACCAGACAAAACAGGATGCTTGGTAGCCCAATTGTTAAGCTGCTGTCTGGTCTCAGGCTTTTATTTTGAAGCAAATGGGAAATCACATCTAGAGAAGTTATATCCTACATTCAGAAACCACACCAAGTGTTTAGAGAGAGAAACTCTCAAGAAAGAGGAAGTCAGAAACAGAAAAATATTGTATATGTGAATCTAGAAACATGGTACAAATGAATGGATTTCCAGGGCAGGAATATAGACTCAGAAATAGAGAACAGACATGTGGTCACAAGGGTGAAGGGGAGAATGGGCCCGATTGGGAGGATAGGATTGACATATACATATTTGGGGCTTCCCAGGAGGTGCTATTGCCATGTATAAAATACAGCGCTGGTGGGAAGTTGCTGTATAACACAGGGAGCTCAGCCTGGTGCTCTGTGATGACCTAGAGGGGTGGGAGAGAGGCCCAAGAAGGAGGGGATATGTGTATACATATAGCTGATTCACTTCATTGTACAGAAGAAATTAACATAAGATTGTACAGCAATTATACTCCAATAGAAATAAAAAGAAAGGTATTGTAATTAGCCTCCAATTAAAATAAATAAATTTATCTTTTAAAAAAAGAAATAAAAAGAAAGGGGTATATGTAAGAAAGCAGTGTGCCCTGAAGTTGAAACTGGGCGATAATTTGTAATTTAGATGAAAAACAGTCTTGAGAAACTTAACACTTAGCCAATTCCAACTCCAAAAGCCTCTGCTTTTCCTGTCAATACTGATCGTGTGCCAGGTTTCCTCCAGATGTGAGTGGGAAGACACTGCTTGACACAGTTGGCAAATGACTCCTCAGAGCAGGAAGGGTGAGCCTGCAGGCTGCAGCAAATGTGGAAGAAGGCGATGCCTGCTAGACAGCCCTGTGAAAGAGGAACAAGAAGAAATAGTAGACGGGCAGAGGAAATCATTGTTTACTCTTTCTTAGACTATTTCCTCACTGCTATCATGGTCAACCCTCCTCAAAGAACCATCTTATTTAATATTACATTTTAGGTCCTCCACTTCTGTTCCACCCAGAGAAGTTTAGAACTCTCCCCCAGTCTAATGGCCATCCCTCTTGTTGCATATTTTTACTGTGATAAAATGTGTATGACATAATATTTATCATTTTAACCATTTCTAAGTCTATAATTCAACAGCATTAAATACACTCACAATTTTATGTGTCACCACTACTTATAACCAAAATATTTTCATCACCTGAACTCCCATTGCTTTCTTTTCTTTTGGCTGCCTCAGGTCTTAGCTGTGGCACACAACATCTTTATTGAGTCACAAAGGATCTTCTCATTGCAGTGCATGGGCTTTCTAGTTGCGGTGCATGGGCTTAGTCACTCGTGGCATATGGGATCTTCGTTCCATGACCAAGAATCAAACTGGCATCCCCTGCATTACAAGCTGGATTCTTAGCCACTGGACCACCAGGGAAGTCCTGCCTTTTTATTTTTGATGTTTATTCTAAATTCATGATTGTTGTTGTTGTTGTTATTGAGTCACCAAGTCATGTCCAACTCTTTGCGACTCCAAGGACTGCAACACGCCAGGCTTCCCTGTCTGTCACCATCTCCCAGATGGTGTGAGTTCATGTCCATTGAATCAGTGATGCCATTCAACCATCTGTCCTCTGTCACCCTCTCTCCTTCTGCCTTCAATCTTTCCCTGCATCAGGGTCTTTTCCAAGGAGCTGGCTCTTTGCATCAGGTGGCCAAAATATTGGAACTTCAGCTTCAGCGTCAGTCTTACAATGAATATTCAGGATTGATTTCCTTTTGGATTGACTGGCTTGCTCTCCTTGCTGTCCAAGGGACTCTTAAGAGTCTTCTCCAGCACCACAGTTCAAAAACATCAATTCTTCAGCTCTCCACCTTCTTTATGGTCCAACTCTCACATCTGTACCCATGAATTACAAACCCACAAACCCATGATTATCTCTCACTTAAATCCCAGTGATGATGAAGATCACATGGCTGACAAACTCATACTTCTGAAGGCCAAGTGTTCAGGTTCTAGGGCAGCTCAATGTTACTGAATGTTGTATTTGTATGTGTGTTAGTCACTTCAGTTGTGTCCGACTCTTTGTGACCTATGGATTGTAGCCCACCAGGTTCCACTGTCTATGGAGTTTTCCTGGCAAGAATATTGGAGTGGGTTGCCATGCCCTCCTCCAGGGGACCTTCCCAAACCAGGGATCAAACCTGCATCTCCTGCATTGACAGGTGGATTCTTTGCCACTAGCGCCACCTGGGAGCCTGTTACGGAATGTTACTCAGTGTTAAATCATCACTCCGTTTTCTAAAAGCATCCCATGTGCTCTCAGTTGTGCCCAGTTTACAAGCAAGCAAAGAGAAAGAAAAACACGCCACAGCTCCCACCTTCCCCAGCCTCCACAATGCATAAGGAGAGCCATATGACACAATATTTACGAAGCAAAAGCTGTGGGGAGGACCTCACAGCAGAGCTTGTGAACAAGTGGGAGGGGAGGCATACTCATGCCTTTCCCCACCCATTTCTACTGCTTCAAATAGGACACTAACACGGAATTGAAAGAGCCATTTTGTGGCCATAAGGTGACAAGCACACTCTATGTGTGACTAAGTAGAAAAAAAAGACATGCCTTAAGTCCCATATGGCTTTGCAAAGCTGCTACACCAGCCCTGGGTGGTTCACTAGCAGACATAAAAATAAAGCTTTGGATTAAATGTCTGTTTAAGTCAATGTTGTTTCATTTTTTGTTTATTCAAGTCTCTGTGCCTTTCAATTGAATACAAAAAAAAAAAAAACTTCTTTCTCATGGGATCATTGTTGCTTTAATATAGTCTGTGCCAACCAATAGCAAAGTGGACCACACTCTCCAGTTGTATCCTGACCATTTCTAATAGGCAGTATTATTTTTCTACAAAAAAATGTACACAGATAAAGATGCTAATCACACCTCTTGAAAATGAGTAAACTAGCCACATAAATTACCTCCCTTTAAAAAAATTTTTCAAAAGATTTTCTTTAATATCATAAGGTATTTTCATGGATAAATGGGCTTGTAAACACATACCTATCTTTCGACAAGATTATTTCCTAACCCTCCCCCAACACTCCCACATCAAGGTGAACATGAGATTGAAGAAATGAACGCAGGAAATGGAGCAGAGAGGGGAAAGAGTGGATACAAAGGATGGAATATAACACTGTGTTTACTTATTCTCCTGTGTCACACAAAGCTGCCAGAGGGTCCCTTCAACCTAGCTTCCTACCAGCATCCCCACCCCACCCACACACGCAGACACACCAGCACACACAACTGCTCTACTTCCAAATGTCTGAGCCTCAGTCAGTTAGTTCTTGTATCTTCCCTAGAAACCTCCTTAATCCTTTTCTTTCCAGAAAATGTTCAATGCTCTAGAACTGGTTAGTGACCTGAAGAGAGGCAGGATTTGAGGGTGTTACAGAAATTAAATGAATAGTCTTTTTTAGGCTTCAGAGATAAAGCAGAGCAGGTCTCTGACCTTGCTTCTAACCCGCCTGCTGACAGTGCAAGACTTGCAACACCTTAAATAAGATGGGAGAGGAATCTTGAGATTGTTGAGGCCCTGAAGGGGGCCTGGTCAGCCAAGCCCCACACTTAGCAACATTCCAAGTTTTATAAGACAAAACAAACAGTATTAACATGAAACCAGGCTTGCAATTTGGTCACAGATTGATGATGGTATCAGTTTGCTTCTGTCCTGGGATTATAAACAGGAACCCTGAACTGCAGTCTTTGAAGTCTCACCCACGGAGCAGACTTGCTGCCTGAGACCCTTTACCAACTGGGGTTCCAGGTGTGCTGTGACTCGGGGACATCCCAGCACTGATTAAGCCTGGATGTTGGTCAAAACCCAATTTGGTAATGTATTCTCTGCTCTTTCTATTTTTCTTTTCTTTTAATGTTAATATGTTGAAAGTAAGCAGATAATTCTCTAATAAATATCTATATTATTTATTTTTATATAACAAGTGGCTTATTTTGTTAATAAATCCTTTGAACCTGAGACAAAAGTGAAAACTTTTGGCAAAACAAAGGGTGAAAAGAAAAAATCATCAAAATTTCTTCATATTCATACTTGAGTGATTGTAATCTCACCCAGGCTTCAAGAAAAAAAAATGAGATACATGAAAGATAACAGAAAAAAATGAGAAAATGTCATAAATAAGTCCCTGTTTGCTTTATTTTTCCCTTTTAACCAGATGCCACAGTTTTTCTTTAACAGCCAAATATCTTCTCAACATACTCAAGATACCTAGCAAAAGCAAAGTCACTCAGTCGTGTCTGACTCTTTGTGACCCCATGGACGGTAGCCTATGAGGTTCCTCCATCCATGGAATTTTCCAGGCAAGAGTACTGGAGTGGGTTGCTGTTTCCTTCTTCAGGGGATCTTCCCGACCCACGGATTGAACCCAGGTCTCCAGCATTGCAAGCAGATGATTTTACTCTCAGAGCCACCAGGGAAGCTTAATGATACCTAGTGCTTCTTAATTAAGCATAGAAAAAAGGAAGTGACACGATTCTTCTCCTATGATAGACTAGGGTACATTATAGGAAGTATAGAAACTTCATCAAATAAATTAAATTTAATTAATTTCTACCATTCTATGCCTATTAAATTAGTAACATTTATTTATGGAAACTCTGATAAACTTGCAGGACATCTTAGAAAGCAATTTGTTAATACATATTGAGTCAAAAAATAGTTATGACTTTGACTTAACAATTGCACTTGTGATGTATCTTGCGAAATAATTCAAAAAAAGATTCCACATCAGAGTTACATATGATGAAAACTTGAAGATGCTCATTTCAGAGTTACTTAGGATTGCAAAAGAAAAAAAAAAGGGAACAAGCCTAATGCAATAAATATTAATGACAGTGTGCTAGCCTGTATACGAAGCAGTAGAGATACAGTTCAAAGAAAAATTCCATGCCCACATTGGGTTTATGCACTAGTGGGACAAACAAATAAAAATATGTGTCAAGTAGTGATCACATCAATGAAAAACAAATGAAGTAAAGAAAATGATTGAGCTTCTAAATGATGGAGCCAGACATTAAACTCAGGTCATGTGAGTTATGTTTTACCAACTTTTTGTTTTGTTATGTTTTATCAAAGTCAATGCTATACCAAATTGCCTCAAAGCAGACCCAGGAAAGTCATTCAAATCTGCTGCTCTAAATTCTCCCATGAAGAACAAGGAAGGAAATCATATTAGAGAAGGTATGAAGGAGACAGAATTTCAGGACCTCAAGGTGTCTCGAGGGCAGGTGTCTTTGTAAAGCCATGGGAGAGAGTTGTCTGTAACCAGCTCACAGGACAAGGCTGAGGCAGTGAGGGGGTTTCCCTTCAGCCTCTTCCCTGATCCCTGAGTATGGTTGAGACCAAGACCATGGCCCTGCTGCTGCTGCTGCTGCTAAGTCACTTCAGTCGTGTCTGACTCTGTGCAACCCCAGAGACGGCAGCCCACCAGGCTTCCCTGTCCCTGGCATTCTCCAGGCAAGAACACTAGAGTGGGTTGCCATCTCCTTCTCCAATGCGTAAAAGTGAAAAGTGAAAGTGGAGTCACTCAGTCGTGTCCAACTCTTCATGACCCCATGGACTGCAGCCCACCAGGCTCCTCCGTCCATAAGATTTTCCAGGCAAGAGTACTGGAGTGGGGTGCCATTGCCTTCTCCGAGACCATGGCCCTACTTCCACATAAAACTTGCTTCAGGAGTCCTTTTATAATATCTTATTTGATGAGAACTCTGAGAACTAGAATCTTAAGTGTCACCAAATTGGGAGGTGCCATTTATGCACAAAAGACTCAAATTCTATGTTTTCTCAGATGTTCTTCCTCTGCCCTTGGTATATGAGGGCCTATGAACCCCAAAATGTCATTAAAAAAAAAAAAAACAGTGAAGATTTTCCAAAGCAGATGTTCCTGACTTTCCAGCGAATTATCTATGAAGACAAAGATAGATGTGAAGATTTACAAAGAAAAAAGAAAAATCTTACACCACCATCAGTCAACCTATTAGCCTAATGTGAAAAGCTGATGGTAATTGCTTGGTAAGTGCAATCAGTAGCCTTAATATACCTTGCTACACAAAACCTGTCCACCTAAAACCAAAAAGTGTGGAGACACTTTGTCCCTTCTGCAATGTTGCCCCTCTGGATTAGAGAAATTGAGTCTGTGCCAAGTAGAAAACTGAGATCAAACCCTTCTCTGCATGCATATTGATATTTTAGTGGCCAAAGTGTTATCTGTTCTCATCCTCCTTCTTTCAACATACATTCAGGAATTACAACATCTAGAAAACATCAAGGAAAATTTGGGGTGAGGGTAGGGGTGCTGTGGCAATATTCCATTCCATTAGTGGTCCAGGGAATGTTACATTCTCACTATAACCCGCTGTGTAGGTGGGTAGAGTCAGGTAGAGCCCTAGCAAACAATCCTTACTAGGGATTGGGGTTTCCTTGTAATCCAGCGTTCAGCATCTAAAATAAATAGTCAGTACACCTGCAACTAATATAACGTTATATGTCAACTATATCTGAATTAAAAAAAATAATAAATGAATAAATAAACAGTAGGACAAGATTCAGATCAATTAGAAGTGAAAGTGAAAGTCGCTCAGTCATGTCTGACTCTTTGCTACTCCATGGACTGTACAATCCATGGAAGGCCAGAATACTGGAGTGGGTAGCCTTTCCCTTCTCCAGGGGATCTTCCCAGCCCAGGGATTGAACCCAGGTATCCCACATTGCAGGCGGATTCTCTACCAGCTGAGCCACAAGGGAAGCCTGATCAATTAGAAGCCACACAATGGACTGCAGCCTGCCAGGCTCCTCTGTCCATGGGATTCTCCCTACAAGAAAACTGTCGTGGGTGACTATGCCCTCCTCCAGAGGATCTTTCTGACACAGGGATTGAACCCACGTCTCCTGCATTGCTGGTGGATTCTTACCTCTGAGCCACCAGGTAAGCCTCTATATACCTTCAGCACCTTCCAAAGCAGATGTGGAATGCCTGCAGCCTCGGTCCCTTCCACTCTGCTATTAGACTGATCATCAGTCTAACAGATCATCTGTCTAATCAGATCTAATGATCACTCTAATAGCAGAGTGGACAGAGAATGAGGCTGAGGGCAGTCCATGTATGCTTTGGAAGGTGCTGATGGTGTATATCAATAACCTCATATATGCAGATGACACCACCCTTATGGCAGAAAGTGAAGAAGAACTAAAGAGCCTCTTGATGAAAGTGAGAGACCAGAGTGAAAAACTTGGCTTAAAGTTCAATATTCAGAAAACTAAGATCATGGCATCTGGTCCCATACCTTCATGGGAAATAGATGGGGAAACAGTGGAAACAGTGGCTGACTATTTTGGGGGGCTCCAAAATCACTGCAGATGGTGATTGCAGCCATGAAATTAAAAGACACTTGCTCCTTGGAAGGAAAGTTATGACCAATCTAGACAGCGTATTAAAAAGCAGAGACATTACTTTGTCAACAAAGGTCCCTCTAGTCAAGGCTATGGTTTTTCCAGTAGTCATGTATGCATGTGAGAGTTGGACTATAAAGAAAGCTGAGTGCTGAAAAATTGAACTATGGTGAAATTGAACTTTTGAACTGTGGTGTTGGAGAAGACTCTTGAGAGTCCCTTGGACTGCAAGGAGATCCAACCAGTCCATTCTAAAGGAGATCAGTCCTGGTTGTTCACTGGAAGGACTGATGTTGAAGCTGAAAATCCAATACTTTGGCCACCTGATGCGAAGAGTCGACTCATTTGAAAAGACCCTGATGCTAGGAGGGATTGGGGGCAGGAGGAGGAGGGGACGACAGAGGATGAGACAGTTGGATGGCATCACGGACTCAATGGCCATGAGTTTGGGTAAACTCCGGGAGTTGGTGATGAACAGGGAGGCCTGGAGTGCTGCAGTTCATGGGGTCACAAAGAGTCGGACACGACTGAGCGACTGAACTGAACTGAACTGAAGGTGCATAGAGGCTTACTTGGTGGCTCAGAGGTAAAGAATCCACCAGAAATGCAGGAGATGTGGGTTCGATCCCTGCGTCAGAAAGATCCTCTGGAGGAGGGCATGGTAACCCACTCCAGTTTTCTTTCAGGGAGAATCCCATGGACAGAGGAGCTCGGCAGGCTGCAGTCCATGGAATCCGCAAAGATTTGGACACGACAGAGAAAGTAAGCACAGCACAGCACAGGAGGTACATAGAAAGAACTCTTTCTTACAAGAAAAGTAAAACAACCTGGCCTGAGGTCTAATAAAACATCTTGCAGAGCAAAGCAAAAGAGACCTTGTTATATTTTGGAACTAGATAGACTTGTGCTTGCATACTCATTATGAACATTGTAGAAGCTGCAGAATTGTTCACTTTAAACTGGTTAATTTTATGTTACGTGAATTTCACCTCCATTTTTTAAAAGGAGTGAGAAAACATCTGGTAGCAATTTACCTGGACTCTAAGAAAATGCCTTGTCCTCACAGACTTAATGACATAGGACTTATGAAACAAGAAGCAAGAGAACAATGCAATACTGCAAAGCAATTATCTTTCAATTAAAAATAAATACTTTTTTTTTAAATGAAGGGAAATATATAAATATTCATCCTAAAAAAAAGATGTTTAAAAAGGAGAAAGCAAACATAAAAGAAGTATAATATGAAAATAAAATTAATTGTACCAAATCCAAATATATCAATTATCTCAACACATGTAAATCAAACTTGTCAGTTAAAAGAGAATATCAGGTTGGATTACAACACAATCCGACTTCTGTGCTTCTTACAAAAGACACACCTACAGCATGAAAATAATGAAAAGTTGAAAAGAATGAGAAGTAATACGTCAAATGCTAAGAGACAGCCATTATAGATAAATTAAAATCAGTCAAAGAAGACTTTAAGACAAATAATATCATTAAACAGAGTTTCTATACAATGATTAAAAATTAAAGTAACTAAAGCAACATAACAATTCTAAACATGTAGATGTATTATTAAATAGGTAGACTCAGTAGACATAAACAAAAGTCAAAAGACCTGCAGAAATAAACTGAAAAATCACCATGATGGTGGGAGATTATAGCACATGTTTTTTTCAATAAATTATGATTCAAGCAACCAAAACAATTCAGCAAAAATATAGAAGTGCTGAATAACACAATTAACAACTTTCATCTGATGGGACATTTAGAAATGTTTATTATATATTTAATAAGGCTATAAGAGATGTCTCAACCTATTTTAAAGAATAGTTGTCACATGAATCTAATTTAGTCCTCAAACTCAAAGAATCTAGCTGTGAATGCAGAGGAAAGGGGGTTCAATCTTAAGTGAACGGAAACAAATATTCTGTCATGTAATACTACAAGAAATAGAAATTAAAATGTGCAATAGAAAAAAAAAGTTTAAAGGCTATATACTCTTGCCCTTCTGAATCTATGAAGAGTTTATCTCCTAGGTACTTTTTTAACCTCAGGAATAATACATAATGCAGTTTCGTAATCTGATGTTTTTAACCTAATATTACATCATAGGCATTTTGTCATGCCATTGTTCTCGTCTTTTTCTTAGAAACAGATCCCCAGCCCTAAAGTTTCTCCCTCCTTTGGCCAGAAATCAAAAGCCTCTAAAAATAAACTCACATCAATAAGACACCTGCAGACCAACACACCCAGAAAATCAGAATCCCTTTTAGACTCAGTCTGGGTCAACCTCCTGCACAATACATTCTAATTCCTGCCACAGCCAAATGCATTTCCTTTTGTTAAAATCTCAGTTGTGGTGAAATAAAAGCTAACTTCTGTTCCCTCAGTCAACTGGAGGTTTAGAATCAAACTACCCACAGATTTTCTTTTTCTGGAATATTGTCAATACCACCGCGTTTCCCACCGCAGAAACCCACAACCATTGTTTCTTTCTAGTTTTTCGATGAGCAAGTGGTTCTGCCTGAGCTTTTTCAAGAAAAATTCACACAAGCCTTACCTCATTGCAATCTATTTCCACAACAAACTAGTCCTTGAGTCAAAGTTGCAGGGATGACTGTTAGTCTTCTTAGGGTAGAAAGATACAGCAAGTAAATTTCTTCATGTATTAACATGATAAGAAGAAGATTTAAAAGGTAACAAGGAAAAGTGCCCCTGGCCACTTTCACTTAGAAACTGGAGCGGCCCTTGCTGTCACCTGGGTGCTAAGCCCCTGGAAAGAAAAGGCACTATTGAGTTTTCTCTTTCCTTTTTCAGTCAAATCTGAATAGTTTTTCTACCCATTTGAGAAATCAGCCAAAGATATTTTAGGTAGAGGGAAATGAAAGCGAAAAGGTCTTCCTTTGTTTCCTGATTTCAAGGAATTCACACCTGGAGTAGTGAGTCTCCAAGTGTGGCCCTTGGCCTGGCAACATCTACATCACCTGGAAACTTGTTAGAAATGCAAATTCTTGGGCCTCAAGCCAGATCAAATAAACCTGAAACTCTGAGGGGTGACATGAGCAGGCTGTGTCTGAACAAGCTCTCCAGGGTGACTCTGATGTACAATAAATTTTGAAAACCATTACTCAGACCATTCCTGTCTAACCGTCTGCCAGGTGGGCCAATAAATTCCTATAGCCTTGGGTGAGGTTCAGGTTGCAGTTTTAACCAGACTGCCAAGTAGAGAGGTGAATGAGCAGATAAATCCTGCCAGAGAAGCAGGGCAGTGGAAGTGACTGGAAGAGATATTAGTAGAAGCACAGTCACATTAGTACCCCACTGAGGCTCTTGGAGCAGGCATGGGCAGGTCTACTATGGAATCTAGATAATCTCTCAGCTCCAGGGCTGGTAGCAAATAAAGTAGTAATATCTTGGTTCCCCTAGGACCACTCCCAACACCAGTAGTGGAGCTTTCATGCAATGATGTCTAACACAGTATCAGCTCAGATACAAGGTACAAGAAGATCTGACAGACCACATGAAGGATAGGAAATTAGCATTGGGAGGGGGTGGTCACCAGGCTGACACCTGGAAGAAGCAGAAGACCTACAAATCAGCTCTTATTTATTCATTTATCTATGCACTCATTCAAAGTATGTTCGTTGAGCATCTGTGTGCTCAAACACATTTTAAGTAGCTGAACTGCTATAGTATTTGCATATAGCCATTTTTTGTCATATAGTCATTTTTAAAAATTTAAGTAGCTAAACTGTTATAGTGACCTCTCCATTCTTCAGAAATTTCTTGGAGGCAATTATGGTTCTTTTAGAGAGTGCTAAACTAGATACATATTTTTTAATTTATTTGGCTGCACCGGGTCTTATTTGCAGCATGTGGGATCTTTTTTTAGTTGTGGCACATGAATTCTTAGTTACAGCATGTGGCATCTAGTACCCTGACCAGGGATTGAATCCCGGCCCCCTGCTTTGGGAGCACAGAGTCTAAGCCACTGGACCACCAGGGAAGTCCCATGACCTAGGCATATTTTAACATTGCTTTTGAGTGAATTCTATCAACTGTAATGAATTCAATGAATCTAATGAATGCAATGAGGTTATATTATTATATAAGCTGAGTTATGCTGCTAGGCATTGAGTACTAGCACTTGGATTGTCATAGCACTATGGATCTTGACATTTGGGCCACATATATGTACATTATCTGGAATTAAAATCCCTATTAAAAAAATAATATCACATCTGGGAGGAACTGAGCTTTTCTTGGCCACTATAGTGATCATGCCTCAGGGTTATGAATGCAGACCCCTCAAGGTAAGAGTCTCTATGCCAATTTAAAAGTAAGCAGTTATTTTCCCATCCTGAGTAGATGACCCTGGGAAAACCAGATGAACAAGTAAGTTTGAGGGTAGCGGTCTCGCAGTGGCATTATCTTGAAAGAGATAAATGTAAATTTAGCCACTTTACTAGTGTGATATCTGTCTTTAAGAATTAGAGAGGACATGATGTACTGAGTTAAGCTAAGATCTGAGAAGGAAGATATCCTGAAAAAGAAAAAAAAAAAAAAAAAGCTGGTGTGTAGCCAAGTTTCCCTGGAGGAATAAATGGCAACCCACTCCAGTATTGTTACCTGAAGAATTTCATGGACAGAGGAGCCTGGTGGGCTACAGTCCATGGGGTCACAAAGAGCTGACATGACTGAGCATGGACAGAAGCTTCAGCCAAGTTTCAGGTAAACCTGACCTTTCTTAAGGAAATTGGAGAATGGATAATGAAGTGATTAAAGGGATTTGATCTTCTAGGAGTGCCTTTGAACTCCCAAAGGAGTTATACTCCTTAGTCTTGGGGGCTTACCATTAAATATAGAAGATATATCATCTTACATTATAGAGATAAACCTGTTTGGAGAATATAACACCCAGAAGTGAGGCCTCTAAGCTCTCACAGAATGTGTGCTGTGCTAGTTGGCCCAGCCCCAAACAGACCAAGGCCTGGGTAAGTGAGGTACAGTGTGAGGAGTTTTTGATAGATCTTCTGGATAACAGTCACTCAATCTACTGGATTATGAAAAGTCACACTTATTAGCTGCTAAGATACTGAAGTTCCGTCCTGAAAAGAAACACATTACTTAATATTTCTGTGTCCCTAAGAGTGTCTGGAAGGCTTTACCTATGCCATTATCCCACTTTTAATTGGCTGTTTTCCTCCACAAGACTGAACTTCATGAATACTCCAGCCTCACAGCTATAAAAGCCCAATGGGTGAAAATGGACAGTGGGCACATATTGTCATCATATAAGGCTAGAGCAATACTATCATGGTTTGAACTTCCATCCTTCTTCTTCATGAGGAGCTCAGCAATCCCAGCAGGATTAGTTGAGGCACACAAATCTGTTTTAAGATTAAACATTCTTATCTATATAATCCCAGGAGAGCCCTTCTTCTGGTTCCAAGAATAAACACTGCACATAATCAAAGGCACAGCCACAATCTAAAGTGAGGGTAAGTCTACATCCTGTTGTGAGAAGACCTCTCCCTTGAGTAATAATATGACTTGTTAATACCCAGATACCTATAAAACAAGAAGGGTGGCTGACTGTGACAATAGATAATACTGATAACAGTGAATCTGGTGAAGCTCCAGAGCATGGAGTGCTAGGAGATGAACTTGGCATAGGGTTTTAGCCAGGATGTCGAAGTTCAAAAAGAAGTCATACGATAGATGAAAGTTCATTCACATGGAGTGCTACATGTATGATCTCAGAGGGATGGACCCTGTAGTGTGCGAATGGGCTCAGTAGGTGGCTGACCCCAACGAACAGGATGGATATAGAAAGTATTTCCAATGGCTTGAAATCCCACTTTACATGGGATCTATAGTTACAAACTAGTATCCAAAGCCATGGTCTTAAGAACGTTGAAAGGAAGGATGAGTAGGCCTGAACCTGACCATTTATCTCATTCCTTCTTAAGAACAGAACGTTTCTTATCTGGGATGTACTTTATGGAGCTACCAGATCTCCAGGAACACAGACTCTAGGGATGAAGCTACTGTCTGATGAGTATTAAAGGGAAATTCCTTCTCTACCCCAACCCCCACAACTTTCATTGACTCTCTATTCCCTTTCTCTGGACTCATCCCTGCTAGGGTACCAGGTGAAGCTGTCTGGGAGGTGTGGCCTTGAGCATTATTATATGTCCAGGTTAGTAGAACAAACGGAGAAGGCAATGGCACCCCACTCCAGTACTCTTGCCTGGAAAATCCCATGGATGGAGGAGCCTGGTGGGCTGCATTCCATGGGGTCGCTAAGAGTTGGACACGACTGAGCGACTCCACTTTCACTTTTCACTTTCATGCATTGGAGAAGGAAATGGCAACCCACTCCAGTGTTCTTGCCTGGAGAATCCCAGGGATGGGGGAGCCTGGTGGGCTGCCATCTCTGGGGTCGAACAGAGTCGGACACGACTGAAGCGACTTAGCAGCGGCTGCAGCAGCAGTAGGACAAAAATGACCTTCACCAGTTCACATTAGCCTATTTGACCTGCATGGCTCCTGAGATTGTTTATTCATATCTCCCTAGAAGAGGGTACAACTTCATACCAAATCTTAGAAAAGTAGACCTAACTCACTATCATACTACACGCCTCATCATTCTCTTCCAGTCCATCCCGAGAATGGTTGTAGACCTTGTATGACTGGGAAAGTGCCTTCATGAAGTCCAGTGAGACAGCCAGGGATCCTGCACAGTTTGCTCTCCAGTTTCTTGTGCCATGGTATAACACTTTTCAGTCTCCTCTTTCAGGTAGGATAACAGAAATGCCACTCATCAAAATGTCAGTGCCTGTATCTTTATTGATATTCAAAGCTGAATTGGCAGCCATATCTTCTTCCTAGGATTGTAGAAGTCAGATCTGTAGGCACAAGATAAGCAACTCTATCCTTGACCTTTGAATTGGCTACAAAGCCACCAACCAGACCCAGTAGCCCAAAGAATGACATTTATTAGGCAAAACTGCTGTTGTGCAAGATCCCCTTTTATAGAAAGGTTGTTGTTGTTCAGTTGCTAAGTCGTGTCCAACTAAGTTTGTGACCCCATGGATTGCAGCACACCAGGCTCCTCTGTCCTTTGCTATCTCCCAGAGTTTGTTCTAATTCATGTCTTTTGAGTCAAAAAGGTGGGTGTCCATTACACTCGGCCCCACATGATATTCTGGGAACCTAAATGCAATGGCAGGGTAAAACTGTGGATTTCAGGATGTTATGCATGAATCTGAAACAGAGAGACCCAAAAGACAGGATAGCAAGATAAACTCAAATCAAAGCTAAGAAAACATTTCAGACAGTCAGTATGAAGAACTACACTGAGAAGGAGCCCAGGTTTGAGGCAACAGAAAGGCCATAAAGAAAAAACACATATGAGCCCAAATGGTTTCAAGTGGAGAGAGGAAAACTAAGCCTGGAAGAAGACAGTGGCCTGAGTTCATAGAACCCCTGTGGCCTTGGATTTGATAGGAAAGAGTCCAGTGAAGTGACCAATCCTGCTTACAAAAGGCCTGTGTACCTCAGGTCTTTCGGAGCCACTTGGCACAAGGTGTGCTTCTGAAACTGTTGTTACATCCCTTTGACACTGCAGGAAAAAAAAAAAAAAAAACTTTAGATGGAAGAGGTATTATTTTTTTTTAAGAAATTATATAGAGAGAAATACAGACAATTGAGTACAAATACAGAGTACAGACAATTGAAAAATTGGGTTCCACTCTCAAGTTGCTTTTTGTGTGTGACTTCAGCAAGAGTTGCTTCTTTGGCTCAGATGGTAAAGCGTCTGTCTGCAATGCAGCAGACCCGGGTTCGATCCCTGGGTTGGGAAGATCCCTTGGAGAAGGAAATGGCAGCCCACTCCAGTATTCTTGCCTGGAAAATCCCATGGACGGCAGAGCCTGGTAGACTACTGTCCATGGGGTCGCAAAGAGTCAGACACGACTGAGCGACTTCACTCAATGAATAAATAGCTAGAAATGGCAATAGCTTGGACAGACGATAGTTAGAAATTTTGCAGTCAAGGGAAGAACAGAAATAGATCAATACATCTTGGGAGGCTTAGTAGATAGCAGAAAAATATGCTTTATATGGAGGTGACAGATGTGTGTGTGTGTGTGTGTGTGTGTTAGGCTGAAGGCCAAGTGTCAAAAGAAGTTTCATGTAAGAGTCAGAATAAACAGATCAGATCAGAATTCTGAAGGTACTGGCAAAGGATGTGCTCTGGAGCTAAGGAGACATTTAGCCTTAAAGAAGAAGAGAAATGCCTCATCTTATGAGGCGGAAGATGTACACGAAGTTCATGCATTTTGTATACGCAATGTTTATTCCAAACAGAAGCACTAGTTACCCAGTAAAATATGGTTTCTCCAGGTGGATCATAATTCAAGTAAAGTGTAATTATTGATCTCCTTCCCTAAATCAATTGAAAGCTCGCTCTTTGCACAATGGAAAAAAACAAAAAATGGAGGATGCAGAAGGTCAGGAGCAACCATTCAGGATAAGGATGCCTGAAATAAAATGGCTCAGAAGCAAGTAAAAGAAAACAAAATTGATTGACATATACACACTACTATATATACAATAGATAATTAATAAGAACGTACTATATAGCACAGGGAACTCTACTCAATACTCTGTAATGACCTATATCAGAATCTAAAACAGACTGGATTCACTTTTCTGTACACCTGAAACCTATACATTATAAATCAACTATACACCAATAAAAATTAATTAAAATAAAAAGAAAAATTGATGTCACATTTATCCTGCCAGAATTCTAGATTGGAATGATATTTTGAGCACAGATTCAAATTCCACCACCCACGTTTTTTATATGAAATATTTTATACAGAATGTTTCCAATATAAATTTGAAAGGTTAATATCATGAACACTTGTATACACCACTCAGATTCAAGAAATGTTAACAATTTGCTTGAATTATAAGCATTATGTTGGTGTTTGTTTGTCTGTATAAATTTATTGTCAAGCTACTTGAAACTGGGTTTGATATTTAGCCATTAAATACTTCAGCATACATTTCCTATAAGAAAAATGTCTTCAACAGAGCTTCAATACTTTTATCATCACCTAGGAATATTATATAAAAAAAAAAATACCCTGTTATCATGCAACTATCAGGCCATATGGTCAAATTTCCCAAACTCACCAACAGATGCTTTTATAGTTTTTTTTTAAACTAGAAAAACTTTTGAAACTTTTATAGTTTTTTTTCTTTTCTTGAAACTAGTGAGGTTTTTGAAACTAGAATCCAATCAAGGTTATGCACTACATTTGTCTTATATCTTTTGTCATTTTTAAGCCAGAACAGCCACACAAACATACTGTTTTTTTTTAATCCCTGTGACATGGGCATTTTGAAGAAGTTAGAACAATCACCTTATAAAATTACCACACTCCTGATGCACTGTCTCCTGCAACATTACTTAACATGCTCCTATGTCTCCTGTATTCCCTGTATATTGAAACTAAACTAAAGTCTTGATTAAATACAGATGAAACATTTCAGGCAAGGATATTTCAAAGGCAGTGCTATTGCTTCCAACTGCATCACACCAGGAGCACACAATGTCAAGCCATCCACTATCAGTGACATAGCGTTTGATTCCACCAGTTCTCTCCAAAGCTACAGTGAACCCCCTGCAAGCAGGAAGTAATCCACAAGATGCTACTTAGCCTCATCCAAATATTCTATTTCCGAATAAACTTTCACCTAATGGTTCCATATTCATTGATAATAACTGCTGGAATTTATGATTTCAGGATGGCAAAACAGTGGTGTCTAGTAGTATCATTCCTTCAACATTTATTAGTTGGCAATCTGGAGTACTCACTTCACTTTAAAAGGCAATGTGGCTAGCCACCAGTATTCCACTTTTAATCTTCCTTCTGAGTATATGATGGGTGGATTAGTCAGCTTTTGCTTCAGCAACAAACAAGCCCAAATCTTATTGACTCACAACAACAAACATCCCTTATGAATCTGTGATTTGCCTGTGGCTCAGCTGTAGCTCTTCTGGGCTTTGCTCCAGGCTCCAGATCAGTGTAGTGTGTCTCTCAAACCAGGAGTCTGAAAAAGAAGCAACAGCTCCTGGGGGCCTGCTCTTCTCTTCTTGGATGTTCTGAGTGCTAAAGAGACAAAGGATGAGATGCTTTGTAAAGCCACTGCTCCAGGCCAGTGTGCTGTCACTTCTGCCCACGTGGCATCAGTTGGAGCAAGTCACAAAGTCAGTAGGGTGAAGTTTACTGTGTTCCTGGGGAAAAGGGAAGAAGAAAGTTATTTCCTAAAAAATCTACACAAGCTGCCATTGTGGGATTGCACTTGTCTACCCTCCTAAATTTGGACATGACCATATAACTTGCTTGGGTCATGAAAATATGAGTAGACATATGGTGTATTTTCTAGCACATTCCTTTCCACTGCCACAATAGCATTCTAAATCATTGAGTCTCTGTCATTTTGTATCCCTAAGTGAGGAAGATGTGGATCAGAACAGCTGCTAATCCAAGACGGACGAGGGGTGAAAATGAAAAATAAACACTCTTGTTTCAAGCCACTAAGATTTTGAGGTTGTGGCATAATCCACCTACCCAGACTAACACAGAGTAAAGCTTAAATATTTCCTTTTAATTACTAATTTTCATAATAAGAAGTTGGTGTCCTAAGAATCTCCACTGTAGTAAATAAGCTTTTATTTCCCCTTTTTCTTTTTTTCTTTTATCTTTTTTTGAGTGTCATTACAAACTCAGACATTGATATAATTCAAGCATTATTCTTTTGAGGTTAGTATTGTCCCAAACTTGTCCAGTGAGAGCTGTTCCCTTTTAACAAGACCCCTATTACTCTTTAGAATTTCTTTCCATTATGATGGCATAAGAAATCTTAACCTCACTTTAAATTTCTCCTGCTTCAAAGCTAGAACTTGTCATTTCTCTAAGGAGCCTTGCTTCTTTTTAGTGAACATCGTATTTTAGAAAATAGTACTTGAATGTAGCTGTGCTCATTGCTACTGGAGTACATTGGTTTCTAAACTCTTTTGTTGAATAGAGCATATTCTCAAATTTTTGTTCTCTCCCTGTCTCTCCACACACACATATATATGTATATAGACATAGATATATAATAGACTTATAGATTATACACTACTGCTACTGCTGCTAAGTCGCTTCAGTCGTGTCCGACTCTGTGCGACCCCATAGACAGCAGCCCACCAGGCTCCCCCATCCCTGGAATTCTCCAGGCAAGAACACTGGAGTGGGTTGCCATTTCCTTCTCCAATGCATGAGAGTGAAAAGTGAAAATGAAGTCGCTCAGTCATGTCCAACTCTTCGAGATCCCATGGACTGCAGCCTACCAGGCTCCTCCATCCATGGGATTTTCTAGGCAAGAGTACTGGAGTGGGGTGCCATTGCCTTCTCCAGATTATACACAGATAAATATAAACTGCTGTTGTCATTGTTCAGTCCTTCAGTCCAGTCCAATTCTTTGCAACCCAAGGACTGTGGCACGCCAGGCTTTCCTGTCCTTCAGTATCCCCTGGAGTTTTCTAAAACTCATGTCCACTGAGATGCCATCCAACCATCTCATCCTCTGTTGTCCCCTTCTCCTCATGCCCTCAATTTTTCTCAGCATCAGGGTCTTTTCCAATGAGCTGGCTCTTCATATCAGGCGGCCAAAGTATTAGAGCTCCAGCATCAGCCCTTCCAGTGAATATTCAGGTATGATTTCCTTTAGTATGGACTGGTTTGATCACCTTGATGTCCAAGGGACTCTCAAGAATCTTCTCCAGCACCACATTTCAAAAGCATCAAAGTGATGTCTGCTTTTTCATATGCTGTTTTGGTTTGTCATAGATTTTCTCCCAAGGAGCAAGCATCTTTTAATTTCACACAGATTATATTGTATGCAACACATGCTATATTTTATATAGACTATGTATAAATCATATATAACCTTGTGCTCTTATTGATATTTCCAACTTAGATTAGATATTGTAGGGTTTTCTCCATTACCTTCTTTGTTACTATATTTTGTCTTTTCTCAGACACTGAAAAACTGTGATCCTAATATCATCAACAGTTTTGTTGATTTGCTTTTTTTTTTTTTTTTGGCCATAGCATGCAGCTTGTGGGATTTTAGTTCTCCAACCAGGGATGGGATCAAACCAGGCTCTCATCAGTGAAAGCACACAGTCCTAACTACCAGACTGCCAGGGAATTCCCTGCTTATTTGCTTTATTCTATGACACACATATGATAATTTCAAAATTACAACATCAACAATAAAAACACTGAGTGAAATTTAGGATTCCCTTGAGTTCTTTTTGTCCTCAGAAAACCTGTCACCAAAAGATGGACTCTGTGAGCCAGAGTCCTGTGTGCAAAAGACATTTGAAATATTTCCTTTTGGTGTATAGTTATATGTGATCTATTAGACATGCAATTTGGTTAACTGGTTACAGGTTTTAGTTGAGCAGACAGGATACCTGTGACTTGTCTTGCACAAGGATCCTGGAGCATCTTGATCTGCTGCCTCTCTCCTTCTTTCTGATCACCTGCATCATTATCACAGCTATTGGCCAGTCTTTTAATCCTGAACTAAACTGTCCTCTCCTGCCATGAAGCTAGCATTGAAAAACATTAGGTATTTAGTGCGTATATCCTGTGCTTAGTTGCTTAAGTCATGTCCAACTCTTTGTGACCCCATGGACTGTAGCCCACCAGGCTCCTCTGTCCATTGGGATTCTCCACACAACAATACTGGAGTGGGTTGCCATACCCTCCTCCATATTTAGTACCCATACACCAATGTAATGTCTCTGGTTTTTAATATGCTGTCTAGATTGGTCATAACTTTCTTTCCAAGGAGTCAGCGTCTTTTAATTTCATGGCTGCAGTCACCATCTGCAGTGATTTTGGAGCCCAGAAAAATAAAGTCAGCCACTGTGGTCATGTATGGATGTGAGAGGTGGACTGTGAAGAAAGCTGAGCACTGAAGAATTGATGTTTTTGAACTGTGGCATTGAATAAGATTCTTGAGAGTCCCTTGGATTGCAAGGAGATCCAACCAGTCCATCCTAAAGGAGATCAGTCCTGGGTGTTCATTGGAAGGACTGATGTCGAAGCTGAAACTCGAATACTTTGGCCACCTGATGCCAAGAGCTGACTCATTTGAAAAGACCCTGATGCTGGGAAAGATTGAGGGCAGGAGGAGAAGGGGACGACAGAGGATGAGATGGTTGGATGGCATCACCGACTCGATGGACATGGGTTTGGGTAGACTCCAGGAGTTGGTGATGGACAGGGAGGCCTGTTGTGCTGTGGTTCATGGGGTCACAAAGAGTCAACACAACTGAGCAACTGAACTGATACTTATACTGATACACCAATGTAAAAGAAAACCCTTCATTGTTAGAACTCTTGAGCCAGATCTGAAAGACAGGGCTGCCATGGGTAGGATTGCCAGGGAAGAGGACATGACCACAGGGACGACAGAGAGAATCAGTGGGGAAAAGATGAAGGGAGAAAGCAACAGGTCAAGACAGAAGGTGTACCCTGGAGCCAGAGAGCCACAACTACTGAGCCCACATGCTGCAACTGCTGAAGCACGTGTGCCTAGAACCTGTGCTTCACAGCAAGAGAAGCCACCACAATGAAAAGCCTGCACACCACAACTAGAGAAAGCGTGCACACAACAAAGACCCAGCATGATCAAAAAAAGAAAAAAAGAAGATTGGAATGAGCTCCAACTTGAGAGGAAAAGGACACCAGTGTTGTGAGGATCCTCCAAATAAGGCTGAAAAAACCTGAGTCAGGACTTTCATGTCTGCAGGAAGAATTAGCTGCCTTCCAGTCCAACAAAAGCTCAAATCGGAGGAAATGCACTTAACCCACAACAGAAAACAATAGCAAAAACTGATGTTTATTTAGGAGACACTGTTCTGATGATTTACGCCTCTTGGTACATTTAATCCCTCTGACAACCAGTGGTAGGTCATATGATTATCCTCATTTTACTAATGAGGGAAATGAGGCAAAGAGAGGTTTCTGTAACTCACTTAGAGTCACAGAGATAGTGAGTGGCAGAGTCAGGATTCAAACAACAGAGCCTGGTCCAAACTCCAGCACATCATAAGAATCTCTTCCTCCAAAGCCAGGTGTTTGGCTCTTGGAAAGTTAAGGGATTATTCAAGGCCAGTGAGATTCTATACTGGCTGTATGAACTGGTGATAGAAACTATAAAGTGAGCCCTGCAATCATGGTTTCATTCCAGTTAAGCCACTTAATCCCTAAGTGACTATGGAGTAAGTTTCTTGTTTAGAAACCACAGTTATACCCAACATCATGACTAAAATAACAGGTTAGGACAACTGTTTTAAGTATAGATTGTACTTGGTCAAATTGCAAGTGTACCTGTGAGCACAAGCTGTATAAGTGGGAAAATTATGAGATCTCAGACATGAGTTTGGTGTGATTTTGTAGCCTCCTTTTTTGTCTGTTTCCTAGGTTTCGTTTACTTGCTCTGCATGTGTAACTTTATCCTCCTTCAACACATGGGCTCTCAGTTTCTTTTATATCCAAGTATTTGAACTTGGGTTCCAGGCTCACAACATGGTTTCAGGTTTTAAACAACTCTCTGATCTCCCTATGCTGGCTTTATAAACCCAATAATGACCACAGGGTGCTCCACTGATGACTCTTAAATCTCAAGTGCACTCTGCCACATGAGAAGTTAAGAAATAAAAATGAAACAAATCCCATGGATGTAAAGTGGTGAGAAACTACCCTTCCTCTAGACTCCCAATTTAAAGTCATGCCATTGAAACTTATGGTCTTTACTGTGTATACCTTTTTTATATCCAACACAAGAGTGTAAGGTAATAGCCTGCAAACATCTGTTCTTGGCTCCCATCCAACATCTGGGCTATCACCATGCATTTGAGTCAGGCAGAGAAAAAAAAAAACAAACAAACGAGTGAATGAATGCATGCAAGAATGAAATAACCACTGTTTTGTTCTTGCTCTTTGCTGATGTCATTATTCATCTGAAGATGATGGCAGTGAGAGGGTATCAGGAAAGAAGGCCTGGGGTCTCCAAACGAAGGAAATAGGCTGCAAGCATCAGACATTTTTTATTTCTCCCTTAAGCAGCAGGAGGAAATGAACTACAAGTGTCAGATTTTTTCCTTCTCTATACAGAATTAAAAGGAGGTTTCTTTTAAAATTCTGTGTTGCCATGATGACACCTGGTTCCACCTGAACTTAACTTTTCTCAAACCTTGAGCTAACCAATACATTTTTCTTATGGAAATGTTTTCCTTAAGCTATGTTAATGAACTATGTAGTTACCCTAAACTCTGTCTTTCTTCAAGTCGGTTCCGCTTAAGACTCAGAACCGATAAGGGCTCAACAAACCAGTATGTTTTACTCATACATTGTTCTCCTACTCTGTTTCTTAATGAAACTATATATTTACTTGGAAACCTGCCTTTCTTCAAGATTCATGTCAATTGTTTTATGGCCCGGGATGATTCATCTTGTGCCAATGTTATCTCCAAATGCATGTTATGGGTGAGGGGCCTGGTGCCACTCTGAGTTTTGAGACATTTCCTTTCTCTAATTAGCAGCTTGCTGATAGGTATATGACATACTGCCAAAGGCTAGCAGGGGGACACTCTTCCTGCCCCCTTCTGGTGTCTATGTCAGAAGCTTTGTCTATCTCTTTTATACTTTAATAAAACTTTATCACACAAAAGCTCTGAGTGATCAAGCCTTGTCACTGGCCCTGGATTGAATTCCTCTCCTCTGGAGGCCAAGAATCCCAGTATCTTTCACGGCTCAGCAACAACCTTTCAGCAGGAAGGGTAGAAAGGACCTAGGGAAGAAAGGGAAAGGGCTAAATATCAAGAGAAAAGACTACCTGATCACAATTTGTAGAGAACAGAATAGTCTGGGAAGGTTTGCTATATCAACAGCTGTATTAATCCAGGTAATACCAGAAAACCCAAAAGTCCCAGTGGATTATTTGCTTACATTCCAGTATGACGTAGGTGTTCCTGATAGGGCAGCTCTCCTTCAAGCAGTGACTCAGATGCCCAGTTTCTTTCCATTTTTAATGATAGTTCCCTCCTCAAGACTTGATTTCCAGTATTATCACTGGCATCAGTTTTCAGTAAGCAGACAAGAAGAAAAGGGAGTGGAGAAATCATTTGCTTCTTAACTAGCTCAGCCTGTACGTGACACACATCACACCCATACAACCTGCCATTGGCACCCAGCCCCACCTAGATACAAGGCAGTTTGGAAAGTCTCCTGGAAGACTCCTAGAATACAGGTTACAAGATATAAGGCTCCTGGAAGGGAAGCATGCATTCTTTGTGGGACATTAGCTATCTATGCCATAAGAACTCCAGGAGGGTTAGTCAGGATCCTGTATTGAGAATATTTGCTTAGGGGAAAAGATGGCACTGGGAAAGAATTCAAAGGAAAAAAAAATCACAGGCTGCCATCTCTCAAAACCCCTAGATATGGGCAAAACAAACTATCCTGAGTCAAAATTGTGAAGACAATTACAAAAGACCACTCCTCTCTTCATTAATGCCTTGCCCACCTCTGATGTTCAGACAGGCATTCATTCAGTACTTTTGTGGTGACCCAAAGCTCTTCAGCAATTCTGCTCCATTCTCTCAAGACATTGCTAGGATGGCCAGCTAATCAAGTGCTAAGAGGTACACAATTGAATTAAATTTCATCTTTAATGTAATTGTATTTTTAAATATTTCTTATTTTCATAACCTAAGGTCGCAAAGAGTCGGACACGACTGAGCGACTGAACTGAACTGAACTGAAGGACCTTAGAAACTTTGGACCTCATAAAATGATTTAATCACACTATTACAGTTCAATTTAGGCAAAACTTGACAGGCAGCTAGTCTTTTGGAAGCCCCTAATCATAATACCCAGCCTGCTCTATTAGTGAAGCCAACTCATTAATAAAATAGTAATAAATAATAATAAAATACTAAAACTAATAAAATCTCCATCATTATCATAGTTCCTAATGCTTTACAAAGCCATTTAATATGCATGTATAAATCAAAATAACAGTATGGAAAAGGAAAAACATGCCATCTCCGTTTTACTGATGAGGAAACGAGACTCAGAAAAGCTCAATCACACAGATTACACGGATTTCAAATTACTGAGCAGACTAAAAGCTAAACCCAAGACTAGTTCTGATTCCTAGTTCAGGGCTCTTCCATCATTCTGAGAAAATGAGCCTGTTTGAGATATTCAATATATTGTGCAAATATTGTGATGTTCAATACTTCTTGGGTATTAAAAGGTCTCAGCCTTTCAAATTATCTCCCAGCAGAAATTGGCCTGTTTACCTGTTTTTCAACCTAGTCATACAGTTGAGATGCATTTTCTTATTTTCTCTTTGACATGTATCACCTCTCCATTAATATTCTGATTGTCCTCTTTGTCCATCTTGAGTTTCCACCCATGGTCAATTATCTGTGAGAAAACATGTTTGTACTTTGGTTAAAATGCCATGATTGACATTATTACTTACTTCTCAATCCACAGAAAATGTTCCACAGTATTGCATTCTTCCCAGTCACCCTTGCCAACCTACATCCCGGGGAAGTAATGCACTCTTTCCCTCCTTTTTATTTTTCAGTCACGAAAGCTGATTGAACAAGCACTAAACTAACAGTGTTGGGTGGTGCCAGGAAAGCAAGTGGAGACCTGTGACCTGACCCATACGGTTAAAAGAGGACCGAAGTGATAAGCCAGGGTTCCCTGGCAGCTCAGTGGAAAGAATCTGCCTGAAATGCAGGAGATGCAGGGTATTCAGGTTCAATCCCTGGGTTGAGAAGATCCCTTGGAGGAGGAAATGGCAACCCACCCAATATCCTTGCCTGGAGAATCCCATGGACAGAGGAGCCTGGTGAGCCACAGACCATAGGGTCACAAACAGTCAGACGAGACTGAAGTGACTGAGCACACATGCCTGTAGTGATAAGCCACAAATGGGAGTAAATTTCTCCTCATATCCCCATGCAAATCCAGTCTGCTATACAGCAGGACTTGTGTGTATTTGACAGTAACTATGTTTCGGAGAAGGTGATGGCACCCCACTCCAGTACTCTTGCCTGGAAAATCCCATGGATGGAGGAGCCTGGTGGGCTGCAGTCCATGGGGTCGTGAAGAGTCAGACACAACTGAGCAACTTCACTTTCACTTTTCACTTTCATGCATTGGAGAAGGAAATGGCAACCCATGCCAATGTTCTTGCCTGGAGAATCCCAGGGATAGGGGAGCCTGGTGGGCTGCCGCCTATGGGGTCGCACAGAGTCAGATACGACTGAAGCGACTTAGCAGCATGTTTAGGAGGGGCTTCCCTGGTGGCTCAGCAGTAAAGAATCCACCCGCAACATAGGAGATGTAGGAGACTCAGGTTTGATCCCTGGGTTGAGAAAATCCTCTGTAGAAGGACATGGCAACCGACCCCAATATTCTTGCCTGGAGAATCCCATGAACAGAGGAGCCTGGGAGGCTACCGTCCATGGGGTCACAAAGAGTCAGATACAACTGAAGTGACTGAGCATGCATACATGCATGGACATGCTTAGGAGAAAATCTGCCCCACTTATACCATTTTCCCAGACTCTCTACTTTGTTCAAGATACTCCATTAAATCCTCATCCCTTATCTTTGCCTCTTTTCCACATCCCTAATTCCTTTAAATAATTGCCTCACAATCTCTGTTCTTCCTTATCTTTACTCTCCTTTGTCCGTTTTGTTCTCCAGATTATTTTCTAATTAGTTGTGCTTGAGCCTGATATTTCTGCTCAATGCTTCCTCTCAAAATATACCATATTAAGTCTCTAGAAGATTTTTCTCTAATATCCAGCTGCTCTAAAATTGCAGATGAGCTTATAGGACTGCAGTTAGCAAACTACAGGCCAAATCCAGCCTGTGATCCATTTTTGTAAGGCTACCAAACTAAGAATGGTTTTTATACATTTAAAGATTGTAAATCCACACAGAGCTTCATATTCCACAGAGACAGAAGGGAATCACAAAACTTAAAATAGTTATTATCTGACCTACAGAAAAAGTTTGGCAGCTACTGTTCTAGACTATGAAAAACTTCTAGTCTCTCACTCATTGCTATTCTCAGTAATCTTGATGATTTTTTGAGATTGTCTACCCAGTTTTCAAGTAGAGGACACAGGATTACTGGGCAACCAACTGCAAAAAGGAACCAGAACCTGAGGTCCCTGATATTGTTATTCATGTCCATGACCATTATTAGAAGAGTTTAGAATTTCTTTTTATCTCAATTAATTTTGGGGGGGTATTTGGGGTTTCCCAGATGATGCAGTGGTAAAGAATCTACCTGCCAATGCAGGGGACCCAAGAGATTCAGGTTCAATCCCTGGGTTGGGAAAATCTCCTGGAGTAGGAAGTGGAAATCCATTCTAGTATTCCTGCCTGGAAAATTTCATGGACAGAGGAGCCTAGCAGGCTACAGTCCATGGGGCTGCAAAGAGCTGAACACAACTAAACACACACACACAGACACGCACATATGCACACACGCTGGGGTCATAGAGAACAACTCCTCGATCGTGGTCTTCACATTCCCAGTGGATGAGGGCTACCCTCGAGAACCAACATCTTTCTCTCCAACCAGGGGAGTCAGGGAGAAACGGGTAAGGTGGACCAGCACACAAAACAGCAAGTTGGCTGTCCCGGAGGAGAAAGGCCTGAATCAGTTAGCCTCCTAGGTGGTAGGGGCTGGGTCTCCCCGAGCCACACCAAGATAGAGGCTGATTTGACTCTTTCCCACATTTGAATTACACCTCCTGCCTCTGCTTCTGATCCCCTGTTAGCAGGGTGAGGTGTCACTAGAGAAGTAATGAACCTGGGAGGCTGCAATAGCAGTTTTCCCTGGGTACTGATGGGCGTACCCGTCGTGCTGCCAAGCCTGACTGCTTTCCTGAGACAGATACCAGCGCTAAGGTGTGTGTGAGTTTGTAACAGCAGATCTGAAGAAGACCTCCACTAAAAACTCACTTTTATGAGGGGAAACATGCTCTTGGTTGGCAAAATAGGATGAAATCAAAATAACAGACAAACAACACACTGGAACAAGTTTTATAGTCAAGACCTACCTAACTGTAGGTACACACCAGCTGTAGAACAAGCTAAACTCACATGTTTAGCCACAGGCTGTGAGAGTAGATTTAGAAGACACTTGTAAAAATAGTAGCAACAAGATCAGTAGTAAGATAGAGGGAGAAAGATCTTTTGTCGGCTCAGAATATTGCTCTCACTAGAATGTGAAATGTCCATAGGGTGATTTTCATTTTTTAATAAATGTTCATTAAACCTATGTGAACTGCTAATTTTCAATCTAAAGCTCAGACAGGAGAAGACACTTGTTCAGGACCATATGGTTATAAAGGACAAGACACAGAAGAGAAGAACAGGGAGAGAACAGGGAGGAAAAACACAGATGCAGTTAAACAGGTGTGACTTCAGCTTTCTAGTCTACCACTTAGAAGAGACCTAATTTGGGGTGAGTTACTCACCTCCCTGAGCCTCAGTTTTCTCATCTCTAAAGTTGGAACAATATCTAATTTTCAGGGATTTTGAGAGGACTCAAGTTCATTTTTCTAATGTGATTAGTTAATGGCTGATCCCCTAGAAGGGAAAAGGATGCAGAGAGGAAGCTGTGTGGGTACCAGGTACTCTTACTCCAGGAAACACAGGGCAAAGTGACCTTAGTGTCAGGGTACCAGAATTTCAGGCAGGATGATACTTGCATTTCCATATCCTTTGGGGATGAAAGGTTAGAAAAACTTGCAGTTCTCACTAACGCATCCAACAGTGACCATGGAAATTCCTAGCTGCAAAAAGCATTTCAACTCTGGGGCCAAAATTTCCAACAAAAATGTTTGCACAGCAACCCCCACCCCTTCACTGTGTGTTGGACATTCCAGATCCTCAAATACGTGTGCAGGGCAATGCCCCCTTCTTTTCCTGCCTCGAACTTTGAATCTCCTGTTTTCTGACATTCTCAGCCTCCTAGGAGACCCCTAACCACATCCATGTGTTAAAAGATAATCCTGTCTGAGAATGAAGGTTAGGGAAGAAAAAAATGAAACAAAGGAACATGTACCACCAACATTTCACCCGCCTGAGTGTCTACCCATTTCCTGCACTGGGGCTATCTCTACAGAGAGGACCAACTAATAACGTTGCCTCCAGGTTTGCAAAATCTCTGTTATTATTCATATTTGGATATAATCCTTATTGTCTTTGTTGAAAAGACAACATAAAATTGATAAGAATCACTTTGGAAAGCAAAAAAGTATACCCTGATGAGACTGACTAGGGATATAGTCTATGACTCTGCAATCTTATTCTTAAGTATATAATCTGAAAACTCTTGCACCATGAGATATAAGAATATTCTAGCACAACTGGTTATAACAGAAAAACCTGGAAACAAATTACATGTTGTCAAAGGCAGGCTGTATTAATAAATCGCGGTATTTCCGTATCATGGAGCACTACACATCTATGGACATAAATAAACTGTTGTACCTCTAAGGACGTGGATAAATCTCAAAAAGTACAATGATGACGGAACCAAAGTAACACAAAATAGTGTGTTTCCATATAGTTTAAAAGTAAATGAAGCTAGGGGATGACAGAGGATGAGATGGTTGGATGGTGTCACTGACTCAATGGATATGAATTTGAGCAAACTTCGAGAAACAATGAAAGACAGGGGAGCCTGGTGTGCTGCAGTCTATGAGGTCACAAAAAGTTGGACACAACTTGGCGACTGAACAACAACAACATATTATTATTTAGCAATAAAGAAAACTAAGGGGGTGATTTGTTACCTCTGGAAGTAGGAGAGGGATACCATTGAGGCTTCCCTCGTAGCTCAGTCAGTAAAGTATCTGTATGCAGTGCAGGAGACCCAGGTTCAATTCTTGGGTCAGGAAGATCCCCTGGAGAAGGAATGGCAACCCACTTCAATATTCTTGCCTGGAGAATCCCATGGACAGAGGAGCTTGGCAGACTAGTCTATGGGGTCATCAAAGTCGGAAACGACTGAGCAAGTAATCTCTCACCATTGAGGAGGTTCGCCCAAGCGTCTTCAGAGGAACTGGCAATGTTCTCTTTTTAAGTTGGCTAGTTGGAACTTGAGTGCTTATTTTATGATTGTAATTATGCATCTTAAACTGTTCATATATTCTATATACATCCTTGGCTATGAATAATTTATTTCACAATAAAAAATTAATGTAACCCAAATGTGCATGGGCTATCCCTTGGGTAGCCTCTGCTGTTACTCCACACTGAGCCCAGGAAGCAGCAGTGTCAACTTTGACAAGTAGCACAAATTTTATTAAATGTTCTGTGGAAGATAGATATGAGTGTTAAGTATTATGCAGCACATGGCAAAACTTAATCTTTCCTTTTTATCATTTCCATTTTTCTTTTCTCCTGCACAAATGCTTTCTCTTTCTCATACACCTGTCTCCTCCAAAGCCTTTAAGAAGCCCCATCTAGAAACTGTGACAATCAATTCTTCCCACCACACACAGCCAGGTGTCCTGGCCAGCCTTCACCCCTGCAGCATGATTGAGGGGCAATGATTGATACGGAATTTTGAATCTCATCAAAAAACTATTAACTAACACACAAACTAATTTCAGAAAAGGAAAAGCATAGATGAAGAGGAATCTGTCCCTGCAAAAAAAAAAAAAAAAGAGCTAAAAATCCAAAGAGCAGTGACCTTCCAGGTTTCTATGAAATATTGCCAATTCCAGTTGAGTATCTTGTGTGCTTAGTTGCTTCAGTTGTGTCTGACTCTTTGTGACCCTATGGACTGTAGCCCACCGGGCTCCTTGGTCCCTGGGATTTTTCTGGCAACAATACTGGAGTGGGTTGCCATACCTTCCTCCTGGGGATCTTACCAACCCAGGGATCGAACCCATGTCTTCTGCATCTCCTGCATGGTAAGCAGATTCTTTACCACTGACCCACCAGGGAGGCCCTTGTCTATCTTAAGAACTGGCAAAATTAGTTTCATGCCATGAGAAACAGAATAGGTCTAAGCACTTGTTCACTCATTACTCATGGTTTCACCTCACTCTGCAGTCTAGAAGAATAGAAGCCACTGGAGGTGAAGCCCCACATCTTACCTACGAACCCACCTATTCACTGGCCTTCATCACATCCTTCTTCCCTCTCGAAGCTCATCTTTCCCCTTTGGCACTGGGTGCCATTGTTTCTTAAATCCTAGAAGACATCAAGCCTTAACATTATATTTTCTCTTCAGAAACTCCAACTTTTCCCTCACTCCTGGATTATCTTCACTGGCAAAAAAAAACATAATCACAGTCTCTTCTTAAGAATATAACAATAATCCTTCACTGATCCACACCTCTCCATAACTCCTGGTCCATCTCTCAGAGCTCTTTTATAGACAAACTTTTTGAAAAGTTTGATTCTGGACACACACTGCCTCGATTCCTGAATTCTCACTCAAATTTGTGCTACTGAAATCTAAATTCAGCTCTCACTTCTCAATTAAACAGTTCTTGCCAAAGTACCCATGACCTCCATGTTGTAAAACGTTCAGTGGACATTTCTTAGTCATCCTACTGAACTTCTGAGCAATGGTATTTCCTCTTCCTTGAAACTCTTTTTTGCTTCCTAAAATTACTTTCTCTTTTACTGGCTGTTTCTCTCAGTTTCTTTGAATGGTTCCTCCTTTACTCAAATGCCGAATCAGGGAGGTCCAAAGAATTGATCTGAGCCCTCTTTGTTCTTCTCTCTACATTTTCTTCTCTAAATAGCCTCATCAATTTCCACAGATCTATGTAGGATCTTTATGTGGAGGCCTCTTAAATTTACAAGTGAAGTCTTTGAGCTCTTCTGAGCTTAAAACTCATATCCAACTACCTGCTTCTTTTACCTACTAGCCTTCTCTTGGAAAATTTACACATATCTCAAATGTAAATAGAACACTTATCTTCCTCTTGAGCCTGCTTTTTTATTGAAATATAGTTGACTTACATTTTTTAAAAGTTTTATTGGTATTTAGTTGCTTTACAATGTTGTGTCACTTTCTGCCACAGAGAAAAGTGATTAATTTATATGTATACAGATATCCTTCTTTTTTGGAGTTCCTTTCTATTTAGGTCACCATAGAGCACTGAATAGAGTTTCCTGTGCTATATAGTAGGTCCTCATTATTGTTGTTCTGTCACTCAGTCATGTCCAACTCTTTGTGACCTCATGGACTGCAGCACGCCAGGCTTCCCTGTCCTTCAACATCTCCTGGAGCTTGCTCAAACTCATGTCCGTTGAGTTGGTGATGCCATCCAACCATCTCGTCCTCTGTCGTCTTCATTAGTTATTTATTTTATACATAGCAGTGTATATATCGGAGAAGGCAATGGCACCCCACTCCAGTACTCTTGACTGGAAAATTCCATGGATGGAGGAGCCTGGTGGGCTGCAGTCCATGGGGTCGCTAAGAGTCAGGCAGGACTGAGTGACTTCACTTTCACTTTTCACTTTCATGCATTGGAGAAGGAAATGACAACCCACTCCAGTGTTCTTACCTGGAGAATCCCAGGGACACTGGAGCCTAGTGGGCTGCCGTCTATGGGGTCGCACAGAGTCCGACACGACTGAAGCGACTTAGCAGCAGCAGCAGCAGTGTATATATCTCAATCCCGATCTCCCAGTTCATCCCACCCCTCCCTTCCCCACCTCGGTATCCATTCATTTGTTCTTTCCATCTGTCTCTATTTCTGCTGTGCAAATAAGTTCATCTGTACATTTTTCTAGACTCCATATGTAAGCAATATTATATGATGTTTGCTTTTCCCTTTATGACTTACTTCACTCTGTATGACAGTCTCTAAGTCTATCCATGTCTCTTTAAATAGCACTATTTCATTCATCTTCATGGTTGAGTAATATTCCATTGTATATATGGACCACATCTTCTTTATCCATTCCTCTGTTGATGGACATTTAGATTGCTTCCATGTCCTGGCTGTTGTAAATAGTGTTGCAAAGAACATTGGGGTGCATATGTCATTTTTGAATTATGGTTTCCTCCCTGTATATGTGCCCAGAAGTGGGGTTCCTGGATCATATAAGAGTTCTATTTTTAGTTTTTTGCTGCTGCTGCTGCTAAGTCGCTTCAGTCGTGTCCAACTCTGTGTGACCCCTTGAGGAACCTCCAAATTGTCCTCCATAGTGACTGAACCAACCAATTTACATTCCCATCAACAGTGTAGGAGGGTTCCCTTTTCTCAACATACTCTCCAGCATTTATTGTTTGTAGATTTTTAATAATGGCCATTCTGACCAGGGTGAAGTGGTATCTCATTGTCGTTTTGATTCGCATTTCTCTAATAGTGATGTTTAGCATATTTTCATGCATTTGTTGGCCATCTGTAGGTCTTCTTTGGAGAGATGTCTATTTAAATCTTCCACTCATTTTTGACTGGAATATATATATATATATATATATATATACACTTGCGTGAACTGTTTGTATATTTTGGAGATTAATCCCTTTTTGGTTGCTTCATTTGCAAATATTTTCTCCCATTCGGAAGTTTGTTTTTTTTTCATTTTGTTTATGGTTTCCTTTGCTATGCAAAAGCTTTTAAGTTTAATTTGGCCCCTTTTGTTTATTTTTGTTTTTATTTTCAATACTCTAGGAGGTGAATCAAAAAAGATCTTGCTGTGATTTATGTCAAAGAGTGTTCTGCCTACATGTTCCTCTAAGACTTTTATAGTGTCTGGTCTCACACTTAGGTCATTATTTCATTTTGGGTTTGTTTTTGTGCATGATGTTAGGGAATGTTCTAATTTCATTCTTTTATATGTAGCTGTCCAGTTTTTCCAACACCACTTATTGAAGAGGATGTCTTTTCAACATTGTATATTCTTGCCTCCTTTGTCATAGATTAGGTGACCAAAGGCTGATTTATAGTGTCGTGCTAATTTTTGCTATACAGCAAAGTGATTCAGTTATACATACACATATGCTCTTTTTTCATATTCTTTTCCATTATGATTTATCATCAGATATTAATATAGTTCCCTATGCTGTACAGTAGGATCTTGAGCCTGTTTCTTTCTCTTTCTTCCAAATCTTCCCAAATCAGTACACAGCAATCCATTACTTCAGTAAGAGGCATCCTTGATTCCTTTCTTTCCTTCATCATTCTTATCTAAATTATCAAAAACATGACCAATTTTTATCTTTAACATATAATCTCAAGCCTACATTCTTCTGTCTTTACTGCCCTTGCATGACTCCAAGACAGTACCATCCCCTTCACTGATGGTGCTCCTGCAGCACTTCCTCACTCGTCTCCCAAGTCCTCCCTTCCGAACTCTTAACTATGGGTAACATCTCTGAGTGATCCCACTCCTACGTCTTTCCAGGATGCCTGGCTCATTCTACTCCATCCACATTTAACTGAGCTCCTCCTCTTGCTGTTTCCTCTGCCTGAAGTATTTGCCTCCCTATTTCTCTCCTGCATCACCAACTGGGAGAGGCTTGTTACTCATTTTACCCAGAGTACCTTCACCCATCAGCCTCTGTCTGTCTCTCATTTATTCCCTTTGTGACATAGTAATTACAAATAGTGGCCACCTTATTTACTTTTCTTCTACTGCTTTCCTCTTTGTCAGTCTCTCCTACCTGAATACACACTTCACAAGTATCAGGACCTCCTATGTTTTGTTTATCTGTATGCTCCTAGTTGCTAGCCTAGTGACTGATATAAAATAGTTGCCAGACATAGCAAAGGGAGCAAGATAATGACAAATTCATCAAAAGTACACAATTAAATGACTTCAGTATAAATGAATTTATCGCCTCATGTGTCAGCCATTGTGTCAGGGAGACAGAAATAAAAGACAAGTAAATATGCCACGGGGAACGCCACGACAGACGTACACACAGGAGGTGACAGGCAGACAAAGGGAGGGCACCTGATCTAGATGAGAGTGGGTGGGAAGGGAAGCCAAGAAAAGCTACCTAAAGGGGTCTGACATTTCAGAGGTTGTTTCAAGTCATCGAGAGAGGAAATGGAGGAAGGGCATTCCAAGTGGAGTAAAGATAAAGTGTGCCAATCTGAGAGGATTCTTCTCTATCTAATTCCTCCAGCAGAAGCACGTACACTGAGGGCTGAACTTCCACTCTCTTTTCCTTAACCCCAAACTAGCCAAATGTACTATGCTTCAAAATGTCCTCTCATCCCAACCCTCTGCTTCCAGGAAGGACTGTATTTATTATTTTCAGATACACCTACTTAAAAGGAAATATTCAGCCCGCCTATAAAATGCACAGATTTCAAGCAAAGGTAACAACTTGGAATTCATTATTTGCAGGCAAGTTTGCTACACTGACCTAAATGAGAGACTCGCCTGAGATGACTCCTGCCTGTCACAGTATCTCTTAATCCACACTCAGAGAAGACAGAGAACAACCCAGAACTAGTTCTTGTTGCCCAGGGAGATTTTGGAACCATGTGTTAATGGTTTATGTGGGAAAAGAAGGAGAAGTTTCTGTGGTTGTGCTGTTGAAAGTTTTGTCGAGACTTTTATGTGTTTTTTTTGTTGTTTTTTTTTTAAGAGGACTTCCCTGGTGGTGCAGTGGATAAAAATCTGTCTGCCAATGCAGGGACACAAGTTCAATCCCTAGTCCAGGAAGATTCCACATGCCATGGAGCAACTAAACTTAACAGCCACAACTACTGAAGCCCATGCACCTAGAGCCTGTGCCCTTCACCAAAAGAAGCCACCGCAATGAAAAGCCAGTGCACTGCAACAAAGAGTAGCCCCAACTTGTAGAAACTAGAGAAAGCCCACATGCAGCAACGAAGACCTAGTGTAATCAAGAATAAATAAGTGTTTTAAAAATAATAATAATAATAAATAAATAAATAAAAATTTTAAGCAGGTAAATAGTGAGTATTAGCCAGAATTTGAGTATAATCATTAGTTACTAAGATCTGTGGATTCACAGGAGTCATTTCTGAGTTATGTTTAATTAAGGAGAATTTTAACATGATGTTTTTTTCCACCCTTCTACCAGGATATCCCTGGTGGCTCACATGGTATAGAATCTGCCTACAATGCAAGAGACCCAAGTTCAATTCCTGGGTCGGAAAGATCCCCTGGAGAAGAGAATGGCTACCCACTCCAATATTCTTGCCTGGAGAATTCCATAGACAGAGGCACCTGATGGGCTATAGTCCATGGAGTCACAAAGAGTTGGACATGACTGAGCGACTAACACTTTATTCCCACCCTAAGGGTTTGAAATTATACTGCAAAACACAAAAGTTAAAATTAGAGGGATCTTTAGTAATAATCTTTTTTACCCCTTCATTTAAAATCAGGGAGACTAAGATCAGTAGAGTAAGACTATTCATGTAATCAATGTGTTTGTGGAGGTCAATTTTATGTATCCACTTGAGTGGGGCAGGGAGTGCTCAGATCTTTGGTCAAACATCACTTCTGGGTGTATCTGTGAAGGTATTTCTGGATAAGATTAACATTTGAATCTGTAGCCTGAGTAAAGCAAATTGCCCCTCCCCATGTGATGGGCTCCATCCAATCTGTTAACAACCTGAGTTGAATAAAAGGCTAAGAAACAATTCTTCTTCCCTGCCTGACTGTCCTCAAGCTAGAACATCAGTCTTCTGCCTTGGAATGGAACTATATTATCTATTCTCTTTGGTCTGAATTTCTCAGCCTCCATAATCACATAAGTTCCTAATAATAAATCAATCAATAACTCTCTCTCTCCCTCCCTCTCTGTAAACACACACACACACTTTCTCTCTCTCTCTCTCTCTATTGGTTCTGTTCCTCTTAGAATCTTCACTAACACAGCATCCAGTGTCACTCCAAGGGAATGGCACCCACCTCAATAGCCTCTTCTAACCACTGAGTCCCAGGTCAAACATCACACCATCAGCAGCATTTGCCACCCAGGGCCTGTCGTTTTTCTGTATGACTCTGTGTTCACATGGAGGGCCTGTCCTGAATCTTGCCTTCTCTTTTTTAAAAAAATAATTGAAGTATAGTTGATTTATAACATTATATCAGTTTCAGGTGTGCAATATAATCATTCAGTATTTTTATAGATTATACTGAGAAGGCAATGACAACCCACTCCAGTACTCTTGCCTGGAAAATCCCATGGATGGAGGAGCTTGGTAGGCTGCAGTCCATGGGGTTGTTAAGAGTCGGACACGACTGAGCGACTTCACTTTCACTTTTCACTTTCATGCATTGGAAAAGGAAATGGCAACCCACTCCAGTGTTCTTGCCTGGAGAATCCCAGGGATGGCAGGGCCTGGTGGGCTGCTGTCTATGGTGTCGCACAGAGTTGGACACGACTGAGTGACTTGGCAGTAGCAGCAGCAGCAGGCTTATGATAAAACACTGGCTATATTCCCCGTGATGCACAACATATCCTTAAAACGTACTTATTTTATACACAGTAGTTTGTACCCCATAATCCCCTACTCCTCTATCACCTTTCTCCCTGGTAACCAGTGTTCTCTATAACCTTGAATCTGTTTCTGTTTTGTTATATCCCTGCCTTCTCTCTTGACTTGTCCATTTCCATTAACCTTCTTTTGCCTCTACTGCAACCAGATTCTTTTCCTCATGTAAAACAATACAATCAAATACTCCACACTCTGAGAATAACCTTGTAGCACTATAGATAGTTCACTGAATTGCTCTTAGGGTTTCACCTGCTTTTTGACCCATCTATTAGTTCTCCTCGGATATTGTTTCCATACACACCCAGCTTAGCTCCTATAGACAGAGCTCCCCCACCCCCCGCCCCGCCAGTACCCTAACCCTCCTCCTCTGTCCTGCTTCCCCCCCATCCATGCCCCTCCCTCTTGACTGTAACTCCTGTCATTTCATCTGTCAGCTTTCTCCATGCGTGCACCTGGCTGCAAATTGCTGTTAGAGAAAATCACACAGCTATAAATTAATGATAACAAACTTTATCTGCATTCTTCATGCTGCTCCACAAACGTATTGTGTTTCCTATTCAGTCGACTCTCCACATTTCAATAATAATCACTGCCAGATTTCTTCACTCCTCAGATACTTGACCCCTCTACTTCTGAGTTCACTCTCAGAACAGTACTCATACTCTACTCCATAGAATACAGGGATCCATCAGACAGAAACTCCTTCATCTTTCTAACTGTAGTGGGTTGAATAGTACCCCCTCCCCCACCAAAATATGTCCAGATCCTAACCCTCAAAATCTGTGAACTTATTTGGAAAAAGAATCATTGCAGATGTAATTAAGAGTCTCAAGATGAGATCATCCTGGGTTTGAGGTGAGCCCTACATTCAACGACAGGTCTCTTAATAAGAGAAAGGCAGAAAGAGTTCTGAGATACAGAGAAGCCAACTAAGTGAAGATAGAGGCAGAGAACCCCAGACAAGGGACCCCTTCAGAGGGAGGGAGAGCAGATGCTGCTGCTGCTAAGTCGATTCAGTCGTGTCCGATTCTGTGTGACCCCATAGACGGCAGCCCACCAGGCTCCCCCGTCCCTGGGATTCTCCAGGCAAGAACACTGAAGTGGGTTGCCATTTCCTTCTCCAATGCATGAAAGTGAAAAGTGAAAAGTGAAGTCACCCAGTTGTGTCCGACTCTTTGCGACCCCATGGACTGCAGCCCACCAGGCTCCTCCGTCCATGGGATTTTCCAGGCAAGAGTACTAGAGTGGGTTGCCATTGTCTTCTCTGACACCACCCAGAGTTGGGTAATTTATTATGGCATCCCTAAGAAATTAATAATGCCAACCAATCTGACACCTATCTCCATCCAGACCAGCCCCCCCCCCCCCCAGACCTCTTACAAGAGCAAGGGTGGACACCTCCCATTTATGTCTCCAGGTAGGCTGCGGATCCCACAACAGGGCCTTGTGCTCAAGGGTATACATCTCAAGTCACATACCCTGATATGAATCCCAGCCCCACCATGTACCGTGTGGCCTTGCTACCTATCTGTGCCTCAGTGTCCACATCTCGAAGATGAATCTCGAATTACAGAACTTCTCAGAGAGGCTGCATGCGAGTCAAATGAGATAATGCTCCTAGAACAGTTTCTGTACACAAAAAAAGGGGCACGGCAAATTATTTATCTATTTATTATCTCTGGCTGCCTTCTTAGGGACTAAACTATCAAGTGAATACTTCCTCTCTTGGTTCCTTCAGCCTTTCTTTCTTTATGGGATAATGTCTGCGAGCACTGAAACATTCTCAACCCTTTTCTTTCCAAAGAACAAGCAACAACAGTATTTCTCCCTAACCATACCTCTCCTGCCAATTCCCACTGAGTCCCTAAACTCCAGTTTACAACAGATATTTTCATTTTCTGCACTCACTGCTCCCACTTCCTTGTCCCTTACTTGTGTGTGAACTCACTGAAATTGACTGTGTCCCTTCACTGGACCTGCACTGGACAAGGCCACGTACGTGTCACTAAATCCTAAAGAAAAACATCAGTTGTTATCAGCAATTTTGGCCACTGCTGCACATCTTTTTTTCTTTTTTTTTTAAGCTTCTTACCATTGGCTCTGGCACTGGCCCTCCTGGTTGTCTCCCAGCCTCTCTGGCTGGTCTTCTGTGCTGGCTTCCCCCTCTTTTTTTTATTTTTATTTTTATTTTTTTTAATGTAAATTTATTTATTTTAATTGGAGGTTAATTACTTTACAATATTGTATTGGTTTTGCCATACATCAACATGAATCCGCCACAGGTATACACGTGTTCCCCATCTTGAACCCACCTCCCTCCTCCCTCCCCGTACCATCCCTCTTGCCTTAAAAGATGTGTTCCTCAAGGTTTCTTAGTCATTCTTATTTTATGTTTGGTGAGGTATTGACCACTTCCAAAACATCAATTTACTCTCAACAGGCTGATCATCCTGACTTGTATCTCCAGCCCAGATTCCTCCCCAGTGCTCCAGGCTCATATATCTAATTATTCACTAGACATATCTACCAATACACCTTAGACACCTCAAATTCAACATGTCCAAGGGGGAATACTCACCTTCTCTGGCCTTGAGAATCTACATCTTGTCTAGTACTTGCTGTCTCACTAAGGGGCACCTCCTTTTGTTCAAGCCAGAAAGCTGGGAGCCATTCTGGACTTGTCTCTTCCTTTGATGCCTTACAACCAATTTCCACCAAGTCTTATCTGTTCAACATCTTAAATATCTCTCAGATTCACTCACTTGTCTCCTTCTCTACTGTCTTAATGTAAGCCAATGCCACATCACACATATCTCGAAACTTATGTCCCATCAGGGTTTTCCCTCCAGACCTTCTCCAAACTTCAGCTAGAATAATCTTTCCAAAATAACAAATCTGAGTGTGGCCACCCCTGCTGCCATTCATACACAAACTGTTAAAATTTTTCATTGCTGGTATCTGTTCTTATAATAAAATCCAAACTTCATAGAAAGATTTATCAGCCCCTCCATAATCTGGCTCTCAGCATTTGGCTCCTATCCCATAGCCTTCCTGGCGTTTTGTTGCTCTCCCTTTCCTCCATGGCTTCATACCACTTCTTCAAGGGAGACTTCCATGACTCTCAGCCTTCCAGATATTCCATGACATTCTCTGAATTTCTTTTAGCAGAGGGCTCACCAGAACATGTTGGGATGCTATAATCAATGTCTGCCTTCCACATTGTACAGTGAGCTCTCTAAGGATCGGACTCATGTCTGTCCTGCTCCCCAACATCCCCCCATTGCTTCCCCAAGTTCCTGGCACACAGTAAGCACTTAATGAGGACTGGCTGAGTAAATGAACAAATGCTGCTTTTCTTGTGAATAACTCAGTACTTTATACTGGCATTTCTCTAAATTCCCTGTGAATCGCGATTATTTGTATATGAAAAAAATGACCGTAATTAAGAGTTGACTGAATTAAAGGAGAAGAAGCAACTAAGAGTGATTTATCCATCGCTGGAAGGGTGGGGAGAAAAGGGACCGCTCTTGCATTGTTAGTGGAAATGCAAATTGATACACTGGAGTACAGTGGATACAGTGGAGTACAGTATGGAGACTCCTTTAAAAACTAGGAATAATACTACCGTATGACCCAGAAATCCCACTACTGGGCATACACTCTCAGTTCAGTTCAGTCACTCAGTCGTGTCCGACTCTTTTGACCCCATGAATTGCAGCACGCCAGGCCTCCTTGTCCATCACCAACTCCCGGAGTTCACTCAAACTCACGTCCATCAAGTCGGTGATGCCATCCAGCCATCTCATCCTCTGTCGTCCCCTTCTCCTCCTGCCCTCAATCCCTCCCAGCATCAGTCTTTTCCAATGAGTCAACGCTTCGCGTGAGGAGGCCAAAGTACTGGAGTTTCAGCTTTAGCATCAGTCCTTCCAAAAAACACCCAGGACTGATCTCCTTTAGGATGGACTGGTTGGATCTCCTTGCAGTCCAAGGGACTCTCAAGAGTCTTCTCCAACACCACAGTTCAAAAGCATCAATTCTTTGGCGCTCAGCTTTCTTCACAGTCCAACTCTCACATCCATACATACACTCTCAGTAAACCATAACTGAAAAAGACACATGTACCCCAATGTTCACTGAAGCACTAGTTCATTGCAGCTATTTACAATAGTGAGGACATGGAAGCAACCTAGATGTTCTTCGACAGAAGAATGGATAAAGAAGGTGTAGTACACATACACAATGGAATATCACTCAGCTATAAAAAGGAACACATTTGAGTCAGTGCTAATGAGGTGGATGAACCTAGGGCCTATTATACAGAGTGAAGTAAGTCAGAAAAAGAAAGACAAATATAGTATACTAATGCATATATATGGAATCTAGAAAGATGGCACAGATGAACCTGTTTGCAGGGCAGCAAAGGAGACTCAGACGTAAAGAACAGACTTTTGTTCACAGTGGAGGAGGGAGAGGATGGGATGACTTGAGAGAGTAGTACTGAAACATATACATTTCCAGAGATATGGATATGATATCCATAAATATGATTTCCGTAAAACAGATAACCAGTGGGAATTTGCTGTATGATGCAAAGAACCCAAAGCCAGCTCTGTGAGAACCTAGAGGGGTGGGATGGAGAGAGAGGAGGTTTAAGAAGGAAGGGACATGTGCATGCCTGCGGCTGATTCCTGTTGATCTATGACAGAAACCATCATAAGACTGTAAAATAATTATCCTCCATTTTAAAATGAAATAGAAATTAAAAAAAAAAAACTAATAAAAAAAGAGTGATTTATCCCAGAACTCTCCCATAGAGTAATTTAATTCAAAGGAAAAGAATTATTTGACAAAAACCTAGAAACTGGAAGCAGTTTAACAGTGTTACCTAAAGATCTTGGATAAAAGTTTTGAATGATAATGTATTCAGATTAAGATAGACAATGAAAAGGATACTTTATAGCAGGCTGGTTTCCTGAGGGGCCACTTTGGAAACTATGGAGAAATACATATTTTACTTTAAAAACCTAGAAGAGAAGAATTTGTTATAGGATACTATAGACAACATCTGAATTTGAAGGATTACTAAATAAGACATCTCTTAATCTGGATAAAATTGGACTCTATCTCCTATGCTTTATACACCTTTAACCAATAATCTGCTCCTCACTCATGCCGTTTCAGATAAGTCTGACATTTTATTTCTCTTCTTTTGTATATGGATCATGGATGAGATTTACAGACAACACATGCGCTGAAATGGGATAGATGTGATCTTTGACCAAAATCAAGTCAGAAAAGAACAAAGTTTAATGTCTGTGACTTGATACACAAATAAAAAAGTAAAAGAGTATCTACTAAATGAAGCCCACATGTCATAAGGGAAATGCTGTATGCAAGAACACTGACTTCAGAGAAAAAAAAGAGTTTAGATTTTGCATCGGAAAACCCAGGCTGGTACTGTTAAGTAAGATTTCCAGCAGGTGGCGCCCTGAACCAATTAATGTGAAACACAAGCCCCAATGTGCTGTTAGATACACCTATGCTGTGTGTCTCTCAGTCTTTTCAACCCCATGGACCGTAGCCCGCCTGGCTCCTCTGTGTCCATGAGGATTCTCCAGGCAAGAATACTGGAGTGGGTTGCCATTCCCTTCTCCAGGTTAGACACACGTACATTTTAAGAATTAAAATCACTTACATACTCAAGAGATTGTGGAGTTCCATGCACTCTGTGGAACACGTAAACACATTGTACCTGAACACATTCTTCCACGGGGGACTAGAGTAACAGCATATTATGAAGGCTCACATTAACAAGCCAGACATACAAATATACATATATATGTATGTGAACTTGGATCTGTTTCTTAGAGCCAGTCTGTCTCCTCCAAATTGGTCCTTTAATACCATCTAGTAAATATTCCACCCTCCTGTGCTATATCATCATTCTCTCTCTCTCCACAATCACCAACCCAGATGTCTATGGTCTCTTTAAACACCAACATCCTCTTTTTCCCAATTAGTCTCAGAAGATGGCATGATCACTTCCTTCAAAAGAAGGACAAGGAAGAGGGAGAGGAGGAGGAGGAGCCAGCTCCATCAGCAGGTGGAACTGTCTTATCTTCCAGATGCCAACAAGCAAATCTGCATCTGCACCCATTCTATCACCTTGCCCTGCTTCCTTCCTTCAGCAAGACAGAAGGCAGCTCTACAGGCACCAAAGCGACTCCCTTTTAGCATGCTCTACATCCTATGCCCCTCCTACTTTCTCAGAAACCCTAAGCATCATTTTCTTCTCTATTTCTTTCTCTTGACTATTCGGATTCTCCTTCTCAGTGATTTCCTCCCCAGAGGTTTTTCAAACAGCTCAAGTCTCTCCCACTGACACAGATAAAATGGGTGGACATATAGGTACAGGTTCGACCGTGAGTTAATCATTGCTGAAACCAAGTGATGGGCACATGAGGGTTCATAATACTACTCTGTTGAATTTATTTACATTTGAAAATTTCCAAAGTGAAAAGTTTTAAAAAGAAAAAACAAAAAACACATTCTTGTTTGGCTCTTCCTGTCTTCCAGCTCACCAGCCTTCCTTCATCCCTTCTCAGCCAGACGTCTAAGAGTGGCCTTTCTGTGTTCTCTCCTCATCCTCCCCTCCCTTCTCTCTGCACCCCAATCTGGTTTCTTGCCCTTTTACTCCATAGAAAGTGAAAAAAACCTACCACCAGCTTTCACATATCTTACTCTAACGGATAAGTTTAGTTCTGCTTATTCTTGGCTCTGCGGTGGCACGTGGTACTCAATCAAGTCCCTTCTTAAATGCTCCCTTCCTTTGAATTCAGAAATGATATTCTGGTTTCCCTGCCACTTCCCTTGCCATTGCTTCTCTCTTTTTCTACTGTGCCATTAAACAGTAGAGTTTTTCTTAGCTCATTCTTAGGTCCTTCTCACTCTACTCTTTCTCTTGTGTGATCTCATTCACACTTTTGGCTTCAAATTCCACCAACATGCAGATGACTCCCAAAATTAAATCATTGATTCAGACCCTGACCCAGCTCTTAGCTTCAAAGCACCTCAAAGTTAGAAGCTCAGAGCTGAGCTCACCTACCCTGAACCTGGCCTTCTTGCAGGGTTTTCCTATCTTGGTCAATAGTAGGCAAGCCAGAAATCTTGGAGTCCCCTTTGACAGCTCCTTCCTCTTTGTACCATTGCCAATCTACTACCAAATCCTGCACATTTTTGCTCATAAACATCTCTAAAACCCATCTGCTGCTGCTGCTGCTGCTGCTGCTAAGTCGCTTCAGTCGTGTCCAACTCTGTGCAACCCCATAGACGGCAGCCCACCAGGCTCCCCCGTCCCTGGGATTCTCCAGGCAAGAACACTGGAGTGGGTTGCCATTTCCTTCTCCAATGCATGAAAGTGGAAAGTGAAAAGTGAAAGTGAAGTCGTTCAGTCGTGCCCGACTCTTAGCAACCCCATGGACTGCAGCCTACCAGGCTCCTCCGTCCATGCGATTTTCCAGGCAAGAGCACTGGAGTGGGGTGCCATTGCCTTCTCCCCATCTACTTGTCTCTAACTACACCGCCACCACCATCGCCCAATCCAAGCTAACCTCACTTCTCCCAACGACTACTGAACTGCTATTCAGCTCCAGTGTCTGTCTTGGCACCTTTCCATCCTGTCCTCTGAACAGCAGCTGGAGCAATCATTCTAAAATGCAAAGCTAATCACGTTATTCTTTGGCTTAAAACCCTTCAGTGGTTTCGCCTTGTTTTTCGGATAAAAACAAAACCCCTACAGTCATGACAAAGCCCTGTGGGTCAGCTTCCTGTCTCTCTCCAATTTCATTTCATGCCTCTTTCTGCCTGCCTCTCTGAAGTCAAACCACACTTGCTTTTTAGCCATTTATTCTCTCTCCCACCATGAGACCTCTGTGCTCCCTGTTCCTCTGTCTGGAAAGCTCTTTCCTTCATTCTCTGCCTGGTTATTTCCTACTGATCTTCAGAGTCAAGTCAAGAGACATTTCCTGGAAGAAGCTTTCCTTGGCCCCTCCAAGGAGGTCAGCTCCCTCTATCATAAACTTCCTCCCCTCTATCGTCTACCTCTTCATTCGTAGTTGCAATTCTACAATGTATTTGCGTGATAATCTGTGCCTCTCTTTGTTCATCTTTGTATCCCACCAGCACCTAGCTCAATGCTTAGCACACAGTAGGTGCTAAGTAAGTATTTGTTGAATGAGTAACTGAATGAATGTCCATTCTCGGTCAGGTTTCTGTATACTTAAGCTGTCTCCAGGCTACCTCCCCCAGCATCTCTGAGTGAATACTCAGGGGTCACAAGCTCATTTTTAATATTAAGATATTTCTGTGCTTTTATAACTAGTATATACCAGATACTCATATGTGGGACATGCCAGGCACTATTTTTACTATAAAGTTTGCAGCCAGATAATTATTTGTGTACCTAAAAATGCAGGTATAATGAAGTAAAACCCCAAAACTGTACTAAAATATAGAATAAAGCATAAGACTTCAAAGAAATATTGTACTTGTCAAAAACCACTTTAGTCTCTGCTTCCTGACATCTGGGGGTAAAAAAATCACTCTCCTCCACTGTTAGGGGCACAGTTAAGTAAAAAAAATGTTAAAGTACTGTTGGAAGTTTGTGCATAATTAGAAAAGAAAATAAGCTGCATATTCCTTCAAAATACGTATAATTGGTTCTAAATTGTCTGCTATTTTGGATGGCACCATGCTGCTGCTGCTGCTGTTAAGTCGCTTCAGTCATGTCCAACTCTGTGCAACCCCATAGACAGCAGCCCACCAGGCTCCCCCGTCCCTGGGATTCTCCAGGCAAGAACACTGGAGTGGGTTGCCATTTCCTTCTCCAATGCATGAAAGTGAAAAGTGAAAGTGAAGTCGCTCAGTCGTGTCTGACTCTATCGACCCCATGGACTGCAGCCTACCAGGCTCCTCCATCCATGGGATTTCCTAGGCAAAAGTACTGGAGTGGGGTGCCATTGCCTTCTCCATGGCCCTCCTCAAAAGTGGACTATAGATGTAGCAAAAGGAAGATTATTAGGGGCTGTTAGTGATTCGTAGATGATGCTCCTCCAAAACTCAGGACTGGGCTGGGTCCATGGCAGGCAACTCCCAGGAAGTGCCCTGGCCAGGAACACAGCAGCCAACCTCTGGGCTCTTACCTCCTCCCAGCTCCCCAGGAATCTGTCTGTTCTCTGGACACCCTGGTGCTCATACCTGGCTTTAAAACCCAGCATTTCTCCTAGTTAAAAAGACTTCACGTGACCCTCTCCATGGGGCCTGTGAAACCTTGTTCCCAGAACTGGACTAATGATTCCTGCAGGCTTCTATGCTCAGAGCCCCAGAGAGAAGTCCAGAGCTTCCTAGTGAGCACGGGAGACAGTCTCTTGGTGATGACTACTGTAAGATGCATCATGCATTTCTTACTCCCTCTAGCACTCCACTGTGCCCAAGCATTTTCAAGGTATGGAGACATGTGGTCCATGGCTAAGTCCCCCAGAGCCTCACACACGATCTCCAAGAAACTAGCTTGAAACATTAAATCTGAAGAAGGCTGGTTGGACAAACCATCCGTAAACAAAGGAAGCTAGTGTTTGTTTCTGCACTTATTATGGATCTACCTATCCAGACCCTTTTCCATTTTACCTTATTTAATTCTAGATATTAGTTGGATCTTCTAGAAGAGGAAACCAAGGCTCAAGAAACCTAGTGCATGCCCAAAGATACACAAATAGACAGCAAGACCGCTGATGCAGACCCAGGCCCGTGTCGTCCCCTAACAGTTGTTTCCTCTGCTATGCTTGTGTCTTCAGCTTCTTGTATCATAAGACTCTGTGTCTCGCCCACTGTCCATTCTCTCAGTAGAACCATCACAGGACAACATTACATTACAGAAGCAAAAAGATACATCTTCCAAGGAGGACACAAAGAAGTTTAAAGATGTTCTGTTCCATTACAATTTATAGGAACTGAAAAAAGACATAAACACTGAAATCATGTTTAGGAGAGTAGGTTCCACTTCCTATCGCTTTTAAATGCAAACAAAAATGAACAGCTTTGCTAGTAAGTGGAATCATTGTAAGGACAATAAACTAACTAGTTCCTAGACAAACTATAAATGATCCATGCCAGGCTAGCTTTCCAGAAATGACAGATCACTTTTGTAGGTGGACATTCTTATAAAACCCTCCATTTCTAGTGGTGTCACTTGGGAACCACACCCAGCTGCTTCTAAAAGGTGTTGTGTCCAGCAGACCAGAAAACGTTCCCTTCTCCCCAACACAGGCTATTCTTTACCAATGGTCAAAATTAACCCTTCAACACATAAATCAGATTCCACCACTCCTCTGCTCAAACCCACCAATGACTTTTCATTATCATGAAGGAAAGCTTGATCTACAAGACTTACCACTTGGTCTGCAATAGCTAAGAGTCGGACACGACTGAGCGACTTCACTTTCACTTTTCACTTTCATGAAGCATTAGAGAAGGAAATGGCAGCCCACTCCAGTGTTCTTGCCTGGAAAATCCCAGGGACGGGGGAGCCTGATGGGCTGCTGTCTATGGGGTTGCACAGAGTCGGACACAACTGAAGCGACTTAGCAGCAGCAGCAGCAGCAGCAGTGATTTGAAAATTTGGTGGAGTATTTTTTTTTTTTTTTTTTTTGCTTTGTTTCTGTAATGATTGGGTACCACTGAGTCTGGGTGAACTCCGGGAGTTGGTGATGGACAGGGAGGCCTGGTGTGCTGCGATTCATGGGGTCGAAAAGAGTCGGATACGACTGAGCAACTGAACTGAACTGAACTAGCTACAGAGAGGAAGGGAACCTGGGATTCGTGTGTCCTGCAATATGTAGATGCATCTCACACAAAGAAGACCTGCCCCATATGGTGCACTTCTTTTGAATGACCTACGGAAAGGCTAGTTGCTGGTGTCTGGACCTAAAGTCTATCTCATTTTTCCATATAAATACAGCTTTCTGCATGGTTTCAAATTTCCTAAAATATTCAGGAATGCAAAATGGTTCCTGCTTTGCAAGAATATTTAATTTATTTTGATCATAAATTTATCAGCAAGTGTGTACCAGTTTGGGAAATCACAACACTGCTGATGGTTGATATTCTTTGTGATATTTATAATAGACCTGCACTTTTTTTTTGCATATCTGCATCTATAGTTATTGCATTGGAGGTGATTCTTCATATAGATATAAGACTGCTAGTGTGGCATTTATGTATTAAAATACATAGTGTTTATTACATTTCCTTACATTTCAAAAAAAGGAATTTTATTGATTTGTTTTAATTATACTTATAAGTTGTATTACCTATAAATTCACTGCAGGATAGTAAAGGAAAAGTGAGGAGATGCCAGACTTAACACACCAGGCAGAGCTGGCTGTGATGGGGTGAGTACATCATCCTGTATGACATGCCCCGTATTTTTTTTTTTTAACCACACTACCGTGGCATGTGGGATCTTAGTTCCCCAATCAGGGATTGAACCCACGCCCCTTTATTAGAAGCATGGAATCTTAGCCACTGCACTGCTAGGGAAGTTCCAACATGTCCCATATTAATCTCTGAGCTTGACTCTCTTCATCACCGTCTCCACTCCAGCCACACTAACCTTTGTGCTTTCCCTCAGTCTTCAAGCTCATGCCCACCTCAGGCTCTCTGCTCTTGCTTTGTTTCTCTGTTTGGAATGCCCATCATCTGCATTTCATCGAGCTCTCTTGCTTCATTTACTCTCCACTCACATGCCACCTCCTGGGAAAGTCTTCCGTGACCACCAGGCTTCACATCACTCTTTTATCATCGATTCCTCCAGCAGGTATCTCTACCTACAATTCTACCATAATATTATTTACCTACTTATTCTTTGTCTCTGTCACAGAAATATGCACTCCATGAGGGAAGTGGGAGATGCTATTTTGGATCCCTGTGCCTGGAAAGTGGCATAAAGTGGGTGCTTGATAAATATTTGTAAAGTGGATGAATTCATGCAAGAAGACATTGCCTGTGTTCCTGATCCCTAGGAGCTATGGCTCTTTCTCTTTTTTATCTACATAATTTATAGCCAATCTAAGTCAGCATTAATTCTTTCAAACATATCCATCAAATGCTGACCATATTTCAAGTGGTGAGAATACAATAATAAATAAGATATATCCTGTCTGCACGCTTTGTAATTAATGGCCATTTTCAGCACCTGCGAAGCATTTGAGTCCTACAGTGAAGTGACTTTATTAAAAAAAAAAAATCTACCCATTTCTATTTTATATTCTGAGTACCTTTAAAATGTAATAATTATGATATTCATAAATTTAAAAAATTCTCTCTCTTGTGTTAAGAAAAATGTTGCTAGCACATATATAGGAATTTTTTACCAATTTGGAAAATCTTACCACTGGTCCTGGTGATGTTCTTCTACAAGTTCCCAAAACATCACCCCTCAGAGGCTGAGGGAGCTAAAAGCTGGGTGATGCCTAAATAAGTGGAAGCTTTTAGTTCCCTTCAGTGGTGTAGCCAGTGGGGACCTCTACCTACCTGGCTGAGATGAAGTCACCTACGTAAGGCACACAGGGGCCATGTGCCCTCTGAAGGACTCCACCAGCTAGAAAGCCCATTCCGTCCTCTCTGTTAGGGCAGCACAGGTCAGTACCAGCCCCAGCTGGTGGCATACAGCCACCCTGGAGGTCCCAGGCAACAGCTGATCATTCAGAGCCTTTCATTCCCCTACTCTCTGGCCAGGCACCTTTTCTGCATGCTGAGGAGTGAGACAAAAGCAACCCCCAAACTAACAAAACCTATACACTTGCACGCAGCTCTACAGAGCTATATAGAGCTGTACAATGGACTTTCTCATTCATTTTCATATTTGGAAGATGGACAGTACAATTTTGTTTTAATAAATAAGCAAGTTAAAGATCAGAGAGGCTTGGAAACTTGGCAAAGCTGCAACTTAAACCAGGATCTCCTGATTCCAAGTTAGAAAATGGAAACCATTGTCTAGCTACAATCAGGTTCGGGGGATTATCTGTGGAGTTAAATTCTCACTGATATAGAACTTGACCTGAGGAGCTGGCTACATTGCACCCTGATCAAGCACTTGAACGAATCTCAGTTCACTGCCTACTTGGGCACACATCCCATCCCAGCTCCCACGATTTCATAAAGACTACATTTCATAAAGAATACATTCATAGAGAGCTTCCAGAATTGAGAAAAGCTTAGAGTGAGCCATGATGAATGTATACCCTTGTCCCGAACTTTCACAGTGCTAGAAACTGTTGGCATTCAGCAGCACCATTATAATAGATGATGCAGGGGAGTGAGGGGTGGACTAGAAAGATGTAGGTAGTATTCTGGCTGAAAACTCTGAAATGCCTCTTCTGTAAACTCCTTCCCTACAATCCCCCATGCTCCTATCCACACACACAGACCAATTTTTCCTTTCAGGCCTGACCTTAAAGCAAAAAGATGTAGGATAAACTGAGCTAAAAATAAAAGGCTCCAGAAGGGCTGTCCAGGGATTTCAGGTCCAAAGGCCATATCCATTGGGCTGTCAGGAAAGAGTTAATATCAGAACTGGTGTTCCATCAAAGTAACTCAGGAAGGTAAAACTGTATTGGTTCTTATTGCAAGATTCCTAAGTCCCTTTAAAAGTACCAGACTAACTTCAAAAGAATTTCAGGAGTTTCAGCTTGCTGCAAACGCACACAAGTCCCCAAGCTAAAAAAAAAATTGATGGATTCATTTTGATATTTGGCAAAACTAATACAATTATGTAAAGTTTAAAAATAAAATTAAATTAAAAAAAAAATATATATATATATATATCGGTCTCCTTCCAGAGTCCTCCTGTCTGCCGTATCAATTCCCCACTTCTTAGCATGGATTGGATTCTCCTATCTCACCCCATCCCAGCTTCTTCAGAGCACAAGTGACAGCTGGCCGTGTCCTCTGGTCACCTGTCCAGAGCCCTGGGTTGGAGAGATGCTGACTCCCCAGCAGTCAGGAGGAGAGGTGAGTCTCCTCAGGTTTCCTGAGTTCACCTGAGGTGGAGGTCAGTTCCCGGCTCAGGCGGTTCCCTCTAGCTAATAGACTAGAGGCTGCAATATGAAATGAAGAGAGCCAAACCAGCCCAAAATAGAAAACCAATTCGACCAAGCTCCCAATCTTCCTGACTGTGGCCCATTAGATGAAGTAGGGAAAGAGAGCTGAAGTGGATGCAGGATGAGAGAGCTGGTGAGAAAACTGCTTGCTGGAAACCAAGAATTATGAAAAGAACATTCTGATACAAACCTCAAAGCCTGTCTGGCAAGCAGGAAAGGCTGCAAACTTTGCAGTCAAGACCACTGAAGTGTAAGACCTTGAATTTCTGGGGACAAGTTCGTCTCCTGCTGATAATTAGCATGCTGCTGTGTAGTTTATTCCACTGAGATGAAGAACAATGATTACATCTCACCTTGTAGAGGAGGAAGTGAGTGATGAGCCTTAGCACACACACACAAAAGCCTATCCTTTGGAATACAAAAGGATAGCCGACAAAGACAGCACAGGTCCTCACCCTCTACAGGACCCCATCCACCTCCTGACCCATCTTGGTCAAGGTGAGTGTTACCTTCAAGGACAACTGGACTTTTCCTTATCAGCATATGGGATGATCTGCCTTTTCATGTGCTCAGAGGTAAAGGAATGGAGCCATAGTGGTTTCAAAACCTATGGCCAGGCATCCCAGTCACTCTTTGCCAGTGATTTTTCTGCGAAGCAAAGGATTCAAAGGCTGTGTCAGGCTGAGCGGAGAGATGTAGCAGGCATCTGAGCCTTCGCTAGACAATAGAAAATTAATAAGGGAGGAACAGGGAAAGAACAAAGAGCGAGGAGACAGAAAAAGAGGGGAGGTCCAGGATTCCCAAGGAAAGGGGTTTTCTTTCTCTTCCCAGAGCCCCCAGGGAGGAATAAATATAACTATCAACCTAGCATGACAGCATATAAAATAAAAGAGGTACCTGCCAGGTGACCATCTCTGCCGGGACTCGAACCCGGAACCTCTGGATTAGAAGTCCAGCGCGCTCGTCCATTGCGCCACAGAGACCTCACCACACACACAGCATCAGCACCAGAACTGAAAAAGCACATACCTTCTGCATCACCGAGCCATCTCAGCATCCTGCTCTCTGAGCGGTGGGGGGACAGGGACAGCTGGAAAATCTGGAGTGGAGATCCACCAGCAGGCTCCATCAAAGCTTTTCTCAGTACCCTGGGTCCTGGGGTCCGCAGAGGATCGGAGGAATGTGAAAGTGGTCATTTCCCCAGTCCCAGAATCTCTGATGGAGTAGGACAGAGCGTGAGTCTTTGCTCTTCGGTTCCTCTCCATCCCTAAGGGAGGCAGGGAGACCGTCTTTCTATTCTCATGCTAATTAAGCAGAGTGCACCCAGTCCAGGAGAGAAACCCGAAGCCTTCTCTACCTCCACCCCTCTCCCTCACTGTGGTTTCATCCCAGTCCAGCTATTCTCAGACAGGGGCTGGGCAAAGCTGGGAGATTTAGGAAAACCCTCGATCCCTGAGACAAAGAAGCTTGCCTCCGTAAAGAAACAGTGTGAACGGCAGCAAAGACTGGCAGGGAAACTGGGCTCCAGAAGACGGTACAATCCTCAGCTTTGAGAGCTGTATCTATGGAGCCTGGGAAGAGGGAACGGGAGTCTGATATGATGCTCCTTCAGCATCCTCTAGAACTAAGGATGGGAGTGGAGACGGAGCAGCGGTCTGTGCGTTTGAGAGAGAGACAGAACAGACAGAGAGGGAAGGTGGGAAGAAGGGCACACGGGGGGAGGGTGAGTGTGGCAGCTCTGTAATGAAACACAGATGGTCTTCAAGCAACCCTCCACCAATACCTGCCTCCCTTCCCCCACCTTCCCCAGCTCCAAGTCTGCTTTTCTTTCCTCCAGGTCTGTCTTACTTAAAGAATGAGGATTTCTCAGCTGCTTGGGCTTGCTAGGTGACCCTAGACAATCAAACTGACCATCACTCCATAACCTTACATAAAGACTTCCATACCTACCCCAGATCAAATAAAACAGTTCCTATTTTTAAAAGCCTCCTAGAGAAAACAATGCCACAATCACTGTTTCCACTATGCCAGTCCTTCTGAAAGTCTAATCTAAGTCCTTCTAATCTCAACTTCAGCTCATTTTATCCTATTTGATTACCAGACACATCAGGGGACAACTGGCCTCTGTGTTTCCAATGACAGTACATTGATTGAAAGACTCTGATTCAGTGTTCATGACCCCACTCCCACTCAAAAGGTTACAACTAGAGTAAAGTGCTGGCTCAGAATCCCCTTCTCCCCAACCTCAGTGTGTGCTTCTAGGGCTACAGCTCTGGTCACTGCCCCCTGCCTCCAATTATAGCTCAAGATACAGGCGATGGCCAAGTGAAAAACAGCATGACAATATGAAGGGCTTCAATCAGAAGATCTTAAAGGGCCCTTCTAAGACTGTATCCTAGAGTAATAGCTCATACTTCCCTACCCGTTCCTCTAGCCCCAGTGATGGGATCAGGGAGCAAGGTGATTCAGTCAGGCTAGGATGCAAAGGGAAGAGTCTAACACCTGGGGAAAAGCAGCCACTCCAATCAAGCTTGCCTTTTGTCTAGGGCCTAAAGAGAGGAGCTCAGAAAAGTAAAACAGCTTACGCATATTACAAACCTAAAGCAAGGAGGCACAGGCTGCACCAGTCTTAATACGTTCACCCTAGACAGCTCCAAGAATCTGACACATAGAACTTGGTGCTGGCCAGAGACTGTACTACTTTGAGCGGCCAGGAACAAGGTCCTAGTCAGGGAACTCATGAGGAGGCCCAAGTACTTGTAACGCGAACCTCGATGCTCAGGCCAGCCATGAGCCCCACAGACACGAGGAAAATGAAAGCCTAGGTTATCGGGATACTTCCCACCAGACTCAGTCAGTGCTCTCTGAGACACGACACATCCTCTGCTCTTCAGAGATTGAGCCCCATACCCAAGAAATCTACCAGTCCCGAGATCTGCCCAAATCTTCACTACCTTAAGAGATCATGTGTTCCCCACAACCTGAGTGAACAGCCCCAGTTCTCCAACTTCCTCCAGACCTTCAGTCACCGTTTGATATGTTCGCACTTGGGGCTAGGGCATACATGGATGAGAGATAATAATGACATGGTCCCATCCTCAAGGATCCCATAGGTAGATTCTAATCTAGGAACTACTCTGAAAGACGGACGGGAAAAGATGGAATTGGTCTTGCTGTTTGTTGCTGTTCAGTTGCTAAATCCTGTCTGACTCTTTTGTGACTCCATGGACTGTAGCCCACCAGGCTCCTCTGTCCGTGGAATTTCCCAGGCGACAATACTGGAATGGGTTGCCATTTCCTTCAAACCTGTGTATCTTGCTTGGCAGGCAGATTTTTTACCACTGAGCCACCTGGAAGGATGGAATTAGTCTTATTGCCCAGCAAATAAGGTGCTGATTTTCCAGGTTCACACAAACCAAACAGCCAGCTTCAGTAGCAAGTTATGTAGTTTGCTAGCTTCAAAACTCTGAGAATGTGACTTAACTTCTCAATCTTCCATTTCCTCATTGTAAACTGGGGGCAATAAAAAACGCTATTGAGAAAGATGAGCTGAGACTTCAAGATGTTGTCGCCCTCCTTCCTCTGTCCCATGAGTTATACTTCTTGACTATCTTGCCTGAGTTACCTCCTTCCTCATGAACACCCTTCCTTTATCCCTCCATTACTCCCCACCTCAACCTCTCCCTTCTAGCAAAGAAACACCCCTCCCCAACAAGAGTCTCTCCAGGACTCTTTACACTTATATTCTATATCAACAAAAATATGCTGGACTTTGTCCAAGGGCTTTTATCAAATAAGAAACATTTCTCTGACGTCTATTATTTCACTTTAAATCCATCAATCAGATAAAGCTTCTTGATAAGTGTGATTAATGTCTCTCAATTAGGTTTTTAATTTGAAAATAAGGAGGGAAACAATCAAAGAAAGTGGTAGTTTTTAAAGGGGAAGGAAAGATAAGGTTAAGCCATCAAAATGATTAAAGACAGTACATCTTTTTCTTCTCTAAGCTAAGTATGTCATTTGTGTTTATGTAAACCCTTAAGAAGATGAGTACATTCTCCTTCCAAAAAAAAATTTTGTACTGATTGAATTCTCCAAAGATCTATGACTCAAGCATTACTCATACCTCTAATTGAATGCCACCCTCTGACCCCACAGACACACTGGTGATGCTCATACCTTATTTCATTCATAAAGTGTTGCTGGGATACACGTGATAAATGCCAGAAACTTCTCCCGCTGGCCCAGAAACAAATACAATTAAATCCCACATTCTATCTTGGCCCTGCTTACAGCTTCCGTATACCTATACCAACAAATCCATGTTCTAAATGCTAAAGGATATTAGATGGAGGACAGTGTAACCGTTTGGAGAGTACAGCCTTTACACACTATACTTTCATCTAGTCCCTGCTGCTGCTGCTGCTGCTAAGTCACTTCAGTCGTGTCCGACTCTGTGTGACCCCACAGACGGCAGCCCACCAGGCTCCCCCGTCCCTGGGATTCTCTACTGTCCCGAATCTTATCCATTCATATGAACATGGGCACATTCTCCCAAAGTGGTTTCCATGTACCATTTTCCAATGTCCCCAACAACTATCTTATTTTCTCACCCCTAAGAGTCAGCCCATCTCATTCCTCTTGTCAGCACCTCCAGGGAGGTTGAGAAAGGTTTGCAAGGTCAGGACTGTGGGGCTAGGCCCTACTCTGCAGAAGTTACAGGTGCTCAGTTCGTAATTCCCTACTCTTTACACAAGGCAATGGGGACATACCCATAAAGCAAAAGGCCTTTGGTTCTTCTCCAGACACTGCATCTTTTTTGGGCCTTGCTCCTTGTCATTTGTCTATTTCTCTCATGCATTTTTCTAACCCATGATAATAAAGTTTGTATGTTCCTAAAGCCTTCTATTTCCTTCCTTCTTCAGTCAAGACTTCCCTGGTGGCTCAGATGGTAAAGGATCTGTCTGTAATGCAGGAGACCTGGGTTCAATCCCTGGGTTGGGAAGATCATGACTGAGGAACTTCTATTTTTTTACTTTCAGTCAAGGAGCTTGACTGTAGATTGCTTTTTCCCTCCTCATCTTTTCCCTGTCCTTTTAAGTAGAAAGAAGTGAGATAATCCAGGTAATAACTGAGCTTGTAATCAAGCCAAAGGAGCACAAATAGAGAGCCAATTTTGCTTTAATCACAACAACCGACTTTCAGACACCATTCCGGGTCTAACTCAGTCCCACTTGGGATATCCAGCCCTTTCAAGCTTCCTGGAAAGTAGACCTAGAACCAATCTATTTCAAAAATGGGCTAGACTTCCAAAGGGTACTCAAGGTCACAGTGGAGATACTGAGGTCAATCTCTTGTGGGGGGTCGGGGGAGGTGGTCTGAGGAATGCTGAAGAATCTGGACATAGAATCTCCCCTTCCTGGTTGCTTCTACCTCCCATCATTTTCAGCTGACTAGAAAATTCCAGAGAGTATATCTCCAAGGATATGAAATGTTCTGTTTGGTCAAAAAGTATGAGGAAGCTAGCTGTTGCTGCTGCTGCTGCTAAGTCGCTTCAGTCGTATCCGACTCTGTGCGACCCCATAGACGGCAGCCCACCAGGCTCCCGAGTCCCTGGGATTCTCCAGGCAAGAACACTGGAGTGGGTTGCCATTTCCTTCTCCAATGCATGACAAAGTGAAAAGTAAAAGTGAAGTCGTGTCCGACTCCTAGCGACCCCATGAACTGCAGCCACGAACTGCAGCCTACCAGGCTCCTCCGGCTATGGGATTTTCCAGGCAAGAGTACTGGAGTGGGTTGCCATTGCCTTCTCCGAGCAGTGTCTAACAAAACAAGAGGAAGTGGGCTGACACATCCCACCAGATCTTTCTGGGAATTTGCTGGAAAATGTTCTCAGCTTTACCCAGGTTTTCCTCCTAAATGTGTAATTTCTGGTATTTCCTCTCTAGTTCAACACTCTTCTCTTTAAAATCCAGGCTCTCTCGTGATTTCCCTGGCAGTCCTGGAGTTAAGACTCCTCACTTCCAGTGCAGGGGGTGCGGGCTAGATCCCTCAGGGAACTAAGATCCCACATGCCTCCATTACTAACTCTAAGTCGTCCCCTTCTCATGCGTTCAGTACTAACTTCCCTGTCATGTCTTCCCACTGTTTCTTCTCCTCACCATCTCCACCAGTTTCTCCTTCTTCCTCAGGGCACATCCACCTTAGTCATTTCCTGATTTAAACGCCCTTTCCCCTCTGTGCACACCGCTCCTCACTCAGGTTCATTTCACTACTTCCCACATTCTGCAGCTGCCATTCCCTAATCCTTTCCCACCCAGTCACCATCCTCTGCAAGGCACAATTTCTTGGCCCTTTCCCTATCTGTTCTCATCTCCCCTTGGATCCATCTACTCTAAGACTGTTGCCCAAGCTCACTGTTCCTGGTCTCTCCCATATTCAGCCCATTGCTCCTCTCTGTCTTCGCCCTCCATAACCACTATCCCAAAGGTTTTTTGAGTTTCCCAGCCTCTCATGCTCCTTGACTCTCACTGTCTCAGTAGACTGTCACTTGGCTCCAGAGTCTTGATTTTGTCTTTCCTTCATCCCCAGGCTCTCTTTTTCCTTCCTCCAGATTTCATGTCCCAGATCTCTTTCTTTTCCACCCATCTTCCTAGCCCAGACTTTTTCTCCTTCTTAAATCTTCAGTTTATAGTTCTTGTTCTGAATCTCTCTACCCAGTCCACACAGATCAAGATTTCTGAGGGTTGTCCAGAGTGACCTGCTGGTCCTTCCCTTCCTTTCCATTTTCGCCTCTAGACATCCTGGAATCTTCCTGTCTCCACGACACACCTGTGTCTCTTCTAGTTCTTAGATCGCGGCTCTGTGCACCACTGGCTTTAAAACCAGGAGGCCCCAAATAGGGCCCTGCTAATCCCCATGGCATTTAGTTACCAGAGGACAGGCTGGCAACTAGGCTTCTTAATCTTCATAGTGACAAGGGGCCCTTGATTCTTAAAAGGTCAAATGCTCTAGGCTAGAGGTCAAAGAATTAGAAGATGCATCCTTAAAATGCCAATTACTCTGTAGTCATTGGCCAAGGGATTCAAGAACATTGGTTTTGCCTAATATTAGGAGTAAACTGGGCTTTCTTTTTCTTTTGCCTACCTCAGCTCCACTTCCCATTCAGCCAGGAAGAAACCTTGAGGTGAACACAGCAAAGTAGACTCATAATGGCCAGACAAGAACGGTACTCATCTTTTACAATACATCAGTTTAATTAAACCAAAAAGTACATCCATGAAAGTTTCAATTCCAGGAACTAAATTTGTCCTTATTAAGGACCTTCTGCTTGACAAGCGATTGTTGTTGTAGTTGTTGTTGTTCAGTCACTAAGTGGAAGTGGAGTCGCTCAGTTGCGTCCGACTCTTTGCAACCCCGTGGACTGTAGCCCACCAGGCTCCTCCATCCATGGGATTCTCCAAGCAAGAATACTGGAGTGGGTTGCCATTTCCTTCTCCAGGGGATCTTCCTGACCCAGGGATCGAACCCAGGTCTCCCACATTGCAGGCAGATGCTGTAACCTCTGAGCCACCAGGGAAACCCTGTTTAGTCACTAAGTTGTGTCCAACTCTTTGTGACCCCATGAACTGTAGCATACTAGGCTTCCCTGTCCTTCACTATCTCTTGGAGTTTGCTCAAGTTCATGTTCATTGAGTCAGTGATGCCCGTGACAAGCCATAGCAACATCTATACTATACAGTCTATCCTTACATGACAGTCCATTACTACCTGCACACTGGAAACAGGGTCATGGGAAAGCATTTTACCTTGAGTAAACCAGTTGGTCTCCTCCAGTTTCAGTTTCTCCTCCTTTAAAAAGCGGCAGCTGAATTTCCAAGGTCCTTCCTCGTGCTAACTATCTATGATTCTAAGAGTCATTATTAACAATAGACATAATGATGATAAAAGGATTTTGAACTTCTTATCTCATTTTAGCATCAGAACAGCCCTACATTATGGAAAAAGTGATTATCCTTATGCTCCTTTTACAAAAGAAAAACCTTGATGAAAGACACCAAGCGACATACCCAAAGTCACTTAGCTCAGAAGTGGTGGGGCTGGGGAGCTGTGTTCCGACCTCTGCCACCACTCCACAGGAGGCATCCACTGACAGGCACAGGGTGCCCGTATGATTTGTCCCAGGAAGTGAGATTCTGAGAATTTTTCTCACATTTGTGTTCAGAGGGGGACAGCCTAAGGAAGGACAGGAGGGCCTGGAAATGGCCCCAGGGTAGAGGAGGAGATAGAGGTAGAGGAAGAAGCTATGGCGTTTAGAAGACAGACAGCAGCATGGGGTAAGGCAGCTCTATGTAGGCCCTCCTTTAGTGACTTACTCCCCTTTCAGTTACCTTAAGAAAAACACAGGAAACGTTTATCTGCCGTCCAGATAAATAAAATAACTTGCTTGAGATCAGTCAGTTCGTCATTCACAAAGCTGACACTTAGTTTCAGGTTTCTGACTCCTGCTTTGGTGCCTTTTTTTAAAAAATCAATCATCAAGACATCTTTTAATGAAATACATCAACTAACAGGTAGGTGAAAGCACATTTTAACAGATTCAATCCTTAGATAAAACATAGCACTCATTCATCTCATATAAATGCAAAATTTTAAAAACACTTTTTTTTCCCAGGACTTCTCTGGTGGTCCAGTGGCTATGACTTTGTGCCACAATGCAAGAGGAGCACAGGTTCAATCCCTGGTTGAGGAATTACATCCCACATGCCAAAACTAACACCTGGCACAGCCAAATAAAAAAATTTAAAAAAAATTTTTTTTTCCTTGTAATGAGAACTCTTAGGATGTACTCTTAACTTTCATACATAACAAAGAGCAGTGTTAAATTTCAGTGCCATTTTTATTCCTTTATGGTATCACTGCGGAGAAGACGATGGCACCCCACTCCAGTGCTCTTGCCTGGAAAATCCCATGGATGGAGGAGCCTGGTAGGCTGCAGTCCATGGGGTCGCTAAGAGTCAGACATGACTGAGCGACTTCACTTTCACTTTTCACTTTCATGCACTGGAGAAGGAAATGGCAACCCACTCCAGTGTTCTTGCCTGGAGAATCCCAGGGATGGGGGAGCCTGGTGGGCTGCCATCTATGGGGTTGCACAGAGTTGGACACGACTGAAGCGACTTAGCAGCAGCAGCAGCTGCATGGTATCACTGAATAACTCTTGAATCTTCAACACAGTGGTTATGCATTGGGTATGGGGAAAGGAAGGGAGAGGAAGACCAAGATGCTAAAATCAGTTAAGTATTCAGACTAAACTGATAAATTAGAAAATCAAAAGCATTGAATAAACTCTTCCCAGGACCACTGAAGGCTCCAAATGGAAAATGAGTTTAAAATAATTGCCTCATTTTTAACCTTATGCATCAGTTGAATTTTTACCACATGCTCTTATGACACTAATAAATTTTTTAAAATAGTTTGAAATTAAATTGATAATGCTAAGTGAGTACATGCTAGCTCTTTATTTTCTATATTTCTGGAGTCTATAATTTTTGTCAACCCTCTCCATCTGTAATTACATAGATTCATAAACTCGTGACCATAGAAATTAAATTACTTATCCAAAATTACAAAAATAGACTAACCATTACGGTGCAATTGGAAAACTACAGACTTTAAAGTCGGGGTTGACCAAGGTTTGAATCTCAGTTCTCCAACTTACTATGTGATGATGGGCACCACGGGGCACCTAAATGAACCTCTCTGAGGTTTGAATTACTCTTCTGATTTCTACAATGCACACAAATAATAATGCCTTTAAGGAGTAAATGAGATAAAGGATGAGAAAATCCTCAGCAGACTACTGCCAGGCAGCCTCCATTTTTATAGAGAAGAGCTTAGGCTCAGGCTTTCTTCTCTTACCCCCTACCCATTCCTCAATTGACTTCAACCAGGATAATGCAAAAATGCCCTGCCAAATTCGACAGTCTCACTTCACCTTTCTGCAGCATTTCACACCACTGACCACACCTCTGTTCTCTCAAAAATGTTTGCTCCTCTGGTTTCTGTGACAGACATTGCTCTCTTCTAATTTGCCACCCACTTCTCAGTGCCCCCCACCCCCGCACTTTCTTTTTCAGCCTCCTTCAAGAGGCCCTCCTCTTCCTTCTTAGATATCAGTGTTCTACAGAGGACTGTTTATCAGACAGCCAGTCAGAATGTTTAGCAGCATTTGCATAGTATTAAATAGAAAAGAAATGATAGGCTAGGCTAAGACAGGATGACACAAAAAAATACATCAGAGGGCATCACTGTCTAAAAGGACTATATACTGTTTCATAAAATGTTTTGTTTGAGTTACATGTACATGGATTTGTGAGAGTGTATGTGTTCTGGGGCATAATAAAAACTAATTTTTTTTCTGTGGGTTGTGGTCAAAAATACTGCCCTAAAGTATGCCTTTTTCTCTCCTCATATTTTCACCATGAATGATCTTAAACACCCCCACACCATATACTACCAACTATGAGCTAAAAATGCCCATACCCGTATCTGAAAGCCAGACATCTCACTTGAAAGCCAGGTTGATATATTTGGCTGCCCTGAAATAGCCATCCCTATGTGACTCGCAGGAATCTCAATTGTAAAATGTACAAATCTGAGCTTATAGTTCCCCATCAATCTTCTGCTCTTCCTGTTCCACCTATCTAGCTAATGGTAGTGCCGACTCATTTATTAATTTATTTATTCCACAGGCCCATAAATACGTATCATATACCAGGAAATGTGCTAGGCATTTGAGACACAGAGATCATGAAGATACTGTATCTGCTCTGGATTATGGTGAGAAACAGAAAATAAACAGAATCATAAAACAAAACAAGCTGAATGATTGTGAGGTAGGTCCAGTGTGCTATAATATCCAAAAATATGGGCAAACTAATCCAGGCTGCGAGGCCTGAGTTTCCCAGAGCTGCAGACCTAACCTGAGTTCTAAAGTAAGAACTGTTGTTAATCAGAGCAAAAGAGGTTGGGGCGGGGAGAGTGTATGGTTGTGTGTGTGCTGGGGAAACACGGAAAGGAAGCCACACTAAAGACTTTGGAGGGGAGAGGACAAGCAAATAGATAGCTCTGTGTGCGATACTGCAAGATACGAGGGGTTGCTCAAGTCCAAAGGCTCAGGCAGGGAATGACAAAGAATATGGCTGGAAAGACCACATCTTAGAGACCGTTATATGTCATGTTAAAGGGCTTCGATTTTCATCCTGCAGCAGATGCAGAGGCAGTGAAAGGTTTTAAGTAAGGGAGAAACTATGATTTGATTTGCATTTTTGATAGATCACTCTGGATGTTGCATGGTAGATAACTTCAAGAGGTCACAGCGAGGAGGCTTTGGCAGTCATCAAGGTAAGTTATGATGAGATCTGGACCCCAGAAATAGAACTGATTACACAACAGCAATTGGAAAGAAGATTGATTTGATATATCCTGGGGAGAAGGAACAGACCATCCAGTCACTTAAGCTGGAAACATGGAGCCTGTCAACGCTCTTTTCCTCACCTTTATCTTCCAAATTTAATCAGCTACTGAGTTCTACCAATTCTGCCTCTTCACTAGCTCTCAAATCCATCCCTTACTCTCCATTCTCACTGCTTTTAGTTCCTTTGTTTTCCTCTTTTTAAACCGCGGTGATTTGAAAATGTTAGTAACCCCTCACTTGTCTACCTGTAACCATCCCTTTTCCCCTTCCACCCATCTGCCATGCCACCAACAAGAGCAATTGTGATTTTTCTGGAAGGTGAAACCCCTCAGTGTTCCCCTGTGGCCTAGTTCAGTTCAGTTCAGTTCAGTCACTCAGTCGTGTCCAACTCTGCGACCCCATGGACTCAGCATGCCAGGCTTCCCTGTCCCTCACCAACTCCCGGTGCTTGCTCAAACTCATGTCCATCAAGTCGGTGATGCCATCCAGCCATCTCATCCTCTGTCGTCCCCTTCTCCTCCTGCCCTCAATCTTTCCCAGCAGCAGGATCTTTCCAATGAGTCAGTCCTTCACATCAGGTGGCCAAACTATTGGAGTTTCAGCTTCTGCACCAGTCCTTCCAACGAACAGTCAGGACTGATCTCCTTTAGGATGGACTGGTTGGATCTCCTTGCAGTCCAAGGGACTCTCAAGAATCTTCTCCAACACCACAGTTCGAAAGCATCAGTTCTTCAGTGCTCAGCTTTCTTTATAGTCCAACTCTCACATCCATACATGACCACTGGAAAAACCATAGCCTTGACTAGATGGACCTTTTTTGGCAAAGTAATAATGTCTCTGCTTTTTAATATGCTGTCTAGTTGGTCATAGCTTTTCTTCCAAGGAGCAAGCGTCTTTTAATTTCATGGCTGTAGTCACCATCTGCAGTGATTTTGGAGCCCCAAAAAATAAAGTCTGTCACTGTTTCCATTGTTTCCTCATCTATTTTCCATGAAGTGATTGGGACTGGATGCCATGATCTTAGTTTTCTGAACGTTGAGTTTTAAGCCAACTTTTTCACTCTCTTCTATCACTTTCATCAAGAGGCTCTTGAGTTCCTCTTCGCTTTCTGCCATAAGGGTGGTGTCATCTGCATATCTGAGGTTACTGATATTTTTCCCGCCACCTAAAATCTGATCCCTGCCACTTTTTTCAATTCACTTACTAATATTCTCTCCCCCTAACCCCATTCCATGCCATGCCAAAGTACTTACAGTTCTCTATAATAGAAACCGAAAAAAGCTACCACCAACAACAAAAAAGCTGTTCTAGTCCCATGCTAATACGCTTTGAGATGCAATGCTTCCCCTTTCTAAAAGGCCCTTCCCTTCTCCCCACCCTCACATCTTCCTGGAGGATTGTTTCCCTCCTGGAAAATTCAGCTCAGCCATCTCATTTTCTATCACATTTCCCTGACTTCCCCCACAACCCTACGCAGACTGGATTCCTGTGCAGATGGCTATTGGAGCACCGAGGACACTGTACTGCAATCAATTTTGTTCATGTCTGTCTCCTAAATCAGATGGTGAGCAACTGAGTTCCTTCTACCTCATCAGTCTGAGCAGTGTCTGGCACATGAGAGTTGCTCAATTTATATTTGTTGGGGGGAAAAAAACTGAATAGACAAACAAATTGACTAGAACAGGTTCTCTGCCCCCCTTACCCAGAGATTGTTCCATGGTATCACAATCATTTATTTTTATAATGGAAATATTAGAAGGAAATCCTTAAAATGAGACCTAAGAACTGGAGACGTTTCCTGCTGTTCTACCTCAAAGGGTAGTTGGAGCATTCATCTTCCTCCAGAGTGCCCGTGTTTACATCCAGTCTACTGACTACTGCCCAGTAGATGGTTCCCATAAGCTTAAAGAACATAATTTAAAACAAAACTAATCTTCCTCCCTTCCAAAATACTTCACCCCACAGAAACAGTCTCCTATCTCCACTACTCGTTCCACGCTGCAGCATTTTCTAAGTCCATCAGTCAAAACCCCAAACTGAGAGTGGCCCCTGCCTTCTGACTCCCGGCCCTCCCATCACCAACACCAAACTCAGAGTCTTCTTTCCATTTCCAATACCATCGCCCAACTCAGGACTGTCTGATTTTGTTCCTGGATTTCTAAATCAGCTTTGAAGGACCTTCTTTAGAATAAGCTCTAAAAATAATTCAGAATCTGAAATCTCACTCCCATCCTCCCAAATAATAATTCTCCAAGTTTAATGTGTGTTTGAATAGGAGGGGCACTCATCGAGTGAGTACTATGTGCCAGGCACCATTCAAAGCACTCTAAGTAGATTAATTTATTTAAGCCTCACATCACACAACCCTAGGGGATATGTACTACTATTATCTGTATTTTCCATTCAAGGAGAATAAGATATTGAGAGGTTAAGCAACCTGCCCAAGGACACACAGCCAGTAAGTACCTATTCATCTACATCAACACACATTTTCACATGTTATATGTGAAATATAACATACACAAACATGCCTTTTTAGTTTTTTCTCTTACCTTACACAATAGGGATAACAATATGTGTATTATATTTGCATTTCCTCTTAACAATACATCTTGGTTATCTTTCCTTGTTGGTACATATAAATTCACCTCCTTCTTTTTAACTATTAAATGTTATTACAACATATGACTATAGCATAATTTATTTGACCAATTCACTGTTGATGGATATTCAGATTATTTTCCATTTTTCACTACTGTAAACAATGATGTGATTCTTGTACATAAATCATGGCACTCATGTGAATAGATCTATAGCACAGGTTGGTGGAAATAGCACTACTGGTATTTCCATTTTTAATTTTGATACATCCTGCCAATATATCTACAAAAAAGACTGCACCAATTTACATTCTTACTAACAATAAATAAAGGTGCCTGTTTTCCCAAATGCTTGCCAACACTGGATATTATCCATCATTTTAATTTTTAAAAATCTTGGATTTCTTTGTTGCTTTACCTTGTATTTCTCAAAATTCACATGGAGCAGATCTTTTCAGATGTTTATTGGACAACCATACCTTTTCTAAAAATTCCTACTCATACCCTTTGTGTAATTTTCTATCGAATTGTCTTTTACATTATTTATTGAATATTCTGCATATTAGCAATTTAAAACTTGGCTATGTTATAATTAAATTATCACAATCTGTAACTTACTTTTAAATTTTGCCTTAATGGCATCTACAAAACAATCAATTTTTACAAATCGTACAGTAACCTTCTGTACAGCACAGGGAACTCTGCTCAATACTCTGTAATATTGAGAAATGGGAAAAGACCCTGAAAAATAATAGATATATGTACGCTGCTGCTGCTGCTGCTGCTAAGTCGCTTCAGTCGTGTCCGACTCTGTGTGATCCCGTAGACGGCAGCCCACCAGGCTCCCCCGTCCCTGGGATTCTCCAGGCAAGAACACTGGAGTGGGTTGCCATTTCTTTCTCCAATGCATGAAAGTGAAAAGGGAAAGTGAAGTCACTCAGTCGTGTCCGACTCTTAGCGACCCCATGGACTGCAGCACGCCAGGCTCCTCCGTCCATGGGATTTTCCAGGCAAGAGTACTGGAGTGGGGTGCCGTTGCCTTCTCCAAGATACATGTTTACGTATAACTGAATCACTTAGCTATACACCTGAAACTAACACAACATTGTAAGCCAACTACAGCCAATATAAAATAAAAATGTAAACGAAGAGGGAAAAAGAGAAAATAAAAATCATGTAAACTAGCCAGCCCTTCCTTTTAGAGATTGTGAGTTTGGGGGTCTCACATAGGAAGGTCTTTCCCACTCTGAGATTAAACATACTTTCTATAGTTTTTAACAATTTCTTTTAGTTTTGTTTTATTTATAAAATTTAGCTTGTCAGTCCATCTGAAACTTATTTTTGTATATGGAATAAGGAAGGGCTTGAGCCCACCCCAACTGTCAAATAGATATCAAACTATTGTAATGCCATCCATTAAGTAGTTGAATCTGGGGCACTAATCAGAAGTATAGTGTACGACATAGTGTATTATTCCTCATACACTAAATTCTCAATTGGTTTGTGACTACTACACTCTCTCTTGTTCCTTGAAACTATCTACATATTTCTATGTCAATGCCTCAACATTTTCACTGATACATTTTTTTTCACTTTTTTTTTTTTTAATTTATTTTTAATTGGGGGAGAATTGCTTTACAACGTTCTGTTGGTTTCTGCCGAACAACACCACGAATGGGCCATAATCACACAGGTACCACCTCCCTCTTGTGCCCCCCTCCCCTCGCCTCACCCACCCCTCTAGGTCGGATATAGAGAACAGACTTGTGGGCACAGTGGAGCAAGCAGGATGAAAGGAGAAAGTAGCACTGACTTACATCCACTACCATGTGTAAAACAGATAGCTCCTGAGAAGTTACTGCTGCAATTTTAAAGTAACTTAGGGACAGTGGGAAAACTCACTATCACCTCTCCACATGTTTTTTAAACACTGTGGCTATTCTTGACTTTATTTTCCAATGGATTGTTAGAACTGACTGATCAAGTTCCATAAAACAAAACATTGGAAATTAGCATGGGATTGCACTGAATTTGCAGATTCAGAGGGGGAAAAGAGTTAACGTCTTTGCTGCACTGAATCTGAGGATTAAGAGCAATTCATTCACATAACATTCTGCTTCAAAAAATTTTGCCACTGACATTGGGATAAAGGTAAAACTCTTCAGTATCTGATTTTCATATCCTATCCTCTCAAATTTGGCTTAAAGTCACCTCACTGAATTTATTTCCCTTTACTCTTATCCACAAAGTTTCTCAAAGTAATCCTTCATTACCTTTGCTAGGCATGCTTTGCAATTAGAAGAGAGAGAAAGCAGATATATCTTTTGTCCACACACCTTCCCTCTGAAGCACTGGCTTTGTGGGTCTATCTGCAGTCCACCATCACCCTTCAGCAAAGCAAGCATAGGTGTATTCTCTCTTATTAAAAAGCTCCAATGTTGAGGGCAAAAGGAGGGGATTTCTATGATTAAGTAACCTATGACAACATACTGCTCCTTCAGCATTCCTAGACCAGAAAATTTGGTGTCGAACAGGACAACAGATAACGAGATCCAGAACTTGAAGAGGTCTCGTGTGCATACATACTAAGTTGCTTCAGTCATGTCCAACTCTTTGTGACCCTACGGACTGTAGCCTGCCAGGCTCCTCTGTCCATGGGATTCTCCATGGACATGTTCACTCGTTCAGACAACAGAAAATGAAATGGTCAGATGGCATCACCGACTCAATGGACATGAGTTTGAGCAAATTCCTGGGGATGGTGAAGGACAAGGAAGCCTGGTGTGCTGCACTCCATGGGGTCAAAAAGAGTCGGACACAACTTAGCGACTGAACACATCTATGGAGACATGTTCCCATGTCCACAGAGAATCCCATGGATAGAGGAGCCTGGCATGCCACAGTCCATACAGTTCATACAGATTAGTCCATATAGTTCCCCTGATCCTCCAGGGGAACCTTCCTGACCCATGAATCGAACCTGCATCTCTTATGTCTCCTGCATTTGCAAGTGGGTTCTTTACCACTAGCACCACCTGAGAAGCCCTTGAAGAGGTCTTACTGGCCCCCAAACTTGTAACATTCAGGATACATTTCTCTCAAAATCTCTGACAAGAGTAGATGAATATTAAAAAGCATCAGAAGAGGTTAGAAGAACTAAGATAGTAGTACCTGAAGAGAAAAGACTGAAGATAAACTGAAAAATGCTTCAGAGGAGGTGGGAGGGAGCCAGTTCAGCCAAGAATCTGGCAAGAGCCTGCATTACAACAAAGCAGCCACAGAGAGGGAGCAGAGGACCAGGAATGGCGAGGGGTCCGGGTGACCACACGAGGGCAGCAGACAGCAAGCTAAACAGAAATGCTCTGGGTAAGCATGAACAGGTTATTGGAACCAAACGAGTCCGTATGGCCAAAGTTATGGTTTTTCCAGTAGTCACGTACTTATGTGAGGGTTGGAACACAAAGAAGACTGAGTGCCAAAGAATTGTGGTGCTGGAGAAGACTCTTGAGAGTTCTTTGGAGTGCAAGATCAAACCAGTCAATCCTAAAGGAAATCAACCCTGAATATTCATTGGAAGGACTGATGCTGAAGCTCCAATACTTTGGCCAGTGAAGAGCTGAATCACTGGAAAAGACCCTGATGCTGGGAAATATTGAAGGCAGGAGGAGAAGGGGATGACAGAGGATAAGATGGTCAGAGGGCAAGATGGTCAGAGGGCATTACCGAGTCAATCAATGGACATGAGTTTAAGCAAATTCCTGGAGATGATGAAGGACATGGAAGCCTGGTGTGCTGCAGTCCATGGGGTCAAAAAGATTTCGAGAACAACTTAGCGACTGATCAACAACCTAGACCCAAAAAGCGCTTTCTATTCAGACAATGGGCGCAGAGAAAGATTGTACTGCACACCAGCACACCAGTACACCAGCACACCAGTAGAACAGAGAAATATTCCACACATATCTGCTCTAAGGTGAAGGGACACAGAGAGAGGTAACTAACATGGGTTGAGTTCTTAGCTAAGAGTTTTGCATAAATGTCTTCATTTAATCTTCACGACAAGATGGAAAATAACAAAGTGGGACACTTCACAAGTGAAAAGATTGATCTCAAATAAAGGAAGTGGCACAGTTGATATTCAAGCCCAGGAAAGTCCAACTTCAAAAGCCATGCTTTGCCCTGCACTACGCTATAAGAAGTCAAGAACGGCTCCTTGCAGCTGGACCCAGAGCCTGTTTAACTTCCTTAGAAGAGGACACACAGCCACTCCTGGCCTCCTTCGTCCATACCACACTAACCAGGGTTTCAGGTGGTGAGAGGTAGTGGGGCACTAGTCCACAAAGAAGCCTTCAGACTGGACTCTCTGCTGGCAAATCTCATCAAGTGTCACCCGGCAAGGGAATGCTACTGGACAGGTAGCAAGCTCCAGAATTTCAGGGCATAGAAAGGTCTTAGGACCAACATGGATCACAAGTGATCATGAGTCAGCCAAGGAAGACAGCTTAAAAATCAAGGAGAGCAGAACAATATACAAGAGAGCCTGGAACTGTGTCTCATGTTCAACTCATAACCATCAGCCATGGCCTCTCTTACCTCCTGGGACCTGTTCTGAACTCAACTATCTAAGAGGAAAGAATCAGGGAAGAGGTTCTGAAATGATAAAGGAATTGGCAGAAGGTTAAGAATTAAGACATTTTACCTGACATATAGGAGGTTGAGGAGCAATTTAATAACAGTGTTGCAGCCTCTAGAGAGATGTGTCCTAAAGGCTAGGAAAGAGAAAGAGGTCTTCTTTCATGAACCAGAGGGAAAAGCCTTATGATAGTAGGAGGTTTTTGGTTGTAAAATCAATGTGTCAAATGAAAGAATGTGGACACTCTTCCAGATGTGATGAAGGAGAGAGTCCTCTTCCATGAATTCGTTCAAACAACATTTAATAAGCACCGATTCTGTGGCAGCAACCTAATGTGCACCATCCTTTCGGTTTCTGCCAACACAACTTGGCAGATAAATTGACAGGGTTTCTTTCCTCATGAAGCTTGTATCTACTGGGAGAAGGAATACAGACAACAAATAAACCAAAGATAAATTATTTTTAAAAATAGCAGAAAATGCTAACTGATCAGAGAAGGAATCCACTTCAGTAGTCTTGCCTGGAAAATCCCATGGACAGAGGAACCTGGCAGGCTACAGTCCAAAGGGTTGCAAAGAGTCGGACATGACTGACAACTGAGCAGAGAAGCTAATGGATTACAAGGGAATGGGAAGGCTTCTCTGAGGAGGAGACATTCAAACTGAGACGTGCAAGCAAGAGCAGCTTTGCATAGAGCAGAGAGGGAAGTTTAAGATCAGGAGGACCAGCCAGTGCAAAGGATTAGGGTGGGCATGAGCTTGGTTGTTAGAGGTACAAAAAGGACAAGCTGGGAGTGACAATGTGGCCAAAAGGTAAGATGAGGTCAGAGACATAGGCAAGGGCCAGATTGCCGAGGGTTTTACAAACAAGGTCAGCCATCACCAAGAGGAAGAGTCGAGGAAATTATCTGTTGAAAGATTCAGAGATATGTTTTGGTTTTAAAACTTAACACAATAGACTATTTACAGATATAGTTCTCTCAGTAATTAGTGAGTTCCTTGTAAGGATCCTCAAGCTGTGGGGTGCTGTTTCTCAGGAATGTCAGGACGGAGGCGTCATCTGGGAGCACTTAGTAGCAGTGAGGTCAGGAATTTTTATTATTACCCTATGGAATGAGAAACTCCAGGATACCTGTATTATTTTTAACCAGTGCCCCCACCTCAGGGCTTCCTTGATATCAGGACTTCTCTGGTCACTCAGTTGGTAAAGAATCCATCTGCAATGCAGGAGATCCCAGTTCGATTCCTGGGTTGGGAAGATCTGCTGGAGAAGACATAGGCTACCCACTCCAGTATTCTTGGGAGTACCAGCTCAGCTGGTAAAGAATCCGCCTGCTATGCAGGAGACCTGGGTTGGATCCCTGGGTTGGGAAGATCCCCTGGAGAAGGGAAAGGCTACCCACTTTAGTATTCTGGCCTGGAGAATTCCATGGACTGTATAGTCCATAGGGTCACAAAGAGTCGGACAAGACTGTGTGACTCTCACTTCACTTTCCACACAAGTCTTATGATCAGGAACAGGTGGATGTATCGGTTTCTCTGCATGACCAAGAACTCCATCAGTTAATGTGTAACTTGTAGGAAATTACCAAATTTCCTGAGCCTCATTCTTCACCTGTTAAAATGGGAATGTGAATACCTACAAGATACAGGGCTATACATGAAGACTGAGTGATGTAAGCACATGCAAAGTGCCAGGCACGCAGGAAGCGCTCCATGGATATCGAAGGACGGTGTGACCAGTCACCCTTCAGTATCCACAGGGACTGGTTCAAGGCCCCCACCCCCGCCCCAGGATACCAAACCTGCAGATGCTTACATGCCTCACAGCTGGCCCTCCGCATGGTCAGGTTCCGTATCCCCCTATACAGAGGGCTAACTGTATGTTTGTTGGGAAAACTCCACATGTAAGTGGACCAGGGCAGTTCAAATTTGTGTTGTTCAAGGGTCAACTGTATATGAACTCCATGCATGAATGAAAAGCTAAATATATACATCCAATTCGTTCTCTGCAATCCTGTTTTGAGCCTGCAGAGAGCTCTCTTACCACCGGCAGAGAGCCCGGATCTCAGAGAACAGAGGTGAGATCTGGTACCAAAACCCAATCTCCACCCGCTGCCTCCTACTTAGCCTTTCCTCTTCCCTCCTGCTCAACTAGCCTAGCTATTCAGACTCATGACTACCCCATCCCTTCCCAGCCCTTCCTTCCCCTAAAATGGGAAACAGCACGCTCAACTTTCCTTCCTCTCCAGCCTGGCCTGGAGATGACCCCAGCTGCTTGCTGGGGAGATGGTCTGAGTAATGGTTGCCCTTAAATGGAGGCTGTTTCTGCCAGGAACTGTGTGGAGACCAACCTCATCCCAGTTTGTCTGGATTTTTCAATTTTAGCACTGAAAAGTCCTAGAAAATGCCTCTGGCAAGCTGGGACAGCTGGTCAGGGTACCTAGCCCCTTCTGCATACAACTTAACGTTGCTTGGCACCACTGCTTGGGTCTGTATGCTCCACAGCATTGTCTATGCATTGTCTATATACTGACGTCTGGGTCCAACTACAGTAGCCTGGGGTTATCTCCAAACTACCCCTAGGATGGGACAAGACCACCCTCAGTGGGTCCTACTCAACGTCATGGAGCTGGATTGGTGGTCCCCAGAATGGTCAGGCTTCTGAGTCAAATGCTGTGTAGTCTGCAGTCCACCCATCCACTACGGCTGGAGTTACCACCCTATAATGCAAATCCGGCCCTGACATTTCCCTGCTAAAACCCTACAGTGACTCTTTGTCATTGGGATCAAGAGCAAACTCCAGCAAAAACTCCCTTCACAATCTAGCCACAACAGACGATTCTGTTTCTTGCTTTTGGATATGCTGTTCCCTTTTGTAATACCTTTCATTCCTTTTACAGTTGGCCAACTCCCTAGTCATTTATTAAGGTTTTCTATAAATTTAAGCCCTGCCTCCTCCCCGATTCTAAGATGCCTTAAATATCACTGCACTGTCGCATTTATCACATGGTAGAGTGATTCTGCATTTGCCTATCTTTCCTACTGGACTATCAGTTCCTTGAAGGTAGGTTTCCTGACTTATCTTTGTATTCTCTAGAGGCCAGCACTAGACATGGCATTTTTAAAATATTCACTCTTACTAATGATTCTAATAAGTAAGCCATTAGTGTCAGTTCAGTTGCATCCATAAGTATTATCCTATCCCTGACCCTTGCATTATTCCTCTTAGACAAGATGAGGCTCAAAACCAGGGTGGGAATTGGAGATGGGGTAAGAGCATCCACTGATCATTTTGTTTTGTAATTATAAAAATGAAACCTGGGTTTATAGACTTCTTTTTATAGACCACAACGGAACAGCTGGGTCAAAACAGCCACTTTCAACTAGCACCGTGTACTGCACATAAAAACTCAATAAACTAGAAACGCATGAACTAATGATAAAAGAGTTCCATTCTGGACAAATGATTTTTTTGTCTTCTTATACTTAAGTGTGACTATAAAATGACAAAACCCTTATTTGATTTTGTTTGTACTAACAAATAGACCAGAATGCCACTGCTTAGAAATTTTCTAGGACTCTGGGAACTGCCTTCAGAACCAACATATTAGTCAACCTCTAAGCCATTACTATTACTTAATAGGCAACTCTCATCTTTCTTTGTATTACCCAACATGAACTGTCACTTATCCATAAGACTTGGATCCCAAAGGCCTTTGGCTATTTTCAAAATTAAAAGCTAACCTCCAAGGATGGAAATTTTCCACAACTGAAGATATGCAAAAGGAAATGGCAGGCTCTAAGTCAATTCCAAGAATTACAAAATGTTATCTTAAATAAGTGGATGAAAATACGTGTATTAGAGTCATGCACCTAATTTGGGACACACTGCATCTATATGAACACATACAAACTCAGAGAGTATACCAACGAAGTCAGATTATATACATGTTTGTGTTTCTGAAAAAAAAAAATTGATCAAGCCTGTGTGTTTGTAAATATATCACTGCAGCTTAATTCAGTAGAATTAACTGAGAATCAGCTATTTTTCTCTTTCTAAGCTAAGCACTGGGAATAATAAGATTCATGAAATATCATTCTTGCCCTCCGTGAGCTCACAAAAGAGAAAACATGTAGACAAACTATCACAACACAGGGAAAAAGGTGTAACAGCCGAAGGATATATTCAATATGATGGTAGCACCTAGCGAGGAGTGATTAACTCTGTATAGGAGGCTTCACAGAGTCAACGACACCTAATCAAAGTTTGGATGAATAAACACAAGCACAAGTCTCACCAGGCTTAATGAGATGGGCAATCCAGGTATAGAAAATGGTATGCCTAAGGACATGGAGGCATGAAACAACGCAGAGAGCTCGGGAAATTACAAGCCCTTTGATATTGCTGGGACCCAGGATGTAAGGGGAGGGGTGCAGAGATCTTTTGTTGGAGAGGCCACAGATATCCATGTAACCAAATGTGTATTTTCGTTTGTGGATGATTATGTGTGCCTACTGTCTTTCCCATACACATCAATCGGCCTGTAGCCGAAGCAACAGCGGCACACATACTCATTACCTGATTTTATTTTTGCCTGAATTTATCACATAAAACTTCCCAGGTCTCCACTCATATTTGTTCCATTCCCCTATTATGCTCTCCCCTTTCGCTCACTTCCCCCCATTTGCTAGCTACCTTGCTCCTTTTCCCCTTGTACAGTCGCCTCCCATATCCATCTGAGTCCATCTGTAGTCTTATAGGTCATCCTCCTTTCTAATATCAAGCAACTCCCCTTTTCTCCTTTAGAACAAAGCTCATATGACCTCCTCTCTAACAAGCCTCCTTGTCTAAGTCTAGTAGTTAAAAATTGATGCTGTATAGTAAGACGAATCTGTCTTGGAAACCTCTGTCTCTCATTCTACATCTTTGTGATTTTGGCTTCTCTGGGCCTTGCTGTCCTCATCTGTAAAATAGGGGTAAAGGCATACCGCATGGGGGAACTTGTGAGTGTTAAAAAGGACAAGAAAGAGTTTAGCATGGAACCTGGCAGGTCACTGTTAAGTCTTAGTTGATACAGTAATGTCCGACTCCGTGTGACCCCATGAACAGCAGCCCACCAGGCTCCTCCGTCCATAGGATTCTCCAGGCAAGAATACTGGAGTGGGGTGTCATTTCCTTCTCCATACTTACTATAGCGTTGGCCCCAACGTTCATTTGGGTTTTTTGTAACATTTCATGGAAAACCCCAACAAACTTTTGGGCCAATCAATATATTTCCAGGAAGTCACAGATCATTAGCCTTTAACAATTATTGTTCACGATAAATTCAAATTGTCTAGAGAGCTTCATGTCTAAGTCACATGCATATATATGGTGATTTCACTGGTAGGTGTTTATTTTGACTTTAAGTGCTTCATTGTGGGAGGTTGGACTGCTGTGCTGCAAAACTCCAATGGGAACAATGCCCCCAGGGGTGGCTCAATATGGAAAGTCTGGGGAGGAGAAAAGCCTTTTCCTTTTACTTTGCTCCTTTTAGTTTGATTATTTTAACTCTATAAACACATGACTTTAATGTTTTAAAGTGGCAATGGGATTTCTGGGCAGGGAAAATTTGGGCTTTTTGTTGGCTTGTTTGGTTTCTATTTTGTACCACTATTTATTTTTTTTAAGCTTAACTAATAATATACTCTCAAGACATTCAGTAATTTAGAAGTTATTCAAGTCAAAATTAGTTAGGATTTTAGGAAAAGCCCAATCAGAAAGTATTTGTTAGCAGAAAGAGAAATGAACACCAACAGTGGGTTTGGATTCACTGTTTACAAATTACATAATCTCATTAAACCTTTGTTTCCTCATATCTGTAATGCAGCTAATAATCTCAGCCACATTAGGGTATTTCAGGTATTAAATGACATACCGTGCAAGTAAAGAGCCCAGTGCAAAGTCTGGCGTACAACAGATTCTCAAAAAAATGGTGTGTGTTAGTTGTTCAGTTGTGTTCGACTCTTTGCGACCCCATAGACTATAGCCCACCAGGGTCCTCTGTCCATGGGGATTCTCAGGCAAGAATACTGCCATGCCCTCCTCCAGGGGATCTTCCCAACCCAGGGATTGAACCCAGGTCTTCTGCATTGCAAGCAGATTCTTTACCAGCCGAGCTACCAGGAAAGCTTCCCCCAATCCCCACCCCCCAAAAAATGGTACCTATGATCATTTTTTATTATGAACAAGTTGCTGTCCCAAATTGGTTGCTTACAACAGGTTAGAATTAAGATGCTGCTTAAAATTAACAATTAAATTGGAGTTGGTATTGGGATTAGTAGTTAGAGTCTATAAAAGATTAGGGTTAGGGTTGAAATTGGAATTCAATTAAGGTTAGAATTAAAACACATACAAAGGTTTTTATTAAGGATAGGGTTAATTAAGACTGGATAATAGAAATAAGAAGCAGTATGAGGAATCCTGGTTTGCTTGTGTGGGAGACTAAAGAGGAAAGCAAATGTGGAAGCCTGTGCAGAATTTACTGATAAAGAAAAAGTCATACAGAGGCCAAGGGTTAGAGGGCAAAGCAGAACTGAGCCAGAGTTCGAAGTTTTTCTTCTGCAGGTGCTCTCGCTTCCCTCCTAGATGAATATGTAGTGTTCACCCCACTCAGGCCAAGTCCCTGCCCTCCTCCATCCCCAAGAGGAGCCACGTGGGGAAAGGAATGCCCAGGGCCCACACAGCTGCATCCAGCCCAGAACCAGTGCCAGAGCCACATTCCTCACCCCCAGCCACCCAGGCTATTGCTGAGTGGACAAGGGCACCCAGGAGCCAGCACTTGCCTTCTCTCCACTCCCCTTCTCTGCTCCCCCCAGTTCTCACTGTGCTGACCAGTTCTTGAATCTCATAGACAACCCACTCCAGACTCTGTGCAAGTCTCTGGGAAACACTGATTGTATATCATAGCATTTTACAGGGAAAAGTAACCATAGAGATCACAATCCAACATGGATACTTTTATTTTACCTGTTTTCGGGCTGAGGATAATCCTTGTAGTTCAGGCTTTCTTTGTAAAACTCTATTCCTAGTGAATGGGCTGCCTGTAAGAGGCTGGGTGCCCAGGGACAAAGAGCATTAGAGTGGTTAGAGGTAAGGAGCTATTCCAAATGGATCCATCTGCCTCTGCAGGAGACATGACCCTTTCACTCTGAGACAGCCAGGAGTGAGAATTCCTCAAAGTGGACACTCCCAGAGAAAAACGATTCTCCTTATCCCTCCTGCTCCCATGGGTATATCTGCCTTATTTATCCAATACTGTAACCCCTCTACTCCACAGCTGTGTGAACACAGAAGTCACCTAAGTCCTCTGTGTTTCGTTTTCTTTATCTGTTCAACAAGGGGTATTCATTAGGTAATCTTGAAGGTCCCTTACAAATTCTAATACTCTTTTATCCTGTATTTCTAAAAGCCAATGACTGCTTCCTATTCCCAGACCCTAAAGTGCTGCCAAGATGATGCTGATGATGCAGAAAAGAGAGAAGGAACTAGTAGGAAAAGAGCATTCCAGAGTCTCATTTGCTCATGCTTAATACTCTCCACAAAAGCTCTCCCCCTCTCCTCCCACCCTTGGTTCTCTTCCCTTGCAGTTACAGTAGAGGGTGGGGCCAGACCAGCAGAGTCATTAGAGAATTAAAGGACAGGCAGAAGCGGATCAGCAGAGCAGCAGATGGAAAAGGTGATTAGTTACAGAAGCTTGGGACCTAATCCTACCTCCTAGCGTCCCAATCCCACCCATCCCCACTCTCATTCCCCTCAACGCTAACCTGTCCTCTCTTAATCCCACTTAGATGATCTTTAAAACTTCTAGCTCCAAAGATAACACTCTTTATCCATCAAGACTCTTTAACTAGGATAGCATGATTCTTCTCTGAAGCTTCATTCTCCCTTTGAAAACACACCCACTCATTCCTTTTTGCTGCATGACTAAGTTCACGCCAACCTAATCCCACCTTAGTCAGAAGGTCCATTTTCCCCTGTATCTTCCCTCCTGCCTATCCCATAGCACAGCCTCTCCTCTTTCTTATACCAGGTGTCCTTATTGTATCTTTCAAGCACACTTCTCCTTCCATCTCTGACTCAGAGATTTCAAGGCATCAGAGAACCCCCAGGGAGACAGAGAACCCCAATGCAGCAGGACAGTTTGGAGTCACTGAGATGAGTCAAGGTAGGCAAGTCAGACAACCCAAGGTGGTCAAAAACTGTCTTATAAATAATTTTTAATAACCACCCAGACACTCAAGAAATGTTCAAGAGGTAGGCAGAGCTCTTCTCCCAGAAACCATGGGTAAACTCCACAAACAGAAGAAAAACAGAGGGGCAGCTTTCTGGCTATCCTTAAGGGTCTTCCTGGAGAATATTCTCTCTTGTCCTCTCCACCAGTGACTAACATATATATCGAGCTTTACTGATTACTGGAGAAGGCAATGGCACCCCACTCCAGTACTCTTGCCTGGAAAATCCCATGGACGGAGGAGCCTGATAGGCTGCAGTCTATGGGGTCTTGAAGAGTCAGACATGACTGAGCAACTTCACTTTCACTTTATTGATTACAGGGTACCTTCCACATCCTTGTTCCCTGGTGGCTCAGAGGTTAAAGCTTCTACCTGCAATGCGGGAGACCCAGGTTCGATCACTGGCTCGGGAAGATTCCCTAGAGAAAGAAATGGCAACCCACTCCAGTATTCTTGGCTGGAGAATCCCATGGACGGAGCAGCCTGGTGGGCTACAGTCCATGGGGTCCCAAAGAGTCGGACACGACTGAGCGACTTCACTTTCTTTCCACATCCTTGTCCTTGAGTTACTAGGGGACAGAGACATTAAGTCCATCACAGACAGCTGCAAAAGCTGTCTGAGAGGGGGAAAGATTACTCAAACACTGAAGATTAGTATGGTGATGCATAGTCAGTGCAGAGAGGGGATGGACCCAGAAGTTAGAAGACAGGCACCCAAATCTCTGATCTAGGGACAAAACTGGCCTTCCAGGATTGGCTGTTGTTTTGTTGCTAGGTTGTGTCCAACTCTTTGTGACCCCATGAGCTGCCCTGTCCTTCACCGTCTCCCAGAGTTTGCTCAAACTCACGTCCATTGAGTCAGTGATGCCATCCAACCATCTCATCCTCAGTCATCCCCTTCTCCTCTTGCCCTCAATTATTCCCAGCATCAGGGTCTTTCCCAGCAAGTCAGCTCTTCAAATCAGGTGGCCAAAGTATTGGCACTTCAGTGCCAATATCCAATGAATATTCAGGGTTGATTTCCTTTAGGATTGACTGGTTTGATCTTGTAGTCCAAGGGACTCTCAAGAGTCTTCTCCAAGACTACAATTCAAAAGCATCAATTCTTTGGTGTTCAGCCGTTTTTATAGTCCAACTTTCACATCTGTACATACTACCCAAGACTAGAGGGCATTTCAAAAATTATATTATTCCATGTCCTGGCCAACACTTGTGTTTTCTACTATTGTCAGTCTAATCTTGGATAGATCAGTTCATACCCTTTGAATCTCACTTGCACCTGTGTAATAAGGATTGTATCAAATATTTTCTAAAAAATACTCATATACATAAAATTCTTTGATTCAGAGATTCTAAAATTTAGGAGTGTATACCTAAGAGGTAAGTTGGAGCAAAACTGACTCAGGAGGATCTCTTTCTGAGATCTACTAAGACTCTTCCAGAGATCTTCAATCACAATTTTTAAAAAAAAAAGCAAGCCCCAGGGGCTTGGAATTCTTGAGCCAAGAGCAAGTACAGACACCCTACTGCTCTCATTCATCTAGCATCTGGCCTCAGGGGCAAGAAGCCACATAAGGTCCTTAAGAGAGTAGCTTCCTGAGAATCTGTAGATCACACCATTCACCTAGAATCTTACTCACTAAAACTTGAAAAAGGAAGGACAAGATCCTCTGAAATATAAAGAAGAAACATACTGGGAAAGGTTGGGAGTAAAGTCGGGGAATAGAAAGGATTAAGGGGGAAAACCACTGAGACGCGTTGTAGGCTGCTCAGTTCGGCAGAATCTGAAGGGAAACCGCTGATGTTAGACTGGGAGTAATTTCTTTGAGGGATTGAGGGAAGTGTTGATTCCCATGGCCTGGGGGCTTGCTGGAAGATGCCTTTCAAAGGAAATTGCCTGGGGCCACAAATTGTTGCTGGACGTCTAAGTAGGGGCTCTTTCGTCAGAGGAACTAGGGATGTTAGTGCTTTGGAAAAAGACCAGGGTAACCGGTTACCCATTGCAGAGATGTCCCTGGGCACACTGTTGATAGGGGCACCCTAGGGGCATCCCACTCCTGGGGATCCCCAGTTGCCAAAGGAAAGAGGGCGGGGCCGAGAAGCTCTCGGGCTAGTGGGCACGCCCTAGCCCAGGCCTGCAGTGGCAGCTCCCGCCAGCTGGCCCCAGGCCCTGCCCGACTCCCCTCCCTCCACCTCAAGTCTAGGAGGGGTGGGCGCCGGGTCCCACTGCTGAGCCAGCTCGCTCCCTCTGCTCCACGCCCGAGCCGGGCTGGTGGAGCTCCCGGGGGAGAAGGTGGAAGGCACCACGACGGCGCGGAGGGGGTGCGGCAGGCGGGGGGAGTGGGGAATGCGGCAGCCGGTCCCCCCCGCGACCAGCCCAGCCCCCCGTCACCCCCCCTCCACCTCCAACCGAATGGTTTGCTCCGAGCGCCCTATTTAATCCCCGCGACTGCAGCAGCGCCGGCTCCCTCCCGGTCCCCGCCTCGGCCCCGGGCTCCGAAGCGGCTCGGGGGCGCCCTTTCGGTCAGTGGCGTCGTCTACCCCCCTCCCCAGCTCCAGCCCCTAGGGACCCAGGCTCGCCAGCGCCCTGCCAGGGAGCCGGCCGGGAAGCGCGATGGGGGCCCCTTCCGCCCTGCCCCTGCTCCTGCTTTTCGCCTGCTGCTGGGCGCCCGGCGGGGCCAACCTCTCCCAGGACGGTGAGTGAGGGAGGGGGCGGCGCCAGGGGAGGTGGGGAGGGGCCGGGGCGGGGGCTCCGACCGGCGGAGGGGGCGGAGGGAGCCCGTTGGCTTTGTTTGGAAGCGGGGGTTCGAGTCGCCAGCCGCTCCTGATACCCTGTGTCTGTCTCCGAGCATCCGTGTCTCTGTGGATCGTGGGGTGTGCCGCGTATGCCCCCTCCTTGTACACCGTCGAGTGTGTCTGCGTGTGAAGTCGCAGATTTGGGTCTGTTACAAGCCGCCCGGGGTCTGGTTGTGTTGCTGTCCGTGTGCGTCTGGGTGTGCGCGTCTGTGTTGGTGTCTGGCTGCGTTTCTGTGTCAGTATCTGTGTGTATGTCTGTGTCAGTGTGTGTTGGGGGCGGAGTGAGATTTGTCGCTGTTTCAGTCAGGGCGTGTGTCGGCTGTTTGTGTATGTATGTCTGGAGGGGTTGGGTAGCCAGTGCGGTCCCCTGAACTGCTGTATGCAAACATTCCTGCTCCCCCGACCGTCCCCCCACCCGCGGCGGAGCTCCGAGTGGGCAGGGAAGGGGGCCTGGGTGAGGCTGTGGAGGGGGGCGTGGGCAAAGAAGTGGGGGGCTTCTCTCCGGAGCAAAACAACAACACTGGGCGGAGAGGGCCCCCGGATGGCAGTGTCCCTAACGGTGGCAGAAGCTGGGAAAAGAAACCCAGACGGGAGCGGAGGAGGGGGAGTAGCGGGAGGGAGATTGGGCAAAAGGAAGACTGAAGATATTTGGGGAGGAGGATGCATAGAAAACCCAAAGCTTTCCTGGGCTGAGAATTGATTTTCCAAATTTGAGGTAAGGTGTCTCGCCTAGCCCCCTCTGCTTCAGTCAGGAACTCAAACCTTCTTGGGTTAGTCATGGTAGAGAGCTGAAGGAAGAGAGTGGGGGGAGAACGGAGGCGGGGCCAGGGGTGAGGGGGCTAGGGACCCCCCTCCCGCCCTGGACCGGGCTATGTAGGTCAGCGCTGTGGGGGCACCTCAGCTTTCTTAAAGGTTGCTGACGCTTAATGGGATGGCAGGGGACAGTTTGTAGGGAGACCGGGAAGAGAGGCACAGCTCAGAGCCTCAGGTCCTTGGAGGAGGGAGGGCAGGCGGTGAAGGGACTAAAGGAATGCATCCTCCAGTCTCCGCCGCCCCTGGCAGAGGCGGACTGGGCTGGGGGAGGGGAAGGGGGACCGGGACCTCTGCGGAGCCAAGGGATGTGGGGAGAGTGAGGGGGAGGGTGGTGGCCTATGCCCGGCCAGATGCCAACGAAAAACAGAAAGAACCGCAGGGGAGGAGAAAGGGGAGGCGGCTCCTGGGCGATGGACCCAGTGGCCAGCAGGGATGGGCACAGGGCGGGGCGGGGGTGGAGAAGGGAGGGGTTGAAACTGGGGAGGATGATGTAGAGAATTTCATCTGAAGGAAACAGGCGAAGAGCCAGGGTGCTGGAGGAATACTTGCTCCATCTCGCCTGACCTGCTCCCCAAGTCCTATCTCCATCATGAAGAAGGAGCTTCTGGTGTTATGGGGACACTGGGCAGCTTGCGAGCTGGCTCCTTCTACTCTGTATCCATTCACACTCCCCAAGGGAGTTGCTACCCAAGTCACCACAGGGCAGAGGCCCCATCTCTCCCCTATGTGGAACCCCCCTTCCCCTGGACAGCTGTACTGATGACCCTACTCACTGAGGAGGTGAAGAGAGTCCTGCAGGAGGGCAGGCTAAGTGCAAGGCAAAGGAGAGGTTGCTGGGTGCGGTGCACATACCCAAATAAGGACTCTCTACTAGGCCTTGACTTTCACCTGAAGCCCCTGGCCTTCCCATTCTGCTAGCTGTGTTTAAGAGAGACAAGCGTGACCCAAACTACCTCTGTTTGGCAATGGGAACTGATGGGGCAGGCTGGAACCTCAACAGAACAAAGTCATCCCAGAAAGCTGTGAGCTCTTCAACTCTAGGATATAAACAAACACTGGAGAAGAGAGTAATCTGTGTACTAGCCAGGTCTTTCTTCACCAACTGGACTCTTCTTTCTTAGTCCTGAATTTGGGGGCTCAGCCCCTACTCAGGCTTAAGATTTAGAGGAAAAGAAATGCTTTATCCTTCTAAATATGTATATACCTCTATAGCAGTGGCTTGACGGAAGAGTGGAAGCCAATAAATTTTGAATGGAGAAAGAATGTCTGGAGGAGGGATTGAGAATTTAGAGATGGGTTAGAAGATCTGTTCCCAAAAAAAGAGTCAAATCAAGCATCATTGTCGTTCTAGAGCATCGTCTGTCCTGACAGTGGACATATGTCTGGTTGTAATGTCTCAGGATGCACTGATGCAGAAGAGACATGACCATGTACCATCTTCTATCTAATTCTACTTCCTAGCTTCGGGATCAGAACAGCCCCACTCTGATGTGGGAGGCAGGTCTACAGATTTAATACTCAAGGGTGGCGGTCCTGATGACCATTCTGCCCAGGCTCACACAGAAGGTGTGTCTAGGACCCCTGACTTGGGGTTCCTGAGGGCCCTGGGCAGGGAGCTCAGTGGCAGCACACACAGCTCCCTGGAGTACAGCATACACTTTTTAAGATTTCATCAGACTGAACAGGGATTGAGGCTGGAGAAGGGCAAACAATAGTTATCTGAACCTGACGATTAGTGCTGTGGTTCGAAACTCAGGAATGGTTTAGACATTCTGAGTGAGCCACCTGCCCCTTCCTTCTCACATTTTTTCACTAGTGTTGGCAGAAGTTGGGAGTTCCAGGTTTGGGGGATTACAAGGCCCGTGAACTTAATGTATCCTGTGGTTGTCTCTGGTGAGCTGTTCGACATTCAACACTGTGACCAACGTCCCTTGGTTCTCCTTTTTCAAATTTTTTCCAGCACTCTGTGAGTTGATCTGGTACAGAAACTGACAGGTGGGCAGCTTCCCTTTCCTTCAGATCAAGATACAGCAGTTTAACCTTGGAGTGTACTGCCTCACACATGAACATCTTTCCCTTCCCAATGACCTTCTGTCCACTGCCGTCCATTCTGCAGCCCCCTGGCCAGCTGCCCAGTGTAGAGATCATGCCCAATGTGCCGGAGAAGTCCAGCAGGCATTTGCTCTAGAGCTGCCCACGGATCTGCTTGGCAGACCTACTGCACCCAGTTTCTTTTCCTGGTTGCAGCTGTAGCTGTTCTCGTTCTGTTCTCTTCCCAGTTGCAGCTGGGAATCCTTGGGAAGGAGATGCTCTCCCTTCAGATGTGGCATTTTCTGGCACAGAGAAGCTGGAAGCATCAGAGAGACGCTGGTAGCGTAGAGTTTAGTTAATTCCATACAGAACCAGTCTGTCTGATGTGGGACCCAAGCTGTACATATCAACTGCCTATTCCGGCAGTTACACCAAAGACTCTGTCCTGAGCTCTCCCTGGGGCTCGGCGGCACTGCTGGGCTCAGTAGTTTCTTCTGGCACAGTGGTTTTCTCACTTTTATCTTTAAACATGTGAAGGTTCTTTACCAAATAAATAAAACAGATCAAAGGAAAATTACTCTTTTTGAAACAGAGAAGTAAGACCTGAAACCCTCTCGCCCTTCTTCTTGACTTCCCTATACTTCCCCTAATCCTTAAGGCACAGAGGTTCTGCTACATACAGTTTGAAATCCTCTACCCTAGACTGACAATAAATGAGACAGTTCACTATCCTTAGGTTCTTGTTCTCTCTCTTCCTCTCTCTCCTCTTCCAACTGAGCAAGAAAGGAGGTCCAAATCTAATTTCAACAGTGCCTTGTTGGAGACAGTCACTATTTACTTGAAGAATGACTCATAGTTCTGCAGCCATAAAATTCCACAGATGGCATCTTTTTGGTGTTCTGGTCACTCTGAAACAGCAGACCAGGTCGTTGTACCATTGCTCTGAAAATTCTTACAAGTGATTTTGGTACCCCTTGCCATCGCTGCTTTCTTGGAGTCCAAATAATATATACTGGAATCAAAAGCTTCTTGTCCTTAGGTCACAAAAAATAACCTAAGGAAAAAACCCTCACAGTTATCATCAGAGAAATTATACCCCGGGGGATGAAGCTAGTCACATTCTTTGTTGTTTCCTACTCCAACAGAACCAACTCAACAATCCCTTTTTTGTCATCTATTTCTCAGTAATGGAATTTTACTGAAGAATGGTAATCTAGGCTCCAGGTTTTCCATGAATGCAAGCTGTAGAATGCACCAGTTCCTAACTGACTACTGAATGAAAAAGCCAGGGTATTTGAAAGTTTTGGTAATTATATCTCTCCTTTCATCTTTTATGCTACAAGTTAACACTTCCTGTTTCATCACTGGCTATAGGTCTTTGCACTGGAACATTTTGTTTCCTGGATGAGGTCATGTCCTAGAGACCCATCCATAAACTCTGAGAATAGCAATCCTCATGAGAATGCTTATAAGAGATAAGAGAGAAACAAACCACTAGGAAAAAAAAAAGCCTGGAAAAGCAAGCCATCAGAAAAAGATTCAGGTCCCTAATAACTCAGTCAAATTAAGAGCAAATACTCCATCTAACTGAAAAATAGGGAAGAACCAGTCTGGAGTCAAAGACCTGCCTCTTCCTCTAGAAGCAGCAGTAGAGATGATTTTTTATCAGCTCAGAACCAGCTGATGCTCAGGGATTTTACAACCCAAGTAGAAACCCAATCCAACCCTGTTACAACAAGGAGATCCATCCATTCTAGCACCGAGATAAGAGTCTTGAACACATGAAACGGCTGAGTTTTGTTTTGTTTTGTTTTTTTTTTTACAAAATATAAGCTCATTAAAGCTATATATTCTTCACTGAAGCAATAAGCACTGAAAGAGAGCTATCTGTCCCTTTACCAAAATTTCCCTAAGTCTAAAGAGAGTGGCCAAATTTCCCAACTAACACAAAGACCTCTCAGTCCTGAGGACAATACCCTTTTTACAAGGCATAATCCATTATGCTTTTCCATGTATGATCAGGATTGGACTGGTCACATCAATTTGGGGTGCCTTAGAGCGTTTGACTGATACATGCCATGCCCTTTGTTTGTTGTTTAGTCTGTAAGTCCTGTCCCACTCTTCTGCGACCCCATGGACTGCAGCCCACCAGGCTCCTCTGTCCATGGGATTTTCCAGGCAAGAATACTGGAGTGGGTTGCCATTTCCTTCTCCGGGTCCCATACCATACCTAACGATAATACACATTTTGGCTTCCTTATGTCTAGTGTCTCTGAGGAGACACAGGCTTTGTGGCACTGTTTCCCACATTTAAAGATACTCTAAATGTCATTCATAATTGGTTGCAGCAAATCAAAACTCTCTCCACTACCACTGATTCTTATGTAATTTCTATAATTACTGAGGCTTATGTTGACAAACTCAGTCCAGTGGCGGTCCTCACTTTTTTAGCACCATCTCTGGGTTGCATGTGTGGTAGGTTCAAACAAAGTACTTGAAAAGGCCTTTGAGAGCAAATGATGGGTGTGGCGTGATCCTAGCAGAAACCCTGATGTCTGCTCTTTCTCGTTTGATTGTTTGCGAGCTGGCTGCCTTAACCCATGAGGCGGGTTTTACTGTTCTTTGTGGAACAAACTACAGGTGCTTTGAGCTCTCCATGGTGCTAGCCCCTGACGGGGACACTCCAGGCTCTTCTTGCTGCTCTCCGTGGTCCTGCTCCCCATCCAAATTCCTAATCTCTTTATTTTCCACAGTGCAGCCCTCAAAACGGGGATGGGATTTCCCTCCTCCTACCACAAACACACACATGATCTTGGCTATGATTCCTGACTGGCTCTACCAGCAAGAGGGGAACCAGACCAGATCTGGAGAGTCTCCATAACCGCCTAATCACCTGTAGGAAGGGGACAGAAAAAACAAATAATTCTGAGGCGGAAAAGTGTTATTTGCAATGTTCAGGAGATGAGGGCCTACAGTCACCTCAAATGGCCTCAAAAGAACCAGATGTTTTGCCATACATGGACTCATAGATTTAAAACAGAACTACAAACAGTCATGGCTTAGATTAGACAGCATTGCTCATGTACAGTTACCCCATATACACCATACATGTAGAATGCGAAATGCATCCTACTCAGTTTATGAGCACACACCTCTTAACACCACTCTGAGCCTGACAACCAACCCAAACTGTCCTGTCATGATACTCATTGTCCCTTTCCCCTTGGCCTTAGCAGTAAACACAAAGACAATATCTAGGTTGGCTCCTCAGAATAGATAATAGAAGAATGCAATATGGGAGAGGCATAGAAAATAAATACCAAATCCATGACTCATGTTCCTCATCATTATAACCATCTCGGATAGACTAAATGGCCTTAATGTAACCATCTTATCCCAGAGTCCAAGTCCTTGGCCATATCTCAGAAGATGCATCTTTAAACTGGACTCTGCTACTCTTTTGGGTGATCTGCCAATAAGCTGATGACGTCAAGTGCAGCAAGGAGCCAAGAATGCTCAGCCCCTGCCAGTCTGAGACTAGACAGCCTGTTCCTCCCATCACATCAGAGCTGTACAAGCTTCTCTTCCCCTCAATGATGGTTTCCCCCATCAGTTTTGCATAATAGTTCATATAATAGTTAACACTTATGAATGACCTATACAGAGTGAAGCTGGAGAGACAGGTTTCCAGAATTAATTTCCAGTACCCCCCTTCCATTTCCTTATTTGAAACAAGGAGAAATTTCATTCCTCAAGGACAGGTAATGGAAGTGATTTATCTCCATGAGTGAGCTTTCAAGAAGACAGAATTAGGGTTATGGTAACAGCTGGAGTATCTCGCATCTACTCATCTCCCTGAGCCCCCTGTTCTCATAAAGAGCAGACATGTTTCTGAAAGGATTCTGATGCAGAGATTCCAGCTTTTTTTCAATATGTGTATCATTCTGTGTGAGCGCTTACCTCTGGGGTTCTTTAACCCTCTCATCTCTCTCCATCTTTCGCCCAGAGGTCTCCAGGAGAATGGTAAGAAAGCTAAATAACATAAAGAACTAAAATGTTATTTTCTCTCAGGACTCATTTTTCCTTACCCCAGCTAGACCTACACTAATTGTGTATTGATTGCTAATTATAAGCACCTTTGGCTCATTTACTTCCAGTTCAGGGTCAAGAAAGGTCAGATGTATCACCTCGCCCTAGGGGGGAAAAAAAAAGAAATGAAGGCTGGTATCTCAGCCATTCATCTCTAATTTAACCACTACTTAGCCCTCTACTTCCTTCACACAGCTACAGATATCAGCAAGGTAGAATGGAAAACTAGTCCTTCCAACACCAGGTTTTACTGGGAATATGCAGATCCTTGCTTCTTGCCTTCATTTGTTCTTCTGGGATCTAGCTCTTTACTTCCAATTTGGATTCTAGAATTCCAGCCAAAGCCTCAGAGTGAAAAAGCTTCAGAAGGTGAACTGGTTTATTGAGTTTCTAACTTAAATACCCAACCCTCCTTGGAAACCCAGCAAGAGTCTAACAAATACCTAGATGACAAGTTACTTGAGACTTAGCCTAGCCTGGGTCAGTCTTTGAAGAGCAAAGTTTTTTCATTATCATAAGATGAGAGGACTGTTTTACCATCTGCTCCTAATCATTTGTCCCTCAGCAAATGTAAACAAACCAGTGAGACAACTGGACTCACTTGTTCTTACTAGTTCTTATTCTAGTTCTTAAGGATGAGATCTTTCCAAACACATATATTTCCTCCACTCATCTCATCCTATAATCTCAAACAAATATAAAAACCACCATCACTAGCCCATGGGCCTCACACATTCTCATTTATCCTCAATTGCTGCTTCATGCCAGCTCTCTTCTGGTTTCCAAGCCCTGGAGTCCAGTGTCAGTGACAGATGGACTAAGCTCAGCCCTGGGGAGAAGAGGATTCTGGCCCTCTCCTGGGGAGTCTGAGCAGGATTCTGAATTCTGCTTTGAGGAGAATCTCTGAGTTTAAACCATATGGTTTGCTGGACGTAAGGGGTTCTGATTAATAATGGGCTTGTGAAAAGGGCTCTGTATCTGGGTCATAAGAAAAGCTGTGTTTATGACAGAAAAAAAGGAAAACAGAGATACAAAGAGTGAAAACTAGTCATCGTGTGTGTGTTGAGGGACACATGCTGAAGGGGAAAGAGAGTAACCAGGTTGAAATATATATGCATCGGAATATACATGCATCTTGGGGAACAGAATCGAATGTACATCCACATTAAAGATGAGACACTCAATGATAGTTTAAGGAAAGGAGGAGAACTTTGGGATGGCAGAATTAATGGCCATTTCAGGGACTGTGATGTCTGTGGGCTTGGAGGAATGTATCTGTCTCACAAAAGAGCTAAATTCCCAGGAAGGCACAAAATAAGGCTAATTGAATAATGTGCCACTTGCTGCAAAATACATTTTTAGGTGAGATAAGTGAAGGGAAGAGACTAAATCTCAGCTGGGATTGGCGGAAGAGGGGGACCCAGAGCAGTGTGGGTGTGCAGAGCAGAGCAGTTTTCTCTCCATGTGATGCTCCTAATCACTGCCCTGAACCTGTCATCCACACCCTGACTCTGATCACCCAGTGAAGGGAAACAGTAAAAACAAGTCAGTAAAATGAGAGCCGGCAGAGAGCCAGAATGCTCTTTTGCCTGACTTCTAACAAATTAAAACTTTTTCACAGCATTGTTATCCCACCACACCAAGCCATCAGCCTAAACTATCTACAGTGCGACATTAACAACAAAGGAGAATAAGATACAGCCTGTTGAGAAGGGAACTCATTCATCTGTTCAAACAGGTTTTGTGGCTCTGGACAATTAGGAGCCAGGCTTTGGCACCTGGATGAATATTCCTTAGGGAATCTATTCTTTACTTCTCCCCAATGTTCCTGGGCTTTTCTGCCCATTCCCAGTTCCTATTTTCTCATGGCTAAACATATTTTCCCAGAGAAGGCAATGGCACCCCACTCCAGTACTCTTGCCTGGAAAATCCCATGGATGGAGGAGCCTGGTAGGCTGCAGTCCATGGGATCGCTAAGAGTCGGACACGACTGAGCGACTTCACTTTCACTTTTCACTTTCATGCATTGGAGAAGGAAATGGCAACCCACTCCAGTGTTCTTGCCTGGAGAATCCCAGGGACGGGGGAGCCTGGTGAGCTGCCGTCTATGGGGTTACACAGAGTCGGGCACGACTGAAGCAACTTAGCAGCAGCAGCAGCAAACATATTTTCCAACAAGTTAAACTTAATTATGCTTTCATTTACTCCACACTGACTCTGTTATGTTTCCTTTCCTAAGTACTTTCCTAAGATGGGGCGATTTTTCCCCAATTCTATTACAGATGTGTGAGAGCAATTACATACACTTAGAGAAAGGGTATAAAGTGCCTGCACTTGGCTCAAGGGACATCTAAGAGTTCAAAATCTGGCCTCCTGACTCTCTGTTGCGTTAGAACACAGACCCAGGTCATATCTGTCCTGCTTTCTGAGGATGTGAACATGGTGAGAAGGGAATGAGGAGATGGGGGTGAAAGGATGCTTCTAAAATGGTTCAAGGCTGTCAGCAACTGGAGTGATTGCATGCCCGACCTTAGGGGCTTGCTTGAGAAATAAATGGTGAGAGTCAACCCCCTGCACAGAACCTGTGCTCCCAGCAGCTCTTACAAAGCCATCCGCTCTGCTGTGTCTCATCAACCCTACCCAGCCTCTTAGTACAGAACTAGATGCTTGTCTGGAACACACAGCCCAGTCCTGGAAGGCAGGAGCTAAGGCAAAGGAGGGGCTCTTTTGGGATTAGATCCCCTTCCTTTTTTGTCTCCCAACTGCAGTTCTTGCTACAACACCGTGTTGGCTCCAGAGGGGCTTGTTTGTGTTGGGGGCCAGCCCGGGGCTCCCTCCCAGTGCTAATGCACTGAGAACACTGACTCAATAGCAAATCAAAGCAACAGCTGTCCCCACCTCCTTCTCTGCCACCCACTTCCCAGTCTCTGCTCCTCAGAATCTTAACTAAGTCTCTGAGGGCCCCCCCTCAGCCTACTGCAAGCCCACTTCTGCCTCCAGATTTTTTCTGTCACTAGCTCAAGAATAGGATAAGCTCCTCTGCGGCTTTCTCCCTTCTAGTCTCTGTCTCCCACATCACAATCAGGTTAGCATCCACCAGCTCTCCACACAGATGCTAACACTCACACAGCCCACCCTCCTCATCACCCTTTTAATTCCTAAGGGCACGGAAGCGGCTTCAGCCCCATAGCCTCCTCTAAGAATCGGAATCTGCCAGGAAGATGGTGACATTTGTAGGGGGACATTATCCGCACCTTCTGCTTCCTCATTTCACCCCAACTTCTCTAACCTGCCCAGCATTTAGCAGACTGACTTCCCTGGAGGTCCAGAGTCCTAGGGTTCCTCACAGCAATGCAGAGGGAGATGGGAAGCAGGAAGAGTGGATGTCACTGGAAGTAAAGTCACACTAAATGGTAACTTCCAAATTAGCTAGTGCACAGGACTGACAATGAGAACAGAAGACTGGGGTTATAAACCCAGCTACCACTAACTGTCTGTGTGACCACACTTAGAAGTTTCTAAGCCTCTGTGAACCTTGGTTTTTCGTCTTTAAAACAGAAAGTGTGCACTAGACACTACTTGGGATTTTTATCAGCTCTAAAAGAACCAGTACTTTGGCCACCTCATGCAAAGAGTTGACTCATTGGAAAAGACTCTGATGCTGGGAGGGATTGGGGTCAGGAGGAGAAGGGGACGACAGAGGATGAGATGGCTGGATGGCATCACCGACTCAATGGACATGAGTTTGAGTGAACTCTGGGAGTTGGTGATGGACAGGGAGGCCTGGCGTGCTGCAATTCATGGGGTCGCAAAGAGTCGGACACGACTGAGCTACTGAACTGAACTGAACTGAACTGAAAAGAACCATAGTGAAAGTGAAAGTCACGAAGAATCATAGTGAAAGTGAAAGTCACTCAGTTGTGTCTGACTCTTTGCATCTCCATGGACTGTAAGCTGCCAGGCTCCTCTGTCCGTGGAATTTTCCAGGCAAGAATACTGGAGTGGGTAGCCATTCTCTTCTCTAGGAGGTCTTCCCAACCCAGACATTGAATCTAGGTCCCCCACATTGCAGGTGGATTCTTTACCATCTAAGCCACTAGGGAAACCTAAGAATCATAGACGGGAAAATATTTTGGGAAGAATGAGATGCAAGAAAAGAAGGTGAGGAATTACTGAACTTTGGTAGTGGAGTCAGAAAAGACATCAGTTACATTCTCCTCTGGAAGACTCAAAACTATCTTGGGAATAACCACTTCTGGCCAGTAGGGGTCAGTAGAAAATGACCAGAACATGCAAATTGATTGCAGGGCTTTAGCGAACAGACATAGATACTCATGGCATCTTAAAACGTGGGGTTTTTAAAAAAAAAAAAAAAAAAAAACACTTGGATACGGGAAAACATTTGGGATAACTGTTTTTTGTTTGTTTGTTTTTTAGTGAAAAGAGGGTTAACAACACAATATGCTTTTTGTTTTAACCTCAACCTCACGCCCTCTGCAGGCAAGCTAGTCAACTAGCCAACTACCCTAAAGATCCCCTCCTCCTCATTCAGCCTGGAAAAGCTAAGTGCCACACCATTTCAACACCAGGAAACAAAAGCCTTTCATTTCTAATAACTGCTTAGGATGCAGCCAAAAGGTGTCTGCCAGCCTACAATAATAAGCCTGTTTGAGCCCAGAGTCGTCCCTTCCAAAGCTAAGTCTCTTGGATCACCTAACAGAATAAGACCCCTCGTTCTGTAAAGATCCCTTGTTCTCTTGGCTACACTTTACCAAGCTATGGTGGCTAATCAGCATGTTAGAGACTCCTTACAGCGAAGGTGCTCTTCCCCATCCTGTTCACCATCCAGTTTGACTTATATCCTGTACGCCCCCTGCCCCAGGGAGAGTAAAGCCACTCCCAAAGAGTAGTGACTTCTTTGGGCCAAGAGGCTGTTGGGAGCCAGAGAGAAAGTAGATAAACAAGACTCCAGGAGGGAAAGCCAGACAACAATAGAAATAATGGAGGGAGGGAGGGAACACTGAGAAGCTAAGGTCTCAGCAGCCCAGCCAGAGAGAGGGTGGCGGGGGCAGTGAGCCGGAGAGGAGGCCGATCAGGAGGCAGGCAGCTGAAGCGTGACTGAGCTCTGAGGCTCTGAAGTGGATGTGAGCTGGAGCATACCTGAGCTGAGTGAGGAGATCCATTAGGGGATCATGTTGCCTGTGAGGGGACAGGAGCCTGCCCTGAGGAGCCACAGGAAGGGAAGGAAGTACACTTGAAAAAACATACAAGCCATGATGACAAAATAACTCTTACCTCTATGGCCCCAGCTTTCTTTCATCTGACTGCTCTGTAATATTGGGAATAGAAGCGAACTGGGGACTTGGGGAAGACAAAGTTAAAAAGGAATGTAGAGCAGGAAGTGAGAGAGAACATTTTGACACTCATGCCCTCAAAGTCTTCGACTAGAAAATTACACAGTGACTTCTGCAGAAGTAACAGAATTCCTGGCAACCCAAGAGCAAGCATGAGAAATGAAGTTTAGAGTTCTTTGTGATCAGGATGTTATGCTCTAAAGCTACGCAGGTCAAAGTAACTCCCTTCCCAAATCTTGGAGTTATGGATTAAATCGGGCCTCAGATGAGATTGGTCCACTTTCTTCCAAATGCAGAAGCAGACATTCACTATTAAAGAAAAATATGGCTCTGGGCATAAGGAAAGGATGCAGGCACTGAGTTCTAGTTCTGACCTTGTCATGGCCACTCCTTTCAGTGTGACAGAAATACATGTAAGAATCCACTACATAGCTAGGGTCAGGGAAGAATCAAGAGTGAGATCACCTGGCTGGGGAGCCCAGCAATGGGGGTGGGGAAATCCTAAAAGTGGGTCCCTTCAGCATTCTGGGCCACAGCCCCCAGGGTGTTTTTCCCTTGGAGATAACACTCCTCCACCCACCTGCCACGGTAGTCGTGAGGAATAACAAGTAGGCTGGGATGAAGAATATTTTTAACTCTGGAGTTAGAGAAATGCTGAATCATCACCATTACCATCACCATCACCATTAACTCCTACTCAAGGAGCTGGCGTTCTCTATAATCTGGGAAGTGGAGCTCTGGACCCAAGCACTGCAAGGCCAGCACCTGGTTATGCAGGGGAGCTCTGTTCCCTTGTCCCACTGTCCCAAATGTGCACCTGTGACTTTATATATGGCCCTAAGGCCCATGCAGTGTGGATTCCCAAAACAGACAGGGCAGGGAAAATACATCAACCAAGCAATAAACTTTAAGCACATAAACTTCCCTACTATCATCACTTAAATTGGAAACATAATACATTTTTATTCATTTCAGTTACTCATGTATTTATTCAATAAATATTTATTGAGTACTTAACTATGTGTAAGGCCCTGTACTATGGGTGAAAGACAAAATCACAGGTGTCAATGTATGCTTTAAAAGGCACATTAGTAAGTCTCCAGTTCCCACCTCTGCTCCTCTTAATATGAACAGTCATTCAGAAGGAATCAGAGTGAAAGGGCTACTTTGTCCTTTAAAATGCTGGGAGTCCTGAAGATACTGGATCTCATGGGTAAATAGGCCAAGCATTAGGAACAGCCCCAGACAACTGAGAGCAAACCAGAAGGCAATCTTAGTTCATAGCCTAGAGCCAGAGTGCTACGAAAATGTGAAGGGATTCTATTTTAACCAGACACATCTATTGCTTGCTTAACTAAAGAATCATCCCAGCTCCTTGAGGCGAGCCCCCAAAGGTATGGATGAAGATGCACTAAGGAATCCAATTGAAAATATAACTCAGTCAGTATAAATCATACCAACACCACAAGCTCCCACTTCCAACTTGCCACACTGTTAATTTTTATCGTATTGCAGGTGACTGTTGTGAATATTGTTTAGGTGAACAAACCTTGGCTAGCAATGCAGGAAGGAATATTTCCAACTATACCTTCTGCTCCCCACCACACACACAAAGCACATGCTTCTACAATGGGAGGCAGTGTAGTGAAGATGTGCAAAAAAATGTCTGGGCTTTGTGGTCAGAGATATCTAAGTTTAAAGGCTGCCCTATCTCAGTACTTATTGGATCTATCATATGGAAAAGTTACTTAAATTTTCTGAGTCTTAGTTAACTCATCCTTAACATAATGCATACTGCTGCTGCTGCTAAGTCGCTTCAGTCGTGTCCAACTCTGTGCGACCCCATAGATGGCAGCCCACCAGGCTCCCCCATCCCTGGGATTCTCCAGGCAAGAACACTGGAGTGGGTTACCAGTTCCTTCTCCAATTCAGGAAAGTGAAAAGTGAAAGTGAAGTCGCTGAGTCTTGTCCGACTCTTAGCGACCCCATGGACTGTGGCCCACCAGACTCCTCGTCTATGGGAGTTTTCCAGGCAAGAGTGCTGGAGTGGGGTGCCATTGCCTTCTCCAATAATGCATACTAATGTCTATTAAAGGGTTATTCAGGCTTCTCTGGTGGCTCAGGCAGTAAAGAATCTGCCTGCAAAGTGGGAGACCTGGGTTCGATCCCTGGGTCAGGAAGATCCCCTAGAGGAGGAAATGGCAACCCACTCCAGTATTCTTGCCTGGAAAATACCATGGACAGAGGAGCCTGGCAGGCTACAATCCATGGGGTCCCAAAGAGTTGGGCACGACTGAGTGACTAACACATACACACAGGTTATTTTGGAATCATGAAAACAGAGCACTTGGCTTGGATCATGACACATAGAAGGTAATCAATAAATAGAGATCCACCCCCTCTCCCCCATCTTGTAACCTTCTAGAGCTTCAGCCTCTGCAATATCGACCATCTTCCTTGGTTCATTTCTTCCTAGCCTGTTTGATTTGCTCTTTCCTCTTCACAGGCATATGTTGAACTTAGTTACCCCAACTGAAGATGTTCAACATCTTTGATTCATTTATTAAGGAAATATTTATTAAGTACCTTCTAAGTGCAATATGCTGTAATAGGGCTGGTACCAAATATAGAGATGAATCAGGTATCAACACTACCTGCAGAATTATTATAATTTAGAAGGGAAGCCAAACTTTTAGCTCAAAGTAAAGATTGATGCGTAATTTAAGAAAAGCAGATAAAATGTAACAACAACAACAACAAAATCAGAAATGATTTCCACCTGAGGCAATCAGGGAAACCTTCTTGAAGGAAGTGCCACAAACAAATAGGCTTCTAAGGATGGTTAGAGCTTAGATGTGTGCAGATGGGTGAAGGGCATTATCAACAGAGTGACTGTGGGAAAGTGAACTTTGCTGTAAAGCAAAGGGTTTACAGAAAGAATTCCAAATAGCATCATATGTCTGGGATATGGGCTGAGTGAAGTAAAGAAAAGACAAAGCTGAAAGGCATATTGGCATCAAACCGCAGGATCTTGTAAGCTAGGCTAACAAATCTGGATGTTATGTGCAGACGATGGGAAGTCAGCGAAGGTTTCTAAGCAGGGAAACAACATGACCTATATGACTGGAGCTCTCTCTATCAGTTTTTCTACGTGAGTAACCTGGGCCTCCCCTTTCTAATGGGCTTATGGTCTCAAAGTCTACATTTCCTTCCAGTGACCCTGCCTGAAGAGAACTGTCACTATTTCCACTTCAAAGTGCATGCCACCTTTTCAGAGCACTCTCTTAAGTTCTTTCCAGACTGAACCCATTGAGGGAATTTATGCTGATGTCATAAACGATTGGCAAGATCTAAATCCAAAGAACAAGGCTTTCACAATCCAGGTTATAATTTCTGCCACTTATCCATGTTTCTATGAATAACATTATATAATCACTCATCTGCTCCCAGGAGAGTGGCTATTCAGAATTTATCATTACAGGTGTACAGTTTTATAAAAACAGCAAGAAAACTTTCAGGCATATTAACAGACAATTCTCAAGAGGAGACAGGGGATCATAAGTACTTTGGAGAATTAAAGGGGAAAATATCACCCCTCGCAGGAAAAAAAAAAAGAGCTATTTCTTAATCAGTTTCTTAAAACATAGCAAACCAGACTGAGTTCCTTATAAACCTACAGAGACAATATATCAAGCATATCCCCAACATACCATTTATTAGAGATTATTTGTTTAGTTATCAGACCCCTCAACTAAACAATTCAGTCTGGTTTGAATGACCAACATCATCGTTTCACTTATTCATCCTATGCAGGAAAAAAAAAAAAAAAATGCCAGCAAAATGCAGGAAGAGGAAAGGGATGAATGTAATGTAAGCAAGGAAAAAAGCAACGGAGGAGAAGGCCGAAAACAGCACAAATGAAATAAGGAGCAATAGAATGAAGACTAAATCCATGCTGTTTGGACAGAAGACATGCTCTGCCTGAGTGAGAATGGACATAGCAGAGTGCCAATTGTGACTGAATGAATTACTAGAGGCAATTAAATGTACTGAGGGCCCATGATAGGCTAAGTACTGAAGACACAAAGATGAAAAAGGGAAGGCTCTTGCCCTCTTTACCAACTCAAAGTTTAGATAAGGAGGCTGATAACTAAAGAAAATTGCAATACAGTGGGCTGAAACGTTGTAAGAAAGAGAAGCTGCTGAAAAAGCTTTAAGAGCACCAACCAGCAGGAGACAGAGGACCCTTGAAAGGGGCCCTATTTGTGTGCCTGTAGGTGGGTCACTGAGCCTCTTCAGACCTCTAGAAAGAGACCCTATCTGGCGGCCTCTCTCTCAAGGTTGTTTTGACATGAATTCATGGTTGGAAGTCCACTCTGAAAACTCAAAGTCTTTATGCCAAAGTAAGAGAAGGCTATTTTCTCCATTGCAAAGGTCTGTTTAGTGCTTACTTTGTATACTGGGTACCAATACTGTGGGGTTGAGCACTGACCCCTCTCTGGCTTTCCTTGTCCCTGCACCATGCCAAGCTTTAGCACAACCAATCTGGGTTCCCACTGAAGGACCCACAAACAGACTACTTGGAAAATACCATGAAACACTCACCAACTTCCAGTTGCCTCCATGCTTGAGGTCCACAGAAGACAGCAGGGTGAGAGCCTGGACCCCAGGGTGAGGCTCTGAGCACCCTCGGCGACCTCATCCTGGCCGCCTTTCTCCCATCCTCATCTTTTCTGCCTCTCCTCGTCAGCACTTTCCTTGTCCCCTCTCCTGTCGACTTCTACCTGCTACAGATACTTTTTTCTCTGTTGTACCCCTCTCCCCATTTGGGCATCAGTGCTTCTCCTTTTCCGGAGTAGAGTCAAGTCTCCAAACTCCTGCAGGATGTCTGAGAAAGACTGAAGAGCAACGGCGTCTCCGAAGCTGTCTTTAGAGCCCTCTCCGGAGGCTAGGACGCCTTCTAACACCCTCTCCCTTCCCCCATCTGTCTCCCTTCTCCCCTCCCCCACGCCCTCCGGGCCCTCACCCTCCTTTCCCTTTGATTCGGCAGATCTCTCCCTCGTTCCCTTTCTTCTCGTGGACCCTAAGCCCATTTCCCACTTCTCTTTTTGGCCTGCCACCCATGCCACCCCGTACCCTCCCCACCCCACCCCCACCCATCTTCCTTGGTCCCACCACCCTCTTCTCGTCCTTTCCTCTCCCAACCCCCACCTCCGCTGGCTCCGGAGCCGGCGCGAGGAGGTGACGATTGGCGAAGTTCTGCCGGGACTCCGGCCCCGGGACAAGGAGCAGCTCCGCACTCTGCTCAGCAGCCGATGACGTCACGGAGTTTTGCGTACGTGATTGGCTACTTCCGACGGGCGATCCTGGAAAGATTCTGCGAATTGATTTCTTTGTCCCTCTGCCTCTCAGGTTGAGTTGGGGGAATAGGCCACGGACACTGTACACTACTTCACAAAAGGGTTTAGGAAGAGAGCCGTGACTCAGGCCTTGGGCGTGTGTTGTGCCAGATGAGGGAGCAGAGTCAGTGATATAAAGTGGTGGGTGGGACTGAGGGCGGAGGAGAACTTGAGAATCTAAACTCTGGATAGAAGGTAACAATCTGGGAAGGCGTGGGGCAACTTGCAGCGCCAACTGTGGTCTCTTGTCTTCAGTGCTGAGGGTTTTACCTTGAAACAGAGCTTGGGCTTTGGAAGCAGGCATTTAATTTCTAGTCTTGGTTCTTCTGTTTGTAGGACCTTGGGCAAGTCACGTCATTCTGTCTCCTCTCTGTGAGGTAGAAATGATAATACCAATATGCTTATTTAAGTCGTTTATTTAAAGGATTAAATGGAATTTTCTAATTATTAAACCTGCCATTGTTTTAGTAGAGAATATGGTGTAGCAGAAAGAATCCTAGATCAGAAATGAAGGGTCTTTGTTATCTTCCATGTTTCTGTATGACCTTCACCAACTCACTTCTAACCCTTGTGGGCCTCATTGTCTTCTTCTGTGAACTGGAAGAACTGGACCCGACGATCTCTAAGCTCACTGTTGGTTCTAACCTTATATGATTGACTGCTAAAGCTTAGCATCCTCCTTAATTCACCCTTTCAAACAAGGACTTCACTTCCTTTCTCAAGACTCTAGTTAATTTCTCCCCTTTGTGAGAAGACCACCTTCTCTTAGGTACCCTGGTGAACGTGCTTTTCATAGGGGCCAGTCCTCTCCCCCATCCCCAGCGATGAAAGTACAGATCTCAAACTATAGCAGCTTACATGTAGGGCTCATCCTTGATGGAGACTCTCTCCCCAGGCTACTGGCAAGAGCAGAATTTGGAGCTGGGAGCTCTGGCTCCACTCGACGAGGCCATCAGCTCCACAGTCTGGAGCAGCCCTGACATGCTGGCCAGTCAAGGTGAGAATCAAGGCCCCCTCATCTCAATGTCCCTCAGTTCCCTCAGCCATTCTCAAATCATCTCTCACTCATGTTGCTTCCACCCCGTGTGCTCACTCCCCTCATTACCACACAACTCTTCCTCCTCTCCATCTGACATTTTAGTACTTAGTTCTACACCACCAACTTCTCTGGCACCTACTCTTCCTTCCCTCACTCCAGTACAGAGACCTCTGTTTCCCCTACACCTTTTTCCAAAAATCAAATGATTCTGGGAGGAGTGTATTATGCAGAATAAAGAGGTTCTGGAAGGACACGATTGAGGTAGAACTCTTCAAAAGGAAAGGGACAATGGGATTACTAGTCAAAAATCACTATATGGTGAGCAGTAAATGAAAGACTTTCCAACCCTTCCGTTGAAATATTTAAGGAATATGTCACTTCCACATTTATTCAGCCCACTCAGTCTCTGGCTCGCTAATATCAGAGTTGTAGTTTTAGTTCTCAAGTTAGGCGATTACCTGAGGAGCATTCCAGAGAAAAGAGCACTGCCTTGCGAGTCAGGAGGATTCTAGTCCTAACTGGAACCATCGATCAGCGGCATGATCTGAAGCAATCACTTCACCTACATTGCCTCATTGTCTCCATCTGTAAAATGAGGGGATTGGATACCATGAGCCTTAAGATCCCTGTCCGTCCTAATTTTTATGATTCTAAATGCTAAAACTGCCAGCCAGGCTTTGGGCTCCCTTCTGGAGACAGCCACCCAGAGCTGTTGGTGCTTGGTGTCAACGCTGGCAGGTGCCACTTCACTCCTCAGGGCCCCCTCTGTGCCAGGAGTGCTCATTGAATATTCCTTGAAAATGCAACTCTGGGGACCAAGAAAGATAGGAGAAAGCAGATAAAGTAGGGATAAGGTTGGTGCCATAGGGAGTGTGGGGATTTTTTTTAATTGCTCAATTAGGGAGTGTAGGAAGTATGTTTCTTTGTTTCTGAATCAGAGATGACATTGCTAGTTAAATAACTTAGCAGGATAGAAGAAATTGTGTGGATGTTTCAGAAATCAGAGCTGGAAGGTCAGAGCTATTGGGTCCTAGGAAGTCATTCCTGAAGATGAGGGAATCAATATTGGGAATCAGTCCATGCTGGGGAGCACATGGGACAATATTGGGTGAAGGAAGGAAGTGTCACACAGGCTGAGGGGCTCATAGCTCGAACTGATTGGAAGGTATATTTGGATTCAAAGGCCTCATCCGTATATTATCTTATTATCTTCTTTTGTTTAACTTGACTAAGGAGAGAGGGATTAGAAACCATGTCCCTCCATCATTAAAGGGAAAGCTTTAATCCATTCTTTAAAATAACATCAGGATGGTGAGTTGGGTTTGTATGTTGATTTGGGAAGTGGGTAGCACTGATACCGAGAGGAATATGTTAAGGGAGCTGATGACTAAAGGGAAGTATTGTTGGAGGAATTGAGAAGTCTGTGTCCAAATGTTCCTGTTTTGTTTTTTTTTTTTTTTAATCTTTTTTGTTTGTTTATTTTGCAGTTTTATCAGCTACCTCTTGTGTAAATGAATGTGTAACCCAAGGGCCGACTTGGCCTTTTCTTCACCTTTAGTTTGGGGATTATTAGTTACAATTGCTTCTCCTGTTCCTGCTCTCCTATTTAGGTGGTGGCAGGAAGGTAAAAGAGAATGACAGATTTGTATGTGTGTTTTCAAAGGTGAATGGTAGCACTCTATCAGAAAAGACACATGTGGAATGATATGTGTAGATTTTGAGTGCCTTTATTCCTCTCCATGTTTGTGGCCCTGTCAGTTCATTCAGCAAATATTCAACAAGTGACTGTTTTTCTGTGCATTCAAAGCAAGAGGAAATAAGGTCTGTCTTCCCCTACCCCCACCCTCACCCCTATTCCTTCCCCCGTGATGTGTCAAAAAGAATACAGAGATGTGGGCCTTGGATGGTCATAATTAGATGAGGTGGACTTTAGCCCAGAAATTGGTGGAGGGGTCAGCACTGTGTCTGGAAACTAACCCTCTTCTACTCCTGCAGACAGTCAGCCCTGGACATCTGATGAGACAGTGGTGGCTGGTGGCACCGTGGTGCTGAAGTGCCAAGTGAAAGACCATGAGGACTCATCCCTACAGTGGTCTAACCCTGCCCAGCAGACTCTCTACTTTGGGGAGAAGAGAGGTAGCGTCCTATGAGTTATCTCCCTCCCATGGGCTAAGGAACAGGGCTGCAGAGCTGAGAGGAGATGTCCCTGCAGTCCAGAGGCTGAGAAACATGAAGGGAAGCTATTTGGGGAATCAACAGGCCATGGGCTCCTCCACTGGTTCCAGAGAAACTTCATTATCGTGGCTCTGACCCAGGTCATGCATGGTCCTATAGGGTCCTGCCCAAACTAAAGGGCACCCCAAAGAAGCCCGGAGAGACAGCTGATGACAGTGTTGCCCCAAGGTAGCCCACACATCCAATCTACTTTTCTGAGTATCTCTGAGGCTACTGAGCCCAAGGGCCTAGGAAAGGGACTGAATATCCTAAAGACTGCTCAAACTCAGGAGCAGTTTTGTTTTGTTTTGTTTTTTTCCCCTGCCCCAAACCATGCTAGACCCTTTCTCAGAAAAAAAAACAAAAAAAACTGGCCTGGGATTGGAAGATAAAGATGAAAAGTGCCAGTAAAAGTCTTGCTTCCAATTCTCACGATTTCCCCCAGCCCTTCGAGATAATCGGATTCAGCTGGTTAAGTCTACACCCCATGAGCTCAGCATCAGCATCAGCAACGTGGCCCTGGCCGATGAGGGCGAATACACTTGCTCCATCTTCACTATGCCCGTGAGAACTGCCAAGTCCCTCGTCACCGTGCTCGGTGAGGCTCCCAAACCCCGATGTCTCCACGGCGTGCTTCCTTGCAAACAGATCTCCCTGGGTGGGCCTCTAAAGCAGCCTAGAGCCAAGCAAGTCTCCAGGCATGTTGGGAAAGTTCAGCCTGTATTAATATTGCAATGTAATGAAATGCAAAGTGTGCTGAGTATAATTCTCATCTTTTCTCCTTTACTTACTGTTTGCTCTGGGACAAATCTTTAACGCCCTTTGAGCCTGAATTTCCTAACTTGTAACAAAAGGATGCTAGTGTCTATTCCACTTACCTCCGAAAACTGTGTGATGTGACACAAACCTGAGAAATATGTTCAGTGTATGATTTTGATTTCCAAGACAAGCACCCTCATTGTCTGCATGCTCTCATCTTGACCCCACGTTTCAATTTCCTTCTTTGCTTCCCTGAGCCTCACACTATGTCTGTGGCCACCCAGTTGTGCTTTAGTGCATTGGGTCATGTATCATCTCAGGTACAGTAAATCTCCCACCACTGTATCTTTTCCCTCTGGGGTGGCCTTTCCTCCTGGTCCTCAGGAAGTAGATCAAAGAGGAAGATTATTTCTCTAGCCTTCTACCCATCAGGAACCAAAATAGAACCCAGATATCCTAACCCTCTGAGAGTCCATCCCAGCAGGGAGAGCTGAGGGTGCCTCTCCTTCCTATCCTGGCCACCCCCTGTTCGTGGCAGGAATCCCACAGAAGCCTATAATCAGTGGCTACAAGTCATCATTACGGGAAAAGGATAAAACCACCTTAAGCTGTCAGTCTTCTGGGAGCAAACCTGCAGCCCAGCTCACCTGGAGGAAGGGTGACCAAGAGCTCCATGGTAAGTTCCTCCTGCCTTGGGGGCAATAGGCGGAGGTGGTGCTGGGGCAGCAGGGAGGAGAGAGGGAGAGAGGGGTACATGTCTGTCTGTCTGTATGTGTGCACATAAGCCACGGTGTAGAAGAAGAGAAGGGAATGATAGATACTCTGTGTACACTTGTGTTCGAATGTGTGTGTGTGTGTTGGGGCCTCCATCCTCCCTGTGTGTACATATCCATTTCACAACTTCCTAAGTCTGTCTAAGTCGAGATGCACCATCTGTATGTCTATGGTGGGGCCCACACAATCCCTGCATGGTAGGGCCCACTCTGTGTCTATGTGTGTGTGTGCATGTGTCTGTTTCTGCTCTCTAGGGGAATCTACCCGAATACAGGAAGATCCCAATGGCAAAACCTTCACCGTCAGCAGCTCAGTCACCTTCCAGGTCACCCGGGAGGATGATGGCGCAGACATCGTGTGCTCTGTGAACCATGAATCTCTAAAGGGAGCTGACAGATCCACTGCTCAACGCATAGAAGTTTTATGTATGTCATGGGCTTGTGGGTGAAGAGGATCTGGTATAAGATGGGAAGTAGGGAAAAGAAAGGGCTTCCCCGGGTGGCGCTGGTGGCAAAGAACCCACCTGCCAGTGCAGAAGACTTAAGAGACGTGGGTTCAATCCCTGGGTTGGGAAGATCCCCTGGAGGAGGCAACCCACTCCATGGGGTTTCCATGGACTGAAAAGCCTGGCCGGCTACAGTCCATAGCGTCGCACAGAGTCAGACATGACTGGAGTGACTTAGCACATATGCACAGAGAAAAGAAAAGAGTGGGTGACTGTATATGAAGAACCAGGCACAGATAAGTAAATAGGGGGAAAAAATAAGACAAGATGTGCCAGTGGTAGGCCAACAGTCAGCAAACTTTTTCCAGCAATGGTCAACATTTTAGGTTTCGAGGGCCATGTGGCCTCTGTCTCAACTAATTAACTCTGTTGTTGCTGCAGGAAAATAGCCATAGATCATATGTAAATAGTGAACATAGCTGTGTTCCAATAAGACTTTATTTACAGAAAGCAGTAGCTGGAGGGATTTGGCCCAATAGGTAAATTTACCATCTCCTGGGTTAGGCCAGTGTTATGCATCTAAATTGTAAATTATAGCAGTAACTGTAGCAAATCAGGAGTCAGGAGACACAGATTCTCATCTGCCCCTCCACCACTTCCTAGCCGAGTGATGTTAGGGAACTTAACCCATTGAGCTTGGTTCTTTATTTGGTAAATGAGAAGATGGACATGGATCACAAAGGCTTCCTCTTGGTCTAACATACTATGAGTTCAAGAAAAGAGATGGTAGGAAAACCACTCTTTCTGGCATAATTAGTCATAGATTTTTCCCAGTATTCCCCCCATCTGCCCCAGCTCTATGATTTTAGGGATTCTGACCTGAAATGGCCACTGTCACAATCTCTACTCCCAACCTTTCTAAGATCCTCATCCCTTTATGGAATCTGCCTTGAAAACAGATGGGAAATTTAGCAATTTTCAAAAAGAACTTTTCTGAGTAGAAAAATCAAGGGGAAAAAAAATAAAGTACAAAGGCAGAAGATAATGAGTTACAAAATAATGTATTTCTTGTCCTAACTTTTCTAAAGACTAGGTACTTTTCTCAAAGAACTCAGACCCTTCACCTCTTTCTTATGGAAGATCCAGACCTAACACCACTGCTATTTTAATCAATTGCCAGACCCATTGCTGACACTTGAATGTGAGGTTTGGGGCAGCGTCACTGTCCATTTAGCAGATTCTCATCTGGAAGCAGACAGCCTGGACCCCAGCTGCGGTGACTAGCTGTGAGTGCGGTGACTGCTGACTAGCTATGTCACTGTCACCAAAGCATTTAATCTCAGAGTGGCCCCTGTCTACTTCAGTGAATTTTCATAAGAAGAACTTTGCAAACTTCAAAGGTCTATATTGCTCTAAGTTGTTCCTCTGATTAGTAGTTCTGAGTGTAAAGCCCCTGACCTTGAGCTTCTTGTCCTGGCCCCTGGCCAGAGCTGAAGAAGGCCCTCTCGTGTCTGAGTCCCAAAGACTTCTCTGTTAGGTACCAGACCATCTGGCAGTCACTCTCCAGGGACCCTTTTGGCTTCCATGTGATCAGCAGTCAGTCAACAAATGCTATACTCCAGGCACCACACTGGAGGTTTCTCTGGCTGCGGGGCCCCGGAGCACCCATTCTCTCACCTGGCCTGATTCTCTTTGTCCCGTTTGATTGGACTGAAACACTTTCATTAACCGGTTGTTAAGGTTGGCTCTATCCTTAGGGGGAGCTCGGCCTCTTTATCTGTTGTTCTAAACCGGCATCTGGTTGTATTGTTCTGTGCGGCCATCTGGACCCAGCCTCCTAAGCAGCCCTTCGGCATTGGTGGCAGCTGCCATTATTCCTTCCCAGAGCCATTCTATACTGTGTCAGTGCCTTTTTGTAGCCAAAATATGACCCCCATCTCTTGCTCTTTCCAAGCTCTCGCTTCATTTTTGGACTGGCCCCCAAAAAATGATGCTTTGCGTTACAGCAGTGCTTCCTGTTTAAACTGCCTTGCAGAGAGGATGGAGAGACTGTGAGCTCAATCAGTGATCAAATTCATTTTTTCTGTCAAAAATATGTATTAAGTCCCATTTATGTGCTAGGCACAGGTGATCCCGTGATTCCCCTGCTCAGCTCTCTGTTAAGACATCCCTTGGGTCCCTACTAAGGACAGACATGACCCTACTTCTCCAGGGTTTTTGTACATCCAATGGCAGTAGTGGTCTTTGCTCACAGAGGTAGGGGTAGGGTGGCCTTGGATGCACAGCCTCTTGGGCTCCTAGGCCTTTAGAGGTGGATGCTGACATGCATAACTGAATGGTTTTGAGATGGAGGCAGTCTAAATGGCATGGGAGTTTCACGTTGACACCATTTCCTTCTCTGCAGACACACCGACAGCGAAGATAAGGCCAGACCCTCCACATCCTCGCGAGGGCCAAAAGCTGTTGCTCCACTGTGAGGGACGTGGCAATCCCGTGTAAGAGGATCCGTTTCCTGGACTTTAACACACCTCTGCACATGAAGACTTCACCTCAAGTCTTCCTGTCTCCTTCGTGCTATCTGAGCCTCTCGTTTTCCTTGACACTATCAAACAAGGCCCATCTTCTGTTTCTCCTGCAAAGCAGCAGAAGTGGGCAGGGGCCGGTCCCCGACTGAGCCCCTGAAGTTCCCGTAAGGAACCAAGCCACAGTTAGATACAAGCTCGGCAGTCTCCCTTGTCCCCAGGCTGGGCCTCAAAGGGTCACCTCCCCGTCCCCCTGAGCAGCTCAGTGTCTCTGGCCCCTTCAACTGCTCAAGCCCCCATCACGCTGTCCTTGACTTCCCTGTTTGCAGTTTTGTTTTCTCCTCCTTTAGCTCCCTGCCCTGCTCTTTCCTGAACACTCCGGATTTCTCTGCCTCCACAGCCCCCAGCAGTACGTGTGGGAGAAGGAGGGCAGCGTGCCACCGCTGAAGATGGCCCAGGAGAGCGCCCTGATCTTCCCCTTCCTCAACAAGAGCGACAGTGGCACCTACGGCTGCACGGCCACCAGTAACATGGGCAGCTACAAGGCTTACTACACCCTCAACGTGAACGGTGAGCCCTCCATAGCTCTCGTCCAGCAGACCCCTTCTCCTCTCCTCTGCCTTCTGGTCCTCTGATCTTTCCGTCTCCTGATAGCCTCCCCAGACCGTGGCTGGGAGTGGACTAGGAGGGCAACAGTCCACCACTGGAGGGCCCGAGGACTCAGGCTCCGGGTCCACTCTTGGATGTGGAATAAGGAAAAATCGATGGGATGCTGGACTTTGATCTGCCTTTGTTTAGCAGCGATGACCCCAGTGATACCATCCTTCAATCTTTGCACTCACCTGGCAACAAGAATAAGAATTGTGTGCCCAGCCCCCAGAGTCACTCATGTGTGCGTGTAGAGGCATCTGCCTTTGCAGCAGGGCTATCCTCAGAGTCACTTCTGTGACTAATACAGAATGCATGCTGCTACTGCCATCTCCTTTTCTGAGGATCTTTGACATGCTATAGAGAATCCATGCAGAAAACAGAGATAAATTTGTACTATGCGGAGAGATAGTTAGAATCTTTTTCTCAGATGCCATATCGTCTGGAGAGACTAGATGATGTTCCTTCTCTGAACTTCTTCCCAAAGGTGTGACTACAAAATCCAGCTTCAAGAAAAGTGACAGGCTAGGCCTCTTTATGAAGGGTATTTTTGAAGAGCCCCCCCACCAATAACAATGGGGGTTTCCCAGGTGGTGCTAGTGGTAAAGAACCTCCCTGCCAATACAGGAAGTGTAAGAGATGGGGGTTCAAAAAAAGAGGAAATGGCCTCCAGTATTCTTGCCCATTCCAGGGTTCTTGTCTAGAGAATCCCATAGACAGAGGAGCCTGGCGGGCTACCATCCTTAGGGTCGCAAAGAGTCGGACACGACTGAAGCAACGGAGCATGCAGCACGTAGTAACACTGAGTCCCGCTAGAATCAGGGTTTCCTCACACTAGGGGAAATGTGTTGTCAGGGGAACATCAGAGACTCCCTTACATGAAATGTCCATTAAAGCAGTGTGGAGATAGCAATCAGGCCTCCCAGGGATATGAAACCAGAGGTCTTGGGACTCCAGGGGCAAACCTCAGCAATGCAGGAGCTGCCTCGACACAACAAACAAAGCTATTGTAGGGTGCCGGGAGCAAGGACAATGCACCGAGGTTCTGTGTCTGCCCCCAGATCTCTCCAGACCAACTCTGATGACCATTGGCAGAGAAGGAAAGTTCCTGTGCCCCTGCGGTTGGTCTCTTGCTGATCCCGCCACTCTGTGCTAGAAGCCCAGTCCTCTCTGACTGATCTGCTTCCAGTGCTGACGCCTGGTGGTAGAGTTAGTTACTGCATCTGCCTCCAGGGAGAACTCCAAACCGGGGTTGACTTCCAATTACCTGGAGTGAAATTAAATGGGAGTTATACCTAGAGACACCAACCTGTAATTGATGAACTCAGAGGTCATTTTCGCCGTGCCAACCTAGGCTTTCCTAGGGAATTTTCATTCTTACAGTCTTTGGGATAATTATCTAGAATTGATTTTTAATACAGATTATATCTCACATTCTCTTGGAGGTAGGGGAAAGGAACAGTGGATAATCTCACTGTGTTTCCTCCAGTTTGAACCATCACACCCACTCCTCCTATCATAGGGCCACAGGGACCATTTTCTCCCTCCCTCCCAAGCAGAGCATAAAAACCAGAGCATAATTTTTTTTTTTTTTCCCCCAAATAAGGTGGAGACAGGCAAGGAGCTAAAAAGCTGGCCCAGTCAAGCCAGAGGAGACATAAGGCAGGAGAGGGAAAATGTACGAGAAGTCAATGAGGCATCAAGACCCAAAGTGAATCTATAAAAATAATAATAATAATAATAATAGCTCTCCCATGGGTGAGAGAGCCTTAACTAGAGCTCGTATAATTTTGGACGCATCAGAACTGTTTCCCAGGCGTGCACACGGCCTCCTCAGACCTGTGGGGCTCTGACTGTGACTGTGGCTCTCCTCGGCATGCCTGGCCAAGCCTGTGCTTGGGAATCTGTCCTCTGGAGACACTGCTGTGGAAGACAGATTCTCTATATCTGATGACAGAGACCATCAGAACTGGGAGGAAGAAGTTCAGTCTTTGTCCTTCCGACAAACCTTTGGATGGTGGGGAAGTGAAGATGGAACCCCAGACCTTTCTGATGAGAGGAAGATTGGGTCTTGCTGGAACTCTAAACTCCCTGACAAGAAGGAACACTTTTCTTTATACAGGGAATCACAGTCCACCGTCTATCCACAGTCCACGTGCCTATTCCTGTCTCTAACATTTTTTTCACTGTTCCTTTCCAATATGAAATCAGGACAATGCGTGATTAGGTTGAGAAGGCCCCCTAGAAAAGCCAGCTCAGAATACCAAGCAGACAGGAGGTAAGAGGGTATGGGGGATAGGGAAAGAATATCCTGATAACCCAGAAATTCAAAGAAAGACACTGACAGAGAGAGAGAAGATGGGAAATGATGTAGAGATCAAAGTGTTGATCTTGGACCAAGGTCAGGCTTCAGGTTCACGAACTCAGAAGGTTAAATGTGAGCATATATCTATTTATTCTTGAATACATTTTTCAAAACATGTACTATGTTTCAGGTACTGTGTAAGAAACTAGGTGTAAAGTGAAACATGTCCCTTTTGCTGGATGCTGCTGCTCTGTTCTCTCTGTGGTGTAAGATGCTCCATGGCCTGGTCAGACACGCGGTAAGGCACAGGCTCTTCCCAGATCTGACTGTGTGCTCCCGTCTCCCCCCAGACCCCAGCCCAGTGCCCTCGTCCTCCAGCACCTACCACGCCATCATTGGAGGGATCGTGGCTTTCATCGTCTTCTTGCTGCTCATCCTGCTCATCTTCCTCGGTCACTACTTGATCCGACACAAAGGTCAGAGGCACGAAGGAGCATCAGGAGGACTTGAGAGTGGACAGGGAGATCATCAGGGGCAGGCAGGGTAGGAGCGGGCTGAAGGAAGGGCCTTCGGAGTCTCAGTGAGCTAGAGTGTCCGAAACCCTTGGAGCGTTGGTGGGAGGAAAGAACACAGCCAACCTGTGATAACTGAGCACCGCCAGCCACATAGTCAAGCCTGATCACTTGGTGATCATCCAAGTAAAGTCAGACCTTCCCACTCAGTCAGCTGCTGCTCCCATGCTTCTCTGCTTCCCGGGCTGCTTCCAGACAGAACTGCTGGAATTCTGCATATCCCTCCTGTTTCTTCCTGCACTTTGCTCCTTTTGGTTCAGCCTCGTGTTTTTTGTCCTTTGAGCTCCTCACCCCTTAACCCCATACCATCCCTTTCCTTTTCTCTCCTCTCTGTATCTCTCGGAGAAGGCAATGGCACCCCACTCCAGTACTCTTGCCTGGAAAATTCCATGAATGGAGGAGCCTGGTGGGCTGCAGTCCATGGGATCCCTAAGAGTCGGACACGACTGAGCGACTTCACTGTCACTTTTCACTTTCATGCATTGGAGAAGGAAATGGCAACCCACACCAGGGTTCTTGCCTGGAGAATCCCGGGGACGGGGGAGCCTGGTGGGCTGCCGTCTATGGTGTCGTACAGAGTCGGGCACGACTGAAGTGACTTAGCAGCAGCAGCAACAGCTTGTATCTCTGCCGTCTCTTCCTCCCCTCTCCTCATATGCCTTCCTCTTAGATTTAGCCCTCTGTTATTTCTTGTAAGCTAGCCGCCTGGGTCTTAGTTGCATTGCAGCACATGAAATCTTTTTAGCTGTGGTATATAGGATCTAGTTCCCTGACCAGGGATTGAACCCAGGCCCCCTGTGTTGGGAACACAGAATCTTAACCACTGAACACCCAGGGAAATCCCTGGCCAGCAGCCTGACTCTGTGGACTGGTCAGATGCTAGCCAGATCTCAGCAGCGCTGTCATGGAGCCGACAATGCAGCTTCCCTGTTACCACGATATGAGCACACACGTGTGTATATACACATACACGCACACATATACACACACATACACACACTTTTTTTTTTTTTTTTGGCCTGTGTTATAGATGAGACTAAGAGCAGGCTTCATCAATTCTTAGTAGTGTGTTTAGGTGAGAGATAGCAGCAGCAAGATGCTAATTAGGGCAGGTGGGGAAGAAGAAAGCTCTAGGTAGGAGAAAAGTTACAGAAGCAAGGTGTGGGTGAGTGGGTGGGAAAGTGGACAGGGGGGCCTCCGAGATTCGGAAACTGCTCCTGAAAGAAGGAGCCTCTTCTCTCTCCCCAGGAACCTACCTGACACACGAGGCAAAAGGCTCCGACGATGCCCCAGATGCGGACACAGCCATCATCAATGCAGAAGGCGGGCAGTCGGGCGGGGACGACAAGAAGGAATATTTCATCTAGGGGCGCCCCCCAGGGACCTCATGGGGACGTCTGGGGCCATCACCAACCTGGACTTGTACAGAGCGACCCCAGGGCCGCCCCTCCCGCTTGCTCCCCAGCCCCTCCCCCACCCCCCTGTACAGAATGTCTGCTTTGGGTGCGGTTTTGTACTCGGTTTGGAATGGGGAGGGCGGGTGGGGAGGGAGGGTTGCCCTCAGCCCTTTCCGTGGCTTCTCTGCGTTTGGGTTATTATTATTTTTGTAACAATCCCAAATCAAATCCGTTTCCAGGCTGGAGGGGCACGGGTCCTGGGGTGAGGAAAGCAAAAAAAAAAAAACACACAAACAGAAAACCTGGAGTGTTAGGAGGAGGATGAGGAAAGGGTTAGAGCAGGAAGGAGCTGGGTCAGTTTGGTGGGGGGCTCTCACCAGCCCTCCATCATGAGAGCCTCTTCCTGGATTTCTCTGGGGTTGGGGAGGTTGTGAGCAGGAGGCACGGAGGTGGCTTTTCCTCTGTAAGTCGCCCACCTTGAGCTCTGCACAGAGAAGGTACCACCTGATGCCCCTCCCCCACCCTAACAGGAAAGGAGTGAATGGGGGCACCCCAGGAGATGTGACCTTCAGGTGGCATGCAGCCACGTGGGGGCCCAGGGCTTCCCCACGTGGGAGGATGCAGGTCCCTGCAGGAAGGGCAGATTTGGAGAGAAAGGATGGCAGAGATGGCCCTCTCTGGCCCCTCGCCCCACCACCAGGCCCCTATGGTGAATGAAGCCAGGCCCTTTTCCGTGGAACCACCCTTGGGGGATAGCAGAGCAAGGCGGCCCCTCCTTGCTCTAGCAGCTGTGGGGGAGGCGCTGCTCTGGGCCCTTAACTGCATCTGCTTCCCCGCCCGGGGGCCCCTGACTCTCTCTCGATGGAGCCCTGGACTGTTGCACGGCAACCACTTGTCTTAGGCACTGCTCAGCAACTTCGCCTCCCTGGCTTGTGCTGCCCTCTGCCCCCTCCTGTTCCCCAAGCCCTCCCTCCCTCCCTCAGCAGCCAGGCAGACAGAACAACAAAAATACTAAAAGGAGCTTCACTGCACTGAGCTGTTTCCTGCCCAAACGAAGGGAGTAGTAATGTGTGTGTCTGTGTGTGTCCGTGTGTCTGTGCACATGTGTATGTGAGTGAGAGGCAGAGGGGCTCCTGGGCAGGTGGGGGGCTGCGGGGCATGCGGAGGAGGGCTGTGGGAGCTGACAGTCCCTAGGCAGGCTGCGTACCTCACCTGGGATGTCGCTCCTTCCTGGTATTTCCATGCCAATCCCAGCACCCATCTGTTATGGAGAAAACAGTCCCAGGGTGTGTTTTTGCTCAGTCATCCATCTCATCTCTCCCTGAAACACAGGGCGTTCAACCTCTGCCTCTGTTTCCCCTTCTCGGAGCCACGGAGTCAGTGCCAAAGCCTTTGCTATGCATCCCTCAGGCCTCCCGCTGGCACTGACCCTGGAATGACCGCTGTCACTTCTTGTCCCCATAGTCTGTACCCGGTGCGTTGAGGGCTAGGAGCAAAACCGCCTGTCTCCTTCCCATCTCCATTCCATCCCTGCTTTTGATTTTCTGTCTTCCTTGTGGCCAAGCCGGTTGCCATGGAAACGAGGCCATGCGCCCTCCTCGCCCACCGGCCGCCCCACCTCAGACCCAGGGTGCCCCTTGGCACCCCTCTCACCCTCCTCCAGCATGTCCTGCTGTCCTGGCAACCCAGGGGCGTGCAAAGTGGAGGCAGCTGCAGCCAGCAGGTCTGCCCACCCCCTTCAGTTCAGGTAATACTGTCGTGAATCTTCCAGCCGCTGGTTAGGGCCCTGGGCCCCCTCCTCTTACAGCAGCAAGGCAGCCTAGGGCCCCAGGCCTGTGGGCTCCCTGCCTCCCAGCACCCGCTTTTGGGAAAATGACTCTTCCTCTTTGAGCTGAACCACTCTGTCCATATTACACAGAAGCCATATTTGTACCGGGGGGCGGGGGGAAACGGGCCGTTGTGCTGTGTGTGTCTGTCTGGGGGTGGGGGGCGGGGCAGGGAGCAGGGAGGCACCGTGTATCTTTATAATCTTTCTAACTCTCCTGTGCTGATCTCAGAGGGGCCACCCTCAATATATCTGGATTATCCGTGTCCTTGGGCTGCCTCCTTCTTGCCACTCTTGATCCTGTTGGGATGCGTGTGTGTAAGGGCTGTTCTGAAACCTGCTGCCTCCAGGGGTGGTGTGTGCCTTGCCAGGCCACTCTCTCCAGGGCGTCTTGTATGGAAACGACAGAACTCTTCTGTGGGAGAGAAGAGCGTTCCTTCGTGCCCTTTGGCCAGGTCCTTACATTCCAGTGTTGGGTGGGGTACCTGACTGCTCCCCAGTGTCCTCTGCCAGGCCGTGCTGGATAAAAAGGAGACCTCCGACACCATCCCAGGATCGCTTCAACAGACCCCCAAACTCCCTTTTCAATCCCCTTCATGTTGAACCTGAAGCTGAACCTAGTGTCCCAGGAAAAAGGAGACCATCCCGGCAAGGTGACCATTCCTCTGCGCCTCTGCTTCCACCTCCAACCGCCCCTGAGTGAGTGGGGAGGAGGACTTGGCAGAATTAGCGCTATGACACCCAGCGCCTTGGACAAACGAAGTAGTTTCACCTAACTAACCCTCTGTATCGTTCCAACTCGGATGCTCTATGAGTCACCCTTCCCTGTGTCCAGACTAAGCGTCCCCCAGTGAGGAAATAAAACGCAAGGTAGGAGCGGGTGGGGGGACAAAAGAGCAGAAGTCATGTGAAAATTGGGGTGGTGAGGGGACGGCTCACCAGAGGGCAGAAATGTCCATTTAGGGGCATCCTCCTGCAGGATGCTGGCAAGAAACCGCTCTCCCCACCACAAGACACTTTACATCTTGCTAAGATGCCAGGACAATGTCGCATTTCCAGGACTTTTATATCCCCCAACAGAAATGTGAATAGAGATTGCCCCATAGGCAACAGTCCCATTTTAAACTATGCTATCCCATTGTCCCCCAGAGCCTGCTTTAACTTGTCACATCATGTGTTCCGCTTGGTATGGAAGACGCATTTACTGTGCCCATAGGTGGCTGGGCAAATGCCCAATTGCCCCCTGAAGCAGCTTCATTATACAACCTCTACAACTGCCCCCTAGCCTTCCTTCCTGTCACACCAAAACACCCAGACCCAGAGAGTAGCACACACGCCCAGACACCTAGCACTCAGCCCAAAACCTGGCACTCAGATATGATACACAACACACAGCCATGCATAAAGATAAGTACATTCCTACACCATGAATGATACACAAGGAGCCCCCACCCAAACACATACCTCTCAGGTTGCTGGCATCACATGGATCCAGCCAACAAGCACCACTAACACCCCCTCCCACAAACACGTCACTTTTGAACTATCTTTCCTTGGATCAAGTTCAAGGGGATGGAGAAACAGTGAGAGCCATCAGCTGCCCTTTCCCTCCAATTTCCCAGCACATCTCTTACCACCATCTCACACTTCACCTCTGGCCCCCTCTTCCTTCCTTGTGCTTGGAGAATCCCTTTGTGCTGGAAAGCCCCCTGGCTTCTCAGCCTCCCTTTCCACCTTCAGAAAAACATGGTCCCCACCTTTTTCCTTTCCGGAGTGTGGGTCCTCACCAGCGGACTCCAGTCTCAAAACAGGAAGCCCCTGGGGTCAGTGCCGTAAGTGGTCCTGGGGCTCAGACAGGCAGTGGGCGTGGGGTAAACACTTCCTGAATGCCCTGCCCACCCCATGGCCCTGCCCAGGGCTGATGCCTTCATTAGTCCCTGGCGCTTATCTTGGAACCACAGCCACTGACAGAACTACCCCAGCCCATCTCTCTGCCCGCCCTGCACCCAGCAGCATCATGGGGAACTGTCTTTACCCGGTGAGTGTGGGGCTGAGCCCACAGCCCCTCCCTCTCTGCCTCCTACCACCCCTTCTGTCTGCCCCTTGGGTCTTATACCTCGCTCCTTCTGTCATCTATTGTCTCTTCCCTCGTTTTCCTTGTCCCCTTCTTCTCCCCGTGTCCAGGGTCCCCCATTCTTTGCCTCCTCATTTGTCTCTGTCAGTTTCATCCAGACCTGCTCCTCTCTCCCAGGCCTGTCCACTCCCCGTCCCTTGCTTTCCTATGACTCTTGGCTCCTCCTGAGTTGCTCAGTCTTGTCCTCTCCCACCCTCTCCCCTGCACCCAGATCTTGCAGCCCCCACTTTCCCGCTGCCCTTCTCTCCCTACCTCCTGCCCTCGGCTCCCAGGATCCCCTTCAGAGGGATAGCTGGATGCTCTGATTGTCTCTTTGGGGATGTCCTCCAGGTGGCTGATGACAACTCCACCAAGTTGGCCATTAAAGAGGACTTTTTGATTGACTTTCCGGAGGACTACTATCCAGACTATAATGAGACCGACGTGGAAGCAGCTGCACCCTGCCACTCCTGCTCACTGCTCAACTACTCCTCACTGCCCTTCTTCATCCTTGTCAGCATCCTGGGCATCCTGGCTAGTGGGACCATCCTCTATGCGCTTCTCAGACCTTTGTTCCGCTGGCAGCTCTACCAGGACAGGTCTACCCTGGTGCAACTGGCCGTGGGCAGTGCCCTCTTCAGCATCGTGGTGCCCATCCTGGCACGGGGCCTCAGTGGGGCTCTCATCACCTCCCTGTGCCACCTGGCTCACTTGGTCGCCTATGGCTCAGCCTTTGCTCAAGCTCTGCTAATAGGGTACCATGCCTGCCTGGGCCCCCAGCTGGGTGCAGGCCAAGTCCCAGGCCTCAGGCTGGGGGTCACTGTGGGACTTTGGGGAGTGGCTGCCCTCCTGTCACTGCCAGTCGTGCTGGGCAGTGACACTTCCCAAGGACTCTGCACCGTGACCTTTAGCGGGGAGTGGGAAACATTGCGGTACATACACGCTGCAGCCTGCTTTGCCATATTTGTCTTGTTGCCACTGGGTTTGTTGGGAACCAAGGGGCTGAAGACGGTGCTGGGCAGGGCACCGTGCCCATGGGTTGATGTCCTGTGGGTCTGGTTCATTTTCTGGTGGCCTCAGGGCATGACTCTGGGATTGGACTCCCTAGTGAGGTCCAAGGCCATAGTGGTGTCAACATGTCCAGCCCAGCAGGCCCTGGACATGCTGCTGGATGTGGCAGAAGCCCTGGCAATATTGCACTGCGTGGCTACACCCCTGCTCCTTGCCTGGGTCTGCTACCAGGCCACTCACACCTCCCCACCCTCCCTGCCTCTGCCTACAACACAGACTTCTCATCTGGACACCTTTGGAGGCAAATCCTAGCTCTCTGCCCACCTGTCAACCTGAATTAAAGTCTACGCTGTTTTTATTTTATGAAGCTGGTGGTTTCTTATTTTGTCTGGGGACGTAAAGGAGAAGGAGGAGAATGGAGAGAGAGAGAGACATTTCACACCAGACTTTGCTGTCAGCGTCTGCTTCTCTGGCTGGCTTGGAGAGAAAGTGAATGATGTACAAACATCCTCGGGGCACACAGATGTTCTCTTGAGGTGTGGGGTTACTGCCATCTCAAAGGGCAAGAGCAAGGGGACCAGAATTTGAGGAGAGCAGCTAAATCTTCAAAAAAAAAAAAAAAAAAAGCTAGAAGAGATGGCTTAGCTAGTAAAGGAAGAAGAGATGCTGCTGCAGTGAGAAAAACAGAGAAGAGTGAAGATGAACTGAGAGCATGACTCCTCTCTGCCTGGCCTGTCCAGCATTCCTCTCTGCCTTCTATATGCCTTCTGTCTTCCTGTCGGCTTTGCTTAGAGATCAGGGTGGTGGTGGGGGAGGAGTGGAGGAGAGAAGCGTCCTGGAGGACCTTACTTAGCTCAGGGAACCTAGCAAGATAATTCTAAAGCCACTTTCCAGGAGTCATCTCTCTGAGGCTTATTCCTCAGCGTAGTCCTAATCCCCATGTGTGTGCGCATCTGTCTGTCTAGATCTGTTAGAACCCATGTCCATGTTAGATGCATACATGTCATAACAGATGGGCTTCCCTGGTGTCTCAGATGGTACAGAATCTGCCTGGGTTCGATTCCTGGGTTGAGAAGACTCCCTGGAGAAGGGAATGGCTACCCACTCCAGTATTCTTGCCTGGAGAATCCCACGGACAGACTACAGTCTATGGGATTCCAAAGAGTCGGACACGACTGAGTAATAACAGATGCCTATGTGTATACGTGCCTCTCTGTCAGAGTTTGACTTGCATACTCCTGCGTGAGTGCTCTGCTCTCTCTTTCTCTCAGGCCTCCCCCTCCACCTCATTCTGCTCTCCATCCTTGTTCTCAGGGTATGGAATCAGGATTTGTAACTCACTCCTAACTCAAATGAGTTTTCTTTACCGTGAAGCGTAAGATACTTGATGAGGAAAGGCCTGATCTGGCTGGGCCATCTGCTTGGAATCCCCCAAATTTCCCTTCTAATACCTTTTAGCTCTCAAAATAAGCCATTTTCCCCACACAAATATATCCTTCTGCTTTCCCCACCATACCCCTTTGCCCTGGGGCCTCTTCCCCAAATATCCTCCCTGACTGTCTGGATGCTTCTTCATCACCCTGGAGGCTTTTTCTCAGTCAAGTTTAGGTGATGATAGTAAGGACCATGAATAAGCCCCTCTCCATAAGGGGGATGGCCTCTTTTTTATAATTGTGTTTATTTATTTTTGGCTGTGCTGGATCTTTGTCGCTGCCTGGGCTTTTCTCTACTTGTGGTGAGTGGGGGCTACTCCCCAGTTGCCATGCTCAGGTTTCTCATTGAGGCGGCTTCTCTTGTTGTGGAGAACAGGCTCTAGGGTAATTGGGGTTCAGTAGTTGCGGTTCCCGGGCCCCAGAGCACAGACTAAATAGTTATGGCACACAGGCTTAGTTGGTCCACAGCATGTGGAATCTTCCCAGACCAAGGATCGAACCCATTTCTCCTGCATTGGCAGGCAGATTCTTTACCACTGAGCCACCAGGGAAGCCCAAGGGAAACCAATTTTAATGGCACCAACAAATTCACCCTGTGCCTGAGAGGCCACCAAAAAATGTGTCTCTCCCTCCAACCCAATTAAACACTGGGGAGACTTGAGAAGGTACCTTACATCTATCCGAATCTAGGGATGTTATTATGTTAGTCGCTCAGTTGTGTCCAACTTTTTGAGATCCCATGGACTGTAGCTTTCCAGGCTCCTCCGTCCATGGAATTCTCCAGGCAAGAATACTGGAGTGGATTGCCATTCCCTTCTCCAGGGGATCTTCCCAACCCAGGGATCGAGCGCAGGTCTCTTGCATTACAGGCAGATTCTTTACATTCTGAGCCACCAGGGAAGCCCTGAATCTAGGTATGGCCTGTCATTTTTCAAAGATGTGCTATATGTGGTTTCTCCCCCAAAATCATTTCTGCTTGACTCTTTGGACTTTGGAGATAAGTAGGAGAATGCAGGAGAAGGGCAGAGATGAGTTACAGCATCCTTGGCAGGCGACTTGAAAGGCAGGAGGAATTTTCCTGGGTGGGTGCAGTGACAAATCCTCTCAACCCCCCCACCTCCCGTCTCTTAGCAACCACCAGATTAGCTGCTGATTGGTGCATCCTAAATTGAAAGGCGGGATTTAGGGACCAATTGAGACGGGAGACATACTGAAACAGAAAGAAAGGCAGAGAAAATAGAGAAAAGAGAGATAAATTACAAACCTAAATTATGCTAAGATCTCCAGTCACAGTTTATGAATGTATCCCAGTGTTTTCTTTGCTGTAATTCCCTTCCCAGCCTATTCTCATAGATTGCACCCGCCAGCACCTGACCACTCTCTCAATCCTTCAGGTACTGGCCAACTCCCTTACAAGCTACTGGATTCGGATGCTGACCTAGTTAAGGCGGAGGAGAGGGCATTTTCAACTTGCCAAATCTTCCAGTGTCAACCTGATCCAAAGGAGGCTTAATTTAGGACCACCTGGGTTGTCTTATCTACCTACCCCCTCAGCCATGCCTCCAGGCAGAGATCCCTCCTTGCTCAGCCTGGGTAGACAGACCCTCAGATACTCTGCCCCTCTTACATCTCTTGCAAAGGAAAGGCCAAGGCAGAAGCCTGGAGCTGATAAGAGGAAAGGCTTGGTTGGAGATGTGTCCCCACAACTTTCTCCTTCCCATTCCGTCCCCTCTGCTTTGCCCCAGTTCCCCTGGGTGCTGGCCTTTCCCTGTGTTATCTCCATTGCATTCGGGTAGCTCTTCTGTAAGTCTAGATCAGATCAGTCGCTCAGTCGTGTCCGACTCTTTGCGACACCATGAATCGCAGCACGCCAGGCCTCCCTGCCCATCACCAATTCCCGGAGTTCACTCAGACTCACGTCCATCGAGTCAGTGATGCCATCAAGCCATCTCATCCTCTGTCGTCCCCTTCTCCTCTTGCCCCCAATCCCTCCCAGCATCAGAGTCTTTTCCAATGAGTCAACTCTTTGCATGAGGTGGCCAAAGTACTGGAGTTTCAGCTTTAGCATCATTCCTTCCAAAGAACACCCAGGGCTGATCTCCTTTAGGATGGACTGGTTGGATCTCCTTGCAGTCCAAGGGACTCTCAAGAGTCTTCTCCAACACCACAGTTCAAAAGCATCAATTCTTCGGCGCTCAGCCTTCTTCATAGTCCAACTCTCACATCCATACATGACACAGGAAAAACCATAGCCTTGACTAGACGAACCTTTGTTGGCAAAGTAATGTCTCTGCTTTTGAATATGCTATCTAGGTTGGTCATAACTTTCCTCCCAAGGAGTAAGCATCTTTTAATTTCATGGCTGCAGTCACCATCTGTAGTGATTTTGGAGCCCAGAAAAATAAAGTCTGACACTGTTTCCACTGTTTCCCCATCTATTTCCCATGAAGTGATGGGACCAGATGCCATGATCTTCGTTTTCTGAATGTTGAGCTTTAAGCCAACTTTTTCACTCTCCACTTTCACTTTCATCAAGAGGCTTTTTAGTTCCTCTTCACTTTCTGCCATAAGGGTGGTGTCATCTGCATATCTGAGGTTATTGATATTTCTCCCTGCAATCTTGATTCCAGCTTGTGTTTCTTCCAGTCCAGTGTTTCTCATGATGTACTCTGCATATAAGTTAAATAAACAGGGTGACAATATACAGCCTTGACGAACTCCTTTTCCTATTTGGAACCAGTTTGTTCCATGTCCAGTTCTAACTGTTGCTTCCTGACCTGCAAACAAATTTCTCAAGAGGCAGATCAGGTGGTCTGGTATTCCCATCTCTTTCAGAATTTTCCACAGTTTATTGTGATCCACACAGTCAAAGGCTTTGGCATAGTCAATAAAGCAAAAATAGATGCTTTTCTGGAACTCTCTTGCTTTTTCCATGATCCAGCAGATGTTGGCAATTTGATCTCTGGTTCCTCTGCCTTTTCTAAAACCAGCTTGAACATCAGGAAGTTCACGGTTCACATATTGCTGAAGCCTGGCTTGGAGAATTTTGAACATTACTTTACTAGCATGTGAGATAAGTGCAATTGTGCGGTAGTTTGAACATTCTTTGGAATTGCCTTTCTTTGGGATTGGAATGAAAACTGACCTTTTCCAGGCCTGTGGCCACTGCTGAGTTTTCCAAATTTGCTGGCATATTGAGTGTAGCACTTTCACAGCATCATCTTTCAGGATTTGGAATAGCTGAACTGGAATTCCATCACCTCCACTAGCTTTGTTCCTAGTGATGCTTTCTAAGGCCCACTTGACTTCACATTCCAGGATGTCTGGCTCTAGGTCAGTGATCACACCATCGTGATTATCTGGGTCGTGAAGATCTTTTTTGTACAGTTCTTCTGTGTATTCTTGCCATAACCCTGGCCTTAATCATTTCTCTAAGGCTTTCCTTGGGATCCTGTTATCCCAGTCCATTTAACCCACTGCACACCACCAACCAGTTCCAAACTGCTCTGACTCAGGCATCTTTTCTGCAACCCTTCAGGAATACACTTCTTATTTCCTTTGAACCCTTAAGAATTTAATCTCAGGGATGGCAGGGACTTTAGCTCTGTATGAATTATTGGGTCTCTGGCTAAAGGAAAAATCCTCTCAGGAAGAAGACAGCCAGAAAGCAAGCTCTTGGGAACACACACATACCCTAGGGAGGGTTGCTCTGCATTACTTCTTTATGGAGAGAGACTTATTTCTTAAGGGAAGATGGAAGATCGCATTGATGCCCATAGTTCATTGATTTCAAACTGGAGCCCCTCCCAGAGGATTTCAGAAGCAAATACCTGGTCCTTACATCCTATTTCCCTGAAACCATAGCCCCATCATTACCTTCCTTAAGAAAGAGTCCTCAGAGGAATTCTGATTGAAAACTTCACTGGGATTTCAAACCCAATTCATTGCCAGCTCTAATTGTCAGGGATTTGCATGAAAACCATCGTATGCTACCTAATTATTCTGACAACAGCAGCCCGCCGTCTGGGCACAAGGAGAATCGCAGTTTTAATTAACAAGAATGCACCTTGCAGACGAATGTGACTGTTTAGGTTAATTAACAAGTCCAAGTCCTTCCAAATCATTTCTGCACGTCTTCTAGGTGATTGGGGCAGGAGGGACTTGGGGCATTCAGGGGCTGGCAAGGGGAGGTTAGAAATCCATTTGGCCAAAATGCGTGTCAGCTTTCATCCTCTGTACATCTATTTGGTGAAGGGAAGAGGGAATCACCAAGGGAAAGAGGCTCTTGAAAAAATTGATTTAGGGAAATCTGAGGCATAGTTTTAGGGTGGTTTTAGGCATTTTTATGTCACCCTTAGACTTTTAGAAACCTTGTAGACACAGTTATGGAAAAGAGAGGAAGAAGTCCCGGTAATTCTCAAATATCTCTGATTCATTGTCCAGTTGTTTGCAAACTTGTTGTCTTCCAGAAGATCTCCAGCACTCCCCAAACTGCCATTTCTTCCCACATTTGGAGGTACATTCCTACCCCATTTGGAAGTGTTGGTCAGTTGTGTCTGACTCTTCGAGATCCCATAGACTATAGCTCATTAGGCTCCAATGTCCATGGGATTCTCCAGGCAAGAATACTGGAGTGGGTTGCTATGCCCTCCTCCAGGGGATCTTCCTGACCCAGAGATCAAAGTTGCTTATTCCCTAAGATTTCACAGGTAATGTTCCAAATTTCACCCTCGCCCTCTTCAAGGGTTATTGTTTGTATTTTTTTTTTTTTTCCTGAGTAGTTCTCCACCTCCTAGAAGAATACACTGCATGTGACTCCAAACTGCATGTGTTTGAAGGGCTTGGGTTTTCTCCCTCTATGTCATGCATTATTAATGTATGGAGGAGGAACGTTGCAGGTGTCTTGGAAAATCTGGTGAAAACTGTGAAATCTCTCTTCAGGAAAATAGACTATTCCATCCCAAATTTGATGTTTACTTCTCCCATACTATACTCAGAGCTAAACTCACATGCCTTCCCTCTAACTATAGAGACTTCCATCAGCTCCTCCATGCTCACTAAGCCGGAGGCCCATGGCCTAGGGCACTTTCTGTTCTCTGAACGGGCAAGTCCCATTTCCACTAAGTGTCTTCACACTTGACATCTCTTCTGCCCATGACTCTCTTTCCTGTGCTCTTTCTGTGACTGAGACTTTCTCATCCTTGAGATCTTGATGCAAATCTCACCTCTTCCAAGAATGACCTTCCCTGACATCCAGTGGGCTGTAGCCCCCAGCCACCTCATGCACCCAATGATTCCCCACTAGTTCATCTAGGACGTTTACAGCATGGCACCATGTACCATGCACTGATATGGTCTTGTCTATTTATTGGTTTGCTTACCAGCTTATTGATGATCTACATTCCCCCCACTAGAAAATCAAGCACCAGGAGTGCGAGAACTTTCCCTGTCTTATGACTGGAACATAGAACTCATAAACATATTATGAGAAGTGGTTTCCCTGATAGCTCAGTTGGTAAAGAATCTGCCTGCAATGCAGGAGACCTGGGTTGGATCCCTGGGTTGGGAAGATCCCCTGAAGAAGGAAAAAGCTACCCACTCCAGTATTCTGGCTTCGAGAATTCCATGAACCGTATCGTCCATGGGGTCGCAAAGAGTCAGACATGACTGAGTGACTTTCACTTCGCTTCACTTCAGATGTGAGAAATGATTAATTGTATAAACATAAGGTGTGGTGCCCCACTCTTCAGAGTTTACAGTCCCGTGGGGAAGAGGAATAAGTAAGAAAAGAATTAGCACAGAAGAACTGCCCCCAAATGGAACTCCTCTCCCTCGGTCCCTCAGGCCATACTTTCCACAGCGTGCAAACCGTTTGGGGGCCGAAGAGTTCAGAGGGCCGTCAGCACATGGTTTCTGGAAACCTGTTTTCTGGGCCACCTTTCGGGTGGCTGGAGCTGAGGGTGTCTTTGCCACAGCTCCCCAGCCATGTTGGAGGAACGATGCAGGCTTTCCTTTGCGACAAAGCTGCCGTGGACACCGCGAAGCTGTGGGCCTCAGACAGCCGGGGAGAGCTACCATTCTTCATCTTCTCTTGCAGAGTGAGTCTCAGGAGACTCCCCAGAGTTCTCAGATGGTCTCCCTTTGGCTCGGAACTGAATTAGGAGTCCAGCCACCTCCTTACATGTCATCACCTTCAGTGGGGGCACACACACCCTCCTTGGACCTAGAAGCCATTTCTGTTCCTTGTTGATTTTTCTTTTCCATTCTATCCCCTTCTCCTCTTTAGTTCCAGTTTAGGTGTCCCTGTACCCCAGGCCTTCCCGCCCTCTGAACTCTGCGTCCTTCTTTCCAGTTCTGGCCTCTGTAACCAGCATGCCTGCATTCACTTCCCTGCAGTTCTGCGTACTTTGTCAGGTTAACCCTTTAAGGCACTTGTGTTCAGTCGCTCAGTTGTAGCCAACTCTTTGCTATTCCGTGGACTGCAGACCCCCAGGCTCCTCTGTCCACGGAATTTTCCGGGCAAGCATACTGGAGTGAATTGCCATTTCTTTCCCCATTAAGGCACCTAAGGTTGTATAATTATGTATGAAAGGGAGTGAAACTGTTAGCTGCTGAGTCATGTCAGACTCTGTGCGACCACATGGACTGTAGCCCACCAGGGTCGGCTGTCCATGGGATTCTTCAGGCAAGAATACTGCAGTGGGCTGCCAAGTCCTCCTCCAGGGGATCTTCCTGATCCAGGGATAGAACCTGGGTCTGCTGCACTGCAGGCAGATTCTTTACCATCTGAGCCACCAGGGAAGCCCTGGTAATATATAGCAGTATGTAATCATTATACACTTAGGGGTGTATAATTCATTCCACTTAAGGATGTATTGAGTGCTTTCTAAGTCAAAGACACTGTGAGAGGTCTCAGAGACACATGAGTGAATCAGACACAATCCTGGATACCAGCATCTCTCCAGACCCATCTGGTTCCCTCTGTCCCTTTTCTTTCTTGGTTTTCTGGCTTTTCCAGCCCTCTTCAGAATAACTCTGAACATATCTGGATCCCAGGGCACACAGGAGTTCCACAAGGCCCTCAGTCACATAGACACAGCTCCATCCATTCTGCTGTTCACCAGCTACAGACCCGCAGCAAACCAAAGCCCCTGGCCAATGGGTGGTTCTGTCTCACTGTCACATACAGATACAGAGAAGATACAAAAATAAAGGACATTTTTCCTTCCACACTCTTCCAAAGTGGGTGTGGTGGATTCTTGAAGCCAGTGCAATGAAGGCCAGTCATCCAGAAGAGAAGGGAATGGGTGTGGAGCATTGGAAAAGAAAGCTATTTACAAACCAGTTGGTCATTTTCTCTCTGTGACCTGAGAAAGAGGTGAGGATGAAGTGGACTCTCTTGACTCTCAGCATGGAAGCTTCCAAAAATATGACCATATTTCTCCTCTATATCCACTCCTTCAGGCCCCAGAACTGGGCTGTTCAATCTGCATTCTTGATTGATTGACAGAAGGAGGTCTATGGACAGTTCTGGAAGTGTGAAAGGAGTAAGTTAGAGGGGAGGTCACTGAGATAGAAAAAAATTCTGCAGAAATTAAATAAAATTTCACAGATTAATGCAAAACCTGTGTTTTAAAAAATCAATTGTACAAAAGCAGGATGGAAGAGGCCTGGTTCAACAGAAGTTCTTTTGAAAAAAATAAAAGATTTTAGAGGTTTCACTTGGCCACAGGCTAAAGATGATTCAATAGTGTGCATAGCAGCCAAAACGCTAATGCAGACTTCAACTGCATTAAGAAACACAGTGTCCAGGATGAGGGAGGGCATATACCACCCTCACCTCCCCAGGACAGGCCATTCTGGAAATCAAGGGCTCTGGGAACCACATGTTGAGTCACTAATAAATCAGAGCTCTTCCTAGGGGGTGGCCAAGATGATGCAACTCCAGAGACTATGCCTCTTCCATACAGAAGGGCTAAAAGAACAGGGGTTGGTGGGGGCGGGGCAGTGACACTGGAAAAGTGTAGAGAAATACATAGCTGTCATTGTGTACCGGAAGAGTTGTCCTTGAGAGGAACATTAGACATGTATGTAGCTGTAGCTTTAGAACTGGAAACACAGGATGGGGAGAAATGACAGAGACAGATTTTGACTGAAGGTTAGGAAAGGCTTTCCACGACAGGACTGCTGATTTCAGGGATGGGGTGTGGCACTCTTGACACTGTAAAACAGTAACACGTGCACACGCACACAGTGTGCTCTGCACTGCTCTGTGTTCCCTTTTCACGGTGACGAGCACACCAGATGAGGGCCTTGCTTTTGTCAAGTTAAGGGACAAATAAGAGAGGCAGAGACACTAAGCACATAGATAAATTACAAATGCTGCTGCGAGAGAAAAGAACTGGCGCCATAGAAGAGCATAAGAGGATAGAACTGACACTGTGTCAGCATTTCACTGTTACAGAAAGGACTCAAGCTGAGGCTGGACAGTAATGAATCGTCAGAATATCTTCCAGGGATAGTCCATGCTTTGGGATAGATCCAGAACGAGTCCAGCAGCTTTTCCCCAAATTGGCAGTGCAACAGAACCACCAGGGGAGAGGTTTACAACAGCCCTTGACTCAATGCAAGATATCCTGAATTCAAATAGTTGGGACCAGGAGACTCTGAAAACCCTATGGTGATAGGTTAAATGAAAGAGCTAGACTAAAATGCTTTGATTCCTGTGACTGGGTCTCGCTTGGGATGATTTTAATCTCTTTGCTTGCATCCTCGAATTAAAATCCTCTGGCTCAGAGCTGGGGTGCTTTGGTCTCTTCCAGACCTGGCTCGTAGAACAATGACGGGCTTCTTAGCCAGATGTGCACCTGACCTGAATTTTTCTAGGAGGTGTGTACCTTTCCAGGCATCAATTGCTGCAGAAAAAAAAAAAAAAAAAATTGTAGCTGGTGCCTGGGGTCCCTCTTGTGGTCAGAACTCATCATTTCAGCTCTGCTGCTCTCCAAATCCTCGTTTGGCCTAAGAATTATTTTCTGACACGGGTTCTATGAAAATGAAATGGGCCCTATGAAAAGAAAGCAGAGACTCCTAAATACATATTTTAAAAAGTTATCCACCAGAATTAGTGTTAATAAATAGAAGTGCTAAAGCTAAGCAATTGCTTACCGAATTCCTCTTGCCCCTTGCCATGTCTTCATTCATTTTCTGCATGGACCAGTGCATTTACCAGTTCACCACCTGGAAAGCCCCTTGCCATGTCTTAGATGATCTCAAATTAGATAAATTTAAAAAACCAGAATTGACAACTCCCCAGGAAACCGGGCCATCAATTAGCGACTCCATGGGTCATTTTAATTCTCTGGGAAAATACAAAATGTATGAGAAATCATCATTTGAATAGAGCATTGGATTGAGCTGGGAGACAAAGGATCATGGCATTTTAAACGTGTCACTTACCAGCTTTCTGAACTATAGTTTTCCCACCTGAGAAAAAGCAGAGAATGACACTGGCTTGCCTAGCTTACAGATCTGATGTAAAGATGGAATGAGATGGCAGATGTGGAAGCTGTAAAATGAGTTACAGCTAGGAGGAAATACACTGCAATTAGTATTAAAGAAAATTTTCCCCACAGGCAGTTGGGAAAATTGTCCATTGCCTTCTGGGCCATTCCACCAAAATGTAAGTTTTTACAAAAGCTGTAGTACACATAACAAGCTGGACTGCTGGCACTCACCCCTCTACCCTTTCCTTGTGTCTCCACTTAGCCCTGTGACCAAAGGGCTAACAGAAGCTGTCTGAGACAGTTTAATAGGAAGCTCCCAAGAAGCGTGCCTTCAAAAGAGAGGTTGACCCAGGGGGGCGATGGCAGTGGTGATAATAAGGGTAGTTGCAGGCATCTTGCTGGCATTTGGGCTGGCTTTTGTTGCATTAAAGTATTATTTAGGGCAGAGCACAAAATATTCCTGGATTGCTAAAAAGCAGTGATATCTCCACAGTGTTGTTTATTATACCCAGCCTTGGTCCAGGGACCCAAAAATGACCACATTCTAGTTCTTCTCATATGTTCTTTCCTGCAGTTTCTGTCCCTTGGAACATGACATCTTTTGGAGGCTCTTTTTGGAGGGAGTACTTGCCTGCTTAGCAGCCCCTACATATGTGTGCACACTAAGTCGCTTCAGTCATGTCCGACTCTGTGCGACCCCATGGACTGTAGCCCACCAGGTTCCTATGTCCAGGGGATTCTCCAGGCAAGAATATTGGAGTGGGCTGCCATTCCCTTCTCCAGGGTATCTTCCTGACCCAGGGATTAAACTCAGGTCTCTAATGTCTCCTGAATTGGCCGATGGGTTCTTTACCACTAGCACCACCTGGGAAACCCAAGCAGGCCCTAAGCTTCCTGCAATTTTTTGAGAAAGATTAATATTATGTATTCTACACCCCTGCCACTCAAAGTGTGGGCCGCAAATTACAATTTTGGCAAAACCTGGGAGCTTGCTATAAATACAGACTCTCAGGCTCCACCCCAGACCCTTGGCTGAATTGTAATCTGCCCTTTAATATAATCCCAGGTGATTTGTAGATTTATGGAAGTTTGGGGAGCAGCCCCAACTTTCATGGATATTCAACTCGGGCTCGTTTTCATCCATCATCCCCTATCCAGCACCCCATTCTCAGCAGACAGAAGTCCTGGTTCTCTGAACCTTCCCTTTCTCCAGTCTCCCTGCCTTCCAAACTCCACTTCAAAATTCAGGAATTACCGTGCATTGGGGGCAGGGCCTGCACTTCATTCTCATGCTTTAGACAAAGTGAGAAGAAAGCCACATCCTGGTTCCTTCCCAGGCTCCTTCTGCCCCAGAAATGTAGACGTTCTGCAAATCTTCCCTCAAATGGCACAAGTCTGGGGGCTGTGAGGCAAGGGGGAACATGATCTTTCTACCTTCTTTTGTTCTGGATAAGTGGTATCTCTAGAAAGGTCAGCGGTGAGAAACCATTAGTAAGTCAGGTATGATGTAAGAGTCAGATTAAGGGGCCTACCCTGTGGCCAAGACTCCACACTCTCAATGCAGGGGGCCTGGGTTCGATCCCTGGTCAGGGAATCAGATCCCACATGCCTCAACTAAGACCCAGGGCAGCCCCCCACCAAAAAAATCTTTTAAAGAACAAGTGACTGAGTATCGAGGGGTTGCCAGTCACAGGGTGGAAAAGTGTCACTCCCTCTGGGTAGCAAGGGGACCACACAGGGTTACCCCATACACAGGGGCTGGCAGGCACGTTCACACGTACACAAGGCATCCTCTTTCGTGACACTATGTCTGGGCACGGTGTCCTTTAGGCAGAGGCCATGCTGCCCTATTCCCTCTGGCCAGGCCTCGTCTGCATTTGGTGGCACAGACCTAACCCCAGCAGGCTGTGTCAGAACTATCATGAATGTCATAGATGGGAAGGAGGTGGGAAAGGATGGTGGGGGAAGGCCTTCCAGCCCAATCCCTGCAGCCCACTCCCACTCTGCTGATTCCTGAAATGACTGCTGTTGGAAATCTCTCTCTCATTGGTAAACATTGCCCTCACCCTGATTCCTCTTCTTACATAGATATTCCCTTAAGAGAGGCAATGAGTAAAGAAACAAAGGGCTAGTTACCTTAGCAGTACTGTTGGCTCTGGTCCACAGTGTAGGCCATTGGCTGGAGTTATGTAGGTCCATCTTCTTGGGGCAAGTGGAGGAACTAACATTTCCAGCCTTCTGAAGAGCCCATCATCCGACAGGAAAGCCAAGCCTTAGCATGACCCCTACAGTCCTGAACCTGCCTCTCCAGCCTCACCAGTCATGCTGAGCTCCAGACACAGTGCCCAACTCGCCCAAAGCAAACTGCCTTCCCTTAGGTCCCTGTGCCTTCGCCTGGGGCTGCTCCACTAGACTGAAAAGCTTCCACACTTCCCCTTTGTCTGGCCAGTGCCTAAATTTGTTCTTCAAGACTTGACTCAGGTGTTCCCTTACCTGTCACCATCTTCCATGTGCTCTTAGGCTGGGTTTATGAGTTAGGTGGACCTGATCATGCTCCCAAAGTCTCTTGGGCACAATAGTTACTTCAGTCTGTGTTACTTAACCTCTGTCCCTGTGTGTCACTCCTAGACTAAGAGCTGATGGCTTCCTTATTTTTCAATTTCTATAACCTAGCCCAGTACTGGACACCAAGTATGCATTTTAAATGTTAAATATCTGTTGTATGCATTAACACACGTACAGAGGACAGAAGTTAGGCACCAAAAGGGAAGAATGTAGAAGTTTCTAACCAGAAGTTATGTAACTTGTTCAAGCATAAGTTGTTAGGAACCAAAAAAATCTAAAGATTTGAACCCAGGTCAGAAGGACTTCAACTTTAAAGCCCTTGCTTCTTTCTCTCTTGCATCCAGCTGATGGTAAGTCATCACAGCATAGCCCTCTCACTATATTTTCCATCAGTGAGTCCAGATGTTCAGATCTGACCTCCTGGGAGGGACCTTAAAATATCTCAGGTTCTGCCTTCTTGTTTTTTAGTTGAGGGATGGGGCCCAAGGCTGTGGAAGTTTCCCTGTTTATTGTGATACTGACATCATGGTCTGCAACAGGTTGGGACTGGGAGGGGCTGGGGATGAGGAAGGGGACAGAGAACACAAAACCCATCTTCTCCACATCAGATCATACTGAATCAGTGCAATATATATTGATTGATCGATCACAAGCTAGGTCCCCAAATTCTAAATCCTAGCTATAGGAAAAAGGTGGCCAGGAGAACAAAGGATATGCTTCTCCAGACACCCCTGGCCCCTGGCCCAAAGGGAGAACTGGACAGACTCCATCACTTAAGAGTCCACTTCCTCTGGCCTCACCACAACAGGCTGCATCCAGATGGAAAAACGAGTTAAGAGGCTCTCCTATTTGCATACATTTACATACATTTGCATATCCACACAAGAACACGTAGTTCATTCTCAGGCAATTTTCAAGCAAATGTGATTATTGCCACCTTCAGGTTGTCATGGATAGATCTTGCTCTTCTCACTTTCGTTTTCACCACCCACAGTCCCTGAGCCCTGGATCAGTGTTGTGGGAAGGGCAGTGCTGACAGGTTCGGGAATACCCAGCTCCATATCAGCGGCCTAGAGACGGGCAGCATGGACAGCTCCTTGCTCGAGCAGCCTCTCCTGAGCCCCTGTCCTCAGCCCAAGCCAGTACAGGCTGTTAAGTCACATCTGCTGTGCTCAGACTAAGGTAACAACCACACTGATTGGATGTTTTTGGTAAATTACATATTTTTTCACTGTTCCACCAATGGGGCAATACAATAAAGCCCCTTCTGCACTCAGGACAGTGGACACATCATAGACAGTATATGAATGTAGCTGTGAAGTCAACCACCAGGCTCTTGGTCCCTTTAGAATCTTTCCTCTTCACCATGTAATACCAAGTTCTTGCCCCTTTTCTTGGAGAATCAGTTTTTCCTGCTATTTGGCTCACAGTGGGTTCTTCCCAACAGCCTTTTACTGTTACAGAGGCCCACAAAGACCCAGAGGGGAGCTTATTTGGTCTTTCTGGCTGTAAGATAGGCAGCTGGTGTGGCTTAGAAAACATAGAAAATAAAGGACATGGTCCTTGCTATCCTCTCTGGCAAAAGGAGAGAATCTGAGAAGCAATAGGACATTGGAGCTTTCCTTCTTGCAGTTGGTAAATCAGAGAAAAGATTCTCCTTGCTGGTGATCCCTGTGCATTTGAATACTCAGGTAGCATATAAGTGAAATGAGAAGTATGTTTACTAGTTCCTTAGAGTCAACATTCTCCTATACTAATTTGCTGATGAACTAATCAACAAAGATGTTGTGTGTGCCTCAGGAAGCCCTGAGCTGAACTACAGTAGCTATTTAGTAAATACTCTAATTTTGTTGAATGCAGTAGAGGTACTGTGCTAACATCAATTATGGGATTCAGAAGCTAAAATGTGTACACCCTGCCATCTAGGAACTTAGAGTCCAGGAAGATATTAGAAATATTTTATTCATGCATGCTTGCATGCTCAGTCATGTCCGACTCTTTGAGACCCTACACACTGTAGCTCACCAGCCTCCTCTGTCCATGGGATTCCCCATGCAAGAATATTGGAGTGGGTTGCCCTCCTCCAGGGGATCTTCCCAACCCAGGGATCGACCCCATGTCTCTTATGTTTCCTGCATTGGCATGTGGGCTCCTTCACTAGCATCACCTGGGATGCCCCATTTTGTTCATTTTTAACAATGAAAGCATGGAATCCTATTGATGAAAGCAGAGGCACCGAAGTCAGAGAGCAAAGTTGAATTCCCAGCTGTGTGACCTGGGATAAGTCATAGAACTTCTCTGAGTTGGTCTCCATTGACAGTGGACCAGCAACCACCGATGACATAGGGTTATTCGGAGGATTAAATTGACTGACATATAAAGAACTTAACACATTGCCTGGCACTGAGAATGCTTTCAACATGTTAGCTAAAGTATAAGAAAGGCGTAATTAGGTAACAAAGTGTATGATTTAGAGTTGTACAATTTTTAGAATTAGAAAGAACCTTAAAAATCCTCTAATCCAATGTTTCCCAAATAATGGTCTGTGGACTGTTGCCAGTTTGTGACAGTTTTTTTTTTTTTACCAGTCTACAGCAAAATGTGAAAACAAAAAACGCAATGTAATAGTAGGCTATTCTCTCGTTGGTGTTCAGTTTCCTTTTTTTAACAAGCAGATAAAAGGCAGATGGTAAGAGTGTTATGTCAGTCCTCCATTTATGATCATTACTGTTGTTGTTGCTGCTGCTATAGTTGTTGTTTCATTCGTGAAATTTAAGTCTGAGGCCCATGATGGTATCAGACCAAACTCCAATCAGTAGCATCATCTTATAAGCCCATCTCTGAGCTCTACTTGAACCTTCCAGGGTCAGGTGCCATCCTGCTGGGAAATTCCTTCCCCTTTGAATCCCAAATAGTTGAACAGAATAAACCCAATCCCTCTTGTACATGACGACCCTTCAGATAGTTGAAGACAGCAACCACGAGGGAGCCTGGGATAGTGGGCAGAGCCTTTGGTGCAAACTAATTTGCATGTTGGTTTCCTCCCAGTTCTGTTGAATAGGCCAGGAGTATCTACTGCTGAAGAATATTATAGGGATCCAGAAAGGTGATGTATGTGAAAGGAGTTTGCATATGATGATATACCATGCAAATGTCACATCTATAGTTACTAGGGGCCCCGTTTCCTCCAGGAGGTCTTCATACAGCACAGCATCTACTCTTTACCATCAGTTTTTCCTCCTTTGGACATGTATGGAATGGTTGATGAATGCTGCCCACAAAACATTCTACCCAGCACTGAGCATAATCTGATCAACTATATGGAGTGAAATGAGACAAAGAGCTGAACTGAGTGGTCTTTAAGGGGCTGGCTTCCCAGACTTATCACCCCTTTACCCTACCTGTCCTGGGCACCCTGTGTGCTGTGACTATGTGCTAAGTCATTTCAGTTGTGGCCAACTCTTTGCGACCATAGAGACTGTAGCCTGCAAGGCTCCTCTGTCCATGGGATTCTCCAGGCAAGAATACTGTAGTGGGTTGCCATGCCCTCCTCCAGAGGGTCTTCCCAGGGATCGAACCTGCATCTCTTCCGTCTTCTGCATTGGCAGGACGGTTCTTTACCACTAGTGCCACCTAGGAAGCCCTTGCCTCACAACGGAGTCTTGTTTCTTTTCTGGCCAGCTAAAATCCCCAGAACACTAGAACAGCTATTATTTTGGAACATCAAGAAACTATTTTCTTTTTTTTTTTTTTGGTTTCCACATTATAACCATGTTTAATCTACCTCTTACAACTTAAAAAAAAATTCCCCCTTTGGAGGAAATTGACAACAAAATAAGAGTTTAACAGGACTGCCTTTCCTTTGATATCTGTTCCCATTTTTGTCTCCTCCATGAAGTCCAGTATTTCCTTTTTCTTCCTGTTACAGGAACACCCCCTTCAAAAGCCATATCCAATTGTTATTTTGCCAAAACCTATGCATTCTGCTCTTTACCTTGCCTTCAGTGGCCTAAGAAGAGTTGTGAAGTAGATAAAAGTAGAGCATAGAGGTGAAGAGTGCTGACTCAAGTAAGCTTGCTTGGATTCGAATCCCAACTTTTTGGTTTTTCGATCCTGGGTCAATAACTTTAACCACTTTGCTTCTTAGACCCTTTCTCTGTAAAAACAAGGTACATTTTACAGCTACTTCATAAGGTTCTTCTGAGGAATCCTTGAGTCAATATATGGAAAGTGCTGAGAGCAGCACCTGTCACAGAGCACACCCTCAGTAAATATCAGGCATTAGTATTACTGTCTTTATAAGACTGTGTGCACTTTTAGATTTATTATAACTTACACTTTATTCCTTATACTTTTTGTGCAGGGCTTTATTCAATCTGAGCTCATCAAAGTACTCCTTATGAGGCCCCATGGGTTTTGTTAGCTGCCTACTCCTTTTTTTATCAGGATGACTTAACAGTAATGTTATTTGAATTTCATTTCTTAGAAGTGCCCATACCATTAAACAGTGGAGCTCCTTTATTATTTTACATCATGGGTCAAGAGATTGCAATCCTTTGCTCTGAACTTCCAGAAATCTGCTCTCCTGGTGTCTGGGATACAGTGATCTGAATATTTTATCTAATTTATCCATACACTGTTTCCCAAAAGGAATTGATATGGTTGCCATATTTCATTATAGTAAGAGGCTACCATCTCGTTTATTATTAGCTTTCAGAAACGCTGTAGTCACTTTGCTCCCTGCATCCTATAACATACACATCATGATCCAGATCTTCCTTACTGGTCATAATTAAGTCCTGAGTAGCAGTTCCCTCTCACTGCTTTTTCTACCTACTGAGAGATTAAGTTGTCAGCAAGGCAAGGCAAGAATTCATCAGCTGTTCTGCATGAGACCTCCAGCAGATGTCCTGCTAGTGGAAGTCCCTCATCACCACTAGATCTTGTTTCTCTGCCAATTTTTGCAATTCGGAGAAAAGAGATTAGAAAGATATCTCTGTGCCTATTGCACAAGGACCTGCTTCATCTCCTCTGTAAGAATGAAAGTTCCCAGAAGACTTCCTATTCTAAACACCCTTCCTGCATTCCTGAGACTCTGCTAGATTATTATTATTTTTTTTTTATCAGCTCTTCTCTAGATTTTAGCATATTTTCTTGACATGGAGCTGCTTTGAAAGAAGTATCTGTTAAACACCCGCTTTGGTATCTGACTCTGTTCTCTGGGTCAGAGCACTCACTACCCCTTCACAAAATGTACATCTCATCCAGAACACTGAAGAGACTCTATGATACCTGGGCTCCTGGTAGACTTCTTATCATAGGCCTCTGGCTGATGCTAAATCGTCACAGCCAGTCAGCTGATCTGATGGTTAGGTAAATATGTTTCTATGTGTTTCCCATCTGCATAGTAATTCTTGGTGTCTCAGAAAAAGATCTCCTATCAGGAAAAAAATCATCATTCATAGTAGCAATGATCAATGTTAAATTGGAGTTAAGTTTCTTGAGGGCAGGAGCCAGTTCTCTTATTTACTCCAGTTAGCAAAGGAAGTCAGTGAAACAACAATCATTTATCGAGCGTCTAATATATGTCAGGGGCTTCCCAGGTGGCACAGTGATAAAGAATCTGCCTGCCAATGACGGAGACACAATAGGTGCGGATTAAGTCCTTGGGTTGGAAAGATCCCCTGGAGGAGGAAATGACAACCCACTCCAGTATTCTTGCCTGGAAAATCCCACGGACAGAGGAGTCTGGCAGGCTATAGTCCATGGGGTTGCAAAGAGTCAGACACGAGTGAGCACACACATACACACACTATGTGTCAGACACTTGTTGGCATAAAGAATACAAAGATGAATAAGACATAGCCCCTGTTCTCAGGAACTCAGATGTGTGGTAGAGATAGGCATATAAACAGATAATTGCAACACTTTGTGATAAGTGCTGTATGAGAGATATTGCTCTGCCTATTACTGGACATAGAGCAGAAACACCCAGCCCAGTTGGAGGGGAGTAGAAAAAAATACTGCTTGTTAGAGTAGCTTCCGGTCAGCTTCTGGTGATGTTGAACTAAGCCTCAAAGCTTAGTAGAAAGTTTGTGCTTAGTCACTCAGTCATGTCCGACTCTGTGACCATATGGACTGTAACCTGCCAGACTCCTCCATCCATGGGATTCTCCAGGCAAGAATACTGGAGTGAGTTGCCACTTTCTCCTCCAGGGGCTCTTCCTGACCCAGGGATTGAACTCGAGTCTCCTGAATTGGCAGGTGGGTTCTTTACCACTAACGTCACCTGGGAAGCCCAGCAGAAAATTTAGCAGAATGTAAATAAATGTCACCAGTTTCTTTCTAACTAGAAAGATACCATTGTGGCACAAAATGAACCCCTTCTTGCCCTGATTGGGAAAATGATCAGCCTTTGGGTTTAAAGACTGAACAGGAAAAATCGCCAGATAGCAGTGGAGGCCCAGATCATAACCTCCTAAATAGGTTTTAAGAAAATGTACGGAGCCTGCTGGGGTCCAATGCCCTATTCAGTAAAGAAAATGGAATTATCCTTTGTTGGAGAAGATCTGAGAGAAAAGGGAAGAGGACCTGGGGGAGACAGAAGAGAAAAGTGCTAGGGTCCTAAGTCTCTGAGAGATCAGTTTAGAGAGGAGAGGTCAGGGCTGGGATACAAGAGAGCAGGCTGCCTGGAAGTAGCACCTATATTAGAGAACCACTCCAGCAGTGGCTGCTGGGGACAATCCTCCCGCAAGGGTAGCTGGGCATCCACATCTGGAAACCTGGCCACCCTTGCTCTCTGGGGATTCAGCATCACTGTGGAATCTGGTCTCTGCCTCAGAGAAGCCATTCACAGTTCTTCAGTCAATGCAGTGCATCCAGCACTTGAGGTTTCTCACCTAGGCAATGCTCTTGGAGACTTCAAGTCTGTTTTTGAACCCTTTTTAAAAAAATTGTCTATTTTTAATTGAAGGATAATTGCTTTACAATATTGTATTGGTTTCTGCCAAACATCAGCATAAATCAGCCAAAGGTATACATATGTTCCCTCCCCCTTGAACCTCTCTCCCACCTTCAACCGCATCCCACCCCTCTAGGTTGTCACAGAGCCCTGAGTCATACAGTCATACAGCAAATTTCCACTGGCTATCTATTTTACATATGGTAGTGTATATGTTTCCATGCTAGTCTCTCCTTCCGTTTCACTTTCTTCTTCTCCCTGCCCACTGTCTGTAAGTCTGTTCTCTATGTCTGTGATTCCACTTCTGCCTTGCAAATAGGTTCGTCAGTACCATCCTCTGGTTTCCATATGTATGCTTTGACATATATTTTTTTCTCTTTCTGACTTACTTCACTCTGTATAATAGGCTCTAGTTTCATCCACCTCATTAGAACTGACTCAAATGCATTCCATTTTATGGCTGAGTAATATTCAGGGGGGACGACAATGACAGAGGATGAGATGGCTGGATGGCATCACTGACTCGATGGACGTGAGTCTGAGTGAACTCCGGGAGTTGGTGATGGACAGGGAGGCCTGGCGTGCTGCAATTCATGGGGTCGCAAAGAGTCGGACACGACTGAGCGACTGAACTGAACTGAACTGAATATTCCATTGTATATATGTATATATGTACCAGCTTCTTTATCTATTCATCTGTTGATGGACATCTAGGCTGTTTCAATGTCCTGCTGCAGCTACTAAGTCGCTTCAGTTGTGTCCGACTCTGTGTGACCCAATAGATGGCAGCCCACCAGGCTCTGCCATATCTGGGATTTTCCAGGCAAGAGTACTGGAGTAGGTTGCTGTTTCCTCCAATGCATGAAAGTGAAAAGTGAAAGTGAAGTCACTCAGTGGTGTCCGACTCCTAGCGACCCCATGGACTGCAGCCTACCAGGCTCCTCCGTCCATGGAATTTTCCAGGCAAGAGTACTGGAGTAGGGTGCCATTGCCTTCTCCGTTTCAATGTCCTAGCTATTGTAAATAGTGCTGCAATAAACATTGGGATATACATGTCTTTTTTAATTATGTTTTTCTCAGGGCATATGCCCAGTAGTGGAATTGTTGGGTCATATGGTAATTTTATTCCTAGTTTTTTAAGGAATCTCCATACTGTCTTCAATATTGGCTGTATCAATTTACATTCCCACCAACAGTTCAGGAGAGTTGCCTTTTCTCTGCATCCCCTCCAGCATTTATTGTTGTAGATTTTTTAGTGATGACCATTCTGACTGGTGTGAGGTGATATCTCATTGTAGTTTTGATTTGCATTTCTCTAGTGATGAGCAGTGTTGAACTTCTTTTCATGTGTTTATTAAACTTCTATATGAAATTTCAAGTCTTTAGAACCCTCTGGTCACTTAAAAAGTCCTAGAGGGATTGTTTCAGATTTTCTTCTATCACACTCCACTGGGCAAGGAGTTAAAGAACCTGTACTCAGTGGATGGTCTGAAGAAACCTGGAAACAGTGAAATGGGTACCTAAGGACCAGACAGGTGAGAAGAGCAGGGAGATGAGGATCCAGGCAGAAGGGAGAACCTGAGCTGGCACAGGGAGGAACAACATCGTGGTCTAAGCAGAGGACGGCAGGTGGGAATAACGGTAGCACCAAGTGGGAGGCAAAGAGTGACAGGGGTGGGAGGGAGGAATTAGACTATGGGAACCTTCGTAAAAGAAGTTAGGGAGCACACGTTTCATCCTATAGGCTGTGTAGACACATGAAAAGATTTTGAGTAGAGAAATGAGATGATCTGGTTTGTTTTTAAGATATTGGAGACAAATCACTTTGGAGAGTGTATCACTTCAGTTCAGCTGCTCAGTCGTGTCTGCCTCTTTGAGACCCTGTGAATTGCAGCACACCAGGCTTCCCTGTCCATCACCAACTTGTTCAGATTGTATAGAAACCTGCTATAATCAGCCAGATAAGACATAAGATGGCCTGAACTAAAAAAGTGATGGTAGGGATGGGGAAAAGGGGATGGATCTGAGGAATATCTAGGCAGTAAAATCAGCAGGACAAGGTAGGAGAGAAAGCAAAGAAAGGAGATGGAACAGTCAAGGATGATGCCTATGTCTGTAGTTCAGTTCAATTCAGTCGCTCAGTCGTGTCCGACTCTTTGCGACCCCATGGACTGCGGCATGCCAGGCCTCCTTGTCCGTTGCCAACTCCTGGAGTTTACTCAAACTCATGTCCATAGATTTGGTGATGCTATCCAACCATCTCATCCTCTGTCATCCCCTTCTCCACCTGCCTTCAATCTTTCCCAGTATCAGGGTCTTTGCAAATGAGTGAGTTCTTCGCATCAGGTGGCCAAAATATTGGAGTTTCAGGTTCAGCAGCAGTCCTTCCAATGAATATTCAGGATTGATTTCCTTTAGGATGGACTGGTTTGATCTCCTTGCAGTCCAAGGGACTCTCAAGAGTCTTCTCCAACACCACAGTTCAAAAGCATCAATTCTTTGGTGCTCAGCTTTCATTATAGTCCGACTCTCACATCCATACATGACTACTGGAAAAACCACAGCTTTGACTAGATGGACCTTCATTGGCAAAGTAATGTCTCTGCTTTTTAATATGCTGTCTAGGTTGGTCATAACTTTTCTTCCAAAGAGCAAGCATCTTTTAATTTCATGGCTGCAGTCACCATCTACAGTGGTTTTGGAGCATTCCCCACCCCCCCCCCCCTCAAATAAAGCCTGTCACTGTTTCCACTGTTTCCCCATCTATTTGCCATGAAGTGATGGGACCAGATGCCATGATCTTAGTTTTCTGAATGTTGAGCTTTAAGCCAACTTTTTCACTCTCCTCTTTCACTTTCATCAAGAGACTCTTTAGTTCTTCTTCACTTTCTGCCATAAGGGTGGTGTCATCTGCATATCTGAGGTTATTGATATTTTTCTGGCAGTCTTGATTCCAGCTTGTGCTTCCTCCAGCCTAGTGTTTCTCATGATGTACTCTGCATAGAAGTTAAATAAGCAGGGTAACAATATACAGCCTTGACGTACTATTTTTCCTATTTGGAACCAGTCTGTTGTTCCATGTCCAGTTCTAACTGTTCCTTCCTGACCTTCATACAGGTTTCTCAAGAGGCAGGTCAGGTGGTCTGGTATTCCCATCTCTTCCAGAATTTTCCAGACTTTTTTGTATATATGTATGTCTGTAGTAGTTTGGGTGTGGGAAGCCTGGTGTGCTGCAATTCACAGGGTCTCAAAGAGGCAGACACTACTGAGCAGCTGAACTGAACTGATACACTTTCCAAAGTGATTTGTCTCCAATATCTTAAAAACAAAGCATTTGCAGTGTCTGCCACATAGTGGATGTTTGATAAATATATAAATTCAGTGCACCGTCATGATGATGTTTTTTTCCATCATTAGTAAGTACTATTACTGAAATGAATACTTAATAGGAAGTCAAGAGATTCAGATTCTAGTCTTAGTTCATTCACTGTGTGATCCTGAGAAAGTCACACTGTATCTTCTATGAAATAAAAGGGCTTAACCAGATAAATTCTGAAGACCCTTCCATCTTTGACTTTTCTGGCAAGATGTTGTGGACCAATAGTGAAAACAGACCACAATTTATGACAATGTTTTCTTGGGTAAGTGTACTCCAAATTTCCAACAACTAACTTAAAATGAAATTTTGGAGAAGCCTTCTAATTTAAGCACTGCCAAGACTTTCATATCATTTCCGTTTTTCTCCCTTGGGTATAATTTCTTCAGGAAGATAAGTCTTCGCCTGTCCAAAAAATTTTTAAGAGACTATGACATATGTTTTGGATCTCCTATAACATCTGGTGAAGTGCCAGGGACATTTTCACCACTCAAAATTGACTTGAGCTGAATTAAATTGTGTCTCTCTGTAAGAGTTTGATTCTGATCCCAAACACTTCTATCCTTGAAGTATACATTCATTTGTTCATCCATCCATTGAATCAACAGGTAGTAATAAAGTACAGAACCAGGTGTAAAAACAATAAGGCAATAACACGGAATCTCCCTTGTGGTCTAATGGTTAAGACTCTGAGCTCCTAATGCAGGGGGCCCAGACTGCACTCCTAGTTAGGGAACTAGATCTGCACGCCGTAATGAGGATGGAGGGTTTTGCTTGCCATAACTATGACTTGGTGCAGCCTAATTAATTAATTACTTGAAAGAATAAGGCAGAACTTTGCTGGTCATCCAGTGGTTAGGAATTTGCCTGCCAATGCAAGAGATACAAGTTTGATCCCTGGTCAAGGAAGATCCCATATGCCTCAGGGCAGGTAAACCCCTGCGCGACAGCTACGGAAGCTCATGTACTCTAGAGCCTGTGCTCTGCAACAGGAGAAGCCACCACAATGAGAAGCCTGTGTACAGAAACTACAGAGTAGCCCCACTCACTGCAACTAGAAAAAGTCCCATGTATATAAGAAGATCCAGGGCAGCCACAAAATAAATAAATTAAACAAAATGAAAGCAACAGTTTATAAAATTTAAAATAAAAGAATAAGGCAGCAGTGGTTACTCAACAGGTGAGCAGTGTAGCAGAGCTGATAAGACTTGTGCAAGATTCCATAATGTGTGCTGGGAAGTAAGTGATGCCATATGAAAGAGGAGCAGATAAAGTGATGCAGCTATTTAAAGAAGAGATGAAGTACTTCCAGTGAAAAGAAAGTAAAGGTAGCAGTCTATGTACTGGTTTGTGCCTGGCACAGAAAACTCTATAGTTATAAGCCCTGTTCAAAGGTTTTCAAGCTGAGAGCTCTGAGATTGCTAGTGGAGCCGTGGGGTGTACTGTCTGACCTACTGGGCAGATTCCGTTGAAGTGAGGCTCATCAGACCAGCCAATGGCCAAACTCTAGTCCTTGGTCTCACAGGGAAGCACAGTGTATAGAGAGATCCCTGGATTGGATACTAGAGTACTTGGGGTCTGCTCTCATCACTAGATAGACATTTCTGCATTGGGTGACCTTTGGCAATCAGTCCAACTTCAGCTACATCTTCTGAAGGGTCACTGGACATGCCTCTTCAGTACTGTGAAGAACAGTGGAAGGGATAATGGGAATTAACATTGTGGGTAAGGGTCACTGAGAGCTTTCTGTGGGCTGTGTGTCTGTCTGAAGCACATTCATGTATTCATTTATTTAATCTTCATAGTAATCCTGTGAAGTAAGTGGTCCTTTTGTCTTTCTTTTGTGTAGTTGACATCACTGAGGTAACGGAAACTGTCCCAAGCTCATGCAAGTAGAAGGTAGAATAGAAGGTATCAGACCCAGGTGACATGGCTCCTGAGCCCACACTCATTGATGATTATGCCATGTTGCCTGTCTTCTAGCCTGATAGCACTACATAAATTAGAATACTATATTCAATGTGAGCAATAAAGATCTTCCCTACCCAGGGATTAAACATGCGTCGCTTATGTCTCCTGCATTGGCAAGAGGGCTGTTTACCACTAGCAACACCTAAGAAGCCTTAAAGAAGTAGGGTAATCAGTCTAGACTAAAGGTAAATAGAAGTAGCAACATAGTTAAATAGAAAAAGATGATATTACATACATACATACATCAGCGATATTGTAGGTTCCAGACCACCACAATAAAGCAAATATTACAATAAAAAGTCACAATTTTTTGCTTTCTCAGTGCACATAAAAAGTTATTTTTATATCTTATTGTAGTCTATTAAATGTGAAATAGCATTCTGTCTTTTTAAAAATGTACATATCTTAATTTAAAAAATCTTTTATTGCCAAATAATGCTAACCATCATCTGAGCCTTCAGAGACTCATAATCTTTTAGCAATAGTAACATCAAAGATTACTGATTACAGATCACCATAACAAATAAAAGAATAATGGAAAAGTTTGAAATATTGCAAGAATAACCAAACTGTGATAGAGACCCAAAGTAAGCAAATAGTGTTGAAACAATGAGACTTGTTGCATGCAGGGGTGCCACACACCTTTGATTTGTAAAAAAAATGCACTATTTGCAAAATACAATAAAGCAAAGTGCAATAAAATGAAGTTTGCATACAAATCTTAAGATGTAACTAGTGCTTATACTAGACTCCTGGTAGTTTGTTCTGCTCAGGAGATAAAATTATGAATAGTAATAGTTTACATAAAGTCTTAGCACTTGAAAATCATGCAGTGATTATCTAGTCCAGCCTTTTCATTGAATGTTTAAAGATATGCACAGAAATTTAAGTGCCTTTACTAAGGTCACACTGTTGTCAAAGCAGAGAACATAAAACTATTTAGTGATTGTAGAATTCAAATTTAAAGAATGGAATATTCCTAAAAGCTAATGTTTTAAAAGTTTCTCTTGATTGGTAAAGTGATTGCCTCTTGTCAAGGTATATTTCTCAATAGTTGAATAATCGAACTGCTTCTTTAAGTGAATGCTAGAAATACACACTTTTCTTTTCAGTGCTTCTTGTAGAAGGTAAGGAAATAGAACCTTATTACTCCATTTGTATTATATTACTTGCCTAATGACAAAGAAATTGTACAAATTTACCTTCTTTTACATTCACATTTAGAGGCGGCTACTTCCTCCACATGTATAAGAACCCATCTACTATGGGTGGGTTGTTATTTTCCCATCACAGCCTCATTCAAACAATTTTTCTTCATTTAGCTAGAGAATTTGAGCCTCCTACAAGCACCACTTTGATTGCTCTTTACTTTGGGGGTGAGGAAAACCCTTTTCGCTCACTGGGTTCCATGGTTCTGCTACTTTGGTCTTTGGTAAGTGGTTGAAGCCAATCTGATAAAATGTAAGCTACGGTCCTGGCTGATAATGACTTGCCGTGTGATTCAGATAAGAGCTTTCACAAAAGGAATTCAGGTTCCAGGACAGAGCCCCAGTATAAGCGGAACTCTGTGGAGAGGGTTACAAAACAGAACAATAATAAATAAAGTAAATAATAAATAAATAAAAACATGAGCAGGGCTCCAGTAGAGGTGGAACTCTGTGGAGAGGATTATAAAACAGAACAATAATAAAATAATAAATAAATAAAAACACAAGCAAAACTGCTCTTTGTGGAATGCTTCATCTGTACCAGAAATGTGGATTCTGAATGAGATTTCCTTAAATGCTCTTTGAGAGAGTCAAACAGAGATCAGACAATTTTTTTCTGACTTTATTTTCTGTTTTTAGAGCGTCTTTATATACAGCCCAGGGGACAAGACTGGGTCCCCTAAGGCATTTTCTCAAGTTTTTTAGTTTGACGGAAAAGGCACTTTTACCTTTGGGTAGATCAGAGGAAACAGGGGTCTAAATATTGCTTGCATGCTTATTAAGTCACTTCAGTTGTGCCTAACTCTTTGTGACTATGGACGGTAGCCTGCCAGGCTCCTTAGTCCGTGGGATTCTCCAAGCAAGAATATGGGAGTGGGTTGCCATGCCTTCCTCCAGGGGATCTTCCAGAGCCAAGGAATGAACCTAAGTCTCTTACGTCTCAAGCAATCTTTTAATTCATTAAACAAAGAATCAACTACATAAATAAATATTTATTATCCATGTTTAGGGCTTCCCTGGTGACTCAGATGGTAAAGAATCTGCACGCAGTGCAGGAAACTCAGGTTTGATCCTTGGGTTGAGAGGATCCCCTGGAGGAGGGCATAGCAACCTACTCCAGTATTCTAGCCTGGAGAATTCCATGAGCAGAGTCCATAGGTTCACAGAATCAGGCATGACTGAGCGACTAATAACATGCATGTTTAAGATCCCAGGCCTGAAGAAGGATTTATTCAAAAGAAGATCAAGACCCCCCTCTAGACAAGAGGCTCTCCTAGTTTAGTCTCAGATATGCCTCAGATCAAGGTGGTATGGAGCTGTGGGCTCTATCCACACAGAGAGAGCAGGAACAAGGGTGTGGAGAAGTGCTTTTAGTTTAGTGGCAGGGCTCAGGCCCACAACTACAATTTAGGCAGAGCATAACCCTCTGGCTGCTGCTCAGTGCCCACAAGTTCAGGATGTTGGCAGAGAAATAGGTGGTGTCCATCTGGCCTGGTAGCACATGGTCTTCTGCAGACGTATGATAACGCGGGCGCCCCAAGCAGCTCTCTAACATCAGACTCTGTGGCCTCTAAGTACATTTCCACCACCGTCACAGAAGGCAAGAGGGGATCACTTTTCCAAAGATTAAGCTCCAGAACCCACACCCTTTCCTGTTCACTCCTGCTCTGCCCCTCCCCTACAGCTGCTTCAGAGTAAAGACACTTTAGGACAATACATGCAAAGCTCTCTCCATACGAACTATGTCTGCGTGAATCACAGTAAGTACCGTTTTATAACTTCAGCTTGGTGTTTGCTGACACATTTTTTTATGTGTCAAGCCCTTACTGTCGTCTTTATCCTGTTTTCTAGTTTTAACTTCTGTTCGCCCCCAGCTGGTGGCTCTGACGGCAAAGAATCCGTCTGCGATGCAGGAGACCTGAGTTCACTCCCTGGATCAGGAAGATCCCCTGGAGAAGGAAAATCCCCCAGAGAAGGAAGATTGCCTGGAGAAGGGAGTGGCTACCAACTCCAGTATTCTTTCCTGGAGAATTCCATGGACAGAGAGATTGGCAGACTACAGTCCATTGGGTTGCAAAGTGTCAGACATGAACTAACACTTTCACTTTCCCCCCACCCAGCCTGCATTCTAGTTATTTTTCTTGCTTTCCTGGGCCACTGAGGAAACAATGTCTTTTCCATCTTGCCCCCAGGTCCACACCTCATTTTGAAGCTGACACTATTACCCTAATGCTAAGACTGGCACTATGCTAACCTAATGCTATGCTATGACCTAACACTACGCTATGACCTAATGCTAACATCTGACACTGTTACCCTAAAGTGTTAGATTTTACCCTGGTGAGTCCATCATTTCTACCCCTAGATTTCCCAGGACAAGTTGATAAATGACACATTTTGAGAAAGCCTTATTGTTGCTGTTCAGTTGTTAAATTGTGTCTGACTCTTTGAGACCCCATGAATTACACCTCACCAGGCTTCTCTGTCCTTCACTGTCTCCCAGAGTTTGCTCAAGCTCATGTCCATTGAGTGGATGATGCCATCCCACCATCTCATCTTCTGTCACCCCCTTCTCCTCCTGCTCTCAATCTTTCCCAGAACTAGGGTCTTCTACAGCATCAGTCCTTTCAATGAATATTCAAGGTTGGTTTCCTTTAGGATTGACTGGTTTGATCTCCTTGCAGTCCAGGGGATTCTCAAGAGTCTTCTCTAGCACCACAGTTTGAAAGCATCAATTCAACACTCAGCCTTCTTTATGGTTAAACTCAGAGAAAGCCTAGGGGTCTGGCAAACACAATATGAGTTAACTCCTGATTAGATAAGAAAGCTAACCATGCTAAAGGGAGGTGACCAGTGTTCATGACATTTCATTGGCTGCATCCTGTCTGATATGTTGATTAAATGTGGGGGACATTAGGAAATGGAATGGGTGGAGAGTTTTAGGGACAGGAAAAGCGAGGGCCTGGAACCAGGTAACTAAATCATTTAAAAATATTTATTGAGGACCTCTATGTTAATAACAACAACAGCGGCAAGAGGCACTTCTGAGTGCTTCATCTGTGCCACTCATTAGGTTAAACACTTTCTATGGATTACCTAGTTTGATCTTCACAATGACTATACGAGAAAGAAATGATTATTATCCCCATTTAAAGATAAGTAAATCAGAGTTATGAAAATTAGGTAGCTTGCCAAGGCTTAGAGCCTATATGTGGCTGATCCAGGATTGGAACCTCAGTAGTCTGACTTTAAAGTCCATGTATAAGCTTAATATCAAGTAGGGGATCATGTGTTTTTTGTTGGACTTTCCAAAAAGTAAAACAACAAGACAGTATTTGCTCTCATGTAGTTTACAGTTTAATTGTGCAGAACAACAAATGAATGAATATCATATGTGATAAGATACATATGTATCTTATCACATGATACATTTGTAACTTGTTCATGTGATAGAACATCACTGGACCTTTGGCTTTCTGCCTCTTTCCCCTTCTAGCCATCCTGTAAATGAATACCAAATTAATCGTCCTAAAGAATTGGATCTTCTTACTTCCCTTCTCCAGTGGGTCTTCCTGACCCAGGAATCAAACTGGAGTCTTCTGCATTGCAGGCAGATTCTTTACTGGGTGAGTTACTAGGGAAGCCCCACTTACAAAACTACAGTAAGCCTAAAACCGCCTCAACTGGAACATGTCTCAGAAAGAACTGAAAGGACTAAGAAAGTTTATTCTGGAAAGAGAGGAGACTCAAAGAGAACACAGTAGTTATTTTGACATGCTAAAAAAGCTATGCTTTTGAACTGTAGTGTTGCAGAGAACTCTTGAGAGTCCCTTGGACTGCAAGGAGATGCAACCAGTTCATCCTAAAGGAGATCAGTCCTGAGTGTTCTTTGGAAGGACCGATGCTAAAGCTGAAACTGCAATACATTGGCCACCTGATGCGAAGAGTTCACTCATTGGAAAAGACCCTGATGCTGGGAGGGATTGAGGGCAGGAGGAGAAGGGGATGACAGAGGATGAAATGGTTGGATGCATCACCGACTCGATAGACATAAGTTTGAGTGAACTCCGGGAGTTGGTGATGGACACAGAGGCCTGGCGTGCTGTGATTCATGGGGTCGCAAAGAGTCGGACATGAATAAGCGACTGAACTGAACTGAACTGAACTGAAAAGAGCTATCTTATAGGAAAAAAAGTAATCAGTGGCCCAAATAATTCCCCAACATGTATCCACAGACCCATGGCCTAGAACACCTACCACATGCCAAGGACTATGTTTGGTTTTGAGGATATTACAAAAAATCTTAAAAATAGTACATTTAAAAAGAAAGCCTGGAAACTTTGAGTTATTAACTCAGTGGGCTTCAAGCACTAGGAAAAAGAAGTGTTGGGAGTAATTGGGAGAAATAGTGGCAAAGAGAATCTTGGAACCAGGAAGAGAAAGGCAAGAAAAAAGTGGATCTAGGGCATCTAAAAAAAAAAAAAACATGCATCGTTTGAGGGGGCTATTTATTGGTTTACTTGCCTTTTTAAAAATGATGATTCAGTATAAGGGGGATGGAAAGTTTAGTCTTTGGAGTCAGTCCTTTCAGGCTCCGAATGCTGCTCCAGTTTTCCCACTGTCTTGGGCAAGATACTGAAACCTTGTGAGCAGGCATTTCTTCAGTCATAATCATGAGGATAATGATTCACATCTCAAAGAAATTAAACAGTAGAGGATGTAATAACTGTTTACTTATGTGGGGAAAACCACTAAGTTATTGTTAGCAGCATATATTTTTACTCAACCTCATGAAGACTTGAATGGGAAAGTCATCTTGAAATGCTGAAGTGAAGAATATGAAAGAACAAAACCAGAAGCTGGGTGGGAGGACGGCTTTGTATTATTTGGAACATTTTGAAGATAAATGACAGAAATTTACCCTGAATTAGGTAATTTTTTTAAAAATTCAAAAGTAAATGAATGAAATTGTTCATACAACTCAAAAATCCCATAGCAGGTGAGCACGGCTCAAATGACGTCATCAGTTGTCCTCTTAATCTCTTGGCTCTTATTCTTTTGTGTTGGTTTTTTCTGAGTTAGCCATTGTCTAAATTGTAGAAATAATAGCTGATAGCATCTCTAGGTTTATATGGCCATTAATGCTTATATGTTTGAAGCAGAGAAATCTCAGAGGTCATATGAACCTCTGAGAAAAAAACTATCCCTGCTGGGACCATGTGCCCATCTTCGAAATAATCATCATTTGTGGTGGCAGGGGAAAGCAACTCTGATGGCCAACCATGGTTATGGGTTCCTATCTTTTCCAAGGTTGTCTTTGGTGAATACTCCAGGTTGGTTCATCAGAAAAGTCCATCCCCTGCACATAGACGAGGGGTAGGAATTTTATTTCCAGCAGGAGGAGAAAAAGATAAGAGGGGATAAAATCCAAAGGCATGGAAAGGAGACTGAAATTCAAGATATATAAAAAGGCTGTTGATGTTATAGCTGACAGTGAAGTAAAGCCAAAAAGAGTATGGCTTCTCATCACCTATGCTAATAAGCTATACTTGATAGTCAAGACAATTTCTAGTGTCAGTAAGATTATTGTTCTGGCAAAGGGATTCTGCCTTACACCTCATATTTTAGAGGGACTCATATCATAAATGTAGCCCAAAGTGGACATTAAAAAACACAGGGGTGCTTATACCCTGAAGATCTAGTGTCCAGTGATAGCCTAAGGACAAACAATCCTAACATCTACTCTTATGACTGACACTTTTTACTTCCCCAGAGAAATGCTGATCCACACCTCTTGCCCTTTGTCCTCAAAATAAAAAAGCAACTGTGTCCAAATATTATTAAGTTGGTGGGTTATGGCACTGAGGTGGATACAGCCTGGAATGAGAAGAGCTTTGAATGGCAGACAGAAAAAAACAAATGAATTAACTTGTCAAACTTGTCCTCTCTGACAACATGAATGCAGTAAGTTCTTGTATAAAAGATGATCATTTCCCAGTAGTGCCAATTGTCCATTTTGTTGCTTCTCTCTGCATACCAATTTGTAGTTCCACAGAGATTCACTGACTAGCCCAGGTTGCACATGGCAGGTGAAAAATGCTTTGCTTGTTAAGCAATTTACAGTACTCTTAAGTTTAGACATCTGTAGTCAACAAAATATAAATAATATTTAAAAAACAAGGTACTGATTCTTTACATTGGCAAATAAATGGACTCTGATCTCTAGAATTGTAAATAGTTTTATTTCATAAGTTATTAAATATGATTTAAAGTTTCTTCTGTTAGATAAACCTAAAACAATTTAATGGAAAATGTTGTATTTATCAATTATCATTCATATTTGCCTTTTAATTTTAACATATTTAAATACTTTAGGAGAAAATTACTTTCTTGAAAATATAAAGGTTATTTTGTTTGGCAAATCTTCTACATTTACCTTAATCTTCATTTTTGGCAGAAATATGCTCAAATCTTGTACAGCTTTCAGGAGGATTTTTTTTAATTTAATTTTATTTTTTAACTTTACAATATTGTATTGGTTTTGCCATATATCAACATGAATCTGCCACAGATATACACTTGTTCCCCATCCTGAACCCTCCTCCCTCCTCCCTCCTCCCTCCTCCCTCCCTGTACCATCCCTCTGGGTCGTCCCAGTGCACCAGCCCCAAGCATCCTGTATCATGCATCGAGTCACCAGTCCAGGTTCAATGCAGGAGGATATTTTTTTAAAAATTTAGGTTGGTGAGAATGGGTACAAGTCAAAAATCAAAAATGTGATAAAAATTAATAAATTTGAGACTGAATGGATAAAGAGAATGTGAGACACACACACACACAATGGAATATTCCTTAGCCATGAGAAATGAGGAAATTCTGCCATTTTTGACAACTTGGATGAAACTCGAGGGCATTATTCTAAGCAAAATAAGCCAGACAAAGAGACAAATACTGTACGATATTGCTTGTATGTGGAGCCTAAAAATCAAGCTCAGAAATAGAGAGAACAGATTAGTGGTTGCTAGGGGCTGGGATGGGTGGGAGAAATGGGGAGATATTGGTTAAAGGACACAAACTTTCATTTATAAGATGAATAAGTTCTAGGGAATCTATTGTATAGCACAGTGATTAGAATTAATAATGCTGTATTGTATACTTGAAAATTGCTGAGAGTGGATCTTAAATGTTCTTACCACCAAAAAGAAATGACAGTTATGTGACATGATGGAGGTGTTAGCTAATGCTATGGTAATATCCTTTGCAATATACAAATGTATCACATTAATGTGTTATACACCTTGAACTTACACAATGTTATCTGTCAATTATATCTCAATAAAGGAGCAGGGGTAGCAAGAAAAAATTTGGGTTCATAAAGGAAAAAAGCTGAAAAGAAAAAAGAAAAAAGGATAATCTATTTAGAACTTCAAACAGTGAAAATGAACATATCCTGACATGCATGACCCACATAAAATTTGTCATTATGACATTGAAATTTTATTAAGGATTTAATTATTTATGAAAACAATACACAGGAACAAGAAAACTACTCTTATCAAGTCTGCAAGTTGAACAGGTGAAATGAAATCCTTCCATTTTCCTCCATGTCCCTTACTAAAAGGAAATTAATTACTAATACATACAATGAGAATGAAAAACAGAATTACTCAAGTCAACTTACGATTTGGAAATATTAAATGTTATTTTGATCTACCCATTGGAAGATGAAGAAAATTACATTCATTAAATTGGCAAATTTCATGGCTGAGGAATACTAAACTTCTTGCGTTTTATTAGATGAAGACTTTGGAAAATAGTCATCGCTTCACTTTGACATCATAAAAATATTTTGAACAAGGCAGAATTCAATCCAAATTAATACACCCACTCCAGTGTTCTTGCCTGGAGAATCCCAGGGACAGGGGAGCCTGGTGGGCTGCCATCTATGGGGTCGCCCAGAGTCGGACACGACTGAAGTGACTTAGCAGCAGCATGCCAGATTTTTAGCCAAAATTCAGAAGACTTTTGGGTGCCATATACTTTGCATAGTTTAAACTTGTCATTTAAACATGTTGAAGACATGTCCTCAACTGTGCCAGTAGAAATAACATTTGCTGGAACAATTCAAAATTATATTTTTTCTACATCTACTAAAGATAGCTTTTTTTTTTTTCCCAAATGCCTATCAAATTCACGTAAACTACTGTTGAATGCATGGTGGGAACATTACTGATCATTGGTAAAACAATTAAACTCAGGTTAAGCAAGGAAAGATATTAGAAGAGTTAAATGAAACAAAAGAAGATCCTTAAATAGTCATGACCTTCAGCTGAAAATAAAATTCAACTTGTGTTATCCATAGTTATTTTATAAGAAATCTTGTATTAATTACATGAGCAAAAGCTTATGAACAACACCATAAACAGTAAACAAGTAATATTTTTAAAGGGTAAAGAACTGATTCAAATGTATTCTTTTTAATGGCTGAGTATACTCCATTGTGTATATGTACCACAGCTTTCTTATCCATTCATCTGCTGATGGACATCTAGGTTGCTTCCATGTCCTGGCTATTATAAACAGTGCTGCGATGAACATTGGGGTATACGTGTCTCTTTCCCTTCTGGTTTCCTCAGTGTGTATGCCCAGCAGTGGGATTGCTGGATCATAAGGCAGTTCTATTTCCAGTTTTTTAAGGAATCTCCACACTGTTCTCCATAGTGGCTGTACTAGTTTGCATTCCCACCAACAGTGTAAGAGGGTTCCCTTTCCTCCACACCCTCTCCAACATTTATTATTTGTAGACTGGATTGCAGCCGTTCTGACTGGTGTGAAATGGTACCTCATAGTGGTCTTGATTAATCAGTTCTAATGAGGTGGATGAAACTGGAGCCTATTATACAGAGTGAAGTAAGCTAGAAGGAAAAACACCAATACAGTATACTAACACATATACATGGAATTTAGAAAGATGATAACAATAACCCTGTGTACGAGACAGCAAAAGTGACACTGATGTATGGAACAGTCTTATGGAATCTGTGGGAGAGGGAGAGGGTGGGAAGATTTGGGAGAATGGCATTGAAACATGTAAAATATCATGTATGAAACGAGATGCCGGTCCAGGTTCAATGCACGATACTGGATGCTTGGGGCTAGTGCACTGGGACGACCCAGAGGGATGGTATGGGGAGGGAGGAGGGTTCAGGATGGGGAGCACATGTATACCTGTGATGGATTCATTTTGATATTTGGCAAAACTAATACAATTATGTAAAGTTTAAAAATAAAATAAAATTAAAAAAAAAAAAGGGTAAAGAAACGTTTCTCAAAATTTTAGAGAAAATGTTTCCTTCTGTCAAAAGAAACTATGTGTGAAATATGCAACAAAAATGATATTCCAGCAAAGGATTATCCCCTAAAGTGATATCCCCTAAAAGGGTTATAAAGATGAAATAAAGAAATTTCCTGAACTCTGAAGGCTAATATTCAAATATTAAGAATTCTAGTATTAATTTCTACACAGACTATTTTAAATCCATTAGAGATAATAGTATAGTCTCAATTAGAGAAATGATTCCATATTGCCATTTTTCATTTTCTTTATAATATTCCAGCATTGAAATTTTTGAAAGAAGAACTTAAGTAATATTGTATGGATCAAGATATCATCTTAAGAGGTAGCAAAAACTTGTGGTAAAAGTGATAGTAATTTATATGATGAAATTTAAATATTTTGTAACATACTATGTGATAGAGATAATTTATTAATTTGACATTACTTTTGAACATAATAGCTAAAATTTATAGCTCATTTTTAAATTTTGCTTTAAATATTTTCCTATCAGTTTCAGTTGGTAGTAACTCAGAACAGCAAATTTTCTACAAATTGAAATTAATAAAAGCTACTTGAAAGTGAAGTCACTCAGTCGTGTCCAACTCTTTGCGACCCCGTGGACTGTAGCCCACCAGGCTCCTCCACCCATGGGATTCTCCAGGCAAGAATACTGGTGTGGCTTGCCATTTCCTTCTCCAGGGGATCTTCCCGACCCAGGGATCGAACCCAGGTTTCCCGCATTGCAGGCAGACGCTTTAACCTCTGAGCCACCAGTGAAGTCCATTGACCAAAGCTACCTAAGTACTACAATAACTCAAGAAAAATGATCTAATTTGGCATTGCTTTTAATGTGAAAGTATTATGTGAAATAGCTGTGAAAAGAAGACAAGTGAAAAGCAAAGCAGAAAGGAAAGATACACCCATTTGAATGCAGAGTTCCAAAGAATAGCAAGGAGAGATAAGAAAGCCTTCCTCAGCAATCAATGCAAAGAAATAGAAGAAAACAATAGAATGGGAAAGACTAGAGATCTCTTCAAGAAAATTAGAAATATCATAGGAATATTTCATGCAAAGATGGGCTCAATAAAGGACAGAAATTGTATGGCCCTAACAGAAGCAGAAGATATTAAGAAGAGGTGGCAAGAGTACCCAGAACTATACAAAAAAGGTCTTCACGACCCAGATAATCACGATGGTGTGATCACTCACCTAGAGCTAGACATCCTGGAATGTGAAGTTAAGTGGGCCTTAGGAAGCATCATTACGAACAAAGCTAGTGGAGGTGATGGAATTCCAGTTGAGCTATTGCAAATCCTAAAAGATGATGCTGTGAAAGGGCTGCACTCAATATGTCAGCAAATTTGGAAAACTCAGCGGTGGCCACAGGACTGGAAAAGGTGAGTTTTCATTCCAATCCCAAAGAAAGGCAATGTCAAAGAATGCTCAAACTACCGCACAGTTGCACTCATCTCACACGCTAGTAAAGTAATGCTCAAAATTCTCCAAGCCAGGCTTCAGCAATATGTGAACCGTGAACTTACAGATGTTCAAGCTGGTTTTAGAAAAGGCAGAGAAACCAGAGATCAAATTGCCAATATCTGCTGGATCATTGAAAAAGCAAAAGAGTTTCAGAAAAACATCTATTTCTGCTTTATTGACTATACCAAAGCCTTTGACTGTGTGGATCACAATAAACTGTGGAAAATTCTGAAAGAGATGGGAATACCAGACCACCTGATCTGCCTCTTGAGAAATCTGTATGCAGGTCAGGAAGCAACATTAGAACTGAACGTGAAACAACAGATTGGCTCCAAATAGGAAAAGGAGTGTGTTAAGGCTGTATATTGTCACCCTGCTTATTTAATTTATATGCAGAGTACATCCTGAGAAATGCTGGGCTGGAGGAAGCAGAAGCTGGAATCAAGATTGCCGGGAGAAATATAAACAACCTCAGATATGCAGATGACATCACCCTTATGGCATAAAGTGAAGAAGAACTAAAGAGCCTCTTGAAAGTGAAAGAGAGTGAAGAAGTTGGCTTAAAGCTCAATATTCAGAAAACTAAGATCATGGCATCCTGTCCCATCACTTCATGGCAAATAGATGGGGAAACAGTGGCTGAATTTATTTTGGGGAGCTCCAAAATCACTTCAGATGGTGATTGGATCCATGAAATTAAAAGACGCTTACTCCTTGGAAGGAAAGTTATGACCAACCTAGACAGCGTATTCAAAAGCAAAGACATTACTTTGCCAACAAAGGTCCGTCTAATCAAGGCCATGGTTTTCCAGTAGTAATGTATGGATGTCAGCTGCTGCTGCTGCTAAGTTGCTTCAGTCGTGTCCAACTCTGTGCAACCCCATAGACTGCAGCCCACCAGGACCCCTGTCCCTGGGATTCTCCAGATAAGAACATTGGAGAGGGTAGCCATTTCCTTCTCCAATGCATGAAAGTGAAAAGGGAAAGTGAAGTCGCTCAGTCGTGTTCAACTCTTAGCGACCCCATGGACTGAAGCCTGCCAGGCTCCTCCATCCATGGGATTTTCCAGACAAGAGTACTGGAGTGGGGTGCCATTGCCTTCTCTGATGGATGTGAAAGTTGGACTATAAAAAAAGCTGAGCGTCGAAGAGTTGATGCTTTTGAACTGTGTTGTTGGAGAAGACTCTTGAGAGTCCTTTGGACTGCAAGGAGATCCAACCAGTCCATCCTAAAGGAGATCAGTCCTGGGTGTTCATTGGAAGGACTGATGTTGAAGCTGAAACTCCAATACTTTGGCCACCTGATGTGAAGAGCTGACTCATTTTAAAAGACCCTGATGCTGGGAAAGATTGAGGGCAGGAGGAGAAGGGGATGACAGAGGATGAGATGGTTGGATGACATCAATGACTCAGTGGACATGAGTTTGGGTAAACTCCAGGAGTTGGTGATGGACAGGGAGGTCTGGCATGCTGCAGTTCATGGGGTCGCAAAGAGTCGGACACGACTGAGTGATTGAACTGAACCAAAGTGATTATGTGAAAATATTGATAGAAGATATAATTAGTATTTTTTCTGAAATGAAGGCAATAAAAATTAATTTTTTGAAATAAATATATATTTTCTGAATTCTGCATCTCTTTCACTTCTTTAAAAAATTTTTTTTTACTTTTTAATCAAAGGATAATTGCTTTTCAGAATTTCATTGTTTTCTGTCAAACCTCAACATGTATCAACCATACGTATACATATATCCCCTCACTTTTGAACCTCCCTCCGATCTCCCTCCCCACTCCACCCCTCTAGGTTGATACAGAGCCCCTGGTTGAGTTTCCTGAGCCATATTCCTGTGGAATCCATATTGCTATGGAATTTCCACAACAAATTCCCGTTGGCTAACTATTTTGCCTATGGTAATATAAGATTCCATGTTACTCTTTCCATGCATCTCATCCTCTGCTCCCTTCTCCCCATGTCCATAAGTCTATTCTCTATGTCTGTTTCTCCATTGCTTCCCTGTAGATAAGTTCTTCAGTACCATTTCTCTAGATTCCGTATATATGCGTTAGAATACGATATTTATCTTTCTTTTTCTGACTTACTTCACTCTGTATAATAGGTTCTAGGTTCATTCACCTCATTAGAACTGACTCAAAGGCATTCCTTTTTATGGCTGAGTAATAGTCCATTGTGTATATGTACCACAGCTTCTTTATCCATTCATCTGTCGATGGACATCTAGATTGCTGCCATGTTCTAGTTATTGTAAATAGTGCTGCAATGAACAATGGGATATATGTGTCTTTTTCAATTTTGGTTTCCTCAGGGTATATGCATAGGAGTTGGATTGCTGGGTCATATGGTAGTTTTATTCCCAGATTTTTACGGAATCTCTATACTGCCTTCTGTAGTGGCTGTATCAATTTACATTCCCACCAACAGTGCAAGAGCATTCCATTTTCTCCACACTCTCTCCAGCATTTACTGTTTGTAGACTTCTTGATGATGGCCATTCTGACTGGTATGAGGTGATACCTCATTGTAGTTTTGATTTGCATTTCTCTAATAATGAGCAGTATTGAGCACCTTTTCATGTGTTTGTTAGCCATCTGTATATCTTCTTTGGAGAAATGTCTGTTTAGGTCTTTTCCCCACTTTTTGATTGGGTTTGTTTTTCTGGTATTGATTTGTATAGGCTGCTTGTATATTTTGAAAATTAATCCTTTGTCAGTTGATTCATGTGCTATTATTTTCTCCCCTTCTGAGGGTTGTCTTTTCACCTTGCTTATAGTTTCCTTTGGTGTGCAAAAGCTTTTAAGTTTAATCAGGTCCCACTTGTTCACTTTTGTTTTTATTTCCATGACTCTAGGAGGTGGGTCATAGAGGATCTTGCTTTGATTTTTGTCATCAAGTGTTCTACCTATGTTTTCCTGTTTTATAGTTTCTGGTCTTACATTTAGGTCTTTAATCCATTTTGAGTTTATCTCTGTGTGTGGTGTTAGGAAGTGTTTTAATTTCATTCTTTTACATGTAGCTGTCCAGTTTTTCCCAGCACCATTTATTGAAGAGGCTGTCTTTGCCCCATTGTATAGTCTTGCCTCCTTTGTCAAAAATAAGGTACCCATAGGTGCATGGGTTTATTTCTGGGCTTTCTATCTTGTTCCATTGGTCTATAATTCTGTTTTTGTTCCAGTACCATACTATCTTCATGACTGTAGCTTTGTAGTATAATCTGAAGTCAGGAAGGTTGATTCCTCCAGTTCCAATCTTCTTTCTCAAGACTGCTTTGGCTATTTGGGGTCTTTTATGTTTCCATATGAATTGTGAATTTTTTTGTTCAGGTTCTGTGAAAAATGCCATTGGTAATTTGATAGGGATCACATTGAATCTGAAGATTGGTTTGGTAGTGTAGTCATTTTCACTATATTGATTCTTCCTACCCAGGAACATGGAATATCTCTCCATATGTTTATGTCATCTGATTTCTTTCATTCAGTTCAGTTCAGTTCAGTCACTCAGTCATGTCCGACTCTTTGCGATCCCATGAATCGTAGCATGCCAGACCTCCCTGTCCATCACCAACTCCCGGAGTTCACCCAGACTCACATCCATCGAGTCAGTGATGCCATCCAGCCATCTCATCCTCTGTTGTCCCCTTCTCCTCCTGCCCCCAATCCTCCCAGCATCAGACTCTTTTCCAAGGAGTCAACTCTTCACATGAGGTGGCCCAAGTACTGGAGTTTCAGCTTTAGCATCACTCCTTCCAAAGAAATCCCAGGGCTGATCTCCTTCAGAATGGACTGGTTGGATCTCCTTGCAGTCCAAGGAACTCTCAAGAGTCTTCTCCAACACCACAGTTCAACAGCATCAATCCTTCGATGCTCAGCCTTCTTCACAGTCCAACTCTCATATCCATACATGACCACAGGAAAATCCATAGCCTTAACTAGATGGACCTTTGTTGGCAAAGTAATGTCTCTGCTTTTGAATATGCTGTCTAGGTTGGTCATAACTTTCCTTCCAAGGAGTAAGCGTCTTTTAATTTCATGGCTGCAGTCACCATCTGCAGTGATTCTGGAGCCCAAAAAAATAAAGTCTGACACTGTTTCCCCATCTATTTGCCATGAAATCATGGGACCAGATGCCATGATCTTCGTTTTCTGAATGTTGAGCTTTAAGCCAACTTTTTCACTCTCCTCTTTCACTTTCATCAAGAGGCTTTTGAGTTCCTCTTCACTTTCTGCCATAAGGGTGGTGTCATCTGCATATCTGAGGTTATTGATATTTCTCCTGGCAATCTTGATTCCAGCTTATGTTTCTTCCAGTCCAGTGTTTCTCATGATGTACTCTGCATGTAAGTTAAATAAACAGGGTGACAATATACAACCTTAACGTACTCCTTTTCCTATTTGGAATCAGTCTGTTGTTCCATGTCCAGTTCTAACTGTTGCTTCCTGATCTGCATACAGATTTCTCAAGAGGCAGATCAGGTGGTCTGGTATTCCCAACTCTTTCAGAATTTTCCACAGTTTATTGTGATCCACACAGTCAAAGGCTTTGGCATAGTCAATAAAGTAGAAATAGATGTTTTTCTGGAACTCTCTTGCTTTTTCCATGATCCAGCGGATGTTGGCAATTTGATCTCTGGTTCCTCTGGCTTTTCTAAAACCAGCTTGAACATCTGTAAATTCACAGTTCACATATTGCTGAAGCCTGGCTTGGAGAATGATTTCTTTCATTAGTGTCTTATAATTTTCTGCATACAGTTCTTTTGTCTCCTTAGGTAAGTTTACTCCTAGGCAATTAATTCTTTTTGTTGCAATGGTAAAAGTGATTGATTCCTTAATTTCTCCTTCTGATTTTTCATTATTAGTATATAGAAATGCAAGTGATTTCTGTGTATTGATTTTGTATCCTGCATCTTTGCTAAATTCACTGCTTAGCTCTAGTAATTTTCTGATACTATCTTTAGGGTTTTGCATGTGCAGTATCATGTCATCTCCAAACAATGAGAGCTTTACTTCTTCTTTTCTGGAATAAGAGGAATCTGGATTCCTCTTATTTCTTTTTCTTCTCTGGTAGCTGTAGCTAGTACTTCCAGAGCTATGTTTAATAATGGTGGTGAAAGTGGAAACCCTTGTCTTGTTTCTGATCTTAGGGCAAATTCTTTCAGTTTTTCACCATTGAGAATAATGTTTGCCGTAGGCTTATCATATATGGCCTTTACTATGTTGAGGTAGGTTCCTTCTATGCCTATTTTTTGAAGTTTTAATCATAAATGGGTGTTGAATTTTGTCAAAGGCTTTTTCTGCATCTATTGAGATTATCATACGGTTTTTATCCTTCAATATGTTAATATGGTGTATCACATTGATTGATTGCATATATTGAAGAATCCTTGCATCCCTGAGGAAACCCAACTTGATCATGGTGTATGAGCTTTTTGATGTGTTGTTGAATTCTGTTTGCTAAAATTTTGTTGAGAATTTTTGCATCTATGTTCATCAGTGACATTGGCCTGTAGTTTTCTTTATTTTTGTTGTCTTTGTCTGGTTTTAGTACCAGGGTGACGGTAACCTTATAGAATGAGTTTGGAAGTGTTCCTTCCTGTGCAATGTTTTGAAGGTGTTTTAGAAGGATAGACATTACCTCTTCTCTAAATAAATGTTTGATAGAATTCTCCAGTGAAGCCATCTGGCCCTAGGTTTTTTTTGGGGGGGAGTGGGGATTGGGAAGATTTTTTATCACAGTGTCAGTTTCAGTGCTTGTAGTTGAGTTGTTCATAATTTCTATTTCTTCCTGGTTCATTCTTGGAAGATGGAACTTTCTAAGAATCTGTCCATTTCTTCCATGTTATCCATCTTATTGCCATATAGTTGTTCATAATAGTCTCTTATAATCCTTTGTATTTCTGCATTGTCTGTTGTAACCTCTCCTTTTTCATTTCTAATTCTGTTGATTTGATTCTTCTCTCTTTTTCTTGATGAGTCTGGCTAAAGGTTTGTCAATTTTGTTTATCTTCTCAAAGAACCAGCTTTGAGTTTTATTAATCTTTACTATTGTTTCTTTCATTTCTTTTTCATTTATTTCTGTTCAGATCTTTATGATTTCTTTCCTTCTAACTTTGGGGTTTTTTGTTCTTTTTCCAGTTGTTTTAGGTGTAAAGTTAGGCTGTCTATTCCATGTTTTTCTTGTTTCTTGAGGTAGGATTGCATTGCTATAAGCTTCCCTCTTAGAACTTCTTTTGCTGCATCCCATAGGTTTTGAGTTGTCGTGTTTTCATTGTCATTTGTTTCTAGAAAATTTTTGACTTCCCTTTTGATTTCTTCAGTAACCTGTTAGTTATTTAGAAACATATTGTTCAATCTCCATGTGTTTGTGTTTCTTACAGTTTTTTTTCTTGTAATTGATATCTAGTCTCATAGCGTTGTGGTTGGAGAAGATGCTCGATACAATTTCAATTTTCTTAAATTTACTGAGGTTTGATTTGTGACCCAAGATGTGGTCTATCCTGGAGAAGGTCCCACGAGCACTTGAGAAGAAGGTATATTCTTCTGCATTTGGATGAAATGTCCTGAAGACATCAATGAGATCCATATCATCTAATGTATCATTTAAGACTTGTGTTTCCTTTGTAATTTTCCATTTTGATGATCTGTTCACTGATGTTAAAAATCTTCTACTATTACTGTAAGTTTCTCCCTTATGTATATTAGTGCTTGTCTTATGTATTGAGGTACTCCTGTGTGGGTGCATAGATATTTACAATTGTTATGTCTTCCTCTTGGATTTATCCCTTGACCATTATGTAGTGTCCTTCCTTATCTCTTGTAATCTTCTTTAAGGTCTATTTTGTCTGATATGAGGATTGCTACTCCAGCTTTCTTTTGCTTCCCATTTGCATGGAATATATTTTCCATCCTCTCACTTTCAGCCTATATGTGTCTTTAGGTCCAAAGTAGGTTTCTTGTAGACAGCATATATATGAGTCTTGTTTTTGTATCCATTCAGCCAGTCTGTGTCTTTTGGTTGGAGCTTTTAATCCATTTGCATTTAAAGTAATTATTGATATATATTTCCTATTGCCATTTCCTTAATTGTTTGGGGTTGATTTTGTCAATCTTTTTCTTCTCTTGTATTTCTTGACTATGTAAGTCCCTTTAACTTTTGTTGTAAAGCTGGTTTGGTGGTACTGAATTCTCTTAACTTTTGCTTGTCTGAAAAGCTTTTTATTTCTCCATCAATTTTGAATGAGATCCTTGCCGGTTAGAGTAATCTTGGTTGTAGATTTTTCCCTTTCAATACTTTAAATATATCCTGCCATTCCCTTCTGGCCTGCAGAGTTTCTGCTGAAAGATCAGCTATTAAGTGTATGGGATTTCCCTTGTAGGTTACTTGCTACTTTTCTCTTGCTGCTTTTAATATTCTTTTTTTGTGTTTAGTCTTTGTTAGTTTGATTAATATGTGTGGCGTGTTTCTCCTTGGGTTTATCCTATATGGGACTCTTTGCAGCTTTTTGAATTTTCCTCTTCCATGTTGGGGAAATTTTCCACTATAATCTCTTAAAATTTTTTCTCATACCCTTTCTTTTTCTCTTCTTCTTCTGGGATCCTATAATTTGAATGCAGGTGTGTTTGATATTGTCCCAGAGGTCTCTGAGACTATCCTCAGTTCTTTTCATTCTTTTTACTTTATTCTGCTCTTCAGCAGTTATTTCCACCATTTTATCTTCTGGCTCACTGATTCGTTCTTCTGCTTCAGATATTCTGCTATTGATTCTTTCTAGAGTATTTTTAATTTCAATAATTGTGTTGTTTGTCTCTGTATGTTTATTCTTTAATTCTTTTAGGCTTTTAAAATTGATTCTTGCATTTTCTCCATTCTGTTTTCAAGGTTTTTGATCATCTTTACTATCATTATTCTGAATTCTTTTTCAGGTAGTTTGCCTATTTCCTCTTCATTTATTTGGATTTCAGTGTTTCTAGTTTTTTCTTTCATTTGTGTAATATTTCTCTGCCTTTTCATTATATATATACATATTTAAGTATATATTTTTAACTTATTGTGTTTGAGGTCTCCTTTCCCCAGGCTTGACGGTTGAATTCTTTCTTCTTTTTGTTTTCTGCCCTCCTACAGTTGATTCGGGAGAAGGCAATGGCACCCCACTCCAGTACTCTTGCCTGGAAAATCCCATGGACAGAGGAGCCTGGTAGGCTTCAGTCCATGGGGTCACTAAGAGTCCAGCACGACTGAAGCAACTTAGCAGCAGCAGCAGCAAGGTTGATCCAGTGATTTGCATAAGCTTCATATACGGTGAGATTTGTACTGAGGTTTTGTTTGTTTGTTTGTTTGTTTTTCCTCTGATGGACAAGGCTGAGTGTCGTGGTAATCCTGTCTACAGATGGTTGGGTTGTATTTTTGTTTTGTTTGTTGTTTAGATGAGGCATCCTGAACAGCATGCTACTGGTGGTTGCTGGGTCTTGTATTCAAGTGGTTTCCTTTGTGTGAGTTCTCACTATTTGATACTCCCTAGAGTTAGTTCTCTATGGTTAATCTATATATTTTATATATATGTGGGCATTGTTTTGTTCTTTTCCATGACGCACATATTAGGAGCATATGTATACCTATGGCTGATTCATGAGCAGAAAACAACAAAATTCTATAAAGCAACTATCCTTCAAATAAAAACATATATTAAAAAAAGTTATGACTAAGGTATCCAACTTTTTAGCTAGGGTAGCACTTGGTTTCAAAAAGTTTTCTCAATCCCCATTTGATAATTTATGAAAAGCCCAATACCTGCTGCATGATTTCATTGAATTCTCAGAGGTTTATATTTTCATATTTACCTCTGGTTCCCATTGCAGTAGTTCAATTTATATATGGGTTCATGCCTCAAACACACTGCTCTATTCATGGCTTCCCCTGGAAAAGAGAATTCACTTTTATTCTGGTTTTTGTTTGTTTGTTTTCCTCTTTTTTTGGTTGCATAGATTACTTCTAGGATCCTATTAATAGTTCCCCAATCAGTGATTGAACCCTGGCACTTGGCAGTGAAAAATGTGGAATCCTAACCACTGCACAACCAGGGAATTCCCCGTTATTCTGCTTAAAGCTTCTCATAAATGGTATATATCAGATTTTACTAAAAGTTCAGGATGATGGGGAGAACTGTAGAGTATAAAAATCTTTGCAGAAATTCACACCTACAAATGAATGTTGGTCATTCCAGTCCTAAAAGTTATATTAGCCACACTCCTGTGAAGAGTGCTAAAGTTCAAGGCGTCTAAGTGAATCCACAGGATTCTCACCATCTTGTTGGTTCCTTTTCCCTCCCATCTTTCTCCCCATGGTTTCCTGTCTCATATCCACTCTCCCACCTTCCACCTCAAAACTGCTTTTATTTCTTTTCATTTTATAATGCTGAACAAAACTCTCTCTAGTCTTTTCTCTAAAGCTCAGTTCCTCAGGCCCTCATTGGCTGTACCAAAATCCATTACAGTGCTTGGCACAGGGGCTGGTGCCACAAAAGACCATCAGGGTCTCTCAAATTATTTTTAACAAGATCCAACCTCCTTTCCCTCAGAAAGAATCTGTAGTTTTAAATAGCAGTATTCTTTCCTCCTCTTTACCTTCTCCTCCTCCTCCCCCTTTCCCTTCCTTTCCCTCTCTCCTTCCTTCTTCTTCCCTTTCTCTTTCTCCTTCTCCTCCTTTTTCAGTTTCACAAAAAGTAGTTTCATAAGAGCATAAGAATATAGGCCTGTAACCCATCAGGACATAACATTACAGTGTGGTTGCTAGTGGTAGAGGCTATCTTTATTCAGAATTACACAATAACCAGACTGAAACATAGCTTTATTTTGAGTGAAACCTGCTTACACAGAAGAATAAAAGAAGTTAAAATGGAGGTACTAAAATGGAGATCTGAAAAACAGCTTTCATGGGCCAATCTAAATGGGGACTAGCCATCAGGAGGAGGACCCCTTACTCAAATGTTAGGATGCCCTGGTCTGGAGAAAACAGTGTAACTCTCATTTCCTCCCAGGGAACTGCTAGACATTAAGCCGAGAATGAAGGGGAGTCCAAATGCCTCAATTTACCATGTGACTCACACACCTGCCTATGGTGGACAAGAGCATCTTGGGTTGCATTAGGTCTTCCCCAGTCATCCACAGCACTTCTGGAAAAGGCAAGAACCAGCTACTTTGGCTTTCTGCTACCATTTCTGTCCTCAGCAACCCTCTTACTTGCCCTCAGACTAAAATCCTCCATTATTCTTGGTGCAGAGAGATTTCTGCAGATTTACTCCCCACCCCACCCCACCAGAATCTCCGTTTTCCTTCCCACCCTCAAGAACCAGAAGTTGGAGATTATTCAATAGTCCATGCAAGAGCTCCGAATGGCACTGTGTTTTGGGCTGCATGACTCTACTGCCCTGAGATCTCTCTGACTAGCTCAGGGAGAAGGGCAGATGCATCATCAAAAGGCTTACCAGTCACTTCTCAAACTTCATATACAAAAAGTCCAGAGTCCGGCATGCTACTTCCTAAATATTTCTCCCTCCCTTTTCTTTCTTTCTTTCTCATTACACCTAACGTCTCTCTTAGACTGTTGAAAAAATGCAGTAATTGGACTCTTGTGTCAAGTCTTGCTCTGATTCTTCCAATTGTTCACAGGAAGGTATGTGAAGGTATCCAAAATGTCGATTGGATCATGTCATTTTCATCCTTGAAAGTCTCCAGTGTCTTCTCTTCAGGGGAATTAGAATAGATTTTTTTTTTGACATGGTTAATACTCTCAATAATCTGGACCATGCATCTGGACCAGGCATTATCTCTTTAGCTTTCTATCACCTCCTCCCCCTGCTTACCATCCTATACTCCATGCTCTGGTCATACTAAACTACTTTCTGTTTCCCAAACACTATATGATCTTTTTAGGTCTTCATGCTTACTCTTCTCTTTGCCTGTAATAAACATCACAGTCACCTGTATTCCTTCTCTTCATTTGCTTCTCATCTTGGCTGTCACTTTCTACAGGAAACTTTTCCTGACCCCTTAAACTGGATTAAATCCTCCTTCCATGCATTTCCTTTATACTTTCAGTTTCCCCCATCATAGCATTCACTACACAATGCTATAATTACCAGTTTATTTGTCTTTCTTTCTGGGCTGTAAATTCTGTTCAAAGGACCTATGTCGTTTCTCTCCTTTACCTCTCCAAAGCTTTGTAGAGTACCCAGCACACAGAGAGGGCTCAGCAAATCTTTATTAAACCAATCATTCAATCAATGAAACATACGGAGAGAGTAAGAGGACGAGCAGTCAAGAGTAGTCAAAAAAGTAGATAGAGATGGGAGAGGGGAGATGAAGGAGTTGTCAGCCACATGGAATACTTGCAGAATTGCTGATGGTTCGTTGCACCTACTTTGAAATGAATCATTTATTGATGTATCTTGAACAAGCAATGAATGATGTTCCAGTTACCTGTGGGGTCTGGTGGTTTAACTGCTTTATCCTCTCCTCCTTACCTTCCCATCTATCCTTATGATAAGCTTCTATTAACTGTGGTGACCTGGACATATTTCTATTCTGAAAGTCTGACAAAGTGTCACTACTACTAAAGTCAAAGAAAAGTAATGCCACCCCTGGACTCCCCCAAACACTTAATTCAGTATTTCCTATATGCCTTATATACACTTATGACAGCACAACCTGGATATAACAGTTGCATAAAAGGCTGTCCTTCTCATAAAGGAGCTTATAGTTGAAAAGGCAGTTCATCCAAAATCAAGTATTAATAAGTAGTATTCAATTAAGGGCAAATTAAGAGAAAAAGGCAAAAAAAGAAAAAGATTTAGACTTAGAAGAAGATGAACTCAGTGTGACATGAGGCTTCAAAGAAAGCTCCATGAAAGAGGTGATATTGAAAGAAAGTCTGAAATAATTGAATTACTTACATAGACCTGATAAGGGGACGACAGAGGACAAGATGGTTAGATGGCATCACTGACTCAATGGACGTGAGTTTGAGTAAACTCCTGGAGATAGTGAAGGACAGGGAAGCCTAGTGTGCTGCAGTCCATGGGGTCACAGAGAGTCGACATGACTGAGTGACTGAAACTGAACTGAACTTAATGCTTATTCTCTTCCGATAGGAATTAATGTATTATTCTCATAAGCATGCTATTTGTCTTGTGTGTGTATGTGCTCAGACAGAGCTCTCCTCACTCCCCTGCCACAGAGGCCATGAGGTTGCAGAGACCAGAGCTGTGTAACATTGAGATGTCTACCCAAGAACTCCAAGTTCAGTTCAAATTTGTATTGGTTGGTGATAGTGGTACTGGAAACACTACATTCTTGAAATGTCATCTGACTGGTGAATTTGAGAAGTATGTAGCCATGTTGTGTGTTGAGGTCCATCCTCTTGTGTTCCAGATCAGCAGAGGACCTGTTATGTTCAAAGCATGGGATAGAGCTGATCAGGAGAAATTTGGTGGACTGGGAGATGGCTATTATATACAAGTTCAGTGTTTCATTATAATGTTTGATGTAACATCAAGATTTGCTTAGAAGAATGTGCCTAACTGGCATAAAAATCTGGTACCAGTATGTGAGAATACTGCTATTGTGTTGTATGACAACAAGGTGAATATTAAAGACGGAAAGGTTAAGGCAAAATCTTCCACCAAAAGGAGCCTCTTCAGTATTATGACATTGCTGCCAAAGGTAACTACAATTTTGAAAAACCCTTCCTCTGGCTTGCTAGAAAGCTGATCAGAGACCCTAACTTGGAGCTTGTTGCCACACCTGCTCTCGCCCCCACCAGAAATGGTCATGGACCCAGCCCTGGCAGCACAGTACGAGCATGATTTGGAGGCTGCTCAGACGACTGCTCTCCCGGATGAAGATGATGACCTGTGAGAAAGTGAAGCTGGGGCCCAGCGTCAGAGTCTAGTTCACAGGCAGCTGTTCTGTGATGTCAGTGGTGCAGCGTGTTTGCCACTTTATTATATAGCTAAGCAGGACATGTGCTTAATCTTTGGATGCTGAAGCAGATGGATGGACTTCAGAGTGAACGTGGCAGTTAAAAAAAATACCTTCATTTATTTTGGGCCTGCATATTTAGGTGTTGGGATCACAGTTGTTTTCTCCTTGAGTTTCAAATATAACACTGCCATAGCCACATGACAATATTGAGGGGTTGAATCTTGTTAGTTACTGTCATTCCCATTCCTTTTCATTTAGAATAAGAATAAACTTGTATTTTGAATAAATGAAAAGAATGCTATATGTATTATGCCACAAACACTTAGCATCTAAAACTCCTTATCAATATAAACAAGCAGAAGGGAACTCCCACTAAACTGAAACCAGCCGCTTGACACAATTGGAGCTGCTTCATGTTTTAACTGCAAACCTGAAAGGGAAAATATTTGTTTAATCAGCAATTCCTATAATTTTGTTCTAACAGATGGGAAGCCAACAACAGTATGTTTGCCAGCCTACACAAATTTGATTTTGAATAGTTCCTCATCCTTACCACCACCATCTCTCCTGCCTGCCAAAGCCAAAGAACTCATTTGAAACTCAAACAAACAAAAAATAGGTAGGAATTTCTGGATACTTGAGAAAAGTTATCTCTAAAGCTTATGATGCCTCTCTGCCAATGGTAATTGGTGGCAATAGGCATCACTGATCAGGACATAATTAAGATGAAGGATCAGGAAGATTCTGAAGAAGGAATACTCTGGACAGAGGAAACACATATATTGAGGTTAATCAAGGAGAATTATTTAGGGGGAAGAAAAGAACAATATTTGGAGAATAGCAATGAAAACTAGGGCATTAGGTGGAGTCAATAAGTCATCAATTCAGTTCAGTCGCTCAGTCGTGTCTGACTCTTTGCTACCCCATGAACCGCAGCACACCAGACCTCCTTGTCCATCACCAACTCCTGGAGTTCACCTGAACTCATGTCTGTTGAGTCGGTGATGCCATGCCATCCAACCATCCCATCCTTTGTCATCCCCTTCTCCTCCTTCCCTCAATCTTTCCCAGCATCAGGGTCTTTTAAAATGAGTCAGCTCTTCGCATCAGGTGGCCAAAGTATTGAAGTCTCAGCTTCAACATCAGTCCTTCCAATGAACACCCAGGACTGATCTCCTTTAGGATGGACTGGTTGGATCTCCTTGCAGTCCAAGGGACTCTCAAGAGTCTTCTCCAACACCACAGTTCAAAAGCATCAATTCTTCTGTGCTCAGCTTTCTTTGTAGTCCAACTCTCATATCCATACATGACTACTGGAAAAACCACAGCCTTGACTAGATGGACCTTTGTGGACAAACTAATGGCTCTGCTTTTTAATATGCTGTCTAGGTTGGTCATAACTTTCCTTCCAAGGAGTAGGTGTCTTTTAATTTAATGGCTGCAATCACCATCTGCAGTGATTTTGGAGCCCCCCAAAATAAAGTCTTTCACTGTTTCCACTGTTTCCCCATCTATTTGCCATGAAGTGATGGGACAGGATGCCGTGATCTTAGTTTTCTGAATGTTGAGCTTTAAGCCAACTGTTTCACTCTCCACTTTCACTTTCATCAAGAGGCTCTCTATTTCTTCTTCACTTTCTGCCATAAGGGTGGTGTCATCTGCATATCAGGTTATTGATATTTCTCCTGGCAGTCTTGATTTCAGCTTGTGCTTCTTCCAGCCCAGCGTTTCTCATGATGTACTCTGCATAGAAGTTAAATAAGCAGGGTGACAATATACAGCCTTGATGTACTCCTTTTCCTAGTTGGAACCAGTCTGTTGTTCCATGTCCAGTTCTAACTGTTGCTTCCTGACCTGCATACAGGCTTCTCAAGAGGCAGGTCAGGTGGTCTGGTGTTCCCACCTCCTTCAGAATTTTCAACAGTATATTGTGATCCACATAGTCAAAGGCTTTTGCATAGTCAATAAAGCAGAAACAGATGTTTTTCTGGAACTCTTTTGCTTTTTCCATGATCCAGCGGATGTTGGCAATTTGATCTCTGGTTCCTCTGCCTTTTCTAAACCAGCTTGAACATCTGGAAGTTCACGATCCATGTATTGCTGAAGCCTGGCTTGGAGAATTTTGAGCATTACTTTACTAGTGTGTGAGATGAGTGCAATTGTGTAGTAAGCCATAGCTATGATCTAAAGCATCTATTGATGCCTGGAATAATATAGGTCACCTGCTCAAAGCAAAGTAAAACAAAAGAAACATGGGTGTCCTATAAGAAAGAAAAATGGAAGGAAGAGTTCAATCCTAAGATGATGTCTAACATTTGAGAGAAAGTGATTTGAATATCTTGTATGTAAAGAAATTAAAAAGTGAACTGCTTGCTCAGAGTCTTACAGAATTAGATGAAGAGCTGGCACTTGGCTCAGTCACCTCAGCTCTTGGAATGGTATTCTTTCCATGGTCCATGCTGTTTCTCCATACTGTAGGTTTAATTTTGTCTTTCCCAACAGGAAACCAATCAAAGTCACACTTGGATTGTGGATCACACATTTCCACTTCTCCTAATGGTCATTGGTTCACCCATCAGCCCAGAGAAGGTAGTCTCAATATTCACCAAACATATCCCGGTTGTCAAATGTTTGCTGGTTCACATGGTCATCTCACAGGTTAGTCAGGGTCACCCTGTCCTTTGACATACACAAATACTTACTTAAAATTGATTGAAACTTACCATTCAGTCTCTCAGGAACTCTAAAATCCTCTTATAATTTCTGCAAATTCAGCAGGATTTTTATTTTTAGGCTTGCTTCAAATTCTGATTTCTTGATTCCATTTGGGCGACTTCACTTTCACTTTTCACTTTCACTTTTCACTTTCATGCATTGGAGAAGGAAATGGCAACCCACTCCAGTGTTCTTGCCTGGAGAATCCCAGGGACGGGGGCGCCTGGTGGGCTGCCGTCTATGGGGTCACACAGAGTCAGACACGACTGAAGTGACTTAGCAGCAGCAGCAGCACCCTTACCTCTTGTGGCTATTGTCTTTTCTTGATCCCACACCAACACAGAAGAGGAGCCCAGCCCATTTCTCTAACTTGCCACAATGTAGCAGCCAGCTAGATACTTGCTGGGGTAGCAAAACTAATAGCAGGAGCAGATAGAGAAAGTTTCTACTGCTAGCCTCACGCTGCTAATTGTTTCATTGTTAATATCTGATAAGTTTTGAAATTCTCCCACAGTCTTCATTCATTACCACCTTTCATTGTACATTTCTTTATAGTCATCATCTATGCCAAATTTCTGAACCTCTGTCTACACCTTTTCCTCTATTCTCTGTTTTCAGAGTCCACCAAAAATCAGGTCATTTCTATGTACAGCATTTCTATGTACAAAAGCTTCAAATCTCTGATTACTTGTCCTTCTCCAAACAGTGACCTGGGGTATCCAGGAAGGAAGAGAAAATGGGAGATCAACCAATGTGACACAAAGTGACCTAAAAAAGGCTTTTTTCTATAGAAAAGACCTTCTGTTTCAGAGAGAAAGGGCAAGCCTCTGAAGAAAGAAATAGCCTTAATTGACATTTTTTTATACCTTTATATTTTATCTGCTATATGCCACACAATGAAGTTCTGAGAAAAGAGTCTGAGATGAGCTCTTAAAACCAAGATTTTTTTTTTCCCCATCAAATAAAGCAGATGGCCAGAACTTGACCTCAGTTCTCTGTACAGGCATCAACAAGGGAAGCATCCAGGTTCTGAGTACATGAAAATGAGTGTTTATTTCAATGAGAAAAGATGGATTCTTATAAGAGGGCTGTACAAACGAAGGAGAAGCTTAAGTTTCATTAGTTTTTTTTTTTTTTTGAGTTGATGAGCCACTAATAGTCTATTACTTAGAATGGCCCCTCCTCATTTGGCCAGCAGAAATCCTATGCATATTTATTTATTTATTTTTGGCCATGGGGGCATATGGGAGTTTAGTTCCCCAACTATTGATCAAACCCGTGCCCCTTACATTGGAAGCACAGAGACTGAACCACTGGACCTTGAGGGAAGTCCCTCATTAGCTTCTTAGTAAATCCACCTTAATGTTGTACACTCTTCCCAGTTCATTTAGAGCTTAGCCAGGTACATAAACCTAACTGTAATAGAAAGGAAACAGCCCCCACGTCAGCCTGACCCAGGGTACCCAGACCTATTGTACTTCTAGGAAACTATTGCATGTGTAACCTTGATGGTCATAAGTAAAAATTAAAATTAAAAATTGGCATAGTTGAAATACAACTTAATAATATTAGTGCAAGCTTCCTCCCATGCTGGCTGTCCTTTTAAAAGAAATGATTAGTAAACAATCTTCTTGAAAAATAACAACTTAAGCAAATAGTCTTTTTCTTAAAAATTATAATAATAATCAGTAATTATTAAGCTCTTAGTAAATGCTAGGCATTGAGCTAAAAGCTTTTCATGTATTACTGAACTTAATCTTTACAATAACTCTTTGAAGTACCAACTGTCTTTATTTTCCAATTTACAGATAAGATTATTAAGGCTGATGGACTTTTTTATTTTTCCAAGGCACAGAGACCAGGTCAGTTCCCCAACAAAGGGATCTTTCACAGCAAAGGTCAAATGATAACCATTATATAATTTTGTCCTTTGAATAACAGGAAACTCAGCACCTCCATGAGAAACCCACTTCATCTGTAGTACTCAGAGAGAGACACAGAGACAGACAGACAGAAAGATTTTTCCTTTGGGATTAGATACTTTTCCAATAGGGTTTGTCCAATAGAATGGGGCTGTAAAGAACGAGGCAAGCTCTTTTCCAGGGCTACCCCTGTCTTTTCTTTCTATGAGTAACGTTTCTCAGTGTTCTGCAAACTCCTTCCTAGAATGTCAGCACCATGTGGGCAGAAATCAAATCTTGTTCTCTGCTGTACACCCAGCACTTGGAATAGTGCTCACTCAGAGAGAGAAGGGACTGAAAGGGCACTGTGAAGGGCACGGTGTCACTTGTGTGGTGTTTCCGACAAAAAGGCACAACCTGAATACAGTCTTAAAGACACACCAGACAGATCTAAGCTAAGGGGCATTCTATGAAACAACTGACCTATCCTCTTCAAAAGGTCAGTGTCACTAAATACAATTTAAAAAGTGAAGAATTGTTGTGATAAGAGACTAAAGAGACATGGCAATGACATGTGATGGGTGGTCTAGGATTTTCTTTTGTCTTATGAGATATTAATTGAATAACTGGTGAAATGTAAAAACAAAACAAATCAATAGAATAGTATATCATTATTAATTTCCTGATTTCAATAAGTGTGTTATTATAGAACATGGTGTTTCTCAAATCTTTTAAAAAATTATTGTATCCTGTCTGCCAAAGATAAATTAAAGTGATATTTAAATTAATATCTCCTTAAAAAGAGAAATTGAAAGCTAGGAAATATGATTTTGTTGGATATAGTTGAGCTTTGGAAAGCCAGAGGTCATATGTAGTATCTCTGGTTTTCTACTTTTTTCCCTCTCATAGAATCAATTTTTTCCCCTTGAAGGTGACATCACCTCTACTGAGAATAGAAAATATAAGAGAAAGTACACACTGAAGAATTCAGGGAACATCACGTCTGTAAATGTCTTCCAGCAGTTTAAAAAAAGATGTAGATAAAAATTATATAAACATACCTATATATGTGTGTGTGTGTGTGTGTGTATGAGTGACAGAGAGAGTATGGAGTGGGGGCTATAAAGCAAACATGGGAAAATATTAACATTTAAGAAATACAAGTGAAAAGTATATGGGGCATAAGGACCTACATGAGGACCTAGCAATGAGATCTTAAAAATAAATTTTTGCATATACAATTCATTGATTTTCAATAAGATGATTCAAAGGGAAAATGACAGTCTTAAGCAAATGATGTTAGGAAAACTTGATATCCACATACAACAGATCCTTACTTTACACCATATGCAAAACACAAATCAAAATAAATCAAGAACCTAAGTATAAGAGTTAAAACTATAAAACTCTTAGAAGACAGAAAAAAAATCTTTGTGACATTGGATTTGGTAGTGACTTCTTGGATATGCATGAGATGTACAGGCAACAAAAGAGAAAATAGACAAACCAGACTTTATCAAAATTTAAAACTTCTGTGCATCAAAGAAAAATATAAAGAGTGAAAAGGTAACCCACATAATGAGAGAAAATATTTGCACAGCATGTATCTGACAGAGTGTTGATATCTAGAATGTATATATATGTGTATGTGTGTAAATATGTATGTGTACAAATATACATATATGTATGTATTCATATATACACACATATATATACACATATGTATAGTTTTCAAAAATGGACAAAAGGTTTCAATAGAAATTTCTCCAAAGAAGATAAACAATGGCCAATATAAGTATCTGAAAAGATATTCAATATCACTAGCTAGCCATCAGGAAGAGGTAAATTAAACCCACAATGAGGTACCATTTCACATCCATTAACATGGTTAATAGATAAAATTTTTTTAAAAAATGAAAAATAATACGTATTGATGAGGATTTGGAGAAACTGGAGTCTTATTTATTATTGGTGGAAGTGTAAAATGATACTGTGGAAAACAGTTTGGTGGCTCCTCAAAAAACTCAAACATAAATTATTGTATAATCCAGAAATTTCATTCCTAAGCATATACCTAGAAAAAAATGAAAACAAGGACTCAGATACTTGTACACCAATGTTCACAGCATATTCACACCAGCCAAAAGGTGGAAACAACCCAAAATGTTCATGAAGAAATAAATGGGTAATCAAACTGTTGCATGTACATACAATGGAATATTTTTCATTTGTAAAAAAAATGAAATTCTAATACATGCTGCAATATGGATTGAACTTAACATCTTGCTGAGTGAAATAGGCCAGACAAGAAAGGACAAATATATGATTCCACTTATGTGAAGTACCTAGGATATGCAACTTTGTAGAAATATAAAGTAGACTTTACCAGGGGTTGGGAGAGGGAGAAACAAGAGAATTATTGTTTAATTGGTATAGAGTTTCCGTTTGGAATGATGAAAAGTTCAGAAAACATACAGTGGTGGCAATTACATGACTTCATGAAAGCATTTAATACTACTGATATATACTTATTAATAGAAATGGATAAAATAGTGAATTTTATATTATGCATCTTTTACCATAATAAATTTGTTTAAAGTATATGGAAAATTTTGTACTATTCCTGCAACTTTTCTGTAAATTTGAAATTATATAAAAATAAAAACTTATGTGAATAAAAAGAAAACCTCAAAACCTGCCAGTTTGTGATGATGTAGTCACAGTAGCTTCCAGGGCTTTCGAGGTAGCACTAGTGGTAAAGAATCTGCCTGCCAATGCAGGAGATACAAGAAATGCATGTTCAATCCTTGGGTCATGAAGTTCCCCTGGAGGAGGAAATGGCAACCTGCTCCAGTATTCTCGCCTGGAAAATCTCATGAACAGAGCAGCCTGGCAGGCTTCTGTCCATGGGACTGCAAAGAATCAGACACGACTGAGCGACTGAAAAACAACAACAACAACATCACAATAGCTGGTACATATCTTCTTTGAAAAAAGCATACAGTCCTATAGGACTAATCTCAAATTTTTCCCTTAAAGAACTGACTCTATCAAATTTGTCTCTAAAAGAATCCCACTCCTGCCCCAGGGCGATCTTTTCTTTCTATCCAGTTGAGCATCTCGTTTTCACTTGGGGCTCCTCTTCTACCCAGGACTTCTATGGTGGCAGAGGTTGATTTCAGTTGGCACAGACGGACTGAGGCAGAAGGATTTTCGAGGGGCTTGACAATGCCCTCTCTAAGCCCAACTGGCAAACCATGCTCCTCAATTTTATGTGGATGTTGAAAAACTGTATTGTCTTTGACTGGGTGCTGCAGAACAAAGGCTTTAGTAACAGGTTGGAGTGCAGGGTTTTTCTAGAATGAGTACACTAAACAATGTCAACAGGAGATAAGATGAAAATTATCCCACCAGCTTCATGACTTATGTTTACCATATGTTCTATCTCCACATAGAGCTTATTGTATTTTGGAGTTTACATAAGACTTACAAAAACATATTTTATTTATATGTGATAGAGGAATCAAAGACCCTATGAGGATATTTTTTCCTATCTTACTTGTTTCGGTCTATCAACTCAATTTCAGGGAAATCTTTAGACAAGTTTGTTTGTTGAGGGTAATGAAGAAAGGCTGTGGACTCTATACTTCCCTTTGGCTCTCATAGCTCATACTGATGATGTCATTACAATAGATGGTACATATGTCCTTTAAAAAGAGCATGCAATCCTATAGGACAAATCTCAGATCTATTCCTTAAAGAGACAGCATTAAAGAGAGCTCTCCTGGGCAGTTTACCCTCAAAGTCAGAGAATTTTCCACACACAGTTGGGTATGGCTGGTGATAAATAAATATGGTGTCAATCATAGTCTGTTGAATTGACTTGGCTTTCCTGAGTCTCTCTTGTAATTCCTGTTTGGATAGGAAGTAGAAAACTTGACTGATGTAAATACCACTTTTTGTGTTGCATCCTTCACAACCTTCAGTCACCTTTTCATAAGAAAAGGACCAAATCTCCAGTGGCTTAATGTCCCCAAAGTTGTCATCTCAAATGCTGAGATTAAAATCTTATGAACATATCTCCTTTTAAGATAGAGATGGGAGTTTAATAATTGTGTGCTCGTCTGTTTTTATTTTAGAGAAATATAAGGAATAAAACCTTCTTCTGGCTAGGTATGACTGACAGTACACATCTATCTATAATTTACTAAATCAAAGTGTACCTTTCAAACAAAGCATATCCAGTGAGACCCTTTGCTTCTCTTCCCCCTAAGATGTGATAATCATAATAAGATTCTTAAGGATACTCCTCATATGAAGATGAAACCAGCTCTTCTTTCAAAGCCAGATCATCATGAATGAAATTTTCAGAATGCCCTAATTATTTTTCTGTGTTTCTCTATAGAATTTGTACTCTTGTCAGAACTCATATCTGGAGGGAAACCATAAAATTACTTCTATACTATAGGAGAAGAGAAATCTTTTATTTATTTATTTTTTTAGCTACAGATATTTTTATAGCATTTTAAATATCTAATCTCATAACCAATTTCATTTAATCTTCATAAAGACTCTGTGAGGTAGCATTTTTTTTTGTTTCTATTTTATAAATGAGGAAACCAAAGTTCAAGAAATATTTAACTTCCTGAAAGTCACTCAATAATAAAGGGGTAGGGGATTAAGAGGTACAAACTGTTAGATATAAAATAAGCTATAAGGATATGTTTTACAACATGGGAAACACAGCAAATACTTTATAATAGCTATAAATGGAGTATGAGCTTCCCAGGTGGATCAGTGAGTAAAGAACTTGCCTGCAATGTGGGAGATACCAGAGATATGGGTTCAGTTCCTGGGTTGGGAAGATCTCCTGGAGGAGGGCACAGCAACCCAGTCCAGTATTCTTGCCTGGAGAATCCCATGGACAGAGAAGCCTGGTGGGCTAAAGTCCATAGGTCTCAAAGAGTCAGGCATGACCGAAGTGACAACACAGCATAAATGGAATATAACCTTTCAAAATTGTAAGTCACCATATCGTACACTTGTAATTAATATAATATTATACATGATCTATACTTCAACTAAAAAAAGTGAGGCAGAGGGTGCTGAATCTTTGAACTAAAGTTACTGCTCCTTCCATGACCATACTTCTCACATGGAAGTAACCTAAACCAGAAACTGAAGAATAATAGTCAAGGCTGATTTCCTTCTGGCAAGTAGGCCCCAGACCATTTCTCGTTCTCTTGAACTAAAGATAACAGTGTTACCACCTAGCAGCCAAGCCAGCTCTCTTTTCTCTGGCCATAAGGATCACTGGTGCTCAAAAAACCATTTCCCACATTTTTCTGCCACTTCTTCCTGTCTCCACTCCAACTGTCTCCCTCCATTAAAAACCCTTCAATATCTCCCTGGTTTTTCTAGGTTGGGAGCTTCTGCCCTACTGGACTCAGTACCTACTTGCCTGTGCCTCCCTTCTAAGTAAATCCCAAGAGCTGAAGGACAGTCAGTGAGTGCAGTGTCCTAGCAAGAGGAGACATAACACCCGGCTTCTTACGCCCTTCTTCCAAAGACAAGCTCTTTCTCTAGCTGACTAGGGTCAAGTCTAGATGATAAATGCACAGAAAAATGAAGAAAAATGTTTGTTTTCTCCTTGAGCACTTCTGCCAGTGTTTCCCTGTTTTCTCCTGAGGAAGACTGAGCAAGAAAAGACAAGAAAACAGACTCAATGTCTTCCTCAGGGTACAGCCTCACTGACACTTACTGTCTGGGCTGCCATATCTTGGGACAAGACTGAAAATAGGACGTGGAAATAGGAAGGACTGGAAGCTCATCAGAAAACTGACATAGTTCACGATGTAGGTCACCTCTGGCCTTTTTCCTTTATTTTTAAATTTTTTGGCCATGCTATGAGGAATTTGGGATCTTGTGGGACCAGAGATGGAACCTGTGCATCCTGCAGTGGAAGTCCAGAGTCTTAACCACTGGACCACCAGAGAAGTCCCTTGACCTTGTTCCTTGAGAAAGGAACCTGCTGAAGACCTCCCAGTGGAAGTCAGTGGAGCAGGTCTGGAAGTCAGCTATGATCTGAAGTGCTTGTTCATGACTCAACCACCCTGAGAATTCATCACTGCAAGAGACTTGGCGATTTTGACCATTATGTCATTTTACACTCTTTTTTTCCCATCAGTCATGTATCTGTTTAACTTCTATCTTTAAGTCATCATTGGTTAAATTTATGGGTTGTAAGGAATATTCATATTGAAATATAGCACATAAATAAGAACTATAAAAACAATCACTCAAAATTCACCTGATATTTTACCTTTAAAAACAAAAAATAACAGCTGTGAAAATTTTAAATTTACAAAAGAGCCAAATTATAAAATTGTATAACAAATACTATACATACCATATTTTTGCCATGCCATATTTGTCATAATTGTTTCCTATCTCTTTTTTTTTAAGATAGTAACATTTATGAATACAATCTGAAACTCCCTTCACTCTTTCCCCTTCCTTCCTTCTTGCTTCTGCAGAAGTAACCACACTGAGAATGTGTGTATTTTTCCTTTGCGTGTTTATGTATTGTACCTGTCTGCACCAATTAATTATAAACATATGGTATTATTTTAAATTTATGTATTTTTGAAATTTATCCATACTGATTGACAGAAAGATTCTAATGTTATAAATATTCTTCAGCACAGCACATCAAGATGTCATTAACACTTAATTAAGCCCTTGGAAGGTAAACACAGTTGGCCCTTCATGTCTATGGGTTCTGTCCATGGATTCAACTAACTGCAGTTCAATAATATTTAGGAAAAAAAATTCCAGAAAGTTCCAAAAAGCAAACCTTGAATTCACCATGGTTATTCACCATGCACCAGCTATTTGCATAGAATTTACATTGCATTAGGCATTGTAAGTAATCTGGAGATGATTCATAGTGTACAGGAGGATGTGTGTCTATTATTTGCAAATACTGTACCATTTTATACACAGAAATTGAGCATCCATGAATTTTAATATGGGGGATATCCCCCACAGATACTGATGGAGGATCGTACTTAGAATCTAGCAATAATAGTTTTATATTTTTTAAATTGGGTGTGTGTTTAGGCTCTAAACACAGGGATCAGAAACACAAATAAAAATCATCAACTATATTTACATATATTTCTGATGTAGCAAAAAGTAATTCAACTTCGAACTTCATTTTAATATGTTTATTTCTATCCCCAAATGAAATGAGGTATACAAAATGTCACTTTGAATCTGTCCACAAATTGTGTTCTTGCTTTCATAGTTAAAATTAATTCAGTAATGTGAAGTGCTTATTAAATGTGGATAAGCCAATTTTGTCTTTTTAGATATGTGGCATGAATATTATTAAAGGCTTTAATAAAATTAACTTGCAGTGTAACTTTAATTGCAATATATTCATCTAAAGTAACACATTTTATGAAAAATGACTTATTTATTTTATGTTATATAAACATACTATGAAAGATAATTTTAAAAGTTCCTTAGGGAATTCTTGATTTTATATGTAACTTTGAATATAGTTTGAGAGTTAAAGGAGAGTAGGAGAAATCAAGACCGATTTAAACCAACCTAAAATTATACAAAAAAGACAAGGATTTTAAAATGCTTTAATTCCCATTGCACCATTTCTGACTCATATAATATTATTGTCCAACTAGCTGACTTGCTGTTAATCACCCAGCTGAGACCAAAAACTCCCGAAGCCCAAATCGACAACACAGATACTCATGAACTAAATGATTGTTTATTGTTTTAAAAACTGAGTTTTGAGGTGGTTTGTTGCACAGCTTAATTAGGTAGAAATAAACTGTCACAACTAATACAGTGTCTTTTGTTGTTTGCAACCAAGAGCGTTAGATAATTTTCTTTAGTTCTTCTCATCAGCCTGGAAACACCTAAATTAGTTCATTCTGATGAACTGGCTTGCTCCCAGTATCTAAGCAGTATTCTGTGCCCTTTCAAGATGGGCTCAGTCTATCCACCCACACAGACACTCTCTTAGAGCTTGTTTTCCAGTTGATGTCCAGATTCCAGGTGAAGGCCATTATCTTAACACCCATAATCTAGGAGCTCCTTTACAGACAACTTGGCAGCTTCATCATCAAGATCACAAGAGCTGCTGCTGCTGCTGCTGCTAAGTCGCTTTAGTCATGTCCGACTCTGTGCGACCCCAAAGACGGCAGCCCACAGGCTCCCCTATCCCTGGGACTCTCCACGCAAGAACACTGGAGTGGGTTGCCATTTCCTTCTCCAGTGCATGAAAGTGGAAAGTGAAAGTGAAGTTGCTCAGTCATGTCCGACTCTTAGTGACCCCATGGACTGCAGCCTACCAGGCTTCTCCGTCCATGGGATTTTCCAGGCAAGAGTGCTGGAGTGGGGTGCCATTGCCTTCTCCTCACAAGAGCTGGATCTCCACTATCCTGAAGCTCACAGCCACCTGAATCAGTAAATATCCATTTCTCCATGGTGATACCCTAGTCTCTAAACAATGCAGGAGACCTGTGTTCAATCTCTGGGTTGGGAAGATCCCCTGGAAAAGGGAATGGTTACCCACTCCAGTCCACTGGGGTCACAAAAGAGTTGGACATGACTTAAGCGACTAACACTTTCACACTTTTAAGAGGGCATAGAGCCTCTTTTTCTTGTGGGAAGACATGAATAGCACAGCTCAGCAGGAAATAGAACAGTTAAAAGAGAAAGGAAAGACTCTACAACTGAAACAATAGACCAAAAAGTAAACAAATTTGTTTCTAAATCATATCCTGGTTCAGTTAATATTTACCATCTACAGCTTCGCCTTCTGTTGCGAGAACAAAGGCAGTGCCTCTAAAAGCACAATATAAGAAGCCAAGGAGTGAGCATCTCTCCATTGGTATGACCATTGCTGTTTCTCCCACTACTCCTGAAGACCCAAGGAGCACAGAATGGAGAAGCTTCTTCTGGGTGTCCTGCTCCTCGCCTTTCTCCCAGAGGGCATGACACAGAAAGGTAGGTCCTAAGTTTTGTTTGGATAAAGTTTTCTCCAAGTCTCAGGGGAACTGAAGTACAGCACGTTTTGTTACTGCTGCTGCTGTTTTGAGGAACAGGTGAATGAAGGATGGTATAAGTCCTTTTGCAGTATTGCAAGTGATTTGCAGTATTGCAAATCACCTTAAAACATAGCAGCTTAAAACAACAAACATTTAGTGGTCTCATACTTTCTGCAGATTCCGTTCAGTTCAGTTTAGTCGTTCAGTCGTGTCTGACTCTTCTCGACCCCATGAATCACAGCATGCCAGGCCTCCCTGTCCATGACCAACTCCTGGAGTTCACTCAGACTCACGTCCATAAGAATCAGGGAATAGCTCAGCTGGATGATTCTGACTCTAGGTTTCTCATGAGTTGCAGTCAGTCAAGCAGAGACATCCTCTCATCTGAAGACTTGACTTGGGGAGGATCTGCTTCTTTGCTTACTCACATGGTTATCGTCAGGATTCAGCCTTTACAGGCTATTGAGTTGAGGGTCTCAGTTCTTCACTGGCTGTTGGCTTGAGGCTGCCCTTAGTTCCTTGCCACCTGGACCTTTCTATCAGGCAGCCTATAACATAGCAACTAGCTTCTCCAACAGTGAGAAATCTAACAGAGAGAAAGTGCCCAGCACAAATGGTAGTCTTTCTTAAAAAACTAAAAATAGAACTACCATATGATCCAGCAATCCCATTCCTGGGCATATATCCAGAGAAAACTATAATTAGAAAAGATACATGCACCCCAATGTTTATTGCAGTGCTGTTTACAATAGCCAAGACATGGAAGCAACCTAAATGTCCTAGGAACCTAGATGAATGGATAAAGAAGATGTATATGTGTGTGTGTGTACAATGGAGCATTACTCAGCCATTAAAAAAATGAAATAATCCCATTTGCAGCAACATGGATGAACGTAGAGATTGTCATACTGAGTGAAGTAAGTCAGACAGAGAAAGAGAAATATCATATGATGTTTCTTATATGCATAATCTAAAAGGAAATGATACAAATTAACTTATTTACAAAACAGAAACAGACTCATAGACATGGAAAACAAACTCATGGTTACTAAAGGGGAAATGAGTGGGGTGGGGAGGGATAAATAGGAGTTTGGGATTAACATGTAGACACTATTATATATAAAATAAATAATCAACAAGGACATACTGTATAGGACAGGGAACTCTATTCAATATTGTATAATAACCTATATAGGAAAAGTGTCTAAAAAAAAACGGTATGTATATGTGTACATATACATACATATATATGTGTATATATGTATACACATACACTTAGCTGTATCCCTGAAACTGTATACCTGTATAATACAACATTGTAAATCAACTATACTCCAATATAAAATAAAAATTAAATTTAAAAAATTTAAAAAGAAATAAAGTTTGGAAGCAGCTTGAAAAAAGCACAGACTTTTCATAATCTAATCTTCTGTCACTTGTCTTGGTTCTGCTGTATTCTATTCTTTAGTAGCAAGTTAGTCTACAATCAAGGAGAGGAGAAGTATTTCGGACATATTTTTAAAACCACCCCAGATGCTTATGACTCAGGATATGCCTGGCATAGGGAAGCCCTGGGGCTAGAGAAAGAATAGCTGGCTATCCTTATTACATGGGAACACCATTACCTCTCACCTGAGAGAACAAGAATGGCTATGCAAACCTTTTATTAGAAAAAGAGGATATTACAGGGGTTAGGGTGGTCATTCTCTGACCCTTCTCAATACAAAATTTTAGAACAATCTTGGACTTTACTTAGAGAACCAGTTTCTCCCATACTAATTGAATTGCTGCTTTTGTGAAATTGCTGAAGTCTAATCCTCAGTTTCTTCACCTATGAAATGCGTATAAGAATGACATCAAACTAGCAAAGAGTTGTTTATGAAGATTGAGTGAGATAAGTTTAAGGGAAAAATTTATGATGCAGAAGTGCTACCAAAAAAGCTTGGTTTTTATTAGCAGTTAAAGAGCATTAATGTTTTCCCCTCCCTTTGTGTTATATCCATTAAGCACAACCCCATCTTCTCAAGTTTGAGACACTTCTCTGTTGTATCACTATCAGTAAAAAGTTATTCAAAACACCACTCTCTGGCTAACTATGCTATTTGACTCCAGGTTTGTATACTGACAAGGTCAGACATCACGCATAGGGTGATATTTAGATCACTGACATCTCAGAAGATGATCAGCATTGGGAGAGGACAGGATGCTACAGACTTTAACGTTTACACTCCAGGAGCCAGCTGTGTTTCATTTTCTGTGGCTGGTGTTTGTGTTCTACCTAGATGAAACCTGCAAAGGAGATGACAGTGGGGGTTCATAGAGGACATCTTTTATTCTTCTATCAGAACAACTGTAACAAACCTGCATTTTAACACATTTTGCTTATACAAATAGTGCACTTATAGGCACCTTGTAAATGCTGAATATACTCTATCAAGAAGCAGTCCATGATCTGCAGTGAGAGCAAACCAAACAAGAGAACTGGCAGACTTTTTGTCACACTGCTTTTTTTTTTCCTCCACAGACTTGAGAGGGAAGGTGTTTATTTTCCCTGAACAATCAGACACAGCCTACGTGACCCTGATCCCCAGGGTGAGGAAGCCGCTGAGGAGTTTCACTCTGTGCCTGAAAGCCTTCACAGACCTCACTCGCCCCTACAGCCTCTTCTCCTACAGCACTAAATCTAAAGACAATGAGCTGCTTCTCTTTGTCAACAAAGTGGGAGAGTACGAGTTGCACATCGGGAACACTAAGGTCACTTTCAAGGTCCCCCGACCCCCTTACGGCCCGGTCCATCTCTGTGTCAGCTGGGAGTCTGTCTCTGGGATTGCTGAACTCTGGATGAACAGCAGGCCCGTGGGGAGGAAGGGCTTGAGGAGAGGGTACACTTTGGGACAAGATGCAAGAATCATCTTGGGACAGGAGCAAGATTCATTTGGGGGAAAATTTGATGCCAAACAGTCCTTTGTTGGGGAGATCTGGGATGTGTCCTTGTGGGATCATGTGGTCTCCTTAAAGAACTTGTGCTTCACCTGTTACACCAGCAACATCTTGAACTGGAAGGCCCTGATTTATCAAGCTAAGGGCTATGTGGTGGTGAAGCCCAAGTTGTAGGCTTAAGCCTCACTCCCTGCAGACATGACTTGTGTTTAATAATAATCATCCACATAGTCTCTTGGAAATTAAATACGTTGATTTCAATTTTTCTGGCTCTGTTAATATGGTGTAAACTACATTAAAGACACAAGGGTCAGGTAGACCTTTAGCATACAGTCTTCGTTGTTGCAAACATTACAACATTTTCTGCAGTGTCAAGCTATAGCAACTCCAAGGAACACACTGCTTTCAGTATGTGTGTCAATCTTCTAGAGCCCTGGACAGTTCTGGGAGGCCTCACGGGGCTTCTGAGCGCAAAAAGTTCATCAGTCTATAAAAATGATGTGACCACTTGGAGGGGCCTTTCAGGAGTGGGTTGCTCTCATAAGCAGGACTGCTGAAGAGATGATCTCAAATCGGGCTTTCTCAGAAGCAAGGTTGTGAGTGTTCCCCTTGAACCTAGCCCAGAAAGGATTCAGAGGTGTTCTGAGGAACATGGGTGAAGGCAAGGATTAATTGCCTTGAAGACCCCTCTTCTCATTCACTCTCTTGCATTCACTCATTCACTCTGGGGAGGCAAAGCTTTTATTCTTTCAGGTAATGTTCCATAAACATGAAGACTTCCCTTCTTGGCTCTGGTGCCATTAGGGATTCCCAAGTCCTTTGACAGGCACTTTCAGTGCATCCTCGATGGGGACACTTTGACTGTCCTCAAGAAGAAGAGATGGTGGATGGATGACATGGATTAACTTTTTTTTCCTTTTAATATCAGCCCTTTATGGACTGGAAGACATTGACAATAACAATAACACTCCCAGACTCTTGTTTAGACAAGTGTTTGATCTCAGAGTTTGAATGAGATACCCAGCAGTTCACAGAAAATGAGTTCATCAGTGTAGAAATGAATAGGGCAAATGCAAAACCCAGGTATCACCCTGGGTTCCACATAGAGATGAATGAAAATCATGGGCTAATTTCCAGATTTCAGACATGAGGGTACCCCACTCCAGTACTCTTGCCTGGAGAATCCCGTGGATGGAGGAGCCCGGTGGGCTGAAGTCCATGGGGTTCGCTCAGAGTCGGACAGGACTGAGCGACTTCACTTTCACTTTTCATCTTCATGCACTGGAGAAGGAAATGGCAACCCACTCCAGTGTTCTTGCCTGGAGAATCCCAGGGACAGGGAAGCCTGGTGGGCTGCTGTCTATGGGGTCGCACAGAGTTGGACACGACTAAAGTGACTTAGCAGCAGCAGCAGAGTTAGCTGGTATTAATAAATATAATTTCTTCTTCTTTTTTCCTTTGGCTGTAGCACACAGTTTGCAGGATCTCGGTTCCCCAACCAGGGATCAAACCCAGGTTCCTGGCAGTGGAGTCGTGGCGTCCTAACCACCCGACCATCAGGGAAGTCCCTTATCAAATTTAATTTCAGAACAGATCTTCAGATATCCCTACACTTGTGAATACAATACAGCATACATGTTACTCCCAGAGAAAGCATGTGTAACTCCAGTGAAATTCAGCTGCTGGGTGTGACGTTACTTTTTTGGTTTTGTTTTTTTTTCTGAGATTTTTTTTTTTCTCTCTCCACAAAATTCCGGGTCAGACCTAGAGAATATGTTTTGGTCAAGATAATGTTATAGTCCTTAGTGAACCCTTTTATTTTTTTAATTAATTTATTTTAATTGGAGGTTAATTACTTCACAATATTGTGGTGGTTTTTGCCATACATTGACATGTCAGTCATGCGTGTACATGTCCTAACCCTATCCCAAACCCCCTCCCACCTCCTTCCCCATCACATCAGTCTATGACCCTCTGGGTCATCCCAGGGCACCAGTGTTGAGAACCCTGTTTCATGCATTGAACTTGGACTGGTCATCTATTTTGCGTTTGGTAATATACATGTTTCAATGCTCTTCTCTCAAATCATCCCACCCTCAGCTTCTCCCACAGGGTCCAAAAGTCTGTTCTTTACGTCTTTCTTGTTGTCTTGCACATAGGGTCGTCAATACCATCTTTTGTTATTTTGTATTAACATATAAATACACAAAACTCACTCAGGAAACAGTCCCAATGTGAGCTTCAACAAAATTGAGGGAAAAATGTCATGGGTCTCCAAGGCAGGTGAGAATGTTTTAGGCTGATAATATTTCTTCTGGAATGTTACTCTTCCACTGCCCAAAAGAAAAAGTGATGATAAGTAAGAAAGGTGGTTTTGACTGTGCTTTCAACACATCCTGTTAACCGACCACACTCTCTGTAAGGTTTTAGAGCTCAATATCTACTTGACATTTTAGTTGATCTTTCAACCCATTGCTTCAAGCAGGTGTTACACAGCCCACTTTTCTGCCATTAACAAAGTGGAAACAATCAGCCTCCCTCTTGCTTATTATTCCCTACCAGCTTTCCACCTGGTGAGCAGCACCTGACCATGTCCCTGGTGGTAACCTCTCAGATGAACAGAGAGTATGGGAGAATGATGTTAAAAACAAAACTCAAGTCAGGGAAACTCTTAATTCTTTAATTTAGGCTTGCCACCAAATTGTGCAACTCTGTCTAGGTAAAGGAAGAATGATAGGATCAATTTTGTGTGTGTGTGATTACAAAAATACCCAGAATATGACAGGCTATATATCAAACTACCAAAGATTCTAAGCAAGAGGTTTTTGCCAATAGCACGGCAAAGGGCATCCTTGACCTCTTTGTTCCTTAGAGTGTACACCACAGGATTAAGGAGAGGAGTGGAAACTGTGTAAGTCACTGAAATCAGCTGGTCCTGATCCCTCATGTTCTCTGACTTGGGCTTGAGGTAGGCGATAGAGGCACAGCCATAATGGACAATGACCACAGTGAGGTGGGAGGCACAGGTTGCAAAAGCCTTCTTCCGGCCCTCAGCAGAAGCAATCTTGAGGATGGTGGAGATGATGAGGACATACGAGATGAAGACCAGAACCATGGGCACCACAATGACGAGTGAGCTGATAAGGAAATTAATTATGTCATGTATAGTGGTGTTGGCACAGGAGAGTTTCATAACCGGGCGGATATCACAGAAATAATGGGCCACCTTTCTGTAACAAAAGGGCAGCCTGAACACAGAGGAAATCTGAATTGTGGCCACAAACAACCCAATGCTGCAGGCCCCCCATACCAGCTGGGCACATACCCTCTTGTTCATGATGATCATGTACCTCAAGGGGTTGCAGATGGCCACATAGCGGTCATATCCCATCGCTGTGAGCAGAAAGCAGTTGTTGATGGCCAAAGTGATAAAAAAGAACATCTGGGTGGCACAGCCAGCCAAGGAGATGGGTTGGCTCAGGCCTACAAGACTGGATAGCATCCGAGGTACAATGACCAATGTGTACAAAGTCTCTGAAGTGGAAAGCGCAGTAAGGAAGAAGTACATGGGGGTGTGAAGGTGTCGATCAATGCTGATAATTGTCACAATGATGACATTGCCAGACAAGGTTAAAAGGTACAAGGTAAGGAAAACCACAAAGAGGGTGAGCTTGTGTTCATGAAAACTGGTAAAACCCTGGAAAATAAATTCCCTCACCCCTGTGTAGTTCTCTGTCTTCATCGATAAATTCCAAGAGACTTAGGACAAGTAGTCAGAACACATCAGCACCCAGCGCTCTGAGCAGGAGAACACAAAGGCAAGGAAATCATTAGGATCTGCTCCTGATGGATGCCTGGTTAATGGGGACTGCTGTTCACCTATAGGTAAAAGATAGAAAAACACAATCAGGAAACAATTTCATGTATGGAGACTTATACAAAAGAATGAATGGAGATGGGACGAGATAGAAGGAAGGAAGGCTGGGTCAAATGTGGAAAAGATTTCCTGGTGTGTTAGAAACATAGACGTTGGGATAAATGGAGGCTGGAGAAATAGGGAATGTGTAGTTAAATTTGGAAAGATTTTCTTTGGATTACAGTTTCAAATTTTTTTTTAACTTAAAATAAATGTTCTAACTTTGCCCACAACTCTTCCTCTGTTGTTTAAGGCACAATTTTACCATTTTCCCAAGTATCTTCCCTGTTAAGTTGCCAAACAAGACAACGCTCTCTGCTCCAACAAGACGTAAGTGTTTGCTTTCTCCTTGTCCCACTTGTTTGCATCTTTCATGAACCCTTTTCACAAATCATTCAATAGCTTCCAATCTTATGGCCCCTGACCCCACCCCCACCCCCGCCACATACACGTTTTTGTTAACAAGCCACTTTACTTTCTTTATTTTCCAAGACTTCTCTTGCTGCTGCTGCTGCTAAGTCGCTTCAGTCGTGTCCGACTCTGTGCGACCCCATAGACGGCAGCCCACCAGGCTCCCCTGTCCCTGGGATTCTCCAGGCAAGAACACTGGAGTGGGTTGCCATTTCCTTCTCCAATGCATGAAAGTGAAAAAATAAAGTGAAGTTGCTCAGTCGTGTCCGACTTCTAGCGACCCCATGGACTGCAGCCCACCGGGCCCCTCCATCCATGGGATTTTCCAGGCAAGAGTACTGGAGGGGGTTGCCATTGCCTTCTCCAAGACTCCTCTTGGCCAGCACTAAATACGACCTATCGACCCCAGCTGTCTGTAGTGTAGCTCAGTTGCTCAGTGCTGCAGTGTAGCTGGTTTTTGCGGACAGTGTGTATTTCTGTGTGTTTTCTGCCTTATGTTTGGATTTGGATTTTCACAGGCAGTTTGACTTACTGCTAGACTCTGAATTCTCTTTTCTGACGCCTTCAGAATTATGAACAGGTTTCTTAGGGAAGCTAGTTTGCACAACTATTTCCTACTGGGGAGTTACCCCAGTAACTCAGAAAGTTTTCACTAATAAAAATGTTTAATAACAATAATATCAATAATAATAGTCCCTTATGTCACTTTTTAGTTTATAGAGAATTTTTACCAATATTATTTAACAGCTTAGCAATCTCATATGTTAGGTAAGAATTACCTCCATTTTGCAGATGGGGAAGCTAAAGACACATAGCATTAGGTGATTTAGCCACAATTATTAAGTCCTTAGATCCACACTTTTAGTTTTAAAGCCAGTGTAACTTGTTCTGCATCATGAAGGCCTGAGAAATGTCAAGACTACAAAACAGATGAGGAATAAGATATTTTTGTTTTGCTTTTATTAAAAATAATTAATGCATTTGCTTCACTCTGAGAATGAGATTATATTAGGAAAAACTTGGAAAAGCTGAAAAACTATGTGAAAACTAGAAAAATTTGGAAGTGTCTAAACAAGGATATGAAATACTAGCATATTAGTGTCAATGCATGTCCATTTTCCTTGGCTTTACATTTCTACTTCCAATTATTTATTTTAAGGAAATTATCAGAGATAAGCACCTGGATATACCAAAAGCTTTTACGATATTATTTACAATAATGAGTACCAAAAATAATGTATGATTAAATAAGTTATATCCATCTGCTGGCAACCAAACAGCCATTATATGTCTAAAAAGGGCTGATATGGAAAGATACAATAGAAAGCTAGATACATAAATAGATAAGTAGATCAAATTTTGTAAAAAGAAAAGGAATTAACAACAGAATGAAACACATTCAACAGCACACATGCTTTTGAAAAAGTCTGAAAGTAAACATAACATTAAAAATATTTTTTCTGAGTAGTGAATTAAATTAATTTTCTTTTTATGTTCTCCATATAATCAAGATTTTCTTCTTAATTATTCCCTTCTAAACACAAAGCAAAATTGTTAAATTCTTTGCCAAAATGGAACTTTCTAATGAGGCTGCAGAGAGGACTACTGAGAAGAAAAGGTGAACACAGTGGGTAATTTACCGTGGAGAAGAAAAAGTTGACAGTATAAGGTACCACTAACTTAAAGTCTCTAAACAGGCATTTTATAGAAATTTGAGCACCCAAAGGCCAGATTCAAAGGAAATTAACTTCCGGTTTTTAAAGGAAGGCCATAGTTGCTAAAAAGAAAATCTTTCTGAACAGTGCTGGAAATAGTGTAGCAAGTGAGGCAGAATTTAAGGGAATACCAAAACTATTTTAAAAAATTAAGAAAACAACACAGTAATCAAGATGAATAAGATTTTAATGCAGTGTTTTTAAAAATGAATGCAAAAATCCATAATGAATGAAATATTAAAATCTGAAATAAACACAGAACCAATTCTGACTCTTACTATTGTGGGATGGAAGTAGTTAAATGAGGGCAGATTTTGAAAAACAGAAAAATAGAAAATATTTTCAATAACAGAGAAAATGTAGACCAAATATGTGTTCCCTTTCCACTGAGATGTGGTGATGGGCTAATCCTTAACCACTTCTGTTTAACTGAGATTCATGATGTATTACTGAGCAAGATAAAATTCAAAGCTTATGTCACTGGAAAAATCAATCCTACCTATATTAAGGGGAATGAAAGAAAAATAAGCTAGGCTATAGGAGAGTAAAGATTGAATTGAGCTTGTGCATTCCTGCAATTCCATCTCCTCCCCATCATCCTCTTGGGGAAATGGGGACAAAGAACTGGTGGGTGATGCCACTCGGGTAGTAAGGTCGGGATAACCGAAACAAAATGACAGCCTCCTTCTGCAGAATTCACCTCACTGAAAAACGCAACACTTTAAACCACTTTCTGTTCCTTGGATTCTGGATCTTTTGACCAGAATATCTCTCCATGAGAAAATATAAAAAATATTTCCTTCTGGAGACATCATTTTCTGCTTAGACCTAACAACCAATCCTAGGCAAGGGGTTAATCGTATTCATTTCATCATCCAAGTCTTTGCTTCCAACTGGAAGCAAGTTGGAAAAATTCATGTGCTTGGTAGCTTTAAGTCCTTTAAATATAACTGAATCATAGGACCTTAGAGTTAGGAGGTAATTTTAAAAGCACAGCACTCCTCACAAATAGCCACCAAACTCTGCTTCCAATGATTGGAAATGCATTCTCTTACAAGCTAGCATCCGCCTCTTCAGAAATTAAGTTTACTTAAAGAAATAAAACTGGGCTTTTCATATTATAAAAATGCTTAAGGCAGAAAAAAAAGCTGTCCGTATAGAAGGACATAAGTAGAAACGTTAGTTTTCTGTTTCCTTGCTTTGCATTCTCTGGTCTAGAAGTAAACATAATTTATGTTTGTTTGTTTGTTTATTTTACCTGGTTTATTTCTGTCTAGAAAATTTCTATGTTCAGTTATGTATATTTCTGTATCATTTCAATTTTGCACAAATGGAACTAGACTGCACATACCAATTTACAGCTAGTTTTTTCCCCTTGATATCTTGAATACTTTCCATACCAGTGCTGTAAATCTCTCACTCTTTTCCTTTCTAATGGTGCATACTACCTCATTACACAGAATCATATAGATATATGGTCATCAATTCTATTTTTGAATGGTCTTAGTTCTTAGAAAATGTTACTTCCTATTGACTCAATATGTCTCCCTGCAACTTACCACATCCACACATTATCCCACCATCTATTTCCTTTTCAATCTGATAATGTTTAAAATATTTGGAGATCATTGTAATGTCTCAGCTAAATTTCATGTCCTTGAATCCATTACCACAACAAGATGAGCATGAAGAAATATAATATTAATGAACATGAGAATCAATACAACCAAAAAATATTGCAAATCATAAAGAGAAAATAATAATATTTTGGAAAATACACATGGCATTCCATTTTCACTTAGTTCTGCCAACAGCTGCTTGCTGTGGCAGACATTAGCAATAAGGAAAAGGAGTCACTTTTCAGACAGTGATCTTTAAAAGACATTGAAAGGCTGAATCTATTCAGAGGAAACAGGTGAAAATACCATATATTCAAGAGGTGTTTAAAAGGAAAGCTAAAACCCACAAAGCAAGAAAAACTCAGCTCTTCTAGTATCAATGCATACTCAGTCACTCTGACGTCTCCAACTCTTAGAGAATCTCAAATTATTGCTATATATTCCTTGAAGCTGGGGACATTGATTCCTTTGGTTTGAGAAGTGAGCCAGAGGGAAAAAATCCAGTCTGTTAAACTCCAGATTTCAGGAGTATTTCCCCCAAGAGGAGCAAATCCCTCTACCCCAAGTCTCCTGGGACCATCTGTTTCAAAATTCCTCCAGGGTGCTAAGAAGGAAAGGATGAGAGAACCCTAGAGCTTATCTCAAGGGCTTTGTTAGGAACTTGGGTAGTAGATAAGAGAGATGCTCTCATTTGCTTGCTAACTGTTAGGGGATTTTGAAAGTTTCACAGACTAATACTGCATTGATTTTAGTCCAGCAAACCATAGGGTTACTGGATAAGCTTACAAAGACCCTAAATTTTAGCTTTGCAGTATTAGAGAGCAGCCAACTTCCTGAAACTTATTCAAATCAGATCAGGGCAAGCAGAGGGTTACAGGAGCCGGGGCTTCTCTTGTCCAGTTTCAGCTTACAGTCAATTTCTTAACACCTCAGTGACATACATCTCAGCCTAACTCTCCCATTTAGAGAGATCCATCTCCTCTGTTTGGAGAGAAGATACTTTCATACCCATTCCTCATGCTCCTTTTGATTCATTCTTGACTTATTCTGGAAAGAAAATGAAACAGCAGTAGCTTTCCACTTCAGCAAGTTGAGTTTCTGGGTCAGTACGACCTCTTCATTGAGAAGGTCTCTGTACTCTTGCCTGATTTTCCCTCTAACTCAGATGGCAAAAAGTCTGCCTGCAATGCAGGAGACCTGGGTTTAATCCCTGGGTTGGGAAGATCCTCTGGAAGAGGGAATGGCAAGCCACTCCAGTATTCTTACTTGGAGAATCCCATGGACAGAGGAGCCTGGCGGGCTACAGTCCATGGGGTCACAAAGAGTCAAACACAACTGAGCAACTAATACTCCTACTACTATTCCTGTTACCTTCTCAAGCCCCTAGTAAGCCAGGGTGGAATCTTCGTGGCAAATTGTGTTTGCATCAATTGAGACACTGAACTCATCTGTATCCTTGGGAGTTGTTTGAGAAGCCATTTTAGTAAAGAAGGCTGAGTGCTGAAGAACTGATGCTTTCAAACTGTGGTGCTGGAGAAGACTCTTGAGAGACAGCAAAGAGATCAAATTAGCCCATCCTAAAGGATATCAACCCTGAATATTCATTGGAAGGACTGATGCTGAAGCTGAAGCTCCAATACTTTGGCCACCTGATGGAAGTCCCGACTCACTGGAAAAGACCCTGATGCTGGGAAAGATTGAAGGCAGGAGAAGGGGATGACAGATGGTTGGATGGCATCACCGACTTGATGGACATGAGTTTGAGCAAACTCTGGGTGATAGCGAAAGACAGAGAAGTCTGATGTGCTGCAGTCCATAGGATCGAAAAGAGCTGGACATGACTGAGCAGCTGAACAACAGCAGTGTAAAAGAGAATGGACATAAGGATCTTCAACTCTAAGAATTTTCTTTCTAAAATAATTCTATTTTCCCTCTGATTAAAATAGCAATATAGATGTATGTTCACCGTATATAAACACAAGAAAGGGAAAATAAGATAATGCAAATTAGTTATGATCTCCAACTTAAGAAATACCAACACTGAATTTTTTTCAAATATTTAATTCATTACTTTATTTTTGGGGGCACACGGGGTCTTTATTGCTGCCTGTGGGCTTTCTCTAATTGTGGAGAGCGGGGGCTGCTCTTCCTTATGATGCACAGGCTTCTCATTGTGGTGGCTTCTCTTGCTGTGGAGCATGGGCTCTAGGGCACTCAGGCTTCAGCCGCTGCTGCACGAGGGCTTAGGAACTGCGACTTGGAGTCTCTAGAGCACAGGCTCAACGGTTGCAGCACATGAACTCAGTTGGTCCTCAGCATGTGGGGTCTTCCCAGACCAGGGATCAAACCCTTGTCCCCTGCATTGCAAGATGGATTCTTAACCACTGGACCACCAGGGAAGTCCCAACACTATACATATTTTGATAACTGGTTTTCAGATTATTTTTATATGCATTTATATGTTTGTATCTGTTTATACATGTACGCTTATGTTTATGGCAAAAATGGAATGGTTATTATTTTTGTATTATTTTGGACTTCCCTGGTGGCTCAGGTGGTAAAGAACCTGCTTGCAATGCAAGAGGCCCAGGTTCTATCCCTGGGTTGGGAAGATCCTCTGGAGGAGAGAACAGCAACCCACTCCGGTATTCTTTCCTGGAGAATCCCCATGGACAGAGGAGCCTGGAGAGTTATAGTTCCTGGGGTCTCAAAGAGTCAAACATGACTGAGTGACTAACACGCACAGTATTTTTGTAGCAGTGCTTCTTTTTAACAACATGAGGTTGTGTTATACATATTCTTTATATGCAGCCTGTTTTCTCTCTTAGCAATGTCTTATGAATCTTTCCTATATAAATAGCAATTTTTTTCTACAGAATTATTCTTAAATAGCTATCTTGCCTTCTATCACTGAAGTACTCTATATTATAGTATGGTTTCAAGACTTAAATGAGCATCATGTATTACATGTGGTTGGTAAATCTTTAAGGTCTTTTTTAGTCTAGACCAGGGTTTCTAACCAGAAGCACTGTTGACATTTTACGCCTCATAATTCTTTGTTTTTTGGAGACAGGAGAGGGGCATGAGGGGGGAGGCCATGGCTGTGTGAGGTTACAAAGTGTTTAGTATCCCCTGGGGGTAAAATCATCCTCTTTTGAATATCTTTGATCTAGAGTGTTATGCCATTCTCCTCCCCACCACCCAAATCTTTTTCCATTTCATTGACAGGTGTAAAAACCAGGTTAAAATTTCACTTTTGGATATCAATTTACTCATTGTATCATTTAATTTGTTCTTCTATATCCCGTGTTTTCTGCAGATTGAAAGTCAGTTCTAAAGTTTTAATTAGAGGTAAGTTAAATTTATTAAATTATCAATGAAATGGAAAAAGATTTGGGTGGTGGGGAGGAGAATGGCAGAATGCTCTAGATCAAAGATATTCAAAAGAGGATGATTTTGCCCCCAGGGGATATTTGACAATATTTAGAAGTCAAGGCTATGGTTTTTCCTGTGGTCATGTATGGATGTGAGAGTTGGACTGTGAAGAAGGCTGAGCGCTGAAGAATTGATGCTTTTGAACTGTGGTGTTGGAGAAGACTCTTCAGAGTCCCTTGGACTGCAAGGAGATCCAACCAGTCCATTCTGAAGATCAGCCCTGGGATTTCTTTGGAAGGAAAGATGCTAAAGCTAAAACTCCAATACTTTGGCCACCTCATGAGAAGAGTTGACTTATTGGGAAAGACTCTGATGCTGGGAGGGTTTGGGAGCAGGAGGAGAAGGGGACAACAGAGGATGAGATGACTGGATGGCATCACTGACTCCATGGACGTGAGTCTGAGTGAACTCCGGGAGTTGGTGATGGACAGGGAGGCCTGGCGTGCTGTGATTCATGGGGTCGCAAAGAGTCAGACACGACTGAGTGACTGAACTGGACTGAACTGAAGCATATGTACTATAAAATGTATTATACTACATTAAACCATATATAAGTTATACATAGCTGTGCTAGATTATATAATATACATTAAAATCTTGCACCACATCAAGTAGGATTATCAAATTTAACACATACATATACAAATGCACACTTGTATTCAACACTTTGCAACCTTATGGACTGTAGTCCACCAGGCTCTTCTTTCCTCGGTATTTTCCAGTAAAACGTATACAAGACACCTAGTTAAATGTTAATTCTAAATAAACAACAAGTAACTTTTGTAGGATAAGAATATCCCAAATATATCATGGGACATATTTATATTAAAAATTATTATTTATCTGAAAATCAAATTTTACTCAGCATCCCATATTTTATCTGGCAACCCTCATCAGGAGGCATATACTGTTTGATTATACTACTCTCAGCAATGCTAAATTGATCAGTGTTTCAGGGAGCAACAGTCTGATGCTCTATTCAAATTGATCCCATCAATTTTTTATCATTTCATCTTTAATGACTTTTGGCTAAATCAATTTTTTATTAGTGGATGAAAACAATGCTTTTCTAATCAAGTCATTTCTTCTACATTTATTCCATATACTTTTTTTTTTTTTTTTTGTATAGAAGTTTATTTCATCAGTTAGGCCAAGAGTACAAGGTAGAACAGAGTATAATCAAAATTCAAACTGGGTCTTCTGTTTCTGAGTCTAGTGGGCATTCCATTACATCCAGGGAAAAAAGACCATTCACTTTTGATTTGTTGATGATATATGACTATAAATAGTCACAATCCAGGAAGCCTATGTCTCATAATTAGTGGAGATATAAGATAGCAGAGATATAGCATAGGGTGGGAGTGTGCAAATTTGCAAACTGAAGCAAATTCAGAAAAAAATTCTCTAAGTGGGGGGGGAAAAAACTCTAGAAATAAGGAGTAAATGATGGCATTTGAAGCAAAGAGAGTGATGGATAATTTAAAGAATCTGGCATTTTTTATTTTCCTTTCATTCTGGCCACAGAGTCTGAGTAACACATTTCAAAATAATCCATATAGTCAAGTACATATCCATGGGTGTACTATAGACAGTCAAATTGCTTGTGATTTCTGAAAGGTCTGGGCTTCTCTGGTGGCTCAAGCAGTAAAGAACCTGCCTGAAATGCAAGAGGCCCAAGTTTAAACCCTGGGTCAGGAAGATCCCCTGGAGAAGGGAATGGCTACCCACTGCAGTATTCTTGCCTGGAGAATTCTGTGCACAGAAGGGCCTGTCCGTGGCTACAGTCCCTGGGGTCACAAAGAGTTGGACATGACAGACTGACTAACAATTTCACTTTTTCTGAAAGGTCTAAAGTTTTGTTCACAAACAGACTTTAAAGATATCTCAGAGGAAGACTCCCTTTCTTCAGCTTCATGACATGTGACATGATCAGAATTAGGCTGCACAAAAAATTTTCTTCTTTTTCATTTATTGTCTTTATTATATTGCACTTCCAGTGAATTAAATTTATAGTTAAATATCCTGTGGATAGAATATAGAAAGAGGATTAGTAGACCCTATCTTTCACATATGTCATATATCTCAATAGGGCTGGCAGGACATCAGTTATAAACGAAAATATTCTATGATACTAATTACCATAGGAATTCATTTAAGAGTATGTCAAAGAGATGCAAAGATTAGTGATTCCATGAAAGATGAACAACTGGAGATAAAAGAGTTGTCTAGAATGTCTTTAGTACTCTTCCAGAGATATTTTTTTAAAAGCAATTATCTCTAAGAAAGAAGAGGATAATTTATCAGGTTGCAACATCATTATAGAAAAATTAATGAGTTAATTGCTCATTTATATCTCTAATAAATATTTATTGAAAATCTAAACATGCTCTGCATCATGCTAAGCACAGGGTAAAGAGCAATCAATCAAACACATACATTGTATGTGATGCGGAACAAGACAATGCAATTCGTATACAGTTTGACACATGCTTTGATAAGGTAAGAACAGAGTATTACAGGAACAATAAGTAACCTTCTGATGTGCATTTTAATATACTAAATTACTTATATCCACCAGGAAGCAAAAGCCATTTGGAGATGACTGATCTGAATTAATAACCATCAAAAATGAATGAATGGGCATTTTGAATTATCTTGTGAGTTTGAATAACATCTCAGAGACTGGTCAGCTTTAGTGAGTTGACCATTAAGATTTGGGGCTTGCATGGCTGAGACAACCCTGGATGATGGGAGCTACACCAAGGTTTTCCTAATTGCCAAATGCTGTTTTTGATTCTTCTCTTACTTGATAACTCTGATGCATTCAACACTGCTAATTACTCCCCATCTTGAAATTTTCTTCAGCATTGATTCTGTGATACCATTACTATCTCTTGGTGTTTCTAAATTTAAACAGAGAAGCTTACCATTTAGCATATGGGTAATTTAGCATATGGGCTTCCTTGGTGGCTCAGACAGTAAAGAATACACTTGTAATGCAGGAGACCTGGGTTCAATTCCTGGGTTGGGGAGATCCCCTGGAGAAGGGCATGGCAACCCACTCCAGTTTTCTTGCCTGGAGAAGCCCCATGGACAGAGGAGCCTGGTGGGCTACAGTCCATGGGGTCACAAAGAGTTAGACATGACTGAGTGACTAAGCACAGTACATACATTTGTCCATCTGTTTTACAGAGGGGATAGTGAATGCCTTTTAATCTAGTGAGTCAATGAACTTGGGGTTGTTAAGAGAGAGTCTACTGCATTCTTTTCATTTCAGTTTGTGATTAACCTAAATATCTAAATTAACTACCTACTCAGCCACATCACTCTGATTTAATTCTCTGCCTGGTATGTTTTTGTTCATTTCTTTATTCATTTCATCACTCTCTTTCTCCCATATTGAGTCATTAGTCCATAAGAGCACTCAGTCTCTCATCCTTTTCTCAGTCCTAAACCTTCAGCCAAAACAAACAAACAAACAAACAGAACCCCATACTTTAGCTCTGTGTTTGCCACTGATGAATGGCTTAGATATAAAACTTGCACAAACCATGCTTTGATGTTCAGATTTCTCAATCCTTAAATAAAGAAATTTAAATTCTCTCTAAAGTATTTTCCTATTTTAAAACTTTGATATTTTTCTCTACTTTGGGACTTAGGATAAAAACTGATGTGTGCTTCTGTGCTCAGTCATTTCTGACTCTTTGCAACCCTATGGACTGTAGCCTGCCAGGCTCCTCTGTCCTTGGAATTTTTCAAGTAATAATACTGGAGTATGTTGTCATTTCCTCCTCTAGGGGATATTCCTGACCCAGGGATCAAACTCACATCTCCTGCATTGGCAGCCAGATTCTTTTACCACTGCACCATTTGGGAAGCCCCACTGAGAGGAAATTGAAAATACCATTTATCTCTTCCTCAAGTCACTTCTAACCGATGTCCCATGGTTATCATCAATCCCACCATCCCTTCAGTATTCTGCTTTAAACTCCTTTCTTTCTTTGATTTCCACTTTCAAATCTACCACCACCTCCTGTGGCTTTTTCTTTTCACCTATGCCAGCTTTGAGACAGTATCACAGAAGGCAAGGTTACTGTCCTGAACTATCAACCTAGCAGACCAGGCAGGAGAATGAAGGACTCATCAACCAGGCAGCGGGAATCACTGCTCTTTGGAAACCACCATAGGGCCACACCGTTCCAGTGACTTAGCTTCTTGAACTCCTACAATCCTAATTGCCAAAAAAGGCTCAGATGTTAGAAGTGGAGGAGACCTTACGGTTCATGCAGTCCAACCTTTACATTTCATAGACACAACTGTTTTGAAAGAAGTCTCAACTTGTGAGGTATAATCATAATTTTTTTCTAAAACGCTTACTGCAGCCCCACGCCTGTTGGGCAGCAGGCTCCCATGATGACATTTTAGACCAATTTCATAAACTTCTAATCCCTTTTTTGTTATTAAATTATACCATTGGAGTTATTAAACACAATCCTCTTATTTCCAAAATTTATATTTTCTTTGAAGTTCTCTCCAGTCTCCATCAGCCCCTACACTTCCACCTTCCCCCAAGCATGGAATAGGCTTATGGCTCCAGTGTCTTGATATGTACTGGGAAGTGAAGGGTGATGACCACACAGTCCCCTTTCCTCCGAACATCATCGTCTTCCTTCCTGAAAGGTGAGAAGAGAGAATGGAGAATGAAAAGCAATTATCCACAGTGTATCAGCTATCAGCTCCTTGTTTTGTTGTTGCTGCTATTTCTGAAATGAACACCACCCTATAAATGGAGATGCAGATACAGTAATGTCCCCTTTTCATTCAGTTTAGTTCAGTCACTAAGTCGTGTCCGACTCTTTGCGACCCCGTGAATCGCAGCACGCCAGGCCTCCCTGTCCATCACCAACTCCCGGAGTTCACACAGACTCACGTCCATCGAGTCAGTGATGCCATCCAGCCATCTCATCCTCTGTCGTCCCCTTCTCCTCTTGCCCCCAATCCCTCCCAGCATCAGAGTCTTTTCCAATGAGTCAACTCTTCGCATGAGGTGGCCAAAGTACTGGAGTTTCAGCTTTAGCATCATTCCTTCCAAAGAAATCCCAGGGCTGATCTCCTTTAGAATGGACTGGTTGGATCTCCTTGCAGTCCAAGGGACTCTCAAGAGTCTTCAACACCACAGTTTAAAAGCATCAGTTCTTCGGCGCTCACCTTCTTCATAGTCCAACTCTCACATCCATACATGACCACAGGAAAAACCATAGCCTTGATTAGACGAAACTTTGTTGGCAAAGTAATGTCTCTGCTTTTGAATATGCTATCTAGGTTGGTCATAACTTTCCTTCCAAGGAGTAAGCGTCTTTTAATTTCATGGCTGCAGTCACCATCTGCAGTGATTTTGGAGCCCAGAAAAATAAAGTCTGACACTGTTTCCACTGTTTCCCCATCTATTTCCCATGAAGTGATGGGACCAGATGCCATGATCTTCATTTTCTGAATGTTGAGCTTTAAGCCAACTTTTTCACTCTCCAGTTTCACTTTCATCAGGAGGTTTTTCAGTTCCTCTTCACTTTTTGCCATAAGGGTGGTGTCATCTGCATATCTGAGGTGATTGATATTTCTCCCGGCAATCTTGATTCCAGCTTGTGATTCTTCCAGTCCAGCTTTTCTCATGATGTACTCTGCATATAAGTTAAATAAACAGGGTGACAATATACAGCCTTGACGTACTCCTTTTCCTATTTGGAATCAGTCTGTTGTTCCATGTCCAGTTCTAACTGTTGCTTCCTGACCTGCATACAGATTTCTCAAGAGGCAGATCAGGTGGTCTGGTATTCCTATCTCTTTCAGAATTTTCCACAGTTGATTGTGATCCACACAGTCAAAGGCTTTGGCATAGTCAATAAAGCAGAAATAGATGCTTTTCTGGAACTCTCTTGCTTTTTCCATGATCCAGCGGATGTTGGCAATTTGGTCTCTGGTTCCTCTGCCTTTTCTAAAACCAGTTTGAACATCTGGAAGTTCACAGTTCACATATTGCTGAAGCCTGGCTTGGAGAATTTTGAGCATTACTTTACTAGCATGTGAGATGAGTGCAATTGTGTGGTAGTTTGAGCATTCTTTGGCATTGCCTTTCTTTGGGATTTCAATGAAAACTTACCTTTTCCAGTCCTGTGGCCACTGCTGTTTTCCAAATTTGCTGGCATATTGAGTGCAGCACTTTCACAGCATCATCTTTCAGGATTTGAAATAGCTCAACTGGAATTCCATCACCTCCACTAGCTTTGTTTGTAGTGATGCTTTCTAAGGCCCACTTGACTTCACATTCCAGGATGTCTGGCTCTAGGTCAGTGATCACACCATCGTGATTATCTGGGTCGTGAAGATCTTTTTTGTATAGTTCTTCTTTGTATTCTTACCATCTCTTCTTAATATCTTCTGCTTCTGTTAGATCCATACCATCTCTGTCCTTTATCGAGCCCATCTTTGCATGAAATGTTCCCTTGGTATCTCTAATTTTCTTGAAGAGATCTCTAGTCTTTCCCATTCTGTTGTTTTCCTCTATTATTTTGCATTGATCGCTGAAGAAGGCTTTCTTATCTCTTCTTGCTATTCTTTGGAACTCTGCATTCAGATGCTTATATTTTTCCTTTTCTCCTTTGCTTTTCACTTCTCTTCTTTTCATAGCTATTTGTAAGGCCTCCCCAGACAGCCATTTTGCTTTTTTGCATTTCTTTTCCATGGGGATGGTCTTGATCCCTGTCTCCTGTCCAATGTCACGAACCTCATTCCATAGTTCATCAGGCACTCTATCTATCAGATCTAGGCCCTTAAATCTATTTCTCACTTCCACTGTATAATCATAAGGGATTTCATTTAGGTCATACCTGAATGGTCTAGTGGTTTTCCCTACTTTCTTCAATTTAAGTCTGAATTTGGCAATAAGGAGTTCATGATCTGAGCCACAGTCAGCTCCTGGTCTTGTTTTTGTTGACTTTATAGAGCTTCTCCATCTTTGGCTGCAAAGAATAAAATCAATCTGATTTCGGTGTTGACCATCTGGTGATGTCCATGTGTAGAGTCTTCTCTTGTGTTGTTGGAAGAGGGTGTTTGTTATGACCAGTGCATTTTCTTGGCAAAACTCTATTAGTCTTTGCCCTGCCTCATTCCGTATTCCAAGGCCAAAGTTGCCTGTTACTCCAGGTGTTTCTTGACTTCCTACTTTTGCATTCCAGTCCCCTATAAGGAAAAGGACATCTTTTTTGGGTGTTAGTTCTAAAATGTCTTGTAGGTCTTCATAGAACCGTTCAACTTCAGCTTCTTCAGTGTTACTGGTTGGGGCATAGACTTGGATTACTGTGATATTGAGTGGTTTGCCTTGGAAATGAACAGAGATCATTCTGTCGTTTTTGAGATTGCATCCAAGTACTGCATTTCAGACTCTTTTGTTGACCATGATGGCTACTCCATTTCTTCTGAGGGATTCCGGCCTTCAGTAGTAGATATAATGGTCATCTGAGTTAAATTCACCCATTCCAGTCCATTTGAGTTCGCTGATTCCTAGAATGTCGACACTCACTCTTGCCATCTCTTGTTTGACCACTTCCAATTTGCCTTGATTCATGGACCTGACATTCCAGGTTCCTATGCAATATTGCTCTTTACATCATCAGACCTTGTTTCTATCATCAGTCACATCCACAGCTGGGTATTCTTTTTGCTTTGGCTCCATCCCTTCATTCTGTCTGGAGTTATTTCTCCACTGATCTCCAGTAGCATATTGGGCACATACTGACCTGGGGAGCTCCTCATTCAGTATCCTATCTTTTTGCCTCTTCATACTGTTCATGGAGTTCTCAAGGCAAGAATACTGAAGTGGTTTGCCATTCCCTTCTCCAGTGGACCACATTCTGTCAGATCTCTCCACCATGACCCGCCCATCTTGGGTTGCCCCACGGGCATGGCTTAGTTTCATTGAGTTAGACAAGGCTGTGGTCCTAGTGTGATTAGATTGACTAGTTTTCTGTGAGTATGGTTTCAGTGTGTCTGCCCTCTGATGCCCTCTTGCAACACCTACCATCTTACTTGGGTTTCTCTTACCTTGGGCGTGGGGTATCTCTTCACGGCTGCTCCAGCAAAGCGCAGCCAATGCTCCTAACCTTGGACAAGCGGTATCTCCTCACTGCTGCCCTTCCTGATCTTCAACGTGGGATACCTCCTCTAGGCCCTCCTGCGCCCGCACAGCCATGGCTCCTTCCTTTTCCAAAGAGGTAATGCTGAGGTCAGTCATAAAGGCTTTCTGAGAAGACTGGCTTGGATTTCTGCATCCATTCCAGTCAATCCAAGATGAATTGGCTTGTGTCAATGAAGCGCTCAACACAGTTCACAAAACAGGCTTCAGCCCGACTGTCCAACTTTGGCCCAGGCTTGTCCATGCACTTTTCCTTCACGTGTCTCCACGGCGGAACTGGAACCACAACCCACTGCCTCTGGGACCGCCCCTTTTCATTAGTTGTCACTATTTTTTTTTAGCATTGTTGATTTTTCTTTTTCATTTGTCAGTTATTCAAAAGTAGGTGTTCTCACAGGAGTACCTCTAGGCTTTCCAGAAGGACCTGTGTTCATTGGTCTGCACAATTCCAATTATCTATCTAGCAAGGTTCAATCTGCTTCTGCTTTCAATACAGGCAGCCCACTCCACAACCTCTTACTATTGGAGTCCCCCTCAGCCTCTTGTTAGCAGAGGAAGACAGGTAAGATAGCATGCCTCTACAGCCTTCTGTTTTTCTCACCTAACCCCTGGGACCTTTGTTTAGCTTTGCCACACAGAATGTTGACAATAAACAGGAACTCCTAGCACACCCCCTCTCAGGTCCATCACTTCTTTTTGGACTTCTCCTGTAAGCTCTAGCAACATTAGACACTCTTCTAGAATAATGCTTCGTAAGCTTTAAGGCAAAAGATGACCATGAGTTCTCAATTTTTTGGAGGGACAGGGAATGATTCAATAAGCACACATGTGGTGGGAAAAGTATTTGAGCACCATGTTGAATGCCTTCCTTCCCCATTTTAAAGAACCTAGCTCTTCAAATCTCTAAGCTTCAAATTCTGGCTTTGTCATTCAATAGTTGTATGATCTTTCTACTTCATGGAAATCAGGATGCTAAGGGTATCCACTTCATAGGGTTCCTGTGTGTATTAATTGGGTTAAATCACTCTGATATAGAATAAGTTCTCAGTAAATGTTAATAGTTATTAATATTGCTACATGCGAAGAGTTGACTCATTGGAAAAGACTCTGATGCTGGGAGGGATTGGAGGCAGGAGGAAAAGGGGACGACAGAGGATGAGATGGCTGGATGGCATCACCGACTCGATGGACGTGAGTTTGAGTGAACTCTGGGAGATGGTGATGGACAAGGAGGCCTGGCGTGCTGCAATTCATGGGGTCGCAAAGAGTCGTACATGACTGAGCGACTGAACTGAACTGAACTGAACATGTTTATTATTTTTATTGAAACACATTATAATTTTTCCTTTTTTATTTCTGCCTGTGGAAATCAAGATTTTGACAAAGTCAAATGTGGTTATGTTACTGAACCCAGGTCTGGCTGCTTGCCGCTTGATAGCCAGTTCTTGAGGGACAGGGGTTAGTAGGAAAGGAAAGGTAGCTTTATTTCAGATGCTGGCAACCGGGAAAGAAGGTGGACTCGTGTCTGAGGGTCAACTTCAAATTGCGGCTCAGGGGACAGAAGTTTTTAAAGGGGTGTTTCAGGGTTGTGTGGGAGGAGGGAGGGGACAGGGTGGCACAGTCAGTTCTGACAGTTATCTTGATATCAGTGATGTGGTAGTCTGGCCAGCATCCTCTTTAGTTGTTCTGAGTACCGTTAAACTCTAGTTTCAGCATTTGTTCCCACTTCTTGGGGACTGTTCTCAGAACTGTGTGGAGTGGCTTATGTCACAGCTTTTGTCTGGTCATCATGTAGTCATCCTCTCCTCATGCAAGTCACCTTCTTCCACCTGGTGAGGGGCTTCAGTGTCTAAAAAGCAACTCACAAGATACAGCTCAGAATATTATCTATGACTCTTGAGGAGTAACTACAGGTCTTTGGCTCTGCTTGGTGACTAAACTATTGTTTTGTCTTGTGTAAAGGTTTAGAGTGTGTGGCATAACTGAGTTCTAGGGCGAAGGTTGTGCTTATAGTTAGAGGGACCTACATTTTTTGCATCTTTGATCCTGCACAGTATTCAGTAGATTGCTATACATGTAACAGCTGCTGAACAAGTCAAGAAATACAGTTTCTGTGATACACTGGATGTTTCTGAAATGCAAATATTCCACATACTATTGGTAAACCAAGGCATAATGTCAGTATAATGTGGGAGTTAGTTCATACAAGATTTTTCTGAGCATGTTAATTTTTTATTATTGTCAAGGAATAGTAGCTGAACATAGATCTTATTAGCGCACTGAAGCACAGCAAGGAACAGAATACCCTACACAAAAGTCATTCACTTAAAGGTTTTCTTCTTGGCTTAGCTTTACCGCATGTCTGTCTTGAGACTGTTCTTACATAGTTTTCTCTGGCTTGCACGCACTTTCTCCCTGTGGCATTCTTCCATCAACCTACCTTTATCTTTGAAGAAGATCAAACCCTATGTCTATTGTTGATTTTATTCATTATTTAGAAATTTAACATATCCTTTTAACCATTTAATTTATTTAGTAGAAATGCTAATGTTTTTGTTAGTGCTCTGGTTATAGGATTTGAATGATCTGCCACAACATTTTTCTCCCCCAAAACTTGTTATTTTTAGTGTGTGTTTTTGCAGAATGCAAGGACTTTTAAAAATAAATGCATATGACGTTATAGCAGAAACACCTGTGTTGTGTTTGAGATCTTCTAATTGAATTGAAAGAGTGACACCATTTCTCCCTTTTTGGCCATTCAAGGACTTAACTCTTTCAACTATTTAACTTTGTCTTCCCTCATTACCTGCCCTGCTTCCTATCAGCTAACAAATATGATCTAGCCTCTCTTATAAAATCCAAAAAGCAAAGATATCACTTTGCTAACAAAGGTCCGTCTGGTCAAGGCTATGGTCTTTCCAGTAGTCATGTAGGGTTCTGGGAGCTGGACTATACAGAAGGCAGAGGTCAAAGAGTTGATGCTTTTGAACTGTGGTGCTGGAGAAGACTCTTGAAAGTCCCTTGGACAGCAAGGTGATCAAACCAGTCAATCTTAAAGAAATCAATGTTGAATACACATTGGAAGGACTGATGCTGAAGCTGAAGCTCCAATACTTTGGCTGATTCATTGGAAAAGACCCTTCTGCTGGGAAAGATTGAAGGCAGGAGAAGAAGAGGGCAACAGAGGATGAGATGTTTGGATGGCATCACCAATGCAATGGACATGATGAACTTCAGCAAACTCTGGGAAATGGTGAGGGACAGGGAAGGCTGGCATGCTACAGTCCATGGGGTCGTGGAGAGTCAGACACGACTGAACAAAAACAACATAAAAACCAAACCCTCTCTTGACCCCACATCCTCCTACATCACCCTTCCACAGCAAAACACAGAAAGTGTTCTACACATGCTGTCTCTACGTTCTCACTTATTTACTTTTCAACATCCTTCAACCTTGCTTCTGCACATACTAATCCACTGAAACTGCTTTTGTTAAGATCCCCAAGTTTTCCATATTGCTAAATCCAAAGAATAATTTTATTCTCTTATTTTACCTCTCAACAAGATTCTATAATCAATAATTTCCACTAGAACTATATCCTTCAGTTTTAGTGACTGAGATTGAATTTCCTGAGATGTATCCCACTTTCCTGGCTGTTTCTTCTAGTCTTTTTTCTGGCTCTTCCCTTTCTACCCCTCTTCTAAATATTGGAATTCTTTATGCTCTGTCCTGGGATCATCTTTGTTTTCTAACTACTCTTCCTCTCTCTTTAGCTGACCTCATCTTATTCCCAGTGGCTTTATAAATTTGCCAATGATTTTCAAATTTATGTCTCTAGTCCTCACATTGCTTCTCAGCATAAACACTTCGATATCACAAAGATACTTCAATCTACAATATTCCCAAACCAGAAGACTTGATTTTCCTTCCTAAATCTGGTACTTTCTCAGATTTCACCATATAATAAATGGTATCAACATTTACCCAATGATTAGAGCTGAAAACTCAGGAATCATATTTTATTCTTTCTGCACTTTCCAATCTATCAGCAGGTGCTGGAAGAGATCATATGTTTCTGTAACATTTGCAAAAGTAATATATTTTAGCTACATTTGGATAAGACCACTGTCTTTTCCCCATCAGATTTCTCTCTGTCATACTTTCTTTTTTATTGGCAGCATGAGAGTAGCTGCAGAAAGCTTTTGGAATACAGACAAGACGAACTTGAGTTGAGGATTTGTTTAGTTCTGGTTCAGTATAATAGATGCACATGATTCATCATCACTTCCAGGCATGGGAAAGTACCTCAAGCCAGCCTGAGAAATGGCCATCAAGAAAACTCCACCAACAGCCAGCTCTCCTGACTTCAGGACACAAAGGTGGAGGGACAAAGGTCACGATGCAGCTTGAATGCATCCTCCAGTATTTGGCATTGGAAATTTGTGGTCAGTGAAGGAAGACAAGGTTGAAATATCTGGAGTCAGAAGTTAATCTTGTCAAAATATTTTTCTAAGCATCAGATGCGTGTAAAATTGTAGGCAGAGGATTTTGTTCATTCCCCCATCTAGTGAAAATGGAAGTTATCTCCTATCAGGAATCTACTCAGTAATGTAGAATACAAAATTATAAGCACACTGTGATGATTTTGTCTTTTTTTGATGGGGATAAAGCAGTATAGAATTAATCATAATTTCTGTGTTTGTAAAGCTCAAACCTGCAGCAGTACTACAAAGAGTGGAGCTACTCATGTGAATGGTGTGAAAGAAAAAGGGAAATGGAGTCACTATTGCTAAAACAGTTTTCTCAGATGGAGTCAGGAAGCCACTGAGGAAGTGGGACTTATGCCTGTTTCAGTCTGAATGGAATCTATCATTTTGCACTATTGTCCTCTCAAGATACTTATGGAACCCTTGCTCTAAAACAACATGTGATTCTGTAAGCACAAATATTGCCTGACTTGCTTCAGAGTCCGTCACAATTCTTGCTAGACAATTTAGCACCATTGTAGCTTTTATCTTTACAAGCCCCTGACTCTTTCTCTTCCCTGGAACACTCCTTAGGTTATACCCAAATCTCTGTCTCCGGAATCACGATTCTTAACTCCAAATAATGCTCTTTTCCTGTGTAAACTTAATATTAATTACTCCTTGGCAACCACATTTTCCATGCACCCCAACTATCAATAATAGAAAATAAATGCAGATAAGTGATGCCAAAGAATGAATTATATTTCTAGTTTATCTTGTAGAGAAGCAAAAATTGCCACCCCCAAATATGTCTCTTTGGCAGATTAAGTATTTTAAGTTGGTTATTTTCTGATAGAAAACAGGGGGAAAACTCTGAAAACCAGATAGAAGTTAATCTTTTTTAGGAAACGGTTATAAGGGAAATCTCCATCTGTAAGTCTGTCTCCCTCTCTGAAACAGGAAGAAGAGGATGACCAAATCTCTAGAGATTCTTATTAATGGAGAAGGCACAGACTTAAATCTGCATAACAACCTTACCCTTTTTTACTGTGCTTTTCCAGGTAATCTTCCACAATTGACTCCCTCCACCCTCCACAACCTTTTTTGTCTTTAGCTGAGGGTGGTATTTTAGGTGAGGGCTTCTGCCCTTTTCATGAGTTACTCAGTTCTCCTGGGTTCCTCCCATGTCTGCTGCTGCTGCTGCTGCTAAGTCGCTTCAGTCGTGTCCGACTGAGCGACCCCATGGACTGCAGCCCACCGGGCCTCCCATGTCTACACAACGTTAAACTTTGTTTGATTTTCTCCTATTAATCTCTCTCATGTCAATTTATTTCTCAGACCAGCCTGAACAACCAAGAAGGGTAGAGGAAAATTTCTTCCTTCCCAACATTCTGTAAAATGTGATATTGTGATATCACTGTCCAATGAAGAAGAGAGCAGAGTATGTTGTAAAGATAGGTAGGAAAAGTATTTCTGGATTATATAATACTGATGTCTTTTTCCAGCTTTTATACTTTGCAATTTGTTGAGTTTGTTTTCTTATTTTAGATAAATAGTCATTCTAATACCTAATATTATATTCATAATTTTCTAATCACCTTTTTAAGGAAGATGCTCCAAATTGAGGAAGTTTCAGGTACCTGAAACTGGATCCATGACTCCTACCTATGCACACACATATATTTTAAAATCAATATAGTTCCTAGTCTTAATATAAAAAAGAAATAAAATGAAATAACTTACAGTAAGCAAGTATATCCATGATAAATGTGACAGCTATAAATGTAGCCCTATCCAGCAGTGAGGTATTGGTGATACTGTTACCAAAGCTGTTGCCCAAGAGTCATACCTCTGCCCTTCTTATCTAAGTTTCAGAAGGAAGCTGCAAAGAGAAAAGCAAGAACTGATTAGAACCAACTAGGCCCAAGACAGCAGATTTGACTTCTAGTGGTCCATAGAAGTGGTCCTAGAGTCTCATTATATGCTCATTGTAATATATTAGCATATGCTAAGTGACACACCCATAGGTGCCATGACAGTTAACAACTGGAAAAGCCCATACAAGGACTGAACAGGAGTGCTGCATCAGTTTCAGGTCCAAACCACACCCCTGTGCTTGGATTACTTATGAATATTCCTCCCACACTTTCCAATTCCTTCCCTTTTACCTTGACCCTCTTACATATATGGTTTCTCTGCCTAAATTAGGTTGAGAAGTTGATTTGTGAGCCAAGTTCTTGCTTCTTCATTCTTTGACCATTGAATAAAGCTGATGCTGTTCTAATCTCAACATCAGTTTCCTTATTGGCAGCACAGATCCAAGCAGAAAAAGAACCTCCCTGGCTAAGACAAGGGATGGCTAGGATCCTGGTGGGGTCTAGCTGACTAATCTGGTAACAATACAATGATCAGGAACAGTGTGGCTCTTGGTGATCTGATTTGGGGAAACAGTGAATGATCCAAGGATGCTTTTCTAGGAAAACCAAATGTAAGCAGATAGTGTAGGGGATCCCTGGAGAAAGAGAACCAGGCTTGACTTTCTTAACGTGAGAAGCCATTTTGTGATCTAAGCCTGGTCACAATATTTACCCTTCCACAGGTCTCACTAATCAGTGATCTTAAGTAAGGGAATGTAAGAACAAAGGAAAAGCAGTCAAGAAACAAGAGTTCAGCTATTAGACAGGGTTCTAGTTCCTCCTTGAGGGATATACATAACAATCTGATATGGTCTTTGAGTTCTGCAGTAACCAAGGTGGAGGACAGAATGATGATGCTGACCCTCTTGACTTCAATCAGCTAAAGCTTGTACTCAACCCTGACCCCAATTGTATGCTGATTCTCTTCTGCTCAAGCCCTTTCATGAATATATATGTACCCTTAGCTTAAAACTTCCCTGATTTTGATCTTCTGGGAGATACTGCTTTGGGAAAGATCTCCCTATTTACTGCTAGTAATAGTAAATCATCCCTCTTCCCAAACTTTGACTTGGTTATGACATTCACCAAGAGGCAAAGCCAGTTTACAAGTGACACAAGAATAATCTTCCATCAGAGGACACAATAGTTTCTTTCCTATAGAATCCAGAATATATGAAAAAATGTAAAAATGCTTTGCATTGTTTGTCAAATAGATTCAAGGCTCAAATAATTATAAAATACCTGGCTGGACATTTGAAAACAGTGTAAAGGCAGAACAATTCTTTATATTATGCAAGGCTGCCCTGGGTATTACAGGACATTGGGTTGCCTACTAAATGCTAAAAATGCATCCTGCACACTCATCACTGAGACAAGCAACAAGCTACTCCTCCCAGCTTCCAAAAGTTACTTATTAAAATGCAAATATCCTTGGCTGGACTAAGACCTCTTCTCTTTATCTGCTAACAGCCTAAAAGGGATTCCTTTAAAAAAAGAGTTGTTACCATTTTTAACTATGTAATTCCGTAAGGAAGGGTAAAATAAACCTAGCCTACACTACATATGGCTTGAGGGCTGACTCTGCAAAACTGGACTTTGTCTAGAACCACACCTGGGAATGCTCTCAGGACTCCCACAGAGCAACTTCTCTCCTCTATCCCCTCACCTGTGAGTGGAGGAAGGGTCTCCTTGAGGTACAATCACTCCTATGTGATCCGGGATGCACTGCCTTCCAGACCAGTAGCCTTTCCTGCTCATTTTCCTGTGGACAGAAAGAGTTTCTCTCTGCTGCTCCAAAGTCTAAAGGATCCTAAGAAAATGATTGTAATAACAGTAATAAAATCATACACAGCATTTACTATCTGCCAGCCTCTCTTATAAAGCTTTTACTATATTAACTCATTTAATACCCTCAACAACAAATGCTGCCACTATCCACATTTAACCAGAGAAGATGCTGAGTCACAGAGAGGTTTAGTAACTTGTGGAGAGCCAGGTAACCAATATGTGATCTGAGCTGAGAATCAAACTCCAGGGCCTGTTCAGAGCCTGGATACCTAATCTGTCTTACACTTAATCTCTTTACACCTGTGGCAGATGCATGTTGATCTATGGCAAATCCAATACAATATTGTAAAATTTAAAAAAAATTTAAAAAGTAAAAAATAATAATAATAATAATAAAAAATAAAATATTCCTGGATAATAATTTTTTTCTTTTAATTTTTAATTTAATATAATAGTCCAGCATTCATTTTTGTTTTTGTTTTTTTTTACATTACCATTCTTCCTAGGTATCTTCCTCAGCAGGCTTATAATTCTGTTCTGTCTATTCTGAAGGAAAGATCAGGTCACTTACTGATTGTATCTGTTGGAGGCAGAAAGGCAAGTCAGAGGCCCTCTAGGTCTCTTGGCTGGAACATAATTTTTATAAGGCAAAGGTCACATTTGCTTGAGTGCACCTTATGGTTCAGACTGTTCCCTGTCTACAAGGTGCCACAAAGATGCCTCATCTGGACACCTTACAATGAGTAGATCCTAATAGTTCATTCATGGCCAGTTGAGTTTCAATTCCCCACTGCTACAAAGTGAAGAACAGATAAAAGTTTGGAGGACTTCCCTGGTGGTCCGGTGGCTAAGACTCTGTGCTTCCACTGCAGTGAGCCTGGGTTCAATCTCTCACTGGAAAACAGATCTTGCATGCTGTGCAGTAAGGCAAAAAAAAAAAAAGACACCAAAAAACACCCAAACCACTAAGGTTTCTGAAAACCAATAATGGATCAAAATTTGGGACAGAGATGTTGTTAATGAGTGTTGAACACATGAATATCTGGATTCAATGCTTATTATAAGAAGTGAGATTAGGACAAAAATCTATGGGTCCCAGTGAGCACAGGTTTCTGATATCTACAGGCAGGTAATAAGATAAAGGATGTGTGGGACTTGACTGGTGAATCAACCAGTTATGTTAGGGTAGAGCAGAACTATGATGTAATCTTGTGTTTATTTGTACCTTCTGAATTCTCATTTTGTTCCTTTGGGTACCTGTGGTTTTATAGTATGGGAATCAGGATATAGTTTATTCTTCCTGATGTTGATATTTTTGATTTTGTTGTTGTTGTTGTGTGAGTTGAGGATGGGTGGCTTGGTTTGTTTTTAAGCTTTAATGAACTTCTTTAGTTGAATTGGTAAAATCATTGCTATTACTGCTACCAAAATACTACCTTCATTTCACTGCTGGACACTGAAGCTTTGCTTTAGGATGGTGGAGGAAATGAAAATAGTGTATCAACGACAAACCTTATTCTCTCCATAGTAAGAACTAGTACATCTTGAATTCCAGTCCACCTCCCATTCAAGCAGGGAATAACTGAAGACTTGGGGGAGGCTTTAAAATAGACTTTTCGAGTCACAGTAAAGTGACTGTCTCTGAAGGATAATTTTAATGTAGAATCACTGTCCTAGGGTAAAAAAATATCTGGTAACTCTCCTGGACAAACTCTCAACAAAGTGCTGAAACAGATTCCATCTTTGTCTCTTTTAGGATCTTGGTATTTTCAAATATGTACTGCCTTCTGACAGCACCTCAAAAAATTGCATCTTCCCCATTTCTTTCTCCTCCTCTTCCCCAAACAATTTTGTCCATTCTGTTCTTTCCTATAATACTCTCTTCTTCATCACTGTGGGGAGGAGTGAGATTACTTACATAAATTTTATCGGCATAACATACTGGTTCAGAGAAGGCAATGGCACCCCACTCCAGTACTCTTGCCTGGAAAATCCCATGGACAAAAGAGCCTGGTAGGCTGCAGTCCATGGGGTCGCACAGAGTCGGACACAACTGAGGGACTTCACTTTCACTTTTCACTTTCATGCATTGGAGAAGGAAATAGCAACTCACTCCAGTGTTCTTGCCTGGAGAATCCCAGGGACAGGGAAGTCTGGTGGGCGGCCGTCTATGGGGTCGCACAGAGTCGGACGCGACTGAAGTGACTTAGCAGCAGCAGCAGCAGAAGCGACTTAGCAGCAGCAGCAGAGCAACATACTGGTTATCATGGAAAACATCCTATGTATTTGCTGATTGCCTTCAGTTCAGTTCAGTTCAGTCGTGTCTGACTCTTTGCGACCCCATGAATCGCAGCACACCAGGCCTCCTTCCCCATCACCAACTCCCGGAGTTCACTCAAACTCATGTCCATCGAGTCGGTGATGCCATCCAGCCATCTCCTCCTCTGTCATCCCCTTCTCCTCCTGCGCCCAATCCCTCCCAGCATCAGAGTCTTTTCCAATGGGTCAAGTCTTCACATGAGGTGGCCAAAGTATTGGAGTTTCAGCTTTAGCATCAGTCCTTCCAATGAAAACCCAGGACTGGTCTCCTTTAGGATGGACTGGTTGGATCTCTTTGCAGTCCAAGGGACTCTCAAGAGTCTTCTCCAACACTACAGTTCAAAAGCATCAATTCTTTCATTTCGATATTTGGCAAAACCAATACAATATTGTAAAGTTTAAAAATAAAAAAATTTTAAAAAAGCATCAATTCTTCAGCACTCAGCTTTCTTCACAGTCCAACTCTCACATCCATACATGACCACTGGAAAAACCATAGCCTTAGTCCTGTTGAAATGCATGTTTCTCCTGAGTCTTTATTGAGCAATGGTAATAAATGGGATCCAGTCCCATCACTTCGTGGCAAATAGATGGGGAAACAATGGAAACAGTGACAGGTGTTATTTTCTTGGTCTCCAAAATCACCGTGGATGGTGACTATAGCTATGAAATTAAAATACTCTTGCTCCTTGGAAGAAAAGTTATGGCAAACCTAAATAGTGTATTAAAAAGCAGAGATATCACTTTGCTGACAAAGGTCTGTATAGTCAAAGCTATGATTTTTCCAGTAGCCATGTATGGATGTGAGAGTTGGACCATAAAGAAAGTTGAAAACGGATGAAATGATGATTTCAAGTTGTGGTGCTGGAGAAGACTCTTGAGAGTCCCTTGGACTGCAATAAGATCAAACCAATCAATCTGAAAGGAAATCAACCCTGAATATTCATTGGAAGGACTGATGCTGAAGCTGAAGCTCCAATACTTTGACCAACTAGTGGGAAGAGCCAACTCATTGGAAAAGACCCTGATGCTAGGCAAAATTGGGAGCAGGAGGAGAAGCGGGCAATATAGGATGAGACAGTTGGATGACCTCACTGACTCAATGGACATGAGTTTGAGTGAACTCCTGGAGATAGTGAAGGACAGAGAAGCCTGGCGCGCAGCAGTCCATAGCGTCACAAAGAGTCAGACCTGACTTAGCGACTGAACAACAACAACAACAATAAAGGAGGGGAAAAATAGATTTACAGAGCATCTTTTACATACCAGATGCTGTTCAATGCATTTTACACATTTATTATCTTCTTGAACCTCATAATAAAGACATGATCTAGATATCATCATTGTCTCTGTTTTATAGGTAAACCCTAATCACATAAATACTTACACTTTCCAGATTAACTCTTTGCTTTCTTTAAAGATCTGTCACTAAGATATTGCACAACCTGGGACCAGTCAGCATCTTTCTTATCTGAAACTTTCAGTTTAGGAATCTGTAGACCCATATTCTCTAGTTTCAGAGAAGCTGAAAGCTTTGGTTAGATCTTTATGTGCAGCGACTTTATATTTAATTCATTAGTCTTAATTCAACAGTTGGTGGGGTTTCCCTGGTGGTTCAGTGGTAAAGAGTACTCCTGCCAATGCAGGAGAGATAGGTTTGATATCTGGTCCGGGAGGAGCCCACGTGCTGAGGAGCAACTAAGCCACAACTGTTGAGCTTGTGCGCTAGAGCCCAGGAACTGCAACTACTGAGCCCATAGGCAGCAGCTACTGAAGCCTGAATGCCCTATAGGCCGTGCTCCACAACGAGAGCAGCTACCGCAATGAGAAGCCCACGCACTGCAACTACAGAGTAGACCTGCTTGCCACAACTAGAGAAAACACATGCAGCAAGAAGGCCCAGCACAGCCAAGAATACATACAAAAATGAGTATAATTATATATATTAAAAAAATAAAACAGTCAGTATGGAAAAGCTGGCATGATAGAATGGGGCCTTGCTGACTTCATATTGCCTCTGCTATTTCAGAGTTTTGGCAAGGCCCAAATAATAATACCACACACGAAAAAAACTTTGTGGAGGGCAAGCCAATGTAGATATTTATGGAGATGTTATCTCCAGTGTCATTATCAATATCAAATCCTGGAAGAAGGTGACTAATTCTGACCTAGAGTTAAAAAGAAAAGAATTACTCATTGAAGTCCAGGAGGGAAGAAAACAGATGTGGATTTAAAGGAGAAAGGGTGATCAGGCTAGAGGATTTGAAACATAAAAATGGACAAAAGCTGGAGCAATAAAATAAAATAAATTGTATTACTGAGATCCCTTTAAGTTATGGTTTAACATCTGCCTTCCTGTGTTGTAGACCTCATCAGGACCCATGGAGAGAAGGAGCCTCCAAAAATATCTCCAATTTGGCTGGTCGGACAGTGGGTCATAGGAAACAGATGAAAATTTGTGGATTTGTGCACTAATGGATCAGCAGGAAATTAGGTAACAAGAGGGTTGGTAACTCTGGAGAACCACAACAGAATTTCAGCTAGAATTCTGGCCATACTTATAGACATGCATAAAAAGTAATCATGATTGTGAATTTTACTCTAGGATTCGATTTTTCAAATGTTTCAGTCCCAAATTAGCCATTTACTAGGGAGTACTCTAGGATAAATGACTTTACCTCTCTAAGCTCCAATTTTCCTTTCTATAAAATGTAGATAATGATGGTATATCTTCATAGAATTATTTTGAGAAATGAATGAAGTATAAGGTGTATTTAGCATAGTGCCTGACCTATATTTGGAGAAGAAAATGGCAACCCACTCCAGTATTCTTGCCTGGAGAATCCCAGGGATGGGGGAGCCTGGTGGGCTGTTGTCTATGGGGTCGCACAGAGTCGGACACAACTGAAGCGACTTAGCAGCAGCAGCAGCTGACCTATATTAGGTGAATAATTAACTTATTTTTATTCTTCTCTCCTCTGCACCCCACTTTTCTAAGTTGCAAACAAAATAACTATACTTTGATAGTTTAAGAAAGTTTTGTTCCTGTGTGCCCCCTCTGCCCCTCTCCCACTAGATTCCAGGTGTGTACAGAAAGGTGTAATGGAGAGTATGGGGGTAAGTATAAAATTGTCCTGGAGACCTCCCTGGTGGTCCAGTGGTTAAGACTGTGCATCCACTTCCACTGCAAGGGGCATGGTTTCAATCCCTGATTGGGGAACTAAGATCCTGAATGCTGTGCAGTGCAAACAAAAAAAGAAGAAGAAAATCAGTAAATGATTTTACAACTATATATATAAAATTGCCCTTTTAGGCACCACTCTGAATGTTATCTCCAGAGAAGGAAGCAAACTTAGGTGCAGCTGATGCATTAACCAGATATGACACAGAGAACATTTCCTTCTGCTTTTCACTTTCAAGTTTATTCTAGGGCCTTGGATCTCTGCAGCTCAGTTGGAGGCCACGGAGAAGATGCCTACTATTCCCATGGGAGCCCCTGCCCTGCTGTGGATAGCTCTGCTGCTTTTCTGTAAGTAGAGTTACCAGCCCCCTTGAAGGGGCCAGAACAGATTGGGGGAGTGGCTGGTGAGGGAGAGTTGACAGTTTTATTGCTGACTTTTTCTAGGTTATGAGCAAACTGTGGGTCATTTCCCAGGGATTCTGTAGGGAGGACGAGCTGGATAGGGGGGTTGGGCATCATCTAAGGAGGGGGATTGGGCATCATCTAAGGAGGAAGCCGGACTGAAAGTCTGGTCCTTGCTATCAAGCTGGATTTTCCTAGAGGGTAAAGGAGGGACAGCAGAGGAAGGAGAGAAGCTCCTTCTCTCCCTTAAACAGAGTCCTGAAAAGATGGTTGGCCCTTTAAACTCCATGGATGTGGACCTCAGCATCATAACCAGATCCCAGTCTTCAGGTATGCAGAAGGCTGGGGTCAGATACTAACTTATTGTCTCTGGATTTTGCAGCTCCAGATGGCATGTCAGCAGGTGAGTCCTCTGTCCTTGTTCCCTCAGCATTTCAATGTGTCTGGAAATTGCCCACCCTTCATCCTTTCCCTTTATCCCATCATCTGTTTTTTAATGATTATTAATCTGCTCTTCCCTGCTACCGCACTTCCACCTGCCTCATCTTCCTTCTTTCCCCCATTCAAAAGCTTCCCACACAGCACTTTATTCTCTCAAGTCACCCTTTCCTCTTTTATGCAAACATTCATGTCTGCTGAGCATCTGTCTCAGCCTCTGCTCCAGATACTATGATATAAACTCATTTAATTCTTACATCATCATCCCTGTTATTATTATTGCCATTTTATAATTGAGGATACTGAATTAAGATTAAGTAATTTGTTGGCGGTTACATGGCTAACAAGGCACTGGATTCTAACGTAAGTCCCTTAAATCCAAGTCTAGTTCTCTTTTGACCATATCACCTCTTCCTCATCACCACCTGGCCACTTCCAAAGTCTTCATTCAAATCCGTACCATATCTCTTTGTTCTTGAAAGCCTTTTAAGACTGATCATCTTGGTGATTCTCAGTACCTTCCAGAATTGACATATAATTTTCATTCCCTATTCACTCACAATTAAATAGTCATAAAAATTTAGAGCTGGGAGAGGCCATGTATTTCATTTAGTCCACTACCTTAATTCATCCATTATTCACTCATTCATCAACTCAATAAATACTTAATGAATACTCGCTATGTAGTAGTCATTGTGCTGAACTATGTATGAACATCACAGACATAATCTCTGCCTGAAAAGAGACTTCAATCCTCATTTACAGATACTGAAATTGGAATCAAGAAAATTAGAGGGATTATCCTCTTTGTTTTTTAATATCTTACATTCATGTCCTATTTTTTCCTAGGTTGGGAGCTAGAGTCCCTAGGTGGGACCACAAGATTCTTTCCTCCTTCCTTTAATTCTAGGACTCAGGTTTCTTATCACCAACAGTTTAAGGGTAGATTGACCGTTGATTGACTATTATTATGTCTGTACTCTGGAGGCTGAACAGATTTCAATGATATTTTCCCTCCTTCCATATCTCTTTCCACAATCTGTTCTTCTCAAAGCCATCTGGAAATCTAAGGTGTCCTTGAATCCACCATGGAGAAAAATACTTAAAGGAGATGCTGTGACTCTTACATGTGGTACGAATGGTTCCTCTGAAGACCAGTCCTCTCTGTGGATCCACAATGGAACCAGTTTCACAACGAATAATTCAAGATGGCACATTGTGAAAGCACGCATGCAGGACAGTGGGGAATACCAATGCCGAATCAAAGGATTTGCCATCAGTGAACCCGTATACCTAAATGTCATCAGTGGTAAGTTCCAGGGCTACAGAAGTATCAATTCTCTCATGTGCGGAATGGCCCATCTGACAATGGGGAGAAAGCAAGTTATTCCAAGGCTTAGAGAAGCAAGGTGGAACTCAAGGTCTCTCTCCACATACAGGTCCCTCTCTCTTCTTCTGCCTCTACTCCATCTGACCTTCTGGCTTCTTTCAATATTCTAGCAGTCTCCCAATGTTCCTCCTCTAGTCTGTTTCATTTCTATCTTCTCTACCTGGCTACAGATGCATATTACATGGTCAAATGGCATATTGGATACGTGAACATTACAAAGAGCTCTTTGATTTAAAGATTTACTTTGCCATTTCCATGTGTCATGACCTGAATATTAAGTTGTACTCTTTTTTCTTTGCTTAATTTATTTTTTAATTGAAGGATAATTGCTTTACAGAATTCTATTGTTTTCTGTCAAACCTCAACATAAATCAGCCACAGGTATATATATATATCCCTTCCCTTTTGAACCTCCCTCCCATCTCCCTCCCCACCCCACCCCTCTAGGTTGATGCAGAGCCCCTGATTGAGTTTCCTGAGACATAGAGCAAAATTCCCCTTGGCTATCTCTTTTACATATGGTAAAGTAGTAAGTTGTACTCTTCATTTTGAAAGCTCTCTCTTTACATTCCTCATGTACTCTACTTTTACTTAAGAACAAATCTTATGTTTTGCTTCATCACTCTCCTACTGTCAACAATTAGTGCAGTGTGCTCAGGCATATGTGGGTTACTTTGTAAATGTTCAGTGAACAAAGTAATGATTTCATTTGAACAGCTAGGTCATTTATATTTTGTTTTATATTTTTAAATATAAATATTTTTAAAGTATAAGCACATTTTGTATTTTTTCTCTTGAGTGAAAAGAGATGTTTCAACATCTGTGTACAAATTCTTAAGTAGAAACTGCTGCTACTGCTGCTAAGTCGCTTCAGTCATGTCCGACTCTGTGCGACCCCATAGATGGCAGCCCACCAGGCTCCCCCATCCCTGGGATTCTCCAGGCAAGAACACTGGAGTGGGTTGCCATTTCCTTCTCCAATGCATGAAAATGAAAAGTGAAAGTGAAGTCGCTCAGTCGTGTCTGACTCTTAGCGACCCCATGGACTGCAGCCTACCAGGCTCCTCCATCCATGGGATTTTCCAGGCAAAAGTACTGGAGTGGGGTGCCATTGCCTAAAGCAGTGTAAAATAGCTTCTTTATTTTTTTGGAGTAGATTCTAGAAAAGTCCTCAAGGATTGCTCCTAAATAAAATATGCTTATGCAACCTAGACATGTTTCTATTCTAAATTTTGAGTTCTTAAAATGACATTAGCCATAAAACCTGACTCATTATTGACAAACATTCATTGAGAATCTACTGATTCCTAGGTATTATTAGGCACTGGAGATATGATGAAAGGAACAGACATGCTCCTGACCTCTGAAGTAGAGAGCCCAATGAGGAAACGGACATCCAATCAATAATTACACAAATAATTAATTCAAATTGTAATGCATGTTCTGAGGAAGCTGGAGGCTTACTATGATTAATAGAACTGGGAAGCACCTATAAGTTTAGAGAGGACAACTCTACTAGGCTAGGACTCTCCAGGCAGAGTAGGATAATTTCCCCTTTAGTGACCAAATGCAACAATAGAGCTGAAAGGGATAATGGGTTTCAGACTTCCTATGGGTGGGCTCATCAGAAGTGTCAGCAATGTTGTGGCCCCAGAATTACCTTTCAGGAGGAAAGAGTATTTATCAACAGAGGAGACTGAGCCAAGAAATGGGTTAATGACAACGGTTTCTGATACTCTCTGCATGACCTTTTTTACTATCTTATTTTTCTTTTATCTGTCATTGTTAAATAAATATCTTAATGAATATTTTTCAGACTGGTTGATCATTCAGGCCTCTGCTGAGGTGATGATGGAGGGTGAGTCCCTCTTCCTCAGGTGCCACAGTTGGAAGAATCTGAATGTCTTCAAGGTGATCTACTACAAGGATAACAAAGCTCTCAAGTACTGGTATGAGAACCACAACATCTCCATCACCAATGTCACAGAAGGGAACAGTGGCATCTATTACTGTGTGGGCAGAATTCAGAGGCTGCCCTACATCTCTAATAAACTCAAGATTATAGTAAAAAAACGTAAGTTGGTGAAGGAAAGGGAATGAGTCCATATCAGGGGAAAGGAGAAAGAACATTTGAGCCTAATGCAATTGAAGCTATAGAATGGAGGCAACTGTGATTCCTTGAAAAGTCTACTAGGTTTGCAATGAGGAGACCAGGGGTAGAGTATATCCCTTAGTCTCTGTCTCAGATTCCTTACTTGTTCATTGGCAACAGTAATACCTGCTCACATTATGGAATTTTTACAGATGTTAAATGCAATAGTTGTGAAATGGATTTTTAAACTGTTGAGTATTAGTCAAGCAAAGTCATCTATTGCTCCTGGGGAGAAACTTACATTTATCAAATAGAAAACAGTTTCAAAGTTGAAGGAACAAACTCTTTATAGCTTGAAGAGTCTATTCTAGCCTATGAGGGATGGGAAAGGAAACCAACTCAACAGGCTATGTGCCTGTGAATTAGCAGATGAGAAAGAGAGCTTGATATGGAAAGAGTAGTCAGGCAGGCTGCCTCTGTAGCCAATGAAAGGCTGCCATTTCCAAATTTCATATAAAAGAATGAGCCTTTAAAATATTTGCTTTGCAATGAGGAAATCAGACATTTGCTTGGTACACTTTGCTCATGCCAAAATCTTAAAAAACATGAGACCAGAAGCCACAATTAATTTCTAATGGTAGTTCTCTGTTAACTAATTTGAGACCTGTTGTTTGATTTTCACTGTGCTTCCAGTATCCTTATCTGTAAAACAAAGGGTTTGGACTAAACTTCATTAAAATTGCTTGGAGAATTAAAAAAAAAAAAATACTGATGTCTGTATATCATCCCTTGAGCTTCTAACTTAATTAGCTTGGAATAGGCCTGGACATCAATATTTGAAAGCTCTTCCAGGTAATGGTAATAGGCAGCCAGTGTTGAGAGTCACCGGTCTAGGTGATCTGTGAGTAATTTCTGGCTGTAATATTCTAGGGTTCTAAAATTCTAGAAAAATTGCAAAAAATCATTACTTTGTAAATAGAATAGCAGAATCACAAAACAGTGGACTTGAAAGGCAATTTACTTATTGCCTTGTTCAGTTGCTCCATTGTGTCTGACTCTTAGTAACCCCATGAACTTAGCCTATCAGGCTCCTCTGTCCATGGGATTTTCCAGGCAAGAATACTGGAGTGGGTTTCCATTTCCTCCTCCAGGGGATTGTCCCAACCCAAGGATCAAACTGGTGTCTCCTCCATCTCCTGCATTGGCAGGTGGGTTCTTTACCACTAAGACACCAGGGAAGCCAACTTATTAATATTTATGATCTAGCCCAATATCTTAATTTCACCCAACAGACATGCAATGAATGATGATTGTTTGAGAAATAAGGCACTGGTGACCCCCTGCCCTTACTCTATCTGCTTCCCACCTCCATGTCCTATGTGGACATTGGTCTTGTGAGGCTCCAAGGGAGGGATCATCTTTCCTATGACCTTTTCCATTAGGCATATTGGCCAGACAAGCCATTAGAAAGGGACTGTGGGGGAAATACTCAGGACTCCCTGGGGCTTCAGGGAGCACAGACTGAGGAACCCAAACCTATGAGTGTTTTGTCTCTGCTACTGGATGTCATTTCATGCTAGAAGGTGAAGGACCATGTTGGATCCTTCTTTTAGGGAAGATGAAGACTTTAACCTCAGTTTTCAATTCCTAATATGAGTTATGTTTCTTATTGCATCTAGCATACCCTCAAAGCAACTATTTCTGGCTACAATTTCTTATCCCATTGTTGGTGGTGATTCTGTTTGCTGTGGACACAGGGTTGCTTATCTCGACCCAGCAGCAGTTCACATTACTATTGAAGATGAAGAGAACCAGGAAACGCAACAGATTTACGGACCCACAGCCTAAACCAGATCCCCCAGGGAACTGAAGTCACTCCTCAAGAAACCTCTCCGATGGCAATTTCTTTTTGGCTTTAGTAAATGCTTCTCAGTTGTCAAAGACAACTCACAAGGTACATAGAAAATGCTCACAGCTTTATAGAACTTCATTAAACTTCATTAAACTAATGGAGTGGCACGTAATAGTAAGTGCTCAATAAGCATCATTTACATAAGTAAAGAAACGAATAGATTCATTTATTAGCATCTGTAAAAGCGATATACAACTTGAATAAAAGTATGAAACCATGTAATGTGACAGTTTTGTTTTGTTTTTGTTTTAATTTCCTTTTTTTGTTGTTTTAATTTAATTTAATTTTTTAACTTTACAATATTGTATTGGTTTTGCCATATATCAACATGAATCTGCCACAGGTATACACGTGTTCCCCATCCTGAACCCTCCTCCCTCCTCCCTCCCCATACCATCCCTCTGGGTCGTCCCAGTGCACCAGCCCCCAAGCATCCAGTATTGTGCATCGAATCTGGACTGGCGACTCGTTTCATATATGATATTATACATGTTTCAATGCCATTCTCCCAAATCATCCCACCCTCTCCCTCTCCCACAGAGTCCAAAAGACTGTTCTATACATCAGTGTCTCTTTTGCTGTCTTGTATACTTGGTTGTTGTTACCATCTTTCTAAATTCCATATATATGCGTTAGTATACTGTTTTTCTTTCTGGCTTACTTCACTCTGTACAATAGGCTCCAGTTTCATCCACCTCATCAGAACTGATTCAAATGTGTTCTTTTTAATGGCTGAGTAATACTCCATTGTGTATATGTACCACAGCTTTCTTATCCATTCATCTGCTGATGGACATCTAGGTTGCTTCCATGTCCTGGCTATTATAAACAGGGCTGCGATGAACATTGGGGTACACATGTCTCTTTCCCTTCTGGTTTCCTCAGTGTGTATGCCCAGCGGTGGATAATGTGACACTTTTAAGTATTCGAGGCTTGCTAGTTTTGAGGCATAACCATGAAGTCCTAGATTAGAAATGTTCTCTTTTGTAATGTTCTCTCCATTGTAAGTCTGACCTACGAATGAGAAGACAAGGAAGAATGTGCTGATGAAGCTGATCATTTTTATGTTCTCTCTTCACTTACTATCACATGAACTTCTAGCTCTTGGCAGAATCTGGGGCAGGCTTGAGCCCCTGAATTCTGGGGGTGAGGCTCAGTCTAAGAGTTCCCTGTGATTGTTTCACTCCTGTCTTATCTCCCCAAATTAAATCTTGTATATCCTCTTACAGTACCTGAACTAAACATCTTAGAAATACTCACACATAATAACTCTCACAATGAAAAAGTACAGGACTGAATAAGATCTCAAACAAAGTCCCAGTCTTTTTTCTCCTACCCCTGCCCCACCTCTGCTCATGAAGACAGTTATACGGGGCCCTGGGGAAAGCACTAGAGAAGAGAGGAAGGTACTGTTGGTGCTGACCAGGAGTTCACAACAGGAAATGGGAGATCAGAGCACCTTTAGTTTATCTGTTTTTTTTTTTTTTGAACAATTAATAACATAAGGAAGTGAACTAGGGGGAACATCTGTAAATATTCATAAGACTGACAAGTCCCATTTTCTCCAAAGGGGTCATAAAGAATAGGGAAATCATTAAAGGGTTTTTTTTTTTTTTTAATATAGGTATCTGCTGTTGGCATAAAGGAAACCCTTACATCCCCTTGAGTTCTGTGGCTGAACTAATAAAGTTGACACAAGGCAAATTAAAAGGAGGAAAAGAAAGAAATTTTAATTCAGGTGCTCAGAGGTCTCATAGACATGGGACCTTAGAAGTGGCCAAAGCAGGCAACCTTTATACTTTTCAGACAAAGAAATGATACATTTGAAAGGAATTGACAGGACAGAGAAGCTTAGGTTTGGAGTGCTCAATTCATGAAGAATCTAATCAGAGATTGGGCTTGAGGTATTAAATAAAAGAAGAAACAAGGTTTTCTTCTTATTATTATTTTTAATTAGAGGATAGTTGTAGATATCCCTTCACCCCATCCCACCTGTCTAGGTCCTTACAGAGTACTGGGCTGAGCTCCCCGTGTTTTATATATACACACAGTCATTTTCATTTCTTTTCCATTATGGTTTATTACAGAATATTGAATATAGTTCCCTCTGTCATATAGTAGGACTCTGTTGTTTATCCATCCTATATATAATGGTTTGCATCTGCTAATCTCAAACTCCCAAATCCATCCACCCCACTTCTTAAGTAACTTTAATTCAAAATATTCAATATGTCATTGTGGCATATTTAGAGACAGCCCACATTGAGTCCTAACACTGGTATGAACCTCCTTAACACTGTCCATGCTTTTTTTTTTATAATAATTTCAGAGAGATAGTGACCAGATTCCCAGGAAACGGCCATTGGCACTTGGCTTTGTGTAAAGAGGCTTTATGGGTGGAGAAGGGATTTTTTTCTGCAACAATAGGCCAGGAAAAGTCCCTATAGGAAGCTCCTTGCTGTTATTCCTAGATACTCCCCTACCTTTAAGAAAAGATAGAAGGTCTATTATAGTTACAGGCTTGGGACCAGAGTCATACAGAACATTCATTAACAACATCTAGTCTCATAGTGTTTTACACACAGCTATGTATCAGGCTGAAGAGCAAGTTACTTACTCCTTTATTTGTTCTGAGACTAAGTGACCCAGAAGAATTGAGAGAGATTGAACATGGATAGTCCAGGCTTTGTAAGCTTCAGATACATCTTTCTGAGTCTTGACTGTTACACTTCATGTTTCTTCCATTTACATCCTCACCCACAGCTTGCAAGCACTATGGACTAAGCACAAACCTGGAAGTTCGAGCTGTTGATAACTAGCTGTGTGACTGGGGCAAGTTCTTTCCAGTCTCAGATTCCATTTCTTCTTTGTAACAAGGGAGGTTTGGACTAGGTGGTCTCTAAGCTCCCTTTTAGCCCAGACATTTTGTCTTTCATTGCACGGGAACCTGGCTCTGTGTGGTGACTCTCCAGTACAAAGGTTGAGAACACATTCCCCAAGAAGCTCCAGTGTGAATTTCTCTTTCATACTCCACATACTGTTCTCTCCTTTCACTGTGTTCTTTCATATATTTAAATTTCAGACTTGTATCAGACTTATGTCTACCATTTATTTCCACATTTTTTTCTTCCTGATAGTCATACATCTATTCTGTAGGGAATGTGGAACACATAGTTGGATCTTGAGTACTCTGTGGACCCTCCAAATATGGCACTTATAAAGATGTCTTTATATATATATATATATACATATATATATGTATATAAAATCTATCTGTGACAGAAATAGTATGAATGTCACCAAATGATTAGATAGAAATAATTCACCCCAGCTTCACCCTCTGTTACCTCCAATCCCTTACCATAATGGTCTAGACTAGCCCATAAAGCAAATTTCTTTCCCACGATTACTGTTCCAAATTATCTGCCATAAACTGTCACAAACTCCCAATAATAAGGGATTTGTTTTTGAACATCAAGTCAGTAGCTCCCTGCTACTGACCAGTGGAAGAAAAATTTCCATGGCCCTCAGGAGTAGAACAGACAAAAGATACACCTCATCAGTATTTCAGGAAATTGAATACTTGAAGAAAGGCTCTGCTTTCTCTCTTTTCATTAAACGGAACATGGAACAACAGAACATCTCCTTGAAGTCAAAAATGGGAGCTTTATGTTGAGAATGGCAGAGGCACTTGCCAGCCTGGGTCCCCAGAAAACCTCAGAGAGTAGTGTTATCTCCTTGCCTTAAATTGTCTACCCAGCCCTGGGCCTTAAATTGTCTACCCAGCCCAAGTTCCCAACTGATGCCTTATCAGCTTCCATGACATTCCCACCATAAGTCTTTTACTCTGTAACTGTGCCCAGGATCACTGTTAAAGCCACTTGCATACATCACTTAAAGCATCCACAATCTTTCCCTTCTTGAAGACTTTCCTGTTTTTCCTGTTATTTGCTATTTTTGAACTATCTCTGAGAGAAGTCAGTAATCTCACTGCAAGGTAAGGAATGCAATGAAATTTGCGGGGAGCCAGAGTGAGGAACTCCACCCATGGCAAAGGTCATGAGGAAGGAGGCTCAGCATACTCAAAGGCAGGATCGAGCCTCAGGAGTCCCCCTGGAAATTCTCGACCATCTACCCCCCAAACCAGAGTCTGCCTACTTTACTGCTTTGTGCTCTCACCTACACCTTTGACTTTACGGGGGGCTGTCTTCCACCACCATCTCTCTCCTGAACAGGTTCTTCCGGCCACATGTGATTGTTCAGAGCCTCCCAACTGTGAGAGGCATAAGATGTTCTAAACTGTCTAAATACAGATTCCTTTGAGCAGTTAAAAGATTGATTAGAAATTGTATTGGTGAAGGGTTTTTCACTTGTTGGGCCAATGTTTGTTGCTAAGTTTCCATATCCCTTACCTGCTGTGTCCCTGGCAGTGTATTGATTAATATAATTGGTGTAAGTAGTAGCTTTAATGTTTGTAACCTTGGACCCTTGAGTTAATTCTTTTTCTTGTTATAGCCCACCACACCTTTGCCCTATAGGAATGCAACTTTATCTAATGCTTTTGGAGGGTGGCTCCTGACTAATCACCTTTATAGAAAAATAAGTTTTCTGAAGAAAGGGTCTTAAAATGTTAACAGGCCTCCGGGCCAGAAGATGATGCAAATCACCTAAACTTTTGCATATGATAAGTTTGCAGGAAGAAAGCCTGGCTTACTGCATGACTCTACCCTTCCCCCATTATCCTCTATGCATAACTTAAGGTATAAAAACTACTTTGGAAAATAAAGTGCGGGCCTTGTTCACTGAAACTTGGTCTCCCCATATCGTTCTTTCTCTCACCTTCTGGCTGAATTATTCAGCCTCTTTTCTCCACTAAATTTTCTCACTGAGCTATCCTTATTCTATTACTCTTTATATCCTTATTAACGTTTAATTAAGCAATTGTTTCCTGATCCTCGCCGATGCCATCCCCGCTTCGAATTCCCTGGATCCACGAGGGCTGGACCCCGGCAGAAATTGAACTTGCTTGCAGAGAAATTTTTGAAGACAAAGAAATGACTTCCTGTGGATTCTGAGAAAAATGCTAATTTTTATTTATTTATTTATTTACCAGTTTGCAACAAGGTAATACTGCACTGCCACAAACTAAGCTGAACCAGAGTAAATATCATTCAATTAATAGGATTAAATTTTTGAAAATTAACATCTTTTTAAAATTAAAATACAGGAACCACTGATCTTCTACCTTCACTAGCTCATATCAAGGCTGAAAATTTGGAATCTCCATTGACCAACCACTGTTCTAGCAATGGGATCCTAAAAGTTGCAGACTGGGATCTCTAAGAAACAGAGTCTGAAACAGAGATTTGAAAGCAGCAAGTTTATTAGGGAGTGCTCTCAGCATCAACACCCATGCGGGATGAAGGTAGAGGGCGAAGTGGAAATGTGATGGAGTCATGCAGAAACCGCAAATCATCTCACAGATAGGAATTCCTGAATCTGGGAGTACCCTTCATAGCTATCTTAAATTGAGGAAAGGGTGCCAGTCTATACCCTGAAAAAGATAAGTCATTGGAAAGCCCACCCATGGGAAGGGGCTATGACTCTGGAGATGGCAATTCTTTAGCATGGTAGTTCCTGAAGTGGGGTTCAGCTGCCAGCTGTCAGCCCAAGACATTTCCAGCAGCTAGGGAAATAGATGTGTGGGTCCTGAAGGGGCAGCACCAGAGCAGCTACCAAATACAATTTCAAATTGAAGTGAGTGTGACACTGGCCATCAGATCTTTACCTAACAATTTTATCTACATTAAACAGAACTACTAAGAAAAAAATTATAACTGTTTTCTGGCTATCATAATAGAAATAAACTGACTCTGTCATTTCTAAAAATATGGTCACCAAGGCAAAGATATTTTTTATCTTTTATCTCTGGTCAGATTTTATATACCAGTGTTTTTCAGCAAAGCTAGATATGTTAAGTTGACTTAGAAGATTTGTTCATTTCCATTGGTTTGTCCCATTTTCAGCACCTAGATAACTTCACGACACTCTTACAAGTGACATTTTGCCTCTGCAGGACCACCCCATGGGATCAGCTAGATTCTGGAGACTGCAGAAGCTGCGTTTGAAATGCAGGCTATACCTGATCTTTAGCATAGAAGGCCAGAGTGCTGTGAAAGGATAAGGGAGAGAGAACCAGAGCATATGAAAGCATCACCTTCTGTGATGCTCAGACATAAAGTGCTGTTTTTTAAACTCAGGTTTTAAGTTGGGAATATCTAAGAAGAAATTTCTGAAGATTAACCACTGAAAGTTTAGGTGGTTTTTGTTGTTAAGTTGCTGAATTGTGTTCAATTCTTTTGTGACCCCATGGACTGTAGCCCACCAGTTTCTTCTGTCTGTGGGATTTCCCAGGCAAGAATAGTGGAGTGGGTTGCCATTTCCTTCTCCAGGGGATCTTCCTGACCCAGGGGTCAAACCTGCCTCTTCTGCACTGGCAGGCAGATTCTTTACCATTTAGCTTCTGGGAAACCATGATAGCTTAGGAGCTGACTGGAAAAATTTTTCATTAAATCAAGCTTCAGACTTTGTCTTATTAATAAATGACTTCAGAAGCTGCAGTTCAAGTGCTTACATTTATAACACTACTTCAAAGATTTAGGTCTACTCTGCAAAAGGAACTCTGATTCTTCTTGGCTCCTCCCAGCCTCCATCCTCTTTCACTCCTGTGTTGGAGGTATGAAAGCATTAAACTGTTTATCATGATCTCCTTTCCCAAGGAGTTTTCTCACTAGTTTTTACCTAGGCATCTTGGGACTGGACAACCCACCTCTGTGCTCTCAGTAGCTGAAGATCTTTTGCATTACCACATATGTACTCCTCATTTCCAGAAATAGTCAGTTAGGGCAGTTCTGTCCACTTGGAGAGTAGGTTTTTTTGTTCGTTTGTTTGCCTTTTGAAGACCCCTCAGGCTGTGGTGGGATATTAGCAAGCAGCAAAATCAGATTACAAAAAGCCTTCAACATCCACAGAAAAGGACATGCATGTGTCTCCACACTTACTTGTTAAATAAATTTTGCACAAATTACTCCTACGCCCTTAACCACCACAACAGAGGTTTTTCTGAGGTGGTTTCCAAGCACTTTATTTATTAGCCTTTTAGAACTCTGCTGAATTTTGTCTTACTGTAGTTGTATAATCCAACATATTCTCAGGACATATTTAGATATGTATGTACACGAGTGTGTGACAGAATATGGGTATGAATGACCCACACAGATAAATCTTTTCCCTGTATTCTTAAGGGTATGATAAGTCATTTTCTATTCTCTCTTAAGGAGAACACAGAGAAGCATGACTAACTCAAATGGAAGCCTCCAGTTTTAGCACCCAGTTCAGTCTATTCTTGATCCCATACTGAGCAGCATTACTAAAACAGCATTAAAATTAATATATGTTTATGAAATGAGAGAAAAGGCCTTCCACAACTCTAACCACTAAGAGGAGAGGGGCTTTCGCCCCACGGCTCTGCACAAAGCATCTTTGACATCCTGGTTCCTCAGACTGTACACGACAGGGTTTAGCAGAGGGGTGATCACTGTGTAGGTCACTGAGATGAGTCTGTCCTGCCCCAGGGAACTCTGGGACTTAGGCTTCAGGTAAATGATAGAGGCACAGCCATAGTGGATGATGACCACGATGAGGTGGGAGGCGCAGGTGGCAAAGGCCTTCTTCCGACCCTCAGGTGAAGCAATCTTGAGGATGGTGGAGATGATGAGGACGTAAGAGATGAAGACCAGTCCCATGGGTACAACAAGGACACAAATACTGACAAAAACGTTGATGATCTCATTGACAGTGGTATCTGTGCAGGCCAGCTTCAGCAGGGGTCTCACGTCACAAAAGAAGTGAGAGATGACAAAGGCATCACAGAAGGGCAGGCCAAACACAGACGTTACCTGGACAATGGCCATACTCAGGCCAATTCCCAGGGACCCAGTTGCCAACTGGATACAGGCCTCTTTACCCATGATGACTGAATACCGTAGAGGGTTGCAGATGGCCATGTAGCGATCATATCCCATGGCTGTGAGCAAGAAGCAGTTATTGATACCAAAGGTTAGATAGAAAAAGAGCTGAGTGGCACAGCCTTGGAGAGAAATGGTCTGATGAGGACTCAGGAGGCCAGAAAGCATACAGGGAATGATGGCCACAGTATAGCAGGTCTCAGAGATGGACAGCATGCTTAGGAAAAAGTACATGGGAGTATAAAGATGATGGTCCAGGCGAATAATAGTCAAAATAACAGCATTGCCAGAGAGAGTCAGCAGGTACAAAGTTAGAAAGACAACAAAGAAACCAAGCCTGTGCTGCCACCCAAAGCTGGAGAAACCTTCAAAAAGGAACTCAGCCACAGAAGTGGAGTTTGGCTTTGGCATTGAGGGAGACTGAGGTCTAGAAGAGCTCAGCAAAGGAAAGAAAGGTATGATGAGTTAATCATGAAAGATAATAGGCTGGACCAAGGCCTTCAGTGAAGGGTGTGTCCATTTTATGAGCAATGCCTGAGCCCTCAAGAGTCATCAGTGTTCAGGTTAGACCACATGCTCAGAGCCATCACTTTCCCCTCTCTTTTCTTTAGTACTATAAAGGTTTTATGCCAGGACCCTGGGGTTTATGGCAGAAATAGACCTGAGAAAGAAAAGAGAGGCACATCAAAAGGCAGATTTGTAGAAATAATTACCCAGCCATGGAAGAGGTGAGTCCAGGTTCAGGAAGACACCCAGCTCTAAAGTTCTTCCTCCAACACTCTTTTTTTTTTCTTTTTTTGCAGGACAGAAGATACTTACAGCCAATAAACATATGAAGACATATTCAAATCTCAGTATTAATTAGGGAAATGCAAGGCAAGATGGTGACATATCATTTTAGACTCATTCAACTGTCAAAAATAAACTGGCCAAAGCAAGTGTCCTCCTCCAGCACTTTTGATTTAGCCCCCTCAGCATCCAGTGGGGAACAGTAATCTAAGTGAAAGACAAAAGACACTCACAGCTGATATTCTTTCAATACTGTCAGAATGCTCTCTCAAGACCAAGTGTCCTGCAAGGGTCCTAGGATGACTTCTCCTCAGAACCCTTTGTCCTAGGCTTTACTTCCCTAAGTCCTACACTAAAATCTACTGTGATCATGAAAGACTCAAAAAGACCATGCAGGTAGTTAGCTTATTTCCCTGAATTCTAGCCGAAGGCAAGGAGAGAATGAAATAAATAAAATAAATATGAACTTACTCCTTCAAGTCACTTCAAGTATGAAAGGGTTTCCCTAGTGTGAGAAAAGACAAAACTTTTAATCAGAGAAGATGTTCTGTAACAGATGTTCTATTTTTCATTTCAATATTGTATATTCCAAGTTATGATGGGGATAGAAATGTGCTTACTCAATGTGAACTCCAGATTGGAGACCATACTTGAACAGAGTTAACATTGCCCATAAACCCATATCTACTCCTGATTACCCACCGTTTAACCATTACTGTTATTCAGGAAGCTAAGATAGATCCTAATTATATTCCTTTCCTGTTTGTTCCTGAAGACAGTGCTTCTTGAAATTCTCTCCACTCTGTCTTCTCCTCTCCATGCTTCTTACCAACACTCAACTTTCAACCTCAAAAAAGTTTTCCTAATTAATCCCCTTTATTTAAGCTGACCTTAGACCAAGTCTTCCTTCTGAATGTTGTCACAACATTCTTTTTAAAAGTCCACTGATGGAGAGTTCTTGCACAAATTCCTACATGTGTGCGTGCTAAGTAACTTCGGTCATGTCCGACTCTTTGTGATCCCATGGACTGTAGCCTGCCAGGCTCCTTTGTCCATGGGATTCTCCAGGCAAGAATAATGATATGGGTTGCCATGCCCTCTTCCAGAGAATCTTCCTGATCCAGAAATCAAACATTTGTCTCCTACATCGGAGGTGTATTCTTTACTCACTGAGCCACCTGGGAAGCCCTTAAATTCCTTCATTAGCCTCTCTAAATTTTAGGCATGATATTTAAACTTATTTGTATATTGAATACAGTAATGCTCCACAAAGTTGACATAAGTATTACATGAGTTAATATATTAGAAGAGTTTGATAACAGTACTCAACACATAGGGAGCCTTTAATAAATAATAGTTTTATTAGTACTTTTTTCTGCAGGATCTTAGTTCTGCAACCAGCAATGGAACCTGAGTCCTCAGCGGTGAAAGTACTGAATCCTAACCACTGGATGGCCAGGGAATTCCCTAGTACTTCTTTTTACTTTCCACATATTTAAATATTTAAACCAGTTTAAATACTTCAGAGAAGCAGGATAGGGTAGACAGGCTTAAACCTAGCATTCTAGGGTATATAAATAAGCCTGTGATTCTAGTCTTGATTTTATAAATTTTATTATTTACCTTCCAATTGTTCATATGGACTTTTTCTTGCTCTTTAAAAATTTTTATTGAGGTACATTGATGTACTATATCAACAAAGGTATGAATTAGGTACAATAAGACTTTCATCTTTAATTCTAATCTCCTTGAAGATGCCCAATATTTTACTTCTCCCTTAGATCATGTTAGTCCCCGCAGCTAATATATATATCTAGGACTAATCTGTGACTTCTAGATTGTGTTTCTGGGTTACAAGCAATAGTTTTGAATTCAGCACTATAAAATCACAGTTTTCACTATACTCACACATTTGATTTGAAATTCATCCAGGTTATTCAGGATGAATAAGTTAATTTCACTTTGTTGGCCAGAAGACTTTACTCATGCTGGTAGCCTAAAATATTTGTTTCCCTCTCCTCCAGACCATTAGACAGCTCTTAATTGCTAACACTCTAAAAAACTGAACCCCAGCACCATCATATGGGAGATTCTAACAGATAGAACAGTCAGCAAAGGGGTGCAGAGTGGAACGGGGAAATGAAAAACAGTGGCAAGGGTAGGATTACTCATCTAGGCTGTAGGAGGAAGCATAAAAGACCACAAAATTAGGGAAGGTACAGATGGACAGAAACCTCAAAATCCAGATAATTTCTTTGACCCTGGAGTCTTTGCTACCTTTTATTTATTTCAAATAAATGACGCCTCCCCACCACCAAAGTGAAACAAAGCCTGCTCCTGCCTCAGTCGTGGATGAATGCACAATTTGCATTTTGTCTCAGTGAAGAGAGCTTTTTTTTATCTCATCATTCTGTTTTTTTTTTGCTTTGTTTTGTTTTGTTTGTTTCCCGTGAATAGTAAAACCTTGCTTCAAATCCAAACAAAACCATTTCTTCAGTAGCCCTGTGTGTTAAGTAGTCACAAGGTATAAGTACTGCGCTAATACTCAGAAAGCAAAAATGACCAAGGAATGGTCCTTGTCCTCATGGAGGTTAAATTTTTGAAAATCTTTTTGTACAGGACCCAACTGAAAGCCTTTAAAGTCTTATGTCCCTCTTCTCTATGTTAGTTTATACATCTACATTTCCTAAATCAGAAATCACAATAGTTTCTAGGAAAGATCATGTTCCCTTTTGTATAGACTTATCACTGGCTGTGTCATAACTGAATATATACTATAATAAATATTTTATATATCAGGAAATGAAACTCACCAAGGGGCTTGTTTTTGGGTCTTCTAGAGAGCTGTGTTCATGTCCAAGAGTCGCATTACCCACTCTGGAACTTTGAATGCCTGCAATAATAGATATGGATTTTTACTAAACAGTTATAAGTTTCCCAGATCATCATTGAATTTCCTAATAATTATTTCAACCTATCAGTTATTTAAGTTTAGACCACCGTGTAAAAATTTGTCCTTTTATCAAGTAGTCTACAAGTTTTTTCTTTTTATCTGAAAGTCACTAACGTCTTACTGAGCAGAGCTACAGTTTAATTGGAATTCCCCCTTAAATGGCAGATCTTTAGATACCTCCCAGGATGCAATATGTAAAAGTACTAGACAGGAAGGAAACAATGCTTATCCCTCTCTTCCAGTGCCTGAGATTAGAAGTGAAGGACAGACAATTAATTTCCTGAACATTAATTTCCTCTAGGTTCTCACAGCCCGTAATCCTGGAAGAAGCTTCTCATTGAGTCACAAAGCAGTAACTCTGGCTTGAGGTTTCCTAGTAATGTGCAAATGTCTGCTCAAACTCTGGGGTCTTCTTCCCCAAAATAACACTGACTACTCCCAAATGATCAATAGCAAAAGACATAATGCAAACAGCAGAGTACCTGGAGACCTTATTAGTCAGGCAGCTCACTTCCTAATCCCAAGATTAATGTTTGGGAGCAGAGAGTTCCCTTGGTTATCAGGAGGAATCTCTGGGGTAAAAAGTCTGACTTCAAGTTCTATTAGGGCTGGCCATGGTCCTACTAAGATACACATCATGCTCTCTGTCAATTTCTCTGGTGCCAAAGGAGAGTGGCTCAAGATCTTGTGGAATGACTCTTCGTAAGCGGCAGAAGAGAAACAATAATTGCCGAGTAGGGTTTAAGCATGAATCCCTCCTGCCTCTTACACACATGGTTGATGTTCCGATACTCTGACACTTGAATAAGATTAAAATCTTAGGGTAGAATCATCAATCCAGTCCATGAATTATGTTGTAAAGAGTTTTACAAACTGACCTTTCTCAGCTTTGCTCTGCTCACCATAACTTACTTATTTAAAAGTCACTCAGTCATGTCTGACTCTTTGCGACCCCATGGACTGTAGCCCACCAGGCTTCTCCGCCCATGGGATTTTCCAGGCAAGAATACTGAAGTGGGTTGTCATTTTCTCCTCCAGGAGATCTTCCCGACCCAGGGATTGAACCTGGTCTCCTGCATTGTAGGCAGACGCTTTACCATCTGAGCCACCAGGGAAGTCCTAATATATAGAATATACGCTCACCATAAATCCTATGTTATTTAGGAGCCCCTAACTCAGTTCCACCAGGGCCTCAGCCTTGCCAGGTCATCTTTCATATACTTACAAAAAAATTCATTATGTCACATCATTATATCATCACTCAATGATGAATAAACAGAGGCCCAGATAAAAAAGTGTCTACTCAAACAGTAATCAAGTCAGTAGCTGATATGGAAACTGAAACCTGGGTAAACAGAATTGCTAGTCTGACACTTTTTTCACCATAACCAAGGTGTCTTTTTAGATTGTTATCACTAGTAGTGCCACCATACAATTTCAAATTAAATTCTGTCTAGCCACTGTTTGTTGAGAATTATTTTGTGTTTAAAAATAAAATCTAAAAAAAAAATTAAAAGAATTCATAGTCTATCTAGGTGTTCATGAGTGTTGATAACCTTCAAATATGTAAAAGCTAACGTTGAATTGTCGCATATTTTTAACACTTTAATCATTTTCTTTGCATTGGTCTCACATCTCTAACTTGACTGAGAGTACCTTCAGACAGAGACTCTCATTCTTTTGTTCTCTGACAGTACCTACAGCTACTACCACTAATAAAAACAATTACTAACACTTTTTATATTTGCTTACTAGATGCTAAGTAGTAGACTCTGTAATGTACATGTATTAATATAATCCTAACAATAAATACATAAGGCAACATAATTATATTTGTTTTCAGAATAGAAAACCAGCACAAAGACATTATGTAACTTTTCTATGATACTGGGGTGATAAATGGGAAACCAGAACTTAAATTCCTAAAATTCAGCTTCAGAAGACACACCAGCACAATTCTGGACACAAAATAATTCTCAATAAATAGTGGCTAGATAGAATTTAATTTGAAATTGTATGGTGGCACTACTAGTGATAACAATCTAAAAAGACACCTTGGTTATGGTGAAAAAAGTGTCAGACTAGCAATTCTGTTTGCCCAGGTTTCAGTTTCCATATCGGCCACTGACTTGATCACTGTTTGGATAGACACTTTTCTTATCTGGGCCTCTGTTTATTCATCATTGAGTAATGATATAATCATGTGATGATGATGACAATAATATCTAACCAGATGACAGCTCTCATTCTGCATCCTTCATATTGTTTTATATAACCTCACAGTATATATATACATATATATGTGTGTGTGTGTGTACACAGCATATATAACCTCACATAATAAAGTAGTTACATATTTGAATACTATTATCCCCATTGTGGAGAAGGCAATGGCACCCCACTCCAGTACTCTTGCCTGGAAAATCCCATGGATGCAGGAGCCTAGTGGGCTGCAGTCCATAGGGTCACATAGAGTCGGACACGACTGAGCGACTTCACTTTCACTTTTCACTTTCATGCATTGGAGAAGGAAATGGAAACTCACTCCAGTGTTCTTGTCTGGAGAATCTCAGGGACGGGGGAGCCTGGTGGGCTGCCATCTATGGGGTCGCACAGAGTCGGACACGACTGAAGCGACTTAGCAGCAGCAGCAGCAGCAGCATCCCCATTGTACAAATGGAGCAGCTAAGACTAACTAAGAGAACTGATTAATAAGTGACCATTACCTGGGTCCTTTCCACCCTGCTACTCTTCATATTCCTATAGAATTTAAGGAAAGAACTAGTTTTCCTCTTTCCCTAGAATGATATTATAATGACTATATGATGTAGATATAGCTTCTAAGTCAGTGAAAAGTAGAGGAGTCAGGATTCCAGAAAGAAAAGACATATAGAAATGTTAGCCTGATACCCACTTCTCTGTAGTTTCTTTGTGAGATCGTTACTTAATGTCTGTCATCTTTGGTCAAAAGCCTAAAAACTGAGCAGAGCATCTAGCAGTATCCATATGTGTGGTCTATACCTTAGGCAAAAGGGTAAAATGGAAATAAATTCACCCTCACAAAGAATGAAACCAGTTCAATTTTACTTAATCCCTACATGTGTTATTTGCTCTTACCTTTAGACTAACTATCCAACAGGAGGTAAAATAAAATATTTTCTAGAGGAAGACAATATAATGTAAAATCTCAGTTTATTTCTACAGTTTACATTTTTTAAAATTTAGAACAGGGGTAGGCAAACTACAGCCTACTTACCCATGAGCCTACTTACCCATGTGAAAACTGGTGGTTTTCACATAGCCTGCAGGCTGTATAATGATTTTTACATCTGCAAATGATATAGAGTGTCCAGGATGTGATAAAAATACACCAAACATACAAGAGAAAAGACTGAAAAGCTAAAGAGCAAGAAAATTTCAAAAAAAGAAAAAACAAGCACTTGACTGAAACAGACCCATAAAAATAACTGTATTAAAATTATCAGACACAACTTTAAGATAAATATGTAATAACAGACGCATCTAGGGTGACCCTCAGTGAGCCACACCCATGTATAATCCTCTCTCCTTGAATGTGGGCAGAACTGTGACTTGCCTCTATGAAACAGAATAAAACAAAGGTGATGGGTGTCAAACTCATGTCACACTCATCTTGAAACATTCATCTCAGCAAAAAGGATCAAGAGATCTTTCCTTGCTGGCTCTGAAGAAGTAAGCTGTCAAATTTTGAAAGAGCTTATAAGAAAACCATTTGGCAAAGAATATGGCCAACCTCTAGGAACAGAGCAATCTCAGTTGGCAGCTGCTCAGAAAACACAACCTCAGTCCTATAACCAGAAGGAATAAATTCTGCCAAGAGCTATATGAGCTTGGAAGAGCATATGAGGCATATAGAACCCAGTCAAAAGGTTCAGCATATGTGTGATTGAAGTTCCACATAGATAGAAGAGATAGAATGTATCAGTAGAAATACATGAAGAAATAATAGCCATATGTTTTCCAAACCTGAGGAAAACATCAGATGCAGATTTGAGAATCATTTTGAACCAGACACAGAATATACACACATATACCTACACACAAAATGCAGGAATATTATGTAAAACAACTGAAAATAAAGATAAAAAGTTTTCAAAGTAGCCAGAGGGAAAAAAGATACATTATTTTCAAAGAATAACAATAAGACTATTAAATGACTTCTTAGTAGCAATAATGGAAAACACAAATCAATGGAATAGCACCTTAAAGGTGCTGAAATAAAATAGCTGCCAAACTAGAACTCTATACTCAGAGAAAATCTCTATCATTAAAATTTTTTTTTTAAATACATTTTTCAATGGAAACAAGTGAGAGAATTCACCATCAGACTTGCATTAAGGAAATATAAAAAGAGTTCTTCAGGTAGAAGGAAAATCCATCCTAGATGGAAACAAAAATGAAAATTAACAAAAATGAATTTAAAAATTATAGAAAAGATAAATACATGGCAAAGTATAAGTTGATATTGTACTTAGTATTCTGCAATCATGAATTAATGTATTATGAATTTTTAAATATTTATAGAATTAAACCATACAACAGTAACATGAAAATGATATTAAACTCAGACTTCATATAGTCTTTTCATTGTCCTTGAGATGTAATTCTAAAATAACCACTTTACTGTTGTTGTTTAGTTACTAAGACATGTCTGACTCTCTTGAAACTCCAAGAACCATAGCCCACCAGGCTCCTCTGTCCATGAGATTTCCCAGGCAAGAATACTGGAATGGGTTGCCATTTCATTCTCGAGGTAATCTTCCTGACTCAGGGAAGATTGAACCTGGGTATCCTGCATTTCTGAAAGAGATGGGAATACCAGACCATCTGACCTGCCTCTTGAGAAACCTGTGTTCAGGTCAAGAAACAACAGTTAGAACTGGACATGGAACAACAGAGTGGTTCCAAATAGGAAAAGGAGTACGTCAAGGCTGCATATTGTCACCCTACTTATTTAACTTCTATGCAGAGTACATCATGAGAAATGCTGGACTGGAGGAAGCACAAGCTGGAATCAAGATTGCCAGGAGAAATATCAATCACTTCAGATATGCAGATGACACCACCCTTATGGCAGAAAGTGAAGAAGAACTAAAGAGCCTCTTGATGAAAGTAAAAGAGGAGAGTGAAAAAGTTGGCTTTAAGTTCAACATTCAGAAAACTAAGGTCATGGCATCTGGTCCCATTACTTCATGGCAAATAGATGGGGAAACAGGCTCCAAAATCACTGCAGATGGTGGTTGCAGCCATGAATTAAAAGACGCTTACTCCTTGGAAGGAAAGTTATGACAGACCTAGACAGCGTATTAAAAAGCAGAGACATTACTTTGTCCACAAAGGTCTGTCTAGTCAAGGCTATGGTTTTTCCAGTAGTCATGTATGGATGTGAGAGTTGGACTATAAAGAAAGCTGAGCACCAAAGAACTGATGCTTTTGAACTGTGGTTTTGGAGAAGACTCTTGAGAGTCCACTGGACTGCAAGGAGATCCAACCAGTCCATCCTAAAGGAGATCAGTCCTGGGTGTTCATTGGAAGGACTGATATTGAAGCTGAAACTCCAATACTTTGGCCACCTGATGCGAAGAGCTGACTCATTTGAAAAGACTCTGATGCTGGGAAAGATTGAAGGTAGGAGGAGAAGGTGGTGACAGAGGATGAGATGGTTGGATGGCATCACCAACTCAATGCACATGGGTTTGGGTAGACTCTGGCAGTTGGTGATGGACAGGGAAGCCTGGCGTGCTGCAGTTCATGGGGTTGCAAAGAGTCGGACACAACTGAGCAACTGAACTGAATCCTGCATTGCAGGCAGATTCTTTACCACTGAGCCACCAGTAAAGTCCAAAATAACCATTAAAATTATGTAAAAGTAATAAATGAAAAAGGAAAGAAATAATTTAAAAATTCTTGATTACTCCCTACCTCCAAAAAAATAAGATGAGAGAAAGGGTACACACAAAAAAAGTGGGGAGAATACAAATCCTAAACTTGTTATTTAAACCCAAATATATCAGTAATTTTATTAAATTTAAAGTTTAAATTTCATTAAATATAAAATAATAATCCCATTAGTAGACATAAATTGATAGATTGAGTAGGAAAATAAGGTTTTGTTAATAAGGATCATATCTTAATTATCAGAATATAGAACAACTGAAAAAACAAGAGAATGAAAAATATATATGATACAAACACCTATTAGGGAATTATTGTTTTGTGTTAATGTTAGCCAAAGAAGATTTTAATTTTTAAAAATTTTGGAGGCTTTTGTTGTTGTTGTTTTGGAACTTTTTTTGCCACACCACATGGCTTGTGAGTAGTTTCATAACCACAGATCAAACCCACACTCCCTGCAGTGGAACACAGAGTCTTAACCACTGGATTGCCAGGGAAGTCCCTTGAGACTTCTTTCGTGGCCTGACATAGAGTCTAGAATTTACATACATGTTAGGACAAGGTGGTTGATGATAGTGTTGTTCAAGTATTCTATATCTTTACATTTTCTCTGACCAGTTGTATTATAAATTATTGAAATTGAATTATTAAATTCTCCACTATGATTGTTGAATTGTCTATTTCTCCTTTTCATTCTGTCATTTTTGCTTCATGGGCTTTGGGACTCCATGGTCAAGTACATACACATGTATAATTTCATATCTTTCTAACATATTGCTAACATATCTTCCTAACGTAATTAAACATATTTCTCTGTTTCTTGTAACATTCTTTATCGGAAAGTTTTATGCTGTTTGAAATCAGCATAGCCACTACAGTTCTCTTATGCCTTCTGTTTCCATGGTAGGACCATTTACAACCTCAGAGTATTTGCATCTTTGGTTCTACAGTGTATCTCCTACGGACAGCGCATGGCTGGATCTTGCTTTCTTAAATCCAGTATGATGGTTTTCCCTTTGATCAGAGGACTTAATGCATTCACTTTTAATGTAATTAATGATATAATTTTACTGTTTGTTTTCTATGTTGCATGTCTTTTTCATTCCTCTGTTTCCTTTTTACTGCCTTCTCTGTTTAATTTTTTTTATTATATCATATTAATCCCTCTGTTGATTTTATAGATAGATTTTTTAAAATTAATGTATTTAAAGCAGTTTTTCTATGCATATTTAAATATCAAAGTCTAGTTCAGGTTAATCCTGATTTGATTTCAATGACATATAACAATTTAACCTCAGTATAACTATTTCCTCCTCTCTCTCCTTTGTGTTATTATTATCATATATATTACAACTTTATTTTCTATAAATCTAAAAATATAATATTATAATTAAATAACTGTTTTAAACAGTTTTCTGTTTTTTTTTTTTTTAAAGAAACTAAAAGAAGAACACAGAAATGCAAATATATAAACAGCACATGCAGACACACAGTCCTTTATAATTACCTACCTGTGTTACATAGGTAGTGTTTCTGGTTTTCTTCATTCTTCCCTGTGGATACGAGTTGGATATATCCATATAACATATAACATGGATATATGTTAAATTGTCATTTCCTTTCAGCTTGAAGAACTACCTCTTGTATTTCTTGTATAGTAAGTCTGTTAGCAACAAAAAATGGCAATCTTTGTTTACTGAGTTCACCTTTATTTTTGTAGGATATTGTTTTTGAAGGATATTGTTGCTAGGCAGTTTTTTATTTTAAATGTACGTGATGATTCACTTTTCTCTGGCTGTTTTCAAGATTTTGTCTTTGTATTTGGCTTTCAGAAGTTTGACTCTGGAGTGCCTACATATAAGTCTCTTTGCATTTACCTTCAGTTCAATTCAGTCGCTCAGTTGTGTCCAACTCCCTGCAACCTCATGGACTGCAGCACGCCAGGCTTCCCTGTCCATCACCAACTCCCGGAGCCTACTCAAATCTATGTCCGTCACGTTGCTTGCATTTACCTTACTCAAGAATTATTGAGCTTACTGAATCTCTTAAGTTAATGTTTTCCATCAAATTTGAGCAGGTTTTAGTCATTATATATTCAGATTTTTTTCTGCCCTTTTATTCCTGTTTTTCAAAGAATCCCACTACATCTATGTTGCAAAGTTTGCTTTTTTTTTTCCCCTACAGGTTTCTGAGATTATTCATCTTTCTTTATTTTCTGTTTTTCTGTTCTTTAGATTGAATAATTTTTATTGATTGATTTTCAAGTTCACTGATCCTGCTCCTGCCATCTCAAATCTCTGGATCATCCTTTCAGTTACTATAGTCATCTCTAGAATTTGCATTTGCTTCTTTTTTATTGCCTTTATTTCTCTTTTGAGATTTACTAATTGTGGACTCATGCCCTGTTTTTCTTTTAATTCTTTAAACATTTGTTGTTTAGTTGCTGAGTCATGTCCAACTCTTTTGTGATCCCATAGACCACAGCCTGCCAGGCTCCTCTGTCCATGGAATTTTCCAGGCAAGTATACTGGAGTGGGTTGCCATTTCCTTCTCCAGGGGATCTTCCTGACCCAGGGATCAAACCTGTGTCTCCTGCATTGTCAGGCAGATTCTTTACTGCTAAGCCACCAGGGAAGCTCATGTCCTTTAATTCTTTGAGTATATTTATAAAGTATGTTCTCACCACTCTGCAGCCTTCCCTTTCTTCTTTTAACAACCTGTATCTCTTGGCCAGGGTGACTGAATATAAGGGATATATTTTAGGGAGAATACTGGACGCTATCTCTGAACTGACATTATCCCTTTGATAACTAACACAGTGTAATGTGAAAATCATGTTGTTGTTCAGATGCTAAGTCCTATCCAACTCTTTGCGACCCCATGGACTGCAGCATGCCAGGCTTCCCTATCATTCACCATTTCCTGGAGCTTGTTCAAACTCATGTCCATTGAGTCAGTAATGTCATCCAACCATCTCATCCTCTGTTGCCCCCTTCCCCTCCTGCACTCAATCTTTCCCTTTTCAGGGTCTTTTCCAGCAAGTCGGTTTTTTGTGTCAGGTGGCCACAAGTATTGGAACTTCAGCTTCAGCTTCAACTTCAGTACATCCAATGCATATTCAGGGTTGATTTCCTTGAGGATTAACTGGTTTGATCTCCTTGCTGTCCAAGAGACTCTCAAGAGTCTTATCCAACACCACACTTCACTGCAATTAGAGAAAGTAGTAAGCAGCAACAAAGACCCAGCACAGCCAAAAATAAATAAGCAAATAAATAAATAATAAATTCTTAAAGAAAAATTCTACATTTTTCCTTATAGCATCTATTTTTGCTTGTACTACGGTACTTATTTGTAAGATTATTTGTTTGAAACCTGCCTAGTTTGCAAGCTGTGCACTGCACAGGGATACCTAATCAAGGAGGAGAATGAAGGATAAAATCCAGCCCACAGTCCACTTGACAAGTCATACATCCTGGTTGTTGTTCAGTTGCTAAGTCATGTCCACCTCTTTTCGACCCCATGGACTGAAGCACACCAGGTTTCCCTGTCTTTCACTGCCTCCCAATGATATATACATCCTAGTATATATACATCCTGGTATATATACATCCTGGTATAGAGCCCCAAACATCCATTGAAGTTATGCTCTTTTACTAATTGCACAAATATACTGTCTACTCACTGTGTGTGCACGTGGGTTGCATCTATCCAAACAAGCTTTTTTTTTTTTCTAATTCACACAAAAAATACCCAGTGGATTAGCTACAGCTCAATATGCTTCCCTCCTTGATAAGCTATATGAGAGCAAACACAATGGTGGTTTTTGTCATGCTTGCTTGCACCTCCAATACTCAGCATACTACATGCAGCATAAATAGATGTTCATTAATAGTTATTGCTTCATTAAATGAAGGAATAATCCTCAGGCATAGAATAACTGACATGTATTTTATTTTGCATGTTCCTTCCGGGTTCACTGTTTTGGTTTGTCATGGTTTTTTTTTTTTAACAAAACTCATTTCAGTTTCTACAATGCAAACTGCTCTTGTGAGTCCGTAGCCAAAGGCAGTATTTTGTCCTACTAATTGCTCAAGTTCCTAATCAGGCCCCTGGGACAGAGCCTCAAGCTCTTTCTTTGCTACCCCTTGTGCCCAGGAATGATTCTCAAGGGGAAGTCCCTAGAGTCTTAGATGGAACTGGTTCTCTTTGGGGAATAAGCAGAGCTCCCAGATTTGGGGTTTCAAGAGGATTCCTCTCTGCAAGAAGATCCTCCCAGGCCAGAGGATGCAATGCTCTGGCCTTATTGGTCCCCATACCTCTGACATTCAGGAAATGCTAAACTTTTATGCGTGGGGTTTTCAAATTTTTTTCCCTTATAGGCCTTTTGGAGAGAGTCTTATCTTTGTTCTTTTTTTTTTTAAAGTTCAGATGCACAGCCACTAAAAGAACTTATCTCGTATCTTTTACCAACTTTGCAAGAAGTAAGTGGTGTCTGCTGCTGCTGCTGCTACTAAGTCGCTTCAGTCGTGTCCGACTCTGTGCGACCCCATAGACGGCAGCCCACCAGGCTCCCCCGTCCCTGGGATTCTCCAGGCAAGAACACTGGAGTGGGTTGACATTGAAAATCATCAAAAAACCAGAATGAGAAAGGAAAGAAACTTAGAAAATTTAAAACCTCTTTTTTTTTCCCCTACTAGTGGTGGCTAGTAGGAAAAAAAAAAAAAGAGGTTTTAAATTTTCTAAGTTTCTTTCTTTTCTCATTCTGATCTTCTGATGATTTTCTTAAACTTAGAGTTTCATACTTTGCCTGTGTTTTGCATGATGATTTTTTTGAGACCAAGTGCCTATAAAGTGGAATATAATATCGTCATAAGTTTTATTTTTAAATAATGAAAGAATCTGTTTAAAACCATGGAGGGAGAGATAGTAAATTGGAAAACCCTCATAATACCAGAGTTTTCATCTATCACTGAAGTCCCTGTTATCTTTCGAGTAAATAAGACTGAGGGTCAGACATCTTTCATACAGCTGTTGTCTTCTTTCCCTCTAACCTGCGCCTCATTCAATCAGCAAAGTTTTGATTCAGTGAAGGCATGTAGAATCTGGAGTCACACATACTGTGTTTCACACCTGGTCTTACCAGTTACTAGATATATGAGTCTGACAAGTAGTTAATATTTCCAAGCTTCAAGTAGTCCATCTTTAAAATGGGAGTACGTATTTTATTTCCTTGTAGGGTAATTTCTAAGCTTTAAGTTGTGCAGATTGTCTTAAGAGGACAATATGTACTATATTTTAATCAAGTGTTGTTTTTGCATTCGCATTTACAAATTAACTCAGACATTCAAAGCCTAAGGGTCAACTTCATTGTTCCATCAGCATTTGAGGTCTATATGTTGTTTTGACTCCCCTTAGTTATTTTGCTCAATCTTGGATTAGGCTCGGTTAAGCTCAATCCTTGCTCTGCTTCCATCCAGCAAGGTAACACAGGGGCATCCAGATGACTACTTCCAGAGAAATATGCTTTATATAATCTGTGTGTGTGTGTGTGTGTGGTGGGGTGGGTGTGTGTGTATGTGATGTGGACATGGATGTGAATGGGGCTGGAGCTGGAGTTTCTAGACAGATAGTTGCTAGTCTTGCAGCAGAAGAAATACAGTTTTCTTCTGAGACTTGCCCTTCTACCAGACACTAGTAGCTGTGTTAGGAACTTACAGGAAATTGGGTAATACATATCAACCCATATCCTAGTCTCTGCACAGAGATATCAAAGCAACCCAGAAGAAGATGAAATGGTTTCCTCTGTTTTTTTAATATCTTCCTAGAGAAGGCTCATCAACTTCTGTCTATCAGTGTTACACGTATCAGTATCTCTGTTGAGATGGAAAGGACATCATCTTCCCTCCAGTATTGAGAACTTTCAAGAACAGAGGACTCAGAGTACAAGGTAAAAAGAGCTGGGCTCCCAAGTCCTCTCTGCCATGAACTAAATATGTGATATTAGACAACACTTTTATCTTTTTTGGAACTAAGCATCATCACATTTCTACAACATATTTATTTTTGAGCAGTAGATGTTTCATTACTTTGAAGAATAAAGGAAACTGTAAAATGGCCAAAATTCTTATAACTTTCTACCATATTTTTGGAGAAAGAGATGTTCATCAAAAGTTAGATTAAGGATTGGAAAACTAACCCCAGATGAATTATCTGTGTCCCTTCTTAATAATGGAAAGTCCCTCGTAGCTCAGTTGGTAAAGAATCTGCCTACAGTGCAGGAGACCAGGGTTTGATTCCTGGGTTGGGAAGATCCCCTGGAGAAGGAAATGGCAACCACTCCAGTATTCTTGCCTGCAAAAATAATGGCAGTCACTCCAGTGTTCTTGCCTGCAGAGTCCCATGGACAGAGGAGCCTGGCAGGCTACAGTCTATGGGGTCGCAAGAGTCAGACATGACTTAGCAACTGAACCAGCACCTTCTTAATAATAACGGTTTTTCATTTTTCCTGTATTGTTCATTCATGTCTTTTTTTCTCTGGCGGTTTCTCAATTTTTACTACTTAATGGGACTAAGTCTAGATTTTGACTTCAACACTTTGTCCTAGTTTCCATGTACCCAAGGCAGCGCTGCTGTATGTATCTGGCAAAGGTATGGGTCTCCTCCCCGAGACTAGATGTACCTCAAGAATATTACTTCAATTATTGGTTCACATAGTTATCAAAAGCTTAAGAGAGGGCAATATTAGGCTAGGTCTTGGGTATATGAAAATGACTAAGTATGATCTCTGCTATAAGAGGTTCCCAGATGACACTGGTGGTAAAGAACCCACCTGCCAATGCAAGAGACACATGTTCAATTCCTGGGTCTGGAAGATTGCCTGGAGGAGGAAATGGCAACCCACTCCAGTATTCTTGCCTGGAAAATTCCATGGGCAAAGGAGCCTGGGAAGGCTATAGGCTATGGGGCTTCAACGAGTCAGACATGACTGAATCAGCAACACTTGCAACACCTTCATTATCTCTGCCATCAAAGAGCCTACAATATAGTTCAAAAGTTAGATAAATAATTTCAACTAAATGTGATAAGTGCCATCACATGAGAATGAAAAACGCCAACAGCACTAAGACTGGAGGGATACTTAGATGAAAAGATGGTGATAAGAATAACCTCAAGTTTAAAAAAATTGAACTTACCCTCCACCCACTGCCTACATAGTACATATTCATCATGGACACTTTGCAAAATTCAAGATACAGTAGAAATTTATACCATGAGCTATACCATGCAGAATTGTGTACTACTAACATTTAGATGGTTTCCATTTAGCTTTCTCTGTATTCTATACTTTTGATTAGTTGAGATAATTCTGCATATACCGTATCATATCCTGCTTTTTAACCATCATTTTCCATTGAATTAAAAAATTTTCTTATGCATAATTTAAAAGCTGTGAAATGGCTTTTTTGACAGTTTAAAAATATTATACTAGTATTAGTTTCTGTTTATAAATATCACATATAATCATTTCTGTATTCTAAATCTTTTGTATATACATATGTATCCACATTTATGTGGGAATGTATCTTTGCTTTTCATTACAGTATAGGGATCACATGACCTTTACTATTTTGATATTTCTTCCATTTAACAATATCATGAACATTTGATGCATAACACTAAAATTTTTATTGTAAAGTATGGCATGCATTAAAAAGAATATATAAAACAAATGCACGTTTTAAGAAAAATAATAAAACAAATACCTAGGTACCCTCTGCTTAAGTTAGGAAACAGAAAGTCACCATAAAACTAGAAGTCTCACATACGCTCCTTTCAAATACTTCAATATATGCCAAATAGTCACTATCATGAATTTTAGGTTAAAGAATTTCCATATTTTAAATTTCTCATGTATTGAAAGAACAAACTGCTTTGAAGAAATTATTATTTCTAAATGATATATTATTTAATCTTGCCTTCTTGGAAAATTAAATAAATAGAATGTATGCATGTATGCTAATTTGCTTCAGTTGTGTCTGTGTCTTTACGACCCTATGCACTGTAGCCTGCCAGGATTCTCTGGAAGTCCATGGGATTCTCCAGGCAAGAATATTGGAGTGGGTTTCCATGCCCTCCTCCAGGGTATCTTCCAATCACAGGTAATTGAACCTGTGTCTTTTATGTCTCCTGCATTGGCAGACAGTTTCTTTACTGCTGAGCTACTGGGGAAGCCCAATAAATGGAATGCACACACACAAACATATGTATACAAACTTTGGTTAGCTTCTGTTATTCAACATTATGATTTGAGATTCATCTACGTTGTTTTGTGAAAATGTAATTTGTCCCTTTAAGGAGTCAGCAAACTTTTTCTGTAAAGGATCAGCTTGTAAATATTTTAAACTGTGTAAGTCATACAGTCTTTGTTGCCTCTTTTTAGTCTGTGTAGGCCAGACAATCTTCATTGCCTCTATTTAACTCTACTATGTTCGTGCAAAAGCAGTCATACATAATACACAAAAATGGGTGCGACTGTGTTCCAATAAAGCCTTGCTTACAAAAACAGCTGACCTGTGGGCTATAGTTTGCCCACCCCTGTTTCACAATTAATTCATTCACTGTTCTATAATGCTTCATTGTAAGAATTTACTTCAATTTAAATATCCTTTCTGCTTTTGAAAATACTTGGTTTGTTTCCTTTTTATTTTTCAACAATAAACAAACTTGCTATAATCTTCTTCTTGTGACTCTTTAGCTTTTCTGGGCTTAATATCTAATGATTCAATTGCATAGGATATGTTCATTTTCAGCTCTGACAGGTAATATCTGTTCTTCAAACTAATTTTATCAATTTTTGTCAATTTACATTCCTTTTATTAGGGAAGCAGAGCTTCCATTGCACTGTATCTGTGATAGTTCTGATGTTTGTAATCTGATGAGTATGAAATGGGCTGTGGTCTTAACTTGTAGTCTGTGGTCTTATGTTCTCTGGCTATTAACAATATTAAAAATCTGTTCACATGCCATGTGTTTCCTCATATAAAATCCCTGTTGTTTTCTTTTTAATCTATTATTATATTAAGCTAATCTTCTCCTTCTGATTTTTAGACCTTCCAGGTGCTAGTATTTTATCTGTTGTTTTTATTGTGAATGTTTTTCCTATTTCTATCTTTTCCTTTTCTTGTGATTTATTTTGAAAAATAGGAGTTAATTTTTCATGGAATAAAATTATCATTATTTTCTTTTCGGTTTTATATTTTTCACTATCCCAATTTTTAAAAATATTCTCATATATTATCTTCTAGATGTTTCATAGGATGTTTTGTTTGTTTTTACATTTTAATATATCTGAAACCGATTTTTTTTTTTAAAGGTGTGCATGCTTATGCTCAGTTGCTCAATCATGTCTGACTCTTTGTGATCCTATGGACTATAGCCTGCCAGGCTCCTCTGTCTATGGGATTCTCCAGGCAAGAATACTAGAGTGAGTTGCCATTTCCTTCTCCAGGGGATCTTCCCAACCCAGGGATTGAACCTGCATATCCTGTTTCCTGCATTGGCAGGCAGAGTCTTTACACTGAGCCACCTAGGAAGCCCTTTAATGTGTGCGTGCTAAGTTGCTTCAGCCATGTCCCACTCTTTGTGACCCTATGGACTGTAGCCTGCCAGGCTCCTCTGTCTGTGGGATTCTCCAGGCAAGAATACTGGAGTGGGTTACCATGCCCTCCTCTTTAATGGTGTAAACTCATCTAATTTCAGTTTTTCCCATATGGGTAAACCAACTATTCCAGGACTATTAATTGATGACTCTGTGCTTTCCACCAATCTGCAAAGCCAGCTCTGGTGCAAATAGTTTCTGTATTTCAGAATTCAATTTTTTTCCCCCATTAGTGTGATTGCTTATCCCTGTGATAATACCACATCTTCTTAATTCCTATAGCCTTAGAATAAGCAACAGTATTTGAAAGGCAAACCCTTTACTCTTGCTTTTCTTCTTTAAGAGTGTTTTGGCTTCTCTTTGTACTTCCATATAAATTTTAGTATCAGTTGTCAATCTGGCAACCAATGAACCAAAAACAATCCATTTGGGATTCTCATTGAGCTGCACAGGAGTTTTGATTAATTGAAATCTTTGTAATACGAGATTTTCCAATTCATAAACATGGTGTACTGCTCCATTCATTTCAGTCATCTCTAGTGTTTATTATTAAAGTTTTATAATTTTCTTAATAAAGGTCTTTATTCTTAGGTATTTCCTATTTTAAGCTACCACAAATGATAGCTCTTATAAATTTAATTTTCTATCAATTTAAGTACAGAAATGTGATGAATTTTTATATATAAATTTTGTACCAGAAAGTTTGTTAGACTCTGTTAATAATTCTAATAGTTTATCAGTAGCTTCTCTTGGATTTTCTATGCTCACAATCACATCATCTACAAAGATTTTCTTTATTCTCAATCCTTGTATCTTTAATTCCTTTTTTCTTGCCTTACTGGGCTAGCTAGAATATTCAATTTTCAATGTTGAATAGAAGTAGATAAAGCAGTCACCCTTATCTTGTTCTTAATCTTAAAAAGAATCTTTCAGTATTTCACCTTTAAGTATATGCTGGCTGAAGAATTGCTGTACATATGCTTTATCAGTTAAAAGAATATCTTTTATTCTTTGTTTACTAAGGGTTCTTATAAGTAGACACTGAATTTTAAAAATGCTTTTTTGGCAGCTACTGAAATAATCATGTCTCTTTTCCTTTAAACAATTCATTTGAGGAAAAATATAATTGGACTGTTTAATGTTAAACAAGCTTAGCATCCTAAAATAAAACCAGCTTGGTCATATACCCATTTTATACATGGTTGAATTTGGCCTGGTGACATTTTGCTTGAGAGTTTTGCATTTATTTCTATGAGTGAGATTGCCCTGATAAATTTGGTATCAAGATAATTCCAGCTTCATAAAATGGGGTTAGGAGTATTCCCTCATCAGGGAGAAAGAAATTTTATCTATCTTTCTAGTTTCTTTTGGCTGGTCTAAGAATTAAATTGACCTGAGACATATTAGTGAGAGAAAAATCAAACAAAAGTTAAATAACAAGTACATATGTGAGAGATTCAGGAAGACTGAATAACTCACCAAATGACTGAAACCCTCACCTTGAATATCATGTTCAGCTAAAGAAAAAAGAGGATGTTGGGGGTAGTGATTTGGGACTTCCGAGGGGAAAAAGACAATCCACAATTCACTAGAAAAGAAAATGTTGGGTAAACAAATGTTTGCTGGGCCAGGCAGAAACAATGGGACAGAGAAATTTTAATGAGAAGACTTTGCTGTGTTTCTCTGGTTCATACCATAGTTATCTACGGTGATGGCTCTCTTCCTGGAACAAGCCCTCCATCTACAAACTTTTAGGCCTTTAGGGGAAAGGTCAAAGATTCCTCCTGAGTCACTGGACCTTAAAAATAACCAGCCTAAATTAATCTTCATGTTAAAGAGACACATCTTGGGGGTGGCAAATTTTGCTCCCCTACCCCTTCTTTTTTTTATAACTCATAATAGTTTAAACTATTTCAGTCTTAAGATTGAAATTAACTTATCCTTGAATGTTGTAAATTGTTATTGGTAAATTGTTCTTGGCCTGGAGGTTTATTTGTAGACTTTTCACTACTGTCTTTATTTCTTAAAATAGTTTTCAGGCTTCTTCTTAATTCAATATTAAGTAATTTTTTTTTCTAGACATGTATCCATTTCATTGAAGTTTAAAATGTACTGAGACAAAGTTTTTCATAAAATTGCTTTTCATCTTTTTGTGTCTGAAAGTTGTCTTTATGTCTCTGTATTAATTCTTACTAGAGTTTATGTCCTCGTTTTTTTGGTTTTTTTTTTTCTCCTTTGACGGTTTCACTAGCAGTTTACCTAAAGTTTATAAATTTTTACCCTTTTGGATCTTATCTGTTTTATCTTTATTTTATATATTGATAACAATTGTATCATTTTTTTTTTACTTCTACTTTCTTTTTTTTAATCTTGTTTTTATAACTTCTTAGGGTGGATGCTCTACTAGCTAATTTTCAGCCTTTTATAAAAGTACAAAAAAAGCATTTTAAACTACAAAGTTCCCTCTAATAATGTTCTAAATGCTGATATGTGATTTGCTTATTATTCTTTAGTTCTAAATATTTTTTAACTTCCATTGTTAATTCCTCTTTGAACCAGTGGTTAGATTATCAAATATTTGTAAGTTTTAAAGTTCCTTTTTGTGACAATTTCTAGCTTACATTGTGGGCTGAGACTGTGGTCTACAGAAAATACAGTTTTAAGAAACTTTTGAGACCAATTTCATGGGCCATATGTAGGTTGTCATTTTTTAAATGACCCAGGAGTACCTGAAAAGAAAGCTTTACCTCAAGCTTTTAAATAGTGTTGCACAAATTTTCTGTATCTCTTATTCCAGTCCCAGGACCTAGTCTGCCACATCTCTGGGAAAGGCAGTTGATTAATGAAATTTTGAACTGAATCTTTGTGGTATTGAATCTTTAGACAGTGCGCTCACCAGAGGGTAGGGCAGCACCAAGAGATGGTGCTGACTTTTTCTTTGTTTTTCAGCCCTGAGATCTCCAATGAGGACAGCCAACCACACACAGGTAAGAGAGTTTATTTTCCAAGGTTCTCCAACTTCCAAGAACATTAGCTGAGCTCTTCATGGTGTTTCTCATCCTGTACATTTTAACTCTGGCTGGTAATGCCATCATTGTGACTGCTATCCATATAGACCATCACCTCCACACACCCATGTCCTTCTTTCTAAGTGTCCTATCTACATCAAAGACTTTCTACTCCCTTGTGATCATCCCATGCATGCCTTTCAGCCTTGTAGGTCTGAGCCAATCCATTTCCCTGGAGGGCTGTGGAACTCAGCTTTTCTTCTTTCTTGGCTTTGCCATCACCAACTGCCTCTTGTTGGCAGTAATGGGGTATGATCGCTATGTGGCTATCTGTAACCCACTTCGTTATTCAGTCATCATGAACTGGAGGGTCTGTGCCATCCTGGCATTCTCAGTCGGTGCCACAGGGTTCTCACTCTCACTGGTTCAGGTTGTGGCTATTTTCAGATTGCCCTTTTGCAAGGCACTGATTGAGCATTTCTTTCATGATGTTGACCTGTGCTGAACCTGGCCTGTGCTACCCCAATCATCACTGATATCCTGGCCTTAATTACCAGTCTCTTGGCCATCACAGGCCCTGCCACCTTCTTCATTTCCTACATCCTCATTATCTCCACCATTCTCAAGATTTCCTCAGCGGAGGGCTGGAAGAAGGCCTTTGCCACCTGCGCCTCCCACCTCACTGTGGTCATTGTCCACTATGGCTGTGCCTCCATTGCCTACTTCAAGCCCAAGTCAGAGAACACCAAGGATCAGGATCAACTGATCTCAGTGACCTACACTGTCATAACACCTTTACTAAACCCTGCTGTGTATAGCCTAAGAAACAAAGAAGTCCAGGATACTCTACAGAGAGTGGTGGGTAGAAATCCCTTTCCTAAGATGAGATCCCTACCCAAATAGGTGTGCATGCCTTTCAGGAGGAAGTCTATACCGGTAAAGTTACAGAGCCAGTATTTCAAATGATTGGCAAAGTTTCATACATCATATACAGGGCCAGAGCAAAAATGGACGAGGGGTAAGCCTCTAACAAATGATTTTTCACTTCCTCAGCCTCTTTGTTAGCATAATAAAAACACAAGTCACTCCAAAGACCTGTAAATAAACACACACTGGCCCTATTCCAGGAGATGATTTTAAGATCAAAGTGAGATCTCATGTTCATCTTGAGGTAGGAGGTAGATGAGCCTCTTCCCTCTCCCCATGGTAAAGCTATTTGGGGTTCATTCCCTGTGGATTGAAACTCCAAGTCAAGAATAGCAGGACAATTAAAGGAGGAGGCTGGGCCCCACCCAGACCACATATTTTTCATCCTTGAAGTCAGGAGACCTCCTTGACTACACATGTGCAGAAAGACTCCTTGGAGGCCAAAGAGCAGTTATGCCAAGGGATGTTCTACCCAGATGCCTTTTTGGTAAAATCTGTCTTGGCTAAGAGATGTGTGCAGTCACATGGGAGGATACTAAGACATATGAAATATGGACTGTGAACCAGGCAAATCAAAAAGATTGGCCAAAGGAAACTTGGAAGAAATACCCAATACAAGTAATTCAAACTACTACAAGGGTGTGACTCGGGAACTCTGGGTCTGCCTGTGTGTCTATCCACAGGTCCTGTCCTCTTTTCCTCTAAATAAATACTTTATTTGGTTTACTACTTTCCTTCTTTGTGTGGATTCTTTTCTCCAAAGCCGAAGGGACAGGGCCCTTATCACTGACCACTTGTCTAGTGGCTAAGATCTGATGTTCTCTTCGCCTCAACCCAGCCTCAATCTCTTTCTGGGAATCCAAGCCCCACCCCAAGCTGATGTAGGTCGAGGCCACCCAAGTTCAATCTCAAACTTAAATTTAAAGTGACCATTTCACTTTTTAATGTGGTATAAACCACATTAAAATCACCACTTCACTGAATCTTCTAACATAAATTGGACGCTTGAACAAGTGGTCACTAGGAAGGATACTGTGCAGAAATCTAATACGATAAACAAAGTGAAAATATAAATACCTTTTAGGAAATGGGTTTACAGTGAGCTAAAATCTTTCTAGAGAGAATATTTCCAAGCATGCAGGACTTCAAAGGAAAGGAAACCAGGGTTGTGGGAAGTGAAGAAGTTGAGTGGAGAGAAGTACTAACCACATATGACGTGCATGGAGCTTACGTGACTTAGTCTGACTCTTCACTTCTCCTGGCTAGAGATAAGCCACATGAAAAAGTCCTTGTGAGGCTTAAAGAAGGACTCTTTCATGGGCAGGATATATAGCAGGCTCAAAAGAAGAGAAGACTAACAGCTCAGGGATCAAAGCATTGAAAGAATGCTATGAAATTAGCTAAGAAGAAAGAAAAATTAGAAGCAGATCCAAATGGGAACTTCTAGTGATAGGAGAGAAGCCAGGAGGGCAAGGGTATGATCAGGAGGAGCCAAAGAGAGTTTTAAAAAGGCTGTTCAGGTTGGGTCCTCTCCTGCCTTTTATATGTAAATTCACAAAGGCAAAGAAACATACTTAAATGGAAATATGAAAAGAATCAGCATAGCACCTTTCTGATAAAATAGGTAGTTCTATTAGTCTTAAAAATCTGAAAAAAAAGTCAATGCTAAAGGACTTTTGACTTAAAACTTCCATAAAATTAAAGCAACTGAGTTAGAAATGAAATAATAGAAGACAATGTGCTATTCCTCATCTTAATAATAATAATAAAAAAAAAGAATCAGGGTGAACTTTAGACTCAATTTGTGATTAAAAAAATAGGTGTTGAATCAAACTATAGCGGTCAATATTGATAATTACTGAGGAAGTCAAACTTATAATACTGGTATATTTATTAAAAGATACATAAGATATATATGAATACACAGTATTCTTATTGCAAAATATTTTTACAATACAGAAATATCACATAAAATCTATAAAGTGATTATGCATTTTATAAGCTATATAGGCTATTGCATGTACAAATCTAACTCTAAAACTGTTCTGCAATTCAGTCTGCTTTGTAATTCTGAGCTCCCAATCTGCCTGAAAAAGTCAGGTAGAAAAAGGGCCTGACTTGGGCCACTCCTCTGCCCTGACCCAAGAGGTCTGCCCCTAGCCTCATCCCATTTAAAGGACTACCCCTCACCCCCACTCAGGAGTCTGCCAGAAAAAGTCAACTAGTCTTTTTCCTATAAACTTAGGCAATTTAGTACTTAAGTCATTTTATGATTAAACAGTGAAACTCAAGGTCCTGGTCCTCCCCTTTCTTCCTCATTATCCTCTGAGTAGATCATGTTCTGGTGGATGTGAGACAGTCTAGACCTGGGGCCTGGGACCCTATGTTGCAGTGCTAGTTGTTGTTGTTCTTCATTCACTCAGTTGTGTCCAACTCTTTGTGACCCCATGGTCTGCAGCACGCCAGACTTCTCTGTCCTTCACCATATCCCAGAGCATGCTCAAACTCATGTCTACTGAGTCAGTGATAACATCCAACCATCTCGTCCTCTGTCAATCATCTCCTTCTCCTCCTGCCTTCAATCTTTCCCAGCATCAGGGTCTTTTCTAACAAGTTGGTTCTTCACATCAGGTGGCCAAAGGATCGTAGCATTGGTTTCAGCATCAGTCCTTCTAATGAATATTTAAGATTGATGTCCTTTAAGATTGACTGGTTTGATCTGCTTGCAAACCAGGGACTCTCAAGACTATTCTCCTGTTAGGGGACTTTCAACTTTAAGGGATCCAATATGTTGTTTTCTTCCTTTGTGTGCCATTTCTCAAGGACTCTCTGTTCCTTATCAGTTCTGGGAAACAGGAATGAGCAGAGCTGCACTCAGTTCTCAGGACTAAGATTATGGGAAAGAGAACCTGGTTGAATTTCCTTCAGTGACTCCCTTCAGTGACTCTCTTCAGTGACCTTTTACTTAAAGGACTGTCCATTTTGTTGCAGCTGGTGGAATTTCATTCTTTTTAATGGTTGAGTAATCATTTTATTGAAGATATATAAGCATGCGTTTCTGCAAATAAAGTACCCTTGTTTCACACAAGACTTGGGTTCCTGCATCCTTCTTCTCGTCGACTCGTCTCCAGGTCCTGGTCTACGAAGACCATGACAATTGGCGCCTGAACAGGGACCTGGTGAACGCCCTTGGCAAGCGGACGGAGTGACCGTTAGGACCTATGGAGGTCGGTAAGTGCAGGGTTATGGGACAAACGGCTGGAAAGCCCCACCACTTTTCTACTTTACTTCATCATTTATTTAATGTTCAAGGACTTTCAGTTTCACGTCAGCAGATAGAGGCTTGTCTCCAAACAGTGGTTGAATATAATCCCCGGTTCCCTGATGAAGGCAGTTTTGATTTAGAAATTTGGAACTGGGTTAAAGAAAATGTTGAACAAGCCGCAAGATGGGGAGAAAATATTCCAATAGATTTCTGGCCTTTGTTCAGTTCAGTTGCTCAGTCGTGTTTGACTCTGCCACCCCATGAATCACAGCACGCCAGGCCTCCCTGTCTATCACCAATTCCTGGAATTTACCCAAGCTCATCAAGGAATTTACCCATCAAGTCGATGATGCCATCTAGTCATCTCATCCTCTGTCATCCCCTTCTTCTCCTGCCCCCAATCCCTCCCGGCATCAGGGTCTTTTCCAATGAGTCAACTCTTCTCATGAGGTGGCCAATGTATTGGAGTTTCAACTTCAGCATCCATCCTTCCAATGAACACCCAGGACTGATCTCCTTTAGGATGGACTGGTTGGATCTTCTTGCAGTCCAAGGGACTCTCAAGAATCTTCTCCAACACCACAGTTCAAAAGCATTAATTCTTTGGCACTCAGCTTTCTTCACAGTCCAACTCTCACATCCATACATGACCACTGGAAAAACCATAGCCTTGACTAGATAGACCTTTGTTGGCAAAGTAATGTCTCTGCCCTTGTGGGCCTTAATTAAAGCCATGATCTTGCCATTTCAAGGCAATTCTTCCCCTCCCTGATATTCTTCAACAAGTGGAATGCTCATTATACGAATATGAATTAGATGATGAGACTTTACAAAAGGCCCAATTAGAGAAACATAAAATGTTTCAGAACTTTCCCACCATCCCTGCTCCAGCTATCCCAAATGCTCTTCCTCCTCTTATAACAGGCATGAAACCAAAGGTCCCCTCAATTTGAGGACAAAATGAATGTGATGATGATTTTTCTGATGCTCTCTTTGACACTAAAGCCAACAATACTTTTTTGATGACAATGATAAGCCCCTAACACACACTAATATTTATGAAAACAGATGATCCACTCATTCTCCTTTATGATGAAGGCTTTCTGATTTACTGGCTTTTCAGTCTCAAGTCTCTGAGTCTGATGATCTTTTTGCCTTTCCTGTGTTAAAAAATTTTAATGCTCAAGGGCAACTAATACCTCAATATGAAGGCATTGATTTTTCTCACATACAACAAATGAAAAAGGCTGTAACTATATACGGCCCTCATTTGCCTTTTACTAAAGAACTTCTAACAGAGAAGGCAATGGCACCCCACTCCAGTACTCTTTCCTGGAGAGTCCCATGGATGGAGGAGCCTGGTGGGCTGCAGCCCATGGGGTCGCTAAGAGTCGGACACGACTGAGTGACTTCACTTTCACTTTTCACTTTCATGCATTGGAGAAGGAAATGGAAACCCACTCTAATGTTCTTGCCTGGAGAATCCCAGGGACGGGGGAGCCTGGTGGGCTGCCGTCTATGGGGTCGCACAGAGTTGGACACGACTGAAGCGACTTAGCAGCAGCAGCACCATAGAACTTCTAAACGCTATGGCATCTTCTATTGGAAATTTTATTCCTTATGATTGGTGAATTTTGGTAAAAGCTCTTCTTAAATCAGGAGAATATCTTCAGTGGATAATGTGGTTTCATGATGTTGCCCGAGATCATGCCAATTCTAATGCTCAAGCTGGCACTCCCCAAAATCAAATTACTTGTGAAATGTTAACTGGTAAGGAGCAATTTGATTTGGTGGAAGCTCAGATACAATGCCCTCCTTTGTGGCATGAGCAATTGAAAGAAGTTGCCCTTGAAGCTTTGGATCAAATTACTCCTCAAGGGGAACCTAAAGGTAGCTACACAAAGATATTACAAGGGCCTAATGAAGCCTATGCTGATTTTTTAGCTAGACTGGGAGTTGCTATCTCCCATATTGTTGTCGGAGAGGAGGCCAGAGTGCAATTAGAAAAACTGCTTGCATATGAGAATGCAAATCAGGAATGTCAGAGAGCCATCGCTCCAATCCGTGAAACTGGGAATGTTATTGATTATTTGAAGGCTTGTCACAATTTAGGATTAGAAATTCAGAAAATGCAAATGTTAGCTGAAGCAATGGCTACTGCCTTTAAAAAGGGGAATGAAGGATGTTTTGTTTGTGGGGATAAAAGCCATTTTAAAAAGGATTGCCCTAAAAAAACACACAGAAAAAATTAAAATTACTAAAAAACCTCCAGGGGTCTGCCCTCGATGTCATAAAGCGGTACATTGGGCTAAAGAATGTCGATCTAAGTATGATGTTAAAGGGAACCCTATTTTGGGAAACTCAAAGATGGGGACTCCCCAGGTCACCAGCAACAAAAACTAGAGGCAAACTCCATCTTTTCCCTCAAATCTTCAACATCTGGCAGTGCTTCCATCAATATACCAGCCCTGAATGATTTTCTTCTTTTTCCTCAAGCAGTTCCGTCTAGAATACCTACTGGACTTTGTGGACCCTTACCCCCATAAACCTTTGGCCTTATACTTGGCCAAACTAGTCTGACTTCTAAGTGAATTACTATTCATCCTGGAATAATTGATTCAGATTAATAGGGAAAAATTCAAATTATGATGTCATCGCAGATACTGTGGCAATTCAAAAATGGGGACAAAATTTCCCAATTACTTCTTTTACCTTACATTTCTATTAACTCCTCTAATATTATACGGACAGGTGTATTTGGTAGTACAGATCAAAAGCAATCCTTATGGACATCATTAGTATCTGAATATGCATCAGTTCAGTTCAGTTCAGTTCAGTCGCTCAGTCATGTCCGACTCTTTGTGACCCCATGAACTGCAGCACGCCACGCCTCCCTCTCCATCACCAACTTCTGGAGTTCACTCAAACTCACATCCATTGAGTTGGTGATGCCATCCAGCCATCTCATCCTCTGTCATCCCCTTCTCTTCCTGCCCCCAATCCCTCCCAGCATCAGAGTCTTTTCCAGTGAGTCAACTCTTTGCATGAGGTGGCCAAAGTACTGGAGTTTCAGCTTTAGCATCAGTCCTTCCAATGAACACCCAGGACCGATCTCCTTTAGAATGGACTGGTTGGATCTCCTTGCAGTCCAAGGGACTCTCAAGAATCTTCTCTAACACCACAGTTCAAAAGCAGCAATTCTTCAGTGCTCAGCTTTCTTCACATCCATACATGACCACTGGAAAAACCATAGCCTTGACTAGATGGACTTTTGCTGGCAATGTAATGTCTCTGCTTTTGAATATGCTATCTAGGTTGGTCATAAATTTCCTTCCAAGGAGTAAGCATCTTTTAATTTCATGGCTGCAGTCACCATCTGCAGTGATTTTGGAGCCCCCAAAAATAAAGTCTGACACTGTTTCCACTGTTTCCCCATCTATTTCCCATGAAGTGATGGGACCGGATGCCATGATCTTAGTTTTCTGAATGTTGACCTTTAAGCCAAGTTTTTCACTCTCCTCTTTCACTTTCATCAAGAGGCTTTTTAGTTCCTGTTCACTTTCTTCCATAAGGGTGGTGTCATCTGCATGACCAAATATAAATATCAAAATTAATGGCAAAAGATTTTTCTAGTCTTCTTGATACTGGATCTGATATTACCATTATTTCCAAACATTTATGACCCAAATCTTGGCCTTTACAAATAATTTCTTGCCACATTGCAGGAATATCTCAAACCAAAGTACAAGAGGTTTATCAAAGTGTCCAAATATATCCATGTGAGGGACCAGAAGGCCAGCCTGCAACATTACAACCTTATGTGATAGATGCACTCCTTAATTGGAAGAGATTTACTTATGCAATGGCAAACTCAAATATATATTCCACATTTTTCCTAGGGGCCACCACTCATTTAATAAGCAATACAATTATTAAAATAACTTGGAAAAATGATTAGCCTATTTGGACAGAGCAGTGGCCCCTTACAAAAGAGAAATTAGAAGCTACTAAGGAACTTATAGATAACACGATTGAAATTAAAATATATTGAGGAATCTTGTTCCCTTGGAATTCTCCCATTTTTGTGATAAATAAGAAATCTAACAAATGGCATCTTTTAACAGAACTTTGAAAGGTTAATGCATCCATGAAACCTATGGGTGCATTGCAACCAGGAATTCCATCACCTACCACTATTCCTCAAAACTGGCATATTATTATAATACATTTGCAAGGTTGCTTTTTTACTACACCTTTACATCCTCTAGACCAAGAGAGATTTCCTTTCTCTCTCCCTTATCCTAATCATATCGGGCCTCACAAACAGTATCAATGGACTGTATTGCCTCAAGGAATGATGAATTCTCCCACCATGTGTCAATATTATGTAGCCAAAGCTCTTGAACCTGTGAGAAAACAATTTCCTAACTTTCTTGTTATTCACTATATGGATGATATATTCTTTCCAGCTCCTTCTATTTTAGAAACTCAGCAGATGCTTGACATAGCTCAACAATACTTAAAAGATTCTGGATTAATTATTGCTCCTGCTGCTGCTGCTGCTGCTAAGTCACTTCAGTCGTGTTCGACTCTGTGTGACCCCATAGACGGCAGCCTACCAGGCTCCCCCGTCCCTGGGATTCTCCAGGCAAGAACACTGGAGTGGGTTGCCATTTCCTTCTCCAATGCATGAAAGTGAAAAGTGAAAGTGAAGTCGCTCAGTCGTGTCCGACCCTTCGAGACCCCATGGGCTGCAGCCCACCAGGCTCCTCCATCCATGGGATTCTCCAGGCAAGAGTACTGGAGTGGGGTGCCAGTGCCCTCTCCGATTATTGCCCCTGAAAAGATTCAAACCTCTACACCTTACCATTACTTGGGATTTATTGTTAATAGACAAAGTATCACTCCCCAACTGACACAGATTTGTGTTGATAAATTATCAACCTTGAATGATTTTCAAAAAACTTTAGGTGATATAAACTGGATTAGACCTTCTTTGGGCATAGCAAATTATCAACTGACTAATTTATTTAACACTTTAAAAGGAGATCCTGATTTAAATAGCCCTTGTTCACTCTCCCAAGAGGCATGAGAGGAACTCTGCTTAGTGCAAAATAAATTGCAAAAGCAATTTCTTACTCATATTAGAATTGAGTTACCTCTAGACTTATTTATACTTCCCTCTCTCCATTCCCCTACAGGATTTCTTGCCCAACAAGAACACCCAATAGAATGGGTATATACCCATTTTAGAGGGACAAGGTCACTTATACCCTATCTTGATTTGATTGCTATAATAATTATCAATGGGAGAAATAGAACTAGAGCTCTAATTGGCTCTGATCCTCATAAAATTGTAGTACCTATTAGTAAATCTCAATTTGAGAAGGCTTTACAAACTTCTGCTGCTGCTGCTAAGTCGCTTCAGTCATGTCCAACTCTATGCGACCCCATAGATGGCAGCCCACCAGGCTCCCCCATCCCTGGGATTCTCCAGGCAAGAACACTGGAGTGGGTTTCCATTTCCTTCTCCAATGCATGAAACTGAAAAGTGAAAGTGAAGTCGCTCAGTCATGTCCAACTTGTCACGACCCCATGAACTCAGCCCACCAGCCACCTCCATCCATGGGACTTTCCAGACAAGAGTACCAGAGTGGGTTGCCATTACAAACTTCTACTAACTTCCAAATAGCCTTTTTGGAATATTTTGGATAAATTTCATTTCATTATCCTTCTAACAAACTTTGGAATTTCTTCAAAAATACTGAATTTATTATCGCTTGCATTGTCACATCACAACCTATACCTCAAGCCGATGTTTTTATATAGATGGGACTAAAAATGCTAAAGCCTCATTCTGGTCTCTCAAAGAATATAAAGTTTTTAATACTAAATTTCACTGTGCTCAACAAAATGAATTATATGCTCTTATTCAAGTTATTCACCTACATCCTTACCTTATTAATATAGTTTCTGATTCTTTATATTCAGTTTTTGTATTACGATATATAGAAACTTCTACCATAAATTCTAATCAGTTTATTACTCAACAACTTTTTCTCAAACTACAATCTCTTATTAGGAACTGCACTTCCCCCATTTATATCACCCATATTTGAGCACATTCTTGCCTTCCTGGCCCTATGGCTCATGGCAATGAACAAGCTGATAAACTTGTCTCTTTTGCTACTCCTGAAGAGCAACATGCTTACACAATAATGCTGGTTCATTACACCAAATTTGGAAAATTCCATACAGCCATGCTAAGGAAATCATTAATAATTGCCCTACTTGTAGGCCCTTACATCTTTGACCTATTGCATAAGGTATTAATCCTCGAAGACTACAACCTAATGAACTATGGCAAATGAATGTAACTCATTGTCCTGAACTTTCTTCCTCTTCCTTCTTACATGTCTCAATTGATACAAATTCCTCTTTTATATGGGTCACACCTCATCGAGATGAGGCTACACGACATGTTATAACCCACCTGTTAGCTTGTTTTGCTATCATGGGAACACCTAGTTCTATAAAAACAGACAATGGCCCTGCCTGTATTTCTAGGCAATTCAAACAATTCCTACAATCATTTTCTATTAAACATATTACAAGCATTCCTTATAATCCACAAGTACAAGGCATTGTTGAACAAGCATACCATACACTGAAACTACAAATAAAAAAATTTAAAAAGGGGGAATACACAGGAACATTTTTATCTTCCTTACCCAGAGCAGACTATACTAGATTCCAATGCAATATATTCTCTAGTCCTATAACTATTGTTAATACAGCTTTGTTTTAAATTTTTTTAACTTACTGCAAGGAGGTATTTTGACAAAAGCAGAAAAACATTTCAAGGAACTGAAGGACACTTCTCTTCCTCTGCCCATTTGGTATCACAACAGGCTGACTAAACAATGGAAATCTGGGAAAGTAATATTACATGGAAAGGGGTATACTTGTATTTCTCCAGATGGAGCCAACGAAGTCAGTTGGCTCCCTCTTAGGAAGATCTGCCCCTGGGGAGCCACTGGCATTCAAGATAGAGAGAAAAAGGCAAAATCCCTGGGAGGGGGAGGTTCCAGTACAAGCCATGGCGGCTTTAAAAATTTCAGAGAAACGCCTTACTCAATGTCATTGACCTCATGATCTCCCTACTTGGGGACAGATAAAAACTCTTACTAATCAAGCTGAAAATCTGGTTTCTCAACAGGGAATGCCTTGGAATCCTGAGAATATTTTTGTCTCTATGGTTGCTTTGCTTGCTTTTGCTTCCCCTGCTCAGGCTGACTTGATTAATCACACTTATTGGGCTTATATACCTAACCCCTCTTTATTTCAGGTTGTAGAATGGACAGAATCCCAGGGACGGGGGAGCCTGGTGGGCTGCCGTCTATGGGGTCGCACAGAGTTGGACACGACTGAAGCGACTTAGCAGCAGCAGCAGAATGGACAGATATAGGACCTATCATATCCACTAATGACTCAGTACATATGCCTCCTCCTTGGAGCTTGGAGGGGCCCTCTCATCCTGAGGAAGAAGGAAGAGTAATTAACATTTCTCTAGGCTATGAAATCCTTCATTTATGCATTGGCCCAGCAGAATTATGTATTAATGTTAGTCAACAAACATGGGCTTTCACCTGCCTCCAAAATAGAACTTCCACACATTGCTTGGACTGTTTACTGCCCTGTCCTTTTATGAGAACCATAATTTCCAAAATTCCAAAAAACCAGAATTTCCAAAATTCTAGGAAAAGGACAAAAGTCAGAATGTAAGGGGTTTACTTATAAGGATTTTAAATATACTCCTGTTTATTGGGATAGATGTCAAGCTAAGTCAGGGAAATTAATGTTTGTGGCCAATTACACCACTGTTGATTGGGGACCCCATGGTATGTGATATGTGGCTATTTAACTGCTCAGATGATAATAGTACTATGTGTGATTATGTTACTCAAGTAGCATGGAAGGTTACCAACAGTTCTCCTCGCCCTTGAATCGTCCTCAATAAACGAATTGGGCCTGAACAATGGGACATCTGGAAACTTGCTGCAAGTACTGAAAAACTTGGAACTGGGACTGGATATTTCACAGGGACCAGTTGTAGTCATAGTAACTATTCCTTCCATTATAATCATTCATATTTTATACAAGCTTGTGTTCCCCTTCCTTTTGTAATAGCCATAGGAAACTTACAATTTAATAAGACTTATAGATTGCAAATTGTATACTTGTCTTCATTCCTCTATTTCTCTAAAAAACGAATCCCTTTTGATTCTTCAATCTTGACATAGCCTATGGTTGCCAGTAGATCTCCAGTGACCCTGTGAAGAGGGTCCCATGGCAGGACTTGCCTCCTGGTTACTCACTAAATTACTCCAATGAGCTAAACGATTCATTGGATGGCTAATTCTTGGCATTTTGGGACTAATAGCCATTTGCACCACTGCTGCTGCCTCAGGCATAGCTTTACAAACTTCAATTCAAACACAAAACTTTATTCAAAATTGGACTAAAGATGCTCATACTATGTGGGCCACCCAGGAATTAAAAACAGCCATCCAATGGGTTTGAGATCAATTAATAGATTTACAAAAACAGGTATTATTAAAATGTGATTGAAATTCTATGCAATTTTGCATTACTCCTGTTCGGTTCAACCATAGAACTTATAATTGGGAACAAAATTTCATTTGCAAGATATACATAATAATGCTTCCTTAAATGTACAATTATTGTAGAAGGAAATTTTTGAAACCTTCTCTAAGAGGTCTCTTCCAACAATTTGCAAACCTTAGCTGAACAGCTAGCTGATCAATTATCTGGGCTAGACCCTCGAAGATGGTTTCAAAGCATCACACATAGTATTGGATCTGGAGCTATAAGGCTGATAATTATCCTGGTGATTATATTTGTAGTATACAGATGCCATTCTACTAAAATTGTTCAAACTAAACAAACTCAATTGGTCAGGGCCTTTTTCACTAAAGTATCTACAGTCACCCCCAGTTATGAAAAAATAAAAAAGGGGGAATTGTCAGGGGATGTTCAACTTTAAGGGATCCAATATGTTGTTTTCTTCCTTTGTGTGCCATTTCTCAAAGACTCTCTGTTCCTTATCAGTTCCTGGGAAACAGGAACAAGCAGAGCTGCACGCAGTTCTCAGGACGGAGATCATGGGAGAGACCACCTGCTTGGATTCCCTTCAGTGACTCCCTTCAGTGACTCTCTTCAGTGACCTTTTACTTAAAGGACTATCCATTTTGTTGCAACTGGTGGCATTTCATTCTTTTTAATGGCTGAGTAATCATTTTATTGAAGATATATAAGCATGTGTTTCTGCAAGTAAAGTACCCTTGTTTCACTCGAGACTTGGGTCCCTGCGTCCTTCTTCTCATCGACTCCAGTCCCCAGGTCCCGGTCTATGAAGACTGTGACATGCTCCAACACCACAGTTCAAAAGCATCAATTCTTTGGCGCTCAATCTTCCTTATGGTCCAACTCTCACATCCATACATGACTACTGGAAAAACCAAAGCTTTGACTATATGGACCTTTGTCGGCAAAGTAATGTCTCTGCTTTTTAATATGCTGTCTAAATTTGTCATAGCTTTTCTTCCAAGAAGCAAACATCTTTTAATATTGTAGCTGAAGTCACCATCTGCAGTGATTTAGGAACCCAAGAAAATAAAACCTGTCACTGTTGCAGTTCTTGCACCTGGACAAACCTATCCTCCAACAACAAAATACAAAGAAACTATAAGTAGCTAAAAATAACTGCACACATGGCTTTCGTGTGTGCTAGGTCGCTTCAGTCATGTCCGACTCATTGCGACCCTATGGACTGTAGCCTGCCAGGCTTCTCTGTCCATGGGATTCTCCAGGCAGGAATACTGGAGTGAGTTGCCATTTCCTTTTTCAGGGGATCTTCCCAACTCAGCGATTGAACCCACATCTCTTATGTCTCCTACACTGGAAGGCAGGTTCTTCACCACTAGTGCCACCTGGGAAGCAGTCAGGTAATTATGAACAATAAAATACAAAACTATCAAAAACCCAACTGCCACTTCTGAAGTGTTGAGTGAAAGCAGGGTCCTATGCATGATCCTGCACACAGCACCAGCAAGGAGGTGAGCAGACCACTTAAGCCACTCCTCTGCCCTGACCCAAGAGGTCTGCCCTTAGCCTCATCATATTTAAAGGACAAGCTCACCCCCTCACCCCCACTCAGGAGCCAGCAAAGGAACCTGTTAACTTGCTTTCACTCCTTTGTGCCGCAACCCAAGTCCCAGTAAAACCTTGCCTGAATTTCATGTCTGACCTATCAATTTTTATTGATTAAGGAGTCCAAGAGCCTTGGGTTGGTAACAGAGGCTTCTAGTTTTCTTAGCAGGGAGGAAGAGGAACTTGATCCATGGTCACTTCCATCTGTCCATATTGGATTCAATATAGATACATGACCCTTGTAGTCATCCTTGTTGGTATCTTTTGAGATGACTCTGGTCTTGTCATGTTCTTCAAACAATGTGGTTCTTGCTTCATCTCCCTTGTGATTACTCTCAGCCCACTGGCCCTCTCTCTCCAAGCACTTGAGGGCACTTGGACATTTAGTTGCACCCTTAACCCTATAGTGGAGTAAATAGGACACAATGAGGAGTCACCAAGACATCCTCTTGGATGTATCACTCACCTATTTCTGCTCCACCAGCAGTCACATGCTTTCTGAGGCTGGGAAGTGATAAAGCACTTCTGCTTTATCAGATGCCTCCCCTCCTTCTTTACAGCAGGGTAAACCTGGCATCTCCAGTAGGTGCAAGAGTGGGCCTTCCCCAATAACCAGCTAATTCTAGTGCTATCATCTCCACGAAGCCAGACATCTTTATTTTATTTCAACAGAGAAACCTAAATCCTTCCTAACTCTGTAGTAGTGTACATTATATGTTTCACATACAAAGTACTTTCAGTGCTTAGGCTTTTGATATTCAAAATTATTCTTTGTAAACTCAAATAAGCTTTCCTCTCTAGAAAAGTTTGCTAAAGTTAAAAACTATTTCAGCTTTTCAGGCAAATATTTTAGTTATGCATTAAAAAAACTTTTTGAAATTCAATTGACTTTTTTTTTTTCTGAATTCTTTTGGGCTTACCCTTCCATGGAGCAAATGAAAAGTCCTCTGACACAATGTGAAATATGGAAATAATGAAGAATTTTAATTCTATTCCACTTACATATTTGTTTTAAAATGTTTTTTTTTTTTACCTAATATATTTACCTGCCACTATTCTTCTTTAGAATATTTTTAGATGTTTTTGCTTGCTTAAAATTTTCATATAAATTTTAGAAGCAGCTTATTTAAATTACACCCTTCCCCAACACACACACGTACTCAAAACAGTTACATTCAAGCAAGTCAAAATCTGGTGCATTTGTTAATTTATGAAAAACTAATATTTTAATGATCTTGTCTCCATATTAAAAACATAGTATTATTTTCCATTGGTTTAATTCTTCTTTTGTTTTTACCTTTTACATTTCAAAGTGATCAACAAGGATAATGCTAATTATGATGTCACCATTCAAAGATACACATAGTTATCTTCATACCCATGATCGTTTATTTTTCAAATGGAAGTCTGTACCTCAATATCCCTCACCTATTTCTTTTTTCCTTCCATCCCTTTCCCCTTTGGCAACCACCTGTTTGTTCTCTATATTTATGATTCTGTTTCTGCTTTGTTATGTTTGTTCATTTGTTTTGCTTTCTAGATTTTACATATATAAGTGAAATCATACAGTATATATTTAGCTTCTTTCACTTAGTATAATACTCAAAATCCAACCAATTTGTCACAAATGGAAAAGTTCATTTTTTCTTATGCCTAGTTAATATTCCATTGGTAATATTTACCACATTTTCCTTGCCCACTCATCTACTGATAAATACTTAGATTGCTTCCATATCTTGTCTCGTTGTTGTTCAGTCGCTAAGTCATGTCTGACTCTTTGCCACTCCATGAACTGCAGCATGCCAGGCTTCCCTGTCCTTCAATATTACCCAGAGTTTGCTCAAACTCATATCCAATGAGTAAGTGATGCCACCCAACCATCTCATTCTCTGTTGCTCACTTCTCCTCCTGCCCTCAGTCTTTCTGAGCATCAGGGTCTTTTCCAGTGAGTTGGCTCTTCCCATCAGGTGGCCAAAGTACTGGAGCTTCAGCTTCAGCATCAGTCTTTCCAATGAATATTCAGGGTTAACTTCATTTAAGATTGACTAGTTTGATCTCTTTGCTGTCCACAGCTAAGTCACTTCAGTCGTGTCCGACTCTGTGCGACTCCACAGACGGTAACCCACTAGGCTCCTCTGTCCCTGGGATTCTCCAGGCAAGAATACTGGAGTGGGTTGCCATTTCCTTCTCCAATGCATGAAAGTGAAAAGTGAAAATGAAGTCTCTCAGTCGTCCCCGACTCTTAGCGACACCAAGGACTGCAGCCTACCAGGCTCCTCCATCCATGGGATTTTCCAAGCAAGAGTACTGGAGTGGGGTGCCATTGCCTTTTCCGAGGGACTCTCAAAGTCTTCTCCAGCATCACAATTCCAAAACATCAATTGTTCAGCACTCAGACTTCTTTATGGTCCAACTTGCATATCCGTACATGACTACTGGAAAAGCCGTAGGTTTGACTATAAGGACCTTTGTTGGCAAAGTGATGTTTTTTTTTAATATGCAGTCTAGGTTTGCCATAACTTTTCTTCCAAGGAGCAATTGTCTTTTAATTTCGTGGCTACAGTCACCATCTGCAGTGATTTTCGAGTCCATGAAAATACAATCTGTCACCATTTCCACTTTTTTCCCATCTATTTGCCAGGAAGTGATGGAACTGGATGCCATGATCTTAGTTTTTTGAATGTTGAGTTTTAAGCTAGCTTTTTCACTCTCCTCTTTCACCCTCATCAAGAGGCTCTTTAGTTCCTCTTCATTTTCTGCCATTAGAGTGGTAACATCTGCATATCTGAGGTTGTTGATATTTCTCCTGGCAATCTTGATTCTAGCTTGTGAGTCATCCAGCCTGACATTCTGCATAGAAGTTAAATAAGCAGGGTGACAATATACAGGCTTGACATACTCCTTTCCCAATTCTGAATCAGTCAGTTGTTCCATGTCCAGTTTTAACTGTTGCTTCTTTACCTGCATAAGATTTCTCAGTAGACAGATAAGGTAATTTGGTGCACCCACCTCTTTAAGAGTTTTCTGCAGTTTGCTGTGATCCACAGTCAAAGGCTTTGGCATAGTCAATGAAGCAGAAGTAGATAGGGGTTTGTTGTTGTTTTTTTTTTTTTTTTTTTTTTTGGAATTTCGTTGCTTTTTATATGATTCAATGGATGCTGGCAATTTGATGTCTGGCTCCTCTTCCTTTTCTAAAGCCAGCCTATATATCTGGAAGTTCTCAGTTCAAGTACTGTTGAAACCTAGCTCAAAGGATTTTGAACATTACCTTGCTAGCATGTGAAATGAGTGAAACTGTATTGTAGCTTGAAAATTTTTTGGCATTGTCCTTATTTGTGTTTGGAATGAAAACTGACCTTTTCCAGTCCTGTGGCCACTGCTGAGTTTTCCAAATTTGCTGGCATATTGAGTGGAACACTTTAATGGCATTGTCTTTTAGGATTTGAAATAGCTCAGCTGGAATTCCATCACCTCCACTAGCTTTGTTCATAATAATACCTCCTAAGGCCCATTTAACTTCACATTCCAGGATGCCTGGCTCTAGGTGATTGACCACACTATCATGGTTATATGGGTTATTAAGACCTTTTTTCCATATTATCTCTTCTGTGTATTCTTGCCACCTCTTCTTAATATCTTTTGCTTCTGTTAGGTCCATACCATTTCTGTCTTTATTGTGCCCATCTTTGCATGAAAGATGGCATCTCCAATATTATTGGTATCTCCAATATTATTAAAGAGATCTCTGATCTTTCCTGTTCTACTTTTCTCCTCTATTTCTTCGCATTATTCATTTTAAAAGGCTTTCTTATCTCTCCTTGCTATTCTCTGGCACTCTGCATTCAGTAGGGTATATCTTTCCCTTTCTCCTTTTTCTTTCACATCTCTTCTTTTCTCAGCTATTTGTAAGACCTCCTCAGACAACCACTTTGCCTTCTTGCATTTCTTTTTCTTTGGTATGATTTTGGTCACCACCTCCTGTGCAGTGAGTTCATGATCTGACCCACAGTCAGCTCCTGGTCTTGTTTTTGCTAACTGTATAAAAGTTCTCCAACTTTGGCTACAAAGAATCCAATCAATCTAATTTTGGTATTGACCATCTGATTATGTACATGTGTAGAGTCTTCTCTTGTGTTGTTAGAAGAAGGTGTTTGCTATGACCAGTGCATTCTCTTGGCAAACCTCAGCCTTTGCAGTACTTCAGTTTGTACCTAAAGCCAAAATTTCCTGTTACTCCAGGTATCTCTTGACTTCCTGCTTTTGCATTCCAATCCTCTATGATGAAAAGGACTTTTTTTTTTTTTTTTGCTATAAGTTCTAGAAGTTCTTGGAAGTCTTCATAGAACTGTCAACTTTAGCTTCTTTGACATTAGTGATTGGAGCATAGACTTGGATTACTGTGATGTTGAATGGTTTGAGTTGGAATGAACTGAGATTATTCTGTTGTTTTTTAGATTATACCCAAGTACTGCATTCTGGACTCTTTTGGTGAATATAAGGGCTACTCCATTTCTTCTAAGGAATTCTTCAGTTCAGTTCAGTCACTCAGTCGTGTCTGACTCTTTGCAACCCCATGAATCTCAGCACACCAGGCCTCCCTGTCCATCACCAACTCCCGGAGTTCATTCAGACTCACGTCCATCGAGTCAGTGATGCCATCCAGCCATCTCATCCTCTGTCGTCCCCTTCTCCTCCTGCCCTCAATCCCTCCCAACGTCAGAGTCTTTTCCAATGAGTCAACTCTTCTCATGAAGTGGCCAAAGTACTGGAGTTTCAGCCTTAGCATCATTCCTTCCAATGAACACCCAGGACTCACCTCCTTTAGAATGGACTGGTTGGATCTCCTTGCAGTCCAAGGGACTCTCAAGAGTCTTCTCCAACACCACAGTTCAAAAGCATAAATTCTTCAGCACTCAGCTTTCTTCACAGTCCAACTCTCACATCCACACATGACCACTGGAAAAACTTCACTTTCTGCCATAAGGGTGGTGTCATCTGCATATCTGAGGTGATTGATATTTCTCCTGGCAATCTTGATTCCAGCTTTTGCTTCTTCCAGCCCAGTGTTTCTCATGATGTACTCTGCATAGAAGTTAAATAAGCAGGGTAACAATATACAGCCTTGATATACTCCTTTTCCTATTTGGAATTAGTCTGTTGTTCCATGTCCAGTTCTAACTGTTGCTTCCTGATCTGCATATAGGTTTCTCAAGAGGCAGGTCAAGTGGTCTGGTATTCCCATCTTTTTCAGAATTTTCCACAGTTTATTGTGATCCACACAGTCAAAGGCTTTGGCATAGTCAATAAAGCAGAAATAGATGTTTTTCTGGAACTCTCTTGCCTTTTAAATGATCCAGTAGATGGTGGCAATTTGATCTCTGTTTCCTCTGCCTTTTCTAAAGCCAGCTTGAACATCTGGAAGTTCACGGTTCACGTATTGCTGAAGTCTGGCTTGGAGAATTTTGAGCATTACTTTACTAGCGCGTGAGGTGAGTGCAATTGTGTGGTAGTTTGAGCATTCTTTGGCATTGCCTTTCTTTGGGATTGGAGTGAAAACTGACCTTTTCCAGTCTTGTGGCCACTGCTGAGTTTTCTAAGGAATTCTTAGAAGTAATAAATACAAAGGTCATTTGAATTAAATTCTCCCATTCCCATCCATTTTAGTTCCTTGATTCCTAAAATATCAATGTTCGCTCTTGCCATCTCCTACTTGAGCATGTCCAATTCACTTTGATTTACCAAGATAAGAATCTTGGCTATTGTAAATAATGTAATGAACACTGGGGTGCATGAAACTTTTCTAATTGTGTTTTTGTTTTCCTTTTCTTTTGATAAGTACTCAGGAGTGGGATTTCTGGGTCAACTTGTAATTCTATTTTTAGTTTTTTTTTTTGAGGAATCATCATACAGTTTTTTGTAGTGGCTATATTGACTTACCTTCCCCCTAGGGCTTCCCGGTGGCTCAGAGGTTAAAGCGTCTGCCCGCAATGTGGGAGACCCGGGTTTAATCCCTGGGTTGGGAAGATCCCCTGGAAAAGGAAATGGCAACCCACTCCAGTATTCTTGCCTGGAGAATCCCATGGACAAAGGAGCATGGTAGGCTATACTCCACGGGATTGCAAATAGTCGGACACGACTGAGCGACTTCACTTTCACTTTCACTTTCTTTCCCTCTAGCATGGCATAAGCTAGGAAAGCTGGGAAAAAAACCAGCTTTCCTCTGGTTTTTGTTCTCTTTTTTGATAGCAGCCATTCTGAGAATTGTAAGGTAATGTCGAGTCTGGCTTTGATTTCCATTTCCCTAATCATTAGTGATGTTGGGTGTATTTTCATGTGCCTGTTGGTAATTTGCATGTCTTCTTTGGAAAACTATCTATTCAGGCCTTCTGTCCATTTTTCAATTGGGTCATTTGGTTTTTTTGATGTCAAATTAGATGTGCTCTTTTTTATCCCTTATTGGATATATCGTTTTCAAGTATTAAGTATCTTCTCCCATTCAGTAGGTGGCTTTTTTCATTTTGTGGATAGCTTCCTTCAATTTGCAAAGGTTTTTTAGTGTGACATAGTCTGATTTATTAATTTATTTGCTTTTGTTGCCCTTGCCTGAAGAGACATATCCAAAATAGCTGGCTGCCTATGTTTTCTTGTAAAAATTTTATGGTTTCAGGTCTTACATTTGTCTTTAACACATTTTGAATTTATTTTTACGTATCATATGAGTAGTCCACTTTGATTTATTTGCATGTAGCTGTTCTGTTCTCCCAAAACTATTTATGGAAGAGGTTGTCCTCTCCCCTTTTTATATTGTATGTTGCCTTGTCTAGTGTAGATTACTTGTCCATATACATGTGAGTTCATTTCTGTGCTCCCTATTCTGTTCCACTGATCTATGTGTTTGTTTTGGTACCAGTGCCATGCTGTTTTGGTTACTGTAGCTTTGTAGTATAGTTTAAAATCAGGGAGTATGATACTTCAGCTTTCCTCTTCATTCCCAAGACTGTGCTGGCTGTTTGGGGTCTTTTGTGTTTCCATGTTTTACACATTTTTCTATAACTTTTTTTCTAGACGTTTTACAGTTTTACTTTTTACACTTAGGTCAATGATTCATTTTTCAACTTGTTTATAATAAGCTTTGAAATTGAGGTCAAGGTCAAATTTTTGCCTTCAGATATCCAGTTGCTTCAACTCAATCTTTTTTTAAGGACTGCTGCTGCTGCTGCTGCTGCTAAGTCGCTTCAGTCATGTCCAACTCTGTGTGACCCCATAGACAGCAGCCCATCAGGCTCCCCCATCCCTGGGATTCTCAAGGAAAGAACACTGGAGTGGGTTGCCATTTCCTTCTCCAATGCATGAAAGTGAAAAGTGAAAGTGAAGTCGCTCAGTCGTGTCTGACTCTTAGCGACCCCATGGACTGCAACCTACCAGGCTCCTCTGTCCATGGGATTTTCCAGGCAAGAGTACTGGAGTGGGTTACCATTGCCTTCTCCATTTTAAGGACTGTCATTCTCCATTTTTCACATTGTCACAAGTCAGTTGAGCATATTTCTGTAGATCAATTTATGAGTTTATTATTCTGTTCTAGTGATCTATGTGTCTATTGCTCCACTAATACCACACTATTTTGATTAATGTAGCTATACAGTAAATCTTGGGCTTCCCAGGTGACACTAGTTGTAAAGAATCCACCTAACAAGGCAGGAAACATAAGAGACGCAGGTTTGACCCCTGGGTCAGGAAGATCCCCTGGAGGAGGGCATGGTAACCCTCTCCAGTATTCTTGCCTGGAGAATCCCATGGACAGAGGAGCCTGGCAGGCTACAGTCCATAGAGTCACAAAGAGTCATACATGACTGAAGCAACTCAGCAAGCATGCATAGTAAGTTTTATTAATAATTTTGGGTAGAGTAATTCCACTTTATTCTTATTTATTAGCATTATTTTAGTTATTCTAAAGCTTGTATTTTTCATGTCAATTTTAGAATAAGGTTGTCTATATCTAATTTTTGACAGATTTATAATGTTGAGTCTTCCAGTTCATGGTCAAAGTATGTCTCTCCATTTAGGTCCTCTTTGATTTCTTTCATCATCATTTAGCAATTTGCAGCAGGGGTCCTCAATGTACAGGATCTTGTGCCTGATGATGTGAGGTGGAGCTGACGTAATAGTAATAGAAATAAGTGAAAGTGAAAGTCCCTCAGTCATGTCTGACTCTTTGCAACCTCATGGTCTATACAGTTCATGGAATTCTCCAGGCCAGAATACTGAAGTGGGTAGCCTTTCCCTTCTCCAGGGGATCTTCCTAACCCAGGGATTGAACCCAGGTGTCCCGTATTGCAGGCAGATTCTTTACCAACTGAGCCACAATAAGAGGAATAAAGTGCATAATAAATGTAATTTGCTTGAATCATCCCAAAACCATCTCACCCCTCCCCCCCTGCAACCGCCTCAATCTGATCCATGGGAAAACTGTCTTCCATGAAACTGGTCTCTGGTGCCAAAATGGTCGGAGACTACTGATACTCAGTGCACAAATCTTATACATGTTTTGTTAAGCATATACCTAAGTATTTCATTTTCTTTGGAGAAACTGTAAATGATACTGTGTTTTTAATCTTGGTTCCCTAATTTTTAATGTTGTATAAAGAATTGTGATTGATTTTCATATGTTGATATTGTATATTGTAACCTTGTTTAACTCACTAGTTTGAGGAATTTTTTGTTTCGTTTTGTTTTTGCCCATATGTTGGATCTTTCTACATAGATAATTATATCACCCATATAAATAGGGACAGTTTTATTTCTTCCTTTCTGATCTATATGCCTTTTATTTCCTCTTTGTGTCTTATTGCAGTGACCAGAACTTCCATTACAATGTTGAATAAGAGTAGTGAGAGCAGACATCCTTGCCTTGTCCCTGATTTTACAGATGAAGTAGTCAGTCTTTCACCACTAAGTATACTGTTATTGATGGTTTTTATACTGTCTTTATCAAACTGAGATAATTCCCTTCAATTCTTAACTTGCTAAGAGTTTTCATTATGAATGAGTGCTGGATTTTGTCAAATGTTTCTCTGTGTCAAGTTGATATAATTACATAATTTTTCATAGGATTGGCATATTTATTTTAAAAAGAGGAACAGGGAAGTAATCTAAGTGATTATATAACAACAGGAGCTTCTTAGTTGAAAGACCTTTGTTAGAAAAGAGAGCATCAAGAACTCAGCAGCTACCATCAACCTATTCTTCCATTGTCAGTTCTTTGCCAAATTACTGAAAGGGGAAAGAAAATTAGCCTTTTGGGTCATGTCAGCTAGCATTTCCTGACAAGTTTTGTCAGTTCTACCTACAAGGCAAATTTATCCATTCCCTTCAATCTCCACTGAAACTGCTCTTATCCAGAAATAGTCTTCTCTTACTATCTACTCTCCTTGTTTGTCCTTATTCTTTTTCAGATATTCTCTACATAACAGCCCAAGTTGTCTTTTAAAGATGAAAATCAGATCATGCTCTTTTCCTAATTAAGAACACCCAATGGATTCCCAGTTTATTTGGAATAAAATTTACTCCCCTCATGATGACCTACAGGCCTTACCTATCCTTATAACTTCATGCCATTAAGTGTGACTCTCATGTCTAACCTCTTACCTACTAGTTCAGTAACTATTAACATAGATTTACTCCCACTTGGGAAATTTATACTTGCTATTCCTTCAGTCCAGAGTACTCTCTTTCTCCAGATTCCCATTCATTCATTTATGTTCATTTATGCTTGTTCATTCTCTATTATTCAAGCCTTAACTGAAATGAGAAGTAATCCTTAAGGATTCCTTCCCTGACCATTTCATCTATAGAAATGCTCCCCATTGTCGTTCTCCATTAGGTGTTTTATGATTTTTATAGCACTTACCACTAGCTGAAACAAAATAATAAGATTGAAAATAAGAGAGGGAAAACTGTAAACCAGGCAAAATACTTAACAGAAGAGAACAAAAAGCACTAATAAAACAAACAGTGAACGAAACAAAGTTCCTGCTGTCATAGAACTTACTTTCAAAAAGGAACATAGATGATTCTCAAAAATATACAAAAGTGAAAGTGAAAGTCACCCAGTTGTGTCCAACTCTTTGCAACCCCATTGACTATACAGTCCTTGAAATTCTCCTGGCCAGAATACTGGAGTGGGTAATCATTCCCTTCTCTTTTATACTTATAAAAATTTATAAGTAATATATAATGTTATTTTGGGGAGTGTAATGTTTGAAGAAAAAACAAAAGGAAAGAGGACAGCAAGACAGTCATTCCTGGCAGCAGGAAACAATAGTTTATTTAGGTCAGGTGGTCAGGAAATGTGATGTGTAAGCAGAAGAATGAATGAAGAAGTGAGCCAGCCTTAGAGAATCTGAGGGAAGAGTGCTCCAGGCTAAGGTAAGGTGTAGGGAAAGGTCCTGAAAAGGGGTTAAACTTGGCATGTGTGAGGAACAAAAAGCAGGCCAGTGTGGTTGAGAGGAATGACCAAGGCAATTAAGGGGAATGTTGAAACTGGTTTTAGAAGCTTTGCCAAAGAATGCTCAAACTACTGCACAATTGCACTCATCTCACACGCTAGGTAAAGTAATGCTCAAAATTCTCCAAGCCAGGCTTCAGCAATACGTGAACCGTGAACTTCCAGATGTTCAAGCTGGTTTTAGAAAAGGCAGAGGAAGCAGAGATCAAATTGCCAACATCTGCTGGATCATCGAAAAAGCAAGAGAGTTCCAGAAAAACATCTATTTCTGCTTTATTGACTATGCCAAAGTCAATTTGACTGTGTGGATCACAATAAACTGTGGGAAATTCTGAAAGAGATGGGAATACCAGACCACCTGACCTGCCTCTTGAGATATTTGTATGCAGATCAGGAAGCAACAGTTAGAACTGGATGTGGAACAACACACTGGTTTCAAATAGGAAAAGGAGTTCATCAAGGCTGTATATTGTCACCCTGCTTATTTAACTTATATGCAGAGTACATCATGAGAAATGCTAGGCTGGAAGAAGCACAAGCTGGAATCAAGATTGCTGGGAGAAATATCAATAACCTCAGATAATGCAGATGACACCACCCTTATGGCAGAAAGTGAAGAGGAACTAAAAAGCCTCTTGATGAAGGTGAAAGAGGAGAGCGAAAAAGTTGGCTTAAAACTCAACATTCAGAAAAAGAAGATCATGGCATCCTGTCCCATCACTTCATGGGAAATAGATGGGGAAACAGTGGAAACAGTGTCAGACTTTATTTTTTTGGGCTCCAAAATCACTGCAGATGGTGACTGCAGCTATGAAATTAAAAGACACTTACTCCTTGGAAGAAAAGTTATGACCAACCTAGATAGCATATTCAAAAGCAGAGACATTACTTTGTCCACAAAGGTCCATCTAGTCAAGGCTATGGTTTTTCCTGTGGTCATGTATGGATGTGACAGTTGGACTGTGAAGAAAGCTGAGCGACGAAGAATTGATGCTTTTGAACTGTGGTGTTGGAGAAGACTCTTGAGAGTCCTATGGACTGTAAGGAGATCCAGCCAGTCCATTCTGAAGGAGATCAGCCCTGGGATTTCTTTGGAAGGAATGATGGTAAAGCTGAAACTCCAGTACTTTGGCCACCTCATGCGAAGAGTTGACTCATTGGAAAAGACTCTGATGCTGGGATGGATTGGGGGCAGGAGGAGAAGGGGACAACAGAGGAGGAGATGGCTGGATGGCATCACCAACTTGATGGACGTGAGTCTGGGTGATCTCCGGGAGTTGGTGATGGACAGGGAGGCCTGGCGTGCTGCGATTCATGGGGTCACAAAGAGTCGGACATGACTGAGTGATTGCACTGAACTGAACTGAACTGAATGACTTTGAATTTTATTCTAAGTGGGATGACAAATTATTGTAGAGACATCTGAGCAAAGGGAATACTGGATTTGATTTAGACATTAAAATCTTTACTCTGACTGCTAGTGTGATTAACACCCAGACCAAAGGAGAAGCAGGGAGAGACCAGTCAGGACCTTGCTTGCTGTGGTCCAAGTTAGGAGTTATAACAGCTTGGAACAAAGTGTACCTTTGAGGGAAGAGTTTATTGGTTCAGTTTGGGATATGGTCTATTGGAGATGCCAAGAAAATATTCAAGAAAAGAAAATGGGATATAAATTTGGAGTTCTGGAAAGAAGTATGAACTGGAGACTTAAATTTGGAAATTGTTTAAAGCCAGAAGAGGAAGTGATCATTAGGGTGTAACTGAACAGTGAAGTGGTTTGCGGCTGAAAAGAGGTAATTTAATACTGTGAGATTGAGGAGAAAAGAGAAACGACACTGGAAGTCAAAAGGGGAACGGATATGAAAACTAAAAGATGTTATGTCCTGGAAACCACATGAAAAACAGTTTGCAAGTAAGATAAATTAGTCAATTGGGTCAAATACTGCCAGTATGCCAAGTACAGTGTTTTAGAATTGGCTGTTAGGTATGACAATATCAGGTGTTCAGTCTCAATGAAAAAATTCTGTATGAGTAGAGGGATGGTGATAAAAGATTGTTTAATATGAATTCAAGAGAAAAAAGGGGAGAAATTTAAGGCAATGTAATTCCTTCAAAGAGTTTTGATGTAAAAGGAAGCAAATAAATGAGCCTCTAGCTGGGGAAGGATGTGGGATCACAAGAAGGTTGTTTTTATTTGGTTTTATGCGTGTTTTTTTGGGATGAGGAAAATTACAAACAAGTTTGTAAATGAAGGTGATCTACTGCAAATTTGAGGATTCAAAAGACATAAGGGAGAACTGCTAAAGCAAAGTTCTAAGTAGGAAAGGGGATTGGAGTGCAGTGCATAAGTGTATGGATGGGCTTGTTAGAGTGTACAGAGCACACCCCACAGTGAGAGCACACAGGCGTGGTACTGAGCACAGAGGCACATGGTTGGGCCGAGGTGTTGGTGGGAATATATGAAAGATTTCTCTTAACTGCTTTAGTTGTTCTTAAAAGAAGTAAAAAGTAAAGTCACGTGCTTTAAAAAGGATAAGCAAGAGTCTTGGAAGTTAGAGAATAAAAAAGAATGTGTGAAAAGATGGTGAGAGAAAGAATGGTAGACAGAAAGACAGTGCTTTTGCCATAACATCAATAGCCCACTTAGTGTTAAATGTCATGACTTTTAAGTAAAACTGGCAATCATAGGAATGTATTTTTCACCAGTGAAGTTCAACTGCATGAGTACTCTGCATAAGAGGAAATTTTGACTTAACCAACATTGGCATCATGCCAGATAAGATTGGGGCATGTGAATTAAAGGTGAATGGAACTAAATGATAATCTGTGGATTTTAACAGGGTATGGAGGACAGAAGGGTGCATTAGCATGGAACCCTGAAAATGATAGAAATAAACATAGATATAAAATGTAAGACTTTATAAATTGAGGAATTTTTTTTAAGATACAGGTGAGAATGAACTGAAAAGATAAGCAATAAAAATAATAGCTCTTTAGAAAATACAATGGAATAAGATATTCCATTCCTAAATGAAACAAAACAGACTAAATACATGGAAATAGAAAATACTCATTTCCTATACGAAGAATATTCTAAAACCCAGTGCTGTGTGCTAAGTTGCTTCAGTCTTTGATTCTATGCAGCCCTATGGACTATTGCCTGTTGGTCTCCTCTGTCCATGGAATTCTCCAGGCAAAAAAACTGGAGAGGGTTGTCGTACCCTCCTCCAGGGGATCCAGGAACTGAACCTGCATCTCTTACATCTCCTGCATTGGCAGACAGCTTTTTTTTTTTTTTTTTTTTTTTTACCACTAGGGCCACCTTGGAAGCCTCTAAAACCCTACTGAAACACATAAAAGAAAATAAACTTTTCCTTTTAAAAGTGTTCCTTTTAAAATGAGTAACACTTTCCTCAGTGTTCCAACATTAAGACTTTGGTTTTAGTATTGTAAAGACTAAAGATGTTTGTTCTTAAATTTCTATGAATTCAATGAGAAATCAATAAAAATATCATTAATTGTTAAATGTGAGAATAAAGGGAGACTCTAAAGAATAATCAGAGGGTGGGGGGTAGATTTACCATATAGTAATAATATAATGTAGTAATGATATGAGATTATTAGTCAATATATGGTGTTGAGACAATGGCCTAGTTACACATAATGATAAAAGGTATATCCAATTTGATTTTAAGAAGTGCATTTTACTTTGTTCATTACAACCAATTAGATTCCAGATGTATCAAATACTGAAATACAAGAAGTATAGAAGAAAACATGGGTACTTTAAAAAAAATAATCTTGGAGTTAGAAAGGCCTTGGTAGACATGTAAATAAAATACTAATAAAATATCAAACTCACAAACTCAGTAATAATGATAAACAGAAGAAAAATTTTGCAACATGTATAATAAAAGGCATCAGTCAGTTCAGTTCAGTTGCTCAGTCGTGTCCGACTCTTTGCAACCCCATGAATTGCAGCACGCCAGACCTCCCTGTCCATCACCAACTCCCAGAGTTCACCCAGACTCACATCCATCGAGTCAGTGATGCCATCCAGCCATCTCATCCTCTGTTGTCCCCTTCTCCTCCTGCTCCCAATCCCTCCCACCATCAGAGTCTTTTCCAATGAGTCAACTCTTCGCATGAGGTGGCCAAAGTACTGGAGTTTCAGCTTTACCATCATTCTTTCCAAAGAAATCCCAGGGCTGATCTCCTTCAGAATGGACTGGTTGGATCTCCTTGCAGTCCAAGGGACTCTCATAGTTCCTTATAATAGAACTCTTGTAAGGAAATGATGACACAGGAAAAAAGAGCAAGATATGTAAATGGACACCCTTGTCTCCTTCTGCCCTCAATCTCTCCCAGCGTCAAGGAAATGAAGGTGTCAGAGGATGAGATGGCTGGATGGCATTACTGATGCAGTGGACATGAACTTGGGCAAATTCTGGAGATGGTGAGGGACAGGGAGGCCTGGAATGCTGCAGTCCATAGGGTCACAAACAGACACGACTGGGTGACTGAAAAACAACAGCATGTAAATGGACATTCACAGCAAATGAAGTGCAAATGATTACTAAGTATATTAAAAAATACTTAGCCTCACTCATAATTGTAGAAGTAAAATTTCAAAGAAAAAGTTTACCTATCAGCTTGCCAAAAGTTGAAAAAATTGGTCTGTGCTTATGGTGATGGTGATGGATTTTAACCAGATTCATTGTGATCATTTTGATAGCTTACGGTGAAAGTGTTGGATTCATGATCTCCAAAGAAGATTTAGCTTCGGGACCAGGGACCAGGCTTGATCACTCAAGAGCTTTTGTGTAGCAGAGTTTTATTAAAGTGAAAAAGGAACAGAGAATGCTTCTGATACAGACATCAGGAGGGGGATGGAGAGTGCCCCCCCTTGCTAGTTTCAGCAAGCTATTTTATGTCTGTTAGAAAGCTATTAATCAGATAAGAGAGACACCTCAAGGCTGACGGAGTTTCACCAGGCCCCTCTCCCACAATATGCAGTTTTGAGATAGGATGGCAAGAGGTGTGTCATCCCCCAGCCATAAAGCAACTGATATGAATACTGGTTTGTTGAGCTATTATCAGCCCAAGGTTTGAGAAAAGAAAGAACGTTAGTCTTAGGTGGAACCATTTTGAAGAAAGGCAAATTCCAAAGCAAATACATAGTTTCATTAACACGGCTTAAAAAAAATAAATTCTGTAACAAAAGCCCATTGGTTAGCTCAAAGTTTGAGAAAGTTAAGTTCAGGTGGAACCAGGTGTCGGTCGTCATGGCAACACAGAATTTTAAGAGAAACTTGCAGCCTAGTTCCTCCGTTTGGAGATCCCTGGCCTTCTTTCCTGTTACCCTCTCAATTTCATAATATATACAAATACCAAATTGACACATTGTACACCTGAAAAAAGTATAATGTTGTATATTGATTATATCACAATTAAAAAGAAAACTAAGATCATGGCTTCCAGTCCCAGTCCCATTACTTCCTGGCAAATAGATGGAGAAACAGTGGAAATAGTGACAGATTTTATTTACTTGGGCTCCAAAATCACCGTGGATGGTGACTACAGCCATGAAATTAAAAGACGCTCCTTGGAAGAAAAGTTATGACAAACCTAGACAGCATATTAAAAAGCAAAGACATCACTTTGCTGACAAAGTTTCATATAGTCAAATCTATATATTTTTTCAGTAGTCATGTATGGATGTGAGAGTTGGATCGTAAAAAAGGCTGAGCACTGAAGAATTGATACTTTGGAATTGTGGCACTGGAGAAGACCCTTGAGAGTCCCTTGGACAGCAAGGAGATCAAACCAGTCAATCAACTAAAGGAAATCAATCCTGAATATTCATTGTAAGGACTGATGCTAAAGCTGAAGCTCCAATACTTCAGCCATCTGATGTGAAGAGTCAGCTCATTGAAAAAGACCCCCATGCCTGGAAAGACTGAGGGTAGGAGGATAAGAGGGTGACAGAGGATGAGATGGTTGGGTGGCATTGCCAACTCAATGGACATGAGTTTGAGCAAACTCCAGGAGATAGTGAAGAACAGGGAAGCCTGGTGTGTTGTAGTCAATGGGGTTGTAAAGAGTTGGGCATGACTTAGTGACTGAAAAACAACACCACTAAAACTAAAACTGCTCAAAGAATAATGGAGACATGTCAACAGAACGAAGGAGGCAGACAAATGCATTTCCTGTTTGCCAATTCTACGATGATTTGAACATCAACATAAATAATGTCAGTAGTATATTACATTGTCTCATAGTATCTATATTATCTAAATAGTATCTCTTTCTTACAGAATATCAGTCTAAAGAAGGAATGATGGAGTTATGAAATCATCAATGGACTTTAAAACTAGAAGGTATAAGTTTGATGAGGAATAGGATATTAATTTAAATATATCACTCTATAAATTATAAATATAAAAAGGGAAAATAAAAACTTTACAATGGAGAAACCTGGTGGACACTATCTTAAATCAGCTTCACTAATATTAGGATAAATTGACATCACGTGGTTCCTGGTATGGTGTATTAAGAATGATACATCACTCTTTCAATGTTCTTGTTAAAAATTCAAAATTTGAATCTAGATATGAAGGAAATTAAATAAAAGTAAGTACAAAGAAGGGGAAGAAGTGAAACAGAATTGAATATGAGTGCAGGGGGAAATGATTAACTCTTTAGATAAACACTGAAAACTGAGAGACATTCTATAAAATATCTGGCCTGTAGCTTTCAAAAGTACTAAGGTCTAGGAAGACAAAGAAAAGTAAAGTACTGTTTTAGATCAAAAGGCACTAGAGAAACAGATGCAAAGGATAATCTTGGAATGGATCTTAAACTTCAAAACAATTTAACTATAAAGGACATTATGAGATAATAAGGTAACTGAAATATGATTTGCAAATTAGACAAAAGCATTGCATTTGATATTAATATATGTGTATGAGTCTCTGTATATATATAATATACACAGATTTTTAATAATTATATTATAATGACTACATAGAAGAATGTGCTTCTTCTTGGGGAATACACACTAAAATATTTAGGATTAAAGTGATACAATAGCTTCAACTTACTCTCAAGCAATTTGGAAAAAAATTATATAGGTAGGTGAAAGAGAGAGAGTTATACAGTGAATGGGACAAAATGTGAAAAGTTGGGATAGCTGGACAAAAGACATTTAGGAGTTTTGGCAGTACTACAACTTTATGTAAGTTTGAAATTGTATCTTTAAAAAGTTTTAAAAAGCTTAAAAAGACACATGAAAAAGTTATTAAAATATCTTTAAAGATATTTGTGCAGGAAAGGGTCAAGTCAGCAGGCCTGGGTTGCTCAAACCCTGCACATTCCCAAGAAAGGCTCGTCTTTAAATGATATCTGTTTGATCAGATCATTTATGCTAACAATGTGTTTTATGGTGCTTCTGCTTTTGCTCTGAAGGGCTGGCATCAGTACCTGAGGTTCACAGAGCAGTTATTACATGCCTAACGTGACTGACTCCTAATAAAAAACCTGACAGCAAGGCTCAGGTGAGTTTCCCTGCTGACAACACTCTGCACCTATGGACACTCTTCACTGTTGCTGGGAAAATTCCTCATGCCCACATGCTTCTCCTAGGGGAGGACACTTGGAAGTTTATGCTAGATTTCTCCTGGATTTTGCCCCCATGGACCTTTTCCCTTTGCTAATTTTAATCTGAACCCTTTTGCTGTAATAAACTAGAACCATGAGTGTAACAGTTTCTCTGTACCCTGTGAATCATTCTAAGAGAATCATTTAGCTTGATGGTGATCTTGAAGACCCCCAACAAAAATTAAAGACACTTAAATAAATGGAAAAAGAGCCTATACCAGTACATCCCTAATGACTTTTTAATTTAATGCAATTCCAAAAACATGATCTAAAATTTGTATGAAAGAGAAATCCTACAACTACATAAAAATAAGAGGGGTTGATCTCCCTGGTAACTAAGATTTATTATAACTTTATAGTTGTTAAGATAGTATAATTTGGGAACAGAGAATTTAACTGACCAATGGAGCATAATAAAGTGGCTAAACTGATCAATGCTTTAAAAGAATTATGATATATAAAAGAGACAAAACTGTAGACCAGAGGGAAAAGGAAGGACTCTTCAAATAAAATTGATAGAATGATTAGTTACCCGGTTTTGTTTTTTTTTTTAATGAGTTTGGACATCTATCTTACCTCATACATAAAAATAAATTCCAGATGGATTTGAATATGATAAGTATATTAACAGGATTAGATGAAAAAAAAAGATTATTCTGATACTGAGGTAGAAATATCTTTTTTCCAGGGAAATGTGGAAGTGCTAAAACAAAGAGACAAGAATTATAATTTGACTCCATTAAAGTAATTTTTGTTCAATAAAAGGCACCATAAAAATGAAAAGACAAACCAGAAAATGGTAGCAAATATTTGCATAACACATGAAGGACAAGAGTTTGGTGTCCAGAGTACATATAAAGCTGCTACCAGTTGAATAAGAAAAATACACACAAGCCAGTTGAAAAGTGGTCAAAGGCATGAACAAGTATTTTCCTGAAGACAAAACAGACATAACCAACAAACGTTGTAAGCTCTTCAATCTCTCATTGTTCAGGAAAATGAAAATTAAAACCAAAACTATGTCACACCCATTAGTTTGACAGAAATTAGCAAGTCTAATAACAAGTCCTTAGAAGGATGTAGAGCAACTGGAACTTTCTTATTCTTTGCTTGTCATAGTGTACAACCATTACAAAATTCCATTTAGCATTATTTTGTAAAGTAGAAACATTTTATATTCCATGAGCTAATAATTCATCTAAAAGATATAAACCTTAGAGGAACTTTTGCACACTTGTTCAATATAGTGTGTATTAAAGTATTTGAAGCATTATAATTTATAAAAACAAAACTCTGGAAACAACTCCATTATCCCCTCACTAGTAGGATGGATAAAAAACATTGTGACATATTCACATGATGGAATAGCATAAAGTGGTTAAACTAATGAACTGCAGCTCTATTCTGGATCTTAGAAAAAGGACAGTGATTTTTTTAAAAAGCAAGTCTCAGAAAACTATACACAGTATATCATTTTTATAAAGCTCAAAAACAGAGAACTAAAAAGTGTATTGTTTAAACACATATAGATATAGAATAAAGGTATAAAATATATGAGGCAAAAATAACCATAAAAACCAGGATAGTAGTAATTGTTGGGGGTGAGAGTGGGGGTGGGAGATGAAGTACAAAGAGATAAGGAAGGAAAAATGAGAAGTATCTGAGTGGAGTTCTTGAGTAGTGTATTTTCAAATGTTTATTTTATTGTTATGCATCTCAACTTACAAATTTTAAACATAGTGTTTTGTAAGTATAAAGCATTCTAGTAAAATGATAGAGAAATAAATTTTTTGGATAAAGAAAGATAATAACATACACCAAGGCTACATGTGGTCACAAAAACCTATAGGCAAGTTGCAAGCAGTAGCTTCAAAGTCTTCTTGTCAGCCTAATCAGAGTTTTGTTAACTTTGCTGTTGCTAGGAACATTTTTTTTTAGCTTTCTAGTTATCATCTAATTCACTAAATATATATCTTTTATTTTCTAACTCACATTAATGTCCTGTTAAATTTCTAATATTAGATTAGCAAGAGATCTAGGATTTCATTTTTTTAGAGGGGAGGGTGTTCCCATTTACCCTTAATTTTTTTTTTTTTTCAAGAATCCCTGGAACTTAAGCATTTCAAAAAGATAGATCAGGTTTACAGAAATACCTAAGAAGGGAGATCCTGGAGTTTGGTTAGTCTAATTTTCACTTTGTCTCCTGTTTCCCTTTGAGGACAATGAGTCTAAACAGTTTGAGAGAAGATCCTGGTCATCTGCTAATTCACTGTAGCAGGCTGTATTTTGAAAAACTGAATGTACTATTTCCCACTCCATATGTTCTTCTGTTAATATGCTGCACCCCCATTAAAAAGCAAAGTCTCTACTCCCTCCCTTGAGACTAGGTGGGTCTCTGTGATTGTCTGAACCAATGTGATGGCAAGAAAGTCATGCTGTGACATCCTGACCTCTGAGACCAGGGCATAAAGGATATACAGCTTCTGTTGGGTTATTCATCTTGGGGTGCTTGCTCTTGAAATCCAGAGCACAGGCTTTGAGGAAGTCCAGGCTCAACAGGCAGTATTGACTAATTGACATGTGAGAAAGCAAACCCGTGCCACCTCCTGACCACAGCTACACAGGAAACCCAGGGTGAGGATGACCTGACTGAGGTCTGTCTCCCAGAGATGGTGATGGCGGATTGTTGTTGCTTTATGACACCAAGTTCATGTAATTTGCTATGCTGCTAACTGGAACATCAAAGTTTCAGTACAAGCAACCAAAGATGTGGACAACGACAGCCATGCATGTGGACAAGCTTACCCATTCAACTCTACGCTGAGGTTAGGGCATCCAGGGACATAGCTCTTCCTTATCTCAGCCCTTCAACTGTTCACACAGCCATCCCTGGAGAGACCTGTTAACCAGGAGTCAGAGGTTGTTGGCCATCAACCTCCTAACAGACCCCTAACCACTGTCCTCTCTCCTCTCCTGGCTATTTGTAAACCTGCTAGATTTCTTTTTCAACCCTTAAAACAAGTTGATGTCTTGAAAAAGGCACCTCCTCTGGAAAAGGTCACTAGTGCATCCTCCAACAACACAGTCTCTTAATTTTTCATAGAGAGCCCAGACTGTAACAGGACAAAGTTCTCCCCAACCTAATTGTGTGCTGTGCATGCATATTCAATCGCTTGAGTCATGTCTGACTCTTTGCAACCCCATGGACTGTAGCCCACTAGGCTCTTCCATGGGATTTTCCAGGCAAGAATACTGTTGCGGGTTGCCATTTTCTCCTCCAGGGAATCTTCTTAACTCAGAGATCAAATCCATGACTCCTGCAGCTCCAGCATTGGCAGGCAAATACCACTGTGCCATCTGGGAAGCCCGCTGGTGTTACTAGAGCTGTTTTCATTGTCTCTTGTGAAAGAGGTTTTCTACCTGCTTCCCACTTGAAGCAGGGAGGCTCTTTATGCAAGTCAGCACTGACTTGTGTTTCTGGTGATAACTGGAGTGACAAATTGGTTCTTCTCTCAGTAGAGCAGAGAGAAAAAAAGAACACAAGTTTAATCAGAGGAGTGGCCCCAAAATGGAAGACTAGCCAATCATAGTTTAACTCCAAAACATTAAAGGCTATAATGGATATGAAGATACCACTCAGCAGCAAACAGCCAGGAAAAGAAGTTGAGATGTTAAATTCTTTAATGATAATTTAATGAAAAAATTTTGAGTTTTTTTAAAGAAACCCATATTTGGCTAGAATTTCCTCTTCTTATGTCTCTGAAACAGATAAGGATAAAAGCCAATTTTATAAGTATCTTCATGTTTTATATAAACTTTTCTGTTTATAGTTTTCTAAATGTAAAAGCTACCACAAATTCAGTAGAGAAGGAGAAGAAGGAATATAAAATAATCTCCTCCAAGATCAAAAAACAAACCAAAACCAAGTACAAGGGATATTTTTGAAGTTTATCAGATATGAAGGCAGGCATTTCATTTTTTGCCATGTGTGTAAAAATTAACTTAGTGGAGAGTTGTCAGGATCTGGCCATAAGATAAGTAAGGGTACATTTTATTAAATTAACCAAACAAGGAGGTCATTAGACTGACGGGGCAATTTAATGTAAACAAATGAACCCTGGAAATAAATGCCTCCAGGTTATGAAGTCAAAGCCTCAGGACAACTGATCACAAACAGCCAACCAAATTTTAAGCTACAGTCAATACTTTTACTTTGCTTCCATGCCTTTTTTTTTTTTCCCCCAAGAAGTTTTTTTTTTTTTTTAATAATTTATTTTAATTGGAGGATAATTATTTCACAGTACTGTGGTGGCTTTTGCCATACATCAATATGAATCAGCAAAGGCATATCAATCAGAATAGGCATATCAATCAGAATAGGCATATGTGTCCCCTGCATCCTGAATGCCCCTCCCACTTCCCTCCCCGCCCTATCCCTCCAGGTTGTTACAGAGCACCAGCTTTGGGTTGCCTGCATCTACATCAAATGCCCACTGGTTATCTGTTTTACATATAATAATGTATATATTTCAATGCTATTCTCTCAAATGATCCTATCCTCTCCTTCTGCCACTGAGTCCAGAAGTTTGTTCCTTACGTCTGTGTCTCCTTTGCTGCCCTATGTATAGGATTGTCAGTACCATATTTCTAGATTCCATATATATGCATTCAGTTCAGTTCAGTTCAGTTCAGTCACTGAGTCATGTCCAACTCTTTACGACCCCGTGAACCACAGCATGCTGGGCCTCCCTGTCCATCACCAACTCATGGAATTTACCCAAACTCATGTCCACTGAGTTGGTGATGCCATCTAACCATCTCATCCTCTGTCATCCCCTTCTCCTCCTGCCTTCAATCTTTCCCAACATCAGGGTCTTTTCAAATGAGTCAGCTTTCTGCATCAGGTGGCCAAAATATTGGAGCTTCAGCTTCAACATCAGTCCTTCCATTGAACACCCAGGACTGATCTCCTTTAGGATGGACTGGTTGGATCTCCTTGCAGTCCGAGGGACTCTCAAGAGTCTTCTCCAACACCACAGTTCAAAAGCATCAATTCTTCTGAGCTCAGCTTTCCTTATAGTCCAACTCTCACATCCATATATGACTACTGGAAAAACCATAGCCTTGACTAGATGGACCTTTGTGGACAAAGTAATGTCTCTGCATTTTAATATGCTGTCTAGGTTGGTTATAACTTTCCTTCCAAGGCGTAAGCATCTTTTAATTTCATGGCTGCAATCATGATATTCAGTGATCTTGGAGCCCAAAAAAACACAGTCAGACACTGTTTCCCCATCTATTTGCCATGAAGTGATGGGACCAGATGCCATGATCTTAGTTTTCTGAATGTTGAGCTTTAAGCCAACTTTTTCACTCTCCTCTTTCACTTTAGTCAAGAGGCTCTTTAATTTTTCTTCACTTTCTGCCATAAGGGTGGTGTCATCTGCATATCTGAGGCTATTGATGTTTCTCCCAGCAATCTTGATTCCAATTTGTGCTTCCTCCAGCCCAGCGTTTCTCATGATGTACTCTGCATATAAGTTAAATAAGCACGGTGACAATATACAGCCTTGACATACTCCTTTCCTTATTTGGAACCAGTCTGTTGTTCCATGTCCAGTTCTAACTATTGCTTCCTGACTTGTGTACAGGTTTCTCAAGAGGCAGGTCAGGTGGTCTGGTATTCCAATCACTTTCAGAATTTTCCAGTTTATTGTGATCCACACAGTCAAAGGCTTTGGCATAGTCAATAAAGCAGAAATAGATGTTTTTCTGGAACTCTCTTGCTTTTTCCATGATCCAGCGGATGTTGACAATTTGATCTCTGGTTCCTCTGCCTTTTCTAAAACCAGCTTGAACATCTGGAAGTTCACGGCTCACATATTGCTGAAGCCTGGCTTGGAGAATTTTGAGCATTACTTTGCTAGTGTGTACAATTAGTGCAATTGTGCAGTAGTTTGAGCATTCTTTGGCATTGCCTTTCTTTGGGATTGGAATGAAAAGTGACCTTTTCCAGCCCTGTGGCCACTGCTGAGTTTTCCAAATTTGCTGACATATTGAATGCAGCAATTTCACAGCATCATCTTTTAGGATTTGAAATAGCTCAACTGGAATTTCATCACCTCCACTAGCTTTGTTCATAGTGATGCTTTCTAAGGCCCACTTGACTTCACATTCCAGGATGTCTGTCTCTAGGTGAGTGATCACACCATCGTGATTATCTGGGTCATGAAGATCTTTTTTGTATAGTTCTTCTGTGTATTCTTGCCACCTCTTCTTAGTATCTTCTGCTTTTGTTAGGTCCATACCATTTCTGTCCTTTATTGAGCCCATCTTTGCATGAAAATTTCCCTTGGTATCTCTAATTTTCTTGAAGAGATCTCTAGTCTTTCCTATTTTGTTGCTTTCCTCTATTTCTTTGCACTGATCACTGAGGAAGGCTTTCTTATCTCTCCTTACTATTCTTTGGAACTCTGCATTCAAACGGGTATATCCATATATGCATTAATATACACTATTTCTCTTTCCCTTTCTGACTATACTCTGTATAATAGGCTCAAGTTTCATCCAATAGCAAATGAAACAACTGACAAAGAATTAATTCCCAAAATATACAAGCAGCTCTTGTAGATTAATACCAGAAAAATGAATAACCCAATCAAAAAGTGGGGAGAAGACCTAAGCAGACATTTCTCCAGAGAAGACATACAGATGGCTAATGGACACATGAAAAGATACTCAACATCACTCAATATTAGAGAAATGCAAATCAAAACCACAATGAGGTATCTCACACTGGTCAGAATGGCCATCATCAAAAATTATACAAACAATAAATGCTGGGGAAATTGAGGAGAAAAGGGAACCCTCTTACACTGTTGGTGGGAATGCAAACTGATATAACCACTATAGAAAACAGTATGGAGTTTCCTTTAAAAACTAGGAATAGAACTACCATACAACACAGAAATCCCACTACTGGGCATATTTCCTGAGGAAATCAGAATTGAAAAAGACACATATACCTCCATGCCCATTGCTAAGATGCTAAGATGCTTCAGTCGTGTCCGACTCTGTGCAACCCCATAGATGGCAGCCACCAGGCTCCCCCATCCCTGGGATTCTCCAGGCAAGAACACTGGAGTGGGTTGCCATTTCCTTCTCCAGTGCACAAAAGTGAAAAGTGAAAGTGAAGTCACTCAGTCCTGTCAGACTCTTCGTGATCCATGAACTGCAGCCTACCAGGCTCCTCCGTCCATGAGATTTACCAGGCAATAGTACTAGAGTGTGATGCCATTGCCTGCATATTAAAAATTTTAAGTGTTTATTTGAGCAAAGTTCTATTCAAATTAGATAGTGCCAAACCAAAAATAGTTAGGGATACTCCATTGCCAGGAACTTGGGGAGAAATTTCTACAAAGAAAAGGTAGATTCATCCACCTCATTAGAACTGACTCAAATGTGCTCCTTTTCATAACTGAGTAATATTCCACTGTGTATACATACCACAACTTCCTTAATCCATTCATCTGCCAATGGACATCTTGGTTGCTTTGTTATAGCTAGGACATGAAAGTGGAATATTACTCAGTTATGAAAAGGAACACATTTGAGTCAGTTCTAATGAGGTGGATGAATCTACCTTTTCTTTATAGAAGTTTCTCCCCAAGTTCCTGGCAATGGAGTATCCCTAACTACTTTTGGTTTGGCACTATCTAATTTGAATAGAACTTTGCTCAAATAAACACTTACATTTTTTAATATGCATTGGTTTGTCTTTTACCAACAGAAAAGATGGAAATGGTGAGAATAATATGCTATTAGGGAGAGAAAAGTGTTTCCATGATGGCTTGGGGGTAAAGAATCTGCTTGCCAATGCAGAAGATGCAGTTTCAATCCCTGGGTTGGGAAGATCCTCTGGAGAAGGAAATGCCAACCTACTCCAGTATTCTTGCCTGGTAAATCCCATGAACAGAGGAGCCTGGTGAGTTACAGACTAGACTTGTGACTTGAGGATCACAAGTGTCAGACACGACTTAGCCACTAAACAAACAAAAAAGCAAAGAGGGAGAAAAATGCCTGGGATTGGGCTAGGGAAATTAGTGTGGAGGTTACTCCAGGCTGGGCTTGTGAAGTCCTGTGTATTTATCCATTTTCTTGGACAACCCCATGGGGTGAAATCTTGGCTCAGATTTCTTTAGACATGCACAGTGGTCTCCTGGCCTTTGCTGCTGCTGCTGCTAAGTCGCTTCAGTCGTGTCCAACTCTATGCGACCCCATAGACGGCAGCCCACCAGGTTCCCCCATCCCTGGGATTCTCCAGGCAAGAACAGTGGAGCGGGTTGCCATTTCCTTCTCCAATGCATGAAAGGGAAAAGTGAAAGTGAAGTCGCTCAGTCATGTCCGACTCTTCGCGACCCCATGGACTGCAGCCTACCAGGATCCTCCGTCCATGGGATTTTCCAGGCAAGAGTACTGGAGTGGGGTGCCATTGTCTTCTCCTGGCCTTTAGAGAAGTCTCTAATGTCTACTGAGTTTTGGTCTCCCATTTCTAAAGCCCCACAATAGGACAAAAACAATAGCCAGATTGATGGCTTCAGTTCCAGAAAAGAAGAGGAAGGGAAAACAACAACAACACCCAGCTTCTGATAACCGAGGAGACTACAGGGAGAGCTGTATAGTTTCCTGGAATCTAAGACGGAGGCTTTTCGCTCTTTGCTAGAGCTCGTTTGGGCTTTGTAACCATGGTTTTCCAAGGCCCAACTATATAAAAATAGAATATTTATTTAAAAAATAAAACCTGACAGATAAGCCACTGCTGTTTCTACTTGCAGTGCAAAATGCCATGAGACTCCCAAAGCAAAAGCCCATAAAATCTGGTAAATGAGCCCTCTACCTAACAAGGCCCCTGGGCACCCATTGTCTGCTTCCTTCTAGCCCCAAGTTGACTCTCGAGGGTGCCCAGGGACTTATATCCAGAAACCTTGAGATATGAGCCCCAAAGAGCCTTTCTTGGGTGTCAAAAGCTCCTCCTTCAGCTGGAGAAAATATCTAGTATCCCAGTAAATTTCCTTCTACCACCATCCCTGGAAGAGCTCTAAAACAGGTGGAAGGACTGCATTTAGGTACCTTTACCTCACAACCTTGATTTGTGAATACTTGTGACCAATGGGCCACATCTTTGATTTCCCCCTCCATTTTTCTGTTGAGCCACAAATTTGCAGGAAGAAAAGTAAGTTAGATTTTGGAAAAGACATCAGGGATTTACAGAGGGAGCCACTGAGGAATAAAATAGATGTAAGAATTTTATTGAAGGCTTCCCTTGAAGCTTAGTTGGTAAAGAATCTGCCTGCAGTGTAGAAGACCTGTGTTTGATTTCTGGGTTGGGAAGATTCCCTCAGGAAGGAAATGGCAACCCACTCCAGTATTCTTGCCTGGAGAATCCCATGAACAGAGGAGCCTGGTAAGCTACAGTCCATGGGATCACAAGAGTCATACAGCAACTCAATCACCAAGGGTTTTATTGATGTTAAAAGGTGAAATTATATTAAGCTGGAAAAGGTCCAGGTGTGTATGAATTTTTGTTTTTCTTTATCCTTAATTTACCACTTTGAAAGATCATCTGCTAATCCTAAGGAATCATGATTTATGGCAGAAAGTGAAGAGGAACTAAAAAGCCTCTTGATGAAAGTAAAAGAGGGGAGTGCAAAAGTTGGCTTAAAGCTCAACATTCAGAAAACGAAGATCATGGCATCTGGTCCCATCACTTCATGGGAAATAGATGGGGAAACAGTAGAAACAGTGTCAGACTTTATTTTGGGGGGCTCCAAAATCACTGCAGATGGTGACTGCAGCCATGAAATTAAATGACGCTTACTCCTTGGAAGAAAAGTTATAACCAACCTAGAAAGCATATTGAAAAGCAGAGATATTACTTTGCCAACAAAGGTCCATCTAGTCAAGGCTATGGTTTTTCCAGTGGTCATGTATGGATGTGAGAGTTGGACTGTGAAGAAAGCTGAGTGCCAAGAATTGATGCTTTTGAACTGTGGTGTTGGAGAAGACTCTTGAGAGTCCCTTGGACTGCAAGGAGATCCAACTAGTCCATTCTGAAGAAGATCAGCCCTGGGATTTCTTTGGAAGGAATGATACTTAAGCTGAAACTCCAGTACTTTGGCCACCTCATGCGAAGAGTTGACTCATTGGAAAAGACTTTGATGCTGGGAGGGATTGAGGGCAGGAGGAGAAGGGGACAACAGAGGATGAGATGGCTGGATGGCATCACTGACTCGATGGACATGAGTCTGAGTGAACTCCGGGAGCTGGTGATGGACAGGGAGGCCTGGCATGCTGCGATGCTTGGGGTCGCAAAGAGTCAGACACAAATGAGTGACTGAACTGAACTGAACTGACTAATACGGTAATGTGTGACTCTGCCACTTAGCAGTTATGTTTCCTTGTCTATGTCTTGTCTTCAGACAAATCATAATCCACATAGACACTTTTTATAAAGCCTCATAGAGTAGATTTACAGTTACCTACCACAATATACACATCAAGGCCAAACAACTTTCCATATTATCAAACGGTCCCTGATATCTAACAAAAAAATTGTTCTGTTTTCAACTTCATACTGTGTCCTTTCATATGATGCACTGAAGAGCTGAAGCGTAATTGTGCAGCAACCCCTTAAAAATACCATTTTGTAGATTTCCTTTATTTAAAATGGTATATTTCTGAGGAATAGATTAATCTTAAAAGCTTTAAAGAAGCTTGATGTTGAAATTTACCCAATAGTAAGTCATTTTGTGTGTTGTTAATTTACTTTACTTCCAGCAAAATGCACTTTTTCAGCAACTCCATGCTTTCTATTATTAAATTTGTTTTTATAGCTAACCTGTTACATAATTACATGTAGTTTAGTAATAAGGTAAAGCTACTAGAGAAGTTTCACTACCAGTCCATTTTCCAATTAGATGTTCACAGAGTCAGGCTTCCTTCTAGTTATAATTCCAGTGTCAAAATTTCGCCTAGTTCATTAGTCGTTTGTTGCTCTCATGGGCATAGACAGAAGAACAAGGAGACAGGGGTTATAAACACTGAATACTCCTCTTCTTTGAAGAAGACCTCACTATGGTAGCCTAGCACTCTGTTTCCTAAGAGGCCATTTGTTTGATGGACCAGTGACCTGTAATGATTCCACCAGCGAACACTTGTGCCCTACATTGCAGTGGACACACTAGCAACACAGAGTTGGAATACATGGACCCTACTCTCAAAGACTGTATAATGCAGCCATGATGGGGGCAAGTTCTGTGATACAATTTTGTAGTAGAAGGAACAATGGACACAGGATCACAAGACGTGTATTCAAATATTGATTTTCATCCTTTGACATCTGTGTGTCCACAGACAATTTCCCGAGTACAGCTGATCCTCAGTCTCTCCTTCTGAAGAGAAACAATAATTCTTGCCCTCCCTGCTCCACCGGATGGTGATGAAATTAAATAATGCTTGTGAACATGTTGTGTAATCACATAGGCACTATAGTTCTTTCAACACAGAAGAACTAGTATACACATGTCCTACATGTACAAGGACATGGATCTGGGGAGAGGGAGAGAGGGAGGGAAGAGAGAAAAAGAAAGGATTTTACAGAGGTCATGAGCTTTGTGTAGCTTTGAAAACTGAGCAGTGTCTAGGGAAGAGTAGTGTAGGACCAAAGCTGAGAGGAATAGTACTCGGAGTTGAAAGACTGAAATGAAAAGGCAGTGTAAAACCATAGTGACACGACCTCTGTCTTAAACCCTAGACACTTAGGAATTAGGAGGTATCTACAGAGCCTAGAGGGGCTTCCCAGGTGGCACCAGTGTTCCCAGTGTTAATCACTCAGTCCTGTCCAACTCTTTGTGACCCCCATGGACTGGAGCCTTCGAGGATCCTCTGTCCATGGGATTCTGTAAGCAAGAATACTGGAGTGGGTTGCCATTCCCTTCTCCAGGGGATTCCCAAGGATAGAACCTGGGTGTCCCACATTGCAGGCAAATTCTTTACCATCTGAGTCAGTAGGGAAGCCCCAAAGAATCCGACCACCAATGCAAGAGTTGTGGATTCGATCCCTGGGTCAGGAAGATCTCCTACAGAAGGAAGTGGCAACCGGCTCTGGTATTCTTGCTTGGGAAATTCCATGCACAGAGGAGCCTGTTGGGCTATAGTCTACGGGGTCACAAAGAGTCGGACATGGAGCATACATGAAGCCTAGAGCTCTGCCTGACACCGTTGAACTTGAATGGATTCAATAATTGTTCAAATTCTAAGTATGATACTTAGTTTAAAATGTTTCTACCAACAGTTCTGTGATATTGTTATCACCACTGTATTAATATAAAGGTAAGGAAATTGGTCTTAGATACATTAATTCTTTGCCCAAGATAAGTTAGTGTATGATAGAAGTAGGATATGAATCTAAACCATTTGACTCTAAAAGCCACACACTTTAGTGAGTAAAGAACATTTCTTCTTTGTTTATTCCCAAAAGAAATGAGCATGAGTGTGGCTATAAATCAGCAGAAACCTGAAGTAGATTGACCAAAAGAATCTGCCCAGTCTACTAATAACAGAAATCAACCAACTAGGTTCCTTATAGAATTTTTTTTTTACTTTCTTAGATACCATATATGACTTAATGAAGAAAAAGAATCACACTCTGGTGAATGAGTTTACTCTTCAGGGTTTCTCCAGCTTCTGTGAGCACCAGTTCACCCTCTTTATCGTGTTTTTTGCACTGTACATGTTAACCCTGGCAGGCAATATCATCACTGTGGCCATCATCAGCCTTGACCGTCGCCTCCACACCCCCATGTATTTCTTCCTCGGCATGCTGTCAGCTTCCGAGACTGTGTACACAGTCATCATTATACCCAAGATGCTCTGCAACCTTGTAGGCCTGAGTCAGTCCATTTCTTTGGCAGGTTGTGCCGCTCAGATGTTCTTCTTCATCACTTTGGCCATCAACAACTGCTTCCTGCTCACTGCGATGGGCTACGACCGCTATGTGGCCATTTGCCATCCCTTGAGGTACACAGTTATCATGAACAGGAGGGTGTGCATCCAGCTGGTGTGGGGGGCCTGCAGCATCGGGCTGATTGTGGCCATGACACAGGTGACGTCTGTATTCAGGTTACCCTTCTGTGCCACAAAGGTGGCCCACTTCTTCTGTGACATCTGGCCTGTGATGAAGCTCTCCTGCATTGACACGACTGTCAATGAGATCCTGACTTTGATCATCAGTGTCCTGGTGATCCTGGTTCCCATGGGATTGGTTTTCATTTCCTATATCCTCATCATCTCCACCATCCTTAAAATTGCCTCAGCTGAAGGTCGGAAGAAGGCCTTTGCCACCTGCGCCTCCCACCTCACTGTGGTCATTGTCCACTATGGCTGTGCCTCCATTGCCTACCTCAAGCCCAAGTCAGAGAACAGCAAGGATGAGGATCAGCTGATCTCAGTGACCTACACTGTCGTCACCCCACTACTGAACCCTGTGGTGTACACCCTGAGGAACAAAGAGGCCAAGGATGCTCTGCTCCGGGCCATTGGCAGGAAGCTTTCCTGATAAGATGGGCCTGTTACAAAGAGGGTCTTGGAAGATTCTATAGGGAAGAGAAAGTAAAGCAGTGAACAGCACCTAGAGTGAAAATTCTGGAGCCTACCATGCAGTGGTTGGGTAGAAGAGATAAAAGGATTATAAATCCAGGCCCTGGAGAAAGGGGCTCCAAAGTACAAGCAAGCCTGCCCCTGACAAGACAGCATAGATGGTATGGAGGATCAATATAAGAGTAATAACTTGATATGGGGAAGTACACGGATTGTATGCATAACCTAGGACAGAATGAGATCAAGATAGTAGAAAGGATTAATGAGGGGAGGCTGCTTCAAGGCAGTACTAAACCTTTAAATACATTCTATAACACTCTTTTTCGACATGAAGCTCCCTTTTATCCATTTAGAGTTACAAAGGCTTAACATCCAATTGAAGTCATTGTTTTGTGGACAATTCAAGTTCCTTGCATCTTAAACACCATAAATAAATAGCCGTCAGTGATAATAAACATCTATATAATTTACCAACTCCTGAAGTCTAGATCTTTTTCATGTATATGGCCAACCTGGAACTTAAGTTTTCAGGAATATGTAAGAGAAATATTTTTGGAAAATGATTAAAATTCCTTGATAATTTAATTAAAGAAGTAGCACCAAGTAATCATATTGGCATTTATATTTCAAGAATGCACAAGGATTGTTGGTGATAACATGTGTAAATAGTTCACTCAGTTAAAAAAAAATAGTATTGCCTTTGGAGATGCTTGCAGAATGGGTAAAAGTGGATAGGGAATGGGAGGACAAGAAAGAATCTACAGAAAGGATTAGTCAGGTGAGAGGACTGGAAAGAAGTGGATGTAAGGAAAGTGTCGTATGGTAAAAGAAAAAGATTTAAACCATCAACCCTATCGTTTCAGACCCCCAGGATCTGCATTAATATGCCATCTTTCACTAGTAACCTTCACTTCCAGTGCCCCTGCACGAGCCTGTCATCCAGTTCCACGCAGAACACCTAGTGTCTTGTGACTTCTCTCTTTCTATTTCATATTCGCGTGTGTTTCTACAGCTTACTGTCACTTCATGGAAATCCCTTACTGCCACCCTTAGTGCCTATTCAACCAAAGTGTACTCCTTTTAAAACACCAAACTAAAAGGATGACCCTTTCATGAACTTTCTAATGAAGAAATCACCCCCTCACTCTCCTACCTCCAAACTCGCACATACATTATTATAGAGCAAGCATTTCCTATAATGTCTTTAGAAATGAAAGCTTGAAATGAATGAGTGATGTCATAACCAGATGAAGTCTTCATTAGCTGGACAGTTTAATGTTTGAGTTGTACCAAGCAGTGGCATTTTCAGAGGCTGTGTTCTCCTTCATGTTATTAATAATCTCAAAAATTAGGACTATGTTCAAATATTATAATTTCATAAATAGCCCATTGTGGTTCAATCTTACCCACATCTGAGCATTTTTCAAAATTTATGGTGGAATCCTGGAGAAGGCAATGGCGACCCACTCCAATACTCTTGCCTGGAAAATCCCATGGACAGAGGAGCCTGGTAGGCTGCAGTCCATGGGGTCGCTAAGAGTCAGATACGACTGAGCGACTTGACTTTCACTTTTCACTTTCATGCATTGGAGAAGGAAACGGCAACCCACTCCAGTGTTCTTGCCTGGAGAATCCCAGGGATGGGGGAACCTGGTGGGCTGCCGTCTATGGGGTCGCACAGAGTCGGACATGACTGAAGCAACTTAGCAGCAGCAGCAGCAGCATGGTGGAATCCAAGAGAACCCAAAAATAAGGTTACCCACTGTTTGTTAATGGCCTCTCTCACTCAGTAAATACTTTTCAATTTTAGACTGTAGCTTCAAAAATGTTGCTCTGTCCATTCAAGTTTACTAATAATAATCTGTATCTGCAAAGTTAGCTACTGAAAATAGTAGCAAGTAGTGCTTGGAGGCCAGCAGGGCAAAGTGTATTCATTGTAACATAAGCACTGTAAGAAAAAGACTGCATTCTGAGTCCTGGCTTTACTTTTTATTCACCTCATATACTTGAATCTTTATTTAGCTTCTCTAAGCCTAAGTTTTCTCTGCAAAACATGTAGATAAAACAAATAACATTTTGTAGATGTTTCATCTACAAAACGTGTCAGTTTCTCCTGACAAACATATGAGACAGTAAGTGTGAAAATCCTTTGTAAATGACAAATCAGGGACAAATATTCTCTTTATTATAGGAGTAAGAAAAGCAATATAATCTCTGTAAACTTCTAATTATATCAGAGAGTTCAGTGTCATCCATCTGAGGAGGATACTGCTACAGAGATTTTTTTTCTTTAACTTTTTATTTTGTATTGGAATATAGTCAATTAACAATGTTGTGATAGTTTCAGGTAAACAGTGAAGGGACTCAGCCATAAACATACATGTATCAATTCTCCTCCAAACTCCCCTCCCATCCAGGCTGCCACATAACAATGAGCAGAGTTCCATGTGCTATACAGTAGCTTCTTGTCAGTTATCCATTTTAAATATAGTACTGTGTACAAACCACAGATATTTATGATTCTGCCTTTCTGTCTGCATGCTATCAATTTAATCCCTAGTCCTGGTTCAGGGTCGATTCTCTTTCCTTAGACATCCTGGAGAATAATGAGGGGAATTCTGCTTCTGGATGATTCACCTTCCAGACACATCCCAGTCATTTAGCCTGGTACAGCGCTTCAGAGAGCTCATGAGTACAGTAAGTGATTGCTGTAGTTAGTTTCCCCAGACATATGGGCTCCACCCTTCATTTCTCAACTGGTCTCCTTTGTTGGGAAGAACACAAAATCTTGAGACTTGAATTTAAGACACACCTTAACTTTCCCAACTATGTATAACTTTCCCAACTATGTATAACTTTCCCAACTATGTATAACTTTCCCAACTATGTATTCCTAAGGTAGTAAAGAAATCTTTCCTTATCTATGATAGGAGGTTATCAATGTCAACCATCTTTCCCATTAGGCTATTGAAAGAATGGAGGTTATCAATGTCAACCATCTTTCCCATTAGGCTATTGAAAAAATCAACTAGAGTAGAATTAACAAAGTGGAATTGTTGTGGTAACCATAGGAAGTTAATATAATACATCATTATCCCTATTATTATTGGCTAATATTATCCCTATATTCTTACCTTTCCAATTTTTCCAGGCCATTTTATATTATTTCACTAATTAATTTTTGGACTTCTACTTTCCTCCCACTTCTATTTAAGTTCTAATACTGTTGTATTCTTCCTTAAATGTGCAGGTCTCATTAAAAAAACAAAAAAACCCTTCTAAACTCTGTATTACTATCTTTCATTAGCAATTTAATGCCTATCTTGCTCTACATCAAAAACTTTCCCTCTTCATTCAGTGAAATTCAAACTCTTTACCATGATCCACGATGACTCCCAATAGGAAATGCATATTGTAACATAAGCCAGTATGCACGTACACATCTTCTCTGTGTCTGTGTGTATTCACATACAAATGAAACATTGACAAATAATACTTACCCTTACTACAGGCAGTGCATTCTGATGTTTTCATTCTAGCTTGATCCATCCTATTTCATTTTATTTAAGTAATATTAGTGGAGAGAGGAGCATCTACAATGTATTTTGACCAAATACTCAATAATTGAAAGTTAAAATATTCAACTGAAGCCAATGCCTCAGCCTAACATCATTAGATTGTGTATCTGGGATAGTGAAATAAAATTAAAATGCTATTTGAAAACTTAATAACATTGAAATTTTATTATTAAACATTTGGTAATCATATTTAAACACTTGACACTTCAGAGAAAGGACATTTAGTCTTCATCGTAGCTGCTAGATTACTCTGCTGCTGCTGCTGCTAAGTCACTTCAGTCGTGTCTGACTCTGTGCGACCCCATAGACAGCAGCCCACCAGGCTCCTCTGTCCCTGGGATCCTCCAGGCAAGAACAGTGGAGTGGCTTGCCATTTCCTTCTCTAAAGCATGAAAGTGGAAAGTGAAAAGTGAAAGTGAAGTTGCTCAGTCGTGCCCGACTCTTAGCGACCCCATGGACTGCAGCCTACTAGGCTCCTCCGTCCATGGGATTTTCCAGGCAAGAGTACGGAGTGGGTCTGCTGCTGCTGCTGCTAAGTCACTTCATTCGTGTCCGACTCTGTCTAGCAGTCACTAAAACACACACTTGTGGTACTCGGTAGATGCTCACTTTTCAAGTAAGAAGCTGATTTGTAGAGGGGCAAAATATCTTGAGAGTAACATCTCATTTTTCTCTAACACTTTCTTTTCTTCATATTCTTTATTGCTGCTGCTGCTACTGCTACTGCTAAGTCGCTTCAGTCGTGTCCGACTCTGTGTGACCCCATAGACGGCAGCCCACCAGGCTCCCCCGTCCCTGGGATTCTCCAGGCAAGAACACTGGAGTGGGTTGCCATTTCCTTCTCCAATGCATGAAAGTGAAAAAGTGAAAGTGAAGTCGTTCAGTCGTGTCCGACTCTTAGCGACCCCATGGACTTCAGCCTACCAGGCTCCTCCATCCATGGGATTTTTCCAGGCAAGAGTACTGGAGTAGGGTGCCATTGCCTTCTCCATTCTTTATTAGGTAGGTATTAAAATAATGTATACTGTATATTGTCCTACACAATTTGAAATCATGCTGTAACTCATGTGTAAAATTTGATAAGATTCATGGATTAAATGGAATTAAGAAGCTAAAAATACCATGCTTAAAAGTTGTTTTTATTTAGTATTATAAATAAAGAACACCACATAATTTTACAAATATTAGAACTCTGATAGTCAATTTCCACTATTCTTTTTTGTACATTTAAACTTTGGCTTTATAAGTATATAATGTTCTTTCTAAAACTATCTAATAACTAACAAATTTCAATATTTGTATGAAGCATTATTTTCCTATTTATTTAACTACTTAAAACTCTTAAATTTGTCCAGAAAATGAACAACTCTCACAATTATCATTATTTATTCTTGCATTTTACTTTTCTAATAATAAAATATATTCTTCACTTAATAGAATTTTAACATGTAAAGCATATAAAGCTATTTCAGTGTAATTCACAGAATGATTCACTGCATTTGAAAACATAAATGTAATTCAAACATATGTATATTTGAATGCATAAATATACAAACAGTACTCTTGCTTTATTCAGAGTACTGATGTTAGACTGACTAGAGATAATAATCATAATAATAACCTATGCTGTTGCATCATCATTGTTAACCTACAAATTCAGAGATGTCAAAATATAGCATACATGATTTTGAGCCATCAACTTTGTAGAGATTGAAAACCAAAGTAGCAATTCAGCAGCAGGTTTTGACTAAATACCAGAAGCAAAGTAGAACTCTGAGTTATTCCTGGTGTGACCCACTAAACTGAGGAAAAACATTGGAGATGTGGATGCCATAAGGAATGCTGCATGCATGAGTGAGTAATGCTCCAAACTGGTTGAAATATCTGAGAAGAAAGTATCTGAGAAGTATCCGAGAAGAAAGTCCCTTATTTTTCTTTTTTATTCTTTTATTCTAAAATAGTAGTATGTGAATTGGCATTTTTCTGATTATAAAAGCAAATACTGATTCTTTGAAAAACATTTCAGAAAATTATACAGAAGAAACTTTGTTTTTTTATACAGAAGAACATGTTTTTTTCATGTTCACTGTAGCCTGGTGCAAACGCCAGGGACAGTGAAGGACAGGGAAGCCTGGAGCGCTGCAGTCCATGGGGTCACAGTCAGGCACAACTTAGCAACTGAACAGCAACAATAATAAAATGAGTACCTACAACATTTCTCTTCTCCACACTTGCCAACCCAACCCTGAAACCAAATCCGAGAAGGGAAAGAAAAAAGTTTAAAATTAGGATTATATAGCCAGTGCTTTAAAAAATGGAATATTTTTTATCTAGTCCATAGTCTCTAGTGGACTAGAGACTACGAGCCATGTTGAGCAACTGTGAGGCATGAAAAAGAGACTTCCAACAAATGCAATTGGATTGATAAGGTATCTTAGAAGTATGTAGGAATCAAAAGGAAAATCTAGGCTTGAAACTTAGGAGTGGCACAAACGTTGCTTCATACTCAGAGGTGGAGGAAAATAAGATAATGATAAATGCCAAGACAAAGTAACAGGGTGTATTAGCCCAGGAGAAGGAGCCCTCCCCCACAGTTCTTGCTCCCAGGTAGGCAATAGGAGAACAGCATTGGTGATTTCCAGACAAGAGCAATACTTGGAGTAAGAGGCATGGCTAATGACACAGAGTCTAGCAATAACAAATACTAGGGAAATAAAAGAAAACATAAATACAGGCAGAAACAACTAGATATTAGAAGTGTTGAGCAAAAAAGCAGTAACATTTTTATAAAATAAATTAAGAAAATTAAACTCGCTTCTCCTGCTCAATATGAAGCTAAACATACCAGCTAATCCTAACCACAATTTAAAACAAATTATAGAAATTCTGTTAGATGTGAGTTCAGAGTAGAGAGAATTCTGACAAAACACAGATTTTACATTGCATTATTTCTGACTTTTTCCTAAAACTCTACTACATTTAAGAATAGCCTCACTTCCATAGTAAAAGGAAATAGGAGACGAGTGCAAAAGAATGTCTGTGACAAAATTTTGAAATCTGGAAAGCAGTTTAGTAAGTTGTTATTGATTTCTATGTAACTTAGCACACAGGAGAATGCTGATGTATTATTGAATGCGCAGGAGATGCCTGAGGCAGAGAGAACAACCTAAATGTCAATTTATCAATCAGAATGCCAGACATATTCAGGAAAATGGGTAGTAAGTACTTGTGAACCTAAGAGTGAATGATTAATCTAACAAAATAGAGGTGCTTGAAAAATTTTAAGAGACATCACACAATTAGAACCTTTCCTCCACCTGAGCAGAAGGCTAAAGGATTGCCTCCTGGAGAGAGTTAAAGAGATGAGGTAGGGTTCGGAGTGTGCTATAATAATAATTTTTTTTTTAAGTGAAGGAAAGGTAAAAGAGTATCAGCACACCTCACAGGATATTGACAATAAGTCTTAGAGCTCCCCACCTCAAAACTGAAGGATTTTCCCTTGGGGAACTCAGCATTTCAAGAACAAAGACTTAGATATGGACAAGTCAATGTTCTATGTTGGAAAAATAAGCTTACCCTAATAAAGCCAGCTTTACCATATTACCCAGCTTTATCACCCTACTAAGTAAAGCCCACCACCCAATCTATCTCATCCCACCACACATACATACTACAAGGTTTCTAAAAAGCTTATTAGTATGTCAAGCATACAATGTCAATTCAATACTTTGGCCACCTGACATGAAGAGCCAACTCACTGGAAAAGACCCTGATGCTGGGAAAGAGTGAAGGCAAAAGGAAAAGGAGGCAGCGGAGGATGAGATGGTTAGAGAGTAGCACCAACTTAATGGACATGAATTTGAGCAAACTCTGGAAGATAGACCCAGTTGGATTCCTGAGTCAGGAAGATCTGCTGGAGAAGGGATAGGCTACCCACTCTAACATTCTTGGGCTTCCCTTGTGGCTCAGCTAGTGAAGAATCCATGTGCAATGCAGGAGACATCAGTTCCATCCCTGGGTTGGGAAGATTCACTAGAGAAGGGAACGACTAACCACTCCATTATTCTGGCCTGGAGAATTCCACAGACTGTACAGTCCATGGGGTTGCAAAGGTCAGACACGACTGAGCAACTTTCACTTTCACTTTCTGGGAGACAGTGAAGGACAGGGATCCATGGGGTTGCAAAGAGTCAGACATGACTTAGTGACTGAGCAACAACAACAAAAACAAATTTCAATCATAGTCATAATTGACTGAAAGGATCACCAAGTATTTGAGTAAAACCACTAACATGGAGAGAGACATCGGCACAATAAACAGACAACAAAAGAATAAGAATCAGATACAGTGCAGGGAATATATTAAGATCTTTCCAAAGATACTTACTGAACATTTTCAGAAGGACACAACAAAATACTTTATCAGAGAAACAAAAGCAGTGCTGTATAAAAGGTATGTTCTGAGAAGCAAAAACAGATTTCAGAATTAAAAATATATTAGCTGAAATAAAAAATTAAATATGAGAGTGGCAAGAGAAATTTGATGGAATGTCTTCAATAACAGAACAAGAAGACAAACAGGAGTGAAATAAGAGGATAATATATGAGTATTGAAGATAAATCAATACAGTGATTCACATACTGAATTACTACTTTGTACACACTTGATACTAATGTAATACTATAAATCAACTATAATAAAAATAAGAAAAATAAATTAGGTCTTGAAAATAAAAGTTTAGGTGTATATAATAAGGAGCAAATGATAAAAGAACTACCTAAGTAAAACCACAAATAAAGACCTATATATATATAACTAGGGATACAAATAAAAATTTTAAAACTAAGATAATTGCAGGAAAAACTTTAGATCAATAATTTTTTTAAAACATAGTCTAAATACATAATTTTCTTTTTTTTAATTAATTTTATTTTATTTTTAAACTTTACATAATTGTATTAGTTTTGCCAAATATCAAAATGAATCCACCACAGGTATACATGTGTTCCCCATCCTGAACCCTCCTCCCTCCTCCCTCCCCATAGCATCCCTCTGGGTCGTCCCAGTGCACCAGCCCCAAGCATCCAGTATCGTGCATTGAACCTGGACTGGCATCTCGTTTCATACATGATATTTTACATGTTTCAATGCCATTCTCCCAAATCTTCCCACCCTCTCCCTCTCCCACAGAGTCCATAAGACTGTTCTATACGTCAGTGTCTCTTTTGCTGTCTCGTATACAGGGTTATCGTTACCATCTTTCTAAATTCAATATAAATTAACCTTGGCCTGAGAATAATCAGAAAAATAAACAGGCCAACAGTCAAAAACAAAAATTTAATCACAATATACCTTCTACTCCTGTTGAAGAGAAAGACATGAGACCAAACATTTATGGGAGAATGGCATTGAAACATGTATAATATATATGAAATGAGTTGCCAGTCCAGGTTCAATGCACGATACTGGATGCTTGGGGCTGGTGCACTGGGACGACCCAGAGGGATGGTATGGGGAGGGAGGAGGGAGAATGGTTCAGGATGGGGAACACGTGTACACCTGTGGTGGATTCATGTTGATATATGGCAAAACCAGTACAATATTGTAAAGTTAAAAAATAAAATAAATAAAAAGAAAACAAAAAGAAAATATACAGATTCTTTCAAGTTTAATTAAAAAAAAGAGGAGAATCTTCCAAACTCAAATCATGAAACCACTAGCTTCAAAAACTTTGTATCAAACCAGAAACAGGCAGTGAAAAACACAAAATTAAACACCAACATTGCTGACAGATAAGAGCGAATATTCTAAATAAAATCTTAACAAAAGGAATCCACAGTTTGAAGAAACTCAGCATGTCCAAGTTGAGTTTAGACCAGGAGTGCTAGGATGATTAAATGCTAAATAATCTATCAGAATAATTGATCATATTAACAACTTAAATTATTAAATTCACAGGATTACTTCAAAAGATGAAAAACACAAAACATTAAATATAAATCCAACATCCAATTAATCAGAAACACTCTTACCAAACTAAGACTAAAAAAGAAATTCTTTTAACTTTAAGCACCTATCATAAGTAGGCACCAGACAGCATAAATATTGACAAAAGATTTGAGCATTTCAACTAAATCCAGGAAAAAGACAAAAATGTATACACATAGTAAGGATAAAAGACAAGATGGATATATTTTGTTCACACCTCTTTTCCGCTCCTATTTGATGCATTTGACTGAGTCAAAGCAGAATAAACAAAAAGTTGTGGATGTGTCTGGTGGTGAAAGTAAAGTTTGATGCTCTAAAGAACAATATTGCATAGAAATCTGGAATGTTAGGTCCATGAATCAAGGTAAATTGGAAGTGGTCAAACAGGAGACGGCAAGAGTGAGCAACAACATTTTAGGAATCAGTAAATTAAAATGGACAGAAATGGGAGAATTTCATTCAGATGACCATTATATCTACTATTGTGGGCAAGAATCCCTTAGAAGAAATAGAGTAGTCCACAGAGTCAACAAAAGAGTCTGAAATGCAGTACTTGGGTGCAATCTCAAAAATGACAGAATAGAGATCACTGACATCAAATAAAATAATGCATGCCAAAAAAAAAAAAAAAAATGACAGAATGATCTCTGTTTGTTTCCAAGAAAAACCATTCAATATCACAGTAATCCAAGTCTATGCCTCAACCACTAATGTGAAAGAAGCTAAAGTTGAATGGTTCTATGGAGACCTACAAGACCTTTTACGACTAACAACGACAAAAAAAAGATGTCCTTTTCATCATAGGGGACTTTAGTATGTCATTTCAGACATGTTTATCTCTGAATGTTTATCACAGTAATCCAAGTCTATGCCTCAACCACTAATGCCAAAGAAGCTGAAGTTGGATGGTTCTATGAAGACCTACAAGACCTTCTAGAACTAACACCAAAAAAAAAAAAAAATGTCCTTTCATTATAAGGGACTGGAATGTAAAAGTAGGAAGTTAAGAGATACCTGAAGTAACAGGCAAGTTTGGCCCTGGAGTACAAAATGAAGCAGGGCAAAGGCTAACAGAGTTTTGCCAAGAAAATGCACTGGTCATAGCAAACACCCTCTTCCAACAACACAAGAGACAACTCTACACGCGAACATCACCAGATGGTCAATACCAAAATCAGGCTGACTATATTCTTTGTAGCCAAAGATGGAGAAACTCTAGATGGAGATACAGTCAGTAAAAACAAGACCAGAGACTAACTGTGGCTCAGATAATGAAATCCTTATTGCAAAATTTAGACTTAAATTGAAGAAAGTAGGGAAAACCACTAGGCCATACAGGTATGGTCTAAATCAAATCCCATATGATTATACACTGGAAGTGACAAATAGACTCAAGGGATTACATCTGTAAAACAGAGTGCCTGAAGAACTATGGACAAAGGTTTGTAACACTGTACAGGAGGTGATGGTCAAAATCATCCCCAAGACATAGAGAATTAACATATGGACATGGGGAGAGGGGAGGAGAGGATGAGATGTACAGAAAGAGTAACATAGAAACTTACATTAAATAGATAGCCAATAGGAATTTGCTGTATGGTTCAGGACACTGAAACAGGGGCTCTGTATCAACCTAGAGGGGTGGAATGGGGAGGGAGATGGGGGAGATGGGAGGGAGTTTCAAAAGGGAGGGAATATACGTATACCTATGGCTGATTCATGTTGAGGTTTGACAGAAAACAGCAAAATTCTGTAAAGCAGTTATCCTTCAATAAAAAATAAATTAATTAAAAAAAATCATCCCCAAGAAAAAGAAATGCAAGAAGGCAAACTGGTTGTATAAAGAGGCCTTACAAATAGCTGAAAAAAGAAGAGAAATGCAAGGCAAAGGAGAAAAGGAAATATATACCCATGTGAATTCAGAGTTCCAGAGAATAGCAAGGAGAGATAAGAAAGACTTTTTAAGTTTATGATGCAGAGAAATAGAGGAAAACAATAGAACAGGAAAGACTAGAGATCCCCTCAAGAAAATTAGAGATACCCAGGCTTCCCTGGTGACTCAGATGGTAAAGTGTCTGCCTGAAATGCAGGAGACCCAGGTTTGATGCCTGGGTTGGGAAGATCCCCAGGAGAAGAAAATGGCAATCCATTCCATTACTCTCACCTGGAAAATTCCATGGATGGAGGAGCCTGGTAGGCTAAAGTCCAAAGGGTTGCAAAGAGTCAGACATGACTGAGCAACTTCATTTTCAAGGGAACATTTCACACAAACATAGGCACAATAAAGGACAGAAATGGTATGGATCTAACAGAAGAAGAATATACTAAGAAGAGGTGGCAAGAATATACAAAATAACTATACAAAAAAGATCTTAATGACCTGGATAACCACGATGGTGTGATCAGTCATCTAGAGCCAGACATTCTGGAGTGTGAAGTCAAGTGGGCCTTAAGAAGCATAACTACGAACAAAACTAGTGGAGATGATGAAATGCCAGCTGAGCTATATCAAATGCTAAAAGATGATGTTGTTAAAGTGCTGCACTCAATATGACAGCAAATTTGGAAAACTCAGCAATGGCCACAGGCCTGGAATAGGTCAGTATTCATTCCAATCACAAAGACGGGCAATGCCAAAGAATGCTCAAGCTACCTACCACACAATTGCACTCACCTCACATGCTAGTAAAGTGATGCTCAAAATCCTTGAAGCTAGGCTTCAAGTATACATGAACTAAGAACTTCCAGATGTACAAGTTGGATTTAGAAAAGGCAGAGGAACCAGAGATCAAATTGCCAACAGCCATTGGATCATTGATGAAGCGAGAGAATTCCAAACAAACATCTACTTCTGCTTCATTGACTATGCAGAAGCCTTTGTCTGTGTAGATCACAGCAAACTGTGGAATATTCTTAAAGAAGTGGGAATACCAGGCCACCTTACCTGCCTCCTGTGAAACTATACGCAGGACAAGAAGCAACAGTTAGAACCGGACATGGAACGATGGACTGGTTCAAAATTGGGAAAGAAAGGAATATGTCAAGGCTGTATATTGTCACCCTGCTTATTTAACTTATATGGAGAGTACACCATGTGAAATGCTGGGCTGGATGAAGCACAAGCTGGAATCAAGATTGCGGGGAGAAATATAAATAACCTCAGATATGCAAATGACACCATCTTTACAGCAGAAAGTGAGAAGGGATTAAAGAGCCTCTTGATGAAGGTGAAAGAGGAGAGTGAAAAAGCTGGGTTAAAACTCAACATTCAAAAAATGAAGATCATGGCATCTGGTCCTGTCACTTCATGGCAGATAGATGGGGAAACGGTGGAAACAGTGCCAAATTTTATTTTCTTGGGCTCCATAATCACTGTGGATGGTTACTGCAGCCATGAAATTAAAAGACACTTGCTCCTTGGAAGAAAAGCAATGACACATCTGGACAGCATATTAAAAAGCAGAGCCATTACTTTGCCTGCAATGGTTCATATAGTCAAAGCTATGGTTTTTCCAGTAGTCATATACAGACATGAGAGCTGGACAATAAAAAAGGCTGAGGATCAAAGAATTGGTGCAATTGAACTGTGGTGTTGGAGAAGACTCTTGTGAGTCCCTTGGATAGCAAGGAGGTCAAACCAGTTAATCCTAAAGGAAATCAATGCTGAACATTCACTGGAAGGACTGATGCTGAAGCTGAAGCTCCAATATATTGTCCACCTAATGCAAAGAGCTGATTCATTGGAAAAGACCCTGTTGCTAGGAAAAAATGAAGGCAGGAGAAAAAGGGGATGACAGAGGATAGATGGCATCACTGACTCAATGGACATGAGTTTGAGCAAACTCTAGGAGATGATGATGCAGAGAAGACAATGGCACCCCCACTCCAGTCCTGGAAAACCCATGGACAGAGGAGCCTGGTAGGCTGCAGTCCATGAGGTCACGAAGAGTCAGACACGACTGAGTGACTTCACTTTCACTTTTCACTTTCATGCATTGGAGAAGGAAATGGCAACCCACTCCAGTGTTCTTGCCTGGAGAATCCTAGGGATGGGGGAGCCTGTTGGGCTGCCGTCTATGGGGTCACCGGACACGACTGAAGCGACTTAGCAGCAGCAGCAGCAGCAGGAGATGATGAAGGATAGGAAAGCCTGGCATGCTGCATTCCATGGGGTTGCAAAGAGTCAGACATACTGAATGACTGAACAGCAACAATTTGACTTAAAATACAACCATGTAACAGAACCAAAAATTGTATTTATGGACTTGTATAAAGTTGTATAAAGATATTATATATATATATATATATATATATATATATATATATATATATATGTAGGAAATGGCAACACACTCGAGTAGTTTTACCTGAAAAATCCCATGAACAGAGGAGCCTGGTGGGCTACAGTCCATGGGATTGCGAAGAGTCGGACATGACTGAGTGACTGAGCACACATGTATGCGTATATGTGTATATGTGTGTGTATATATACACACACATATATATGTCAACACTTGTGCTAGTGGTAAAGAACCCACCTGGCAATGCAGGAGACACAAAAGACTTGGGTTCAATCCCTGGATCAGGTAGATCCCCTGAAGGAGTGCATGGCAACCCACTCCACTATTTTTGCCTGGAGAATTCCATGGGCAGAGGAGCTTGGTGGGCTACAGTCTATATGGTCACAAAGAGTCAGACACGACTGAAGCAACTTAGCATACATCTCAACAATAGCCTAAGGAGAGGTGAGGTAATTAAGCTATATTAGAACGAGGGCTTTGCATACTTTGCAAATTAAGTGGATGGAACAACAGACTGATCCCAAATAGGAAAAGGAGTACGTCAAGGCTGTATATTGTCACCCTGCTTATTTAACTTATATGCAGAGTACATCATGAGAAATTCTAGGCTGGAAGAAGCACAAGCTGGAGTCAAGATAGCCAGGAGAAATATCAATAACCTGAAATATGCAGATGACACCACCCTTATGGCACAAAGTGAAGAGGAACTAAAAAGCCTCTTGATGAAAGTGAAAGAGGAGAGTGAAAAAGTTGGCTTAAAGCTCAACATTCAGAAAACGAAGATCATGACATCTGGTCACATCACTTCATGGCAAATAGATGGGGAAACAGTGGAAACAGTGTCAGACTTTATTTTTTGGGGCTCCAAAATCACTGCAGATGGTGATTGCAGCCAGGAAATTAAAAGACTCTTACTCCTTGGAAGGAAAGTTATGACCAACCTAGAATGCATATTCAAAAGCAGAGACATTACTTTGCTAACAAAGGTCCGTCTAGTCAAGGCTATGGTTTTTCCAGTGGTCATGTATGGATGTGAGAGTTGGACTGTGAAGAAAGCTGAGTGCCAAATAATTGATGCTTTTGAACTGTGGTGTTGAAGACTCTTGAGAGTCCCTTGGACTGCAAGGAGATCCAACCAGTCCATTCTAAAGGAGATCAGTCCTGGGTGTTCTTTGGAAGGAATGATGCTAAAGCTGAAACTCCAGTACTTTGGCCACTTCATGCAAAGTGTTGACTCACTGGAAAAGACTCTGATGCTGGGAGGGATTGGGGGCAGGAGGAGAAGGGGACGACAGAGGATGACATGGCTGGATGGCATCACCGACTTGAAGGACATGAGTTTGAGTGAACTCTGGGAGTTGGTGATGCACAGGGAGGCCTTACGTGCTGTGATTCATGGCGTCACAAAGAGTTGGACATGACTGTGCCACTGAACTGAACTGAACTGAATAGGAACTAGAACTTTTAGTGTAAAAAATTACGTGCAATCTTTCTCAGGGCAGCCACTAAAAAAATCATTTTTAAAAATCTAGAGAAGGAAAAACAAAGAGAATGACAATGTTACACTAGAAAATATCTATTTAACAAATAGAAGGCAGTAAGAGATGACAAAAGGAAAAAAGAATGACATATAGGAAATAAGTAGTATAATGGGAGATTAGATCCTTCCTGGCCAGTAACTACATTAAATAGAAGGAAGCTTGATAATCCAATAAAGAGGTAGAGACTGGAAGAGTGAATTAAGAACATGTGATCTGACTATCCAGTGTTCACAGGATACAGACTATAGACTCAAAGACACAGATAGTTGTTACAGGTAAAAAAATGGAATAAGAGATACCATGCAAACAGTTACCAAAAAATAACATGGTACATTAATATCAACTAAGTTGACTTAAGACCAAAGTTGTTACAAGAGAAAAGATGTACATGTTATAGTGATAAAAGTTCAATCCATCAGGAAGACATAATGATTATAAATTGTACACATTCTGGATAACAAATCCCCAAAATACATGGAGCAAAAACTGACAGATTTGAAGGGAGAAATATACATAATAGTTAGAAACCTTAGAACTTCATCTCCAACAACAGATAAAACAACTAGGCATAAGATCAACATGGAAAAAGAAGACTTTAACAATACTACAAACCAAATAGAACAGACATCCAAGGAACATTCCAGTCTATAAAAATCCACATTCTTCTCAACAAGGACATTCTTTAGGACAGTCGATATATTAGGCCATTAAGTAAACATCAGGAAATTTAAAAGGATTGATCAAACAATGTATATTTCTGTGTAAAGAAATTAATTAGAAATCACTTACAAAAGGAAATTTGGAAAATTCACAAATATGTGACTATTAACACACTCCTAAATAATAACCAATGTATCAAAGAAAAAATCATAATGAAAATTAGAAACTACTTTAAAGGAAATGAAAACACATGCCAAAACTTAAGGAATACATAAAAATCAAGAGAGAAATATGTAAATGGGTATATTTTAAAAAAAGAAAGTTCTCAAGTTGGTAACCTAAGATTCCACCTTAAAAAAATGTAGAAAAAGAGCAAGCTAAATCTAAATAAACAAAATGAAAAAAAAAAAAAAAAAAGGAGTGGAGGAGAAGCAAATGATATGGATAATGAAAAACAATAGAAAAATTAACAAAACCTAAAGTTAGTTATTTAAAACAATCAACACAGTTAATGAAACTTGATGCTCGACTGACCAAGGGAAAAAGAGAGGACACAAGCTGCCAAAGGATGTGAAAGTCACTCAGTCGTGTCCGACTCTTTGCGATCCCTTGGACTGTAGCTTGCCAGGCTCCTCTGTCCATAGATTTTTCCAGGTAAGAATACTGGAGGGGGTTGCCATTCCCTTCTGCAGGGGATCTTCCTGTCCCAGGGATTTGAACCCAGGTCTCCTGCACTTCAGACAATTTTTTTTACCATCTGAGCCACCAGGAAGCCCAGAGAAAAGGAGAGAGAACACAAACTACCACAATCGGGAATTAAAGAGAAGATATTACCAGCGACCTCACAGAAATTTTAAAAGATCTTAATAGAATTATATGAACAACTGTATGCCAACAAATTAGACAGCCTAGATAAAATGGACAAATTCCCAGAAATTCATAAGCTATCAAAACCCACTTAAGAAATAGAATATCTGAATATACCTATAACAAGAACAAACTTCCCATAAAGAATAGCCTGGGACCAGATAATTTCCCTGGTGAAGTCAATGAAACATTAAGAATTTATTCCAATCGTTTATAAACTCATCCAAAAAATGAGAAGGAAATATTTTTCAGTGCATTATATGAGACTAGTATTGTATTTTTTTTGAGACTAGTATTATCTTAATATCAAAACCAGACAATGATATCACAAGAAAAAAATACTATCGGCCAATATTCCTTATGAATATAGATGCAAAAATCCTCACCAAAATGAAATCCAGCAATAATTCATTTCTAGGCATATATCCAAAGGAAATGAACACATGTTACTTTCATAACACCTAAAAAGTGGTATCAGTCCAAATTTCAATCAACTTGTGAATGGATAAACAAAAAGAGTTTATCAACATATTAGAATATTATTTAGTCATAAAAATGAGTGAAATATTGATACATGCTACAATATGGTTGAACCTTGAAAACATTACACTAAGCAAAATAAGCTAATCACAAAAAACAACATATTGTATGATTCCATTTATATAAAGTGTTCAGAACAGGCAAATCCATAGAGATAGAAAGTAGATTAGTATTTGTGAGCAGCTGAGAACGGGGAGAAATAGAGCAGCTGCTGATGGCTAATGCAGGGTATCTTTAGGGGTGATAAAAATGTTCTGAAATTAGACAGTGGTGATAGTTGCACAACTCTGTGAATTTAGTAAAAACCACTAAATTGCACACTTTGAAAGTCTGAACTTTATGTTCTGTGAATTATAGCTCAATAGAGCAGTTATATAAAAATATCCATTTACAGCAATAACAAAAACACCCGAGCACCTTACAAAAATACAGCAAAAATAGACAAGATCCTTCTGTAGAATATTACGTCAGTTTACTGAAGGACACAAAGAAATCACTGCATAAATGGAGCCATATCCATTGATGGGAAGATTTAAAGATGCAAAGTCAATCCACAAATTCAGTGCAGTCCTATTAACAAGCCCAGTAAGATGCTGCACACACACTGAAAAACTAATTCTAAAATTAGTGCATTCCTTTATTTAACAAATATTTATTGAGTGCTTACACTGTGTCACTTTTATTAAAGCTTCTAGGGGTGCAGCAATCAAGCTGATAAACAGTATCACTGCTTTCATGGGGCTTATATTTAGTAATGTGCTAAAATAGACAAAACTATTTAAGAAAAAATTACAATGGGTTTCTTCATCTGGCAAATATCAAGATATATCATAAATCTATATTAATTAAAACAACATAAAATTGGTACAAAAATAGCCGAAATTGATCTACACAAACGAATAGAATAAAATAATTTGTGTATAGATGTGTACACATATACTAATTTGACACATGGTAAAGAAGAAAGGAGTATGACTGAATAGACATGGCTTAGATATATGCAATAGTGAAGCTCTTTATCTTTAGACTTTTTAAACTGTACTTCTTGGCTCTGAACTGCAGTGCCCTTAGAGCCAATAACTTTAGAAAGGAAGGAAGGAAGGGAGGGAGGGGAGAAAAAGGGTCTCCTTTGATTCTCAGCAACTGATGTTATTAAGCACAGCGTAGGCTCTAATTTGCTGGCTGGGATTTAGGAATAAGAGAAAATCTACAAGAAAACAAATTTTGTAAAGCCCATCTCTTACACGTATACCAAAAAATAATGAGTGATGAGCGCCCCTTAGAACCTCTTGATCCCAGCTCTACATCTCATTTCCTCCCCTCCCCCATTCAGGCATTTTTTAATGCCACTTCCAATGGACCACAGAAATGCCCAAAGATGAAAGAGGCCCGTGACCTCCTCATTGGTCCCTTTACTTTCAAAAGTGATGCTTCCCTACTCCTACATCTAGCTCCTTTTTAAATTCTAAAGTCAGCGTGGTCAGGGCAAGGAGAGGAAACCTCAGCAAACACAGTTCACAACAGGTAGACAACATCTTACGCACTAGCTCAGACATGCTCAGAGTGGTCAGGGGATTCTTTTCAAGAGGTCTGTCAGGTCAAAACAATTTGCATGAGAATACTGACATTAATTCTCTTTTTCACTCATTCTCTTTTGTGAGAGGAGTTTTCCAGAGGCTACATAATATGTGAAATGGCATTGGTTGATATACAGAAATACACATGAGAATCCAAATATCTTCTGTTAAAACCAGATTTTAAAAAAAGATTTTCAAAAATCTAAATCAGTACCACTCTTGTAAATATGTTTTTGATTATACTTTTTTTCATAACATTTCATTTATGTTAGTATCTAATAGGCTTAATGCTATTTTTAAATTAATTAATAAAAAATATTTTCATTTTTTTTTAGTTTTAATTCCTGCTAAAGTAAAATAATATAAACAAAATCTCTCAGGGTCTTCAATAATTTTTAAAGAGTTTAAAGTGTTCCTTGATCAAAAATTTTGAGATGGCTCCAGGCTTCTAAAAGCTAATTACACCACATCAATATAGACAGCTAATGAAGCCCTCAATAAACATCACTTAAATAAATGGGTGAATTAAAGGATAGATATACTAGGTTTTGAAGGATACAATACAGTTTAAATTATATAACTAGGGGTGGTCCTAAGATGGCAGAGGAATAAGATGGGGAGACCACTTTCTCCCCCACAAATTCGTCAAAAGATCATTTGAACGTTGAGCAAATACCACACAACAATTTCTGAACACTGGTGGAGGACACCAGACACCCAGACAGGCATCCCATTGTCTTCAAAAGGAGGTAGGACAAAAGATAAAAGATAAAAAGAGAGACAAAAGAGTTAGGGGTGGAGACCCATCCCTGGGAGGCAGTCATAAAAGAGGGAAGTTTTCAAACACCAGGAAACCCTCTCACCCGCGGGTCTGTGGGGAGTTTTGGAATCTCAGAGGGCAACATAACCAGGAGGGAAAAAATAAATAAAACCCACAGATTACATGCCTAACTGCAACTCCCAACGGAGAAGTAGCCCAGACACTTGCACCCGCCACCAGCAAGTGGGGGCTGCATTGCTTAGGGTAAGGACCGGGCCTGAATGCCCTGAGGGCAATCTGAGGGAGCTAATGTGAGATAGCAACCTAAACCTGGGATAGCCAGAGAAAGGGGGGAAAGAAGCTTTCCTGTGAAAAGCTCTAAACTAAGGCACTGCCAGGGCCTCTCACAGAACAAAGGACTGAGCGAATACCAAAGGAAAGCTAGTGGGCTGTGGACCGGCCCATCCCCTGCCAGAGGCAGGAAGGCAGGCAGGAGACAGCCAGAGCCAGCAGGCAAGGGGCAAACTTGGCCCCAGAGGTGGAATCCCCTACCAAACTGCGAGCAGGCTCCCAGTTGCTAACCAAGTCTTCCTGGGATCCTGGATGATTGGCATCCACCAGGAGGGTCGTGGCCAGGGATCAGGTCCCCAAAGGAGACACACTGCACACCTGAGATGGTGCTCCTGCTGCACACACAGGAAACTGAGCGACTGGGACGGGGAGGTGATAAAACGCACCGCCCCACCTGGGGAGAGTGAGCTTGCCAAGCACCTGGTCGCCTGAACTGCTCGGACCTGGAAAGGACACAAAACGCAGGCCCAACTGAGTCTCTTCCTTTTTGGAGTACCCAAGAACTTGAACCTGAATGGTTTAGACCTGGGAAGTACATGCAACCCAGGGCCCGCCTTAGACAGTTCCCCGGCAGAGCAACCTGGAGCCTAAGCAATGTAGACCGGGAAAGCACACACACCATGAGTGGGGGCAAACCCAGTGTGGCCCAGACATGCCAGTGATATTTGTTTGCAGTGTTCCTCCCTCCCTGCAGCACAATTGAACAAGTGAGCCTAAATTAATGACCACCTTCGCCCCCTTGTGTTAGGGTGGAAGTTAGATACTGAAGAGACTTGCAAACAGAGGAAGCCGAAATAAACAAAGAGGAGGGAACGGCTTTGGAAGTGACAGGTGCAACAGGTTAAAACTCTGTAGTTAGCACTAGTTACATTGGAAGGGACCTATAGACTTTGAGAAGAAGTATAAGCTGGAACAAGGAACTATCTGAAACTGAATTGACCCCACACTGCCCTCAACAGCTCCAGATAAATTCCTAGATATATTTTACTATTATCATTTTTTGATTTTTAAGTTCTTTATTACTCCTTTAATTTTCATTCTTAAAACCTATTACCTTGGGATAAAAAGACCCTAGTTTTAAAGCAAATTTATATTTTTAAAAAAGTTTTGTGATTCTGTTTTGTTTTTTGAATATTGTATTTTTGAGAGTCTAACCTCTACTATAGATTTCTATGCTTTTTGGTATTTGTTATCAATTCTGTACCTTAAAGAATCCAGTCTTCAGTACCCATTTTTACTTAGGAGTGTGATTACTGGCTTGATTGCTGTCTCCCTTTTTGACTCTCCTTTTTCTTCCCCAGGTCACCTCTATCTCCTCCCTCCCCCTTCTCTTCTCTACTTAACTCCTCTGTGAATCTCTTTGGGTGTTCCAGGCTGTGGAGAATACTTAGGGAACTGGTCACTGGCTAGACTGGTCTCTCTCCTTTTGAGTCCACCTCCTCTTCTCCTGGTCACCTCTATCTCCTTCCTCCCTCTTCTCTTCTCTCTGGAACTCCGTGAACCTTTCTGAGTGTTTCAGACTGTGGAGAGCAAATAGGGAATTGATTACTGGCTTGATTGCTCTCTCCCCTTTTGATTCCCCCTCTTCTCCTCCTGGTCACCTCTATCTCCCTCCTCCCTCTTCACTTCTTCATGTAATTCTGTGAACCTCTCTGGGTGTCCCTCACTGTGGAGAATCTTTTCACCATTAACCTAGATATTTTATCATTGGTGCTGTATGGATGGAGAAGTCTTGAGGCTACTGTAAGAATAATACTGAAAACCAGAGGCAGGAGGCTTAAATCCAAAACTTGAGAACACCAGAAAACTCCAGACTCCAGCGAACATTAATTGATAAGAGGTCATCCAAAAGTCTCCATACCTACACAGAAACCAAGCTCCACCCAAGAGCCAACAAGTTTCAGAGCAAATCATACCAAGCTAATTTTCCATCAACGCAGGAATGTAACCCTGAGCACAAAAATACAGGCACCCAAAAGTCACACCAAACCCATAGAACCTCAAAACACTACTGGACACTTCATTGCACACCAGAGAGAAAAGATCCAGCTCCACCCACCAGAACACCGATGCAAGCTTCCCTAACCAGGAAACCTTGACAAGCCACTAGTCCAACCCCACCCACAGGGAAGATAGACTTCCAGCATACAGAAAGGCCACCTCAAACACAGCAACCTAAACAAGATGAAAAGGCAGAGTATTTATCAGGTAAAGGAACATGATAAATGCCCACTAAACCAAACAAAAGAGGAGGAGATAGGGAGTCTACCTGAGAAAGAATTCAGAATAATGATAGTGAAAATGATCCAAAATTTTGAAAAGAAAATGGAGTTACACATAAATACTCTGGAGACAAGGATTGAGAAGATGCAAGAAAAATTTAACAAGGACCTAGAATAAATAAAAAAGAGTCAATATATAATGAATAATGCAATAACTGAGATCAAAAGCACTCTGGAGGGAACCAACAGTAGAATAACTGAGGCAGAAGATAGGATAAGTGATGTGGAAGATAGAATGTTGGAGGTAAATGAAGCAGAGAAGAAAAAAGAATTAAAAGAAATGAGGACAACCTCAGAGATCTCTGGGACAATGTTAAATGCCCCAACATTCGAATCATAGGAGTCCCAGAAGAAGAAGACAAAAAGAAAGGCCATGAGAAAATACTTGAGGAGATAATAATTGAAAACCTCCCTAAAATGGGGAAGGAAATAGCTACCCAAATCCAAGAATCCTAGAGAGTCCCAAACAGGATGAAGCCAAGATGAAACACCCCAAGACACATAATAATCAAATTAACAAAGATCAAACACAAAGAACAAATATTAAAAGCAGCAAAGGAAAAACAACAAATAATCCACAAGGGAATCCCCATTAGGATAACAGCTTCTCTTTCAATAGAAACTCTTCAAGCCAGAAAGGAATGGCAGGACATAGTTAAAGTGATGAAAGAGGAAAACCTACAACCCAGATTACTGTACTCAGCAAGGATCTCATTCAAATACAAAGGAGAAATTAAAAGCTTTACAAACAAGCAAAAGCTCAGAGAATTCAGCACCACAAAACCAGCTCTTCAACAAATGCTAAAGCATCTTCTCTAGACAGGAAACACAGAAAAGGTTTATAAACTCAAACCCAAAACAACAAAGTAAATGGCAATGGGATCATACTTATCAATAATTACCTTAAATGTAAATGAGCTGAATGCCTCAACCAAAAGACAAAGACTGGCTGAATGGATACAAAAATAAGACCCCTATATATGCTGTCTACAAAAGACCCACCTCAAACCTAGGGAACCCATACAGACTGAAAGAGAAGCCTGGAAAAAGATATTTCATGCAAATGGAGACCAAAAGAAAGCAGGAGTAGCAATACTCATATCAGATAAAATAGACTTTGAAATAAAGGCCATGAAAAGAGACAAAGGATACTACATAATGATCAAAGGATCAATCCAAGAAGAAGATATAACAATTATAAATATATATGCACCCAACATAGAATCACCAGTATATGTAAGGCAAATGCTAACAAATATGAAAGGGGAAATTAACAGTAACACAATAATAGTGAGAGACTTAAATACTCCACTAACACCTACAGATAAATCAACTAAACAGAAAATTAGCAAGCAAATGCAAACTTTAAATTATACAATGGACCAGTTAGACCTAATTGATGTCTATAGGACATTTCATCCTAAAACAATGAATTTCACCTTTTTCTAAAGTGCACACAGAAACTTCTCCAGGATAGATCACATCTTTGGCCACAAATCTAGCCTTAGTAAATTCAAAAAAATGAAATCATCTCAAGTATCTTTTCTGATCACAATGCAGTAAGATTAGATGTCAACTACAGGAAAAAAAAAAAAAAAACAATTAAAAATACAAACACATGGAGGCTAAACAACACACTTCTGAATAACCAACAAATCACAGAAGAAATCAAAAAAGAAATCAAAATATGCACACAAACGAAAGAAAATGAAAACACAACAACCCAAAACCTATGGGATTCAGTAAAAGCAGTGCTAAGGGGAAGGTTCGTAGCAACACAAGTCTACCTCAAGAAACAGGAGAAAAATCAAATAAATAACCTGCTGCTGCTGCTGCTAGTCACTTCAGTTGTGTCTGACTCTATGCGACCCCATAGACAGCAGCCCACCAGGCTCCCCTGTCCCTGGGATTCTCCAGGCAAGAACACTGGAGTGGGTTGTCATTTCCTTCTCCAATGCATGAAAGGGAAAAGTGAAAGTGAAGTCGCTCAATCGTGTCCAACTCTTCGCGACCCCATGGACTGCAGCCTACCAGGCTCCTTTGTCCATGGGATTTTCCAGGCAAGAGTAACTCCAACCAAATAAATAACCTAACTCACCTAAAGTAACTAGAGAAAAGAAGAAATGAAGCACCCCAGGGTTAGCAGAAGGAAAGAAATCATAAAAATTAGGACAGAAATAAAGGCAAAAGAAACAATAGCCAAAATCAACAAAGCTAAAAGCTGGTTCTTTGAGAAGATAAATAAAATAGACAAACCATTAGCCAGACTCATCAAGAAAAAAAGGGACAAGAATCAAATCAACAAAAACAAAAACAACAAAAGAAATGAAAATAGAGAAATCACAACAGACAACACAGAAATGCAAAGGATCATAAGAGACTACTATCAGCAACTATATGCCAATAAAATGGACAACTTGGAAGAAATGGACAAATGCTTAGAAAAGTGTAACTTCCCAAAACTGAACCAGGAAGAAATGGAAAATCTTAACAGATCCATCACAAGCACAGAAATCGAAACTGTAATCAGAAATCTTCCAACAAAAGCCCAGGACCAGATGGCTTCACAGCTGAATTCTACCAAAAATTTAGAGAAGAGCTAACACCTATCCTACTCAAACTCTTTCAGAAAATTGCAGAGGAAGGTAAACTTCCAAACTCATTCTATGAGGCCACCATCACCCTAATACCAAAACGATACAAAAGAGGCCACAAAAAAAGAAAGCTACAGGCCAATATCACTGATGAACATAGATGCAAAAATCCTTAACAAAATTCTAGCAAATAGTATCCAGATCAGATCAGATCAGATCAGTCGCTCAGTTGTGTCTGACTCTTTGCAACCCCATGAATCACAGCACACCAGGCCTCCCTGTCCATCACCAACTCCTGGAGTTCACCGAGACTCACGTCCATCGAGTCAGCGATGCCATCCAGCCATCTCATCCTGTCATCCCCTTCTCCTCCTGCCCCCAATCCCTCCCAGCATCAGAGTCTTTTCCAATGAGTCAACTCTTCGCATGAGGTGGCCAAAGTACTGGGGTTTCAGCTTTAGCATCATTCCTTCCAAAGAAATCCCAGGGCTGATCTCCTTCAGAATGGACTGGTTGGATCTCCTTGTAGTCCAAGGGACTCTCAAGAGTCTTCTCCAATACCACAGTTCAAAAGCGTCAATTCTTTAGCACCCAGCCTTCTTCACAGTCCAACTCTCACAACCATACATGACCACAGGAAAAACCTTGACTAGATGAACCTTTGTTGGCAAAGTAATGTCTCTGCTTTTGAATATGCTATCTAAGTTGGTCATAACTTTCCTTCCAAGGAGTAAGCATCTTTTAATTTCATGGCTGCAGTCACCATCTGCAGTGATTTTGGAGCCAGAAAAATAAAGTCTGCCACTGATTCCACTCTTTCCCCATCTATTTCCCATGAAGTGGTGGGACCGGATGCCATGATCTTCGTTTTCTGAATGTTGAGCTTTAAGCCAACTTTTTCACTCTCCACTTTCACTTTCATCAAGAGGCTTTTGAGTTCCTCTTCACTTTCTGCCATAAGGGTGGTGTCATCTGAATATCTGAGGTTATTGATATTTCTCCCGGCAATCTTGATCCCAGTTTGTGTTTCGCATTTCTCATGATGTACTCTGCATATAAGTTAAATAAGCAGAGTGACAATATACAGCCTTGATGTACTCTTTTTCCTATTTGGAACCAGTCTGTTGTTCCAAGTCCAGTTCTAACTGTTGCTTCCTGATCTGCATACAAATTTCTCAAGAGGCAGATCAGGTGGTCTGGTATTTCCATCTCTTTCAGAATTTTCCACAGTTTATTGTGATGCACACAGTCAAAGGCTTTGGCATAGTCAATAAAGGAGAAATAGATGTTTTTCTGGAACTCTCTTGCTTTTTCTATGATCCAGTGGATGTTGGCAATTTGATCTCTGGTTCCTCTGCCTTTTCTAAAACCAGCTTGAACATCAGGAAGTTCATGGTTCACGTATTGCTGAAGCCTGACTTGGAGAATGTTGAGCATTACTTTACTAGCGTGTGTGACATATCAAAAAGATCATGCATCGTGACCAAGTGGGCTTTATCCTAGGGATGCAAGGATTCTTCAATATTTGCAAATCAATCAATGTGATACACCACATTAACAAATTGAAAGATAAAACCATACAATTATCTCAATAGATGCAGAGAAAGTCTTAGACAAAATTCAACATCCATTTATGATAAAAACCCTCCAGAAAGGAGGTATGGAAGGAACATACCTCAACATAATAAAAGCCATATATGATAAACCCACAGCAAACATTATCCTCAATGGTGAAAAATTGAAAGCATTTCCCCTAAAGTTAGGAACAAGACAAAGGTGCCCACTTTCACCATTACTATTCAACATAGTTTTGGAAGTTTTGGCCACAGCAATCAGAGCAGAAAAAGAAATAAAAGGAATCCAAATTGGAAAAAAAGAAGTAAAACTCTCACTGTTTGCAGATGACATGATCCTCTACATAGAAAACCCTAAAGACTCTACCAGAAAATTACTAGAGCTAATCAATGAATATAGTAAAGTTGTAGGATATAAAATCAACACACAGAAATCCCTTGCATTCCTATACACTAATAATGAGAAAATAGAAAGAGAAATTAAGGAAACAATTCCATTCACCATTGCAAAGAAAAGAATAAAATACTTAGGAATATATCTACCTAAAGAAACTAAAGACCTATATATAGAAAACTATAAAACACTGGTGAAAGAAATCAAAGAGGACACTAATAGATGGAGAAATATACCATGTTCATGGATTGGAAGAATCAATATAGTGAAAATGAGTATACTACCCAAAGCAATTTATAGATTCAATACAATCCCTATCAAGCTACCAATGGTATTCTTCACAGAGCTAGAACAAATAATTTCACAATTTGTATGGAAATACAAAAAACCTCAAATAGCCAAAGCAATCTTGAGAAAGAAGAATGGAACTGGAGGAATCAACCTGCCTGACTTCAGGCTCTACTACAAAGCCACAGTCATCAAGACAGTATGGTACTGGCACAAAGACAGAAATATAGATCAATGTAACAAAATAGAAAGCCCAGAGATAAACCCATGCACCTATGGACACCTTATCTTTGACAAAGGAGGCAAGAATATACAATGGAGAAAAGACAATCTCTTTAACAAGTGATACTGGGAAAACTGGTCTACCACTTGTAAAAGAATGAAACTAGAACACTTTCTAACATCATACACAAAAATAAACTCAAAATGGATTAAAGATCTAAACATAAGACCAGAAACTATAAAATTCCTAGAGGAGAACATAGGCAAAACACTCTCCGACATAAATCACAGCAGGATCCTCTATGACCCACCTCCCAGAATATTGGAAATAAAAGCAAAAATAAACAAATGGGACCTAATTAAAATTAAAAGCTTCTGCACAACAAAGGAAACTATAAGGAAGGTGAAAAGACAGCCTTCAGAATGGAAGAAAATAATAGAAATGAAGCAACTGACAAACAACTAATCTCAGAAATATACAAGCAACTCCTGCAGCTCAATTCCAGAAAAAAATGACCCAATCAAAAAATGGGCCAAAGAACTAAATAGACATTTCTCCAAAGAAGACATACAGATGGCTAACAAACACATGGAAAGATGCTCAACATCACTCATTATCAGAGAAATGCAAATCAAAACCACTATGATGTACCACTTCATGCCAGTCAGAATGGCTGTGATCCAAAAGTCTACAAGCAATAAATGCTGGAGAGGGTGTGGAAAAAAGGGAATCCTCTTACACTGTTGGTGGGAATGCAAACTAGTACAGCCACTATGGAGAACAGTGTGGAGATTCCTTAAAAAACTAGAAATAGAACTGCCTTATGACCCAGCAGTCCCACTGTGGGGCATACACACTGAGGAAACCAGAAATGAAAGAGACACGTGTATCCCAATGTTCATCACAGCACTGTTTATAATAGCCAGGACATGGAAGCAACCTAGATGTCCATCAGAAGATGAATGGATAAGAAAGCTGTGGTACCTATACACAATGGAGTATTAGCCATTAAAAAGAATACATTTGAATCAGTTCTAATGAGGTGGATGAAACTGGAGCCTATTATACAGAGTGAAGTAAGCCAGAAGGAAAAACACCAATACAGTATACTAACGCATATATATGGAATTTAGAAAGATGGTAACGATAACCCTGTATACGAGACAGAAAAAGAGACACTGATGTATAGAACAGTCTTTGAACTCTGTGGGAGAGGGAGAATGGCATTGAAACATGTATAATATCATATATGAAACAAGTCGCCAGTCCAGGTTCAATGCACGATCTGGATGCTTGGGGCTGGTGCACTGGGACGTCCCAGAGGGATGGTACGGGGAGGGAGGAGGGTTCAGGATGGGGAAGACGTGTATACCTGTGGTGGATTCATGTTGATATATGGCAAAACCAATACAATACTGTAAAATTAAAAAAGAAAAATAAATAAATAAAATAAAAATAAAGAATTTTATCATCAGTGTGATATTAAGTCCCAGTCTTTATGCCCCATGTTAATGGTGGTGTAGAGCATGAGGTGGTAGTAGGGAGGAGAAACAGTATACAGGCGTGGCTCAGCACAGCTTCTGCAGGGTGGGGGTGAGAGAGAAGGGTACTTGTACCAAAGTTCATAAGCAATAACATGATGGGAAATGGTATAAGCAACAACTAAATTGACAAGTCTCAGCTTCCTTTCTGGAGGTTCTCCAACCTCAAAGCAGAGTAAAATTTCTAGAGCTTTTTCCAAGGTGTCTTTAACATGATTCTCACCTGTTTTGTATTATTTGGCAGGAGTAAGAGCTGACCTTCTTTTGATTATTTGACAGAAGTAAGAACTGACACTCAGTACCTTTTAGCTGGTGTTATGGGAATATGACTGGCAGTCTGAGGGGAGACATCTCCTGAGACAACATTGCAAGAACAGATCTCACAGGAGACTCCTGGTGTTGTGGAGAATGTTCCTGATCGTAAACACTTTGGCGGGGTGAGTATGTGAAGAGAAACTCTCACAGTCGGGATGCACTGACGGTTGAGTGGTATCTTCAGCGTGGCTGTGTGAAGCGCATCTCTGACCTCCTTGCTCCTTAGGTTGAACATGACAAGGTCCACCAGAGAGTGGACTGGTTGTTTCTCCGGAGAACTCTAATACAATGAGTGAATCCCAAGGAGGGGCATTGCAGATGGCCACATAGTGTTCATACTGCATAGCTGTGAGCAGAAAACAGTTGTTGGTTGCACAGATGAAATAGAAGAGCTGGATGGCATAGTTTTGAATGGCAATGGGCTTTAGAGTTCAGGATGATGGTCAATGCAGGGAATAAAAACCAGAGTATAGCAGGTCTCAGAGATGGACAACATGTTCAGAAAGAAGTACAACAGAGTGTAGCTGTGATGGCTCAAGCCAATTGTCATGAGGATATCATTGCCAGAGAGAGTCAGCAGGTACAAAGGCAAAAGGTCAAAAAACAGAACAAGCCCATGCTACCACCTAAAGCTGGAGAAATCTTTAAAGAAAATCTCAGTAACAACAATAGTGGTGGTGGTGGTTTAGTTGCTAAGTCATGTCAAACTCTTGCAACCCTATGTACTATAGCCTGCCAGGCTCCTTTGTCCATGGGATTTCCCAGGCAAGAATACTGGAGTGGGTTGCCATTTCCTTCTCCAGGGGATCTTCCCAACCCAGTGATTAAACCCAGGTCTCCTGCATTGGAAGGTGGATTCTTTACCAACTGAGCCACGAGGGAAACCTCAAAAGCAAGAGTTTGGCACAAACTCTAAGGAAGATCTGGATCTGAATGAGGTGGACAAAGGAAAGGGAGGGGTGAGGCTCTAACCACACAATGGATTACACAGTACTCTGAGAAGCACTCTTGAATAATGTTCCAGGAGCAGGGGAACATCAGTGCTCTTCCACTGGCCAAAAGCTCCAGCATCCTTGGGAATAAATCAAGAAATTTCTAATGATTCACTGAATTTGGGACAGGGGTTGGAAGAAGGAAATTTTTCAACATAAAATAAACAGCAGAATTATGAAAACAACTACCCTACTTGACCATCACAGAGACAGGTTCAGGTCAAAGAAGATGAAGGTGTTGAGTGAACTTCACACTTCAGCTCCTCCTGTATTCAGCTTTGATCTGGGCCTTTGATGAAAAAATGAGGAAGCAGCAACACAGTGAAGAATGATGAATATCTGTGACTGATCCATTCATGTCTGTCAAAATGTCTGCCAACACAAAGTATGAGACCCGGGAATATGTCAGAACAGTATCTTGAGCCCTGGGCTCTCCTTTTCTCAGCCCTGCTACTTTGTGTAGAGAATATGACTAGTACACAGTCAGGTTTTTGGAGGGTCATTCAGGCTACCATACTAGCCATGTATCAAGACACAGAGGTCAATGTTCTTTTAAGGTAAATTTTGACATGCCTCTTTCTTGATTTGTACAGCATACTCCCTAGAGAGAAGAAAAGTTATGACCAACCTAGATAGCATATTGAAAAGCAGAGACATTACTTTGCCAACAAAGGTCCATCTAGTCAAGGCTATGGTTTTTCCAGTGGTCATGTATGGATGTGAGAGTTGGACTGTGAAGAAAGCTGAGCACCGAAAAATTGATGCTTTTGAACTGTGGTGTTGGAGAAGACTCTTGATAGTCCCTTGGACTGCAAGGAGATCCAACCAGTCCATTCTGAAGGAGATCAGCCCTGGAATTTCTTTGGAAGGAAAGATGCTGAAGCTGAAACCCAAGTACTTTGGCCACCTCATGCGAAGAGTTGACTCATTGGAAAAGACTCTGATGCTAGGAGCGATTGGGGGCAGGAGGAGAAGGGGATGACAGAGGATGAGATGGCTGGATGGTGTCACTGACTCAATGGGACATGAGTCTGAGTGAACTCCGGGAGTTGGTGATGGACAGGGAGGCCTGGCATGCTGTGATTCATGGGGTCACAAAGAGTCGGACATGACTGAGCGACTGAACTGACTGACTGACTGACCTGGTGTTAAAAGAAAATGTTTACTTCTCTAAATCTCTTCCTAATGTGAAAATTTCCATGAAAATTGTACATAGAGGTGAGTGAGTTATTTTTCAAGGATTTTTTTTCTGCCCCTAAGCCTGTACTTCATCACAATGGCTGATAATGTCATCCCTGGGACTATAATCCTCAGTGGCTTTCACTTTCACATCCCCCCTGTGTTTCTTTTAGTGTCCTGTTTCCTTCAAAGATCTTCAGCATGAACAGTATCTCATTTTGCTTTCAAGTCTTGTAGATGAGAATCCATATCTCCATGGGGAACTCTGAGACCTGAGCATCATCTTTGCTTTCTTATCACCAACAGTAATGGGGTAGTCCCATATCATGGGCATCTGCAAGCCACTCTTACTCAATTCAAGAACTGGAGGACCTGTGTGTCTTCTGCTGGCATCCTCACTGTGTACAACAGGATTGCTTCTATCACTGGTTCAGGCTGTGGCCCTTCTCTAGCTAACCTTTTGTGATCCACTCACTGTTCATTTTCTCTATTATGTGCAAGTCATGTTGAACTTGATTCTGCTAGTCCAATCACTGATCTTGCTACTGAGTCTTCTGACTACTACTTTTGCCATTGTCTTTTGACTCTTATGCCTTCATTATCTCTACCATTTTCAGAACAGCATTAGCCAAGGGCCTAAAGAAGGCATTGTCTCTGTGTTTCCCATCTCACCATGGTGAGCATCTGGTAAAACTGTACCTTTAGAGCTTAATTCAAACATGGTAGTGAGATAAGCAAAGGGTACAATTAGTCGATCTCAATGACCAACTCTAATCAGAGTCCGCAACACTTAAAAATAAAGGTGTCAAGAATGCCTTGACAAAGTTGTAGATAATAAAGCTCTTTCCCAGGATTATTAAAAAGGTATTAAAATATCTTCTCAAATAGTTTCACAAATTTTTCATACAGAAATATTGTAAATAAAGCCATTGGAGTCAGTTTCAGGTTAACTGGTAACATGTCGTGACACAATGAGGACTAGCATAAAAGTGAGCTTTAAGTACAAACTTCAAAATAAAAGTTCTTACAATCTCAGCCTATTGTTAATGAAAGAATATAGATTACTCCACAGGCCTCTAAATTGATACCCACTGATTCTAGTCCCAAGAGATTTCTATGAGGACAAAATATGGTCTATAGCATAAAGTTCAAGCTTAAAGTGTTGAGTTTATAGCATACATTGAAGAATTCAGTTCAGTTCAGTTCAGTCGCTCAGTCGTGTCTAAAACTATAATAAAACATATGTATATTAGTTTATACATGATATATGTATATCACGTCCAACTCTTTGTGACCCCATGGACTGTAGCCCGCCAGGCTCCTCTGTCCATGGGATTTCCCAGGCCAGAATACTGGAGTGGGTTGCCATTCCCTTCTCCAGGGAATCTTCCCAATCCAGGGATTGAACCCAGGTCTCCTGCATTGCAGGCATATTCTTTATCATCTGAGCAACCAGGGAAGCAATAAAACATATAGCTAAGTAAATCTAGAATTAATTCAATTTGGATGTTTGAAAGGGAATTTATTTGAAAGATTTTTGTTAAAAAAAAAATCTGATTGGGAATTTTGGTTCAACACATAAGGAGCAGCGAACACACACCATTCTATCCTAACAACGAATGAAAGGCTGAACAGGCTGAACAATCAACAGTTCTTGAATCCATAAGAAAGGTGAAGACACAGGAAAACCTACTACCCTTAAGACTGAAGATACAGGAAAATATAAGGAGTCAAAGTTCATGGGAAGAGAGATGCATGCATGAAACCACTATGGGAGCCAGAGCTGGAGTAGGAAAGGAAAGGTATATGATCACTTTCGATATTAAAATATAAGTTAAATAAAAGCATACATTTATGCTTAATTTCAAATAATTTATTACCATTGGTACTTTTAATTTTTTGTATGAATTCCAATTATTGTAGTGTCACCTCCTTACAGCTTGAAAAACTTCCTTTTTTACTCTGCTAGCAACAAATGCTCTCAAGTCTTTGGCTACCTGAGAGTGTCTTTATTTCACCTTCATTGCTTAATGATAGTTTTGCTAAATATAGAATTCTCGATCTTAAGACCTTAGACATTATTCTTTCAAAGTTTCAGATTGTGTTTAAGAGGAGGCTATAGATCATTCCCTACAGACATCCTTGAGATCCACAGTCACTTGCATTTCTTTTCCTGAAGTCACTTTTTATGTTTGGCTACTTTAAACAACAAACTTCCCTGGTGGCTCAGATGGTAAAAGCATCTGCCTACAATGCAGGAGACCCAGGTTCGATCCCTGGGTTGGGAAGATCCACTGGAGAAGGAAATGGCAACCCACTCCAGTATTCTTGCCTGGAAAATCCCATGGATAGAGGAGCCTGGCAGGCTATAGTCCATGGGGTTGCAAAGAGTCTGACACGACTGAGTGACTTCACTTCACTTCACTTTAAACATCTCCTTTAAAAGAAAACTTGGAGGAAAAAATAAAATTGATGAACAGGATTTTCCCCTAACAATTTAGATGTGTCCCATTGACTCTGGGCTCTACTGTCCAAAGAGAAGTCAGCTGTTCATTGTATTTTGGGTCCATGTGTCTCATCTTTCTTGGATGAATAGATTAATGTCTCTCATCAAATTTAGAAGGAAGATTTGACACTGAAACCCACAGGGGTAACTGAGGAAGGAAGACACAAGAAAACGTCTTTTCTTTGGAGAAAGCAGTTGGTGCTGGATCTCCAACTTCAGCTCCAGCTGTTTTCTCTTTCTGCACAGCACTTTCTTTCCAGACAGCATCCAGACCACTGGATTTGTTGAGGAAGAAATGGAATGCCAGTGTGGCAAGTTTACTCTTTGTCTTGCTTACCTGAATTGGTGCAGCTGGAATTTTTCCTCCTCTCCAAAGAATGACTCAGTTACTTAAAGAAATAATGAATATAGGGGGATTAAAGTTTACTTGCTTCTAAGCTGTTCTAGAATTCATGGAATTTAGTCACCATTCATGGAATGTAATCTCAGCCACAAACATAAATTGCATTTCTCCTCTCCCTTTCTTCTACAAATGGCCCTGCTTCAATCTAAGAAATTTAGAGCATTCTGAACTTTTTTTTTTGTTTTAACTCAGTCATATCACAGATGCTCTTTCTCTGTTGGTTGCTTCTACTCTGCCCCTATATATTGAAATGACATAGGACCTAGATCTGGGATTTTTCATTTATATTGTCTCTGAATTGCTTCCATCTAATGATTTAGTTTCTTTCATTCTTTCTTCCTTTCTTTCTTCCAATTCTTTTGTTGAACAAGCAATACAGAGACATTGTACAACAATCCAAAAGTAAAATAGGTTTATAGTTAAATATTAGTCTTCTTTCAGTTTCCTTCCTGTTACCTTTAGAATACTGATTCCTTGAAAATGCTACCCAAATAACCTACTGATAAACAAGGCTGAGTTTATCCTTACTTTGATAAGGGAGAATACCACCCTGACCAAGTATTAGTACAAGTTAGATGGAAGTGAAAAGTAAGGCTATTTATAAAGTTTTGGAGTATGCTTTATATCAGTCTTTCAATTCATGGACTTAATTAGGATTGGGTAAGGAGCATGATCTAATAGTTTTGGACTGGTAAACTCAAAAAAGTAATACTTTTGAGACTGGAATTTCAATTGCCTTAGAGAGTTAACAGTCATTTGATGTTATTTATTAAAAAGTTGAACAATTCAGATGTGGTACAAATATACAGTGGAATATTACTCATCCATAAAAAGAATGAATTTGAGTCAGTTCTAGTGAGACTTTTATACAGAGTGAATTAAGTCAGAAAGAGAAAAACAAATATAGTATATTAATGCATATATATGGAACGTAGACAAATGGTGTTAATGAACCTATTTGCAGGGAAGGAATGGATACGCAGATATAGAGAACAGACTTGTGGACATGGTAAGGGAAGGAGAGAATGGGACAAATAGAGAAAGTAACATCGACATATATATGCTGCTGCTGCTGCTAAGTCGCTTCAGTCATGCCCGACTCTGTGCAACCCCATAGACGGCAGCCCTCCAGGCTCCTCTGTCCCTGGGATCCTCCAGGCAAAAACACAGGAGTGGGTTGCCATTTCCTTCTCCAATGCATGAAAGGGAAAAGTGAAAGTGAAGTCGCTCAGTCATATCCGACTCTTAGTGACCCCATGGACTGCAGCCTACCAGGCTCCTCCGCCCATGGGATTTTCCAGGCAAGAGTACTGGAGTGGGTTGCCATTGCCTTCTCCGACATATATGTACTACCATATGTAAAATAAATAATTGGTGAGAAGCTGCTATATAACATAGGCAGCCCAGCCTGGCGCTCTGTGATAACTTAGAGAGGTGGGATGAGGGAAAGGGAGAGAGGCTTAATGGGAAAGGATACATATAGAATTACGGTTGATTTGCATTTCTGTATGGCAGAAACCAACACAATATTATAAAACAATTTTTCTCGAATTAAAAAGTAAAAATAAAAAAAATATAGAAAAAATTTCAAAAAAAGAAAAATGATATATATGAATCTATTTGCAGGGAAGAAATGGAGATGCAGATATAGAGAACAGACTTGTGGACACAGTGGTGGAAGGAAAGAGTGGGAGGAACAGAGCAACATATATACACTACCATGTGTCAAGTAGATAGCTGGTGAGAAGTTGCTATATAACATGGGAGCCCAGCCTGGTGCTCTGTGATGACCTAGAGGGGTGGGATGGGGAGCAGGAGGAGGCTCAAGACATATATGTATTATCATGACTGATTTGTGCTGTTGTGCAGCAGAAACCAAGACAACATTGTAAAGAAATTTTCCTCCAATTAAAAAATAAATTTAAAAAATCAGAATATTGGGGGGGGGGGAAGAGCTGAATAGTTCAATGGTTATTGATATAAGTTTTTGGTGGAGGTTCCTAATAAACTTCTGTCTTCCTGGGAAAGAATTTTTTGAAATAAGGCCACATCGAGGAAGATAATGCAGTAGTAGAGTTCTATTACTGAAAACAACTAAATAGCAAAGTCATGTTAAGTAGTTACCCTTTCTCCCTGCACCCCTCCACCCTATAGTCTTTCCTGGAAATAGATAGTAAATAAATAGAGATGCCATATATATACTAGTCGGGTCTTCCCTGGTGACTCAGAATCCACTTGCAATCTGGGTAACCTGGGTTCGATTCCTGGGTTGGGAAGATCTCCTGGAGGAGAGCATGGCAACCTGCTCCAGTATTCTTGCCTGGAGAATCCGCATTGACAGAATAGCCTGGTGGGCTATAGTCCATGGACACATAGCAAAGAGTCGGACACGACTGACTGACTAAGCACACATATATACAAGCTAATAAAAACAAATATGTGTTCAAATATACATTAATACTTTCCCCACTATATTTAACAATATCTGTAATGAGCTCCATAGAGTACTTGAAGAATTATCTGAATTTTTTCAATGGTAGGATAACTTTTGACCTTATAGATATGTCCTTTTTGTTAACTAAGTTTATTGCTGATGGATGTTTTGGTCCTTTTTGTCCCCAGCTGTTGTCATTGCAAACAATTCTGGAATAGAAAACTCTGTAAACATGCCATTTCACACATAAATGAACACCAGCAAGTGAAAAGGGAAAGTTAAAAACTCTGTGCATGCTAAACCTTAATAGAGTATTTAATAGACCATTGTTCTTCTCTACAAAATTTGTATCAAATGGTCTCTCACAACTAATGTATCAAAATGCAGTTTGCGATCATTATGCCCTATAGAGAAAATAGACAGTAATGAGAGACAGTAGGGCCCGGTGATTAAAAGCATAGACTCTAGATTCACTCTGCCCAGGACTGAATTCTGTTTCCTGCAATTCCTAGGTAATCACAGGTAGGTTACTTAACTTCTCTGTGTCTGTTTCCTTATCTTTAACATGGGCTTAATGATAGCATCTTCTTCACAGAGTTGTGAGGACTAACTTCTTGATTTATGCAAAGTGGTCAGGAAAGTGTCTGGCAGCTATTAAAAGATATATAAGTAAACTCCTCTTAAATACACTCAGCACTAAAAGTCTGTGTTATCTTGGTGAGTGCTGTCAGTCCTGTTGGGTGCAGAGTACAAGCTGCAGTCAGGATGGAGAGGACCTTTCCCACTGTATCTCTTGAGCTGTATGATTTTTTTCTCCAGTGTTTTGTTTTATACAGGTTTTGAATTCCTTTAACTTTTATTGTGTGTACTGAATACTGCATATGTACTATTCGAATTGTTTGCTCTAGTTTACTGCCAATAAAAGACCTGTTAATCACACACACACAAAAAAAGATATATAAGTAAACTCTAAGTATATATAATGTTTGAGGCTTCTCATTAGCAGAGATCCTTAAACATGAAGTAGTTAACCAGGGCTTCCCTGGTGGTTCAAACAGTAAAGAATCTGCCTGCAATGTGGAAGACCCAGTTTGATCCTTGGGACAGGAAAATTCCCTGGAGAAGGAAATGGCAGCCCACTCCAGTGTTCTTGCCTGGAGAATTCCATGGACAGAGGAGCCTGGCAGGCCCCAGTCCATTGGGTTGCAAAGAGTTGGACACAATTATGTGACTAAAACACACACACACACACTTAACCAGGAAGACTTCCAGTGATCAGTTTAGAGTAGGAATTAGAAGCTAAAGCTAAAAGGCAATACTTATAGGAAGCTTGCATGAATGCAATTAGTTTTATTCAATGTGGTTATGCAATTAACTCCTATATTTTTCTATGAAATTAGCTTAAAAAATTCAAAATTGATCTTGAGGGGAAAAGAACCCTAAAGATGAGTATTCATTTATTTGTCCATCAAATATTTCTGATTCCCCTACTATGTGCTATGATCTATGGATTCAATGGCTACTGCATACTTGTTTCTCAATAACTATTTATTGAATAAATAATGAATTGGAAAGAATCCCCAGTGTTAAAAACTTAGAACATCATTAGAGAAGAAAGGTAAGTGGGAATGAGAGTACAGAGTAATGAGTGCTGTGATGGAGATTAGTACAGGATGGTATAGACGCATAAAGGAGGGGCATCTAACTCAGCCTTGAGGTCAGAGTGTACTAACAAAGAGGTATTATCCAAGACAGTGAGGGAAAGGCAAATGATGCATGTGTCACTGGGGGCATTTAGAGGGACCAACACTTATAAAGATACAGATGAAGCAGCAAGAGAATCACTACAGTTCAATAGTTAAGGACAGAAGCTCTGACATCATAGCTTCCTACGACTGAATCTTATTTCACCTTGGGCAAGGTGTGATCCCCTCTGCAACACACTTTCCACATCAATACTAGTCCTTAACTCAGAAGAATGTGTGAGGCTCGAACAGGTTAATGCATAAAACATTAAGCAAAATGACAGACGCAAAGTAAGATCTCAAAAAATGTTGGCCATGATTATTATCATTATTAAAGAAAATCATGTCACTTTTAGGGACAAAAGTATCCTTCTGAAGGAGTGTAGGGCTCTGTGGTTCAGAGAAGCTTTCAAGAGGCTGAGTCCTTGGGGCCTCCTATAAGGAAGAAGGAGAACCCAGCTGAGAATGACCCTGAAGTCAAAGAGTGCCTTGGTGTGTGGGATTTTCCAAAATACAAAGGTTGAATTTGATTGAACTAAATATGTCATCATGTTCTTTCTAGTATTGTGTGAGCTGAATGAGCCTGTATTAGCTCTGTTCACACCATTCATAATGTACTGAAGTAAATTACATCCCCTCTCTGCTTCTGCCACTGCAGACTCCAGAGTCTCTGTCTTATCAGGCTACTTGCACATGGGAGCCCTTGCCACTCTCTCAAGGGCATTTCCCAGCTCTTCTCTGAACCTTCTCAAGTAGCATGGATGAAGAGTCACCTGCACTGCATGACGGTAAACCAAGGATTTGTGTGAGGGTTCTTGCTTTTGTTTGTACTGCTCCCTAATTAAATCTATTTTAAAAAAAACCTTTAGGAATAACTCATAGTAACTTCAAATTATACTTTCTTTTTAATCAACAACTCTGAGAACTGTGTGCTTTAATCATACTCTATGCTCTCTTTTTCTAATGCCTTATTTTTCATTTTCTCACTGAAACTTACCTGCCTCTTGACAGCTGCAAAGAAATTCCTGCCATTTATTTTCATTTGACTTCATATTTTCACACCTTTGAGGAGTATATACATTTCTATGAAGATAAATAACCATTTATCTTGACCTTTATTACCTATATCTAGTATACTCATAATAGATAAGGCTTCTTCATTTTAATGGCTCAAATGTTACAGAGTCCTTCCAAATTTTAAACTAAAAGTGTATGATTTCTCTTATTTACACAGCAGATGTTTCATCTAGGCTCTTAAACAACTTATTCACCTTATAAAAGCCACTTTGCTTTTCCTGCATAGGTGATCCTCAATGTTGTACACTATATTATAGAGGCCAACATTAACCCCCACCCACTGCTACACACAACACATTGTCCTTCCTTTTAGATTTTGCTGTATGTATTTGAACTCTGACAGTTCTCTCTTATGAGCAGACACATTGACTGCCTTTGTTCCAGATTATTATTTCAAGGGAAATTTTTTATAGTGAACAGCCTTGGAAGATAGAGCATAGGGTAGGTTTAATGCACAGTATCTCATATTCAGCTTCTTTAAGCTCAGGGTTCTGTTTTTCTAATGTAACTTACTAAGTGTTCAGGTACTCCTGGCTCTCTCTGTATTGTAAGAATTGGGGCTCAGAGAGGTGGTGCAAATGTTGATATTATTGCTGTGAGTAATAACGTCTTTTGTCTCATTCCAAGATATCTCGGGGCTTTTGCCTGCATCCATGGAACCACAGCAGGCTCATTGGTAAGCATGGAAGGAAGGTAAATCTCACATCTTTCAGAGTTCTCAACAAAGACTTCATTTCAACTTTCTTAATTCTTTAAATGTGGCTCTTTCAGAACATGCAGAGTGGGGGTTCCTTCTCCACTCTGCATAGCAAAGTCAATGTCTCTCCCACATTCAGGTAAAATACTGGAGCTTTACATTTTCCAGAGATATTTGCAGAACTAAAGGAAAATGCTGTGTAGAAAATAGGGGAAGAAGAGAAAGCCTACATATCAAGCAAAGAGATTTCTTCTCAATCTCCTTCCTCTCTCTCATGGTCTCCCACAATTCTGGCAACAAGATGTATAGTCATCAGAAAGAACATTAGAGGAATCCTCCCTGGGGAAATGGAGAATCCCCAGAGAATACATCTATAGATATTTACATGGGTACTTCTCAGTGAAAAATGATTTGTCGCTTTATTGCTTTGTATGCATAGACACACATCTAGAATTTCCTATTGGCTCATTAGAGCTCCTCTTTTAGATATAAATGAAAAATCAAGGTGGTTTCTAACATGAAAGACCACGATGGAACAAACAGAAAAATATATGAACGTTGGAGAAAGGAGAGACAATGCATAGAGAAGAGAAAATATTTAAATATAGATGCATGGGTAATTGCCAACATCCGCTGGATTGTCGCAAAAGCAAGAGAGTTCCAGAAAAACATTTATTTCTGTTTTATTGACTATACCAAAGCCTTTGACAGTGTGTGGGAATACCAGACCACCTGACCTGCCTCTTGAGAAACCTATATGCAGGTCAGGAAGCAACAGTTAGAACTGGACATGGAACAACAGACTGGTTCCAAATAGGAAAAGGAGTATATCAAGGCTGTATATTGTCACCTTGCTTATTTAACTTATATGCAAAGTATATCATGAGAAACGCTGGGCTGGAAGAAGTACAAGCTGGAATCAAGATCGCCGGGAGAAATATCAATAACCTCAGATATGCAGATGATACCACCCTTATGGCAGAAAGTGAAGAGGAACTAAAAAGCCTCTTGATGAAACTGAAAGAAGAGGAGCGTGAAAAAGTTGGCTTAAAGCTCAACATTCAGAAAACTAATATGGCATCCAGTCCCATCACTTCATGGGTAATAGATGGGGAAACAGTGGCAGACTTTATTTTTCTGGGCTCCCAAATCACTGCAGACGGTGATTGTAACCATGAAATTAAAAGACGCTTAGTCCTTGGAAGGAAAGTTATGACCAACCTAGATAGCATATTCAAAAGCAGAGACATTACTTTGCCAACAAAGCTCTGTCTAGTGAAGGTTATAATTTTTCCAGTGGTCATGTATGGATGTGAGAGTTGGACTGTGAAGAAAGCTGAGTGCCAAAGAATTGATGCTTTTGAACTGTGGTGTTGGAGAAGACTATTGCGAGTTCCTTGGACTGCAAGGAGATTCAACCAGTCCATCCTAAAGGAGACCACTCCTGGGTGTTCATTGGAAGGACTGATGCTGAGGCTGAAACTCCAATACTTTGGCCACCTCATGTGAACAGTTGACGCATTGGAAAAGACCCTGATGCTGGGAGGGATTGGGGGCAGGAGGAGAAGGGGACGACAGAGGATGAGATGGCTGGATGGCATCACTGACTCGATGCACATGAGTTTGGGTGAACTCCGGGAGTTGGTGATGGACAGGGGGCCTGGCATGCTGCGATTCATGGGGTCACAGAGTTGGACATGACTGAGCAACTGAACTGAACTGAATATTCTTAAAAAGATGAGAAGTAGAAGTGAAAGTCACTCAGTCGTGTCCGACTCTTTGTGACCCCATGGACTATACAGTTCATGGAATTCTCCAGGCCAGAATACTGGAGTGGGTAGCCTTTCCCATCTTCAGGGGATTTTTCCAACCCAGGGATAGAACCCAGGTCTCCCACATTGTGGGCAGCTTCTTTACCAGCTGAGCCACAAGGGAAGCCCAAGAATACTAGAGTGGGTAGCCTATCCCTTCTCCAGCAGATCTTCCCGACCCAGGAATCGAACTGCAGTCTCCTGCATTTCAGGTGGATTCTTTACCAACTGAGTTATCAGAGAAGCCCCAAAAGATGAGAGAACAGAGTGTAAACACAAAATTTAAAAAGGCTTATATAACAAAAATTGTTATAGAAGATAATTTATTCCATTAATAAATTCAAAAATTGGAAGAGAATGTTGAAAAAAGTCTTCAAGAAAGTGTATCAAAAAGAAGAAAAAAAGTTAGATAATGAAAGAAAGAATACAAAGTGTGAGGATCAATAGAAGAGGTTTAAATGTTTAAATAGAAGAGGTTTAAATGTCCAACATCAGTTTCAGAGCAATAAAAGAGACAACATCAATGAAAGGAATATTTCACAATATTAAAGATCATCAGGACTGAGTGACTAGCATAGTGACTAGCATAGCATAGGAAAAAAAATAACAGAGAATATATATTGAAAAGTATGCTAAAAGTTTACAAAAATAGAAGGGAGGGGAAAATATCACATTATAAAGATTGATAATTCAAATGAAATTAGATTTTTTAACAATCACCCTAGAAATTAGAGAGCAATGGAGTAATGTCTTCAATATTAAAAGGGCAATTACTTCTAAGCTAAATAAATATACTTGGCAAACTATTTACAACATATAGGAATATAATAAAGATATTTTCACAAAAGTAATATTTTAAGGAATATATAACCCATACTTTGTTTTCAGTGTATTATTGAAAAGGTATACCCTCAAAATGAGGGATTCAGGAAATAGGGAAATTAATATTGGCAAGAGTTCAGGAAATCTCAGGATGCTGGTGGCCAGGTATATGAAAAGGTGCTCAATACCCAATCACCAAGGAAATGTAATTTAAAACTGCAATGAGATATCACTTCCTATCTGTTGGAGTAGCCATTATCAAAAAGACAAGAAATAACCAAAGCTGGCAAGGATGAAAAGGGAACCCTTGTACACTACTGGTGGGAAAGTAAACTATTTACAGCCACTGTGGAAAACAGCATGGAGGTTCCTTTAAAAATTGAAAATAGGGACTTCATTGGTGGTCCATGGTCTTCCCTGGTGGCTCGCTGGTAAAGAATCCACCTGCAGTGTGGAAGACCTGGGTTCAATCTCTGGGTTGGGAAGATCCCCTGGAGAAGGGAATGGCAACCCACTCCAGTATTCTGGCCTGGAGAATTCTATGGACTGTATAGTCCATGGGGTCACAAAGAGCTGGACACGACTGAGCTACTTTCACTTTCTGGTAGTCCAGTGGTTAAGAAACTGCCTTCCAATGCAGGGGATACAGGTGTGATCCTTGGTGGAGGAACTAAGATCCCACATTCTGTGGAGCAACTAAGTCCACATGCTGCAACTAGAGAGCCTATGCATCACAACTATTGAACCTATACACTTTACAGCATGTGTACCAGAACTGGAGATGCCCCTTCATGCTGCAACTAGAGAAAAAGCCAGCACCCCAGCATTATTCACAATAGCCAAGTTGTGGAAACATTCTAAGCATACATCAACAGATAAATGAATAAAGAAAACGTGGCAGAACTTAAACACATCTGTATGCACACATTCATGCATACATACACAGTGGAATATTATTAAGCCATACGAAAGGAGGAAATTATGGTATTTACAACAGGATAAATAAACCTGGAGGATATTATGCTAAGCCTAAGTGAAATAAATCTAATACAGAAGTATAAATACAATATGATCTCACTTTTATGCAGTATCCAAAAATGTTGAACTCACTAAAGCAGAGAGTAGAATGGTGGTTGCCAGGGGCAGGGAGAAAAGGGGAACATGTTGGTCAAAGGGTACAAGTTTTCATTATAAGTCAGTTGTATAGTTTGGTGACTAAGGTTAATGATGCTTTATTGAAGTTTTGAAATTTCCCAGGAGAATCGATTTTAAGTGTTCTTAGTACATAAGATTGGAGAAGGCAATGGCACCCCACTCCAGTACTCTTGCCTGGAAAATCCCATGGATGGAGGAGCCTGGTGGGCTGCAGTCCATGGGGTCGCTGAGAGTTGGACACAACTGAATGACTTCACTTTGACTTTTCACTTTCATGCATTGGAGAAGGAAATGGCAATCCACTCCAGTGTTCTTGCTTGGAGAATTCCAGGGATGGGGAAGCCTGGTGGGCTGCCATCTATGGGGTCGCACAGGGTCGGACATGACTGAAGCGACTTAGCAGCAGCAGCAGCAGCAGTATATAAGAACATTAAAAAAGGTAATTGTATGAGGCAATGGCTGTGTGAATAATCTTGACTGTGGTAATCATTCACAATGTAAATGTGTATCAAATCATCATACTGTAACATTCTAAATATATACCATTTTTGTCTATTATAATTTAATAAGTGTGGGGGATGGGAGGACTCCTGGTGAGGGAAAGCTCCAGGATTACAGCAGCAGGCCTACAGAGCAACCCAAGAGTTGGATTGGCAAATGTGGGAAGAGATGACCTTAATATGAAAAGAAACTGAGAATTTCCTAGCAGTCCAGTGGTTAGGACTAGATTCTCTCACTTCCAGGCCCCTGGTTCAATCCATGGTCAGGGATATAAGATCCTGCAAGCCATGCAGTGTGGCCAAAAATAAGATAAAAAGAAACTAACTAGGAGTCCAACTAACAAGACAGATAGATAGATTAATGTGACTTGGGAATACTACCTAACTATGTTGTTGTTCAGTAGCTAAGTCATGTCTGACTCTTTGAAACCCCATGAATTGCACATTCATATTCATGAACTGCATATGCATATTCATATCTAACTATGGAAGAAGGTTTTGTTGTTCTGGTGGAAGACAGGAGCCTGGATTAATTATAGCTACTTGAAGACTAAACAAATGAACTTGTCAACTGAAAAAATTACACAGCCTATAAGTTGAGAATTACATTATATTTGGTGGACAAAACCAAGGACTTAAAGCCAGGACTCAGCCTCTCAGATATCTCTGAGAGACTACTCCAAAGAGGTAAGAGAGGAGTCAGGATATGTAAGAATTTTTGCAACAAAGATCAAGTGGTAGGAGCTTTGAAAGATTATTGTTAATTAAAGAAAACTGAGTATTTCAAGTTAAGGAATTTAATGCTTTTCTATGTATGGGCCCATGGAAGAGTCTGGACTCACTTAAATCATCCTTTTGATATACACCTTATCATCCAGAGTCATGTGTGTGTGTGTATGCGTGCACTAAGTTGTTTCAGTCATATCCAACTCTTTGCAACCCCATGGACTGTAGTCCACCAGGCTCCTCTGTTCATGAGATTCTCCAGGCAAGAAAATGGGAGTGGGTTGCTGTGCCCTCCTCCAGGGGATCTTCCTGATCCAGGGATCAAGGGTCTCCTGGATTGGCAGGCAGGTTCTTGACCACTAGTGACACCTGGGGAACCCCATCCAGGGCCAGTATTCATTTTTTCCCTGTTACAGTCCCTTCAGAGAGCACGGTCAGGGTAGGGGTGGCTGTGGTGGCTGAGACTTGGTAGGAGGCATTCTGTTTCCATCCCAAGTTCCCTCAGGGCTCATCCCTGGGGGTGGCTGTAATGTGATGGCTTGATGGCAGCAATATCCTTTGTTCACTGATATGGCAGGCAACATTTTTCCTTCACAGATTCAATTACTAAAATTCAGCAAGAAAACAATAATTGCACTGGAAGAGATGTACACTTATGGCTTGCTGCATGGCTCAGTTGTAATATTTGCATATTATAATAATGTATGCTCTGAAAATAGATTTATTTTGGCTGGGAGTACGTCAAGAGGAGAAGTATTTGCACATGTTTGTCTTCATGTGTAAAAATGCTGGTGTTGTAAATGAGCTAGGAATAGAGAAGGTCTAAAATTTAGGAATTAAGAAATACTATTACATGCATTTTATATATATTATAGCAGAAATACAGAGGTTAATAACATGAGAAACAGGGAAGAGTTGAAAATAGGTGCTTCTATGAAGCAAGAATTATGGGTGGAAGCACAAAGTATTTTAATAATGTACTATTTTGTACTTTTAATTCTACATTTGAATTATTTATCAAAAATAAAATTAAATTGTAAAAATTAAGGTTAACTATTAGATAAATAGGAAGGATATATATATATAACTTTCTAACCAGAAAATGGAACAAACTAATCAGTCAAACAAAAAGATTTATTGAGAAACAGAGATTAAGAAACCTTAGTGCATGGAAAATACAAAATAAGATGGCAGTAATGTTTAATAACTTCTCTAATTATAATAAATGTGACTGAATTAAGCTAATCAATTGTAATACAGAGGCTTTCAGATTGAGTTTTAATAATCTACACTACACTATTAAAATAATATGTCACAGGTTGAAAATGAAGAGGTATAAGTGTTATCCAGGAAAATACTGACCAAAAGAAAATTGATATAACATTACGAGTAACAGACAAAATATCTTTCTAAGGATATTGCTGCCATCAAGCCATCACATTACAGCCACCCCCAGCACTATTGCCAAAGAAGCTGAAGTTCAACAATTCTATGAAGACCGACAAGACCTCCTAGAACTAACAACCAAAAAAGATGTCCTTTTCATCACAGGGGACTCGAATGCAAAATTAGGAAGTCAAGAGATATCTGGAATAACAGGCAAGTATGGCCTTGGAGTACAAAATGAAGCAGGGCAAAGGCTAAAAGAGTTTTGCCAAGGGAACACACTGGTCATAGCAAATGCTCTCTTCCAACAATGCAAGGGACAATTCTACACGTGGACATCACCAAATGGTCAATACCAAAATCAGATTGATTATATTTTTTTGCAGCTGAAAATGGAGAAGATCTATACAGTCAGAAAAAAAAAAAAAAAAAAAAAGACCCGGACCAGGCTGTGGCTCAGATCAACAGCTCCTTATTGTGGAATTCAGGCTCAAATTGAAGAAAGTAGGGAAAACTACTAGGCCATTCAGGTATGATCTAAATCAAATCTCTTATGGTTATATAGTGGAGATGATGAATAGATTCAAGGGATTAGATCTTGTAGACAGAGTGCCTGAAGAGCTATGGGCAGAGGTTGTAACACTGTACAGCAGGTAGTGACCAAAACCATTCCCAAGAAAAAGAAATGCGAGAAAGCAAAGTGGTTGTCTGAGGAGGCCTTACAAATAGCTGAGAAAAGAAAAGAAGTGAAAGGCAAAGGAGAAGGAAAAGATATACCCCTCTGAATGCAGAGTTCCAGAGAATAGGAAGGAGAGATAAGAAAGCCTTCTTAAGTGAACAACACAAAGAAACAGAGGAAAACAATAGAATGGAAAAGACTAGAGATCTCTTTAAGAAAATTGGAGATACCAAGGGAATATTTCATGAAAAGATAGGCACAATAAAGGACAAAGGCAGCAAGAACCTAACAGAAGCAGAAAGGATTAAGAAAAGATGGCAAGAGCAAACAGAAGAACTGTACAAAAAAGTTCTTAATAACCCAGATAACCACAGTGGTGTGGTCACTCAACTAGAGCCAGACATCTTGGAGTGTGAGGTCAAGTGGGCCTCAGGAAGCATCACTATGAACAAAGTTAGTGAAGGTGATGGAATTCCAACTGAGGTATTTCAAATCCTAAAAGATGATACTGTTAAAGTGCTGCATTCATTTTAACAGCAAATTTGGAAAACTCAGCAGTGGCTGCAGGACTGGAAAAGGTCAGTTTTAACTCCAATCTCAAAGAATGGCACAGCCAAAAAATATTCAAATTACCGTATAATTGCACTTTTTTCACATGCTAGCAAAATTATGCTCCAAATCCTTCAAGCTATGCTTCAGCAGTATGCGAACTGAGAAATTCCAGATGTACAAGCTGGATTTATAAAAGGTAAAGGATCCAGAGATCAAATTGCCAACATACTCTAGATCATAGAAAAAGCAAGGGAAGTCCAATCAAAAACATCTACTTCTGCTTCACTAGACCATAGAAAAAGCAATGAAATTCCAAGAAAAAACATCTATTTCTACTTCATTGACTATGCTAAAGCCTTTGACTGTGTGGATCACAACAAACTGCGGAATATTTTTAAAGAGATGGGAATACCAGACCACATTACCTGACTCCTGAGAAACTTGTATGCAGAACAAGAAGCAATAGTTAGAACCAGATATGGAAAAACGGACTGGTTCAAAATTGGGAAAGGAAGGAATACATCAAGGCTGTATATTGTCACCCTGCTTATTTAACTTATATGCAAAATACATCATGTGAAATGCCAGGCTGGATGAAGCACAAGCTGGAATCAAGATTGTGGGGAGAAATATAAATAACCTCAGCTATGCAGATGACACCATATTTATGGCAGATAGTGTGGAGGAATTAAACAACCTCTTGATGAAGGTGAAAGAGGAGAGTGAAAAAGCTGGGTGAAAACTCAACATTTCAAAAAATGAAGACCATGGCAACTGGTCCCATCACTTCATGCAAATAGATGGGGAAATGTGGAAACAGTATCAGATTTCATTTTCTTAGGCTCCAAAATCAATGCAGAGGGTGACTGCAGCCATAAAATTTAAAGATGCTTGCTCCTAGGAAGGAAAGCTATGATAAACCTAGACCGTTTATGAAAAAGCAGAGACGTCACTTTGCCAGCAAAGGTCCATCTAGTCAAAGCTATGGTTTTTCCAGTAGTCATGGATGGATGTGAGAGTTGGACCATAAAGAAGGCTGACTGTGGAAAAATTAATGGTTTTGAACTGTGGTGCTGGAGTAGACTCTTGAAAGTCCCTTGGACTGCAAGGAGATCAAACCAGTCAATCCTAAAGGAAATCAACCCTGAATATTTATTAGAAGGATTGATGCTGAAGCTCCAATCCTTTGGCTACATGTTGCAAAGAGCCAACTCACTGGAAAAGACCCTGATGCTGGGAAAGATTGAGGTAAAGGGGAAAGGGGGGAGACAGAAGATGAGATGGTTGGATGGCATCACTGACAATGGACATGAGTTGGAGCAAACTCAGTGAGATAGTGAAGGACAGGGCAGGTTGGCGTGCTACAGTTCACGGGATCACAAATAGTCGGACACGACCCAGGGACTGAAAACGACAAGATGAACATCACTAAGGGACTTACATTGATAAATAAAACAATTCACCAGGAAGGTATTCCATTAATGAATTTATAAGATCCTAGCAGCATAGCTTCAAAATGTATATGCAAAAGACAGTAAAACTACAGGGATAAACTGACAAACACCATAGTAGGTGATACTACTACACATTTCTTTTGAACTAATAAAATAATCAATGAGTTAATAGGATCACAACAGTTATGACAAGTAATAAGCTTAACTTAATACTCAATTTATGCAGAGACTGTTAAGTCTTTTGACCCTAGTGAAGTGAAAGTTGGTTAGTCTTGTCCGACTATTTGCCACCCCATGTACTATACAGTCCATGGAATTCTCCAGGCCAGAACTGGAATGGGTAGCCTATCCCTTCTCCAGGGTATCTTCCCAACCCAGGAATTGAACTAGGGTCTCCGGCACTGCAGGCAGATTCTTTACCAACTGAGCTATCAGGGAAGCCTGATATTTTTGACTCTAAGGATGCCTCAACAAATTCTGAAACAAGGGTATTATACAAATAGTCTTCATGGACCACAATGCTATAGAATAAGAAATCAATAAAAGAAAGTAGCCAAACTTTCCATTACCCCTCCTTATAGTATTGAAGATTTATTTTATAAGCACTTACATAGCACTTACTATATGCCAGCCATTATTCTAAGAACTTTCAAATATTTACTCATTCAATCCTCACAACAGTTGTTTAAGGTCAATACTATTATTCTTCGCATTTCACAAATAAGGAAATTGAGGCACAGAGGGGAGGGCCATGTGCCCAAGGTCACCTATAGCAGTAGCAGATGGATCACAAACCCAGGCACCCTGACTCCAGGATCTGAGCTCTTTGGTATTAAGTGTATTATCCTAACATAAACATATAAATAAACTGAGAATTAAAGAAAAAATAAAAACAAAAATTTTAAATTATATAGTATAACTCAACAATAGCACTGTACATCAGAATGACTAAGGTAAATCTGAAGCAGTTCTCAGAAAGAAATTTATAACCTTATAATATTTACTGTAAAGCAAGAGGAAAAAATATTTTAATTCAAGAAGCTTAAAAAATAAAAATAAAATCAAAGAAAGTTGAAACAAATAATAGTGAAATAAAGTTAAATTACTAAAGCAAGTATGAAATAATTGTTTTTATTCAGTCACTGAGTCATGTCTGATTCATTGTGATCCCCATGGACTGCAGCAATAGTAAATGTGATGCCCATGAACTGAACTATAGTAAATATTATAAGGCTATAAATTTCTTTCTGAGAACTTCTTCAGATTTACCTTGTTCATTTAATTGTAATGCTGGAGAGGACTCTTGAGAATCCCTTGGACTGCAAGGAGGTCAAACCAGTTAATCCTAAAGGAAATCACCCTGAATATTAATTGGAAGGACTGATGCTGAAGCTGAAGCTCCAATGTGTTGGCCATCTGAAACAAATAAGAATGAAATAAAATTAATTAAAATACTAAAGGAAATATAAAACAGAAACAAAAAATTGATCTTTGGAAATATTAACTGAAAAATATAGTCTCTAACAACTATGATAAATTGGAGAGATATAATTTAAAAAATCAAATAGGAAAAAAGATAAGAGGGCAGATACAGATGAGTAAAATAATTATAAAAGCATATCATGAACAACTTTTTATTAATCTATTTGAAAAAGAATGCAAAATGGGAAAATTCAGAAGAAGATATAAATTACCATAACTATACCATGAAGCAATGGAAAATTTACTTGAATAATAATCCTTAAAAATGGAAATAAAGGAAAATCTATTCTCTCACAAAACAAGCAAGCAACAACAAAAAAGACACCAGGCTCAGAGCACAGAAAAGAAGCAAAATCTTCCCAGCATTTAAACAGGTTGCTGATTGAAAACTTTTGGTATCAAAGTTAAAGTAGGGAATGATAATTATCAACCAATAAGGAATGAATAAAAAAATAGTAACCTGAATTCAACAGTGTATAAAAAGAACAAGCACGGGTTTTCTTTTAAAATGAATAAATCAACATCAGAACAGTCTATTAATGTAGAAAGAAAGCATATTAAAGAACAAAAAGAAAGAAAGCATCCTAACCAATTAAAGAAAGAAAGCACATTAAAGAATACAAAGCATAAAAATTAAATCAGTGGATACAGAAAAGGAATGAGGCCATTGAACAGACTGTTAGTGATGAATTTGCAAACAAAACAGGAATAGAAGGGAACTTCCTTAATGTGATAAAGTTTATCTGTCTGAGATTTACAACAAGCATCACATTTAATGGTGGCTGAAACATGAGAAGCATTTAAATTAAATTTGTAAAAAGACAAAAAGGCCTCTATAACTGCCTTTATTCAATCCTGTATTATAGTTCATAACTAATGTGATAAATCAAAAGAGGTAAAGATATTAAAAAATCAGAATGGAAAAGACAAAACTTCCCAAACATACCAATGATATACTCATTCCTTTTTCAGAAAAACAACAAACAAACAAAAAAAACCCCACCAAACTTCCATCCACTCCAGATTTTTCAGTCTTTTTCAGATATGTGCAATAAGAATCATATATTTTTTAAAAGTCATTTCTCAGTTCATAATTTCAATATCAGGGTTTCTTTTCCTTTCTCATGGGTTTCAACTCCATTTCTATTTCTAATTTCAGAGATACATATTTAAACAGAGCTACCAGAAAAACTGTGAAGAATGGACATTGATTAATAAGGTCCAAGATTTAATGATTATTTTAAAGTCTTGCTAAGATCTGCTGCCAAGCTTTAAGCCCTCTTTCAGCTGCTCCCTAAAGGATTTCAAACAGTTCTAATGAGGCTATGCACTAGTCATTCCCAAGTTGTAATAAATATGCTATGTATCTATTTCTTAGCTCTAGGTCTCTGGACCTTAATGGCTTATGAGCCTGAGTATTTGCAGTTTCTCTTGGATAAATGTTTGAGGGCCTTGAAAGAGATTATGTGGAACTAAACCAAATGCCTAGCAACTATCCCATGCTGTCAGCCTCTCTCAGTTTACTTGCCTTATCAAAGACACCACAGTGAACTGCCTTGCTTTCAGGTATTCATTTCTCAGTCCACTGGTGTTTAGGAAAGGAACCTTTCCTACTTTTGGTGTCTCTAAGAGAAAGGCATAAGCAGGGTACCAGAATTAGGGATTAGAAGAACCCAAGTTCCAGTGGAACCTGGTAGAATTGATATCTGATTCTCCTTCAACCTCTGGAAAGGCCCATCTTAGGCTGACATTATAAAAGGCAGAGAAGGCTGGACCTACCATCACTCAGTCATGTCCGACTCTTGCAACCCCATGGATTGTAGCCTTCCAGAATCCTCTGTCCATGGGATTCTCCAGGCAAGAATACTAGAGTGGGTTGCCATTTCCTTCTCCAGGGGATCTTCCCAACCCAGGGATCAAACCCGGGTCTCCTGCATTGCAGGCAGACTCTTTACCGACTGAGCCATGAGGGAAGCCAAGCAAATGCTTAAATACTGGGAAAGAGAAAGAGGGCAAATGCAGGAAGAACTGCAATGGGGGCCTTCCTTCTCATCTCACTCAAGGAGAAAGTGCTCAGGTTTTCCTGTGCAATGCACAGCGATGTAGCTTACAGTGAATGATGTCAGTTTTGTGATCTCCAAAGAAGATTTACCTTCAGGACCAGGGACCAGGGTTAATCACTCAAGAGCTTTTGTGTAGCAGAGTTTTATTAAAGTGAAAAAGGAACAGAGAACACTTCTGACACGGACATCAGAAGGGGGATGGAGAGTGCCCCCCACCCCCGCTAGTCTTAGCAAGGAAGCTATCTACTTTTTCAGTTGGTTATTACAGTAAATCAAAAGAACGTCTTAATGTTGCAAAGGTCTTACTAAGCCCACTACCACAATTTACATTTTAAGATAACAGGATTAGAACTAAAAATAGAAAGATCTTACCAGACCCACTTACCATTCAATATTACAGTAATCCAAGTCTATGCCCTGACCATTAATGCTGAAGAAGCTGAAGTTGAAAGGTTCTATGAAGACCTACAAGACCTTCTGAATTAATACCCAAAAAAGATGTCCTTTTCATTATAGGGGACTGGAATGCAAAAGTAGGAAGTCAAGAAACAGAGTAACAGGCAAATTTGGCCTTGGAATACAGAATGAAGCAGGGGAAAGGCTAATAGAGTTTTGCCAAGAGAATGCACTGGTCATAGCAAACACCCTCTTTCAACAACACAAGAGCAGACTCTACACATGGACATCAACAGATGGTCTACACCTAAATCAGATTGATTATATTCTTTGTGGCCAAAGATGGAGAAGTTCTATACAGTCAGCAAAAAAAAAAAAAGACTGGGAGCTGACTGTGGCTCAGATCATGAACTCCTTATTGCCAAATTCAGACTTAAATTGAAGAAAGTAGGGAAAACCATTAGACCATTCAGTTCAGTCACTCAGTCTTGTCCGACTCTTTGCAACTCCATGAATCACAGTACGCCAGGACTCCCTGTCCATCACCAACTCCCGGAGTTTACTCAAACTCATGTTCATTGAGTCAGTGATACCATCCAGCCATCTCATCCTCTGTCATCCCCTTTTCCTCCTGCCCGCAATCCCTCCCAGCATCAGAGTCTTTTTCAATGAATCAACTCTTCTCATGAGGTGGCCAAAGTATTGGAGTTTCAGCTTTAGCATCAGTCCTTCCAATGAACACCCAGGCCTGATCTCCTTTAGACCATTCAAGTATGACCTAATCAAATCCCTAATGATTATACAGTGGAAGTGAGAAATAGATTTAAGGCACTAGATCTGATAGACAGAGTGCTTGATGAACTGTGGACAGAGGTTCGTGACATTGTACAGGAGACAGGGATCAAGACTATCCCCAAGAAAAAGATATGCAAAACAGAAAAATGGCTGTCTGAGGAGGCTGTCTGGAGAAGGCAATGGCACCCCACTCCAGCACTCTTGCCTGGAAAATCCCATGGACAGAGAAGCCTGGTAGGCTGCAGTCACGGGGTCGCTAAGAGTCGGACACGACTGAGCGACTTCACTTTCAATTTTCACTTTCATGCATTGGAGAAGGAAATGGCAACCCACCCCAGTGTTCTTGCCTGGAGAATCCCAGGGATGGGGAAGCCTGGTGGGCTGCTGTCGATGGGGTCGCACAGAGTTGGACACGACTAAAGCGACTTAGCAGCAGCAGCAGCAGAGGAGGCCTTACAAATAGCTGTGAAAAAAAGGGAAGTGAAAAGCAGAGGAGAAAAGGAAAGATATACCCATTTGAATGCACAGTTCCAAAGAATAGCAAGGAGAGATAAGAACGCCTTCTTCAGTGATCAGTGCAAAGAAATAGAGGAAAACAATAGAATGGGAAAGACTAGAGATCTCTTCAAGAAAATTAGAGATACCAAGGGAACATTTCATGCAAAGATGGGCTCAGTAAAGGACAGAAATGGTATGGACCTAACAGAAGTAGAGGATATTAAGAAGAGGTGGCAAGAATACACAGAAGAACTGTACAAAAAAGATATTCATGACTCAGTTAATCACAGTGGTGTGATCAGTCACCTAGAGCCAGACATCCTGGAATGTGAAGTCAAGTGGGCCTCAGGAAGCATCACTATGAACAAAGCTAGTGGAGGTGATGGAATTCCAGTTGAGCTCTTTCAAATCCTGAAAGATGATGCTGTGAAAGTGCTGCACTCAATGTGACAGCAAATTTGGAAAATGCAGCAGTGGCCACTGCACTGGAAAAGGTCAGTTTTCATTCCAATCCCAAAGAAAGGCAATGCCAAAGAATGCTCAAACTACTACACAATGTCACTCATCACACACACTAATAAAGTAATGCTCAAAATTCTACAAGCCAGATTTCAACAATACATGAACTGTAAACTTCCAGATGTTCAAGCTGGTTTTAGAAAAGGCAGAAGAACCAGAGATCAAATTGCCACCATCCACTGGATCATTGAAAAAGCGGGGGAGTTCCAGAAAAACATTTATTTCTGCTTTATTGACTATGCTAAAGCCTTTGACTGTGTGGATCACAATAAACTGTTGAAAATTCTGAAAGAGATGGGAATATCAGACCATCTGACCCTCGTCTTGAGAAACCTCTATGCACGTCAGGAAGCAACAGTTAGAACTGGATGTGGAACAACAGACTGCTTCCAAATAGGAAAAGGAGTACGTCAAGGCTGTATATTGTCACCCTGCTTATTTAACTTACATGCAGAGTACATCATGAGAAACAAAAGGCTGGATGAAGCACAAGCTGGAATCAAGATTACCAGGAGAAATATCAATAACCTCAGATATGCAGATGACACCACCCTTATGGCAGAAAGTAAAGAGGAACTAAAAAGCCTCTTGATGAAAGTGAAAGAGGAGAGTAAAAAAGTTGGCTTAAAGCTCAACATTCAGAAAACAAAGATCATGGCATCTTGTCTCATCACTTCTTGGCAAAAGATGGAGAAACAGTGGAAACAGTGTCAGACTTTATTTTTTGGGGTTCCAAAATCACTGCAGATGGTGATTGCAGCCATGAAATTAAAAGACGCTACTCCTTGGGAGAAAAGTTATGACCAACCTAAACAGCATATTAAAAGGCAGAGACATTACTTTGCCAATAAAGGTCCGTCTAGTCAAGGCTATGGTTTTTCTACTAGTCAGCTATGGGTGTGAGAGTTGAACTATAAAGAACGCTGAGTGCCAAAGAATTGATGCTTTTGAGCTATGGTGTTGAAGAAGACTCTTGAGAGTCCCATGGACTGCAAGGATATCCAACCATACATCCTAAAGGAAATCAGTCCTGAATATTCATTGGAAGGACTGATGCTGAAGCTGAAACTCCAATACTTTGGCTACCTGATGTGAAGAACCGGCTCCCTGGAAAATACACTGATGCTAGGAAAGATTGAAGGTGGGAGGAAAAGGGGACAACAGAAGATGAGTTGCTTGGATGGCATCACTGACTCAATGGACATGAGTTTGAGTAAACTCCAGGAGTTGGTGATGGACAGGGAGGCCTGGTGTGCTGCAGTCCATGGGGTCGCAGAGTCGGACATGACTGACTGACTGCATTGAGCTGAACTGAACCAGACCCAGTCCCGTAGTATACATTTTAAGATGACAGGATTAGTCAGAAGGTTCTTAACAAGCAGAAACATGTCCTGGAGCACAATACATTGTGGTTATATAATCACTGATACAGAGTTTAAGGGAAAACATATCCTTGAGCAAGATGAGTTGTTTTGTTGTGTAATTATTAGCTTTGGGCTTTAAAAAAACAAATGTTTTATGTGCTTAAGACAAAGGAATGTAGAAAAAAAAATTTACCTTTTTCTCCTCCTAGAGAGCTCCTTCCTTGTCCTCCTATTCCTCCTCCTTGTCCCCGTTTCTCCTCCTCCCTCCCCTCCCCCTACCCTTCCCCCAGGACCCCTGACTTCTTATCAACTTACCTAAGACTTAACTCTCTCAATGCCTTGCAGTCTGATGGGAAAAACCAGCAGGACTAGTGTGTAGGACAGATGTCATGTCTTTGTTCTGCTATGTTCCATGTACCTTGATGTGAGAATCACATAATGAGTATCTGTTGAAGGAATCACTGAATGAATGATTCACAGTTTCCAGAATTTTCAAACTGGAAGAGACATCAGAGTCAGATCCTTTGACCCTGAGGGTACAGAGACCTTAGCCTGAGTGGCCTATCTAATAAAGCTGCACCCTTAAACATGGTTGGGCTCCACAATGTTATAGACCCTTTCTACAATGATGTTCATGGAGTCAAGAGCTCCTCTTCCTCCTCCATCCACTGAGCAGAGCAAGACCATGGTCTAATGAGACAATCTGTTCCTATGGAAACCCTCAATCATCTATGTAGGGGAGCAAAACATGCCACCCCAAAATGTCTCTCTGGCATGCAGATTATTTTGAGCTGAAAACAATTAAGTCTCAAAAGACTCAGGAAGAATATTTGACCTTCCCCCAACTGCCTTAAAGAATGTAGATCAAGGACAGGTTCCAGGAAAGGAGCCATCACCATAGATAACTGTAGTATGAATCAGGCAGTAGACAGGGGCAACCTAGGAATGTCTGTTCATTAAAATTTCTTTCTGCATTCTATTGTCTTTGCAAGGCCCAGCACACATTGATTTACTAAACTTTTGCTTTTCTATGTGGATTGCCTTTCTCCCCTTTGAAGTCCCAAATCTCTACCTGCAGCATTCTTTTTTGTCTTTGGTTGAAGTTGGTATTTAAGGTGAGGTTTTTGGACATTTTCAAGTTACTCAGTTTTCCTGCGTTTCTCCTCATACATTTTTGTTGTTGTTTAGCTGCTCAGTCATGTCCAACTCGGTGGCAACCCCATGGACTGTAGCCAATAGGCTCCTCTGTCCATGGGATTCCCAGGCAAGAATACTGAAGTGGGTTGCCATTTCCTTCTTCAGGGAATTTTCCCCACCCAGGGATGAAACCCATCTGTCCTGCACTACAAGCAGATTCTTTACCATTGAGCCACTGGGGAACCCACTTCTTTTATATACACATGTCATTAAAACTTGTTTGATTTTCTCATGTTAATCTGTCTCACATCACTTTAATTCTTAGACCACTAGAAGAACCTGAAAGGACAATTTCTTCCTCCCTGACACCTACATACTATCTACATGAGCGGGTTGATGAGCCCCATTGTTAATGAGATCCCCAGATGTCACAGTGTTTGGATCTTGTGAATGTTACCTTGGGGACAGTCACTGTGACTTTGGGGAGAGGGACCCCAGAGTCCTGGGGCACAAGAGAATTGTCCTCTCTGACAGACTGCAATCCAGATGAAAGGAATAGGGCTGTGAGGAGACACAGGAGAGCTGATATAGCTTTCTATTTGTTACTCCCAGATCTGACCAATCAGAGAAAGGAATGAACAAACTGACCCTGGTGGACTCTGTATTTTTCTTTTAGTCCTCCCTTTCAGAAGATTCTCTGGGAGCCTTGTCTGCCACACACAGCAGGAGTCCTGCCAGTCCTTGTTCTATCCTCACAAGTCTTACTCTCCTAGAAGACAGTGCTTCAGCCCTGCCTGTGAGATGTAAGTTACATCCCATGACTCAGTGAAGCATGATTCTCGTCTGGCTAGATGTAGCTTTATGACCCTTGCCTCATGGACTGTCACCTTCTTATTTTCTTTCCTAGGAATATTGTCAAGTGGAAAAATGAATGTATGGCTGTGTCACAACCCTTGGGAAATAAAGACCATTATAAATACTAAAAAGTCAGGAATGAAGTGTTGTTTGGGCATTAGTTATATAAAAATCTCAGAAGTTTCAAAGAACTTAGCTGAATCTCAACATATATGAATGAAGCATGGTAATTGGGGGCATCAAGTCCCATCTTCTCCCCTCAGCCCTTTATCACATTCCTGGCCTGTAGGGACTGAAGAAGAAAAATGGAACATCTGATTCTGGTTGAGCAAACCTAATTTTCCCCCTCTATTCTAGAAAAAATGTATTCCCTGAACACAGAAGTCCCCACCTAGTCCTGCCCCAGATATCATACAGAGGCCAGGAAGGGAGAGTCAGTGAAAGGCTGGCTGGCTGGCTGAAATATTGGGTCCATGAGTGTAGGAGTTCAAGGCAGAGGTCCTGGACACAGGCACGCCTGTAGTATTGCTGCATTGGGAGTGGCTTTTCCATTCCAACCCAATGCAGATCCTCCTCTGATCCTTGGGATTATCTCCCCTCCTTGAATATTGTGTTTCCTCCCCCACTACCTCCTTATCCTCACATCTCCAAAAGACAGAAAAACATCCTCTAATCTGCAAGCTGTGCCACAAGTATTAGCTAGATGGAGACCAACCACCTTCTTGAAGTCAGGCTTGGGAGAGGAGAAGGGAAGATAACACAATAACCTTTGAAATCTGTGCTCACCTTTCCCAACAGTTACCATTTATTGATGGCATGATCTACATTGGGGCCTCTGCCAAATGCCGTATGGGCATCTTCCCATGTAATCCTTTATCAGTCCTCTGAGATAGTTATTAGTACTGTGTTCATCTTACAGGTGAATAAACTGAAGCCCAAGAGATGAAGAAATGTTTGTAAGGTCACATGTGAAGTAAGAGGAGCTGGCCTTACTTCTGAAAGTAGACCAGCCCTATGCCCAACCCCATTGTGAATCTAGAGCTGGAGAGGAAGGGAAAGTGAGGATTGGACTTTTCAATTAATAGAGCTTGAAGAAATTCATGACAAAAATCATCCCCAAACACAAGAGAAAGAGAGTGAGAGAGAATGAGAGAGAGGGAAATGGGGGAGGGAAGAAGAAAGGGAGAATAAATATATGTGTGTTTAGGTGGGTCTCACATGCAAATAGAACCCAGAATCAGGCAGAGTGGGGTTGGGGAGAACAGATGAAGAGAGAGAAACAGAAATGTAATGTATTGTTTGCCTATTACGTATCAAGAACTGTGCTTGGCTATTTACATACAGTAATTCATGTAATCTCCATAGTAACACTATGAGTAGATATTATCCCCTCAATTTTATAGATGAGCCAATAGAGACAAATGAAATGAGCACACAAAAAATTAAGCATCCCTTGACTTACACTGGGGTTAAAGCCGGAGATTTCTATAAAGTTTAATATTTTGTTGTTTTCATCTGTTTACAGTTACTGGTACTTCAAACTCTTAATAAGTTTCAGTCTCTTTATTGTGTTTACAGACTAGACAATGGCAGCAGAAACTACAGATACATTCCACAAAGAAGAAAGGAGACTTGGGTATTAGAACAAATGGTATTTGGAGAACATAAAAAGAAAGCAGGGCTGAAAAGAAAAGAGTTAGCGCTAGATCACAGAACATCCTGGGTCCACACACTAGAATCTCAAATAAAAAAAGTAATAATTACTTTAAAAAAGAAAAGTAGTCTCTCTTCTCATGGCCTTATTCCAGACATTAACTATGGTGTTTTAGATGCTAAGTCATGTCTGATTCTTGCGACCCTGTGAACTATAGCCTGCCAGGCTCCTCTGTCCATGGGATTCTCCAGGCAAAAATACTGGAATGGGTTGCTATTTCCTTATCCAGAGGATCTTCCCCACCCAAGGATTGAACCTGGGTCTCCTGCATTGCAGGAAGATTCTTTACTGGCTTAGCTACAAGGGAAGTCTTGTAGACATTAGCTATTTTGAATTTAATTTGAACCATGAAAGCAAGTAGTGCTATGTATCTTTATTGTCCAAGCCCTTCTGACCAGAGTTGGAGCTGGCCTCTTACCTCTCAGAAGTGTGACTTAAGTAGGTTTCTGTCCCTGGCTTGGATTCTCTCTGTATGCATACACCTTTACACTATGTCTCTAACATGTTTAGACCATTGCTGGTCTAAACAGATGACTATGGATGGAGTTCCAGGGCTGTGTCTGCTCTGGTCTATCATTCAATCTATTTTTCTGGTCCATCTACCTACCTCTCCACCTTTCAACTTCTAACCAAGCTTTTTAGGTGTTTTCACTACTCCCTTTACATATCTTCTCTCTTCCATCCCTACTATATCTGCCTCCAATGCCAGGCCCCCAAGTATCCTAAGAGGTCTTCACAGAATTGGCCAGTGTCTGAATGCTGAGAGCTTCTGTAACCCAGAGCTACTCCCACTGTGAATCCCTGCTCGTGGCTGATGATGGCCCTGGACCAGTAAACTGTTTCCAGCCTGGATGTTCAACCATCTCACTTCATCTCTTTCAGACCCAGATTCTCAATGCCAAGACCTAATTTCACAGCTGTGGCAGAGTTTACCTTTGAAGGCTTTTCCATTTTTGGATGGCAGCCCAGACTCATCCTCTTTGTGGTCTTTTTGGTCTTGTACCTGTTGACCCTTGCCAGCAATGCTATCATCTTGACAGTCATCTGCCTCAACCATCAGCTTCACACACCGATGTACTTCTTCCTGAGTGTGCTGTCCATTTCTGAGACCTGTTACACAGTGGCCATCATCCCTCGAATGCTGTTCAGTCTCCTCAGCCCCCAACATGCTATCTCTATTCCAGACTGTGCCACTCAGCTCTTCTTCTATCTCACTTTTGGGGTCAACAACTGCTTCCTGCTCACAGCCATGGGGTATGACCGCTATGTGGCCATCTGCAACCCCCTACGATATTCAGTCATCATGGGCAAGAAGACTTGTATACAACTGGCAGGGGGATCCTGGAGCATTGGCTTGAGCACAGCCACCATTCAAGTATCCTCTGTGTTCAGCTTGCCTTTCTGTGATGCCAGTGTCATCTCCCACTTCTTTTGTGACATCCGGCCCCTAATGAAGCTTGCTTGTGCTGATATCACCATCAAAGAATTGACCACTTTGCTCATCAGTCTGTGCGTCCTTGTTCTGCCCATGGTCTTGATCTTTATCTCCTATGTCCTGATTGTCTGCACCATCCTCAAGATGGCATCTGCTGAGGGTAGGAAAAAGGCTTTTGCCACATGTGCCTCACACCTCACAGTAGTCATTGTCCACTATGGCTGTACCTCCTTCATCTACCTAAAACCCAAATCACAAAACTCCCTGCAGGACAGACTGATCTCTGTAACCTACACTGTCATTACCCCGCTCCTAAACCCCGTTGTATACAGCCTCAGAAACAAAGAGGTCAAGGATGCCTTGCTCAGAGCTTTGGGCAGGAAGTCCCTCTCTTAGGTGTTAGTCATTCTCAGTAACATTAAAATTTTAAATGTTTGATGAGGTGTGGCAGTGAGGGAGCTAATCAAATAAGAGATAGTATGAGGGCTCCAGGTACCTAATCTGGGAAGCACCTGGGAAATCAGAGGAATAGAGTGAAACAAGAAGGCAAAGATTAAAATGAAGGAATTGATGGATGGATTTTCCAAGACTGATAGATGGGTATACCATGCTTGATAGAAATTAGATAAGATAAAGCATATTCAGGTGCTGTACTATAATGTTAGACATTGCTTTTGTTACCCTTGGCATAAGGATTGTAAACCAGCAGTGTGGGTGGGAAGAAAATACGGTATCATAACAGAGGAATCTATATAATCTAAACCTGGCCTCAGCATGAAAATCAGGGACATGAAATAACAAGTTCTCCATTATTTACATGCAACACTTCCTATGCTATATTTTCCACTATAATTTCTTACAAAATCACTCCATTAATGATCTACCCTGTGCCTGTTACTACATATATAAACCCTAGAAAGCTATGTCAGACACAGACTCTGATGGCAAACTTACAAACTGGTTGAGAAGTGTAAATTTTGAGCAGCCGAAGCAACAACCATAAAAATGGCTTTCTGTATATCTGAAAATTGCAAAAGAAGAGCCCTCATCTTCATATCCATTCCCCTTTCTCCAAAGGGCCTGGGTCCTATAAAAAACCTTATCAATGCTCTGCCCAGGTCTCCTCTACTGGGCTGGCCCACCCATATCCAGCCTTGTGAATGCTGGAGTGCTGACACCTCATAGCTGCCCTCCTCTCTGAGGATTTGCCATTGGCTGAAAGGGAACTTTCTTAGATGTGACATATACCCCACACCCACCCCTTACAAGGGACGGTCTACAGCCAAGGCCTGGCTAAACAGAAGGTACAAAGGCCACTGACATAGTTTCAAGATGGGACCAACTTTAGAGTGTAATTGTAGAGTCCTCCACTGAATCAGGCTGAAGTTAGACTCAAGTGAGCCCACAGCCTTGCTCAGCTCTCCCCTCATCCCACCCTGCGGCCCTCACCCCCTTTCCTCGGAGGATACTCCATAACCGATCACCTGCACCTGGGCCCTTGTTGCAGCCTCTGCTTCAGAGAACCCCCACCCGAACCAGGTGACACCCATATCATCACTCAGATGTCACTCTTTGAGTGTCTTCTCTGCATCTGTTGCAGTTAAAACAGTGCCCAGTACATAGTAACTACTCAATAACTATTAAAAGAATGAAGAAAGGGGGACTTCCCTGGTTGTCCAGTGATTGAGACTCTGTCCTCCCAAGGCAAGAGCACTAGTTCAATCCCTGGTTGGGGAACTAAGATCCCACATGCCATACAACATGGCCAGGAAAAAAAAAGAACAGAAAGAAGAAAGGAAGGAAGGAAGAAATCTGTGGACAGCTAAAACACAATTAGCATCAGCAGACAGTCCTTCTCCCTCTTTTCTTTTTTTATTTCATTACTCCTAGGTCGTTCCACCCCCGCCACCCCCCGCCACATACACCTTGGTGATATCCCTTTTTGGTGAATGTATTGAATATCTCCTAAAGAGCAGGCATAAGTTTACTCACTTGACTCATTTAATCCTCACTGTAAATTTATAAGGTGTTTTATTAAACTTATTTTACAGACAAGAAAACTGAGACCTGAAAAGATTAAGTAAATTCCTTAAGGTCATATTGCTAGTATGTGGCAGAATCAAGATTTAAAAACAAGCAATTCACCCCAGAATTTATAGCTGCATTATGATCTCATGATGATTATTTGAACTGGCTTTCTCCTTTATAGTTGTTAAAGACTAGTAGAAGAAGGAGCTCCATACATTGTGGATTTATACACATCTCAAATCTTATTTGAATGTCCTTGGATCTTGGAAAATCAGTCTGGAAGTTCAGAGATCATGTATTATAGCATACTTTCTCCTCAGATATCTTGGTTATCCTTTCTCCACTTAGCACAGTTCCAAAGATGAAAGGACAAAAGGAAATCTCAAGTGGGTCAAAGTCCACTGGAGAAAACAGGTACCTGGACTATTAGATCATTAACCTCTGTACCCAACATCATACCCACATTTATTTTTGTTCCTGTTCCCCCCTTTCAAAATGCTGACAGCCTCAAGGAGAAGATGCTGAGAAAGTGCAAGATTGTAGATGGAGTACAGCCTTTTGGGCCAGAGCAGCATGCGCCCCAATCCTGGGTCCTATATTATAAGCATGTGTCCTAGGGATAGTCACTTAACCTCCCTGGCTTTTGTGTCCTATCTACACAGCGGGGCTGACAATTATCAACCACCCAAGGTTATTGTGAGGAGTCAAAATGGTTACAGACACATAATGTCTCCAGGTAGCAGGAAGCGGGATGGCTATTGGCTCTACAACCCAGCACCCCAATGCTGTTTTTTATCTCACTCTGAAGGGACAGTTTTAGCAGAATTTTTAACAACAGAGTTGTCATTCATAGAATGAGTTCCCTCTTCCCAGGAGGTCCTGAGTTTGTAAATAGGCTTCCCCTCTAGTCTTTGATCCCATGTTACAGTAAAAGGCACTAACTATCCTCCAGGGTCTTCCAAGAGTTACTTCCTGGATACACCTGTCATGTCATAATTAACCACTCAGCTGCCTTTCTATGTCCCTACCCAGAGTCCCTTGACCTGTGCCCAACCCGCTGACGGGTCTGACCAAATACTCAGAGCATCAGTCTTTCTCACTTCTCTCCTTGGTGCCTCAGAGACATGGCAAGGAGTCTGAGAATTCATGTATGCAGTCAACCTTCATAAGTAGGATGTATAAATACTTACATAGACATGTGTGACTATTTTTAAATGTACCATAAATTATTTGAAAGCACAAATTACTAAATTCGTAGTTCTCTTTTCAGGAACCTTTTTTTCTATCAATTGTTATAAGTAGTACAACTATTATTATCCAACCATCATCAAGCTGGAGATATGAACTGTTGGAGCATTCACATCCAAAAAAAATGGAGACAGGGATAGTCTGAAAGTATATATAAGTTGAGTGCTATGGATTGAACTGTGTCCCCCTACCACCAGCCCCATATTGTAGAGATTAAGCTCTTATGTGATGGGATTTGGAGACAGAGCCTGCCAGAAATAGGTTTAGATGAGGTCAAGATGGTGAGTGGGGTCCTCCTGATGGGATTCAGCTCAGTTCAGTCACTTAGTCTTGTCTGACTCTTTGTAATCCCATGCGCTGCAACACACCAGGCTTCCCTGTCCATCACCAACTCCCAGAGCTTTATCAAACCCACGTCCATCGAATAGGTGATGCCGTCCAACCATCTCATTCTCTGTTGTCCCCTTCTCCTCCTGCCTTCAATCTTTCCCAGCATCTGGGTCTTTTCCAATGAGGCACTTCTTCGCATCAGGTGGTCAAAATATTGGAGCTTCAGCTTCAGCATCAGTCCTTCCAATGAATATTCAGGATTGATTTTTCCTTTAGGATTGACTGGTTTGATCTCCTTTCTGGCCAAGAGACTCTCAAGAGTCTTCTCCAGCACCATAATTTAAAACCATCAATTCTTTGGTGCTCGGCTTTCTTTATGTTCCAACTCTCACATCCATACATGTCTATTGGAAAAACCATAGCTTTCACTATACAGACCTTTGTCATTAATGTCTCTGCTTTTTAATATGCTGTCTAGGTTTGTCATAGATTTTTTTCCAAGGAGCAAGCGTCTTTTAATTTCATGGCTGCAGTCACCATCTGCAGTGATTTTGGAGCCCAAGAAAATGAAGTCTGTCACTGTTTCCATTGTTTCCCCATCTACTAGTCATGAATTGAAGTGATGGGATTAGGGTCCTTTAAGAAGAAATAAAGGGCTCTCTCTACCACTCTTTCTCCACTATGTGAGGACACAGAGAAAAGGCAGCCATCTGCAATCCAGAGAGAAAAGTCTTACAAAGGAATCAAATCTTCTAGCACTTTGATCTTGGATTCCCAGGCTCCAGAAATGAGAAGTAAATGCCTGTCATTTAAGCCACATGGTCTGTGATATCTGTTATAGCAGCCCAAGCTAAGACACTCAGGCACAATGCTGACCTCAGTTAACCTTGTTGTGAGTCCTATTCGTGGCTCTGAAAGACTCCCATTGACAATCCTAAAACATCATTAGGAGGGCTTAGACCTGGGATCCTAAACTACTGTGAATGGCATGCATAAACTAGGACTACTTGAATATGGTCCCCAAATTAAGCAGTTTATAGCAGATCTTCTTGGCTGTTTCCCCAGTTTTGTTTCTATAGTCACCACACATTCATTTCCATTTAGCACCAAATAGGGAAACCTGGCGTGCTGCAGTCCATGGGGTCACAAAGAGTCAGACACGACTGACTGAACTGAACTGAACCAATAGACTTACTGTTGATGGAGTAATAGATTCCTCATAACTTATCCTCTGTAAAATGAAATAGTACTAATGACTTTATAGGGTCATTTGGAGGATTAAGTGAGACAAAAAAGTGTGAAAGTATTCAATAAATATTAGTTGACTCAGAAGCTGAAAACCTCTTTTTCCCTGGCACCACATTTTTATACCATCTACCAAGGGCCCCATTTCCAAAATCTTCCTGATTTGTCCCAAAGCAATGGCATCATAAAGCACTGGGCTATTTTGCTCAGTTCTACTCTTGCTGCTGAGATCCTATAGCCACCAATCATACCTAATGATAATTTAATATAAAGATCATTTATTTGATTTATCAGTTATTACAAAAAGCTATGCATATTATGAATAATCAGGGAACTGATGTGAATGAACCTGATGGGAGTAGTTTATATAATGATTCGTTCTTTCTTCTCCCTTCCTCCATACATTGATTCAGTTATAAGCCCTCTTGGTTTTCCTCATATGTCTGTCCTACCTCTCCCTCTCTTATGGGCCATTGTCAACCCATATAGATCAATCCCAATTATCTCTGGCCTGACCTGTTGTGTCAGCAACCACGCTGCTTCTTTTCACCAACCTCAAATCCATCTTTGTACTGCTGCCAAATCAATCTATAAAATTCCAGTGCTGAGTATCTTTTTTTTTTTACCAGCATGGAACAAAATCACCAGAGAAACAAGAAGAGGGTGCAGGGTAGCTGATGAGGGCTGGTGGTCCTTTAGAGACAAGTTGCTAAGGACAGTGAAGCCCATGAACAGGAGGGATAAGTGAAATAATAATTTGAAAGGCCCTTAAAAGTGATGAAGTTTCTGTGTGTGTGTTCAGCTGTACCTACTCTTTGCGACTCCATGGACTATAGTCCACCAGGCTCCTCTGTCCATGGAATTTTCCAGGCAAGACTACTGAAGTGGGTTGCCATTTCCTACTCTGTGGGATTTTTCCAACCCAAGGATTGAACCCACAACTCCTGTGTCTGCTGCTTGGCAGGTGGCTTCTTTACCACTGTGCCACCTGGGAAGCCATTCTAAAATTTTTTGTATAGACTGGTCTTACTTTACCTACAACATATTTTTCTGTAATCAACCTGAGTCTAATCAAGAACCATCTTCTTCCTGTCCCACTTACTTGTGGCATTATTTCAGTCTACTTGTCTATCACTTATAACTGTATAATCATAAGGGATTTGATTTAGGTCATACCTGAATAGCCTAGTGGTTTTTCCTACTTTCTTCAATTTAAGCCTGAATTTTGCAATGAGGAGCTCATGATCTGAGCCACAGTCAGCTCCCAGTCTTGTTTTTGTTGACTGTATACAGCTTCTCCATCTTTGGTTTCAAAGAATATAATCAATCTGATTTTGGTGTTGACCATCTGATCATGTCCATGTGTAGAGTCTTCTCTTGTGTTGTTGGAAGAGGGTGTTTGCTATAACCAGTGTGCTCTCTTGGCAAAACTCTGTTAGCCTTTGCCCTGTTTCACTTTGTACTCTAAGGCCAAACTTGCCTGCTACTCCAGGTATCTCTTGACTTCCTAGTTTTGCATTCCAACCCCCTAAAATTAAAAGGACATCTTTTCTTGGTGTTAGTTCTAGAAGGTTTTGCAGGTCTGTGGAACTTCTCAGCTTCAGCTTCTTTGGCATTAGTGATTGGGACAGAGACTTAGATTACTGTGATGTTGAATGGTTTGCCTTGTTAACAAACTAAGATTATTCTTTTTGAGATTGTACCCAAGTACTGTATTTTGGACTCTTTTTGTTGACTATGAGGACTATTCCATTTAGTAATCTTTTAAGGGATTCTTGACGACAGTGGTATATATAATGGTCATCTGAATTAAATTCACCTTTCCCTGTCCATTTTAGTTCACTGATTCCTAAAATGTTGATGTTCACTCTTGCCATCTCCTACTTGACCACATCCAATTTACCTTGATTCATAGACCTAACATTCCAGATTCCTATGCAATATTGTTCTTTATAGCATTGAACTTTACTTTTACCACCAGATATATCACAACTGAGCATCATTTCTGCTTTGGCCCTGCCTCTTCATTCTTTCTGGAGCTATTTCTCCACTCTTTACCAAGCTGGGGGGCTCATCTTCTGGTGTCATATCTTTTTGCTCTTTCATACTGTTCATGGGGTTCTTGAAAGGAGTACATCAACAACATATACTGCCACTCTGATTATTTAACTTACATGCAGAGTACATCATGGGAAATACCAGGTTGGATGAAGCACAAGCTGGAATAAGGATTACCAGGAAAAATATCAACAGTCTCAGATATGCAGTCTCTAATGGCAGAAAGCGAAGAAGAACTAAAGAGCCTCTTGACGAAGGTGAAAGAGAAGAGTGAAAAAGCTGGCTTAAAACTCAATATTCAAAAAACAAAGATCATGGCATCTGGTCCCATCACTTCATGGCAAATAGATGGGGAAGCCATGGAAACAGTGGCAGATTTTATCTTCTTGGGCTCCAAAACCACTGTGGATACTGACTGCAGCCATGAAATTAAAAGATACTTACTCTTTGGAAGAAAAGCTATGACAAATCTAGACAATGTATTAAGAAGCAGAAGCATCAGTTTGTCAGCAAAGGTTCATCTAGTCAAAGCTATGGTTTTTCCAGTAGTCACGTATGGATGTGAGAGTTGGACCATAAAGAAGGCTGAGTACTGAAGAATTGATGCTTTTGAACTGTGGCGCTGGAGAAGACTCTTGAGAGTCCCTTGGACATAAAGGAGATCAAACCAGTTAATCCAAAAGGAAATTATCCCTGAATGTTCATTGGAAGGACTGATGCTGAAGCTTCAATCCTTTGGCTACCTGTTGCAAAGAACCGACTCATTGGAAAAGACCCTAATGTTGGCAAAGATTGAGAGCAGAATGAAAAGTGGGCAACAGAGGTTGAGATGGTTGGACAGCATCACCAACTCAATGGACATGAGTTTGAGCAAACTCTGGGAGATAGTGAAGGGCAGGGAAGCCTGGCATACTGCGGTCCATGGGATTGCAAAGAATCAGACATGACTTAGTGACTTTAGTGTAACTAAACAGTGAGCCCTTCAAAGGTTTATAAAGCATCTCATCCACTGCTGTTTGCCCAGCAATGAGCACAAGGCCCAGCATATGCTTAGTGCTCCAAGAATGAATGGGCATAGATAATACCTCATGTTAAAGAAAGACAATGTTATAGAAGCAATAAACTAACTCATGGAAAGTCTTCAGTGAAAAGTAAATTCTGAGGCTGAAACTCGACAAACTAGTAGAAGTTTGCCAAATGGAGAGGAGGAGGTAATCTGAATAATGAGAACAATGTTCAGAGGCTCATCTCTGTTTCCTAACCCCCAAGAGAGGATCCCTGGATCTAAAGACAATGTCTCCCAATTCTGAATGTCACAGGGGCAGAAAGACAGGCAGCATGAACTGTTCTCTGCAGAACCATGGCCATATTTGACTACTTTCATTCCAAAGAGAGAACCCTGGGTAGAAATCCTCCCTATAAAAAAAAGGGAGGGGAGTTAAAATTCATGAGATCCAAAGTAATATGGCTCCAAGCTTGAGCTGCCTAGATTTGTAAACTATGGATTTCCAAGGCACATATGTAAAAAAGCACAATGTACTTATTCATTATTTTATTATTAATACCACACTAACCAACTGAGCTAACTGGCCAATAATAATGTGCTTATTTGAACAAGTTACAGTGAACTAAATAAACCAGCTTCCTCTAATTCTGTTGCTCCTTGAAGCAAAAATTCTCCCCAGACTCCCCAAATGCCATCCCTAGGATTGGGTAAATGAGCCCTACACATAATGAGCCCCCCAGGAACCTACTGTCTGTATCCTCCCAGCCCCAGTGTGGCTCTGAGGATGTCTACAGGGAGTTACCTCCAGGAGCCCCACTGGCTGCTCCTGGGGGAACTCCTTCTTTGGCTTTGAAGACTTCTCCACACAGGGGCTGTCAAGGATGCCTGCAGCTCCAAAGCCCGACCACGTTCCTGCCAGTTTGTATTTACCTGCTACCCGCTCAACCTGTCACAGTTCTTTTTGGTTACCTTGCCCTTCCCTGACCTGCACCCTGAGGCCAAGAGAGTCAGACGCTTACATCTTCACTCCTCAGCCTCCTCGAGCTGAGCCCTCTTGTTGTGCCTCAGCTCTAGGCAGTTACAGGCAAGTGTTCTTTAGAAAAAGAACTGACTTGGGTGTTATTGCTCATGGACGACTTTAACTTATGGTGTATAACAGTTCTTGTTATAACTGGGGTAGGTCTTCATTAGCTTATGTTTGCTTGTCTTGCCCTTGATTTTTTTGGAAGAATTATAGGCTCCATAGGGTGGTGGATACTAATCAGGTTATAGCAGCCATTCATCCACCTCAAGACAGTTAGACTTCAGCCAGAATCAGATGACACTCTAGCCCTGGGTTTCTTGGGAGAAGCCCTATTGGTATTTGGAATAGGACAGTTCTTCCTTGAGTGGGATCATCACATGTACTGCAGGACATTTAGCACCACTAATTGCTAGCAGCATCCGTGACCATCATTAGAACAATCAAAAGCTCTAACACACACTTTTTATTTCATAGTAGAGGTGCCATACCACCCCTTGGCTGGACCACTGCCTAGTTTATGCCTAGAGGCCTCTCAGAAGATAACTGTCTTTAGCCATGTATTTTAAGTCAAATGAATTTCCCTATTGGGAAATATTTCCTGTTGCAACTTTACTCTCTTTTAGCATTCTTAATGTAAGTGATTAACAGCTGGTCTTCAATTTCTCTTAAGTAAGTTTTTATGAACTAGATGGAGGTCTCTATGTCTACTAAGCTTCCTCACTGATATGATTTACTTTATGCAAAAAGTCTTTTTCTGAATATGCATAAGGAAATCAGAATATAATTTAAATAGCCTACAGGAGCTTACTGTCTAAAGGAACCTAAATGTGAAATATTACATGAATTGGACTGAGCCCCATCTTTCAACAAAATGATGTATGTTTACTGTAACTCTGTTCTTTATATTCAGAGCCTGCTTTTACTTTAGATGAAGGACACATGAATTTGCTGCATCTTCCCTGGTACGATTGTTCACCCCTGCAGAGTAGGTGTATTCCTACTCACAAAGTTGTATTGGCTGTAAATTTGCCTTCTAGTTTAGGGAAAATGAAGATGTACCATGGTTTACAATATACGTGAGTCAGTGCTATGAAGTGTCAGCCAACTTCCATCATTCAGACAGCAGTGTTGATGGTGGCTGGCTAAGATTCACCTTTTCCTTCTTGAAAACAAGATGAACATTTCTGAATCTGCTTTGCTTTTATTTCCTAAAGGATGTGCAAGGGGATGATTCACAGCCCTGAAATAAAAGAACTTTCCAGTCAATCCCTAAACAAGTTGTTTTCAAGCATCAAATTCATGCATAATCCTGAGTCAGTGAGATACGCAGATGTAAAAGGTATAAAGCCACAGAGTGCACAGAGGGATGACAATAATCCAAACATGAAAATTTCAGAGGACAATATGCATTAATGGAGGAGAAGACATGCATTAGTCTTGAGGACAATTTACTTAAGAGGAGGAAGATAGGAAGAGCATTCCAGATGACAAGGATGAAGAGTACAGTGAAGTGGGAATGTACATGGTTATACAGTGCAGGGGAAAAACTTAGATGATTCTAGCATGCATAGGAAATTGTATTATAATGGATGGGCACAGAACAAAAATATTTTAAATGAAGATCAGTAAACCTAAAGATTAACTGTATTCCACTGCCACTGGAAAATGTATCCCCAGGTTAATAAAGGAGAACAAAGTTCAGTTTCAGAAATGGATTAAATTGCTTTACTGAGATTATGTAACTTTTATTCTCCTACACTTCCAATCTAGTGGCCACTCAACGAAGAGCGAGAACCACACTCTCACCACTGAGTTTGTTTTACAAGGTTTCTCCAGCTTCCACGAGCACCAGCTCACTCTTTTTGTGATGTTTCTTGCACCGTACATCTTAACCCTAGCAGGTAATATAATTATCGTGATCATTATCCGAATCGATCATCATCTCCATACCCCCATGTACTTCTTCCTCAGCATGCTGTCCACTTCAGAGACTATATATACACTAGTTATCCTTCCAAGAATGCTGTCCAGCCTTGTGGGTATGAGCCAGTCCATTTCATTGGCAGGTTGTGCCACACAGATGTTCTTTTTTGTAACCTTTGGGATCACTAACTGCTTCCTGCTCACAGCGATGGGCTACGACCGCTATGTGGCCATTTGCCGTCCCTTGAGGTACACAGTTATCATGAACAGGAGGGTGTGCATCCAGCTGGTGTGGGGGGCCTGCAGCATCGGGCTGATTGTGGCCATGACACAGGTAACATCTGTATTCAGGTTACCCTTCTGTGCCACAAAGGTGGCCCACTTCTTCTGTGACATCCGGCCTGTGATGAAGCTCTCCTGCATTGACACGACTGTCAATGAGATCCTGACTTTGATCATCAGTGTTTTCGTGCTCGTTGTGCCTATGGGTCTGGTCTTCATCTCTTACATCCTCATCATCTCCACCATCCTTAAAATTGCCTCAGCTGAAGGTCGGAAGAAGGCCTTTGCCACCTGCGCCTCCCACCTCACTGTGGTCATTGTCCACTATGGCTGTGCCTCCATTGCCTACCTCAAGCCCAAGTCAGAGAACAGCAAGGATGAGGATCAGCTGATCTCAGTGACCTACACTGTCGTCACCCCACTACTGAACCCTGTGGTGTACACCCTGAGGAACAAAGAGGCCAAGGATGCTCTGCTCCGGGCCATTGGCAGGAAGCTTTCCTGACAGTCTGGGGACTGGTTTTCTGAGGCTCTTAGCACTCTAAGCAGGACTGTGAGGCGCTGAGCCCCATGTCCTTGGCTCCCGGAGACCTGCCCCTTGCGGAGGAGGAAAAGAGAGGAACTGAAGCAGCATCCAACTAGGAGTCTGGAAGCTTTAAATAAAGTCCCTGGGTGAAGTGCTGGCCCTATTTTTATGGATAATTAAACAAACAAGGATGGGATATGCCTGAAGAAGAGGTTGAAGAGTAGTGTGGGCCAAGGAGTTTTCACTGACCTCTTGGTTTCCTTGTGGCTCTCTGCTTAGTGAAGAGGGTCCTTTAGAAAAAAAAAAACAGAATCAAGGACATACATTTTCCCCTATAATCCCTTTCTTCCTTCCTAAGACCATGAGAATTTCTCAATCTGGAGTCTCTGTTGGAATCTGTTTATACATGACATACCAAGTCATAAATCACTGTGTGGACAGGAAAAGTAGCCTCAGAATGAGGGGGAAAACAGATTTCCTCTCCCAGAAACTTAATTTATCCCAGTTTCTAGCAAAACTGTTTATTAAAGATGGTGACCACTGACAGTTTAATTAGAGATCCTAGCAATCTTGTCAGCCATGTTAACAGTCATTTGAGGGCACATCCCAAGATCCTCCCAGGTCAGTTCAGCCGCCATTAATCCAGAAAGCAAGTAATGGGCAATGTGGATGAACCAGGTGGTAGACTGGGTCTGGGGAAACAAAAATGAAAAGAAACCTTATTGCCTGGCTTCAAAAAACTCAAACTCTAGTGACAAAGGCAAACATTTAAAAATTCAGATTTGGAACTTCCCTAGTTTAACCACTTCCAATGGTTAAAACTTCACCTTCCAATGCAGGGGGTGCGGGTTTAACCCTGGTCAGGAAGCTAAGATCCCACATGCTGGGCAACCAAAAAACCAAAACATAAAACAGAAGTAATATTGTAACAAATTCAATAAAGACTTTAAAAACGGTCCACATCAAAAAGAAATCTTTAAAAAAATATATAGTTTCACTTCTACACATCAAGTGATGTATTGACAATTGAAGGGAAATAGGAGAGAGAGAAACAAAGAGAAACTTCATTGGAGATGTCAGAAATCTTCAGAGAGGAGATGATCTGTAATCTGGACTGGTCTTAAAACACTTACAAGAAGAGATTATCTGATGGGCAAGTTTTTATAGGAAAAGAATTTCAAAGAGAAGTAATAATGTATTCACATGTATGAAAGTAAGAGGAATGTTCAGGAAATGAAAAGTGACTGTGTGCTGACAGTGGGGTACAAGAAAAGAAATGGAGAGATAAGACCAGAAGGGTGAGATGGAGTCAGCTTGTGAAGGACTTGCTGAAGGAATTCTAGCTTCAACTTTTAAACAGTCAGAATCACCTAAGACTCAGGAAAACTAGGATTCAGTTTATGAGGCATCTATGTGAATTTCTGCCATCCTTGTTGTCCTTACTTAGCTCCACCAAAATATCTAAGAAGTTGTATGAATCTATAGTCTCTAAGCCAAGAAAATAGTGGGGCAAAAGGAAATAAGGCTATAATATTTGGATGTCACACATAGAAATAATTATGCCCTTGTGATGAAGTTGAATCAGACAGTCATAGAGAGCAGGGGAGCAGAGGCTGACCAAGGAACTTCATGTAGATTTGGGGCTTGTGATTCAAATGAGTACCTGGTGAGGAGAAGAAGGGACTAGCTGTCAAGTCAGTGTCTAGGCTAGACTTCAGACATGGGGACATGATGGCCCCTGAACACAACTTGCACTAGAATTAAAGGGTAGACTCATTACTCAGAAGAGTCTTCAAAAGAAGGTACAGAGACCCAAACAGCACATGTGTCTGCTCTCCAGACCATAACAGAAATACCAGGCCCACTCTCAGGATCAATAGAAGCAATGGCAACTATCAAAGTATACCTAAAGTTCTCTGAGTATATAAAATGGCTAAAAGAAATTAAGAGAAGTTGTTAACTGGAAAATAAAAAAACTGAATGATGAAAAACAAAGTATTGCAGGCAAAAGATTTGACAGTCTTTCAATAAGCATTCATGGAATCTTTACTATATGCCAGATGCTGCGCTAGACAAGGAAAATATCAGAATAAACTGCACTATTCCTTGAACAAAGGAGCTTCTAGTCTTGCAGGGGAGATAGGATTGCACAGAACTCACCATAATGCAATGTGATAGAGAAATGGGCAAAGCATGTTTAATAATTAATAACAAAGACATAAGCCTTGGGATATTTTTTTGTGATGTATATAAAGCTAATCTCATCAAACCAAGAAAGAGTCCTGCATGCTGAGCTTCAGTGAAATAAATGTTTGTTACCTGGGCAATAGGGCTGTCTTGATCTATGTATAGGACCATCTCCTAGGGCTAAGGACTATGCAGCTGCTGACAGGCATCATTCAGAATAGCTTATCACTGTGGACTTCTAGAATATTTATCACCCAGGTTTTCCAGAAGCCTTGTTTGAACAGAATAGCTTCACAGTCACACACTATAGAATCAGATGTTTTCAACAGCCTTTTCTACAGCCCATTCAGGACCTAGCCACAGAACTTCTGAACTGCTAAACAGTTCCAGCCTCTCACTGAATATTTGGCTGGATTAAACAACCCAAGAAGAACCTTTCCTGTTCCTTAGGATTATTTTGGTTACTACTCATGCCCAGAATCATTTTATGGCAAGTAACTCTTCCATAATGTGGCAAAACGCTTTCCCAGAAATTATCTCACTAGGTCTTCAGAAGAGTCCTTGGAGGAAGGCAGGGATAAGGCTCCCAACTGTACAGATAATAAGGCTAAGACAGAAAAGTGATGAAGGCAGAATTGAATTTACACCACCTGGCTGGCATTTTCTGTTTACCTAGAGTATATGATAAAGAAAATGCCTGTAATTCAGGAGACACAGGATTGATCCCTGGGTTGGGAAGATCCCCTGGAGAAGGAAACGGCAGCCCACTCCAGCATTCTTGCCTGGGTAATCCCATAGACAGAGGAGCCTGGCGGGTTTATAGTCCATGGGGTCACAATGGGGACACGACTGAGCAACTAACACTCACACAGAGTATATCACCATTCAAGGGCAACTCACAGTATAGATAATGATGGACAAGAGAAATCAAGCTAAGCAAAGTTCAAATCCCTCAGGGCCTTCGACTTCCCAAATAAAACAAAACCTCATCCCTGAGCCTTTTTCAAAAGAGAAGAATCCTCTGTGAAATAGTCACCTGGAATCCTCATTCTAGACAATGCAGATCCTCAAAGGAAGAGCATTTCCACCAGCAGTTCAAGCTGTACAGTCTTATTCATATAGAATCAGTTAAGATTTTAGGGAACATGACTATCTACTTCCTCCCATATTAAATCAAATCCAAGAAAAGCATTTAGAGCTTCACAAGCAAACCTGGCCGTTACTTAAAGGGGTTAGATCCAGTGCTAAGTGCTGGGAGTACAGTGGTAAATTATGCTGATTGCAATATATGTAATATATAAAATACATAGTGTAACATATAATATACACAAGCATTATATCAAATATAATACATAACATACATTTGGCAGAAAGATGAATGCTAAATGAAAACTTTAAACAGGTAATGAGAGCACAAAAGTAAGAAACTTTTAGTTCTAGTAAATATTTTTGAATCAGAAATAAGGGAAGACAAATTCAGGTTCTTGGCCAGTCAATTCACTTCTCCTTAATCACATATCACTCCCTATCACTGGTAGAGAGTGAGGCTACATGTTTAACAGTGAGATTTTTTAAGTCACTACTGTGGTCTATAGTGCTCTCATTTGTTAGAGAACCTCCAACAGCTCAAGCTGTAAGTCTGGTAAGAAACTCAGTTCTAGCTCCAATAAAAATAAATATTCTTCATGTCTTTACCTTCCCAACCCTACTGAGCAGATCCTTAGATTTGTTTAGACAAATCTACTTCCCATAAGAGGAGAGTTCTCTTTTGTGAACGCTGGGGCAACATGGTGGACTTTGGTTTGGAACCCAACTGTACCAGTCACACACTGCCAGCTGCACCATGAGGAACAGGAAGAGTGGGAGTCAGTAGACTGAATTCAGGCCCTGGGTCTCTCACTTATTAACTCTGTATTCCTGGTTGAGTCACAAATTTTCTCAATTCCACAAGGTCCTGTGAGTGAATCTTTAACCAGCATCTCCGCTCATGGAAGTGTGGGAAGACGCAAGGCCTTTAGGATGAAAGTAAAATACGAGATGAGATGGAGGGAATATAGAGAATATTGAAATAGATTTCTGACTCATTTCTCATTTTTTAATTGAAGTATAGTTGACATGCAATATCAGTTTCAGGTGTACAGTATAGTGGTTCAACATTTGTGTACACTGTGAAATAATCTCTTCAATAAGCTTAGTAATGATCTGTTACTATATAAAGTGACTATAATATTCTTGTATTACCGATGCTGTACATAACACCCCCATGACTTATTCGTTGTGTAACTGGAAGTTTATACCTCTTACTCCACTCCACCTATTTGGTCCATTCCCACATTCCCAGCACCTTTGGCAAAAACCAAAGCTTTTTTTATTTTTTTCCATAAGTCTGTTTCTGTCTGTTTGGTTTTTTTAGACTACATATATAAATGAAATCGTAAAGGATTTGTCTTTAAAAAAAATCTTCACTTATTTATTTTTGGCTGTTCTGGTTCTCTGTTGATGCGTGGGCTTTTCTCTCGTTGTGGCCAGCTGGGCTACTCTTCATTGCAGTGTGCAGGCTTCTTACTGCAGTGGCTTCTCTTGTTGCAGAGCATGGGCTGCAGGGCACATGGGCTCCAGTAGTTGTGGCACGTGGGCTCATTAGTTGTGGCTCCTGAGTTAGAGAGCGCAGGCTCAATAGTTGTGGCACACCGGCTTAATTGCTCCACAGCATGGGGGAACATCCCAGATCAAGGACTGAACCCGTGTCTCCTGCATTAGCACGTGAATTCTTTACCCATGAGCCACCAGGGAAGCCCATATTTTTCTTTCTTGGCTTGATTTATTTCACTTAATATAATAACCTCTAGGTCCATTTACATTGTTGCAAATGGCAAGATTTCATTCTTTTTTACGAATGACTGATACTTCAGTGTGTGTGTGTGTGTGTGTGTGTGTGTGTGCGCGCGCGCATACGTGCATCACCTCTTCTCATGTACTCATCTATCAGTGGGTACTTAGTTTGCTTTCATATCTTGGCTATTGTAAAATTATGCTGCAATAAAAATAGGGGTGCATATATCTCCTCAAATGAGTCTTAATTTCTTTGTATAGATACCCAGGAGTGGAATTGTTGTATTATATAATAAATGTGTTTTTTTTTTAATTTTATTTTGTTTTTAAACTTTATATAATTGTATTAGTTTTGCCAAATATCAAAATGAATCCATCACAGGTATACATGTGCTCCCCATCCTGAACCCTCCTCCCTCCTGCCTCCCCATACCATCCCTCTGGGTCGTCCCAGTGCACTAGCCCCAAGCATCCAGCATTGAACCTGGACTGGCATCTCGTTTCATACATGATATTTTACATGTTTCAATGCCATTCTCCCAAATCTTCCCACCCTCTCCCTCTCCCGCAGAGTCCATAAGACTGTTCTATACATCAGTGTCTCTTTTGCTGTCTCGTACACAGGGTTATTGTTATCATCTTTCTAAATTCTATATATATGCGTTAGTATACTGTATTGGTGTTTTTCCTTCTGGCTTACTTCACTCTGTATAATAGGCTCCAGTTTCATCCACCTCATTAGAACTGATTCAAATGAATTCTTTTTAATGGCTGAGTAATACTCCATTGTGTATATGTACCACAGCTTTCTTATCCATTCATCTGCTGATGGACATCTAGGTTGCTTCCATGTCCTGGCTATTATAAACAGTGCTGCGATGAACATTGGGGTACACGTGTCTCTTTCCCTTCTGGTTTCCTCAGTGTGTATGCCCAGCAGTGCGATTGCTGGATCATAAGGCAGTTCTATTTCCAGTTTTTTAAGGAATCTCCACACTGTTCTCCATAGTGGCTGTACTAGTTTGCATTCCCACCAACAGTGTAAGAGGGTTCCCTTTTTTCCACACCCTCTCCAACATTTATTATTTGTAGACTTTTGGATCACAGCCATTCTGACTGGTGTGAAATGGTACCTCATAGTGGTCTTGATTTGCATTTCTCTGATAATGAGTGATGTTGAGCATCTTTTCATGTGTTTGTTAGCCATCTGTATGTCTTCTTTGGAGAAATGTCTATTTAGTTCTTTGGCCCATTTTTTGATTGGGTCATTTATTTTTCTGTAGTTGAGCTGTAGGAGTTGCTTGTGTATTTTTGAGATTAGTTGTTTGTCAGTTGCTTCATTTGCTATTATTTTCTCCCATTCTGAAGGCTGTATTTTCACCTTGCTGATAGTTTCCTTTGATGTGCAGAAGCTTTTAAGGTTAAAACTACAGGCCAATATCACTGATGAACATAGATGCAAAAATCCTTAACAAAATTCTAACAATCAGAATCCAACAACACATTAAAAAGATCATACACCATGACCAAGTGGGCTTTATCCCAGGGATGCAAGGATTCTTCAATATCCACAAATCAATCAATGTAATACACCACATTAACAAATTGAAAAATAAAAACCATATGATTATCTCAATAGATGCAGAGAAAGCCTTTGACAAAATTCAACACCCATTTATGATAAAAACTCTCCAGAAAGCAGGAATAGAAGGAACATACCTCAACATAATAAAAGCTATATATGACAAACCCACAGCAAACATTATCCTCAATGGTGAAAAATTGAAAGCATTTCCTCTAAAGTCAGGAACAAGACAAGGGTGCCCACTTTCACCATTACTATTCAACATAGTTTTGGAAGTTTTGGCCACAGCAATCAGAGCAGAAAAAGAAATAAAAGGAATCCAAATTGGAAAAGAAGAAGTAAAACTCTCACTATTTGCAGATGACATGATCCTCTACATAGAAAACCCTAAAGACTCCACCAGAAAATTACTAGAAATAATCAATGAATATAGTAAAGTTGCAGGATATAAAATCAACACACAGAAATCCCTTGCATTCCTATACACTAATAATGAGAAAACAGAAAGAGAAATTAAGGAAACAATTCCATTCACCATTGCAACGGAAAGAATAAAATACTTAGGAATATATCTACCTAAAGAAACTAAAGACCTATATATAGAAAACTATAAAACACTGGTGAAAGAAATCAAAGAGGACACTAATAGATGGAGAAATATACCATGTTCATGGATTGGAAGAATCAATATAGTGAAAATGAGTATACTACCCAAAGCAATTTATAGATTCAATGCAATCCCTATCAAGCTACCAACAGTATTCTTCACAGAGCTAGAACAAATAATTTCACAATTTGTATGGAAATACAAAAAACCTCGAATAGCCAAAGCAATCTTGAGAAAGAAGAATGGAACTGGAGGAATCAACCTACCTGACCTCAGGCTCTACTACAAAGCCACAGTTATCAAGACAGTATGGTACTGGCACAAAGACAGAAATATAGATCAATGGAACAAAATAGAAAGCCCAGAGATAAATCCACGCACATATGGACACCTTATCTTTGACAAAGGAGGCAAGAATATACAATGGATTAAAGACAATCTCTTTAACAAGTGGTGCTGGGAAAACTGGTCAACCACTTGTAAAAGAATGAAACTAGACCACTTTCTAACACCATACACAAAAATAAACTCAAAATGGATTAAAGATCTAAACATAAGACCAGAAACTATAAAACTCCTAGAGGAGAACATAGGCAAAACACTCTCTAACATACATCACAGCAGGATCCTCTATGACCCACCTCCCAGAATATCAGAAATAAAAGCAAAAATAAATGTGTTTTTAATTTTTTTGAGGAACCTCCATACCATTTTCCATAGTATATGCATCAATTTACATATTCACCAAGTATAAAAGGGCTTCTTTCTCTCACTTGGCCAAAATTTCCTATTTGCTTAGGAAATTTTTTTAATAGCCATTCTGACAGGTTCAAGGTGATATCTCATTGTGGTTTTGATTTGCATTTCCTGATAGCTAGTGTTACTGAGCGTCTATTCATGTGGTCTGTTGGCTATCCTATGTGTTCTCTTTGGAAAAATGTCTATTCAGGCCCTCTACTCATTTTTAATCACTTTTTTTTTTTTTTTTTTTGAGTTGAATGAGTTCTTTGTGCATTTTAGACATTAACCCCTTAACAGATATATCATTTGCAAATACCTTTTCCCTTTCAGTCAGTTGCCTTTATATGTTTTGTTGATGGCTTCCATCACTGTGCAAAAGCTTTTTAGTTTGATATTTATTTATTTATTTTTAACTTTGTTGTCCTTGTCTAAGGAGACAGATCCAAAAAATGCATTGCTTAGACCAATGGAAAAGGATTTACTGCCTATGTTTTCTTCTAGGAGTTTTATAATTTCTGATCTAATGTTTAAATCTGTTATCCATTTTGAGTTTACATTTGTATGAGGTATAAGAAAGTGATCCAATTTAATTTTGGCAGCATGTAGCTGCTAAGTTTTCCCAACATCATTACTGAAGAGAATTTTTTCTCACTTTATATTTTTGCCTCATTTGTCATAGATCAATTGACCATATGGGCTTCCTAGATAGCATAGTGATAAAGAATCTGCCTGTCAATGCAGGAGATATGGGTTTGATCCTTGGGTCAGGAAAATCCCCTGGAGTAGGAAATGGCAACTCACTCTAGTATTCTTGCCTGGAGAATTCCATAGGCAGATGAGCCTAGCAGGCTAGAGTCTGTGGGATTGCAAAGAGTCAGACACAACTGAGTGACTGAGAGCAATTGACCTTATAAGCGTTGGTTTATTTCTGGGCTTTCTAGTCTGTTCCATTGGCCTATGTGTCTGTTTTTGTGCTGGTACCACACTATTTGGGTTACTATAGCTTTATAGTGTAGTTTGAAATTGGAAAGCATGATATCTCCAGCTTTGTTCTTTTTCAAGATTTCTTTTGACTATTTGCAATCTTTTGTGCTTCCATACAAATTTTAGAATTATTTGTTATACTTCTGTGAGAAATTCTATTGGTATTTATATGAATTCCATTGAATCTAGAGACTGCTTTGGGTAATATAGCAATTTGGACAAAATTATTCTTCTACTCCATAGGCTATACCTTTCCACTTATTTGTATCATCCTCAATTTCTTTCGTCAATGTCCTATAGTTTTCAGAATACAGGTATTTGACCTCCTTGGTTCATTTATTCCTATTCCATTCTTTTTGACGCAATTGTAAATTGGTTTTCTTAATTTTGCTTTCTGATAGTTCTATATTAGTGGATAGAAGCACAATGGATTTCTGTATATTCTTATACTACTACTTTACTGGATTCATTAATTACTTCAAATAGTGTTTTGGTGCAGTCTTTAGGGCTCTCTGTATATAGGATCATGTCATCTATAGTGACAGTTTTACTTTTTCTTTTCCAATTCAGTTTCCTTTTATTTCTTTTTCTTTTCTGATTGTTGTGGCTAGGATTTCCAACACTGTATCAAATAAAAGTGGTGAGAGAGGGCATCCTTGTTTTGTTTCTGATATTTGAGGAGTTGATTTCAGCTTTTCACAATAGAGTGTGATGTTGGCTGTGGATTTGTCAAAAGTTAAGGTATTATGTTAAAGTATATTCTCTCTATACCTACTTTGTTTGGAGTTATTATCAAAAATGAATGTTCGATTTTTTCAAATGCTTTTTCTTCATCTCCTTTGTTTTGTTAATGTGGTATATCACATTGGTTGATTTATGGATGCTAAGCCATACTTAAATTCCTGGAATGAATCCCACTTGAACATGGTGTATGATGCTTTTAGTGTGTGTTGAGAATTTTTACATCTAAGTTTATCTGGGATATTGGCCTGTAATTTTCCTTTTTGTGATGCCTCTGTCTAGATTGGGAAGTAGGGTAATGTTGGTTTAATAAGAGTTTTAGAGTATGGCTTTCTCTTCAATTTTCTAGAATAATTTGAAAAAGATAGGTATTAACTCTTCTTAAAATGTTTGGTAAGATTCACTTGTGAGGTCATCAGAACCTGGACTTTTGTTTTGGGGGAATTTTTGATTAATGATTTAATGTCATTACTCTTTGTTACTAATTTCATTAATCTATTAAGATTTTCTACTTCTTCATGATTCAGTCTTGATAAATTATGTACTTTTAGGTGTTTATCTACTTTTTTCTAGGTTGTCTAATTTGTTTACATCTTAGTGTTCATAATATTCTCATTATCCTTCGTGTTTCCATCATGTCAGCTGTAATTTCTCCTCTTTCATTCTGATTTTATTTATTTGGACTCTCTTTTCTTCTTGATGAGTCTGGCCAAAGGTTTGTTGATTTTGTTTATCTTTTCAACAAAGTAATTCTTACTTTCATTTACTTTTTTCAATTGTCTTTTTAGTCCATATCATATTTATTTCTACTCTGCTCTTTATTATTTCCTTCCTTTTATTAACTTTGGCCTTTACTTGTTCTTCTTTGTCTTGTTCCTTTTTGTGTCATATTAGGTTATTATATATTTGATGTCTTTCTCATCTCTTAATGGAGGCCTGCATCATTTTAAACTTCCCTATTAGAAGTTTGCTGAGCTTGCTGTGTTCCATGGATTTTGGAAAATTATGCTTCCATTTTCATTTGTCTCAGATATTTTTTATTTGTATGGATAAGGAAGGGAAGAGTGATTACTGTGAAATATATTCAGATCCTTCTCCATAACAAAGACCTACATGTTAAGGAAAACAACTGTGCTATATAGCCTTATCATGGGTTGGGGAAGGAAATCATCTCCAGTCTTCTTTTATCAATGAAGTCTTTTGGGTCAGGAACATAGTTAACAGAGGTCAGGACTTCAAGGAAATAGATAGGGAATTCCGTAAGGAAGTAAAGACCTAGAGAAAATATCTACACTACTGGAGAAAAACAAATGAAGGTCATGACCCTGAGACATTGCCCACTTAAAGACTGAAATTTGATAAGAAGATACTAGAATAACCTTCTCCCCACACTTTACCACCACACAAACAGGGGGCCAGTGTAATAACAGTGAATTACAACTGAGGGCTACAAGACACAAACTCTATAAAGAGAGAGAGAAAAACAAAAAAGGACACTAGAGGAATTTGAAGCCTCTGGTCCAATTAATATAAATCCTCACTTTATATTAATGTATAAAACATTAAAGTCCTATTTATATCACTTCCTATTACTCAGTACAACATGACTAGCTTTTAACAAAAAATTATCAAGTCAAGCTGAAAGAAAAGAAAAACAGTCTGAAATGATGAATCAAGCATCAGAACAAGATTCAAATATATCCATGTTGAAATTATCAGAAAATTTAAATAACTATGGGAACTTTAGGTATACATTAAGCACTCTAGAGAAAATGGACTTTCCTGTGGCTCAGATGCTAAAGAATCCATCTGCAGCTGGGGAAACCTGGGTTAGATCCCTGGGTTGGGAAGATTCCCTGGATAAGGGAATGAAAACCTACTCCAGTATTCTTGCCTGGAGAATTCCATGAACAGAGGAGCCTGATGGGCTACAGTTTATGGGATCACAAAGAGTTGGACATGACAGTGACTAACACTTTCCCTTTAACTTTCTAAAGGAAAAAAGTAGACCATATGCAAAAACAGATAATGTGAATAGAAGGTCTAAGAAAGAATAAAAATAAATTCTGTAAATCAAAAACAAAGTAATAGAAATGAAGAATATCTTCCATCTGGTCATGATTAGACTGCACAAATATCAAGAAAGGAATTACTGAGCTTGGAAATTTGTCAATAGAAACTTCCCAAACTGAAATGTAAACAGAAAACATATGTGTAACTGAAATACCAAAAGAAGAAAGGATATAACAGATGATGTTCGTGAAGTAATGTTGCCTGAGAACTTTCCAAAATTGATGTGTGCTGTGCTTAGTCACTTAGTCGTGTCTGACTCTTTGTGACCTCATGGACTGTAGCCTACCAGGCTCTTTTGTCCATGGGGATTCTCCAGGCAGGAATACTGAAGTGGGTCACCATGTGCTCTTCCTAATACGTGTCAAATAACAAATCCAGGAATCTCAAAGAATGCCAAGCAGGATAAATACCATCCCTTTCATCAAATAAAAACAAACAAACAATAAAAACACTTAGGGATATTATATTCCAACTGCAGAAAACCAAGGACAAAGAAAAAAATCTTGAAAGAAGTCAGAGGAAAAAACACCTTACCTACAGAAGAACTAGGATAAGCATTAATACAGATTTCTTGTCAGAAATCACACAAACAAGAAAAAAGTAGTGTGAAATATTCAAAGTTCAAAGAACAAATTTCATCCACTTAAATATCAAAATAGAGCAAAATTATTCTTCAAAACTGAAAGAGAAATAAACACTTTTTCAGACAAACAAAAACTGAGAATTCATTGCCATCAGATCTGCCTATTAAGAAATGTTAGAAGAAGTTCTTCATGAAGAAGGAAAATGATATAGGTCAGAATAAAGGATCAACATAAACAAAGGAAGAGCAGGGAGCATAAATAAAAGTGTATAAAATATAATATTTCATTTTCTTATTCTCAGTTGATCTAAAAGATAGCTACTTATTTAAAGCAAAAACAGTGACAATTAGTGGAAGGAATGATAGGAATATTACAAGTGACAGAAGGGAGGAACTGGAGATACTCTAAGGAGGGGTCCCCAGCCCCTGTGCCATGGACTGCTGTTGGTCCATGGCCAGTTAGGACCTGGGCTGCACAACAGGAGGTGAGAGGTAGGCAAGCTAGTGAGCAAAGCTTCATCTGTATTTACAGCCTCTCCTTGTTGTCAGATCAGGGGTATTATATTCTTATATGAATTCAGACCTGACTGTGAACTCTCCATGCGAGATCCAGGTTGGGTACTCCTTATAAGAATCTAATGCCTCATGATCTGAGATGATGCTGAGGAAGTAATGCTAGCACTGGAAGTACCTACAAATCCACATTACCATTAGCAGAGAAGTTTGACTGCACAGAGACCATAATAAATCAAGTGTTTGCACACTGCTTACCAAAACCCTATCAGTGAGTGGCAACTGAAGAAAGCTAGTGGAAGTGATGAAATTCCAGTTGAGCTATTTCAAATCCTAAAAGATGATGCTGTGAAAGTGCTGCACTCAGTATGCCAGCAAACTTGGAAAACTCAGCAGTGGCCACAGGACTGGAAAAGGTCAGTTTTCATTCCAATCCCAAAGAAAAACAATGCCAGAGAATGTTCAAACTTCTGCACAATTGCACTCATCTCACACACTAGCAAAATAATGCTCAAAATTCTCTAAGCCAGGCTTCAACAGTTTGTGAACCATGAACTTCAGATATTCAAGCTGGATTTAGAAAAGGCAGAGGAACCAGAGATCAAATTGCCAACATCAGTTGGATCACTGAAAAAGCAAGAGAGTTCCAGAAACACATCTATTTCTGCTTTACTGACTACACCAAAGCCTTTGACTGTGTGGATCACAACAAACTGTAGAAAATTCTTACCAGACCACCTGACCTCCTGAGAAATCTTTGTGCAGGTCAAGAAGCAAGTTAGAACTGGACATGGAACAATATACTGGTTTCAAATAGGGAAAGGAGTACATCAAGGCTATATTGTCACTCTGCTTATTTAACTTATATGCAGCGTACATCAGGCAAAATGCAGGCTGGGTGAAGCACAAGCTGGAATCAAGATTGCCGGGAGAAATATCAATAACCTCAGATATGCAGATGACACCACTCTTATGGCAGAAAGTGAAGAAGACCTAAAGAGCCTCTTGATGACAGTGAAAGAGGAGAGTGAAAAAGTTGGCTTAAAACTTAACATTCAGGAAACTAAGATCATGGCATCTGGTCCCATCACTTCATGACAAATAGACGCAAAAACAATGGAAACAGTGACAGACTTTATTTGGGGGTGCTCCAAAATCACTGCAGGTGATGACCACAGCCATGAAATTGAAAGACGCTTGCTCCTTGGAAGAAATGTTATGACCAACCTAGATAGCATATTAAAAAGCAAAGTACTTGCCAACAAAAGTCCATCTAGTCAAATCTACGGTTTTGGCAATAGTCATGTATGGATGTCAGAGGTGGACTATAAAGAAAGATGAGCACTGAAGAATTGATGCTTTTGAACTGTGGTGTTGGAGAAGACTCTTGAGAGTCCCTTGGACTGCAAGAAGATCCAACCAGTCCATCCTAAAGGAAATCAGTCCTGAATATTCATTGGAAGGACTGATGCTGAAGCTGAAACTCCAATACTTTGGCCACCTGATGCGAAGAACTGACTCATTTGAAAAGACCCTGATGCTGGGAAAGATTGAAGGTGGGAGGAGAAGGGGATGACAGAGGATGAGATGATGGGATGCCATCACCGACTCAATGGACATGAGTTTGAGTAAACTCCAGGAATTGGTGACGGACAAGGAAGCCTGGTGTGCTGCAGTCGATGGGGTTACAAAGAGTTGGACATGACTGAGCAACTGAGCTGAACTGAACTAGTGACTGCCTTTAAGTCAGAATCTGATACTTACCTTAGTCTGCACATGGCCCTCCCATGATTTTATTCACCACTACTGTCCATGCCTCTTTCCCACACTGTGCACTTGGTCTTAGCCACAGTCTTGATAAGTCCATGAGCTAACCATAGCCAAAATGAATCAGAAAACAAACATCACTGGAAAGCTTCTTCGAAAAGGGGGAAAGACCCAGTGATGAGACAGAAGAAGATTCTGCTGCTGCGTCTAAGTTGCTTCAGTCGTGTCCAACTCTGTGAGACCCCAGAGACAAGCTCCCCCATCCCTGGGATTCTCCAGGCAAGAACATTGAAGTGGGTTGCCATTTCCTTCTCCAATGCATGAAAGTTAAAAGTGAAAGTGAAGTCACTCAGTCATGTCCTACTCTTCGTGACCCCATGGGCTGCAGCTTACCAGGCTCCTCCGTCCATGGGATTTTCCAGCCAAGAGTACTGGAGTGGGTTGCCATTGCCTTCTCCAGAAGAACAATTTCATCAAGTGTGCCTACACTGAGAACATCATTCTTAGTGGCTAACTGCATTGCTGAAGCAAGAGCCCTTTACTAACGGTGAAGAGCTGATCCTGCCTGCCATTAAGGACATTTATTGAGAACTTTTAGGAGAGGCTGCAGTTCAAAAGGTGGCACATGTGCCTCTTTCAGCTAGCACCATAACTAGACAAATTGTTGAAATAGCAGAGGATATTGAGACACAATTTTCAGAGTGGATTAATGAATCATCGTGGTACACAATCCAGATAGACAACAAGGCAACAATGATTGTTTTTGTGCAAGACATTTTTGAGAAGGATGTGCATGAGATTATGTTATGTGCACTTTTGTTGCTAACCAACATTGCAACTATAGAACTATTCAAGTCTTTGCATGATTACATATCAGGAAAATTGAAATTGGTCATTTTGTGTTGGTATATGCATGGACAGAGCAGCTGCCATGACTGGATGGCTTTCTGGTTTCACTACTTGGGTCAAACAAGTCATTTCTGAATGTGAGTCTATGCACTGTGTCATCCTCAGAGAAATGCTAGCTAGCCAAAAAATGACACATGAACTTAACAATGTTTTACAGGATGTGATTAAAATGATCAACCACATTAAAGTACGTGCCTTTAACTCACATGTGTTCACACAGCTCTATGAAGAGATGGCTGCAGAGCACACATGCCCTCTCTTATACACAGAAGTGAGGTGGCTTTCTAAAGGTAGATCACTGGCCAGAGTATGAGAGTCACTCCAGAAATTTCTTTTAGACAAGCAGTCACCACTGGCAGCACATTTCATAGTATGGGTTGCAAAACTTGCTTACTTGTATGACATATCGAGCCTGCTCATCAAACTCAATCTGTCACTTCAGGGGAAAACAACAACTGTGTTCAAGTCAGCAGATTAAGCATCTGCACTCAAAGCCAAACTGGAATCATGGGGATGATGAGTGAACACTGGGATTTCTGACATGTTTCAAACATTAGCAGAGATTTTGAAAGAGACTGAATTAGGGCATTCTTTCTCCCAGTTGGTGCATTATCACCTATCTCAGCTTTCAAGGAGTTTGAACATTACTTCCCAACCACAAAACACTTCAGAACTGGGAAAGGACAGATCCATGACCCATTTGTTAATAAGCCAGATGACTCGACTTTGTCCATGCTCGTAGAGGGTTGTCTGCTTGAAATCACAAATGACAGTGGCCTTAGGAGCATGTTTGAGACAACTTCAAAGCTCCATACGTTCTGGCTTAAAGTCAAGGCAGAATATCATGAGATTGTCACAAAAGCACTGAAAAAAGCCTGCTTCCATTTCCAACATCCTATCTTTGTGAAGCAGGGTTTTCTGCAGGGCAGCAACCACAGCAAGATTAGGACTAGACTGGACATAAGCAACACACTTGAGGTGTCAGTGTCTCTCCTGTCACCCCCAAGCTGGAACCATCTGGTTGCAAGAAAACAAGCGCAGGGTTCCCACTGATTCTGCATTATGGTGAGTTGTATAATTATTTCATTATAAGACACAATGTAATACTAACAGAAATAAAGTGCACAATAAATGTAATGCACTTGAATCATCCCAAACCAGCTCCACCTGCTAGTTGGTGAATTTTTTCTTCCACAAAACCTACTGCCAAAAAGCTAGGGAGCACTGCTTTAATGTTTGAAATACATTAAATAAAAGATAGATCAGAGTAGATATTTAAAAACAGGACAAATCTATGGGTTATTTACAAGGAAACCGCTCATATAGCTTTCAGTTCAGTTCAGTTCAGTTCAGTCGCTCAATCATGTCCGACTCTTTGCGACCCCATCAATCGCAGCACGCCAGGCCTCCCTGTCCATCACCAACTCCCGGAGTTCACTCAGACTCACATCCATCGAGTCAGTGATGCCATCCAGCCATCTCATCCTCTGTCGTCCCCTTCTCCTCCCGCCCCCAATCCCTCCCAGCATCAGAGTCTTTTCCAATGAGTCAACTCTTTGCATGAGGTGGCCAAAGTACTGGAGTTTCAGCTTCAGCATCATTTCTTCCAAAGAAATCCCAGGGCTGATCTCCTTCAGAATGGACTGGTTGGATCTCCTTGCAGTCAAGAGTCTTCTCCAACACCACAGTTCAAAAGCATCAATTCTTTGGCGCTTAGCCTTCTTCACAGTCCAACTCTCACATCCATACATGACCACTGGAAAAACCATAGCCTTGACTAGACGGAGCTTTGTTGGCAAAGTAATATCTCTGCTTTTCAATATGCTATCTAGGTTGGTCATAATTTTCCTTCCAAGGAGTAAGCATCTTTTAATTTCATGGCTGCAATCACCATCTGCAGTGATTTTGGAGCACAGAAAAATAAAGTCAGCCACTGTTTCCACTGTTTCCCAATCTATTTCCCATGAAGTGATGGGACCAGATGCCATGATCTTTGTTTTCTGAATGTTGAGCTTTAAGCCAATTTTTTCACTCTCCTCTTTCACTTTCATCAAGAGGCTTTTTAGTTCCTCTTCACTTTCTGCCATAAGGGTGGTGTCATCTGCATATCTGAGGTTATTGATATTTCTCCCGGCAATCTTGATTCCAGTTTGTGCTTCTTCCAGCCCAGTGTTTCTCATGATGTACTCTGCATATAAGTTAAATAAGCAAGGTGACAGTATACAGCCTTGACGTACTCCTTTCCCTATTTGGAACCAGTCTGTTGTTCCATGTCCAGTTCTAACTGTTGCTTCCTGACATGCATACAGGTTTCTCAAGAGGCAGGTCAGGTGGTCTGGTATTCCCATCTCTTTCAGAATTTCCCACAGTTTATTGTGAGCCACACAGTCAAAGGCTTTGGCATAGTCAATAAATATATAGCTTTAAGAGATGAAAAAAGATATGACAGGCTAATACTAATCAAAAGAAAGGTTTAGTAACTATTAATTTCAGACAGAATAGACAAAGTAGAATTCAGAATTAGGAAGACTGTCTAGAATAAAGGGTATTACATAATAATAAAGGGATATATTCTATGAGAAGATATAGGAATCTTAAATATGTGTGCACCTAAGGGCATCAAAATACATGAGGAAAAATTAACAGATAAGAGATAGAGAAATAACAGAAAAGAGACAGAGATAAATTTATTACTATAGTTGAACACTTTTACCTTTCTGTCAACAGACTACACAGGCAAAATAATAGTGCAAAGGATACATGGTCTAATTTGGGAAAGGAACACGTCAAGGCTGTATGCTGTCGCCCTGCTTATCTAACTTCTATGCAGAGTATATTATGCAGAATGCCAGACTGAATGGAGCACAAGCTGGAATCAAGACTGCCAGGAGAAACAGTAACAACCTCAGGTATGCAGATGATGCCACTCTAATGGCAGAAAGTGAAGAGGAAGGAAAGAGCCTTGTGATGAGGGTGAAAGAGGAGAGTGAAAAGCTGGCATAAAACTCAACATTCAAAACACTAAGATCACGGTATCTGGTCCCATAACTTCATGGCAAATAGATGGCAATAAAGTGGAAACAGTAACAGACTTTTTTTTTTTTTTTGGTCTCCAAAATCACTGTGGATGGTGACTGGAGCCATGAAATTAAAAGACATTTACTCCTTGAAAGGAAAGCTATGACAAACCTAGACAGTGTATTAAAAAGCAGAGACACCACAATGCCAACAAAGGTCTGTATAATCAAAGTTAAGGTTTTTCCTGTAGTCATATACAGATGTGAGAGTTGGACCATGAAGAAGGCTGGGCATCAAAGAATTGATGCTTTTGAACTGTGGTGCTGGAGAAGACTCTTGAGAGTCCCTTGGACAGCAAGGAGATCAATCCTAAAGGAAATCAACACTGAATATTCATTGGAAGGACTGATGCTGAATCTGAAACTCCAATACTTTGACCACCTGATGCAAAGAGCTGACTCATTGGAAAAGACCCTGACGCTGGGAAAGATTGTGGGCAGGAGATGGGGGCCACAGAGGATGAGACAGTTGGATGGCATCACTGACTCAATGGATATAAGTTTGAGCAAATTCCAGGAGATAGTGAAGGACCAAGGAAGCTTGGTGTGCTGCAGTCCATGGGTTCACAAAGAGTCAGACAGGACTTAGCTACTGAACAACAACAAAGGATACAGAGGAACTGAACAGAACTACCAATTTTATCTTAATAGTTAACATTTATAGAATTGACATTTATAGAATCCTCAATCTGAGAACACTGAAATACAAAATCTTTTTAACTTTGCATGTAACATTCATCAAGACAGACCACATTCTGGGCCATAAAACACAATGTAACAAGTTTGAAAAGACAGAAATCACACTAAGTATATTCTCATACCACAATGGAATTAAACCAGAAATCAATAAAAGAAGATAGATATAAAATTCTAAAATAACCCAAAATTTAAAAATTCTAAATAGCTCATTAGTCAAAAAAGTTTAAATTGTAACTTTACAAATATATTTTGAAAGTAATTAAGTTATCAAAGTTTGTGTGTTGCAGAGAAAGTAGTGCTTAGAGGGAAATTATAGCATTAAATGCATATTTTAGAAAATAAGAAAAATTGAGCAACAATAACCTAAGCCTTGCCTTAGTAAGCTCTAGAAAGAAAAGTAAATGAAGCCTAACACAAGCAGAAGAAATTATGAATGTGAGAGCAGAAATCGATAAAACTGAAAACAGAAAAGTAATGGAAAAAATCAACAAAGTCAAAGGCTGGTTATTTGAAAGGTCAGTAAAATTGATAAACCTATAGACAAGTCAACAAGAGAACAGCTGTTGCCAAAGCTGTTTGATGGATGTTACTTCTATTTGGGGGGAACCTTCAAACACCATCCAAAGGACAACCTTATTAAACTTGTCGCTGCCGGTGGGGGCCAGATCCTCATTAGAAAGCCCAAGCCAGACAGTGACGTGACACAAACCATCAATACAATCACGTACCATGCCAAACCTGATTCTGATCAGTGCTTCTGCACACAGTGTATCATCTATGAGGACCTGTCTAATCATTCCCCAGAAAGGGTTTGGCAGGGCAAAGTCTGAATGGCTCCTTCCAGCTGGTTTATAGATTGTGTGATGTCCTTTGTGTTGCTCCCTCTTGACAACTGAACTCTCACAGTGTGATAACCTAGTGACTGTACTGTTTTCATCAGTCACGTTTTTACAAATAGATAGACTCATTCTTTGGAGAAGGCGATGGCACCCCACTCCAGTACTCTTGCCTGGAAAATCCCACGGACGGAGGAGCCTGGTAGGCTGCAGCCCATGGGGTCGCGAAGAGTCAGACACGAGTGAGCGACTTCCTTTTCACTTTTCACTTTCATGCATTGGAGAAGGAAATGGCAACCCACTCCAGTGTTCTTGCCTGGAGAATCCCAGGGACGGGGGAGCCTGGTAGGCTGCCGTCTATGGGTTCACATAGAGTCAGACACGACTGAAGTGACTTAGCAACAATAGACAAGTCAACCAAGAAAACAGAAAAGACACATATTAACACTATCAAATGAAAGAGGGATCATAACTTCTGACCCACTGACATTTAAAGGATTATAAAGGAACATGAAAAGCCATGTTCAGAAATTTGATAACTTGGATGAAATAGGTCAATTCCTAGAAAAACTCAAAGGACTACAACTATGCAAGGAGAAAGAAATAGCCTCATGTAGGTTAAAGAAATTAATTAATAATTAATAATCTTCCAAAAATTAAACTGCCAGGCCCAGGTGATTTCACAGATAAATTCTACTAAATAATTAATTAAAGAAGCAATAATGTCAATTCACCACAATATCTTATAGAAAGTAAAGGCAGAGAGAACAATTCTTAAGTAATTCTGAGTCTAGTTTTACCCTAATACCAAAACCAGATAGATATCAAAAAACAAACAAAAAACATAAGTAGCATACTAATACTTGTCATCAATATTAATAAAAAAAAAGTTCAGCAAATACAAAGAAGTTGAATCCAGCAATGTATGAGATAAAGTATACATCATGTCCAACTTTGATTTAATAAGATATTCAAGGCCAGTTCAAGATCTGAAAACCAATCAATGTAATCCACCAAATTAGGAAGCTAAGAAACAAATTATATGATATTATCAATTGGTACAGAAAAAGCATTTTACAAAATTCAATATCCATTCCCCATTTTTAGAAAGGAAAACTCAGCAAAATAGGAATTGAGAGAGGAACTTTCCCAATTTGATAAAAACATTTTTAATAACTTACAGCTTAACTTCACATTTAATGATGAGATACTGGATGCTGCCCTTCTAGGTCAAGAACAAGGCAAGGATGTCCCTTTTTGTTGCTCATATTCAATATCATACTAGAAGTCCTACTTGTGCAATAAGACATGAAAAAGAAATGAAAGGTATATAGATGGGCAGAAAGAAATAGTACTGTTTTTATTCACAACTGACATGATCATTTAGTTAGAAAACCCCAAATAATTTACAAATTCTTCCAGAACTAATGAGTATGGCAATATCACAGAATAAAAAGTCAATATACAAAAGTTAGTTGTTTCTTATATATCACCAATGAAAAATCAAAATTGGAAATAAAAAAATTCACAAAAGTGTCCAAAGAACAAAATATGATAAGTCTAACAAAAATGTATATGATCTTTATGTGAAGACTATTTAACACTGCTAAGAGAAATCAAAATGGTCTAAACAGAGACAGACTATGTTCCTGGATTTAAAAAGACTTATTAAGATGTCAGTTCTTTCCAACTTGGTCTATTGTTTCACACAATCCCAATCAAAATATCAGTAAACCATTTTATAAATAACAAACAGATTCTAAAGTTTGAATGGAAAGGTAAAAAAATATAGACAAAGCAATACTGAAGAACAAACACAGAGAACTAAAAACTTATTTCAAGACTTTACTATAAAGTTACAATATTCAAGACTAAGTGGTACTAGTAAAAGGAAACATGGATCAATGGAACAGAACAAAAATTTCAGAAATGACTCACTGTGGGTTTTTTTGCAAATGCAATTTAGTGGCAAAAGAATAATCTTTTCAACAAATGGCACTGGAATGGTTAAATACCCATATATTAAAAACAGCAACAAAATACCCGAGTCATAGATGTTACACATTACACAAAAATTAACTCAACATGGATCAGAGACTTCAAATGCAGAGTGAAAAAACTATTACAAGAAAACATAGGAGAAAATCTCTCTAACCTTGGGTTTGGTGATGATTTTTTAGAAATACCCCTAAAATTACAATCCATGAAAAAAACATGGTAAGTTGGACTTTATTAAAATTGAAAATATCTTGTAGAAGACACTGTTAAGAGATGAAAAAACAAGTCACAGACTAGGAGAAATATTTCCAAAACATTTATCCAGTAAAAGGCTTGTATCCAAAATACACAAAGAACTCTTAAAACTCAGCATTAAGAAAACAAGTGATCCAATTTAAAAACGGGCAAAAGAGCTGACAGCTCATAAAAGAAGATCTACAGATGGTAAATAAGCATATGAAAAGATGCTCAGCATAATTTTTCATTAGGGAAATGCAAATTAAAGCAGCAAAGAGATATCATTACAAACCTATTAGAATAACTAAAATCCAAAAGAGTGATAACAACAATTCCTGGTGAGGATGCAGTGCAACAGAAATTCTCATTCTTTGAGGGCTGGAATGTAAAATGGCATAGCCACTTTGGAAGAGAGTTTGACAGTTTCATACAAAAGTAAATGTGTTATCACTATATCATCCAGCAACCACATTGCTAGTTATCTGCCAAGTGAATTAAAACTTATGACCAGACAAAAACCTGCACACAAAGTTTATGGCCAGTTTCTTCATAATTGCCAAAACCAAAGGCAACCAAGATGTCCTTCAATAGATGAATGAATGAACAAGTGTACATCTATTCAATGAAATATTTTTAAGAAAATTTTAAAAATTAATGAGCAATCAAACCACTGAAAGACATAGGCATATCTTAAATGTTCATTGCTAAATGAAAGAACCCAGTCTGAAATAGCTATATATACTGTATGGTCCCATTTATATGACATTGCTGAAAAGACAAAACTGAAGAGACTACAAACAGGTCAGTGGTTGCCAGGTGTTTAAGAAGGAAGGAAGGTTGAATAGGAGTATAGGGAAATCTTTTTTGCCAGTGAAACTATTCTGTATGCTACTGTCATTGGTGATACATGACACTACATATTTGTCAAGCCCATAAAACTTTACAATACAGTGAACCTTACTGTATGAAAATGAAAGAAAAATCTTTAGGCATTTGAGATCCCAGAATGCAATGCAGGCTGATGCAAAATAACCCACTGTATTACAAATGTACAAAACAACCTCACAGAAAGGGGTAGGGGAAAGGTGCTAACCAAAGTAACTTTGGGAAATGAGTGAAGTCTAGAGGACTAAAGGCATAAGCACTGTCTTCTAATGTTTAGAACTATTTCCCACAGGGATTCAGGCTAACAATTCTTATAGTGCTATAAATTTATACTGGAATTGAACAATTAAAACTGGACAGCACATGGTAGAAGCCAGATTTTTCTCTGTTAAGATGTGAAGTTACAGACAAGCAAGAGAAGGCTAAAATGATCTACACGGTAATGGATCACAGACATCTAGATTTTGGTTTCTAACACAATTCTCTAAGAAGCGGACTTATCCTTAGATAAATGGCTGATTCTAAAAGTAGGGCAGTAAAGATGCACCATGATCCCGGACCATCTTGTAGCACCTGAAAGTAAGAAAGTGCTCACACAACTCAATGACTTGGATATGTCAATGGGAAAGAAGAGCCAACTGAAAGCGCCAAATCTGGGACAATCTAAAACATATAAAATAGTATTAGATTATAAACCAAAAGATAAAATAAATACTCACATGTTAATACTGATATGACATAAGTAAATTACTGACTAAATAAATGAAGGAGAATAGACAAATCTCCTGGGCAGAACTCCAAATAATTTTTACACACATTCTACTCTCAAGAAACTAGAGCATAACTTTCCTCTCATGTACATAGTATCTTTCTTCCAAACAGTCCAATTAAACAGTGAGATAAAAAGAGCACCTTAGTTCAGAAATCTGTAAAACACTACCTCATCCAGGTAAAGATTAACATTAACGGTGGTAAGCCATATTGATAGCATGTTCCCTAAATACAATGTGATGAGAATGGTACTTTTTCTCTGGCCTTTCTCTCAAAATCTAAAACCCCTGGTAGTTTTCTTTTCCCTGAAGTCTATTTTATCTGGTACTAACATTTACACTCCTATGTTCTTTTGATTGATTTCTGCATGATTGTTATCTTCCATCCTTTTATTTTCTATATTTAAAGTTAGCTTCTTCTGGACAGTATATAGTTAGGTCATGCTATTAAATCCACTCTGATAATTTGTTTTAACATGGTATATTTAGAAGATATTTAGACCATTTACATTTAATGTTATTATTGATATGTTAGGGCTTAAGTCCACTATTTTATATTTTGATTTACATTTTACCTCTGTTTTTTTTTTTTTCTTTCTCATGCTATCCTGTGAGTTAATTTAGCATATTTTGGAATTGCATTTTGATTTTTCTAGATCATTTTGAGTGTATCTCTTTGAACAGCTCTTTTAGTGGTTGCTCATTTGGGTAAATAATGAAGAACAGGGTTTCTAGATCATATGGTAAGTACACATTTAATTTTATAAGAAACTGCCAAACTGTTTTCAAAAGTAGCTGTGCCAATTTGCTTTCCCAATATGAATTACAGCTGCTCGCCATTCTTGTAAGCTGTTGGTGTAGTCACTATTTTTTACGTTAGTGATTCTGATAGGTATAAAGTTATAGTGCTTTTACTTTGTATTTCTGTAATGGATAATAACATTGAACAACTTTCGTATATCTATTTGCCATCCTTTTATCTTTTTGGCACAGTGTCTGTTCAAATACTTTGCCACTTTTAATTGAATTGGTTGTCTTCCTACTCTTAAATTTTGAGAGTTCTTTATATAGTTGGCCCTTGAACATGGGGGATTAGGGGCACCCATCCTCTACCAGTCAAAAACCCACGTTTAACATTGCAGGCTGCCCTCTGTATCTGTGTCTCCACACCTGTGGATTCAACTAACCATGGATCATATAGTACCATTGTACAGATTTATTGAAAAACATCCACATATAAGCAGACCTCACAATTCAAACCAATGTGTTCAGGGTCAACAGCATATTCTGGATACAAGTCTACTGTGAGATAAGTTATTTGCAAATATTTTATTCCAGGTGTTGCTTGTTTTTTTTTTTTTTAATTCTCATTAGTTACTTTCACAAAGCATTTTTTAAAATTCAGATAAAGTTCTGTTTAATAATTTTGTCTTTAATGATTGTTTTTGGTATTGTGTATAAAAACTTGTTGCCTAACTCCAGTTCATGAAAACTTTCTAATAAAAATTTCATACTTTTAGGTTTTACATATAGTTCTAGGATAACTTGAATCAATTTTTATATAATATATGAGGTTTAGGTCAAGAGTCACTTTTTTACATATGGATATCCAATTGTTCCAGCATCCTTTGTTGAAAATTTTTTCTTTCCATGGAGAACAGTATGGAGGTTCTGTAAAAAACTGAAAATAGAGCTATCATATATGATCATGCAGTCCCAATCCTGAGCACGTATCCAGAGACAACACAATTTGAAAAGATATATGTACTCCCAACGTTCACTGCAACACTATTTAAAATATCCAAGACATGGAAGCAACCTAGATGTTCATCGACTGACGAATGGATAAATATGTAGTATATATATGTACAATGGAATGTTTCTAGGCCATTAAAAAGAATGAAATAATGCCATTTGAAGCAACATGGATGAATCTAGAAATTATCATATTAAGTGAAGTAAGTCAAAGATAAATATCAGATGCTATCACTAACATGGGAAATCTAAAAAAAAATAAAAATAAAAATGAATTTAATCTACAAAAGAGAAATAGACCCATAGACATAGAAAAGAAACTTATGGTTACCGATCAGGAAAGGGGGGATTAACATATCCATGCTACTGTATATAAGATAGATAACCAACAAGGATCTGTGTGTGTGTTGTGTGTGTGTGTGGTGTGTGTGTGTGTAACTGAATCACTTGGCTGTGCACCTGAATTGTAAATCAACTATATTTCAATCTTAAAATTTTTTTAAGTTTATCCATTATTTACTGAATTACTTTTACACCTCTATCTAAAAAACAATTCTACATATTTGTATAATATTGACTATTCTAATACAGGAATAAGTGATATATCTCTTTTAAGATCTAGCCCCCCACACACACACACACACATATGCAACATCTTCTGTGTATTGCTTCATTTTGTCTTCATTTAGTCCAATTATTTAGAAATGTTAGCAACCAACAGGCCCTACATTGGCTTCTACTGTGTCTCTACAGTCTTCTTAAGAGTGGAGAAGATTCCCCAACCTGCATTACTCCTTATTACCTGAAAGCAGAGACAGACTTGCTTATGCATGCCCTTCATAAAACCAGCAGCCCCTCTTTTCAACATCACACTAAATACAGAAAACACAGCATCCCTCTCCAATCTCTTCCTTCACCTTCTCTATCCCATACAGATCCCTTCACAGAAGTTCTTTCACATACAAGTTACTTTATATAAATGGATTCCTGTGGGCCTGACCCTGACATGTCTGAGTCCCAGTGGAAACACAACTTAGCCTCAAAATGAGACCCTCATACTACATTCAGGATATTTTTCCATGTTTTCAGATGTCAATAATAAAATGACTGGAACTTGAACCAAAGTGGTAAGAACAGGATAAACCAGACTCTATTCCAAGATTTTAGGCTTCCCCAGTGGCTCAGTGGTAAAGAACCCACTTGCCAATGCAGGGTACGTGGGTTCAATCCCTGGGTTGGGAAGATCCTCCAGAGGAGGAAATGGCAACTCACTTCACTATTCTTGCCTGGGAAATTCCATGGACAGAGGAGACTGGCAGGCTATAGCCCATGGGGTAGAAAGTGTCAGAAATGACTGAGCAACTAAGCATGAGCAAGACTCCAAGATTTAATTAGAACAAAGCATGAGGAAAAAGGTGGAATGCAAGATTACTCTTCTCATTCTCAGCAGACAAGCATGAGATGATTCATTCAAAAATGAGTTCAGTTCCACTTTAAGTGGAAATACTCAACAGAAAGTTGGAAATGTAGGTGAGAATCTCTGAGAATATAAAATGGGGAGCTATCAATATAAGGTAAAAAATTAAACTGTGAGAGAGAAATCAGATGGAAAAATGAAAGACCAAGGTTTGAGCCTTGAAATTAATGAGTAGGATTCAAGTGGCTGACTGTAAAGAACAGGGGGTAAAATATACCAATTTAAGCAGAAAAGGGCTAATTGAAAAGGGGCAAAGAATGCAGACATCAAATTAATTTTGGTTTTAATATATTTTGTTTGTTTGTTTGGCTTTGCATGCAGTTGCTCTTGTGTTTGTTCTGGTATTGATGCTCAGTAGCATCACTATCCCTTGACCTAGCCTTGCTTTATCCTCTTGAAGAGTAGGGAAATATTCAGGTAAGACTGAAATTTTACACTAGTACCAACAATATGATACACTGTAAAAATCATTTTCCAACTTTATCCTTTCAAAAAAGAGATCACCCCTGCTTCAGTTATATGGCTACCAGATACTTTCTGATTATTTGCATCAACACATGACTATTCCTTGCAAAACAATCCTAAGAGACTCCCTACATATCCAGGAATTCCTTGGATTATATACAAGGTTTTAAAAATAAGTGTTTAGTTTTCCAATTATAAAGTAACATATGACCATTCTGGAAAAATTAAGATTCTCTAAAAATACATAAGGAAGTAAATATGAACGATTCAAAATTCTAACTGGACATTACAGTAAGCACATTGTCTGCAGTCTGTTTAAAATATTATTGAGATAATATTTTGTATAAAAAGTCACATTTTGTTTTTCACTTACTATAGTAAAAGCTTTTGGCTATACAATTACAGATTCTTCATAAGCATAATATTTAAAGGCTTCAAAATGTTCCGTAGTATAGCTGCTTAATGTTTTCAGTCATTAATTACTTTTCAGCATTTGAACTTCAATCTCATTTTTCTTCAGTACAAAAAAAACTGTAAGAAATTGTGGACCCTAATTTTTAAAAATCCATTTTGAGTCATTCTCAAATGAAACAGATTTAATATGAATATCAATTTCCATTAAATGCAAAAGGGTGATGTTTCACTGGGTTCTAATATGTTCAGGTCCCCTCTGTATACGAAATTACCACAGTTTACAAAAATGGTCCAGTGATTTTTTTTTTCTGAGTAATGAATACAAACCTAGAGTTAATCCTTCCCTTCAGTGTATTAATCCCCAAATCTCTCTTCTAATAACTCTTAATTCCTTTCCTTTAAAAAAAAATCAACAAAATTACTTTCAATCATTATCTGCCACAAAGTTCACTGGCTTTTGGTTATTTACAGATATTCTGTACAATAATGAGAGAAGAGCATCTGTCTTAATTATATTCAAGTACACAGATCAGTGTACCTGTTGCTTTAAGAAATTATCTTAAGGCTTTCCTGATGTTTGCTTCTGGGACTTGATTCTAATGACAATGTGCACACTGGGGTTGGGTTATGTGGAATCCTAGGCAGATGGTTATGACTGTATGCTGGGAACCAGCATGAGGACCTCCACCTGTGGCAAAGGTCATGAGGAAGGAGGCTCGACATATGCAAAGGCGGGATCGAGCCTCAGGAGTCCCCCTGGAAATTCTCGAGCATCTACCCCCAAAACCAAAGCCTGCCTACTTTACTACTTTGTGCTCTCACCTACACCTCTGACTTTACGGGGGGCTGTCCCCCACCACCTCTTTCGGAGAAGGAGTTAACTTAGAGCTCCAGTTAATAATAATTCCTGGGCGTGACAGGAGTGTTTTAACCTACAAACTCCTCTGAAGGTTCTCTAGCCTGCCTGACAGGCTTGTCCGGCCACATGTGATTGCTCACAGCCTCCCAACCATGAGAGGCATGAGATGCTTCAAACCTTCTAAAAACAGGTTCTTTAGAGAAGTTAGAAAACTATTAGTGTAAGTATAGTGGGCTGATTAGAAATTGTATTGGTGAAGGGTTTTTCATTTGTTGAGCTAATGTTTACTGCTAAGTCTCCACATCCCCTGCCCTTACACACATTAATGAATATATAGAAGAAATAAGTATTAAGCTTTGATATTAATCATGTTAGACCTTAGGCTAAGTAAATTATTTCCTTAATTAAAACCCACTACACCCTCACCCTATAGGAATGTAACTTTATTTGGGTGGTGTCTGTTTTAAGAATAATCACCCCTGGATAAATAAGTGTTGACTGACCACTGTCACAAGGAGAGGGTCATAAATTGTCAGCAGGCCCCCTGGTCAGAAGATGATGTAACACCCCTAAGACCTCTGTGTACATCTGTATGAAGCACCTGACTTTAATAAAAGTCAGGACTGCTGACCCCGCGTGACTTTTGTACAACATCTCAGTGTATAAAAACAGATCCTCGAAAATAAAGAATTGGGATCAGTTCCTCAAAATACTGGTCTCCTCATGTCATTCTTTATCTCAAACTCTGGCTGAGTTTCCATCTGGAGTGCGGAGCCCGCCAAGCTTACTAATTTTGCCTGGCCTTCTAAGATCCGACAGGCGAGGCCTCAGTGTCTCCTCTCCTTCGGGAGAATGGAAGGACGCCTGCAGCCTATGTAAGTGGTGCAAACTTCTTGTCTTTAAGTTTTATTGGTTTCCCATGTAAACCAAGCTACTCAGCCTCTTTTCTCCACTGAATTTTCCTGCTGAGCTATCCTCATTCTATTACTCTTTATATCTCTAATTAATATCTAATTAAAGCCAGTGTATTCGCCAATGCTGTCTCCCCTTCCAACTCCCTGGATCAGCCAGGGCTGGACCTCCGCAATTGTGGGTTAAAAATCCATTGACCTACAGTTTGGAAAACATTTTTCAACTAAAGCAATTTTTACAACATGCAATCTGAGCAAGTATAGTTTCAAAACAGAGCCATAGAGAGTTTTCTCCATAACCTCTTCTCCTTCTATACTTAATTCTTTTTTTTTTTTTTCTTGTCTCCTTATCCCTCTTTACCTACAAAGTTATAGTGAAGATTTTTAGTTTGGCCTTTATGTGGCCTCACCAGACTAGAAAAGACATGGAGACTGGTACAGTCTTCATTTTACAGATGATGTACCTGAGTCCTGAAAAACTTATGGGACCTGTCCAACAATAGCTCCTAGTCGTGGCTGATTTGAAAGTGGCTTATTTTTCAAAATACTATACTACATCAAAAATATGGAAAACTATAAGTTAGCTAAAAATGTATTTCCCCTGGAATGGGAAATGATTCAGTGGAAAAATGTGAGATGACTTTAGGCTTTAATTTAAAAAAAAAAAAGCTTTTGAAATTACAAATGCAAAGTCATGAATAAGACAATGAAGAGCTAGGACACAAGTCTAATTCATGGTTCCTCTGCTCCACCCCAGCCACCATGAAGGGAAAGATGGAGATCTGGAAACTTGTCCTTCCCAGTAATCTTGTACTGAATACTTGCAAGGCTTATGGGTTAAGGCATTTTTGCCAGGTTGCAAAACACTTGCACATATTCTCACTTATCCCAGGATCAAACTTCCAATGTATTTTCTTCCCAAGACAAACAATATCTTCCCCAAAGTGACTTTTCCTCCACTTTATTTATATAAATAGTTGGAACTTTTAAATGACTGTTTGTCTTACTGAAGAAAGATAAAAACAAAAGGGAAAATATTAGGTTCTGCTTTTGGGGGCACCCAATGACTCGAGTCCGGAGAAGGCAATGGCACCCCACTCCAGTACTCTTGCCTAGAAAATCCCATGGACGGAGGAGCTTGGTAGGCGGCAGTCCATGAGATCGCTAAGAGTCGGATACGACTGAGCGTCTTCACTTTGACTTTTCACTTTATGCATTGGAGAAGGAAATGGCAACCCACTCCAGTATTCTTGCCTGGAGAATCCCAGGGACAGGGGAGCCTGGTGGGCTGCCTTCTATGGGGTCTCACAGAGTCGGACACGACTGAAGTGACTTAGCAGCAGCAGCAATGACTCAAGTCAATGAAAGCTTGAAAACAAGATACCTCTGTCTCTCCCAGTGTAACTAAGCACCTAGAATTATGCTTTGTACAACCCAGTTCACCATTAAATATCTACAGGGGAAAAGAAATATGTAAGGAAAGGAGTAAGAAGGGAAAGAAGGAGAAAGAAGAGAAGAAAGAATCAACATGGATGAAAACTAACCACGTGTTGGACATTTGACTTATAGTCTTATTTTATGCTAACAAAGATTTTATCTCTATTTAGCTGTTGAAGGGAATAAAGTTCAAAGTTCATATCTAGTTAAGGGGCCAGGGAGAGAGAGATTTAAACTCTTACCACTTCAGTTTTCCCTGTCTTCATGACCATATTTTTCTTATATTATTGTTAACAACTTCCTAAAAGATCTCCTGGCTTCCATTCCTGCTCCACTCAAAACAGTCAGTACTCAACAACCAGAGTCTTTATAAAATATTAGTCAGATTGCAGTGATCTCTGCTTTAATTATTCTGATGGCTTTCCTTTGTACCTAGAATAAAGTGCAATGACTTTTCTAGGTCTGCAAAAACCTACCTGACCTTTATCTCTAACCTCACCACCTCATTCTCATTTACTACCCTCCAATGACACTACCAAGCCTAAATCCAGCTTTAGGTACTTCAATTTGCTCTTCCCCTTGCCTTCAGTGCTCTTTCCCAAATATCTGGGGATGGCAATTCATGGCCTACAGGCCAAATTCAACTCCCAGACTCCTGTCTGTTTCTATAAATAAAATTTGATTGGTACACAGCCACATCCTTTCAACTGTTTTATCAGTGAATGCTTTTGCAGGACAGTGGCAGACTTGTATAGTCAGGACAGAGACCACATGAGCTGCAAAGCCTAAAATATTTACTATCTGGTCTTTTTAAGGGAAAAAATAAAATAAAAGATTGCCAATCCCAGTCCTATATTATGGTCTGGTTGGTTCTATCTTGTCACCCAGAAGAGGTGTCCATCTCAAATGTTCAAAGAGAGGTCTTCCCTGACTATCCACTCTAGAATAGCTCCTTGCCACAAATCATGCCATCTTGTATTACGGTCCTTATAACATCTATGGCTTTCCTGGTGGCTCAGCTGTAAAGAATCTACCTGCAATGCAGAAGCCACAGGAGGCATGGGTTCAATCCCTGGGTCAGGAAGATCCCCTGAGGGATGGCATGGCAACCCACTCTAGTATTCTTGCTTGGAGAATCTCATGCATAGAGACTGGCAGGCTATAGTCCATAGGGTCTCAAAGAATCAGACACGACTAAAGTGACTTAGCACACATGCACACACAGGCTCAGAGGTAAAGGATCCATCTGCAGTGTGAGACACAGATTCAATCCCTGGGTCAGGAAGATCTCCTGGAGAAGGAAATGGCAACTCACTGCCGTATGCTTGTCTGGGAAATTCCATGGACAGAGGAGCCTGGTGGGCTATAGTCTATGGGTTCACAAAAGAGTTGGACACAACTTAGCAATTAAATAACAACACTTACCTTACTCATTTATTTCTTTATTTGTTTACTATCTAATGCTCCTTTTAGAATATGTGCTCCAGGAGAGTTATGAGATATTCTAAATTTTATTTACAACATTTGCCAGTTATTAACATAGAATAGCAATGCCAAAGAATGCTCAAACTACTGCACAATTGCACTCATCTCACACGCTAGTAAAGTAATGCTCAAAATTCTCCAAGCCAGGCTTCAGCAATATGTGAAACTGTGAACTTCGAGATGTTCAAGCTGGTTTTAGAAAAGGCAGAGGAACAAGAGATCAAATTGCCAACATCTGCTGGATCATGGAAAAAGCAAGAGAGTTCCAGAAAAACATATATTTCTCCTTTATGGACCACGCCAAAGCCTTTGACTGTGTGGATCACAATAAACTGTGGAAAATTCCAAAAGAGATGGGAATACCAGACCACCTGACCTACCTCTTGAGAAACCTGTATGCAGGTCAGGAAGCAACAGTTAAAACTGGACATGGAACAACAGATTGGTTCCAAATAGGAAAAGAAGTACGTCAAGGCTGTATATTGTCACCCTGCTTATTTAACTTATATGCAGAGTACATCATGAGAAACACTGGGCTGGAGGAAGCACAAGCTGGAATCAAGATTGCCACGAGAAATATCAATAACTTCAGATATGCAGATGACACCACCTTTATGGCAGAAAATGAAGAACTATAGAGCCGCTTGATGAAAGTGACAGAGGAGAGTAAAAAGTTGGCTTAAAACTCAACATTCATAAAACGAAGATCATGGCATCTGGTCCCATCACTTCATGGGAAATAGATGGGGAAACAGTGGCAACAGTGGCTGATTTTATTTTTCTGGAATCCAAAATCACTGCAGATGGTGACTGCAGCCATGAAGTTAAAAGATGCTTACTCCTTGGAAGGAAAGTTATGACCAACCTAGACAGCATATTAAAAACCAGAGACATTACTTTGTCAACAAAGGTCCATCTAGTCAAGGCTATGGTTTTTCCAGTGGTCATGTATGGATATGAAAGTTGGAATACAAAGAAAGCTGAGTACTAAAGACTTGATGATTTTGAACTGTGGTGTTGGAGAAGACTCTTGAGAGTCCCTTGGACTGTAAGGAGATCCAACCAGTCCACCCTAAAGGAGATCAGTCCTGAGTGTTCATTGGTAGGACTGATGCTGGAGTTGAAACTCCAATACTTTGGCCACCTGATGCGAAGAGCTGACTCATTTGAAAAGACCCTGATGCTAGGAAAGATTGAGGGCAAGAGGAGAAGGGGACGACAGAGGATGAGATGGTTGAAAGGCATCACTGCCTCAATGGACATGGGTTTGGGTGGACCCTGGGAGTTGGTGATGGACAGGGAGACCTGGCGTGCTGCAGTTCATGGAGTCACGAAGAGTCTAACACAACTGAGCAACTGAACTGAGTCTCTGGATAAATATTTTTAATAAGTGAATACATGATGGAAATGCTTGGGTTTTATTATTCCAAAACTCAGTATTTTCCACTATGCTATATTTTCTAATAACAAAAGAATGTTCTGGCCAAAAGAAAGAACAATGTATAATTAAGCAAATTTTGTTCAATCCTGCAGATCTATTTTGGATTCAGTAAAGATAGACATCATCCCGCCCTCAGGAAAACCATAAAGTCTATGAAATGCAGAGTACACATTTGTAGGGTGCACTGCAACTTAATTGGCAGGGCCATATCACAGATCTATCTGTAACCACCAGACAAAAGCATCTGGAAGGTTTCCATGGGGAGAGAAGTTTGTTCTGGATGAGTCCTAGAAAACACTTCAAAGTAAGCAGTTTGTCTTTTGTGCTCAGCAACTTTGTTTTTCTCCTTACAGCAATCCCCTTCTTCCATTAATGCAATTGCTGACCTCCTGCTGACTAATCCTGGTGTATTTAAGACACCCAGTTCAAAGTCCACAAGCAAGACAGCCACCCATGCTCCTGACACTCTTTTCCTTTTATTCTTGATACTCAGTCCTAAAGACCTTCATTAGCTAAATAAAGAGCTGATGGCAAGTCAATTCATGGATTGCCACTCTGTGAGGGGGCCCTTGTCCTAGAAAGTTCACTGCCTTTACTTAAATGTCCATTAAGAAATAAGTTATTTCTAATCCTTTGGTAAGCCAAGTTACCAGTACTAACTTTACTTCCAGGATATCACTGAATGTGTAATACACTACCAAACAATTCTTGTTTGGAGTCAGCATTACTCCAACTAATTGAAACATCTGAATCACTTAACAAATCTGTAAAGTGAAGGTCTAGGATTTGATGATCTCTAAGTCCTTTCAGTGACAAGAACCTATGTTTCTAAGATGACCACCAGAGACTTCAGGGCAGAGCAAAAGTGTGTGGATTATGGACATTGAGGTCACATTGGTGGGAGTTATAGTGCTGTGTGCTTTGCAGAAAATTCCTTAATCTTTCAGCGCCCTGGTTCCCTGGTTATACTATGGACGTAATAATGGCCACCTTTTCTGCGGATGAGATTGTAATGTGCTAATTGCATATAAAGCACTTAGAACTGTACCTTGCTAACAAATGGAAGCTACTTTCATTAATATTTTTATAATATGTTCTAATTTCAATAAATTTATGGTAGTATAATACTGAATATTGCATTAGTTATATTTTTATGAAACTATCATCTTAGAGATGGAGAAGGCAATGGCACCCCACTCCAGTACTCTTGCCTGGAGAGTCCCATGGATGGAGGAGCCTGGTGGGCTGCAGTCCAGGGGGTTGCTAGGAGTCGGACACGACTGAGCGACTTCGCTTTCACTTTTCACTTTCATGCATTGGAGAAGGAAATGGCAACCCACTCCAATGTTCTTGCCTGGAGAATCTCAGGAATGGGGGAGCCTGGTGGCTGCCGTCTATGGGGTCACACAGAGTCAGACACGACTGAAGTGACTTAGCATAGCATAGCATCATCTTAGAGAAGAGGCAAAACATACTAACATAAATTTCAGAAAACTGGAAGAGCTGAGAAGAAATGATAATATGAACCAACACAGATTAGGTCACATATCAGAATTCAGGGGGCTACTTAGCACAGTTCCACAAAAGAACTATGACCTATTGTTGACCTTAAATCAAAACATCTGTTCTCAAAGGAAGATATTAAGGACTGGAGGGGAGATGGACTTGAATTGACCTTTGCCCTTGAACTGATGGGCTGCTCCTGATAATGTAAAACTAATAGAACCTGTCTTATTGAAATCAAGGTTTAGAAAGGAAGGTACAAGTTGTAAGTAGTTTTTTTTAGTCTAAATGTGGTTTATACAGTGGCTCTCCTATGATAAGGAGACTTGAGACTTGGTAAAGCTCCTTATTACATTTACCAAAATTTTTAGCATTGAAAACCTTTACTTTCCAAACTTATCCAATTTATTCTGTGTAATGAAATGAAGAAAATCATATTTCCCAAAATTCCTCTTAGGGAGACTTTGTATTTATTCAAAAGAAATTACTTTCTTTAGAGTATGAGACCCTAAGGAAATGGTTAAGTAACACAATACAGCAATTAAATTGTTCCGCCTAATAAAAGGATGAGGAATTTTAACAAGAGAGGATTCTAAAGAGGAAGACAGGGGCCAGTAAGGCAGAAAGACAATATGAGGAGTGGGTGAAAGGCTTAGGGGGGAGAGAGAACCCCTATTGGTTGAGTGGCAGAGAAGAGAATTAGGAAAAGATCAGAAGTGTCTGATTTGGAGGGAGTATTAGGCTGTTTGCTTTGAGTGTACAGTGTAAACCCCTTCCTCTGTTTCCCGTAAGGGAACTTCAAGAACGCCATCTTTATTGCTCACTTGTGATTTTATGGGTTATTTTGTAGACCTGGAGAAGGGCTGAGCTCTGTGTTCAAGTCAGTACAGGGAGAAAACAATGTTCCTGGGAATCCTAACTTAGAGAACAGTGAGAATGGGGGAGGGAGAGCTAATTTCTAAGCCAGACATAATCATATTTCTTTATGGTTTCTCATAATATTTTTTAATGAAGTTTTTAGAAACTGACTCATCTGTACTAGTATATGGAAAATTAAGACCAGAGAGACAGGGGAACTCAAAATTGTGATAGGAATACCCTCCCCAAAGGGAGACAGAAGATTAGAAGGTGGAGTTCAGGGAACAGTTCCGTAACCTTCCCATCAGACTATCCACCCTTCCCCTACCAGACGCCTTTCCAGCTTATCCCTCAGAGAATTTTGCCCTTACTTTATCTATGACAGTGCTGTCCAGAAGAAATATTATGCAGGCCACATATGTAATTTTAATTTTTATAGCAGCAAAACTTTAAAAAATGTAAAACTAGAGAAGTAAATTTAAATAATATATTTTATTTAACTTAATATTTCTAAAATATTACTATTTTACCATGTAATAATCAGCATAAAATTATTAATGAGGTATTTTTACATTTTTTACACAAAGTCTTTGAAATTCAATGTATATTTTATATTTGCAGCACAGCTCAATTGAAACTGACCACATTTCATGTGCTCAATGGCTACATGTAGCTTGTGGCAACCATTCTGAACAGCAGTTAATTGAAGATGTGAATCCTATACACAATTATAATCTCAGACAAGTAGAGGTCATTTCCAGCTGCATCCATGGACAAATGGACAGTGAATTCATGTTGGCAATATTAATTGTATAGCATTTAGACATGGAAAATTTATTCTTAAATTATGAATAAGTAGTTTAAGCAAGTGAACCCAGCAATTATTGCATATTACTACATGTGGCTATTGAAATGAGCACTTCCATATATTACCACATTTAATCCTCTCAAAAAAACACCTGATGAAGGATGATTATTGAGATTGAAACAGTAGACCTGTGTCCAATATCTATTTCACCCTTCTCATTTGCCTTTCTGAAGGGCAGAGAGTGAAATGCTAAATGCTGTATTTCCCAGACTCCCTGGAAACTAGGGTTCTCAATGTGATTTAGAGTCAATCAGTAATCCCAGGGACACGGGAGCCTGGTGGGCTGCCGTCTATGGGGTCGCACAGAATCGGACACAACTGAAGCAACTTAGCAGTAGCAGCAGCAGCAGATACACATATGTGAGACCCGAGGGCTGGAATTGAGGCAGAGACTGCATTTGGTGGGGGGCAAAGGAACTGAGTTTTCAGCAACAGAATTAAAGAGACATGCCATTGTCCAGTCTCTGCTTGTGAATATGGAGAAGTAGAGTCCTAGGGATCCATCCTAGCAGAGTCCTAGGGATTGCTGGGACAGATTAGAGCAAATACAGCATGGGGAGGCAGTGGCAATTGTGGCAGTGTCTTTCTAATTAAGTAGACTTTTGAACATTGTGATTTCCCAATGATAGCCACAAATTGGGTTGGTTCTAAAAGAATCTTCATCCTAACTCTGAAAACAGAAACAAAAAAACCCAGGTGTTTCCTGGATGACTCAGTTCTGCAGTGTAAATGTAGAAGTTATTCCTCAGTGCTCTTGGCTAGATTCTGTTTCTCTCTCCCAATGGTTCCATGAGCCATTTCCACAGACCACCACACTCACCCATCACATCAATGATATGTTAATTAGGTGGGGTGAGTTCAAAATGGATAACATACTGAAGGGTTTGGTAAGACATGCATACTACAGATGTGTGTGTGTGTGCTCAGTTGTATCTAACTCTTTGCCACCTATGACCTGTAGTCCACCAAGCTCCTTTGTCCATGGAATTTTCCAGGCAAAGATACTGGAGTGGATTGCCATTTCCTACTCCAGGAGATCTCCCCAACCCAGGGATCAAACACATGTCTCCTGGATCTCCTGCACCTCCTGCACCAGCAGGCAGATTCTTTACCATTATGCCACCTGGGAAGCCCTCAGTACTATGGAGAGAGAAAAATAAATCCTGAACATTGAGAAATTTGCCATTTCGATTTTAGAGGTCCATTGATCAGAGTTATGGCATGACATCCCCTACAAAGTCAACAGCAAATGGCTATACCTTACCACAAAATTGAAAACACCAATGCCTGCTATGCCCCCTTTGAATTCTAGAGGTAATATGGTCCCCATGTGGGTATAATGTTCTGGCCCTTATACTACATGAGAAGCTTCCAACTTGGAGCCTGACCTACAATATGAAAAGGCTCTGTTGCAGATCCAGGTTGAGGTACAATCAGCTATCACTTGGGCTATATAAGGTGGCACAACTTATTGTGTTGGAAGTGTCAATGATAGGAAAAATTGCAGTAGAGAATTTATTACAAACTCCAGGAAAAGGATCACAGCACAGGTCTCTGAGGTTTTGGAGAAAGGTCATACCATCCAAAGCAGAGAATTACATACACACATTTGGAAAACCTGCTTGGGCCCTGGTAGAAACAGAATGTTTGCTAATAGGACACCAAGTGACCATACATCTAGAAATGTCCTTTAGGAGTTGGATCCTATTTGACCTGCAAAGTCAGAAAGTCAGTAACAATCCATTATAAGATCCAACAGTACATGTGAGATTTGGTACAAGTAGGACCCGAAGGCACAAGCAAGCTCCAAAAACATGTAACATGTAATCTAGATCCCAATGTCAGCCACCATGGTTGCATCAGCAATGTCCTCTCTCAACTCACTCTGATGGTTGTTGGGGTGGGGATTTTGTATAGCCAGCTACAAAGAGGTGAGGGGAGCTGCTGCTTGGGTTATGAATGTGTTGGATCAATATGTGGGTGCAAGTAAATAATACATGGTGACTGTACAGCCTGGATGCGGAATAACAACCTATGACTGCCACCTGGACTTTTTCCTTCCAAAGACTAGCAGGTAAGAAAAGGAGACATTATCCTGGTCAGGTTAACCAACGCTGATCAGCATGAAGAGGTAGGAATCTTTTTGCACAATGGAGACAGGGTGGAAGATATATGGAACTTGATGATACACTCGGACACTTCTTTGTACTCCCTCGTCCAATGGTAATTGTAAATGGATGGGACAGCAACCTCTGCCTGTGAAGGATATGATTACCAGGAAGTCAGAAATCTCAGGTGTGGAGGTTTGGTGACCCCACAAGTGATCCACCAAAACCTTTAGTGGTGCTGGCTGAGGATGAAGGAAACTTGGAATTGATAATTAAGGAAGGAAATGATTAGTATCAGTTGTGGCTCCGAGACCAACTGCAATGATGAAGGTTGTAATTTTCTTTACTCTCCTCCATCTTCTAGGTTCTCCTTCGAGAAAAGAGACTGAATGGAACAGTTGATAAGCTACCTCTTGAATCCACTTTGGATATGGATCTGTGCAATGTAAGGTATGGACTGTGGCAGACATGGATCTAAAAGACTCTTTAGATTCCCCTTTCAAGAAAGGATTCATCACCTGTATGTGAGGAGTATGGATAGCTGAGGTTCTCAAACTTCTTCAGATTCACCTGGACTTCCGAGTCAAGGTGACAACACTTGTGGGAATCCCTCCAGCTAATACTGAGGTAAAATAGCCCAACCATTTCCACCAGTGTGGGATTTCTGTAATAGGTAGTAATTTTGCCAGTGTTCCCTACTAGGCTAGCAGAGACTGTCAGATATATACCATGATCTGATGACTCACCCTCCCTAACCTTGTTTCTTCCCTCTTCCTTTCATAGGTGTTTCCTTTACAATAATCTTTTGTCCTCCTACTTCCAACTCAGATTCCACTTACCAGTAGAGCCAACCAAAGCAAAGGGTCTTCTCTCTTGGTAGAGAGAAAGATTATAAATAAATATATAAGTATAAAAATATATTGTTAAAATGTGATTTCTAAGGAAATAATACAAAACAAGGGGATTTGTGAGTAATAGAAATACTATTAATATTGGGTAGGGCTTCCCAGGTGGTAAAGAATCCACCTGCCAATGCAGGAGACACAGGTTAGATCCCTGGATTAGGAAGACCCCCTGGAGTAGGAAATGGCTTCCAACCCCAGTATTCTTGCCTGGAAAATTCCAAGGACAGCAGAGCCTGGTGGGCTATACTCCAGGGGGTTGCAAAGAGTCAGACACAACTGAGCAACTGAGCTCACATGTATTATTAGTGGGCAGGCTTTTAAAGCTTATCTGAGAGGATACATGTGAGTAGAGACCCAAATAAAGTGCAAATATGTAAGGCATGCAAATAACTATTTGAAGGAAGAATGAGTCTGCTTTTTTCTTTTCCCACATATACCACACTGAATTTTCCCAATCAACTTTAGCCCTGTTCATCCCATTTTTAGCTAACAATTTGATATTCTGCATCACCAAGACTATCGAGATATTTTGACATGTATTCTTTCCATCATCTCTTAAACCAAATATCTCTCTGCAACTTTATTTTTCCTTTCTTTGCCTGTGACCCTCTCTCTGGGGAAGAAGAGTCTGCTCTGATGGCCAACACTAATCTCTTCATTTGTAACTGAAGACAAGCAACGTAGTGGTGTTCTCAACTGCCAAGAAAAAAATTATGCATTTCTTCCTCCAGGGAACACTGCCATTTTCACAGAGAGGGAATCAGAAACTGCCGATGTTTCATAAAATAAGACAGATGAATCTCAGCACCACATTGCAAAGGACATGTTCAGTAAAGTGTTCGTTAATTCATCACTTAGTAAGCACCTGCTTATGTGCTTGGTTTTAGCAGTGATAACAGAAAGATAGCCAGGACCCCAAATCTTCGACCAGCTGTCTCCTGCTATAGATTCTTAATAGGATATATTAAGAATTCTTAAGAGGGCACATTCTTATAGATTCTTAATAGAGCATATTTGGCACAGATGACACTCTAGGGAAATGCATTCAAGTGTCTTATTTTGATGACCTGGGCTGGTTCACATATGCTGCCTGCAATGTCCTTCAGCCAAACTAACTTAAAGTCCAACTTGAAGCCTTAGAATGATGTTTTGGGTTTTGTTTTTTTTTTTCTACCAGGTCTACTCTAGGAATTTTCCTGGATGATATTTTTTTAATGGAATAGTACAATGAGGGACAGAAAGATGATTTTAAGAGGAAGAACCTGTCTTTGTAAGGCCCAGAGAAAAATGCCCCAAGGAGCTCATTCTGTGTTTTCCTCTTTGTCCAGTACTATTGGCCTTTCCTGGTGCACAGATGCTACAAAGCCAGGGGAAGTAGATGTATTGCTGCTCCAGCCCTGTTGGAAACAAGATAGAAAGAAGCAGTAATAATCCCAGCTCACAATCTTCTGGACAAAACATATCTAACCTCTTTGATCCATCTTTTGTAAGATAAATCCACTCTTATCTCTCTAACATCAACCAAATCATAGATCCCCAAGAAATGTAATAACTTCATTTATTTTGTGACTGATAGTTATGCCTGTTGTCAAGGATGTACCCTTCTTTTCATAACCTTTCAGAAAATAAATATCCTTATGATAAACAATTGAGAAAGCAATATTACACCATGTCCGGCATTTTCTAAGTAGTTCAGAATTTAAATTCAGTTAGTTCTTTTGCCATTGTTGTCTGGATTTCTCTGAAGAGTGGCCTCCACTTACAAACATCACCCACTTAAAACTTGCAGCTCCAGGTTCTTCCTCTCTTGCAACAACTTCATCCCTATTTCTGAAATTGTGATTTCCTGCCATTGTGGAAACAATGGAAACTTTAATAGCCACGGTGATGAACTCTTAGAAAACCTTTACCCACTTCCCCACTGGATGATTCATTCACTTTCTCTAGTTTAAAAAAAAAAAAATCAAATCTGCTACTTGTCCAGAACCCAAATATAGCACCATAAACTTTAAAACAATTCCTCCCTGTGTACAATATACAATTTGCAATGTTTTCTTGTGCATAATACATAAACTGATCCTAAAAAAGTCTTGTGAAGTGAGCAAAGTAGGAACTATCAGCTCCATTTTATTGAAGGAAAATGTGGTACCTATTTTTGTGAATTTGCCAAACTCCGCTTTCCTCAGGGTAACTACCCTAATCCCAAATCTCTATGTCTTCCTCCTCAAAACCCATCTTTGTATAATATGACCCTATCTCCAGTCAAAATTGATTGAATCAGGAAAGAACCCAACTGAATCATTCTCATTCCCTCAATTAGTAATCTGAAACTGGGACAGAAATAGAGATGGGGAGAGAAATTTTAAGAGAAGTGGGGACAAGCAAAAAGAGACAAGAAGTGGTAGGGAAAGATGAGAAGAAGCTGTTCAAGTAAGTGGAGCTGTAACATTAAAGAGCTTTTATCAGAAAAAGTCACAAGAGTAGATAAAAATTACATAGATTGCAGAGAAAAATAGAGACCAAAAAATGAGAAAGAATGTTGAAACTTCAATTTCCATGGTCTATGGTCTTCCTAAAATCTGACTATATTCTTATCCATGAGCTTCATGAGATGTTGTCATAACTCACAATGAACTTTTCTTTTCCTTAAGCGAGGCCTGATTTCCATATTGGGAACCAACATGAAAAATATGATTCAAAATGATTAAATTTATCCAAGATTACATTTTCAGGTAGTGGTTACAAAATTCAAAATCAAAGTCTAGTTCCCAGACTTCTAGTCAATTAATTATGAAGAGTTATTCTATGCTAGAGACATCTACTTAGATCAAGAGATAATGAATATAGAAAGATTTGTGTATTAAATTCAGAAGGAGAAAGCACAGAAATGGAAAAAGTCAAGATGATTATAATAGGTTGACTGGTGTTTTCCCAAAGATATGTCCACCTGGTAACTATAAATGTGACTTTATTTGGTAAAGGCTTTGCAGATGTAACTAAGAATCTTGAGATGAGATCATCCCGGATTATGATGGGCCTTAAATCCATTGGCAAGTGGCCTTATAAGAGAAGGAACATGGAAGAAGGCATACAGGAGAAGTCAATGTAAAGAGAAAGGCAGAGATTATAGTGATGTAGCCGCAAGCCACCAAACACCAAGGATTGACAGCAGCCACCAAGCGCTCAAAGCCAGAAAAGAGGCATGAAATGGACCAGCCCTGAAGATGCTTGGATTTCAGACTTCTAGCCTCCAGAACTGTGAAAGAATACATTTGTGTTGATTAAGTCACCAAGTTTGTTATAGCAGCCACAGTGAACTAACACAATGATTAAACGTATAAACAAATAGAAAGAATGAAAAGAAATTAGAGAATGAGAAGTTAAGAATAAATTATGAGAGCCTGGGATATTCAAACTACAATGTCCACATGAGAAGGCAAGGGGTTAACAGCCACTTGGCTTTGTTTGGGGCATCTACCTTTATTTAACAGCGATGAAGTGCCAGGTGGGAGGTGCCTGTGGAAGATACAGAGACTGGAAGAGGGCACTGGACCTTAAGGAGCTCACAATTTGTGAGCCTGTGTTGGAGGTGGACTATTAAGACTCAGTCTACCAAGTATTATTAAAGTACTATTCTAAAATTGTTTTTTTCTTTTTTAATTTTTGTAAAGGATTATTGAGGATTTTTTTTTCTGCTATGGCTTTATCAGGATTAAATAAAACATCTCTTTTTTTCCCTTTTTTGTTAACACCCGCGTATGTATTATTTGCTCCTCTACCACTCCCATCACCTTCAAAAAGAAAGTGAGATGTTTCTCAGGCTAGAAGCTCCTTGATGTGAGAGAGAGGTAAATAGCATTCTCTGTTTAAGTCTAAGGACTAGAAATCTTTGTGTTTCAAAAATGGAGCCCACCAAGGTGATTAGAGTGGCTTATCCACATGTGGGAATGATGGAAGCTGTGGCTTTAAGAGGAGAAGTAGGTGGCACAACTCCAAGGAAGTTTAGTTCCCTAGAAACGGGAGAGGATCTGGCAGATTGAAAGGGCTTGATGTATGGAAATCTGCAGGCTCCTCATACACAGCACCCCATAAATAGATCTCAGAGGGAAAACAGTTGTATGAATACCATGGAGACTAAACTCTATTAAAAAAAGTTTCATATTATGTCAAAATCAGAATATCTAAGGACAGCCTTATCTATTGCTGCTGAAAGGAGAAAAAGTAGATCATGGTACATGAATAGCTTCCTTCCCCTCTTCTTTCTCCTTCACAAAAAAGAATAACTTACATGATTTACAGAGTAATGAGTCATATTAACACATGGCTGATTAGTTCATTTGCAATTTTAGTGACAAATTCAGTCTTCTATAATGTATAATGTGTAAGATTTTTATACACAAAATGAACAATGTATGTATTATATGCTCCCCAGGTAATGGTTATATCTTAGGCGAATTTATACAACTTGCATAGAGGTTGGGTATTTAATGAAAGAATATTCTGGGAGGAATTTGTGACAAATAGCTCCAAAAGAACTTGTGAATATCTCAGAAAGCTTCTTGCTTCTTCTTAACAGAACAGAGCCTCTATACATTCAGAAGCAGGGGCTCTTTATACTTGGTGTTTATAGAGTCACTGGATTATAAAGTTCTCAACCTCTTCTCATTTACCTTACTAAGAAAAGAAATGAACATTCTGTGGTGACCAAAATGGTAAGGAAATCTAAAAAAAGAGTGAATATATGTATATCATACGACTGATTCACTTTGCTGTATAGCAAGAAACTAACACAACATTGTGAACAGCTATATTCCAATAAAAATTAATTTAAAAAGAAATTACCAACTGTATACTAAAAAAAAATACAAACAAATAACACAACAGAAATCTTTCTTCTTTGGGTTATCCATTGTAAATCATAAATTTTTTTTGACCATGGCTAAATGAAATATTATAATTTCTTCCCATAACACTAATTAATGTTAGTGCAAGCATAACTGTAGTTTAGGACTGTGAATTTTAAATCATTATAACTAGCCTCAAACACATCTTTATTAATCAAAATGGGAACCATTACAATCAACACATTTTTGCATTGAGAAATAAGTTTATTTTTTCCTATGGCATAAAAATGCATGCCTTGGGATTCAATGAACTCCTGGAAAGCATTTTCTGAATCCTGCTGGTTGTGGAAACATTTTCCCTGCAAAAAGTTGTCTAGCTGCTTGAAGAAATGTAGTAGGTTGGTGAGAGGTTGGGAGAATATGGTGGATGAAGCAAAATTTCATAGCCCAATGCCTTCAACTTTTGAAGGATTGGTTATGTGACCTGTGGCATGGTGTTGTCATGGAGAAAAACTGGACCCATTCTATTGACCAATGCTGTCTGCAGGCTTTGCAGTTTTTGTTGCATCTCATGGGTTTGCTGAGCATACTTCTCAGATTTAGTGGTTTCACCGGGATTCTGAAAGTTGTAGTGGGTCAGACAGGCAGCAGACAACCAAGCAATGACCTTTTTTGGTGGAAGTTTGCCTTTAGGAAGTACTTTGGAGCTTCTTCTCAGTCTAACCACTGAACTGATCATCGTCAGTTCTCATACAAAATCGACTTTTCATCACACATCACAATCTGATTGAGAAATGGTTGTTGAGTAGAATAAGAGAAGATGACACTTCAAAACAATGACTTTTTAAATTTGCAGTCAGCCTACAAGGCACCCACTTATCAAGCTTTTTCACCTTTCTAATTTGCTTCAAATGCCAAACGACTGTAGGGTGGTTAACATTGAGTTCTTTGTCAACTTCTCATGTAGTTGTAACAGGATCAGCTTCCATGATCGTCTCAGTTGGTCACTGTCAACTTCTGATGGCCAGCCACTATGCTCCTTATCTGCAAGCCTCTCATCTCCTTTGTAAAACTTGAACCACTGTACATTCATTAGCAGTTCTTGGGCCAAATGCGCTGTTGATATTGTGAGTTGTCTCCACTGCTTTATGACTCATTTTGAACTTGAATAAGGAAACCACTCAAATTTTCTTTTTGTCTAACATCATTTCCATAGTCTAAAATAAATATAAAACATACAGCAAATAATGTCACTAGCAAAAAAAAAAAAAGCAAGAAATGTACATTAAAACAATTTATAACATAGCCCCATTTACTTGAGAACATATTCCAATATCAAATGGCAAATTTCAACAACACAAAACTCACAATTACTTTTGCACCAACCTCCCATAGCCAAGCTGGCACAGAAAATGAGCAACTTCAAATTGACTCCCAGGTGTCAGCATGAAACATCTGCATCACTGCCCCAAATTCAGCCTGCCCACATTTTCTGAACTGCATAAGACCTGAGTCTGGAACAATCCAGTAGAGGGAAGGGAATGAACACTCATGGGCTTTGATGAGTGAGAATTTGGTCACAACTAAATTTGATTCAGAAAAATAAATAAATGTGACATTTATTGCCCATAGAGATTTCTGAATTCATTCAAGCCTATTACTATTATATGTGGAGAATCTATGCTTAAGAAGGGTAAAATGTAGGATAATTAGAGCAAAGTTGAACAATGTTGACTAAAGACTCATCTTTTGACCTCATGTAATGATTTATTCATTATCCTTAATACTTAAATAGGAAAAACTAAACTCCACTTAAACTGCCCATAGCTCTAAAAACTGTGATTTACTATTGTTCTATAAATTCTTGTTAGTATTAAATCTTCTAAGAGCACATGTGGAATACATACTTCCTTAATCACCAAGTTTGGGGCAAAAAAAACCCACTGGTAGTAAGCTGAGCCTTCATCCCTATAATTGCTGCCACCCCAACTTCTGCACACTCTCTCCTCCTTCACAGCCCATTTAGCAGCATGTCATCTCTGTGAGTGGTGGTGGTGAGTGCTGGTCACTGACTAATCACCAGCTGAGTCCCTCTGGGCCTTGAGTTTAAGTAAAAGTTGTTCTGTTCATGATTCTCCTGGTTGCTGAGACTACAATCCTTCAGACTCAGTACTATGACAGTTCCTATTTGCTTTCATTGCTGCTGCTGCTACTGTATGTCCCCACCCTCTCAACTGACCTCTCTCCCAATATCTAGGAACTGCCTCTGAAGCATCCAAGATTCCAACCTTTCTGATCCAAGTCCCATACCAGCCCCTTTAGCCAGGTTTAGAAAATGCATATTTTATTTTGCATAAAATAACAGTTACCTTGAACACAATAGAGTCCTGAGAAGTGTCTGTTTTCTACCCTTTAAAAAATACACATTTATTGAACACCTATTGATCTGTTAATAAATTAACTGTGCACATTTTGTTGTGGGCAGTGAACAAAACACACAAAATCTATTTTTCTAGTAGATGGAAACATACAATAAATAATTAGCAAATAAATGCATAATATGGTGCTAAGCCACCTCAGTCATGTCTGATTCTCTGCAACTCTGTGGATTGTAGCCCACCAGGCTCCTCTGCCCTTGGGATTCTTCAGGCAAAAATACTGCAGTGGGTTGCTATCCCCTCCTCCAGGGGATCTTCCCAACACAGGAATAGAACACAAGTCTCTTATGTCTCCTGAATTGGCAGGTGGGTTCTTTACCACTAGTGCCAATATATTAGGTAGTCAGAAATGATAAGGAGTAAAACAAAGTAAGGCAAAAGGGACAGGAAGTGCTAAGGTTGGGATGGGAAAGTCTTGTTTTATACGGAAGAGTTCAGAAATATCTATTGCTAACAGACATTTGCAGCAGAAACTTGAAGGAATAAAAAAGCCAACCATGCAAACTCCTGGGAAAGAGCATCCCAGAAGAGAGAATCATGTAGCAGAACTGTGCTTGGCATGTTGGAGGAATAGCAAAGACTGTGTGGGTGAAACAGTCATCTCTAGAGTAAAGGAATAAATGGGTTAGAGCAGTAGTCCTCAAACTTGGCTGTGGAGTTTAAAAAAAAAAAAAAAAAAAATTGATACCTGGGTCCACTGTTTGAGACTGTGATTTAATTGGTCTAGGGGTGTAGCCTGACATGAGCATTTTTAAAAAGCTTGCACAAGAGATTCTAATGTATAAGAAAATTTGGACTATAGAAATATGGTAAGGTAAGGTTGCCTAGCAATACTTTAGCCCACAGAGGGTCAGTGCCATAGAGTGACATTAGTCAGAGTGGTTGCATATTTTTCTCCAACTAATTCTGCTGCCTGGGCTAAAGGTGAAGTAGTTGGAAAGTTGGATTTAACTAGGTCTGGAGGTTTGCCAGGTAACAGCAATGAAGAAAGAGAGAAACAAGGGAGTTTGTAATCTATGAAAGCAATTGTAATGAAGAAAAAAGGAATCAAAACTGGCTAAGGAGAGAAGTTAGGACTGGAAGGGAGTGAGGAACAGTGTTAAGATCAAGGAATCTTTACTTCTGCCCCGAATTCCCATGTGGGGATAATTTTCCCCACTGCTGAAGCTGCTGCTGCTAAGTTGCTTCTGTCGTGTCCGACTCTGTGAGACCACATAGACGGCAGCCCACCAGGCTCCCCCGTCCCTGGGATTCTCCAGGAAAGAACACTGGAGTGGCTTGCCATTTCCTTCTCCAATGCATGAAAGTGAGAAGTGAAAGTGAAGTCGCTCAGTTGTGTCCGACTGTTGGCGACCCCCTGGACTGCAGCCCACCAGGCTCCTCCATCCATGGGATTTTCCAGGCAAGAGTACTGGAGTGGGATGCCATTGCCTTCTCTGAATTTTCCCCACACCACCAAGCAATTCTGCACAGCAGCTGGATGTCCTACAATTCAACTCAATTCTGACACTATCTGCCCAGAGACAGCATCAGATTCCAAGATTAGGGGCTCAGTCCCACAAGACTGCCCTCTACTTCAGATGCCAATCGCAAGTCCAGGTTGTCACCTGCGCTTTAGACTGACCACCTATAGATCAGAGATTCCCAAAATCAATTCCTCAGGTTCAATTAATTCGCTAGAGTGGCTCACAGGGCTCAGAGAAACATTTCATAATTAGAACAGGCAAAAGGAAGAGATGGACAGGGTAATGTACTGTGAAAAGGCACAGATCTTCCATGTGCCCCTCTCCAAGAATGCCATGCTCCCCCAAGTCTTGGCTTGTCCACCAACCTGGAAGCTCACTGAAACTAGTGTTTTACATGTTTATGGAAGCTTCATTGCATAAAAGATTAAACCATTGGCCATGGGCAACTGAACACCATCTCCAATCCCTCTCTCCTCCCTGGAGGTGGAGGATAACACTGAAAATTGTAACCTTCTCATCACATGATTGTCTTCTCAGGCAACCAGCTCCCCTTTTTAGACCCTTTCCCCAAATCACCTCATTAACATGACACAAGATACCTTCATAGTTCTCATCACAGGAAATTTTGAGGCTTTGGAGAGCTCCATGCTAGCAACAAGACAAAGACCAAATATATATTTCATATAATAAATTACAATATCACAGAGTTCAAGTACTATTTGGGCTGAACATTTGTTCCCTTGGGTACTAGAGAGTTGGAAAGGGAGGCAGTGGTAGGTTTAGATATTACAGAGGGGATACGGTAATCGCAAATGGAAACATGTAGTGTTCAGTTCACTCGCTCAGTTATGTCCAACTCTCTGCAACCCCATGAACCACAGCACACCAGGCCTTCCTGCCCATCACCAACTCCTGGAGTTTACCCAAACTGATGTCCATTGAGTTGGTGATGTCATCCAACCATCTCATCCCCTGTGATCCCCTTCTCCTCTGTTATCCCCTTCTCCTCCTGCCCTCAATCTTTCCAGCATCAGGGTATTTTCCAGTGAGTCAGTTTTTTGCATCAGGTGACCAAAGTATTGGGAGTTTCAGCTTCAGCATCAGTCCTTCCAGTGAATATTCAGGACTGATTTCCTTTAGGATGGACTGCTTGGATCTTCTTTTGTAGTCCAAGGGACTCTCAAGAGTTTTCTCCAACACCACAGTTCAAAAGCATCAATTCCTCTATGTTCAGCTTTCTTTATAGTCCAACTCTCACATTCATACATGACTACTGGAAAAACCATAGCCTTGACTAGACAGACCTTTGTTGACAGGTAAACTTTGCTTTTTAATATGCTGTCTAGGTTAGTCATAACTTTCTTTCCAAGGAGTAAGCAACTTTTAATTTCATGGCTGCAGTCACCATCTGCAGTGATTTTGGAGACCCCAAAATAAAGTCAGTCACTGTTTCCACTGTTCCGTATCTATTTGCCATGAGGTGATGGGGCAGGATGGCATATATTAGTTTTCTGAATGTTGAGCTTTAAACCAACTTTTTCACTCTCCTCTTTCACTGTCATCAAGAAGCTCTTTAGTTCCTCTTCACTTTCTGCCATAAGGGTGGCGTCATCTGCATATCTGAGATTATTGATATTTCTCCCGGCAATCTTGATTCCAGTTTGTGCTTCTTCCAGCCCAGTGTTTCTCATGATGTACTCTGCATAGAAGTTAAATAAGCAGGGTGACAATATACAGCCTTGATGTACTCCTTTTCCTATTTGGAACCAGTCTGTTGTTCCATGTCCAGTTCTAACTATTGTTTCCTGACCTGCATACAGGTTTCTCAAGAGGCAAGTCACGTGGTCTGGTATTCCCATCTCTTTCAGAATTTTCCAGTTTATTGTGATTCACATAGTCAAAGGCTTTGGCATAGTCAATAAAGCAGAAATAGATGTTTTTCTGGAACTCTCTTGCTTTTTTGATGATCCAGCAGATGTTGGCAATTTGATCTCTGGTTCCTCTGCCTTTTCTAAAACCAGCTTGAACATCTGGAAGTTCACAATTCACGTATTGCTGAAGCCTGGCTTGGAGAATTTTGAGCATTACTTTACTAGTGTGTGAGATGAGTGCAATTGTATAGTAGTTTGAGCATTCTTTGGCATTGTCTTTCTTTAGGATTGGAATGAAAAGTGACCTTTTTGGGCCTGTGGCCACTGCTGAGTTTTCCAAATTTGCTGGCATATTGAGTGCAGCACTTTCACAGCATCATCTTTTAGGATTTGAAATAGCTCAACTGGAATTTCATCTCCTCCACTAGCTTTGTTCGTAGTGACACTTCCTAAGGCCCACTTGACTTCACATTCCAGGATGTCTGGCTCTAGATCAATGATCACACCATCATGATTATCTGGGTCGTGAAGATATTTTTTGGATAGTTCTTCTGTGTATTCTTGCCACCTCTTCTTAATATCTTCTGTAAGGTCCATACCATTTCTGTCCTTTATTGAGCTCATCTTTGCATGAAATGTTCCCTTGGTATCTCTAATTTTCTTGAAGAGATCTCTAGTCTTTCCTATTCTGTTGTTTTCCTCTATTTCTTTGCATTGATCGCTAAGGAAGGCTTTTTTATCTCTCCTTGCTATTCTTTGGAACTTTGTATTCAAATGGGTATATCTTTCCTTTTCTCCTTTGCTTTTCACTTCGCTTTTCTTTTCACAGCTATTTGTAAGGCCTCCTCAGACATCCATTTTGCTTTTTTGCATTTCTTTTTCTTGGGGATGATCTTGATCCCTGTCTCCTGTACAATGTCACAAACCTCCGTCCAAAGTTCATCAGGCACTCTGTCTATCAGATCTAGTCCCTTAAATCTATTTCTCACTTCCACTGTATAATCATAAGGGATTTAATTTAGGTCTTACCTGAATGGTCTAGTGGTTTTCCCCACTTTCTTCAATTTAAGTCTCACTTTTACAATAAGAAGTTCATGGGCTGAGCCACAGTCAGCTCCTGGTCTTGTTTTTGTTGACTGTATAGAGCTTCTCCATCTTTGGCTGCAAAGAATATAATCAATCTGATTTCAGTGTTGACCATCTGGTGACGTCCATGTATAGAGTCTTCTCTTGTGTTGTTGGAAGAGGGTGTTTGCATTCTCTTGCCAAAACCCTGTTAGCCTTCACCCTGCTTTATTCTGTACTCCAAGGCCAAATTTGCGTGTTACTCCAGGTATTTCTTGACTTCCTACTTTTGCATTCCAGTCCCCTATAATGAAAATGACATCTTTTTGGGGTGTTAGTTCTGAAAGGTGTTGTAGATCTTCATAGAACCTTTCAACTTCAGCTTCTTCAGCATTACTGGTCGGGGCATAGACTTGGATTACCATGGTATTGAATGGTTTGCCTTGGAAATGAACAGAGGTCATTCTATCGTTTTTGAGATTGCATAGAATGTATGTGTATGACCACAGAAGTAGCTGATGGATGCAGTGTGAGAACAAAAGTCACTGGGAGCTAAGACAAAAATCAACATCTTCAAGAAAGAAGGAGGGCAAATGACCTGGGAGCAGCAATGAGGAACAAAAAGCTATCCCATCCTCATGCTCAATCATAATAAAGGATACAGAAGAGAATGTCTGCTATATAAGGATGGAGAAGAAGCAACACCATCAAGGGAGTTCCAAGTTTCAGTGTGAGCAAAAACATAAAGGAAACATCCAAGAGATGAGGTTTAAGATACAGAACTTTTGCCAGGGATGGGCCATGGTTTCTCCATGGGAAAGGTTTGGGAGCTGAGAGGGTTGGAGGGCAAGTTAGACTGTGACTAAAGATTGGGTCGTGAAGGACGGCTTGGTGTACTTCTGTGGGTATGTGTAAACTCTTTTAAACAGTGCCTGGCTTCAAGTCATTGCTTTGTAATTGTCAGATACTATTAATATTTTGGTGATTTCTGTGAACACAGAGATATAAGAAACAATGGTATTAGCCCCAATAGACTTTTGGGTTTAAGAATCAGCAAACTAAAATGGACTGGAATGGGTGAATTTAATTCAGATGGCCATTATATCTACTACTGTGGGCAAGAATCCCTTAGAAGAAATGGAGTAGCCATCATAGTCAACAAAAGAGTACCAAATGCAGTACTTGGATGCAGTCTCAAAAATGACAGAATTACCTCTGTTCATTTCCAAGGCAAACCATTCAACATCATGGTAATCCAAGTCTATGCACTGACCAGTAATGCTAAAGAAGCTGAAGATGAATGGTTCTAAGAAGATCTATGAGACCTTCTAAAACTAACACCCAAAAAGATGTCCTTTTCATTATAGGGGACTGGAATGCAAAAGTAGGAAATCAAGAAACACCTGAAGTAACAGACAAATTTGGCCTTAGGAGTACAGAATGAAGCATGGCAAAGGCTAACAGGGTTTTGCCAAGAGAATGCACTGGTCATAGCAAACACCCTCTTCCAACAACACTAGAGAAGACTCTACAAATGGACGTCACCAGATGGTCAACACTGAAATCAGATTGATTATATTCTTTGCAGCCAAAGATGGAGAAGCTCTATACAGTCAACAAAAACAAGACCAGGAGCTGACTGTGGCTCAGACCATGAACTCCTTATTGCCAAATTCAGACTTAAATTGAAGAAAGTAGGGAAAACCACTAGACCATTCAGGTAAGACCTAAATCAAATCCCTTATGATTATACAGTGGAAGTGAGAAATAGATTTAAGGGCCTAGATCTGATAGACAGAGTGCTTGACGAACTATGGATGGAGATTCTTGACATTGTACAAGAGACAGGAAGCAAGACCACTTCCAAGCAAAAGAAATGCAAACAAGCAAAATGGGTATCTGAAGAGGCCTTACAAATAGCTGTGAAAAGAAGAGAAGTGAAAAGCAAAGAGAAAAGGAAAGACATACCCATTTGAATGCAGAGTTCCAAAGAATAACAAGGTGAAGTCAAGTGGGCCTTAGGAAGCATCACTACCAACAAAGCTAGTGGAGGAGATGAAATTCCAGTTGAACCATTTCAAATCCTAAAAGATGATGTTGTGAAACTGCTGCACTCAGTATGCCAGCAAATTTGGAAAACTCAGCAGTGGCCACAGGCCCAAAAAGGTCACTTTTCATTCCAATCCCAAAGAAAGACAATGCCAAAGAATGCTCAAACTACCGTACAATTGCACTCATCTCACACGCTAGTAAAGTAATGCTCAAAATTCTCCAAGCCGGGCTTCAGCACTATGTGAACCACGAACTTCCAGTTGTTCAAGCTGGTTTTAGAAAAGGCAGAGGAGCCAGAAATCAAATTGCCAACATCCGCTGGATAATCAAAAATGAAGAGAGTTCCAGAAAAACATCTATTTCTGCTTTATTGACTATGCCAAAGCCTTTGACTATGTGAATCACAATAGACTGTGGGAAATTCTGAAAGAGATGGGAATACCAGACCACGTGACTTGCCTCTTGAGAAACCTGTATGCAGGTCAGGAAGCAACAGTTAGAACTGGACATGGAACAACAGACTGGTTCCAAATAGGAAAAGGAGTACGTTAAGGCTGTATATTGTCACCCTGCTTATTTAATTTATAAGCAGAGTACATCATGAGAAATGTTGGGCTGGAAGAAGCACAAGCTGGAATCAAGATTGCCGGGAGAAATATCAATAACCTCAGATATGCAGATGATACCACCCTTATGGCAGAAAGTGAGGAGGGATTAAAGAGCCTCTTGACGAAGGTGAAAGAGGAGAGTGAAAAAGCTGGGTTAAAACTCAACATTCAGAAAATGAAGATCATGGCATCGGGTCCCATCACTTCACGGCAGACAGATGGGCAAATAGTGGAAACAGTGCCAAATTTTATTTTCTTGGGCTCCAAAATCACTGTGGATGGTGACTGCAGCCATGAAAATCAAAAGACACTTGCTCTTTGGAATAAAAGCTATGACCAACCTAGACAGCATATTAGAAAGCAGAGAAATTACTTTGCCAGCAAAGGTCTGTCTCGTCAAGGCAATGGTTTTTCCAGTAGTCATGTATGGTTTTGAGAGTTGGACTATAAAGAAACCTGAACATAGAAGAATTGATGCTTTTGAACTGTCATGCTGGAGAAGACTCTTGAGAGTCCCTTGGACTGCAAGGAGACCCAAGCAGTCCATCCTAAAGGAAATCAGTCCTAAATATTCACTGGAAGGACTGATGCTGAAGCTGAAACCCCCAGTACTTTGGTCACCTGATACGAAGAACTGACTCACTGGAAAAGATCCTGATGCTGGGAAAGATTGAAAGCGGGAGAAGGGGACGAGGATGAGATGGTTGTATGGCATCAGTGATTCAATGGACATTAGTTTGAGTAAACTCCGGGAGTTGGTGATGGACAGGGAGGCCTAGCATGCTGCAGTCGATGGGATCGCAAAGAGTTGGACACAACTGAGCCATTGAACTGAACTGAAGCTTTTGGGATGATGACATTGATGAATTTGTGATTTAGGGGGACTAGATGGAGACAGAGATTTCATAAAAGCATGTGGAGTTTTGGCTTTGTATCAACAGGAATAAGTACAAGAAAAGGGAGTACAGAACATAAGATCATAAAAATCTCATAAAATTAAAGAAAAGCTATTAAGAAAACTCCAAAAACTTTCAGAGAAAAAGAATGCCTTCAGGAGACTTGAAATTTTTTGAAATTCCTAAAAGCTAGAAAATAGGGCAGCTGTGAGTACCAGATGTATACACATTCTCTGATACTCCTTCCTTCAAGGTGGAATTAATTCCCCTCCCCTGAGTGGTGGCCCAAATTTAGTGACTTTCTTCTAACAGAATAGAATGTATAAAAGTGATGGCATGTGACTTCTGAGATTTGTTCATAAAAGACATTTTGGACTTCTCCTTGTTCTTCTTGGACCACCAGCTCTGGAGGTGTCCAACTACCATGTCCTGAGGATACTAAGCAGCCCTATGTAGAAGCACACCTGGGAGGAACTGAGGCCTTCTCTAACCACCAGCTCTGACTCACCAGTCATGTGAGCCAGCCAACACAGAAGCAGATTAGATGGGCCCAGGCCAACACCTTGACCTCCTGCGAGTATCTGAGCCAGAACCCCTGAGCAAAGCCAATCCCAGAGCCCTGACTCTCAAACTGCCTGTTGTTGTTGTTCAGTCACTCAGTTGTGCCCAACTCTTTATGACCCCACGGACTGCAGCACACCAGGCTTCCCTGTCCTTCACTATCTCCCAGAGGTCAGTTAAACTCATGTCCCTTGAGTCAATGATGCCATCCAACCAGCTCTTCCTCTGTTGCCCTCTTCTCCTCCTGGCCTCAATCTTTCCCAGCATCAGGGTCTTTTACAGTGAGTCGGCTCTTTGCATCAGGGGGCCAAAGTATTGGAGCTTCAGCTTCAGCATCAGTCTTTCCAATGAATTTCCTTTAGGATTGACTGGTTTGATCTCCTTGCTATCCAAGCAAACTATGTGAGATAATCTTTATTGTTGTTTTAAGCTGATAACTTTTAGGGTAATTTGCTATGCATTATTTGATGGCTGATATTTTATGCTTGAGCTCGAAATTAGACAGGATTTACATATTTTTAAATCAAAAACAGTGTTTATTCCTTTACTTCCTTTTGAGGGGCATGCCACAATTTCCCCTATACCCTTAGGCTGCATGTATATTAATTTAGGAACAGGATGGAGAGGTGGTGGAGGGAGAGGTTTTTCTCTTCAGCCACTTACTGAGTTTTAACTAAGAGACAGCTCATCCTGAAGGAAACTGTGCACTATGTTCAGAGAGCAGAAGGTTTAATTTCTTTTTTGTTTCATCCTTCAAAACACAGAAAAGAAATGAATTTCGTAGTCTAGTAATGCTCAGGAGTTAAACTAAGAGGCAATCACTCTTGGAAGTATAAAAGATCTGACTGTCCATAGATGTTTGACCCTGAGGCCATGTCATCCAGGGCTCCTCTTCTGTTGGTTTTATTTCTACTACAATTTATTGAATTTTCCTTTTAAGCTACAAAAGCAGTACTACATACTTGTTGCAACAAAACAACTGCTATTGTATAAAGAAAACCACAAACAATCTTCCCCTTTCTTCCCCATCCCCAAGGCAATAAATGTTAATGATTTGTTCTGCATTCTTTTACCCTCTTTTGCTATAAACATGGACAAAAATATATTCTTTCCTTTGCTTTATTTTCATCTGTCCTATACCACATGTGCTACTCATCAATATGCATTTTCCCTTAAAATATTTTATATATATATATATATCACTTCATACTAATAAAAATAAATCTAACTCATTGTTTTGTATAGCTGCATAATATTCCATAATATAGATGGGCTATAATTTATTCAACCATTCTACTGATGATTTAAAATATTTATGATTAAGAATATAACATAATTATCTTTTTAGATATATTTTTACCTATAGCACTTTATAGACCTTATTCTCCAGTGATTCCTGAGTCAGTGGTTAATTTTAAGTTTTATAATAATGTTCTCAGTTTAATTCAGTTCAGTCGCTCAGTCATGTCTGACTTTTTGCGATCCCATGAATCGCAGCATGCCAGGCCTTTCTGTCCATCACCAAGTCCCGGAGTTCACTCAAACTCATGTCCATCGAGCCGGTGATGCCATCCAGCCATCTCACCCTCTGTCGTCCCCTTCTCCTCCTGCCCCTAATCCCTCCCAGCATCAGAGTCTTTTCCAATGAGTCAACTCTTCGCATGAGGTGGCCAAAGTACTGAAGTTTCAGCTTTAGCATCATTCCTTCCAAAGAACACCCAGGGCTGATCTCCTTTAGAGTGGACCGGTTGGATCTCCTTGCAGTCCAAGGGACTCTCAAGAGCCTTCTCCAATACCACAGTTCAAAAGCATCAATTCTTCGGTGCTCAGCTTTCTTCACAGTCCAACTCTCACATCCATACATGACCACAGGAAAAACCATAGCCTTGATTAGACGGGACTTTGTTGGCAAGGTAATGTCTCTGCTTTTCAATATGCTATCTAGGTTGGTCATAACTTTGTTAAAGACACTGTAGCCTTTCACAGCTATACTGCCAATGTGAAGGAGTTCCTGTTTCTCCATATTTTTGACAGGGCTACAGAGTTAGAATGTTCTGCAATTTGGAATAAAAATGGTATCCCAATCCTCTTTTGTCTTGCATTTCCCTATCAGTCATCCTGAATATCTTTTTATGTGTTCTGGGACACTGACCATTCTTTTCTTCTTCTGAGAGCAGTAAAGAGAAGGTAGTTACCTTTTTTTGCTTTTTAAAGTAATGGGCTTGCTTTTAGTGCAGTTTAAAGTGCACAGCAAAGTTAGACAGGTAGTACAGGAAGTTCCAACATGCCCTCCCCTCCCCAACACACACACACACATTCAGCCTACCCCACAACCAACATTTGTTACACCCATGAACCAATACTGAGACATCATTGTTAACCAGTCTACAGTTTACATTAGGGTTCTCTCCTTGAGTTGTACAAAAAATTTTGAACAATTTATAACATATATCCACCGCAGTAGAATGACACAAAAGTTTTATTTCCTAAATAAAATCACCTGTGTTCCACCTAGTGCTCCTTTTTTCACAACCCCTGGGTTTATATGTATATATGGTTTACACACACACAGTCTTCCAACATGCTTTTCAGAGAACAGTTCTGAAATAGATGCAGTAGAAGTGGTTCTCTGGCCCTCAGACTGTGCTCTGTAATCAGATGGTGCCACTGGTTGAACTCCACACACTGGAGGGACTGTAGGCAGGGCTTCAGGGTCAGACAGCCTCAGACTGAGCTGTGCAATCAGCCAGGGCCCCAAAGACGGGTAGAGCCTCAGTCTGGGCTTTGCAATCAGGTAGGCCATTGGCAAGGTTCCACTGTTGAGCAAAATCTCTGGCTAGGCTTTCCTGTTGGACAGGACATCCAGTTGTATCCTGCAATTGGGTGGGGCTGGATACTCTTCATGGTTGGCCGGTCACTTTCTGGGCTACCTAGTTGGGTGGAGCCACAGATTATACTCCATGACTGAGTGGATTCACCAACTGGGTTCCCTATCTTGAGGAGACCACAAGCTGTGTTCAGCAATCATATAGGGCCATAGCTGGGCTCAGGCTGCCCAGGGTCACTGTTTAGGCTCCCTAGTACAGTAAAATCAGAGGCTATGCTCAACAGGTGAGAAGGGCTGCTGGCTTGACTCTTGGCAGTAAGATGGGCTCCAGGGCTGCCTACGTTCTCTTGTCAAGCCCTTTGTCCTGACAGAACTAGAGGCTATGCTCAATAGTTGGGATGGGCTGTAAATTTGTTTTCCTGCCTGGGTACAGCCACAGAAAAGACTTCACTGCCAATAGAGACCATTGGCTAGGTTCTGCAGATGGGCAGGTAGAGCCACATGGGCACTGAAACAAACATGAATGTGATTCTCCAAGATCTGACTGCACTTTTTCTCCACTTCTTTCTGATCCCCAGTGATCAAGCCCCACAGATTCCCACAATGATTCCCCATGATGCAAGATCCAAGTGAGCCTCCCAGGAAGTGTATCCAAAGCTGAGGGGAGCAAGATGTCTATCTTGCTCTCTTTTCTCACTGGGGAAACTGTAGGTCCTGGGAAGCCATCCCTTGGTGTGGTTCTGTGCCGGTACAGGGAGCAGCAATGCCCTAGAAGTGAAACCTCTATTCTTCACCTTCTAATGCAGTCCCTCTCTATCTCTGTGGTCCAGAAAGTCACTTCAGCCTCACTCCCAGGCTCTGGGATTTTTACAGTGGTGTCTTGTCTATGGATAGTTGCTAGTTGGTCTTCTTGTGAGGGGGACTAAAGTTGGAAATGACCTTCATTGCCATCTCAGTGTTACATCCAGGGTCTCCCAGATCACACCAAAGGGGCAAGAATAGGTAAATGGTACACTTCCAGGTCCAGAGCCAAGACTTTTTGCATATCGATGCATAGGTGGTCATGACCCTCTGAGGTCCCCTGGCAGATGGTGCTCGTGACAGAACCAAAGGCAAACAGGGCTGCAGCTCCATCTTCAGGGGACAGAGCTGTTTCCATGTCTGCATCTGGGACCATGATCAGAGAATCAGCCACCTCAGTAAGACAGCCTCAGTCTTGGACTGCACTACGGTTTCACGGTCTCCTAACTGGATCCCCAAGCTCCCACAAAGGCACTTTTGTCTGAGGATGGATGCCAAATTATTGTTGCTGAATGGGAGATATAAATGAAGGGTGTCTTAATTGACCATCTTGCTGACATCACCTTCCCCAACTTATTTTATGAGAGAATGACCTTAAACTAGAATCTGGCAATGAAAACAGTGATATTCAAAACTGGTAATACATCAAAATCATTTTGGATATATTCCAGGAATACAAAATTGGGTTGACACTTTAACAATCAATTCATTTCACCGCAATTACAGAAATAAAAACTGTGTCATCATCTCAATGTATGCAGAAAAAGTCATTTATGAAATTCAGCATCCAGTCATGATGAAACTCTTAGCAAACTAATACCAGATGAAAATAATGAAAATACATTATAAAGCACAGATTTATTTTGTGACATCATTCTGGATGTTCAAAATGTGTTTTGGTTTACTCCTTAATGTTCCTTTGCTCAGGGTGATAAAGAACTGATTCATGAAGAGCTTAATAATTATACATGAAAGACTTCTGTTTAGGAAAAAACATTTCACAAGCTCAGCAGAGAATTTAAGAAATTAACTGAGTTTAATGGGCAACTTGAAACATAAGCAACTCAAAAGAAGTATTAGAAATCTAAGGATGATGTTATAATGCCATTCAAATGTCAGTCATATTTATTTCCCAGTTTGTGGAAGGGGTTTGGTGAACCAAAACATTTCAACAAGAATTCAAAGATAAACTCTTTTCTACTACCCTAGAATATCAGTGCTGGAAATTTATCTCATATACACACAAAGTAGAATCCCAGACAGTCAAACCTCTAATCACTTCCACAAAGATTGACCCTTATGGAACCCATAGTAATCCTGCTCCTGTCCCAAGATGGTGTTGGGGTAAGCACCCCACAAAGTGTCCCTGCCAGAGACCCTTCCTCACCAAAGCCTTCCCACTGACCAGAGCCCATCAATGGGCCAGGGGGACTCCCAGCACTAGCGCTCATGAGCACTGGAATGTTAAGGTTTGGATGATTTCACAGGCAATATTGTAACACTATGGTACAAGTGGTATTCTCCAATACTAGACCCCATAAGAACTAACTCACTGTCCTTGCTGGAAAAACTAGAGAAAAGGCACCTGAAGTTAAGGGAGAAGTCAGTGAAGGCTTAACATCAAAGAATGTTTCTGCCAGAGTTTCCCCCAGCTATAGAACCAAACTCAGGAAGCAAGTAATAGATTCTTTAGGGGACAAAATTCCCTTCTTATCTATCCAAAAAAAAAAAGACAAAAGCAGGAAAACATTGACCCAATAAAATGTCTGGTGGGAAAAGAATGGATGAAAACCTTTTATGAGCAATTGATAATTTAATGTTTCTGTTCAAGTGTAAAATCTTGCCTGTTGTTGTTACTCAGTCATTAAGTCATGTCTGACTCTTTGGATCCCATGAACTATAGCATACCAGGCTCCTCTGTCCTCCACTAGCTCTAGGAGTTTGTTCAGATTCATGTCCATTGAGTCAGTGATGCTACCTAACCACTGCATCCTATGCTGGCCCCTTTTTCTTTTGCCTTCAATCTTTCCCAAAATTAGGGTCTTTTCCAAAGAGCCAGCTCTTCACATCAGGTGACCAAAATATTAGAGCTTCAGCTTCAGCAACAGTCCTTCCAATGAATAGTCAGGGTTAATTTTCTTTAGGACTGACTGGTTTGTTCTCCTTGCAGTCCAAAGGACTCTCAAGAGTCTTCTCCAGCACCACAATTCAAAACCACCAATTCTTTGGTGCTCAGCCATCTTTATGGTTCAACTCTTATATCCGTACATAACTGGAAAAACCACAGTTTGGGTTATACAGATCTTTGTCAGCAAACTGATGTCTCTGCTTTTTAAAACACTCTTTAAGTTTGTCATTGCTTTTCTTTAAAGGAGCAAGTGTCTTTTACTTTCATGGCTGCAGTCACTGTCTGCAGTATTTTTGGAAACCGAGAAAATAAAATATGTCACTGCTTCCACTTTTTTCCCTTCTATTTGTCATGAAGTAATGGAACTGCATGCCATGATCTTAGTTTTTTTTAATGTTGAGTTTCAAGCCAGCTTTCTCACTCTCCTTTTTCACTCTTACTAAGAGGCTTTTTAGTTCTTCTTCACTTTCTGCCATTAGTGATCTTGCTATTAATGTGGCTCAGATGGTAAAGAATCTGCCTGCGATTCAGGAGACCAGGTTCAATCCCTGAGCTGGTAAGATCTCCTGGAGAAGGGAATGGCAACCCACTTCAGTATTCTTGCCTGGAGAATCCCACAGACAGACAAGCCTAGTGGGCTACAGTCCATTGGCTCATACAACGTTGGACACGACTGAGTGGCCAACACTTTCCTTACACTTTCAAAGACTTATTAGTATCTAGTACAAATCTGCATATGGCAGATACTCAACAAATTTCTTAAGAAAACGTTTTTCCCAAATGCAGCTATATTTTGCTTCTTCTTGAATAAACATATTGACATTAAAATTTTAAAGTCATAATTATAATTATATGGCATAGGTCAAAGAAGAAATCTCCAGATAAATTTGAAAATATTTTGAACTAAATGAAAATAAAACATCAAAGTGGGATTCAGTAACAACAGTGCTTAGAGAGAAAATTATAGCATTGAATACATATCTTAGTAAAGAAAACAGACCTAAAATCAATAATCTAAGTTTCCAACTAAGGAAACTAGGGAGAAAAAAGGCAAATTAAACCTAAAGTGGAAGAAAATAAATAATAATGATTATTAAAGATATCAGTGAAATTGAAAACAAGAAATCAGTAGAGAAAAATCAGTGAAACAAAGACAGTTACTAATCTACTATTAATCTATTCTGCAAAATATTCTGCAAAATGCAAGTCAGGAAGAAGCAGTTAGAACTGGACATGGAACAACATACTGGTTACAAATTGGGAAAAGAGTACATCAAGGCTGTGTATTGTCACCCTGCTATTTAATTTATTTGCAGAGTACATCATGAGAAATGCTGGACTGGATGAAGCACAAGCTGGATCAAGAATGCTGGGAGAAAGTTCAGTAACTTCAGATATGCAGATGACACCATCCTTATGGCAGAAAGTGAAGAAAAACTAAAGAGCCTCTTGATGAAAGTGAAAGAGGAGAGTGAAAAAGTTGGCTTAAAGTTCAACATTCAGAAAACTAATATTATGGGATCCGATCCCATCACTTTATGGCAAATAAATGGGGAAACAGTGAGAGACTTATTTTTTTTTGGGGGGGGGGGGTTACAAAATCACTGGAGATGGTGACTGCAGCCATGAAATTGAAAGACGCTTGCTCCTTGGAAGAAAAGTTGTGACCAACCTAGACAGCATATTTAAAAGCAGAGATATTTACTTTACCAAGAAAGGTCTGTCTAGTGAAGGCTGTGGTTTTTCCAGTAGTCATGTATGGATGTGAGGGTTGGACTATAAAGAAAGCTGAGCACAGAAGAATTGATGCTTTTGAACCGTGGTGTTGGAGGAGACTCTTGAGAGTCCCTTGGATTGCAAGGAGATCCAACCAGTCCATCCTAAAGGAAATCAGTCCTGAATATTCATTGGAAAGACTGATGCTGAAGCTGAAACTTCAATACTTTGGCCACCTGATGTGAAGAACTGACTCATTGGAAAAGACCCTGATGCTGGGAGAGATTAAAGGCAGAAGGAGAAGGGGATGACAAAGGATGAGATGGCTGGATGGCATCACCAACTCAATAGACATGAGTTTGAGTAAACTCCGGGAGTTGGTGATAGTCAGAGAGGCCTGGCGTGCTGTAGTCCATGGGGTCGAAAAGAATTGGACACCTCTGAGTGACCGAACTGAACTAAAAATGTTCTTTGCACATAATACAATCTTTTATATACAGGAGGTTCATTTGGTTCTTTTACACCTTTCATTCTCCTCATTACCTTCATGCTTTCTTTTAATCCTTGAGCATATATAATATTTGTAAATGTTTTAGCAACCTTGCCTAATTCCATCTCCTCTTTCATGTCTATATCTCTTTCTTCTGATTTTCTTCTCACTATAATTGACATTCTTCTGCTTCTTCATATACCAAGTAGTTTAGTGAATGCTAGAGATTTTGAATTTTATTTGTAGCTTGCTGTATTTTTTTCCTTTTATACCTTTAAAAAAGCGATGAACTTTGTTCTGTTACGTATATAGGTTAATTGTGGATCCTATTGAGCTTGACTTGATTGAGTTGTCTGTTTGATAGGGCAGGACTCATTAGTCTTTACTTTAGGGTTAGCATGGCTTTATCCCTAAGGTATAGTCTTACTAGGGTCTCCACTGAGGACCCAGTTTTTTCAGTTAAGCTTCTCTTCTCTAGTTGGTCAAACACCAATGTCTCACAGCCAAGTGCAAACTTCAGAACCTCTGTTTACCTTATATTCTTTGCAGCCAAAGATGGAGAAGCTCTATACAGTCCATAAGAACAAGACCAGGAGCTGACTGTGGTTCAGACCATGAACTCCTTATTGCCAAATTCAGACTTAAATTGAAGAAAGTAGGAAAACCACTAACCATTCAGGTATGACTTAAATCAAATCCCTTATGATTATACAGTGGAAGTGAGAAATAGATTTAAGGGCCTAGATCTGATAGATAGAGTGCCTGATGAACTATGGAATGAGGTTCGTGACATTATACAGGACCAGGGATCAAGACCATCCCCATGGAAAAGAAATGCAAAAAGGCAAAATGGCTGTCTGGAGAGGCCTTACAAATAGCTATGAAAAGAAGAGAAGCGAAAAGCAAGGGAGGAAAGGAAAAATATAAACATCTGAATGCAGAGTTCCAAAGAATAGCAAGAAGAGATAAGAAAGCCTTCCTCAGCGATCAATGCAAAGAAATAGAAGAAAACAACAGAATGGGAAAGACTACAGATCTCTTCAAGAAAATTAGAGATACCAAGGGACATTTCATGCAAAGATGGGCTTGATAAAGGACAGAAATGGTATGGACCTAACAGAAGCAGAAGGTATTAAGAAGAGATGGCAAGAATACACAGAAGAACTGTACAAAAAAGATCTTCATGACCCAGATAATCACGATGGTGTGATCACTGACCTAGAGCCAGACATCCTGGAATGTGAAGTCAACTGGGCCTTAGAAAGCATCACTACGAACAAAGCTAGTGGAGGTGATGGAATTCCAGTTGAGCTATTCCAAATCCTGAAAGATGATGCTGTGAAAGTGCTGCACTCAATATGCCAGCAAATTTGGGAAACTCAGCAGTGGCCACAGGACTGGAAAAGGTAAGTTTTCATTCCAATCTCAAAGAAAGGCAATGCCAAAGAATGCTCAAACTACCACACAATTGCACTCATCTCACAAGCTAGTAAAGTAATGTTCAAAATTCTCCAAGCTAGGCTTCAGCAATATGTGAACGGTGAACTTCCTGATGTTCAAGCTGGTTTTAGAAAAGGCAAAGGAACCAGAGATCAAATTGCCAACATCCGCTGGATCATGGAAAAAGCAAGAAAGTTCCAGAAAAACATCTATTTCTGCTTTATTGACTATGCCAAAGCCTTTGACTGTGTGGATCACAATAAACTGTGGAAAATTCTGAAAGAGATGGGAATACCAGACCACCTGACCTGCCTCTTAAGAAATCTGTATGCAGGTCAGGAAGCAACAGTTAGAACTGGACATGGAACAACAGACTGGTTCCAAATAGGAAAAGGAGTACGTCAAGGTGTATATTGTCACCCTGTTTATTTAACTTATATGCAGAGTACATCATGAGAAACGCTGGACTGGAAGAAACACAAGCTGGAATCAAGATTGCCGGGAGAAATATCAATAGCCTCAGATATGCAGATGACACCACCCTTATGGCAGAAAGTGAAGAGGAACTAAAAAAACTCTTGATGAAAGTGAAAGAGGAGAGTGAAAAAGTTGGCTTAAAGCTCAACATTCAGAAAACGAAGATCATGGCATCTGGTCCCACCACCTCATAGGAAATAGATGGGGAAACAGGGGAAACAGTGTCAGACTTTATTTTTCTGGGCTCCAAAATCACTGCAGATGGTGACTGCAGCCATGAAATTAAAAGACGCTTACTCCTTGAAAGGAAAGTTATGACCAACCTAGATAGCATATTGAAAAGCAGAGACATTACTTTGCCAACAAAAGTTCGTCTAGTCAAGGCTATGGTTTTTCCTGTGGTCATGTATGGATGTGAGAGTTGGACTGTGAAGAAGGCTGAGCGCCGAAGAATTGATGCTTTTGAACTGTGGTGTTGGAGAAGACTCTTGAGAGTCCCTTGGACTGCAAGGAGATCCAACCAGTCCATTGTAAAGGAGATCAGCCTGGGATTTCTTTGGAAGGAATGATGCTAAAGCTGAAACTCCAGTACTTTGGCCACCTCATGTGAAGAGTTGACTCATTGGAAAAGACTCTGATTCTGGGAGGGATTGGGGGCAAGAGGAGAAGGGGACGACAGAGGATGAGATGGCTGGATGGCATCACTGACTCAATGGACGTGAGTCTTAGTGAACTCCGGGAGTTGGTGATGGACAGGGAGGCCTGGCGTGCTGCAATTCATGGGGTCGCAAAGAGTCGGATACAACTGAGTGACTAAACTGAACTGAACAGACCAAGAGATACTTATGTATCATTCTGCAGCTTTTATTCTGTGGAGCTTCCTCTTCTCTTCTACTCTGACCCACATGTACCAGCCATACTGCCATCTCTAAATTTCAATTTTTGTCTCTTCAGCTCAGTAAAACCATGTCTTCTTCTTAGACTCCCCTTCACTATGTCATGTTTTGCAAAGAGCCTTTAGACAAAAGGCCAGGGAATCATGAAGCTTAACTTTCATGTTTCTAGTCTCTCCATAATCACAGTCTTTCACTGCCTATTGTCTCAAATCTGAAAACAATTGATTTGCATGTTTTTCCCACTTTATTATTTTTTTTTTATGATGAAAAGCCTAATAGAGCAGTAGTTACTCCCTTCTGAGTGGAAGAAGCAATACATAATTGATTTTACATTTTTCTTTGTGTGCCATTTATCAATGTATTTCCCTTCAACTTCAAATTTGCCTTCATTGCTTGCTCTGAAGAAACTGAGCTGGGCTCCTGACAGCTGGTACAATGCTAAGCTTTGTCAAATCAGGACACTATTAGACACGTTGCAGGAGGAAGGGGCCTTCCTTCATATTTCCACTGTGCTTCATTTGGCAGTTTTCTTCAGCATGACTTGGCTTCTCCAGCACCAAGTTCCTGCAACATGGGCAGATACTCCAGCTCTGCAGTGCATGGCAATCAACAGCACCTAGAAATAAACAATTTACTTTAGGATGGCTCTCTACATAGTATATCATCTCCAGCAAGACAGCACCTTCAGAATAGCTTTCCCCAGTACAACAGAGGGCAGATATCTAGCATGTTCCAAAGTGTAGATTTCATCTAAATTCTCCCAGCTTAGCACACTGCACTGTCTCTATCATACAGTGAGTGGGTTGATGTTGTGGCCTCTCCAATAAGGTATGGATAATAACCCTTATGCAGGAAAGGTTGTCTCTTCCTTGAGTGTTGTTGATTTTTATCATTCATTATTACCAAATTTTTTTGAATGAAGTTTCTAAATCAGAGCAGATTTCTTATTATGCTCACCACACAGTCAACAGTCAGAATAGCATTGGATCATTAGTCCCTCCACATTTGCAACCCTGCAGAGTGATGCGATAAGAGCTATATGGGAAATATATCCTACACAAATGGAAGCATAACTCTGTATTCAAGTGATGGAGAAATATAAAAGTCTTCCCTTTATACAGGGGAAAGAGATTATTTTCCTTCCTTCTCCTTCTGAGTATCTCCTTGGAGACAGAATGCAAAGAATCCTTACTCTAATCCTTTGTTATGTAAATAAATCTCTCCAGGAAGAAGATAGAGTGTCTATGGCTTTAACAACCTAGAGATTTCCTCATGGTTCCAGGCTCCACCCCTTTTGAAATGTAAACAAGCAGAGAGATAATGAATCACTGAAGACACTGACTGCAGTCATGAAGTTAAAAGATGCTTGCTTCTTAGAAGAGAAGCTATGACAAACTTGGACAGCATATTTGCTGTCCAAAAAAAGCAGAGACATCCCTTTGCTGACAGAAGTCCATATAGTCAAAGCTATGGTTTTTTCAGTAGTCAAGTACAGATGTGAGAGCTGGGCCATAAACAAGGCTGAGCACTGAAGAATTGTTGCTTTTGAACTATGGTGCTGGAGAAGACTCTTTAGAGTTTCTTGGACAGCAAAGAGATCAAACTAGACAGTCCTAAAGGAAGTCAACCCTGAATTTTCATTGGAAGGTTGATGTTAAAGCTGAAACTCCAATACTTTGGCCACCTGATGTGAAGAGCTGACTCACTGGAAAAGACCCTGATCCTGGGAAAGATTAAAGGCAGAAGGAGGAGAAGGAAGACTGAGGATGAGATGGTTGGATGACATCATCAACACAAAGGACTTGAGTTTGAGCAAACCCTGGGAGATAGTGAAGGACAGGGAAGCCTTGTGTGCTGCAATCCATGGGGTTGCAAACAGCAGACTTGACTTAGTGACGGAACAACAGCAACAGGTGCCTTACCCAAAATCATCTGACTCTTGGGAAGATAAGAGAAGCTTATTGTAAGGAAATAATTAGCTCCACCATTACAGAAACAGATGGCCTCAGTTCTAATCTTCACTGAAAGAAGTAAAATGTTCCTAGGGGAAATGAAAGCAAACCTTCTACCCTGACAGCTTATGCATTTCCATGGTTCAGGAAACTGAGATTTTTATAGGATCACTAAAAACTGTAGAGAAAATCTGTTCCCCATAATACGCTATATTAGCCCTAGGGATAGTGGCTGGATTTGCTATTCCTGTATTCTTCAGGATTATCTTAGTTGCTATCCAATATTCTCATTGCTCCAGTTCCTTGTAATAGTTGTGTGTGTGTGTTAGTCGCTCAGTCCTGTCCGACTCTTTGTGACCCCACGGACTGTAGCCGCCAGGCTTTTCTGTCCATGGGATTCTCCTGGCAAGAATACTGGAGTGGGTTGCCATTCCCTTCTCCATTGTAACAGTTACTAATTCTTTATATTAAACTCCTTATTCAAATTATAAAGTGAAAGTGAATGTTGCTCAGTCATGTCCAACTCTTTGCGACCCCATAAACTCTACAGTCCATGGAATTCTCCAGGCCAGAATACTGGAGTGGGTGGCCTTTCCCTTCATCAAGCAGCATTTGTCTAGTTGGGCCATGATTGATACAGAATTAGAACTCACCATCTTATTCTAAGACATCTAAAATAATTGCTATTTTCTGTTCAACAGGTCCAATTTGTAAAATATCATCAATACACTAGTATATATGATGTTGTATGAAATGTCATGACAAGCAAGATTTCTGTGGTCTACAGTATGATGTGCTGTGCTTAGTTGCTCAGTATTGTCTTACTCTTTGTGACCCCCATGTACTGAGGCCCACCAGGCTCCTTTTTCCATGGGATTCTCCAGGCAAGAATACTGGAATGGGTTGCCATGCCCTCCTCCAGGGGATCTTCCCAACCCAGGAATTGAATCAGGGTCTCCCATTGCAGGCAGATTCTTTACCAGCTGAGCTACCAGGGAAGCCCCTATAGTATGATAGGGAGCAGTAAAATTGTCATAGCCCTGAAGTAAGACTGAAAATACACTACTGGGCCTTCCAAGTAAAAGCAACTGCTTCTGGTTGTCCTTAAAAACCGTATGGATAAAAAGTCATCCAGGTCAATAACTATGTACCAAGTGTTATGTGCTATGTGGATTTGTTCCCTTAGAGACACTACATATGGGAAAGCAATAGCAATTGGCTCACAGTCAGATTAAGTTTACAACAGCCCATGATCATTCTCTAACATACATCTGACTTATTTGCAGCCAAAGTGAAGGAATTAAATAGCAATGTGATGGGTATTATCATCCCCACTTCTTTAGGTTTTTTAGGTGCTATTTATCTCTATAATTCCCACAGTAAAGCGACATTGTTTCTACTTACTATCTCGAAAAGGAATAGTAAATGAGATGGAATTCCAGTTGAGCTATTTCAAATCCTGAAAAATGATGCTGTGAAAGTGCTGCACTCAATATGCCAGCAAATTTGGAAAACTCAGCAGTGGCCACAGGACTGGAAAACGTCAGTTTTCATTCGAATCCCAAAGAAAGGCAAAGCCAAAGAATGCTCAAACTACCTCACAATTGCATTAATCTCACACACTAATAAAGTAATGCTCAAAATTCTCCAAGCCAGGCTTCAGCAATTCATGAACTATGAATTTCCAGATGTTCAAGCTGGTTTTAGAAAAGGCAGAGGAACCAGAGATCACATTGCCAACATCTGCTGGATCATTGAAAAAGCAAAAGAGTTCCAGAAAAACATCTATTTCTGCTTTATTGACTATGCCAAAGCCTTTGACTATGTGGATCACAATAAACTATGGAAAATTCTGAAAGAGATGGGAATACCAGACCACCTGATCTGCCTCTCGAGAAACCTGTATGCAGGTCAGGAAGCAACAGCCAGAACTGGACATGGAACAACAGACTGGTTCCAAATAGGAAAAGGAGTACGTCAAGGTGTATATTGTCACCCTGCTTATTTAATTTATATGCAGAGAAACGCTGGGCTGGAGGAGGCACAGCTGGAATCAAGATTGCTGGGAGAAATATCAATAATCTCAGATATGCAGATGACACCACCCTTATGGCAGAAAGTGAAGAGGAACTAAAGAGCCTCTTGATGAAAGTGAAAGAGGAGAGTGAAAAAGTTGGCTTAAAGCTCAACATTCAGAAAACGAAGATCATGGTATCTGGTCCCATCACTTCATGGCAAATAGATGGGGAAACAGTGGAAACAATGTCAGACCTTATTTTGGGGGACTCCAAAATCACTGCAGATGGTGACTGCAGCCATGAAATTAAGAAACTCTTACTTCTCGGGAGGAAAGTTATGACTAACCTAGATAGCATATTAAAAAGCAGAGACATTACTTTGTCAACAAAGGTCTGTCTAGTCAAGGCTATGGTTTTTCCAGTGGTCATGTATGGATGTGACAGTTGGACTATAAAGAAAGCTGAGCACAGAAGAATTGATGCTTTTGAACTGTGGTATTGGAGAAGACTCTTGAGAGTCCCTTGGACTGCAAGGAGATCCAACTAGTCCATTCTAAAGGAGATCAGTCCTGGGTGTTCATTGGTAGGACTAATGTTGAAGCTGAAACTCCAATACTTTGGCCACCTCATGCAAAGAGCTGACTCATTTGAAAAGACCCTGATGCTGGGAGGGATTGAGGGCAGAAGGAGGAGGGGATGACAGAGGATGTGATGGTTGGATGGCATCACCGACTCAATGGACATGGATTTGGGTGGACTCCGGGAGTTGGTGATGGACAGGGAGGAATGGCATGCTGCTGTTGACGGGGTCGCAAAGATTCTAACACGACCGAACAACTGAACTGAACTGAACTGATCTCGAAAAGGAGAAGAAATTCTAAGGGCTTTTATTTAATACCTGCTACCATAAGACCAATATGTTAGGGAACCACTGTGGGGGGTTCTACCAGTCACTAAGCATATCTATTCTAATTTTACATTAGAGAACTGAGGAAATAACCACCAGGTGAATCTCTTTGTGTCACATCAGAGCTAACACTGCATCTATCACCTGACTTGAGTCAACACAGTGGAGCATCACAGTCTATCAACTAGTTCCCAAACCAATGTCAATTCAAAGATCAAGAGCCCCTTGACTGAAAGGGAGCCCAAGTCTCCTTGAGGAAGTGTCCTTTATAATTAATACAAACACACATTGTAGATTTTCCACCAAATCTTTCCCCAAAGGGACCTATGCCCATAGAGTAGAGTGGCTTCACTGAGGAATAAGAAATACCCAGACCTATCAAGGATTACTTGACACTGGCCCAAAATTTATGTTAACATGTTGGGACCCAAAATCTCTCTGTGGCTCATCAATCAAAATGATAGCTTATGGGGGTCAGGTGGACAAAATGGTATGCCCTGTGGATGTCAGTCAGTCTCTTTCCCCAGCGACCTTAATGTTTGTTCAAAAGCTCCCATGAACAAAATGGCCATGTTAGCAGAGGTAGAACCTACATCTAGGCTCCACAATATGGACTTACCCTCAACAAAGTTGATCTGAATTATATCATTGCTGAGCACCTTATCTGCCAAAAGCAGCAACCAATAGTAACTCCTAAATGTGATATCATTCTTTGTTAAGAAAATCTGGTGGCAGGTTGATTATAATAGACCTGTTTCTCCAGGGAAGGGGCAGAAATCTGTCTTTGCTGGAACAGACACAAATTCAGAAAACTGATTTGGTTTCCCTTCCCATAATGCTTTCTGCCAGCCCTACCATCTGTGGACACTCGGAATGCCTTAACCACTATCATGGCATTCCGCATAACATTGCATCTGGTAAAGGACCTCATTTCACAATAAAGGAAATACAGCAATGGACTCATGACCGCAGAATTAACTAATCTTACCACATAGTTCATCATCCAGAAATAGGTGATGTATTTGAAAGATAAATGGCTTACTAATGACTTGGTTACTCCACCAGTTGTAAGATATCTTAAAATTACAGGGCTCTCTTTTAAATCAAAGAATGTATGTTCTGAATCAGACAACCATACAGCCAGAATTTATGGGTCTAGGAGTTAAGGGGTGAGAGTGGTAATGGTTTCTTTCATTCCCATTTCACCTAGTAACTCACTTGCAGGATTTTCTTTCTGTCCCAGCATACTTAGCTCCATGGGTCTTAGTCCTCATGGGCAAAATATTTCTAACCAAGAAATGTAACAAAAATAATTAAATTTAATTAGAAGATGAGACCATCACCTGGCCATTTGTGACCCCACACACCATTGAACTAACAGTAATCCCCTGTTACAATTAATCCTTTATATTAAACTTTCATTATTCAAACTGTGGTTTCCCAAATGGACCATGACTGATATACTTCTTTTTTATATTAAGCAATCAAACTATTTTCTAAGCACTATTAGCTGAATCACACAAGTTTTAATGTCTTACATCTTAATTTCTATTCAGTTCCAAATATTTTTCAATTTCCCTTATAATCTATTCTTTAATTCATCAATTATTAGTCTGTGTGTTAAATTCTGAATGTTTTTACCTGATATTTTTTGTTTGATTTAAAACTGAACTCCACTGTGGTTAGAAAACATACTTTGTATGATTTTAGTATTTATAAGTTTATCGAATCTTATTTTATGATTCATATGTTCTTTCTTGTTTCCATGGGCACTTGAAAAGTGTAGTCTGCTGTTGGTTGTAAGGTTCTATAAATATCAAAAGGTCAAACTGACTAAAACATGGAAGAGCTATTCTATTTGCTTATTTACTGCCTACTCATCCAATCAATTGCTAAGCAAGTATTGAAATCCCCAATCAGAATTGTAAATTTATCTATTTCTCTGTCTCTATTTAACTTAGTTTTGTTTTACTTATTTTAGAATTCTATTACTAGGAGCTGCGTATTTAAGATTGTCATGTCTTACTGATGAATTACCTTTTTATTTTAATAAAATCTCCCAATTTTATTTATGGTAATATTTCTTGTTTTGAAATCTTTGTCTGACATTATGAAAACTGAAGGTGAAAGTAAGGCATTTTTAGATAAGTGAAAACTGGGATAATTCTACAACACTAGAAATTGCTAAAGAAGTTGCAGAAGGTAAAACTACTCTAGTATAGAGTTTGCATGAACATAAGTTTGAGCAAACTCCAGGAGATTGTGAAGGATAAGGAAGATTGCAGTCCATGGGGTCACAAAGAATCAGACCTGATTGAGTGACTGAACAACAACAAATGTTATATACACTCATTCTTTCAATTCATCTGTATATTTTTATTTCAGTTTGTTTATATCCATTCTGACAACATCTGCCTTTTCATTGACCTATTTAGTACTGCAGACCCTTGAACAACATAGGTTTGAACTGTGCAGGTCCTCTTATAGATGGAATTTTTCAACACATATACTACTATATTTATAATCTGAGATTGGTTGAATTTGCAAATGTTGAACTACAAAGTGCCAACTGTTGGACTTCCCTTGGCACAGTGGATATGAATCTGTCTACCAAGATAGAGGACATGAGTTTGATCCCTGGTCCTGGAAGATTCCAAAAGTCATGGAGCAACTATGCCCATGTGCCACAACTACTGAGCCGCCACTCTAGAGCCTGTGAGCTGCAACTACTGAGCCTCTGTGCCACAATGACTGAAGCCCGCACACTCTAGGGCCTGTGAACCACAACTACTGAGCTTGTTTGCCTCAACTAATGAAGCCCATGCACCCTAGAGCCTCCACGTCGAAACTGCAGAGCACACGTGTGGCAACTATTGAACCCTGAGTGCCAAAAGCATGTGCTCTGCAGTCAGAGAAGCCATTGCAATGAGAAGCCCATGCACCACAAAAGAGTAGTCTCTGCTCAGTGCAACTAAAAGTCTGTGAGCAGCAATGGGGACCCAGCACAACCAAAAGTAAATAAAATTAATAAATAAAATTTTATTTAAAAACTGCCAGTTGTAAAGTTAGATGTGGATTTTCAACCGCTGGGACGGGATGGGGGCAGGGAGTGTTTGAGTACACTTAATCCCTATGTCATTTAAGGGTCAACCATATATCTAGATTGAATGTAGTTCTTAATACAACTGAATTTAAGTCTAATATTTTGCTATTTTTTTTCTATTTGTCTCATTTGCTAGCTATTCCTCTATTCCTTTTTTTCCTTAAGTATTAATGTATTTCTTAAATATTAATACTTAAATATTTTTACTATTTTATTTCTGTATTATTTTCATAGGTATACCTCATTGCATTATTCTTTTCATTATTGTTCTATGAATATACATTCTTATTACAATCTTAGTTAAAATTGTACCACTTCTTGTTAAAAAAGACATCTCATAACAGTACAGTTATGCTTATCTTTCTATATGCTATAGCTGTCATGTATATGACACCTGTATACATTATTAGCCTCTCGATATTATATCATATTTTCTTTAATATATCCTTTAAAATAACTGAAAGAAAAACAGTATATCTTTATTTACCCACATATTATTATGCCCAGTGATCTTCAGTACTTTCTATAAATCTATAGCTTGAATCTGGTGCCATATTCCTTCAACCTTAAGAACTTCCTTTAGCATTTCTGATAGTGTATAATTATCTCAATTTTCAATTATCTGAAAATATATTCACATACATATAATTTCTGAATGGTATTTTTTACTGGATATAGAATTCTAACTTAACACCAAAAATGTCATTTAACTCTGTTCTGGTCTCCATCATTTTTGATTAGAAGTCAGTGAAATTATTATTGTTCCCTTACGTGTAGTATACCACTTTTACTGGTGACTATCAAGATTTATCTTTGGTTTTAAAGATTCACCTCTGATGTACTTAGATTTGGTGTTCTTTTTATTTATCCTGCTTGAGATTCACTGAGATTCTTGGATCTCTATATTTCTCATTAATTTGGCCAATGCATCTCCAGATATTTTGTGACACATTCTGTTCTCTATTTGAGACTCCAATCACTTGGAATTTAGGCTTCTTATATTGTGTATAAATCATTGAGATTTTTCTTTTTTCTGTTCTTAGATCAGTAGAAATTATTGAATCTGACCTTCAAGTTAACCAATCTTTTCTTTTACCAACTCCAGTTTGCTGTTGAGCAAATTAGTAAATTTTTCACTTCAAATATTTTAACTTTCTGTTCTATAAGTTCTTATTACAGTTTTCATTTCTTTACTGAGATTCCACATCTGTTTGTTCATTAAGAGCATATTTTCCTATAAATATTTGTATCTATGTATATACTGCCTTTTTTTTAAGCACCTGACTACTAATTTGGGCCATCTTAAAATTGACTTCTATAGACTATTTTTCTCTTAATCATGGAGTCATATTTTTCTGTTTATTTCAATGTTGAGCATTTAATTGTATGCTGGACATTATGGAAGATACATTATAGAAATTCTTGGATTCATTAATCTTGGTGAACTTGCTATCTTTGAGTTGGCACAGCTGTCAGTAAATCTCCCTATAGCACAGTGTTTTGACTTGCCCAATTCATTCACCTTGACTTGGCCCAAACAATGCATGAGAAGATGACGTCACCAGCTAAGTTAGGCCATTTTCTTCTCTGAGGTTCTATGGTACTCTGTGTATAGCACTAATCACACTGTATTAAGACAGGTTGCAAGAATATTGTGAGTTACATAAGAGAAGCCAAGTTAAGTGAAAGTTGCTCAGTCATGTCTGACTCCTGGCAACCCCATGGACTATACTGTCCATGGAATTCTCCAGGCCAGAATACTGGAGTGAGTAGCCTTTCCCTTCTCCAAAGGATCTTCCCAACCCAGGGATCGAACCCAGGTGTCCCACATTGCAGGTGAATTCTTTACCAGCTGAGCCACAAGGGAAGCCCAAGAATACTGGAGTGGGTACCTATCCCTTCTCCAGTGGATCTTCCTGACCCAGGAATCAAACTGGGGTCTCCTGTATCACAGGTGGATTCTTTACCAAATGAGCTATCAGAGAAGCCTTAAAAGAAGGAAGGCTTAAGAAGAAGGAAGACTTAAGAGAAGGGCTTATGTCTAGTCTCTTCAGCTAATGCCTAACTGATACTCAGAGTGGATATTGATGTCATATTTGTTGATGCAACAAACAGAATCATTTAGAAGTTCATAAATCATATGATGCTAACACAAAATTCACAAAATACTGGAATATGTGAGTCTTTTAAAATTTTATTTATTTTTAATTAAAGGATAATTGCTTTACAGTATTGTGTTGATTTCTGCCATATATCCACATAAATCAGCCAAAAGTATACATATGTCCCTCTTGAACCTCCTTCCCACCTCCCACCCCATCATGCCCCTCTAGGTTGTCACAGAGTACTAGTTTGATCTCCCTGAGTCACATAGAAGATTCCCACTGGCTATCTATTTTACATATGGTAATGTGTATGTGGGTCATTTAACTCAGAAACAAAGATGCTAATATAAGCTTAGTTTCAGCTGAAGGTATCAGTGAACCACAACACAAGGTAAATTTAAATGCTCATGGTAAACATTTAAAGAAATATATTAATGAGGTTCAATATACCTTATTTACAAAGGCAAGAAAAGAAATCAGAACATTTCAGGAAGAGTCAGCAATACTGGCTGAAATGAAGCTCTAGCATGTAAAACAAAGTTTACTCATTCATCATACCTTATTTATTCCCTGATAAAACTCTGTGTGTGTGTGTGTGTGTACATATGAATAAAGAAAGAACATAGAATTTAGGATCGATAGATTGATAATTGAGGCTAACTTCTTTTTTAACCCAACTTTTATCTCTAATGGTGTATGCACCCTTAGGAACATCCCTTAATCTTCCTCCAGTGTATTTATCTGAAACTGAGGTAGTAATATTTATCTTACAGGTGTGGTGTTGGAATCAAGTGAGATCATGAATGTGAAAGACCTTTGTGAATGTAAAAAGCTACATAAATATTAGAGATAGTTATAAAATAATTCAAATGAAGCATTATTACCTTTGACTATGGCATTCATCATATCTAAAACTCCCAAATGTTCTCTCCCCTCACAAAAATATATGTGCATAGTCACTCACACGCATACACAATTCCAAATGTGTAAATACTTCAGCAGCAGCATCAAAACTGATCTGGGATCTTGCATGCTTTAAATATGCATTTTTAAAAATTGTGTGCAACATACTACCTGTCTTAATTTGGCTTCACTTTATCCCTCCTGCCTACTTCCCCCCTCTCTCCTCTTGGAAACATTTATACTTATTAAGAACGTGTTTTATTCTACTTATTGTTGGTAGTACTGCAACAATTTTCTCTAATCCATCATGCACTGCAAGTGGGGAGTGTGAAAGGATATCAAGTGAAACTGGTTTTTCCCTAGAGAAGCTACAAAGTCAACACTGTGAAAATCTTATTTCAGAACATTTAAGATCTGTCAGAGTCTGGTTCACTTTTTTTTCCCCCCTCAAAGGTAAGTATTAAAAATATTTTAACTCTTGATTTTACGTGTCAAGCTATCAAGCTATCAGGTTTAAGTTTGTTATTTTTCTGGTACGGCTAAGACATCAACCCAGTATTAACCCAGATTCCTTCAAAAGAAGGATTTTTCCCCCCAGTCCAATTTTAAATGACGAATTAACAAAAATATATGAATGTCAACCGAGTTTATGGAGCAAGTGAGACCTGATTATAGGAAATGCTGCAACGGGGAGAAGTAATTTCAAGTATGCTCCCAAGATTGTCACTTCTACTCTGTTTTTCCTGTTTACCGTAGGTGACGGAAGTCTTTATAGGAGATAGAGGGAATATAATAGGCTATCTCTATCAAAACAAAACTGGAAATCCCTGGATAAGAACTTATACTAAGTATTTGCTCACACATTCAATATATGCATATTTCCAAAAGTATATTAAGCAGCTATTATTTGTCAGGCTAATAATCAGCATGGCAATGGGCATATAGGAATGAATAATACTCACCTGCTAGTACTTCTAGTTTTTCAGGCTATATGTCTCTGCTCAGGCTCTTTTCTTTCCCTTGATTGTTCTCCCTAATCTCTCCCAGACTTCAGTTGACCTAGCACCACAGAAAGTTAATTAAATATCATCTCTCTGAATTATTTTCTGACCTTCTAAATAGATTTTGATCAGTTCTCTCTTTTTTTTTTTTTTTTTTTTGTACAACACTCCTGACCCCAAACAACAATCCTATATGTATGCCTATAGCAAGTTTTGGTATTTTTCTTATTTTCTCTGTCTTCCCATTGGACTGTGAAGAACTAGAAATAGAATCCTGCATTGCCCAGGATTATAGACCCAGAACTACTTAACTGCTCAGTACACAGTGCTTGAGAAATGCACAGATACTGAATAAATATACGACATTACGGTTACTTTTCTGATGAGCAGAAAAGCTAAACAAAAGAAGTGCTGAAACAAGATGTTTGCAATGCACAAGAAACCCAAGATGAAGAAACATGTGTAGAGTGAAATGTTGGAAAATTATGATAACAGAAGAAGATAATCAAGACAGCCCCCACATTACCAGCAATCTAAGTATTATGAATTGATTATAAAATTTTAGTAAAATCTTATCATTTAAAGGTTACATATAACAAAAACTACCTACATATGTGTGCACATATAACTTGGATAAAAGTAGCAAATTTTAAGACCTAAAAAAATGTGGATACACACATGCACACACACATACGTGATTCACTGTTCCTGAGTCATCCTACTAGAAGGACCTGGGACCACACAGGCATACCTACTCTTATATATTTGCTGCACAGACTGTAGAAGTGGCTTCCTCCAGTGAGTCTAAGTCCATGCAAAGTGGGTAAACAATGAGCACTAATGGGCAATTCACTCATCTGTGAGGTGTGTTGAGGAGGGGCAGGAATGATGTTTCAACACTTAAGAAAATGGAAGGGATGGGATGGAAGAAAGCCAGAAAACCATCAATAAAGAAGATCACAAGTATAACAAAAACTACCTATATCTCTACTATCTACATATTTCTCCATATCTGTATAGACATTGATCTATATACATACCTACATAGTATATACCTATGTGTGTGTCCACATTTTTTTAGGTCTTAAAATTTGCTACTTTTATCCAAGTTATATGTGGACACATATGTAGGTAGTTTTTGTTATATGTAAACTTTAAATGACAAGATTTTACTACAATTTTGTAAAGTGTGTCAAAATATATACACTACTATTATAAAATAGATAACTAATAGGAACCTATTCTATAGCACAAGGAACCCTACTCAGTGATCTGTGGTGACCTAAATGGGAAGGAAATCTAAAAAAGAGTAGACATATGTATATGTATAACGGATTCACTTTGCTGTACAGCAGAAACTAACACAACACTATAAAGCAACTATGTTCCAATTAAATTTTTTTTAAATAAACATTTTTTAAAAAAGAAGACCACAAAAAAAAAAAAAAAAAAAAAAGAAGACCACATGTGCCTTCTTATATATATATACATATACCTTATTGCAGTATAGTTGACTTAAGTGTTTCAGGTGCACAGCAAGGTGATTCAGTTATACAAATATGCATATTGAAACTATTTTCCATCATAGGTTATTATAAGATATTGACTATAGTCCCCTATGCTGTATGGTAAATCTTTGTTGCTTGTTGCATATCTATTTTTAAATTATAAATCTAGCATTCTACTCATACTAAGTCAAACAAGTGGAATCAAAATGTCATAATTTTTTTAGTTAGGTAAACTTTCAGTTTTATAAAAATTATATATTATACATATTTATATACATATGTGTTTAAAAAAAAAGCTTTTCTACTACATACTTGATAAAGGCTTGAGAAAGAACATTAAAAAAAGAGAAGAGATAGAGAAATTAGAGAACATAAACTGAATATGAAGTAGAAAAACTGAAACAAACCAGATAAAAGTAAAAGATCATCATATAGTCCAATTGTTTTTAAACATGACTGCTAATTAGAAATGAATCTGGAGCTCTGGAGGGGAAAAAAAAAGCAATACCTGGTCATTTTTACTTTTCAAAAAATTTCAAGATAATTCTGATATACATTTGGATTTTAAAAAAGTGATTACAGATTTTTAATTAAATGGCAGTTTTGGTGATGTAGATCTCTATTACTTTTCTGTTGACCAATCATGATACAATGGTATTGAGTAAAGGTTACATAATCACAATAGTAAAAGATGTTTATCGGTTTTCACAGTCAATAGCCAAAAAATAAAATATCATTATAATTACAAGCTATAATGCAAACATGATTAACTTAACAGTATAAAATAATTACATACAATTGGGGGGGCAGTCAAGCAGAGTGATGTGGTAAGTGGAAATGCATATATGCACATGTTCTCATTTACCCAGTCAGACTATGTCTTTTGGTTGGTGCATTTAATCCATTTACATTTAAGGTAATTATCAATATGTGTGATTCTATTACAGTTTTCTTGTTTGGAGTATATTTTCTGTAGATCTTTTCCTTTTCTTGTGTTTCCTGCCTAGAGAAGTTCCTTTTGAATTTGTTGAAAAGCTGGTTTGGTGGTGTTGAATTCTCTTAACCTTTGTCTGGAAAGTTTTTGGTTTCTCTATCAAATCTGAAGGAGAGTCTTGCTTGGTAGAGTATTTTTGGTTGCTGTTTCTTCCCTTTCATCATTTTAAATATACCACACCCTTCCCTTCTGGCTTGTAGAGCTTCTGTTGAGAAATCAGCTGATAGCCTGTTGAGAGTTCCCTTGTATGTTATTTGTCATTTTTCTCTTGTTGCTTTTAATATTTTATCTCTGTCTTTAATTTTTGTCAGTTTGATTACTGTGTGTCTCAGTGTGTTCCTCCTTGGATTTATCCTGCCTGGGACTCTCTGTGCTTCCTGGGCTTGGTTGACTATTTCCTTTCCCATGTTAGGGAAGTTTTCAGCTATTATTAGCTCTTCAAATTTTTCTCAGGTCCTTTTTCTCTCTCTTCTCCTTCTGGGGCCCCTATAATGTGAATGTTGATGAGTTTAATGTTGCCTCAGAAGTCTCTTAGGCTGTCTTTATTTCTTTTCATTCTTTTTTCTATATTCTATTCTGTGGCAGTGATTTCCACCATTCTGTCCTCCAGGTCATTTATATGTTCTTCTGCCTCAATTATTCTGCTATGGATTTCTTCTAATGTATTATTCATCTCTGTTTGTTCTTTAGTTCTTGTAGGTCTTTGGTAAACATTTCTTGCACCTTCTCAATCTTTGCCTCCATTCTTTTCCCAAAATCCTGGATCATATGCACTATTATTATTCTGAATTCTTTTTGTGGAAGGTTGCTATCTCCACTTCATTTAGTTGTTTTTCTGGGATTTTATCTTGTCCCTTCATCTGGGACATAACTTTCTGCTTTTTCATCATGATTAACTTTCTGTAATATGGTTTTTGTTTTAACTGCTGTGAAGTTGTCCTGCTTCTTGCTTGTTCTGTCTGCCCTCTGATGGATGAAGATAAGAGGCTTGTGAAAGCTTCTTGATAGGAGGGAATGGTGAGAGGACAAACTAGGTCTTGCTTTGGTGGGCAGGGCCTTGTTCAGTGAAGATTTGGTCCAATTATCTGCTGATGGGTTGCATTGCCTCCCTGTAGTAGTTTGGCCTGAGGTGGCCCAGCCCTGGGGTCTATGGGCTCCATAATAGGATTAATGGCAAACTCTAAAACGGTTTATGCCAAGGGGGAATTTCCAGTGCCCGCATCCCTGTGATGAGCTCCTGCCAACCCATGCCTCCACAGGAGGCCCTCTAACCCTAGGAGGTAGTTTTGGTTCAGTCTCCTATGGGATCTTTGCTTCTCTCCTCTGAGTCTTGGTTCATGCAAAATTTTGTCTGTGCCCTCCAAGGCTGGCGTTTCTGTTCCCCCAGTCCTTCGGAAGGTATATAATCAAATCCTGCTGGCCCTCAAGGCCAGATTCCCTTAGGATTCCCAGTCCCTTTGCTGGGTCCCTAGGCTGGGAAGACTGATGTGGGGTTCAGAACCTTCACAATAGTGGGAGAATTTCTTTGGTTTCATTATTCTTCAGTCTGTCAGTCACCCACCCAGCGGGTATGGGATTTTATTTTATCATGACTGCACCCCTCCTGTCATCTCACTGCAAACTCTTCTTTGTCTTTGGAGGTGGGGTACCTTTTTTTGGTGGGTTCCAGTGTCCTCCTGTCAGTGGTTATTCAACAGCTATTTGCAATTTTGGTGCTCTCAGAGGAGACAAGTGCAGGTCCTTCTACTCTACCATCTTGAACTGCAAGCCTCTCAATATATCCACATGTGCCTTCAGATTATCTATCTACCCTCCATTACCCCTCAGTCTCCCAGGTGAGAACCACCATTTAATGTTCCATTTCCCCAGCTTAATGAAAAATAGCAGTGCCCACATAGACAAAAATAAACGGGGTTAAAGAATGCTTCTCCAAAAGAGTTTAAGAAAATTATGGAAGCAAATGGTCTATGAAAGAGGGAAGCTGGATTCTGCAGTATGTCTCTGTTAGGATTTGAGGGAAGAAATATATCAGAGAAAATTCTTTGAGAATATGATAGAAAAGGCAGATTCACACTTGAGCACAAAATTTACTAAATAATTCCGTAAAGTTCAAAAGTCCCCTGAAGCCCTTATAAACACTACTCCTGAAGGCACTATGAACCTCAGGTTGAGAAACCTATTCTAGAGGGACACCAGTGATGGTTACCATCGAGACTCTGATATCAGCTATGATGTCACCCAACTATGAGAGCATGCCACAAAGGACACTGGACAAGGAACCCCAGCCCTGCTGATCTCCTCACACCGAGACCTATGGAACAGAGAGTAAATTACAGTCATACGGAAGATGCAATAGTATTATTTGTATAGTTCAGAACAGAGAAATAAAGCTGCAAGGTAAGGGACAGGAAGTGACCTGGGGATGAAATCATGACAGGAGTGTACAAAAAGACACGTGTCCATATCAATGTTTCTTCATATCTCGCAGCTCTGCCTCAGAGCAGAGATAAACTAGTAATAAGATGCACAAAAAAATATTCTTACAACCTTAATCATTGAGGATATAAAATAATGTAGCACAAATATGCTGATTTTTCTATACATTAGTATTGAGAGAAGGATGAAGTCTGCACTATTTTCTGAGAAATTTGCCTTAGACTTTGGAATCAGAACAGCCAATATCTAAGACAACTACTTCAATGCCACTTCAGCTACTAAATAGAAGTATGAAATCTGAAAGGCTTCCATAGGTTGAATAGAGAAGACTCTTTATAAAAAGTGCATCTGGATAAAAGTACAGTTACAGAGAACAGCCACCAATATGTTCTCTCCCAGTTTAGCCTCTAGGGAACAACAGAGATTTTTGCTTTGATTTCGAATAAAGAAGAGAGACACATAGACATGCATAAGAGCCAAGGAACTAACATGGATGGATAATAACAAGTGACAAGATGAGAATGAAGTCATTATTCAGCAATCATTTACTACTGTTTCAGTTATTCTTTATCTGTGACAACTATTCTTCATGATACCAACAGGATGTTTAAGTTGTTATAAGAAAAATCAGTCAATTGAATATATAATTATGTATAATTATATGTGAAAGATATTTCTAATGCATTGACCTTATTACTTCCAAGTATATTTTCATATTAACATATAGCTTCTTGATGAAAGTGATAAAGGAGAGTGAAAAAGCTGGCTTAAAACTCAACATTCAAAAAACTAAGATCATGGCATCCAGTCCCATCACTTCATGGCAAATAGATGGAGAAACAGTGGAAACAGTAGCAGACTTCATTTTTGGAGCCCCAAAGTCACTGCACATTGTGACTGCTGCCATAAAATTAAAAGACACTTGTTCCTTGGAAGAAAAGCTATGACCAACCTAGACAGCATATTAAAAGGCAAAGACATTACTTTGCCAACAAAGGTCCATCTAGTCAAAGCTATGGTTTTTCCACTAGTCATGTATGGATGTGAGAGTTGGACCATAAAGAAAGCTGAGTGCCGAAGAACTGATGCTTTTGAGCTATGGTGTTGGAGAAGACTCTTGAGAGTCCCTTGGACTGCAAGGAGATCAAACCAGTCAATCCTAAGGGAAATTAGTCCTGAATATTCACTGGAAGGACTGATGCTGAAGATGAATACTTTGGCCACCTGATGCAAAGAACTGACTCATTGGAAAAGATCCTGATGCTGGGAAAGTTTGAAGGCAGGAGGAGAAACGAACGACAGAGGATGAGACTGTTGGATGGCATCACCAATTCAATGGACATGAGTTTGAGCAAGTTCCAAGAGTTGGTGATGGAGAGGGAAGCCTGGCATGCTGCAGTCTGTGAGGTCACAAAGAATCAGACATCACTGAGCAACTGAACTGAACTGACTGATACCTTGATATGCCTAAAAACAGTCAGTCAGTTCAGCCACTCAGTTGCGTTCAACTCTTTGCAGCCCCATGAATCGCAGCACACCAGGCTTCCCTGTCCATCACCAACCCCAGAGTTCACTCAAACTCACATCTATCAAGTTTATGATGCCATCCAGCCATCTCATCCTCTGTCCCCTTCTCCTCCTGCCCCCAATCCCTCCCAGCATCAGCGTCTTTTCCAATGAGTCAACTCTTCACGTGAGGTGGCCAAAGTACTGGAGTTTCAGCTTCAGCATCAGTCTTTCCAATGAATATTCAGGACTGATTTCCTTAGGATGGACTGGTTGGATCTCCTTGCAGTCCAAGGGATTCTCAAGAGTCTTCAACACCACAGTTCAAAAGCATCAATTCTTCAGTATCCTTCACAAAATTTATTCCATATCATAATGTTTGTCTTCATTACTTTTAATTTTGCCTATGCTAATATGTGTGGTGGTAGCTCATTGTGATTTTAATCTGCGTTTCCCTAATGGCTAATATTGAACATGTTCTCATGTACTTGTTTGCCATTAATTAATCTTCAGTGAAATATCTGTTCAAATCTGTGGTCCATTTATAACTTGGTTTGCTTGCTTTCTTTTGAGTGCTTTTTTTTTTTTTTTTTTTTTTTTGAGTGCTCTGTATATACTCCAGACCCAATCCCTTTTCACATTTGTGAAATGCAAATTTCTTCTAGGTTGTTGTCTTCTCATCTTAGTAGTATGTTCTGAGGGGTAGAAATTCTTAATTTTGATGAGGTTATTTATCTTTTTTTATCTTTTATGAACTATGCATTTGGTTTCATACAAAAAAGTAACCTTTGCCTAACATAAAGGCACAAATATTTTCTCTTAAAAGTTTAGTAGTTTTTTAGATTTTACATTTAATTCTACCATATTTTTGAGTCAATTTTGTATAAACTGCAAGAGGTGGATAATAACTGGTGTTTTTACACATAGACATCCAGTTGTTCCAGCATGAATTGATAAAACACTTTCCATTCTCCACTGAATTGCCTTTGTTTCTTAAAAAAAAGAAAAAACAAACAGTTAACCATATAGGTATAGGTTTCTTTCTGGACTCTAGTTTGTGCCATTAATGTTTTTCTGTCTTTCTATCAATACTCTCTTGGTTACTATATTTTTAATGCCCTTTCTCTGTGTTATTATATCTTCATTTTTAATACTGTAGAGTACTTTTATGAAATTTGTAAATGCTTATATTTTATTTTGGCAAAAAAAAAAGCCTTTAGATTAATAAAACCTACTTCTCTCTTGTAAAAAAAAAAAAAAAAGAAGTGCTACCCTTTTCTGAGGCTCTTCATTTTTCAATCAGCAGGAGTTAAGAAAACCCTTTCTGAAATGACTGCTACAGGGCAAGTGATTCAGCTTCTGAGAATGAAAGCCGTCCTTGGGCTGTCTCTGCTGCTTCATTTCCTAAGACCTCTTCCACATCTGTTCCAGCTGCCTCTTCTCACATCTTCTTACCAGACTACATCAAGGGTCTGACTGCCTGAGAGGAGCCAGGTAAAATGAAGGCCAAAAGAGGTCTCCAAACAGAACTCCTCAGGCACAGAAACAAGTAGTCTTACTCTGGCTTGGAATGATTCTTGTATCTGGTAACAAAATTCATCAGAGCAAAAACCTTGCTTTCTGCTTTGCCCCTACAGCATGAGAAAGAAAAGCATTTCAACTCTTTGACATTATTCTCCACACACATTGTATTTGATGAACTTGTGTATCGTGGCATGTTTGTGAGTAGACACATTACACTGAGCCAAAGGTCTCCTGACAAAACAATTCAATCTGTTAAGAACTGATTCTGCCCACAGCTCTACACAGGGCATCCTTGACCTCCTTGTTCCTAAGACTGTAAACAACAGGGTTCAGCAGGGGAGTGATGATGGTGTAGGTCACAGAGAGAAGAAGATCTTTTTCTATTGCATTTTCTGATTTGGGCTTGAGGTAGGCAATGGCGGCACAGCCGTAGTGGACAACAACCACAGTGAGGTGAGAGGCACATGTGGCAAAGGTCTTCTTGCGGCCCTCGACTGAGGGTATCTTAAGGATGGAAGAGATAATGAGGATGTAGGAAATGAAGACCAGGACAACAGGCACAATAATCACAAATGAACTTACACCATAATTGATGATCTCATTGATAGTGGTATCAATACAAGACAGTTTCATGACTGGGTAAATGTCACAGAAGAAGTGATCCACCATGGTGCCACAGAAGGGCAAGGTGAACATGGCCGTTATGTGGAGAACTGCCATAACAAGGCCAGTGCCAAAGGACCCACAGACTAACCTAGCACACACGCCTTTGTTCATGAGGACTGTGTACCTCAGGGGCTTGCAGATGGCCACATAACGGTCATAGCCCATTACTGTGAGCAAGAAGCAATTATTAATGGCCAACATGGCAAAAAAGAACATCTGAGTTGCACAGCTTCCCAAAGATATAGGCTGGTTATAAAAAATGAGACCAGAAAGCATTCGTGGGATGATGACCAGTGTGTACACAGTCTCGGAGCTAGACAGCATGCTGAGAAAGAAGTACATGGGAGTGTGGAGGTGACGGTCAATGCAGATGACAGTGATAACGATGATGTTCCCAGTCAGAGTGAAAATGTAGGTGATGAGGAAAACCACAAAGAGGGTTATCTGGTGATTTCCAAAGATGGAGAATCCCAGGAAGATGAATTCTGCCACTTCTGTGAAGTTCTTTCTCTGCATTCTGCTATATCAGTGTCCTAAGGCAACAGAGAGAGGCAGTCATCACGGGGAAAATTCCCATCAGCAACTTGACTTCATAGTAAGGGACAATGATAGCTGAATTGAGTGAGCACAGTTCCCCCTTTGTGACCAGAAAGCTCATGTAATGACCCCTGAATAGAAAGAGAAAACTCTGGTTGCTTCTGTGGGGTTTATACATGTAAACACAATCATGAGGTGCAAACTTGCCCTGTGCATGGAGACTTCTGAACAAATGCTCACAGCACTGATGTTGGGAAAGGGAAGAGAGAGCCGGGAAAGAGAGATGCCCTGTGTCCCGAACAGTAATGAGGTCTACCACTTAAAACAAACTCCAGGAACAAGAGGCTTACTAATGAAGTGCAGGTCAAGAAAATGATAAAGATGAAAGTTTTGAGGGGCAATGATATAGCAGAAGGAAGTAATCTGAAAGATGAACTTTGATCAGTCATCACTGGATGGTGACAGGGCCACCAATAACTTTTACAAAGTATTTCAGTTGAGTTTCGAATCTAGAAACTTCAATTCAGAGAAAGAATGTGGTCCAAACATGTCATCACACCCTCAAAGAACTGCAGGACAATTTGTGCTGTGATCTCTCCACTGAAATTGTTCACTGAGTCCCGCCAGAGTAATCTTTTTTGCTGACCTCAGTGGTCCTTTTTAAGAATGAAGTCAGGAAGAGAGACAAGTAATAGGGAGAACATGGTTTAGTTTCTACTATAGTAAGAAAGGGGAAGGACAATTCAAGCTGTGAACAGGGAATGTAAGCATCAGAGTTGAGAGGAGGAGGAGAAAGGAGTCTGCTGGCTGCTGGGATCTGAATTGGCTTATCAATTTTTAAAAATTTGGTGAACACAGAATTTTATATAATTATAAGAAATAGAGTGCACTAGTTCCCTCTACCAAAAAGCCAGAGTACACAACCTGTGTGGAGAATATACATTTGATTTTGTGGACAGTGATCATTCCATTGCTCTCCCTCTTTTCTTATTCAGAATTATGAAATAGACTTTCTCTCCCACCTGCCATAATTCCCTGAAAGTTGGTTTCATCATGGTCACTCCTACAAAACTGTTCTCTCAAATGTCAAAGAAGTCTCCATTGCTATAAGTGTCAGACTTTGCTTTTTCCTCTTTCTCTTTTCCCTCTGATTCATTTTACACTTCTGAAAACCGTGCCTCCTGGAAACATTCTCTGACCTTAGTTTCCATGACACCACACTAGTTTTCTCTTTTCTCAGCACTAATTTAGTTCTCTCCCATGAAGCTGCTCATTCCACCTATATCATAACGGAAATGCTGTTCTTTGGTCAATCTTTGGCCTTTGCTTTTTTCTTTCCACACTCTCCTCAGTTTTTCCAGTTATAATTTCTATGTTAATTGCTCTCAGATCCCTACTTCTATCATCAATCTTTTCCTCAAAGAATCCTCTGGATTCTTCTACTTATGGGTCTTGCTGATATAATACATTTTACTTTTTCAAAAACTAATAAACATTTATCCTCTTATATTTGGGACATACCCTCTACATCTTGGGCTTCCCTGGTAGCTCAGATGGTAAGGAATCTGCCTGCAAATTCAGGAGACCCGAGTTCAATCCCTGGGTTGGGAAGATCCCCTGGAGAAGGAAATGGCTAGCCACTCCAGTATTTTGCCTGGAGAATCCCCCAGACAGAGGAGCATGGCAGGCTACAGTCCATGGGGTCACAAAGAGTCAGACACAACTGAGCACCTAAGCACAAACACTCTTTATATTAACTTCTGTCTTTCTTGATGACCTCACCATTATTCCAGTCAACCAAGGTCAGTATTTTGGAGTCACTTGTACCTCATCATTGCATTCAGTGAAATTCTTTCTTAAATAATATCTATTGTCTCTTCCTTTCAACGATTCTTAAGGCTAAAAAATGTGCTGAGTTTGACATTACAGTAACTCATGTCATTGTTCCTGGTGATACAGTTCAAAGCACCCTGAAATGTATGCTTGGAATTCTCAGTGGATGCTGGATCCTAAAATTTGAATGGGTGAAAGCATTCTACAAAGCAAAGAATGTGAACAGGAAGAAAAGAATGAAATTCCTGAAGGACCACAGAAAAGCAGGATCAACAGAGAACAGCTGTTGCCAAAGCTGTTTGATGGATGTTACTTCTATTTGAGGGGACCCTTCAAACACCATTCAAAGGACAACCTTATTAAGCTTGTCACTGCTGGTGGGGGCCAGATCCTCATTAGAAAGCCCAAGCCAGACAGTGATGTGACTCAAACCATCAATACAGTCGCGTACCATTCCAAACCTGATTCTGATCAGCGCTTCTGCACACAGTGTATCATCTATAAGGACTTGTCTAATCATCGCCCAGAGAGGGTTCGGCAGGGCAAAGTCTGAATGGCTCCTTCCAGCTGGTTTATAGATTGTGTGAAGTCCTTTGAGTTGCTCCCTCTTGACAAATGAACTCGCACAGTGTGATAACCTAGGGACTGTACTGTTTTCATCAGTCACGTTTTTACAAATAGGTAGACTCATTCATCGGAGAAGGCGATGGCACCCCACTCCAGTACTCTTGCCTGGAAAATCCCATGGACGGAGGAGCCTTGTAGGCTGCAGTCCATGGGGTCATGAAGAGTCGGACACGAGTGAGCGACTTCCCTTTCCCTTCCCTATTGTCTCTCCCAATGTCTGGATTCACAATGACCCTCATAAGACTAGGGTACCAAATCCTCTAGTCAGGAAATAAAACCTGTTCCCATTCTAAAACATATATGGAAATGCAAAGAACTACAAAAGCCAAAGCAATTTCCCAAAAAAATTTAAAAACTTACACTATTGCAATTGAAGACTACAGTAACGAGGCAGCATAGTACTGGTATAAGGATAGATATACAGCTCAGTGGAACAAAACATAGATCAAAAATGATCCACATATATATGGTCAATTAATTTTTACAAAGTTTTTAAATATCTTAATAATAGTATTATCAATAAATGTTGCTGTTACAAACAATTGGATAGCTAGACAGAAAAAATAAACCTCAAATCTTACCTCATGCCATATACAAAAAAATCAAAGTAAATCAAAGACATAAAAGTTAAAACAAAAATTCTAGATGAAAATATGTGAGAAAATCATGACCTTGGAATGAGAAAATTTCCTAGACACAAAATAAAAAAGCATAAACTATAAAAGGACAAAATCACAAACTGAACTTCATCAAAATAAAGCTTCTATGCTTCAATAGACATTGTTAGAAAAATGAAAAGGAAAGCCACAGACTGGGAAAAAATATCCACAATATACACGTCTAAACTTGTATTCAAATGTATAAAGAATTCTTAGAGCTCAATACTAAGAGACATGTTTTTAAATTGGAAAAATATTTAAATAGACATTTTACATAAGAAGATATACAAATGGTGAGTAAGTACATGAAAGAATGCTCAACATCATAGCCTTATTAGCCACCAGAGAAATGTAAAATAACACCATGAGGTACTACTCCATGCCCACTCAAATGGCTAAAATTAACAACTTGACAACCCCTAATGTTGTCAGGGAAGCAAAACAATTGGAACTCTAAAATATTGATGGCAGTCTTATAAAACAGTACAACCACTTTGTAAAACAGTTTAGCATATTTTTAGAAAAATAAATACATACTTACTCCATGATTCAATATTTTTCCTAAGTATTTACACAAGAGAAATTAAAACTGATGTCCATATAGAGAAGCGAACATGAATATCCTAGAAGCCTTATTCCTAAAAGCCAAAAACTAAAAACCACTGAAACTTTTATGGTGTATCTATACAATGAAATATGGCTCAGCAATAAAAGGAACAGATTACTAATACAAACAACATGACTGATGCTATCAAGCATTATATTAAACCAAAGAAGTCAGACACAAAAGAGTGGATACAATGTGATTCCATTTATAGGGCACGCTAGAAAATATAATTTTAATCTACACTTGCAATAAAGCAAGAGGTGGTTACCAGAATTGTTAGGGAATTGACTGTAAAAGAACACTTTTAGGGATGGGAACTTTTAGGGATGAAGGGAATGTTCGTGATTATGATGGTAGTTACACAGTCACATAAAGTTATCAAAATTCACCAAAATGTATACCTATATTGGTGCATTTTGTTACATCATTTACAGTAAACATGGTGTTTATCACATTGTATAACATTATATAGTACAATAGGATGGAATGTAATATACCTCATCTAAGTTGATTTTTAAAAAGATTCTCATTTGGCCAAAAATAAGATTTTATGCTTGCAAATCTGTCACTGCTAGATCCACAGCTCTTTAGGGGCTCACTGTGATGTAAGAAGCATGGGAATTGGCTGGACCCTAGGGAGTCAGAACCTGATGTGGAATCTGTTAATGTCATAACACGTGGTCTTGGGGACTTCAGTGATGGCCCAGTGGTAAAGACTCTGCCATTTCAGGGGGCCTGGGTTCAATCCCTTGTTGGGAAACTAAGATCCCACATGCTACACGGGGTGGCCAAAAAAAAGAAAACCAAAAAGCATGTGGTCTTGGGCAAACCATTTAAATTTTTTCTTGGTATGGCTCTATGATAGGAAGAAACCATCCAAGTATTTTTTTTAAAGTCAACAAAAAAAAAGAAGAAAACAGTGTGAGACAATGGAAGATGAGAAAGACAGAGAGAAATTATTTCTAGATTATCCTCTTGGGAAAATAAGAATGTTGAAACAGCAGAATATAATGAAAAGATAGAATAGCAAGTGTTTTAATCAGGAAGATTACATTCCAAATAGAAAAAGAGAAAAAAGCTTGAAGATGCAAAGAAAACTGTATTTACAAGAAAACAAACTATTACGGAATGTATTGATACTTACAACAAATCATGTATGTTATTTAAATTGGTGTGAACCTGTTAGGAAGTGAGAAGGAACTTAAAACATGCAACTTGGCTAACCTCACAAAAAATATTACATGTCAATTATTCTTCCAAAAAAACAAAAACTCTATGACCTCTCCAGAGACCTTGAAACACAAATTTCAAGATGCCAGGGACTCTTTAAAAATCTATGATTATTATAGCTATCTGAAGAAGCCAGAGAAAGAAAAACACTTGATCATAGGATGGGAAAGAATCTGCCAGACTGTGCTTTTATTTTTTTTACGACATGAGCCCAGTTGTCATGTCTTTGCAGCTTCCCATCGCAGAACTCCAGATCCTGGCCCATAAAGGATGCAGGAGCACAAGGGACTAGATCTTGCTTAAGGTAAGACACACATACAGGTAACCCAGGCACATTGCAAACTTAATCTGAAAGCATCTACAAAAGCAAAACACCCTGGTGCTTCTTCAGGGCTTTATAATCTTACAATCACTTTCTCTCTCTCTAGATTGGACTGGAGCTTAGAGAAAAAGAGGTGCGTGACATGCACACTGGCCCTGAAAGTTACATCTGTAGGAGGAGGAGAAGGAAAACCTATAAACTCAGACATCATGAGAAGAATCTCCAAGGAAAAGCCATGTTGACTAGCCCAGTTCTCCAGGGTCTCTTTTCCTCAGAACTTCCTGATTGTCTCAAGGGAATGAGTAGAGTCAGATTCCAGACAGGTGTCAAGGGATCTTATTAAAAAGAAGACTTCATTTTTTCCAAGTGGTTGGTGATTTGTGATCCTGAAGCCATCCTCTCAGATGGTGTCTCTGCCCCTATCGTGGACTTTAGAAGATGGGAGATTAGCCTCTATAGTGCTTCCAAGAGAGGGCACTTAAGTACATAAACAGTATTTCCCAAGGACACTCATTTGTTAATAAATTCCATTTCCATTTTAGCAAGACAGATTTTCTTAGCCTGAGTATTAGCAGTTAGACTCCTTCTGGGAGACTTTCCAACAAATATGTCATGCTCCTGGCATCCAGAGTTCCCTTTTGTTGTTACTGTTTACTTGCTAAGTTGTGTCCAACTCTGCGTCCCCATGGACTGTAGCCCGCCAGATCCCTCTGTCCATGGGATTTTGCAGGCAAGAATACTGAGTGCATTTCCATTTCCTCCTCCAGGGGACTGAACCCATGGTCTCCTGTCTTCTGCATTACAAGTGGATTCTTTACCTGCTGAGCCATCCATGGCTCCCTCTCTTTGCCCACTGCCCACTCCTCTGGACTGATCCAAATCCCTTTCCCCTGAGCATCCTTCAAGACTCTTCCAAGACTGCAGCAAATAATGTTTTAATTTTTCCACTTGATCTATGCTTATTCCTCCCTTCCCTACATGGAAGTTACAAAATGGTGTAAAGGCTTTAATGTACTTTTACTTCCTCCTTATACCTTATGGTATAAGGTCATTCTATCAGACTAGATATGTACACCTCCAATTTAATACACTCAAATGCCAGGATCATAATCAAGCAGTCATGTTAACTCTGACATCTGTTTCTATCCAGTTATATGTTCTCAAAGCATTTCAGAGCATTTCAATGGAAGTCAGAATAAGGATTTCTTTAATAGCCCTAAATCCTGTTCTATATTGTTTCAAATCCAGTAACCTCTGGTTTCAGTCTTTCCTTTTACAATGTTTACAGAGTTTACAGTGACCTTGATAATTTGCACAATCCTTGACTTTAGAAGTTATCTGAAGCACATTCATAAATTCTTTAGTTAATCCTCAGTTATCTCCGACATTGGGCTTCCCTGGTGGATCAGTGGTGAAGAATCCACCTGCCAAGCAGGAGATGTGTGTTCAATCCCTGGTTTGGAAAGATCCCCTGGAGGAGGAAATGGCAACCCACTGCAATATTCTTGCCTGGAGAATTCCATGGACAGAGGAGCCTGGTGGGCTACAGTCCTTGGGATCACAAAAGAGTCAGACATGACTTAGAGACTAAACAACAACAATCTCCAAGGTCTCTGCTCCCTCCTAGCTTAAGTGTCTCTCAGGTCTGACAAAGGCAATACCATTACTGATTCCCATTCCCCCGACACTTGAGATTTTTAACAAGATTTCAAACTTAAAGAAAAGTTGCAAGTACACTACAGGGAACTCCTACATACTCTTTCCTGGACTCACCAATTGTTTATATTTTGCCCCATCTGCCTCATCTAAATCTAACTCTAAAGGAGTTGAGAGTAAGTTGGATACATCATGCCCCTACAGCCTTAAATACGCCTTTGAAAGTTTTCTAAGCAAAAGGAAATTCTATCACACAGCACAAGGAAATTACAAAGACACGGAGGCAAGAACCACTGTCACTTATCTCAACACTTACTGGCAGGAAACAGAAATTAGACCCAGATTTCAGTTCTGCATATCACAATACCAATGCTTCCCCTTCCAAAACGTAAAATATCGTACCCCTTCCAATTCTTCCTAACCCAGTAATGCTTTTGCCCAAGGGCCTGAGAAAGAATAACTTATTTTAGAAAAGAAAGGGCAGAAGGAAAATTAGAGCCCCTCAACCTTACCTCTTCTCCTTCCACCTAATCAAGAACATTATTTCCCAAAGAAGCCAGTCTCCTGAGTTAATGATCACCCAATGCTCGTGTCCATCTAGAAAATCTACAAAGATTCATCCCCATTTTTCCCATGTCCCAAATAATTTCTCTTACTTTCCTTTTTACTGCTGCTCAACTATCTTCCCAAGCAAGACTAAGTACCACTTTCTCTTTAAATTTCTTCCACCTCCTCAAATTTACAGAAAAGTTGAAAGGGCAATACAAAGAACTTTTTCTTGAACCATTAGAGTAAGTTTTTGAGACCTTAAATACTTTAGAAGTCCCTACAAACAAGGACATTTACCTACGTACCACAAAGCCATCACCCCAATCAGGAAAGTAACACTGACTCACTATCTTCTAATCCTCAGGTCCCATTCAGTGTTTTGCCAGGTGTCCCAAACATAAATCCAGCTCAGAATCAAGCTTTTTGTTTATTGCCATGCTTTGTTAATCTTCTTTAGTTTAGAACGGTCTCTCAGCAATCCCTTGTCTTTCATAACTTGGATATTTCCAAAGATTTCAAGTCGAGTATTTTATTAAAAGTCTCTGAAGTTTAATTTGTCTACTGTCTTCTCATGATTAGAAGCAGGTTATGGATCTTTGGCAGGACAGAAGTGATGTTGTGTTTTTTCACTGCATGCTATCAAGAGTCACGTGGTTCTGAGTTATCCCACTTCTAATGATACCCAGTTGGATTGCTTAAAGTGGCATAAGCCAAGATTCTCTACTTTGAAGTACTCTTTCTCTTTAAATTAATAAAATATTTTTCAGGGAGGTAGTTTTGATAATTGTTTGATAAATATCTTTTCCTGTTCTTTATCAATTATTTATATATATCATTTTATGATTCATTGTTTACCTTGTTTATTCAATATATTATCATTATTTTGACAATTTATTTTGATTCTTCAGTTATTTTCCATTTGCTCAGTGGAATCGCCTTCAAGCTGACTTTGGTGTCCTTTTGACACGTTCATATTATTCTTTGATCATTTCCTTCCTTTCTGGTTTTAAAAATAAAAGTCCAGACTCTGTGTTTGCCTGCCTCAGACCTAGAATTAACCATTTGTCCAAGCATTACTGGTTCTTTTTACTGATATGCAGTATGTAGAAAGGAAGTTTGGGATCTGCTTTCAGGCACTTGCATTAGAAACAGCTTGGGAACATGCAACGCAAATACACACACACACACACACACACACACACACACACCACACACACACACACACACACACACAGTGAAAATCATGCATTCACAGCAATATCTCCAATTTCTATCTTTTCCCTTATCTCTTCACTTATTGTAATTCCACAAATTTATATTAACATTATAATTCGACAAATATCTAGTGAGTCCCTAAGATATATATGAAGCAAAGTGCTAGATGATGGGTGGGATCTCAGAGATAAGGATAAAATAGAATATTTTGTAAGATTTTGTAAGGGTGTTTAGAGGAATATACAAATAACTATACTGTGAGATAATACTGTAATAACAGAAAATGCCATAATAATGACTTTCAAGAACTTACTCTGTAAAAAGCACTGTGTACCTGCCGGCCACTAAAACCTCACAAAGGGTGGCAACTTATATTACTGTACACATATGAGGAGTTAAATGTTCCAACAGTTTCAGTGTTTGCTTGGGTTTCCAAATTTAGAAAATGAGAGTGCTCTGCTTGGAGTCCATATTTGTCCAATTCCAAAATCGTTTTCCTTCATCACTATGGCATTCAGAAGATGGAAATATCCCATCTGTCAGGAGATCAGGAAAGACTTCATGAGGTAAATGGCATATAAGATAGACTTTCAAGAACTGGGATTTTGAGAAACAGGTATGTCTGAAAGCTACTTAGATTACAGAGAAGAGAATGAATCAAAGAGTTTAAAGGGGAGACTCAGGGCATATATTCAAAAGTAGAAGACTTTGAGTACACAATAGAATTTGTGAAGGAAGTAAGACAAGACCAATAGATTGGAAAAGAACTGTAAATGGTTCTAGATCCCAGAAAAATGAGTCTGTGTTTCATTCAAGATGCAAAAGTTAACCTAAGCCCAACTCCACCACTGAACCTAACTAAGGTTATCAGAAGAATGACATTGTAGAAAACTGCTTCCAGGAAGTGACAGTTAGGGTCTGGCCAGCTTTCAGGATTAGAAGAGAAGAAAAAGAGATTCTGGAAGGCAATTACTGAATCAGGACAATGAGGCTGGAAGGTAAGATGAAGTAAAGGACATGAAGTACTGACCAAAACAAAAGGGGAGTGTGTGTGTGTGTGTGTGTGTACATAGGTCAGGAGGAGAAGAACCAAAATAAGATGTAGAACAGTTGAATGGGATTTAAAGTGGAATAGATGGAATAATATCTATGCATAAACAACTTCAGTTTGAAATATGGAGTGGGGAGAGCAAGGTTGAGTTAAATCCAACACGTGATAGTTGTAACTCCAATACAAAAGAAATCGAGGTTACTGGATATAGCCCAGCAAAAAAGCCACTCTCTTATCTGCAAAACTTAAATACTGCATGGCACACAAGAGATGTTCATTAAAATTGTGTTTACATTTTAAAAAAAAAATGTGTTTAGTAAATGTACGCTTGAATGGATGTGAAGGCAGTATCACCACATACAGACACTGAACGTCACCTTGACAGGCTTGGGGCAGAAGAGAACAAAGCTGCAAGATTCTGACATCTGAAGATGGTGAATGAGGGTCTGGAAGGTCAAGTCATAAGGAGAAAAGGGAAAGGAAAAGGGAAAGATGAAAGATGTCTCACGACAATTCTCTAGAAACCAGAGGTGGTATCCCCCATTGCTCTGAATCTCTGTAGCAAAGTGCTGGGATGTCATACTGAATTAGTAACAGAGAGGTGGATTCTGTGGCTACAGCAGAAACCAGAATCCCAGAATACCCCACAAACAGACTGCTTCACAGAAGGGTAAGAGGAAAAGAAGTCCCTGCATCCACAGCTCATGAGAGGCCTGAGTTCAGGCAGGCTCCCCTCCCACCCACATGGCTCAGGAACTCCCAGCAGAGCACAGGGCCGTGGGCAAAGCGGCCCTTGGAGAGTGGAATCAGGCCCTTCTGATGTGGCCGGTGTGGCCTCTTGTCTCATCCATAACACCACAGCTCCACAGTACTCTCTCCCAGCACAGAATCTGGGTCACAGTGGAACGGAGCTCTGGCTGTCCTCTGTACCTAATAAGTAGCTTGCATTGATTTTCCAGCCCTCCCTTCGCCACCAGCAGCTCTGACCATCGGCACCAGGGGGCAGGCCTGGAAAATCACTCACACATTATTGGTGCTCTCCATCCCCCCACCCACCCAGAGGTGAATATAAACCCTGAACAGCCTGAGGTCTGAGTATGAGAATCTCTATGTAGGTGAGTCAGAAGCTGGCTAGATAACCAACCACTGGGTTGTCTGCTACACTCATGCTGGTCACCCCTGCTTCTCTAACAGCCCCAGGCCAAGAACATAGCTGCTGCTATGGGTCTCTGTTTCCACTCTCCCAGAAGCCTTTGCTCAGGTAGGTTAGAAGGTCAGGGTACATAAGTCTATGTGGTGGGAAAGTAGGGAAAGTGAATGGAGAGATCATGGGAAGGAAAGACTAGAGATTATTAAATACATGACTGAATTTATGATTTCTCCTGTTGACATTTTAGGTGAAAATTGTTGTATCCCCTTCTTTCTCTCACAGACATGAGTAGGAAGGTGTTTATTTTTTCCTAAATGGTCTAGTAACACTCATGTGAGCTTGATCACACAGCCAGAGGAACCTCTGCAGAACTTCACTCTGTGTCTTTGTGCTTATCCTGACCTCTCCCCATGTCTCAAGCCTGTCCTCCTACAGCTACAGGCCAATAAAAATGAGATGACCTTTTTTTTTTTTTTTTTTTGAAGCACTGCATCTTCATTGCTGTGGGCAGGCTTTCTCTAGTTGCATCAGTTGGGGCTACTCTTCAGTTGCAGTGCACGGGCTTCTCATTGTGGTGGCTTCTCTTGTTGCAGAGCACAGGCTCTAGGCACTTGGACTTCGGCAGTTGAAGCACGTGGGCTCTGTAGCTGTGGTGCACAGGCTTAGTGGCCCCGTAGCATGTGGAATCTTCCCAGACCAGGGCTCAAACCTGTGTCCCCCACATTGGCAGGCAGATTCTTAATCACTGGACCACCAGGGAATCTTGAGATGATTGTTTTTAAGCCTAGGACTGGAGAGTAGAGTGTTATCTTGTGGATGACAAGATTTTCTCCAAGGTCTCTAAGGACGTCCTTGCCCAGGTGCACACCTGTGCCAGTGAGGAGTCATCCTCCGGTACTGCCAGACTCTGGCTCAAAAGGCAGATTTGGGTGAGAAAGGGACTCAAACAGGGTTACTCTGTGGGGACTCACCCCATATTGTCCTGGGGCAGGAGCAGAATTCCTATTGAGGTGGGTTTGATCAGAGCCAGGCCTTTGTAGGAGGGATTGGATTGGGGATTTGTATCTGTCCATCTCCAGAAAAAACTGACTGGCTTGTGTGTGGAGGTATCTCCATCTGACCCAGTGTCCTGGAGTGGTGAGCACTGAACAGTGAAATACAGGATTATGTGCTGACCAGGCATCAGAAGTCGAACTGAAGTTCTGTTCCAACAGGACAAAGATAGCGAGAAGGAAAATTACCCACAGGAAAGACCAGCTCTAAAGTCAATTACACTGATCCCCTATGGCTATTGCTATTTTCTTTGAAGTATCCTATCTATTGAAATGCTTAATTTACAGTAAAAGTACAATGAATTCTAGCATTTGTTCAATTTTTTTTATGGCCCCAAACATCTTTTATTTAAGGTTCATATTTTTGAGTTGTGTTGTTATTCAGAAAATAAGGAATAACCAGTGTGCAATAAAAACAAAATCTGTTGTAAGAGGGGAAAAAAAGTAAAGGGTTTAACTTCTACTAGTAAGAAAAGGTTTTGGACTTCCCACTCAAAGGAGCTTATTCTTATTTTACTCACAACTATCTATCTCTGTGGAACTTCACTGCTGCTGCTGCTGCTGCTAAGTCACTTCAGTCATGTCTGACCCTGGGTGACCCCATAGATGGCAGCCCACCAGGCTCCCCCATCCCTGGGATTCTCCAGGCAAGAACACTGGAGTGGGCTGCCATTTCCTTCTCCAGGAACTTCATTGAGAACCTGCTAATTGGGGTTTCCAGGGCACAGTTAGCAGAAACAGAAGGGTAGAACAGGTTGGGAGAATCTGTACTCACTAAGAGCTATGGCGCCTCCTTCCTCTGGGGCACATCCCCAGAGCTGATCTCACAAAATCTGGGGCCGCATAGTCCATGGCAAATCTTTACCTCCAGTAGCCCTTCAGTGCCTGCATGGTAAGTTGCTTCAGTGCTGCCCAGCTCTTTGCGACACTATGGACTGTGTTGCCATGCCCTCCTTAAGGGACCTTCCCAACCCAGGGATTGAACCCACATCTCTTACGTCTCCTGCATTGGCAGGCAGGTTCTTTACCACTAGCACCACCTGGGAAGCCCCCTATAGCCCCTGAAATGCCATAAAATAATCATTGACATAACAGTGTCCTAAAGTCATCAAGAAAATACATTATGAATAACTCTCATGCCACCTTTGCTTAAAATCCCTCTAAGATTCCCAGGCACTTATAGCAGAAGTTAAATATTTTGGCAAGTTAAATATTTTGGCAAAGTTAAATATTTGCTGAAGGATTTGACTACTTGTCTGAAAGCCCTGCAAATAAAATATTCAGCCTATTGATTGGTATGTAATATATATCAATGATATTGCAATTAATATCTGAGGATAGTGAAGAACAGGACAGCCTTCTGCAATATCCGTAAGGTTGCAAAGAATCAGACATAACTTAGTGACTAAACAGCAACAAAAATTATAATCAAAATCATTTGTTTTATTATTGTGATTAATAATAATGTAATAAATAATACTAATAACATCATATACACTGCTGTTATATATTTTAGTAGTATTTTAGTATATGTTAGTATTTTATTGTTATACAAAATACTATAATTAATAATATTAGTATACTATATATATTGCTTGCTGCTGCTGCTGCTAAGTCACTTCAGTCGTGTCCAACTCTGTGCGACCCCATAGACGGCAGCCCACCAGGTTCCCCTGTCCCTGGGATTCTCCAGGCAAGAACACTGGAGTGGGTTGCCATTTTCTTCTCCAATGCATGAAAATGAAAACTGAAAGTGAAGTTGCTCAGTCGTGTCTGACTCCTAGTGACCCCATGGACTGCAGCCTACCAGGCTCCTCCGTCCATGGGATTTTCCAGGCAAGAGTGGGGTGCCATCGCCTTCTCCGATATATATTGCTTACTATTTTATTATTATTGTTTTTGTGTGAAACACATCCCACACTGTCTTGTTCTTAGTTGGTGCTTAGGAGGAGTGGGTTTCAATTCTTTCAACTCCTTTGCCAAACAGAAAAGAGCAAAAGATGCTGGATTTAAGAGGGACTAGTCCCAGTCTAGCACATCACAGGGGCACTGGCCTTAGTTTGCAAAGAGTGGAGTCAATGAAGATCAGAAAACAAGAATTCAGAAAGAGCCAAGGGTTTAACCCACCTTACCATCCTCTCCCTTCCACCAAAAGTTGAAACCAACCTAAGAGAAGACTTAATAAGTGATGAAAGGCATAGGCACAGGCACAGCACAGTGTAATGAAAACAGAAGATTTCAGAAAGAGATGATCAAGTTAGAGTTGCCATCTGAGCCTACAAAGATTTCCTAAAAACTGAGGAAGAGCGGCTACAATGGGTTTCTTATAAGTCCGGTCCCATAAGCCTCCCCACCAAGTAGTAGGGAAACAGGTAAGTAAACCAAGAAAAGCAGGTGTTTTACTGATATACGAAATATTTAGCTTCTCTTTGTTATCTCCTGACTTAACTATATGTTTTTTGTTTATGATACATCTCCCCTTGATTTTACATCTTGAATACAGTATTCAAATAAAAGACATGATCCTCCCTGTTCTATTTAATTAAATATAATGAGAATAACTTTCTTCAAACATTAAATTAACACAAATTCTGAAGGAATTGGGCAGAGAGAAAAGATATATGTTTCATTTTATATAAAAGTATAATCTTCTAATCATTACAAATATATATGAAAGCTGCTCAGTCAAGTCCAACTCTGCGATCCCATGGACTGTAGCCTGCCATGCTCCTCTGTCCATGTAATTCTCCAGGCCAGAATACTGGAGTGGATAGCTGTTCCCTTCTCCAGGGGATCTTCCCAACCTAGGGATCAAACCCAGGTCTCCAGCATTACAGGCAGATTCTTTACTGAGTCACCAGGAAAGCCCATATGTATATGGCGCTAGTGGTAAAGAATCCACCTGCCAATTCTGGAGACGCAAGAGACACAAGTTCAATCTCTGGATTGGGAAGCTCCCCTGGAGAAGGAAATGGCAGCCTGCTCCAGTATTCTTGCGTGGAAAATTCCATGGACAGAAGAGCTTGGTGGGTCACAAAGAGTTGGCCTGTGGCCCATGGGTCACAAACAGTTGGACATGACTGAGCACACAGCGCACACACATACAACACACACACACACACATACGTACATACACAGACACATATATGGGGCTTCCCTGGTGGCTCGGATGGTAAAGAATCTGCCTGCAATGCAGGAAACTCAGCTTCAATCTCTGAATTCAGGAATTTCCCTAGAGAAAGGAATGGCTACCCACTCCAGTATTCTGGCCTGGTGAATTCCATGGACAGAGGAGCCTGGCAGGCTATAGTCCATGGGGTCACAGTCAGACATGACTGATCAACTAACACTTATATATAATCTAAGAAAAAAGAAAGGCGTTCTTTATATCCAGAAAACAGAACATTAAAAATCCAAAACATCTGAAACCAAAACCACAACCATTACCAGTTTGTTCAGCCCCACGTAATTAATTCTTATTCTGCTTGATCTTGGGTGAGCAGTTTTATGAACCTGTCAGTTTCTCTATTAGAGTTCTAGAAATACCAACTCAGTCCAGTGCTATGGTCTCAAAATTATGTAAGCTAAGCCATCAGAATCCTCTAGCCCAGAGTTCTTGTCATAGTCTTTTCCAAGGGTCTCTGAGAAGACAAAGCATTCCGGCCTATAGATAATGGCAAATACTTCCAGGGAAGAATCAGAGCAAAACAAAATCTGTCTGTGGGTGATAAAATATTTAAAATGGCATGTTTAAGATCTGGTAACCATTAATAAGAATATTTGATTGTTTCTATGACATTCAACATTATAGAATAATTACTAGAATGGTGACTGGACATCTCATGGATGTCCTAATTTCTAGGAAATTAATACAACTTCTGAAATATTTACATTTATATTTACCCATACAAATATAACCTAAATTAATATCACTTCTTATTTGGAAGAGGACAAGCCTTTCCACGCAATAATCCAACCTATCAAATAAACCAAATTAGTATAACATCTTTCTTTTCACAAGGTGAGAGAACAAATTCCTTGAGACTTTCCATGGAGTCTTTGGAATAAGTCAGTTTGGAGTCAAGATAATTTCATTTAGGATCTGACTTGGAGAAGGCAAAATTGTCAAAAGTGTAAAAAAAAAAAAAAAAATACCCTTAGCTCTTTGAAAAGTGATAAGACTTGGTTTTCTTAAATAATCAAGGATAAGGTTAACATAAGGCATACATAACATAAGGCTGATAAAAATCTTTGTTTCTTAGATGGGTGACTTAAAAGATAAAGAAAAATATTTTGCAATCTATTAAGAACAAACCAACAATCCAAGAAAACTCTTGTTATATTAGTAGAAAGAAAAACAGATTCTAGTTTTGCACTGTTACATTTTTGAGCTTATCTTTAAAACACCTTATAAATAAATCCATTCAATCTTAGCCAGCTTAACCACACATAAAATTACTTTTCCTCTAAATCTCCTATAACTTTCTATATCCATTCAATTTTTTCCCCTACATTTTTCTCTTTCTCACTCTGGGACAAATAGTCATTTCACTTCAGGACAAAATTATTCTGTTTTTCTTTACTGAAGACACATGCTTCACATATCGCAAACTTTTTCTTACTGAAACATATCCTACTTTTCTGTATACTTTGCCTGAAAAAGTTGTTCCCTTATTATTTTTGGTAGTTTTATTTTCATACACTTATTATAATTTTTTAGACATTAGTAACCTGTCTTTCACAGAAAAAAAATCTGGGAGGAAGTAGACAATTATGAACTGCCTGTCACATACCAGTATTCTGTGGTAGACTAACAAATTTTCTGAATATACAATTTTATAGGTCTATACTTCCTCATATTTTTCAATGTGGTAAAAAGAACATATTGAGAGACTCAAATATATTTAGATTCTCTATAACAAACAAAATTCAAAAGCAAAAAGCACATACACTTAAATGTATATTCAGTAATGAATTATTTAGCAGTTCAGGTTACTTAGAAATGATTGAGATGTTTAGTGAATATCTATTACTTAGCAAAACTCTAAGATTGTAGGTTACAAAAAAAAAGAAAAAGATTTTGGAAACTAATTTTAGGCAGACACAAAACTGCCCATAATCTCCAATTATTTCCCTGTTAACTATTTTCACAGTGCATATTGGGGGTGGAGAACCCTGAAAAAATAAATTAAATGCTTGGAAGGTTTTTTGTTTGTTTTACTTCTGTGCTGGATTTACATGAGGCAATGGATATCAAAGAATTCGTTTTTACTGCATCTTTACTTATACATTTGTTTTTTAGATTGAATTGATAACTTTTATAATCTTAAATATCTAGTAGATATCATATTACCTTATTTGACCAGTAAACCCAAGTAGAATAAAAATGTATGCTCGTATTACAGTCAGTACTGATAGTCAGAAGGTATTGCTGTTTTTACTCAACAGTATTAAATTAATGTCAACAGTATTAAATTAATGTCAACAGTATTAAAATAATCTTCAAAGATTTGCTCAACTCACAGTTTTTGGGATCGTTCCTATATTTCTGGAAGATTTTAGTAATATTTAATTTATATAAACACTCATTTACCTCTAAGCTGATTTAAATAGAGCTCTTTACAGGACTTTATAAATTTGGTAATACCATTCAGAGGAAGGAAAATATCACAGATGCATAACATATGTACATACATCCATAAACATATGTACAGACAGATGCAAACAGATCTTATACCTTTCCATCTAAAATTTTAGCCACGAGCCAGGTAAACACAGAAGCACAAAAACTCACTGGTTTATTTCCACTCTCTGTCTAAATCGTGTTTCTGACAAAGGGAACAAGTCAAGGCTAACCACTCAATATGAGAGTTAAATCCTTTTACCAATATCCACAGATCTTTTGCCCTGTCTTACAGACACTAGACTACATTATAGGTGAGAGACTGAGGGAATGTGAAGCAGCTGCTGTGAAGCTGTCTCCAAAGTCTGACCCAGTTAAAATATCCAGTCTGTTTCCAATTGGCCTTCTTTATTTTTCTTTTCAGCCTCATGCAATTGCTTTTGGGGGTCCCTGAGTCCCTTGAAGGGCTTCCCTGGTGGCTCAGACAGTAAGAATCTGCCTGCAAAGTGGGAGACCTGGGTTCGATACCTGGGTTGGGAAGATCCCCTGGAGGAAGGCATGGCAACCCACTGCATTATTCTTGCCTGGAGAATCCCCATGGTCAGAGGAGCCTGGTGGGCTACAGCCCATGGAGTCCCAAAGAGTTGGACATGACTGAGTCCCTTGAGAGCCCCAGGGGACAGAGAGCAACAAGTCCAAGTGCCTGAGAGGCTAGAGTGAGAAGAAAAAGGTCTGGCATGGTGAACAGAGGATGGAGGGGCCTGAAGAGAGGCAAAAAGGATTCAAGGAGTGGAAGGAAATATTGAAGGTTGTGAAGGAGGAAGGATGAGTGGAAGCAGTGGGAAGCGAGAAGTCTCAGAGGAACAAGATTGAACAGATCCTCAGTTTCCCACTGAAGTTCCTATCAACATTAGTAAAGTCATGCCAGCAAGAAAGCAAGCAGAAGTTAGCAGAACATATAGTCATATGAGTTCAAGAAGAGAGTTTCAGCTGACTGAGAAGCTCCACTGGGAGAAACAGAATCAAAAAGAGAAAACAGAGGTCTCAAAAGAGCCAGGGGGAAGAATTCCCAACCTAGGACTCAAGGACTAAATGCACACTTGACAAAAAGAGCCAGAAAGAAATTTTCTAGCCCAGAAAGTCAGAAAGTGTATTTCCATTTGAAACAAAGAACCAAGCCCAGGACTCAGGGAGTAAGTGAATCTTACTCCAAACAAAGAGCCAGAAAGAAAGCCTTACAGCCCAATGTGTATTAATCATAAAGTCATGCCCAACTCTTTGCGAACCCATGGACTGTAGCCCACCAGGCTCCTCTGTCCATGGGATTTCCCAGGCAAGAATACTTGAGTGGGTTGCCATTTCCTTCTCCGAGGGATCTTCCCGACCCAGGATTAAACCTGGGTCTCCCATATTGCTTCTCTCCACACTGTTTCTGTCCTTTAATGTGCACATCTTTGTGAAATGTTTCCTTAGTATCTCTAATTTTCTTGAAGAGATCTCTAGTCTTTCTCATCCTACTGTTCCCCTACACTTTTTTGCATTGTTCACACAGGAAAGCTTTTTTTCATCTCTCCTTTCTATTCTTTGGAACCCTGCATTCACACGGGCATATCTTTCCTTTTCTCCTTTGCCTTTAGCTTCTCTTCTTTTCTCAGCTATTTTTAAGGCCTCCTCAGACAACCATTTTGCCTTTTTACATTTCTTTTTCTTCCAGATTGTTCTGATCACTGCCTCCTGTACAAAAAGGACAGAAAGAGCATAGACCTAAGAGAAGCAGAATTATTAAGAAGAAGTGGCAAGAATACATAGAACTATACAAAAAAAAAAAAGATTTTAATGACCCAGATAATCATGATGTTGTGATGACTCACCTAGAGCCAGACATCCTGGAATTCAAAGTAAAGTGGCCCTCAGGAAACATAATTATGAACAAAACTAGTGGAGGTGATGGAATTCCAGCTGAACTATTTCAAATCCTAAGACAATGCTGTGAAAGTGCTGCACTCAATATGACAGCAAATTTGGAAAACTCAGCAGTGGCCACAGGACTGGAATAGGTCAGTTTTCATTCCAATCTCAAAGAAAGGCAATGCCAAAGAATGTGAAAATTACCACACATTGTACTCATTTCTCATGCTAGCAAAAGTAATTCTCAAAATTCTCCAAGCCAGGCTTCAACAGTACATGAACTAAGAACTTTCAGATATTCAAGCTGGATTTAGAAAAGGGAGAGGAACCAGAACTCAAACTGCCAACATCCATTGGATCATAGAAAAAGCAAGAGAATTCCAGAAAAACATCTACTTCTGCTTCATTGACTATGCTAAAGCTATTGACTGTGTGGATCACAGCAAACTGTGGAATATTCTTAAAGAGATGGGAATATCAGATCACCTTACCTGCCTCCTGAGAAACCTGTACACAGGTCAAGAGCAACAGTTAGAACTGGACATGGAACAACAGACTGGGTTCCAAAAAGGGAAAGGAATATGTCAAGGCTGTATATTGTCACCCTGCTTATTTAACTTATATGCAGAGTACATCATGCGAAATGCTGGGCTAGATGAAGCACAAGCTGGAATTAAGATTGTTGGGAGAAATATCGATAACCTCAGATAGGCAGTTGGCACCACCCTTATGGAAGAAAGTGAAGAGGAACTAAAGAATCTCGATAAAAGTGAAACAGGAGAGTGAAAAAGCTAGCTTAAAGCTCAACATTCAAAAAATGAAGATCATGGCATCCAGTCCCATCGTGTCATGGCAAATAGATGGGGAAACAATGGAAATAGTAAGAGACTTTATTTTTGGGGGGTCAAAAATCACTGCAAATGGTGACTGTGGCCATGAAATTAAAATATGCTTGCTCCTTGGAAGAAAAGCTATGACCAACCTAGACAGAATATTAAAAAACAGAGACATTACTTTGCCAACAAAGGTCCATCTAGTCAAAGCTGTGGTTTTTCCAGTAGTCATGTATGGATGTGAGTGTTGGACCTTAAAGAAGGCTGAGCACTGGAGAACTGATGCTTTTAAACTGGTGTTGGAGAAGACTCTTGAGAGTCCCTTGGACTGCAAGAAGATCAAACCAGTCAATCCTAAAGGAAATCAATCCTGAATATTCATTGTAAGAACTGATGCTGAAGCTCCAATACTTTGGCCCCCGATGCGAAGAGACAATTCATTAGAAAAGACCCTGATGCTTGGAAAGATAGAAAGCAGAAGGAGAAGGGGACAGCAGAGGACGAGGTAGCTAGATGGGATCACCAACTCAATGAGCATGAGTTTGAACAGGCTCCACGAGATAGTGAAGGACAGGGAAGTCTGGCATGCTGCAGTCCGTGGGGCTGCAGAGTTGGACATGACTGAGGGACTGAACAACTCCTGTATTGCAGGCAGATTTTTTTTACCATTTGAGCCACCAAGGAAGCTACAGCCTAGTAGGTACCTCACAAATAAAGAAGCCTTGGCCTCTAACCCAGCTTCTAGAGTATCCTCAGAATCTTAAGAACCAAAATCTATCAGTAGGCTGTCATCTGGGGCACCTGTTCATAATCTGGACTCACCAATGGACCCTCAACAATCAGAAACAAAGACAAAGTCATCAACGGTGTTGATTGCTGCAGCCTAGGTAAGAGGTCCAAGGGTCCAATAATGCATCTTATGTAAGTCACAGCATAGGTACTACCAAAGAAAAGCCAGGGCCAGACAGTAGGTGAAGCAGTAAAAACCAGTCTTACTCAGAAATACCGCATTAGAAGGAAGAGACATGAGTATAGAGCTAAGCTCAATTCCAAATACAGCAAGGGCAAGTGGGCATTTATAATCCAGGAGCACGGTGGGGGTCAGGATGTTCCAAAGAGGATGCATCATGGTAAAGAACACTATGATACAACTGACTTGACAAAATTCTTGCTGATGGCAGACCAGCGTGAATAGATATCAAGGGTGGGGGATAAGGAACTTGATTAGATATTAAGGGTGATCAGATATCAAGTGTGAAGGGTTGTTTCTCAATTGACTTTACAGGATTCTTGCTAAAACCAGTCCTGACAAGAACAGACACAGAAGTCCACCATTAAGTAAAGAAGAGGGCTTAGAAGGGCCTGACTAAAGACTGGTCAAGGAGAGAGCCTCTGTCACCTTAAACCCTGAAAGATGTCCAGGAGGCAGGCGGGCTCAAAGTCAATAAATCTCCCATGGGACTCATATGGGAGAAACAACCAAAGATCTTTCACTAAAATTCCCTTTTATACCTCTGGTCACCATCCCTAGAAAATGTAGAGAAGAGGATGACAACAGGGGGCATTATTCAATTATTTCAGATTATCAGCCAAGGAGATGGCATATTGTCAGGTCAGACCAAGTTTTAAGCTAAATGGAACATTTTCTCCCTACTCCCTGCTAAGTTCTAGCTCATGTAGAATACCAGAGAGTTATAGTGTGAATAAATTACTCAACCCCACTACACAGATATGCCTACAGGGAACTGAAGAAAATGTGTGTTAACAAGGAGTTTTATAATGGTAAAGGCTGTGTTCGTTTTACAGACCCACCTTCTTTGAAACATGGAGCAGTTCTCAGAGCTGAGCACACAATGTTGATATCACATGGCCACTGTATTTGCTCATGCACTCACCTAATCAATGACTATCTCACATCTACCCTGTGCCAGGTGCTATGCTAGGAACAGGAGGTACAAAGCTGAGAAAAATGATTCTGGCCCAAAGAGTGTTGCCACTGGAACAAATTCTTTCAAGTCAACCATTAACCAACGTACTTTCATCACTTCATGGCAAATAGAAGGGGAAAAGGTAGAAGCAGTGACACGTTTTATTTTCTGGGGCTCCAAAATCACTGTGGACAGTGAGTCCAGCCATGAAATGAAAAGATGCCTGCTCCTTGGAAGAAAAGCTCTGACAAAGCTAGGCAGTGTATTAAAGAGAACAGACATTACTTTGCCAGAAAAAAAGTCCATCTAATCAAAGCTATGGTTTTTCTAGTAATCACGTACAGATGTGAGAGTTGGGCCGAAATGAAGGCTGAGTGTGGAAGAATTGATGGTTTTGAAATGTGGTGCTGAGAAGACTCTTGAGAGTCTCTTGGACTGCAAGGAGATCAAACCAGTCAATCCTAAAGGAAATCAACTCCAAATAATCATTGGAAGGATTGATGCCAAAGCTGAAGCTCCAATACTTTGGACCCTGATGCAAAGAGCTGATTCATTGGAAAAGATTCTGATGCTAGGAAAGTTTGAAGGCAAAAGGAGAAGAGGGCAGCAGAGGATGAGGTAGCTAGATAGCATCAGCGACTCAGTGAACATGAGTTTAAGCAGGCTCCGGGAGATCGTGAAGGAAAGGGAAACCTGGCATGCTGCAGTTCATGGGGAGTCAGTCATGACTTAGCAGCTGACAACAAGTAAACAATGGTTTCTGAATTTTAACCTTTCTCCAACCTCCAATTAATGCTATACCTTTTCTCATAATCTCTCTGAAGAAACCCTTTTCATAAACGTTAATTCTCACTGGGAATGTCTATGAGTCACAGTAAAAATAGTTTCTTTTAACAAACTTAATGGTATTAATACTTTGGCCATCTGATGCTAAGACCCAACTCTTTGGGAAAGACCCTGATGCTGGGAAAGATTGAGGGCAGGAGGAGAAGGGAGTAACAGAGGCTGAGATGGTTGGATGGCAGCACTGACTCAATGGACATGAGTTTGAGCACAAACTCCGGAGACAATGATGGACAGGGAAGTCTGGTGTTCTGCAGTCCATGGAGTCACAAAGGGTCATACTTGACTAAATGACTGAAAAATAACAGAATGTTGTTGAGGTTTATTAATTTTTTATTAATTGAAGTGCAACTTCTGGACATCTTTCCTGGGTACTTTCTGTAAGTGTCATATACACTTACAGATGGCAAAGAAAAAAAAAAAAAACTCAACAAGGAAAACACTCATGCCATTAAAAATGCACCAGAAAGATAGAAGGATATGGACAGCCCAGAGGCCCAGAATCATAACTGGAGAAAGACAGCATCAGAGATCCTGATAACTTCTGACCCTTCTGATTGTCCAAGGGTCAGACAAAACCTTTAGAAAATGATTTGTATACTTAATGGCCTATGATAAATGGCTAGTGGTAAGAGCCATAATCATTAGTATCGAAGTCCTTTTCTTTGGTCATCTGCTGCATTCATAAAGGGATCTACTTACTACACAGGAGTCAATCTAGCTTCAGAATATGCTGCTTTTCTAAGATAAAAAAGCACGTGCAATAATACCCTATCCCACTCCACTGTATCCACAGTTTACTTAGGTAAATTCAGTATAAATCCCTGAACTTGCACCTGTAATAAAATTTAGCTTCAGGTTGAGTTGCCATGAGAAGAAGAGAAAGATGTGACCTGGAAGTGCTAACTGTTAGTGCCCTTTGTAGTGGAGACTGGGCTTTTTGGATGGCCCAGGAAAATGCCCAATGTGAACATGGTAAGAGAAACCAGGCCTGGATCACTTTTAACCACTGACTGGAGAAAGGTAATAGCTCATTGGGTTATAAACTGATTTCATTCGGGCTTCAGAAAGTTTTCCAATACCCTCCAAGCCTATGAATACTGGGTTGCACCATATGAAATCATTACTGTTTGTAGTTAAAACAATCAAATATCAGCTATTTCAAGCAGTTCAACCTAACAAATGCCCAGAGAAACAATGTCACAGTTGGAGCAGTACCGTATTTGTGCCTGAAAAAAAGACAATGGTAGGAGTCAATGCTGACTGATATACTGCGGCTGATATATTACATGAGTCCTATGAGCTACAGAGAGCCCATTCAGCTATGTCTGCACTTCATAAACGCCCTCCAACAGAAACAGAATATGCTGCAATGATGTCTTCCTTCAACGTGGCCTCTTGGGTACCATCTCTCCCACCCCACAAACATAGACGGATAGAAGAAAGCATTCAGAGGGAGAAGAGTGAAGATGGAGCAGGAGGGAAAAGGAGGAAACAAGGGAGAGGTAGGGGAAAGATGTTATATAAGTTGACAGTGCTTTCAGCTTACAATACCTGAACTCTTTCTGCATTGACAGTGGCTTAAACTAATGATACTTTTTCTTGTTTCTAATACCAAGAAGTTCAGAGAAGGAGGTCAACATGGTGCGTTTTTTATGTTTCTTTCTAAAACAAGTTGACTCTAACCTCAGAGGTCACAAGATGGCTTCTGTCGGTCTAGCCTTCACATTCATGCTCCAAGCAGGAGGAAGAGGAAACAGTAAAAGAAATATTTATCCTGTTTTTCATAAAGCAAGTGTTCCTAGAAGCCCTGGATCCCACCCACACCATGCAGAAACCCTTTACATCTCATTGGCCATAACTGTGTTACATGGACACCTACATGAAAAAAGATGTTGGAACAGTGGGTATTTGGTGGAAAGCAAGGCTATGACATCAATGAATTTTCCTGAAGCAGCATTCCAATATCCAGTGAACAGTTTCATGGGTTTCAGGAGACAGTTGTGAAGACTTCCCTGGTGGCCAAGTGGTTAAGAATCTGCCTGCCAATGCAGGAGATATGGTTTCAATCCCTGGTCTGGGAAGATTGCACATGCTGCAGAGCAACGAAGCCATGCACCACAACTACCGAGCCCATGCTTGGCAACAAGAAAAGCCACCATCGGGAGAAGCTCACACACCTAATAAAGAGTAGCCCTCACTCACTGAAACTAGAGAAAACCTATTTGCGGCAGTGAAAACCCAGGGCACCCAAAAATAAATAAATATTTTTAAAAAGAGATAGCTGTTGTAACCATGGCAGGGAAAAAACTGTGTGTTCCAGAGTCCGGTCACTAGCTGTGCTGCTGCTGAGAGGGCTTTGCCAGTGGCGTCAGTGGCTTCCTGAACCTGGATCACTATCAAGTGACCTCCAGTCATTACCTTCCTGACTCTTGCAGAGACAGAAGCAGCCCAGGCTAACTCATTCAACAGTCTTGTTACAGAAATTTGTTTCTAGAGGCCCAGCCTGGAGTCTATTCTCCAGCAGTCCTCCACAGTTCTGTAAACACTTAATGATCTTTTAAAAATCTTTCTGTTTACAGTTTTCACTTTCTGCAACAGAGCCCTAACTGATGCATGAGTTTACTGTTCCTGCCACAGGTAGTGAAGTGGAAAGACAGCTTTGTGGGGCCTCAGCTTCTGCCCAGGGCTGTCAAGGAGAAACTAACAAGAATTAATTTCCTAAGCTACCTGAACTTCCCCAAGAGAATACATATTTATTCTCCAGGCCCAGCTTTAATTGCAAAGATCTGCATCTAAGTGTCCATGGTTCTGATATTATTTCTTTCCTGAACAGATGACACTTCTTTTGCATCTGCAGGTTTTGGATTTCCTCTCTTGTTAGTTTTCTTTCCCTCATATACAATGACTTCAAGACTAATATCCTGATACATGGATATATCATAGGGTATTCAGTCTCTGAAATTCATAATCATTTTTGGAAGCTGTTTCTCTACAAAAAAAAATTTATTTGTAATTTGTTAATATATTTCCCCTTTCACAGAGGTATCTTTAAAGAATAGAGACTAGAGAGAGAAAGAGATATGCAAAAAGTCTTTGCTGTAACTATTTCCCTAGTGCCAGCCAGTTGTGGCTGGTCCTCAGCCTAACCTCAAAACCACCAGAACACAAGCTTTCCAAGGAGAAGGGGCATGTAAATTTACCACTTTGTGTTTAGCACCTAGAACAAAGTCTGAGACATACTTGAGGCTTAAAAAATGTTGAATAAATGAATGTATACTGACACATCAGAAACCACACCCCACCCAGCCTCCAATACCAATCACCAGGGCAAAGCCATTGGAAATGATGCCATCCTCACCTATGTCTGCACACTGTCCTTCATCCTCTTAATCAGTGTACTTGGTTTACTCTGGATAAGATTCTCAGAGTATGAAGAAAGTATAGATTGTGGCCAACCCCCGGATCTGAAGGGGTTCCTTTTGGCTCTTGGATTCACCATTTCCCAAGGTCAATCTAACCTCAGTGAAGAAAGCCCTAAAAAATCTCACTAACCAAAACTGTGCTTTCTTATTCTTAAACAGAAGCAGGTCAAGGTATGGATCACCTAGGTAATTTCTCAGATTGCAAACTGTAAATTGTAGTTAAACAGCACTAAAATGTGATGAGATAGACAAAACTATAAAATTTAAGAAATCAGATTTGAGGAAATATTTTTGACTTTGGTTGAAGGAAATTAGAGAGAGAGAGTATGTGACAGAGAGAGAGAGAGAAATATTATGTAGGAGGAGAAGACTGCCAAGGAATATGCTTATGTAATAACAGATATTCTCTAAACTACTAATAGCTGTGTTAGTAGTTTAAAACACAAGCATTTGTTATGTCACATAATTTCTGAGGGTCAGGAATGCAGGAGCAGCTTAGCTGGTGGTTCTGATCCATGTTCTCTAATAAGGTCACAAACAAGATGTTATCCAGGACCACAGCCATCAGAAGGTCTGGTTGGCACTGGTAAAGCCACTTTCAAGATGACTCACTTACACAGCTGTTAGACAAAGCCTAAATTCCTTGCTGGATCCTGGCAGGAGGCTTCAGTTCCTCACCATTTCCTGGGTGTTCTTATGACATGAGTGATCAACAGTAGGTAAGAAAGTAAGCAGGAAAATGCAGTGTTATGACCCAGGCTCTGAAGTCACCCCTTGATGCATACACATTTTTCTACTCATTAGAAGAAAGTCACTAAGTCCAGTCCACAATCAAGGGAAAGGGATTAAGTACACCTTCCTGAAGAGCACCATATCAGAAAATTTGTGGACACAATATAACAAATCAGTTAAGAAATGTGGAAATGGTTAAGTATAGGGTACTTGCTAAATTCAGTATGCAATTTTAGGGCTGAGTGGTGTTGGGAGATGCACAGAAGACTAGAAGTTTGCCTTTCTCGTTCTTCCCCAAGATTGACTAAATTTTCCTCTAAATTAAACCTTGACAACCATTTAGATAATGCTATCCAACTTCTGAAAGAAAGCATACAAAGATTAAAAGATAAGGTAACTGGACAGCTTAAGTCCCCTTTTGCCTTCCTGGCTCACATAAGGGGAGAAAAAATGAAAAGACTAAAATTTTTCTGAAGGTCACAGCCTACAAAACAAAGATTTAATTACCTCTTCTCTCTAAATCTTTACCAAATGTATCAGGCACCCAGTCTAGTGACAGTGGATTGTGAGTGAGAGAGCAATAAGACAGACTATTTAAGGAGGTGATGGAATTCCAGTTGAGCTATTCCAAATCCTGAAAGATGATGCTGTGAAAGTGCTGCACTCAATGTGCCAGCAAATTTGGAAAACTCAGCAGTGGCCACAGGACTGGAAAAGGTCAGTTTTCATTCCAATCCCAAAGAAAGGCAATGCCAAAGAATGCTCAAACTACTGCACAACTGTACTCATCTCACACGCTAGTAAAGTAATGCTCAAAATTCTCCAAGCCGGGCTTCAGCAATATGTGAACCATGAACTTCCTGATGTTCAAGCTGGTTTTAGAAAAGGCAGAGAAACCAGAGATCAAATTGCCAACATCCGCTGGATCATGGAAAAAGCAAGAGAGTTCCAGAAAAACATCTGTTTCTGCTTTATTGACTATGCCAAAGCCTTTGACTGTGTGGATCACAATAAACTGTGGAAAATTCTGAAAGAGATGGGAATACCAGACCACCTGATCTGCCTCTTGAGAAATCTGTATGCAGGTCAGGAAGCAACAGTTAGAACTGGACATGGAACAACAGACTTGTTCCAAATAGGAAAAGGAGTTCGTCAAGGCTGTATGTTGTCACCCTGTTTAACTTATGTGCAGAGTACATCATGAGAAACGCCAGACTGGAAGAAACACAAGCTGGAATCAAGATTGCTAGGAGAAATGTCAATAACCTCAGATATGCAGATGACACCACCCTTATGGCAGAAAGTGAAGAGGAACTAAAGAGCCTCTTGATGAAAGTGAAAGTGGAGAGTGAAAAAGTTGGCTTAAAGCTCAACATTCAGAAAACGAAGATCATGGCATCCAGTCCCATCACTTCATGGGAAATAGATGGGGAAACAGTGGAAACAGTGTCAGATTTTATTTTTCTGGGCTCCAAAATCACTACAGATGGTGACTGCAGCCATGAAATTAAAAGACACTTACTCCTTGGAAGGAAAGTTATGACCAACCTAGATACAGCATATTCAAAAGCAGAGACATTACTTTGCCAACAAAGGTCCGTCTAGTCAAGGCTATGGTTTTTCCAGTGGTCATGTATGGATGTGAGAGTTGGACTGTAAAGAAGGCTGAGCTCCGAAGAATTGATGCTTTTGAACTGTGGTGTTGGAGAAGACTCTTGAGAGTCCCTTGGACTGCAAGGAGATCCAACCAGTCCATTCTGAAGGAGATCAGCCCTGGGATTTCTTTGGAAGGAATGATGCTAAAGCTGAAACTCCAGTACTTTGGCCACCTCATGCGAAGAGTTGACTCATTGGAAAAGACTCTGATGCTGGGAGGGATTGGGGGCAGGAGGAGAAGGGGAGGACAGAGAATGAGATGGCTGGATGGCATCGCTGACTCGATGGACGTGAGTCTGAGTGAACTCCTGGAGTTGGTGATGGACAGGGAGGCCTGGCGTGCTGCGATTCATGGGGTCGCAAAGAATCGGACAGGACTGAGCAACTGATCTGATCTGATTTAAGAAGCAGCTTGCAGGAAAATCCAAAGCAGGGAGAAAAAACAAAGACCTAGAGAAACTACAGCTGCAACAAACAGTAAATACAACCTATCTCTTAGCCAGATAAACATGTCTGAAATCTTATATGAAAGACCAATTTACCTTGTTCCTATTGCCTATATCATGCCTAGCTTACAATAAAAAAATTACAAGATATGATAAAAGACAGAGGAAAGAGTCTGTAAAGAAAGTAAGCATCAGAGCTAGACACGGATAAGGCAAAGATTTTAGAATTATCACACTGGAAATTTTAAATAACTATGATTAATATGCTAAGGATTCTAATGAGAAAAGTGGGTAACATGCAAGAACAGATGGATTCTATAATCAAAGAGATAGAAATGCTAAGAAAGAATCAAAGGCAAATGTTAAAAATCAAAAATATTTTAACAGAAATGAAGAATATCTTTAATGGACTCATCAGCAAACTGTCCTTCATCCTCGATTAAGGTTACGGTTAAGGAAAGAAAGAGTGAGCTTGAAAATCCGTCAATGAAAACTTCCCAAACTGAAATTCAGAATTAAAAATAGAAGAAGCAGAGAAGAATGTCAAAGAACTGTGGGACAATCACAAAAGATGTAACACACGATAGAAATATCAGAAGCACAAGGATAAATATTTGAAGAAATAATGACACTAAACCACAGATCCAGTAAATACAGAAAACACCAATTAAAATAAATAAATATCAAAAATTCTACACCTAGGTATTTTATTTTTAAACTGCAGAATATCAAAGGCTCCAAAAGCACTTACCATCATATGCATAGTGGTAGAATCAAAGAGGAGGGGAAAAGAAACTAAAATAATAATAATAATAGTAATGCTGAATATCTCCCAAATTAGAGGGAAATTATTAATCTACACAGTCAACTCTAAGTAGGGTAAATACAATGAAATACCCATTCAGATACATCACTGCCAAAATGTCAAAACCAAAAATAGAAAAGGAAATCTTGAAAGTAGCAAGAAAAAAACAACTGGAATCATATACCCAAGAGAATCCCAATCAGATTAACAAATGACTTCTCATCAGAAGTAACTGAAGCCAGAAGGCAGTGGAGGGATAGAGTCAAAGTCCTAAAAGAAAATATTGTCAACCAAGAATCCTATATCTAGTAAAGCTACTTTGCAAAAATGAAAGCAAAATAAACACATTTCTAGGTAAACAGAATTTGCTGTTTGCAGACCTGTCTTAGGAAAAATGCTGAAAGGAATTGAAACGATGAAATTTTTTTAATTATTTTTTATTGAAGGATAATCACTTTACAGAATTTTGTTGTTTTCCATCAAACCTCAACATGATTCACCCATAGATATAAGTATATGCCCTCCCTTCTGAACCTTCCTCCCATCTCCCTCCCCACCCCACCCTTCTAGGTTGATACAGAGCCCCTGTTTGAGTGAAACTTGATACAATTTAAACCCACAGGAGGAAAAAAAACAAAGAACTCCATAAAGGTACTTACATAGAAACTATAAAAGATGACATAATTGCATATTTCTCTGTCTCTTTTATTTTATTTTATTTTTTGGCCATGCCACATCGTATGTTGGGTCTTAGTTCCCTCATCAGGGATCACATCCATACCTTCTGCCTTGAAGTCATGAATTCTTAACCACTGGACCACCAAGTAAGTCCCCATACTTCTCTTTCTTATCTATATTTATTAAAAGAGGAATTGCATAAACAATATCTAAGACTTTCACTTCCAGGAATTTGATGTATTCTTCTCCATTCTCTAAGTAAAAATAAAAACCCTGGATGTTACATATGAAATAAAAATAAAAAGACTAAAGGATAGAGAGGAACAGAAAGAGAAAGACCAGCTAGAGACCATACAACCTGAGGTAAAACCACTGCATTTTCTTTTGGCCTCGTATACCCCAGACTGTAAACTAGAAAAGCCAGTAAACTGAAATACCAATGGGTGCAGACAAAAAGAGGCCCCTTAGAAAGGTCTGCTATCTCTATACAAAAGGACCAGTAAAAGGATATCCTAACAAGACAGAAAATCTTAGAAAAATAACTACTCTGTTCAAAAAACACACACCACAGAAAAACAACTTCCCCTGCTGTACCCCTCACATCAAAAACCAAGCGGAAAGCCCTAGCTTCCACTTTTGCTGGTCTGTAAAGAGACATCCCAGCTCCACACTAGAATGGTATCAAAAAAGACTGAATGTGTAGCCAGGAATTTCACCTCTGATAAACAGTAAGAACCCCCTCCAGTGGTCTCAGTGGAGACCAGGTGGGGAGCCTAGACTTTGACCTTATGCAAAGGTCAAAGGTGTTTCTACAGCTCCCTACAAGGGTGTATCAGAGAGGGCCTAATAGAAAATCAGGATGTTCACCACCATCCAGCAGTAAGAAGGCCACCACCTACAGTGTATTGAGACCTCACAGAAGGCCATAAAGCAGTGCCCTACCTCTCACAACCAGAAGGTTATCAGTTCAGATCTAGTGAAGAGCCTGAACTCTCACCCCAACCCAGCAGTATCAAGGACTCGATCATCCTGTTGTCAATAGAGTCTGAGCAGAGGACCTGGACTTCCACCCAAATGGAAATAAAGAGGTGGTCACTCCTTCCCTTCAGAGCAAAGTTAGAGGAGACCTGTTGAACCATAAGCTTTAAATAGATCCAGAGTCTTGTAACATAATAGTCAAAATATTGAAGTTTCAATCAACCATCATTCATCATACCACAACCCAGAAAGGCTTCAAAAGAAATGGAAAAATACCATCAACAGATACCGATACCAACATGACACATATATTAGAAATACCTGATAAGGATTTTAAAGAAAACATAAAAATGTTTCAGTGAACAATTACAAACATGTTTGAAACAAATAAACAAAAAAGCTCACAAAAAAATGAAAGGGTAAAAGTGTTAGTTGCTCAGTCATGTCCAACTCTTTGTGACCCCATGGACTGTAACCCACCAGGCTCCTCTGTCCATGTAATTTCCCAGGCAAGATTACTGGAGTGGGTTGCCATTTCCTTCTCCAGGGGATCTTCCTGACCCAGGGATCGAAACCGGGGCTCCTGCACTGCAGGCAGATACTTTAGTCTGAGCCACCAGGGAAGGGACATCTCAATAAAGAAATAAAAGATATAGAAGAAGAACCAAATAGAAATCTAGGATCTAAAAATACAGTAATCAAAATTAAGGATAAATTCAACAGAAGAATGAAAAGAACAGTAGAAAGAATTTAAATTTGAAAATAGAACAAGAGAAAGTATCCAATCTGAACAACTAAGAAAATCAACTGAAAAATAATGGATAGAGTATAAGGAACAAGACTATAGTAAAAGATCTAAAGTTCATGTCATCAGAGTGCCAGGGAAAGAGGTAAAAGAGGCTGGAACTAAAAAAATTACTGGAAGGCATATGACTGAAGTGTCCCAAATTTGTCAAAAGACATAAACCTACAGACTCAAGAATCTGAGCAAACCCCAAAGAGAAGAAACCAAAAAAATACCTACACTAAGGCACATCATAGTCAAACTGCTGAAAGCAAGAGGCAAAAGAAAAAGTTGAAAGCAGCCAGAGAGAAACAATGAAAACAATCTGAATGACAGTGGATTTCTCATCAGAAACTGGAGAATGGGAGGAAGTTGCACAATATTTTTCAAGTGTTGAAAGAAGTGAACTGTCAACCCAAAATTCAATATCTATTGAAAACAGTCTTCAGTGATGAAAGAGATATTAAGACATATTCAGAGAAAGGAAAGCTTAAAATTCTTCACCGGCAGACCTACTCTAAAAGAATGGCTAAAAGAAGTTCTCTAAATTGAAATAGAGTAAAAGAAATATCCTTGGAACATTAGCAAGGAAGAAAAAACACAGTAGGCAAAAATATAATAGACTTGTCTTCTTCCCTTGAGTTTTCAGAATTATGTTTGATAGTTGAAGAAAAAATTATAATCCTATCTGATACGGTTACCAGTGTATGACGAGGAGATATTTAAGATATGAATGGGAGGGTAAAGGAATATCAGTCATAGTTATATAAATCTATACACGTGGTAATATTTAAGATATGAATGGGAGGGTAAAGGAATATCAGTCATAGTTATATAAATCTATACACGTGGTAATATGACACAGGAGTGAACACACCTATATCAAATTCCTTATTGCGATGTAGTAACCATTGGGGAAAACTGCACTGATAATGACTGGAGGAAAACTTAAGTCTGTTAAATTTTATATTTAAACAGTGAATTCTAGGAACTGTAAATTGTATCTCAATAAAGTGTTTTTTTTTTTAATCACAAAAATTCCTTGCAATCTGTGGATAATTTAATAGAGGCAACAGCACTCATGCATCTCAGAAATTCCTGAGGATACTAATACAACACAGCTCAAGACATAATAACCTCTCCAGGAAATTGCTAAGTGGGTATACTTTGTTTACAAAGGCAAAGAACAGGATATCTTTGAGAAATCTGCCATATGACTCAGCAACCCCACTCTTGGGCATAAAACCATAATTTCAAGAAATACATGCACCCCAATGTTTATTGCTGCACTTTTTACAATAACCAGGACATGGAAGCAACCTAAATATTTATCAACAGATGAGTAGATAAAGTCAATGCACCACATATATACAGTGGCTAAGAATATTGCTTAGCCATAAAAAGGAACAAAACTGCCATTTGCAGAGATGTGGATGGCACTAGAGACTGTCATAGAGAGTAAAGAAAGAGAAAACCAAATATCACTTATTAATGCATATATGTGGAATTTAGAAAAATGGTACAGGAGAAACTAACACAACATTGTCAAGCAACTCTATTCAAATAAAAATTTTTAAAAATAATGTTTGAACTGAGATGTATTTGGACCTAGAAAGGATATGTTCAATTATCTGAAAATAGATTTATATGCATATTATTCTTTACCATATGAGAATGGATAAATGAGGTAGTGGAAAGAGAGAGAGAATATATAAGTCTGGATATGGAATTTAGAGTTAGTCCACATGGGTAGGGCTGAGGCCCAATTCTTTCAAAGCCCCAACCTGTCACTTACTGTATGAACTTTGGTGAGCTTCTTTTGGGCTATGGAGTCAGACAGCCTGAGTTCCAATCCCAGAATTCCACTCCCCTATGTGAGTCCTAGGATAAAACTCACACTCCATGCCTAAAATGCAACATATAATAAGACATATCTCAGGAATTCCCTGGCAGCCCAGTGGTTAACACACCATACTTCCACTGCAGGGAGCATGGGTTTGATCCCTGGTCAGCAAACTAGGATGCTGCATGCTGCACATCACAGCCAAAAAAAAAGAAAAATATACACATATACATATTATGTATACCCATATGCACACACACACTTCAGTAATGCTTGAACTGAAAGGTATTTGGACCTAGGAAGGCTGTGTGGGGTGTGTGTGTGGTGTGTGTGTGTGTGTGTTACCCAACTCATAGAGTTACTGTGAGGATTAAAAGACTGAACACATATAAATAACCCAGGGCAGTATTTATCTCATAAATTAGCTCTAGCCATAGTGATAATAGCAGTAGCAGTAGAGGTAAAATGGGGAAATAATGCTTACAAAAGTATTACACACCTCAATTTAGAAAACACATGCAAAATACAACTTTTTAAGTTAATTCATATATAATTTTAAGGAAGTATTATTAAGTAACGTGATTTTCTGCTACAAAGCTTGTCACATTGTAGAACTTCAAACAGTTTCCTTGCCCCGTGTCACCTGCCCACCACCAGCACCCTGCACTCACAGACACACACGTGCATGCACCAGCAATAGGAAACTGCATTGTGGACTGCTATCTTCTAAATCTACTTTTATGAAAATGTGGATTGTGTGCTGGGCTTGTCTTTTGGCTCTTTAGCTAAGGCTCATATCTTCTTCCATGCTCTCTCTTCTTCCAAAGGCACTTGTCCCCTTCACGAAGACTGTGTTTGACTTACTGTTGGGTTTGCTGAAGCTGTTTTCTCCCTTACTTGGTTTCTTATAGGTTGAAAAATGGGGAGTAGGAGGAGAACGTGGACTAAGCTAGAGGGATCTGATGGAAGAAAGAGCCCATGGAATTTTTCTTTCCTAGCAAGTTTTTTTCACCTTTTCACCTTGAGATAAAGAAAAACTGTAAGGTGGTCAGAGAAAACAAGACCAGATTCTTCTACTGGCTACAGGACACAAAAAAATTACAATCACAAGGCCTTATACTTTGTAGAAGCTTATGAGTTCATCCATCCAAAGTTGTGTTAAGAGCCCCATGCAGAGTACCAGGAATACAGAGATGGATGCCAGCATGCCTGTCCTTCAGGTTCCTTCAAATCTGAGCTAGGCATGCTATTCCCTTTGCTTACCATCATCCTTCTCACCCTGCTGCTGCTGCTGCTAAGTTGCTTCAGTCGTGTCCTTCTCACCCTACCCAACTTCAATTCACTTAGTTGAACACTCTAATCCTTCTCTGTGGCTTCATCCTCTCCTGAATTACACCAGGTAGAACTGAGTGCTCGTTCCTTTGTGCACAAACTCTCCATCAACACCCTCTACCACCCTGATCTCCCTAATTGTGTACCCATCCCAGCTTCTGCATACAGACACTCCTCAGAGATACTGTGAATCCAGTTCCAGATTATCAAAATAAAATGAATATTACAATAAAGGGATCCACACAAACTTTTTGGTTTCTCAAGAACATATAAATGCTATGTTTACACTAGACTATAGTCTATTAAGTGTGCAATAGCTTTATGTTTAGAAAAACAATGTATATAGCTTAATTAAAAAGTAATCCAGTTTGGAAAATGGTGCTGACTGACTTGCTCAACACAGGTTGCTGAAAACCTTCAATTTGTAAGAAAGAAAACACAGTATCTTCAAAGTGCAATAAAGCAAAGAGCAATGAAGAAATATGCCTAATTTTTTATGTGGTGGTCTCTCTCTTGAGAGCCTGAGTTCCTTAGGGATACAGAATCTCCTTAGGACAGTGATTGACACATTATAAATACTCAGCACTTAGATTTTGAGGGAAAGTATGACAAATTTTCTACTAAAAGATACATATACATCCCTAATAGAATGCACCATGATAAATAATACTAAAATACTTAAAATATGTGCAAACAACTATATCAGCAGACAGAAAGGAGCAACTAGTGCTGCCTGGGTTGGGCAGGAGTGGAAGAGAGAGAATAGCTGTTAGTGATGCTGATCATGACCAGTCCTGAATATTCATTGGAAGGACTGATGCTGAAGCTGAAGCTCCTATACTCGGGCCACCTGATGCGAAGAACTGACTCATTGGAAAAGACCCTGATGCTGGGAAAGATTGAAGGCAGGAGGAGAAGGGGATGACAGAGGATGAGATGGTTGGATGGCATCACCGACTCAATGGACATGAGTTTGAGCAAACTCCAGGAGTTGGTGATGGACAGGGAAGCCTGACGTGCTGTAGTCCATGGGGTCGCACATAGTCAGACACAACTGAGTGGCTGAACTAATTGATGATGATGAAGGCAGCTCTGATCAATATATTTTCTATTATGCACGCTTATCACTCCTCTCTAACCACACAGGACTTCCTGTCATTTCTCAAACATTCTGGGATTTCCCTGACTTAAGTGTTTGAATTGTTTTGTGATGATTTGGATCAAGGTGTATTTATAGATGTGTGTGTGTGTGTGTGTGTGTGTGTGTGTGGATGCACGCATATAGCATCACAAAATATACTACTTACTATGGGTCTGAGTAAAAATAACTTTACAAAACCCTAATCTAGAGCAATCGATTTTTATCTTTGGCAGATCAGAGACTTCTTTGAAAACCTGATGAAAAATGCACATGTGCCCAAGCTCACAATACTTTGCACACAATTTCAGAAAGTTCACAAATGCCCTTAAACCTATTCAAGAGCCCCTTAAGGATCTGTGGACTTCAGCTTCAGAACTGCCCTTTATGGTACACCAGGTGCTGATCCTAAGACACTGGCATCACCTATTAATCCTCCCAGTCTCCTGTGTGAAACAAAAGAGAAATTCCAGGAGAAGGCAACCACTAATGCCTGAGACTTTTGACCTTAAGCAGTCTGTTGAAGAAAGGAAAATCACACATGGCCAAAATGTACCTCAATCCTAATTTTGAGGTTAAAAATATGACAAAAGTTCTCAAAATACAATATGGAAAGATTGACCTTGAAGTTGAAATAGCAATATGTGATTTATATCCAAAATATAGGAATATGTAAAAATAGATGTTCCTATACTAGCTTTTTCCAACAAATTTTCTAGTTCTAACAGTGGAAGTATATAAAAGTTTCTTAATTAAACACATAACCACCCATCTAAGAAAAAAAGTGTAATATATGAATAAAGAAGAGCTCTTCAGAGCAAGAACTCTACTGGGAAAAGACATGGGATGGAAATAAACTTATAGCCTGCACTTACCTAGCAGAAGGGAAAATGGGTATTGATATGGGTTTAATTTATTGGAAAATGCTAGCAAAGAGCAATCAAAGTCACTTGCCCAGAATTAACCACACCTACTCCAAATTCAGAAAATGAAGATCATGGCATCTGGTCCCATCACTTGATGGGAAATAGATGAGAAAACAGTGGAAAATAAAGTGTCAGACTTTATTTTGGGGGGCTTCAAAATCACTGCAGATGGTGACTGCAGCCATAAAATTAAAAGATGCTTACTCCTTGGAAGAAAAGTTATGACCAATCTTGATAGCATATTCAAAAGCAGAGACATTACTTTGCCAACAAAGTTTCGTCTAGTCAAGGCTATGGTTTTTCCTGTGGTCACGTATGGATGTGAGAGTTGGACTGTGAAGAAAGCTGAGCACCGAAGAATTGATGCTTTTGAACTGGGGTGTTGGAGAAGACTCTTGAGAGTCCCTTGGACTGCAAGGAGATCCAACCAGTCCGTCCTAAAGGAGATCAGCCCTGGGATTTCTTTGGAAAGAATGATGCTAAAGCTGAAACTCCAGTACTTTGGCCATCTCATGCGAAGAGTTGACTCATTGGAAAAGACTCTGATGCAGGGAGGGATTGAGGGCAGGAGGAAAAGGGGACGACAGAGGATGAGATGGCTGGATGGCATCACCTACTCGATGGATGTGAGTTTGAGTGAACTCCGGGAGATGGTGATGGACAGGGAGACCTGGCGTACTGCGATTCATGGGGTCACAAAGAGTCGGACACGACTGAGCAACTGAACTGAACTGAACTCCAAATAGCTACCACATAGCCACTATGGAATTAACAATTCTCAAAGGCTTTAGAGGAACAAGAAGACAAACTTTTTTAAAAGCGTTCTAAATGAAGACATCATTCCTTGAGAAGAGACACCCCCCGCCCTGTTCTCCCTGTGCCATTTCCAAGGCTATAATAATAATGTCACTTTAAAGGGACTTTTCCTCCTATAAAACTAAAGGATACTCCACCTAAATACACACATTAAGTTGGGATGAATTCATGGAAAGAAGGATCTCTCTTGTTGCAACTGTTTTTCAATCAGCAAATGGTTAAGGAAGTGAGTGAGTGAGTGAGTGAAAGTCACTCAGTCGTATCCAACTCTTTGTGACCCCATGGACTATAGTCCACCAGGCTCTCCTCTGTCCATGGGATTCTCCAGGCAAGAATAATAGAGTGAGTTGCCATTCCTTTCTCCAGGGGATCTTCCTAAACCAGGGATGGTTAAGGAAAGTCTTTTTGAAATACCTATTAAGGATCATATAACTGAGATCATGGAAGCGGGGTAAGTCTCAGGTGGTCCATGGGGTTCTTTAACTGAAGTCACTGCTGTCACTGTCACTAGGTCTGTGCCATGCATGGACAAAAGCCAAGCAGCAAATGGTCAAGTGAAGTGGAAGCCAGGAGGATTTTCAATTAACATGCTCCTCCATAAAAAGAAGTCATCAAAGTTCTCCTGGAGCATTATGGTCCCTGTAGTCATGTGCACCCTGATCAGAAAGCCTGGCTCCTGCCTTCTTTATAGAGTATAAGTAGAAGAGCAGGCTAAGTCTGTGAACCAGCTCACAACACAGCTTTCTATTTGGTCTACTCGTGAGCTGTGAAATGTCTGTAAGCAGGGAAAAACACTGGCCAGGACTAAAGGTCTCCTGATGAAATGAGTCAATCTGTTGAGAAATGCTTGTGTCCACAACTCTGTACATGGTATCCTTGACCTCCACGTACCCAACACTGTAAACAGCAAGGTCCAACAGCACATGACAATGGTGTAGACCTCTGAGATGGTCTGTTTTCTACTGAATTGACCAGTTCAGGCTCGAGTTAAGTGACAGAGGCACAACCACACCAGACAATGACCCCGGTGAGGTGGGAGGCACAGGAGGCAAAGCCCTGAGCTGAAGCAATCCAAAGCATAGTGGAAGTGATGAGGGCGTTGATGCAAGCCCATGAACACCTGAATGTAGGTGTGGGAAATAAATGGTTTATGCCATGGATAGGAGTGGCAATAAAGGAAAGTTTAATATACTTTAGCATCACAGAAATATAAATGGAGCCCAGATGATATTTAGGTAACTACTACACCTGGGCCAATACTAAATAAAACACACACCAATGGGGCTCACACCCTCTTGTTCACAGACTCTACATCTCAGGGATTTTCACATGACCACACAACAGCTGGTGGCGCTGACAAAGACAAAAACAGAAGGACATAGCTAATGTGGTTAGAGCCAGGACAGTGCTGTTCCCTGATGAAGTGAAGATACTGCACAACAACACTCACAAAGCTGGAGATGTCCAGCCAGGTGAGCTCTGTCAGCTTCTGTGAGGCTCTTTCTCTGCATTCTGCGGTTTTACAGATGTGAATTAAATGGCTGAACATGGGCAAATTCTCTTGTCCTGACATGGACTCTAGGTCCTAGGCAGAAACATGGCTTAGGGCAGAACAAGATGACGAGAGTAGAACAAGACAGCTCTAGCTAAGACCTCTTTCAGCGCCCACCTGAGACATCTGCCCCTGTTTTCTCAATGTGTGTGTTCTCTGTAAAACTGTAGACTAAGAAATATATTCCTATATAGGTGGCTCAGAGGTTAAAGCGTGCAATGCAGGAGACCTGGGTTTGGTCCCTGGGTTGGGAAGATCCCCTGGAGAAGGCAATGGCAACCCACTCCAGTATTCTTGCCTGTAGAATCCTATGGACAGAGGAGCCTGGTGGGCTACCATCCACAGGGTTGCAAAGAGTCGGACACGACTGAGCGACTTCACTCACTCACAGAGAGAGTCTTCTCTTCAACAGACTTAAGACTTAGTTACACTGAGTTCCTGCCATTATTTTTTTCGTCTTTTCATAGCACCTCCCCAAGATGCTATACTCACAAAGGGATGATGAACAAACAGCAAGGAGATGCTCATGGCCAACGGGTTATAAGGAATAGAAAGAAAATAATTCTAATGGATCAAAAAATCCACTTCATCAATCAAGGTGTATTTTTATAAATATAAGAATGAAGATGAGCGATTCCAAATAAATGAGTGATAATTCAGGGGTGTAAAGGACAAAGGCCGAGAAATGAATACTGTGACATTCTGGAGGGGCATGACAGTTGAAATCTGAATTCAGACATGAGATTTCCTTGAGGGAGGCTGATCTAGACAGAGGGCTGAACCCAAAAGTAGATAGGAGATGACAAATTTATCAGGCAGCTTATTTTACCAGCAAACCCTGAAACTAGGAACAGAGAACTTAGATCAAGGGAAGACTCCTGTAAATCAGCAAGACCTGGAAAGGAAGAGGTGGGTTTGTGAGGCTGCCAGAATTGGGAAGGGGAGGCAGGAGTCAGCCAACAGATGCCTGGAGCCTGGCATTTAGAGTCTGAAATAGCTTCTTTAGTGGAAAGGTCAGTCATAATCTCAGGTGAACACCAATTTTTCTCTGTCATTGGATGAAATGTTATGGGGTGAGAAGCAGAAACACAATAGCCTCTCTGTCAAAAACAGACACTCTATAATCTGCATGAGAAACACACAATGGATCCCAAGTCCCCTATAGAAATCTTGCTTCTCTCCTTTTGTTCCTTGTCAGAATTACTGCACAGGTTCCCAAGGGAAGGAAGACCTCCCTTCCTCCGTCCATCATCCCCTGCAACCTGGCTTCTGCCACATTCACTTTAAGGAAATTGCTCTTTCAAAGGTCACTGATGATGTTTTTATTGCTAAATCCAGCATCCCTTCTACTTAGATCTGATGCATTTAATACCAGTGGACACTGCCTCCTAGAAACTTGCACTGGCTTGGTTTCCATGACACTATACACACCATCCTTCTCTCTGTCAAACAGTGTTTTTTTGTCTCTCTCCCTGACTCTTCTCTTGCTTCCAACTCCATAAAAGCAAATGCTCCCCCACATCAGTGCTTGGTTCCCTGACCTTTGCTCTCCTCTCCCTTCCACTGAAAGAGATCATCTATTTTCGTTTCATCATCACTTATGTGTTGATTCCTCTGAAGCTTGTATTTCTAATCCCAAGTGGCACTCACATATATCAAATTCTCCACTGGCTTGTTCTATATGTAGATCATACTATCATTTCAAATTTAGCATTTTAGGAACCAAACTTATCATTTACCCTGCACCTCTTCCAAATGAATGTCCTTGCAATTGTTCTATCTGCATTAAAAGGACCCTGTTTTTCCAAATTATGTGCAATCAGAAATTTAGAGTAAAACCTAATTCAGTTCCATATTCTATTTATCTTTTTTTTTTTTTTAATCTCAGGTTTGCCCTTTTACTTATACCGTAAGACCCTGCCACCAGTCTGAAATTGTTTACCTTTGATTTTATTCAATCACTTCTCAGGATGATAATCAGTTGCTCTTAATGTCTCCACTGTCTGTTTTCATCTACTACAAATGCATGCCCTTAAGTTTCCTTACAGCCAACAGAACACATGCAAATAATTCTTTATTCACACCAAAATCTGTACTCTTCTCCAACCTCGTGTTTTTTCTCCCGTCAGTCTCTTCCTTTCCAGTCTTTCCCAGGGGTTACTGCGACTTTATGTCTTCTATAAATACCCCAGGCCTTAGAAGGTATCTTTCAAGTATTTTTTAATCCCTTGGTAACCCAGAGGAGCCTGGCGGGCTACAGTTCATGGGGTTGCAAAGAATCAAACAAAACTGAGCAATGAACACACAACACATGACCTTCAGTTCCATGCCACATCTCTGCCTTTTTCCAGATCTGAGTTTGTGCCATGCCCTTTCTGTGGCACTGCCAGTGCTCTATTCTCCCATCCTCTCTGAAGACACGTTTTATTGTGTGCCAGCTGAGGGCATCAGGGCAATACTACTTGAGGCACACCAGTGACCTGCCTCTTTCCAGTGCTTTCCATCTTTACTCCCCTATCCTCAGCCTTTCCAGAGCTACCCAGACAGAAACCAGCATCTCTCACCTAAACTTTCACTGGCAGGAAGGCACCCAAAAGCCTCTCAGCAACCACAGGGATTGGTTCACCTTGAAAACCCGACCTGGTTCTAAAGACTCAGAATTCATTGTCCTATATTCTGACATCAGGACCTTCCTTCCTGCAACGGAAAGAATCCAGAGTTTCCACTTTGACTACTACTGAAGCCCAGGCTGTTTTCTTCCAAGGCCTAGGAAACATATTCCAGAGAAGGAAATTGAAGAACAGAATCAGGCCCCACCTCTCCTTCTGTTTTCCCGTTCTACACTGAAACCTACTTTCTAGCCCTGCTGGTCTCTTCACAGGGATTGAACATACTATTTTCACACCCAGCTACAAACTCTGGCACTCGGCCCCAGTAGCCGTATTCCTAGGCCAGCTTCACACCCACAACTCCCATTAGAGGGGACTCTTCCACATTGACCTCCAAACCATCTTTGGCTGACAGAATGATATTTCATAATTTCTGATGAAAACTAGAAGCAGTTGGTAAACACTATATTCTCTAAATTTCATGGCATACATTAACTAACATATGGGAAGGGGAAGAGCCTAGTACCTGGATTCCCAGTAAAAGTTGCATCCCATTTCCTATTTCCAGCAGATCTTCTTATGTTACTCAAGTGGATTCGTGGTTTTGGTTGCTACTAAACTGTTTTATGTAAAAATTCCTCTCCCTGTTTGAATCATATGATTCCACAAATATTAATTTATATTGGGTTCCTTCCATGTTCATAAATAGTGGTTAAGTAAAACGGGTGAACTAGAAATAAATAAGACGTAATACTCAGCTTCAATTAAGAGAGGATAAGAGATAAATATGGGCTTCCCTGTTGGCTCAGATGGTAAAGAATCCTGCCTGAAATGCGGGAGACCTGGGTTCAGTCCCTGGGTTGGGAAGATCCCCTGGAGAAGGGCATGTCCACTCTGTGGACAAAGGAGCCTAATGGGCTACAGTCCTGGTTTTGCTGAGTCAGGCATGACTGAGAGACTAAGCACAAGAGATAAATACACCAACATCTATAAATATGGGGAAGACACAGTGACATCCATAAAAGCTTCAAAATTACAATAATCATCCAGACACCATTCCATGAACTTTATGCATATTATAATATCTCATTTATGCTCACAATTACACTGTGAGGTGGAAAGGTTTATCTTTGTTTTTCAGAAAAGGAAAGGAAGGTTCAGAGAGGTTGAGTAGCTTTCACAATAGTCAACCACTAGCAAATTTTACTCCAAAGTCTTTGGTCCTAACCTCATGGGGAGTTGGAAAGAGGCAAAATAATGTTTAATTGAGACATCAAGGATATCTTCATGAAATGAATCACTTTAGAGGCTGATTTTGAACAGTAGTTAGGATTTTACGAAACAGAGATAGATAAAGAAAATTCAAGACAAAATGAAAGCAAAAAAAAAAAAAAAAAGAAAGAAAGAAATCAGGAAAATCAGGTATGTATAAAAAACAGCAATTAGAGGTATTTGACCAGAAAACAGTGTTTGATTAAGAGATTAAGCCTAGGATGGAGCCAAACTGTGAAAGGCACTGGCTTTCAAGCTGAAGGATCTGCATTTAATTGAGACAATAAGGTGTATAATCCAAACTCCAACTAACCGTTACTGTGCCACAAGCCATATAAGGTTTTACCACCTGGGATTTAGCTTAGAAAAAAGGAGAGAGTGGAAACTGTCTATAGCTGAGCAGTAGAAGGATAATTTGAACAATGGTAGAGAGCGTTTTTGGTGGCAATTTTTATGTCATTAAAAAGGCTGACCAGAGGTCTGCCATAAGCTGAGAGAAGAGGAAATGAACAAGAGACTGCACAAGAGGATGAACACGAAGATTCCATAGAATTTAGGGACAGGAAAAAAGGAAGATAATGCAGCGAGAAAGGAAAGCTTTAGTTTGATATCTTAGAGGCAGAGCAGGTTTGAGTGGTGGCCAGTAGCATAAGAGTTTAAGTAACAGCAGAGGGGATGAAGATAAAGGTCACTGGGGTTGTGCCAGGGTAGGTCACCACTCAACCTCCAGGACTAGTGTAGTGCCTGGGCATTAATACTAAATGTAAGTGTAATGTATTATTGGGGTTATCACCAAAGATTAACATAAATGAATCTTCAATGGCCAGGGACCCAAAGAGGAAGAGAGGAAAACCAAATGAGATGCTGACATCTCTGCAAATAGTAAACAGGTTACAAGAAAAATCAGTTACAAAGAGGAATGGAAAACTCTGGCATAAAGAAACACCATGATAAACATGACCATGGCCATGGAAGTTGGGATATGCTAGGAGTATGAAATGCTCACCTGCTGAATTAACTAGCCCTAAAATTGGACAGTACTGGACTTTCAGGTCCATGCCCAGCTGTCACTAAATTTAAAAGCTTTCACACAACACAGGAAACCATAAACAAAATGAAAAGACATCCCACAAAATGGGAAAAAATATTTGCAAACAAAGCGATCAACAAAGGATTAGTCTCCAAAATATAAAAACAGCTCATGCAGCACAGTGTTGAAACAACACACAACCCAGTCAAAAACTGGTCAGAAGATCTACGTAGACATTTCTCCAAAGAAGACATACTAATGGCCAAGAGGCACATGGAAAGGTGCTCGACACCACTAACCATTAAAGAAATGCAAATCAAAACCACAAGGAGGCCTCACCTCATACCAGTCAGAATGGCTATCATTAAAAAGTCTATAAACAACAAATGCTGATCAGGGGTGGAGAGAAGGGAACCCTCCTACACAGTAGGCAGGAATGTAAATTGATACAGCCACTAGGAGAAAAGTGTGGAGATTCCTTAAAAAACTAAAACTAGGGTTTCCCTGGTGGTCCAGTGGTGAAGAATCCACCTTGCGATGCAAAGGACACTGGCTCGATCCCTGGTCCGGGAAGATCCCACAGGCCTTAGCTGTGGGCCACAGCTTGTGAGCCTGCACTCTGGAGCCTGCAAGCCACAACTACTGAGCCCACATACTACAACTACTGAAGGCTGAGCACCAAGAGCCTGTGCTCTGCAACAAGAGAATCTGCCGGGGACCAGCCCCGGCTGATCCAGGGTATTCGAAGCGGGGACGGCGTTGGCGATCTATTTATTTAAATATTTTATCAAAGATATAAAGAGTAATAGGATGAGGATAGCTCAGTAGGAAAATTCAGTGCAGAAAAGAGGCTGAGTAGCTTGGTTTACGCGGGAGACCAATAAAACTTCAAGACAAGAAGCTTGCACCACTTACGTAGGCCGCAGGCATCCTTCCGTTCTCCCGAAGGAGAGGAGACACTGAGGCCTCCCGGGTCGGATCTTAGAAGCCCAGGCATAATTAGTAAGCATGGCAGGTTCTGCGCTCCAGATGGAGACTCAGCCAGAATTTGGGAGAGAGAGCGACATGGGGAGACCAAGTTTCAGTGAACAAGGTCCACACTTTATTGTCCAAAGTAGTTTTTATACCTTAAGTTATGCATAGAGGATAACGGGGGAAGGGGTAGAGTCATGCAGTAAGCCAGGCTTTCTTCCTGCAGACTTATCATATGCAAAAGTTTAGGTGATTTGCATCATCTTCTGGCCCAGAGGCCTGTTAACATTTTAAGACCCTTTCTTCAGAAAACTTATTTTTCTCTAAAGGTGATAAGTCAAGTGCCACCCTCCAAAAGCATTAGATAAAGTTGCATTCCTACAGAGCAAAGGTGTGGTGGGCTATAACAAGAAAAAGAATTAACTCAAGGGTCCCAGGTTACAAACATTAAAGCTACTATTTACACCAATTATATTAATCAATACACTGCCAGGGACACAGCAGGTAAGGGATATGGAGACTTAGCAGCAAACATTGGCCCAACAAGTGAAAAACCCTTCACCAATACAATGTCTAATCAATCTTTTAACTGCTCAAAGGAATCTGTATTTAGACAGTTTAGAACATCTCATACCTCTCACAGTTGGGAGGCTCTGAGCAATCACATGTGGCCAGAAAAACCTATTCAGGCAGGCTAGAGGATTTCCAAAGGAGTTTGTAGGTTAAACACTGTCACACCCAGGAATTATTAACTGGAGCTGTAAGCTAACTCTTGTTTCAGAGAGAGGTAGTGGGGGACAGCCCCCCGTAAAGTCTGAGGTGTAGGTGAAAGCACAAAGCAGAAAGTAGGCAGACTCTGGTTTTGGGGGTAGATGCTCGAGAATTTCCAGGGAGACTCCTGAGGCTTGATCCCGCCTTTGCGTATGCCAAGCCTCCTTCCTCATGACCTTTGCCACGGGCGGAGCTCGCTCCCTGCAAGAATCCACAGCAGTGAGAAACCAGCACACTGAAACAGAGTAGCCCCCACTAGCTGCAACTAGAGAAAGCCGTGGGCAGCAACAAAGACCTACCACAGTCCAAAAAATCACTTAATAAGTAAATACATTTTTTGAAACTAAAAGTAGGACTGCCATATGATCCAACAATCCCACTTCTGGGCAAATATCTGGAGACAACCACAATTTGAAAAGACACGTGCACCCCAGTGTTCACTGCAGCATTACACACAACAGCCAGGACACAGAAGCAACCTGAGTGTCCACTGATAGAGGGACGGGTAAAGAAGACACAGTACACATACTCAGTGGAATATTGGTCAGCCATCAAAAATAAGGAAATAATACCATTTACAGTGACATGGATGGACCTAGAGACGATCGTACTGAGTGAAGCAAGTCAGAGAAAAACAAATATCATATAAGTGGAATCAATATCACTCCACTTATATGTGGAATCTAAAACAATGGTACAGATGAACTTATTTGCAGAACAGATATAAGTCACAGTTGTGGAAAACAGACTTATAGTTTCCAAGAGAGAAGGAGTTGGGGAGATAAACTGGGGGATTGGGATTGAAGTATACATACTACTACATATAAAACAGATAACTAATAAGAACCTACCATATAGCACAGGGAACTCTACTCAATACATTGTAATAACCTATATGGGAATAAAATCTAAAAAAGAGTGAATATATGTATATCTATAACTGATTCACTTGGCTGTACAGCAGAAATTCACACAACATTGTGAATCAAATACACTCCAATAAAACTTAATTTAAAAAAAAGAAAGAAACACCATGATAATCAAAAAAAGAAACAGAGCTGAGTGACAGAGACTAAAAGGACTAATCTTCAGGGAGACAGAAAATACAGATACTCTAATGCTCTCACTCCCCTTAGCAGTAAATATGGAATTAACCAAAGATGAAGAGATTCCAAGATCTTCAGTAGAAATCAGAACCCCAGAATATCCACAAACAGAAGACACAGGGCCATCAGACTGAGGGACACCTGAAGAGTGAAGTCAGGCCCTCCTGACATGCCTAGCATGGCCTCTCATCTCTTCCATAACACTACTCTCCACCCCACTCTCTCCCAGCACCAGAATCTGGGTCACAGTGGGGTGGAGCTCTGGCCATCCCCCATATCTAATAAGTAACTCCCAATTGATTTTCCAGCTCTTCCTTCCCCACCAATAGGTCTGACTGTTGGCATCACAGGGCAGGCCTGGAAAATCACTCACACATTATTGGTGCTCTCCACCCCCATCCTTACCTGGAGGTGCATATAAACCCTGACATGCCTGAGATCTAATAATGTGAAGCTCAGAAACTGGGTGAACAACCACCGTGCTCTCTGTACCCTCATCCTGGTCATTGCTGCTGCTATACCAGCCCCAGGCCAAGAACATGAACAAGCTGATGTCTTGGGTCTCTGTCCTCATCATCCTCCCAGAAGCCTTTGCTCAGACAGGTAGGGTGGTCAGGGTATGATTCAGGAACATGAGATGAGAAAAGATTGAATGTTCTTCTTCTCCTGCATTTATAGTAAAGGTCACTCTGTTTCTCCCTGTCTGTCCACAGACCTCAGAGGGAAGGTATTTGTGTTTCCTAGAGAATCTTCCACTGACCATGTGACCCTGATCACAAAGCTGGAGAAACCTCTGAAGAACTTGACCTTGTGTCTCCGAGCCTATAGTGATCTCTCCCGGGGCTACAGCCTCTTCTCCTACAACATCCACAGCAAGGATAACGAGCTACTGGTTTTTAAAAACGGAATTGGAGAGTACAGTCTATACATTGGAAAAACCAAAGTTACTGTTAGAGCTACCGAGAAGTTCCCCAGCCCAGTGCACATCTGTACCAGCTGGGAGTCTTCCACAGGCATTGCTGAATTCTGGATCAACGGGAAGCCACTGGTGAAAAGGGGCCTGAAACAGGGTTATGCTGTGGGAGCTCACCCCAAGATTGTCTTGGGACAAGAGCAGGATTCCTATGGAGGAGGGTTTGATAAGAACCAGTCCTTTATGGGAGAGATTGGGGATTTATACATGTGGGACTCTGTCCTGTCGCCGGAAGAAATCTTACTTGTGTACCAGGGTTCCTCGTCCATCAGTCCCACCATCCTGGACTGGCAGGCTTTGAAATATGAAATCAAAGGCTATGTTATTGTCAAGCCCATGGTGTGGGGCTGAGGTCTGGAATCAATGAAAGCACTTGAAAATGAAACAACCAATACCCAAGAGTTCTGCTTAAAGCAACTGGACGCTAAATTGTAGATCTGTAGCTCTTTCTTCTTTGAATTTCCCATCTACAAGTATGCCTAATTAAAAAATGTATTATGCCACCTGCATTTGTTTAGTGCTTGTCATAGTCCCAAACATTTTCTCTTATATCTACTTATTTGAAAATTGTTTAATTAACCAGAAAAATCAGCCTGCAAGTTATGAGGAGGGAAATCTTTAAGTAACTAAAAAGATATGTCAGAGCACTCAATGAGTATGGTCAGTAGCAACACTTACATGCTACTAATAATCATTGCATTAACAATTCGAAATTCATGTGGAGTTGCAACAGAAATCTTTCTATTTGGTTTTCCAGCTACAAAATCAAAAAGAGGTCTGAGCTTCTGCCAAGAAGACAACTATAATGAGATAAGCAAGCAAGCAACAGTTGAGAACTTGATAGCAAGTAATGAGATGGGGAAAAAAAATTAGAACCAGCAGAAATGAAAACTAAAAATGTTTAAGAGTCTGGATCATTTTGGGTAAAGGCAAGCCTGCCTTTTTTTTCCCCCCTCAAAAATTCCAATGGTACCATACAATGACTGATTTCCATAAAACTGTCCTGAAGTCATCAAGAATCTTGCTCACATGAATTCCCAGTTGAAAATCCTTCCATGGATCCCCACTTCACACAGGATGTAACTTAAACCCTTTGACATACCCCCCATTAACTGGTCTCAGCTTATCTCTTTAAGATACAACTCTTAGCACAGCAACAGGCATCCCAATTACAACACTACAAAATAATTATCAGATGCTATTATTAGTAGTTATCTTCATTATTATTAAAACTATGGAGCAGAGTGTTTGGCATATCCTCAACAGATATGAATTCCCTTCTCAGAGAAGCAAGGACTCCAAAGAAAGTTTGGCTGCATATGAGAAATAAGGCAGGCTTTGCCCACAGATAACAGAGCATGAAGCGAAGGGAAGTCAGAAAGACAGCATCCAGTAGAGCTTCAGAATAACCAAGTGATTGCTTCTTTTTTTTCACTTTTCTTTTTTCCCAAGTGATTACTTCTAACTGGTGTCCATTCACCCAGGATGGACAAAGAGGCAGGCACAGACACAATAAAGTAGGCTGGAGCTTTCAACAACACGGCCCCAGGGCTGGTCATAACCGGAAGACTCTATAAAGGAGTTTTCCTTAATGAGAGTGTTTGCAACTTTCTCTATGTTTTATATGGGAAACTTCATGGAGAGCTCTAAGGTTAAAGCAATGAGGTCTGCTTGGGCTTCGGATATGCCTTAGCTCAGAGTGAGGATTTTAAGAAAAGATTTTCTCTTTTCTTCGCTAGAAAGCATCAGTATGTAGTCACCTTAGAAAAGCAACATGGAGACTTTCTAGGCATTCATGGTACTTCTTCTTATTTAGAAAGAACAGGTGTCCAAGAACACTCAAAGAAGAGAAGGAAAGCTGAAACATGATCTCAGTCACCTTTAATTCTTACCATGTTGTCATGCTAAGTCGATTCAGTCTTGTCCGACTTTGCAGCCCTATGGACCGTCATTCACCAGGCTCCTCTGTCTATGGGATTCTTCTGGCAAAAATACTAGAGTGGGTTCCCATGCCTTCCTCCAGGGGATCTTCCCAACCCAGGGATCTAGCCCTTGCTCATAACATCTCCTGCATTTGCATATGAGTTCTTTACCACTAGTACCACCTGGGAATATGACTAAATAGCTGATTAACTTATAAACTAGACTGCATTTGTGTTCCAGAATTTTCCATCTAGGTTTTTTCTCGCTGTAACCATTCTTCTGTGAGTTCAATACGGGAGATGCTCAGGGATTCCATCATACACTGGGACAGTAGTCAAGCACACACATCATGTCACATCCAACCACAGGATCCAAAGCAAAACTCATCTAATGTTACTGGTAAGTTACACTAAGGTCCATAGTCTACAAGGGGCTGATCCAACTGTGTCTGGAGCAAGGAGGCAAAGGCAAATATTTCATCCAGAGCTCTAGCTGCTACACCAACTTCTCATGGTAACCTCATGGTGTTCTTGTGAGGATCAGAATTGATAACACAACACCTACTCAGTACATGTTCCAGCACCATGTAAGTGCAGAAAGCTATGACAAACCTAGACAGTGTATTAAAAAGCAAAGACATCACTTTGCCAACAGAAGTCCATCTAGTCAAAGCTATGGTTTTTTCCAGCAGTCATGTATGGACGTGAGAGGTGGACCATAAAGAAGGGTAAGTGCCAAAGAATTGATGCTTTCAAATTGTGGTGCTTGGAGAAGACTCTTGAGAGAGTCCTTTGGACAGCAGGGAGATCAAACCAGTCAGTCTTAAAGATTTCCTGAACATACATTGTAAGGACTGATGGTGATACTCCAATCCTTTGGCCACCTGATGCAAAGAGCTGACTCATTGGAAAAGACCCTGATGCTGGGAAAGATTGAAGGCAAAAGAAGAGGGCAACAGAGGATGAGATTGGTTAGATAGCATCACCAACTCAGTGGACATGAATGTGAGCAAACTCCAGGAGATAGTGAAAGACAAGGAAGCCTGGCACACTGCAGTTCCTGGGGTCACAAAGAGTTGGACACAATATAGCAACTGAACAACAAATGCTAAGTGTCACCTATGACGTAAAAGAAACTGAGACTTACTACCTAAATCTTTAAATCATCTGCCTTAACTTCTTGGTATATTCCTACAAACAGAAAAATTCATTCTCTGTTTTCAGCCTCTGCTCCCAAACCTACCCCTTACCTAACCAAACCCATGTACATCCCCTGTTAGTAGCAGAAATAGGGTAAAGCTCTTCACATGGACATTGAGGGTCATCACATCTGACTTTTATACAAGTACATTTTCATTGAGATTAACTAAGCAGGAGCAACACACTAACGTAGATTCAAAAGAACAGAAGATAGTGCCATGTGACATTCAACACATCTTTGTCTGAGGTGAGCAATTTTTCTCCAGGAGAAAAAGAAAAAGTCAGGCCATGTGAGACCAGAGCCTGCCCAGTGTTCCCGGTATGATCCAATTGTATGAGATATCTGGACTTATTTCAGGATTCTGACTCCATTCAGACCCATGGGATACACAGTAAGTCTCTTGGCAAATAAACCCAGGAGACAAGAGCTAGACAACAGGAATCCTCCTGAGAGTCCCCGTCAAATCAGACTTTAAAGGGACTGTTCCTTGAAGGTCAGATTTGCTCAGTGCGAATGTGTCACCTTATGCTTCAGCCAAAGTGCAATTTACTGTGAGTGATCTAATAATGTAGTAAGGCTGACCTAGACCCTAATAAGGCTGAGTTTTGTATGACATTAAGATTCTACTAGGGCTTCCTTGGTAGCTCAGGTGGTAAAGAATCTGCCAGAAATGCAGGAGACCCTGGTTCTATTATTTATTCTAGCAAAAAATGACAATCAGTTTTCTTGGCATTGCAGTGACTTCTTGTAAATAAGTCATAATTGCCTGCTATGTCCTATAGCCAGAAAAGAGCACAGGCAGATTCTACAGACTCAAGAAGGCAAGGGGGCGGATTCTTCTGGGTATGGGAAGGCTTCTGTCCCAAAGAAAAGTCATCACTCTCTTGTTTATTCAAATAGTTCACATAATCATCAGTTTCTTAAGAAATCAGCTCCTCCATTCCTGGCACCTTACATCTATTTTCTTTAATGAAAGGAAAAGAAAGGACAGGACAAGATGGAAAGCCTGGCAAAAGACAACATCATTTTTTTTTTTTTTAGCAGCACGACTCCTTTTAACTCAAAATACAATTATAGAGACTTAGCCTACCTTGCATAGTTTATTTTTTTAAACACAGATTCGGTTTCTAGGCACAGATTTTGCTTATAAAGATCTAGATATTTTTAAGAATCCATGAGTTTTGTCATAATTTCTTCCCTTTGCAAATGGTATTTCCTTTACACCCTCAAATTGTGCTTTTCCCCTCTATCTTATTTTTCTTTTTCCTCTAGTCAGAATTTCGGCTTCATGACTAAAATTTTGATGCATGAGCACATTTCAGTATCCTTACTCCCCCACAGGGTTTTTGTCCTTCTGGAGTGTTTAAATCATTTTGAAAGCTTCTTTCTGTTCTATACTGTGCTTTTGAGATTGTCTTCTAGCGTGTCACTTACACAGAAACGCCCCTAGGGTTCAGGCGCAGAGAGGACCCAGATTTGGATGGTAGAAAGGCTGCTGCTCCAGTGCCCAGCTGCAGTCACTCTGGCTGGGCTGGCTCACAAGAGTAACCAGGACGAAGAAAGGGGATGATCATCTGGTGCTAAAAGTATCCTTAAGTTCACTGACACCTGTTCTAACTGCTGAGAACGCAACCCAGCCATTCTCCACTGGTATAATCAACGCCCCCATTCCACACACCACTTCAGCACCATGGCGCCCTCTGCAACTTCTCCCCTCCCAAAGCAAACACTGGGGATTGTTCACTGAATTGACTCCAGGTAAGAATGCAATGTGATTTACTCCCATGTCCCATACTTCCCCATCTCCTTCACTGGGGCCTCCCTCACCTCCAGAGGCAGTTATCAGCCCTCTGCTGGTTATTTCAACAACACCTATCTTTACAGTAACAATTTTGGATTGTGCTTTTTAAAAAGACAGGTTAAAAATGAGATAGGAAGCAACTGCCCTTCATCTTCCATTTCATTCCTTCATGCTACAACACCCCTGAAGATGTGACAAGATGGAGTGACCACACCCTAGAACTCCTGAAATGGAGAACAATCATTGGGAAGAACGCTTGGAAAAACATTCCAAGTGTGATGAGCATATGACACCCAGCCTAGGAAGCACAGCCAGTCACCAAAGTACACTGTGCTCAGTCGCTCAGTCATGTCTGACTCTTTGCGATCCCGTGGACTGTAGCCTCTGTCCATGGAATTCCCCAGGCAAGAATACTGGAGTAGGTTGCCATTTCCTTCTCTATGGGATCTTTCCAAGCCAGGGATTGAACCCAGGTCTCCTACATTGCAGGCAGATTCTTTACTGTCTGAGCCAACAGGGAAGCCACTGCTGTGCTCAGTCGCTCAGTTGTGTCCAACTCTTTGTGACCCCATGGACTGTAGCCCACCAGGCTCCTCTGTCCAAGGGGATTCTCCAGGCAAGAATACTGAAGTTGGGTTGCCATGCCCTCCTACAGGAGATCTTCCCAACCCAGAGATTGAACCCGGGTCTCCCTCACTGCAGCCACATTCTTTACTGTTTGAGTCACAGAGAAGCCTGCACTTTATGGAGGGTGAATCCCAGTTACTGCAGCACTATTTGTTCATCTTGTCTGAAGGGAATGTTGAGGCTTGGGCTGTACTTGAGTTACTAGGCAGCAGAAGTGACAGCTCCCTCTAGGGACAGGGCTTCACTCTTCCCTGCCTACTGTGCACCTTGCCTCTAAATAAATGCAACATGGAAAGAACACTGCTTTGAACATTTGCATTGAACATTTGCATTATATACTCCCACACGTCTTGATCTGGCCTTCTTTTTGCATTTTTTTGCCACATTCTAAGAATATCCTGCCTTAAGATAGTCTTTCATTGTCTGTGCAATCCAATTCAAATGTGCACCAAAGGCAATAAACTTATTTCTCCCCTCTCTTTTTTCTCCTGGGCTTATATACCTGGGCCACATTCCCTGGTCATCAGCCATCCTCTTTATAACTTTATAACTTCTTTGAAGAAGGTAACTTTATAATTACCTGAGGCATGCTTAACAACAAATCTGGCTGATTTGGGGTGAAAGCAGTACTTTTCAGGCCCAAAAGAGTCCTGGGATTTTTTTTTCTTTTCTCTTCTCTTTCTCTTTCAACTCAATTCAGCTTACTATTGTCGTTTTCTTCTCTGGCTCCAAATATGCCTGCAGCTTTGCTGGCTCAATACCTCCTTAGCTATTTTTTGTAACTCATTGCAATAGGTTCATCAGGAAAGGAGGAAAGCACGTAAGATCTGATGTTGTTATCTATGACATGTTAAAAGTTCTGTTACCTCCCTGTAACCTGGCTTTCCAATCCAAGACTCTACTGAAATTGGCCAGTACATCACCAGTGACCTCTTTCTTACTCGATTTAATATCTGTTTTCAGCCGTTATCCTCCTTTACCTTCTCCATACTATGAGCTATAGTTTTATACTCAGAGTTAAAATAATTTAAAATAAGGCCCATAATCTTCATTGTCAATACAGCCATTAAAAAAGTTTCATATAATCTCATCCCTACTCGAACATAATGGTTAACCTATAATATCAGCTATATATTCTTTCAGACATCTTGCATATATAAAAATATGCATTCACACACACACAGACACACACACACATTTTTAACCATATGGCAGCACACCATGTTATTGTTCTTTAAATAGCTTTTTTTTTTTTTTGCTTTTCATGCATTCCACATGTCTGTCTACGGTAATGCACCAGAGCAGCAGTGTTCATCACAACTTTCACCAAGGAAGGAAATGTTTGATATGCGTGCTGCCCAACAGAGTAGCCACTAGTCACATGTTCCTTTTTCGTACTTGAAATGTGGCTACCATGACTGATGAACTGAATTTTTCCTTTAAGGAGCCATAGCTGTATAACTCTCATTCTTCCTGAAAAGCTTAGAGTTGCACTGACACTCTCTTTCATCTCAATCTATCCAACTGGTATCTCAGCAGCCTTTTTAATACAAGTTACTTTATTTAGTGGCACACTCATTTCTACTTTATTTTGTTAATATTTATTTTTGACTGTGTTGGGTCTTAGTTGCAGCACGTGGGATCAGCATTGTGGCATGTGATATCAGCAAACAGGCTCTTTGTTGCAGCTCACAGACTTAGTTGTCGCACAGCATGTGGGATCTTAAGTTCCCAGATCAGGGAACAAACCCATGTCCTCTGCATTGGATCACCTAAGCATTGGATCACCAAGGAAGTCCCCCTCATTTCTACTCTAAATGTCTGCCTCCTTATTTTCCGTGATGGAGTACTTTCCAGAATATCCACATTTTCTGTATTGTGCTCCCTAGATTCCCAGGAAAGATTCACTAAGAATATAGATTCCTAGATTGCTAGTGGAAGTTTTCTAGATTTTCCCAAATCCTCCAGCTTGCTCGTATGACCTTGTTCCTTGTGGAAAGTGGTTCAAACTACCATTTGAAATATGGTGCCAATCCCAGAGTCCCTCACCAAATTTCCAGGAAATACTGTGTGTGCTTGCAAGGTAGAACAGAACAAGAGAGGTCCTTGTGTTCCTTCCAGTCATTACCAGCAAGAAGTTTTTCTTCCTGCCTCTGGATTTCACCTCTTGCACATGGCACCCTTTTTCTCCATGGCCATCACCCACCTGTCTGCACTTTCCAAATACCACTAACTCAAGACTGTACACATGACAACTCTAAACGAAGGTTTGGGGCTCTTGGGAAACTTTACAACACAACATTGTTTAGCAAAAGGAGAGGAGGGTGGCAGAGGATGAGATGATTAGGTAGCATCACCAAGTCAATGGATATGAAATTGACCAAACTCGAGGAGATAGCAGAGGACCAGGAAGCCTGACATGCTGCAGTCCATGGGGTCACAGAGTCAGACAAAACTTAGCAACTGAGCAACAAAAATATAAGTTAGCAAGCAATTTTAAATCAATTATTACAATGTTTTTATTTTTAAGTCCCTCTGCCAAAAAGAAACTGCTATTTCTTTCATTCAAGGTCCAGCCTTCTGACATGTTGCTGATCCTCCTCTCTTTTCCAACAATTTCCCCTTTTCTCCTTAGTTTGCTGCTAAGTCACTTCAGTTGTGTCCAACTCTGTGCGACCCCATAGACGGCAGCCCATCAGGCTCCCCCGTCCCTGGGATTCTCCAGGCAAGAACACTGGAGTGGGTTGCCATTTCCTTCTCCAGTGTATGGAAGTGAAAAGTGAAAGTGAAGTCACTCAGTCGTGTCTGATTCTTCGCAACCCCACGGACTGCAGCCTACCAGGCTCCTGCGCCCATGGGATTTTCCAGGCAAGAGTACTGGTGTGGGTTGCCATTGCCTTCTCCTTAGTTTACCCATCCCTAAACCCTCAAATCCCTGTTGTTACTTTCACAACAAAGCAACTTTGCCAATGGTTTGTCTCACCTAGACCGTCTGGGCTGAGCCCCAAATCCTTCATCTTCACTCTTGCTAACGTGTCCCTAAAGACCAGCTCTCCTGAGATTAATTTTGTACACTGTTCTCAGAAATTTCTCCTAAGTGGCACCAGTGATTTTTAATTCAGTAAGTCTAACTCTCTCATCTTCATTTTGTTTTCCCAACTTCTCATACTTTCCCTAGAAGAGAAAGGCAAAGCTAGGATGTGTACACTCAAGGGTACTGTGGCTTCAGATCAGATCAGTCGCTCAGTCGTGTCTGACTCTTTGCGACTTACACATCATTAAAACAAAACAGTCTTTCATCCACTCTCTACAAAAACAACATATTCAGGATAAGAACTTGAAAGAATGTGTGCAGTAGTCTCACATATTGGTCATTCCTTAGAGGCTTAACAAAAGGTAAAGGAGATAGCAAAAACTGGGAAAAGGGAGGGGGCTAAAGAAGCCATAATGCTGTGCCAGCACCCTACCTATTGATCATACAGTGAGGAAATCGACTCATGTGTGCGTATCTGTCTGTCCTCTATCTGTCTTCTCTCTATCCCTGTTCTAGAGTCCACACCACAATGGGAATTTCTCGATGTTGACTCCCTGCATTGTTCTCAGACACTGAAACTGAAGAATGCAGAGAAAAAAACCTCACAGAAGTGACAGAGTTCATTTTCCTAGGATTCTCCACATTCCATGAACAGCAGATTACCCTCTTCATGGTTTTTCTCATCCTGTACATTACCCTTGGCTGGCAATGCCATCATTGTGAGCATCATCCACATTGATCACCTCCACACTCTCAGGCACTTCTTCCTAAGAATGCTGGCCAGTTCAAAGGCCATATACACACTGGTCACAATTCCACGCACGCTCTCTGACCTCGTAGCCCAGAACCCACCAATCTCCCTGGCAGGCTGTACCATTCGAATATTCTTCTTTCTTACCTTAACCATCAACAACTGCTTTCTGCTCATGGGGAAGGGGTATGACCACTACGTGGCCATCTGCAACCCTTTGAGATACACACTCATCATGAGCAAGATCAGTTGGATGGTGTGCATCCAACTGATGAGTGGAGACTACAGCATTGGCTTGGCCATGGCAGCTGTCCAATATCCATATTTACTTTACCCTTCCATCACAGGGTGGTTGGTCATTTCTTCTGTGACACTCTCCCTGTCATAAAATTCTCCTGTATAGAGAGAATGAGATCATCAATTTTGTTGTCAGTGTGTCTGTGATCCTGGTTATCATGGGCCTGGGCTTCACCTCCTATATTCTCATCATCTCCACCATCCTCTAGATCACCTCAACCAAAGGCCAGAAGTTGGCCTTTGCCACCTGCGCCTCCCACCTCACTGTGGTCATTGTCCACTATGGCTGTGCCTCCATTGCCTACCTCAAGCCCAAGTCAGAGAACAGCAAGGATGAGGATCAGCTGATCTCAGTGACCTACACTGTCATCACCCCCCTACTGAACCTTGTGGTGTACACCCTGAGGAGTAATGAGGCCGAGGATGCCCTGTGCAGAGCTATCTGCAGAAACATTTCTTAATCCATCAACCCTTTTTATAAAGAACAGTATGTGTTCTTGATGCATTCAACCTCAAGTCTGTCCTGTGCAATCTGTCCTGTAATGAGCTGTGCATATCTTGCTTCAACATCTTCACTGCAAAAATTGTCAACTTTGTCTCCATACATTTCAAACTTTGGTCCAAGCATTTTCAATTTTTTGAGTATATAAGAGGTCAAGGAAGATGGGCATGATTTTTTTAAAAACACATCCAAATTTTCAGAGTAGGGCAGCAGACTTCTTTAAAGCATATTAATGTGAGTATTTTATGTTTGAAAAAAATTTAATCTCTATTACTTTCATAATACAACCTACAGAAAATAAAACTTGGACAAAATCTTCCCAGCAAGATAAGAATAGTCGGTGGTAAGGAAGAAAAGTATATCAGAACCTTTGAGAAAGATGAGATGTGTGTTATTTTTTTTTTTGATTAATAAGCCTTGAAATCACCGATTTAGTCCTCAGAATTTCAGTCTTTATTATTTGGTTTATACTAGAGCCTTTGCTTCCATCCAGTATCTTCAGAGTGCTGCTGCTAAGTCACTTCAGTCGTGTCCGACTCTGTGCGACCCCATAGATGGCAGCCCACCAGGCTCCCCCATCCCTGGGATTCTCCAGGCAAGAACACCGGAGTAGGTTGCCATTTCCTTCTCCAGTACCTGAAAGTGAAAAGTGAAAGTGAAGTCGCTCAGTCGTGTCCGACTCTTAGTGACCCCATGGACTTCAGCCCAACAGGCTCCTCTGTCCATGGGATTTTCCAGGCAAGAGTATTGGAGTGGGGTGCCATTGCTTTCTCCGTCAGAGTGCTAGCCAGGGCTATAAATTGCGAACAACTCTCACCTCTCTATAATCTGACTGTGCTAGTCCATTCTCTCAGCTGCTGGTTCTCTTTATGGAGTCAGTTTCTCTCTAATCAATATGAAGAATAATAAATTGGTCAAAAAGAGCCATACTTTTTTTGGATTGAGAACCATAAAGATACTCTGCTGGCACACACCATGGCACTTTCTGGATAGTACCATAAAGAAGAATTAGAACAAAACCAACAGCACCAGTAGTCAGAAGTAGTTCAGAGATTTGTTCAGTGATTACTCATTTCACCAAAAAAAAAAAAAGAAAAAAAGGCTAAGAAAGAAAATAATATCTATATCTACTTCTACTAGGTCTCCTTTAAGGAAACAATCCTTCCCCAGGGCGTTCAGGGAGTTTTTCTGGTTTCATGAAAATTGGGACATACTTGCTATATTGTTGCCTTGGGTGGTGCTAGGGAGAGTTAAAGACTCTGGTCCTGTGCATTTTTCTACTAAAGTATTTTGTATTAAAACAAAAATGCTTCTCTGCTCATCCCTTAATTCTGTCTTCTTACTTAAGGGAGTGATTTCCTTTCCCCCGTACTGAGAAGGGGTAGGTAACTTTCAAGGAACTCCTCTACAGTAACATCTAGCTTTACAGACTTCAGAGAATCTAGGTGGGAAGACCATACTTCTTCCAAGGCCTTGTCACCTCTAATTTCTGTTCTGCGTCATTGAAATTTCTACACCATAGCAGCAAGTCTTCCTATAAAAGCTCTTGAAAGGTCAAGAGCTGGGTTTGAAAATCCTGGACTTGCCATAGATCTGCCCTGACTGTGCTCTTAAGATCAACCCTCCATGAAGCCATCTCTCCTATGCCTGAAGACAGCACCCCCTGAGGAGTGGGGGCATGCATTCCTCCAAAATGAGACTGTCTCCTCTGAAAGTATGAAAGACCCCTTTTATAAATACAGTGTTTTTAATTCTGCCTCACTAGTCATCAAAAAACATTTTTAATCCCCTTACCTATTTATTCTGTACTGACTATTATCTGGTTATAAATGCTACCTTACGTTTTCTAGAGCAGCATCATTTACCTCACTCCCAGTTAGGAAATTAGTTACTCTTTTTTATTAGCCCCTATAGTTCTTTGTGCAAAATTATACTAGGATAGTGTTTTTCTCATTGTGCTTTTGTCACTTATGAGTTGCTTTCTATCACTGAATCAAAAAGTGTATCAGGATCAGATATATGATCTGCCATATAAAGTTAGGAATCAGAACTGTTTCTCTCACTGTTATGCCTCGTGCCTAGTAAAGTGCTAGGTAGAATGGGTGCTTACTAAATCCCCATAGAATAGTCAGGCACCAACTATGTATGAAGCACCAGGCTTGGACTTTCTGGCATGTTTTGATCAGCGAGACATATCTGTTATGCCTTTCTGGGTTCTTTGCAGTTGGCCGTCATCTAAAAACAAAGTAATAAGCAGATTCACAGAGGTGGGGCCACTTGGGTCTGTAATTTCTCCTTCTCTGGATTTTCTATAAGCCAAGTTGCTTCAAGACCCTCCTCACGGTCAGTATTAATTCAGTCCCTATGCTACTAATCCCTTATTGTTGTTGTTGTTGTTGTTGTTGTTTAACCACTAGGTCATGTCTGACTGTTTGCAACCCCATGGATTGTAGCTCACCAGACTCCTCTGTCCATGGGATTCTCCAGGCAGGCATACTAGAAAAGCTTGCCATTTCCTTCTCCATAAAGGACATGGAGTTACCATAAAAAAATCATTCTTACACTTACGAGGATAGGACCTTCAAATCTTACTTTAAAAACAAATAAGTTTTTAAACAAAGAGTCATATGCCATATAAAATTAAGAATCAGGACACTTACCATAATGCCTTAAGTAAAATAAGTCAGAAAAAGAAAAATAGTTTATGAACTCACTCATATGTGGAATTTTAAAAAGAAAAAAAGACTCAGAAAAAAAAAAAAGGAAAGAAAGCAGAATAGGTTGTTCTGTTTTTGATGGTTACCAGAGGAAGGGATAGGGGTGTTAAGTGAAAGTGATGAAAAAGTACAAACTTTTAGTTATAAGATAAATTAAGTTCTGAGACTGTAAGAAGCAACATGATGACTTGGTAACAATACTATATTGCATATTTGAAAGCTGCTAAGAGTGCGCTGCCGTCTAAGGGGTCACACAGAGTCGGACACAACTGACACGACTTAGCAGCAGTAGCAGTAGCAGCAAGAGTAGATCTCAGCAACTTAGAAAGTTGCTGAGAGTAGAACTTAGCAGTAGCCACAGGGCTAGAAAAGGTCAGTTTTCATTCCAATCCCAAAGAAGGGCAATGTCAAAGAATGTTAAAACTACCACACAATTGCACTCATTCCACATGCTAGCAAAGCGATGATCAAAATTCTCCAAGCTAGGCTTCAACAGTACATGAACTGAGAACTTCCAGATGTTCAAGCTGACCTCTGGTCAGATTGGTCAGATTGCCAGTAACCACTGGATCATAGTAAAAGCAAGAGAATTCCAGAAAAACATCTATTTCTGCTTCATTGACTATACAAAAGCCTTTGACTGTGTGGATCACAGCAAACTGTGGAAAATTCTTCAAGAGATGGGAATACCAGACCACATTACCTGCCTCCTGAGAAACCTGTATGCAGGTCAAGAAGCAGTAGTTAGAACTGGACATGGAACAACAGACTGGTTCAAAATTGGGAAGGAGTATGTCAAGGCTGTATATTGTCAGTCTGCTTATTTAACTTCTATGCAGGGTACATCATGCAAAATATCAGGTTGGATGAAGCACAAGCTGGAATCAAGATTGCTGGAAGAAATATCAATAACCTCAGATATGTAGATGACACCACCCTTATGAGAGAAAGCAAAGAGAAACTAAAGAGCTTCTGATGAAACTGAAAGAGGGTAGTGAAAAACCTAGCTTAAAACTCAACATTAAAAAATGAAGATCATGACATCCAGTCCCATCACTTCATGGCAAATAGATGGGGAAACAATGGAAACAGTGATAGACTTTATTTTCTTGGGCTCCAAAATCACTATAGATGGTGACTGCAGCCATGAAATTAGAAGATACTTGTTCCTTGGAAGAAAAGCTATGACAAACCTAGACAGCATATTAAAAAGCAGGAACATTACTATGTCAACAAATGTCTGTATAGTCAAAACTATGGTTTTTCCAGTAGCCATGTATGGATGTAAGAGTTGGACCATAAAGAAGGCTGAGCAGTGAGGAATTGATGCTTTTGAACTGTGGTGTTGAAGAAGACTCTTTAGTGTCCCTTGGACAGCAAGGAGATCAAGCCAGTCAATCCTAAAGGAAATCAATCCTGATTATCCATTGGAAGGACTGATGCTAAAGCTGAAGCTGAAGCTTCATTAATTTGTCCATTTGATATGAAGAGCCAACTCATTAGAAAAGACCCTGATCCTGGGAAAGATTGGAGACAGGAGTAGGGGACAACAGAAGATGAGACAGTTGGATGGCATCATTGACTCAATGGACATGAGTTTGAGCAAGCTCCAGGAGTTGGTGATGGACAGGGAGGCCTGGCATGCTGCAGTCCATAGGATTACAAAGAGTTCAATACGACTGAATGACTGAACAACAACAGCAAAGAGTAGATCTTAAAAGTTTTCATCACAAGGACAAAAATGTGTAACAACATGTGGTAATGTTAACTAAACTTACTGTGGTAGTCACTTCACAGTAATTACATATATCAAATTGTCATGTTGTATACCTTAAACTTACACAATACTATAAGTCAATTAGGGGCTTCCCAGGAGGCACTAGTGGTAAAGAACCTACCTGCAATTGCAGGAGACATAAGAGATGTGGGTTCTATCCCTGGGTTAGGAAGATCCCCTGGAGGAGGGCATGGCAACCCACTCCTGTATTCTTGCCTGGAGAATCCCATGGACAGAGAAACCTGGCAGGCTGTAGTCCATAGGGTTGCACAGAGTCGGACATGACTGAAGCAACTTAGCACAGCAAACATAGATCAAGTACAACTCAATAAAAACTGGGGGGTTGGGGAGAAGAATCAAGGCATCTCCAAGGTATTATACTTTTGGGGAAATGACAAATCCATTATGAGGCCAAAAATCCTTCCATGGTTTTAGATTTTGAGTCATTCTAGAGCAAAGACTCATGACCCTTTGTTGCTGGCCATTCACCACGTCAAATTTCTCACCACCTCATTTTCCAGCCCCTATTTCGTCCTAACATGAAGGTAGTATCAGAGGAGAAAGAAAACACAGAAATACCAACCATCAGCCATGAAAAGCTTGGTGGTGGGAAGCATCTATCTCTGGAAAATTGGGGAGGGGAGAAAGAGGCAGGAGATGACACAGAGGCATGGGTTAGTGACCTGTGTCACTTGGCTCTCACTCTTTAGAATCTCATCTCCAAAGGAAAGAGAAATTTCAAGTGTTGTTGTGTATAGTGGAAGATGACTGTGCTTTACCAAAGGTTTACTACAAGGCAGGTACTATGCTCACCTACATTATTTCACATAATAATAGTATTTCAACTTTCTGGTACTTTGCATTTCATGACAGTCTTCAAATATAACATCCCATGTGCTTCTTACAGTAATATTATAAAGATGCACTTTTAAGCCCACTCTTTAGGTTAATGGTAGAAATGTTAACTGGCTTGCTTCAAGTCACACAGTTGGTAACTGACAGAACTAGAATTGATACCAAGATCCACTAGTAGACTTTAAACTATGTCTTCATCTCTGTATTACCACCATTTCTCATCTTTAATCTTTCTGAAAGATGCTGTACGCTCCTTTTGAAAGACATTATATGCTGTGAGTTATCCTGGTTTCATCCTGGACATCACTTCTATCAAAAAGTCTTCTCTAAATAATTTATGAAGTGTTCCTGCCATGAGCTGCCACACCCATCTAAGCTGATGGCTGCCTTAGCAGTGCATTAAAGTTGCCCACCTCCTAGTCTGCTCCCTCACCACACAGCAAACCCCTTGACAGAAGAACCACTTCTATATCCCTAGTACATAGCACAGTTCTCTGCATAAGACAGATCAATAAATATTTATCAAATATGAAAGTTAAATGCATAATGAGCACACTTGAAACTGCTTCTTGATGACTAAGTATTGATGAGTGTCCACTGCTCTTCTGTGCTATGAAGCATCCACGTTCTCCAGAGAGCAGTTTCTGCCTTTGTTCTAAAGAGCTCACAGACTCTTCTGCTTTGGAAATTTCTTGTTTGTCTCTTGTGATTCTTTTTCTCCTTTCTTGTTTTCTAGATATGAGCTGTCACATTTCTGAGCTGTCAGTGTTCTGAACTGTAGCAGCAAATCTTTCTTATATACTATTTCCAAACTGCAGTAGAGGAATAAAAGCAGAGGAACCATAGATAGAATTACCTGAAAAGTAGCTTCCTTGAGAGACAGCATTGCACAGAGGTGAAGAACAATAATCTGAAATCAGACTATAAGGGTCCTAATTTTACCTCTGTCCCTCACTAGATGTTCTCATTTCTCTATACACCTATTCCCAGATTTCTTTTATGGGGCAGTTGACAGTACCTAAGGAGGTAAGTATCATTATTCCCATTTTTAGAGCTGCAGTTTAGCAAAGTTCAGTAAAATTTAATCTGTTCAGTAAAGGTATATTGCATGTTAGACACTTGGGCTAGAGTAATATTCAGACATCAAAAACCCTGCCTTCATGGTGCTAAGAGGGGTATCCAAAAATTAAGCAAGAAGTGTTAAATCTTATGATGCGAGAAATACTGGATGTTACAGGAACACATTTCCTTATCAGAGTCAAGGAAGATCTACCAGAGGAAAGAAGGTTTAAGCCTAAGAGCTGAAGGTTTAATAGGAGTCAGCTGGATGAAAGGCTGAAGAAAGGTCTGGCAATGCAAGATCAAAAGTATATTCCAGGCAGAGGAGGCAGCACTTACAAAGGTATACAAGAGAAAAACTGAATTATGAAAAGATTAGTAGAGCTGGGGTATAAAATTCATGGGATACAGACAGGAGAGCAAATTGGAAAGTTGGCAGTAATCACATGATGAAGAACTTTATAAGTCATAGTAAAGAGTATATATATCCTAAAGACGATGAAGAGTATTTAAATGTTCTTAAGTAAATCAATGATGTGGTCTATTCAGAAAGTTCACTCTGCCAGCAGAGCAAGAAATAGATTATAGAGGGGAAGACCGGCAAAAAGGCTGCCTGGGAAGCCGTTATGGGACCACAGAAGACACACAGTGGTAGATACTGGGCTGGTGTGGAGGCAGTGCTGATGGAGAGAAATGGACAAGTTTGAGACTTGTGTGAGGTTAAGACCAACATCTCTTGTTATGGATTAAATATGGGGTGGGGTAGATAATGGAATCAAAAATCACCCTGAGACTTCTGATTTCTGGCAACTAAGTGGACTGTGGTGTCCTTAACCAATACAGAACACCCTGGAAGGGATGTAGGCTGGGATATGAAGACAATGACAATGAGTTTGATTCTGGACTTTTAAGGCTGAAGGGTCTCTGAGTATCCAAGTGGCAACATCCAATAAGGTGGATCCATAGATCTGGGACTCAGGAAAGTGTTTTGAGATAGAGTTGTAGGAATTATAAGTCTATGGATGGCCTTTTTTTTTTTAATTGGAATGAATATATTCACCCAGGGAGAATGTGTAGGAGAGAAGTCTACCTCGGGCAGAGAGCTGAGAGGTACCACACCAGATGGGATCCTGATGTAGGCATGTGGGACTGGTGTTAACAATAAAATAACTACCAGGAAAGCAGGAAAGCAAGGAGAGGATTTCTCCATTCTGGGTGCCAAAATCTTCAGTGATTGGTAAGTTCTACTGTTCCTTATGGATAAAGAGGAAGCCTCTCTGGTTCCTTCTACTTCCCAGGACAACCACATGTAGGCCGGCATGGCACATGGTGCCCTTGTGAATAAGTGACTGATAAACAACTGCCAATCTCATCCATCCAGGGTCAGGTGGTGTGTGTCTGGGCATCTTATACCATTTAGAGTAGAATCTTTGCTTTACCAACAGGGTGAATACATGATGATCAGAACCCAGGGTAGACATGATGACAAGAACATATAAATTTCTTATGATCAAATGAATCCACTGAGTGAGCTGGACTTGAGATAATTTGCAGTTTCCCCACCTGAGGGTAACTTGACAAGGGAGGCCTAGCAGCCAAAGAGTGCCCAGATCTCCCAGGAGTAGAACCTCAGAGGGAGGGGACTCCGCATTTCCATGTCAAGGAACTGTGAGGGAGGGTCTACAGGGCCTCCCAGAGAACTCATGCGTGCACTGGAGCTGCACCCAAAATCTGTCAATAATAGCGAGAGAACCATGGTAACCACTCACAAGGGGCTACAAACAAGGCTGTTAATTGAGTTAAGAGTTACTTGTCTCTGTCCCTCTTCTTACCCACTTCATCACCTTGAAGATCTAACTCTCAAAGCACTGAGAAATTTCAGAGCCAGACTACCACTCTCAACCATAATTTCCAAGGTAGCTAAAGTAGAAAAGGAAAATAGTAAAATAGTAGACTGTCTTTCTACCCCTCTTCCCCAGTGCAAAGAGCTGGAGTAGGAGGAAAATCACAAGAATAAACCATTGTCCCCACTGATCTTTGTATCCCCAAAGCCACAAGTCTTACCCACTACAGGGCCAGCAAAGGGGAGGTCTCAACTTTTAATGATTGAAAAAGAAGGAAACATTGTGGACTCCACCCCCAATAGCATTTAAAGGCAGGAAACAGAAATTCTACAAAGCCTGGTTGGAAACAGAAGTTGGGGACAGGGGCAGGGGGAGAGTCAAAATGTTTATACTCATCCAACTGTGTTACAAGTGATCAATAAACTGATTACAGATAAATAGAATTTTGTAAAATTGTTTCACTCTCAATGGAATCCATCTAGAAACATGTGAGATTCTGTTCAGCCTTCAGAAGTGAGAGCTTTGCACACATTTGCAAAACTGTATTATTCAGATGTGCAAAGGACTAGACCTGCCATTTTATAGAAGCTCAATAATATTTGTTGCACAAGAACAAATGCACAGATGAAGTAGGGTCTTAGCGGCAAAAAAGGGGGCAAACTATGAATGAGGTCAGGGTCTCAACTGGCCTAAAATAAACCTTTGCCTATATATGCAAGAACCTTTTATTCTCACTTATGCATCAAAAGACATCCCCAAACAGGTCTGTGGGCTTCCCTGGTGGCTCAGATGGTAAAGAATCTGCCCGCAATGCAGAAGACCCAGGTTCGATCCATGGGTCGGAAAGATTCTCTGGAGAAGGGAATAGCAACCCACTCCAGTATTCTTGCATGGAGAGTTCCATGGACAGAGGAGCCTGGTGGGCTACAGTCCTTGAGATCGCAAAGAGTAGGACATGACTGAGCAATGAACATACCACCACAGTAACCAGGTCTGTAAGAAAGAGGAGAGCAAGGAAGAGATATTGAATTTATCTAATTATTTAGATATGTTCCTTCTCAGGCACTTGTATGGTAAGAACAATAAATCACAGACCTGGGTTTCATATCTAGTAGACACTTCCCATCCCTTTAAATGTAAATCTTTACCATCCTCAACCTACTACCATTCCCCTTATTTAAGGTACCATGAAATCTCTGGGAAACCTTTGAGAGCTAAGAGCCAACAGGTAAAGAATGAAGCTTCCACTGAGGCTATGAGCCTGATGTAAGCAACAGACCTGTCATACCAGTAACAAAGACAGCTTCCCCCAGTCCTTACCAGAGACCCACATCTTTCTGTACCTAATTCAGAGGCTGCCTCCACAGGGCTCCTGAGAGACTTGGTGAGGGCATAGCTTTCTATATAGCTAATTAACATTCATACTAATAAACTCGGACTTGTAAATTTAGTCTGTATGTATCACAGGACAGTCTTTACATACCTGAAGTAGTAAGTTGCCAACAGGAGGTCTAGGGAAATTATTAACTTCCAGTTCATAGCAAATTACTATGTGACCAGTCTTCATTTGGAGACCTACGTTATCACTGGTTTGGGGGCAGGTTTATCTTCCTGGAGCTTGGATCTATAATCATAACTTCCTAAGCCTTCCTCCCTGAGGGGAACAGAGGTTATGGCAAAGAAGGAAAGGACATAAAAATGAATAAAATGTAACAGTATGAAAGTTTGGCTGTATATACATATATTTGAACATCTAGCCCTTTTTTTTTTCTTTTCTGTAGGTTGACTATAAGGCATGAAAACATTTCAAATATTAATGATTTGGCCCTGTTTTAATATAGGTTATTGGAGTTCTTCCCAATGGGAACAGGCTGAAACTGGAAAAGGCAAGAAAGGAACAAGGAAAAGTGGAGAGTTCAGAAGGCTGGGATCCAGAGAGAAGAGTGAATCAAGAGAAGCCCAGGAAGTAATGGCCAAGTTGGGCCGGAGAAGCACAGAGAGGGAAGGGCATTGTCTGGGCACCTAGGTGTACTGAGACACTATGGATCACCTGCCTAGCCCGCACACACGGCCCCCACAGAGGGCTCACGTCCAGTGATCTTCCGGTCTTCACCCATGGAAACAGATCCGCCTGCACCTGTTCTGCACCTGCTGACCAGGGACAAGATCCAGTCTGTCCATTTTCACTGTGGCAGAGTATTCTACTATATTTGTTTAATCCATCCTCTAGTAACAGATATTGAGTGTGGTATTAATCCTTTTCTGTACTAACAGTGCGGCACTTAATAAACCTCTTCACACTATCTGATACACATGCAAGTATAAAGCAACACAGACAATGGAAAAAGTAAGACACCATCAAATATATTAATATAACATTGCAATTCCCTAAACCTGAAAATGCATGCATATAAAACCAATAAATTTCTAAGAATAGATGCAAAAATAGTTATACATTAGAGACAGTAGAATGATTATAGGAAGGTGTAAGAGAGATAAATCATCTGAACTATAACAGGAAGTTAAGAGATTAAATTTGATAAATCAATAAGGAGAAATAGAGAAGTAAATACCAGAAGATATAGTTAAATGAATTCTAGGAAGTAGGATTTAGGGGTGAGGAGGGACAAAGTAGGAAAACTGCTGTTTTTCATTATAAGCTTTTTAGTACTACTTGATTTTTAAACTATGGGTATGTATTACCTTAATAAGAATAAAATCTGGAAATAAAAGTAATAAAAGTCAAAACAAAAAAATTAGCCTTAAGGGCACAGATATGGAAAATAATGTATTATGATTTTGAATTTCAAATCCAAGGGAACTTTTTAAAGGTTTAAATGTATATAAAATTAAATCTCCCTCTAGGAAAATTACATTACCACAATAATAAATGAGACTGCTCTTTTCCTCATATCCTCACTAACATTAAGAATTCACTTTTTTAAGTCATCATGGTAGGTTTCTGAAGAAAGTCAGGGAGTGGTTGTTTCTTCAAAATGAATATTTATGACATTAGTCTCATACACACACAGCCCAGCTACATAATTTTTGAGGCCCACAAAATGAAAACACAGGGTCCTTTGGTCAAAAATTATGAAGAATTTCAAGGCAGCACTAACAGAACTTTCAGTCAAATTCAAGGCCCTTCTAAGCATAAGTCTGGGCAACTGTGCGGGTCACACGCCTATGACACCACGCCTGCATATACATAACATCTATATTCTGTTATTGAATTTCTAAAGGTGAAGAACCTAGGAATTTTCACTTTTATTTAAGAATCCCAAGTGTTCTTAACCAGGGTTCCCAGAAACTAAACTTTGGAAACTGCTCTAGACCCACCCATAAGAATCAGAGAAGCACTGAGAGCCACCTCTTAATGAGAAAAACAAGTTGAGCTGGCTTGAGAAAAAATGTAATTACCCATAGAGCACTTTCAGCCTTAATTCACCAATGAAATGAGATGAAGGAGTCTGACTATAACTGTCCCTTGAACAACACAGAAGTTGGGGCATCAACCCTCCACTGCATCTGACTTATAGTTGGCCCTCCTTAGTCACAATTCCTCCATATCTGCAGACCCAACCAAGTCCAGATCATTTAGTACTGTAGTATTTACTACTGAAAAAAATCCAGTAAGTGAACCTATGCACTTCAAAACCAGTAGTGTTCAGGAGTCAACTCTATGTGCCAAAAGAAAAGAACTGCATGATTCCACAGGCAGAAGGCCCTTCACCAAGGTTTAGTACATGAGCTTTGGTTATTAAAGAGGGTTACTAGCTGGCAAGACAGGGTCCTAGTTCTTATGCCTGGAATGGACAAATCGGGTCGCTAGAACAGAAAGCCAGAACAGGGAAAGTAAATGAATTAATCCAACCATTACTTCCTGAGGTTTTCTGATATAGAATCCACCTCCAAGGAGCTCACAATCCACTGAGTGACTTACACAAGTGAGCTGACACCAATTCATGTTCTAATAGAGTCAGGTCTATGCACCATGGGAATAGAGTGGAAACATAACAGAGGAAAATAGGATGGGGAAGGGGAAGACAGCAGAGTCTCGTAAAGGAAAAATAAGAATCAGAGAGGGGAGGATGTGGAGGGAGAAGCTGCAACACAAAAATACTGAAGAGTCAAAATGAAAGAGCATGAGGTGTTAGGGAAGCAAGGAGAGGCTCACCTGGATGACAGTCACTTGGATGGTGTTTAAGGTAGGATATCAAGGACCAAAGCCCTGCACAAAACAGGGGCACCATCAACAGGTCACCGAATTAAGGGTATCATATAGGCAACCAGCCCCATGGGACCTGACTCTGGAGAAAGACAGGCAGAGAAATTCTGCTTGGCTTCTCACCGCAAGTCCAGAATTAAGTTCCCAGGTTCTCTGAAAACTTCTACTGGGGCAAGATTCTAAATAGGGATCCAGAGATCCCACCTTCAGGAATCAAAGGAAGCCACCAATAGTGGATGCATGTGAACAAGGAGGGAAGACTGAGATTTCTTCCTTCCCAATTTCCCTATGTCCCTCACGTGGCTAAGAATTAACCCCAAAACTGACATCTACATGAGTGTGTCACCCAAGCAGGCCAAGATAGGCGTACCCTTCCCTTGAATCCAGCCTGCACCAGAAGCTAGGGCTCTGAGGTCTGAAACAGCACAGATGCACCTTGCCAGATAAGAACAAAAAGACTTCTATATTCATCCCCTGAAAGCTCTAGCTGTCATTAAGGCAAGTTGTTATATCTTTTTCCCCCAGTGCATACCTTTTTTTGTTTGTTTGTTTATGTCCAATTTTCATAAATTACTTATGACATTACTTAATCCATTACAGGTATTCTAGAACTTATTTGTTTTAAAAGACCTTGGGAGAAGTGGCCACAGGTTATTTTCCTTGCATAGTCATTTATACATAAATCATATTTACAGAGGATTATCCTATATCACTTATTTGAATTTGTTTCTTTACAAAACAAGATTCCTTCCAGGCCCAGAGCTTATGTATAAATATCTGGTTTCTCTGCAGTCTCAGATTGTCAGTACCTCCCTCCCATCCCAATTCTTTAGCTTCCCATTTTCCCCCTATGTGTATTGCCTTCATGGGCACATCATTTGCTGTCTCAGTTTTTAGAAAAACAGGAATATTTCCATGGTCTTTCATTCCTGTTGAGATTTCTCCCTTGTGGCTATTTTTAGTTTGTATCATCACACTGTTTTTGCTTATATTTTTGAGACTCTTTCTTAATATAGTATGTGGAAAGTTCCCTGATGGCATCATCCTTGCATGGAACTACTTCCAGACCTCAGAGAAAGAAGAGTCCAACATATGGAGTGTGGATAACTACAGTGGCTCAGGGTTGGAAAAAAATGACATGACTTGGTTGACTGATCCTATAATAAACCTGAGAATTATATATACACAAAGTCACCTTCCAGACCTCCCCAAATCTAAACCACAGCTTATCATTAAAGAAAAGATGGTTAAGAGTAGATATTTACCCAACCACAATACTGAGCTATGATAAGATTTGCTATTTTTTTCTTTTGAAGTCCAGCTTTAACATTTGGAAGGCTGAACTGTGATGTAACTTCATGTGGATAAAAATATATGCACATAATGTCCTGACTCATGAAACAAAAGAGTACATGGAAGGTAGCAAAGTATGAAGCACTGAGAAGTGTGATTCTGATTGTTCAGAGGAGAGAGACCTCAATAATCTCACCTAATGACTGCCCCTACCCTCTTGTACAGAAATGCTCAGGGAGACAAATAGATAAAAAAAAACCTACTAGGCTCATACACTTGGGTAGAGACTTGCCTGCTTGGGAAAGAAGGAGCTAGAATAGGCTTTCGGTTCAAGATGGTGGAGTAGAAGGACATGCATTCATCTCCTCCTGCAAGAGCACCAAAATCACAGCTAGCTGTTAAATAGCCATCAACATGAGGACGCTGCTGCTGCTGCTGCCAAGTCACTTAAGTTGTGTCCGATTCCGTGTGACCCCATAGACGGCAGCCCACAAGTCTCCTCTGTCCCTGGGATTCTCCAGGCAAGAATACTGGAGTGGGTTCCCATTTCCTTCTCCAATGTATGAAAGTGAAAAGTGAAAGTGAAGACGCTCAATCATATCCGACTCTTCACAACCCCATGAACTGCAGCCTACCAGGCCCTTCCATCCATGGGATTTTCGAGGCAAGAGTACTGGAGTGGGTTGCCATTGCATTCTCCATGAGGACACTGCTGCTGCTGCTGCTAAGTCACTTCAGTTGTGTCTGACTCTGTGCGACCCCATAGACAGCCCACCAGGCTCCCTGGTCCCTGGGACTCTCCAGGCAAGAACACTGGAGTGGGTTGCCATTTCATTCTCCAGTACATGAAAGTGAAGAGTGAAAGTGAAGTGTCTCAGTCGTGTCCAACTCTTAGCGACCCCATGGACTGCAGCCTACCAAGCTCCTCTGTTCATGGGATTTTCCAGGCAAGAGTACTGGAGTGGGTTTCCATTGCCTTCTCCACCATGAGGATGCTAGAACTCACCAAAAAAAGATACCCCACCTTTGAAGGCAAAGAAGAAGCCACAGTGAGACAGTAGGAGGGGCACAACCACAATAAAATCAAATCTCATCCACACCTAGTGGATGAACTGGAGAACATTAATACCAAAGAGGTTCTCCCACTGTGGTGAAGGTTTGGAACCCCACATCAGGCTTCCCAGCTGCATACCTGACAAAGGGATTAGGAATCCTCAGGGAATCTGATCTTGAAGGCCATGGGATTTGATTACAAGTCTTTCACAGGACTGGGGGAACAGAGACTCCAGTCTTGGAGGGCACAAACAAAACCTTGCATGCACCAAGGCTCAGAGGAAAGGAGCAATGACTACACAGGAACCTGAACCAAAACTGCCTGGTAGTGTTGCAGGGTCTCCTGTGGAGGTGTAGATTGGCAGGGGTTCACCACAGGGATGGGAAGACGGCAGCAGCTTCCTGGGAAGGTCCCCTTTGACATTAACCCTCTTGGAGGTCACCATTAAACTGACCATATCAACCCTGAATACTCAATGGGAAGACTGATTATGAAGCTGAAGCTCTGATACTTTGGCCACCTGATGTGAAGAGCTGACTCATTGGAAAAGACCCTGATGCTGGGAAAGATTGAGGGCAGGAGGAGAAGGGGATGACAGAGGATGAGATGGTTGGATGGCATCACTGGCTCAATGGACATGAGTTTGAGATGGTGAAGGATAGGAAGCCTGGCATGCTGCAGTCCATGGGGTCACAAATAGACACAACTGAGTGACTGAACCGAACTGAACTGAACTGAGCAAGGGCATGCTCACCAGTCCCTCCCATCAGGAAGTTTACACAAGCCTCTTAGCCTCCTCCATCAGAGGGCAGACAGAAGAAGCAAGAAGAACCACAATCACACAGGGACTAAAACAAAACCATATTACAGAAACTTAATCAGCATGAAAAAGAAGAAAGTTACATCCCAGGTGAAGGGACTAAATAAAACCCCAGAAAAACAACTAAATGAAGTGGAGATAGCAACTTTCCAGAAAAAGAATTCAGTATAATGATAGTGAAGATGATCCAGGATTTTGGGAAAATAATGGAGGCAAAGATTTAGAAGATGCAAGAAATCAAAGACCTGTAAGAACTAAAGAACAAGCAAACAGAAATGAATAACACACTAGAAGAAATCCATAGCAGAATAACTAAAGCAGGAGCACAAATAAATGACCTGGAGGACAGAATGATGTAAATCATAGAATAGAATACAGAAAAAAGAATGAAAAGAAATGAAGACAGCCTAGGAGACCTCTGGGACAAGATTAAATGCACCAAGATCCATATTATAGGGATCCTAGAAGGAGAAGAGAGAGAGAAAAGACCTGAGAAAATATTTGAAGAGATAATACCTAAAAATTTCCCTAACATGGGAAAGGAAATAATCAAACAAATCCAGGAAGCACAGAGAGTCCCAGGCAGAATGAACCCAAGGAGAAACAAACACAGATACCTAGTAATTGAACTGACAAAAGTTAAAGACAAAGATAAAGTATTAAAAGCAACAAGCGAAAAACAACAAATAACATACAAGGGAACTCCCATCAGGCTATCAGCTGATTTCTCAACAGAAACTCTACAAGCCAGAACGGAATGGCATAACATCTTTAAAGTGATGAAAGGGAAGAACCTACAGCCAAGAATACTCTACCCAGCAAGATCTACTTCAGATTTGATGCAGAAATCAAAAAGTTTCCAGACAAGCAAAGGTTAAGAGAATTCAGCATCACCAAACCAGCTTTACAACAAGTGCTAAAGGAACTTCTCTAGGTAGAAAACAAGAGAAGGAAAAGCCATATCGATAGAAAATAAACCCCAAACAATTAAGAAAACAGTAATAGGATCATACATATTGATAATTACTTTAATTGCAAATGGATTAAATGCACCAACCAAAAGACATAGACTGGCTATTGACTGTGAAAACTGATAAACATCTTTTACTATTTTGATTATGTCACTATTACTCACTTTAATACCATTGTATTAATATCATTATTGGTCAACTGAAAAATAATAGAATTCTATATCACAAAAACTACCATTTAATAGAAAAATCTGTAATCACTTTTAAAATTCCATATACATATCAGAATTATCTTGGAACTTTTGAAAATTACAAATGCCCAGGGGTTGCCTTTTTCCTTTTTTTGGCCAGAGCTCCAGATATGTTTCTAATGAACAATCATGCTTAAAATAAACTGGACTATATAAGGATCTTTTACTTTTATCTAGTCTGTTTTACGTTTTCTATCTCATATTCAGTGCTTCCATTTCATTTAGTTTATGTTTTCCAATTTCTCCATCTCTCTCTCTTTTTTTTTTTTTTTTTTTGGATGTTCTTTCTGAAGCCCTCATCAAGCATGGTAGAAAAGCTTTCATATACATACATATAAATAATATGCAGACTATATATACCTTAGAAAACTTATGAATTTTTGCCTATCTAAAAAATTTATGACATTTTGATTGCACTGGTTTGACTTAGTATGAATAGAATGCTAGATTTCTAATTTTAAAAACTAGATATGTAACAAGAAACAAAGGTTTACTGTATGGCACAGGGAACTATAGTCAGTGTCTTATAATAATCTATAATGAAAAATAATTTCAAAAATAATATGTGTGTTTACATATAACTGAATCACATGTTAAAAAAATACTACTTTTTGAAATTTAATAATGTTTATCTTTTGGCCAATTTTTCTAAATGGCCTATGGAAATCTATTAGCAATGTATAAGATACAAAATTTTAAATGTATTTGTGTAGGATGTGATTCAGTTCAGTTCAGTCGCTCAGTCGTGTCTGACTCTTTGCGACCCCATGAATCGCAGCACGCCAGGCCTCCCTGTCCATCACCAACTCCCGGAGTTCACTCAGACTCACGTCCATTGAGTCAGTGATGCCATCCAGCCATCTCATCTTCTGTCATCCCCTTCTCCTCCTGCCCCCAATCCCTCCCAGCATCAGGGTCTTTTCCAATGAGTCAACTCTTCCCATGAGGTGGCCAAAGTACTGGAGTTTCAGCTTTAGCATCATTCCTTCCAAGGGCTGATCTCCCTCAGAATGGACTGGTTGGATCTCCTTGTAGTCCAAGGGACTCTCAAGAGTCTTCTCCAACACCACAGTTCAAAAGCATCAGTTCTTCAGCACTCAGCTTTCTTCACAGTCCAGCTCTCACATCCATACATGACCACTGGAAAAACCACAGCCTTGACTAGACGGACCTTTGTTGGCAAAGTAATGTCTCTGCTTTTGAATATGCTATCTAGGTTGATCATAACTTTCCTTCCAAGGAGTAAGCGTCTTTTAATTTCATGGCTGCAGTCACCATCTGCAGTAATTTTGGAGCCCCCAAAAATAAAGTCAGCTACTGTTTCCAGTGTTTCCCCATCTATTTGCCATGAAGTGATGGGACCAAATGCCATGATCTTAGTTTTCTGAATGTTGAGCTTTAAGTCAACTTTTTCACTCTCCACTTTCACTTTCATCAAAGGCTTTTTAGTCCCTCTTCACTTTCTGCCATAAGGGTGGTGTCATCTGCATATCTGAGGTTATTGATATTTCTCCCAGCAATCTTGATTCCAGATTGTGCTTCTTCCAGCCCAGTGTTTCTCATGATGTACTCTTCATATAAGTTAAATAAGCAGGGTGACAATATATAGCCTTGACGTACTCCTTTTCCTATTTGTTGTTCCATATCCAGTTCTAACTGTTGCTTCCTGACTAATGTAAATTAAATAAAATATGTTTAAATCATTAATAACATCATTCAAGATGCTTTTATTCTTAGTTTTTCTGATAAATTATTGATAAAATATTTGATAAGTTATTTGATTAAATAAGATATCTGATCAAATAAAACTATTTGATCAAATATTTGATAAACACTTGATAAAATATTCTCAGAGAAATGTTAATATGTCTCACAATGATTATATGTTTTTTCTTTTCCCTTATATTTCTTATAAGTTTTGCTTTATTTATCTTTGTTTTGTTATTAAGCTGTCTAATCATTTACGATGTCTATCTTCTTTGTGAATTGTACCTTTTTTCATTAAAAATATTCATCTTTGTTTCATTCAAAATAAATTCAAAAAAAGAACAAACTAGAACAATATGAATTTGGTCTCACAGGTAAAGCTGGGATATAAGGAACATTAAGATGGGTAGAAAGACAGCTACAGAACCACAGGAATGTCACTACTTCACCTGATTATACAGATCCTACCACTCAACTCGCATTTTACCTGTATATGTAAGGAAACTGAGACTCAGAGTAGTCAAGATCAGAAAGGTAGCTATTAGTAGCATGCTTTACATTCACCCCAGTGTGCTGACCTAAATCTAATCTCTTATAATTATACAGTGGAAGTGATAAATAGATTCAAGGGATTAGATCTGATAGACAGAGTGCCTGAAGAACTATGGACATAGGTTCATGACATTGTACAGGAGGCAATGATCAAGACCATCCCCCAAAAAAAGAAAGGCAAAAAGTCAAAATGGTTGTCTGAGGAGACCTTACAAATAGTTGAGAAAAGAAGAGAACTTAAGGCAAAGGAGAAAAAGGAAGATCTGAATGCAGAGTTCCAAAGAATAGCAAGGAGAGATAAGAAAGCCTTCCTCAATGATCAATGCAAAGAAATAGAGGAAAACAATAGAATGGGAAAGACTAGAGATCTCTTCGGAGAAGGCAATGGCACCTCACTCCAGTACTCTTGCCTGGAAAATCCCATGGACAGAGGAGCTTGCTAGGCTGCAGTCCATGGGGTCGCTGAGGGTCGGACATGACTGAGTGACTTAACTTTCACTTTTCACTTTCATGCATTGGAGAAGGAAATGGCAACCCACTCCAGTGTTCTTGCCTGGAGAATCCCAGGGACGGGGGAGCCTAGTGGGCTGCCGTCTATGGGGTCGCATAGAGTCAGACACAACTGAAGCGACTTAGCAGCAGCAGCAGCAGAGATCTCTTCAAGAAAATTAGACATACCAAGGGAACATTTCATGCAAAGATGGGCTCAATAAAGAACAGAAATGGTATGGACCTAACAGAAGCAGAAGATATTAAGAAAAGGTGGCAAGAATACACAGAAGAACTACACAAAAAAGATCTTCACAACCCAGATAATCACAATGGTGTGATCACTCACCTAGAGCCAGGCATCCTGGAATGTGAAGTCAAGCGGGCCTTAGAAAGCATCATAACGAACAAAGCTAGTGGAAGTGATGGAATTCCAGTTGAGCTATTTCAAATCCTGAAAGATGATGCTATGAAAGTGCTGCACTCAATATGCCAGCAAATTTGGAAAACTCAGCATTGGCCCCAGGACTGAAAAAGTCAGTCTTCATTCCAGTCCAAATGAAAGGCAATGCCAAAGAATGCTCAAACTACCACACAATTGCACTCATCTCACACGCTAGTAAAGTAATGCTCAAAATTCTCCAAGCCAGCCTTCAACAGTACATGAACCGTGAACTTCCAGATGTTCAAGCTGGTTTTAGAAAAGGCAGAGGAACCAGAGTTCAAATTGCCAACATCCGCTGGATCATCAAAAAAGCAAGAGAGTTCCAGAAAAATATCTATTTCTGCTTTATTGACTATGGCAAAGCCTTTGACTGTGTGGATCACAATAAACTGTGGAAAATTCTTCAAGAGATGGGAATACCAGACCACCTGACCTGCCTCTTAAGAAACCTGTATGCAGGTCAGGAAGCAACAGTTAGAACTGGACATGGAACAACAGACTGGTTCCAAATAGGAAAAGGAGTACATCAAGGCTGTATATTGTCACCCTGCTTATTTAACTTATATGCAGAGTACAACATGAAAAATGCTGGGCTGGCAGAAGCACAAGCTGGGATCAAGATTGCCGGGAGAAATCTCAATAACCTCAGATATGCACCCCACTCCAGCACTCTTGCCTGGAAAATCCCATGGATGGAGTACCTGGAAGGCTGCAGTCCATGGGGTCGCTAAGAGTCAGACACGACTAAGCAACTTCACTTTCACTTTTCACTTTCTTGCATTGGAGAAGGAAATGGCAACCCACTCCAGTGTTCTTGCCTGGAGAATCCCAGGGACGGGGGAGCCTGGTGGGCTGCTGTCTATGGGGTCGCACAGAGTCAGACACGACTGAAGCAACTTAGTAGCAGCAGCAGCAGCATGCAGATGACACCACCCTTATGGCAGAAAGCAAAGAGGAAATAGCCTCTTGATGAAAGTGAATGAGGAAAGTGAAAAAGCTGACTTAAAACTCAACATTCAAAAAACAGATCATGGCATCCGGTATCATCACTTCATGGCAAATAGATAGGGAAACAATGGAAACTGTGACAGACTTTATTTTCTTGGGCTCCAAAATCACTTCATATTGTGAAACTAAAAGACACTTGCTCCTTGGAGGAAAAGCTATGACAAACCTAGACCGCTTATTAAAAATCAGAGACATTACTTTGCCAACAAAGGTCCATCTAGTCAAAGTTGTGGTTTTTCCAGTAGTCATGTATGAAGAAGAGATTTGGACCATAAAGAAAGCTGAGCGCCAAAGAATTGATGCTTTTGAACTGTGGTGTTGGAGAAGACTCTTGACAGTCCCTTGGACTGCAAGGAGATCAAACTGGTCAATTCTAAAGGAAATCAGTCCTGAATATTCATTGGAAGGACTGATGCTAAAGTTGAAGCTCCAATACTTTGGCCACCTGATGCGAAGAACTGACTCCTTTGAAAAGACCCTGATGCTGGGAAAGATTGAAGGCAGGAAGAGAAGGGAACAACTGAAAATGAGATGGTTGGATGGCATCACCAACTGGATGGACATGAACTTTAGCAAGCTCCAGTAGTTGGTGATGGACAGGGAACCCTGGCATGCTACAGTCCATGGGTCGCAAAGAGTCAGACACTATTGAATGACTGAACTGAACTGTGCTGATTACTCTACTTTACCACAGTCAGGCTGACAAGGGCTTCTTGTGAACAGTGGATTAAAGTACTGACAGCCTGCAGCAAGAGAGGCCCCAGGATGGAATGGAAAGTCTAGGGTAAAAATGATGTATCAGACACACAATTCAAAGGAACAGTTATGAGCAAGGATAATTAAGGACAGAAATGAATTAAAACATAACCACAAATTTTCCAAACTAATGGAGGTTCTATCTCAGCCACTTAAATATCATGTGAATTTCTGAGTCAAGAAGTTAAGCAGGGAATGGTCAACCGAACTCCATGGAGCTTTTTCATATGGAAACTAGAAATAATCAACATTGCTGTATCTCACAAAGTTAAGATATAAAATAACTCATTTAACAAACATTTCTCTACTATATATAAAATAGATAACAAAGGGCTGATCTCCATCAGAATGGACTGATTAGATCTCCTTGCAGTCCAAGGGACTCTCAAGACTAAAAGCATCAATTCTTCGGCGCTCAGCTTTCTTCACAGTCCAACTCTCGCATCAGTACATGACTACTGGAAAAACCATAGCCTTGACTAGACGGAACTTTGTTGGCAAAGTAATGTCTCCTGAGTGATATAAGTTCCTTAAATAAGATGGCTGCTAATCATAACTGGATTTCTCTCCCACATTTGATGAGAAATATTTTTCTACATTGTCTGGCTAACAATGTCATTTAGAGCATTGTGCTAATGCATGCTAAGTCGCTTCTGTTGTGTTCGACTCCTTGCAACGAGGAGCTCTACTCAATATTCTGTAATAACCTATATGGATCTGAAAAAAAAGAATATATGTATATGTACAACTGAACTACTTTGCTGTACACCTGAAACAACATTGTAAATCAACCATACTACAATATAAAATGAAAATTAAATTTAAAAAAAATTCCCTATCACTGACTATAAATTAAACAACATGTTAGCTGCTGGGGATATGCAATCAAGACATTAATCTTGTCCATGACAGTTTTGCACTTTAGCATTAGACATGTGAAAACACTGTTTAAAATGTAAGCTACCAGGGCTTCCCTGATGGCTAGTGGTTTAGAATCTACCTGCTGATGCAAGGGACACAAGTTTGATTCCTGGTCTGGGAAGATCCCACATGCCTTGGAGCAACCAAGCCCGTGCGCCACAACTACTGAAGCCCATACACCCCAGAACCCGTGCTCTGCAACAAGAGATGCCCATGCACCACAACGAAAATCAACCCCCGCTTCCTGAAACTAGAGAAAGGCTGCATGCAGCAACGAAGACCCAGCACAGCCAAAAATAAAATAAATAAACCTTTTTAAAAATAAGCCACCACATAAATTATTGCAACTATTATTATTGCAATTGTTACTAGGAAAATAATGAAACAACTATACTATCAAATATCTTAGAGATAAAAGTTTATCTTGGGGGATAGTGGAGAGTAGCTGGTGGAAAGACTAGTTGGAGAATCTGGTTTCCCAAAATATTAAATCACAAGTGACAAGGAGGCCTGTAACAAGAAATATGACACATAATAGATACCCAGCAAGTATTTTTAAGTGAATTAATATGATTAACTTATCAAATTGTCAAGGGAAATATCCATGATGAATCAGAATATGCTGAGTGGCAGTCAGAGGAAGAAGGAGAATTAGAAATATAGATTTGGGGAAATTCCCTGGCAGTCCAGTGGTTAGGACTCTGTATTTCCACTGCAGAGGGCTTGGGTTCAATCCCTGGTCAAGGAACTAGGATCCCATAAGCCACATAGTGTGAAAAAAAAAAAGAAAAAAGAAATGTAGATTTCATAGTCACAACAAAAAGTAACATTTACTTAATGCATTTAGTCTAACAAGATTATTCTAGAAACTGTATTCCAATTTAAAAATGAACTTAAATAAAGATTGTTCTAAATGATTAACAAAAATAAACTCATTTAATCCTAATGAATATTCTTGTTCTCAGGTTGCAGATGAGGAAGCTGAAGCAGAGAGAGAATAAGGATTCACTCACCATCACATAGCAGAGTCAGGATTTGAATCTTGGCAGTCTCTACAGTTTAAAAACCTAGCTACCATGCAATGCTGTGTTTCCTGTTCTTGCAACAAAGAAATTATAAATGACTAAGATCAGCTGATGACTTCTTTATAGTGAGAAAGGGAAGAAAAATTGTCAGGACCCCATGCAGATCCAAGGCTGTAAGGAGAGAACAGGGCTAGAATGTGAGAAAGCAGTATGGTGATATAGTGCAAGGGTAGAGGCCAGAAGAGCCTGTCAATCAGAGTCTAGGGAAGAAAACAGAGTCTACTGTACATACGTAAAACAAGGAAATTAATACAGGAAGCTAGTTACACGAGCAACGGAAGAGCTTGAGAATCCTAACAGGAGATAATAAGACAACACAGGGATGAATAACATCACGTATCTGGCACCACCCTTAATCTGGAAGGACTAAGAGAGAAAGCAGTGTCTTAGCCTGGATTATCTGCTCCCCACCCTATCCCCACCACATATCAAAGCCCAAGACTGGAGCTTATGAGCATGTAAGTATACGCATATCCTAAAAATCAGTCAGAAAATATCAAAGAATTCAAAATAAAAATGGCAGGAGGCCCGAGAAGGCACTTCACAGAAGAGGATATACAAATTGCAAATAAACATGTGAAAATGTTTCGCTCTTCAGACTCAGACAGAGAACAGACTTATAGTTGCCAAGGAAGAGGGAGGGTGGAGTGGGAGAAGGATTGGGAGTTTGGCATAAGCAGATGCAAGCTATTATGTATAGAATGTATGAAGTAAGGTCTTAGTGTAGGACAAGGTCCTTGTCTTACAACAAGGTCCTAGCCCAGGGAACTGTGTTTAATACCCTGAGGTAAACCGTAATGGAAAAAGAACACAAAAAAGAACGTGTGGGTGTGTGTATCCGTATCACTTTGCTACACAGCAGAAATTAATACAACATTGTAAATCAACCATACTTCAACTTTAAAAATGTTTTACTCTATTAGTAATCAGGGAAATCAGATTTTAAACCACAATGTCTTAGCCTATTCATTCCACTATAACAAAATACCACAGACTAAGTTGCTTTTAAAAAATAGAAATGTACTTCTCACAGAGGCAGCAGTTCCCAGATCAGGATGCCAGCATGGACAGGCGAGGGCCCTCTTCCAGATCACAGACTTCTCATTGTGTCCTCCTAGGTGGAAGGGGCCAGGAAAATTTCTGGAGTCTCTTTTATAACAGTACTAATCCCATTCATGAGGGCTCTGTCCTCATGACCTGCTGCTAAGTCGCTTCAGTCGTGTCCGACTCTGTGGGACCCCAGAGAAGGCAGCCCACCAGGCTCCCCCGTCCCTGGGATTCTCCAGGCAAGAACACTGGAGTGGGTTGCCATTTCCTTCTCCTATCCCATCTCCCTATCATCATTTTATAGACTAGGATTTCAACACATGAATTTTGGGGGGAATAAAGGCATTCAATCTATAGCACACAATGAGATATCACTAGACACTTGCCAGGATAGTTAAAATTTTTAAAGCAGACATGACCAAAGCTGATGAGGTGGGGCATCTGAAATGCTCATGCACTGCTAATAAAATTTACATAAAATTGTACATAACCACTTAGGAAAATTATGTGGTAGTTTCTATTAACACAAAATATATATTTATCCTATGACCCAGCAATTATATTCCTAGGTATATACCCCAAGTGTTAGTCACTCCGTCATATCCAACTTTTTCAACCCCATGGACTGTAGCCCACCAGGCTCCTCTGTCCATGGAATTGTCCAGGCAAGAATACTGGAGTTGGTAGCCATGCCCTTCGCCAGGGGATCTTCCTGACTCAGGGATTGAACCCAGATCTCCTGCATTGCAAGCAGATTCTTTACCATCTGAGCCACCAGGAAAGTCCCATATACCCCAAATATATACATATTTTCATCAAAAGATGTGTACACTATTGTTCATGAATGTGATATTCATATTCATAACAGTCAAATAGTGGAAATTTTCCACATTTCCACTAAGTACAGGGAATACATTGTATTATAGTTACATACTAGAATGCAACAAGATTGAATAAATTATTACTATATGGGACAATGTGAATGAATCTCACAAACATAATGCTGAGGCAAAGAAAACAATGCAAACTGCTTGACTCCATTTTATATAAAGTCCAAGAACAGGTATAACCAGTCTATGGTGTTAGAAGTCAGAATAGCAGTAAGTTTCAGAGAGAAGAGTGAGAGTAGTCATTGGCAGAAGGCATTGAAGAATGCTTCTGGGGTCCTGGGAACATTCCACTTCTTGTGGACCTAAGTGGAGATTACATGGGTATGCTCATTTTATGATAACACATAATATGCTCATGACTTATGAGTGTCTATGTATTTGTATGCATATAATACTTCTATTGTAAAACCTTTAGAAAAAGATAATGTATGTAAAGCAATAAATATAGTGATGAACATGCGTAGGCTCTTGATATTAGCTATAATGAATAAAACGATAGAAGCTCAACAATATGCATTTGTAGTATTCTGGATCATCTGATTGATTGGTTGATTGATTGATTGATCTGGAATCTGATTGGTTCCCTTATTAACATCCTGCAGCTGAGGCTGGAGTAGAGAAAATGTGTAGGGTGAAGGACCCAGAGGAAAGGTTGTTAGAGCAGCCATGCCATTTGGAAGAATGAGGAAAGTACTAATCCCATCACCTCTCCCAGAAGCTTCAGTGAGCCTTCTGTCACTTCCTCATTGTATATAGAGAGGGAATTTGCCTTAGATAGTTCTCTAATATTTAGTCATCTGGGACACACAGATCCTCACAAATAAACATTTTACTTTTCTCCATTTCACATCAAGTAAGACTTACCACCTTATGCATAATTAAAACACAGTTAGTTATAAATGTTAAAACAAGTCCTGCTCCCTTTTTTTTTACTTTTCTACAAAGAGAAGGATTCTTTTACTTTTTTTCAAAGAGAAGGATTCTACATTCTCTTTAGATACAGCTCCTGCTTTGCGTTCAGTTTTGCCTCTCATCTTTACCTCCTAATTTCAAAATTCCTTAGATTACAACTCTTGCCCAATTTAATCTTCAAGGTTGTCAGCAGTGAGTGCAGAACCCTGAGGAGAATTTCAGTATTACAGAGTTCTTCTCTCTCAGTTGGGCAATCATCCTTACTCGGCTTCATCTATGCCCATTTCCTTATGGCCTCTTCTCGGACAAAGGGTCCAGGTTTGCCTTCCAAGTTACACTTCCTCCGTTCCTCATGTAGGAAGATTTTACAGTCTAGCTGGCACACCTGCTTCACTTCACCAAACTCATTCCTTACTTGACGACACGCTTGAGCCACATTTCTAATTGGCCTGTCTGTTTAAACCCTAAATGAAAGGTTCCTGCCAACAAGCAGGCTCCACGCTCCCTGGACAGTACTTCAGTTGAATATTTACACTGCCCCGTCCATCAAAACAGAAAAGTCCTCCCTTGTTAAGTGCTGTGTCTCTAGCACTGTGCCTTAGTAGGCAGTCCATCCGTATCTGTTTTTTGAATTAACATCCTGCAGCTGGGACAGCAGATGTCTTAGGCATAGTACCAAGGCACCGTTTCACTTCACTAGAGACACAATGGACAATAAGCCATGCGAGCAGCTTGCATAGGGCCTGAACAGGCAGACAGATGCTAAGCCAGTGCTCTGGTTCATAAAGCCTCATATAAAATAGCAAAATCAGCATTAAAGAGTGTAAAAGCAAACCATTGTGTCTACAATTTGCAGGTCAAAACTAGCTATGTCTGAGGCAAGAATGAAGAGTACTGGTGCAGGACTTCCCTGGTAGTACAGTGGATAAGAATCCGACTGCCGATGCAGGGGATATGGGTTCAGTCGCTGGTATGGGAAGATTCCACATGCCACAGAGCAACTAAAATGCACCACAACTACTGAGCCCATGTTCTAGAGCCTGCAAGCCACAACTACCGAAGCTCATACACTGAAGCCCATGTTTCACAATAAGAGAAGCCACCACAGTGAGAGGCCCGTGCATCACAGCACAGAGTAGCCCTGCTCGCTGCAACTAGAGAAAGTCTGAGTGCCTCCATGAAGACCCAGTGCAACCAAAAATAAGTAAAGTGCTTTAAAAGAGTTTAAAAGGTGCAGAGTTAAAGAGTTCCTAGTACTTAGGGCGGAGTAAATGTTCAATATTTATCACATGAATGAAAGAGTGAATGAACTAAATAGGGCTTCATGGGGACTAAGGAAATTAAAAGCCGAGGGTACAAATGATAGTAGGCAATTGCAGACCACCATTGTAGGATGTAGATTATTACAGCCCCTACACAGTGTTACTCTCACAGTACTGCACTACTGCAAAAGTAGTACTGGGCTGTGAGATAATCACGGAATGCTATCTGCTTTATATCCTGAAATCTGGATTCCCACCAAACATCCCCCTGAAACTGCAGTCACAAAATCTGGCTAAACTCAAACCCGAAGGCCATAAGGAACAGTATAGCAATATGCTCTCCTACAGCAATAAATGAGTGTCTCTTTCCCACACATTTCCCAACACACTGTATTTTCAAACTTTATGATCTTTTTCAATCTGACTGATGAAAATTAGCATCTCAGTGAAGCTTATTGTCTATTTTTGTAAATATAAAGGAGGTTATACATCTTTTCATGAGTTTATGAACTGCATGTATGTCCTTTCCTCTGAACTATTTAATCCATGCCATTTACTTCTTTTTCTAGTGAGTTCTTGGTCTATTCTCCAACAATCTAAAAGTCACTTATATGGTACAGGACTCATTCTTTTGGAATATAACTTGTAAACATTTTTCATAGATAATTTATCTTTTGACTCTGCTTTTGTCATGATGGATTTTAATATAGTTGAATTTATAAATATTTTCATGACTGCTATATTTTATGGCATGCTTAGACAGGCTTTATCCTAACCAGAACTTTTTTCAGATTTCTTGATTTTTCTAGTCATTACTGCTTTTTGCACTTAAATTTTTAATCCACTTCCATCCATTTTGGTCTAGATATATTTGGCAAGCATTGCACAGCATTTTATCAACATATTTCAATACCATATACTGAATATTCTTCCTTTGCACTACTGTTTTGAATAAATTCCTTTATCAGTACCTAAATTCCCACATGTATTCAGGTCCATATTTGAGTTTTCTATTCTGATACATTGGTCTACTCAAATCCATTATGATTATATAATGAAGGTAACAAATAGATTCAAGGGACTAGATCTGGTAGAGTGTCTGAAGAACTATAGACAGAAGTTCATACATTGTACAGGAGGTGGTGACCAAAACCATTCCCAAGAAAAAGAAATACAAGAAGGAAAAGTGGTTGTATGAGGAAGCCTTACAAACAGCTGAGAAAAGAAGAAAAGTGAAAAGCAAAGGAGAAAGGGAAAGATATACTCAACTGGATTCAGAGTTCTAGAGACTAGAAAAGAGAGATAAGAAAGTCTTCTTAAGTGAACAATGCAAAGAAATAGAGGGAAACAATAGAACAGGAAAGACTAGAGATCTCTTTAAGAAAATTGGAGATACCATGGGAACATTCCATCCAAAGATGGGCACAATAAAAGACAGAAATGGTATGGACCTAACAGAAGCAGAAGGGATTAAGAAGAGGTGGCAAGAATGCACAGAAGAAATATACAAAAAAAAGTTCTTAATGGACCAGATAACCATGATGGTGTGGTCACTCACCTAGAGCCAGACATTCTGGAGTGTGAAGTCAAGTGGGCCTTGGGAACAAAGAACAAAGAACTTACTTACTAAGAACTTACTAAGAACAAAGCTGGTGGAGATGATGAAATTCCAGCTGAGCTACTTCAAATCCTAAAAGATGATGCTGTTAAAGTTCTGCACTCATTATGCCAGCAAATATGGAAAACTCAGCAGTGGCCACAGGACTGGAAATGTCAGTTTTCATTCCAATCCCAAAGAAGGGTAATACCAAAGAATATTCAAATGAGTGATTTTTCAAATGCTTTTTCATTTCAGATGCTAGCAAGATTATGCTCAGAATCCTTCAAGCTAGGCTTCAGCAGTACGTGAACTGAGAAATTCCAGATGTACAAGCTGGATTTAGAAAAAGGAGAAGAACCAGAAATAAAATTGCCAACATCCATTGGATCATAGAAAAAGCAAGAGAATTCCAGAGAAACATCTACTTCTGCTTCATTGACTACACTAAAGCCTTTGATTGTGTAGATCACAACAAACAATGGAAAATTCTTAAAGAGACAGGAATACAAGACCACCTTACCTGCCTCCTGAGAAACCTGTATGCAGGTCAAGAAGCAACAGTTAGAACTGAACCTGGAACAACTGACTGGCTCAAAATTGGGAAAGGTTGTATATTGTCACCCCCGCTTATTTAATTTATATGCAGAGAACATCATACGAAGTGCTGGGCTGGATGACTAACAAACTGGAATCAAGATTGCCAGGAGAAACACCAACAACCTCAGATATGCAGATGATACCACTTTAATGGCAGAAAGTGAAGAGGAACTAAAGAGCCTCTTGATGAAGATGAAAGAAGAGAGTGAAAAACCTGGCTTAAAACTCAACATTCAAAAAAATGAAAATCTTGACATCCAGTCCCATCACTTCATGGCAAATAGAAGGGGGAAAAGTGGAAAGAGTGGCAGATTTCATTTTCTTGGGCTCCAAAATCAATGTGGATGTTTACTGCAGCCACAAAATTAAAAGATGCTTGCTCCTTGGAAGAATAGCTATGATGAAATTAAACAGTGTATTTAAAAGTAGAGGCATCACTTTGCCTTAAAGGTCCATATAGTTAAAGCTATGGCTTTTCCAGTAGTCATGTACAGATATGAGAGCTGAACCATAAAGAAGGCTGAAAGCCGAAGGATTGATGCTTTTGAACTGTGGTGCTGGAGAAGACTCTTGAGAGTCCCTTAGACTGCAAGGAGATCAAACCAGTCAATCCTAAAGGAAATCAACCCTGAATATTCATTGGAAGGACTGATGCTGAAGCTGGAACTCCAATACTTTGGTCACCTGATGTGAAGAGCTGACTCATTGGAAAAGACCCTGATGCTGGGAAAGATTAAGGGCAGGAGGAGAAGGGTGTGACAGAGGATGAGACAGTTGGATGGCATCACTGACTCAGTGATGAGTCATGATGTTTGAGCAACCTCCATGAGATGGTGAAGGACAGGGAAGCCTGGCATGCTGCAGTCCATGGGGTTGCAAAGGGTCAGACATAACTTAACAACTGAACAACACCAACAACGTATGTACTAGTATAAGACTATTTTGTGAACTTTATGTTTAATGGTAAAAATTTTTCTGGCTATTCTTTTAAATTTTTTATGTGAACTTTGGAATTAACTTGCCTTATTGCCAAAAAAAAGAACAAAAACAAATCAAAGAAGTCCTCCTGGTGACTTAGTAAAATGACACTAAATTCCTCATTTAACTTCTATAACCCTATCCAATAACATGGCATCCTCTCCCATTTATCAAGTCTCCTACGTCCCGCAGGGGATTATAATGTTTCCATCAACTAAATCTTGTGCATTTCTTTAGATGGCTCTTAGAAACTTGTTGCTGTTATGATAATTAGATTCTTCATCATATCCTCTAACCAGTGATAGTTTGCAGATAAAAAGAAAGTGAAGTCTCTCAGTCATGTCCGACTCTGCAACCCCATGGACTGCAGCATACCACGCTCCACCATTCATGGGATTTTCCAGGCAAGAGTACTCGAGTGGGTTGCCATTTCCTTCTCCAGAGGATCTTCCGGACCCAGGGATTGAACCCAGGTCTCCCACATTGTAGGCAGACACTTTACCATCTGAGCCACCCGGGAAGTTTGCCAGATATAAAGGCTATTATTCTCTTTACATGGATTTTATATCCACTCATCTTTCTAAATTCCCTTATCTGAATAAAGTTTCACTTGATTTTTTTGATTTTTCAAAAGAACAATCCAAATTCCCTCTCTCCTTCTCCCTAGTTATATAGGTTAGTATCTCTATAATGACGTACAAAGACGTACAAAGTTTTTCATGACGGTGGACATCATCTAGACATGTTTTTGCTATTGATCCCTTGATATGACAAATTATATTAAGCGTCCTCTTTCTGAACCATTTGAATCCTGAAATAAACCCCATTTGGTCTTTATATATTATGATTTTAAAGTGCTACTAGCTTCTATTTCCCAGAGTATTTGCATCATTTTTATAAATGAGATTAATCCATGGGTTTTATATTCAAACTTTTTTATCAATTCTATACTTACTTCATGAAAGAATTTGAATGCTTTTCTTTTACATCTTCTATATCTGCACTCTCCAATACAGTAGCCAACAGCAATATGTGGCAAATTAATTTTAAATTAATTAGAATTAAATAAAATTAAAATCCAGTGCTCCCTAAAACTAGCTGCAATCAAGTGTTCAATAGTCATATGTGCCTCCTTACACTGGTAGTACAGTTAGAATATTTCTACCACCACAGAAAGTTCTAGTGGATGGTGAGGCTATAGAACAGCTTAAAAGGTAATCAAATTATCTATTATTTAATGATACAATGCTTTCCAGGAAGAGCTCTTAAAAAAGTTTCTGTGTTTTTGATGGAAATTAATATTCTCATTTTTCTATTTTCCTGAAATTACTTGTCATGATTTACATATTCCTAGAAAACTATCAGTTCTTCAGTGTTTTCAAATTTATTTGAATAGACTTAGAAAGCTAGCATGTTACGGTTCTTCTTTTCTTTTAATCTGTAGGTATTTCCTCAATTATCTTCTATTATGTGCTACCTGCCTGTTTTTTTTATTAGAGTAGGTGATAGTCAACTACAATTGCCCCTTATTTAATCAAACACTTTTATCTAGATGTTGCTGTGAAGGTATGCTGTAGATGTGATTCAAATTTATAATCAGTGTAGTTTAAGGGAGATTTTCCTAGGAATCCGAATGGGCATGATTCAATCAGTTGAAAGATTGAAGAGCGGAACTGAAGCTTCCCACAAGAAACTCTGTCACAAACTGCAATTTCAGCTTGTGCCAGGGTCCCAGCCTGTCCTTCTTGATGGCCTGCCCCATGGATTTCAGACTCCTGGGTTGGACTCACAATCGAGTAAACCATTATGCTTTTCTAGTGGAGCCCTGACTGATATGGATTAGCTATTAATTTTTCTTTTTTAATAATTTTTTATTACTGATTCTGTTTCTCTAGTGGAACCCTGACTTTCTATAGATCAATAAAACAGAAAAACCAATAGCTAATGTTTCAAAGGGCTTCCTTGGTGACTCAGACTGTAAAGAATCTGCCTGCAATGTGGGAGACCTGGGTTCGATCCCTGGGTTGGGAAGGTTCCTTGGAGGAGGGCATGACAACCCACTCCGGTATTCTTAACTGGAGAATCTGCATGGATAGAGGAGCCTGGTTGGTTACTGTGCATGGGGTTACAAAGAGTCGGACACAACAAGCTTCATTTACTTACTGAAAAAGAAAGTGAAAGTCACTCAGTTGTGTCTGACTCCTCAATCCCATGAACTGTAGCCTGCCAGGCTCCTCTGTTCATGGGATTTTCCCAGGCAAGAACACAGAAGTTTCATCATTTTTCTGTTTCCTAAATCATTCATTTCTGCACTTACCCTTAAGACCTTTGTTCTGCTTTCCATAGGATCATTTTATTGTTTTTTTTTAAAGACTTCTTGAGATTTTTGTAATATCCTTTCATTCTTTGTTTACAAGATAAATTTTGAGATGATTAATATTTCCCTAAGCACTGCCTTAGAAGTATTTCATAAGCTATTACACTGGAGTTCTAATATTGCTATTGAATTTGTAAATATTTTGCATTTTGGGGTTTAGTTTTTTTTTCTCTTGAGTTGTAGATTAGTTGAATATTGTTTTATGAGATAGGCTGTTTTTCCCAAAAAAATGGGAAAGATGGACTTTCTTGTTTCCTTAATTTGTTCCTGATCAAATATGTTCTCTTATGGACTTATGAATTGGAAAATTTTTCCATTCTTTTTATATTTTCTTGAAATTTATTATTTTATTTATGAATTAATGTACAGCCAAATTCAGTGACTATGCCTGGGAACTTGAATGAAAAATGCACTCTGTTTTCAGGCTATAGAGTTAAGTATATCAATTTGAACTTCTATAATTTCATTTGTAAATGTTCATGCTATATTATTGAAAGGACATTTATAAATATTTCTCTTCATTACAAATTGCACCCTTGATAATTACAAAGGGCATTTTGTTTTGTTTTGTTTAATGGTTTTTGTCTCTGGATTCAACCATTTCTGATATTCTTTTTGTTTGAATTTGCCTAATTTAACTGTCTGCATTTTCATTTTCAACCTTTCTGAATCCCTTTTAGAACTGAGTCTTGTGATTCAATCTAATCCTGTTCTTTTGAATAAGTTTGATCTACTTATATTTATTGACATAATTTGTGTTTTAATCATATGTATTTTAATATTTAATCATAATTATTTAATATTGAAATCTTTATTTCAACTTTCTTCTTCTTGGATTCCAATTATAATTACTTTGTATCTCCTTTACCTAATTCAATATGTATCATTTTTCTCTTTCCCTAAATAATGTTTGCCTGTATTTACACTTCATTTTTTTTTTTTCTGATTTCCATACTTGGTATTCCCTTCCTAGTCCTCACCAGGGTCCTCAGCCCTGTCTGCTCTCCTTTCTGTCCTTTAAATTTTGCTTTCATTGATGTGATAACTACTTCAGTTCTTGCTCCTCATTGCTTAGGTTTTACCTTGTCCTGAACTGTCATATCTGTTGCAGTGTTTGTGCTGTGGAAACAATTTCATTGCATGTTTTAACTTGGGAATTCTTTTCATTTCCTCTATAAAGGTGTTTTGCTGAGATCTGTTCTCCATATTCCAATTGTTTTCAATTCCTTCAATTTTCCCATTTTCTTGTTGTATTGTAGTAGAGACCCTGCAATGATTCCTTTTCTACCAACCTATATTTTACAAAAATTATTTACTTCTTCATTCAATTTTGGCTGCACTGGGCCTTTGGTACTACACATAGGCTTTTTCCAGTTGTGGCACATGGGGGTTACTCTTCATCACGGTGTGCGAGCTTCTCATTGTGGTAACTCCTCTTGTTGTGGAACACAGGCTCTAGGTGCCCCATGGCATATGGTATCCTCCTGGACCAAGGATTGAACTCATGTCCCCTGCATTGGCAGGCAGATTCTTAACCACCGGACCACCAGGGAATTCCCTACTTACTTATCTTTGACTGAGGCTTTTTTCCTGAACCTGGACTATGTTCCATGCTGCTACTGCTGCTGCTAAGTCACTTCAGTCGTGTCCGACTCTGTGCAATCCCATAGACAGCAGCCCACCAGGCTCTGCCATCCCTGGGATTCTCCAGGCAAGAACACTGGAGTGGGTTGCCATTTCCTTCTCCAATGCATGAAGGTGTTCCATGCTACCTGAAGTCTTTTTTATGATCTTTAGCTTTGGTTATACTGTTCATCACTGATTTTCCCAACCAATTTAGATAGCTGTAAAATTCTTCAGTGAAAAATCTATACTCTTCCTGACTATATGCCACTTAGACGTAATGTTTTCACACACAGCTTGCTACATGATTTCTCACTTAGTCCCACTTTCTCAGGTTCTGGAACAAACTGGGCCCATGAAAACTTCTCCTACCAGTCCATATGCCAGACCTACCATTACTGAAAGTGAAACTTTTACTTTTTACCTCCCTATGTACTTTCTTCTTTATGAAGTACTCTCTGCTGGAAAACTCTCCTTTGCTCGTGTGTATAACCCTGCTTAATTTTCTCTGCTTTTAGAAGCCATCCCATTTACTTTCTGATTTGATATTTTTAGCTGTTGCCTAATTTTTCCAAATATATAAAATTATATTTAGATTTTGATTCTCATTCCCCTCATTGTTTTTTACATCATTTTCAAGGATTGAAAGAAAAGGTCAACAGTTTTAGAAAAGGCAGAGGAATCAGAGATCAAATTGCCAACATCCACTGGATCATCAAAAAAGCAAGAGAGTTCCAGAAAAACATCTATTTCTGCTTTATTGACTACGTCAAATCCTTTGACTGTTTGGATCACAATAAACTGTGGAAAATTCTGAAAGAGATGGGAATACCAGACCACCTGATCTGCCTCTAGAGAAATCTATATGCAGGTCAGGAAGCAACATTTAGAACTGGACATGGAACAACAGACTGGTTCCAAATAGGAGAAGTGGTACCTCAGGGGTGTATATTGTCACCCTGCTTATTTAACTTACATGCAGAGTACATCACGAGAAATGCTGGGCTGAAGGAAGATCAAGCTGGAATCAAGACTGCTGGGAGAAATATCAATAACCTCAGATATGCAGATGACACCACCCTTATGGCAGAAAGTGAAGAGGAACTAAAGAGCCTCTTGATGAAAGTGAAAGAAGAGAGTGAAAAAGTTGGCTTAAAGCTCAACATTCAGAAAACTAAGATCATGGCATCTGGTCCCATCACTTCATGGCAAGTAGATGGGTAAACAGTGGAAACAGTGTCAGACTTTTTTGGGGGGGGGCTCCAAAATCACTGCAGATGGTGATTGCAGCCATGAAATTAAAAGACGCTTACTCCTTGGAAGGAAAGTTATGACCAACCTAGATAGCGTATTCAAAAGCAGAGATATTACTTTGCCAACAAAGGTCCATCTAGTCAAGGCTATGGTTTTTCCAGTGGTCACATATGGATGTGAGAGCTGGACTGTGAAGAAAGCTGAGTGCCGAAGAATTGATGCTTTTGAACTGTGGTGTTGGAGAAGACTCTTGAGAGTCCCTTGGACTGCAAGGAGATCCAACCAGTCCATCCTAAAGGAGACCAGTCCTGGGTGTTCATTGGAAGGACTGATGCTGAGGCTGAAACTCCAATACTTCGGCCACCTCATGGGAAGAGTTGACTCATTGGAAAAGACCCTGATGCTGTGATGGATTGGGGCAGGAGGAGAAGGGGATGACAGAGGATGAAATGGCTGGATGGCATAACCAACTCGATGCACATGAGTTTGGGTGAACTCCGAGAGTTGGTGATGGACAGGGAGGCCTGGCGTGCTGTGATTCATGGGGTCGCAAAGAGTTTGACACAACTGAGCGACTGAACTGTACTGAACTGATGTTACTAATTTCAAGCAGAATGTGTTTTTAATGATTACAAACATACTGGTTCAGCATCCAAGGAATTAGAATTCCAGACAAATTTTTAAAATTCCAGGCAGTTTTTTCATTAATGTCTTGGCTTGGGAGTCATTAGATCATGTGCACTATGTAAATTCACCCCTTCATTGATCACAACCTTGTTGTGGTGAAGAGGCTTATGTAACTCAATGAAGTTATGAGCCATGCTGTGCAGGGCCATCCAAGATGGACTGGTCATAATGAAGAGTTCTGACAAAACATGGTCCTCTGGAAGTGGAAATAGCAAACAACTTCAGTATTCTTGCCTGGAGAATCCCATGAACAGCATGGAAAGGCAAAAAGATATGATGCCAGAAGCTGAGCCTCCCAGGTCAGAAGGTGTCCAATATGTTACTGGGTAAGAACAAAGGGCAATTACCAATATCTCCATAAAGAATGAAGCAGCTGGGCCAAAGTGGAGATGACGCTCAGTTGTGGATGTGTCTGGTGGTGAAAGTAAAGTCTGACACTATAAAGAACAATATTGCATAGGAACCTGGAATAGTAGGTCCATGAATCAAGGTAAATTGAATGTGGCCAAGCAGGAGATGGCAAGATTGAACATCAACATCTTAGAAATCAGTGAATTAAAATGGATGGGAATGGGCGAATTTAATTCAGATGACCTTTATATCTACTACTGTGAGCAAGAATCCCTTAGAAGAAAGACCTGGGGTGTCAATTTTTAGGGGGTACATTTTTTCACCTAACACTTAGATTTATATCCATTTCCTTGTCACTTCTTTATTTTGGTAAAAAGTGAAAGCCGCTCAGTCATGTCCGACTCTTTGTGACCCCATGGACTGTAGCCTGCCAGTCTCCTCTGTCCATGGAGTTCTCCAGGCAAGAATAGTTGGAGTGGGTAGCTGTTCCCATCTCCAGGGATCTTCCCAACCCAGGGATTGAACCCAGGTCTCCTCATTGCAGGCAGATTCTTTACCATCTGAGCCACCCGGGAAGCCCTTATTTTGGTAACAAATAGGATTTTTCCTAATTCTCCCTTCCCTGAACACACAGTCCACCAAGAGTCCTAAATTTATACAGAAGCCTCCATCCTACCTCTTCATCACCCAAAGCATATTTTCCTTTACCTAAATAGGTGTTAAAGCCCAAACCACTCTCTTGGAGTTCTTACTACTTTAAGGTCAGGAACTAGGCAAGGATCTCAGGTCCTAGAGAGTACAGTCAGGCAAGAAAAGTAAATCAAAGGCATCCAGATTAATTAACCAAAATACTTACTAGAGAATAGCTCAACAGTAATGGAACTTCACGTTCCCTAATAATGCATAGCTATTAAATGCTTTGGCATTCACCTGTGATCTGTCCTTCAAATAAGCGAAGGCTCCACACAGAGAAAGCTCCTATCTCAGGTCTTTGAACAAAGAGAAAAGCTGAGGATGGCCTGGCATAACTCCAGACTTCCACAATAGACAAGATTTTTTTTTTTTTTAAACAGGACATCCAGCCAAAGCCAGGAGTAGACTAGATTATAATTTTCCACCACCAGCGTAAAGATTTCCTCACTCAGTCATCATGTGGGCCCTCCGGGGTTTTCCTTTCCCTGTCCTCATATATGACAAGGTATCCTAACCCTCAGCCATAGTAAGACCTCCCATTTGGACGGAGCACCTTGGGGAAAGGCATTTCAGAGGGAATTCAGGCCAGAAAATTCTGTCAAGCCTATAGGGTGAAGAGAAGTATTTCAAAATTATACTACAACATCCAAATTATCAACCAGATGGAAGGGCAAAGCAAAGACTTTCTGGAACATGCAAAGATGGAGAACATTTACTGCTCATGTACCATTTCTTTAAAGAAAAAAAAATTATTCTAGATATTTTAGCAAAAAATTTCAAGAAATCTTAACATGCTTCCAGTTTAGTAACAGCAGGCAAAATTACTCAGGAAACAACTAAAACACTAGATAATGTCTTTAAAAACAGAAAGAAAGAAAAAATACTTTTTACCTACAGAAAAAACAATAAGCAAAAAAATAAATATAAAACCAAATTGAAGGTAAAATATAAAACTGAGGAGATAAGTGAACAAATGAATCTGATTTTGCCCTAACAGTATTTGCCAATTCTAGCCAATTTGAATCTTTCTTTCAGTGGTCTCAGAGGGCAAGAAGAACAGAATCAACACCAAAGATCTGCACAAGATGAGAAACCTAATAGAAACCTCTCCCTACAATTAACTGAGACCCTAATGGGCCATATCCTTAGGATAAGGGTGAACCAGAAGTAAACACTTGTGCAGTCTTGCTGTATGGGTTTACAGCACTGCACACTCAAGGAATCTCAATCCTTGAACTTGGACAAAATGATCCTAGACCAGCAGTCCCCTCAGACACCTAGAAAGCAAATGCAAATCCTCTTTGGAGGAAGAGATAATCATTCTATATATCAAATCATTCATATTAATAATTTTTTATTTACGATGACAATAACATAAATCAGGCACTTGAGGAAACAGACTCTATGAACAAGAACCAGAAAAACAAACATCAGCAAGTTATCCCCAAAGCTTCATATATTAGCATTATCAGACACACTATAAAATGACTATGCTTGCTAGGTTAAAAAAAAAAAAATTGAAAAACAAGCTTGAAAATATCTACTCTGAGAACAGGAGAAAATAACATGACATATCTGGAGAAGAACAGAATAGAAATTCTAGAACTGAAAAATAACTGAAACTAACACTACAATGGATATATTTAAGAAACAGACAACTCCATAAACTCTGTAAGATAAATCGGAAATAACCACAACACAGCACAGAACAATTAAAATGGTAGTACTGACCTAAAACAAATAAGCTAACAGTTATTTCTCCAGCAAAGATGGGTCAACTTGGGATTAGCAGAGAATTACAATTAAGGGTCTTCAAAACAGCAAGCCACATTCAGGTCCCCACACAGCAAGGAAAAGAGAATGATTTTATAGAGAAAAGGAAGTTGGGAAGGCTGTAGAAAACAAGCGATCCATGGCTTTTCATCAGCAGAGTTGTTGCCAAGAAAGGAGTCTTCCTGTTGGCCTCTGCTATCACCACAGGGCATGAAAACTCTCCTTCTGGTCTCCTAACTCAACTTACTTGAGGTCTCTGTTTATTATCTTTTTACAGTAGAAATCATCAAAAAGACAGAAAAATAGAGTGAGGCAGTGTAACCCACATTAAATCAGATACCCAGAAGAAAAATAGAAGCAACAGAGTACACACAATATTCAAAAGGATAATGGCTAAGATTTGTCTAGAATCAAAGAAAGACACCAATGTAGACATTTAAGAAGACCAACGCTCTCTAGTAGAATAAGAAATTTATATCTAAATATACCCACTATGTAACAGCAGAAAACAAATGACAAAGAAAAAAGTTATAAGAGCCAGATACCCTCACCAACAAAAGTACTCTCCAAATAGTTTTAAAGAAAACCTTTAATAGAGCAACAGAATTGAGAAGTGATTTTATAAGACAACTGCCAACCTAAAATTCAACCCAGTAAAAACTCTCAGGAATGAAAGATGTTATAAGTAATAAAGTAAACATGATGTGCCATAATCTATCTACCAAATTGACAAAAGCTAAAAACTAAGATAATGCCATGTTTCAGCAAAGATGTGCAACAATTTGAGCTCTCAGATACCTTTTACTACTGAGAGCATAAATTAGTATCATCACCTTGTAAAACTATTTGCCATTTTCTAGCAAATCTGAAGAGTAAATTTATTATAACTTACAATTCCACTCTTAGGTAAATGCCACCAAAAAAAAAAAATGCTTTACCTGTGGTGGCATAATAAAGAATATATTGTTTTTGTCCCTGGTTTTAGTCACAGAGGTTCAAAAATCCTTGGATTCCCTGTGTGATGAGAGTATCTTTGTTACACTAACAAGATGACTCATAGTGGGGCCCCAGCTAACTTCAAGACCCATGTTGGTCATCAGAAAAAAAAACAGCACATCATTAGAAAGTTATGACTTTAAGCCTCTTGACCTCTAGGTAGAAGAGGGAGGCTGGAGATTTAGTTCAGTGGTTAAATCAATTATATCTGTATAACAAAACCCCAATAAAAATACTGGATATTGAATTGCAGTAGAACTTCCTGGTTAGTGGACACATCAATGTGCTAGGAGGGTGATGAACCCAGATTTCACAATGAGAAGTCTTGGAAGTTCTGCATGCCCCCTGGCACCCCCAACACACACACACACACCCAAAATACTTTGCCCTATGCATCTCTGATTTTTTCTGATCTGTATTTTTTATAATAAAACTGTAATCATAAGTATTGTGTTTTCAATAAGTTCTTTGAGTCATTCTAGCAAATTATCAATCTGAGAATGTCATCAGTTCAGTTCAGTTCAGTCACTCAGTCATGTCCGACTATTTGCAACCCCATGAATTGCAGCATGCCAGGCCTCCCTGTCCATCACCAACTCCCAAAGTTCACCCAAACTCATGTGCATCGAGTCGGTTATGCCATCCAGCCATCTCATCTTCTGTTGTCCCCTTCTCCTCCTGCCCCAAATCCCTCCCAGCATCAGGGTCTTTTCCAATGAGTCAACTCTTCGCATGAGGTGGCCAAAGTATTGGAGTTTCAGCCTCAGCATCAGTCCTTCCAATGAACACCCAGGACTGATCTCCTTTAGAATGGACTAGTTGGATCTCCTTGCAGTCCAAGGGACTCTCAAGAGTCTTCTCCAAAACCACAGTTCAAAAGCATCAATTCTTCAGCACTCAGCTTTCTTCACATTCCAACTTTCACATCCATACATGACCACTGGAAAAACCATAGCCTTGACTAGACGGACCTTTGTTGGCAAAGTAATATATCTGCTTTTGAATATGCTGTCTAGGCTGGTCATAACTTTCCTTCCAAGGAGTAAGCGTCTTTTAATTTCATGGCTGCAGTCACCATCTGCAGTGATTTTGGAGCCCAGAAAAATAAAGTCAGCCACTGTTTCCACTGTTTCCCCATCTATTTGGCATGAAGTGATGGGACAAGATGCCATGATCTTAGTTTTCTGAATGTTGAGCTTTAAGCCAACTTTTTCTCTCTCCTCTTTCACTTTCATCAAGAGGCTTTTTAGTTCCTCTTCACTTTCTGCCATAAGGGTAGTGTTATGTGCATATCTGAAGTTATTGATATTTCTCCCGGCAAGAATGTCATGGGGACTCCCAAATGTACAGCCCTCCAGTCAGTAAGAAATGCACACTGCCTCCAAGACTGTAGCTGGTATCAAAAATGAGGCTAGTCTTCTGAAGAACTGAACACCTGTGAGACCTGAAGTAAATTCCACGTGGTCAGCATCACAATTTTCTACTGAGGTGCACCCCAGTTAGGATAGAAACCAAACATTTTGTAACTCCTAGCTGGCCAGGCAAAAGTGTGGAAGATCCCAGAGATTTGAAGCTGGCATCTGAAGAACTATGCCTTTAATTTGGGAGGTCTGCAACAGCTCTGGATTCTAAGGGTCAAAATTGAATTGAATTGTAGAATATCCATTTGGTTTCAGAGAACTGATGTCAGAACATATGTGTACACCAGTGTGATCAGAACAGCAGTGTTTAGAGTGTCCCAAAACTAGGAATAATTCAAAATACATCAATAGTATAATTGATAATAAATTATGGAATGCATGTATGAATTACAGCTATATACCACAAAACAGATGAATAGTAAAGTTGTGATGCTGAAAAAAATAAACCAGGCACAGAATAACATACTATATAGTTCCACATGGAAAACTCAAAAAAAAAGCAAAACTAAATTAACTATTATTTGTGATGCAAACAATAGATAGTAAACAAATAGCAAAACTATAAAGTAAAGCAAAGAAATTATTATGATGCAAATCAGGAAAGTGTTTTCTTCTACTGGGAAGGGACAAAGTTGTGATTGTCAAATGACACATTGGCAGATTTGGGGGTGCTAGAGAGAGTCTACTCGTTAACTTTTACTTTATTTCGTGGGTTGGCTATTTTTCCTGAATATATGCTATATTTCATCATTTTCAAAAGTTTTTAAAAAGTAAAAGTAGTGATTAGGAAAAAACCTATGAAACCCATAAGATAGGTTTATATAACTGTTGAGAATATTGCAGTGAACTATTCAAATAAAAAAAGGTCTCATTAAAAAGTAAATTTTAACATGAAATAATGCAAAGCTTAAATTAATTTAAAAGCGTGCATTGAGAGGAAGTAAAAAGATGCTTTAAAAAATTTTGCTTGGATGAAGATTGCACAAATAGATAATATCATGATGTATAAAAATGTAAATGTAGCTTATTTGTTAAAAATAATACCTTGCAGAATAGAAACAAAATTTTACTTTCAGACTAGTGCATTAATTTTTAATGTTTAACCTTAAAATCATCTGCTACAGAACCACTTGTGAAATAAGTTTAAAATGCAGATTCCTAGGCAGCATACCTTTGTATGTACAAACTCATAAGCTCTGAAGAGTCCAGACATCTGCATTTATGAAGTACTCTGGGTGATTTTAACTATGCATACTAGCATTACAGAATCACTGTACTAAGAGGAAATGGCACGGGAGAAAAAAGCAGAGCAAAACGAAAAATATTGGTAAAGCCAACAAAAGGACTATATAGCAGTTACAAGATTTCATTGTCAACAGCAAACATAAAATAGGGTGGTAAGACTAAATACAAATTTATCAATAATTACAGCAAATGCAAACAGGTTAAATTCCCCTAGAAAGAGATTCTGGCTTCTCTGGTGGCTCAGACAATAAAGAATCCACCTGCAATGCAGAAGACCTGAGTCCAGTCCTTGGGTTGGGAAGATCCTCTGGAGAAGGGAATGGCTACCCACTCCAATATTTTTGCCTGGAGAATCCCCATGGACAGAGGAGGCTGGCGGGCTACACTCCATAGGGTTGCAAAGAGTCAGACATGACTGAGAAACTAACAGCTTCACTTTTTTCCCCCACAGAAAAAGATTAAGTCTCTGAAATTAGGTAAAAGAAATTGTTAATCCAGATATACACTACTTATAAAAGACAGCCTTAAAAACACATAGAAATAATTTGGAAATAAAAGAACAGATAGAGATATACTAGATAAACTCTACCAAAAGAAAAGCAAGACTGGCAATATAGAAATAAGATAAAATCAAACTTAATGAAAAAATCATTTAGCATAATAACAGTGATATATTTTATAGTCATTATAAACCAAGATTTAACAGTTATGAACCTTTATACAACAATATACTGAAATATATTAGGAACAGGAGGAGAAATTGTCAAATCCACAATGATAGGGAAGACTTTAAAATGACTTCTACAGAAAAATACAGATCAAATAGACAAAAACAAACTCAGAAACATGTAAAATATCATGTAGGAAACGAGTTGCCAGTCCAGGTTCGATGCACGATGCTGGATGCTTGGGGCTGGTGCACTGGGACGGCCCAGAGGGATGGTATGGGGAGGGAGGAGGGAGGAGGGTTCGGGATGGGGAACACATGTATACCTGTGGCAGATTCATTTTGATATTTGGCAAAACTAATACAATTATGTAAAGTTTAAAAATAAAATAAAATTAGAAAAAAAAGAAAAAGAAAAAAAAAACAAAATAAATAAATCTGTCATTAGATTTATAATATTCTGTACCACACAGAATACATATTTTTATTTTAGGGCAGTGTTACTCAAAGTGTAATGCCCATACCAGTGCCATGCTTTAATTCCAAAATGTGATAATTCTAGAAGGTAAATCATTCCAAGTCACTCAACACATAATTTAAATCAGCTGATTTTTTCCTCTTTCTTCCTTTTCTTTATTTTGTTTGATTTATGTCCTGGGCAAATACCTTATCACAATGAAGACGGGTAACTAAAACACCAGAAAACAAGTATTTAAAATAAAAGAATTCTAGAAAAAACATTATCCATTGAAAAAATTTTAAATTTTATAGTGTTTTGAGGACCATCCATAGCGTTTTCTATAGTAGCTTACCAACTAAGATTCCCACCAATGGTGCACAAGTGTTCCCTTTTCTCAGAGAAAGATAAATGCCATTTGATTTCATTTACACGTGGCATCTAGGGAAACAAAATAAATGAACAAAGAAAACAAAAGCAGGTGTCTCACCCTTCACTCTTACTCTAACAACAGGCTCAGAGACACAAAGAACAGCCTTGTGGTCGCCAGAGGAGAGAGGGGACAGGGATCGGGGGAGAGAGCCAAAACAGTTGAAGGAGCTTAAGAGGCACACAGTTCCATTTATAAAACAAGTCACAGAATGTAATGTACAGCACAGGGAATACAGTCAACAATATTGTAATAGCTGTATGCTGACAGATGGTACCTAGACTTTTGGGGCTGATCATCCTGTAATGCATAAAAATATCGAATCACTATGCTGTATACCTGAAACTAGTATATTGTATAATCAATTCTAGTTCAATTTAAAAACAATAAAATTGAGCGATTAAAAAATAAATAAGATTCTTTTTAAAATAAATCCTTTAAAACATGAGAAATTCAAAGCAAAATCACAGATCCTTTAGAAATTAATGGCAATAAAAACACAATATTTCATAATATATGGGATGTGATCCAAAGCAGTAATTCAAAGTTATCACATGGCTTAAATGTATATCAAGTATGAGTGAATACAAATTAATTAAAAAGTCAATTTAAAAAGTCAATAAAATGATAGAACAAAAATATTAAAACAGTAGACAAAAGGCATAAAGATAAGTGAAATTAATAAACTGGAAAAGAAAAGAGTGGACTCTGATCAAAAATATTTAAAGGTGACTCTTGGAAAATGCCAGCAAAATAAGCAAAGCTCAGGAAAATATGATTGAGGGAAAAGTGAAAACACAACCCTTGCCAAGGCTGAGAAAGAAGCTGGACAACAAACTGAGAAAGGATACACGAACGTAAAGAACAGACTCTGAACTCAGTGGGAGAAGGAGAGAGTGGGATGATTTGAGAGAATAGCACTGAAACATATACACTGCCATATGTAAAACAGATAACCAGTGAGAGTTTGATGTATAAATCAGGTCACCCAAGGCCTGTGCTCTGACAGCCTGGAGGAACAGGGTGGGGAGGGAGGTGGAATCAGGATAGAGGGGACACATGTATACATATGGCCGATTCATATTGATGTATGGCAAAAATCATCACTATATTGTAGAGTAATTATCCTCCAATTCAATAAACAGATACATTTAAAAATTTGAAATAAAAAAAAAGTGTGGTTCTGGAGGACCAGATTGTGGCTGCAATATTAGTTTTAAAAGGATGGAGAAATTCCTAACTGCAGGCAGACATGCAGACATATATACTTGTGATGACATTAGATAATTCACAGTGAAAGAAAGACAAATGAGATACCCCAGGCCTTGGCTCAAAATATGAAGAGAAAGTAAGGGGTATTTTATGATTGTGGTAAATGATTCTCTCACTGCCTGTATTCACTAAGCTGAGACCATCGAAATCCACTTTGAGAAATTCATTTTGTAGGCTGACAAATTAAAATGCCTGTTGAGTTCACAACCTCTCCAGATTTCTTATATGAAAATTATAGCACTGATGAAAAAGAGTGGATTCATGACCCATAGGATGTAGTTACTATTGAGGAACAAGAAATGGAGAACTCTGACTCTCCAAGGCCCTATGAAACAATTCCCACATCACATGCTTCACTGCTTCCTACTGTATCTTTGAAGTAATATAGCAATCTCCATTGTGTCTCGCCCTTCACTTTTATTCTATCAATGTCTAAAAACTAGTATGAAAGAAGGAGATATACAGAATCAGAGTAGAGAAGAAAGTAGTCCCAACTAGGCAGAACTGCAAAAAAACATGCTAACCTCTCATAGGTACACTCACCTGCGATAATGCATTCAGAGTGTTAGATCAGGCAGACAGATATGGCTCTGAAAATGTTCTGGGTTGTTTAATAGAAACCTGGACCTAATCTTGGCCCAGGCAGCACTCAAGTCCAGAAATCATGGGCCCAATATAGCAAAAGACATCCAAAGACTGCCAAAGATAGTTAAATTATATGCATTAAATTTTATCTCTATGATTCCTGCTCATTTCTTTGACCCTTTGATTTTGTGTATCTATAAACTTGTTACCTATATGTGTTACATAGATACATATGTATACATATGTGTATATAAATGTCTTTATTTCTTTTAAGAATCAATTAGCAAGGAAAGACTTGAATACTGAAAAGGACTTCTGAATAACCTGCATGGTTTTTTCCTCTTGTGTCTGCAGCTTGGGAAACAGCTGAAATAAAATGAGATGGGAATGAAAGAATCCTAAGGGTAGGTGGACCACTTGAAATAAACTAAGCAGAGTTTATACAGTAATCAGGGCTCATGAAAGTCTATATATATACAATTGACTTTCTCTGTTAAGTCTTCAGAAATAAATCAAATAATAAAATCTCACTTGATTTGTATAATCTAAAAATGTTTTAGACACTCTAGGATAAGTGAAGAGAAGAATGACTCTAACCAGTACAGCAGAGAGTTACCAGCTGATTGAGAGCGTCCCACTCAATACCTAGGCCACGGTTCTGAGGTCCTGATATAAAGGAAAGTCTCCTGAAGTGATAATATGGGAAAAAACCATCATGGTAGGAATACCAGGCAAAAGCCAATGGATCCTACCCTATCTGCTGTAAGATTCAAAGCAAAGATGCTTTCTGGGTTTAACTGAAGATATTAGTATCACCATTAAAGATCCCAAAGGTGAAAATATGTTGATTCTTATTAATTTCTACTCAAATTCTTGATAGAACTATTACTAAGGATGATGGGTTTTAAAGAATGCTGACGGAACTTACAAAAATTAACTTGAAATGGATTCAAGACTTAAATATAAGATTTGAAACCATAAAACTCCTACAAGGAAATGTTGGGGGATAGCTCCTTGACATTGGTATTGGCAATAATTTTTTTTTTATTTGACAAAAAGAAGTACAAGCAACAAAAGCAAAAACAAAATGGGACTATGCTAAAGTGAAAAAGCTTTTGTACAGTGGAAAGAAACCACCATCAAAATGAAAAAGCCACCTACAGAATGGGAGAATATATTTGCAAATCACGTATCCAGTAAGGAGTCAATATCCAAAATATAAGAAGCTCACACAACTTAATAGCAAAAGAAAACCCACAAATTTTTAAGCAAGCAAAGGTCTTGAATTTTACCAAAGTAGATACACATGTCCAACAAGTTTATTAAAAGGTGCTCAATATCAATATAAGGGAAATGTAAGTCAACTATAAGGAGCCATCAACTCACACCTGTTAGGATGCCTTTTACCAAAAAGATAAGAAATAAGTCTTAGCAAGGGTGTGGAGAAAAGGGAACCCTTTTGTACTGTTGGTGGAACCATAAATTGATGGTACTAGTGGTAAAGAATCCGCCTGCTAATGCAGGAGACGCAAGAGACCCCTGGGTTGTGAAGACCCCTTGGAGTAGGAAATGGCACCCAGTATTCTTGGGCCTGGAACATCCCATGGATAGAGCTGCCTGGTGGGCTACAGTCCATGGAGCTGTAAACAGGCACAACTGAGCACACTAGGAAAAACAGTAAGGAAGTTCTAATGAGGAGGATGAAATTGGAGCCGATTATACAGAGTGAAGTAAGTCAGAATGAAAAACACCAATACAGTATACTAACGCATATATATGGAATTTAGAAAGATGGTAATGATAACCCTGTATGCAAGACTGCAAAAGAGACACAGACATACAGAAGAGTCTTTTGGACTCTGTGGGAGAAGGCGAGGGTGGGATGATCTGAGAGAATAGCATTGAACATGTATATTATCATATGTGAATCAGATCGCCAGTCCAGGTTCGATGCATGAGACAGGGTGCTCGGGGCTAGTGCACTGGGATGACCCAGAGGGATGGGATGGGGAGGGAGGTGGGAGAGGGGTTCAGGATGGGGAACACATGTACACCCGTGGCGGATTCATGTCAAGTATGGCAAAAACCACTACAGCATTGTAAAGTAATTAGCCTCCAATGAAAATAAATTAATTAAAAAAAAAAAAATAGAACTACCATCAGTTCAGTTCAGTTCAGTAGCTCAGTCATGTCCGACCCTCTGTGACCCCATGAATCACAGCACACCAGGCCTCCCTGTCCATCACCAACTCCCAGATTTCACCCAAACTCATGTGCATCATGTCAGTGATGCCATCCAGCCGTCTCATCCTCTGTCGTCCCCTTCTCCTCCTGCCCCAAATCCCTCCCAGCATCAGGGTCTTTTCCAATGAGTTAACTCTTCACATGAGGTGGCCAAAGTATTGGAGTTTCAGCCTCAGCATCAGTCCTTCCAATGAACACCCAGGACTGATCTCCTTTAGGATGGACTGGTTGGATCTCTTTGCAGTCCAAGGGACTCTCAAGAGTCTTCTCCAACACCACAATTCAAAGCATCAATTCTTTGGCGCTCAGCTTTCTTCACATTCCAACTCTCACATCCATACATGACCACTGGAAAAACCATAGCCTTGACTAGATGGACCTTTGTTGATGATCCAGCAATTCTACTTCTAGGTATACACCTAAAGGAAACAAAATCAGTTACCTCATAGAGATATCTGCACTACCATTTTTTTACAGCATTATTCACAATAAATAGGATACAAAACCCACCTAATTGTCCATCAATAGATGAACATGTAAAGATGTGGTATATACTGAGCCACCAGGGAAGCCCAGTATAAACTTACAATGGAATATTATTCACCATGCTGCTGAGTCGCTTCAGTCATGTCTGACTCTGTGCGACCCCAGAGATGACAGCCCACCAGGCTCCCCCGTCCCTGGGATTCTCCAGGCAAGAACACTGGAGTGGCTTGCCATTTCCTTCTCCAATGCATGAAAGTGAAAAGTGAAAGTGAAGTCGCTCAGTCGTGTCCGACTCTTAGCGACCCCATGGACTGCAACCCACCAGGCTCCTCTGTCCATGGGATTTTCCAGGCAAGAGTACTGGAGTGGGGTGCCATTGCCTTCTCCATTATTCACCATGAGAAAGATGTAAATCCTGTCATTTGCAATAGCATGGATAAATCTGGTGGACATTATGCTAAGTGAAGTAAGCCAGACAGAGAAAAACAAACTGCACAACCTCATTCAAATGTGAAATCTTAAAAAAAAATTAAAAAGTCAAAATTATAGAATGACCATTATTAGGGCCTGGAGGGTGGGGGAAAAGGTGCTAATCAAAAGGTACAAACCCTCAGTTATAAGATGAGTAAGTCCTGGGGATCTAATATACAGCATGGTGACCATAGATAATACTATACTGTAGACTTGAAATTTACTAAGAGAACAGACTTAAGCATTCTCACCACACACATAAAAAGAGGTGATGGGCATGATAATTAACCTGATCACAGTGATCATTTCATTGTGTATATATGTATCAAATCATCACATTATATACTCTAAATACGTAAATGCAATTTTATTTGTCAATTATATCCAATAAAGCCAGAAGGAGAGGGCAAAGAATACTGGTGAAACTTTCAAACGTAAGCAGTCACTCCACTGTGGCTACTATTTATATACATGTGCTAAGTTGCCTCAGTGGTGTCCGACTCTTGGCAACCCCATGGACTGTAGTCTGCCAGGCTTCTCAGTCCATGGGATTCTCCAGGCAAGAATACTGGAGTGGGTTGCCATGCCCTCCTCCAGGGGATCTTCCCAGCCTAGGGATCAAACCCACGACTCTTATGTCTCTTGCATTGGCAGGTGTGTTCTTTACCACTAGCACCACCCGGGAAGCCCATTTACATACGCAGATACCACAAAGAGTCAGTGCACCTTTGCAGCTTAAACACACAGAGGGAACGACTTGTCATTTGTTCCTGAGTGGCAGATATGATAACTCTCACCTTCGGAATGACATTTGACACCATTTAATCTACAGTGGCCTTAATCATCTTATTATTCCTCAGTTCACACCAGCTCACTACATTGGCAAAATCATGCTGATAAATCCTTGAAATAAGAAGTATCAAGCACCTTCTGTATTCTAGTAAGGCCCACATGGTGAAGTCCACAAAAGCAGAGAAAGATCTGTCATTTCAGAGTGGACCATTCAGAAAGAGCCTAGAAGATATTTATGCCATACATAGTTCTCATAAAAGTACCCCACTGAAGACAAGATTCTTAACAGAGTCAAGAGAACATTTTGTTGTTGTCAATCACCCCACCTCCTCTAGTCATTACAGTCCTTGCTAAGTGGACTAATAAACTATAAGGCCATGATGACCAGGGCAGAGGGTATACATAGACTTAATATCATGGACTTCACTCACCAGATTTAACTTGCTTACTCCAATTCTGAACTCCCAACTCTAAAGTGGAAACTGACTTTATCCTCCACCATAAATGGGGTAGTAATTTATTTTCAAAAAAAAAAGATATACTAGATGTTTGGATTTGTATCCTTGATCATCACATATATGTAAGCAACATCTGTGATGGATATACAGAAATCTCTTATTCACTATTATGGTATCCAACATAATAATGCCTCTGATTGAGGGACATACTACAATGGAAGTGAAACAATAATCTGACACCCAAGGAAGAAACTGTCCAAATCATTTCCTATTCAGTTTTGACTTATGAAAGACTTTCACAATGATATATTCCTCTTGTGGCTCCTTCGGGAATTTTTAAAATTATCTTTTCATTTTTGTGTAAAATATGACAAATGATTAAAAGTTTCAAAATTATATCACCATATTATTAAATATTACATTTAACATTCATTTTATACTATCTTTAATAATTCATAATATAAAAAGACATTTTCACATTTAACAACTGACATGCAATTTAATTTGCTTTAAGGTGCATATGAATATCTAACTGCATTATACATATTAAAAATTAACATTACATCATGTTTGATTTGTAACTCAAATGAAACTCTCTGTAAATAACATATTGTTGGATATAATCATGACAAATTTTATCTCTTAATACAGAAGATGCTTAATGTACTACATAAGAGTTTTAATTACTTGAATGCCACTTAAAGATTTGGTAAGACCACCTTCAGGTAAGTTTGCTGAATTAGTACCATTAACTTATACTTCAACATCAAGCTTCATCTCCTATATTTTTCACAGTCCATTATAAGCATGAATTAAATAGCATCTACCTATGAATCAAATCACTTAAAACTATATAGTGACCACAACCATGAAGCAAGGTTTGAGCATGTTGATCTGATGGCCAACATCCCTTGGATCATAGAAAAAGCTAGGGAATTCCAGAAGAGCATCTGCTTCATTGACTACACTAAAGCCTTTGACTGTGTGGATCACAACAAACTGTGGAAAATTCTTCAAGAGATGGGAATACCAGACCACCTTACCTGCCTACTGAGAAATCTGTATGCAGGTCAAGAAGCAACAGTTAGAACTGAGCATGGACCAACAGACTGGTTCCAAATTGGGAAAGGGCTACGTCGAGGCTGTATATTGTCACCCTGCTTATTTCACTTACATGCAGAGTACATTATGCAAAATGCTGGACTGGATGAAGCACAAGCTAGAATTAAGATTGCCCAGAGAAATGCCAATAACCTCAGATATGCAGATGACACCACCTTTATGGAAGAAAGCGAAGAAGAACTAAAGAGCTTCCTGATGAAAGTGAAAGAGGAGAGTGAAAAAGCTGGCTTAAAACTCAACATTCAGAAAACTAAGATCATGACCTCTTGTCTCATCACTTCATGGCAAATAAATGGGGAAACAATGGAAATAGTGACAGACTATTCTCTTGGGCTTCAAAATCACTGCAGATGGTGACTGTAGCCATGATATTAAAATACACTTGCTCCTTGGAAGAAAGCTATGACCAACCTAGACAGCATGTTAAAAAGCAGAGATATTATTTTGCCAACAAAGTTCCATCTTGCCAAAGCTATGGTTTTTCCGGTAGTCATGTATGGATGTGAGAGTAGGACCATAAAGAAGGCTGAAGAATTGATGCTTTGAACTGTGGTGTTGGAGAAGACTCTTGAGAGTCCCTTGGACAGCAAGGAGATCAAACCAGTCAATCTTAAAGGAAATCTGTCCTGAATATTCATTGAAAGGATTGATGCTGAAGCTTCAATACTTTGGCCACCTGAAGTGAAGAACTGACTCATTAGAAAAGACCTTGATGCTGGGAAAGTTTGAAGGTAGGAGGAGAAGGAGATAACAAAGGATGAGATAGTTGGATGGCATCACAGACTCGATAAACACGAGTTTGAGCAAGCTCCGGGAGCTGGTGAATGACAGGGAAGCCTGTTGTGCTGCAGTCCATGAGGTCTCAGAGTCTGACATGACTGAGCATCTAAACTGAACTGATCTGATTGCTATTAGCTCATTCTATGTATACTTAAATGTGTCAAAATTGTTTCACTTCCAAAAAGAAAACTAGACAACATTAAATATTTTAATAACTGCTTAACTAAATACCATTACTAACTCTAACAACATAGACTTTCTTGGATATAACTTTGAAATCCTAGGAGTTTGCAAACCATTGGGTGGAAAATGCTAGTGTAGTTTATCACTCTAAGACTCCGCCATGACACCAGCTCTGAGACACAATCTGGGCTGCTACATTACAGATGTTATTAAGCTCTTACAAGGGATCAGGTGAATATCTTCACAGCTGCACAGTCACACACTTGACAACCAAGGCATGGAGAGGGCAGTGGCACCTACCTACTTATACTTACCTTAATTCCAAAAAGGACTTGAGACAGATTGCAAAAGGTACATAAAATTTGAGAACATTAGTTCAAAAATAAGTCAATGAGGCAATTATGTTTAGGATAAAGGAAAAATAAGGGTGAATAATTGAGTGTTCTAGAAATGTTAATAGCTAAGGAAGAATGTTTATACTAGAAAACACCTAAAGGTCAATTATAGCTCAATGAAACTGAAGGTAAAAAAAATAAATTCTCCTGATTTGGTACAGAGACAACCACTTGATCACTTTGGAGTCATCAAGCCATTAAGAGAGGAATCAAAAAAGGAAGTTGGCTGGTGTGTGACTAACTCAATGGGAAATAGAATAGATACTCTGAAATGGGAATTAAACATTTTAGAGAGTTTGAGAGACTGATGGAGATCCTGTGACCATATTCTGCCCCTTTTTCCAAACTATCTTGTTGAAATTTATAAACACTCAACACCAAACACCATATTCAGATTGAATCACACCCAACTGAATCTGCCACAATACCATGTGTTGCAAGGAAAATTTCTTGTTTTGTTGATCATTAATGAGATCAGATAACATCAGGCACTCAGTCGTGTCCGACTCTTTGCGACCTGATGAATCACAGCACGCCAGGCCTCCCTGTCCATCACCATCTCCCGGAGTTCACTGAGATTCACGTCCATCGAGTCAGCGATGCCATCCAGCCATCTCATCCTCTGTTGTCCCCTTCTCCTCCTGCCCACAATCCCTACCAACATCAGAGTCTTTTCCAATGAGTCAACTCTTCGCATGAGGTGGCCAAAGTACTGGAATTTCAGCTTTAGTATCATTCCTTCCAAAGAAATCCCAGGGCTGATCTCCTTCAGAATGGACTGGCTGGATCTCCTTGCAGTCCAAGGGACTCTCAAGAGTCTTCTCCAATACCACAGTTCAAAAGCATCAATTCTTCAGCACTCAGCCTTCTTCACAGTCCAGCTCTCACATCCATACATGACCACAGGAAAAACCATAGCCTTGACTAGACGAACCTTTGTTGGCAAAGTAATGTCTCTGCTTTTAAATATGCTATCTAGGTTGGTCATAACTTTCCTTCCAAGGAGCAAGTGTCTTTTAATTTCATGGCTGCAATCACCATCTGTAGTGATTTGGGAGCCCAGAAAAATAAAGTCTGACACTGTTTCCACTGTTTCCCCATCTATTTCCCATGAAGTGGTGGGACTGGATGCCATGATCTTCGTTTTCTGAATGTTGAGCTTTAAGCCAACTTTTTCACTCTCCACTTTCCCTTTCATCAAGAGGCTTTTGAGTTCCTCTTCACTTTCTGCCATAAGGGTGGTGTCATCTGCATATCTGAGGTTATTGATATTTCTCCCAGCAATCTTGATTCCAACTTGTGTTTCTTCCAGTCCAGCATTTCTCATGATGTACTCTGCATATAAGTTAAATAAACAGGGTGATAATATACATCCTTGACGTACTCCTTTTCCTATTTGGAATCAGTCTGTTGTTCCATGTCCAGTTCTAACTATTGCTTCCTGACATGCATACAAATTTCTCAAGAGGCAGGTCAGGTGGTCTGGTATTCCCATCTCTTTCAGAATTTTCCACAGTTTATTGTGATCCACACAGTCAAAGGCTTTGGCATAGTCAATAAAGCAGAAATAGATGTTTTTCTGGAACTCTCTTGCTTTTTCGATGATCCAGCGGATGTTGGCAATTTGATCTCTGGTTCCTCTGCCTTTTCTAAAACCACCTTGAACATCTGGAAGTTCACGCTTCACATATTGCTGAAGCCTGGCTTGGAGAATTTTGAGCATTACTTTACTAGCATGTGAGATGAGTGCAATTGTGTGGTAGTTTGAGCATTCTTTGGCATTGCCTTTCTTTGGGATTGGAATGAAAACTGACATTTTCCAGTTCTGTGGCCACTGCTGAGTTTTCCAAATTTACTGGCATATTGAGTGCAGCACTTTCACAGCATCATCTTTCAGGATTTGGAATAGCTCAACTGGAATTCCATCACCTCCACTAGCTTTGTTCGTAGTGATGCTTTCTAAGGCCCACTTGACTTCACATTCCAGGATGTCTGGCTCTAGGTCAGTGATCACACAATCGTGATTATCTGGGTCATGAAGATCTTTTTTGTACAGTTCTTCTGTGTATTCTTGCCATATCTTCTTAATCTCTTCTGCTTCTGTTAGGTCCATACCATTTCTGTCCTTTATCGAGCTCATCTTTACATGAAATATTCCTTTGGTATCTCTGATTTTCTTGAAGAGATCCCTAGTCTTTCCCATTCTGTTGTTTTACTCTATTTCTTTGCATTGATTGCTGAAGAAGGCTTTCTTATCTCTTCTTGCTATTCTTTGGAACTCTGCATTCAGATGTTTATATCTTTCCTTTTCTTCTTTGCTTTTCACTTCTCTTCTTTTCACAGCTATTTGTAAGGCCTCCCCAGACAGCCATTTTGCTTTTTTGCGTTTCTTTTCTATGGGAATGGTCTTGATCCCTGTCTCCTGTACAATGTCACGAACCTCATTCCATAGTTCATCAGGCACTCTATCTATCAGATCTAAGCCCTTAAATCTATTTCCCACTTCCACTGTATAATCATAAGGGATTTGATTTAGGTCATACCTGAATGGTCTAGCGGGTTTCCCTATTTTCTTCGATTTAAGTCTGAATTTGGCAATAAGGAGTTCATGGTCTTAGCCACAGTCAGCTCCTGGTCTTGTTTTTGCTGACTGGATAGAGCTTCTCCATCTTTGGCTGCAAAGGATATAATCAATCTGATTTCAGTGTTGACCATCTGGTGATGTCCATGTATAGAGTCTTCTCTTGTGTTGTTGGAAGAGGGTGTTTGTTATGACCAGTGCATTTTCTTGGCAAAACTCTATTAGTCTTTGCCCTGCTTCATTCCGTATTCCAAGGCCAAATTTGCCTGTTACTCCAGGTGTTTCTTGACTTCCTACTTTTGCATTCCAGTCCCCTATAATGAAAAGGACATCTTTTTGGGGTGTTAGTTCTAAAAGGTCTTGTAGGTCTTCATAGAACCATTCAACTTCAGCTTCTTCAGCGTTACTGGTTGGGGCATAGACTTGGATTACTGTGATATTGAATGGTTTGCCTTGGAAATGAACAGAGATCATTCTGTCGTTTTTGAGATTGCATCCAAGTACTGCATTTCAGACTCTTTTACTGACCATGATGGCCACTACATTTCTTCTGAGGGATTCCTGCCCACAGTAGTAGATATAATGGTCATCTGAGTTAAATTCACCCATTCCAGTCCATTTCAGTTCGCTGATTCCTAGAATGTCGACATTCACTCTTGCCATCTCTTGTTTGACCACTTCCAATTTGCGTTGATTCATGGACCTGATATTCCAGGTTCCTATGCGATATTGCTCTTTACAGCATCAGATCTTGCTTCTATCACCAGTCACATCCACAGCTGGTATTGTTTTTGCTTTGGCTCCATCCCTTCATTCTTTCTGGAGTTATTTCTCCACTGATCTCCAGAAGCATATTGGGCACTTACTGACCTGGGGAGTTTCTCTTTCAGTATCCTATCATTTTGCCTTTTCATACTGTTCATGGGGTTCTCAAGGCAAGAATACTGAAGTGGTTTGCCATTCCCTTCTCCAGTGGGCCACATTCTGTCAAATCTCTCCACCATGACCCGCCAGTCTTGGGTTGCCCCACAGGCATGGCTTAGTTTCATTGAGTTAGACAAGGCTGTGGTCCTAGTGTGATTAGATTGACTAGTTTTCTGTGAGTATGGTTTCAGTGTGTTTGCCCTCTGATGCCCTCTTGCAACACCTACCGTCTTACTTGGGTTTCTCTTACCTTGGGCGTGGGGTATCTCTTCATGGCTGCTCCAGCAAAGCACAGCCATTGCTCCTTACCTTGGACGAGGGATATCTCCTCACTGCCGCCCTTCCTGAACTTCAATGTTTGATAGCTCCTCTAGGTCCTCCAAAGACAAGAACACCAATTGCTTAGATACCTCAAGAATAAAGGTAAGCCCACAATAAGGGGGAAAAAAATCACAATAAGATGAGGTCTAAGACAAACAGAATGGCAACCCACTCCAGTGTTCTTGCCTGGAGAATCCCAGGGAGGGGGGAGCCTGGTGGGCTGCCGTCTATGGGGTTGCACAGAGCTGGACACGACTGAAGCGACTTAGCAGCAGCAGCAGCAGCAGCAAGACAAGCAGAACATAGAATTGACAAAGTCAGAAATCCAAGTTCAAGACAGTCTTGCAACCAATAATAAAAATAAGGGCTGCGGTTTCCTTCTATTTTTCATTGCTTACTATTCAAACACAATTATCATCTCTTTTCTTTATCAGTTCAGTTCAGTTCAGTCACTCAGTTGTGTCCGATTCTTTGCAACCCCATGGACTATAGCAGCCAGGCTTCCCTGTCCATTAGCAACTCCCAGAGCTTACTCAAACTCATGTCCATCGAGTTGGTGATGCCATCCAACCATCTCATTCTCTGTTGTCCCCTTTTCCTCCCACCTTCAATCTTTCCCAGCATCAGGGTCTTTTCCAATGAGTCAGTTCTTTGCATCAGGTGGCCAAAGTATTGGAGTTTCAGCTTCAGCATCAGTCCTTTCAATGAATATTCAGGACTGATTTTCTTTAGCATTGACTGGTTTAATCTCCTTGCAGTCCAAGGGACTCTCAAGAATGTTCTTCAACACCATAGTTCAAAAGCATCAATTCTTTCATGCTCAGCCTTCTTTATCATCCAACTCTCATACCCACCCATGACTACTGGAAAAACCATAGCTTTGACTAGACAGACCTTTGTTGGCAAAGTAATGCTGACAAAGCATTTTCTTTATCTTTATAAATATGGATTATTTTTTTCCTTATTTTTCCTCCTATTCTCATTTATCATTGTACATAGAATGTGGTGGTGTTTATTTTGTACACAGATTGAAGGATTTTGATATGGGACACAACAAACTGGAGAAACAATGGCATAATAAAAGCCCAGATTTAAGGAAAGAGAGGCAGATAATATTGCCTCAAGAACAGTAAACAGTCTTGATTTGGGGTTTTCTCCAACAAGTGGGACCAGCAGTGATACCTATACTATCAAATTCACTACCTGATTACACCTAATGATTTAGGGGCAGACACAGGACCCAAGCTGAGATGGCAAAATTCTCTCCCAGGAATCTGGAACTGGAGTAGAAAGCAAGCACAGAGACTGAGATTTCTGAGTTGCATAAACAGTAAAGACTCATGGAGCAGGTCCCCAGACTCTGCTGCTCTGAAACACAAAATGGTCCATTGCCACTGTGCTTCCTCAGTTTAACCAGTCAACAGTTCTCTCCACTTCTGAGATGCCACAATTCCCTTTCACTAAATTCCTTTTTTGTTACTGTCATCTATGCTTTAGAGGAGCTTACTTGTAGATTTCATTTCTTACAAATATAATAATTAGTACAAAGTCAATGAAATTCTAATCATTTCCAACATGATTTTTTATGAAATGCATGAATTCTAAAATTCACCTATACAACTAAATGCACAAGAACCACCAATAAAATGTGGGAAAGAGAAAATAATGATTGGAATAACTACTCTGTCAAAGAACAAACAATAAAGTTATAGTAATTTAAATTTGTTATTACTCTATATAGTCACCAAAAGAAAGAAGTTTCAGAAACATTCACCTGTATGTAAAATTTTAAATAAGCAAGTACTTATTCAGTAAGTAGTATTATTAAAACAATTTTTTACCCACACAAGGAAAAAAAGTTGCTAGATCTCCTTTCACAACATAAATTGAATCCAAAATGATTTAAGCTATAAAAAAATTTAACAGCAAAAGCATTAAGAAATTTTAAAGAATATATTATAATCGTTGAGTGTTTTCTTAATAAGAAGTAAATTAATAAAAATTTTACCCCAAGAGTCTTAAATTTCTGCACAGTTAAAGAACACCACAGAGTTTAAAAAATAACTGATATACCTGGAAAGACATTTTGTAAAGATAAACTCTGACAAGAATTAATTGCTTTAATATATACAAAGAACTCTTAGAAACTGAGAGAGAAAAACAATATGGTAGAAAATGAGAAAACAATTTGCAAAGGCTACTCATACTAGAAATACAAATAACCAGTAAACACAGAGGTTCAGTCTTTTTGGAAATCTGGGATGTGCAAAATTAAAATGATAATTAGATGCAATTTTTTACCCATTACATTGATAAAAACCTTTAAAGTTTAAAAATACCAGATGGAAAATTTGGAAATGGGAGAAAAGCAGCACTTATATGTTCATTTAGTGGGAATGTCAATATTTTTCAGCCTTTCATAGATGGCAGTTAAGCAACATCTAACAAAATGTTAAGTTATATAGCCTTTAATCTAGCAATTCCACTTCTAAGTATTCATAAAAAATACACATATACATATACAAAGATATACATTTAAGAATATTCAGTATTCTAAGGAGTGGCAAAGAAGTGGGGAGACATAATATATCTGTCAGATAAAATTAAAGCCACCTTGACGACCGAGAGCGACACATTGGGAAGGCCGGAATGGAAAATGAGTATTGTAAAAGACTACTCAGAATCCCACAGTGTCCATTCCAACTAATGAACTCTGCAAAATCTCTGTTGATAGCAGAATCCAAGCCTACAAGAGAAGCTGGTAGAAGAAATATACAGGAGAAGGGCAGGCCTGAAAAGCACTGTGAATACAAGCTGGCTAGTGCCTGGTAGCACAATGTTGAATATGGGAGCAGTAGTCTGGGCATAATAGAGTTTGTAGGAAGAAATAAGCCTGAAAAAGGAAATAAATAACCTTAAAGTTCAGATGGAAGATCCATCAGCCCAGCAAAATTGCCATGACCATGAAAAAGAAATGGTTACTTTAGGCAGCAGATCAGGAACAGAGAGAAGAAAATTGAAAGAGTGGCCAAGAAGCCAATAGAATGCTGAGAGGAGAGCCAGATAATGAATTTGACCTCTATTAGTTTGTGGGGGCTGCCGTAACAAAGTTCCACAGACCAGGGTGCTTCAACTGCAGAAATCTACTTCCTCACATGCTAGAAGTCCCAGATCAATGTGTCAGCCAAGCTGATTCATTCTAAGTCCTCTCTCTCCTTGATTGCAGGTAGCTGGCTTCCTCCTGAATCTTCACACGAGCTTCCCTCTGTGTATCTGTGTATCTGTGTATCTGTGTATCTGTGCCCTAAACCCCTCTCCTCATACAGACATCAATCATATTGGATTAGGGCCCACTACATGACCTCATATTACCTCTTCAAGGCCCTATCCCCAAATATAATCACAATCTGAGACACTGGGACACATTGAGAGTTTACTATATGGTACCTTGCTAAACACACACACACACACACACACACACACACACACATATATATATATATATCTTTTACTCCCTAACATCTCTGTGACATAGGTATTATTATCCTTATCCTACAGATGCTGAAAAATGAGGGAGTAATCAATATGCTTAAAATTACATAGAAAGCAAGTAGCAGAATTAGAATTTTGGATGCTCAATAGACATCTGTTGAACTGTGCATAAATTAACCTAATTGCCCATAAATATAGGCTTCCCTGGTGGCTCAGATGGTAAAAAATCTGCCTGCAATGTAGGAGACCCAGTTTCTATCCCTGGGTTGGGAAGATCCCTGGGAGAAGGGAATGGCTACCCACTCCAATATTTCCTGGATAATTCCATAGACAGAGGAACCTGGTGAGCTACAGTCCATGGGGAGGTCACAAAGAAAGTCAGACACAACTGAAAGACTAACACTTTCACTTTCATAGGGAAAATAAATGATTTACCTACGCTGTGGAATATTAAATAGTCTTTGAAAGAATCAGATTTATAAACAATAGCACTTATACCCAAACAAAATACAGCTGATAGTAATAATAGGGATTTAACAAAAGACTATGATATCATCAAGAGGTGTAAGATTATCCTGCACCAAAAAAAAAAAAAAAAAATCAACTGAGATACTGGAAATTTAAACATCTGTTGTTGAAATAACACTCCAAAATATATGAGTTAAATAAGACACTGGGCATAACCACAAAATGAAGTAGTGAGCTATAACATCAACCCTTAGAATACTGTCCCCCTAAAAAAGAAAAAAAGAAACTGAAAAGTATGAGGTAAGGAAATAGAAGAAGGCTGAGCACTGAAGAATCCATTCTTTTGATCTGTGGTGTTGGAGAAGACTCTTGGGGGTCCCTTGGACTGCAAGGAGATCAAACCAGGTGATGCTAAAGGAAATCAACCCTGAATATTCATTGGAAGAAGTGATGCTGAAGCTGAAGCTTCAATACTTTGGCCACCTGATGAGAAGAACCAACTCAATGGAAAAGACCCTGATGCTGTGAAAGATAAAAGGCAGGAGGAGAAGAGGACCACAGAGGACAAGATGGTTGGATGGCATCACTGACTCAATGGACATGAATTTAAACAAGCTCCAGGAGATGGTGATGGACAGGGAAGCCTGGCGTGCTGCAGTCCATGGGGTTGCAAAGAGTTGGACATGACTGAGCAACTGAACAAAAATAAGGAAAGAGATACAGTGCAAAAGTTTCAACATCCATTCCCAAGGCCCATGACAAACTAGACAAAAAATTGCACAACCTAAGGAGCCCAGATTGAAAGAAACAGTGGCAGATGAGTAAGTGGATACAATTTGGGTTTCAATCCACTGCCTTCTGCCCTCAGCTATTTTTTATGAGAAGTCAGCTGTTAATTGGGCTTTTGTTCCCTTGCATGTGATGAACCATTTTTCCCTTACTGCTTTCAATATTTTCTTCTTGCCTTTGGCTTTCAACAATTTAACTACGGTGTTCTAAATGTGGATATTCTTGTGTGTTTTCCTATTGGAGTTTGTTGAGCATTTTGCATTTATTAGTATAGATTAGTATTTTCAAAGTTGGGATATTTTCCGTCATTATTTCCCAAAAACAGTTTCTTCCCATTTCTTCAATTATTTTCTTCATTTTTCTCTCTTCTACCCTTGTGACTCCCATCAAATGTCCATTGGTATGCTTGATGTGCTTGATATCTTGGTCTCCGAAGGGCTGTTCATTTGTCTTCATTTTTCTCTGTTATTCAGATTAGATAAGTTTTATTTATCTATCTTAGACTTCATTTTTTCTTTTTCTTCATCACAAATCTGCTACAGAGAACCTGTAGTGAATTTTTCTTTTTGATTACTGTACTTTTCAACTCTAGAATATAAATTTGCCCCTTTTTAAATAATTTCTCTGTCTCTCATTGAGTTGTTTTCATCATACTTTCCTTTAATTCTATAAAGATGTTTTCCTTGAGTTCTTTGATCATATTTATTAAAGTTGCTTTGACATCTTTGCTAAATTCAACTTCTGGGGACACTTAGAATCTATTGTCAACTCTTTTCCTAATATAAGTCACTCTTTTCTGTTTCTTTGCTTCACAATTTTTGTTGAAAGGACATTTTAGGTAATATATTAAAATAACACTGCATTCTGACTCCTCCACCCCACCCCCCCACACACACACACAAGTTGCTATTGTTTTCTCTTGTTTGCTTACTAACTTGTCTGAACTAAATGTGTGTAGTCTATCTACCCAACACCATGTGGCAACTTTTTATATTTGTTCTTATATTTTTTCCTTGTTCTATTTTTAAGGCTGACTTCCTAAGGGTTACCCTGTGTCTGAATAGCTTACCATTCAGAAAAATATTGTTCAGGGGTTGTGTCCAAACCCTTGGGCCATTAGGTTTGCTGATGCATCAATGTGTAGGCTGGGGAGCACATTCAAACATCAGAATGTATTCAGATTTTCACTGGCTTTTACTTTACACTAGGTTCTCTTACATCTTCTCCATGTAAGTGTGCAGGCTTCACTGGCAGAGACGTGCAGGCAGTTTGGAACTACTCCAGTTGCTGTTAAATTGAGATATATGCAGACTTTATCAAACCCCCTCTAGAGTCTCACATTCCTGTTTAAATTCCCAGCTAACCTGTTGGTCTGTTGGTTGTTCTAAGCAGGAGCACAGACTTAAGCTAGACAAAACAGTCATCCTCCTTGTTTGCTGGCCATTGAGATCACTATCTTAACTTTTAGTGCTTCTATCCAGTGAGTCTCTTCCAGCACTGGAAACCAGGCTTCTGGATTCATGGCCCACCCCACCACTTGCCAAGACATCTGAGAGGGACGAAGATGGGCTGTCTGAGACTGCTACACAGAGCAAAGTCAGAAAGAGAAAAACAAATATCACATATTAATGCAATCTATTTGCTTTTCTCTTTCTGACTTCGCTCTGTGTACCAGTCTCAGACAGCCCATCTTCGTCCCTCTCAGATGTCACATATTAATACAATCTATGGAGAAGGCAATGGCACCCCACTCCAGTACTCTTGCCTGGAAAATCCCATGGATGGAGAAGCCTGGTAGTCTGCAGTCCATGGGGTCGCACAGAGTCGGACACGACTGAGCAACTTCACTTTCACTTTCCACTTTCATGCACTGGAGAAGGAAATGGCAACCCACTCCAGTGTTCTTGCCTGGAGAATCCCATGGATGGAGAAGCCTGGTAGTCTGCAGTCCATGGGGTCGCACAGAGTCGGACACGACTGAAGCGACTTAGCAGCGGCAGCAGCAATGCAATCTAATGCAATTAATGGAATATAAAAAAAATGGTTTGATGGTCTTACTTGGAAAGCAGAAATAGAGATACAGATGTAGAGAACAAATGTATGGATATCAAGAGCGAACGGGGCGGGGGTGCAATGAATTGAGAGATTGGGGTTGACATGTATACATTACTGACACTACTTAAAAAATAGATAACTAAGGAGAACCTATCGTATAGCTCAAGGAATGCTGTTTAATGGAGAACTCTGCTCAATGCAATGTGGTGACCTAAATAAAAAGGAAATCCAAAAGGGGATATTTGTATGCATATAGACGATATTAAGAAGAGGTGGCAAGAATACACAGAAGAACTGTACAAAAAAGATCTTCAAGACCAAGATAATAACAATGGTGTGATCACTCACCTAGAGCCAGACATCCTGGAATGTGAAGTCAAGTGGGCCTTAGAAAGCATCACTACGAACAAAGCTAGTGGAGGTGATGGAATTCCAGTTGAGCTATTTCAAATCCTGAAAGACAATGCTGTGAAAGTGCTGCAGTCAATATCCCAGCAAATTTGGAAAACTCAGCAGTGGCCACAGGACTGGAAAAGGTCAGTTTTCATTCCAATCCCAAAGAAAGGCAATGCCAAAGAATGCTCAAACTACCACACAATTGCACTCATCTCACACGCTAGTAAAGTAATGCTCAAAATTCTCCAAGCCAGGCTTCAGCAATACGTGAACCATGAAATTCCAGATGTTCAAGCTGGTTTTAGAAAAGGCAGAGGAACCAGAGATCAAATTGCCAACATCTGCTGGATCATCAAAAAAGCAAGAGAGTTCTAGAAAAACATCTATTTCTGTTTTATTGACTATGCCAAAGTCTTTGACTGTGGATCACAATAAACTGTGGAAAATTCTTCAAGAGATGGGAATACCAGACCACCTGACCTGCCTCTTGAGAAATTTGTATGCAAGTCAGGAAGCAACAGTTAGAAGTGGACATGGAACAACAGACTGGTTCAAACAGGAAAAGAGGTACATCAAGGCTGTAGATTGTCACCCTGCTTATTTAACTTATATGCAGAGTACATCATGAGAAACGCTGGGCTGTAAGAAGCACAAGCTGAAATCAAGATTTCCAGGAGAAATATCAATAACCTCAGATGTGCAGATGACATCATCCTTATGGCATAAAGTGAAGAAGAAGTAAAGAACCTCTTGATGAAAGTGAAAGAAGAGAGTGAAAAAGTTGGCTTAAAGCTCAACATTCAGAAAACTAAGATCATGGCATCTGGTCCCATCACTTCATGGCAAATAGATGGGGAAACAGTGGAAACAGTGGCTGACTTTTTATTTTTCTGGGCTCCAAAATCACTGCAGATGGTGATTGCAGCCATGAAATTAAAAAACGCTTACTTCTTGGAAGGAAAGTTATGAACAACCTAGACAGCATATTAAAAAGCAGAGACATTACTTTGTCCACAAAGGTCCATCTAGTCAAAGCTATGGTTTTTCCAGTAGTCATGTATGAACGTGAGAGTTGGACTGTGAAGAAAGCTGAGCGCTGCAGAATTGATGCTTTTGAACCGTGGTGTTGGAGAAGACTCGAGAGTCCCTTGGACTGCAAGGAGATCCAACCAGTCCATCTGAAAGGAGATCAGTCCTGGGTGTTCATTGGTAGGACTGATGTTGAAGCTGAAACTCCAATACTTTGGCCACCTGATGCAAAGAGCTAACTCACTGGAAAAGACCTTGATGCTGGGAATGATTGAGGACAGGAGGAGAAGGGGATGACAAAGGATGAGATGGTTGGATGGCATCACCAACTCAATGGACATGGGTTTGGGTGGACTCCGGGAGTTGGTGATGGACAGAGAGGTCTGGTGTGCTGCAGTTCATGGGGTCACAAAGAGTCAGACATGACTGAGCGACTGAACTGAACTGAAAAGTAAGAAGAAATAATAGAACCACAATATGAATTTAACAAATCCATTGTTTATGCATGGACTATGACACAGCTCTATGAAAACAGTAGATTAATTTTTTTAAAAAAAGATATTAAAGAATTCAATAAAATATAATATTAATCACATATACACATACATGTGCTTGTATATAAGAATATGTGACTATTCACAGGAAACAGACATTTTGACCATGTATCAGCCATAAAGCAAATTTCAACCAGTTCCAGAAAGCTGACATCATGTGTCACATCCACTGACTATAATATAATTAAAATGAAAAGCAAAAGCTAATAAATTAAACTCTCCATTGCCTCCAAAATATTATTTAAAGGAATGGTAATTTAAACTTAGAATAAATTAGAGTTACACCCAACAACATTTCAGACATGTACAAAAAGTATACACACAAAAATTTTAGTTATAAATGCATTTATTAAAAAGTATTAAAGTTTAAAATAAACAATCCATGCTTTTAATTCAAAAATCAAAGAGACACTGGTGAAGAAAATAAAAGATAACACAAAGAGATAGAGAGATATACCATGTTCTTAGATTGGAAGAATTAATATTGTGAAAGTGATTATACTACCCAAAGCTATCTACAGATTCTGTGCAATCCCTATCAAATTACCAATGGTATTTTTCACAGAACTAGAACAAAAAATTTAACAATTTGTATGGAAACACAAAAGACTCCAAATAGCTAAAAAAATCTTAAGAAAAATGGAGCTAGAAGAAACAACCTTCCAGTAGTATAGATTTAAGACTATACTACAAAGCTACAGTCATCAAGACAGTATGGGTATGGCACAAAAACAGAAATAGAGATCAATAGAATAAGATAGAAACCCCAAAGATAAACCAATACACTTTTGGGCACCTATCTTTGACAAAGGAGGCAAGAATATACAATGGAGAAAGACAGCCTCTTCAACAAATGGTGCTGGGAAAACTGGAGAGCTGCATGTAAAAGAATGAAAATGGAACACTTCCTAATACCATACACAAACTCAGAATGGATTAAAGACCTAAATGTAAGGCCAGAAACTATAAAATGCTTAGAGGAAAACATAGGCAGAACTGCTGCTGCTGCTGCTAAGTCACTTCAGTCGTGTCCAACTCTGTGCGACCCCGTAGATGGCAGCCCACCAGGCTCCACCGTCCCTAGGATTCTCCAGGCAAGAATACTGGAGCGGGTTGCCATTTCCTTCTCCAGTGCATGAAAGTGAAAAGTGAAAGTGAAGTCGCTCAGTCATGTCCAACTCTTCGTGACCCCATGGACTGCAGCCCACCAGGCTCCTCTGTCCGTGAGATTTTCCAGGCAAGAGTACTGGAGTGGGGAGCCATTGCCTTCTCCACATAGGCAGAACACTGTGACATAAATCATAAGTTCCTCTTTGATCCACCTCCCAAAGGAAATAAAAACAAAAAATAAACACATGGGACCCAGTTAACTTTAAAACTTCTGCACATCAAAGGAAACTATAAACAAGGTGAAAAGGCAACCCTCAGAATGGGAGAAAATAATTGCAAATGAAACAAACAACTGAAAAAGGATTAATCTCTAAAATAAACAAGCAATTCAAGACTAGAAAAGCGAACAACCCAATCAACAAAATGGTCAGAAGACCTAAAGAAACATTTCTCCAAAGAAAACCTACAGACGACTAACAAACATATGAAGATGCTCACGTGGCTCAATATTAGAGAAATGCAATTCAAAACTACAATGAGGTATCACTTCACACTTGTCAGAATGGCCATCAAATAATCTACAAACAATAAATGCTAGAGAGGGAACCCTCTTGCACTGTTGGTAAGAATGTAAATTGATACAGCCCTGGGTTCAATCCCTGGGTGGAGAAGATCTCCTGGAGAAGGAACAGGCAACCCACTCTAGTATTCTTGCCTGGAAAATCCCATAGACGGAGGAGCCTGATAGGCTACAGTCCATGGAGTCTCAAATAGTTGGACATGACTGAGTGACTTCACTTTCTTTCTTTCACTATGGAGAACAGTATGGAGGTTCCTTAAAAGTTAGGAATAAACTATGATATTACCCAACAATCCCACTATTGAGCACATACCCTGAGAAAATCATAGTTGAAAAAGACACATGTAACTCAATGTTCATTGCAGTACTATTTACAATAGCCAGGACATGAGGTGGATTTTTGGTAGAGCCATAGATGAATGGATAAAGATGTTGTGGTACATATACACAATGGAATACTAGTCCAGCCATAAAAAGGAACAAATTTGAGTCAGTTCTAGTGAGATGGATGAACCAGGAGCCTTTTATACAGAGTGAAGTAAGTCAGAAAAACAAATACCATATATTAACACACATATGTATGGAATCTAGAAAAAGAGTACTGATGAACCTATTTACAGGGCAGGAATAGGGATCCAGACATAGAGAACAGACTTGTAGACACAGCAAGGAAAGGTGAGAGTGGGACAAATTGAGAGAGCAGCACTGAAACAAATATTACCATATGTAAAACAGGTCTTACCATATGTAAAGAGATTCACCGTATGGAAACACATCTACTTCTGCTTTGACTACATCAAAGCCTTTGGCTGTGTGGATCACAACAAACTGTGGAAAATTCTTCAAGAGATGGGAATATCAGACCACCTTACCTGTCTCCTGAGAAATCTGTATGCAGGTCAAGAAGCAACAGTTAGAACTGAACATGGAATAACAGACTGGTTCCAAATTGGGAAAGGACAACGTGAGGCTGTATACTGTCATCCTGCTTATTTAACTTATATGCAGAGTACATCATGCAAAATGCCAGGCTGGATAAAGCACAAGCTAGAATTAAGATTGCCAGGAGAAATATCAATAACCTCAGATATGCAGATGACACCACCCTTATGAGAGAAAGCGAAGAAGAACTAAAGAGCCTCTGGATGAAAGTGAAAGAGGAGAGTGAAAAAGTTGGCCTAAAACTCAACATTCAGAAAACTAAGATCATGGCATCCAGTCCCACCACTTCAGGGCAAATGGACAGGGAAACAATGGAAATAGTGACAGATTTATTTGGGGGGGCCTCCAAAATCACTGCGGCCATAAAATTAAAAGACTCTTGCTCCTTGGAAGAAAAGCTGTGATGAACCTAGACAGCATATTAAAAGGCAGACAAAGGTCTGTCTAGTGAAAGCGATGGTTTTTCCAGTAGTCATGTATGGATGTGAGAGTTGGACTACAAAGAAAGCTGAGCACTGAAGAATTGATGTTTTTAAACTGTGGTGTTGGAGAAGACTCTTGAGAGTCCCTTGGACTGCAAGGAGATCCAACCAGTCCATCCTAAAGGAGATCAGTCCTGAATATTCATTGAAAGGACTGATGCTGAAGCTGAAACTCCAATATTTTGACCACCTGATTTGAAGAACTGACTCGTTGGAAAAGACCTTGATGCTGGGAAAGATTGAAGGCAGGAGGAGAAGGGAACAACAGAGGATGAGATGGTTGGATGGCATCACCAACTCAATGGACATGAATTTGAGTAAGCTCTGGGAATTGGTGATGGACAGGGAAACCTGGCATGCTGTAGTCCATGGGGTCTCAAAGAGTTGGACACGACTGAGCAACTGAACTTAATGGGAAGTTGCTGTACACAGAAGGCTAAATGTATAGTTACGCTTGCTTCATGTTGATGTATGGCAGAAATCAGCACAATATTGTAAAGCAATTATCCTCCAATTAAAAATAACTAATTTTTTTTAAAAAGATAAAATCATATGCTGGACACACTTTTACTCATATTGAGAAGATCTTGTCCAGATCAGAAATATTATTCATGTGAAAACAAACTATTCTTCACAAATATAAGTATCCCAATAAGATGGGAGCTATTAATAATATATTAATTCAGTTCTTGTCTTTAACAGAGTTGGGAAAATAAAATGTATAGAAGCTTGACCCCCCCAAACACAAAAAAAATAAAAATTTTTAAAAAGCAAGGAAAATGCAAAAAAAAAAAAAACTCTCACAGAAAATAGCATGAAAGTAGTAGTGATGATAAAATCAAATATTATTAAAACACAAATAAAACAGACAGAAACTCAGGTATTAAAAGCAAAGGCAGATTACTGAAAAAAATATCAGTAAAGTAGACCATATGTTTGATCAGAGAAAAAGAAGACATGAATAAACCATAATAGGAATGAGAAAACAGATAAAACTACAGAGCAAATACTACTATATAAGTTTATACTATACTGACAAAATGAAATCTAAATGAATCGGACAACTTCTAGGAAAATATGAACTTTCAAAACTGGAGAAAGAATAGAAATAAATGTTAAAAGACCAACACTATAGAAGAAATTGAAAAGTCTACAAAGACCCATTCCCTTTAAAATGCACTGGTCCCAGATGGTTTATGGATAAGTGCTAGGTTACTGCTAAAAAATAAATCCTTCCCAAAATATGCCAACTGTATCAGACTATAGAAAAAGACAAAAGCTAAATAACTCATTTTATAATGCTAATATAATGATACAAATTCCAGACAAGAAAAGTAATAAAACTGTACACTGATCTCATGTAAGAATGCAAATATAAACATTTATATAAATATTAACAAATCAACTTCATCACTACATTGAATGGAAAGTATGTACATTCCTTATAACCAGACAGCATTTATCCCAAGAATGCAAGAATGTTTTAACAGGAAAAAAAACATTAAAATACTCTACCTAATTAAGTGAGCAAAAGAACATATTAAGTAACTATACTGAGAATTTAATAAAACTTAAATCCTCAGTTAAATTAACAAGTTAGCAATAGACAAGAACTTCATTTGAGAAGAATATTTAACAATAAACTTGCAAATATTCTTAACATGGAACAAGCATTACAAGTCAGAAATAAAAGAGATGTCTTCTCTCACACCTACTATTCAAATTATTTAGCGATCTAAGCAATAAACAATAATAAAAACAAATTATAAATATTGGGAAGGAATATACAAAACTAAAATTGTTTGTAAAGGATAGAATTACTTATCCAGAAAATTCGAAACAACCAACTAATAATTAGAAGAGAGTGACAAAATACACAAGTCCCCCCCCCAAAAAAAAATATTCCAGTTCAAAAGCAAGATTAAGATAGTAAGATCTTTAATAACAAAGAGCAAACTACAAAAATAATTATATAGTATAAAAATTAAAATAAAACTGTAGGAACTCACTTTACCAGGTATCAAAACATAAAGTCTATTATCTAGCATAGCATATTACTAGGGCTATAACAGACAGATAGAGCTTGAACACAAGAGATCCAAAAATAAATAAATATAATCTTTGGTAAAGGTTGCATTCAGATTTGTAGGCAAAAAGACACATTGGTCAATAGACAGTATTGACACAATCAGCTACGATTTAGATACAAAATAGTATCCAAGTTCACAATATTCTCAAAAATAAATTATCCATATAAGCATGCTGCTGCTAAGTCACTTCAGTCGTGTCTGACTCTGTGTGACCCCTTAGACGGCAGCCCACTGGGCTCCCCTGTCCCTGGGATTCTCCAGGCAAGAACACTGGAGTGGGTTGCCATTTCCTTCTCCACCATATAAGCATAGAAACATTTAAATTATAAAAATATATATGAAACTAGTTTATGATTTGGTTTTCTTAAAAGGTCTAAAAACAGAACTAAAGTTAAAATTTGATATATTTGGCTACAAAGATTTAACTTCTGAAGACATCATTAAAACTTTAAATGACAAGATACAGAGGAGTAGAAAACACTCGCAAAGACTATAACTTACAATTTGCAACTAAAAATCTAAATGAGCAATAAGATGGCAAATTAACCAAGAAAAAAAAATGGGGAAAACCTTTATAAGTACTTTATAAGTGCTTTATAAGGAAATACCTTATAAGTATGTACAAAGAGCCATGTACACGGATAGTTGTAAAATTATGAGGGATTGGGACCAACTGTCTCTAAGGAGGAAAATTTCAAAATAGTCATGTATACTACAGAACACTAATACTATAAGGCAATTTTTTAAAGTGAGCTGGCCAAATTTGCATTCTCAGGGGAAGTTCTCCAAAATATATTGTTAAGTTTAAGGAAAAAAGAAAAGGTACTGAAAAATAACTACACTTTTATATATGTTTAAGAGGAGAGAGGATCTGGGAGGATACATACAAAAGTAATAAGATAAAAGTGCCTCTAAAAGGGATAAACAGGATTAGTAGAGGTCATTAGTGATTTTTGTTCTTGTTTGGTTTTAACTTCACCTATAAATTCATTGTCACCTGAATTGTTGACAATGAAAATGCATTCATTAGCAGCTAAACAACAATCATTTTGTACAATCTTATTAAGAAAATGTTTAAAAAGAAGATATATACCCAGCCGCACATGGCCCAGTTGCAAAGCAAGTAAGCAATATAGCTAAGAGACTGCATATGTGCCTCTCTTTTTCTTGTGAGTTCTTATGAGAATCTGTATTTGTAGGATAAAAATCTGCAGTGACCCTGGGAGAAACTAATGGGCTACTCCTTGTGTTCTCTGGTTTGGCAAATTGGGAGGATATGAAAGTGGGATCAGCCAGAAAATTTTGAACTATGTAATGAGATCATCCTTGGTTAGTCTGCAATGTAGTCCCTTAAGAGTTTCAGAAAGGAGCTTCTTAGGAAAGGCCACATTTGGTTCTGGAGGGGGAAAAAAATCACTTGAAGGTCCTTTTAACTTTCTGATGTATTTTTAAGCCCTCCCATTGAACTTGGAAAAGATGTTGAAATAATCAAATGTAAAATGTTTCAGCTGAGCAGGCTGTGCTCTGTAAGGGATGTAAATTGCATGTGTCGTTTAACATATCTTTATCTTTGCAGATTGTATTCTAATAGGTAAATTTATCTTCCCTGTGTGTGAGTTTCTTACTGATTCTTGGGAGGTCTGTGTGCCATTTTTCAAGTCCTTACTCACCAATAGAGGAGACTAGAAAAGATATTCACATTTACTGTTTCATCATTGGAGAACAGTGAGGAAAAAAATTAGGTCAGATTGTTGCCCTGAGTGGACTTATGTCCCTTAAGTGATGTTATTTAAGACAAAATAATCCAGATAATGTCAAAGGGACTTATGTCTGTCTACCACGGGAAGCCTAGGGATAAGGCCACACATCAGAACCTGTGTGTATTTCAGCTTCCCAAAGGAAATGAGCAGCAACACTTACCCTGGCAGGTGGGCAAGTTTTCACAGGTGAATTGGGGCTTCACCTAAAGAGTCAAGTCACTCAGTCGTGTCCAATTCTTTGTGACCCTATAGACTGTAGCCCTCTGGGCTCCTTTGTCCATGGGATTCTCTAGGCAAGAATACTGGAGTGGGTTGACATTTCCTACTCCAAATGTGAAGAGATTTACACCTAAAGAGAGTAGGAAACTATTCCATGTCCTGTGCTTCTGGAAGTTGGCTCCTAGATTAAAAAGGTTTAGGTTCAAAAGTACACTCATTGAGGTGGAGAGGGAGGGTACCCCTTTAATATGGGCTCAGGGGCATCTACACAGTAGAACCCACAGCCAGGCAAAGACTGGCCCAATAGGGCACACTTATAGAGTGATCTGTGCACCCAGACTCCCAAACTAGATTCACCTTGGGTCTATTTACCTTCCCTGTATATTTGTTAATCTGTTTTCTTACTCTCTAAGTTTCAGGTTAAAACTGGATATCTCCTTGCATGGAAGGTTTTAAGGCAATAGCCAAGAGATTTTGTTTTTCTGGGGCTTGGGATTTGTTTGGATTTTTAGCTTGAAAATCCTCTAACAGAATTTAGAAAAGTCTGCGTACCTTCTCATAATTGCTAACATAACTTCTGGCATATTATAAATATCGCCATTTTTAAATCCAATTGTTATGTCATTTGTTAAATACATTCCACAGAATATTAAGATTTCATATACTTCATCCATTAAAACATTAGCAAGTTCTATTTTAACAGTCAAAACTTTATATCATTTCTTTTCCTCCTAGAACTTATATTTTCAACACACTTACCCATAGAAATTTATCATAATGTAAATTTTATGCTTGAAAGTATTTTATTGACCACCCAATCATAATTCTCTGCAACAAAAGTATATTAATAAAAATTCATTTCATTTCCAGTGGCTGTAAGGATCTAAACCCTAGAGTTTCTTCTAATTAGGATATTATTCTAATTTTTCTTTGTAGGTGATTTTGATAAGTAATTCAAATTTCAAATGTATGTTTTGGCAGGGAGTGCATTTCTTAATGAGATCAGATCAGATCAGTCGCTCAGTCGTGTCTGACTCTTTGCAACCCCATGAATCGCAGCACGCCAGGCCTCCCTGTCCATCACCAACTCCCAGAGTTCACTGAGACTCATGTCCATCGAGTCAGTGATGCCATCCAGCCATCTCATCCTCTGTCATCCCCTTCTCCTCCTGCCCCCAATCCCTCCCAGCATCAGAGTCTTTTCCAATGAGTCAACTCTTCACATGAGGTGGCCAAAGTACTGGAGTTTCAGCTTTAGCATCATTCCTTCCAAAGAAATCCCAGGGCTGATCTCCTTCAGAATGGACTGGTTGGATCTCCTTGCAGTCCAAGGGACTCTCAAGAGTCTTCTCCAACACCACAGTTCAAAAGCATCAATTCTTCGGCGCTCAGCCTTCTTGATAGTCCAACTCTCACATCCATACATGACCACAGGAAAAACCATAGCCTTGACTAGATGAACCTTTGTTGGCAAAGTAATGTCTCTGCTTTTGAACATGCTATCCAGGTTGGTCATAACTTTCCTTCCAAGGAGTAAGCGTCTTTTAATTTCATGGCTGCAATCACCATCTGTAGTGATTTTGGAGCCCAGAAAAATAAAGTCTGACACTGTTTCCACTGTTTCCCCATCTATTTCCCATGAAGTGATGGGACCAGATGCCATGATCTTCATTTTCTGAATGTTGAGCTTTAAGCCAACTTTTTCACTCTCCTCTTTCACTTTCATCAAGAGGCTTTTGAGTTCCTCTTCACTTTCTGCCGTAAGGGTGGTGTCATCTGCATATCTGAGGTTATTGAAAGATTTTTCCCAGCAATCTTAATTCCAGCTTGTGCTTCTTCCAGCCCAGCGTTTCTCATGATGTACTCTTCATATAAATTAAATAAGCAGGGTGACAATATACAGCCTTGACATACTCCTTTTCCTATTTGGAACCAGTCTGTTAAAGGTATACTGTATTTTTAAATAGGAAAACTCAACATGACAATTTCAGCACTTTCATAATCTATATTTTTGTACAATCTTAATGAAACTATGAATATGCCTTAAAATTAGACAAGCTGATCATAATGTTCCTACAGGAGACAACAGAACCAAGAATAATCAAGATTCTATAAAGGGAAAACAGTGAGAAAGAAATGCTCTAGGAGATATTTAACCACATTATAAAGCTAGAGTAATTAAAATGCCGCTGCTGCTGCTGCTAAGTCACTTCAGTGGTGTCCGACTCTTTGCGACCCCATAGATGGCAGCCCACCAGGCTCCCCCATCCCTGGGATTCTCCAGGCAAGAACACTGGAGTGGCTTGCCATTTCCTTTTCCAATGCATGAAAGTGAAAAGTCAAAGTGAAGTCGCTTAGTCGTGTCCGACTCTTAGCAACCTCATGGACTGCAGCCTACCAGGCTCCTCCATCCATGGGGTTTTCCAGGCAAGAGTACTGGAGTGGGGTGCCATTGCCTTCTCCAGAGTAATTAAAATAGTGTGGTGCTAATACATGAAAAGACAAATCAATGAAACAGATTAGAAAGTCCAGAAAAATCCCATACAGGGATTAAAATAAAAGTTAGTTTTCAATTTGGAGAAAATATGGATTATTCAATAAATGGTGTTGGGACATCTGGATAGTAAGCAGAAAAGAAACATTTGGCTTAATCATACTATATAACAGAAAAAAATCCAAATTGAACAAATATTTAAATTTTAAAACCAAAACCATAAAAGCACTATTTTTTTAAAAATGGAAGAACATTTTTATCATTTCAAAATTGGAAAGGTCTTTCTACAGGTGAAGTCACAAAAGAAAATAATGATAAAACTGAACTCTGCAAACACAAATATGCATACATGGAAAAGCCACCATCTATCAAAAGATAACTGACAAACCTGGAGAAGTTATTTCCAACTCACATTGTATTCAAAAGCCTAAGTTCTTTCTTGTATAAGAAACAAAAACGATGTCCAAACAAACCAAGCATGAACAAAGGCTAGCAAAAGATAATTGTTCACAAAAAGTAAAAATCAAACAACTCTTAAAAATTAAGGGGTATTCAACCTCAGTCTCAATAAAGAAAATGCCAGTCAAAACTACAAGCTCTAAGTTTGCACTTGTCACATTCAGTTCAGTTCAGTCACTCAGTCGTGTCTGACTCTGTAACCGCATGAATCGCAGCACGCCAGGCCTCCCTGTCCATCACCAACTCCCAGAGTTTACCCAAACTCATGTCCATCGAGTCGGTGATGCCATCCAGCCATCACATCCTCTGTTGTCCCCTTCTCCTCCTGCCCCCAATCCCTCCCAACATCAGGGTCTTTTCCAATGAGTCAGCTCTTGGCATGAGGTGGCCAAAGTATTGGAGTTTCAGCTTCAGCATCAGTCCTTCCAATGAACACCCAGGACTGATCTCCTTTAGGATGGACTGGTTGGATCTCCTTGCAGTCCAAGGGACTCTCAAGAGTCTTCTCCAACATCACAGTTCAAAAGCATCAATTCTTCGGTGCTCAGCTTTCTTCACAGTCCAACTCTCACATCCATACATGACCACTGGAAAAACCATAGCCTTGACTAGACGGACCTTTGTCACAATTAGCAATGGGCGAAAACCAGGGTGCACTGGTGATCTTTGAATTGTCTTTCGACTTCAGTTCCATCCTTCCAAACTCTGGAATGTTGGAGCTGGGGTTGCTCACCACATCACTGCTTTGCTATCTGGCGCCCTGGTAGGCTTTGCCGACAGAAGGTGCTGGAGGGGAAGTAGGGTGGGGAGGCTGAAAGCGGAAGAAGAGATTGTCCACCCTCTCGACTTCCTGCTCCTGCCAGTTGGCCCAGCAGCTTTTTTTCACCTGCAGCATTAGTGCTTAATCATTGCAGCAGTTGAATCCAATTTGTAGTTTTTCCATCACTTTAAATACAGCTAATGGGAAGTTGCTGTATAACACAGGGAGCTGAACCCAGTACTCTGCGACAAGATAGAGGGGTGGGATGGGGGCTTCCCAGGTGGCACTAGTGGTAAAGAACCACTCTTCTAATGCAGGAAAGGCCTAAGAAATCTAGGTTCAATCTCTGGGGTCGGGAAGATCCCCTGGAGGAGGGCATGGAAACCCATTCCAGTATTCTTGCCTGGAGAATCCCTTGGACAGAGGAGACTGGTGGGCTACAGTCCAAAGAGTCAGACACAACTTGAAGTGACTTAGCAACAGGCAGAGGGGGAGGATGGGGTAGAGGGCAGAAGGGAGGTTCAAGAGGGAGGAGACATATGTACACTTATGGCTGATTTGTGTTGTTGTATGGCAGAAACCAATACAATATTGTAAAGCAATTATCCTCCAATTAAAAATAAAATAAATTTTTTTTAAAGTTGCCACTCCACCTTTTCTCTCTCAGTGAACCATCTCTAACCAATTAGTGCTCCCTCAGTTGCAGTTTGGTCGGGTCCCCAGGGTCCTTCCTCCAAGCTCACAGCACCAGCTGAATAATATCCTCCTCCAAAGAGATCTGCATTCAATACTGTGAGGTTCCCTCCTCTAAGCTTCTAAGTTTTAATTATTTCAACCTCTTCACGTGCTCCTCCAACCTTAGAGATGGCAGCTGCTTTCTACAATTGCTACTTCTGTGATAATTTAGTATTCTCTCCTTGTCTTAATTCTCTTCTTCACAGCTTTGTACCAAGTTAACAATTCTTCACATAAAACTGTTTAAATAATTGGTATGGCATATGATTGAGCTTCCCTGATGGCCCAGAGGTTAAGAATCCTCTGGCCAATGCAGGAGATGTGGGTTCGATCCCTGGGTCAGGAAGATCCTCTGAACATGGAAATGGCAACCAACTCCAGTATTCTTGCCTGAAGAATCCCATGGACAGAGGAGCCTGGTGGTCTACAGTCCATAGGATCACAAAGTCTGACACAACCAGGCAACTAACACTTTCACTTCAGGATTGGATCTTAACTGGTACCATGGCTAAAGGTGTGAGGACATAGGCAGTCTCATACATTATTGGCATTAACTGAAGCACACAACCACACACACAAGAAAACTGGCAATTTACCATTAATTTCACATCTAGGAATTTATCAGATTTATTCATTTCTGTATGAAATACTGTGTATGAAAGGAAGTTCATTGTAGCTTTGTTGATAAAAGCAAAAGATTAAAGAGAAAAGTGGATCAATAAAGGAATGTTAAATTACAACGTATTCATTAGTGAAACATTTTGCAGAATTTTTTTAACTTTTTACACATATTTCTAGTTTATTTCTTTGTTCCAGTGTGACAGTATCAACATAATTGACTCTGAAACTGATATGATATATACTCAATAGTGATTTTTCTTTCATTTGTTCTGGTTAGCAAAGAAGAGGTTCTTTGTTGATGCCTTCCTAACAACCACTCATATCTGGAATTTATGTAAATGGCATGCAGTGATAAAGATTTAAAATAAATGTTGGCAGCCAAAGACACATTTTTTCCCTTCCTTCCTTCCGTCACTCAGCTGCACATCAACTCAGGATACCTAACAGATCAAGGATTGTGTTGTAAAAGTAACACAAGCACAAAGAACCTTCTTTCCAAGGTGAGATGTAAGTATTCTAGGGAGATTTCCAGTTAATAACCTCGTGTTTGGGATATAGTCAGTACTTTCTATTTAAAAGTGTGTTTTCAGTAGCCCACTAGAAATAATGAGTTCATATTTCAGGCAAGAAATGTATTGGCAGACCCTTGATATGAATCCTAGTCTTAGACCAGCTGGAACCTGGATGGTTTCTAGCATGAGGGAGGATTAAAAATAATTTTTAAAAAGTTCTTTGCTGTATCAATATGGAATGACCTCCAAAAAAATGGTAAATGCAAAACAAAAGTGTAAAACAATGTTTTTGTGTATCTGTTTTCATTTTTTAAATTAAAAAGAATATATGTTTGTGTAGAATAGTTCTAGAAGACACACAAGAAACTGAATACCTAAGGAAGAGGAATGGGAGAGAGAGATAAATTTGCTATATACCCTTTCACACCTCTTGAATTTTGTAATATGTACATATATTGTGTATATATATATATATTAGTATATGTACAATACTAAAAAAATGTATTCCAAAAATCATTAAAATATAAAATGAGGGGTGGAATACAGAGGATTTTCTGGTTTAAAATTGCCAACCATGCAAAAATATTTATCTACTCTCTGTATCTCAAGGCCACATTAGAAAGATGCTAAATTCACAACAATGAAGAGAACAGAAGGGAAGCTGTTAGCTAGCAAAATATATCTAAACATTTCTGGAAAAGGAAAAAGCAATGAAAGATTCTGAATCTGGGCAAAGGAAACCATAACCTGGAATATATGAGGGAGGAGAAGGGAGCTAAGGAGACTAGAAGAGGCAAAAGTCTACCCAGGAGAATCTAGAAAGATTCCAGGCTGCCTTCATGGCTCTGGGAAGAACATGCAGTGGAAACTAGAGCCTGAAAACTGTTAATACTACCATCCACAAGAATCTCTTGCCTAATGGTTTGACCAGAATAGTTGGCAGATATGTATTTTACATCCAGGCCAAAAATCATTACATAAACAACGGGCAGTTTTCTAAAAGAAACTCATCAAAATAGAATAAAAGGAGCTAGTCATGGTCCTGAGGTCCCAAAGGTCTAAAAGCCCTTTAGATTGTGTTGCTTGAGAATCCCCAAGCCTAATGACTGGCTCCCCAGTCACCCAAAACAGAAAGCCCACCAATGAATGCACACACACACACACACACACAAACTTTCTCTCTAGTCTTAATTTTAAATATGATGCATAACAAAGTATCATTTTGTATTTGGGAAAGAATAAAGTATGAAAGAAGAATGCCATAACAAAAAGTAACTCTGAAAGCAGCACAGATTATTTAGGGGGCAGAAAAGAGAATTTAAAAAGGAAACTAATATTCTCAGACATTATAATCTCATGGAATGAGAAGAGAATCATTGGTTCCCACCTCTGAAGTTCTCTAGATGAAATTGAAAACTGACCCCTGAATACAGAAGCCAAAGAGAGACTGAAGAAAGAGGCGGACCACTCCAGACTGGCAGATGGCAGATTTAGCAAGGAAACTTATGCAGAGGTCTGTTTGGGGCATCCACAAGATGAGTAGATCTCCAGGCCTGCCCACCAGAATCTTGAAAATGTCTATAGATGTCTTAATGGGAGTCAGTTGCATTTCTAGTCCACATGGTCTCAGCAACACATTGCTCTTTCCAGGCATTTCAATCCTTGAAAATACCCCTAGTGCGGGAATGGTAGTCTGAAGGTACCTTCCAAGGACAAAGGAAGCGTGAGGAGTCTCTGATTGCCTGAAGCCAGCTCCTGGATCAACTGGTGGTCACGATGACCTCCCCCAACATGAGTGTTATGGAAAAGGCGTAATCAGAGAACCCAAAACAAAACACCTAGAAATAAATATATATAATTGCCAAATTGAAAAGTATTAACAAAAAATTACAATATAAAGTAAACTCTCTCTGAAAATAGAATCTAAACACAAGGAGACAGAAAATAAATTCATAAAAACATCAACCCAGAAGTTCCACAATCAAACCATTGCAAATTCTTGAAAGAGAAAACACAGAATGGGTAACTATTAAAGAACTAATGTAAGAAATTCCCAGAGTTAGGTAAACAACTTTCCAGAGTAAGATGGCACACTAAATGTGTAATACAATAAATGAAGAGAAAAATACCCACATCCAGTCCCACATTCTTCAGAACCCCATGTGTCAAGCTGCTGCTGCTGCTAAGTCGCTTCAGTCATGTCTGACTCTGTGTGACCCCACAGACGGCAGCCCACCAGGCTCTCCCATCCCTGGGATTCTCCAGGCAAGAACACTGGAGTGGGCTGCCATTTCCTTCTCCAATGCATGAAAGTGGAAAGTGAAAGTGAAGTCGCTCAGTCAGGTCCAACTCTTTGAGACCCCATGGACTGCAGCCTACCAGGCTCCTCCATCCATGGAATTTTCCAGGCAAGAGTACTGGAGTGGGGTGCCATTGCCTTCTCCACTGTGTGTCAAGAGACTAGCCTAAAATTTCCTGAAGGGAAAAAACAGTTCACTCAATAATGAGAAACAAATTGACATCCGACTTGGCAAATCAACATGTGTTTTAAAAGATAAACCTTCCAAAGTAACAAAGCAAAAAGTATTTTCAATTTAGAATCTGACAGTCAATCTATCAATTCAATATGAGAAAACAGTAATAACTTTTTTTTTCCAGACATGTAAAGACCCAAAACATTTATCTCCCTCATATCATACCCTTTCTTGGGAAACTACCTTTAAACATACTCCAACAATTTAAAAGGTAAACCAAAAAAATATACATATGCAATCAAAAAACTGGGACTCCAACCTAGGAGGGTAACAAGAGAGTAAGACTCCAAGTGACATCTTTTCAACGAACCCAGAGTAATCAGCTCAGATTAGAGAGAGAGAAAAAAAAAAAAAAGATAGTTGGCTCCAAAAGAGAGGTATCAATAGACCAGGGTGGTAAGGATAAAAAGATATCTTTGGTTCAACAGTATCATTATGCTACAAAGACAGTCACAATATAAGAAAAAAATCAAATAGAAATTCAAAAAAATAAATCTAGAAGGGAAATATACTCATACCATATAATTTGGCTCTGAAGTGAACAATAGTCACAAAATCATAATCATATACGTACTCTTGAGTTTCAGCTTTAAGAATCTATAGACAAGGCTCATAATCTTTATTATGTTAATATACTTTAATTATTATTAAAATTTAGTGACCTAAAAGTATAGATGATGAAAGTGAAAAGAGGGAAGAAGTAAAAGGAATGTAAGGATATTAATTTTTTTCATCCTCTAAAATATAAAGTAAGGAGTAAAGAAATAATGATGTATAATATCTCTGCTGACTAGAATTTCTAAGTAAATATTACAAAGTAAATATTACTGTTGGCTAACAGTCTACCTAAAATGGTGATGTACCTTCATTTGGGGGAAGTGGTGAATATGTGCAGTCTTGACTCTAAGGGAATCTATAAATAATGTTTAAAATTGATAAAATAAGAAATAGCAATGCAAGACTTTTATAGACAAACAGAGGCTACCTCCATAAAAACTTAAATAGTCTGGAAAGTTCAAAATGATTGCCTTTGTGGAGTGGAGCTGGATATAGAATGGTGAGGCAAAAGACCATTGCTTTTCTTTAAAACTCTTCTACACTCTTTTATCTTTTAATTACAAGCATATATTAGTTGGATAAAATGTAAATATATCCAGTAATTTTAAAGGAAGTGTTACTTCACATATTTGTGAGGTTTGGGACATCAGGGTTTCATATAGATGTGAAAAATGTGAACAGGACTAGTAAATATGTTATGAGATCATTTAAACTGAATTAATAATCTTTCAAACAATCATTTTCTTCAAGGATCACAGTAAGAAGAATGGATCATTTGATAACTGTATTGAATTTCCTAGCAACTCCCAAATAAAATTGTTCTTTCAATTCCCAAAATGTTAGCGGGTTAAGATAGCGGAAAAAAAAAAAAAAAAAAAACACCGAATAAGGTATGAAACCAGGATTTAGGCCCCACATCTGAATCTGACCATACGACTTTTAGAAAAGCCATTCTCCTTCCTGAGTTTGGTAAGCTCCTCTGCAAAGTGAGAAGGTCACTCTAGATTAGTGGATCTCAAAGGAGGTGATATACCATGGGTAAGTGGATAAAAGAGTAAAGGGTTTCCTGCAAAATTCAAAATGCATTCCAGTTTTCATTGCTCTCATTCTTAGCATTTCCTCATAGGCACATCATATCCTTCTACTCATCTGTAACTTACAATGTCTTCTTTGTATCGCGTGTGCGGCCACATTTACAGCGGGGATTCCTACGACAGTAATCTCCTGTAGGCAGCTGCTTATCTCCTCTGCACTACAGATGTCAGAGAAAGCAACCCCTTGTCAGTATCCCCTCACGTCTTGTCGTGATGCCTCTAGAAACTGCTTCCTTTTTCTCACCATCCTTTGAGTGCCCCTGTGTTTTTCACGGTGGATGGAGCTGAAATGGAATGAGGCATCTTCCACACTAATATTTTGTGTGGAAGAAAAGCATTTTGCCTTTCTTGTTCCTTTTCGTCATTTTCTTTTCTTTCACTCTTCAGTTGCTTCCTACAGCTTGACCTTAGTTCCGCTCTCTCTGGGTCTACTGACAGAAGGTCATCCTGCCCTCGACACCAAGTGTGTATAATTCTATACTCCCTCCTGCAAAAACTAGGAGAATGGCTGTTCCCAGTGTTTTTCTATCTCCTATAAAGCCCCTCTTTTGCAGAGTCATCCTGAGTTCCCTTCCTCAGTCCTGGAAACTCCCCCAGATGTTGATCTCTCCCATTCTCTCAAGAGAGGCCACAGAACACACTCTTTACCTCTCAGGAAAAGCCATATTTAACTTTCTGGCAGAGAAACTGCAGGCTTATTGTTGATGAACACCCTAGACCTGAATCTTAATCCCAAACATTCTTCCAGTGCTGTATTTTCCCTTTTTTCAAGCAAAAGGCCTCTATACCATCCTGGGCACAATTTTGAACTTACAATTTTGAGCTAACAATACAAAAAATGCCACTATAAGCTAATGCTCCTGGGGTGCCTTTAGCCCACTTAACATCTCAAGAGAAAGAATACTACTGAAGCCTTACCTCTGATACACGGGATCAGAATCAAAAGATGTTCTAAATAGCAAGCATGAATAAACTCACCTCTATGAAAGAAAAAGAGAAAAAGGTAAAGGAGAAAATAAGTTCTAAGAAAAATACTGAACACAAAAGGCGGAATAAAAGCAAAAAACACATACTTCTAAAGATTTGCACCCAGAATACATTAAACTATTTGATAATAGCCTATTTACCCTCTGATAGAAACAAGAGAAAATTAGGTCCCTAGCTTGATGGACGGAGAAGGCAATGGCACCCCACTCCAGTACTCTTGCCTGGAAAATCCCATGGATGGAGGAGCCTGGTAGGCTGCAGTCCATGGGGTCAAGAAGAGTCCGACATGACTAAGCGACTTCACTTTCACTTTTCACTTTCATGCATTGGAGAAGGAAATGGCAGCCCACTCCAGTGTTCTTGCCTGGAGAATCCCAGGGATGAGGCAGCCTGGTGGGCTGCTGTCTATGGGGTCACACAGAGTCGGACATGACTGAAGCGACTTAGCAGCAGCAGCAGCAGCTTGATGGAAGGCAATCTTTAAACCTTCCCAAGTTTTCTTCACTTTATTCAAGTTTAGACCTCTACTTCCTTTTTTCTCCTAATTATAAACTTTTGTGATTATACCCTATCCTATACTCTACACTTATTTCCCTTTATCTCAGGGAAAGAATCTAGATCAGTGCTATCCAATAAGAGTAGCCACATATGACTATTCAAATTAATTAAAATTAAATAAAATGTAAAATGCAATTCCTCAGTCACACTAAGCCACACTTCAGGGGCTCAGTAACCACACATGTTGAGTGGCTGCCATACTGGACAGTGCAGATTAAAACTTTTCTATCATTGCAGGGCTTCCCTGGTAGCTCAGTTGGTAAAGAAACTGTCTGCAGTACTGGAGACCCAGATTTGATCCCTGGGTGGGGAAGATCCTCTGGAGAAGGAAATGGCAACTTACTCCAGTATTCTTGCCTGGAAAGTCCCACAGACAGAGAAGACTGGCAAGCTACAGTCCATGGGTTTGCAGGGTTGGATACCCCTTAGTGATTAAACCACCACCATAATTGCGGAAAGTTCTACTGGACAGTGCTGGTTTAGAGGAGTTTTCATTTAAGTCAAGCCTGACTAAAGCCCCTTTGTAATAATGGTATAGAAAGGTAACATTGCCACAGAGGATTTGAAAACCTTGGAGCCAACATGCCTTGCCCTTTCAGATGAGGCAAGTACCAAAAATTTTAAAAATTTTTCGTGCTACAAAACAAGATGCAAGCAGTCCACGTATAAAAGGAGCACTAACTTGGATGCACACACTTATGGAGACTGTGAGATGGAACAGGAAAACAGTCATTGAAATATTGATAAATAAATCTGGCATAGAAGAGCTGAATGGAAGAAGGTATTTGTGTTCCGGACCAGAGTTCTTGGCCTCCTTAATCAAAAGAAATTGATGAGACCAGACAGGGAATTCAGGCAAGGCTTCATTAGAACTCAAACTGCAGCAAAAATAAGTAATAGGTTCTCTTGCTCACTATCCAAGATGGGAGTATCCTGCTTTTGCTCCCAGCTCCTCAAAAGTGGCAGTTGGGTTTTTGGTCTTTTTGTATCTGATTGGTTATAATTTGCCCCAGTGACACGTGCACAGTGATCTTCAGTCCCTATATAGTTTTGTATTCAATACTTTGTTGCTCATACCGATGTTTGTCCAGGTTTGACACTGCAGAAAGGGTCTCAGGTCCCTGGTCTCATCCTGTCTCACTCTGACACAGGGTTGAAAGGCAGCATGGACTGAATACTGCAGGACTATAGTACACTGTACACTATAGGGAACTGTACACTAGACACCCATGTGCTCTCCGCTGCACATGCCTGTCTAGCTGAAGGACCGAGTGTGGGCTGTCATCCCCCCACATTCCACTCACCATGCTGTGCACCCAGCACAGCGTTAACCCCCCATTCCACAAAAATATAGGGACTAGCCACAGCCCAGACAAGCCCTGTGAATTATCTTTTTTAATTCCTCTCCTTTAGAGTCTGTTATATCTTCTGTAAAATGAATGTGATAGGCTGAATAGCCTGTCTATGTTCTATGAAACCTGTGAATATATTACTTTTGCAGATAAGCTAAGGATGTTGAAATGGAGAGATTATGCTGGTGTCCAGGAGGCTTGATATAATGACAGGGAGGAATGAGGTTGGAGAGAAGGGAAAAATGCTATTTCATTGCCTCTGAAAATGGAAGAAGGAGCCACAAGCCAAGGAATGTAGGTGCTCTCTAGCTGCTAGAGAAGGCAAAGAAACAGATTCACCCCTAGAACCTCTAAAAAGAACACAGCCCTGTGGGCCTACCCACTTTCAATTTCTGACCTCCAGAACTGTAAGATAATAAATATGTGGGCTTCCCTGGTGGCTCAGTGGTAAAAAGAATCCACCTGCCAATGCAGGAGACCAGTTTGACCCCTGATCCAGGAAGATCCTGCATGCTGCAGAGCAACTAAGCCCTTCCACCACAACTATTGATCCTGTGCTCTAGAGCCCGGGAGCTGCAGCTACTGAAGCCCGCATGCTCTAGAGACCATGCTCCAAAACAAGAGCATCAATGTAAGAAGTCTGAGCACTGCAACAGAGTATCCTCTGCTCACTATAACTAGAGAAAAGCCCTTGCAGCAGCAAAGACACAGCACAGCCAAAAATAGGTAAATAAATAATTTTAAAAAATAAATAAATTTGTGTTAAACCACTAGATTTGTAATAATTTGTTACAGCAGCAATAGAAAACCAATACAATAAGGATGCTAGATTATGTCTAAAGTCCTTCCCAATGTAAAAAATAAATTCCATAATTTTGATTCCTTCTGGAAAAAAAAAACAACATATAGACTACCTTTCACTAAAGAATAAATGTGCATTTGTGATGTTAATGAAGAGCAGAGAAAAGAAGTCCAGTGTTCACAGTGACTCCAGGTATAAAGCAAAAATTCTTCAGTCTAAGACAGGACGCTGCTGAGGTGTCAGCTCCAGTAGGTACACTCAGGACTGCTGCTGTCAGACAGGGTCACAGCCCCAGGACTGCAGCTGGGGTTGAAGAACATTCCACTATGAACCCCATATATTGGCAGTGCCCAGGCCAAGACATCAAGACTGAAGTTCCACGATGATTGACGTTTCTTCTGATGACAGCACAAAGTCCCACATGTTCACATCTCCAGTGTCTCCTACCAAAGACTATTGTTATTGTTCAGTCACTAAGTCATGTCTGACTCTTTGTGACCCCATGGACTGCAGTACACCAGGCTTCCCTGTCCTTCACTATCCCCTGGAGTTTGCTCAAACTCATGTCCATTGTGTCGATGATGTCATTCAACCATCTCATCCTGTGTCCCCCTTTTCCTCCTGCCTTCAATCTTTCCCAGCATCAGGGTCTTTTCCAATGAGTCAGCTCTTCACATCAGGAGACCAAAGTACTGGAGCTTCAGCATCAGTCCTCCCAATGAATATTCAGCTTGATTTCCTTCAGGACTAGTTCTTATCAAAGATCACCCCTCCCCAAAAAAAGTGATCTGCTTCTGCTACAGAATGACTCTCGCCTCTATCCCCATAAATTGTCTCTTCTCCACACTCCTCCTCACCATGGACCTCCCATCCTCCCAGAACTCTGTAATTCTCAAAGGGACCCTCAATTTCCAGCTGTGCAGAAAAGCAAGAATGGCCTAGAGACTTGGAAGAGGGCTGCCACCCCACTCAGTGAGTGCTATAGACATCAGTCTTTTCCCTTATGAGGAAGTCTTTTTAGCCTGGGCCCAGGTGTCACAAAAAGGCTACACCCCTAGGCAGGCAGGATAGACCTGAACTGAATGATGAAGACCATTGGTTTCTTTTTTCTTTTTTTAATTTTAATTGGAGGCTAATTACTTTACAATATTGTGGTGGGTTTTGCCATACATTCACATGAATCAGCCATGGGTGTACATGTGTTCCCCATCCTGAACCCCCCTACCACCTCCCTCCCCATCCCATCCCTCAGGGTCATCCCAGTGCTCCAGCCCTGAGCACCCTGTCTCATGCATCAAACCTGGACTGGCGATCTATTTCACATATGCTAATATATATGTTTCAATGAAACTCTTTCAAATCATTCCCCCCCCCTCGCCTTTTCCCACGGAGTCCAAAAGTCTGTTCTTTACATCTGTGTCTCTTTTTGCTGTCTCGCATATAGGGTCATCATTACCATCTTTCTAAATTCCATATATATGCGTTAATATACTATACTGGTGTTTTTCTTTCTGACTTACTTCACTCTGTATAATAGGCTCCAGTTTCATCCACCTCATTAGAACTGATTCTAAAGTATTCTTTTTAATAGTTGAGTAATAGTCCATTATATATATGTACCACAGCTTTCTTATCCATTCGTCTGCTGATGGGCATCTAGGTTGCTTCCATGTCCTGGCTATTGTAAACAATACTGCGATGAACATTAGGGTACAATTGTCTCTTGTAATTCCAGTTTCCTCATGTATGCTGAGTGGGATTGCTGGGTTGTATGGCAGTTCTATTTCCAGTTTTTTAAGGAATCTCCACACTGATCTCCATAGTGGCTGTACTAGTTTGCATTCCCACCAACAGTGTAAGAGTGTTCCCTTTTCTCCACACCCTCTCCAGCATTTATTGTTTGTAGACTTTTTGATAGCAGCCTTCCTGACCAGCATGAGATGGTATCTCATTGTTCTTTTGATTTGCATTTCTCTGATAATGAGTGATGTTGAGCATCTTTTCATGTGTTTGTTAGCTATCTGTATGTCTTCTTTGAAAAAATGTCTGTTTAGTTGTTTGGGCCATTTTTTGATTGGGTCATTTATTTTTCTGGAATTGAGCTGCAGGAGTTGCTTGTACATTTTTTAGATTAATTCATTGTCAGTTGCTTCATTTGCTATTATTTTCTCCCATTCTGAAGGCTGTCTTTTCACCTTGCTTAGAGTTTCCTTCATTGTGCAAAAGCTTTTAAGTTTAATTAGGTCCATTTGTTTATTTTTGCTTTTATTTCCATTACTCTGGGAGGTGGGTCATAGAGGATCTTGCTGTGATTTATGTCAGAGAGTGTTTTGCCTATGTTTTCCTCTAGGACTTTTATAGTTTCTGGTCTTACATTTAGATCTTTAATCCATTTTGAGTTTATTTTTGTGTATGGTGTTAGAAAGTGTTCTAGTTTCATTCTTTTACAAATGGTTGACCAGTTTTCCCAGCACCACTTGTTAAAGAGATTGTCTTTTCTCCTTTGTATATTCTTGCCTCCTTTGTCAAAGATAAGGGTGTCCATAGGTGCATGGATTTATCTCTGGGCTTTCTATTTTGTTCCATTGATCTATATTTCTGTCTTTGTGCCAGTACCATACTGTCTTGATGACTGTACCTTTGTAGTATAGTCTGAAGTCAGGCAGATTGATTCCTCCAGTTCTATTCTTTCTCAAGATTGCTTTGGCTATTAAAGGTTTTTTGTATTTCCGTACAATTTGTGAAATTATTTGTTCTAGTTGAAACAATGAAAAATACCATTGGTAGCTTGATAGGGATTGCATTGAATCTATTGATTGCTTTGAGTAGTACACTCATTTTCACTATACTGATTCTTCTGAGCCAAGAACATGGTATATTTCTCCATCTATTTCTGTCATCTTTGATTTCTTTCATTATTGTTTTATAGTTTTATTTATAGAGAGAAGACCATTTGTTTCTTTATCTGTGCTTATCCAGTTACATACGATTTCTCCCTCCCTCTCTCTCTCTCTCTCTCTCTCTGAAAAAAAGAGAGGGTGAGTCTCTCAGTCATGTCCAACTCTTTGTGATCCCACGACCTGTAGCCCATCATACTCCTCTGTCCATGGGATTCTCCAGGCTAGAATACTGGAGTGGGTTGTCATTTCCTTCTCTAGGGGTTCTTCCGACCCCAGGAATTGAACCCAGGTCTCTTGTATTACAGACAGATTCTTTACCATCTGAACCACCGAGAAAGCTCTATCTTTCCCTGGAAAATAGAAAAGCCTTTTGTGCCTATGTCTGTGGAAGTAAAAAAAGGAAGAAATAGGAAATTGAATGACCTGAAATTATCACAACATTGTTAATTGGCTACACCCCAATACAGAATAAAAATTTCAAAAGAGAAAAAAAAGAAGAAATTGAATTATAAAAATAAAAAGTAGAAATTGAATCATCTATTATATGTATTAAGGAAAATAATGTAAACTAGAAATTTAGTCCACCTCTTCACCTCACAATCCTGTGGATGCTCAGCTCCATTCACTCTCTCCTGTGCCCACATAAAGTTTATTGAAGTCATAGCCTGGTGGACCAGAGCTCAGGCATGGGCTGGGTTGCAGACAGACTGCTGGTCAGAGGCCCAGGGCATGGATGAGGACTAGGAAACAGTGAGAGCTTTGCCAGTTTCACTCTTCCTGTTGTTCTGGACAGTGAGGATGTTCGTGGCTGAGTTCTCAGAACTTAAATGCCTTAGATAACCTCAACTCCAGGTATTGGCTAATGTGTGAAACACTTTCCAAACCTACCTCTGAAGGCTTTGTTTTGGTGGCAAAGGGAACAGGATCATTCCCGAGTCAGGAAAATGACAAGTTTTCTATTAGAGATTTCAGGCATTTCTGGAGCTTCAAATCTCTATAGTCATGCTTGAAAATGCAGGAAAAATTCATTCTATCTGCCAGTTTAAATGAATCATTCAAAATACAAAAAAGATTTTTAACACATGTATTATTTAGAGAAATAGGCACTTAGACCAAATATTTATGCTGCCCACTGATTGAAGCCACAAATCTGTCAATTGCTCTGTAATCTAACCACCAGTTACCATTCCCCCTTAAGGCCTACTCAGATCTACCTGGGTCTCTCCAACATGAATGTCTTAGACATACACCAGCTACTATCACTTCCCACCTAGATTTCTAACAACACTCTTATTGTTCTCAAAGCTACTCATCCCCCTTGAAAGCAGCTTTCACAAAGGAGCTGGAATAATCATTCTAAAACAAAAACATCAATTCTCACAATTAAAACATACTATTAGCTCCCTGTATTTTAACTTTCCAGTCATACTAGAAAAATAAGACAAGAAAAAACAAGCTTGGGATGGGCGTTATGTGAGCCAACTCCCTTAACTCTAAGGACCTTAGCATCCATTGCAAGCTCCTCACCTACTGGAGCTGTGTTTAATCCTCTAACTTCATTTCTGTCCACACCTCACCCTGAACCCTAGCATCCAAGGCTGGTTGATCTTTCAATTCTTAAAACATGCTGGTTTCTCTCTTAACCCCAATGTCTGCACATGTTGTTCATCCTTTTCATTTTCCACATTATTGATTCTGACTCACATCCTCTTTTGACCAGCTAACACTCGCTCTTTTTCCATTTTCAACTTAAATGAAACATCCTCCAAGAATGATTTCTGCACCTCCCAACTCTAAATAAGATGACTCTCCCAAATTTATCAACTGTGTTGTCATTGGCTGTTGACTTGTATGTATTGTTCACTATGACAATGTCCTTGAAAACTGTAGTAAGTCTCTGTCATGTATGCTATTGTCTCAGTGCCTAGTCCAGAGTCTGTAGATAACTGCTGAATAGTTATGTGTCATTCACTGCTGAATAAATAATACAGAGATACCCCCTGAGGTATTAATTTGCCATTGCTGATGCTGAATGTGTTCTATTTTAAGTAAGTAGCATAAAGCTTCTTGTGTCCGATGAAGGTTCATAACAGTGAGCAACCAACGCTGTTGGAGATGATCTCCTATGGAACACGTGTTCACCAAAACCCTGGGCTCTTGCATTGCTTATAGTGGGAGCTGAGGGAGGCAGACACGTGACACATGGAGGCATCCAAGGAGAATGAAGGGAACCTGAGGTTAGAAGGTTAGAGACTGGCAGGCCCAGTGTATACCAAGGACCCTGGCTCTGCTATCTGCCAGCTCTCTGCAGAGGGAACAGAGTCTCTGAGTGGATGTATAATAAATGTACATTTAGATCCCTGGGACTCCCACCCTAGACCAAATGCCTGTGATCCATTTGGCAGAAGTAGCAGAGTTGCAGACTTCAAGGAGAGCTTGAACAATGGGCATCTCTGCAGTACTCAGTGGACCTTCCTGACATTTGAGTGTTAATGTAAGACTCTCAGAACCTTTACCTGACCTTGGGTCATTGGAAAGGGAACACCAATAATGACTAAGTTAGAGTGTTCAATAACTCTATGGGACATAAGCCCAGGGACTTACTTAACTTGATTTAAAGCAAATAGAGGTGTGACATTCTTGCTCACCTGAGTTTATTGAATAAGATTTATATTCACAACAAAAATGAATGGCTTGATGATTTATACTACCTACATATGATGGATGAAATAAGTAATCATTCAAACTAACAGTGTCATACCCAAAGAGAAATAAGCCTCACAATGACAAAGCTCTATCAAAGGTGCTTACTACCTGGTTTTATTCTCTCTGAACACCATTATTTTAACCTAAAAAAATCTGGATCCATTCTGTCATGCTTTCTCAGTACAAGAATTCCTAAAAGATCTTCAAAAATCTTCAGAAAAATAGCAAATGGATCCACTGAGGCTGACTGAACTCACATTCTGTGATGAGAACAATATGTTTATTGGTTATAACTACTTGGCCTTTCAGGTTAGACCACGTGTAATGATTTTTCTCTTTTGTTTCACCTTCTTACTGGAGAATAAGAGAACACTTAATCCATGAAAGATAATCAACTATCATCTGTCCTGGTCACATCTAAATGCTCTTTCATGAGTCCCCTGATATTCCAAAACCCCCTACAATTTGATCTACTTTATTTTGATGACTTGATTATCAAGTCTCAGTACGTGCTTATGCACCTGCTCAAAAGAAAGCCTGGGAAGGCTCATTCTCTATTGATTTATCTGAAACATCTGGCCTTTCCCAGACCTCATCAATCTGGGAAAGAGAATTGAATCTCATTAACTGAAAGCCTTTTGCAACCCTTTCCCTAACCCCAGAGCTGCTGCTGCTGCTGCTGCTGCTGCTGCTAAGTCACTTCAGTCGTGTCCAACTCTGTGTGACCCCATAAACGGCAGCCCACCAGGCTCCCCCATCCCTGGGATTCTCCAGGCAAGAACACTGGAGTGGGGTGTCATTGCCTTCTCCAAACCCCAGAGCTACACTCAGCTATTTCTGAGGGTCCTAGCGGTGCTTGTAGGAGTTTAGTTCCTTCTTGGACTTCTATGATCATTCATTTTTCTGAAGCTCACCAAACCTCTCTCTCTTGAGTTTTGCTCTCACTGAAAACACTGTCCTCTTTGAGAAGACCAATATTTATTCCAAGGATGCCAGGGCTTCCAAAGCTGCCCTCACCAGGTGCCAAAGCTGGGTGCTCTCTCTTCTGTCCTCAAGACAGCAAAGTTTTGCTATCTTTCCCCATGAAGTAGGGGAAATTGATATCTCCCTAGCTCAACAGAGAACCAAATATGCTTTGATTGTCCCCCATAAGGTTGGACAAAACTATAGCTTATTTGGTTTCTACCTATCACCCCAAATCTCCAAATTGTTCAAGAATGGATCAATGGACCCAACGAGAAAAATAATCTGACATATACACCCATCTCCAGTTATTCTACCATCTCCAGTTGTTCCCCAAATGTCCCAAGCAAATACTGTCTCTTCTCCGTAGGACCAAAAGTCCTGAGGCAAATTAACTCCTCCTGGTTCTGTTTCTGTTTTATTAGACACTTTCTAATGCCATTTTACAGTCTCTGCTATATAAGAAAGCTATAACTTGCTCTAATTTTATAGTAGACCATTTGTTTTTATTTCCCTAGTCCCAACCATCTATCCTTGTCTATTTCTAAACTATAGACACAGAAGCAAGAGTCTTCTCTGACAACCAGAATCCCCTAAGATTTACCAAAACTTTACTTGATATTTGCAGAGTATGTGTGGTTTCTATCGTCTAGCCTTTCTGTGGAAAATTCTAAAGCTGTCGAATGAGTCTTTCTCTTGTAGGCCCTTTATACAAAATTGGACAAAGTGAAGTGATCTAAAAATTACATATCAGTGGGACTTCCTTGGCTGTCCAGTGGTTAAGCCGCCATGCTTCCACGGCAAGGGGCAAGGGTTTGATCCATGGTTGAAAACAGTTCCTGCGAGCCACACTGCCAAAAAAAAAAACAAATAAATAAATTACATCTCAGAACCTCAAGAGTTTCTCTGTAAACTGATCACAAAATATTGACTCATTTATTTTAAGAAGGCATGTCCTGCTCATTATAACTTTTTCTCAAATATTCCTCACAAGGAAAAAAATGTGTTTGTCCTCAAGTTCTATTCAAAATCTCACCACCCTTGAATACCTTCTTGACCCACATACCATCTACAACTTTTCCCTCCCTCGTTTCAAAAGAAAAATAAATCACTCTGTTAGTTCTTATCTCCTATAGTTCATTATTTACTAATATATTACACTTCTCTTTAGAATATAACTGTTCACGTGTGTTTTCCTCATCTGTAAGCCACAAAGACAGAGGCTACATCATCTTCATCCATTCATTTATTCAGTCATTAATTTATTCAGTCATTCACTTATTCATTTATATCTGGTTTCACTATGTGCCAGTCACTGTATCAGGCCTCTATCTCACTAAGAGACATTAAATGACTAGCTTTTGCCTGAGTAAAGAGGAAGAAATGGTCAATTAAGAAATACATAAGGACTTTCTTGGCCGTATGGTGAATAAGAATCTGCCTGCCAATGCAGAAGATGCAGGTTTGATCCCTGGTCAGGAAAGATGCCACACGTCTTAGAGCAACCAAGCCCGTGGGCCACAGCTACTGAGCTGACATGCTGCAACTACTGGAGCCCATCTGCCTAGAGCCTGTGCTCTGCAACAAGAGAAGCCACTGCAGTGAGAAGCCTGCGCACCACAACAAAGAGGAGCCCCTGCTTGCTGCAAGCAGAGAAAGTCCTCGCACAGCAAGGAAGAATAAATAAATAAATAATAATAAATTAATTAAATACTTCTTTAAAAAAAGAAATAAATAACTTCCCAAAACCTCCAAAAAATGATTTTCCATTCTTGGGTTGCTTCTTCCTAGTGCTTCTGCTGTGACACTTTCAGTTGTTCTACCAGTGGATGACATTTCTCATCTCTTCAAATCACTTAAAGACTACAAAAAATTTTTTTAAAGTTATATGTAAGGACACTGGATTTGGTAACTCTAACTCTGGTTCCCTGAAATTCACATTCCTGAGAGTCTACTTATCATCACCGCCTAATGTTCTCAAATTTCCCTCTCTTCACCTTTTGACTGACCCCTCACAATGGACATAAATCCTTCCCTCAATCTTCCATAACAGAACTAAGCCCATATTGTTATATTTAGAAAAACATTACTAAATCCTCAAAGGTAATGCAAAATTACTCAAAGTTCTTAGATCTAGTACCTGGATATGAACATTCTCAGAGCCTACAGGTTTGGTTTATGCTCCTCAGATGGTCTTAGTCTACTTTTCTCCTGTGATACTGTAATTTATAATAAGAAATATATATTTGGTTTTGTCTCATTTCCTTGGCATTTCTTGAAGAGAGGAATAAAGATGCCTTTGTTATGTTAATGAGGTGACTTTTGCACCCCACCTAAGGATAGGGGCAGGTTGCCACTGGAGCCAAGGGGATGATTGGAGGGTTGGAACTTCCAGTCCCACACCATGACCTTAGGGGAAGGGAAAGGGGCTTGGGGTTGAGTTCAATCACCAATGGCCAATGATTTAATCAATTATGCCTATATAATGAAGCCTCCAAAGGGAAAAAAAAAAGCAGAAGGACTGGGTTCAGAGAGCCTCTGGGTTGGTGAGCATTTAGAGGTTAGGGAGAGGAGCCCCTGGAGCTCCAGGCTCCTTCCACATACCTTTCCCTATGCATCTCTAACAATGACATCTGAGTTATGTCTTTTCATAATAAACCAGTGAACTAGTAATGAAAATGTTTCTTTAAGTTCTGTCAACCACTGTAGAAAATTAATTGAATTCAAGGTACAGGTCATGGGAACCTCTGATTTATAGCCAATTGGTCAGAAGCACAGGTAACAGCCTGAGTTTGTGATTGCCTTCTAAAGGGAGGGAGAGGAAGTCTTATAGAACTGTCTCCCCTAACCTGGAGGATCAGTTGCTTCCTCCAGGTAGGTGAAATTCAGACCTGAGCAGAACTTTTTTGAATTGTGGGACACCCAGCTGGAGTCCTGAGCTTTGCTTGTTGGTATGGGGAACACACACACACACACACACACACACACACACACACACAGAAATTTGGTCCAGAAACCCAAAAAGATCTCTCAACTCAAAGGATGCCCCCAGGCAAGAGCCAAGGAATACCCTGACACATTTCTATCTTCTTCCACTCAAGTCTAGGCCCAATGGGCGATGGCCTAACATAAGAATGAGTTCCCTCTCCTTCCTGCTAAGCTCCATCTTCATCTTCCTTTGAATTACCATCATGCCATAATAATCAACACTGGAAATCTCTAGACATTCTGTGGGAGAATCAAGATCCTACTTTTGTCTGGGCCTTATCTATGAACCAAACTCCCAATATAAAAATAACCCAAGCTTGGGACAAGAAATAAGCACACATTAAGCTATGAAATTAGAAGATGCTTACTCCTTGGAAGGAAAGTTATGACCAACCTAGACAACATATTAAAAAGCAGAGACATTACTTTGTCCACAAAGGTCCATCTAGTCAAGGCTATGGTTTTTCCAGTGGTCATGTATGCATGTGAGAGCTGGACTATAAAGAAGCTGAGTGCAGAAGAATTGATGCTTTTGAACTGTGGTGTTGGAGAAGACTCTTGAGAGTCCCTTGGACTGCAAGATCCAACCAGTCCACCCTAAAGGAGATCAGTCCTGGGTGTTCATTGGAAGGACTGATGTTGAAGCTGAAACTCTAATACTTTGGCCACCTGATGCAAACAGCTGACTCATTTGAAAAGACCCTGATGCTGGGAACGATTGAGGGCAGGAGGAGAAGGGGATGACAGAGGATGAGATGGTTGGATGGCATCACCGACTCAATGGACATGGGTTTGAGTAGACTCTGGCAGTTGGTGATGGACAGGGAGACCTGGTGTGCTGCGGTTCATGGGGTCACAAAGAGTCGGACACAACTGAGCGACTGAACTGAACTGGGGCTTCCCAGGTGGCTCAGTGGAAAATAATCTGCCTGTCAATACAGAAGACAGGAGTTTGATCCCTGGGTTGGGAAGATCTCCTGGAGAAGGGAACGGCAACCCACTCTAATATTCTCACCTGGAGAATCCCATGGACAGAGGAGATTGATGGGCGACAGTCCATGGGGTCAAAAAAGAGTTGGGCATGACTTAGCGACTAGACAACAAAGGATGAGGGAGGATATTTTTCTAACACTGTCACCTCCTGAAGGCTGCTTCTCCTTCCCAGTGTGTTATTCTATTTTTCTTCTCTTGTCCATTAATCTTACTTCTTATGTATACCTTGCCCCTTGACTGTGGACTTGCCTCAGACTAGTTTTCTCAGCTTCAACTTCAGAACACCCAACCCAGAGAACTTGGCTTGTACATGCAACACATGCATATGTGCCCAAACCTTTAAATAGGCAAGAATAAACACATATCCCTCAGGAGCCCCTGGAGTGCATCATAAGACAAGCCTGCTGCAAACATGAAATATACTAGTTTTGTGCTTTATCCTAAAATGAGTACATATTTTGTACTCTAATTTCTGTTATATTGATCTTTTTTCATATTCATTTTAGATTTAAAATTACTCAAAATCACATTAAACAACCCAACCGTGTTCCACCTGTCTTACTGCCCTGCAGGTAAGAAGTTGATGTACTAAGCATGTCACTTTTAATATCTGGACTGAATTGAATTGAACTGGCAGTTAATAAATCAAATTCAGCAACCAGGCAATTGCTCTTGCCTGTCTGGTTATCATAATATTTCAAGAGTCTAGGATCACTCATGTAGATACAAATAGAATCAGCTTTTGGTGGTGGGGGTTATATGAGGAGAGAGGCTCTTTGTTTTAATGTTTGATAATCATGTCTGAGTGATCACACAGATGGCATATCAGGAAACTGTCAATAACCCACCAACATGTACAGCTTGTAATTGGTAAAAATTATGATCAACATATTTTCTCACTGAGAAATTAAGTAGCTTTTGTCATTTGTTCAGTTAAAATACCTGCTGGTCCACCAGACAGTGTATTTTACTATTTCGAGAAAACACTTCCCAAAGGAATGATGTTGTTCCTTATTTTACCACCAAAGTTATCATTTCCATCACATACACATGAATAAGGAGTTTCAAATGATTCAGTCTTCACAATCATCTTTTTTTAATCAATCTCAAAAATCATCTTCATTTCAGTATGTTTCTTATATGCCATAAAAACTTTAATAGTTTTGCCTTACACTTATTTATTAAGAGTATTCAGGCTCTTACAAATTGTTGGATAAGTCAAATTTGTAGCCCTTCTATCAATGATTAAGATAAAAATTTAATCAATTCACACTGTCTAGCTACTTATCCATTCTGGAGGGCATCTTTTTTCTGTACAGTTGAGTAATAAATCAATCTTCAATTTATAAACTCTAACCTACATCTTCTCCAAAGAATTTAGTATAGTATAAATATACATGGCTAGCAGGGAAAAAAAGTACTTTCAAAACTACTTCCTTGTTCATAATAAATTTCCCTTAGAACATAACTTTTATTAAAAACTGAAAATGTAGCTACATTTTTAAAATTTAAGTTAATTATTTGGAGGGATAATTTTTCCCTTCCAAAAATTTCTCAAGTACAACAAATGACTGTGTAAAAAATATAATCAAACCTAAATTAAATAAGTTACTTTTAGTGAAATAACTTGAAAGCAAAACTATACAAACTATTCCAAATTTTTACAGGAAAAAATTATATTTGGGGAGATAAATACATGTGAATATATTCCTGAGTTTTAGAATGGAATCTCCAAAAGTTAAGAGTGTGTAGATTTTTAAAGCAGCTACGTGCCAATAAAATTTTTGAAAAAGAATGTGTAGATTTTATCATATAAGAAAAAAACATTTTATTTTCACTCACTGCTGCTGCTAAGTCACTTCAGTCCTGTCCGACCCTGTGTGACCCATAGACGGCAGCCCACCAGGCTCCCCCTTCCCTGGGATTCTCAAGGCAAGAACACTGGAGTGGGTTGCCATTTCCTTCTCCAATGCATGAAAGTGAAAAGTGAAAGTGAAGTCGCTCAGTCGTGTCCAACTCTTCGCAACCCCATGGACTGCAGCCTACCAGGCTCCTCCGTCCATGGGATTTTCCAGGCAAGAGTACTGGAGTGGGGTGCCATTGCCTTCTCCGATTTTCATTCACATTTAAACATAATAAAATCTGAATTTGAAAGGTTTACAAGGAGTAAAGCGTCTGCCTACAATGCGGGCGACCTGGGTTCGATTCCTGGGTCGGGAAGATCCCCTGGAGGAGGGAATGGCAACCCACTCCAGTACTCTTGCCTGGAAAATCCCATGGACACAGGAGCCTGGTAGGCTATAGTCCACCGGGTCGCAAAGAGTCGGACACGACTGAGCGACTTCATTTTCACTTTCACTTTCACTTTCACTTTACAAGAACATCCTAAAGCTTTTAATTTGGATGCTGCTGTTTAATGCCAGTTCATTCATTCTGACAAGGGGTAGTTTTGCTATCTTTTCTGTTTAGTTCATGTTGAATGTTTATTTCACTTTTTAAAAAGTAAGATAAAGCTTAAATTCATATTACAAAGTAAAAGATGCCATTATGAAAAGGCTACATACTATATGATTTCAAGTATATGATATTCTGGAAAAGGCAAAACTATGAACACAATGGTTGCCAGAGATTGGAATTTGGCATGAATGGGATGAATAGACAGAGAACAGAGGATTTTTAAGGCAGTGAAACTGCTCTCTATGATACTATAATGATGGATACATACATTTATCCAAAGCCAAAGAATGCACACCAAGAGTGAACTTTAATGTAAACTACAGATTTTGAGTGATAATGAGTATCAAAGTAGGTTCATCATTTATAACAAAAGTATCACTCCAGTTCAGGATGTTAATAGTGGAGGCAGTTGCTCAGGTGTGCAGGCAGGGGATAAACAGAAACTCTCTGTACTTTCTGCTCCATTTTGCTATGAATCTAAAATTGCTCTAAAAAATAGTTTATTAATCGTTAGAAAGCAGGTTATATTTATTCTAGAAAATGCCATGATTTTTTTCAACTATCTACAATCTCTTCCCCTCCAAGAAAACCAATTTGAACATTTTAGTGTGAATCCCTTTTGTATTTTTCTAAGCCTATACACACCTGTGTGTGAATGTATGTGCTTTCTTTATTTAGAAAATGGGGAAATATGGCTATTGATACTCATTCTTTCAAATTAAATGCATGTGTGTGTATGTTTATATCAAAATATTGAAAAATACACCAAAGTAAGCTTTATGCACAATTCCCTTGGTGGGTCCTATGCATTTCTCCGGTTGATATCTCTTTGGAAAGATGAAGTACATACTACATTTCTCAGGCTCCTTTGCAGCTCTGATTCTAAATGTGAATAAGGTTCTACCAGAAGGAATCCCTTTTCCTCCCTTCTTTCAGATGGATTTTGCTGGCTAACAAAATCATGGAGACATGAGATTTCCTTGGGGACAGGATTCCAGTGCCCACTCTTCAGTGATCTGGGCATGGAGAAACAGCTGCCACTATATCTTGATTCTAACTCTCTGACTCTTGGATGGTAACTGACAATATTGGAGAAGTTTGTCTAGTTTTTGTTTGTTGGGAGGTTTTCCAATTTTATTGAGTTATATTTGACATACTGTTGTATTAGTCTATGGTGCTCAACATAATGATTTGATATAGATATATATACTGAGAAATGATTTCACAATGTTTCATTAATAGCCATCACTTCACATAGTTATAATTTTATTTTCTACTCTCTTGTCAACTTTCAAATATATAGTGCAGTATTCTTAAGTATATTTACCATGCTGTACATTACACTGGCTTGAAACTCAACATTAAAAAAAATAAGATCATGGCATCTGGTCCCATCACTTCATGGCAAATAGAAGGGGGAAATGTAGAAGCAATGACAGGTTTTATTTTCCTGGGCTCCAAAATCACTGCTGACAATGACTGCAGCCATGAAATTAAAAGACGTGTACTCCTTGGAAGGAAAGCTATGACAAAGCTAGACAGCATATTAAAGAGCAGAGACATCACTTTGCCAACAAATGTCCATATAGTCAAATCTATGGTTTTTCCAGTAGTCATGTACGAATGTAAGAGTTGGACCATAAAGAAAGTTGAGTGCTGAAGAATTGATGTTTTCACACTGTGGTGCTGAAGAAGACTCTTGAGAGTCCCTTGGACTGCAAGATCAAATAAGTCAATACTAAAAGAAATCAACCCTGAATATTCATTGGAAGGACTGTTGTTGAAGCTGAAGCTCCAATACTTTGGCCACCTGACGCTACAAACTGACTCATTGGAAAAGACCATGATGCTGGGAAAGACTGAAGGCAAAAGAAGAAGTGCACAGCGGAGGATGAGATGGTTAGAGAGCGTCACTGACTCAATGGGCATGAATTCGAGCAAATGCTGAGAGATTGTGGAGAACAGATGAGCCTGGTGTGCTGCAATCCATGGGGTTGCAAAAAGTTGGACATGACTTAGCAACTCAACAACAACAACATAACATCCCCAGGACTCAATTATCCTATAACTAGAAGCTTATGCCCTTTGACTACCTTAATCTTTCTCTCAAATTCTCTCAATCACTAGTCTGTTCTGTTTCTGAGTTTGAGGGGTTTTGTTTTTCTTTTTTTAGTCTCCACATACAAGTGAGATTATACCTTTCTCCTGTCTGATTTATTTCACTTAGTATAAAGGTCCATCCATGTTGTTTCAGAGGCTTCCCAGGTGGCTTAGCAGGTAAGGAATCCACCTTCAATGCAGGAGACATGGGTTCAGTCCCTAGGTTGGGAAGATCCCCTGGAGGAGGGCATGGCAACCCACTCCAGTATTCTTGCCAGAAGAATCCCGTGGACAGAGGGGGTTGGTGAGGTACGGTCCATGGGGTCACAAAGAGTTGGACAGAACTGAAGCGACTAAGCACACACGCATGTTGTTGCAAATGGCAGGATTCCCTCTTTTGTGGCTGCATAATATGTTGCTATTTATTTATTTTTATTTATGACTTATTTCCTTTGGATATATAAGCAGAAGTGGAATTGCTGGATCATATGGTAATTCTAGTTTTAGTTTTCTGGGGAACTTCCATATTGTTTTCCAAATGTCTTCACCAATTTACATTCCCACCAACAGCATACAAGCAATCTTAAGCACGTCCTTGCCCACATTTGTTATCTCTTACCTCTTTGGTAATAGACATTCTAACAAATGTCAGGTGGGATTGTGTTCTTGAACTTGGAGTTCCAGCAATGGCCTCAAAGGAGACTCTGGGGTGTCACTTTTTGATTGGTCTAGGAGTCATTCCATTCCCAAGAACCTACTTTTTCAGTTATTCCAATGATTTTGCAAATACTTAATTACCTGTTTTAAATCCTTCCCCACTTAAAATATTTAGAATGATTTCTCTTTACAACATGGAACACTGACTGACATAATCCCAACACCCTAAAATTTTTATAATAAAGTAATAACAGAGAATCCCCACCTTTGCCTATTTATTGCAACATGAACATGTTTCCCAATATACCTATCTTTGATCTCTTTATCTGCTTATATGCCTATCATCTGTATACCCATATACATGAAAATATTTTTGTGTTGTGAAATGGAATTATGCTGCACATGCTGGTCTGACATTTTTCCTCCTAAACCCTTTTCCCGAATGTGAATGTATCTCATTCACATTCACATGTGAATATATCTTGTTATTTTTTCATAACTACACAATGTTCTGTAGGATATTTGTAGCATAATTATTCAACCAATCCAAAAATTCCCCCATTGATGAACACATGTGTTTTTCCAAATGTTTGCTGGGAGAATGCTGTAATGAATATTTTTTTACATATTTCCTTGGGAGTTTTGATTTTATTGAGGTAGGATAGATTTCTGTAAGCAGAATTAACTCAAAGAATATGAGTATTTCAAAATTTTAACAGATAATGTCAAGTTAAATTCCAATAAACTTCTACAAATGTACACTCCATGCACAAATACGTGAAACTGCTTATATCTACATAACCTAGTTATAACTGGATACTAATGACTTTTTTGCCAATCTAATAGCGTTTAAAAATAATATACTTTTAATGTTTATAAAGTAACATTTTAAAAGTATCATCTCTAAATTTCCTTTCTTGGATTGCAAGTAAGATAGTGTCATTTCACATTTTTACTGGCCATTTGCAGTTTATGTGCTGTGATTGTCCTTTCACATGTACCTTTTGCCCAGTGAATTAATGTTCTCATCTATTTGTAAGCACTTTTAGTATATTAAAGATATTATCAAAAAAAAAAAGATATTGTCCCTTTATGTTCTCTCTCTCTCTCTCTCTCTCTCACACACACACACACACACACAGAGGAAAGAGACTATTCTCCCAGTTTGTTGTTTGATATTTGTTGTTGACTTTTGCTAAAGCAAGTTTTTTTATGTAACATGGGTTTATTTTATTGCTCAAAAAAGTCTCCATGACTTTGATATTTTGCAAATATTTTTACTGTTTGTCTTTTGTTGTTTATAATTAAAAGTTTAACCCACCAAATTTTTAATTGTCTGTATTATATAAAATCAAGATTTAACTTTATTTTAGTTCAGATGGATAGATAACAGTCCCAGCAACAATTACTATCTAAGCCATCCTTTCCTCAATTGAAATTAATTGCTTAACTCTGCATATACCTGGATCCATCTCCAAGTTTTTATTTGTGTTTCACTGGACTATTGTCCAGTTCCTATTCAAATGCCATATTGATTTAATCACACTTTTTATAGATAGTAAGCTCTGGCATCTATTAAAAAAGAAATTTCCATTTACTGGGTATTTTTTCCTTTTTGAAATATTTCTTGCCATTCATAGCATGTTTATTCTTCAAGATCAATTTCAGGTTTATTTTCTTTTATTAAAATAAGCTGGAACATTACTCAAGTTAAGTTAAATTTATATATTAATTTAGAAATGATTGACATTCTTGGAATGATTGCGATTTTATGATATAAAGTCTCACCATCCAGGAACACGACATGTCTTTTCCTTCAATTGATTCATGTCTTGTCCTTCAATAGTAACACTCCTCTTCCTTCATATAGATCTTGTGATTTCTATTGAGGTTCTTCCTAAAGAGATTGACAGTTCTACAGAATATGACAAACTAGCATGGACTCATGGCTCTTTCCCTTGAACCAAATCTTGGAGAAACCACCAAAGTGAGAGGGAGGTAACTGGATCCCAGTATAAAAATATAATGGGAGAAATGGTTGGGAAGATGACATGACTGAGCCCAAGCATGAAACTGAAGAAGGTCTGAGCCAAAGGAAGCCATGCCCCATGACTTGGGGAGTGATGGGAAGCAGTTGTCTAAAAGGGCCTTTTATTCTCTTGCCCACATTGCCTTGGGAGTGAAAGCAAGTAACTCAGATTGGAACTTGAACTCAACCAAAACCCATGGACTTCCAACTGAGATTGCACATGTGGTTTCAGGACTTAACTAAGCTCAGGTTCTTAATGTCTCATTGCAGAAAAAAATCAGTCAGAGCCAAAGTGATATTTAAGAAGTGGGTTTCTTTAGAGAGAAGCACACTCCACATGCAGAGCATGGGCCATCTCAGAAGGCAAGAGCATCCTTGAAATATGGCATGGTTAGTTTTTATGGGCTGGGTAATTTCATAGGCAATGAGAGGGAGGATGATTCCAACTATCTGGGGAGAGGGGCATAGATTTCCAGGAATTGGGCTACCACCCACTTTTCCACCTTTGATGACTGACCTCAGAACTTGTTGCTTGTGAGTGTGTCATTTAGCTCGCTGTTGTGTTACAATGAGCATATAGTGAGGCTCAAGGTCTAGTGGAAGTTGACTCGTCTGCCATCCTAGACCCATTTAGTCTAATCAGTTTATGTCACGCCCTTAGACTATGTCATTCTTTCAAAGGTTGTGCCCTGGCCCCTTCCCTCCTGTTTCAGGAGGATTGTTGCCCATTTCTTCACAATGACTTGCTAAAAAGCAGCATCACTAACCCAATACTAATTCCAATGCTAAGTGGCAGACTCACAGTAGGGTGACTCTAACTGAGTGAAGTGTTGGTAACAAGAAGTGCACAGAGTCTGGTCAGTCACTAAGCATTCCTTTCCACATCCTTCCCTCTATCTCACCCTGTGGAAGCATCAGTCACGATAGAGGAAGAGAGCCTCTGGACAGCATAAGTACTTACAGCAGAGATATTAAACAGATAGGGGATGCTGAAGGACAGGGTCCCCTTGTGGGTGGAATGAAGTAAACAGAAAATGGTTGAGATCACATTACAATACTAGAAGCTCTCTACTCTGTTCATACCCCATTTCCACTCTCAACCTCACCAATAGGAGAACAAGGCAGGGCAGAGGATCTTATCCCTTCATTAAAGTACATGTTACCTATCAAGGTAGTTGATAGCTCCCAAAGAATATGAGCTTGCACAGAAAAATGTTAGCAAAATAGGCCTGAGACTGTTATACTTAGAAAGGCCTGTTTGCAAGGCTGAACCTTCTCTTTCACCCTAAGAAGATGTAAAGGTATTAAAAAAAATACACACGTAGCAAACATAATACTTAATCATAAATTATTTAAAACATTCCCCTTGAGATTAGGAACAAGAAAATGGATGGTGACAATTATCATTTCTATTCAAGTGTAAGTGTACACTGTCGAATGAAACCAAAAATAATATATGAGTCTATACTGATATAAATAAAGGAATGAATTAATGAAGAGAACGGAGAGTTTTTCCTTTAAAGCAGAATGTCATTAATAAGCTAGAAGGAATGATGGAATTAGAAAATCACCATTTGATAAACTATCACAGTAATAATTAATTCAGCTAAGAAACACTGATAGCTGTAAAACTAATGAGTGAAAGCTTGATGAGGAAAGGTGTATGTACATACTCTTGATGCATTTCCTCAAAACATATCTATTAATTGCAAAGAGAAAAAGAGTAACTTTAGGGACTTCCCTGGTGGCCCAGTGGGTAAGACTCCATGCTCCCAATGCAGGGTGCCTGGGTTCAGTCCCTGGTCAGGGAACTAAATCCCATATGTGCAGTCAAATAAATAAAAAATTTTTAAAGAGTAATTTAAAATGGAGAAAGCCAAATAAAGCCAGTTTAATAAAATGATGAAGTAATGAGACAAATAAATATGTGTTCCTCAACCAAAATTGAAAAACGCACATGTAGCCAGTGTTCATTCAGTTCAGTTCAGTTCAGTCGCTCAGTCATGTCCAACTCTTTGCAACCCCATGAACCACAGCACATCAGGCCTCTGTGTCCATCACCAACTCCCAGAGGTTACCCAAACTCATGTCCATTGAGTCGGTGGTGCCATCCAACGATCTCATCCTCTGTCATCCCCTTCTCCTCCTGCCTTCAATATGATTGAACATCAGGGTCTTTTCAAGTGAGTCAGCTCTTTGCATCAGGTGGCCAAAATATTGGAGTTTCAGCTTTAACATCAGTCCTACCAATGAACACCCAGGACTGATTTCCTTTAGGATGGACTGGTTGGATCTCCTTGCAGTCCAAGGGACTCTCAAGAGTCTTCTCCAACACCACAGTTCAAAAGCATCAATTCTTCTGCACTCAGCTTTCTTTATAGTCCAGCTCTCACATCCATACACAACTACTGGAAAAACCATAGCCTTGACTAGATGGACCTTTGTGGACAAAGTAATGTCTCTGCTTTTGAATATGCTATCTAGGTTGGTCATAACTTTCCTTCCAAGGAGTAAGCGTCTTTTAATTTCATGGCTGCACTCACCATCTGCAGTGATTTTGGAGCCCAGAAAAATAAAGTCAGGCACTGTTTCCACTGTTTCCCCATCTACTTGCCATGAAGTGATGGGACCAGATGCCATGATCTTCGTTTTCTGAATGTTGAGCTTTAAGCCAACTCTTTCACTCTCCTTTTTCATTTTCATCAAGAGACTCTTTAGTTCTTCTTCACTTTCTGCCATAAGGGTGGTGTCATCTGCATATCTGAGGTTATTGATATTTCTCCCAGCAATCTTGATTTCAGCTTGTGCTTCTTCCAGCCCAGCATTTCTCATGATGTACTCTGCCTATAAGTTAAATAAGCAGGGTGACAATATACAGCCTTGACATACTCCTTTTCCTATTTGGAACCAGTCTGTTGTTTCATGTCCAGTTCTAACTGTTGCTTCCTGACCTGCATACAGGTTTCTCAAGAGTCAGGTCAGGTGTAGCTAGGACATGGAAGCGACCTAGACATCCATCATCAGATGAATGGATAAGGACATATATACATACATACAATAGACTATTACTCAGCCATAAAAAAGAATGTATTTGAGTCAGTTCTAATGAGGTGGATGAACCTAGAGCCTATTATATAGAGTGAAGTAATTCAGAAAGAGAAAGACAAATATAGTATATTAATGCCTGTCTATGGAATCTAAAAAGATGGTACTGATGAACCTATTTACAGGGGAACAACAGTGAAGCAGACATGGAGAACAGACTTATGGACCCGGGAAGTGGGGTGAGGGGAGAAGGAGAGGGTGAGATGAATGGAGAAAGTAACACGGAAGCATACACACTGCAATGTGTGAAACAGATAACCAATGGAAATTTGCTGTATGACTCGGGAAACTCAAACTGGGGCTCAGTAACAACCTAGATGGATAAGAAGGGGTGGGAGGTGGGAGGGAGTTTAAAGAGGGAGAGGACACATGTATACCTATGGCTGACTCATGTTGATGTACAGCAGAGGTCAATACAACATTGTGAAACAATTTTCCTTCAATTATAAATAAGTTTGGAGGAAAAATATGTTCCTTTTGTTGGAATGCAGTGAGAAGTATAACAGCCTCGGTTCTGAGATATTTCTGCCAAAAATTTATAACCTGAATCTAATCATTAGAAAAGATCACGTAAATACAAACTGAGGAATGTTCTGGCCTATAACCTTTGAGTGTTAAGATTATGAAAAAAATAGGAAACGCTCCAAATATTGAAAGAGTCAAAACAACATTCAACAGTGTTCCTGGATTGTACCCAACTATCTATTGTTAACAGCAGAAAAAGACTGTCATTATCCAATTATACAAAAGGTTAAGTTGCAACTTAGTGCAGATGCCCACTGACAGTGCACCCTGAGGGGAATTTAGGATGGAAAAAAACTAGATGAAGAACTCTGTGCTTTGGATAAACAGGCCCTTATATATTTAGATGAACATCTCAGAAAACATTTCAATGACTACAGATGCTTGCCTCTTTCCAAAAATAGAAAAGTCCTAAAAATATGAACTTGAGGTATCTATACTTTGTGATTAGCAGTAATCTTTTACCAAGATGTATCCTTGACTACCTGTATTTCCTAGCTAAAACAAAAAAAAAGCATATAGGCTGGCTCCTCTACCTCTTCAGTGCAGTTTCTCAGAGCTACTGAGAGGCTGCCTCCCAGGCTGTAGTCCCCAGTAAGGCCCCTGAATAAAACTTAACTCATAACTTTTATGTTGTGTATTTTTCCTTCAGTAAAAACTATACAGGACATGACTGGGAGAATTGGTGAAACTTGAATGGGATCTATAAATTAGATAATAGTAACGCATTAGTATTTCCTAATTTTCATGGTTGTATTGTGGTTATGCGAGAGGTCTTTGTTTGCCTGAATTACACTTTAAGGGCTCTCTGGTAGCTCAGATCATAAAGAATCTTCCTGCAGTGCAGGCGACCTGGATTTAACCCCTGGGTCTGAAAGATCCCTTGGAGAAGGGAATGGCTAACCCCTCTGGTATTCTTGCCTGGAAAATCCCATGGACAGAGGAGCCTGGCTACATAGGGTCTCAAAGCGTCAGACACAACTAAGTGACTAATATTTTCACTTTTCACTTTCACATTCTAAAGAAAGTGTCCCCAGGTCCCAGGCCACAGACCAGGTCAGTGGCCTATTAGCAACCAGGTCACACAGCAAGAGGTGAGAAGCGGGTAAGTGATCAAAATTTGTATTTACAGCCACTCCCCATCACTAGCATTGCCACCTAATCTCCCACCTCTTTGGAGCAGTTTCTCAGAGCTTTCTGAGATGCTGTCTCTCAGGCTGCAGTCCTGATTTTGCCCCAAATAAAATGTAACATGCAAGTCTCACGTTGTATATTTTTTTTAAGTCAGTTGAAATTTTTGGAGATTTGAGATGGTCTGCAATTGACAGATTTCTCCTAAAGTTATCTGATCACTCTACTTTCTATTCCATTCATTCTTGGTAATTTTTAAATTTCCATCTTCTTTCTGCTTTATTCTCAGAAGCGTACTGCTGAATCAAATGCAGACTCCATGGCCATTCCCTCCCTTCTCTAAGAAGAAAGTTATTACACATTTATAACAGACCATTCTGTGAGCAAAAATAGTTTTACAATCTCTCACTCTTTTAAGTATTTCTTCATTCTCAGAAGCATCCAAATCATTTCTTCACTGCTGCTGCCTCCTCCAGAGTTAGTTAATTCATCAAATATTTATTGAGAAAATACTATGACCCATACCATTCTAGAACCTGGGAATTCCTTCTTTGGAAAGAATGATGCTAAAGCTGAAACTCCAGTGATTTGGCCACCTCATGCGAATGGTTGACTCATTGGAAAAGACTCTGATGCTGAGAGGGATTGGAGGCAAGAGGAGAAGGGGACGACAGAGGATGAGATGGCTGGATGGCATCACTGACTCGATGGACCTGAGTCTGAATGAACTCCAGGAGTTGGTGATGGACAGGGAGGCCTGGCATGCTGCAATTCATGGGGTCACAAGGAGTCAGACATGACTGAGTGACTGAACTGAACTGAAGAGAAAACATACTCTAATCACCCCTGCCTCCGAACAGGTCATAAATTCTTTCTGTATCTATCAGAGTGTAACCGCAGGCTTATTGATTATTAACTGTTTAAACACCTAACACTTGATAACACTTTAATAATAGGGTTATTTGTGATTGTATTTACCCTTCCTTTGTTTTATGTAAGTCTCAAGGAAATTGGGGTGGTGGGTTTGGATACATACACATGGGGTATAAAAGATTTTCACAAATGCTGGTCGGGGTCCTTGGCTAAGAGGAGACTCTGCCTTGGGCCCGCCGGCGTAATAAACCGCACTCCACTATCTGCATTGTCCTTCTGAGTGAGTTTGTTTCCCAGAACGCCTGGCTATAACAGCACCTGGGCAGAGTGCAGCAGGGTAAGGGAACCCGGGAGGACTGCTCTGCCACGTAGCTCACAGTCCTGGGTTTATGGTGACGGGATTAGTTTCCAGGTTGTCTCTGGCCAATCATTCTGACTCAGGGTCCTTCCTGGTGGTATGCACATGGCTCAACCAACCAGAAGGAATCCAAAGGACAAATGGACTGGGGGTCTCCTGTCTCCTTTTGATCTTTCCCGGATTCTTCTGATTGATGGTGGCTTGTTAGTTCCATGTTCCTTACCAGGACCTCCTGTTGTAAAATAACTATGCACATGGCTACTGTGGTGCCTGACCAGGGTGGATGGTTTCAGTCAGAGATTTCCTCTAAGACGTTTGTGGAAGAAATGGAAAGGGAACATGGCAGGAGGGCTGGGAACCTGGAGCAAGTAAGAGGTGTGTGAGGCTGTGACTGAAGGAAAGAGAAGTCTGAAATCACAGAGCTTTGAGCACCAGGAAAAGTGTTGTAAATTATTCTAAGTGCATTGGGAAGCCTTTGCAGGTTTTTCCTCTGGAGAGGACTTGGTCTTATTTACATTTGAAAAGATCATTCTCTCATCACCAGCCTGTGTGGCAATGCTTCCTCTTTGAGCCTGACCTCCCAGCAAGAGGTCGGAGGACTCTGAATTTGTGAGGTGTAGTTAGTGCTTGCAAAGCCTTGCTCTCACAGGAGGTCAGCTGTGACCCCCTTGTCCTCCAGTCCAGCTCCGCCCAGCCACCACCTTCTGAAGATTTAGAGTTTCCAGGCCTGAATTGACTTGGGCTATTCAATGATACAAAAACCTTTCTTTCCACCTTCTTTTCCTCAGAAGTTTGATCTGATGCTGCTTCCTCTAACATCCCACTTCCTTTCTCTCTGTTCTTTTGAAGCAAGCTGACTGCTGAGCTGTGAAAGGTGAAGCCAACTGCTCACACTAACCCTGTTTCTTTTACTCCCTGTAGAACCAACACAGCAGATCACAGTACCTCCCTTTCCTTTCCTACTTACTTTTGTTTTGCCTATAAAATAAAGTCTGTCCTTTAAGTTGATTTCATTCTCCCTGAGTTTCTGATCTAAAAAATCCAACATTTCTGACCACACGTGAAATTCTGAAGCCCCCTCACCCTTCACTGTCACCCACATTCTGTTGCAGGAAGGGGGACTCTTTCCGGGGCCCAAGAGTGGGCGCTTGTCTAACACTCAGAAATGAATTGTCCAAGAAGACACTCATGCTCACAATGCAAGAGATTTTATTGGGAAGGGGCACCTGGGCAGAGTGCAGGAGGGTAAGGGAACCTAAGAGGACTACTCTGCCACATGGCTTGCAGTCTCGGGTTTATGGTGATGGAATTCGTTTCTGGGTTTTCTCTGGACGGTCATTCTGACTCAGGGTTCTTCCTAGTGGCTCATGCATCACTCTGCCAGGACAGATTACAGCAAGAAGGATGCTGGGAGGCAGAAGGGCACGTGGAGTCTCCTTTTGACCTTTCCTGAACTCTCCCAGTTAGTGATGGCTTGTTAGTTCTGTGTTCCTTACTGGGACCTCCTGTGGTAAAATAACTCACACAAATGGTTACTATGGTGACTGGCCAGGGTGGGCAGTTTCAGTGTGTTTTCCCAAACAATTCCACTGCAGAGCAAACCTATTCCCTATAGCCACAAGCATCTGAAGCAAAGATCTTTCAAAGGTTCCCCTTTTTCCTTACGTTTGTGATAATTTCCATTTTTTTTCCTCCACCACAAGCTGACAAACTGTTCACAGAGTCAGAGTCTTCTTTCTTCTGTATTTATTCAATGATGAATCCCTTTAACCTACTGGATCTCTAATCCAGACCCTGGGCTTTGAAATCCAATTAGAAACTGAGCAGGACCCTATGAAGCTCCTGGCCTTTAAAACAGTTGCTAATCAGGGAAGGGGAAGGCAGAGACAGCAAGGAGCAGCCAAGAAACAGTCGTGCTGTCTTGGGTCAGGGTCCTAGTTCTGCCTTGAAGGATACATATAACAGTATTTTTGAGCTCTCTGTTGGCTTCCCTGATTGCTCAGTTGGTAAAGAATCCACCTGCAATGCAGGAGACTCCAGTTTTGTTGCAGGAGGGGGGACCCCTACCTGGGCCCGAAACTGGGCTCTTGTCTAACAATCGGAAATGAATTGTCTGAGGAGACACATGTGCTGACAAAGAGATTTTATTGGGAAAGGACACCCGGGTGGAGAGCAGTAGGGTAAGGGAACCCAGGAGAACTGCTCTGCCACGTGGCTCGCAGTCTCCGGTTTTATGGTGATGGGATTAGTTTCCGGGTGGTCTTTGGCCAATCATTCTAATTCAGAGTCTTCCCTGGTGGGGCACACATCACTCAGCCAAGATGGATGCTAGCGAGAGGGATTCTGGGAAGTGGACGGACAACCGGTGTCTCCTTTCGACCTTTCCCAAACTCTTCCTTGATGGTGGCTTATTAGTTCCGTATTCCTTATCAGGATCCCCTGTCATAAAATAACTCATGCAAATGGTTACTATAGTACCTGGCCAGGGTGGGCGGTTTCAGTCAGTGTGCTTCCCCTAACAGTTTGATTCCTGGGTCAGGAAGATCTGCTGGAGAAGGGATAGGCTACCCACTCCAGTATTCTTGGGCTTCCCTTGTGGCTCAGCTGGTAAAGAATCCACCTGCAATGCAGGAGCCCTGGGTTGGATCTCTGGGTTGGGAAGATCCTCTGGAGAAGGGAAAGGCTACCCACTCCAGTATTCTGGCCTGGAGAATTCCATAGACAGTACAGTCCATGGGGTCGCAAAAAGTTGGACATGACCGAGTGACTTTCACTTTACTTCACTTGAGCTCTCTATAAAACTAAAACCACCAACAAATGGAATATGTTAGCATTATTCATTCTAGAAAACGTCAGAGTTTGCTAACTTCGAGAAGTTCATCCTGAGACCACCTGAAGCCAGATTTTAAAAGTGCAAGTCCTATATACCCTAATCCTTATCAGCAACTCTGCACTTGAACTATTGCTATAAAACTCCTCACCAAGTCTGCATGAGTTAGGACACACAGTTTTAAGGAGCACAAGCCCACCATGTCCCTCTTTGCCTGGAAAAGCAATAAAGCTATTCTTTTCTACTTCACCCAAAACTCTGGGTGTTAATTAACTCTGAGAGTTAATTCAGCGTTGGACTACAGAGGCCAGATTCGACTGTTCGCAGACCCTCTCTGCTGTCTTGTAAGAGGTTGTCCATTATTCTGCTCAAGCCTGAAGTCTGCTCAGCCCCACTTCCTACTGTTTGTATATTGTTCATTCACTGTCATGTCCGACTGTCTGAGACCCCGTGGATTGCAGCACTCCAGGTTTCCCTGTCCTTCACTATCTTCCTGAGTTTGCTCAAACTCATGCCATTGAGTCAGTGATACCATCCAGCCACCTCATCCTCTGTAACCCCCTTCTCCTCCTGCCCTCAATCTTTCCTTTTTCAGGGTCTTTTCCAATGAGTCGGCTCTTTGCATCAGGTGGCCAAAGTACTGGAGCTTCAGCTTCAGCATCAATCCTTCCAATGAATATTCAGGGTTGATTTCCTTTAGGACTGACTGGTTTGATCTCCTATAGATCTGATTATAGGTGTGGAACCACAAAATATAGAGCTATCAAAAGAGAAGCTTCTGTCTGTCTCCATGCTCCTGTTAGAGCTCTGAAAGAACAATCTCATCTCTTTCCCTGTGTGCTCTAAAGGAATTGAGCAATAAACATAGGACTCAGGAGGGATCACAACATCAGCCCTGTGGCTGGTGTTAGGGAAGGGAAACAGTTCCCTCGACCCTTTTAAGTTCTTCCGGCTGGTCTAAAAATTAAATTGGCATGAGACAAATTAACAGGAGAAAACCAAATTTAATTGTGTATGAATAAAGGTCCCATAAGAAAAATGAGGCACAAGGATTAGTTAGGGAATTGTGGCTTATAAGCCACTGAAAGAAGGAGAATGGGGTAGGAATTTGAGCCTTCAAAGGGGAAAAAGATATTTCACATAGAGATAGAAAAACAAATGTTTCCTATGCCATACAGAGACAGTGGGACACAATGAGGGGTTTGGTCTCCAAGCCCTGCCAAGTTCCCCCTACTGAAACAGAAGGGAAGCGGGCAGCACACAATTAAAAGAATAACATAACTTGAGGATGTGACATAAACTAATTAGAACCAAATAGGTCCAAGATAGTGGATGAGTCAACTTCCAGTAGACCTGAGCCTCAGCATACACTACTTGTAACACGTCAACAAGCTAAGGGACACACTCACCAGCATCACCATCAAAGATCAAAAAGTAGGCAGGGGCTCAATTCCTAGAAACCTCTGCCCCTTACCTGAAATAGTTGACATAATCCTCTCACTCATAAGCCTATGAGATAACCAAGCCCATGAAAACTAATCACACCATATTTCAGGCCCTTTTGCCTTCTGAGATGGCCCACACTCTGTGGAGTTTGTTTCTCTCTAAATAAATCCATTCCTTACCTATCACTTTGTTTCTCACTGAATTCTTTCTGTTCTGAGGCACAAAAGAACCTCAGCCTCAGTAAGTCCAGACACCAGGTGAGTGACTCTAATGAAAAGACCATGGGTTCAAGTGCCAATCTAAGATGATGATTTTGGCCATTTTGGCAAGTTACTAAATTTTTCAGGTTTTTCCTAAGTATAAATTAAATTTTTGTTTTATTTTCTCCTGTTAATTTGTCTAATGTCAATTTAATTCTTAGGCCAACAAAACAGCCTAGAGGCATGGAGGAAAAATTCTTCCTCCTTAACACAAATATGAAGGATAGGTTTGAAGAAATAAAAGCTCAAAATGTAAGGATGAGGGACACACATAAAAGTAATCTGGGTGATAATAAACAAGAAGAAAAAATAATGGAAATTTCACATAATAAAAACTGGTGATCCTGAAGAAAAAATAGAACAAATTAAACAGAAACAACAACAAAAACGCCTTTTTCAGTTTTTGAATATTCAAATTGAAAGGATTAAAGAATTAAAGATAAATCTAATATTTAATGACCACATCCTGCTGGTGGAAGCAGAATGCTGGAAAAATTCTATTCCTGTATTCTTTAGATAATTTAATAAAACACAGTAGATGGGGTTGGTGTGCCTGTGAAAAGGAAATGAAAATATTGGCAGGACTACAGTTAAAAACACTCAGTCTTTTAGGAGAAAAGTCAGCCCACTTGCTCTTAAACTATGATTAAAATTCAGTGGCTCTCTACCTCCCCTGAAAGCTGGAATTACTTGAAGAGCTTTAATAAACACTGATGTTTGGGTCCCACACCCGCCTCCCAATTCAGGTTTAATTAGCTTAGGGCATGGCTTGGTAATCCTAATGTGGAACCATGTTTAAGACCCTCTTCTCAGCACTATCCCATGTGCTGATAGAAAAAGAGTGGTGAAAGGAGAAGGAAATACACTCCCCCGGGGCACAAGGGGTCAGTGAAACATCAGAGCCAGAAACACGGGAAATGTAAGGTGTAATCCCCAGAAGGCATCTTCAGGATTAGCGAAAGGGCCTCAGGGCCATAGGTGGCATTTGGCCATAGGTGGCATTTGTCACCATGTTTTTTGTGGTTTTTTGTGGTTTTTTTTTTTTTCACTTGCGCACCTGCCAGTTAAGGATGTTAGGACTGAAGGTCCCACCAGCACAGACACTGCTAATCTCTTCTGGCAACAGCACAAAGTCTTACATGTTCATACCTCCAATGTCTCCCACCAAACACTGGTTTTTATCAAAGCCCCCAGTGAACACAGACTGCTCCTTTCCCGGGATGATGCTGGCCTTTGCCCCCAGAGAGGTTCCCTCTTCCAGACTCCTCCTCACCATGGGCTTCCCATCCACCCGGAGCCTTGTGATCTCAGAGGCAAACTCCCAGATCATACAGAAGTGCTTTGGTGCAGGAGAACCCTCAGGAGACTTGAAAAAGATGTCAGCTCCACCCATAATACACTGTACCTGCCAGTCCCTCATTATGTTGCAGAGGAGAATCTCATTATGCTGTTTCCTTGTGGTGTAAGAGAAGAGGCTATAGTTGAAGGTTAGGTCAGTAAAGATGTGCAGGCACACGTGATGGCCTGGAGTGGTTTAGTTAAGTGTGCCATCAGTGTCACATAGGAATTATCCGACTCTTTGGGGAACACAAAGTCCTTTGTGTGCATATCTGTAGGGTGAAAAAACGAGAAGGGAAACGTCAACAGTGGAGCTTTGTTAAAAATCAAAATTCAGTTGAGTAAATCTAAAGATATAATTGTCATTATTCAGTGATTCATGAACTGGGCAACATCCCATCTAGCTGATAGAAAGGAATTTCAAAGAGCTGTAAAAAATCAAAAACTGTTATAGACAGAAAAGAATAGGAAGAGAACTTTTTAGCAAAGAGTGGGTTATTTCAGTGGGCTATTTAGCAAAGACCTATGACAAGGTCAACTTCTTATGGGAGAAAAATGGCGTCTTATTGGGTAGATTACCTTATTAGAGAGGCCAGGTAATTCCAGACTGACAAGGTAAATGTCACATTCCTGGGAGAGGCTGAAATTACAATTAGAATAGTTATTGCATTTTGACTTGCTAACATGGGGCTTAACACAAGTGACTCCATTTTCAAACAGTTGCCTCTCTCTCTCTCTCTCTCTCTTTTTTTTTTTTTAACAGTTCCTCCCTTTTGATCAGCCTGAGATGTCTCCAGCTGGTATGCAGGACCAGAAGTCAAACGGAGCCTTCTGTGACTACGAGATGTGTACCTAAGGTTCAAGTCCCTGGATTTTACCTGCCATTTGGGTAGGGAGAAGGATCATGAGTCCCTTCCAAAGAGATTCAAGGGCAATCTTTTTTCTCAGTGATTCCAAATCAGAATGGGAGAAAATGGAAACATGTCTTTGGAGATTTATAGCCAAATTCATTAGGAAAATAGAAGAATTCAGGACCCAGTCCAACTTGTAGATATATAACAAAATCTCAAAGATAATCAACAGGATTACAACTTAATATCTACAAATGTGCACACATAACTTTTTTCTCTATAATCGTTCCCATTTTTATTTTATAATCATTTTATAATCACCCCCATTTTTAAAAATCAAAGATAACCACAGTACAACTAATTTATTTGCACTAAATTTGGCCTTTGTTGTTGCTGTTGTTGTTGTTCAGTCACTAAGTCATGTCCAACTTTCTGAGACCCCATGGATTGCAGCACACCAGGCTTCCCTATCCATCACTATCTCCTGGAGTTTGCTCAAACACATGTCCACTGAGTCAGTGATGCCATCCAACCATCACATCCTCTCTCCCCTGATTCTCCTCCTGTCCTCAGTCTTTCCTGATTATTTACATAAAGGCAGCAAGGATAGTGATTGACCATGCAAGCTCTTTTGAAGACTGCTCTGTTGAAACCTTGTAAGTAAAATACCAGGCCATTTTCCCAAGGGACTTTATTGACTCCAGAGAGTAAACCTTAATTCCTTAAAACTCATGGTCATCTGAATAGCAAAAGCAATCTTGAGAGAGAACAACAGAGCTGGAGGAATCAACCTTCCTGCCTTCAGAGTATACTACAAAGCTACAGCCATCAAGACAGCATGGTAGTGGCACAAAAATAGAAGTATAGATCAATGGAACAAGATAGAAAGTCCAGAGATAAATTCATGCCCCTATGGGCACCCTATCTTTGACAAAGGAGGCAAAAATATACAATGGAGAAAAGACAGTCTCTTCAATAAGTGGTGCTGGGAAAACTGGTCAGCTATGTATAAAATAATGAAATTAGAACACTACCTACCTCTATACATAAAAAATAATCTCAAAATGGATTAAAGACTTAAATGTAATGCCAGAAACTATAAAACTATTAGAGGAAAACAGACAGAACACTCTTTGACATGAATCACAGCAAGATCTTCTATTACCCACCTCCTAGAGTAATAGGACAGGGGAGCCTGGTGGGCTGCCGTCTATGGGGTCGCACAGAGTTGGACATAACTGAAGTGACTTAGCAGCAGTAGCAGCAGAGTAATGGAAATAAAAACAAAAATAAACAAATGGGACCTAACTTAACCCCAAAACTTGCACGATGAAGGAAACTATAAGAAAAGTGAAAAGACAATTTTTAGAGTGGGAAAAAATAATAGCAAAGGAAACAACTGACAAAGCACTAACCTTCAAAATATACTAGCAGCTCATGGAGCTCAATACCAGAAAAACAAACAACCCTGTCAAAAAGTGGGAAGATGACCTAAACAGACATTTTACCAAAGAAGACATACAAATGGCTAGGATACACATGAAAAGATATTCAACATCACTCATTATTAGTGATATGCAAATCAAAACTACAATGAGGTATCATCTCACACTTGTCAGAATGTCCATCATCAAAAAGTCTACAAACAATAAACGCTGGAGAGGATGTGGAGTAAAAGGAACCCTGTTGTTCCGTTAGTGGGAATGTAAATTGATACACCACTATACAGAACACTATGGAGATTCCTTTAAAAACTAGGAATAAAACTACTATATGACCCCAAACTCCCACTACTGGGAGATAGCCTGCAGACACCACAGTTGAAAAAGACACATGTACCCCAATGTTCATTGCAATACTGTTTACAATAGCTAAGACATGGAAGCAACCTATATGTCCATCAACAGATGAATGGATAAAGAAGTTACAGTGCATTTACACAATGGATTATTCAGTTCAGTTCAGTTCAGTCGCTCAGTCGTGTCTGACTCTTTGCGACCCCATGAATTGCAGCACGCCAGGCTTCCCTGTCCATCACCAACTCCCGGAGTTCACCCAACACACATCCATCAGGTCGGTGATGCCATCCAGCCATCTTATCCTCTGTCGTCCCCTTTTCCTCCTGCCCCCAATCCCTCCCAGCATCAGACTCTTTTCCAGTGAGTCAACTCTTTGCATAAGGTGGCCAAAGTACTGGAGTTTCAGCTTTAGCATCATTCCTTCCAAAGAACACCCAGGACCGATCTCCTTTAGAATGGACTGGTTGGATCTCCTTGCAGTCTATGGGACTCTCAAGAGTCTTCTCCAACACCACAATTCAAAAGCATCAATTCTTTGGCACTCAGCTTTCTTCACAGTCCAACTCTCACATCCATACATGACTACTGGAAAAACCATAGCCTTGACTAGACAGACTTTGTTGGTAAAGTAGTGCCTCTGCTTTTGAATATGCTATCTAGATTGGTCATAACTTTCCTTCCAAGGAGTAAGCGTCTTTTAATTTCATGGCTGCAATCACCATGTGCAGTGATTTTGGAACCCCAAAAAATGAAGTCTGACACTGTTTCCACTGTTTCCCCATCTATTTGCCATGAAGTGATGGGACCAGATGCCATGATCTTTGTTTTCTGAATGTTGAGCTTTAAGCCAACTGTTTCACTCTCCTCTTTCACTTTCATTAAGAGGCTTTTTAGTTCCTCTTCACTTTCTGCCATGAGGGTGGTGTCATCTGCATATCTGAGGTGATTGATATTTCTCCTGGCAATCTTGATTCCAGCTTGTGCTTCTTCCAGTAATAATGGATTATTACTCAGCTATAAAAAGGATGCATTTGAGTCAGTTCTAATGAGGGAGATGAGTCTAGAGCCTATTATACAGAGTGAAGTAAGTCAGAAAGAGAAAGACAAATATATTAACACATGTATATGGACTCTAGAAAGATAATACTGATGATCCTACTTGCAGGGCAGCAAAGGAAAACAAAGACATAAAGAACAGAATTTTGGACACAGTGGGGAAGCAGAGGGTGGGGTGATTTGAGAGAGTAGCATTGAAACATATACATTACTATATGTAAAATAGATATCCAGTGGGAATTTGCTATATGACGCAGGGAACCCAAAGCTGGTGCTTTGTGACAACCTAGAGGAGTGGAATGGGGAGGGAGTTGGGAGGGAGGTTTAAGAAGGAGGGGACGTATGTGTAGTTACAACTGATTCATGTTGATGTATGGCAGAAACTATTGCATCATTGTGAATTAATTATCTGCTAATTAAAAATAAAAATTTAAAAGAAACAGTCATATCTGAGTCTATACACATCTCCCTCAAATATGACATTTCAGCTAACACCTTGGTAATATAACCTGTATTTGTAGTTGTGTTACAAATCTGTTACAAGGAGAACAGATTCTTACTAAATTTATGTAAATGACTAACCCTAATGCCATGAAAAGAATATTCAAGAGTTTTGGAGAGGGATCGGGTAGAGAGAAAAAGTAAATGTTTCATCTTTGTTTACAAAGGTATACTTTGCCAAATTGCTTTAAGTCATAGACAGCTTAAGAAAAAAGATTTTCTGAAATTTGGAGACAAAAATATTAAAGAATCAGCAATATTTCAAACAAAAAAATTATAATCTTCCTCCTTAATCCATTCAGTCCTATGTAATTAATATTTGTTTGCTCAAATCCAGCTTTTCCATTAGTTCTGTAAATTTTTACTCAATTCAGTTTTATGATCTTAAAGCTAACAGAAACCTGTACTTGTCAAAGTCCTTTCCACTAATCTTCTTGAAGATGAAGCACATTTGAAGAAATACTTTTACAAAAGCATCTGAGTAAAACAATAACTGTCTGTAAGTGACAAAAAACTTTAAAATGCCCATCATTAAAAATCTGTTGAAAGCTCATTTTAATGGCATTGACAAGGAAATTTGCATATTTCTGTGATATAAAATGTTTTAAGATAACTGGCATTATGACTGATAATCATACCAGGATATGTCCGATTTCTAGGAATTTATCACAATTTTACAAAATTTATAACTTATACAAATACAACATAAAGAAGGCTTAGTACTACTTCTTATTTGACAATGCTTCCAATATGATTTAATACATCAAATAAACCAAATTGTTTAACATTTCCTTTTATACAAAGAGAGAACAAGTGTTTTAAAATTTTGCAGGGAACCTGTAATATCCCAAAGTTAGTTTGAGGTCAAAATGACTTCATTTAGAATTTGACCTGGGGAAAGTTTGTCAAAGAAATCAAAAGATTTTAAAGTCCTTGGTCAAGCAGGATCATAGATCACTGTGAAAAAATATTGTTATCCATTTAACAATAATAGCAGTTAAAGACTTCAAAGGCAAATGCAGGAAGTTAAGTAATGCTAAAGAAAAATGTAGCTCTTTTACTAAAGAAGACTCAGCTTTCTTAACTAATCAAAAGACCCGATAAAGATAGCACAGGAAATTATTCTGATAAGACACAAAATCTTTCTTTTCTAGGCAAATTACTTAAAAGGTCAGAAAAGAAAACTTTTACAATCTCTTATCAAGAGCGGAACAACAGTTCAATAAAACCTTATTGTTTTCACAGAGGGGGAAAGCACATTCTAACTTTATAACTGCTTCCTTTTTATATTAAAATTTATTCACTAGAATTCATTTCCACCTTAGCCAGTCTCAACCATGCATAAAAACCCTTACCAGATTCCTTTTCCACAAACCTTATACAACTTTCTTCTTTATTTATTTTTATTTTTCTTAAGACTTATTTGCTTATTTATTTGGCTGCACCAGGGCTTAGTTGTAGTATTCAGACCTTCAATCTTCACTGTGGCTGTGGGATCTAGTTCCCCGACCAGCGATTAAACCTGGGCCACCTGTATTGGGAGGGCAGAGGCACTCTGACAGCTTTTAACTGCCTGAGCACAGCTTTCAACTGCCTGAGCCATGTTGACCAATTATATGGGGTTTTTTCTTTTTTGCTTTTATGATTCTCATTAGCAATAGCCTTTACTTACTAGACCCCGTACACCTTAAGTCAAACTCAGTACAATCTGAAACCCAGTCTAGTTTTTCAGTGGGACCTAGTCCTGCTCCAGCTGTTCACCTGATGTGGAATTTGTGGGGTGGATAAAGAACTGAACCAGCAGGTCCCCAACTATGAATTGCAGACTGAGGTTCCACACAATGGAGAACTTCATACTGAGCCATCAATCATTCCCAAATGGAATCTGAGGACAGAAACAAGGGCTGAGATTTCAAATCAAATAGGGAACTGACTAGCAAGCCAATTAGACCAGGAGCTTGATACAAAGGAGAGCAGAGCTCAGAACATAGAGCAACTAGCCCAGGGCCCCACTGAAGATGACCAAACCAAAAAAACTCCAAACAGACCACACCCATGTCTCTTGTTTCAAAAACTCTTGAAAGAAATCTTTGAAGTCTTGTCACTGCCTCCAAATCTGCTAAACTGAGTAAATGGAAAGATCTAATTGGCTTTAATTCAATGATTCATGAAGCAGGCAACCTCCCATCTAACAGAAAGGAATTTCAAAGAGCTTATCCAAATAAAAGCCTTTTATAGGCAGAAAGCGGTAAGAAGCAGAAGTTTCTAGCAAAGGGTGGATTATTTCAGGCAAGGTCACCTTTCTATGGGGGAAGGAAAGGGTTTTATTGGGTAGATTACCTTATTAATCCTGATCATGTAATTTCAGATTGACTGGTGAAAGGTCACATTTTGGGGAGAGGCTGAAGCTGCAGTTAAGTTAGGTATTAGGTCTTGGTTTGCTGACTTGGGGGTTAACACAACTGACTCCATCTTGGGCCTGTTGTCTCTTTTCTATCTTTGTTAGGCCACAAAGATGCATTCTTTTACTATGTACAGGAGATTGTACTTAAAAACTGCAGCCTGCCTTCTTTGCCACATCACAATCCCTCCCCAGTGCTGGCTATTTTCCCTAACGTGGCTTTGCACAGACAGCCCTGATACAAGAGCCCAGCTACCACCTGAAGCAGCACCTACCTACCTGAGAAAAACCACTAAAGAGGATAATGATGACCAGAAAACATGGTGACAACTTCTCCATGTTCCTTCCTGCAGTCACTGTGCCCAGAATCTGGGTTATCCTCCTGGGAAGAGCAGCATCAGTTGGGCTATCTGGGGCTTGGGTGTCTGAGATCCCTCTGACTCAGGTCTGCCCCCTTTGACTTTATATGTGCAATAGTCAGATTGTCTCAGCTGATGGGTAAATGATTTTCCAAAACTGCTCCTTAGAACCATAAATCAAAGCTCTAAGGGCAAATAAACCAATACAAATCACAAAACAGGAGACCAACATGGGTTATTTATTAGCAACTCCATGTAGCCTACTGGAGCTCCAATAGCTCTGCATTGCAGTGTTTTGTGAATTAAAACAGTCACATCTTATGAGTCCATTCTGGAGAAATGTTGCTAAAAATTTGGGGATGGAGGAGATATTTTACTCACAAAGGCAACCATAACACCACTTAGGATCATGAAAAATTAGAAAACTAAGGCATGTTTAAGGAAACTGTATACATCTACAATCACTAAATAGAATGGATAATTGTTTAAAGTACTGGTTGTGAACTTTATCCTACAACATGCAAAAAATGCTTATAATAGTATAATATGAGAAAAATAACATAAATTTGTTTATATACAATTTTTTAAATGAAGTAACTAGTTCAGAAAAAAATCTAATAGGAATAACCCCCCCACCACCAAAAAAAAAAAAAGTGTGTCCTTATCATGGTAATGAAATTATGAAGAATACTTTTCTTTCATTAACATTTTCATAATATAGTTATATTGCTTATAAAATAAAGTGTGTGTGTGTGTGCACGTGCACACATGTATGTGTGTAATTAAGAAGCAAAGAAAGAGAGAACAGAATAAAGATAAGTAGCCCATGAAGCTTCAAAAGCTAGTTTCATTTTATGAATAAGACACCCAGCTTGTGGCTATTTGACTTTAATCCAAAAACATTATAATTTCACATAAAAAGAATCTTAAGTGTATTCATCATGAGTTTTCCCATTGTAGTCAATAAGAATGGCAAACCACTTCAGTATTCTTGCCTTGAGAAACCCATGAACAGTATGAAAAGCCAAAAAGATATGAAACTGCAAGATGAACTCCCCAGGTCAGTAGGTGCCCAATATGCTACTGGAGAAAAGTGAAGAAATAACTCTAGAACGAATGAAGACATGGAGCCAAAGTGAAAACAAAGCCCAGTTGTGGATTTGACTGGTGATGGAAGTAAAGTCCAATGCTGTAAAGAGCACTGTTGCATAGGAACCTGGAATGTTAGGTCCATGATCAAGGTAAATTAGAAGTGGACAAACATGAGATGGCAAGAGTGAACATTGACATCTTAGAAATCAGTGAACTAAAATGGACTAGAATGGGCGGATTTGATTCAGATGACCATTATATCCACTACTGTGGGCAAGAATTCCTTAGAAAAAAATGGAATAGCCATCATAGTCAACAAAAGAGTCCAAAATGCAGTACTTGGGTGCAATCTCAAAAATGACAGGATGATCTCTGTTCATTTCCAAGGCAAACCATTCAATATCATAGTAATCCAAGTCTATGTCCCACCAGTAGTGCTGAAGAAACTGAAGTTGAATGGTGCTATGAAGACCTACAAGACCTTCTAGAACTAACACCCCAAAAAGATGTCTTTTTCATAAGGGACTGGAATGCAAAAGTAGGAAGTCAAGAGATACCTGCAGTAACAACAAATTTGGCCTTGGAGTACAGAATGAAGCAGGGCAAAAGCTAACAGAGTTTTGCCAAGAGAACGTGCTAGTCATAGCAAACACCCTCCTCCAACAAAACCAGAGAATACTCTAGACATGGACATCACCAAATGGTCAATACCAAAATCAAATTGATTATATTCTTTGCAGCCAAAGATGGAGAAGCTCTATACAGTTAGAAAAACAAGACCAGGAGCTGACTGTGGCTCAGATCATGAACTCCTTATCACCAAATTCAGAGTTAAATCGAAGAAAGTAGGGAAAACCACTAGCCATTCACATATGCCCTAAATCAAATCCTTTATGAATATACAGTGGAAGTGACAAATAGATTCAAGGGATTAGATTTGATAGACAGAGTGCCTGAAGAACTATGGATGGAGGTTCATGACATTGTACAGGAGGCAGTGATCAAAACCATCCCTAAGAAAATGAAATGGAAATAGGCAAAATGGTTGTCTGAGGAGGCCTTACAAATAGCTGAGAAAAGAAGACAAGTGAAAGGCCAAGGAACAAAGGAAAGATATACCCATTTGAATGCACAGTTCCAAAGAATGGCAAGGAGAGATAAGAAAGCCTTCCTCAGTGGTCAATGCAAAGAAATAGAGGAAAACAATAGAACGGGAAAGACTAGAGATCTCTTCAACAAAATCAGAGATACCAAGGGAACATTTCATGCAAAGATGGGCACAATAAAGGAAACAATATGGACCTAACAGAAGCAGGAGATATTAAGAAGAGGTGGCAAGGATACATAGAAGAACTACACAAAAAAGATCGACATGACCCACATAACCACGATGGCGTGATCACTCACCTAAAACCAGACATCCTGGAATGTGAAGTCAGGTGGGCCTTAGGAAGCATCACTATGAACAAAGCTAGTGGAGGTGATGGAATTCCAGTTGAGCTATTTCAAATCCTAAAAAATGATGCTGTGAAAGTGCTGCACTCAGTGTGCCAGCTACTTTAGAAAACTCAGCAGTGGCCACATTTTCATTCCAATCCCAAAGAAGAGCAATGCCAAAGAATGTTCAAACTACCACACAATTGCACTCATCTCACACACTAGCGAAGTAATGCTCAAAATTCTCCAAGCCAGGCTTCAAGAGTATGTGAACTGTAAAATTCCATATGTTCAACCTGGATTTAGAAAAAGCAGAAGAACCAGAGATCAAATTGCCAACATCCATTGAATCATCAAAAAAGCAAGAGAGTTCCAGGAAAACATCTACTTCTGCTTTATTGACTATGTCAAAGCCCTTGACTGTGTGGATCACAACAAACTATGGAAAATTCTTCAAGAGATGAGAATACCAGATCACCTTACCTGTCTCCTGATAAATCTGTATGCAGGTCAAGAAGCAACAGTTAGAACTGGACATGGAACAACAGACTGGTTCCAAATTGGGAAAGGAGTACACCAAGGCTGTACATTGTAATCCTGCTTATTTCACTTATATGCAGAGTACATCGTGCAAAATGCCAAGCTTGATGAAGCACAAGGTGAAATTAAGATTGCTGGGAGAAAGATCAATAACCTCAGATATGCAGATGACACCACCCTTATGGCAGAAAGTGAAAAGGAACCAAAGAGCCTCTTGATGAAAGTGAAAGAGAAGAGTGAAAAAGCTAGCTGAAAACTCAACATTCAGAAAACTAAGATCATGGCTTCTTGTCCCATCACTTCATGGCAAATAGATGAGGAAACAATGGAAACAGTGACAAACTATTTACTGGACTCCAAAATCACTGCAGATGGTGACTGCAGCCATAAAATTAAAAGACTCTTGCTCCTTCGAAGAAAAGCTGTGATGAACCTAACTGCTGCTGCTACTGCTGCTAAGTCACTTCAGTCGTGTCCGACTCTGTGTGACCCCATAGACGGCAGCCCACCAGGCTCCCCCGTCCCTAGGATTCTCCAGGCAAGAACACTGGAGTGGGTTGCCATTTCCTTCTCCAATGCATGAAAGTGAAAAGTGAAAGTGAAGTCGATCAGCCGTGTCCGACTCTGTTTGACCCCATAGACGGCAGCCCACCAGGCTCCCCCGTCCCTAGGATTCTCCAGGCAAGAACACTGGAGTGGGTTGCCATTTCCTTCTCCAATGCATGAAAGTGAAAAGTGAAAGTGAAGTCGATCAGTCGTGTCCGACTCTTAGCGACCCCATGGACTGCAGCCTACCAGGCTCCTCCGTCCATGGGATTTTCCAGGCAAGAGTACTGGAGTAGGGTGCCATTGCCTTCTCCAATGAACCTAGACAGCATATTAAAAAGCAGAGACATTACTTTGCTGACAAAGGTCCATCTAGCCAAAGCTATGATTTTTCCAGAGTCATGGATGGATGTGAGAGTTGGACTATAAAGAAATCTGAGCCCCCAAGAATTGATGCTTTTGAATTGTGGTGCTGGAGAAGACTCTTAAGAATCCCTTGAACTGCAAGGAGATCTAGCCAATCCATCCTAAAGGAAATAAGTCCTGAATATTCATTGGAAGGACTGATGCTGAAGCTGAAGCTCCAATACTTTGGCCACCTGATGCAAAGAACTGACTCACTAGAAAAGACCCTGATGCTGGGAAAGATCGAAGGCAGGAGGAGAAGGGGACAACAGAGGATGAGATGGTTGGGTGGTATCACCAACTCGATGGACATGAGTTTGAGCAAGCTCTAGGAGTTGGTGAGTCACAGGGAAGCCTGGCATGCTGCAGTCAGGGCGTTGCAAAGAGTTGGAGTGACTGAGCGACTAAACTGAACCGAAGTCAATGAGAAATCGATATTAGACATTATTTCTTTCCTATTTGACTGGAAGAAGTGACATGTGGGTAGCATATTCTAAACTCCCAACAGAAAAGATCTATTACAAATGACAGTACATTTCTGGAAAGGTTTCTCTTCTAATGATGTATTAGTTAAAAATTCCTTTTAATTACCCTTTCTCAAACTCTTTGCATCTTATTTTTAAAATGTAAAACTTACTTAAAGTAATTGCTTCAAAAGCTTCTTATTCCAAACATTTGTCAAATTAAATAAATATGCATACTTTGAACAAAAATTATAGGTAAAACATTAGGACAAAGAAGGAAAGTGTTTTCCAAGTACTTGAATTGCCTTCTCATTAGCATTGGTTTTCCCAGGTTAAGTCAAAAGAAGGCAGCTGCAAGTATGATGGCAGGACTCTGGAAATGTTATTGATTTCAAGGAGCTGACCAGATCATCAGATCTGTGTCCATAACGGGTATTCTGAACAAGGCTTAAAATTGAAAAAGAGAGAGAGAGATAGAGGGACATAAAAATAGAGAGAGTGAGAGCTATAGAAATAGAAAGAGAATTGAAAGAAAAAGGAAGACAGAATTTGAGAGACCTTCCTGTGAACCATTTCACAAGCCACCCCTAGTTCCAAGAATCTGCCCAAGCAACACTGTGACCACTCACACCATGGGACAGAAGAGAGGTGTGTGCAATAGACCAGATTGCCCTGTGACATTTTCCCTGCTCAGATATGTTTGCTTGGGTGTCCTATCTTATCTTTTACAGCTCATGATATCCCCATGAAAATTTTTAAGGATCTCAGCTTTTCTAGATATCTTGGCTCTTTGGTTTCTCCCTGATTTAAAGCCCCAGTACATCAGAAAAATACTTCATTTAGAGACTCCCAAGTATCAACTGGGGATAAAGAAAAACACTGTAAGACAAACAATGTTTGTTATCTTGCTACCACAGTGCAGCTTTATTGAATAAATAAGAGCATGGTAAATATAGACCTATCAGTTTGTTTAATCCTCAAGGACCTATAACTCTAGATTCCAATGTTTAAAGAGAAAGTTTGGTGTGCCCACAATTCAATCTGAAACCACTATAACATGGGGAAAAGAGAAAGCAAGGGACATGTCAGTCAGAAACAACCATAGATCCAGTCAGAGACAAGAGTAGCCTTTTCAAAGCTATCACTCAGCCTAGAACAGTGGTTCCCCAGCCCCCGCTGTTGGAGACTCGGCTGCACATTGTAATCAACTAAGGAGCTTCAAAAATACTAATGTCTGTATACCTAGACAAAACTATAACTCAAAAATGTACATGTACCCCTGTGGGCCTAGCAGCGCTATTCATAATAGTCAAGACATGGATACAACCTAAATGTCCACCCATAGATGAATGGATGAAGAAGATGTGGTACATATATACAACAGAATATTACTCAGCCATAAAAAGAACAAAACAATGTCATTTGCAGCAATATGGATGCAACTAGAGACCATCATGATCACTAAGTGAAGTCAGAAAAAGAAAGACAAATACCGTATGATAGCACTTATATGTGGAATCTGAAATACGCCACAAATAAACCTATCTACAAAGAAGAAAACAGACACAGAGCACAGACTTGTGGCTGCCAAGGAGAAGAGAGTGGGGGAGAGAAGGACTGGGAGTTGGGGATTAGCAGATGTAAACTATTATATATAGGATAGATAAACATCAAGGCCTTATAGGATAACATGCGAGCATGTTAAGTCGTTTCAGTTGTGTCCAACTCTGTGTAACCCTATAGACTGTAGCCCCCAGGTTCCTCTGTCCATGGGATTCTCCAGGCAAGAATACTGGAGTGGGTTGCCTTGCCCTCCTCCAGGGGATCTTCCTGACCCAGGGATCGAACTCACATCTCCTACAGCCCCTGCATTGGCAGGTGAATTCTTTACTACTAGCACCAACTGGGAAGCCCTACTGTATAGCACAGGGAACTACATTCAATACCCTGTGATAAACCATAAAGGAAAAGAATATACAAAAAAAGAATGTCTATATGTATATAAGAGAGTCACTTTGATTGATTGACAATCAAGCAGAGATTGATTGACATGACACTGTAAATCAACTATACTGAAGTTAAAAAGAAGAAAAAGTTTTAAAAAATACTGATGCCTGGATCTCATCACCAAAGAATCTACTGCAATAATATGGGATGTGACCTGGGAAACTGGATTTTTAAAATCTCCCTCAAGTGATTATAATATTAGCAACTAAATTTGAAAATTGCTGGCCTAAAGAATTTCTCATATGATTACATGCCTTTAATGAGTACTTCCTAGACCATGAAATGATGTCTAAGGGCACAACTAACAGTGGAAAAGATGGGGGCTTCCAAGTCAAAGAAGAGCTTTGACAATATGTCAAGGGCTTCTGTTGTTATTCAGTCCCTAAGTTGTAGCCAACTCTTTGCAACTTTATTGGCTGTAGCACATCAGGCTCTTCTGTCCTCCACTGTCTCCCAGAGTTTGCTCAAATTCATGTCCATCAAGTCAGTGATGCTATCTAGCCATCTCATCCTTTGCTGCCTTTTTCCTTTGGCCTTCAATCTTTCCCAGCATTAGGGTCTTTTCAAATAAGTCAGCTCTTCACATCAGGTAGGCAAAATACTGGAGTTTCAGCTTCAGCATCAGTCCTTCCAATGAATATTCAGGGTTGAATTCCTTTGGTATTGTTTGGTTTGATCTCCTTACTATCCAAGGGACTCTCAAGAGCCTTCTCCAACACCACAATCCAAAAGCATAAATTCTCCAGCAGTCAGTCTCCTTTATGGTCCGACTCTCACATCCATACATGACTAGAGGAGAAATCATGGTTTTGACTATATGGACCTTTGTTGGCAAAAGGGTGTCTGTGCTTTAATCTGTCTAATGTAATGATGCTAAAGTTGAATAGGAATTTCATGTACAAGGCATTCTTGCAAACATATAATAATAAAATGAAAAGTTGGGAGATTGCCAGTGCCCCCAGAATGGTAGTTTACATGCTGTATGTATGGCATCCTGGAATGGCTTCTCCATGAGAAAATGTGTATGCATCCGCATACTCCCTCTCCTCCTCTAGGGGTGTGAGTACAACATATAAATTTTTACTGCATGTGGCAGTAGAAAGCAGTGGTTTGAAGCATGGGTCTTGGAGTCAGACTGCCTAAGTTCAATTCCAACTCTGGACAAGTTAATTAACCTTTCTGGACCTCAGTTTCCTCATCTGTAAAATGTGGACTATAAAATGATACTTGCCTCATAGGGTAGTCATTAAGCAAATAAATATGCCTAAAAAAACAGTGGAAACAGTGTCAGACTTTGTTTTGGGGGGCTCCAAAATCACTGCAGATGGTGATTGCAGCCATGAAATTAAAAAACGCTTACTCCTTGGAAGGAAAGCTATGACCAACCTAGATAGCATATTCAAAAGCAGAGACATTACTTTGCCAACAAAGGTCCATCTAGTCAAGGCTATTGTTTTTCCGGTAGTCATGTATGGATATGAGAGTTGGACTGTGAAGAAAGCTGAGTGCTGAAGAATTGATGCTTTTGAACTGTGGTGTTGGAGAAGACTCTTGAGAGTCCCTTGGACTGCAAGGAGATCCAAGCTGTCCATTTTTTTTTTTTTTTTTTTTTTTATTCTTCCAATTTTATTTTTAAACTTTACATAATTGTATTAGTTTTGCCAAATATCAAAATGAATCCGCCACAGGTATACATGTGTTCCCCATCCCGAACCCTCCTCCCTCCTCCCTCCCCATACCATCCCTCTGGGCCGTCCCAGTGCACCAGCCCCAAGCATCCAGCATCATGCATCGAACCTGGACTGGCAACTCGTTTCCTACATGATATTTTACATGTTTCATTGCCATTCTCTCAAATCTTCCCACCCTCTCCCTCTCCCACAGAGTCCATAAGACTGTTCTATACATCAGTGTCTCTTTTGCTGTCTCGTACACCGGGTAATTGTTACCATCTTTCTAAATTCCATATATGTGCGTTAGTATACTGTATTTATGTTTTTCCTTCTGGCTTACTTCACTCTGTATAATAGGCTCCAGTTTCATCCACCTCATTAGAACTGATTCAAATGTATTCTTTTTAATGGCTGAGTAATACTCCATTGTGTATATGTACCACAGCTTTCTTATCCATTCATCTGCTGATGGACATCTAGGTTGCTTCCATGTCTTGGCTATTATAAACAGTGCTGCGATGAACATTGGGGTACACGTGTCTCTTTCCCTTCTGGTTTCCTCAGTATGTATGCCCAGCAGTGGGGTTGCTGGATCATAAGGCAGTTCTATTTCCAGTTTTTTAAGGAATCTCCACACTGTTCTCCATAGTGGCTGTACTAGTTTGCATTCCCACCAACAGTGTAAGAGGGTTCCCTTTTCTCCACACCCTCTCCAGCATTTATTATTTGTAGACTTTTGGATCGCAGCCATTCTGACTGGTGTGAAATGGTACCTCATAGTGGTTTTGATTTGCATTTCTCTGATAATGAGTGATGTTGAGCATCTTTTCATGTGTTTGTTAGCCATCTGTATGTCTTTTTTGGAGAAATGTCTATTTAGTTCTTTGGCCCATTTTTTGATTGGGTCGTTTATTTTTCTGGAGTTGAGCTGTAGGAATTGCTTGTATATTTTTGAGATTAGTTGTTTGTCGGTTGCTTCATTTGCTATTATTTTCTCCCATTCTGAAGGCTGTCTTTTCACCTTGCTAATAGTTTCCTTTGATGTGCAGAAGCTTTTAAGGTTAATTAGGTCCCATTTGTTTATTTTTGCTTTTATTTCCAATATTCTGGGAGGTGGGTCATAGAGGATCCTGCTGTGATGTATGTCAGAGAGTGTTTTGCCTATGTTCTCCTCTAGGAGTTTTATAGTTTCTGGTCTTACGTTTAGATCTTTAATCCATTTTGAGTTTATTTTTGTGTATGGTGTTAGAAAGTGGTCCAGTTTCATTCTTTTACAAGTGGTTGACCAGATTTCCCAGCACCACTTGTTAAAGAGATTGTCTTTAATCCATTGTATATTCTTGCCTCCTTTGTTGAAGATAAGGTGTCCATATGTGCGTGGATTTATCTCTGGGCTTTCTATTTTATTCCATTGATCAATATTTCTGTCTTTGTGCCAGTACCATACTGTCTTGATAACTGTGGCTTTGTAGTAGAGCCTGAAGTCAGGTAGGTTGATTCCTCCAGTTCCATTCTTCTTTCTCAAGATCGCTTTGGCTATTCGAGTTTTTTTGTATTTCCATACAAATTGTGAAATTATTTGTTCTAGCTCTGTGAAGAATACTGTTGGTAGCTTGATAGGGATTGCGTTGAATCTATAAATTGCTTTGGGTAGTATACTCATTTTCACTATATTGATTCTTCCAATCCATGAACATGGTATATTTCTCCATCTATTAGTGTCCTCTTTGATTTCTTTCACCAGTGTTTTATAGTTTTCTATATATAGGTCTTTAGTTTCTTTAGGTAGATATATTCCTAAGTATTTTATTCTTTCCGTTGCAATGGTGAATGGAATTGTTTCCTTAATTTCTCTTTCTGTTTTCTCATTATTAGTGTATAGGAATGCCAGGGATTTCTGTGTGTTGATTTTATATCCTGCAACTTTACTGTAGTCATTGATTATTTCTAGTAATTTTCTGGTGGACTCTTTAGGGTTTTCTATGTAGAGGATCATGTCATCTGCAAATAATGAGAGTTATACTTCTTCTTTTCCAATTTGGATTCCTTTTATTTCTTTTTCTGCTCTGATTGCTGTGGCCAAAACTTCCAAAACTATGTTGAATAGTAATGGTGAAAGTGGGCACCCTTGTCTTGTTCCTGACTTTAGAGGAAATGCTTTCAATTTTTCACCATTGAGGATAATGTTTGCAGTGGGTTTGTCATATATAGCTTTTATTATGTTGAGGTATGTTCCTTCTATTCCTGCTTTCTGGAGAGTTTTTATCATAAATGGATGTTGAATTTTGTCAAAGGCTTTCTCTGCATCTATTGAGATAATCATATGGTTTTTATTTTTCAATTTGTTAATGTGGTGTATTACATTGATTGATTTGCGGATATTGAAGAATCCTTGCATCCCTGGGATAAAGCCCACTTGATCATGGTGTATGATCTTTTTAATGTGTTGTTGGATTCTGATTGCTAGAATTTTGTTAAGGATTTTTGCATCTATGTTCATCAGTGATATTGGCCTGTAGTTTTCTTTTTTTGTGGGATCTTTGTCAGGTTTTGGTATTAGGGTGATGGTGGCCTCATAGAATGAGTTTGGAAGTTTACCTTCCTCTGCAATTTTCTGGAAGAGTTTGAGCAGGATAGGTGTTAGCTCTTCTCTAAATTTTTGGTAGAATTCAGCTGTGAAGCCGTCTGGACCGGGGCTTTTGTTTGCTGGAAGATTTTTGATTACAGTTTCAATTTCCATGCTTGTGATGGGTCTGTTAAGATTTTCTATTTCTTCCTGGTCCAGTTTTGGAAAGTTGTACTTTTCTAAGAATTTGTCCATTTCTTCCACGTTGTCCATTTTATTGGCATATAATTGTTGATAGTAGTCTCTTATGATCCTTTGTATTTCTGTGTTGTCTGTTGTGATCTCTCCATTTTCGTTTCTAATTTTGTTGATTTGATTTTTCTCCCTTTGTTTCTTGATGAGTCTGGCTAATGGTTTGTCAATTTTATTTATCCTTTCAAAGAACCAGCTTTTGGTTTTGTTGATTTTTGCTGTGGTCTCTTTTGTTTCTTTTGCATTTATTTCTGCCCTAATTTTTAAGATTTCTTTCCTTCTACTAACCCTGGGGTTCTTCATTTCTTCCTTTTCTAGTTGCTTTAGGTGTAGAGTTAGGTTATTTATTTGACTTTTTTCTTGTTTCTTGAGGTGTGCCTGTATTGCTATGAACTTTCCCCTTAGGACTGCTTTTACCGTGTCCCACAGGTTTTGGGTTGTTGTGTTTTCATTTTCATTCGTTTCTATGCAAATTTTGATTTCTTTTTTGATTTCTTCTGTGATTTGTTGGTTATTCAGCAGCGTGTTGTTCAGCCTCCATATGTTGGAATTTTTAATAGTTTTTCTCCTGTAATTGAGATCTAATCTTACTGCATTGTGGTCAGAAAAAATGCTTGGAATGATTTCTATTTTTTTGAATTTACCAAGGCTAGCTTTATGGCCCAGGATGTGATCTATCCTGGAGAAGGTTCCATGTGCGCTTGAGAAAAAGGTGAAATTCATTGTTTTGGGATGAAATGTCCTATAGATATCAATTAGGTCTAACTGGTCTATTGTATCGTTTAAAGTTTGTGTTTCCTTGTTAATTTTCTGTTTAGTTGATCTATCCGTAGGTGTAAGTGGGGTATTAAAGTCTCCCACTATTATTGTGTTATTGTTAATTTCTCCTTTCATACTTGTTAGCATTTGTCTTACGTACTGTGGTGCTCCTGTGTTGGGTGCATATATATTTATAATTGTTATATCTTCTTCTTGGATTGATCCTTTGATCATTATGTAGTGACCTTCTTTGTCTCTTTTCACAGCCTTTGTTTTAAAGTCTATTTTATCTGATATGAGTATTGCTACTCCTGCTTTCTTTTGGTCCCTATTTGCATGGAAAATCTTTTTCCAGCCCTTCACTTTCAGTCTGTATGTGTCCCCTGTTTTGAGGTGGGTCTCTTGTAGACAACATATGTAGGGGTCTTGTTTTTGTATCCATTCAGCCAGTCTTTGTCTTTTGGTTGGGGCATTCAACCCATTTACATTTAAGGTAATTACTGATAAGTATGTTCCTGTTGCCATTTACTTTATTGTTTTGGGTTCGAGTTTATATACCATTTTTGTGTTTCCTGTCTAGAGAATATCCTTTAGTATTTGTTGGAGAGCTGGTTTGGTGGTGCAGAATTCTCTCAGCTTTTGCTTGTCTGAAAAGCTTTTGATTTCTCCTTCATACTTGAATGAGATCCTTGCTGGGTACAATAATCTGGGCTGTAGGTTATTTTCTTTCATCATTTTAAGTATGTCTTGCCATTCCCTCCTGGCTTGAAGAGTTTCTATTGAAAGATCAGCTGTTATCCTTATGGGAATTCCCTTGTGTGTTATTTGTTGTTTTTCCCTTGCTGCTTTTAATATTTGTTCTTTGTGTTTGATCTTTGTTAATTTGATTAATATGTGTCTTGGGGTGTTTCTCCTTGGGTTTATCCTGTTTGGTACTCTCTGGGTTTCTTGGACTTGGGTGATTATTTCCTTCCCCATTTTAGGGAAGTTTTCCACTATTATCTCCTCAAGTATTTTCTCATGGTCTTTCTTTTTGTCTTCTTCTTCTGGAACCCCTATGATTCGAATGTTGTAGCGTTTAATATTGTCCTGGAGGTCTCTGAGATTGTCCTCATTTCTTTTAATTCGTTTTTCTTTTATCCTCTCTGATTCATTTATTTCTACCATTCTATCTTCTAATTCACTAATCCTGTCTTCTGCCTCTGTTATTCTACTATTTGTTGCCTCCAGAGTGTTTTTAATTTCACTTATTGCATTATTCATTATATATTGACTCTTTTTTATTTCTTCTAGGTCCTTGTTAAACCTTTCTTGCATCTTCTCAATCCTTGTCTCCAGGCTATTTATCTGTGATTCCATTTTAGTTTCAAGATTTTGGATCAATTTCACTATCATTATTCGGAATTCTTTATCAGGTAGATTCCCTATCTCTTCCTCTTTTGTTTGGTTTGGTGGGCATTTATCCTGTTCCTTTATCTGCTGAGTATTCCTCTGTCTCTTCATCTTGTTTAAATTGCTGAGTTTGGGGTGTCCTTTCTGTATTCTGGCAGTTTGTGGAGTTCTCTTTATTATGGCGTTTCCTCACTGTGTGTGGGTTTGTACAGGTGGCTTGTCAAGGTTTCCTGGTTAGGGAAGCTTGTGTCGGTGTTCTGGTGGGTGGAGCTGTATTTCTTCTCTCTGGAGTGCAATGAAATGTCCAGTAATGAGTTATGAGATGTCTATAGTTTTGGGGTGACTTTGGGCAGCCTGTATCTTGAAGCTCAGGGCTGTGTTCCTTTGTTGCTGGAGAATTTGCTTGGTATGTCTTGCCCTGGAACTTATTGGCCCTTGTGTGGTGCTTGGTTTCAGTGTCGGTATGGAGGCATTTGATGAGCTCCTGTCAATGAATGTTCCTTGGAGTCAGGAGTTCCCTGGAGTCAGGGTTTGGACTTAAGTCTCCTGCTTCCGATTATCGGTCTTATTTTTACAGTAGTTTCAAAACTTCTCCTTCTATACAGCACCATTGATAAAACATCTACATTAAAGATGATAAGTTTCTCTACAGTGAGGGTCACTCAGAGAGGTTCACAGGGTTACATGGAGAAGAGAAGAGGGAGGAGGGAGTTAGAGGTGACCCAAATGAGATGAGGTGAATCAATAGTGGAGAGAGTGGGCTAGCCAGTAGTCACTTCCTTATGTGCACTCCGCAACTGGAGCACTCAGAGATGTTCACGGGGTTATACAGAGAAGAGAAGAAGGAGGAAGGTAACAGAGGTGGCCAGAAGGATAAAAGGGGGGAATGAAAAGGAGGGAGACAGATCCAGCCAGTAATCAGTTCCCTAAGTGTTCTCCACCATCTGGAACACACAGAAATTCACAGAGTTGGGTAGAGTAGAGAGGGGTTAGGGAGGAGACACAGGCGACCTGGTGGAGAAAAAGGAGGGTCCAAAGGGAGAGAGAGCAGTCAAGCCAGTAATCTCACTCCCTAGTGAAAAATGGGTCCTGAAGATTGGGTCCTTAAAGGTACAAAATTGGTAACAAATACATAAAAGCAAAAATTAAAAATCTAGAGTAGAGTTTGGAATTTCAAAAATACGATGTTAAAGAAAAGAAGAAGGAAAAGAAAGAGAGAAAAAACGAACAAACAAAAACAAACAAGGTCGCGAAAATTATAAAGAAAGTACAGGTACAAAATTGATAACTAATACCAGAAAGCGAAAATTAAAAATCTAGAGTAGAGTTTGGAATTTCAAAAATACGATGTTAAAGAAAAGAAGAAGGAAAAGAAAGAGAGAAAAAACGAACAAACAAAAACAAACAAGGTCGCGAAAATTATAAAGAAAGTACAGGTACAAAATTGATAACTAATACCAGAAAGCAAAAATTAAAAATCTAGAGTAGAGTTTGGAATTTCAAAAATACAATGTTAAAAAAAAAAAAGAAGAAAAATAAAGAGAGAAAACAAACAAACAAATACGAACAATGTCACAAAAATTATAAAGAAAATACAGGTACAAAATTGATATCAAATACCAAAAAGCATAAATTAAAAATCTAGAGTAAAGTTTGGAATTTCAGATATACAATGTTATATAAAAGAAGAAGAGAAAGAAACAGAGAAGAAGAAAAAAAAAGAAAAAAAAGTCACAGAAATTATATAAAAAAAAACTATAGGTACAAAATTGACAACATATACCAAAAAGCGAAAATTAAAAATCTAGAGTAGAGTTTGGAATTTCAAAAATACAATGTTAAAGAAAAGAAGAAAAAAACAAAAAACAAACAAACAAACAAAAAACAAGGTCAAAAAATTATAAAATATATATATATGAAGTTTGCTGAAGAAGAAAAAAATAGGGTCTTTTTTTTTTTTTTTTTGCAAAGTAATAGGTTATAAAAGTGAAAATTAAAGGAACAATAGAGGACTTAAAAATTTTTTTTTTTTTTTTAGTTAAAAAAAAAAAAAGAATGATCGTAAAAATAATAAAAATATATCTAGGACTTTTTTGTTTTTTTTTTTGTGGGTGTTGTGGGTTCAGTTCATTTTTGGCTAGTTCCTTGGTCAGATTTATATTTCTCAAGATCTATAGGCCCCTTCCTATGTAGTCCGTAGTAACCACAGGGTTTTGATCTATTGCCTGTAGCTTCCAAGGCGTTTCCGTTATATCTTCTTCTGTTTGCTAGTCTCTTCAGTATCTGGTTTCCGCCCTGACTCAAAGGGCACGGTGGAGGACACTTTTTTTTTTTTTTTTAGGCTTACTTGTTCAGTCGCGCTGTGGGGATGGAGGGAGGGATGCTGCAAACAAATAACACTGGCGTGGGCTCGCAGTACCTCAGCCACCCTGGGTCTGCCCCCGCTAACGGCGCGTGTAGCCTCCCTGTCCACACTGCTCGGACTCTAGGTTGTTCCGCCGGGAACAATCCGAGGCTGGCCCTGGGCTGCATGCACCTCCCAGGTCCAAGCCGCTCAGGTTCAGGCACTCGGGTAGTCCTCAGAGGCGCAGACTCAGTTGGGCCTGCGTTTTGTGCTCTTCCCAGGTCCGAGCGCCAATTTGCTCTTCCCAGGCGAGCGCCAATGCTGCGACTTATCGCCTCCCCGCCACTCGGTTATCTGGATGTAAAACCGGCGCACCTTCTCAGGCAGATGTTGACCGTCCAGACCCCCAAGAAGTTTTAGTTAGCAAATAAGCCTGCTTACAATTTTATAGATAATGTCTCTCTGGGGCTGCGATTGCCCCCTTCCGGCTCTGGCTGCCTGTCACCGGAGGGGGAAGGTCTGCAGCCGGCTATCTCTGTTCAGTCCTTTGTTCCGTGCGCGGGCCTGGCGGTCTTAGGTTAGGGCTGGCTTTTCGCGTGGTAGGTATCCCACAGTCTGGTTAGCTAGCCCAAATTATTTCGCTCAGATAGCGCTCAGGGTATTCAGGCCAGATTCTTACTCTCAGCGATGCAGCCCACGCCGCACCTCCCCGCCCAGCCCCGGTTTGCTAATGGCAGATGCAGGCGTCTGCGCTGCTTCTCTGCTGGGGGAGTTACCACAGGGCTCGCAATCTGCGAGTTTTAAATTGTTTATTTATTTTTTCTCCCTGTTATGTTGCCCTCTGTGCTTCCAAAGCTCGGCACAGATTCGGCAGTGAGAAGGTTTCCTGATGTTTGGAAACTTCTCTCTTTTTAAGATTCCCTTCCCGGGACGGAACTCCGTCCCTCCCTCTTTTGTCTCTTTTTTTTGTTTGTTTTTAATATTTTTTCCTACCTCCTTTCGAAGAGTTGGGTTGCTTTTCTGGGTGCCTGATGTCCTCTGCCGGCATTCAGAAGTTGTTTTGTGGAATTTACTCGACGTTTAAATGCTCTTTTGATGAATTTGTGGGGGAGAAAGTGTTCTCCCCGTCCTACTCCTCCGCCATCTTGGCTCCTCCCAAGCTGTCCATTCTAAAGGAGATCGGTCCTAAGTGTTTTTTGGAAGGAATGATGCTAAAGCTGAAACTCCAGTACTTTGGCCACCTCATGCCAAGAGTTGACTCATTGGAAAAGACTCTGATGCTGGGAGGGATTGGGGGCAGGTGGAGAAGGGAATGACAGAGGATGAGATGGCTGGACGGCATCACTGACTCGATGGACGTGAGTTTGAGTGAACTCCAGGAGTTGGTGATGGACAGGGAGGCCTGGAGTGCTGCAATTCATGGGGTTGCAAAGAGTCAGACACGACTAAGCTACTGAACTGAACTGAAAGGCCTTAGAACAGTGAATGGAATATGGTATGAGCTCACTATGTATAAGGTATTTTTAAGACCATCAGTGATCTGTCCTGTGTGACTAAGCAATTACCATTCTAGGAGTGGTGATGGAAACTTAGAGATTCCTTATCTATGTGTATAAGAAGACATGGGTTGGATGTACTAAACTGAATGAGTCCTTAGATCCTGCACCAGAGGCAGACAAAGGGGATAGATAACTTGAGTCAATGTGTGCTAGATCCTTCTTTAAAGACCACCAACCTGCCTTCAAGGTTATTGGGAGCCACACATATCTCAGATAAGACTTCTGAGCTGCCAGGAAGACACTAAAGTGTTGGTTCTAAAAACATTTGGCAAAAGAGCTTGTGAATGGCAGACTCCTGGGCTCTAACTCCAGAGTCTAATCTGGTAGGTCTGGGGTCAATGAGTCTACAGTAAACACCCTGGGTGACAATGATGCTTGTAATCACCAGGCCAGGTTAAGAATCAGTTTAAGAATCATTGGACCAAGCTATCTAGGAAATTTGAGATAGGAATCTGCATTTTCTGAAGAAGAAAGGTAGCAAGCCCACTCAACCCACTTTCTGTTACAGGAGAAAGGAAAAGATAAATAGATAATATGGAGGCAGAGAATAACAAGGGAGGCATCTAGGCAAGTTCTGCCAACCCACCTGAGACTAGAGGTTGGCTGTCTTCAGATGAAATTATTTAGAAATCAACACAGCATTTTCCTTCTTTCCCTGGGAGTCTAAGGATCAGAAATTGATATTTTCAAAACCTGATTTGGGTAACTTTTTTTCTTTTTTGGCTGTGGGGCTCACAGAATCTTAGCTCCCTGACCACGGATTGAACCCAGGCCAACTGCCAGGGGATTCCTGGGTATTTTTGTTGGTGATGTTGCTGTTGTAATGATCTGGAGTCACTTACTTCTTTTTTTTCCCCTGTCAATCTTTACTTCCCTGGAGATCAAACTAAGTGATAGTGAGAAACATTAGGGAAAAAAATCACTGACTTACCATCCTACCTACTTTCTCAACTGGGACTCCAAATCTATTTCCATCAGGCCCAGTCCCATTTCCAAAGCAGCCTGCAGTCTCTCTTCCAAGCTCTGGATGGACCACAAGAAAGGGTCCTCATCCATTCATCTGGCTGGAGGCCACTCAAGATCACTGCGACCAGTGATCCAGTATTTCTCCCTGACAAAGGGAGACTTTATATACCTGATCTGTGCATCACCATGTTGCATCTTGTGCTAAGATGTTCACACTTGAGTCACTTCAAGCCAAGACTTGAAGACCTGGTTCATATTCTTACCAGCATGGCTATTTTCAGTCAGCAAAGGAAAGTGTCCTGTTGGGTAGCAGCCTCCAGCGTCTGCCTTTGGCTTTACATAGGCAATTGGTCTACCCCCAATGTTTGGTCTATAACTGAACTACAATATCTCTTCATGCTACTAAGCTTCATGTCATTGATAGAAGTGTACAAATCTATCCTCTTACCCCCTTTGAAGGAAAGAAATGTTTATCATTTACTACTCATGTAGTAATCACTTTCCTCGTGCCTCAGACAGTAAAGAATCCACCTGCAATGCAGGATACCCAGGTTTCATCCCTGGGCCTGGAACATCCTCAGGAGGAGGGGATGACTACCCACTCCAGTATTCTTGTCTGGAGAATTCCATGGACAGGGGAGCCTGGCAGGCTACAGTCCGTGGGGTTGCAAAGAGTCAGACATGACTGATCGACTAACACTTTCACTTCTTTTTTTTTTTTTTTTTTTCGTAAGTATGTGCCCTCCATATAGCTTACATCATTTTCTCTCAAGGAAACCCTATATAGTAATTTTATTGTAGGTTTTATATCTCGTTTGGCCCCCTGTCTTCTTAACTTGAGCCTTAACACCTGATTTTACTTTTGAACAAACTGGATGCATGATCCCTGCTATTAAGGAGAACCAGTGTAAATGACATGGGTACATTAACATCAGCCTTACTGAATAATTGATCTTACTCTCCATTTGCTGTGACAAAGAATTGCTTAGAACTAACTTACCCAAACCAAAATCATCCTCTCTGGTAGATGTCATATAACATTTAATTGGATTATGTCGAACAACTCTATATAGTCCAATAATACCCCAGTTACCTTGGGATATCTTCTCTAACAGGATTACAATGAAGAATCTTTAGGTAAGCTAAATTGTTTAAACATTCCAGAAATGCTTTATTGAGATTTTTAAATGTTCACTGAATGCAAATACCAGCTTTAAAAATTTCCCTGGCTAAAATGATCAGGACCAGAGGGTGTCCACAAAACTATGTGTGGCAAGGTACCAGTAATTGAATTCTGAGAAAAATATTAGCTCAGCCCACATCCCTAGGGAGTTGGGATAGCCTTGTATAATTAAGACATAACTCCTGACTGGATTCTTTAACTAGGGGGAAAAAAAATCAACCCTTCCTTCTTCCTAGCTGAATGTCAGGGTATATGTATCTGCCCTAATTAAAAAACAAAAAATATTTGCACTCGCCTATTTACCCAGGAAAATGTATCCTTCTTTTTTTTTCACACATTTTTAAAATTTATTTATTTGTCCATGTTGTGAAACATGTGGGATCTTAGTTCCCCAACCAGGGATCAAAGCTGAGACCCCTACATTGGAAGTGCAGAGTCTTAACCACTGGACTGCCAGGCAAGTCCTTATCCTTAACTTCTATGTTTTCAAATGGTTACCAAAAGTAAATTAGGAGAATCAATATTCATAATTCAACACTCATAAATTTATCGTTCTAATATTCCGAGCTTAATTTTTGGTTAAGATTCAGACCTTTCAACTGCAATCAACCCAGACCAATTCCACCAAATTGTATTTCAACGGTATATAATCAACCTTTGTTTGCGGACATCATACAAAGTTCAATTCAGTCGCTCAGTCGTGTCCGACTCTTTGTGCCCCATGGACTCAGCACGCCAGGCTTTTCTGTCCATCACCAATTCCCAGAGCTTGCTCAAACTCATGTCCATTGAGTTGGTGATGCCATCCAGCCATCTCATCCTCTGTCATCCCCTTCTCCTCAATAATAATAATAGCAGATAACTATTTTGAGAGTTTACTATGTGCCAGGCACTACCCTAGGTACCCTATATGCATGATCTCACTTGATCCTTTCAACAACTCTTTGAGCTAATTACTATTATTTCTCCTCACTTTATAGACAAGAAAACTGAGACAAAAATTCACATAGTAAGTTGTAAAGCCAGGATATAAACCTAGGCAGGATGCTTCCAGAAACTCTATGCTTAACTAGTCTACTGATGCCTTCCCCAAAGTAACTATTTGATATATAGTCACAGGGCTAGTTCATACTTTAGTGTGACTTCTGTGGGGTAATTTCAACAGCTCACTTAGTTCTAAAAGGCCAAGGTGAAGAACATCTTTGGAAGAAACCAACAGCCATCAACCTTGAGGGGTCTTTCTCTACAAGGGACTTAAGCAGCTTGGAAAGTGCATTCCAGCCATTGAAACTGACAGCAGATTCTTGGATCTCAATGAGCTTTAGTTTTTATTCCTCATATTGGAGGAATAACACAGTGAGTTTTTTTTAACTGAAGTATAGTTGTAGTACTCTATTATATGCTACACATATAATAGTGTAGGTGTACAATATAATGACTTAAAATGTTAAAGGTTATACTCCATTTATAGCTACTATAAAATATCAGCTATATTCCTCATGTTGTACAATATATTCTTGTGGCTTATTTTATACAAAATAGTTTATACCTCTTACTCTCTAGAGTGAGAGTTTTACATCCCCACGACTGGCCTCACACAAATTACCAGCTATCACAAAAGAGGGGTTGCATTCAACAGAAAAAAAATCCCTATTGGAGGTTAGAGAGCCATCAGCTATGTCACTGCAAGACGGGTAATGGTTCGCCTGAACTCACTGGGACTTGGTTTCAGAGGATTGTTAGAAACATTAGTCACCACTTGAAATGCAACCATCAGATAACAGCTCGGGTTCACTAATATAAACAGGGGCTTTACTGGTTCATGAATGTGGGAAGGTCAGGTGTAGATCTGGTTCCAGGCAAAGCAGATCCAGAAATTCAAACAGTGCAGTCAAGGCTCCACTGCTCTGTCAGTCCCTCAGTTCTGCTGGCCCCAGCTTGGCTTCTTTCCTCACAGTCTTTCTCCATGTGGTAAACAAGATGGCTGCTGACGGTCTCAGGCTAATACCCTCTCAGATGGAAATTTCAGCAGAAAGATGTCTCACTCCCAGAGTTCATAAATCAGTCCTGGGAAAGACTATAATTTGTCCAGCTAGGAGCATGTAACCATCTCCCCATCCTAAATCTCCAAACAAGTTCGGGCTACTCTGATAGTTCAGCCTGAGTCACACCCACTCTGTGGCCTGGCTGTGTTGGGGAAACAGGTGGGGATGCACGGTCCCATGTGGTTCAGATGGTGTTTGAGAAGAGTTTCCCAAAAGAACCACAAAATGAAGAAATCACTGTGAGCAAACAAAAACATGGCTATGTAAACTCTTGGCAGTAACAATTAAAGTAACTAACCAGATGCCTCCACTTTGCCCATGAAAAAATATAGGTTTTCTGTACTGGGCCTTTCTGATTGCCCTTCCAGGGTACTTTGAAAAAGTAAGGGAACTGCAGCACTAGGTTTCCCATTTTAGAAGACCTGGGCCAGTGTCATAACTCCAACACTAAAGAGCCCTGTGAATATGAGGAAGACTCTCCTACTTTCTGGGGGGTTCTTAGTAGGAAATTAGATATGAGACCAGCACTCCCTACTCAGCTCAAAGATTCACCTTTTGACTTAAAAAAAATCACTTCTCCTTGCTGGGTCCTAGTCTTCTCATCTAAGTGAGGGTAAGGGATTAACTCTAAAATAATCTAAGATAATCAACTTTAAAAGAAAAAAGAAAAAAAAAAACAGGACATCCCAAAGCATCTGCAATCCTGATCCTGTTGGACAAAACTTTCCAATCTCCCAAGCCAGATACTTAAAAATTCCATCTGGTGTTGAGGAAGGTAGAACAGGGAAGCAAAAGCCTATGTTCACAGAGCAGGCTTGCAGAGGTGTGTACAGGGGTGGGGGGAGGTCCAGAGCCATAAGGTGGAATTGCCAGGAAGCACTTCTAGGACCACAGCCTAACCTCACTACCACAGCTGAGGCTTAATGAACACCTCACCCTTTGCTTCATAGTTCAGCGCCTGCCAGTTAAGGACATTAGGACTGAGGGTTGAACCAAGATAGACAGCATTAATCTCTTCCGGCGACAGCACAAAGTCCCACATGTTCACATCTCCAATGTCTCCCACGAAACACTGGTTTCTATCAAAGCCCCCAGCGAACGCATCCTGCTCCTGCCCCAGGATGATGCTGGCCTCTGTCCCCAGAATGGCTCCCTTCTCCAGACTCTTCCTCATCCGGGGTTTCCCATTCACCCAGAGCTCTGCAATTCCGGAGGTGGACTCCCAGCTGGCACAGATGTGCGTTGGAGCTTGAGTGTTTTCGGGACTCTGGAATAACACCTGCTTCCCATGCACTCCAAAAATATAGCCTTTACCCTTAGACCAAAATATGAGGATCTCGTTAGGTTGCTGCTTGGTGGCATAAGAGAAAATACTGTAGCTGTGGGTTCGGGCCAGCTCTGTGTAGAAATAGAGACACACGGTGAAGGCTTTGAGTGGTGTCCTTAACTGTGTTTTCAGGGATACGTAGGAATTCTCCGTCTCTTTGGGAAACACAAAGGCCTTCTTATGCAAGTCTGTGAGACAGAAAGCAGAGGAAAGATGAAAAGTTTCTCAGATCACAAAGATCTATTCCTGCATAAATAGAGTTTGGGATTGAGAAATAGACTGATTTTTCCTCAGTGTCATACACACACACAGACTTACACACACTCACCCGTGCTGGATGTTCCTCTGACTTCACCTTGTATAATCTTAGGCCCCACACCCATCACTCAGATCAAATCCTTGGCACAGCTTGGAGTAGCCCCTACCTGTCTGGCCTGAAACACTAGAGAAGCTGATCAAGACCAGGAAACACCACAACAGCCTCTCCATGGTCAGTCTCTGCCACCAATGCTTCTAAAATCTGGATTCACCCTTCTGGAGATGTCTGTGGCTGAAAGCTCAGCGACCAGAAGTCCTAGATTCTTTGCCTCAAGATCTGCTCCATCCTGCCTGGATTTATATCCAAGGCAGTGGGGGAGTCTGTGCCACACGTAAATGATTTTCCAATACTACCTTTCTCAGCAAGCGTCAGGGCTCTGGAAAGAAGGGAAGCAAAATAATTCTGGAACAGAGAAATCAATGTTGGTTATTTATTACAAGCTCCTGTGACTATGGGATCACCAATTCTTTATGCCAGGAAAAATGAAGAAGCTCCCTGAGAGTTCCACTTGGGTATTTATCTTGAGAAAATAATTTAAAAATCTTAATAGAACATGGCCATCTGAGAACATATCATAGTATATCTCTAGCACCCACTTCAGCCCAAGTCTTGGTGTTTCATGGAGGATAGCTTCTGGAGATGAACATCATTGCCGACCCTTTTCAGATGCCTCTGGTTCACAAATTGGGAAATGCCAAAAACAAACATGTCATCCACAGAGCCAAGGACAATTTTTTCTTAGCCAATTGAGTTTCATTGCAAAGAAATCTCTGGTCCAGTGAAACATGTAACTGATCACAAACTTACCATATGTCAGAGTTTCTTCATGTCAAGGTTCAGGGAAGAGTCAAGGTGATGTGCCCAGTCCTTCAGTTCTGTCTGACTCTTTGTGACTCTGTAGACTGCATCCCACAGTCCTATGGATGCATAGTCCATAGAAAATCTCTATGGACTCCTCTGTCCATGGGATTTTCCAGGCAAGAATACTGGAGTGGATTGCTATTTCCTTCTCCAGGGGATCTTCCTGACCCAGAGATCAAACCCACATCCCTTGTATCTCTTGCATTGGCTGGGAAGCCAATCTTACTATAGATTCCTATTTAATCCAGTCTTCAAATGGCTATTTAGCTCCTCCTGTCTCCTCAAACCCCCAGAATCTCATCCATTCTTATACACAGCAATCACAGCTCTTTATTGAGAAATTAGAAGCAAACAGGAAAAAGCCACTGTATCTCTTGTAGCAGAGGCTTCTGGCAGCTGCACAATGCCCATTCTCCACTTCTCATCCCGTAAGAACAGCACTATTGGTTGAGCACACGGTCACCCAGTCAAATACTAAACTTCACAGCCTCCTCTGCAGTTAGGAGTGAGAATGTGATTACATTCTGGCCAATGAGATATGAACAGAAGGAATAAGGACATTTTCCAGGTTGCGCCCTTTAAAGACTTCTCTTGTGCTCTTCCTTTCCACTTCCCCTCCTGCCATCTGTCTAGTATTCAGACATGATAATAGGAGCTAGAGTATCACTTTTAGACCACCATGGGTGAGATGCACATTTGAGGTTGCAGATAGATGGAACCTGGATAATTGACTATGGAACCACCGCATCAGCTCTAGACTAACTACCCCAACATTTCCTTGAAGGAGACATACTGTCTTTTGTTAAATCAAAACTATTAATGTGGTCTTCCTGCTATAAAATCCAAACTGACATCTTTACACATCCTCCCATCTCCAACTTTCTGAATCTTTACTTACATATTCTGCCTCCCTCTTATGACAAAGGATGAACTGTCCGTCTATATCTAAGGGCAACCTTTGTACTTCTGCAAAGGATCCCAGACCCTGTTAATCACTCAGAGTTTTACTTCCATCAGTATTCTATCTTTTGCATCATTAATTTCTTTGCATCTTTCCCCAAAACCAGACAAACATGCTGTAATATATTTAGTCTTTTACAGAAAGGAAAAAAGAAAGGAGGAAGGATCCCACATGTCAGACATCCCAAGATTCCACACCCCTTCAGCTACTGTTCATTGTTTCTGCTCCCATTTATTGGAAAACTCCTGGAAAGGGTTTTGTGTACTGACAATCTCTGTTTTCCCATCTCCTGTTTTCTCCTCAATCCATGCAAACAAGACTTTGGCCTCCACCACTCCAGCAAAACGAACGTAAGCAAAAATCTCTTCCTTGTCAGATTTAATCATTGATTTCTGGTTTGACTTCTCATCAACAACTGAGAACAACAGCTATGTGCCAGAATGCTTGAATACTAGCACACAGTTTTTTTAAAAAGTGAAATAGTTTTAAAGTTCTCTGCCTAATAGAAGTGGCCCTCACTTTCCCCTCTCTACGTCCTTGATTCCCAAGTGGAGACAAGAGATGGCGGTGCCTCCAAGGACATTGCTTGAGTCTCTCAATCTAGTCTTACTAGTTTCACCTCAGGTCTTCTGAAGTGAAGTCTATGACCCAATACACCCTCTTTTTACTTATTTTAGTTGGTTGTGTAATATTTACATTTCAATGAGTTTTCACAAATAGAAATCCCCCAGACAATGTGTGTCCAAACTGATTACTACTTGCCCTAAAATGAAATATCCAATCAGCATCCTTGCCTCAGGAACCACCCTCATACCAAAGGGAAGTATAGGTTTTTTATGGAAGGGGCAGCATTTAAGCTAAGACACAGGTAGGGAAGCAAGAGTTTTAAGACTAAGAAAATAATACGAGCAATGGTCACCACAAACTTCATTTTCTATTCTTCATTCACAAACTCCAAAAAAATCACTTGAACCTCTCCGTGCACGATACTCCATTTTAATGAATCAATATCTTTTCAGTCCCCAAATTTTGTTGGTTTGCAAGACAAAACTCTAAGATATCCTTACTCTGTACCAATTGTACCAATTCACTCTCTTATTTACTCTCTATAGTGGTTCATTAGTGTATCTTCTCTACCTGATATTTCCCAGTTCAGTTCAGTTCAGGCGCTCAGTCATGTCGGACTCTTTGCAACCCCATGAATCGCAGCACGCCAGGCCTCCCTGTCCATCACCAACTCCTGGAGTTCACTCAGACTCACATCCATCAAGTCAGTGATGCCATTCGGACAACTCATCCTCTGTCATCCCCTTCTTCTCCTGCCCCCAATCCCTCCCAGCATAAGAGTCTTTTACAGTGAGTCAACTCTTCGCATCAGGTGGCCAAAGTATTGGAGTGTCAGCTTCAGCATCAGCCCTTCCAATGAACACCCAGGACTGATTTCCTTTAGAATGGACTGGTTGGATCTCCTTGCAGTCCAAGGGACTCTCAAGAGTCTTCTCCAACACCACAGTTCAAAAGTATCAATTCTTCGGCGCTCAGCTTTCTTCACAGTCCAACTCTCACATCCATACATGACCACTGGAAAAACCATAGCCTTGACTAGACAGACCTTTGTTGGCAAAGTAATGTCTCTGCCTTTTAATATGCTTTCTAGGTTGGTCATAACTTTCCTCCCAAGGAGTAAGCATCTTTTAATTTCATGGCTGCAATCACCATCTGCAGTGATTTTGGAGCCCCAGAAAAATAAAGTCTGACACTGTTTCCACTGTTTCCCCATCTATTTCCCATGAAATGATGGGACCGGATGCCATGATCTTTGTTTTCTGAATGTTGAGCTTTAAGCCAATTTTTTCACTCTCCACTTTCACTTTCATCAAGAGGCTTTTGAGTTCCTCTTCACTTTTTGCCATAAGGGTGGTGTCATCTGCATATCTGAGGTTATTGATATTTCTCCTGGCAATCTTGATTCCAGCTTGTTCTTCTTCCAGCCCCGCGTTTCTCATGATGTACTCTACATAGAAGTTAAATAAGCAGGGTGACAATATACAGCCTTGACGTACTCCTTTTCCTATTTGGAACCAGTCTGTTGTTCCATGCCCAGTTCTAATTGTTGCTTCCTGACCAGCATATAGGTTTCTCAACAGGCAGGTCAGGGGGTCTGGTATTCCCATCTCTTGAAGAATTTTCCACAGTTTATCACGATGCACACAAAGGCTTTGGCATAGTCAATAAAGCAGAAATAGATGTTTTTCTGGAACTCTCTTGCCTTTTCCATGATCCAGCGGATGTTGGCAATTTGATGACTGGTTCCTCTGCCTTTTCTAAAACCAGCTTGAACTTCTGAAAGTTCATGGTTCACGTATTGCTGAAGCCTGGCTTGGAGAATTTTGAGCATTACTTTACTAGTGTGTGAGATGAGTGCAATTGTGCGGTAGTTTGAGCATTCTTTGGCATTGCCTTTCTTTGGGATTGGAATGAAAACTGACCTTTTCCAATCCTGTGGCCACTGCTGAGTTTTCCAAATTTGCTGACATATTGAGTGCAGCACTTTCACAGTATCATCTTTCAGGATTTGAAATAGCTCAACTGGAATTCCATCACCTCCACTAGCTTTGTTTGTAGTGATGCTTTCTAAGGCCCACTTGACTTCACATTCCAGGATGTCTGGATCTAGGTCAGTGATCACATCATCGTGATTATCTTGGTCATGAAGATCTTTTTTTGTACAGTTCTGTATATTCTTGCCACCTCTTCTTAATATCTTCTGCTTCTGTTAGGTCCATACCATTTCTGTCCTTTATCGAGCCCATCTTTGCATGAAATGTTCCCTTGGTATCTCTAATTTTCTTGAAGAGATCTCTAGTCTTTCCCATGTTGTTGTTTTCCTCTATTTCTTTGCATTGATCGCTGAGGAAGGCTTTCTTATCTCTCCTTGCTATTCTTTGGAATTCTGCATTCAGATGCTTAAATATTTCCTTTTCTCCTTTGCTTTTCACTTCTCTTCTTTACACAGCTATTTGTAAGGCCTCCCCAGACAGCCATTTTGCTTTTTTGCATTTCTTTTCCATGGGGATGGTCTTGACCCCTGTCTCCTATACAATGTCACAATCCTCCATCTGTAGTTCATCAGGCACTCTATCTATCAAATCTAGTCCCTTAAATCTATTTCTCACTTCCACTGTATAATCATAAGGGATTTGATTTAGGTCATACCTGAATGGTCTAGTGGTTTTCCTTACTTTCTTCAATTTAAGTCTGAATTTGGCAATAAGGAGTTCATGATCTGAGCCACAGTCAGCTCCTGGTCTTGTTTTTGCTGATTGTATAGAGTTTCTCCATCTTTGGCTGCAAAGGATATAATCAATCTGATTTCGGTGTTGGCCATCTGGTGATGTCCATGTGTAGAGTCTTCTCTTGTGTTGTTGGAAGAGGGTGTTTGCTATGACCAGTGTGTTCTCTTGGCAAAACTCTATTAGCCTTTGCCCTGCTTCATTCCGTATTCCAAGGCCAAATTTGCCTGTTACTCCAGGTGTTTCTTGACTTCCTACTTTTGCATTCCAGTCCCCTATAATGAAAAGGACATCTTTTTTGGGTGTTAGTTCTAAAAGGTCTTGTAGGTCTTCATAGCACTGTTCAACTTCAGCTTCTTCAGCGTTACTGGTTGGGGCATAGGCTTGGATTACCATGATATTGAATGGTTTGCCTTGGAAATGAACAGAGATCATTCTGTCGTTTCTGAGATTGCATATTCTGAGTACTGCATTTCAGACTCTTCTGTTGACCATGATGGCTACTCCATTTCTTCTAAAGGATTCCTGCCCACAGTAGCAGATATAATGATCATCTGAGTTAAATTCGCCCATTCCAGTCCATTTTAGTTCACTGATTCCTAGAATGTCGACGTTCACTCTTGCCATCTCCTGTTTGACCACTTCCAATTTGCCTTGATTCATGGACCTGACATTCCAGGTTCCTATGCAGTATTGCTCTTTACAGCATTGGACCTTGCTTCTATCGCCAGTCACATCCACAACCGGGTATTGTTTTTGCTTTGGCTCCATCCCTTCATTCTTTCTGGAGTTATTTCTCCACTGATCTCCAGTAGCATATTGGGTACCTCCCAACCCGGGGAGTTCCTCTTTCAGTATCCTATCATTTTGCCTTTTCATACTGTTCATGGGGTTCTCAAGGCAAGAATACTGAAGTGGTTTACCATTCCCTTCTCCAGTGGACCACATTCTGTCAGACCTCTCCACCATGACCCGCCCTTCTTGGGTTGCCCCACAGGCATGCCTTAGTTTCATTGAGTTAGACAAGGCTGTGGTCCGTGTGATCAGATTGACTAGTTTTCTGTGAGTATGGTTTCAGCGTGCCTGCCTTCTGATGCCCTCTCACAATACCTACCATCTTACTTGGGTTTCTCTTATCTTGGACGTGGGGTATCTCTTCATGACTGCTCCAGCAAAATGCAGCCGCTGCTCCTTACCTTGGACGTGGGCTTGCTCCTCTCGGCCGCTGTGCTGACCTCAGGCATGGGGTAGCTCCTCTCGGCCACTCCTGTGCTGTTGCAGCCTGGCGCTTTCCACTTACTAATCACTATTAGCATTGCTGTTCTGTTTGCCAGAAAAATAATTACACTTGTATTTGTAAAGTATTATTGTCTCTCTCTGTTGCCACCATTCATAAATACTTGCTAATGAAACTGTATAGAAAATTTGGGCCTGAGGTCTTTCAAAATAAGTGAGAGGCTTTCAAGGTTCCTTGAACAAGAAAATAATAGACCTGTGTTTGAAATTTTCATTGGTGGCAGAATGAAGGATGTATTGGAATGAGAGAAATGGTAAACAGGAAGACCCCCTTAGTGGGTCTTAGTTCATTAGTACAACAAGACACATATTAGGAGATTTACCAGGAATCAGGCACTAAGCTAGCTAACTAGAAAGTTTTAAAAATCATTCTGGACCCAATCCCAATGTGGCAAAGCAGGGTGTGTGTGTGTGTGTGTGTGTGTGTGTGTGTGTCTTCACAACACCAAACAATGCTTCAATACCAGTTGCATGCCCTACAATTCAATTTTAATACTGTCTCCCCCAAGATAGTATCAGATTCCACAGGTTAAGGATTCATTCTTACAAGACTGCCTTCCCCCACCATCCCTTCAAATGCCAATCTGAAGCCCAGGTTATGCTACAGACCTATTGGCTATAGAGCAGAGATTCCAACAACTCCTCCACCCTGGGTTCGATTAATCTGCCAAAGTGGCTCACAGAAACATTTTACCTACTAGGTTACCCCTTAGTTATGAAAGGATATTACTCAGGAACAGCCAGATGGAGGAGACGCATAGGTCAAGGTCTCAGGAAAAGTGAAGAGCTCCTATGCCATCTCTGAACACACAACTCTCTTCACATCTCCACATGTTCACCAGCTTGGAAAGTCTGAACACCTTTTGGGTATTTTGGGGGGCTTCACTCAGAGAAGGGAATGGCACCCCACTCCAGTACTCTTGCCTGGAAAATCTCATGGACGGAGGAGCCTGGTAGGCTGCAGTCCATGGGGTCGCTGAGGGTCGGACATGACTGAGCAACTTCACTTTCACTTTTCACTTTCATACATTGGAGAAGGAAATGGAAACCCACTCCAGTGTTCTTACCTGGAGAATCCCAGGGACAGGGGAGCCTGGTGGGCTGCCATCTATGGGGTCGCACAGAGTTGGACACGACTGAAGCGACTTAGCAGCAGCAGCATTACATCATTCAGCATTCGTGATTGAACTCAACCTTCAGCTCCTCTTTCCTCCCTGGAGGTATGGGGGTGGGACTGAAACTTCCAACCCTCTAACCACATGGGTGTTTCTCCTGGTAACCAGCCTCTGTCTTTAGGTGTAGTCCACCTATTCACATAACAAAAGACCTTCATCACTCTCCTAGGGTTTTAGGAGGGTTGTGGCACAAATGGGGACAAAGACCAAATATAAACTTACTACACATCATAGTACCACAGTCATGCTAAAGACAATAGGCACCAAAGCTAGGGCAGAATCAATAAAACTACAGAGAACGGGAGATATTTGAGAAGAAAGTCAGCAGGAAAAATTGATAGAAATGAAACACTGATCAAATTCTAAAAAAGAGCAGTGTTCTTTAATGGCAAATGCTATGTGAATGAGGTCAAGGTGGTTTGATTGTTAGTACACAGGCTGGTTGATTTCACTTATCCAGTGGTCAAACACTACAATTTTAAACTCAGTTAGGAATCTAGGAAAGATAACCCCAAAGTCAAGAAAAAAATGTGCACATGGATCAGTACAGCAACAGCACCTTCGTTAGGAAAAAAGAGAGATGTGTATGCACATGTACTCAGTCATGTCTTTGTGACCTCATGGATGGTAGCCCTCCAGGCTCCTCTGTCCATGGGTTTTCCAGGCAAGAACACTGGAGTGGGTAGCCATTTCCTATTCTAGGGGGTCCTCCTGACCCAGGGATTGAACCCACATCTCTTGCATCTCCTGCACTGGCAGGGAGATTCTTTACCACTACTGTCACCAGGAAAGTCCAAAAAGAGAGAAAGTTCATTACCCTATTATTTGGGGCAATGGGATCACCTTCTTGAAAGGCAGTCTATTACAGAGCCTTTCACAGATTTGGAGCTCAATAGTGTTGTGGGATGAACAGATGAAGAAATAGTGAGGGAATGTAGGAAGGAACTGCAGGGAAAAGCCAAGTTGCTAAATTTAATCAATGGTGGACTGAGTTCAAGCACAAGTATTTTCTTCCCATCTCAATTCCTACAAATGATAGAGAACATTTTCTTAAAGAATAAATCCACTTAGTACCAGGAAAAAAAAGAGTCCCACAAGTAGAAAGAAACATTGGAGATCTCTGAAAGACAGAAAAGATATAAATACATAGATAGAGGAAATTATAACCCAAAATATATGCTTGGGAGAGCTGCTCTGAAAATTTGAAGTGTTTCTGAGTGCCCCAAAGTAAAGGACAATGGCAGCAAGTGGTAGAACAAGATAGTGGAGAGATTGATTAAGGAGTCACTGTCGCCATCCATTGCCTTCTTAGTCAACCGTTAACCTGGGCAGAGAGAATTCTTAGAACTGGGAGGCTGGAGATACCCACAAGGAAACTTGAAAATCTCACATCCAGAAGAGCAATTACTGGTATGCTTTGCCAGCACTTTTTGCTCCTTCCTCATAATCCCTGAAGATAAGCTACAGAAGAGAGTAACAGCATCTACAGACAAGCTGAAAGAATTAATGCCATGAAAAGGGGGGCATCCCACTCAACAAGTTTAGGAACACTCACCTTAGGAAATGGGATTCAAGAGTGATTGAGAAGTTATTTGTTGAGAAACATAATTAAGATACTCAGGATATAAAGGCTAGACCAAAAAAAAAAAAAATCTTGAGAATCAAAACTTTGATACTCCAAACAAGAGTTTCAGAAAAAGAAAAAATGGGGATTAGAGGTAGAAAAAAATAAGCAAAGAAATGATAGAAAATTTCCCAGAATGAATGACAAACATGGTCAGATTGAAAGAGTCACAAACCAAGCAGGACGTGTAAAAAAGATCCATGCCTAACAATTTCAAGGAGCTTAATAATCAAGAAAAGAAGAAGCATTGGAAAAATCTGTAAATAGTGTGTGTGTGTGTGTGTGCATATGTGTGTGTGTGTATCCTAGGAAGGATTAAGAAGCAATGGATGTTGAACAAAAGAAAGAAAGGGGGAGAGAGAAAGGGAAGGAGGGAGAGAGGAAGGAGGAAAGGAAGAATGAAAACTGTGAAGAAAAAGAGAATTTTAGAAAAGAGAAAGCTACCTGATTTATTTTAACAAGTTAACATGACAGCCCAAATAAAAACAGTACAAGAAAAGAAAATGAGAAGTTAATCTTATCTATGAACATAGATGCAAAAATCTTACATAAAAATTATGCAAGTCAAATTAAACTACGTAACAATGTTTTAAACATCATGACTGGGTAGAGTTGCTAAGCAAACAACAGCAAATGCAAATATTCCCACCTGCTGAAGCACCATTTATGGGAACACACAGTCACAGCTGTGCCCCCCATGAACCATCACATTCTAGAACAACAGTCAGAGACCCGGCAGGGCAAAACATCAGACTCTAAGGAGGGATCCCTACCCTTGGGTTACGAGGCTGCTTGATTAGAGAAGTACCAGCTTCTCTCCTGGTGTGATGAGTCAGTGACACAGTGGCAATATGGCATGCTGCTGCTAATTTGCTTCAGTCGTGTCCGACTCTGTGCGACCCCATAAACAGCAGCCCACCAGGCTCCCCCGTCCCTGGGATTCTCCAGGCAAGAACACTGGAGTGGGTTGCCATTTCCTTCTCCAACGCATGAAAGTGAAAAGTGAAAGTGAAGTCGCTCAGTCATGTCTGATCCTTAGCGACCCCATGGACTGCAGCCTACCAGGCTCCTCCGTCCATGGGATTTTCCAGGCAAGAGTACTGGAGTGGGGTGCCATTGCCTTCTCTGAATATGGCATGACAGCTTAGCATTCATGGCTGGAGTGGACACTGCTTTTCCCCTAATGTGGCTGGGGGTTGAGCCTTGTAGTCATAGCTAAAAATCTCTAACTCAAGCTTGGAAAGGGTGAGCCATATATATACACCCATGGTAAGACCATGCTGGCACGACTGAGGAGTACGTGTTCAAGCCTTACAATGTATAAGGATTGGTTGCCTGAGTGGTTTCCATGGAGATTTACACGGGGCCAGCACATTTTCTGGGTAGCCAGCTACCAAGGGTTACCTTGAACACAGTAAAATAATTAACACTTACCTGTCCAGGGTTTTCTTCAGAAATTTGGGGTAGTTTGAAATTAGGACAACTTATCAATATAATTTATATGACTTTGACAGACTTAAAAGCAACCTCATAAGACCATTTCAGTAGATACCAGAGAAATTTAGAAAATGTATCATTTACTCATCCTAAGTAAGAGCTAAAAGAGGAGCTACTAAAAGCCTAGAGCAAATATAATTCTTAAAAGTGAAATTTTAGAAGCTTCCCTTTAGAGTCAGGGACATGGAAAGTTGCCTACTATCAGCCCACTGCACTGTCCAACAGAAAGCAGTAAAACAAGAAAAAAAAAGTGATCTGATGGTCAGAAAAGAAGAAAGATGTACAGTGACTTACACATATGGTTGTTTATATTTAAAATCCTGAAAAAAAATCTACACATAAATTATTAGACTCCATAGAAGTTCAACATTTGTGTTGATAGAAGATAACCATAATAGAACACATTTAAGAAGTTTCCCACAGCGGAGATCAATTGGAAAATATGGCATATAAAAGATCCCAGTCACAATAGCAATAAAACCCATATAACATTTGGAAGTAAAGCTAATGGAAATGTGAAACTCTTTTATATTTAAAAAATTTAAGTATTATTAAAGGATATAAAAATGAATAAATTGGTAGCTACATTATACCCATCAATTGACCCAATATTGTAATGGTGCTATGCTCAGTCCCTTAGTCCCTCAGTCCCTCAGTCATGTCTGAGTCTTTGCAACCCCACTGTAGCCCACCAGTCTCTTCTGTCCATGGAATTCTCCAGGCAAGAATACTGGAGTGGGGTCTATTTCCTAACCCAGAAGATCTTCCTGACCCAGGGATTGAATGCAAGTCTCCCGTGTCTCCTGCACTGCAGGCAGATTCTTTAGCACTAGCACCACCTGGAAAACCCAAGATGGTACTGCTGCTGCTGCTGCTAAGTCGCTTCAGTCGTGTCCGACTCTGTGCGACCCCATAGATGGCAGCTCCCCAAATTACTGTATACGTTTCATTAAATGTGTTCAAACCCTATGAACAAAATAATTCTTCTAGGAATATAACCTATAGAAAGTTCCTTCTTATAACTTTTTGAATGAATTAGGAAACACTTTTTATTTCACTTTAATTTTGGAAGATATTTATATCATAAAAAGGAACATTTTTAACACACAGTTTAAATTTTTTCAGGTTTCCACTTCACATTGTTAGCTAACTGGCAACCAGAAAGCAGATTAAAGTAGGAAGAGACATGTGCAAGGAAATTTTTGCAGTGTAGTTTGTAATTGGGAAAAAAAAATAGAAGGAATCCAAACGTCCACCGGTTGGGAAATGCATACCTATATGAAGAAACAGTACGCTTCCGTTAAAAAGAATGAATTAGATATGTATGCACTCTGCTCTGCAACAAATACAAGTGTCTGGATGCAAATTAGACCATATTTGATTGGTAACTAAAAGAACAGTGTTAGAATAATATAAATCTAAATCCACTCATACACCACCTTCCTTAACAGGCTAATGTAGTGAAACAATAAAGATCACACTTTCTCATAAATAAAGAAAATCCTTAATAACATACAGAGATCTTAATGAAAAGGCTGAAAGTTCTGCCTAAATGCCATTAGTGCGTGTAGTATTTTTAGTGGCTTCAAAAACTGCTAAACATTTCATAGCATCCAACTATATTGTGGTGCTTATGAAGAAGCTGTCAAGATATAGCTCTTGTTTCCTTTGAAAAACATTTTCTGATAGTTAAAGCTACACTAGGGATCAGATTATAAGTTTTTATGAAACCAACATCTATTGGAGGTGATCATCCTCAAAGACATATATCTCAGAGGCAGTCATGAGTCTTGGGCTGTAGGTTCCTAAAGTGTGACTAATTTGTGAGACTGGTGAGGGTGTCTGAAAAGTCTTCACCATGCTAATAATTTGATTGGAATTGTTACTGTTCGTATTAGTGCTCTGATAGTGCGTAGGTTCTGAGTGGTCTGCTCCTAATTATCTATGGGTCTAATTATCCCACAAGACCTGCTATTTTTAGTGCACAATTAAGCAGAACATGAAGATTTTCAGAAATGCACATATCACATTATAGCAAAAAAAAAAAAAAAAATGCTTGCATTTCAAAAGGGCTAAATCTTAAAGCTGAATAAAAAGGCAGCTTATAAGAGCTATTTAAATGTTATCTCTTACTCAACTTTTAGAATTCAAAATAATATTATAAATGTACATAAGTATGTACGTATCTATTGTGTTTATATTTTTAAATAAATAACTCCCTAAAAACCCACAACTCCAGTCTAATAAGAAAAGAAACATCAGATAACCTCAAACTGAGGGACTTTCTACAAAATTCCTGACCAGTACTCCTCAAAACTGTCAAGGTGGTGAAACATAAGGGAAGACCCAGAAATTGTTACAGACCAGTGAGATTCAGGAGACGTGATGACTAAAGGTAATGTGGTTTCCTTGATGGAATCCTTGAACAGAAAAAGGAAATTAGTATAGAAACCAGGGAAATCTGAATGAAAACTGAAGTTCAGAGGAGCCTGGTGAGCTGCAGTCCATGGGGTCGCAAAGAGTTGGACACGACTGAGCAACTGAGCACACACACACCCAAGTCTCAACACACAAACACACACACACAGACATGGAGGAGAGAAAAAGCACTGACATAGATATGTTTAGTTCCTTATCCCAAAGTCATAATAGGACAAGTCATTCCTTCCAGGGTAGATGACCTATATACTACTGGCAAACCAGTGACCTGGAACAAAAAACCCTGGTTTGCAGTGTTTGCTGGTTTCCATGCTTTAAATACTCCCACTGGGGCTGATTTCAAACTGCCAATATGATGTCACTGAATGCAGACTTGAGAAGAAGAGTAGAGCCTGTATTAGCTAGCTGCAGGACATGACTGACTTCTCCCCTGGAGATGCGATGAGAATAAGGAAGGTAAGGCCAGGGACAATTCTCTAATGCTACTTCCACCTCTATTTTTTGTTCTTTTAATCTATATGGCTCAACTAAAACACCTGTGACCAACTAGAGCTGTAACTATCCCCAATGCTCCTTTATAAATTCTCCTATGACTGCTGGCAATCAATGTATATTTTGCTCCAGAATAATAGATTAATTAAATTACTATGAGGCCATGCTACAATCAAGTCTAAAATTAACTGCATACTGTTTCCAATTCAAATTATTTATAGTCATCTCAAAGTTCTGCAATGACTTTCTTCACTCTGTATGAAAATCTCTAGGTCCATTCTAGGAAGGAAACCCAAAAAGGAGAGGATATATGCATACACCTGATGTGAAGAACCGACTCATTAGAAAATACTCTGATGCTAGGAAAGATTGAAGGCAGGAGGAGAAGGGGATGACAGAGGATAAGATGGTTGGATTGCATCACTGACTCAATGGAGATGAGTTTGAGCAAGCTCTGGGAGACGGTGTAGGATAGGGAAGTCTGGCATGCTGCAGTCCATGGGGTCGCAAAGAGTTAGACACAACTGAGCGACTGAACAACAAAAATAGCTGATTCACTTTGCTATACAGCAGAAACTAAACTAACACAACATTGTAAAGTAACTATATTTCAATTTTTAAAAGTTCTGCTATGAAATTCAATGACAATATTAAGGTATTTAAGTAATAAATGCCCACAACATATAATGTGTTCGTGCCAAGTCACTTCAGTCCTGTGATCAGTCTTTGCAACCCTGTGGACCATAGGCTGCCAGGTTCATCTGTCCATGGGATTCTCCAGGCAAGAATACTGCCCCAAATCTAAATTCAAAATCTCTTCATTATTAAATTTCCAGGGAGAGGTTAAAATCCCAAAATTAAATTTCCCCATAAGTAAAGTCTAAAGTCAAATTGCCTCACCCTTTTGAGTTAAAAATCCAAAGAAATTAGACTCTAAATTTATTCTGCCCAACTTCTCATTCTGGTTTGTCTCAGCCAGAGTCACACTGCACAGTCAGGGCAGAGTCACACTTCCTCAGTATCTGCAGCCTGGGCTGCTTTCACCAAGAGACTGTGGCTCCTACAAGCCCTGCAAAGTGAAATGAGCTCATCCTCTAAGGAGTTCAAAGGGTTTATCAGGGCACACAAGATGACCACAGCTTTGAATCCCACCTGCAAAATGTAGAAAACAAGCTCCTACCACAGATCCTAAATCAGATATCCAAGACAAAGTTATTTTCTCCAAACTCAGGACTCAGTGTTACCAAAGGCAATGATAAAAACTCTGTAATGGTTGAAAGAATAAAAATAGTTGGAAAAAATTTTGATTGGGGCTTCACAAAACACCAGTGAAGTGATGTCAATTGTCCTGAGTCTATAACCTGTAAGCTCATCTGGGAGCAATTCCTTGAGAGATTAATGTGAAGCCCATGGATTCACCCCTGCTGGGAGAGAATTCCACCTCTGCTCACCCTGAGAGTGGCAGTGAGTATTGGCACCCTCGTGAATAGTTTAGTAATACGGGATGTTGGCAAAGCCCATCACCATGTCTTATTTGATACATCTTCCTTTTCCCTTCTGCATAATCAGATTCTCTTGATCCCCTCCATCCCTTTGCGCCTTCTATTTTTGACATCTCCTGTTTCTGAATCCCCTGGGGGCTCCTATGTAGTGACCTAGCCTCTGAAATACATTCAGGGCGGGAATGTTTGATTCTTGGCCCCAGAGGTGGCTGCCACCGCCTCTTCCTGAAGAATTGTTCAGGCTGATAAAGGCCACTTGGGGAAGGTCTCTCTCCTGGCCTCGCATTTATTGGTAATCACCCTGAGCAGATCTCCAAACTGAAGTGGCTGTTGATGCTTCTGAATCTCAGCCCATGGGGCCAAATACACTACTTAAGAAATAACTTCATCAGCTTTCAATGCTCTGGGCCATCTCTGAACAGCATTCTTTCTGCCACATCATTTTCTTAGGTAATTAGCAAAGCCAGAGCCAACTTGGGAAGGGGTGATGTGACTTAAGTGAAAAAGAAATGATAAAATATACTTGTTAGTCAAATGTAGGACCCCTTTTCAACCAGACTTCCACTACTAAGTCCCCTTGAATACAGAAATTCCAGCACCATCACCACTGGTCATTAGTACACTTCAGCTACAGCTCTCATTTTGTGACAAGAACTATTAATAATGCAGGTGTAATTGATGTGTAAGGGGATGATATCAATGTAATATAGATGTTGCATCATTGTTTTTTCCCAGTCAGTTACTATTTTCCACCACCAAGTAACAGCAACTATCACAAGAACACCAAAACAAGGGAATACAGGTAACTGAAAGGATGCAGAACCAGATATTCTTCCTCAATCCATCTGGCCATGTGCTCTGTCTTAGAAGTACTTACCGTGCTATCTTTTCTCATCTTGGTGCATTTTGCCTTTATCTCCACTACTCAACATTTACTTATACACCTTTCCATCAAGTTAGATTTATCTTCTTTTAAGGTTAAGTCCAATATTTGGTTATTGTAACTTAAGATATGCGTGATAGTAGTTTTACTGGAATAGTCATTGTTTTTGACATTGAGCCAATTACATCATTGCATAAGTCAACATTCAAAAAAAACTAGGATCGTGGCATCCATTCCCATCACTTCATGGCAAATCAAAGGAGAAAAAAAGAAGCAGTGACAGATGGGCTTCCCTGATACCTCAGTTAGTAAAGAATCCACCTGCAATGCAGGAGAGTCCGGTTTGATTCCTGGGTTAGGATGATCTTCTGGAGAAGACATAGGCTATCCACTCCAATATTCTTGGGCTTCCCTTGTGGCTCAGCTGGTAAAGAATCCACCTGCAATGCAGGAGACCTGGGTTGGATCCCTGGGTTGGGAAGATCCCCTGGAGAACAGAAAGGCTACCCACTTCAGCACTCTGGCCTGGAGAGTTCCATGGACGGTATAGTCCATGGGGTTGCAAAGAGTCAGACATGACTGAATGACTTTCACTTTCAGTGACAGATTTTATTTTCTTGAACTCCAAAATCACTGCAGATGGTGACTGCAGCCATAAAATCAAAAGATGCTTACTCGTTGGAAGGAGAGTTATGACAAACTTAGTACATTAAAGAGCAAAGACTTTACCTACAAAGGTCTGTATAATCACATCTGTGGTCTTTCCAGTAGTCATGTATGGATGTGAGAGTTGGACCATAAAGAAAGCTAAGCACTGAAGAATTGATGCTTTTGCACTGTGGTGTTGGAGAAGACTCTTGAGAGTCCCTTGGACTGCAAGGAGATCAAACCAGTCCATCCTAAAGGAAATCAGTCCTGAATATTCATTGGAAGGACTGATTCTGAAGCTGAAGCTCCAGTACTTTGACCACCTGATGCAAAGAACTGACTCACTAGAAAAGACCCTGATGCTGGGAAAGATTGAAGGCAGGAGGAGAAGGGGACAACAGAGGATGAGATGCTTGGATGGCATCACTGACTCAATGGACATGAGTTTGAGCAAGCTCTGGGAGTTGGTGATGGACAAGGAAGCCTGGCGTGCTGCAGTCCATGGAGTCACAAAGAGTTGGACATGACTGAGTGACTGAACTGAACTGAGGCAGCCTACAAATTAACAAACCCCTTAGGTGATGATACATTGAAGAGGGAGGGAAAGCAGTCACAACAGAGCTGAGGCAAGATTCCAATACATGCAACAAACAAATACTGAAGAGCCTGACACACAGGGAGAGACAGGTTTAATCTCCGAGGTTTGCCCTTCAGGACCTGCACACTAAGAGGAGCACAATGGACCTCGGAGCCATACCTGGGGCTTGGTGAAGATTTCACGTGCACCTCCAATTTCCCTGGTGGTTCAGATGGTAAAGAATCGACCTGCAAAGCAGGAGACCCAGGTTCGATCCCCAGGTTGGGAAGATTCCCTGGAGAAGGGAATGGCTCCCCACTCCAGTATTCTTGCCTGGAGAATTCTATGGACAGAGGAGCCTGGCTGGGCTACAGTCCATGGGGTCGAAAAGAGTAATGACTGAGTAACAACTGAGTAACTAACACTTTTCATGCTCGCATGCACCTCAGATATTGGTGTCCTCCAAGGTCAAAAGGTTAGGACCAAAAGTCCCACCATGACAAACCCATAACCCCAACTGGTGACAACACAGTCCCACAAGTTCACATCTCCAATGTCCCCCACCAAAGACTGATTCCTATCAAAGTTATCACCAAACGACTCCTGCTCCTGCCCAAGACAATGCTGGCTTCTGTCCTCATAGAGAATCCCTTCTTCCTCCAGACTCCTCCTCGCTGGGGGGTTCCCATCCACCCATAGCACTGCAGTGCCTAGGGCAGACTCGTGGCCCACACAGAGGTGCTTTGGACCAGGAGAGCTCTATAGAATCTTGAAAAACATATCAGAACCACCCACAAGCCCACTACACATTTCAATCTTTCCTTTAAAGAGAAGGACCTCATTTTCTTGCTCCAGGATGTTATATGCCTTAGACTATATCATGGGTGAGGCTAGTACAGACTCTGACACACACCATGCACCAGGCCATGAGTGGCTCCTCTAAATCCACCGCCAGTGCAGCAAAGGAATCATGTGACTCAACGGGGAACACAAAGGCTTCCCTTCCCATGTCTATGAGGGAGAAAAGGAGATAGAGGAAAGAAGTCAGACAATGTGGAACACAAAGATCTCTTCTCTCACTTCTCCATAAAATTAGGTGACCACATACCCTGCTCTCTCCCCTGTCCCTCCCCCATGCTAAGAGTTCCCTGGACCTGCTTTGAGCAACCTCAGGTCCCTCAGTCCAGACCACGGGCACAGTCTTGGCCAAATTCTAGCTCTTTTGGCAAAGAAACCTGAAGGTTAATGAGCAACATGGTAATAGCTTCACCATGTCTGCTTACCGTGCCACATGCAATCGGGTCTTGAGGGTAAGTCCGTGAAGAGGATGTGGGAAACTGATGTCCAGGGCCTCGGTAATTCAAATGCCACTCTCTCAAGACCTACTCCGTTCTGAGTTTATACCCACAGCACAGGGGCTTCCCAGGTGGCGATGGTGGTAAAGAACCCTCTACCAATGCAGGAGATGTAAAAGACACAGGTTCAATCCCTGGGTCAGGAAGATCTCCTGGAGGAAATCATGGCAACCCACTTCAGTATTCTTGCTAATCCCATGAACAGAGAAGCCTGGATGGCTACAGTCCAGAGGGTTGACAAGAGTCGGACACAATTGAAACGATTTAGCACACTCTCAGGCACATCTCCAACATAGAGGTGTCAGTTCTGGTGTATGAATGATTTCCCAGACTCACTCCTTTGGGGCCAGGAGTCAAGGTTCCAGGGCTGAAGGTAGCAGAATCATTCTAGAAAATGGACATTGATTGGGGCTGCATTGCTGGAATCCCAGCTCTGGGAGAAAATGATAGAAAACCTGGATAAGCAGGGGAAGCCAGTTGTGTCTCCCCCAGAGAAGGCAATGGCACCCCACTCCAGTGTTCTTGCCTGGAGAATCCCAGGGACGGGGGAGCCTGGTGGGCTGCCGTCTGTGCGGTCACACAGAGTCGGATACGACTGAAGCGACTTAGCAGCAGCAGCAGCAGTTGTGTCTTCCCAGGCTCTGCTACACGCTGCCCACATGGCCCCTCTTGGAGGTCTAGGGAGGTAAAAGCTGAGCCAAAAGCAATAAAGCCTTCACTTGCATTTTATGGAATAGGCATGCCTCCCTTCACCAAGGGTTGTGGCTGGGGTCCCTGGATACACACCCTGCATAGGCATGGAAGGAAACGATCACTGTGCAAAGAAAGTTTTAAAATGGCACACAGATTCAAAGCTTTATCAGAAAAAGGAAGGAAATCAACAGGAAGTCTGTGTGGGTTATGTATTAGAGATTCCTGTGACTACAGAGTTCCTGTTCCAGGAGGTACAGATTCAAAGTCAAGGGAGATAAAATGTATTGGGACAAGACCAAAGGATGTCTATGTCTCCATACTATGGTCTGAATTCCCATCCTGCTCCCCATTTCTCCACTCCTGGGTCTCCAGGGAACAACCTGAGCAGAGAGCTCATGCCTCAGGGGAAAACACAATTGAACATCAGAGACAGAAAAGACGTTAGAGGTTATCTAGCCTCGACACCTCGGAGATGTCAGATGACTTGTCTGAAACCACACAGCCTGGTGTTCCTCACTGTCCCAGTGCTACTGCTCTTCCTTATCCTACTGGGAGGACCTGGAAGGGCAGGGCATGTACCCTATCCACATTCAGGCGATGACAGGGCTTCCTTCGGAATTGTTCACTGATGAATAGCAGCCTTAAAAGTACCCTTATTGGGCAACCACCTTGCCCAATGCTCTTTTATAATTGAGGACCCTAAGGCCCCAACAGTTCTTACATCCTAATCACAGACCCTATGGATTCAACCTGTTTCATCTGTTCTTTGTTGTCTTAAATCAGAAATAAAACTCAGAAGAGAGTCAGGGTTGTCTTAAAGCAAAAGACAAGGTTTATTGTTTGTGAGGTTGTGCAAGGTTTGCAAACTGGAGATACATACTGAAAATACATCCCTGGAGGGTGAAGGGGATGAGGAATTTTTTAGAAGCAAAAGCTGCAGAAGTCACAGTTGGGGGAACTGCAAAGAGGATTGTGTGGCTCTTGCAGCCTGACCATAAGTCTTAACAGTCTAACCGCAAGTTTTCAATGATTGGCTATCACTGGAGCTTCTCATTGGAGGCTTTTTCAGGTACAAGCCTTAGGAGAAGCAGAAGTCCTTTATAGTTGTTTGTGGTTTTTCTAAGAACACAGAATACATGACTGAACCCCAGATCTGTCATGACTGTCTGATTCCATTTTATTTTGGGTCCCTGATAGCCATACAACGTCCATTTCCTTTGTTTTCCACAGGAGGTTCCTCTTCTTTCCACTTTTCCTTAGGGGATTATTTTATTTCATTTTTACATCTTCAAAGACCTACTTGGTCTCTTGGGCTTCTCACTTGATTTGTCGCAGAGTCAATGTCCCTCAGCAGTTCCATCCCATTTATTTGCTTTTCCGCCTCCAGGTATTACAGACGTTGGCTCTAGGTTTTGCTTTTGTTTGCTACAATAAACAGTAATGAAACAGACATAAGGAAAGAAAAAATAACCAACATGAGATGTTGCATGAAATCTGATACAGTACTCATAGAAAAAGTTGTCTAGATTCTTTCCAGGTTATTCTTTCACAAACATCATTCTTTAGAGTTTTATGAGTTAATCTGGCCCTCACCAAGAGAGTCACTTCATCTCCGGCTACAGGACTCAAGGATCATCTTACCTCCCTTCATAGGGATAGGACAACATCTCTATGGGTCAGCTACTCCAGTTTCCAGGAGATATCTAGACCACAATGTTAACTATCAGATACACACACACACACACACACACACACACACACACACACACACGGGCTTCCCCAATGACTCAAGCAGTAAAGTGCAAGAGACTCAGTTTCAATCCTTGGGTTGGGAAGATCCCCTGGAGGAGGAAATGGCACTCACTCCAATATTCTTGCCTGGAAAATCCTACAGACAGAGGAGCCTTGCGGGCTACAGTCCATGAGGTCACAAAGAGTTGGACACAACTGAGCGACTGAGTACAGCATTTCTCTCTCTCTCTCTCTCTCTCTCTCTCACACACACACACACACTTAGTGTAAAGTCTGTTCAGCATGAAGTGCAAGGCAACAGTGTTGGTAATTTCTACTGAAGGCCACAGTGGTAAATTTTGTAAACTAATTTGGTTCACTCAAGACCCACATCCTAACTTGCCTTCCTAACCTATCCTACTTGGAAATCTAAAAGCTACATCTCCGAGATTTCATGTTGCTAAGGTTCCACATGTGACATAAGCTTTGCCAAGCAATAACACTCACAGATATTTGGATGTGCAAAGACTTTCTAGCGAATAGATTTGGAAACCCTCAACTTCCACGTGAGTCTTTCCTGGTACTGAGCCCTCTGAGCACACATTTGTTCCTGAGGCGTCTCCTAGGCTGTGCTTTCCTACCTCCTGCTTCGTGTTAAAAATAAAAGGCACAGCCTCACCACAGCTTTCAGACTGATTAGCTTCTAAAGAACACACCTTTCTCTTTCTTCACATGTATGAAGTTACAATATCTGATCAAGTTAATGGAATGATTTCTGATACTAATACATGATTCTGATTTACTTCTGAAAGTCAAATCCCAGAATTTGATATATGTGTTCACACATATTTGCAGAAGAAATATCATGCCATTTATGGCATTGTTTCATAACATTTTAGCTTCACATTACATTGGATTATTACAAAGTAAGTATGAGAATTAGCACAATTGATATGTTACCTTTTTATCATTTATTATATGTAATTTATTATAAAAATGAATAATCATTTTCACTTTACATCACTTTAATCTAGACCTTAATGATTTGAGTAATCTCTATCACAAGAGACTTTACATAATTTATTTCTTTATATAGATTTTGGAAATATAAATCTATGTAGTTAAATGTATTCCTTGAAAATATAAACTTAATTATTCACAAATAAAATGTACATTGTTTTTAACATATACAATTATAATCTGGTTGTATGGTTGTAATGGAAAATCTTGAGATGAAATTTTTCTAATACCTCAGTAATATTAAAACTCGGTGGTAAAATTTCACCTTTCGATATAAAAAACATTTAACTAAATGTTATGATGGGTTGAATTGTGTCCCACTAAAAGATAAATATTGAAATCCTAACACCCTAGTGCTCCCTTGGTGGTAAAGAATCCACCCGCAATGCAGGAGATGCAAGCGTGCAGGAGAAGTGGGTTAGATTCCTGGGTAGAGAAGATCCCCTGGAGAAGGAAATGGCAATGCACTCCAGTATTCTCCTGGAAATCCCATGGACAGAGGAGTCTGGTGGGCTACAGTCCATGGAGTCTCAAGAGTAGGGCATGACTTAGCAATTAAACCACTACCACTTCAGCACCTCGGAATGTAATTTTATTTGGATATAGGGCTTTAGCTACATTAAGATGAGGTCATACTGAAGTAGAATGGGCCCACACTAATTACTACTGGTGTTCTTGTGGGAAGACAGACACACAGGGAGGATGCCCCATAACAAAGGCAGAGACTAGAGGTATGCAACTGCAAACTAAGGAAAACCAAGGACTGCTGGCAAATCACCAAAAGCTGGGGAGAGGAAAGGATTCCCCTGCAGGTTTCAGAGGTAACATGGCCCTGCTGACACCTTGATTTCAGATTTCTAGCCTCTGAAACTGTGAGACAGTCAATTTCTGTTGTTTTAAGCCCTCCAAGTTGTGTACTTTGTTACAGCAGCCGCAGGAAACTCATACAGATGTGTTTTATACAAATGTGAGTTCTGTTTGAATTGTACTGTCACTTTAGAGTAAAAGAAGTCAGCATTTCATATATATATACCATATAAAATATTTTTAAATTGCCTGTCTGTAGCTAAGAAAGAATCAGATATTAAAGAAAGCAGACTGAGGATTCCCCTGGACACAGGAAACCAATAGTTTGGGCACTTCTATAAGAGACCAAAGTTCTAACAAAAACACGACAGTTTTTCAATCAACATTCCAAGAACTACCAAAAAAGCAAAACGGCAAAACTAAACAATAAATTTTACACAGAACGTGTTCTTCTTTCTAATTACAATTCTGCTTTGTGATCATCATCATAAAAATTGTCAAACAATAGTATGAAAAATCTCTCTAATGCAATGTGCAATAATTATTTACAAAATGTAAATCAATTAATTCTTTGTAAGGAAAGCTAAGGGCACTGGTAAAATTATTACTAAGGTTAACATTAAAAAGTTATTAGAGTTGGCTTGGAGAGCATCATAAGAATTAACATTGCTCATTAGGTCACTGTTTTTCTAGTGAAAAATAGAAAATATTACATAAATATGGAAAAGGTTATAATACCAGGTACACCTTTGATAGGTAAAAAGATTTTATATACCAAGTCTGTCATTGCCATTAAATCAATTCCTATTCTAACACTACTGTAACTTGAATAGTTAATGAAATTATTGAATAATAATAATAGAAAACAGCTCTGTTCTACTACAGCTACCATAGTACTACATGCCATACACTGTTCTAAGTGCATTCCCATATTAACCCAATTAGTCCTTACAAGTCAAGGTAGGTACATAATCCCCATCTTACAGATGAGGAAACTGAGGCACTGAGAAACTGTTCACCAGATTATGATAAAGGTTGTGATAGATTTCCTATGCCTTTCAGATAAGGAAAATACACAGGTGTTTTCAGTTAATAAATTGTGTCCACTTTTATGGAGAAGAAAATGCATGCACAGGTGGCTCAGTGATATTATTTTTTAAATTTGGAACTTTTATTCACATTGATTCAGCTTATCTTAGGAATGGGCATAACAGTCTTTATAAACAAAACTGCTATTCAGGCCAGCTTGCTGGGTCTGTGACCTGCCCTTAGAAGAGCCCCACCTTTTAAAAGTTAGTGCTGGCTTTCAGGATCTGATGCTCCCATCCTGAAATACTTAATTTTTGAACAAAGGGCCCCACATTTCCACTTTGCACTGAGCCCTTCAAATTATGCAACTGGTCTTGATTGTTTCAGTGACTACACAGAAATTGGTTTGTTGTTTTTTTTTAATCCATGCTTTAAACTTGCTTTAGCTTGGGAACATGATTTTATTGATAAACAAGCTTTAGCTGCAAAAAAAAAAAAAAAAGAGTTCTGACTTGTAGGGAGTATTGAATGGTGCTATTTAAATTGTAAATATTATAACATCAAGGGAGTTAAGACTGTATCTTTTTAAATTGATGTGTGAGGAAATAGGTTCATCTTATCCCCAGCTAGTTGCTGAATTTAGAAGTGAGCTGGTTGTCATGGGGACACATAATAGCATGTTTATTTGGATTGAATATGAAGTCAGATTTTTTCTGACAGAAAAGAAGTTGATTTGGCTGAATGGTATGACAATGGATGGTGGCTCTGTTCATTAGATAACATAAACATATGTCTCAGTTTGCCTAAGGTGGCTGTTTAAGCCTGTTGTCCTAGCATGAGAGTAGCCTACCACCATCAGGTTTTATGGTGGATAATTTCCATAAATTGACTGAGCTAAATTTCCAGAACCCATATTTTTTACCCCAAAAAAAGTACATCTTGAATGTATGTTATCAAAATGTTATAGAATTAATATTCAAAATGTTCTAAACTTTTCTAAGTAAAACAGATACTTTTAAAAGGCTATAAAATTAAGTGACATTGATAAGTCTTAATAAGCCTCTCCTGTGTAATTCAGAGAAATTGAAAATTAAGAAGGAAGTCCTTTTGCAAGGTAGGTTTTTTAAATGTTTTTTGTTATCAACAAAAGGAAAAAGTTAATCTAATCAGCTGATAGAGCATTACATGTGATTTTATGACAGAGAATTTGTGATCTGCATATAGCTTGGAAGGAGTTCAAAGGATTAGCCAACGTGCAAGTATAACACTTGTTTTGAACTCATCTACTTATTTATGTGAACAAAGTTTCTCAGAAAGTACATTTTTAAATTTGGGGGGTGGGAAGATAGAACTGATGTTGAAGCCAACTCATCATTGCTGTAAGTAATATTGATATCAGATCAGATCAGTCGCTCAGTCGTGTCCGACTCTTTGTGACCCCATGAATCGCAGCACGCCAGGCCTCCCTGTCCATCACCAACTCCCAGAGTTCACTGAGACTCACATCCATCGAGTCAGTGATGCCATCCAGCCATCTCATCCTCTGTCGTGCCCTTCCCCTCCTGCCCCCAATCCCTCCCAGCATCAGAGTCTTTTGCAATGAGTCAACTCTTCACATGAGGTGGCCAAAGTACTGGAGTTTCAGCTTTAGCATCAGTCCTTCCAAAGAAATCCCAGGGCTGATCTCCTTCAGAATGGACTGGTTGGATCTCCTTGCAGTCCAAGGGACTCTCAAGAGTCTTCTCCAACATCACAGTTCAAAAGCATCAATTCTTCGGTGCTCAGCCTGCTTCACAGTCCAACTCTCACATCCATACATGACCACAGGAAAAACCATAGCCTTGACTAGACGAACCTTTGTTGGCAAAGTAATGTCTCTGCTTTTCAATATGCTATCTAGGTTGGTCATAACTTTCCTTCCAAGGAGTAAGCGTCTTTTAATTTCATGGCTGCAGTCACCATCTGTAGTGATTTTGGAGCCCAGAAAAATAAAGTCTGACACTGTGTCCACTGTTTCCCCATCTTTTTCCCATAAAGTGGTGGGACCGGATGCCATGATCTTCGTTTTTTGAATGTTGAGCTTTAAGCCAACTTTTTCACTCTCCTCTTTCACTTTCATCAAGAGGCTTTTGAGTTCCTCTTCACTTTCTGCCATAAGGGTGGTGTCATCTGCATATCTGAGGTTATTGATATTTCTCCTGGCAATCTTGATTCCAGCTTGTGTTTCTTCCAGTCCTGCGTTTCTCATGATGTACTCTGCATATAAGTTAAATAAACAGGGTGACAATATACAGCCTTGACGAACTCCTTTTCCTATTTGGAACCAGTCTGTTGTTCCATGTCCAGTTCTAACTGTTGCTTCCTGACCTGCATACAAATTTCTCAAGAGGCAGATCAGGTGGTCTGGTATTCCCATCTCTTTCAGAATTTTCCACAGTTTATTGTGATCCACACAGTCAAAGGCTTTGGCAGACATATAAACTTTTGGGAAAAAAAGAATAAAACTAGTCATTGGAAGTTGAATTAGGGAAAAAAATTTTATAAAGTCTGAAACTCTAATATTTTGGCCACCTCATGCAAAGAGCTGACTCACTGGAAAAGACCCTGATGCTGGGAAAGATTGAGGGCAGGAGGAGAAGGGGATGACAGAGGATGAGATGGTTGGATGGCATCACCGACTCGATAGACATGGGCTTGGGTGCACTCTGGGAGTTGGTGATGGACAGGGAGGCCTGGCGTGCTGCAGTTCATGGGATCTCAAACAGTCAGACACAACTGAGCAATTGAACTGAACTGAAAGTGACTTTTCCCCCAAATACTTACTAAGACTGTAAGTAACTTTCTAGAGGAGAAACCTAGTCAACATCATGATTGTTAAGTGATTAAACTTAGCAGCACTAGTAATGAGACAAATTCAAATTGCATACTCATGGCTACATTCAGGGAGTGAAAAAATATCTGTCCCATGATAGTATTGTCAAAAACAACTGAATTCTATTCATGAGGAAACAACTAACAAAGCCCAATAGAGGGATATTCTATGATTTTATTAGCTTGAGAGTTGGACTATAAAGCTGAGCACAGAAGAATTGATGCTTCTGAACTGTGGTGTTGGAGAAGACTCTTGAGAGTCCCTTGGACTGCAAGGAGATCCAATCAGTCAATCCTAAAGAAGATCAGTCCTGGGTGTTCATTGGAAGGACTGATGTTGAAGCTGAAACTCCAATACGTTGGCCACGTGATGCAAAGAGCTGACTCATTTGAAAAGACCCTGATGCTGGGAAAGATTGAGGGCAGGAGGAGAAGGGGATGACAGAGGATGAGATGGTTGGATGGCATCACCTACTCAATGGAGATGGGTTTGGGTGAACTCTGGGAGTTGGTGATGGACAGGGAGGCGTGGCATGTTCATGGGGTCACAAAGAGTCAGACACAACTGAGCAATTGAACTGAACTGAAAGTGACTTTTCCCCCAAATACTTACTAAGACTGTAAGTAACTGAGCGACTGAACTGAAACTGAACTGAACTAATCGGCAAAAGTGCCAGTGTCGTAAAAGTAAAGTAAGTGCAAGGACTTCTTTCAGACTGAAGGAGACTAAAGAGACATGACAACTAAAAGAGATGTGAGATCTAGACTAGACCCTTTGGCTACAAAAAGGACATATTTGGAACAACTGGTGAAATTTGAAGAGAGACTGAGAATAGAATGTTAGTACAGTATCAATGGCAGTTTCTTGGTTTTGACAGTTGTATGGTTGTATAGTTACAGATGATTGGATAGTCCTTGTTTGTAGGAATTATACATTAAAGAATTGGGGGATAATAGGTTTTCATATTGGTAGCTTGTTCTCAAATGGTTCAAAAAACAAAAAGTTCTTTGTATTAATTTGTGGGGTGGGGGGAAATCTACCTTCAATGGATCCTGCGTTAACTCAGAGAAAATCAAAGTTCTTCAAATGACCAGTAAGTCCATCCACGATCTACCCTCTCTCCTCCACTTGAACATCATCTCTCACAAATTCCCTGCTTATGCACTTCACGCCAGCCATACAAGTCTTTTTGTTTTTCCTCAAACCCATCAGTCACACTCTCACCCTAAGGCCTTTGCCTTGGTTGTTCCCTCTGGGAACAACCTGGGAAATGCACTTCCCCCAGAATTCTACCTGGCCACCATACCTTCAAGACTGATTCAAATGTCATCTTTCCAGTGGGGCCTACCAGAACCACTTTACTGCAAAAGACAAGCCGCTGCTCTGCGACAACCTGGAGGGCAGGAGTGGGGAGGCAGGAAGGAGGGGGTTCAGGATGGAGGGGGCACATATACACCCACGGCCGATTCATACTGATGTATGGCAAAAACCACCTCAATGTTGTAAAGTAACTATTCTCCAATTAAAATAAATTAAAAAAAATTTTTTAAGTCCAACTTTCTACACTCTTGATTCCCAAGCCCTGCTCTAGTTGTGTTCGGTCTTGTTCTTTGTTTTGTTTCAGAGGATTATCTGTTTCTACATATCAGGCAATATCATCACAAATTATGTTTATTACACATTGTCTGCATCTCCCACCAGAATATAAGCTCCAAGTGGAGAAGGACTTCTGTTTTCTTCACTGATTTATCGCAAGTTCTTGGGACAGTGTCTCGCACATAAATATTCATGGAATAAATTAAAGAATTTCCATTTCTAGGTGAAGGTTAAGATAGATTTGAAATAATAACTTGTAGCTTTTAACTGTTTTAATTCCTTGAAATAAAATTTTAAAAAGAGGAAGTAAAGAGTAGGACTCCCATTTCTGTCAACATAACAGACTTTAAAAGTTTTAAATATAAAAGATTTAGAAATTCTGGGTGAAATATAACAAACATGCTTTAAAATGCATAGCTGAACTACAAAAAAAGGCAAAGAAAGTCTCGAGAGACAAGATAAAAAGAAGAGGAAATGCTAGAGTGCAAAATAATAAGGACATGTGGTGATCTCAGTTGCCCAAGTCCAGGCTTCAGGGACAGGAGACAGCGCGGTCTTCACACAGCTATGGAGCAGGAATGGAGACTATCCCCTCACCCCCAGCTACAAACCACACACAGCGCCTGTCGTGCCAAGACCAACTTGGTCCTACATCCTCACTGAAATGGTTACAGAAACAGGACAGCATTTTAAAGGAATTAGCACCGGTTAGAAAACAAAGACCGAAGGCGAAGGCTGGAAGACTCATTTAACCATTGCTAATGAAGAATCTTTTAAAGGGAGACATGGCAGAGTAAGGTATTGACCTCAGTAGTTTAAGAAGTCATGTAAAACCAGCCATCACATTTCATCAGATTAGGAAAAGGAGAGTAAATCTTTATGTATATACTGTTAAAAAAATGTAATCTCCCCTTTCAAAACTTGTAAATGGATTAAGTTTCTATTCCTTAAAAACCAATGGAGCCCAGAAACTAAGGAAATGCTCAAAATAAATAAATAATGACCCACAATGATAGAGGACACAGAAGCCAACAGAAAGCTGGAACAATTTGGCCAACAAAATAAAGTTGTTTTGGATTATAGACCAACATGTAAAATAAATACCTATGTGTCCACATTGAGATATATGATTGAGTAAATAAATACATGGGAAGAAAAAACAAAGATCTCACACAGAAGAATTTCAAATCATTTTATATGCATATTCCACCCTCAGCTTCCCAGGTGGCTCTGTGGTAAAGATCTGCCTGCCAGTGCAGGAGCTACAAGATGTGGGTTCAGTCCCTAGGACAGGAAGATTCCCTGGAGGAGGAAATGACAACCCATTCCAGTATTATTGCCTGGAAAATTCTATAGACAGCAGAGCCTGGCAGGCTACAGTCCATGGGGTGGCAAAGAGTTGGACACGACTGAGTGACTAAGCGCACAGCATCCTCAAGGAGGAGAGGAAGCAAGGAGGAGAAGTATACCATCCCACCCCTTAAGTGTGGGCTACAAGGAATGTGGCAGTGTGGAGGCTGGAGGGGAGAGTAAGTTTACAGTGGAGAAACCTGACAACCACTATCATTTCATGGTAAATAGATGGGGGAAGGTGGAAACAGTGACAGACTTTATTGTCTTGGGCTTCAAAACCACTGCAGATGGTGACTGCAGCCACAAAATTAAAAGACACTTGCCCCTTGGAAGAAAAGCTATGACAAGACTAGACAGTTTTAAAGAGCAGAGATATCACTTTGCCAACAAAGGTCCATATAGTCAAAGCTATGGTTTCCCCAGTAGACATATACAGATGTGAGAGCTGGACCATAAAGAAGCATGAGTGCCAAAGAATTGATGCTTTCAAAGACTCTTTGAGAGTCTGGTGGACTGCCAGGAGATCAAACCAGTCAACCCTAAAGGAACTCAACCCTGAATATTCACTGGAATGACTGATGCTAAAGCTGAAGCTCCAATATTTTCGCCACCTGATGCAAAGAGCTGACTCACTGGAAAAGACTTTGATGCTGGGAAAGATCGAGGGCAGGAAGAGAAGCAGGTGACAGAGGATGAGATGGTTGGATGGCATTATCGACTCAATGGACATGAGTTTGAGCAAACTCTGGGAGATAGTGAAGGACAGGGAAGTCTGGTGTGCTGCAGTCTATGGGATTGCAAAGAGTCGGACACACTTAGTTACTGAACAACTGTAACCTCTGCCCAGTAGTCAAAGTCAGCATTACAGCCATAAATCATGTGCATTGTTTGTACTCTTGATATAATATGGTGAAAATGGCACTTTACCTCTGTGATAGTCCTCCCCAAAACCCATAAGCACAGTCTAATCCTGAGAAAAACATCAGACTATTTCCAATAGATGAGGATTCTATAATATACCTGACCAGTACTCTTTAAAACTGCCAAGGTCATCAAAAACCAGAAAGGTTTAAGAACCTGTCATAGTCAGTTCAGTTCAGTCTCTCAGTCATGTCCAACTCCGCAACCCCATGAATCGCAGCACACCAAGCCTCCCTGTCCATCACCAACTCCCGGAGTTCACTCAAACTCATGTGCATTGAGTCGGTGATGCCATCCAGCCATCTCATCCTCTGTCGTCCCCTTCACCTCCTGCCCCCAATCCCTCCCAGCATCAGGGTCTTTTCCAATGAGTCAACTCTTCGCATGAGGTGGCCAAAGTATTGGAGTTTCAGCCTCAGCATCAATCCTTCCAATGAACACCCAGGACTGATCTCCTTTAGGATGGACTGGTTGTATCTCCTTGTAGTCCAAGGGACTCTCATGAGTCTTCTCCAACACCACAGTTCAAAAGCAACAATTCTTCGGTGCTCAGCTTTCATCACAGACCAACTCTCACATCCATACATGACCACTGAAAAACCATAGCCTTGACTAGATGGATCTTCGTTGGCAAAGTAATGTCTCTGCTTTTCAATATGCTATCTAAGTTGTTCATAACTTTCCTTCCAAGGAGTAAGCGTCTTTTAATTTCACAGCTGCAATCACCATCTGCAGTGATTTTGGAGTCCCAAAAATAAAGTCTGACACTGTTTCCCCTGTTTCCCCATCTATTTCCCATGAAGTGATAGAATCAGATGCCGTGATCTTCGTTTTCTGAATGTTGAGCTCTAGGCCAACTTTTTCACTCTCCTCTTTCACTTTCATCAAGAAGCTTTTTAGTTCCTCTTCACTTTCTGCCATAAGGGTGGTGTCATCTGCATATCTGAGGTTATTGATATTTCTCCCGGCAATCTTGATTCCAGCTTGTGCTTCTTACAGCCCCGCGTTTCTCATGAGGTACTCTGCATAGAACTTAAATAAGCAGGGTGACAATATACAGCCTTGACATACTCCTTTTCCTATTTGGAACCAGTCTGTTGTTCCATGTCCAGTTCTAACTGTTGCTTCCTGACCTGCATATAGGTTTCTCAAGAGGCAAATCAGGTGGTCTGGTATTCCCATCTTTTAGGGCGCCTAAACAGACTTGACAACAAAATGCAATGAGCATTTGTTGGGAGCAATCTTGGAACAGAGAAAGGACGTTAGGTAAAAACTTTAAAAATCTGTGTAAACCAAGAACTTAATTAATTAAATGTGTTGATGTTTGTTCATTAATTATAACCAACACATCATATTAAAGTAAAAGGTTCATAAGAGGGGAGATCATTGGGAGGGGGAGTATATTGGGAATTCTTTGAACTATCTTCCCAATTTTTCTATAAATCTAAAGCTGTCCTCAAATGTAAAGTCTATGATATAGACTTAGAGAATGAACTTATTGTAACCAAGGGGAAGGATGGGGGGAAGGGATATTTAGGGAGTTTGGGATGGACAGGTACATACTACTGCACTTGAAATGGACAACCAACAGGGACCTATTGTATAGCACAGGGAATTCTACTCAATGTTATGTGGCAGCCTGGATGAAAGGAGAGTTTGGGGGAGAGTGGATACTTGTATATGTATGGCTGAATCCCTTTATTGTGCACCTGGAACTATCCCAACATTCTTAATCCACTATACTATGATACAAAATAAAGAGTTTAAAAAAAAGTACCAAAAAGGAAAGTCTATGAAAAAATAGTGGTAATAAAAATAAATGGAGCTTAACAATTAGAATATCTATCATTATTTTATCATCATTATTAAACTGAGAAATTTCTACCTTTATGTCCAACAATAATTTACAGGAAATACCACATACAGAGGAACATATTAAACTATGCCATTAGAAATTCAATCAGCAAAATGATCTAGTACCTTCAGTAAATAAATTGCAAAAGAAAAAGTGACAAATGAGAACCCTAAAGAAGCAGAGATTTAGGAGACATATAAACCAATCAAATGTGAGGACCTTATTTGCATCTTATTTAAACAAGCAAACTTCCTTGTTCTATTTTTCCATTGTATCATTTGTGTTTCCTCAGTCAGCTCTGCCAAATGAACCATCTGCACCCAACCCCACATCTCAGGGTCTTCTTTGGGGAACTCCAAACAAGGACACCCATCATTAAGAGACTGGTTAAAGAATATAAAAAAGAATGTATTGAGATATATATGTATAACTGAATCATTTTGCAGTATAGCAGAAATTAACACAACATTGGAAATCAACTATCCTTCAATAATTCCTTTCCTTCCCTTCTCTGGATTGGGACGATCCCCTGGAGGAAGGCATGGCAACCCACTCCAGTATTCTTGCCTGTAGAATCCCATGGACAGAGGAGCCTGGTGGGCTACAGTCCATAGGGTTGCAAAGAGTCAGATATGACTGAAGCAACTGAGCACAAGCATACATCCTTTAATACAGAAAAGAAAAGAGGTTGACTAAGTAAACTAAGGTACAGCCAGGTAATAGCTTATTATAATTTAAAATAGTGAGTTGTTAGATCTGTATGTGTTATATGAAAAATCTCAAGAAATTTTCAAAAACTATTATTCTCTTTTTAAAATTTATTTTCGTATTCTTACTTTATTTCTTAGTCATGCCTCGTGGCATGTGGGATCTTAGTTTCCATGTCCCCTGCATTTGAAGTGCAGAGTCTTCATGGACCACTAGGGAAGTCCCTTATTCTCTTTCTATAAATGAATTAAAATAATAACATGCACATGTATCCGAGTACAAATAATCATTTTTTTTTGATGTTTTACATAAGAAAATTAACAATGATTATTTCTGGACAGTGGAACTTCTCATGTGGCAAAGATATTGTTGTGCCAGAAAAAAAGGCTCTCTGATTAAAAAAAAAAAAAAAAATAGGTCCTAATTTATAGTATTTGCTCATCTCCGTGCTATAAGTATTCCCATCATGACTGATTTCAAGCTGTCAGTGACTTCACAACAGGCTCACAATAATTTCTGAATAACAATCCATTCTCATGAGCTAGTAGAATCAGCTCTAACACATCAGTGGGTGAGAACATGCATTCTTTATAACTTCCATGATAAGTGAATTCACTGTATGGACTGAATCCCGTGGACAAAGGAGCCTGGCATGCTACTGTCCATAGGTTCCCAAAGAATTGGACGTGACCGAAGTGACTTAGCATGCATGTGGCTATGAAGAGATAATACTAACTATGTGTCCTGTGATGCTAGCATAGCTGAGCATTTCGGGTGTCCCAGGTGGCTCAGTGGGAAAAGAATCCACCTGCAATGCAGGAGATATAGGAGACATGGGTTCAGTCCCTGGGTTGGGAAGATCCCCTGGAGGAGGGCATGAAAACCCACTCCAGTATTCTTGCCTGGAGAATTCCTTGGTCAGAGGAGACCAGTGGGCTATAGCCCATAGGGTTGCAAAGAGTCAGATATGACTGAAGCAACTGAGTACATGAGCACGACAGTGTCTTAAAACTAACTGAGCTATTTTCTCTCAGAGTGGCTACTACAGCCAGATAATAGATAATTCTTGAATCTGCCCTAACTCTCCTACTGTCACTTATCAAAAGAATGTCTCCTTCCTGAATATAAAAGATTCAGTAGAAAAGAGCATTTATTTAGAAATCAAGAAACCTGCATTATCATCCTAACACAGATACTGTTGTGCGATAAAATCTTGAACAAATCATCTAATCTCTCTGGGCCTCCATGTCCTCATGGGTTTCTGAGGCCCTCTTTGGTTTTAAAAATCCTACAACTCTATTTTTTCTAGTGACCAAACCCTCTTAAAGAAGCTCATTGCTCTTGAGAATTCCTTAGACTCTCTGAAGTATTCCTGGGTCAGACAGAGAGAGGGAAGAGCCTCAGTGTAGACACCAGCAGGATAGCCCCAGACCCTGAGGCAGAAGTGGGAGGACCTGTCTCCAGCAGGCACAGGAAGGACCAGGCCCTCTGAGAGGTCCAGGGCTCAGGACCACAGCTGGGAACATCATCACATGTGTCCTACATCCGCACTGGTCAGTCCGGGAGGTCAGGGCTAAGGTCCCCACCACCGTGGACACTGTTAATCCTTTCAGGGACAAGAATAACTCCATCTTTGTATCTTCTTTGCTGTTGTTTTTGTTCAGTCACTAAGTCGTGTCCAACTATTTGCAACCCTATGGACTACAGCACACTAGGCCTCCCTGTCCCTCACCATTTCCCAGAATTCGCCCAAGTTTGTGTCCACTGAATTGGTGATGTGATCCAACACTTTATCTTCCTCCAGAGACTGTTCTTTTGAATTTTTTAAAATATGTTTTTATTTATTCGGCTATACCAGGTCTTAGTTGCAGCATGCAGGACCCAGTTCTCTGACCAGGGAGCTAACCTCGACCCCCTGCACTGGGAGTGCCGAGTCTTAGCCACTGGACCACCGGGGAAGTCCCCAAAGACTGGTTCTTAAGAAAGTTCCTCCAAAGAACACTCCTCCTACTCTAAAATCATCTTTGCCTCTATCTCTTCAAAACGTTCTTTCTTCAGGATCTTCCTCACTAGAGAGTTTGTATTTGTACAAAACTCAACAAAATATGAGCTTGGCTCTGAGTCACATAAAAATAAATAGGAACACAGGAGGGATCCTTGTGACTCTTAGCAGACACACACACACACACACACACACACATATACACATACATACACAGATACTATACCTAAAAGGGATGATATTATTACCATGGTCTCTAGAGGCAGAGCAGAGAGCTAACTCTAGCTTACAGAGAGATCAGAGAAGATTCAGACACTGGGGAAAGCCAACAGAAGCTTCATCAGCTGTAGTTTAAAATCTCATATTAGTTGACTCTTTCAAAAGCTTAAAAGCCATTCCCCTGAGGTTTGTGGGAGAAGCAAAACAGTGAAGGAAAGTAATTTTCTCTAAGAGCAAGGGCCTCACTCTGTCACTAGGATTGTTAGGGAGCATAAATCCCTAGCAATAATCACAAAACTCTTCATGTCACTTCTCAGAGCATAAAAGGCCTTTCAGCACATCATCTAATCTGATTTCCACAACAAGCTGGGAGTTATTGTTGTCATGGGAAAAGATGTGAGGAGGGGGCTCAGGAGGCCTGAGTGCAGGCCTGAACTCTGCCACTGGTTCCCTGCCATGGGCTTCCCTGGTGGCTCAGCTGGTAAAGAATCTGCCTGCAATGTGGGAGACCTGGGTTTGATCCCTGGGTTGGGAAGATCCCCTGGAGAAGGGAAAGGCTGCCCACTCCAGTATTCTGGCCTGGAGAACTTCATAGACTGTATAGTCCATGCGATCACAAAGAGTCAGACACAGACGGAGTGGCTTTCACTGGTTACCTTGTGTCTTTTTTTTATTTTCATTGGAATAGAGTTGATGAACAATGTTGTGTTGATTTCAGGTGTACGCCAAACTGATACAGTTATACATATATATGTATCTATTCTTTTTCAAATTCCTTTCCCATTTAGATTATTACAGAATATTGAGTTCTCTGTGCTATACAGTAGGTCCTTATTGTTTATCTATTTTAAATATAGAAGTGTGTATATGTCAATCCCAAGTAAGTTAGTTATCCTCAGGGCATGTTTGGGCCTTCATTTTACAAATGACAAAACAGAAACTCACATGTGATAAGTGACCTGTCCCTACCAATGGGTAGCAACAGGGACAGACTGGAAGGAATGAAGGCCTGAAGCAACACCTTCTTTGTTATGTGTGATTAACATGAAAATAATATCCAGAGGCCGAGATGGGTAGGGTGGGAAGAAGGGACCCCTGAGGCGAAGAACATAGGAAATCCATTATCAAATAATTAACATGAGTTATTTTTCTAAGAAATGACTGTGTAAATGCTAGTCCCAATGGAATCTATAAAGAGCAAAATGAGCAGATGACCATGACTCAGACATGTGACTACCCTTGAATTCCAAATCTGGGAGACAACTTTGAAGTTTCCAAAGAGTCATAGACCCTCCCCCGCCTGCCAGTCACAGCCACTCATCAAGAGTCTCATGAAAGGGCTCACGTAGGTGCATCCTCCAGTCGTTCTGGGCGCTCGACTAGTTGAGAACAATGGCCTAGACACATAGAGACCAGACAATAACTCCTTGTTTAAAGCAAACTCTTTTCACTTTTATCCTAAATATACTGCTTTTAAAGTTTCTAGTCATGCTTTCTAGTCCTGATGGAACAAGAAAAGGTGATTTTTATGCCAAGGTAATCACTTCCAGTAGTCATGTATGGATGTGAGAGTTGGACCATAAATAAGACTGAACGCCAAAGAATTGATGCTTGTGAACTGTGGTGCTGGAGAAGACTCTTGAGAGTCCCTTGGACTGCAAGGAGATCCAACCTGTCAATCCTAAAGGAAATCAACCCTGAATATTCATTGGAAGGAATGATGCTGAAATTGAAGCTCCTATACTTTGGCCACCTGATGTAAAGAGCCGACTCATTAGAAAAGATCCTAATGCTGGGAAAGATGGAGGGCAGGAAGAGAAGGGGGTTACAGAGGATGAGATGGTTGCATGACATCACCGACTCAATAAACATGTGTTTGAGCAAACTCTGGGCGATAGTGAAGGACAGGAAAGCCTGGCCAGCTGCAGTCCATGGGACTGCAGAGTCAGACATGACTTAGCAACTGAACAAAAACAACCACTCTTCCTATCAAGAGATGTCAGTCACACCCTCCTCAGTCTTACTCTTTACAGCCTGAAGAGTCCTTAGCAGAAAAGTCATTCATCTGAACACTTGTCCTCTCAGGAGACCCGTTCCCCTGCTCCAACGTGCTGAAGCCTGGAGACAGGGCATTTGCGAAAAGAATAAGGAGGAAGGGAACCAGAGCAGTTTCACCCAGCCAGTCCCCAAGGAATCTGATAGCAGCTGAGATGGTAGAGGTGGGAATGAGCTGGGGCCGCTGCTGCACCCCTCCAGGGGGCACCATTCACATGACACCCCTTTATGGGGTGGGTGGTGCTGGTAAGCCTGTCTTTTTCCTTCCTGCTTTCCAGCTGCCATCTCCCTACCCTTTGTTTTGTTTTTAATATTTATTTCTTTATTTATCTGGCAGTGTCAGGTCTTGGTTGCAGCACGCAGCATCTTCCATTGTGGGGCACAGACTCTCTAGTGGTGGCCCTCAAGGGCACCATCCTACCCTCTATGACAGCAGAGGTAGCACTAAGATATGATTTGGTGCTGGCTCAGGGGAGGAGAAACTGTTGATCTCAAGTCTCTCTGCGCTACCTTCCTATTGGTTTCTGTGTACAACCGTGTTGTACTGGTTTAGCTTGTCTGCATTAACATGTAAAGAATGGTTTTTATGTACCTCAGAGATTCTGGTCCAATGTGGTTTATGCACTGGGATAAGTAAAAAGGAAAATGCAGAGACTCATCTAGGCATTAAAAGAAAAGATGATTGTTTCACTTATGCAACATCATGGTCAAGTGATAACATGCAGAGTACACACTGGCAAAGGGGGAAGGTAAGTACATGTGTAGTCAGTGTGAGCCCGAAAGAACGGGAAGGGGTTGTATCAGTAAGAACCGCCTTCAGTCATAGTAGCAGAGATCCAAATACAGTGACTTATGCAAAACTAAGGGTTCATTGTCTCACATAAAGAAATTAAAAGACAGAAGGCCCAGAAGTAATATTGTAGTTTCACAAAGTCATCAAGGACCAAGGTCTCCTCTAACTTATGAACCAACCATTCTTATTAGGTGACTTCTATTCTCAACGTCACAAGACCACAGATGAGATCTGACCACCATAATATGTTTTCAAAACTGAGGGGGAGGTAGAAAATACAAAAACTAAGAGCAAAAGAGCCCAGCATTCTGTCTCATTTCAAGAAACCTTCTCAGGAGTCCCACCCAACAAGTTTTGTTTAGGGCTCATTGGCCAGACTTAGTTACATAACCAAATGTAACTTCAAGGGAGGCTGAGAAACATGGTCACTTAGCTGCATGTACAGCACAACCTTGAATACATGGGAAAATAGGTATTACAGAAAGCAAGAGCTTTCCCATCAGTAGATAATCCATGTGAAGTCAGTAAGACAGTTTGGGTGATCTCATCAGACTGCAGAACATCAGTTCAGTTCAGGTCGGTTGCTCAGTCACGTCCGACTCTTTGCGACCCCACGAATTGCAGCATGCCAGGCCTCCCTGTCCATCACCAACTCCCAGAGTTCACTCAGACTCACGTCCATCGAGTCAGTGATGCCATCCAGCCATCTCATCCTCTGTTGTCCCCTTCTCCTCCTGCCCCCAATCCCTCCCAGCATCAGAGTCTTTTCCAATGACTCAACTCTTTGCATGAGGTGGCCAAAGTACTGGAGTTTCAGCTTTAGCACCATTCCTTCCAAAGAACACCCAGGACTGATCTCCTTCAGAATGGACTGGTTGGATCTCCTTGCAGTCCAAGGGACTCTCAAGAGTCTTCTCCAACACCACAGTTCAAAAGCATCAATTCTTCGGTGCTCAGCTTTCTTCACAGTCCAACTCTCACATCCATACATGACTACTGGAAAAACCACCTTGACTAGACGGACCTTTGTTGGCAAAGTAATGTCTCTGCTTTTGAATATGCTATCTAGGTTGGTCTGGCAGATGTCAAATCCCTGAAACGGTGAAGAGAGAGTTTTAGTTAGTGTGAGCTTGGCAGGTCAGTGAGAAATGCACAGAGGTGTGAGATTAACAATGGGGTAGGTGTTATACAGTCTGTGTGGGCTCAGTGAGAGGGTGAGGGCCGTGCTCAGCTGGTGTGAGTTCAGATAGTTATAGTTAATGTCTGTTTGGCCTACACTGAGGAACCTTCACTAAAGCCTTCATTCCCATTTTGCAGCTGTTTGAGAGCATTGCTGCTGGTGCTGCTGCTAAGTCGCATCAGTTGTGTCCGACTCTGTGAGATCCCATAGACGGCAGCCCACCAGGCTCCTCCGTCCCTGGGATTCTCCAGGCAAGAACACTGAGTGGGTTGCCATTTCCTTCTCCAATGCGTGAAAGTGAAGTCGCTCAGTCGTGTCTGACTCTTAGCGACCCCATGGACTGCAGCCTTCCAGGCTCCTCTATCCATGGAATTTTCCAGACAAGAGTACTGGAGTAGGGTGCCATTGCCTTCTCCGGTTTGAGAGCATTAGTCCATAACAATTCCTCAGCAAGATCAGAGAAAGGCGGGAAATACACTACGGTCCTATTGGAGGCCACACTTCCCCTTCGTCTGTGTCATGTTTTATAATCAGGGTCTGCCTTCCCTGGAACAGATGGTACATTGCCAGGTTCAGGTGGCCCTCTTGTCAGTTCCAAGCAGGCTCCCCTTTGCTATTGTCCTTCTACAGCCAAGTCTCCTCAGGTTAGCAGGCTTCATACATCATAGCGGGCAGGTTTACACACCTCGACCCAAAGCCAGGACTGCTAACAAATTACCTTGACATGTTGATTGCTTGCCTTATCTCACCCCGGAGGCCTCCAGAGCCCTGCTTCACATTGTCAGAAACACTTCCAATTACTGCACTGGTTTATCAGGGGCTGTTTCTTGGTGTTCCTATTCCGCTCCCTATGACCTTGGTTGTCTGAGTGATGGATCCGTTGAGTTGTGGCTTCATCCCTCTTAGAATGGCCTCTACTTATCTCTGCCTCTGTTCCTTTAGAGTGTGTTTTATTGCCACACGGACTTGGCTTGTGGCCTCTGTTGCATCATCCAGCGCTAACTGTCATTCAGGCAACTCTAGAATGTGCATAGGTGGCCTCTGTAAAGAGAGAGTTCCAGAAACAGAACCGAACATAATACTTTATCAAACTTCTCGAGTTACACAATAGGAGGAAATCTCTGCTTGGAATTTCAAAGGACAGCAGAGAATTTCAACATAAACCGGGAATAGTGCTATTTTTGATCCAGTCAATGCCAGTTAGATGACGGGAAAGGACAATTCCATGTGTCATGGAATTGCCAAGCACTATCTCAAATCCTTCCTGAGGTCAGAATTCCTGACCCCACCAACCCCTATGGCTCAGAAAGCAGCTACAAGTACGGGGTAAAGGATGACACTGTGGAAAACTAAGAGCCATGCCTAAAATTGCTTGATTTTGGCTAGAAATGTGGTTGATAACATGCCCTTAAAACTATAATGAGCTTTTTAAGAGATGATGTTGACTCGTCAACTTATCTGTCATGGTCAGTTATAATTTCAGAAACAAGTTTACTGTGAGTTCTTAAGAACAATGGTCTAAAAGAATTGATATTTGAGAGCCCATCCTACCCTTCACTTGCAAAAGCTTCTATATATTTCCAGAAAATGGAGAGAAATTAATCTTGGGTTTGTTTGCCCAAGAAATTACCCAAGGTTATGTGTACTTATATGGGGTCGCACAGAGTCGGACACGACTGAAGCGACTTAGCAGTAGCAGCAGCAGCACGTATACTTTAAACAAACCTGTAAGACAAAATGCCAGAGCTTTGTGGGGATCAGATAGTAAGTTTTGTTTCCCAACCAAGGACCTTGACTTGGGTTAGTTATTTTGGATGGTAAATTGTCCTTCCTTTAATAGTAGCCTATTGAGGTAAATTGGGATTTTACACAGTAAAGTTATTTCAAAAATCTAGGCTCTGTGCAGAGCCTGAATTTTGTTCACTTTTAGAATGAGGAAGGAGCCATAGAAATTATCACCCATGAACTCTATCAAATATTCTGCAACACAGGAACATGTCTGGTCTTCTTTGGAGAGGTGGTCTGACCCCAATTTCAGGACACTGCAGGAATGCAATAAAACTTGAAATACTATGTTACAATTTATAGAGGCATAGCTAACTCAACAACTGGAAAGAATAACAACTATTGCCCCCTTGATTATAAAAGATTTCTTCTGTTTAAGCGTCCTTTGAACCCTTATAACATGTAAAAGCAACTCCATGATCAGAAAGACCTTGAGATCTGTGCCAGGTGCTAAATGATGATGTAAGGCTGTCAACTCGTTCCACAGTCCTTGTGTTTACCTGGCTGCTCAATGGGACTGAATCTCCCTATTGAGTCAGGACTGGTGCTGATGAGAATTATTGGATCCCAGATCTAGGGTGGGAAGCCAGGGAGAAAACCAATCTAAGAATCACAGGTAGGGGCTGGGGAGGGGACAAGTCAAAAGGGCTCAAGCCAAATGAACAGTCAGCAATCAGATATATATCAGGAGTCAAGATTAAGTATGAAGGTTAAAAACCAAGCCAGCAGTCAGGAATCAGGAAACCCCCAGGCACTGGAGTCAGGCAATACAAGTCAAAGGACCAGAAACCAAGTTAAATGTGTGACAGCGGACTAAGAGGCATCATCACAATGACGTTGAAGCTGCAGTACCAGCTGTTTTGGGGAAGACTCTTCTCCCAGTTTTGTGAGAGCAATCTAAGATGCGACCATTCTCAGTTGTAGAGATGGAAGCAGAGGGTCCATGTGAAAAGGAATGGAGTCAGATGACAGAAGTATAGTGTTTGGAATCAGACTTCAAGACACATCATGACACCTCTGTGCACTGCCTGATGAAGGTCAGAACTTGAAGCCAGTAATTAGCCACCTATGTTGTATCAGGATTTGGCAGCGCACTGGCCAGCAATAGCCATTAGGGGTCGGGGGGAAAATGGAAATTGAGGAATTTCACATTGATACTTTCCCAGCTCCCTGTCAGTTCTATTTTCCCATTTTCTGGCAACCTTCCCTGCTGGTTTTAAGTAACAAGCAATTCCAAGCTCCCCATCTGTGTTCCAAACCCTTCCTTGGATGGATGGTACTTAAATTTCTCCATTTCCTCAAAGCTTTCCAAGTTTAAAAAAAATGCTCTTTTAAGGTATAGATGATCTTATTTGCAAAACAGAAATAGAGACACAGACATAGAGAATAAATGTAAAGACACCAAGAGGGGAAGGGGAGATAGGATGAATTGGGAGATTGTGATTGGCATATATACATTATTGAAAATACGCATAAAATTGATAACTGCTGTGTAGCTCAGGAAACCCAACTCAGTATTCCGTGATGACCTAAATGGGAAGGAAATCCAACAAGGAGGGGATATATAGATATATATGTATGTCTGATTCATTTGCTGTACAGCAGAAACTAATACAACATTGTAAAGCAACTACACTCCAACAAAAAATTATTAAAAAAAAAACACATGGTGAGATTTCACCTCACATTTGTCAGGAGGGCTACCATAAAAGCAAAACAAAAGCAGACAGGGGCTGGGATGGGCAAGGAGAAGCTGGAATCTTTATACAATGTGGTAGTAATAAAAAACTGCCTGCCTGCTATGAAAAACAGCATGGTGGTTTCTCAGAAAATTAAAAATATCATTTAAAATGCTCTTTTAAAACAAAATTTGGAAGGCATATCACAGATGCTAAGAGGAAAGCAGGTGTGTCAAAGTACTCCAACTGAAATATAAATGATGAATTTGCTCAGTGCTCCTAAAGGTAAGATACTTTGAGGGAAGAATAATTAATACAAAAGAACCTCTAGAGCTCTGTCCCTAGCACTCTAGATGAATAGGGGTTTTGAAAAAATCCTGTCTCTCTTCTCAAGAAATTACTTAAGCATATGACTTGAATTACAGTCTTTTTTAAATGTTGGATTTGCTTCACAATAAAAAAAATCCTTATTAATCGAGACTTCTAAGAAGTGTTTGAAAGTGATAACTAATTCATCTCCCTTATCTCACTTTTTCATCAGATACATCCTAGGAATAAACACAGATAATTTTAATGATTTTCCAAAAATGATACTTGACCATTTAAAAAAAAAAGTTCAGACATTTCTGTTTTCTAGGACAAGACAGAAATTCTTACAGAGGCTGCACTCCACAGTGTAAAAAGTATAAACTCAGTATTGCCTTGGCAAATCCCTCCTGAACCCTGGCCTCCATCTCCTTACAGAGATGATAATACATACTTTGCAGAATTGTTGTGAAGATTCAAAATAATGCATGTGAAGGATCTGGCAGAGAACCTGCATATCACAGGTGTTGCAGAAATAGTAGTGATTGTTAATATTAGCTCACTTATCTAAGAGTGCCCAATTATCTTTCATTGTAAACACATTTCTACCTGGTGAAAAGGAGAGAGCATGTAGCAGGAAGTGCATTTGGGTGTAGTAGCAGAAATTCCAGTAAAATACAGAAAACTAGATAACAATCCCAGCTTTGTCATCAGTTACCTGTGTAAATCTTTGCCAGACATTGAACTTATCTGGGCCTCAGATTCCACATCTGAAAAATGAAGGATTTAAACTCCATCATAGCTGTGGTCCCTTCCGGATCTGAGGGGCCTCTGTCCATAACTGATTACCTTCCCAGGCAGAGAGAAGGCTGGCAAAAAGATATCCCCAGATGATCAAATGTTGGCCCAAGGGACCTCTGCATCCACTTCCCAACCTTGCCTCTCATCCTCAGACCTTGCTCAAACACACAAATGGACTTAGATTCCAAAGACCAGATGTAAATCTTTTCCACTGATACATGTTCACCCCAAGATTTAGGATAATTTGCTTAAATTCTCTGGGTCTCAGTTTTCTCTTCTGCAAAAGTGAAAGAGTGATATAAACCTCATTGAGTTTGGGGGAGGATTACATGAGATACTATATATGAAAATGATTTCTAGGCTGTATGTGCATGCTAAGTCACTTCAGTTGTGTCCGACTCTTTGCAACCCTATGGACTGTAGCCTGCCAGGCTCCTCTGTCTATGGGATTCTCCAGGCAAGATTAACTGCAGTGGGTTGGTATGCCCTCCTCCAGGGGATCTTCCCGACTCAGGGATCAAACCTACATCTCTTACGTCTCTTACATTAGTAGATGGGTTCTTTACCACTAGCGCCACCTGGGAAGTCCTATAGGCTGGTAAAGTTTCATACAAAGTTAATACAGCAGCTGTGATTGTTGGTTGGCTTAGCACCTTTGGGAAAGCATCTCAAGAAGTTGGATTCTAAGTTAGAACTCTTATGAGTCATCCACCTATTCTGGTATCCTGTTGGGGTTTTACAGACCCAGAAGAATGCAACAGAATGGCAAATTAAATTTTGCTGTAATCTGATATTGACTTTGGTTTTCCCAATCAAGAAAGGAGGTTTGTTTAGACTTTCACTTACAGGCAAGTGGCAGGATCTTGTTTTAATTGTCTGGAAAGTTTTCAATCTATTAGTGATTTCCTACCCATGTGACCTGGGATTTCCCTATTTGCAGAGGCAATTGTGGAATTTCAGAAGAGCACCTATTACCAATTGTAACAAATTGAAATCTAGAAATAAGAAGTTCTGTCCCTGCAGAGTTGTACTCTCTAGCTTTGCTGGGTTTATTTCCATGGAATAACAGGCTCCTATGATCACAGGAGGCTGCAAGAAATGCAAGGCAGTCTAAGAAGAAGGTTGACCATGTTTTGGGGTTCCTCACAAGTGTCCTGAAATGCCCCTGCTTTCAGGGCTGAGCAGTGCTGTAGAATCTCTTCCAGTATTTTCTCTGCGATTCTGAAGTCTAAAAGCAATTTGTTGCTAAAAGGTTTTAAGGAGTTTACCTCAGAACACAGTCCCAAGTGTTGAGTTTTCTAAGCAATCAGCTACATGGAAACTTTAATCAGCATTTGTCTCTCTCCCTAGGTCAATCCCACCCACATGTGCAGGTCACACACCCCTGGACAAGGCTGATCCCCTAAACAGAAGAGTAAGCAAGTACTCACACAGCATAATTTGAGATGTGTCACAGCCCCCTTCCAAAAATATCTTCCCCACCAAATGCCACGGAGTCTAGAATTCCCAGCATTGAACTTACTGCTGCTAGTCTGCTCCATCATCCACCCCATCCTCGCTCCAGTGTCTGCACATGTGAATCCCATCTGTCCTTCGAGGACTGGCTCAGAATCACTCTTTCATGAAAACTTCCATTACCCTCCACTTGGAAGCAATCTCTCATTCCTCTGAAAGTTTAATTCTACTTTATTTATGATGTACAGTGGACCCTTGAACAACATGAGTTTGAACTGCATGTCCACTTGTACATGAATTTTTTTCAGTAGGAAATACTACATGATTCATGGTTGGTTAAATTCATGAATGCAGAACTGCAGATAGAAGGAACCATATACATGGAGGACCATGTATAAGGAACCATGTGTATAAATTGCAAGTGGATTTTTTGACTGTGCAGAATCAGCAACCCCACCCCCCCTGTTGTTCAAGGGTCAACTATATATTGCTTTTTTTTTTTTTTTTTTTGGTTGTACTGTATGACTTGAGGGATCTTAGTTCCCCAATCGGGGTCAAACCTGTGCCCCCTGAAGTGAAAGTGTGGAGTCCTAACCACTGGAAATCTCCAACTGTATACTCCTTTATGTTTAAAGACATGCATCAGCCCCACCAGGCACAATCTTGAGAGTCAATCCCTCGGCAAGATCTTACTTATCTTTTACCACCATCCCACCCCCAGTGTAAAGAACAAACCTCTGACCAATGGGTGCCACGTGGGTGAATAGATGGTATGACACAGCTTCAACTGGGGTAAGATTTTGCTACTCACTAGCTCTGTATCTCTCAGTAGTTATTTTACTTCTCAGGGCCTATTTCCTTCCTATAAGATAAGGCCATTTGAGAGTCACAAAATTCCAGCATTCTACCAGCCATCATTATCAATCTACTGGATGATCTGTAGCTCTCACGTTGATTCAGCAAAGGCCCAACATTACTTTCACTCAGTTTTTGAAGAGGTTGGATAAGAGGCTGCATTGGGGGGGGTTAAAAAGAAAACTTGGTAAAGGGAATAATAGGGTGAGGCTAAAGGAAAAATACAATCCTTTTTTATTACAAAAAGTGGGTCATGAATTCAACTTTGAGCTTCCTAACAACCAAAGCAAAAAGTAAGAGATTGTAGTTGTTCAAGAAAGTACAGCTCTCCCTGATACTAAGATCTATGAGAAACTAATGTCATAGGCTTTGTCCTCAAAACAACCCAACAATGAATACACAAGGGAGTTTAATAGAACTGCTTTCTGCTGCATCATTGCCTACGAGACTGTTCCAGTTATCACTGAGCAACAACCTTAAAACGATAGTGATCATTTATTACAGACTCACTGGGGACTGACTGGAGTCAGCTAAGCAGTTCTCTAAGCTGGGGCTGGAACAGCTGGTCCTCTTCAGATATCTGTAGGTGGTCTCTCCACGTGACTTCAGGATGGCAGTGTGAGAGCAGCCAGAGTCCTTATGTGGGAGCTCAGGCTGAGACAGAGAGAGCCAGGCAGGCTGTCTTTCATAAACTAGCCTCAGAAGTCACGCAGCATCACTTCCTCCACATTCTATTCGCCAGAAGCAAGTCACTAAAGCAGGCCCACATTCAAAGGAAGGGTAATTTGTCTCTACACTTTGATGGACGAGTGTCCAAGAATATGAAAACATGTTTTAAAGCCACCTATATAAATGATAAAATAGAAATTTGCAATTCAACAACGCTATTCTATTGAAAGCAAAAGGACAGTCAGATTTGATCCAGGGATAAAATCTAGGATATCTAAGATACCTGCCCAAGATGTTAGTCTCTAGCCTACGAGGCTATTTAAATTTATTTGCTTATTTCAGTAGGCCACTAAGTTTACTTTGAATTTTTTATTTTTCTCAAAATATATATATATGAAAGTTGAAATAGAAAGCAAAAGCTAAGAAACAATGCATCTAAGAAGTGTTAAATCATTTCTGAAACCAGTTACCCAAGACATTTGGTGTAATTTTACTCTTGTCAATTTCAGCTGTGATTAATGAGAAACAAATTATTTGTAAATGCTGATTGTAGTACTTCCTTCAGAGGATTATTATGAGGATTAGTTGAGATAGAGCAGAGCCTGGCACATAATAAATTTTTTTGTTTCCCTCAGTTTTAATTTTTTGTTGTTCCTCTTAGGGTATTTTTTTAAATTGAAGTATAGTTGATTTTAACTTTTATTCGGCCATGCCACATGGCTTGTGGGATCTTAGTTCCCCAAGAAGAGATTGAACCTGCACCCTCGGTGGCAGTAATCCAACCACTGGACCACCAGAGAATTCCTGAAGTATAGCTGATTTTAAATTTAAATTAATTGGACTTAAACTTAAAGTTGTAAATGCCTTTCTTCAGTCTTGACAATCATATTTTAAATGTTTAATAGCCACACAAGGCTAGTGACTATTATATTGTACAACACAATTATAGAACTTTTCCATAATTGCAGAAAGTTCTATTGGACAGTATCAATCTAGAATAATGAAAGAAATGTGCATTCTTTAGGTGTCAATCAGAATTGCTCACCTATCTTATTAAGCTCTTGGTAGGCACTAGGCAGCAGAAATGTCCAAATTTTAACATTTGACAAGAGTATGTGCTGCATGAAATCTGTAATGGTAATAAAGGAGAGTTCCATACACCTTAACAATCCACGGGGCAGGAGATCAACTCAAGGAAGTCTCTCTTCCTTTACAGTAAATGAAGGCTCCTAACCGAGATCCAAGGGCTTGCCAAGTGACTCAGTGGTACAGAATCTGCCTGCCAATGCAGGAGCCACAGGGGACTCAGGTTTGATCCCTGGGTCAGGAAGATCTCTGGAGGAGAAAATGGCAACCCACTGCAGTATTCTTGCCAGGATAATCCCATGGACAGGGGAGCCTGGCTGACTACAGTCCATGGGATATAAAGAGTTGGACATGACAGAGTGACTGAACATACACGCACGCAATCAAGACCCAAATAGCCAGCCACCCCAACCTCCATGTGGGGATTTTCAGTGGAGGATCTATCACTGAATTTTAGCAAGACTAAAATTTCCTTCAAGATGGTTTGCAAAAACTGTTTTCTAAAAACAGCTGAAGGAAAGAAAGACAAAAATCAAAGTTACAAAGTAAATCCCCTCACTCTTTCATCCAACCAAAATATATTGAACAGGAATGCATGTTACACTTTGTACCTGAAAACATTTTCAAAATAGATTTTACCAATCTCCTGGGCCTCAGAAACAAATATCAATAATGCACCCAAAAAATATCTGCTTTTAAGTAGCATAATTTTCTAGTGAAACCACCAGAGGAAAATGGTTGCGAGATGTCCCCTAAGTAGCTGAAAAAGTTGGCTGGCTATATATAAGCATTAGATATAAGGCAATTAGATTGAATATATTACCTGCCAAAAACGATGATTTGGGATTTAGAGAAGTTGAAATCAAGCCACTCTGTTTTCCAGTAAGACAGAGAGGCCATTTCTGGTTAGCAACAATAAAATTATATCACCAGCATAGAGAATAGTTATTTTTATACTTTTCATAATAGGGGTATATGCAGTTAGATCATGCACAAATTGTTTCAAATCGTTAAGAAACAAATTAAAAAGAAGGACTGGAGGAAGCAGAGGCAGAACACATTCCCATTTCTTGAAGACTGAAATTATTATCTGATCTATTAGACCGTTCTCATGAATGTTTGCTGTGGTCGAAAGCTCAGGTTGAACATAAACATTTGTTATCAGATCTTGCATCCCAGCTGTGTTGAATGTCTTCCATTTGGCCTTCTCCATCTCCCCTCCACACTTCTTCCCCACTGCTTTGTGCCCTCAGAAGACTGAACTGTCTGAGCTGCATCAATAAGCTCCCTTTCCCTCTGACTTCTGGAGGAGTTCAGCCAATGGGAGGCATTAGCAGGAGAAGAGAGGATGAGAAGATAGAAAGGTTAGACTATCTGTCCCCCATTCCCTCCCTGCCTGGCCACTGGGGGTTGATTCCATTCTCTAAACAAAGGCTGTCTATGTCAGGCAGCCTTCTCTATATAGCTGTACTCTTAGAATTTCAGTAAACCCTCACTTTCTTTGATCATTCAGGCTTGTGAGTTGCAATGTACCCATGGTACTACAGCAACCCTTGTAGATTTTTCCTTAACCTCGCCCATACCTTTGTATATAGTTCCTTTCTTACCTTCCCTTTTGTTATTTAGTTTGTATGGACTATCTCTTTATAAGCACTGGTTGATATACTAGTCCATTACTAGATTTTATGCACAAACACCGAATCAAGGTCAGTTATATTTATAAGCAATGTTAAAGCTATTCTTGACAGATTTTTTCCAACACATAATAGCAAGGTTAGTGATGGAATATTTTACCCAAGCCCAACCTTGTTCCTCATAGAAAATATTAGTCAGGGGGGAAAAAACAGAACTATAATTTATGAAAGACAAAACCAGCACAACATTTATATGAAAAGTCTACCAAAATAATGTCTTTATGACTTGATAGAGCAATACTGTCCTTTTCTAAGACGCAGGGGAAGGAAGGCTTCAACCAGGTAAAATTAATGAGAGTAAGCCATTTAGCTCCCAGAGCAGAATTTGAGCAGTTCTGGTAGTGGTAGGTCTTCAGAAAGCACTTTGTAATCAAAGCACTACATGAGGAAGTAAAACCAGAATCTAACTGGAGATGAGACTCGTTCTCCCAAAGATTCGTGTAATTGTTCTTGACTTGAAGGCCTTGCAGCTGCCCTACCTACCACCATGCTGCAGGGAATGAACAAAAGCACAGTCAAGCAAACTTGCTTTCAAATCTTTCTAAGTCAAATCGTTTATAAAGTGGAAAACATCTCCAAAGTAGAGTAGTTGTGAGGGTCAAACGGAAAAACAGATATTAAAATACCTAGCACAGGGATGTCCCTTGTGGATCAGTGGTTAAGAATCCACCTTCCAATGCAGGGGACACAAGTTTGATCCCTGGTGGGGGAACTAGCATCCCACATGCTGTGGGGCGACTAAGCCCACAGGCCCCAACTAGAGAAGCCAGTGCACTGCAAGGAAAGATCCTGCATGCCACAGTGAAGATCCTGAGTGCCGCAACTAAGAGCCCACGCAGCCAGATAAACAAATGAATACTTTAATTAATTAATAAAATACCTAGCACAGCCTCTGATGCATTAAAAGTTGCTTAACAAATGGAAATTCAAAAACAAAATCAACAAAAGGAAACCAAAGACTTATAACTCAAGACCAGCCTGAAAATCAGCAAGTGGGTCAGCGGGAAAATAAAAGGTTGTTGATAAAGTATCCACTCTCCCCCTCCCAAGTCTCCCATGTGTCATGAACATTATTTTGAGGAACTTTGTAATGGATGAATTTCCTTCTCAAAGGGACTTAAGAATTATTCTCATTCCCTGCGCTGGAAGAGCTTCTACTTTTTTTCTTCCACCATTTTGTGTTTTGACGGTAATTAACTTTTTTTTCCCCAGTGCACCATAGTGATCATTTCTTGCTATCACAAACTACCCCAAAGGCCAACAGAGTTCAAGTAGGTACTAGACTCAAGTAGGCAACTCATTGGTAGCCATGGTGCCCTCCCAACTGGCCAAGAATTCCCCTGGTACCTTGTTTTAGAATTGTCCTAAATGGGGGACTTCCCTGGCAGTCCAGTGGTTAATACACTGCGTTTCCAATGCAGGGGACATAGGTTTGATCCCTGGTCAGGGAACTAAGATCCTACATGTGGTATGACAAAAAATGATAGGTAGATAGATAGATAGAAATGTCCTAAATGTAGTGCCCAGCTGCGTCCTCTTCTACATTTTTTGAGACCATACCATCTGAGTAATTAAACATTGCCTTTGTCTGGGTTGATAACATTGACAATCCAGAAGATCATCAATTTCTCACAAAAGGGGTATCTTCTTTTGTGTGTCCTGGGTTGTGTCAGAGACAGCTTACTGACTCTACATCTGAGTGGCATTCATATTTCAAGAACAGTTGTAAGACAAAGAGGTACTTCAGCAGAACCTGAAGGAAATGGGACTAAGAACAGGTTATTTTGACAAGTGGGAGAGGAAGAGTATTCCGAAGACTCAGCTGGTACACAATGGGCTGCTAAAAAAAATCAATGAAAGCACATACAAAAGACCCCTGAAGACAAATCAGCTCAGAAAGCCTGCCCTGTCCCTGGAGTTGGCTTATAGCTCCCTATCCCTGCTATCATGGACCCAGTTTCCCCAGCTTTCCTAATCCTGAAATTGTTGCTCCACTATCCCATGGCCAAGGTCCAAGTGGATTCCTCAGTGAAATGTTACATAGTGAAGAGAGCCAACTCAACTCCAGAAGAACACGGGCCATGTGCCAGGCATTGCACAGCATATTTTTATACATATTATCTCTGTTAACCCTTATGGTAATCACATAAAATATACAATGTAACTCTTATTTCACAGGTACAGAAACAAATATTTTGAGATGCTAAATAACTTGCCCAAAGTTAAGTTTTAGAATTATAATTGCACCAGATCTCCCTGTTCCCATTCTCATTCCTCCATTCTGCCACACGTTCATCAAGGACTTCATCTATTATTCAGCATCTTTATATACAGCTGTGGAGATAATGTGTCACATACCTATAATACATTATCTTCTCTCCATCATTAGTTCTTCAACTTGTACACAAAGGTATGGAGATAGTATCAATGACTTTCAGAAATCCATGTAACCCAAGGTACTGCATCCTCCTTTGCTATAATTTACTAGAAATAGCTGGAATCTTAGTAATAAACACCTATATTTGTCATCTACTGCTACATAATAAGCCATCCCAAAATTAATGGCTTAAAACAATTATTTACTATATCTCATGATTCTGTGAGTATTAGGGCCATTCTTTATTGGCCTGGGCTCACTCATGAAGCCACATTTAGCTGATGGGTTGGTTGGGTTCAGGGTTAAACTGGGACAGTTTTAGGTGACTGGGCTAATCTCTCCACATGGTCCTTTACTAGATTTCTTCACAGCATGGTGATCTCAGGGCAGCTTCCAAGAAGACAAAGACCAGTGTAAAAGCACTTTTAAGCCTCTACTTGCATCACATGTGATGATGTTCCACTAATCAAAGTAAGTCTTATGGCTGAGTATAAAGTCATTGTGTACCCAGGGGCATGGATACCATAGGGCACAATTTATTGGGGCCTATTACTATAATGAGGAACCACAGCCTTCCCCTTGGCCCTACCGATTCACATTTCTCTTATTTGAAAAATTGACTACTCCTCCCTCAACTATCAAGATCTCCTCCAATCATGTCATCAAACCATAGGTCCTGGATCTCCTGATCTGGCTCAGGTCTAGATGTGCTTAAGGCTTCTCAGGTACAGTCCCTCGTGAAGCTTCTCAGGTGTGGCTTCACATCATTCAGAGACCCAAGGACTGAAAAAATAACTCATCTTCTCCACACATACCCAGCATGCAACTGAGAATGGAACACCCAATAGGCACTCCCATTCACAAGGGGGAGGACCAGGGAGCCACACAGCAGTCACTGGTCCATTCAGTTCACTTCAGTCACTCAGTCGTGTCCGACTCTTAACGACCCCATGGACCGCAGCACACCAGGCCTCCCTGTCTATCACCAACTCCCAGAATCCACCCAAAACCACGTCCATTGTGTCGGTGATGCCATCCAACCATCTCATCCTCTGTCATCCCCTTCTCCTCCTGCCCTCAATCTTTCCCAGCATCAGAGTCTTTTCAAATGAGTCAGCTCTCCACATCAGGTGGCCAAAGTATTGGAGTTTCAGCTTCAACATCAGTCCCTCCAAAGAATATCCAGGACTAATCTCCTTTAGGATGGACTGGTTGGATCTCCTTGCAGCCCAAAGGACTCTTAAGAGTCTTCTCCAACACCACAGTTCAAAAGCATCAATTCTTCAGCACTCAGCTTTCTTCACAGTCCAACTCTCACATCCATACATGACCACTGGAAAAAGCATAGCCTTGACTAGATGGACCTTTGTTGACAAAGTAATGTCTCTGCTTTTTAATATGCTGTCTAGGTTGGTCATAACTTTCCTTTCAAGGAGCAAGCGTCTTTTAATTTCATGGCTGCAATCACCATCCGCAGTGATTTTGGAGCCCCAAAAAATAAAGTCTGACACTGTTTTGACTATTTCCCCATCTATTTGCCATGAAGTGATGGGACCAGATGCCATGATCTTCGTTTTCTGAATGTTGAGCTTTAAGCCAACTTTTTCACTCTCCTCTTTCACTTTCATCAAGAGGCTTTTGAGTTCCTCTTCACTTTCTGCCATAAGGGTGATGTCGTCTGCATATCTGAGGTTATTGATATGTCTCCCAGCAACCTTGATTCCAGCTTGTGCTTCTTCCAGTCCAGCATTTCTCATGATGTACTCTGCATATAAGTTAAATAAGCAGGGTGACAATCTACAGCCTTGACGTACTCCTTTTCCTATTTGGAACCAGTCTGTTGTTCCATGTCCAGTTCTAACTGTTGCTTCCTGACCTGCATACAGGTTTCTCAAGAGGCAGGTCAGGTGGTCTGGTATTCCCATCTCTTTCAGAATTTTCCACAGTTTATTGTGATCCACACAGTCAAAGGCTTTGGCATAGTCAATAAAGCAGAAATAGATGTTTTTCTGGAACTCTCTTGCTTTTTCAATGATCCAGTGGATGTTGGCAATTTGAAGACTGGTTCCTCTGCCTTTTCTAAAACCAGCTTGAACATCTGGAAGTTCACGGTTCACGTATTGCTGAAGCCTGGCTTGGAGAATTTTGAGCATTATTTACTAGCTTGTGAGATGAGTACAATTGTGCGGTAGTTTGAGCATTCTTTGGCATTGCCTTTCTTTGGGATTGGAATGAAAACTAACCTTTTCCAGTCCTGTGGCCACTGCTGAGTTTTCCAAATTTGCTGGCATATTGAGTGCAGCACTTTCACAGCATCATCTTTCAGGATTGAAATAGCTCAACTGGAATTCCATCACCTCCACTAGCTTTGTTCGTAGTGATGCTTCCTAAGGCCCACTTGACTTCACATTCCAGGATGTCTGGCTCTAGGTGAGTGATCACACCATTGTGATTATCTTGGTCGTGAAGATCTTTTTTGTACAGTTCTTCTGTGTATTCTTGCCACCTCTTCTTAATATCTTCTGCTTCTGTTAGGTCCATACCATTTCTGTTCTTTACTGAGCCCATCTTTGCATGAAATGTTCCCTCGGTATCTCTAATTTCCTTGAAGAGATCTCTAGTCTTTCCCATTCTATTGTTTTCCTCTATTTCTTTGCACTGATCGCTGAGGAAGGCTTTCTTATCTCTCCTTGCTATTCTTTGGAACTCTGCATTCAGATGCTTCTATCTTTCCTTTTCTCCTTTGCTTTTTGCTTCTCTTCTTTTCACAGCTATTTGTAAGGCCTCCTCAGACAGCCATTTTGCTTTTTTGCATTTCTTTTTCTTGGGGATGGTCTTGCTCCCTGTCTCCTGTACAATGTCATGAACCTCCATCCATAGTTCATCAGGCACTCTATCTATCAGATCTAGTCCCTTAAATCTATTTCTCACTTCCACTGTATAGTCATAAGGGATTTGATTTAGGTCATACCTGAATGGTCTAGTGGTTTTCCCCACTTTCTTCAATTTAACTGAATTTGGCAATAAGGAATTCATGATCTGAGCCACAATCCATTCCTGGTCTTGTTTTTGATGACTGTATAGAGCTTCTCCATCTTTGGCTGCAAAGGATATAATCAATCTGATTTCAGTGTTGACCATCTGGTGATGTACATGTGTAGAGTCTTCTCCTGTGTTGTTGGAAGAGGCTGTTTGCTATGACCTGGTCCATAGCAATTCTGAAATCCAGGCAGGCAAATGTTGTAGAGCCTCCTACTCTGATTATGGGAAATGGTTCTTTGCTAGAGCCTAGTTCTATTCCCTGAAAGTAGTTAGCTCTGCCCTCTGAAATGGTGTTCCTTTTCAATAAGAAATAGCATTGTTTGCAGCTGAGTAATTTTCTCAGGTTCCTTCCTGCACCATTTAGTCTGCTGCTGCTGCTAAGTCACTTTAGTCGTGTCCAACTCTGTGTGACCCCATGGACGGCAGCCCACCAGGCTCCCCTGTTCCTGGGATTCTCCAGGCAAGAACACTGGAGTGGGTTGCCATTTCCTTCTCCAATGCATGAAAGTGAAAAGTGAAAGGGAAGTCACTCAGTCATGTCTGACTCCCAGCGACCCCATGGACTGCAGCCTACCAAGCTCCTCCATCCATGGGATTTTCCAGGCAAGAGTACTGGAGTGGGGTGCCATTGCCTTCTCCGACCATTTAGTCTAAACTGGTCCAATTCCTTGAAAAACTTCATGGGCTTCCCATGTACAAGGTTACAGTCCATTTCATTACAGAAAATCTATACTAACAATTATTTTTAAGACTCGGCTCTACTTTGGCCAGCATGTCAAGGTCCTATGGGGAAAATGCCCTTAAGATTCTTAGAAGTCCTTTTATCTGTCTAAGAGAGTAGAGTAGGCAACATTTAAAATCTTACTGTGGTCTTCACAAAGTGTTACAGCCACATTCTTGATTTGATCTGTATCCTCTGGTCATTTCTTACTTTGAGAATTTTTGGCCAGTTGAAAACACTAGAAATGTGAAATTTTGAAACTTCATTTCCCAGCTCAGTGTATCATGGGGCCCTCTATATGTGCTATAAATTCTGCTTATAATTATAGCAGTTCTTTATTTAGCTCATCCCTCTCTTCTCATATCCCGTTATATATAACATTTTAAAAATCTAATTGACCCCCCCCTCAACATTATAAATGGAAATCTTAAGTCAAATCCACAACTTCATGAAGTATGTTTTCTATCCTCCAGATTATCGGTGGTGACAGTATTGTCAGTTGGGTCACTACTAAGTACTAAGGGTGTCCTTTATCAACTGCCAGCAGCAGCTTCCTCTCAGGTCTTCCAGACTCCACCAGCATTCTGCTTGCGGTCACCATAACCTCCCACCAGACACTCAGTCCCAAGGCCAATGCTACATAATTTAGGCTTTTATTACAGCAATGTGCAAATTCTGGATATCAATTTTTATATCAGCTTTCCATCTCTGTAGCAAATGTATCCAAAATGTAGTAACCTCATGATTATTATTATTCCATCAGTTAACTGGATTCTTCTTCTGCAGGTCATGCCTTTGCTCACTGATGCAACTGAATTCAGCTAACGGAGGTTGCCCTCGGGGACTGGATTCAAGTAGCCTCTCCTATCATACAGTATTTAATTCCAAGCTTCTTCACTGCATGGTGATCTCAGGGTTCTAGGAGGACAAGCCTCAATGTGCAAGTACTTAATCAAATCTCTGCTTCCATCACAATTGTTTATATTCATTTGCCAAAGTAAGTCACGTGGATGAGGCCAATGTCAATGTAATAGAAGAATATATAAGGGTGTGGGTACTGGTAGGTATAAATCACTGGGGTCACGGCTACGATAATTGTCTATAGCAGTAAAATGTAAGTTTTGTGGGGTTTTTTTCTGTATCTTTATTCTAGTGTATAGCCCAATATATTTCATTTACCTAGGCATATCTAGTATATATTTGCTTAACTGAATTGAAGAAGCACAGAGTTCTGGAAACAAAAAGATCAAAAAGGATAAGACTACTATATCCTTGAAGATCCAAAATACTATAAAACAAAGCCAACCAGTAAAAAACCTTTCTTCCCACCATCTTTCCACATTCTTATGAATCAACTATATTTCTGGCCAAACATGGTCTTTAGAGTATCATGAATTTCATATGAATAATTCATTAATCCTATTTCTGTTATGGTTATAATCAATCTTAGAAATAAATTCCATATGAATATGAAATTTTTCTGATCCTAAATAACTGTTTGAACATCAGAATAATAATATAATGTATATCATATTTGTATAAGAGGAAGAGAATTGAACGGAATTATTGGTATTTCAAACCCAGTATTTGAATTTTTGCTAAGATCAGACATGAAACTTGATCTGTCTTTCTCATCTGGGGATATAGGTATATTTAGTTTTTCACTAAAATAAAGAGAATTAGGAATGTGTTTTAATGGCCTCTAAGGTCTTTCCATCAATCATTTTCTCCAGAAGAGGTTGGGATTTTTCATCAACAGTAGTGGGTAATGACGAACACATTTTGAGACTGGTTCTTGATTAATGATTTCTTGCCTTCAAGGACTGAGAGACTATAAAATCTGTACTGAAAGGCATATTCTTCCCTTGCTACCAATTGTGATTCTAAGAATCCAGACATGTTTGCACTGTTTTTCCCCCATGAAGCAGAATATCCTATCAAAGTATAACAAGAGGATTCACTGAGACTTTTATTTGCATGTGGTAGTTTTCTGTTCTGTTTGTTTGCTTACTTGCTTGTTATACTATTAACCTTCTGCCTAAGTTTCCAGTCCTAGCACTGCAAGTAACCTTCCTAACCCAATCTATGGGGCCACAGAAAGAATTCGTGAGCCTATTCTTTGGGACCAGATGGGGTCACTAAAGAACTCCAAGCCGAGGGCAGAGAGGAAAAGGTATCCCTGTTGGTCTCTGATTGAAAGACCTAGGACCAATTAGTCCTGAAGTATGTAGAACCTACTGCGATGATGATCATGAGAGCCAGTGTTGATTGATCTTGCTATGCCCTGCGTGGTTCAAAGCACTTTACGTGGATTAACTCATTTAATCCTCACAAGCCTATGAGGTAGGTGTTATGATTATCTAGACTTTACAAAGGAGGGTACTGAGGTGTAAAGCAATTTCTTCAGGGTTAGACAGCTTTAAATGGCAGAATCCGATTTGAACCCACCACCAGCACTATCGCTTCAAAGACAACGGCCTCATGCCAAAATCAAAATTCCTTCCTGCATCCATGACCTTAATATTGTACCTTCAGCACCAAGTCACTTGCATTTATACACGTATGATGTAGGTTGATCTACTTGTCTGATGATTTACCAAGTTGTTAACAGAAAGGCCATTACAGAAGCCTCTGGCAAGTCATATAAGGCCAATGAATCTTAGCCTAGGTTCTTTTATCCTTGATTGACTGGGCATCTACACTCTCCTGGAACTTGAATGGGATTGGTACCCAGACCCTTACCTCCCAAAACACCTCTCAGCCTCCAATCCTACAGAGACAGAGCTGGAACTCTCATGAGCCATGCACCCTCCTCAGCCACCAACGCTATGTCCTGCCCAACATGCAGTTGGTTAAAATCTGTTTCCTGAAGATGTCAGGACCTGTGGTAGACATCGAATATATAGACCTGCATACAGGAAGCTTTCAGCCCCCACGTCCCTGCCTTCCAGTTTGAGAAACAGGATTAATTTGGGGGAAATACAAACCTGGAAGTAATTAGAGGGGATGTTTTAGAAAAATTCTAACTAAACCACCTTTCTAGTCCCTTCCAATCCCATTCCCATCCTCTTAATTTCTCTCTAAGGAGAGCATTTATTAGTTTGATTTCAAAACACACACTTGTACCTGTAATTACTATATAATGTCTGTTTACTTTTTTAAATGAAAATGAATTTAAATTAATCTTGTTTTGTGAATTTCAAGGCACCCCCTGAGATAAACGAAGACACTCCAGGGTGTCATCAAACCAGTGCTGGGAATCCTTGCTCTAAAAAGTAGAGAAACAAGCTCATTAAACCTTCAAGAAGCCAGAGGGGAGAAATGTATATAGATATAAAGATAGAGACTGCACGTTAGAGAGAGATTTTATACGTGTATTATTCACTTATATACACATACACGCACGCACACACAAATACATATCAAAAGTGGTGCAACAAAGTGCGGTTATCTTTAGGTGAACTGTCTGTTGCAAACTTAGCATCAATGCCTCTCAGTATTAAGACCATTCTACCACAGAGGAGATGCTGGGAACAGTCTTTCCGAAAGAGAGAAGAGGCCATTCTTTTCCAGAGACAGGCAGATGGGAAAGCAGATAAGAAGTTCAGAACAGCAAACAGATGAATCTCTTGAGTTTCCCCACATTAGTGCCACAGACTGAGATAACTGGTGGGAATTTTCCAGAAGTTCTTGAGCTTTATAGTGGAGTGGCTTCCAGGCGAGGTGTCTGAGAGCCTCTCACTTAGATGTCACAGGCTAGGATCTCTAGGGACCTTTCCTAGGACACCCCCTCTGACAGGTGTGTAAACCTCTAATTTCTTGTATCACTTCCCTTCATACTTGGAAAATATAGTGTGTCTTCTCTTTGAACACTAATATAAATAGGTAATAAGTAATCATTTTTTTCCTTTTTGTGTGTGTATATGTTAATGCTTTTTTTAGTATTCAACTTTTTGTTTTATATATTTTCTTGGCCACACCACAAGGTACAAGGTATGTGGGGTCTTTGTTCCCCAACCAGGGATTGAACTAGCACTCACTATATTGGAAACACAGAGTCTTAACCACTGGACCACCAGGGAAGTCCCTATATGTTAGTGCTTTTAAAATAAAGATATGGTACTTATATAATAAGGGCTTTCCAGGTGGTCCTAGTGATAAAAGAACCCGCCGGCCAATGCAGGAGACCTAAGACACACGGGTTTGATCCCTGGGTCGGGAAGATACTCTGGAGGAAGGCATGGCAACCCACTCCAGTATTCTTGCCTGGTGAGTCCCATGGACAGAGGGGCCTGGAGGGCTACAGTCCAAAAGGTCGCAGAGTCAGACACAACGGAGACAACTTAGCACAGCACTGCTGCTGCCGCCGCTAAGTCACTTCAGTCGTGTCTGACTCTGTGTGACCCCATAGACGTCAGCCCACCAGGCTCTCCTGCCCCTGGGATTCTCCAGGCAGGAACACTGGAGTGGGTTGCCATTTCCTTCTCCAATGCATGAAAGTGAAAAAGTGAAAGTGAAGCCGCTCGGTCGTGTCCGACTCTTAGCAACCCCATGGACTGCAGCCCACCAGGCTTCTCCACCCCTGGGATTTTCCAGGCAAGAGTACTGGAGAGGGGTGCCATTGCCTTCTCCTAGCACAGCACAGCACACATTTATATTATAAAGCTATAAATGCTTTCAAATATTTTTGATATGTGATGTAATAAATGTTTTCATAGAGATGCTAAAGAAGAAGGATACAAAACATAATTGTAAGGGCACAGGGAAGGCTTCCTAGAGAGAGTGGTGTGGTCCAAACTGAATCTTGAGGGAGGAGAGGAGTTGATGCAGGGTCCAGGTAAGAACAGGACAGGTGAAGGGAACAGCGTGTGCAGAGGTACAAGAGAGGGCTCTGCTCTGCACCGCGTGTTGGAGACTCGCATTGACTCCAAGAAATGAGGTAAGATGAGGCTAAAGAGAGAAGCAAAGGCCTCATTCCAGAGGGATTTTTATGGCAGTCTACAAATGTCGGGATTTTTTTTTTTTTTCTTCTTCTTGAAGGCAATAGGAGTTACTCAAGAGCTGGGAATGTCAGGGCTGTGTTCTGCAGAGAAGCACCCTAGCTTCATAGAGGTAAAGTGTGAACAGGCAGAAATAGTGGAGGCCATGGGGGTGATGGTTCCTAAGGGGATTCCTGAAGGATGGGATGTGGATGGGAGGAAGTCCCACTGGAGGGAAAAGGGGATGTTGAGGTAGTCCAATGGGTTCTTCTCCTCTTCCCCAAATGGCAAGGAGGCTGGGACACTTAAGGATGATAAATCAGGCAATTTCAGTCCTGCTTGGAACATACTTTAAAGGCGGAAACAGTAGAAAGTGATGTTTCAAGAATTTCTCCAGAAAGGAAATCAAGGAGCCAAGCCCTTCCTGGAACAAAAACAGGAAATTCACAATACACATCTAAACATATTTTTTTGGATAGCTCCCTAACCAGTGGAGAAAGCAATAGATTGTTCCAACCGGGGACACTAAGTGTCTGGAACAGACCTGAGGCATTTATCCAGGCCAGTCATGTCTCTTGAGGCCTTTTTCCCTGTGCTAATTGTGGGCTCCTGTGCCCACTGCCCTGCTCATCCAAAGACACCTGGAGATGTCAGGAACCACCTCTTATGACCAGGCTGTTTTAGGCGCTACTGATAACTGTCCCACAGAAGGGAAGACAGAGCTGTGGGATGAAAGGTCTCTCAACAGGGCTTCCTTCTCAGGCAGAGGTGTGCATATAAGCCACCTGGGATCCCACAGGTCTGGGAGGGGGCCTGAGATCCTGCATTTTTCACAAGCTCCCAGGCCATGTGATACTGCTCAGCTGTGCACAACACTTTGAGAAACGCTAGTCTACAAGTGGTCAGAGGATGAGCCAGGAAGGTGGGGAGGTGCCTAGTGGGAATGAGACAATGATAATTCCTATGCTCCACTGATTCATTGTATTTGTCACATCTGCCCTGGAAAATGGACCCACGTGATCTAGAGTTTTAAAGACTGGGAGACTTAAAGGGGAAAAGAGACAAGAAATAAGACCACACTTTAGAAATCTCAAAAGTCTAGTATTGCAACCAGCATATTAAAAATAAAAAAATAAAACAATAAGGCACCTGTATTAGTTTTCTATTACTGTATGATCAATTGCCGCAAGCTTAGTAGCTAAAAAAAATACCCATTTGTTAACTCACAGTTCTGAGATCAGAAGTCCAACTACAGGTTAGCCGGATCCTCCGCTCAGGGTCTCATCAGGCTGAAATGAAGAAGACAGCCAGGCTGTACCTCACAATGGAGGCCCGAGTCCTCTAAGCTCATCCGTTTGGCAGAATTCACTTCCTTGAAGTTGTAAGATGGAAGCCTCTGCTTTCTTAGTAGCTGTCAACGGGGAATCAGCTCCCAGAGCCACCTTGCTGAGTGGCCCCCTTTTGCCATGTTTTGTGACATAATCATAGGAGTGATATCCCCTCATCAAAGTGTATAGTTCATTTGGGGCCATCTTAGAATTCCACTAACCACAGCATCCTATGACCACACTTCACATTAGAGACATTAGAGATACTCCCATCGGTCTCTAAATCATGTTATGATGATGGTGATGGCAGCAGCAACTTCCACTTGTGAACACCAATTGTGTGCCAGCATTTTGCCAGGTTTTAACATATTTCTACCTTATTTGACCCTATCAATAATCCTTAATAATCTATATCATTATAGACATCTGAAATGGAGACTTAGAAATTTAAAGTAATTTGGGCCAGGTCACATAGTTTAGTGACCCAGTGATGTTTATGAGGATTTCATATATATTTATTTATATTCACCTGTGTGTGTGTGCATGTCAGTCTCTCAGTCATGTGACTCTTTGTGACCCCATAGGCTATAGTTCACCAGGCTCCTCTGCCCATGGGATTTTCCAGGCAAGGATACTGGAATGGGTTGCCATTTCCTTCTCTAGGGGATCTTCCTGACCCAGAGAACAAACACAGGTTTCCTGCAGTGCAGGCAGATTCTTTGCTGTCTGAGCCACCAGGGAAGCCCATATACATATAAATATATATATATATATAAAACTAAAATATATATATGAAATATACATATATCTGCATCATTTGCTGTATATCTGAAACGCTGTAAATCAACTGTATTTCATTTTTTAAAAAGAAAAAAAGATAATGATTCCATCACTGCTGAAAATTTTCTCATTCCCTTTCTAGCTTATTGTCCTTCCCACACAGAGGCAACCATTATTCTGATTTCTATCACCACAGATTTACTTTGCCAGGCCTTAAACTTCACACACAGAAGATCATACTTACGTTCTTGTTGTGTCTGACTCCTTTTGCTCAGCTTAATGCTTTTGAGATTCATCCAGTGTTACTTTTATCTTGTTACTTGTTACTTTTATCAGTAGTTATTTCCTTTTACTGCTAAATAATATTCTATTTTATGGATGTGTATCACAGTTTGTTTATGGATGCTTTCCTGTTGGTGAATATTGGTTTTCCTGACATTTTTTGATTATTATGAATAAAGCTTCTAAGAACATTCTTCTACAAGTGTATTAGTAGACAAATGATTTTGTTCTCTTGAGTAATTCTTAGGAACAGAATTACTGGATCACAGGGAGGTGTATATTTAACTTTATAAGCAACTGTAGAAAACTTTTCCAAAATAGTTGTACAATTTTACACTCCTACCACCAGTGTATGAGAGCTCCAACAGTCCCTTTTCTTTGCCAATATTTGGCATTATCAGTCATTTTAATTTTAGCCATGCTGAAACTCCAATACTTTGGCCGCCTGATGAGAAGAGCTGATTCATTGGAAAAGACCCTGCTGCAGGGAAACATTGAGGGCAGGAGGAGAAGGGGATGACAGAGGATGAGATGGTTGGATGGCATCACTGACTCAATGAACATGGGTTTGAGTGGACTCCGGGAGTTGGTGATGGACAGGGAGGCCTGGCGTGCTGTGATTCATGGGGTCGCAAAGAGTCGGACACGACTGAGCGACTGAACTGACCTGAACTGAGTGGGTATATTACTGTGGTTATGATTTGCACTTCTCTGATGACTACTGATGTAGGGACCCTTTTCAGGTAAGTATTGGCCTTTTCTATATAGTCTTTTAAGAAGTGTCCAAGTCCCCTGCCCAGTTTTTATTGGGTTAGTTTCTACTTCTTAGTTACAGGGGATTGAGTCCTAGTCTGGACCAACTGAATGACTCAATGAGCTGAGTTTCCTCACCTAGAAATAGTGAGGTTAAACCAGAAGATCTCTGAGGTTCTTTCTGATTTTTACACTTACACTGTGAAAAGTACAATGCCAAGATTTTCAGTAATTTCTTCCCTCTGGATCCAAGGGAAAGCAGTTTATAGAGCATGAATCCTGGAAGTAAGATAGTTTACCAAAACTATTCTCATCTCAAAGGTGTCTCTTACTGAGCACTCCCTCTTCTCTGATTCTGCTCTCACTTGAGAGTACTGAACAGCTTTGCAAAAACTAAAGCCCAGTCCCCAATTCCCTCTTTATCTCTAACCCCACCTAATCATAGCTTCCGGTATAAGACCTCCCCCTAATATCCCAACATGGTCTCAAGTGTGCTCCTGGAATGGTCTAAAAGAAAAACAGAATTTTAAGTGCCATGAAGGTGATAGAATTGTCAGAAAGTATATGAAATCAACTAGTAAGTTGTGAGCTATCTGTCACGGTATGTTCTGTAACAGTATAAAAATCAAAATACAAAAAAGACAGAGGAAGAAGGAGTGGGAGAGAGAGAGAGAGAAACAGGGAAAAGCTATCAGTGCCATCTTGTGGAAAGACCTATATTAAAATGTCCAAGGTAATCTGGCCACACCCCAGATCACGTCAGAGCCTGTACACTCAATACCAATGTGTACCCAGTAGACGGCAGGATAGCATCACCATTCATTTATAGCACCGGTGATGGTTGATAGGGAGTCCATTCCAATTCCTTGCTTCCTGTGCCAGGGCCAGTTATTAAATTATTTGTATATCATCCATAATTATATGAACACCACATAAAACCCACATACCTCCAATACCATATTTACAAACTCACACCCAAACTATTCTGTTTGGTTCCTACATACAGTATGGTTCTCCAAATGTAGAAAATGTGCATGGACCTATCACAACAATCCATCCCCCAAACACACACACACACACACACACAAACACACACACACACACACACACACACTTAGACCGCAGTTGTTTAGAGTATAACTCTTTCTTTGAAAAATAAACTTGATTTTATTTCACTTCTTAAGATTATTAGCAATTATTTCTCAGGACTTCCTTGATGATCCAGTGGTTAAAATTCTGTGCTTCTACTGCTGGGGGAGGGGATGGTGGAGAGGGCATGGGTTAGATCCCTGGTCTGGGAACTAAGATCCCACATGCTATTATGCATAGTAGAAAAGAAAAATTATTTCTCTTCTTTCCTTTTATTTGAATATTCCCATCTGTACTGGTTTCCTATTGCCACATAAGAAATTATCCCAAAATTTGATGGCTTAAAATATTAAGTATTTATTATCTCAGAGTTTCTATGCATGAGAAATTCAAGGGAGGCTTAACTGGGTGATTCTGGCTCAGGGATCCATGAGGCTATTATCAAGATGTTGGGCAGGTAGTCTAAGGTCTTGATGGAGCCAGAAGATCCACTTCCAAAATAGCCAGTCCCCTTCCACGAGGTTGATACAAAGCCTCCCGCATGGATCTCCCATGAGACTCCTCACAACACAGCAGCTGGCTTCTCCCACAAAAGAGCAAGTTAAAAACCATAATGTCCTTTATGACTTTACCTAAGAAGTCACATAGATAGGTAAAGTCATAAAGGGCTTCCCTGGTGGCTCTGACAGTAAAGATCTGCCTGCAGTGCAGGAGACACGGGTTCCATCCCTGGGTAGCGAAGATACCCTCAAGAAAGGAATGGCTACCCACTGTAGTATTCTTGCCTGGAGAATTCCACTGACAGAAGAGACTGGAGGGCTACAGTCCATAGGGTCACAAAGAGTCAGTCACGACTGATCGATTTGCAGTCACTGCAAATGTCCACTTAGGTTTGCCTTCTCTCTTCCATTCAGGAAGTCACATACCATCATTTCCACAAAATCCTGTTGATGACACAAACCAGCCCTAACAATGTGGGAAAGGATTACACAAGACATGAAGTGGTTCCCTAGGGGGGAGTATCCTTAAGGCTGGCTACCACACCATCCCTTCTTAAACTCAGTTTCCACATCATAGGGTCCCACGTCTGAACTGTGTTAAGACAAAAGATCAGAACACTTAAGACACTGGGAATTCTGGCTGCAGTCTAAGGGCCACAGGAACACAAATCCAAGCAACCCTCTGCCTTGGTAAGACACAGGGACTCACTTGGAGGAAGGAATTCTCTGACTCTGGCTTCAGCTCCAATTGCCGCTGGAATCAAGCCATCAGGGAACTGAGGCTTCGCCATCAAAGAGGACAAAGTCAAAACATTCTTATCAGCTGGGGAAGTGGGAGGTAGAGAGCCCTAAAACCATTATATTGGACTTTCAAAGAATGCTATTTCCAGCTTTTCACAACAGACAGTGAACAAAACGGAAGGAAGACCCTGTCCTCCTAAGTCTGTGCTGGTGCTTCCAATCCAAGCTTACCTTTCCCCTACTGACTTCTTTTGTGCTTATTGTTTCGACCCCATGGACTACAGTCCACCAGGCTCCTCTGTCCATGGAATTTCCCAGGCAAAAATACAGGAGTAGGTTGCCATTTCCTTCTCCAGGGGATCATCCCAACCCAGGGATTGAACTCACGTCTCCTGCACTGCAGATTCTTTAATGCTGAGCCACTGGGGAAGCCCTTGTCATAGTCTGCTTGTCTCAAATTGCAACTCTTTACTATTCCTGAATAAACTCATTTTGCTGGTGAAAAAAAAAAGATACAAACATCCATTGTCACATAGCCCTGGAGACTTGCCTACACTCCCAGAAATGTACTTTCACAGTCTTGCATATACATATTTTTTCATTCATTTAACATTTTTCAGCACCGTGTATGAGGCTCTATATTAGATGTATGAAATTCAAAGATGGAATGGCACAAACCGATAACCCTAATTCAATAAACTAACTACTCTACCAGGAGTACATATTTATATAAAATGAGATGGGGATAGAGATTAAATTTTCCTGAAGGTCAGGTAACACTTTACAGAAGAGTAAAGAAAAGAAGCTCAGTATTGCCTGGGGCTGGAGCCTACGTGTAGGAAGCGGACATTGTTTTAGTTGCAAGAATCCTAGCCAAGAAACCACCATAAAGGAGTTTTTCTTTCAGTGTGAGGCCCCGGGCCCAAGACAGAAAATTAAACAGTATTCTTGACAAGGGGACATAGACCAAGGCAGAGACTCAAGCAGGGTCTGTTAAAAGCGAGAGGCAGAGCAATAGAGACGGAGGAGGAATTTCTACAAAGGAAGCCCAAAAGGGGTTAATGGATGCACTTCAACCCCTGCAGAGACCCCATAGGAATCTCTGTCTCCCCTAGAAATGTCTTCTCTCTGGAAAAGATGGGCTTTGCCCTGGCTCTCAAGGAGGCAAGGAATGGGCATAAGGAGGTGGGGAGAGATGTGGAAAATTTTTCTCTAATGAGTGAGGGAGAGAAGAAAGGACAGCAAGGAAAAGGAACTAAGAAAAGTTCAATCTGATAGGAGCAAGTGCCTCTTGTCACTGAGGGAGTGCAATCAAATGCTGAGCTAGGGGTTGACTGAAGTTGCTGGGAGGAGAGACGGGGTAACGTGGCCGAGAGGCATAGTGGGAACACACTGGGATGGGCTAGAAAGAGCCGTGGTGAGTTGTGCAGGAAATGGGAGTGCAGACAGGAAGGACTTAATTAGGGCTGTGATTGTTCAGAAGAAAGGGAAAGGGTAGATCTGGAAGCTCCTGGAACCTGAGGAGAGTAGGTGGAGGCAATGCTTCAGTTGCCAGGATAAATGGTTAAGTGCGCTTTCCACAGGGTCAGAGCAGGCTTTGATCTTTGGAGGAAGAAAATTTCCTTTTCATTTTGCTGGAACCAAGTGTGTGGGTGAGAGGTAGATAGGGACAGGGAGGGGTGTATGTCTTCATGGTTCCCTGGGCTTGGAATGAGACAGATCTTGGCTCAACCAGCCCAGCTACTTACTAGCTGTGTGTGCTTAGGTAAGTTAACCAACTTCTTTAAGCCTCATGTGCAGAAGGGATATAAAATTACCTTCCTCGTGCGGCTCTTCCAGAAAGCACCTGGCCCGGGGCCTGGTTTGTAGGCAAATTCAATAACAGTTAACTATTTTATAATTACAATTAGTCTGATTACTAGAAGCACATTGTTCAAAGGAGGATATGAAACATTGAGATCACAGTTAAGACACTGTGTTCAAATCTACTTCCCCACCTTCTATGAATGACACATATAAACTCTAGCCTCTCCAGGGAAGGGTGACTCACAGAACCTGGGACTTAGGAAACATGAAGAGAAATTAAGAAATCCTGCAACTGTTGAAAATAAATAAATAAATTAAATAAAATAAAGAAATCCTGCAACTGTTTAACCCAGCTGAGGGGCATGAGGATGGTTATGTAAAGAAGCAGTAACCTTCTGTTGAACTTTAGAATACAATACTGTTTTGTTAAAGATTCCGGAGCTGAAGTGCTAGGCTTCAAATCCCCTTCCATCAGTTACCTCTTGGTCAAGTTCCTGAACCTCTCCAGAGCTTTAGTGTTCTCATCTGTAAAACAGGGTTAATTAGATTACCTACCACATAAGATTATTGTGGCAATTATATCAGTTAATACATGTAAAGTACTTAGGATAATACCTGACACATAGTAAATGTTCAATTTGTTAATCCTTTTAAGTTGTTGTCTTTGTTGTTGTTGTTATATAATTACTACCCCGGGTAAGATTTCAGGGCACCAGATGGCGGCAACACGGTTGTGTGTTTGTTTTTAATAATTCCAGCAGCGGAAAAATGAGAAGAGTCCCCTGTACAACAGTGATTCTCCCTTACTGGACAAGTTCTAAAAGTCACTGATAATGACTTGTCAGAGTCACTGTAGAGGGAATTCCTTCCTTAAGGATGATGTAGATTTACCATCTCTTAAACTCTTGGGCATCCACTGTGACGAAAATTATGAGAGCCAGGCTCTTGGGGGCAGGGGCAGATGGCCAGTGGTGCAATAACTCCCAAAGACCGCCAGGGAGCAGCAGAGCTCGACCCGGGGTTGCTTCATCCACAGAAAACAATTACTGAATTCCTTCTAGGTTTTCCTTCTTAGCTGTTTCTGCGGCCCACCAATCTCCGTGCGCACCGCTGCAGTAATCCCGCCCATTACTGACAATCCAACCAATCAACGAGTGTCCTGCTTGGGGCCGTATAGCTCCTCGCGGTCACTCAGAGCCAGGAGTTCGGCATTCTAGCCCCGCCCCCCAGGCGGCTTGGCCAATCCCCAGCGGCGGCGCAGGACGTCGCCCAGGATCTGTCCCAGAGACCACGTGGTCCCAGGAGGCGCCACTGCCTGGTAGGTGGAGGGTTACCCGGCCTGAAGGCGGGTGGGCGGAGCGGGACCGACCGGCTTCACCGCCGTTGACTTGCTGTCCTGTGCCCTCTTTCAGCCATGGGCGTGCAGCCCCCCAACTTCTCGTGGGTGCTGCCCCGCCGGCTGGCGGGGCTGGCGCTGCCCCGGCTCCCCGCCCACTACCAGTTCCTGCTGGACCAAGGTGTACGGCATCTGGTGTCACTGACGGAGCGCGGGCCCCCGCACAGCGACAGCTGCCCCGGCCTCACCCTGCACCGACTGCGCATCCCAGACTTCTGCCCGCCGGGCCCAGAGCAGATCGACCGCTTCGTGAAGATCGTCGACGAGGCCAACGCCAGGGGAGAGGTCAGCGGGCGGGGTCAGTGCGGGGAGGGAGGGGCTTGGGAGGAGTCAGCGGGGACACTAGGAGCTGCGGACGTCAGGGCCAGTTTTAATTTAACTGGGTTCCAGGAGAAAGATTGGAGGAAGATGGTGAGGCCAGAAGACCATTGTAACCATTACACCAGTACAGAAAGCCAAAGCTGTAAGAGGGAGGAGTAAAAAGAGGGCCCAGCGGGAGAATTGGGTTTGAGGAGAGGCAACAAAGAACCAGCTAAGTTCTTCTGAGTTGAGAAGGAGAAAGGGTGGACAGACTTTCTCTGGAAAGAAAGGGAGAGATTGGGGTTGAAGTCAAGGGCTATTGAGCAGACTCCAGAGCAAGGTTCTGTCCAAATGTGATGGAGCCTCTTTTAAAAAGGTAAACAGAAGCAGGAGAAATTCGTCTTGATAGTATAATTTAACCCAGTAAGTCCAAAATATTCTTTCAATATATAAGCAATATAAAATAAATTCTTAACCAGATATTTTCACTCTTCAATGCCCTACATCTTTAAAACTTGGTTGTATTTCACAAATGAGGGGCGGGAGAGTGTTGGGAATGTGTCGAGCTCCACCCCACCCAGCTCCCCCTTCCGCAGGCGGTGGCAGTGCACTGTGCCCTGGGCTTTGGCCGCACTGGCACCATGCTGGCCTGTTACCTGGTGAAGGAGCGGGGCCTGGCTGCCGGAGACGCCATCGCTGAGATCCGGCGCCTTCGACCCAGCTCCATCGAGACCTATGAGCAAGAGAAGGCGGTCTTCCAGTTCTACCAGCGAACGAAATAAGGGGCCTCCGTACCCTTCTGCCGGGCCCCCGCGGCCCTGATCTGTGCGTTAGATGGGGCCAGAGACGCAGAAGTGGGCTAAGAGTGCTAAGCTCTCCAGTACCCAGCTGGCTCAAGAGACTGAAGGAGCCCTTCCCTGCAGGCAGGACCTGGTAGGAGGAATGGCTGGAGCTGCACTGATGTGGGGGGTCCCTCTGCTGCTGCCTTGAATAAATAACTTAAAGAACAGCTCGCATTGCATAGCACTTTACAGTTTACAGAGTGCTCCCACACATCAACTTTTTTGAGCTTCTCAGTTGCTGCTGCTGCTGCTAAGTCTCTTCAGTCATGTCGGACTCTGTGCGACCCCATAGTCGGAAGCCCACCAGGCTCCCCCGTCCCTGAGATTCTCCAGGCAATAACACTGGAGTGGGTTGAGCTTCTCAGTAGCCTTGTAATAAACAAACAGCTGGCTTCCCGGGTAGCTCAGCCGGTAAAGAATCTGCCTGCAGTGTGGGAGACCTGGGTTCAGTACCTGGTTTGGGAAGATCCCCTCCGGAGGGCATGGCAACCTACTCTGGTATTCTTGCCTGGAGAATCCCCATGGACAGAAGAGCCTGGGGGGCTACAGTCCACGGGGTCGCAAAGAGTCGGATACGACTGAGCGAGTAAGCACAGCACAGCACAAAGGAAAAGCAGAAACCATCCCTGTTCTTTGGATGAGGTGGCCAAAGCTCAGAAAGCTCCAAGGTCACACTTCTGGAAAGTAGAAGTGTGGGCCAGGACTATAGCAGGCATTTTCAGCCTTTTAAAGATGCTGAAACTCTTATATATCTGCCCTCTGAAAATATTTGATGTGTCTTCTGGGGAACTGGTCGGTGAAAAGGAAACCAGTCTCTGGCAAGCCAGGGTCTCTGATGCTGGCAGGCCAGGAGGGCACCTGTGGACACAGCCCTTCAGTCCTGCCCACATGCCCCATGTGTGTCAGCCCTTGAGCCCTGTTGAGACAGTGAAGGCCTGCATGCTGTGTTCACAGAGAATCACCATCTCCGTCTCCCTGGGTCTGGGCGCCTCTCCCCAGCCTTAGGCTGCTCGGCTCACCTGTGACCTCCAATCCATTATGCTGCCCCACAGTCTGAGGCTGAGGAGTGCCGGAACCCAGCCTCTCTGGACAGAGGACATTAGATGGTTAAATGAAGACATTCAGGGCTATGAACCTTGGCCATGTTTCTGAGATGTTACCTTCACTTCCTGCATTGAATCCCACCCTGCCAGCACCACCACCACCACCACCACGCCTGCAGCTTCAAGAGACAGGATGAGTGGGATGGACTAGGCAGGTGAACATTTTTTGCTTTAACTCCAGTCTGAGTTCCTGTCTTCTCTTCTGGGATGTGCAGACCAGGCTGACCAAGCTAGATCAGGTAAGGATTCATCATGAAATGTGTACTCCGTGCCTGTGGGCCAGGCTTTGTTAGAAGCTGGGACTCTCCAGCTGTAGAACATGTAATTCACAGCCTCGAGGAGGTGGGTTCAACAGAGTCCAACCACAGAGAACAGGTATTATGACAGACACACATTCCATCCAGTGGGACATAGAAGAGGAGAGGGTTCCTCCATAGAGCCCATTCTTTGTAGCCTAGCCACCACTAGCCCCAAGCCACCCACTCCTCACTGCATCTTCCTTCCACTGCTGCCCCCTCAACTCTGCCCTCCTCCAACTCTTAGACAAAAGGAATATTCGCCAGTTCAGTTCAGTTGCTCAGTCATGTCTAACTCTTTGTGACCCCATGGACTGCAGCATGCCAGGCCTCCCTGTCCATCACCAACTCCTGGAGCTTACTCAAATTCATGTCCATTGAGCTGGTGATCCCATCCAACCATCTCATACTCTGTCGTCCCCTTCTCCTCCTGCCTTCACTCTTTCCCAGCATCAGGGTCTTTTCTAATGAGTCAGTTCTTCACATCAGGTGGCCAAAATATTGGAGTTTCAACTTCAGCATCAGTACTTCCAATGAATATTCAGGACTGATTTCCTTTAGGATTGACTGGTTTGATCTCCTTGCTGTCCAAGGGACTCTCAAGAGTCTTCTCCAACCCACAGTTCAAAAACATCAATCCAACTCTTAGACAAAAGGAATATTTGCCAGAGTCTTGCCAATCTCACTCCTAAGTGAGAGAAAAGCTGTAAAGTGCCCTAGCCATCCCCCTCACCCCCCACTTTTTCCTCTGTGTGTCAAATCTAGGTAATCAGTTTCTTCATTCTGTTCCCTTGGCCCCCACCCAGCTTACTCAGGTGAGGGCATCTCTCAAAGAGAAGAAACCACAATTCCAAGCATTCAGGCCAAAACAGAAGAGTGAAAAATAGATGACAAGAAGCACTGAAGCCCTTACCCTCCTCCCATCAAAGTCTCCTCTTCCCTGCCCTCCCCCAACAGCATGGCCCATTCTATTTCCTGATGCAAACCAGGGCCTCCTTCCAAAGGGGTGTATTGAGTGTGTGTGTGCATGAAGGCAGTGGGAAAGGAATGGTGTGAACAGCCCACTTCCTGGATCTGTTCCCTCCGATTACCGGGATTGGAGGAAAGCAGGGAGGCTTGAAGCTGCACTCTGGAGTTCCAGCCTATGGAGGTCACACAACCACTGTTCATTCTTTCTGCCCCTCCATTCCTATCTTACCCCATCCCCCCAGATCCTCTGCACTGCAAGCAAAGAACCTGCCCCTCCCTTCCTCCCAAGCCTCCTTCAAAGGAGAGAAAATTTTTCTAACGCCATTAAAGCCCTGTGTGCAGCCTCCATCCCCATAATTTAAGCGGGTCTCCTCTGCCTCAAGAGTTCCACAGGGAAATAAACATATAATTATGTGCTTAAGGAAATCAGTTTTTAAATAACTAAGGGTTGACTTGAGATGAAAAACTCTGCCCTTCTCCTTCTGTCTACCTTGGGAGGTGAGCCTGAGTCTCCCTTTGGGCTCATTCCCACCCCCCAGTTTTTTGCCTTCCCACCACCCCCTCTTCTGTGTATGGCCACCAGTGAGGGATCGCAGGCTAGCCGTGACCCTTCCCCATCCTCCCCCACAGTGTGATAACAGGTGAGACGAACAAGCAACCTCCTTTGACAGAATCTCCATGTCAGTCAGACCAGGCTTGCTCAACTCCAGCACTGCTGACACTCAGGGCTGGGCAGCTCTTTGCTGTGCTCTGTGAGAAAATTAGCAAGACCCCTGACATTTACCTGGGCCTCCCTGGTGGCTCAGATGGTAAAGCGTCTGCCTGCAATATGGGAGACCCAGGTTTGATCCCTGGGTCGGGAAGATCCTCTGAAGATGGAAATGGCAACCCACTCCAGTACCCTTGCCTGGAAGATCCCATGGATGAAGGAGCCTCGTATGCTACAGTCCATGGGGTTGCAAAGAGTTGGACACGACTGAGCGACTTCACTTTCCTTTCCTGACATTTACCTATTAGATGCCGGAAGCATCCCCACCCATCACCCCTCCACAAAAAATGTGACAACAGAAAGTGTCCTCAGACATTATCAAATGCCCCCTGGGAGGACAGAGTTGGCGCAGTTGAGAACCACTGCATCAGACTGACAAGCAGCAGGCACAGGCTTTCACTTCCTATGGGAGGTGAGGTGGGGACATGCACGGGGGTTTCTCCTGTAGATTCACACATCTTGATGGAGAGTGGGCCAATCAGATGCCACCACACACCATTACTTCTTCAAGCAATGTTTGGTACCCGGCCCCAGTCCCTCTCGTCTTCCCAGGCTAGGTTTCCAAGAGGGTGATAGACACTATTAACTTGCTACACTCAGGAGGGCTTTATTCTCAATGAGTTGCTGGTGGGCGTCGCTTTAATGTCGGCTTCCACCCTCATGTTTTTTAAGTTTCACTCGTATTTATTCTCTGGCAGATCTGAGTTCCCTGCTGAATGGAGGCTTTTCCATGTGGAAAACTTGCCCCCATATCACTTGGGTTCCTCTTCGCCTCTTGGGTTCCTCTTCGCCTCTTGGGTTCCTCTCCCAGGAAATTGTTCTGAAGCAGAAGTAGCTGGAGTCAGGACAGGAGCCCTTCTCTGAGACCTTTCCTCCCCAGCCTGGTTCTCCCACCTCTACTTCACCTGAGCACACCTGGACTGGGGTCTGCTTGCTCTCTGGGCTGCAGTTTCCATTACCTCCCACTGCAGAGACAGGCTTACATCCTGTGTACTCACTGCAGCTACCCTCGCTTCCCTTGGAGCTGTGCTTCGTCATCACCCTTACAGACATTCATAACATCCCATGGGACAGCTAGGAAATCTGGTCCTCATGCACACCCTCTCCGCCTGCCCCTCATGATCCCCTAGATCAGGTTTTCCCAGGGCAGGGATTTGATCCAAACCATAAGCCATTTCCCAGAATGAACTGCCAATCTTCACATCAAACCTGTTGTCTGTATCTTGCCATTCTTTCTAAAAAAGAAAATAATCTGGTCTCACAGGATCGCTTTGTCACAAAACAGTATCAGTTACCACTAATGCATTTCACGCTTTGCTGTGACTATGCTTGCTTGTATCATCATTTATGAAGCACTTACCATATAGAAGGTATTTTACCCTCCACCGTTACCAGTTTATCCTTATAGTCACTCTGCAAGCCAGGTATTTTCCCCTTTGAACAGATGTAGAAACTGAGATGTAGAGACCACTAACTTGCCCAACACATCATACTTGCATTAAAGAAGCTTCGCACACTTGTAGAAAAGGAGCTGGGATCAAACCCAAGTAGTAACTCCAGACTCACGCTCCTTCCACCACACAGCACACCTGCCAAGACCTCCCCCTGGCTCCAGTCACACAGGGATCTATCTCGATCATCAGAATTTGACCTTGGGGGCCATCTTAGCACAGCCTCTTCATCCTCTTAGGAAGCCAAAGAACAACCTTGTATCTGACACTGAAGCCAATAGCACCTGAGTTACAGGCTGCTGTTTAAAATGCAGCCAAAGCATCAAAGGCCAAAATAGTAAAGCTGATTCCTTAGGGCTCTTCTGTTGCATCCACTGTTGTCTAACTCAGAGCATGGGGATGTCCTCACTCATCATGACAATCTTGAGGCATATGTGACTGGCATTGAGCCCTCAAAAATGTCTTATGTCTGAGGATTTATTAAAAACCTTAACATCCTTTCTGGTTGTGTTGTTATTTGAGCTCTTGATGCATGCCAGGAGCTGTGAAAATTACTTTATAGGCTTCATCTCATCCAGTCTTCAAAACAACCGTATGAACAAGGTTTTCTTATAAATGACCAGTGCACAGATGAGTAAATTGAAGCCCAGGAGTTTAAGTAACACACCCAAAGCCACATAGCCAGAACGAGGCTCAAACTTGGGTTTGTCTAATATAAACTGCCTTCCCTGTCAGGAACAGAAAGAAGAGACTATGCTGTGATTACGAATTACATAACAGCATCCTATGTTCCCCAGAACCGAGGCACTTGGCTCACGGGGCTGTCAGTGGGGCTCTGAGATCACGTGCCCCCCCAGCCCATTGCTGCCCCAGGCCTTAGCAGCATGGTTCTGACTTGGGAGTGTTGGGCCGCCAGCACAGTCATCACCTCTAACAGGCTTCTGCCTCAAGCCTCCTGCACCATCAAAAATATAGTCCCTCGTTGATTTAGAAATGCGTTACATAAGCACTTCATCCATTACTTTAACATTTTTCTCTGGCTATTATGGATTCCAGGCATACTCTTGAGAAGGCAGCATGCTTGTCCAAGCAAGCAGAAATTTAAGAAACACTTTGGTGCACGTCCACGCCTGAAGTTGATGACTTACTTGCAACCTTGATAACTGAGTCCTTTGTGCCAACAAATTGCTTAAATCGCTTCAACCACTCCCTGACCCTATTTTCTCCCTTTACTTATTCTGTCACCATGGATATGTGATCATGAAACAGATTGGTGATGTCACCTCTGAGTTTTCATTATGTGGGATTCAGTACAGAAAACAGTTCTGGGATTCCCCCCCACCCAAGCTTTTTAATAAACATACCACTGTTTCTTCTTTACCAATATATACTGAGCAGCGACTCTGCTTCAAACCCAGGGCAGGCCGTATGAGAAATAGTGGGTGCGGCCATCTGGACAGGCGACACTGCTTGTCTCCAATAGGTTTTATGTGCCCTTGGGGCCCCCCAACCCCACGCCTTGCAAATTCACTGATTGACGTGTTTTCTGTAGGTACATTTGGTGATATCTAGGGCTGGATGCAACCTAGGGCCATGGAACAGAAATAAAGTAACCACACTGGAATCAATCCCACAGGCAAAACTATGTCATTCTTGACCTTGAGCTTGACCGAGAAGGCTCTGAAAAACCCAGTCCCTTTCTCCATCTCCTTCCTCACCTCTATCACTCCCCTCCCCTGTAGCCCTTGTTCTCTCTGTTCTACCTGTATTGGGGGTGGGGGGGATGTCCTAAGACCACTCTTGGGCTTCCTTGGTGTGAAGAACCCACCTGCCAATGCAGGAGACATAAGAGACTCTGGTTTGGTCCCTGGGTGGGGAAGATCCCCTGCAGGAGGGCATGGTAACCCACTCCACTATTCTTGCCTGGAGAATCCCATCAACAGAGCAGCCTGGTGGGCTACAGCCCATGGGGTCACAAAGAGTCAGACATGACTGAAGCAATTTAGTGCACGCACAGGCAGGACCACTCTGATGATTTGCTAGAGGGACTCACAGAAAAGCTGTCATCCTCTCCACTGTGGTTTACTGCAGTGAAAGGACACACATCACAGCCTGCAAAGAATACAGGCACACGGGACAGAGTCCAGGAGGAGCCAGGCAGGGGCTCCAGTGATGCCCTCTGAGTGGAGTACTGCATTCTCCCAGCAGCAATGTGCGGCAACACATAAATACTGCCAACCAGGGCGGTTCAACCAGGCCATGGTATCCAGGGTGTTTGTTGGGGGTCATTTGAGTATCATATAGGCAGCATTTGCATAACTGACTTTAGCCGCTCAAATCGATATGGAAGGCCCCCAAAATCCTCAGGGTCTAAAAATAGGCACTCACCGTGTCACTTTGTTAGCATAGACTCTCTGGCCCGGCCCAAGGTCTCACGTGTACAGAGGTACTCTTTTCAGGCAGGATATTCCAAGAGTTCAGAGGTCATTTTACAAGCGCTGATCCAGAGGCAGTCCTGAAGACCTTTGGAATGTATAAGGTTGGGGCAACCCACGCCAGCTGAATTAACCTTTTTCTGCATGTTACCAGATGCTTTATGCTCTCTGCATGACAGTCTGGGCACATGCTATTCCCTTTGGCTGAGATGATTCGTTCCCCAGCTCTGCCTAGCTCCCAACTTCTACCCCCACTGTGGGCCTCAGTTTAACACCATTTCCTGGGAAATGGCATCCAACCACCCCCACATATACTCACACGTATTCCCAGAGCATCTGTTCTACTTTGTGGCCCTTTGCTTACCTATAATGATTCACTCAGTTGTTCGATTTCTCTCTTTCCTACAAGAGTCTCAGGACCATGCCCAAACCCTGTACCATTCAGCATAATGCCTGGCACCTGGGTGCTCAGTAAGCATGTGGTGAGTGGTTAATTGACATGCCCCCACCCGCCTGGGTATCTGCACACAGAGGCAGGAATGGGAAGAAGATAATAAATTTAGGGAAATGTATAATCTACTGGGGAGAAGGCAATGGCTCCCCACTCCAGGACTCTTGCCTGGAAAATCCCATGGATGCAGGAGCCTGGTGGGCTGCAGTCCATGGGGTCGAGAAGAGTTGGACACGACTGAGCAACTTCCCTTTCACTTTTCACTTTCATGAATTGGAGAAGGAAATGGCAACCCACTCCAGTGTTCTTGCCTGGAGAATTCCAGGGACGAGGGAGCCTGGTGGGCTGCCGTCTATGGGGTTGCACAGAGTCGGACACGACTGAAGTGACTTAGCAGCAGCAGCATAATCTACTGGGGGATACATGACAGGTACACCCCTAAGTGTGCCTGCAAAGATGATTACCTGTAATTAGAAAATATGCAATGTATAAACACTTAGTGATTAAAGAGATAAGAGGAATGTGTTTGGCAAAATTCACGAAGTTGAACCTTCAGTGAGATGTGGAGGGTGTGGTCAGATAGCGTAGAGGGATATGCAAATGTTGGATGTTATTAAAAATTCAAATGTTATGTATCAGGTAATGAGTCCACACATGGGGGCTTAGAGAGAGAGACGGTCAAGATGAATGGGTGACAGTGAGGGAGAGGGAAAGGTGTAGGGTCACTTGGCAGAGATGAGGCGAAACCTCCTCCGGTAGCAGGAAACACGTGGTTAGACTCAGTAAAAGTGAAAGGGCAGCAGAACCTCCCAGCAAAGGGGAAGGATCATACCTGGTCCACAGTGCGGAGTCACCACGGCTTCTGAGCAGAGGACACGCCACTGGGTTCAGTTCTTCTTAGGTTACACAGTGACAGAATGGCCCCAGCACTTGGCAGCTGTACGGTGCTCTATGGTTTCACACCGCCAATGACAGACAAGGTCTCACAGCAGCTGATTTTTAAGACTCTTCGGAAGAGAACAGTTAAGTAAGAACCTTTCCCTGCCTGCTGGAAGTTAATGACTTTAATGCTTTGCAAAAGAAAGTAGAAGGGCTGTTAAGTCAGAGTGCTCACCCTCTGGGCTTAGCAGGTTGTGCTTTTTTAGTGCTTTCCAAATGGGAAAGGATCTCAGGGAAGTGTCATCCTACATGCTATTAAAGTGGGCCTTCCCGATGGCAGCGGGTACTGGCTCCTGCACACCCACTGCTCTGGCGGATCACTGGAGTCTCATTTCACATCTTGAGCTGTTGACTCAATTCACAGGCCCACGGGGGAGGGCACCCCTGGGGCTGCATTGACCTGATTCACAGGCCCACGGGGGAGGGCACCCCTGGGGCTGCATTCAGCCCAGCACCCGGCATTTCCCTCCCTGCCGTCCCAAAGCCAAGGGGTGCCCTGTAAGTTCATCCTTCCGCCTCAGTTTCACCCTGCTCCCCAGCCCTCTCTCCCATTACACCCATCAGCTTAACTTTGAACTTGTCTTCTCTTCTCCCAATAGTGGTCAATTTGTCAAATACAGAGGAGCCAAACAGACCAGATGGCACATTCTCCTGTAAGTAAAGGGCATGCTGTGTGCCAAGGAGTGGCAGTGCCAGGGACACCAAAGACAGCTCCCACCACAGGAACATGCAGGATCCTCAGACTCATGGAGACGGCTACAAACGCCAAACCACCCTGGGTCCCAGGGCTGTCCTGGCTGGCAGTCGCCAGCTGGAAACCCAAAGAATAGTAAACCTTGGAGAGTGACAGGCCGAGTTCACCTGAAAATCCAGCCTCTTCACTTTTATATGTATATTCTAGGCAAAGTCTGCATGTGGATCGCCTAGAAACATGTGTGAGGCTATTCATTTATTCATTAACTCAGTGCAAATTTATCAAGCAACTTCCATGTGCCAGGCACACTTGTAGGGGCTCAAAAGTAAACATGAACAAACCATAAACATCTTCACCCTCCTGAAGTGTGCATACAGCATTGTTTAAATACACAAACGCTGAAAACAATATAAAAAATACATTGTTAGGAGAATAGATAAATACTGAATGAGCTAGATATATCTTAGAAACAATGCGTGCATAGGAAATAAAACTGCAGGAGTATTAGGTACAGAATACCACTTGTATATATAAAAAAATAAATAATACTATACATTGTTTATGGATACATACATGTTATGCAAATTTATTGTTTGGATACTGGCCAAACTCAGGATCTTAACTGCCTCCGGAAGGCAGAGAGGTGAAAGAATAGGAGGAGAATTCCAAGTGTAACTGGAATGTTTTGTGTCTTAAAAAGAAAACATCTGAAGGAAACATATAGGTTAAAATGTTAGCATTGTATATTTGGATATTAAGCATACTGCTTCTGCTAAGTCGCTTCAGTCGTGTCCGACTCTGTGCGACCCCATAGACAGCAGCCCACCAGGCTCCCCCATCCCTGGGATTCTCCAGGCAAGAACACTGGAGTGGGTTGCCATTTCCTTCTCCAATGCGTGAAAGCGAAAAGTGAAAGTAAAGTCGCTCAGTTGTGTCCGACTCTTAGCGACCCCATGGACTGTAGCCCACCAGGCTCCTCCGTCCATGGGATTTTCCAGGCAAGAGTACTGGAGTAGGGTGCCATTGCCTTCTCTGATTAAGCATACAGATTTTTCTTTTAGGAACCTAGGCTCTTGTTTGGTTTTAGTTCAAGACGGAGAAGGTTTTGTTTTGTACTGCTTTCAAACTTTAGAAAAGATTTGGAAAACAGGAGGATTAAGACCACATCTCCCAGCGACCCAGAGGCTGGAGCTTGCCCTTAACGCATCTCTGGGATACCGTCTTCAGCAATGACTGCTGGCCCAGCGGACCACGAACATTTAATAGCAGCGACAAAAGCGGAGTCCAACAGCTGTGGCGTGGCCACCACGAATTACAGGGAGCTGCACGGCGCCCCCTGGAGCCCTGACCGAGCTCGGCAGCTCGGTAGTAAGAATAAGGAGCTCGGGAAACGTCCCGGCTGCAGTGGGAGTGGAAACTCTTCAACAGCTTTGAAGAGCAATCCGGCACAATCTAGTAAAGTTGCAGAGATTACTCAGAAATTCCGATTTTAAGGTTTTACCTTAGAGAAACTCTCAAGTATGTGTACAAGGAGATGTGTTCAGATGTTCTTTGAAGCCTTGTTTATAATGGCCAAAAATTGAAAATGGCACCATAATTGATCATTAGGAGAGTAAATCAAGTTAGACATTTGTTGCTGCTGCTAAGTCGCTTCAGTCGTGTCCGACTCTATGCGACCCCAGAGACGGCAGCCCACCAGGCTCCCCCGTCCCTGGGATTCTCCAGGCAAGAACACTGGAGTGGGTTGCCATTTCCTTCTCCAATGCAAGAAAGTGAAAAGTGAAAGTGAAGTCGCTCAGTCGTGTCCAACTCTTGGCAACCCCATGGACTGCAGCCTACCAGACTCCTCCGTCCATGGGATTTTCCAGGCAAGAGTACTGGAGTGGGGTGCCGTCGCCTTCCCCGTAGACATTTGTATCCAATGAAATACTATGCCTTCGTAGAAATGACAGCCAGAACCACCTGTTTCAGTATGGATCCCTCTCAGAAACCATGCTGAAGAACTGGGTGAGTTGCAGAATCTTCCCACAATAAAACCCTCCCACAATACCTGCAAACTAAATATTGTTGATGGATACAAACGCATGTAAGGAAAGTTTAAAAAAAAAAAAAAAGCGGGGTGGGGCGGGGATGATAAACAACAAATTCAGAAGTTACTTCTGGGAAAGGAGAGAGACTAGAATTAGGAAGGAGTCCAGGGGCGAGATGTCTTCAGCTAATTCCGTGCTACTTTATTCCTTTAAGAAAGACAAAAATCTGAAGCAAGTAAGACAGCACTTTAGATTAAATAGAGCTGGGTGGTGAGTACTCAGATGCTGCTTACCTTATCACTTTCCTTAATTTTATATCATTACACACTATGGAGAGGGGAAGAAGAGGTGGGGGCGGGGGCAGAGGCTCTGAGGCAAAAGGAGCAGCAGATGAAGGCTGTGAGGAGGGAGTCTCTGAGGTCGTTCACAGACCTGAAGGATGATCCACAGCAAAGGAAGAGAAGCAGCTAGCTTCACATGAGGCTAGAAAGAGACACTTTTGTAAAAGCCCTTCTGGGCTTTACAAAACAGGGTATGTTTCATTCTGGTGCAATGGAGAGACATTGGAAGTTTTAAGTCAGGGAGTGTTTACGATGGGTCTGTTTATATTGCCTGTTAAGTCAGGTCTTTCTTCTCTGTGAAATGCATGGGCGGGCAAGAGCAGAGGTGCAGAAAAGAATCAAGAGGCTTTCCCAGTGATGGAGGCAAAAGATATCAGGAACTCCATTATCAGTCAGTTCAGTCGCTCAATCGTGTCCGACTCTTTGCCACCCCATGATTTGCAGCACGCCAGGCCTCCCTGTCCATCACCAACTCCCAGATTTCACCCAAACTCGTCCATCTGGTTGGTGATGCCATCCAACCATCTCATCCTCTGTCGTCCCCTTCTCCTCCTGTCCCCAGTCCCTCCCAGCATCAGGGTCTTTTCCAATGAGTCAACTCTTGGCATCAGGTGGCCAAAGTATTGGAGTTTCAGCTTTAGCATCATTCCTTCCAATGAACACCCAGGACTGATCTCCTTTAGAATGGACTGGTTGGATCTCCTTGCAGTCCAAGGGACTCTCAAGAGTCTTCTCCAACACCACAGTTCAAAAGCATCAATTCTTTGGTGCTCAGCTTTCTTCACAGTCCAGCTCTCACATCCATACATGACTACTGGAAAAACCATAGCCTTGACTAGATGGACCTTTGTTGGCAAAGTAATGTCTCTGCTTTTCAATATGCTATCTATGTTGGTCATAACTTTCCTTCCAAGGAGTAAGTGTCTTTTAATTTCATGGCTGCAGTCACCATCTGCAGTGACTTTGGAGCCCAAAAAGATAAAGTCTGACACTGTTTCCACTGTTTCCCATGAAGTGATGGGACCAGATGCCATGACCTTCGTTTTCTGAATGTTGAGCTTTAAGCCAACTTTTTCACTCTCCTCTTTCACTTTCATCAAGAGGCTTTTTAGTTCCTCTTCACTTTCTGCCATAAGGGTGGTGTCATCTGCATATCTAGGTTATTGACATTTCCCCTGGCAATCTTGATTCCAGCTTGTGCTTCTTCCAGTCCAGCGTTTCTCATGATGTACCCTGCATAGAAGTTAAATAAGCAGGGTGACAATCTACAGCCTGGACGTACTCCTTTCCTATTTGGAACCAGTTTGTTGTTCCATGTCCAGTTCTAACCGTTGCTTCCTGACCTGCATATAGGTTTCTCAAGAGGCAGGTCAGGTGGTCTGGTATTCCTATCTCTTTCAGAATTTTCCACTTTATTGTGATCCACACAGTCAAAAGCTTTGGCATAGTCAATAAAGCAGAAATAGATGTTTTTCTGGAACTCTCTTGCTTTTTCAATGATCCAGTGGATGTTGGCAATTTGATGACTGGTTCCTCTGCCTTTTGTAAATCCAGCTTGAACATCTGGAAGTTCACGGTTCATGTATTGCTGAAGCCTGGCTTGGAGAATTTTGAGCGTTACTTTACTAGCATGTGAGATGAGTGCAATTGTGCGGTAGTTTGAGCATTCTTTGGCATTGCCTTTCTTTGGGATTGGAATGAAAACTGACCTTTTCCAGTCCTGTGGCCACTGCTGAGTTCTCCAAATTTGCTGGCATATTGAGTGCTGCATTTCCACAGCATCATCTTTTAGAATTTGAAATAGCTCAACTGAAATTCCATCACCTCCACTAGCTTTGTTCGTAGTGATGCCTTCTAAGACCCACTTGACTTCACATTCCAGGATGTCTGGCTCTAGGTGAATGATCACACCATTGTGATTATCTTGGTCGTGAAGATCTTTTTTGTACAGTTCTGTGTATTCTTGCCACCTCTTCTTAATCTCTTCTGCTTCTGTTAGGTCCATACCATTTCTGTCCTTTATCAAGCCCATCTTTGCATGAAATGTTCCCTTGGTATCTCTAATTTTCTTGAAGAGATCTCTAGTCTTTCCCATTCTATTGTTTTCCTCTATTTCTTTGCATTGATCACTGAGGAAGGCTTTCTTATCTCTCCTTGTTATTCTTTGGAACTCTGCATTCAGATGCTTCTATCTTTCCTTTTCTCCTTTGCTTTTTGCTTCTCTTCTTTTCACAGCTATTTGTAAGGCCTCTCCAGACAGCCATTTTGCTTTTTTGCATTTCTTTTCCATGGGGATGGTCTTGATCCTTGTCTCCTGTACAATGTTGTGAACCTCCGTCCGTAGTTCATCAGGCACTCTATCTATCAGATCCAGTCCCTTAAATCTATTTCTCACTTCCACTGTATAATCATAAGGGATTTGATTTAGGTCATGCCTGAATGGTCTAGTGGTTTTCCCTACTCTCTTCAATTTAAGTCTGAATTTGGCAATAAGGAGTTCATGATCTGAGCCACAGTTAGCTCCCAGTCTGTTTTTGCAGACTGTATAGAGCTTCTCCATCTTTGGCTGCAAGGAATATAATCAATCTGATTTCGGTGTTGACCATCTGGTGATATCCACGTGTAGAGTGTTCTCTTGTGTTGTTGGAAGAGGGTGTGTGCCAGTGTGTTCTCTTGGCAAAACTCTATTAGTCTTTGTCCTGCTTCATTCCATATTCCAAGGTCCAAATTTGCCTGTTACTCCAGGTGTTTCTTGACTTCCTACTTTTGCAATCCAGTCCCCTATAATGAAAAGGATCAAGAGGCTTTCCCAGTGATGAAGGCAAAAGGTATCAGGAACTCCATTATAGGTAGCAGTAAAGATGGGGAGAATGAGGTGGATTTGAGACATATTTTGGAGAGGAACCTATAGAACTAGATGATAGATTAGTGGTAAGAAATGGCTCTGAAGTTTCTGAGTGGTGGTGCTTACTGAGATGAGAAAACATGGGGAGGAGGGTGGGAACAGTGGAAGGGTAATTTGTTCCCAGCACGAAGAGGGACAAAGGGTTTTCTTTTGGATATGCAAAGTTCGAAGTATTTGTGAACCACCCCAGTGGAGGAGGAGAACCAGCAGTTGTATATTCGGGGTCAGAGTCCACCAGAGAGGTCGGGTCAGGTCAGGATATATAAATTTGGGGTTGCCTTACACTATTTAATGCTGTGGGGCCAGGGAAACAGCATAAACAGAGAAGAGATGGGAAGGGAGGGGATCCCGGGACTGAGCTCTGAGGACCCCTACATTCAGTGTCAGGAAGAAAAGGGTCCAGTAAACAGACTAAGAAGGATTAGCCAGAGAAGTAGGAGACCATCAGATGAGGGGGAGGTAATGGATGTCAAGAAGTGTTTCAGGAGGGAAGCAGCCTGACTTTTGGAAACGCTGCTGAGGAGCCAGGCGATCAGGGGGCAGGTCTTTGAGGCTGGACACAGAGAAGCCATTGTGAGTGACAAAAGTGGGTCAGTGAGGGCTGAAGGCAGATCATCCGAGAGTGAGAACTGGGGAGGGATTGCAGAAGAGGAGACAGGGAGTGTGGGCGACTCCTCTGAAAACTTGGCAGTAAAGGGAGGAGAAGCATGGGTGGAAGCTGAAAGGGATGAGGAAGGCAGAGGGCAAAGTTTGTTTGGTTTGAGACGGTACTTGTGCATGACCACATGCAGACGAAAGGGGCCCAGTGGAGAGAGAAATTGGTGCAGGGAGGAGTGGAGGGGGTGAATGCAGCAGGAGATGAATGAGAGTGAAACCCAAGGCACGTGGTGAATGCAGCTGAGCCGGGACCTGAACTCTGGTCTGTCTGATTCAAACCCTGTGCTCGTTCCCAGATACCTCGTTGCCATGTTTAGTTTTTATTTGCTCACAGGCGTCCAACTCCAGGGTCCAGTGCCCCCAGTCCTCTACCCCCACCTTCTCTAAATACACACGTCCACCGTCTTCCCATTATGCAGGGAACAGGAGGAGAAAATAAGCAAACTGAAGAAAATAAAATCTGACCTATTTTATGCATTCTGTAGAAATGCATGAAATAGATTATGTTTGACAATGGTAAACAAAAAAACCTCAAACAATCCAACTTATTGCTTTAATTGTATATGTTTTTCTTCCTCAGTCTCCAGGGAAGAATGTGTCTCCATCCATTTCCAGTCACTTCTATGAAACCATTCCCTAATTTCTAAGGCTGCTTTTGGTGACCACAGGCTTCTAGGCTGCCCTATCTGAAGCACGACTGAAAAAAACGTTAACATACTACTTAGGGGAAAAAAATGCAAGGAAGAATGTAATGAGTATGTATACAATCAAAAGTGAGGAAACTGAGGTGGGGTGGAGTTGTGATTCAAAGAAACATAGAGCAAATGGGACACCCCCCCTTCAAAGAAGTGGATGATCTCTCATTGCCAGAAAGGAAGAAATAGAGCTGCTGAGTTATTTGGATACTAGGCTAACTCAGAGACAACCAAGCACATTAGGTAGGGAAATCTCAGACTTCCCTGGCAGTCTAGTGGTTGAGGATGTGAGAAAGTGACAGTCACTCTGTCGTGTCCAACTCTTTGAGACCCCATGGACTGTACAGTCCGTGGAATTCTCCAGGCCAGAATACAGGAGTAGGTAGCCTTTCCCTTCCCCAGGGGATCTTCCCAACCCAGGAATTGAACCGGGGTCTCCTGCATTGCAGGTGGATTCTTTATCAACTGAGCTATCAGGGAATGGTTAAGACTCTGCATTTCCGCTGCAGGGGGCAGGTGTGATCCCTGGTTGGGAGAACTAAGATACTACATAACACGTGGTGTGGCCAAAACAAACGAAACAAAACCTCAGCAACAGAACCAGAAACAAGCAAATAAACAAAGCCGTGCAAGGTAGGAAACTCTCACCTTAAGACCCATTTATTTAAGAGTAAGAGAATCGAGGGGTGGGGTGAGAGGACCTGAAGAAGGTCAAATCAGGTGACAATTCAGCAGCCTCCTGCTGGTTGCTACTGGACATTAGTAGGACCCGTAGGAGGGGGGCCTCTGCTGTATCTCATCCTCCATCCCACACAGATTTGTTGAATCAGACACTGAATGCACAGCACAGAAGACAATGTGGCCTGTAACCTCTGAGGGCTTGCAGTCCTTTGCAGGGAATGCATACAAGAGGTGATTACAATGCCAGATAGGTATGCTAAATGCTGAGACACGTATGTGCCCTGAAGCTGAGACATGTATGTGCCCTGAAGCCTGGTCAGCAAAGAGCTTCCATGAAGCGAAGGCCAAGTGTTAATCACTCAGTTGTGTTCAACTCTATGCAACCCCATGGGCTGTAGCCTGCCAGGCTCCTCTGTCCGTGGGATTTCCCAGGCAAGAATACTGAGTGGATTGCTATTTCCTTCTCCAGGGGATCATCCTGACCCAGGAATCGAAGATGTAAGTGTAGACCCCAATTTCAGGTGGAGAGATGAGTGTACAAGATATTGTGTGAGCAAAAGCATAATCCTCTCCACAATATTAGAAATCAATGTCATTATCACCTTGTTAGAGATTTAAAATCTGAGATTAAGCCACCCCTCCCACCCCCATCAGCAGAACCAGAATTAGAACCCAACTCTTTGACTCCAGAACTTCTAAAAATTATACTTTGCTGTATCTTGAAGATCTTACTATGCTAGGCCTGGAGACACAAAAATAAACTAGACTTGGCTCTTGGCTTTAGGGAGATCAAAAATTGGAATTAGAAAAAGACAATAAAACAAATTGATGAAAATAGGATAATGGAGGCATGAAAAAATGCTTTAAAAAACACAAAGACTATATTGAGTATATGCCTGTCTCCTCCTGAGCTCCTGAAGGCAGGATATACAGGGCATTGAGCAAGACCTAAAAAATAAAAAATAAAGCTTCCTGGATGGGTGGGTAAATAGAGAATGATCTTTCGATATTAATAAAGATGCTCTCGTTAGGGCAGTTGTCTATGTAACCACAAGGGGTCGCTGCAAGCCTGATACAAAGTTTCCCATTGGCCCGTCCAAGCTCGTTCTCCAAGTCTCTAGGAGGAAAGGGAAAGAGGGTGGTGATCAGATGCCTCCATGTTGTCTGCCCTCTGCAGGCCAGGCCCAGAGTCTCATTCCCTGTCTAGCTCCATCTTCACTGGACTCCTGGTCTTTACAGCTCCTGCCCTCTTTCTAAAGTGAAAGTGAAGTCGCTCAGTCGTGTCTGACTCTTTGCGACCCCATGGACTGTCGCCTATCAGGCTCCTCCGTCCATGGGATTTTCCATGCAAGAGTGCTGGAGTGGATTGCCATTAATTCTAAAATGTCAAGTCTTTCCTTGGGCCTCCAGTCCCAGCTAGGGATGTGACTCCAGTCCCAGCAGGCTTCATGGCTGAGTACCTTTGCACAAATTGCTTCACCTCTCTGGGATTTACCAGTACAAGCTAAGGTTGAAAGGAAGGCTCTAGTGGCTCAAGGCTTTTACTCTTCCTTACAACAGCAGCTAATCATCAAGCACTTGCCAGGCATTATTCTAAGCCTGCAATATTCAACAAGGCAGCCACTAGCCACATCTAGCTATTTAATTTGTATTGTGGTACTGGAGAAGACTCTTGAGAGTCCCTGAACAAACAAGGAGATCAAACCAGTCTATCTTAAAGGAAATCAACCCTGAATATTCACTGGAAGGACTGATGCTGAAGCTGAAGCTCCAATACTTTGACCACCTAATGCAAAATGCCAATTCATTGGAAAAGATCCTGATTCTGAGAAAGATTGAACGCAGGAGGAGAAGGGGCCACAGAGGATGAGATGGTTGGATGGCATCAGCGACTCAGCGAGCATGAGTTCGAGCAAACTCCGGGAGTTAGTGAAGGACAGGGAAGCCTGGCGAGCTGCAGTCCAGGAGGCTGCAAAAAGTCGGACAGACTTAGCAACAGAACAACAAAAGTTTAAAACAATGAAAATGTCAGTTCCTCAGTCTCACTAGCCAACCACAAGTAGCTGCATGTAGCTGATAACAGCTGGCTAAACAGCCCAGAGAACATCACCACCATTGCAGAGAGGGCTGTTAGAAGCATTGTCTAAGCATTTCTCACAGTGTTATCTATTTACCCTTCCTAACACCCCTACGATGCAGGTGTAATCATTTATCTCACTTTAGAGTTAAGGACTCTGCAGTGCAGAAAGATTAAAAACTTCACCAAGCTCTCAGCAGATTAGTATCCAGAGCAAGGATTTAAGTCCAGGTGGGTGGCTCTGGGGCCCACCATGGCATCTACATGCCCAGAGCTGCCCCCTAACCCCAGTTGCCTACCCTACTCTCCTCTCTTCCCTCCTACGAGTGGGACTGAATCTTCCCATTCCCCAGAAGCCATTGTCCATCACCACCGTTCCCCTGTGAGCTGACCCTGAGGAAGGCGGACCCCTGGGCTTCAAGCCCTTGCTGGCTGAGAATCCCCTCTCTGTTATCCACCCACCTCCTCTTAGCCCCTCATTTCCCTTAGAGTATTGTGGGTTTTGATCCCCCACCCCCACAACCCATTCCAATCTTGATTCCGTTCAGTCTGGGCCCTGGAAGAATCCTAACTTGGGAGCAGCCCTGCTTGCCTCTGGTGATCTTCACCCCCAAGAAGCAGTGTGCAGCCAGTTAAGCTCAGAGAGCCAATGTCACTAACACCTTTGAAGGTGCAACAAAACCTCTCTCTGCAAGGGTAGGGTGAGAAGTGGGGGAGGCTTCACACGGTCAGGCCACTTGAACCCAGGGAAGGTAGAAGCAGCCAGGGGCCAAGGCTTCACGGGTTCTGCCTGCAAAGCACCTTCAGTGCGTGCAAGCTAGACCATTTGTGGTTGCTCCGTCTCCTCTCTTAGCTGCAGCCCTGCAGAGGTGTCACATTACCCTCTACACTTGCAGCTGAACAAAGTTAAAGATGACTCAAGTCGAGAGATCTGTTGGAAAGAGAACGAATAGAGGAAAATGCATAAATGTTAACATCTTGAGCTGAGCCAACAAGGTATTCAATTCCTACTTTACTTCCTCACTCCTTTTAACTCCCTCCCAATCAACCGAGACTCAAAAGAACTTCCTGGCAGTGCCAGATCGGTTGCCCATTTCTGCTGAATCAGAGAATCTTGGGGAGAAAACAGAAAGTTCACCCTTTCCATTCCCACCTTCAGCAGTGCGAATGTACTAAGTCGCTGCAGTCCTGTCCAACTGTTCCTGACCCTATGGACTGTAGCACGCCAGGCTCCTCTGTCCATGGGATTCTCCAGGCAAGAATAATGGAGTGGGTTGCCATGCCCTTCTGCAGGGAATCTTCCCAATACAGGGATCAAACCCAAATCTCTTACATCTCCTGCTTTGGCAAGCAGGTTTTATACCACTGAGCGCCACCTGGGAAACTCCTTCAGCAGTCAGCACAGCAAATTCTTTTCAGACTGAAAATTCTCACCTAAAGTCTTCCGGGAAGAACTCACTGTCAGAAAATGCTTCCTGGCGTTTTACCCAGCTCTCCACGCTTTGCCTTAAATTCACATGTTCAGTTCTCAAAGGACATGGGGGCCAGGGGGATGGTCTCCATCTGTGCTGAGAGACCAGTGATTTCCAGTTTTCGTCTGTTACAAGTGACACCGCTATGAACATTCCTGCACCTGTCTTGTGATGCCCACGCGTGTGCAAATACCTCAGAATGAAAACACTGGGCCCTCGGGATCCGTGTGTCCAGGTTGATTAGATCTTGCCACAGTTTTCCAAAGTGGCTGTACCCATTTATATTCCCTCTGGAGGGGCACATGAGTTCTAGTTGCTCCACACCCTCGCCAGCGCTTGGTCATCTATAGTTTTTGCCATTCTTATGGGGGATGCAGTGGAATCTTATTGCTGTGCAGGTTTGCACTCCCACAGTGATTTATGAAGTCAAGTTCCTTATCCTGTGTTTATTGAAAGCTTGGATATCTGTGTTTGTAAAGGAGCTATCCAAAATATTGTCCATTTTTCTAGAGGGTTGCCTGTCTTTTTCATGTTGAATTGTAGAAATCCTTGCACTCTGGATACCAGTCCTTTGTCAGCCATATGTATTTAAAATATCTTGCCACTCTGTGGCTTACCTGTTCACTCTTTTAATGATGTCTTTAATGAACAGTTCTTCTCAAAATAATTACCTGATAGTCTTAAAGCCTCAGGCAGAACCTCCATCCCCATTCTACGCCAGCCACGTTGATCCCTGATTCTCTGCTGAGCTGATGGCCCTATGGAATATCTTCAGGATTCCACTTCTCTACCTTATTGCAGAGGCCAGACACATTTCTTCTTGAAGAAGAGGGCACCTTGGAGAACAAGAGGCGGGGCATTGTGGAGGATCTTAGTGTTTCCTTTGCTGTGCTACCTTCCAGACCAAGTGATGCTGAGGCTAGCAAATTCTGGCAGTTTCTGGGTCTTTCCTTAGCCATGCCCCACCCTAATTCCTGGCATGAGCCTTTTCAAACCACCAAGAGAGTGTTCAAAAGTGCTTGCAAGGGAGTGCACTCATCCCTCCTGCAAGAGCACCAAAATCACGACTAGCCGTTGAACAACCACGGACAGGCGGATGCTGGAACCCACCAAAAAAAGATAAAGAAGAAAAGGTAAAGATGTCCGAAGACCAAGAAGAAGCTGCAGCGAGGCAGTAAGAGGGGCACAACCGCAGTAAAATCAAATTCCATAGCAGCCTGGGGGGTGGCCCACAAACTGGAGAACAATAATACCAAAGACATTCTCCCACTGTGGTGAAGGCTCTGAAGCCCACATCAGGCTTCCCAGCCTGGGGATCTGACAAAGGGACTGCGAATCCCTGGGGAACCTGACCTTGAAGGCCAAAGGAGTGTGATTATAGGACTTCAACGGGACTGGGGGAAACAGAGACTCCAGTCCTGGAGGGCACAGACAAAATCTTGTGTGTGCCAAGACCCAGAGGAAAGGAGCCGTGACCCCACAGGAGACTGAACCAAAAGTACCTGCTCGTGTTGGAGGGCCTCCTGTGGAGGCGGGGGTCAGCGGGGCTTCACCACTGGGCTGGGACACTGGCGGCAATTTATGTTTTCCAACTTCTCCATCTATTCTTTTTTTTTATGTTCTTTCTCAAGCCTTCATCAAATGTAGTAGAAAAGCTTTTATATACATATATGTATATAAGTAATATGTATTATATATATTTTAGAAAACATGATTTTTTGCCTAACACAATTAATGACATTTTGATTCCACTTGTTTGACTTAGTATTAATAGAATGCTAGATTTCTAGTTAAAAAATAGATATGCAACAAGTAACAAAGGTTTACGGGACAGCACAGGCAACTATATGGAAAATAATTTCAAAAACAATATATGTGTATATGTATAACTGAATCACTTTGCTGTGTACCTGAAACATTGTAAGTCAACTATACTTCAGTAATATATATATATATATATTAAGAAAACAATAAAGTGCTTGCCAGTGGCTTATCTGACTACCTTATGCTTTATAGTCAAGAAAATTCATTTGTGTTACGCTCCTTCTAGCAAAGAAGAAATACCAATTTGAGCTTGTAGTTTCTTCCCCACTTCCTGTATTTAGATTATCAAGCGCTAACACAACCCACGTCAGAGGGGGTCACCCACCCACCCCTGTGGCCTAGATGCTCTCCCTGCCATCCTCGCCCCTGACTCCCGTCTGCCCTGTGGACCCTCTTCCACGCCAGGCTGGGCCCCATGCTGCTCTGGACAGTTGCGCTCCTCTTCGGTAAGTCACCAAGTCCCAGTAGCCTCTCCTGGGCACCAAAGACTGTGTCGTTCCTAAGATGCAAAGTTCCTTATTTCACCTTTCCTAATTCAAGTGGGTTTATGGCTAGAGCTTGAGACTAGTGTGTGCACATGGGTATGCTTGAGAGTGATGGAGGTGAGAGTGATGGAGGTGAGAGTGATGGAGGTGAGACTGATGGGGATGAGAGTGATGGAGGTGAGACTGATGGGATGAGAGTGATGGGGATGAGAGCGATGGAGGTGAGAGTGATGGGGATGAGAGTGATGGAGGTGAGACTGATGGGGATGAGAGTGATGGAGATGAGAGCGATGGAGGTGAGAGTGATGGGGATGAGAGTGATGGAGGTGAGACTGATGGGGATGAGAGTGATGGAGATGAGAGTGATGGAGGTGAGAGTGGTGGGGATGGGAGTGATGGAGGTGAGAGTGATGGAGATGAGAGTGATGGGGATGAGACTGATGGGATGAGAGTGATGGAGATGAGAGTGATGGGGATGAGAGCGATGGAGGTGAGACTGATGGGGATGAGAGTGATGGAGATGAGAGTGATGGAGGTGAGAGTGGTGGGGATGGGAGTGATGGAGGTGAGAGTGATGGAGATGAGAGTGATGGGGATGAGACTGATGGGATGAGAGTGATGGAGATGAGAGTGATGGAGATGAGAGTGATGGAGGTGAGAGTGGTGGGGATGGGAGTGATGGAGGTGAGAGTGATGGAGATGAGAGTGATGGGGATGAGACTGATGGGATGAGAGTGATGGAGATGAGAGTGATGGGGATGAGAGTGATGGGGATGAGAGTGATGGAGATGAGAGCGATGGAGGTGAGACTGATGGGGATGAGAGTGATGGAGATGAGAGTGATGGAGGTGAGAGTGGTGGGGATGGGAGTGATGGAGGTGAGACTGATAGGGATGAGAGTGATGGAGATGAGAGTGATGGAGGTGAGGCTGATGGAGGTGAGACTGATGGGGATGAGAGTGATGGAGGTGAGACTGATGGGATGAGAGTGATGGGGATGAGAGCGATGGAGGTGAGAGTGATGGGGATGAGAGTGATGGAGGTGAGACTGATGGGGATGAGAGTGATGGAGATGAGAGCGATGGAGGTGAGAGTGATGGGGATGAGAGTGATGGAGGTGAGACTGATGGGGATGAGAGTGATGGAGATGAGAGTGATGGAGGTGAGAGTGGTGGGGATGGGAGTGATGGAGATGAGAGTGATGGGGATGAGACTGATGGGATGAGAGTGATGGAGATGAGAGTGATGGGGATGAGAGTGATGGGGATGAGAGCGATGGAGGTGAGACTGATGGGGATGAGAGTGATGGAGATGAGAGTGATGGAGGTGAGAGTGGTGGGGATGGGAGTGATGGAGGTGAGAGTGATGGAGATGAGAGTGATGGGGATGAGACTGATGGGATGAGAGTGATGGAGATGAGAGTGATGGGGATGAGAGTGATGGGGATGAGAGTGATGGAGGTGAGACTGATAGGGATGAGAGTGATGGAGATGAGAGTGATGGAGGTGAGGCTGATGGAGGTGAGACTGATGTGGATGAGAGTGATGAGGATGAGGCCATTTGGGGAGCCTCAAGCTTTCCTACCCCATTTTCCTGGGTCCTTGGAAGGGCAACCATTTGATGTGTCAAAGCTAATTTAGGGAGCCAAAAAAATCACATGCTGAAGTCCAATGACATTTTTCACCCTGTGAAATCAAGTTAAAATATCCATCAGGTCTATCTTGAAAGGAAAATAAAATCACAGAAGGAAAGGAGGCTGCTGGGGTGCAGAGGAAAGATCAGGGAAGTGGACAAAAGGCAGTTCCACACATTTTGCTCAGCAAGCAGAACTAAACGTGAGGTTTTACAAGGAGATGTATTTTTAAGAAGCCTCAGCCTTTTCTTGGAACCAGTCAACAATGACTGGGCTTCTTCCCTGGTCAAGAGATTTATGCCCTGAGTGTCCAAAGCCCTCCTCAAAATGGCTATTCCTATTCTGCCTACTTCCTCTCTCTGTCCAGGGAGGTTCTGATTTGGGTCTGAACGCCTGTGGGGACCCATGTTCTTGTTATTGTTGCTGTTGTTGAGTAGCTACATTGTGTCCAACTCTTTGCAACCCCATGCACTGTAGCCCACCAGGCTCCTCTGTCCATGGGATTTCCAAGGCAACAATACTGGAGTGGGTTGCCATTTCCTTCTCCAGGGTATCTTCCCAACCCAGGGATTGAACCTGCATCTCCTGAATCCCTGCACTGGCAGGAAGATTCTTTACCACTGAGCCACCTGGGAAGCCCATGGGGACCTATGCTGCTGCTGCTGCTGCTGCTGCTGCTGCTGCTGCTAAGTCGCTTCAGTCGTGTCCAACTCTGTGCGACCCCATAGATGGCAGCCCACCAGGCTCTGCCATTCCTGGGATTCTCCAGGCAAGAACACTGGAGTGGGTTGCCATTTCCTTCTCCAATGCATATGAAGGTTCAAACCCATTCTTCTGAATCCATAGCTGTCTCCTTGATCCACTGGGGCCAGTCACACATGCCAGAAGGGACTGGTCTCCAGACAGAGGATTGGAGTGGGGATGGGTTACTCGGCTCCTCTAGATTCAGCTCAGTCTCAGCCATTGTCATATGCTACACTCGAAAGGAATGAGTCTGGGCACGTAGATCACTTCGCTTCACAGTTTCTGAGTTGACTTGGTTTTTGTTTTAAGCTTGGTCTCAGAAGTTTGTTTTCATTGAACCAGAAAAGCAAAATGTGTTAGTCAGTCAGTCATGTCTGACTCTGCAACCCAGTGGACTGTAGCCTGCTAGGCTCCTCTGTCCATGAAATTCTCCAGGCAAGAATACTGGAGTGGATAACTATTTCCTTCTTCGTGGGATCTTCCTCACCCAGGGACTAAATCCAGAATCTGCATTGCAGGCAGATTCTTTACTGTCTGAGCCACCAGGGAAGCCCTGAAAAGCAAAAGCATTCCTAAAAACACCCCCTTCCTGGGTAGAGTTTGTGGGAATTTAGCCTCTGAGAAGAAAATCCTTGTTCCACTCAGGGCTCTTCCTTCCCCAACATCACCATGTTGCCCTGTGTGTTCTACGAATGGTCATTTGGACAAGTGAGAAGGTCAGTGCTCACATAAGGGCAGGCCTCAGGCCTGGATACACTCCAGATGGGAGATTCTTAAGGGCACATCCCTTCCTTGCGAAAGGAATAGAGTCCTTGGACTTGACTAGATAAAAATCTAAGAGCTTCCAGGCATGTAGCCCAGGATCTGGACGGGGGAAAGCAAAGGAGGAGGGGTGGAAAGTCAGTAACTGGCTGAATAATTGGATGGCATATGGGAAACCCAGGCAAGACTGAGTCACATCTGATGCTCAGGATCCCAGAAAGCCAGCCTGAGATTCGGACCCCCTGTCTGAAAGAGTCAGAACGAAGTTGCTGTAAGGGTAAAGCTGCTATTTCCTTTCAAGTGCTACTTCCTCTCAGATGTGGCCAGAGAGATAGAGGAGAAAAAAAAAAAAATTAAATGTACGGTACATGCATTATCTCATATAACCTTCAGAGTCATTATAGGCTAGGGTTTAATTTTTATCCCTATGAAGCAGTTGGGGAAACTGAGGTTCAGAAATGTTAAGAAACTTGCCTGGAATTACCCTGCTAACAAGCAAAACAGAGATGGAAACCCAATTCATTTTGTCAAACCCTGTACTTGCTCTGTTCTATCTCACTACCTCTAGTCTGGATGTAGTTGGATTTTAATCAGGTAAAACTAGAAATCATATTCATTTAAAGTGCCTGGCAGGACATGGTCACATGACAAATGGTACCTGTCGTTAGTATTGGCTATCACAGATTCTAGAGGCTAGAAGCCCTGACACTGAACACGCTGGTCATGGCTGTATAACAGATGTATTTGGGCTTCCCTTGTGGCCCAGATGGTAAAGAATCTGTCTGCAACGCAGAAGACCTGAGTTCAATCCCTGGGTCAGGAAGACCCCCTGGAGAAGGAAATGGCAACCCCCTTCAGTATTCTTGCCTGGAGAAGTCTATGGACAGAGGAACCTGGCAAGCCCTAGTCCATGGGATTGCAAAGAGTCGGACACAACTGAGTGATTAACACACAGTATGATGTATTTAAAATTTAGGTGATGAACCTTGATCTTCCTCTGAGCTGTGCATCGGCCAGCTTCAGTCCTCGTACTGGAACCCACCCCCATACACACACAGCATCCGTGACACACAGCCCTCCCGGTGCGCGGCGGCCACCCCTTGGCAGAGTAGCATGTTACAGCGTGGTAGAGATTTACTGTGATGTAGTCGGAGAAGGAAATGGCAACCCACTCCAGTGTTCTTGCCTGGAGAATCCCAGAGACAGGGGAGTCTGGTGGGCTGCCGTCTATGGGGTCGCACAGAGTCGGACACGACTGAAGTGACTTAGCAGCAGCAGCAGCAGCAGTTCCTCATGTGGAGCTGAAACCTGCCTCTCTGATCTAACTAGTTTCACTTCTGCCCTATGAGGGCTTCCCAGGTCGCGCTAGTGGTAAAGACCCTGCCTTAGTCCATCAGGTATTCGAAGGCCACTGACTATCCCTACTCTGTCTCATCTTTCTCAGATAAATATCTCCCAATTCCTGTAGTAGGAAATGGTTTCTAGGCCCTGTTCGTCGCCCTGGTCTGCTCGGTCCTGCTAAGCTTTGTCAGTGGGTCAGGAGCTGGGCTTTCTCATCCCTCCCAAAGTGGCCCAGTGAGTGCAGAGCTCACTGGGGCTGTGACCTCCGCCATCCAGGACTCCACAGCTTTACAGTAGCTCTTGGTTTCACATCACACTGTCACCTCATCTTCAGCCTGTACCAGACTGAAACCCTCGGGTTCTCGTCATAGGAACTGCTGTAAGCAGGTGTCGTCTACTCTGTTTGTCCCCAGTTGGTAGCCGTTTTGATTAGACACAGTGGTTCTGCAAACGCAACCCCAAGGCCTTGCAGTGCCCTGGAGAGCAAGTCGTTGAGATCTGGGGCACAAGCTCATTTGAAGCATCTATGCTCACTGGAGCCTACCCTCTTGTTATAGGCATCAGTCACCTCAGCCTTGTTTGTTCATCACTTTGTAGCTGCAAAACTGTTTTCCGGTAGGGAAGGGAAAGGAAGGGGAGGCATCACTGCCCAGTGAGGTCTTAGTCACTCTGAGGTCAGGCCTTCTTTCTGCTTTCAGCTAATGTAGAAGCCACCTCCCCAGGCGGGGGGTCGGCATAATCTATGTAACTGCTCTGTAAGGGAAAAATGACTTATTGTTACCAAAAGGTATGCATGGCGGGGCTGATTGCCACTCAAAAGCCAATAAGCAGGCCAGGCTGGTGGAAAGGAAAGTGCTTTATTTCAGATGCCAGCAACTGTGGGAGAGGGTGGCGGACATCTGTCCAAAGGCTGCTCTGACAAGCAGTGGGTGAGAGCTTTTGTAGACAGAGTGGGGGGTTGGGGGGCTACATGCAGAAACAGCACAGTCATGTCTGACAGTCATCTTCAAACTGGTCATCAGTGGTCTGACTGGCATCATCTTGGTTGTTTTAGGTACTGTTAATCTTCAGTTTGGGGGTCCATTTGTTCCCATTTCTTTGCAGTGAGTTCTTGAAATTGTGGCAGCTCATGTCCTGGACACAGTCTGGACATCATGTAGTTAATTTCTCCACCTGGGGTTTTGGTATCTATAAGACAGCTCACAGGATATGGCTCAGAATATTATCTATAGCCCTTGAGACAGAACTAAAGGTCCTTGACTATGCCTAATGACTACATTATTATTATTTGGTCCCCTTTGACTGTTTTCCTTTGTTTCAGCATTTCTCACTTCTCTGATTAAGCTTATTCTTTGACTAAGGTTTTCCAGAGGCAAATGGCTAGCAGAGAAGCTGGTGGGGGGAGGGGCAAGGACCATACGGTCCTGCTCCATTTCATTGTCATTTCCACTATACAGACAGAGCCAGGAACTGGAGGCTCTTGAACTTTAAACAACCTGTGCAAGTTCCCATAGAAAGGGATGGACTCATGGAATCAGTCCACGTCATCTGGTTCCAAAGCCTGTGTGCTTCCCTCTACACCAAGATCACAGAAGATGCACTTAGATTGGAGGCAGGGGAAGATAAAGGGATGGACTCATAATCTTATACACCCTGAGAACATGCGGGGGAGCTGACCTGAGCTGAGTAGGTAGAGAATATGTCCCAAATCATGTGGACAGCAAGCATAATAGCCTGTGAATGAACATGGCAGATCTGCTGAGGGGATCTCAGCACCCACCCCTCCCAAGACCATTCTTGCATTTCTCAGGATTCTGCACAGCACCCAGCAAAGAAAGGCACAAGTAAATGCCTGGGGACCGGCTGGACCAACTGCACTCAGCCCTACATCATTCATTCTTTTGCCTCTTGCCCCAAAGCCCAGAATATGCTCCACTGCTTTATATCCAACTCTGTCCCTCGGTTTAGGGTCTCCCATCCCTTAGGCTGATCACACCTGCTTAACCTCATCTGTCATCATTTTGTGGTTTGGCCTCTCTTTCCAGGCCACCTGGGCTTCCCTGGTGGTTCAAATGGTAAAGAATCTGCCTGCAATGCAAGAGACCTGAATTTGATTCTTGGGTCAGGAAGATCCCCTGGAGAAGGAAATGGCTACCCACTCCAGTATTCTTGCCTGGAGAATCCCATGGACACTGGTGCCTGGCAGGCTATAGTCCATGGGGTCACCAAAAGTCAGATATGACTAAGCAACTAACACTTTCACTTTCCTGTCCATTTCCTCTCCTCAAACATTCGTTCTTCTAGAAGCATCAGTGTGATGCATACAAGGTGCAACACAGTGTGACTGCTGGCCTGTTGATAGTTCTCTCACGCGTCCAAGCTGCCTGTCCATGCCCCACAATCGTTTAATGACTACTCCTCCAGGGACACCTCACCTCCTTCATGTGATCACATCCATACAATCTATTCTTACCTCCTTCCTACGATCACTTCCGTATACTCTATTCCCCAGAGCTCTGTGGGCAGGTGGGCCACAAGAATTCGGTCCTGCTTTGCTGAGTTCTTCTGTGCATGTAGACAGGCCCCTTAGGCACAATAGTGTAGGAATCTAGTCCTGTGTCTTCCACTTTTTGTTCCCATCCCTGCACGAGTGGGAGAAGCATTCATGCATCTATTTAGTATATGCTTATTGAACACAGACCATGGTCCACGCACGGGCCCTAGGTGTAGGTAATACAGCAGTGAACTAGACAGGCAGAGGACCTGCTCTCATGGAGCTTAAGTTCTAGACAGAGGGAGGGAGACAGGTGATTACAAGTAAGCAATTTAATGGTAAGGTAATTTTAAATGATGATTAAGTGCTCTGATAGTAACACAATAGAGTATTATGATAATTGTGCTAAGTTGCTTCAGTCATGTCCAACTCTTTGCAACTGTATGGACTGTAGCCTGCCAGGCTCCTCTGTCCATGGGATTCTCCAGGCAAGAATACTGGAGTTGCCATTTCATCCTCTAGGGGATCGTCCCAACTTAGGGATTGAACCCATGTCTCTTGCATCTCCTGCATTGGCAGGCAGGTTTTCACCATGAGCACCACCTGGGAAGCCCAGCAAGACCTGTCCCAGGAGGTAGTATTTAAAATGAGATTGGGCGAAGTATTCCAGGCAGTAGGTCCACCATAAAAGTTGAGTGGCTGAGTGGCTGGGTGGCTGTTTGGTTAGAAAGCTGGGTGGCTGGGTGTTGAGTGGCTGGGTGGCTGTTTGGTTAGATAGCTGGGTGGCTGGGTGTTGAGTGGCTGGGTATGTGAATGGTTGGGTGGCTTAGATAGTTATGTGCTTAGGGGGCTGGGTGGTTGACTGGTTGCATGAATGTTAGCGTCTATTTATAAGGTGACAGGCCCTCTCCTTGTCAGAAAGTTCTTTCTGCTACTTAATCTACCACTTTTTTTCTCTTGCAGTTCCCTGTGTTGGGAAAATTGGTGAGTCTTGTCCATGTCTCTTTCATCTCCAAGGGTGTCTCTGGGCCAAAACTTAATAGATAGGCAAAATCAGGGCCATTGGGTCAATCCTAAAGGAAATCAACCCTGAATATCCATTGGAAGGACGGATGCTGAAGCTGAAGCTCCAATACTTTGGCCATCTGATGCGAAGAGCCGACTCATTGGTAAAGACCCTGATGCTGGGAAAGATTGAGAGCAGGAAGAGAGAGGGACGACAGAAAATGAGAGGGTTGGATGGCATGAGAAGCCTGGGAATAATGATGAGTAATAGACTAGGAAGCCCTAAGAAGAGCCCCAGCGCATCCTGCCTTCACCTGGTCCACCTGGATCCCTGGATCAGAAGAACTAATGATGCTCACAGTGTAGCTGAATGACGGACCTTGCTTCCTTGGCTGCTCGTTCTAGTATCACTGAGTATTGCTAGCAATGAGTTTGGACATGAGTTTGAGCAGACTCCAGGAGATAGTGAAGGACAGGGAAGCCTGGCACACTGCAGGTCTATGCAGTTGCAAAGGGTCAGACACGACTGAGAGACTGAACAACAACAACAACGTTGGGTCCCCAGCAACATCCTCAGAGCATCACCGGCCTAGATCTCTTCCTCGGGAGTCCTCACCAGTGCCTAGGAAGAGGGGAAACCCAGGACTTCACTGTCTCAGGCTGTGATAGTTACAGGGTGACTTCAAGTTCCAGAAGAATGACTCTCAGCCTCCACCCAGCCCCCTTATAAGTCCAATGGCCTCCATTTCCTCCTCTCAGTGTGGCTCTGGAGCTCCTGCTATCCCCACTCATCAACATCCAGATTCGCTTCCATCCCGCTCATGTTCAAGGAATCAGGCATCTTTGTCTGTGGGTCAGCCTTCTTTCTCCCCTGGCTACCTTTGCCCTCCTGCTCATCCTGTCCCACTGACCTCCATGGAGCTTCTGTCAAGTGGGTGAAAACTCTGACCTATGAAATCTTGACCTCTAGGGGCATGTTCTGTGATGCCCGAGAGGACGAATCCAAACCAATATTTAGTGGTGCTAGAAAGAGCAGCCAAGGAAGCAAGGGCCATTATTCAGCTACGCTGTGAGCATCATTAGTTCTTGGGTGAGAATAAGAGTCCAGGGGATCCAAGAGAACCAAACGTAGGATGTGCTGAGGCTCTTTTTAGGGCTCCCTATCTGATTACGCATCATTACTCTCAGGCTTCTGAGGTTATCTGGGACCAGCGGTACCTGGTTTGCCAAAGACGTATGTCCCGGGGCCAGGCCAGTCTGGGATTGCCCTGCAAATAATGCTGGGTCCCCAGAAGCTCTTCTCTTGTCCACATCAGGGCATAAAAGGCATTTTAGAAATGAGGACAGAGGTGGCAGATCCCACATCGTGACTGTGGTGGAGACGAACCTCACTGCTGGGAGTGCTGATGGAGGCTGGGCCAGGGGAAGCCCAATGAGGGAAGCAGGGGGGAGCGAGCCCAGGCCACGGCACGTCCAACACCCACCCCTCCAGTTCCTCTCTGATGGAGAGGGGTGCACATACCATCCGAAGTGGATGCTGCAGAAAGAGCTGTGCTGGGGTCACCAGGGAAGAAGAAACCAAACTAGGAGAATGGGGATCCAATCAAGAAGAACAAAGAGAACAATGGATGGAAGGAACGCAATTTGCCTCAAGCTTGCCAAGGTGGCAGAGGAAAGTGCGTTGCAAAAGCAAACAAGGAGGGGGACTTCCCTGATGGTCCAGTGGTTAACACTCTGAGCTTCCACTGCAGAGGGAAGGGTTCCATCTCTGGTCATGTAAGAGGGGAAAAAAAAAATGGAGAGAAGAAGGGTAGGAGGGAAGGAGGCCAGAGAGAAGGCACGGAAAGAGAAGAGGAGGGAGAGGAGGGAGGAGGAAAACAGGAGAAGGGCAGAGGAAACAGGGGGGAAGGGAGTGGAGGAAAGCAGAGGGCCCCCGGTCTGGCATGACGACCTGGGGACAGTGACAGCTGCGAGGGTGCCATCCAGGAGTCTCCATCCCAGGAGTGGGGGGAGGGAGCGGGATTAGGCTGGGGAAGAGGGGGAAAGTGGACTGAGGGGCCCACAGCTCCAGGGTGGCCCTGTTCCTGCATCTTACAGTCTGGCTGAGCCCCCAAGCCCAGCCACACCTTGTGTTTGAGGGGGATATACTGATTCTGCGATGCCGGGGAAGGAAGAACGCGGCACTGTCCCATGTGAAATTCTACAGAGATGGAAAATTCCTCCATTTCTCTATGGAAAACCAGCCTCTCCTCCTGGGGACAGCAACAGCTAACAGCAGTGGCTGGTATAACTGCACTGGGCGGGTGAAATATCCCAGAAACATGGACTCATGGGACTCAGGGACTGTCATGGTTCAAGTCCAAGGTGAGTCACCACGTGGTGGGTGGGATGGTTAGGGTGCTGCTCAGGGGCCTGGTCTTAGAGGACAGCAGGGCTTGGAGCTGCACCCCTCTCTCTGGCTGCCCCTGCTGCTGGGTCAGTCGGTAGGGCCTTGAGATGCCCAAGATGCTGTCTGCATACCCTCCCCCACCATGGGACATGCCTAGAGTCAGGGAAGGAGGTGGAAGATGCCCTGGGCGGGCAGGGCGGGAAGAGCCCAGAAGCAACCCTGATGCTCACTGCCCCCTTGAGACCCTGAGCCAGACTCTTCCCCTCTGGGGACTAGGTGACCGCTAAGGCCCCTCCGGGTCTGGCTTTCTGGGACCCCAGAGGGGCTTGGGAGCATGGGCATTGTTTCAGGGTTTGTGGTTGGGGTGAGCGGTGAGGTGCTGGGAGATGGTGACGGTATTTCCGTGGGGTCTGGAGTGGGCCGAAGCTCAGACCTCAGCCTCCCCAGGCCTCACTGTCCAGACTCCCGTCCTGAGCCCCCAGCTGTCTCTCCCCAGAGCTGTTCCTGCCTCCCGTGCTGACAGCCCTCCCCTCTCACGAGCTCTGCGAGGGGAGCCCTGTGACCCTGAGATGTCAGACGAAGCTGCACAGTCAGAAGTCGGCCTCGCGGCTTCTCTTTTCCTTCCACAAGGAAGGCCGCACCCTGAAGAACAGGAGCTTCCGCCCAGAACTCCGCATCCCAGCAGCCAAAGAGGGAGACGCCGGGCTTTACTGGTGCAAGGCATCCTCTGAGGGTGGCCAGATCCAGAAACAGAGCCCTCAGCTGGAGCTCAGGGTGTGGGGTGAGTGGGGGAAGGGAGACACTGCTTAGACGCCTGGGCTGTGGGCAGTGGGGCCCCTGATTGTGTGGGGAGGGGTCCCTAAGGGAGGAGCCTGGGTAGTCCACTGACCTCCCAGTTGTGTGCTCCCCAGCTCCCGTGTCCCGTCCTCTGCTTACCCTGAGACCCACCAGCCTAGCTGTGGGGGATGAGGTGGAGCTCCTCTGTGAGGTCCAGAGGGGCTCCCCTCCGATCCTGTACTCATTCCACCTCAATGGGGACATCCTGCGGAACCACGTGGCTCCCCATGGGGGACCCGCCTCCTGCCTCTTCCGGGTGACGTCAGAGCAGGATGCTGGGAACTACTCCTGCGAGGCTGGGAACCATGTCTCCAGAGAGACAAGTGAGCCCGAGACACTCTCTGTGGATGGTAGGTCTTGTCCCCCAGCTGGGCTCTGAGCCCTAGACCTCACTGATCTGTGTTCCTCCTGCTGTGCCCGGCTCAGTGCTGGGTACAGAGCAGGCACTGCATGACTGACTGAGCATGGACCCTGCTGGGAACATCTCCACTGAACCTGGTGGAGAAATAGTGAAGCCCACGGAGAGGGAGGGGACACCATGGCCGGGGGGGGGGGGTGCCACATGGTCAGCCATGGGATGCCCATCCACGTTGACATCCTTTGGTCCTTCCCTCATTCCCGTTGCCCAGGCTTCTTCAGGCCAGGCGTTTCCCACTAATGCCAGCCACTCTGACTCTCCTGCACTTGTCTGGGGTGCATTTGTGAATTTCGTCCTCAATGCTCATGGTCACCTCTACTCACCCCCCAGATCCTCAGGTCTTATCTGCACCCACCAGTAGCAACTGGCTGGTTCCTTGGCTGCCTGCAAGTCTGCTTGCCATGATGGTCATTGCTGCTGCACTTCTGGGGTATTGCAGACCCTGGAGGAAAAACGGTTAGTAACTCTTTTTGGCCTTCTTGGTTACTGAATCCCTATGCCAGGCACAGTCCAGCCATTGGAAAGCAAGTCTGATGGGACCAATTGCTTACTTATGTGTACTGGTGGGGAGAGGGACTTTTCTTCACATGTCACACAAAGGGGCCCCCAGAGGGACAGCTACACCTTCCAAAACTCACACACACCCAGGAGTGTGTTGGTGCAGTCACACAAACACACAGCTGCACACTCAGGCATGAATAAGGCACAAACAGAGGAATTCTTACAAGCCAAATGAGATGTAGACCAGTGTCCTTCGCATTTGAAAGACAGTCTATGGCTGTGAATATGACAAACCCAAGGCCTCCAACTCTCTCCTTGAAGTCAGGGGAGCTCTGGTCTGCTTAGCAGGGGAGAAAGAGGGCGTGAAAACTCCAGTGCACATGTGTGCTCACGCACACACACTTCTGTGCTATACTGGGCTCTGGGTGAGTGTCCATGTATGTCAACTCAACAGGAAGGAAGTGTGGTGGAGAGGACTGGGGAGTGGCCTGGTCCCAGCACCACTATTTACTAATTCGGCGACCTTGGGCCAGTTCCCTCGAAGGTTCACTAAATGTCTCCCTCTAGGGATGTTGTAAGGTCTGAGATAATGAGGTAACATCTATCTCATGCCTAATGTATTAGCCTGGCATTGAGTGGGAGCACAGCACGTTCTCATTCTAGTTTGAGCGCATCACCTGGCGGGCTCCCAGGCTGCCTTTGCTCCTGCTATCCATTCTCCAATTCCTCCGATCAGAGTCTTTGAAAATAAAAAGTTTAGTTAAGTTTCAGGTGAGATGTGAAACTATTCCATAAGATATTGTCTACCACATGCCTGCCTCCAACTTACATTTCAACAAGCCTCATTTCTCTTAAGAGCATTTAAAGACTGAAATATGTACTCTTGAAATAAATCCATCACGTTCTTCTGCGGAACAGCAACAACAAAAATCAGATGAGAGTAATGCTATAGGCTATAGGGAGGATTCTATAGGAGAAAGAGGCTGCCCTGATAGCTCAGTTGGTAAAGAATCCGCAAGCAATGCAGGAGACCCCAGTTCGATTCCTGAGTCAGAAAGATCCCCTGGAGAAGGGATAGGCTACCCATTCCAGTATTCTAGGGCTTCCCTTGTGGCTCAGCTGGTAAAGAATCCGCCTGCAATGCGGGAGACCTGGGTTTGATCCTTGGGTTGGGAAGATCCCTGGAGAAGGGAAAGGCTACCCACTCCAGTATTCTGGCCTGGAGAATTCCATGGACAGTACAGTCCATGGAGTCAGAAAGAGTGGGACATGACTGAGCAACTTTCCCTTTCTATAGGGAGAAAGAAGTGAAAATAATTAGATAAATGGGATTTCTAGGTAATCTATGGGTTTTGAAATTCAAGACTCTTCTCCTGTTCCTGTCTTGGTCATGATAATTAAGCATGAATGTTGGCTTTCACAGCAATCACCTTGGGTGGCTCCAAGTTATTCCAATTTTAACCTTTGTTTGCCTGAAGCCATGTTGAAGGGAATGGTTCCCAGCACCAAAACTATTTGGTGCCAGTTTATTCCTAGGGCACCTACAGTGGTTCAAATCAACTTATTTCTTCCTCCCCCAGGGACATTTTTATTTTCCACTTGCCAAGGGCGAAAGTAATTGGTGTCATAGACCTTCAGCTAGATTTGCTTATTCAAGTATGCGGCCCCCTCTGTTAAGGAATTTGTGATGAGTTTTCTGGGAGCTAAGCCAGCCTGCTCTTTGAGGAAGACCACCCCATCCTACAGTTTCAAGAATTCCTCCCTGACCACAGCCAGGGTACCTGAAAGTATCTCTCCCCACCCCCAGCCCCACCACCTCACCAGGCACCCCAGTTAGAGCTTAAGTCAACCTCCAGCTTCCTCTCCCCTTCTTAATTTAGCAGCCTTTGTCCATCTAACTTCTCATCTCTGCTTTCCTTTAGTCTTGAGTCCATGCAGTCAGGCCAGGGTTGCTTTAAGGTACCAGGGGGGGTTCCCTGGTAGCCTAGCTGGTAAAGAATCTGCCTGCAGTGCAGGAGACTGTGGTTCGATTCCTGGGTCAGGAACATCCCTGAAGCAGGGATAGGCTACCCACTCCAGTATTCATGGGCTTCCCTGGTGGCTCAGATGATAAAGAATCTCCCTGCAATGTGGGAGACCTGAGTTGGAGACCTTTGATTCCTGGGTTGGGAAGATGCCCTGGAGGAGGTATGGCAACTCACTCCCGTACTCTTGCATGGAGAAGCGCAGTGGAGAGAGGAGCCTGGTGGGCCACAGTCCATGGGGTTGCAAAGAGTTGGACACCACTGAGGAACTAAGGACAGTGCAGTTGGAGAGAGACGGAGGCAGGCCCAGAGTTAGATGGGGAGGCACAGGAGCAGGGACCGTGAACTGATGGCCTGTGAGTTCTGCTCTCCCCGCACCTGCATAAAACCTCCTTCCCTGGCCTGGCCTCAGTAACATGGCTGTTCCTACCCACTCACCTCTGGATCAAAGCATTAAAGGCAAAGCCACACATCACAGTCTTCTCCCTCCCAGCCCCAAACAAGATGGTGGAGGAGCAGTCACTGGTGAAAGATCTTCAAGAAGATGGGACAAAGGGACATCCCTCTTCATGTGGAGACTCTGCCTCCCCTCTCATTCCACCCCCCTACCCACCCCCACTGTCAGCCTGCTAGCACCTGGACTCCAGTTCAAAAGAAACTTATTTTCTCTCATGAAAATAAGACTCCCGGTGGAGGTCTTACCATTTCAGAATCTCAGGGGCACAAATCCTTCTTTAGAATGTCACTCAGAAAACCAGCTTCAGGCCAAATTCCCCAGTTACCCAAGAAACACTGTCCAACAACTTTTTTCTCCATGCTCGACTTTCCAAGATCCTTAATCATTTCCAGACAGCATATTCATTCCTCAAGAAATGAAAACAACCCACAGACTGTATCTCTGAAGGCAAGCTTCAAAGCGTTTTGACCAATGACGGAATCACTAGGACTAGGATGTGGTCATACAGGGGGTCTGCTTCAAAGTAGCACTTACCTAAGTGTCCAAGTTCTCGCTGTTTTTTTAAGTGTTCATTTTACTTCCTGTTGTCACGCCTCCCATAAAACACAGTTCCATCAAATTTACAGAGCTCTTTGAGAATGAAAACTCAGAATCACAGCCTTGACAGATGAGCATCAGGGAATGTCTAATAATCAGGGGCCTCTCTGAGTCTCCACAAATGCCCTCTTCGTTTTACAGGAGGAGCCATGTTCAAGGACGCTACCTGATGACTCTGATGCTTTCTTGCTATTAGAGCTGATGAATATTTCTTGGACACCGGGCATGAACTGGGTGTTCTCAAATACACCTGTGACCCAATTCCCACCCCAGGACATAATTTTTAAAGTTCTGGAAACGCCTGCTATCACAGAGGCAGCAGGCTAATGGAGAAAAAAACATACACACTGGATTAAGATTCTGTCTCCACCAGCTTTCTGTGTGACCTTGAAGAAGTCACCTCTCCCAACCAGTCACCTCATTTTAAAAAATGGAAATCATAGTATTAACCTTTGCAAAGTGGTTGTGAAAAATGTCAGACAGCAGAGAATTAGGAAGGGGGCCCTTTTTGACATCCGCTCTCTGCTGGCCGCTGGGTGAGGAGCTTTGCTATTAAGTAGACGTTGCATTTGAATTCCCTGGTCCTGGGGTGTTTCTGGCACATGGTGTGTTGTTAAAATTATTAGCTTTCCTCCTTCTGAAAAGCGGCCTGACTTGTGGATCTGCACTGTTTCAACGCAAGGGTGTAACCCATCTTTTCTGACCCTGCTTCCTCCAGTTTGTGATTCCTATGGAGCCATCCTATCCATTAGAGTATTTTTTTAAAAGAAACATCCCATAAAAATCAACCGTGTCCAGACCTGTTGATTAACAATCATCAGCAAACCTGTCTCAGACCTCCAGCAACCCACTGTTGTTGTGTTAGTCGCTCGGTTGCGTCTGTTTCTTTGCTACCCCATGGACTGTACCCCGCCAGGCTCCTCTGTCCATGGGATTCTCCAAGCAAGAATACCAGAGTGGGTTGCTGTGCCCTCCTCCAGGGGAATCTTTCCCACCTGGAATCAAACCCGGGTCTCCTGCATTGCAGACGGACTCTACCATCTGAGCCACTAGGGAAGACCAGCAACCTCCACTGACATTTTTTGAAATTTAATTTTTAAATATTTTATACAATTTTTAAAGGTAATTTTACACAATTTGTAAAGGTAAACTGACTGTCTTACTCTCAGTCTCTCTCACCCTCTGCCTAGTCTGCTCTCTGAGGGCGCTCAGTGAATCATACCTTTGCATCTCCTAGGGCCCCTTCCACCCCGGAATTTACCCTCAGCCCCAAGTGAAGAGCAGCACCCGCTGTATGTCAACGGTAAGGACTTGCATCAGGACCAGCGTCTGTCCATAAAGGCAAAGAAGGGCCTTGCCAGGGGAGTTGGGAAAAAGAAGGCCTCATGAGCCTGAGTCTCGGGAATCAGTCATTTGGGGAAGAAAGCAGGAGGCTTCTGGGGAGAGCTTGAGGAGCAAGGGCATGGAGCTGGTGGTGGGAGAGGGAAGCAGGAAGGGATCCCAGCCCCCAGAGGGGAGGTTTAGACCAACGATTACCAGGTTATATCCCAGGAGCCAAATCTGGCCCACCAAGTATTTTTGCAAGGAACATTGTGTATGTACTGTGTATGGTTGCTTTCACACCACAGAGCTGGGGCTTGCAAAAACTAAAATATTCACTACCTTTTTTTACCAAAACACCCAAACCAACCTCTAGCTGCCAACCTCTAGTTTGAACAATATCAGGGCTAGAGAAACTGCTAGAACCTGCATCAGGGAGCACAGTCCTCCTGCCAAGATGGATATCTCACATTAATAACCACTTCCCACTGCCAGTTATCAGCATAACAGCCCCTGACTGGCTTCCTTCCATAAGTGTCCTCAGAACACTTAGGTCTCAAGGTGGGAGAGCAGGTGGGTCCTAGTTAAGTCGCATTCCTTCTTTCAGTTTATCACCAGAATGAAAACAACGAAGGAGTTATCTACTCTGAGATTCACACAATCACAATCCCAAGGGAGCATGAAGGTAAGTGATCTCTGACCAACCTTGACATCTTTGTTCATCTAAGTTTGGGGCTTAGGGTGAGGTATCACTACCACCATCATCACCCTGACCACCACCATCATAATTACTGGCACTTTAACCACCACCACCACCACCATCATCTCCTCCTTCACGACTTCACGACCACCATCACCACAAACACAGGTGTGTCGAAAGTTCAGTTCAGTTCAGTTGTTCAGTTGTGTCTGGCTCTTTGCAACACCATGGACTGCAGCACGCCAGGCTGCCCTGTCCATCACCAACTCCTGGAGCTTGTTCAAACTCATGTCCATTGAGTCACTGATGCCATCTCATCCTCTGTCGGCCCCTTCTCCTCCTGCCTTCAATCTTTCCCAGCATCAGGGTCTTTTCAAAGGAGTCAGTTCTTCACATCAGGTGGCAAAGTATTGGAGCTTCAGCTTCAGCATCAGTCATTCCAATGAATATTCAGGACTGATTTCCTTTAGGATGGACCGGTTGGATCTCCTCGCAGTCCGAGGGACTCTCAAGAGTCTTCTCCAACACCACAGTTCAAAAGCATCACTTCTTCGGTGCTCAGCTGTCTTTATGGTCCAACTCTCACATCCATACATGACTACTGAAAAAACCATAGCTTTGACTAGACAGACCTTTGTTGGCAAAGTAATGTCTCCACTTTTTAATATGCTATCTAGGTTTCCCATAGCTTTTCTTCCAAGGAGCAAGCATCATTTAATTTCATGGCTGCAGTCACCATCTGCAGTGATTTTGGAACCCAAGAAATAAAGTCTGTCACTGTTTCCATTGTTTCCCCATCTATTTGCCATGAAGTGATGGGACCAGATGCCATGTTCTCAGTTCTTTGAATGTTGAGTTTTAAGCCAGCTTTTTCACGCTCCTCTTTCACTTTCATCAAGAGATTCTTTAGTTCTTCTTTGCTTTCTGCCATAAGAGTGGTGTCATCCACATATCTGAAGTTATTGATATTTCTCCCAGAAATCTTCATTCCAGCTTGAGCTTCATCCAGCCCAGTATTTCACATAATGTACTCTGCATATAAGTTAAAAGCAAGGTGACAATATACAGCCTTGACATACTCCTTTCCCAATTTGGAAGCAGTCCATTGTTCCATGTCCAGTTCTAACTGTTGCTTCTTGACCTGCATACAGATTTCTCAGGAGGCAGGGCAGGTGGTCTGGCATTCCCATCTCTTTGAGAATTTTCCACAGTTTGTTGTGATCCACACAGTCAAAGGCTTTGGCATAGTCAATAAAGCAGAAGTAGATGTTTTTCTGGAACTCTCTTGCTTTTTTGAGGATCCAACAGATGTTATCAATTTGATCTCTGGTTCCTCTGCCTTTTCTAAATCCATCTTGAACTTCTGGAAGTTCTCGGTTCATGAACTGTTGAAGCATTTTGAGCATTGGAGAATTTTGAGCATTACTTTGCTAGCGTGTGAGATGAGTGCAATTTTGCGGTAGTTTGAGCATTCTTTGGCATTGCCTTTCTTTGGGATTAGACTGAAAATTGCCTTTTCCAGTCCTGTGTCCACTGCTGAGTTTTCCAAATTTGCTGGCATATGGAGTGCAGCACTTTCACAGCATCATCTTTTAAAACTTGAAATAGCTCAGTTGGATTTCATCACCTCCACTAACTTGTTCGTAGTGATGTTTCTTAAGGCCCACTTGACTTCGGAATCCAGGATGTCTGGCTCTAGGTGAATGGTCACACCACCGTGATTATCTGGGTCATGAAGATCTTTTTTGTATAGTTCTTCTGTGTATTCTTGCCACCTCTTCTTAATATCTTCTGCTTCTGTTAGGTCCATACCATTTCTGTCCTTTATCAAGCCCATCTTTGCATGAAATGTTCCCTTGGTATCTCTCATTTTCTTGAAGAGATCTCTAGTCTTTCCCATTCTATTGTTTTCTTCTATTTCTTTGCACTGATCACTGAGGAAGGCTTTCTTATCTCTTCTTGCTATTCTTTGGAACTCTGCATTCAGATGGGTGTATCTTTCCTTTTCTCCTTTGCCTTTAGCTTCTCTTCTTTTCTCAGCTCTTTGTAAGGCCTCCTCAGACAACCTTTTTGCATTTCTTTTTCTTGGGGATCGTCCTGATCACTGCCTCCTGTACAATGTCCCGAACCTCTGTCCACAGTTCTTCAGGCACTCTGCCAGATCTCACCATCATAAACATCATCTCCACCACACCTTCACTGTGACCATCCCAACTAGGGAGGTGGTTTTTGTTTGTTTGTTTGTTTGCCCTTTTCTGAGCACTGTGGAGGAACAAAGGAAAAAGAATGACAGTTTGTCTCTGCCCCCAATATAAGTCTAAACAGGACAGTCCCAGCTCTAAGATGGAGCCAAAAAGACCATGAACCGCAGCCACAGATACGACAGTGAGGCTGGCAGAACGGGGAGAGCTAGTCCTCTCTCAAACAGACAAACAGGCAACACAGAATTGTGGGAAAGTGCAGGTTTCTGCGTAAGTCAGAATTGAGTTCAGAACTTGACTCTGTGTTCTGTGTGACTGTGAGGAAGTTACATAAACTCTCCAAGCCCAATCTATAACATGTAGATAATGCCTGCATGTGTGCGTGCTAAGTCGCTTCAGTCATGCCCAGCTCTTTGAGATCCTATGAACTGAAGCCCACTAGACTCCTCTGTCCATGGAATTCTCCAGGCAAGAATACTGGAGTGGGTTGTCATGCCCTCCTGCAGGAGATCTTCCCCACCCAGGGATCAAACCTGATCTCCTGTGGCTCCTGCATTGCAGGCAGATTCTTTACTGCTGCACCATCAGGGAAGCCCAGACAATGGCTACTTTGTAAAATTATTATGAATGACTAGGAATAGAACCTGGGTTGTAGAAACCACAAAGTTTGTCTGGTATGCAATAGGTGTTCAAAAACAGGGAGCTTTCTTTTATGTCTCACCTGCACAGAGACTTCAATTCCTGGTCTATAAAATGGGTCTGAAAAAATAAATAAATAAAATACAATGGGTCTGAATCAGCCTAGGGGCTCTGCTTCCCCACCGCCACATTTCCCCCACATTAGGGAAAGTGGACAGCCAAGGAGTCTCTTGGACACAGGGCTCTTCCCTCAAGACCTGACCAGTTGTGCCTATAACATGGCCAGGCAGATGGGAAGCCCACGTGGGCACAGTTCCTTCCTGTGAAGAGTCACAATGAGGACTTAAACATAAGAGAAAAAAAAAAAAGAAGTCAACCACAGACTATATGGTTTTCACGAGCAAAATAAGGGAAATGAGGAAATGGGATCCTTTAATCCTTGCAGACAACAAAGATGAAGGCAGGGGTGGGGGTGGAGGTGGTCTGTTTCCAACTCAAGCTCTGAACAGGCTTTACCTGATGGTGGGTGCAGGGATCTGAAACCCAAAGCAAAGAGAGCCCTTATGTTCCAAGATGCTGGAATTTTTGTCAGTGGGAGAATGCTTCACATTCTCTAAGATTCAGTATTCTTATTCTTGCCTGGAGAACCCCATGGACAGAGGAGCCTGGAAGGACATGGTCCATAGGGTCGCAAACAGTCAGATACGACTGAAGTGATTCAGCACAGACTACTTCTTATGGAAGTGACTGTGGAGAGTTATTCACCTCGCTGAGCCTTGGAATCAATACCCCCTGCTATACAGGACTGATGTCAGATTAGATATGTAGAATTAGACCTCTGCTTGTTATATACTAGATAGACTAGATATATAATTCTCATGCCTAAAAGGTTGCCCCATGCAGAACAGGTGTCTAATGGAGGAGTTATTCTAAAAGTATCTTGGAGACCTTTATCTCCCCTGCTTCTCACTGGAATCCTATGAAGCAGTCACAGTCATCACCACCTCCCTTTCCTGGTTGAAGCAGCTGAGGCTTAGAGACCATGTCAGTGGCCTCAAGTTGCACAGCTGGGGTTTCCTGACTCCACCTGTTTTCAGATTGAGGGCGAGAGGCCCTGAGAAGTAACAGGAGAGCAGCCCAGACCCTGCCAGCCCGTGTTCTCTAGAGGAAGATGCCAGTGAGGAGGTGGGAAAGGGACACCCCATGAGCCCAGTACCCTAACCTGAATGCTGCTCTTCCCCCACAGCCAGGCCTGCCCAGCCAGCCCAGCAGGAAAAGGTGAGATGGGACTCCTGCTCTTTTCTCCTCCTCTGTGTGACATCGGCTCCCTTACCCTGACCCCACCCTCCCACAGGACATTTCTGTCATCTATGCTGAGGTGAGACACCCACAGCTCAGCAAAAATCCAGACAAGGGGCTGAATAGAAGAAGCACGATCCACTGAGTTCCTACTAGTGACTACAAGGAGGCCCTCTACTAGCAACGGCATCCCCCCACCCCCAACACACACACCTCCGCAGCCCCCAGTGCTCCCCAGGAGGCCAGGCAACCCCAGCCTCTTCTGTGGCTTCCAGTTCCCCAACCTAGCAGCAAGTACCCCCGTTTGCCGAGTGCATGAGAAAACTCCTGTTATCCCTTAGTGTTCAAAAAGATACATGGTTGTAGATCTGTTTGTTAATAAAGGTGTATCAATTCATTTCATATTGTCCATCAGTAGCGATCATTTGAGCTGCCTGATTATTTGGTCTGGTTTATTCAAGGAGATTGGACTCCATGAACCGGCCTGGTAATGAGAGTTTGGGAGGGCGAGGAAGAGGAAGGACCAGGGGAGGGAAAATGAGAGGAGTCTCAATGCAGTCCACAACCAGAGTGTTCAGTGAAGGTTGTTGCTGTTCAGTCGCTAAGTCACGTCCAACTCTTTCCAACCCCATGAACTGCAGCATGCCAGGCCTCCCTGCCCCTCACCATCTCCTGGAGTTTGCCCAAGTTCATGTCCATTGAGTTGGTGTCAATGAACAAAGTGGACGTGTTAGTTACTCGGTCGTGTCCGACCTGCAACCCAATGAACTGTAGCCCACCAGGCTCCTCTGTCCATGGAGTTCTCTGGGCAAGAATACTGGAGTGGATTGCCATTTCCTTCTCCAGAGGATCTTCCTGACCCAGGGATGGAACCCAGGTCTCCTGCATTGCAGGCAAGTTCTTTATTATCTGAGCCACAAAGGAAGCAGGGTCAATGAAGGTTAGTTATTAATATATATTTGCTCTGTGGGCCCGTGCCCTGGAATCACAGAGAGTGGGGTCCAAGTTACCAGAACTGGCATCTTCCTCTCCTAGTAAGAAATTAATGTTCAGAGAACTCCTGGCCCCTCAGAGCTGCAAACTTCTATCATTTCCCCTCGAGTTTATTAGAAATGCAGACGCCCAGACCTGCTGAATCAGAATTGCATTTCAATTAGCTCTCTAGGCAGACGATTTGCATGTACATGAAAGTTTTAAAAGCCCTGTCTACCTCCAAAATACATACTTGGTGGAAGTAAATCAGTCCGCTTGCCTTGGAGAGCTTAATTGCTTGCAGTTGTCCTTTGGGAGAAGACAGTGGGTAGGGCAACCCAGGCCCGCCCTTTTTTCTCGCCTCTCTACTCCCTGTTCTCCCTTGCCTCCTCCCATCCCAGCCCTTCCTCTTTCCGGTTCTCTGTCTCTTTCATCGCCCGTCCAGTGCACAGCCAGCATACACCAGGGCCCCCTCCCCTTTGCCCCTTGATTCTGCCAGCATCACTGGGAGGCACACACCATCCAGAAGCCAAGGGCCTTCACAGGTCCATCAGGAAGTAACCCTCCCCCGACCCTAATCCTTTACCCGGCCCTCTGTAAACGAGCCACCCACTTCTAAAAAGTCGAAACGTAGGTAAGACAGCTCAAGAAGGGAACAGCGGTGATGGGGACTGGAAGGAGCCAGCCCTCCAGTCGTGCCCACAGATCACCTCCTTCCTGAGCTTTCATACCTCCCTGCCCTCTGCCCCACACCCGCTCCTGGTCCACGGACTGGGGTCTGTCTGTGAATTGAATTTACCAGTCCAGGTAAGATAATAGAACAGTTGAAAACAAGAATTTAGGAACTTTTATAGCAATCTGATAGAGTAATTTTATGTTTTTTTAATATAATCATTAAAACGAGGGCTTGTGTTCTGTACCTCTCTTTCAATGTTTTTTTAGTAATTCATTTTTATGATATTGTACAAAAGTATAGCTCCACAGTGGATTGGGAGTAATAAAGAAAAACAGGTCTTTCAACTCAGGTACGTGAGGAGTTGTAATCTCTCTCTCCCTCTCCGTCTCTCTTTCTTTACCACTAGTGACATCTGAAGCCCTAATGTCAACACATCCAGCCCCAAATCCCATCTCCAGTTCTCAGAGTAGGTACCTGCTTCTGTTCCCAGGGATGCTGGTGGGCAGGGGTGGAAGGAGCACTGCCCAGGGTGGGCCAGACCCTGCAGAAGGGATCCCACAGCCTGCTGCAGTGCTGCTGCCCACAGGAAGGCCCACAGCAGCCTCCATGCTTGATCAAGGCTCTGAAATATGAAACGTTCTTTTTCTTTCCGAGTCAGAGCTAAATGCAAACACTTACCCAGCAGGGGTGAGTTAGCTGTGCCTCATCTAGGGACCTGGGCTCTATGGGGTCATATCATTTACAGGTAAGAGAACTTAGCTGGGATAAGGACCGAGAGGCGTCTGGAGCTGCCCCTTAATGTGGAGACGAAGAGGACGACCAGGAGCCTCAGGGCTGCTCCCTAGTGACTCTCTTGGGTAGTCGGGGACTTGCACAGCAGCCTGCACTGTGGTCTGATCCATTCATTGGACAACTTCGTTGTTAGGTCTCATTAAACACCCCACCCTTGTTTTGTATGTGACTATACCATTTAGATATGAACAACAAAAATTGAGCACGGCCCTTCCCTGAACCAGGCAGGTTGCACATGCTGGAATTTCTTTCAATTCCAGGTTATTTTAAATTTGGCTAGGAAATAGACCCCCTACATTTTTATTTAAATAAGCATCCACTATGATTGCAGCCATGAAATTAAAAGACGCTTACTCCTTGGAAGGAAAGTTATGACCAACCAAGATAGCATATTCAAAAGCAGAGACATTACTTTGCCAACAAAGGTCCGTCTAGTCAAGGCTATGGTTTTTCCAGTGGTCATGTATGGATGTGAGAGTTGGACTGTGAAGAAAGCTGAGAGCCAAAGAATTGATGCTTTTGAACTGTGGTGTTGGAGAAGACTCTTGAGAGTCCCATGGACTGCAAGGAGATCCAACCAGTCCATTCTAAAGGAGATCAGCCCTGGGATTTCTTTGGAAGAATGGATGCTGAAGCTGAAACTCCAGTACTTTGGCCACCTCATGCAAAGAGTTGACTCATTGGAAAAGACTCTGATGCTGGGAGGGATTGGGGGCAGAAGGAAGAGGGGGTGACAGGATGAGATGGCTGGATGGCGTCACCGACTCGATGGACATGAGTTTGAGTGAACTTGGTGATGGACAGGGAGGCCTGGCGTGCTGCGATTCATGGGGTTGCAAAGAGTTGGACACGACTGAGCGACCGAACTGAACTGAACTGAACTGAAACAGCTCTGTGTCCTTCATCTTTGTCTCAACTGTGATGACAGTAAGCACAGACAAGGACCACAGCATGGGGAAGACCCAGGCCTCCCCATATTGAATCTCTGTCTACACAGCCGAAAGAAGTTGTACCGGCAGACCCGGAGCATCACCAAGGCTGCTCCTTCAGCTCGCACCACTCTGTGAATGAAGAGCCTCTGTTCTACCTGTTTCTGGAATTCTCTCCCACGTGAGGTGCCGATCAATAGCGACTGTTTCTTTCATGGTGGGGAACATGATCGCTGTCATCATCAGCCTGTGTTCCTGACTGCACAGGGCCTACTCATGCTAGATCCCCGATCAACAGTTGCTCAGTACGTCAGCGTGCACACCATGGGAACCCAGCAAATACTGTGTAAGCGAGCAAGTGAAGAAGTGAGTTTCCTTCTCCCCCTTCTCTACTTCAACACGGCTCAGTCACGCCTTGCTTTCTGTTCTGGGCCATCTTTCTTCCACCCTCTGGGAAAGTGTGTCTTTGCCTCAAAAGCAGGCCCTGCCTGCTGAAGCCTCAGACCCCTCCCACCCAGTCTCCTGAGTGCTGTTTCATAGGCTCCCTCTTTCTCCCCTCTCCTTAGTCTTCCCACTTCCAGCTGTGAGCACCAGGCCCCATTCCCTCCACCAATTCCCAGCAGGGCCAGGATAAAGCTGATGTAGGAGAGGTGCCCTGGGCACAAATACTGAAGCAGACGCCATCCTTGGGCCGGGCAGACACTAGAGTGTCCTCTCAGGGGAAGTGAGATGTGTCCATTTCAAATATGCACACACTGCCTCAAACCTAGTCTCCCCGACAGGGCAGCGCCAGTGAGCAAGCTGGCTGCCAAGGGAGGGGTGCACACAGCACGCCCCCTTGCCAGGGCAGCCTTCGGGGCTGCCATGGCATCAGCTGGCAGATGGTGCAGGCAGCTGGTCCACTCTATGGGAACCATATAGGTGAAGGCAGACACAGATGGGCTCATGGGGGTTCTACCTGCCCCTCAGCCCCATCCTGCTTAGAAGTGGTGCCCACCCAAATCCGGTGCTCTGGGACAACCTAGAAGGATAGAGTGGGGAGGGAAGAGGTAGGGGTTCAGGATGGGGGGGACACGTGTATACCGATGGCAGATTCATGTTGATGTACGGCAAAAACAACCACAATATTCTAAAGCAATTATCCTCCAATTAAAATAAATAAGTGATTAAAAAAAAAAAAAAAGAAGCAGTGCCCAGAGATCCATCCACCCCCAGAAACACCCTGCTTTCTTCCTTGTATTCCAAAAGCCTCTAAAGTCCCCCCACCCCTTCCTGCCTGGTGCTCTTCCTCTGCCAGCTCCCTTCTCTTCTCAAACATTCTACCTTTCCCCCCCTGTTTCACTTGTCTCCCGGTGCAGGGAGGCGGGGAAGGAGAGAGGCCATTCTGCCCTAAGGCCAGTCCAAGAAGAACAAGTGTGAGTAGGCAGGGACAGGGCGTCGCTTGGGCCACCCTTCACACTGCATCCAGTTCCACCCCACCCTGAATCTGCACCACCACCCGACCTGAAATCTGCTCTCAGAGCTGAGGGTTGTGGGCTCAGATGAGCCACAGTTAACACCTGCTCCCCGCACCCCCACAGTGCACACCTGCTCCCCCCAGGCCCCCACCCACAGCCCACAGTGAAGGCGAATGCAGACCACTCCACCTGACAGATGGGGCCACCCTGCCTGCCCACGCCTGGGCAGAGGTGGACTCAGACTCAGCCACTGGAGTTTCCCTGAAAGGCCCCAGGGAGGCTGAGTGCAGCCCAGGCTGCCAGCTGCTCTCTTAATTAAGAAATGTGGGGAGTGGCCCCTTTGAACTCAGCAGTTAATTTGCTCTGTGCACTCCCCCTGTGGCTGGGTAATTAATGTGGTCTGAACCAGTGATTAGCAGTGGGGAGAGAAACTGCCTCCACGACTTAACCCTTCCTGTGCCTTCATCAGTCGGTTCTTCTCCAGTTGTCTCAGGGCTGCTAGAAGTTCTTTGAGGGGAGGTGCGTGCGATATTTTCAGGTCCTCACCCAACCTCCTCCTCCCCACTTTCTCAGCTCCCCCCCCGAAAGTCCCCTCAAGAAAAAGGGCTGGTGTACTGGAGACAGCAACTCATGTCCTGCTGGGATGGACCATTACCGACCACCCTTTCTGCTAAGAGGGAGTGTGACTGCCCACTGTCTCCCCCAAGGGAATTCAGCATCTGTATTTCCAGCATTCACATACTGGCCAGACTCCTGCACCCCAGGGCCATCCCAAACCTGGCCTTGACACTTCAGAATCATTCAATCCTCTTCAACACCTGTTTGGAGGGCACCACTTGGTAGAAAGCCTGCCCTTAGTGATATACAGGGTGCAGACATGAAGGGGGCCTGATCCCCACTCTCAGGAGCTCACAGTCTGGGAGAAGAGAGTTAGAGCAGGGCTGCTCGAACCTCAACACTCCACTATCTGCGCTTGCCCGGCTCTCCTTCTTCCCTCTCTCTGGCCGCGTAGTAACAATGGTTAATTTTTTTGAGTGCAGACTATCAACTGAAATTGAATTGCACAATGTGAGAGCTGAGAGCCTCCGTTTTATTTGGAGACTCACTGAGAACTAGAGCCCAGGAGACAGCCTCTCCAGTCGCTCTGAGAAGCTGCTCCGAAGAGGTTAGGGGAGGTCAGCATATATGTGGTTTGGGAGAAGGGGTACGTGCAACCCAGCACACACCTTGGTAGAAGGTTGCTGCCAGGCATGAGGCACAGCCATCTTAGTTAATCATTTTATTGCTTTTCTAAGTATGGGAAGATGCAAGAAATAGGGTTCATAAAATTTTCTTTCAATATATCTGAGGGCCTGTTCTGCCTGTTTTCCCAGAGCACAGAGGGCCTCATCCTGATGGTCACCCTGAATTCCTTTCAGGGTAACAACTGCAGTAGCCAGGGACTTGATTCTTGTAGAACTGGATGGTGGGCAACATTCTTCATTTCACATGACTATGCGCCAGACCCCATTCTAAGTGGTTTCACCCTGAGGGCACCATGAAGATGTAGATACTGTTATTAATCTCTATTTCATGAAGGAAGATGCCAAACACAGAGCAGTCACCTTGCTTGTTTCACAACCAAGATCTGAACCCACAAAACCCAACCCCAGAGCCTGAGTTAAGTCCTATCCTCACCCTCGTTGTTTATATCCTAAGGTTCCCCTCAGTCTCCACCCCAGCTCCACAGGGGCCTCCCAGCCTCCTGCCCACCCTGCTGGCTCCTATCCATCCACCCTCTGGCTGCCATAGCGTGCTTTGCACACAGCTGGCTTTGCTCTGGCCACTCTGATTGTAATTATTGGGTTACATGTCCATCTTCTCATCTAAACTGCAGATTCCTTGAGGGCAGGGGCTGTGCCTTTCATGTCTGTGTCCCCAGCACCCGGCACGTAAGTAGATGCTCAATAAATATCCGACACATGGATGAGGAAATTGACAGTGGAGTCATGTAGCTGATCCCCTCCTTTGGCCTCTCCGCCTATAGGCAGATTAGGGTTAGTTCCATCATGACTCCAGCTCTGCCCCTTCCTCCCTAGAGGGTTCCTTTCTACTTCAGTCGGGATGATCACAACAGCTGCTACCAGGCCACCCTGCCTCTTTTTCTCCCCCTGTCAGCCCTGAAGTATCAGAGCGGTACTGTGAAAGTGTGCTGGGCCCATAACCCAAGGCTTAATGGGTCAAAACCATCCTCTGCTTCAGTGTGCCTTTCGGCTTCCCTGGTGGCTTAGCAGCAAAGAATCCTCCGGCTGCTGCGGCAGATGCGGGTTCCATCCCAGGGCTGGGAAGATCCCCTAGGAAAGGAAATGGCAGCCCACTCCAGTACTCTTGCATGGGAAATTCCACAGACAGAGGAGCTTGGAAGGCTACAGACCATGAAGTCACATAGAGTCAGACACGACTTAGCAACTAAAGAACAACAGCAATCAGCCCTGCATGCTGTCCTCCCACTAGCAAGCTAGCCAAAAATGGGCAACAAACAGCCCCCTCCTTCCAAGCAGTGCTTCTCAGAGCTCCCTCCATCCACCAGCTCAGAACCACCCGAATGCAGTGATTGTTAAAGCGACAGACTCCTGGGACCCAGCCCAGCCCCACTGAACAGAATCCTCGAGAACCCAAGTTTTCAGCAAGGATGAGAACTGCTGGTCTCCAGAATAAAAACCTAAACTTAACCCCATACTCAAAGCCTCCACAATCTGACTCCCAACCTCCCTTTCCATTTTACCCACAGCAGCCTTAGAGGGTTCCCCCTTCTGATCCTTCATTGTCCCTGGAGCCTACTTGGAACCTCCCCACCGTCAAGCCTTACACACTGCTCTCCCCTCATGCTCAGAGCAACCCCCACCCAACTTCTGGCCCACCCTGTTTTCTCCGCCTATCCAAAGTATATCCATATTCAAGATGCAGCTCAAATTCCTCCTTTTAAGGAAGCAGCTCCTGTCCACCAGGGGCTTCCACAGAGGCTCAGATGGTAAAGAAACTGCTCGAAATGCGGAGACCAAGGTTTGATTCCTGGGTCAGGAAGATCTCCTGGAGAAAGAAATGACAACCCAGCCCAGTATTCTGGCCTCAAGAATTCCATGAACAGAGGAGCCTGGTGGGATACAGTCTATGGGATCGTGTGGGGTAGACTTTCTGTGCTGCTCTTTTGCCCAGACCCATGTCTGTCCATGGTGGGTCTTCCCTTCCTGCTGCTGCTGCTAAGTCACTTTAGTCGTATCCGACTCTGTGCGACCCCACAGACAGAAGCCCATCAGGCTCCCCCGTCCCGGGGATTCTCCAGGCAAGAACACTGGAGTGGGTTGCCATTTCCTTCTCCAATGCATGAAAGTGAAAAGTGAAAGGAAAGTCGCTCAGTCGTGTCCGACTCTTGGCAACCCCATGGACTACAGCCTACCAGGCTCCTCCATCCATGGGATTTTCCAGGCAAGAGAACTGGAGTCGGGTGCCATTGCCTAGGCACATGCTATTCCTACCATTTGGTGGTGAGTACCTGGAGGGCTGGAAGCCTATCCCGGAATCCTCCTGCTCATCCGCCACCACGTCTGCCTCCTTATTGGTCCAGTGCGGAGCGTCCAATTTGACTGACAGGTCAGAAGCTAGGCAGGACAAGGTACCACAAGCCACACTCGGGAAGCTCGGGGATCTTCCTTCTTGCAAAACCTTCCTTGACTCAAGAAACCAAGTAACCTTCAGAAGTGAAAAGATAAAGGTAGTGAGGATGGGGTGACTGGCAGAATGGGCCATGCTCCAAAGGCTGAAGCTCAGCTCACAGCTCTGCTTCTCTGTGACCCCGGAAAGATGCTAACCTCATTCTGGTCTTCAAACTCCCCCATCTCTAACAGGGAGATAATCAGATCCTCTTGAAGAAGAGTTGTAGGTCTTTCAGGTAGCAAAATATGTAACCATCTCTAGAATTCGTGCCCTCGTTTAACAAATATTCATTAAGCATCCATTAAGGTCTGGGTTCATAGTCCCTGATATGCAGTGGCGCGGTGGTAAAGAAACTGCCTGCTGATGCAGAAGACGCAGAGACACAGGTTCGGTTCCTGGGTCAGGAAGATCCCCTGGAGAACGAAATGGCAACTCTCTCCAGTACTGTTGCCTGGAAAATCCCATGGACAGTGGAACCTGGAAGCCTACAATCCATGGGATCACAAAGAATAGGACACCACTTAGCAACTAAACAACAAAGCATTCGTGGCTTGCCCAGCACCAAGGGGAACACAGAAATGAATATGAGACCTTGGCAATAAACAGTCTATGCAGATGAGAAAACTGTTACAGGATGACATGTTACGAGTGATCATAGAAGCACAGGCGTGCCCTGAGCACACAGAAGGGTAGCTTCCCCACACTGCCCGTGGTCAGAAAGCCCTGAATGGGAGTCTGGTCAGCTGCATTGCCCACATAACCACAGCAAGTCCGGGAGGACGGATGGAACAGCTTGCCTGCTGGAGGATCGAGCACAACGTGAAAGTGTGGAATCGGCAGTTCTGAGAAGAGGCGGCACTGCTTGGTGTGGTTAGAGAGCGGAAGGGCATGGGACGCCAGGCTGGAGAAGCAGGCTGGAGTTGGACTTAGGAGAGCCTTGTATCTTAAGCCAACAGTTTAGTTGCCCTTGATCCTGAGGGCAGCTGGAGGCCATGGAAAAATTTTAAGCAGAGGAGAAGTGACAATGGGAATTGCAGTTTAAAGGGTTTTCCGTGGCTTCAACAGGAAAGGAGGGGCAGCCAGGCAGCGTGGGATGCGGGGCTGCCCAGAGAGACTCAGTGAGGAGGATGTCGGCTTGTGCGGGGGTGCTTGCCGCCTGCCTTAGCTAACCATAGGCATTTGAAAGAGGCTGACTTACAAGAAATGGCTCCTGAAAGAGCCCAGCTAAGTCTGAAGCCAACTTCCACTTTTCTCTGGATATTTTCACTTTCGGGGCATCTTGTTCTGAGTCAAGATTCCTCCTTCTGAACATGGGACTTTCCAGAAGGACCACAGCTCCTTCCGAGCATCCACTTGACCTGGGATGTTCTGGATTTGGGTCATTGAGGGAGTTCGTCTGCCTCTCTGAAGTATGGCTGTGTGGTCTCTGTGGAGTCTGCTTCTCTGGGAAGGTAAGTAGGGCAGGCCTAGCCTCAGAGAACTGAAGGCCCCTCCCCCTTCCAAGGGAGAACTCAGGAGCTGAGGAGGGGTAGCGAAGATGGAAGTAAGTTCTCAGGCAGCCTTGAAAGCCAGGCAGGAGCAAAGAGACACAGGATCTTGGGAAGAAGGGTGGGAGCACAAGGAGCCTCTGTGTCCATGAGACATGAACTGTTTTGTGGTCCAGGGAGGTTAAAACTGAAGCTGGTAGGACCATTGGTTTTGTTAGATATAGTGCTGAGAACATGAGGGTCTGGCAGCATGCAAATTCTAAATACAGTCTGGGAGGAGCAGGGGGGGAGTGGGGCTCTTGCAGTCTAAGGACTTCTTTCCAGCTGCCTGTGGGAAACCTGAGCCCCTACCCCAAGGTCTGTGGAAGTGGACACTGAGGAGAGTAAGAGGCAAAAGCAAGTTAATATAGTACATGCAGATTCCGGGTGGCCAATAACAGTGTGATGTCAGAAGAGACCTCAGGTCTCCTCAACACTGGGTGACACCCCTTGCATCCTGTCTGATGCCTGACACCCCCCCGCCCCTGATTGGTCAACAAGTGGTCAATGTGACAAAAGCCAGCAGTGCTAGGCCAGGGGATGAGAGTTGTGGGGTGCAGCAAAGACTCAGACTCTTCTGTTTGCATCAGAGACTCACAAGGCCTTTGAGACAACTTTGGGTTTCCCACCTGAGTTCCTGGCTCCAAAAATCTGCAAGTGTCAACATTTCTAAACATGTCAAGGAAGTCCTGCCCCAAAGAGGAAATCTGTTAGGTTTGAAAATCTTTCATATCCTTGGACATGGGAAGCTAAAATAATTTTTCTGAGTGGTGAAAGTACCACTGACTGAATGTACCCCCTTATTTTCTGGATGGGATGACAGAAGGGAGGAGAGTGCCCCAGAAGATTGCTCAGTTCATTCATGGCAGAGCTAGAGTAGAATAGAACAGGAGTCTTGATTGACATCCAATGCTGTGCTCTCTGGATGTGGCATTTCCAATGTGCATTAACTCTGGAGCCATCCCCAGTTCGGACTGAGGTGCCTGGGGCTGGCAGGGCAGTGAGATGGACTGGGGACTGGAGTTACAGTGGCTGGCTGAGTGGTCATCCAGAATACATCTTCCTAACCAACCTCCCAACACTTGGGTATGTTCCCTATCTGCACTCATTCTGCTCTGCACCCCTGCGCATTCCACTGAGTCAGGCGCAAGGGAAGTCCTCACCAATTTCATCATGCGGTAAGTAAACTTGCTGGCTTCTCCTGCATCCTCTTCCTAAACAGCAGTGGTCACGGGGAGCCCAAAGATCAGAAGAGGAACTCAGGGTCTCATGGGACTCGTAAACAAGCGGTAACATAGAGGAATAAGAGCATTTGTAGAGGTGGCCCCAGGCTGCTGTGAGAACACAGAGAGTTTGTAAACAGCAATGAGGAATAGGGGAGGTTGGGGAGGCGGGAATGCTTCAGGGATGAGCAGAAATTAGCCAGCAAAGGAGTCAGAGTGGGAATTCAAACAGAGGTGTCACCCACACACGTTGAACGCAGTATGTTCCCAACAAAACAGCCTCTTGCCATCTCACCTCCATTCTATTTCTCCTTCTTTTCTGGATCATGGAGAATGGTACCTAGTGGGTCCCAAGGACCTGGGAGCCATCCTTGACTCCTCACTCCCTCACTCCCAGATCTAATTTGTTACCAGATCCCACTGACTACACACCTTAATCCCACGTCGTTCCTCCCACTTCTGCCCATCCCCATTGCGCCCTTCCATGGTACAAGTTCCCATCACCCTCCTTGGGATTAGTAGCCAAAGCCTCAGCATCGCCCACGTCCTCTGCATCCTCCATACCCCTGCTGGGGTTGTCTTTCTAACCATGGATCTAATCATGTCACTCGCTTACTTAAAACCTATCCGAGGCTCCCCATCACTCTAAGGATAAAGCCCCAACTCCAAAGCTGCTTTCAGGGCCTTGCAGGACCTGGCTCCGGCAGACTCTGCAGTGCAATGTCTTGCTCCCCTGCAGAGAGCTACTTTAGTTCCCTTGGTGCACCGAGCTCTCTCACCCTCCGGACCCTTGTGCTGCTCGCCCGGCCTCTAACACTGCCCAGTCCCCACTACAGGCTGCCCTCTGCTTGGCCTGGCCGATTCCCATTCCTCTTTCAAGTCTCAGCTTAACCTTCGCTTCTCTGAGCTCCTCAAGGCCAGGCCAGTTCACCCTATCACCATACCCATGTTCTCCCAGGGCACACCTTTTGGCCATTGTGGCAGACTGCTTTCTTAAAAGTCAGAGCTCCGTGAGCCCAAGGACCAAATTCCTTCCTCACTGTTTTATTCCCAGGCCCTGGCACAGTGCCCCCTCAGCTTGGGTGGAGGAGGCATGGAGAGAAGGGCCCTCTGCTCCATAGCAGCTCAGCTGAGTGCAGGGAGAAAGAAGGTTTGGCACAGGCAGAGTGACGGAGCTCTGTCCTTTCAGCACTGCTTCCCATGGTCATCGCCAGTGCCCAAGTGCAGGGCCAGGTGGGTGGCTCGGCGCTGCTGGTGGCGGATCACCCTCCCGGTTTCCAAGTCCGAGAGGCCATCTGGAGATCCCTCTGGCCTTCAGAGGAGCTCCTGGCCACGTTCTTCCGGGGCTCCCCAGAGACGCTATACCACTCCCGCTTCCTGGGCCGAGCCCAGCTACACACCAACCTCAGCCTGGAGCTGCGGCCACTGGAGTCTGGAGACAGCGGCAACTTCTCCGTGCTGCTGGTGGACAAGCAAGGTCGGGCCCGGACCCAGACCCTGCAGCTCAAAGTGTACGGTGAGTGTGCCGGACGCAGATTCTCTGCCCCACACCTTCCCATCAAATTCCGGGAAGGCATCTTGAGTCCTGGGAACTGGGGAGAGCGGAGTCCTAGAAACCTCTGGCTTCTGACCTCACGGCTGATTCAGGGAACAGTTGCTCCCCCACACCCACAGGTAAGAAAACTCCTGGGGCTCTCCCACGTGAGTTTCTGGCTGGGGCCACCAGACTCTGCCACTGGACAGCCCTGGTCAGAACTCTAGCTCTGTCTTCTTATCTCAGTGGCCTGAGAACAATACTTAGCTGCCTGACACTGAGCTTTCTCACTTGTAAAACCAGCACAGTAATATTATCATGAAAATGCCAATAAAGGTAAAATCAGTTGAGAAAGCGTCTAGGATAGAGGCTAGCCTGTGCGCGTGTGCTCAGTCCCTCAGTCGCGTCTGACTCTCTGCGATCCCAAGGACTGTAGCCCACCATACTCCTCTGTCCATGGGATTCACCAGGCAAGAATACAGGAGTGTGTTGCCATGCTCTCCTCCAGGGGATCTTCCCAACCCAGGGATTGAACCCACATCTCTTACATCTCCTGCATTGGCAAGCGGGTTCTTTATCCTGTAAGTCATCAGTTCTAAGATATCAGGTTATAAGATGTGCCATTATTTTATGCACCACAGAAAAGAAACGTAAATATTACAATGGAACTATGACACAACATTTTAAATTAAAAATTAAATTTTAATTAAAGTATAGAATTATTTCATATTTCTTTAAAGAACTCTTTTAGCCGTATTGAGAGATTTTAAATGTATATCATTCGAGGGTTCTCGTTATTATGTATTGTTGCAAAATAAACCATCCCCAATTTTACCAGCTAAAAACAACAACTCTTTTTATTTCTCACAACTCTGAGTTTCCAGGGTTCAGCTGACCAGCTCCTCTGCTCTACCTGGGTTTGTAGGGTCATTCATAAAGTTGCACTCACCACCTCACTGGTGTGACTGGATTCACTGGGGGGTGGATGAGTCTTTCTTTCCAGCAACTTTACCTCCACTTCCATCAGAGCCACTATCATCACAATCACCACCGCCAAGACAACCACATTCTCCACCCGACCATCACCCGCCCCACATCACTGCCTCCACCTCTACCCCCTCTCCATCACCCCACCATCACCCCACCATCACTGCCTCCACCTCTGCCCCCTCTCCATCACCCCACCATCACCCATCCCACCATCACTGCCTCCACCTCTGCCCCCCTCTCCATCACCCCACCATCACCCCCACCATCACCGCCTCCACCTCTGCCGCCTCTCCATCACCCCACATCACCCGTCCCACATCACTGCCTACACCTCTACCCCGCTCTCCATCACCCCACCATCACCCCACCATCACTGCCTCCACCTCTACCCCCTCTCCATCACCCCACCATCACTGCCTCCACCGTCACTACCTTTGCCTCCACCTCTACCACTGCCACCATATTTTTGCTGGTCAAGATAAAATGGCCTTTGAGCTCCTATTCATCTACCTAGTGGCTTGGTAAAGATGTGTCAGTGACCGCTATTTTAGTAAAACCTCAGAAATTTGGATAGAAATAGGGAAAAGAAAAGGCCCCAATGGAAGAATGGAGAGTAGAAGTGAGAGCTGGGCAAAAGGAATCACTGAGGGAGAGAGAGGCGGTGGTAAATTGGGAAAGAGAGAGACCCTCCCCTGCCCAGAGGGAGATAACTGGGTCACCACTCGGTGAGCCCCTTGGGCTGCTAGTGTGTGACTAAAGGGTGCACACTGCCCTGACCCAGGCTGCACTGTTTGGCAAGCCAAGCGCCAGCTGAAATTCAACACCCTCTCACCTGTTACCCCTGAGCCCAAGGCCCTTGCCCAGTGAACAGCCTTCACAACCATCCAGGCAGCCAGGGAGCCTCGCCCCTGTTCTGAGTCTCCGCTGCCGCACATGTGAAATAAGGACGTGGAATGTGATAATACATGCAGCACCCACACCACTAAGCTCTAAAATGCCTTGTTCTCAGCATCTGAATTACAGATTTTAAGGAAATTGCTGTTTTATTGCTTCCAAATACATAGCGTGATTAGAACTAATTGCACAAAGCTGCCAAGCAGCCATCCTTAGGAGCTCTGCTTTGACAATGGATGAGAATGATTTGAATTAGCAGATCAATTACCAGAAATGTCAATGGGTGTTTCTACTGTGCCTGATCGTGTTTGGATGCAGCTTGTCCTCTTAAGTAGTGTAAATATCCCCCCTGTAATCTTTGTTTATACTATTAGTGCACCCAGCAAATCTTTTCTTTTTTCATATCACAAATCCCACCAGATTGAGCTGGCATTAATGAGGTTTTACTCTGCTTGACTCTGGAATACTGTCAGAGACAGCCCTCCCGTTGTCTCCAGAATGGTCCCCCGCTGGCATTCATTGCCATGAGACTCCTGATCTACTCATCAACCAATATAGCAAAAGGGAGCCATGGTCTGGACACCAGGACACCAGTTTGGCCAGTGGCCCGGGTAGCTGAGCACCTTAAGAGTGAGGGGTATGGAAATCGCAAGGCAGAGCTCCCACCCACTTGTCTGCTCCTTCACAGAACTTTGCATTCTTGTAAGAATTTTCTTAGTTATTCATAGTCACTCATTAGTACGTCTTCCTCATCAGACTCCAAAAGCTCCAAAAACCCAGGAATGTGTTTGTCTTTGTGTCTACCTTAATAAACGCTGATTGTCTCTCTGACTGATGTACCGTGTATCAGGGGAACACTGTGATACACAGAGTGCTTGGAGGGCTCGGAGCTACACCAGGACTATCAGGGAAGGCTCCACGGTCAGAGCGGCAAGCAGTGTCTCCACACTGGGCCTTGAAGGATGGGTAGGAGTTCTCTAGAAGGATGAGAAACAACAGGCATGTGTGTACAGCTGAGCCGTATGGAAGATATGGAAAGGCATGACACATTTGGAAAACAGGAAATTAATCAGATGGGTGAGGAGGGGGTCAGCAGGAAGTATAGCTGGAAAGGTTGACATCAACTATTTGATGAAGGGTGTTAAATACCAGACTTAGGAATTCAGCTTCTGTCCTGTGGGCAGTGGGAGAAAGACAAGGTTTTGGGGAGGCTTAGTCAGAGGCAGCTTCTAGCCCTGCAAGGATCCCAGAGCTGGAGCTATGGGATCCACGCACACAGCATCCCTTTAACCCATGTCGGCTCTGCTGTTCTTGCCCAGATGCAGTGCCCAGGCCCGTGGTCAAAGTGTTCATCGCTGTATCAGGGGATGCTCAGCCCCCCAAGACCTGCCACGTGTTCCTGTCCTGCCGAGCTCCTAACACCAGCGACATAACCTATAGCTGGCGACGGGAGGGAACTGTGGACCTTGATATGGAGCCAGCTGGCCTCTTCACGGATGGACAGGTGCTGAGTGTGTCCCTGGGACCAGGAGACAAAGGCGTGGCCTATTCCTGCATTGTCTCCAACCCCGTCAGCTGGGACCTGGCCACAGTCACCCCCTGGGAGAGCTGCCATCGCCAGGCAGGTATGCCGAGGGCTGGGGAGCAGTGGTTGAGGGGTGGTGAAGCTTCTGGTCCCCCTGTGACCGTGTCTCCTCCATGTCCAGCTCCAGGGAGGGCCTCCTACAAAGATGTGCTGCTGGTGGTGGTACCTGTCTCGCTGCTCCTGATCTTGGCTGGTCTGTCTGCCTGGCACTGGGGCCCCTGGTCAGGTAGGAGTCCTGTGGGGGCTGAGGGTGGGCGGAGGAGGCAGGTCTGCGGAGGAGGAGGGCTGAGTTTGGACCTCCTCTTACTTAGGCTTCGTATGTTCTGCCCTCCTTACCTCTCCCACATCATCTCTTGGCCCTCTCCATCGAATATTCTGGTCTTCCTTCAGACTGAATTATTTGAAATTCCTTTAGCAGTTTTCAAATGTGCTACTCTCTCAAGTACCTCTGTAAGCATTTGCACATTCTACTCTCTCTGTCTGGAAAATATTTTCCATGATTTCCCGCCCAACTTGCTTTCTTCATTTGGCTGTCAGCTCCACCATCCTCAAGGCATGCCACCTCCAGGAAGCCTTCTGGAACTTCTCCTGCACACCCAGCCTGGGTCTGTGCCCCGCCTTGACCCTCCAATGCTCGCCCCAGTCGCAGCACCTACTGCCCTCACTCTCCGCGGAGTTCTCAGCCCTCAAAAAACAAACTCTGTGTCACCTCCGGGCACCTAGCAAGGGTTCCTGGAACATAGCTGGTATCACTAAAGCTGTGTTGGGTGTAAGTCTAGGTGAAACCCAACCCCTTCTTGTCAACCATCCTAGAAAATGCTCCCTGAGAGAAGCACCTCTCGGCGGGAGCTCACAGGGCTTCCTTTTCCAGGAGAAGAGAGAAGGAGGCGCTCTGGGTTCTGAGGTCTACAGCCAGTCCTGGGATGTGTTACCCCTGAAAGAATTGTCCTTGCTGACCTGGGCCTCCTGGACATGTCCATCCTAGGCTGTCTGGGCTGGTCCCAGGATGGAGATAGTGGGCCAGCAAGGAGAAGGAGGCATAAGACCCCATTACAGTGGATGTGTCCTCAAAGGCAAGAGTCTTGGCCCAGCAGCTGAGCATGCAGCTGGGCCGCCAAGCTGGCTCCAGCGTATTCTTTCCACTTGCAAAGGAGGGAGGAGGGGACAGCTGAGGTCACACTCCATCCAGGGGCCCTGTCTCCGCCTGAGAGCGTCTGGCCTGGCCCTTTGGCCCGAAGAGTCCCCAAGATTCATGGTAAGAAGGTAGAAGCCAGGAAAAGAGCAGCTTTTTGTTTTAACAGTTTTATTGGACTATAATTCACATATCATATAATTCATACATTTAAAGAGTAAAACTCAATGGCTTTTATTACAGTCACAGAGTTGTGCATCCATCACCACACTCAATTTGAGAACATTCTCATTACTCCAAAAAGAAATTCCCAAGCCCCTTAGCCATCACTCCCTAACCCTTCCTTTCCCTTCCAGCCCCAAGCAACCACTAATCTCCTTCCTGTCTCTAGACTGTCTATTCTGGACATTTTATGTAAATGGAATCATAAACTGTATGGTCCTCTGTGACTGATTTCTTTCACTTAATCTGATGCTTTTGAGGCTCAGAAAAGAGCAGCTTTGTCCACCGAGAAGCAGCAGAGAGAATTTGACTATCTGGGAAAGTGGAAAGGCTACATTCAGGGCATCTGGAAGCCAGCCCTGGCTCTTGTCATGTGGCTTCTGCCAGTCATTTAACTGAGTCTGTCCCAGCTCTAAGTTTCTATACCTTCTACAACTAAAAGTGTGCCGCAGTTGCAGAGGAAGACTAGACATTAGGAAGAACTTCCTGTCCTTGAAGCATCTCCTTTTCCAGGGTCTTAGAAAACCAGGAGAGATATCCCTTTGCCCAAGATGATCTTGGACCAGGACAGTTAGGATTCAGGGGCCTTGGGTACAAACACTGGAGGAGTTACCTTCTTTCTGATCTCCTTGACAGGAAAAAAGAAAAAGGATGTCTGTGCTGATGAAGTGGATCAAGAGACAGAGAGCCCCCTCGTGTAGGCTGTGCCATGAGCAATGCCTGGATTGTGAGGAGCCCCACTGCCCAGCCACATGATGGTCTGGGATGTAGCTGGTGCCTGGAAACCACCTTGGACCTTGGACCTTCCATGAGACTCCTGTACCACCTCCCAGGAGTGGCCGGGGCAGTTGGCACAACCTTCCACACCCTCCCCCTTCTCTCTCTACTGGTACATGTTCTGGCCCTACTCTGGGCAACATGGGCCTAGCAGGACATCTCTTCAAGAACACCAGAAGTTCTCCAGGATCCATAGATTGATTATCCATAGCACTCACTGCCCATCCACTGTTCATGAAGTATTGTTATGGATCTGTTCCCTTTAAATTACATGTGGAAATCCTAAACCCCATCCCCAATATTTCAGAATATGACTGTGTTTAGAGATAGGCCTTTAAAAAATAAGGTTAAAAGAGGTCACTGAGATGACCCTAAGCTGATATAACTGGTGTCCTTACAAGAAGAGGGAGAGACACCCAGGAAGCATGTACACACAGAAGAAAACCATGGAAGGACACAGAGAGAAGGAAGCCCCTGAAAGCCAAGGAGACAGGCCTCTGGAGAAACCAAACCTGCTAACACCTCTGTCTTGGACTTCCAATCTCCAAGAATGAGAAAATAAATTTCTGTTAAGTCACTCATTCTGTGGTGTCTTGTTTTGGAAGCCCTAGAAGACCATGCAGGTCAGGAAGCAATAGTTAGAACTGGACATGGAACAACAGACTGGTTCCAAATAGGAAAAGGAGTACGTCAAGGCTGTATATTGTCACCCTGCTTATTTAACTTCTATGCAGAGTACATCATGAGAAATGCTGGGCTGGAAGAAGCACAAGCTGGAATCAAGATTGCTGGGAGAAATATCAGTAACCTCAGATATGCAGATGACACCATCCTTATGGCAGAAAGAGAAGAGGAATTAAAAAGCCTCTTGATGAAAGTGAAAGAGGAGAGCGAAAAAGTTGGCTTAAAGCTCAACATTCACAAAACGAAGATCATGGCATCTGGTCCCATCACTTCATGGGAAATAGATGGGGAAACAGTAGAAACAGTGTCGTACTTCATTTTCTTGGGCTCCAAAATCACTGCAGATGGTGACTGCAGCCATGAAATTAAAAGACACTTACTCCTTGGAAGGAAAGTTATGACCAACCTAGATAGCATATTCAAAAGCAGAGACATTACTTTGCCAACAAAGGTCCGTCTAGTCAAGGCTATGGTTTTGCCAGTGGTCATGTATGGATGTGAGAGTTGGACTGTGAAGAAAACTGAGCGCCGGAGAATTGATACTTTTGAACTGTGGTGTTGGAGAAGACTCTTGAGAGTCCCTTGGACTGCAAGGAGATCCAACTAGTCCATTCTAAAGGAGATCTGTCCTGGGTGTTCTTTGGAAGGAATGATGCTAAAGCTGAAACTTCAGTACTTTGGCCACCTCATGCGAAGGGTTGACTCATTGGAAAAGACTCTGATGCTGGGAGGGATTGGGGGCAGGAGGAAAAGGGGACGACAGAGGATGAGATGGCTGGATGGCATCACGGACTCGATGGACGTGAGTTTGAGTGAACTCCGGGAGTTGGTGATGGACAGGGAGGCCTGGCGTGCTGCGATTCATGGGGTCACAAAGAGTCGGACACGACTGAGCAACTGAACTGAACTGAACTGAGAAGACTAATACAACTATTAACCAGCCAGCATCAAAGGATTACCTCCAGCCTGGGTCCCAGCCTCTAAAAGACATTAGAAAATCACCTACTTCCAGTCCCAATTCCAGCCCCTGTTATCTGAGACCCTGATGGTTCCCCCAAGCCAAGGAATTATCATAAGAAAAGGTCTAGAACCTGATGAAGAGAAATGGGGGTCAAGGGTTTCTCTTTCTGGCCTTGAAGGACTTGCAGGTCATCCAGATTCATGGTCCTCATAGGTAATTTACAGTTCTAGATGATCAAAGGATGGTTGACATCTCTTGCTTGGGATGGGTGACATTTTGCAGGTAACGTAGTTTTCATTGACATCTTCACCCTCAAGACTGACTATCATGCCTCCTGCAGGAGCTGGGGTGGGGAGGGGGGTTGAGATTCTCTCCTCACTGTCTAGCACAGTGATCAGAAAAAGAGAGATTAAATTTGCCCCAGCCATGGGACTTCCTTGGCAGATTCGTGGTTAGGGCTCCATGCTTCCACTGCAGGAGGCACGGGTTCAATCCCTGGTTGGGGAACTGGGATCTCGTAGGCTGTGCACAGTCAAAAAATAAAAAATTGCCCAGCCAACAGGAAGTTCTTGCACAACTTTAAGAAAAGCAGCTCAGCTCAGAAAAAGTGTCTCTGTCTGACCCTGAGAGAGGGAGGATCCAGGAAAAGCTAAGCAGAAGGGAAACTGTGGAGGGAAAGTGTGCTGAGGCATCCTAGTATCTGTCATGTTCATCTTCAGATGCAAGCACAGATGATCCAAGTTCAAGGGACTCACCACTCAATGGAAAGATGTTCAAGGTCACTTTGAAAGGAGCGCATATGGGAGGGAAGGTATTATTGCAGCCAGCTTTGCAAAACACAGCCTGCCACTGAGCAGTCACTGGGGAAAAAAAAGAAGAAGAGCTAAACTTACACTTGTTGTTGTTCAGTCACCAAGTCAGTTCTGACTCTTTGAGACACCATAGACTGCAGCTCACCAGGCTTCTCTGTCCCTCACCATCTCCTGGAGTTTGCCCAAGTTCATGTCCAGTTAATTGGTAATACTATCTAACCATCTTATCCTCTGTCACCCTCTTCTCCTTCAGCCTTCAATCTTTCCCAGCATCAGGGTCTTTTCCAGTTCGCATCAGGTGGCCAAAGTATTGAAGCTTCAGCTTCAGCATCAGTCCTTCCGAACAATATTCAGGGTTGAGTTTCTTTAAGATTGACTGGTTTGATCTCCTTGCTTCCCAAGGGATACTCAAGAGTCATCCGCAGCAGCACAGTTTGAAAGCATCAGTTCTTCAGCGCTCAGCCTTCTTTACAGTCCAACTCTCACCCCTGTACATGACACTTAGGAATTAGTAAATGGTAAGGTTCAGAGTTACTTCCTCCCAGGTGTAATAGGACTTTTTTCTGGGATGTCACGCAAGTCTTGATAATAGAGGAAGGAAGCATTGAAGAAACAGGGATAGATTTTGAAGTATTTTCCCAGGGATGCTTTAATCCCTCCACTCAGGATGTCAGCTCTGTGCAAGGAGCTTCCCTCTTCTCCCCAGTTCCTGGGCAGTCACTTCACCTTGGACAAATGGTCAGCTCAACTGGCCTCTAGAGTCACATGGCCACTCCTCCGCTCAACTGATCCTGGAATTTCCCTGTCTGTTGGCTCTGCTCAGAGGTCCTCTGCTGCTCAACGGCTTCTCCTAGACCTCACACTTCTTCTGCATCCACTACTCCCTCATCACCTTCTTCCAAGTCTGCTTGAATGGTGCACATGGCCACGGCAGCTGATATTGCTCCCACAGCCCCCCAGGGGCATTCCCCTTGCCTGGTCAATGAGTCATGCAAAACTGGCCTTGGTCTCTAAAACTGATGTGAAAGAGAAAGCCCAAGGTCTAGCAATGAGCCACGGTGGTTGTATGGGGGAAACACACACACACCACTCACCTTCTCTCTTGCCTTCATCTCGGGGGCCTCGCCTCAGATCAGAGCAGCTCTGGATGCGGTGGAACTCACAGTTCTCCCTTCACACAGTAACCCTTGGTGACTTTATGTAGATGGTGGGTTTGTAGTGTGGTACACCAGAGCCTTTGAACAAATCCACGCTTCTCAAATCAATGGACGTTCCCATCCCCAGTGACTCACTTGCCCACTGGTGGACTAATTAACCAGCTACTGAAAACCTCAAAGTGCTTCTGTGAGAAGAGTGTTTGTGTTGATAAGCACTGGGATTGACGTCACATAAGAACAAATATTGAGGGCACAGCATGTGCTGGGTATACTTCAAGGCCTTGGGGAATCAGTAGTGAATAAAGCAATGTCTTTTCTTCATGGAATTTATATTCTAGATAATATAAATAAGCACATGTCACATGTGGATAGGCTTTGTTAAGAAAGCTAAGACAGTAGATGGCAGAGTAGATGACAAGAGAATGGTGTGTTGGGGAGAAGGGGACCTCAGAGAACAAATGGGGTGATGTATGAACAGAAGTCCAAATGCAGTGCAGTAAGCCACGAAGTGCCTGGGTAAGGAACATTCCAGAAAGCAGAAGATACAAAGGCCCTGAAGTGGGATCATGATTGGGGTTTACGATGAGCAGAGAAGAGGCCAGGGCATCTGGGTCAAAACAAAGGGAGTGGGGAAGGAAAAGGGAGGGCCATAGTGATGGTGCAGGGCCACAGCACTTGGGATTCTGTGGTCTTCAGAACATCCTGTCCCTGGGGTTAGGGAAGCCAGAGGGCCCTCTTCTGTTTGAGGATCAGAGTCCTCCCGTAATGATTTTGGCATCATCATCTCTAGTAGGCTCATAGACAAAGCAGAGTCCTCTCCAAGTCTGCATTTGTTTTTCCTTGTTTTCCTTGTATTTCCTGTGAGCAAGAACCTTCGCACCTGTCCTGTGTAAATACAAGAGCCACTTAGGCAAAGGAGTCATGTACCACAAAGTCAGAGAGAATGAGAGTGGGGAGCAGAATAGAAAAAGAGAAGGGTCAGAGACACATTTTTTCACCAGTGGAGATATGAGCACCCAATGCCTCATTTAAAGAACAACCAAAAAAAAACACTGGGAAGGAAGGAGAGAGGGGCAAGGTAAAGGTAGAGAATTAAGAAGCACAAACTACTGTGTATAAAATAAATAAGCTACAAGGATATACTGCACAGCATAGGAAAGTATAGTCATTATTTTAGAATAACTTTAAATGGTGTATAACCTATAAAATATTGAATTGCAGTCTTGTACACTTGAAATATATAATATTATAAATCAACTATTCTTCAATTTTAAAAATTGATCAGTTAAAACCAACCACTGCAAACATTAACGACATCTCTGGCAAATCTTTCTTCTGTGTTTATCAAGAAGTAGCACATGTTCAGTTCATCAGCACTTGGCTACTTACTGGTCTTCGGGGAAGCACCACCTCTGGTGAGATATGACTCCATGGCCCCCTGCATCTGTTCTGCAGGCAGCTTGAAGGAGGGCCTCTAAAACATATAGCCCTAGATTCAGGAAGTTTTAGTGGACTGTGCACTGGTCAGCGTGGGTCCCATTGGCCAGGAGGCTGAGCACATGGCTAAGGAGTGGGGATATCCCACTGCACCACTAGCCCAGGTCTGGTTCTGGGAGCCACACCTCCAGGGAGACACTGGAAAACTCATGTCCACAGGAGAATAACCAGAATGGTGAAAAGTCTGGAAACCTCATCATATCAGGCATGATTAAAGAAACTGGTCATGTTTAGCAAGAACAGAAAACTCAGAAGGCCAATATCTGAAGAGCTCTCACAGAAGCCTGGTTGTGTAAGTGAACACATGGAACATGTCTCTGTGAGGCAGATACTGACTCATATGAATAATAGGATCTTAAACCTGGAAGGAAACTTTGTGGTTACTCAGTTCAAGTTTTTCATTTCTCAGGTGGAAAACCAAGACTCAGAGAGACTGTTACTCCCTAGAGTCATATAACTGGTAAGTGGCAGAGTCAGAGCTAGCTTTAGGTTATCTAAACCAGCCGAGCCCCTTACCTGCACCATACTCCCAGGGAAGAACTTAATAACAAATGGAGAAATCCAAACATGAAATGATCTGTTCCAATGAACATGCTTAAGCAGAAACCGTCTCAGAGTAATATTATAGACCAGAGACTTCTCAGACGAGGTGGGAAGTTGCATTAGATTGGGAATGACAAATATATAGTACATATATCCAGACTTCTGCTTTCTGTGACCATGTCAAATCCAGAGAATTAATTATGACACACTTTTCCCACTGAATCTTCATGCAACACTCATGTAACTCTGACCAATCAATTGAAGCTGGAAGCCAAGATGCCATTCCTGCCCTAGACAAACCATAGGATCCTCCCAACAACATTAAGTTCCTCCCAGTCTTAAGAATGAATTCTAAGTTAATGAATGAGTAAACAGTGGGGAAAATGCACGATGAAAGGATTCCACCAAGGTGTCAAAAACAAGCCATACTTCCTATAAAGAATAGTTACTCCAGCTTGCCTGCTTCTGCCATTTTGCTAAGTATGTGCTCAGGAAATGCATCAGAACTGAAAAAAAGGAGAAATAGGTCAAAAATAGTAATGCTATTGGCAGGAAAGCACAAAACAACAGGATACCAGCCAAATAAGCGAATGCAATACATACAGCAGTTAAAACATCACATTCTTCAAAATATTTAAGAATAAAGGGATGCTATCTTCAGATGCGAGCAGCAGAAACCAACTCTGGTTCTAACTAAGGCAGGAAAAGGAATTTATTAAAAACTTCTGGGTAACTCAGTGTCATAGTCAGTTTAAGCTGCTATAAAAGAATACGACAGTCTAGGTGGCTTATAAACACCAGAAACTGATTTATGTTTCTGAAGGCGGGGAAGACCAAGATCAAGACACCAACAGATTCAGTGTCTGGTGAGAGCCAGAGTCCTGAGTCACAGACAGCAGTCTTCTTGCTGGGCCCTCACATGGCAGAAAGGGTGAGGGATCTCTCTGGGGTCTCTTTTTAGCGGCACTAATTCTATTCCTGAATGGTCAACACACTTCAGTATTTTTGCCTGGAAAATCCCATGGACAGAGGAGGCTGGTGGGCTACAGTCCATGGTGTCCCAAAGGGTCGAATATGACTGATCACACATGCATGGTTTTGTTCCTGAGGGTTCCATCCTCAGGACCTAATCACCTCCCAAACTTCTCACCTCCAAATACCATCACACTAGGGATTAGATTTCAGGACACAAATTTGGAGGAATATAAACATTCAGCCCACTCAGAGAACTAAAGAAAATCCTGACCAACCTAGCCGTGGAAAGGATGAAGCCAGGAGGCCTTGGAGAGCGCAGGCCTCAGGACCACCTCCTTAGGCACTACCATGGAGTAAATCTGTCCTGTTTTCTGTTCCTGTGTTACTCGCTGAAGATTAAAACTCCCAACAAAAGAGTGAGCTGGCCTTGGTTCTGGGGCAAAGGGCCAGTTCTTCTGTGCTTCCAAGTTCTGGTATGAAATCCCATTAGTCCAAGATTTCTAGCCTTCCAGGCCATTTGGAAAGTATAGGTAGGTGTCAAAGGAAGAAGCTAGGACATGTTTTATGTAACTATTTGTTAGCCTTATTTATCATTATAAAAGTTAACAGTGGGCCTGAATATGGGGACCCCCCTCACTGGACTTTTTTTTCTATTTATTTATTTACTTATTTATTTGCTGTGCCGGCTCTTAGTTGCAGATGGCAGGCTCTAGTTCCCTGACCAGGGATTGAACTCAGGGCTCCTGCATTGGGAGCTCAGAGTCTTAGCCACTGGACCACAATCATTTTTTTTCTGTCGTGATTCCCATCCAGCTCCTGAAGTGAGACCCTCCGCCTGCCGCCCCATGATGAACAGCAAGCCCCAGCTCACACTGCAGCACAGAATCAAACTGTTCTGGAATCATGTGGGGTAACAACAGCCCCTAATTTCCTGCAAGACTGAGCCGTGTGTCTCCAGCTCATCACTCAGCACCTCTCTCCTGGGCAGCTTCCATGCCAGCGATGCTGGGAATACAGCTGTGAGTAGGACAGACAGAGAGTTCCGCATCCAGGAAGCTTCCATCTAATTGAGAGAGAGAGATGAAACAAACACACACAAATATTTAATTAAAACTGTGCTGAGCTCTAGAGAGAAAAAGAACTGAACATTGTGAGCAAGAATAATGAAGGAGAAGAATAGAGCTGGTAAGGGGCAACCCCCAGGGCCCTGTCTGAGGAGGGACATTCCCTCTGAGACCGGCATGGACAGTACTTAGTGATGCAAAGTAGGGAGGTCCTCCACGCAGAGGATAAGAGAGCAGAGGCCCTTCTAGAAAGACCTTGGCACATATGAACGTCTGAAGGATGGAGGGTAATGAGCAAGGGGGACTCTGGGAGAAGCAACAGAGATCAGAGCACGCAGGGTCTGGTAGGACATGGTAATATTTAAAATTTAATTCTTAAAGTAAAAGGAGGCCACTGAAGAGTTTTAAGAAGGGAAATGACATAATCAGACTTACATTAATCAGACTTACATTTTTAAAAGCTCCCTCTGGGGGCCTTGTGAAGAATGGATTGCAGGGACGGGGCGGGGCGGGGGGGGGAGTGGTTTTAGGGGGAGGAGGGTGAATGCGGGAAGATGAAGTTAGTGCAGGGATCCTGGCAAGATGTGATGACAGCTTGGAATTGAGGTGCACAAGTGTAGTGGGGGAGAAGTGGATGGACTAGAGAAATATCTAGGAGCTAGAACAGACAAAGTGTGTGAAAAGCATTAATAGCTCAGTCGTGTCCGACTCTGTGCAACCCCATGGACTGTAGCTCACCAGGCTCCTCTGTCCATGGGATCTCCCAAGCAAGAATACTGGAGTGGGTAGCCATTCCCTTCTCCAGGGGATCTTCCCAACCCAGGGATTGAACCTGGGTTCCCCACATTGCGGGCAGATTCTTTTCTGTGTGAGCCACCACAAGATTTAGGGATATGTGAGGGGTACTTGGGCAGGATGTCAGACCTGAGGAACAAGGCAGGTAGAGGTGCCACTTACCCAAACTGGGAATACAGAAAGAAGGGTAAGTTTTAGGGGGAAGTTAATTGTCCCTTAATTATCAGGGAATAGGACTTTAAAAGGAACAAGACATTTGGAGGCTGAACAATGTATTGTGTGAAATCATGTGAAAATAGAATGCTCAAATGTAGGTAATTTCAAACAATGCAACCTTATAATTTAAATGTAAATCGATTTAAGGAAGAGAAGCCATTGACCCCTCTTCCCTGGATCCACTCCCTCTCAGGACAGCTGTTTCATGCCTGTAATTAGTAAATTTCTCCATTCAGATCCAGAATTACATTCTAGACCCCAACACAAACCTGAGGTTGTAGGGACGGTAAGACATCTCAGGCAGACAGGGCCTCCCACAGCACGCTCGGCACAAACTGCCCCGGCTGATCCTGTCCTGGTTTGCTTCTCTGCCACCTGGCCTGAGTTCTGCCTACTCGCCCCAGAAAGCCCTGAAACATTCGAGACTCGAGGTTGATAATGATGAGGGTGAGCTGGAGATACCTCACTGGCCATGAGGGGCCACCCTGGACCCCAACATTCTCTGAATGCAACCCACCCCACAGCATTCAGAGTCCCATCTAGATTGTCCAGGGAGAGCCCCAGTGAGGTCTCAGGGGAGCCCTTCCAAGAAGAGCCAGTGTCCTGGTCAGAGAAGAGCAGCTCACCACAGGAGTCATTGCCAGACAACATGATTGTCCTGCAGAGATCAGTCTTGACAACCAGCTCAGGGCATCCTTTCGTGAGGTCAGTGGAGGGTGAAGCAGGGGGTGCACAGGAAAGGGGACTTGGAGAGGAGCCCCCTCAGATCAGGCTGGCTGGGGAAAGGAGAGCTTCCCGGGATGGAGACCGGTGCCTGCCAGCAGGGGGCTCTCGGCCCCAGAGTTGAAGCAAGGTCAAAGCAGAGACCATCATTGGGTACCTAGTGCTCTGAACCTGGAATGATTCTTATCTTTCCGAAGGGCCAGTGGGTACCTAGGCAGAGGGAGGACAAGGCCAAGAGTCGGGGGCAACATGAGTCAGGGCCTTGGGCCGGGACAGGAGGGCACTAGTGGTCTGCTGTGCACCGTCCCTTGAAGCTGTGGCCATCTGGTCATCACCGACCGCGGTAAAAATCCTTCCCCTGACTCACAGTCTCCTATGAGGCTGTCCGAGCACCCAGTCTGAGGGACACACAAACGTCTCATCACCAAGTTGCCTCTTTCTGGGGAACCAACATGGCTTTAATGCTGCCGTCAGAGCACAGCCCCATTCCTGGAGAACTGAGTCAGCCAAGTCCTTTATGCTAAAGCTAAGAAGAATGTCAGGGAAGTCTGGGGAAGACGGAGAGGAAGCTGGAGTGTTGGACAGATGAGGCTTCGTGGTCATTTTCAGCAGAAGACGTAAGGGTCCTCAGTCTGGAGCACGGAAGAGGGCACACCCCTTACCAGGGAGCATACCAGCTGACACACACACCCCACCTCCCCTGTCCCCCAGCCCCGCCCTGGGAGTCCTTAAGATGAGATGACTCAGCAATTAGCAGCCCCAGCCCACACCCTCCATTCCAGACAGACCCACCTTTGCCTGTCCCTGAATCCGACGAGCTCGTGCACTTTGATCATTTTTGCAGGTTCTTCCCTTACCTCCCAGACTAGAATATATCCCTTTATCCACCTTGTTCTCCAGTCGAAGTTCTGAAGTCCAGCCCTAGGCCCTCCTTCTCTAAGAAACCCTCCTTCAAGGGATCTCAGAGTATCACCTCTCCCAGCTTTGCATGAAGCTGGATCAATAATCATGCGCCTCACTCTGCAATTTTTCCAAATGGATTAATGATCTCCCTAGGGAGGCTGGGAGACCCTGGGAGGGTCAGGTTTAATGCCCTGGTCCCATCACCGACACACAGTAAGCTGTAATGCGCTAAGTGGCTAACGCAGAAGCTGGGGACATACAGGTGGACAAAAGTGACCATGCTTCAGACAGCCCCTCAGCAAGGAAGCCAAACGTGTCCAACTGGAAGATTCTGTATCACCCTGGCTTCTCCATTGAGAGTAAGTGCAAGTGAAAAGCGGGGGAAGCAGGGGGATGCGTGGAGTCACTCTTGCTGTAACCCAGGCAGGAGATGATGGTGGCTGGGGGCCGGCAGGTAACAGTGGTGGACGAGAGGCTGGTCAGAGGTCGGATCCACTCTGAAGGGAGACAGTTCCTCAGATGGGATGTGTTGGGGAGACAGGTGAGTGTAAGAAAGGTTTTAAGAAAAGACATACTGGCTATCAACTGCAGGGGGCAAGATGCTGGGGGAAGTGGATCAGGGGCAGGGTTTGGGGCATGCTGAGTTTGAGATGTCTGTTACATATCTAAGTAGGTAGGGGAGTGTGCATTGTGGGAGAGAGGCCTGGCCTGGGTGGATAAATTTGGGTTTTATAGGCATATCAATTTTATTTACATATTTGGGGTATACTATTTTTTATTAACATTATTTTTCAGACAATGACTCTAAGTATATACTGGCCAGACATTCAGATTTGATATAAAGATAAATGGACAAGCAGTTCTCAAGGTACAATGTATGCAACAATTAGAGACAATCTGCTGCTGCTGCTGCTGCACACTCAGGAGCAGCAGTATAGGGACAAGCTATGCAGTTGAAGGAAAGACCCCAGCCATTCAGGACTAAACAGAGGTCATTGGGCATATCCATTTTAGATGGATGGATAGATAGAAAGGTAGCGGCCAACTGGGAGATGATTCCCACCCTCCTTCGTCACTTTCTCTAACTGAGTGATACATTCCTAGAAAGGCTAATGGGTACTGAAAGGAAGGAATCTTACTTCCCCACAGGAACAATGTTATCATTGCAGATCAGGCTCCTGCCCAAGAACCTGTTGCTCAATTTTTTAATGGCAGCAATCTATCTCCACAAGTCCTTAATAAACTGAACGGGAAGCCTGCACACTGTATAGGAAAGAGCTTCCTAAGGAGCCTGTTAGTCCAAGGAACTGGGGCAGCTTGACCTGTTCAGCAGAGCCATGCCAGATGTCCACTTGCCCTGGACCAGAGATTTCCCAGGTCCTGCCTGACTCTGCTTATTGGCTTCCAGGCCCTTTTAGGAAGGACAGTTTTCACATGCACTTTTGAGAAGGATCTGGGGGATATTTGTGGCTTTTTCCATCATGTGCCCGTGAAGTCATCGGGGGCATTGGCTATTGTCACCCCAAGTTGGGGGAGGAGTTGATTGTCTGTCTGATTGTCATCCATCACACTAAGTTCAAGGAAGGTCAGCTCATGGAGAGGTTCTGAACTCTTGAAAGGAGCAGATGTTGAGAAAAGAGGTGACACAGCCCTGACCTCGGTGGAAGCCTAGTCTGATGGAGGCGAGAGGATGCAGGAAATTCCCAGGACAGGGCAGAGAAAGCAAAGTCAACACCACTTCCCTTTATCTGGGAGACTGCCATCATAGAACAGGACATAGTTAGGGCGCCTTTCTGAAGAACTGATGCAGGATGAGAAAGAGGATGTGAGAGGAGGAGAGGGTTACAGGCAAGGAAAACAGCCTCTACCAAAGGACTGAGTCCAGGTGGGGGTTGGGGCTGTAGCTGGGGTTGGGAGCTGAATCCGAGCATTGAGCATTGCAAGGGGAGCCACTTGCAAGTTCAGGCAAGTCACAGCAGGGAGGGCAGGCACCCCATGGCTGCAAGTGGCATCCAGGCAGAAGGTGGGCAGCGGGGAGGGGTGCCCTGACCAGGAGGTGTCTGTGGGGCCTGACAGGCAGCAAGCGGGGCCTGTAGTGCACAAAAGGGGCTCTATTTCAAGATGGAGCTGATTCTCCCAAAAATGTTGAAGAAAATCTCCGTGCCCTCTGCTGGGAGGGTCCCTCCTCAGCTTTGGGAGAGCTGGGTGAATACTCTGCGGGAGGGGCCATCAGGTCAGTCCTCCAAGGGGCGCCACAGTTGGCACCAGGCCCAGGGAGGCAGTTGATGTGGCCTGATCCCCAGGAGCTGCGAGCAGGCAGAGGTGAAAGGTCACAGAGGCCACACCCTGGTCCCGGGAGGCAGCGCTGAGAATCCTGGCAGCTCATCCTCAGGCCTGGCTCGGGCCTGCTGAGCTTGTGTTTCAGGTGCTTCCTGTTATTATTAGCATCACTATTGCTCAGGAGGATTGCCGTCAATATTAATATATGCACACGTGTTCCAGGATTCAGAGGCCAGGCCTGGTTCTCCTGCTTTACTACTCGCTGGGCCCTGGGCTGCTCACCTAATCCCCTAGATGCTGAGCATCTCCAGATTCAATCCCAAGGCTTCTCCTCACTCTTTCCCCCTCCTTGTGGACCTCCCACTACCTCAGCCTCCAACCTTGACCTCTGTGTGGTTAAATCGCTGCCTCCGGGTCTGCCCTCCTCTGAAATTACACATTGAGGACTAGGGGCTTGGGATCAACCATTTGCAGAGCCCCTACTCTGTTGTGTCTGACTCTTTGCGACCGCATGGACCATACAGTCCATGGAATTCTCTAGGCCAGAAGACTGGAGTGGGTAGCCTTTCCCTTCTCCAGAGGAGCTTTTCAACCCAGAGATCCAACCCAGGTCTCCCACATTGTGGGGAGACTCTTTACCAGCTGAGCCACAAGGGAAGCCCAAGAATACTGGAGTAGGTAGCCTATCCCTTCTCCACTGGATCTTCCCAGGAATTGAACCAGGGTCTCCTGCATTGCAGGCAGATTTTTTTTACCAACTGAGCTATGAGGGAAGCCCCTACTATGTACCAGGCTCTGTTAAAACCATGTCACACAAAATAGCCTCTTACTATTCCATTTCACAGATGAAGAAACTGAGGCTTTGGGAACTTATTAATAATAAGGAACCCAGGTCTGTCTGACTCCAAAACTAGGGCTTTTTCTTATGTTGTTGTTGTTCAGCTGCTTAGTTGTGTCCAACTCTTAGCGACCCCATAAACTACAATACATCAGGCTTCACCAACTTCTGGGGTTTGCTCAAACTCATGTCCATTGAGTCAGTGATGCTGTTCAACCATCTTATCCTCTGTTGTCCCCTTCTCCTCCTGCCCTTGATCTTTCCCAACATCAGCTCTTTGCATCAGGTAGCCAAGGTACTGGAGTTTCAACTTCAGCATCAGTCCTTCCAATGAATATTTAGGGTAGATTTCCTTCAAACAAGGATTGACTTGTTTGATTTCCCTGCTGTCCAAGGGACTCTCAAGAGTCTTCTCCAACACCACATACGTGGACATGACTAAATCACAAATATTTACTACACGTTTTCTTCCTCCTTCCTTTCTTTCTTTTCTCCCCAAGCTAGCCAGTATGGGTCCACCATCACCTCAAACTCAGTTGCTACAAAAATAAGCTCGACAGTTTCACCTTCACCCTCCTCTGCTAAGTGTCCTGCCTTTGTCAAGGGCTTTGGTCTCCTCCCTAACAATGTTCCATCCTCTGTCCTTCTAAAATACATCTGGAATAAAATAAGTAAAATAAAATAAATCCAGGAAGGCTGCTGAGGGCAATGGCCACAGATGGCAGATGGGTGGCGGGAGGCTGTTTTGTCTGCTCCCTGCTGGCAGGCAGTGACCTGGCCCATGTTCTTCTAGATCCTCCAAAACCACCACCATCTCCTCGCCTGCACAGTCCCATGCCTCTCAACGCTCTTTGCCGTTCAGCGTGTTCTTCTAATGTAACTGCAAGGAACTAAATGGAATCCATTTTGTTTCCACACAGCAGGAATAAATTAAATGAGTCCTCCAGATGGACTGGATGGAGGAAGAGCATGAACTCCAGAGCCTCACCCGAGGCTCCCTTGGGAAGCAGAGGGGGCAGGACTAAACCTCCAAAAGAATGCTGCCTAAGCTGTGATTGAGTAATTAGCTCTTCAAACCCCTTTGTTTCCAGCAAAGCAGGGGAAACAATTAATCCCTCCATAGAGTCACGCAGTGTGACTGGGCCTAGAGTAATTGAAATGTAATGGGGCAGCAAGCATAGTTATTCTACCAGAAGCACAGAAGAAAAACCACTGGGGTTTCACACAGTTACGTTTTCGGGACATAATAGAGGATGAGTAGGGAATGACTTCCTAAAACCTGAATAAGAGGATCAGAGAGGGAACCGACTCAGGAATGACTCAGGATGTCCCGTGAGTAGATTTCTCAGGGTTGGAGAGCCATTCACGGAAGATATGTGGATGGGAAGTTATGTTGTTGATGGTTACCAAGGACATATAAACTGTCTGAGTAATTTTTCATTGACTAGAGAAACTAGAATTCAGTTTTGGCAAGGCTGGGATGCCAAAAGGCAGAACTAGGAAGTGGGTGCTCTGTGTGTCTCTGGAAAAAAAGAGAAAACTTGAGACTGCACTTAAGATTCCCTCGCTTGAAGCAACATTTGTGTGCACAGCCCTCTGCCAGCTTGCAGATATGGTCTGCCTAAGTTTGGCGAGTCAGTTGTTAAATGCAACCATTATTAAAAATAAAAGTATAAAAATTTACAATTAAATGAATTCTGCTGAGACACAGGAGATAAGCATTCAAAATTCACCCTATCCCAATTAGTCTGCTACAGTTCATGACTGTCTTAATTCTTGAGGTTATTTACTTCTGCAGAGATGGTGTGATAGTGTACATTTCTCCTGACTCCACTGCAAGGACATCACATCGGCAGCCTGAAGTCAGCCATGGTGGGGGAGTTTACATCAGGGCAATAGCAAATGATACACATTAGGGCCTTTTGGCCCCCTACATGCTCAACTTCACTCCCAAAACCACTCGTAAACATTTACCACCATAAATGTTCTCCAATACTGACAAGGTTTCAAGCAGGAGAAATGAAAAAGCCCAAAGTGTCCCTGAAGCAAAACCTTCAGAGCAGAAACTCCCATCCTTTCTCATCCAGAGGTGATGAGTACAGTGATCATTTATTTAGGGATTTAGGAACTTCCTGGGCTTCCCTGTTGAGTCACCCTGCCGAAAGTTGTTTCCAAAGTCTCTCTAAAATCTCTTACTGCTTCTTAATGAGCTTTTCTTGCCAGCACCTTGTTGTTCTCACCCTTCAAAGGAAGGCTAAGTCTGAGCATGGCTCCCTGGTTCCTGGAATGGGGAAGATGATGTCATTCAACACAACCTGCACAGCTGGCTGCCTCTGTACCTCACTTCCTTGCAGGGAGCTGAGCTGGAGGGTCTCAGACTGGGAGAGCCCTCCCCAAATCACCCTATTCAATCCCCAGCCTAAGGGCAAAAATGTGCCAGGCCCAGCATCCTACAGTTCTATGAACAAATCATCCTACAGGTGCTGTTAAATGTCTCCAAATAAATGAGGAAGAGATGGTTCCTGCAGTTCTCTGCTCTCCTCACTTAGTCCCCTTACTCCCTCCCATTGTGTCCCCATCCATCCTCAAGAATCCCCACCTCCCCCGCAACCCCACCCTCCACCCCCCCACCCCCACTCTAAGACATCTCTCCCTGGCTCCCTCTGTTCCACCATCATCTCTCCTTTCTTTTGTTTTTCTTCAGGAGAAAGTGTGAATGCAGTCCCCCCCCAGCACAAATTATGCCATCGAGTTTCCCACATTTGAGTAAATCACAGGGGCAGCACATCCCGAGTGCAATGGGTGAGCCTCGCCCTGGCAAAACCACCTTCATGATCATGGTGTCGCCCCTGCCAGGTAAGTGTCATCTCTCCTTTCTCTTCCCAAACTCTATCAAGGCAGAACCAGAGACGCCATTACCCTTTTGCAAGTACCCAAGCCAACAAGAAAGTTTTCCTAGTTACGTACAACCAAGCAAGGTTTCAGAGCTTCCTCTATCAACAAACTCCGAGGTCCATCCATTCCCCACAGTTCACATGGCCACAGGGTAGAAGCAGAAAGACTTCAGGAGCCCAGCTTCTCCTTAAGAGAAAAAAAGGCAAAAAAAAAAAAAAGACAAAGAAAAGGAAGTGCTATGCTCTCAGAGGCAGGTGGCTGGACAGAAGCAGGTAGAGCAGAGTGACCGTGAAGTACTATTATTGTCCTCAGAAGACCCTCAACCCCTAAACCAGGCACAGCTCCAGTCGTGTGCCTGTTGCAATCATCCAGCGTGGAGTACAGCCACTTGGTCCATTAGAGGCAGCTGAATTGAGAATGTGATGCTTAGGGCTCACGAAGAGTAGCACTTGGACCAAGGGATAAAAACAATGCGGGGACCCAATTTGAGTTCAACAGGAGAAACATATCTCTGACAGGCAGAGGCCAAAAGGACTGATTTGGGAGGTGCCACTGCAGGTATTCAAGAAGAGGTTGAAGTATCTTTTGTCAGGAATGTAGAAGAAGGAATTCAAATGTCAGGGAAACAGCATCAGTCTGAGAGTCAAACACGCCTGTTATTACCTGTGACCTTGGTTAAGATACTTAATACCTGTGAGCCTCAGTTGCTTCATCTATATAATGGGATACTGCACCTCACAGGATTAAATAAGAAGAAATATCAGAAAGCACCTGGCATTCAGAGGGTGCTCAATAAACGTCAATCCCCTTTCCATTAAAAAGGGGGCTAGGTTAGATGAACTTAGTCTTTCTACCCCAGAGTAGGGCTCTGAAACCTTTCTAGTTGTTGAAAAGGATGGCATACATCTGGGAGAGATCAGGAAGTCAGGATTTGCTAGGTGAGAGGAGACGGAAGAAAGATGCTGAGAATGGTCAGGGAATATTCAGAGAGGTCATGTCTGCCGGTTCCTTGTTTTCTCTTTTGATTTCTGGAATAAAAGAGAAAAGCAGGATTCTGGATTGAAAATCAAGCCTGAGGAGTCTCCGTCTCGGGAAAGGGTAGGATTAGACAGCCCCTTCCAGCTCTGACTGCTCCCGATCAAGGAGGGTAAGGGGGACATGTTCAGGAAATGATACTGGACAACAGGAAGCAAAGACTCCTCCCCTACCCCTGAGCATGGCCCACCACCCTGACCCCATGCCCAAACCTCCGTGGAACCACAGCCACCTCAGTCTCGAATCTTACATTTTCTTTATTGTGCTAACTCTGCTGCCTCGGAGCTCAGATCTCACATTCACAATTCAGTCCAGATCCCCACCCACCCAGCCCCCGGGGCTCTCTGCCTTGGCTGGGGACACGGGCCACCGGCCTCGTGCGCTCTCGGACTTCCTCCTCTCTCCCTCTCCACGAGCCTGGGGCTCCAAGGATGAGAAGAGGGCCCGAATGGCCTTTCTGTGCCGTCTCCCGCCCTCTCCTACGTTTAAAGAAGGAGGCTCAGCCGTTCGACTCAGTTCCCGAGGGAAACGTCCTCAGCCCCCAGCCGCCTCGCGGCCGGGAGCAGCCGAGGTCGGCGCCGGCCGGAGCGCGTCCCCAGCTGCGAGCAGAGAGCCCCGCGCCCCACTCCCAGCCGGGGCGCAGCCCAGCGGCGCGCGCTCACACCAGCAGGCCGTCCTTGCTCTGCAGCGGCCCCTCGGCGGCGCTGCTGGCGGGCTCGGCGCTCTTGACCTGGACGTAGACCGGCGAGGGGCCCGCTTCGCAGGCGGCGGCCGCGGGGGCGGGGCGGGCCGCCAGGGCCACGTCCTCCGGGCCGCCGCAGGGCGGAGGCGCGTACTTGCGGCGCAGGGAGCGGCTGATGTTCTGCGTCGGGTACCCCAGGAGGTGGGTGACGCGGTTGCCGCGCCCGCTGGCCTTGCACCCCGGCGCCACGGCGTCCTCTCTGTGGAAAACAACAGGCGGGCGGGTGAGCGGGCTCCTCCGCGGCGCGGCGTGGGCACGGCCTGGGCAGAGCCGGGGGCTCTTGGCAGTCTCTCGTCTCCCGCGCCTCCCTCCGCCTCCCCTCGCCTCTCAGCCTCAGCCTCGACTTACTCTCCTCTCTGCCCCTTCCTGACCCGCGGCTCCGCAGCGTTCCCGGAGCCACCGTCCCCATCCTCCTCCGGACGGGGCTTGTCCACACATGTCCGGACAGCCCACGGCAGGGCAGGCCGCCCCATCTAGGCGCCCTCCTGTCCCCTTCTCATGTTTTCGCAGAACCACCGGCTCTGATAGAAAGGGAACCTTGGAGATCCAGAAGGAGCTGCTTTCCCTGACCTTCTTTGCTTCCTTAACCCTGACCTTGCCCTCTCTCTTCCTCTTTTCTCATCTCTCCTCTCTTAATCTTCTCCATCTTTTTCTCCATCCCCAGGGTATTGCAGTCATTAGCACTACTAGTCTTGTACTATTTTTATTTCTAGTTTGTTTCTAATATAAGTTGTTAGCACTATTCTTAATATTAATGAACTCTTCTTAAATAGGCATGTCCAAGAATTCTCACCGGCGCGATACAAGGGAAAAGTGAAAAATACAGGCCCTGCCCTCCAGGAGCTTACAGTCTAGACAAGACAGAGAGGTGCAAAGACGCGAAGGAGATGGAGGGCAGGAGAGCAGAAGTGAAGACTGGCAGGGAAAGAGGAAAGAGAAAAGCCATGCGATGAGTGGCCGGTTGACATGCTCTGGTCCCAGCACTCCTTGGCGATGGTAGGCAGGGTGGGGTTGGGGGTCCCAGCCGGCCGGTGGTAGGCAGGGGTGAGAGGGAGCAGGGCGCCGGTCCCCTGCCGCGCAGCAGCATGCAGCATGCATCAGGTTTTACCTGATCTCATTAGACAAGTCGCCGCAGGCCCCTCCGCCGACCCCGCCGCCGACCCCGCCGCCGTAGCCGAAGGCACCGCGGGAGCCGCCGCCGACCCCGGCGCCCCCGCAGCAGCAGCAGACGAGCCCCCAGATGCCCACCAAGAGGCAGCCCAGCGCGAGCAAAGAGCCCAGCACTGCGCCGACGATGATTCCTATGCGCCGGGTGTCTGGGGAGAGAAGTAGAGACTAGTCAGGCTTTCTGCAGCCTAGCAGGTGCTTGGCTAACCCGGAGTGGCAAGCACAGGACTTCTGTATGAAAAAGGATGGGGGACCCAGGAGATCTCAGGGCCCTTGGACACACAGGGAGGAATATATGGGGAGAGGCAAGTTAACTCCTCATATTTGCATGTTTCTCCCAGGGCTTCCTGGCTGACCTTGGCAGAGCTATATGCATTGATGAGACCCATAAGGCTGATCCTGCTGAGACTCCAAAATACAGCCCAGGTTCCTCCCATCCAACCCTCCCAGCCAAGGAGCCATTGCCTGCACCCACCTGAGACCTTCACCTCCACAACACACACGCTGTAGCCCACGTGGTTGGCCACTGTGCACTGATACAGCCCATCATCCTTGTAGGAGATGTCCTTCAACACTAGGTCACCGTTGTTCAGGCCTGAAACTGAAGGAGCATCAGAGGGCAATGGTGAGGCCAAGGGGCTTGGTGTTTGAGAGCTTGACCCCAGCCTAGACCACTGCAGGATGGCCCATGGAAGGAGGGTGTGTGTACACACACAAGTCCACCCCACTGTGTCCAGGTGAGTCACCTTCCCCTGCTGAAAGAGAGGCAAGGAAGGCCCCTTTCCCAGCAACAGGAAAGAAACCATGATTTCACTCTCTGACCTTGGGGAAATATGCCCCCTCCCTGAGCCTCGGTCTCCTCATTTGTGCATTGAGGACCAGGTTAGACCAGAGGAATTCTAAGGCTCCTTCCAGCTCTGATCGTCTTTGATTGTGAGTACCAGTCAGCATCTCTCTGTGCCAGCAGTTTTACACACCTCATCCCGTGTAATTCTCACACGCCCTTGGAGGATGGCCCTTAGCATTCCCTTCTCATATACCGTAGAATGAAACCACAGCACAGAGAGGCCAAGCCACTTGCCTGAGCCTTGCTGCCAGTCACGGTCCAGCCAGAATGCAAACCCAGCTCTATCTGAAACCATGCTCTTTCCGAATTAGTCATGCTGCTTTCGACTGACTCTCCCCTTTTGCCTTCTCTTCTTCCCTCTATAGCAGCTTCTGGAACAGGCTCCAAGGAGGAGTCTCCCACAGCTGGTGCCGCTGATGACCTAGGGGAGCCCCAGCGGGACCCAGCATCCCCATCTTCCCCTCTCCCAAGGCCCCCTCACCTTGACTGATGGAGCTGTGGAAGGACTCATGGTAGGAGAGCTCAGAGTGGAAGCTGTGCTGAGAATGGTAAGACCCAGCCCGGTAGGGGTGAGTATGCCCGCTGATCTTGGCCCACTTGTAGGTGAGAGGTGGGCTGCCCCCATTGGCGAAGCACTTCAGCACCACATCATTGCCGTGTGTAAAGTGGCCCTCAGACCAGCATAAGGGCACCGCAGGCCGCGCTACAGGGAAGAGGGTAGTTGTGAGCCAGGGCCCAGCCAAGAGGCAGAGCCAGGCTCAGGGTGGCCAGGCCACCCTTGATTCTGAAGGCTGGGGAAGGGGATCCCAGAGGAGCCTGCTCACACCTTGGACGGTGATGATGACCCGCCGGGTGGCCACGGTGGTCTTCTTCACCCGGCACTCATAGGTGGCTGTGTCGGAGACTTGCAGGTTCGAGAGGGTAATGGAGGCATCGTACTGGCTGGGGTCTGAGGCTGCAAAGCGCACCCTCTGCTGCAGATGGGGGAGGTTGCCATGGTTGATCGTCTTGTCCTGGTAACTAAGGAACTGTGAAGAGAAGGAAACAGAGATGGTGAGACAGGTAGAGCCAAGGAAGGCCTTGTGGATTGGCTGTCTGGGGCAATTCACTGAACTTCCCTGAGACTCAGCTTTCTTGGATGAAAAACAGGAATGATAATGCCTGATCCACTGACTTTTAACAGAACGTGTGAGATCATATGAAATCAGGCACTCTCTGCCTAATAGCTACCTCCCAGGGGCATGTGAGGATTAAATGGGATGAGATGAATATAGCCACAGGCGCACAGAGAAGCTGGATGGTACTCAATCAAAGGCTATCTGAGCTGAAAGTGTAAGGTCGGGCCAGGACAGTGCCTGTCTTCCTTTTGGAGTGGGGTGGGAGGAGGTGGCCTGACTGACTGGCTTGATTGGAAATTACACAGCTCCTCCCCATTGCCCCATTCTCTCGAGAAGCCTTGGGGAAAGTTCAAGGGCTGGGTTTTCTTATTCGCCCTGCAGTGTGCTAGCTGCCCAACAAGTGAATACTATGAAGTGTGGAGTAAGGAGAATCACGTACCCAGAGAGAATCACTTACCACATTCTCCCGATGTGAGGGGTCTGAGTTGACCTGCTTCCACTCGATGTCCAGCCCATTAGGACCGTAGTCCTCAGGGTCCAGGATGTAGGGGCAGCCCAGCCTCACATTGTCACCTTCCGCCAGGTACAGGATCTCCTGGCCATCCCCGTTGATCCGTACAGCAGACAGCAGCGCTAGGATACAGGCAGGGCAGATGGGATAAGGGGAGCGGGACCAGGGCTTGGGATCAGCTTCAGCTCCCTTCTCTCCACCATTCCTTGTCAGTGGCAGCCCGGGCCTCAGTGCGGGTTCCTCAGGGAGTAGGGCCTGCTCTCAGAGTGTGCATGACTTGATCCATGCATATCTGTGCTGACTTGTGTTAGCGTGTGTGTATTCTATAACTGTGTAGAATTGCAGCTATACTGTTTGTATATTGTATATAGATAGTTATTAAGAATGCTTATATCTGGGACTTCTCTGGTGGTCCAGTGGTTAGGAATTCGCCCTCCAATGCAGGGGATGTGAGTGCGATACCTGGTCAAGGAGCTAAGATCCTATGCACTGTGAGGCAGCTAAGCCCATGCACCATGACTATTGAGCCAACACACTCTAGAGCCTACGCGCCACAACTCGAGAAAGCCCATGTTCTGCAGTGAAGACCCAGCACAGTCAAAATAAAAATAGTAAACTTTTAAAATAAAATATGAATGCTTGTATGTATGCATGATTATATATGCATGTGTGGATATGTCCACATATGTACATTGTGTGTTTATGAGTGTTTGTGGCTGCTTATGTGTACTGTAGGGAGATTTATGCACATGACTAGGTAGAGTGTCTGCTTCTATATTTACATGACAGGACCTGTGGGTGTGAGCGTGTGTGTGCCTGTGTGTGGAGGCATGTGGAGCACGTCGAGTTGTTAAATGCTCTGATGGAAGCGACTGGCTGGTTAAAAGCCACATCTGTCTGGACCAAGTGAAGTGGTCGTGTCCAGAGGCAGGAGGATGGACACCATGACCTCTGGAGTCCTCTGTGTGTCTGTGTGTGACAGTGCATATCTGTGGCTGTGTGCCCACGTGACGGTGTGTGCCTGGCTGTGTAAGTGCTCTGAGTGATAGTGTGTGCCTGTGTGCAGCTGTGACCAGGAGCTTGGCTGCATCCGTGTGTGACAATGCATGATGGCGTTGAGACCAAGGCCGCAGTCGTCTGTAGTATAGGACGGGCGAGCCTTGCGTGAAGGCATGTGGCATTGTGTGCTCTGCGTCATGCCCCCTGTGTGATCCTGTGGCTCAGGTATAGCCACCTTCACATGCTCGCTCCACCTGGGGCCCCTCCCGCTGCTACCAGCCCTAGCCTCACTGAGTCAGCCCCAAGTGAGGAGCCAGGATCTGGAAGCTCAGGACTGATCTCTCCCTCCCTCCCCTGAAGCCCCAGGCAAGTGCTAGCCCCAACCGGTTGGACCTACAGAGGAACACGAAGTTGGGGGGTTGGTACCCAAAGGGCCCCAACCCTGGCTGAGCGGGCATCACGCCACCTCCCAGTCTCCAGCCTTCCCCTCGCCCCCGGCCCCTTGCCCAGCCTGGCTCACTCTGCAAGAATTAGCGAGTCCTTTGGCATCTCAGCCCCTGGTCTCGATTGCTCATCCTGCTTTTGCTTCTCTGGTTCTCTCCCGGGACCACCTGCACACTTAGAGAGCGTCTCACACACACACACGATTACACACTGTCACAGCCAGAGACATCAACACACAGACACAGTCTTACACGCCTTCAAAATGCAGATACCTACCTATGGAGTCCCACCTTCCTGTACACACAGACACTGTCAGATCCACACAGACACACAGTCATACAGACACAACTACACACAAACACAGGTACATATTAATCCAGAAGATACACCCACTGCATACACTGGCAGTCCCCCATGTGCGTTCATTCAAGACTAAGCTGCAGAAGCTTAGCCTGGTTCTTAGAGAGCCAGCAGGAGCCCTTTCAACATCCGCAGCACCACAGGCATCACTGAACCTGCCCCTCAGGATCCCAGCTGGGCCATCAGCCATGCCCTGAACCCGCCCCCCACCCCTGCTCAAGCCTCCAGGGTAACCCAGAGCAGGCAGACTAGCTGCTGGGGCTCTAACGGGACTTGGTGATGCCTTCTCTAGCCCCAGGCCATGCTAACACCAGCCCACTCCTGAGATAAAGATCCTAACACCATCTGCCAGGCCCTGGGCTGGCACAAGGCAAGCCAGAGATGAGCCAGAACTCAGTAGAGTGCGGAGGCTCCACCCTGGGGAAGCAACAAGAGAATGCTCTCCACATCCTGGGAGCCAGCCGGGTGGGAGGGTGAGTATTCTGGGCAGGGGGCTTGGGAGGGAGGGATGGACTGAAAGAGAGTGTCTCCACCCTGCACTAGGCAGAGTGTCTGCCTTTGTCCCAGGCCAGGGAGCCTCACCCTAGCCTTTTAGTTTCCCTAAATCTCTCTCAACCTCCTCCCAGGCTTTCTGCACCCTCTTGCTCTCCTGGGGAAGTCACTCCTGGTGTCTCACCTTCACTCCTCTTGCTGTGGTGCTAAGGAAGTACCTCCAGGGAGTGTGAGAGGAGAGAGAAGCTGGGGGGATGGAAGAAGACCAGAGTGGAAGAGCAAGAGTTGTGTGCAGAGACTTAGAGGAGGGGCAGGGAAATCACGACAGGCTTGCCAAGGAAGAGGGCAGATGCCTCAAAAGCCGTGTCTACTCTCAGCTTGTAAGTCCTTTGTGAATTTGTAAGCTGCTTCCAGAACCATGAACCCTCCTTCTGCAGATAAAGGAGGAGAAGGGAAGGGAGGGGAGAAACGGCAGCCCCCACAAAAGGTACACACGACACACAGAGATGTGCCAGGTCCCCACAGCACAGCTTCCACAGTAAGCTCAGCCAGGCCAGCTCCCACCAGACAGAGAAGATGTTGCAGGCTTGCTGCCAGAAAGGCGGACACTCATATGCTCCCTGCTCCCTGAGCTCCTCCCCTGTGCCCCCTCAGCCCACACCCTGACCCCCGAGAGCATCTCAGCCATGTCCACCGATGCCCACACAGATGGGCTCTTGCTAGGACTTGCCCCATCCTGGGCAGGCAGCCTCGATGTCCAGTCCGGAGCCCTGCCCTCCACGCGTGTCCCAGGGAGGGGGCTCTGGGAGTCACCTTCCCCGCCCTCCCCAGGCTCACCCTGGACAGGCTGTGTGCTACCCTGGAGCTTTCACGGTGCAGGGGCCCAGTCCTGCTGGAAGCAGCCCATTCATTCTCCACCAGCCCAAGGCTCTGCCCTCTCCAGGCAAGTGGGGTGGGTGGGAGGCCCTCCCACTGGGGATAGCACACAGACCAATGGAAAAGAGATCTTTCCAGGCTCCTCCTCAGCCCCCACCCCCAGTTCCCATAGTAACTCCTGGTGAGCCCTATGCTCCCATTCACAGCATGTACAAACGTGTGTGAGCCCCACAGGTTCACGGACACAATGAAGAGCCATCCAAGAACACATGCCCCAAACCAAGTGCAGGGCTCTCCTGGGGAGAGGTCCCCTTGGCAACATCCAAACTCCAGCCCAGCAGGGCAAGGGGGGCAGCACCCTGCCAGGGAATCCGAGCCCACCTTCCAGGCTCCTCTGTGAGCCCCTCATTGCCTTTCTCCTGTGCATCCGGCATCAGGTGGGCATCCCGCCCCTGCCCAGCCCCATACCTGGGCTCAGGCACGCGAGCAGAAGGTGGAATGCTCCTCGGACTCCCATGTCTCTAGGTTCGGTGCTTCCTCCGCCGGGGCTAGGATCCCTGGGGCCGGTGGCTGCAGGCCGGCGGCTGTGGGTGTGTGGGGACAGGTGGAGGGAAGGGGAGCGGAGGGCCCAGACGCTGCCCGGGGGTGGCAGGAAGGTGCAGCAAGTGCCCTGCTGGGGAGCAGCCGGAGTTATTTCTACAGGAGGGAGGGGGCCTGGTCCCCGCCTTGGGGAGGAGTCCCAGGAGCCCTAATTAGCAGGGTGACAAAGAGTGGCCTACCCAGGCATCACCCAGCCCTTCCCCAAGCTCTTCCCTATCCTGAGAGAGGCGCAGGGTGGCCAGCGGGACTTGTAATTAGGCACCTGTTAAACTTCCACTTCCTCCTGGCCCCATCCTTGGGGTGACAACAGTCACCCAATTTTACGGCGTCCACGGAGCACCCCTCACCACTCATTTGTTGCCTCTTCCCTCGGGGAAATGGAGAAGAGGAAGGGGAAGCCAGACTGGGGGTTCAGGGGTAACCAGGAGCTGAAGGCTGGCGCTGACCCCAGGGCACTGTGTTTGACACGCAGGTTTCCAAATCCCACGCCCTCCTCATTTCCCTGACCCTGCAGACCCCCTCCCACCCAGGTCAAGACCTGTGGGAAAGGGCACCAGGGAAGGGGATGCTGGGACTGGAGGGGAGGCCCCAGATGAAAGGGACCCAGGACTTCAAAGGGCATCAGGCCTCCTGAGCTGAAAGGAGGAGGGGAGGTGTCTGTGGGGAATTGGGGTCTTCCCCTGGCTGCCCCCTCTTGAGCTGTGCCCTGCGCCTTTACCTGAGGCAGGGTCACCCCCAGGTGCACAGGATCCTGCAGAACCGGGTGTGTTACAGGGGATCCAGCCTCCCACCTCCCACACACAACCAAAACCAGTTCAGTGACGCCTAAGACGAGAGGGCCCAGCAGGTGCAGAGGGAGTGAGGTGAGTGGACGGGCAGGTGAGGGGCTGCTGGGGAAATGAGCGCCAGGAAGGCAGGGGAAGGGGTGTGCCTTTGTACATGGACACCCCTCACCAGAGTGTCTGTTGAGTAGTACCAAGCCCCTCTTTACACCCTTCTTTCAGGGATAGAATGGTGCCCTTGCTTCTGTGCACAGGGAGACCAAGGACCCTCCTGACATGGATGGTCATCAGGGTGACTAAGCCCCCACCATTGCAGGCAGGTTGGAGCTGGGATGAGAAGTCCTGCTGGGCAGGGTGAGAAAATGGAGGGCCAGCCCTTGCTCGTTGCTCCGGGGAGTGGGGGGGCGGTCCCAGAACAGGCCTTGGGCCTCCCCTAGACTCCAGGACTGCCCCATACACAGTGGTAGGGGCCCAGCCATGAGTGGCTTTATTCAACAATTCAACCCTCTCCAAAGGCTTAAGGGTCCTGCCCTATTGCTGACAGGGGCACAGGAAGGGGATGGGGAAGAGTCTTGGAGAGAGTCACGGGGCTCAGGACGCTGCCAGGGCCCACCCCTCTGGGAAAAATAAGACAGAACAATAAGGAAGTACAAGGAGTCTATGCTGGAATCTCTGCATTCCAGCCCCACAGCTGCACTCCCAACAATAACAGCGTGCTCCGGGGCCCACGACTTGTACACTGTAAATGTCCTTATTTGCTTATTCACTTTAAGGATTATAGGATTGGCCTGCACACTCTGGAGAACACAGATCATTATTCCCACTTTACAGATGGGGATATAGAGGTCTAGAAAAACACGAGGATTTAGTCTAGGTGATGCTGCTACAGCCTGACTAAGTGGAGAACAAGCAGGCATCCTGACTCTCAGTCCAGAGTGGACCAAGAAAAGGGCATAGCAACCCTGTGGGTTACCAGACCCACTCCTGGGGAAAGGCAATGATAGGTGGAGGGGTGAACAGGTGGGGCCAGGAAGAGGGAGTCTGAAAAGAGAGGAGTAAGACTGTGGTTCCTTTAGACTGAAATGTAGGCCTGGAGTTTAACTGGATTCGGAATTTTAGCTACTGTTAGAGTTGGAGAGAAGACTGGAGCCGAGATTAAGATTGAGGTTAGGTGGAATGAGGAACGAGGCTCAGGTCAGATTTGAGGTTGGGAAGAGAGTTAACATTAGGATTAAGGATAGAATTACAGCTAGAACTGAGGCTAGGCTTCATGGCTGGGATTCGTGTTTGATAAGGAACAGGGTTTTAGTGTCATCTACAGCTTTGCCTGGGGATGCAATCGAAGGCAGGCTTGAGATTGACTTAGGATTGGATTTAGAGCTGGGTTAAACTTGAGTTTGGGATTTGACTTAGAATAGGCATGGGAAATAGATGGGGAAACAGTGGAAACAGTGTCAGACTTTATTTGGGGGGGCTCCAAAATCACTGCAGATGGTGACTGCAGCCATGAAATTAAAAGACGCTTACTCCTTGGAAGGAAAGTTATGACCAACCTAGATAGCATATTCAAAAGCAGAGACATTACTTTGCCAACAAAGGTCCATCTAGTCAAGGCTATGGTTTTCCAGTGGTCATGTATGGATGTGAGAGTTGGACTGTGAAGAAAGCAACAAAGAATTGATGCTTTTGAACTGTGGTGTTGGAGAAGACTCTTGAGAGTCCCTTGGACCGAAAGGAGATCCAACCAGTCCATTCTAAAGGAGATCAGTCCTGGGTGTTATTTGGAAGGAATTATGCTAAAGCTGAAACTCCAGTACTTTGGCCACCTCATGCGAAGAGTTGACTCATTGGAAAACACTCTGATGCTGGGAGGGATTGGGGGCAGGAGGAGAAGGGGATGACAGAGGATGAGATGGCTGGATGGCATCACTGACTCGATGGACTTGAGTTTGAGTGAACTCCAGGAGTCCGTGATGGACAGGGAGGCCTGGTGTGTTGCAATTCATGGGGTCACAAAGAGTCACACAAGACTGAGCTACTGAACTGAACTGAACTGAGGCTGTGGTTAGAGTTAAAACTTCGGTTAAAGTTACATGGACAGAGGGTTCATGGGGATCAAAAATGAGGTTGTATTTATGATATAGAAAGACCTCAACCTTCATTCATTAAGTCTGACTTTGGCTAGAATTTTCATTCCTTTCTTCTGGGAGAATACCAGTAGCACATGTTCATTGGGATTTCAAAATTTTGGAAAGAGTTCTAAATACATGTATGCCCATCTGAAAGAAATAAAGCAACTGAATCCCATAAGAAATACAACCTCTTAAATTCTGCTCCATGACCTAAGCTCACCATCTGGTCAAGCTCCCAGAAGGGCATTTGGGGAGGGGATGCAGGAAGTTATATCAGTGAGTGGGGCTCTGACACCAAATGGAACTGGACAATGGGGTCCATCAGAGGCAGTTTTACTTGGGTGAAGGGGTTCCTGGTTTTGAAGTCGAGGAGATTGGCTCTGGGGGAGACCAAGGGCCTAGATGCTCCTGGGAGAACAGCCACTTTTGAGGTCTCCATGCAGGGGCTCCTCAAAGTCTCAAAAGGCAGGACACATTGTTGCTCCCCTTTGACCCACTGAGGGCTAATTACCACCTCCTTGCAATCTGGGGCCCATAAAAGCAGCTGTCGGCATTCTTGCCTTGCGCCCTGAGCCCTGCAGGGATTTTGGGGAGTGGTATTGGAGTGATGGCACTGGGGCATCTGCTCAATTTTCAAAGCACAATTCCAGCCCATGGCCCCTCCCTCTGGGACCAGCTCCCAGCCCTCCTTTCTCTGTGACTTTCATCCTGGGGGAGGAGGCCCCCTCCCCCAATTCTTCCCTCCCTTTTCCCCACCAGTCTTCACCCCAAACATCCCATTGCCCCACCCACTTCCTTTTCAGGTCCTATAAAGGTCTGGGCAGATCCAGTAAAGTACTAGGATTCCCTGTGTGCCCCCTTAGAGAGAGAGAGAGATTGGGAGAGGCAGTGGTTAGTAAAGGGGCAGGGAAACAGATGCCATCCAGGTGGCCCCCCCAGAGGCTGAGAGAGGGACAGGAGGCAGAGGATCCAGGCTACAGTCTGGAACAGAGTGCACCAATTTCCAAAAGGGCCCCTTGTTTTTCTTTGAGAAATCTGTAGCTCCCTGGAGGAGAATGGCCCCTCTATCGTGCGCACACACACACACACACACACCACCAGACTGGGTTGTATTTGCTTCTCTTCTAAGGAAGAAACAGAAACTCAAAGACAGAAACTTGGAAAGGCGTGAACAGGAGTACAGAGGCAGAGAGAAGAGGCAGACAAGGACCTAGAGAGGCCCAGAGGCTGCTTCTGAGAGGAGGGGCAGCCCAACCCCAGAACATCGTGGGGAGGGACAGGCACTGCCCCCATCTGCCTGGACCTATCCCCAACCCCTCCTCCCAGGCCTCTGAGGCTCAGCTTCAAGCTCCCCATCTCCCCTCCAGGGCCCACCCCTGTGACATCCAGGGAGCAAACAGCAGCCCTGGGAGTGCTGAGCAGAGAAACCTCCGAGGAAAGGGTCTGGTGGCAGGAGAGCCATGGGGCAGACAGTCTCATGCTCAGAGAGGGCAAACAGAGGTGCCTGGTACATGGTCACAGAGAAGCCTGGGAACCCCAGCTCTCAGCGAAGGTTTGGTGTCGGAGATCCGCCAGGTGAGGTCCTGCTTGGACAAGAAGAATGGAGGTGCCTGGGTGGTAGAGTGCTGTGATGGGAGCATGTCGAGTTCAGACAGGGAAGAGTTACAGTTCAGAAAAGGCTTCCCAGGTGGCTCAGTGGCAAAGATTCCACCTGCCAATGCAGGAGACACCAGAGATGCACGTTCAGTCCCTGGGTCGGGAAGGTCCCTGGGTCGGGAAGATCCCCTGGAGGAGACATGGAAACCCACTCCCAGTGTTCTTGCCTGGAGAATCCCATGAACAGAGGAGCCTGGTGGGCTACAGTCCATAGGGTCACAAAGAGTTGGACACGACTGAGTGATTGAGAACACAGAGAGAAGGACAAGATCCACGAGTGAGGTTCAGTTTCAGAAACAAGATTGGGGTTTAGGGACTGAGGCCCCCGTCAAGGCTAGTGGGCAAGAGTTTCTGAGATGTGAGACCCAGGGTCTCCTTACGCCTCAGCTCAGGCTTCCCAAGGCTCAGTGATTCCTGCTCATCCACTTCAGAAGAACGGGGACCCTAGGAGGGAGCCTGGATACAACCAGATTTCTGCCAGCAGGAGACATCCTGGAGCTGACCTAGAGTCGGAAGAGCAGACAGCCCCGAAATTGTCCCCATCGCTGAAAGGAGTGGTCTAACCTACTTTATCAGCAGAATGTCTTAGCAAAGTGAGGCTGCTTAAACACTATAAACTGAGTTGTTATCAAGGGAACAGTGGAGGAAAGAAGAATTCACTTTGAAAGACTATGTGAATCCCTGATGGCAAACCTGAAGAATTAAGAGACCTTAAGGATAAAAGAGAACTCACCTCAACGAGATCAACCATTTCTTACAGAACCTTCATCCATTAACAAACCAGCTGGGCCTAGTGTCTAGGCCCTGGGGAAGCAACGGTTAACAAAATCCTGTCTTCTGGAGCGCTCAGTCTGGAGGGGGAGACAGAAAAGGGAAGGGGCACCAGCTCCTATCACAGGCTGATGACCTCCCATCATATGTGGCAAGACCCCCTGGTGTGTTGGAAATGACCTTTAAACACTGATCTGAAGGATAACTAAGGATGTACTTGGTTTGTCTGAGAGTGGAAAGAGGTGGCCGGCAGAGTATTTCAGTCCTTGAAAAATAAACCAGAGCTCTGGCAGACACAGCAAAGGAGAGAGTGAAGTTGGAAAAGACAGCTGATGGTATTTTTGGACGGAGGAGGCACAATCCTTGAGAACTGAACCTCTGGGGACCTTCTACCCTATCTGTCCGAGTGCCCCCTGGGGTCAGAGCCAGACCCCTGGGATAAACCAGGCAATGAAGACAGATCATCCTGGACTGTGTATGTTTGCATGCGGGGAGAGAGACCTTGTGATGATTACCCTACATGTCCAATAGGACTTTGATCTTCGGTATCAGTATTTATCTTCAGTAAAGTGGTGTTGGAGAAGACTCTTGAGAGTCCCTTGGACTGCAAGGAGATCCAACCAGTCCATTCTAAAGGAGATCAGCCCTGGGATTTCTTTGGAAGGAATGATGCTGAAGCTGAAACTCCAGTACTTTGGCCACCTCATGAGAAGAGTTGACTCATTGGAAAAGACTCTGATGCTGGGAGGGATTGGGGGCAGGAGGAGAAGGGGACAACAGAGGCTGAGATGGCTGGATGGCATCACTGACTCGATGGACGTGAGTCTGAGTGAACTCCAGGAGTTGGTGATGGACAGGGAGGCCTGGCGTGCTGCGATTCATGGGGTGGCAAAGAGTCGGACATGACTGAGCGACTGAACTGAACTGAAAGTATAATTTTACTTTATAGAAGTAAAATTTGCCTTGGGTTCTGCCACTGGGATTCCTCAACACATATGCCCAGAGGGAGCTTCCCCTTGCCGCTGCTCCTGAGTGGTTTCCAGTCTTGCCTTGTTTTCCCGGAATTTGCCAGGGAAGCTGTGGGGAGCCTTCAGGTAGCAGAGCAAAGCTGGGTGTGTGTCTGCTGCAAGGCCTTGCCCACTAAGCCCTTCCGACCAGCCTGCACTCTGCCCTCCCTGTTTGCTTCCTGTTGCCTGGACACTGGGAAAGCAGAAGGTGGTGCCAGAGGGGGTGGGGCTCAGAGGCAACAGAGCTTGGCCAGAGCTGCCTGGGGCGGTGGGAGTGTGAACTGTCAGGAGAGCAACATGCCCAGCCCAAGGGATAAGTGGAAGGTTTCCCAGTTTCCCCCCCTCCCTCCCTCCAACACGCTTCTCTCTCCCCCTACCAAATGCTCAGAAGAACACTGTGTTCCCGAACTGCACACGCTTTCCCCAGGGGGTCAGGCTGCACAGTAGCTGGGGTAGGAGATATCTGAAGGGGCATCATGAAGAAAACATGGATTTGTCTCATGTGGTCCCAAGAAGCAGAACTAGGGCCCCCAGAGGATGGTCAGGAAGACATGCAGTGACTCCATGTTAAGAACTTTCTGAGCATTGGGGTTGCTCTAAGACAGTTTGGGTTTTGCTTTATGAGGTAATAAGCAGCCTGTCTCTTAAGGTGTGCAAGCTCAGATGGTCCAACCATTTGATTAGTTTACAAAGAAGTTTCCAGGGTAAAAGAGTCTTGGATGTCATTTCCAGCCTTGACCTTCTGTGATTTGGTGCTCACTCCCACTAGCTCCGGGGACAAAGCAGTCTTTCCCAGGATCTGTACAAAAAACCTCATGAGCTCTGGGCAGTTTCTCCGACTCCCTACTCCCATTCAGCCCCTTGACTCCTCTTTCCAGGGACCCTATTCCTGTCACAGTCTCAAAGTCATCCAAGCGCAGGGAAGTGATGGCTACCCTACTCCCAAGAGGCTGTGGAGAGTGTGGGAAGAAATGCAGGGCTGGGAGGTTGGGAACTTGGAGGGTGAGGACAGCAGGAAGGTCTAAGCTATTTAAAGCCAGTCAAATCAAGAATAACTTAGTCTTTTCTGGGACTCTAGATTTCCGTGATGTTGGAAATGAATTTCTCCCAGGTAACCTTGGTGTGATTTGCCAGGATGTCTCTCAGAGGGTGGGAGAGGGAGGGAAAGGGGGGCAGGCCACCTCGGCAGCAGCCTGGAATGTGAGAGAGACGTTGGTCGGGAGTGAGCCACCCCTCCCCACAGTCCGCTCCCAGGCGCCTAGACCCCCAGAAGCAGCAGTGCGGGGGATGAGTGAGGAACCAGAGCGAGGCGTTCCGTGGACTCTCCACCCAGACTTCTTGTCTGAGACTCCAGCGTCTCCCCTCCACTGTCACCTCAACAGCTGCCACCCTTCCTCACCCCAAAAGCCCTGACTGGCTTTGAAATATCCTGAGCCCCTTTCATCTGAGCTTAATCAAAGTACTTTTACTGAGACCAATTAATGCCCAGAGGTGGCTAGAGTCACCGACGGGGATACTGAAGCTTTCAGGGGGTACTGGAGGACATCCCAGGACCCCACTGAGTCAGGGACAGCCTGGCTCAGCCACCAGAGCTGGCTGCTAAGTCGTGCCCCATTGGTGCTGCTTCTGCGGCAGGGGCAAAGGCTCTGAGACCGCCTCCAAGCACCAGTGCAGCGTGACACAGGCGATAGGCACACGTGCCCAGGAGGCAGCTGCCTGCAGACCTGACTCATTGCTCTGTGGTGGCGTCCAGCCACTGGATTTTCCAGGCTGCACCAGCCCAGTCTGATGTTGCAAGAACCAGAATACCCAAGGTTCAGCAGAAAGGGAGTTGGTACTCATAGTCAATCAGACACTCAAAGTCAATCAGGTACTCATACGACAAAGTTAATAGCTTGGGCACTTTTGTTTTTCTTGCAAGGTTCTAACATCTGCACATCAACAAAGACAATGCACCAATGAGCGTTTCTTACCCCCAGATTTCCTCCACGCCGAACCACAGCTTGGAATTTCACAGCCTCCCAGAGACCCCTAAGCTGATATAGCAGCTTGGAGGGGTACACAGAGTTCATTTCTACCCCTGAGCCCTAGGAGGGAAAGTTGAAGCCACCCCTAGGAGAAAACACTGCCCACCCAAAAGTCCGGCCTCAAGTAACAAGTCTGTGGCTGGTTGTTCCTGAATGGGGCAGGTGGGAAGCCGTGGGGGGGAGATCCATTATGCTTTCAAAACACTTTCAATTTTCTCTCTTTATCTCCATGTCCCACCCCCGCCCCCCTGCAAGCTGGGCTTACTACAGTCCCTTGCTGGCCCTTCCACCATATCACGCAGCCTGAACCCTCCAGCCCCCATTTAACACCAGGGAACCTTTCCCTGTAATTATCTCCTTTGCCATTCCTCAGTGAGAAAGGGGGAGGATTTATAAAAGGTGACCAGATGCAGCCAGCTGGCCTCAGATGACAGCTGCCTACCTGGCTGTCAGGAATGCTCCACTTCTAGGGATTAGATTCCTGCTGATGACTCAGGCCAGTCCTGAAGCCGCAGAAGCCTGTGTGGGGCTTCTCAGTTATCCTGAGAGAAGAAATCAAACCTCTCTCACATCACGGGGCAGCTCAGAGAATCCCTAGAGGGGACAACTCTGAGGGGAGAACTCTTAAGATTTCCCCCCAAACTATCTTCATGTGATCAGAGGTGGCTATATTCTCCCATCTCCAAAGCCAAACCCCAGTCATGTAACTTCTAGCTGCCCACCCAAGGCCATGTCAAGACAGTCTCACTTTTAGGCTTTGGGATCTGTCAGGCTCCAATTTGGGGCTTCCCTGGTGGCTCAGACGGTAAAGTATTTGCCTGCAATGCAGGAGACCTGGATTCGATCCCTGAGTTGGGAAGATCTCATGGAGAAGGGCATGGTAACCCATTCCAGTATTCTTGCCTGGAGAATCCCCATGGACAGAGGAGCCTGGCAGGCTACAGTCCATGGGGTTGCAAAGAGTCGGACACGACTGAGCGACTAAGCACAGCACAATACAGGCTCCATTTCACCTGCAAAGAGTTCTCAAGAAGTGTTGGTCTTGCTTTTAACCCACAAAATTGGACCATTTTTCTCTACCTGGCTCAGAAGTTAACAATGGGCACGGAAGCCCTTTTCTTCTTGACCTTCACTCCAAGGGGGCTTGTTCCTCGCAGCCCTGAGCTGGATGACATAGGTAAGAAGCTGGGCAAACTCCAGGCACCCAAGGCCCTTTCTAACTTTCCTGTGAAGAAGGTCCCCTGGAACAAGTAAGGACCCGCTCCTTACTTGTAAGGTCCCTGCAGGTATTATTAACTGTGCAGTAAAAGTGCTGCACTCAGTATGTCAGCAAATTCGGAAAATTCAACTGTGGCCACAGGACTGGAAAAGGTCAATTCTCATTCCAATCCCAAAGAAGGGTAACGCCAAAGAATGTTCAAACCACCATACAAATTTCACTCATTCCACGTAGTGCCTAATGCATTTGAGCCAAGTGATGCTCAAAACCTTTCAAGCCAGGCTTCAGCAGTACGTGAACTGAGAACTTTCAGATGTATAAGCTGGGTTTCAAAGAAGCAGAGGAACCAAAGACCAAATTGCCAGCATTCACTGGGTCATGGATAAAGCAAGGGAATTCCGGAAAAACATCTGCTTCATTGACTGCTAAAGCCTTTGACTGTGTGGATCACAACCAACTGTGGAAAATTCTTTAAGAATTTTATCTGTCTCCTGAGAAACCTGTATGCAGGTCAGGAAGCAACAGTTAGAACCGGACATGAAACAACTGGTTCAAAATTGGGAAAGGCGTAGGACAAGGCTGTATATTGCCACTCTGCTTACTTAACTTATATGCAGAGTACATCATGCGAAATGCCTGGCTGGAATCAAGATTGCCAGGAGAAATATTAACAACCTTAGATACTCAGATGACACCACTCTAGTGGCAGAAAATTAAGAGGAACTAAAGAGCCTTTTGATGAGGGTGAAAGAGGAGGGTGAGAATGCTGGCTTGAAACTCAGCATTAAGAAAACTAAGATCATGGCATCCAGTCCCATCACTTAATGGCAAATAGAAGGAGAAAAGGTGGAAGCAGTGACGATTTTTTTTTTTTCTTGGGCTCCAAAAATCACTGCAGACATTGACTGCAGCCATAAAATTTACAGATGCTTGCTCCTTTGAAGGAAAGCTATGACAAACCTAGACAGCATTTTAAAAAGCAGAAACATCACTTTGCTGACAAAGGTCCAGGTAGTCAAAGCTATGGGTTTTCCAGTAGTCATGTATGGATATTAGAGTTGGACCATAAAGGCTGAGCGCCAAAGAACTGATGCTTTCAAATTGTGGTGCTGGAGAAGACTCTTGAGGGTTCCTTGGATGGCAAGGAAATCTGACTGCAGTCCAAACAGCTGACTCATTAGAAAAGACCCTGATGCTGGGAAAGATTGGAGGAGGAGGGGGCCACAGAGGATGAGATGGTTGAATGGCATCACTGGCTCAGTTGACATGAATTTGAGCAAACTCTGGGAGATAGTGGAGGACAGAGGAGCCTGGAGTGCCGCAGTCCATGGGGTCACAGAGAGCTGGCGACTGAACAGCTAGGAACACTTAGAACCTAAGCACGTTGGCCGGCCCTCTCAGCGGCTGCCGTGTTGTCTCTCCCATCCCAGGCTGGGTACCACATCTTTACAAGACCCCTGGGGAGGACGAGACCAACTTCTTCAGGTACGAGGGATGCACTTAGGGGAAGTGAAAGGGAGCAGGGAAGGTGAGCAAGCCTCTTCCCCACACTGCTGGTGAGGCTGCCCATCTGATTTAGGGAGGAAGGGGACAGCAGTCTTCCCTAGTGGGGATGATGAGGAAGGAGCCTGGGGAAGATGCAGAGGCAGAGGCAGCACAGGAAGCAGCTTGCCCACACTCCCTGGGTCCTAGAAATGAAGGACTCTTGCCCAAGGCCCTAGTAACCTGGTGCTGTAAACACCTGGGATGCGCCCGGCAGCTGTCCTCCGCCTCCTCTCAGCACAGGACCCACCGAAGGAGACAAGACCGGGCTTTGGATTGGAGAAATGAAACTGAGGGGGAGGGAGGTTGCCATAGTGATGGGAGCTGGATGGAGGCCCTTTCCTCACAAAGGCATACAAAAATGGGGAACTGGCTCCATCTCTGGAAGCTAGTACACAGCCCAAAATGGGAGCCTGATCATCAAGTCCTTCTAAATAGGCTGCTGCTGCTGCTGCTGCTGCTGCTGCTGCTGCTAAGTCGCTTCAGTCGTGTCCAACTCTGTGCAACCCCATAGATGGCAGCCCAACAGGCTCCCCCGTCCCTGGGATTCTCCAGGCAAGAACACTGGAGTGGGTTGCCATTTCCTTCTCCAATGCATGAAAGTGAAAAGTGAAAGTGAAGTCACTCAGTTGTGTCTGACTCTTTGCGTCCCCATGGACTGCAGCCTACCAGGCTCCTCCGTCCATGGGATTTTCCAGGCAAGAGTACTGGAGTGGGGTGCCATCACCTTCTCCGCTAAATAGGCTGAGACTCTTCTAAAGATACAAGAAATAAGGTGGAAAGCAAGAGCAGACTGACACGGATGAGATGCTTCTCTGGGATTGGAACCAGGTTCACTGTGTTCACTGGAAATTTACTTCATTAGAAATGTACCTAGCATCTGGCAGGTACTCAGAGATACTTGGGCAAGTGAATGAATGAATGAAGAATATTTTGAGGAAGAGTGAGGCAAGCTAACATTGAGAAAGATGGCTTTGGGAAGCCCCACTTGTTGGAGTGAGGGGGACTAAAGAGAGCTGGCCACTTGAGTGAGGGGATAGCTGTGTTAGGTAAGGGGACCGGGCAGGTAGGGTGGTGCCCTGATGGGAGATGGGGCTGGTGCCTGTGTGGTGACACTACCAAGAGTTGAAAGGGCTCTGGCAGGAAAGGGCTGAGAAAGGAGGGTGAGCCCCAGGTCCAAACATCACCCTCTCAACATTCATGGTCTGAGACATAGGCATGTGCCTGTAAGAGCTGTGGCACCTCCTTCCCCAGCCCTTGCCCCAGCCCCTCCCTGAGACAGCATCTCTAGCTCCTTGCCATGAAATGCCTCTGCGCTGGGCATGGAGTGGGGACAAAGATCAGACTGAGCTGAAAGTGGACATGATGACAGCATGCCAGAGGGTCACCAAAAAAGCCAGGAGACCCCAGGACAAAGGGACCACCTGGCTTAGGAGGGTTGAGCATGAGAGAGAATCCTTCCATTTCTGTCTGCGACCATCATACTGCCCACAGCCCAGGGCCCCCATAACTTATTTTTTTCCCCATTTAGTCCAGAGCAGCCACATTTCCCACAGCAAGAAAGCTGGACTATCCCTTAGAGAAGTAGAATAGATTTAATCTATAACTCAGAACTGTCTAGATTAGCAGCAGTTATGGACGTCAAGAGCTGGGGAGGAACCTGCCCCCCTTGAAGGCATCTTGAGGGGCAGAGGGGTTCCCTCAGTTCATGGAAGTGTTGACTGGGATGTTAGCTTTGCGCTCAGCTTCAATGCAGTACTTCTCAGGAAGGCCGGTGGCTCTGCAGGGAAAACAAAGGGTGGGCATAAGCGGTGGGGATGGTGGGGAGGGGACCAAAGAGACAGCAGAAGCAGGCTTAAAGAACCTAGGGATCTGTATTCCTGAGCCTGGTCCCACCACCCATTCCCCAAACACATCCCTGTCAAGGCTCCAGCATCCTGCTAAGGAGTTCCCCAGAGAACCAACCAAGGAAGTCCCAGTTTTAGAACATCTGCAGGAGCCCCCTTCAGAGGGCAACAGCCCATGTGAGCCTGGAGTCGGGCAGGAGGCCCTCCCCACGCCCCTATCACCGTCCCTTCCTTCCCCTAACCCTGAGCCTTCCGGGCTGCCTCCCTGGGGAAGGGGAGAGCAACGGGGGAGGAAGGGACCCCAGTGCACCTCAGCTCCTCGAGCTTTTTCCTCTTGATGTCTTCAATGCGCTCACGCCGCTTCTGGGCCTCCTCCTTGAGGCGCCGGCCCTCGTCGAAGGTGGCAATCCGGGCCTGCACCTGCTTCTGCTGGTTCTCCCGCACCTGGCGCCGGAGCTCGTTGGCGTGCTGTAAGCGCCCTGTAGCCTTTTTCTCTTCCTCCAGCCGCTCCTTTTCAATCTGCTCTCGCTGGGCCCTGAAGGAGGGACATGGGCTGTCGAATGGGCTAGGCTGAGCTGCCCCAACCCAGGGAAGGGTCTGGGGGAGTTCCTGGGTGGGCTCCTCTAGGAACATGCTTCAGAGACCAAAGCCCTCCCTCCCTTTCTGTGGCTCAGAGATCAAGCCCAAAGGCTGTTCCCAGTCAGGCCCAGGTTCAGGGGCGTGTGACTCTATGCCATGGGCATGTTTAGAAGGGCCCCTTGCTTGGCCTAAGTCTCTGCTATTTTAATTGTTGAACAAAGAGCTCTACATTCTCATTTTTTACTGGGCCCTATAGATTTTGTAGCTGGCCCTACACCCAGGATTTCACCCACCGGAAACTATTTATTTATTTATTTTTGGCTTTGCTGGGTCTTCATTGCTTCTCGGGCTTTTCCTTTCTTTTCTCTAGTTGCAGCAAGCAGGGGCTACTCTTCGGCTGTGGTTCACAGGCTTCTCACTGTAGTGGCTTCTCTTGTTGCCGAGCACAGGCTCTAGGGTGGGCAGGCTCCAAGAGCCGCGGCACGTGGGCTCAGTACTTGCAGCTCCCAGGCTCTAGAGCGGACTCAGTAGCTGTGGCACATGGGCTTACCTGCCCCGCGGCATGTGGGATCTTCCCAGACCAGGAATCGAACCGAATCTCCTGCATTGGCAGGTGACTCTTAACCACTGAGCCTCCAGGGAAGCCCCACTGGAAGCCATTGTCCTACTCTGCTCTCTGGTAACAATGCCTGACTCCTCTCCAGCTTGTTCTGAGATAATCTTTCCCCCTCTCCCTTACTTCCCTGCCATTATCAGTAATAATGACATTATCAAAACCAACAAAGAGGATGCTTAGGAAGTTCAAAGAAGTAAAATCTGTGATCTTGGTTCTCCTTAATTGCTGGAAGAAGAAGGAACTTTGCCTGTTATCTCTTACTTCTCTTCCTGCTCCAATTCTAAACTTCTTTCAGGAGACTCTTCCACAAGAAAACTTAATTGAACCCTGACACCCGAGGGAAAATGGCTAATGTAGACCAGATATGTTCAGGAAAAAAAAAAAAAAAGCTCAAATGAAATGCATTCACATCTCAGAGGAAATGCAATCATCATAGGCCATCTTGAGCTAACATCTTCTTTCTTTCTCAGTGTAATCAAAAATAAAATATAAAATCATCTTAGGCCAGGATGTCTCAACTGAGGTCACTCATACCCTAACCAAGAGCACCACTTCCCTGACTCACTTCCTTCAGTCATCTTCCAAGCTCCGCCATGCATGGTGTGTCCTCCAACTCCGAGCAACTCTTTTTTGTTTTTTTAATTTACTTATTTGTCTGCACCGGGTCTTAGTTGTGTATACAAGATCTACACTCCGGCATGCAGGGTCTAGTTCCGACCAGGAATCAAACCAGGGCCCCCTGCTTTGGGAGTGTGGAGTCTTAGCCACCGGCCCACCAGGGAAGTCCCCCAGCAACTCTCTTACACCATGCAGATACCTTCCAAATGTCTATACCTTCTACAGAGGCTTCTCAGTTTATCAAAAGAAAACTGCTGACACATCTGTGAAAGCAGAAGACTCTTCCCCTTGCCTTGCCATCATGTTCCTACATAGAAAACAGTTTTCTATCATTTCACATGATGTGAAACAGGGTGGAAATGGGGGACCTATATGTGTCACCAGAGAGCCCCTGAGGTGGCATGCAATCGGAAACCGGAACAGGAAGGGCCCAGTTATTCCACAGGATTGGGGCTAGGATCCTGGAGCCTGGCTGCATTACCATCATCTGGGGACTTTCAAAACTACTGGTGCCTGGGCCTCACCCTAGACCCATTCAGTGAGAGTTTCTGGCGGTGGTCCCTGGGCACCAGTACCTTTTGAAAGCTGCCAGGCATTTCCAAGAACCACTGAGTAGGGTAGGTCAGCTATTTATGCTTAGTCAAGAGGCTGACAGTTAAAGGCATCCCTCTGTCCAGAAGCAGGAAGTCCATATATAGGCCATAGAGGAGGCCATGCTTTTGTAGTAGGAAAAGCTCAATTGCTGACCATGGCAGAGACGCTCCTAGCATGTGGAGACACTGACCATAGTGATCACATGGCCCTGGAGACACCAGGTCTGGATGCTAACCTAGAACAAATGGTGAGATTGAACTTCTCCAGAGGGCTGGTCTAGCTTTAATAACTGACTAGTCCATGTGCTTCAGGCAAACAAAGCAAAGAAGGGACAAATGGGTCAGTGGCAACAGTAGGGCTTTAATTTCTTTTCATTAACATGTATTAGTGACTGCTAATCCCAGAAGGCAATGGCACCCCACTCCAGTACTCTTGCCTGGAAAATCCCATGGATGGAGGAGCCTGGTAGGCTGAAGTCCATGGGGTCACTAACAGTCGGACACGACTGAGCGACTTCACTTTCACTTTTCACTTTCATGCATTGGAGAAGGAAATGGCAACCCACTCCAGTGTTCTTACCTGGAGAATCCCAGGGACGGGGGAGCCTAGTGGGCTGCCATCTATGGGGTCGCACAGAGTTGGACACGACTGAAGCGACTTAGCAGCAGCAGCAGCAGCAGCAGTGACTGCTAAAGGCAACCCAGATGTCCAAGAGCACAGAGGCTGGGGAGGGCAGATATCTAAAAGGCAACCTGGAGTGCAGGGGCAGAAGCTTTGGGGCCGTTAAGGAAACTGGCATCTTTATCAGATATCTGGAGACCATGGCATGACCCTTGAGGGCAAGGAGAGCTACAAAGCCAAAGGACATCACAGCCAATGGAGGTAGGCTGAGGGTCCACAGTCCCATACAAGTCCAGGAACTTGGCTCCAGCAAGGACGACAATTCCTATAGACTGTTCTGTCTCTGCCCAGGGATCCAGGGGCCTGGTCTGGCATGCAACTAACTGGGGCAGTAGCAAGAAGGACTAAGAGCATGTAGACCAAGAAAGCTGGGCTGCTCCACTCAATCTCTACCTATCTGAGCATAATTTCGGGCTGCTCCACTCAATCTCTACCTATCTGAGCATAATTTCTGCAATTTGTACCACTCTGCCGCAATTCAAATTTCATTTGTTTCCTTTATTTGTATAATTTTTTTTGGTTTAAGCTTGGCTGCACTTCACAGCATGCAGGATCTTAATTCCCCAACAAGGCAGTGAAGTTCTGTTAGCACCGAAGTGCTAACCACTGGACAACCAGGGAATTCCCCAGTTTGTTTCCTTTTTTTATTTTTTTAATCTTATACAGTCTGAACCAGAGTAAGAGGTGAGTCTTTCCCAGTTAGGCCAAAACAATTAGAGCTAGGAGAACACCGCAGGGGCCCGGTCTGGTGGTGGCAGATCTAACTAGTAGAAAGTAGAGCCACTGAGACTGCTGGCTGCCTTGGGGGAGGAGGAGGGAGACAGAGACAGTGCGAGATGCGAACACTTAACTTCCACTTAGAGCTGGAATCATCACTGAGCCAACAGAGAGAACAAAAGTAAAAGGATAACGAGCTGGTGAGGCAGGAAAGGTGGATGCATACAGGTGAGATCCATCCAGATATGAGTCCCTAATATCCTTCCTACATGAACGGGCAAGGATGGTGTTTTATTCATCTCTAACACCAACACCACAACATCCAGCACAGAGCCTTGAATTTATGTGCTTAATATATATTTGTCAAACGAATGGCAAAGACCTCCCTTAAAGCCCTGCTCTGATGACTTGCAACCCAGAGCGTGTGAGTTCTTCTCTCTCTGTCCTCAACCTCTCCTGCTGCAGTTTCAGCCCAAACTTGCTGAGGAACATGGAGACAGAGACGGTAGAAGGGCCCAGAGTTATATCTTTATTCATACTTTTAATGCTCCTGGGTTCAGTTCAGTTCAGTCACTCAGTCGTGTCCGACTCTTTGCGACCCCATGAATCACAACACACCAGGCCTCCCTGTCCATCACCATCTCCTGGAGTTCACTCAAACTCAAGTCCATCAAGTCGGTGATGCCATCAAGCCATCTCATCCTCTGTTGACCCCTTCTCCTCCTGCCCCCAATCCCTCCCAGCATCAGAGTCTTTTCCAATGAGTCAACTCTTTGCATGAGGTGGCTAAAGTACTGGAGTTTCAGCTTTAGCATCATTCCTTCCAAAGAAATCCCAGGGCTGATCTCCTTCAGAATGGACTGGTTGGATCTCCTTGCAGTCCAAGGGACTCTCAAGAGTCTTCTCCAACACCACAGTTCAAAAACATCAATTCTTTGGTGCTCAGCTTTCTTCACAGTCCAACTCTCACATCCATACATGACTACTGGAAAAACCATAGCCTTGACTAGACGGACCTTTGTTGGCAAAGTAATGTCTCTGCTTTTCAATATGCTATCTAGGTTAGTCAATGGCACCCCACTCCAGCACTCTTGCCTGGAAAATCCCATGGATGGAGGAGCCTGGTAGGCTGCAGTCCATGGGGACGCAAAGAGTCGGACACAACTGAGTGACTTCACTTTCACTTTTCACTGTCATGCATTGGAGAAGGAAATGGCAACCCACTCCAGTGTTCTTGCCTGGAGAATCCCAGGGACGGGGGAGCCTGGTGGCCTGCCATCAATAGGGTCGCACAGAGTCGCAAACGACTGGAGTGACTCAGCAGCAGGTTAGTCATAACTTTTCTTCCAAGGAGTAAGCGTCTTTTAATTTCATGGTGCAATTACCATCTGCAGTGATTTTGGAGCCCAAAAAATAAAGTCTGACACTGTTTCCACTGTTTCCCCATCTATTTCCCATGAAGTGATGGGACCAGATGCCACGATCTTCGTTTTCTGAATGTTGAGCTTGAAGCCAACTTTTTCACCCTCCTCTTTCACTTTCATCAAGAGGCTTTTTAATTCCTCTTCACTTTCTGCCATAAGGATGGTGTCATCTGCATATCTGAGGTTATTCCAGCACAAGCTGGAATCAAGATTGCCAGGAGAAATATCAATAACCTCAGATATGCTCCTGGGTAAATAATCCCAATAACCCCCAATTCCTTAAACACTTCCAGGCGCTATTAATATATTTCCATTCTCTAATAAAACTCTTGGCTCAAGTGTCTTTGAAATATTTCCATCACCCATCTAGGTAGAATGCCCCACATGACCGCAGTCAAGGTGGCTGTGCATCTGTCTACGGACATGCCAGAAAGCACCTGTCCACCCTGTACGGACCGTCCCTGCCACAGCACTCGGAAAGGAAGCCGAGGGTCCCAGCCCCTCCTACCGGAGAATCCTCTCGAACTCATCCCGGTCCCGTTGCACCTGGACAGCCAGAGTGTGCTCCTTGAAAGCCACCTGTTCTAGTCGACTTTTCCGCAGCTTGGCCTCTGTTTCCATCTTCTTCTGTGCGTTTTCCTTTTCTTTTCTGCGCCACTCTCTGTCGGCAACCTCCTGATTGCGCTTGGCCCGCAGGGCATCCTGGGAAAGGAGAGGGTGGGGGAGGCCAGTGAGGGCGCAAAAAACACCCTCAGGTCCCTTTAGGAAGACGCCTGCTCCAGCTGACCCAGCCTGCTTCGAGAAGCCTCCGGAATTTCTCTAGCAACAAGGTTATGCTACGAGAGAACAAACGGAAACCTGTCATAGAACTTTCAGGTCTATGACACCCTGAAGGGTCATCTTGTCCTTCCCCCCCCACCCCCAGCTTATCCCAGTTCTTCTCCTACACCTCAAACACCTCCAGGCAGTCCTGCGATTGCTTCTAATTTTAAAAACTGCTAATTATGGAGATGCCACAGTTTCCTCCTCCCGTGACACATTTCAATAGTTAAGGTTGAAAGTTCTTTATGTGGCAGCCAAAAACTTTCTCTTGGATGTTAGGCAGGAAATGCACTCCTCAATGCTTGCTGCCATAGGTGTGGGAGCAGGCCCACCCCTCCATCCTCAAACTGCTGAAGTCGAGGTACCTTGCATCCTCTCTTCTATACCCTCACCCTCGAGGCCATTTTACAGGCTGTCAAAGGAGTAGTTAAGGGGGTGTGAGGGGCTGAGGGAAGCCAAGATCGAACAGGTACCTGCTCTGCCTGGTAATCCTGGGCTTTCTCCTGCATGGCCCTCAGGCGGGCAATCTCCTTCTCTTTCTCCCTCCGGATTCTCTCCTGCTCAGCCTCAAACTCTGCTTCTCGGGCCTGCCAGGAAGAAAAGATCTCATAGAATGGCTCCCCTCTGCCCCAGCCTTGCAGAAAGAAACTGAGCCCCTGTCTGTTCAGTATGTCCCCTACCCCTCCCTGACTCCGTTTTTTAAAATTTATTTATTTTTAATTGAAGGATAACTGCTTTTTAATTGAAGGATAATTGTATGACTCCTTTTAATGTAGGGCAACATGACTAGCAATGCATAGCTATGAAACTAATCAGCATTTGTAAGAAGCTTCACTGCTTACAAAATGTGTTCTCCTGGTAATATCCCAGAGAGTTCTCACAATGTCTCATGAGATAGATATTCAATATGAAGAAACTAATGCTCATAAAATTCAAGGGTCCTGTCCAAGACTGCACAGCTTGTAAACCACCAGATTCACCTACAAGTGAGCCCAGACTTCATGCTCTGTCCTCTACTTCACAATTTCCAAGTTGCAAGGCCTCTGGGCCAAGTTTTTAGAAATAATAACTGTGGCTTCCTGCCTGGCTTATAAAGTACAGCAGGTGGAAGTTATCTCATTAGTCCTTGGGCAAATGGCCAGCCATGTGATGTCCAGTCCCCCCAGCGGTTGGCAGTTACCTAAGGACTGAGCCATCAAAATTAGTTCCCTTTGCCACTTCTCTGAAAGAGCAGACATATCCCTAAAAGCTTTCCATATTCTGGGGTAGTCATAAGACGAATGGCTTCAGTTGGGTGGAAATGTGATCATCCCATAGAGAATCTTCCTTAGCCTTGTTCTACCTGTCTAGACTTCTGTGCACTGCAGTGAGTTATCTGCTGTGAAGTGTGCATGGCTGGATGTGTGTCAAGCTGGTCTCTTTGCTCAGCGTTGCCCTATACGGCAGGGCAGGGAACTCTGGAGGCTTCCACCAGCAATCTCTGCCTTCAGGGCAGCCTTTAGGGGCAGCCTCAGCTGTAAGAGTGGAGACCACTGTGAGGTCAGGGAGGGGCTTGTGATATCCTTGGAGACTTATGGTGGGTTGTGGTCGTGCCCAAGTGCCCAATCCCTTTGCCAGTCTCCACCTCTCTCAGCTCCTTCTGCTAATGACCTTTCCGGGTATGAAGGTCATACATTGTCCTGGTCAGAAATCTAGGGCAGTTCCTCATCATTCCACACTTGCAGCACTGCTCAAGGTCCAAGGCCTCCCCAACAACTGCTCTCAGCTCTCCATCATCTCACCACCTCATTTCCCATCACAACCACCAGAGACTCTCTGCTGCAGCCAATAGACCTGTTCACAACTCCTACACATGACTGGCTTATTATCACCACCATCATCCACTCAGGAACAGTTGCTGACATCCATATGAGGTACATGATATTATTCTAGGTATGTTCAGCCTAGTCTGGTAACTGGACACTCTGAGGCATTTAGGATCTTTTCCATCACTGAGTTACTAGGTTGCAAGAAGTGAGTGATTAGATGAGACAACACACACAGAGCACTTAGCACAGAGCCCGTGCACAGACTAAGCACTTGATAAATGGTTAGCGGCATGATCGTTATTATGCAGAAACCCATGTTCCAAGTCTTGCATTCTCACTGTTCCCTGCATATACCTGGCATTCAATGAAGAAGCCAGAACCAATAAACAAGCTTTGTTGAGCTTCATTTTCTGTGGTTTGCATTTGGAGTATTGAGGTATATCAAACATGCCTTTTCCAATTGTACCCACACCCTCCTCCAGTAAGACTTCCTTAGAGAAGTGTGGTGTCATCACAGAACCTCGAAGCTAGGAGGGGAGACAGGACTACCACATGAGGAATTGAATAACTGTCCTCCCTTCTCTTCTCACAGAAATCCATGTTCACTCCATCTAGACCATGTCTAAAAGCTTTTCTTTGCCCTCCATTCCTCATAGACCCCAATCATGCCATCGCCCCAGAAAGAATCAACACATTCACGAGCTGCATATCTCCCTGGAACTGTTCTCATGCATTGCTCTCTGCTCCACAGTGTGGTTGAAGGCTCTGCTTTCCAAATCTAGCACCAAGTAAAGGATGCCCAAGATAGGAATCTTCACAAGAAATTTACGGGGCAGCTGACTCATAATTACTGGAGATATAATTATCCAGGTCATGAGGAATCCACAAAATCTTCACTGTCACCAATTGTTTTAATTTTCTTCCCTGCCTGAACCTGACCCTCATCCCAACTTCCAATCAAAGGTGTTAACAAGGGTAACACACTAATTAGGGTGTCCTTTGCAGGCTATTCTCTGGTAATGAACAAGGAGACTGGCCAGGTAGAAAGGGAAAAAGAAGCCAGGCCCTTGAACTAAGGACGTAAATTTTCAGGCTGATGACGTGGCTGCCTTCTGTTGAGTTCACTCAGGACTCATGTCTGCCCCTCCCTAAGACAGACATTCCATTCCTGCTCAGAAGTCCCAGGCACCAGAAGGCGGGTCCCTACCATCTTCTTCTTGGTGAACTCCATCACCATCTGGTCGGCCAGCTTCTCCTGAGCCAGCAGCTCTGCTTTCTGCCTCTGGTTTTCATCGTTGATGCGTTTGATCTCAGCCTGCATCTTCAGCTTTTGCTGGTGCCTCTGTTCCAGGTCCTGCCACCAAAGGGAGAGAGCCTCAGAGAAGAAGAAGAGAGACAGAAAGATACTGGCCTACCAGGATGGAGAGACACGGAGGGAGGCAGGGAGAGAGATGCACGCTCTGCAGTCTAGCTCTCATTACTGGCCTTGATTCAAACTATTCTTTCCAGGATCGTCCATGACCTCTTCTAGCCAAACAGCCCTTGACAGTCTTCATCCACCTTGACTTTGTGGAAGCCTTGACACTGTTGATCTCTATTCAGTCTCAAGGAGTAAAGGCTCTTAAAATTCTACTCCGTGTCTCCCACGTGTCAAGCAAAATCCTATCACTTGTTCATAATGTTTTCCTCTTGCCTTCAATTCCCTTCTCCTATTCTAACCCAAATTTTTGGTCTCTGTTCAATAATGATAATTAAAATAATAAAGTATGACACTAATTGAGTACCCTTTTTTGGCTATGCCACAGTATCTTAGTTTCCCGACCAGGGAGGGAAACCTTGCCCCCTGTAGTGGAAATGCAGAGTCTTAACCACTGAACCACCAGGCAAGTCTCAAGGAAGTCTATTCTTATGAATAGAAAGTACTTTACATAACTTTATATAACCTACCTCTAATACCTAAGTGGACCCCCAAACCCTGAAAATTAGGTCTTGTTACTAGGTGTTCTTTGGAAGGACTGATGCTAAAGCTGAAACTCCAATACTTTGGCCACCTTATGCGAAGAGTTGACTCATTGGAAAAGACCCTGATGCTGGGAGGGATTGGGGGCAGGAGGAGAAGGGGACGACAGAGGATGAGATGGCTGGATGGCATCACCGACTCGATGGACATGAGTCTGAGTGAACTCCAGGAGTTGGTGATGGACAGGGAGGCCCGGCATGCTGCGATTCATGGGGTTGCAAAGAGTCGGACACAACTGAGCAACTGAACTGAACTGAACTGAACTGATCTTTCTCATGCAAATGGAAAAACTGAGGCCCAGAGTTTAAGTGACTTACCCAGGACCATAGAACTAATAAACTCCAGAGCCCAGAATTTTGGAACCCAGTCTATCTTAATTAAAGTTCCAATTGTCTCTGGAACTCTGACTTGATTGCCCCAAGTTTTCATTCTCTCTGCATTTCTGAATTCCCTTTGCACCTAGGATGGTGATATACCTCCTGGGATTTGATTAGATGCTGCTTTGTGGGGCCCACCAACTTCCTGAGTGTTCATTCTGTCCCAGCCAGAGGACAGGGACCACGTGTCACATGTCTTCTCTTTCCTAATACTGAGAGGAAAACAGCAAATACTCAATAATGAGGCAGAGAAGATGGGGAAGAAGGTGAGAGGCAAGTGAGAAAGGGAAAAAAAATCTCAGAAGCACAATGAGTAATGGAGATCAGAGTCCTCATCATCATGAGTGATAAGAGCCCTTCTAAGAAATGAGCTGGAGCCTTTGAAAGCTCCCAGTGGTCAGACCACTTCTGAGCACATCCCCAGGCCCTGATGCAGTGGGGCACTGGGATCGTGTGCTGGGTCCTCCCTATCCTCTCAAACTTGGACTCCTTGCTTCAAACTCTCGTACCCATCAACTCACCCCACCTCCCACACTGCTCCCAGCCACCTCCACTTCTTCGAAGACTAACCCCCACTAGTCTTCCCAGTTTCTGCCCTAACGCATCCCAGGCAACGCTGCTGGCCCTCCCCCAGCTTGGCTCGCTGCCCTGTTCAGGGCCCTTCCTCCAGGGAGCCTCTGAACAGAAAAGCACAGTGCTGTCTGCCTCCTGCCAGGTCCGTGTGGTGCCTGAGTCATGACTGCCAGCATTCCCTCAGTCTCCACGCACGAGCCTCCTGGCTCACTCCACAGTCCCTGTCCTGCTGCTCCAACTCCCACAGCCTTTCTTCCTCATCTCCCTTTCTTCTTTTCCTTCTTACCTTTTTTTCCCCATCAGTTTTAGGCCTGACATTGGTATTCAGAGTGAAAGCAAAAGTGTTTAATCCTTCATCTGACTCTTGCAATTCCATGGACTGCAGCCCGCCAGGCTCCTCTGTCTACGGGACTATCCAGGCAAGGATCCTAGAGCGGGTTTCCATTCCCTTCTCCAGGGCATCTTCCCAACTCAGGGATCGAACCCATGTCTCTTAGGTCTACCTGCACTGAAAGGTGGGTTCTTTACCATCTGAAGGCAGTATTTAAATCCACTGACCCTCAAAGCTAGAAAAGCTGCTGACTTCTGATCTATGACATACATATAATCATATATTCATTAACTTACTTCTTTGCTTATTTACTTTTTTTGGTTTGTTTTTGTGGGTTCATTTCATTTTCAAGAAACCAAAGAACTTTCCCTGTTTCTCATCTTTGAAGCCATTGCAAAGCAACCCCACACTGACTCCTGACACTCTCTGCATCTTGCTAGCAAGCTGGGAAAAACTGTCCCTGCACCACCAGGGGGCTTCACTGGTGGCTCAGCTGGTAAAGAATCCACCTGCAACGTGGGAGACCTGGGTTTGACCCCTGGGTTGGGAAGATCCCCTGGAGAAGGGAAAGACTACCACTCCAGTATTCTGGCTTGGAGAATTCCATGCACTGTTCGCAAAGAGTTAATGCCGTTCTAAACTGGTGAGGCAGAGGTTTCTATCTCTGCTCCATAATACTTCCTGGAGACTCAGGGAGTGCCTAGAAGGACAGGAAAAGGACAATGACATAACACCTGAGTAACTGTTGACTCAGTGACACCTGGAACTCTCTCAATGAGCCCGTGCGTGTGTTCTCAGTCCCTTTAGTTGTGTCCAACTCTGTGCAACCCTATAGACCGTAGCCTGCCAGGTTCCTCTGTCCATGGGATTCTCCAAGGCAAAAATACTGGAGTGGGTTGCTATGCCCTCCTCCAGGGGATTTTCCCAACCCAGGGATCGAACCTGTGGCATCACTTGCATCTTCTGCATCGCAGGTGGATTCTTTACCACTGAGCCACCTGGAAAGCCCCCTCAATGAGCCCACTGGAGAATTTGGATTCTCCAGTATTCTGCATGTCTAGCCCAGACCCGTCCTTTCTGGCCCTTTCCTGAACCAGGAGCGTGGCCAGGTCTTGTCTGTCTTCTTGGCCTTGTTGGTCCCCTTCTCAAGCAGCTTACAAAGTTGCCTGCCCCTCATCTCCCCTAGCCATCCAGTGATCTGCCTCCCACTTCTCACACCGTACCTTAGCCAGCAGGTGCTCTGAGAAGCCTTCATAATTATGACGTCCCCAAGAGACCCATCCAGGCCCCCCGTCACTCCTCACCATCAAGTGCACTGGGAGATGACAACTCAGTCATCATAAACATGGGGGAAGAGGAGAACAATGAAAGAATACATGTTCTGTGGGTTAAATGCACCATTAGGCAATAACCTGGCAAATCAGAATGTGGGGCATTCTTCAAATCAGCTGGCCTGAGTACTTCACAATATCAGTGTTATTAAAATTAATGAATGGATAAGGAAACTCTGCCAGATCAAAAGAGACTTAGGTGAATACAGTGTGTGAATCCTGAAGATTCAATCCCTGACTGAATCCTGGTTTGGAAGAGAGAAAACCACGGAAAATACATTTTTGGAACTGGGTAAATTTGAATGTAGATTAAATATTAAATAATATTGTAGAATCGTCGGACTCAAAATTTTGATGGGGGGATGTGATAATGGTACTGCTGACAAGTAAGCCAATGTCTTTGTGCTTCAGAGATACAAGTTGAAGCATTTAGGCAAAGTGTCAAGATATGGGAAACTTACTTTCAAATAGCTTAATAATAGCAAAATACGTATATACATCTAAAAGAGACAAGCAGCTCCATGGAATTAACAATCATTAAATATAGGTGAAGCACTGATGGGTGTGGTACAGTTATTTCAACGTGTCTATGTGTGCAAAATTTTTCAAAAGTAAAAAATTAAGGGGGAAAAGAATAAATGCTCCAAATGCTGGCCATGTACCTCGTCTCTGAGCCAGGGGCTTTCATATATTGCAAAAGATCCAAAAAGGCCAACAGAAGGGGATTTTTTAAAACCTACTTGGTTCGAGCAGCTATGTTATTTATTTCTTATGCAATGGAGATGCCTACTAATTTTAGTTAGGCTAACAGGTAAAAAGTTTCGGCTTGTCCATACAATTAATGACACTGGGATGCAACATACCTTGGGTGAGGCAACAGCAGGCAGCCTGGAACTAAAAGACAGCTGCTGTTCATGTACAAAGTGTACAATATCCCAAGATAATTGAGGGAAGACCATAAAACATCCCTATGTTTATTTGTGCAAAGCATGCCGCAATATCTTTCCTTGGTGTGTCCATTCACACGGATATGTCAATCCTGGACCCCAAGTCCCAGGAAGGCAGGGACAGTATCCAAATCACTGCTCATCCCCATGAGGCCTCAGCCAAACAAGTGTTTCATACGGCAATAAAAAGTTGGCGGTGACGATGTTGTGAAACGAACATGTGTCTGACGGAACGTCAGCGCACACGCTCCAGCCCCACAGTGCGGAGGGCTTGTTGCTGTTGCTGGCAGAACCTGGCGTGATCTGTGCAGCCCAGTTACCCTCAGATCCTCCTCTTGGAGCTTTTCCATGTATTCCAGCATCTGCTCCTTCTCCTGTTCCCGCTGTTCAGCAAGCAGCGATCGCTCCTCCTGGTTCTTTTCCATCTGTTCCACAATGTGCCGTCTTCCTCTGAGAAGAAACAGTGCCACGGTGTCTTAGAAACCAAGAGCCCAGGTCTCTGTTCTAACCTCCACCCAAATAACACCCACAATGGGAGGTATTGTAGGGACAACGTGGTGAATGCCCCCTAAATACCACTATGTTTCATGAGCGGGGTCAGTCCTTTCTCTTCCGAGCTCCTAATTCTGGGGGCTCACCCTTCCTGAGATTCCCGCCCTGCATTTGTTTGTCCAAGACTGTGCCCATATCATAAGACACCTTCTCCTTTCAGTACCTGAGGTCTTCTGAAATCCTACCACCTCCCAAAACTTCCCAGAGTAATCAGAGGGAGTGACCTTCCCAAGCTGATTTCCCAGAGTTAAGAAGCCCACAGTAACTCCTTTCTCCGGAGCATCTGCTCTCAGCCAGTGTATCTTGTCGTCCCACTCCATCTAACATGCCTAGTTAGCTAACTGTCCTTCTTATATCCAATCTCATATTTTAAGACCATCGGCTGCTGGTGTACAGGGCTGAGTCTGAGGAATTCTCTACACGCAGTAGCACCCTTGCTCAACAATAGAAAGCAGAGAAACCAGATTCTAGAGTCAGTGCAGCCAGTGACTCCCTCTGCATTATTGGGATGTCAACAACCTTGGAAGCATCTAGATCCCATGATCTCTGAGTAAAGGCTGGGAGAGTGGGAGAAGACGCAGAGGAGGACAAGTATCTACGGGAAGGAGTATGACGTTGACATTCAGATAGTTCTGTTGAATGGCTTCGTGACTCCAAATGAAATACACTAGAGCAACGAGCAGAAAGAGTTACATGGAATCAGGTTTAGACCCAGTATAAGGACCAGGTCAAATCATTAGAGCTGCCTAAGAAGGCAGGGATTTCCCCTTCATTGGAATTGTTCATGCAAAAGACGAAGAGCCATTTAGCCATGAAATGAACTTTTCATGGGAGCCTACTGTATGGACCAGTACCTGCTAGCAGTACACAGATGAATGGCCCAAGAGAACAGAATACACATGGGGAGACAGAGCTGCCACTCAGTGTGGTACAAGGACTGTTTATAGGGGTAATTCTTGCATTATATGGTTGGCATTCTAAATCTGGGACACTATGATTCTATAATTTATCTGCTTTGGGACTTGTCCTCTCCTGCAAACTGGAGGGGATTGAATTTATTCATCCTAACTTGTATTAGGCATTTACTACAGTCCAAACATTCTGGTAGGTCAGAAGCCAAAGAAACAAGACAGGGACCCTGCCCTCAGTGAGCATACAGCCTGGTGAGGGTCAGGGAGCCACAGCGCAAAGAGGGGCGTGGCAGACCACTAACACAGTGTAGGGGGCCCAGAGCAGGGAGGCTCAAAGCTCGCCCAGTGGAGTCAGGGAAGTTTCTCAGGGGAGGGGATAGCAAGGCCACATTATGAAGGAAGAGAGAGCATTTTCCGGGGTGGGAGAGGAAAAAAAGAAAGAGAGGGTATTCAAAGCCGAGGGAACAACAAAAAATAATGAGCTTATATGAAGACCTGGCATGCTAGGGGACATGAAGGAAAGCCTCCTAGAATGGATGGCAAGAAATGATACAAAATGAGGGTGAATAAGGGCCATATTGTGAAACACCTGTTGTGATCTTAGAAACAAGCTTTAAGACGTTCTACAGTTGTTTGGGGTTGGACATGTACACACCGCTGTGTTTAAAATGGATACCCAACAAGGACCTCCCATATAGCACATGGAACTCTGCTGAGTGTGGTGTGGCAGCCTGGATGCAAGGAGAGTTTAGGGGAGAATGGATACATGTATATGTATGACTGAGTCCCTTCGTGGTTCACCTGAAACTATCACAACATTGTTTGTTAATTGGCTATACTTCAATACACAATAAAAATTTAAAAAAAAAAAAAGTTCTGTGGCTTTCTGAATCATTCCATAAAAGTTTTGTGATAATAACAAAGGATTATAATGACCATTTCTCATGTCCTTCTTCTCTGAAAGGCTATATGGACCTAAAGACACATGGAAAAGACTTAAAGAGGGAAATGTCAAAACCACCTCTTTACCGGATTCTCTCCTCTCTCCTCTTTCTGTCTAGCTCCTCCTGCCTTTGAACAGATTTCTGCCGCTCCACCTCCATCATCTGATCCAACCGCTTCTCCTCTGCATCCAGTTCTTTTTGGATCAGCTGCTTCTCCAGAATTTGGGCATCCCGGATGGCATGGCACTTGGCATTGAGGATGATCTGGAGAGTGGAATTGAACTTGTGGTACTAGGTCTGGGAGTAAGGATGGGGATGGTTGCGGGGAGTGGAGTGATGTACCACAGGGATGTGGAAACTGGAGTGGGGAGAAATGGGAGCAGAATCCCATTAAGAGTGCTCACAAGCCCAGAAAAGCAATAGCATCTTTCAGGGCATTGGGTCTAGTGTTTGCGGTAGAGGTGGGAGGTCATGGATCACTCTTGGGAATAAGATGAAAGCTATGGGTCTTCTCCATAAAATTCACTTACATCTATACACACAAAGTTTCCATAAAACTTTAGAAGTTCATGGTCCCCTTAGGGACCCCTGAACCTCAAATGAAGACCCACCCCCATTCTACTCTTTAGGAAAATAAACATTATTGCAGAGGCCAAGCCACTAGATTTTTAAGCTAAAAGAGCCCAACCTGACACATAAGGAGATGAAAAAATCACAAGCAATCAATAAGAGCTGTGGAGTAAAAGCTTTGGAAAATAAAAGGAAGCATTAAAGAGAGAAGATTTACCTGAGAAACAGAAACTCTGGATGAAGAGGCTGGGGAGTCAGCATTTTTCATTTGGCCAGGAAGTGAACGACATGCAAATGAGTAACACAATGGAATTCAAATGAGCCTCTGGTCTTTATGCTCTGGCTAAAGGAAGCACTTTGAGCACAACAAAAACAACCCCATTGTCTGCACCATCGTATGTGGCCAGAATTGAACTAGCAGGATAAAGATACAACAGGTATTTTTCAACCCGCAGTTCGCAAAGTATCTCCTGTATATTAGCATATTTCATCCTAATAATGCTGCTTAGTAGTTTCGCCACCCTCATTTCACAAACAAAGAAAGTTTGGCTCAGTGAGCGCAAGTGACTTGCTGAAGGTCACACAGCAGGCACTCCGTAGGTGCAGCTCTCCCCGACCCAATCTACTCCATTCGCCTGCCAAGGCCAGCCCCTCGCCTTTCAACCCTGCACCCCATCTCTAGCCCATGCTTTCAGGCGTGTGAATAACAGAGAAGAGGAGGGAGGGATTCCCTGGTGGGCCCGTGCTCAGGACTCTGTACTTCCACTGCACACGGCATGAATTCAGTCCCCGGTCAGAGAACTAAGATCCTGCACACTGAGACGCAAGGTCAAAAGAGAGAGAGAGATGAGTGGAGGGAAGGAGAATGGAGAGCCCACCTTTTTCATATCCTTCAGCTCTTCCTCCTGCTCCATCCGCAGCTGGTTGGCTCTCTGCAGAAGGTTCTGGGCCCTCTCCTTGGCTACCTCCTCCAGGTCGCTGAGCTTCCTGTTGTTCCTCCAAACCATTTCCTTTTGTTTCATGATCTTCTTGCGTGTGGTCACCGTGTCCTACGGGAGCCACGCTGGAATCAGCGGGGACTTACTCCAGTGCTCCGTGCCCTGGGCACTAGCTTGGCTGCTGTGGGTGACCTCAGATGAGTTTCACATCACCCCATCACACTGTCATAGCCCAGAGGTTTCCCAGCCTGGTGTCCTCACCCCTCCCCTGGCCCCACAGTTGCTCCCACCAGATCTTTATTCTGTAACACATCTCTAGCACTTTCACACCTTACTTCAGGGTCCCCTAACTAAAGCTCCCAGTCTTGTGGGAGGCCGGCCTCTCCCCAGCCCTTCTCTTCAACCCCCACTCTGCAAAGATAGGGTGGGGGTAGGTACCACAATGGCTTCCTTCTCCTTCTTGAAGGCCTGCTCCCTGGCCTCGAGCTCTTCTTTGGTTAGGACGTGGGATGCCCATTTGATCCGCTCAAACTCCTCAGGGCTCATGATAAGGGACTGCCCGGAAGGGTCCTTGGTGGGAATGCTGACACAAAGAATGAATAAAATTAGGCAGGGGGTGTGCGGTGGGGGCCGGGGTGGGGGAGCTCTTAGCACTACTCTGCAGGCTGCTCTGCTCTCTACCCCACCCCCATCACTGCCCATCCTGCCTCAGAGAATCAGGCAGGAGAGACAGCGGAATGGGTCCACTGGGAAGAAGCGGTCTCAGGCAAGGTTAGAGTAGCATTACCGGCTTAAAAAAGGAACATTTTTAAGGACTTTGTCTAAAAGGTCCAGGTCACACGTTACCTCCTCTGCACCCACCCCCATGTACGCATACACACCCACCTCCTCCCCTCCGCTGTCCCTGCCTGTGTTGTGGGCAACATCTGTTTGCCTTGCTAGATCACAAGCTCCTGCAGGATTCAGGCTCTGTCGTAACCCCATGGGCAGCCCGGTCTCTGGCCCAGCACTCACTGGGCACAGAGTGAGGACTCAAAATAAAGCTGCCGCGTTGAACTTTTAAAACAGATGATTCCTCAAGAATGACATAAAAAGGGCAAGGGCACGCCCAGCGAGGATGAAGTGGAGGCCAGTGAGAAACGAAACCACCCCTGTGCCTCCAGCCCAGAGGGAAGCTTTGAACCCTAAATATTAATTAAAATCAACAATAGCCAGAGACATGTCTACAGACTTTTCTAGCTGCCCAACGCATTCAACAAACCAATAGGTAATTATAATGATTACAAACAGATGACATACATTGGAGATGGAGCAGAGGAGTGGGCATAAAGCTGCTTCTGGGTGAGGCGTCTAACAGGCACATGGCAAACAGACGCAGATGGTCTGAGGCAGGAAGTAAAACCTCATCCCGTAAAACCGGCTGGGGAGAGGTGTCCAGGAGGTGGACACATGAGTAAGTGCCCTTGAGGCTTAGCCAAGACCTTGTGTTCCCCTGGGTGCTATGGCCCCAAACAGCCTGTGATCTGGAGTGACCAGGAATGATGTGAATCTGAGACAGCATCTCGAGCTGTTCTCAGAACCCTGACAAGTTACCCGAGACTTCACCTCCAACGTGTTTTTAGGACTGGACCAGTCCAAGAAGGAGCCCTTGGGACTTCTCTGGTCGTCCAGTGATTAAGAATCTGCTTTGGCTTAGTAACAACCTAGAGGGATGGGATGGGGAGGGAGGTGAGAGGGATGTTTAAGTGGGAGAGGCCATGCGTAAACCTATAGCTGATTCATGTGGATGTTTGGTAGAAACCAATGCAATACTGTAAAGCAATTATCCTTCAATTAACAATAAGTTAAAAAAAAAAAAAAGACTCTGCCTTGCAATGCAGGGGACGCTGGTTCATTCCCTGGCTGGGAACTATGATCCCACATTTGGCAGAGCAACTAAGCCAGCACACCACAACTACTGAGCCTGCGCACGCTGGAACCTGACATCCCTCAGGACTCAAGGAAGATCCCGTGCGCCCCTACTAACACCCGACACAGCTAATACACAAATAAATAAAGAGAAGGAGCCCTTTCTTGGGCCACAAGCGTGTCTGCAGGGCTGCTACCGCATCTGGTCCTTCAACACCAGAGCTGACCAGACGATGCTCTTGGATCTGTGGACCAGCCGTGCCTCCCCAGATCGCGACACAGGATGCATCTTCTGGGAATTCAAGTTTTTAGTGAGTGGAGCCATAGTTGGAAGAACAGTTTAGAGAATGGAGCACCAGCAGAAGAGCTAAACCTCTGAGTGACAGGGTTGGCTCCCTTCATGTGACTGAGCTGGGCCTAACCCCACATAAGGGGCCCAAGCAAGGGAGCTGCTCCAGTCAGGAAGCCGTGCTGAGCTAATCCCAAAGGAACCCCAGAGCTTTGGGGAATTTCCTCTTCTGGCCTCAGAGCCTGGGAAGAAGCCCTGGGACTAATTAGGCATCTGGTCAGTTTTTCCTTTGCTTCAGATTCTGGATTTGGCCAGAAGGAAGTGACTCATCTGGACATTTCCCCGACCAAGTGCACTATTCAGGGCTCAGAAGGGACCCCCCTCCCCAAGCATCTACCCTCTACCAGCCCCATAGAACCCACAGTAGCCAGTAGCTGGGAATCAAGGGCAGTGGCAGTAATAGATACAAGGCGGGGACAAGCAGGTCAAAATGGAGAAGAAACGAGAACCAAGAAACCAAAGGCAGGAAATGGATAGGAAAGAGGTGGGGTCCACAGTGACAGGACGAGACCAGGTGGGCTCCCCGTCCCCCCACACAGGTCCTCACAGAAGGGCTCCGTGCCCTGGGTACTCACATTAGCTCCCGGACCATGTCCCGGGTGATGAGCTGGATGGTCTCCGGCTTGTGGTCCAAGCCCAGCGCCGTGAGAGTTTTCCGAATGGCATGCTTATCTCGGAGCAGCACGATGGGGCTGTCACTCCGGGTCAGGGGCTGGGGGGTAAGGAAGGGCAGCTTAGAAGCTGGTCACCCCACTTCTTGCTGGTTAGCGGAGGGTGGCATCTGCACCCCATCCAGCGTCAGGGGAAATCAGCTGGAGCCCAGACTGCAGGAGCACCCAGAGTAGCCAGGGCACTGAGCAAGCAGCGTGGCGGCCAGATGTGCTCTGTACCGACCAGCTCTTCTGAAAGCAAGGCTTCTCTATAACTCGTGCAGATACTCCCAGAGGGATGGAGGCCCAGGGAGAGGTTTGCTAGTGTGTGTCCATTCCTAACCTGAAACCATCAGGAATGAAAATTTGGGGTCTCTTCGTTCTTCTCCCCCCATCATTTACAAAAGAAAAACTAATTCGCTCTCCTGGACCACATCGAGGGTCTTTAGCATACAGTTCCTTAGGGACACATTCAATCTATGATATTTGTTATTTTTAATTCTTTCTAATTCATTTACTTTGATTCCCCCCGAAAAAAAGCCCTATGGGGTAAGTTAGAAATATGGCCCGGTGGATCTGCCCTTAAATCTAATATGGTGAGGCAGTCAGTGAGTTAGAATTCAGCAAAGAAAACACAAATTAGATACATGAGTTTTTTTCAACTTTCTGACCGTGAAGGAGTTAGATAACAAGAAAATGAAATCATTTGTTTCAGGGAATTGTTAACACAGGAGAGGATTTCACTTATCAGGAACACAGTGTCTGCGATCCTGAGTGGAGGCAGGGCACGGCTCAGGTGGAGGTCCGTCCAGTCTGGAGGCCGGCTCTGTGCACACCCGTTCCCGGAATGCTGCTGCCACCTGGTGCCCATCTCTGCCTCCCAGCGGCTCAACTCAGTCAGGTCACAGGCCGCTTCTGCCCTCTGCTGACGGCTGGGAGGCTTCCGAGACTCTGGTCCAACAATAAGCCCAAAAGACTGAACCAGGAATAGGCTGTGTGTCAGCCGCCCTCTCTGGCAAGCCGGCAGGACTAAATCTGGAGAAGTCGGCCATTTCCAAACCTGTCTTCACTTTAGCTAGAAGAGTCCCCATGGACTCAAGACAAATAAACAACATGAGTGTAAGCGAAATTGAATTGCTTTGATTCTTTCCCTTGTCAATAGGAAACAGCTTCTAAAGGCAGAAAGACACCCATCTGGAACAATCTGGAAAGTCCTTTTTAATTCACAATGAGAAGAATGAAGGGTAAGTGTAGACATCAAAAAGACCCTGATGCTGGGAAAGATTGAGGGCAGGAGGAGGAGGCAACAGAGGATGAGATGGTTGGATGGCATCACTGACTCAATGGACATGAGTCTGAGCAAACGCCCGGAGATAGTAAGGGACAAGGAAGCCTGGTGTGCTGCAGTCCGTGGGGTCACAAAGAATTGGACATAACTTAGCAACTGAACTGCAACAAAGGGGAGACATCACCTCTTCTCTCCCTGGTCCACCTGCAGCCAGTGGTGTTCACGCCAGTGCTTAAACCACTACTGGTGTCTTTCTTCTTTTTCCCTCTCCTCTACTTTTTTCTCTCTTTTTTCTCCCTTCCAGTTGTATTGGGACAAAGTTGACCTACTGTTTCAGTTCAGTTCAGTCGCTCAGTCGTGTCCGACTCTTTGAGACCCCATGAATCGCAGCACGCCAGGCCTCCCTATCCATCACCAACTCCTGGAGTTCACTCAAACTCCTGTCCATTGAGTCAGTGATGCCATCCAGCCATCTCATCCTCTGTCGTCCCCTTCTCCTCCTGCCCCCAATCCCTCCCAACATCAGGGTCTTTTCCAATGAGTCAACTCTTCGCATGAGGTAGCCAAAGTATTGGAGTTTCAGCTTTAGCATCAGTCCTTCCAAAGAACATCCAGGACTGATCTCCTTTAGGATGGAGTGGTTGGATCTCCTTGCAGTCCAAGGGACTCTCAAGAGTCTTCTCCAACACCACAGTTCAAAAGCATCAATTCTTCAGCGCTCAGCTTTCTTTACAGTCCATCTCTCACATCCATACATGACCACTGGAAAAACCATAGCCTTGACTAGACGACCCTACTGTTTAGGTTTAAGGTATAGCATAACTATTTGATTTGCCATCATGAAGTGATAATCATAGTAAGTTTAAAGAACAACCATCATCTCATATCAATACAAAATTTTAAAAAAACAGACAAAATTTTTCTGTGCTGAGAACTCTTAGGATTTACTCTCTTAACGACTCCACTGTCCCTTTTCTTTCTCAATCTCTCACCGTTCTTCTCTCTACATCTCATTCTCTTTCTCTCCTCCCTTCCCACCTTCTGAATGTCATGTGTAACCAAGATCACTCCAAGTAACTCTCTGGCTCTCCTTCTCTAGTCATCAGCCTCTTAGACTGGCTGATATTTGCAAATAAATATTTACTTGCTCGTTTTCCAAAGCAAAGTAATTGTTTCAGCTGAGCAACTGGGAAAGAAGGATGATTTGTGTTCTACTCTGCGCTATTCTTGGATGGAGGGGGGATTATGTTGAACAACAATTATGTTGTTCTATATCTGCAAGCCTGGGCCACTGGCACTCAAATGTTTCCATCACAGGGCGTTCTCTGAGCAAAGAGCAGACACTGAGGGTTCAGCAGTTGAGCCTCCCTTCAGCATTATAACAGATCTTCAAATGGTGCACAGATGTAAAGATCTCAAGGGCAGAGGAAGCCAGGTGGCCTGTTTACATGGGCCCCACAGAGTGTCTGAGCTTGTCCACTGGAGCCGCAGAAACCCCCACTGCCCTCAGTCTGAGAGTTCCCTGGGAGAGGGAGTGACCTGTCCAGAGCTAGCTTTGTTCAGGTCACAAAGCTCCTGGTGACAGCTCCCTGGAGGGACTGAGGCACGGTTACCTTGATAGCTCCAAAAAGGCTCTCATCCACCTCGGAGCTCAGGGCTTTGGTCCGATAGCGAGGCCTATTCCTTGACCTGTTGGAAGCAGTAGAGGCAGAGCTCAGCACGCCAGCTGTGCTTAATGGCTGCAGGGAGAGGCAGAAATTTGGGCTCATCAGTACCGACCGCCATCTGCACCCCGGGCAAGGTAGACGCTTCGCCAGCCCATGCTGAGGGAAGGTTGGGTGGGTGTATGGGAAAGCACCTGGGTAAATCCTGAAACACAGGAGACGCCCTACAGGAGCAGTGGCTTCCCTGGACACCAGCCCAGCAAGAAGGAGGACTTCTGAGGTTTCTGAGCTGAAGAAGTCCAAGCCCTTGCACAGCAGGGAAGGAAAGCGGGCAGGAGGATGATTCAGTGTCAGCCCAGTTCTCGTTTCCCGCAAGCAGTCTCTTGTGAGGCCACATGGGCTGTCCTCTCCAGAAAGGCAGTGTCGTCACCTCCAACCTCGTCATGTGAACACCAAGCCCCCTTCACAGCTGATGCTACCATCTGACCTCCTCCATGTCCCCACCATCTCACAAGGTTACGGTAGGGACCCGAGGACAGTAACGCTGAAAAGCCGGCAGGTGCCTGATAAACTTTGGTGGCTGAACGACTACCAGCTACAATCAGGCAAACAGGTCCACCCTGAAGCTGTGTCCACCACGAGGCTCTTTCACTCTCAGGACTGCTTGAATGTGCGTGTGCGTGCGGGCATGCTCAGACACTTCACTCATATTGGATTCTTTGCGACCCCATGGACTGTAGCCCGCCAGGCTACACTCGATTTTCCTGGCAAGAATACTGGAGTGGGTTGCCATGCCCTCCTCCAGGGGAACCTCCTGACCCAGTGATCGAACCCACGTCTCCCGCATTGCAGACAGATTCTTTACCACTGAGCCACTGGGGGAACCCCTTGAACACGCATGAGTCAGTTTTTAGCCATCCAGTACTCTTCTAGGTTGGATCCTTGTCTCTCCCATCTAATGAGCTGAAAGAGACAGGGATCATCTCTGAGCGTAGAAGCTGAAAACATCAGACAGCTGCCTTCCAAGCCTGGGCAAAGGACCTAGGTGAGCCATCAGATCCCCCAAGCCTGACAATGAATAGGGAACTAGTGATGTAAGAGGGGAACATGGAAACCCCTTCTGACAAAGGCAGCAGTGGCAGTCACTCCCTGTGTCTGGGGCAATGCTGATAAGGGCGCCAGGAGCAGCTGCCACGATAAAGTGCCAGCCCCGGGGGTGGCATCAAGGGTCTTTGCCAGGCCAGTGCCGGGTTGTGATCTGAGCCTCAGTTCTGGCTGCAGTTCCTGTGTGTTTTCATTTTCCAAGCCTAGCTGCCCAGCCTTGGCGTGAACTCTGTGCACTCTCCAAAATCCTCTCCATACATTCCCTTCTCCCTAAATTGGAGTTCTGGCTCTGTTGTTTATAACCAAGAACCCTGACTAACACAACCTCCATTCCCCAAGGTCAGTCCCACTTCAGCTCAGCCTAAAGAGAAGTCTGTCTCCAGGGGGCGGTTTCTGTGAGGACTGTGGGACAACTCCAGGGTTACCCTAAATCTCATTCTGGAGGAGCCCCCATCTCCTGCAGTTCTCGGAGATGGAAGACCCTGGTGCAAAGGGCTGGACGCGTCAGGTCGACCAACCCTGGGAATGAGCAGCCATCAGGGGGACAGGGTGAACAGGGAAATGACCGTGAATTCCAGGTCACTAAACACTGGGCGATATGTTTTGAATGCTCTCTCTAATCCGCCATGACCACAGAGAACTCCCTGCAGCACCTGTTCCACCTGTGGCAGGTTTTCGCACCAAATCGGGCAATTATTCTCTGGCTGGCTCCATTCCACACAACAAGCATGGCTGTGTGTGCCCTTCCCTCCCAGCCTGGCACAGTCAGCAGAAGGGTCACAGAGGGCGCCTTGCTTTACAGCCTCTGTCAGCCCCAATACAGCAGAGCAGAAAAGCTTTAATTCATGAAAGGTAAATACAGGAGCCCCAAGGATGCCTAATAACAGACTCTGAAGGGTTATTACATGGAGAGTGGGGAGCAACAACTCCCCTTTCCACCAAAAATAGAATAAGAAGGAATGACTAGAATCCACAACAGGTGGGACTGAGGCAAAGCTTAAGGAATAACCTGAAATGATGAGGGCATTGGATCACAAGAGATGGTGTCAGTTCCAAGGGGAAAGGTGCAGAGTCTGGATGTAGCAGGACCTCGATATGCATTTGCTGAAGAACGAATGAATGAAACCAAGCAAGATGACCTCTTGGGGTCTGCAGACCAGACTGAGACAGAAGCCTTTCCAGAATACACCACCACTCCACATTTTCCACATCACGTATGTGGTCTGCGCTGGGGAAAATAACGTACATGAAAAGGCTTTGGAGCACAGATGGAAAGCATTATTGTTGTTTTGCGTTTGTTTTCCTGCTTCTTTCCAAGGGCTCCTGCAGCCTTCCCCTCAGGCTCGGGTGCCCACCAGACTGTAGGATCCTCCAGCGCTGGGACTGTGTCACTTCCCTCCTACGCCCTTGGCACCCAGGTCAAGAGGAAGTCACACAAGAAATACTCGACTGCCTGAGCCTCGAAGTCAGAACAGAGGAAGGAAAACAGATGATGACCACAGAAAAGCAGCCGCTTGGCAGAGCAGAAGGAAGCGTTGAGCTCTGGGGTTGGGTGGCTGAGAAACCTCACTGGGGAAATGCTGACTTTGAAGCCACAAGCCTTACACCAGGGTTAGAATAACCAGTTTTGCCAAAAGCAACAAGAAGGATTAGGGAGGTCACTGTGTAAAAGTACTAGAAAAAATGAAGGAACAAGCAGAAATGGAAAGTTAGATCCCTCTGGGCCAGAGGCAGTAGCCAAGAGGTTCTTCCAGGAGGTGAAGGGCTGGTTTTATTTCTTGCATGACTTAACAAATTATAAATATCCCCAAGAAGCTGAGCTGTGCCTAGAGTGTTCATCTTCCTTGAGGGAAAGCATCTCTGGTAGGAAAGGAAAGACCTTTGAGCGGACAAGGATGATTGGGGAAGAAGAGGATTGGGACAGAAAAAGATGCCAGCCCTAACCTTTATATTTTCCTTTTGGTGACCTAGCTGATGCCTTATCTCTTCAAATAGCATCCCATCCTATGTCTGTAAGAATTCAGCCCCTGCTGGGGGCTCCAGGAGAGATTCTGATGCAGAAAGATTAACTGGTTAACCAGAATACGATTTTCACATCATTATAAACGCAGGGTGATCTCCTTAATGTATCAAGTTTAAAAGAAAGTAGATTATATGAAATATGCAAGTATTGCCGTAAAAACGCTCCTATGAAACCGAAATGTGTCACTGAAAGAAGTTCACAAAATGTTTAACAGTAATTTCAGGTGAGCATTAGCATCTTAAGGTATTTCTCATTTTGAATAATGATCTGCATTGAAAAGGTAACTCTCTTTATGGCTGAGATAGGGGAAGGGGGCACTATTTTTACAAAACAAAGCAGTGGACCTGGTGCCCTGACTCTGAACACAGAGAGTGCAGCCCTTAAAAAGCTACAGTGCCAGATGTCCTGAGATCTGGGATGTTCAGCTCAATTCCAGCAAGACAGAGCTGGATCGGGGCTGGAACAGAGCGGCGTGGAGTTTCCCTGGTGTAACTGTAACACCTGGCAACTGAACAAAGACGAAGACCTGTCCTTTCCCGGGTGTGCTCTCCACTCAGGGACCTAGTTTCTTTCACACATAGGTTCACCACCGGCTTCACGCTCTTGACCTGATTCTACCTCCTTTTCTGTAGACTTTGGTTACGAAGAAGGTGGGGATGCCCATGTACCAGGCATCTTGCCTTTCACTCAGGTCCTCCCTCTCCTCAAATACAACCAGGTTGGCCATCTGTGGGGTACCATTTGAAGATGACATCCTACTCAACACTGAGGCCCTGTCCCTCCTTCTGGGGGATGTTATTTATTATTTTTGTAAGGGTCCTAGTGGTGTGCCTAATTGTGACCCTGTCTCCCCACTCCTCCAAACAGCCTGAAAAGCTAGTAAGTAGCATCACACACACACCCCTAGCCTGCCAAAGGTCAGAGATCACTAACTTGACCCACTACTTCTCAAAGGTGCCCATATGCCCTGTCCTCTCCAAGGGACTTCAGAAGGGCTCAGTCAACAAACCAAAGCCCCACTCTGAGTGGCCCTTGGATGGGGAATCCCTGATCTGGGTGAGCTGAAGCCCACAAGTCTAAACAGGTGCAACTCACTGATTCATTTGACTTGGAGATAAGACATTTTCGAAAGAGGCGAAAAAGGGAACTAACACTTCCTGTGAGCCCTTAGATGCCAAGTGCAATGCTAGGACCTCACAGACATAGCACCGGGCCCACAAACCTACGTGCAAAAGAGACACTAGATCCCCGGGTGGAGATAAATATGGAGATCCAGGGATAAATATGCACCATAAAAAGCATAAGTGAAAGGAGACCCCTGCTGCAACATTGCAGAGAGTCCTCAGAAGTTGGGAACTGCTCTCCTCCAGAGATTTGTTGATTTTATCATTAACAAAGCTCTTCTAGAAACTCCAACTTGGGGACCCTGAATTTGAACCACACTTAGTCCCAGAAAAGCAGAGTGACCTCTGAGCATGAAGTGTGTCCACAAGTACACTGAAGGAGCTACCTTTGCCATAGGGTGTGCACCCAGAAATTCTAAGGTTATTTCCAGTAACCCAAGGCTCCAACACCTACCCTCTGCCCCACCTCACTTATCCCTTAGGGACCACACCATCCTCCCTGGATCCCAGACACTACTTTCTTTCCTTCTCCCAGGCATGCTGTCCTTCCAAACCCTCATGTCATCCTGTCCACCCCAGGGAACTGCAGGCCTGCTAGACCAGTCTCAATCCCTCAACTGGGGTCTCCTGCATTGCAGGTGGATTCTTTACCAACTGAACTATCAGGGAAGCCCCAATCCCTTTCCAGGGACTTTCAAATCTGGTACCCTATTCATTCATTCACTTATTCGTTTGCAAATGTTTGTTGAGTACCTATGAGTGACCCAGACCCCCAATAACAAGAGAAAACTGGGGTTCGGGGACATTAGGTGACTTACATATTGTGGCACTACTAGTCAGACATGGTGCCCTGACTTTGCACACAGAGTGCAGCCCTTTCAAAACTGCAGTGCCACGTGTCCTGAGATCCTGAGTGTTCAGCTCAAATCCATCAAGACAGAGCTGGAACGCAGCTGGAACAGGGTGGGCACAGGGCAGTGTGGAGTTTCCCTGACTTAACTGTGACACCTGTCAACTGAACAAAGACGAAGGCTTGTCCTTTTCCTGGGTGTGCTCTCCACCCGGGCATCTGGTGTCTCTTTTGCACATAGGTCCATATAGGCAGAACATAACCTGTTATCTGGCCTCCTCACCAGTGGTTTTTCCACATCACATCCCACAATCCACAGCCAGATGGGAGGGGGATGAGGATTGGGACAGCACTTTTCCAGCTCCTCGGCTCAGCCCCAGATTACATTTTCAGTCGCGATCGATCCCACTCCTTATTTCTCTCTTGGATCCCCCTCCGGACTTCCCTAACCTCTTCTAGGGCTGTCATCCCTGTTCCTGGACCTTCTGACCCCCATACCCAACTTCTTTTCCCCCCGCAGATCCTCATTTTCCCCGCCCAGAACCCCAACACAATTGAAAACACGTGAGGTCCCCATCCGAGGTTCTCCACACCCGGGACCTCACCATCTCAGCCGCACGCCCCAGCTCGGCGCCTCCACCGCGTCTGCAGCCCACAGCACCACTTCCGCTCAGGGTGTTGACGCGTTACCATAGTAACCAAGAACGCGCGCTCCTGGGTCCAGGCCCCGCCCCCGGCCCGGCCCGGCCCCGCCTCTCCGTTCCAGTTTGGCGGAGGGGCGAGCGCAGTGGCTTCAGGAATCCGCGCCTCTCTCTGCCTGTGTCCATTCCCGCCGGCGCTGAAGCAGGGAACCCTCTCTCTGAAAGAATGACCCTCTCTGGAGCGCCCCGCTCTTCTTCACTTTGCTTTGATTGAACTCTTAGGTCAAGATCCAAATTGTCAAGGGCCTAGCATGGGTCCGGGTCTAACTGCTGCCAGCCCCTCCAGGAGCCAAGCCAAGGTTCACGATTTTCCCCCTACTCCCCATTTAGGTTACCATGGTTACCGTTGCCCCAGTGTGAGGAGCCAAGCCAAACCCTGGTTAGAATTTAGTCTGCAGAGAAGCAAGCAGGATCCCCCGAAACAACTTTCAAAACAGCAGTCTGGTTTGACCAAAGAAAGGACTTCCAGCAGTGAGGATATGTATGTAGTTTAAGGAGCAGTTCCTTAAAATGTTGACTTCACACCTCCAGCTCAGAATTACCTGGGAGAGTTTATTCAAAATAAAATGTAGATTCTACCAGACTATCTGAAATCGAAATCTATGGACCTGGCTCTAGGGAACGCACCTTTTAACGCTTCCCGGTTTGTATGTACTATTCTGGAAAGCTTTTTGGGAGTTTTACGATTTTCGCAGTTTGGTTTGGCACCTCTGCCTCCCAATCTGCCTGCAATGCAGGAGACCCCTGTTCGTTTCCTGGGTCGGGAAGATTACCTGGAGATGGAAACAGCAACCCACTCCAGTATTCTTGCCTAGAGAATCCCATGGACAGAGGAGTCTGACAGGCTACAGTGCATAGGGTCGCAAGAGTCGGACAGGATTTAGAGACTAAACTCTACCCCCTCCCAACCTGCAGGGAGAAAACTGAACTGGTCCCCCCAGCCATACCTGCTCCAAGCCTCAAAAAAACCTTTCCACCCGACCAAGTACTGATAAACTGAACTCCTGGACCAAAAAGAAGCGGTAACTGCAGTCCTATGAGCCACTTCCCCACCCCTAGACATCTCTCCACAGTCCACCTTTCTGGAGTTTGCTCCACCCTGACTTTTGTGTTGCAGAGCCAGTCACTGCCTCCTGTGACACACTCGGGGCTGAAGGATTGGCCGTGGAGTTAGGGCTGCAGAGGGCTGTTTACAAGCTTCAGGGGAGTGGGGGAAGGGAAACCAGGTCACCCCCAGCTGTTTTAAAAGGACTCAACTCTGGCAAGCTTCACATTCCCTCCCCAGATTTCCCAGCCTTAGCTCCTTTGGGATCCTTCGGACAAATTGAGGGAGTGGGGTAGGCTGAAAGTGTTGGAGGTGAGATCAGAGGGAGGGGGAGACAAGAGTAGCTATCCTTCCAGGGACAGTCCTCCCAGCTCGAGGGGTGGGGGGGGAAGGGTTTGGGCTTTCCTACTACAGGCACCCTTCCTTCCCCAGCCTCTTCCCTGGAGCCCAGAGAGGAAGGAAGATGAAGTAAGCAGTCCCTTGAGGGCTGGATACTTCCTCTGCATTTTCCACCCAGTTCTCACAGCCCCATCTGTGTGGAGGGAATTATTATCCCCATCACCAAAGAGGAGACTAAGGCCAAGAGAGTTAACTGTCCGAACTCAAAAGTTCTCAACCCAGGCTGCCTCACTGAGGAAAAGGTGTGAGGTTGACTCAGGAAAAAGGGGGACGAAGGAATGCAGGGTAAAGGAATTGCATCCCAGGCTTTTGTCCCTGGTGGCTCAGACGGCAAAGAATCTACCTGAAATGCAGGAGATGCTGGTTGGATCCCTGGGTCGGGAAGATCCCCTGGAGAAATGGCAACCCACTCCAGTATTCTTGCCTGGAGAATCCCATGGACAGAGGAGCCTGGTGGGCTACAGTCCATGGGGTCACAAAGAGTCGGACACGACTGAAGCGACTTAGCATGAACGCAGCTTCAAAAGAAGGTTGAGGGAATTCCCTGGTATTCCAGTGATTAGGACTTGGAGTTTCCACCGAAGGGGCATGGGTTCGATTACTGGCCTGGGAACTAAGATCCTGCATGCCACACAGCCCAGTCAAAAAAAATTGCTTGAAATATGGACAGAGGATCTGAATCAATGTTTTTCCAGAGAAAACATACAACAGCCAACAGGTACATGGAAAGGTGCTCAATATGATATTGCAAGTCAAAACCACAATGAGACATCACCTCACACATGTTAGAATGCCTATTATCAAAGAGACAAGAGCTAGTAAAGCAATTATCCTTCAATAAAAAATAATTAATTAAGAAAAAAGACAAGAGACAATAAGTTTTGCTGGGGATGTAGAGAAAAGGGAATCCTTGTTCACTGTTGGTGGGAATGGAAATTGGTACAGCCTCTTTGGAAAACAGTATAGAGGTTCCTCAAATAATTAAAAATGGAACTACCATATGATCCAACAATTCCACTTATGAGTATTTATCCAAAGGAAATGAAAACACTGCTTAAAAGGATATATGAACCCCATGTTCACCACAGCAATAGCCAAGACACGGAAGCAACCTAAATATCCATCAATGTATAAAGAAAATATTGGGTGTGTATATATACAATGGAATATTATTCAACTGTTTTTTTTAAAAAGACTGAAATCTTGCTATTTGCAACAACATGGGTCATCCTTGAGGGCATCATGCTAAGTGAAATAAGTCAAATAGAGAAAAACAAATACAATATGGTATCACTTATATGTGGAATCTAAAATATAGAGAACTCATAGGTACAGAGAACAGACTGGTGACTGTCAGAGGCAGAACAGGGGGTAAAAAAATACAAACTTCCAGTTATAAGTCCTGGGACTTCATTGGCTGTTCAGTGGTCAAGACTCCACGTTTCCACAGCGGGGGGCATGGATTCCATCCCTGATTGGGGAACTAAGATCCCATTCACCATGCAGCATGGCCAAAAAACAATAAAAGTCCTGGAGATATAAGGTACAGCATGGTGTATATCGTTAGTAATAGTGTATATTTGAAAGTTGCAGATCTTAAAAGTTCTCATCCTAGGAAAAAAATTATAACTATACATGGTGATGAATTATTGTGGTGATAATCTCACGATAAATGCAAATACGGAATCACTGTAGTGTACTCCTGAAACTAATACAATGTTATATGTTAATTATATCTCAATAAAAGAAATTAATGGATTTATGAGACAAAAGTAATAAAAATGAACCATGAAATCAGTAAAAATTATTTTGAAACCAAGAAGCAAATTGAAACAAAAATTTTCAGATTATCAAAAAAGGTAATCCGATAAATGTTAGTCGCTCAGTTGTCCAACTCTTTGTGACCCCACGGACTGTGTAGCCCACCAGGCTCCTCTGTCCATGGGATTCTCCAGGCAAGAATACTGGAGTGGGTAGCCATTCTCTTCTCCAGGGAATCTTTCCAACCGAGGAATCAAACCTGGGTCTCCTCCATTGCAGGCAGATTCTTCACCTTCTGAGTCACCTGGGAAGCCCCAATTCAATAAGAAGAATAGAAAAAATTTTGAACAGAATAAACAAGTGCCTGGATTGTTTAATAATACAATTAACCAGAGGGGAAAATCACATGAATATATTGGTGAAATGTTAAATTTCTTGTTGGTTTGACATAAAAGATTGACACTGATGGTGACTGCATAAAATTCACATTAGTACACTAAAATGAGGTATGACAGTCTGGTCAGTGAGTGCCATCAACTCAAAGAATATTTAAGATGATGTACTGAACCATCCCCTCAAATCCTACAACTCATATAAGAAATTTCACAGATTTCTCAAATTTGACAGCAATCAAAAAACTGATACAACAAGAAACTGAAATGAATGAAACATTCCAATCTGTCAATAATAAAAGGGCTGATCAAAATCACGCCAGAGGAAAAACTGGTAGTTCTTGGCTGAGCTACCAGGGAAGCCCATTCTCTTTAAAAAGTAATATTAATACTATAAAGCCATTGACATGTGGAGAGACAAAAAATAAGCAGCCAAAAAAAGGTAAAGGCTTTTTTCACTTGTTTCAGGCAGCGAATTTGTTGACTTAAGTGTACCACGTGAGAATTGTGAGTTAAGTTTTACTGGGGGCAAAGTGAGGACTGCAGCCCAGGAGACAGCACCTCAGAGAGCTCCCAGAGACTGCTCCAAAGAGGAAAGGGGGAAGGTCATATGTATGTGATCTTGGTAAAGGAGGCAGACAGGCAATCAAGCCCGTTTATTTTTTTATTTTATTTTTTAACTTTACAATATTGTATTGGTTTTGCCATATATCAACATGAATCCACCACAGGTATACACGTTTATTTTTTAGAGAGGTTCTGAGAGTCTCCTGAAGCTTCTGCTCATCACAAGAAACAGTCGTCACTAAGAAGGATTGTAGTGTTTTTCTAGATAGGAGGAGATGGAAGAATTGGACTCAAGACCAATTTAGTCTACAGAGCTGTCCTGCCAGTTTTCCAGGAGCACAGAGGGCCTCATTTCTGTTCTCCGCCCTGAACTCCTTCAGGGGGGTGTTGAGGGTCAGTAGCTGCAGCGGCACGTGATTCAGTCCTTGCAGAGGTGGATGGTGGGCACCCATGGCAAGAGTCAATTTGTGGTTGAGAAATTCATACAGATCTTATGTTATTATTATGTATCTTATTCTTATGTATTCTTAACCTTATGTATCTTATTCTTCCAGATGTCATGATGCTTACAGTATTTGCCAGATTTTTTTTTAATGGATAATTTGTTGTGACTTACTATTCTAATTACGTGTTTGCTGCTGCTGCTAAGTCACTTCAGTCGTGTCCGACTCTGTGTGACTCCATAGACGGCAGCCCACCGGGCTCCCCCGACCCTGGGATTCTCCAGGCAAGAACACTGGAGTGGGTTGCCATTTCCTTCTCCAATGCATGAAAGTGAAAAGTGAAACTCGTAGCAACCCCATGGACTGCAGCCTACCAGGCTCCTCCGTCCATGAGATTTGCCAGGCAAGATTACTGGAGTGGGCTGCCATCACCTTCTCTGAATTAAGTGTTTACTCCTCTAATTAATTTTGTATCATTTTTCTTAGCAGGGGCTTCCCAGACTCCAGGCCTCACAAAACCCAGCAGTTCCGCCCCTGATAAGTAGGAGGCAACCTTTCCCTTCTCAGCAAAACTTGGCTCAAATGCCCAGCCATGTCCGATGGGACTTGGGCAGGGGCCCTTGCTCTCACCTCCCAGCCTCAGCTGCTCTGCCAGCTCCTCCCTCACTGCCCTCTTCCACCTTCTCCCCTGTGCCCTTCCTTTTCTTCCTCTCTTCTCTACTTGTTGTGCATCTTTGGGATTTCCCTCCTTCTACTCCGACCCCCAAGCTCTCTATTCACTCTCCTCCTCTGCTCTGCCCCCTCCAGCATTCTCACGCCCAGCAAGCTGAGGGGTGAGAACAATGGGGGACAGCTGGCTGCAGTCGCCTAAGGAAGAGGGCAGGTCCGGATTCTCTGCTCAACCCTAGCCCCACCTCTGGCTGCCTGACCCTTCCTACCAAGTCGCCACTCCCAGTGAAGTCTCAGAGTAAACCCTGGATTGTTGGCCAGGAGCCCAGAGCTGAGAGATTTGCTGGGTGCCTCAGGGCTGGGAGCAAAGCCCAAGGCCTGGGCTGACTCCCATAGCTCCTCCCCACCCCACAGGGCCTTGGGGTGCTGAGTTAGGCAGGCCCGATCCGGCTGGTCTCCTGAAATGCTCCCCATGTTGGCTGAAGCAAGAGGGATAAGAATTTTGACTCTCTGATGAATCAGCACATTTAAATGGGAGGAGCCTGGGAGACAGGACCCAGGGGAGCCATTTGGTTAAAATGAAAAGTCTGGCCTCTCAGTGGACCATGTCTCCTGCCTAAGAACATGAGAAAGGAGACTCTGATTCTTTCTCTGTCTCTTTGAAATGCATTTAGGAACCTGTACTTCTGAACACAGGGATCAGAGTTGCAGACCCTAGACATGGGATAGTGGGGAGCAGGGCCACACATGTCCAATGGGCAAAAAAGATGGGGCTTCTGCATTCCTGTAGAAGCTTTTGTGTTCAGTGGATGGAGTTGTGGGTTAGTGGGGGTCTGCTACACTCCTGTTCTCTCTGAAATCCTTCGCTATATGCACACATTCTGGCATTTCTCCAGGACCCCACTTCCCTCCTCTGGGCCTGCCTCCTATGGCAGCTTCTTCTCCATTCTTAGGGGTAACACCTGCCTGTGAAGGGAATTCTAGGAAGCCCACTCAGGTCTTGCTAAAGCAAAACTGTTTCCTAGGCTGTTGAGAGCCCACAGTTCTATCTAGGGCAGCCTGGAGGGAGCTCTCCCCATGACCCGTGCTTCTGAGGCAGCACAGTGAAGAAGGATAGGACTGACTAAGTTTTGGGAGCCAGACCAACAGAGTTTGACCCCAAGCACAGCCGCTTATAACTGAGAGGCCTTAGGTGACCTGCCCAACCACCGGAGTCTTGTTCCCTCATCTTTGAGATGGATAATAGCCCAGAAGAGAGGAGCTGTGAAGGGCAAACCAGGTTGAAACCTCAGTTTGCATACTGCCTGGTGGCTTTCTTCCCTTTCCCTTCCCACAAAGCAGGGGGATACTGGGGGAGGAGGGAATGCCTTTTGTCTTCAGTGTCGTATAAACATGACCAGGAATCAGACTGTAAATCCTCTAAGTTGCAAGGAAGCCTGAGAGATTGTTTCACAACCCCCTTCCTGGAATATTTGAACTCTCAAACTGCCCCAAGTCTTTCTAAAACAAAGTATGGCTTAAAACACAAATAAATACTTAAATGCATGAATTATTTTCCACCAGGAATTTACTGCCTTCCTGCTTTCTTCAAAACTCTTTTTCTCTTTCCCATTCTTAAAAACTGTAGAGCCTTCCTGCTACAGCCTGAGAGACCAGGCAAGGGACAGGGATAGGAGAGAGAGTTTGACAAGAAGAAATCTGGGGCCAAGGAGAAAGACTGTGAGCACCAAGGCAAGAGTGGGGTGCAGTGAAACTGGGGTAAGAAGATGGTTAGGGTGAGAATGGAAGTGAGAACTGCCGGGTGATGCCTGTAGCTGGTTGGAGTCCCTGGGTCTAGAAGAGGGGAGGGAAAGATGAGAGCGCACAGGCCAGTAGGGCAGTATCACCCTCTGATATTGGTGCCCTCCCCACTATGGGCGGAACAGTGCCAGAGAGAGCCTCATGCTGGTCATACCTCCCGATTCCCTTAACCTCCCTACCTGGCCTCCTTCCCCCTGGGCAGATAACTCTGAGGCCAAGAAGAAAGTCATCAATAAATCTGCAGCCTTCCCAACTTCAAAAATCTCATCTCCACCTTCCTGCCTGCCCCACGTTCTTGGGTCAGCATTGCCCTGGTGCCCTGGACACGCCTCCACATGCCTGGCACCGGCTTCTCCTCCTACGTGACCGGCACAGGCCTGGACTGGGTGGCGGACGCTGAGATAAGGCCAAGGGGGGAAAACCGCCAAAGCCAGGAAGTTACACAGCCTGGTTCCCCTGGCAACCCAGCCACAGTCGCCAAACAGTACAGGGTTGGGGGGTGGAGACAACTCCAGTTCAAGGCACAGCCAGAGCTGGCTCAGACCTCAATTTTCTTGTTGGAGAAACTTCTCTGTCTGAATCTCCTAGGACAGTGCCGCTGCCTAAGAATTACAGGGGGAGCCAGTTTAAAATGTAAATTCAGAGCACCACCCCCATAATCTTCACCGCAGATTCCTGGCCTAACAGGACTAACTAGAATTTGCATTTCCAACCAGTTAGAGGGTGGCATGCTTGGGGAAGATCCTGGATGGGGCCTGAGGCATTCCAACCATCCTGTGTGTCTGCTGGACTCTCCAGTCAGTCCCATCCCCAGGGATGCTTGACATGGGTATTTTCAACACCTGGTGAATGACCAGGAGTCCAAAGACCTGAATTCTAGTATATGCAGAACCAATTCAAAACCATGAACTTGGGATGAGCTCCCTTTGGGTCGGGTACTACTGTTTTGAGAACCAGGAGCCATCTAAAGACACTTGAGATGTGCTTTCTATTCTCAAAATCCCTGGGACCCTGGACCATCACTTACAGTCTCTAGGTTTCAGTTTCTCTCTTCTCCCCAAAAGGTATAAAAATATTCAAGCTTTCCCAAGTGGTGACAAGGCTTCCTGTCCCTGGAACTCATAGATATGGAAGTGCCTTGAAAGCACAACTCTCAGATATTGTCCTGGTGATTGTGGTAGCTTTTCTTGCTGGAGGGAAATGCTAGGCTGTCAGTGGGCTCCCAAAAAAATCAAGGAGCCTCGGGGACAGAAACCCCAAGTTACAGGATCAGGGGCTGGGCCTTGAGGCCTCTCCATTAGTTCCTTTTTATAGCTGCCAGTTCTGCCAGTTCTTCATTTGCCTTTGAGAGGTGGCTGCTGGAGAGTTGAACTTACTGCGCTCTTCCTAAGCCTGACCTCTCCCTTCCTCACTGTGGCCCCAGCCTCCACCCACAGAAAAACCACAGTTTGTGCTGGCTGCAAGTGGAATCCCTCCCCAGTGTCAGCCACCAAGCCAGGGAGCACGATCATGGGGTGAGCAGTTAACTTGGACTTCTTCTGCCACAAGTGTAAGTCCCAGTTCAGCCACCTGCTGGGTTCTGCAAGTTACTTTTATCCTCAGGTTCCCCATCTGTAAAATGGGAGAGAATAATATTCCATGTGTGTTCGTCGCTCAGTTGTGTCCGACTCTTTATGACCCCATGGACTTTAGCCCTCCAGGCTCTTCTGTTCATGGAATTCTCCAAGCAAGAAAACTGGAGTGGGTAGCCCTTCCCTTTACCAGGCGATCTTCCCAACACAGGGATCGAATCCAGGTCTCCTGCATTGCAGGCAGATTCTTTACCATCTGAGCCACCAGGGAAGTCCATAATATTTCGTGACCCAGACCCAGACACCATTAGCTTAGTGGCTGAAGCCAGAAGCCTGTCTTTCTGGCTCCCTCTCCCCCCTTCACTCTGTACAGAATACTAAACAATTTTGAAATCCAGTCTCTTCTTTCCATCTTCACTGGCCTTCCTTCCCCAGCTGCTCTCACTTCCGTCTGGACTGCTGTAGTAACCTCCTGGAGTCGATCTGCCTCACTCACTAGATAATTCCAGATAATCCTCTACCCTTCCTAGGTCATTCTCTACCCTGTAGCCTAAGGAATTTGGCTAAATTAAAATCCAACTCTCATCTCTTCATCCTCCTGCTTAAAATCCTTCAGTGTCTCCCCCTTGCCTTTAATGAAAGGTCCAAAATTATTCATTGACATTGAAGCCCCTCTGATATTGTGCATTTCTCAGCACCCACCCCTCCCACCTCTAAACATGCCCATTCTACTGTCTGGCCCTGCACATTCCCATCTCCAGCTCATGCCCATGCTGCAGCCTGGCTGAGAACACCACCCTCCCTATCACTACTGGCCTCTCCCTTATGCTTCTAATTATCCTTAAATCCTCAGTTCACACCTCACCTTCCAGAAATCTTCACTGATGTCCCTCCCCGTGAGGCTGTGCTAAGTCTCCTCCTCTGGCTTCTCACCTAGACTCCCCTTAGCCCACCACAAATCCCATTATATTACAACCAGCTCTCTGCTCTTCTCGCTTCTCCCAGGAGGGCACAGACTACACTTGCCTTGTTGACTGCTGTATCCTCCACCACCCAATAGATGCCTTGCCCTGAATAGGTACTCAATAAATATTGTTTAGAAATAGTGAAAGGACAAATATAATATACAGGTTAAATCCTCAGTGCAGTAAATAGCAGAAAAATGGGGGTGAATTAGAATCATCATCACAACTGTGATGGTTCAGCCCCACACCGAGCTCTCATGGAAACAGAGTTCCAAACTCAGCCCTGCCAACAGTGGGGTGAAATGGTGTGACAGCCCCAGGGCCTGCGGCAACATGTGTATGAGCCCCTCCACCAGCAACGTTGATCTGTGCCAGTGCAATCCCTGGTTCTCACCCTGACTCGGACCTCTTTGCCCACCCCCATTCCAGGCAGGAAAAGAACAGCACCTTCACCCTCCACTGAGACTCGACTTCTCACCACAGAGCTAGTGACTACTCCTTTTTCTGGAGGAGCAACTCCCACCCACAACCCCAACCAGCAACCTCACTCCTCCGGACACATCAGGGAGAGGATCCCTGAGACACACAGCCTCAGCTCACCACGGTATCACCACCAGCCTCCACTCCAGAAATGATCCACGACTGTGGGAGGCTGGCCAGTGATCCTCCCAGAGAGCCCTGCTGGCATTTCTCCAAAGGCACTTATCGCTGGCTTTCTGAATTACCTTGGCTCGTCTCCGTGTTTTATCTCCCCTACAGGATTATGCACTTTGTGAGCAAAGAGATCATGTGTTAATAATCTTCATATCTCCTATGCCTGGCATAGGGTAGAACCCCAATCACTGTTGAAGGAATGAATACATGAATGAAAAAATGGGTTATATATGAGCGTTTCCAGACAGAATTGCCCATTTTCCATGTTAAGAAGATGAGATTTGTGGAGAAGGAAATGGCAACCCACTCCAGTATTCTTGCCTTGAAAAGTCCGTGGACAGAGGAGCCTGGCAGGCTGCAGTCCATGGGGTTACATGACTGAGCATGCGTGCAGAGGGTGAAGGGAGATGGGTTGGTAGCAACAAACTGGTAGAACTAAAAAAAAAAAAGAAGATGAGATTTGTACTATTATTGAAGGCATTCCTCTTGACCCTTAAGAGAATCCAGAGGCTAAAACACCTGAGTCAAGAGGATCATTTTTCCTTGTTTAAACTAAATTTCTCTATGTGGAACTTCAGTGCATTTGCTTTTAATCTACCTCCCCAGCCACTGGGACTAAAACTCATTTCTTTGCAAGGAGCCGATTACTAATTTACCTTTAGCCTTCTCTTCAACAAACTTAATCCCAGGCCCTTTACTGCTCCCTCCCTGGGGCCCTACTGTCCAGCCCTTTCCCTGTTTCACCGATCTTTGGGCCTTTTGCCAGGCTCTCAGAGACCTCCCTGGGCTGCACAGGCAAGAATGGACCTACTGTTGTCCGCGGAGCCATGCACAAGGGCTCAGATGCTTACACTCTGCCTACATACACCTCTCTACACCTCCAGTCCCCAGTCCTTGGTAAACACATGCTCACAGGCAGCCTCCACACATGGTCACCCCGTGAGCCCTTGTGCTGTGAATTCTCACACCTGGATGCACATTCAGTACACAGGAACAGACCGTGCAGAACTAAGTTATTTCCACACAGGTCAGCCTCACTGTGAATCTCTCTTCCTCCTGCTTCTCCATCTCCTGCTCCTCCTTCCCCTGCTCCCTGCCTCCCTGCTCCAGCTCTCCTTCCCATCAGCCGCCACAGGCCAAGCCTACTTTCCCCTTACCTACACAGTGATTTTCCACTTCAAGGCTGAACACAAGGAGTAAATGAACCAAAGTTGACTCTTACCTCTTCCCCCTGCCCTCCTCCCACTTTTCTCCTGCAAGGCCTCAGTGCACCTTCCATTTGCCCAGAGCACACAAACCACTCTCCATCCCCTTCCCAACCACCACTCCTCTGGCTGTAGGAGGACTGACTCCTCAGGTTTTCACCTTTTGGAAATGAACAATGAGGAAGCATCAGAAACTGACAGACAGGCTGGTTCCATTTCAGATCCAATCACAGGCTGGGTTGGTTGCTGGGATGCTGGGCTGGCTGGGCACCATGCCATGGGATTCGGGAGTGTGAGGGCCTTGTGATATTCACTCATTCATTCATTTATTCATTCAACAAATATTTATCCAGCACCTACAACATGCCAGGCACTACACTGTATCAACAAAATCAACACAAACCTGCTCTTAAAGACTATGCATTCTGTGGGTGGAGCCAGAAAATAAATAAGTAAAATTTATTGGATATCAGGTGGTGATAGGAAAAAGCAGGGAAGGATGATGGGGTGCAGGTTGAGGGTGGAGTGTGTATAGTTTTAAATAGGGTGGCCAGGGAAGGCAGTACTTGGAAGGTGACGTTTGAACAAAGACTTGAAGGAGAGAAGGAACTGCGGTAACTCCTGGGAGGGGAGATTATTCGTGGCAGAACAGACCCGCAGGCACAGCGTGTTGGGGAACACCAGTGTGGAGAGCCATGGGAAATGAACTGCTAGGAGATGGCAGCGAAGGGGGATGCCATTCAGAGTTCTTCCTTCCAATCCCAGGGCTGGGACCCATTCTGGCCTCCAGGGCCTGATGACGAAGCAGGAAATATGAGGGGCCAGATTAGGGATGAAACTATGACCTCAAATAGAACAAAATGCTGGAATGAGGCCATCAGAAAACCAAACAAAATGCTGAGTTGTCAGTGGAGGTCAGTTCCAGAAGGAAGGAGCTGAACCTGGAGTGAGATGGATTAAGGGGAGACATGGAGGGGCCTCACCCAGCTTGTTGGTGGGCAGTGGTTGCAGCCAGGAGGGAGGCTGGGCACCTCTCAAAATTCAGTCCCAGCTGGAGCAGCAGGGTTCAGTGAGCTCTCAGCCAGGATGATCTGGATTCAAAACTCTACTTGTTGTTCAGTCCCTAAGTTGTGTCTGACTATTTTGCGACCCCATGAACTATAGCCTGCCAGCTCCTCTGTCCGTGGCATTTTCCAGGCATAAATACTGGGGTGGGTTGCATTCCCTTCTCCAGAACCAGGGGATCGAAACTGTGTCTCTTGAATCTCCTGCATTGGCAGATGGATTCTTTACTACTGAACCACCAGGGAAGCCCTCAAAACCCTAGTCCCTCCACTAACTCCTTATGTGGTCTTGGGCAAGTTTCCTGTCCTGAGATCCAGTGTGTTCATCTGGGAACAAAATGAAGGAATACAGTAATATCCACTTTATGGACTATCATGGGAATCTGCTGGGAGAACACAGTGGTTCTCAGTCTTGGCTCTGTGGTGTGCTGGTCCCAGAAAGTCCTGAGGCTGGTGGCCAATAATTTGTAGCTGCTGCTGCTGCTGCTGCTAAGTCGCTTCAGTCGTGTCTGACTCTGTGCAACCCCATAGACGGCAGCCCACCAGGCTCCCCCATCCCTAGGATTCTCCAGGCAAGAACGCTGGAGTGGGTGCCATTTCCTTCTCCAAATTTGTAGCTATTAATAGTTAAATCAGAGAAGAGTACAAACGGTTTTTCAGTTTAAACATCAGTGAATTCAATGTTGTCTCTGCAATGACATCACTCTTCCTTACTGGCATTCCACAAAGCCTTCCTGAATGGGAGATAACTGGGAGATAATGGGCTTGAGTGAGAGCTAACTCCCTGGGAATTCGCACAGAGGCGGCAGCCTATCTTATCTGCCACAACCCAAGGGAGTGCAGCAGGCAAGCAAATACTGTCTCACCCATGGCTGGGGCTTGGATAAGGCAGAGAGTCCCTGAGCTAATGGCTAATGCACAGCAGTGGCCTGGGGCCTGGCACACAGTAGGTGCTTCTTGGCAGAGGGAGCCGCAGTGGGGTGGGAGGAAGGAGAATGGAAGGTCTCTGGTTATCTACCCACTGCACATTCTGTCACCCCCAGGCACAATGCTGTGGCTTTCTCCCGCCTCAGGAAACAAAGATAAATGGTAGTAAAAGTGGGGAGAGGGACAATGGAGGCCAGGCTGGCTGGTGGGGGTGGGAGCTGAAGTGGGGAGGGCCGGCCTAGGGCCTCGGGGGAGATGCCAGATCTGATGGGAAGGCCGTGGGGTTGGAAACTACAGGTGGAACATTCTTGCCCAGGTCAGGGGTAGGAGTCAGGACAACCCAACCCCAAAATTTGACAATTGTGGTCCAAGGCCACCCATCCAGAAGATGCTGCTAAGCTCTCGAGAACATGCAGCTCCCATGTGTCTGATCAACAAGGCTTCCTCCCTCCAGTCATCACCAACTCCTTCCAGCTCACTCATGCCCCTGTTCACCAGACCCCCACCACTGCAACCCCAACCCCCAAGCTGGTCTGGCCAGCTCCAACAGAAGCCACCTGGCATCAAGCCTGTGGGAGACGCCTCCAACCCAGACACTTGTCAGGACTCAGGACTCGGGGGACGGCCAGCCCCACCTTCCTGCAGTGACTGACAGCCGTTCTGGTTGTGGGAAGGGCCCAGCTAGGTGAGGGCCCCCCTTCTTCTGGACGCTACCCACATATCCTGTCATCATGACTCTTAACCTGAAGGCAGCAGGGAAGGCCTGTCCCTTCTCAACCCCTCACCTAAACAAGTGAGAAAAAGAATGGGAAGGAAGTCAAAGATGGGGGGACACTTGTGACCTTCCATCTCAAAACCCTCTTCCCTGGAGCCAGTGCCCATACTTCCCCCACATCCCTCCCTTCCCCACAGTGGGTTCCCCCCAGACACAGCCAGAATCCATCCAAAAAAAAAAAAGACAGAGATTCTTTATTTAAATCAGCAAACTCAGATTCTTCAAGCCCCAGCCCATGGTGAGCAGCCTACCCTCCCAGGCCCCCTCACCCCCACCCCTTAGCCACAGAAAGGATGGAAAATGAGAAGCCTGGGGGCCTCTGCCAGGGCAGGCTGCCTCCGAAGTGTGGTGAGTGCAGTCCAGCTGGGGCTGGGGTGGCGGCGGCCACAGGCCCCTCCCTATAAATTAAGTCCCTGCAGCCACAGCTGTGGGCAAGGCATACTTGTGGGGGGAGAAGGCCGTCAGGCAGCATCCTTGATGCCCAGCTAAGGAATGGATTAGGGCACAGGGCTCAGAGGGAAGAGGCCAGAGGAAAAAGAAGAGGTATGGTGCGGAGAGGGGGTAAGGTCCCCCCCAGTCTTGGTCCCAGGGGAAAAGAGGCCAGTTGGTCCAGTTTTGTGGGTTTGGAGAAGGGAATGTATTAGTAAGCACAAGGGAGAGGCCACCGTCGGGCACCCCCGGAAGAGACAGGCCAGGCCCCAACCCTGGCAGAAGGGAGTGCGAGAGCTCCCAGGGGCTCTCAGGGAATGTCAATGCTAAAAAAAAAAAAAAAAAAAAACCATATATATTAACCATTCACGGAGGGCAGGGGCAGGGCTGCACAGCAGATCAGAGGATCTGGCGCGGCATCCCGTAGCCGGTCATGCCTGCCTGAGAAGCCCCGCGGTTGGTCCCCATCTGTAAGCCAATCACATTCTTGCCCTCCTGCAGTTGGTTGTCCGAGAAGTACCGAGGGTTCTCCTTGGATTTCCTGGGTGGAAAGTGAATGCTGGTTAGGAGGAGGGTGGAGGCTGCCCCGGTAAATGTCCTCCCAGGGCAGAGTACAGGCTTCTCTGGCCTAAGTGCTGGTGCCGGCTCTGCCCCAGAGAGCACTGAGCTCACCACCCCTCATCTCGCAAAAGGGACTGTCCCTTGCCATCCCAGGAAAGGCGTGAGGATAGAGATAAGGGATGCGGAAGTGCTTTGTAGAAGGCATTTCCCAGGGACAGGAGTAAGCACGATCACCACGCTGGCCCAGAGCCTGGGCTGCCCAACATACTCACTTGGGAAACCAGTTAGGATCCCCAGAGAAGAGCCCATCATCCCGGGCTACCGCCAGCCCGCCCAGATTCATCAGTGTCCGCTGCACACAGGCCATGTTCTTTCCTGGGAAGAAGGAGGGGTTGTAGTAGCCTCCGCGGGGCTAGGGTCCTGAATGGCAGGCTTCCACCTCTATCACTAAGTCAGCAGGCCCAGTCCCCAAATTCCTTTACTCTTGATCTCCCTGTTCTCCATTCCAACCTCCAACATGGTCAACTGCTCTACCAAAACACAAACAAATGAGCACGCACACACATACACACTCCACTCTGTCCTCAGGCTGCCAGAAACCTGCCCCTTCTCCCTGGAGGAGATGGCTCAGGCCAACCTCTGGTCTTCTGGACAACAGTGCCCTGACCCTGGCCTTGGCCCACCTTCCCAGAGGTCCACAGTCTGGAAGATGTCAGTGGTGTTGATGCCATAGCGCTCGGCTGCTTGCAGGAACTGGGAGATCTGCTCCATCTGCTTGAAGGCCATGGTGGAGGCCTGGATCTTCTTCACCGGGGCCTGCCCCTCAGGGTACAGCCCATTAATGAGCTCACACAGCACCTGGGGGAGGACAGCAGAGGTGAGGCCATGCCCACACAGATCACAGGGCACCACCCTCAGCTCCAGAGAACGACACAGGTACCTCTCCTACCTGAGGACAGTTCTGACTCCACCTGGAGAAAGCCTCGGGCTCCTTCCTGCCCAGCCCCTGCCTCTGAGCCCAGAAAGTGAGCCATGCTATTCAAGGATCACTGACTAGAGCACACCTCCCCCAGCTCTTCCCCTGGCGCTCCTCCTCCTTCCTGTTACCTAAGGCTTCCAGTTCCCTTGGTGGGAGGGAGGAAAAACAGGAGGGCCTCTGCTCGATGGAGATCCCTGGGCTCAGGAAAGCTAGGGACAGGGTTGCACTCCTCTCTTCAGCTGAGACCATGCTCGCCTCCCCGGTACCTCTGGTCGGAGGCGCCCTGCGCTCACCGTGCCATCCTTGAGCCAGTTCTGGAAGTTCTCGCGCCCAGGCTGGGGCCGGCCCACATCCTTGCGGCACTGGGTGGTGATCCACTGGATCAGGATTTGCTCCAGGTCCGCATCGTACTGTTTCTCAATCTTCTGCTGTACCTCCCGGCTCAGGCCGTAGGCAGGTCCCCTGTTGGCCATTCCAGAGGCTGGCGGCAGTGGCTGTGGGGGACTGGGGAGAGGACACAGCCAGGCCCGCGGTCAGCACTCTACAGCCTGTGGAGTGGGGCACTGCCCACGGGGACACACACCGAATCCCTCGGATGGGCCCCAGAGGGGAGAACAGCTGCCAAATGAGAGCATCTCCCCTTGGCCCCTGCGGGTTCTCCCACCCTTATGACAGGAGCCTGTCTACTATATTGAGGCTTCCCATTAGATTTCATTTGAATGGTTCCACTCCTATAATGAAGTATAAAACCCACTGGAATAGAACATAGGGTAAATGAGGTCAGGATTGGCGGTTCAGCTCCTGATTAGGGGTGGTCAGCTTTAGCAAAGGCAAACTGGTCATCCTAACCCCAGCTGTGCCTTTTCCAGTCTGGGAAGGAGAATGATTTAGAAAGAATATGCAGTGGCTTGGGAACCCATGCCAGGTAGCCACCGGGTTTTTATTGAGCTTCCCAGGTGGCACTAATGGTATAGAATACACCTGCCAATGCAGGAGATGCAAGAGATGTGGGTTTGATCTCTGCGTTGGGAAGATCCCCTGGAGTAGGAAATGGCACCCCACTCCAGTATTCTTGCCTGGAAAATCCCATGGACAGAGGAGCCTGGCAGGCTACAGCCCAGGGGGTCGCAAAAAGTCAGACACGACTGAGCAACTAACACTTTCACTGAGCACCCACTATTTGCGCTGGGGCTTGCAGAAGAGACAGAAATCCTTGATTCTAAAGTTGCACATAATGCCATCAGAGAGACAAAGACAGCACATGCGAAAGTACAAGAGTTGTACAGGATGAATATTAAACTACACAGATCATGTTGTTGTTATTTAGTTGCTAAGCCAACTCAACTCTTTTCAAACAACATGGACTGTAGCCCGCCAGGTTCCTCTGTCCATGGGATTCCCCAGGGAAGAATATCAGAGTGAGTTGCCATGTCCTCCTCCAGCGGATCTTCCCGACCTAAGGATGGAACCCACACCTCCTGCCTTGCAGGCGGATTCTTTACTGCTGAGCCAGCAGGGAAGCCCATTTGCCGCAGGAATTAAGGGAGGAATATGCACAGAAGCCGCCTGGAGGGCTTCCTGGAGAGGTAGGTCTAGGTAGGCCCTTAACAGATTTCACTAGGCAATGGGACTTTCCATGAGAAATCACGTATTACTTAATTCTACTTTCCTTTCTAAAAGGAATGGGAGGCAGAATGGCTCCTGCAAAGGTGCCTATGTCCTACTTCCCAGAACCTGCAAATGTTACCTTATATTGCGTAAGGGATTTTTCGTGTGTGACTGAATTAAGGATCTTGAGATAGGGAAAGTACCCTGGGTCATCCAGCGGGGCCCAATGTACTCACAACAAGGGTCATTATAAGTGAAAGAGGAAGGCAGTTGAGTCAAAGTGGGAGAATGAGAGGGAAGTCAATGATTGAGTTTCACAGGGCCGTGGACCAAGCAATGCAAGTGGCCTCAAGAAGCTAGGATGGAGAAGGCAATGGCAACCCACTCCAGTACTCTTGCCTGGAAAATCCCATGGGCAGAGGAGCATGGTAGGCTGCAGTCCACGGGGTCGCACAGAGTCTGACACAACTGAAGCAACTTAGCAGCAGCAGTAGCAAGAAGCTAGGAAATGCAAGGCGTGGAATCTCCCCTAGGCACCCCCAGAAAGAATGCAGCCCTGCAGACACCTTGATTTTAGCCAGAGAGACCTAGCACCTCAAGATATTAAATGTATGTTGCTTTAAGTCACAAAATTTGTGATAATTTGTTATAGCAGGAATAAGGCCTAATTCAGGAGCCTTGGGTGATATTAGTTTGAGGACCTCAGTCAGGAAGAACGGGGAGGGGGATGGCTTCCTGACCGCTGGCCTGAGTTGACAGGACCACACCTCGCAGTGGGAAGTCTGTCCCCACCCGCCGTCTCGCTGCCTAAGTCCTGCCTAAGTCCTGGAACGCCACACATCAAGGGGGAGCCAGGACCAGAGATGGGATGGGACTCCATTTCCTGCCTCCGTCTCCTCCCCATGGGCTCTTCTTTCTGCTCTGAAATAGAGCTGCCTGATTGCACATAAAAGAGGATGCCCCAGACCAGGCACCTAAGTTGGAGGGGAGGGAAGGGAGACACTCCCCCTCCCCAATCTGGCCCCAGGCCAGGTCAGGCTTGAGGGACGACGTCTGGCACACAGCAGGATGAGTCTTCCTACCGCCTCCTCCCTGACCCTCGGGGCAGGTCACAGGGACAGCAGCTGCCTCAACCCCCCTCATACCTCAGTCCCTGCCGGCGCTGGGTTCAGGCAGCCCCTCCCCACACTCCAAAAGGGCTGCTCTTTCTGACTCCAGCTTATGGGGCTGCACATTTCCTGCAGAGATCCTCCCCATAAATCAGCTATTTTTAAACCTCATTAAGAGCAACCCACCCCCACTTCACCCAGCCTGAAAGCCCGGCCAGACAAATGTCAGTCTGGACCTTGACCCACACACCAGCCCCACACACACTTAGCCGGGGGCGGGCAGGCCGGTTGGGCAGGCCAGTTGAGTGGCTGAGGTCTGCAGAGAGAGCAGACAAGATTCCCTGCCCCCAGCCCAGCCCCAACGGCTCAGCCACCACTCAGTCTCTGTGAGCCTGTGACCCTGCCGCATAGGCTTGGGAGGCTTGGGAGGAAGGAGAGGGGGCCAGAGGCTGCTGCCACCAAGAAGTCACCTTGTCCCAGCCCCTTGTCTAGACCTCACTTCTGGGAGCAGCTTCACTGCAGTCACCTGGGCCTCAGGGCTGTGTCTCCATGGAGCCAACTGGCCTGAGGCCCAGGGATCACTACAGCCAGAAAAGGACAGGAGAATGATTAACCCGGACACCAGGGTTACGAAGGGAGAGCAGGGCCGAAGCCTGACCCCTCCAGTGTTGCCTATGGAGGGCCCCCCAGGCCCACCTCTGGGATGGATGTTGAGAGCCCTCCTAAACTCTGGAGCCTGGACACAGCTGGCAAGGTCACAGGCTCCAGCTGCAATGTCTCAGCTCCACTCGGGGCCACTGCCCTAGACCCTGCGGTGCCAGAGCCATGAGGCAGAGCTCTGGCAGGAGGGAGAGCCATGAGGCAGCCTGCCCACAGCTGTTCTCCCCACCCCCACGAGCAGACAACCTCTGTGAAGCCGTGGCTGCTGGGGCTGCAGTGGCGAACCCGGGGCTCGCCCCTAAAGGAGGGAAGGTAGCCACTTGCCTACTGGAGTGGGGAGAAGCTGTGTGGGAAATGCTCAGAGCTGGGGGTCCAAATGGAAGACAGCTGCACAGCTTGGGGATGGGCTGGCAGTGAGTAAGGTGAACTCCAGAGGTACTCCAGACAGCAGTGGGAACAGCCCTCACCCCCACCCACGAGGTTACAACAGCTGGGAGAGGGGAGGGCTGCAAAAGGCACTCCAGCCCTCAGCCGCACCCAGACCCTGGCTGGACCAGGGACGCTTACCTCACCCCACCGAGCCGAGGAGCTGATGCCAAAGAAAAGGCGGACATGGGGGTGGGGTGGGAGGATTCCAGGGCTCCGGGCAGGGGTGTTGAATTGTGAAGACAAAGGGACTCTCCATTCATTGTGCAGAGAGGACACAGGGGAACTTCCCAACCCAGAGGTGCCATTTAGACTATCCTGAAAAAGCGAAGTGGGAACCCTTGCCTCCAAAGTGAAGTGCCACAGGGAGCAGGGGCGGTGGGAGACCTACGCCTGAGGGGCCACCGTGGGGCAGCCCCCTTGCTATCGAGTCAGGGAGCAGCAGAGAAAGCTGAAGCTGCACAAACAGGAAGCCACAAAGCTTGCATGGGAGGAGGGGTATGGGGGGGGGCCGTTGCCATGGCTTCTGTGTACCAAACACAGGAATGGGGCAGGGTGGGGGCACCAGGCAGAAACAGCCACTCTGTGCAGAAGTGGTCAGGAGATGCCAAGCGGGATCAGAGGCACGGCAGGGGGAGCAGAAGTGGGATCCTTGGAAAGGGGTAGCTTCACAGGTACAGACAGGTGCAAGAGATTCCTCAAGGAAGCAGCTGTGGAGGGAATAGAAGCATGTGGAGAAGGAAGTTACAAGTGTTGGGGTAGATTCCATGTAGATTCAAGGAAATAGTTCAGAAGAAATATCCTGGCAACAGAAGGTCCATTCGGAGCTAGAGAGCCCCATAGCTGAAAATTCTAGGGGGAGAAGGGATGGGGTAGGGTGGAGGGGGGAGGATTAGAGGCCAATCCCCAGAGGGGCTGGGGTGGGGCGTGGGGGAAGAATTGCACTTGGACTTATTTGTTGATTCTGGAAGGGTAGGGGCCCACTGGCCTCACCCTACCTTGGCCTCCTCTGCAGTTTGAAGTCTTCCCTGTGGACTAGGAAGGAGAAATTGAAAGTGGGGTTACAGACCCGGAGCTGTCCCTCTGGTGCTCTGGAGTCAGAAAACTAGGAGAACCACGGGTCTCCTCCTACCCCGGATCCCCATACTAGTCCTCTACCCCATTTCACCTCTACCCTGCTTCTTTCTGCTCGCGGATACCAAGCTTCCCCAGAACATCACCTGAAGGGGCTCCAGCAGAGCGCGCGGGGCAGGGGGGTGGGAGAGGTCTGCGGCAGTCGATTTCCGGTCCTGCTGGTCCGCCCCCCAACAGTCGCCCCCAGTCACCACGCCCTAGGCCGTTACTGGGATGAATCACCCCCCGCCCGCCGCTGGGGTGACGCAGCGGTCTGGGCAGCCCGCCTGCCCGCCCGCGGCCACCACCGACTTTCCCAGCAGCAGGGGGCAAGGGGTGGGGGCGTCGGCTCCCGTAGAGGCTGGAAGCCTGGAAAGCAGCCATCCTCCCCCAATACCGCCTCCTACAGGCAGGGCACCCCGAGGCGCTGTCTGGGCTGCAACCTCCCAGATGCTTGAGGTCGAGGGACCCTCCTGGAGAGGACTGGAACTTCAAGTCCCCGCCCAAACCCGAGAAGGCGAGGCCACTGCAGGACCCGAGCACGGCGGCCCCTCGCCCCAACTCGCGACAGCCAGTCCTCAGAAAAACGAGCTTCAGAAACGAAGAGGGCAGGCAGCACCCACACGTGCTCCTGGAACCAGGAAGTGAAGGGTCGCCTGGGAAGACCCGGCGGCGCGGAGCTGGCCAAGGGTGGGCGCCGGAACCCTGTACCCTGCATCACTCCGGGCCAGCCGTATAATCCGTGACCCCCTCCTTTTCTCGCCCCAGCGAGACCCGGGACTGGAGCCGGCGGGCGGAGCGCAGTCCCAGAGTCTCCGATCCCGACGAACGCCCCGTCTATGCACTAGCAACACCGCCTGACCTCATCGCTCAACAATGCGGGGGTCAGAGCCTGGGGACGAACCTGACAGCCCAGGGCGGGGCAGGGCAGTCAACGGACCCTTGCCTGCCAGCCCTCGATCCGCAAGCCTACTGGAGCGAGCCGCAGGCTCGGGATTCTTGCTTTCTAGAGACCGCGCACATCCCACGCCCTCAAGGACCCTTCCCTCCAGCTTACGGTTCACGTGGGTCGGAGAGTTGCGCACTCGAGGCGGGGGCCGCAGCGCGAGTGGATCGCCCGGGCGGGGCCGGGGGTTTTCAGCCTGCTCCCGCCTCGGACGGGGCGGACCAGGGGCGGGGCAAGGGCCGAGAGGGTTTAAAGGCGCCGCAGTGCAGCTGCGGAGGGCAGTGCTTAAGAAAGAGCGGGGCGGTGACCAGACCCTGAGTTAAAAGACATGGAGGCAATGGCCTCAACCCTTGAGAACTTCCACCTCTACCCCAGAGCCCTTAAACATGTGCCCCAGTGGGAAACTATCTGCCTAGGTTAGCGCAAGACTCTGGGGGTTTTTATGTGGAAAGAATGCTTTTGGCTCAAATAGGGTGGTTAGGTAAACAGAGGCACAAGAAAACATTCCCCTAGACACAAGTGACTAGGGTGTGGCAAGACTGGAACTAGCAGGCCAGGACAGCTCCCGCATGTGGTCTTGCTCCCCACCTTCTTCAAGCCTGGGCAGAAACTAACAGTGAGGTCATTCCTCGCCCAGGGCCCAAGGGGCGTGATCAGCTTTGGGACCCAGGGTTCAGACTTGACTTCTTTCTCCTTCATTCCCTCCCCTATGACCTGGCACCTCTGCTTTATCCTGGAGGGATCAGAAGAACCTTCAGTGGAGGAGACTAGCAGTTCTTCTGTCTCTGAGGATGGAGGAGAGCATCCATTGGGGATTAAAAGAATGCCCCCACCTGTTTTCAGACTTCAGTTGAGCAGTCCCTCTGGGGTGGAGTCACTGCTTATACCCATCAGCGGAGTTCTTCATATATGACAGAAGCCCCCAGTGAAACTTGTTTTCAAGCACATCAACAACCTGTGCCTTCTCACGTTTCCATTCTCTCTTGCCCGGCCCTCCCTACCTCTATATTCCAGTGATTCCCTGGGATGCCAAGTGTTTTTACTCCTCCCTACCTTCACACAGGCTGTTCCCCCGCCTGGGATGCTCTCCCTCCCATGACTGACTTCTCACTGCCCTACCCATCACCAACTTGGTGGCTTTGGGGCAGATTACTAACTCACTGAACATCTCAGTCACCTAGTCTATAAAATAGAGCTAATAGTACTACCTACCGCAGAGTGGTAGAGAATTCAACGGTACATGTACAAAATTTAGAGCAGTGCCTGGCTATTGTTCTCACTTCCTGTGACATGCCTGTCCCAGCACAAGCTGTAAGCATTCACTGTTTGCAGACTCCTTCCTTCATGCTACCGTAATAACCAACAGACAGCTTTATCACAGAACTTATCACAGCACACTGTAACTATTTCTTTACTTTCCTGCTTCACTGACTAGAAAGAATTCCCCCAAGAGCAAAGATGTCTTGTGAACTTTGTACTTTTTCAGCACCTAGCTCAATGGCTGGTCTTCAGCAGCTGACCTCAGTAGGCACTTAATAAATGCTTTTGGAATGGATCTTGAATGTATCTCCATTCTTTCACAGAGTCCCCTCACTGTTTAGGGTTTAGGGATTTTTTTCCTACTTCCCTCTCAGATTCAAAGCAGATGACACACAGAAAGATTTTTCACTTTATTTACCTGTAAAAAAAAGCCTCATCCACACCACAAACACCACACACACACACACACACACACACACACAGGCAGACCTAAGATCACCGTTGTAGTCCTCAGACTCGAGGGCCTCAGTCCGTACACCCCTCAGCAAGCCAACTGTCAGGGTCTCTGACTGAGCACCAAAGGGGCAGGGGCAGCATCCCCGGCTGGAGAAAGATCTTGCTGGGGGCTTCCCCTGCATGGTCTGTGCGCCTTCACCCTGTCTCACGTTAGGGCATTCACAGCAGAGTGGCCTGCTCAGGGTGGAAGACGGGCTGTCGATAGGCTGGTAGCCGGGACCTAGCGGCATCTCGGCGCCGGCGGAAGGCCAGGAATTCCTCCCGAAGGGCAGCGCAGCGGGCCTCAGGGCCAGGAGCATGGGCAGCACTCAGGAGGCAGCCCTCCTCTGGAGTCTTCACACCTGCAAAAGGAAAGACAAAAGGAAGATGTCTTAAGGTCCCCTGGGTGAACTCTTGGGATTCAGCAGTACCACGAAGCTCTCTAGGGCCTGCCAGTGCAGAGGAGCCAAGGCAGTCAGAGGAGCGGGCCTGGCTGGCAACAGGCTGAGTCCTAAGGCTGGGGGTGTAGGACAGTGAGGCCAGGGGTGCCTGGCTTTCTGGAAGGCTCTCACACCTAGCTCTGGCTCAGCTTCAAGTCGGGATCGAGGGCCAGCCAAGCCCAAGTGCAGAGTCTCCAGCAACTCCATGTCCCCTGGGAATTCTGAGTCCCACTCATAGTTCTCATCCACAGATGTGTTCCTCCTGTGAAATGAGACAGATGTGTGGTGTGGGTGGAGGAATAGAGGGTAGCCAGAAAAGCCTGAACTGGTGACCCCAAGCTGAGGGTGGGCCATGGCTTTCCTCTGAAGATCCCTGGACCTCAGCAAAAGCTTCCAAAAGGAGACAAGCTCTCCTGGTCCCAAGGTGGGGATGGAGCAGGGAAGGCAGAGGATACAGGAGAGGGGTGGGGAGAATCTGTACAAGGCAGGGCAGGGCTGGGCTGGGCTGGGCTGGGCAGGTCAGGGCAGGGCAGGGCTGGGCAGGGACTGCCCTCACCTCTTGCTGACTGTCACCACATGCTCCCTCCGGGGCCACCTCTCAGGGCCACTGGCCCAGCTGCTGGTGTCTCCTGGAGCAGGGCTGAGGTAGCTGCCTCCTGCAGAGGGGGCTGTGGAGGGGGGCCTGAGGAAGGAGGCGCTGCCCCGCCCACTGCTCTGGCTTGTGAGGCTGCCGCGAGGGGCAGCAGGGAGAAGGCTTGGCAGCAGCCGTTCCCTCATTGTCCAGTCAACCAGTGCTGTGTACGGGGGCTCTGGTGCGGCCCCAACCCCGACCATGACCCCAGGAAGTGCTGCCCTGGGGGACTCAGAGCTGCAGTCCAGGGGCTGGAGGTTAGATGAGGTGGGGCAGGGACGGGTATCCATGTAATCTGGGGGTGGAGCAGGCCCGGGTTCCTCCACAGGGAGCCAGTCCCCATCTACATTCATCTCCCTGAAGAAGGGCAGGCTCAGGTACTGGAGCAGGGGTCCTGGACCTGGCAGAGGACTGGGTGGGGCCGGTCGAGGGGGCCCCACAGGGCTGATGTCTGCAATGCAGAGGGGCTGGGGCATCCCACTGGGGCTGCTGCTGCTGCAATCATAGGACCTGGCCTGACGCCGAGCTGGGGTCCGAGGCTCGGACTGCTCAGGGCCTGACTTTTCTCGGGAGGTCCCCACCTGGGGTCCCATCACAAAGCGCCCATCTGGTCCCCGGCAAATGGGCTCCAGGGGTAAGGGCCCCCGGCTAGGTGGAGGATCCGGAGGGGGGCTGGGGGGTCCAGCGGGGTCCCCCCAGAGCAGACTCTGGCGCAGGCTGGGGACTGGGGAACCCTGGAGCTTCAGCTTCGCCACGCTGTCAGGACTGCCCGAGCCCGGAGCAGAGCTGGGGAAGGACAGGAGATCAGGGTCTGTGGTAGGGGGCCAGTCCCCCTCCCAGGAGCCAGCGTCAGGCCTTGAGAGGTTTGATGCAGAACAGAGCAGAGCTAGGGAGAGCAAGGGAGAGAAGGACCCACATGGTGGAGGGGTGGAGGGAAGGCACAGGCGACACGGGGCCGGCCCCCAGGCTGGGGCCTCTGCACTTCCATCCTCACCTCCCTCTCACTTCTGTTCCACCCCTCCTAACCCTCCCCAAGGTGCAGAAAAGGAAGGTGCTCACAGACTGCAGAAGGAAGCCAAGGAAGCGGGGGCACTTACTGGGGAGCCGACTTTCCGGCGGGAGAGAAGATAAGAGGTGGATCTGTAAGGGTAAGAGGACAAGAGGTGCCATAGGAAAAACCAAGCCCCACCAGGGCCCAGGGCGCAGACCTCACTCCGCGCCAGACGCCAGCCCCATCTGCCTGGGGAAAGTGGAACAAGAGGGAAGCAGGGGGAACACACCTGGCCCTTGCAGGGGGTTGGAGTTTCTCCAAGTAGGAGGTGCTTAGAGAGGGCGGGGCCCCAAGTGACCTACCTTGACGGAGGCGTTTGCGGCGGCGACGGGCAGCTCGGCGCCGGTTCATGAGGCAGGCGGCCAAGATGCTCACGAGCACAGCCACGCCCAGGAAGCAGACCCCGCCCACCACGCCGGCCAGCACTGGCTGGGGCAGGAGGCCTGGCAGCTGTGTGCGCGAGGGGTAAACCTCCAGGCCTGGGCAACGGGACACGAGGGAGGGTCGGTGTCTATCACACAGGCGGCTCCGAGCCCCCCAATCCCCAGGGCTCTGCCCTCCTGCCGGGTTCTTACCAGAAGTGGAGACGTTGGCTGTGTTGCTGGGATCACTGACATAGCTACCAGAGAAGGCCACGAGGCGGAATTCGTAGAGAACGTCCTGGGGATGGGGGTCCAAGAAGGGGGTCAAAGCTCAGCACTGCCCACCCCAAGCCAAAGGAAAGACTTTGCAGTTGGAAGGTACGGGTGAAGTAGAAAGCCAAGAGGAGGTGAGGATGGTCAAATCAGGGTGAGCCCAGGTTTGGGGAGTGCAGCAGGGGGCTGGGGGGCCATTGGCAGGACCCGCCCCCTCCGTGCCCACCCACCACACCTACCTTGATAAGTCCTGGCACCAACAGCTGCATTTCTGTGCCTGCCACGGCCCGATCCAACACCTCCCAGCCCTGGGAGCCCTGCCGGCCCTCCAGGATGTAGCCATCCAGCCTCTTAGGGACCAGTTCCGGGGGATCCCAGTGCAGGAGTACCCCCCGGGGCGTCCTCACTGCCACCAGACCTCGTGGAGGGGACAGGGGAGGCGACATCTCTGTCGGGGGAGGACTGGGGGCAGCTGGTGTGGTAGGAAGCCCTGAAGGGGACACAGAGGCATGTAAAGATTGCATTCCCAGTGCCCCTCGGCTGCTCCTCCACATCCCCTGGAAATGGAAGTGTTCCCCATGGACTGCCGCTCACCAGGCTCCTCTGTCCATGGAATTCTCTAGGCAAGAATACTGGAGTGGGTTGCCATTGCCTTCTCCAGGGTATCCTCCCAACCCAGGGATCGAACCCCAGTCTTTCACACTGCAGGCGGATTCTTGACCATCTGAGCCACCAGGGAAGTCCTTCCACAAGCCCTGGGGCCCAACTATTCTCCCAGAGCCCCTAAAGTCAAGCCTCGATCATCTTCCACAAACCCTTCTGGCCACTCCCATCCAGACCGCCCATATCTGGACTTTCCCTGCAGCCCTTCCCCATCCTTGTCTGCTGCTCTGGGTAAGAGATCACTCACCTTCAGGGGCAGACAAGACAATCTCACTGAAGGGCCCGCTCCCCAGCTTGTTCTGAGCGAGGACACTGAACTGGTACTGGGTGTGGGGCTGCAGGCCTGGCACTAGGAGGAAAGCAGTGCCCACGGGCACTGCCAGGGACACCCAGTCATGGTGGGCTCGATCAGGACGCTTTGCCCTGGAGGACAGCAGGAAATGGGGGGCATTTCATGAACTAGGAAGAGGAGGAACATTGAAGTCCAGAGAGCTCACCTCTCCTGTCCCCTCAACCACCCCAGGTCTCCGGACTTGGGCCTTGAACCCCTGAGATTCTCTGAAAATCGGACAGCAGAGTCAGGGCAGGGCTGGCAGAGAGGTAGGAGAGAGGGCAGAGAGCCAGAGGGACTCAGGGAGAGGGGGAAGAGGGATGGCAGGGGCAGGTCACTCACAAGGGGGTATACCAGACACTGAATCTCTGCAGATAGCCACCATCAAAGCCCGGCTCCCAGGAGACATTGGCACCCTTGGGCAAAGGTACCACGGACACATTGGTGACAACGTGGGGGCTGGTGCCTGGGTGGGGGCAATGGAGGGATGATGGTCAGGGTCCTGAGGGAGGGCGAAGAGTTCAGGGGATCCAAGCCTTCCGCTCACCACCCATCATCCCAGGGGCTTCCCACCTAAGATCCCCATCTGGGGCCCCCCAAACAATTCTTTCCCCTGTGTCCTCCCCACATGGCTGCCTCAAGCCTGCTCTGCAGCCACTAACCCAGCACGTAGACATTCGTGGAGGCGGCCACTCGGGCCACAGCATTGCTGGCCGTGCACTCCCAGCGTCCATGGGCCTCCTTGGTCAATGGTCGCAGGATGAGGCTACTGTTGCTGTCCACCTGGGCCTGGCCCTGCGGCCCCCGGCCCACCTACAGAACCACTGGTCAGCCCTGAGGACACACGCAGCCACCCCTCACCAAGGGCGCCACTCAGCTCTCGGGGCAGCTCCAGTTTCCTCCCCGTCTCCCCTCTCCCCCCAAACATCCAGGGGCACAGAGAGGCAGGGGTGCGGCGAGTGTGAAAACAGGTGTGAATGCAGGTGGAGTGGGGGCAGGAGCCTTACCTTGGCCCAAGAGATAGTAGGTGAAGGGTCTCCCCGGGCAGAGCAGGGGATAAGGAGTTCTCGCCCTACTTCTTGGAAATATTCTTCTTTGGGACGTTCTAGAAAAGCTGGGGGAGCCTGCAACCCAGATCTGGCATTGGGTGGGGCTCTCTCACACTGCCGTCTAAGGGCCATTCCTCCCCTTCTCTGGGGCCCCCGTCTGTCTCCATCTCTCAGGGTCTCTCTAGCTCATCTGTCCCCAGCCAGGGGGCTGGAGGGACATTGTGGGAGAGACCAGGGCTGATGGGCAGAGGCCTCTCTGAAGATGTACAAACCTCTAGAGAATACCCTTCACCCTCCCTTTTGTTTCCTACTCTCTTCACTCCAGAGAGGGAGGCAGCCTGTTAAAGGGATGGGGCGGGCAGGGGACCTTCCTCCGCTGTGGCATCTGATGGCTGCTGCCACTATGGCAAACAGACGTGGAAGCCCTGTTCCCCATGTGTCTGTCCCACCCGCCTCTGCCAGCCTGGTGTCAGTACCAGCCTTGCATCTTCAGCCCCCTGACCTGCTGCCACTACCCCTGCCCCCAAACCCCACCCCAAGCCGCACCTTGAGCAGAACACGGGTGACTGGGGAGGGCCCTGCAGTGCCCAGACTGTTGTAGGGGGTGCAGGAGTATTCTCCCAGCGCATCCTCGTTCCCCAGGGCAATGATCAGGGAGCCTTCTGGGCCCTGGGACCAGCCAGGGAACTGGAAGCAAGAGGAGATGACAGCCAGAAAGAGACACTCAGCAGAGGCCAGACCAGAGATGGAGAGAAGCAGTGCACGGGAGAGACCCACGTCTACACAGAGGCCGCCAAAACCTACCCCTAGCCTGGCCTCTCTCTGAATTCCGCCCTTCCACTCTCTTTCCTACAGAGGGGCCACTACCAGTGAGTGTGAAGGCAGCCTGTGTGATAGCACTGGGGCTGTGAGCAGTGGAGTTTGTCAGAGGAATGGCGTCTGACAAACTCCAGGGGAGCCACTCCCAGGGAGTCTGGTGACTGGCACCACGTGGGGTTGAGCCGTGTGAGGTTCTCTGCCTGCTGTCTTCCTAGCCCTCCACGATTACATTCCCTATCTTACACCCCACATCAGCTCTTCTTCCTGGCTTCCCTAATTCTGTACTAACTAAAGGCTAACATCTGACTCCTTACTCTTGTCTCACACCCCACATCTGTCCTCCTGGGAAGGCCTTTTGTTCCATCCATCTTCACGTCTTCCTCTCTAACTCAGGCCTCGTAACCTCTCACCCACACTCTCATTTCAGCAGCCTCTGCACCACAAATGTCCACTCTCTTCCCCTTCATTTCTCTGACAAACTCAACTGCTCACAGCCCTGACGCTATCATATAAGCTTCCCTGGTGGCTCAGCGGTAAAAAATCTGCCTCAGTGCAGGAGATGCGGGTTTGATCCCTGGGTGGGGAAGATCCCCTGGAGGAGAGCATGGCAACCCACTCCAGAATTCTTGCCTGGAGAATTCCATGGACAGAGGAGCCTGGCGGGCTTCAGTCTATAGAGTTGGACATGATTGAAGCAACTGAGCACGCTCACATGGACACACTGATGCTATCACACCATTGCTCACGCAATTTCACTGGTTCCAAATGCCTTTTGACTTTTTTTTTAACCTTTGAAAAAATGTATTGAGTACTACTACAGTTGCAGAAGCCCTGAGGTGACTAGGATTAAAAGATGCAATAGTAACCCACAAGGAATTTATTGTCTTTGCAGACAAACAAAAAAATCTCAATCACCTTGGAATGAGGTGATATTAACTGGGCATCCATATTCTTCCCTTTGGCCCCAACCTGTCTTCCCAGATTCTCTGCATCAGTCATGTCCCCACAGGAATTGTAGCTCCCACCCAGCTGGATGACTCATTATGCCATAAACGCACGATACTGTTTCCTGCCTTTGGGCCCTGGTTTCTGCATGGAATGTCTCTCTGCCCTTCAAGGCCGTCATTAGTATCCCAGAAGTCATTGCTGATCTGTCCTCAACCAGCCCTAAGAGGAAGGTGCTCGCTGTCTCCTGCCTCGCTAGCCTTCCAGCAGAGTGTCTGAGGCTGTGCTACCTCCTCGAGGCACAGATGTCTCTTTGCTCCTGTTCCCTACCAGACACCCTGCACAGCACCCGATACAACTGATGTCATTACTGCCTTCCCATTTGTCCCACCCTCCCCTTCTTCCCCTATGTCTCAAGTCCATGACTACATCTCTATTCTTGCCCTGCAAACAGGTTCATCTGTCCCATTTCTCTAGATTCCATATATATGTATGAATATACAATATTTGTTTTTCTCTCAAACAGATGGCTAGAAGGAACCTGTGATAAAGCACGGGGAACTCAGCTCGCTGCTCTATAATGACCTAGAAGGGTAGGATGGTGGGGGGAGAATGGGGTGCAAGGGAAGCTCCACTGTGAGGGGATATATGTATACATAGAGCTGATTCAATTTGTTGTATGGCAGAAACTAACACATTACAATGTGATTATACTCCAATTTTAAAAAAAGGTGTATGTTCTCCAGTCACTGAATTGATCAAAGGCCACCCCAGCCGTCCTGACTAGAATAACACCAAGCTAAGCACTCTCTCCCCTGCCCCAGGGCTGTACCTTGTCCAGCTGCAGGGCCTGCCCGTCCTTGGTCCAGCTGACAAAGAGCAGTGGGGGGTTGGCACGAACAGGGCATCGGATCACCCCCCGCATGCCCACAGGCAAGGGCGTCTCAGGAGGCATGGCAGTCACCTGCGCTGGGTCTGGGGGAAGCAGTGGCAAGTTGTAGGGGAGGAGCTGAGCCTGGCCCAAGGAAGTGAAGCCGTCTGTCGAGGGAGCTGGGGTGGGGCTTACAGAGCACAGTGAGGTAGGCAGAGGCCGAGGGCGGGCGCGGGAGGCCGTTGCTGGGCACACAGGTGTAGCGGCCGGCATCATCAGGCTGGGCGGCCTGCAGCCGCAAGCTGCCATCCACCAGGATCCGCACTCGGGGCTGCAGGCGGCTGCGGTACGGCACCAGGGCAGAGGGGTCCAGGCCTTGCTCACCCAAGGGGCTCCTCAGACTGCCTACCAGTTCCCCACCCCCACCCCACGCCACCTCACCACACCCCACCTCACCGCACCCCACCTAACCGCACCCGGAGCCCCACCTAATGTGGAAGACATTGGTGCTGTCCTGGAACCAGCTGTAGGTGAGGTTAGCAGGGTATGCCTCAGCCCGGCAGGCCAGAGAAACATCCTGGGAGGCGTTGACCGTGCTGTTCTTGGGGGGTACCACGATGACTGGGGGTCCTGGGAAGGGGGAAGCACAGGGGAAGGCGGGGCCTCAGCCCAGTTTCCCAGGAACTCTGAGGTCACTGCTGCCTTTCTCCCCAGTCTGCCCTCTAGAATACAGGGCTGGTTGCTACAGGGCCTCAGGAACGGAAACAGGCCCTAACCCTTTTATTGAACACAAGTTCCTCCTCTGCTCCAGCTAGCTCGCTTTCCTACCAGGGACAGCCACATTCACCCAGTTTAATCCTCTGCTCACCCTACACCATCACCTTTTCTATCCCTCATCTATCTACACCATCTATATCACCTCTGTGTCTCCTCTCCTAATCCAGGTACCAATACCTTAACCCAGAAGGCTGCAACAATCCCTGACTCCATTCATGCAAAAATGTCTCCACCCATCCACTTTGGCCACAGAACACTTCTGCTCAAGAATCCACAGCAGCTCCTGGCTCCCAGCACATTAAGCTCAAACTTCTTGACCCAAACTTCTTGTGACCCCACCTGGCCAACCATCTTTTCATACATCAAGCCTTCCATACTCTTTCAGGTCAGTATGGGAGCTCACTGGGCCCTTGCCAGGCAGCCTTGAATGCTCTTCCCCAAGAGCCTGACTAGGCCGCAGAGACCCTGCCAAACCATCTCTTAACCCCAGTGCTGTCTCCCTTCTCCAGGCTCCAGCTGCATGAGTGGTCAGTAATAAGAGGTGGCAATACAAGCTGGAGTGCGGAACACCTCCAGGCGCACCAGGTGTGACTGACCTGACCTGCACCATCTCACTTAATCCTCTTAAGAGAGCCTTTTGTACTAGAAATTATTGTCTCCACTTCATAGATGAAGACATGAAGGCTCAGAGGCAGACAGATTGCAAGGCGACTTGCCCCAGATCAGTGGGAAGGCAAATTCACATCAAGGCTTCCCGACGACAGACTTCACCCTGCACCACTGCTCAGCGCTGCCTTCCCTACAGCACCCAGGAGAGCAGGGCTTCACCTCTGCATCTTATTCTCCAGGTCAACAGGGGGCTCTATGAAGGCAGAGTCTACTTTTCAGCTTTCCTTCTGAAGGGAAGGGCTTGACCACAAATTACTGTGCTCGGCTGAACCTAAGTCTTTTAACAATCATGAGAGGCAGACAGGAACTTCTTTGTATAGATGAGGAAGCTAGGGGTCAAGGGGGTTCCATGGCTCATAGTCTGACACCACCACCCCATGCCCTTCCCACTGTACCACACTGCTAGGCACTAAATATCTCCATTCACTGATCCTTTTACAGGCAAGATGCTGGTTTTAGAGGCATTGGGAGCTCCCTCCCTCTCCAGGGGCCCCTGCCTCAGGCCCAAGTCTGGCCCCCAAGCTGTGTGCACCCCCAGCCACAGGTCAGTCCTCTCATGCGTTATGTCCAGCTTCCCGGCCCTCCCCCGAGACAGCACCTAGCACCAGCAGCTGGGTGGCGTGGGTGGCACTGCCCTCAGTGCTGGAGGCTTGGCAGGTGTAGACCCCGGCGCTGCTTCGCTCCACCCTCCGGATCCGCAGCGTTCCGTTCAGCACCTACAGTAGGAGTCAGCAAGCGGGGACCCAGGCATCTCCTCGCCCACAGCGGGCCTCAGACCCCCCTGCACTTCCGAGGCCAGCCAGCAGAGGGAGGTAGCAGGCCAGGCTCGGAGAAGCTGGGGCCAAGCCCTTGCTCTGGCGGGTCTCCCAGCCTGGCCTCACCCTCTCTGTCCTGCAGCCTGTTCCCACACTGTCCAGCCGCAGGACTCACCTGCACTTGACTCTGGCCCTGGCCGAGGTCCTGTCCTCGGAGCTTCCAAGTCACCCGAGGTTGGGGGTTGCCTTGGGCCACACACCGCAGGGTGACCGGCTCCCGTTCCCACACTTCGAGCACTTGGGGAGGCGTCTCCAGGAACTGGGGGGGCGCTGTGAGGAGAGAGGCATCAGGGGGTGCCAGAGGGGCCACCAGCCCAAAGAGTTGCATCCCAGGACCAGAGAGGCAGATCAGGGCTGCAGCCCTCAGCTCATCAGCCTGACCACCTTCAAGGGAATCCCCAGCCCTGGGCCACCCTGTCTGCGGCACCCAGGGCCCAGTGACGATGCACCGGCCCATCCCCGCATCAGCCTGCAGAGCTGGCAAGGGAGCGGAGCACAGGATGGGCGTTCAGAGCTGGGAAGAGACCTAGGTGCCCTCTAGAGTCAGGAGGCTTGGGTTCTAGGCGTTGCCACTAATCAGTGGCACAACCCAGTTTCCTCATCTATGACATGGGAATACTTGTGACCTCCTTCCTTCTTAGGGTTGAGATAGAATTCATGAAGTACTGTTAAAAGGGGTTTTGATAAAAACAAAGTATTGTATATATGTGAGCAATGTTTCACTCGGGGTTCAATAACCCCTTATCCGCTATCCATTATGCTATCCTGGTCAGGGAAGCAGGAGCAGGGAAGAGAGAGGAAGTTCCCAACACAGAGCCAAGAAGGCTGATTGGTTTTAGGTGTGAAGAATGGAAAGGACAGGAGTGGAGGTGGACGGGGTGAGATGTAAACAAGGGGCGTCAGCAGAGTGGGGCTTCGGGACTGTCCTTCCGCCCTCCCCACTTCCACACGCCCCCCTTCTTCACCACGGCCCCCAGCTTCCTACAGTTGACGGTGAGATGCACCCAGGAGCCGTTAGCAGAGTCTTCCTCAGGGGTGTGCTGGTCTAGGAAGAGCACGCGGCACTCGTACCAGCCCTGGTCTTCAACCCGGAGCCCTTCGATCTGGAGAGATGCCCCCTTCTGAAGCCGGACACGCCCTGGGGAAACAGCCCTGGATCAAGGGTGCTGAAGGGACCGCATGGGAGCCCCAAGCCCCTGACCACACTGGTCATTCTCAGATGTGAAGAACAGGCTCAGTCTTTCCCAGTGACCCTGCTAGAGTGGGGTCCAGAGAGGCACAGATGGGGTTGGGGTCACTGAGGGCAGATCTCTCCCTTCAGCCCCTCGGGTCATTCCTGCCTTTCAGCAGCTGGGACCCAGCTTAACAAAGAGAAACCAGAGTGGCAGCAGGAGGACTAGGCACGGCGCTGAATGACAGCCAGCTTCCAGGACTGTAGGGAAAGGGGCTTAGAGAACCAGCTCTGTGTCTCCTCTGGATTCGTACAGAACCTACCCATCCTTGAACTCTTTTTGTAAGGGAGTTTTGGGGAGTACTCCTGCCAGAGGACTCTGTCCCCAGAAACCACAGCAGTGTTTGGGGCCCGAGCAGGGATCCAGACCTCGCCTACCAAAGCCCCTAATCCACCAGGGTTATTATCAGTGGCCTAAGCGCCTTAGGGTGGCCAGAGTCCAGCCCAGCCAGGCAGCAAGGTCAGCAGCCTCCTCACCCCATCCCCTCACGCTCCAGGGCATCCAGGCTGTGGCTGACAGACTTCATAGAGCTCCACAATGCACCCACCCCCGGGGCAAGTAGACAGCACCTCCCACCCTCAACATCCTCTCCTGGCAGAATCCTGCACCACAGACAGCTTCATGGGTCCCTGGCTGTGCGACCCACTGAGCAAGGCACACACTGCAGCCAGAGAGACCTAGCGTCCAGCTCTGCTATATACCCTCTTGGCTACACCACTTAAACCTCTCTCTCAACATCTGCTTCTTCATCTATAAAATGAGAGAGAGAGAAAAAATCCAAGTGGGGTAGATGGAAGGCAGGCAACACAAGGCTTAAATAAAATGGTTGAACAAATGAATGAGCTTAAGATTTGAAATAGGCAGACTGCACTCAACCTCGGCTCCATCCTTCACCTGATGACACGCAGTCTACCCCTTCTCCCCTGTGTCAGTCAATAGCGCCATCACGCGTATCCAGAAACCTGGTGTCATCTCCTTTACTCTCACATCAGCTGTTCAGTAAACCTTTGGTGATCTCTCTTTTACTCTCACATTAGTTTGTTCAGTAAACCTTTCAGATTCTAAATCCTGTTTCCCTCTCTATCACCTTCACTTTAGTTTAGTCGCATATGCAGAGTACATCATGAGAAACGCTGGGCTGGATGAAGCACAAGCTGGAATCAAGATTGCCGGGAGAAATATCAATAACCTCAGATATGCAGATGACACCACCCTTATGGCAGAAAGTGAAGAGGAACTAAAGAGCCTCCTGATGAAAGTGAAAGAGGAGAGTGAAAAAGTTGGCTTAAAGCTCAACATTCAGAAAACTAAGATCATGGCATCCAATCCCATCACTTCATGGCAAATAGATGGGAAAACAGTGGAAACAGTGGCTGACTTTATTTTGGGGGGCTCCAAAATCACTGCAGATGGTGATTGCAGCCATGAAATTAAGACACTTACTCCTTGGAAGGAAAGTTACGACCAACCTAGACAGCATATTAAAAAGCAGAGACATCACTTTGCCAACAAAGATCCGTCTAGTCAAAGCTATGATTTTTCCAGTAGTCATGTATGGATGTGAGAGTTGGACTATAAAGAAAGCTGAGCACAGAAGAATTGATGCTTTTGAACTGTGATGTTGGAGAAGACTCTTGAGAGTCCCTTGGACTGCAAGGAGATCCAACCAGTCCATCCTAAAGGAGATCAGTCCTGGGTGTTCATTGGAGGGACTGATGCTGAAGCTGAAACTCCAATATTTTGGCCACCTGATGCCAAAAGCTGACTCATTTGAAAAGACCCTGATGTTGGAAAGACTGAAGGCAGGAGGAGAATGGGACGCAGAGAATGAGATGGTTGGATGGCATCACCGACTCAATGGACATGAGTTTGGGTAAACTCCGGGAGTTGGTGATGGACAGGGAGACCTGGCGTGCTGCAGTCCATGGGGTCACAAAGAGTCGGACACGACTGAGTGAATGAACTGAACTGAACTGATTGCATCTCTCACCTGGGTTATGCCAACAACCCACAAAGAGGTCCCACTGCCTCCATGCTCATCAGCTGCCCACCCCACCTTGACTTTTGATAGGGACAAATGACATTTTCTAAATATTCTGGGTTATGCAAAACAGATGAAACCAGACTATGCCTTTACTTAGCCCTTCCTAGTACCAGACAATCTGAAGCCGTTGGCGCACTCACCCCCGCCAGTCTGCTTCCTGTCTACCTCTAGGGTCATCTTTCTAAAATAGAGTCAACCTGTGGGGGCCCTGATGCCACCAGGGAACAAGTGAAGTATCAGGCTAAGGCTGGCTCTGGGATCTTAGGCAAGGATCCTTTTTCTTCTAAGAACAAGGTGCGGGGGGTGGGGGGGGGGTGGGGGGGGGGATTTTCCAGAAAGGGTGGAGCTGCTTAAAGGGCTGGGTGCTTAAATCCCCACCTAGGTAAGCCTGGATCTCTCAGGTAAACATTGAACATGACCCCACCCTTTCTCCCACCAGTGGGATTCCTCGGTAACCCTAAACTGCCAGGCCATGGAACCCCACAGACCCCACTGCGCCCTCTTCTAAGTCCCATGTGATGGTAACTTTTCGTTACAGTGATCTTCAAGTGCTACAAAGAAGGAAGAAGGGAAATCGAGTTTGGGATATGGGCCACGTAATATCAGGCAATGTCACCGTACTTAATCCTCTCAAGAATTCCATCAAAGGAACTGATGTTAAGCTTCTTTCCAAAATCACGTGTCTATTCAGCAATACAGGCAGGCCTGCTTTCTCATGATGCAGTTCACTGTCCACTGCTCACTGGTGTGAGGACCCAGTGATGCTCAGGGCACTCATCCCTGAGTTTAGCCAGTATATTCTCACTCGGGGTGTGTTGGTAGCCAGGGGGTAACAGCTCCAAATGTCTGTTGATCAGAATATCCAATAAAGCACACCGTATGTCCTAACTTCTCTGTGAGGTATGGATGGCTAGCCTGGAAGTGTTACAGAAGAACAGGAAGTTGGCCAGGAACTTCCTGTGCCCTCCCGAGTCCTGGGTCCCCCTTCTGGAGGCCCACTCTCTACGTACAGAGCCAAAGCGAGTGTCTTCAGACCTCTCGACATGCAGGGGTGTGTAGAGGAAGGAAGAGACACAGTCCCCACTCTTGCAAAGCTCTCCAAAAGCACGGAAACCACACTCATGTACAAGTGCAAGTTCATGTACACACAGAAGTCCAAGAAATAGGCCTAACTGTGCCCAGATACTCCAAGAAACTAAGAAGCGAGAGGCGTACAGGAGGTTTCCAGCAAGAGGTGACGCTGCGGAGAGTGAGAGTTAGTGTTAATCATTCAGTCCTGTCCGACTCTTCGCGACCCTATGGACCGCAGCCCGCCAGGCTCCTCTGTCCATGGGATTCTCCAGGTCAGAATACTGGAATGGGTAGCCATGCCCTTCTCCAGGGGATCTTCCGGACCCGGGGATCAAACCCAAGTCTCCTGCATTGCAGGCGGATTCTTTACCGTCTGAGCCACCAGGGAAGCCCAGGGGATGCAAGAATAAAAGGTGGTGAGGGGAGATGACTCAAGGAAGCGGGGCTCTTCTAAATGGAGGACGAGAAAACTGATTTCTTTTTTGGCTGCTCATCATGTGAGATCTTAGTTCCCTGACCAGAGATCTAACCTGTGCTCCCTGCATTGGAAGCATGGAGTCTCAACCACTGGGCCACTAGGGAAGTCCTTGAGATAACTGATTTTTATCAGACAACTCAGGACAGAGAGAAAACTCATGTCCCTTCTGCCACAGGGGGTATCTTGAAACTCTCAAGAAATATAGCATGAAAGTCAAAGACCAAAAGCTGGTCCCATGAATTGGAAGAGCTAATCTAAGATCCACCCCAGGGAAGCTGGTATAGAGCAAGTGGACTCTCTTTTCTCTTCACACCTAGGATTTCACACCATGCAGGCGCTGTTCGGGGTTCTTTACACACAGCAGCTGCTTTCATTCTAGGATTTAGTCCTGGTTTGTTTTACACTGCTTTTACTACTTTTGCACTAGTCCACAAATCCAGTCTCCTCTGCTAGATGGATTCTAAAGTCATCAAAGATAGGTAGCCTTCCCTCCCTGTGTAATCCCTGAAGGCTCCAAACAGTCTCTCCCGTGGTTCCTCCCACATTCTAGGCCATGGGCCTCACACACAGTCCCAGGCCATCTCCCCTTCGTTTGCCCAGAGGGTTTATGACAGGACAGCATTGTCCTTAGCAACCTCCACCTCCCGTTGCCTAGCAACCACAGTTCAGAGTTCCCTGCACAAAGGCTGAGAGGCCCATTCCACACTGGGAGGCAGTAAAAGGGTTAATGGGTACAGGGTCCTCTCCCCAGGGCCCTAACTCCCCAAACTAGCTCTGCCTGACCAGAAGCTTCAGACCCAGGGGAGGGGTGGGCATGAAGGGCAGGGGTAGGAAGAAAGCCCCCGAGGTTACTGCTCACAGCCCGTGCAGCTCAAAGGAACACCACAGAGACAAAAAGAAAACCCACAGGTAGCAAAGTTGCTACCTTCCAGACAAGGGGGTGGAGGGAGGGCAGGAAGGAGAGTTGCACATCACCAGCCCCAACTCCCCGACTCCCACCCCCGCCCAGAGGCAGCCCAGGAAAAGCATCCCTCTACCCTGCCCTCAGTGGGGCAACGTTCTACATCCACGAGCCTCAGCCCAGCTGCTCCCCAGCCGGCGGGCAGAGGCTGGGAGCGGGGGCTGGGCCCCGCCATTGTCTCTCCATTTGTCCTAAGTGGGGCCCCCGCTTTCATCAGTTCTCCCAAGCGGTTCTCCCCAGGTTTGTGCAGACACATACAATCCCACTAGGCTGTTTGCCAACAACTGCCCCCAGTTTGAAAATAAACCCTTCCCTCTGCACCACCTGCCTGAGCCTCCTCCCCTCTCTCTGCTCAGCCTGCCCCGCAGTGACAGCTCAGCCAATCCTGTGGCATCTCCCAGGATTCAAACTAAAGAGGGAAAAGGGAGGGGGTCCCCCTGCCCCCATCGACAGCCTCCCAGGTGGCCTTTCCTGGGCTTCCCCTATGAGGAGGCAGCCAGACTCTCAACAGCCACCCCAGCCCCAGCCCTGGGTTCTCCCACCCTCTGCCCTCAGAGACCTGCACTAAACCACTCAGATTAAGGCTCCCCAGAGATTAGGAGGAAGCTGAGCCTTTTCAGGGAGCAGCTGGGGCACAGGAGAAGGCCCCCAGGGAGGCCTATACACTATTTTAAGTCCATGTTGGAGCTAGCTGAAGCAGGAACCCAGCCCAGCCCCATCTGTTTGCTGATCTTTCGGGGAGCCTGGTTCCCTCCAGCCCTGCCGTGCATGAGCTCTGCTGTACTCAGAATCAGATAAATCAGAAACCCCCCGACCCTGCTGCCCCATCAGTCTACTCCCTAGAAGCCTAGAACCCCCCAAATCAGCATTTAAGAAAATAGGAGGGGAGGAGGGCAAGGGAGTGAGAAGATAGCAGAGCCAGGGGACAGGAGAGGGCCAAGTAGGGGAGACCAGGGAGGATCAGGAGGAGTCTGGGAGGTTCGTGATGAGCTCTAGAAAGAGGGATTAGGGAATAAGGATGGACACTTGGAAGAGGGCTGCAGGATCTCCTTTGGAACAGGCCAAGTGGAGTTCCAAACAGACCGTGCATGTGTGTGTGTGTGTGTGTGTGTGTGTGTGTGTAAATGAATGAATCCTTCAGTGAATGAACACTGCTTGGGAGCAGAGCCATGCTTGTTATGCAGAGTTCAGGCAGTGGAGCTGGAGATGAGGCTGGGGCAGGGACAGAGCTGTTAAGAAGAGGCCTTGTTCCCACTCTACCCAGCCCACCTTTGTTGGAGACATCTCCCAACCTCTCAGCTGAGGACAAGTCTTACCCACGTAATCAGGGTCGATGCGGGGAGAGTAGAGGCCAAACTGGATGAAGATGGGAAGCAGGAATCCAAAGCGAAGCCACTCGATGACATGCAGAGGGGGCCGGCCAGCCGGGGGCAGCAGGTCGCAGCCCAGCACCGCACTCTCCCCGGCCCGGCCCACCACCGACACCACCTCAGGCTTCCCTCGACCTGCAGGGCGGGCAGGCCGGTGGCATGAGGACCCAGCAGGGACCCAGAGCCAGGACTGGGAGGGGAGATACCCTATCTCGGTGGGTTCCCCAGGCCTTGGTGATGGAGTTAAAGGAATCTTTGATGCTGGCAGAACCAGAGCTGCTCCTCCCGTCCTCGGACCTGCTCACAGAGAACCCCAGGGGTCCACCCCTACCCCAAAGCCAACAGGGAGTTCTGGAGCCCAGGGAGTCCAGCTCACCGTCAGCCCCCTGGCTGATGATCAGGCTGAGGATGGCCAGACTGAGGCACCAAACCATAGCCCAGCTGCCTGCTTGCCCGGCCCCTCCTCTCCACAGGGGCCCAGATGGAGGGGCCCGGGGACGTGCAGAGCCCAGCAAGCCCCTCAATCCTTCTGATCAGGTCACAGGGATCAGCGCTCACTCTTCTGGACAGTTAGGGCTTGGCTCACGTCACACCTGAGAAAGCCGTTCTCTGGAGCACCACCAGATCTAGATGCAAAATGCAAGGCAACATGCAAAGTGGGCCAATGTTGGTGAGCAAAGGTAGAGAAAGGGAAGAGGCGCGCAGATGAGTGGCGGAAGGGTGAGGGAGTGCTGGGGTGGGGAGACCAGACAGGTAAGGACATGTGGGAAGCAGAGGGCTGGAAAGATCTTAGGAAAAGCTGAGGAATTCTGGGGATATCCTCTTTACTCAAGCTCTTAGAAATTTGCACCATGAGGGAACTGGGGTTCCTCTATACTTGGAAAAGGACTAGTCAGTTAAGTATGGGAGATACAGAGCCCCCATGGTCCAGCCTGCTCTCTGTCCTGTCCTTAGTCCTGATGCTAATAACAAGGTAGCAGAGAGCAAGGTAGAACCGGTATTATCACCTCCACCCCTCAGTGACATACAAGGACAGTGAGGATCTCAGAGAAACTTGCTCAGGTGTACACAGTCAGTCAAAGGCAAAGTTGGGATGAAAACCCCCAGAAAGTGCCCACACAGATCCTTGCCTCATTTCTGCAGCCTCTGTGAACCCCTTTCTCCACCCAACCTCCCAATACTGCTTTAGCCATGAATGCGTCAGACACTTGGGAGAGGAGCTCCCTTTCCATCTGCTGGTATGGAGGGGCCCAGGCAGCATTCTCCAGGTCTGGGCAGGTCCCAGGGCTTGTGGGCTGGCAGCTGGTGCCACTTTCTCCTCCTGATGCTGCCAAGACAGCCCTCTGTCTTGCCAGACACCATGATCCAAGTTCCTCCCATTTTTCTCTCCCTCCAGCATCCTCAGGGCCCAAGGTTTGCCACCGCTTCCCCAGCCCCAGAGGCATGGCCCATATGAAGCTTAAAAAGCCCAAGAGTCCCTAGGGTGTACAAAGTGAGCCCTGGGACCTGGAGGGGAGGAGGTCCTGATAGCCCAAGGGCCTAAGCATCTAGGGAAGTCACAGTGGAGTGGTGCTGCCTTGGACCTGGCAGACCCAAGTGGACTCTGCTCTATGGGCCTCCACCCCGCGCCTGGCCTCACAGGTCAAGACCGGCTATAAAACCTCCCCATGTCCCCCAGCCTGATCCCTGCCTCCACTGAGTGGCCCTGCACATCTAACTCCGGATAACTCACCAGCAAGCACCCCCCTGGCTTTCCACTGCCCCCAGTTCTCCCATATGTCACAGACATATCTTTTTCTAAATGCATAAGAACTCCCAGTTCCCTCCTGGCTCATTGTTCTGAAAACCCTAGTAAACCCAGGTTTGCCCAGAATTCCTCTGTTTTTCCTAAGAGCTTTCCAACTCTTCTGCCGCCACTATGTCTTCACCTGATCTCCCCACACAGCGCTCTCTCATTCTCCCATCCCAGTTATCCCCACTTCTCACAACCTTCCCCACCCCCCACAATTCCCATTCTTCGCACCTGATCTCCAATTGCACCAGATCCTCGGTGCTTCAAGGAACTCCCGGGCTCCCCCAGAATCGCCACCCACTCACTTCTCCCATCCTCTCCTCCCTGGAATGCTCCTGCCTCAGCCCACAATACACTTCTGATACCCCGCCCTCAATTCTCTTCTCCCTTGCCGTCTCCGGACCCCTGGAACTCCTCCTTGTGTCTGGAACCCACCAAGAACGAACCCCCACCCCACCCCACCTACACACACACACACACTCACACACACTACTTCCGAACTCCCCCAGTTCTCCGGAGTCCCCATCCACCCACCAAGAATTCTACTTCACTCCCCAGAACTCCCCTAGTTCTGCTCCCCCAAAGAATTCCACAATTCCCCCGCTTTCTCCTGTCCCCCATAACTCCCGCACTGTTCATCCCCTCGCTGGCACCCCATTCCATTGCCCCCAGAACACCCCCGCCCTCACCTGCTCCGCACCGCTCGGCCTCACTCTTCCAGCTACACAATAGGGGGCGGACCCGCCTCCCCGCCTCGGATGCCCCGAGCGCCTCCCGTCGCCCTGGAGACCGCCAATCCCCCTCCCGCGGCGGCCAATTGGAGCTAGCAGAAGGCGAGGCGAGGCGGGCGCGACCCCCGAGCGGCCTGGGAGTTGTAGTTTCGGGAAAGCAGGGCTCCGTGGCACGTGGGCCCGGGTCGCCCCCTGGTGGAGCTCGATACAACGAAGCGTGGAAAGACGGATCGGTCGGCCGCTTCCCGCTGCAAGCTTGCGAGGCTAAGCGGGTCAAGGCCCGGGCTCCCGGGGTCGCAGGAGCTGACCCGTAGCTGGTTCCTTGCACTCCCTCCTTCCTGGGTAAGCCACCTTAGACGTCCTCCCTTCGCCTAACGGGCTTAACCGCAGATGCGGCAGCTAGGGTTGAAACCCGAGCCTGGAGGGCAGAAGCACCAGGCAGGGAGCAGGACTCCCCGCCCTCCTCCCAGGGGATCCACCCCGCCCCTCTGATCTCCTCCCCCATCCCCATCGCCACCTCCACCTCCACATATTCTTCTCTGGCCGGACTGGAAATACCTGTCTGCACTGGCGAGCTCCCAAATCTTGCCCAGGCGCCTCCCACTGTGTGCGGAGGGGAAGGCAGCGCTCCCAGCCTGAGGTTGCCAAGTCAGCTCCCAGCACCAACCACCCAAAGAAACGAGTCCAGAGGGAAGAAACTAGAGAGAGACATCCTGGCACGGGAGATTGGGAGAGGAGGAATGAAAGGAATGATCACTTATTGAGCCCCTGCAGGGAGCCAGATCCTGGACTACCTGCTTCAGGACTCCTATGTGACCTGTACGGAAACTCTGTGAAGTAGGTAAAGCTCCGTGTGACAAATAAGAAAACTGAGGTTCTACAGGGTGAAGTAACCTGCCCAAGAGCACAGGGCAGAGCTGGAGTGAAACCCAGCCTAGACTCCATCAAACCCACCCACCTTGGGGACTTCAGACTCAGGCAGAAACACATCTTGCATGTCAGCCCTGCAGCCTTCTCTGCTTCCTCAACTTGGTGCTGTCTTAGGGATGCAGGGTCATGACTCCTTCCCTACCAGAAATCTGAAATTTGAAGATGCTTGCTCCTTGGAAGAAAAGCTATGACCAACCTAGATAGCGTAAAAGCTGGGACATCACTTTGCCGACAAAGGTATGGATAGTCAAAGTTATGGTTTTTCCAGTAGTCATCTATGGATGTGAGAGTTGGACCATAAAGAAGATTGAGTGCCAAAGAATTGATGCTTTCTAACTGCTGTATTGGAGAAGACTCTTGAGAGTCCCTTGGACTGCAAAGAGATCAAACCTGTCAATCGTAAAGGAAATCAGTCCTGAATATTCACTGGAAGGACTGATGCTGAAGCTGAAGCTCCAGTCTTTTGGCCACCTGGTATAAAGAGCTGATTCACTGGAAAAGACCCTGATGCTGGGAAAAATTGAAGGCAAGAGGAGAAGGGGGTAACAGAGGATGAGATGGTTGGATGGAGTCACTGTCTCAATGGACATGAGTTTGAGCAATCTCTGGGAGATGGTGAAGGACAGGGAAGCCTGGTGTGCTGCAGTCCATGGGGTTGCAAAGAGTCGGACAGGACTGAGCAACTAAACAACAAAAAAAACCTGTCCTGGTGCTCCCCTGGAAGCCTTCCCTAAAAGCAGCATGCTAATCTCACCCCAGTCTGAACTCCTGCCACTCACCAGGCATTTGATTCCCAGTCATACCCTTGGCACCCAGAAGACCCAACAGGATGGGTCTGACCACAGCTCACACCAGTATCCCGTCCACATCCTCCCTTCCGGGTGGTCATCCAGCCCTTTCTGACTAAATTCTGGGCCAAGAAGCTTACCACCCCTTGTAGTAATTCATTCCATCTTCAGGGACTTGACTGCTGGAAAGTTCTAAAGGTGTAAAGATCTGGGTGTTTTTCACCACCTGAGATGAAAGTGTGGGGAGTGAAGGAGGGGAGCAGGCAAGAGCAATGGAATGATGTCTCTCACTATCCCTCCAGCAAAGTCTCTCAAAGTGGCCCTTCAAATGTTACAATGTGACAAACTGACCTAACAGTGCTAAGACTCCAATGAAAACGTGTTAGTGAACACAAGAGGAAAGCAAGGCCAAGCAGAATGCCTGGGGAAGGTGGCGGAAGAGTGTGACGGTTGTTATATCTTGGGCCCTCACCAACCAATACAAAAGATCTCCTTCCCCTGTGTGAGAATGGGCTCCATCTCTGGTTCAAAGGTTTCAATTCCACTGTCTCCAGTATTTTCTTGAGGATAAGTTAATTTCGTTTGGACATTAAAATAACTTTTTGTAAAATTGGGATTTGAAATGGTTTTCTATTTTTTTAAGTTTAAGATACAGTCTTTTCTCTTTTGAGGGGGGGAGATGCTAATTTTGTATTTTATTATTATCATCATTTTGCTCTGATTCAGGTGCATCTTGTCAGCTTTCTGGTAAGAAAAGGAACCTGACCCTAACTTGCTCCCTCACCATGCTGGAAGTGAAAATTGGTAAAAAAAAAAAAAAAAAAAAAATCCTATCCATAAATATTATTTTCTGGAAAAATTTGTTCAATCTGCTAGGATTCTACCTAGCATCATCCTGCCAAAGCTTAAACCAGCCCACATATTTTCAATTTGTTGACAGGAAGACTAGACAATGTTGTCAATTCCAGAGACTTTGCTGATTGCTACGAGCACTGGTCCTGTCACCCGATCAGAAAAGAGTTACCATTCATCATTGATTGTTTCGTGGCTGTTGGCATGCCTGTTTTCTAAGCCAGTGAGACCAAAGCTCCATGAGGGTGTAGAGCTGGTCTTGTTTCATCCTTAAATCCCCGCCACCCCCACCTCAGCCCTTAGCCTATCAGAGAAGACCTGCCTGCCTCTCCAGACTACCCATTCATCACAGGGCGCAGCGCATGGCCTCATAGTCCCTTGAATTCATGGTGCTTGTTCACTTATCAATGGCTTTCTTCTTATCTTCTGTCTGGCTACAAAGTCCTTTTTCTCCCTTCCCTGGGAACTCACTGGTAGTCAGAGGTCAAAGTTCTGTTACCTCTTCCCTCCAGGACATCATCACTGAACTCTCACCACATCCTCACCTTCACCCGAAGCCCTTGTCACACCTCACTGTAATTACATCTAACACACCCCACAAAGAGTTCCAAGGGCAGAGAGTATCTTTTCCGCCTCTCCAGTGCAAGCCCAGTGCCTGACACTTCGGCGCTTAAGTGTTATCCTCCTCCCCTCAGTTTGCTTTTCACCTGTTTCAACAGAGCTGCTGCTGCTGCTGCTAAGTCGCTTCAGTCGTGTCCGACTCTGTGCGACCCCATAGACGGCAGCCCATCAGGCTCCCCCGTCCCTGGGATTCTCCAGGCAAGAACACTGGAGTGGGTTGCCATTTCCTTCTCCAATGCATGAAAGTGAAAAGTGAAAGTGAAGTCGCTCAGTCGTGTCTGACTCTTCGACACCCCATGGACTGCAGCCCAGGCTCCTCCGTCCATGGGATTTTCCAGGCAAGAGTACTGGAGTGGGGTGCCATTGCCTTCTCCATTCAACAGAGCAAACTTTGCAAAAAGCAAAGTGTTACCAGCTGATTATTATCCCGGTTTTCTGTAGAGGAAGAGGCCCGAGTCTTTCTGAGCTTGTATTCCACCTTCTTCAAAGTCTGAATGTTCCGCATCCAGGTGCTCTGGGCTGGTTGGAGACCTCAGCCTTTCTCCGTTCAGACTGGGTGTGAGAGGTGCTCCCTTGTATTTTAGGGAGGGCCATCAGCTGACTGTACAGAGACCATTCCTTCCCTTATTGATCTCCTGTGCCAGACTCTGAAATTCACAAGAAAAGACCTGCCCCCATGTATGCAAGATGGCCAGTGGCCTTTTCCACTCAGTTTCCAGAAAGCTATTAAAGAAATTAGAGGAGTTGGGAGCTGCAGGTTTGGTCCTAGATCTTCATGCCTTTTTGGAGGTGGAACTACTCAGCCCAAAGGGAGGCACAGAGAACCAGCCTCGGGCCAGGGACTGCCTTCCAGCGGGACAATGAGTCAGACCCTCAGGGAATAGAGTGGATCCTTTGCTAGTCTTAGGAACTCTTTGGGGAGTGGACTTAGAAACTAAACTTCCCTTTTTTCTTTTTCTTTTCCCAACCTCACCACCTCCTCCCCAAGCCCTACAGGGCTCCATCTCCCGCCCAATAATCGAGACAGGAAGCCCCCGCTTGCCTCCTGGCTCTGCTTCCTTCCGTCCCTGGAAGCCCTGGCTCTTGGTTTCCTCCATGCCCCTTGCTGGAGGCTTCCTCTTGGGGCGTCCCAGTGCCTGGTCCATGTGCACTGTTGAGGCATGTAGGATCTACTTCCCCGACCAGGGATGGAGCCCAGGCCCCCTGCCTTGGGAGCATGGAGCCTTAGCCATCAAACCACCAGGGAAGTCCCCTGTGTCTTGTTTCCCCAAAGACATCCTTGGTCCCTACAGTCCCAAGTGAGTCCATCTGCCCCTCCACAGTCTCAGTGTTCTTTTTCTTGGGACACACTTTGGAGGTCAGTATCCTTCTCCTCACTAAGAGGGGAAAGAGAAATGCAGAGAGGTGTCTGGCGTGGCTTCTGCCACACAGCCCTGTCTTTACCCCTCAGTCCCTCCTCTAAAATTCGCTGGGGTTACCAGCCCATCCCGCCCCTGTCGGAGCCAAGGCGTTCCCTTAGCCTTGGAGCACCAGTCAGCTGTACCTGTGCCTGCTGTCTTCAAAGGGTGTGTTTCTAGTCGAAAGGGACGGCGCCTCTGTGGACATCTGCTGGACCACGTGTCCCAAGCCAGAGGCCAGTGGCAGAGCACAGCCCAGATCTCCTGGGATCCCACCCAGGGCTCTCCATACAGTGTCAGGGGACGCTCAACTTTAAGGGATCCAATATGTTGTTTTCTTCCTTTGTGTGCCGTTTCTCAAGGACTCTCTATTCCTTATCAGTTCCTGGGAAACAGGAACGAGCAGAGCTGCACGCAGTTCTCAGGACTGAGATCATGGGAAAGAGCACCTGCTTGGATCCCCTTCAGTGACTCCCTTCAGTGACTCCCTTCAGTGACTCCCTTCAGTGACTCTTCAGTGCCCTTTTAGGACTATTCATTTTTTGCAATTGGTGGAATTTCATTCTTTTTAATGGCTGAGTAATCATTTTACTGAAGATATATAAGCATGCATTTCTGCAAAGGACCCTTGTTTCACTCGAGACTTGGGATCCTGCATCCTTCTTCTTGTTGACTCCAGTCCCCAGGTCCCGGTCTACGAAGACCGTGACACTACAGTATCCCACACCACCCTCCTCCAGGTCACTCACTCCCTCAGCACGTCCTGTGGCATGAGTGGCTTTCAGTCCCCTCCCCATTTCACCCCCAACTCTGCACCCTGCCACGGCAGCTACATTAAGTAGCATTCACAAGATCTGATTTGGGGAGGATGACCAAGACTTAAGCAGAGGGTGAGGAATTCATATTGATCACTGGGCTTGGGAAAGAGCAAGAACATAAAATTAAAGGTCTTTGCCAGGAGAACAGGAGGAGGGGAGGGTAATATATGTGTAGGGGGCAGCAGCCCAGGACAACAGTCCAGAGAGAAGGTGTGAGACATGGAAATCTATGGGTAAGGGATAGACAGGACTCTAATCCCAAATACAAACAGGGGTCAAGAGTCTCAACCTCTGCTGTTTTTTAAAAATATTTATTTTTACTTTATTGAATTATTTGGTTGCACCAGGTCTTAGCTGCCGCACACGAGATCTTTGATCTTCATTGAAGGATGCCAACTCTCTAGTTGCAGCTTGCAAACTCTTAGTTGCAGCACATGGGATCTAAGTTCCCTGACCAGGGATCCAACCTGGGTGCCTGCACTGGGAACATGGAGTCTTAGCCACTGGATCACCAGGGAAGTATCCAGACCTACGCTATTAATCCAACTGAGTTGCCATCTCTATGGGGCAGGCACCAGAGGCCCAGAGCAACTGGCATCAGGGAGATGATGGAAAGGTCACCAGGCTCAACTGAGACCCAGAGTAGGATTGCACTGGGGTGCTTCATAGCTCCCTGTGCAGGACAGTCGGTAGATTAACATCGGGTGGGTGAGTCGCTTAGTGAACTCATTGGCCAGGGTGTAAGGAGGGTATGAAAGCAGAAGAATTGGTAGGAATAGTAGGAATAATACCACATTCATGCAGAGTTCTTGGTGCCTGAAATTTCCCATTCAGGAGTCACAGCTTCATTTAGATTAAAAGGAATCTCTCACTCTTCTTATTGAAGTGTAAATGTTATGTGTGTTGGTGGGGAATGGGTTAGGCGTGAATAATAACGTACCAACACCGCATTGTGAGGAGGTCTTTTAGACTCACTTTCTTCTCCAAAGGCAGTTGTGGAAAGCAGGCGGCATGGAGGGGGTCACCTAGAAGGGAAGGAAAGGCAAGAAAGCAGGTTTTGCCAGAGTTACCCAGTGAAAGACTACACAGCTCCTCCAGAGTGGAGTCACCCGGTTTGACTTTATTGCCAGACAATCTTCCCTCTGGGAGCATGGCCCTTGAGATGCCCACCCTTTGATCCCCTGGGAATAGATGAGCCTGGGGAGGAGGAAGTTTCCGCTGGGGCTGAGAAGAAGCAATGCTCAGGACAGGGGCCCCCAGGGGCCATCAGCTCAGGCTGGGGCCAGGCCGCCCCTTCCTTCTCAGTCTCATTCTGTCTCTCTTGAGTTTCTTCATTCTCAGCACTTTGCCTCTTGTCTGGACTCGGATGAACCAGAAGCCCACGGCCAGAGTTCCAAAAAGCAAGAGGATGAGCAGTCCCTTGGCCAAAAGACAGAAGGAAGTGGAGGCCTTCTCCAAAGGGTAGCCAGGATCTGGGGCAGAGAAGGCAAGGAGAGAGGGGCTTACCAGAGGGAAGGTCTGGATTTAGGGGAAGACACCCACCCCAAATTCCACCGAGGAGGTCTCAGGTTCACTGTCAGCTGATTCCTTGGCAAGTATCTCAGGGATGTATATTCTTTTCACAGAATCTCGGAGGTTGTGATCTGGGGAGTAATCTCAACCTAGAAGGGACTAGAAGGGACCTTCCCAGCTTCCAAAGGAAGGAAAAGGGAAGCCCCTCCCCAATCCAGGGGTCAAGTCTGTACGGGAGGGGTTAGGTTCTAGACTCCATGTTCTCTCCTGAGGAGAAGGGTGTGGTCACCCTGAGACCCTGCAGTGACTCGGGGACTGTCTCTGGGACCCTGGTACCTGCACAGAAGGACCCAGCTTGGATGGGACGGGAAGTAATGTTGCTGACAGGGTTGCTGGCCCTGCAGGTGTAAGAGACAGCCTTGTCCCCAGGCCTCCAGAATGCTCTGAGGATGGCGCCTTCATGGGCTGTGTCAGCGCCATCTTCCCAGGATATCCAGGTGTAGGTCACGTCCAGGCCCGCATTCTCTACAGAGCATATCAGGGATATATTACAGGCACCTTCTTCCCCAGGGATCTCAAACTTCACTGTCATGTGAGGCTGTGACAGGCGTTCTAGATGAAGGAGAAACACAAAGGCCCTCTAAGTAATCAGGGACTGGCTCTGTTTTCCTAAATTCTTCGACACTGGGGTACTGATGCTGCCCACTGAGACCTGCTTCACCTAAACGAGGAAGGAGCCAAACTAACAGCACCCAGCCACCATCCAACCTGTGGTTCCCAGGGCAGCTGCCAAGATGACGGAGCTGCTGTTGGCATCTTCTACCTCTGCTTTACGCCTTGCCTTCTCTCTCTTACCTTTGCACCCCACTTTCCTTCAAACTCTCCTGCCTCTTTGATCCTAGAAAATATTATCACCCTCCTGAGGGCACTTATAATTTAATTAGTGTATGCACGATTCAAGGTAGAATATCAGTCAATGTCACAAGCATTAAGAGGGAATTTGGGTTCAGGTAGACAGGAGACCCTGATTAGTAGCCCTCAAATCAAAGACGAGGATAAAAGGCTTAGGAATGGAGGTGGCAGGACTTCCCTGGTGGTCCAGCGGTTAAGAATCCACCTTCCAGTGCCGGGGACTTGAGTTTGATCCCTGATTGGGGAAGTAAGATCCCACATGACACGTGGCAACTAAGCCAGTGCACCACAGCTCCTGAGCCCGTGTTTTAGAGCCCCTGTTCTGCAACAGGAGAAGCCCCTGCTCACCGCCGTGAAGACCCAGTACAGCCAATAAAAACATATATATATATATGGAGGTGGCATTCATGCCCAGGACGCAAAATCTCATAGGAACAGAAAGGCTCCCTAAGAGGTCTGTGCACAAAGCCCCTGACTCCTTTCACAACAATCCACAGACACTGCTCAGAGCCCAGGGTCTTGCTACTCCAGGTCACTTTGCCTGCAGGTGAGGTCAGACACACTGGAGACAGAATGCTTTCCAGTCCCAGGCCCTCAAGCCGAAACCCCGAGTCCTAAGACCCTTGGGCCTTTGTGTAGGAATCTCAGGAGAGTCAGAAAAGGCAGCGCTATGGTTCCCAATAAACTCACGATAGACGCGTAGATTGTACTGCTGCATGGTGGAGACCTGGGACGTTCTCAGGTTGACTTGAGCTTGGTAAGATCCTGAGTCCTCCCAGCTCAGATTTTGGATGTGGAGGGAGTAGGTGGGCTCCAGGAAGCTTACTCGGCCGTCATAGCGAGGGTCGGTCACCATGATGGTAGCCGGATGTCCCTCTTTCTCTGGCACCACAGTGGCAAGCCTTTTGTGGGAGGACCAGATGATGTTCTCAACCTCCTCATCAAATGGCATTTCCAGGGGCAGGCTGATGGACTCGTGAAGGATCCCAACCACTTCCTCAGGATCCACACCATCTCCAGAGTACCCTTCAGCTGCAGATAAAGAAAGAAAAGATTAGGACCTCCTTGGTGGTCCAGCGGTTAAGGATCTGCCTTGCAATGCGGGGGATGCAGGTTCAATCCCTGGTCAGGGAACTGAGATCCCACATGCTGGGGAACAACTAAGCCTGAGCACCACAACTACGGAGCCCATACGCCACAACGAGAGATAATTCGTGCACCTCGACAAAAGATCTGCATGACTCGCAATGAAGATCCCATGTGCTGCAACTAAGACCCCATACAGCCAAGTAAGTAAATAAATAAATAAAACTTCAGAAAGATGGAAACAACGCAAGTGGTGTCTCTGGGCTGCTGAGACTGGCGGTGGGGCGTGGTCTCAGTCTCACCTGAGTAGTTTCTGTGACTCACAATCAATCTCATCCTCCAACTGCCTCTTCTGGCTCTAGCTCTTCGCTGCACCTGACTCGAGCATCTACCACGGTTTGGTTTCCATCTGTACCTCACCCTCCAAGTTCTCTCTTCTCCATTTGCTGTCCTTGGGGTCGCTCCCCTTCTGTATCCACAGGTATCCTTATCTCTTTTTACTGCACTAAAGTCACACCCTAGTCCTCTGTACTCCAGAGAAGCTGAAGGACTCAGTCCCAAAGGCAGCGACTTGCTAACCCAATGCCCAGCAGAACAGGAGCACAGAGAGGAAATGAGACACTCCTGTTCTGAAGCTGGCAGTCTGTCTCACCTTCCTGGGACAGCACGAGGAGGAGCAGCCACAGAAGTGCTCCCATGCCAGTAGCCTGTGTCCTGGGAGTGTGGCCTGGTCAGCCCTGGAGGCTCTAAGGAAGACAGGCTGACAAGATGCTGCTGGAGGCAGACTCACAGTCCTGGGGAGAGGGAAGTGGTTCCCCCAGCTAGCTGTCCTCTAACTTCCCCATCTCACCAAGCCCCTCCCTGTCCATCTTGGGAAGACATCTCTCCAGCCTGACTGGCAAGGTGGTTTACCCACTGCCTCATGGTTCCTGTCCATAGTACACAACTGAAATCTCACTTCCTAAATGAACCCTTCCTAGATCCCTGCCCCCTGTATTCCCAGGCTTCCCAGACTACCACCTCCCCCAAGCTCTTCAAACACTTTCTATCCACCCTGTGATTTGGCTCTCAGGATACTCTGCCTCAGATCTCCCTTGGCAGTTCCTATGTTGCTGTGATCTTTTGATCTTATAAACATCTTTATCTCCCCAGGCAGACTCCATATTTTGGGACATCTCTCTATGTCCTACTGATGCTGGTTCCCATGCTAGACACATTTAGCACCCAACTGATATTTTTGGCATGTATGAATGAAGGAAGTTTTTCTACTTCAAGTTAGCTAGGTTCCCATTTGAGAGACTATTCATAGGAAGAGAAATTTTGACTTCTTCCCCCAACCCCAAGTTCCATGGGGTTGCAAAGGGTCAAACACGACTGAGTGACTAACACTCAGTTTAGACCAGAAAGCCTATCTATGTTGTCAATATTATCAAAAAATATTAAATCATTCTGTGAGAATATGAAATGAACTAAGCTCTAGGAAATCTGACAATCAGAGCTGTCCAGGACACAATGGGTAGCCTTTGAAAGTACTTTCTGTCCTTCGTATTCAAACTAAGATTGGACAATCTTGGATTGTTGAATGTTCTACAGCATGTCTGATACCCATGGGTGCTCAGATGGGATAATCTTTAAGTTTCTTCTAGTACTCAATTCTATGAGTCTTGCTGTAATCAGGAGCAAGAGTGATGCCCTTAAGATGAAGGGCACAATTAGAGGCAGATATGTGCCAATATCCCATACCTTAGATGATCAGATTTGACACTCAGTTAGGTATTTATTGAGTAGCTTCCTTGGCCCAGGCACTGTCCTAAGTGCTGGGTGATTAGCAGTGACCAAGAATTTTAGATCATGGCTTTATGGATAGCAGAGGCCAACAACTGACCACAGCCAAGTAACCGCAAGTTTGATGAGTCTTACCAAAGGGAAACTGGGGGGACCTGTGACAGAGGGATTTACCAAAGCTGAAGTCAGGAGGGTTGGGGAAAAGCTTTCGAGGAGAAATGATATTTAAGCTAAGACCTCAAGGATGAGTAAGATATGCTAAGGGAAGACAAGAATGAAGTAGACAGTTCTTAAAGTTCAATTTATATAATTATCAAATCTTGGGGGTTGGGGTTTTTTGAAAATGTAGATCAGGTCTCAGTCTGAGTATGAAAACTTTTTTAACATAATCTCATTTAAAAATAGGTTCGATGCAGGATACAGGAAGCTTGGGGCTGGTGCACTGGGATGACCCAGAGGGATGGTATGGGGAAGGAGGGGGGAGGGGGGTTCAGGATGGGGAACACGTGTACACCCGTGGCAGATGTATGTTGATGTATGGCAAAACCAATACAATATTGTAAAGTAAAATAATAATAATAAATAAATAAAAAGGGGAAAAAATAAAATAAAAGTAGTATTAAAGCAAAGAAGAAAAAAAATTCAGTTGAAAAGATGAGCATGAGTTAGGTTCTCTGAGAAGCAGATGATGGAGTTAGGAGTAAAAGAGGTTTAATCTGTGTGGGCGAGGGAGGGTGAGGGGAACATAAAAGATAAAAGTGGAAGGGAGCAGAAATGAGCAAGGAGAGCCTGGGACCGTGATGCTGAGCAGACAGTCTCACTAACTCAGCAGCGAGCCCTGGCGTGGAGCTCCCGCATCCTCACCATGCACAGCCATTGGCTGGGGCTGCCCAGGAAGTGCATGGGTCTCTCGTGGGTCCTGCACGTGCTGCAGCTGGCGGCTGCCAGCTGACTGCACCCCTTGAAGCTGAAGACAAGTTCTCTCTTCAAAAGAGATTCAGGGGCACCTTCAGGGCCACTGCAGTGAATATGCTGATCAGACAAAAGGTGATTATGGGCAGATTGATTAAACACCTGTCTCCATAAATGGTACATTATACTTATTGAGCAGAGAGAAATAATTTCCATCACTTCCTCCCGCCCCCAGCCCACCCTCACTAAGCCCTCCAAGTTCAGTGTGGAGAAAGCCCTTCTCCAAGTATGATTTTCAAGTGCCCCGGAAGTCTGATTTTTCATTCTGGCTCATGGATTGCGACCCAAATGCAGCTCCATTTCCATCTCTCACTGCCTCTTCAATCTTACTCAGTGGGGTGATCTTCCCCTGTGACAGATGAGAACCTCGGCTTTGGTTTTCTGCTCTCAGTTCAGAAATGAGAACTTCTTTCCCATGTAATATACAAAATTCTAAACTTACATAGAATTGAGCAGTCTCCCCCTTGCCCTGGCTTATGTCTGTTTCAGGCTAAAAGCTTACACAGGAGAGTGGGAGAAGCCCTGCTCTCTGCTCAGCTTCACTCTCCCTCTGCTTTCTTCAACTTGCCCCCACCCCAATTCATGTTCCCCATCTCCAGGAGGGTGGGCAGGGAGGGGAGAGGGTGGAATCGTTCTCACCCAGCTGAGTGTCTTTGCGCTCTGTGAGTCTGGCAGATGGTTAAGAAGGACTCCATTGAGGATCAGTTTTGTGGGTTTTTACATGTTTCTGCTGGTTCCTTCTCTCTATTCTTGACCCAGGAAGGATGCGTCTCTATTCTGAATCATCCTTTGAAAGTCTTTCCTCAGCCCCTGGACATCTGGTTGTACATCTCATCTCCACCCGTCGCCCCTTCAACTGTCCCTATTGTATGGCACTCAGGCCAACCAAGCAGCAGGCTGTGTCTCACAGGTGGTCCTCAGTTGCCCACCAAAACATTCCTAGCTTTGACAGATTCTGAGATCTATAGCATAGCACCACCTTCCTGGCTGCCTCATGGGAGTCCCATCTTACTCCACAGTTGGTTTTAATTCTCCAAAGCCTGACTGACACTCCGGTCCCCTTGGACTCTCACCTGCAGGCAAGCATGTCAAAGCTCACAGTGTCCTTTCCCTGAAGACCCCTCCTTTGGCTGCTGGTCAGACATAACATCGTTTATCCTTTGGGGGATAAGGTGGGATGTGTGTGTGCTCAGCCACTCAGTTGTGTCTGATTCTTTGCAACCCATGGACAGTAAGCCACCAGGTTCCTCTGTCCATGGGATTATCCCAGCAAGAACACTGGAGTGAGTTGCCATTTCCTCCACCAGAGAATATTTCCCACCCAGGGATCAAACCCGTGTCTCCTGCAGCTCCTAAACTGGCAGGTGGATTCTTTACTGCTGAGAAGCCCATGAGACGGGGAATGACAATGAAAAGTTCTTTCAAAGAAATCTCTTTCTGGCACTCCCCGGCAGTCCAGTAATTAGGACTCTGCACTTCCAATGCAGAGGGCAGAGGTTCCATCCCTGGTTGGGGATCTAAGATCCCACCAGCCATGTGGTGCAGCCAATAATAATAATAAAATAGAAAAAAAGGAAACCTCTTTCTGAGCTCCCTCTCTCCATAGATGAGGGAGATTCCGAGAGTGATGACTCAGGTTCTCCTTCATTCTGGTTGTAAATTTCACAGAGGGAGGTCCCCCACGTTGCCTTTCATCTCTCCATTCCTGTCCCAGGGACACCTCAGTGAACCATCGCAGGGAGAGTTCCAGCTAACACAGAGGATCCCCTTACCGCAGTCTTTGACCCAGCTGGTTTCTGCAGCACAGCGGTGGACAGTTCCAGGACTGTGACCTCCACCCTGAAGTTAGTACCTTTGCTTTTCTGTTTCAGGGTTTTCTCTGCAGCAGTGGAATTGCATCAGCCCAGGTGCAATGCAGCCAAGAAGTGCAGGGGAGTGCACAGACCCCAGAGGTAACCCCTGGAGTCAGTGGAACACTGAGTTGATGGATAAATGCCCCAGCCTCTCTGCCCTTCCTCCCTGCCCTTTCTTTATTCCCTGCCCAGGGATAATCCTGAGGCTTCTTCTTCAGGGTTTTTCAGCCCACAGCAATAACCAACCATGAACACAACTTTTATGGGCTTTTCTCCCTTCTCCATCTCATGCTCCTCATTCTTTCATATTGGCTTCCTGGATGGTCTCCCAGAAAGACTACCTCCACCCAAGTTCTTGCCAAAGGTCCCGTTTTGGTTGAACCTAGGTTGTTGTACTATTATATATGATAAAGTAGTTGAGCCATTCAAACTTAGATCCACTGTCTCCTCTGCCTGGGTCTTTAGAGGAAATAAGTTAATGAGATATAAGCCTCCCATTCCAATTCTCTTGATGTAACAGCCTTGGGAAACCATGGGCTGGTGAAAAGCTGGTCCTGCTCTGATGAAAGGATGGGGAGATAATAAAGGGTCAAACCTTTGATCAGGCTTTGTCTTAGCTTCTCATCAGATCTGGAAAGACTAGGACCCACACAGCAGAGCCATTAGCTGTGTGGGTAATGGCTGTGTGGGTAATTAGCTGTATGGGTAAATTTCCTCTCACAGCAAAGCACATTGAGACCTACATGTGTCTTCCATTCCATCAAGGGAGCTGCCTGTATGCTTGATACAATATTTACCTTTTAAAATTTGTTGTTGTTGCTGTTCAGTCACTAAGTCATGTCTGACTCTTTGCGACCCCATGAACTGCAGCACTCCAGGCTTCCCTGTCCTTCACTGTCTCCCAGAGTTTGCTCAGACTCACGTCCATTGAGTCAGTGATGGTTTTAAATGTCAGGGTTAAAAGAGTGATTATTCAATTGAAGGTGGCTGGAGAGAACTACAACAGTCCGAAAATTGTTGAAGGGCAGCCAGAGGAGCCATTGTGACGCAGAGGAGAAAGGCGTGTCCCTTGTGAGGGACCAGCCTGGGCAGGATCCCTGGGGTGGGAGAGAGCAGAGTACACTGAGCGTCCTGACCAGGTGGGGCCAAGGGGGAGGTGGCGAAGAGCAGAGAGGGGGCTCCGGAGGCACCCTGGAGACAGCTCACCTTAGAGCTTCAGAGACCTGCTCAAGAGCTTAGAAATCATAGTCTCTTAAAAAGCTTACTTTGACAGGCAGGAGAAATAAAGGCTAGAGGTGAAGAGAAAAGGGGGTAGAGGGAAACTTTATTGCTGTCGTTGACTTGCAGTGTTGTGTTATTTTCTGCTGTACAGCAAAGTGATTCAGTTATACCTATACATGCATTCTTTTTCATATTCTTTTCCATTATGGTTCACCAAGGATATTGAGTGTTTCCTGTGCTGTACAGTAGGACCTTGGTGTTTATGCTATTGACTTTTCTTTTTTTTAATGGGGGAGATATGAACATATTTAAATGCTGAGAAGAGAAGAAAGTGGGGAGTAGAGCTGCAGAAAAGAAAGGAGATGGTCAGTGGAGCTAGGCTGCCCCCATCGTCCTCAGAATATCAGAATATCAGAATCCCAGGGAACTGGGATTCAGGACCCAGAAAAAAGAACCAGCCTTAGACTGCAAAATGGTCCTTCTTTACACAAGAAAAGATGATCAGAGATGCAGGCAGATTTGTCTGTGGCAAGGAGTGAAGGGGAGTCCTGTCTGGCAGTTTCAATTTTCTCTGTAAAGTGAAGGTGTCAACTAAAAAAGATGCATCACGTGAAAGTTGAGAGTTAAGTTTTACTTGGGGCAAAATGAGTGCTGAGGGCTTCCCAGGTGGCACCAGTCGTAAAGAGCCTGCCTGCCAATGCAGGAGACATGAGAAGCAGGTTCAATCCCTGGGTCGGAGAGATCCCCTGGAGGAGGGCACAGCAACCCAGTATTCTTGCCTGGAGAATCCCATGGACAGAGGAGCCTGGCAGTTTACAGTCCATAGGGTTGAAAAGAGTCGCACAACTGAAGCAACTTAGCACGCACCCATGAGGGCTGTAGCCCGGGAAACAGCACCTCAGATTGCTCTGAGAAACCCTCCAAAGAGGTACTGGGGGAAGGTCAATATACAGGATTTTGGTGAAGGGGGAGTTCAGTGCAATCAAGCACTCATTTTACAAAAGGTTTTCTGCTAGTCACGAGGAGCTGATGTCATCATGAAGGGATTTAGTGCTTTCCTACCTATAAGGAGATGCATGAAATCAGTTCCTGAAAACATCTGTCTAAAGGCCTGGTCCACCAGTTTCCCTGGAGCACAGAGTGCCTCGTTCCCCACTGTGAACTCCCTTCGGGGAGTGTCGAAGTTCAGCAGCTGTAGCAGCATAAGGGTCAGTCTCCGCAGAGGTAAATGCCCTTGACCAGCACCAGTTCCTGGTTGACAGAGGCCAAGTTCTCTGCTGAAACTGAAGGCTGAAGTGTCTGTGTCAAGGGCAGGACAAAGTTTGAAACAGATGCAGTGACTCTGTGTCCAGGCTTCTTGGGACAGCCCGAGTTTAAGTCTGCTGTCCTGGGCTAATTATTAATCATGTCCCTTTTCACTCTTAGAAAGTATCCTGGTTTGTAGGGTAAATTATGTGATTACTCTAAAACAGGAGCAAAACTTTAAAAAAAGAATCATAGTCAAATAGCTAACCTTTAAGAGCTCAAGGCCACCCTTAGCTTTTCTGGTCACCACGTGTCCCTCAAGTTCTAGGGGAAGGTAGTGGGGTGGGCAGGGCGAAATGAGAACACATCTGGAACCAAGCTGCTTGTGCTGAAAACTTCATCTGCAGAATGGGATCCACACAACATCTTTGTGGGGCAGTTGTGAAAATGAGGTGAGATGATGCCTGGAAAGCCCTTAGCACAGATGGGCACACAGCAAGAGCTCAAAGAATGTGCGTTGCAGTTACGACTAAAGGTTAAGTGTTGAGAAGGTGGACTTGGGAATTGTGAAGAACTGCAGCCTCTTCGTACTGGGCCAGGGTCTGTGTCTATTGAAGAGAATACTACAGAGGAAGTTTCTAGCATAAGACACGTGAATAGACTTTTCCCCAGCAGCGTAAATCAGCCCCTGGTCTGAGGACACAGAGGGCGTTGCTGCCGGCAGGTTCAGCCCAGCTTGGTGTTTTCCATACCCCTTCCTGCGCATCATGTACAGAGAGACGCAGCATGCTGGGCTGAGTCCCTTGAACTCCAAATCCCTGAGTGGTTCCTATGTACACACACCCTTCCCTCAACTTGCCTTTTCAGCACCATGCGTCTGCCTTTCTTAAAATCGACTCCCTGCCATATGTTCTGCTTCCCCTCATGCTTATCATTCTCAACGTGTAGGTTTTGCATCTTCTGCATCAGAATCATGCAGAGGGCTGTTTACAATGCGGATGCCTAGGGCCCCCACTCCAGATCCAGGGACTCAGGGTGGGGTCGGGAGGGAGTGATGGCTGCAAACCCACCTGCCCTTTCAGGTCCTCAGGGGATTCCGCTGTGTGCTACAGTCTGAGAATGCCCCACGCTGCCTGCTCTTCTGTTTCACTGAAACAGAGAGGAAGTTCCCCAGCCAGAGCTGCCTTTGTCTCCAATTACAAAAGGTTTCTTTCCCCCTGAGTAGAGCCATTAAATGCTGCTCTCTGGGGCTGGGCTGCCTAGAACATAAGACAACTCTGGGGGCTTGGGACCTGTCCTCCCAGAAGTCTCCCTGGGAATTGGGAAGCCCTGTGTCCAGGACGGAAAAGGAAAGCAGGCCCAGGCCAGAGCTTCAACCCAAGACGTCCACCTATATTTAGTCCTTGACATGTGGGCGTGCTGATGCAGAACTTGCTTGAAAACAGGAAAGAAAAAAGTTCACAATCTACTAATCTTGTCCAACCTCTTATTTAAAAAACAAACAGAATGAGTGGTGGAGGAACTTCTGCAAGGCCACATGATTGAGGCTGAAACTCAGGTCTCCTAGAGCCTTGGGGGCAGGACTTTACCTGACGAAACTAATTTTGGATGTAACAGAACTCTGTCTGTGATGTCCCAACACAGAAAACCCTCAGTGAATGTTAGTATTGCTGGTGTCATTATTAATTTGTATTTGTATTCATTTGTTGTTGTTAACTTGTATTTGAGACTGGAGGCGCTCAAAGAGAGCCCGAGGGGAACAGAGGGGGATGCCCTGAGCGATGCCAGCTGGACGCCCAGGCAGCTCTGCACAGAATGAGTGATACTCTTCTCAGCAAATTCAGCACTGATCAGGGGCCGGCTCTGCAGACCGCCAGTTCATCGATGTGCCAGGGATGATCAGAATCTGCGAGGCTGCCTCATCTTATCAGGACAGTCATCAACTGATATATAAAATCAGCCACTCATCCTACAAATATTTAGGAATTTCCAACAAAGTACCAGGCACTAGATGTGCACCACAGCAGTGAGCAGGAAACATGGAGTTCACATCCCAGTTCCGGGTGGGCTGCAGGGAGATAGGCAGTGCACAGCACACGAATACACAACAACGTCAAGGGATAAAGTACCGCAAGGGAAAGCAAAACAGGATGAAGCGACACAGAAGGAGCCCCCAGGGGTGGGGGAAGGCAAGAAATATACCTCATTGAAGGGGTTCTGATCAAATAGATCAGTTTCAGTTGCACTGCCCTGACATTTCTTCCCTGTACAAGGTCAGTCTGAGGAGCTGTGAGCAGGAGGCAGCCCCGGGGAGCAAGGTGTTAGAAGACAAGAGATGGTGGTCCCTGGTGGTCCAGTGGTTAAGACCCCCTGCTCCTAATGCAGGGGGCCCAGGTTTGATCCTTGAGTCAGGGAACTAGATCTCATATGCCACAATGAAAGATCCTGTGTGCCACATCTAAGATCCAGAAGAGCCAAATTAATTAATCAATTGATTTTTTTTTTTAAAGAACACAGCAAAAAGAAAAGAATATAGGAGATGAGCCATGATGCAAGAATTTGGTGACAAATGTCCATCACTCACGTGAAGGACTAAGGTTAGTTAGGGGAAGCTGGATGAAGGCTATACAAGCACTCTGTAAATCTGTAAGTCTAACAGGATACCTCAAAATAAAAAGTTTTTTTAAAGCCTAAAAATAAAATGTTTGGTGACAGCCTGTTGCATCCATTTCTGTAGTGAGCTCCTCCTCCACTGCTGTCTAGCTGACATTTTCTAAGCAAAACTCAGGTGGTCCTGTCAGGGCTTACTTTCAAGACTCTCCTTGCAGTGAGTCACAAGGAGAGTCCTCCATACCACATTTTTCTTAGAAAAATGCATCTCATTTTTCTAAGAAGGTAAATACTTTCATTTGATCATTTGTTTCTTTGGATTTGCACATCTCATCTCTGATCCACTAAGCAGTGACTTAGTGACAACACTTTTGAAACTCAGAAAGCAGTCTCGTTTTCTCCTTTTCCGTGGCTACCAACACCACCTCCCACCACATACACATTAGATACTTTTTCTTTTTACATTTTTATTTATTTATTTTTGGCTGTGCAGGGTCTTTCTCTGCTGTGGCTCGGGCTTTCTCTCATTGTGGCGAGCGGGAGTGCAAGGGCTGCTCACTGTGGTGGCTCCTCTTGTTGCACAGCACGGGCTCTCGGGCACTTGAGCTTCTGTAGTTGTGGCACATAGGCTTCGTTGCCCACTGGCATGTGGAATCTTCCCTGACCTGGGATCAAACCCGTGTCCCCTGCATTGACAGGCAGATTCTTAACCACTAGAACACCAGGAAAGCCAAGATGTTTTTCTTGATGAAGGCTGCAGGTCTTCCTTTATCAGATATAAAATACTTTCAACAGGAAAACCTCCGTTTCCCTATCAAATTCCCTCAAAGAGTTTCTCTCTTATAACTGTTTCTTGACACCCCACAGTCAAATCCCCTGTCAGGGTTGAATCTTTCTTCCCAGGGGAGAGAGGGGCTGTCTGAAGTCTTGACCTCACAGCAGTGAAGGTGGCTTGAATTTCAGCCACGGGATTGCGGCCACAGGATCTCTGTGATCTGAGAGCTTTCCTTCCTCTGAGGGGAGAACAGCCTGGTGACGGAACACCAAGAATGGAGACATTTTCTCCCAACCTGTGGAAATGGCTAAGGAGTTGGGGAAGGCCTCGGGGATCCCCTCAATGCGCGAGAAGAGGAAATAGTGACAGAGAAAGGGAACTAGAGAATTAGGAGTAGGCACTGCTAGCAGCTGCTCTGCGGGTGGGGGAAGAAGCAGTGGAGAGGAGAATTGTCCTGGACTGATGGTTCCGACACTGGGATAGCCAGACTGGTGGCTCCCAGCGCAGTGACAAGGAGTACTGCCCCTAACTCTTTGCTTTTCTAAAGCTCATCTGATGAGGTGTTCCCTAACAGCTATGCAATCCAGCCCTTCCTTTAGAACAGTGGTTTGTGAACTTTAGAAATATCCACACAACCCCTTCCTCAGAGGAAATATTCCGAGAAACCCAATACAGGAAACGGGTAAAGGTGCACTGCTCTGGTGGAAGTTGGAGGATGGAGCCTCTCTCACTTTAAACCCCAAGGCCACTCCTTGGAGCCCTGAGGGTTCTGTGGAGTTCCTCTGCTCAGGGGTGGCAGACGGGCAAATAAATGGGACAGAGTGAGCAGGTGGAATAGCCATTCCCTTCTCCAGGGTGTCTTCCTGACTCAGGGATTGAATCCCAGTCTCCTGCATTACAGGCAGATTCTTTACCATCTGAGCCACCAGGGAAGCCCTCAGAACTTCTAACACAGTTCAAACAGAATGGTTGGAATTTCACCTACTTACTTATCTATTGGACGAAAGACTTTCCTTTTTAAAAAAAGTGTCTGCTACTCAAAATCCTTTAAAATAGTGTTTATCACCCAACTTGGAGCCTTGAAAACACAAAAGGATACCTTATGCTCCTATAAATAGGCATGATTTGCTTTGACAAAGGTCCTCAAAGTTGGGCTAAATGGATTTTGTCCCCACTGAGAATTACTAACCCCAGTTAAATGGGATGATCAGAAAACTGAACCCCAAGCCACATTATATATGAACCCACTGCAGGCCAGTAGCCTGTGTGGACATTTGTTATAAAGTAGGAATATTCAATGGGGCTATGGCAAATGGGGCTTGTTGATTAGTTGCTCAGTTGTATCTGACTCTTTTGCAACCCTATGGACTGTAGCCATCCAGGCTCCTTTGTCCACGAGATTTCCCAGGCCAAGAATACTGGAGTAGATTGCCCTTTCCTTCTCCAGGGGATCTTCCCCACCCAGGGATCAAACCCAAGTCTGCACTGCAGGCAGATTCTTTACTGCTGAGCTACTGGGGAAGCCCTGGAATACGGGGCTATCTGTTGCTAAAGACACTGCTCACTATTAGCACACGGTGTCATCTTGAGAAAAATGTCTCCCAGTGTCGGGAATGGCAGGGCCCAGGGCCGTTTCCCTGAATGGTCTTGTAACCGTAGAGCTGACCTCACTATCCGCTTGGAGTTGCTGCTATGAGAGTAGAGAGACACTTGGGTGGCCTCTCATGGCCAGGATAGAATATAAAGCATGCAATTTGGATACCGTCTTTGTTCCTGGCACCAGCTTATCTTCCTACCCTGCTTTCTTCTAATCTCATTCTCCTAATTGATTAATGTCTCATCTTGCCACGTTGAATGCATTTTGTAAAACATGTGTGAGAGTTTAGTCAAGCATACAGTTAGAGAGAACACAAGACCAAGACCATCCTCCCTTCTCACACCAATTGCAAATTTCAGAGGTTCCCCCAAACCACTCTCAGTTTCACACACTGAGAGCTTTTATGCTGCTGCTAAGTCACTTCAGTCATGTCCGACTCTGTGTGACCCCATAGATGGCAGCCCACCAGGTTCCCCCGTCCCTGGGATTCTCCAGGCAAGGACACCGGAGTGGGTTGCCATTTCCTTCCCCAATGCATGAAAGTGAAAAGTGAAAGTGAAGTCGCTCAGTCGTGTCTGACTCTTCGTGACCCCATGGACTGCGGCCTACCAGGCTCCTCCATCCATGGGATTTGCCAGGCAAGAGTACTAGAGTGGGGTGCCACTCATAGGTTAAAATCAGCCTAGCAAGGACATGCAGAGGCCCAGGAAAAGTACCAAACACGTCCTCTCCCTGTGGAATCCTAGGACAGTGTTATGCTCTTGGCATCAGTATGTGACATTACTCACAGAGAAGCTCACCCAAACCTTGGTGCCATTTTTCTGGTGTCTTGATGACATACAGCCCTCATGGCTGACCTTTAGTTTCTAGTCCTTACAAAAGTTAGGGGAGAGAAATGATACTGCATGGCCCAAAGCCCTCATCATAGATCACACTGTTAGACAGTCTGGTGGCCAAGGTCCCCATGCAAACAAAGACATGCTTATCAGACCTCATATTCTAAAGGTCCAAAGATTGTTTCCCAGTAGCCAATAGCAAAGGCCGGACATCTCTTTGGGAAAGTTAATTCTTCATGACACAGTGTGTTAAATTCATTTTTTCCAGCAAGGAAAGAAGGAATGAATCAACCAATCAAATTGAATCGGTCCAAACATGACCAGACTCCTGAGTACAGTCCCCGACTGACAATAATGCCACAGGAACAAATCAAGGTGAGGGTCTCCAGCAGGGACTGGAGCCCACAGCCTGAGCCCTTCCCAGGGCTGGTCATGCTCCTCGTGGTACCCAGGGCTGATCATGCTCCTCGTGGTACCCAGGACTGGAAGAGGGAGCCAGGGTTGCTGCTCTACCCTGAGTGAGGGGAGGAGAGACAATGCCCTCTGAGGCCAGAGAAGGCAAGGGAATGCTGATGAGATGGAGGTGGGTTTAGACAGGTGCCATCTTCTCCAGACGGAGCAGACTAAGATAAGCACATATGCAGTAAAATGTAGGGGTTCTGGCAGCTTTGCAGAACTGTTTGGGAAGGATACCGAATCAAGGTCACAGTTGGCATTGAGAGTCCAGGGTCTCAAAGCCACTCTCACAAGCCTTCAGGCAGCACCTGGGCAAAGCAGCTGCCATTTCTCCCCTGCTACTCTGGGGAGTCCCAGGAAGAGGAGACCTGTGTTTCCTGAAGTACATCCAGGCCATATGGCCACAAGGCCCCCTTTGCAGGGAGACATTCAGACAGTGTGACAGTCCACCCCAGCAGCAAAGGGGAGAAGGCAGCGCAGCCAGTCCTGGGGAGAGGGCATCAGCAGGCCCGAGGAGAATGGGGCCAAGCTGCGGTTGGGGGGCCTCCTGTGGATCTCTAGAGCCCATCTGCACCTGGGACTCCAGCTCCTGCCTCTCTTGTCACATCCCTGTGTGCGCTTCAGTTGAACTCTCCACCCTCTGCTCTCCCTCTAACACATGCTGTCTTAGTCAGCTCAGGCTCCCATAACAAAATGCCACAGACTGGGAGGCTTAAAGATCAGAAATGTAATTTCTTAAAGTTCTGCTGGCAAGAAGTCCAAGATCAGGATGCCAGCAAGGTAGCTTCATGCTGAGGCCTCTTCTCTTGACTTGTGGGTGGCTGCCATCTCGGTGTCCAGTACTCTTGCCTGGAAAATCCCATGGACGGAGGAGCCTGGTAGGCTGCAGTCCATGGGATCACGAAGAGTCAGACATGACTGAGAGACTTCCCTTTCACTTTTCACTTTCATGCACTGGAGAAGAAAATGGCAACCCACTCCGTGTTCTTGCCTGGAGAATCCCAGGGACGGGGGAAGCCTGGTGGGCTGTCGTCTATGGGGTTGCACAGAGTCGGACACGACTGAAGCGACTTAGCAGCAGCAGCAGCAGCAGCCATCTCAGTGTATCTTCACATGACATTTTCTTTCTGCAAGTCTGGGGAGAAAGAGGGAGGAGGGGAGGGAAAGGGTGAGAAAGGGGAAGAGGAGGGGATGGGAGAGAGGGAGAGGGAGGAGGCTTTCTGGTGTCTCTTCTTACAAAGGCACCAATCACATCATGAGGGCCCCACCCCTATGATCTCATCCAACCCTAATTACCTTCCAAAAGCCACATCTCCAAATATCACCATATTGGAGGTTAAGCCTTCAACCTATGAATTTGAAAGTTACACAAACATTCAGTTTATAACACACACTCTATGGCCTATCCACAGGAGACAAGTTGTCTGTGTCTCACACCAAAATCCACATGCCTCAGATTTACTGAGATCTCAGGAAAATGGTTCTCTAGAGGGTCCATAGCATCTGCAACTGTAAAAAGAGGGCCCATCTTACTGCTCATTTTCACGTGACCTGAGGTTCTTCTCCTTCTACACATCTCTCTCGTCCAAGCTCCCCATACTCTGGGCCCAGCATGGGGCTTGGTGAGAGGAACACAGAGGAGTGAAGTCTGACCCTAGTCAGCTTGCTGAGGCTCAGAGCCCAGCTGAGGGACAAGACCTACCATCCACGCGAGTGTCTCAGGCTCACTCGTCTCTCTGGAGACACTGTTCCCAGCCTCACAGGAGTAGTTCCCAGCATCCTGCTATGACATCACCAGGAAGAGGAAGGAGGTAGCTCCACCATGGGGAGCCGCATGGTTCCACAGGATGTCCCCACTGAGGTGAAATGAGTACCGGATCGGAGGGGAGCCCCTCTGGACCTCACAAAGGAGCTCCGCCTCATCCCCCACAACTAGGCTGGTGGTTCTCAGGGTGAGCAGGGAACGGACGGGACACCAGAGCTGGGGAGCCCACAGTTGGGAAGGACAGTGACTACCCAGGCTCCTCCCTTAGGGACTCCCCCACCCCAGCACTCCCAGGGGCCCCACTGCCCACTGCCCTCTGCCCAGGCTTCTGAGTAGTGTCTCTCCCTCCCCCAGTTATGCCACTCCCTGATCTCCAGCTGAAGGCTCTGTTTCTGGACCCTGCCACCCTCAAGGGCCACCTCATACCAGCAAAGCCTGGAGTCTCCCTCCTTGGCTGCTAGGAGGCAGAGTTATGTTAAGGAGGTGGAATCTAGAAAGCTAAATATGTATACACACACACATATGTGTGTGTATATAACACAGCAAAAGAGTGAAAAACAACTAAATGGTTTATTAATGGAGACCCCAGTTAAACAATTATGGCCCAGCCGTATAGTGAAATACAATGTAGCCATGAGGAAGAGGTAGGTCCATAAATACCAAATGGAATGAGCCCCAGGATAAAGTCTTAGTGAAAGAAAATTAAAAACAACGTGTGGATCCTTGTGCACAATATACCTCTACTTGTATAGATTTAGATATAAAAAGACATGCATGTACGTATTCACACATCTATAAGTTTGTGTAGGCATATTAGATCTTTAGAATACAGGGGGGTAGACTGGGTAACTCATGGACTAGGCTTGGGAAAAAACAGTTTTCACAATGTGCTTCTTTGTTCTTTATAAACATTTTCTAATGCTTTTATCACGTTCACATTTTTTAAAGACTTATTTTATTTATTTATAGCTGCGAGGCATACGGGATGTTAGTTCCCAAACCAGGGATTGAACCAGAACCCCCTGCAGTGGAAGTGCAGAGTCTTAACCATTGGACTGCCTACGAAGTCCCAACTTGTTTTAACAAAAGGCTAAGTAAAACAAAAGATTCTAACCTTTATTTCCGATTTTCCATCCTCCCATAAATCCCTGCCACCTGAATTGCCTGAGCAGAGATCTACTTCCTGCAGCTGAAGATCCTGGGAGCTGAGTCACTAGATGAATAGGGAGGATGCTGGGAAAGAGGCAAGGAACAGACTGTGAAATTAAGAATCTGGGCAACCCCAGCTTAGGCAGAGCAGGATGAGTAGATGAGCAGACTGACAGCTGATGATAGGCTTGCGTTCTTGCTGGTGGCAGAAGACAGGAGAGACACAAAGCAGAGGTGGGCCTGTGTCCCTGGAGTTACAGGCCGAGGTCCCACGTGAAGCTGGGGGACACGCAAGGTCAGCAGACGCAGTCTTCCCTCAGAGACACAAACAAGGGTTTATTGCCAGAATTTGGTTCTGGCATCTTTCTCTCTTCAGTTATGGGAAACATTCATTGTGTCCTGTCCGCTGAGCTCCCAGCAGAACCACTCACAGCTCCAGCTGGCAGGACTGGGACTTCAGTTGGAGAGGCCTGGAGTGAATGGGATAGAATGGCTGAGAGGGAAAAGCTGAATGTGCCTAGGCACAGATGTTTGTCACTGGGCTGTCAGAGGAGGCGGGGGTTCAAGGCCATTCGCAGAAGGGAAGAGACCCTGAGACCTCCCTGCCTTGACATACAGCACACAAGCACCAGCTCAGCACTGTAGAGCCAGCCTTACCGACTGATCAGAGTCGGTGGCCGTAGAGGCCTCAGTCAGACGGCTTTCCCTCAGACATTTCCACCCAGGGTTATCAGAAGGGGATGCGAACACCGCCATAAAAACAAAAACAACAGGGATGTGAAGCTAAGGATGCACCAAACTTTCCATCACAGGGCTCTGCAGTGGAGAAAAGTGATGGGCGTTAGACTTGACAATAAGGATTTCCTGACAAAAGAGACTGAACATGGGTGAGTCCTGAAGGATGAGTGAGCCCCCTTACTCCCTCTTCCTACACAGATTTGGAAAGTGCCAGCTCCCACTACTGCACCATCCCTAACTGGTTATGGCTTCCCAGGTGGCGGACTACAGTCCATAGGGTCACAAAGAGTCAGACACAACTAAGCATCTGAGCATGCATGCAACTGTATCCTGAGATGCTTCGTAGGAACATTTCCATACAGCACCTGGTTGTCCTGTCTTTAGGGTCTCCAAGGAGCAAGGGTCTTTCCTGCTCCCCGTCTTTCCTGCTTCAGAAGGAATGAGGCAAGGAAGTCAGACGAGACTTGACAACCAGTCCTCTCAGAAGTGGCGAGCAGGATAAGACTTGAGGTAGCGGTGGAGACTTTAGAAAGGAGAAGTGATTTAGGGTCTGTTATGAGAGTAAATGTGGATATTCATACAGGACATCAGACCTGATGAGGTGGATCTCAGCAGGCAGAAAGGACTTCTCATCTCTTAGGAGCCTGGTTTCAACTCGAAGGAGATCAATGGATGTTTGTAGTCACCTAGGTGACACATTGGAGAAGGAAATGGCAACCCACTCCAGTGTACTTGCCTGGAGAATCCCAGGGACAGCGGAGCCTGGTGGGCTGCTGTCTCTGGGGTTGCACAGAGTCAGACACGACTGAAGCTACTTAGCAGGTGACAGATGCTAGGATGGCATCCACACAGGCCAGGAACTAAGAAGGGAGGCAGCTAAAAATGCCTAAATTATATCTTACAAGACAGATTCGTGGTACTTTTTAAGTTTCCCTTTTACTTACCCTGAAAAGAAAGTGGAAGTGCTAGTTGCCTGTTGTGTCTGACTCTTTGCCACTCCATGGACTGTAGCCCACCAGGTTCCTCTGTCCATGGGATTTTGCAGGCAAGAATACTGGAATGGGTAGCCATCACCTTTTCCAGGGGATCTTCCCAATCCAGGGATCGAACCCAGGTCTCCTGCAGTGCAGGTGGATTCTTTACTGTCTAAGCTATCAGGGAAGCCCTTTACTTACCCTGCTGCTGCTGCTGCTGCTAAGTCGCTTCAGTCGTGTCCAGCTCTGTGAGACCCCACAGACGGTAGCCCACTAGACTCCCCCGTCCCTGAGATTCTCCAGGCAAGAACACTGGAGTGGGTTGCCATTTACTTACCCTAGTTTCTAGTAAATTCTTGTCTAAAGGTTTCAGCCCAGCTCAGCCATGTGTTGAAGAGGAAGCAGAGCTCTCTAAAACTCAGTGTGGTGGACACCGGGAGTGGTAGTCAAAGAGAGGCCCCAAGAGAAGGTGAACCTCAAAAGCAGAGGCTGTGGCCCAGTTGCTCCCCCGCCTGCCCCCCGGCCCAACCTCTGCACCGTAAGATTCTTGTTGCAGACCCAACTTCAGCGATTGTGAAGGTGTAGATCAAGCAGTGACTGGCTCTCTCCTCTTGTAGGAAAGGGAGTTTCTCTTACTCCAATCCATCTTTTTTCCAAGCTGACCCCAGAGAAGACTTCATTTGACTATGTGAAAATACAGATAACTTTCGGTTTTAAGGAATAGAGGATTCACTTATGCTTATTTATCACGAGGCTACTACCTGAGCCTTGAATGTCATTAAATACATCTCATCAATGCTGGCAGTATTGTTTCCTTTTATTAACTTCTGTTTGGTCTTGTTTGGTTTTCCAAGTTTTTGGCTGTTACTTGGTGTGACTGTTAGGTAGAAATCCTTGAAAAATCAATGTGGTAGGAGGAAGCTGTCATATTGGTTACAAATCAGGAGAAGTAGAAGGCTACCTAGGTGGTAAAGTTTGAGTTGTTTTAGAGAACCCTGTCTCTCAGACCCCACCCCCAACATGAAAGTCCACTGATTCCTTTTTTGATTGCCACTACTTTCCTCCAAGTTCTTCTTTAATATGCAAATACTGCTAGGAAGATAAGAGGAAATCTCAACATAGCTCTGTTTAAAAACTGTTCTAATATGTTTGTAAATGTTCAGGGGGAAAAAAATGTAAATCTCCTTGGGTAAGCAGGCTTAGATGAAGCTATGAGCTCATTTTGGTAAATGTGCAAGCTTAGGCATTTAAAGCAAAGAGATTTACATCAATCTAAACTTCCAAGGCCAGGAGTTAAGCATCAAAGTATGGTAGCCAAAAAATATTTTATTAACTAGAAGAGACTCTCATGGGACTCTTTATCATGAATGACCTAGAGAAAATAACATAAGGCAATATATTTTCTACCTCAGTTTAACTCAGCAAAGATCTACTTCATTCTACTATATGTAGCACACTATGGTGGGTGTGACTTGGGACACAGGATTGCAGATAACAGTCCTCTTTCCCAGGCAGTCTACCACGCAAGACAAAATACAAACGGAGACACAAAGCAAAGCGTCAGAGTACTGGGAGAGCTCAGTGAGGGGAGAGAGCCTGCCCAGTTGCAGGATTCAGCTGGTATCAAGAAGGGATTTAGAGGCAGTTATCAGGAAGATAGATTGTATGTGAAAGAGTTGTCATTAAGGAAGACACAGAGATAGGAAATCACAGGAATATTTTAGGCCATATCAGATGGTCAGGTCTGGATGGAACATAGAATAACAGTGGGAAGTTAGCGGAAAATGAAGATGGGAGAGAAGATTAGAAACCTCTGAGCAAGACCGAGGCAAAGGAAGTTTAGGGCCAATTTACAGTAAGTCTTCTGTTCTTTCCCATGTCTACTTTCAAGAGCTCGGCCCTAACCACCCACTGGAACAATAAATCCTAGCACACTTCCAGGACAGGCTTCTGGGGCATCTCTCCACAATGAGCTGAGTCTTTGGTTCTACCCTTAGAAAGACTCACCTCACATAGCTCAGTGTTTGTCCTTTGGCCACTCTTCCCAGCCTCTTCCTGTTTACCATATCCCAAACCTTTCCACAAGCCTAGATACCTCTCAGCCTCTTGTCCTTTCAGCCGTGACTACCTTTGTCCTCTCTTTATAGTGACTAGTGATAGACATTGCCCATGTGCCAGGCTCTCCTTTGACAGCCAACAGAGTCTCCTGAGGATTAAGTGCTAATTGGAGATCCAGCCCTATTTAATATGTATACTTCTCACTCTCCAACTCTTACGTCTTTCTCTATCACTGTCTGTGTCCACGTCTCCTGGACCCATCTGATTCTCCTTTTTCTTGTCAGATGGCAGAAGTAGGAATCACAGGAAGGAGCAGCAACACATACACCAAAGGACTAGGGCCTCTTAATGTGTGAGAGAGTTGCAAGGATGAGATACCCTCTGTTATGTGCAGAATTGTGCCCACCCTCCCCACTACTCCATTCATAATTGAATTCTTAACCCCTAATATCTCTGGAGAAGGCAATGGCATCCCACTCCAGTACTCTTGCCTGGAAAATCCCATGGATGGAGGAGCCTGGTAGGCTGCAGTCCTTGGGGTCGCTAGGAGTCGGACCCAACTGAGCGACTTCATTCTCACTTTTCACTTTCATACACTGGGGAGGGAAATGGCAACCCACTCCAGTGTTCTTGCCTGGAGAATCCCAGAGAGGGGGGAGCCTGGTGGGCTGCCATCTCTGGGGTCGCACAGAGTGGGACACGACTGAAGTGACTTAGCAATATCTCCGAATGTGACTGTATTTGGAGGTAGCATTTTTGAAGAGGTAATTAAGGCAAAATGAGGCTCTTAGGGTGGGCTCTAATCCAATATGACTGGTGTCCTTATAAGACAAAAAGGTTAGGACCCCAAGGCTGCTTGTGCATGAAGGGATGACCCTATAAAGAAGCAACAAAAGTTTGGCCATCTGCAAGCCAAGGACAGAAGGTCAGAGGAAACTGTGCCAGAACCTTGATTTTAGACTTCCAGCCTCCAGAATTGTGAGAAAATAAATTTCTGTTGTTTAAGCCACCTAGTCTGTGGCATTTTGTTATGGAAGCCCTACCAAACCAATAGACCCTCCCAAGACCATGTTGGAGTGGATGACTGGAAAGATTTTTTACATTATCAGTGCCTACAAAAATCCATAGCATTCTTCAGATGAAATCAGCTCTGAGGACTTCCCTGCTGGTCCAGTGCTTAAGAATTTGCTTTCCAGTGCAGGGGACACAGGTCTGATCCCTGGTCAGGGAACTAAGATCCCACATGCTGCAGAGCAACTAAGTCCATGTGTCACAGCCCCTGAGCCCTAAAGCTCTAAAGCCCTTTCACCATAAAAAGAGAAAGCCTTGCCCTGCAGTGGAGACCCACCACAGCCAAAAACAAAGAAAGAAGTTAGTTCTCTCCTGGAACACCAGCAAAATTTGCCACGCCCTGAGACTTGCTGTCCTGATACCCTGGGCACAACTGACTGGACCAAGGATCAAGGTCTCTTTAGACCCATGTGTTTATGGGAGAGCTTCTATCATAGAGTTACTAGGTTTCCCAGTTAGATACTCTAGGAGGGTTTTTTTTTTTTTTTCTTTTAATTAAAGATAATTACAATATTGTGTTGGTTTCTGCCATACATCAACATGGATCAGCCATAGATATACATATATCCCCTCCCTCTTAAACCTCCCTCCAAACTCCCCGCCCACCCCACCCCTCTAGGTTGTAAACAGGAAACAGTAAAAGAGCAGGGAAGGCAGAGGTGATAGAAATAGGAATGGGAGGAGAAAAGACAGAAGAGAGAGAGAGACTGAGTAAGGAGAACAGCTATGTCTAGAGCAGAAGCTGGCTTCTGAGAGAGCTGCTGCTGAGTAATTCCCACTATCCTGTGAGGCCTGACCATGAGACTGTTGAGACAGTTTCCTTACTTGTCCTTGCATCCTTTAAGTGGATCCCTGCCATTCAGCTTATTTAACTTATATGCAGAGTACATCATGCAAAATGCCAGGTTGGATGAAGCACAAGCTGGAATCAAGATTGCCGGGAAAAATATCAATAACCTCAGATATGCAGATGACACCACGCTCATGGCAGAAAGCAAAGAAGAACTAAAGAGCCTCTTGATGGAAGTGAAAGAGGAGAGTGAAATAGGTGGCTTAAAGCTCAACATTCAGAAAACTAAGATTATGGCATCTCTGGTCCCATCACTTCATGCAAACAGATGGGGAAACAGTGACAGACTTTATTTTTGGGCTCCAAAATCACTGCAGAGGGTGATTGCAGCCATGAAATTAAAGGACGCTTGCTCCTTGGAAGAAAAGCTATGACCAACATAGATAGCATGTTAAAAAGCAGAGATATTACTTTGCCAACAAAGGTCCATCTAGTCAAAGCTATGGTTTTCCCAGTAGTCATGTACAGATGTGAGAGTTGGACTGTAAAGAAAGTTGAGTGCCAAAGAATTGATGCTTTTGAACTATGGTGTTGGAGAAGACTCTTGAGAATTTCTTGGACTGCAAGGAAATCCAACCAGTCAATCCCAAAGGAAATCAGTCCTGAATATTCATTGGAAGGATTGACACTGAAGCTAAAACTCCAACACTTTGGCCACCTGATGTGAAGAACTGACTCATTGGAAAAGACCCCAATGCTGGAAAAGATTGAAGGCAGGAGAAGAAGGGGACGACAGAGGATGAGATGGTTGGATGGCATCACCTACTCGATGGACATGAGTTTGAGCAGGCTCCGGGAGTTGGTGTTGGACAGGGAAGCCTGGCATGCTGTGGTCCATGGGATCACAAAGAGTCGGACATGATTGAGTGACTGAACTGACTGCCATTCAAGCTCTTTAAGCCTGAGCCTCTCTTTTTCTTGCAACCTAAAAGAACCTGCCCATTATGATAGTGTTTTGGTTTGCTAGCACCACTGTGACAAGTGCCACAAACTGAGTGGTTTATATAACCAAAATGTTCCATCTTACACCTTTAGAGGCTGGAAGTCCAAGATCAAGGTGTCGGCAGAGTTGGTTCCTTCTAAGGGCCCTGAGGGAAGGATACATGCCTCTCTCGGCTTGTAAATGGCAGTCTTCTCCCCATGTCTTCCCTTTGTACATGTCTGTCCAAATTTCCCTTTCTTATAAAGGTATCAGTCATGTTGGATTAGGACCCACCCTAATGACCTAATTTTAATGTAATTGCCTCTTAAAAGATTTTATACCTTAATATGGTCACATTCTGAGGTGCAGGGAGTTAAGACTTCAACATATATACGAGAGTTGGGAGGGTGTGGACAGTTCAGCCAATAACAAACAGGTTTTTAATTTTTTAAATTTTTTTCTGCTTTATTGAGATATAATTGACAGATAAAATTGTACTATATTTAAGTGTACAGTGTGATGATTGAGTATATGTAGGTAATGTTTCACATGATGAAATGATTCCCACAATCAAATTAATACATCAATCACTTCACAATGTTACCATTTCTTCTGTAAGAATGTTTAAGATATACTTGTAGCAAATTTGGTGACTCAGATAGTAAAGAATCTGCCCCCAGTGTTGGAGACCCGAGTTAGATCCCTGGGTTGGGAAGATCCCCTGGAGGAGAAAATGGCAACCCACTCCAGTATTCTTGCCAGGAGAATTCCATGGACGGGCTGTAGTCCATGGGGTGGCAAAGAGTCAAACACGATTGAGCTACTACCACTTTCATTTTAGCAAATCTCAAGTATACAATACCGTTATTAGCTAATTTTTTAAAAAGGAAACATATCTTTCAGTTATAAGTTTAGAGGATCAAGTGCACAGCATGGTGGCTATAGTTAATAGCAAGTAGGTCTTTATCTAAAACCAAGGCACTTCCAGCAGACTTCCTCCCAGCCAGTCAGCTTTCCTCCCTTGACTTTCCCCCAAACAAGCAGCCATTCTGGGGTGATGGCCCTGCTCACTGACCAAGCTGCCCCTGAGGCCCAATGTTTAATGCTTTTCCAGAGAGGAATACTGATGTACCTACCTACCTCCAACCCATAAGCACAAACAAAATAAAGCAAATAGTCTGTGTACACTGATATAAAAGGATCTGAAAGACAATTTTAAGTGAGCAAACAAGTTGGAAAACAATCTGGTCAGCATAAGCACATTTATGCTTAAAAACAAACCTGTGTGTTTTGTATGCTGTATGTGCCGTGCTTAGCTGCTCAGTCATGTCTGACTCTGCAACCCTATGGCCCACCAGGCTCCTCTGTCCATGGGGATTCTCCAGGCAAGAATACTGGAATGGGTTGCCATGCTCTCCTTCAGAGGATCTTCCCAACCCAGGGGGTGAACCCAGGTCTCCAGTATTGCAGGTGGATTCTTTACCAATCTGAGCTACCAGGGAAGGCCTTTGTATGTGCATGTAAAATAATGTAAGTGCACAGAGAATAAACCAGGTGATAAGGAAATACAGAAGAGGGCATGAACATCTCAATCAGGCTGTAAAGGAAGGAGAATGTTGAGGGGAGGTAACAAGCTTGAAAGAAACTCTTTAAATGATGGAGTCTCCCTGAGCACATTGGTGAATGGGGATGGGGCAGGGTGAGCGATGCTCAGTAATTGATAGGACAGAACCCTTAATTAAAGGGAAAAGAATGAAATTAAATGTGAAACTGATCAAGCAGCACAAGAAAGAAAAAGAAAAACAGAAACTGGGCATGTAAAAAAGTCCTGAGGAATAGGAAAGAAAACTGGAAAACCTCCTGACAAATGACCTCAGTCTCAGCAAAATAAAAGTGATATATTCCACTGTTGGGGGCTGAATTATGTCCCCTGCAGATTCATATGTAGACATCCTAACCCTCAGCACTCCAGAATGTAACTATATTTGGAGATACGGTCTTGAAAGGAGGTGATTAAGTTAAAATGAGGTCACTAGGGTGGACCCTAGTCCAATGAGACTGGCGTTTTTATAAGAGGAGGTTAGAGCACAGACACATCTGGAAGAAAGACCATGTGAGGACGCAGTGAGAAGGCAGCCAGCCGCAAGCCAAGGAGGAAGGCCTCTGAAGAAACCCCTCTGCTGACACCTCGATCTTGGACTCATACCCTTCAGAACTTGAGAAAACACGTTTCTGTTCTTTGGGCCCCCAGTCTATGATATTTATTATGGCAGCTCAAGTTGACTCATACACCTCCCAAGGCTGTGGTGTGCTCAAGAAGAGGAAGACTTCACGCACCCGCTGGACAGAGGGAGGGCGCCGCAAGCACACACCCAGGAGAGAACAGCCTACGCCCTTCCAGGAGGCCGGCAGAAAACAGCCCACCCAGACCAGAGGTGCTAATGAGGTCAGCTCCTCTTTCACGTCTTTCTTCTGTTTCCCTGCGACTGCCGTGATTCAAATAGGGCTGTTACAGTCACCTCTGTGCTGGGAGAGGTACCCTCAGGTGTGCCGCGAGGAGCCTGGGTGACAGGTCTTCATACCGAGGCCACACCCACCACGCGGCTCCCAGCCAGTGAGGAGCTCAGCAAAGTGCCAGAGACAGGCTGGTTGTGCCTGATGTGGAGCGTTGCTGTTGGGCGCCCCATCAGCCTTGCCCCTCACCTCCTTTCACAGGTGTCACAACTACATTACAAAGGCTCTCCTCTACTCCTGCTCCCTCCTCTTTATCCATCACAGACGTGGCATTTCCCCCCAGTGACTCTCCTGTACGGGGACTTTTGTCGTGGTCTCTGCTTCTGTTAACCAATCTCCTTGCCCCTGGTTTCCCTTCCCTCCATCCATCCTCCACACTTCTAGACTCCTTCGCTTCAAATTCAAATCTTGCCCTGTTCTCTGCTTTCATCCTTTCCTGGATGCTTGATCACTTACAAGACGAAATGAAAAGATTTAAGCCTCTCTAGATTCAGCCTGCACACTTGACTATCCATTCTCAGACTCCCTACTTCAAGTCCCGCTCCTGACAGCCATAGTAACTCTCTGCACTTTTCTGAACTCCAGTTCATTTAACATCAAGACTTTGGGTCATAAAATTCCTTCCTCCTGGAACCTTCTCCTCCATTCCCAGCATACCAGCACCACCACCTTCGGCATACAAACACACCCTACATAGTGATTTTTGAATTCCTATCAAGACCCTCTTCAAATGTCCTGGACACACCCAAGCAGAGGAAATCATGCCTCTCTTTGAACTGCTTTTATACCCAATACCAGCATCTCTTATGGCATTTATCAAACTGTCCTGCAATTCCTTGTCCCTTAGGAAAAAGTTTAAGGTAGAATAAAGTCATTCTGTATCCTCAGTACCAGCACAATACCTAACACATAGTAGGTGCCCTAACTTTATGTGATGCTAAGTAAATCTATATGTGTACATAAGCACAATATTAAATATAACACACAAAAGCAAACGTCTTCGTCAGTCATCTGCACCTTGGCAAGGCTCCTCTCTTATTGACTTACCCTCCCACCAAGGGTCTTCATCGCAGTGCCATCACAGGTCTGTGATTCTTCATCTCTGGTGGAGTGAGGTGCATGTGGGTGTTGGAGGAGCCATGGGCTGAATATCGCAATCACTGCATATGTGCTGGGAGTCAGAGGTGGACAGGGGAAAGTTCCCTTTCCTGGAGAAGGAACCCTCAGGGTGCCAAGAAAAACAAGATCATCTCAAGAAAAGATTTTTCTGGCCACTTTTTCTTTATTCCCTTTAGTTCATTCAAGTCAGTTTCTATGACTTGCAAACAAAGGAATTTCATGAATTCACTTGAAAAGCATTGTTGGGAAGGAAATGTCTGGCTTGAGAGGTTGAGTTTGGGTGGAAAGTCAGTGTTGGCTAGTGGAGCAGGGTGGTGGGAGGGCGGAGGTGGGGTAGCAAAGCTTGAAGAGCTTTCAGAGCCCTTGGAAAAGGACAGAGGTGCCTCCTCTGGTCAGTGATTTTGGTCGGTCTCCTCCCTCCACTCCCCCAAACGAGAAGCTTTGCAGTAAGAAGGGCTCACAGATCACCAACTCCCTCAGAGGAAGAGACGCATGGAAGTCCCAGCAGGGTCATTCACAGCAGCAAGCTGCCCGGGAGCCGGAGAAGGACGCCTACCCTTGTCCCAGCAGCAGCCAGTGCTTCAGGCTTGATGGAGTGAAGGAGGTGGTCTCCTCCAGGAGCAGAGTGGGCCGACTACACAGATGATGCGAAGAGGGAGTAGAAGGTGTGTGGTCTTGGTGCAGTGTTTTCCCTACGTGACTAGGAAAACAAACTTCCCTCTGTGTGGGCTGAAGGGTGTTCCCCAAGATGCCCAAACCCGAATCCTGGAACCTGTGTTACCTTATATGGCAAAAGAGACTTTACAGACATGATTAAATTAAGAATGCAAAGAGTTGACTCATTGGAAAAGACTCTAATGCTGGGAGGGATTGGGGGCAGGAGGAGAAGGGGACGACAGAGAATGAGATGGCTGGATGGCATCACTGACTCAATGGATGTGAGTCTGAGTGAACTCTGGGAGTTAGTGGTAGACAGGGAGGCCTGGTGTGCTGCGATTCATGGGGTTGCAAAGAGTCGGACACGACTGAGCGACTGAACTGAACTGAACTGAACTGAAGTGAACTGAGATGGGGAGTTATCCTAGATGACCGGATAGACCTGAAATAATCACTAGGGTCCTTGAAGGGCCTCGGGAGAAGTCAGCATCAGAAGAAGTCCATCTGATGGTGTGATGAGAGAAGCTAATCGGAGACAGAAGATGTAAAAATGAAAGTTGCTCAGTCATGTCCAACTCTTTGTGACCCCATGGACTGTAACCCGCCAGGCTCCTCTGTCCATGGAATTCTCCAGGCAAGAATACTGGAATGGGTAGTTGGAATACTGGAACCCCTTCTCCAGGGGTTCTTACTGATCAGGGGATGGAACCCGTGTCTCCTGCATGGCAAGCAGTTTCTTTACCATCTGAGCCTCCAGGGAAGCCAAAAACCACATGTGACAATTAAGAACTTGGAGTGTGGCTGGTCTGAATTGAGTTATGACACAAGTGTAAAACATACCCAAATTTCAAACACATAGTACCAAAAAAAAAAAAGAGAATGTAAAATAATTAAATAATTTTGATATTGATTACAGATTTAAAATGATAATATTATGGATATAGTGGATAAATATAGTGTTTTATTAAAATTAAATTCACCCATTTCCCTTTCCCTTTATATTCCCTTTATCAAAGTGGCTCTTTGAAACTAAATTTCTGTGTGTGGCTTGCATTATGTTTCTACCAAACAGAGCTCTCTGATTCTCTGAACCTTGCTGAATGGAACACACAAAAGCAAGCCCGGAGCACTCAGGGAAGCCAGTCAAACATGCTGACTTCTTTATGAATGCCCCTGGCATTCATCTGTTCCTTCTCTTTTGTATCTTTAGGATGCTCCCCAAGAGACATTCCTGGGATCATCTTTAATTCTTGACTGTCAGGTCCAGCTAAGCCAACAGAGTAAGTTCACTTGACCTCAGATGGCTCAGGTCCCTGCCCCAGGGCAGAAAAATATAGCCATCACTTTCTCTTTGAGGCATCCAATGGGCTCAGAGCACCATCTTCCCAAGTGGCTTAGCAGGAGTCTGCTCCCCGCATACTATACTCTATTTTTTAATCCCTGCCATCTGTTCCACAAAGTTTCAAGGGGTCATCATTTAGGTGCCTCTTTTGGATAGAAAGTTCAACTCTGTCTAGAAATGGTGCGTGGGTCTTACAGCTATTACACCTCAGCAACCATCAGGAATTCAGCTTGCTTTCCTCTCCTCACCCTCTCCCCAAGAGTGGCCCTAGACCAGAAAAAGACCTTCTAGCTCCCTTCTTCAACTGTCCCCCAAAACACGCACACAGCTGGCTCCCACCTTAAAGGCTCGACATCACATCATTACAGTGATGCTGATGACCTTATAGTTGCAATTAAGCAACTGAGCTTAGTTGCTCAGTCGTATCCAACTCTTTGCAACTCTTTCGACTTGTAGCCTGCCCAGCTTCTCTGTCCATGGGATTTTTCAGGCAAGAATACTGGAGTGGGTTGCCATTTTCCTCCTCCAGGTGATCTTCCTGACCCAGGGATCAAACCTGCAGCTTTTGTGCCTCCTGCATTGCAGGCAGATTCTTTGCCCACTGAGCCATTGGGGAAAGGATGGCAAAAATAGCAAAACTTAGCAAGCTGCAAGGGCTCCAGAATTTTACTCAGGTCCCACAGCCAGGCCCTGGATGATGGGGACTCAGGTAGACTCCAGGCCCTGCCGTTATTCCTGAGCACGGAGCTCACTACCACTCCACACCTAAGGAGTACACAGGCTCCTTTCCTCAAGAAGCCCCGAGCCCACTTTGTGGGCCTGCAGAGGCTGCAAGGGCAGATACACAGGGCTAAGAGGACAATTTGCCCCTAAGAGGTCTCCAGACTGGGTGATGCACGCCTCACGTGTTCTCTGCCCACACCTCGGGATGCTCCTCACAATCCTTCTCAAACAGAATGACCATATATCTAGCAATTCTCCTTTTGGGTATACATCTCAAAGAATTGAAAGCAGGGACTCAAATGGATCTTTGTTCACCCACGTTCAGAGAAATTGTGGCATTGTTCACAATAGCCAAAAGGTAAAAGAAACTTAAATGTCCACCAATGATGAATAGCTAAGCAAAATGTGGTCTGTACACATAATGGAATATTATTACTCAGTCTTTAAAAAGGAAGCATATTCTGATACTTTCCGCAACATGAATGAAACTTGAGGACATCATGCTAAATGAAAAAAGCTGATTATAAGATGACAGAGACTGTGATTCCACTTATATGGCTAAAGTAGTCAGCTTCCAAGACAGAAAGTAGATTACAGGTTTTCAGGGTACAGTTAAGTTCAGTTCAGTTCAGTCGCTCAGTCGTGTCTGACTCTTCGCAACCCCATGAATTGCAGCACACCAGGCCTCCTTGTCCACCACCAACTCCCGGAGTTCACTCAAACTTATGTCTATCGAGTCAGTGATGCCATCCAGCCATCTCATCCTCTGTTGTCCCCTTCTCCTCCTGCCCCCAATCCCTCCCAGCATCAGAGTCTTTTCCAATGAGTCAGCTCTTCACATGAGGTGGCCAAAATACTGGAGCTTCAGCTTTAGCATCAGTCCTTCCAATGAACACCCAGGACTGATCTCCTTTAGGATGGATTGATTGGATCTCTTTGCAGTCCAAGGGACTCTCAAGAGTCTTCTCCAATACCACAGTTCAAAAGCATCAATTCTTCTGGGCTCAGCTTTCTTCACAGTTCAACTCTCACATCCATACATGACCACTGGAAAAACCATAGCCTTGACTAGACTGACCTTTGTTGGCAAAGTAATGTCTCTGCTTTTGACTATGCTCTCTAGGTTGGTCATAACTTTCCTACCAAGGAGTAAGCGCCCTTTAATTTCATGGCTGCAGTCACCATCTTCAGTGATTTTGGAGCCCAAAAAAATAAAGTCTGACACTGTTTCCACCGTTTCCGCATCTATTTCCCATGAAGTGATGGGACCAGATGCCATGATCTTCGTTTTCTGAATGTTGAGCTTTAAGCCAACTTTTTCACTCTCCTCTTTCACTTTCATCAAGAGGCTCTTTAGGTCCTCTTCACTTTCTGCCATAAGGGTGGTGTCATCTGCATATCTGAGGTTATTGATATTTCTCCCAGCAATCTTGATTCCAGCTTGTGCTTCTTCCAGCCCAGCATTTCTCATGATGTACTCTGCATAGAAGTTAAATAAGCAGGGTGACAATATACAGCCTTGACATACTCCTTTTCCTATTTGGAACCAGTCTGTTGTTCCATGTCCAGTTCTAACTGTTGCTTCCTGACCTGCATACAGGTTTCTCAAGAAGCAGGTCAGGTGGTCTGGTATTCCCATCTCTTGAAGAATTTTCCACAGTTTATTGTGATCCACACAGTCAAAGGCTTTGGCATAGTCAATAAAGCAGAAATAGATGTTTTTCTGGAACTCTCTTGCTTTTTCCATGATCCAGCGGATGTTAGCAATTTGATCTCTGGTTCCTCTGCCTTTTCTAAAACCAGCTTGAACATCTGGAAGTTCACAGTTCATGTATTGCTGAAACCTGGCTTGGAGAATTTTGAAGTATTACTTTACTAGTGTGTGAGATGAGCGCAATTGTGCAGTAGTTTGAGCATTCTTTGGCATTGCCTTTCTTTGGGATTGGGGCAGGGGAAGGGGTAACTGGAACCTTTTGTTTAATGGGTGCAGAGGTTTAATGTGGGAAGGTGAAAAAGTTCTGGATGATGGAGATGGATATGCCTGTACAACAATGTGAATGTACTTAATGTCACTGAACTCTACACTTTAAAAATTATTAAATTCATAAATTTTAAGTTATAGATATCTTGCTACAATCTAAAAATAATACCTCCAACTAAGAGAAAAAATAGACTGTGTTTCTACATCTCTAACCAGAGCCGGGTTGTGATCAAACATGCCCCCAAATTTCCTCACCCTCTCTGGTGAAGAAACCTCCACCAGGGGGCCCCCAGGCCCCTCTCAGCACTCCCAGGCACGGAGCCCAAGGGTGGGCTTCACTCAGATGTTTTCTCTGTCTCTCACTGGAACTTGTGGGCTGCTTGAGAACACAGATTTTCATGAATCCACAGGGGAAGCCTGAAGCTTGAGGCAGGAAGTCTGGGTCCGGGGATGTTTGCAAACACATTTGACTGCATAGTTGACAACAGAGACTTTATTAGTAATAAAGCTGGTATTTTGGGGTCTTCCTCGGTGGTCCAGTGGTTAAGACTTTGTGTCCCCAATTCCAGGAGCATGGGTTCAATCCCTAGTGAGGGAACTAAGATCCCACATGCCACAGGGCGCAGCCGAAGTATGCATAGTTGCTGTTGTCTAGTTACTAAGTTGTGTCCCCATGGACTGTAGCCTGCCAGGCTCCTCTGTCCATGTGATTTCCCAGGCAAGCATACTGGAGTGACTTGCCATTTCCTTCTCTGGGGATCTTCCTGACCCAGGGATCACACCCACCTCTCCTGCATTGTAGGCAGATTCTTTACCACGGAGCCACCAGGGAAGCCTGCGTAGATCTAGATCTAGATTAGATATGGAGATGGAGATAGAGATATCTATAGATATAGAGATAGATAGATCCAAAGCTGATTTTTTAATCTTCATCTTCTAGCCGCTGACACTCTGACTTGTTGGTTCAGAACTCAAACAAGAAAGAGAGTAATGTTACTCACTGACCACCTAAAATCCCAGCACTGCCGGGATTAGACAGGAGGCCAAGGGCAGGGTTTTCTACTGGACCTAGATTTCAGCAGTCTTAGCTAAGGAAGGTGTATGCTGGTTATCAAGGTATTGTCTCTAGGCTCCAAATCTACCCTTTCATACTGTGTTGTGATGGTGGATACAGGACTTTGGAAATTACGTTCCCCTTTGCTGGCTTGCAGCTGTTAGGTTCTGCCAGGAAGGATGCTAGAGAGAGACTGGAAGGCAGCGGTGAGGAAAATGCTCTTCTGATCTGCTCATTCCTCCTGGCAGGTGGGCCCAGCAACAACCCCTCATCCTGGTAGCAGGTCAACCTGGTACAGCTTCTTTCTGCACCTCAGAGGTACCAGTCCCAGCCAGACGATGCCCCTCCTCAGAGGTCTGAACTAGCTCTGCTGCCTCCTTGAAAAACAGGAGTAGTCACAGGAGGGGCTTTACTCCAAGGTTAAGGCTCAGCTGTGTGGGCTTCTCCTCCAGGCTCACAGGTCCTGATGACCCTGACCTCATCGCGTATCCCCCAGCAACAGAGGTAGCTGCTTCTTGCACGCGTTTTCTTTCTTACCTCACTATTTCTTTCTTTTTTTCAATTTTATGTATTTATTTTTGGCTGTGCCGGGTCTCCATGGCTGCACACAGACTTTCTCTAGTTGTAACGATCAGCGACTACTCTCTAGTTGCAGTGCTTGGGCTTCTCATTGTGGTGGCTTCTCTCGTTGTGGAGCGGGAGCTCTAGGGTGCACAGGCTTCAGTGTCTGCAACTCCTGAGCTCTAGAGCACAGGCTCAATAGTTGTGGTTCACGGGCTTAGGTGCTTCGCGGGCTTAGGTGCTTCACAGCATGTGAGATCTTCCCCGATCAGAGATCGAACCCGTGTCTCCTGCATTGGCAGAAGAATTCTTTACCACTGAGCCACCAGGGAATCCCTCACTATTTTTTTTAAAAAACGTTTTTAGTTGTCTAATCGGAGAAGGCAATGGCACCCCACTCCAGCACTCCTGCCTGGAAAATCCCATAGACAGAGGAGCCTGGTAGGCTGCAGTCCATGGGGTCGCTATGAGTCGGATACGACTGAATGACTTCCCTTTCACTTTTCACTTTCATACATTGGAGAAGGAAATGGCAACCCACTCCAGTGTTCTTGCCTGGAGAATCCCAGGGGGAGCCTGGTGGGCTGCCGTCTATGGGGTCACACAGAGTCGGACACGACTGAAGCGACTTAGCAGCAGCAGCAGCAGTTGTCTAATAACTATTTGATCAATTTCCTATATTAAATATTTTCTGTTAGAATATCTAGTGTGGTTACTGTTTTCCTGACTGGCTCCTGATTGTTTTGGGGGTTAGGGTCTGTGAAGATAGACCTTTAGGGTGACCCTCATGACCCCTGCCCCCTGGTGTCCAGGTCCTGTATAATCTCATCCTTTTGAATGTAGGTGAGACCTATGGCTTGCTTCCAATCCGTAGAATATGGCAAACTGAAGGAATTTTTCAGAGGTGATTAAGGTCCTCAAACAGTCGACTTGAGTAAATAAAAAGAGTGATCATCTGAGATGGGCCTAACCTAATCAGGTGAAAGGACCTAAGAGAGGACTAAGCTTTCTCTGAGGTCAGAGAGACTCTCCTGGTTGACTTGATGAAAGTGAAAGTCTCTTAGTCGTGTCCAACTCTTTGCGACCCCATGGACTATATAGTCCATGGAATTCTCCAAGCCAGAATATTGGAGTGGGTAGCTGTTCCTTTCTCCAGGGGATCTTCCCAACCCAGGGATTGAACCCAGGTCTCCTGCATTACAGCAGATTCTCTACCAGCTGAGCCAACTGGGAAGCCCAAGAATACTGGAGTGGTAGCCTATCCCTTCTCCAGAAGATCTTCCTGACCCGGGAATTGAACCAGGGTCTCCTGCACTGCAGGTGGATTCTTTACCAGCTGAGCTACTAGGGAAGCCCTGACTTGATGAAGTCAGAGCTATCTTGAGGAGGCCCACGTGGCAAAGGACCATTCAGAATGGGGCCCTCAGTCTTACAACCACAAGGCAATGAAATCTGCCAACAAGCAGAATGAGGTCAGAAAGTAGCTATCTGTGGTTGAAACTTCAGATGAAAATGCAGCCCAACTGAAACCTTGATTGCAATCTCGGGAAACCCTGAGCAGAGAACTCTGCTAAGCCACACCTGGACTCCTGACCCACAGAAACTGTGAGCTAATAAATGTATATGTTTTCTTAAACTGTTCAGAGTATGGAAATCCTTTATGAACCCATAGAAAACTAATACCATGTCTACAGACTTTGTATGAGACAAATTAAGCATAGTGTTAAAATTACCCTTGAAAATCTTTTAAGAGAGCTGACACTGATAGCTAGATATTTTCTTCTACGTTGGAACTTATGGTACCAGTTGAAGTAGGTGGCTTTCATTTAGGGACCATGTGCTTCCAAAATACATATGCTTTTAAGCATGAGAATCACACTCAGCATACTAAGATACTCACATAAGGAAACTGAGACTTATGAAAATAAAGCCAGTTTGTGTCTCCCTCTCACCCTCATTCAGTGCTACATATTCATTAAGTAAAAGAGCAGGTGGAAATTGCCTTACCATGTAAAGTGTTTTCTGGCTCAGTTTATTGTTGAACTTAAGTTCAACAAGTATATAATGTAATTTTCCTTTACTTGAGCTTCTGTGTTTGCATTTTTAACTTAATAAGACATTTGTGTCAAATTTTGGAGAAGCTTCCTTTATAATTTAAGATCCCTCATTTAGCCAAGAGTCTACTGAGTCTGCCAATAACCCATTATTAAGAGAAGTAAAAACCTCTCAAGATGCAGCTGCAGTAGAACAGGAGATATTTCTTTGAGTCCTCTGTGTAAGGTGGCCACAAAAGGACTGAGAATGTCCTGTACCTCTACTGAGTCCAGAAATAATGCCAGTAAAAAGTGAAAAACAGCACCTCTGTTACAAAAACAATCTGTATCTGGGAACTAGGCAAAAGAGATTTTTCGTGTGCTCTTTTAGTGCAGTGCTGAGCGTGCTTTCTATTGATGAGGTTATTTTACAGTACTTATGAAGTTAACTTGTAGCTTTTGGCCCACTAAAAATAATGTGAATAATTGACTGTATAATGGAACAGATGACCCCAAGATTACAGTTTAAAACGTTTTGTATCTAGAACTAACCCAGCAATCTTATCCTAATATTTTTTTATTTAATTGCATATCTTGGAGATCCAAACAGTCCATCCTAAAGGAAATCAGTCCTGAATATTCATTGGAAAGACTGATGCTAAAGCTGAAACTCCAATACTTTGATGCAAAGAACTGACTCGTTTGAAAAGACCCTGATGCTGGGAAAGATTGTAGGCAGAGGAGAAGGGGATGACAGAGGATGAGATGGTTGGATGGCATCACTGACTCAATGGACATGGGTTAGGGTTAACTCTGGGAGTTGGTGATGGACAGGGAGGCCAGACGTGCTGCAGTCCATGGGGTCACAAAGAGTTGGACACAACTGAGCGATTGAACTGAACTGAACTGATCTTGGGGTTTTCCTGGTGGTCCAGTGGATAAGACTCCACGTTCCCAATGCAAAGAGATCAGGTTTGACCCCTGGCCAGGGAACTAGATCCCACACGTGACAATTAAGCCCATGTGCCACAGCTAGAGAAGCCCACATGCCTCAACAAAAACCCAGCACAGCCATAATAAATGCTGAAATTTTTAAAAAATTAAAACATTTTATAAAAAATAAATAAATTGCATAGCTATATCTCTGTATCATGAGCTCATCTTCTCCTGTGAGAACTCCAAAATTACAACTCGCTGCTGAACAACTGTCGACAGGAGAATGTTGGATATCACCAAAAAAAGATAACCCCACTTCCAAGGGTAAAGGAGAAGCCCCAGCAAGATAGTAGAATCAAACCACATACCCGCCAGAGACGCTCAGAGGGCTCAAAAAAACCTCGTGCACACCAGGACCCAGAGATCCCACAGACACTGAGACAGAACTGTGTTTGGGTGTCTCCTAAGGAGGTATGGGTCAGCAGTGGACTGCAGGGGCTCTGGGTGCAGTAGACATGGGTATGGCATAAGCCCTCTTGGAGGAGGTCACCATTAACCCACCATAGAGCCGCCAGAACTTACACAGGACTGGGGAAACAGACTCTTGGAGGGCACAAACAGAACCTTGTGTGCACCAGGACCCAGGAGAAAAGAGCAGTGACCCCAAAAGAGACTGACCTAGACATGCCTGTGAGGGTCCAGGAGTCTCAGGCAGAGGCATGGGTTGGCGGTGGCCTGCCGCAGGGGTGGGGGCACTGAGTGAGGCAGTGTTTACACGGAACCTTTTGAAGGAGGTGGCCATTATCTTCATTACCTCCATAATAGTTTGGCCTTAGGTCAAACAACAGCGAGGGAACATAGCCCCGTCCTTCAGCAGCATGCCAGTTTTGCCTGTCCATCACCAACTCCCGGAGCCTGCTCAAACTCATCTCCGTCGAGTCAGTGATGCCATCCAAACATCTCATCCTCTGTCGTCCCCTTCTCCTCCTGCCTTCAATCTTTCCCAACATCAGGGTCTTTTCCAATGGGTCAGTTCACATGAGGTGGCCAGAGTATTGGAGTTTCAGCTTCAGCATCAGTCCTTCCAATGAATATTCAGGACTGATTTCCTTTAGGACTGACTGGTTTGATCTCCTTGCAGTCCAAGGGACTCTCAAAAGTCTTCTCCAACACCACAGTTCAAAAGCATCAATTCCTTGGTGCTCAGCTTTCTTTATAGTCCAACTCTTACATCCATACATGACTACTGGAAAAACCATAGCTTTGGCTAGACGGAACTTTGTTGGTAAAGTAATGTCTCTGCTTTTTAATATGCTGTCTAGGTTGGTCATAGCTTTTCTTCCAAGGAGCAAGCATCGTTTAATTTCATGCCTGCAATCACCATCTGCAGTGATTTTGGAGCCCCAAGAAAATAAAGTCTCACTATTTCCATTGTTTCCCCATCTATCTGCCATGAAGTGATGGGACTGGATGCCATGATCTTAGTTTTCTGAACGTTGAGTTTTAGGCCAACTATTTCACTCTCCTCTTTCACTTTCATCAAGAGGCTCTTTAGTTCTTCTTCACTTTCTGCCGTGAGGGTGGTGTCATCTGCATATCTGAGGTTATTGATATTTCTCCTGGCAATCTTGATTCCAGCTTGTGCTTCTTCCAGCCTGACATTTCGCATGATGTACTATGCATAAAAGTTAAATAAGCAGGGAGACAATATACAGCCTTGACATACTCCTTTCCCAATTTGGAACCAGTCTGTTGTTCCATGTCCAGCTCTAACTGTTGCTTCTTGACCAGCATACAGATTTCTCAGGAGGCAGTTAAGGTGGTCTGGTATTTCCATCTCTTGAAGAATTTTCCACAGTTTCTTCTGATCCACACAGTCAAAGGCTTTGGCATAGTCAATAAAGCAGAAGTACATGTTTTTTCTGGAATTCTCTTGCTTTTTCGATGATCCAACAGATTTGGCAATTTGATCTCTTGTACCTCTGCCTTTTCTAAATCCAGCTTGAACACCTGGAAGTTCACGGTTCACATACTGTTTAAGCCTGGCTTGCAGAATTTTGAGCATTACTTTGCTAGTGTGTGAGATGAGTGCAACTGTGCAGAAATTTGAACATTCTTTGGCATTGCCTTTCTTTGGGATTGGAATGAAAACTGACCTTTTCCAGTCCTCTGGCCACTGCTGAGTTTTCCAAGTTTGCTGGCATACTGAGTGCAGCACTTTCACAGCATCATCTTTTAGGATTTGCAATAGCTCAACTGGAATTCCATCACTTCCACTAGCTTTGCTTGTAGTGATGCTTCCCAAGGCTCACTTGACTTCACATTCCAGGATGTCTGGCTCTAGGTGAGTGGTTTGCCATTCCCTTCTCCAGTGGACCACATTTTGTCAGAACTTTTCACCATGACCCGTCTGTCTTAGGTGGCCCTACATGGCATGGCTCATAGTTTCATTGAGTTAAACAAGGCTGTGGTCCATGTGATCAGTTTGATTAGTTTTCTGTGATTGTGGTCTTCATTCTGTCTGCCCTCTGATGGATAAGGATAAGAGGTTTATGGAAGCTTCCTGATGGGACAGACTGACTGAGGGGGAAACAGTCTTGTTCTGATGGGCGAGGCCATGCTCAATAAATCTTTAATCCAATTTTCTGTTGATGGGTGGGCTGTGTTCCCTCCTTGTTGTTTGACCTGAGGCCAAACTATGGTGGAGGTGATGAACATAATGGCAACTTCTTTCGAAACGTCCCCAGAAGCACGGTGGCTGCAATGGACCATGGGGCCTAGAGGAGCTACCACACACCCAAGGTCAGGGGTAGCGACTGAGAGTGCCAGGTTGTGACAGCACAGGAGCAGCGGAGAGGAGCTATCCCACATCCAAGGTCAGGGGTGGCAGCTGAGAGGAGCTACCCCACATCTAAGAAGCACCAGCTACACGGGTGCAGGAGGGCGGAGAGGAGCTGCTCCACGTTAAGGGTCAGGAGGGGTGACCTCGTCCAAGGTAAGGAACAGTGGCTGCACTTTACTGGAGCAGCCATGATGAGATACTCCACATCCAAGGTAAGAGAAACCCAAGTAAGATGGTAGGTGTTGCAAGAGGGCATCAGAGGGCAGACACACTGAAACCATATTCACAGAAAACTAGCCAATCTGATCACATGGACCACAGCCTTGTCTAACTCAATGAAACTAAGCCATGTCTGTGAGGCCACCCAAGACGGGTGGGTCACAGTGGAGAGGACTGACAGAATGTGGTCCACTGGAGAAGGGAATGGCAAACCACTTCAGTATTCTTGCCTTGAGAACCCCATGAACAGTATGAAAAGGCAAACTGATAGGATACTAAAAGAGGAACTCCCCAGGTCGGTAGGTGCCCAATATGCTACTGGAGATCAGTGGAGAAATAACTCCAGAAAGAATGAAGGGATGGACCCAAAGCAAAAACAATACCCAGCTGTGGATGTGACTGGTGATAGAAGCAAGGTCCAATGCTGTAAAGAGCAATATTGCATAGGAACATGGAATGTCGAGTCCATGAATCAAGGCAAATTGGAAGTGGTCAAACAGGAGATAGCAAGAGTGAACGTCTAGGAATCAGCAGACTAAAATGAACTGGAATGGGTGAATTTAACTCAGATGACCATTATATCTACTACTGCAGGCAGGAATCCCTTAGAAGAAATGGAGTAGCCATCATGGTCAACAAAAGAGTCTGAAATGCAGTACTTGGATGCAATCTCAAAAACTACAGAATGATCTCTGTTCATTTCCAAGGCAAACCATTCAATATCACAGTAATCCAAGTCTATGCCCCAACCAGTAACGCTGAAGAAGCTGAAGTTGAATGGTTCTATGAAGACTAAAGAGCCTCTTGATGAAATTGAAAGAGGAGAGTGAAAAAGTTGCCTTAAAGCTCAACATTCAGAAAATGAAGATCATGGCATCTGGTCCCATCACTTCATGGGAAATAGATGGGGAAACAGTGGAAAGAGTGTCAGACTTTATTTTAGGGGGTTCCAAAATCACTGCAGATGGTGACTGCAGCCATGAAATTAAAAGACGCTTACTCTTTGGAAGGAAAGTTATGACCAACCTAGATAGCATGTTAAAAAGCAGAGACATAACTTTGCCAACAAAGGTCCGTCTAGTCAAGGCTAGTATGTAGCCAGTGGTCATGTATGGATGTGAGAGTTGGACTGTGAAGAAAGCTGAGCGCAGAAGAATTGATGCTTTTGAACTGTGCTGTTGGAGAAGACTCTTGAGAGTCTTGGACTGCAAGAAGATCCAACCGGTCCGTTCTAAAGGAGATCAGTCCTGGGTGTTCATTGGAAGGACTGATGCTGAAACTGAAACTCTAATACTTTGGCCACCTCATGCGAAGAGTTGACTCATTGGAAAAGACTCTGATGCTGGGAGGGATTGGGGGCAGGAGGAGAAGGGGACGACAGAGGATGAGATGGCTGGATGGCATCACTGACTCGATGGACGTGAGTCTGCATGAACTACGGGAGTTGGTGATGGACAGGGAGGCCTGGCATGCTGCGATTCATGGGGTTGCAAAGAGTCAGACACAATTGAGCAACTGAACTGAACTGAACTTCAAAATGTCCCATGCATGCATGCCTCACTCACTGCCCCCGACCCTGCAGCAGGCCACCACTGACCCACGCCTCCTCTCATACCTCTCCTTTCATGAAGGGAAAAAAACTACACCAAATTGAAAATGGGATTTTATAGCCACAGATTAAAACTAAAAATCCACAATTAACACATAGAGATTAATTTTTTAATTTATGTAAAACCTCATGTCAACTTATTTGCAAATCTAAACAAAATGGTAAATTTATTGGAAAATAAAAAGTATCAAAACTGACTTAAGAGAATGTAGAAGGTCTGAAAAGACTAACAAACAGGGAATAAATTGGGAATCATTGCCAAAGAATCCGTCCTCCAAATATAGTAGGTCTAGTTGTAATCCCCAGCATGACAAAAACCATATATTTCAAACCAACAGCCGGTTGTTAATGCTAACCAAAAAAATCTACAATATTAACAGTAGATGAAATAGATTTCAAGTCAAAAATCTGACTAAAATAGCACCCAAAAGAGAAAATTACAGACTAGCTTGACTTATGAATATAGATGCAAAAATTCTGAATAAAATATTAGCCAATTAAACGCAGCAGTGTGTTAAAAGAATAATGCACTGTGATCAAGTAGGTTTATTTTTATAAGGCTACAAGGACTAAAATTAGAAAATCTATTAATATGTTATTACCCTTAGGGAGAAAAATAAAAAGATCAACTCAATAGACACTAAAAACATCATTTTCTGATATTAGTAGAGAAAAACCTAAATAAACGGGAGATGAAAATAGACTTATTTAATAGAAAAAGGAATATCCGTTTCAAACCATTAGCCAATATTGTATTTAAAGGCAAAACTTTAGACTTTCCCAATAAAGTAAGGAGTAAGATAATGATAGTTGTTATTGCCATTGTTACAAGACATTGTTGTGGTAGTTTCAACTCTATGCAACAAGACAGAAAAAAGTGCATCAATGTATAAGTATTGAAAAAAGAGAAGTCTTCATTGCAGTTCACATAGTTGTCTGCCTATAAAACCTAAGAATATTGTGGAAATGAACAAAGGCTACCCAAGTGAAAACAATTAGGAGGCTATTTACTCGGAACTTGCTGTAGGAGGGGAATCAATCACAGTCACTCGATTTGGTGAAACTCAAATGCAAGCAGGAAAGGTTTATAGTCAAAAAGCTTTGGAAAGGTTTCAGATATGCCTTGATAGAAGATTGTTGGCACAGGGATGTTGGCTAACTAGCTACCTCCTATGTGATTATTTGGGGGAGCATATTTGTTGGTTGGTCTATCTCTGGTTGGTCTTGAGCTGGAATTGTAGCAGAAATTTGGCCTCTGTACACTGGTACCAAATTAAATTTCAGAGACAGAGTTTTGTATGAAGTAGAAAAGAATAGCTTTATTGTTTTTCCAGGCAAAGGGGGACACAGTGGACTATGCCCTCAAAACTGTATGTACGTCCTGGCCTAGAGGAGGTAGTAATGGTTCCAAGAGGAGAGCATGCTCAACTCATGAACATTCTTCTGATTGGTTGGTGATGAGGTAAGTGTGAGTCAGCATCTTCAACCTTCTTGTTCCAACCAGTCTAGGGTCTGTGTGCTTGTGGGTCACATACATTTAAGTTCAATATCTGCAAAACAGCTCAAAGATACTGCTGTGAGTATCTGTTGAGGGGGAACCAGGACCCTGGCTCATGGTTGCAATATTGTTTCTTTCCTTTCCTTTTTTGGGGGGGCTGTGCAGGGTCTTCATTGCAGGTGCGTGGGAACTTTTCTAGTTGCTGAGTGTGGACTTAGTTGCCCCACAGAATGTGGGTGTTAGTTCCCCGTGATGGCAGGTGGTAGTTTAGTCACTAAGTCGAGTTCGACTCTTTGCAATCCCATGGATTGTAGCTTGCCAGGCTCCTCTGTCCATGGGATTTCCCAGGCAGGAATGCTGGAGTGGGTTGCCATTTTCTCCTCCAGGGAATCTTTCCGACCCAGGGCTTAGAACCTGGATCTCCTACTTGGCAGGCAGATTCTTTACCACTGAGCCACCTGGGAAGCCCAAGGATCAAACCGTCATCCCCAGCACTGGAAGGTGGATTCTTAACCACTGAACCACCAGGGAAATCCCATACTATTGTTTCTTGGCTGCTTCTCCCATGTCTCTGCATCCCCTCCTTCCCTGAGTAGCAACTGTATGAACGTGCCCTTTGGAACTCACGGAAGGTCATGGAGGCTGAATGAAGCCTATTTCCCACAAACAAGAAACAGGAACACAGAAAGGCTTTTGCATCCAGGAGCCCCACAGGGTCCTGCTCCGTTCAGAATCAGGAGCAAAAATTGGAGGAACTGATCACCACTAATCAAATCCTGACTGTTCTGATTGTTGCAGAGAGTCTGGTTTGACTTCCCAGGTTGCTTGCTACAAAGATTTTGGGTCATAGTGCTGTGATCATATATGGTCTGACCATTTCCATTTGTATATTTAGTCTCTTAATGTGTTCAGTTGCTCAGGCATGTCCAACTCTTTGCAACTCTATGGTAGCCCACCAGGCTCCTCTGTCCATGGGATTTTCCAGGCAAGAATACTGGAGTGGGTGGTCATTTCTTCCTCCAGGGGGTCTTCCCAACTCAAGGGTCAAACTCACATCTCCTGCATCTTCTGCATTATCAGGTGGATGCTTTACCACCTGGGAAGCCCTGTTTCTTAATATCGACCAAAAAAATAAATGAAAACTGACCACAAAATCAGGTAACGAAGTATAGATGTAATCTAGATTTCTGCAACTAGAGTCTCTTGAAGTCATCAGGCTTCTTGGTTATGTTTTCTACAATTCAAACAAAACAGTTTGATTCTCCATCCCATGTGGAAAATCCAGCATCCTTCCAATTAAACAATATTGTATTTCTCCTGGTTATGTCTTGCTATAATTCCTAGACTAAACCAGGTTCTTAGTCTTTGCTCTTAACTTGTCTCTCATAACAATATCATTTTCCCATCATCTCTTAGTCCCACACTGGACTTTGCCCCTATTCCTTCATTCATCAAAACACTGTAATCCAAGCCTGTTATATACAACAGATTTTTCATCAAAGCAACTGAGAAAATAGATTTTTTATTGCAGAACAGTTTAAGTGAAAATATTGAAGGCAAGTCTCCATTGTCCTAAAAATGCATTTCCATTCCTCAGCGTGGAGATGTTCCCGCTAGCCCTGTTCTTCTTAGGCACCAAGTATGCTCGAATCCCTACTGCTTTCTCTCCAGTTCTACTCCCATCTGTCTCTAGGCATTCTTCACAGTCCTCTTACCTTTCTGTTCTTCGCCCCTCAACCCTTCTTCCAGCCTCCCTGCAGACACTTGAAATTTTTCCCACTTTATAAGAATGCATTCAGGCCTCTTCGAGTCTAGCCAACCCAAATGATTGGATGGCATCACTGACTCAATAGACATAAGTTTGAGCAAACTCCAGGAGATAGTGAAGGAGAGGGAAGCCTGACGTGCTGCAGCCCATGGGGTCACAAAGAGTCAGACACGACTCAGTGACTGAACAACAAAACCCAAATTTTTTTGTTTGCTACAATTGACTTTCTCAACCAGAAATGCCCATGGAGACATTTTCTTAAGACAGACAACCATGAACCCCGAAGATGAGTTATGATATTCCCCTAGGAAGCAGAAGTAGCTGAGTTGAATTTTTTTAGTCTGTTTTTTTCCTACTCTCTACACAATATAAATTTGCAAAAATCAACTACATTTTAGAATAATAATTCATGGGGTAAGTTCCATTTGCAATATAAACAGTAAAAATAAAAATCAGTAATAAATATAAGAAGTACATGGCAACTCAGCTCATGAGCCACAACCACTGAGCCCAAGCTCTAGAGCCTGTAACCCACAAGAGAAGCCACTGCATTGAGAGGCCCCCTCGCTGCAACTAGAGAAAGCCTGTGCACACCAACAAAGACCCATCAGAGCCAAAAACAAATTAATTAATTTTAAAAAGTGTATGAACTGATACAAGGAAAAATTATTTGAGGAATATAATAAAAACTTTCAGAGAGATGTACTGTATTCCTGTGTGGTAAAATCATAAAAATAACAGCAATTTTATACTAACTTATAAATTTAATGCAATTTTAATCAAAATTCCAAAGGAAATTTTTGTTTTCAAACTGATTTCCTTATCATAAAATGTACCAAGAAGAATAACAGACAAGAATAATTAGCAAAATATTTTAAGAGAAGTATCTGCATTGTCACATATTAAACTATGTCACAATGTTAAAATCTAATTTCATAGCCTTGTTACATGAATACGCAGATACCAGTGGAGCCTCATGGAAAGACTCATCAGTTAGAATTAGGTTCACCTGCAATGACCAATTAAAAACAATATAACAATGATGTATACACAATATAAATTTATTTTTCTCTCCTTTATTAGGGTGTTCTTGCCTGGAGAATCCCAGGGACAGGGAAGCCTGGTGGGCTGCTGTCTATGGGGTCACACAGAGTCAGACACGACTGAAGTGACTTAGCAGCAGCAGCAGCAAAGGTAAGCAATCCACAGCTGTTAGAAAGTCATCAAGATCTCCTCAGACACCAAGACTTTTTCTGTTTTGCAATAATGCTCAACATGTAGCGTCTATTTATGGTCCAAAATGGCTGCCAGAGTGCTTGTCATCACATTTACATTCCAGTTGTCAGAAATGAGGAAAAGACCTAAGAAGAGTGTGGCCCTTCTCATTCAGGATATATCTTGAAATTTACAAATAACATTCTCCTTGTATATCAGTGAGCAGAATAAGCCACACGACCACACCCATCAGCAAAGGAGGCTGGGAAACACAGTTTTGATTTAGGGGAATCAGGTATCCAGCTAAATTAGAAAGTTTTATTACAAAAGATGAAGGGGAGAAGGGATATTGGGATGTCTCTTGTAGTGAAACCCAGATTGACGTACACATGAACATTTAACATAATCCCTGGAGGAGGGTATGGCAACCCACTCCAGTATTCTTGCCTGAAGAATTCCCATGGACAGAGGAGCCTGGCGGGCTATAGTCCAGGGGGTCACAAAGAGTCAGACACGACTGAGGACTAAGCCTGGCACCACACAGCATAATGTAGAGATGGCATTTACATCAGTAGAAAAAGATGGATTATTTGATAAAGGGTGCTGACATATTTGGATAGCCTTTAGGAGAAAGGTTAAGCTAAAGTTTCACCTCATTCCTTAAATTCCAAAAGGAATAAAGAATTGAACATTTAAAAAAAATGAAATCATAAAAAGACTAGACAAAAACCTATAATCATGGGTTTTGAAAAAGTTTAAAAGAACTATAATATCAAATGTAGAATCTGTAAAGGAGTAGACAGATTTGACTGCATGAAAATTTAAAATATCTCTTGGTGCCAAAACACTAAAAGTGTTTTAGCCAAAAGTAAAAGCAAGTGACAAATTATGACAAAATGCCTGAAATATATTAACCAACAAAGAGTTAATATTCTTATTTTATGAGATCACAAAAATCAATAAGAAAAAGATGAACCCTCTAATAGGCAAAGGATAGAAACAGACAATTCATAAAGGAAAAAAGCAGATGGGCAGAAAAGTGTACAACCTCACCAGTAGTGATCAAAAGTGAAAATAATAATGGTTGTGTGCTCTTTTTTTAAACTATAAATTGTGAAAAAATATGAAATAATGTTGATACTCAGACTGAGGAAAGATAGTTGGTTTTCTAAAGTAACATCACTATCGGACGTCCACTCATCTCCTCCTGCGAGAGCACCAAAACTGCAACTAGCTGTTGAACAACCATCGACAGGAGGACACTGGACCCACCAGAAAAAGGTACCCCACATCCAAAGACAAAGAAGAGGTTGCAGCAAGATAGTAGGAGGGACACAATCACGATAAAATCAAATCCAATACCCACGGGGTGGGTGACCCACAAACTGGAAAATAATAATCCCAAAGAAGTTCTCCCACTGTTGTGAAGGTTTTGAACCCCGTGTCAGGCTTCCTCAGCCTGGGGATCTGACAAAGGGACTGGGAATCCCCAGGGAACCTGCCCTGAAAGGTCAGAGGACTGGGAGAAACAGAGACTCCAAACTTGGAGGTCACAAACAAAATCTTGCATGTACCAAGACCCAGAGGAAAGGCGCAGTGACCCCACAGGAGACTGAACCCGAACTACCTGCTCGTGTTGGACAGGAAGAGGCTCACCGCAGGGATGGGAGCACTGGCGGCAGCAGGCTGGCACAGTCCCCTTGGTATAAACCCTCTTGGAGTTTGACTTTAACCCTGCCACAGAGCCCACGGACCCCAGAGCCGGGTCACTTCAGACCAGACAACTACCAGGGAAGGAGTGCCACCCCACCAATCAGCAGATAATCGGGTTAGAGCTTTACTTAGCAAGGCCTGCCCACCAGAGCGAGACCCAGTTTGTCCCGTCACCAGTGCCTCCCACCAGGAAGCGTACACAAGCCTCTTAGCCTCATCCATCAGAGGGCAGACTGAAGAAGCAAGAAGCAGCACAACCTCACCATGGCTAAAATAAAAACCGTATTACAGAAAGGTAATCATGATGAAAAAGCAGAAAGCTGTGTCCCAGATGAAGGGACCAGATAAAACCCCAGAAAAATAACTAAATGAAGTGGAGATAGGCAACCTTCCAGAAAAAGAATTCAGAAAAATGATAGTAAAGATGATCCAGGGTCTCAGGAAAACAATGGAGAAGATGCAAGAAATGTTTACCAAAGACCTCCAGGAACTGAAGAACAAACAACAGAGATGAACAACACACTGGAAGGAATCAGTAACAGAATAACTGAGGCAGAAGAACAGATAAATGAGCTGGAGAACAGAATGGTGGAAATCACTGCTGCAGAACAGAATATGGAAAAAAGAATGAAAAAAAATGAAGACCGCCTAAGAGACCTCTGGGACAACATTAAACACACCAACAGTCACATTATAGGGGCCTCAGTAGGAGAAGAGAGAGAGAAAGGACCTGAGAAAATATTTGAAGAGACAATAGCTGAAAACTTCCCAGCATGGGAAAGGAAATAGTCAAAGAAGTCCAGGAAGCACAGAGTCCCAGACAAGATAAACCCAAGGAGGAACACACTGAGACAGAGGGCAATCAAACTGACAAAAAATAAAGGTAAAGATAAAATATTAAAAGCAACAGGGGAAAAACAACAAATAACATACAAGGGAACTCCCATCAGGCCATCAGCTGATGTCTCAACAGAAACTCTACAAACCAGAAGGGAATGGCATGATATATGTAAAGTGAAGAAAGGGAAGAACCTACAATCAAAAATACTCTACCCAGCAAGACTCTCATTTGGATTTGATGGAGAAATCAAAAGCTTTCAAGACAAACAAAAGTTAAGAGAATTCAGCACCACAAATGCTAAAGGAACTTCTCTAGGCAGAAAACACTAGAGAAGCAAAAGACCTACAGAAAATAGACCCAGAACAATTAAGAAAACTGTAATAGGATCATACATATCAATCATTACCTTAAATGTAAATGGATTAAATGCAAGAATCAAAAGGCATAGACAGGTTGGGAGGATGAAAATGTGTGCGTGTGTGCACTGACCACATCACTCTGCTTGACCCCCCAAACTATATGTAATTATTTTATATTGTTAAGTTAATCATTTTCCTATTATGGCTTGCAATTATAATTATCTTTTATTTTGTGTCTGACTATTGATTGTGAAAACTGATAAACATCTTTTACTATTGTGATTATGTAACTATTACTCAGAACAATTGCATCATGATTGGTCAGCAGAAAAATAATAGAAATCTGTATCACCAAAACTGTCATTTAACAGAAAAACCTGCAATCACTTTAAAATCCAGATGGATATCAAAATTATCTTGAAATTTTTTGAAAAATACAAATGACCAGGTATTGCTTTTTTCTTTTCTCCAGAGCTCCAGATATATTTCTAATGAGAAGTCCTGTTTAAAAACAACTGGATTATATAAGGATCTTTTACTTTTATCTAGTTTGTCTCACTTTTTCTACTTCATATTCAGTGCTCCCATTTCATTTAGTTTATATTTTCCAATTTCTCCACCTCTTCTTTTTTTATGCTATTTCTCAAGCCTTTATCAAGTGTAGTATAAAGCCTCTGTATACACACATATATAAATGTATAATATATATATTTCAGAAAATAAGAATTTTTGCTTAACTAAAAAATTTATGACATTTTGATTCCAATTGTTTGACTTAGCATGAATAGAAAGCTAGATTTTCTAATTAAAAAATAGATATGCAACAAGCATCAAAGATTTACTGTATAGTAAATCTTTGGGAACTATAGTCAATATTTTATAATAATCTATAATTAAAAATAATATCAAAAATAATATATGTGTATATGTACAACTGAATCACCTTGCTGTGCACCTGAAACATTGTAAGTCAACTATACATCAAGAAAAAATATATATTAAGAAAAAGAATAAAGTAACATCACTACCTCTTTTGGGGAAGATAGTAATCCCAGTCAAATGTTCTGAAATACTTCTCTGGCCCTTGTAAAATCCACTTCTGGGATACAAAGGGAAATAATTAGAGATGTGGGTAATGCAGTGGGTACAAGGATGTTTATTATAGGTTATGTATATAGCTTAGGAGCAGGGTGTCTACCTAGACCCTGGGGGAATAAACTGTAAGTGCTGTTTCACTGCATTCCCGATTGTACCGTAATTATTGTGGATTTATTAAATGTTGTCTTGAGTCTTGTCCTTCTTTCAACCGTGCAGCTAATTCTAAAGGGTGCTATAAATATGAGGTTGAATACCTGGTGATGTGAAAGAGTAATGATATGCGGGCATGCTGTTGAAGTTTTTTGCTCAACGAAAAAAGCTGACTGCAAAATTCTTCAAGCTCAGTATATCCTGGTTCTCCCTAATGTCTGCTCCCAGCCTCCACTCCCAGCTCCTTTGCTCCCTCGCCGCCCCACTTTCCTCCATGCTTCATTTCAACCAAAGCAACCAAACCCCAGGGTGTTGTTAATAGCATACTGTTACTGGAGGGTTGAGTCATGGAGTACAATTACAGCACAAGGCAAGCAGGAAATCGCTTCACATTTAATATCAGACACTATCTGCCACAGGGAATTCCTCTCTAGTGTTCCTTCACAGAACCTACCCTTTCTATGCCTCCACTGTTCCTCCCCAGTTGCCCTCCTCACATTCTGCACGCTCACCCCCAGTCTCTTGAGCTGCTAGCTTAAGCTTTCCTCCTGTTGGGAGTAATTTATTTGTCTTGCCCTGGAAGGGAGTAGGGTTTTAGAGGTGTCCACCATTCACACTTTATACAGACCATTAGGAATGCTTCTAAGTTAAAATAAATCTTCCTTGAATGAAATAATACCATTTGCAGCATCATGGATGGACCTAGAACGTGTCGTACTGAATGAAGTAAGTCAAGCAGAGAAGGAGAAATATTGTATGATATCCCTTATACGTGGAATCTAAAAAGAAATGATGCAAATGAACTTACTTGCAAAATAGAAAGAGACTCACAGACTTAGAAAAAGAATTTATGGTTGCCACAGGAAAGGGATAGTTAGGGAGTCTGGAAGGGTCACGTACGCATGACTATATTCAAAATAGATAACCAACAAGGACCTATTGTATAGCACAGGGAACTCTACTCAATATTATGTGCCAGCCGGGATGGGAGGAGGGTTTGGGGAAGAATGGATACATGTATATATATGGCTGAGTCCCTACACTGCTCACCTGAAGCTACCACATCCTTGTTAATCGGCTATACCCTAATACAAAATTAAAACTTTTAAGTTTGGGGAAAAAAAAATCTTACTTGAGATGAATTCTTTCATCCTTCTAAAGGCAGAAGCAGCTGCAGTCCTGTGAATGTATATATATAAATGCATGTCTCCTTTCCTAGACACATCCTATTTACATGTGCATATGGTTAGAAAGCGGAGAAGGCCATGGCACCCCACTCCAGTACTCTTGCCTGGAGAATCCCATGGATGGAGGAGCCTGGTGGGCTGCAGCCCATGGGGTCAAGAAGAGTCGGACACGACTGAGTGACTTCACTTTCACTTTTCACTTTCATGCATTGGAGAAGGAAATGGCAACCCACTCCAGTGTTCTTGCCTGGAGAATCCCAGGGATGGCGGAGCCTGGTGGGCTGCCGTCTATGGGGTCGCACAGAGTCGGACACAACTGAAGTGACTTAGCAGCAGCAGCAGCATGGTTAGAAAGAAAGACTGAAAAAGTATACTCTAAAACGTTAACAATAGTTCATTCTGATTGTTGGAACTACAAGAGCATCTGCTTTTTGTTTTTAAGTTTTGGCTGCGTTGTCGTCATTGCTGTTCATGGGCTTTCTCTAGCTGTGGCGAGCGTGGGTGCTGCTCTCCAGCTGCAGTGAGCAAGCTTCTCGTGGTGGCTTCTTTTGCTGCTGAGCATGAGCTCTAGGCACATGGGCTTCAGTAGTTTCATGTTGAAGTATTTTTCTAAGTCTTCTGCAATGTGTGTATAAATTCATTTTATATTTATGAACCTTGTGTTTTTAAGTAATCATCTGTAGCAACAAAAATATTCTTTTGTTACAAAATTTTACTTTTCAAAGGTAAATACCTTCCACATTATCTTAGCTCCCTTTAACCTCAATGCTCACCAGTACATTTAAGGGGAAAATGGGTTTATAGATGGACTTCCCTGGTGGCTCAGACGGTAAAGTGTCTGTCTACAATTCAGGAGACCTGGGTTCCATCCCTGGGTCGGGAAGATCCTCTGGAGAAGGAAATGGCAATCCACTCCAGTACTATTGCCTGGAAAATCCCATGGACAGAGGAGCCTGGTAGGCTACAGTCAATGGGGTCGCAAAGAGTCGGACACGACTGAGCAACTTCAGTTTCCATTGTTACAGTATAAAATATGTATCCCAAAGACGTGAACAGGAAAAGATGAAATAAAAAGCAACCATGAACTGATTTGTAACCTTGATCCTTAGGCTCAAAATGTGGATGAAGACTGGGCTGGATTTACACCAAGTATTTCCTGGATTTATACCACGGGTTGCCTCACAGCAGTGTTCAATCAGACTTGCAGGCATTTAGCCAGATGGCCCATGAGTTTTAATCAGAGATAAAATTTGGTAAAACCTATCAGTCTTGATCTTTAGGTTTATAAATATATTTGTGTCAGCCATTTGTCTATGTAAAGTACATAAGGAACAATCGACTGTTAGGCTGAATCAAATATGTAATAATATCATATCTGGGGGAGGGCACAGTAAGGTGAGTGCGGATGTACTAAATCGCTTCGGCTGTGTCTGACTTTTTGCAATCGGATGGACCGGAGCCCTCCAGGCTCCTGTGTCCATAGGATTTTTCAGGCAAGAATACTGGAGTGGGTTGCCATGCCCTCCTCCTGGGGATCTTCCCAACACAGGGATGGAACCCACATCTCTTAAGTCTCCTGCATTTGCAGGTGAGTTCTTTACCACTAACTCCACCTGGCAAGCTCGGTAAGTTGAATAGTATCCTCCAAATTCATATCAACCTGGAACCTCAAAGTGTGTCCTAAAAATGCACAGATATAGTTAACTTCTCCATTGGTTGTGAATTTAAAAGAGAGTGAGTTTAAGACAAAAAGTGTAGTTAATTAGTAGGAGAGATTACACCAAGGTCCATAGATGCAGGAGGTTCTCATTGGGGTGCTCTCACCCTTAAAGAGGAGAGGGGATGTGAATATCATTGAGTTGGAGGAATGAGCACTTGGGCTTTGGTCTGGGTGCCATTTAGTCCCAAACAATATGATATTCCCTTAAAGAAGAGAACAAGAGGGTACAACTGCACAGCCTTGGCTGCCCTGGCTGGCTGGATGAGAAGGGCTGGGGCCCCAGGGATCAGGATGGATGGGCAACTGAAGATTACCAACTCCCATCAGAGAAGAGAAAGTTCAACAAGTCTGAAAGGTGTGTCGGTGATGAGAGAGCTATGTGGACACTGGAACAGTCTAAGCAGAAGCTCCCCAGCTTTAGGGTCCAGCTAGAATGTAATTAGAATGGTACACGCCTATTTGAAATACTAACCCAAGGCTGCAAGAATCTGACGCACCAATATCACCATCTGCCTTGCCCGTCTCTGCAGAAAAGACTGTGAATAACTCAGGGTCAGATGCTGTTTTTATATTTAATACATTCTGCATGGAAAGTATTCAATTCATAGATGATGATAATGCAAAACCTTCTCATCTTCATTGCAGGCAGAGCCAGTAGCCACAGGACCAGGTGGACTGGGTGCCCAACGTTGGTAGCACCCAGCCTGGGAGAGATTTACCCCAGGTTCCTAGATTCAGAGAAGTTACCTGATTAAGATGTTTCCAACCAAATCTCAGTTAATTGCAATTGAAAATGTGGATTATTCCCTTTATGGATCATGAATAGTTTTGGGTTTTTTTCTTTTCATTCTAAGCAGATTTGTCCCTATCATCCCAGCAGAAATTTGTGAAATGATACCTGTGTTCAAGAAACCCAAAATGATTTAATTAATAACTAAAGAAAAATATAATGCAAGAGGTTAGAAAAAAAGATCTCCTGGGAAAAAAGGATCTATCTGCTAAAAAGAAAAAATGGAGTGCAGCAGTTTAAAATGATAGTCCTATTACTCTGTTTATTCCAGCTTTTGGTGGAGTAACTCTACTTCAGGTGTGCTCCTATTACAGTCTGGGTCTCTGAGTCTGTGAGACAGAGATAGGGTGGGGCGTATAGTGTGTTATCTCTCTCCTGGCTTTGAATGTGAATTCATTCCCTTTCTGTAAAGAAACAGTGCTGTTACAGACACCCCTGCCTTCCCAACAGCCCTGCAGTCTTTCTAGGGAACCTCGATTTAATAGGGAGAGTGCCATGGCTCCTTATCAGGCATGCTAGCTGTAGATATTTCTGGCTCTGGGACTCTCTGGGACTAGGTATGGTGAGTGAGACCTCACCTTAGGTACAAATTTAGGAACTGCCCCAAAACTCAGCAATCAAGATCAATACTATTTTGATGCAATATTTTAAATATCTTAAACCAGTGCCCCGCCATAATTCTTTGTGAACAAAATATCAAAATTTGAAGACATGATCAATATTATCCATTTTTCCTTTGGTTTCCAGGTTCCAATATGGCTCTATTTGTTGTTCAGTCGCTCAGTCGCGTCTGACTCTTTGCCACCCCATGGACTGCAACACACCAGGTTGCCCTGTTCTTCACCACCTCCTGGAGTTTTGGACTTGCCGGTCTCCATAATCTCAAGAGCCAATTCCTTATAATAAATCTCTTTCTACATGTATCTTTAAATGTCCATATTTATACTTTAATTCTAATAATTCCAACATGTGTGGTTTTCTCCATACCTCCAAGCAATTAATTCTGACATTATCTACTCAGAGACAGGTCCCACAGGTGAAGTCCTCAGTCCCATAAGACTGCTCGCCCCCCTCAACAAGCAGACTTCAGACACCAATTGCAAGTCCAGATCGTCACCTGTGCTTCTGACCAACCAGCTACAGATTCTAGGTTCCCACAGTTGAACCTTCTTCAGGTTCAATTAATTTGTTAGTGTGGTTTACAGAACTCAGTTTCCTCACTCAATTACAGTTCATTGCAAAGCATCTAATGCAGGAACAGCCAATGGATGAGATGTGTAGGGCAAAGCACAGGAAAAGCGGCACGGAGTGTCCATGCCCTCTGCAGGCACCCTTCTCCCCAAATCTCCACGTGTTCACCAAGCTACAAGTTCTCAGACCCAATACTTTTGGAGAATTATGGAGGATTCATTACACAGGCATGATTGATTAAATCACTGGCCACTGATTTTAAACTCAGTCTTCCTCCTTTCTTGCCTCCCTGAAGGTCAGTGAATGGGACTAGAAGGTAATCAAGCCCCATCCTTAGGTTACCTAGGGGCTTTGTTTCATTAACAAAAAACACTTTTATGTCTCTTACCACAGGAAATTCCAAGGGTTTTAGGAGCTCTGTGCCAGGAACAGGAATGAAGACCAAATATCTATTCCTTATTATAAATCATGATATCAAGGGGCAGGGGGATAAATTAGGAGCTTGGGATTAACAGATACACATTGCTATATATAAAATAGACAACAACAAGGTCCTACTATGTAGCACAGGGAATTATGTTCAATATCTTGTAATAACCTATGATAAAAATAATCTTTAATATATGTATTATATAATGTGCATGTATGACTGGATCACTTTGCTGTACACTAGAAACTAACACAATATTACAAGTCAACTATACTTCAGTTAAAAAAAGAAAATTAAAAAACCATATCACTCATCTCTATTATCTATCTATCATCCATCTGTCTAGCCACCCTACTGGTTCTGCTTCTCTGGAGAACCCCAACTAATACAGATACCCCCTAGGAGCTCTCGTAGGGCAGTGCTCCTCTCCATCATGGTGCGATTCTTCAATTAACACAAACTCTCCGGAGGCTCAGATGGTAAAGAATCTGCCTGCAATGTGGGAGGCCCAGGTTCAAGCCCCGGGCCAGGAAAGATCCCCTGGAGGAGGGCATGGCAACCCATTCTAGTTTTCTTGCCTGGAGAATCCCATGGATAGAGGAGTCTTGCAGGCTACAGTCCATGGGGTCGCTCAGAGTCAGACATGACTGAGCAACTAACACTTTCAACACTAAGATCCATGACTGCACTGCTGGGGCTCGTTTGCCCCTCACCCTGGCATCTCAAGGGCCTAACTCTGTTTCTGGCTTACCAGGTAGGCTTTGGTAAATAGGTATTTAATATCTAATGAGTAAGAACAGACCCTGCACTTATGTAGCTTACAGTCTAGTAGGAAAAGATGGCAAATAATGAGACAATTTTAGTGCTCTATGACAGGGAGTTACTTCCAGCATCAAATGCCTCCACTGCTTGGAGGTGCAGCTCCTAACCCAAGCTATGGGGAAGGAATAGGTCACAAAAGTCTCTCTGAAGGATGTGACACTTGAGCTGTGCCTTCATGGAAAAATAAGGGTTAATCATGAGAATGAGAGGAGGGAAATGTGCTAGGCAGAGGAAGAGCATGGGCAAAGACTTCAGGCATGAAAGCACTATGGGACCTGGACAAGCCTGACATGAGACCTTTAGGCTAGTGTGCTCGTGTATTACCCACAGGTGGTGGGGGGCGGGGCGCAGCTGTTGCAGTAGGCACAACATGCTAACTTTGTGTTTTTTTTTTTTAATATTTATTTATGGACTTGTCTGCACCAGGTTTTTAGTCGTGGCACGTGAGTTCTTTAGTAGAGGCATGCAAACTCTTAGTTGCAGTGGAATCTAGTTCCCTGACCAGGGATCGAACCCCCCTCCCTGCATTGGGAGCACAGGGTCTTAGCCAGTGGGCCACCAGGGAATTCCCTAGCTTTGTACTTTAATCAGGTGCATGGAAGACAGATTGCAGCCAGAAAGGGAATGGAGTCATGGAGCTCAGTTAGAAGTCTTTAAGTCTTTGCCGCCACCATGGTTGAGATGGTGTTAGCGCTAATGCTGAGAAAGACTGATATGAGCTAGAGACAGAGTAGATGGGACTTGGGAACCCAGGGGACATAGGGCAAAAGGAGAAGATGACTCCAGTCTCTGGGCTGGGCAGCCCTTGGTACCACACCCTGATAAAGGAAGTGCCGATGGTGCAAGTGTGAGGTCGTGGGTGGGGTGGAGGAGCGACTTTTGGGGAGTTGGGAACAAGCTGTGTTTGAAATTTGAGTCACATGGGAGGGAATTAACATTTGTTGAGCAGTTGCCATATCCCAGCTCCCTTATTGCGTTCTTTCTGTTTATTATCTCAGTTACATTTATAACTGGCCATCTAGGAGTTGAGGGTGTGGATTGGAAGCAAGGTCTCACTTTGATCTCTCAACCACACAGAGGTCATATCTCCATTTCATAGGAGGAAACCCAGAAAGGTCAGATTCCTTCCCCAAGGCCACACAGCTGGGAAGTGGCAGAGCCAGGACTAGAACAGAGAGTCTAGAGAGAGTCTCCAGGAAGAGAGCCCCACCCCAGGCTGCCCGCCCAGACAGATGAACCCCACATTGCCAATTCTGCAGGAGAAATGGCCTGAGGTTCACTCTTGGGGAAAACACAGGACCATGTGGGGTGACCCCCAGTCTCTCCTTTCCTGTCTGCCCAAAGGGCGTCTCTCCAAGATTGAGCCACACCCACGTTCCCTGCTGCCCTGGAGCAGAGGTCCTCCGCCTTGATGCACTCTGACTTCCATCTTCACGCCCAAGCCTGGATGAAGGCCAGCTGCAATATTCCTCGGAAGACATCGCACTCGGCACAGAGGTGGGGCTTACACGGACCACACAGGACCGGAATCTTACCCTGTACTGGAAAACAGGAAAAAGGTCTCTGAAGAAAAGCTGCAGTGATGGAACGGGGGATATTTGTCCTGGGGTTGAGCAAGGACTAGGAATCGACTCCTGGGCTTTTAGAGCTGTGGACAAAGTAGGAGTCCTTAATCTTCTTAACATGCAAACCAGCAGTGACTCTGGCCCCCAGAGTCCCCAGCAGTGCCAGGATTGGGGCGGGGGAAGTGGGGCGGAGACTGAAAGCGTCCTCTGAGCCGGGAACAGAAAGGGGGAGGAGCAGGCGCTCTGCGGGACACGCCCCTCCCAGAAGCGAGCTGCCAGCCCAGAAACCCCAGGGGCCAAAGCAGGGCCCGCAGGGATGATGAGCTGCCCCTACTGCAGAAAACTGCACCTCTTTCACAGAATGTAGATGTTTGAAGGGGCCTTAAGGGTTCCATTTCTTGTCCAACTCCTTCACTGTGAAGAGGAGAAAAGCAATTCCTTAGCGAACTGAATCGGAGAAGGAAATGGCACCCCACTCCAGTACTCTTGCCTGGAAAATCCCATGGACGGAGGAGCCTGGAAGGCTGCAGTCCATGGGGTCGCTGAGGGTCGGACACGACTGAACGACTTCACTTTCACTTTTCACTTTCATGCATTGGAGAAGGAAATGGCAATCCACTCCACTGTTCTTGCCTGGAGAATCCCAGGGACGGCGGAGCCTGGTGGGCTGCCGTCTATGGGGTCGCACAGTGTCGGACACGACTGAAGTGACTTAGCAGCAGCAGTGAACTGAATAGACTTATCCAAGGCCACTCTGCTGAGAACACAGGCAGGATGAGGCCCAGCCCTTCAGAGTCCAGGGTTCTAGTCCCTAAGAAACTTGGATCCTGAGAGGATAACAGGTAGGAAGGCCAGGGGTCTCCAAACGGAGGAAATAGGCTTCAAGTGTCAGACATTTTCTCTCACTCTTAGGCGGCAGGAGGAAACAAACGTGATATATTTTTTCCCCTTTTCTATACAAATTTAAATAGAGTCTTCTCTGAAAATTCTGTGTTGCCATAATGACGCCTGGTTCCACCTAAACTTAACTTTTCTCAAACCCTGAGCTAACCAATGCATTTTTCTTATGGAAATGTTTGTCTTAAGCTATGTTAATGTGCTCTGTATTTACCCCAGACTTTGTCTTCAAGTGGTTCCCTAAAGACTCAGAACCCACTTGACAAACCAGTATGTTATACATTGTTATCCTAAACTATGTTAATGAAACTATGTATTTGTACAGAAATCTGACTTTCTTCAAGATTCGTGTCAATCGCTTTATGGCCGGGGATGGCTCACCTGGTGCCAAGGTCATCTCAAAATGCATCTTGTGGGTGAGGGGCCTGGTGCCATTCTCTGAGTTTTGAGACATTTCCTTTCTTTAATTAGCAGACTGCTAAGTCACTTCAGTCATGTCCGACTCTGTGCAGCCCCATAGATGGCAGCCCACCAGGCTCCCCCATTCCTGGGATTCTCCAGGCAAGAACACTAGAGTGGGTTGCCATTTCCTTCTCCAATGCATGAAAGTGAAAAGTGAAAGTGAAGTCGCTCAGTCGTGTCCGACTCTTAGCGACCCCATGGACTGCAGCCTACCAGGCTCCTCGGTCCATGGGATTTTCCAGGCAAGGGTACTGGAGTGGGGTACCATTGCCTTCTCTGAATTAGCAGACTGCTAGTAGCTATATAACATCCAGCTGAAGACTAGCAGGGGGGCACTCTTTCTGCCCCCTTCTGATGTCTATGTCAGAAGCTTTCTCTATCTCTTTTGTACTTAATAAGACTTTATTGCACTAAAGCTCTGAGTGAGCAAGCCTCATCTCTGGCCCTGGATTGAATTCTTCTTCTCCAGAGACCAAGAATCCCAGTGTCTTTCGTGGTTCAGCAACAACCTTTCAATCCCTTCCTCCCCTCAGTCAACTGTTCTGGGCCCTCAGCTCTCAGGCCTGCTTGTGCAAGACATCCCACCACCACCACCACCTACCTCCCTGTGAGTCTGGCGTAGGGAGAACTGGGACCCAGGGCTGACTTTCACTACCACCCTCTGGGGCCTTCCTGGGGGCCACTGAAACAGACACCAGGGGGCCAGACCTTGTTGGGAAAAGGGAAAAGCAGGCGCTGGGTGGCGATTCAGGTAATTAACCAGATCACACGCCACACAGAACAAAGGACTAGGGCAAGGCGCTGCCTGGCTGCTCGACCCTCCCTGGTCACACACCCCAGCCTCTGAGTCTCTGCGGCCTCCGTGACAAGGGTGTCCTTGCCCTTCCTGGGAGCTTGTACGCCTGATTCTGATCACTTTGGGGTCTGCTGTTCTCTTCTGCTCGTCCCCAAATCTGGCTGACACTGCGCCTCCCAGGCCCCTGCCCCTCCCTTCCTCAGTGGCTGGACCATGGGCACCAGGACTCCACAGGGGGCTGCACTGCTAAAGGCTCCCTGACCACCGGTCCCACCAGCCCTCTCACCCGCCCAGCCTCACCTGGGAGGCCAGCTATTTGTATTTCACTGGGGGAGAAATGGAAACAATTTGAGGATCTCTGGTGCTTCCAATGGTAAAGAATCTGCCTGCCTTGCAGGAGACCTGGGTTTGATCCCTGGGCCAGGAAGATCCCCTGGAGAAGGGAATGGCAACCTACTCCAGTATTCTTGCCTGGGGAATTCCACGGACAGAGGAGCCTGGTGGGCTACAGTCCATGGGATTGGAAAGAGTCGGACACGACTGAGCAACTAACACTTAGGGTCCCAGTGCTTGTGAACCAGACTGAATATAATAGGCATCAGAAAAGCGAAACAAGGGTGAATGTGTGCAGGAGGGCTCTGAGGTGACTGAGCGGTGGCTTAACTTATCATTTCCTACTTGAAATCGCCTTCTAACAGGCTCCCCTGCTTCCGCTCCCATCTCCTCACCTCTCCCAGACTCAATCTTTGTATAATTCAAATCTGACTGTGTCTCTCCCTTGAGGAAATCTTGCAATAATTTCCTGCCTGCTAGCAGGGGAACCCTGTCTCTCAGGCATCAACCTGAAGCCCTGCATCTTTCCACGAGAGATGGGGATTCTCCCCACCTGGGACCCTAAGCCTGGCCTTACCTGGAGCTGGCCGGCCCCAGCACTCCGTGTTCCATGGCACAGGGCCTCACAGGTCCTTCCCTGCCTTCTCACCTGGCTGGCCCCTCTCAACCTTTGAGACTCACCTTCCCAGCGAGGCCTGCCCTGCTCTGTCCGGCACGTGCCTCACAGCTCCCGCCAGCCCTCTGGGCATACTTCTGGCCCAGCATTTGCCACTGTGTGCCAATGGTCTATTTGCTTTTTCCCCTACCTTTGAGCCTCTTAAAGGCAGGGACTATATATTACTCATCTGTGTACCCAGGCCTGGCTCCATAAAGGCTGAAAGATGAAACCATAAATGAACATAGAAATGAATGCAGTAGTAACACCTCCCCTTACATACCACCAGAGCCAGCCCAATGAAGGCATCAAGGAGAGGCCAGAGGGTGAGCTCTGCCTTGGTGACCCCAGTGGTCGAATAACCACCACTTAATCCTGGGACCCTGACATGATGGATGGACACTGTTTCACCATCCGGCTCAGTGTTTCCTCGGATGGGAGGGGCTGCTGGAGCTGGCCTAGCGCCACCTGGTGGACAGAATCTCCACTGCACTCCCCACCGAGGAACACAGCAACCCTCCTCCATCCCCCTCCCCGCCCCCCAACTCCCCACCCTTCCTGGGGGAAAGCCCTTGAAGACCCCATCTGTGGATTGCCAGCCCAGAGGGTACCGGGGCCACTCCCAGAAGGTCAGGCCATAGGGCGTAGGGTGCCAGACCACAGTGTCACTGTCTGGGGACAGAAAGCTGGAAACAACCTTCCTCTCTTGCCCACAGCAATATGTTCTCTACATTAACCATCAAGGCCTGCAATTCACCCAGGGGGTGATCTCCTGTATCCTGGAGGTCCAGGTAGAGACACCTGCCTGGAAATCTCAGAACTGCTCCAAAGGTTACTGCCCAAGGAGGGAAAAGTTGATTCAAGAAATTGGTTTTCCTGAAATGCCCCATGCCCCCACCCCCAATCTGTATGAGAGGAAACACCCAGCTCCCCACCCTGAGTCCACCAGTCCAGATCTGTGATGTTGCACAAATCACAAGCTGTTTTGGAGACCACAGCAAGGGGAGTAAAATGATCCATTTATGAAGATTTGGGAGGCAGGTCAGAGGCTAGAAGCTAGTGGCTATGAGGTCAAGGTCTTTGTATGGCCAGGCCAGTTTTGTCATTTAAAATAATTTGTAGATGCCCATGCCACCTCCTTTATAGTTCGCCCGAGCCCAGATGGACCAAGACTTCACCCAAAGTCCATCTCGGGTCCCAGACCAGTGTCTGCCTTCTGGACAGGAATCCTCTTCTTCCAACTTTTCCCCTCATCTCCCTCTCCCCACAACAGTAAATTTAGGACTCTTGGAATTTGGAATATAACTCAGGGATACATTATGACTTTGGTGGGCCATAGGCATTTTGGCCTTTGTCAGCCTCTTGCTCAATTAAAAATATTTTTTTAAAAAATGATATTTCAAGATTGTCAGTATAAAAACAAATGTAATTAATATACATTGGATTCATTATTCATTCTTATAATTACATTTTGATTTCAAAAGAAATTAAATTTAAATAGTCTTCATGAGCCTGATCCACTCTATATTGTGGCCCCTAGACACGTGATTCCCATGCCTCGTGGGCAAATCATGCCCTGCAGAACTGAAGCCCCCACTGCACAGGTGCACAAACTGGCCTATCCCCCGAGGTGCCCACGCTTGTGCCTTTGGTCAGCATCGGCAACTGCAGCAGCCCCAGCAGACCTCAGGGACGCCTAGGAGTTTTCTTTTAAGGGGATAGTGACAGTGATTCTCGGAGAAGGCAATGGCACCCCACTCCGGTACTCTTGCCTGGAAAATCCCACGGATGGAGGAGCCTGGTAGGCCGCAGTCCATGGGGTCGATAAGAGTCGAACACGACTGAGCAACTTCCCTTTCACTTTTCACTTTCAAGCATTGGAGAAGGAAATGGCAACCCACTCCAGTGTTCTTGCCTGGAGAATCCCAAGGCCGGGGGAGCCCGGTGGGCTGCCGTCTATGGGGTCGCACAGAGTTGGACACGACTGAAGCGACTTAGCAGACAGTGATTCTAGTGGCCTCTTTGTTTCTCCCTGAACACCACGGCAACCTTCAAAGTAGCCAGAAGATCATGCTTCTAATCAAACCAGTCCTTGAACTGTTGAGGTTTCTCTGAATCTGGACTATGGGGCATGTGGTGTTGCAATGGGATTCTGTCATTATAAAATCGCATTTCCTTAAAAATAACTATTTGAAAACTTAAGAATTCTGAGAAACAGAAGTTAAGTGTTAGTGTAAGGTGGGTTTACATAGAAAGATATAATGAAATTTACTTTACATGTGAAGTTAGATCCAGAACACTTTTTAAATTATTCTTTCAACTAATAGTTATCAGAGCAACCAATATCATAAAGTCACAGATCCGTGAATTCTCATTTCATTAAAACCTCCACTTGGCAGCCTACACAGCTTTTAGTGAATGTGAAAGTTCCCAACCAAAATATTGCCAAATCAATTAAATCAAGGCATTAAATCTGTGGCTGAAAAGTTATGAAACCACTTATATTTATTTATTAAATGGCATTTTAACTGCATTAACAGAATCATTAATTAAGCACATCATTTGTTTAAGTTTTACAAACTTGTTAGAATTACTTTTGTAAACCGAAAAAATAAGATAAAAATTAAATTTTAAAATAAACTGAACTATCTGGCATGTTAAATTATTAAGTGAAGAATTGTTTTGTATTTCATCAGCTTTATAAATTCACATGGTGACATATCAAGTTTCCCCAAGTAGGGAGGGATACACCTGTAAAAGATTAGGACCAGCATGTCTTGTTTTACATAAATAATTGTATTGTGTTATGAAATTGTGGAACTTAATCAGAAGACTACTTAGTCTCTTAAGTCCTTGTTCCCACATTTTTTAAAATGAAAGCTCGGACTAGTCTGTAGTTTTCAAATGATTTTAGCTATGAAAACACTTTTATCAAGTGAAATAATCATAGCTAATAAGACAGATAATCTTTGTGGTTTCACATTGCATCCTCACAGCACTGTGTGATCAGTGTCCTTACATAGAAGCTGAAGATACTGAGGCCAGAAGAGGTTAAGCAACATACTCAAGATCACAGAGCTAACCACAGAGCCAGAATTCAAACCCAGTTCTGTCAGCTTCAGACCTCATGGTCTTTAATCATTTGAAGCCCTCTCTGTGAAGTAAAGAAGAGGACTCTGCTGATTGAAAGGAAGGGGGCGGGGCTCCCCAGAGCCTCACTAACTCTACTTCTCATCCTAGGAGTTCAGTTTAGGAAATATCTGGTTTTTTCCTTAAAAAAAAAAAAAAAAGAATTTCAGCTAGAAGTTTAGCCTTTATCTCTGGTCAAATAATTTAAATTTTTTTGATAATTAAAACATTTTAAAATTCTCATAATTCTCTTTGGTCATCTGGTCTCAGTCTGCCTTCTTCAATAGACTCAGAGATTCCCAGGAGTCTGTAGATCCACAATTAAGAAATTCAAGTATTAACCTAAGGGGTGGGATGGGGTGGGAGGTGGGAGAGAGGTTCAAGAGGAAAGGGACATATGTATACCTATGGCTGATTCATACTGATGTACGGCAGAAACCAACACAATATGGTAAAGCAATTATCCTTCAAGTGAGAGTTGGACCATAAAGAAGGCTGAGCACTAAGAATCGATCAATGTTTTCGAATTGTGGTGCTGGAGAAGACGCTTGAGAGCCCCTTGGACAGCAAGGAGATCCAACCAGTCATTCCTAAAGGAAATCAACCTTGAATATTCATTGGAAGGACTGATGCTGAAGCTGAAGCTTCAATACTTTGGGCCACCTGATGTGAAGAGCTGACTCATTGGAAAAGACCCTGATGCTGGGAAAGATTGAGAGCTAGAGGAGAAGGTGGCAGCCTAGGATGGGATGGTTAGATAACGTCCCTGACTCAATGAACGAGAGTTTGAGCAAACTCCAGGAGATAGTGAAGGATAGAGAAGCCTGGAGTGCTGCTGTCCATGGGGTCTCAAAGACACAACTTAGCGACTGAACAACAGCAAAGAAATTCAAGTTTTGATAAGATTCAGTTCAGTTCAAGTCACTCAGTCGGGTCCGACTCTTTGCGACATAGAAGTTAAAATTCAAGGGCGAAATCCCATATACACAATAATATGGAATATAGTGCCATCTACTGGCACATCATGGTATTGCATTCAACTTCCTCTTGACAGGACATAAAAGAAGCCAGTGGCTAAATTCTACCCTCTTTCTACCCTGTTGCAGGTATATATTGAAATAGGAGAAATTCCTGCTATACAGAGAGCAAGGAGGAGATAGTAGAACTTCCCAGTGGTTAAAATCCCAAGTTATGGGCCTGGATTTGCCATCAATAGCTGTATAGACTTGGTTACATCCCTTGGTGCCTTGGACAAGAACTCGCCTTGGATCATGCGGGCTTTATCATTTTGCCCTCAAAGCACTAAGGACACTTGAAGGACAGTGCCAGAGAGGCAGAGCCTAGAGAATGTGGCTTATCTCCTCCTCTATGATGCAGGCCCTTCTCTTTTTACCTCTTCATATGCTAATTTTAGAAATAATATTCTATCCTCAAAAAGAATTTCACAGCTCTTTTCAAAAGTTTCTCAAAATTCTCTTTCTACTATAAAGACCTGGCCGACCTATGTCAGCATTTACTGGGCCTACCATAATTTACTGGGCTTCCCTGGTGGCTCAGAGGTTAAAGTGTCTGCCTCCAATGCGGGAGACCCAGGTTCAATCCCTGGGTCGGGAAGATCCCCTGGAGAAGGAAATGGCAACCCACTCCAGTATTCTTGCCTGGAGAATCCCATGGATGGAGGAGCCTGGTATGCTACAGTCCAATGGGGTCGCAAAGAGTCGGACACTACTGAGTGACTTCACTTCACTTCATTTCTTCACCATAATTTAAGGTCTTGCATAATTCTTTCCGAGTGCAACATAGGAGACCCCCCCTTCTCCTGAAGAACTTACAATATGATTGAGGAATAAAATAAGCACATCATCTGCTCCTTCCTTAACTAAGCATTTTTGTCAAACCAATTGGGATATTTTTTTCCATGTGATCATATTTCTGATTTTATAACACTAGTCAACGAGAGAGAGAATTCTTTTTATAGTCAGTCTTGCTGGAAGGCATCTTTGCTATAAAACCAGTGTTTCGGGAGTCTCTGGGGAAGAAACTGATGGAGTTGAGACCCACTGTCATCACTATATGTAACAGTGTTCCTTCTCATGGGAAGTGCATCGGAATACGAGACTTTACAGGTATTATCTGCTATAAGCAAAGTACATAAGACTCTGAGGGTCCCAGCCCAGACAACAGGCTGTATATCTGCAACAAAGGAAGACATATAGATATCTTCAAATTTTCCATTCGTCTTCATTTAGTAATCAAGTTGCTTGATTTTTTAAACATTTCTATTAAGGAATGGACTTCCCTGGTAGCTCAATGGCTTCCCTGGTGGCCTTCCAATGCAGGAGACACAGATTCGATCCCTGGGTCAGGAAGATCTCCTAGAGAAGGAAATGCAACCCATTCCAGTATTCTCGCTTGGGAAATCCCATGGACAAAGGAGAGCAGCAGGCTACAGTCCACGGGGTCGCAAAACAGCCTGGCACGATTTAGCAACTAAACGATAACAACAGTTATGGGAAAGGGAGCAGTATATTCCTCAATGATCCAAAGAAAGTAATGCTACTATGGTGAATTATTCGTATTGATTAAGTATATTGGCCCAGGCGTTGTTCTAAGAGCATTAACTCCTTTTATTATCCCAACATCCCTAAAAAGTACATTTTTGTTCTTATCATTTTACAGAGGGAGAAACTGAGCCTCAGAGTCATTAAATAACAAGGCAGTTATCATTGTTTGATACCATTGATCCAGACTTTCTGCCCTTGAGGAAGTTATGAAAGGGAGTCAGACCAGCTCCCTCCACCCCCCAGTTGATGGGCTACTCTCAAGACCTTGTTGCGGACCCCCTCCTGCACGCTGCTCTGGCTTCCAGTATTATGTGGACAGATGAAGAACCCCATCTTCTTTCCTCTCCCGGGTCAGCAGTGGCACAGACAGTACCCAAATATTGTTTGGCATTGTATTCAGTAAGGAAAAGGACATTTAAAAAGAGAAAGTCAAGTTCTTCTGGCCTGTCTGTGTAGAGCACCCTGTATAAATCTATATTTGATAAGATTAGATTGATCAAATCTAATCTTCCTTTAAACCAGAAACAGGCCCCCCAGATTGATATTAAAGGCAAAAAGATGAGAGTTTCAAGATTCCAACAGGCATTTTTTAAAAATCAAAGAATTCTTTTACTTTCCCCTTTTTCCTCTAGCCAAGAAAATCCAAGAAGTACTTGACTATAACATGTGCAGTTATCAGATTTCGGTTGAAGATGAAGTTCTCTTTTCAAGTATCTTAGACCTCCATAAGACCGCCTTCCCCATTCTACCCTACCCCTGGTCTTGCAGGAAAGACCTCCAGACTGTAGGCAAGTCCTGTGGGCACAAAGGGATAACTCTTAAAGGAAAGTGTTCTCGCCTTTTAATTATCTTCCCAAGAGCAGGAATGATCAGCTGGAAACTCCCAGTCATAACTCACTGACATCTTGCTGCTGCTGCTGCTGCTGCTGCTTCTAAGTCGCTTCAGTCATGTCCGAAGACCAGCTGAATAGACAGGTCTACTCTGATAGATATATTATGCAGCAAGCAAAGAACAAAGAGACTCTTCTCACGGGAATGTCAGCATCACTGTGTGTTTTCATCCTTTCTTGTAATATGTATAATTTATCTTCTTTGGGAAAAGTACATATAAATTTTAATGCAACTTGCTAAAGAATAATAAACAAAGTCACCCTTCACTACTCCCATTCGTTTCTCAGGAGAAAGGGGAAAATCTTAACTGTATGATGAGTATTAGGGGGACTTCAGGCCAATAAAGGGGAATTTAACCAGAGATCTCCCCAGAGGGAAGGAAGGTCCTTAAGACAATAAAAAAGTGTCTGTGCGATGACAAGACAGCCTCATCCTTCACACACTGACTAAAAAGCATTAGGTAACATTGAACAAAGAGGCACGTATCTCAGGATTTCAGGATTAGCAAGATGGATTCCCCTTAACAGCAAAAGAAAACACCAGGCACAGAATTTCTGGAAATGAAGAGTATTGAGGACATTGTTCACCCTCCATCCTGTGTATTTCTCCCGCCCACAATAGCCTTGGCAGGTGGCCAGTCCCCGTTTTGTTGTCCAGAAGCTAAGAGGAAAAGACCATCTAATTCAACATTAGAGACAAATGCTTATCTCCTGGGAGGCTGTAAATTGCAGGCAGCCTTCAGGGCAGTAACCTGCTGAATAGGCTATGATTTTCACAAAGTGTGGGTCAGAAAACAGAAGCTGCCTATCCCTCTCTGCCGTCCCAGCTGGGCTCCGAGAGACCTCACAGATGCACAGCAGGCCCACCTTTCAATCTGAGAGTCGATGCAGGTGACGTAGTGGTGTTTCCAGTCCAAAAATGACAGTCCAAGTCGATACACTTAACACTGTCCCTTCCTAATTCCCAGATGAAGTGACTTCCGGGGCAGAAGACGACAAACCCGCTGCGTCTCAGAGTGACACGGACCAGAGGTGAGTGAGTCTAGCATTTTGAACAAAGAGGAACAAATGCTTGTAAGACTAGCATTTTCTGGAGGGTGGTGCCAAATTTGAACCCCACCGCCGCCTCAGAAAAGGGCAGTGTACTGGAGTCCCCAACGAGGGGCAGGTAGCCGAAGGTACGCCCAAGGCTTGCTCGAGACACAGAAAGCATGAGAAACGGAGCAGAGATGCTGATGATGTCTGGGGCCCCCATGTCACTTGGAGGGAGTTTTGGCTGTCCCATCGGCCTCGGTGTCCACAGAGGGAGCCCTTGAGTCAGCGGTGAGACTGGCTGCCCTTGGTCACCCACGGTGGAATTTCTAAGGTGATAAGATCAAGGAAATAAAAATTTGTTTCCTTTGCTGAGACTGAAAGACTTCAATAGGGACACATAACCTCGAACAGAATATCTATCATCTCCTTTTCTGGAGAAGCACCGATCTTCCTCTGTGAGGATGAGAACACAGGGGGAAATTACCAGATGTAGAAATAAAAGGGCCCATATGAGAAGTGCCAGGCAAGTTTAACAAAAGAAGGTTTATACGGATACATTCCAGCAAAGACTGAATCTCAAAGATAGAGGAAAGGGGTCTGTAGCCATCCAGGTAGAAAGCAAAACCAACAGGCTATTTATACTGAAAAGTAGAAGATTTCTGCTTTGGAAGCTTAAATGCAAAAATGTCATTCAGTAGCAGAACAGATAATTCATTTGTATAATGGAAGATGATACAACAGAGAGAATACAGTGTGCTTCAGCTATACCCTCAGCACCAAGGAATCACACTCATAAAACAGGGCAAAAAGGTGTCAGAAAAATACAGTGTTGTTTTTGGTGGTGGGGTGCTCAGTCATGTCCAACTCTGTGAGACACCATGGACTGTAGCCCACCAGGCTCCTCTGTCCATGGGTTTTCCCAAGCAAGAGTACTGGAGTGGGCTGCCATTTCCTTCTCCAGGGGATCTTCCAGACTCAGCTATTGAAACCTAGTCTCTTGTGTCTCCTGCATGGGCAGGTGGATTCTTCACCACTGTGCCACTTCACAGAAAAACAGTATGATTCCATATATGTAAAGGTTAAAAGTAGTCAGTCTAAACATTGTATTATTAGGGATGCAAATCTAAGAGGTTAAACTGTAAACAAAAAAGTGAGATTACACTAACTCAAAACTCAGGAGTTCATTTAGGGAAGAAGTAGAGAGATGCTAATGGAAACGGCCAGGTGTTGGTGAAGTTCTGTTTCTCAGGCCAGTGGTGGCTACACTGGCATTTGCTTTCTTATTATCCTTTAAATTGTACAAATACATGTGATGCACTATTCAGTGGGCTTCCCAGGAGGCTCAGCAGTAAAGAATCTGTCTGATGATGCAGGAGACAACAGAGACACAGGTTCAATCCCTGGGTGGGAAAGATCCCCTGGAGGAGGAAATGGCAACCCACTCCAGTACTTTTGCCTGGAAAATTCCATGGACAGAAGAGCCTGGTGGGCTACATGGGACTGCAAAGATTCAGACATGACTGAGCACACACGCACATATATATAATGTTTCAAATAAAAATTAGGACAGAGACATCTCAAATAGAAAATGAAATGCAGAAAGGAAAAATTAACTTTTTTAAGATTTAAATAATGTACCAGTTAATGCAATTTTTAAAAATTAAACATGGGCAGAAATAGGAATATCATATAAAGTATATTTTAAGAAAAAAACTCACCAAAAAGAGAGAGAGAGGAAGATTACAATGGATGAATCTCATTTGTGAAAAACAGATGCAAAATTCCCAATAGGTCTTTTTAAAAATAGGATATTAGACTAAGAGGTATATTATTAAGGCTTATCAGGTACTGTTAGGTATTATTAGACTTCATAATAAAAATATGCACACAGTTTGACACTGGAACATCTCATATTAAATTCAGAGAAAAGTCTCAGGATAATATCAGTAGATGCCAAAAAGTCATTCAATTAAATTCAACAAAAATTAATTTAAAATTAAATATTAATAAAAAATTGAAGTGCCAGAGAACTATAAAAGTATACATCTTTGAAGTCAAACACTAGGGGCATTCTTATTAAAATTCAGTATAATATAAAGATGTCTGTTATCATGACTGTTACATTATTAGGAAGTTTTAGGCAAGTAAGTAAAAACAATAAAGAAGCATACATGTTGGAAAAGAAAAGACAATTACAATGTTTTGCATGATGATATAATTATTTGAAAACATCAAGAAAATTAACTTAAAAAAATGATTAGTACAAATGAGAGAGTTCTTGTGTTGTGTCTAATTGCAAAATAAATACACAAAACTTAATAGCAATGATCACAACCTCAAAGGCCTTCAGGCAGACAGCAAAAATGAATGATGCAGACTGGTGGGGATCTTCTGGGACTATAGCAGGCAACAGCTTCTCAGCATGCATACGTTTTCATCAAGAGAAAAAGTGACCACAGAGTTGCTAGATATTCGGATTTTTTAAGAAGTTTCATAAAATTATGTTTTTGTATGAAAATTTTCTGATTTTATATGTAGATAACTAATTCAAAAATTATATGAACTGAAATATATCCATAGGCTAGATATAACCAGGAGGCTCCAGTGTGCAATTTTTGATCAGTATTTTGCTATTATAACTACTCTGCAAATAGAATGAAGGGAAATGTGAAATGGGACAAAAATTGATTAATTTTTCAATAGCTCACCTTTTGAAATAAAACTAAATTTCTTCTTACATCACATCAAATAAAGGCTAGAGGGTAAAGATTTAAATGTAAAATATGAAGCTAGACAAGTACTGGAAAAAATATATAACTGAATATTTATATAATCTTGGGGTGGGGAAGTCTTTCTAAAAATAACAATATAGAAATTATAAAAGGAAAAAACTGACCATACAGTTTTTAAACATTTCAGTTCTCAAAAACTAAAAGGCTTATGGCAGACTAGGAAAAATACTTAAAACAAAAAAGATCAATAGCCCTTACATAGAAAGACGGATTGTACAAATCAATAACAAGCACCTTCAGAAAATATCAAGCATAGGCTGTGGAAGAGTAATTTGCAAAATAGGGAATGCCAACAGCCAATGAATATATTGTAACGTCCCATGTCACTAATCAAAGAAATACAAATAACGCCAGTGACTCAATGCCATTTTCCCCTATCAACTTGAAAAAGATTTTTTTTATATATATTTTAATTTTTTTATTTATTTGACTGCACCAGATCTTAGTTGCGGCGTGTGGGATACAGTTCCCTGACCAGGGATTGAGCCCCCAGGCCGCTTGCATTGGGAGTGCAGAGTCTTGGCCACTGGACTCCCAGGGAAGTCCCTGACAAAGATGTGTTTTTTAAAATTGTTTTTGAGTTCCAGTGTTGACAAAGACATTTATCATTGGTAGAAGGATCTTTGAATACAGCTTATAGAACAATTTGACAGTATAGGTCAGAATGCTTTAACTCAGCAAGTCCATTGCTAGAAGTTTAGCCTAAGGAAACAAGAATATATACAAGGATTTAGTTGCAAGAATGTTATTATTGATATAATGTGTGTGTGCTCAGTTGCGTCCAACTCTTTGCGATCCCATGGACTGTACTCTGACAGGCTCCTCTACTCAGGTTGATGTAATAGCAGAACCCAAAAACAAACAAAAAAACAGAACAATGCAACACTAATTGAGAAATACCTAAATGAGTACATTCATAATGGGAAATTCTTGGCAGTCAGTTGAAAGTCTGAAGAAGTCTTGAAAAATATTTATTATTATTGAAAGACATTCACAATACATTGCTGAGGATTTTTAAAATTTATTTTTAATTACATTTAAAACAAATAAAATTAAGTGTATTTTTAAATTAGTGTGACTCCAAACTACGCAGTTGTATATACAAAGATCAGAAAGAATATATCCCAAGATATCAACAGAAGTTCTTACAGTGGTCGTCTCTGGATTGTGGAGATATGATTATTGTGTTCCAAATCTCCTTTTTTAACATTTTGTTTTTGTTTTTCTATGATGAACATTTTGTTTTGATAACAAGGAGGGAAGCTTTATTTTTAAATAAAAAATAAGGAAAGCTGGGGATACCAGGTGGACTAATTGATTATTACAGTTACTCAGCTGTAAGTATTAGAAGGAACTAGATAGAGTTCAGATAGTCTGGTTTGCTCTGCATGTGTGCATAAACAAGTATACTGGATATAATCAGGCTCACCTTTCTACTCACGTTTTGCTTGGACTGCTTTTAAAATAAAGTCATTTGCTAAACGCTGGTAAAGAGAGCCACCCCAGAAATATGCGAAATGCAATAAGAGAGCTTAGGCAGGATTTAATTTAATCTGAAAAATTAAAATTTTATTGCAAATACTCCACAAAATGGATTTTCTACATGTGGTTTATTAGAGTTGCTTATAAGTACTTGGTTTAGCCACAGTAACTTAATGGGCGCTATACAAATATTTACAGGCCCAGAGAGAGGTTTATTGGCAGACTTGGCCTTCCTGCCAGGCCTAGCAGTGAATTCCTGCCAACCCGTCAAACACACATAAAGAAGCTAGAAAGATTTTGCCAGTGATTTAGGCAAGGAAAAGTGTGGAGCTGTGAAGGGTCTGACATTTACTAGATGAATCTGGAGTGTATTCATAAACAATGAGAGTATCCAAAATAAACTGAGTGGTACATGTTAACCTGCAAACTAAAGACCTGCACTTTGAAACCAAAATGGCATTTCTCTGATCGCACCAACCACTCCCTGTCTCTGTTGCCCATTGCTGCCCAGCTAGACTTTCGGCTGTGACAGTGCCCAGGGCTCGGTCTTAGGTGCCTCCCACGTGACCTCATCCCGCCTCTTGTTTTAGGTAAAGTCTGTAATCTGGTAGCTCCCAGACATACATCCAGCTGCCCACATGCTTCCCCACTAAGACATCTGACCCCTCAAACTTGACACGATATCGTTCAATTCCCAACTCCATCTTCCTCCCTAAATCTGCTCCTTCTCTCAGTCTTTGCAGCTCAGTGAAGGGTATTACTGGGCTTCCTAGATGGAGCTAATAGTAAAGAACCTTCCTGCCAATGCAGGAGACATAAGAGATACAGGTTCGATCCCTGGGTTGGGAAGATCCCCTGGAGGAGGGCATGGCAACCCACTCCAGTATTCTTGCCTAGATAATCCCATGGATAGACAAGCGTGACAGGCTATAGCCCATAGGGTCCCAAAGAGTCGGACACGACTGAAGCAACTTATCTCACACACACGCAAAGGGCATTACTGGCCTCTTAGCTGCTCAAGCCAAAAGCTTAAGAAACATTTGGATCAATTTCATCAGCAAGTCCTGTCAATTCCCTCTCCAAAACACAAAAATACATGCTGAATATATCCCCTTCTCACCCTCTCCAGTACTACCCCCTTGATTAAAGCCACCATTGCCTCTCAGCTAGATTACCACAATAACCTCCAAGTTGAACTTTCTAGAATTCATTCTCCATCACCAAACTGAATTTTTAAATGTAATTTATATGCGCTTAAATCCCTCCAGTGACTTTCTATTTCACCCAGGAAGAAAAAACCCTAACTTCCCACCACTGCCTACAACTTCAGTGAATGCCTTTCCTCTACTCCCCATTCCTTGCAAATTCTTCTTTAGCTACAAGAGCCTTCTTTCTATTTCTGGGACTCCAAGTTCATCCTACCCGAGGGCCATTGCACTTTTTGTCTCCTCTGGCTCAAAGTTCTCCCACCCAATTCCCACCCCATTCCCATTCATTCATTTTTAAAACAGTAAGAAATTAAGAATATGCACGGACAGAAAGCAACAAAATTCTGTAAAGCAATTATCCTTCAAGAAAGAAAGAATAAGCACTGCGGTCACAGTGTGTCACTGGCAAACAGAAGACCTGGGTGCTTGTCTCCCATTGTTTTCAAGGTATGACACCTGCTCCAAACCAGTAGTGATCCTAGCAGCCAGCAACCACTGAGGAGATGCTTTGACTCACAGCTTCCCCTTCTGTAGGACGGGTACCTACAGCTAGCTTCTCTCCTGGCAATTTAAAACCTGGACACAGAGATCTAGAGCCTGGAGGTCTCGATGGAGCTGGTCCCCTCCTGTGGAAGTCCCCAGACTACCCAATTTCTTGTGTTCCCAGATTCTCTTGTTCAGGTCTCTCCTTGGAGTTTATGAGCTACTCGGTACTCTTCAAATAAGTCCCTTGGCTAACCTTTGTTTCCGTAACGTACAACTGAAATGAACTTTGACTAAAATAATGAAGGACTCCATCTTGATTGCCTGGACTGCTTCCTAGAACTCAGCTTCACAGAATCCTTCTTTTACACATGACTACTGGCTAACCCAGGGCTTCCACTGTGGCGCTAGTGGTAAAGAACCTGCCTGCCAATACAGGAGACATAAGAGATATGGGTTCAATCCCTGGATCAGGAGGATCCCCTGGAGTAGGAAATGGCAACTTTCCAGTATCTTGCCTGGAAAATCCCATGGATAAAGGAATCTGGCGGACTACAGTCCATGGGGTCACAAAGAATTGGACACAACTGAGAAACTGAGCATGGATGGATAGATGGTTGGCTAACCCAGGGCATCCTTGGAACCAAAAATCAGCATTGATGTTGGCGTAAGTGATAAGTGAAAGTCGCTCAGTTGTGTCCAACTATTTGTGACTGCATGGACTAAACAGTCCATGGAATTCTCCAGGCCAGAATACTGGAGTGGGTAGCCTTTCCCTTCTCCAGGAGATCTTCCCAACCCAGGGATCGAACCCAGGTCTCCTGAATTGCGGGCGGATTCTTTACCAGCTGAGCCATAAGGGAAGCCCGATGTTGGCATACTTGGGCAATTTAATAGTCATTTTGTCCCCTCTGACTGATATACACACACACACACTCCTGAAGTCTCTCCAGGTCCTCTTTCTCCAGCATCCTTGAGGATGAATTATGTTCTGCTTTGATGTTTGCTCACAGCTCATCTCCTCTCTGCACTGCACGTTTGTACATGTACATGAAAGGGCCTCCTGCAAACACAGCAATAAATCCAAACTCTAAGAAGGAAATCTCTCCTAGGAGGGACTTACTTCCCTTGCCTTTCCTGAGTTAATCTTCTTTCTATTTCATTTTCCCCAGTAGTTACATTTTCATCACCAAGACAGCGAGCTTCACTTTTTGGAATTTAAGGACTATTGATGAAGGCTACCTACTTTTTCACAAATAAATGCACACTTCCCACAAGCACACACAATCTTGCATGCAACAAAAAGCTCTTGGATTCTTGATTGAGAATCACTTCACTAGGAACAGTACTTCTGTGACCTTCTACAACCCCATACACACACACACACATACATACCACTAATTCCCCCCTTTCTCTACCAATGACTCATCCACACCTCTGCTGTCAAAGATACTGATAAATTAAATGTGGTTCCTCCCTTCTAGGGTTTATTCTGCTGGTGGAAAAAAAAAAAAAAAACACCCAAAGCATCCTTAACAATTATAGGCAGTTAAATTTATGTCATCAGAAGCTTCCCCCATTAGAACACTTCTCCAGGACAAACATTTAAAAATTTCCTAGATTACAGTTCATCTCACACAAGTTACATTTTAAATGCTTTCCTTCAAGGGGAAGCACTCTTGGACTCTGACTGAGATTAGGAAACAGACAAGTTTTATCAGTAGCACACTTATCAGGAGTTTCTTAGGTGGGTTATTTCCTGGGTAGATTATCACAGTAATTAATCTCATCCATTTTTCATTGTCAGTTTCAGAAGGTGACATTTTTGGCCCTGTTCCCAGATTCTAGACAGGTTGTCAGTTTGGAACCTGCAGCCTCCTATATACTGACTCTGCCTTCTAATTAGAGCTTAGAAAACATTGGTGTTTTCTGGGTTGCCTTCTACAAACTAAATTAGAGTCTGCTAGGGGTCTGCCCTGGTGGCTCAGAGGTTAAAACATCTTCCCACAATGCAGGAGACCTGGGTTCGATCCCTGGGTCCAGAAGATCCCCTGGAGAAGGAAATGGCAACCCACTCCAGTATTCTTGCCTGGAGAATCCCATGGACGGAGGAGTCTGGCGGGCACGGGGAGTCCACAGCGTCGCAGAGAGTCAGACACGACTGAGCAACTTCACTTTCACTTTAAGGACAGGAAAAAGTGGAGAGGAGAGGATGGAAAGAGGAAAGACTGGATGAATGCATTAGAGAAAGAACGGAAAAATCAGAGGCTGATCAGATGAGTCTTTTTTTTTCTCTTATAAAAGCCAGTGGCTCCTGATTGGCCTCAAGCCCCTAAGGGGTCTCTTCACCCAGTTAGCCTCCTGGTAGATGCGTTTACTTTGTATGATTACTCGTTGGAGTGGGGTTTCTCAACCTCTGCTCTGCTGACATCTGGGGCCAGAAAGTCTTTGTTGTCAGGGCTGTCCTGTGCATTGTGGGAGGTTTAGCTGCTTTCCTGATCTGTACCCTCTAGATGCCAGTAACAAGTCCTAGTGTGGGCACTAAGAATGTCCCCAGAGTGGGGAGCAAAATCACCCCTGGCTGAGAATCACTCAACAGAGGAAAGTTGCAGACTCAGATTTAGGTTCCAATTCTAGCTCCATCCTTTACATCCTTAAAAAACAAACAAACAAAATAATATTTACTTGAGCCTATTTTCTTTCTTTTTAAAAAATTTTACTTACTTATTTGTCTGCACTGGGTCTTAGTTGCAGCATGCGGGGTCTTTAGAGGTGATATGTGGGGTCTCGTTCCCTGACTAGGGATTGAACTAGGGCCCCCTGCACTGGGAGCACAGAGCCTTAGCCATTGGTCCACCAGGGAAGTCCCTGAGCCAGTTTTCAGGTCAGCAAATGCTTATCTCAAAAAGCTGCTTTGAGAATGAAATGAAATGTGTGAAAAGCATATATTATCATTATTATTGAGCTCCCAACAGGTGTTTAGTAAGCATTTGTTTCCCTCCCCGTTTCAGCTTCATTTATTTAACAAATATTTATTGAGAACGTATGCTGTATGCTAAGGATACAAGCACAGAACAATTCCTGTCCTCCAGGAGGTAACCGACTCTGAAAGGAGATAATACTGCAGGTTTCTACATGTACATGAAAGGGCATATGGACATATATTATAATAGTATAATACTATACTAGACCAAGTGCAATAATAATGTTTACCAAATCTTACAACTCTGGTCCTATTCTTCTTTCTTTTCTTACCAATTAATGTCTCTGTATAAACTCACCTTGCATGCCTCCCGGTAGACAAAGGGGCCTGTGAGTTGGATCTTAAAAAATGCGTGACAGTTCATCTGAAGAACAGGAGAAGCACATGTGTTAAAGGAAGAGAAAGAGCAAGGGCAAAGGCTTAACAGTGTGGTGATTTCAGAAAATCCTGCATCATTCAGCAGGTAGAGAGAGGCTGAGCAGAAGAAATTGGCCCAAGATGGAGGATGCTACACAATTTAGACTTTCTCTTGCCGGTCACGCACGGAGTCCTCTAGGATGCTTTTATCAGGATGGTGACAGGATCAGTCTGCTTTGGAAAGCGTGCTCTGGCAGCAGTCGGGAGGATAAATGAGAGGCGCAATGGAGGGCGGGAGAGATGGGATCCGCGAGGACCAGTCAGGAGCCATCGATTCCAGATGAGAGATAATGAGGACCTGAACTGTAGAATCGGCAGTGACAATGGCGAGATGCCAGCAGGCTCCAGGGACATTAAAAGGTAGAGCTGACAGGATTCAGTGACTGATTAGATGGGAAGGCAGGCAGCAAGCGAAGAAGAAGGAATAGGAGGTGATTATAAGATTCTAGCTTAGAAAATTAAGTGGATAGATGGCATTTAGAAATGACAGGCACCCAGAAACTGCTTCCTTTCTTTTCTCAGCTGCCACCATTGACACTGGGCAAAGAAGCTCACTATCCCTGGTTCCCACTTGACAGATTCATGTACAACTCAATTCAACAAACCCAGGAGATTATGTGGCACACACAACAGCTCGACGACATGTGTTACTCCTGTTTGGCTTTTCTTGGTCCTGGGAACACCCAAGGAAAATAACATCAGTAACTAAGAAATAATCACTGTCCCTGGGGAACTCAGTCTAGGTGGCTCAGACACACAAGTGGGAAGTTACTGCACAATGCTATCTGTGCTATATAATAGGGGCACTGAATCAGAGAACATTTCATGAAGGTCGTTGTTAAACTGAACAGGAGCTGATGAGAGAGACAAGGGGATGAGAAGAACGTTTTGGCCAAAGAAATGGCAGATGAAGAGGCGTGAAGAGATGGTGTGGTTTGGTATGACTGCAGGGTGGGTTGAGGCCAAGAGGAAGCTGGAGTCATAGGCCAGGGCCACATCATAAAAGGTCTTGTGAGCTAAGCTAAGGAGAAGCTAAAGTATACTTAATCACTGGGTGATTTAAGCAAGGGAGTTTCAAAGACAGCCCCCAATATGTACTCAGTATTGGAGGAAAACAGGTAAGTAACAAACATCTCAGTACCTAGTGCTAAAAGATAAACCAGTACAATTAATTTTTTTAAGCTTATATGAGCAAAAATTGATTTAAATTGGGCAGATCAAACTGGAAGTGGTTAAGAGCAATCTACCTACAGGAACTAGGCGAGAGACTTTTACAGGAAAGAAGCAGAAGCAGAGCAAGGAAGTTATGTGACTGGCTATAGCTCCAAGGTGTTGCATTATTTGGGAAAAACCCACTTAGCTGTCCGTAACTAGCTTTCCTTAGGTTTCGGTTTGAGAGGTTAAGGCCTTCTTAACCTTTACAGGCTTAGATTTTAGCTTGCTCATGCAGACTGCTAAGGTTTTAGTTAACCTTAGTTAAATGATCTCCTTGTTTAACTAACTTAACACTAATATACACCATGTTCTGTGCTGGCTTTGTCCAATGGATGGATTAGTGAAGCGCTCCCAATTACTTTATATGTGTTTGCTCTTGCCATTGTCACACTGAATTATAATCACCTTTCCATCTGCATCCTCTGTGAGACACTGTGAGCTCCCTGAAATGGGGAACGTTGTCATAACCATCCTCACACCCCCAGCCTAGCTGAGTGCATGGAACAAGACCAAAGCATGGAACAAAATAAATTCAGGAAAAATTTACTAAATGAGTGAATGCTCTATTGGACAACTTTTCCCCAAACTTCTACCTTCTAGAGTCCACATCTAAATGATAAGAGTAGCACAGAGAGAGGAGCGGTAACTTCAGCTCTGGAAGATGTGGGTTCTGGTTCTATCTTATGTACTAACTCTGACCTTGGGCATATATTCTGAGCCTTAGGGTTCTCATCTGTGACAATAGATTCAAGAAAATACTCATGTGTCAAAATAACATGTGAAAGTACTTTGTAATACTGCTTAGTTTTTTTATATATATTTTATCTTCCTTACAAATTAACATGTGATCAAAAGTCAGGAAAAACAGAGCTACAAGTTATTCTATTACAGGCCAATAAAAATACTAATGTTAATTGTATTTCTCAACTAGCATTCATGTTCTGCTGGATACTGTGCATTCAATTCTGGTTCACCCTCGCACACTCCCATCCATTATACTGTCCTTCCTGGTGTTCTTTAAACCTGCCAAGCTCTTTCCTATCTCAGTGGCCTCCACGCAGCAAGGTACACTCCTCCTCAGAGAGCTTCATGAGTGCTGGATCTTCGCTTCCTTCAGGTCTCTGCTCAAATGCCACCTCAAGATGCCATCTGCAACCACTTTATCTAAAATAGCACCCCTACTTCTCCTTACTGCCGTCACTCTTTACTTTTCTTAGCTTGCTTAATTTTTCTTTGTGACAGTTGCCACGGTCGTGTATTTGCTTATTCTTTGCCTCCCATGAAATTGTAAGTTCCGTGAAGACAATCTTTGCCTCACTCACTCAGAGATGCATCTACATTGCTTAGAACAATGTCTGGCACATAAAAGATACTTGGGGCCTTTTGTTATATGGACAGCATTTGGTAAATAAGTGAAGTTTCTCACTGTAATCACCTGTCATCATACGGAATTAAGAAGGACTTGCAAAATACAGAATTAGAATCAGAAGACCTACTCTTTTCACTAACAAGCCATTTGGTCTTGGAAAGCCACATGCTTCTTAGCCTCTATTTTCTTATCTGTAAAATGGAAATAGTAGAATACCTTCTACTGCCTCATTTTACAAATCACCAAATTGTTGTGGAACTTAATGAGGTCTCATACAGAATTTATTATATTAATGTTTCTGTCTTTACTGTTAACTCTTCAAGAGTATGGACCCTGTCTTACTCATCTATTATTAGACTTGGCATAGGTCTGGATCTGTAAATAATCACCAAAAGGATGGAGAGCAAAGGTTAAAAACTCCCTTTGTGAAATCACTGAGCTTCAAATACTCACACTACAAATTATCTTTAAATAGTCACTATGTCATTTCATCTTATATAGCAGACATAACAATTAGCAAAGTGTCTGAGCAGCTAGAAATATTCCCATTTTGTCTGGGTTTTGTTCAGGGTAATGAATATGAATGCTTGTTTTGACTAAATGAATGGTTCTCCTAGATCAGCACTGAATAAATGCTTACGCTATTATTCTGATGATTCTCAGCTAGACAGAGGACATGTGCTTCCATCAACATAACGCCAACCCTTGAATGACCCCTCAACACAATGGAGAAAAGAAGTGCTGTGTAACTTAGGGGCTAGAGCCAAATCTCCAATGTGTACTGTCAGCCAAGGTATGACACGAATGCACAAACACAAAACTGTCAGGTCAGAACCAGAAATCTGAAGAACCTGTGCATACATTCTCACATACAACTACTATCTTCTCAGAGAACCAGATCAAAATTAGAAGAAATAAAGCTTATATTAACAGGCAGTTAAAACAATTATTTAATACAAATCCAGGTTCTTTTCCTATATTCTAGTAAATTGGGAGAAAAAGACTTAAGTGTAGATTCTAAAAGGAGTTCTTTCTTTAAAGGCTTGTAAACAGAAGTGAAACCTGGGGAGGTGATGGGGAACAGCTTGTCCTAGGCGGGCACAAGCACTTTGGGTATATTAACACATTTAATTCTTACAAACAATTCTATGAAGATTATATTATCATCCCCAATTCATAGATGGAAAACTAATTTATCTAGATAGAAGAAATCTGTCCAAGGTTACACTCTGGGATTTGAACCTAAACTATATGAATCTGTGTTTTTGTTTGCTATACTTTTAGTACAGGACATGAGTTTTAACCATATGAATGCACCCTGCAGAAAGTACATTGCAGAGCAAGAGAAATTTAACAATAATCATTTGGAAACCATTGATTTACAAATAGAAGGGCTAACATGTGGCTCAGCAAATCAACTTCTTAGACCAGACTATGGAGGGAAAGGACATTACAAAGTCAGCAGTAACAAATTATACAATTTGGTGAGAGGGTTTGGATGTGGGAAGGGGTTATTAAAGGTCTGGAATTACTAAAGTTGGGGAATGACAGAACCTTTTGCCCAACTGCAAGAGAACTGCCCCTCAAGCAAATACATAAAAGAGTAAGGACAAATTGATTGGCAAGGTAATTGTTAAGAGTAGTGCTGAGTTTCATTTATTTTGTCAGAATCTCCACCTATTGCATCTGGACACTTTGGAAAATCCCAAAGCCTAATATAGTGGAAAGGTTATGACATGTAGTCTGGCAAAATGTGCTTCAAATTCTAGCCCTGTAATTTATTTCTAAGCCATTTAATCTTTGAGCTTCTTCATTCATCTATAAGATGTAAGTACAATTATCAATTCTGAAGTGTTGCTGTGAAAATTAAATGAAACCATATATGGCAGAATAGGTACCCCAAATCATTTAGCCATGAAAAACCAGAACTTATCATCAAGATATAAAATCAGTTAATCACTTGTTGGAAGAGAGAAGTAGATATCAAGAATCTACACACGGGGAATTCCCTGGTGGCCTAGTGGTTAGGATTCTGGCTTTCACTGTCGTGATCCGGGTGCAATCTCTGATCAGGGAACTGAGATCCCTCAAGGCTCATGGCCCAGCCAAAAAAATCTAAACATGAAATCTTTTATTTGAAAAACTTATTAGGGATGATTACTGCCCTGCATTTTCTTAGGAGGAAGACAGAAAGATTTGCACAAAATTGTTCGGTCGACTTTGATAGAAGGTAAATCCCTTAGTTCTCACTTTGCTTTCAAGAACAGGGAAAGATCCAAACTTCCTAATTATGGATTATTTATCATCTCTTTCAGGGAATCTTTGATATCCAAGAATGTCTATTCTTTAAAATTAAACACAAAATAATTGGAGAAACTTGAAAATGGACAGGATGCAAAATTATATTAGATAACAATATAATAGTTTTACAGGAAGAGTATTTTTACGCAATGCATGCTGATGTACTTAGTGGTAAAGTTCAATGATGTTTTCAACTTTGTGTGGTTCAGGAAAAACTTGTATGTAAATAAAGCAAGCATGGCAAAATGTCAGTTGTTGAACTTAGATATGGTAGGCATAGGGGTAATGTTTAAAACTGTTCATGGTAAAGCACTGGGGGTGGGGAGGCGGGGAAACAAACAAGCAAGTGCTTTTAAGGACTGTCCCACATGAAATTTTCCATCTTTTCATTTCTACTCATTGCACAGATGGCTGAGGTAAGGGTGGTACAACAGAAAACAGCTGAAGAAGTGATATATTCAGTAATATATTTAACAAGTGAACTAACTAAAAGACAAGTTCTGCAAAGCTTTTGAAACCATGTTATGTCACTCAGACTCATTCAGCAAGGTGATGAGAAGTCAGTAACTAAAGAATATGGTTTTCAGAAAGAGGTCCTTTCCAATGGACCTAATTCAGGGACTTTATCTAGGGATGTTTAGGGACCACATTTTGAAGACATTAAGGCAACCACAGAAGAAAAAAAGTCATGCAGTCCCTCTGTTTAGAACACAGACCATCTTGAGAAGCATCCTTCACATGTTAATAATTAATGTTTATCTAGAAATGGGTATATTGATCTTAAAGGGTGGCATAAGACCAAAAAGTGTCATATAGGAAAAAAGCCAATGTGCTATTCAATTTTAAAGTATTATAAAATGATAACAGTGTTATAGGATTAATAATGAAACCAAAGGACTGCACATGAAAAGACAAGAAATTTTACAAAACCAAAAAACAAAAACAAATGAAAAAAATTTAAAAGCCCAAGAGACCAAATAAAATCTTTTCTTGAGTTAATTTACTAAATGTCTTGTAGCATAAGAGAACACTTTCAGCATCTTCTAAGAAATGCCTGTAGTTCTTTGGTAGAGAATTTCTTATAAGGCAGGATTTGCTGATGAAATTCCCTCCAAAATCCCAAGAGAACCCCACTGATTTCTAAGAATGTTAAGGTAATTTAAAATGTGGAAAATGTTTACTCTTATGATGCATTTATAATGTGAACATTTATATGATAGAGTATTATTTAGCAATTTCAATGTAAGTATGAAGAATGTTACAACAAAGAATGTTGTTACAATGTAACAACAAAGAATGTTAAAGTAAAAAAGAAATGAATAAGTAAATACACTTGTGACTATTAAAAGTACCAAAAAACCAATTAAATTGAGATGTTGGAAATCTATTTCTGATTCCCTTTCCCTCCCAGTTCGACCAGGAAAAAAAATTTTTTTTTAATTATTATTATAAAAGGATGAAGGAAAAAAAGTAAGACTGCCGTGGCTGGAAGGCCACTATTGAACAGTCATATACAAATGTTAAGGTTGCATATGAAACTAAATGTTACAAGAAAGGTCTCTGTCCTCAACAATTAATTCTCTCTGCTACTTTCATCCAAACAGCAACCCATGCAAAGTCACCCATTCTCCCCTTCTTCATCTTCTTCTTTTTTTTTTTTTAAATATTTATTTGGGTCCATTCTGCCAGGTCTTAGTTTCAGCACATGGGACCTTTAGTGGTGGCATGTGGGATCTAGCTCCCTGGCCAGGGATTGAACTCAGGCCCCCAGCATTGGAAGCACAGTCTTATCCACTGAAACACCAGAGAAGTACTCCCCCCTTCTTTTTAATGGTGGGTTGTAAAAGGTATCCATTTAAGAAGTGCTGCCAGTAATAGCATTCTTAATTATGACCTGTCTACAGACATCTTATTTTCAGACTTTTTTAGGCTTGAACTGACATGAAATATATTACTTCCTCTGCAGTTTTTTGGTTTTAGTGAAAGAACAATGTTGTCACATTACTCATCTTTTACTATCAAAATCATAAAACCAAACTCACTCATTGCTAATACATTTAGAGTGTTAGGGAGTCCCCAATCTAGATGGGTTTTTTTTTTTTTTTTAAGCCTGCTTGTTTGAAACTCACAAAGCATTTTTTCCTAGAAAATTAAGAGTAATAAGGAAAAAGCATCTGGCTACTAAAGCCCATTTTCACAATCTCTCCATCAATTTCCTGGTCTAGAAGACTAATGGCTATCAGAATGCTTCTTATACTTTTTAGGAGCCTCCTATGCAGGTCTTCATTTCTATCACAAAATTTTCATAAGTGAGGTATTTTTAAGCTGGTAAATGCCTATTAACTATTTATTTTTTTATCACCTAAAATCTCTAATCATTTTAACAACACTGATAATACTTGATTAACTTATATTCTGTATTAAAAGTCTTTTCTAGTAATTAGAAAATTAGAAACAAAGAGACAAAAGAGAGTTCTAAAATGTCACAACAAAAGCAAGATGCTATTTTAAAATGTTGAGAAGTTTAAAGATGAATGAATTTATCTTTTTAAAAATATTTATTTACTTATATTTATTTAGCTGCACTGGGTCTTATTTGCAACGTGTGAGATCTTCATTCTTTTGTTTCAGCACATGGGCTTAATTGCTCTGTGGCATGTGGGATCGCAGTTCCTTGACCAGGGATCAAACCCAAGTCCCCTGCATTGCAAGGTGGATTCTTTACCACTAGACTACCAGGGAAGTCCCAAGATGGATGAATTTAAATTTAATCCTTTTTGTATAAAGCCAAACAGTAAATTAATACCACTAGAATTAAGTGCTGAAAAACTAAGTTATAAAACAAATACATGAAACATGACTATAATTTAAATTCTTTGGATTCTTTACCTTCTAAGCCCCCACTTTTAATACAGAATTAACTTTCCCAACCTCAGTAGTATTACTTAACACTTTATATCTAAAAGCTATACTTTAGGAACACTTTGAGTTTTCACAGTTATCAGGAAAGCCTTAGAACAAAAAAGTGAAGGATAAAAGACAGTTTCAGACAGTACCACAGTATAACTGTAACAAATACTGGCTTAGATTTCATCTCTTGACTGTATTCCTCTGTCCTTTCTACAAAAACCTTTTACTATCTGATTATTTCATTAGCCCTTCCATTTTCAAACAAGAGGACTGCAAGGAGATCCAACCAGTCCATTCTAAAGGAGATCAGTCCTGGGTGTTCTTTGGAAGGACTGATGCTAAAGCTGAAACTCCAATACTTTGGCCACCTCATGCGAAGAGTTGACTCATTGGAAAAGATTCTGATGCTGGGAGGGATTGGGGGCAGGAGGAGAAGGGAACCACAGAGGATGAGATGGCTGGATGGCATCACCAACTCGATGGACCTGAGTTTGGGTGAATTCCGGGAGTTGGCGATGTAACAGGGAGGCCTGGCGCGCTGCGATTCATGAGGTCGCAAAGAGTCGGACACGACTGAGCGACTGAACTGAACTGAACATTTACTTCCCATCATGTCCCAGATGAATGAGTCCTGAGATTTCCCAAAGGGTGAAACTCAGTTATTGAGCCCCCTCTATAAGTAAGGCAAACATTCATTTAAATTTGTTGGAATAGTTTTATGCTCCAAACTGAACTTTCACTAGAGTGCTTAGGATGTTCAAAAAAAATTTTCTCCAAAGCTCTCTCTGATCCATTCAGAACAATCAGAATCCAAGTCGCAGAAGAATTGGAGCATATCAGTCATATTTGGTTCTGTCTGTCAGGGGTTCCTCCTTGTAATGGGAAATTATTTGAATGAGGATGGAACAGTTGATAAGGAGGAAGAACAAACCGGCTAACCAGATAAACAAAAAGGTGTTCTTTCCTTGAAACTCAAGAACATAAGCAGGAGCCAGCCATAAGGCCTGCCCGATGAACCATAACATGAGGAGAACCACGGCTCTTCTCCAAGGTATTCTCACTAGTGGCATCACAAGAGGCAGGAGGCAGAGGTACCAAAGAAAGTACTGGGAGGTGCAGACTTTGTTAAATGTCACAAAAATTGACGTATGAAGAAAACAACAAAAGACAAGGTCTCTGTAATAGGCGAAAGACACTGCTGAAAGTAAGATGAACTGCGGCAGGAATGCGGCAATTCCCAGGGAAAAACTCCACTTGCTCTCTGCGGTCAAATACAACATGTAGAAGTATGGAGAGAAGTTGTGTCGGATATCCCGCCTGGTCAGGTGATAAAGGTAGGCGTGCTCCAAAAACTCCCAACCATATCTGTAATAAAAACCAAAGCTCAGGGCAAAAAACGTGAGTCCAGCAACTGCTACGAAGAGCAGCACAGCCCGATGACACAACCTTTTCAGGAATTCGTACAAACGAACCTGGAAAGAATATCGGGATTGACGGAGACCTTCGTCACTGTCGCGTTCCGGAAGCAAGTGGAGGGCAATGGGAAGGATATAGGTCACCGGATACATCTTCAGGTGCACTGCGAAACCATAGGATACAGCGGCACACGCGACGAGTCTTTTTTCTATTAGGTACAGGGTCATAAGCACCAGGGAGGCGACAATCGAGTCCGCATTGCCTCGGCTGGACACCGCCATAGGTAGGGGATTAAGAAGCCAAAAGACACAGTACCCGCAAGCCTGGCGGCGACCCAGCCCCTTAAGAAGCAGTAGCCGGTATAGGAGGAAGGCGGTGAAGAGGTCGAAGCTGATGAAGAGAAACTTTCCGAACAGTTCATTTAGATAGATATTGGGAGTGAGCAGCCACGCCAACAGGGGAGTGTATCGGTATGTCGCCCTGAGGTAAGGGGAGCGCCCCTCCGTGACGAAACGCGCGGCGTCCGTGAAGACCTGGTAGTCGATGTCTGTATACCTCACGAGCAGGGTCCGGTCCTGGAAAACCCCATAGAAAATCAGAGCCACTCGGGCAAAGAAGGCCACAACAAATACCCCGGCGGGGGGCACCCGCAGATTCAGGAACTTATCTCCCCAGTGTGTGGTCGGGCTCATGATCTGACGGCACCACAGCAGCTCAGTCCCCAGTTCACAAATTGTCCTGAAACGTCTAACCCTCGCTTCGGTTCCTCGCTTCAGGTTGCCTGTACATCTATCAGCTAGGCGGCCAATCGAAAACAACTTCCGGCAGGAAGATCCGCCCCGTCCTGCTTCCGGCCACATACCGGGGCTGGATTCTCAGTGGCCCCTGCTCTCCGGCGAAGGCGGGATTTCCGGTCCTTGGGGTAGGCGACTTCCGCTTGCCGGGCCGGTTGGCTCTGGGTGGGCTTTTTACCAAGCTGGAAGTGTGTTAATTGTTGGTGGCCATGTTCTTCCCTCGCCTCAACTCCAGATGGGAGAGACTGACTCCTAGAGCGGAGCGAACTTCGAACCACATCCTTCTGGCCTGGGCGGGAGACCCGAGAGTGAAAAAAATAGGAATGAAGAAAAAATAAACCTGTGATGATTTCTCACGCTTTACCTCTCCTGCTCGAGGGTAATTCGGGGGCCGGGGGCGGGAGTGAGGCAGATTGTGGGCTACCAGAGAGCCGAGCTGGGATGAATTGAAAGGAGGCCCAAAGTGTGTGCAATATTTGGTACCTACTTATATTTTGAAATTATTGTTTATCTAAATTTGAATTGAACTGGTCAGCCTGTATATTATCCGACAACGCTTGGTGGAGGAACTGGAAGGGAGGACGGGAAGCTTCGTAGGGTTCCTAAAATATGTCATGCCCTCGTACTTCAGTGTCATTGTATTTGCTGTTCTTTCTGTCAACGTTGCCGTCTCTTCTTCAGTCACTACTTAACCCTTCAAGCTTCGGCTCACGTGTTAACTCCTGAAAGCATATCCTGGCTCTCAGCTCACTTTTTCATCAGGCACTGTGATTTAGATGCCATTCCGCTAAGTGAGGATAGACGGACAGAGGCCAAGGGGCTCTAAGTTCTAGAAAGTCATTGACACAGAAGCCCCTGCTCCTCTCTGCTGTTCAGTGCTTGCTGTCCCGTTGCTTTAAAATTCCGTTTTGGAATCACTATCCCTGTAATATAGCATTTGTCAGTGATAACTGTTTTTTGGTTTCATTTTCCTAGTTTTCTGTCAGGACGCTTTGAGTTCTTTGAGAATAGATTATCTTGTTCTTTTCTGTACCTCAGCGAATATCACATTACCAAACTTATGGCATTCGGTACACGTTGAATTGATTTTCCAGGTTACTCATAGCAGAAGCTCTGGAGTGGCATCTTTGGGGATGCTTCCAACTCCCAGTCCTTTTCTCTTTGAAATATCCTTTATTTCAAGTTCTACCCCGTTTACTCATCCCACTCCAAAACCCTGTTCCCATGAATTTCTCACCAAGGACCCTAACCCGTGATCTCTTGCCCTTCTGTGGGCACTTACTGAACTTACAGTCTGCACTTCGGAATTTCACCATTTATTTTATATTGTATTCATAACCCTTTCAATGAGATTGTAGCGTTTTTGAGGTTAGGGGTTATATCTTATCCTGAATTTTTTTTAATTACTCATAACTTATTATAGTCTTAAGCACACAGTACATGTTCAGTAAATGCTGACTTAATTGACTTTACAGATTGATCTACTTCCTAGGGGAAGTCTTCTATACTAGCATAAGGAAAGTAAATGACTCCATCTAGTCTGAATATGCAGCTTCGAGGACTACCCTCCATTCATCCCTCATACAATTTACATTTATTCTTTGGATAAACTGTCTTAATCTCACATAGCCTGTATTCATATTCTGATATCCCTTTGTCATTATCTGTGCCTTAGTATAAATATATACCTTATATTAATAGTTACTTAAAATTTTTTTTTGGCTGTGCTGGGTCTTCGTTGCTGCGTGAGCTTTTCTCTAATGTGGAGAGCAGCGGCCACTCTCTAGTTGCAATGCGCAGGCTTCTCATTTTGATAGCTTCTCTTGTTGCAGAGCTCAGGCTCTACGGCACATGAACTTCATTCAGTATTTGCGGGATCTTCCCAGATCAGGGATGGAACCCGTGTCCTCTGTGTTGGTAGGCAGATTGTTTACCACTGAGCCACCAGGGAAGTCCCAATAATTACTTTTAACTTTTTTTTTTTTTTCCCTTGCAGTTAAGTTTCTTGCATCATTCAAATGATGATGATGATTTCTAATAGCCAGCTTTGTTGACAACTTATTTGCAGTATGTCCATCATCACACTAAATACTTAACCATGTAAGATAGATAGTCCCACATTCACAAATGAAGAAATCAAGGCTTGAGGTTAAGTAATGTTCCTCAGTCACATAGTCAGCTAGTGGCAGAGCTGGAACTCAGAAGCAGATGGCCCAGAGTATTCTTAACTACTGTATGGCTAACCTGCAAATAGAATGTTAATTATGATATCTAATTTCCCCCTCTCCCTCCCGTCATTGATCTCTTGTTTGAATCTTTCTGATATTTTCTCTCACTGTGATTTATCTCTGATATTCTTTTCCTCTGCTAGTGATAGATAAGTGAGGGCTGGTCCCAGAAGGTAGAGGATATGGGAGGTAGATGTTTGAGGATTAACTTAGTTAATCCTCCAGAGGGAGAAAGGGGTTCCTTTGGTTGGGTTGGTTTAGATAGTGTGGCAGAAAGGCCTCAACCAGTTTGTCCCTATAGAGCTTAACCTAGTAAACGCATAAAACACATCAAATTTGGGAAATTAAGAAGACAGTAAACAACTAATCAAAAGAAACTAAGTTTGGATCAAAGCGAGATGTAGATAGTGTTTGTGGGACTTGAGAAGGGAGTAGATTAGGGAAGGTAATTCTAGGTCAGACAGAAGTATCACGGCACTAAGGACCCCATATTGAGCTTTTTGCATTGGGCGTAGGAGTTGTGTCTTCTCACTTCTCCCTGGAAAAGCTACTTTTTTTCAAATGCTCCACTGTTCATTACCTCTTGAACCATTACTTAAAACCCTTCCTAATTCTCCCTTTCATTGTCTGTCTCTTGTTTCCAGTTTTTTAGAATGAGTGGCTAGGGAGAACACACAGACATGCATACCTCAGCCCTAGCATCAGCAGTGAGGACCTTGGCCTTGGTTGCTGTGCTCTGTGTGCTCTCACTAGCTTTTTAGGTCCACTCTCTGTCTATTCCTCCCTGTTTTTTCAGCATCACACGGTTTCCCTTGCCCCCTGGCTTCTCATTAGAATAGGCCAGTGGCAGACATTAGCAGAACTTTGGGAGTGGCATGAGTTCCTCTACCTAAGGCCAAGGCTCCTGCTGAAATTATAGCCCTGTCCCTTGGCTACAACTCTCCACAGGTTTCAGTGACAGTCCCTTCAGATTTACGACTAGTAAAGACTTCCTTAGAGAAGCGCATGGCAACCCATTCCAGTATTCTTACCTAGAGAATCCCATGGACAGAGAAGCCTGGCGGAGTCCATAGGGTCAAAAAGAGACATGATTGACACGACTTAGCAGGCACACACTTGGTAGGAACAAAGTCTCCCTGCTGTTCCAAGTCCCTGGGTGCTTCACCAGCCCTGAACCTCCCCAAACCTCTGCAGATAATCTCTTCATTAAATCATGTCCAGTTAGCCCTTTGAGAATAAGCATCTGCTTCCTACCGGTGCCTTAATTCAATCCCCTTCTTTTTTTGTCTGGATCTTGCTTATATTTCCTGCTTTGTAATTTCTTTTGAGTCTATCCCTAATTCTTTTTGTGCTCAGCATCCTGCACCTCAGTCCAGACTTCAACAGCTCAATTTGATAACAGTATTGACACTTGTATTACACTAGGATCTGTGGCAGTTACCTTTCCCCTAAGGTTTTGCAAGTCTCTAACTGGTTTAGTGTCTCCTGGTTCTCAATTCTGCAGCCAGATTGTTATTCATAAGCAGTATTTTAATTAGATGCTTTCTTTTCTCAAACATCTTCAATAGCTCCCAAGCCTGTAGAAAAAAATAGTAAACTATTTAACCTGATATTAAATCCTTCCATTATCTTATGTTTTAAACCTATTCACCGAGAAAGCCCTCTATTCTAGGGTGTTTTTTATAATATAATTTTTATTTTATATTGGGGCTTCCCTGGTGGCTCAGAGGTTAAAGCGTCTTCCTACAATGTGGGAGACCTGGTTTCGATCCCTGGGTTGGGAAGATCCCCTGGAGAAGGAAATGGCAACCCACTCCAGTACTCTTGCCTGGAGAATTCCATGGAGGGAGGAGCTTGGTGGGCTACAGTCCATGGGGTCGAAAAGAGTCAGACATGACTGAGTGACTTCACTTTCACTTTCACAGTTAATTTACAATGTTGTGCTAGTTCCAAGTGTACAGCAAAGTGGTTCATTTATACACACACATATATATTTGTTTTCATTCTTTTTCCCTGTAGGTTATTTCAGAATATTGAGTGCAGTTCCTTGTGCTATACAGTAGGTCCTTGTTGATTATATCTTAGGTTTATTAACCATTCCTTAAATATACCTTTTGCTTTTTTAACTGTGATACTTTTTTTCATGCTGTCCTAACAAAGGTTCCTGTTTCTCCTCACTTATTTATATACTACTTGTCTTTCAGTACAAGAACAGACTTGTCTCCCTCTTTTCTTTCCATCCTTTGTTCTCCAGTTCTGAGCATCGCACATGCAGGTGGGCTTCCCAAGTGGCACTAGTGGTAAAGAACCCACCTGCCAGTGCAGGAGATGCAGGAGACATGGGTTCAATCTCTGGGTCAGGAAGATGCCCTGGAAAAGGTATGGCAACCTGGAGAATCCCACGGACAGAGGCGCCTAGAGGGCTACGGTCCATGGGGTCGCACAGAGTTGGACATGACTGAAGCAACTTAGCACGCATGCCCAGCTGTACTGGTGACCCAGCACTGACAAGAATCGCAGTTAAAGTCACATGGCACTTAAAGTCTAGTGGGTGAGGCAGATATTAGTCAGATAATGGACAAGTAGCAAAATTGCAGCTGTGACAAGTGTAATGAAAGTCACAGCTTTTAACAGGGTTTTGTCTACTGAGAGTTAACATGGGAGTTTGCAAGCAGTACGGAGAGTTCCCCAGAAGGAATAGCAGTTATAAAGTCAGAAAAAACTGTATGTACCTTGATGGTATGTATCGTGTCTTGTTTGTCTCTTGAATGGTACACTTCTTGTAAAAGGAACTCAGTTTTTGCTGATTTTTCTTGAATCCTATGTCAGATGTGTTCTAACCACACCTCTTAGATTGATACCATCCCTTGCCTAGTGCCCATCCTTGGGGAATGTTTCCCACAGAGATCTCACTGTTTAGAATATATTGTTAATGGTATATCTGGCCCTAATGTATGCTACTTGTTATTTTGTCTTTTTTTCTTCACAAGTTGGCAAGTTTCTTCAAATGTTATGGGTCTGTATATTTCACATATCTTATATATCTTTCCTGTTTTATGTGTGCATGCATGAAGTCTCTTCAGTTGTATCTGACTCTTTGTGACCCTATGGATCATCGCCCACCCATCATAGCCCTCTGTCCATGGGATTCTCCAGACAAAAATACTGGAGTGGGTTGCCATGCCCTCCTCCAGGGGATCTTCCCGACCCCAGGGCTCAAATCGGAGTCTCTTACATCCCTGCATTGGAGGCGGGTTCTTTACTTCTAGTACCACCTGGGAAGCCCCATGTCCCATGACTCATCCCTAAAACCTAGTGTTTCCCAAATGTTGTAGATAAGTATTTATTGATGATGGTAAGAGACCCAATCTTCTCCCTCTGTCCTTCCTTTTCTAGGGAACAAGAGTCAGTAACCATCGGGGTCTGTTTTTTCAATTCAGGACTGGATATTAACAACCAAGCCTTCTTTAGGCTGTTGATAGATAAGCATAGAAGAGAAACCCACTTCTTTGAGAATTGGGGCAAGAAATACCTAATGATTAAATGAATAGGCATGTAGAGCCTTGAGGACATATAAGGAACTACTCCATGGTAGCGTGGCAGGGAAGTTGTGTTCATGATCGCTGGCTAAAAGGGGCAATGCCTGGATTCCAAAGCAACTTGACTTTCCTGGATTAAGCTGAGATAGTTTTCAGATTTCTCGGTCTTAACTTTTTTGTAATCCTTTTAAAACTGAGTGTAAAAGGTATTTGCTAGAGGATCCTAAAGTTAATGAGGGGAGGTGTGGGAAAGGAGTTGGTGGACTGATGGTAACACTGAAAGAGAAAGACCTGACCATGTTGTCAGTGGCTCTTCCAGCACAGCCCAGTTCCACCCTCCTTTCCCAAAGGAAGGCCAGTGAGTTCAGGCCTTAATAACAGGATTGGTTTTGATTTCTAAAAGAAGCTGGAGCGAAGAACATAGATTCAGCCATTTTATTTAGTAATAGTAACTTGTTCTGAACAGACAAAAATAAAATAAACCAAAAAAAAAAACCCGACATATTTTTCCTAGGTATGTTTGACCTGGTTTAGTCTTTAATGAAGTGAATGGAAAAACCATCCCTAGATATTTCTGCTTTCAATAGAGTTGGCCATGACTGAGCCCGAAGCCCAGGCTAACTTTACAGCAAAGGTAGTGTGTTATGTTATGTTACAGATAAGCTAGGTTACCTAGCAAGGGTAAAGGACCAGGGTGGCAGCCTTGGGAGGGGCAGTGTCCTTGACTAGTAGCAGTAGTATAACTGGCTGCTTTTCTCTGCTCAGGTCTCAGAGAGAAATCCCTGATGGTCTTACTAGCTGAGGCTGGGTTAGGGGGTCAGGCGGGTAATGAGGTAAAGCATAGAGTAGAGATTTCAGAAGCCTCTCCCATCAAAGCTAAAGCACCACGCCCTGCCCCATGCCCAGATGCTGGAATTGGGACTCTTCAGCACAGAAGGTATTCTCTTTGGGCTGCTTGCAGCCACACGGAAAGCTGGGCCTCTGCCTTGAGAATATCTTGGGTCCAGCAGCTCTTTAGTCCTGGCATTTAGATTCTAGGCTTGAGGCTTCCCTTTAGTACCTCTGACACCAAAGTGCTCAGCTTCTCAGTTTAATAGCCGTCACCTCCTGGGGCTGGAGCTGCAGCTGCCCCACCCCATGACAGCAGGGAAATAGAGAGGGGAACAGGACTTTAAGTGCCACAGGGACAGGACACTGGGCGTGCAAGCACACCGGCTTGTAGACCGTCCTAGATTTCCATGGATGGAGTGTCTCCCCTCCTCCTGGTCCTGTCGGCAGCACAGGGTTTATCGGAAGCCTCAGTGGACACCTCTTTATTCTGAAGAGCAAATTCCACCCCTCCCTTTCCCATCATCAAACCTGAAAGCCTTTGCCAGGCTTTGCATGTTGAAATGAGGATCACTGGCTGTAAGTTCTGGGAACCTGGGGAGTCCTACCCCCCAAACGAGAGCAAGCTACCTGCCCCCATGCTGAGCTCTCTGAATACTTTCTTTCTGCACATTCTGTATATTTGGTCCTATGTACATCTATATTACCTCTGTGTGTGTGTGTGTGTGTGTGTATATATATATATATATATTATCTCTGTTTCTCTTTCTTAGATAAACCTTTGATTTATTTATCATAGCTTAATTCCCCGAGCCTCCAGCTACTTCTTGTCTGCTAACCCAAGTAAGACTCAAGGGTTTCATCGATTTCACTAGGTCCCCCCAGTACCACCCTTTCTCATCTTTGCACCCTGAGTATCCTCCCACATGAGTCATGTTGACCATCCTCTGAAATCTCCTCCCTTAAGATCTGTGCCCAGTGCTCTCCTCACAGTCCAAGTCCATGGTTGGTGTGGTCAGGGATCCCATTGCTCACCAGACCTGGCTGCTTCTAAAGCTTGCCTGATAGCCTGAAAGATGATTTCAGCTCAGAAGAGATGGGGGCTGTAGGCTAGAAAACCACTTAGGGTTGAGGGCAAGGGAGTGTTGTTCTCTGATGGGGCTTATAAGCCAGGTTGTATCAAAAGGATGGTATGATTTAAAGTGCAATTTAGAGCAAAGTCAGGGATTGTGCAGGAGAATGAAAAAGGGTCAGTCAGAAAGTGTTCATTTTGTTATCCAAGAATCTGAGGAGTCTGGAGGCTTGGAATAGACAGTGAGGGAATGGGAAAACAGCATTTCTCTCAGGAGGGAAGCAACTGTACAGAAGAAACTAGGTGGAGGACAATTTGAAAATAGATCAGAAGATACACACACAACGCAGTGCTCTTTGCCTGCACAAGTTGAAAGAAATCAGGTGAGTCAAACATTGAAAAAAGTGTAGAGCCCAGAAGGTGACTCTTTGCCTTCTGTCTTCTGTCTCAGATTTTCAAGTTGTTCTGGTTCTTGTTTGCTTGAGAGCTAGGGAGTAATGGTGGGGTTTACAGTAAGTGGAGAATGAAGGGTTAGTTGAGTTCAAGGAGAGATCATATAGGAGGATCTTGGGCAGTTGTAGTAAATGATAACCATGGGTCCACTCTCCAGATTTTGCGGGTTTCTCTGTAAGGCTCATCTTTACACAGATGCAAATATACATTCTGTATAAGTGTGTAGCTTATAACAATTTGTGTGTTTGTGTGTGTGTGTGCGTGTGTGTGTGTGCATTAGTTGCTATAGCCCACCAGGCTCCTCTGTCCATAGGATTCTCCAGGCAGGAATACTGGAGTGGGTTGCCAGTTCTTTCTCTAGATCTTCCTGACCCAGGGATCAAACCTGGGTCTCCCAGATTGCAGGCAGATTTTTTACCATCTAGGCCACCAGGGAAACCCATAACAATTGGCTGGTCTACCTTAAATAATTTGCCACTTGATTCATACATTGACTCTATGCGAATCCATCTGGGGTGGGGGAGAGTGTTCCTTGGTACCTAAATGAGAACAGGGAGCACTCTTGGGATTTGGAGCTTTAGAGAAAGTTCTGGCATCCATACACCCTTCATGACCTCATACCACAGTCCCCATCAGGGAACAAGGAATGGCCTGAGTCTGATCTCGTAAAATATGCCTTTTAACTTGCCTGAAACTGGCTTCATGGCAAAGGAGAGAAGAGAGAAGACTGATATTCATTTTATACTGTCTCGGGAATGGCTGAGGGAGACCATAGTTATTTGATCAGGAGGTGTAATTTCCTCCCCTCCCAGCACTGCCTAACAGAATAGCTGGCACTTTTCAGAAGGGCACTGGGAGGGGTAACAGTGAATAGTGTCTGCCAGCCACAGAGTTCTGCCTCTGCTCAAACCTTAAAGCCACGCCAATTCCCAGAAGCTGTATACAGCAGTCTGGAAATCTGAGAATGTACTCCTCCCATTTGGTGGGTTGGTTTAACTTTCCTGCGACTCTGTGCCCTGTGAGTCTAGTTTTAGTCAAGCATCAGTGTTGAGAGGAAGGCCCTTGCATTTTCCCTCCCTTCCTTCAGAGCTGGGGTTAAGAGGAGAGTGGGCTGGGCAGGAAAGAATCAGGGAAGCCAGGGACAGTGTAATCAGGAACACTATTTCCAGACCTTTCTGTGGGGCCTGGACATTGGACTTTTTCTAGGGGAATGAATTGTGGAGGGTCATCACATTATGGAACACAGGGAAACAGGGCTACCTGGAGGACAGGTTCAAAGTTTTAAACAGTAGCTCTGTGTTAGTCACCCCACAGTGAAGAATTCAATATTCAGGTTGGGTACAGATGTGGTGGTTGTGTCTTTATGCTTTATATTCCCTGGGAGTAGAGGACATGTGTGTAGGAACTGGGTATCCAAAGAGAGAGTCCAGTTTAGAAACTAGAAAGAGGAGAACAGTGGGGACCAAGGTCCTAGGTTAGAGTCGGGAGTTGCCAACAGAAAGTAAACTACACCATGAAAAACCCTGGCTTCTCTCCATAGGTTTTGGTGGAGAAAAATTATTCTGCCGACCTATATTTCTGAGGGCATATATCCCATCAGAGAGAGAGTCTTGCCTTAGGTAACATGGTAAGTGGGAAGATAGAGAGGGAGGGGGCTCCAGCCTCAAAGTACCAGACATTGGTGGTAATGGGAGGTGGGAGGGAGTCTATTCATCCAGCCGCATGGTCCTTCTAATGTGAGTCTCCAAGCATGGCTGAGGCCTTCTAAGCCACTTCAGCCTAATCTTCCCTCTCCTTCCCCCATCCTGGCTTAAGGGAGTTGTGCATCTTGGGGCCAAAGTGGGGTGAGGTGAAGGGAGGAAAATGTGGACTCCAGGTGACCTCGGGGTTAAAGAAGAGGAAGTGGAGAAGGATGCTTCTGGGGCTCCCCAGTAAGCCTGGATAACAAACATCCCTCACCCAGGAGCCACAAGAAGAAGAGAAACCAGAGGGATGGGGAGGTGGGACTCCAAGCCGTCAGACATTGCTGATGCGCACACTAACGGCACTGCCCTCCTTCTCAGCCTGCTCCCTTAGCGACTCCTCCAACTTGAGCTTTTCAGGGTCTCCATAGCGTACAGTGCTGTCACGGAGGCCGCTTGGAGAGGCTACTTTCACCACTTGGTCAAAAAGGCTGAAGTCTGCTATGTATTTGCCACTGGCTGACAGCGAGATGGCGGGTATGAACTCATAGCCCCAAAGGATCTCCTCTGGCAGGTAGGAAGTGCGCACCTGGCAGGTGGCGCTGGTGGATTCCACTGTCCCACTTAGGATCAGCACCAGCTCAAAGTCGCCCTCACCACTGCGGAGGGGGAGGTCTTTCAAGGGACTGGTCTCATCTACCACGTGGTAGAAAGTAAGGGGGAGGATGAGGAAGGGGCTGTCAGAGGCTGTATCCACTTGGAAAGTCACATTGACCTGGTTGAGGCGGATGTTCTCACCCTCCTTGGTCTGGTGGGTCTGAAGCAGTTTGCCTGTCACCTGGCAGCCAATGAGGAGGCTCTTACGCATGTTGGCCACTCGGATCATAAGGCAGGGCTTCCCATTGTGAGCGGCTACGACTGCGTGCTGGCTGAAACGGATGGTCTCCGCCCGCTTCTTGGGCCGGGCAATCTTTGCCAGGAAGGTACCTGTGATGAAGATCTCCAGGATGGTGGTGAGCACCAGCTGGGCAATAAGAAGCACAATGGCCAGTGGGCACTCCTCACTGATGTAGCGGAAGCCATAGCCAATGGTGGTCTGGGACTCAAGGGAGAAGAGGAAGGCCCCGGTGAGTGTGTGCACCTGTACCACACAGGGGGTGTGGTTGGCCGGGGGGCCCAGCTCCAGCAGGTCCCCGTGGGCCACGGCTACCAGATACCACACTACACCAAAGAGGAACCAGGTGCCTGCGAAGGTGGCAGAGAAGAGCAGCAGCTTGTAGCGCCACTGCATGTCAATGAAGGTGGTCCACAGGTCCTTGAGGTAGAGGAAGCGCTTGTCAGCGATGTGCTCCATTCTCACGTTGCTGCGGCCATCTTTAGTGAGGACTCTCCTCCTCCGGATCCCTGGGCCCATTAGGGGCCGGCTTTCCGTCTGAGTGGTCTGGTTGTAATATACCTTGGCAACCGAAGTCATCTGCAGAGAGCAAGACAGCATAATGAGAGTTACTGCAGAAATCCAGCCAACTCCCAGCCACCCCTTCCCAACAAGAAGGAAGAAGTATTCATTTCAGTGCCACTGATCTGTTCTCTTATTAGCAAATGTTTACTGAGCACTTGCAACATGCCAGGCCCTGTAGTGCAAGATGCTGGGAAGTCAAAAATGAATCTGACAGCTGACAGCAACCTAGCTGTCCAAGAATTCACAGCCTAGTGAGAAAGATACTTGGTCAGCAAAGCAAATAATTGCAATATAGTCTGATATTTTTAATTCTTAGGCGGGGCAGAGAAGAAAAAGTAATAATAAGTTCCCAGTTCCTTGAAAGTGGCAGTGGGACTAAAGAGGGCTCTGCTGGTCTCCTTTCACCACAGAACTGGTTCTGTGAAGATCCCTAATTCTGAAATAGGATCCCTCCCTACTGTCTTGAATGACAACAGCAAGAAAGACTATCCTGTTGTTATCCTTCCAGGTCAGTCCCCCTGAACACACATATGCCCTTAATTTCTCCATTCTCTCCCCAACCTCCACTTCAGTGCTCACTGGTGATACTAAGATACTCTTCTAGCTGAGAAGATAGCAGAAACTACCTGTTCTTCCACCCCTCAAGATGTTCTCTAAGCACCCAGCCCATTTCACTATTTATTATTATTGTCATTATCATCTTTTTGCATTATCTAGGTTTGGGTCTGGAGTGGTGTCAGAAACAGCATAGACAGAACTGAGCAAAAGTAAACAAGCGATGGGGTAGGAAAAACATCTAACTGAAGCCTCCTGGCAGCACTGGGCCGTTTTCCTAAGGACTGGGAGAGATGCCAGATTGTAGGTGGCAAAATTGTCTTGACTGAGTGAAGTAGGAGAGTTGGGAGTGTATATTAGCTCGTGACTATGTGTGCTCAAGTTCAGATTCAGGAATGCTGTTTGTCCTGATAGTAGAAAGTGGGACAAGGCTCTGAAATAGGAGACAACTCATTTAATACAAGGTGCTTGGCACCTCTGCCCAAGGAATAACTTGTACTTTTCCAGCAGAGAAAGAATTATAATAAATTGAGCCCTTGGACTTGATATCTGCTGGCCAGGCCTTCTGGGAAGGAGCAGGTGATCTCTGGGGAGTTTGTTTCTTCTTGGAGAACACAGAGAGGCTCATCACATTCTCCATTCTCAGAAGTCTGTCCCATTGCATTTTATCCTTCTGCACACTGCCCCTTAGCCTGTATTTCCATGGCCTTATTGCTAGAAAGCTCTAAATTATCTAGGTCGATTCATATATTCACCCAGTCAGTCAGTTCAGTTGCTCAGTTGTGTCCGACTCTGCGACCCCATGGACTACAGCACAACAGGCTTCCCTGTCCATTACGAACTCCCGGAGATTGCTCAAAGTCGAGTTTGAGTCAGTGATGCCATCCAACCATTTCATCCTCTGTCGTCCCCTTGTCCTCCTACTTTCAATCTTTCCCAGCATCAGAGTCTTTTCCAATGAGTCAGTTCTTTGCGTCAGGTGGCCAAAGTATTGGAGCTTCACCCAAATAGACACAAAATTGGAGATCACCAACAGACAAGAATCCAAGAATATTCAGAGACAACCAACAGCGCATTTTACACTGCCCACTTGGAACTCATCCACATGAGACTCCTCAGCCAGACATGGCTATTTTGGAGAAGGAGACCCTGTAATTCTGAAGTTTGAAAAATTTTTATTTAGGGCCCAAGTAAAGCCCCATTCAGTACTCAGAAGTAGTAATATTAGTAAAAGAAACAATCACCACAAAACTTGCATCTGTGTGCAGTCACAGTTTACATGTTAGCATGCTTCTCATTTGACCCTCAAACTCTTGAAAGAAATGAAACTTCTATAGAAGATTTTGAAGAACAGGGGAATCTAAAACAGGTTCTAGAGAACAGAAGGCATGCTAGAAAGTTGTGGATGAGTGAGCATGATTTTAATTTTCAAAAAGAAAATTTAAATGCATTTCACAAACTACAAAGAGGTAGACCATAGACAAGACTCTAGAATGGAACATTAAGATAGTGAATGCTTGGGCAGGGTTGGGGAAAGGCAGTTATCAGTAGGACCCAGCATGGGGTTACTAAGAACAAGTCAAATGATGTTAACCTAATTTTCTTTGACAAGGTTACTAATTTGGCACATCAGAGAAATGTAATAGAGAAAGTGCAACTAAGCAAGATTTTTTTTTTTTTTTACAAGATCTCTCGTTATGTCCTTGGGGATAGAGACAAATGAACAAAATGCTTCTCTAATTGGGTGGCTTAAAAATAAAAAATCAGTGTTACTGGTGAGTGGATCATGAGAGCCTGAAATAAGCTTTCTAATGATGTACCAGAGAGCTTTATCTTTGGTCTTGCCCTCAGTCAATGTTCTTAACACTAATTTTATTCAAAAATATAGAACACATGGCCATCGATTATGCAAATGACACAGAGTTGGGACAGATCAAAAAGAAGCCAGATGAGTGGGCCAAATATAACAAAAAGGATAAACATAGGATTACATATTTGGGTCCAAAAATTACCTGAGCAAGTTCTGCAATTGGAAAGATGTGATTTCATAAGCAGAACCATGAAAATAAATGTAAGCATTTTAGCAGAAAGTAATCCAATGTGAGTTACTTATGTGTTTTGGCTGCCAAAAAAGCAGTGCAATTGTAAGTTCCTTGAGTTGAACTAAAGTATCTAAGGATTCAGTTGAGTCTGAACCTCTGTTCATCTCACATCTGCAGTATTGAGTCTCAAGGAACAATCAGGACATGAGGGTCTTCAGAACCAAATCATGTGAGAAGTGGTTGAAGGTAATGGAGAAGTTTACTTGGGAGAAGAGGCAGTCTGAGGGATATGAAGGCTATGTGAGAATATTTGGTTTGAATGCACTGCCATGTGAACACAAGTTTGAGCTCCAAGGGGAACAACCAGGACCACTGAGTTTAAACCATCAAGAAAAAGATAAACTGCCAAGGAAAGGATTCCAGATTGATATGAAGAACATTGTAACAAATGTAGAAAGAGCATCTCAAAAGGTAGAGAGTACCCTGTCCCTGGAAGTGTTCAATGCCAGGTAGGATGAGAACTTTACAGAGATTCTACAGAGGAGATTAGAGCTTTGGATGGGAGGTTTAAAGACTGTCTTTAAGTTTCTGACTACATTCATAGAAGATCAAGATGCCTGCCTCCTTCCTGTCTGTATCGCCTCACTTTATACCATGACATCCAGGGATCCTACACTGAAGTCCTAGCTTTGCTTGTGCTGAGGAGAGACCCTGTATAATCTGGGGAAATGGAAGCTCTTGGGGCTCAAGGGATGTCTTGCTTATTGTTCCCAACATAATAGTCTCTAATTATATATCATTTGGGGGCTTCCCTTGTGGCTCAGTTGGTAAAGAATCCGCCTGCAATGAGGGAGACCTGGGTTCGATCTCTACGTTGGGAATATCCCCTGGAGAAGGGAAAGGCTACCCACTCCAGTGTTCTGGCCTAGAGAATTCCATGGACTGTATAGTCCATGGGGCTCCAAAGAGTCAGACACGACTGAGCGACTTTCACTTCACTTCATATATCATTTTACAGTTTGTGAGACATGTAATTTGACCCCCACACCGTGAGGTAAGTAGGAAACGCATCATTAGAAACTAAGGTTCAAAGACGTTTGCTCCAAGTGGATTTGGAGCCAGAACCCAAGTCTTCTGGCTCCAGAACTTTTAAATTATAGCAACTGCTTGCATATATCCCGAGTTCATTCTCACCGTCTCATGTTCTCAGGAGGTGCCGCTGTAGTTTCCTGTATAGAGGAGCACAGCTAATACAGAGAAGATGGGGCGCAGAGCTTCCAGAGGCCAGTGTTAAGGCGACAGATTCTTGGGCAGTGGAGGTTTGGGCTACTGTTAGTGGTGACTGCCGTCTCCAACTGTGGGCCTGCTGTTGCCAGCCTTTGTATCTGCCTCCTCCAGCTGTTACATGCTGCTCCCAGCTATTGCACTACCTCCCACCGCCAGGCAGCTTTGTTCTCCACAGTACTGAGAATCGGAAGCATATGAACAAATCTGCTACACTCCACCCCCAGGGCTGGCTGGGCCCCTGGAGAAGGGGGCAGCGTAGAGTTCTGGAAATGATTTGTTGCTGCCCCACCTGAAACACATAACTGTCTCCTCTAGAGGGTGCTGTTTCCCCAGAACAGTCCCAGCCAGATACCAGGGACAGTAGCTGAAGAATTCTGAAAACAAAAGCAGCCTCTCAGCTGTCAGACACAATCACCTTCTTTCTACACCAAAAATTAAGCTAATAAGTCCCTAAAACAAAAGCCAGTCACACCTACAGTGATGTCCGGCACGTCCCCTTAGCAAACACCTCTCCCTCCTGATTCACACCTGCAGATGGATCTAAGCTTTATTTCTTTATCTAAGAGCTCATGAGTCATTTATTCTCCAGAATGGATTTATCAGAGCCTTTCTTGAGTACCGGACTGCTCTGCAGTATGCACACTCCTCCTGTGATTAAAACTGATTCCTGGCTCCCCATTGCTCTGAGCACAACATTCAAGGCTCTTCGTGATTTGGTCCCTGCTTCCTCCTTGGCTTTGGTCTGGCCACTTTTCTGCTCATATCCTAGACTCTGGCTCCATAAAGCCCCTCACATCTACCTTTACCTCTGGATCTGCTTTTGCTCTGCCCCGCTCCTTGCCCACCAGGATGATGACCTTCAGCTTATCTTTCAAAACTCACTCAAGTGTTAGTTTCCCCCTTGGAAGCCTGCCTGACAGTTAAAGAAACAGTTCATCTCCACCTCCCCGCCTCCAGAAGCAGTTTGTACACATTCCTATTTTCAAACATCATGGTGTTTTGCAACGGTTTGTTTACAATTGTTTGCCATCTGTGAGTTCTGAATTTAAGGCCACAGACTGTGCACATCACCTGTTTCACTAGTACTGAGTGCAGTTTGTTGAGAAAGTCTGAGTAAAAGGATGACTAGAACTCTGATTTGGACAAAGGCCTGAGTCAGGGCTGCAGCCATGGTCTACCTCATAGGGACCCAAGTTTACACGTGCACAGATGTTTACAAATTCTTTTTTCAAAAGGTGGGATAGAGCAAGCCCCAGGCACAGGTCCCAGCTCCCTCTGGATCTGCAGTTCCCTTTCCAAGAGGATGAAGGAGGAGAACAAGCCTATACACAGCTGTGGGCATTGGGGAGGACTCTGCCAAACGGCATGACCAGAAAGGATGCTTCAGCCCCCTCCCTGAGGCAGTGGAGCAGGGGCAGCTTAGAGCTGTGTACCTGTCAGGCTGGGAGTGGGGTGGGCGGGGAAGCAGCCCTGAGCAAAGAGCTTTATCCTCTCTGTGGCAAGAGCAACCCAAATGAAGAAGCTTTGGGATACGAATTCTAAATGCATCCATTTCCGTGTGTGAATGAATTCTCTTTCTTCTACTTCTGCCCCTCTTTGGTTTCCTAAATAGTTAACAGTGCCAGGACTTCCCTGGTGGTCCAGTGGTTAAGACTTCGTGCTCCAATAAAGGGAATCCTCAGAATGGGAGAAAATAATTGCAGATGAAACAACTGACAAAGGATTAATCTCCAAAATATACAAGCAGCTTATGTAGCTCAATACCAGGAAAACAACCCAATCAAAAAAATGGGTGGAAGACCTAAACAGACATTTCTCCAAAGTAGACATACAGATGGCCAACAAACAGGAAATGATGCTCAGCATCACTCATTACTAGAGAAATGCAAATAAAAACTACAATAAGGTATCACCTCACACCAATCAGAATGGCCATCATTTAAAAATCTACAAATGCTGGATAGGATGTGGAGAAAAGGAAAACCCTCTTGCACAGTTGGTGGGAATGTAAATTGATAGATATGGCTGCTATGGAGAACAACATGAGTCCTTAAAAAAAAAAAACTAGGACTAGAACTACCATGTAACCCATAAATCCCTCTACTGGCCATATATCCTGTGAAAATCGTAGCTGAAAGGGGCACATGTATCCCAGTGTTCGTTGCAGCACTTTTTTACAGTAGCTAGGACGTGTAAGCAGCCTAGATGTCCATCAACAGATGAATGAATACAGAAATTGTGGTACATATATGCAACGGACTGTTACTCAGCTTTAAAAAAGTACACATTTGAGTCAGTCCTAATAGGTGGGTGAACCTATAGCCTATTGTACAGACTGAAGTAAGTCAAAGACAAATACTGTATATTAAGCATATATATGGAATCTATACAGATGGTACTGACGAACCTATTTGCAGGGCATCAGTGGAGATGCAGATATAGAGAACAGACTTATGGGCACGGTGTGAGAGAGAGAGGATGAGGCGAATTGAGAGTAGCATGGAAACATACATTACCACATGTAAACTAGATAGCCAGTGAATTGGCTGTGTGACACAGGGAGGTCAACCCAGTGCTCCATGACAACCGAGGAGGGCTGGAGGGGGAGGGAGCTGGCAGGGAGGTCCAAGAGGGAGAGGACGTATGTATACCTGTGGCTGACTCATGTTGATGTATGGCAGAAACCAGCACAATATTGTAAAGCAAATAACTTGCAATAAAAAATTAAAAAAAAAAGACTCTGTACTCCCAATGTAAGTGGCACAGGTTTGATCCCTGGTCAGGGAATTAAGATCCTGCATGCATGGTACAGCCAAAAATTTTTTTAAATAGTTAACAGTGCCATAACTTCCAAGTTAACTGCATTGAAAATGTTTCACAACATCTCAAACTCTGCTCCTTCCTCATCCCAATATTCATCAGGTGCCACATGCTGTGGATTTGTTACTATGTCTCTTCCCCCTCATTTCATTGTCTGACTTCAGGTCCTTAATACCTTTTGGCTGAACCATCAACCTCCTACTCATCTCCTGTCTCTATTCTTTCTCTCCCCAAATCCTTCCCACACTGCTACCGGATCACTCTTCCTAAGCTACGCCTCTGATCACGAATCAGTGCACATGCATCCGGTACTTCACATAGCACTTCTACTCTCGTGGCATTCCTATGAGATATTAAGGTTACAATCCTTATTTTATGAATGAGGAAACTGAAGCCAAGGGAGATGATGTGATTGGTAAATCGAGGTCTTTGCTCTCCCAAACTTTCTCCCTCCAAACTCCATTTGTCATTGTACTATAACTATCTCAGATCCTTCCCCAGCTCAATCCCTTCTACTCTTGGTTTAGGTTTTACAGATGATGTGTCCACTAGGTATCAAAGACAGGCCAAACTCAGTCTGGAGCATTCGCAGAGTCTGCTTCTGTACCTTCTTTCCAGCCTTCTTTCCTGCCTCTTCTGTCCTTAGCAAACTTCAAACAAACCAGCAGTCCCCTGCTCCCTATTGCACAAACCCCGGTTTTCCTGCCTTCAAAGGGCTGTTCATGCTCCTGTCTCTTCCTGGACTCCTTTTCTCCTTGTCTTTATATAGCTGAGATATCTTTCAGAGCCCATTTCAAATGATTCCTTTTCCATGAGGACTTCTCTGACCCCCACAGCCTTAAGTAAAGCCTCTGAAAAAAAAAAAATATATATATATATATGTGTGTGTGTGTGTGTGTATTTATATTCCATCTATATCTTCTATTGCGCGTCTACTTGGTATAACATGTATCTTCTACTACAAAGAAGCTTATTGAAATAAGGATTCAGGTATAGCATATTTCGATTAGCCTGACATATGATTAACACAATGTATGACACACAGTAGGTACTCAAGAAGTAGTTTCAGTCAGGTCAGTCGCTCAGTCGTGTCCGACTCTGCGACCCCATGAATCACAGCACACCAGGCCTCCCTGTCCATCACCAACTCCCGGAGTTCACCCAAACTCATGTCCATCGAGTCGGTGATGCCATCCAGCCATCTCATCCTCTGTGGTTCCCTTCTCCTCCTGCCCCCAATCCCTCCCAGCATCAGGGTCTTTTCCAATGAGTCAACTCTTTGCATGAGGTGGCCAAAGTATTAGAGTTTCAGCTTCAGCATCAGTCCCTCCAATGAACACCCAGGACTGATCTCCTTTAGGATGGACTGGTTGGATCTCCTTGCAGTCCAAGGGACTCTCAAGAGTCTTCTCCAACACTACAGTTCAAAAGCATCAATTCTTCAGTGCTCAGCTTTCTTCACAGTCCAACTCTCACATCCATACATGACCACTGGAAAAACCATAGCCTTGACTAGATGGATCTTTGTTGGCAAAATAATGTCTCTGCATTTCAATATGCTATCTAGGTTGGTCATAACTTTCCTTCCAATAGGTTGAGTGTCTTTTAATTTCATGGCTGCAATCACCATCTGCAGTGATTTTGGAGCCCCCCAAAAATAAAGTCTAACACTGTTTCCCCATCTATCTGCCATGAAGTGATGGGACCAGATGCCATGATCTTTGTTTTCTGAATGTTGAGCTTTAAGCCAACTTTTTCACTCTCCTCTTTCACTTTCATCAAGAGGCTTTTGAGTTCCTCTTCACTTTCTGCCATAAGGGTGGTGTCATCTGCATATCTGAGGTTATTGATATTTCTCCTGGCAATCTTGATTCCAGCTTGTGCTTCTTCCAGCCCAGCATTTCTCATGATGTACTCGTGGAGGAGGAAGTTAAATAAGCAGGGTGACAATATACAGCCTTGATGTACTCCTGTTCCTATTTGGAACCAGTCTGTTGTTCCATGCCCAGTTCTAACTGTTGCTTCCTGACCTGCATATAGGTTTCTCAAGAGGCAGGTCAGGTGGTCTGGTATTCCCATCTCTTGAAGAATTTTCCACAGTTTATTGTGATCCACACAGTCAAAGGCTTTGGCATAGTCAATAAAGCAGAAATAGATGTTTTTCTGGAACTCTCTTGCTTTTTCAATGATCCAGTGGATGTTGGCAATTTGATCTCTGGTTCCTCTGCCTTTTCTAAAACCAGCTTGAACATCTGGAAGTTCACAGTTCACATATTGCTGAAGCCTGGCTTGGAGAATTTTGAGCATTACTTTACTAGCGTGTGAGATGAGTGCAATTGTGCGGTAGTTTGAGCATTCTTTGGCATTGCCTTTCTTTGGGATTGGAATGAAAACTGACCTTTTCCAGTCCTGTGGCTACTGCTGAGTTTTCCAAATTTGCTGGCATATTGAGTGCAGCACTTTCACAGCATCATCTTTCAGGATTTGAAATAGCTCAACTGGAATTCCATCACCTCCACTAGCTTTGTGTGTAGTGATGCTTTCTAAAGCCCACTTGACTTCACATTCCAGGATGTCTGGCTCTAGGTGAGTGATAAAACCATCATGTTATCTGGGTCATTAAGATTTTTTTGTACAGTTCTTCTGTGTATTCTTGCCACCTCTTCTTAATATCTTCTGCTTCTGTTAGGTCCATACCATTTCTGTCCTTTATAGAGCCCATCTTTGCATGAAATGTTCCCTTGGTATCTCTAATTTTCTTGAAGAGATCTCTAGTCTTTCCCATTCTATTGTTTTCCTCTATTTCTTTGCATTAATCGCTGAGGAAGGCTTTCTTATGTGTCCTTGCTATTCTTTGGAACTCTGCATTCAGATGCTTCTATCTTTCCTTTTCTCCTTTGCTTTTCGTGTCTCTTCTTTTCACAGCTATTTGTAAGGCCTCCTCAGACAGCCATTTTGCTTTTTTGCATTTCTTTTCCATGGGGATGGTCTTGATCCCTGTTTCCTGTACAATGTCACGAACCTCCATCCATAATTCATCAGGCACTCTATCAGATCAAGTCCCTTAAATCCATTTCTCACTTCCACTGTATAATCATAAGGGATTTGATTTAGGTCATATCTGAATGGTCTAGTGGTTTTCCCCATTTTCTTCAATTTCAGTCTGAATTTGGCAATAAGGAGTTCATGATCTGAGCCACAGTCAGCTCCCAGTCTTGTTTTTCCTGACTGTATAGAGTTTCTCCATCTTTGGCTGCAAAGAATATAATCAATCTGATATCTGTGTTGACCATCTGTGATGGTCCATGTGTAGAGTCTTCTTTATCAAGAAGTAGTTTATGAGTAAATAAATGAGGAGGAGGGTACTCCCAAATCACTCCAGCCACAGGGGCCAATGTAAGCATACTGAGAATCCTTCTCCACGAGGACCAAGGGCATATGGAAGCTCTTGGTCTGGGGACAACAGATAGAACTTCACTCTGGTTCAGGGTCTCTGTCCCTCTGAGGCCTTCTCACTCCCCATTCTTGTTTGTATCTTTTGATTTTTTTCTTATGATGATTTTTCTCTTTCCTGTATCCACTGAAATGCCAATAACTAATTATCAGCACTATTAGATATGCAAACAAACCAAACACCCTCATCTGTAATGATGCACCCCCTGCATAGGCATATTTATGCAAGTCTCAGGTGTGTGTTCGTGCATTTATACAATGAACATTTACTAGGTGCCAGATTCTAAACAGGACACTGAAATTATGGAGGTAAGTTGGATATAGATTCTAGCCTTGAGCGCCTTACAATCAAATAAGGGAGACAACCACAAAGCAGGCAAAATGTGATAAGTGCCACGGGGTGAGGGGAAGATCCATGAAGTCCTGGGGAACTTTGCAAAGGGAAAGGTGACGTCTAGCTCAAGGCAATGGGGCTGGAAAGACAACCAATATGTATTGACGGAGCACCTATTAAGTGCTAGGCACTGGGCTAAGCTGTTGGGGATATTTTAATGTTATCTCCTATAATCGCTATTATCCTCATTTTTTTTTTTTTTTTTTAACCAGGAAACATAATCAGTAAGTAACAAGCAAGAGTTGAGGTTTTTCCTCCACACCTGACTGTTTCACCCAGGGGAGATTATGTTAGAGAAATGTGGCACTGGGACTGTGCCTGAAGGCAAGATTTGGACCCTTAGAGACTGGAGTTTGGGGGTGGGGTCAAAGAGAAGGCCCCTCAGGGAAGAGAGCTGTAGGAACAAAAGGTATAGCGTTGAGGTGATCCAGGGCCAGCAGGGGAGAAGAGCCAGTCATTTTGGTAGAAGTGTTGAGAGCACATGAGACTTAATGGGACAAATGGGAAAACAACGATGGGCTCTGATCCCATAACACCCTCCTGCCTTGTGGTCAGCTTCATGGATTTAAAGGTTGGGCTTAGAATGAGGGGCATGAGCCACGTGGCCTGGGTATGGAGCCCAGCGCCTCCCACAGGGATCAGATTCAGGGACTTGGTCCCCTGCCTGTAGTGCACACCCATTCAGAGCCCGGGGGCGGGGGGGGGGGGGGGGGGGAGTCTTCTCTTCTGACCACAGAGTACTTCCTCTTCCTGGCGGCTGGTTCAGGGAAACAGGAGAGAGAATGAGGGCAACTATCATTTCCTGAATGCCTAGTTTAGACCAGCACATCACATTTCACCTTTGCAGCAACTCAGGAACAGAGTTTTGTTTTGTTTCTTTTTTTTTTTTTTAAGATTTTTTTTTTTTTTTTTGATGTGGACCATTTCTAAAGTCTTTATTGAATTTGTTACAATATTGCTTCTGTTTTATGTCTTGGTTTTTTGGCCACAAGGCATGTGGAATCTAAACTCCCCAACCAGGGATCAAACACGCACCCCCTGTGTTGAAAGGCGAAATCTTAACCACTGGACCGCCCAGGATGTCCCAGGCAGGATTTCCATTCTTCAGTTCCTTATGGAACTTGGGTGCAAGGAGCCCAGGTGACCCAATATATAAGTAGCAGAGCTGAGATTAGTATCTAGTTCTGGCTGCATTACAAAGTTCTCTCCACTATAGCTTCAGGTTAATATTACAGTGACCTTGCCTTTGCTGAGCAGATTTCACACTCAACAACACCTAGAGAAGATGGACACCTAGAGCAGGATGGGGGCTCGCAGGAGCCAGGTGTGCAGAGTGCGCAGCAATCACCCAGGGTGCGTCTGAGGGTTGGTGGTCATGCTCTCTGTTGTGTGACTGCTCCCGTCCTAGTGTTCCTTCTAGGTCTGCATGACAGGTCTTTATCCTCCCCATTCCTTCCCTTGGACTCTGCTCCCCACTCTCTTCTCATCTCTTCTATCATCTGCACTGCCCTGCTCATATTTCATACTGACTGTTTTACCAAAATGTGTCTCCCCTTGTCTATCCTTCTTTTCACCTTCCTCTTTGTCTTTTCACTCCCCCTACATCTGTCTGGCCCATCCCTTCTTCTCCTCCAAGTTTCTTCTGCCTCCTGTCTTGCATCCTGGACATGTAATTTTGGAAGAGGGTGATATAGAGGAATACTGTGTGTGTGTGTGTGTGTGTGAGAGACAGTCACTCAGTCATGTCCCACTCTTTGCCACCCTATGGACTATAGCCCACCAGGCTCTTCTGTCCATGGGATTCTCCAGGCAAGAATACTGGAGTGGTTAGTCATTCCCTTCTCCAGGGGATCTTCCCGACCCAGGGATCAAACCCAAATCTCCTGCATTGCAAGTGGATTCTTTACTGTCTGAGCCACCAGGGAAGCCCGAAGGAATACTGTGCTGTCCATCAAATCACACCTCTGACCTCCAAAATCTGTCACTGTATCCCCACCCACATCCCAAAGCCAAGGTGCCTATGTTAGTAGAGGCATTCTAAGCCCCACAACCTCCTGTTCGCCCTGTTTCTTCCCTCCAAAGATGGCTTCTTGATGCAGGGATTTGGAAATGGGGTCAGAAAGGGAGGCAGTTTCTAGGAAGATAGGAAGAGTTCCCACTATCCAATTATTCTAGGTTTGAAGGTACAGGAATACCTGAACCAATCACAGTGGGGTATAGATAAATGAATGGGAGGCTAAAAACAGGAAGTCGTAGTGCTAGCTCACTCTCTGTCCCAACAACAGCCCATCATGCTCGGGTGCTGTGTGCTGGGAGAGCCCTGTGCACAAATAGTAGGGTTGTGAGCATGATCGGACTCAGAGCTGGAAGCGGGGTGGGTCTCCAAGCCCATACACATCTTAGACAGCTGAGTTAGGTGTGTGTCTGAGCCTAGCGTCCTAGAGACAGAGCCAGGATATCAGGAACTCATAGGTAGGCAGTGGGCTGGACTGGGAACAAGAGCTTTTGGTACCTGCCTCAACTCTGCCTCTGACTAACAGTGATCTTGGGTAAGTATTTAAACTTCTTCGGCCATTATTTCCTTAACCGTGGAAAAAAGGGCATCATATTAGCTCCATACTTCTCAAAATAGGGTGCCAAGAGGTGCTCAAAGCCACAGGATTAAATTTAACATACCTTCCTAAGATATCAATTTCACTCAAGGATTCTGAGGGGAAATCTTATTTTACTATTAAACATAGTTAATATTACACAGTTAAGTGTTAGTCACTCAGTCGTGTCCAACTCTTTATGACCCATGGACTGTAGCCTGCCAGCCTCCTCTGTCCATGGGATTCTCCAGGCAAGAATACTGGAGAAGGTCCCTGCTCCAGGGGATTTTCCCAACCCAGGGATCGAACCCAGGTCTCCTGCATTACAGGCAGATTCTTTACTGTCTGAGCCACCAGGGAAGCCCCAATATTTAACAAACGATGTAAAACAGAGTAGAGTGAAAATTTTATGTAATTTAAAAGACAAAACAGATTTCAAGGATATCCAGGGTGTGGGAGCTTATGACCCACCCCTGTATCTTCTGGGATAAAATTCCTTCTGCCTTTTAGAACCTGTTGCTGGGTCAATTTGGGATGCACTGTGCTTGAGAGTTATCAAGATCATGTCCTGCTTTAAAGTCCATGTCTAGCCTGAGCCCCTCCCCGTGCAGATGGGTCCCATCCCTCCCACTGGCTTTGGTGGAGACAGGAGACTACTACTTAGCCTCCTCTCACCAACCATATTATCTCTGTTTTGGATACCAGCTCCAACTTGAATAGCGACCTTGGAGGCCTCCAGGAGGAGATCAGCTGCACAGTGGGGACTGAAAAGAAGCATTTCTACGCTTCCAAGTGTTCTAAATGTGAGCGAGGGGAAGAGAGGAGAAAGGAGACGGTGTCAAGGAAGGCCTAGAAGAAAAGCACTGCGGGGTTATGTAAGCCCTCAACGTTGGGAGAGGAATGGAGCTGGGTTTGGGGTTCTTTTGAAAGTTGATGTCTTTGTTCATTAATCTTCCTCCTGTCCTGCCCCAAAGAAAATAAACAAATAGAAACTGAGCCAGATGCACACAAATCTTGAGGTGGGGAAAAAAGGGCCGTGTGTGTGTCCGGGGCCTGCCTTGCCAGCTGAGTCACTGCAGGCTCTGCCTCCCACCCTCCTGTCTCCTTCCCCTTCCCTCCCATCCTCTAGCCTCAGCCTGACACAAGGCCCTGGCCCAAGGAAGAATAGGCTTTTCTTCCCTTGTGTCAACGTTTGGAAAGTTCTCATAGTCTGATCAAAAGAAAGGATAAAAGCCTTCAAAGCATTTCCTGGGAGCCTATGACCTCCATTTGGCCCTTCTGACCCTCTTGTGCTTTCCGGTCAGAAGAGGGAGGAACACAGAGATGGAGCCCTGTCAGATGTTCTCCTCTGTCCAGACGCCACCCCAGTCAGTGTGGGCTGATTAGGACCACAGCCCCTTCCTCCGCCCCAATTCCCTGGCAGTGACTCCTGTCCCATATGAGAAGGGAACAGCGTTCCTGCAAAGAACTACCGGGGCGGGGGGAGGGGGATGGTTCTTCAGGGACCTCCTTCCCCCAGCTGGAGAGGGAGAGGACTTCCTGGCACGTGCAGCCGGTCACGACTGCCTCTTTGATGCACCTGCCTCCCCTTGCCCCCGGCGTGCGCTCCCTCTGTGAGTCACCACCCGGCCACAGCATCTGCCCCTACCCATTGTGCGGGGCCGCAGGGCTGCACATCCTGGTCCTGTGAGGAGCTTGGCACCATCCAGAGTTCAGCTGAGGACAAAGGATGCACCAGTGCCTCCTCAGCCCCAGCTCCAGCCATCCGGGGAGCCTCCCGGCCTGGCCCCGTCTGGGTCCTCACCTCAGAAGAACGTCTCAGAGATATTAACCCACCCCTCCTCACCTCGACTAAAGAACCAGAAAAATCAGGCGCTAAGACACAGCTGAGGCGCTGAGAAGCAATGGCATTAATATAAATAACATCCGTTGTCGTTGTTATTCTATTGTCATCGGTAAGACCTGAGACAACGAAGAGGTCCCCAAGGACACTGGGGGAGGTTTCAGAGGAGCTGGGCCGGCGATGACCAAGGGCTTGGTTCAAGACTCGTGTTCATGTGTCAGCTGCCCTGACTCTTTAATCAGGCACCACCTGGCCGGGGTTCCTGAGATTCTCCATAGAACCCAACTGATCCCCAATGATACTAGTTGAGAGGATCACCCTAGTCTGGAAGTTAGAAGTATTCTTCCAGACAGAGCCCCGCTGGGAGAGTTCACCCCCACGCCCAGCTGCATTTAGCATAGAGGGTGCTGGCAAGATTACAGATGGCTGGAGGGGAGCAGAAGAGATGAGAGCACTCCGCAAATTCAAGCTTCACCAGGTTACCTGGCCCCGACACCCCGCCCCCCGGTCTGTGCTGAAGCTCACCTTCCCACCACCAGGGGGCAGGGCACCCCAGCCCCAGGAGACTGCCTGTGCCCAGAGCAGCTGGGCTACACCTGCCCTAGCCGCCCTACCTCCACCCCAGCCCCCTCCTTTTACTATTAGGTTAAAGCATACAAAATTACCCATTTTTCAAAATGTCAGCAATCTCAAGTGGTCCAATCTATTAATATTTAATAACAATAAAAACAAGAGCACCAGTCTCCTTCAAACTACCAGGGTCTGCGTTCTGCAAAGCATGTTAGAAGCAATTTCACTTGATCCTCACAGCCAGCTGGGTGGCAGCTAGAGCTCCAAGAAGCTCTCTCCAAGGTCACAGCTCAACTTCCAGTCATCAAATCCAAGGGCATTTTGTCAGCCCTTGACCCCAGCAGTCTCTCTGCATCCTGTGAGACTGATGACCAGTCTGTCTGTTCTGGACACTCTCTCCTTTGACTGTCCTTTGACTCTTAACTGCGATGTGATGGGGATCCACTGATCTGGAGACCTTGATTAGCTCTTAGCAGCTCTGCCACGTCTAGGCTTTGGGATTTGGGGAAAATCACTTAAACTCTTTGAGTTTCCTTTTCCTTTATTTGCAAAAAAAAAAAGGGGGGGGGGTGTCTAATGATGCCTACCTCACCAGGGTGTTGGGAGAGTTAGATAAGCACACAGATGTACCAAGAGCACTGGGTGGGCCAGTACAGCCTGTGTGGAGGGTCTCACCATCACTCTCTGAGGTGTTCCTCCAGGCTCTCTCCTCCGTCTCTCTTTCCTTTTCTTATTTTTTTAATTTTTTGGCCCCACAGTACGGCTGGTGGCATCTTAGTTCCACAACCAGGGATTGAACCTGCATACCCTGCATTGGAAGCGCAGAGTCTTAACCACTGGACCACCAGGGAAATCTCATCTCCCTGTCTCTTTACATTTGGCCCATCTCTCTTGCTGTGGCCTCTCGCTGATGCTGAATTACTGATGTTTCTCAGGGATCCTCTTTGGCTCTCATTTCTAACCACTCTGCTCTCACTTCCTCGGCTGTTTCAGCCACTCCCACGGATCTCCCCTCACCTCTGCCCCCTAGGTCCAACCCTTACAGGCTCCCTCTAACTGGAGGTAACAGTTTTACCATGTTCAGACTCACACGCTATTCTCAAAAGGGAGTCTCTTCTGTGCTTCCCCTCTTGTTCGCAGAATCACCACCCATTCAGTGCTCAAGCTGCAACCTTAGAGTCACCCTCCGTTTCTCTCTTGCCCCCCATCCAGCGGCTCACTAGGTCTTATCAATCTGCCTTTGTGGGCTTCTCTCCGTCTCCTTTGAGGCTACCCAAGTTCTCTTTCACCTGAAACACTGCAATGATCTTCTGTCTCCGCACCCCCCAGCCTCGCCTCCCTCACCTCCACCTCCTCAGCCGCAGCAGCGCCTTTCAACAACACAGTTACATCCCATCGCTCTGGCTTTCCATCCTCAAAGAGTTCCACAGCTTCTGCAATAAAACCCACGCATCTAGACATAGCATTCTGAATCCTTCCCCATCTGATGCCACCCTGATTTTCACAGCCTCTCCCTCTGGTTCTTTTCCCCTTCGGACCTCATATTCTAGCCATACAGAACTGCCACTGGCTCTTCAAATGCAGCCTGCACCACCACTTGCATGGTCCCCAAGCTTTTATCGAGCAGGCCCCTCCACCTAGAATGCCCGCTAGATGCCCTCTACGTTCCTGGAACGTTTTACCACGGCATCAGTTCAGCACTCCTCTGTCCTTGAGAGATGGTGAGCGCTTTGAAGGCAGAGGCTATATCTTAGTTCTCTTTTCAGCAGGTGCCTTTGAACTTAACCTAATTGATTAGTATAGGGAAAGGACTTAGACATGAAGTCCTGGTGTGACTCCTGGCTGGGGATGCCAACCATGCTGCAGGTGGGCCGTCACTTACTCCACCTCCCGCCCTTCAAAGATATCACCAGTTCATCACAGTCCATTTGTTTTTTCTCACTGAGCCTCAGAATCTTTCTCAACATGGTGATACAGAAAGCCATTTTCCAATGCAGTTAGCCTTACAAAGGAAACCTGTTTGTTATCTTGGCAGGTCTGAGTCACAGCCAGAGGTCCCCATCTATTCTTCTTTTCCACTATTGGCCATCCTGGTCTGTGCCATTTACCAGGCATGGGAACGCCAATCAATCTCTTCGTCTCTCTAGGGCTCTATTTCCTCACCTAAGGAGGCAATAAAACCTTCCATTGTGTGGTTGGGATTACAGAAGTTACAGTTTCTGAAATCTCTATGGCCCTTATGTAAATATAAGGTATTATTATTAGCCTACTTTGCAGATGAAAGAAAAATATCTACCAAATTAGAGAAACTAAGGCTCAGAGAGGTAAAGTAACTTGCTAACGTTTATATAATGGCAAAGCTGGACCTCTGTTCTCCAAGCCCGGTGGATCTTTACTCATGGTGCCTCTCCATACCCCCTCGGGCTTGATGGTGCTCCAGCTCCCTGTCTTATCTGTCCTTTCTGCAGGGTAACAGTGCTTCATGGAGTAGGACTTCCTATAGCCCTGGAATTGGAGGAGGCTTTCAGCCCACCTCCTTCATCCTACTTCCCTATAATTCCTAAGGCGAAGCTCCCTCCAAACCCATTCACCCTGCCAAATGGTAGGAAAGGTGTTCAGTGAGGGATGCCCAATAGAATCCAGCTCCTCCATCATGCTCTGCAGCCCTTTGCCCTCCTGCTCCCCCCACCCCCCGCCTTGATGGCTCCAGGCAGCTGGCAGGCTGTTCAAAGCCCAAGATGAGGGGTAAAGCACAGAGCTGTTTTGAAATGCATCTCTGAAGAGAGCACACTGGATCTCAGTTAAGTTCCTTATGTCTTCACCTGAAGTTTCTACCCTCTCAGAGGGGCAACTGAAGTACCAGGCTCTACCAAAATCTATAAGGACTACGAAGTGTGGCCAGGGGGAAGTCTTGATAGGAACTGAGAATTCTCCTGGTGTGCAGGCTACAGATGAGCAGGAAGTTGTCAAGAAGGGTGTGCAGATCCTTGTGATTGGCCAGGGGGTGACTGAGGCCAGGAAGGTACCCCCATTAGCTGTGGAGTACTCAGGAAACAAGGCACTGATGTGCAGGTCCAAAGGACGATAATGCCTTGCTTACCCAAGGTGTCGGGGCGGAAGTGGTCTCCATTCCCCCTGCTGATGGAGCCTTAAAAGAATAAGTCACTAAGCAATGATCAAACAAATTTTGTTTAAAACTTTTTACAGAGCCCAGGATGCCAGGCCCGAGGAGATAAGGTTTCTGGGGTGGAGGCCAGGGAGCCACTGAGCTGTCACCAGGTCTGCCACCAGAACCCGGGAGACCAGAGAGAGGCCAGGTTGATGGGACTGGCTCCTTAGGGTCCTGGGACCAGTGTGACCTCCCACCTGAGAGAAAACAGGGAAGCTGACTACCTCCTGGCTGAGGGTCCCCTTCTCTATCTCCTTTCTTGTCTGGGACCTTAGCCATTGTGTGGCTAGCCGGTGGAGGCCCCAAGAGGCAATGTAAGCAGTGGAGGAGGCATGAGCGTTACACACAGTGTGGAAGCACCCTCAGGAGAAGCTGCCAGAGGGGCCTTTTATCTGTTCCATTTCTTCCAGGAAGGATCATGCTCCCCTTCCCAATCAGAAGGATCATTTCTTTTATTTTAAATTATTTATTTATTTGGAAGCTCTAGGTCTTAGCTGCAGCATGCGGGATCTAGTCCCAGACAAAGGCTGGAACCCGGGCCTCCCTGCACTGGGAACATGGAGTCACTAGACCATCAAGAAAACCCCAGGAGAATCATTTCTGAACTGCTTCCTGACCAGTGCAGCGTTCATCTTGGTCACCTCCTCAGTGCCTAGTACAGAGCTTTGGCTAAGTAGTTCTTGGCTTTAAAAGAACCCATAGGATTGATAATTGTACATCTCTTTTCCCTCCCTCAGGCCCCCTTTCTGGCGAGTGACCTGCTTCATCCTTGGGAAGCCCTTCCTCCGAGTTTCCCATGACAGTGTCAGCCTTTGAACAGCGGAGGGCGCTGACTCGGTCTCCCCATCAGCCTTTACTCCAGGCTGAAGACCTGTCTTCTCTCTGGTTTCCCTCTGTGCTCACTCCGCACTGCCCTCAGCCCACCTCCGCCAACACTCTCACGTCTCTATATCATGAGGGGGCAGTGTGGCAGCCAAGGTCCACAGTGGGTACACAGGGAGCCTCAGTGCCAGAAATCCAGAGTCTTCAGCAGAAAGCAGATCTTTCTTTCATGGCGGGAAAGGAGACTGGCAGAAAACCCCAGACCTGGACCCCAGACGGGGCCCAAGTCAGACAAGTGGGGCCCAGAGCTTCTCCCGGGACCAGCCAGGTCCTCTTGGGGAGCCCAGTGCTTCCCTGTACCCACATGACCAAAGACAAGAGGACTGAGCTTGGGAAAAAGAAAAGTAGGAAAAGGAAGATGCAGTTAAAGTGGAGGGACCCCAGCTCACAAGCTCCTAGGGTTACAGGCAGCAGAGTGTGTAATAAGCTGCCCTCTGCTGCCCTCTCCAGCATCAGTGTTCTTGGCCCTCCACGTGCCCCTCACACACGGCCTCTGATCTCCAGCCACACTAAGCTGCTCCCAGCGCCTGAATGGGCCATGCTTTCTCTAACCAACAGTTCTCGGCAAGCAGTGGGGCCTCTTCCGTGAAGCTCCCTTCCTCTCCCCACTCTCCTCGGTCGGTCTCTACCCCTCCTTCAAGCCTCAGTGTGGATGTCAGTTTCTCTGGGAAGCCCTTCTGGATGCCCATAGCCTCGCTGTGAGTTGCTGCCCCTCGTCCGTGTCCCCGTGTGCCGTGGACTTCCCTGCCTCAGTCCTTACAATGAGCCAGGCCGTGTGCTGTGTGTTCACACACTGCATCATCCTATATCCTCCCTGGGAGCTGGGTGATGCCATTGCCCTCATATGAATGGGGGGAACCAGACTCGCCCAGGAGGACCACTAGTGAGGAGGAGGTGACTGCAAGGTGAACCCAGGCCCACTGAAACCGAGGTCTGTGCTTTTCCTTTGACCGCTCTACCACCATGGGGTGTTGGCGTTGGGAGGCCCCCATGGTCATCTTGTCCAATCCCCTCATCCCATCGAAGAGGAAGCCAAGCCCCAGAAAAGCTGAGTAACTTTCCCACAGTCACAGAGCTGGCTTGTAGCACCAGAATCAGAGAATGACCCTGACTTTCTTCTTCATCCCAGCCTCTCTCTTCCTACAAGATCTTTTCTTGATCCTCGGGTGCTGAAGGGCCAACCTGGGAGCATTAGCCACTGAGGTTTCCCCTCCAACCACAGCCCCAGCCCAGGGTGTGCAGTGTGCCCCGCCCATCAGCAGGCCTCAGGAATCTAACCCAAACCCTAACCCGCCCTCCCACAACAGCAGCTGGCCCAGAGATAGACCCAGAAGAGCTGGAAGAAACAGCAGATAGGGGGCCCATTAGGAGAGGGCAGACCCAGTGACACTCTCTGTGGGGTTTGTGAAGCTGATCAAGAGAGTTTCTCTGAGACAGCTGGAAATCACGCGGCCTACAGGGGCTCTGAGCCCCTTTGAAACTGTCTCCTAGATGCCCCCCACCCCCGCCACCTCTGTTCAATAGGAGACTTAACCAGGCCTCTCTTTCTCAAGGGGAGTGGGTCGTCCACCTCTCTCCATCCTTCCCCTTTGCCTGGTAATCCCTTACACCCAGGAAGTGCTTCCCATTAAGTCAAAACTGACCTATTGCTGCCTAAGCAATTTCCTCTTATTTTCACCCTCGATGGAGATGGAACCCCATAGGTGCCCTGAGCTTCTGATGTGTATTCAGGAAACTGACCCACCTTCCCTGACGCGTGTCCTCGACACTCCCTTTCCTTCTCAGGTCTCAGGCATGCAGAACAATCCTGACCCTCAGACAGGAACCTAGAGAAGGTCTACTGTACCCTGGGAGGGAACTGCTCCATTGTTCCCCAGCTATCCACTTATTCCTCATCCACATTCCTTGTTTGAGTAGAAGTTGGGGGGCAGGGTGGCACGAAGATATTGACTAGATGCAGAACTAGATTCAGAGGTGGCTTCCCCGAATCCCTCCTCTGAGCCAGAGTGCTGCTGGACGGGCTGAAGATTTTGGCCAGGCCCCCTTCTCCAACGGGGAGCATTTGAAGGGGCACTTGGAGAAGGAAGAACCAGAGAATAAAGACTGGGGCAGAGTGTTCATGCATGGAGGAAGACAGATGAATCACGCAGCTTAAGCTGAATCTGGTAGCAAGCCGGGGAGCATCCAAGATGAGCAGTGGGGTGAGGAATAGAAGGGTCCTCCTACTGGTAAAGATTTCACCAGCAATGCAGGAGACCTGGGTTTGATCCCAGGTCTGAGCCACCAGGGAAGCCCATGAACACTGGAGTGGGTAGCCAATCCCTTCTCCAGGGGATTTTCCTAACCCAGGAATCAAACTGGGGTCTCCTGCATTGCAGGCAGATTCTCTACCAGCTGAGCTACCAGGAAAGCCCATAGATCCTTATACAGACATAGGATATTAACAGGGAAGGTCAGAGTCAAGTGTCATGGACTTAAAATCAATACAGATCTCAATCCCTAAACCCTAGCCCAGAAGGCCATGTGGCTTCTCTCTCCAGTGATCCAGTCAGCAGCGGGAAGTGGGGCTCATGGGAAGGCAGGAAATGAAAGGAGGTAGACTCACCCTGCCCAGAGGCGGTCAGAGGTCAAGGTGACCTTTCGAAGTTCCTTCTAGACTGAGAATCCCATTTAAGCTTCTCGTACCTGTTTTTTACCCCCTCTACCACCCATCCCAATATGCCCTGACTCTTCCCAACAAAGATGGGCAAAAGATAGCTCTGATAAAATTCCACATGGACTAGGTCATCCGAAGAGGTCAAGAGGCAGACAGTGCACGTGTGTGTACTCAGCCCTTTCAGTCATGTCCGACTCTTTGCGACCCTACGGACTGTAGCCTGCCAGACTCCTCTGTCCATGGGATTTTCCCAGCAAGAATACTGGAGTGGGTTGCCATGCCCTCCTCCAGGGAATCTTCCTGCCCCTGGGATCGAACCTGAGTCTCCTGGGTATCCTGCACTGCAGGTGGATTCTTTACCACCAAGCCAACCAGGAAGCCCCTAGGCAGACAGTGACCAACACTGCTCCCTCCACAAAAAAAAAAAGAAAAGAAAAACACCAAGCAGCATTCCAGAATAGAGTCCAGTCTTGCCACCTGGATATATCATGTCAGCTGGTCGGAGCCTTCCCGTAAAATGGGGACATAATAACGCTCCCGTCTACCTCACAGGGTTGTAAGAGGCTGTGACCAGGAGTGCACTGGGGGGGTGCAGAGGTGGTCGCCCTGGGTCTGGGCTGGGGCGGCTTGGGGTTCATCTTCCCCACACTGCTCCATTCAGTGTCTCGCTAAGCCCTGGGGCCGGGGGTCCTGGGCCCACCAAACCTCTCTGTGGGCGGCGAGACGCGGGGGGAGCCTGTTCAGAGTTCAGCGGAGGCGGTGTCTGTGGTTAACAGGTAAGCAGGAGCGGTCTGGAGCAGTGGGACATTTCCCGCCTCAGGGCTACATTCTTAAAGTCACAAGTGCAAACTTGTTATAACCTGTGTTGGAGCAGCAGGGGGCAGCGAGGGCATGGTGGGGGGCGGGGGACCGGCGCTGAGCTGCCCGAGGCTGGTGAAAGGGGCGCAAAGCGGGTGGAGGGCGGGTGTGCAGGTGCATATATGCAAGTGGGGGGTGGGTCGGTGCGCCTGAGTCGGCCTGCTGGGTCCAGGCGCCTCCTCCGCTCAGACGTGCGGACGAGAGCGTGTGTGGGGCCGCATACAAGAGCGTGCGCCTGTGTGTCTCTGCATATATGAGTCTCGTGGTGGGAGAGGGAGGAAAGGCGGGCAGCCACCAGCCGCGGTGGCTGGGCATGTGGAGCCAAGGAGTGGGCAGGCTGCGTGCCCCTTCCCCTGGGCCGGCCTCATGGAACCTGAATTCCAAGTCCGTCCACAGACTGCCCGGCCCCGCCCCCCTGGGAGCCGGGGCCACTCCCTGCCGGGTGCCCATCTCCCCAGCCTGCCCAGGGAAAGGGGAGGGGGGATTGCCTCCTGCCCATCCCCCCTGGCCTTGGGCTCATTCCCCCGCGCTCACTGGGCCCTCTGGACACTGGGGTGGGTGGGGGTAGTGGTGGGGGGAGGCTCTGAAAGCAGGTGACTGTTTGGGGGAACTCGGGGACAGAGCCCCCATTGTGCCCGCCCCGGAGCCGCCTCAATGGAGCTCCCGGGCACAAAGGGGCTTTGACAATGGGCAGGACATTAGTATGCAGGGCCAGCCCCTCGGCCCTCTCCCTGTCCCACAGCCCAGGGGAGGAGGGGGGCGCTGCTGCCAGCCTCGTGGGTGGAGGCAGGGGATGGGGCAGGGCTGAGGCTGTAGAGATCTTAGCCCCCAAGGGCTCCCCTGGGGGCACTGCCCAGGAGACAGGGGAAGGAGACAGACCAGGGCCCCCAAACCTGCCACTTGTCAGGGCTCTCCAAGTGGAAAAAGCCAGGGGGACTGGGAGGAGGAGGGGCAGTGCTGTGGGAGACCAGGATCCTTCCTCCCAGGCTGGACTCTTGAAGAAGCACGTGGGCAGTCTGAGCCCACCCACTTTTTGGCCTCAGTCTTCCCATCTATTCAAGGGAACTGTGTGGGTGGGAGAGGCAAAACCAAGCAACAGGCAGGAAGGTCTCAAACCTCAGCCTGCCATGTGTCAGAGTCGCCAGGCTGCATGTGGGTCCTGACCGTCCAGAATCCTTCTGCTCAGGGTGTGTGCCTGGAGTTCGGGGTGTTTAGGCTTCAGACAAGGTAGTGCCTGCGGCTCAGCCCAGGGGGATTTGGCTGATAGAGGAAGAGCCGGAACTAGCTCCCCTCCACCCCTGCCCCCACCACCACATGTTTGTCTGTCTCCCCCATCCGCCTCATCCCCTTCCCCAGGCTGTGGGAAGAGGCTTCTCCTCCTGGCCAGGGACACCCCCGCCTCATCCCTCCTCCACCTGACTAGCACCTTTGCACCAGCCCTGCCTTCCCAAGGTGCGAGCACTGCCTGTGGCTCCACAGGACAAAGGGCAGGGTTGGAGCAACGCGGAAAGGCACCCCAGGGCTGGGAGACTGAGAGGGAGTGATGCTTGAGAAAGGGCTGCAGGCAGACAGCAGGAAAAGGGACACCCCGGAGAAGCAGTGTTGCTGATTACAGACTTCCTCTGCCCTGGGTCAGGAACCCATAGGAGAGAAGGTTGGGGCCACTTTACAGAGGTGCTCACCGCAAGGCACAATGGAAAACCTGGGCTGAGGAATGTCTTCTCCTGGCTTGCTTTCTCCTTTTGCAGTTGCTGTTGATGTCAGGAGGTCCTCCCTGCTACCCGCCTTCCTGCTCTGCCCTTAGCCATGGATGGCACACTTGGGATTACTGGGGGAAAGGTAAGGTCTGCTCCCCTCTCTGAGCATCTTGAGTTTTTCCCTCCACTGAAACAGTCTGATGGGGAAAGTGCAGGACTAAGAATTAGGACTCCTGGGTTCAGGCCCAACAACCCTGTTAACTTTTTCTGGGACCTCGCGCAAATCACTTTTTCTGTCTGGTTCAAGAAGCCCACATCTGCAACATGGGAAAGGTCAATTCTGCATCACCCTGCCTTCTGGGCCCATGGGCAATGGATTCAGGGACAAGGCTCTGGGATTTACTAAGAGCTCATATTATTCAGCATTATGTTAGGCCCTTTTCTAGCCTTACATCATCTAATTCTCAACAATTCTAAAAACTAGACACTATTTAAAAGTTCCATTTTATAGACGAGACAACTGAAGCCCAGAGATGTTAATAATTTGCCCAGGCTTGTACAACTAGCAAGTGGGAGAACTGAGATTCAAGCTCAAGCAGGTAGTCTGTCTCCAAAGCCCACATGATGAATCACTGCCCCGTACTGCCTCCCTAGTGAAAATATTCAGAAGACCATGGGCAGCTGAGAGAAATCAGCCAGAATATTCAGATCACTGAGGGCTTTTCCAAACCTATCTTCATAATAATGCTAATATGTCATTTGCTTTTTTTTTTTTCACTTTCATTTTCTCATGGGTGTTCAGTAGAATTTTCCAGAATCAATGTGATATTGTAACCTATTGAATGCAGAAGCAGATATGAGATACCAACTGTCTTCTGTTAAGCCAGATATCACACAGATTTGAGACAGTGAGACAGTGCCACTTACTAAATTTTGTTTTTAAATATAGCTATTTTTCATTAAAAATGTCATTAAAGTTGACATCTAAAACAGGTTGATTGTTATTTTTGAATGAAGTGATACATATTTTAAGTTTGCTCTTTCTAACCTATCAGCAGATGTAATCCGCATGAACAAAACTCAATAAATTTTAAGATGTGAAGGGAGTCTTGAAATCTACAAGTGTGAGAGCCACCGCCCTAGACTCAGACATCCTTACCTTCTCCTCTTGCTGTTGCCTGTGGCTTTTTTTTTTTTTTTAGCAGATCAACCAGGGAGATTTGGATGTGGGGAAAAAGTCTTGGGGTTGAAACTAGAATGAGGGCTGAAGTTGAGTATATAATGCTAAAAAGTCAGGCCTAACCCCACTTGAGAACTATCGCCACATGTTTCCTAGCCTGCAAGCTCCCACCCAGAGGTATGCTCAAGACCACGGGCCTGTCTCAGGCTGGATTCTGGTCTCTGCCCCTTTTGCAATCCAGATGCCGGCTGACAAGTCCAACATCAGGCAGGGGCAGACCTTCCTGGTGAAGAGAGAAAACTTCTGTGGATACCCATGTGGATTTTTGTGTTTGGGCCAGCAATGCTTAATCTGCTGCCTGTAATCTTAGGATGAAACTGTCTCCACAGGATGGGGAGCCTGGTAGGAGATAAATGTCTCTGGCAGTTCCCAGGAGAATTGGATAATAGGATCTTATGTATACCCTAGTCTGGGCTTCCCAGGTGGCACTAGTGGATAGAACCTGCCTGCCAATGCAGGAGATGTATGAAATGCAGGTTCGATCCCTGGGTCAGGAAGATCTCCTGGAGGAAAGCATGGCAACCCACTCTAGTATTCTTGACAGAGTTGGACATGACTGAAGTGACTTAGCATGCACGAATGTGCACCCTAGTCTAGGACACTCCTAAGCTTCTAAAGCCTTAAAAGTCAGGATCCTCCCCCAGAATTAGCAACCAGAAAGACTTTTTACCTAGAATCAAGCTGGTCAGTAGGCACCCTGTGCCCTGGGGTAGAGGGATCCAGGGAGGGAAAAGATGCGCTTGCTTCAGGGAGTCCACAATCTGACAGGGGTGTAGGCCCCTCCCTAGAGGAGCCCCCGTTATTGAAGGAGACGGGATGTCCCATCCAGTATTACCACTGCCCAGGATGTCCTGGGCAAAGTCACAGACACAAAGGACAAGGGACAGGCAGGATGCTGACAAGAAGGGGTACAAGATGATAGAGCAGATAGGGAAATAGGAGGATGGAGATTTGCAGGAGGCGTGAGGTTAAAATCCATAGGCCTATGTGAGGGCCCAGGGTAGAAGGGTGTGGCTCAGGGATTGCCATGGGATATGCTCCCCCAGTACAAGGTCTGAATAGATTGGGGTCCCTAAAGAGGGGGTGCTGGAGGGGATAGGAGAAAGGCTGATATAAAGCAGCTTGAAGACTGTGATTGGGAACTTTAGTCTGAAAACCGATAGAGATGTCTGGGTAGGAAAGGGGCAAGGTAAAACTGATGCTTCATGATAACAATTGCAGTGATGATTCCGTGAGGTAAAGGGAGAGAATCAAGGAGAAAGAAAGGCGGGAGTCAGGAAAGTCCTAAGGAGGCTGCTGTGGGCACCCAGGCTAATGGGATGGACGGGCTGATCGGGGGACAGGGAAGAGGTTGGCTCACACACCTGAAAGGAGTTGTGGGGGGTGGGGGGAAATGGGCAGGGAGGGGACAGGCAGGCCCATGGAGGGACCAGGGTGAGATGTGGGGACAGAAAGAAGCTGCCATCTTTGGCCGGAAGAAGTAAGTTGCCCAGAATGGGGAAAGACACTCTTTTAGGGAAGCTCACCAGCTCAGTTACACTTGTCATATCTGAGTTGAATGCAAGACATCTGCTAGGTGAAAACGTATGGAAAGAAAGGGCCAGGGACGTGGAGACCCAGGCTCTGGCTGTGGCCAGACTGTTGGAATGAAGACAGGAAGCTCATCTTCAACAACTTGATAATTCTCCCACCCTTCCAAAGTCTAGAAGGGTGGAGAGATAGAGACCTAGGACAGACCTCAGAAAAAGCCCCAGGGAAGGGCTGTGGCAGGCCCAGGAGCCAGGCAAGATGATGGAGTAGAAAGAGTCACAGACGTGGGGACACCACGATAGCCAACAACTGCACTGTTTTAGTTTCCACTTGTTGAGCACCATTCCAAGCCCTTTACAAATACTGACTCTGTTAATCCACAACTATAACTTTTAGCCCCATTGTAAGGATGAGGGAATGTGCAGCTACAAAGCGGCAGAAGACAGATTGTAAACCCAGGAAGTCTGACTCCAAGGCTGTGCTCCTAACTGCTATGCCTCTGCCTTTCAGGCAACAGAAATGCACCCTGGGACGTGCTGTGGGTCGCACCTTCCTTCCAGAAGAGGCCTCTTGGCCTGATACAGTAATCCCTGCATTTCTCTGAGTTTCACAACTCCCCTCACAAGCCTTAATGATGGGCTTTTGTTTGTTGTTTGGGAGCTTTTTTGTTTTTGCTAGAGTCCACAGGGTGGTCTCCCTCTCTTTTCCAAACTCCAGATCTCTTTCCTTCTATGGACATGCTTCCTGAAATCTAGCCTAAGTCCTTCAAGTTGCAGCCCCAACCCTTTCCCTAGGTCTTCTGCCATTGGCCACATCCACTCCTTGAATACTACACCTTTTCAGGGACCTGAAGTGCTAATTAAGCCCTCTCAAGCCCATGCTTCTCCAGCCTCCTCCAGGCCACCATTTCAGTTCTCACTTCTCTCCTGCATTCCATAGCCAACCCCTCCCTTCTCCCCACCACCTCAAATCCAGCTCCCAGCTGGCTGACACCCACGGGAGGGTTTTTCCCATAATCCCTTTCTCTCTGCCCTTTCAAGGTTCTGATGGGGGGAGGGGATGAAGAGGGACCACGCAAATGCACTGTCTCCATGAAAATGGTGGCAACGTCTATAATAATCTTGGATGAAGGGAGAAAAGCATTGACTCAGCCTATGGAAGAGAAGGGGTGATGTGGTAAACTCAGAAAGCTCTGATTCCCAAGAGCTGCCCCTTCCAACCACCCTTCACTGCGTGCTAAAACAGTTGGATTCCAGATCTCCCATCTCTCTAATCTTTCTGCAGTTTCATCTTAACAGTGTGCCTTGGACTCTCCCTTCTCTCTGCCCCTTCCAGGGCCTCACCACCGTCCTGGACAGCTTGGCCTCAACCCGGACCATAGCACTGACCAGTCAGGCAAGAGAAGAATCTAGGCTGGCTGGGGAGGGGATTGAGAGTGGAAGTTTCTTCGTTCTGTCCTAAATAACCCTTGGCAGGAAAGCTGAGGGGCTCTGTGGCCCAACATCTCTTTCCCTCCCCACCAATGCCAGGGGGTTCAGCCTACCTTCCACCTTGTGTGCAGAAACCAAACATTTTACTAAAAGGTACAAGAGGCCGTTTCTCCTTTTTGTAGAAGTGAGTCTTTCTGCCTGACTCACTCCCCCACCCAGAGCCCTAAACCCCGTATTCCATCAGTCCCAGCATGGCCCCAGAGGACTTCATTTAAGCTCACCCAGATCCAAGTGCGCCCGCCTTTCTGGTCCCTAGGGAGGACTGGGGAAGGAGGGCCCTGGTCTTATGCCATGCCCTTCCCTTCTAGCCCAAGCCAGTGTGCACAGAGGTGCAGGTACAGAGATGGGGCACCCACCATCCAGTGGGGCACAGGGACGAGGTGGGAGATGCCAGGGGCCTGACAACTAACCCTCCCACACAAACAGATGCATCCACAGACTGCATATGGGGCGATGTTGGGGAGACAGATTTTTCCCCCAGAGTAGGGGACAGCAGTGGGATTCTGCACTGAACCACAGAAGGGATGGGACCATAACCCTGCCCCCCCACCCCCCTGTGTGGAGTCACTGCCATTTGATATCCACTGAGACAAGTTGGCTGCTCTGCTGAGGGTGGAGGGTGGGGGGATGGCTCAGAAAACAGCAGCTCCTTTCAGGGCCTAGGTTGGCAAGGGCTTTGGGAGGCTGGACTGGCCCAGATCACCCCCAACACCCCCTCTTTCCCTCCCGCGCCACCACCACCAAAGGACTGGAGGGCGGCGAAAAGGAGTTGGCACTGCCTGGGCCATGCCTATTGCCTCTGTAGACCAGCCCTGGCCCCCCTCCTTGGCATGATGCCTTCCCTCACCCTCCTCCCTCATTTCCTCCTCCCTGAAGACCTAACTATAAACCAGGACACCTGGTTCCTTCTACACTTGGTCCCTAGTACCCAGCTTATACTATGAGGAATTAACAAGCCTGCCCCTCAGCACAGGATGGTGCCCACCATCATGCCAGGAACATAGAAAAGAAATCCTTGGAGATTAGGGAGACAGTTTTAAGATGAAACTAAATGGAACTCAGTGGTAGCTGCTGGTCTCTCCTCAAACTGGTTTCCTGATAGCCACCCCAAACCCCCCTCATTCCTAAACAAGCGTCACTCCTCATAGGACACCGAATCTCTCACCATCTCCCTCCCACCCAGAAATGCCTAAAGCAGTTCTGGTGGGGGGAAAAAAAAAAAAATTCAAGCACCACAACCAAGGCAGACAGGCTAAAAATCTTTAGCCAGAATGTGTATCAGTAAGCAACAGCATCAGGCTTTAAGCCTAGGCCTCCTTTGGGGTCCAAATTTGTATTGGCTTCTTCACCACCCCACTTTCCCAACTGTCTCACTTTGCAGTGGGGAGGGGGTTATTAACGGGGAGGCATGTCTTGAAATGGGAGGCAAGTTGGAGTGGAGGGAAGAAATTAAGTGGGCAGGGGGTCCCCGTCATACCAAGCTACTACATCTCCCTAATCTGAGCTGTCTAATATGAGCAGTAGTTACACATACAGCTTTCTTCCTCTGTGTGACTTATGTGTGGGTGTCACTATGTGTCACAGCATGGGGAGGGGGAAAGGGGCTGGGCATGGGAGTGGGAGTAACCTGATGATCCTGGGAAAAGGGGGCGCTGTCTGGAGTGCCTGTGGGGCATGCATGGTTATATGTGGTAGTTACTGAATTAGTTGGAAAGCTGTGATGCAACTCCAGGTCTGCCCAATAGGAAGGGGTATTAGGAAAGCCCCTTCCTGGGCTGAAAGCGCTGAGGTGACCAGCTTAGGTAAATTTCCCTTCTTGGAGAGCCCTTCCCAGACGCCCAAGGTGGGAAGCTAAGGAATAGGACCGTACCACTGAGGCCAGTCAGGGAGGGACCCAGGGACTGGGGGCCCCGGTATCTCTGGACAGTGAGGTAAACGGGACCCCGGCCTAGGCGGCAGCACTCTTTCATTAGGGCCAGGGTCTTACCTTGGGTCCAGGGTGGAGTGGCCCCTCGGATGGGCAGCGGGACAGACGGACGGACGGGGCGGGCAGGCGTGAGGAACGGAGCTGTGCAACCGGCAGGGCCAGGACTCTTAAACTCGGAGCTGGGATCAGATAAGGGCTGGTCCAGGGGCCGGGGCTGGGGTCGGGCCGGCCGGGGGCAGATCTGGGCCGGGCCGGGCCGCCCCCTCCCTCCGCAGCGCAGAGCCAAACTTTGCGTGAATGGAGGGACCTGGAGGGGCCGGGCGGGCGGGGGCGGGGGGCTCCGGACAGGCCAATGGGAACGTGGAGCGCCAGGCCCGAGCCGCCGGGATTGGAGGGGCCTGGGCAGGGGGCGGGGCGTGTGGAGCAACGAAGCGGAGCCCCAGACAGCTGCAGGAACGGGGCAGAGAGCAACACCCAAAGACAGAGACCCAGACAGACTCAGGAGAGAGAGATGGAGAGACGATAGGCGAAGCGATAGAAGCCGAGCTGGCAAGGTGACAGAGGAAAAGAGAAGGAAGAAAAAGGAGGCGGTCGTGTCAGGGATGGGGAACAGAAGCGGGAGCTGGCGGGGGCGGGCCTGGGGCCGAGTTAATGAGGTGGAAATGAATTCAGCACCCGCCCAGTGGCCCGACAGGCAGCGCCTAAGGGGCGGGCTCCGGGGGCTACGGGGTTATATCCCTCGGCACCATTTCCACGCTGTTTGCCGTTTTCTAAGCGCTGAGTGAGGTCCTGCGAAATGCGCAGACATCATTACCACCTACAGTGGCTTGGTTTGAGAGGGGGCAGAACATGCAGCCCTAGTGCCTGGGAGGTGCCAGAGGCTGCAGAAAGGGAAAGAGCACTCTACTTAGGAGGTCTTAGGTGGGAGGACAGACTTCCGATAAGGTCCCTAAAGAATGCAGAGGATTCAGGTACTAGGAGATGATGGGGAGGGAATTTAAGGCAGAGACAGCTGCATTCAACAGTTCTGGGAGGACAGGAAAACACAAGTAGGCTTGGGAAAGAAACAGCAGAAAAGTGTTCCATTGGACTGGAATATAGAATGGTGGTTCTCAACCTTAACATCACAAGGGACTTATTTGATTATCTAAATCCATGTTTTGAGAGATTTTTCTCCACAATCTCCCATTCTTGGCATGCATTAAGAAAGAAAACATTTACTTCCCCGTTTCTATACATCATAGATATTTAACTACTAATCAGTAAACCGTATTATCATATTGAGTTGATACACATCTTGGGGGGGGAGAAAAGGAAAGAAACTTGAAATTTTAGCTTAGTTCAACTTCTAAACGCCCTATGATGGATAAATGTCCATTCAAACAGCCCCCATGGGGCAGGCCATGGGGGCAGAGGGGGTTGCACTGGGCTGAAGGTAAGCACCACGGGTATAGTGATTGTGGTGGGGGAAGACCTGGACCAAATGTAGAGCTGTGCCCATTCACGGTCAGCTCTGAAGGCGACTGAGAGCAATGAAGGTGTACTGAGCAGGGGGGAGACAAAGCTATAGCAGAATTTTAGGGAGGTTAATCTGGACGTGAGCAGAATGGTGACTCAGGAGGGAATCTGGCAGCAATCCTAGACTCTTCCTGAGCAAAAAGGTGGGTCAGGAGGGAACCTGGCAACAATTCCAGGCTTTTCCTGAACAAAAAGGTGACTCAAGATGAAACCTGGCAGCAATCCTAGACTCTTTCTTTACCTCCCTTATCTAAGCATTGCATCTCCTTTTCTAAACCCCCTAAATCCCGCTCCCTTCCTCCCTAGCTCATCATCTAGTGGTCCAGGACCCCATCACCTCTCACCAGGATTACTGCAGCAGCCTTCCAACACCTGCCTTTAGTCATTCTCCACTCTAACAATCCTTCGAATCGTGAAATCCTTCTTTTAAAAAGAAACACCAGTGCCTCTGAAACACAAATCTGACTGTTTCACTTCCCAATTTAAGCTTTCAATGACTGCCCATTGTCTATAAATCAAGTCCAAATTCTTAACCATGGAACAGAAGGCCTCTTATGGCCTGGACCACTCCAGTCTCTTCTTCTTCCACTGCCCCTACATCCCAACCTACAGGTTCCTCCTCCAATACTCAAGGTTGAGTCTTATGTTCTCTTTCCCTGTCCTGCCCCTGGAGCCTTCATGGTTTACACGGCTCCAACTATGTTTCCTGAGTTATACCCAGATCTCTGTCTTCAGTCTTAGGCTGTCTTTAGAGGGTTACCTCCACAATTCCAGTTCCGTGCTGGGGATTTCCACTCTCAACTGGACAGGCACCAAATTGAACTCATCATCTTCCACCCCCAGTGTGACACTTCTCATGGCTTCTGTGACTTCTCATGACTTACTCTGTGTTTCTCCCAGTCAATCAGATTAAAAAGTTAGAAGTCATCTTCATTCTCACCCTTACCAACTGTGCTCCATCCATCGGGACGTCAACTAAATCCTGTCATGTCTCCCTTTGGCCTATTTCTCTAGGATATTCTTTTTCATTTCACGGCCACTTTTAGGGTCAGGAAGATCCCTAGCAGCCCAGGACCTTGACCCGCCCTTCACCTTTCCCTCCAGTCTCAAAGGAAGAGGCAGCCTGTATTCACCATGCCACTCCTTGTGTCCTTGGATCAAAACCTCAGACTGGTGGCCCTTGCTAACAGGTCACAGCCCAAACTCGCTAGCTTGACGCTTAGAGTACTCCTCTGAGGAGTTGGAGGGGAGGAAGAATCAAGGGGCAGAAGCAGAAAGAGATACCTAGTGGTGAAGAAGTCTCTGGAGAAGTTCCTTACAAAAGGTCTTCACTTCTGTGTAGTTCAGAAAAGTCATTCACTGAAACTCAAGGTGTGGCAGGACTGGACAGTTAGAAAGCACTTAGACGTTCTAGAATAGCAGGTGTGTGGAGACTGTAGAAGGTGTACAGATAACTTGAATGGCATTGTTGAGTTTTCCATTTTAAAATAGTGATTTAAATAAAAGTTTTTTTCTTTTTATGTTTTATACAATTATAGAGATATCTATTATGTATATTGCTTTTTGCATAGTCAGTTTTTAATTTTTGTCTTGTTACAAAAGAGAAGTCTCAAAACAGTCACTAGGAGACCAATATGGAGTCAATAGTACAGACATAGGAAATTCATATGTGTGAGCGTTCACTATGCAAGATACACGTATTACTTGAGATGGGAAAACGGCGAGGTTCGGCAGCTCATCTATGGTAACAGAGCAGAAAGTGTTAGATTTGGAATTTGAATCCACGTATGTTGGACTCCAAAGTTTGTCTCAAGGTAATACTGGAGTGAATTTGCACGGTTGAAACAAAAACTCGGCATTATGAGCACACGTTTGTATGAAAAATTTGCCAGGGTTGCAGTGTCCAGTGTTTCCCAATTTGGGGAACCGGCGTCCTTTGAGGACCTCCCCCCCCCACCCCATTCCTCACTTTAGCAAGTTCTATCTTTCTTATTTTCAATGATTCCTTTCCGATTCACTCCTTCCAACTTTGGCCTCATCCCTTCCTTTATCTCATCCGTAATAGGGCAGGGGCTTCCTCAGAGCACAGAGGGCCGCAGAGATGAGAAACCCGTTTGGGGAGGAGAGTCCACAAGCGGGCAGCTGTATGAGGGGCTCCTGCTGGGAAAGGCCAGTGGACAGAGGACAGGGAACCTTTGGGTCAGAAGGCATGAGGAGGCTCAGAGTAGACAACACTTCACAGTCAGGGGTGCCACCTAGAAACAGCAGACGTTGACAAGGAGAGGATGCCAAGGGGCATTTTAGTGTTCAGGCCCCATAAGGCTGAACAATTTCCATTAGTAGTAGGGTGCCTACTAGCTGGATAATTCAGACCACGGAGGAGAAAGCCAAGAGAGGGACTGAGCCTTCCCCCCGCCAGCCACAAATGGATTCATTATTTAGATATACCACTTCCTTTCAGTAAATGAGATATACACAAACATTTATAAGACATAAGTTACGGGATGCTTAATCACACGACCAAAGTGTTCTTCCCAGAATTTCTGTAACTAGGTGGTTCGCTTGTTGTGTTGTTCAGTCGCTGAGTTGTGTCTTGACTCTGCGGCACCGTGGACTGCAGCACTCCAGGCTGCTCTGTCCTCCACTGTCTCCTGGATGTACTCAAACTCATGTCCATTGAGTCAGTGATGCTATCTAGCCATCTCATCCTCTGCAGCCCCCCTCTCCCTTTGCCTTCAATCTTTCCTAACATCAGGGTCTTTTCCAACAAGTTGGATCTTCACATCAGGTGGCCAAAGTATTGGAGCTTTGACTTCAGCATCAGTCCTTCCAGTGAATATTCAGGATTGATTTCCTTTAGGAATGACTGGTTTGATCTCCTTGCTGTCCAAGTCAGTCTCGAGAGTCCTCTACAGCACCACAGTTTGAAAGCATGAAGTCTTCAACATTCAGCCTTCTTTGTGCTCCAACTCACATCCATACATGACTACTGGAAAAACCATAGCTTTGACTATACAGACTTTTGTTGGCAAAGTGATGTCTCTACTTTTTAATACACTGTCTAGGTTTGTCGTAGCTTTCCTACTAAGGAGCGAGAGTCTTTTAATTTCATGGATGCAATCACCATTCACAATGGAAACAGTGTCAGACTTTATTTTTCTGGGCTCCAAAATCACTGCAGATGGTGACTGCAGCCATGAAAGTAAAAGACGCTTGCTCCTTGGAAGAAAAGCTATGACCAACCTAGAGAGCATATTAAAAAGCAGAGACATTACTTTGCCGACAAAGGTCCATCTAATCAAAGCTAAGATTCTTCCAGTGGTCATGCATGGAAGTGAGAGTTGGACCATAAAGAAGCTGAGTGCTGAAGAATTGATGCTTTTGAACTGCGGTGTTGGAGAAGACTCTTGAGAGTCCCTTGGACTGCAAGAAGATCAAACCAGTCAATCCTAAAAGAAATTAATCCTGAATATTCATTAGAAGGACTGATGCTGAAACTGAAGCTCCAATACTTTGGCCACCTGATGCAAACAGCCGACTCATTGGAAAAGACCCTGATGCTGGGAAAGATTGAAGGCAGTAGGAGAAGGGGACGACAGAGGATGAGATGGTTGGATGGCATCACTAACTCGATGGACATGAGTTTGAGCCAGCTCTGGGAGATGGTGAAGGACAGGGAAGCCTGGCGTGCTGCAGTTCAGGGGGTCACAAAGAGTTGGACACGACTGAGCAACTGAATGACAACAATCACCATCCTCAGTGATTTTGGAGCCCAAGAAAATAAAATCTGTCACCAGTACTTTCCTTTTTTTTCAAATTAAGACCTTTATAATTGGTCCAATGGACAGAAATTCTATTAACACCCAATGTACTGCAATAGGAGGGAGGTAACAGGGAATACACGAACAACCAGGGACCAGGAGCCAGGCAGCCCGGATCTCAGTCCTGTCTATTCTCTTGGGACCCGTCTCTTACCTGTAAAGTGAGGACTAATTCTGGACTACCTCTAAAGGCCTTGACTTTTAAATCCTGGTCTACTTCCAGCCAGTCCTATAAAGCAAGATAGACCTGTTTATGAGAAGGCTCTGATCCTCTTGCTCCTCTGAACTCAGCCAGAAGACAGCAAAGCCTTCAGCTTCAGAAGCCCACTGGGGCTCCGTGTGCCTGGATCTGTGCTCCACTTCTCCCCACTCCTTCCTAATCTCCAGCCACATGCACTCCGGCAAACATATGCTCCCTCTCCTCTGAACTTTCTAGGGCCTCATCTCCCTTGAATCTATAGAAATTATTATAATCTATCTGATTGGCCTCCTTGCTCCATTAAGCTGATATCCTCAACCATCTCCTGACTCCATCATGCTTCTTCTCCCACTTCCAGCCTTTTACCCAAGAAGTTTCATGATATTGCTCAAGGAAACCTTCCCAGATTGGTTGATCCCAAGGCTGCCACATACAGTTGCACAGTTTGTGGACTGCACAAAGGCACCTGCTGAGGGGGCAAACTAAGGACCAGCATTCAGTTTGCCTTTTGTTGCATCATGGCTCAGAGCAGTGTTTACTGGAGGGACTCCCGTTTTCACTTTTTTAACCCCAAAGTACCACTTGCTACATGCCATAAGGAGTACATCTGCCCAGAGAGGGTTCCTTTTTGCTATTTTGTACTAAGTTTCTTTATAGACCAGCAATGTGGCCCCAGCTGTGACCCTCCTGCCCTCAATATTTTCCAGTTCCAAACCCAATCTCCCATCATCACACTGTACTGACATATTTAATTGGTTCCTTGTAAAGTTGCTTGCTTTATCCCATAATACTGACAGCTGGGATCTTGCCTATGTTTCCGTCTCCTGGTACCTAAGAAAATGCTTTTTCCCTCACTCTGTTCCAGTTCAATGATAAACAAAGAGTTGAGGTTAGATACCAAGTAAAATCCAGGACCAGAAGGGTCGGCAAAGCAGGGCAGGGGGTTGTGGGCTTCTTCTTTGTCAGCAAGGCTATGCTCAAGGCAGCCTAGACTGAGGCAGGGGGCTGGCTGATACAGCTTCTGGGGGGCCCTGTCAGCTCTGCCATCTCCCTCTCCAGGAAATGGGGCCAGTCCTATGCAAATACGTTCTTGCCCAGGAGTTCCGTTTCTTCTCCCTGGGCTCCTGGCACAGTGGCACCAACGTGAGTGGCTGTTTGGCAGGACAGAGAAGGGCGGGCTAGCAGTCCTGAGGCTCAGGTGACAGGGCTAGGCCCAGGAGACAGGGATGCTGACGGGGCTCTAGCTGCCCTCCTGATGCCAATCTCAGGCTGAAAACTCGATATTTCCACTTAGAACAAGAAACACAGGGGAGAAGGCTAGAAGAGGAGGGCAGTGTACCAGGAGTGCCCCCTGCAGGTCTCACTAGGTGGCACTAGATCAGGCGAAGGTGGCGCTGGGTGGGCGGGGATTTCAGGAGCCGCCTGGGTGGAGGATAATGAGAAGGAAGACCATAGCTAGCATCTTCCAGGTGGCGCCAGTGGTAAAGAACCCGCCTGCCAATGCAGGAGACTAAAGAACGCAGGTTTTTCCCTGTGTCAGGAAGATCCCCTGGAGGAGGGCATGGCAACCAACTCCAGTATTCTTGCCTGGAGAATCCCCATGAACCAAGAAGCCTGGTGGGCTACAGTCCATGGGGTCGCAAAGAGTCGGACATGACTGAGCGACTAAGCACAGCACAGGGGACTACGATCCCACAAGCTGAGTTGGTGGCCAAAAAAAAAGAGAATACTTTCATGTTCTGGTTTTTATGTAACAGTGTGCCTACATGCATGTTTACATGTATGAACATAGTAACTGCTTATATTGCTTTGCCATAGATGTTGCATTACCAAGGGAGTGACAAGATGTGTGAGTGTGACCACTTCTCTGCCAATATCCAACTCTGTGACATTCAGTAAACCATTTAACCTTTCTCACTTTTAGTTTTCTCATCCATAAATAGAGAAAATAGTACTTATCTCATAGGGTATCACCCAGGGTTTTTAAATGAGGTGTGTCTAGCTCAGAGCTGATACTCAAAGAATCCTTAATAGTAGTGTCAGTATTCAGAGAAGGCAATGGCACCCCACTCCAGTACTCTTGCCTGGAAAATCCCATGGACGGAGGAGCCTGGTGGGCTGCAGTCCATGGGGTCGCTAAGAGTCGGACACGACTGAGCGACTTCACTTTCACTTTTCACTTTCATGCACTGGAGAAGGAAATGGCAGCCTACTCCAGTGTTCTTGCCTGGAGAATCCCAGGGACCGGGGAGCCTGGTGGGCTGCCGTCTATGGGGTCGCACAGAGTCGGACACGACTGAAGCGACTTAGCAGCAGCAGTGTCAGTATTCTGTGCTTATGTGTCTTTCTCCCGAGCAACCACGTGCTTCTGGTGGGCAGGGACTTATTTCTGTAACTGCTCCCACCCAGCACATTACCTGGCACTTGGGCTCCATAAGAGTTTGTTGAATGAAGAGTTAGTAAGCCCTAACCTAGACTTTTTTGTTGGACATCTGGGCTCTTTCTAGACCTTTCACTGTTAACAAATTATACTCCAAAGCCCTTCTATTTACATTGCCTCATTCAATCTGCACACCCTGTGAAGTAGGCGGAAAGAGGCTATTTGCACATATCCATGTCCTGGAAAAGATGGAGCAACTGTGGCTGACTGAAATGGGTCACCTCGAAAATCAGTGACAAAGGTCAGAACCCCTGACCCTACCTCCCTTCCTTGGGTGGATCTCTTTTCTCTCTGACTACTTTCTTCTGGATCAGGGTGGCCTCTCTAAAAATGAAGACTGTGATGGCGGGCCTGACCAAGAGCCTGACTTGAACCCAGAAAACTCCCTCATGAGATCGTATTACTCAGCACTGCCTTTTCCATCTTGCCAGGCCATTCCAGGAACTTCAAACCTTCCAGCACCCAGAAGCCTGACTGGAGGTGAATCCCTGGGAAACCAAATGCCTAATTCCCAAACACATCAGGGCTTGTATTTTCTCAGAGCAAGGAGCTTCTTAGGAAAGAGCCAGCATGCCAGCTTTTCTTCTTTTTTTTTTTTTCTGAGGGGGTGAGGAGGCGAGCATTGAGTTGTCCAGGAGGAGGGACTTTGGCTAAAAATAGCTATGGCGTGTGGATCAGCCTCTAGTGGTACCCAGGACTGGGGAGGGGAGGGGGATGCTCTAGAGCTGTCGCCAGACTGGTTGCTGTGGAAACAGGAGAGGAGCAGGGGAGCCTGGGAAGTGGGGATGACACAGATAGCAAGTCCTAGTCAGAGCTGCCGCTACATTTAGGAGAAACAGCAGTGCTTGCGGCTCCCACCCTCCAGGGGTGCTTGGGGTGAGGGGGAGGCGGTGTCAGGGGCATGGACGCTACCCCCCAGGGGTCTCTGCTGCCGGCTACTCTCCTCTCCACACGCTGTGAGTTGAGTTGCGGGGGACTTGGGTTTGGGCCCCTATTTCCAAGGCAAGTGGGGATTTGGGAAGAGCTGGTTACTGAGGGAGTTTTCATCAGATCCCCTTCCAAAAAATAAGCCCCCTTGCAGGCCAGCACTCTCAAGTGGGAGAAAGGGAGATTCAGCAGAATGCAGCAGTGGGGTCTTCTGAAAAGGGGACACAGCATGCACGTGAAATAAGGAGGAACAGGCTGGAGGAACAGGACTCTCCGGAGGGAAGCTGCAGAAACTGAGTCTTTGCTCCCGGGATGGAGGCAACCATTTCACACCTTTGCTGCCCCATTGAGAAAAATGCAGCCCCCACTTAAGGAAGATAGGAGACAGAACACAATCAAAGTGAGGCTCACCTAGATCCCTAGGGCAATGGAAGATGAGAGAGTTCTGGGGACTCTCAGACTCTGGGGTTTCTTCCCCACACATGGCAGAGAAATCTGCCTAAGCAGGCAGATTGGGGGTCAGATGACCTAAGACCTTGAGAGAACATCTGAAAGCCCACCTGGATAGAAGCTGGAATAAGTGGGCTCAGGTACTTTTCTGCAGGACCTGTGATCTCTAAGCCAGTCAGTGCTTGGAGATCACTTCTCAAGGATATCCTGAGCTGCGGGGAGAGAAAAGGACACTCAACCACTGGGGGAGGGGAAGACCCTAACCTGCCATTGCACTGGGACTCGTGGATGTGTCCTTGATTCCTCCTGAAAAATAAGTATAGGGGATGCCCCCAAGCTCCAAGCCATCTTGTTTTGGTTTTTTCTCCTGCCCTCTACCCCAGCAACACACACACACCACACATACACCCACACCCACACCCACACAGCCTCCAAAGATCTACAGAACACCTCACTCCAGAACTTAAATTCAAGAGTGCTGGGTTTGGAGTTACACATCCAGGCAGTTTCTCCCCAGGACCTGGTCAAATGTCCAGACCATCTGTGATCCTTATGTCACATCTTTCCATCCACCACTCTACTACAACCAGTCCAGGATTGGAATGGGAGAAGAGGATGATTCCCCGGAAGAAGGGAAGGTTGAAAAACCTTGAATCTTTATTCTTTACCTTTCCTTGTACGGGCCATACCTCCTAGGGGTCCCTAGATGCCTATGGAAGGGCTCTGGGTCTCTCTGTCTCAGGGCAGATTGCAGTCCAGAGAGAGAGCTGCTCACAGGGAAGAATTTAAAGCAAAATCAGGTAGGCTTCTCTTGGAATGTGAGATCTGGGACATATGGAGGGGGGCTGTTGTGAGGATAGTCAAGGGAGGTGGGAGGCTGGGGTGGGGAGAGAACTGAAGGGAGGAGAGAGGTAAATGTGGGTGCTTCAATCACTTATCTGAGTTAAAGGCTCATCAGGAGTAGGTTGCTAGAGGGTTACAAGCCTAATCTTGATGAACTTTGTGCTTCTTTTACCCTGGCTGTCCGTGTTGATCTCACATCCTCCGACCCTCCTGCCCGTTTGCAGGCTGTCTCCACTGTGGAAATAACCCAGGGGAAATGGGGCTAACGCTACAGCTGCAATGACCAGCGTCAGTCCTCAGGGAGAATTCTCAGTGGGAATTTCCTAAGGTGGGAATGTTCAACCTTTGCCCACTGGAGATTTTTCACTCGCTTTCCACCACTTTCATTTCTCCTTTGTAAGCTTCTTGAGAGGAAGAAGATGTGTGGGGAGGGGGGTTGGGAGTAGAGTAAGCAAGGTCCAAAGAGGGAGAAATGGGAAAGACTTTCTGCGTCAATTTCCTGGTGAATGGTAAAAGAGCCTGGTTAGCCGGCAGGCTGAAGGCGGAGATCAGGAATAAGGAGACTGCCTGACTTTAGCCTGGGTGGTGTGGAAGTGGGAGGCCTTTGGGCAGGGAGGGCTCTGCCCTGGAGAGGAAGATGAACCACCAGCTTTCAAGAAGCTCACAGCGTACAGATCTCAGGAAACTCCCTTCTTGCCCAGGGCCTTTTGCCTGAGGGTGGCCATGAGGTGCTGTACAGCCCCGTTAGAGACAGTGGGACCAAGATCTCTGTTACCACGCCCTGCCCTTTCCTTCTAAAATAATCAGTCATGCAGAGTGCGATCCAGTTCATACACCCTATCCCACTGGATCCTCACGATTTTGTGAGCTGCGGGTGGGGCCAGCTAGGGCTGTGTGTATCGTTCCCATTCTACCGATGCGGCAAGCCGAGGCCGAGAGGCAGCAAGGGACTCGCACAGGGCCACCCGGCCCCTGCGCGCAGGCCCGGACGTCTCGGCCTCTCTGGCGGGTCGGCTAACACGGCCCACCTCTCAGCCCCTCCAGGCCCCGCGCCGCCGCCCGGGCCGTGACCTCGCCGCCCGCGGGCACGGCCATGGCTCAGGAGAACGCAGCCTTCTCGCCGGGCACTGAGGAGCCGCCTCGGCGCCGCGGCCGCCAGCGCTACGTGGAAAAGGACGGGCGCTGCAACGTGCAGCAGGGCAACGTGCGCGAGACGTACCGCTACCTGACCGACCTGTTCACCACGCTCGTGGACCTGCAGTGGCGCCTGAGCTTGCTCTTCTTCGTGCTGGCCTACGCGCTCACCTGGCTCTTCTTCGGCGCCATCTGGTGGCTGATAGCCTACGGCCGCGGCGACCTGGAGCACCTGGAGGACACGGCGTGGACCCCGTGCGTCAACAACCTCAACGGCTTCGTGGCCGCTTTCCTCTTCTCCATCGAGACGGAGACCACCATCGGCTACGGGCACCGCGTCATCACCGACCAGTGCCCCGAGGGCATCGTGCTGCTGCTGCTGCAGGCCATCCTGGGCTCCATGGTGAACGCCTTTATGGTGGGCTGCATGTTCGTCAAGATCTCGCAGCCCAACAAGCGCGCCGCCACGCTCGTCTTCTCCTCGCACGCCGTGGTGTCGCTGCGCGACGGGCGCCTCTGCCTCATGTTCCGGGTGGGCGACCTGCGATCTTCGCACATCGTCGAGGCCTCCATCCGCGCCAAGCTCATCCGCTCGCGCCAGACGCTGGAGGGCGAGTTCATCCCGCTGCACCAGACCGACCTCAGCGTGGGCTTCGACACGGGCGACGACCGCCTCTTCCTCGTCTCGCCTCTCGTCATCAGCCACGAGATCGACGCCGCCAGTCCCTTCTGGGAGGCGTCGCGCCGCGCCCTCGAGAGGGACGACTTCGAGATCGTGGTCATCCTCGAGGGCATGGTGGAAGCCACGGGTGCGCGCGGCCCTGAGGAGGAGGAGCAGGGGAGGGGAGCGGGTGGGCGGGGAACTGGACCTAGAGGAGCCAGGGTGGACGAAGCAGGGGGCGAAGAGGGATGGGGGGACTGGTAGAGAATGGATGGAGAGGCTGGTAGAGGATGAGAGAGGCTGAGGTGAGATTCGGGACCTGGGTTGGGAGAAGTGTGTGAACAGAGTGATCCCCCAGAGAGCCGAGAAAAGGCAGGAATCCTCTTGAAGTAGCCCTGGCCGGGGCCCTGGCTGAGAAGTGCAAACAGGGGACGGAGAAGCCTGGTGCGCTGCAGTCCATGGGGTCGCTAAGAGTCGGACACGACTGAGCGACTTCACTTTCACTTTTCACTTTCATGCATTGGAGAAGGAAATGGCAACCCACTCCAGTGTTCTTGCCTGGAGAATCCCAGGGACCGGGAAGCCTGGTGGGCTGCCGTCTATGGGGTCGCACAGAGTCGGACACGACTGAAGTGACTTAGCAGCAGCAATGACAGTAGCCAACCCAGTGCTTACTCCCTGCCCTCCACGTTTCCAAAGCACTTTACCCCTCTGAGCTCATTTAATCCAAGCCCCATGAAGGACCCTGCTGAGGTTATTTCTCATTTTTGTGCTCATTTTTCAGGGAGCAGAATGCCCCAGTGAGAAGTTAAGTTGTCCACAGTCATAGGCTAAATAAGCAGTGGACACAGGCAGTCTGGCTTCAGTGTTTAGGGTGCAGAGTAGGAGGGAAGGTTAAGGTTTGCAATCTTTTTCAATACTGAGAGGTCCAGGCTTCTGGAATTTGATGGTGAAGGTTTTCTATGACCTCTTATTCCTAGCCTGGACCTTAAGGAGAGGTTGACAGCTGCTCGCAGCTCTACCTGGGTTTCCCAGTCCATCAAAAGGCTCAGTCTCCACCGACAAAGGAAACAGATGACCTGAACATTTCGAGCCCCTTTCCAGAAGGAATTGGCAATGTACCTGTAATGTCAGAATTTCCAACTCAGGCCTCCACAGTGAAAGGTTTGGGAGCAGGTAGGACAAGACCAGTGTAGCAGGACCAGCAAATGAGTCCTATGATACTTGAGATCTAAAAGGGAGAGGGTATTTCCCTGGCAGTCCAGCAGTTGAGACTCTGAGCTGCCAGTGCAGGAGGTGGGGGTGGATCCCTGGTCTGGGGACTAAGATCCTGTATGCTTTGGTGGGGCCCAAAACATGTTTTTTTAATGGGGATAGAAATGGGAGAAGCTTGCAAGTGGATAACCCAAGGCCCACCAGGTGGCCCTGTGGCTGCTGCCTGTGTCCCCTGCTGGCTTATCCGAAGTTGGGGCCAGCAAGCACGCTCCACTCCGAGCCTGTACCACTGTCTGTCCCAGTCTTCCTCACTCCTTCCCCCACACCACACCCCATTCCTTTCCCTTCCCCACTCACCCAGTTTCCTTTCCTCTCATCTCACCAGCTGGCACTCTTGCTGGTACCTGGGAGATCCCTGCCCAACCCTCTTCTCAGGTACCGCCAGCCCCTCACCCTCTTCCTCGAACCCCCTCTCTCCAGGGTCACTTTTGTTTCCTCTTCCCCTCCTCTCCTGGACATTTCCTATGCCAGCCAAAGGAACAGAGAATACCGATGTCCCCACACTGGCTCAAGGTGGGGCTTTCAGTGTTAAGAGCCAGTCTCTGGTCAGCTAGTGTTCACTCTTCTGTTCCCCTTTGTTCGAAGGTAGATATGAGCTGAGGGGGATGTGAGAGACCCCAAGTAGAAGAGAAGCGTTTGCCACAGTGGCTGTGGCCACCCCACAGGGAAAACAGGACACATGGCCATGGCAGGGAGTACGGGGGAGGGTGAGGTGAAGGAGAGAGGGAGGGGAGCTTGTCGGATTTTTCTAGAGAGACAAAGTTGGAAAGGATGGTAATATTTTGGGTGAGAGAGTCAGTATCCAAAATGCTTCTGAAAAGCAAGTATAATGAGCCAAAAACCCAACAAGATGACATTTAAAAGGAATAAATATAAAGTTCTAGATTTAGGCTTAAAAAAAATCACTTATGTAAGCACAGCATGGAAGAGCTCTGGTGAAAAAAGAACTGGGGGTTTTAGTTGGCCACAGGCAATGTGATGCAGCTTCCCAAAATGTTTATATAATGTAATCTTGGGCCCTATTAGCTGAAGAATCATGGGCAGAAGGAGAGGCAGTGAGCCCTCTCTTATGCGTGCATCAGGCCATGGTTGGAGTATTTATCACATTCAAAGTGCTTAAAGCATCCTCCTTGGCCGTTCTGGTTTGCAGTCAAGAAAGTAAAATTTTTGGAAGCCAGGTCACAGGAATGGTGAAGGGAGACAGATATTCAGTCTGAAAGAGAGAAGACGTGATGAAACTTGAGACTCCTGCTTCCAGTTACTTGAAGGGGTGTCATAAAGCAGAGGAATGAGACTAAGGGAAGCAGATTTGGGCTCTGTATAAAGAACAACTCAAATATTAGAGCTATCACGCAAGAGAAGGGATTCCTTGTGAGGTGGTGAGGTCTTAATCCTAGGAGGTAATCAAGTGCAAGCTAAATGCACATTATTGGGAATGCTCCAGTGGGGTACCCTGTATAGAGAGGCAAGTTAGACTAGATGATCTCCAAGGTCATTCTCAAAGTTAAGCTTCTCTGATTGGCATCTCCAATGGAGGGGAAGGGAGAATGTGGGCCAGAGATGAAGAGTTGGGGTAAATGGAGGGGAGGAGGGGTACAAGAATTGGGAAGGAAGAGAAAGTAGACTGGACCAAAGGGGGTTGGGGGCCCTTGAAGAGGGCTACAGGGAAGAGTTTTAGGAATAGGATTGTGAAATGACACAGGAGAGGTGAGGCTGGGGCTGGGATCCCCTTGACCTATGCCCCTCCCCCCAGGAATGACATGCCAAGCTCGGAGCTCCTACCTGGTGGATGAGGTGCTATGGGGCCACCGCTTCACCTCAGTGCTGACCCTGGAGGATGGCTTCTACGAAGTAGACTACGCCAGCTTCCACGAGACCTTTGAGGTGCCCACACCTTCATGCAGCGCCCGGGAGCTGGCCGAGGCCGCGGCCCGACTGGACGCCCATCTCTACTGGTCCATCCCCAGCCGGCTGGACGAGAAGGTGGAGGAGGAGGGGGCTGGAGAGGGGGCTGGAGAGGAGGCAGAAGAGGAGGCGGGAGAGGGGGCGGGTGAAGGGGCTGGGGTTGACAAAGAGCAGAATGGCTGCCTGCAACCCCCAGAGAGTGAATCCAAGGTATGACCAGATTCCTTCAGACCCCTGTGGCAGGGCCAGACACAGGTACCTGGGGAGCTGAATATCGTAGGTGGAGAAGGAGTCCGGCAAGGTCCCTATGAATGCACCAGAGCTGGAGAGCCCCCTCAGAATCTCAGGTCTGGGATCCAACTTGGACGGGAGAGATCCTGATTTCAGGAGAATGGAGGGTGGGGATGGGTGAACTTACCCAGCCTGTCTGTGTTTGACCTTCCTATCTGTTCATGGGTGGATGCGTGGACAGAAGGATGGGCCTGTGTGAGCCAGATGAGAAGATGGAAGCAGAGAGAGACAGCCAGTAGATAGATAAATGGGCTGACAGGCTGGTGGAGCGCTCAGGGCTGCCGCTAACTCACAGAGCATCTTTGTGCAAATTCTAAAAAGGCACCCTTTTCCTCTAGACTTACACCACCCTAAACCAGAGTGCACAGCTTGGGGAGCAGATGTGGGCTGCATTTTAGTCCCCACTCTTCTCCTCAGCCAGCCTCCCTGAGTCTGGCGCTTCTGTCTCACTGGACGCAGCAGCCCGAGCTAGCCCAGGGCAGAGAAAGCTGGAAGGGGGCAGGCAGAGAGGGAGAGGCTGTCCTCCTGCCTCCACCCTCACCACCGTGACAGGCTGAGGGCAGGCTGAGAGATTGCGAGGGCAGCTCAGTAGGGTGTGAAGGAGGGCTACAAGGAAGAGTTTTAGGAATAGGATTGTGGAATGACACAGGAGAGGTAAGGCTGGGGCTGGGATCCCCTCGTCCACGATGCAGGGAAGCCAACTGTAGGGGAGATGCCAGAGCTGGGGCCCTAGGGCCCTGGGGCTGGGCCTGGGCAAGGCAAGCCAGGGACGACCATCTTCTAACAGCAGAGGGAGACCTCAGAAGTGCCACTGCAGAGGCGGGAGGGGAGAGCAGAGTTGTAAAGAGAAGAACCAGGGGAGACATGGAGCTCGTGAATTCACTAGAGCTGGGACACGGGGCCCTCGGGAAACAAGACTCAGTCTTGGGGTACTGTGAGAGGGAGTCATTCACGTGGCTTACTGGGTGCCAGCTGGGTCCGGAGCACTGACCCAGGCATGTGTGGGGAGGATGGCCAGAGATCCGATTCCTATTCCGGAAATACAGCGCGTGCACGTGGGAAAGACAGGGACATATGCCTTTGGCAACTGTTTCAAACCAAGAACCTGGGCAATCTCTCTGAGTACGGGTGGGAGGGCTCAGTGATCAGAAAGCCAAGGACTGAGTCAGACCTAGAGAGTGACTTGAGCCAGCAGTTGTGAACTGGGGTGGGCATCAGGGTCAACCTGGAGGGCTCTGGGACACAGATGGTTGAACCGCACTCCCATAGTTTCGGACACAGTAGGGCTGGGGCAGAGACTAAAACTGCATTTCTAACACGTCAGGTCCTGATGCCAGAACAGGGACCACGCTTTGAGAAGCCCTCCCCTAAGCAGACTGGGGGTTCTGTCAGGAAGTGGGCATCAAGCTGAGGAGTTGCTGAGGATCCTTGGGAAGGAGACTGAAATATAACGGGTGGAGAATTGTGGTGGAGGGAAAGGGGACCCGGAAACCCAGGCTGAATAGTTTAACTCTGGACCCAGGGACTCACCCGTCAGTGAAAATAGGGCAGCGACAAGCTAGAGATGGGGTTTGGTGAAGATGAGTAGGCATAATAGATAAAGCAAAGCAGCTGGGAGGGCTTCAGGGGGTGTCCTGGGGAGGCAATGGGAGCTAGAGGAGGAAGGGCATCAGTGACAGAGGATGGAATCCCACATGGGACTTGAGGTAGGCTTAAACGTGGGAGAAGGTGTGAGAGAAGCGAGAGTCCAAATATCTGGGTGTGGCTGTGGCCTGCCGTTTGCCCAGCTGGGACAGGAGCCCCTGGAGACATATTCCCATGCCACGTGCATCCCCTTCCTGGCCTCATCTCAGTCACCAGTGAGGCCCTCCATCCCAGGATGATGAAGGGAGAGCAACAGCGAGTCAAGAAGGGGCAGAGACGGGAGGACCTGTGGCTGGGAGAGACATGTGCACACGCGTAAGTGCACCATCCCCAGCAGTGACCTCCAGCCCTTGGCCCTGGCTACATCCCACTCCTGAACTTTTAATAAAAGTCTGAACTCCTTGGTGGGGAGCACCCCACGGTGCTGCATTCCAGGCTGCGAAGCTGGGGTCCTATGAGACGCTGTACCTCCTGGAAGCAGGAAGGAGCCATGCCAGCTCAGAGAGGACGTCTTTGCCGCAGGTCAGGGTCACCTGGGCCACCATCAGTCAAAGATGAGGTCCCTGCACCCTGGCATCAGTTGTTCACAAAAAACAAATGTTGGGGGATGGAATGGGGTGTGCTTTTGGTTCAATTTGCTGAGACAGCTGGAGTCTGGATAGACGGGAGGGGACTGTTGGTGCCCATACTGGCTCCCGTGGGAGTTCACCCACTAAAAATGAACCCACTGCAGAGAACTGAGGCTGGACGGGAGGCCTGAGACCCTGCCGCCCCTCTCCTCACGCTCAGCCACCTCTCAGGGCCCTGCTGTGTGCGGCTCGGGGAGTCTGGAGACCGGGGTTCGAGTCCTGACTCTGTCACTACTTAGTTCTATGACTCTGGGCAAGTCGCGTCACTTCTCTGGGCTTTGGTTGCCCCATCTGTAAAAACAACACTTGGCAAACTGGTAACGCTCAATAAATGTTTAAATCACTGAGTTGAAAGAGATCAGAGAATCCTTAGGCACAGACAAATTCTGGGAGCCCCAAGGGCGCGGGAGGGGATGGGGGGGCAGCCAGAAGGAGCAGGGGGTTTGTAGGGGCTCCTCTGAGTGCTGTCCTCCCACCACCCAGGCGGCTGTGTTCTGGGGCTTCCATTCTGCTGCTGTCAGACCAAATAATGAAGATCAGGAGGGAAAGGCTGAGGCCCCAGGGCCTGGAGGGGAGGAGTCAGGTCCAAGATTAGCCTGATCAAGAGACTGAGATTGTAGAGTAGCGCGGGAACTCAGAAAGGGGGGCACTGGGCCCTGGAAGCCCCTACCCCGCAACCTGGGAGAAGTCTGAGGCGAGGCTGTGCTCAGCTGGAACTCACCCACCTTCCTCCCTCCCCGCCCCAAGCAAGAATCCCAACAGGAATCGGCTCTGTACTGACAGCTCGGACAGCAGATGGGACCCAGGTGTCCCCTCCTGGGGTGGGTGGCATGGGCCACGGAGGCCAGATGGTGTTTGTAGGGGGAAGAGCAGCCTGGATTGTCCAGAAGAGGCTGTCAGCCCCCAGCAGCCTCCCTGCCACCCGCCCCAGCCCCCACGGCAGGGAAGACACAGCCAGCCCGGATTTTATAAAACAAGTTTATTCACATTTTAGAAAAACTAATTCTAGGACAGGGAACTGCCTCCCTTTGGGTTGGGTATGAGATCACGAAGAGAAGGCCAGAGGGACGAGCTTGGGAAGGAAGGCGTGGGGGGTGGGGGGCCACGTCCCCAGCTCTGGGTGGGTCGGTCAAATAAATTAAAGGAAGGGCAGGCAGAGGGAGAGGGTATTCAGACACCAGAGGCAGGCTTGCGGCTGGGCTGGAAGACAGTCACACCTGCAAGAACAGGAGAGCACGCGGCGAGGGGGCTAGGGAGAGCGTGACTCCCTCCTGGCCCTTGCCAGGGTCCCACAGAGCTGAGAGCGGCTGGGTAGGGCCAGGGAGGACTGGGGAAGGCAGGGCTGGGGGTTCTCACCCCTCACCTGGGGTGCGAGGAATCACCGTTTCCGCAGCCTCTTCATGAAACAGCAGGTGATGGAGCCGAGGATGGTGGCTCCGATGACTAGAGCAACCCCCGTGCCCACCAGCAGGGGCACAAACAGAGTGTCCAGGGCTGGGCGAGAGAGGATGGCTCTGTTCAGCCTGGGGTGTCCCTGCTCTCCACCCACAGTCCCACCCGTTTGCCAGCACCTTCTGTCAAGCTGTCCACACCACCTTCTCCCACACACACAGTCTTCTGCCAGCTCCCTGCCCTTTCTGCACTCAAGCCAGTACCCACCACCAGGACACTGGAGCAGCTGGGTGGCGAACAGCCGAAAGCTGGACTTTTGGAGGAGAAAGAGGGACCAGAGGGACAGCTAGTGGGAGGATCAGATGCAAAGGAGAGAACAAGAGTGGGGGATGGGGGAGGCCTGAGCAAGGAGGAGAGCGCGGGCGTCACTCACCATGCGTGTATGGGTAGACTGTGACAGGCCCCGAGCGGGCACTGCCCGCCTGGTACCAGCTGTAGTCAGCATGCTGCACCCAGGCGCTGGGGGCGCAGTGGTACACGCCTTCGTCCTCAGGCCCCAAGCCGTGCAGTCTCAGCCGATGGCTTCGGGGCCCCACCAGCTCCACGCTGACGGGACCTCCTCCAGGCCGGACCCCCAGCTCCGCCACACCGTCCTGGCCCACCCCGCCCACCAATTGGGCAGGGGCAGAGCTCAGCTCCCCCTCCTCCGGCCGCTCCACCCACCAGCTGGCAGCGAGCCGCAGCCCAGGGGGGCCGCCCCGCACGGAGATGTTGCAGAGCAGGGAAGCAGTCTCCCCGCGGTACACTGCGCCTCCCGCTAGCCAGGCCACGGCCTCCAGCACCACACCTGCACAACGAAGGTCAGAGGTGAAAGGTCAGGGCACATGGGGTTAGGACCACTGTCCAAGCGATCCCCCAGAAATTCAGTGTTCCCACAATCTTAGAAGAGGAGTGTGAGGCTGAGACATGGAGGCAGCTGATAGAGAGGGAGAGAGGCTCAGAAACGGAAGGGAAAGGTTCTACAGACCCTGAATCCTGTCCAGGGTCCAGCCTGCCCTGCTCACCTTCTTCTCGGACGTGCACGGGGAGGGGCCGGGAGCGAGCACTGGCGGCTTCTCGAAGCCGGGCCCCGGATCCTCGGACATAGGCTTTGGCTAGGCAGCGGTAGGTGCCCGCATCCGCAGGCCGGGCAGCCTCCAGCCGTAGCCGGTAGGTTCGGGAGGCCACCTTTTCCATGGCAATGTGCCGGCCCTCGTAGCCAGGGCCCAGGCTGCCCACTCCCTCCGTGTCCAACTGGGCCACCAGGCGGCCGGGCCCAGGTGCCCCTGCGGGTGCCATCTCCCAGCCCACGGAGTACGCGGCATGACGGCCCGGTGGGGGCAGGGCCCCTGACACATTGCACAGCAGCTCCAAGGGCTCCCCTGGGCCGACCCGACGCTCACCAGGCCCCACTGTCACTGCCAGCTGGCTGGCTGAAACACAGGCGGGGGAGGGGTGTCAAGGAGCCAGGAGAGGGCACAGAGCACCTGTCCTTCCTTGACAACAGGCAACTGCCCCCCATCTCCCCCACCCCGGGCTCTGGCTCTCACCCTCAGCCGTGGCTCTCCCATCTCCACACCCATTTCTGAGCAGAGAAAACCCATCACGGGTACAGATGCTAACGGGAAGCAATGCTAACGAGACTGCTCACTTGAGGGAACGGGGGCTCCCAGGTCTTGGAATTATGGTCCTCTAGTGTCCCTGAGATACTCTGGCTCCCAGCTAGCACTGGGGGACCCCGGGCACTCACACAGTGTCTGAACATCCACGTGCGCCAGCACAGCCCTCTTCTCTGCGATCTGGGCCCAGCTGCCATCAGGATCCTGAATCCACTCGGTGGCAGTGCAGTGGTAGGTGCCTGCATCATCCGCCTGGGCACCGCCCAGCACCATGCGGTACCGCTCGGGCCCCTCCTTGCCCAGTCGAAGCTCCCCGGCTGCCAGTCGAGCGGCATAGGGAGCTCCAGCGTCCACCGCCAGGTCGGGCCGGAGTCCCACCACTTCCTGAAGAGTCGCTCGCCCCACAGGCGCCTCGGGCACGGCTCGCCCAAAGGACACGGCCAGGTGTGTGTGCTTCTGCGTGCTCGTCCTCGCCAGGCAGCCCAGTGCCAGCTCCTGCCCCTCGTGCACTGTGAGGCGAGGGGGTGAAGTCGGGGCCTGGCGGCCTCGGGGCCCCGGGGGGCTAGCAGACACCTGCAGCGTGTCTGGAAGAACTGGAGAGAGCAGGTGGAGTGAGGGGGTGCTGTTGACCTGTGTGAGCTATTTTCCACCTACAACTTATTTCCCTAAATAGACCATGAGATCCTAGGAGGCAGAGACTTCGTGTTGTATCATTCCTCTGTAACCAAGTGGTGCCAAGCACAGTGCTGGGCACACAGCAGGCACTCAATAAATACTTGCTGAGTTTCATAGAACCAGCTCATCGCCTACTCACCCTTATGTTTGAGAGTGACCCCTGTTTGAAATACTCAGCAAAGTGGCTCTGTCTTCCTTCCCGGAAGACAAAGAAACTTAAGATAGCAAGAATGTCACGTGGTCTCCCTCCTCCTACCCTGCCTCTACTTTCCCCACTCCTCCCCCAGATCTGGATCCTGAAATCTCCAGGAATGGAGTCTGTTCACCCTATGGGGCTCCCCTACCCTCCAGGGAATGGAAAGCTTTAGGACACTTCCCCTTCTCCCAGGAAGCCGCTTGGTAAAGTAAGAGCTGTGCTGTGCTTAGTCACTCAGCTGTGTCTGACCCTGTGTGACCCCGTGGACTGTAGCCCGCCAGGCTCCTCTGTCCATGAGGATTCTCCAGGCAAGAAGACTGGAGTCAGTTGCCATGCTCTCCTCAATAAGAGCTGTGGCCTGGAATGAAGAGTTCTGGGTTAGAGTCCCAGACCAGTCACTAATTTGCACAAAGTCAAATTAGGGGACCTCCTTGGACCTCAAGTCCCTCTTGAGTTTCGGGCCGGCCCTGACTTCCTGCCTTTTGGGAGAGAGTGGCCCCACCCCTCTCAGGGCCCAGTACCTCTCAGTTCCACTTTGCCGCTGTAGCTGCCCAGGTAGCGGGCATCAGTGGAGGGTGTGTAGCATTCGTAAATGCCAGCATCCTGGGCCTGCAGGCGGGAGATCCTGAGCACCGCGGCATCGCCCTGCAGACGCTGCACCTGGACCTCACCGGCAGCCACTCGGGGCCCAAAGATGGCGTAGGAGAACCGGGGGTCCCTGGTGCTGACGATGCCCAGGGCGGCCTCTGGGGCCTCGGGCCTGTACAGGAACCACTCAAAGTCCTGCTGGGCAGAGCCCTCATAGCCACTGACATTGCAGGAGATGGAGATGGCGGTGCCAGCCACACGGTACAGGGGCCCCTGAGGGACCAGCACTTCCCGGGCACAGCACCCAATTCCTACGGGGAAGGACGGAGTTAGGCAGGCCCCGGTCCTCACTGCATCCCCCCAGCACCTGCATCATCCTTGCTGCCTGCTTGTGAAAGGAAAGGAAACCTGAGCACACTTGGTGTACAGCTTGGGCCCATTCTAAGAACCTCAGAATGTACAGGAAAGGATGCTGGGAGGCAATCCTTTTGGGTCTCAAGGAGGTGGTGGGAGAGAGCCCGGTTAGCCTCAGAACCCAGAATCATCCCTGTTCCTGGCAGGCCAGAAGCAGAGCAGCCAAGTGCAGAAAGGAGTGTATCTGCTTTCTGATTTAACCATTCCTTGATTCCAGCCGTACCCTCCCCTTGTTACCCCACTCTCCTGTCTGCGGACCAGGTAAGTCTTCTGAGACCACATGTCCCCCTCCTTTGTTTAAAAGGAGCTGGAAAAACTTTGATCAGAAGGGCTGGTTGGCCCAGCTGTGTCACCTGGGCCAGGGGACTCCAGACAATGGAACCACTGGCCCGGGCAGGAGAGGGTACAGGCCCAGTCAGTTCTCACCACAGCATCCCTCCCCGGTCTCCAGCTGTGTCATGAGCTCACTGCTTCTCCGCCCCCTGGGGCTGCCGAGGCAGCTGAGGCTCATGGGGCAAGAACCAGCCTCTGCCCTGGGCTCTGGGGGCAGAGGCTCCCCTCCCCCACCAGTGCCTGCCAACCTTCCCCAAGGCCCAGCTGACACACAATCCTCCCCCCACCCCACCCCACCACTCCCTAAACAAAAGCCTTAATTTGCATATAGTGTGCATTCATTTACATACTGCTCCCTTTCTGTAGGGAGGCTGTAACCACCACCACCCGGTCCCCCACCCACCCTCACGGTTGTCCCCTCCCATCTTTCTCTCCTCAGAGAGGCCAAAACTCTTCTTCACCCCACGCTCACCCCTAGCCTGCCCTCAAAGGGTAGCCTTGTGGCCTTGGAGGGTTCAGCTTCTTCTTCTGTCTTTCCACAGCCCCAAATCACAGAATCTCAGGACACAAGGAGGGCTGGGTCAACTCTCTACCTCCATCTTACAGATGAGAAAGGTAAGGTACGAGAAGTAGAATGTCTTGGCCAAGTTCCTACTCTCCTTGGCTGGCCTCCCCATGCCCCTGTAGAGGGACAAAGGCAGGGAGGTAAATGGGGACATACAAGGGGAGGCCTGAGGGCAATGGCCTCACCAAGCAGAGCATCACTCCAGGGACAGACCCCAACCTTTCTGCAGGGGCGGGAGGAAAACACCTAGTCTGTGGTCACTGTCCTCCGGAAGCCCTCCCCATAACTCTGTCTTCTCCCTGCGGCTGAGTCGTGGGGAGACCTGGTGGTCACTCGGTTAGAGCACAGGCTGGAAGTCCGGAAGCCGAGTTCCAGCCCCGTGCCCATCCCCAGCTGTACTGTGTGGACTAGCCCCGTCCACGATACACTGGAGGAGAACTAGGAGCTTCTTCCACTTTAACAGGGAGAGAGCCTATGACTCAGAAGGGCCCTGCCCCAGGGCGTTTCATAATCTGCGTGTTGGAGCTGACACCTTCGCTGGCCTCAGGGCAGACTCTGCTTAGGAGGGCCGCCTCCCATCTTCCTGGCTCCACAACTGCTGATGCTTGGAGATCCCCACGGGAAAGTCACCCTCACCGCCTTGGGAAACCAGCTGCCAGGCAGCTTTCTCCACAGCCAGGCCCCCTTCTCTGGGTTAGCAGAAAAAGAAAGGAGAGCAAAGAGACCTGCTTCAGGTCTCTGGTGTGTGTTCAAATCCAAGCCCCAACACTCACTCAATGTGTTCTCCGGGGCAAGTTATTTCATTTTCCTCACCTTCAACGTGAGAGTAAGTGCCCACATCCAGGGCACTCAGATCCCACAGACTCTCTAATCTTTCTGCGCCACACTTACCCTGGGCTCCTCTCTGCGCCACGCTGCCCACTGGGGAAAAGAGGCCCAGTGCTAGGTAACCAGGGCCCACAGCTCCCTGCTCTGTATGGCCCTGCCTAGGGCCCCAAGGAGAGGACTCATTCTAGTCCCACAGGGCCTGGGGACCTATGCAGTATAGGGAGGCCGCTTGGCTCTGAGATGGAGCGCTGGTCTAGAAACAGGCTGCTGGGGCTACGTCAGCCTCTGCTTTAACTATGACAGCTCCGAATCCGGGCACCAAAGCCACCCCCTCACAGCCCTGTGTGCTGATTTCAAGGGTTGCAGTCTCCTGAGTCTGTGTAGGCAGTCACGATCCGATCCTCCACCCCAGGCCAGCCCTACAGGGAGCCCTCCAGTTCACACCCAGAACATTTCCACTGTCACTGCCCTCATGCAGCCATGCAGGACTGGTCCAGACAGCCCAGCGTCAACACCCACCGCAAGAGACACGGGGTGCTTGGGGACCTCAGCATCAGTCTCCAGGGAGCCCGGTTTCTCCTGAGGCAGGGAGGCTGGGACTAAGGGGGTGTGACAGCTGGTGGGAGGCTACAGAGACAAGTGCTATCTGAGAGACCCGGCCCAGGATGAGGCTGACTCGTCAGATAATGAAGTTGGAGAGGGGGGTGCAATTAGGGGAGACTTACTTCAAAAGATCGTGGGGCAGAACGGGCCCCTGGGCCTCCAGCCAACTCGGGCGATTATGAAGATGGCCAGGCACTGCCCACGCAGGGCGAGTACCTAAGGCCGGGCCTGAAGCTGAGTGTGAGGCAGACAGGAGTCGCAGCGCCCCCCGACCTGAGTGTGCCAGCAGGGAAGCGGGACCCGGCCCCCGGAGGCCTGGCGGTCCCTGGGGACCGCACTTTGGTGGGTCTTCACTGTGTCCCAGCCTAGGGCCTAGAACCGGGGTGCCTCATCCCAACCCCAAGCCTGGCTAGGCCGGCGGCCACAGAGGGCAGCTGGACGCCAGGCCCGGGAAGGCTGGAGGCGCCGCTGAGGGAGAAGGGGCTACCAGGAGCTCCGAAATGCTGGGGAGACGACAGGGCTGAACAACAGATAGCAGGCACCTGCCGGGCGGGGCTGGGAACCGGGGCGGGGGGCCGGGCTTACCCAGCATTAACAGCAGCAGCGGCGGCGGCGGCAACTTGGGACCGAGGGCGCCCATCCTGCACAGCTGACTCTAGGAAGGCTCTGGGGGGCGGCGCGGGCTCTGGGTGACCAGGGGTTCGGGGGGCGCATGCCCGGGTGGGGGTCACGAAGCGGAGCTGCGAGGCGTGGGTGCGCGGAGCGGAGCTGAGCTAAGCGGGAGCTGCCAAGTCCCCGCCCTCTTCCCTCCTCCCTCTTCCCTCCTCCTCGCCACCTCCTACTGCTTTCCCTCCCGCCTAGGCTACTAGGAAGTCCGTTCCCGCCCCGCCTGGCCCCGACCCCTCCCAGCCTTGCCCAGGCCCCGCCCCGGCCCTAGGCTGCTGGCCCCAGTCTGGCCCCGCCCCAATGCCCAACTCCGCCCCAGCCCCTTCCAACCCTGGCCCTGCACAGGTTCCCGGGTTTGTCCCGACAGGGTCCTGGACCTTGGCCCCGGCTCCGCCTGCGCCAGTCTCCGCCCCGACCTCAGCCCAGGCCCAGCCCGGATGCGGCTCGGGTACTGGGCTCCGCCCAGACCCCGGCCCAGGCCCGCCCCCCTCAGCCCTAGCTCCGCCCCGACCCCAGTCCGCGGGCGGGAGGCACAGGAGCTTGGCCAAGTCCCCACAAGCTCCGCAGAGTGCACGGTGCCCTGCACCGTCTTGCTTTTCTCTGAGAGTTAGATGCTAGGGCCCTGGGATGGGCGAAGTGACTGTGCCTTCGCATTTAGAACCTGGCTATTTGCTCTGGACCTCTAGGCCTCGCCGCAAATCCTGCTGAAACGGGAAAGGGCGGGATCTAGACGTTGAGGAACTAGGAGGATCTGAACTGAAGGGCACTACCGGCTCCACAGGGTCACTGAAGACCTGTTTGCCACCCCCTGGGGGCAGAACAAGAGGAAGAGAGTTAGGAGGCTGGGCCGTCTGGGTGCCGTCACTTCCTGGCTGGCAATCCTGGTCAAGTAGCTTAATTTAACATCCTTCCACTTTTCTTATTGGCAAATTGAAATGAATGATATCCACCCCAAAGGATTTTTGTGACAACTGAGATAATGTACAGAAGGTGTCTGGCACAGAATACACTAAATACGAGATGCTGCTGCTGCTGCTAAGGCACTTCAGTCGTGTCCGACTCTGCGACCCCATGGACGGCAGCCCACCAGGCTCCCCCCGTCCCTGGGATTCTACAGGGAAGAACACTGAAGTGGGTTGCCATTTCCTTCTCCTATGAAAATGAAAAGTGAAAGTGAAGTCGCTCAGTCATGTCTGACTCTTCGTGACCCCATGGACTGCAGCCTACCAGGCTCCTCGGTCCATGGGATTTTCCAGGCGAGAGTACTGGAGTGGGGTGCCATTGCCTTCTCTGAAATAGGAGATGGGGGAGGGGTAAATTATTTAAAACGTTTGCTAAGAGATTTAGTTCAGACCTAAAGAGGGGGTGATCCTGGGGTTTAGGTGAAGGAGTCTCTAGTTCCAGTGAGGAGAAATGGGTGCTGGAGAAGAATCTTGAGAGTCCCTTGGACAGCAAGGAGATCAAACCAGTCAATCCTAGAGGAAATCAACCCTGAATATTCATTGGAAGGACTGATGCTGAAGCTGACACTCCAATACTTTGGCCACCTGATGCGAAGAGCCGACTTATTGAAAAAGACCCCGATGCTGGGAAAGATGGAGGGCAGGAGAAGGGGGCAACAGAGGATGAGATGGTTAGATGGCATCATCAACTCAATGGGAATAAGTTTGAACAAACTCTGGAAGATAATGAAGGACAGGGAAGCCTGGCACACTGCAGGTGCATGGAGTTGCAAAGAGTCAGACTCAACTGAGCGACTGAACAACAATTACTGCACTGGGAGGGGTGGAGCCTGCCCAGAGGTGGGAGAGTGGGAAAGTCATCTTTCCCAGGTACTCTGTCTTTCTCTGCGGTGGAGAATGTGGGAAGTGGGGAGAAACAGGAAGGGTGGGGCTAGACCAGGAAAAGGGACAACCAGGCCTGCTAAGCTAAGGCTGTTAGAGTGGCCGTCCATGGCCGGTGACCCCAAAGCTCATCTAGCACCTTCATCCTCAAACTTTCATCTGTTCCCACTCATTCCCCTCAACCCTTCCTTTCACTCCTTACTCCCTTTTACAGAGGAGGAAATGGAGGCCCAGAGAGGGGAAGTGGCACAGGCCAGACAACCTTCCATGATTTTGTCTTCTCAGAGTCTGGCACAGAGTCTAGATCAGAGGAGGTGCTCAGTTGAAGCCACATCAGGAACCCTAGAGAGACTGGAGAAATTCTGAGGCAGAATCCTGGGGACCACTGAGGGAACCAGAGGTCCAGCCCTCCGCTCTCAGTACTTCCAGTTCTGCCCCAAGAATAGGGCAGCAGGGTGCCTTTTCCCTCACACTTTATCATATCTACAGCCTGATATCTCCAGACTGATTTTATCTAAATGCATCCACAGGCCAGATTGAGTTATGTGAAAACTGAAATGTGTCGGGAAGCTTTTGGAGAAAAGCCACACTCCCTTTATTTGGGAGTGGAGTGGACATGATGCCTTTCTGGTGCTTGAGAGATGAGAGATGTTGCCAAACATCATTATCATCATAGATGCAATTTATGGGACATGTTGATCTTAAAGATAACAAGGTCTGAAGCTACAAAAATGAGTTTATCCAGGAATAGCAGAGGAATTACAATTCAAGAGACACAAACTATGCTGAACCATAGGCATGCTGGAGAAGACAAAGAGAAGCTGAGCTTTCGTAAGAAAGAGCTTTCATTTTAAGGAGGAAACAAGAGGGCAGATTTCTTTTTCATTTTCTGCAAGTGGTGAACAGCTTGTCATTGCTGAGTCAGAAGGAAACCGTTTTTCCTGTTTGGGTGGGATCTGTAAGCTATAGTGAGTGTTATGTGTGTAAGAGCCCTCTCTTCGTGGCTTCCTGACTCCATTTGGACTTAGGTTTCCTTTGTTCATTTTCACATTTTCCCCTTTCGATCAAAATATTTCCTTGAAAGTGTCGTGTTGAGTCAACATTCTATTTGGTGCTTTGTTTCTGCAGAGATTGGACAGGCAACAGTTGCAAAATTTTTAAATTATACAAAGCAAAATTAAAAGTGGCTTTGTCTGTATGATGCTTTTAAATCATGACCCTAAAGTAGTCAACTGACAAGACCAAGTATACTTCTTCCCTATCTTGTATAGTTGAGTTTCTCCTTCTCCAGAGGCTTTTATCCATGGGCAACAGGTGGTACCTGCTAATGCCTCCTTGTTTGGAGTCAAGGCTATTGATTGTCTACAACTACTTTAGCCAGGAATTCAAGTGATCATTGTTAGGCTGCAGAAGCAGCTAGCTCTCCTAACGTTAGAAAGTGAAAGTGAAAGTGAAGTCGCTCAGTCGTGTCCGACTCTTTGCGACCCCATGGACTGTAGTCTACCAGGCTCCTCTGTCCGTGGGATTTTCCAGGCAATAGTCCTGGAGTGGATTGCCATTTCCTTCTCCAGGGGATCTTCCCAACCCAGGGATCAAACCCAGGTCTCCCACATTGTAGACAGATGCTTGACCGTCTGAGCCACCAGGGAAGTCCTCCTAACATTAGGGAGAGATTTATATTCATATACTCATTGGTGTTTTGACCCAAGAGGGATAGGCTCTTGCTAAGGAGGTGGGCCCTGAGTCATGTATGGCCCACGTAGCTTCCACTGGAGATGCTTATGAAGGTTTAATGGGAAAAATCAGTAGGAAGCTTCAGATTTATTATAGATATTAAGAGGGATGATTAAATATCCCAATAAACTCTGGCCTCCCATTTACCAGCTGTCCAAATATTCACAGACTCATTTAGAGTTTCATTTACTACAGACAAAGCTAAAGGCAGGTGGTGCACATAAACTTATTAATAATGCCAATAACTGGAATTTGTCAATTGTTCTTTTAGAGCCAAGAGTCAGTGTGTTTGGGGGATATTTAGGGAGAAACCATTCTGTTCTGTAGATTTCATCACTAAAGGCTGCAAACAAAGGGGGTTTATTTTGTTACAGCAATCAGACTTAAGATAATACTAGAGGGTCACCACTGTCATGGACATATTGAGGTTTCTGGTACAAATCTAACAATTAGAAAGTTTTTCCTCTTTGGCAATGGATTGGGACATATGGGTAAGAGCATTGTCTTTCCAAGAAAGAGAGGGAGAAGATAAGGCAAGAAGTAACAGTAGGGGAAAGATGTACAGGCTGGGCATATTGGGAAAGCTGTTTCCTTCATCTATTATACGCTTCAATTCTTGGAAATCTTTACCTTTAGGTCACCAGTTGGGGTGTAGGTCCAGTTGGGGTTTGGTGCTTTCTTTAGATGTCACACATGGATCCAAGAGCCTATTCCTTGGGAGTTTCATGGCCCAAGGGTTGGTTAACAGTACTTGATAGTGGCCTTTCCAGTGGGTTTGAAGAGAGTCTTTCTGGAGATGTCTTTTCCAGTAGACAAGTTCTCCAGGTTGTAAAGTGTGGTGCTTAAGGTCTTCATGCCCCAGGAGCATGCCGTGATTGTTTTAATATATGGTTAAATATAGTTTGTGGGTTCCAAAAGGAGTGTCCCTAAGGTTCAGAAGAACCAATGGCAATGCTTTTGGCCAGGGGTCTCTACAAAAATTTTTTTTTTTTTATTGGCTGTGCTGGGACTTCATTGCTGCATGGGCTTTCTCTACTTGTGGCCAATGGGGGCTACTGTCTGGCTGCAGGGCCCGGGCTTCTCATTGCGGTGGCTTCTTGTTGCAGAGCAAGGGCTCTAGGGTGTGCGGGCTTGGTAGTGCTCCCGGGCTCTGGAGCACGGGCTCAGGAGTTGTGGTGCACAGGCTTAGCTGCTTTGCAGAATGTGGGATTCTCCCAGACCGGGGATCACACCCATGTCTCCTGCAGTGGCAGGAGGGGAGCCACCTATTGGTTTTTTTGGTTTTTTTAATTTTTAAAAATTTATTTATTTTTGGCTGTGCTGGGTCTTCATTGCTGTGTGGGCTTTTCTCTAGTTCCGGGGGCTACTCTAGTTGCGATGCGTGGGCTTCTCATTGCGATGGTTTCTCTAGCTGCAGAGCTCTGGGGCGAGAGGGCTTCAATAGTTGTGGCGCACGGGCTTAGTTGCTCCTTGGTATGTGGGATCTTCCCGGACCAGGGATCAAACCTGTGTCTCCTGCATTGGCAGGCAGTTTCTTTACCACTGAGCCACCAGGGAAGCCCCTCCTATTGGGTTCTGATGATGCCGTTGGTGCATTTGACTAGTCCTGAAGACTGGGGATGATAAGTTTAGTGAAAATGCTGCAGAACTGGTCAAACAGCACAGACTCCTTGTTGCACTTGACCAGTAAAGTGAGTTCCCTAGTACTAGGAAGTTTGTGGGTGGTTCCCTCAGGTAGGAATGATCTTTTCCAATAGGATCTTAGCCACTGAGAAGTCAGAAGTTTATCTACATGGGAAAGCTTCAGTCCAATAAGAAAACACGCAAACCATTGCCAAGACATATTTACACCTGTGAGATTAGGATAGCGGTATGAAATCCATTTGCCAAATCTCAAATGGTCCATCAGGCAATTTAAAGTGCCTACAAGCAGTGAGGACATGTTTTTCCTGGATTGTATTTTAGGAATAAACATCAGCCCTGAATCCAACATCTTCCTAGGCAATGCTGCATAATATTGCTCTGATAGCATCTGCTAAGAATTCATTACTTGGGAAAGCAACATTAAAGCCTGCCTACTGGTATTAAAATTCACAATATGTAACACTTTAAACAGCATGTCAACCTGCTCCTTCACTTTGTCATCAGTTGGCTGTTTAAGCATTTTTGATTCAATTTTTTGACTTGTTAAAGTTTGTTAGAGTACCCCACTTCTTGAAATGGTTTAGCATTCTGAAGCAGGGGCTGTTTAATAGTAGCTCCAGTAGAAATTCATTTCCAGTCTGGAGAAGGGTTGGGGAAAGCCCCTGTGTTTTCTTAAGTCCCATCACTGGAATGTAGGAAGACACTGGAAAGATTGGTTGGGTGACTGAAGACTCCTGAAGTGTTTATAGCAGTTTTTTTTTTCAATGTCCTGGCTTCTTACAATAATGACAGGCCAGGAGGATTTTTACTTAAAGGCCTCCATCTGTTGAAGCTGGAGATTAAGGATTTTAATGGTCTTTTTCTTAATATGATCATCCAGGGTGCAGGCTAATCGGTTTGCCAATTTACTTCTGGAATAGACACGGTTTCCTGTTCTGTTCTGGTTCACATCACCAAGAGAGAAAGGTCCTGGTTTAGGCTACTGATGAACACGGAGTTGAAGGCTACCCAAATGGATTCAACATCCAGAGGTAGATCAAAAATCTTAAAAACATTTGGTGTTGACTCTAAAGAGGGGCTTCCCTGGTAGCTCAGATGATAAAGAATCCTCCTGCAATGCAGGAAACCTGACTTCGATCTCTGGGTAGGGAAGATCCCCTGGAGAAGGAAGTGGCAATCCACACCAGTATTCTTGCCTGGAAATCCCATGGACAGAGGAGCTTGGTCTACTGTAGCTTGGAGCTACAGTCCATGGGATCACAGAGTCGGACATGACTTAGCAACCAACACTTTCACAAAGATGTGCATAGATTCATTGGTTTCTGAGTGTAAGCCTGAGTCTTATTCCAGTTAACAAGTTTGGGGGGTTGCCAAGTGAAGTCATCTAGCAACTGGTGAGTGTGATTCTATGAGGCAGGGGGTAGGTCTCTCTTTCGCAGCTCTAGAGCTTTTTCGGGGTTATTCCAATTAGCTGTGTTCATTTAGTGTTGGGCTTGGCCTTTGCCATCAAGCACGTGAACTAGCTGGCATAAATCTGAGGAACCTGAATGGTAAGTCCAGATAACTGTATTAAATACCTCTGCAAAATCTATAAGGATATTCAGTAGCTCTAAGAAAATCCTTGACTATGGCTGTAGTTGGGCCTTAGTCTAGAAGACATGAGAAATTAGGGGCTAAGCATTGGGACCCTCAGAGGGACTGATTTTAAAAGAGCAGGTTCTAAGAGGTTCTGATGAGGAGAAAGTAAGAAAGAGTGAGGCTTGGAGTAAAAGGGAAATTCAGTGACAGGGTTGGAATGAGGATGTGGTGGGTACCAAGGAAGTGGGGTACATGCAGAAGAGGAAGCGGACGGAGTCTTCCAATGCCTTTTAGTCTTCCTGTGATGGTTTATTCACCTCAGTCAGTTTAGAAAGGTTATTTTGTAAAGCTTCAAGATGTCAATTGAGGACTTTCCTGGTGATCCAGTGGTTAAGAATCCACCTGTCAATGCTGGGGACATAAGTTTGATCCCTGGTTGGGGAAGATCCCACATACTCTGGGGCAACTAACCCCATGCACCACAACTGCTGAGCCAGTGTGCCCTAGAGCCTATGCTCTGCAACGAGGCAAGCCGCCGGAATGAGAAGCTGGTGCACCTCAACCAGAAAGTAGCCCCTGCTCGCCACAACTAGCCCCCTGAGCTGCAACGAAGACCCAGTGCAGCCTAAATAAATAAGTGTCAACTGAGATAAGCATGCCATTCAGTTTGCTGTATTTTTTTTTCTTTTCTTTTTTTTTTTTCAGTTTGCTGTATTTTTTTTTCTTTTCTTTTCTTTTTTTTTTTTTTTTCAGTTTGCTGTATTTTGGAGCCACAATCCTCAAGTTTTGTTCTGAGAGAAACAAACTGGGGAGACTGAAGCTTCGCCACCATGGCCATTGAAGTTCTAAATTATCATTGGTTAGGTCAGTCCATTAGATTAAAAATGCATACACGGAGGGACCATAGTTTTTAAACCCAGAAGGGGCCAGGGTCCCAAAGGAAGGGCCATCCTCAGAGTGTTTAGAGGACTGGGATCCCATAATCCTTTTAAAAGTTCAGGGGAAAAAAAAAAGAAAGAAAAAGTACTCACCAAAAGGACAAAAAAACAGATCCTGAATGAAGTCAGAGAATTCAACCAAAAAGAGGGAGCTCAAATTTTAGAAGAAACGTGTGAACCACAAGGAAGAAGGCAGCTCACAGGAGCAGAGAGCACACTGTTCTAGGGGGCTCATCTCCTTTGGGTCCCTTAATGGGCGCTGTGAAATTTTGACCTTAAAAATGAAACATCAAAAGTGTGTGAGTTGCTCAGTCGTATTGGACTCTGCGACCCCGTGGACTGTAGCCCATCAGGCTCCTCTGTCCATGGAATTCTCCAGGCAAGAATACTGGAGTGGGTTGCCATTTCCTTCCCCATGAAATAGCAAGGTCTTAAGCTAATCAAATTAACTTTATTCATGAATAGCACAGGAATTGCAGTTCGGGTCATGCAAACTATGATGAACCACGGGCAAATCCAAAGAGACAAAGGGAAACTTAAGTTTTACTAGGTTTTGGGAAGAAATGGAGGGCTTCCCAGGTGGCTCAGTGGGTAAAGTATCCAGCCGCAATGCAGGAGATGCAGGAGACTTAAGTTCGATCCCTGAGTCTGGGTCGGGAAGATCCCCTGGAGGAGGATATAGCAACCACTCCAGTATTCTTGCCTGGAGAATCCCATGGACAGAGGAGTCTGGCAAGCTGAGGTCCATAGGCTTGCAAAGAGCTGGACACGGACGCGACTGAGCATGCACACACACAGGAAGAAATCACAGGGGAGGAAGAGGCTGTGGGCAGGGGATTTTTATTGGGTCCAAGCAGTGGACAGCTTGTTGCTGAGTCAAAAGGAAGACTTCCTTCTTGGTGCTGGGGTCTGTAAGCTGTGGTGAGCGATGAATGCATGACAGCTCTCCCTTCATGGCATCCCGATTCCATTTTGATTCAGGTTTCCTTTGCTCATTTTCACAGATGCCTGCACACTAAGGCCCTTTTGGATATTACTTACAGCCTTTACAGAATGTTGTGGCAGATGGTGTCATTTAACAGATGAGACACCTGAGGTCCAGAGGGGTTAAGCATTTTGCCCTAGGCCGCACAGCTTTTAAGTGGCTAAGTTGTAACAAGTTCGGGCCTATCTGTCCAAAAGCCCCAGGCAGTGACCATGGTTGCTACTGCTGCTGTTTTTCCCACTGATCTAGGAGTGGTCATTTTTTATGAAGTCTACCGAAAGAGGAATTTACTGCTCCCTAAGTGGAAGAATCACGAGGGTATAGAATTGAACAGGTTAAAATTTAGGCTTAAGCAACAGAGATATCTGGGGAAGGCAATGGCACCCCACTCCAGTACTCTTGCCTGGAAAATCCCATGGACGGAGGAGCCTGGTAGGCTGCAGTCCATGGGGTCACTAAGAGTTGGACACGACTGAGCAACTTCACTTTCATTTTTCATTTTCATGCATTGGAGAAGGAAATGGCAACCCACTCCAGTGTTCTTGCCTGGAGAATCCCAGGGACGGGGGAGCCTGGTGGGCTTCTATCTATGGGGTCGCACAGAGTCGGACACGACTGAAGCGACTTAGCAGCAGCAACAGATATATCAACAGCACCAAACTTTCATCTTATCTGAAACCTGTACATCCTTAGGACTTTGGACCTTTTTAAAGTCTCCCAAGTATTTTAAAACATTGACTTTTTAAAAGCTTACAAAAAAAATCTTCCCATACCCCACTGTCTTCCCAAGCCTCTCCACCCTATAAACTTTTCATTGAACAAATACCAATTGAAAATAGATAACTGTTAAGGACCTACTGTATAGCACAGGGAACTGTACTTAATACTCTGTAATGACCTAGATGGGGGAAAGAATCTAAAATAGAGTGGATATATGTATTCTTATTCACTTGGATTGATTCACTTTGCTATATAGCAGAAACTAACACAACATTGTAAATCAACTATACTCTAATTGAATTTTTTTAATGGGCATGCTGTGGAAGCACACACACACACACACACACACACACACAAATACCAGTTGGGCGACACTTCTTGCTGGGCACTGGAGAGCAGTGGTAAACAGGTGGACATGTTCCCTTTACAGAACATACAGTCATGCCACAGAGATGTACCACAGCAAGTGACAACCAACCCCCTAGTATGACTGTCATGAGAGGGACACTCAGAAGTAGAGAGCACCCCAGGGCTTGGGGCTGGGAAGAAGCTAAGGGCAGGCAGTCGTGAGGACAGGGCGGGCCTTCCTGTGGGAACGCGGCCCTGGGAGACCCCCTCTTCTGAAGCCCCTCCCCAGGCTGCGAGTTCCAGAGGCTACCAGTAGGGGGAGCCCATTGCCCAGGCCTGAGTAGCCCCAGTTGCTTATGTAACCTGGAAACCTGGGGGAGGAGAACAAACTGCAGGCAGAGGCGCATCACACATACAGACACACGCGTGTACCCGGAGAGGCTTCTTACAGAATGACGTCACGTCGCCAACAGAGCGATGCACAGACACCAGCACGCGCACGTGCGGCAGAGGAGGGATATATCTCGGGGAGTGGAGAGCTTCCCATCTAGTCCTTAAAAAATCCAACCAGGCGGACCCAGCACTGAGGCCAATGCCTGCGGTGGGTTGAGCAGAGCAAGGGGGAATGCGGCCTCTCTAGAAGTCTCAGGAGTCTTAAGGGAGGGAGCCAGGGGCTTCCCTGGTGGCTCAGACAGTAAAGAATCCGCCTACAATGCGGGAGACCTGGATTCAATCCCTGGGTTGGGAAGATCCCCTGGAGAAGGGAATGGCAACCCGCTCCAGTGTTCTGGCCTGGAGAATTCCGTGGACAAAGGAGCCTGGTGGACTACAGTCCATGGGGTCGCAAAGAGTCAGACACAACTGAGTGACTTTCACTTACTGAGGTTGCAGAGACATGAGTGAGCCTGGACACGGTGATCAGTGATCCTGGGGGGCTGTCCTCACTATGCCATCCCCAGCCCGCCAGCTCTCCTTGTACCACCAGGGGTGGGCATACTTCAGGTACCAGGCTCGTGTTTCCCAGGCTTATTTTATTCATTTCCCCTAAGATGAAATATGCACAGGGCACTGAGGCGGCACGAAGTGTCCTGAGTCCTTGAAATAATTAAGACTCATGCTGTGTCCTGAAAGAGTGTGTGTATAACCTTGCTCAGATGTCACACTTTACAGTCACAACTGTGGAGACAGGGTTCTCGGAGAGGCACATTCACGGACGGGGCTGCTGATGTATTCTGACCTCCATCAGGTATGTAACGTGATCTCACCTAATCGTCCCAGGACCCTGTGAGCTTAGTGCTGTTATTATCCCCTCATGAGGAGACCAAGGCCTATAGGAGTTTAGGAACATGTCCAGGGTTAATGGATTAATTACTGTCCAAACTCAGGTTTGAACCCTGGATTGTCTGGTGTGAGGAGTCCGTAACTCTTGTTACATGGCTTCTTTTATTTATTCATTTGGCCACACCACGTGGCAAGTGGAATCTTAGTTCTCCAACCGGGGATTGAGCCTGAGCCCCCTGCAGTGGAAGCACAAAGTCCCAACGATTGGACTGCCAGGGAAGTCAGGGAAGTCCTTGTTACATGGCTTCTTAAAGGCAAACGTGAAGGAGGGAGGTTCAAGAGAGAGGGGATGTATGTATGTCTATGGCTGGTTCATGTTGATGTATGGCAGAAACCAACACCACATTGTAAAGCAACTAGCCTTCAATTTAAAATAGATAAATTATTAAAAAGGCAAACGGAGCAGCGTGTATGTGAAACATGTATTCTACTCTGGACCCAGACAGCAGCTAGGGGACAGGGTGACAACCACACCCAAGCAAAGAGCACACACCCTCCTCCCCCCAGACACTTAGCACACTTAGCCACCAGCACACTTAGCCCTCAGCTCCGTTTCTCTTAAGTGTGTATAAATCCCAGTTTGGTGGGGGCTAAGAATCACACACAAGAATGTCCTGTGATTTGTGTGTGTTTATGAAAGCCTTGACCCATACTGCCCCGATGAGCCATGTTTTCCCCTCCTCCCAGAAGGGAACATTCTCTCTGCCCACTTGCTGAGAGGCTCAACTCAAAGAGAAAAGACAGAGATGCTGCCTAAAACCTATCTTTACGCAGACGCCCAACTTGTGCAGAGATGAACCAAGACAGATGTGCCAATCCAGGGACCTGGGTGCCCTGAAAGATAAGCACACAGACATCATGCACACCCAAACCCACTCACTCCACCACAAAGCTGTCTCCCACAACCACGCACACTCACACCAGACCCGCCTTCCTCCCCAGCCAGGCATCTGCATCCTCATGGGGAATTGTGTGTGTATCTGCTCCCTGTACCCTCCTCTAGCCCTGGCTGGGCCCACACTCCTTCTCAAGTTCTTAAATCCTATGCCAAGTGGGTGGCACATCTGTTCAAGAACAGAGAAGCCACAGCACCACTGCCAGCCTGGCCCTGACTCCTGAGGAGACCCTGCCATCTCACCTGGATTAGGGCCAGCTGCCACCCACTCTGGAATGCCGTGGAAGGATCCCTCTCTGCCGGAATCCCCTTATCCTCCCCCCGCCCCCTGACAGTCCCTTGTTCCCAGGTCCCACAGGGCTGGGTGCCCGGGCTCCACCCCAAAGGCTCCCCCATCCCTCTACTCCATCCCCAGCCAGCTAAGAGGGAGGTGGTGCTGCAGACATATGTCTGGAGGGTGGCACGGGGCTGAGGCAACCCCTGCTGTGTGAGATCACTTCTTCCCCACCCGAACAGCTGGCGTGGGGGAGTGGGGACTGAGTGAGGGCAGAAGATGGCAGCAGTCTGGCTAGACAGATCTGTGGGCTGCAAGTTGTAGCTGAGCCTCCGGGGGTGGGGCAGGAGGTGGTTAACTCCAAGTGGCTGCCTCTGAGTCAGTGAGTGGGGATCAGATTTGGAGAACAGGTCGTTCGCAAGTGTGTCCACACCCAGCTCTGAGCAAGGTGAGGAGGAGGCACCAGGAACTGCTGATAGTGAACACCCGCTGTGTGCCCGCACTGCTCTGCAGACCCTGCACACGCACACTCACTCCCTTGGCCCTCGCAACAACCCGGAGGGCTGAGTCCTATTGTTACCTATTTACAGATGGGAGCAGGAGGCCTGGGGAGGATACATCACTTCCCCAAGGTCACCAGGCTAGCAAATAGTAGCACCTGGAAGCCAAAGCCAGCTGTTTAACTCACGAGCTTAAGCTCATAACATTCCTCTTGCTCCTACTCCCCTAATGCTTCCTCCTCACACACTTATTCATACACACACATGTGCGTGCACGTGCGCAACCACACACTCTCTCCTGGCATCTGTGCAAACTTTTGAAATAATAGTGTTTTCCCACCAGTGTATTTCCAGCTCCTGACACACAGTGGGTGTTCAATAAATATCTGTTGGATGAATGGAGGCAGTGCTGAGGCTCGGGAAAAGAGGAATCAGTAAGAGGCAGGTGTGTATGTGTGCGGGGGTGGGGTGGGGAGAGAAGAAGGGGTGAGAAGAATTCCGTGAGTGCACTTACACAGCCCTCTAGAGCTGCTGATGGTATGGAAGGCTCCCGTCTACCTCCGAGGCCCGGCGTTTCCAAGCGCCCTGGGTGGGGAAAGGGGATTGAAAGCAGGGTTCACAGGGTTCCCTGAGTGAACGGGGGGCGTTACCTCTTCCCCTCCAATCAGGACAGAGTTTGGGGGGGTGAGGTAAGGTCTGGGAGGAGGGTAGGGAGCACACAGCCACTTGGGCCATTGCATCCCCTGCTTGTCACTATTCCCTGCCCCTGCGCTTCAAGCTTTCCCCAGTGCCCACCCCCCGCAAAGCCCTGGCCTCCCGCCATCCACACCTGGACTCTCCAGGAACCTGGCACCCCTTAGCTCTCCTGGCCGAAGAGTGGACAAGTCCCCTTTTCCCTAGTCCAACTGAAACAAGGGTGGAATTTTTCCAAAGGCTCTCTGTTGGGAAAGGAAAGGGAAAACAAAGCCAGAAATAAAGATTACAAAAACAAAGAAACAGATGGGTGCAGGAGCTCGCCACGGGAGGGAGCGGGCCTGGGGCCCTGATGCCCATGCAGCCTCCCCCGCTCTCCCAGCACCTGTTCTCAGCCCTTGGATGGTGTTCTCCACTCTGCATTGTCATCCCAGCCTTGGTTTATATCTGCCTCTGCATCCTGGCTGTGAGCTGCTCAAGGCCACTGTTGGCTCTTCTTGGCTCTGCCCCCAGGCCTAGTACAGTGCCTGGCAAGGAGTAGAAGTGCCACAGACATGTGCCAAGCAACTGAGGAAGCGAAAGAGCAAGGGGGTGAGTGAGAGAGAAGGAAGCCGGGTTCTTTCTCTCTAGTGACCAGATCGCCTCCATGGTGGGCAAAATTGACCCCTCTGGAGCTTGTCTCACACCGGACACTTCCATCCACAGCTGACAGAAAGCTTCTCCTCCTATTTCAGAGCCCAAACCTGCCATCCCTCAGCAACAACCCAGCCTGGCTTCCCGGGCAGCCTGGGATGGGCCCAGCTCTGTCCTCTGGGGAGGGATGGGTCCTGTAGATCACATTCAGCTGAGGAACAAACTGCAGTCCTGAGACCAGGACATGGAAAAACAAGGGCAGGAAATCGTAGCGAACATGCATTGAGGATTTGAATTCACCAAGCAGCCCTCTAAGTTAGAGCTGATGAGGAAATGAAAGCTCAGAAAAGTTAAACTTTTGGCCAGTGAGTGGTAGATCTAGTTTCTTTTCCTTTTTTAGTTATGTGGTTTTATTGAGTATGGATTTGGTGGGGCTTCCCTGGTAGCTCAGCTAGTAAAGAATCTGCCTGCAATGCAGGAGACCCCGGTTTGATTCCTGGGTTCAGAAGTTCCCCTGGTGAAGGGATAGACTACCTACTCCAGTATTCTTGGGTTTCCCTGGTGGCTCAGACAGTAAGAATCCGCCTGCAATGTGGGATACCTGGGTTCAATCCCTGGATTGGGAAGATCTCCTGGCGGAGGGCATGGCAACCCACTCTGGTATTCTTGCCTGGAGAATACCCTGGACAGAGGAGCCTGGGGGTCTACAGTTCACGGGGTCAAAGAGTCCGACACGACTGAAGTGACTAAGCACAGCACAGCACTGTGCCCCGAGGCATGTGTGATCTTATTTTCTGTGACCAGATGTTGAATCGGCACCCCCTGCAGTGGGAGCGTGCATGGGTGCTAAGTTGCTTCAGTCGTGTCCGACTCTTTGCGACTCCATGAACTGTAGCCACCAGGCTCCTCTGTCCATGGGATTCTCCAGGAAAGAATACTGAAGTGGGTTGCTGTGGCCTTCTCCAGGAAATCTTCCCAACCCAGGGATCAAACCTGTGTCTCGTACGACTCCTACATTGCCAGGCAGGCAGGTTCCTTACCACTAGCACCACCTCGGAAGCCTCTGCAGTGGGAGCATGAAGTCTTAACCACTGGACCAGCAGGGAAATCACAGATCTAGGGTTTCTTATCCAGACATTCTGACTGCACAGCAGTTCCTGACCGTGTTGCCATTCAGCCTCTGCATGGGACAAACCGCCACACTGAGAAGAGCTGACATCCAGGGGAATGACGAGGGAGCAGGTCCAGCCGGCTAGCAGGACAGGGTGGTAGGAGTCCAGATGTGCAGGACTACCTGCTCCAGTGGGTAACGGGCGCTTAGGATGCCAGCTCCTGAACCGGATATCCCTGGGGGAAGGCAACCAGACGGAACACACCCCCAAAGCAGGGGATCAAGCCAGTTACCTTCAGGAGTTCAGACACATGAAATAGAACTTCTGTGTTCTCAACACAGTCAAAAATGTCAGGGCTGAGATTCCAGAATCAGACAACACAGGCCTGGATGCGCCTGGATCTACCAGCTGTGTGGCCTCCATCCCATCCCTGAGTTTCTCTAGCCTTGATTTCACAGTGTGGAATAGGAGAATTAGTATGGTCTGGACCTCTTGTTTTTTTGAGGTTGTTCTGAAAATAAATGAGAATGTAGGAACCACGGTGCCTGGCTATGATCAAAGCTAGGGCTCTTGCGGCAGATGGAGGCAGGAGATTCTTCTTGGCGAACCGTGTCCTTCCCTGGCTCCCACCTACTCTGCTCTCTGTTCCCTGCTTTTTCCTTCCACTTCCTGGACTCCTCTTGAAGAGGGTAACCTCCACCCCTGCTTCAGTTTCCTCACCATGCACTCCTTGCTGCTGCTGCTGCTAAGTCGCTTCAGTTGTGTCCAACTCTGTGTGACCCCATAGACAGCAGCCCACCAGGCTCCCCCGTCCCTGGGATTCTCCAGGCAAGAACACCCTTCACAATTTTATTTGCAAACTCTACCCTCCTGGCTCAGACAGTAGAGAATCTGCCTGCAATGTGGGAGACCTGGGTTTGATCCCTGGGTCAGGAAGATCCCCTGGAGAAGGAAATAGCAACCCACTCCAATATTCTTGCCTGGAGAATTCCATGGACAGAGGAGCCTGGCAGGCAACAGTCCATGGAATTGCAAAGAGTTGGACATGACTGAGCGACTGACACATACACACACCCTCTATGGAAATGGTTTTCTAAAGGTTACACCAGCAACTTCCAAGTTTCCCCAGTGTGGCCATCTTTCATTTCCCCTTGGCCTTCTGTAGCATCTGAAGCTGCTAGTTTCTTGCCCTTGAAACTTTTTCCTCTGTCAGTTTCCAGGCCTCCTCCTGGGTCTAGTTCCCCGTCTCACTGGCTTGTCTACTTCTCCATCTTTGGATCCTCCTTCTCTGTGCTGGGTGTGACCCACGCGTCTGCCCACGATTGCTGGTGCTCTCCTCTGCCCTCCTGGTTCAGCGCTCACCTCTGTGCAGGTGACTTCCATGGCCTGTCCTCTCTCCCAAGCGCCAATCCCCATTTCACCACCCACTGGGCACCTTTACCTGGAAAGCCTGCCAGCAGCATCTCACACTGAACACACTCCAGGGCCAACATGCACCTTCTCTCCCACACAACCTCCTTTCAGCCATCCTCCGCCTTCTTTTTTGGCTGTACTGGGTCTTTGTTGCAGCACGTGGGCTTCTCAAGTTGTAGCACCAGTTTCTAGAGTGTGGGCTCAGTAGCCGTAGTGCACGGGCTTAGCTGCCCCATGGCACGTGGGATCTTAGTTCCCTGAGCGGGAATGGAACCTTGTCCCCTGCATTGAAAGGGTGGATTCTTTACCACTGGACCACCAGCGAAGTCCCCATAACCTTATGGTAGTTAATGCTGCACTAGCATCCACTTTCATCTTCAGCTCCTTCCTCCCACACAATCAATTGCCAAATCCTGAAATTCTACCTCCCAAAGTCCTTTTCTCTTCATTGTCATCGCAAATCTCTTGCTCCAGACCTTCACACCCCTTGGCTAAATTTTTGCCATAACCTCCTTTCTGCCTCTTCCAGCCCAACACCCCAGTCCGTGCGCACACACTGCCTGCAATCATTGAACCATCTGAGAACATCCCTCCTCCCTGCTCAAACCTTTGAAGTGGCTCCATGTCGCTTATAATAATATTTTTCAAACTTGCTTGGTGGTAAAAATACTGAATCCCACTCCCCACCCCTGCCCTTATGGATCAGGATTTCTAAGCGATGTGACTGCTGTCCTGTATTTGTAACAAGCACTCCAAGTGATTATTATCATCAGAGCCTTTTGGGAAATGCTGGCGTTTAGAATGGCACCTAGCTGGTCTTCAAGGCCCTACATGAAATGATTCCCACTTCCATTCCCAGTATTGGCTCCTGTGTTTCTTTCCTTTTTTAAAAACATATTTGTGAGCTAAGTAGCTTCAGTCAGGTCCGACTCTTTGCGATCCTATGGACCGTAGCCCACCAGGCCCTTTTGTCCATAGGATTCTTCAGGCAAAAATACTGGAGTGGATTGCCATGTTCTCCTCCAGGGCATCTTCCCAACCAGGGATCCAGCCTGTGTCTCTTTTGTCTCCTGCATTGGCAGGCGCATTTTGCTTGTTTGTTTGTTTTTTCTTCTTACACTAACGCCGTTATTTATTCGGCTGCTCTGCTCTGGGCTTTAGTTGCGGCATGCAAGATCTTTAGTGCGGCCTATGAACTCTTTGTTGCGGCATGTGGAATCCAGTTCCCTGACCCTGGACCCAGGCCCTCTGCATTGGGATCATGGAGTCTTAGCCGTTGGGCCACCATGGAAATCCCTTGGCTCCCATGTTTCTTGGCGCACTGGGAGTTCCAGGCCTGTGACCGTGGTGTTTCCTCTACTTGGAGCATGCTCTCTCTGGGTCTGTAAGCTAGACCCTACCTGTCTGTTGAGGCCCAACTAGAATGCCACCTGCCCCCTGCAAGCCTCCTAATTCTTCTGAGAACCCTCTCTTCCTTCACCAAGCTGCCCTCACCCTCTAAACAGAACAGTGTGCAGCCAGCGGTACTGTTCCTCCCCCGTGTCTTCTGGGGGCACTTCACTCTCACCACTGCAACCTAGAGGTTTCTGCACATGTGCTCCTGGGGATAAGAACCCAGAGCAGATCCTTCTCTGCACCCCTATAGCATGGAAATTACACATTCCGGTTCTAGAAACAAACTGCCTGGGTTTGAATCCCAGCTGCCCTGCTTGGGTTAGCATCTTGGGATCTTGGGGTTTCAGTTTTCCCATCAATAAAAGATTTGTTTGTAATTTAAAAGTTATTAAACTGAGGAACTCATAGAAAGTACACAAGCGCTTAGCATGGTGCCTCATTAAACTGTTAACTCTGATGAGCTAGAGTCCTTAGACACAGTTGGTTCCAACTCTGCCTGCACATTGAATCATCTGGGAGCTTTTAAAAGACACTAATGGCTGGGCCCCATCTCAGACCAGCTAAAACATGATCCTTGGGGTAAGGCCCAGGCATGGAACCTTAATATACGGCAGTCCACTCCCTCACTCTATTGATGGGAGGTAAAGGACTTATTCGGGTCCACACTGCTAGCTCATGGTGGAGTGAGTCCTATTCCGCAAGACTCTGCCCTCCCTCTGGTCTAGGCTCAGTGATGCCTAGGGCTCTGTGGCCTAGCATCTTTGGGATAGGGGAATTGCCCAGGTGGGAAGCAGAGCCTAGGCCCACCCAATCTCATTCAGCAGAAATGGAGGTGAAGAAGTATGAGGAGCTAAAGGAAATGAGGTGTCCCCAAGGGCTCAGAGCTGCCCTGGGAGCTCAGGTCAAGGGATGCGGTGGAGGGATTTGGAGGCTAAAAGGCCATGAGATTCTAACAAAAGGACCATGAGGTGGTGACCTTGCTCACCTTGATTGCAGCAGTCTCTCTAGCACCTGTGTGCAGGGAGCCTGGCACACCGTCAGTGCTCCAGAAACACTGGGAGAGTCTGAAGGGGGCGGTGGCCTGAATGGGAACCCGTCCCACTGGCTGAGTCGTCTATGGGGGCCTTCATGTTCCCCAAGGGGGAGGGCTGAGAACATCAAGAGAGAGCACAGGGTGAATGGGTCCAGGACTTGCAGAGAGACTGAGGCCCAGGAGAGGCCGAGCTCCCTGAGGTCCCAAGGAGAGCTCGTTGTGCAGAGTGAGGCTGCTGCCCTGCGTCTCAGGTGTTTTCAGGGCCTCCTGGCCCATCTGGGGGTCCAGAACGCCTAAGGGGGCAGGAAGACAAACAGAGCTGTGTCCTGGGCCAAGTGGAGGGGGCCTGGTTAGGGAAGGAGGAGGCTGCAGGGGAACCAGGCTGCCTTTTGATAGGGGGAACGGAGAGGCGGGGAGCTCTGGGTCAGATCTCCAGCCAAACCAAACCTGCCCCAGGGGGCTGGGGGCCGCTCCCTCCCTACCCAGATGGAATCAAAGGCAAACAGGAACCCTAGCGGGCCCAGCTGTGACCCCTGCCCCCCACACTCAGCAGGGCCCATTAACCGCATCCTTCCCAATACCCCCTCACAGACTTTGCCCAGCCCAGAGAAGCTCTGGAAACAGACTCATCTGGGTTTCGTGGGTCAAATGCCAGCCAAGAAATGTCCAGTTTCTCCAACCTCACCCTCAACCTGGCTCTTCTCCCCCAAAGATAGCCAGACCCTTTCCCTTCTCACGAAGGTACTCTGTAAGAAATCAGGGTAGTCTTTGCTCAGACCCTGAGCCCTTCCTTCCCTCTGTGCCAAGAGCTGAAGGGATCAGACTCATTTCTGAGAGTCATACTAGTGAACAAAATAGGAGTGCCTGCCCCTTGGATTTCCTTCTGAACCCTGGGCTCCAACTGATTGTTGGAGATACAAACACAGGTAATTTTTCCTGTTTACCTGGGCAGAGCCAAGTGCTAAGAAGGAAGTAGCCTGGAATTTGGGGATCATCAGAGCTGTAAAGAAACCTCAGAGATTTTCTAGCTCTGCTCATTATTCAGATGAAGGATGCCTCTTCCCTAAGGTCCCTTGAGCGGTTCCACTGGCACCAGCCTCGCTGGCCTGACGTACAGATATGTCCCCTTTGCACTGGACCGTGGTTGGGGCTGCAGGTAGGACTGTGCAAAGACAGGCCCAGAGCAGCTCTGGGCCATCGTGCTTAGCGGGGAGGTTGACATGCATCTCCCAGGCCACACTCTGATCCTTTCCTGCCCCTCCATCTGCCTTCCACTGCACTTCCAGGACACAAACATGGAGCCATCCCCACCCACAGAGCAGCAAAGAGAGCTGAAAGAGGTGGGCAGGAGCAGAGGCAGAGAGATTGAGGAAAATTCCTCCAGGCGCTCTTTCTTCTTGTCCATTTTCTGAATTTTGTATAATGTGGTTTTACCAATTAAAAGGATAGTAAGAATAATCCAGAGGAAAAATTTTAAATGACAGAAGCAAGGAAACGGAAGAGGTTTCTAAGCTGCTTTCTGAATGGTTTCAAAAGACAAGAAAGAGCACAGAGGCACAGATGTAAACACAGAGAAAGAGAGAGAAAAAAAATCCAACACAGCCCTTGTGGTCCAGTGGGGGAACTGAGGCAGCAGCAGGACCTGGACAGGCTCTTTGCAGCTCTCAGCCCAACCTGCCCATCACAAGATCACTACAACCTGTGAGGAGAGAGGGCTGGAGAGGAGGAGGGAAAAGAGGCACCTTTCTGGGACAGCCCAGGCTTGCCCTGCTCCAGTTCATCCTGTCACCCAAGACAGCCTCCCAGAGCCAGGAGAGCTTTTTCACTCACTCCCCCAAGAAGGCCCCAGAAGCCTGGCAGTGGTGACAAGACCCTGAAGAGCAATGGGGAGGGGAGGGAATGACGGAAGGGAGAGGAGAGACTGCCTGGAGCGGGCTGACAGAGGGAGAGGAGGAAGAGCAAGCAGGACTGGGGAGCCAGGGAGGGACTGGGGCAGAGAAGTAGGGTGAGGGGTGGGCACAGGGCCAGGGGCGGCAGTGACAGCGGCTCCCAGCGCTTCCTGCCTCCCACTCGCCCTCCCTCGCGCTCTTTCATGATCTTGAAACAACCTTCAAGTCTGGGCTGGAGGCCCCAGGAGGCCAGTCACTTAGGAAACAAAACTGTTTCTTGGAGACCTTGAAAGCCCATCTGCAGCTGAGCGGCGTCCCCACCCCCTCCCCGTGCACACACACATTCTCCCATGGACTCTCACGTACACCCACCCGACTCCACACGTGCTCCGCCCCAGCCACACACGCACAGCAGGAACACCGGGGACGGGGTGTTGCCACACTGACGACACCCTCTCCTCAGGAGTTCACTCGGCTCCTTCCCACAGGCTTTTCCCCACACACAGCAGCCCTCCGTCACGGACTAGCACACGTCTGCACCCACGCAAGAATATACCCTCCTCTGCCTGTCTCCTGTCTCGCTCTCACGCACACACCTCCACCCAGACCCTCCCATACCAACAGAACACTTGATTCAGGACCACACAGCCTCTCCTTCATGGGTCTGCTTTCTGATTTAAGACTTTCTCTCAGATCCAGCCCCCAGCCCATTCCCCCTGGACTTCCCACCTCCTACCTTCAAGTCTTTCTTGCTCTCTGCTTCCCTCTTCTTACCCCAAGGGCATTGGTCCATGCTGGCACCACTGGCTGTGTTCAAAGGAAGCAGGAGCCCAACCAGGCACCCCAGATCAAAAGACCAGGTGGCGTCTATTCTGGTTGATGTCCTGGAGTCGGAGGTCTGCAGAGGAGGAGGAGGAAGGGGTGACCTCCCAGAGCCTCCACACTGTCCTGGGCAGGGAGGGAGGCCAGGGACACCCTACACAGGTGAGGGACGGGCCCTGGGCCCTGTGCTCCTTTGCTTTGTCTGAGTCCCAGATACGCATGTAGCAGCGCCCTTAGGACTGCGTGTGTGTGTATGCACGCGCTAAGTCGCTTCAGTCGTGTCTGACTCTGCGCGACCCCGTGGACTGTAGCCTGCAAGGCTCCTCTGTCCATGGATTCGCCAGGCAAGAACGCTGGAGTGGGTGGCCATGCCCTCCTCCAGGGGATCTTCCCCACCCAAGGATCCAACCTACGTCTCTTAGGTCTGCTGCATTCTTTACCACTAGCAGCTACAGACTCATCCAACTGCAGGGCTAGGCAGGGACCCTCCCCCCTTCACCAGGTTTGTGTGGGCAGAGAGGAAGGGCATAGCCCCTTCCGGTGTTGGGCCTGGCTACAGAGACCAGGACCTTGGAAGGACTGGGCAGTACTGGGAGGCGCCAGCAGGGATGAGGATGGGGTGTGAAAACCCTGAGAAGCTAGTGCTGGAAGCCGGCATGGCCTGTCTCACCTTGTGTCCTGCAGAAGATAACCGGGGCACTCTGACCCAGGAACCGATGAGTAGCTGCTTCCTAAATCCCAAGTCATCTCTTGTCCACCCAGGGCAAGGCTGCCCCCCACCTGTGGGTCTCTCTTTCATCGACTTCTTCAGGCAGTCCCTCCTGTTGTCTAACCATGAGCCTTCTTGCTGCATCTTCAATTACTTCTCTCACTCTCCTCTCTACACACCGAGGCTTGAACTTGGATCTGTTTTCTCCTTGTTGTTTCCTCCCACTACCTGATCTCCCCAGGTCCAAAGTCAAGGTCGGTGGAGGGGCCGGTGCAGAGAAGGGAGTTGCCCCCTTCCACTCACCCTTCCTGCTGTAACCCAGGAAGAGAAGGAGGGCAGATGCTGGGCATGACCTACCGGATCCCTGTAATGGAAAATCCCAACCGCTGGCCCGGAGGGGGTCAGTTATTTGGGGAATTCAAACATGAACCCTGTGCTCTGAGAGTGGACTTGCTGGAGGAGAGGTCGATAATCCCTCTGTGGGGCGTTCCCTCTGGGGCCAGCAAGGACCAGTCCCGCCAGCAGACACCTCAGGCATCGGGCTGGAGGGCCCCACTCCCGCCCTTCTCTCCTAACTTCCTTTGACGCTTATTCGCCAGGGCTCAGACCTGACCCCAGCGCACTGGCTTCCCTCCACCGGGAGAACCCTGTCCTCTGGCAGCCTCCACGTGAAGGCAGGACTTTTTTTCTTTCTGTGCCCCTTCCGGTTTCCCTTTCCTCCTTTGGCCCCCAGTTCTTTGGCTCTTTTGACAGATGAGCAGCGACACCACGGCGTCCTGTCTTGGTCACCTCCCCTACCCCTGTTTCTGGCTGGTGTCAGCAACCAGAGCCCTCCCCCCTCCCCAGGCACTGCCTCAGTTTCTCCCAGGCTTCCCTGCAGAGAGGTCCCTGTGTGCTACCCGCCATCCTGCCTGCTGCAGACTCTCCTTCCTTTCCCCTCCACCCGCCCCGCAATAAGGAAGCAGCTGCCCTCCTTTCTAGTTCACAAGTCTGGTACTTGTTAGCATGCTGACCTCCACATACCTCTTTGAATCTCCCCATTTGCCTCTCTATGGGCTTCTCCTCAGGTACCCAACAACCCCAGGCATAGCTTCAGCCCAGAGCTCTTGGTTAGCGACTAAGCGAATAATGTGTCCCATCTATAACCAGGGTGAAGGAAACCCAGAAAGAGATCTTCTCTGGAAGGCCTACTGGTCTGTCCAGGAGGCCCAGCCTGCCCTTCCACCAGCCGCCTCCCAGATCCTGCGAGTTCTGATGCTCAAACTTTGGAAAGGTGCATCTGGAGGGCTTGGGGAGACTCCCTGCCCTCTGTCTCCAAGCAGACTCCATGCTGCTCCTGACACTGTCTCTGACTCTCGTATCTAAGGGCCGGCCTGGGGCTCCAACGCTACCTTCCCCTGGCTTCAGCCACCCCACCACCTAACAGTGCAGGAAAAAGTCTGCGTTTCTTACTCTGAGAGGTTAGATACAGACTCGGGAGACCTGGGTTCTGATTCTGTTTCATCAGCTCAAACTGTCAGTCTCCCTGGGCCTCAGTTTCCCCATCAGGAAATCGAGAGGAAGATGTCGCACTTCATGGGCTCCGGCCTCTACCAGGCTGAGAGGACTGGTCCCCGGCACCCGTCCTGAGGGGCGCGTTCCCCACGGGGCACAGCCTCCCCCCTCCCCCCTCCCCCCCCCTCCCCCGCCGCCCCGCTGCTCTCGGCGGTGGTGCCAGGCCTCGGAGGGTGAGGGGAACCCAGGGGGAGCACCCAGCGGGACAAATGGACCTTCCACGGGCCAGTTGCTTAAGGGGCGGGAGGGGAGGAGTCCTCAGAGATCCTGTTTCAACAAACGTTTCTTTCCCGAGAAGTGGAAGGCGGGGGAGAGGGGGAGAGGGACCTATTTAAAGCTACCCTGTTGCTCACTGTCTCGTTCTGTCTGCCGGGGTCTCTGGCCACTGCCCCAGACTGGTGATCTGGGCTTGGGTTCCTCCTGGCGACCTCTCCCGTCTAGGTCCCTCAGCCACTCTGCCCCAAGATGGGCCGTGGGGTGAGTATCTCCAAAGAGCAGGGGTCACTCTGGAGGGAGCCGTAGGGCTCTCTGAATGTGAGGGAGGCTGGCGGGAAAGGACGAGGTCAGGATGGGATGTGGAGGGAGGAGCAGTGGGAGAACGAAGAGCCTTCCAGCTAGGCTGTGTGCACAGACCCGCAGCGTTCACCACCCGCTGTGCTCTCCTCCTCCTCCGCGGCAGCAGCCCCCAGCCCAGCCCCGCATCTCCTCCAGCGCTGCCGCCTCCCCGCCCCATCTCTGTCCCTGCGCCTCCCCACCACATCCCCATCATCACCCTCTGGCCTCCCAGCTGCAGGGATCTGTGCCACTGTCAATGCTCCCCACCTTCGCCCCCCGCTGAAACTATCTGTTCCTCTAGGAGTCTCAGCCTGGGGGATGGGGGTCCAAGGTGAGGTGGGAGAGAGGGACAGGGGCCGTCCACTCCTGAGTCACCAAGCAGTTGTGCACACCAGCTCCAGGGGCCCTGAGCTCCCAGGACAGCTGGGAGGAGTGCGTGGAGGAAAGCAAATGTGCCCTGAGTCCCCCTGTCCAGCACCCCTGCGCGTCGCAGGCAGCATTGTCCTCCAGCTCCAAGCCACATACTTCGAGGACTTTCCCAGAGGCTGGTGAGAGCTGCCGGCACCCCCCTCAGTCCACCCCAGCCTGTGGCATTCTGCAGCACTGAGTATGCCAAGGGGAAGATTAACAACCACCAGGGCAGAGGGGGGCAGGGCCAGGGCTTTGAATTCTTGGAAATGAAATTTCCATATGGAGAAAAGGATCCAGTCCCTTTACATCCTGCGCCTAGCGGTTTTCCTTTTGTGGAATGTTGGCCAAAGACAGCAGAGAGGGAAAGGGTCTGGGGAACAACAGGGATGGGAGGGTGCTGAGGAAAGAGGGTGCCAGGGGGAACTGTGGGGGCATCTCTGGGGCTGGGAGGGTCAGGCAAGGACGTGGTTTCGCACTAAGTTTAGCAGCTGGGAAAACTCTGAGCTTGGACACCAGGGTTCCTGAGCTGGGGTGGGAGCTATAAATAGAACTGGGGTGTGTGTGTGTGTGTGTGTGTGTGTGTGTGTGTTGGTGACTCATGCATTCTCCATAGACTGCGGTTGATACAGATATTCCTGGGTGAGCACCTGTGTTTGTGTCTCAGGAGACAATTTTGCAAATGTGCAGGCCTTCGACATGAGTGGGCATAGATGTCAGCATGTGGGGGCACGTGAGGGTCTGTGAAGAGCTGTCTCTGATGTGTGGGCTTCACAGAGGAAGAGCTCACAGCCGTGGGAAGATACACTGTCTGGGGACTCTCAGCTGCACCTTGACGTCTTTTGTTCCCCGCAGGGAGCGGGAGTCCCCAGCTGAGGCACAGGACCGCTGACCTCTCCCCTCCTCTGCCTTAGCACAGGGTAGACCCAGCTCAACAAGTCCTGCTTGAGAAGCGATTTGACCTTGACTTCTTCAGGGGCCTGCGCTTTTCCCCCAGTGCCCACGAATTCCCTCCCATCCACCCCCAGTAGCAAGCCAGGGAGTAGGTCTGGTTCTGTTCAGACTGAGGCTGGGGCCCCTTAGGGCTTGCAGCTTAGAGTTCAACCAGCCTTGAGACCCCCAAAGAGGGAAGGCACCCCCATCCACATCCCCTGCTCCCTGCAGAGCAAGAGCTCACTGTCACCACCTCCCCCTGTGGCCTCCCCCTGTGGCTTCGAAGGGCAGCGTGGGAGCTGGGGGGAGGGACAGCCGGGTGGGGAGGGAGCCTGCTCCAGCTGCCACCGAAGGGCAGCGGTGGGGGGAGCGATGGCTGATTTCCAGCTGCCCCCACTGTGTCCTGGCCCTGGGCTCTCTCAGAAAGAACTCTCTGTTCTCCTTCAGCATTCAAGGTCCAGAGAGGGGGACTTGTGGACTTGTGGATGAGGGAGGGAGAAAGGGGGGGTGGTCCTTGCTTCCTCTCTTTCTTTCTTGCCTGAGCAGCCCGCTGGCCCCAGATCTCCGCAGGCTCCTGGCTGCAGAGCCTGAGATCTCTGCCAGGATGGGAGAGGGGACAGGGCAGTGTGTCCCCAGCTCTGTGACTGCCTGCAAGAGAGCAGGGTGGGCACTTGGGGGTTGCTGCTCAGCCATCATCTGTACATGCCAGACATGCATATGTGGGCTGGCAAATTTTTAAAGCCATACCTATGATTCCAATTTTCACAAACTTTATTTCATATCTAAGTATGCAGAAATTCTCTGGGCTCTACTCCTTGGCCCTCAGTCGTAGCCTAATCCTCTGTGCATGCTCAGGCCTCATCCTACCCTAGGAGCTGTGGAGGGTCACAGAGAAGCTTGTTTAGCCTTGTCTCTTGCCTCTTGGCTCTTCAATGCTTTTCAACCATTCTCAGCCCTGTCCCACCAAGGACAGGATCCAAAGAATTAGATTGGTGAATCTAGGACTTTTCAAAACATTCAATTCAATGAGTCCCCCTAAGTCACTGGGGAAAGGAGAGGTACCACTCACAACCCTTCCCCACACCTTCTGTTGAGCTGCTTCAGTCTCCCCAGGAAGAGAGCCTTCAGGACGCCAAAAGTAGCCCTGATTCATAGATGCTTCACATGAAAACAAATGCAGGATTTACCGGTCATCTTTGCTGAGAAGAGCATTTCTGAGCAACACAGCCGAGGAGAGCTCACATCCTTCTAAATAGATCATTAGGCATTATCTAGGTGATAACAGTGTCCACCTCTCACTGCACTGCCCCCACCCCAGTTCCTGATTTCACTGGTCAGACTTCTATTTCTTCTAGTGCTAGAATCTAGGTGCTAGATGCATGATCTCTTGTGATCAGGGCAGCTGTCACATTCCTTGGATTGCTCCTCTTTGATGGGAAAAAATTGTATTATCCTTGAGCACAATGGATTTCTAGGGCAGTAAAACTACTCTATATACTATAATAGTGGATATATGTCATTATAATGAAAGTGTTAGTTGCTCAGTTGTGTCTGACTCTTTGTGATCCTATAGACTGTAGCCCACCAGACTCCTCTGTCCATGGAATTCTCCAGGCAAAAATACTGGAGTGGGTAGCCTTTCCCTTCTCCAGGGGATCTTCCCAACCCAAGGATCAATGCCAGGTTCCATGATAAAGAATTGCAGGTGGATCCTTTGCCTTCTGAGCCACCAGGGAAGCCCATATGTCACTACACATTCATCCAAACCCACAGAATGAGCCCTAATGTAAACTATGGACTTTGAGTGATAATGATATATCCATGTAGGTTCATCCATTGTAACAATGTATCGCCGGTGCCAGATGTTGATGGTAGGGGAGGCCATGCCCGTGGGGGCAGGAGATATATGGGAACCTGTAATTTCTGCTCAGCTTTGCTGTCAACCTAAAACTCCTCTAAAAGAAAAGGTCTTTTTTTTTTTTAAGCATTATCCTGAAAAAAAAAGTGGGGGTGGGGGTGGGGGGACAAAGCCTTTGATGTAAATCCCACCCAGGTATCCTCTCTTTATGGGAAAGATAGGAGTGTTTCTATAGAAACACTAATCCCTGAAGCCTTGGCCTGGCACTTGGGATTCAGGAGAAGTAGAGGCACAGGACAGCAACTGAGCAGTGCCTTGGCGACAAGGACGCCACGGCCTGAAGGAGTTGGGAAAGGAGCCTGGGGAAGAGGGAGCGAGCAGGCACTGGCCACGCCACGCCAGGCCTCCTCAGCCCTTCCTGTCCTATCGCCCAAGACACCTTGGAAGGAAAGCTTCCTCACCCTCTCCCCACAAAGTCCCCTGTGAGACCCCGGAAGCCTGGGGGCGATGAGGAGCCCACTGACCCGTAAGAGGAGGGGGAAATGGTGACCTTGGGAAACTCCAGTTAGAATGTCCACCTGATTTCACCAGAGGACCCAGGAATGTCTGGCCCTAGGAGTCCCATGCATCCTCAGTTTCAGATTTATCCTCAGAGATGATCTCTTCTCTATTTAGACAAATAGGGCCCCGTCCTCTCCTCACCCAGTTGTGCTTTGAGGCTTCGTGTCCTGTAAATCGCCTTTTACCCCGTCACAGGCAGGCCTGCCCAACAGGACACTCTGAGTGCCCGTTTCCTGGAGGCACTGACCCTCCAGCTACTGATTTCTCAGTCTGTGAGCCCTGCCCATCATTTCCACACTCCACCACCAGACACTAGGGCTCCCCCCTCCTCTAGACACTTCTCTGCCCTGATCCCTGACTCCCCAAAGACTCCTACCCCCCCAAATTCCTAACTCTCTCTTCTCCCCTCTGAGTCAAGCAGTCACACGCTGAGACAAAGACATTCCCACAGGGTGCTTCTACCCACTGGATGAACTCTCCCAGCCAGTCCCTTCCAGAACTCCAAACAGTGTAAGATGGTGGTTTTTAGCTTTTTGTTTATTTTACTTTAAGGGTTCTTTCAACAAACAAAATCTTAGCAGAAGCCCAGCTACTAAACAGCTAAAGGTGGGCTCCTGAGTCCTGAGCCCCTCGGCCTTTCCTAAAGTTCAAACACAGAGCCCCAGGACTCTGCCAACAGTTTGAAAACAGAGGGCCTGGGGTCCCTGACACCCTGCATCCCCTCTCCTCCCCTGGGATGACCACTGACTTTGAATCCACTGGCCTCCACTCCCAGTGCCTGGGCTCCCAGTCCTTCAGTCGGAATAGAAGCTCCAGCCTCCCTGACTCCCTAGGTCCTCCCTTCCTCCTGCAGGCCGGCCGCGAGTACTCGCCTGCAGCCACCACTGCGGAAAATGGGGGCGGCAAGAAGAAACAGAAAGAGAAGGAGCTGGATGAGCTGAAGAAGGAAGTGGCCATGGTGAGCCCCAGCCTGCCCTGCAGGCCATGGGAAAATCTCCTACGCTGGGTCTCCCACGTGGGAAAGTCTCCCATGCAGCCCGTGCACTCCTGGATGCCCGTGCCCAGCCTCTCATGCTCCTTGCTCCCCTGCTGTGCTCTGAGTGCCCTCAGATGCATTCTAGACATGCTCAGCTTTCTTCCCCAAAGCAACTTGCTTTCCCTTCCCCAGGATGACCACAAGCTGTCCTTGGATGAGCTGGGCCGCAAGTACCAAGTGGATCTGTCCAAGGTCAGTGAAGGGGTGTCTAGGGAAGCACCAAAGAGGTGAGAGAAGCTTTTCCCTGAGAGAGCCTGAGGGAAAAAGGAGCTTTAAAATTCAAATCCAACCCTCTTTATGGTTAAGGAAACCCAAGGCCAGAGATGAGGGACTAGTTGGTGGCAGAGCCAAAACTAGGGTGCAGATCATCTGCTTCTTAGTCTATAGCTCCTTCCCTGGCTGCCTGGAAGCCAGGGCTCCTTACACCCCAAGGCCCCAGAGGGCCTCCGGGCAGCAGCTCAGTGACACCTCTCATGGAACCGACATACCTGTAGTAGTGAGGGAACCCAGGACTGCTGTCACAGTAAAGCCCTGGGCGCCCACTATGCACGTAGCACTGGGGTAAGATTAGCCACTTTCCTGAGTCTTACAACAAGCCAGGTGTGGAGCCCTGTTCATTAAAGCAAGGACACTTGGGGAGAGTAACTTCCCTTGATTACGTCAATAGTTGGTGACACGTCACATTACCAAGCCCATCATTTTGAAAAGTAATAAGTCATTCATCAAAAATGTAGGCCTTCCCTGACTGCCTTTTTGAAAATTCTATGCCCCCATCCTTGACCTTACCTTATTTTTTAAAATAACATGTTTCACTATCAGGCGGTAATGTCTGTTTATCGTGTATCCCCTCATGAGATCATCAGCTTCACAGGGCAGGGACTTGTGGCTCTTGTCCATCCCTGGAGCCTAGCTCTGACTCGATTGCCTGACGTGTAGGCGCTCAGTACACATTTATTGAATAAACAAGAGGACAGATAGAAAAATAGTTAAGAAATGGCTTCTGCCTTCAAGGAGCTCAAAATCTAGCAGTCCAGTGCCTTGTGGTGAGTGCAGCCCTAGAATCATGCCTGGGATACAAGGGGACCAGAGAGGGATGTCTGGGCCAGCCTTGGGCTCAGGATAAAGGGCGAGGTGAAGCTTTCTGGGGAAAGTGATGAGTGGAGACCAAGGCTGTGTGACATTGATGGTCAATAATGTAGGACCTTCTTGAATCCTTGGTGAAGGGGAGAATCTGAAGGACGAGAGAGATGAGGCAGGGTGGGGGGACGGGGCCAAGTAAGATGTCTTTTCAGAGAGCCTTATCCAGGCTGCCTCCAGAGGAGATTACTGGGGCCCTAACCAAAATGTGTCTCAACCCAAGGTTGACCAGAGTTGGGGGAGCCACAGCCCATATCCTCAGCTTTCAAAACCTCCAACACCCATTGCAAATGCCACCTCCTCCATGTGGCCTCTCCTGATGACCCCCACCCCTTCCAACCAGGTGGGATTTTTCCCTCCACCTGGACATTATGCCCCTGTGAGGTTCCTGGCGGGAAATGGTGAAGGGCCAGGTTGGTTCTGGATGTGAGATCAGCTCCCTCACCTCTCTTCACCTCCCTCAGGGCCTCACCAACCAGCGGGCCCAGGACATTCTGGCTCGGGATGGACCCAATGCCCTCACCCCACCCCCGACCACCCCTGAGTGGGTCAAGTTCTGTCGTCAGCTTTTCGGGGGCTTCTCCATCCTACTGTGGATTGGGGCCATCCTCTGCTTCCTGGCCTTTGGCATCCAGGCTGCCATGGAGGATGAACCGTCCAATGACAATGTAAGCCAGCACACCTGACCTCTGAACCAGCCAATGACTCTGTCCTGTAGCCCTAAATCTTCAGTACAGTGGGTCGGGGAGAGGCAGGGAGCAAGACCTCTTGTACAATCCCACAGCCCTTCAGCTCTTTGGACAGAAAAGGGGGTGAGGCTTCTGAAAGTGAAAGTGTTAATTGCTCAGTCAGGTCTGACTCTGTGACCCCATGGACTGTAGCCTGCCAGGCTCCTCTGTCCATGGGATTCTCCAGGAAAAAATACTCGAGTGGGTTACTGGGACCTCCTCCAGGGGACCTTCCTGCCCAGAGATCAAACCCAGGTCTCCTGACCTCCAGGTGGACTCTTTACCATTTCAGCCACCAGGAAGCCTTCTATACACATCTAGAAACACCCCCTCCAACACACATACTCATGGTGGAGACAGCCTCTCCTTGTTCCTTCACACTTAAGTGGACTTGTCTCCACCCCCAGGTCTTTCCCCACTCAAGAAGCCCTAGTCCTGGGGACTCCCTACGATTTCCCCATCCCCTCTGGTCTTAGGCGGCTGGGGATTAGCAGGTTGGGGGGTGGGGTGGGAGGGGATGGTCTTAGGTGGCTGGGGATTAGCAGGTTGGGGGGTGGGGTGGGAGGGGACTTTCTTCCACACTTTCTTCCACTACTCTCACTTTCAGACACAAACAAAGGGGCCACTAAACTCTCACCCTGAGTGGCAGCTGTCCCTCTAGGGCTGGGAAAAGTCAGGTCCCTCAAAGCCTTTGTCCTTACCAGCTTTATCTGGGCGTGGTGCTGGCAGCTGTGGTCATCGTCACTGGCTGCTTCTCCTACTACCAGGAGGCCAAGAGCTCCAAGATCATGGATTCCTTCAAGAACATGGTGCCTCAGGTAGATGGCTGGGGGCTGGGCTGTGGGCTGGGGCGTTAGGTTTCTGGAAGAGTCTGGCTTAGCTCTTCTCAACTCCTTGTGCTCAGAGAAGGAGGCTTGGGCAGAAAAGACCCTCCAGTTCTCCACACTGGGACCTATCTTGTTTCTAAGGGTGCCGGGTTTGTCCTTCTCCTTGATGGGGTTGGAGGTGAGGGGGGAGACGGGTGCAAGAGGAAGGTCGGGGTAGAGATGAGCACAACTTCCCCGCAGCAAGCCCTTGTGGTGCGAGAAGGAGAGAAGATGCAGATCAACGCGGAGGAGGTGGTGGTGGGCGACCTGGTGGAGGTGAAGGGTGGGGACCGCGTGCCCGCTGACCTCCGGATCATCTCTTCTCATGGCTGCAAGGTGAGGGCGCCGTGTCAGAGCTACTGGCGGAGTCTAAAAAGCAAGCTGTCTAAGGCTGCGAGGGGCCAGCTAGAGGCTTAAAGTTTGGGAGACTCGGGTCCAGGTGTCAACACCTGCTCCCACAGTGCCCAGCCCCACCTTGTCCTATACTAGAGCTTGCACGTTGTTTGCTTGTATCTGTGTGCCGTGAATGCTCTGCACCCTGGGTGTTTCTTTGAGTTTCTTTGATATCCACTTCATAGCAACAATTTATTGAGTATGTGTCAGATGCTTTATAGACATTCACACAGGCTATCTAATTTAACTCTGGCAGAGTGGTGTAATCACCCAGGGATGTTGTGCGTGGTCACATAGTCATTCCCCACACAACCATAGACAGTGCCATTTTCACAGACTACAGAGTTAGTGGCGCCCCTGTAGGTATGCAGTGCAGACATTCTGCTTCCATTTCCATTTAAAGAAGAGTAAATCAGAAGCACTATTGGTTAAGTAACCAGCTCAAGGTCACAGAAGAAGTCGATGAGCCCAGATTCCAAACCAGAGCAGGGACAATAGCTGAGTAACACTATAAATATGTGATGAGAGCAAGTGTAATTCTGTCTCCAGTGTCATGGTGACTGAGTGTGGCTGGAGTCAGGACACAGTTGTGTGCGCACGAGCGTGTCTGCCTATCTGATGACCCCCACACTGCCTTTCTCCTCAGGTGGACAACTCCTCCCTGACAGGCGAGTCAGAACCCCAGACCCGCTCCCCCGAGTTCACCCACGAGAATCCCCTGGAGACCCGCAATATCTGTTTCTTCTCTACCAACTGTGTGGAAGGTGAGAGACCAGCCTGGTGGGGAGCCCCTGCTTCCAGCAGCAGCTGTGGGAGGAGCCTGAATCGTGGGTCCCCAGGCAGGCCCATGGGGCTGTGGCCATGCTTGCTTGTCAAGAGCCTGGCTAGGGAGAAGGGAATCAAAGGGTCTGGAGCCCTGAGTATTACAGGAATAATCTCTCCAGCAGTGTGACCCCATGGAATAGCTACCTCCCCACAGTAAGAGCTCTGTTCTGTCCACCCCAGGACAGAGCGGGTTCCTAAGCCTTCAGATATGAGCCAAGACCACTATATGCACGCACACACACACACACATCCCCCAAACCAGCCTCAACTCCTAGAAGTCTCTGGTTTGACTGATGGCCCCCTTCACTCCTGGTTCTAGGGCTAGTTGCTTCACCTCTTGACTCTTGTTTGACCAGGACCCAGACTGGGGAAGGGGTAAGAAAGCATCCAGTCCAGGTGAACACTCGGGCCTTTCCTCAGGCCGCCTGCAGGCCTGGGCTTCACCAAAGGAACTGTTGGTCATGCACAGGCTGCCCGGTGGGCCCTCAGCTCTGGCTTCTAGAGATAACCAAAGGCCAGGAAGAGGCCCCAGAGCTGTCACCGCCGAGTGGCTGGAGTCCAGGCCCACCCGAAACCCTACCCTCTGTGGTTGTGAGTGGTGTCGGGGTCTGAGTTGAGCTGGTGGGAGGAAGTGTCTGACTAGACAATGAGCCTCAGAAAGTGGGTCAAACGGGCCTTGTATCTGCCGCCTCCCCCTTCCCCCCTCCACACACACCTCTCCCTTCTTGTATCTCATTTCTCTGCAGTGTGTTCTGTTTCTCTGGGCTTTTCCCTTCCTTCAGCAAGTTGGATTCACAGCAAAAAATATCACCACACATTGTTTCCTAAAGTTTTAATGTCCTGAGATTCTGAAAGTTGCTCTGCATTTCCCACAATTGGTAAAAATGCCTCGTAAAACATGCCACTGATTACCCTGAACTGACTTTGGAGAGAGGAGAGGAAATGAATGGAACTAATGTTTTTGGAGGGCCTACTATGTGCCAGATGTTGCTTTAGGTATATCACAGCACTGTCTCATTTCATTATTAAAATCAGTAGGAAGGAATTCACACAAGGATGCAAACCCAGGTTTGGCGGGTTCCGATGCATGCTCTTTCCACAACAGTGCACTTCCTCCCCTGAGTACCCCTGGAATGTCTACCTAAGAGCTAGTGGTTGCCTAGCTTCTTCTAGAGAGATTTGTACCTAGTGTCGAGAAACAAAAACTTATGCCTACATGGAAAATCCATAAGTGCTTTACTTACAAATTTACTTACGAACACAATATATTGTGTTCAAAAATATTGTTATATTTTTAAATGATAACAAGTGTGAGATTAGGGCTTCCAGGGTGGCGCGGTGGTAAAGAACCTACCTGCCAATGCAACAGACGCAAGAGATGTGGGTTTGATCCTTGGGTCAGGAAGATCCCCTAGAGAAGGAAATGGCAACTCACTCCGGTATTCTTTCCTGGGAAATCCTATGGACAGAGAAGCCTGGCAGGTGACAGTCCATGGAGTCACAAAGAGTCAGACATGACTAAGCACACACAAGATCTAAGAGATGAGATTGATTTTACTGAAATAACCACAGGCAATACTTTTATTTCATTCACTGAATCTCCTCAATGTGAACTTTGAGTTTATTTGCAAGGATTTGCCCCCTACCCCCGCCCCAGGTCCAAGTATAAGAGAGAATAACATGCTGTTGCACTGAGTTCTGGGATTGGCCATCTGTCCTGGGAGAGGAAGCCAAGGGAGGTAGTCTTCTGGAGGCACCCTCCAGGATGGGAGTCCTTGGCTTATGCACGCTGTGCTGGCTTTCCTTTCCCAGGAAGCAGGAAGGGACTTCAGTTCCTAGGATCCCCAAGGTACCCGACCTGGTATCCCTTCCTGTGTTGCAGGCACTGCCAGGGGCATCGTGATTGCCACAGGTGACCGGACGGTGATGGGCCGTATAGCCACTCTGGCCTCAGGCCTGGAGGTCGGGCGGACGCCCATAGCCATGGAGATTGAGCACTTCATTCAGCTGATCACAGGGGTGGCCGTGTTCCTGGGGGTCTCCTTCTTCGTACTGTCCCTCATCCTGGGCTACAGCTGGCTGGAGGCGGTCATCTTCCTTATCGGCATCATTGTGGCCAACGTGCCCGAGGGCCTGCTGGCCACTGTCACCGTGAGTGGGTCAGGTTGAGGGGCTACCCGGGGAGGGCTCTGCTCCCCTGCCTCAAAAGCAAGAGAGGCTTATAGCTTTTCTGCAGTTTTTTCACAATTTAGCCTCTAAAATCACACATTCGATTTCTCATTACTACATGGCTTAGAATGTGGGTCTGAAAAAGTCCGCTTTAGTGCCTGGCTCAGAGTTTGAGTAAGAAAAGTCTCAGGTTGGGCTGTGTCTTAGCACTCAGTTTTGCTCCCAGGGCTCTTGCTAGTCACCATTCCTCACAACCCTCGTTAGTCATCTCTCCACTGCCATCTGGAGCTCGTCCTGGCCAACCCTCCTGTCAAGCCTCTCTCAAAGGTCACCAGTGAGTGACTAGCAAATCCAGTGACCTTTCCTCAGCTCCCATCCTTCACTGTGCTGCTGAAATGGATACTGCTGTCCACGTCCCTAGCATTCTCTCCTTTGCTGAGGGCTGCGACAGGTTGCTGCCCCGGTTCTCCTCTCCCCTGTTCCCTGCAGCGTCTCCTTCTCCCCACCCCTCACTGGTCGTCAGGCCTCAGTGCTCTGTTCATCTCCTAATGCACCCGAGTGAGCTCTTCTCCTCCCAGTCCCTGGTGCCTGTTCCATTTTGATGACACGCACATACCTACACCCTGCTCTGGCCAAACACCTGCAACTCCTTACTGGACATTTCACCTAAATATACACTCATGATCTCAGCTCAACATGTCTAAAGTGGCACACATTCACGACTTACACCTAGGTCCCTCTCCATGTTCATGGAGTAGGATCAAGAGAGGAGGGACAGAGCCATGGTCTGGGGTAAGAACAAGGTCATCTCCAGCTCCAGGTGGAGCCCTTTTTACTGCCCACTCTCTCTACCAGGTGTGTCTGACCCTGACAGCCAAGCGCATGGCTCGGAAGAACTGCCTGGTGAAGAACCTGGAGGCGGTGGAGACTCTGGGCTCCACCTCCACCATCTGCTCCGACAAGACTGGAACCCTCACCCAGAACCGCATGACCGTCGCCCACATGTGGTTCGACAATCAGATCCATGAGGCCGACACCACGGAAGATCAGTCTGGTGACTGGGCGCTTTACCCGAGCGGGGGGGAATGTTCAGAGCACCGGGGTTGGCAGGGCGGGTGGGATGAGATAAGGGCTCTAAAGTGGAGCCAACCTCCTTCTTCTCCCTCCTTTCCTCCCAGGGGCCACTTTTGACAAACGATCCCCGACATGGACTGCCCTATCCCGGATTGCTGGTCTCTGCAACCGTGCTGTGTTCAAGGCAGGGCAGGAAAACATCTCTGTGTCTAAGGTAAGGTGGGGGGTCCTCGCAGTCTACCCCCTTTCCTGACACACAGCTTCCCCTTTCACACCTTGTGGCTGCCCAGAGGATGGTGTGCTTGGTCCTCCACTGTGACACTGAATTCTGCTTGTTGGCAGCGGGACACAGCAGGTGATGCCTCCGAGTCAGCTCTCCTCAAGTGCATTGAGCTGTCCTGCGGCTCCGTGAGGAAGATGAGGGATAGAAACCCCAAGGTGGCAGAGATCCCTTTCAACTCAACCAATAAGTACCAGGTGGGGTTTGGATGCCGGGTCAGGAGGAGAGGAAGGGATGGGAGTGAGGGGCACACAAAGTCAAGGGGGAATCCTCAGGCAGAGAGAGGCCCTCTGAGCATCAGCTCCTCTCACCCCTGCCTCATCCCCCTGGCAGCATGGATGACCAGACGTCTGGTTGCAACCAACTCCTGTCCCCAGCTCCCAAATCTTTGTTTCTTGTTTCTATAAGCTGCCACCCTCTCAACTCTTCTCCACATCCTCTGGCTCCAGTCCCCTAACAGTTCCATTCCATTCAGTTGAATCATACTTTGGAAATATCCTTAGGGTATCCCCCAGCCTGTCCCTGTTAAATGCCAGGACAGCAGCCTCAGAACCATAGGGGTGGGGCTTCCTTGGTGGTCCAATGGTTAAAAATCTGCCTGCCAATTCAGGGAACACGGGTTCAATCCCTGGTCCGGAAGATCCCGCTTGCCTCAAGGCAACTAAGCCCAGGCACCGTAACTACTGAGCCCGTCCTCTAAAGCCCAAGAGCTGCAAACTATTGAAGCCCGTGTGCTTTAGAGCCCATGCTCCATGGGAGAAGCCACGGCAATGAGAAGCCCACACATTGCAACTAGAGAATAGACCTTGCTCACCGCAACTGGAGAAAGAGCTCATGCAGCAACGAAGACCCAGCGCAGCCAATAAATAAATAAATAAAATCTAAAAAGCCATATGGGTAAAGCCCCCTGAACCCAGTATGGTGATGGGGCATGCTGATGACGGAGCCACGTCGCCCGTAGCCCAGGGCCTGTCCTAAGTGATCAGAGTAAATATCTGCTGAGTGAATAAATGTCATATGGGAAAGTGACCGGCAGGTTGCAGGGTTATGACTATGAGGTCCAAACACCCATCCACACACAGAGACTCTCGCTATGTTGCTAGTGGTCAATAGCTCAGGGATTATTTTATTAAGGGAATCTTACCATCCTCTGCTCTTTGCCAGGCCCCGTGCTGGGCGCTGGAGCTTCTGAGACAAGTCTGGCCCCCTCTGTAACTGCCTGTCCTCTCTCCAGCTGTCCATCCACGAGCGAGAAGACAGCCCCCAGAGCCATGTGCTGGTGATGAAGGGGGCCCCTGAGCGCATCCTGGACCGTTGCTCCTCCATCCTGGTGCAGGGCAAGGAGATCCCTCTGGACAAGGAGATGCAAGATGCCTTCCAGAATGCCTACCTGGAGCTGGGAGGGCTCGGGGAGCGCGTCCTGGGTGAGGGGACAGAAGCAGGGAGCAGGGCTCAGGAAGGCCTCCCTGGGATGAGGGGCGCAGGGGGACACCCAAGTGACCACCAGCCTGCTCTCACTCCTCCCATCTGCCCTCTTCAGGCTTCTGTCAACTGAATCTGCCCTCTGCAAAGTTTCCTCGGGGCTTCAAATTTGACACGGATGAGCTGAACTTTCCCACAGAGAAGCTCTGCTTCGTGGGGCTCATGTCCATGATTGACCCTCCACGGGCTGCCGTTCCTGATGCTGTGGGCAAGTGCCGGAGTGCAGGCATCAAGGTACCGGCCTCACTTCGTCCCTCTTCCCAAACACCAAAGGTCCAGGGGATGTGAGGGCTGCTTCCCTGGGGAGACACGACCACGGGTGGCCTCCTTCCCACTGACCAAGAGGAGAAGCTATCCATCTGCAAGGAAAGTTTCAGCCCTGCCTTAGACTCTCACTCTGGTCCTTCTGCTCAGAGTAACCAGTCTTCCATGCCCATCCTCTCTCTCTCCAGGGCACAGCTCCTTCCACTCTGATTTCAAGCTGATCAGGCACCCCTGTCTTGGAGATCTAGTTGTTTTCCCCTTCCCAGGCACTGCCCACTCCTTCTCTCTAGCTGTTTGGGATGAGATTAGACCTTCTCAACAACTACTCCCTCTTCTGTGCTACGTGTGTGCTTCATTCAACAAATGTTTTATTGTTTACCAAGTATGTACCAGGCACTGTTCAAGGTGCTGGTGTTCAACAAACAAACAAAAGTCCTTTCCATCTTGGTTACTTTCTTGTTTCCAAGATATAGCTCTTTACCACTCTTAGCCTGTCCAGTTGCCAGTTCTGAGGCCATCGTTTGTTCTTCCTTTTTCAACATCTCACCTACTCCCAAAGCAGTTCAACTCAGTCTGTCTATTGAGGGCTGAACCGGGCACTGGGGATACAAAAACAAATAAGATACAGTGCCTGGCCTCCAGAGTTCATGATCCCTCTGGGGGAAAGATGCCTTAAAATTAATCACAGAGCAATTTCAACAGCTAGGGTCTTTGCGCACCTGCTAAGGGGCAGATACTCTAATAATAAAAAGAGTCCATTGTTTTGTGAGGCTTTATATTGGCGCCAGTGGTAAATAATCTGCCTGCCGAAGCAGGAGACTCAAGAGACGTGGGTTTGACCCTTGGGTCGAGAAGATCCCTGGAGTAGGAAATGGCAAGCCGCTCCAGTATTCTTGCCTGGAGAAACCCATGGACAGAGGAGCCTGGTGGGCTATAGTCCATGGGGTCGCAAAGAGTTGAATACAACTGAGCAACTAAACAGCAACCACCACCAGAATATGTATCAGGTACTATTCTAAGCACCAAATCCGCATGATCTCATTTGATCTTCACTACAACCCTATAAGTAGGCACTACTATTTTCCCTTTTTTTACAGAAGGGAAGCTGAGGCTTAGAGTAACACGCCCAAGGCCTCAGAGTTAGTAAGTGGTAGAGCTGGGATTTGAACCAAGGCATCTGCTATTTTTTAACCATCACACTCAAGCACTTGTGTGTATATATGTACATATATGTGATTTCTGAACCCTGCCACCACTCTTTGTCTGTAAGGTAGGCATCACTACTCCCATTTAAAAATAAAACAAGCTGAGGCTCAGAATGGTAAGTAGCTTTCCCAAAATAAAACTGCTATTAAGAGGGAGATTGGCTAGAGGAAGCCTGGCCAGCTCATCCGGAAAGCCCATGCTCCCCTTGTCACCTGGCAGCCTGTTGCCATGATCAGAACTGTCGCCAGGCCTGGGAAGGCACGTCCAGGAAACTCAGAGCAGCAGTGAGCAATTAAGTCCACCTTGGAGAACTGGACAGTTTTACAGAGGGCATGATATTCGATCTGGTCTTCGAAGGGTGAAGAGCATTTGGAAAGGAGGGAGGGAGTGGAAGGCAGGAGCAGAGAACAGCGTGTACCCTGTCGTGGTTGAGCTGTTCAGGGCACATGGGGGTGGCACTGGGAGGTGGCTGCAGAGTGGCTGGGATGGAGACTGGAGCCAAGGCCAGGGCCAGTTGGAAGGACTTTGCTTAAATGCCAGTCTTGGGCTTTATCCCGCGAGCCACTGGGAGTCACAGGTATCACAGGACAGAGCTAGCTCTTAGGAGGCTAGACCTACATGGAGGAGGGGCTGCACTTGGAGAAGAGTTAACTCGAGTCAGAGAGACAGTGTAAGAAGGTGACACAGTAGCACAGGCAAGGAAATGACCCAAATGAGGGCAGCGACAAAGGGAGTGGAGGAGTTAACACTTGACAGATGTTTTGAGAACTTGGTGGGCAAACTCAAATCGAGAGGCAAGGAAGATCTAGAAGACAGAGGGACTGGATGAACAGAGGGACAGAATCTCAGGTGTGGAGCAGAGAGGGAGGCTCAGTGAGGGTGGTGGGAATAGATCACTAGTTCTACTTGCCCTGACATTGGAAGGGTCTGTAAGATGCTCAGGAGAGATGTTTCTGGGAAAGCAGGAATATGCCTACCAAGGGAGGACAGGGCTTCAGGGAGAGGGTGGTGGACAGGGCCAAACTCCTCAGGAGGTGAAGAAGGATGAGGACTGCAAAGATGCTTCTGTCTTTCAGTTGGGAGGCCCGTATGGCCTTTGGGGGTGGAAGAGAAGGCAGTGGGGCCTAAAGAGGCTTCCTTCTCAGATCTGTGGGTTTCACTCCAAAAACCCCCACATGCAAATGCTGTCCTAAGCCAGCTCTGACGCTTATAAAAGCCTCTTATCCAGCCTCTCAGATGCTAACCACCCACCTCATCCAACTGCATCCATTCTGCAACAGCAGCAATGAACATCGTTGCTGTTGAGGCGGGGAACCCCGTGGTGAAGGGATGGCAGAGGCAGAGGAGCATGAGACGGAAGGTAGAGAGAGAGCCAGAGGAGGTGTCCCCTCCCATCCCTGCCCAGTCCAGTCGGGATGCCAGCAGCCACCACATTGAGCAGTAAGAAAGCCATGTCCGTCCTGGCTCCTGGGATGCAGCAATGAAGGGGCTGCAACCGAAGGGGCTAAAACAGACGGCCGAAGCCTTTAGTTCCTCATCAGTGAGATGAAGGAGCTGTTAAGTCTTTCCAACTCTGACAATCTTGTATCCCATGGAATCCAAACTCCTAAACAATCCTAGAGGCTCCTCTTACAGGGAACCCGCATTAACCTCGTTACGCTATTAGAGAGGCTTTCCTGCATTTAGGCAAATGTTCTGTGTATCTCCTGAACACAACCTGCCATCTCTCCCTCTCACCCTCCCTCCCAAACACACACAGTTCAGTCATTTTGGCTGGGCCCACTTCCAGCCCCACTACCCACTATCCACTGGTCCCACTTCCAGCCCCACTGTTTAGTTGGAAGACTTTGGGGAAGGAATAAAAGGAGAAAAGAACGGAATGCTTCTTTCCTTCTCTCTTTTCTTCTTCCTGCCAGGTGATCATGGTGACCGGTGACCACCCCATCACAGCCAAGGCCATTGCCAAAGGCGTGGGCATCATCTCAGAAGGCAACGAGACAGTGGAGGACATTGCCGCCCGGCTCAACATTCCTGTTAGCCAAGTCAACCCCAGGTGAGGCTCCGCAGGACCCCTCGCCATCAACTCAGCCTCTCCCACAGGACGCTCGAGCATCCCGGGCTCTCCCTAACTTCTGGTTCCCTGGTCCTGAGTGGGTGACCAGGCTGTGCTGTGTAACCATGAAGACATCACTTTCCCTTCCTGAGCCTCCATTTCCTCAAGATGAGGGTGTCTCTGCGCTGCCAGGTTGCTATGGGAGCGAGATACGTGTAACCAGCACGTGGCCTAGCACACGTGCAGATGACCACGGTGACGCCACACGGGGAGGACTGAGTGCCATCCCCTCTAAGAGAGAAGTGGGAAAGGCAGGGCACTGAGCTGCAGAAGGAGAGGGGGACTGAAGCTGTGGGGGAGTCCCTGCAGCAGCGAGGAGGGGCAGGGGGTGCTCTCAGGCTCCAGGGAATCAGTGGGCTCTGCCCCTGCCTCCAGAGAAGCCAAGGCGTGTGTGGTGCACGGCTCTGACCTGAAAGATATGACGTCGGAGCAGCTGGACGAGATCCTCAAGAATCACACGGAGATCGTCTTTGCCCGGACGTCTCCTCAGCAGAAGCTCATCATCGTGGAGGGCTGCCAGAGGCAGGTGGGTGTGGGGGGCAGGGGCCAGGGCCAGGGCCAGGCGTGTGCAGGGGCTGCACCCCCAGCTCTGGCTGTACCCTCTCCCCAGGGAGCCATTGTGGCGGTGACGGGGGATGGGGTGAATGACTCCCCGGCGCTAAAGAAGGCGGACATTGGCATCGCCATGGGCATCGCCGGCTCCGACGTTTCTAAGCAGGCCGCCGACATGATCCTGCTGGATGACAACTTTGCCTCCATCGTCACTGGCGTGGAGGAGGGTGAGGGACTGCACGGGCTGGGGTGGCACCCCGGATTCCGAGCTGGCACAGCTGCTTCCCTGCCTTTTACCTCAATTACAGACTCAACTCAGGGTTTCAGGCATCCACCTTCTGATTTAGCTCCAATACAAAATCTCCCCCTACTGGGAAGATGGGCAGCCATGCTTGCAGGAGCCAGGGGTGGGCAGGGTCCCTCCAGCCTCCCTGATGCCCTCAGGACCTCCCCACAGGCCGCCTGATCTTTGACAACCTGAAGAAATCCATCGCCTACACCCTGACCAGTAACATCCCCGAGATCACCCCTTTCCTGCTGTTCATCATCGCCAACATCCCCCTGCCTCTGGGCACCGTGACCATCCTCTGCATTGACCTGGGCACTGATATGGTGAGGCCAGGGGTTGAAGGAGGTGGTGGGGCAAGGCAGTCGTGGGCTGCAGTGGGTAGGGATAGGCAGCAGAGGGAAGAAGAGGTGCAGCAGGGGCACCCAAGGAGGCTGGGAGGGTTGCAGAGAAGAGAAGCACAGGCCTGGAGGATGAGCGGGTTTGGGGAACTTACTAAGTGTTTGAATTGTGTCGAAGATTCTTCACTGCTGGTTGTCCTCTGCTCCCACCCTCTCCCTTCAAATGCCCTCCCCACCACCCACGGCCCCCTTGCACAGGTCCCTGCCATCTCCTTGGCCTATGAGGCAGCTGAGAGTGACATCATGAAGCGGCAGCCACGAAACCCGCAGACGGACAAGCTGGTGAACGAGAGGCTCATCAGCATGGCCTATGGACAGATCGGTGCGGCCAGACCCTGGGTTCAGGAGGGAACCCCAAGAGGATGCCTTTCCTGGCTTTTGAAGGGATGATTCCCCTGCAAAATTCCAGAACAAGGGCCGCCTCCCCAAGGGTCAGCGATGTCCATCTCTGGCCCAGAGGGGCTGGCTCCACCCTGCTACCTGCTCTGACCCAGGCCCTGCCCTTTGTCCTTTGCCCACCTACAGGGATGATCCAGGCTCTGGGTGGCTTCTTCACCTACTTTGTGATCCTGGCAGAGAATGGTTTTCTACCTTCGCGGCTTCTGGGAATCCGCCTAGACTGGGATGACCGGTCCATGAATGACTTGGAGGACAGCTACGGACAGGAGTGGGTGAGTGGGCCGCGTAAGTGCGGATGCATGTGCATAGGGTGGGGCTGAACGCCTGAAAGGAGTGGTCAGTGGGGGCTGGTGGGATTGGAGGCTAAGGATGGTGCAGGTGCCCAGTGTTTAACATCCGCCCTGGAGCATAATGAACTCTGGTCCTCCCCTTTCCTCTCACTCTCTCACCTCTCTCTGCCTGCCCCCCGCAGACCTATGAACAGCGGAAGGTGGTGGAGTTCACATGCCACACAGCTTTCTTTGCCAGCATTGTGGTCGTGCAATGGGCTGACCTCATCATCTGCAAGACCCGCCGCAACTCAGTTTTCCAGCAGGGAATGAAGTGAGCGCCGCCCACCACCTGTTGGCCCCACCCACCGGGCAGAGCACACACTCACCCACCCATACAGGCCCAGATCTGCTGGAGTCTCAGACAGCAGTTGCCCAGCTGTATATCTGTAGCATTGTTGGAAATAGATGAGAGAAGAGGAAGGAGGGCTATGACCGTTTCTGATGAGTTTCAATTTGCTTCTAAAATCTCCTTCACAATGGTCTTCCATCTTCCTTTTCATCTTCTCCCCATACCTCTTCTGTCCCTTCCTCCATTCCTTCCATCTTATACTCTAATCCTCACCCATCCTCACCCTTGGGCCAGCCCTAAATACAGGATCTCCTGTGTTCCCCTCCACTTGGCAGGTGGCTCCAGTTCGTAGCACTTGCCTTGTGATGGTGGTGTTATTCTTGCAGGGCAGAGAGTTACTCGGAGTCAAGTTCCGGGCCTTCTACTAGTGTGAGTTACAGGTGCCAGTCACTGTGCTAAGTGATTCACATACATCCTCTGACATGCCTGAGGTCACCCAGCGGGGAATGGCTGAGCTCGCAGCTGTTACACTGAGTGGCTCATCCATCCCAAAGCCTGGAATCCGGGGGGCACTCAGTGATTTCCTCTGCAATTCCAGCCTGGATGGTGATCAGTACTGAAGGTATCACCCCCATTTTCTTTCTTTTCTATTACTGCAAGCAATGGGCACAATCCCCGTGAGTTTTGTCACAATTTCTTACTTTAAGAAGAAGAAGAAAAAAAAAGATGCCAAAACTCTGGTGAAGTTAAGAGCATTAAGATCCCAGGGAGAAGAAGGGGAAGTGTCTGTTAGATAAAGAAAGGTAGCCCAAGAGAAAGAGATTCCACTGAGCTAAAATCACTAATGGGGACAAGGCAGGGAGGAGAGAACAAGGAGTAGAGAGTCCTTACTGTGCAGGGCGCAGCAAGCAGGGAACATAACCATTCTTCATTGAGTATCTACGACCAGCAGCTACCAGGGGCTGCAGAAGACACTGAGAAGGTATAAGACACCCATGGGTCCTGAAGGGGTTTCCAAAGCATCTTGCTGGGGAGACGACACTTTCAAAGGCCATGTGCCTGGAGCACTAACAAGATTATAAGATGCCTGAGGGCAGGCCCCCATTCTCCAGAAGGAAGCTTCTCCAGCACAGGGCTGTGTATCACCCAACACATAGGAAACATTTCTTCAATGAATGAAAGTATGTGTTATAGACAACAATCGGTGGTGAAACCAGTAAGAAGAAAAAATAAAGACAATCTTTGTTTGGTTACACAGTACTCTTGCCAGGAAAATCCCATGGACGGAGGAGCCTGGTAGGCTGCAGTCCATGGTGTCGCTAAGAGTCGGGCACGACTGAGCGACTTCCCTTTCACTTTTCACTTTCATGCCTTGGAGAAGGAAATGGCAACCCACTCCACTGTTCTTGCCTGGAGAATCCCAGGGACGGGGGAGCCTGGTTGGCTGCCGTCTATGGGGTCGCACAGAGTCGGACACGATTGAAGCGACTTGGCAGCAGCAGCAGCAGAAGAGGGCGTTTGAAGAAGGAGGACATCGTTTGTAGCCTTTCCTCGGCATTTCTTCCCGCCTCTCTCCCTTCCACCACCAGGGGTCACCCTAGATCTCTGCCCCCTCTTCTCGCCCTCCGCTCAAACCCTATTTACCCTCCTTTCTTTGCCTTTCCAGAAACAAGATTCTGATTTTTGGGCTCCTGGAGGAGACAGCACTGGCGGCCTTTCTGTCTTACTGCCCGGGCATGGGCGTGGCTCTCCGAATGTACCCGCTCAAGTGAGTGTCCCCTCGGAAGGGCCCCCCTGCTAGGAGCCAAGTTCTGGAACCTCGGAAGCAACTTCTGATGCTCCTGACACTTCTGTTTCCTTCAGGGTCACCTGGTGGTTCTGCGCCTTCCCCTACAGTCTCCTTATCTTCATCTACGATGAGGTCCGAAAGCTGATCCTGCGGCGATATCCCGGTGGTAAGCACCCCCGTGCCTCACCCCGACCCCGCAAAGTGCAACCCCCCACTGTCGGCTACCTACCCTCCAGGGCTCTGAACGCGGACTCCATCCCCATTACGGATCTTTGCGCCTTTCCCTCCGGGCCCTCCATCCTGGGCTCCCTGGACCTTGGAGCCCTGACTCCGCGGAACCTCATCCTCTCAGATTCCGGTCCCACCTAACTGGTCTCTGAGGCCCTCCACCTTCCACCTGGAATCACAGAACATCGGAACTAGAAGGGCCCTCCGAGGCCATCTAGTCCCACCTCCACATTTTACAGACAAAGAGAGGGGCAGAGGTGAATTGATTCGTTCAGGGTCAAAAACAGAGGAGCCGCAGAACTGGCCCTACAGCCCAGGCCTCCCAAGTCCCAGGCATCAACCAAGTGTTTTTTTTTTCCCCCAACAAGCATTTTTGGTCACTTAGTGGAGGTCGAAAATGGATGGCCTACAAGCCAAATATGGTCCGTGGATATTGTTTGGTTTGGCTGCCCTGTATGGGGCGGGTGTTTTTTGTTTGTTTGTTTTTCAATTGGCCTAATGTCTAAAACTTAGGGGCTTTCACATAAAACCTGAATTTCTGACTTCTCCTGAAAAATCACAGGTGCTGTTGACCCCAGGCCCCATTTCTGCACAGCAGCCATGGACAGCTGCCCTTAAGGAACTCACTTATTACTTGAACAGTCCCTGTTGGCATTTCTATTTTCACCCCCATCCCAGTCTGGGCCCACCGGCCCCTGTGCTAAGAGCAGGCCTCTCCTTCCCCCTAACCCACGGCCCCACTCACTGGAGTCCCCTTCTCCCTCTCCACCTTCCACAGCTGTTTTCCCCTCCCTCCAGGCTTCTGTGCCACCTGGCCTTGGCCACCCAAGCCCCTAGGACACTTATCTCTTGCCTCTTTTTAAGCTCATGATGCAACCCCACCCCTCATCTCTCTAACAGGCTGGGTGGAGAAGGAGACCTACTACTGAGCCGGTCGGAAAGAAGGAGCAGGCACAGAGAAGATGGGGGGCCCTGGAGGTGTCACCAGGATGGCATTGGGTAGGGGTGGAAAACACTGGGGTATATTTGGGGGGGAGGGCTAGACAATGAGGCAATTCAGCAGGCCAAGTTGGGGGAGAGGGTAACTTAGCTTGGGATGATTGCCCCAGAGGCCTAACTAGGAGCAAGCAGCTTAGACACTACATGTCAGGCTCCCCTCCCCAGATCCTGCTTCATTCCACATGCTGTCTTTCTTATCCAAGGAACTGAGGGGTACCCCAACCCTCCGCAGTCCCTGCCCCTTCACCCCCACCTCCCACAAGAACAGATTGACACCGAAAGGCAGGGGTCTGTCTAAACCGGGGGAGGGGAGCTGTCACCGATCACCAAGGTCCCTTTATCTCCCCAGCCTCATCCTACTTCCCACCTTTACCCCTATTTGCTTCCTGCTCAACTCTGACCCCTGCTTCCCCTTCAGACCTGGAATCCACCTGGTGAGTGCTAGGACCTGAGGCCAGAAAGGGAACAGGTTGGAGAAGCTGGCCTGTCTGCCAGCCAAGGCCATTCAGGAAACGCTAGAGGAGAGCTGCTCAGACAGGTGGGAGGGTTGGGTATGGTGCAGGAGGTGGGCAGGAAGGGAGAGGGGTCGATGACGGGACCTCTGACGTGGACGTCCCGGCCCCAGCTCTGAGTCCTGCCCTTTAGAGTAGCCCGCCAGCAGACCAAATTCCAGGGTCGCAGAGGCAGAGGCAGGACCCAGAAAGCAGTCTGGGGAGTTTCACTGAGGCTGCACTCTCAAGGTGCCTGTGGCACTCCCCACAGACACTTGCTTTGTGGTCTGGTGGTCCCCAAGGCCCAGGTGTCACAGAAACTCCAGTTCTCTCTGTCAGCATCCTTGGTAATACCCTGGCCTTTAGAATGCCAAGTCCTCAGAAGTTCCACATGGTGCTGAGAGGGGGAGCTGCCATTCCCCATCATGCCCACCCCGATGAACCTGCACCACTCCCAGGCACTGTCAAGCCAGCCCTGGAAAAGAAGGTCCCAGGCCATGAGCTGGAATTGAGGTGGAGAAGTTTCCAGAAACATCCTGTCTTCCAGGGACACACAGAATGAGCTTAGGTCGTGGACGTGGTTAGAACCTCTGGACAACACGAGAGAAAGCATTAGGAGTCCTGCCTTGGTCTCTCAGACCGCAGGGCTGTCCCGCCCAGGCACACGCCCTTCACACTATGATCATTGTGCCCACTTTCCCTTGAGACAGGGAGGTGGTTTCAGGTCCCTACAGGAAGATGCTTTTCCTCCTCAACCTCCTCCCCACCTGCACTCTGCTCTATTGGCAGCACTGCCCATTCTCTAAGCCTGGCTTAGATTAGAAGGCATTGGGAATATCCTGTAGAGAGACACCTAGGTGAACCAAGAGTGTGAGAGACACACCTAAGGAAAATGGAAGACCTAAGGCAGACAGGAAGGAAGCACAACAGATAAACATCAGGCCCGCAAAAAACCTCCCAAGGGCTATTACTTCAATACACTGGAATTTTACTTTATCCGAAGTACCTTGAAATAACGAGTCATTGCCTGGGGCTTAGAAAACGAAACAGGAAACCATATTAATTTGGGCCTGATGAATTTGAGATTTATTGACCATGGACAAAGGTTTATCTTGCACAATGAATAAAATGGCATTTGTTTAGCAAATTAAGAGCATAAACAATATCGCTAGGGGTGGCACATGTAGTCTCCTAAAACAGTACTTTTTGGACACTTTAGGAATATCCATTTAGAAATAGTGAATGCATGGGCTAATTATCATCTGCTGTGTTTGTTAAAGAAGCATCTGCAAGACCTTTACTTGGTGACCTTTTGTAAGACATTAGTTTGAGGCAGTATGTATGTACTTGAAAACAATAAAGTTGCATTTCTTTATGAAAGAAGTCCCTTCCACAAGTCTGATTTTTATCCTTAGCACTTGCCTCCCTCCCAGACTGTGGTGTTGAAGTGTGTGCTGTGGCAAGATTTGGCTTGTGGAGGAGGCAGTAGGGAGGGCAAGAGGTAAGGATCAGAGGGAAGCAGCCTGGGAACAGATGATGTCAGTGGAGCAAGAGAGAAAGGAAGAAGTTAGGTTGCAGAACGATCCGGAAGAGAATAGAGTGGGGCCATCCTTCCTGATGGCTGAACCCACCCCAAGAGCCATCAAGGCTTTTCTAGGACAGGAAAGAGTCCATGAATCTATAGGCCCAAACCCTGAGGGCCACGTCTGTTTTTTCCATGCCAGACCACAAGCAGGCCACTCTTACTATGAGCAGCAGGGTCGGGATGGCGGGGAGGAGACGGTGGGCTGAAGGACCCTGATTGTCAACACCAGTCAACAGTCTATACTGTTGTACTTGCTGTCTTTGGAGGGGGAAGAACGGAGGGAGAAGCAGATGCAATCCTTGAAATTCATCTAAGTAGCGGACGTTGGAGGCTTCCCAGGTGGTTCAGTGGTAAAGAATCTGCCTGCAGGTGCAGGAGACACAGGGTCAGGAAAATCCGCTGGAGGAAGAAATGGCAACCCACTCCAGTATTCCTGCCTGGAGAATCCCATGGACAGAGGAGTCTAGTGGGCTACAGTCCATGGGGTCACAAATAGTCGGACACAACTGAGTGACTGAGCCGCAGCAGCAGACATCAGAAATCTTCTCGGACAGGGTGTGATGGGCAGTAAGGAGGGATGCTTCTGTGCTGGGGATGGAGGGGTGGATGGGAGGGTGTGCTTTTTCCCATGAGTCCCTAACAACAGGAGAGAGGAAGACACCAAACTTATAGCCCTGTGTCAGGATCTTGGGAGAGCAGTCAGGAGTCAGCTCTTGGCCCCTTTATTACAACGCTAGCAGTGGCGGTGATGGTGAGTATTGTGATAGAACTTGTAGGAGAATTAACTGCAGCTTTCTCTGTGCTGTAAGTATGTCACACTTTTAGTTGTATAATCTCATTTAATCCTGCCTCGGGGCCTTTATTTTTGATGGTCCCTCTGCCAGGAAATGATTCCTCTAGTTCTTCACATGACTGTCTGCCTCACTTTCTACAGATTGCCCCTTAAACATTACCTCTTCACAAGGTCCTCACAGACCACAGCAAATAAATTAACATTTTTGGCACCTCTTTCCCCATTCTCTCTGTTTTCATTCGTGAACACTACTTCAAATTTACATAGATAGGCGGATATAGGTAGTGTATAAAAATATATAAATATAATTCACACACACATATATAGTTTTTTGCTTATACAAAAGCAAAAATATTTGCCTGACTCCTCCAGAATTATTTCCATGTACACAGTAGTATTTCTCTCTTCACCACCTTTATTTATCACCTAAAAAAATGATGCCTGACATGTACTGGGCAATTAATAAATATTGGTTGGATGATGAAAAAAATCCTCTTAATCGAGTGAAATGGAAACTATTGTTTAATTTTCAGATGAGAAAATTAGGGCTTGGAAAGGCAAAATTATGTACTCTGTCTCAAAAATGGTAAGCATCTGAATCAGGATTCAAACCCGAGACCAGTCCCTTAACCAGCATGCCATACTCATTGGCAACAGTGTGAACAGAAAACCCATGGGCATGGAGGCAGCCTGATGAGCGCAATGGTTTAATGAACTGGGGAAGCTGCAAAGGGAGCCAGGAATGCGTGGACAGTGAACATTTGACCAGTAGAGGCTGGGCAGATCCAAGTGATTAGAACCCAAGAAGGGGAGAGGGCATGACCTTAATGATGGGTAGAGGGTTAAGAGTCAACCATCTTAGAGGCTGTTACTGAGAAGATGAGAGACTCTTACTATGGGATGTAGTGTAAAAATTAAGGTCAACCTCTGACCCAGGCAGACAGATTTTCCATGCCTTTTCCTTTTTCCCTACAGAAGAGTAAATATCAAGATTCGTCAGAGACAGACAACCAGCTAAATACTCATAACGCTAAGAATGCAACACGACATAGGGCAAATGATTAGATCATTTGGTGCTGGTTTCGTGGAATATCCTTTCTAGATTTTGAACGCAGCCCCTCCCCCACACCTCTGGGGCACTTCATTAGGTGAAGCCATGGGTCAGCTGTGTCTCTGATCCCTGATCCCACATTTATTTTAGGGATTAAAGAATGGGGGAAGTAGGAAATAAGGGGCACTCAAAACATTTTCCTGGATCTTTGGCCCCGGGTAACATTAAAAACAACTGAATGCTGTACCGTCCATGGGGCCTGTGTCTATAAGCTTTCAGCCATCAGCCTGCTCAGAGCACTGAGGAGCAGATAAAATTGCCAACAATTAGAACTCAAAGAACACTCTTATATTATTTCAACTGTACTGCTGCTGCTGCTGCTAAGTCGCTTCAGTCGTGTCCGACTCTGTGCGACCCCATAGACGGCAGCCCACCAGGCTTCCCTGTCCCTGGGATTCTCCAGGCAAGACCACTGGAGTGGGTTGCCATTTCCTTCTCCAATGCATGAAAGTGAAAAGTGAAAGTGAAGTCGCTCAGTCGTGTCCGACTCTTTGCGACCACATGGACTGCAGCCCACCAGGCTCCTCGGTCCATGGGATTTTTCAGGCAAGAGTACTGGAGTAGGGTGCCATTGCCTTAAGACAGAAAAACTTTTATATTGCTCAGCCTATTTTATGAAACAAATACAGTTTTGATAGAATTTAATAAAATAAACAAATATATATATTTGTTAATGTATCATCAAATAGTAGACCATTTGACTATCATCAAATAGTAGAATTCAAGGACAGTATATTGTACAGAAACTAACCACTAACATTCACTAGAAAAATGATTAAATAATTATTTCAAAAGATGTTAGAAGGTTATCAGTGAAATTTAATGTTTATTCCTGATTAAGATGTTTGAGGAAAAAGCATTAAGGAAAATATAATTATGTTCAGAGAAGCAGGGAAGGATGTATGAGTCTAGAAAACTATAATAATAACAATTATAACAAAAGCAATAGCAGCAACATTTGAAATCTTGGATAAGAAGTTTGTATTTATATGGTCTAAATAAAGGGACAAGCTGGAAGAAATAAAAACATAGTTTTTTGATAATGAATATGGTTAAATACCTAAAAGTATCCAAGGAAGTCAACCAAAAGAAAGCTATAGCAACAACAAAAAAGTCCTATAAGCAATGACTTCAAAATTATAGGTACAAGACATTGGTTTTTTAAAAATAAAATTTATCTCTGTGTATTAGAAAATACAGTAAAAGAGCTCTCTATTTACAACAGAACCAAAACAAATTACATTCAAGACTTAGCGTTTGTGACATAAGGTACTTATTAAAGAAAATTTAAAAACACAATGAGAATAATTTTTAAAAAACCATAAATGCATGGAAGGCTAAACTTGACTGTTGTTTGGGAAGACGGAATATAGTAAAGGTAAAAATAAGTTGCTATAAAGAGCCAATATCATACCAATTAAAAGCCTCACTGTCTTTTTATAAAACATGACATGTGGGTTGTGACATTCAGCTGCAAGAGTCATCAGGTAAGAATATCAGAGGGTTTTTTTAATAAGTAATTTTTAATAAGTAATTATGAAGCAAATGTTCAAGCTGGTTTTAGAAAAGGCAGAGGAACCAGAGATCAAATTGCCAACATCCGCTGGATCATGGAAAAAGCAAGAGAGTTCCAGAAAAACATCTATTTCTGCTGTATTGACTATGCCAAAGCCTTTGACTGCGTGGATCACAATAAACTGTGGGAAATTCTTCAAGAGATGTGAATACCAGACCACCTGACCTGCCTCTTGAGAAACCTATACGCAGGTCAGGAAGCAACAGTTAGAACTGGACATGGAACAACAGACTGGTTCCAAAGGAAAAGGAGTTCGTCAAGGCTGGATATTGTCACCCTGCTTATTTAACTTATACGCAGAGTACATCATGAGAAACGCTGGACTGGAGGAAGCACAAGCTGGAACCAAGATTTCTGGGAGAAATATTAATAACCTCAGATATGCAGATGACACCACCCTTATGACAGAAAGTGAAGAGGAACTAAAAAGCCTCTTGATGAAAGTGAAAGAGGAGAGCGAAAAAGTTGGCTTAAAGCTCAACATTCAGAAAATGAAGATCATGGCATCTGGTCCCATCACTTCATGGGAAATATATGGGGAAACAGTGGAAACAGTGTCAGACTTTATTTTGGGGGGCTCCAAAATCACTGCAGATGGTGATTGCAGCCATGAATTAAAAGACACTTACTCCTTGGAAGGAAAGTTATGACCAACCTAGATAGCATATTGAAAAGCAGAGACATTATTTTGCCAACAAAGGTCCATCTAGTCAAGGCTATGGTTTTTCCTGTGGTCATGTATGGATGTGAGAGTTGGACTGTGAAGAAACCTGAGCACCAAAGGTGCGTTTGAACTGTGGTGTTGGAGAAGACTCTTGAGAGTCCCTTGGACTGCAAGGAGATCCAACCAGTCCATTCTAAAGGAGATCAGCCCTGGGTGTTCTTTGGAAGGAATGATGCTAAAGCTGAAACTCCAGTACTCTGGCCACCTCATGCGAAGAGTTGACTAATTGGAAGACTCTGATGCTGGGAGGGATTGGGGGAAGGAGGAGAAGGGGATGACAGAGGATGAGATGGCTGGATGGCATCACCGACTCCATGGACATGAGTTTGAGTGGACTCCCGGAGATGGTGATGGACAGGGAGGCGTGGCGTGCTGCAATTCATGGGGTCGCAAAGAATCAGACACGACTGAGCGATTGAACTGAACTGAACTGATGAAGCAAATGAGTAGATAACTGTAACGCTCCATATCAACTCTAACAGGTTTTAAAACATAACAGACAAAAATGATGGGTATCGAACCTTATAATATTCGGATAAAACCTGAAAATTCATTGTCATCAACTTATTTTTAGGAACTGTCTGGGGATGAACCACTCTGTGCTATTCTAGGGGCTTGGTACAGAGCCTAAATAAGCCCAGAAAGTCCTCACTGTCGTGGAGAAACAGAAAACTTAACAAGTCAATGGATAAGCGGCAGGATAATTTCAGGGGTTAAGAAGTGCCGTGAAGCCCACAAGTGATGGATTGAGGACTGCTTGTGAGAGCTGCTATTTTGGATTTGGCAATTAGAAAAGGCCTCTCAGAAGAGGTAGACTTTTGAGCTAAGATCTGTGGGACAGAATGGGGTTTTCAAAAATAAATTCACTTGATTTTATTGTCAATAAAGTTGCCTTGAGGGACCTCCTATGTGCAAAGCTGGGCTAAGTGCTATTGTTACATGGACGATGCCTAGATTAACTTAGCAGTTTTAACTTTAATTCTAACCTTGCTCTTTGGGATTTTATGATCTACATTAAACACAGAGACTGGGAGAAAATATTTGTAATGTATATGATAAGAGGTTGGAATCCCTTGGAACACATCAATAAGGAAAAGAACAATGGAATATTGGGCAAATAATGACAATTTAGAAAAAGGAAAATGAAGTCCAGAAAGCCAATAAATATAAGAAAAAGCACTACCTAGAAAATAAAGAAATGGAAATTAAAACTGTAAGATATCAAAGTCTGCCAGTTATGATAGAAAAAATGAAAATGGTCAGGGTCATCCAGTGTAATCAAAGTGTGGGAAGTGGACATTTCTGTATCTTGTTGGTGGAATATGGGTAAGACAAGCCCTTTTGAAGAGCAATCTGGAAGAAATTTTTTAAGATTTTAAACGAGAGTATCTTATGATTCAGAACAGGAATCAGTTCTATGTAAACTGAAGCTCAAAGGCCTAAATGTACTATACATAAGGATGCTGCTGCAGCAATGTTTTTAATAGTTAAAAAATTAAAAGGGAAATATCCTATAAATCAATTAGTAGTGGGAGTGAGTGAATAGACCACCATCAATACAGAATATGGTATGCCTTGTGGCCATTAAATAAAATCTTTACATAAATGAAAGGGGAGTTGAATGAGCCTGTAAAAAGTGAGAATCCACCTCCTTATAGATACTATTGGTATAAATGTAGAAAAAAGACTGGAAGGACGCACCGCACACTGCCAACAGCGGTGACATCAGCGGTGGGGAGTCTAAGTTTAGGGAGAGGGAAGGGGGACTCTCAGTTCCTATTTTGTATGCTTTTAGAAGAGAAGGAAAATTTCAGCCAATCTATTAAAGAAACAAACTATTACTTGTCCCAGCTGGGAAGGGAAATTTTCTATTTCTGAAAACTAAAGGAATGTTACATCAGGCCCTAGGTGGATGTTTTCTGATCCAGTCATATTTTTGAAAAGCATGCCAAAACAAAACACAGTTAAATAAATATCCCACCTTAGAAAGGAAAAATGTATATGACATGCATAACTGAAAAATGTATAAATAATATAAACATATTAGCCACTTCAGATGGTTTTTTGGAAGGAGGCACAACATAATTTTCCATGTAAAATATATATAAAGTTAATACAACCAAACAGCATACCAAGATGTCAATGAAGGTGAATAAAAGAGATAAATATGTCATGAGGAAATACAGGGTATTCACATGGAAAGGGTATTTTCGGTCTCACTGAGAAGAGCTGTACATTAAGCGACAGATAAGACTCATAACATTTAATTCAAGCTATATGTTGATCACAGGGCTTCCCTGGTGGCGCAGCAGGTAAAGAATCTGCCTGCAATGCAGAAGACCAGGGTTTGATCCCTGGGTTGGGACAATCCCCTGGAGAAGGAAATGGCAACCCACTCCAGTATTCTTGCCTGGAGAATCTCTTGGACAGAGGAGCCTGGTAGGCTACAGTCCATGGGGTCGCAAAGAGTCAGACACGAGTAGGTGACTTTCACTTCATTTGTTGAGCACATACTATGTATATCAGATATGCTTTACATGAAGCATGCCACTTTAATCCTTACTCTTGCCAGCTTACAATGTAGATGGCATCCCCCTCTAATGATGAGGAAAGAGAGGCACAAAGGGGTTAGGTGACTTAACCAAAGCCATACTCCTCTGGTAAGCAGAGGAGACAGGATTCAAAGCCAGAACTGATTCAAAAGTCCAAAGTCTGACCTAACCTGCTACCTGATCTCCTAGAACCAAAAGCTCAAAGTCAATGTCGGTGGGAAGTGTGCTTCTGCAAAAGCACACTCACATACGGATTGCCTACTTTATTTTTTGAGTCAGCTATCTGGGGTACCCCTGGGTCCTGGAAGCTGGCAGGACCAGGCTGGGACCTTGCTCTAGTCTTGCCTTCAGGCTACAATTGTCTCTGTGGCAGATCCTGCTCCAATTGTTGCCAAACCCAGAGACTAAGACTTGTGTATTCTGGGTTAGAACTTTGCAGAGGCCTTTGTGACCACAGGCCTGGGCGTTGCCTTGGAGCCACCGGGGCTATGACTGGGGGGCTTCCAGCATACCCTGAAGCCCACTGCACTTCCTACCTGCTCAGGGTCCTGTAGCATCTTCAGCACTGAGGCACATAACACCCTCCACGCTTCATTCCCTTGGCTCCCTCGCCTTACCCCTTCTCCTTCCTGTGACTTAGGCCCAGGCTCCTCTCACCCCGCCACGCCTCCCCCTTCCCCATCCAGGGCTTCCTCATCGCTGCCCTCCCTGCCGGCCTCCCTTGGCCCCCCTTCCATGAGCCGGTCTTCCACTCTCCCCAGTCTCCTCCTTCCTCTGACCCCTCACACTCCTCACTCTCTTTGCTTTCTTCCCACCAGTTGATCTGGGGCAGCCATATCCAGGGAAAACCATGGGGCTTGGAGGGAAAAAAGGGGCCGTGACACCTCATGAGCGGAATCCAAACCCAGGACCTACAAACAGTCCTAAGATGAGTAAAAAAAAAATGAAGAGGAAAAAAAAGAAGAAAGATATAGAGGAGCTGAAGAAGGAAGTAGTCATGGTGAGAAGAGCTGAAGAGGGTGCTGGCAAACTGCCCTCCAAAGTCTCTCTCAACCCTCAGCCTTCTAATATCTCACCCTGAGAATTCATCACGCAGGCCAGAGCCTCCCCTCTTCCCCATAAACGTTTCCCCTGGAAATGATGTGTCACTGCCTGACCCTCAGTGGCTCTACTGTCTCCTCAGGATGATCACAAATTAACCTTGGATGAGCTGAGCGCCAAGTACTCTGTGGACCTGACCAGGGTGAGTGGAGGAGTTCCCCGAGGGAGGCAGAGGCTCTCCATCCCCGACCCTGAGGCTCCCAGGACAAAGGCAGAGCTGGAAATCTAGCCGCTGACTTGAAGGTCAATGTTCTGACCCTTAACCTGCACCTAGCCAAGGACACACATTCCGAAAAAGACGATAATGGTAACTACTCCAAAGAGAGCTCAGGATTAGAGCAAAGAATAGGATGGACTAGGGCAGCACGTCTCAACCTTTGTCCCGGGGACCCATTCACACTCTTACAGATTATCAAGGACTCCAAGGAGCTTTGGCTTATGTGGGTTACATCTAGCAGGCTTCCCCAGTGGCTCAGCCGTAAAGAATACACCTGCAGTGCAGGTATCGCAGGAGACATGGGTTGGATCCCTGGGTCAAGAAGATCCCCTGAAGGGAGGGCATAGCAACCCAGTATTCTTTCCAGGAGAATCCCATGAACAGAGGAGCCTGGTAGGCTGCGGTCCATGGGGTGGCAAAGAGTTGGACACGACTGAGCAACCAAGCACAGCACACATCTATCATCTATATTTATCATATTAGAAATTAAAATTAAGATGATTAAAAAGTATTTCTTAATTCATTTGTAAGAGTAAAGCTATTACCTATTAGTACAAATGTTTTTATGTCAACTGCTTTTCAAAGCAAAAACATTAGTGGTATTTTACATTTTTGCAAATCTAACATCTAGCTTTTTAGGAGAAGACTGCTGGATTCTCACATAGTTTCAGCATTAACTCTGTTGTAGTATCATGTGCCCTGTAGCCTTGGGAAAATGCTACTATATACTCAAGAGAATGAGAGTGAAAAGACAAAAAACAATTTAGTGTTATGAAAATTGCTTGAGAATTCCTTCATGGTCCAGTGGTTAGGACTCTACTTGTGGCCAAAAGAAAAAAAAATTGTTTGGCTTTGTGGATCCCCTCTGCCCAGAAAGCATCTCAGGACCCTGTAGGTCCCCAGGCCACACTTTGAGAACTGCTGGTTTAACAGCAAAACTGTATATTACCGCTGTTGTCGCTTCACTGCTGCTGCTTCTACTCTAACCACTAATACAATGATCACAAATAAACAAAAGCCCTGGAAATGTACGTTCCTCTGAGCTCTAGAATCTCTTCATTGGAGGGTCTTAGGGTGACCATCTGGTAACCAGAGATGAGCGTGGGAGACGGGTCCTGTTTTTATTTAAATTGTATTTTTCCAGGGCAGGTTGGGGAGTGGCTGATGGATATTTAAGAGAAGCTACTTTCTTCTTCTTCTTTTTATTACAATCCTCTAGCAGGTTTTTCTCTCACTGTCACTCAGAGGGAAAAGCACCCAAGCTTATGCACCAGGCTAGAGTGAGGATCTACTTTCATGTATCTAGCTGCTTGTTTGTTTTTTTCTATTTCCAAGTTAAAGAATCAAAGTGTGGATGTCTGTACGTTATAAGCATATGCTTTGTATCTCATCATTCCATTAGCCTGGCACACTGTATGATAAATCGTTTATAGGCATCTCCTCACTGGAGGTGGAGTTCCGTTAGGCCCAGCATCAGTCTTACTCACTTCAGTACTCTACCGTTGTACCCGTCCCAAGACAGGTGTTCAAAAGATTTGTGAATCAACCCATAAACTAAAAATCCTTCCTATGTAGGGAGGCTAAACAATATCCTTCTGTAATGCAAGGTTTAGAACCCCACTTAGGTAGGAAGAACTTCCAGGCCGACCTTCGGAGAACTTCACTGGTCTCTCGACTTATCCTGGGGCTATAAACGGCAGATCTGTGCTCTGAAGCCAGGTTCTCCTTTGTGACGGCTACTTTCTTCTCATGGTTCTCCCTTCCTCCCTATTTCTTCTCCACACAGGGCCATAGCCCTGAAAAGGCGCAGGAAATCCTGACTCGAGATGGACCCAATGCACTGACCCCTCCCTCTACCACTCCAGAATGGGTCAAATTCTGCAAGCAGCTATTCGGCGGCTTCTCCCTCCTGCTGTGGACTGGTGCCATTCTTTGCTTTGTGGCCTTCGGCATCCAGTTGTATTTCAATGAGGACACCACCAAAGACAACGTGAGTCTGTTCAACCACGGCTGCCCAGTCTCTGCTCAGCCCCTGCTGCTCTTCTGCTCGGCAGCCTAGCACTCCTGAAGTCTTCAGGTCCAAATCAATGTACTCCCAGGGGTTGCTAAGAGAGCTTTGGTCCTTCCTGGTTTCCCTTTTATCTAGAAAGCCTCTTTAAAAAAAAAAAAAATCTTGAAAATGCCCTGGCAGTCCAGTGGTTAGGACTCCACTGCACTGCAGTGCTTCCACCACAGGGGGCATGAGTTTGATCCCTGGTCAAGAAACTAAGATCCTGCCAGCCATGTGGTGTGGCCGAAAAAAGAAAAAGAAAGCATCTGACTCAGCTACCTGAGATATAGAGTTCTCTCTAGAAACTTGTTCTCCTTTGATTATCCTCCCGACTGATCATCAAAGCATGTTGCTGTCCATTCTCTTTCGCAGACTTTTAATCTCTCCCCTTCCTGTCCATCTCCCTCATGAGCCCCCTCCCGCTGTGAGTAGCCTTTCTGGAGAGGAAAAGATGGCGCTTCTCGGATCTGGAGTTTTGCTGGCTCCAAACTGTAGCTCGGGGTTGAAGCTGAAAGATCCAGGCTGTCTCAGACTCTGCTCAACCCCTGCGCTCTCCCGCTGAGTCCCATGGTTTCCTCCACCCAGAAAAATGGCTATTACTCTTGCAAACTGACTTTCTGAGGATGAAGAGGGAGGAAAGAACCTATTGACGAGCCCTTGGTTTCCCTACCCGCAGCTGTACCTGGGCATTGTACTAACTGTCGTGGTCATCATCACTGGCTGCTTCTCCTATTATCAGGAAGCCAAGAGCTCCAAGATCATGGAATCTTTTAAGAACATGGTACCTCAGGTAGGATTCATATGGAAGGATCTAGTAAGAGAATGTGTTAGAATGTAACCGAATATATGACTTTATGTCCCTTGAAGAATTGTACTCTACCATGAGTGGACTGTGTGAGGCTGATAATGAGGGTGAATTCATTTAAGTTTTGTCCTGTCTGGCCTTAAAAGTACCCTGAGAAAAACATCACCTTTGAAGTTGTCTGGTCTGAAATGCATAATCTGAATCTAATGAGCGTAATGAGAGTGTTAGTCGTTCAGTGGTTTCTGACTCTGTGAACCCACGGGCTGCAGCCGGCCAGCTCCTCTGTCCATGGAATTCCCCAGGCCAGAATACTGGAGTGGGCTGCCATTCCCTTCTCCAGGAAATCTTCCCCACACGGGGATTTAATCCAGGTCTCCTGCATTGCAGGTGGATTCTTTACTGTCTGAGCCACCAGGGAAGTCCAATGAGCATAATATGAAACCTCAAATCTATTGGGTTCTACCCCCAAAAAAGTAAGGTGGAGGCACAGGGGGTTGGGGAAGGCAGATTCTTCAAATGTCAGTGTTTTTAAAGACAGAGAACAGCTATGGAAGTGATACAGATTGCTGCTGCTGCTAAGTCGCTTCAGTCGTGTCCGACTCTATGTGACTCCATAGACGGCAGCCCACCAGGCTCCCTTGTCCCTGGGATTCTCCAGGCAAGAACACTGGAGTGGGTTGCCATTTCCTTCTCCAATGCATGAAAGTGAAAAGTGAAAGTGAAGTCGCTCAGTCGTGTCCGACTCCCAGCGACCCCATGGACTGCAGCCCACCAGGCTCCTCCATCCATGGGATTTTTCAGGCAAGAGTACTGGAGTGGGGTGCCATTGCCTTCTCCAGTGATGCAGATTAAAGGAGGCTAAATGTACATGACAGCTAAATGCAGTATCTGACCCTAGACCAAATCCTATGCTCGAGCAGAAAATAATGCCTTTAAGGATATGTTGGGTCAATAAAACTGGAATGCAGACAGCAGATGAAAGTATTGTGTCTATGTGAAATTTACTGAGTTTGGTGACCATTTTATGGTTATTTAATACCCTAATTCTTATGCTTGCATGCTTAGTCACTAAGTCATGTCTGGCTCTTTGCAACCCCATGGACTACTGTAGCCCACCAGGCTCCTCTATCCACGGAATTTTCCAGGCAAGAATACTGGAGTGGGTTTCCATTTCCTTCACCTAATTCCTGGGAAATGCACCTTGAAGTATGTATGATAAAAGATCATGACTTATGTGGGGACTTCCCTGGCAGTCAGTGGTTAAAACCTCAGCTTCCAGTGTAGGGGATGTGGTTCGATCCCTGGTCAGCGAACTAAGATCCCACATGCGTTACAGTCAAAAAACAAAATGTAAAACAGAAGCAATATTGTAACAAATTCAATAAAGACTTTAAAAATGGTCCACATCAAAAAAGATAATTTTTTAAAAAAAGATCATGATGTATGTAACTTGCCCTCAAATAGTTTGGGGGAAAAAAGAATTCACATACACACATGTAGAGACAGAGAACAAATCACAAAGCAGATAGGGTAAAATGTTAACAGATGAGTCTGGGTAAAGGTTATATAGGTGTTCTTGGCACAATTTTTATTCTTGCAACTCTTCTGAAAGTTTAGATTATTTTCAAATAAAACCTTTCTAGAGAACCTGGAAAACAGGACGGCAGAAGGACATTCCTAGGCACAGGGCTGGAAACTTGAAGAGGGACAGGCTCCAGATTATCCCAATGACATGGTCGTGTTCTAGCCTTTTAGCCCAGGATCTTCTCCCTTTGATGTCAACAGAACTTAATTCCTTCCTTGGGTAAGAGTTCAGGGGAAAATGTTTCGGTAGAATGAAGCGGGAGTTTGGAGCCTATCAGTGTCTGCTGCCTAGCAAGCCACCCTAAAAACACTGTGGCTCAAAACGACAAATATCGTACTTCTCACTGTGGCTAGGCTGTTCTTCAGATCTGGGCTGAGCTTAGCTGGTGCTGGATGGTCTTAGATGACCTCATTCACGTGTCTGGGGCCTCAGATGAGATGTCATGGACATCTGGGCCTTTCTCCTTATAAACTCTCTTCCTCCAGGAGGCTAGCTTGAGCCTGTTCAATATGGTGACAGAGGGCAAGCCCCAGTGTGCAAGCATTTTTTAAGCATCTGCTTGCATTACATTTGCTAATGTCCTATGGGCCAAAGCAAGCCATACGGTCCAACCTAAGTGTAGAAATGAAGAGATAAACCCCATTCCTACATGGGGTGTAAGTGAGAGGAGCATCAAAGGGCCCTGCAGACAGTGATGGTAAGAATCTGCAATCTACCAAAGTGATCTGTACAAAGGATGTGGTGAGTAACCGTGGGAATCAGAGCACAGGAGACCAGGAACTGGATGGGAAAGAGAAAAGAGCTTTGGAAATGACCCTACACTATCTTCCCACAGCAAGCTCTGGTCATTCGAGGTGGAGAGAAGTTTCAGATCCCTGTATACGAAGTGGTGGTAGGCGACCTGGTAGAAGTGAAGGGTGGGGATCGGATTCCCGCTGACATCCGGCTTATCTCTTCACAAGGATGTAAGGTGAGGGGGTGTGAAACGCTGCGGAAGGAGGCCGAGTGTGGTCTTCGAGCACCGCGGTGACCTGGGCTCAGTTAATGAAATTACCATCTTATTCGGAACCGTGAGAAGTCACAAGAGCTAATTTGAGGTTACAGTGGTGTGCAAGTTTATGTTTCTGTCTGCGTGTCGATAATGATGATGCTGGTGGCAGAAAAAGATGTGTCATCTGTGTAAATCTTTTTTTCCATTCTCGCTTTATGACCCTCCTCTCTCCCATCCCAGGTGGACAACTCATCCTTGACAGGAGAGTCAGAGCCCCAGTCCCGCTCCACTGAGTTCACCAATGAGAACCCTCTGGAGACCCAAAATATCTGCTTCTTCTCCACCAACTGTGTGGAAGGTGAATGTCAAATCATAAGTAGCCTAGATTCAAAAGTAAAGATTGATGGTGGTCACCTAGGGTGGTCCGGTGGTTAGGACTCCGACAGTCTGCTGCAGGGGGCACAGTTTCGATCTCTAGTTGGGGAGTTAAGATCTTGCGTGCCAAAAAAAAAAGAAGCAAAGGTTGAAACAAAGATTTCTAGAACTCTTTATCATCTAAAGGTAGTAGGGAATGTAATAGCTAGTAAATAGGCTACCTTCTTTGTCACTTGTGAGCTGTACGATCTTAAATTAAAGGTCAAAGCCATCATTTCCACATTTGAACAATGACGATACTGAAAGTCGCTGGTCCATAAATTTTTATGTGGGTTAAAGAAGATAATACATATAAAATGCTTAGCACAAGGCCTAATACATTTTAAGTGCCCTGTAATTGTAGCTATTTTTATTCTATGTAGTGAATGGACTGTGCTCTATGAGCTGAAAATAGCATAGAAGAGAAGAAAATTATTCAGCCTTGCTAATTCATTCTTCTCCTGAAGTAAGCCCTAACTTCTCCTCAGCATCCCAAGAGAGGGTACTGACTTTAGAAATCTGAACTTGCCCCAGAGCAAACAGCTAGTACGTTGAAAAGTTGAACTTTCAGGCATGAGTCTTTCTGATTAAAAAATAAGAGCTATCTCTATAATATGTTGCTTTTCTGGGTGATTCTGACTGTAACTTTAATGGTAGGAATTTCAGTCATTGTGGTAAGGTAAGAAGAATTATTGTAAGCAAAGAACTTTGTGGGGTCCTTCATTTCAAGCCGCATGCCTGAGTGTTCTACATCCTGTGTGTGAAGTTTGCCTCCTGACTTAGGGCCCAGAAGCCCCACTGTTATGGCCTGTGCCAGCCAGCAGGGGTCAGACTGGCTCCAGCCAGCAAAGCAGGGAGGGGGCTCCAGGCAGAGCGCTACTGACACCTGGGCAGCGTTCTTGCTGGTAGGGGAAGGAGGGCTGTCCTCTGAGTGCCAGGATGTCTGGCAGCACCCTGCTCTCTGGCCATTAGGTGCCAGTAGCAACCCCTCCCATCTCGGTCTTAACTCAGATGCTGCCAGATGAGTCCTGGGGAGCAAATTGAGAAGCCCTGGGTTAGAGGATGGGGGGTTTGGGAACGCTGGATTCCAGCAGAAGGGTAACCACTATTCCTGGGGCTCAGGAAACTCTTCAGCTGCCGAGGACAAAATGAGAAACATGCAGGCAACAGGAGATATTTAGATTAAGTGCAACAAAGACGAAGACCTTGACGGTGAAGGCGATTAGGCAATAAAATTGGCTATCTCTGGAGAACTGTGGAATCTGAGATTTTTCAGAGTAGGAGCCCCTCACTTGTACAAACGAAACGTAAAGAGAGCAGAATGTAATAACCGCTCAGAGACCCTTGTTTTTGACCAGTGACAGTTTTCTCTATGTAGGAACCAAATCCAACAGCCTTCCGGATTCAGACTTCCCCCTTCATCCACAGGCTCAGCCCAAGGTATCGTGATTGCCACCGGAGACTCCACCGTGATGGGCCGTATAGCCTCACTGACCTCCGGTCTGGCAGTGGGCAAGACCCCCATTGCTATTGAGCTTGAACACTTCATCCATCTGATCACAGGGGTGGCCGTCTTCCTGGGTGTCACTTTCTTTGGGCTCTCGCTTATCTTGGGCTACACCTGGCTGGAGGCTGTCATTTTCCTTATCGGCATCATTGTGGCCAACGTGCCTGAGGGACTGCTGGCCACCGTCACAGTGAGTAACCAGGGTGTTGGGTGGCTCCAAGGCAGACAAACTGCCCCCAAGGAAGTGAAGTCACTCGTATGTTCTTTTGTGGCTGAGCCTCTCAAGTGCAGAGTACTCCAATGCATACACAGATGTCAAATCATTTAGTTCCCAGGTTACGCTGACTTCCTCCACCCGTATTTTCTGGTGCCTTCTCTCTTTAATGAGAAAAGAAGTCAGTTATGATGCAGAAAGCATTAGATTATAAATCACCCAGAGTGAGTTCCAGTCCTGGGTGTACTGGCTGGTGAACCCGGCCAACTCTCTGCACCCCAGGGCCTCAATTTATTAGGATTATAGCATCTTACTGGTAAGGACTTCAGAGTTCACAGAAATTCAACCTTTCAACCAATGCCGAATATCCTGTATAAAACCTGCAGGAGATGATGATTTCTAGTAATGGGAAGCCCACCCCACTTTTATCTGACTTCATTTCATTGCTGAGTTGCTCTGCTGCTGCTGCTAAGTCGCTTCAGTCGTGTCCGACTCTGCGACCCCAGAGATGGCAGCCCGCCAGGCTCTCCCGGCCCTGAGATTCTCCAGGCAAGAACACTGGAGTGGGTTGCCATTTCCTTCTCCAGTGCATGAAGGTGAAAAGTGAAAGTGAAGTCGCTCAGTTGTGTCTGACTCCCAGCGACCCCATGGACTGCAGCCCACCAGGCTCCTCCGTCCATGGCATTTTCCAGGCAAGAGTACTGGAGTAGGGTGCCATTGCCTTCTCTGTGAGTTGCTCTAGTTAGATTTCATTATGTTGAATAGACATATGATTCTCTGTTTGATCCTAGTTTTCTTATCTGAAGGAACACAAAATAAGTCAATTCTCTCTCTTCTACAAATCTACCCTTTAAATTTTTTTGCAGTAGCCATTATGTCCCCTAAAACTCTCCAAGTGGGGGAGGTCAAAGAATCCCTTTTCCCTTAGCCCTTCTTTCTGTGACATGATCTTCAGACACCTGTTTGGAGCATGTGCTTCTTTATCAATATCCTTCTTAAAATGGAAATGAGAACAATATCCAGGGAGTGGCTGGACTAGCACAAAAACATCAGGACTCATGATGTTATGTAAATAAAAATTCCACAGTTCAAATTCTGTACATAACCACAGCCTAAGAATTTATTTGCTTTCAAAATAACCTTGCCGCATGCCTGGTTTTCACTTGAATTATGGTTAACAAACATCTTCTGTTTTAAGTGATTTCTCAAGTCCTTTTCAGCGCTGCAACAGTCCTTCTTAGTTTCATCATTCTCTCCTCTTCATTCTTTCTTTAAACTATTGGTGCAACCCTCCTCTGCCCCCAGCATCTTATCCACAGTCAAAGGTTAGTCATCAACGTGGTCCTTGCAAAGACTGGGCTTGAGAAAGAGGTGTGGCCTGAACTTGAATGGAGAAGAGGCTGTGGAAGAAAAAAGATGAAAGGATCAAGGGGGAGAGGAATATTCCAGAAGGAATAGGAGATCATTCTCTACAATACCCTGGTAAAGGAATGCACTCTTTTTTTGAAACTCTGCCATAAAGTACAAACCAAAATCATTTTCCTAATTTCCTTTACTGTGGCCACAGATGGGATTTCTAAAGACTAGGTGACAACAAAAGGGAAATAAGTACCAAAAATTAAAAGAGCAGTAAAAATGATCAGGTTTCCGAAACCACAGAGAGCTGTGAATAGCAGAGGTCTCCTCTTCATTTAAGCCCCTCTCCCCTCCTCCTGGCCTTAGGTATGCCTGACCCTGACAGCCAAGCGCATGGCTCGGAAGAACTGCCTGGTGAAGAACCTGGAGGCGGTGGAGACTCTGGGCTCCACCTCCACCATCTGCTCCGACAAGACGGGCACCCTCACCCAGAACCGCATGACCGTCGCCCACCTGTGGTTCGACAAGACCATCTACGAGGCGGACACCACTGAAGAACAGACTGGTGACTGGTGGCATTGGTGGTCAGAGAGTGGAAGGATGTGGGAGATGTGATGGGTAGCTGAGAGGGCGTGCTAAGTCCAGACACTGAGGAGAGAGCTGGAGAGTAAGAGGAGAGCCAGGAGGCCTGGAGAAGAGGCGGCGTTTCTGAGGAGTGTCTGGATGCTGAATGGGAGGCGAATAACCCCCTGCTTCAAACTCTCCTATCTCCCCCCCCGCCCCCTCCCCCCACCGCTCACAATTCTGTTCTCTCCTCAGGGAATCCATTTGCCAAGGGCTCTGACACCTGGTTTATCCTGGCCCGAATCGCTGGCCTCTGCAACCGGGCTGATTTTAAGGCGAATGAGGAGAGCCTTCCCATAGCTAAGGTGTCAGGCCCAAGCGGGTAGAGGGGATTTCAGTGCCCAGCATATAAGCCTAAATCTCTCTTTCCTGGCCCCGGGTGATGCCCCCCAGCAGCCCTCCCCATTCTGCCCCTCTCCTTGTTACCGTCGGCAAACCCAGGTGCCATGCCTCCCAGGCTTATTACACCAACCCCATCCTGGCAGTGGGCAACAACAGGAGATGCTTCGGAGTCAGCGCTCCTCAAGTTCATCGAGCAATCCTACAGCTCTGTGAAGGAGATGAGAGAGAAAAGCCCCAAGGTGGCAGAGATTCCCTTTAATTCTACCAACAAGTACCAGGTACAGAACCAACCAAGGTAGGAGATAGCAGTGGGGGACGGGCTCGTCCTCTGGAGGAAGGGGGAGCTTTACCTTTGCCTTTATGTCCGAGCTGCAGAACAAGATACAGCGTGTAGCCGGCACCCCAGTTAGGAGGCAGGCTCACCTGAAGGGAAAGTGCGTGCATGTTAGCGTGCAAGTTGCTTCAGTCCTGTCCGACTCTGCGCCCCTGTGGACTGTAGCCCACCAGGCTCCTCTGTGCATGGGATTCTCCAGGCAAGAATACTGGAGTGTGTTGCCAGGCCCTCCTCCAAGAGATCTTCTCAACCCTGGGATTGAACCCGAGTCTCCTGCGGCTCCTGCATTGCAGGCAGATTCTTTACCACTGAGCCACCAGGGAAGCCCAAGGGAAAGTGGTAAACAGAAAAAGGCAGACATAGATGATAAAGGAAGAGGCGTTCAGCCCTAAGCAGTCTTGAGGCTGCATCACTATGCAGAGAGCTAGTCACGAAGTACTCTCTGAAATGTCCACAGGCAGCAAGCGCTGGCTGGGTGTCTCTGTGGCAACTGTGAGATTTGCTGCTGCAGAATATGTTAGATTTGTCAGTCACTTCCTCGAGTACCTTATCTCACAAGTCATCAAATATTTCTTTTCATTCCATGCCTGCAGTTCTAGCAGCTGCCATCAGGTAGGCGGTCAGGGCTCTCCTGACTGTTTGTGAAGCTGCTTTTCCAGGGTCATTTTGTGTGTGATCCAGGGAGATGTGACCAGAGAAGGAGAAATGCTGGGGGAGGGACAGTGGTGGCCCTCACAGTAAAATTCATGAGAGGGACAGGAAACCCAGTACTTCCCTCCTATGTGGGAAACACTGGCACACTTTTAGGAGGGGTTCTGGGGAAAGGAGGGAACAACGGCATCACTGTTGGGGTGGGAGCTCTAGCAGTTAAGGGTTGATTTGCTTAGAATAGTGAAATTCTCTAAATTCATGCAATACCATAAAGGTCATTCAGGTGTGGATAACAGAAAAGAAATGAGACTCCCAAAAGTCAGTTTGGGTTTTGAGTCTTAAAAACACATAACAGGGCTCACTTCGCAACACATGTACTAAAACTAGAATAATACAGAGATTACTATAGCCCCCAGATGACAGGCAAATTCGTGAAGCAGTCCATACTTTTATACTTGAAAGTTGCTTAAAAGAATAGATCTTAAAAGTTTTCGTCACAAGAAAAACATTTTTGTAACTAAAAATAACAACAACATAATAAAAGCTGTATAGATCTTTTTAAAACAAATTACCTACACTTTCACATTGAATGTTGAACAAGTGAAAGCTTAAGAAACAGACCTGAAGTTTTTTTGTCTCAACTGGCTTTTCGTCAGTGAAATAAGATAGGTCCCCTAGGCCCAGACTGCAAACCTATTTCCATTTTTTCCTGATGCTTAGTGGCCTCACTAACCAGACAGGAATTTTGTGCTTGGCAAGGCCCAATTAAAGCCTTCAACTGGAAAGAATTAGGTACCTCTCCTTCCACAAGATTCAAAATAAAAGCAAAACATAGTTATGATATTTGTTGGGATGTCCAAAAAAATAGCAATCTTTCCCCTAGATGACTGTTAGACGCCTTTTCTGAGCTATTGAATATCAAGTTCAAACAGCAAAATCCTCCTCTACGCCAAGTGTGCTCGGCCAGTCTGCAAGCCGCCAGCTCTGGTGGGGCTTGCCTGGGGCCCCAAGAAAACCCCTCTGACTCCTTTCTTTCCCTACCCATAAACAAGCTGCTTTATCAGCTTGCTCTCTGCTCTCAGGGCAGTCAGAGGCCCTGATATGCAAGGGACATACATCTTAGCCTGTTGATCGTTCGCAAGGCCTGGTCTCTCTCCCCTCTCTGAGACTGAAATGAAAGGAAGAAGCTTCTCAGTTCTGACATTTCCAGTTTCTCCCATCTTTTGCATCTGTAATTTTCTATCAAGGTGTGATTTGTGTGTGTGTGACTAAATTACCAGCTTAAGCAGTTCTTGCTGTCATCTCCAATAATCTCCTATTGGAGATAGTCAGCAAAGGGGTTTTTTTATGCTCAGAAAATTAAGCTTTTAAATTGTTTTTTACAGCTTTCTGCTTACGTGAGTTAAGGTTTTCCCTTTTAACTGCTTAAGCATATTTTGAATAAAATAGTTTTTGGAAAGTCTCCTGAGGAGCTGTTGTAACTACATTTTACACCCAGGTTTTGCATCTGGCTTCTCCCTGGGCCAGTGCGGTCTGGCTCCCTCAGCACCGCAGGCTCAGTTCCTCCCAATGTGCTGATTTTGTTACCCGACAGGTTACGTAGCAGGAATTTCCTGTCGATCATTAGAGGAACATCAGAAATAGCTCCTTTGCTCAGATCAGATCACAGGAAAATGAAAACTGAAACTGATCTTCTCTGTCCTTCAGGCTCCCTTCATGACTATGCCCTCTGCTCCACGACTGAGCCACAGGGACCCCCAGTCCCCTCTCAGGGGACTCGACATGGTTCCAGGAGATTGGCCAGGGGGCTAGAATGGCTAACCATTGTACTTCACAGTTTTCAATATATTCTTTTTTTTGGTTTGGAGATGTGTTCTGTTTATTGGTTAAAAAAAATTTCATAAACACAAAATAATAGTACATTCAACATACAAATAAAATTTCCAAAGACGCGATTATAGAAATTTTACCAGCAACATGTGGAAATTAGTTTATTTATCATTCCCAAAAATGAACATAAGAATAGTTGAAGCTACCACCCCTCACGAGATCTGACTCAGATTCATTCCTTCTTATGGCTGAGTAATATGCCATTGTACGTATGTACACAGCTTCTTTATCCATTCATCTGTCGAGGGACATCTAGGTTGCTTCCACGTCCTGACTGTTGTGATTGTGCTGCAGTGAACACTGTGGCACATGTGCCTTTTAGAATGGTTTTCTCAGGATACATGCCCAGTAGTGGGGTTGTTGGGTCCCATGGTAGGTTTATTCCTAGTTTTTAAAGAAATCTCCATATTGTTTTGGAGAAGGCGATGGCACCCCACTCCAGTACTCTTGCCTGGAAAATCCCATGGACAGAGGAGCCTGGTAGGCTGCAGTCCATGGGGTCGCTGAGGGTCGGACACGACTGAGCGACTTCACTTTCACTTTCCACTTTCATCCATTGGAGAAGGAAATGGCAACCCACTCCAGTGTTCTTGCCTGGAGAATCCCAGGGACCGGGGAGCCTGGTGGGCTGCCGTCTATGGGGTCGCACAGAGTCGGACACGACTGAAGTGACTTAGCAAAAAAAATCAGAATGCTTGAAGAGTTTGGTAACTCAAAGTGAATAGATACCCTTATTCTTTTAGGAAAAAAATATAGTATTAATAAAAATGAAGCCACAATCATAAATATTAAAGACTATCACCAAATATGCGATGACAGAGTTAACAAAGAATTTAGAACATGGACTGGTTAAGAGAGCATGTTCTAAAGTCAGTCTACTTGGATTCTTCCCTTGATTGCTTCTACCTTCTAGCTATGTGAGTCTGGACACAGCTTAAGCTTAGTTTTGTCATCTATAAAACAAAGAACTTTATAGTGCCTACCTCACAGGGAAGTAGCTGGAGGATTAAAATGACGATTCACGTAAAGCACTTGGAACAATGCCTGGCACATAGTAACTGCTCAATAAATGCTACTATTATTACTCACCCTAATCCCATCCTTCAGGCTCAACCACTCGTGGTAAAGAACTGTCAATGCTTTTCAATATATTCTTCATTAATACTCTCTCTCTATAAAAGCCAAATGAAGTGGGCATCGCAGATCTTTGACATTTTCTCAAAGGAGCTAAGGTTTGCCGAGGTTAAGTGGACAGACCCGAGGTCATAAAGCTAAGAAAGCCTTCCTGTTGGTCCTGGAACACTGGTGTTCGACTCTAAGCTTTCTTTCCTGTTCACTCTGCTGTCTCTGCTCACTAGCTACTCAGGCAGAGAGGAAGCCAGGGGGACAAAGTGCCTGGGCTGCCCTTAGCTCCAAGTATGGCTAAGAAGATAACAGAGATTCGTGTGCAACAGGCTGTGGGGTCCTACAAAGGAGGAAGGGGCTCGACCAAAGAGCAGATATGACTGCAGGGAGAAGGGCTGTGTTGGGTCAGGGAACAAAGGAAATGGAGGTAGACACAGCTTAACTTTGCTTCTCTGACCCAACCCTCGTGCTCTCCTCCTTCCATCGAAGCTTCCTCTCCTCTCCCTAGGTGTCCATCCACCTGAGGGAAGACAGCTCCCAGGCCCACGTCCTGATGATGAAGGGGGCGCCCGAGAGGATCTTAGAATTTTGCTCTACTTACCTTCTGAAAGGGCAGGAGTACCCAATAGACGATGAAATGAAGGACGCCTTCCAAAACGCCTACTTGGATCTGGGAGGTCTGGGGGAGCGTGTGCTAGGTGAGGCAGCTGTGGGAGAAGCCTCTGCAGAGTGACGTCAAAACTGTCGTTATTTATGGGGTGAAGGATCTAGGAGGTTGGGGCAAGTGAGTAGAGACATAGTGGAATGACTACTGGTCCCCTCTTCTGTCCCTCTCCAGGGTTCTGCTTCTTGAATCTGCCTAACACTTACCCCAAGGGATTCAAGTTTAACACCGATGAAATCAACTTTCCCATAAATAACCTCTGTTTCGTGGGGCTCATCTCCATGATTGACCCTCCCCGAGCTGCCGTGCCCGATGCTGTGGGCAAGTGCCGGAGTGCTGGGATTAAGGTAAGTGCCAGAGCAATCCAGACACCCCTCACCTATCCTAACCTGGATCAACCGTAGGAAACCTTGGACAGAGTAGGTTCTTCATTTAATTGAGCTGATTTCTGCTTCCTTGAGCGTATAAGTTTTAGTCTTAAGAGAGAACTTTATACTGTGCCCTCTGTAGTTAGAATCCTGTCTTGAATTAGAATCACCAGGGGATGAACACAACAGTGTAAATCAACTATACTTCAATACAATTAAAAAATAAAATAAAACGGGATCCCCAGGGGAGCTTTAAAACTCTGATGCCTTGGCCACACTCCAGACCCCTTCAAGTTTCTGATTGGGAGCCAGGTATCTGTATTTTTCAAAAGTCTCCTAGAGATTCCAGTGTGCAAACAGGTTTGAGAACCTAAGCCCTAGGAGAGTGCTTCTCAAACTGATGTGCACTGAATAGCCTGGGGCTTTTATTGGAATGCAAATCCATTTTCAGTAAGTCCAGAAGACTCCAAGATTCTGTATTTCTGACAAGCTCCCAGGTGATGCCATTGCTGCTGGTGGCAGGCCACACTGGAAATAGTGAAGTGCTAGAAGATGTCATAAAAATGTACTGCTGAGTGGGTTGTCAAAAGGGTGAAGCCAAGTGGGCTGGGGTCCTGGGGCAGCACTTGTGAGAATGAGAGACTGAGAGCTGGGGCCCTCGATGGATCTGACTCAGGGTGAGCAGCTGCCATAACAGGTATATGTCCAGGGTAAAAGCTAGAAGCTTAAAATGAAGTGGTCCGAGAGCAAACCCAGAGATGGGAACTTCCCTCCGGTTGGAAGAGGACTTTGGACTTGATGGAATAGCAGCAGTAAAATTCCTCTAATTCTGAGATGTTCTGTATTCCACTTTCCCAGGCCAAATTCTACCACTTGTTGCTGCTTGCTTGTTTGTTTTTGTATTTTGGCTGGCATGCGGGATGGTTCCCCGACCAGGGATCCAACCCAGGGCTCTGCAGTGCAAGTACCAAATCGTAACCACTAGGCCACCAGGGAACTCCCTCCAAGGTCAAATTCTAAGACTCCTACACATCTTCATAGATTAGGTATTGTCACCTCTCTGCTCACACTTGATATTCTGGAATATTTAGGAGAGCAGGTTGCAGTTGGGGTGGGGCTGGAAGTATTTAAGGAGAACTGGATGCTCTGTGTCAGAGCTGACTTCATCTTGACCTTTAACCATTGGCAGTTTGTCCCTGAGCAGTCTGGGTCATGCTAAGTACAATGATTGGTCACTATAGTGGGAACCGAGGAATGGATAGAGGAAACTATTTTGAGTGAATTCCCTGATTACTACAGGATGTTTTGGGGTGCAACAGTTCATTATTATAACGCATCTGCACAGGGTAACCATACATCTTGATAGTCCTCCACAGATCTACAACATCATGCTATGGTAGCTAAATGGAGAAGGGGTTCATTTGCATTTTCTCAGCTTCCAGGTGGGCTGCTGGGATGAGAAGTATAGGTATTATGGAGGTAGTCTAAAGTTTACTTCATCGGGGAGTTTATGGATCTCTTTAGCAAGAAGGAGAGCTATAATTGTGTCCACAGGTGGGGAGGCCCACCCAGGAGACAAAGAAGTGACCTGAGTCAGGGTGCCTGCCGGCGCAGGACACGCTCATGGCCTGAGAGGCAGAGTGAGCTGTGATAAGTAACGGTCTGCAGGGGACTCGGGTGGGTCTGGAGCTGGCACCTGAAGCACAAAGGCTGGTGCTTCCTGGGCCCATTCTTGTTCTGGGCACAGGTTTACACTTTAATTGCTTACCTCTTCTGGACCTGAAGCTGACAGAAACTTGGCTGGCTTGGTGAGGAATTCTGCATCACTCCCTTTTTTCCCTACAGGGGAGTTTAAGATGTACACAGGAGGCCATCCTTCAAGGAGGATGAAGTGTGGTGGCTAAACAGGGGGTTGGGTTTCCCAGGTGACTCAGTGGTAAAGGAACTGCCTGCCAGGGCAGGAGACACAGGAGACTCAGGTTTGACCCCTGGGTCGAGAAGATCCTCTAGAGGAGGAAAGTGCAACCCAATCCAGTATTGTTGCCTGGAAAATCCCATGGACAGAGGAGCCCGACGGGCTACAGTCCATGGGGTTACAGGGGGCAGGACATGACTGAGCAAACACATACAGAGTGTTGTCCCAGCGGTGAGAACCTTCCAAGGTTAACTCCAAAGTGGTGTTGATGCAGAGCTGACGGATGTGATGAAGCTGTTGAAAGAGGCTGGATAACAGCTGCGTGGCAGCAAAATTTTTTTTTACAATTGACGGTGGAACTGGTGTTTCTCAGATAGTCATGCGTCCAGGCCTTAGGAATGAATGATTTTAAAAAACTAAAATAAGGGACTTCCTTGATGGTCCAATAGTTAAGACTCCACACTTCCAATGCACGGGGTGTGGGTTCTATCCCTTGGAGGAATAAGATCCCACATGCTGTGTGTGGCATGGCCAAAAAAAAAGAAAACTGAAATAAGATTATCCCATTATGGAAGGGGAGTCGGCGGGGAATGGATACATGTGTATATATGGCTGAGTCTCTTTGCTGTCCACCTGAAACTGTCACAACATTATTAACTGGCTATGTTGTTATTTAGCCGCTCAGTCCTGTCCAACTCTTTTGCAAGCCCATGGCCTGTGGCCTGCCAGGATCCTTTGTCCATGGGATTCTCCAGGCAAGAATACCGGAGTGGGTTACCATGCCCTTCTCCAGGAGATTTTCCTGACACAGGGATCAAACCCACGTCTCTTATGCATTGGCAGGCAGGTTCTTTACCACTGAGCTACCTGGGAAGCCAACTGGCTCTATTCCAATATAAAATGGAAAGTTTTTTTTTTTAAATAAAGAATACCAAATCATTAAAAATAAAATTATCCCATGGTATTTGCCACTACCTGAGGCCCTTAGCAGTATGAGGCTACTTGGCCCTGGCTATGAATCCAGCCTCCTCTAAGAACTGCAGCTGAGCAGCAAGCACCTGAAGTTAAGGTCACCAGCGCTGGAAGCTCTCTCTCAATGGGTCTGATCTGGGGGAAGAGGGCCCAAGGGAACAAGGAAGTCAGCTTGCAAGAGTACGTGGGAACACCAGAGGTACAGTCAGCATCAAGAAGTGAGACATGAAATTCCTTTAGTACTTGGCGAATTCCAGAAACTACCAAATGCCTTTTATTTTGAAGGGAGCCATTCTCTTCTGTTATGTGAATGCATCTCAGTGTTCTGTGAAATTGTGTCCTAGGAACTCACTCTTGGGGTGACTGACTTTGTTTTTATTTCTCCCGGCTGGCATGGAGGTGGTACTTCCAGAAACTGCTGTAGAACAGTAGTTCTGGTCAGGCAGGCCTAGGTACGACAACTGTCCTACATGTCATTATTAATGAGCTACTGGGAAATGTGCAGGGCACGGTAAGCCTAAAAAGCATCGCTGAGGGCTCAGTCTGAACCACACCTGGAATCTTTGGTGCAGTTCCCTCCTAGATCCACAGGCCCAGCTTTGTGAGGCCCCAGCGCCCCATAACCGAGCCAGGGCGTTGGAGACCAATGAGGGGGGAACTGCTCATAGCACACCTTGCCTGAGTCCCTGGTAATCCCGGCTCAGTTAGCACTTCATCCAGCAAGCCAGCAGTGCCAGTATGGAATGAGGAGGGCTCATGGGAAAACCCCTTCAAGGCTTATTTCCACGCTCTGGGAGTGAACAGACTGACCTTTCCAGGACCTCTGTTCTTAGTTCAGCCACAGTCAGATAGTTCCCTTCTCCCTCCCACCAAAGCCTGAGATTTATGTGCTTAGAGGGCACTTGGGAACCATGGGCAGCGGTTCCCAGGAAGCGATCCTTCCCTCATTCTGTAATTGCTTGTTGATGATTACTCTGCGCTAGGAATTATGCTAAGCTGGAAACTTAACATGAATCACAGGCATGGCCCCATGCTCTCAGAGTTCTCAGTCCAGCAGAGGAGAGAGACAGACAAGCCATCACACACAGACAACGTGAGGAGGGTTAGGAGAACAGAAGGCTAGAAGACCACACACACGGGCACCTGATCTTTGGGGAGGAAAGGGATAGATCTAGGGCTGGGCCCAGGTGCCCAGAAAAGGGCCAGAACCCAGGGGCACAAGGAGGCGGTGGGAAGAAGAGGGGTAGAGTGAGGATCAGAATGCACTTGGATCTGGATGAAATTTTGCTGGGCAGATGGATTCATCCAGACGTTCCTTTACTGCTGTTGTTCTAATGGTAGGTGCTTCTGTCTTTGAGCTTAAAAAGGCAGTATAGCACTATGGAGAATAGTACGAAGATTCCTTTAAAAACTAGGAGTAAAACCACCATATGACCCAGCAATCCTACTACTGGGCATATACCCTGAGAAAGCCATAATTCAAAAAGACACAGGTACGCCAATGTTCGTGGAGGCACCATTTACAACAGGCGGGGCATAGAAGCAACCGAGATGTCCATCAGCAAATGAATGGATAAAGAAGTTGTGGTCCATACATACAATGGAATATTACTCAGTTATTAAAAGGAGCAAATTTAAGTCAGTGCTAGTGAGGTGGATGAATCTAGAGCCTGTGATACTGAGTGAAGTAAGTCAGAAAGAGAAAAACAAATACTGCATATTAACACATACATTTGGAACCTAGAAACATGATACTGAGGAACCTGTTTGCAGAACAAGAATAGAGATGCAGACACAGAGAACAGACTTAGAGACACAACAGGGGAAGGGAAGGGTGGGACGAATTGAGAGAGTAGCTTTGAAGCAGCTACATCACCATACATAAGACTAGTGCGCAGCTGCTGTATAACACAGGAAGCTCAACCTGGCGCTGGGTGACAACCCAGAGGAGGGGGATGGGGTGGGAGGTGGGATGGAGGTTCAAGAGGGAGGGAGTATACGTACACTTATGGCTGATTTGGGTTGTTGTAAGGCAAAAACCAAGACAACATTGTAAAGCAATTATCCTCCAATTAAAAAGATTAAATAATTTTTTAAAAAAAGAGGCAGAATAGCTTCTGGAGCGATATATGAAATTCTGAATATACTGTGCTTGTTCGTGCTGAGTCACGTCAGACTCTCTACAACCCCGTGGACTGTAGCCTGCCAGGCTCCTCTGTCCATTGGCTTTTTCAGGCAGGAATACAAGAGTGGGTTGCCATTTCCTTCTCCATCTGAATATAGTAAATACACTCAAATCCCTGATTTATTCATGGGTAACCAGAGTCCAATTTGTCCTATGTTTTATGGTCTGATGGCCTTGACCCCCTCCCAAGGGTTGAAGCTAGCATAGCAAGATTTTTGACTGACAGCCCAAGTTCTTGGAAATGAGCTACTTAAACCCCTGTGGAATGACAGCAGTGATCTCTTAGCTCTTGGAGAGAGAAATGAAGGACTGGGGACCTCTCTGAAGATGACTCTGCTCTCTTTCCCTCCCCTCCCAACTCAGGTGATTATGGTAACAGGGGATCATCCCATCACAGCCAAGGCCATTGCCAAGGGTGTGGGCATCATCTCAGAGGGCTCTGAGACAGCAGAGGACATTGCTGCCCGGCTCAAGATCCCTGTCAGCAAGGTCAATCCTAGGTGAGACCCCCTAAAGAATTCAGATATACCATTTTTTCCCCTCCATCCTTAGCTTGCTCCACCAACTAAAGTTTTCGGAGGTTCTTTCTGTAGGTAGGACACGCATGGTTTACTTACTGAAAAGTAAAACATAATAGGAAAATGACCAAGCGACTATGTCAGTAGAAGGTGGGCAGAAGAAGAAGGCAGAGAAGAGGGAGGAAGAGGTGGGGGGTGGGGATACAGTGTGCCAATCTGGGGAGAGTGCATGGCTGGGGACAAGTTGAGGAGATGGGGTGAAAGGAGAGACAAGCAGGTTATAGCAAAGATGAGTTTGAGGGTACCAGGATGCCTGGTGAATTCTCAATACCTGGAACTAACCTTTAGAAATTCCTCTTCCTCAGGGACGCCCAAGCCATTGTGGTGCATGGCTCAGAACTAAAGAATATGAACTCTGAGCAGCTTGATGAGATCCTCCAAAACCACACTGAGATCGTGTTCGCTCGGACCTCACCCCAGCAGAAGCTCATCATTGTAGAGGGATGTCAGAGGCTGGTAAGGGAGACCAAGGAGGCTTGGGAAGTCACCCAGCCCCAAACCAAGCAGAGGAACATGTGGGCTGGGCTGGAGGAGGAGCCAGAGAGCATCCGATTGTGAACCCCTGAGACAGGCATCTGTTTGGGGGCTCCCTGATAGTTTCGCTATCTCAGAAGGTGCAGGAGAAGGAAGGGCCAAGAAGCTATATCAAGAAACAAGGGATGATGAAATCAAGCTGACCTTTGGGACGGGTCCTGAACCTGACACAGTAATTATTTCACTCCCTCTGTGTTTCCTCCAGGGAGCCATTGTGGCAGTGACAGGGGATGGGGTGAACGACTCCCCGGCACTGAAGAAGGCGGACATCGGCATCGCCATGGGCATCGCCGGCTCCGACGTGTCTAAGCAGGCCGCTGACATGATCCTACTGGATGACAACTTTGCTTCCATTGTCACGGGTGTGGAGGAGGGTAAGGAAGCTGGGTGCCCAGGGCAGGGACTTACTTGGCCCTCAGACTCAGGTGAGAGTTGATGCACATTATTCTCATTTCCTTTGCCCATCTTCCAACCTCCTGTACACACTGGGAAAAATCAGTGTAAGTCACAATTTTGCAAATTGGATTCAGCTGGTCCTTAGACCATCACTACGTGGAACCCTTATGTGATTGGAGGAAAGTCCAGATTGTCTAGGCAGCTCTAGTGCAGCATAGTTTGTTTGCTTCTCTCATGGAGATTCGGGAGATCCTACTTGAATCTGCTATAGGTTTCTACTGTAGGATTCTACTGTAGGTTTCAGGGTGTAGCCATACTCATAAGACTACTCTGTACTTCACAATCTCAGGAGGACTTTCAGGCAACCTGTTGTCTGAATGATGTTGACATATCAAGGTCATTTGGAGCCTGACTGAATGAGCCAAATCAGGTCCCCTCTTTCACGGAGACAATTCCCATTGGTGAAGCCCAGATTTCTGCTTCCTGGGCTCCCTGATTTCTGTCTGGAGCTATGAATTAAAACCTATTACAATCCACGTAATAATAATGGTTAACATTATACTGAAACCATGAATGATCCTCAGTATTGAGACCTTGTATAATCCTCAGTATTGTATGTCCACTCAATTCAATAAACTTTTGAGCATCAACTGTGTATCAGACACCATTCTAGATGCTGGGGATTCAACAACAGGGAGTAAAAAGACACCTCCTTGCTCTCAGGTAACTTAATTTCTAGTGAATTAAGATAGAAAATCAACTGAACAGTGTAATAAAAGAAGACAAGTGCAATGGAAAAAAATAAGTAAAGCAGGGAGTGGAAGGAGGGGTGACACGTTTTTGAAAGGTTGTCAGGGAAGGATTCAAGCCATCTTGCAAGGCAGGAGGAATGAAGGTCAGAGAGGTGAGGGGTGCCCAAGATGACAAGTTAGTTATGGCAGAAAATGCAACTGGAACCCATGCCCAGGCTCTTTCCATTTCAGCCTTAATTTTTTTTTAATTGAAGTATAATTGATTTACCACATTGTGTTAGTCTCTGGTGTATAGTGAAGTGATTCATTTTTATATATAAGTAATTTTCCCCTTTGATAATCATTAGTTTTCCATGTCTGTGAGTCTGTCTGTTCTGTAAATAAGTTCATTTGTGTCATATTTTAGATTTTACATATAGGTGATGTCATATGATATTTGTCTTTGTCTGACTTACTTCATTTAGTATGATAATCTCTAGTTCCATCCATGTTGCTGCAAATCCAGCCTTAATCTTCTTAGGGCTTTTATACTGGCATTCTCAGACATCTCAAAGTATTAACCAGGCCCCAGCCTGCTTAATTTTCAGACATCAGATGATAGTAGCCATGTTGAATCCAAGAACACAGAGCATACAAATTTGACATGCTTAAATCATGGCTTTAACTAACAGTCACACAATTTAGAAACAAAACTGGGGCTGCCACGGCTCAAGACCCTTTCACGGACTGTGTGACAGTGCTTTGTAGCGGCCTCTCTGCCCAGGAGCTGGTTTGTGGGAGGTGTGACGTCTCTGTGCTGCTCACAGAAGGTTGACCATCCTTCCCAGGCCGCCTGATCTTTGACAACCTGAAGAAATCCATCGCCTACACCCTGACCAGCAACATCCCCGAGATCACCCCCTTCCTGATGTTCATCATCCTCGGCATCCCCCTGCCTCTGGGCACCATAACCATCCTCTGCATTGACCTGGGCACTGACATGGTGAGGACCCAGATGGGACCCGGCTCGTGGAACTCCTGTGAAATGGACTGAGTTGGGACGATCTAGGTCAGGCAGAGGGGCAGAGCTTGAGGGACTTCTCTGAGTCTCCTTCTGAGCTGTGTGTCCCCTGTTGCTTCCACCCTCCATCCTCCAGGTCCCTGCTATCTCCCTGGCTTATGAGTCAGCTGAGAGTGACATCATGAAGAGGGCTCCACGGAACTCAAAGACTGATAAGCTAGTGAATCACCGTCTCATTGGCATGGCCTACGGACAGATAGGTGCGGCTGCAGGAATGAGGGGTGGAAGGGAGTGGGGAGAGGCTGCCCCAGAAGGGTCATGAGGCCAGTCCTGGTTTAGAAGTTCAGGGAGCTATCTTAATTATGAACTGTGCTAGGCTCTAGCACAAAAAAAACCACTGATCTCTGATCTGCTCTTAAGGATCCAGTCGGAAAGGCGCAAACACGCATGAAAGGATGGCAGGCTGTTTTCCAAGTGCCACGTATTGAGGACAGATAGGACACACTACAGGAGTACAAGGCAGGACTCGCCAGTCTTGCGGACAGAGAGGCCTTGGGGAGGAAACATGGCTTAGACTTGGGGCTGGAAGATAGGGCTCAGCTAATGAGTGGATGGTCAGACGGGGACCAGACGATACCTGGCTGTTGAAGAGTGAATACATCAAGTTGGTGGAGTGCTTATTCCTGATAAAGAAGTAGTGGGGAATGAGGCTGTGGACACAGGTAGTATTTATAGTGGGTCCAAGTCTTGAAAGACACTTCTTTGTTCTTGAGTAGCCAGGTACAACGGGTACAGGCAAGAGATATGGACAGAGGAGACAATACCAGTATTTAGAGATGGAAACACATAGAAAAGACACAGATTTAGGAGCCATATCTATGTTTGAATCTCAGTATCACAACTGACTGCCTGTACAACCCTGGATAATGACTGAATATTTTTCGTGCTTCAGTTTTCCCACTTCTGAAACGTAAATGACAATTCAGAATTGCTGTGAGAATCACTGTGTGCAGGTACCGACAAACGGTGCCAGCTCTGTGGTCAGTAGGCACACATTAGCATCAGCCACGCTATGGTTCCCAGGCATGGGGGATGGAGGTTTTGACCAAGGGAGAGGCATGGAGCAGATGGGAGAAATGTGAGGGTAAGAGAGGACTTGATGAGTGTCCTGGTGTCAGAGGAAATGGAGAGGAGGAGTCCAGCATTCACTTGGTGGAGAGAGAGAGAATAAACCCCCTCTCAGATCCTTTCCAGTTTTATGGTTATATGACCCTGGGTTACAGCTTAGAAACCAGTGTCAGACTTTGGAGGCAAGTCCAACAGAGATGGCAGGGTCAGATCACTGATGGCATGAATCTTCAACATTACAGCTCAGACATACATCAACCCTGCTAGAAGCAAGTCCCAGGCGCCACCTCTTCCGTGGTCTGCCTTTTGAGATCCTCCTCTGAGTGAGGTTCCCCTGACCTCTAACTATCACTGACAGGGATGATCCAGGCTCTGGCAGGATTCTTCACCTACTTTGTGATCTTGGCTGAGAATGGTTTTAAGCCTCCTGATCTGCTGGGCATCCGCGTCAACTGGGAAAATCGATACATCAATGACCTGGAGGACAGCTATGGACAGCAGTGGGTGAGTGAAAGGCAAGATAGTAAATGGTGGCCATACAAGAGTGAAGAAGTAACCAGGAGAAATGGGTTTAGCAAGTTTTTGAAGACACTAGGCAGACAGAGACGATCCTCATCTCCAGTCCTACAGGAGCCTTGTAACACTTGACCTCAACCTCTGATCACATCAGCAAACATTCTTCTCTTTGTTTACAAAGACTTCATTTCTGTTAATTACTACTGTCTGTTGCCTGTTCATATCTTTCTGGGTCTTTCTGGCTTCCTTCGACCTGGAAATCTTCTCTGTCTGTTAACTTTTGGGAGGCTGATTTCCAGGTTCTATTCATCATTGCCCCAGAAATGAGTGCTGGATCCTCTTTCTCCTGTTATTTTCCTTTTCTGTGGGAGTTCAAAGAATAGGATTTTAAATCTGAAAACTTATTTTCTTTGTATATTTTCTTCCTTGTCATTCTAAACTGTTTAAACTTAGAGGATGCCTCTCTGTATTAGTCATTCCTAACACCCAAGATAAATGAGGTCTAAACTGAAGCCCTCTATCCAAAAATATGTATTTAAGAATTTTAGTAAGTATGTATTTGTGAACACTTCCATCCCAATTTCTGAGACAGTGGGAGATGTGACACCAATTTTTGCTAGAATCATAGGACCAGAGACTTCACATACAGTCTGTGGAGGACAAGATGGCCTATTCTTTAGCCTACAAATGAGGAATCTGAATCTGGCTGGAAAGGCTTAGTGACTTGTTCAAAGCCCCACAGTGAACCCGTACAAGAGCTGGACTAGAATTCTGGATTGATTCCCGCCCAGCACTTTGCCATGTCACCATGATGCCTCCAAACCAAGCTAACTGCAGGGTTCTCAAAAGTATGTTAAAATCAAGATCATTGTTGGAACGCTGGCCCGCACACACAGTTCAGTTCAGTTTAGTCACTCAGTCGTGTCCGACTCTTTGCGACCCCATGGACTGCAGCATGCCAGGCCTCCCTGTCCATCACCAACTCCGGGAGTTGCTCAAATTCATGTCCATAGAGTTGGTGATGCCATCCAACCATCTCATCCTCTGTCGTCCCCTTCTCCTCCTGCCTTCAATCTTTCCCAGCACCAATGAATCAGTTCTTCGCATCAGGTGGCCAAAGTACAGGAGTTTCAGCTTCAGCATCAGTCCTTCCAATGAATATTCAGGCCTGATCTCCTTTAGGATGGACTGGTTTGATCTCCTTACAGTCCAAGGGACTCTCAAGAGTCTTCTCCAACAGATTTCCACTACCTGAGCCTCTTGAGGCCGACAGATGTCAATGTTCCCAGCTAGCAAAGTCCAAAGATCCCAGAGTCCTCACTGCTGTGTACCTTGTCAACATCCCAATCCTCGGATCAAGCCTTGTTTGTTTTATATCTTGAAACCATCTCCCTGCTACCAAGATTAAGCTTGTCATATGTTTATTTACAATCAACTAATGATAGTTAAAATTAATTTGAATTAACATCAAATTATATCAGCAACATCTTAAGATATTGCAGAACAGATTGAGAACAACTGCCCTGCCAAATAAATGCCATAAAGGCAAGGTCTGTGCCTCTCCCACTGCTGTAATCTTCAGATTATCAAGTATAGAGCTTCTTCCCTAGGAGGTACCCTACATACTGCTAATACCACTGGCAGTAATTCATTTGGTCACCGTTCATTCATTTAGTGAATACTTGTTGAGCATCTTCTATGCACTGGAGACTGTTATGTCCCTGGGATATGGTAGTGAACAAAAATAGCCAAGAGACTGCCCTTGTGGAGGTTATATTCTAGTTAGGGGCACAGGGTGGGAAGGGAGAAAGATAATAGCTGAATAGATAACATACTGGGTCCATAGATTGTAAGCCCAAGAGGAGTTCAAAGAAGTGTTGGAATTGGGATACTAAAGTAGGGGATATTGAAAGATGAAGATGGTGAACAGAGAGAAAAGAGGTGCTTGAAAACTGAAATGACAGAAAAAATGTGGCTATTGAAAAAGACATCTGGAGTTTAATCACGGGAGCAAGCAATCAGGTGGGGAAGGGAGTATACCATTGGAGTAGATGAAGATACTGTGAGACCACGGTATGGGAAGGATCATCAACATGGATATTTAAATCTCCAAAAATGAGGACAGGCGCCGTTAGAATGACAGTGAGTCAGAAACTAAAATTTTCAAGGGATGATGGGAGTGGTTTGGTTTCGGTAGCTGGCTGCAGAGGACAGGGGTGGCATGATCTGACGCACAGAAATGTGCTGACTGGTCTCATTCTAAGTTCAGTGCTTGGCTCATCAATTTCTAGCTTTTGTTTTCTACTGTTTTGGGCTCTATGGTGGTGGTGGTAGTTTAGTTTCTAAGTCAAGTCCAACATTTGCAACCCCATGCACTATAGCCCTCTAGGTTCCTCTGTCCATAGGATTTCCAGGCAAGAATATTGGAGCAGGGTGCCATTTCCTTCTCCAGGGGATCTTCCCAACCCAGGGATTGACCCTGCATCTCTTGCACTGTAGGCAGATTCTTTATCACTGAACCACTAGGGAAGCCCTTAGGGTTCTATATTTCCCTCCAAGTACAACTTTGACCACATCCCATGAGGTTCTATCTGTAGTATCTCATTATTGTTTGGTCCTATACATTTTCAAATTTTTTATTCGAGCTACAAGTTATTTATAAGCATGCTTTTTTTAAAAAAGATTTTGTTTGATGTTGACCACTTTTTAAAGTCTTTATTGAGTTTGTTACAATATTGCTTCCCTTGTTTTTTGTTTTGGTTTTTTGGCTGTGAGGCACGTGGAATCTTAGCTCCCCAACCAGAAATTGAACCCATACCCCCATGCATTTGAAGGTGAAGTCTTAACCACTGGATAGTCAAGGAAGTCCCCCAAACATGCTGTTGTTTTTTAATGGGCTTTTCCTCCAATCTAATTTAAATGCACCTCTCCTGTGCTTGCACAGCCCTCTGTGATGTCCCTCTTATAACCAACCTACAGTGCCAACATCGCGTATTTATCTTCCCCACTGGACTCTAACTTCCTTCTGTGCAAAATGTGAATGAAAGAATGAATGAACGGATGATTGAATGCCTCCCATCTGGGACCACTCTTCGGGTATCGCTTCCCCTCTGCATGCAGATTCGCTACAGTCCCGTCTTCCTTACCTGCTTCCTTAGACCCTGCTTTCCTCTTGAGTCCACCTTCTTTTACACCACTCTTCTTATTAACTTAGTAAATATTTATGAGCCATCCTCCCTGCCACTCACTGAACAAAGCATGGGGAGGGAGGACACAGATAAATACGACGAGGTGCTTGCCCTTGAGGGGCTCTCAGTCCGATAAGGAAAACATAAACGCAAAACACAAAGTGAAAAGCACTATGACAGAGATATGTGAGAAGGGCTGTGGCAATCTAAAGAGGTCCCCTAATTCAGCCTTGGGGTCTGGGAAGGCAGGAGAAAGCAGCAGCCTTTGAGGCATAGCTGAATCCCTCCTGACGCTGATGGCTCCCCTCTGCCTGTCCTTCCCTAGACCTATGAGCAGCGGAAGGTGCTGGAGTTCACGTGCCAAACGGCCTTCTTCGTCAGCATCGTGATCGTGCAGTGGGCTGACCTCATCATCTGTAAGACCCGTCGCAACTCAATCTTCCAGCAGGGCATGAAGTGAGCGCTGCCCCCCAAACCCAGCCCCGCCCCAAACTGCACCCCCTGCCTCTCCCTGATCACCTCCTTCACCCCATAAATATCTCCTCTCAGAAACAAGATCCTCATATTTGGGATCCTGGAGGAGACAATCCTGGCCACTTTTCTGTCCTACACGCCAGGCATGGATGTAGCTCTGCGAATGTACCCACTCAAGTGAGTAAGGGGAGGGGGGGCAAGGCAAGGCTTCTCTGGGCACAGGGGAAGCATATGGGAGGAAGTGCGGTTGTGTGGGAAGTCGAGCAAGCAGGGCGGCACTCAGTGATGTAGAGAGGACCGCCTGTGCTCCCATAAACACATCTTATTTGAGGAGGGATTAGGGATGAGTGATTGCACTCACCAGACATGCAAATTTCGTGGATTCACCAGTGCTTAACAGAGTGGTTTCTTTTCTATAATAACGCATGGTATAGCTGTCCCAGGCTACATATTGCTCGGAACCGATGCAATCATAAAATAGCCTACTCTATGCAAGGCTAATTTTGCTGTACTTCTGCAAATATGTTTTCATATGTATGTATGTGAATGGGCACACTGAAATTCTTACTATCTGGTACCTTGTTTGGTTCAAGTCCTATGTTTTCATTTTTTATATTAGTATATGCTTATGAAATTTTTTCATTTAACAGTTTTATAGAGAAAAAACCAAAACTCCCATTTCACTCCCCCTTCTCCCAACTCTGTATTGGTAGCCTCTATTAATGATTTAGTGTGTATCCTCCCAGCTGATTTTCTACGTGTTTATACATTTTGCTCACCTTTCTGTCCCTTGCAGTGTTTTACACAATGTTTTACATTCTGTAGCTGCTAAATTAATGTTTACTAAGACATTGGCACTGCCCTTAGATGCTGGCAATTCCAGATTTGAATTTCAACGGTACTATATATTATTCTATGATCTTGGACAAGTTGGTAACCTCTCTGAGCCTCAGTTTCATGGCAAAGTCTCGATAACACACATCTGGCAGACTGAGAATTACATGTAGAGATGTATATAACACATGGAGCATGGCACTTGGGCCCTGGGGGGCACTTTGCTAATAGTAGCTCAGCTGATGTTGCTATTAATGTCAACATACAAATGCTAGTAAGTGTGGTTGGGCATTAACCATGCTCCCAAACACTGTGTATAAACCTTGACCATAAAACTCATCACCTAATACTGTGATTATTTTGTGTGTTTCTCTGTTTTCTCCAATCACTTGAGCTTCTTGAGATCAAAGACCATCATGTCTTCAGTTTTATTTCCCCAGGACCTAGCACACAGAGTAGACATATGATAACCGTTGTTGAATGGCTGCATGACTGTGTGTATGTAACTGTTCATATTGGTTGAAGGGTATGTGTGTGCACACATATTGAACCATGGCCTAGGCCTGCTCTGTCCAACATGGTAGCCACCATCCTTATGCAACCATTGAACTCTTGAAACATGGCTAGTGAGATTGAGAAACTGAATTTATAATTTTAGTTTACTGAAAGTTAAAAACTAAAGCACTGTCAAATATTTTTCTATTAAATACTACTTTATTGTTTTGGTTGGACTACACTTTCCACCAAATATTTAGTGTCTTACTTGAGTAAAATACTCACTGGATTTCAAGGACTGGGGATAAAAAAAGGAGGTAAAGTAACTAATTATGTTTATATTGATTATGTGTTGAAACAATAATCTTTTGGCTATTTGGGACTAAGTAAAATATTAAAATAACTTCACTTGTTTCTTTTTCATGTGGCTACTAGAAAATATAAATTTCACATGTGGCTTACAGTGTATTTCTATCAGACGGTGCTGGTCTAGGCCATCTCTCTATCATCCAAGGGACAAATGTGGTCCTGACCCAACCCCTCTCCAGAGTCAGCTCCTTGGTCTATTGAAGAGGTTCAGGAAGAAAAAGATTTCCCCACCTGTGCAATATGGAGGAGTATTTATATTCCCTGGCAAGATATCCCCTACATCTAGTCTCAGACGGACCACCCTGCTTTTGGTTGCAAGAGCTAGAGGACCCGGAAAGCAAAGGGGGGTTCTCCCACAGTGACTCCATGAAAGCCAGTATATAATCACCATGAACAATATATGTACCTCTTACATGGCATTTATCCCACTCTGTCCTCATTGGCTTCTTAATGTTCCTGTCCTGGGCCCTCCACCCTCACTCTCCAGGCTCTGGCCTCCTCAAAAGGTAGGAATCAACCTTCCACACTGAAGCAAAGGTACACCGCTCAGAATAGCCTGGAGTTAAAACTCCCCTCGGGTCCTCCCCACCATTCTATGCAAAACAAATGCAAAACAAAGAACTCTCTCACCCGAAGAAAAAAATGGACATTAAGGTTGATTACCCCAGCTCCCAGCCGGTCCAGCCTCTGGCCGATCTCCAGAATTCCTTGCCCCAGCCATTTAAGAGATAACTACTCCAAACAACCTTGGAGAAGAACAGGCCCCCTTAAGACAGTAGATTTCCACATATATGCCTATATATACTTACTCTTCTCTTGGGTTAGTGCAGTAGCTCACTAATCTGACTGCTGCCCCTTCTCGCCTCATTAAAGGTGATCTGTTCCTGTAAAGTGCCGATCTCATTCTTTTTCCAAACCTTGCCTTCTCTAACTCCCTTACCCTACACACACAATAAACAAAACAATTCCCAGCCATGCTCTCTGCGCCTGCCTCTCTCAGGCGCCTCTATCTCCTCCTCTGCTGACCAGCTTTTGCTCTCTTCAGGATAACCTGGTGGTTCTGTGCCACCCCCTACAGCCTCCTCATCTTTGTGTATGATGAAATAAGAAGACTCATCATTCGTCGTTATCCCGGCGGTGAGGCTCCCCCACACCTTGGCCTGAGAGGTCGCTAGGCTCCTGACTGGCTGTCCCATTGCAGATGGTTCCTGCAGCCCCATGGCCCCTCTCCCCAGGTCACTGCCTGGCCTGTGCAGTGCCTGGACCCTGCCCTCTAGTCCTTGACCCCACCACGCTGCTCCTTCCAATCCTTGGGGCCCTGCCTTCCCTGCTCAGGCCTCCCACCCTGTCCTGGCTCATCTTTCTGTTTTTCTCCCCTTGATGCCTTCCCCGGTTCACTCTGGTCTCTTCTCTTCCACAGGCTGGGTGGAGAAGGAGACCTACTACTAACCTCAAGAGAGGAGGAGCTCACATGACATTGGGCTGTTCTGAGGGCCAGATGGGGGAGGTTTAGAGGCAATGAGCTTGGGAAAACATCTGAGAGAGCGTATTAGTTGGGGCAGAGAGGTGCCAAGAGGAAGAACCTTGGATAAGAGAGACAGGCGATCCTAGGGCTGGGTTGATGGCACCATGGGTAGGAGATGAGGTGGGGGTGAGGGGAAGTCCAGCCTGTGTCTTCCTGGAGCCCAGCGAGGGGCTCAGTAACCAGTCAAGAGAGTAAACATTTGCAACAGCCCTCAGCTCCAGGATGTGTCGCATCTGGTTTTCAGAGATGCTCTCTCCCTAGATCTTCATTCATGGTAGCCGGGCAGAGGGCATCTTTCAGGGGCCCAGCTGGGAAATCAGAATCAAGCATCCTTGCCCGCTGAGGGTATCCCCTCAAAGTTACTCTCCAACTCAACTGATAGCAAGGACAGGACAAGTCAAGCTGGGATCAGAGAAATGGAGGGGATGAGAGAGGAGCAGGAAGCCACACCTTACAGCGGGGCCACAGCACCCACTCAGGTCCTCAGATGACATACAGACTCGTAGAATCTTCATGCTAGAAGACACCTCATTTCATCATGAAGGACAGGAGGTCCAGAGAGGTTAAAAGATTTGGAAGGGGCCACGTGGTGAGAGGTGGAGGCTGCCACCCCACCTCCGAGGATGATCTGGTGTCCCTGACCTCAGCCCTAGTCATCAGGGCATCTCGACCCCATCCCATCCCTTGGCCGTTTTCCCTGGCCGTAGCCTTGCAGCAGAGACTGAAACAATGCTGTCTGGATGCCTGTAGCCTTTGCTTCAGGCATAGCACCCGCCCCCTCATGCTCCAGCTCAACACAGGTGATGGCCGTTCCCCAAAGCCTGGCCTCTGAGCCTGGCACTTGCTGCATCTCAGGTCACTGTGGAGTCCCCAGGAGCTTTCTCTCCTGCCCACCCTCGGCGGCAGCTCTTCCTTCCTCTTCACCCACTAGCTGGCTTTTGCTTTGTGAGCTGGTCTACTCTGCCCTGTGGATCAGTTCACTCTCAGGCTTTTTTTAGAGGAGAGTTGGCTATGCCAAAAAGCATAGAAAGAGAGAGAGAGAAATGCTGAGAAAAGCTGGGGGAAATCGTAGACTGTCACCAAAAACAAAGCACATGTGTTAAGTGACTGCACATTATGTCTGGCAGTGGACAAAGGCCTTAGTCACATCATCCATTAATCCGTACAACAAACACATTCTTACCACCCGACCGGGTTTTTTAGATGATTCTGATTCCAGAACTTGTGCCCTTAACCACGTTTCAGGCTAGTCTTACAATGAAGGCTGGGCCAAAAATCTACAAATGCGTAATGAAAAAGGAGTCTGGCGGATAAAAGGCTGTGGGCTAGCAAAGAGAAGGCCCGTCTGTAAGGGACACCAGCCGCTTTCCCCCTACACCGGGCACACCCTCCTCGGAGGTCTCTCTCCCACCTGCTCCCCTCCTCCTCCAACACAAGGTCTCCTGGGGACAGGGTTGTACCAGTCTGGGGTCCTTCCCCGCTGCTGACAGGGCTGAACCAGACCCTGGGAGACAGAGGGGCCAGGTTGTGTGCGTGTGCGTGTGCGTGTGCGTGTGCGTGTGTGTGTGTGAGCTAGGGAGAGGGGAGTGTGAAACCAGCTACTCAGGTTTCAGCAGCAGGAGCTTCGGGTGTCTGGTGGGTTAAAAATACAGAGGCCCCAACTTAGGGTCATTTGATACCAGTGGCTGAGCCTGAAGGCAGGGGCCTAGAGGGAAAGGACCGAGTAGAAAGTAGAGAGGAAAGCATCAGAAAGGAGGACAGGGAGGACAGGAGGGCTGCAGCTGCTGGAAAGGCTCTGGTGTCTCTGGAGAGCCAGGGGCGAGGAGAGGGAGCAGGACAGGATGAAGCAGCCTGGTAACTGCAGGAGAGGAGGGGAGAATGGAGCGGGCCTGGGGCACCTTTTCCTCCCATCTCACACCCGGGGGTACGAAAGGTCAGATTCAGGATGAACTGAGTCTAATGTCCCCGTGTCTCTGTCTCGATGTCCCCCACCCCCCACCCCCAGAGTGCGCACGGCAGGAGGAGTCCGGGCTGGACATCATCTGGTCGTGGACGTCTGGGTGGGTCTGCCCTTCTCTCCCGCAGTCTTTGTGCCGATGATAGAGCACATCGTTTGGCCTCTCTGACTCCAAGAGATGGGTTCTGGGGTGTCTCCAGCTCCAACATGCCCTGCTTAGCTACATCTGGCCTCTCCTGCTCCGACAGCTGCCTCTCTTGGACGCACTCCTGCCACGTTCCTGAGATATTTTCCTGGCCTTCCTTGCTTAGCTGTGTAAGGTCTGCCCCACGGGAGAGGGGAAAAATTCCTCCTCTAACATAATTTCATGGTGCAAAACACATGCTTGCTCGCCAACATCAGAGATACCTCGGGGCAGGGATGGGGGCTTCTGACTTCCATCTGGCTAGCCTCTCTTTCGCCTCCCTTGTGCCTCAGCTTAGCTGTGCATGAGTCCTGGGTGGTGGTGGGGCCATGAAAAGGGTCCCTCCTTCAAGGTACCCAGAGTTGAACTCATCCACTCTGCCCTCACCCCCAAGCTGGGATCCAGGAAGCGAGAGGCCCATCCTCCCAGCTCTGCTTTGACGCTTAGTGCACAGGATTAATCAACATCCTTGGTTCAGGGCCCCACCTCCTCATGTTTCCCCAGTGTTAATTTTTTCCCCTTATTCTTTATACCTGGTCCTTTTTGTCTTGTCAAAGATGTAGGAATGAGTAGTCGCAACTTGCTTTCCTCGGAATCATTCATCCTGGGGAAGCCTCCTTTCCACCGTGCCCTAGAAAACTAGTCCCATAGGATCAGAGTAGAGAGTACCAGCAGGAGGCCGCAGCCAAATGACTCTCTCCTTCTCATCTCAGGGCTGTGGGCAGAGAAGCCCCAGATCCCCATCTCCCAGGGTGGCTGTGGGCCAGCACTTCACGTCCCACGCCCCGTCCTTCCCCTGCATTCTCCAGTTAGGAGTGTTGAGTGAAGCAAAGGAAACTGGCTGGAGCTGAGCCAGGGCTCCGGTCCTGGACACGGCTCCATCTTTTATTAGGGGAATGATCTCATCCTTGGTCTTGGTTCTTTAAAGGGAAGTGCAGGGGGTCTCTTTCCTGCAGCCTGGATTGCATTTGTACTCCCCGCCTTCCTCCACAGGATCAAACAAACAGGCTTGACCCAGAGGAGAGCCCCAGGTTTTAGGACTTAGAGGCAATACCGCACTTGTCCCTCCTTTACGAATGTATCACCAGTCCAACCTCTGACCCGGAATACAGCCCAGTTTCCCTCTCTGAGTACCCTCGCCCTCCCTCAACTCTCCCTAATTACCCCAAGCCTTCCCTCCCCCAGCCCCAGCTTCATTTACCTCCGACTCATCTCATCTTATTTTTAGCTCCAGCTTTTTCCTTTCTTAATATGGTGATGAGCTCTTAGGCCAGTGTGGGGACAGGGGCTGAGGAGCCCTGGACATGGGGTGCGGGGGAGGGGAAGGAGGCTCTGGGAGCCTGGGTGAGAGGTGGTGGAGGTAGGAGGATCCCGGCCCTTGTGGAGTGCCCTGGCCTCAGAAGGTTATCCGTCTCCCCTGCCAATCCTGGAGACATATTTAGACGGGACCAGGTGGGGGCCGAGGGGTGCCAACCTCAGGGGCAGCTCCGGTTCCCTCCCCGCCCCCTGCTCCTATCCCTCCTCTGGCCCTTTTTCTCTTGGCTCTGTCGGCAGTTTCTCCAGGGCCGGCAGGGTCCTCTGTCCACTGCTCTGGGCCATTCCCCACCCCACCCCCACTGTGAGCCCCCAACTCAGGATTTGGGACCCAGGGGCCCCTCCCTACTCCAGCTAACCTCTTCTAGACGAGACGCTCCGACTCAGACCCCACTACCTCCATGAGCGCTGCAGACAGGATGGGGGCCAGAGCTGTGCCCGGCCTGCGGCTGGCACTGCTGCTCCTGATGGTGCTAGGGACACCCAAGTCAGGGGTGCAGGGGGAGGAAGGGCTCGACTTCCCTGAGTACGATGGTGTGGACCGTGTGGTCAATGTCAACGCAAAGAACTACAAAAATGTGTTCAAGAAGTATGAGGTGCTGGCGCTGCTCTACCACGAACCACCCGAGGATGACAAGGCCTCACAAAGACAGTTTGAGATGGATGAGCTGATCCTGGAGGTGAGTGACAGGGTCTGCAGGCTGGCAGAGCAGGCCCAGCCCCTCTCTGGACCCCTCTCTCCTACAACGCCACGTGGATCTTTGAGGGTGGGACTGGGGGGACCGGCAGTGCAGCGGGATCCTGCTTCCACTAACAGGACACAAGTGGCATATGACCTTGGCCAAAAGAGAGAGAAATTCAGGAACCCCAAAGTACCCCTGTAGCCAGGCAATGTTAGCAAAGAGGGGAGCTGCAGGGAGAATCTCTCCTCCGTGCTAGAGGAGGCTGGCAGTACTAGGTTTGGCTAGGACTGGGGTGACCTTGGGGGCACCCCAAGGCGGGTGCAAAAAAGGAAAAGAGAGTTTCTTCATGGGAAGGAGAGGAATTGCCGTGCACCCCCAAATCTACCGTCCTAGCCAGAACGTGCCTGTTCTCTATACACTTTAGGGGCTGCACTCCAGAGAGTTCCAAACGGTATAAATATAAATGTCATTGACATTTTATTTGCATGTTTTTGTTTAGTCGCTAAGTTGTGCCTGACTCTTTTGTGACCCCATGGACTGTAGCCCAGCAGCCTCCTCTGTCCATAGGATTTCCCAGGCAAGATACTGGAGTAGGTTGTCATTTCCTTCTCCAGAGGACCTTCCCGACCCAGGGATGGAACCCACATCTCCTGCTTGGCAGGCAGATTCTTTACCACTGAGCCATCTGGGAAGCCTGCATGTCACTGATTTCATAGCTAAAGGTGTAATGGAGCCCACCATGCCTCCCACTGGCCTCTCAGGCCCCTCTCTCCTCCCCCATCCCATCTGCCCCTACTGGATCAAGCTGGGCACGCCGACTGGAAAATTTTTGTGTTTGGAGGCGGCTTCACCATGCCTTCCCCAAATTGTCTTTGTGGGAAGACTCTCCTCACCCGCTAGCTGACCTCAGGCATAAAGGAGAGAGGGCCTATTGTTACAAGGAAAAAAGCCCGTGTTCATAAATGATTGGAGACTTGGTCACACAGCCCTCCAGGAGCCGGGATGTGTTGGAGGCTCCTTGTCCAAGCTGCTGCAGCCCCTCTTCTAGCTTGGCAGCACAGAGAGGCCCCAGCTTGCCCAGAGCTTGGAGTATTTCAGGGCAAGACACCAGGATTGCAGGCTCTCATTTCTGTGTGCCCCTGCCGCATGCTGGAACCTGCCATCTGATTAATGAGCTGAGTATTTTTATCCTGAGTGCTCAGCATCCCTGGCCATCCACCTGCCAACCGTCTCCCTGCCCTGTCCGCCTGAGAATCTGAGCACAGACTCAGGCACTCAGATGGGTAAAGGTGGGGGGTAAAGCTGCAAACTGTGCCCAGTGCAGAGCGCATCAGGGTCAAGAGCCTGGCAGGTCGGGGTGGGGTGGGCGGGGCACAGGGACAGGGGCCTAGGGCTGACACTCCATAGCGTAAGGACAGGCTGAAGTAGATAGTGAAAAGCCAAGTCCCACTCCATTGAGGAAAGCCGGGCCTACTTCACCTCTAGTCTCTCTCTCTGTTGGTCTCTTTGCCTCTGCGGGTAACCTCTCCCCGCTCCTCAGCAACATGAACAGACCCATTACCACCCTCTCTCTCTCCAAAATTCTCCCCACTGGGAGTCACTCAGAAGAATCCAAGGGACGCAGAACATCACCCCCACACTGAGTATGGCCTTCGTATGGAGGACAGGGCTCAGCTCTGAAGGAGGGAAGGGCCTCAGGCATTCTGAAGATCCCTCAGTATCCCTAAGGAACCCATAAGCACATGTGCAGTGCCTTCAAGTTCAACGTAATAAGCACATTGCAAATGAGCAATGGGCTTCCCAGGTAACTCAACGGTAAAGAATCCACCTGCCAAGCAGGAGACGCAGATTTGATCCCTGGGTGGGGAAGATCCTCTGGAGAAAGAAATGGCAATCCACTCCAGTATTCTTGCCTGGGAAATCCCATGGACAGAGGAGCCTGGTGGGCTACAGTTCATGGGGTCCTAGAGTCAGACATGACTTAGTGCCTAAACAACAATAAATGAGCAGTAAGTGTTCAAGGATTAAATTTGAACCAAAGACAAAAAAAAAAAAAATGCCCAGCGAGGGGGCGGGTGGCGGGTAGAAGGGAAAGTAGAGATATCTTGGATCCTGGAACAGTGTCAAGGTCTCATAGTCCCAGAATCCCAAATGACCCAACTCAAAAGAACGAGATGGGAACTAGTGGTTATTAAGACTTTCAGGGGCTGATTTTAACCCTAACTCTCCCTTCAGTTGGCAGCCCAAGTGCTAGAAGACAAGGGTGTTGGCTTCGGGATGGTGGACTCTGAGAAGGACGCGGCTGTAGCCAAGAAGCTAGGTAAGGGTAGGAGGAGCAGGAAGCGGTAAGTGGCAAGTGAGGAAAGACTCAAATTTGCAGGGGTATGGCTGGGGGTTCCAGGCTCTCCGTTATTCCTTACAGAGAACCATGCTCAAATCTCAGAGAGAGGTGGAACTGGCCTTCTTTGTACGTACCCAAAAAACAGGGCTACGGGCTGGAGGAAGGGGGTAATCAGGGAACACGAGTGCGGCTGGAGAAGCCTCCGCAAGCTCCTCTTCCAACCCCTCCCCGACCCGCAGAGCTGCGGGCCGGATGTTACAGCACCAGACGCCAGGGGGCAGCACAGGCCGAGACCGGACTCCGGATGTGGATGGGGGAGGGGTGGTCAGTAATGAAGTCATCCGGTCAGTAATAGCAGAAGGTTAAAGGGCCCGGGCTGGGAACTAGCAACCTGAGTTCTCAGAGGCGGTAAAAGGAATATCTGTCCTTGGTTATGGCAGATAGAGAAAGGGAGACATCTTGCTAGAGTCTATGTCCCTTTGTCCTCCCCTAGCACCCTCTGGAGAGCCCCTGGGGCCAGACTAGCCACCTAGGCTAAATCCAGGGGGCTGGACCTCAGGGATGTAGGGGCTAAGAGGCAGTGGAGGTGAGCAGGGCCGGGGGCAGGGGAGGTGAAGGATGGGAGAGAGGGTCCAGTGGGATTATGGAATGGGCTGTGATCCTGGATTTGGACCCTCGGATCTGTGGGAAGGCTGGAATCATGGCCTACCTCTGGCTTCCTGCCTAGGACTGACTGAAGAGGACAGCGTTTATGTTTTCAAGGGGGATGAAGTCATTGAGTACGATGGCGAGTTTTCTGCTGACACCCTGGTGGAGTTTCTGCTTGATGTGAGGACCCCTTGGACCTAATGGCCTTGCTTAAAGACCTCATGCCCATCCGACCAACTCCAGCCTCACACACAAACACACACACAGAGGCTACAGAGAGCCCTTCCTCCCCAACAGAGAGCCCCTTTCTCCCTGATCCCTCTCCCTGTCTCTGCCACTGAGTTCAGAGATTCACTCTCATTCCTTCAATGTCCTTGCTCTTCCAGGTCCTAGAGGACCCTGTGGAATTGATTGAGGGTGAACGAGAGCTGCAGGCATTTGAGAATATTGAAGATGATAACAAACTTATTGGCTACTTCAAGAACAAAGACTCAGAGCGTGGGTAACCCTCAGACTCCACTGCCCCCCCACGCCCCACTTCATCTGCCCTCCTCCCTCTCCACCTCACCCACTGGCTCAGACCCCTGCCCCATCACCCCTCTTGCCAGGGTGGGTCCAGCGACTGCTCTGATCTCCCTGCACTCTGTGTTTCCCATACAGGCACCAAGGCATTTCCCTTCCCTGCCCCCTCACCACTCTATCTACTCTCAGAAAGCTAGAGGGAGTGGGTCTCAGAATGAATCCATTTGCCAAAGAACTGGGGAGACAGAGCGGAGGCAGAGGTGGCTCCCTGGCAGCCCCTGGTGGCCCCAGAGACTGACTCTGCATTCCCTCCTCAGATTACAAAGCCTATGAGGACGCCGCGGAGGAGTTCCACCCCTACATCCCCTTCTTCGCCACCTTCGACAGCAAGGTTCTCCTCCCTGTGGCCACCCTGAGTCTCCCTCACTCCTGTCAGCTGCCCTCCAGACCCCCTCCCAGAATCGATGGGGGACCTCCTCCATCCTTACACACTGGTATTCCCCACCCTACCCCACGCCGGCTTCCTCCACTCCACAGATTTCAGAGGATCTAACCCCTCTCAGGTTCAACCGAAGCCCAGAGAAGTTAACACGTGTCCAGTGTCACAATGGCAGTGACAAGGGCCCAGGTTGTCTGACTCCCTGTTTGATACTGGCTCCCCCCCTAACACTCTCCATTAATACTGCTTCTCCCCCTGACTGCGTGTCCCCTGCTCCAATCCCCCATCCCCTTCCCCAAAAGGTGGCAAAGAAGCTGACCCTAAAGCTGAATGAAATTGATTTCTACGAGGCCTTCATGGAGGAGCCTGTGACCATCCCAGACAAGCCCAACAGCGAAGAGGAGATCGTCAACTTCGTGGAGGCACACAAGAGGTAGGGATGGGGGGAAGCCCCCGAGCAGGGCGGGCTCCTCCTCAGGAGCATGTCTGAGAGATGGGCTGGGGGAAAGGCAGCTGAGCAGGAGCCTGGTCTCCCCTGGAGACGAATACATCTGCGGGGACTAGTGCTCCCTGATGCACTGATGGTTTTGCACAGTATTTTGCACCCCAACACTTAGCCAGAGCCTTACACACAGAACGCGAACATGAACGTGAAGTCGCTCAGTTGTGTCTGACTCTTTGCGACCCCATGAACTGTAGCCTACCAGGCTCCTCTGTCCATGGGATTTACCAGGCAATAGTACTGGAGTGGATTGCCATTTCCTTCTCCAAGGGATCTTCCCAACCCAGGGATTGAACCCGGGTCTCCCGCATCGTAGGCAGATGCTTTACTGTCTGAGCCATTACACACAGAAGGTGCCCCATAAGCCTGTACAGTTCACTGTGATGTGGCCTGAGACCAGTGTTGAGTGCCTGTGGTCTGCTAGGAACGCTGAAGTGCTCTCTTTCTTATTCTTTTTAATCCTTTAACAACCTCAGTTAAAGAGAGTCCACAAGGAGTGTCAGAACAGGGATCCTAAGCCAGGTCTGACCCGTGTTCTTTCCCACACATCGCCTACACCAGTGGTTCTCAACAGGGCTGGAGGGCGTGGGGAGGTAGGGGGACGATTCCGTCCTCCAGGGGATGTTTTGCAATGTCTAGAGACACTTTCGGTTGGAGAGAGTACTACTGGTGTTTAGTGAGTGGAGACCAGGGATGCTGCTTAATATCCTGCAGTGCACAGGGCAGCCCTTCCACAACAAAGAATTATCCGGCCCCAAATGTCAAATGCTGAGGCTGAGAAACCCTGCCCTACACTCACACAGAATTCTCTTCCTTCACAGTCCTCCACCACTGCGAACACCCATTCATCACTGAGAACACTACTTACCGTCACCCTCCCCCTCTAGATTACGGTTCTCTCCCTCAGGGCAGAAATATGCTGGCCTCACTCAATTCTGTCTGCACAGCACCTAGCACAGCGTTTAGAACATCTCCAGCACTCAATTTGTGAAAGAATGAATGAACATCCAGATGTCCAGTTCTTTCTCCCAAAAGTCTCTTTTCCAGTCCCCTTGCCCACCCTCTGCTCTCCCACCTGCTTTAACCATGCAATGATCTGGGCCTGGTGCCCGGAGCTTGGTCTTTTCCAGATGGCTTGGTTCTGGGCTACAAGCTGTCTGTGCCCTAGGCGTGACCCTGTGGCAGCCTCTGCTTACAGGGATCTGCTGGAGCCAAGGGTGTCCTTCTTGCCCGCTGAGTAGTGCCTTTTTCTCTCTTCTAGATCAACCCTGAGGAAGCTGAAGCCTGAGAGTATGTATGAGACTTGGGTGAGTGCCCCTGGATGGGGCCAGGCCCGGGGCGAGCATGGGAAAATTCAAGGCCTGGGAACATCTAGTCTTGCTGCTCCTCATGTCTTGCTTGTGGGAAAGACAGTGCACCAGCCAAGGTTGAGGGTTTCTGTTCTGAAGAATGTGTCAGGAGCTGGGGGACACACTTAACTTGATGACGATGACAAAAGAGGAGCCCTAAGCTCTGGGGCTGAAGGGTTTGCTAGAGGAGTACGGGTGACAAGAACATACCTGCTTCAGAAGCTAGACTGCCGCAAGACTCAGGTCCAGGGAAGATCTAGGGTCTGTTCTGGGCTCTCTAACTTCAGGGAGTATAGCTAAGGTCTTCCTCCCCACACCCCTCAACAGGAGGACGATCTGGATGGAATCCATATTGTGGCCTTTGCAGAGGAAACTGATCCTGGTGAGGAAGGAATACTGGGTTGGATTTGGGATGCGGGGGCACTGGTGAGACGGGGAGATGGGGTATTAATTAGAGAGTAGGCTTTTAACACGCAAGATGTGTTTTCTCAGAGCATAGTTTACAAGCTAGACATGTGGAGCTATGGGATGCGGGCACAGAGAGCTGGACTCCAGATTCCTCTGTGCCCCGTCACATCCTTATCACCTGTGTTCCCTCCAAGATGGCTATGAGTTCTTAGAGACACTCAAGGCCGTGGCCCAAGACAACACGGACAATCCTGATCTGAGCATCATCTGGATTGACCCTGATGACTTCCCCCTGGTAAGAATCGTCACTGGGCACTGCTGTCCTTGGCAGGGCCTTAGCCTGGAGCATGTCCTGAGGGGGTCTGTTTCAGAGTTCCTATTCCCATCTCCTAGTGGAGGACCCTAGTGCATGCTCAGGGGCACTAAGGGCATCCTCAGAAAGAGGACACAGATTGGGACGTGTGGGAACAACAGGATTCCCAGAGCAGAGGCTGAGCAGGTAGCTCAGGTGCCCAGGGGCACCTTTCTCTTTCTAGAGAAATCCAGAGTTTGGGGGAGCAGGGGCACATTAACCCTGCGTGTGGGTGTACATAATCACAGAATCAAAGCACAGAGATTCCATGTCTCAGGGCATGGCTCTGTTACCAGCAGAATCCCCAACACCTAACCTTCTTTGTTGAAAAGAGAACTAGATAAACAAACACAAGTGTGAGGACCAATGGCAGTCACTGATTATAACTACCTTAGAGATGTGGGAACTGAGGGCCAGGGAGAAGTGACTTGCCCTGAGTCACAAAGTCAATCAGTAGCAGATCCAGGATCAGAGCAGGCTTCCTATCTACCAGTAGTTTTCTTCAGAAGGAAGTGGCCAGTGTCCCCAGCTGATGCTCCTGATACTCTCCTTTTGGTATATCTACTCTTTCTTCAACTGCTTAGTTCTGCCCATTCCCTTCAGGGACTGTAGCTGGACCCATCGCCCACCCACCACGGGCTCACAGTGTCCTCTGTCTCCTCCTCGTTGGCCCTCACACGCACCCTCCTGGACTCAGGTATTCCTAGCTTCCATTAAGTTTTACCATATGTGGTCTCTCCACAGCTGGTTCCATACTGGGAGAAGACATTTAACATCGACTTGTCAGCCCCGCAAATAGGAGTCGTCAATGTTACTGATGTGAGTTTCCTTCCATCATCCCTGGCTGACCTCCACCTCTGCATCCCAGCATAGCTAGTTCTCTGCTTTGCTAACTAGGAATTGAGGGCCCTTCCCAGAGGAATCAGACCTGCCCAGTCTAATGGCTGGAAAGAGGGAAAGATTCCTGCCCTGAACACACTCCTGCTTCTATCTGTTGGACTTTGGCTGCTCGTCCTTCAAAGCCCAGTTCAAATCCTCTCTTCTCCATGAAGTCTTTCCAGATCTGCCATTTGGAATCATTTTCTTCCTCCCAGAGCCCATTTGGCATTGAGAACATGACTTTAATACGGCTATTATGTATCATGTGTGTCTCTTTCAGTAGTCTTTGAGCTTTTAGAAGGCAGAAATATCCTCTTTCACATACATCAGATGCTTTAACATTTGTTGAGTTGAATAGCTCATGGTCTGCTTTCATGTAATTCTCAGTCTAAGTGGTGAAGTAGGTATTCCATTAACCACCAGGCCAGATCTGATCAACTCTATAACAGAGACACAAATAAAATACCAGGAAAGCACAGAAATCAGTGACCTCTACCTGTGAGTCAGAGTGGGTTTACAAGGAGTAGAGTTTAAAGTGGAGTGTAAATCAATCATACCTCACTTTTTAAAAATAAAGAATAAATTATTTAAATCTAAAAAATTTAAATACACTTAAGTTCTGTGAGTGAAAATTATGAGACATTATTTCCAAACTGATGGAAAAGTTACTGCAAAAGGTCAAAAAGAAGGAAAATGAGTATCACGCCTGGGAAAAGGCAAGTCGGATTTTATGGCTTGAGAGTCCGGAGATCTCTGAGGATGATGCCAGAGAAGCAGGTTTTGGAAAGTCTGGAATGCTAGAGATTTTCTGACTTTATTCTCCAGGCCATGAAGAGTCACCAGTGGTTTTGCATCAAGGGCATGATACAGAGGTCTGTTTTGTGAAGCTCAGCACAGCAAGAGCTAGTAAGAAAGACCAAAGGGAGAAGGTCTACTTGCTGACCCAGCTGTTCTATTCCCACTGTCACTGTTCCAACCTAGACCTTCATCTGGACACTTTTCCTGCCCAGGGACAGATGCAGAGAAGGGGACAGAGGATGTACAGAGTCCAGAGAGTGGGAGGACAGGTCTAGAGACCTGAGTCAGGCTTAGTTCTGATCCCTGGTCTGTGCCATGTCCTAGGCGGACAGCGTATGGATGGAAATGGATGATGAGGAGGACCTGCCCTCTGCCGAGGAGCTGGAGGACTGGCTGGAGGACGTGCTGGAGGGTGAGATCAACACAGAGGACGACGACGAAGAAGACGACTAGTTGCCGTGGCAGCCGTCTCCTGGCCCCACCCGCTCCCCTCCTGCTCCCCTCTCCTTCCCTGAGCTCCTCCAGGGACACTAGATCGCGTCCTCTGCCATGGGGCTTGTTGGGGTCTGTATGCTAGGTGCTGAGATTTCCCAACACACCAGCTCAGCTGTCTTCTCTCTGGCTCCTGTTCCCTGTCCCACTGCATCCCAGTATCAATTGTTTCTTCCGTCACTCCCTTCATGCTTTCTTGTGACTCCCCCCTTGCCATATCCATGGGTCCCCATCTCTTCTGTTCCCCCCACCTGAGCAACTCTTCCTTACTCTCTCAAGTCCTCTGTCCTTCTGATTGTCCTGTCCCTGGCCAGGGAGAGTACTGTGTTTGGGGCTGAACTTTAGCAATCTCTTGTTGATGTATTTGGGTCAAATGAGACCTCAATAAAGGATCTGGGGCAACATTAGCAAGTGTCTGCTGATGAGGTCTCACCCCTACGGCAGGAGGAAGGCAGCTAGAGGGTGGGGGATTTAGGTGTGGGTACCTTCTTAGGGGACTGTGATCACAAGGGGGTGGGGCTCTTCCCTGCAGACAGTCATCCCAGAGAAGGTTGGGTTATTTATCTGCTGCAAGTCAACAATGCTTTTCTGAATACGTGGTTTTCCTCCAGCACCACTGTCAGGCTCTGGGAGAACAGAGAGTGCTGGGCCTGTCCCTGCTCTCCAGCTGATTAGTCTCACTGGGAAGTCAAGACAAGCACACTAAACAATTGAAGAAAAATACAAAGCAATATATAATTAAGTGATTATGTGCCACTTGATAGCATCCTCCCTTGCAGCTCTTATTTGAACAGCAAGATTGAGCCCAAATAACACTTCCTCGGTGAGGCCTTCCCAGAGGTGGCCCTTCCTGCAGCTCCCTCCTCTGGGTTCCCACCACACTCTCTCCATCCACCTCCTTCCACCTGTATTCTAATGTCTGTCCTTCCCACCAGACTGTGAGCCCTTGAAGGAAGGAAGGACCCCAGGCTTTTTCTCTGTGTCTACAGGATTTGGTACACAAAAAGTCCTTAGTAAATGTTTGTTGAAAGAAGGAACAAATGAATAGAAAAGACTCAAAAAAGAGAGATGAGAATGGGTTTTGATGGCTTCATAAAGGAAATGAGTATTTTCTAGGTCTTAAATGAAGAGTGGAATTTACTGGGGCAAAGGAGTTGGGGAGGAGACATTTCAAGTGGTGAAAACATCAAAAGCACTGGCAGAATGTGTGTGCCATGCTAGGGGTAGAGAGGAGACCACACAGACAAGAAGAGTTCAAATGGTGGCTGTGAGGTTGGTGTGCATCCAGGGCTAGGTCGCAGAGGTGTCCTGTGAGCTAGGGAGGAAGAGCAACATGTAATCTGGCAGTGATGAGCAGGATGGATAGGGGGAAGGAAGCTGATGGAGATACCAGAGGCAGGGAGTCCAGCTCTTACCAGACTGTTACAGTAATCAAGTAGAGTTGGAAGAACGTGGGCTGGAGCAGTGGTCAAGGGAATACAGAGGAGACCTTTTATTTTGTACAACGGGGATTACCCCAGACCTGGGGGCCCACTGGCAATCCTGGCAGGAAGGACCCACATTCTCTCCAGCACAGGCCCAGGCTGGGGTAAGTGTCATGGAGTCAGGATTTGGTGTGAAGGACAAGCAACTGAACAAGCCCATAACTAACGGATGTTACAGTTTTCATAGTCTGAGTATAAAGGCATTGCTGGACAACTTAAGAGGATGTCTGAGTATGGATGAAGGAGACCTAAGGTGAGAGAAGTTTTCACCCTCCACAGACAAATCCAGGAAGTCTTCCTGGAGATGGCGGCAGAAGCATAAAGTAGAAACCACCTATTCATCCAACTTGTACCCATCTGCTACTGCTACCGCTAAGTCACTTCAGTTGTGTCCAACTCTGTGCGACTCCATAGATGGCAGCCCACCAGGCTCCCCCGTCCCTGGGATTCTCCAGGCAAGAACACTGGAGTGGGTTGCCATTTCCTTCTCCAATGCGTGAAAGTGAAAAGTGAAAGTGAAGTCGCTCAGTCGTGTCTGATCCTCAGCGACCCCATGGACTGCAGCCTACCAGGCTCCTCCATCCATGGGATTTTCCAGGCAAAGTGGGGTGCCATTGCCTTCTCCATGTACCCAGCTAATAAATGTTTAATACATGGTGCGGGCACTAGGCCGATACAAAAACACTGCAGAACCTACTCTCTAGCATAGGTCAGTGGAAAGCCCCAGACTGAATGATAGCTCCCATGTTTTAAGCATCTATCTGTGCCAGTCACTAGGGACTTACAATTTCTAAATCTCACAAGAACCCTGTGAGACAGACATCAGTGTTCCCATCTTACGCACAAGGACACTGAGGCTCTGAGGCAACCTGCCCAAGAGAGGAGCAGAGCCAGCATGAAGCCCGAGTCCCCTTACCTGGCTGCCTCTGAAAGACCTGGATCTTTCACTGACTGTAGACAAGTCATTCAGTTTTTCTGAGTCTCAGAGGTGGGTCAACAAAACAGGTTTTGGCCCTACAACTTAGAACAAAGGAGACATATGCAAAAGCAAATTAGAATATGTTACTATCACAGGGGCAGTGACAGGGCACCCTGGGGAGAGGATGCCATAGCAGAGAGAAGGGCTGTGAGGCCCGAAGCAGCCAGCCTGAGCCTCTTCTAGGGGAAGTGTAGTCTCAAGAAAGGAGGGGCCCACCTGAGGCTTCCTGAGGGGTCCCCTGCTGGAAGCCAGGTGAAGGAACCGAGGCTGGTACTGAGGTGAAGCCGGGGCATTCCCGGAGGTGACACAGACACTGATGGGGCTCAGACCTCATCAGCTGGCTCTGCCAGAGTTGAGGAGAAACCCTTCAGGCTGGAGAGGAAAACAGGCTTTTCTAACTTCTTCCTTCCCTCTTGCAGTCTGCCTGAGAATCTGAGGGAGGAAAGTCCCTAGGGTCGAGGGAAGTGAGAGCTGCCATGCTGGGCCTGGGCAGAGGGGTAAGGCAAAGAGACAGAGGGAAGCACGGCTCTGCAAGTTGTCTATATTTGCATGCTGAGCTCATTGCTGCTCTTTTTCTCCCCAGAAAATAAAATTACATCACGATGCAGGGGGGAGGGGGAAGGCTGGAGGGTGGTATATTTGGGAAAGGTGAGAGGAACACAAGGGGGAGGCCGGCATCATCCTGGAGAGAGAAGATCTGTAACTCCAGAACAGGCGAAGAAAGCCCCCACTTTGCTTCTGGACTCCACTCCTCCCCCCTCTCCCACTTTCAAGGTGGATAAATCTGAGTGGTCATTTACTACGGCTCCCCTGACCCATAAAGGGAAGAAAAAGGTTTTTTCAAACACAGAGTCAAGCAGCTAAAAGGATCCAGAGGCCAAAGGCCTTCCAAACTCTAACTTACTCTTTGCCGTCCAGGGTCCCAGCCACTGTGGTCACCGAAAGGTCTAAGGGGAGGTGTGTGTTCCTTTGGGAATAATTAAATCTGAGAATGGGGGTTCGCTGCTTAGGGGAAAAGGCAACGTCACTAGTCCAGTCCTCCCTTACTTCTGCCCCCATCCCGAGTCTTCCAGAACCCCAGCCCCCTCCTGCCTCCCCTCCCCCTCTCCCGCCCCTCCCCGCCCCCCGCCCCTCCCCGGCTCTGACATCACGGGCCGGCCGGGTGGGGTGAGGCGGCGCCGGGCTTGGGCTCAGGCTCCGCGGGCGGAAGAGGCGGCGGCGGCGGCGGCAGAAGCGGCGGCGGCGGCGGCGGGAGCCGAGGAGGAGGCTCCAGACGCTGCTCAGGAACCGGGGACGCCAGAGTGCCCGCTCCCCGAGCGCTCAGCCCCGGAGGCGGTGAGAGGGCCGCGCGGGGACGTGTCGCGGGGAGGGGAGGATCTGGGGTCTGGGCTTGGAGGGGCGTCGATCCGGGACGCCTGGGGGCAGATGCGGAGCGTGGGGGCCCCGGACGGGTTCGCTCCATGTCAGGCCCCACGGGCTCCGTCTGTTGGTGTGCTCGAGCGCTGAGTGCGTACTGGAGGCGGCGTGGCTCCGGCCGCCCGTTCCACGATGAACGGCAGTTTGGGAGTCGGACCGGGGCCTGGGGATTGGGATGCAGCCTGCTTCCCGCCCAGCCGACTCTACTGGGCCGCCAGCTCCCGCCCCTCCCTCCCCTCCTCTGGCTTCGGACTCGCCTCGGCTGGCGGTCTCCCTGCCCAGCCCTGCCTCAGTTCCGCCAGCAGCCGCCCCTACTCCGAGGGCTTAAACCCGGCAGCTGGCACCACGTGCCTTCATCCAGTCTCTGCACCTGGGAAGAGGTGGGGTTGTCGAAAGCTAGTCCAGAGGGAAGGAATCGGGAGCTGGAGGGTGTAGAGGAGTGGAGTAGCTAACGTAAAACCTATTAATTTCATATAATCCGTGTCAAAACTGTCAGGGACACACACACACCTACAAGGGACACGCCAACACACACGGTGACACACACGCATGTGACTCTTACACACATCAACTGCACACAGCAAATCACAAACAGCCAGCCCTGCACTTGGGCATCCAAGCCCCCACCTCATCCCCACTGCCTCCCATGTGCGAGTCTCCTGGAAGAATATCAGTTTAACAGGACAGCTGAAGTCCACCCTGATTTTCTGGGTATTTTCTCCCAGCCCTAGGTTTCGGATTGCCCCTCTTTAACAGTGAAAAAAAAAATGGTAGAAAATCCTGGTCGCATTCCAGGACAGGGAGACAGGATCTTGAGGGTGAGTGAGGCTGCTACTTTGAAACTGGGTGAGTAGTGAGGGTAGGGGCTGCTGGTGGCCTCTCTTGCTGGGTCCATTTGGAGCTTAGGGTGCTGGGAGTGGCTGGCTTCTGGGCTTCTGAGTGGCCAAGGGATGGAGGAGGGGGTGGAAGAAAGGGAGAGGGAGAAAAAGAAGAAATGAGTATGAGTCAGCCAAGGATGGAGCCCAAGTCAGAGAGAGAGAATGAGGGGAATGTGTGTGACAGGCAGACAACATCAAGAGAGGGACACAGGGACAGAGATACAGTCAGGGAACTGGGAGAGGAAGGAAGTGAGAGTCAGAGATGGTCAGAAGAGCGGGGAGAGTGCTGGGGAATGGATTACGGAGGCCCAGAAATTAGGGAGGATGAAAGCAGGGTGGTGGTGGGACCACTGGGAGTTAGGGGAAACATGCTGAATCTGTATGTTTGTTTCCCTGTGTGTCTGGCCTCCAGGCTGTCAGAGCGATTAGCTTTAATTGCTCTTCCTTTGTGGTTAAACACTCCATTGGGGAAATTGCCAGAGATGCCCTAGGCTGCTGGCTGCCCTGGTTGCCTACTTCCTCACTTCCCTGACACCTGTGCCCATCATGTGTGCATGTATTGTCATGCACGTATAGGACCAGTTACACCCTGTCGTGCCATCCCCTCACTCTCTTAACAGTGTCACCCACTGTGCAGTGGCAGACATCACTAACCTGTGTGCAAACTTATTTTCTTTATAGCAGGGACACTCACTCCTTCCTAGTATAGCTATAATAGTACAGTAGCTCTGTGTATTAAAATGAGGACACCAAGTCACAGAACCCAGGAATACTAAGGTATTCTTGGCTACCACCAGGTAGGATAGGATGAAAGCCCATTTAAAGACCAGGGACAGAGGTAATAGATGAGGAAGAGATAGAGATGGGAGAGAAATACAAGTAGAAAGAGATAGAACCAGATGATTAGAGAATAGCACAGCCCCACTCCCTCTCTCCTGCCCTGCCTGATCCAATGCCTGGTATCTCCTCTTGCTCTCATCTTGGGTCCAGGCTTTCTTCTCTTAGACTAAGGGCTAGAAGCTTCACCCCTTGTCTCTGTACTCAGGCGTAACCCATTTTGCTTCTTGCACTGAACATTGGGAGGCTGAGGTGTCCTACCTCACCCCCTCATTCCGAGGCTGGCTCTGGAGTCTTAGAATCCTCTTCTTCCTACTTTATAGATATAAATGCATCCCCTGCGCCCCACAAAAAGTTGAATAGAAGCTAAAGGGAGAAGTCAGTTGTGTATGACTGTAAAGGGATAATTAGGGATGGACTGCAGGACTGCTTGAATTTGGGGCCCAGATCAGACTTCACCTGGCACTTTCCCACCCCAGCCCTCTGCTTTGCGGTGATTACCACCCTTTCAAGCCCAGGCAGTAGGACTGACAGACACGAGTGCCTACAAGCCCCCTTCTGCCTGCTGCAGGGATCTCCAGGTCCTTGCAGCTCCCCTCAGCTTAGGCAGCTGCAGCAGATGTGAGGGAGGGAGGGGGAGCAGACCCTAATCCCAAGGCTTCTTAAATTTACTGAGGATTTGGAACCAAATGCTAGGGAGTGGGGATGATCATGAATTAACGTCCAAATGCATAGAAATTCTTGGGGTGCTGCCACCTCCTCCAAAGGACGTTTTACCCCAATTTGCCAGACTTCTCCAAGTGCCCCCAGGGCCTGCCTCTCCCTCCCCAGTGCCCATGGAGCACCCACCTGTCATGTTCCCAACCACTACCATCCTAGAAGGTCAGAATCTAACCCTTACCTCTTGCTCCTCTCCCTCAGCATCCTCAGTTGGTTTGACTTTTGTCAGGGCCCCACCTGCAGCCAGCTGAGGAGGAGAGGGAGGCAGGAAGGAAGGTGTGAGGAAGCGGTGAGCAGAGCACAGAATGATCTGGGAGGGAAGGGGACTGACTTCCTGGCAGCCTCAGCTCCGGTTCCCGGTTCCTGCCTGAGTATCCTGTCCCAAGAATGGCCTCCACCCAGGCCGCCTGGTGTTCCCTGGGCAGCCTCTGCCCTGTTCCAGAGATCAGGAGGACTTTCTGAGCTATGGGGACAGGAGAATTCTCTATAGGCCCTTTGGAATTCTGAATCTTGGGTGAGAAAAGCAACATGGAGAGTGGAGCCAAGCTTCTGCCAAGGCGCACCCATCATGGCCAGACTACCACTGAATAATGGTTGACCAGGGAGACTTGAGAACCAAGTAAGGAAACTCCCCCCACACTTCCCTACTGTTGCACCTGCTGCCACACCCAGGCCTGGGCAGATGGCTGTCTGCAGGGAGGCAGGCAACCAGGCTGCCTTGCCCAGCTCCCTCACGGGGCCTTTCCCCTATCCTTTCTGTCTCTTCTTACTCACCATTCCTCACATCCCTCCCATCCAGTGGTGTCATTGTCCTGACAACTCGGGGGGGGGGGGGGGGACCAGAACTGAGGTTGCCATGGTAACCGCTGAGCTCAGGGCTGCAGCCTTCTCATTGTGGACTCTGTGCTCCCTGTCCCCTTCGCCGCCGCCGCAGGATTCCTCATTTGCAGCCTCAGTCTCTCCCTCTCCCAACCCCAGTTTGCTTCCTCCGTACTGTAGGCCCCCTCTTACCCTTCCTCTTTTCTCTGGATGTAAGCTTGTGATTATCTGCCTGCTTTCACATACTCTCAGCTGGTCAGACACACACACACACACACACTAGACCACATACACTCAGAACCACTCATCCAATGTTGGCACATACATACCGTTACCAGAACATCCACACACACCCACAGATAGCAGCACCACCTCCTCCCTGCGCCTGTGCCCACACTCAGAGCAGCACCCACACAGGGTTCTGGTGCACATACCTTCCCACCCCATTTCTCTTAGGGGCCTCCTCACATCCATTCCACTCTCACAGAAAGGTCCTAACCTGCCGCCCCCAGGCTTAATACACATTAATCCCTTCCCACCTACCTCCCCTGTAAATCTGCACACACACACACTCCCTCCTCCCTTCCAGGAGCTACACACACACCACACACACACACACCCCTCCCTCCCAGGAGCTACACACACACAAACTCCCTCCCCCACTATACACACTCCCTCCTCCCTCCCAGGAACTACACACACACACACAGACATACCTCTCTCCCAGGAGCTATACACACACACACACACACACACACCCACACCCCTCCCTCCCAGAAACCCCACCCCCCCCACACACACACCTCCCTCCCAGGAGCTACACACACACACACCCACACCCACCTACACCTCCCTCCCAGGAGCTACACACACACAGACACACACACACACACCCTCCCTCCCAGGAGCTACACACCCACACCCACACCCACCTACACCTCCCAGGAGCTACACACACACACACCCCCCTCTCCCCGCACCCAGGAGCTACACACACACACACACACACACACACACCTCCCTCCCAGGAGCTACACACACACAAACGCCCTCCCCCTCCCAGGAACTATACACACTCCCTCCTCCCTCCCAGGAGCTACGCACACACCCCTCCCTCCCAGGAACCGCCCCCCACACACACACACCCCCCTCTCCCTCCCAGGAGCTATACACACACACACACACACACACACACCTCCCTCCCAGGAGCTATACACACGCACACACTCCCTCCTCCCAGTGTATCTCTCATTTACAAACTCTTCTTCCATGTGAAAGCAGGGCACCATGATCCTAAAGTCTGTCCCATTTTTGAGCTGAGGGCTTGGTCTCAGAGTCTCCTCAGTGGGGGCAGTCTTCTTGAGGGCCTCCCGCCCACGCTGCCCTTTTCCTTTCTGCTCTTTTCATGCCCCCTTCATTCTTATCCCCGTCTCTGAACCCTGTCCCCGTCATTCCCTTGTCTCTGTACCCCTCCTCCTGTCCTTGGATTATCAGTGCCTGGGGCGGGGGCTGAGCTCCAGAGCCTGCTGCTGTGACCTAGATTTCAGGGCGGAGACGGTCCTGGTGCTGACAGTCGGAGAGCGCTGCTCCTGGCCCAGCCTGGCAGGGCCACCGCTGGGCCCTTCTGTCTGGTTGCACCTGGGTGTGCAAGTGAGCATGCATGCAAGTGCCTGCTTCTCTGGGGGTCATGCTGGCCCTGCCGCCTGGCTTATTGTGTGTTTGTGTCACGGTGCCTGCCACCAAGGGAGGCTTGTTTGTTCTGGTCCAAGCAGGGGGCTGGGAATGGGGCCTGCTGGGTCCACACCCCTTACGATATGGTGGCCATGCTTCTCCACCTCAGCTTTCCTTCACATAAACAGAAAGAAGGAAATGGGCTGTGTCAGCCAGCCCCTTTCTGCAGTATTTCTAGCCCATTCTTGGAGAGATTTGTGGGCAGTTTCGTACAAGGTCATCTCCCTCCTTGCTCCACCCCTTGGTCTAGCTACAGACTGTTTATGGCATAACTTATTTTTGTAAATGCTTTACTTTTCTAATTACAAAAGAAATACAGTTCTAGGGGGGAAAAATCCCCTTTTTAAAAACCTACCACTAGAGTTGTGTATTTTATCAAATCCAGAAAGTTCATTCTAAGGTCTGGCCTTTCTTCTGTCTGTCTTAGTCATAGTCCCTGTCTTAGTGGAAGGAGGGTCTTTGATATCCTCTCCCTTTTCACCCAAGAATCATGAAAGGGGCATGGGGTGAAGGCCTAAATGAGATCCAGCCTTCCCAGCTTTGGGGAGGTCATGTTGAAGGTAGTGCCAGCCGGATGTTGATGGAAGCATAAGTGGCAGCCCCCTTCCTGCCAGACTTTCCCAAAGCAGCATCTGAACCCCTTCCCCCTGCCACCCAGCCAGCCTGAGAACTGGGCAGGGGGCCAGAGCCAGCCGCTTGGTATTCTTGGGCGCGGGGGCTGTAGGCATAGCACAAAGGCTAGGAGAGAGGGTTGTGTGGAGGTCTGGCAGCCATCAAGGGAGAAAATGGGCTCTACAAAGGTGGGGCTGTGGCCCATTGCTTTACCCTCCCCACCCCCACCCCGATGACTGAATACAGGGCTGAGCACAGAGGGGCCAGGGGACCATTAGACCAGGCAGCTAGGCATCTATCCAAAGATGAGTCACTAGTGGGGTAGTGGGGAGTTGAACTGAGGGACCCCATTTGCTTCTGGAAAAGAATAGGAGCTAGAACATGAGCCCCCCCAAACAACCCCAGCCCCTTTTTTTTAGCTTCTTACTGCCACAGCAAGCCTTTCCCTGGTGGTAGTTTTGGAGTGTTTTGTTTTTTGACAGGGGGAGGGGTTGCAGGTGGGTGGGGCAATCTGGGTGAGAAAGTCAGGAGCAGGTTGCTATGGTAACCGCCTCCTCAGTCAGGGAGCCGTTGCCAGGGTTACTGTTACAGGGAGGAAAAGGAAGAAAAAAGATGGTGGGAGAAGGAGGTGTGATTTTTCACTCTAGACTTGAGCCTGGTCCCTAGCTTTCCAGTTACTTCCTGTCTGCTCCTATCTCCTTGGGGTCTTCCTTTTCTCCCTCCAGCCCTGGCCTCCCCAGCCTGAGTTCTGGGCACATGCCTGGCAGGGCTGAGGAAGTGGGCAGTGCCAGTGAGTGAACCAGATCCTGAAGCTCAAGTTCAGCGTCCTGTCTCCTTGTTCCCCCAACTCCAGTCATGGCCGAGTACGGGACCCTCCTCCAGGACCTGACCAACAACATTACCCTTGAAGATCTGGAGCAGCTCAAGTCAGCCTGCAAGGAGGACATCCCCAGTGAGAAGAGTGAGGAGATCACTACTGGCAGTGCCTGGTTTAGCTTCCTGGAGAGCCACAACAAGCTGGACAAAGGTGGGGGAGGGGGCCACAGGCATCTGGCCATCAGCCTCTCAGGCTCAGCTCATGCAGCAAGTAGAAATCAGACCTGCTGTACAAAGACCTCCTCTCTGACAAGGCAGGATGACAGGAATGCTCGAGGAGAGGAGACTGGCTCTAGGGCAGTGGTCTTTACATTCTTCATGGTTCCCTTGTCAGTAAAAATATTAATTCAGTAGATGTTACTCAGATCCTACTGTGCTGTGCTACTATCACATATATAATAGAACATTAAAGTAGAAGTTAAAAGCGATAAAAGTTTAAAACCACAAGTTCTGTCATTTTCTTGTCTACTTTTAGAGACCACTGCCCTGGAAAGGGCTTTGGGGAGGAACTGGTGTTTAAGATGGCCCTGAAGGGCAAGAGGGATTTCAAAGGTAGGGTCCAAAGGAAGCCCTGCTAGGCAGAGGGACACAGTATGTTTAGAAGTGGCTGGAAAGGTGAGTTGAGACTGTGCTGTGGAGGGCCTTGAGTGATGCAGCATTTGATAGGTGAGGTCAGTGACCTGAGGGCCCTTTCAGAGATGAACCTGTAGCGTGGAGTATAGGGAGGCTGAAGGAGGACATGCTGCACTCAGGAGACTACTGCAGTGGAGGCGAGGAGCCAGGCAAGAAGGCCTCGGCAGTCTCCCAGAACTGGCCAATTCACACCATCCCTCTGGTCCTGCCCGTACCTTCTTGTTCACAATTACCCTTCTCACTAGGCCCAGAAATCTCTCCCAGGTTGTCTCAGATCCCACCCTTTCAGTCCCACTTGGGCTGCGAGGAAATTCTGAGGCATGTTGTGGTTTTGTCGCTAAGTCATGTCCTCTGTCCCTGGGATTTCCCAGGCAAGAATACTGCAAGGAGTTTGCCATTTCCTTCTCTGGGATCTTCCAAGTCCAGGGATCGAACCCGAGTCTCCTGCATTGGCAGGCGGATTCTTTACCACTGAGCCACCAACCAGCAAAGCCCCCATTCTGATGCTTACTTGGAGGAAAAGTGGAACAGGGACAGGGTGGATGATGGGTATTTGGAAGGCCAGTTCATTTTCTCTGCTCCCCTCCCCTCCCGTGTGGAACCTGGTATTTCACCTAAATCTCACATTCTAAATCTGTAATCTTGAAACTTAACTGATTAATGATCTGTCCTTCCCGGGAATAGTCAGTCCTCTGTACTGTTTTTCGCCCTGGCTTTCTGTTCCTGGCTTAGTTACCCCTCATCTTCCAGGGAGGCCTCACTCTTCTGGTGGAAGCGCTCAGTCTCCGTTCTTGAAGCCCAGTCCAGTAGTGTAGGGGAAGCTGACAGCTACAGTCTAGCTCTGACCCTGTCTCCTGCCTTCCTCTAGACAACCTCTCTTATATCGAGCACATCTTTGAGATCTCCCGCCGTCCTGACCTCCTCACTATGGTGGTTGACTACAGAACCCGTGTTCTGAAGATCTCTGAGGAAGATGAGCTGGACACCAAGCTAACCCGTATCCCCAGTGCCAAGAAGTACAAAGGTAAGAGGCCATGCCTTGAATGTGCACCTCTGCCCCCCCACGGACTACCTGTGCAATACCTGAATTTGGGGAGGACAGAGGCTCTGTTAGCCTGTCTGCTGTCTCCCATGACTTCTGTCCCTGGACATGTGCCTTTTTGCCCTCAGACATTATCCGGCAGCCCTCTGAGGAAGAGATCATCAAATTGGCTCCTCCACCGAAGAAAGCCTGAGCAAGGGGGAGGAAGAGGAGGAAGGTTGGACCTTCATCAGACTACTCTTTCCCCATCCTGCAGGGGAGGGGCAAGGGCAGCCCTCCCCCATCTACCCACTTACTAACCTGGTCCTAACCCCTTACTGTGCGCGTGTGTGTGCGTGTGCGCACGCTCTGGCTGTCTGTCTACATGTCTAGCTCATCTAGTTCCTCCTCCTTGTGAGGGGATGGGGGTCAGGGGCTGGGGGTGGTGGTGGGGCTCAGTTTCCCCACTCCAGGGGGAGTTGGGGGCTATTTCTATGCAAATAGAAATAGACACATTCTCTTACTTCCCTTTCCTCCACTCTTCCCCCACCTCCAAGTGTGGGAGCAGAAAGGACCTGTGTTTTCCTACATTGAGGAGGCAAGGCAAGAGAGAGGCATGGGAGAGTTGGGTGAATCTAATGAAAAGCAGTGAGAGGAAAGATGAAGAAGCCACCCAACCCCCACCTGGCAGGGGCAAAGAGAAGCCAGAGTTTGTGTTTGTACCCCAATGCTGGACTGGCTGAGGAGTCCTGTTTCCGACTGTTCCTCAGGTTAGAGGGCCTGGGCACCAGCAGGTCCCCTTTTGCTCCCCTTTCATAGGCCTAGGGTGGGTGTGAGCCAGGGACCTGAAGAGAGAGATCACTGGATCCTTTCCCGGCCCCCAAGTTCAAACCCCATGAGAACCCAGCACTAGATTCCAGCCCCATCCCCCACCTCTGGAGAGACAATGCTGGGAGCAGACCGACCCCCACCACTGAGCCTGAGGGGATGAAGGCAGAGAGGAGTCCTCTTTTCTACTCCTTTATTCCTACTCAGACTGTTGCACATACGAGCCTTGGGAGTTCCTAGAATAGAAATCCTTAGGTTTTAATTCCAGTCCTGTTTCCACCTACAGAGTCCCAACGTGGTTATTGCAGGCAACGTTCCCTCTCTCCGTGGTCTAGAAGCCCCTCCCCCAAGGTAGAAAGAAGGGAAGAAGCTAACTCCAGTGTTTCCGTTGCACTGATCCCCAATTCAGTCCAGGAGGGGGCTTGGTAACCCCTCTCCCTCAATATCCTGGCACCTTGGGCTTGTGAACGCCTCCTAGCCAAATCACTAGAGTACAGTGACCCCAGCCTCCTGCCTGTCCCGAGTGAGCCCTCCCCACCCTGACCGTGCTAACTGTGTGTACATATATATTCTACATATATGTATATTAAACCCGCACTGCCATGTGTACCCTTTTTCTGTGGTGTCTAGCATTAACTTATTGTCAAGGCCCGGGCGGGGGTGGAAGGAGAATGCCACAGTGAAGGGAGTGGCAGAGTCAAATTGCTATATAGTCGAAAAAGAAAACTTTTTTAAACTTTAATTTCACATGCAATCTCAAGAGACTATTTAGAGAGTTTAAGTGAGGTGGGGAGCTTTTGGGATGTTGGGAACAAAACTTCAGTGGGAGGGAAGGGCTGGCTGTTGGAGAGGGAAGAAGCCAGACTGGCTGGAGAGCACCCTCTACCAGCCCAGCCCAGCCCAGCCTGTCCCCTCTGGCCACTGCTGCGGACACCTGCCTTAAAACATACACCTCGAGTACTCCACAGTTTTGCCTTAAAGGACCTTCCCAAGTTTCCCCAGCCCTGTCTGGCTTTCTCCCTCAAGGAGAGAGAGATACTTGTAGAATTGGGAGGTGGAAAATGAGCATGAATTGTCCTTCCAAGCCAGGATACGTTATGTGAGATGGAGTCAGAGAGAGAGAGAAGGGGGGAATAAAGAGGCTCTTCAAAGCGAGGCTTCCTTTGAAGAGAGGAGAGGATGAGATGAGAGAAAGGAGACAGGGTTCATTTTCAGCGGAGTGTAGTAAATTTCTCTGTAAGGCAAAATAATCTAAAAAGACTAACCTGCCCTCCTACCCCCATACTGCTGTGAGACTGCCCCATTCTCTGCTCCTCTGTCTGCAGTGTGCACGGCCTTGTTCTAACCCTGGAATAAAGGTGATTGATTGTACTGTACCTAACTGATTTTAGAATTTCTGTGAGTGACCAAGATTTTGGAGACTTTGGATGACTGGGAAGGGAGGGAGAGCAAAATTTACCCCCAAATCCTTAACTGCAGCCTGGAACAGAGGTCAGGAAAATATCCCTAAGTAGTATCTCTCCCTTCCCTCATCTTCGAAGTATCACTGAACTGTGAGGCCTGTTCCACTTACACAGTCTCCAGCTGGAGCCCAACTGTTGGAAACATGGATATACCAAGCTGGACTTCCTAAAATTGTAAAACTAAGGTCAGGCACCATACTGAAAAGGAGCAAAAATAGACCATCACAAGTGAATGGCTCACATATCACACACAGAGCAGCAGTCAGGAAAAACAAAAAAAAGCTTTACTGAGAGAAAATACACAACAAATTCCAGAGTGCATGGTTTCAGCCCACTCCATCACCCTACCAGCAATAAGAACACAGACCACTCACAGCCACCACACATTCCCTACCTCTGGAAGGAAGTGCAGCAGCTAACATCTGGTCTGAGAGCTGCTAGGAAAAGGGACAGGAGGAAGGAGTGTCTGGGAATTCCATCCTTTCACTCTTCCCTTCCTTCCTGGCCTGTTCTAGTGGAATCTGACTGTCCCAGGATGCAGAATTCCTAGCTGGGAACAAACAAATAGCAGCAAAAGCATTTAAGGGCAAGAATTCAACTGGGACTTTCCTATTTATTGACCACTGACACAACAGATGTCTGAGCCCCAGCCACCTTAATCACCCCTTAGATTAATGCCTTGTCCTTCAATCCCAAGATCCGGGAAGGTGGACAAGGTAGAAAGTCGAACACAAGAGGTCTTTCCCTGTGCTCTTCCGTTAGGAGGGAGCTGGTGTGAAGCTGGGTAGCTTAAAGACTCAAGCAGATCAAGGTCAGAGTGAGTGTGTCTTCTGTCACACACGGTACTAGGAGAAATGGTCTGCAGTGGCAGGACCCTTCCTGAAGTCATAGTTCAGTCAAGTTTTAAAGATAAGCCAGTCTCTGGCTAGAAGAGCCATCCTAAGAACCCTTACAAGACTTAAGGAGAGGTAGGATATCTGGGGCAAAAAGCTGAAAGGAGTTTTCCTCAACCCTGAAACCATGGTGGGAAAGCATGGAAGGGCAGAATTCAGGATCCTTCCATTCCTGAGCCTCCAGGAAACCTAAAGAGTTAAGCCCCAATCTCCAATGGCCATGCACAGAGGGTAGGCTGACCCCAGGTGACACCTCCATACCATTACTTTCACTCACTCTCTCCTGGAAGTCCCTTTATTGCAGTCATAGAGAATATATAGGTATTTAAACTTTGACAATAATGTTAACGGGATACATCCAATTTTGAGTTGCTTTTTAATATATTTATAGATATAAAATTAGGCCTCTAACAGTGATAGGGACAGGGAGATTGCTGCCACCAAACAACTTTTTTTTTTAAAGTAAGAGAAGAGGTAACATCCTTCCTATGCTTCCACTTCTGCCCCTCCTCCCACCTCCCCCCAACCTCCCTCACCAGACCTACTGAGGGGATGATGGGATAAAGAAGAAAGTGAAGGATACATAATCAAGTGCAAAACACTGTGATAAGTTCAGAGAATGAATGGGGTGGAAAGGAAAGTGAAGAGTGTAGGATGGTTAGGGACTCTTATTAAAAAGACTTCCCAGAAAGACAGGATCCTGGGATGGGGTTGCTCGGGGGTGGGGGGCAGGCGGGCGGAGAAAAACAACGCAACTGTCATAGACTTTTAAAAAATAAAAGAAAATAAAGTCAAAAACCTAAACCAAAGAGAGTGTGGCATTTCTACCACCCCCAGTCTGGCCCCTCGGTACTGAACAGCCAGTTATCCCCCCACCCGCCACCCAAGAAACAAGGGAGACCAAAGAAAAGGAAACCCCATTCCCTACCCCAAACCAGTTAATAAAATAGGCTCTCCCTTCCCCCCCAAAAAGGGTTTGGGGAGAAGCCATTTCTGCTGAGTCCTATGCACCTCTCCATGGAGCCCCATTCCAGGGCTCAACTCCCACTCCTAGACACTCTCTGTAGGTTCACTCCCCTCTGGCTTGTCCTCCTGGGATGTCTTTTTTTTTTTTTTTAAATCTAAAGCAAAAAAGTCCAAAGTGCGTTTCTGCTGAATGTTAGGGCCTGGCACAGGAAAGGGCTGCCCAGGCAGGATTGGGTTGGCAGCCCCAGCCCACCCCTCCTGGGTATGAGGCCTCAGGATGGCATGCACTGCACCCGGTCAGGACCCTCCTCCTCGTCCGATGTGTCTGAGGAGCTGGGAGACTCATCAGAGTCGGCGTCTGTGGCCCCAACCCCAGGTTCTCGCCAGCGCTGTAGGATGGGAAAGGCTTATTAGTAATTTCCTTGGAACAAGGTCAAGCCTGTTAGGCCTTAGCTACAATTTATATGCTCTAGCCCAGGGGTCAGCAGAATTTTTCTTAAAGGGCCAGATGGTAAATATTTTAGACTCATGGGCCATATCTCTGTCACAACTATTCAACTCTGCTTTCCTGTTGTAGCATGAAAGCAGCCAGACAATACATAAATGAATGGGGGTGGCTATATTCTAACGATACTTTATTTACAAAAAGCAGGCATTTGCCCAAACTGCCAGTTTGCTAAACCCTACCCTAGGGTCTCTTCTGGCATGAGAGAAAAAAAACAGAAGACAGCTTGAGCTTTATTATTTCTTCTCAACCCCTTCCCCACCCTCATGTGTTTGCCTTTTTGAAGACACCCTGGCGCATGCATGGTGATGGAGAACACAAAGCAGACACCATCTATTTCCACTAGTGGCTTGTCCAAGGCTACATGAAGGCTCTGATGGGGGTGGGGAATAATGGATAGGAAACCCAACCAGCTTCACCTGATTCCTCCTGAAGCAATGAGGAAGTATTCACTGGAATGTTTCACCCTGTTGAGAGGGTCACTGCCCTTGGGACCCACTTCCCACTCCCGCTTACCCGGTGATGGCGCCTCTGTCTCAGGTGGTGCATGAGGAACCAGAGCATGTGGCTATCAAACAGGTCAGTGTGGTGCAAGCTATCTTCATCCCGTTCCCGCTTGTTCTTCTTAATCACCTGGAACCAAAGAGGGTGAGGGGACTGGGCGATGAATATAAACCCTAGACTTGATCAGAATAGGCTGCTGTTCCAGCCCAGTAAAATCTTCCCTTAGAAACTTATTAAGCTAGAGTGAGCTAGATAAGACTAAGAAAGGATGCTCCAGGTCCATCCATTGAGGTGGATAATTTTTCCTAAAGATGTCCCCACCCCCACTCTACCATTAACTAGAGGCACTTCAAAGCTGTGCCATGGACCCCTGGACTGGGACTATTCCTAGAGAGGCAATGACAGGAATGTGGGGAATGGTGTTAGAGCAGCGCCTTTAAAAAACTGTACAGCAAGTTATTCCCTTCTATAACAATGAAAACTCCTAACAGTATTTTGATAAGCAGAAAGAAGAAATCCTTAGTCAGTTACTTACATCCTTTAACCCTGTAAGTTCAGTGGAAGTTTCAGCTGTGGGCGCCCAGATTTTGACATCATGGTCTAGGCCACTGGTTGCCAGCACAGGCAGGTGAGGGTGGGGCTCAAGACAGTTTACCTGGTCAGGAAAAGAGGAAAACATAGGCATAGGGGTACGTGGGAATAGTCTAAAAATCACTTCTCATTTTTCACCAATAACTGTCCTTGATAAAAGTTAAGGTAGCTGCTGGGAGGACATGCCCACCCATCATGAGCCTAGGCCAAAGGTCCTGGACACAGACTGGGTATAAGATCAGGCCGATCTCTCATTTCCCATGTTTAGGTAGGGGTGGCCTCATCCCCAGACATAGCTCTAGGGGTGGGCGGGTGACTGGCCAAGCGTATGCTGCCTTCACAAAAAAGCAATGAAGTCCAGATGACCTCATTCTCTCCAGATTCCAAAGCTCCAACTCGCCCAAGCCTGGAAAAAAACATCTCAGTGGCTTTTACCAAGTGGCAAATAAATTTTTTAAAATGAAGAAAACAGCAGCAGCTGCTGAGCCCCTAGAGAAGGCTCAGAGAACAATTACATTCACTTGGCACTGTTTCCTAGAACTGGAAGAAGGCATGGGCTGGGAAGAGGCTGAGCCTGAAAACTGGTTGGGTAGAGGAGACCCACATCTGCTTGAGACCCCTGCACACCCCAGGAGACGGCACCCTGCTGCCTGCCGTGAAAGCATAACAGGCTCAGCTGCAGGACAGTAGAGTACAGCAAGGCAGTTTCCTGGGGCACCGACTGCCTCAAGCTCAGCCACCCTCCGGATATTATTCACTGAGCAGGAGGAAGGAGTTTCAGTAGCTGAGACGAAGGCCTTCTGGCTTAGGCAGCCTCCTATCCAAAGGCACCCATGCCCCCTGCTGTCTGACTTGGAAACATCAGCCTTCCTCAGCAGAGCAGGGCAGCTACCATCCCCACCAGAAGACCTGGTCCTAGTCTAGCTGCTAAAGAATTTTTGGACTTTTAGTCAGACGAGGAATAGACAGCAAAAGTATCCAGAAGGAAGACGGTGTGGCCCCGTCCACTCCTCACCTCACCCCATCCCACCCTGTCTTGCAGCTGCCATACAGTCCAAGAAAACAACCCTCGGCAAACAGCCTCTCAGTTCACTATGGACCAACCTCTGCCTCGCCTGCACATGCAGAGTGGCTGACGGGAGGCCAAGGTCAGCATGGAAAACTGACATACAGATTTCTAGTATTTGTCTTCCATTTTATAAGTAAACAAATTCTGAGAATAGACTGACGCTAAGTCTGAGTGTAAAAGTAAAACAGAAACCACATTTCCCTGTCTCCTTTTATTCCACATATCAGCTCATTGCAAAGTTTATATCTGAGCTCCTTTAGGAAGTGTGGAAGAAGCTCCACCACCTGGAGCAGAGAAGGCACTAAATAGAAAAACTCCAATGCCAGAAATATTATCAAGATATGTGATAACTTAACACATACAAACCTGAACTCATTCATCCATCTCCAGATAAGCCCTTGCTACTCTTCTGACCTAGCTTTGCTAGACAAGTCAGTAAAATAAAAAAGCACAGGAGAGAAACTCCTTGGAACTTGAGACTTATGGACAAAGTCAGTGACAAGAGAACAAGACAGTAAGTTACATATAGTACCTGAGTTGGAGCTTGCAGAGGGAGCCGACAGAGAGCTTCTGGGCCAGAAGACCTGGTCGTTTCACCTGACCTACCTGAAGGTCAGGGCTTATCCTGTCAATAATGCCTGAGCAGAAAAAAGAGCTCTGGCCTTAGATGACTGAGTTAGGGGATGCAGAGGATGGGATAAAGGAGCAAAGTGCTTTTGGGAAACTAAGGATTGTCCTGTGACAACCCTTGGCCCTGAGTGAAAACAGTAAAAGGCCTAGATTTTGAGCCAAATACAAAATCAAGAGACTTGGGCAAGGTGGATGAGAATTTCAAAGATCCCTATCTACTTTATGATATATTCTGCATTCAGGCTGGTGCTGTGACCTCACTGCTGGGAAGTTAGCACAAGTAGTCACAAGGAGCCACGTGAGGACCGCACGGATCATTCAGCTTACACAGAGGCAAGAAAAAAGCAGGAATCTCACTGCAGGGTGCAGTCTTCATACCTCCTGTTCTAGTGCTTCACTCTTATGACCACTAAAACTCAGGCGGGGGCCCACCCATCCAAAGCAAATGCCCTCCCCATCTGAGCACCTGGATTAATCACCAAACCCTGACACTGGCTGAGCTGACAAGAGATTGGCCTGTGGAGTGATCTGGGCAAAAGACAAGTACTGGCCTGTGGGGAGGGCATTTAGCCCTGTATTTCTCTAGAACAGTATGCAAGACAATAGTTTATGAAGAAAAGATTCACTGGCTTCCTTTGACTTCCTTATGGCTACACGCCCACTACAGAATTCTCATTAAGACCACAGTGTTCTGGGTCTGCTCACTACACATGGAAGAGGGCCTATGGAAGAGCAGGAAATGAGGCAGGCAACAGTGACACATCCCTTTAAGTTCTAGACTCTTCCCTGCTTATATTCAAGCCATAAAAGCCCTGGATCTATACTGGTTCCAGGTCCCCCACATTTAGTGGAAACCAGAAAAGTCTGAAATAGCCTCGCACCACGATCAGAGACACACAAGAAGAAATGGGAACCCAACTGCAATGAACCATTCTAAATTTTAATACCGCTCTCAATAAAGCTCATCAAGGGATGGCTGGGTTCTCTTACAGCTCCTCAGCCATCCCTGACATACTGTTAACCAGACTATCCTGGGTGGTCAGGACAATGCAGCTGCCCCACCTGCCTCTTTCTTACTGTCTGCAGTCTTGAAAACCTTATAATAGAAAGCTACTGAATCCTTCCTGACTCTAAGTCTCAAAGGAGGAAAACAAAATTATGGTTAGCTAGATGTATCTTAGGAGGTGACCACCTTTCACTCCCCAACTCAAGATCCTCAGCCTTCCTTTTTTGTCTTATCTCTATGGAGGTTGTCTGTAGAACTCAAAGGACAGGCAGCTATGATATGATAATGGGTTGTATAGCAGTCCCCCACCCCCAAAAAAAGGTGGTTGGGCAGGAGGCGCATATTTTCTCTCTTCTATATATATCATGTGTGTTTGTATCAGTGTACAGACTATATCCTGATTTTCTCAACTGTCAGAAAAAAAAATTCTCCTCCTAGCTTGTATCTGCTAATCCAGGATGTCATCAAGATTACTACTAAGCTACTTACTACACTGTGTAGGATGGTGTGCCTTAACTCTACTGCTTTTGTTCTGGGAAAAGTCTACACCTAAAGATATCTCAGTCAGGCCAGAGATTCTTCCCTAAAATCCCTCTCTCTTCTTAATAAACCATGCTGTAGAGTTACAGAAGACAGGAAAAGGAAAATAATTTCATTAAAACCTCAGCATCCCCATTTCATTAAAACCTCAGCATCCCCATCCCATAGTATAAAAAGACTGTACTGTCTTTTTATTTAGCTGGCTAGACCTCTAAGACATGGTATTATGTTGTCAAAGTAAGAATTCAGCGGCCCTGCTAAAACCTACCTTAATGACTGGAGAGAGTGGGGAGTCAGCCAGCCCAGCAAACCATACTCACCACGCCTCCCTTGTCCCCCTCCATGAACTGAATGATCTGGCAGGATGATTTCTCCCAGAGGAAGATGTGCCCACAGTCACTACCGCTCACCACAAACTCACTCTTGGGGCCATAGAAATTGACGCCTTTTACTGTAATGATAAATGAGGGAATAAACCGCATGAGAGCTGGCATCAAGCCTAAATATTTACCTCACAGGAAATTTATTCACAAATCTAAATCAGCTAAGAGCCAAGAATTTCTTTCACTTTCACAAAACAAATCGAGGGATTATGCATGTAAAATAGATAGAATAAGAATCATCATACCAAGTCCCAGAGACGATTTATAGTCTCCCAAAGAGGTCCATGGAGCTGAGCAGTGTACAGTCCTCAGCAACAGCCGCTATGGAGCAGCCACCAGCCTTACTGATGCCTCACCTGTCCCAGCCTGAATGGCCCCAGACTGCCCACTCTAAAGCAGCACTGTCCTATGCCCTACAATTATCCTTGGTATCTGTGATTCACTGGTACCCTGTCTGTGCTTCCTGGGTCATTAGATGACCTAAGGCAGGTGGAAGTTTATGCTACAAAACGGCCTAAAGCACCTGAGGTGGGCTTGCTACCAAGACTGAACAATAGGACTCCACCCTCTGAAATTAATAAGAGAATCCAGGAGTCCCAACTGCTATGTCTAGTACCATATCCATCATAAAACTGGAACACTTCCTTCTGTATGCCCATGGACCGAGGTTAAATATAGCATTTCCCCTCTCTTCTCACAGTTCAAGAGAAAAAGGAAAACTAACTGCTCTCTCCCAGTCAACACTGTAACAGACATCTGTTATGAGCACTAATAACAACCAAGAGCAGTGATTTCAACTTGTCTATACAAGAATCAAACAGGTAGCTTTTTAAAACTCCTCATCAAGTTGTACCCTATACCAATTAAGTCAGAATGGATGGGTATGCGAGCCGGCTTCAGGTGACTTCATCGTATAGCAAAGTTTGGGAACCACAGACAGAACAAAAAAGGCCAATCATCACTGCAAACCTGGGTGAGGTGCTATCGCCATTCCTGCTCTTCTATCTCATTCAAAAGAATTATTTCTTCCTCTTCCTTAAAAGTACAAGCTCACCCCCCTATTTTAGGCAATTAGTCTTAGTACCACTAACTAAGGAGGGCTCTCCCAAACTCCCTAGTAAGTCTTTTAATCCTGAAGTTACCTGAAATCATAAGTTTTCATATATATATACATATATATATATTTTATATAGTCAGTCTAGTTTCCTTACACCCAGACCAAGTCTAACATCACTGTCATGGTGAGAAATGCTCCCGACCCCTCTCTCCTCTAGCACAGGAGGGCTGATGAAAACTCCAGCCCACTTAGGCCTGTCCCTTGGTGATGGGTAGCCTTCTCCTTTAGGTAATTCTTATTTGCACAACCTAAATGAGATACTGTGGTTCTTCAAATCAACAGGCTTGGGGTACAGAAACCTAGAAAGACAGCCTCACCTGTGGCATTATTTCTGTGGCCCTTATATCTCTTAATATACTGGGCCCCATCACTGTGAGAGGAGTTGAAGAGGTAAATGTCTTCATCATTGTAACTGGCCAGGAGCTCTGCCAAGAACAAGCACACAGCAGTGAAGGCAAAGGCTGAAAAAAGCTAGGACTAGGAGTTGGGGGTTGGGGTGGGGCTTCTTGCCAGTAGTGCCCCCTCCTAACACCCAGGTATAGCGCCCATCTTACTCAGTTGGAACAGCAAGCAATTCAGGTGTCTAGGGTAGACTAGGAACACGCTGCCAACTCAGGGGTAGCAGAATGCTCAGGAAGACCATACCCATTAATTCAGGAATGAGTCAAAGGCGTAAGAACCTGCTCAAGCAAGTAGCCTGGCCTTCAGGACAGGCCCTGCCAAGTATCAGCTGTGGCATTCTGCGAGTGCCTGGCATCTCCAAGGGTCATCTGCTGCATCCTCCCACTGTGTGCTCACCGTCAGCGACTACTCCCCATGGCTCCACTTGGAGCTACAGCACAGTGGTGAGCACGGGAGGGCACATGCCTCGCTGGCTCAGCAGCTCCCTAGACAGAGGGGGCATGCCAGCCTAGGAGCTGGGCCCTGCTCACGTACCTGTGCCGTCGTGGCTGTACACAAGACAGGTGATGTTTGCTTTGGACTCACTGTTCACCTGCAATAAGGAGCAGATACTGACTGATGCCCCACCCCCCCATTTATTACACCACCTTCAGGAAATAGGTTTTCCTTCAAACTCCCCTATATCTTCTCCCAGAGTCTGAGAGAGAGAGAGACAGAGAGAGGCAGAGAGACAGATAGATAGGAGTACAACTGATGAAACTTGACCAAATTAGGGGGAGAGGGCTTTCTACTGGTTGTCTTCTGTGTGCTAGCCATTTCATATGCACATTATCTTGTTAGGCTTTACCACTGTGGTACAAGGCAGTTATCTGTATCTCTTTTTGTTGGTAGGAATATTGACGCTAAAGGAGGTAGGGTGACTGCCCAAAATCACAAAACTGCTAAATGGTAGAGCCAGGATTCAAATCCAGGTGTCTTTTGACTCCAAAGTCCAAGCTCTTCCCACTATGTCAACAAGTCTGGTGGCAGGCTTGGGGTTGAGTCAGGGAAGCCTGGAGCCACTGGCCCTTCATGAATCTTACCAGGTGATGAGGGCAGAATTTCTTGAGTACTCCATTGTTTTCATTCTCATCAATCTTCCTCTGGTCATAAATCCTACAGAAGCAGCAATGAAAATGTCAAAACTTACAAACAACCCTTGAAGAACCGAAGTTAAATGCAATGACTAGAACAGCAGTCAGATGGATGTCAGAACAGATAAAAGACATTCCCCAATTCAGCTTCTGGCTTAGGCTTTTCCTCAAAAATCTTCTCCTACCCCTCTTTCAAACAAAACTCTTTTATCCAGGTACTTCTCATTTCAAGTAGTAATCCTAAATTACATTATTTTGAAGTGGCTTATCTCTTCTCTCAGCGTTTATATCACTTACGATTTATCTGCCCTGAAATAACATTATAGATCCTTTTCTATGTATGCTGCTTCCCCAATACGGTTTATTACTCATGGGCAGAGACCATGCTTTTTGTAAGTCAGGGAGTCCTCAACCCCAATCCCTCCCTGAAATTTTATTTGGCTACTTTCCCCCCTAGTTCTCCCCACAACTATTACAAGCTACCACCTATATCTCAAGACTCCCTCTATTCTTCCATCTTTCCCATCAAGCACCAAACTACCTTCACCTTCCCTCATCTTTCCAATCCAAACTTTAATCATCTGTGCAACCATTTATGACACATAGATTAGGTGCCAAGTATTATACCAAGTGCTAGAAATACAGTGAGGAGCAGGCCAGATCTAGTCACTGTCCTTGCACATCAGTGTCCCCCAATCTCCAGCGTCTCATCCCTCCAAGGGCCCTGTTTAAATCCTTCCACTGACCTTTCCTACTCTTGCTTTTTCTGTCCCCCCACCTCCCCACCACGCCATCAGTTAAATTATGGAAAAGAGCAATCTGCTTTTAACATTTTCATTCCCTCACCCCCTATTCATTTCTCAATCCATTCTAATCTAGCTTTGGCTTTCAATTCACTACTGAAACTTCTCTGGCTAAAGTCATCAGTAACCTAAGCACCAATGCCAACAAGATACTTTTTTATGTCTTTCTCTCTTCTTGACGTTATTCATTATTCCTTCCCTGAAATACTTTCCTTCCTTGATATCCAACCACAAGCACATGGGCTTGTGCTTCTGTTTATCCCTTAAATGCTAATGTTGTTCAAAGGTCCAGTCTTAAGTTCTCCTCTGACTCTAAATAAGGAAATTTTAAAATCTAGAGTTCAAGTATATGTGAATGCCCAGAAACTGTGCTTACATGTATTTTTCCAAGGAGACGGGATCATAGTTCTCGTACTCTCAGAGGCCAGAGACTCAAAAGGGAGGAAGAATTCTGCACTATACTTTCTTCTGGTGATCAAATTCCATTACCAACATTTTAACTACCACCTATATGTAGATACATGTCTCTTAGATCTGTGTCTCCAGCCCACACTTGTTCTGAGTGATCTCTACATTTATAGCCACATGCCAAATGAATGTTGTAATGGAATGCCCAAAACAAAATCATTCTCCTTAAGATCATTCAAGATCTACCCTTTCCCCCAAATCTTTGTTAATGGCACCATCCTAAATTCAGGTGGCCAAACCAAAAATCAGGTCCTTTCTTCTCCTATATTTCTTTCCTGTCAACAATTTGACTTCCTGGGTATATTTCTTCACTATATCTGCTTTCTCCACTCTTATTCATTCTTTGCCTACATTATTTGTAGTAACCTTCTGATTTCCTTGCTCATACTGTCACCAGAATTACATCTAACATGAAAAATTTAATGTAAATTCCATAATTAAATCTCTTCAGTGATTTTGTACTTTCTAGTAAATAAGGTTCAGACTACTCAATATGGCTGTCTACCACTCCCAAAGATCCTATACATTACACACACACAGCTATGCTTTCTTAAATATACCATGTCTCATCTTGTTATCCTAATACAATTGTTTCCTTTACCTGAAATATTTCCCATTTGTCTTTAATTTTCTTTTGTGAGAAAGAACAGCATAGTTAATGGTTTCCACCATATTGAAGGAATCTGAACTGAGTTCAGATACTATGCTACTTACTAGATGAGTAATATTGGGTAAGTTACTTAATATTTTTAATCCTTATATATCTGTTTCTTCAGAATTCTCCTTGAAGGCAGAAACTATACCTAGTCCACTGTGTATCTAGCACACAGCAAATGCTCAGTAAATGCTAGGTGAATAAACAAATTAATCAATGTATGTTTGTATTCTCCACAGTTCATTAACAAATATCCTGCATACACAGACTATCTGGGAAATGTTTTTTAAATGAACCAATAAAAAAAGAAAACAAATAGGAGACTGCTATACTATCAATTACTACTCTTCAGCAAATATAGCTGCTAACAATCAGATCTGTTTCCCTCTAAGTCTAAATCAACAGCTTTCAAGTATCACTAGGTCATCATTATGTTCCCAAGTCATCAAATTAGTAAAAAAAAATTTTAATTAAGTATTTAATATTCTGGTGTATGGAACATTCTGTGTTCCTCAATATCTAAAGCTCTTTGCCCTTCTTTTATCTTTCTCTTTCTTCTGTAAGTATTTATTTAGAACCTACTATATTCTAGATATGATGCTTGAGACTGCTGCTGCTGCTGCTGCTGCTTAGTCGCTTCAGTTGTGTCTGACTCTGTGTGACCCCATGGACGGCAGCCCACCAGGCTCCCCCATCCCTGGGATTCTCCAGGCAAGAACACTGGAGTGCACTGCCATTTCCTTCTCCAATGCATGAAAGTGAAGTGAAAGTGAAGTTGCTCAGTCATGTCGGACTCTCAGCGACCCCATGGACTGCAGCCTACCAGGCTCCTCCATCCATAGGACTTTCCTTGCTTGAGACTAGGGGTTGGCAAATTTTTTTCTTAAACGGCAAGGCAGTAATTATTTTAAGCTGGCAGGGCCATCCAGTCTCTGTCACAGTAACAAATGACTATGGCTATGTTCTAATACAACTTTATTTACAAAAACAGTGTAGACTGCTAACCCCTGTGCAAGAAAGTGGTGATACAAAAATACAAAAAATTCTCTTATTATCTGAGCATCGGACAGAAGCTTGTCATTCAAAAAAAATTTTTTTGATTTATAATACTTTACTTTATTAAGCAGTTTTAGGTATACAACAAAACAGAGAGCTGTATAGATGTTTTCCACACACTCCCTGCCCTCACACAGGTACAGCCTCTCCCATTATCTAAATCACTCACCAAAATGGTAGTTTTTTAAAAACCTACACTGACATACCACAATCACTCAAAATCTACAGAGTTTACTCTGCATTCTACAGGTTTGGATAAATGTATAATGACATATATCCATCATTAACATCACAGAGTATTTCCACTGCCATAAAGAATCCACTGCCTATTCCTCTCTCTTGCCCCACCCCACCCCTGGCTATCACTGATCCTATTTCCACACTTTTGCCTTTTCCAGAATGTCATACTGTTGGAACATATAGTATGAAGTCCTTACATACTGGATTTTTTTCCCACTCAGTAATATGCATTAAGATTCCTCCATGGCTTTTCATGACATGATAGCTCATTTCTTTCTAGTGGTGAATAATGTTCCATTGTCTAGATATACCACCATTTCACATACTGAAGAACATGTTGGTTGCTTCCAAAGTTTGGCAATTATGAACAAGGCTATAGACATCCACGTATAGGTTTCTGTATAGACATATGTTTTCAACTTGTTTAAGTAAATACCAAGGAGCTTAACTGCTGGATCACAGGGTGCCAGTTCTGGAGACACTGTCAAACTGTCTTCCAAAGCAGCTGTTATTATTTTGCACTGTATGCATTTTCCTGATGGTCATCTTTCCATTCAGTTATCTGAATATCTTAAGTGAGGTGTCTGTTAAGGTCTTTAGCTCGTTTTTGACTGGGTTTTTTTTTTTTTTTTGCTATTGAGATTTAAGAGTTATTTGTGTATTTTGAATAACAGTCCTTCATCAGATGTGCCTTTTGCAAGTATCTTCTTAGTCTGTGGCTTATCTTCTAATTCTCTTGAAAGATACTGTCACAGAGCAGAAGTTTTTAATTTTAATGAAATCTAACCTATCAATTTTTTCTTTCATGGATGTCTTTATAATGCAAGGTCTTCTAGGTTTTCTCCTATGTTATCTTCTAGGAGTTTCATAGCTTTGGGTTTTACTTTCAGACTATGTCTAGATTCAGTTTTTACATGTCGATGTCCAGTTATTTCAGCACCATATACTGCAGAGACTATCGTTTCTCCATTTTTTGCCTTTGCATCTTTGTCAAAGATAGCTCAACTATATTTACGGGGGTCTACTTCTGGGCTCTCTATTCTGTCCCTTTGATCTATTTGTCTCTTTCACCAATATAATGCTGTCTGAATTACTGTAGCTTTATAGTAAATCTTGAAGTTGGGTAGTATCAGGCCTCCAACTTTGTCCTTCTCCCTCAATATGGTGTTGATCTTTAGTCTCACCTCACAAACTTTAGGATCAGTTTGTTGATATACATAAAGTATCTTGCTGGAATTTTGCCTGGAACTGCACTGAATCAACAACTCAAGTTGAGAAGAACTGACATCTTCACATTATTGAGTCTTCCTGTGCCCCTGACATTTTAAATCAAATGAAGAATAGCGCCGGCACTGTCTCAACACTCTCACTGCATGTCTCTGCACAGGCCTCCAGGCCCTCACTGACTTTAAGCGCCTCTCTTCCCTCCTCACCTCCTCTTCCTGCCATGCGCCTTTAACCTAGTGTTCTCTCAGTGTCACTGATAACAACCAACAGGGAAGCAAAGGACTATTTACTGACTCTGTTTTATAAATCTGGGCCTATTCCAAATCCTTTAGCAATAAATTTACATGTCAACCAATCACACTGCCAAATCTATCACCACACGATTCATTTATCTGATATAGTCTCCTTTCCTTCACTCCTGTAAATTCTTACACCAACCCAAGCAGGATTTAGTAGCAGAGACTCAAATTGCTATCACGCTTCACCTGCCTACCTTTTTTCTTTCTCCCTTCCTATCCCCGCTTTTTGATCATATTCCAAAAAGCATGGCTCTCTAAGGTTTCCCTTAAATGCTCCTTCACAATCCTAAACTAAAATTCAGTATTTACGATGCAAAAGCCTTGAGGATAAATAAGCGATTCCTCTGTACTCCCTTAGAGGTTTTCCTTCAGGCTAGTGAAAGTTAATAGTGCTATGATATAAAATATTCAGCAAAAATATTTTCAGATTCATACTGTAAGGTGAGCCTAAAGTTTTGTCAAAGAAAGAATCAGAAAGGAGGAATTCCAATATACTCAATGAATGAAGAGGTGCCAGAGAAATTGAGGATGATGAGAGACGAGCTAGGGTGTTGGAAGGGCCGTCTGCTCATAGGCAATCAGTTGAGTTCAGTCACTCAGTCGTGTCTGACTCTTTGCAACCCCATGGACAGCAGCTCGCCAGGCTTCCCTGTCCACCACCAACTGTGCCTCAAAATCGACATGTGCTTCTGTCACGTAAACAGCCTATGACATGCTGAGAATTTGGCACGCAAAAAGGGATAAAGAACACTGAGGCTGATAAGAGTCAGAAGATCTGAGTATTTCTCCTTGTATCGAAACACTGAAACAAATTTCCAGCCCCATTCTAACCCTCAGAAAGTATCAGCTTTGGATAAAGGCATTATCAATTGCAGTTATCAATACAGACAATGCCTCCATTTTCCTCCAAACATCAAGGTCCTTGTGGTTGAATTATCTGAATTCACAGACTTTTCAATGAATCCAGAGCTCAAGCAGGAAATACAAATTAGAAATTTCAGTAAATGCTTTTTTTGGAGGAAGCAGCACTTGAAAGTTTCAACAACTAAACCCTTTTTTGGATCAACAGCTTCTTACCTTTAAAAAAAAAAAAACTACTGCTACACATTTGCTATTGGTCAATAGAGGAAAGGAACTTAGAAGGCAATGAAAACAGGGGAAGAAGAGAGTAACAAAGTTTCCCACTTCTCTTGTAGGGCTCTCAGGGATTTCTAAAAATTTAGTTCATCCCTGTGATTCTTAATAAAATTAATTATAGAATACACTTATAAAAATGGAGAAGGCAATGGTACCCCACTCCAGTACTCTTGCCTGGAAAATCCCATGGACAGAGGAGCCTGGTAGGCTGCAGTCCATGGGGTCGCAAAGAGTAGGACACAACTGAGCAACTTCACTTTCAGTTTTCACTTTCATGCATTGGAGAAGGAAATGGCAACCCACTCCAGTGTTCTTGCCTGGAGAATCCCAGGGACGGCGGAGCTTGGTGGGCTGCCGTCTATGGGGTCGCACAGAGTCGGACATGACTGAAGTGACTTAGCAGCAGCAGCAGTTATAAAAAATACCCTCTCATTTAAAAAGGAAGATCATGTATTTCACCACTATCAGAAAAACATAAAGTCATTCATTTTTCTATAAATCTCTTTCCTCCCTTTCAAACTGACGATCCCTCGGCAACTAAAAAAATATACTTGAGACAGACCAACTGGGTAGGGATGGGATATAACTGTGACAAAGGGTCAAGGAAACTAACTGCAGTCACATGTAGTCATGGACTGAATCCATAAGTTCTGTTTCCCCTAGGATATGCCTCAATAGACAATGTTACAAGAAATGTTCAAAACAAAAATATCACTAAGGATAAAGAAAAGTGGTTCAGGATACTAGGAGCCAAAACCTCTAAGTTCACAATGAGAATTTCCAAGTCAAATAAATCATTTCTGAATCTGAAACCAGTATTCAAGATTTCTAGTGCATGTTAACTTACATATGAAAAATGGTGGAAAGTATTTACTAACTAGAGCACTTGCTAGTAAACCTGGGTTTACGCTAACTACTAGATGGAGACCTCAGTCAATTCATCAAACTTCCTTAAACCTGATAATATCCTCAACATGTCAAGCCATCCCTCAGGGAATGTTAATTACGGAACAGAATACATCACAGAAGTTTAAACTCTTTGGAAGATGGCAAAAAATGAAAGATGGTGGTTTATGGATTTCTAGGCAATTCATACCTTTCCAAAAGGGACAGCTGGAAGGACACAATGCATCACAATCTCAAACTCTCAAAGAAGCAAAACAGCCACAGACTCACCTTACAAACTGGTCTCGTCCACCCACTGCAAACTGGTGGGTGTTGGCAGGATTCACATAGATTGTATACAGCCCCACCTTCTTCTCCTTTTCTTTTGTCACCACCAGTTTCCTTCAAGAGTAGAAAAGTACAAACGTTATATTCTCCCAAAGAGTCAGACAGTCATGGCAAGGGAAAACAGAGTAATGCAGACACAGCTAATAAGAAACCAAACATTTTCATTTGGAAAGAAAGAAAAAAGTGGTTTTGTTTGTACATTGCAACAAGAAAAGAAAAATATAACCCACTGCCATATATATTTACTAAGTGCTGCTTTGGAAACGGAATAAAACATGTAGTGCTTCTATGGTGTTCCTCAAGAAGTATAAAATTAAAGGTATATGAAAGTATCACTTCCCAGAGTCTCAGCCTGAGTCCAATATGATGATAACCAACCATTAAAGAGACAATACCCACATTTTCCCACCTTTTACTTACAAATATATCTTTCCAATCATCTGGGAGCAGGGAGTGAGAGGAGGATGAATCATAGGAACAGTGGACAGAAAAGACTTTAAGGTCAAAATCTACCTCCCAGATTTCAGAAAAGCATCACTTAAAACACAGTTTTAAAATGCACAAAGAAAAACGGCAATCAACAGTTAATCCAAAGGGAAACAATATTAGTGTTCCCTTATTTGAAGAAAACTAGGAGAGGAGATTCTTATGAGGACAGCTATTTACAAGGCTGAAAATAATTTCTGAATTATTCTTCTGGTTGTACTACAAAAACAGGTGATTCTGAAGAGGGCATGGGACCCCAAGGAAACCTTATAAAATTTCCATAATTTGTCCCACCTTAAGGGTGGCCCTATGACTACTCTTTCTAGATTGAAGTGTCCAACCTATGAAATATGACATCATAAGGATTAGTAAATTTATAGAAGACAGGAAAGGAAGGGTTGGACTTGGTTTTTTTTTTAGTGCCAAATAATATCTATTATCTGGGTCTACCATGGTTTATCCATTCACCTACTGAAGTACATCTTGGCTGCTTCCAAGTTTTGGCAATTATGAAGAAGAGTTTTCATTTTTAATTCTAAGCTTTTGTTCATTTCTGGTGCTTAGAGAAAGAACTATAATTATGACAAGTTTCTTTGTAAATGTTAGCATCCTCTCTACATGGTCAAAGTCACTCCAACCTAAACTGTTCTAGGCAAAGAGGAGAAATTTTATTAATATTTAATTTTAAAATCTCTGTAGTTTTCCATTCAAAGAATAGTGTATAGAGGTCATTAAAAATAAATGTTATTAGGGAAAATATAAATACACATGTACCCAACCCTCAAAAACACAAGGCAGAAAACAAATCAAAAAAGAGTTTCAGGAACAAAATTAGCAATGGAGAAGAGGCAGCTCCGAGTTTTAGATAAGGAAGAGGAAGAGGAGTAGATGCTGCTCTTTTCCAGAGTACTGTCTCATTTCCTAAGCAATCTGGATTTTTTCAGAGGGAGAGGGTTTCAGACAAACATAAAGTTTACCATGCAGAAGCCAAATGAGGAAATCGAGGTGAAAGATTATGAAGTTATTATGACAGCTCCACTGTCATCTAATCCTGACAAAGAACTCAATCTTTCCATGCCTCCATATATTCACCTAAAACAAACAATTCTCTCTCCCAATATGTAAAAACATGGAGTACCTTGAGCTCTCCATGGAAAATGCAGAGGTATAAATATGATTAATAATGGTAGCAGGGGAAAAAAAGGTTTGACACCAGAGCAAGGCAGCAGACAAAATCATATGAAACAAATTTACCAAATTTTGCCTTAAAACTTGCAGTTTTAATGAGCAGGTATGCTCTAAGAAAAAGGGAAATTATGGATCAAACCACAGGATTCTTTTGAAGAATATCTCAAACCAGCTTTCACTGGCTAAAGGAATATCCCCCCTACAGCTCTAAATCTCTTTTCCTATGACATTAGCCAATTCCACCAGCTTCCAGAGAGTCAGCTATTATGGATACAAAAAGGAAATATTCCCCTATGTCAATCTCATACAAAAATGCCTAGCATATAAGCGGATGTTAAGGCACCAGCTTAAGATATTCTAGCCATGACCTTCACATTCAGTCCTCCAACCTCATTCCAGCCTTTCACTAATTCAACCCCTAAAGCAAAAACTTCTTGAAGACCCACTGTATCTTATTTTCCCAGCTCAGAATCTGGGAAAAAATAATACAGTAAATAATCTAGATAATCTATCAACTAGGTCATCATTAAACAAACTGTGGTACACCAATGTTATGATATATATGTCATGGTTAAAAATGAGGTAGGCCTTTTTGGTCTGACGTAGAAATATCTCCAAAATGCATTATAATGTGAAAAAGGCAAATTGCAAGAACTTAACATACACGCAAGTTTATATACACATACAATTATCCCACACTGGAGGGAAAAGCATATATGTATATAGTAAAGATACGTAAATGTACATAAAAAGGACTGAAAAGGCACTCAAAATTTTTAACAATAGTTATCAACAGCTAGAAAAGTGGGAGGCAGGGGAGGTATACATGAGGCAGCATTTACATTTTGTCCATGTGCTTCATTACTGCATCCACACATGTTTTCTTACAAGCGCAATAAAAATGAAAAAAGTAAACTAATTAGCAGCTACAATTTAACCAGGTATAACCACGGTGCCAGGCTTCCCTGGTGGCTCAGTGGTAAAGAATTCACCGGACAGTGCGGAGACACAGGTTTGACCCCTGAGCCAGGAAGAGCCCACATGCCACAGAGCAACTAAGCCCGCGTGCCACAACTATTGAGCCTGTGCTCTAGGGCCCAGGAACCTAACTACCGGGCCCTCGGACACAACTACCGAAGCCACGTGCCGCAGAGCCCGCGGTCCACAGCAAGAAAAGCTACCACAAACAGAAGCCTGCACGCGCAACTAGAGGGTAGCCCCCGCTCACTGCACCTAGAGAAAAACCAGCGCAGCAACGACGACACAGTGCAGTCAAAAAAGAAAAAAAGCCACCACACTGCCACACACTACGCTGAGGTATCAAACACATTTATCAGTAATCCTCACAGAAACCAGAGAGAGAGAGAATGAGACTGACTGACTATATCCACAGCGAGGCTGAAGAACCTGAAGTTCAGAAAGGTTACATGGGTCACTACTAGTAATGCCCAAATTAATATCTCACCTAGGTCTGCCTGGATACAAACAAGACGCTATGCTCTTTCTATGGTATCACACAGCTAAAAGCAGATATAATTTACCCATTAGTCTCAGATTCATGTAAAAATGAGCTATGATATGATGAGTTCTACTACAACTACCAATATTTTTAAGAATCACCATTTAATTTTTATGTTTCTATACATAACTGAAGTGAAAATTACACATGAGCATACCTCTAAGCTGCCAGTAATGTGCTTCTTGTGGGGAAACTCAGCGGCACCCAAATGAACTAGAAGATCATCCAGTTATTACAGCCCACAATATAATAAGATAACTGAACTCTGCTTTAGAAATGAAGCTAAGCTGAATAGTACTTTATTGCTGAGAAACAGATAAACAACAAAGTAAGGAATTTCCCTAAACTAATCCATTTCTTATTATAAACACAAAGGAACTATTCTTTGTGTTTAGTTGAGAATTATCCAGGACATGTGTAATATCTTTAAAACCTAGGACATCTGCAATACTTTCAAGGTCAAGAAATTCAAATTCTATAAAAATACTACTGCTATACTTACGAAGCTGGTCGGTCTTGTCTGAGGTCAATGGTGAAGACAACTGCATCTTCACCGGCAGACAGGAACGTACAGGGAGAATCTGGTTCCAGGGCTAGCTGAAGGAGAAAAAAGAGAAAGGATAAGGTTTCTAAAAGATTAAAACTAAAGGTTGTCTAGTTCATTCCTTTATATTTATGAAGGGCTGCATTTACCATATCTCAGCAAGACAAATACCTAGCTTTTTTTGTTGTAAAATCTCAGGAAAGAAGGTAATTTAATAAGCCCACTGTCTCTTGTGTGTGAATTACTTACAGCTTGTTTATTCTATACAAGTCAAAAGCACAGGTGATTTGCTACTTTAAGTCTCCAGGGGATTTGAACAGTGACACCAAAGGAAAACACTGCCATTAGGGCTCATTCTCAAATCAATTCCACACCCTTAGGTGGGGAGAGAAATGGCACCCAAGTTTCATTCTCTAGAGCTTAGTCCTAAAAGTTAGTTGTCTAACTAGTAGTCTTAAGAATCAAAGAAATAGGTAATTTTCACATTTCTTGAGTCATCTGGGCAAGAAAAGCTATATATTTTATATATATTCAGGTCCACCTATATATTTGTGCAGGGTTTATAAAAAGAGAGGATGATCTTTTCATGGCATGGAAGAAAACAGTGCCTACTCTGAGACTAGGCAGTTCTTGGCTCCTCACTGCCTGCCACCATGACTATTTGGCCTATATTCCCAGCTCTAAATAGGGCTTCCAGAAATAGTGCTGTTTATGCACTGAGTGTTGTGGACAGGAAAGTTGGAGCTCTCACATATGAGAAGCCAACAGCTAGCACCTTTGAACTGTTAAAATGTTCCAAATACAGTAAGGGCAAATTTTAAATGCTTGGGAGGCAAAGGGGGGGCCTCGAGGATCTCCAAACCAACCATGGCTCAGCTTAGGAGTTAAGGATAATCAGGTGAATGCTGCATGTGCAAGATTCTGAGAAGTTCTGGGAGACTGCTTTTTCTCCAATCTTATTTACAAGTCTTAGGACTGAAAGAAGTGACGCAGGTATCCATAACAAAGGGGACACAGTGGACAGAAATACTGGAGGCCCTTGGCTGAGATCCACGGAAGAGCTAAAATGTACAACCTTTGGGACAAGGGCTTACTTACCTTGTGGGATGCTCCCTTGTGCTGGGCCACACGCTTTGTGTTCTTGCAGCACTGTGTAGCAGACAGCTCTGCTACCCGAACCTGTCCATCACGGGCACACATGGCCAGGGTGGAATCACCACTGTTAGGAAGGAACTTGGCCTGGATGTTAATTAAAAAAAAACAGGACAAGAGAAATTGAAGGAGTGAATCCGAGAGGTAAAAACATGATGACAATCCCAAATCATCCCCTTTTGCTATACAACAGCTGGAAACTTAGACCTCCTGCTCTCGTACAGCTGGCTCAAGTTCAATTTCTTCCGAGGGTTAAAGGAGAAGAGAAAGAATTTCTAATATGAGAGCATTTCTGTTGATTCTGGAAGGTTGAACTGGTTTAGGTTAAGTACTCAGGTGAACTAGGACTAACCCAGTAAGAAAGAAAGGTAAGGGAAAAACAGAGAAGAATCTTCCTTGATTCAAGAAGTCAACAAAAATTTGCTACAAAGATAAAGGAAACCAGAGGGGATACTGGGAAAGGAAAGAGAACATGCTTAGGGATAAAGGTCTAGTACTATATGATGGATGTGCTGCTAAGTAAAACTTCCAGAGAATAAAAATGCTAACTTTATCTATCAATGATTTATTAAGTACCAGGCACGGTTCTAACTGCTTAGCTTCTATTGTTATTTAATCTTCATAACCCTGTACGTTATCAGTCCTAAATTAAAGGCAAATAAACTGAAAGACAGAAGTTAAATAAACTTGCCCATAATCACACAGCTAGTTAAGGGTTTGGGCCAAGATTTAAACTCAGTAGTCTGGTTCAAGAGCCTCTTTCTGTTCTTATATTATATGCCTCAGAGCACGGCATTAGTGCCTTCCTGATGATTTCCAAACACCCTTCCTATATAACGAGGCTTCTAACAGTTTCTGTGCTCAAGGAAACAACAGATCACCATGAGTCTTTCAGTGTATTTAACTCTTCTAAGTCATTATGGGAGCCAAGGTATGACCAACTCCTGATATCTAATTCCTACCACCACTCACTATCACTCTTACTTCAGCAGCAGCTCAGGTCTAACTCATGCCTGATTTTCTCAATTGCCAATCTGTTCCCTTGCCTCACCTGGAAGACATTGCTCTTGTGGCCGCTCTCAAAGTCCAATACTGGCTGCCGCCGCACCCAGTCCCAAACCACCACTTTCAGGTCATCGCTGCCACTGGCCAGCCAGGTGCCGCGTTGGTTAAAGTGCAGAGTATTGACACAGCCAGTATGGCCTTCAAGCCCATGCTGCAGGCGGAAACGCTGCACAAAGACTCTTGCCCCACAAGCCTCATACACAAAGCGGGCACTTGAGCCCAGCTCCCGCTCCCGAAGGGCAGGAAGGGCTTGCCAGCGAGGTCGGGGCAGGGCTGATGTCTCTGAGGACACCCAGTCTTCCAGGGCCCGCTCATCGTCTGATGAGTCCTGGTCACGATTGGCCCGCTTGCGCTGCACACGACGACGAGGATGCTCCTCCTCCTCCTCCTCCTCCGAGCGGTCATGGACTTGGCTCTCGTCATTGACCGAGTAATGGCCGGTGTCCTCCATGCTGTCAGAGTCCTTGTCTTCACCTGAGCTCTCTGTATCTGTGCCTCGACTCTCTGTGCTGGTGCGGTTGGGGCCACCATCGTCCCCGGTCAAGCTCAAGCTCAGGTCTGAAGCCTCCACTTCAATGCCTGAGGATGTCTCCCTCCCCTCCTCAGCACCAGACATCTCCTCTGGACTGCTAGACAGGCTTCCTGCATGTTAGTAAGGAATGGGTAGGTGAGGGGGCAAAATAAGGAAATAAGATAGTGACCAGAAGGATTTCCTCTCCATAGTCTAAAAAAATCATCACATCATGAGACCCATAAACCAACACTGGTCAAAAATGTTTTCATTACAAATGCTTATAAAGAGTACCTTCTAAGAGGGAATCCCGAAAAGATTAAAGCCAGAGATACCCACAAAGAACTGCAAGACACACAAATGAGAACCGCAGGACAACCAAAGATTATATAAATTCTCAAGAAGCAAAGCACTGGCAGATGTTATTAAAGTATGCCTGAGCCTAACTACCTTAGGCTCTGTTTTGCTAGATGGACATCCATTAGTTATAGCAATTAAACTGAATATAAGGAAAAAGAACAGCCATCCCCAGCATGAATTGGCTTGAAAAGAAAAGTTTATCACATTCTAGATCTGCCATACTGGTAGTTATACAGTAACTGGGTCACTTTGAGCAATATAATTCCCAACAGTCAGATACTGAATTCTCCTATCTAACAGCCAAATTATATACCAGTGAACACTCAGGCAATGTTCTGGAGCCCACAGGGCTACAACTTTCAAACTAAGGTCAAGGTGTAAAGAAAGGAGGGGGCAAATGAGAATTTTAAACACTGCTTATGGCCTCCTTTCCTCAGATGACTACAAATTTTATCCTGCCAGAAGCACAGGCTATGAGGAAAGGCTGACCAGCTATGTGTGACCCTGGGATAGCTATTCAACCCCAGTACCACACTGATGGTCTAAGGGTTCAAAACGGGAGTGTCTTCTTGCTTAGTCATCTGGGTAAGAGCAGTGATTTCTGAAGCTCTTTGAAGCAATGACATATCTTCTCAATGAACTCTTAGACAAAGTCTATTACGGAAAACAGATAAACACATATGGTTTTGGTTCAAGTAGTGACGAAAGGTTGGAAGACTCATAAACATCTGTTTTCAAAAAGCACTTCAACTAGAGTACAGTGTGAAAACGGCTAGGAACTGGAAGGAGGAAAAGTGCAGCAATTCGCTTCTAGGAACTACATTTGCTGAGGCTCCTGTGTGCAGTGAGAAAGATAAATACATGTGGTTTTTGAAATGAAACTGCGTTTGAGATTGGGAGTAGTGACAAGGCATAAAATTTCACACCCATCACTTCTGGGGAGAAGAAAAAAAATAATACATCAAACTTCCTAGCACATATTGTTAAAATTATGATTAACAAACAAAGATGACTTTGGGGGCCTCACCACTTTAAGATAAGGGCCAGAGCATATCACAAGCTCAGTTAGAGGCTAATAGTCAATGACCAAATACAGCTAAGAGTTGGCAATTTTTTTCTATAAAAGGCCCAATAATAAAAATTTTAGGCTTCACAGGCACAAGTACTCAACTCCATGTTGTAGCACAAAAGCAACCATAAATACTATGTAAATAAATGGGGCATGACTGAATTCCAATAAACTACAAAAATAGAAGTCTGCAGGCCATAATTTGCAATCCCTGATCTAGCTAATGGCCAAACTCCAATTCTGTATCTCAAACCCCTCTAGAATCCTGTGTCTTTCAACTAAGCCCAGTGAAAAATCTTAATCACTCTCCTTTACAGAAAATAAGTGAGCAGCAGTGTTAAGAAAAGAACAAAAGGGGTAGAAAAACAGCATGTTGAAAATCTCCCCTTCCCTTACTCAACACTTCACTGCTCTACCAATTACATCAACTAGAATTTAGCCTATAATCCTAACCCACAAGGTGCTAAGGAATACTGGACTCTGTACTGCCCAACTGTAACTATTCTGAAGGACTTTCTCTAGCTTCAAAGTTGGCTCCGAGTTGATGCACTGGTCAAATGACCCAGTGGTAGCTATATTCTATTAGAATATTGATATTCTGCCTTCAAATATGCCCTAGACCCAGTGATTTAATAGTTTTTCCTAAGAAAAGAAAAAGAAATGAAGAAAAAGGAAGAAAGAAAAAAAGCCCTAATCCCAGTTATTTATAACCATCTCTTATCTAATCTATTGAACTATGATCTACCATGGAAAGAAACCTCTCCTTATAACCGGGGAGGTCTTGCCTTCCCAACAACTACCTTGGTTCCACCACCAATTAGATCTTCTTTTCCTCCTTTATTAACAGCATCTCCTAGGTTTTGTCCACCCTTACAAACTTTCAGAATTCCAAACCACTTGACCTCTTAGAGGCACAACTCCATTACTGATCTTCTGAAAACAATCAAGATAAAAGTTGAAGGAACAAAAGTACCAGAAACAAAAAGGTGTTTCCTATGTACTTTCAACACTCAAAACAGCACAGGAAGAGTTCACTCCCTCCCTTAAAATCCAGGTCTCCATTCTCTTTTCAGTCGACAGCAAAAATAGCTTCACCTTCGTTCTGGTCCCTTACCATTAGCTAAGTCTGTTCTGCCATCTGTGCTGCTCCCTTTGCTGGACATCTTGAATGATATTTACTGTAGCCAGCCTGGATTGAGGAGAGGAAGAAAATGAAAAAATTAGGAAACAATCTGGGAAAGATGATAAAAGGCACCAGGAGATTTAGCGATGTACAGCCTTTGTCATTTCTATAAAAATGATTTTTTGGTGTGTGCTCAACAGGGCTTCTCAGTTGCTGAAAATTATGTCAGATAGTATCCCCCCATGTCTAAATTCCATAAAGGGACGTATCTTTGGCAGGCCAACTGCCATCTTTTTACCTTAACAAGTAACTGGCAGTGATTTTTCAGATGGGGAAGAGGAACTGAAATAAATCTTGGAACAGCAGGTCTATATCAAGTGACAGGTATTGCAAGCAAGCAGTCTTAATACAAAGAAAGTTAGCTTCAGCACTACCCTCTTAGGCAAAAATCTTGTTGTAAATATTCACCGTATGTATCCACAAAGTTTATAAAACATTTGTCTTCATAACATGAAGAGGAGGGCCAGAATGAGTATCCTTTTACATACAAAACAGCCGAGATAGAAGAGACTGAGCTTTTGGTATAACACCTTGAGCTTTATGGCTATTCAGATGCCTAGTTTCAAACTTACAGGCACAGATACAAACTAAGGATTATAAAAAACAGAGTCAAATTAGAACCCAGAAGCACCCTACCCCTAAAAAAGAACCTAAAAGTTTTTTCTTTCTCTTACGACTAGTCAGTCATCAAATGCAAAGCTGGAGAAGAAAAGAGCAACATTTCCATTAAAACCATCTCAGTCCATTTCATAAAATGGAAAACACTATTTCACCTAGTTCCACCAACTTTCACCAAATTTGCCTGTTTAGCAAGGCCCTAACTAGGAACTGGGGTACCTAACTTTATTCCTTTTATATTCCTTTAATACAGTCATTATTTTTTCAGGGCCTCACTCCCACCTCAAGCAAATTCCAAAGAGCAAAGAATATTATTCAGACCAGAATTCTGTAAAGCCCTTTCAGTGCCCTGGACAAAAGGCACTGGTAAAAGACAAAGTATGATTATGATTCCAGTCCTTGTACCCAGGCACACTGGCCTCTAATCTTTCAACAGCCCTTTCATTCCCATAACAATTATCCCAGAAGCAGCCCCATCCTTATCCTTACCCCCTACTCTCTCTACAGAAATCTAAGTTGCTTCAAAGGAAAAAAAAAGTATCCTCTGCCAGGAGACAGCTGCCCAAAACTTGCTCTCATTAGGCCAGGACGAGGCAGTAGAAATAATCCAAGAGCAGGACTGAGGCTGAATTTGAAGGAGGGACACCTGGAATGGTGATGATGAAAGACAATGTCAACAAAAAACAGATCTGTGAAGCCACATAAAGAAAAACAGAAGAGCTATTTGCAGAACAGGCTGTTTTATTCCTCCTACTTCAATGATGTATTTTTGTACAGTGTTCTCCTCACACAACACTTGTTTTTTCCTCTCTGTTGTCCCTGTGTATATTCTTTGGTAACTCAGCAGTATCTTCTTCCCCACCTAGGGCTTAAATTAATTACATTAATTGCAAAAGTCTATGGAGCATGGAAAAATAGTTGTACTACTTTAAGATTAAAACCTAAGGTCATCGACGTACCTTATGGTCAACTGCTAACAGAACTGTTTTTTCATTTCAAGAATCAAAACTGTCAACCACACCTTACTTCCCACCTCACTAATATCCACTCCTAGGAAAGTAGTAAAGCAGCTCTAGAGACCCTTATCTCAAAACTCAATCTCATCAACTTCTACAGAAGCCCAGACTGCTTGAACTTCAGTCTCATAATGGCTCTAGAAAACATTTGCTGGGCCGGAGGAGCCAAATGCCTGATGCTTACCTAGCTCTGAGAACCACTTCTCAGAAAAGGAGAGCCATGGGGTTCAACCTATACCCAGAAGTTGCAGAGAACATCTGCCTTTTGGGAAATCGGTTTAAGGTTCTTGCAAGGAGGGATCTTTTCTTTGAAGAAAAAAGCTGACAGAATTTACTCCTAAATTCAGAACAGAACATAGTCTGTGTCAACTCTGTTTAATCACTGAGCTGATAGCTTCTAAAGGTCACATTTTAGGGGCCACAGAGTCTAGTGAAACTAGTTCATAGGCAGAAAATCAGAAGTGCAGGGTTCTAGTACTAGCTAAGTTTATTAACAAACTTTGTGACATGACTTTGGATGTGCTGGTTAATCTTCTCTGGGCTTCCTTTTCTTCTTTTGTAAAACAGTAATTACAGAGATGGTACAATTAAGCAGAATTATATGTCAAAACTTCTGCAGAGGATGTTCTTACAGCAGTGATCTCAAAACTGATTATGAACGTCTATCAGTGAAAACTCTGCACATGAACCCACATTTAATCAATTCACATTAATTATTGAGCTTGATTTTTCTAGGAAAAAAAACAAAAATTTCAATGTTCTTTCCCTATACACCACTGGATCATCTTCCATACCCCATGTGAAGTGAAGTGAAAGTTAGTCGTATCCGACTCTTTGTGGCCCCATGAATTATACAGTCCATCGAATTCTCCAGGCCAGAATCCTGGAGTGAGTAGCCTTTCCTTTCTCCAGGGGATCTTCCCAACCCAGGGATGGAACCCAGGTCTCCCACATTGCAGGCGGATTCTTTACCAGCTGAGCCACAAGGGAAGCCCTCCATACCCCATGGGGTACATACATTCCCATTCTGGGGGACTGCTTCTCTAAAAAGCCAAGAAATGAGGACAGTGATAAAACTACAATTACTTTTGGGATGAGTTGTTATTATATAACTGTCTGTCAAAATGAAACTTAAAACCATCTCAACACTATGGCATAAATTAGAGTAAGTGCCCAAATTAAAGCAGGCTAAAGTGCTATGACTGTTCCTTAGGTCTTAGGTATACGAGTCACGCTAGAATTTCTACCATCACCAAAAAATGCAATCTTATTTTATGATCTGAGTTTGGGAACCATATCTGACCCAAACGTAAATTACTTTTATTCTTTAATGCACTCCATTCCCAACAAATCCACTGTTTTTACCTTGATCATTTTCCATGTAAAATCCAGTCCAGAGCAAACCAATCTGAGTTTGGAAGAGCTCACTGGCCCAGGTAGCTGGGAGAGTTAATCAGACTAGCTCTACTGCCTGTGCTCTAAAAATAACCATAACCCCTGCCGAAGGGAAGGTTAAAGAGGAAACTATGGGGGATGGTGAAAAAGACCCAGGTGTCATTTTAATTTCTACCCAAGAAATTCTAACGACTGAGATTTTTCCTGTCTTAAAAAGGCCTTAAATTTTTGACCAAATACATGATAAAATATTAGCTAAAAATCAAGAAGAGGGGGAGTTAATCCAGGATGTAAGAGGAATCTGTGCAAGAAGCACCAAACAGCTCTTGTTTAAAACCACTGGGGCTGCTTTCTTATTCTAACACTGAAGCAAGAGCTATACAAGAGACCAGGTATACTAGAACAACAGGACATCCAAATGTAAAAAAAGAAACTCAATTTGTACACTGAACGATATACAAAAACTAACTCAAAATGAATCACAGACCTAAATGTAAAAGCTAAAACAATACAACTTCCAGAAGAAAACAAAGTAGATAACCTTTGTGACACTGGGGTAGGCAAATATTTCTTAAGACAGGGCAAAAAAGCACAAGCCATGAAAAAAAAAGTTAATTAACTGCATATATCAAAATTAAAAAGCTACTCTTCAAGAGACACTGTTAAAAAATGAAAAGATGAGCTATGGACTGGAAGAAAATATCTGCAAAAGACATGTTTGACAGCAACAGGAACATATTTACAGTCTCACACCTAAATAACAATCACTTGAAAAAGATGATCAACATTATGAGTCATTAGGAAAATTCAAATTAAAACCACAATGAGAATCCTCTACACACCTATTAAAATAGCTGAAATTTTAAAAATAATAATAATGAAAGTCTTCTTTATCAAGTGCTAACAAAGGGTAGAGTAACTCAACTCTCACACACCGCACAGAGAAATGTAAAACGGTAGTTAGTTGCTTTGGAAAATGGTTGGTCTGGCAGTTTTTAAAAATAAAGTTAAACATACACTTACCATACAACCCAGGAATCCTACCCAGGTACGTACTAAAGAAAAATGAAACTAAGAATGAAAAGATCCATCTAAAAATCTAAATGTAAATGTTTTAAGTGACTTTACTTAGATCCATCAAAAACTAAAAAGTGTTTTTGAGCTAGGTCATGGATAAACAAACTATGGTCCATCACACAATAGGCTACATCTGAGCAATAAAAAGAATGAACTACTGATACACAACATGAATGGATCCCAAATGCGTTATGCTACGTGAAAGAAGCAAGACTCAGTTAACATAGTATTTCTTCATTTATAGGACAGTCTGGAAAAGATAAACCACAGGGACAGAGAGTCATTGCTGGGATTTGGGGAAAAGGAACTAACAACAAACAGGCGTGAGAAAACCTCTTGGAAAGATGAAAATGTTCTGTGCCTTCATCGCAGTGGTGTCACGTGACTATGCATTTGTTACAATTCACAGAATAGGTCAATGAAACAAAGGACAAATTTTACTGTATGTAAATTATCAATCAATCTGGCCAGAAAAGAGAAAGGGGGTGAGGGGGAGGAGATTCATGCAAAGTGTTAAATGACAAGATACAACCCAACAATTAAAAATACTAGACTCTAGAGCTTGTGATTATTAATAGAAGCTACCTAATAGTGGTCAGTAGGTCACAATAAATGAGAGCAAAATGTCAGGTCTTCTTGCCTGAAAATTAAAACATGGAAGAATTTTTGTTGCAAACAAAGCTGCCTTATCAGAACCCATTAAATGTAAGACAAATCCTGAACTCATAAAAGTCTTCAACCCTAGTCTAGGTGACAGCTAAGAATATCAGAAGCTTAAAGTAGTCCAAAGTAGTTATAGTAGTTGTACTATTAATTTGTATACATATGCCTTCTACCTTGAGAGAAATTTCAAAAATTTCTCTTTCAAGTTCACTTTAATCCATTTGGAGTCTAGGGTCTATGGAAAACGGTCTGATAACTCTACTCTACCTCAGTTTCCATTTCTAAATAATATTACTGTTCCTGATACCTTTACTAAGACTTGAACTTAGGTTCAGTGAGTTCTCTTGAGTTACATAATCCCAGCATTCTCTTGGGTCCATCCAGCTGTCTCATGTGGCATGTCTCATTCTGCAACTTAAGTTCCCAAGTTTCTTACATAGACACCCATGTTTAAATGAGACAAGGTCTCAGAACTTCCTCTGAAAGTGAAAGGTGATGGTAGAAACTACTTCAATTATTAGTAAGACAGATATCTGAGAGCCACACAATCCCTAGTTCCTCTTGGGAGGACAGATGTCCCATACCACTCATGACTGAACAGCTGTTCAGGGTTGATCTCCATTCAAAGTACAAATTTGCTTTTCAGTCTTGGGTCCCCACAGTCCATCTGGAATCAACCAGTACTACTCATTCTCCATACCCAGTTTTTGCTTTCAAACTGAAATGACTCATTTAAATTCATTCTCCTTACCTTACTACTCTTCTACTTTACAGTAAACACTTCTCCAAGCCAACCTTCCCAACCCCAGCTGCCAGCCCGACTCTAATAGTACAGTGTTTATTAATCAGACAGAGAACCTAGGGTCTGAAATTCAAAGAATGACTCCAAGGAAGCTGAAACTCATACTATATAAAATATGTTTATAGCGAGGCAAGCCTTTAGTTCTGGGCTACTCTCTATTAAAGTAGTTGGAGGTGTTATTAATAAATACACTATACTGTCTCCTCTGGTAAGCTGGAATGAGGAGCAGAAACTATAAATGTTTCTGGGATCAGGGAAATTAATCTCTATTCCTATCCTGCAGAATAAGCAACAGCACCGGCTAACCATACAGCAGCTCGAGCCTCCCTTTTTTATCTAAATTATAAGCCTTTGGCACCACCCAGTGGCCCATTTGTACTGAGACATGCTAGTAATGCAACAATGTACAAGGCAAGATAGGAGCTACAAATACAAACAAGGCAGTCATAATACCTTTTGTAGCCAATAATCAATTAGGAAAAACAGGTATACAACTATGATATAAGAGACACAAGTGTTAGTACCATTAAAAAAAAAAAAAGATAGGAAATTCCATGGTGGTCCAGTGGTTAGGACTTTGCTCTTTCACTACCATAGCCCAGGTTCAATTTCTGGTTGGGTAACTAAAATCCCACAAGCCACGTGGTGCAGCCAAAAAATGGGAAAAAAAGAAAAAAATGAAAAAAAAGAAAGAAAAAGAAAAGATAAATAGAATATTGTTATAGTTCAACAGAATAAGGATTATATTGTTTCAGGGGGAAACAGTTCATCAGTTAAGAAGTGTGTGTGTTAGGCATCAGGAAGATTTGGTCAGAATAATAAGATGGACAGAAAAAGGAGAAACAAGTTTAAAAGACTTCCCTGGTAGCACAGTGGAAGAATGAGTGAGTGAGTGTGTGTGTGTGTGTTAGGCACCAGGAAGATTTGGTTAAGAATGACAAGATAGACAGAAAGGGAGAAACCAGTTTAAAAGCTATCAAAGGACTTCCCTGGTAACACAGTGGATAAGAATCAGCCTGCCAATGCAGGCGACATGGGTTTGATCCCCAATCAAGGAAGACTCCACATGCTGATGCACAATTAAGTCTGTGTGCCACCATCTCAGCCTGTGCGCCTAGAACCTGTGCTCTGCCAAAGGAAGCCCTCACAGGGCAGCAAAGAGTAACCCCTACAGAAATGCTCACATGCGGCAACATGCGGCAACCAAGACCCCGTGTAATTAAACATTGTAACAAATAATTCTTAAAAAGACACACATGAAATATTTTTTAAAAAAGCTATCACAAAGTTGCCAAAGTTAGAAGCAATGAGACCCTGTATCCGGAGGATGGCAGAAGACATGAACAGAAGGGGACCAACGTGAGCAGCACTGTACAGGGGCGGGACTGACAGTCTGGCTCAATGAGCAGCCGCTTCTCTGTGGGATCACCTCAGGAACTGAGGGAAAATGCTGGTTTTCTCCCTATTCAAGTATCATAAAAGATTCAGCTATCTCTTCCATTAAGCCCATTAACATTATTCCCATAAAAAACTTATTAGATTACCAATTAATGATAATCTGAGATCTATGTGTCAACAATTAAAAAATGTTTTCATTCATATTATCATTTGGACCGACCTTTTATACTTTAAATACACTTTTGTAAGCAGCACTGAATTCTACCTTTCAGCTCAAGTTGCTTCATTACTTGGCATTGAAGAGCCCTGGTTCTTAAAGACAGCATATGGTATAATGAAAAGAAAAGGGCTTTGGTGTTACTCAGACTTGGGTTTGAATTTTACTTCTACCACCTACCTGTGAGTTTGTTTCTCTTTTTATAAAATGGGACAATACCATTATCCTGAAGAAATGGTTTAGAGGATTAAACATGGTATTTGCAATTGGCTGTCTATACGTGTCAGGCATTTATATTAATTTTCTAGCTTCTCATCTCTGGTTCCAGACTGCGTTTTCTAGAGAAGCCTAGGCATCTTCACCACTCAACAATGATCCTCCAAACACTGTACACAAATTAAGACATAGTTCCAAGTCTATGAAATCTGCTTACCTGCTATATCACTGGTCTTTTAAAGTATTCAGAGAATACTGTTCTCTGAATTCTCTGAATTCTATTCAGAGAGGGACTTCCCTGGTGGTTCAGTGGTTAAGACTCTGGGCTCCCAATGCAGGGGGCACAAGTTCGATCTCTGGTAAGGGAACTAGATCCTACACACCACAACTAAGAATTTGCACGCCATGACTAAGACTGGCACACCCAAACTAAAAAAAAAAAAAAAAAGAATTCAGAGAGCTCTGTTAATACCTTCCTTTGAGCACATTCATGTTCTACGAACTAGGGTAAAGCAATACACCCAAGAGCCCACCACATTTAGTCTCTTTAAGTTCTCCTGCCTTTTGAAGTGTCAGAAGATAGCCAAGGTGAAAACTTCAAAGCAATCATCACAAATGATGAGGGGGAACATAAGTCCTACATCAACTATACTAAAAACAAGGAACTCTGTTCCTCCACCGGAATGAATGCCTTCTCTCCCTGTTGGTAACACCAAGTGCCCTGTGTTTATAGTTTATTGACTTTAATTCTACTAACAGTATTTCAGGGTATGTTAGGAATGTGCTAAGTGCTATCTCCAGCAGCAGCAGAGCTAAGGAACTTTTTATAACAACATTCACCTCAATTTAAATAATTTTAAGGAAAATCACTTAGGAAATTTCATTGTGTTTCTATGAAATGTTTTATACTTAAACATTTGTTACTAACACTATTAAACATAGTGTTACTATGAAATGATTTGTATTTACATCAGAATCCAGTCCCCATTACCTGTTTTTGCCTTTCACATTTCAAATTTTTTCTTAAAATTGTTCAAAAGTATACCAGAGAGATAAAAGGGTACAACTTAAAACAATAAGGAGAGGCTAAAAACATCAAGACATCCCCTCCAATCTGAATGAAACTAGAGGCGAGAGTATAATGTGGGTCCTGAGTAAGGTTACAAATATACCTGAAAATGTGGCAATGCTCAAACACCAGAGGAATATAGCCTCTTGGCTACCACTAGAGGTAAATCCTATAATAGCTTTCCAGATGGCTAACTTAAAAAAAAAAAAAGACATGTGAGGCAACATGGATGCTTCACATTAGAACTTGCCCAGACCTCCTTAAATAGTATCCTCAGAGGATAAGAGCAAATATTTAACCTCTTAGATACGATGAAACTTTTTACAATAACCCAATCTATTAGACATACTACATTCCATTAATAAGATGTCATCTTTGTCAATTTAATCACTTATCATGCCCTATTTGCAAATTCAGGACAGCTTTAGTTCACTGGCTTATCTTGGGCATATACCTTCCTTGGATAAAGGTAATACTTGAGAAACTGAACTTCTGGCCCAGAAACTATGTTCTGTAGAGGCAGAAATTTTTTTTAAATGTTATATAAAGAAGTGACAAATTCATAAAATGCATCACACTCTAATCTTTAAAGACCTTTCAAGACTTTCTTCTCACTCTAAGAATAACTGAATCAGTAAACAAGAACAGGTAACCCCTTTTTCTGACCAATTTTAAGAGTGATGAAGTTTACTCATGAAAATGAGAGATGAAAAGTTTTCAGCATTACTATAAAGCTAATCTAAAATCACTGCCTTTGGGCTCTGAGACTAAAATATGCACAGTCATTACTTCCATGACTGCCACTGATTCAATTCCTTCAGTTGCCTGGGTTCCAAATGGGTGAGGGTAAATAACAGATTATCTTGGCTCACCAATAATCTGCTTTAAAAAAAAAAATTAATTCAATCTTAAAAACTAACTCTAACACCACTGGGATGCAATAAAAAGCTGTTTGGATAACTCTTTTATAGAAACTCTGAACATTTACTAGACATGTTTAGAGTAACTTTTCCACAGTAGAAATAATCCAGAAATAAACCTATCTACTGAAAACAAAGGTCAACCAGTCACTTCATTATTTAAAAGCCTTTAACTCATCTGATAGAACACAGGACCTAGAGCATGAAACTTTGAAGACCTCAGTCTCCCACAACAGGGCACACTTCTATAGAATGTCTTCTACTAGAGCATGTCTGCTTTTGAAATGCCAGTACGGTTTTTAAAAGGTAATAAAAAGACATTTCTTTTTTCTCTGAAGACACGATTCTGTCTTAGGTTGATCCTGATCAAAACTAAAGGTCACGGAGACTGATTCTTACACATTTAATAAGTTGCTGTATAAAATGCCCTGTCAGGTTGGTGGTGGGAACTAAGATCATAAGCATAACTAGCCTCTTACTGCAGCCACAGAAGGAAATACTTCCTAGCAAGATGCAACAATTCTTATGCAACATCCTGAAATATAAAATATCCTCAGAAATACACGAATTTTAGAATTGTGGTCCAGAGACTACAAATACTGCTTCACTGTACACACAGGTGTCACCTGGAGCATAAAATGTGAAGCCCTTCCTGGTGGTGGTGATGGTGGGCGGAGGCCCTTACCCAGCACATAGAGTAATAAGGAACAAAGTTGGGCTCTTTCAACATAGTTCCTTTTCTCCTCCCACACCTGCTCCTGCCCTACTCAACACAGAACTCTAGATCTCAAAAAAACCCAAAACACAAATAATAAAGTGCACGTTACTATCCTTCACCCCAAGAGTTTTTACCTTTCAAGAGAGAGTATTTAGACCCTAGATGGTAGTAATGAAAGTTGGTTAACTTTAAGTTGATCATTGGCTTGAATGAATACAGTTGCTTTCATCGCAATGTTATCAACATTTTCTTAATTTTCATGTGCCCTTACCTCCCTCAAAGATATATGTCATGTCAATGTATGGCAAAACCAATACAATATTGTAAAGTAATTAGCCTCCAATTAAAATAAATAAATAAATAAATAACATAAAAATTCTGACAAAATTTCAAAAAAAAAAAAAATGTGAAATGAAAGCCAACAAGAGAAGGTTAAAAACTTTTCATCTCTGCTGTTATATTAAGATGGCCAAGTTGGGGAGATGAAATAAACACTGCATTCCTGACTTCCTAGCCCAGATTCACTTCAATAAGAAAGGAGACTTTTTCACGGTCCAGGGTTGTTTTTTTGGCCATGGGGATCCTAGTTCCCTGACCAGGGATCAAACCCATACTCCCTGAAAAGGAAGCGCAGTCTTAACCACTAGACCACCAGGAAGTCCCTCATGGTCTAGTCCTTTGATAAGCTATTGATGAGGATCACTGCAAAGCCCAACGGCTTGGAAAAAAATGTGTTCTTTCTGTGGCAAAAACAAAAAGGCATAAGCGGTAGCTGGAGCTGAGGTGGTGAGCAACATTGAATCAGGAAGGGAAGGAATTATATAAACTCTGATTAGGTGTGCTAAAAGGGAGACCAAGAGGTAGGAGCAAAGAATAAAGGAAAGTTACTGATCATTAGTTTGAGAATGAATTTAGAAAGACACATACATCAACATCTAATATTCCTGCTGTTCTCTGGTCTTGAACTCCCACCAGAATGACCTGAACCACGATCAAAAGGCAACCTAGGTGGGCACCTACAAAGAACACATCTAAGCTGGCCAATTAAAAATGAATCTGAAAAAATTACCAGGAAAACACGTTCAAAAGTAAAATGCAAAGAAGAGGACACTAACATACAACTTATTTAAAGCTGTATCAATGATGTGTAAAGAAAATTTTTTTAGTGTCTATCTTGTGCTAGGCATAATGTAAGACCTTTATATGAGTTTCCTCACACAATACTGACAATGACTCTAGGACATAAGCTGTATTATTCCACTTATAGAGAGGCGGAAATTAAGAAAGGACTCAGAAAAGTTTAAGTGACTTGCCCAAGGTTACATGGCTAATAAATCTTAGTACAGTATTTAAACCCAGACCTATCAAGTTCTAAAGACTGTATTTTTCTTTTATTTTATTGATACACACACATACTGCCAATGACCTTATTTCAGCTCCTAATAAGCAATTTCTACACAGAACACCATGTGGAATAAAACTCACCAGTGTCACACTCAACCTCTTCCTACTACAAACCATAAACATATTAAGAATCAGCCAGGTCTACCTTCCAGAGCCACTCAACTCTTCCATCACATTCCATGAAACTCAACCATAGTACTATTCTCTGCTACCAGGAATCCAAAATCTTTACAAAAATTACATTTACCACTAGTATGTCCTAACTCCCTCTGTGGCACTGGCCCATGCTGCTGAATGCATAGGATGATTCCTCTGCTAAATAAGAATTCTTCAGATCAGATATAAAAGAGCACCACTGTTTTGTAGGGTCTTTTTTCCACTCAAAACTTATCTCTAAGTCCTGAAACCAGAATTCTGAGGTGGATGAACTTAGACACCAACTAAAGGCAGTATCACTCAGGATTCACTAGCTTTTAGTTAAAAGCAGCTAAATGTTCCCCTAAATAGCAAGAAATGACAATCCAAAGCCTTAAGAGGCAAAGAGAATCGATTTGACAAAGGGCTAAAGAGAACTCTGGCAAACTAATTCCCAGCTTTTAACAGCGTAAGAAACACAAAGGCAAAACGCAAGGCAAATGAATAAAGAGGAAGATACATTCACTTCTAGGCTTAACAGGAGTCATGTGAAGATAAGCAGCAACCATTTAGGACAGAAAGTCAAGAAGCCTAGAGTCAATTAAACTTGCAAAAGTAATTTTACCAGACCTGGAACAAAGCCAAGAACAATACCCCAACTCTTTGGAAACAGTGGAAGGAATTTTATGACTTTAGTGGTCAGCACTTGAGCACCAGAGTAGGGTATGTCTTGAACTCAGGAATTTAAATGCCTTCAACTCCTACTCACCTTTCCTCCTTTATCACTGAAGTAGGGTCAGGCTGAGCTCCTGAGAAAATAGGTCTGCAGATTCACTGAAGGACTGAGAAAAGTTAAAGTTTAAATGGCAAAGGTGTCTCTTCTACTAAACATAATAAAAAATTGTAATATAATAAAAAAGTATTAATACATGTTAGTATTTTTCAGACCTCGTCGAACTATTTAGAACCACAGAAATTTATCTGACTACTAAAGAAGTAACTTTCAAACATTGTTACAGAAATGAAACGAACCAGGCAAGTAATCTCCTAGTTCTGCTAAAATGTAAAACTCATTGGAAAGTAAAACCTGAATCTTTTCAAAGCTAACCCATAAGCAAACCTCTCAACAAGCAGCCACAGAGCAGGGGGGAAATCCCGCAGAGAGCGTGATCGCGCTGGTGCCGGTTTGTTTACAGACTCCAGCAGCAATCGCATGAGTCAGAAATTCAAACCACCAGATGCTTTCCAACTAACAGGGACCAAACGGCACCGTTCTAGGGTGTCCTCAAAGATTTAGGGGTGAAGGGAGGCAGACTACGAGAATTACATTACAAACCGGACAGGAAAAGACGGCAACAACTGACTCCCGGGTTCTTGAACCTCGGCCTTCCGTACAAGGTGCTGGGCCCGAGAACTCGAGATGGGGGAGGGGGACACACTGCGCGGTGGCCCCGAGGTTACGGGGAAACACGAGGGGAGCCGCGTCCCTCAATCTAAAGGTGGGGTGGGGTGGGGAGCGCACACAAATGAGTCACCCGACGAAGCGAGAGGTCCTGCAGACTGTGGGGCAGGCTCCTAGGGGCAACCCTGGGGCTGACCTGAGGGAAGGGCAGCCAGTCCTCCCAGCGGTGACTCGGGTCATGGGGAAAAGACCTGAGCCCTGGGAGCTTGGGAAAGGAGTCAAACCCATCCTGAAGGGGTTTGGGCCAGGGGAGAAGGGGTCAGGCCAAGCCGGAACGAGACACGGACCGGGTAGGTCAAGGGGGAGGGGGGGATGTCCTGCTGGGGCAGTTACAAGCACGGGAGCCGGCGAGGCTCAGCAGCCCGCTTCCCGTCTTGGGTCATCCTTCTGCCAGCGGCTGCTCCAACTGTTCCGGGCCCAGCCGCCCCGTCCACTGCCGCCACCAACGCCGCCGCCATCTTACACTGGCCAGCGGCCGCCACCACCACCGCCTCCGCTCTCTGCGCTTGCGCCTGCGCCGCCACGCTTTCCGGCCCCTTTGCGACGCTGTGCTGGAGAAGGTTGGGGGAAAGTGGTCGCGCAAGCTCTGGGCTCCCAACCCTCCTCGAAGGACGCATAGGGGGCGGGGCTTAAAGTCAACGGAAAACGGAGCGAGGGGCGCGTGCGCATTACTGAGGAGGGAAAGTTGGCTTTTGGTAGTTTTGCTGGGGGTTCACTTTGCTCGTGATACTCAAAAGGTAGACGGCCTCCCAGAATTGTGGTGGAAATCAACTTCATTTCTAACAGGCTGGCAGGCAACCTTCTGAACGACTTCCATTTTCCCCCGTTTTTAAATACTTGGAACAAGCAGCTGTCTCTAGATTTCTTCTGAAAGCCCATTTCCTTTGAGGACCTTGTTAAGTGGTTTCTATACCTCTGAGAGCTATTTACCCCTGGGAGCCTCCATTTTTTAAGAAGCCTGAGATGCAGCTAAGCTATTCAAGAGGCTCTCTGAAGCAGGGTAGTGCGTTGAAGACTCCCACGGATGGGACTGGAGGTATTCACTCTGCCTACTTCTGACACCTGAAGGAAGCGTGCAGAAGACCCGTGAAAAGGTTACACCTAGCTGCCAGGCCGGGGATGGAGGGTTGGGGTCGGGGGTGACCGGAAGGCCAGGGTGCAAGGCTCCTTGTCACCTCTTCTACCGCTACATTCCTATTATAAGTCATTATTATAATACCTGGAGTATTGCAACAGATGCCAAGCTGGTTTGTCTACTTCCATTATTGCCCAACTAGTTAAATAAGGGCAGTCAGATTGACCTTTTAAAATGTAAGCCAGATGACTCGCTCAAAAGCTTCCCATCACACAATAAAAATCAAAATGCTCAAAAGGGCCTCCAAGGAAAGCCCTACATGATACTGCTCCTATTTCTCTGATACTACTTAGCTTTAACCCTGCTCTAGCCCTTTGGCCTTCTTGTTGTCACTCTTGACCAAAGTATGAAGAGCCCGAGGGCTTTTGCACTTGTTCCGTCTTCTTGGAATGTTCACCTACCAGATCTTTATTAGACTTGTTCTGTCCACTTAATCAGATCTCTACTCAAATACTCCTTCCTCAGAGAGACAACTCTTAACCATGCCAGCTATAATAGTATCCTGCAACAAAGGTCCGTCTAGTCAAGGCTATGGTTTTTCCTGTGGTCATGTGTGGATGTGAGTTGGACTGTGAAGAAGGCTGAGAGCCGAAGAATTGATGCTTTTGAACTGTGGTGTTGGAGAAGACTCTTCAGAGTCCCTTGGACTGCAAGGAGATCCAACCAGTCCATTCTGAAGGAGATCAGCCCTGGGATTTCTTTGGAAGGAATGATGCTAAAGCTGAAACTCCAGTACTTTGGCCTCCTCATGCGAAGAGTTGACTCACTGGAAAAGACTCTGATGCTGGGAGGGATTGGGGGCGAGGAGAAGGGGACGACAGAGGATGAGATGGCTGGATGGCATCACTGACTCGATGGACGTGAGTCTGAGTGAACTCCAGGAGTTGGTGATGGACAGGGAGGCCTGGCGTGCTGCGATTCATGGGGTTGCAAAGAGTCGGACATGACTGAGCGACTGAACTGAACTGAACACTATCATCATTCTTTGTCCTTTCACTGTGCATTTTATACCATTTTTTTACATATAATATTTAACCTCTAATTATATATTTGTAATCTATACTACTAGAATATAAACTCTATAAGGGCAATGGCTATGTCTTTTTCATCTTTATAACCCTATCACCTAAGAGGACTTTAGAACACAGTTAACTATCTAATGCCTTAACATTCTATTCATTCTTTCATTCATTCCATCAACGACTATTGAATTCCTGCTACATGTAAGGCCTCTTCTAGGTACTGGGGCTGCAGTAGTGAATAAAACAAACCAAGATTCCAACATTCATGGAACTTATTAATGCAGGGGTTGGGAGTGTAGGGGGAGAAGAGGGCCATGCAGACAATATTAAATGTAAAGAAAAATAAAGCGGGGTAAAAGTGGGTTACCTACGTAGATGAGTTATTTTACATATGTGGTTATGGAAGGCACCTCTGCTGAGGGCTTCCCTTATAGCTCAGTTGGTATAGAATCCGCTTGCAATGCAGGAGACCCCAGATCGATTCCTGAGTCAGGAAGATTTGCTGAAGGGATAGGCTACCCACTGCAGTGTTGTTGGGTTTCCCTTGTGGCTGAGCTGGTAAAGAATCTGCCTACAATGCAGGAGACCTGGTTTCGATCTCTGGGTTGGGAAGATCCCCTGGAGAAGGGAAAGGCTACCCACTACAGGATTCTGGCCTGGAGAATTCCATGAACTGTATAGTCCATGGGGTTGCAAACAACTGGACATGACTGAGCAACTTTTACTTCACTTCACTTCAAACTACTATCCACATAATGATGACTCCCATGTATTTATTTCCAAACCAGGCTTCTCCTTCAAGCTTTAGACTGACACACCTGAGAGCCAATGCACTTTTTAAAAAACAGCTTTATTGAGATGAAATTCACATACCATACAATTCACTCATTTAAAGCGTTCAGTTGAATGGCTTTGGGTACATTCACAGATATGTGCAACCATAACCACAGTCAATTTTCAATAATCTTCATCCCCTAAAAAAACCCCACAAAAACCCAGGTTCCTTTAGGTGTCACCTCCCACCCCCATCTCCCACCCCTCTCCAAGAAACCACTAATCTATTTTATCCCTATAGATTTCTCTATTCTGGACTTTCATATGAATGGAATCATATAGTATGTGGCCTTTTGTGACTGGCTTATTTCACTTAGCATGCTTCCAAAATTCACCCATTGTATAGAATGAACTGTGGTGTTGGAGAAGACTCTTGAGAGTCCCTTGGACTGCAAGGAGATCCAACCAGTCCATTCTGAAGGAGATCAGCCCTGGGATTTCTTTGGAAGGAATGATGCTAAAGCTGAAACTCCGGTACTTTGGCCACCTCATGCGAAGAGTTGACTCATTGGAAAAGACTCTGTTGCTGGGAGGAACTGGGGGCAGGAGGAGAAGGGGACAACAGAGGATGAGATGGCTGGATGGCATCACTGACTCGATGGACGTGAGTCTCAGTGAACACCGGGAGTTGGTGATGGACAGGGAGGCCTGGCGTGCTGCAATTCATGGGGTCGCAAAGAGTCGGACACGACTGAGCGACTGAACTGAACTGAACTGACTGATAGAATGTAACAGTACTTCTTTTAAAACAAATATTCCATTGTATACGTTCAACCATTCATCTGTTGATGGATGTTAGTGTTGTTTCTACCTTTCAGCTATTGCAAAAAATGCTGCTATAAAAATGTATATACAAGTTTTTGTTTGGACATATGTTTCATTTCTTTGGAGCATATACTTAGGAATTAAATTGCTGGGTCATATGGTTAACTCTATGTTTAATCATTTGAGGAACTGACAGAGTGCTTTTTGAAGCTGTTGTACCATTTTACTTTCACACCAGCAATGTATAAAGGTTCCAGTTTTTTCCCATCTTTACCAATGTTTAATAACTTTCTGATTCCAGACATCCTAATGGGTTTGATTTTTGATTTGCACTTCCCTGATGACAAACAACGTCAAGTATCTTTTCATGTGTTTATTGCTCATTTTTGTTTCTTTTGGAGAAATGTCTATTTAAGTCCTCGCTCACTTTTTAAAATAATAGGTTGTTTTTCTTTTAAAAACCCACTCCAGTATTCTTGGGCTTCCCTGGTAGCTCAGCTGGTAAAGAATCCACCTGCAATGTGGGAGACCTGGGTTTGATCTCTGGGTTGGGAAGATCCCTTGGAGAAGGGAAAGGCTACCCACTCCAGTATTCTAGCCTGGAGAACTGTAGTCCATGGGGCGCAAAGAGTCGGACACAACCAAGGGACTTTCACTTTTCTTTTAAAAGTTTTTATTTATGGCTGTGCTGAGTCTTCGTTGCCATGCGGGCTTTTCTCTAGTTGCGGCGAGTAGGGCCTAGTCACTAGTTGTGATGTGCAGGCTTCTCATTGCAGTGATGCAATGGCTTCTCTTGTTGCACTGCACAGGCTCTACGGCTCTTGGGATTCAGTAGTTGCGGCACATGGGCTCAGTAGTTGCAGCTTCCAGGCTCCGGAGCACAGGCTCAATAGTTGTGGTGCACAGGCTTAATTGCTCTGCAGCATGTGGGATCTTCCTTGATCAGCAATTGAACCCGTGTCTCCAGTACTGGCAGGTGGATTTTTAACCACTGTGCCACCAGGGAAGCCCTCCTTTGCTCATTTTTAAATTGGGTTACTTGTCTTTTTATTATGGAGTTGTAACAGTACATAGTTTTTCTAGATAGAAATCCTTCATCAGTTATGTGATTTAAATATTTTCTCCCATTCGGTGAGCTGTCTTTGCCCTTTTTTGATGGTGTCCTTTGAAGCACAAACTTTAATTTTGATGAGGTCCAATTTATCTTTTTCTTTCATTGCTCATGCTTTTGGGGTCCTATATAATTCTTGGGTTTCCCTGGTAGCTCAGACAGTAAAGAATCTGCCTACTATGCATGAGACTTGGGTTGGATCCCTGGGTTGGGAAGATCCCCTGGAGAAGGGAATGGCTACCACTCCAGTACTTTTGCCTGGAGAATCCCATGGACACAGTTATTACTTTTAGCTGTTTATTTTAAGTTTTTTATATGGGGTGAGGTAAGGATTGAACGTATTATTTTGCATGTGGCTATCTAGTTGTCCCGGGGCAACTGTTGAAAAGACTGTTCTTTCTCATTGGATGGTTTTGGCCCCTTTGTAAAACAAATCAGTTAACCACAGATATATAGATTTACTTTGGAGTCTTAATTCTACTCCACTTGTATCTATGTCTTTTCTATGTGCCATCACCACATTTTTAAGATTTGTTTTTTTGTTGCACTGGGTTTTTGTCGCTGCCTGCAGGCTTTCTCTCATTGTAGAGAGCACAGGTTCTAGGTGCTCAGGCTCAGTAGTTGTGGCACACAGGCCTAGGTGCCCCATGGCATGTAGGATCTTCCTGGACCAGGGACTGAACCTGTGTCCCCTGCCCTGGCGGTGGATTCCTAACCACTGAACACCATGGAAGCCCTCATCACACTGTTTTGATTATCATTGCTTTGTGGTAAGTTTTTAAAGATTATTTTCTTCCTTTGAGTCCACTGTGATGCCATATGAATTTTAGGATTAGTTAGTCAATTTCCACAAAGCAAGCTGGGATTCTGATAGAGATTGCATTGAATATGGAGATTAGGGAGTAGAACAGTTCCCAACTGACAATGGTTCAGCTTACTATTTTTTTACTTTATGGTGGTGTGTAAGAGATAAACATTCTGTAAAAACTGTACTTTGACTTTTGATCTTTTCCTGGGCTAGGGATATGTGGTAGGATATTCTTTCAGGACGTTGGGCAGCAACAGTGAGCCACAGCTCCCAGTCAGCCAATCATGAGGGTAAACAACCAATACACTTAAAATCATTCTTTTTCACTTTCAGTACAGTATCAATAAATTACATGAGATATTCAACACTTTATTATAAAACAGGCTTTGTATTAGATGGTTTTGCCCAACTGCAGGCTAATATTAAGTGTTCTGAGCATGTTTAAAGTAGACTAGGCTAACCTATGAGTTTGGTAGGTTAGTGTATTAAATGTATTGGCTTAGGATGTTTTCAGCTTACAATGGGTTTATCAGGACATAACCCCATGGTAAATCGAGTAAGATCTGTAGTGACATTTTAACAATGTGCTCCGTGAACATTATTTAGATCTTTCTTAACAATATTTTGTAGTTTTAACAGTACTTCTTTTGTTAAATTTATTCTTAAGTATTCTTCTCCCTTAATCCCAAGTATTCTTTTTGATGCTTTTGTGAATGGAATTGTTTTCTTAGTCTCACTTTTCTGGACTGTTCACTGCAAATCATAAAAATATAATTGATTTCTGTATATTGAACTTAAGTCCTGCAACCTTGCTGAACTCATTAGTTCTAATAGTTTTTTAGTGGATTCCTTAAGACTTCCTATATCTGCAAATACAGTTTTATTTTTCCTTTCCATTCTCAATGTCTTTTCTTTTTCTTGCTTAATTGCCCTGACTAAAACCTCTGACTAAAGCCAAAGCCTTTGACTGTGTGGATCACAATAAACTGTGGAAAATGCTGAAAGAGATGGGAATACCAGACCACCTGACCTGCCTCTTGAGAAACCTATATGCAGGTCAGGAAGCAACAGTTAGAACTAGACATGGAACAATAGACTGGTTCCAAATAGAAAAAGGAATACGTCAAGGCTGTATATTGTCACCCTGCTTATTTAACTTATATGCAGAGTACATCATGAGAAACGCTGGACTGGAAGAAGCACAAGCTGGAATCAAGATTGCCGGGAGAAATATCAATAACCTCAAATATGCAGATGACATCACCCTTATGGCAGAAAGTGAAGAACTAAAGAGCCTCTTGATGATAGGTGAAAGAGGAGAGTGAAAAAGCTGGCTTAAAGCTCAACATTCAGAAAACTAAGATCATGGCATCTGGTCCCATTACTTCATGGCAAATAGATGGGGAAGCAGTGGAAACAGTGGCTGACTTTATTTTCTGGGCTCCAAAATCACTGCAGATGGTGACTGCAGCCATGAAATTTAAAAGACGCTTACTCCTTAGAAGGAAAGTTATGACCAACCTAGACAGCATATTAAAAAGCAGAGACATTACTTTGTCAACAAAGGTCCATCTAGTCAAGGCTATGGTTTTTCCAGTGGTCATGTATGGATGTGAGAGTTGGACTATAAAGAAAGCTGAGCACCGAAGAATTGATGCTTTTGAAGTGTGGTGCTGGAGAAGACTCTTGAGAGTCCCTTGGACTGCAAGGAGATCCAACCAATCCATCCTAAAGGAGATCAGTTCTGGGTGTTCATTGGAAGGACTGATGTTGAAGCTGAAACTCCAATACTTTGGCCGCCTGATGCGAAGAGCTGACTCATTTGAAAAGACCCTGATGCTGGGAAAGATTGAGGGCAGGAGGAGAAGGGGACGACAGAGGATGAGATGGTTGAATGACATCACTGACTCAATGGACATGGGTTTGGGTGGACTCTGGGAGTTGGTGATGGATAGGGAGGCCTGGTGTGCTGTGGTTCATGGGGTCGCAAAGAATTGGACACGACTGAGTGACTGAACTGAACTGAAAACCTCTGGCAAAATATTGACTAGAAGTGGTTACGGCTGATATCCTTGTATTGTTCCTGATCCTTAAGTATGATGTTAGCTGTAGATTTTTTGTGTAGTTGTACTTTACCAGATTGAGGATGTTCTCTTCTATTCCAGCCAATGGCACCTTAACATTCCCAAACTGAACTCAACACTTGCTCTTTGCTCTACTTCTGTCACACTCAAATCTCTCAGTTGACACTATTATCTCCTGTTTTCTCCCTAGAAGCAGAGTCCAAGAAAGGGATTCTGTGCAAGTGGTTTATTGAGGGAGTGCTCTCAAGTAAAACCTATAATGGAGTGAGTGAAGCAAGATAGGACAAGAGGAAAAGTTAGGCAAAGATACAGGTTCAGCTGATAAGTTTAGCTTCCACTGGGAACTCTTGGCACATAAATGGCTCACCTTGAGGAAAGCAAGGAATTTTGTACCTTAGTATCATTTGCTGACAACACAATTACTAATTACATATCGTCACTGATAATGCAATCCCTATCAGAATCCTGACTGACTTCTGAACAGGAACTAATATACCATTGACTGTGGTGTTATCCCTGGGAAGGAACAACCTTCCAGGGATTTCCAGAAGTGGCTTTTGTTGGCAGAGAGTGATTCCCAAGAAGATGCAGCAGTGAGCTATTAGCAGCCAACACTCACTTCCTGGTAAAGAGGCTTTGAACAGAGTACCAACAATGTCTACTATATTGGGGCCATTTGTGTTATAAAGTTCTCTATATCTAAGCAGTTTCTCCATAAGTCAAGTTAGTCACAATTTCTGGAAACACAAAAGGGTTTGCAGTTGGTCCAGAAATTGCAGATGACACTCATCATCTTCCTTCAATGACACCTATTTCAGATTCATCTTCCTGCTGACTACAATTTTTGTTAGTCTAGATAGCTTACCTCTGGGGTGATCCAGATCTTCATCCCTGAGGGTTCTGGGCCCCTGAAGATCATGCCCTACCAGGCCATAAGTGTTTAGTTATTTACAGTTAAAATTGAGTACAGGAGAACTAAAAGTTAACCCAGGGATCACATGTGCATCAAACACTTTTCTGTTTGTATTCATAATGTAAAAGTGATCCTAACTCCTCATCACAGAGCTAATTATCCCAGACAGTATGGCAAGTTTTCTGCCTGATAATTTGCTGGCATTAGGAGCCCAAAGTGACCAGATGGCAGCCATACCTTTAAGTTTATTAAGATTCTTATGCTGTGCCTGGTAGAAGCATCTCCACTCTGGGAAACAGGATCTCCAGACCCACAGAATTTAAAGTTTCAAGGACAGGAAGTACAAATGCTTCAAGTGGCTCACGGAAGTGATATTGAACAGGGTCACACCTATCTCCACCCCTTGGTTCCAGAACCCATGAATTCTACCTTTTGTGGATAAAGCACCCTATTATGGTCATGTAGGTTTATACTGTATTGTGAAGGACAGCACTCCATCCTTAATGGCACCACAGATGCACCTTCAAAAGGCCATCCCACTACTCTACCAGGTCAGAAGCTTCTGGTAAAAAGGTATTTTTAGGAGCAGTGGGCCCCACTGTCATGTGCCCATTACTGTACTTGCTTTGCCATTAACTGAGAACCTTGTTCCACGGCATTCTTACGTAGGGCCCAATGCCAGCAAATGGCTCAGGCACTTACAGGCAAAGCAAAATATATCAGTCCTGATCAGAATGTTAAACTGTTGTTTTTTCCAGAATGGAAAAGGTTTGATATAATCAACTTGGCACCAAATGGTGAGCTGTTCTCATTGAACAGTGGTACTTAACAAGGGGATCAGCACTGCTCTTTGATGCTGACAAGACAGACATTTAGAAACAGCAGAGCTCAGTCAGCCTGGGTAAGAAAGGAGTTCATGTTAACAGGTTGAAAAACGGGCTCCATTTCTGCCACCACAGAGATTCTATTTATAACCACACTATGCACGAACCAGGGTAGCTGAAATTGTCCCAACTAAATTATCCTATCCATACAGTTTATTTATTTAGTGAATACAAGTCCCACTTCTGGGGAATACAAGTCTCACTCTCACAGATCCACCTAAACACTCTTTACCAGACCCCATTTTCTGATCTTGCTCCTTTTGGGTCCTTGACCAACCAGCCCACTGACTCTGAGTTCATGTATATCCTTGCCTCCAGCCACTTCTTTCTCCAAAGTGGATGGTCAACTAAACTGCCTAAAGTCCTACTCATTGAGAGAATTTCCCCTCATCACTGTCTCTTAGGATTCAGGACCACTCAGGAAAAGGCTATTGAGAAGCAGCAGTCCTTACTTGGCTTAGTTTGCCCTAACATGATCAAGCTAGGCCATCCACAAACCAGACTTGGACTTTTTCCTCTGTCAAATGGTTGAAGGAATTCTTATGTTGCCATAGGTATGAGCTACAAGAAAGGTTTTAGTGCAACAGATATAGGTAATATGAAGGCCTGAGGCCCTTTGTTTAATTTTCTTGTGCCAAGTTTGCTTGGGCTTCTTCCAAAGTGAACAATTTCCACTGTAAAATATATTGTTATTGTATCCACCGAATCTTATGACTTGGCATGTCTGACAATAACACGCTGTTTATATGGGCAACTGGTCACATAGTCACTTGATATTTTGTGGTCAGACACTGAATTTCTTTCAGGACCTAACAGTATGCCAGGAGATGCTTTGCAATGGTGAAACTTTCTCTACTGCAGAAACCACCACCTAACTCCAGAACCCTAGAGATCTGTGCTGGAATTCTCCTACTGTGGATTGCCAGACAATTCACACATCTTTTCTTACCACAGGTACCTCTAGTACCATGGAACTTTCCAGGTGTTATGACCCAAGCAGCAGGACTGCTTGTATGGTAGTCTGGACCTGCTGTGAAGGCCAGTATTGTATTCCCAAGCTCAGACTATGCTGCCTCCAAAACTGTAATATGCCTACCAAGGTATTGTACTTCTTAGGATAAAAGGCACAAGATACAATAACTTATATTTACCTTAGAAAGGATCATTGGACACGTAGAAACTTAACCAACATGGCAGGGCCCTGCATCTTTTGAAGAATTTATCTTCTACCCTCTGGAGTGTATGTGTCTCAACAAGGAATCCAGAATAATTGACACTGTTTGTTCATCAGATCTGATTAGTACATCCTCAATACCTGAGTAGTATAAGCTTAATAAAGCAAACAAATGGGATATATTACAGAAGATCCAGATTCTTTTGGACTGTACTGTGACAGGGAGAGGAAGAACTAACATAACTCTATATTAAAATCAAAACATATATTGTTGACCATCAACTGCCGCTCCAACTAATTCTGATACTTCTTCCTGATTAATATTGAAAGAACATACTCACTAGATTGGGAAACTTTCTGTTAAAAAAAGGCCAAATAGTACAAATTAAGAGCCACATACCTGTATCAGAGGCTGTGTCACTCTCCAGTAAATGTGTCCAACCTCTTACGAGATGGGCCACAAGGGAGTGTGTTTCTCTCTTGTGGACTCAACATGTGTTTGTAGGTGAAAAGTCTTGTTATCTCTACAAGCCAGAGATGAAGCTCATCCAATGTAAGATTTGTTGTGTTCAACCAGAATATCAAGTCTAGTTGTAAGGGCCAGAACAGACCCTACAGTTATAAGGGTCAGGACTACTAACTGCGCAAGTTTACAGCAGTCCATTTAGTCGGTGTTTGCAAGGGCCAGATGGTGAGACTAAACGAGGATATGATGGGGACCAACACCCTGTACCCTTTTTAACTCTTAAAGAATATAACTAATTGCTGCCATTTCCCCCAGAATGCAATAGTACTTATTTACTATTCTCGGCAGAGGTGGGGGTGTAGTTTTAGGGATTCTACTTGGGCTTTCTGCCGACTGCCAAATATGTCCATTCAGATTACCTATCGCAACTGGAAAAATGACTATAGATTTTTGGACCCACTGTGAGACAGACTTGGGCAAGCACTCCAGTTATTACCTGATCCCCTATTTTCCTACTGTAATTGGGTTGGGGTGGGGGCTGCAGGGATAGGAGGTGTGTGGCAGCGCTCTAAGTCCCTGGGTTTCAGTGTCAACTCAGACCCTGTATCCTTGTATTCCAACTAAAAAAATGGGGACAGTCTTCTTTCCTGAGTGTGTGGTTAACTAGGTAAATGATGTGGTCAACTGAGGAATTTAGTCTGAAAATTGTCTCAAGCCTAGAAACTAGGCAAGGAATTGTGACCTTTCATTGAAGTTACTGACCTCAGTCTTCTGTTCCACCATTCTTGGTTACTCTTAATTATATGTAAATTGATTTATCCTCCTTGACTATCTATGGCCTCTAGGACTCACTGTCCATTAGTCCCCTCCTCTTTGACCATGCTGCCCTAATGGAAATTCATTCACTCTGCTTCTGAGAGTGAAGTGTTGCCATTTGGTCTCTGCTTTCAGAGGCAAATGCTAGGATCCTATCATCCCCACCACTACCAGGGAAACCAGTTCTTAAACAACATCCTCTTCCATCAGCCTCCACCCAGAGACAACCCTTCTTAACTTCTCAAACATGCTGGTGACCCCTTCATCAGGGCCTTTCCTTTATAAAAAATTTTCCCAACGCCTTCCTGAGAAACAGTCAGCAGGTGGATTTTCCAGTGACATATACATTCATTCTTGCATGCATACTTCCGCTAAGACTTTTGATCACTTCTCATATGGTCTGTCATTTCTCCCTGACTTACTGTGGGCCATCATTTCTCCTAAGCTCCCCAAAAGCCATCTCAATAGCATAAGTGCCTCATAGGATCCTTGGGCTGCGGGTTCGATCCCTGGGTCAGGAAGATCCCCTGGAAGAGGGCATGGCAACCCACTCCAGCATTCTTGTGCCTGGTGAATCCTATAGACAGAGGAGCCTGGCAGGCTACAATCCATGGGGTCGCAAAGAGTTAGACATGACTGAGGCGACTAAGTACACACACATGGGGCCCTTATTAGGATGTTCCAAAAATCATAGGAAATTGACCCCATTATCACAGTATTAACTTGATTCTTAATTCATTAAACCATCTAAACAACCAAGAATTTGTTTTCTAATGTACAGAATTTTGGAGCAAGGGGGCATTTCCTTTAAAGTATGACAGTAGCATAAACCGGAGAAGGCAATGGCACCCCACTCCAGTACTCTTGCCTGGAAAATCCCATGGATAGAGGAGCCTGGTAGGCTGCGGTCCATGGGGTCGCTGAGGGTCAGACACGACTGAGCGACTTCACTTTCACTTTTCACTTTCATGCATTGGAGAAGGAAATGGCAACCCACTCCAGTGTTCTTGCCTGGAGAATCCCAGGGACGGGGGAGCCTGGTGGGCTGCCGTCTATGGGGTCGCACAGAGTCGGACATGACTGAAGCGACTCAGCAGCAGCAGCAGCATAAACATGCACAACTGAAAACTAAGCTTTGTAATGGTTATTTTAAGTAGCAAAAGGAAGGCTAGAAAAATACTAGAAACTTCCTTACAGTGACACATTCTTGCTAAAGAAAAAGTTCATTAAAAGCAACACTCAGATGGAACAAGTATAGAAATGTATCTATTTGGCTGATGCAGCTGTGGAGAGACTGAGGAGGGCCCCAGAGCAGAGCTACTCAGGTAGTTGGAAATTTGTACTGATCTGTGAGTAGTTTACCACTCTGTGACAAGACGAGTTAGAAATTCAGTTTTTAGAAACTTTTTAGCATTTTATTTTTTCATATTCATTTAGGCTGTGCCGTGTGGCATGTGGGATCTTAAATCCTCGACCAGGGATCAAACTGGTGCCCTATGCATTGGGAGCGTCGAGCCTTAACCACTGGATTGTCAAGGAAGTCCCCGGCATTCCGACATTGCTATAATATCTGAACGCATAAAGAGTGGCTTTATCAGGCAGAAGGGATTTGGTCAGTTTGGTGTTGTCAAACTTATATGGTGGGTCGCCCACAATATGAACTGTGCATATGGAAAACATACTGGTGGGCAAAGGACAGGATACTTGTAAAACAGAACACCTGGTCCTTTACCAAAGGACCTTTACCAGTCTAAGAAAGACTGCTTTATCTTTCCATGAGCCCTAGAAGAGTTCAAATAGTATTTTTGGAACAGACAGTAACCTGAGGCCAATCAAATCATGTTCAATGAAAATGAAAATGAAAATGAATGTCTCAGGAACAAAACTAAGGTGGTACCTGTTTAGGTTCTTGGAGTAAGTCCTGGCCAGGCCACAGAAGTGAGAATGTGTAAAAGAAAACTGGCACATGGATCAAGGGGCAGGGCCCTTCTGTCCTTCCCACCCCCCTTCCCATCCTCGTTCAGTTTTTGGCTAGAGCTATAAGGAGACAATTTTGGCCATTCATGTCCTGTGACCACCATCACAGGTCTGCTTGTACTTTCCCATCTCTTGCAGAGGTGAGGAGTCTCAGACTCAGGCCTGGGTTCTTCCCTACTGTGAGGTACAATAGCTGGACCTTCCTAAACAGCCTGAGGTCTTAAAAATATTTCCTTCCTCACCAATACCACAGAACGTGTAGGGGATCTTAAGGGGAGAAAAGTCTTAACCCAAGGGAAAGTGTCATGTCAGGTGATCAGAATGCCACAAATGGTAAGTACAAATTTGCTCTGGTAGTTATTTTCTGAGTGCTGAACCAGGACAGCCAGCTGGTCTGAACCAGAATATCCACCAACATGTGGTACCCAAGATCTACAGATCCACTGGCTCCCATAGTGAAAGGCAAGGTCAGCTCCAACAAAAAAAATTTAGAAAACATGTTAACAATACATTACTAATATTAACATAATAATGTAAAATGTTAAAATACAATACCAACTGAAAGGCTTCAAAAACAGAGAAAATGAGGAATGGTGGTCATTCAGTCTGCTCTACCAACTGAGGTGCAGACTGAGCTGGGAAGAGACGTGATGGTAGAACCCAGCAGTGTTAAGCTAACACACCTCACACGGCAGCGTAGAGAAGCTGAGGAAGATTAGGAAAAGAGTTGGATGAAATACAGACTACCGTCCTCACTCAGAATATTTATTTGTCAGGAAAAAGGGCGCAGGCAGCATCCCACCTCCCTTTTCCCAAGCTACCTCCCTGAATCAATGGGCAGCAGTCAAAGAAATCAGAAGTGTAAGTGTGTAAAAGAAAACGGTATGCAACTGGGGAAGAGCAGTCATTCACTTCCTAGACACACTATAATTACAGGCTTGCCAGCGAGACAGCAGGGCTGGTGAGAGTGGTGGATGGACTAGAACAGGGGAAACAGGACAGGACTTTTTCCTCACAGTTTGGGCTCAGAGAAGGGTTGGAATAAAGAGATATTTAAAGTAGAGAGATGAGAGGAGAGGTAGGGGGTAAAGGAAGGTCAAGGGCTGAGTTCACCCAGATCACATAGCATTATAGAAAGAACCAGGGCAGCTGCTTGAGTTCTCAGGCTGGACAGGGAGCTGAGGACTCTGTACCTGGAGAGAGAATTCCAGGGCTTCTCTTTCAACCTGTGATTAGATGCAAAAGGCCCCCACTTACTTTGGAGAATTCACAACAGTCTGAAGGCAAGAGGGTGTGGTGACAGACCTACGGCCCCAGCCCAGGCTAAGTTTCTTTGCACTCATTCCCAAAGGCCCTGCTTAAGAGAAGTACAGAAATACAGAGTCTTAGGACGCTGTCCCTGATCCCCAGGTCCAAGAGAGGGAGGAGAGACAAGGCACGAAGACCTCGGGTACAAAAGTGAACATCAGTGTGGCCCTGTGTAACATGACTTTGGGAGAGGGAAAAAGGTGCCTGCCCCCAAAGAGTTGCCTTCCTTCACTTGGAAGGTAGCTGGGCCTTTGCTAGCAGCAGAAACCACAATGGAAAGGTTCACAGTAATGATCTGCAGAACAGGCCTTATTCCTACAAAGAGAAAAAGCCTCAGCTGGTATGACACAATCTTGGGTGGGATGACAGATGGCAGTGGGCAGCCACTCTGGTAGACGACACTCCTGCCTCAGTTCTCAGTGCTTCTTCTGACTCCAGACGTTCCCCCATGGCTGGGAATCAGGGAAGAAAGTGTGCTGTGTTTCACATGATCAGACACTGTTCGCCATTGGCACCTGGTGGGCCCGATAGATTAAGGGCATCCAGGTCAAAGTTGAGGCCAGGAGGCTGGAGAAGAGATGAAGGGACTCAGATAACTCCTCCCATTTCAAAAAGTTAGAGCTTTTGAAGGTCTATCCCCTGCAGCCACTATTATTACCTTAGGCGGAATCACTAAAGGTTACAGAATAATGGAAACTTGGGCTCAGATTAAAGTCTACAAGATGGTATACTCACCATCTCCCCAGCAAGCTCTTTTGGAGGATGGCCCAAATCTTGTAGCTGGAAAATAAGGAGGAACACGAGATAAGCCCGTGCCTTGTGGCCTCCCCTGTGCGCCCTCCCCAACTTTGGTTCGGCTGTGTGGCCTCCTTTCAGGATCTGCCTGCAATGAACACTCAAGCAGACAGCAGCAGCAGGCAGACAGTGAAAGGCCTTACCTGCTGCATAAGATCCAGCACCACCTCAAAACGAGCCTTCTGAGTGGCCTCACTGTCTGTGGGGGTCTCTGCCTCAAACTGCTCACATATTTTGCCCATGACACTATGTTGTTCCTGATATTTTTCAAATTGCTCTGGAGGTAGAGAGTCTCGGTGAGCCTGCAACCATTCTGGATACTAAGTAAACAGAGAATGGGTGGTGAAGAATTAAGTGAACAATGCGTAAGTAAGGGTCATAAAATACGAAGAACACGAAGGGGCCAGAAAGAGAAGAGAAGGAAAAACTAAATAAGCAAGTTTAGCATGAGAAGCAGCACTGACTTCAATCAGATCACCTGGCTATGCTAGCCTTTATGGTCACCATTTATGACAAACTTTTTCTGTGACGAGCCAGATGGTCAATATTTGAGGCTTTAAGGGCCACATATGGTTTCAGTCACATATTCCTTCTTTTGTGTTTAACAACTTTTAGAAGTCTCTCCAGTAACACTATAAACTCTTTGATGGCAGAGACCATCATTTAAACTACTCTTAAAACTGTTCACAGCATAAAGTCAGTAAACCATCTGGAGATGGTTTAAAAATTGGAGAAATGAACGAAATTGGAAATGCAAGAAGGAGTTGATCAGACAACAACAGAGTCTTAGACTAGTTTATAGAAAACTATTAATAGAGCTGAAGGATTTCCCCTTCTACCTTAAATATCCTCAGTAAAGTAGCTTTACTCTCTTGGAGACACAACTCCTCCCTAACTCTCCCCCTCCAAATAAATAAACAAAGGAGAAAAAAACAGATGAACTTGTACACTTGAATTACTGTCTTTACAGTCTCTAAATAGACAAAGTAGCCCATAGGAGTTGATACAATGAGGAATAAGGAGGAAAAGCATAAACAGAAGTTCACAAACCTTTTCTGTGATTTCCTTCAGTGACGGGTACAGCACATCCCTGGACAGTAGGTTCTGCATGATACTCTGCATGATGGGGAGGATGGTCCCTTCCCCATCCCCTTCGTCCATGCCCAGCCCTTCCATGGCCTTGGTCAGTTCCTCTTCTGACATGCCAGAGTTCTGGAAAGGACAGAAGAGAAATGAGCAAGTATACCACCTTCTTGGGACACTTACCAACTTTTCAGGTGGGAAAGAACTATTTAAACATGCCTGTAGCAAAATAGTGAGGCAAGAACAGACTTGAGATGATAGCCAAGAGAGTCTGTCTTTTGAGACTCTGCTGGTGAAGTCTCTGTGAGTGGGACCCTTGTGGTTCCCTATCTCTTCCCCCTCACCTGAAGGTCAGTGGCATTCTTGGCTAGTCCACTTAACGTCTCCTTTAGGCAAGAGGTGAATTCTTGTTGGGAAGTCGCATCACTGCCTAGGAGAGATGAAAAGAGCCTAAGTCATTTAGGATTTTAACTGTTTGCTTGCTTAGACTGACCTGGTTACCAGCTTGGACATGGAGCATTTATTAGTGAATTACTACACTCCAAATCTTTGAATACTCTACGTTTATCTTCATAGTTATTTCCACAAATCTACGTGGACTGTGTCTCAGTTTGTTCTCTACAATGACACCCACATTAACACTGATCTTTAAAATTATCCCTTTTCAATAATCTTTTCTGTTACTTTCCAACCTATCTCACCCCTTTCATTAAACAGGGTCTCCTTTTTCCTTCCATCTCCTCCCCTATACCATGGCAGTGGTATCATAATTCCTGTCAACTTTTACAAAAAATTTTGGTGTTGTCAAGGGACAATAACCCAAGAGGTTTGTTCAGATATTTCCCACTGTTTCCCCTCCTTACCTACTCTCCCAGCAGCCTCTGAAAGCTTTTGGAACTGCTCTACCAGGTGGGGCTCTTCCTCAGCCAACTCTTTCATTGCTTTCTCAAACTCTGCAGTGGCTTGGGAAGCCAGCTCGCTGTCAAACAGTTCCTGGAAAAACTTCTCCTGGGAAGCGAAGAGGGCATCCTGCAGGCGACAACGTGGCCAAAGTACATCTCTTACTTGGCGCCCCACTGTACATGGTTTCTGACAGAAGCCACAGGCAGTGGCTCTGGGAGATGCAGTGCTTCCCTCCTACCCACCTCAACTGGACATTCTGACTACTTCTCCTTATGAGAACAGCAAAAAGGCATCCGGCCACTGAGGGAAGGCAATGGGCTGGCATTCCCAATCCAACCATTTAAATCTGTTCTTTGAGATCCCTCTACTTAATCTCAAGTCCCTGTTTCACAAGGACTGAGGCCTGCAAGAGCACTCAGCAATGTGAGGCCAAGGCACCCTCCCCGACTCCCTTCTGGCCCACAAGGGCCTGCCCCACCTCTGCTTGGAGCTGCACACCCATCCCCTCCCCATCCCTTAAGTGGGTAGAATTTATACTTTGGCAGTGTCTCCTGGCGATCTCTTCTGGGGCCCTGAAGCATCAGGGGCCGTGGTGGTAGGAGGGGGTGCTGGGGAGGGTTTGGCCTTATCGAAATCATCAAGAGCACCTTCAGAGACAAGAGACACAGTGTATATGTTGGTGATGGATGAGAATGCAAGGCTAGAGGGGTTTCTGAGCAAAGCATTAAGAAAACAATCTTTCAAGCTGCCAACCTTCCTAAAATGCTCTCCTTTTTTGAGTCTCCCTCTCCTGACCCACTCTTCAATAAGCTTCTCCCTCCCCCTCCCCAATATCTAATGTATTGTAATCATAGAGGAAGAAATCTCTTAAGGTGGAAAAAACATCTCTCAAAGCTGTAAGACGACAGTTCATCTACATGATGCCTCTTTGCCATACTTCAATGGTTCCTAGAAATCCCATACAGATATTCAAGGGGAACAGAGAACACAGATGTCCTTAACCTCCCTAGAACTCACTCTGGAGCCCTACAAGGAATAATCTTTGGCAAGAGAGCAGAAGCCTTAAGATATTTCACCCAGCTTCCCATGGGTCCTGGTACAAACTGAGGGACTCCATATTATACTCCACCGGAGGGCCCTGAACTCTCTTTTCTCTTTCAATTTAGCTCTCCCTCCCCAGAGTTGCTAGAGCTCCCTGTGGCCTCATCTCTGCAGACTCACACAGTCACTTAGCACTTCTCACCATTTCTGTTTATCTTTCCACCTGCCCACTCTGTGACTGAGCAAGAGACAAAAAGTATTCACCTCTACCCTGAAAAACCTCTGTTCTCACCACCACTATATTTGCCAGGCCTAGGGCTAAGACACCAGCCCCACTCTGGACAAGAAACCAAACCAGAGAGGAGTGGATGGCAGGGCTGAGAAGGAAAAGTACAGCCGCCTCCTTTCAAAAGAGAACTGTCTTCCCCTGAGGCTGTCTCACCCTGTTTTTCAAAATAATGGGAAGGGTTTGAGCTCTGACATGATGAAAGAACTGGAAAGGGGCCTGGTGGATGAAAGGACTGGGAGAAAGAAAGGAGTGTCTTTTCTATTAAGGAGGGCAGAAGCGTGCACAGAAGAACGCACTACAGGCTTGCTAATAGTTAATGGAAGCAATCCGTGGTGGTTCGGTTCGCTGCCCCCCGAGGACCAAATGCTGCTGCTGGTGGGGAGAAAGTCAAGACTTCAGAACTTACTAATCTAAAGTAAGGGGAGTTTGGAAAGGGAGCGTGAAACGTCCTCTGGGTTAGTTTCCCCTCCGGCAGGGCGATCAACAGTGTGGGCCGTTCAGGGACCCAGAGAGAACTCCTCAACTACCGCTGTAGAGGAAGGAGAGGGTGACCCAGAGATTTTCTCGAGGGTCGCAGTCAGACTCTCCGCCCCCGGCCAGCCTTTGGAGAGCCTTACTTGCTCCGCCCCAAACATCGCAGGTTTACCTACCCCCCTGAATGGACCCTTACATCCGCCCTCTTTGGGGCTTTCCCATGACGGGCTCTTACTTTCCAGAAGCTCTTCCAATTCCCGGTCAGCTTCGGCCCGGACGCCACCGTCCCCCTCAGCCGCGGCCATCTTGCCACCTCTGACTTGCCGTAGGAGGTGGGAATCCGCAGCTCCGCTCGCCCCGCCCCCGAGCCCGCCCCCTCTGCTCGCGCAACCAATGGTATTGTTGGTCCGTGCCAGGCCGCCATTTTTAAAGGGACAGGAGGCTCCAATTCCCACCCCTGCCACCTCTCTTCTTTCTACTGACACGTTGACTTAACAGAGGTGAGTTTACTCTTACTTTCTGCCAGGTTTTTTTTTTCTTTTACTGGCCTGGCTTCCTTTCTTTCAACTTCCCACATTACCTGGCTTCCTTATTATTTTTTCCAGAGCTGTGGGTATGCCAAACTGGGACAAACTGCTACGAGCCACCAGAAGCTGTGCATTTGTAATCAGTAAGGCAGTTGCAGTTACGGCATACCCAACATGGTAGTTTTATCTCACTTCAGTATTTTACTCACATGTCATCTTCTCTGAAATGCCTTCTTTGGCCTCACTAAATAAAACTGCAACCCCTCCCACACACATACATATACAAATCCTGTCCACTTTCCCTCCATTTTTCTCAACCCTTACCTCTATCTGACATACTATATGTTTTACTTATTTAGCATTTCTATCTCCCCTTAAGCCCTTTGCAATTTAAGCACGATGATGGCAAGGATTTTCATCTGTCATCTTCAGTGCTGCATCCCTAGCTCCTGAGCTAGGGATTAAAACTTAGGCATTCATTGTCTACTCTTTGCTCTCTCAGATCCTAAAGAGGCATGTTTCTCTGCAGAATCTACTGGCTATCTCACATTTCCTGTACCCCATTAAAACTATCACAGGGCCAAGAACTTAGAACTCGATTATTAATCAAATCGGGTAGAAAAGTGACTCTTGGACTTTGGATTAAGCAAAAAGGCTACTGTAGAGTTCCCTTCCCTGAACAGAAAAACATCTACTTGTGCTTTATTGACTACACCAAAGCCTTTGACTCTGTGGTTCACAACAAACTGTGGAAAATTCTTCAAGAGATGAGAATACCAGACCACCTGATCTGCCTCCTGAGAAATCTGTATGCAGGTCAAGAAGCAACAGTTAGAACAGGACATGGAACAACAGACTGGTTCCAAATTGGGAAAGGAATCCACCAAAGCTATATATTGCCACCCTGCTTATTTAAAGTATATGCAAAGTACATCATGAGAAATGCTGGGCTGGATGAAACACAAGCTGGAAACAAGATTGCCGGAAGAAATATCAATAACCTCAGGCATGCAGATGACACCACCCTTATGGCAGAAAGTGAAGAAGAACTAAAGAGCCTCTTGATGAAAGTGAAAGAGGAGAGTGAAAAAGTTGGCTTAAAACTCAATATTCAGAAAGCTAAGATAATGCATCTGATCCCATCACTTCATGGCAAATAGATGGGAAACAATGGAAACAGTGACAGAATTTATTTTCTTGGGCTCCAGGATCATTGCAGATGGTGACTGCAGCCATGAAATTAAAAGACACTTGCTCCTTGGAAGAAAAGCTATGACCAACCTAGACAGCATTTTAAAAAGCAGAGACATTACTTTACCACAAAGTTCTATCTAGTCAAAGCTATGGTTTTCCCAGTAGTCATGTATGGATATGAAAGTTGGAGTATAAAGAAAGCTGAGCATTGAAGAAGTGATGCTTTTGAACTGTGGTGTTGGAGAAGACTCTTGAGAGTCCCTTGGACTGCAAGGAGATCCAATCAGTCCATTCTAAAGGAGATCAGTCCTGGGTATTCATTGGAAGGACTGATACTGAAGCTGAAACTCCAATACTTTTGCCACCTGATAGAAAGAACTGACTCCTTGGAAAAGACCCTGATGCTGGGAAAGATTGAAGGCAGGGGGAAGAGGGGACGACAGAGAATGACATGGTTGGATGCATCACCGACTCAATGGACATGAGTTTGAGCAAGCTTCTGGAGTTGGTGATGGACAGGGAAGCCTGGTGTGCTGCAGTCCATGGGGTCACAAAGAGTTGGACACGACTGAGTGACTGAAGTGAACTTCCCTGACTTATAGCCTTTTCTCTACACAGAAGTCAATCATGTGTAGTTGGGGGAGACTCAGATAAAGACAACTCCAGACATCCCTTCCCTTCTCTGGAATTGTTCTATTTAGATCTGCCAGAATGCATCAACTGCCTTAGACAAACCTACTTTACCACTTAGAGGGCATCTGCTGTTGTTCAAAATCCTATGTGGGGCACCATGGAGGACAGAGAGATAAATCAGGACCAGCCCTTGCTGTTAAGGTAGTTGTCTGGGCATTAGGCTGGAGGTGGGTATAGACATAGACACAGCAAGTATGGCCAAGGTCATTGTCTTATAAGAATTCAGGATAAAGTATCATAAAGTTTAAAAGGGAGAAACCACATCTAAATGAAAAAAGTCACTTCCTGACTTTCATCCTTAGCTTCCTAAACACACTTGAGTACTATGTCAAGCACCAGATTAGGTACTCTTTCCTTGACATATAAGGCACATACTTTTAAAGTCATACCTGTGCAAAACCTGCTGTGATCGTCCAAGCACACGTACTGTAACTTGGGAAAAACACTCTGAACTAGAAGTCAGAAGACCTAAATGCTAGTCTCAACTCTGTTATTAAATTGCTTTGCTCAAAACCTTTCTCCACTCTAGGACTCTATTACAAATATGATTAAAAAAAAAAAACAAAAAACATGAAAGCTGAAACTCTAAGGTTGTTTTCACATCTAAACTTCTGTAATCTAATTCTTCCCTGATTAATCTCTTTCTCCCCAATAGCTGTAACATCTATTCCAGGTTAACTCCAAACTGCTTACATGTGTCTCTCTAATACAACTGTAGTTACAACAAGCACATGTTACAGGTATTTCTATTGGCTTCACATTAATATAGTACCATAAGTATGCTAATAAGGAAAGTATCAGATAGTAATTGAATGGAGTTGAAAATAGGCATGGTTGTTCTATTTCTTAAACTCGCTTTACCATTTTTTATGAATTTGTTTACTGGTTGCACGGGGTCTTTGTTGGTGTATGCACTTTCTTTAGTTATGGAGACAGGGGGCTGCGCTTCAGTTGCGGTGCATGGCTTCTCGTTGTGGAGCGCACGCTCTAGGTGTGCAGGTTCAATAGTTGTGGTGCATGGGCTTAATTGTTCCATGGCATGTGCAGTCTTCCCAGACCAGGGATTGATCCCATGTCTCCTTCATTGGCAGGTGGATTCCTATCCACTGTACCACCAGGGAAGTCCATTAAACTTGCTTTACTACTGAAACGCCTAACACCTCATCTCAGTATTTACTCATCTCCTACCTTTCATGTATAGTGAACATTGCTGCAAGAGTATTTTACAGCCTTTTCTTTGTATCACTCTCTTGATTAAGGACATTTTTGGTTCTCCACTGTTTATTCAGTTCAGTTCAGTTCAGTCGCTCAGTCATGTCCAACTCTTTGCATCCTCGTGAACTACAGCACGCCAGGCCTCCCTGTCCATCACCAACTCCCAGAGTTCACCCAAACTCATGTCCATTGAGTCGGTGATGCCATCCAGCCATCTCATCCTCTGTCGTCCCCTTCTCCTCCTGCCCGCAATCCCTCCCAGCATCAGGGTCTTTTTCAGTGAGTTAACTCTTCGCATCAGGTGGCCAAAGTATTGGAATTTCAGCTTCAGCATCAGTCCTTCCAATGAACACCCAGGACTGATCTCCTTTAGGATGGACTAGTTGGATCTCCTTGCAGTCCAACAGACTCTCAAGAGTCTTCTCTAATACCACAGTTCAAAAGCATCAATTCTTCGGCATTCAGCTTTCTTCACAGTCCAACTCTCACATCCATACATGACCACTGGAAAAACTATAGCCTTGACTAGATGGACCTTTGTTGGCAAAGCAATCAGAACACTGCTGCAAGAATATTTTACAGCCTTTTCTTTGTATTACTCTCTTGATTAAGGACATTTTTGGTTCTCCACTGTTTATTAATCAGCTTCAAATTCTTGTCTGGTATTCAACTACTTCACATTTATCCATTTTGTTTCCCAGTTGGTGATGGACAGGGAGGCCTGGCGTGCTGCAGTCCATGGGGTGGCAAAGAGTCGGACACGACTAAGCTGAACTAAGATTATGTAAGCTTCATGAGGATTGTCCACTTTTTTCATATCCCTTAGTTCATTATGTTTATATTGATATGCAAAACTAATTTTATAATTTAAGTTTTAAACTTAAAAAACTTTTACCAAAATAATCAACTTGCCTAGGTTACAATAAGAATGTTTATAACTGTTATGAAATTAGTATGCAAATTTTTTGAAAAGGTAGACTTATTTTGGGGATACTATGTTTAAGAAGGCATCTTTTTTAAAAAAATTTTAAAATGTGAGATCTTAGTTCCCCAACTAGGGATTGAACCTGTGCCTCATAGAGTGGAAGTACAGTCTTAACCACTGGACCAAGGAAGTACCAAGAAAGCATCTTTTAAAGCTAAAAAGATACATAGGCCTGCACTCTTTGATGTAGGAATCACACAATTCTAGGAGTTTATCCTCCAGGCTCACTTTCCCCACCTGTAGAATGTATGTTCAAGATATTCATTGCACCACTGTTTATAATAGTCAAATATCAATCAATAAGTATATCCATCAATAAAAAGACAACTTAAAATCCTTAAGTAGTATGCTTCCATTTAGATACAAATAGGGGGATAGGGAAGAACACATTGACATCTGCTTGTATATACATTTTAAAAAAAACCTCTGGCAGGATTTAAGGAAGCTAACAATGGCAGTTACCTGTTTTGGGGAAGGTGATAGGAACTGGGTGGCTGAGGGAAAGCAGAGGAGGAAGACATCACTGAATAGCTTTCTAAATTTATTGATTTGTGAACTAAATGTACTGTTTATTGAAAACATGAATTTGAAATGACAGTACATATTTTCATCAAAGGTGCATTATATCACACTACCAAATTAATCTTATTACATGACAAGCAAAATATGTTGTACTATATAGAGTGTATTACTAATTAGCAATAGATGGAAGGTTACAGTCAACAATGGAATAGGGAACTACTTGCTTTCTACCATTCTCACAGTAGTTTACTTTAAAAAAATCAATGGGTATTTACTATCTTTGTAATTAAAAATAATTATTGAAGGAAAGATATCTGCTTGGATGGGGCAGCTACATGAAGTAAGGAGGAATGTGAGAGTGTCCAGGAAACAAATGACACACCACAAAACTCTCATAAAAATGTATTTTATTTCGTGTGAGAAACAAAATACAAGAACAATCTTTGGAAAGAATAAATCAACAAAAAGTGATATGCATTTCTGGGAAAACAAACAGTTTCTTCTCAGACTTTAAGTTTCTGGGCACAGAGAGGCTATATCTGCCTAGGAGTTTAAATGCCCAAGGAAAATGGGGATGGCTAAGAGCTTGGTATGACTGAGTTAAAGATGCTATCTTATTTATTACATCTCATTCCTTTCTAACAAAAGGTACACATGGGGTGGAAAGGGAAAGGATAAATATCGAAGGAATTTACTATTTAAATGTTCATCACAAATGTTCTTTGAGAGATCTAGGCTGGAAAGGCAAGGCTAAGTGTGACCACAACTATAAGTCACCTTGAGAAGATGAGAGGTTCTCAGAGGCGACAACAACAAAAAAGTCAGGTTTACACTTGATTAGCCATACAAGAAGAGAAAAGGACATTAGATTTTAAGGCAGGGAGAACTAAACACCAACACGAAGAGTAGTTAAGGAAGAAAGAGCTAGAAGAATATAAAGACTCTGCAGGAAACATGGTGTTTCACCCTACACACAGAAAGGGGCCTCAGCGAAACTGCAGAGGGCTGATCCTCAAACCGATCACGTCTTTGCCAATCTCTGTCACCTGTGGAAGAAGAAAAAAGATTAGGGGTTTTTGAGGGTGAGAAGCCTAGAGAGTCTACTCCCTGCCCTCCTAGTGAGCACAGGAGAGTGCTTTGTTATGGTTACTGATTGGTAAGGAGTGGTGGGGAGAAGTTCTACCTTTCTCCAATGTCATTACCTTAAGGTGTGAGGCGGGAATACAGGAAACAAAAGGACCAACATGCCTTCTTTCCCCTTCCCTCAATACTCTAGATTCATTTCTCAAGGACAGTACTTACCGTGGTGACCTTGCAGATCTGACCCTTAAACTCAGGGGAATAGCAGGCCCCACTGAGCGGACATTTCTCCACTGGCTTTCCACGGTAGATGGGCCGATAAGATGCAGCACAGATGTCGAAAGGGTTGTGCATGTCATAATTGAGCTGATAGGCATCTGTGGGGTTTTTCTCACAGGCAGACAGGATTTTGCGGGTCTAAGGGAGGGAAGGAATGTTTTATTTAAAAGGACTGAAAACTGCACACCACAACTCAAATGACCTCAACACCATGGTTTAGCAGTTTCTTTGATGCAAGAAGCAATTGTACTGAGTGAATACAGAATATGTCCTCCGCACAGGTCATATGAAGGAATAATAACTGCCATTCCTATTGTATCAGGGTTTTTCCTTTTCTATCCCAAAGTGGCCCTATGGAACTAGACCCATAGTGAACTGAAGTGAAAAGTCACTCAGTCATGTCCAACTCTGCGACCCCATGGACTATACAGTCCATGGAATTCTCCAGGCCAGAATACTGGAGTAGGTAGCCTTTCCCTTCTCCAGGGGATCTTCCCAATCCAGCGATCGAACCCAGGTTTCCCGCACTGCAGGTGGATTCTTTTACCAGCTGAGCCACAGGGGAAGGCCAACTAGACCCATACTTCTCCACGAAGTCTGAGAATTGTCAGGGTTAGCCAGGAAAGGGTTAATACTGGCTTTCACTGCCCAAATAAAAAAGCTTTCAGAAAGCACAAGTAATGGGACATGTATATATATGGAGGTAACTGGTGTTGGTAAGGAGAAACCTTGAACTTAAGGACAGTGCGGGGCTGACTTTCAGCTACAGAGGAGCTATTTGATGTCACAGGTCACATTCTCACAGTGGAGCAATGTCTGAGTAAGGTATTTGCTTAGTTTCCAGGAGTTAAAGGGGGTCCTCATGCCATACAGAGGTCCTCATCCTCTGTATGTAAACAGAGGATGGCATCTTGTTGGCTCTTTTGTTGAATGCTGTAATACAACACTTTGTTTCTGAGACAAGAACCTTGGTCTTCGACCCCCTCCATGTAAGAGGAGATCCAGTTCTCCTATGCTCACTGAAGGAGTTCCCATATACCTGTTGAGCCACCTCCGGCTTGGGCCCGAGTTCCAACAGGCGCCGAGCAAAGGCGGCAGCAGTCCTGAAGTTCTTGAGCTTGAAGAAGAGGTTGAGGGCTGTACGCAACACCAGGATCATGTGCACTGGCTGCAGGTTTGAGTGGGTGAAATAGGCTGCCATCTGGTGGACAGAAGGAGGAACATGTCAGGCTGATGCTAAAGCTAGGCTAGATCATTTATAAGTTGTTGCACATGCATTAAAAACACAACAAAACAACCAAATAAAAACCGGACTGGCTATAAAACAGAGAAAGCTTCTGCCTTCTAGTTATAGAGAACTTATGGGATGAGGAAGAAAGGTGGAGAAATACATTCTATTGTCACAGAAACAGGCCCAAATTTCTCTTACTCCCCATATTGAGACCTAAAGAATTCAGACTCCATAGAGGCTTCCCAGGTGGCACTAGCAGTAAAGAACCCACCTGCCAGGGCAGGAGAGGTAAGAGACCCTGGTTCGATCCCTGGGTAGGGAAGATCCCCTGGAGACGGAAATGGCAACCCACTCCAGTATTCTTGCCTGGAGAATCCCATGGACAGAGGAGCCTGGCGGGCTACAGTCCAGAGGGTCGCAAAGAGTCGGACACGACTGAAGTGACTTACTATTTATTCATTCAGAGGGTATAAGGGAGGATGCCTCTGTACTGCTCAGAGGTCTTACCTCACAGATGCGCTTCTGCTGTTCTAGAGTTTCCTTGGGCAGTTTCTTCCTTTCTGTCTCCATGGACAAACCCACAATGTACTCACGGCAAATGGTGATAAGCTGCTGAGCCTGGAGATAGGGGACAAAAGAAGGTCACGGTACAGATGCACGACTGGGGGGGTGCCTAGCACTGTGACAAGCAGCTAGACTGCTCTCACCTCTGCAATCTCTTGTTTATTGTCTACAACAAGAAGTGGCACGCTGAGTAAAATGGACCGGAATTTTTCCACAGCCTCCTCAAACTTGCCAACTGTGGTGAGCTGGTAGCACAGCTGCAACCGTTGGATGAGGTCATTAAGCTTCAGGCCCACAGCTGGTACACCGTTCTTCAGCCCTGCATCCTTCCTGAAAGAGAAAAGTAGAAAGAAGACAGGATGATTAGGAGCCCACCTCAACCTAACTTCTTCCGGAAACATGATCACAACAGCCTACAGTGAAAAAAGCCAGGGAAAAGTGGCAAGTCAAAGATCTTTTCCTACTAGGAAACATCAGCTCTGGGACAATGCTGATATTCCCTGAGGCTACCATCTGAAATACCTACCACAAGCTGGAACAGAGAGAAGCAAGGGGCCTTACCAATTGCGATTAGGATAGCCATACATGGAGGGCAGGCAGGGCAGAGCCTGATAGGTGGTGCGGCCTCGGGCATAGGTCTGCAGGAACAGTTGCTTGTAGGGGCCAAACTGGGTTACCCCTACTTGGTCGTGAAGGAGCTGGAATACAAGGGGAAGAAAACATGAGGATCTGAGCTCTGCTACTTAAAAACTAGTTGACCCTGGGCAAGGTATTTAAGTTCTCTCTACTTGGTTCCTCATCAATAAATTATATTTAATTATAGGACCTACTTCATTAAATAATACCCATAAAGCATTCATGATAGTGACTGGCAAACAGTCAACATTAGATGTTAGTGGTTGCTGCAGCTGTTGGTACTGTTATTGCTACCACAGCACATGGCTTAGTGTTCAAAACATACACCTGTTCATGAAGGGGTGAAGGGGTGCTGACTTCATTGATGTGAGCCAGAAAGCAGGCTATAAACCAGTGGAAAATGGCTGGAAGAATCCTCTTTAAGAGATTACTAAGCTGTACTGAAAGCAGATGAGAGGTGATACATACACACCTCTGCCCTTGTGGGTATAATAATTTCCATCTGGTTAAGATGAGTCAGCCATCCCCCTGGGACCCCAGGCACATTCGGTGAAGGCCAAGGTAACTTTAAGACTCACTCGCATGGCTGTTTCAAAAGAGCCGGCCAGGATGTGATCAACTGGAAGCTGAGAGTTATTACACCAGATCTAACAAGGAACAGAAAACCCAAGACAAGTGAACTTTTGCTCTTTCTCTTCCCAACAATCCTACTCTATATCTGTAACAGAAGAGTGTCAATATTCTTTACACATGTAATCAAGTATAGCCACCTCACAAACATTTACCCCTCCAGGGCTGTATTTCTCTGCTTACCTGAGTTGGGCTGGTTCCCTTGGTTGGGGGCACAAAGAACCCATCCTCAGCTCCCCCAGCTGCCCCAGGGGGTATATCCTAGGGGAAAAAGAGAAATGAGTCATTTTTTAAGGCATTCAAGCAATTTGTCCTGATCAGTTCAGTTCAGTCGCACAGTAGCATCTAACTCTTTGCGATCCCATGGACTGTAGCACGCCAACTCCCCGTCTACTCAAACTCATGCCCAATGAGTCGGTGATGCCATCCAACGATCTCATCCTCTGTCGTCCCCTTCTCCTCCCACCTTCAATCTTTTCCCAGCATCAGGGTCTTTTCCAATGAGTCAGCTCTTTGCATCAGGTGGCCAAAGTATTGGAGTTTCAGCTTCAGCATCATTCCTTCCAATGAATACTCAGGACTGATTTCCTTTAGAATGGACTGGTTGGATCTCCTTGCAGTCCAACGGACTCTCAAGAGTCTTCTCCACCACCACAGTTCAAAAGCATCAATTCTTCAATTGATGCTTCAAAAGCATCAATTTGTCCTGATAAATCTAAACAAAACTATCTTATTCCCAGCCTCTGCTGGTGAGGGGTGGTGGTTGTGGAAGATGATTCTCAAAATAGTAGAAATTTCAGTAGTTGTAACAAAAGCTATATACCAAAAGTTCCAATTCAAACAAAAAAGCTTGCTGCCTTTTCATAAGCTGCCACTGTACAACCCTAGTTATGTTCTTCTATCTTTCAAGTGGGAGATAAAGAGCAGATTAGGAGGATCTAGATCTCCGCCCTTTTGGGGTCCTTAGGACAGGGGTCGGGGGGTGACAAGGCTGCTGACCTCCACAGGGGTAAATGGAGAGAACCATACAAGGGTGAGAATTCCACTTACCAGCTCAGGAGGAAGCTCCAGATCTTCTTCCACATCCCAGCCACCTCCTTCTTCTTGTCCCTTGCCAAGAGCATCATCCCCCAAACCTTCTGTAGCCTCTACAAACCCATCTGTAAGGAAAATCCAGGCACAAAATAGATTTGCAACATGACAATTTTAGCCAAAGGCAAGAAAAATGTTGGGATCCCATGGTCCAGGACCCTGCAGAACTGCCCACAGCCCAGTCCCACTCCAAGGAGCCCATCTGCCCAGAACAGCCCAAGATGAGCATCTTACCTTCATCCAGCTGCAGCTCAGCATCCTCTCCCCAGCCCTCAGTACCAACAGTGTCAATGTCAATGTCAGCAGCCAGCGCGCCTCCCTTCCCTACAGTGGGAAGGGACAGAAAGGAGCTGGTTACAGTCGGTTAACTCTGAGATTCGGCCTCCTCTGCAGGCAAGATGTATCCCTAAGAAGCAGGAGCCAATGCTTTGTCTACTTACTGTTTTTGTTTATTATTTGTTTTTGTGGTATCTATGTCATGCTAACTTGCAGGTTAGCATAGGTTTCACAGAATGAAGGAATAGAAGAGAGATGAAAACAACTGACCTTCCTGCTACCAAAAACTGCCTCTTAAACAATCTTTTACTAACCAGCCTTCGGTACCAATTCTTGGCATTTCTTGCTGAGATCTTTGCTAAGTTAGCACCACTACTGTGTAAACAGGGTGTGAGGACAAAGGTTAGAGGGGAGGATATGGACGAAAGAGCAGTGCTGGGTACAAAATGCCCAAGGTCTATTTAAGTAGGCTCTTAGTTGCCAAGAAACTCAGAAGAAACAAATTAGTAGACTTTTCCAAGAAAACAGTGTAAAGATGAGTGGCAGTGAGTATACTCACATGACAGAATTGAGGCAGCTGAGGTTTGTATCTTAAGATTGTATGTCATGAATGATAAAACACAGAATGGAGAGTATGACTACATATATGGTAAAACCTAAGAAAATACACCGAAAATTAACAGTGGTTGTTAGAAGCATGAACTAAGAGACCTCTTTCCCTCCTATTTTCTGAATTTTCATGATCTCAGCATGATTTTATTCAGTTTTTAAAAGGCTGTACAATAACTCTGATTGGCATTTCAGTGCTCCATGAGGCGTCACACAGAAAAAAGAATAGATGGAAAGGACATTATGGCTAAGGGTACTCTCTAGAACAGTTTCTCACAAAACAAGCACACAACAAAAATGTTATGGAAGAAGTGGACATTTACCCTTGCTGGCAATGGAGCCCTCAAAGAACCCTTTGGACACAGTCAATAAGGGCCAGTTGGTATCCAACGGCATGATAGGTGCAGGTGGCTGAAGCAACTTGGCATTAGGGTCAATGTCTGGGATCTGGAAGGCAAAAGAAGGTTAAAAGCAAACAGCTCTCAGGAACATTGTAGGGGAGGTTGTGGAGCTTCTTTTGATCTCAGTGGGAGTGACATTTATAAGTTTGAAAGTGAAAGTGAAGTTGCTCAGTCGTGTCCGACTCTTTGTGACCCCATGGACTGTAGCCCACCAGGCTCCTCTGCCCATGGGATTCTCCAGGCAAGAATACTGGAGTGGGTTTGCCATTTCCTTCTCCAGGGGATCTTCCTGACCCAAGGATTGAACCCAGGTCTCCCTCATTGCAGGCAGTCGCTTTAACCTCTGAGCCACCAGGGAAGCCCCTTGTAAGTTTAAATAGTCCCAAGATATCAGAGTTAATCCTGTAATCAGAAACACTTTACATAAAGACTCACTGTCTCCTTCTCTGGGTCAAATGTCTCCTTCAGGCTCTCCGCTTCTTCGTCTAAGCCGTGGGTAGCAGCTGTGAGATAGGCCAGTGACTCTGTGAAGAAAACAGACTTTGTGGTAAAGGTACATTTCCAAGTGTACCATCAGCATCCTGATGTCAGCCTCCTGGTATTCAAGTCCTGGCGTAATCCGCTTCCCTCAAGTGTGGGCTGGACTTATGGACTCACTTCTAATGAACAGCACGTGGGAGAAATGATGGGATGTCATTTGTGAAATCAGCATACAAAGATATGGCTTAATCTGAGGTGCCCCCACCTGCTCTAAGGGAAACCAGCTGCCATACTGTGAACCGCCCTATGGAAAAGCCTACATAGCAGAAAACTGACGTCTTCCAGCAGATAGCCAGCGAGGACCCAAGGCTTGCCCACAGCCACACAGTGAACATGGGAGTGGATCCTCCTCCACTTGAGCCTTGAGAAGTCTGCAGTCTTGGCCAACACCTTGATTGCAGCCTAATGAAAGCTAGTGAGCCAGAGGCTCTCAGCTAAGTCACACTGCAAACTGAGATAATCAATGTTTATTGTTTTAAACTACTGTTTTGGGTAACTAGCTATACAGTGATAAATAACTAAAACAGTTGCTTATCCTTAAGATCTATCAGTGTTAACAAGAACCTTGAACTCATTCCTTTCTCTTCTCTTTCACATCCCACATCAGTCCCCTTCAACAAATTATGTTGGTTCAACCTTTAAAATATATGCCAAATCTGACCACTGCTCAGCTGTTCACAGGCAGCACCTTGGTCCAAACCACATCTTTCACCTTTCTTATTCCCTAATGTATCTCAAGTGCTAGTGTGATGCTTGGTATATACCGTGGGTTCTCAAAAAATATCCCTTAAATATAAAATAAATATATGAGTAAAACCCCCAGACTTGAAGTAAATAATAAAACTCTAATGGCATTCAACCAACTACATTTACTATAGTATCTGCTCCAGGACCTTTTAAAACCCACTTTCCCCGTGATATTAGCTATTTTCCTACCAGTGTCTAGAGAAACTATATTTTCTGGCTGTCCCTCCATTTGGCTTTGAAGAAAGTCTTCTGAGCATGGTAGGAGCATGCGGTCTCTTCTGAAAAATGTGCAATGAAGGAAATCCCCTCACCACTATACATGAATAACTTGCCATAAAGAAAGTACTTCCTGAGGCCACCCCCCACCCCATGTGAGTTCTGGATACTTACTCTGCCCACAGTTCTTCAGGATCCGCACCCGCTCGGACACATCTCCCAGGTAAAGGGCATTCTGATAATGGCCACTCATGTCCTTTCGTATCTCAGCTGCACCAAGACAGTAAGAGGCACTCAGTTAGGTCTTCTCTCTCAAGTTCTCTCTTGCCTCTATTTGCCGTCTTCCTCCCCACAAAGACCCCTCTTCCCATCCTTAGTTTCTGGGGTCTTACCAATCTTCATCATCTTGCGAAGTTTCTCTAGGTTGCCAGTGATAAGGTACAAGAAGGAAAGTTTGTCAAAGTTTTTGGTGCGCTGATAACACATTTCCACAATCTGGTGGTTCCCCTGTAGTAAGGCCACCTCTCCCAGCTTTTCCCAGCAGTTCTTGTCATCTAGTGCTTTGGCTGCTTCCAGAGCAATCTAAAGAATCCCCAGGATTAGAGTTAACAAGTTGGAGGTTATTATGACTGAAAACCAGAGTCTGCAGACAAAATGTCCATCTCTAAATAAATCTTCCAAGCAACTCTTTATACTTCATTCCACCTAGCTTTGCTTTCAGTAATTCTACTGAAAATTCAATCAACAAATGGGATCCCTTAGGATCCATGGATCGAAGTATCAGATCACATTATCTTCCTCCTCAGAAATTTACAACAAAATCATCTTCTAGCAGTTGCTGATTTCATACAGTCAATTGTTGCTTAGCTATCATATTTCCTATCTGCCAGGTCTGACGAACAATGTGGCTCCTCAGAAGAAGTTATGGAAGAAGGAAGTTCAGAACTATTTCCACCAACTTAAAAATAATGTTTACAGACTCTACACCTCAACATTTAGTAAGTGTTCCTTCATCCAAGCAGCCAATCGGCAAATCAATGTCAAGGAAATAATGAGATTTTTCTAATTCTATCCTATCGTGCTTCTGTTGTAAAAGTTATTGAATTCAGACTAACTCAGAATGACAACAACAGTAGAAATGCTGTGGCAGAAGCAAAAATGGGCAAATAAGCAACAGGAAGATGGCTCAACAACTTAAAAAATCCTAAAATTCATTACATTGGCTGAAGAAGCAAGCCCAGGATAATGTCTTCCCAAGGCCACCGTAACCCCCTCGCCTCCTCTGCAACAATATGGGGCTTATAACCCTACTTCTCTCACCTCAATGTTTCCACACTCCAGTGCCAGACTAAAGCGAGTTTTTTCATCCTTGACGAAATGCAGTGCCACTTCAGGATATCCCTTCTTCTGAAGATAAGCAATGATAGACTGGCCTACAAGTTTCGCATTTCTCACCATGTGTAGCACCTAGACATTTGGGGTGGGGTAGGCAGGAAATAGAGATCATTTATAGGAAAAAAGGAGCACTGCCCCTCTCAATACTCCTAATATGCTTCCTCATTTCATACCTCGTCATATTTTCTGTTGATCAGGGCCAGTTTGAACTTGAACTCGGTGGGATCAATGGTGAGCACCCGAGGACGACACTCCCTGTCCAGGCAATATACATTGTTGCCCTTCACCCGCGTGACGTAGATAGGTAAATCCAGAGTTCGGATGATCCCGTAGTCCCTGAGAATAAGAGTTGAAGAGCACAATTTTCAGCAAATGCATGGGTAAATCCAGCCTATAAGGAAGTAAGACAAGTCTAGGACCTAATCTTTTATCTTCTCATTACCCCTTTCTCAAGTGCCATTTGAACAATGGTATAGATGTGAAGTGAGTCAAAAAACAGCAGAACTAAATGCCAGACTTATTTTATTCTCTTGTGTGAAGTGGGAAAAGGTGGGGCAGATGGTATGATTTCTCTTTATAAGCTAATACTCTACAGTCTAAGAGACACAGCTATCAGAACCAGACCTGAAAGTTAAAAATCTTAAGTTCTGATATATAATCACTAGCCCGCTGCTGCTACTGCTTAGTCACTTCAGTTGTGCCCAACTCTCTGATGCTAGGGACTGTAGCCTGTCAGGCTCCTCTGTCCATGGGATTCTCTAGGGAAGAGTACTGGATTGGGTTGGCATGCCCTCCTTCAGGGGATCTTCCAGACCCAGGGATTGAACCCGGGTCTCCTGCACTGCAGGCAGATTCTTTTACCGCTGAGCCACCAGGGAAGCACCACTAGACTACTATCAACAGCTAAATCCTTCCTTATAAGCTATAAGTGAAAGTAGAAGACAGGTACGTGTGAAGACTTCTGACATACAAAGAAATGATGCAAAGCATGTAACGTTTTAAACTAAACGAAAATTAAAAGTTTACAAATGAAAACTTATGACTATAGCTAACACAATACTTGAAGGATAATTTATAGTGTTAAGTACACACATATTAGAAGAATACTCAAAAATTAATGAGCTCTATATGTTTAATATTAGGAGAAAGACTAAAAATTAATAAGTATCCATCTCAAAGACTTTATTGTTCTTTTAAAAGTTAAAAAAGAATATACTTGGAAGGAAAAGAATAAAGCCAATAGTAGAAATTAAGAAATAGAAAACAAAAATACAATAGAGAAGTTCAAATTATTTGAAAATAGCTGAATAAACTAAAAATAAAGTGGAAAAGATTTGTGGACCTACTATGGCAACCCACTCCAACATTCTTGCCTGGAGAATTCCATGGACAGAGGAGCCTGGGGGCTATAGTCCCCAGAGTCACAAACAGTCAGACACAATTGAGAGACTAACACTTTCACTTTCTTCTACCAGATGTAAAGACTTACAAAACTATAACACTCAAGACAGTGCAGAATTCAATCGCAGATAGACAAAAGACCACAAGAAAACAGATCTTTGCATTTCTGTAAACGTGATTCATATATCACAAAGATGGCTCTGCAGAACTATGGGGAAAAGTTGGTATTTTTCAATACACGCTGCTGCTGCTGCTGCTAAGTCGATTCAATCATGTCCGACCCTTTGCGACCCCATAGACGGCAGCCCACCAGGCTCCCCCGTCCCTGGGATTCTCCAGGCAAGGACACTGGAGTGGGTTGCCATTTCCTTCTCCAATGCATGAAAGGGAAAAGTGAAAGTGAAGTCGCTCAGTCAGGTCCGACTCTTTGTGACCCCAAGGACGGCAGCCTACCAGGCTCCTCCGTCCATGGGATTTTCCAGGCAAGAGTACTGGAGTGGGGTGCCATTGCCTTCTCCCTGAGTGTCCTTATGAAAAAGTAAAGCTGAGCCCACTACACCTTATACCATATACAAAAATCAACTTCAGGTAGATTATAGACCTAGATGCAAAAGGCAAAACTATAAAGTTGTCATAGGAAAGGTAAAAGAATGTTCTTATGATCTTGGAGTCAATAAAGATTTCTTAACTAGGACACAAAACTTGATATCCATAAATGATAAGGTGCATAAACTCAACTACATTAAGAACTTCTGTTCATTAAAGGATCTCAAAAGAATAAAAAAATATGCAGCAGAATGGGAGGTGATATTAGTACTTGCAATACACTGCCGTCAAAAGGACTGATGTTCAGATAAATAAAGAACTCCTATAATAAAAGAACAAGGATAACTTATTTAAATGAAAGATAAAAGCCTTGAACAAAATTCATAAGAAAGGAAATACTGATGGATGGCTAAATAAAAAAAGTTGTCTAATCTCCTTGGGAATCAGATAATAGCAACGTAAAATTACAAAATACATCCCATATCTGCCAGTCAAAAATGAGTCTGACAAAGGCAAGTGCCCGCCAGGGTGACAAGCAAGGAAACTTTTATACAATGCTGGGGGGGCATGCAAATTGCTAAAACCACTCTTTCACATTAGTGAGCAAATGTGAAGATAAGCGTGTTCTACGAACCAGCAATTCTGCTCACGGGAAACGCCCTAGAGCAATATATGTGCATATGAACCAGAGTACATATAAGAATGTTTAAAAGAACATTGTTCCTAATAGCCAAAACCTAGAAATCGCCCAACTATTGGTCTAGTATAGAACTGATAAACTGTGCTATATTCATATAAGAGAGTATTATACAACAATGAAAACAAATAAATTAGAGCTATAACATGGATGAATCTTACAAACAATATATTGAGCAAAACAAGCAAAATATAAAATATATTCAGCATGACTTAATTAATATGAAGTTCAAAAGCAGGCAAAATTAAATCATTATTTTATTGATAAAATAATGGTGGTAAAATTGCAAAGAAAAGCAAGGAAGAAATTATCATAAAAGTCAGAATAACGTTTTCTTTGTGTGGTGAAGAGAGAGAGTTGTGATCAATAGGGACCACATGGCAAAGGGAAATGTTCTATTTCTTAACTCGGGTGGCAGTTAACACAGATGTTCATTATATAACTGTTTGCTATTTCATATATTTATAACCTATATAATTTCCTATATTTGTGTCATATTTCACACAATTTTAAAACAGCTGAAAAAAGAATGTTCTGATGCCTCCAGCACATATATGCCAAACAATGCTTTTCCATAAAGACAGTTCAAGGAGGACTTCAGTATGTCTCTTGAGACAGGATAGTGATTTTCAGAAGCCACTTTCTCCCATTCTGTATTTCAGATAATTAACTTACCCAGTGGTGACAGCATATTTGATGTGGTTGCTTGTGGTATAGATAAATACCCCACTCTCATCCCAGGCCCCACTCTTGACACGAATGTTCTCATGAATGTTACATAGAGCCTCCAGTTTGCGGTTACAGATCACAATGGCTGTAAGAGGCATAGGACATGAGTGCTCTGCTGGACAGGGTGAGTGAAGTAGGCTGGCAGGGACGGGGAGGGAGGGGCTGGTCTCAAATCAGGGTGGATATAATCAAGACTTACCATGTTTGGCCAGTAGTGCTACATGGGACATGTCTGCTGACCAGATAACATATTTCACCTTGGAAATCTTCACAGATGCCAGAGTCCTGGGATAGAGAGAAGGGCAAACATGAGTGGGTCTGATCCCCTTGTTCCAGGTTATGACTTACCGCCTCTTCATCTTCAAATTAATGTAAACCCTAATTTCTCTCTTTTTTTTTTTTAGCATTTAATTAATTTTTTAACACCAAAAACATTTTGTACTATGGTATACCTGATTGACAATGTTGTGGCAGTTTCAAGTGAATGGCAAAGGGACTCAGCCATATATACATATGTATCCATTCTCCCCCTAATTTCTTAACACCAAATAAGCATTTTTGTATTACAGTTCGGTGACAAATATTTTGGCTCACACTGTACACTTCCACCTTCCTCAACTCCCTGACCCTCATTCCCATGTGTTATTAGGAACTTGTGTATGTCTATTTTCACCACTGCACCATAAGCTCTGTTAAGTACAGGAACTATGCCATTCATTCCTGTGATCCTATTCTAAGTCCCAAGAGCAATCTTTGTTCAGATAAATGCTCTGAAAACAAATTAACAAGCCCCTTGTAACGCTTGTTGTGTGTGTGTGTACAGGATGGAGGGTGATCACAGAGGGAAGAAACTGATGAGAAAGAGCCTTGGAATTATAGCACAAAAATTGGCCAAGCCACAAGTCAAACTCACTTGGGGAAAAAAGCTCCCACTAAAGATTTCCACCCTCCCCCACTATAAACCTGTCTGCTTAGGGATATCTGACATGTTACCGCTTCTGCTGTACATCAAAGAGCGTGATGGATTCTGCATCTCGAAGCAGGAGGTTGCCTGTGCCAGCATAAAAAATCTCATCGCAGTTAGGCACCTGTACCTTTTTGGTGATCTCATTCTTTAGATTCTTGATCAGAAGCTGAAATGAGTATAAAAGGTGGGGTTAAGAGGAATACATGTAAGACGACGACAGGTGACAATGTCCCTTAGCAATTATTCCTCAGCTTTGATAAACCATTTGTTTTCTTTTTCTGGCTGTCCAGGTCAATCACCACTACATGTAGACCACTCTAGCTAAGATCCTCTTGATAGGGTCTTAATAGCCCTTCTTTTTTCTTCAATTGAAATATCCTAAGTCTAACTAAAATCTGAATTCCTTAATCAACCAGAGAGAGAACAGAGCACTTCTGGGGCTTAAATTTTTGTTAAATATTTTCTTGAGAGAGCTTTGCTTAACTCTTTTAGAATCCATTATATTTTAAATACCAATGGATGTAGTAGGATAAGGCAGAGGATCTACTCCTTATCCAGCTCACCTATTTGGGGCGGGGGGGTGGGGCAGGGGGACAGGCCCAAGCTGCACGGCTTGCGGGATCTTAGTTCTCTGACCAGGGACTGAACTCTGGCCCCGGCAGTAAAAGCACTAAGTCCTAACCACTGGGACTTACCAGCTCACCTATTTCAAATTTGATGTTTCTTTGGCCCCTGTGTTATCAAGAGTGAGTTTAGCTTGGTTCTTAAGCCCAGAGCCACAGTGATCCTCCACCCAATCAAATCAATTTTAAGGCCTTTTTTTCCCCAAGGGGTGTGGGGTAGAACTAAGGAGAAAGAGGGTTTCCCTGGTGGCTCAGACGGTAAAGAATCTGCCTGCAGTACAGAAGACCTGGGTTCAATCCCTGGGTCGGGAAGATCCCCTGGAGAAGGGAAAGGTTACCTACTCCTACTTCTTCTTGCTTGGAGAATCCCATGGACAGAGATGCCTGGCAGGCTGCAGTGCGTGGGGTCGCAAAGGGGACTAACGCTTTGTTGTGTCCGTGGGGACACAACCAAGGGACTAACACTTTCACTTTTTTTAGGAGAAAGAAGCCAATACACAGGAAAACAGCTGCCCAAGGGAGAATAAGAGAAAAATCATGCTCTTCATTTTGCAATACAGAGGTCAATGCCACCACACTCCCCAAATTAATTTCCCTTTTTAGTCTTAACTCACCGAATGCATCCGATCTAGGACAGCAAACCGATTTCGAGCAACCCAAACAGCTGTCAGGCCTGAGGATCGTTTCCCTTCAGGAGCTAAGAAGAACAAAACCAAAGGGCAGGAGCATGTGGTAAGCTACTGGCAGGTGACACAGTCAGGTGCCATGAAGCTGCCAGTCTTGCTGGCTGCCATGCTGGCTTTGCCAGTTCAGCTGCTTCCTAACTAATTCAGCCATAACCTGAGGCTATTGTCAGGGACTTTTCCCCACCAGTCCCCTCCAAACTCCAACCTCTACCCCTGCCAAGCCTCTTTTCTCTAGGCCAAGTGATTTGAGCCAACACCATATACTGGCAGAGAAGGACCACCCATCTTGGGAGACAGCACACTCCATCAAGTTAACGAGCAGGGCCTCTCTGGCCAAGCTGTGGCACAAAGCAAGCAGCCTGTGAGTATCTTGGACCTCCTGTCTCAACAAGCTAGAGGAGAGACACAGCTCTCTCTCCAGGACCCAGCTGCTCTGCTGCTTTTAACATGCAAATACAGACCTCCTAGTAGAGCAGGGTGGGGCACAGAGTTCCTAACTAAATCCAGGCAGTTCTATGCTGGGCAGAATTTTGCACCAAGTTGTTGCTCCATTAATGTCAATCAATCATTCTTAATACCCGGAAGAAAGTTACAAAATGCTTCTCAGTTTCCAAGTATTTCACTGACTAATTAGAATTCTAAATAGGCACTCCACCCTCTGGGAAACTTCAAAGGGGATACACAGAAGGATGCACTAAATACTCTTATCTATCAGTATCAGCAGGACGCTGGACAATACACACTGGCCAGCCTTGCCAGGCCACCCCTTGACAACCAGAGGTCTCAGGCAATTTTAACAAAATTAATTATTATCACAACCAACAGTCCCATTTTCCAGGGGCTGGAGAACCACATTATTCCAGCTTTTGCTCTTTCTCTTCCTCTGTGTTCCCTATCATTGGACTCTATCTTTATTCCTTTAATAATTATCATCTCCCTCATAAAATGGAAAGGAGAAAATAAAAGTGGTTATAAGAGAAAGCAAAAATATTTTAGACTCTATTAACTGTAAACAGATGGGGAAAGGAAGCAAGGGGATGGATAAGCAGGGACTAGATAAAAAAAATTGGTCAGAAATGGCTCAACTGATTAATTTATAAGGGAGACTTTTCATTTATGGATACCAAAGACATATAGGTTTTCTCTTCTCACCATGACCACACTTACAGAACAGTGATCATATTAGCAGCAATAATGACACAGGAGCACCCACAATAGGGCAGAACTAGCAAAGTATCTCTCAGACTCTGTTGATGGGGTCTAAAATATCATGGAAGTATGCTGTTAAGAGTAGGGACCTGAGGTACAAGCCTCTGACCTACAAATCAGCTGGAGGAAGTACACTAAAGGAGACTCCAATCTATTCTGAGAATGTTTTGTCAGCAAGTGCTAATGGTAAGGACATTAACAAGGGATGGTGGTGATGGAAGAGGTAGGCAGGGTCTCAGCTGGATCCTGGGATCCCTGGTGGGGTGTGGGGCTGTTAACAGCCTCATCGTTTTGACATGCAAAAGAAAGCAAATCGGATCTGGATATGGATGGGAGAGCATAAATCCCTAGTCCCAGGATGAGACATTGCAAGATTGGAACCACATTTTTAAATAAATGAAACTACCAGGGTGAAAGTCATATCAGCTGACAATAAACTAGGATAACATGCTGTGCTGAAAGAGAAAACGGAGAGTGTCTAATAACCAAATTATAAAATATATATATCTAGCTGGAGTAATAAAATGGAGGAGGAACATGAATATTTCACACCATGGTCGCCTCTGATGCAATTGGCAGCAGCACCTGCCAACGACATGAGTGATGTGGCCATGGCCTGGGGATGGAATGAAAAACTTGAAGAGAAGAGATGATTCGGGTGAGGAGAGCTAGGAGCAGAGCTGGGAACACAAAGAGAATGCCTACCATCAGGATTCTGGGAGTCAGCATCCTTGGGGATGGTATACAAGTCATAGGTACTATTTTCTAAATTGCTGGCTCTCTGTAGAGGAATGGGAGAAATTAAATTGTTAGTAGGAGTCCCCAAGACACCAGTTTACTCTGACATAGAAAACAGTATCATTACACAGATAGCAATCTGAAACTATACTCTTCACACTCTTCACTCAGAGGACATTTGGATGCTTCTACAGCTAAAAATTATAGGGCTCTTTGCCAGAGAACTCAGCATTCACATAAGTTTTGTTGCTGTTGTTGGAGTCGCTAAGTCATGTCCAATTCTTCGCAACTTTTCCTTTTATCTTCCAAAGACATAATTTCTGAATGAAAGCAAGGACTGCTCTCTATTCCACAAATTAACAGATTAAGAAACCAATATTCCAATGCCCCACCTGAGTAAACTCATCAACTTAAAGTCTGTTTGAAGGAAAAAAAAAAGACATTAAAGAAAATTGCCAGGAGGAAAATATGGGACAGTTAAGATATTGAAAAAGGACTGGGATCAGAAACTAGAAGTCCTATTGGGAAAAATAAGTTTTCATTCTTCTGATTTGGCAACCAGGGCAATAAAATTAGGATGTTGTTTCCTTTTTTAAAAAATTGTATGGCAAGAAATGAGGCCCCAAGATAACAATAACGAAAGGAATGCCTCTCAAAATCAGCTCTACTATTTTCACCCAAATAGAGAGATCAAGATAAGCATCTCCTTTGCATAGGATACAGTCCCAAACATACTTTCAAATTACTTTTAGTGATTTGGGTGATTTGACTTGATGCTCCATTAAGTTTAGAAGTTGTCAGCCTTATGACAGATATAAGTACACAAACCCTGAACATGAGAACAGAAGTCTACCTGGTTTGAGCCTTTGTTTACTATTTCAGCTGTCTCAAAATGACCATTAAATAGTTTCTAAGAAGCCATCAGAGATCCTCTACGGGTATGAAACAGACCTATGGGAAATGAGGAAATGCCAGGAGGTTTACTTACTGTACACAGTAGGACTGCGTTTTCTGCTGGATTGTACGACATACTGAACACTGGAAACTTGGAACCACTAGAGATATGTATACCAAGAAAAGAGAAATTTAGGAAAGAGATATAATGAAAACAGGAAAAAAGGAATTACTCCTGTACTTCCTTCTTATTTAATCTTTACACATATACTTATCACTTTTATAATCAAGAATAAAAAATTAATGAATAATGCATCTATTTCTTCCTTCCTTTAAGACTTAGGGACTCCCCTATTTCAGCTTTGAGTGAAGTGTTTTTAAAAAGCTCACCTAGTACAAGTCTACTTATTCAACAGAAGGTATGGTGAGCACTCACTGTAGTGAGTGAGACTGGTTCTTCCTGGGTACAAATTCCTACACATAATTGCAGTGGACACCACAGAGTAACATGATGTGATTTGCTTCGGGCTAGTTTCTCCTGTCCCTTGGAGTATTAACATAAACCCATCTTTTTATTGTAGTAATGCTGGAGGGTGACTGTCAAACCCTTATGCCAAAGCTTGCTACCATGAATGTTTCAGCATGCTAATACAGCTGGCTTTCCAAGAGGATAGCTCCTTTTCCCAGGCACCCCAGAGGTTATTGTATCTTCAGAGTTAAGAGTTTCCAGAGACATATATTCTGGTTTAGAGTTGTGTGCATTTTGCTGAAAAGCAAAGAAAGAGTTATAGAAAAGAAATGCCAAATAAAGGCAAACAGGTCTGTCACCAAGTTGGGCTACTCTCAACCAGGAAACTTTCTCCAGTTTTCAAGACACCTGCCAAATTGGCTGTATGATTTCCTTTCCTCAGGATCTCTAACATTCTTAACAGGGGCACTCCCATTCGTCTCATGACCTTGCCCAACATGCTCCTGGGGATTCTATCTGTGACAGGAGATGAGATCCAAAATGTTGTTAAAAGAACAAGAGTCCAGTTTGCAGGTACTGTATCATGGTAACAGATGAGACAATTTGGAGGGAAGAAATTAGTCTAATTTACCTCCGCAACTGCATCACAGCTACATCTTTGGAGCTGTTGAAATCCAACTGACGTAAGAATCGGTCCTTGACATAATGGAGCATATTGCCATGAACAGCATAGGCTGGCCGTTCTCGTTCCAGTTTAAATACAATCATGCCACCATCATGGCCTGGGCCACAGGGAAAGGGAGGAAGAATTAGTTGCAGGTAAGAAAGAAAACTGGAAACAGCAGATACATGAAGATAATGACTGTGTATGTATGCTACAAACAAAGTTAAGACATTTAAATGCAATCTTTATTTGTCTGAATGCCCACAATTCTTGGAATCTTTATTCAAGTGAACACCTGTAAATCCTTCCCCAATACTCACTCTATCATACTGGCACATTAGACAAGTCCTCCTTCGTGTTCTAACAGCCCGTACAAACCTCCATCATAGCACTTATCTTGCACTGTAATTGTTTAGGTATATCACCCCCACTATACACTGAGCTCCCTGAAAGCATAAATTACAATAATTTCCATCATTCCCCAGTCACTATCATATAATAAACATAAAAGGTATGTGCTGAATAAATGAATATTAGTTTAAAAAGACTTCCTGATTCTGTTTTTTAAAAATGTTTCACTTTTCTCTACCAGCATTATCCATCCTTCAGAAAAACTTTCAGTCTTTGTCCTCCAAGTGTGCACTCCACACATAAACCAGATCATGTCACTCCCCTACCCAATACCTTCCAATGGCTTTCCATTTATTCAGGATAAAATCTTAAATTCGAATGGCCTACAAGGCAAAGTCCATTCTGCTTTGGTCTTACCTTCTATTACTTCACCTATTATTGGCCACTGTGATGTTCGTCAACATGTTAAACATCTCTCACATCATGGTCTTTGTATTTGCTGTTCCTATTGTCAATGCATATGTGATTCCTCTTCACTTTTTCAAAGCGGCAGTCCCACACTCTTCCCTCTCTATCCCACCTACTTTTGCTTAACTCTCCTTTAAAGCAGTTTTCACCATACAATGTTTCACATATTCATTGTTTTATGGGTCTATTTCCCTTCACTACAAACAAAAATTCCAGGGCCTCAGGCACAGCGCTCCCCAGGGACTGCCCCAGGCCCATTTCCAGCCCCAGCCACCCCACCAAGATGCCACCGGCCCACACTCCCCAGGGCCTACGCCTGCCCATGTGCACTCCAGCTCCAGCCAGCCTGCCAAAGCACCAGGTGCAGTCTACACAGGAGATGCTCTCACACAAGGCCACTCTGTGAAGACCAGGAGAGGTAGCTGTTTTGCTTAAATCCACAGAAACAAATGCCAAAAGTCATTCAAAATGAAGAGACAAGATGTTCCATACAAAACAACCCCAGAAAAAACCCTAATGAAAGAGGTAAGTAATTCACCTGCTAAAGAGTTCAAAGAAGCAATCATAATAATGCCCACCAAACTTGAGAGAAGAACGGAAGAACTCAGTGATAACTTCAACAAAGAAAATATAAGAAAACCAATCACAAGTGAAGAATACAATAACTGAAAAATTATGCTAGAGAGAATCAACAAATTAGATGAAATAGAAGAACAGATATGCGATCTGTAAGACAGAAGAGTGGAAATCAATCGGAACAGCAAAAAAAATTTTTTTAAGTGAGGAGACTTAAGGGACTTCTGGGACAACATCAAACATATTAACTTTTGCATTATAGGATTCCCAAAGGAGAGAAAGGAACAGAAAATTTATTTGAATAATAATGACTGAAAATTTCCCTAACCTGCAGAAATATATATCAAGGACCAGGAAGCAGAGATTCCCAAATAAGATGAACCCAAAGAGATCTTCACCATGACGTATTTTAATTAAAATGGCAAGAGTTAAAGAGAGAATCTCAAAGGCTGCAAGAGAAAAACAATCACATACAAGAAAAATCCTGTAAGACTATCAGCTGATTTTACAGGCCAAAAAGAAATGGCACGATACATTTAAAGGAAAAGACATACTACTTATCCAGCAAAGCTATCATTCAGAATTGGAGAGTTTCTCAGACGAGCGAAACCTTAACAGAATTCATCACAACTAAAGCAGCCTTGTAAGAAATGTCAAGGCCTCCTTTAAGCAGAAAAGGCCACAACTAGGAACAAGAAAATACATGAAAGGAAAAATCTCACTAGTAAAAGCAAACACATAGTAAAAGCAGTGGATCAACCACTTAAAAAGCTAATATGAAGGTTAAAGACAGGGAGAACAGATGACCCTTAAACAATACAGGTTTTAACTGCACTGGCTCACTTATATGCAGTTCTCTTTCACCAAGTATGTATGATAATACTACATAATCCATGGTTGGTTGAATCTTCAAATATGGAACAACACATCCAGAGATTCAACTTTAAACTTATACACAGGTTTTAGATTGCACAGACGGTCAGTGCCCCCAGTTTCCACACTGTTAAATGGTCAGGTGTAGTACAATCAACTATAATAAATAGATAAGGGAGGGCCTTCCCTGTGTGGTCCAGTGGTTAAGAATCTGCCTTCTACTGCAGGGGATGTGGGTTCAATCCCTGGTCAGAGAGCTAAGATCCCACATGCAGGGTGTGAGATCTAAGCCCCCAAGCCACAACTACTGAACCTGAATATCACAAGTAGAGAGAAGCCTGCACACTGCAACGAAAGATCCTGTGTGCTGCAACTAAGTCCCAACACAGCAATAAATAAATAAAAATTTAAAAAAAATAGTTAAGGGATACACAAAATAAAAATATGACATCAAAAACAAATGAGGTGTGTGTTAAAAATGGAGCGCTTCTAGAATCTCTTTGAACTTAAGTGACTATCAGCTTAAAATAGACATATATATACAGTTCAATATATATGAACCTTATGATAACAACAAACAATGGACAGACAAAAAATAAAGAGAAAATCCACATGTACTAACACTAAAGGAATCCATCAAACTGCAAGGGAAGAAACCAAGAGAACAAGACAGAAACAGAGAAGAACTACAAAAACAACCAGAAAAAAATCAGCATAATGTCAATAAGCACATGCCATGCTGTGCTCTGCTAAGTCACTTCAGTCGTGTCTAACTCTTTGCGATACTATGGCCTATAGCTCTCCAGTCTCCTCCTCTGTCCATGACATTCTCCAGGCAACTGGAGTGGACTGCTATGCCCTCCTCCAATAAGCAAATGGTTATCAATAATTATTTTAAATGTAAATGGACTGAATGTGTCAACCAAAAGACTTAGGGTGGCTGAATGGATTAAAAAAAAAAATGAGATCTATCTATATGCTGCCTACAAGAGACTCACTTTAGATTTAAAGACACACAGACTGAAAGTGAAGGAATGGAAAAAGATATTTCATGCAAATGTAAGAGAAAAGAAAATTGGGACATTTCTTATATTAGACAAAATAGATTTCAAAACAAAGATCATATCAAAAGACAAAGGGCATTACATAATGATAAAGGGGTCAATCCAACAAGAGGATATAATATTCGCAAACATTTAACCACACAACACAGGAAAACCTAAATATATAAAGCAAACATTAATAGAAATAAAGGGAGAAACTGACATAAAGGGAGAAACTGACAACACAATAATAGTAAAGGACATTATATTCTACCAATATCAATGAACAGGTCACATACAGACAGAAAATCAATAGGGAAACACTGATCTTAAATGACACATTCCCAGACAGAATTAATAGAGAACATTCCATCCAAAAGCAACAGAATATATTCTTTTCCATCTGGGAGTTGGTGATGGACAGGGAAGCCTGGCATGCTGCAGTCCACGGGGTTGCAAAGAGTCGGACATGACTAAGCGACTGAACTGAACATTTTTTTCAAGTGCACACTGAACATTCTCCAGGACAGATCACAAGCTAGGCCACAAAACAAGGCTCAATACATTTAAGACTGAAATAATTTCAAGTGACTTATTCAACCATAAAAGTATGAATCTAGAAATCAACTAGAAGAAGAAATCTAGATAAAACACAAACACATAGAGACTAAACTATAAGCTACAAACAACAGGTAGGTCAACAAAAATAACAAAGAAGAAATAAATACCTGGAAAAAGATGAAAATGGAAACAAAATCTATAGGACACAGCAAAAGCGGCTCTAAGAGGAAGTTCACAGTGAAAGAGGTTTATTTCCAAGAAACGAGAAAAATCTCAAGCAATCTAAATATATTAAAAAACCCAGAAAATGAAGAATGAGCAAAGGTCAGTGAGTATGAAGAAGAAACGATAAAGATTAGAGCAGAAATAAATAGAAACCAAAAAAAAAGGAAGGAAAAAAATTAAGAATTGGCTCTCTGAAAGATAAAATCTACAAACTCTTAGCCAGACTCATCACAAAAAAAGAAAGCCCAAATAAAATTAGAAAGAGGAAAAATTACAACTGATACCACAGAAATACAAAGGATTATAAGAGAATACCACAATGATATGCCAACAAATTAGACAACCTAGAAAAAAAAGGATAAATTCCTAGAAACATACAATCTTCCAAGACTGAGTCATGTAGAAACAGAAAACCTGAATAGACCAAATACTACTAACAAAATTGAATCAGTAATCCACAAACTCCCCAAAAACAAAAGTCCAGGTCCAGATGATTTCACTGGTAAATTCTACCAACATTGAGAGTTAATACCTATCCTTCTCAAATTATTCCAAAGACTGAAGTGGAAAGAACACTTCCTAACTCATTTAATGAGTAAAACATTGCTTTGATACTAAAAAGCTGACAAAGACCATAAGAAGCCAAAAACAGGCCAATATCCTTGATGAGCATAGATGCAAAAATCCTTAACAAAATATTAACAAACCAAATACAATATATTAAATTATTATAACTCAAAAAGTTCCATAAACTAAGGGACATTGTTTTATACACTGCTAGAATACCAGCACCCAGACTAGGGCTGATACTCAGTATGCATCTGCTAAATTGATGAGTAACACTCAGCTTCTAGCTCCTCAGCCTGAGAACCTCAAGTGTCCGGTATTAGTCTCTAAGTCTCCTAATCAAAAAGGAACTAAGGAACTAATCAAGAAGAATGGGCTGTAGGAGAATTCCCTGGCAGTCCAGTAGTTAGGACCCAGTGCTTTCACTGCCAAGGGCCCAGGTTCAATCCCTGGTCAGGAAACTAAGATTCCACAAGCCACATGGTGTGCCCACCCCCTCACCCCCCACCCCGCAAAAAAAAAAAAAGAGAGAATGGGCTTCATTATTAAATGAATTTTGGAGGAAAAAGAACACTGTGCCAAGAAGATATAGGGGGGAAAAGGAGAAAAGCTTCAACTACATGGCTCTTAGACTTTTACTTTGCCTTGTCATCCTACTATATACTTACTGGAGACAAAGTTAATGGAGAATCACTCTCAAGTCTTAAAAACTGAACCAAAGGGAAAAAGAGAAGAAATGGCCCTTACCTGCTGCAAAGAGGTTAAGGTTAGGGTGGGCAGCTAAGACCCAGAAACGATCATGGTCCCTGCGGAATGTCTGAACTCCAGTGCTAGGAAAGCAAAAGGTATACAAAGAAAAATATTAATTTCCAAGAAAACTTCAGCCTATCACATACAAGAGTATTGAGCTGTAGGCCAACACACTGATAAAAAGTAAACCAAGTACAGTGAAGGGACACATTTTAAATAAAGACAGCCACAAATTCTACCAAAGAACAGAAAGAGGACTTTAAACCGACTCTATTGCTTTGGTATTAAGACTTCCCCACTCATCATAATTTTCTACCATACTGTTTTCATTTAATATTCCTTATTTCTGTAGCTACAGAAGAAACTGCTTAAATATAAAGCAGAAAAAGAACACAAGCAGAAATTTCTATTTGATGGAAAATCTGTAAATGATGGCTAATCTCTGGGTCCCTTTGAAAGGTTGTTGTTGAATCACACAAAGACACCAGGATTTTTGGCCCCCGGAGGAGAAGAATTCAATCTGGGGCCAGAAACGAGGCTTGATTGCTCAGAGCTTTTGTGTAATAAAGTTTTAATAAAGTATATAGGAGATAGAGAAAGCTTTTGACATAGGCATCAGAAGGGGGCAGAAAGAGTACCCCCCTGTTAGTCTTCAGCTGGATGTTATAACACTAGCAGTCTGTTAATAAAAGAAAGGAATGTCTTAAAACTCAGAATCGCACCAGGCCCCTCACCCATAAGATGCATTTTGGGATAATCTTGGCACCAAATGGTTCATCCTAGGCCATAAAATGATTAACTTGAATCTTGTAGAAGGACAGGTTACCATACAGATAGTTTCATTTACACAGATTAGGGCAACAATATCTGAGTATAACATACTGGTTTGTCAAGTAGGTTCTGAGCTATTAGGCAGGACCAACTTGAAGACAGAGTTTGGGGTCAATGTATAGTATATTAGCATAACTTAAGACAAACACTTCCATAAAAAATGCATTGGTTATCTCAAGGTTTGGGAATAGTTAACTTCAGGTGAAACCAGGTGTCATTATGGCAACACAGTATTTTAAGAGAAATCTCCTTTTAAATTTGCATAGAGAAGGAAAAAAATATCGCTAGTTTGTTTCCTCCTGTAGCTTAAGAGAGATAAAAATGTCTGACACTTGCAGGCTATTTGCTCTGTTTGGAGACCCCTGGCCTTCCTGCCTGTTACCCTCTCACCTTCAAGTTTTCATAAAATATAATTTGATTTTTCTATATGCAGAGGATGATAAGAAACAAAAATTATTAATCTGATTTTTTAAAAGAACAGAGTAAAAGAGAGAAAGGGGCTTTCTCCTGGGTTTGGTCACACACCACTGTAACCCCCTTACCGCTTAGACATGTCCCAGACTCGGATACTCTTGTCCTCAGAATTGCTGAGGATCAACTCTTGACGAGGGTGGAAGACAGCACAAGATACATTGTTGTAATGGCCTCGGCAGGTATCAACTTCCCATGCTTTTGATTCTGAAAGACAAAAAAGAATTAGGTCACCACAATTCCCTACTACTATAAGTTTGGGATTTTGAATTATGACATCCTTTAAACAAATGCTGCTGTTGCTAAGTCACTTCAGTCGTGTCCGACTCTGTGCGACCCCATAGACGGCAGCCCACCAGGCTCCCCCATCCCTGGGATTCTCCAGGCAAGAACACTGGAGTGGGTTGCCATTTCCTTCTCCAAGGCATGAAAGTGAAAAGTGAAAGTGAAGTCGCTCAGTCGTGTCCGACTCTTAGCGACCCCATGGACTGCAGCCTACCAGGCTCCTCCATCCGTGGGATTTTCCAGGCAAGAGTACTGGAGTGGGGTGCCAACCAAATGCTAGATACTACAAAATCTTAAGTAGTATCCCACTTCTTTCTAATAGGTCAATTTCCTTCATTTATGACTCTGAATCTAAGTATTTCTTTATTTCATAAAGAAGATGAACTATAGCACCTCTTCTCTGTCATTCTTCATCTCCTTACCCTGCCTTGTCACTAGCTGCCATTATAAAAGCTTCATACGGCAGGAATTTTATCTGGTTTAGTCATCACTGTATCTTCAGAGCCTTGAACAATGGTTAATACAAAGTAGGTACTCAATAAATAGCTGTTGGATAAATGGAATTCTTTATTAAAATTACGTTCATACTCCTCCAAATCAGGATACCATCAAATGAAAAAAAGGGAATAGAGCAACTGTCATGTTCCCAGGATAAGCCTAACAACCTAAGGTAGAAAAATGGGTCACTAAATCCAGAACACCTGACTTTTTCAGCTTGCTGGTCAGCAGCCAATATTTTAGGTATGATAACACTGTTACCTCACTCACCATTCATACGCCAGATCTTCACTTGACGGTCATCTGCCCCAGATACAATGAGTGGCATAGTAGGGTGAAATGCAGCCCAGTTAACTCCACGATCATGACCCTGTACCAAAAAAAAAGTGGTTTGCAAAACCAAAAAAAGTGATTCTTCATATCCATTACTCAAAGCAATGGACCAGTGGACCATGCTCATGGTCATAAAAAATGTCTCTGATTTTCACTCCATGTGAAAAAGACTCAAGGGACCGCTGCTGTAAGATTTGACCATGAGTCACTAACTACATCAGTCTATCCAATAGTATTCCCAAACTCTCATGGGAATTCCCAAATCCCTTCTCCTCTAAATTCAGCTTCATTTGCATTTGGGATATACTGTCTTGCTTTGTTTCTGGCCAATTATATTGTATTTCTCCAACCAGCTATTAGCATCTCAAAAATAAAGACCAATTTAATAACTTAATGAAGAAATTCTCAAAGTGTGGTCAAGAAACTCTATCCCCAAGAACTTTTTAGGAAACCCCAGCAATGTTAAAAATTACTTTCATAATACTACTAAAATGCTATATACCCTTTTCACTCTTATTCTCCCGTGAGTATAGAGTTTTACAGAGGTTACATGACATGTAATGATGTCATTGCTTTGATGGCTAATAGACTATATCCTTATATATCTCATATTTTTAAAAGTTCTTGGTTTCAATTTCAAATATGGTAAAAACTGACAGATATAATGCACATAAAAACTCTCTGGGGTCCTCAATAAGTTTTAAGAGTATAAAAAGGTTCTCAGACCAAAAAGTTTAAGAACTGCTGATTTTAAGATATCTTTTATAAGATATCTTATAAACCTATTTATAAGTTTATACTCTGTATCTGAATCACAGATAAAGTAGTGTCAAATTAGCAGTATTTTTGAGGTACCATACTGTGGTGAAAAACACCTGGGTTCTGGAGTCAGACAGACACAAATTCAAAATTCAAAAATTCAAAATTCAGTTCTTCAATTTACTAGACACGTGTGTGTGTGTGTGTGAGTCACTCAGTTGTGTCCGACTCTTTGCAACCCCATGGACTGTAGCCTGCCAGGTTCCTCTGTCCATGAAATTCTCCAGGCAAGAATACTTGAATGGGTTGCCATTTCCTTCTTCAAGACACAAGTAGATTTTAGTAAATAACTTACTTTCTCTAAACCTCAAATTTTTCATCTGCAAAAGGCAGTTAATAGTATCTCTACCTGCAGACAGCTGTAAAGATTAGATACTTTAAAAAATCTAGTTTCTTTCCCTTATGCCTTTCTATTTTCCCACCATGCAAACAAGTTACTTACACATGGCTGGTTCTCAATAACTTTGATTAACTATCCTCCCCTTTCCCCAGAGGCTTCACAATGGACTCTGCTTTGGGATGGTGATGGAGCCTATGCCAGCTTTCTCCCTCTCTCCCCAGTGGGTTTAAAAGGTAACATGATTCTCGCTCAGGTAGCACTTAAACTTCAATTGCCTACTGGCTCACCTACCATTCTATTTTCAGTGCCTCAAATGGCACCTGGCACTCAATAAGCCCTGCATAAGCTTCGGTGAAGGAATGAACGCATGAACAGCACACTGTCACTGCTTCCCTGGAGAAGAGCCCATATCCAGCCACTGGCTAGAGAGATAAGTACCTCTAGTACATGCTTCACCACTGCATCCGTAGTTCCAAACAGATCAACCCCCGTAATTCCTCTCACATCCGACTCCACTGCACCAGGGGACAGGTTTTTTTTCCTTAGACCTTTGAAGGGGTGAGGAGTGGGATGAAAGATGTAAACATAATGTTACCAAAAAGAGCACAGTAATTGAAGCACCCAAAGGTACAGTGATACACCAAAATTAAGGAAAAAGAAGGGAAAAAGAAATTTAAGGAGACTGAAGAAAGATGCAAGAGCTCTTATGTATCTCAAATATAAAACAGTTTATTTGGTGGATGATATTGTAAAACTATAAACTGCAAAAAGTGTACTCTTATTTCCTTCTTGACTCTTGGGCAGTGGACAAAATGATTAAAACTCTCATTATTCCTTTAAACACTTGCTCAAGAGACTGGTTATAGATCTGAATATATGTATTTTGTCATTAAAATTTTCAGAGGCTACAGGGAGAAATCAGCCTGTAATTTGAAAACAACAGAAAAAAGACACCAGGATAAGGTCAGTCTTATGTGTATAGGACCAACACCTATGGCTCAACAACAATCTGTCTTTAAAATCTGAATTATCTGTGCTATAGTCAGAACCCAAATTACGATAACACGACTACCTTACAGGTGAAAAGCATCTTGCAGTTTTCAAAGTTGATCTGATTAACCCTCTGAGGTAGGCAAGCAGATATAATAATACCAGTTTATAGATGAGAAAATGCAATTGGGACTAAAATCCTATCTTCTGGAGTATTTGGAAGGTGGGGAGAAGAAAATGAAACTACTTGGCATTTACAAAATTAAAAAGCCAAATATCTGTAATAGAAGGGGGAAAAGCTATCATTGGAAACAAAACCTAAAGTAGTTTTAAGTCTAAATGTTGGCACCTGTAAGAAAGTACAAAAAATTTAAGTTCAATGACTGTATTTATCTTTACTGTTTTAAAATTACAAAATAACTTTTCTATTATAATGGCATATAAACATCAGCATTAGAGAAGCAAGCGCTTAAAAGGGCACAACAGTTTTACTTATCTTGCACCCTGTCCATGATAAGCATTTAGCCCACTGATAGAAATAAGGCCAATGCTTAAAAAAACAAAATAAGCATTCTTCCAAGGCTTCATAAATACATTATTACAGGGATGCCTTCTTTCACTTATTTCACTTTATCCCTTTAATGGGATCTGTCAACTTTTTCTAATGAGTCTGATGCATGAAACAGATTCAAAGGAAGATACAAAGACAGACAGCTGTGAGGAACTTCACCTCCAATAAGCTTCAACAAACACATTAAAAGGAAAGCTGTATGACAGAATGGAAGCCTTTGTTGTGATTGCTTGTAACGATCCAGGAAAAGGGGAAGAGCAAAAACAGACAGATGAATAGTGACAGGCAGTGAAAAGATACTTTGAGAAGAAATATTTGAGCCTTCAACAAGCTACTCACTAGGACTGAACGACAGATGGAAAATTTCTACAGCAGCTACTCAAATCCAGAGGGAGGGGAGGACACTCTCAGAATGGACCAGTTTGATGCACACTTCCCAATGGGAACCAGGGGAAGTAGTAAAAAAGAGAGGCATGAGCACAGGATTTGGCAGCAAATTAATACTTTTTTAGTAGTCATTTCAAAGATTAAGCCTGGCTTGACATGCAAAAGTATAAGCACATTAAAATAATTTCACTGTCAGTTTACTTGGAAGCTCAAGCTAAAAAAATAACTTATTTTTAAAATCTAGGTTGTAAATATATTCCCTTTAAAACAAATATCTTTTGCCAGGCTAATACAAAAGATCAGGTTACACTAAGCCCCCTGGCTTAATCCTCATGGGAGAGGTATCTAGAACACAGGTTTTCCTTAAAGATCTCTGTTTTCTTATTATTTACTTAGTGCAGAGAGTGTCCCTCTTCAAAGAGAGGTACTCAGAAAGATTAGAATTTTAACCAGTCCTCTAGATTTGAGGGTTTTTGTCTTCTGACTTAGAACTAATTTTTTCCTCTTGGAAATACTGTCAAGCTGACTGCTAATTTCTCTTCCTGTGTTCAGATTTATTTGAACCAAGGCAAAAGAACCCTGCTAAAAAGAGTATGCTGACTTCTAGAGGAGAAAGAATGTGTAAGTCTATTCCAAAGGCTCCTTCCACTTGGTTAAATACCAAAGCATCTCCTTCCACTCTGGTTAAGGGGTTACTGGAAATCAAGAGAGTTGTGAGTACAGAAAAACACTTAGAAATGGTAAAGAGAGCATTAACATTAGTAACATTAGTACAAAATTTTCAGTACCACATATACTAAGTATAGCAATTATAATGGTATTATATAGTAATCCATGCACTTTACACATTCAAGAGCAAGCATAAACCCCAACTGGGGTCAAACTTTCTCCCTCTCTTCTCTGATTTAGGGCCTTTGATTCTGATGCAAATGTTTTCCTACGAAAGTGAAGAAAATAATTTCTTACCCTGGGCATTTCATGATGACCAAAGAGAATCCATTTACCTAAGGACCCCAAATTGCTTTAGCTAGGTTACAAGGAAACTGCTCTGCCAGCTTCAGGTAGCATAAACACTACTCTTAAAGAGTGGAGCAGTATAAGGCCCTTCTCATCCCCATGCTCTAGGAAAGATTTAAGCCCCAGTGGTCTAAGGATTGGTTTATGCATATAACAAATTCACTTCTCTGTGATCTAGAATGGAAGTACTTGTACACCATTCTTAGAACTGAGAAAACAGTCACTAAAAACTGTCTTAGTAGCAGGTAACTCTCTCACAGATCCCCAGTTGAGAAAGGCTATTCTAAGTAACTGCCCCTGGTCAGCTGAAACAGCATAAACTGGGATCCAGCCCCATTTGGCTCCTAAATGCTGAGACAGAGAGGGCTTTGAAAGTGTGCACAGTTAAAAACTATTAAAAGTCAAAGCTTGGTTACTGGAGGAGTGAATAATAAGCTCCCTGGTACTAGCAGTGAGGAGAGGGCACAGGATCCACAGTGCCTGTGCCTACCTCTTCCTGCTGGCATGGCTGGTCGCATCTGGGTGTACTTCAAAAAACCTAGCTAGTCTGACGAAAAACTGCAATGGCAGAAGCCCTTAGGAGAACAGAGTAGGACTGCCCTATCTCCAATACAATCTTGTTTCTACCACTTCTTTCTTGATTCTGAACCTTTGAAAACTGCAGAGCATGATGCAGAGCTTTTACTTTCCAACTGTCCTCATCTTCCCCTTGGCTTGTTTCCATACTACATGAATCTTAAATAACTGCTATTACAACATTCCAAATGTTGCGCCCAGGAATCCAAATTTTCAACTTGCTGTTTATTAATGGTTAGAACAGCAAGTATTAATATCATACTGCTCCAGCCCACCACAACACAAGGAGTAGGGAAAAGTTATCAACTTTCTTTGTTACCACAAAGAACCAGGTAAAGACCTACGAGGAGTCCTTTTCACAAAATGGAAACAGTGCTCTGTGGACTAGCCATGGACTTTTCAGAGTCCAATCTCTAAGAGTTTTTAAGGCAACAAACAAGTAGAAACAATTTAGCAACTGCTAAATAAATCTAACTGGGCAGGCAACTATAGCATTTAGCTTCATTTCCCTACTGCATTTCTCAACAAAGCACTTCCATTTTTCTAGTGTGTCAATCTCACAGGTACAACCCTTTCTCTGCATTTAAATTCTCAATTCTCCTCTATACAGTCCTAAAAATTTAAATTCTTATCCCCAAATTAAGATACTGTATATAAACTATGAAAGGAGGAATTATCCCAACTACTCAAAATCTACAAGTTATTTAATTTTTCATCCTAGAAGTCTGCCTGTTAAAAGGTTTTCTGGACATGAAAATCCTTCCTCCAACCCTCATTCTCTTTACAGTCGACGGTATATAATAGAAGGATTTTCCTATTTCTAAATGAAGCCACAGGATCTAAAAGCCCTGTTTCCCTGTACTAATCTGTTCCCCAACTTCATTTCTGTCAAAGATTTTTCTTATTTTAGTGGAAAGCTTGATTCTTAAATACTCCCAACAGTACAAAGACTGATTTAACTAAGAAGTGGAATTTTCTTAAAATTAAATTTTCTAGAGCAACCACTTTCCTGAGAATACTTCTAACGTGAACCATCAAAGCACATTTAATATCTTCAGAAACAAAAACACTATTAAATGAAAACAGAATACTCTAAATTTTTCTGTTCCAACTCAACTACCCTCACTAAGCAATTGCAGTTTTGCGCCAGACACAACCAGGTTGTCCCCTGAACTTGGGCAGCTCACCAGAAATATCCCAAACGCGCACAGTCTGGTCCAGGCTGGCTGACACGACCAGGTCTTCTGAAGGGTGGAACTGAGCGCACATGACGTAATGATTGTGCCCTGTTAACACACTGCAAGAGGGAAAGAAAGACAACACCAAATCAGAGGCCGGAACCAACAGGCTCCCACATGTCAAACGCCATATTCCACACTGAACAAGTGCACGTCCAAATACACTCTTTTGGAGGCCAAGGCAAGTCATCCTAACAATTCTGAATTAACAATAATAAGCAGAGTCGGCTGTTTCAAGCTTGGCTCTCTTCTCGCTTGTAATGTTTCAGTGTTTATTACTAGTTTCAAAAGAACTGAGACTCCACAGCATTCCTCTCATTAAAGATGCATTAAACTATCAAAATAAATGAAATCTTATTCATACTAAAACTATCTGTTAGCTTTTAAGGGGGTATCCCTTTTAAAGGACGTCACTTTAAATGGTCCTTACATACTTATCAGATCAGTACATACTTATAAAAAGCTCTATAACCAAACACTAGGCAGGACAGAGGTCTAGACCCTGACTCAGGTTTCTCGGAAACAGAACTGAAAACCAGCTAAAAATTTTGTCCCAAAAGCCTAGCTATATGACTTCTTTCCCCTGGAAAGAAATGATCAGAAAATCCAGGTTCACATATTACTAATGACACTGCTTCTGTATTTATCTTTTTATATACAAGAGTGTCTTAGAATCAGTAATTAATCAGCAGACATAGCCCATTAGGGACAGGAGATGATTGTTCTAAAGAGAAGCTGATTATAAGAAAACTAGAAACGAAGGTTTTTTTGAGCTCTCTGTCTCCTGCTTTACCAGACACAGGTTCTGGACTGCCAATTCCACACTCGGATGGTCTGATCATCTGAGGCACTCAGAATCCAAGGGTATTCCTGAAAAATATTCCAGACAAAGGGTTTGAACATTAACAGATGTGTTCTTCCAGGCTCCATTTCTCTCTTTGGAGGAAATATTTCATTGTCTGACATCTCAGCTAGTCTCTAACTGATTCTGAGTTACCAGGCTAGTGGTCTATTCCTCCTTACCATGCTACCAGCTCTTCCCAACTTTGGTACTTTCAACTATAAGGTTTAAGAGTGGAAGCAAGACCATGATAGATTCTCAGAGACAAATAGTATAATATATATTTACAATTACTTTTACATATGTGCTTATGTATATGTGATTTATATTTATAAATAGTTAATCTTGTAAATCAAGATCCTGTGAAAGGATCTCTACTTAACTCTAAGATTGGAATATTGTTTTAAAGTCTGACTTGTCCCTGCCAGACCATCTAGTCTCAAAAAATTCCAGAGTCTCAGAGAAGAAAGCAGAAAGTAACATGTAAAAACAATTCATCCCTTCTACAGTCTTTAAACTTTTTAAGAGAAGGAAGTATTTCTTAGTCACAGTTGTCTCTCCGGTGTTTAGCAGAGAACTTAACGAGCACAAGTAAGCACACACTTACTAAACTGAAAAAAATAAAAGGAAGTAAGTTTTTCGTAAGTTCCCAGCTGAATGGTAACTTGTTCTGGGCAAGAGTCTTCAGTGAGCCCTTCGTGGCAATGACAAACAGTTCCTTCTGAATAAGTTACCTATTGAATGGTTGTCATTCTCAACTATTTCAGCTATAATTTTCACATTCATCTTCTCCTATTCTACCCTAATTCTTTTTAATTTTAAAAAAGGAAATAGAGTGTAATTAGCCCAGAATTTATTGTTTATTTTGTTATACTTTTTCTTACTTAATTCAAGAGACTTAAGTTTACTAAAATAGTACAAGTTAATTCTAATAGCATATATTAATAATTATAGAGAAATCCAGTCAGGATGGGATGAGATTAAGAGGCTGGGAGTCTTAATCTTTAACTCAGTATCTGTCTGCTATGAAACCTAAAAATCAAAAAAGGTAGTAAACTTGGCTCAGGGAACAGCCTCTACCAGGCCCTAAAGTCCTAGGATAAAAAGCACATGATTGTCAATGCTTCAAAACATTGGTTAGCATCAAAATGGCATCTTATCTTGACATTCCTCCAAGAAACACCTACTTAGTAACACCCCACATGTGATTAGCCTGCAAACTTCTGTTTGCCAGTTCAGCAAATTTAAAATCAAATCTCTACTTTTCCTTACAGAGAATCCATGCCTTCCTCATAAAGGCCACTGAATCCAATTAAATTCAAATATAACCCCGAGTGCTTCCTCTTACAGAAGCAAACAAAGCAGAGAGGCCAACACTCCACAGATCCTAGAAGAATCAATAATGTGATTCTGTCATCAAAAGCAATCTTCAGGAGCATGGAGAAGATTCCTACAGGGAAACTGAAGAATGCTCCAAAGCTAGAGCTACAACAGTTACTTACATGATGAAAAAATGTAGTGCGGATGTAGTCTAAGTGCCCAAGCAATGTGAAGAGACAGCGCCGAAGCTTGTAATTCCACACCTGCAAAGACAAAAATTCAACTAAAGGAATAAGGACATAAAGTTGTGAGCCTCCGTAAGGCCCAGGTTTCTCAATAAACAAGCTGGGATTTATCTTTTGGCATCTTTAAATAGGTAGAAATCTTGACAGGGAATCTTGTTTAAGGTTGGAGGGGAAAAGACTATGAATGAAAATGTAAGTCAGCTACACATGTGTGGGGAGAGGAAAAAGCAAGGCTAAGGAAACCTAAAAGATAAAATGACGGAAAGGTTTTTCTTTTTTTCTGGGAAGAAATCATGTCTATTTAATAAGACAAAATGTTTATCTAAGGCTCAGCTTGAAACTCTTCTACTGAATAATTGTGTTCTTAGCTTGAATACAGACCCCTTACTTGGTGCTTACCTATCACCTTAATTGTGGGTAAAAAAAGTAGGATGGATATGACTTCAAAGGAAACAATAATATAACATATAGCATCATCTTTTGTTAGGCTTGATGGCAAATGATGCCCATACATTCATGGTCTGTACTCACCTATCATGCAAATATACTTTAACTCAACACTATGGAAAATACAACATTGCTCAGATAGACTGAGCTAAGCAGAAAAATATCATATTTAGATAAGAAGTTAAGACAGCTATCCAAGTATCAGGCATCGATGGACACAATTGAGAAAGACGCTGAAACCAAGACCATAAATGTAAGACAGCTCACACTTCCCATCCAGAAAAACTCCCAAAAGTATAAAAAGAAAACAGATGCCTTTTTTCCTTCTATAAAATTTAATGCTTCTTCCGTCTATGGGGTCGCACAGAGTCAGACACGACTGAAGTGACTTAGCAGCAGCAGCAGCATAATCTATCCAGGCCAGCCTATTACTATTTTTTCCTATTTTCACTTAAAAATTGTTTTCTTTCATAAATCACAAGTGATCCATTTCCTGTAACAAATTTGAATAACCCCAAATCCAGCATTTCCAAACAAGAATGTAAGCTCCCTAAAGGCAGGGTCCTTGTCCATCATGCTCAAAACTACACCCCCAGCATCTAATGTAGCAGTTAACACTTAATAGGTGCACAAAAGGGATGTACAGCAGAAATGAGAAAAGATAAATAACACAAAAAGTGAAAATATTAGAATATCCTCACCTTCATCTGTTGAGTCATCTATAAATAAATACACATGTATACAGTGGAGTTTGACTTTCACACAAAAATTAAGACTATACCATAAATACTATTGTGTTAACTAGCTTTTTCCCCCTTATAGAGTTCAGTTTTTTAAACTTTCATTATTTCTTGCTTCAGATCATCTTGATTCCTTTATAGGCCTCTATCAAGTTCCAGAACTATGAATTCTGAAAGACTATAGGGTTTTTAGACCCGAGCCATTTGTGATTCCTATCTTAGTCTGTGTAAATCAGGATTATACTAATGCTACATTTATCTGGGTGTAGCAAAAAATATGATGGTCCACAAATATGACTTTTCAAGATGCTCCTACTTTCATCAGAGAAATATAAATCCCAGCATGACAGCACTACATACCCATCAATTAGCTAATTTCTTTATTTAATAACATCTTTCAGATATAATTCAAATCCCATATAATTCACCCATTCTAAAATACAGTAGTTCTTAATACATAGTTATTTAACCATTAGCACAATCAATTTTAGAACATTTCATTACCACCAAATGAAAACTATACCCATTAGGAGTCATTCCTCATTTTCTCCCAATCCCCTCAACCTCCAGACAACCATTAATTAACTGTCTCTACTGATTTGCTCTACTGATCTGAACACTGCAAGTAAATGAAAGATAATTCATTTTCAAAAGTACTAATGACTTTGGGAAAAAATTGTTTTCTTAAATGTCACTCAGTGTTTGTCTTAAACAGATCATGAAGAACCCAAGTTAACCATGCGTAATACTCAGTGGTCATCACTTTTCTAGAAATAAGACCAAGGAGAGACAGCCTGAAGAGCTCCTGAGGCCCATCAGGTGGTCCAAGCTTCCACTGCCTGCCTCCAGGATCAGTGCCTAAAATCTAGGAAGGAGCTGTGCCCCCTGTCATTCTAATGCACATTTTCTCTACAGATAGCTGTCACTCCTCACGCCTGTTACATAAGTCCTACTGTATAATTTATAGCCTCCTAAGGTAGCTTCTGAAAAAGATTATTTTTTTCCATGAAGTAAATTTCTCTGGTGTGGTTGGATACGTCATCTCCTCTGCATTTTTAATGTCACGGCCGAAGCTCACGCTCTGTCCCTTTCGCACACGGACTTTTGTAATGGTCTCCTAACTAGTATCTGCCTCCAGTCTTGCCTGAGTCATCCAATCTTCTCTCTATATTGCCATTTAAGTAACCTTTTTTATTTTAAAAGAAGTGTGAACCTGGGGGCTTCCCTGGTGACTCAGTGGTGAGAAACGGCCTGCCAATACAGGAGACACAGGTCCGATTCCTGGTCCGGGAAGATCCCACATGCCACGGAAGAACTACGCCTGTGCACACACTCAACTCCTGAGCCCGTGCACTATAGAGCCTGTGCCCCAGAGCAAGAGAAGAAACCACAATGAGAAGCCTGCACATAGCAATTAGAGTAGCCCCCACTCAAGCAACCAGAGAAAAGCTTGCACAGCAACAAAGACCCAGTCCCGCCAAATAAATAAGTACGTAAACGTGAATCTAGTATCACCCCTCTATTTAAACTCCTTTAATGGTTCCTTGTTATTTGTATGATAACATCCAAAGTTCTGAGTACTACAGAGAGGTCCTCCATAATCCGGCCCTTCTCATCTTCTGCTCCTCACTTCTTCCAGATTTTATCCAAAACTAATTATAGTTTCTCAAATGTATCCAGCTATGTCATGCTTTTTGTTCTTGTACTTAGATTGTCCTTACCCATTTCACTTTGTTTATCTATGGTATATTCACTAATCTGTACATGTCATTATTAGGGTGTATATTTAACTCCTCCACTAGAATAAAAGCTCCTTGAGAAGAGAGGCCATTTCTTATTTACTTTTGAATTCTAAAAATAAAAAACAGCATCTGCAACATAGTAAGCATTCAATAAATGTTCACTGGATGCTCTGGATAACGTCAAAAGCCTGAGCTCTATACAAATGAGACATCTGGTTTTTCAGTCCCTTCTGTGATTCCCAAACTTCACATTGCCTGTCCTTTACTCCCAGTCATCACAAGCCCGCTATACCTTAATCTTATAGTCATCTCCTCCAGAGACAAACAGTGGCTGCTGCTTATGGAAGTCAATGCCTCGTACTGGACCTAGGGAAGAAAGCAGGCAATACATGTTAAAAAGACAGTTATGCTTCGAGTCTCTAAGGTGATTCTTATTCAGAATTTTCCAGTTCTATCCCTCCCATGTTCTTTAATCCTAAAGAAAGCTTAAACTACTCCAGAAGACAATACTTATATTTCTTTTAGCTTCTTCCTAGAAACTGTTATCTTACCATCATGCTCATCAAACTTGTCAATGAGGGTACACATCCGATAGTCCCATAACTGGATGACTCCATTGTGTAAACTGGTCAGGATCCAGGGTCTTTTGGGGTGAAAGCTGAGTCCTGGATTTAAAAAAAAAAAAAAAAAAGACAATGGTCCAATGAGCAAAGCCCCACAATATCACCTCCTGCCAACTGTGATAAGAAAATGGGACAGCTAGGTAAAAACTGGGTTCATATATTCATTCACTGGATGCCACACATTGTGACTTATATGGTATCATGTGTTGGATTTTTTTGTTATATTACCTTAAATACTGCTGGGCTCTGATTTAGGATGCAGTCACTTGGAATTAGTTGATCCTTTTGAGGCATGCTTTTTAAGTTTTGGATGGGTCCACAGCAGCCTTTAGCCTAGATCTAATCTGGCATCACTGTTAAAGCAATACCCTTTTGAGATTTCTATATGATGCCCTATAGTATTAGGAGGTCTATACTGGCCAGTGGGAACACAAATTATTCCCAGCTCTATGTGAGCTCCATGGATAGTTCTGCCTTCTCCTCTCCAGTGGTTCTTTCCCAGGCCTTGGTTTATTTCCTCACATGCATTAGTACTCGGACAAAGGCCTGACAGGATCCCCTGCAGAACTTCAAGTTCCTCTGTGCAGTTCCTCCTCCTTCTCTAGTATTTTGTCCAGCAAATTCTAGCTATCTTGGCTTCCCCGAACTCTAAACTCTGTCTTCTCAGTGAGACCACAGGGCTCTTCTCCTCCTCCCTGTACTTCAGCCTGGAAACTCTCTCCAGGTAACAAGCTAACACAATCATAGGATTCATCTTGATTGTTTTTTTAAGTAATTTTACTTATTTATTTATGGCTGTGCTGGGTCTTTGGGGCTGTGTAGGTTCTTCTTGAGTTGCAGTGGGTAAGGGCTGCTCTTCATTGCAGTGTGCAGGCTTCTCATTGCAGTGACTTCTCTTGTTGTGGCGCACAGGCTCTTGGGCACACGAGCTTCAGTACTGAGGCACATGGGCTCAGTAGTTGCGGCTCCCAAGTCCTAGAGCACGAGCTCAACAGTTGTTAAGCCTCACGGGCTTAGCTGCTCTGTGGTATGTGGGATCTTCTCAGACTAGGGACTGAACCCGTGTCTTCTGTATTGGCAGGCATTCTTTACTACAGAGCCATGAGGGAAGCCGGACTCATCTTGTTTATTTCCCTTTTCTCAAGAGTCATTCCCATGGAGTAAGAAATGGCAACCCATTCCAGTATTCTTACCTGGAAAATTCCACAGACAAAGGAGTCTGGTGAGTTACAGTCCATCCGGGTCACAAAAGAGTTGGGACATGACTGAGTGACCGAACAAGCAAGAATCACTCTCCTGCACCGCCTGTTTTCCAATGTCTGAAAAACTTTTGTTTCACACGTTTTGTTCAGTTGTGCAGGTATTTAAGGTGGGACGATAAACCTGGTCTCTGTTACTCCATTATGACTGGAAATGTGAGTCCACAGAAGTTCGGAGAGTATACTTTCAGGTTTTTAATGCAATACATATTGTTTTATGAAACTGGAGATAACATTTTAATGTTTTACAAACTTGATTTCACTTAACTACATATAATGTATCTCATAACATTTTAAGTACATCTAGACTTAGCCTCTTTCTTTTTAATGACTGCAATGTACAAATATACCACTTTTTAAACTATTCTACTAATGGGCATTTAAGTTTTTTCCCCTTTTATCTACCAGAAAAGATGACCCAATGAAGATGTTTCCACACATAATCCAGTCTGTTTGTATTATTACTGATTTACACTAAAGACTAGAAATCAGATTTGTTCAGGAACAGGGTATGTACATTTAACATTTTGGTAGATACTATTTGATTGCAAAAAGACTGTATCAACATATAGTCTGACCAAGTTTCTGAAGGTACTGAGAATGGGATGTTATCAGTTATTTGTTATTTTGTTTTAGTACTCTAACATCACTTCTTTCATTACTAGTGAGGTAAAGAGTATTTTCATTTATTTATTTAAAACTTTTATTTCTTCTTCTAAGCTGTCCGTTTTCCATTAGGTTGCTCATTCCCCACTCTCCTTCCCATTATATACAGGAACATTCATTAATAGATATTAACTCTCAAATATCTTGATATTCCCTCTCTGGCCAATTTTCTTCCCTATGCCCGATAAGGAAATTAGGAGCAGAAGAGAAAGCTCTAGGATTATAAAGACACATTTCAACCATCCAGGAATTCTTAAGGGCACTCTTCTTTATGATCAAGATTCCCAAGAGACAAAGAAACTTCTCAAAACTTATTCTCACGTTAACAATGGCCTCCAGTTTTTGAGCTATTGAGTCTACACCAGTCATCTTTTATATACTTTCTCATTTTAATTCTCTCTAAAAAAGAATGTTAATTATTCATGTATTACAGATAAGGAAATAGATTTAGAAATGTTAAGTTGCCCAAAGTCCTGCAGTTTACTGCTGCGGCTGCTGCTAAGTCACTTCAGGTGTGTCCGACTCTGTGTGACCCCATAGACGGCAGCCCACCAGGCTCCCCCGTCCCTGGGATTCTCCAGGCAAGAACACTGGAGTGGGTTGCCATTTCCTTCTCCAATGCATGAAAGGGAAAAGTGAAAGTGAAGTCGCTCAGTCGTGTCTGACTCTCAGGGACTCCATGGACTGCAGCCTACCAGGCTCCTCCGTCCATGGGATTTTCTAGGCAAGAGTACTGGAGTGGGTTCCCATTGCCTCCTCCAAGTTCATTACTGAATGTTTCAGAATTCCAAAGTAAGTCCATATGACTCCAAATAGCAAGTTTCTAACCACTTTGTTATGCTACATCTTTTATAAAAAAATTTTATATTAGTAAAGAGTCAAGGTACAAATATTTTCCCCAAATCTCTGCCTCTGCCATTCTAACATTCTAAGAGACTACTATTGCAATATCAGTTGTTTGCAATCCACCTACATTCAGTGACGCACAAGTTTTAGAGCTGTCATATTCAGGAAATAAAAATAAAAGACGTCCCATTAAATTTGAACTTCAGATAACCAACAATACTAAAATGTTACTTGCTTTTTATCTGAAATTCAAATCCAATTCAGTTCAGTTCAGTTGCTCACAGTTGCTCAAGAGTCTTCTCCAACACCACAGTTCAAAAGCATCAATTCTTTGGCACTCAGCTTTCTTCACAGTCCAACTCTCACATCCATACATGACCACTGGAAAAACCATAGTCTTGACTAGATGGACCTTTGTTGGCAAAGTAATGTCTCTGATTTTTAATATGCTATCTAGGTTGGTTTTAACTTTCCTTCCAAGGAGTAAGTGTCTTTAAATTTCATGGCTGCAATATCATCTGCAGTGATTTTGGGGCACCCCCCCCAAAAAAAAAATCTGACACTGTTTCCACTGTTTCCCCATCTATTTCCCATGAAGTGATGGGACTGGATGCCATGATCTTCGTTTTCTGAATGTTGAGCTTTAAGCCAACTTTTTCACTCTCCTCTTTCACTTTCATCAAGAGGCTTTTTGGTTCCTCTTCACTTTCTGCCATAAGGGTGGTGTCATCTGCATATCTGAGGTGATTGATATTTCTCCCAGCAATCTTAGTTCCAGCTTGTGCTTCTTCCAGCCCACCATTTCTCATGATGTACACTGCATATAAGTTAAATAAGCAGGGTGACAATATACAGTCTTGATGTACTCCTTTTCCTGTTTGGAACCAGTCTGTTGTTTCATGTCCAGTTCTAACTGTTGCTTCCTGACCTGCATATAGGTTTCTCAAGAGGCAGGTCACATGGTCTGGTATTCCCATCTCTCTCAGAATTTTGCAGTTTATTGTGATACACACAATCAAAGGCTTTGGCATAGTTGATAAAGCAGAAATACATGTTTTTCTGGAACTCTCTTGCTTTTTTGATGATCCAGCGGATGTTGGCAATTTGATCTCTGGTTCCTCTGCCTTTTCTAAAAGCAGCTTGAACATCTGGACGTTCAAGGTTCACGTATTGCTGAAGCCTGGCTTGGAGAATTTTGAGCATTACTTTACTGGCATGTGAGATGAGTGCAATTGTGTGGTAGTTTGAGCATTCTTTGGCATTGCCTTTCTTTGGGATTGGAATGAAAACTGACCTTTTCCAGTCCTGTGGCCACTGCTGAGTTTTCCAAATTTGCTGGCATATTGAGTGTGGCACTTTCACAGCATCATCTTTCAGGATTTGAAATAGCTCAACTGGAATTCCATCACCTCCACTAGCTTTGTTCATAGTGATGCTCTCTAAGGCCCACTTGACTTCACATTCCAGGATGTCTGGCTCTAGGTCAGTGATCACACCATCGTGATTATCTGGGTCGTGAAGATCTTTTTTGTACAGTTCTTCTGTGTATTCTTGCCACCTCTTCTTAATATCTTTTGCTTCTGTTAGGTCCATACCATTTCTGTCCTTTATCGAGCCCATCTTTGCATGAAATGTTCCCTTGGTATCTCTATTTTCTTGAAGAGATCTCTAGTCTTTCCCATTCTGTTGTTTTCCTCTATTTCTTTGCAATGATCGCTGAGGAAGGCTTTCTTATCTCTCCTTGCTATTCTTTGGAACTCTGCATTCAGATGCTTGTATCTTTCCTTTTCTCCTTTGCTTTTCACTCCTCTTCACAGCTATTTGTTAAGGCCTCCTCAGACAGCCATTTTGCTCTTTTGCATTTCTTTTCCATGGGGATGGTTTTGATCCCTGTCTCCTGTACAATGTCACAAACCTCCATCCATAGTTCATCAGGCACTCTGTCTATCAGATCTAGTCCCTTAAATCTATTTCTCACTTCCATTGTATAATCATAAGGGATTTGATTTAGGTCATACCTGAATGGTCTAGTGGTTTTCCCTACTTTCTCCAATTTTAGTCTGAATTTGGCAAGAAGGAGTTCATGATCTGAGCCACAGTCAGCTCCCGGTCCTGTTTTTGCTGACTGTATAGAGCTGTGAGATGAGAATAAAAGTAGCAGTACAGGACCCAGGAGAGGGGAGGAGAAAGAAACAGAGGGCGAGCCAAACGAACCTCCTGCGGTGCGTTAACACTACAGTTAAACCAAATCCCAAAGGCACACTAAAGGCGACCGTACTGCAGGTGAATCGCCCGCCAGGCCTAATAGCCTCCCTCTGTCTCAGGTTCCTCTAGGTTCGTACGGTGGGCCCAATTCAGCCCGTTAAATCTTCCCTCTCTCTTCCGCAGTGACAGGGCTGCCCCTGACATCCAACCTCCGCGCTCCCTCTTTTAATCTCCATTACCTTTAACCCGCGCACTCTTGGTCTCAAATTTGGTTAGCATCCTTCAGGTTCCGAGCTGTTAATCCGAGTCCTGACACTCCCTGCCGCCCTATGGTTGCCTCCACGTCAGCGTCCCTCCGCATCGACTCCCGGAAGTTCCCCGGATACGAACTTCCGGCCCCAGGAGCTCCGGGCCATAGAGACGGAGCCAGGGTTGGCCTAGAGAAGCCACTGCCGGAGAAGGTGGGAATTGAGGCTTCCGCTCAGCTGAGAGGCAAGATGGCCACCGCTGGGGGCGGCTGTGTGGCCGACCCGGGAAGTAGGAGTCTTCTTCGCCTTCTGTCTTTCTGCGTCCTACTGGCAGGTGAGGCCTCCCCTGCCCGTGAGCTCCAGTCTGTAAGGAGAACCCTCCGGATCTGCTCAGCCGCGAGCGCTGCCGTCTCCCATCTGGTCCCCGCAGCCCCTCCGTCCCCCCACCCTGTAAATCCTCTCTTTTTCGTTCCTACGACAAAAGTTCCCCCTTTGCCTGGACCTGAGGGTCCCTTCTCCCCCGCGGCAGGTCAAGTCTCCCGATTTCCTCTTCCAGGCCTCTTCTTGAACTTCCAGCTCAACTCTCTCCCACTTTGTCCGGATACATCGTTTCCCCCACGGCCCAGCCACCCCAGTCAAAATCAGAAAGGACAAGTGTTAAGAGTTCAGCTTTCTTTCCAATGCGTTTAGACTTTTAAGATGAAAGCGCCTGGTTCTGTGGGTGCATTGCGGCGCTAAGGAAGGTAGATGCCTTATTTCTTTCTCGTTTTATTCCATCGTAAACCCGCGTCCCTGTGCTTCACCTCCGTTTGTCCCATTAATAAAGTGAGACTAAGGTAAGATATTAGTTCTCTTAACTGTTTATGCTGTGAAATAATGACTCAAGGAACTTTAGGCATTTATAATGTGCACAGGTGTTTGCCTACACGCATTTACTTTCTGGTATATGAGGGCCTAAAATGCAAACATGCCTGTTTATAGACATGATGATACCTTCCCCCAAATTGAGATTGTTTGTTTTAAAGATCTCCAAAGGAGAAACTGGGCTTCCCTGGTGGCTCAGTGGTGATGAATCCGCCTGTTAATGCAGGAGACGCTGATTAGATCCCTGGGTCGGTAAAGATCCCTGGGGAAGGAAATGGCAACCCACTCCAGTATTCTTGCCTAGGAAATCCCATGGACAGAGGATCCTGGGGGACTACAGTCCATGGGGTCACAAAAGAGTGGCACTGGACTTAGTGACTAAACAACAACAACAAAGGGAAAACTAGCTGCCCCACACTGTGGGCACACACAAATTACTTACTAATATTAAATTAACTGACAGGGTATATGGCATAAGTTTTTTCCCAGTTCTGTTCAGATTTCCTGGGAAAATGTCTCAGGGAGACTTTTGTTGTTGTTGTAATCTATATTCTTAGACTGGCACCAGTTTATTAACTAATTAGTGATGTATATACAGAGTAGAAAAAATGGAAGTGTGGTTGAGTATGCAACCAGAAGCAGGTACATCTAATGTTAAATGCCTTTGCTTTGATGAATCAAGTGTTTTCTCTTTAAGCTTCAGTGTCAGTTGCCTTATGATTTGTAGCAACCCTCTGTGGTACATAGCTGAGTGCATTTATTTATTCCAGTAATGTTCCTAGGAGGTGAGAAGGGTAGACATCAGTCCCATTTTGGGAAGTATGATATACCCAAAACTGTTCAACCTAGTTGTGGTATGACAGGCTAGCACCAATGTCTTCCAATTTCTTCTTATATTTTTTATCTTCTGATCAGGTTTGTGTGAAGGAAACTCAGTGGAGAGGAAGATCTACATCCCCTTAAATAAAACAGCTCCTTGTGTCCGTCTGCTTAATGCTACTCATCAGATCGGCTGCCAGTGTAAGTTGAGATTGGGAACTGTGTTCGTGGCTGTTGACATTTCAGTCTGTGCCCTGGGTGTAATGATTCAAGTCTTGTAGGTAACCTCAACACAAACTAGGCGATGAGGGTAGTAGGTGGTAGAGAACCATTGGTCAAACCAGGCGAGGTAATTAATAAGAACAAACAATGAGGAAATACTATATACTAAACTTCTTATGTGTGCATATCATTTAACCATCACAACAACCTCATGAAGTAGCCCCTGTTATTACCCCGCATCTTACCAATATGAAACAGAGACTTAGAGAAGTGAGTAACTTCCAAGATTGTCCTGCTGGTCAGTGATGAAGCTTGGATTTGGTGGTCTAAGTTCTAATCTAGGACTCTTAACCACCCAGTAAGTTAGGTAGAAAGCCATACTCTTTCTTAGGAGAAGAAGCCTCATACTCTATGAAGTCCAGTCATCATCTGCACTCTGAATGCTCTTTTTGGAACCAAAATGAGCTTCTTTAAGGCAGTGAACCCTTTGAAGAAGAAGACATTGAGAAAGCCAAATAGTTGCAAGAGGAAATAATAAAGCACTTAAATTTGTCTTTGTGTTTTGTAAATGTGTCCCATGTCAACGTGATACGGTTATAAAACTATGAGGGAAAAAAGTTGTAATCAAAAGGCTGAATTCTCCAGTTCCTTGCTACTTAACCTGTTGTCTTCAGATTTTGTTTGTTGGATAGTAGCTTTGGTAGAATGTAGTTTTTTACAGGGAAGCAGGAAACTCAGAGTCAGATCTTGGCTTCTTCATCAAATTGGTTCCCTCTGAATCTGTTCATTCTCGTAAAAATGGTTAGAATATAAGTGCACAAAGCTGAAAGTCAGAGCACCTTTAATAGATGTTTATTGGTGATGCTAAGTGCCGTCTCAGCAGTACTTTGTAATTGTCTGAAACCTCATTTGGTTGTAAAAAACTAGACACTGGAAGTGAAGGACTTGCTCAAGGTGGCAATTACTGTTTTTCTACCCACCCATCCCCTGGCTATATCCTGTGTTAATTATCCATGTCCTTGTTACAGCAAGTACTGGGAGTGCGTTAACTGGTTCCAAACAGCTCCAGTTAAAATTTTTGTTGGACCTTGTTCTTAAATTAGGCTTGTGAGGAGAAGGGAGCCAGGTCCAGTGTGGACTGAGATCAGACTGTACTGATGGTCTTGCTGGAACTCCACTTTAGTGCAAAAAGCGAGGCTCCCATCCTCCTGAAGCTGAGCTCTACAATATCCCCTCTGGGACTGAGTCGTTCTGCTACATGTCCTTAGAGCAGCCCTGTGGGAAGCAAAGCAGTAGCCTGTAGAGATAAAGCCTGGAGCCAATATGGAGAGGCAAGAGGGGAGGGGCTGGTCTCTGGCCACTTCCTCATTAGGATCTTGTTTCCTTTTCAGCCTACTTATTTCTAAATCTTACTTCATATCTGTCCATCCTGAGCAAGCTACACCCTCTTAAATTTGGAGTAAAAGACCTAGATTTGATTTTCTGTTTCTAATGCTCTGTTTCAATTGGACCCTTTTAAAGGTGCTCAAAAGGGGTAATCTATAGCTTTCTTTCCTTTCCTTTTCTTTAACTCTTTCCCTATAATATGAGATACTTCCAAGTTATCCATAAAGCATCCTGGGGTAATATATGTGTCTGCTCCTGGCCTGGGGTGAACAGCCAAGCTCTTTGGAGATGTTTGGTCCCCAGAAATGAGAGGACTTTTAATATCAGCACATCTAATCTCTTTGAGGACCATCATTTGGGAAGTTCTGTTCTACAGATCTCCTTGAACCTCTTGATTTAACCTTACCCAAAACTGACCCAAAGCAAGTGAAGTCTTACCCAAATAGGGCAAAGGAATGGAGATCCATGGAGGCTATGAGGGCACGGAAATCTGCACAAAGGAAGATTTAGTGCTGGAACGCCAAGCTTGATGTCTAGAGCCTGTCATTTTCTGGAGAAAACACATATTTAAAAACTTTGGTGTCTACTGCTACAGAATCTCATATATAAGCCTTAGTGAGGTTGAGGGAAGAGGACAAGAAAATGAAGATCACAGAGCCTTTCTGACATTTAACAAGCAAGGCCTGTAGTAAGACTTCTGAGCTCTTTTGTCCTCCATTCTTTCCTAGTAATCTTCAGATGGAACCAGGGCAGTTCTGCCCTTCAGTTTCACTCTAGAGTTGGCTGCATTAACCCAACGTCTTGTGACATTTTGGAAGTGGGGCGGGGCGGGGCGGGGCGGGGGTGGTGAATAATGTGCAGAATCAGTGAGGCAAAGTCAGAATTGTTAGCTGTGGATGCTTTAATTTGACTCACTCTATCCTGGCAGCTTCCATTACTGGGGACACAGGGGTTATCCACGTAGTAGAGAAGGAAGAGGACCTGCAGTGGGTGTTGACTGGTGGCCCTAACCCCCCTTACGTGGTTCTGCTAGAGGGCGCACTCTTTACCAGGTAAGAACTCGGTGTTCCTGCTGGGGAAATGCATGCAGAGAAGGGGAGAGTCAGGGAACAGTCTTCCAGCTTGTGAGTGTAAACTGCCCTCAGCTTCCCTGGTCCCGCCAGGCAGGGGGTGGGTTGGTGCTCAGAGCAAAAGATGAGCCATCAAAAGGAGTCTCGGTGACCTTGTAAGTAGAACTCTAGGTGTGTAAGGACCCCAGGAAGGAAAGGGATGTACAGAGAGGGGTAGATGAGATGAAGCCTTGAGCTCAGATTAGGTCATAGTTTTCGTTCAGAAGCTAAAAGACCGAAAAGACAAGAAATGAGTCAGCAGTGGTGATTCCCCTAATTCTGCATTTGTTTCTACCCTAGAGGGCAGGATGTCAGGCTGCCTGATAATCTCCCTCCCTTCGTTCATGGCATTGTTGCCCCATTCCAGGGATGTGATGGAGAAGCTGAAGGGGAGATCCGGCCGAATTGCTGGTCTTGCAGTGTCTTTAGCCAAGCCCAGTCCTGCCTCAGGCTTCTCTCCCAGTGTGCAGTGTCCCAATGATGGGTTTGGTAAGAGCCCCAGTGGGTCAGGGCAGACTGCTGTCACCCAGAGCTCATCGTTGCTTCGTTCTCTGGGGGTTGGAGGTTGTGAAGGAGTATGTGTTTGTGTGTATGGTGAGCAACTGCCAAACAGGATTTCTTTGTCTTTGCCACTCATCTCTTCTGTCTCCTGCTCCCCTATCCTGTTTACCTTCCATTCTCCCTTTCTGTCACATGTTCAGATCCCCAACTGGCTATCCTAGGGGTCCCTGATACAGTGTCTGTTTTACTGTAGGTGATGAGAAGTTGATGCTTGCTTCTTTTTGAGTCACTCCCTCTGGAACTCTTAGTCCCAAACCTGTGATATCCTAGCTGTCCTCCCTTACCTGGTTTCTAAGTGCTTGGTGTCCCAACATCCTATCCCCTGTCCTCCCTTTCAGGTATTTACTCCAACTCTTATGGGTCACAGTTTGCTCACTGCAGAGCCTTTCAGTGGAACAAGGTGGGCGACGGCTTGGCTTATGAAGACTTCAGTTTCCCCATCTTTCTTCTTGAAGATGAAAATGAAACTAATGTCATTAAGCAGGTAATGACTGCCAGCTCTTAGCACTTCTTACTTAGAATTATTTGTCAGGCTGTCCTCCTGTTTGGAGGGAGCCTCATTGTACTAGTCTACCCTCTGAAAGGCCGTTGCTCCAAGAAGAGCCAAGAGGTTTATTTTTTTCATATTCCCCTCCTATTTCTCTTCTGCCTTAAAGTATAACATTAAAGGCTTTTAGACTAGAACAAAACATAAAGAATGTTCAATATGAGATAAGCTGTAGAGCCATGACTAAGAACACGGTATGGTAAGAGCATTGGACTAGGAATTGAGAGATTCAGTTTAGTAATTTCTGAAGTTCTTTTTAGCTCTAGTGTTCTCTAATTCTAAGCTAATATTCTCTAATTTTTATACACAGAGCAGTTAAGAGGTTTGTGCAAAAGTTTAATGGTGAGTTGATGTCCAGGCTGTCTTGAATTTGCTTTTTTCATCTCCCAGTTTGGTGCTGTTTACAGCAAATCACATTAGAAACAGTGACCAAAGCTCCATATTGAACCAGGCCATTTGGTATAGGGTAATTTCATCAGCCCCAGCTAAGTCGTTGAGTCTGTGACCCTTGGCACCTCTTGGTGACTTGTTCTTTTTGACCTTATAGCCCCTGTGGTTGTACCAGACAGGGTACAGTCCTGTAGCTCAGGGACAGATGTGGGAGCGGCTGAAGGATGGAGCCGGGCCCTCCTCCTTTTGTTGGGTGTGGGAGGGACGCTACAGCTCCAGCCTCACCAGGGTCCTCCTCCCCATGTAGTGCTACCGAGATCACAACCTGAGTCCGAACGGCTCAGCGCCGGCCTTCCCGCTGTGCGCCATGCAGCTCTTCTCACACATGCACGCTGTCGTCAGCACCGTCACCTGCATGCGGCGCAGCCTCATCCAGAGTTCATTCAGCATCAGCCCAGGTGGGGCACGTCAGGGCGAGCTGGCTGCCCGGGGTGGGCTGAAGGGGCTGCCAGCGAGCGTGGCTGAGACCACTGTAGGGGCAGGGTGGGCCCAGAAGGGGGCGCTGGTCAGAGCAGGGAACATCAGGTGGGCAGAAGGGGCGGCCAGAGAACATGGCTGAGACCACTGTAGGGGCAGGGTGGGCCCAGCAGGGGGCTCTGGGCAGAGCAGGGAGCACTGGAGAGGCGGCCAGCGAGCGTGGCTGAGACCGCTGTAGGGGCAGGGTGGGCCCAGCAGGGGGCGCTGGGCAGAGCAGGAAGCATAGGGCGGAAGAAGCGGGACCGGTTCCACACAAATCGAGGTAGGTTGTCTCCAGCGGCAGAGAAAGCAACGTGGAAGAACGGAGCCGGAGAAGTGACTCGCAGAGTCCGTGGGCCCTGGTCAGAGGCCGCCTCCGTAGCCGCCTTCTCCCTGTGTCCTGTTCAGAAATCGTCTGCGACCCCCTGTCCGACTACAACGTGTGGAGCCTGCTGAAGCCTATAAACACATCTGGAACGCTGGAGCCCGACGACAGGGTGGTGGTGGCTGCCACTCGAGTGAGTGTTGGCCCGATCAGGGTGGGCAGGACTGCCACAGAGAAGACAGGCTTGTCAGGCCTCTAGGTTGCTACTGTGGGGAGCCTCAGACAGAGCAGGATCTGGACTGTGGGTGTCTAGCCATTGCCCCAGGAAATGGATGTTTTCTCGGCCAGAGCAGGGGAAGGGGGGACTAGGATCTGGCCCGAGTTTCCATTTTCAAAGTGCACCCCCTCTGCCTTGTCTGCTGCATCCAGCTGGACAGCCGTTCTTTTTTCTGGAACGTGGCCCCAGGGGCTGAAAGCGCCGTCGCCTCCTTCGTCACGCAGCTGGCCGCAGCTGAAGCCCTGCAGAAGGCACCTGATGCGGCCACCCTGCCCCGCAACGTCATGTTTGTCTTCTTCCAAGGGGTGAGGGCTCTTTCGCTGGGGTGGGATGGCGGGAAGAAGCAGGTGGTAAAGGTGGGAGGGGCTGTGGTGTGGGGAAGATCTCAGCACTTGGCCCAGTTGCTATTCAGCTTCTGGAGAGTCTACGTGTCTCCCCTTCAGGCTCCCTCATCACAGGAAGCATTTTCACCCTGACCCAGAATTGCTAAACTGCCGACTACCTCACTCCCCCACTGGTGCAGTCTATTTATTTTATTCTGTGCACCCTTCCCCTGCCTCCTTCACCCAGGAGCCCTGAGGCTTCTGCTTCTCCCTACCGCCACCACAGCCTGGCCACGGAGTAGGGGAACCAGCAACTGTAGCTGAGCGGGTGGAGGTGAGGGGAGAAGCAAGAAGCAGGCACATAACAGCTGGTGTCTGCCTTGGGCCTATGCACTGTTGCTCTCCCCATGTCTGGGCTCAGGAAGTCCTGTGACACACACATGTGAGGCCTCACCGCAGCTGGGAGGCGGGGTCGGGAGGAGGGCAGGGTCGTGTGACTCGGCTAGCTAGCAGTTGAGATAACGCAGACAGTAGTAGCCTTTGTGCCTAGGGCTCTGAGGATCTGGCCCTGGGTCACTGAGGCTGCCCTTATGCTTTGGGATCTCTGTTCCTTTTCCCACTCGTCTGTGCCCCTCAGGAAACTTTTGACTACATTGGCAGCTCGAGAATGGTCTACGACATGGAGAATGGCAAGTTTCCTGTGCAGCTAGAAAACATTGACTCGTTTGTGGAGCTGGGACAGGTGTGGCATGTCTCCTCCCCCCTCTTCCTTGCCTCCTCAAAGCTTTCCCTCAGCTATTCCCTCATCCTCACTGGAGGTGCTGCCGCCTCTTCCCTTGACCTCTGCTCCCACTCCTTTCTTCCTGGTATGGGCCAGAAGAGGAGACTAATTATAAACGTTGCTCCTTCATCTTACCTCCAGGTGGCCTTAAGAAACTCACTAGAGCTTTGGATGCACACCGACCCCATGTCTCAGAAAAATGAAACTGTACTAAACCAGGTAACCTGAGCATCTCTCCCCCTCACTTCCTGTTTCAGCAGCTCAAAATATGGGCTTGCCCTGGCCTTATCCCCACCGGCCTCCAGGGCGTGTGAGGACCTTAGGTTGGGTGTTGACTAAAAGGGTGAACTCTCCACCTGTTCCAGTTCCCTGGGAAAACCATAAGCTCAGCTCTTGTCACTGTTCCCTGGGATGGGTAGTTCTCTGATCATCCGGTACCTAGTGAGCTATCACTGCCCACTTAGGACAGGGTGTGAGTGTCTCCTTTCTTCCCTGCTACCCCAGGGACCCGGCTGTCCTGCTTACCCTGCCCCATTCCTGGCTGTGTCAGACTCCCTACCCAAACTGTTTTCCACTTCCCTCACTCCTTGTTCAAGACCCTCCCTCCCTCAAAGTACAGCTATAGCTCTGTTTTATCCCTGAGGTCCTCTTCCTGCCAGCCCAGCTTCACTATCACCCCTTCCTCTTACAGCCTAGACTGGACTACTGGTATGGCACGCAGCACTGTTTTGTATTATTTTTTGCTCCTCCAGTTCTGCACAGTAAATAATTAGTAAGACATCGGCTAAGACAATGTCCTGAGGACAGTTGGGTTTACCTATAAATATGGAAAAGAAAAAAAAAACAACCACAGATCTCTTCCTTCTTTGTGTGGTGATTTAAACAGGATAGTAGACACTGCAGGAAAATCCAGAGAGGCTTGATCCCAAAAGGCTTGCAGGATTTAGATCCAGGCGGATTTAGGGCTGCTTTTAAAGTTGGGGAGCATTTCAGGACTGAGGGACCTCCTGCTTCCTCCCCTCGCAGCCTCCGTCAGCTCATGCCCCTCCTCTCCCAGGTGGAGGCGCTCCTGAGCACCCTGGAGCAGAGTGGCGCTGGTGTCCCCACCGTCGTCCTCAAGAGGCTGAATCAGTCCCAGCCTCTGCCACCGTCTTCTCTGCAGCGATTTCTTCGAGCGCGAAACGTCTCTGGCGTTGTTCTTGCTGACCACTCTGATTCCTTCCATAACCTGTAAGCGTTGCCCAGCCCGCCTCCTTGTCATTCCTGAAGAGGGTCTGTTCTGCAGTCTGAGGCCCACAGAGGGACAGTGTCCCTGTGTCAAGAGGAGCCTCTGCCCGCCCCTGTCCCCATGCCATCCTCTCCAGAACCGCAGGTCAATCTGTATTCTTTGTTCAGTGTCCTGTTCTCATCTCACACGACCCTCTTGTTGGATGAGATGTTCATTTTAGAAAATAGTCCTCAGCTGAGTCCCTTTGTAGCTCGGTACTCCTCACCCGTGGTTCCACCTCTCCACGCTTTCCGGGGGCCCGAGTTCCCCAGGGCTGCCAGCAGAGGGCATCGTTACAAATGCACAGTACAGTGGTGATGGGGAGCCCGTGGCCGGAGGACACGGAGCTGTCCCTGCCCGGGGCTGGCCCGCCGGGGACACAGACGGTACTCACCCTGAAATGTCACATGTTCTTACTGTGTGGCAACTGCGTGTGGTTCAGTGTGGGTGTGAAAATGTTCCTGCAGCTGAGGGGGCTCCAGAGATACAGGGCAAGGCCATGCTAGTCACTTTTCTGCCAGTCCTGACACCCCTAAACTGCCCCTAACTCGATGCCTAGGGCAATGGGATTTTACTCAGGCTGGATTGCTAGGCCCCCAGCCTCCCTTCCCTTCTTCCAACAGGCCAAGTGAGTTTCTTTTTTTTTTTAACTTACTTTTTTTTTTTGGTGGTGCTGGGTCTCTGTTGCTCTGCAGGCTTTTCTCTAGCTGTAGCGAGTGGGGACCGCTCTAGTTGCAGTGCATGGGCTTTTCATTGTGTTGTGGAGCACGGGCTCGAGGGCTCGAGGGCTTCAGTAGCTGTGGTGTGTGGTCTCAGTAGCTGGGGCTCCTGGGCTCTAGAGCACAGGCTCAGTAGTTGTGGTGATAGTAGGGGCTTAGTTGGTGATGGTATGTGGTATCTTCCTGGACCAGGGATCAAGTCCATGTCTCCTGCATTGGCAGGCAGATTCTTGACCACTGAGCCACCAGGGAAACCCCCAAGTGAGTTTCTGAGTCAAAATGCATAAGCTCTGATTCTCCAGCCTGTGCTCAGTAGCACCTTCTCATTTATTTGTGGTGGTGACAGTTCCAGTACGTAAGATCAGCTCTCTTCTCCAAACCTATCTTCTGTACTGCTGTGTGGTGAGAGGTGATCCATCATTTGAACACACGTTGGACTTGACCATGTGATTGACTTGATTCCTTGTAGAGCAGGCTATTCAGTGATGGTAGAGGCTGGGAGCTCTCTCCTCCTACCTTCTCTTCTGAGATCTGCCTCCTTGGGGCTCCAATGAGTACTGAGGTGGTTTGACCTTGTGTAGTGTTACATGTCTGTGGACAAGCCTGCTCGACACCCTCTGCTCTCAGCCACCTTCACTATGAATGTGCGTTGAAACGATCATACGACTGCTCTGATAATGCGTGCTCTCAGCCACTCTTCTGTATCTCTGACCCAAATGACACAGAAGTGTTGCTGATGTTTTAGGACCTCCCAGGAAGGCGCAGATTCTGCATTTTGGTCTCATTTGCCTCTTCTGTCTTGTCGGTCACACAAGTCTTTGTATTCAAGCACTCCCACCTGCACTCATACTTCCCCATCCTCTGTTCCTTCTTCAATGTGGGACCCTGATTTTCTCTCTTCCCTCATCCTTGGATGAGGAAAAATGAGACCCCCGAGTTCCTACAGGAGGGACAGTGGAGGGAGGAAAGGGCTGGGCCCTGGCTGAGTACAGCCAAGGCTCATTCTGGCTTTCATGGCAGCTATTACCAAAGCATTTACGACACTGCTGAGAACATTAATGTGACCTACCCTGCAGGGCAGAGCCCTGAAGAGGACCTGAACTTTGTGACAGACACTGCCAAGGTAGCGCCCGGGCTGGGGGGAGCATGGGGACCACAGTGCACGAGGCTTACATGTTCGTGTTGGGGGTCAGGGGATCTGGGCCACTCAGCCCCTCTTCTCCTCCCGCAGGCTCTGGCAGGTGTGGCCACGGTGCTGGCACGCGCCCTATACCGGCTCGCAGGAGGAGCCAGCTTCAATGACACCATACAGGCAGATCCCCACACGGTAGGAGCAAGTGGGCCCCTGTTCCTTTCTGTCTGTCTTCCCTGGTGGCTCAGACGGTAAGGCGTCTGCCTGCAATGGAGGACCTCTGGGTTGGGAAGATCCCCTGGAGAAGGAAATGGCACCCCACTCCAGTACTCTTGCCTGGAAAATTCCACAGATGGAGAAGCCTGGTGGGCTACAGTCCATGGGGTCGCAAAGACCTGGACACGACTGAGTGACTTCCCTGGCACACAGTGGGCTACCGCATCCTTTATCCTGGTCCCCTCCTGGTCTCCCGCACCTTGGCATCTAGCAGGCCTGGACGTGCGGGTGAGGACCGCTGATGCCCTGGGCGTTCCCCCAGCGGGCCTCATCTGTCTTCTCACCAGCCACCATTTTCCCTACCCCAGTGTCTGGCCAATCTGGTTCCTACCCCATGACGGAAATCTCTACTAATAAAACTTTGCTTGGGCTCCAAGTCTCCCCCATATCCCCATCCTAGGTTACCCGCCTGCTCTATGGGTTCCTGGTTAGAGCCAACAACTCATGGTTCCAGTCTATCCTCAGGCCGGACCTCAGGTCCTACCTGGGTGAGTACCTGGCGTGGGGTGGAGTCCTTAACCAAGGGAAGGGATACAGAAAAAGTCATCATTTTGACTTAATCTTTACTTCTTTCTTTTTCCTATTTTCTTGCCCCCCGTTTTCCTCTCCTCCTCCTGAAATTTGTTGGATTCTCTTCTCTTGACTTTCTCTTCTCTGGCTGCTGCCAATCTTGGGCTCTCTCTGGCCCTGCCCATCTGCGCCTCACCACCGCCCCCCGCCACCCACTGAATCCCCCCTTTCCTTGTGGTCTCCGCCCAGGTGATGGGCCTCTTCAGCATTACATCGCCGTCTCCAGCCCCACCAATGCCACTTATGTTGTACAGTATGCCTTGGCCAACTTGACCGGCAAGGTGATTGACCTTACCCGAGAGCAGTGCCAGGACCCGAGTCAAGTCCCCACTGAAAACAAGGATGTGAGTGGTAGTGGACATCAGAGGTGACCCCAGGGCCCCCTGTACCCGCCTTCCACTGGGAAGGCTGCTGGATCTCCTAGGCTTGGACCCAAGGGATTGGGGTGGAGAGGTGGAGGGATGCAGCCCGTTGAACTCGAGTACTGAAGAGGCAGCAGCCTGGGTCAAAACGGACTAACCAAACGGTGAAGGGAGTGGGTGAGAGAGGTCTGCGTCAGCCCCTTGCTGTGGCCTGTGTCCTGTGCAGCTGTACGAGTACACCTGGGTTCAGGGCCCATTGAACGCCAATGAGACGGACCGGCTCCCCCGGTGTGTGCGTTCCACGGCACGCCTGGCCAGGGCCTTGTCCCCTGCCTTTGAACTGAAGCAGTGGGGCTCTACCGAATACTCGACGTGGACCGAGAGCCGCTGGAAAGACATCCGCGCCCGGATATTTCTGATAGCCAGCAAAGAGCTGGAGGTGAGATGGGGAGGGTGGGTGGCAGAGGTCTCTTTGACCTCTCTCTATTGCCTCTTGTCTCTTACCCCTGCTAGCTCCCATTTGCCCCCAAAACCTGCTGCACGTCTGTCCCTGGTCAGCCAGCATGCACCGTTAGGAAGCTTGTCCCCACGGACAGTTTGCGTATGTGTTCATCCTGGCCGTGTGCACCCGTGGAGACCCAAGGGGACAGTATGAGCCCTTCCCCAGCTCCACTGCTGCCTGGCACACCCACCTACCAGAGCTAGAACGTTGCTCTAATGCCTACTGAGCACCGGTCACAATCACGTTATTGGCCACCAGAGAATCAAGGTCATGGCCCTGCCTTCAGGATGCTTAAAATCTAAGTAAAAAATGAAAAGCAAGGACAGAGGTATTTTACTCCTCTTTCCAAATGGGGAGGCTGAGTCCCCAGACCGGGGAGATGTTGCCTGTCATGGTTCAGTACTTGGTGCTTAGAGCCAGCTCCAGGATTCTAGTGCCCTGCCTCCCCGCCCCGAGCAGTTACCACAGCTGCCTGGAGTTCTGAGAACACCTTTCTCCTCCCCTGCCCACGCCCTCCTGCAGTTTATCACCCTGATAGTGGGCTTCGGCATCCTTGTCTTCTCTCTCATCGTCACCTACTGCATCAATGCCAAAGCCGATGTCCTTTTCATCACTCCCCGGGAACCAGGATCTGTGTCTTACTGAAGAGGACCCCAGCTTTTCCCTCCAGCTCTGCAGTTCGCTTCCTAGATCATCTGTCCCACTGGGACATAAACCACTAGTTTGTCATGGAACCTCTCTGGGCCTGGCTCAGACTTGACGTTGACATAAAGTGGAACTGCCCAAAAGAGACCGTGAGAGATAATCGAGTCACCCACCGCCCGCATCTCCCCTTTCCTGTCTGCTCTTCCCTGTTCCTTCTTCCTTGCCCCTGCCTGATCCTGGGATGACGAATAGAAGCCTCCTGCTCCTGTCTGACTCCTGCCCCATGGTGGTTCAGAGCTGCCTGCCCTAACTTCCCCTTCTTCAGCGTCTGTTTTCTCTCTCCTTCCTGCTTGTACCTCCCCATGCTCCCTGCTCCCCCCTCTCCCTTCCTGACCAGGAAGGACATGAAGGGTTGAATGCCAGGAACAAATGACAAGGAAGCCCTCAGGAGGACAGGGCCATCTGTGGGCTGAGCCTTCTGTTTCCCTCCAGCTGTCCCGTCTCCAGGCCCTTAGATGGCACATCAGGGGGGTGTGCTGCCGGGTGGGTATCCCACCTCCAGCCCACAGTACTCAGTTGTAATTTTTATTATGCTGTAATATCTATTTTTGTTTCCTTTTTTTTCTTTGTGTGTGTGTATGTGTGTGTGTATGTAAATATATAAATAGCGAGTTTCATTAAAACAGACTGCCCCACACAACCCGTACCATTACCTATTTTTTTCCCCAGCCCCTTTGTTCTGTGACCCTAGATTAGAGACGTAGAATTGCAACCTCCCGTGCTCTCTTCTCAGTCCCCAGAGGGCCCCAGGAGTATGACTGTCAAAAACCACAGACACTCTAGCAGAAGAGTTCCCTTCTGACCCCTGGTTTTCCTTTCGTGAGAGTGATGTGAACAGTTTCTTGCGACTCTGCGTTTGACAGACACTTCTTTCCCTATCTGATACCCAAGCTGGGGCACAGAGAGGAAGGGAGTACAGCAGGCAGCCCTGACCCTTGAGTAACTCACGTCTGGGGTGAAGGGAGAAACACTCACAGCTAGGTGCAGTAAATGGAGAAATCGCAGCCTCTCCACAGTGCTCTGGCAGCACATGGAGGGGTTCAGGGCAGTGTGATGGCATTTAGAAAGCTGCAGAGAGGAGGCCCTTGGGCAGCGATTTAGAGCTCACCAGGTGTGGAAGCACAGAGCCAGGAAGAGGCATGGGTCACGTTTGAGAACTGTAGGTTGTTCAGTGTGCCTGAGCCATAGAAACAGGCAGTGAGGCTGGGGCAGGTCACAAAGACGCTTGGGTGGCATGCTAAGCAGTCTGGGCTCTGTCAGTGGGCATGTTGTAGACCAAAATGAGTAGTCTTACAGGCTTCTAGAAAGGATCTCTGTGTGCTAGGGAGGAACTCGAATTCCCTGGGTCCTCACAGGCAGAATTCGGGAGTATGGCAGAGCTGCTGGATGTTGCTGGGAAGGGGCTGAATCAGCTGAGCGTGGAAGCGAACCTGCAGGAGTGGCGCCTGAAGCCAGCCTTCTCCCCTCACTGTTGGCCAAGAGCCTGTCTCCAACGTGCGTGAAGACAGCAGAGATGGAAACGAACTGGCCATTTTCAGAGTCCTAAGCACTCCTCGTAGTTTCCTGATAGAACTATTTACCTTTGCAAATCCTGCTGAGAGGAGGTGATTTTTCTCGAGGTTTCTCTCCCAAGTTCCCTCAGGGGGCTGTTTGGGGTTTGGGGCTGTGGGGGAAATAAACCCCGCCGCTTTCCCTCCACCACACCCCTCCCGGTTTGAGCTGGAGAAGCTGCTCCGTGCTGGCGGGAGCTGAGCACAGCTGCCACCATCGCCTGGGCCCACTCCACGCCTCCCTCGGCCAACAGGTCTCCCAGCGGACAGAGCACTAAGCTCCCTCATCCTGCTGGCAGTTTCGGGAAGTGGGGAAGTGGCTGAGAACCAGTGAGGGGGCTGAACAGGGAAGCAGAGGGTTGGGAAGAATCAAGGGACGGGGTGGGCAGGAGAGAAGGATACAGGATGTCAGTCCCTGCCACCTGGGGAGGAATCTGCAGCGAAGCTTGTCTTTTGCTTTCCACACTATGCCTACCCCACACTCCCTCCTCTCCCTGAAACTTACAAAACCAAAGAACATGGGTTTGTGGGCTCCATGGAAGGGGCATAGACCCTCACTGGGGTCCCTTCTCTGAAACCACAGTCTGACTCCTCCCCTGGCTCCTTCTGTGTCCTGGAAACCACTCAGGACTGACCAGCAGCATCGTAAGGCCACAGACTTAACTCCTTAGCCTCCCTCTTCTCTCTCGGTCCAAGGCCCTGCTCAGTCCTGTGCCTTCTAAAATTTGTCATCCCCTCCCTGCACCTTGCCTCCTTCCCTTCTCTCCCTGCATCCTACCCACTGCCAGTTCACACTGCGCCTCCTCCACTCAACCCTTGTGCACAGTTGAGTAACTGACTACCCTACTCCGGGACCCAGTCTGTCCTGTCTCCACTCTGAGACGCCTGGTCCCTGGAGACTAGACCGAAGGCTTTGCTGTTCCCTGGTTTCTCTTCCCAGCTTCTCCGAGTAGAGGGTTTACTCTCCTGTTTCCCACATCCGGGTCACTGCTCCCAGAGGCGCACCCTGGGAGGAGGTATTCCCATCCAGAGTCTAGTGTTCTGCACCAACATCCCACCTTGTTCAAAAGGACTTTGTTTCTTCCAGGGACCATATACTAAGACCTTAGGAATTGTGTTTATGGTCTAACTCATTTGATAGATGGGGAAATGGCAGCTCAGAGGAGTGACGTGGCTTGCTGAAGGCTCCACAGCATATTAGAGCTGTGTGAGACATTTCTTATATCTGCACTGGCAGCTACAGCGGTAATAAACATTTATTGAGCCTGACAATGGGCAAGGCACTCTGTCCCAGCATCATAAAAGAGTGTGAGATACGGCAACTTCCCATAGAGACTTGGGATCCAGAGTCTTGATGGCAGCATGGGATAAATAACCAGGCCAGGCAGCATTTGCTCCGTGCAAAATCAGTGCTATAAACAGGTTCTACCTGAGTTCAGAGGATGGAGGGTTTGCTCTGGGCAGGCTTGTAGGGAGGCGTTTCAAATACCTCCAATGCTGTGTGTGACTTTGGAAAGGGCACTCCCCTCTCTGGGCCCCAGTGTTTTCATCTGTGTGCAGTCAGACCAGGCTGTCATCTGAGGCCCTGCCCTGCTCTGGCCACCTCTCTTCCCTTTTCCCTTTCATCTTAAACCCCTCAGGGCAGGGGATGGCTTGAAGGGTTGGCTGATTCACGAGCTTTCTAAGGTGGTTACAAAGTTCTCCCATGAGAGAGGGAGGCCTGGGTAGGGGTGGGGGGCTGATCGCCCTCTAACACAGGGACAGATGACTGTGGGTAGTGGTGTGGGGTGGTAGAAAAGCCATCCTGAAACTCAGCCTCCCCAACTCAAAACAAGCTTGGTGGGGCTTGCTGAAGTGACCTTTGGGAAGCAGAGAGCCTTGGAAGGTCAGGGTCAGGTGGGATCTGATTTCTTCCGGAGCCCCACACTCAGAAGGTAGAGGGGCTTGCACTTAGCTGTGGTGAAGGGGGCAGCTGGAGCCCCTGTCCCCATCCGGAGAGGCCATGGAGGCAGAAGGGGAGGGGGCACCTCAGGAGGCCTGAGGAGATGATGCAACTGTGAGTAAATGTTACTAGCGCTGGTTCTGGCCGGCTGGCTGCTCAGGGGCTGCAGGCCGGGACCCCAGAGTCCCCTCTTTCTTCCCCCATCAGCTGAGGAGGAGTTAGAGAAACTGGAGGGAAAGAAGGAACAACAGAGCCGAAAGGATATCTGGGAAAAGAAAGAAGGGAAGGGCAAGTGGCAGTAGGCAGTCCTCGTTGGGCTGCAGGAGGGAAGGAGCCAGGGAGCCTGCGAGGGAGCTGAGCCTGAGGGGAGAGAGGCCGGGCCGGCAGGCGTGGCCAGGGGGAGTGGGCGCAGAGCTGGTGGTGACAGATGGGTGGACACAAAGAGGAGGGCTTGGGGGAGACAGATGGATGGGGGAGGGGGTAGGAGAGGCTGCGGGGGGCGGGGGGTGGGCAGTGGTCGGAGGAAGCCCTAATGAGATTGAGGATGGGCTCGGAGCTGGGGAGAGGTGAGCAGAGAGGAGGGAAGACAAAGGCGACAAGGCCTAGGGGGTCGGGGGTGAGAGAGGGTGCAGGGGCTTCCAGCGGGCTGGCGGCAGAGAAAGGGACAGATTGCTGTCCGCCAGGGTGGTAGAGACCCGCTGTCACCTCGGGGCACAGGGGTGGAGACAGGGAGACAGAGGGAGAGCTCCTGGAAGCAGCCAAGGGAGGGAAGGAAGGAAGGAAGGAGATCCAAGACAGCCGCCGCTTCCCAGGCACACAGCGGCTCCTGCCCGAGGCTCCTGTGACCCCGAGCACAGCTGATAACAGCCCCGCCCCCCAGCCACTCCTGGGGAAGGGTCCGGCGGTGTGGCACAGCGAGGGTTAACGCCGTCTGCTCTCCCTGCCAGTCGCTTGCCTGGTTGGGTCCCCAGGGCTCCCCACATATGTCACCCCCTCTCCTGCCAAACCCACGGCTTCCAGCTCCTCCAGGCCCTACCCCCACCCTCAAGGAGCAGGCCCCTGCCCCTGTGTCTTCCCTACCTCACCCCCCTTCCTCCCTCACCACCTACCTCACAGGCCTGTACTGCAGTGATGAAAAGAGATGGTGAGGAACAATCTGAAAAAAGTGAATGCCTTATAAAATGCAAAACAGCAATGAAGCCACAGAGCCACATTGACCCTCCCACCCCCATCCCCATCCTCCTGCCCCCCACACAGCAAAGGCCCTTAAACAACTCCCAGGGTTCTCCTCCCCCTCAGGGTCTGGGGCTGCTGGCAACCCAGGCTGACCTCCGAGCTCCCCCCAGCCTCCCTCAGTCATCACGCCTCGTGTACATGTGCAGAGAAGCTTCTTGCCACCTTTGAGTCACAGTGCACGCCCTAAGGGCTTAGGGGGCCTAACACTTGCCCATGCGCAGTGGCACAAAAGCCCTGTGAGGGAGGTGACACTGTCACCCTTTCACAGATGACAACGTAGGTTCAGTCAAGGTTAATATGTGCCCAAGGTCACCAGGACTCGGACCGGTCTGCCGGCCCCAAGCTCAGTGGAATTAGTAGCTCTGCCCACCACCGCTTGTTTTTAGCTCCTCATCACCGCGCGGTGGTTCAGCCGGTAGAGAATCCACCCGCAACACAGGAGACCCGGCTTGGATCCCTGGGCCGGGAAGATCCCCTGGAGGAGGGCACGGCGACCCACTCCGGTACTCTTGCCTGGAGAATCCCACGGGCAGAGGAGCCTGGAGGGCTACAGTCCACAGGGTCGCAGGAGTCGGATGTGAATTAGCAAATAAACCACAATGACCATCTCATGCGCATGCGTGCATGCTAAGTCACTTAAGTCCTGTCCAACTCTGCGACCCTGTGGACTGTAGCCCGCCAGGCTCCTCTGCCCGTGGGATTCTCCAGGCAAGAGTACCAGAGTGGGTCACCGTGCCCTCCTCCAGGAGATCTTCCCGACCCAGGGATTGACGAACCTGTGTCTCTTGTGTCTCCTGCATTGGCAGGTGGGTTCTTTACCACTAATGCCACCTGGGAAGCCCTCTTTATCACATGCTTATGTTCTTCTTAGCTGCTCTCCCAAGGAACAGAAACTGATCTCTGAGTGAAGACTGGGGCTGGAGGCTCCAAAGTGCAGGATCCTGGAAGGACAGCAGAGGAGGCAGAGGTGGTCCTGGAGCACTCTCTTGCCCGTTTGTGCCCTCAGCCCTCAACTCACGCTGGGCACAGCCTGGGCGGGTGCTCCAGGGATGGAGGTTGCAGAGCCACTGTATCTGAGCCAAACTGCCTACAAGGCAGGAGGCTGGGAGCAGGATTTGGTTTCTGTCTCCCATCTCCACTCTACCACGGTTCCTTTCTGCCTCTCGGGTCCTTCCAGGCTCTGCTGTTCTCGCCGTCTCACCCTTGAAGCCAGGCCTCACCGTGTCAGTAACGTCCTCACTTTCACTCTGTTTGTCCTGTCTCCCCGCCTTGTCTCCCTGTCTCCACTCATTTTTTTCTTTCCTCACAACCCTCTGTGCTCTGCCTCCCTCATGTCTGTGTATCTCCGTGCTGTCTCAGAGGCCCTCAAGACTCTTTCCCAGCATCAGTTTCTGTCCATCCCTGAATACCTGTTTATTCTCCACATCCGCAGTTCACCCAGCTCTGCGTCTCCCTAACCGTCTCCTCTTTTCATGTCTCTCCCCACATCTCTGTCCCCCTATATCTTGCATCCCCGAGTCTTTCACAAAGCCTTGGCAGCCTGGCAGCTCTGCTTCCATCTTCTCTCTTTGGTCTCTGTCCCCCCTACCCCTCCATCTCCCCATCAGGAGTCTTCCCACTCCTCTGCATCTTTCCCGTGTCTATGCCCTGACGACGCTGCTTTCTCATCCTTTCTCTGTCTCAGTGTCTCCCCATGTCTCCCGCTTCCTTTCCTCTGTCTCCTCTCCATTTCCCATTCGTTCTGTATCTTTCCTCTCCTCCATGACACTCTCTCCTGAATCTCTTAGTCGCCCAATTTCCTTGGATGGGGTGGAGGGCAGGAGGGTGGGGGAAGTAGGATTGTTGTTGCTGGGGGCTCATTAGGTAGAGATTGGTTTTTAATCAGCGCCATGGCAATGATGATGCAAGAGCTGAGATGCCACCTGATCCCCTGCCCCCCAGCCCCCCTCCTCAAACCTCCTTTCCCCTCCAGCTCAGCCCATCTGCTGGCGCCTGGGCACCTGTCTGGGCCTGCCCAGGTGGGATTTGGCACCTCCCAGACCTGGGAGTGGGGGTGGTGGGGGGGGAGCTTGGGAAAGAATTACAGGACTCCCCTTTGGGAATGCCTTACCCTGGAGAAAGCCCAGAAGAGGTTGATCAGCAACAGGGAAATGGCAGGTGCTTCCAGAAGCCTGAAGGTAGGCTGTGCACCTACTAAGGTCCAGGCCTATGACATGCATTATCTTACTTAATCTCCCTGGCAACCTAAGCGGCAGCTATAGTTAACCCCATTTTACAGAAAAGAAGGGTTGAGGCTCAAGAGGGTTTCCCAGGTGGTGCTAGTGGTAAAGAATCCACTTGCCAATGCAGGGGATGCCAGAGATGTGGGTTCAATCCTTGGGTTGGGAAGATCCCCTGTAGAAGGAAATCACAACCCACTCCAGCATTCTCACCTGGAAAATTCTGTGGACAGAGGAGCCTGGCTGGCTACAGTCCAGAGGGTCGCTAAGAATTGGACGTGACTAAGGCTCAAGAGGTTAAGTTACTTGTCCAAAGTCACACAGCCGACAGAGCTTTCTTCACTGTAGCATACAGTCTCTGGGAGTCTTCCCAGCCACGGTTCATTGCTGGATCTTCACAAAGGTTCAGTGAAGACGCTCAACAGCTGACTGGGGAAGAGAACTTTAGGTACTGAAGCATAGCCTACTGCCTCTCTGTGGTGCTTCCCTTGCTCCCTTGCTCCTGCCACCCTGCATCACACACACACCCCCTCAGATACGCACACACATGCACACCCAGACTGGAGGCAGCTGAGCTATTGATGTGAACTCAATCAATGCCCATTTGCATATTGTTTTTTAGCTGGTGTTCTGCGTGGCTCATCTGATACCCCAGCATGCTTGCCGCCTGCCTAGGTGCCTGCCCTCCTCCGCCAGTGTCCTTCCCACCCCGGTTCCTCCTCTCTCGGCACTCCTGTGCTCTGCTCCTTTTAGCCTCACCTCTTTCCTCCTGAGAGTCCCCAATTCCCAGTGGGTCCGATGGGGCCAGCCAGCCTAGAAAAACTCTTCGTAGGATCTGCATCAGGCATCTGACCCCACCCCTCCTCTGGTGATGGGGTAGGTGGGAGGCTGGGGGCTGGGATAAGAGGGTGCAGTGAGTCCCAGGGGGTGATGAGGGCAGGGGCCTGAGCAGTAGTCCCAGGTAGGCTGGCAAGGGGGCTGGTGGGAGCCAGCCTTACGAAGAATGAGAGCTTGGTGAGGGTAAGGACTCTAGGGTCCTCTTCCATGCTTTAGTGCTGTCCACTTGCTCTTTTCTAGACTTCCCTGTTAGTACCTTGGGGAGTCTTTTTCCCAGGGAAAAGGAGACAGGGGAATGGGCTATCATAGTCCAGCTGGGACTCAGAATGGGACCATGGTTTAACCTGGCTTGCCAGGGGCCTCTGTCCCTGCCGCCTCTGGTGTGAGAGACTGAGGGGGTTCATCTGTGATCCTGCCCTGGCTCTCGCCCCAGCCCCACCCCTTCCCCAGCTCTCCATTTCTTGCTTATGAAATATGCATGGAGAACAGATGTCCCTGCTCCCCCACTCCCCGCCCCCCTCAGGGCCAGCCCCCGCCCCCAGCTCCCAGGGGGGTTCCCAGATCTCTCTGCCAATGGCTGCCTGGCCTGACTGTTTAATATTGATGAGAAAGGGGGGCTGGGCCAGCCAATGGAGAGCTGGGGGTGTGTGTGTGTATCTCCATATATATACATAGGGCTGGGCCAGCTCAGGTGTGTGTCTGTGAGTGTGTGTGTGCATGTGAGTGTGGGTGGCCCCAGTACCTGGCTAAGCTTACCACCTCCACCTGGGCCCTCTATCCCCAACATGTGTACCCCTCTCATCTGGCCCGGAGCCTGTACAGCCATGCCACGCTGCCCTGGAGAGGTCTAGAAAGCTGGTCAGTAACTTTGCAGACGGATGAGCTCTGAGCATCCAGAGGAGACTGGGGCTGTCAGCGCTGGCCCCCTGTCCTGCCAGTTTGGATCCCCTCACAGGGTCCTCCTAGGTAAAGGGGGAACCATGGGCTGGGAAGGCTGGGCGTGTCCCTCCCACTCTCTGGCTCAAGTCCCCTCCCAGAGCCTCCCTCTAGTTCTGTCTCGTGCTGTGTCTCTCTGCATCCCTGGACCTCCCTCTTACCCACTTCTCCCCTTGGACTCTTTGTGCCTATCATTCTCAGTGGGGCTGGGGATGGCAGAAGCGGGGCAGGAAGTCCTTCCCCGGATGCTTGGAATTGCAGATCTTCGGAGCCTGGAACTTTGAGAGCAGAAGTGGATTTTGGGGCGAGGACTGACTTGATGGGTAAATAGACGCTGCTGTGCAGATTGGAGTTGGGGAGGACAGTGGGGCAGGTGGAAATGGGACTGGGGTCAGATTGGGAGCAGATGGAGTGGGCTGGGGGAAGGAAGGGTAAAGTGATCAGGGATGAAGGAATGTGGGGGCCAGGGAGAGGGGGAACCGGGCTGTGACTGGTGTGGAGAACCCGGCACTGAACTCCTGGAGCATGGAGTGGGGAGTTGCAGCATTAACACATACTGGGAGGTGCTGACTTCAGGGCCTCCTACGCTGTCGCCTAAATTTCAGCACTCACCTTCCTCTGTTTTGTGTTATGGTTGTGTGTGTACATGCATCAGATGGTGATGATCTCACACCCCTCAACCCTCAGAGCTTACTGTTAGTGAGCTACTAGGTTGAGCCTCTTTTCTGCATGGTGGGGCGGGGCAAGGCTGGCGAGTCCTGACCCCTGTGAAGGTCTGCTTCAGGCAGGAGAACTCAGGCTGGCGAGGAAGGGGAGACGGTGATGGCGAAGGAGCCTCTGTGCTTCTGTTTCTGGAAGTTAAGTCCGCAGGGCCCACAATGAGCGATCCGCTGTTTCAGCCTGACATTCCCCCAGAGCGAAGCCCTTTCCTCAGCCCTTCCTGGGCCATGTTCCAGCTGCCTCTCCCTGACCTCCTCTGCTCTCAGAGACAAACAAACCTTAGCCAAGCCCCAAACACAGGTCCCTAAAACCTATCCCTATCCTCCTCTGCAGACCATCTCTGAACTGCCCTTGAGCTGGGGGAGGATGTGGAATGGAGAGCTGATTCCATTCCCATTCCCCAGTCTTCCTTGCACAGTTGCCAAAAGGGCCAGGGAACAGCAAGGTGGAGAGTGTTGATGACAGAGCCGGAGGAAGGGGCTGTCTTGGGCAGGGGGACTGTTGCCAAAGGAGCTACGCCCCCCTGATTCTAGTGGTCAGGGTGGTAGGATCTGATGTCTGCTATGGTCCTGTTGTGTGGGGTTTGGGGGCTGGGAAGGACTGAGCTGGGTAGCAGTGCTGAGCTCCATATGCCCCAGTCCACTCTACAAAGGGCAATCTGCGTGCTTATCACCCTCACCCCTCCACACACGTCCGGAAGCAGCCAGGGTGGAGAGGGGCCCTGGGAGGGAGGGGCTGGCAGGGCCAAGGCTTGCAACGTTCCCCTCACAACTGGGAGAGGTTTAGAGCCATAGCCCATCTCTCTTGGAGCTGTGGCTCCTCCAGTCTTGCTTAGTCCTCTGTCCTTTTAATTATTAAACATTTTTTTATTGTGATAAAAACACATAACATAAAATTAGAAATTTTAAGTGTATGCTTCAGTAATGTTAAGTATATTCATGTTGTTGTGAAACAGAGCTCGGGAACTTTTTCATCTTGTAAACCTGAAACTCTGTAACTTTTTAGTGATACCTCCCATACTCCTGGCCTCAGACTCTGAAGCATCATTCTACTTTCTGTGAACTACTTAGCTGCATCACAGAAGTGGAATCATAGGATATTTGTAATTTTGCAACTGATTTATTTCACTTAGCATAATGTCCTCAAGGTTCTTCCATCTTGTAGCACTGGTGATAGGATTTTCTTCCCTTTTAAGGCTGAATAATATTCCATTGTGAGTATATGCCACGTTTTTTAATCCGTGCATCTTTTGATGGGCGTTTGGGTTGTGTCCATATTTTGGTTATTGTGAATAATGCTACAGTGAGCATGGGGGTGCAGACATCTCTTCAAGATCCTGATTTCGATTCTCTTGGACATATACACAGAAGTGGGATTGTGAGATCATGTGGTACTTCTATTTTTAATTTTTAAAGGAAACTGCATACTCTTTCCATAAAACAGTTGCACTATTTTACAATCCCACCAATAGGGCAAAGTGTTCCAATGTCTCCCTATCCCTGGTGTGTGTGTGTGTGTGTGTGTGTGACAATAATCATCCTAACAAGTGTGAGGTTACATCTCATTGTGATTTTGATTTGCGTTTCTCCGATGATTAGTGACGTTGATCATCTTTTCTTATGTTTGCTGACCATTTGTATATCATCTTTGGAAAAATGTCTTTAAGTCCTTTGCCCATTTCTTGGTCGAGTTTTTTTTTTTTTTTTAATTGAACTGTGGGAGTTCTTCATAATACTCTGGATATAAATCCTTTATCATCCATATTATTTGCAAACATTCTCTCCCTTTATTTGCAAATATTCTTGCCCTTTCAGTCTGCTGATTGTGTCCTTTGATGCCCAGGCGACTTTAAGTTTGATGTAGTCCCATTTGTCTATTTCTGCGTTTGTTACTTGTTCTTTTGGTGTCATACGTGAGAAATCATTGCCAAGTCCAGTGTCATGAAGTTTTCCCCCTGCGTTTGCTTCTAGGAGCTACAGCGTTAGGTCCTACATGTAGGTCTTCAATCCCCTTGTTTAGTTTTATCCTGCCCTGTATTCTTCTCACCGGTTCTCCTCCTTTCCAGTTGCTGACTTTCTGGGTCTCCTCCTTTCTTTCCAGCTTTCCTCTTACTTCTTTACCCTGGGGCCACCTGCTCCTCTATCTTGTGCCCCGCACCCCCAATCCTCCCCTTGTTCTGCTGTCCTTTCCCCAAGCTTACAGTACCTTCCCCCTCCCAGCCCATCTTAAACCTTAAGATGTCCCCTCCTTCCTGCCTCTGACCTTATTCATTTCCCCTTCTTTCTTCCAGACTCCCGACCAGAACCCTGACCATGGAACCCTGAAGTGGCTCTGACTTCCTGAGCTCAGTGGCAGACCTCCCCACCCCAGGCCCTTCCTGCCCCTCCCGCCACCAGCTTTTAGGCTCCCAGAGGGAGGGGTGGGGAGGGGGTCCCGATCTCACAGGGCGGGGGGCATCCATCATGATGCTCAACTCAGACACCATGGAGCTGGACCTGCCTCTCACCCACTCTGAGACCGAGTCCGGCTTCAGCGACTGTGGGGGCGGGGCGGGCCCTGACGGGGCGGGGCCTGGGGGGCCGAGAGGGGGCCCGGCCCGCGGCCTGGAACCTGGAGAGCCGGGCCGGAAAGACCTGCAGCACTTGAGCCGTGAGGAGCGCCGGCGCCGGCGGCGCGCCACAGCCAAGTACCGCACGGCCCATGCCACGCGGGAGCGGATCCGTGTGGAAGCCTTTAACTTGGCCTTCGCCGAGCTGCGCAAGCTACTGCCCACGCTGCCCCCCGACAAGAAGCTTTCCAAGATTGAGATCCTGCGCCTGGCCATCTGCTACATCTCCTACCTGAACCACGTGCTGGATGTGTGAACATGGCCTGCCTCCCCGCTGGGTTCACCCGTCTTCCCGGGTCTCGCTGGGGTCCCTTCTCACCCGCTCACTGCTTAGAACGGCCTCTCCTTCCTGAACCCCTGTACCTCGCATGGCATGTACCCACAGGCCCTGGGCCCAGGCAGAGTGCCCACTGGTGGGTCATGAAAGCGACTTTCTTTGACTCACCCAGGCACCCAGAGGGCTCCTTTCATGGGTACCTTCCACGGTTAGTGGTTGGGGCCCAGCTGGTTAGAAAAGCTTGCTGGGGTGGTGGGTATAGTCTTGGCGTCTCCCCCTTGGCTCGCTCATGGGCTGCTGCCTCTTCTACTCCTAGTCCCAAATTTTCAGAGACTTCCCTGCCCCTTCCCCAGACCCCAACTCTGCCTCCCACCCTCTTTCTACCTACCCTGTTCCAGCTTCTCCTGTCCATAGTAGGGAGGGGGCATGAGAACAGGGAGGGGGCATGAGAACAGGAAGGGGGAAGGCTGGGATTAGAGTGGGGTGGGCTTTTTCTTAAGCATCTCAGTCTAGCCCTGGGGGGCAGGGGCTCAGGGAGTTAACTCCTCTGAGGGGCATCTCAGTAGCTGGGAATTGTGGGAAAACTCCCTGTTTTCTATGTCTTTCCTGAGGCTTAGCATATACAGACCTCGGTTCTTACTTGGTAGTGAGTGCCTTGCCCTCTCTGAGCTATTTGGCCCTCTCCCTTCGCCTTCCACCCAAATATCCCGATTTGCTTCCTCCTTGTGTGCAGCTAGAGAAAGGGAAACCTAGATCTTGGGGTAGGGGAGCATGTCCCCAGACTCAGCCCAGAGTATCTGCAAAAGGGCCCTGCAGTGGGTGGGCTGGATCTCATGTCTGCTTCCTCCTCCCCCGCCCACCACAAAGATGTGAGAAGCCCACACTGATTTCTCTGTCGGGTGCAGGGGTTATGCCCCATTATTGCCCTCTGGGAAAGCTCAGCTCTTTTGCCCCATGACTTGTTTATTGTATTTTTTTCTCTTTCCTTAAGCTGCCTTTAGCAGGGGAGACCCCTATCCCACCCCACCTTGAGGCCCTCTTGTCCCCACCCTCCCCCCACGTTGCTGAGCCCACCTGCTCACTAGCTGGGGTCAGTGATGGAATGAAGGGCCAGAGAACCTGTGTAGAAGAGATGCGCTCCCACACTCCCCATGTTCCACCTCCCTCTCACCAAACTCCTAGCTCTACAAGGATATTATTTATTTACGTATTTATTTATTCATCTATTTATTTACTTATTTATTTATAAATATTACTATTTATTGCCGAGTCGTGCACTTTGGGGTAGAGTGAGGAGGCTCCTGGCAGCCCTCGCCTGGCCTCTCTTACTTCCTCCCTGGTTATTCCCTTCCCTTTCTTGTTCCTTCTGCAGCTCCAGGTGTGTGGGGGATCCCTTTCCCTCACCACACCCATATCCCCTCCTAGGACCCATCTGTCCTGATACCCTAATCCTCGGGATGATACCCCCTTTACCCTTCCAGTGCTCCTGGATCCTTCTTCAGCTCCCTTCATCCCCAGACAATCCCACCCCAGTCCTGCCTGCTTCTTTTTTCTTTCTAACCTTCCCCCAGGATCCTCACTTCTTCCTAAGAACCCCTCCCCAACAGTGGGCCCTCAGGGGTCTGTGTCCTGTGTGTGAGTCCCTCCTGTTGAAATTCTGATTTCATATACAAGGAAAAATTAAAGTGACCTCATTCTAGTACCAGGTACGGCTGTGGATCATTCGACCGGGTTGGGACGCTGGCTTGCAGGTTGTGGTAGGGCAGGCATTAAGGGTCCCAAGCTTTGAAGACTTTTATGGGGTCACGAGAGCTCGTTATGGTGGGAAAATGAAAAAAGAGAGACGAGGGGTGCCAGAATGTGTAGGGGAATGTGTAGCAGGTCCCAGGCTCCTCCACCTAGAGTGGAGTACCTCCATCTTGATCCCCATCCAGGGACACCTACTGACTCTTCTGATGTTGTGCTTCTGCTCCTGTGCTCTGTGGATCAGAGAAGGAGCTGAGTGTCCTAGTGAAACCCATGTTAAACGTGTGTCTGTGGGTCCCTGCTGCTGGGCTATGCAACAATTCATGCCGTGGCTGTGAATCATTATTGCCTCTGAGCTGGGTCAAAATTCCTCGCAGTCACAGTTCTTGGCCCATTTTGTGTTTCTCAGCTTTTGGATACAGGAAAGACCACAGTGGAGCCCCCGGGACTAAGAGGGAAATAGGGGCAGGGATGCAAAAGGGAGCTGAAGGAATAGCAAAGGAGTCCTGGGAGAAGCTCTAAAGCTACCTTATAGTTGAGGGAACTAGAGTCCAGAGAGGAAAAGAGCCTTGCCTAAAGTCACACAGCTAGTTAGGGGAAGAGAGGAAGTTCACACCCAGATTTTTCTATGTCCTATATTCTGCCAGTACTTCTCTGCTTCTCTGAAATGACCCAGCCTGCCAGGTGCTGCTCTATGGACTCCTTTTTTAACAGGAACTTCGATAAACTAGAGAGTATTCAGAGTTGTGTGGTCAAGAAGGCACCACACACTTCACTTCTGTGAAGTCTGGAAATAACTTCACAGAAGGAACAGGTGAAACACGGAGGCTATGTGTCTTTACAAGTGTAGAAAAAGTGAATGTTGTTCAATTGTGTCCAACTTTGGTGACCCCATGGACTGTAGCCCACCAGGGTCCTCTGTCCATGGAGTTTTCCAGGCAAGAATACGGGAGTGGGTAGCCATTTCCTTCTCCAAGGGATCTTCCCAACCCAGGGATTGAATTTATTGAACAATCCAAGTCTCATGCACTGCCGGCAGATTCTTTACTGTTTGAGCCACCAGGGAAGCCCTTTACAAGTGTGGACTTAGGGATAATAGGATACCCATCTTCAAATATTGAAAGAAAAACAAAAACAGACATTCTATGAGGCCCCAGGAGGCAGAATGAAGACCAGCAGGTGGAAGTGACAGGAAACAGGTTTTTAACTCCAAAAAACTTTGCAACATCTGGAGCTGTCCAGCAGTGGGAGTGCCTGCCTCAAGGAGGAGGAGTCCAAATAGGCAGAATTACCAGTGAGCCATTCCTGCAGAGATGAAACACTGGCTAGGTAGACTTGATGATCCTTTTCAACCATAAGGTCCCAACACTGGGTGGAAAATGCTGGGATGTCCTTCAGCACCTGATAGGTGCTGTTGTCATCTCTGATGGGCAAAGAATGACATCAGCAGCAGAAGCAGTTTGAGTTAGACTCAGGGAGGAACACCCATAGAGGAAGAGGCTGACATCTTCCCTTCCCATCTGATTTAGATGAAATGTGCTCTGCCTAGAGCATGGCAAGAGGGAGGGCTGAACAGATACCAGGGAGAATCTGAGGACTACAAGGGGCCAGGGCTGGAAGGGAACAAGAATTTGCTGACTCCAACACCCTTGTTAAAGAGCCAGTAAAATGCAAAGGTGATGGAACTCCTCCACGATGGTGGATTTAGAACCGGTGTCTTCCATTCCTGGCCCCGAGGTCGTTGTGCTTTCCCCTGCACAGCAACCTCAGTCCCCTGAGCGTCCTGCCTCTCTCTCAACACTGTGTCCCACTGGAAAGCAGAAGGGGTTACTGGGCCCCTTCCCTCAAGGATCCCTGAGGGCCTGGACGTGGTGAGAGGGGGCAGCTGCAGCTGTTCTACTGCTAGCTCCGAATTTCTTCAGATAATCAATTGGCCTCGGCTGCCGCTCTGCTCCACAGGACTGGAGATGAAGGAGGTGAGAGTGGGAGGGGGAAGGGAGCAGGGGACCAGGCCCTGGGAGAGGAGACTCTCAGGGAGGTAGAAGTCCCTGGATGAGGGGAGAGAGGGCACTCCAGGGCTAACGTTCAGGGAGTGGGGAGGAACAGAAGGTTAGAAGAGGAAGCATCTAGGGGGTCCTCATTTCACAACCTCCAAAATGCAGCACGTGGGGCCAGTGGGTGGGCAGGGGTGGTTTGGAGGCACCTGGCAGATGGGTCTTACCCCTTCCTCCTCCAGCCCCTTCCCATCAAGCCCCGCCCCTTTCAGCTTTCCAAGTCCTCTGCCATCCCCAGTTGACTCCAGCCTTGACCCTCCCGTGCTGTCTGTCATAATTACTCCCCTCCGCCCTTTTATCTGTAAACTCCACCCCTAGTGACAGACAGCAGGGCCTCAGGGGTTTGAGAGGATGAAGGGGACCTCTTAGCCACTCCTACCCTCCCTCACACACACACACACACACACACACACTGTGTAGGCTGCCAGGCATATGGCCCCTTTGTACCCACACAATGGAGACCCTGCCTGTGCCCCTTTCATCTGGGCACAGCGCTCCTCTCCCTCTTTCACTCACCTTCCTTCCTTCCCAGTGCGGTGCTGGCCTTCTTTGCCTTCTCTTTCTGACTCTTGCTTTCTTATGTCCTTTTCATAAGCTCTTGAAATCTGATTGAGTGAGGATTGGAGGCAGGAGAAAGAAGCTGACAGGAAGGTCACAATCCCTGAATGCTAGTTTGCGAGAGAGAAGAGGGAAGAGAGCAGAGAGGGAGCTGGGGAGAAGGGAGGTGGTGTGGTGGCCACAGCAGAACCAGCAGCGTTGTGCCGGAGGGGAGAGAATGCCCTGTGGCCTAGCCCCATCCTCGACTTTTATGCTTTGTGCCATAATGAGCAAAGCACGTGCCTCCCTGCGCCTCAACTTCCTCCTCTGCAGCATGTGAAGGTAAGACCTGCCTCGCAGGGATGCTGAATCATCACTGATTCAATGGACATGAACTTGGGCAAACTCCGGGAGATGGTGAGGGATAGGGAAGCCTGGCATGCTGCAGTCCCTGGGGTCGAAAAGAGTCGGACACAACTTGGCCCCTGAACAACAACACAGGGATGTTAGTTAGGAAGGTTAAATGAGATCATCTGGCGGTGCTTAGCATGATGAAGTGAAGTGAAGTGAAGTGGCTTTGTCGTGGCCGACTCTTTGCGATCCCATGGACTGTAGCCTATTAGGCTCCTCCGTCCATGGGATTTTCCAGGCAAGAGTGCTGGAGTGGATTGCCATTTCCTTCTCCAGGAGATTTTCCCGACCCAGGGATCAAACCCAGGTCTTCCGCATTGTGGGCAGACGCTTTACCATGTGAGCCACCAGGGAATACGTGCTCACTTAGGGCACCTCAGGGGCTGTAAGTAAGAGGGCCAACCTGTACTGTTGCCCAGTTTGTGCAGCGTACCGTGTGCCAGGCCAGAGAAGAGAAGGGGCCACCAGACTAGCTGTGCCCTTGGTGCCAGGGAGGATGCATGGCTCCTCCAAGAGGTGGCCTTGGAATCAAGCTCCCTGTGTGGGTTCCTGGGCATCAGTCAGGAGTCCAACCAAAAACTTGAGAGTCCTGACCATCTTGGAAACCATGGTAGAGTAGGAGGGGACAAGAGACTTGGTGGGGGGCACTAGAGAGTGGGATCCCTTAGCCCAGGCTTCTCTGGAAAGTTGAGTAGAGCCAAAGTCTGGCATCTGCTAAACTGAGGATGGAGACAGTGCCGTTGAGGAGAAGAGGGAGTGGGTGCTGAGGAAGCTGAAAAAGAGGGAGCCCTGGGTCAGGGAATATGATCAGAACGCTGTGTTGGTTGGACCTCTTGCTCCTGCTCTTCCCTGTTCTTCACATAAAGCCGGTTTCTCTAAGCCAGTTCTGATTGTTTCTTGTGGAGCACTGCCCCCTGCTGGCCATAGTCAGGGATGTTCTCACATTTCTCCCTCTGGCTGGGAGCTGCTGTGCTGTGCTTGGTTGCTCAGTCTTTGCGACCCCATGGACGATACTGCGACCCTCCAGGCTCCTCTGTCCATGGGGATTCTCCAAGCAAGAATACTGGAGTGGGTTGCCATGCCTTCCTCCAGGGGATCTTCCCAACCCAGGGATCAAACCCAGGTGTCCCACATTGCAGGTGGATTCTTTACGGTCTGAGCCACGAGGGAAGCCCTTATAAATACACATATACATGCTGTGCTGTGCTTAAGCATTTATACGTGGGAGCTGCTAAGAAACAGGAAAAGAGAAGACCATGCTAGACTGGGGACAAAGGATGAAGGAGATGTGGTGGGACCTGCAATCCAAACTCCTCTTCTTGCCAGAGGTTTCTGGAAGGTGAATGTGGGTTGATTGCTGTCTGGGGATAAATAAAGATAGAAATTCATAGGTGTTTCATTTACATATAACAGTGCTCTATAATTTTCAGATTGTTTTTTCCTGTGTCCATTTTTATTCATTTTGTGTGTGTGTGTGTGTGTGTGTGTGTGTGTGTGTGTGTGTGTTTTCTGTCTCTGGGGACGCTTGGCTGCTCTTTTGGCGGCTGTATGTGCATATGTCGGTGTGCTTGTTTTCTGTCATTTTTCATATTGGAATCTAAGTGACAATTGTCAGGTATGGTGCAGAGGCCCGAAGCTGTTTAACTTCCTCTCCTTCCGTCTAGGTCTTACTTCTGCCTCTCAGCTCCATCAGCCTCATGGTTATTTACAAGTGACAGTCTTCCTGCCCTGCTTTGATTATTCCAAGCAGGAGAGCCTTGTTTTGCTTTAATCTGGGACTCTTGGGTTTCACTTGGTTCCCAAGTGAAGTGAGAGGGACCTGAGATGAGTACCTCTCTGCCATCCTTACTGGCAATTATACTCCAGCCTTCTTTTATAACCTTGTAGCTGTCTCCTTCACGAGTCAATCCCATTTAATTCAGTACATTGTCCATTTATTAACTAGCCAATGTGGGCTAGACACTGTTGTAGTTTCTGAAATACAGGCCTACACTCTCCTCACTATCTGCTGGGGCGGCAGACATGGAAACATGCATTTCCTGAGGATGAAAAGCCTATGCAAGGAACAGAAGTCAGGCTTTATTCAGAGGGAGTGTTGATGAGGAAGGAAGCAGGTAAAATCTGAGCTGGGTTTCAAAGACTGAAGGGGATTTGCCAGATCTATGAAGGTGCTTGCAGAGAATTCTGCAGTATGTTGCCAGGACCCCCCTTTACAAATCTCCTCCTTCACTGGACAAAGCATTCGCCTCCCCAGATACAGCAGTGTTGACTCACAGCCAAGTCTCTCCAGAATTGCCTGTGGAGGAGGAAAGCCATCTTGCTTCAGGCTGCACTCCCTCCCTAGGCAGTGTGCACGCAAGGACTGCTTGGTGTGTGGGTTTACACAGCCCCCTTCCGGGGACAACCATGAAGGGCTAGCCCAGCTTGAGAATCCCCATGGGATTGCCGGATGCCTCTTCTGCAGTCGCAGTGTATTTCAACTTCTCTTGCAGCCTAATCCAGCCTCTCTCACACCTAACAGGTATTCCCGAGTTCCCTCCGGGAAGCACCCTCGTGCGTATACCTCAGTGTGTAAGAATCTCTTTTCCAGGAAACCCTACTTGAGACAGCGGTATTCCAGGTAGAAGACACTGTGCATAGGAAGGCATGGAGGCCTGAAGAGGCCTTGTGAGCAACGGTACACTGTGAACAGTCTGGTATTGTTAGGACTTAAAAATACAGTGGGCTGGTGTGGCAGGAGAGTGATGAATGGCAGTGGTGTTTGTTATGCTAGGGAGCATGTCCTTTGCCACATGGAGATGGGAAAATAGTAAATGCTGTCTGTGAGTGCATTTCCAGTTGCTTCAGTTGTGTCTGACGCTTTGTGACTCTGTGGGCTGTAGCCCACCAGGCGCCTCTACTCATGGGATTCTCCAGGCAAAAATCCTGGAGTGGGTTGCCATGCCTTCCTCCAGGAGATCTTCCTGACCCTGGGATGGAACACGTGTATCCTGTATTGCAGCCACCTGGGAAGCCCAGTAAATGTTGTCTAGCAGGGTGGATAAACGCCATCAGATTTGCAGTTTAGAAATATCACTCTAAGGTCAGTTCTGAAGGCAGACAAGCAGCAGTAGGCTCTGTGCTGTGAACAGTTTTAGAGGGTCAGCTGAGAGGAAAAGAGAGTCTCTTTAGGCAGTGGCAGAGGGAATGGAGAGGAGAGGACAGATTTAGGAAAGCTGTTTAAATGTAGGTTCAGTGGGACTTGGTGATTTATGAAACGTGTTAGGTTAGGAGACAGCTCCCAGGTTTCTGGCTTGGGAGCCCGAATGAACGGTGGTACTACCTTCCAAAACCGACCAAGTGGAGGGAGGGACTGTCGGAGGCTGCGGCGGGGATGGTGGCAGTAGTGGTGGTATACGAAGGACACGATGAACAAGAGCTGCTGAGGGCGGATTCCCTGGTGGTTCAGGGGCTAAGACTCCATGCTCCCAATTCAGGGGGCTCAGGCTCTCTCCCTGGTCAGGGAGCTAGATCCCACATGCGGCAGCTAAATGTTCGCATGACACAACCGAGAGGTTCCCGAGTGCTGCAACTAGGGCCTGGTGCAGCCACATCAATACATAGTTTTGTTTTTGTTTTAAGAGCCATTGAGGAGCTGTCCAGAAAGAAGCTAGTTCTCTGGGTTTGTGACTAAAGAGCTGGGCCTCTTTACTAGGATACCTCCCAGAAATCTCCACCTTCATAACCCTAAACTGGCCTCCTTATTCTCTCCACCGCTCAACTCAACTTTTCCGTTGGTATTCTTAAATGAATAATGAACCATCCACATGCAATTGCCCTGACTGTCACACTTTTCTTTCCTTCTGCTCCTACCTCCAATCCATCATCAACATCTATCCATTCTGCTTTCTAAAGCAGACTTGGAACTGTTTTTGTATTTCCACCAGTACCACCCCTGCTTTTGTCTGCCCGGACTATGGCAGCTGCCAAGCTGTCTCCTTGCCTCTTGGCTTCCTCTCCTTAAGTCCACCCGCCAGACTGCCAGCAGTGATCCACCCCCAGTGCATATCTAATCAGGACAGTTCTAGACTCAGATCCTTTCTGTTCAGTTCAGTTCAGTCGCTCAGTTGTGGCCGACTCTTTGCGACCCCATGAATTGCAGCACGCCAGGCCTCCCTGTCCATCACCAACTCCCAGAGTTCACCCAAACTCATCAGATCCTTTAGTGGCTCCCTATTATTTCTAGCTGACCCATTGGAATAGACCCTGATGCTGGGAAAGATTGAAGGCAAAAGGAGAAGAGGGCGACAGAGGATAAGATGATGAGATAGCATCACCAACTCAGTAGACATGAATCTGAGCAAACTCTGGGATAGTGAAGGACAGGGAAGCCTGGTGTGTTGCAGTCCACAATCAAAGAGTCGGATGTGACTTAGAGACTGAACAACAACAACATTGTTTCTGGAATAAAATCCAAATTCTTCAACATGGCATGAAAGTCCCTTCATGGCGCAGCTCCTGCAAACCTTTCCACCCCCAACTATTAATACTATCCCATCCTTCACATTTTGTGCTCTGATGTTCTAAGGAAGTCTCTGACACACTCCACATCGTTCCCAGCTTCTATGCCTTTGCTTGTGTGGTTCCTCTGCTTACTGCACTTATGTCTGTCAACCCTTCAAGACAACAGAGATAGTTTCAACTCTTCAAGACAACAGAGATGTTTTCTCTTCCAGGACATCCCAAACTTGGCTCCTCCTGCTTCCTCTTAGCTTTCAATGCATGTCTCTGTGCACATCTCAATCACCAAGTTGAATTGTACTGAGATCATCTACCTATTATCACATGGGTTTTGGTGTGACCTGGAGTGAGTTACTTGAAATCTTCAAATATCTGTATTCTTATTAGAGATAACATGTAAAGCCCCTAACCCCATGCTAATGCATAACAAAGGTCAATATGCAGTGGTTATATTAAGAGAAATTATGCTTTTATTGTTGCTATATTGCCTGAACACGCACCCGTTACCATTTACCTTGAGAATATATATTCATCTATTCCAGTCCATTTGACTTTTCAGATGAAGTTCTCATAAGTTATTTTCTATACTATTTCCAACCACACACAAGTGTACATTTCTTTATACCCTTCATAGCAAAGGATATTATCATTCTTTTTAAATTTTTTCTAACTTTATGGGCAAAAGAAATATCAAATTTTTCTTCAACAAGAATTTTCCTTATCTGAGGTTGATGATAATTTCATATACTTATTAGATGTTTGTGTTTATTCTGTGAATTGCCTGTTCATTTCACTGACTTATTGAAGAAAGCTTCTTCATTTATCTTTTAAAATTTTTATGCAATATTTTTGCTTTTAAAAATACAATTGACGACTTCCCTGGTAGTTCAGTGATAAAGAGTATACCTTCTAATGCAGGGGATGCAGTTTGATCCCTGGTTGGCAATCTAAGATCCCACATGCTGTGGGGAGCTAAGCTGCTGTACTGCAACTGAGACCTGAAGCAGCCAAATAAATGCATAAGAGTAAAATAAAATAATACAGTTGATTTTAAGTAAAACAAAAATGTTTCTGTTCTGCTTTTGTTCAACTGCAATAATTTTATCAAATAAATGCCTCAGTTTGTGGCACATTGAATAATTTGTCCATGCCCCACTTTTTGTTGCGCCCTCTTTCCCCATCCTTGACCCTATTTTCCTTGCCACCCCTCCCACAGGAATCTACTCATTTACTTAGTGCATGTCTTTGAATCTCCCTTTCATCCCCTTATTGATGCATGAGTGTATCCATGATCAGTGCATTACATTATTTGCATGTTTCTATATTTCAGGACAATATTGTGATGTATAATATATCTTATTTTTTTATTTTTACTGAACATTGTGTTTTAAAATCCTATTCTGCTTTTCCTGTGAGATGGAATCTAAAGCTCAATATATGGGCTTCAGAAAGTGAAGAGGAACTAAAAAGCCTCTTGATGAAGGTGAAAGTGGAGAGTGAAAAAGTTGGCTTAAAGCTCAACATTCAGAAAACGAAGATCATGGCATCTGGTCCCATCAGTTCATGGGAAATAGATGGGGAAACAGTGGAAACAGTGTCAGACTTTATTTTTCTGGGCTCCAAAATCCCTGCAGATGGTGACTGCAGCCATGAAATTAAAAGACGCTTACTCCTTGGAAGGAAAGTTGTGACCGACCTAGATAGCATATTCAAAAGCAGAGACATTACTTTGCCAACAAAGGTTCATCTAGTCAAGGCTATGGTTTTTTCTGTGGTCATGTATGGATGTGAGAGTTGGACTGTGAAGAAGGCTGAGTGCCGAAGAATGATGCTTTTGAACTGTGGTGTTGGAGAAGACTCTTGAGAGTCCCTTGGACTGCAAGGAGATCCAACCAGTCCATTCTGAAGGAGATCGGCCCTGGGATTTCTTTGGAAGGAATGATGCTAAAGCTGAAACTCCAGTACTTTGGCTACCTCATGCGAAGAGTTGACTCATTGGAAAAGACTCTGATTCTGGGAGGGATTGGGGGCAAGAGGAGAAGGGGACGACAGAGGATGAGATGGCTGGATGGCATCACTGACTCGATGGACGAGTCTGAGTGAACTCCGGGAGTTGGTGATGGACAGGGAGGCCTGGCATGCTGCGATTCATGGGGTCACAAAGAGTCGGACATGACTGAGTGACTGATCTGTTCTGATCTGATGGCTCAGTACTAAAAAAATCTGCCTGCAGTGCAGGTGATGCAGGAGACACAGGTTCGATCCCTGGTCAGGAAAAGCCCCTGGAGGAGGGCATGGCAACCCACTCCAGTATTCTTGCCTGGAGAATCCCATGGACAGAGGAGCCAGGCAGGCTACTGTCCACAGGGTTGCAGAGAGTCTAACACGACTGAAGTAACTGAACATATGTTGAACTAGTTCTTTTTTTATCTGCATATGCCATATGCATATTCTATTGATACCATGTATTCATTATATAAGATCTTCCCCCAGTTTTTTCCTGCAATGGATATCCTTAAATATATCAGTTTATTTATCCTTTGCAAGGTCATTTTTGGTGATTATATCCCTAGGAATGGAACTGGGTTATAGAGTACACACATATTTAATTTTATGAGACACCTCTAAACTGTACTATAAGACGTATCAATGCACCTTCACACCAGCAGCTTGTGATGGTCTCTAATTCCTACCACCTCAGCAGCAAGTGACATTATTCTGCTTGTAAGTTTTGCTGTTCAGGTAGAGGTAAAGTGGTAAGTATTGTTTTACTGTTTTGTTTGATTGTTGGGGATTTTCTAATTGATTGTAGGATTATAGGGTTGTAAAATCTATGGAATTATAGATACTATTTTGCCATGCAAAACATTTTTATTTAGTCAAATTTATAGTTGTTTTCTTTTATGGACTCTGTATTTAAGCCTTGGCCTTCCCTGCTCCAAGATCATAAGATAAAAAAGAAACTCCATGGCTTCCTTCTAGTATTTATAATTATTGTTTTAGTGTTGCTGCTGTTTACCTTTGGCCCTTTGATCTACCTGCATTTCATTAGATATAAGAAATGAGATAGTAATCCAATTTTGCTTTTTCCCAATGATTAGCTAATTATCCCAATGCCATTTATTGAACAATCCATCTTTTTTTTTAAAGAGCAATTTTATTTATACCTTTGCAATATTTTTATGTATCACTTCTTTTTTTAATTTTGAGAATTATTTTTATAATCTGGATAAATTCTTTATCAAATATGTGATTTGCAAATACTTCCCCTGAGTCTGTGACTTATCTTTTCACCTATTAGATGTGTCTTTTGAAAGCACAAGTTCTTATATTTTGGTAAAGTCCAATTTATCATTTTGTATCTTTTAAGGACCATGTTTTGAATGTCATATCTAAGAGCTTTTTTCCCATCCAAATGTCACAAAGATTTTCTCTTACATTTTCTCTGGAAGTTTTATGTTTTACATTTAGTTTTGTGATCAACTTTGAATTAATTTTTATGTATGATGCAAGATATGGATTGATGTTCTTTTCCTGGATATGTAGATACCCAAATGCTCTATATTAGAAAGACTATCCTCTGCATGTTTATCAACGATCAGTTGATCATATGTATGTGATCTATTTATGAACTCCTTATTTTGTTCCACTGATCTATTTATCTTTTTTTGCCTATGCTCTACTGTCTTGATTACTGTAGCTTTATAATAAATATTGAATTTATATAATATAAATTGCTCAAATTCATTCTTCTTTTTCAAAGTTGTTTTGACTCTTCCAAGTACTTTGCATTTCTATATCATGTTTAGAATCATATTGTCAGTTTATATTAAAAAAAGATTGCTATGATTTTGTTTGGGGTAGCATTGAATATTTAGATAAGTTTTGAGAGAACTGAAATGTTAACAACAGTGAGTCTTCTGACCCATAAACAGTGTTTATCTTCCCATTTATTTAGGTCATCTTTAATTCATCTGAGCAATGTCTTCTAGTTTTCAGTACACATCTTTTCTCAGACTTATCTTAAATATTTTATATTGTTTAATGATGTTATAGATTATAATTTTAATTTTTTGAGTGTTCTTTGCTAATGTTATGGGCTAAATTGTATCTCGCCCAAGAGTTATGTAAAAATTCTAACCCCCAGTTCCTATGAATGTGAACTTCTTTGGAAATAGACTCTCTACAGATGTAATTAGAGTTAAGATGAGGTCATACTTATTAAGTAGGGTGGGTCCTTAATCCAATATGGTTGGTGTCCTTATAAAAAGAGGGAAATTTGGACACAAACATACAGAGAGGGAAGATAATGTAAAAATCCACAGGGAACAGATGGCTATGTGAAAACAGAGGTAGAGATTGGAGTGATGCATTTATGAGCCAAGGAACCCATGGCTTGCCAGAAAACAACAGAAGCTAAAAAAGGCAAGGAAGGATTCTCTCCCAGATCCTTCAGAGGAGACATGGATGTGTCAACCACTTGATATCAGACCTCTAGCTTCCAGAACTGAGTTGTTGTTCAGCTGCTAAGTGAAGTGAAGTTGCTCAGTCGTATCCGACTCTTTGCGACCCCATGGACACCAGGCTCCTCCGTCCATGGGATTTTCTAGGCAAGAGTACTGGAGTGGGTTGCCATTTCCTTCTCCAGGGATTCTTCCTGACCCAGAGATCGAACCCAGATCGCCCGCTTTGTAGACAGACGCTTTACAGTCTGAGCCACCAGGGAAGTATTCAGCTGTTAAGTCACGTCCAATTCTTTGCTACCCCATGGACTGCAGCATGCCAGGCTTCCCTGTCCTTCATTATCTCCCAGAGTTTGCTTAAACTCATGTCCACTGAGTCAGTGATGCCATCCAACCATCTCATCCTCTCTCACCCCCTTCTCCTCTGGCCTTCAATCTTTCCCAGCATCAGGGTCTTTTCCAATGAATAGTCTTGTCACATCAGGTGCTCAAAGTATTGGAGCTTTGGCATCAGTCCTTCCAATGAATATTCAGGGTTGATTTCCTTTAGGATGGACTGGTTGGATCTCCTTGCAGTCCAAGACACTCTCAAGAGTCTTCTCCAGCACCACATTTGAAAGCATCAATTCTTTGGTGCTCAGTCTTCTTAATGGTCCACCTCTCACATCTGTAAATGACTACTGGAGAAACCATAGCTTTGATTATATGAACCTTTGTCAGCAAAGTGATATCTCTGCTTTTTAATATGCTGTCTAGGTTTGTCAACAGCTTTCCTTCCAAGGAACAAGCTTCTTTTAATTTCGTGGCTGCAGTCACCATCCACAGTGATTTTCAGTTCAGTTGCTCAGTCGTGTCCGACTCTGTGACCCCGTGAATCGCAGCACGCCAGGCCTCCCTATCCATCACCAACTCCTGGAGTTCACTCAAACTCACATCCATTGAGTCGGTGATGCCATCCAGCCATCTCATCCTCTGTCATTCCCTTTTCCTCCTGCCCCCAATCCCTCCCAGTATCAGAGTCTTTTCCAATGAGTCAACTCTTCACATGAGTTGGCCAAAGTACTGGAGTTTCAGCTTTAGCATCATTCCTTCCAAAGAACACCCAGGCCTGATCTACTTTAGAATGGACTGGTTGGATCTCCTTGCAGTCCAAGGGACTCTCAAGAGTCTTCTCCAACACCACAGTTCAAAAGCATCAATTCTTCAGCACTCAGCTTTCTTCACAGTCCAACTCTCGCATCCATACATGACCACTGGAAAAACTATAGCATTGACTAGATGGACCTTTGTTGGCAAAGTAATGTCTCTGCTTTTCAATATGCTATCTAGGTTGGTCATAACTTTTCTTCCAAGGAGCAAGCGTTTTTTAATTTCATGGCTACAGTCACCATCTGCAGGGATTTTGGAGCCCCCCAAAATAAAGTCTGACACTGTTTCCACTGTTTCCCCATCTATTTCCCATGAAGTGATGGGACCAGATGCCATGATCTTCATTTTCTGAATGTTGAGCTTTAAGCCAACTTTTTCACTCTTCTCTTTCCCTTTCATCAAGAGGCTTTTTAGTTCCTCTTCACTTTCTGCCATAAGGGTGGTGTTATCTGCATATCTGAGGTTATTGATATTTCTCCCAGCAATCTTGATTCCAGCTTGTGCTTCTTCCAGCCCAGCGTTTCTCATGATGTGCGCTGCATATAAGTTAAATAAGCAGGGTGACAATATACAGCCTTGACGTACTCCTTTTCCTATTTGGAACCAGTCTGTTGTTCCATGTCCAGTTCTAACTGTTGCTTCCTGACCTGCATATAGGTTTCTCAAGAGGCAGGTCAGGTGGTATTCCCATCTCTTGAAGAATTTTCCAGTTTATTGTGATCCACAGAGTCAAAGTCTTTGGCATAGCCAATAAAGCAGAAATAGATGTTTTTCTGGAACTCTTTTGCTTTTTCCATGATCCAGCAGATGTTGGCAATTTGATCTCTGGTTCCTCTGCCTTTTCTAAAACCAGCTTGAACATCTGGAAGTTCATGGTTCACATATTGCTGAAGCCTGGCTTGGAGAATTTTGAGCATTACTTTACTAGCATGTGAGATGAGTGCAATCATGCGGTAGTTTGAGCATTCTTTGGCATTGCCTTTCTTTGGGACTGGAATGAAAACTGACCTTTTCCAGTCCTGTGGCCACTGCTGAGTTTTCCAAATTTGCTGGCATATTGAGTGCAGCACTTTTACAGCATCATCTTTCAGGATTTGAAAGAGCTCAACTGGAATTCCATCACCTCCACTGGCTTTGTTTGTAGTGATGCTTTCTAAGGCCCACTTGACTTCACATTCCAGGATGTCTGGCTCAGGGTGAGTGATCATACCATTGTGATTATCTTGGTCGTGAAGATCTTTTTTGTACAGTTCTTCTGTGTATTCTTGCCACCTCTTCTTAATATCTTCTGCTTCTGTTAGGTCCATACCATTTCTGTCCTTTAGCAAGCCCATTTTTACATGAAACGTTCCCTTGGTATCCTAATTTTCTTGAAGAGATCTCTAGTCTTTCCCATTCTGTTGTTTTCCTCTATTTCTTTGCATTGATCGCTGAGGAAGGCTTTCTTATCTCTCCTTGCTATTCTTTGGAACTCTGCATTCAGATGCTTATATCTTTCCTTTTCTCCTTTACTTTTTGCTTCTCTTCTTTTCACAGCTATTTTTACGTCCTCCCCAGACAGCCATTTTGCTTTTTTGCATTTGTTTTCCATGGGGATGGTCTTGATCCCTGTCTCCTGTACACTGTCACAAACCTCCATCCATAGTTCATCAGGCACTCTATCTATCACGTCTAGTCCCTTATATCTATTTCTCACTTCCATTGTATAATCATAAGGGATTTGATTTAGGTCATACCTGAATGGTCTAGTGGTTTTCCCTACTTTCTTCAATTTAAGTCTGAATTTGGCAATAAGGAGCTCATGATCTGAGCCACAGTGAGCTCCCGGTCTTGTTTTTGCTGACTGTATAGAGCTTCTCCATCTTTGAGCCCAAGAAAATAAAATCTGTCATTGCTTCCACTTTTTCCCCTTCTATTGTCATGAGAAGAGAGTTCCAAAGAATAGCAAGGAGAGATAAGAAGGGACTTCCCTGGTGGCTCAGATGGTAAAGCGTCTGTCTACAATGTGAGAGACCTGGGTTAGATCCCTGGGTTGGGAAGATTCCCTGGAGAAGGAAATGGTAACCCAGTCCAGTACTCTTGCCTTGAAAATCCCACGGATGGAGGAGCTTGGTGCAGACTACTATCCATGGGGTCGCAAAGAGTCGGGCACGACTGAGCAACTTCACTTTCACTTTTCACTTTCTTAAATGAACTATGCAAAGAAATAGAGAAAAACAGTAGAGCGGGAAAGACTACAGATCTCTTCAAGATAATTGGAGATATCTAGGGAACATTTCATGCAAGGATGGGAATGATAAAGGACAGAAACAGTAAGGATCTAATGGAAGCAGAAGAGATTAAGAAGAGGTGGCAAGAATACACAGAAGAACTATACAAAAAAGATCTTAATGACCCAGATAACCACGATGGTGTGGTTACTTACCTAAAACCAAACGTCCTGGAGTGTGAAGTCAAGTGGACCTTATGAAACACCACTAGGAACAAAGTTAGTGGAGGTGATGGAATAACAGCTGAGCTATTTCAAATCCTAAAAGATGATGCTGTTAAAGTGCTATACTCAATAGGCCAGCAAATTTGGAAAACTCAGCAGTGGCCACAGGACAGGAAAAGTCAGTTTTCATTCCAATCCCAAAGAAAGGAAAGGCCAAAGAATGTTCAAACTACCGCACAATTGCACTCATCTCACATGCTAGTAACATTATGCTCAAAATCCTTCAAGCTAAGCTTCAGCAGTACATGAATCAAGAACTTCCCGATGTACTACCTGGATTTAGAAAAGACAGAGGAACCAGAGATCGAATCGCCAACATTCATTGGATCATCAAAAAAGCAAGAGAGTTCCAGAAAAACATCTACTTCTGCTTCATTGACTATGCTAAACCCTTTGATTGTGTGGATCACAACAAACTGGGGAGGATTCTTAAAGGGACAGGCATACTAGACCACCTTACCTGCCTCCTGAGAAACCTGTGTGCAGGTCAAGAAACAACAGTTAGAACTGGACATGGAACAATCAACTGGTTCAAAATTGAGAAAGGAGTATGACAAGGCTGTATATTGTCACCCCGCTTATTTAACTCATATGCAGAGTACATCATGTGAAATGCAGGCTGGGTGAAGCACAAGCTGTAATTAAGATTGGCAGGAGAAATATCAACAATTTCAGACATGCAGATGATACCACTCTAATGGCAGAAAGTGAAGAGGAACTAAAGAGCCTCTTGATGAAAATGAAAGAGAGTTAAAAAGCTGGCTTAAAACTCAACATTCAAAAAATGAAGATCGTGGCATCCAGTTTCATGGCAAATAGATGGGGATAACGTGGAAATAGTGACAGATTTTATTTTCTTGGGCTCCAAAATCACCGCAGATGGTGACTACAGCCATAAAATTAAGATGCTTGCTTCTTGGAAGAAAAGCTATGACAAACCTAAACAGTGTATTAAAAAGCAGAGACATTGCTTTGATGACAAAGTTTTGTATAGTCAAAGCTATAGTTTTTCCAGTAGTCATGTACGGATGTGAGAATTGGACCATAAAGAAAGCTAAGCGCCAAAGAATTGATGCTTTTGAATCGTGGGGTTGGAGAAGGATTTCGAGAGTCCCTTGGACTGCAAGATCCAACCAGTCAATCCTAAAGGAAATCAACCCTGAATATTCATTGGAAGGACTGATGCTGAAGCTGAAGCTCCAGTACATTGGCCATCTGAGGTGAAGAGACGACTCATTGGAAAAGACCCTGATGCTGGGAAAGATTGAAGGCCAGGGGAGAAGTGGGTGAGAGGATGAGATGGTTGGATGGCATCACTGACTCAATGGACATAAATTTGAGCAAGCTCCGAGATGGTGAAGGACAGGGAAGCCTGGTGTGCTGCATTTCATGGGATCACAAAGAGTGGGAAACGACTTAGTAATTGAACACCAACATCTGCATATCTGAGGTTTTTGCTATTTCTCCTGGCAATCTTGACTGTAGCTTGTTTTTCATTCAGTCCTGCATTTCACATGATGTACTCTGCATATGACTTAAATAAGCAGGGTGACAATATACAGCCTTGTCATACTCCTTTCTCAATTTTGAACCAGTTGATTGTTCCATGTCCAGTTCTAACTGTTGTTTCTTGACCTGCACACAGGTTTCTCAGGAGGCAGGTAAGGTGGTCTAGTATGCCTGTCCCTTTAAGAATCCTCCCCAGTTTGTTGTGATCCACACAATCAAAGGGTTTAGCATAGTCAATGAAGCAGAAGTAGATGTTTTTCTGGAACTCTCTTGCTTTTTTGATGATCCAATGAATGTTGGCGATTCGATCTCTGGTTCCTCTGTCTTTTCTAAATCCAGGTAGTACATCGGGAAGTTCTTGATTCATGTACTGCTGAAGCTTAGCTTGAAGGATTTTGAGCATAATGTTACTAGCATGTGAGATGAGTGCAATTGTGCGGTAGTTTGAACATTCTTTGGCCTTTCCTTTCTTTGGGATTGGAATGAAAACTGACTTTTCCTGTCCTGTGGCCACTGCTGAGTTTTCCAAATTTGCTGGCCTATTGAGTATAGCACTTTAACAGCATCATCTTTTAGGATTTGAAATAGCTCAGCTGTTATTCCATCACCTCCACTAACTTTGTTCCTAGTGATGTTTTATAAGGCCCACTTGACTTCACACGCCAGGATGTTTGATTTTAGGTGAGTAACCATACTATCATGGTTATCTGGGTCATTAAGATCTTTTTTGTATAGTTCTGTGTATTCTTGCCACCTCTTCTTAATCTCTTCTGCTTCCATTAGATCCTTACTGTTTCTGTCCCTTATCATTCCCATCCTTGCATGAAATGTTCCCTCAGTTCAGTTCAGTTGTTCAGTCGTGTCCAACTCTTTGAGACCCCATGTATCGCAGCATGCCAGGCCTCCCTGTCCATCACCAACTCCTGGAGTTCACCCAGACTCACGTCCATCGAGTCAGTGATGCCATCCAGCCATCTTATCCTCTGTCGTCCCCTTCTCCTCCTGCCCCCAATCCCTCCCAGCATCAGAGTCTTTTCCAATGAGTCAACACTTTGCATGAGTTGGCCAAAGTACTGGAGTTTCAGCTTCAGCATCATTCCCTCCAAAGAAATCCCAGGGCTGATCTATCTCCAATTATCTTGAAGAGATCTCTAGTCTTTCCCACTCTATTGTTTTTCTCTATTTCTTTGCATTGTTCATTGGTGGCTCAGATGGTAAAGCGTCTCGCTTACAATGCCAGAGACCTGGGTTCAATCCCTGGGTCGGGAAGATACTCTGGAGAGGGGAATGGCAACCCATTCTAGTACTCTTGCCTGGAAAATCCCTTGGATGGAGGAGCCTGGTAGGCTACAGTCCTTGGGGTCACAAAGAGTCAGACACGACTGAGTGACTTCACTTCCACTTCACTTCTTCTTTTCTCTCCTTGCTATTTTCTGGAACTCAGCATTTAGTTGGATAATCCTTCCCTTTGCCCATTGCCTTTGGCTTCTCTTCTTTTCTCAGCTGTTTGTATGAAGTGAAGTGAGTCGCTCAGTCATGTCTGACTCTTTTCAACCCCATGAACTGTAGCCTACCAGGCTCCTTGGTCCATGGGATTTTCCAGGCATGAATACCGGAGTTGGTTGCCATTTCCTTCTCCAGGGGATCTTCCTGACCCAGGGATCAAACCCAGGTCTCCTGCATTGTAGGCAGACGCTTTACCATCTGAGCTTCCAGAGAAGCTTCAATCTCACTCAGCTGTTTCTAAAGGCTCCTCAAACAATTACTTTGCCTTGCATTTCTTTTTCTTGGAGATAGTTTTGGTTACTCCTCCTGTACAGTGTTATGAACTTCTGTCCATAGCTCTTCAGGCACTCTGTGTACCAGATCTAATCCCTTCAGTCTACTGGTTACCTCCACCATATAATCATAAGGGATTTGAGAACTGTGAGATAATACATTTCTGCTGTTTGAAACCATCTCAGTTTGTGATATTTTGTTGTTTTGACAGCTTTAGGAAATTCATATAGCTAGTATTCAGAAATGTAATTTATTTTTGCATATTGATTTTATATATTGAAAACTTGCTAAACTTAGTTATTAGTTCTAATAACTTTTTAAAAAGATTTCATTGAATTTTCTTTAAAGATGATTATGTAAGGCAATGCAACCCATTCCAGTACTCTTGCCTGGAAAATCCCACGGACAGAAGAGCCTGGTAGGCTGCAGTCCATGCGGTCGCGAAGAGTCGGACATGACTGAGCGCCTTCACTTTCACTTTTCCCTCTCATGCATTGGAGAAGGAAATGGCAACCCCCTCGAGTGTTCTTGCCTGGAGAATCCCAGGGACGGGGGAGCCTGGTGGGCTGCCATCTGTGGGGTCGCACAGAGTCGGACACGACTGAAGCGACTTAGCAGCAGCAGGAAAAATTATTCATTTATTTATTCCTTTATTTATTGACTGGGCTAGGTCTTCATTGCTGTGTATGGGCTTTTCTCTAGTTTCAAGGAGTGGGGGCTCCTCTCCGCTTGCAGTGCGTGGGTTTCTCATTGCAGTGACTTCTCTTACTGCAGAGCATGGGCTCCAGGTGTGTGGGTTTCAGCAGTTGTGACACATAGGCTCAGTAGTTGTGGCACACGGCTTAGTTGCCCCACGGCATGTGGGATCTTCCCAGACCAGGGATCAGACCTGTGCCCCCTGTACTGGCAGGCAAATTCTTAACCACTGGACTATCAGGGAAGTCTGATTATGTTGTTTCTGAATAAAGACAATCTTACTTCTTCCTTTCCAATCTTTCCAATGCTTTTTTTTTTTTTTTCACATATTACACTGGCTAGAACCTCCAGCATAATGTTGAGCAAAAGTGGGGAGAACGTACATCCTTGCCTTTTTCCTGATCTTAAGAGAACCAATCTTTGAATATGATGTTACCCATAATTTTTTGTAGATGCCCACTATTATCACTCCAAATTTATTAAAGGTTTTTTGAAATTAAAAATTGATATTGAATTTTTGTCAAATGTTTTTTTGATAGATATTGAGATGACCATGTATTCCCTTTGCCTCCTTTTTAATCTTTTAAAATGTTTTCAATGTCTCAAACATTAAATCCACCTAGAATTTTTTGGTCCGGATGTATTATCCTTTTTACATGATGTGGTATGTGACTTGCTAAAATTTTGTTAAGGATTCTTTAACTATTTTATATTGGATATTGGTCTGTAGTTTCCTTGTAATTTCTTTGTCTTATTCCAGTGTCAGAGTAATGCTGGCTTTATATAATGACTTGGTAAGTATTCCCTATGTTCTACTTTTCTGGAAGAGCTTGTATAAAATTGATATTGTTTCTTTTTGAAATATTTGGTAAAAGTCACCAGTAAAGCCATTTACACCTGGTGTTTTCTTTGTGGGAAGGTTTTTAACTACAATTTAATTTCTTTAATAGTTACAGGGTGGTTCAGATAATCTATTTCTTCTTGAGTGAGTTTGACATATTGGTACTTTCAAGAGACTTTTACATTCATCTAAACTGTCACATTTATCGGCGTAGAGCCACCTTCATACTTATTTTCTAATATCCTTTTAACACCTTTAGAATCTGCAGTGATGTCATCTCTTTCATTACTGATATTAGTCATTTGTATTTTTTTTTCCCTTGTTTTTCTGATCAGTCTGGCAGATTTATCTCTTTTGCCTATCTTCTCAGAGAACGAGCTGTTGGTTTCATTGATTTTCTCTGTTAATTTCCTATTTCGTTGATTTCTGCTTGGTTTTTATTATTTCCTTTCTTTCACTTACTTGGGGCTTAACTTGCACTCTTCACCTAATTTTGTAGAGTGGAAGCTGGTATCTTTGACTTGAGGATATTTCCTTTTCTATTAGTAGGCTGATAAAGCTATAAATTCCCTTTCAGTACTGCTTTAGATACATCCCACAGATTTGATTATGTTTGTGTTCCTATTTTCATTCAGTTCAAAAACTTTAATTTCTCTTTTGATTTCTTATTTTATCCATGAATTACTTAGAAATGTGTTACTTAGTTTCCAAATATTTCAAGATTTTCCAGCTATCTTTCTATTATTGATATATAATTTAATACTACTCTGGACAGAGAATATATTTTGTACCATCTGATTCCTTTTAAATTTATCAAGCCTATTTTTATGACCCAAGATATGGTCTATCTTTGACAGTCTTCCATGTCACTTGAGAAAGAAGTGTATTCTGTTGTTGTTGAGTGGAATGGTCTATAAATGTCAATTAGGTCAAGTGAGTTGATAGTGGTGGTCAAGTCCTTTATATCTTTATTGATTTTCTGTCTTCTTGTCTTATGAGTTGAGAGATGTTTATTGACATTTCTGATTATAACTGTGTCAATTTCTCATTGTGGTTCTATCAGTTTTTGCTTCATGTACTTATTTCTGTTACTAGGCATACACATGATTAGAATTATTATGTCTTCTTGATAAATTGACTTATTATTAAAAAATGATCCTCTTTATTTCTATTAATACCTTTGCCTTGGAATCTACTTTGCTGCTAAGTCGCTTCAGTCGTGTCCGACTCTGTGCGACCCCATAGACGGCAGCCCACCAGGCTCCCCTGTCCCTGGGATTCTCCAGGCAAGAACACTGGAGTGGGTTGCCATTTCCTTCTCCAATGCATGAAAGGGAAAAGGGAAAGTGAAGTCGCTCAGTCATGTCTGACTCTTAGCGACCTCATGGACTGCAGCCTACCAGGCTCCTCTGTCCATGGGATTTTCCAGGCAAGAGTACTGGAGTGGGTTGCCATGGAATCTACTTTAGCACAGTAGCACAGTATTAATATAGTAACTCCAACTCTATTTTGATTAGTGTTAGCATGGCATATATTTTCCCATCCTTTTACCTTTAACCTATTCATAACTTTATATTTAAAGGTGTTTCTTGTAGGCAGTATATAGTTTAATATCACTCTTTATAATTCAATCTGACAAATGCTGCCTTTTAATAGGTGTGTTTAGACCATTTACATTTAATATGATTATTGATATAGCTAGGTTTAAATTCTCCATCTCGCTATTTGTCATGTATTTGTGATGTCTTTCCTTGGTTTCTTTCTCTCTCTTTTTCTGCCCTTTTCTCAATAAGACAACTGAAATTCAAAATAGAAAATATGGTAAGAGAAGTTCAGAGAAAAATTTAGGATTTTAGAGAGGGGAGAGATTAAATTGATCACATTGGTGGTGTCAGGAATAACTTAACAGAGAAAACAGTGCCTGAATTGGACCTTGAAATATTTTGGATAAGGGTGAATGTAGTGTAAGGTATGTGGGATGAACAAAGGGGATGGAGGCAGGAAAGTATGCATCTGGTTCGGGGAAAAATAGATCATCCAGATGGCCTGAGGAAGAGTGGGGGGAGTAGATGTGGAAGGTACTTGTGCTGTTGCCAGCTTCCTATAGATATCCCCACCCTGATGGCCTGCAGACATTTAAGACACCTGTCAAATGAGACACCTTATCTACCCTTCAAACCTACTCTCTCAGCAGCTCCTACTTTGATGTGTGGCATCACCATCTTCCTTAACATCTATACCAGAAACCTGAGTCATCTTAAATGCTTCCTCTTTTCTCAGCTCTGTGCATCCCACCTGCAGGTCACATCTGAAAGCTGGACTTTCATTTCTATTCCCCTACTCTTGCAGCCTGCTTGTTCTGTCTCACTTCTCAACTACTGCATTAGTCTTCCACCGGTCTCTCCATTTCTAGATTCTTCTTCCTTCCAGTCATCCTTCACTCAACCACTAACTTCCTGAATCCCCTGAAAATGGATGTGAAATTCTACGTGCAATTTTTTTTTTTTTGGAGAGAGCCTGTAGCTTTCACCAAACTCTCAAAGAGAGCATGGGTCCACAAAAAGCTAAGAGCCACTGCCTTGTAGCTTTATTTCACATGAAACAATGAATATTCAGTTAATATGGTACAGTTGACAGACTACTGAACAAGAAATCAGGACATTTAGTTTCCAGTTTTGGTATTGCCATTTAATTAGCTGTATGATTCTGGGACAATGAGTTACCTGCTCCACCCCTATTTCCTTATCTGTAAAATACAGAAAGATCCCTTTGACATCAAGCATTCTAGTTTATCTCCTCTCATACTCTTCTCCTTTCTGTTTCACTAGACAACATTTACTGCTGACTCTCACTTACTGAGCCAAGTTCTGGGTGTCGAAAGATACATTAAGCACTGCTTCTTTCACTCCAGAAGCTCACAGACCAGCAGGACAGAGAGAAAAGTAAATAGAAAATCACCATAGAAAAAAAAAAAAAAAAAGAAAATCACCATAGAATGTCATAAAATGCAGAGCTCTGGGAGTGTAAAGGAGGCTCTCTGGGGAAGGGAACATCTAATTCTGTTCAGGAAAGTTGAGGAGGAGTCAACGAGGAGACGTGGGGCATCCCTGAAGTCTCCAGTGGTAAAGAATCTGCCTGCCAATGCAGGAGATGTAGGAGACGTGGGTTTGATCCCTGGTTTGGAAGATTCCCCTGGAGAAGGAAATGGCAACCCACTCCAGGCTGTAAGCGTTGGACACAGCTGAGCACACGTGCACAAAAAGAAGACCAAAGCCGAGTCTTGAAGGACATACAGAATCTCTAGGCAGAGAGGAGGGGGATGAGATATCAGGCAAAAAAAACATGATGTAAAGGGAGTACTTTGTTTTAGTCGCGAAGACTTTTGTGATACCATGTAAAGGCAGAGGCAGTAACAAAGCCTCAAGCTGGTAGAACAACCAGTTGGTGGGTCTAGTTAGAAAATGTGCATGTTGCAAGTTTGAGATTTGAATACACAAGGAGCAATAGGAGATAAGGCTGGAGGAGGAGACTCAAGGTCCTTACACAGAGTGCCAAGAAGTTTTGACTTCATCTTGTGGGCAGTGGGGAGTCACTGAATTGTTTTAGGCAATGGAGGGGTAGACTGATTTCTCTTTCAGAAAAATCACACTGGCAACAGAGAGAAAGATAGAGTGGAAGGGAGTGATCCAAGTTTGGAAGTGAGAAAGGTCTGAATAAGCCAAAGGACTTGGGATAGGGGAGGGAAGATAATATGTTTCATTTAAACCTATTACATTTAGTGGACCCAAAGAATAGGCAAGTCAAAATGTCCTAGAAATATGAGCTTGATGTTCAGAAGAGAGATCTGGATTTAGGAACATCAATAAAAGACCCTGATGCTGGGAAGAATTAAAGGCAAAAGGAGAAGGGAGTGGCAGAGGATGAGATGGTTAAATAGCATCATCAGCTCAACGGACATGCATTTGAGCAAACTCCAGGAGATAGTGAAGGACAGGGAAGACTGCGGTGCTGTGTCCATTGGGTCACAAAGAGTTGGATACGACTTAGCGACTGAACAACATCAATAAATAAGTACTGACTGAAGCTAAGGGAGAGAATGACATTACTTCGGGAGAGCATTTAAGGTAAGGAGTCAAGGGGCCAAAGGCTGCATTCTTCGAAATATAGATATGTGAAATCAGGAAAAGGGGAGTTATTGAGAGGAAGGCTGGTTATAAGGAGCTGAAGAGTGAAGGATGGTGGTAAGGAACCTATTCTTTTTTTAAAAATTGTAATCGGAGGATATTTGCTTTACAGTATTGTGTGGGTTTCTACCATACAACACATGAATCAGCCGTAAGTGTACATACAGCCCCTCCCTCTTGAAAGTCGCTCTCACCTCGAATGCCATGCCACACTCTAGGCTGTGACACAGCACCAGGTTGAGCTCCCTGTGCTGTAAAGCAACTTCCCATTAACTATCTGTTTTACATATGATAATGTGTGTGTTTCAATGCTACTCTTTCAATTCATTCCATCCTCTCCTTCCCCCACTGTATCCACAATTCTGTTCTGGGTCTGCATCTCTATTCCTGCCCTGCAAGCAGGTTCATCAGTACGGTTTTTCTAGATTCCATATGCATGCATTATTAGTTTTTCCCTCTTTGACTTACTTCACTCTGTATAACAAGCTCTAGGTTTATCCACCTCACTAAAACTGACTCAAATTCGTTCCTTTTTATGACTAATATTCCATTGTATATATGTACTACATCTTTACCCATTCATCTGTTGATGAATATCTAAGTTGCTTCCTTATCCTAGCTATTATAAATAATGTTGCAATGAACACTGGGGCACATACATCTTTTTTGATTATGATTTTCTCAGGGTATAGGGCCAGTAGTGGGATTGCTGGGTTATATGGTAGTTTTATATGAAATAGAAAACTCTATTTAGTTTTATAAGAAATAGAGGAAAACAATAGAATGGGAAAGACTAGAGATCTCTTCAAGAAAATTAGAGACATGAAATAGGAATATTTCATGCAACCATGGGCACAATAAAGGACAGAAATGGTATGGACCTAACAGAAGCAGAGGATATTAAGAAGAGGTGGCAAGAACACACAGAAGAACTATACAAAAAAGACCTTCATGACCCAGATAACCATGATGATGTGATCACTCACCTAGAGCCAGACATCCTGGAATGTGAAGTCAAGTGGGCCTTAGGGTTAATCACTACGGACAAAGTTAGTGAAGGTGGTGGAATTCCAGTTGAGCTATTTCAAATCCTGAAAGATGATGCTGTGAAAGTGCTGCACTCAATATGCCAGCAAATTTGGAAAGCTCAGCAGTGGCCACAGGACTGGAAAAGGTTAGTTTTCATTCCAGTCCTAAAGAGGGGCAATGCCAAAGAGTGCTCAAACTACCGCACAACTGCATTCATCTCACATGCTAGTAAAGTAATGCTCAAAATTCTCCAAGCCAGGCTTCAATAGTACATGAACTGTGAACTTTCAGATGTTCAGGCTGGATTTAGAAAAGGCAGAGGAACCAGAGATTAAATCTCCAACATCCACTGGATTATCGAAAAAGCAAGAGAGTTCCAGAAAAACATCTCCTTCTGCTTTATTGATTACGCCAAAGCCTTTGACTGTGTGGATCACAACAAACTGTGGAAAATTCTTCAAGAGATGGGAATACCAGACCACCTGACCTGCCTCCTGAGAAATCTGTATGCAGGTCAGGAAGCAACAGTTAGAACTGGACATGAAACAACAGACTGGTTCCAAATCAGGAAAGGAATCCATCAAGGCTGTATACTGTCACCCTGCTTATTTAACTTATGTGCAGAGTACATCATGAGAAATACTGGGCTGGATGAGGCACAAGCTGGAATCAAGATTGCTGGCAGAAACATCAATAACCTCAGATAACGCAGATGACACCACCCTTATGGCATAAAGCAAAGAGGAACTGAAAAGCCTCTTGATGAAAGTGAAACAGGAGAGTGAAAAAGCTGAGTTAAAACTCAACATTCAAAAAACTAAGATCATGGCATCCGGTCCCATCACTTCATGGCAAATAGATGGGGAAACAATGGAACCAGTGACAGACTATTTTCTTGAGCTCCAAAATTACTGCAGATGGTGACTGCAGCCATGAAATTAAAAGACACTTGCTCCTTGGAAGAAAAGCTCTGACCAACCCAGACAGCATATCAAAAAGCAGAGATATTACTTTGCCAACAGAGATCTGTCTAGTCAAAGCTATAGTTTTTCCAGTAGTCATGGATGGATGTGAGAGTTGGACTATAAAGAAAGCTGAGCGCCAAAGAATTGATGCTTTTGAACTGTGGTGTTGGAAAAGACTCTTGAGAGTCCCTTGGACAGCAATAAGATCCAACCAGTCCATCCTAAAGGAAATCAGTCCTGAATATTCATTGGAAGAACTGATTCTGAAGCTGAAACTCCAATACTTTGGCCACCTGATGTGAAGAGCTGACTCCTTGGAAAAGATACTGATGCTGGGAAAGATTGAGGGCAGGAGGAGAAGGGGACGACAGAGCATGAGATGGTTGGATGGCATCACAGACTTGATGGACATGAGTTTGAGCAAGCTGCAGGAGTTGGTGATGGACAGGGAAGCCTGGTGTGCTACAGTCCATGGGGTTGCACAGTCGGATATGACTGAGTGACTGAACGGATGGTAGTTTTATTTCTAGTTTTTAAAGAAGTCTCCCACTGTTTTCCATAGTGGCTATATCAGTTTACATTCCCACCAATGTGCAAGAGAGGAACCTACTGTTTAGAGAACACTGGACGATGAGAAAATAAAAGAGAGGGCTGAAGCAAGAAGAGGCTGCAGAGTGGTGGGAGATGTTTTATTTTGCTACTAGAGTTGGAAGTTATAATAGATACAGGAGAGCCTGGGGATAAGAGTTGGAAATGGGAATGGACAGGACCTAATGAAATATGGAGGGGTTAGTCCTAGGCAAGGGAGGTGGGGGCATTCATTGTGCCAAGAAAGGAGGAAGAGTATCACAAAGAGTTTGATTTAGTGGTTCTCACATTAGTATTACTAAGGTAACTTACCTGGGACTTCCCTTATGGTCCAGTGGTTAAGGATCTGCCTGCCAATGCAGAAGACATGGGTTTAATCCCTGGTCTGGGAATATCCCACATGCCACGGGGCACCTAAACTATGCTTTACAACTACTGAAACCTAGCACCCTAGAGCCCTGTGCTCCGCAACAAGAGAAGCCACTGCAAAGAAAAGCCTGTACACCACAACCAGAGAAAGCCCTCGTGCAGCAACAAATATCCAGTGTAACACACACACAAAAGTGCTGATAGCTGGGCTACAACCTGGAAGTTTCTGGTTTAATTAGTCTGGCATGGGTCCTGGGTATTGGTATGTTTTCAGAGCTTCCCTGGTGATTAAAATCTGCAGTCACGGTTGAGAACCACTGGTTTAATTATAGGCAACTTTTAAAATTGGTGATAATAGGATGGGATCTGAGGAAGCTCACACTTGATAAAGACTGGACAAATAGGGACTAGTAAAGCTTGGGGATAGGTGAGGAACAGAGGGGCTTCTCAGGTGGTGTTAGTGGTAGAGAACCCTCTGGCCAATGCAGGAGACAGAGACGTGGGCCAATCCCTGGATTGGGAAGATCCCCTGGAGCAGGGCATGGCAACCCACTTCAGTATTCTTGCCTGGAGAATCCTGTGGACAGAGGTGCCCGGCGGGCTATGGTCCATAGGGTTGCACAGACTCGGACACGACTAAAGTGAGTTAGCACACACATGTGCATGTGGAATAGAGAAAGAGAAGGAAAGTTAGAAGGGAAGGAAACTAGAACTAACTTAGTGACTTTTATGTGACATTCATGTGGCTATGAATGAGGTTTGGTCCTTGTTCTCAAAGAGATCAGGAGCTTATCTGAAAGAGACTCCTCACAGCAAACCTATTACATCTTACAGTTCTTAATCAAGTATGGGCTTTTTATTAGTTAGTTAGTTTGTTTGTTTCCTTTTTCACTGAAAGTGAAAAAAAATCCAGTTATTTCACAATACAAACTGGGTCTGGAAATACTATTGGAAGCACTGAGACTAGCCTTTCTAGGCAAGTGGGTGCTGGGGAGAAAGCACGAGATAACCTGGGAGATTGAACTGTCTCCAGTTTTATTAACAGGGTTAAAAAGATGGTGGTTCTGGTCCTGCATGGGGTACATTACTGGGGTTCCCTGTACCTGGGAGGTGGCTGATATTATTAATCACTGACATTGGAAACCTTTGATGGCTATTCTATAGGCTGTGAATTCCATATCTGGTCAAGATACTAAGGATTCCTCTTTCTAAGCAGTGAAGCTGGGGAAGGGCCCTACTTTTCACCAAAATTGAAGACCTAACCTTTGCCACTCTGGTACGGGCCCTTACTTCCAGGAACAGCTTCACCTGCACGGAAAGCACACACTTCTTCAGCGCTGACCCTTCCTTGGAGAGTGTCCACTGCCACGTCTTGAGCCCTTTGCATCTCTGTTGGAGACTCAAACTTCCAGGGTTCCGCGGGGGCCTGTGGTCGGCCTGCCCCAACCCTGCTGCCTCAGGCCCATGAGCTGGTAAGGAGTTGAAAGGATTATTACTGAGGACCCTGGCTTTTGTCTGGATGCTCCCTTCCTTAATCAAGATTCACCAGAGCACCAGGAATCCCCGAGACACATAAGAGAATGGGGACTTTTGGCTGGGCGTGGACTGGGGCACTCTGGCTTTGCTCGGGGGTTCCTTCTGTTACCTTATTAGTTCTATTTTATATGCAGAAGTTGAGGCTTGACGAAATTAAGAAACTTGCCCACGTGCTCCAAGTTAGGAGCTGTGCCTTTGGAGTCCAGTCTGCTCCACTCTGTTGTCCTTCAGCCTCCTGACCTCCCTCGGTCACTGTAGGTTGACTTCTTTGGGAAATCCTGTCACCTCAACATTCTCCTCCCTGCTAAAGAATTAGACTAGTTCCCTTGGGCCCCAAGGTGCATGGGCCTCTTCTTTGGGTCTCCATTTCTTCATTCTGTGAATTAAGGATATGTGAAGTCCAGATGGGCTTCCATCCTAGGGGTTAGGGTGGAGGGCAGTTCAGAGCATAGATGCATGGGACACACACACACCAATCAGATTTAACGTCGGACCTCTCCTCTGTAATCCAGTGGTTTCGTTACAGAGCTAAAAGTGAAAGCCCCCAATATCATCCTCAGAGAGAGAAGAGGGATGGAACTTATTCCAGTTTGATGCCTGATTTCTGTTAATCCTGAAGCTTCATTTGTTGACATCCTGACTTAGGTTTCAAGCTTTAGGTGGGGAGAAACTACAGAGTTATCTGTAATTCTGGCACCAGAAGTCACGTTTCCCATTCTTTGGGCCCTTTTGAGGTCTGTGAAATGGGCTACCATCATGTTGAACACAGTTCACAGTAAACCTGCTGGATAGTCAGCCGGGGCTGTGGCAGCTAGGGCAAGCCTAACACTGTGTCAAATTACACACTTGCTGCCCAGCACGGGGGTGTGGGGGTGCTCTGCGCAGAGCCGGTAGTACCCTAAGCCTACCTCCCTTTATCCTTCCCCAGCTCTCCTGCCAGCTATCCCCCATACAACTGGTCATGGGCACCGCCAAGGCCCTGAGTGCAGCCCAGGGCCTGGCACGTGATAGGCACCCAGTACATGAGCACTCAGATGCATGCAGGGACTTGGGTACCTGAAACGATGAATCTGCACATTTCATGTAGTCTTGGTGCTGAGTCACTTGCTGACCTGTGATGTGGGAAAGAGGATGAAGAAAGGCAAGTGTTTGGGTGAAGAAGGGAAGTGTATCCTAAGGCTCTCTTAAGACCTAAAGAATGACATATTGGAATGGTCACAGTGCAGGGGACAAAGATGATTCTGTTCTCATCTTTGGTCAGGTTAGAATGGATGACCAAAGGGAATGAGATTAAGTCTCAAAAATTTTTTTCATCAGAGAGGAGAAAAATCCCCAAACAAGTCAGGTACAGAGTCTGGGAGTCTCCTACCCTGTGACTTTTAATCACAGGGTTGGGTGAGAAGGTATCAGGATTGGAAGCCAGAGGATGTTGAGAATGCGGAGAGACCTTGCCCTGCTGGAGAAGTGTGCAAAGGTGTTTTGAAGTATTACTATTCTAAGTAAGTGGAGAATTGCACACAATACTAATGATTTTGTAACAATACTTTTGTTTGCACTCACTCCAAGGGCTACATAGACTTCTCACAAACCCAGACTTTTATAATGGGGGTCAATCTCTTTGGGTTCAAAGCTATTATGACCCAACTTCATGAACCTAACTGGTTTCTTGGCGTACTCTAAGGCAGGAATGCCTGATTATGTTGGATACTGGTGATACCCTACAATCCTTGTGCAGTGCTATGAACTCCAGGATATGTGAAACCCCTGGGGACGAGAGCCTTGCCTGCTTGGGGTTAGGGACTCGACAGGCCAACGCATTTTTACACTTGGAGGTTTCCTGGGAGAAGGGCCTCTCTCCCCCGCCATCCAAACTCCCGGGCGCCCTCGTCGTCCCCCCCTCCCCCACTCCCCTAGGGCAGGGTTCCCTTTGTAATTAATCTCAACGCTCAAACCAGAGGGGAGGAAAAAAAGTGTTAATGAGAGAGCATCCCAGACTGACTGGGCGGTCGCCGCTCGCAGCTAGAACACCAAGTAATTAAATTATTTTGGGAAGCGGGGGGGGGGGGGGGGGGGGATATGGTGGTGACAGTGTCAGAAAAACTCCTGTATGAATGGCAAGAAGGGAGCGTTTCTCGCCAGTAATTAAAATCAAGGATGACTTTCTCTTCTCGCAGCCCTCGGGGGGTAAAACTCAATCTTTCCACGTCCCAGATTCCACTGGATTTCGTGTAGCCGGGTCTGTGGCACGAAGAATTGAACATCGCCATCCCCGAGGGTCTGGGGGCTAGGTCTCCCGCAGGCGGGTAGAGGGAAACAGCCTCAGGAGGGGATGCGGGCTGGGCCCAGGCCAGGAATCGAGGCATCTCCCAGACCACCGTCCTGGGCCGGGGTCACAGCCCCGCTGCCGATTCCCAGGATCCTGGGGGGCCGCCGGGCATCTGGATGCGAAAGGCTGGGGGGGAGGCGGCGACTCGGGGAAGAGCGGGGCCGCAGACAATGGACGCGGCGGCGGGCGGGCCGGCGGCTGCGGGAACAGCCGGGAGGCGGCACCCGGGAGCGCGCGCTCCCCCGCCCCCTGCACCCCCTCGGCTCCCGTCCCCTCCCCCTCTGCCCCCTCCCCCTCCTCCGCGGGCTCCCGATCTGATTCCTGATCCCTGATTCCTTGATCCTTGGTCCCGCCATGGGAGCTTGAGCGCCCCCCATTCCCCTCTGGCCCCCTGCCCCCGGGGCCCTGAGGGGGAAGAGACAGCGGTCTGGGACGGAAAGGGGGCGACCGGACTCAGGAGCCCCCCTCTACACCCCCTCAACGTCCGCGCTGCCCGTCTACGAGCGCGGAGTTCGGAGCGACCCGAACGCTGCGGATACAAAGGCGCCGGGCCGAGCCGGGCGCCGGCCGAGCCCACCCGGCAGTTCGCAGCGGCGGGTGAGTGCCGGGCCGCGGGGGCGCGAGCAAAGTTTGAAAAAAAAAAAAGAAACAGAAAGAGGGACAATCATGCAAGGGGCCAGGGGGTGCCCAGCCGCGGAGCGAGCGGGGTGGCTTATGGGGAAAGGGGGCGTGGGGTAACCCCCTTCCGGTCCATCCCCCCACTGCACAGCGGAGTGCCCCCCAACTTTGGGGAGAGGAAGGGGCGCTTGGGGAGGGGGTGGAGCCCGGGCCTGGAGAGCCGGGGACTTTCCTGGGCCCGGGGCCGGGGGCGGGGGCCTCAGTGTTCCCAGGGGAGCCGATTGGAGCTGGAGACTCTGGAGTGTGTGTGTTGGAGGTGGAGGCAGAGGCAGTGCAAGGATCGCTGTCTGGAGGTACTGGAAGGCGAGGATGTTTAGGGGTGCATACCCACCTCAGGAGTGTGGGGAGGACCCCGGGCAGGTATGCGTTCAGGGCGTGAGGTGGAGTCCCGGGAGCCGCCCGAGGAGAGTGGCGGGGGCGTGTGTGCGGCTCGAGGATGGGGCTGGAGGCTGGAGACCCCGGCACTGTATTCCGGGGCCCAGAGGACAGGCGCCGGCATCCTTCTCTCCACTTGTCTTTACCCGTCTAAGGGGCTGTGGGCTCTGCATCGGTGAGTTTTAGAGGCTTGGTGAAGCATCAGTGTGCGTGATTCTTTTGTTTTTGTGTATGTGTGCGCCTTGACATGCTGCGTGTCCCTGCAGGTGGGCCCCTGGATTTGGAGATGAAGGTGTTTATCTGTGCCTGAGTGTGTGTGCACGCAAGGAGCAGCTGATCATGCATGTGTGGTGTGTTAGGATATGTATTTATGGGTATACTCTGGGGAAGGGGTGTGTGTCTCCTGTGTGTGAACTGGGGAGGGGTTTATGGGAAAGAGGTTCTGAGGAAGGTGGGTGTGTAAGAGCAGAATAGGGTGTACTGGGTAGGTGTGTGCACACCTGTGTACTAGAAAGAGATGTGAGTGAATCTGTGTTCTCTTGTATACCACCTGTGTTGATAGATAAGTGCCACCGTGTGCCTGCTTTAGGTGGTGTGTGTATTTCTGAGTGTGTGTTGGGGGTACTGCCACTTGCCTCTGCAGGCGGATTTTCTTGGCAGGGAGCCCAAAGGGAGGGCTGTCTGGAGGGGTTCTGAGGCTTCTTGGATGCCCTGCCCTGGTTTTGAGGGTAGTGCCTTAAGTATCTGAGACCCCTGAGGTACCTGTTTTGGGAAATAGGCTTTTCTAGATAAAGGTTGTGTGTGTGGTGGGGAATACGGAATAGGGATTTGGGTTGTAGTCCAAGGGGAGTCTGAGGGATTGGAGAAGTCAGGGGAAAGAATCAGAGGGATATCCTCTTATTCCCCCTTGTAGGTTGGGTTCTTGTACTTGGAGAGGCCACATTCTTGGCTTCTTAGCCCATGTTCAGCCCCCCTCAGGCCCCACTTGTCCTATAAAGCCACCTTGGAGTTTGCTGCTTCAGAGCCCACTCAACTCTGCCCTGCCTCTGGGATCCTACAGTTTCTGAGGAGTCTGGGGATTCTGGTATGGGATAGAGGCGTGGGAAGGAGCACGCCTGGAGGGATGAGACCTGGTCCGGACATCTTCGGTTCTCTGTTGCACGGGGTTCAGAAGGTGGCATGGGAGGTCTGGGGAGAGCAGAGGGGGATGTTTTTTCAGGAGTTTGTACAGATTTATCTCACAGTTTCCCCCTTTTTACTGATGAGAAGCATGATTGGGATGGAGATGCGATCTGGGGCCAGGTCTGAGGGTGATGGATAGGGGGCTCAACTTGCCAGGAGGGCGGTTGTCCCTATGTCGAGGAAGGGGCAAGCACCCATTGAGGGCTGTTTTCTCTCTGTTATTATTTCTCTTTTGGGATGAAGGGGAAGGGCGGGCATGCATGCCTTGTTTGCATATCTCACACTCAGTCATTTCCCTCTTCGTGCCAGAGGAACTGGTCGAGGCATCCAGCTTTAGAAGCTGAGACTGTGAATGCACAGGCCCATTAGGGTCTCTGGGTAATTCCCTAATGGGAGTCCTTAAGGGGCATGTGCAGTTGGAATGTTTGCATTTTAGCCCCCAGGGCTCCCCACCTTTCTTAAGTCCCCGTGATAAGAGCAGTAGGAGTTAGATAATATTGGGACTAGAGGTAGGGCAGAGAAGGAAAAGACTGGATTAAAGAAATGCACGATTGCCCCAAACCTGACACCTGTCCATTGGGTAAGGTCCCCAGGGGCGAGGGCGGCACTTGAATCTGGACAGTGTGCTCTGGGGTGCCTTGTTTGCTTCTGTCCTCTGATTGAATGCGTGATATATTATACTGGTGTGTTTGGGGGGTGGGGAGCTCTTCCAAGGAGGAGGACTTGTGGTCAGACCTTAGGAAAGGCCGCCTTTGAAAGTACTTCATACTGAAACTAGTGGTCAAGTTGGCCCCTCCTCCCCCATTGTCTTGCTCCTCCCCTCTCTCTCCCTAATTCTTCTGGGGGCTGACCTCTCTGGTATGCCCCCCTCGGCTCCTTCTGCTTCTTCAAGATCCGAGGAAGGGTACCCTTCCCTGGCTCTAGAGCAGGACAGACTTTTATTTGCTCATTTGGTTTCCAAGACCCCTTCCAGTCAAGAAAGCATGACCTTGACTTATATAGAAGCTTCCAGCAGAACAGGGAAGACATCTGGGACCCCCACCCCCATCCCCTGAGTTTGCGAATCTCCAGTCTTCTTTGCTGTTTTTCACCTGAGCATCTCACACTGTGAGGCCAAAATGAAGAGTCCAGCAGAGTTGGCTGGAATTAGGACTTAGAAGTGTTATGACATTGAGCAAGTTCTTAAACACATTCCTTAGCCTCTTAGATGTCTTAAGACACCATCTTCCCACCCCAGATTGGGCCTCCTTCCCTGGGTGTCAGCTAGCTGTTAAATTCTGGTTTTGCCACTTCCTAGATCTGAGACCTTGGGTAGCCTAGATAACTTTTGAAGCCTCACCTGTAAAACGGAGTTAATAATAGGCCCTTCCTCGTAGGTTTATGAGGATTGTGCGTGTGTGCTAAGTCACTTCAGTCATGTCCGACTTTTTGGGATCCCACGGACTGTAGCCCACCGGGCTCCTCTGTCCATGGGGGTTCTCTAGGCAAGAATACTGGAGTGGGTTGCCATGCCCTCCTCCAGGGGATCTTCCCCACCCAGAGAAGGAACCTGTGGCTCCTGCAACTGCTGCGCTGCGGGCGGATTCTTTACCACTGAGCCACCAGGGAAGCCCATTTATGAGGATTAAATGAAGTAATAGAGAGCACTTTGCACAGTGCCTGGCACTTGGGACGCCCTACCAAGTGATAACTGGAACGGTTCAGGTTCTGATGGATGATTAGTAAGGGAGTGGGCTCTGGGTTGGGGGGCAGAACTAGACTTTGGTCCTGCACTTCTGGCAGACCATGTTGGCCACTGCCTGCTCTCTGCCAGGTGCTGTGTGAAGTACAGGCATGGAAAGGTGAAGAAGATGGGCTTTCACAGGGGAGACGTGCATAAACATGCCGCTTCACTGTAACCCCGTGCGTAGTATACGGAGGTGTGTTGAGGAGGCTACCAGAGCATGGAGCAAAAGTGCTTGGTCCAGCTGTGGGTGGCAGGGAGACTTCCCAGAGGAGATGTGCCCTTCACTGGAAGTTTTTGTCATTGTTCTTTCGCCCAGTTGTGTCTGACTCTTTGTGACCCCATGGACTATGGCACGCCAGGCTTATCTGTCCCTCACCATCTCCTGGAGTTTGCCCACATTCATGTTCTTTGCATCAGTGATGCCATCCAGCTATATTATCCTCTGATGCCCTCTTCTCCTTCTGCCTTCAACCTTTCCCAGCATCAGAGACTTTTCCAATGAGTCGTCTGTTCACATCAGATGACCAAAATACTGGAGCTTCAGCTTCAGCATCAGTCCTTCCAGTGAATATTCGGGGTTGATCTCCCTGAAGACTGGTTTGATCTCCTTGCTGTCCAAGGGACTTTCAGGAGTCTTCTCCAGCACCACAGTTTGAAGGCACCAATTCTTTGGCATTCTGCCTTCTTTATGGTCCAACTGTTACAACTGTACATAACTGTACGTGACCACTGGAAATTTTTTAACAGGTGAAATTCACAAAACATAAAATTAGCCAGTTTATTGATTTATTTTGGCTGCACATGCAACCTGTGGGATCTTAGTTCCCCCATCAGGGACTGAACGTGCACCCTCAGCAGTGAAAGCATGGAGTCCTAACCACTGGACCACCGGGGGATTCCCTAAAGTCAGCTGTTTTGAAGTGAACAGTGGCACTTCGTACACCTATAGTGTTGTGCAACCACTGCCTCTTTCTGAAAACACTTTCATTATCCCCAAAGGAAACCTGTACGCATTAAGAGGTTGCTGCCCGTTCCCTTTCTCCCAGCCCTTGGCAAATACCAGTCTGCATTCTATCTCTATGGATTTACCTATTCACGGTATTTCATGTAAATGGAATGGTGCAATGTGTGACCCTTTGTGTCTGACTTCCTTCACTTAACATAATTTTTTCATGGCTCATCCACATTAGAGCATCATAACTCCACTCCTTTTTGTGGTTGAATGATATTCCACTGTGTGGATCAAACTTTGTTATTCAGTGGTTAAGTCATGCCCGACTCTTTGCAACTCTGTGGACTGCAGCATGCCAGACTTCCCTGTCCTTCACTATCTCCCAGAGTTTGCTCAAACTCATGTCCATCGAGTCGTTGATGCTATCCAACCGTCTCATCCTCTATTGGCTTCTTCTCCTCCTGCCCTCAATCTTTCCCAGCATCAGGGTCATTTCCACTGAGCTGGCTCTTAAAGTCAGGTGGCCAAAGTACTGGGGCTTCATCTTCAGCATCAGTCCTTCCAGTGAAGATTCAGGGTTAGCCCTGAGGGTCCACCTTAGCTGGATTTAAAGGATGAGTTAGGCAAGCAGGGAGGGACTTGGGAGGGCGCTGCAGGTAGAGACTGAGCATGAGGAAGAAGGAGCAGGGGTGTCAGGGAGCGGCGGGTGTTACTGGATCCTGAAGTATTAACTGGGGGGTTGGCCTCAGTTTTCCTGCCTATGAGACGAAGCCTTGTGTGGTGGGTGGAGTTGGACGTATTAGGGAGAGGAGAGGCTGGGATGTTAATGGGTGTTCTCAGAGTCTGGGTCGCAGATGGGACTTTTTAAAACTTGCTTTCTTTCCTCCTTCCTGGGCAGCTCCCTCCTTTATGCATCTGCCGTCTTCCCTGTGGGTACCCATCTTCTTGTTTTACTGGGCACTGACTTCCCTTCTCTCTGAATTGACCTGAAATTTCTCTCACACTCTCCAGGTGGGTAACCCTGTTCATGGGGAGATTTTGATAGCAGAGATGAAGGAAAAGGCCTGGGAGTAAATCCTACTCACACCCATTCCCCAGAAGCCTTCCCTTTTTTTAATCCTGTCTTTTGCTGATCTGGCTTGGGCAGCCTTCTGTCACCTTCTCTCCTGTGTTCTGGAGGGAAATGAGGTGGGTCAGGAAGAATCCCTCCATCCTTCTCTCCACCCTGCTTGGTACAGAGTAGAGGCCTGGTATGGCCTCTACTTAATTTCCAAGAGCACTTTGGAAATTAGGTGTTGCCGTGCCTGTCTGATGCCCCTGGCAAGGCTGGTAATTACAGACACGACAGCTGGGAACGGGCTTGGGAGAAGCGGCTTAGAATCAGCAGAGCTGAGGATATCCTGGTAATCAGGGTGGGGCAGTGAGAGGGGAGAGTGGGAAGAAGCTGGGGGCTTGAGTGGGGCGTGAGGGTTGGGGGCCCCTTCTACTGCTCCACGCACCGCTGGGCTTAGCACCTGCAGGAGAGAAGGAGGTGATTAGAGCGAGGCCCTGCCTCACTCTAAATGTGGAAGCAGGGAAGGGAAGAGAGAGGCTGGGGGATCCAGGAGCCTCCGAGGAAAGAGGCAGAGTGTGGGATGAGGGGTTTTGGCTGATCTCTCAGACCTGGGTGTGGTCTAGGTTAGAGAGCAGCCGTCATATAGGGGCTGAGGCCAACACAGTAGCCAAAGTGTTGGTTCCGTCTTATTCTGGGTGGGGTCTTACTTCTCACAGTGAGGTTTTGGGAACAGGGAGTGAGTGAAAGGAACTGGCTGCTCACCCTCTATTGGAGAAAGAGGTGGGAAACCAACATTTTATTGAGCATCTATTTCGTGCTTGATTCTGTGATACTCTGTGTACATTATTTTGTTGAATCCTCAACCTTCTGAAGTTGTCACCATTATCCCCATTTTGCAGGTGAGAAAACTGAGGTTTAGAGAGGGCCAGGGTCTCATCTAAGATTATGTAGCTCCTCAGAGGCTGTGCCAGGTCTGTCTGATGTCATTTCTCTTCCATTCCCTAAAGCGCTCTTTCCGCCTTTCCATCCTCTCGTTTCATGTGTTCAGGTTTGTTCATTATTACCTTTATTCTTGAACTTGAATAGTTTCCCGGTCTCCTGAAAAGCAGACATGAGTCCAGATGTCAGCCTGAGATGTAAAAGAAGTCTGTCCTTAGAGAGGGTGTCAGTCTGCTGGAAGAATGGGGGTCTCCCGGGTGGAGCAGCTTGCCGACACAGCCTGGGGCAGGCCTGCCGCCTGGACAGAACGTCCTCGGGGGCTGGCCTCTTCCTCTCTGCTGGGTCACTTAGCACGTGGGGGCTCCAGCACCGTGACCCATGGAGTCTTGTTTGGAAGGGCCTGGCTCTCCCTGGAGAGTTTTCTAGCAACTCCCTAACAGTATCCCTCAGACCCCAGAGAGTTTCACCAGAGAGTTCCTGGCTCCCCCACTCTGGCTAGTTGAGGGGGTGTGTCTGTGTGGGGAGTCTGGGGAGTGGGGGTGCGCAGAAGCAGGTGCTGAGCCCGAGGAGGTGTGACTGCAGTGACTTAAAAAGCAACCGAGTATGAACAGAAACACTTATTTTGTCACCTGCTTTACTCCAGGATTGGGGTGGCAGATACAAGGGTTGGGGCATGTTGAGGCTCCTCCGAAAGAGTGAAAACCTCAGGTTGTGGGTTTGTCAAGATGGAGGAGGTTGGTTGGTGCTTGGGCCCTCCAGCTGGCGTGGTTTTCCTAGTCAGGAACTGGCTGATTTACCAGGTCAGAGGCCCTGGAATGAAGCAGGAGGAAAAGATTTTCAGAACGGGGAGACCCGGGTCCGCCACCCCTGTCCCTAGTCACACTGCGTCTCGCATCCTGTTGCTTTTGCCACGCAAACCAGCCGTTGTTGCCTGTGTCCCCACGCCACAGCTCTTCCCATCCACGTGCAGACCTAAGGGTGGCTGACTTCTCATCTTGAGAAACTGCTTTCTATTCCTGCTGACCCCACCCCGAGATGGCGGCTGGGTGAGCAGGCTTTGTAGGTCTCAGGGTTAGGGGAGGTTGGGGCCCGCCTCAGAGAGCAGGCTGAGAAGAGGGTGAGGCATGGCCTCTGGGTCAACCCAGCTTGTCTGCCCGCCATGGTCCACCTTCTCCTGGCCCTGAGGACAACTCACGGGGCCTGCTTTCCTGCCTGACTCTTCCACAGCTTCCCTGGTGGGCACACAGGGGTTGGGCCTTTGCTCCAGCTGAGGGAGGAAGAAATTCAGAGCCTGGCAGGTGGGAATTAGGGGGCTGCTCATGGGTGAGAATTAAACAGAGGACCCAGCCACCTAGAAGCCCTGGTTCCCTTCTTGCCAGCTCAGCATCCGACTCCCTTCTGGCCTGCCCCTGGGAGAGATGCCAAAGGGATTACTCACCCTTTCTGCTCCATGCTCCATCCTCCCACCCAGGGTTCCCTTCCAGATGGACTGGGAATGGGTCTGGGGGAGTCAGGGAATGGACCGCTGTGGTGTGTGTGCAACATGCGTGTACTTGTGTGCAGTGTGTTGGGAGCAGGGCTTTGAGCGCCGGGGTGGGGGTGGGGGTGCTGGTGAGAAAGCGGAGCAGGTCTCTACAGAACCTGCCTGGCCAGGGCGGGTGGAGCTGGGTGGGGCAGTCAGGAGCCATTCCAGGTTTCCGAGGGGGAATACGAGTGTGGGGGTGCACGTGCGTGTATCTGTGTTCAAGTGTGTTTGTGGACTTGGAGGGTACTCAGCCTCCCCCTTGCTTGAGATAGAGGGAAGTGAGGGAAGTAGATGGAGAAAGGCCTGCCTCTGGCTCCCCCAGCTCCTTTCAGCTAGAACGCCAGCTCAGGTATCCTGGCCAGGAGCCCAGTCTGAGGCTCCCCTGCCCCTCTCCCCGGCAGGCTCCTTGCACCGGGGTCTGGTGGTGAACAGCCGCATGGGCTGTCTGGGTGACCCAAGCATGGGCCTTCCCCTGCTACTCAGCCCAGGGAGGAGAGGGATCGTGCCCCCTGCCCCAGGGCTCTCAGGATGGTGAGCTCATGTCTGGGGCTGCCCTGGGAGAGTGCTGGGTTTATAGGGCGGGGGTGGGGCTCGGTGCCAGCTTTTAGACTCCTGGGTCCAGCTCTTTCTTACCCCTCGGCCCACTGAGATCCAACTGTTCTCTCTGGCCCCCTGGACCGTATTGTCACTTAAGGACATTGGTGTTTTTTTTCAGGGTACAGGAATGAGGGTGGTGGGTGAAACCCCCTTTTGGTCTAGGGCTTGGGGCTGGTCCTGGCCCACTCTGTGCCTCAGCTGTTTTTGTGGTAGAGAGAACCCAGCATGGGCCTTCTGGATGGAGGGCTTGTCCCCGATGCATGGCTAGATGGGAATGAAGAGGAAACGTGGAGATCCTCAGGCAGGAGTGGTTGCTGGGTGGGGAGGGGAAGGGGCAAGGGGTAAGGGGTTCTTCAGTCTCAACTATCTCAACAAGCTGAGGCCTGTCCAGTCTCTGTCCCTATGTCACTGGAGAGAAGAAGGGACAGGGCAGGAGCCAGTGAATTCTCTCCTGTCCTGGCCATCTTCTAGTCTTGGCTGTTTCAAGAGCCAGAGTCTGGAAGGAGTGCCAGGGAGAGACCTGGTCTCACTCTGAGAGGAGCACGCCTGAGTCACAGTGTCCGTGAGGTCTTTCTAACAAGGAGGCCAGAAAGGCCTGCCTCAGATGCAGTACCAGGCCAAGTGCCTTTTTTTCTCTTGGCCCTACCTTTTCATCTGTGAAACTTGGGGTCGCACCTTGGAAGGCCTCTTCTGTGTTAGTGTTGGAGCCTACCAAGAGTTGCGTGGGTCAGCCCACTGTTCCTCCTGTGGTGGGTGGGGTGAGCATGGGGAATGATGTGGGTGCAGTCAGAGGCCCTGGCACTTCCCTCTCCTCTGTGGGAGTGTGTTAGGGGCTGCCTCCCCCAATCCCAACACCAGACACTTCCTGTGTCCACCAGTGTCTGAGAGGGAGGCCTGGATTGAGCATGCCCGTGAGACTCGGAGCGATGTGGCAAGGGGAGGACCAAGCTGGACAGTCAGCTGTGACTTGGAATCTGCCCTGCCTCCCACTAGCTGATGTCTTGGCAAGGGGCTCCGTCTCTGTGGACAGACATCTAGCTCCTTGGATACTGGGCTGGGAGGCAGGCATTCTAGAGGGTGGGCATCCAGCATTTTGGGTGGAACTCACATTGATACCCTTGGACACTGAGGCTGTGGTGGGTGACGCTTAGGGAGCCATGAGGCTGGCGGCCCACATGGCCACACCTCTCACGGGTTTTAGTGGGGAAGGGGGTGCACAGGTACATGCAATAAGATCTAGGTTCTTGTGTAGGAATCAGACACTTTTTAAAAAAATTGAAGTATAGTTGATCTACACTGTTGTGTTAGTGTCAGATGTATAGCACAGTGATTCAGTCTTCTTGAAGGCTACAGGAACCAGAGACCTTTCGTGGGCAAGGGTCCACAGACTCCTCTGCAGGAGAGGTCTGAAGGGGTGATCACATCCATTTCCTTGCATTCAAGCAGGACCACCCTTCCCCTGTCCTGGGCTGAGGAGAGAAAGGCCATTTGTTTAAAAGATGGTCCGATCAGAGTGCTGCCCCTGTCAGGGGAGAACTTCTGGCTTCCTGTCCTCTTTCTCTTCCTCTTGCCTGCTCCAGCTGGAAGTTCATTCTGAACTCCTCTGCGAGTGCTTTCCGTGGTAGCACTGGTCTGGAACTCCCGGCCCTGTCTTCTGAGTGCATGTCTGTTCTGTCCTTCCCCACCGTATTCTCTGCCTGGTTGCCCTGCCCCCGCGGTGCTTTCCCCAGCCCTATCCGGGTGGTCCTCACTGCCCCCTTTCCCCACTCCTGACAGGGGCTGGGACTGGTGGTGTGGTGGCCTAGAGCAGTGGGGAGAAGTGGGGACCAGAGCCTCCCGCCTTCTGGTCCTCAGCCCGCGCCTGGCCAGAGGCTGCTGGGTCTGTGTCCAAGGTCTCATCCACCTAGGCTGCTCCTCCGGGTGGGGCAGTGGGGAAGGGTCTAGTCTTGGTCTGCCTTTTGGCCAACACCAAGCCCTCCCATGCCTCCCAGTCTACCCAGGGCCTTACTCCCTCTGCCTGTTGCCAGGTTCTGAGTGTATTTTTTCCAAAGGCCTCTGATTGTTTCCTGAAGAAACCTGATCCCAGAGCTTATACAAAAGCTGGGGCCGCCAGAGGAGAAACCCCATTCTCTCCCGCTCTGTTCCTATCCCCCCACCTCCATAACCTCTCTCGCTTTGGATGCTGGGTATGGGTTCCAGGACCTGGCTGCCATCACCTAGGCAACAGGGGGCTTTGGTTGCCATGGTGATCAATGTGGGAGAAGCTGGGCAGCGGGGACAAAAGCCCCCACATTTCTCCCCCCTGGTCCTCACCCCAATCCTCATGGGATGGTACTGAGACACATTCCATTAATTTTATTTCTGAAAGGCCTTTGGAGGGGAGAAGGGTCTCCTTTTTGTGACAGACTTTCTCTTCCTTTGCTCACTCCTCTCTGGCCTGTTTTTAACCCCAGATAATCCACGGTTGGCTTGAGCAGGGGACCGAGTCTCTGTGTTCTTGTGCCTGAGGTGGGGTTGGGGGCATGGTGAAAAGCAACGGAACACATTCCCTTTTACAGCCTCCCACCCTTTAAACCAGGGCCCTCCCTGCCCTGGACGAAGTCCCGACTTCCCTCCCGGTCCGTCATGCCTCCCATATTTCCACTTGTTGATCCCATCCAGTGATCCCCTCCCCCACCCTCTTCCCTGGGAATGCTGCCCACCCGGGAGACCCTCCAAACCCCTGATTCCTGGGTCCGATTAAACAAGGGGAACTTCTGCCCTTCTCGTTTCTCACATTAAGTCCCTCCCCATAGCCTCTCCAGTGTTTGGGTTAGATTCCTGGGGTGCTCCATGAGACAGCAGGCAAAGGTCTCAGAAACTGGGTTCATTTTTGGCCTCTCTGTTTGGTAGGGGAGGGAGCAGCATGTCTGGGTGCTTTCCGAGTACCTTGAGCTGGGTTGGTAGGGGTGGGAGAAGCAGGCCAGGGGAGCCAGGTTTATGTTGGGCCTTTAATCAGCAGCTGAGAGGAAGGTAGGGAGCTCTAGGCTGGAACAGTTTAGAACAAAGGGTTGGGAGGGGACTGGCACCCTGTCTGGTTTGAAATTTATCTGTAGGGGAAGCACAATGGCATCAGCTTCCCTCCTGGCTGTGTTTGAAGTGGTGGTTCTGATCTGCTGTGTGTGTGTGAGTATTTGTGTGTGTGACTTTAGTTGTACAAGCAGCAAGATTTATTTATACCACCTTTTTCCCAAGTCTCAGAGGAAGTGTCTGGGGATTGGAGCAGGAGTGACCCTGAAGTCAGAGTGTATTAATTGCTTAACTTATTACTTGCTGAGCAGTTTGTTAAAGTACTTCTTTTATCCCCAGTATACTTAACAACAACCCCATGAGGTATTGATGTAAAACATCATTTCCCCTGTTTTACCAATGAGGCTACCAGGCTGCCAAGCACAGCAAAGTTAAGTAACTTGCGCATGAGCACACAGCTCCTCCGTGGGAGAGTTAGGTTTTAAACTCAGATACTTGGGTGCAAATCCCAGGCTCTTTTTGCTCTTGACTCCTCTGGCAGATGTGAGAATTCAGAGAGTCTGGGTTATTGTGTCTCTGTCTAGACTTGAGTCCATGGCAGTCCTTTTCCTCTTTATTTCTCCACTTCTCTCACCCTGTCACCCACGTGTTCTCTTTGAACCTCCTGGTGAAATTGAGTTTGTAGGTGGAAGACCACAAAGAATGGGCTGAACCACAACAGGAGAGATACAGGTGATGTGTCTGAACTCTATCAGGGACGAGACCAGTAGAATGGGTTCTTGGGAGATGGGGTAGAGGAGTCCAACATAATTTGCAGATAAGAAGGTGAATAGGGCCTTGTTTGTGGCAAAGGTTTCTAGAAGGGTTTAGGGTGGGTGGGTTGAGATATTGTCTCCGTTGCCTGCGTGTGTCTTTGTCACATACTTGTCTTGATATGGGGCTGTGGACAAACGTCACCTGGCCATGGAGTGTCTCCACGTACCTCTGTGAGGAAGATAAACGAATGAGGTAGCATCTATTTCCTCTCCCTGCAGTGTTTGCAGTTTCCCTGAGAGTCAGGCGCTATCAGTTACTAGCCGTGTGCCAGTGGAAAGGTGGTGGATACAGGTCCATACCAATCATGGTTCTTATTCTGAAGTTACTGATGGTTCAGTTCGGTTGGAGAAAAGTTAACAACTACATAAAGCAAATTCATTTCAGTTCTTAGCATAATTGACCTTGTGGCAGCACTTGACCTGGCTGATTTTGTTCCTACCTTGAAACAGTAATTCTTGGCTGCATGAGAGCCCACTCTTCTGGTCTCCTTGCTCCTCTGGCCTCATGGCCTCACCCCTTTGCCTGTTCTGTGTCCTCGGACATGTTTACATGTTGGAGTTCTAAGGGACCCCCTATTTAACCCTCTCACTGGGTGATCCCATTCATTCCCTTGACCTTGCACACCATCCATACCTCCAGCTCAGACTCTTTTCTGAGTCTAGCTCCTCTGACACTCAGCTGCCTGTTTAACTGCCTGTCTCACAGCCATGAACTCAGCATGCCGGAAACCAAACTCACCAATTCCTCCCCAGCCTTCCCACCTGATAATGGCACTGACACCTTCTCTCATGCTCAGGCCAGAGATCTTGATGCTCCCCTCCCCCTCCGCCAGTCCAATTAAGTCCTGCTGGTCCTGCCCAACATGTGTCATGAATGTGACCATTTCACACCTCCTCTGCTGCTCTGCCCCATCACTGCAGTTACCTCCTTCCTCGTCTCCCTACTTCTGCCTTCCCTTCTTTCCAGTCTCTGTCTGGAGAGCTAAAACCCTTCGCAGGCTTCCCACTGAATTAATCCAGCTCTTCCCCCAACCCGGGGCTTCCCCCGTGGCTCAGCAGTGAAGAATCCGCCTGCACTGCAGGAGTCACAGGAGACGCGAGTTTGATCCCTGAATCGGGAAGATGCCCTGGAGGAGGGCATGGCAACCCACTCCAGTATTCTTGCCTGGCGGCTTCCATGGACAGAGGAGCCTGGTGGGCTATAGTCCATGGGGTCGAAAAGAGTCTGACGTGACTGAGCAACTTAGCATGCATGCACACTTTCCCCGACCCATGGGGTTTGCAATACCCCTACCCCTGGCCACCTCTGCAGCCTCACTTTCCATTAGCCTCTCCCTTCCTCACACCCAGTTGGCTCCACTGAGCCACCCAACTCTCTGCTGCCTTTGGCCTTCCTGTGGGTGGCTGTCTGCTCTGCAGGCTTTCCCCTCCACTCTACCTGCTTAGCCCCTGTGCTCCTTCAGGCTTGGTTGGTGTTTCCTCAGATTTTCCAGAACCACTCAGTTTAAAGGAGCCCTGCTCCCCAGGCTTGTCTGTCATTCTGTCCTCATCCTTCTCCTTTCATCACTGATGTAGTTAGTTGTTTATATGCCCCTGTTTACATGCACCAACCCTGCCGGGCCGTGAATCCGGGGTTTCTTCCCCACTGTACTCAAGGCTTGGCAGGGGATATGGTTTCTAGATGGGGCCTAAACAAGAGGTGATGACTCAGTGAGTGAAGGTGGGAAATAACTGCTCAGTGCCCAGGGATGTACCACTGGGTGCTGGGGGTGAAGGGGCCTTTTGTGAAGGGGTCAGGGCTGGGTTGTGAGGTGGTAAGCAGGGTTGAGTGAGAGTTAGGGAGGACGGGAGAAGGAGAGGTCCTTTCCTCTGCTGAACTGGAAGGTGGAAATGTAGAAGAAAGACGCTGCCCCTTGATCCACAGCCGTCAGACAAGCTCCTGACATTGCCTGGTTCAGGATGTCAGGTTTTTAGAGAACGGTTTCTGCTTACCTTCCCCTCCTGCCCCTCACCACGTGATTTGTAGTTTACATTCTTCACCCTGGCCATGTGAGCACATTTGTGCATGCGCACAAGTTAGGCCACTCACAGACACACACACACACACACACACACAGCCTTAAGGGGAGCAGCCAGCTTAACCTCACAGTAACTGTGGGTATGTTTGACATACATGCAGGGGAGACAACGCCAAGAGAAGCAGCCGTAGGCAGCCCCCTGTGGGCACTCAGACATTAAGAATGGGAGGAGATGAGAGGCCTGGGGTAGCCTCTGGACTGAAGCTAGCTGCCTCCTGCTGTGGTCTACGCTGGGCCAGCCAGTTGGCCTGGCCAGAACCCACGTTCTCCAGTTCCTGGCTGAGAATAGGAAAGTGCTGCCCAGCTCTCCCCTGCAGGGGGTCCAGAGTTGGGTCATTCTGGGTGGCCTTTGCTGTCATCTTCCCCCACCCTGGGGCACAGTCTGGGGCTGCTCTTTCTAGGAGGCAGGGCAGGAGGAACTGGGCTCACTGGAGAGAGCAGGAGCCTGGGGGGGGGTGCATTCTCAGGTGGGAGCGAGGCTCCCCTGAGCTTCCTGCGGCTGCTTCCTGGGCACGGCTTCCCTCTCTGCTCTGACCCCACAGAGAGCTCCAGCCCCACCCTGACCAGCTGCTTCTTTTCCTCAGGAGCGCCGCTTGATTTTCTCTGAGACAAGCCCACCTGTCCAGCAAAATAGAGTCCCTCAGGGTGACGGTTGATTTCCTGAAGGTGCCCCTTGGCCTGAAGAAGCCGGTGCTGAAGGAGGTGGCAGGGGGGCCCCCCAGAAGGCCCCAGCCTGTGGCCCTGGAGCGCTACAAGGCGCGGCGTTCGGACGCCATGGACACCGAGTCCCAGTACTCGGGCTACTCCTACAAGTCTGGCCACTCCCGCAGCTCCCGCAAGCACAGGTGTGTGTGCATGAGGGCTGACGCAGGTCGGGGAGCGGGGTGGGAGCACCACAGGGCTGGCGGGCTGAAGCTGGCCGCTGAGAAGCACGGGTCCTCCCCTTGACCTTCCGTGCCCTTTCCCCTGGCCTTCTGCTGCAGGGACCGCCGGGACCGACACCGCTCTAAGAGCCGAGACGGAAGCCGGGGGGACAAGTCGGTGACGATCCAGGCTCCAGGGGAGCCCCTGCTGGACAATGAGTCCACGAGAGGGGATGAGCGGGTGAGCGTCATGGGCTGAGGTCTGGACCAGGTGTTTCCACTCGGATCCCTCGAGAAGCTGGAGGTCCATCCAAAAGGGGAAGGGACTGGCAACCTGGCCTCTTTCGACAGAGAGAGGAGGGCATTTTGGGTCATACTTCTGTTAAGGGTCCCAAGGTAGGACCTCGTCTCAGTAGAATTCTGTAGAATCTTGGTAGAATTCAGAGATCCCTTTGGAAGCAGCAGCCTCCGTCATCTTTTATGACTCATGTGACCCGGGCTGTGTAATGGGAATTGCCTCTTCTCTGGGCTCACGCCAACCAGTTAGGGCACTGGGAATCTGGAGTGGGAGGACGGTGGTGGGTGGGGGCTGGAGGTGTGGCAGCCCAGTTTCCCTTGGGCACTCTGGTGCCCTCTGGTGTCGGACTGTAGAATAGCACCCGCTAGTCAGAGGGAGGAGTTGATGGAGAAAGGGGAGGAAGTGAGCTTGGGGAGATGGGAGGGGGTTTTCTGCTGGTTGTTCTTGCTCCGGCCTCTCTGGCCCACTGTGTGCCCCTGGCAGGGAGGGCAGGAGGCAGCGCCCAGTGCTAGAAGAGGGAAGAGGCAGGATTTGGGGTGACTGAGGTGGTCCATGCCTCCTTGGGAGCATCTTAGGGAGCTGGGGACCTCATGAGACATCTCTATGACCGACCCTGGGGATTCCTGGGGCTTGGAAGCAGATCAGTACCTGAGGAAAATGATCTTTCTCCCTCTTTCCCAATCCCGTCTTCTCCCAGAGACCTGGCCTCCTGAGTTCTTGAAGTGAGCCTGATCAACTCTTCTGTTGTTGGGGGGTGTGCCCAGGCTCTCGAAACTTGGAGCACATGTGTAGGTCTAGTGGCTGTGGTTACTCACGGGTTCCCTGAGCTGAGACAGGCAGTGCCTCCACTTTCCGCCTTCTGTTCAGACTCCGCTTTCCTTGGGGAAATGCCCATGTGGTGGGCATTCAGATGGGCCAGAAGAGCCAGCCAGGCAGACCAGAGACCCAGAGTGGCCCTGAGTCTGCACCATGTCTTGCATGCCCTGCACTAGTCTCTCACCTTCCCCATCCCTTCTCAATGTCCTCTTCTCTCCCCCATGCTGCCTTGGTCAGGTCACTCCCTTAACCAGATACTCGAGTACCTCTCCGTACTCCGAGGATAGGTACTTATGGCCTACTCTGGCCTTGGGCTTCCCAGGTAGAACCCCAGTGGTAAAGAACCCACCTGCCAATGCAGGAGATGTAAGAGACTCAGGTTTGATCCCTAGGTTGGGAAGATTCCCTGGAGGAGGGCATGGCAACCCATTCCAGCATTCTTGCCTGGAGAACCCCATGGACAGAGGAGCCTGATGGGCTACAGTCCACAGGGTCGCAAAGAGCTGGACATGGCTGAAGCGACTTAGCACAGCACAGCATGGTTCATCCTGGCCTTGCAAGTGGGTTGCTCGAGCCTGCCTGCTTTGCCTGGGAGTCTGACCTCAGATCCCATTCTCTGACTGAGCAGCTCCCTGGCGTCTCTCTTGGACCCCCTGTTCTGAGGGTGTATGTGCAGGTTTTTCCTGGTTGGCTGACGGCAAGAAGCTCCCCGAAGGCCCAGGTCTCAGATGTGCCATCCCTGCAGAGGCCAGACTTGGGCATGCAGGGAAAGTGTTAGTCTCTCAGTTGGGTCCGACTCTTTGTGACTCCATGGACTGTAGCCCGCCAGGCTCCTCTGACAGTGGAGCTCAGTAAATACTTGGATGGCTGCGTGTGTGTTGATTACCCTCTTTTCTCCTCTCCCTGCTTTGCTCTCTGTCTTCTTCCCACTCACCTCTTCTCCCATGTCCCTGCCTCCTCCTCTTCTTCCCCATCACCACGGCCGCTCCGGCTGTAGGATGACAACTGGGGGGAGACGACCACAGTGGTAACCGGCACCTCGGAGCACAGCATCTCCCACGATGACCTCACGCGAATCGCCAAGGACATGGAAGACAGCGTCCCTCTGGACTGCTCCCGGCACCTGGGTGTGGCGGCGGGGGCTACGCTGGCCCTGCTCTCTTTCCTCACGCCTCTGGCTTTCCTGCTGCTGCCCCCACTGCTGTGGCGGGAGGAGCTGGAGCCGTGCGGGACGGCCTGCGAAGGCCTCTTCATCTCCGTGGCCTTCAAGCTGCTCATCCTGCTGCTGGGCAGCTGGGCCCTGTTCTTCCGCCGGCCCAAGGCCTCTCTGCCCCGCGTCTTCGTGCTGCGCGCCCTGCTCATGGTGCTCGTCTTCCTGCTCGTCGTGTCCTACTGGCTCTTCTACGGTGTTCGCATTCTGGACGCCCGCGAGCGCAGCTACCAGGGCGTGGTGCAGTTTGCCGTGTCCCTGGTGGATGCCCTGCTCTTTGTGCACTACCTGGCCGTGGTCCTGCTGGAGCTGCGCCAGCTCCAGCCGCAGTTCACGCTCAAGGTCGTGCGCTCCACCGACGGGGCCAGCCGCTTCTACAACGTGGGCCATCTCAGGTGCCGGCGCGTGGGGACAGGCAGCCCGGCCTGGGGCGGGGGCGGAGGGGGCTGCAGGGCGCAGGGCGGCGGGGTGTGATGGCGGGCCGGAGGTGGCGCGCTCGGAGGGCTGGGTGGGCAGTTGTGTGCTCTGCACATTCTAGGTTTTCAGCAGTGTTTGCTGCTTGATGGTGGGAGCATGCTGAGGGTCCTGGAGCAGATAGGGTGGGAGTTAGGAGCTGGGAGTGAATAGATGAACAGAGATTGGGGATCTTATAGAGGGATGGACCAAAGACGAGATAGGTGTGATTCTCTGGAATCACCACGTTTCTAGCTCTTGGAGGCACAGTCTTTTGAGGGCACTCAGTGAGCAGTCACTGAGATGAGCTGGCCAGAGGAAGGGCCCCCCCCAGGGAAAAGATGACGAGGAAGGTTCTTCGGCCCCCCAGACTTGTGGGCAGGAGGCCCCCCTGGCCACCCAGATTGTCATCAATCCTGCAGGGAATCTTGAGGGGAATGCTGGAGGGGAGGAGGTGACCCCTGACTGGGGATCCTGGCCCCCTGCCCTTTCTCCCCTGGGCTTCAGCACAGCAGGGAAGGAGTAGCAGGCCCAGCCCTGGGGAAGGCTTAGGGGCCTGGTGAGTAGACCGCAGGCCCTGAGCCAGGCTTCTTGGAAGCAGCTTGTCCCGGCCCTCTGTCTTCTCCTGCCCTGCTGACCTGCCCTGCTGTGTCCCTCCCCTGCACCCCTTGTCTGTCTTCTCTGCCTCTCCCTCCTGCCGTCTCCCCCACAGCATCCAGCGTGTGGCAGTGTGGATCCTGGAGAAGTATTACCATGACTTCCCTGTCTACAACCCTGCCCTCCTCAACCTGCCCAAGTCCGTCCTGGCCAAGAAAGTGTCTGGCTTCAAGGTGTATTCCCTCGGAGAGGGTGAGCGGCCCTGCTCCTTGGCCTCCTGGTCTCCTCCCAAGCAGGACTCCCAAGTTCCTGCCTCCCGTTCCTCTTTCTCCCATCTTCCCGTGCTTTCTCCTTCCTCGGACTGTGTCCCAGCCCCTCCTGTTCTGTCCTCTCCCTCCACACCAGGTGGCTGGTTTTAGCTGCTGAGTCTGCTGTCTTTCCCTTTATGCTACGGTGTGTCCCTTGCTCTGGTTCCGCTGTGTCTGCTCCTCAGCCCTCGCTCTCGGAGGCCCGAACCTCCCGCCCTGGGGAGGAGCCCGTGCGGGACTCCTGCTCTCTGGTGCCCTCCTGGCGGCCTTCCTGTGGGCCTCGCCCAGACGTTGTGGCCAGGAGGGATGGGAAAGGGCGGTGTTTCTGGGGGTGGACACGGCTTCCTCTGGACATGTCGGGGGGCTGGCCCCAGCCTTCCTGGAGTGGGAATCAAGGCGGCACTCTGAAGGGACCAGCCTCTCTCTCTCCTGCTTCTGCGCAGAAAACAGTACCAACAACTCCACGGGTCAGTCCCGAGCTGTGATCGCAGCGGCGGCCCGCAGGCGGGACAACAGCCACAATGAGTACTACTACGAGGAGGCCGAGCATGAGCGGAGGGTGCGCAAGCGGAGGGCCAGGTGGGTCTTGGGGAGGAGTGGGGCTGGGGGGCTGCTGGGGAGGCTGGGGAGAGGAGGACCACCTAGCTTCTGTAACCGATGATGATGTGGATGTGATGTGTGCGTTGGTTTTCTGTTGCTGCCTTAACAAGTCACCATGAACTGGGCGCTGTGAAACAACTCACACTTATTGTCTTGCAGTCCTGAGAGTCAGGCGCAGGTGAGCTGAACCCTCCTCCACTCAGGGTTCACGGGCTGAAATCGAGAACAAATCTAGTTTTAGCCCGAGTCCCCTTCCAAGCTCACTGGTTGCTGGCAGAATCAATTCCTGGTCACCTGGACCCATAGGCAGTTTTCCTTGAGGCCAGCAAGACCAGGTCTCTGACTTCTGCCACCAGCTGGAGAGTAATCTCCTTATTTTAAAGTCAGCCAACTTGGCACTTTCATTACCTCTGCAAAACATACCAAGATTATTGGATGACCAGGGGACGGGGATCTCGTGGAGGTGGATGGGGCCTTCTGCCTGCACAGTGGGGCAGGGACCGTTAAAGGCCGTGAGCCTCCCTGGCAGTGGCAGGGACTGAGGCTGGACCAGCCCTCCTTCCAGGAGATCTTGGAGGCTTGCTCAGCAGATGGTACATTTTTATCTGCAAAAAATGAGGTTCTAGTGCCCGTATCTTGGTAAATTCTTAAACACTGTCCTCATGCTTCCTTTTTTCCTGTTCACATTGTTATGTGAATGCTGTTCATGCCTGAAGATTCTTTCTTGGTGTCGACTGCTTGCCAGGGCCCTTCATCTGTTGGTATTTCTACAGGGGAGGAACAGAGGGTCTTGGGACTCTGCCCTTCCTCACACATGATCTCCAGGCTTCGAAGGAGGAAGGTAGCCCTGACCCTGTACCTTCTTCCATTGAGTCGGTGATGCCATCCAACCATCTCATCCTCTGTCATCCCCTTCTCCTCCTGCCTTCAATCTTTCCCAGCGTCAGGGTCTTTTCCAATGAGTCAGGTAGCCAAAGTATTGGAGTTTCAGGTGTACTGGAGTTTCAGCTTCAGCATCAGTCCTTCCAGTGAATATTCAGGACTGATTTCCTTTATGATTGACTGGTGTGATCTCCTTGAGGGACTTTCAAGAGTCTTCTCTGACACCACAGTTCAGAAGTATCAATTCTTCAGTGCTCAGCTTTATAGATCAACTCTCACATCCATACATGACTACTGGAAAAACCATAGCTTTGACTTATACGGACCTTAGTTGGCGAAGCTAATGTCTCTGCTTTTTAATATGCTGTCTAGGTTGGTCATGTGGACATGGGTTTGGGTGGACTCTGGGAGTTGGTGATGGACAGGGAGGCCTGGCGTGCTGCGGTTCATGGGGTTGCAAAGAGTTGGACGCGACTGAGTGACTGAACTGAACTGAAGTTGGTCGTAGCTTTTCTTCCAAGGAGCAAGTGTCCTTTAATTTCATGGCTGCAGTTACCATCTGCAGTGATTTTGGAGCCCAAGAAAATAAAATCTGTCACTGTTTTCATTGTTTCTCCATCTATTTGCCATAAAGTGATGGGACCAGATGCCATGATCTTAGTTTTTTTAATGTTGAGTTTTAAGCCAGCTTTTTCCCTCTCCTCTTTCACCTTCATCAAGAGGCTCTTTAGTTCCTCTTCACTTTCGGCCATAGAGTGATTTCTGATTTCTGCCAGAAGGTGCAGAAAGTGGCAGAGATCGGCCATAAACATGCATATATCGCCTCTCTCCTCTCCCCCTAGCCTACCCTCTAAGTCACCAGGGAGCACCAGGCTGGATTTCCTGGGTTATTCAGCACTTTCTCACCAGCTATCTGTTTTATGCATGGCAGTGTGTATATGTCAGTGCTACTTTTTCTGTTCATCCCACTCTTTCCTTTCTCCAGTGTGTCCAAAAGTTCATTTTCTATATCTGTATCTTCATTCCTTCCCTGCAAATAGATTCATCAATACCATTTTCTAGATTCCATATATATACATTAATATACTTTATTTGTTTTTCTCTTTCTGACTTACTTCACTCTGTATAACAGGATCTAGGTTTAGCCACCTCACTAGAACTGACTCAGATTCATTCTTTTTTATGGCCTAGTAATATTCCATTATATATATATACACACACACACACACATACATACCACATCTTTATCTCTGTTGATGGACAAATAGGTGGCTTCCATGTCCTAGTTATTGTATGTACTAGTATCTACTATGAACATTGGGGTACATGTGTCTTTTTGAATTATGGTTTTCTCAGGGTATTCACTCAATAGTGGGATTGCTGGATCATATGGAAGTTTTATTCCTAATTTTTTAAGGAGTCTCCATACAGTTCTCTGTAGTGGCTGTATCACTTTACATTCCCACCAATAGTGCAAGAGGGTTCCCTTTTCTCCAGCATCTGATCCTGTTTTTACACGAGGCTGCAGTAGATGGAAGATCAGCAGTCCCATTTCTGTGACATTTCAGCAAGTCTCCAGTTGCTGTGGGAAGGAAGCTGGAAAAGTTCCTACCTCCTCTGCCTTCTGCCTTGACCATGATCTCTGGATCTCCTGGGCTGCTGCTACCATAGGGGACCCTTTCCTTCCCCATTACCTTGGTTGTAAACAAGAGAAAACTTTTCCCCTTGTTCACCTCAGACAAAGGGATCTTTTCTAAAGGAACTTTATTGAGACCCTCAGGGAGACAAAAGAATAAACAGAGATACAGCAGAATCACACAGATCCACATGTGTACTTGGCCCAGAATGCTATCCTAAGCTACTTGAAGTCCCCAGGTTCCTGGGTTTCCCCAATACTGGTGTTCGTTTGCACGTCTCTATACTTTTAATGTAAACGGGCTTCTTTTTCCTGCTTCCTTCTTACTAACATATTTTTGAGATTCACTCTGTCTGTATATCTGGTTTGTTGCATCTTATTGCTGTCTAGTACTCAGAGAATACTTTCAACATCCTGACCAGTATTTGGATGATAGTCATTTGCCTAATTTTTTTCCATTTTGATGAATAAGTAGTATCCTGTTAGCGTTTAATTTTCTTGGTACTGTCTAGTAACAGCGTCATCTTTTCTCAGCCTTTCAGGTCTCTTATGAATTATTAGTTCACTTCCTGGCCCATTTTCTATTATGTTCTTACCTTTTCCCTCCTGATTTGTAGCACAGTGTTTTGCCTTACCTTTGCCCACCTCAGGTGTTAGTTAATGTTGCTCATGCTATCACGGTTGAATAGACATGTGTGATTTTGATGTAGTTGTATCTAATAATGTTTCACCCACTGAAGTGCAGTTCAGGGGGGCTCTTAATTAAGAAGGCTTTTTCTAGGGTTCAATCTATAGTTGTCTCTCTCTTTGACACTGAATTGTCCTCTATGGGTTGTGGGCTGGGCTCACTGAGCTCTACAGCTGTTTCCTACTTCTAGAGGGGTGAAGACCCTCTTCCTCCCACCCATACACATGCATTCTCATATGCACAAACACAGCCTCCAAAGCCTGGTTCTTGAGTCCAGATGAGAGCCTATAGCTTCAGGCAGAGCACAGAGGCCTGACCTCTCTCAGGCTGCTGGAGGGCTGAAGCTGGGGGGAAGATGAGAGGTGGGAGCCTGGTCCACACCCCTTGTCTCCCCCAGGCTTGTGGTGGCAGTGGAGGAGGCCTTCACTCACATTAAGCGGCTGCAGGAAGAGGAGCAGAAGAACCCCAGGGAGGTGATGGACCCCCGGGAGGCGGCCCAGGCCATCTTTGCATCCATGGCCCGTGCCATGCAGAAGTACCTTCGCACGACCAAGCAGCAGCCTTACCACACCATGGAGAGCATCCTACAGCACCTTGAGTTCTGCATCACACACGACATGACGCCCAAGGTCGGCCCACCTGCCCCAGCATCCTTTCTCTCTCCCTGACTCTGGCCCCTTCCCTTCTGCTTCCTCTCCCTGATTCTTTCACTTCCTTCCCTATCCTCCATCCCTCTCCTGTCCCTACCTCCTTACAGTCTCTTATCCCTACTCCATCTCCTCCATCTCTGAATGGGGTAGCATTCTTAGGTGCTGAGAAGAGGGAGTTTGCAGACCATTTGGGGAATAACTGAGACCTATTTCTCATCTCTGTAGAGGTTCCAGAATTTTCAGATCCAAACTCCCACCAGATGTTGTTTGCTGTATGCTCTTTTTGAGCCAGTTCCACCGTCCAGTTCTGTGGCCAGCTTCCTAGAATTGCCTCCCCTGAGCCATCTTTGGGGAACAGGTCACTACAGATGTTGCACTTCAACTGTGAGGCCTCTAGCTTTCTGCTGGTGCAGCTCTGCTGAGTGCTACCCACTCGAGCAGAAAGAGGAAGGAGGACAAGGGAGGGTTCTCCCAGGTCATAGCAGGTACCTGGGAAGAGCAGGAGATGTAGGGGTCAGGAGAGCCAGTCCTAGACCTGACCCTGCTGAGCCACACCACCGCTGTGGGCTCCCGCTCCTGCATTGATAAACCAGGGTCCCAGGCAGATGATCTCAGGCTCTTTCCTGCTCTAACATTCTGAGATCGTTTGCATAGAGTGAGCTTGGGACATCTTGGTGGTCTTTGGAAGCTTTACCCCCAGAGGGGTAAAGGGGAGGTGGGTAGGTGGGAGGGAAAACTTCCTGAGAAGTCCCCTTTCGCTTCCTCAGGCCTTCCTGGAGCGGTACCTGGCGGCTGGACCCACCATCCAGTATCACAAGGAACGCTGGCTGGCCAAACAGTGGACACTTGTGAGCGAGGAGCCGGTAACCAATGGGCTCAAGGATGGCATTGTTTTCCTCTTGAAACGCCAGGACTTCAGCCTGGTGGTCAGCACCAAGAAGGTCCCATTCTTCAAACTCTCCGAGGAATTTGTGGACCCCAAGTCGCACAAGTTTGTCATGAGGCTGCAGTCCGAGACCTCAGTGTGACTGCAGCGGCAGAGGGCCTGGGAGGCGCGGGGGGCTCCTGCGGCGGCGGTGGGGGAGTGGCTCCCAGGCCCTGCCGCGTCCCCGCCGCCCTTCTTCCTCTTGCTCTAGTGTTTTTTTTACTTGAATTACCCCCCTCCCCGTCCCGTCTCCTCCCCGGTCTTTACTTACCCCTTGCGAACCTGGAGAGACCATCCTGCCGTCAACAGTGCCTGGGAAGTCCCCCTCCCTCCTCCCACCCCCTCACTTTTGTGTCACTCCGGGCCCTGCAGGAATCAGTGCCTCTCGCCCTCTCCTTTCCCCGCCAACAGTCTCTTCTGGAAGGGCCCGGCAGAGCCCCACTCGAACCCAGGTTCTTAGAGCAGTTCTCTCCAGTGGTTCCCCAAATGATTTCTTTGGGGGTTGCGGGGGGGCGCAGATCTGACTCCAGAGAGCCGCAGTGCCAAACCCCCGGGCAGTGCTGCCCGCAGCCTCCTGGCGGCAGATGGACCTGCTCCCCCGTTGGCTCACCCCACCTGAGCAAACCCGGAATTCTTAAGCAGGGACCCCCCTGTGTCCTCCCACACAACCCGAGTTGGAGCCTCCCCACCAGGGTTGTTTGCTTCCAGCTCTTTGAACCTCTTCCCCATCCACATGTTCAGAGCAGGGGAAGTTCCTGGGCCCTGGGGGGCAGTACTTTTCTTCCACGGGGTCTTTCCTAGGCAGCCCCTTGGGGAAGGTCGGGAGAGAGCCCCGTGAACATCGCTGACCAATACCCTCTGAACTGCCCACACCTTTGCTCCCACCGTGCTGGGGTGGGTCTCCCCCTTCCTGGTGAAGGGTGCCACGTGGACTTCTGTACAGATTTAGTGGCTTGGCTGGACCCTGACCCACCCCAGTGGTCTCAGACAAACGTTTTTCTTTTCTTCACCAGCCACCCCCCCCCCCCCATTTTGCTGTCTCTTCTCTCAGCTCCAGAGACCTGTTGCCTCATCTCTTTTTGGGGGGGTAGCCAGCAGCTCCTCCTCATCCCCTGCCTTAAGTCCACTTCTTTGCCTCAGGGGTCTCTTCTCCTTGGCTGGCCAGGGTCCCCCCGCCCCGTTCCCTCTCTGCCTGGTTTTCTGGGCTCTGGTCTCCCTCTGTAAGGGGTGAGGGACCAAGATTGCTGCCTTTGTTGGGTACTTAGCCCCTCACCCCATTTAGCTTCCATAGTCTTTGCACCCAATCTGAATTCTTGAGAGGTTCACTCTCATTTTGAGCAAAAGTTGCTGGCCTTCTAATACTTAATTTCACTGTAAATCTGAGCCTTGAAATCAGACATCCCTAAATAATGTAGTTTTAGCCAAGGGGAATAGAACTAAGGAGTACTCACATACCTCCAGCCAGCACCCAGGTCGGGGAGTGTCCTCGTGGCCCGGCTGGAGCAGTCCCTGGGCCCGTCCTCAGAGTAACTCACAAGGCCCCTTTGTAGGCCCATCTCTCCCTGGAAAACTCATTGGTTCTTGCCTTGCAGAGGGCACCCTGGGATAAGACCCCCATTGATCTCTTACCGGAGAGGCTTCTTCTCTGTATTGGCAACCCTGGGTGTGATGGAGCCTGGGGACTGTTTGTCCTGCCGTCCTTTCTGGAAAAGCACATCTGTCCACACACCACTTCCTCGAGAAGGGCTCTTCAGCCAGTGCTTACCTTGTCTGCACACGGGTGGGTTACACGGCTGACTTAGGCAGGGCCTGGAGGGCAGCCTTGGGCTGGGGCTGTGGGTTTGAGGGTAAGCCCGAGTGATACACATCCTGTCCTGGGGGTCTGGGAAGGTATTTTTTTTTTCTTTTCTTCAAAGACCTGGTTTCAGAGGAATCCCTTCTGGGTCACATTTCTAAATACCTCACTATCCTGGAAAACGGGGCCTGGATGGTGACTGGGGTCACTGCCGTTGTGGGCAGGAGTGGGATGTGGTGTGGTTTGGGGAAGAGTTGGGTGGGGAGAGGGAAAGTATTTGTGATCATAGTTGCTGCCCTAGATGAGGGGTGGGGGAGTGTTTATTTTAAGAACCTGCCATGTTTTTTAATCACTGTGATTTTTTCATTCCTTTTAACTAAAACAAAAAGGCATTCCCCCCTCCCGCCCCCCAACTCTCTCTCTAAGCACTAAGGGCTGTGACTGAGACTGGTAGTGTTTTGGTCCTTTGCGTCAGAACTGTGGTATCCTTGTCTTCTTTGATTACTGTTATTGTTATTTTTTAAAATGTCAGGATGAACTGTCACGTGTATGGCTGTGTTTGTCTTTTGCTTCTCCTGTATGGGAAGTTGTCTCCATACTGTGAACTGAGGTAGGGTTTGTAGCTGCCTCGGTCCCTCTGACCAGTGTCCCCCACTCTGTCTGTCCCATCACAGGCTGGATTTTCTCATCCTTCCCTCGTGGAGGTGTGCCCACCCATTACCACCCCCACCCCGCATACTGTCATCACGGATGCTGTGGCTGCGTCTCTCCAGTGCTCTTTTCTGTGGCCCCATGGCGTCCTAGCTCGTCCCCGCCACAGCTCCCAGGCCTTCCTTTCCACCGCCTGGGAAGGCCGGTGGTCCTCTCCTCCACACCCGGATGCTGTGCCTCAGTCCTGCGCCTACCTCGCCACTCTGCCGCTGTCCCCACTGGTCCCTGTCTCTTCCGCTCCTGTTCGTGCTCTCTATTTCTGTTGTTTATTTCCCTCTCGCCTCTCCTTTTTTCTTCCCACCGCACCCCGCCCATCTCAGCCCTTTCCTTTTCACTTCCCCTCCCCACTTCAGTCCTGTTGCCAACCCTGTTGCAATACCTGTGATGAGACATTGGGATCCCTTCTCATCTGAAACAGCTGTTTCCCAGAGTTGAAGCCTCTGTCCTTCTCTTCTGGGCCTGGATGAGCTCCCTTTGCCCCTCTGTGGTGTCTGTCAGTCTGTCTTCTCTTTCTTCTGCCTTCCCCACGGGGCAGCATCTGCTGATGGAGTTGGTCCTGGTGTGTGATTGTTGTGATTTGTTCTTTTGTGTGTGCAAGGAAGGGGGCTTTTTGAGTTCCTTCCAAGTGAGATTGTAAATGTAGAATTTTCCACTGTTGGATCTAGATTTTTTTCCCCCCTTTTTTTGGGTTACAGAGCTGAGACCTTGTGCATGCATGTAGAAAGTTGTAAAATGTAAATTCTTTTTTTTTTAATATATAAAAAGCTTGTTTTTACAGTTTGCAGTGGATCTAAACATTATGGCAATTTTAGGTTTTTTTTTTTTTTTCTTAAACATAGGAATTAAAACTGTACAAATTTTTTTTTATATATAAAATAAAGGCATTTGACTTTTGTGGGGGCATTCTGTTGTTTTTTTTCTCTTCTTTTTTTTTTTTTAACAGGAGTGAAAGGGGCCTGAGAAGGTCAGGGAGTGAATGTATGTTCCTTGTTAGGGAGTGCGTGGGCCAGGAGGGGGCAGTGTGAGCTCGTCACTGCTCCACCCTTCTCAGGGTGAATGAAAAAGGAAGCTGCTTATTCTGAACTCTGATACTGAGAAGAGAAACACTTGGGAACGTGAAGACTTAGCTGTTCTCTGGGGTGGTTGTCAAGATAAGGAGGAGGGAAAGATTCCTTTCTGGGTAGATGCATGGGAATTTCAGAGAACAGTTGATGATTTCATTCGATAGTGACAGCCTCTCACATGTTACTAAGACACATTCCTGAAGTGTATCTCATATTTCTAAGGATTGCTTTATTTCTACCAGTATCTCTCTAATCTTTCAGATAACTGTACAAAAGAATATTCCAGCAGGAGTCATTTATTTAAAATGGGAATTTTCAGTTGACACTGTGCTTGTAATCAAGCCCTGGAATTATTGTTGAGAGATGAGGGGCTTTCTCTCAGCTCTACCCAGACCCAAGCTTCTCTGTGACTTCGGCCAAAATGCTTAGCACAGAAAATTCTTTCTAAGGTTAAAAATAAAAAAACCAACAAATGTAAACATCCCTGTGTGAAGTTAACCCATTTACTACTAGATTTTGTCCTCTTCTCCCCTGCCCCCTCCTTTGCCATGCTCTGAGGATGCAAAGACCAGAGTCTTGTCCTTGTCCTTGTCCTGGAGGAAGATCTGAGTTACAGGGAGGTGACAAGCCAGATAACCTAACACAAGACTGTGTGGTCTGTTCTCAAGCAGAGCACAGGTTAGCCCTAGCAGGTTTCCAAGGAGCTCAGAGAGCCTACCTTTAAGAAATTTAAGTAATTTGTTTAAGAACCAACACCAGTAACAGTACTTTCTTGAGGGGAGGGACTTTCTCTACTTTGTTCATATTCCTAGCATCTATGTAAGTTCTTCACGTACAGTCAGTGTTCAATTAAAAAGTGTATTGAATGAATAATGAATTATAAAGAACTAATGATACAATTTGTGTGCTGTGTGCTCAGTCACTCAGTTGTGTCTGACTCTTGTGCCACCCCATGGACTCTTGCGACTCATGCAGCTTGCCTGGCTCTGGTGTCCATGGAATTTTCCAGGCAAGAATACTGGAGTGGGTTGCCATTTCCTCCTCCAGGGTATCTTCCTGACCCAGGGATCGAACCCCCATCTCCTGCATCTCCCACGTTGCAGGCAGATTCTTTACCACTGAACCACCAGGGAATAGGGACATGTTAAAAAGGATCATATATTTACTTCTCCCTTTAAAATTGCAGTCAGGTCTCGTGAGAATGAGTTAAAAAAAATTTCTGGATTTCCCTGGTGGTTCAGTGGTCAAGAATCCTGCCAATGAAGGGGACATGATTTGATCCCTGGTCTGGAAAGATTCCACATGTAACTAAGCCTTTGTTCCACACCTACTGAAACCCATGTGCTCTAGAGCCCGTGTGCAGCAACGAAGACCCAGCACTGCCAAAAGAGCAAAAATAAATGTAAAAAAATTTTAGAAACTTCCCTTGAAACTATAGCCCCTCATTCTCATGGCTCTGTTCCTTCTGTAACTAGGCTTTTAATTTCACGTACTGTTTTCATCTCAAACTGTTACTTCCCTGGTGGCTCAGACAGTAAATCGTCTGTCTACAATGTGGGAGACCTGGGTTCAATCCCTGGGTTGGGAAGACCCCCTGGAGAAGGAAATGGCAATCCACTCCAATACTGTTGCCTGGAAAATCCCATGGACAGAGGAGCCTGGTAGGCTACAGTCCATGGGGTCTCAAACAGTCGGACACGACTGAGCGACTTCACTTTCACTTTCATCTCAAAGCCAGCTTTTGACTTACTGTGACCAAATTTCTACCTTACCATGCCTCTGAAGTTATTCCTATTTTTACTATGATATTCCCAGCCTGGGACTAAAGGTTGGTAAGAGTGGATATGTTCTGGCTTTGCTGAATCCATCTTTGTGGACCCTAGAGGAGTCTACTTAACCTCATGAACCTCTTTCTCTAATGCCAGCCCTAGGAATTAACAGATTTAAAGTCAGATTGCAATATTTAATCTATGGAATTGTATTTTCTCTTGGGGTTTTCTGAAAGCAAAGGTGCTTTCAGATAATCCCACTTATTGGTCATATAACAAAGAGTATTTGTAACTTAACTGAAAAGACACATTCTTTTTTTTAATGGAAGTACTGCATCTATCACTGAAGTTAGGAACTCACCTTGGTGGATAGTCAGGATAGCCCCCAATCACCACAACTAGACAAACCCTGCATGCAGCAACAAAGACCCAGAATAGTCAAATAAATAAAAAATAAAGCTATGGTTAAAACAAAACACCCCCTAATGTAACCTATTGACTTTGGGAGGTCAGTGTAGGTTCATCAGTTGTAACAAATGAACCACTCTGATGGGGGAGGCAATGCATATGTGGGAGTAGGGTCCATATGAGAACTTTATGCTCAATCTTGCCATGAACCCAAAACTGCTCTGAAAAATAAAGTCTGGCCAAAAGGTATGAACTTCTGTTAAAAGATAAATAAGTGCTGGGAATGTATTAATAAACAACACGGTGACAATGGTTCGTATTGCTGGGCAGTATTCTTGAAAGTTGCTTAGAGAATAGATCCTAAAAGTTCTCATCACAAGGAAAAAAAAGGGGTTTTCTCTTTTTTTGTTCTTGTATCTACATGAGATGAAGGATGTTAACTAAACTTATTGAGGTAATCATGTCTCAATACATGTTATTCAACTCATTACGCTGTATACCTTAAACTTACACAGTGCTGTATGTTAATTATATCTCAATAAAACTAGGAAGAAAAATAAAGCCTATTAAAAACAAAGCAAAACCAAGCATAATCTTAGTTCTAGACACAGACCTAGCAATAAAAGAAATAATATAGGCACTTGTGATTCAGAAGAGAGTCTGTACTATTTCGCCTGGATTCCTCGGGTGTTTCCATGAAGTTTGGAAATCTGATAAAGCGAACGGAAGAGGAGGGTCTGGTGACCCATTAGCAGGGTGACAGTTGAACATTTGCATGAGTCCACAGCGGTTTAACTTAGTTACAGTTTTGATGCCTTTGAAGTTCCTGTTAATGCTTGTTCTTATTTTCATAAGAATGTGTGACTTGAGGGCGAGTTGACTAGAATAGTTTTTACTGCAGTAAAGAGTTGTTGTTGGAGGATATGCAGTGAAGAATTGTTGGAGGATATGTTGCCTCCGTTATGAGACAAAGACACTCTGGGAGTCTAATGTACTGCATGGTGACTGTGTGTTGTGTACTTGAAACTTGTGAAGAGTGTAGATCTTAAGCTTTATCATCACACACATTAAAAAAAAAAGGTAACTATGTCAGATATTGGATGTGTGAACCCGATTGTGCTAATCATTTCACAAAGTAGATATGTCAAATCACCACACTGTCCACTTTAAATATATAACATTTTATTGGTCTGTTATACTTTAATAAGGCTGAAAAAACAGTTGTTGAAAACCTACTTGTCTTCCACCTGTTTGCCTACATCTTAACACTTTACTTCTGACCCCAAAGGTGAAATCCAGTTTAAAAAGAAGCAAGAAAAACTGATTCTGGAGATTTCATTTTCAAGGACCTATCTGTGGTTTGGTACTTCTGGTTGGGACAATACTGAAGAATTTGACGCCCCAGAACCTACTTCCTGGAATTGAAATGTTAAGATGGTTTTTATTCTATCTTGGGGGAGGTCCTGAAAATAGAGCTGCTCAAACTTTAATTGTGCCATGTAGCAAGGATGAAAATCACTTGAAGTTTTAATAAAAATGCAGATTCTGATTCAATCGGTCTGAGATAGGGTCTAAAATTCAGCAGTTCTAACAAGCTCCCAAGTGTCAGCTCGGTTTGTCTTAGAATTACCTTAGACTGGATGGCTTAAACAGCAGAAATTTATTTTCTCACAGTTCTTAAGGCTGAAAGTCTGTGACCAAGGTGCTCGTGTGGTCAGATTCTGGTGAGGGCTTTGGTGGCGAGTGAGTGAGATCTGGACTCTTCCTCTTCTTATACATAGAATAATCTCACGATGGGGCTTCTACCCTCAAAACCTCATCTGAACCCAATTAACTCTAAGAGGCCCCAACTCCAAAACCATCACATTAGGAGTCAGGGTATCAACATATATCAATTTGGGGGAGAACACATTTCAGTCCACAGTGCCAGGTGTTGCTGCTGTTGTTCTGTAGAACAAGACCCTAAAAGAAGCTTTGTGTTTCTATGACAGCTTCAGGGGCCCACATATGCCTTACTTAGCACTCAGATCCTTGGTCCAGGAGATTTGTTGAGACCTAAATTTCATGAATATAGTAAGAAAGGTCGGGGCTTCCCAGGGGCCCAGTGGCAGGCAGGATCTGCCTGCTGGTGCAGGAGACATGGATTTGATCATGGGCCCAGGAAGATCCCACATGCTGCCTGGCAACTAAGCCCTCACCACAACTATTGAGCCTACACGTGGCAACTACTGAAGCCCTTATAGTCCAGAGCTTGTACTTCACAAGAAAAGAAGTCACCCCATCAAGAAGCTCTTGCATCACAACTAGAGAGTAACCCCCGCTGGTCACAGAGAGAGAAAGCCAGCACACAGCAATGAAGATCCAGCACAGGCAAAAAGAAAATAAATAAAATTTAAAAATAAAAGTTAAAAAAATTTTTTTTAAATAAATAGCTTGGTAAACTCATTGTTATTTGTATTATAGAACTGCACCATCTACATCAAACTGTTATTTATGGCACTCTTGAATGACATGTTGTGGTATAGCCTTATGTGTAGAGTTTATACAAGCCAATTCAATGGACCACATAACTGACCCAGAGAGACATTTATAATGACCTAAAAAGAGCCAAGCTGATTAGACTTTATCACTAGAGGCCATAGAAATTAAAGGAACAGTTTACAATATAAAGTATCTGACCATAAATTTTTGCCAATATGATCAATAGAACAGAGGAAATTAGAGAGTCTTACCAAGTGTGGAGAGGCTCAGATAAGCTTCCTTAATGTATCAGTACTTCAATGCTATATTAATTGCTGTGGTGTAGTCCCTCTTGGGCTTCCCAGGTGGCCCAGTGGTAATGATTCTACCTATCAATGCAGGAGATGCAGAAGTTGCTGGTTCAGTCTCTGGGTTGGGAAGATTCCCTGGAGGAGGAAATGGCAGCCCACTCCACATTCTTGCATGGAAAATTCCATGACAGAGGAGCCTGGCTGGCTACAGTCCATGGGGTCACAAAGAGTCAGACATAACCGAGAACTCAAACACAAATCACAGTCTTGTTCTTGTGAGGGGGCTTGCATAACTCAACAAAGCTATGAGCCATGCCACCCAAGCTGGATGAGTCATAGTGAAGAGTTCTGACAAAACGTGGTCCACTAGAAAGGGAGACAGAAAACCACTCCAGTATTCTTGCAGATAGAACCTGATTAACAATATGAAAAGGCAAAAAGATATGACACTGGAAGATGAGCATCCCACCCCCCACCCCAGGTCAGAAAGTATGCAAACATACTACTGGGGAAGAGCGGAGGGCAATTACTAACAAATCCAGGAAGAATGAAGTGGCTGGGGCAAAGTGGAAACATTGCTCAGTTGTAGATGTGTGTGGTGGTGAAAGTAAACTCCAATGCTGTAAAAAACGACATTGCATAGGAACCTGGAATGTTAGGTCCATGAATCAAGGTAAATTTGATGTGGTTCAAGTAGGAGATGGCAAGAGTGAACATCAACATCTTAGGAATCAGTGAACTAAAATGGACAGGAGTGGGAGAATTTAATTCAGATGACCATTATATCTACTATTGTGGGCAAGAATCCCATAGAAGAAATGGAATAGCCCATATAGTCAATAGAAGGGTCCAAAATCCAGTACTTGGGTACAGTCTAAAAAAACAACAGAATGATCTCTGTTCTTTTCCAAGGCAGACCATTCAATATCACAGTAATCCAAGTCTATGTCCAACCACTAATGCTGAAGAAGCTGAAGTTGACTGGTTCTATGAAGACCTACAGGACCTTCTAAAACTGACACCAAAAAATGATGTCCTTTCATTATAGGGGATTGGGATGCAAAAGTAGAAAGTCAAGGGATACACAGAGTAACAAGGCAAGTTTGACTCTGGAGTACAATATGAAACAGGGCAAAGGCTAACAGAGTTCTGACAAGAGAACATGCTTGTCATAGCCATCACCCTTTTCCAACAACCCAAGAGACTCTACATGTGGACGTCACCAGATGGTCAAGGGATTCGATTTGGTAGACAGAATGCCTGAAGAACTATGGACAGAGTTTCAAAACACTGTACAGGAGGCAGTGACCAAAACCATCTCAAAGAAAAAGAAATTTACTCACACACAGAGTGCAGTGAGTGCAGTGAGAAATTTGCCTCTCAAGAAGGCAAAGTGATTGTCTGAGGAGGCTTTACAAAGAGCTGAGAAAAGAAGCAAAAGGCAAGGGATGAAGGGAAAGACAAGACAAAACTCTACCCAACTGAATGTAGAGTTCCAGAGAATAGCAAGGAGAGATAAAGCCTTCTTCAATGACCAATGTAAAGAAATAGAGGAAAGCAATAGGATGGGAAAGACAAAAGACCTTGGGAAAGACAAGACAAGAAAATTGGAGGTATCAAGGGAACATTTCATGTAAGGAAGGACACAATAAAGGACAGAAATGGTAAGGACCTAAGCAGAAGCAGGAGAGATTAAGAAGAGGTAGCAAGAATACACAGAACTACACTAAAAAGGTCTTAATGACCTGGATAACCATGATGGTGTGGTCATTCACCTAGAGCCGGACATTATGGACTGTGAAGTCAGGTGGGCCTTAGGAAGCATTACTATTAACAAAGCTAGTGGAGGTGACAGAATTCCAGCTGAGCTATTTAAAAATCCTAACAGTTAAAGTGCTGCACTCAGTGTGTGAGCAAATTTGGAAAACTCAGCAGTGGCTACAGGACTGCTGCTGCTGCTGCTGCTAAGTCTCTTCAGTCACATCTGACTCTGTGCGACCCCATAGATGGCAGCCCACCAGGCTCCCCCATCCCTGGGATTCTCCAGGCAAGAACACTGGAGTGGGTTGCCATTTCCTTCTCCAATGTATGAAAGGGAAAAGGAAAAGTGAAGTCGCTCAGTCATGTCCGACTCTTCACGACCCCATGGACTGCAGCCTACCAGGCTCCTCCATCCATGGGATTTTCCAGGCAAGAGTACTGGAGTGGGTTGTCAGTGCCTTCTCTGACTAGAAAGGGTCAGTTTGCATTCCAATCCCAAAGAAGCAAGTAAGGAAGGAAGTGTTAGTTGCTCAGTTGTGTCCGACTCTCCGTGAGCCCATGGACTGTAGCCCACCAGGCTCCTCTATCCATGGAATTCTCCAGGCAAGAATACTGGAGTGGGTTACCATTCCCTTCTCCAGGGGATCTTCCTGACCCAGGGATCTAACCCAGGTCTCCCACATTGCAGGCAGATTCTTTACTGTCTGAGGTACAGGGAGGAACCTTGGCAAAGAATGTTCAAATTACTGTACAACTGTGCTCATTTCACATGCTACCAAGGTTATGCTCAAAATCCTTCAAGCTAGACTTAAGTAAGATTTTCCAGATTCCAAGCTGGATTTCAAAGAGGCAGAGGAACCAGAGATCAGGTTGCTAACATTCACTGAGTCATGGAGAAAGCAAGGGAGTTGCAGAAAAACATCTACTTTTGCTTCGCCTTTGACTGTGTTGTTCAGTCACTCAGTCGTATCTAGCTCTTTGTGACCCCATGAACTGCAGCACACCAGGCTTCCCTGTCCTTCACCATCTCCCAGATCTTGCTCAAACTCATGTTCATTGAGTCAGTGATGCCATCCAACCATCTCCTCCTCTGTTGTCCCCTTCTCCTCCTGCCTTCAATCTTTCCCAGCATCAGGGTCTTTTCTGAGTCTGCTCTTTGCATCAGGTGGCCAAAGTATTGGAGCTTCAGTTTCAGCATCAGTCCTTCTAATGAATATTCAGGATTGATTTCTTTTAGGATTGAGTGGTTTGATCCCCTTGGAATCCAAGGGACTCTCAAGAGTCTTCTCCAACACCACAGTTCAAAAGCATCAATTCTTCAGTGCTCAACCTTCTTTATGGTCCAACTTTCACACCCATACATGACTACTGGAAAAACCATAGCTTTGACTATACAGACATTTGTTGGCAAAGTGATATCTCTGCTTTTTAATATGCTCTCTAGATTTGTCATAACTTTTTTTCCAAGAAGCAACTGTCCTTTAATTTCATGGCTGCAGTCACCATCTGCGGTGATTTTGGAGCCCAAGAAAATAAAGTCTGTCAGTGTTTCCATTATTTCCTCAGCTATTTGCCATGAAGTGATGGGACCAGATGCCATGATCTTCATTTCTTGTGGATCACAACAAACTGTGGAAAATTCTTAAAGAGATGGGAGTAAAGTGGTCACTTTACCTGTCTCCTGAGAAGCCTGTATGTGAGTCAAGAAGAAACAGGACATGGAACAACAGACTGATTCAAAATTGGGAAAGGAGTACATCAGGCTGTATATTGTCACCCTGCTTATTTAACTTAAAGGCAGAGTATATCATGTGAAATGCTGAGGTGGATGAATCACAAGCTGGAATCAAGATTCAGTTTGGTTCAGTTCAGTCACTCAGTCGTGTCCAACTCTTTGTGACCCCATGAATTGCAGCACACCAGGCCTCCTTGTCCATCACCAACTCCTGGAGTTCACCCAAACTCATGTCCATCGAGTTGGTGATGCCATCCAGCCATCTCATCCTCTGTTGTCCCCTTTTCCTCCTGCCCCCGATCCCTCCCAGCACCAGAGTCTTTTCCAATGAGTCAACTCTTTGCATGAGATGCCCAAAGTACTGGAGTTTCAGCTTTAGCATCATACCTTCCAAAGAACACCCAGGACTGATCTCCTTTAGAATGGACTGGTTGGATCTCCTTGCAGTCCAAGGGATTCTCAAGAGTCTTCTCCAACACATAGTTCAAAAGCATCAATTCTTCGGCGCTCAGCTTTCTTCACAGTCCAACTCTCACATCCATACATGACTGCTGGAAAAACCATAGCCTTGACTAGACAGACTTTGTTGGCAAAGTAATGTCTCTGCTTTCTTTTTTTTTTAGCTGGAGAATGTATTTTTATTCTTGTAGTTTTATACTAGGAAGTCAACATTTAATAATCCATTATTTACAATTGAATTATAAAAATTTTTAATCCTTAAATTGTACATCAATATTCTATGACTCCAAATTTTATCACTCTCCTTCAAGTCTGAAGAAAACGATCATGTAATTTAGTAACTTCTACAGGCAGCAAAGTCCCAGTGATATAACATTTAGTCTGAAGTCCTACACTCAGATGAGAATTAAGAACAGCCAGTATCTAACTGCGGAGAAGGCAATGGCACCCCACTCCAGTACTTTTGCCTAGAAAATCCCATGGACCGAGGATCCTGGTAGGCTGCAGTCCATGAGGTTGCTAGAGTCGGACACGACTGAGCGACTTCACTTTCACTTTTCACTTTCATGCATTGGAGAAGGAAATGGCAACCCACTCCAGTGTTCTTGCCTGGAGAATCCCAGGGACGGGGAAGCCTGGTGGGCTGCCGTCTACGGGGTCTTACAGAGTCAGACACGACTGAAGCGACTTAGCAGCAGCAGCAGCAGTATCTAACTGGCCTGAAACCTGTGTTCCTGGCTCAGGATTCCTGTGATAAATCTGTAAGTCCACACTAAGACACAAAAATAAACTAGGGTGTGTATGTCATATAAAAACTTCACAGTAAAAATAACAAAAATGTTACCAAATTTCAACCATATTACAGTTTTCATCCATTAGCTTTCAAAATGCCTGATTAACTGAATTAAATGCAATTTTAAAAAATGTTTGCCCAGCATTTCAAAATGGTAATGGAGTATAACTTTTAAAATGTCAAAGTATGCTGTACATATTGCACTTTTCTGCTAGGCTGGACTAGTATCCTCCATGGCAAGATACCAAAACTACTGAATAAAATACACTTTAAAATCATAGGTAATTGATTCATTTCCCTGAAATCATCATCATCATCATCACCAAAACCTTCCAGGATTTTATAAGATTTGATTCCTTAAATACAATTTTAAAGTTTAACTTAAAGAGGGGGAAAAAAAAGACCCTCATGTATTTGACTTATTTCCTTTTTTTGGTCATTCAGTGACCAAAGAGAATTTTAAACAAATTATGTTTCATGTTTTCTGGCTTAATAAAAAGTTAGAATTTCTATTATCCAAATTAAGAAAAATTATACTAATCAGAAGCTATTAATTTTCAAAACTCTATGTCTGTCTGTCTGTAGGTCCTCTTAGAACCTTTCCAAACTTTCATAAACAATAGACTTTAATCAATTATGTGTTAGAATCAAATTAGGTAAGGAAAACATTTTGCAAAAATAAAATCACTTCCCAATATGCTTGACAGAAACAAGCTATTCATTTTCATTTGTGTTCCATTGAAGACATTACTGAAATCTGTCCAGTGGTTTATTTCCAACTGGTCCACTATGAAATTCTTCAGAATGTTTTAAGATTGGCTGTAGCTAGAGTTCTGACTTCCATTTGGACTCTGCTCTCCTTCACTGTTTGGAGGAGGTTTTGGTTTCGGCATCTTACTAAGAATAGTTGCCTCTCTTTTCTCTCATCAAAAATTTTCCACTGCTCATACAACTTTAAAATAACCCTGATTATTTCCAAAATCTTCTCCATATCCACAGAAAGCTCAGCAAACCACTGTCTGGCATCATTCTGCTGTACAACACAGACTACATGTAGGCAAGCTAAAGCTATCATGAAAGGAGGATACAGTAGGCAAAGATCCGTTCTGTAGGTATCATTTACTGTCCTCCAAGCAAGGGGAAGCAGTATGTCTTCTTGGCCCATGTCCTGCACATACTGGAACAAAGGTCTATAAGGATGATACACTATCAAGCAACAATCCATTAATTCTAAAAGATAGAATTCACATTCTAATACATGGTTCATCTTATAAGGAAATTCCTTTAGAAAGGCATATGAAAATCTAGTTTTCAATACAGAAGTAGCAGCAGCAATCAATCTTGTATTTGATACTACTCCAAATTCCTCTACTTTGGATGCCAAAAACACACATGTAGGACCCATTAATACAGGATCTATACTTTTCAGAGAATACGTTGCATAGAATCTCTTGAAATAGACCATAGCAGTGGCAATAACTTGTTGTCTTAATTTAAGTTGTTCACCTAATGCTTGGATAACATTTGTAAAAAATATCTGTAATTTCCCATACTCTTCTTCCAAGAGAAACTTTAAATCTTTTTGGCATTCCTTCAACAGATCTTGTTTGTCCAAAATCCATTGTCAATAGTGGAGCTCTGCCAAAAGTTCCCTGCCATGGAACACAGCTTACCCTCATAAAAAAGCACCAGCCGCTGGGGCGGTGCGCAGAGCGACCATAGCCCCAACCCTTCCCGTCACCGGGCTCCTTGATCTGATGGCCTCAGGTCCGCTCTGCGGCGGTGACCTGTCTCTGCTTTTGAATATGCTATGTAGGTTGGTCATAACTTTCCTTCCAAGGAATAAGCATCTTTTAATTTCATGGCTGCAATCACCATCTGCAGTGATTTTGGAGCCCCCCAAATTAAAGTCTGACACTGTTTCCACTGTTTCCCCATCTAGTTCCCATGAAGTGATGGGACCAGATGCCATGATCTTAGTTTTCTGAATGTTGAGCTTTAAGCCAACTTTTTCACTCTCCTTTTTCCCTTTCATCAAGAGGCTTTTTAGTTTCCCTTCACTTTCTGGCATAAGGGTGGTGTTATCTGCATATCTGAGGTTATTGATATTTCTCCCAGCAATCTTGATTCCAGCTTGTGCTTCTTCCAGCCCACCATTTCCCATGATGTACTCTGCATATAAGTTAAATAAGCAGGGTGACAATATACAGCCTTGACGTACTCCTTTTCCTCTTTGGAACCAGTCTGTTGTTCCATGTCTAGTTCTAACTGTTGCTTCCTGACCTACATACACATTTTTCTAGAGGCAGGTCAGGTGGTATTCCCATCTCTTTCAGAATTTTCCACAGTTTATTGTGATTCACACTGTCAAAGGCTTTTGCATAGTCAATAAAGTAGAAATAGATGTTTTTCTGGAACTCTCTTGCTTTTTCGATGATCCAGCAGATGTTGACAATTTGATCTGTGGTTGCTCTGCCTTTTCTAAAACCAGCTTGAACTTCTGGAAGTTCACAGTTCACATATTGTTGAAGCCTGTCTTGGAGAATTTTGAGCATTACTTTTCTAGCGTGTGAGATGAGGGCAACTATGCAGTAGTTTGAGTGTTCTTTGGCATTGTCTTTCTTTGGGATTGGAATGAAAACTGACCTTTTCCAGTTGATTCTCCAGGAATCAAGATTACCTGGAGAAATATCAACAACCTCAGAAATGCAGATGATACTGCTTTAATGGCAGAAAGTGAAGAGGAACTAAAGAGCTTCTTGATGAAGGTGTAAGAGGAGAGTGAAAGAATTGGCTTGAAACTCAATATTTAAAAAAACCCAGCTAAGGTCATGTCATCTGGTCCCATCATTTCATGGCAAATAGAAAGGGGAAAAGAGGAAGCAGTGCCAGATTTTATTTTCTTGGGCTCCAAAATCATTGCATATGGTGACTGCAGCTTTGAAATTAAAAGACACTTGCTCCTTGGAAGGAAAGCTATGACAAACCAAAGACAGCACATTCAAAAGCAGAGATATCAGGGCTTTCTTGGTGGCTCAGTGGTAAAGAATCCGTCTGCCAATGTAGAAGACATGAATTTGATCCCTGCTGCAGGAAGATTCCACATGCCATGGAGCAACTAAGCCCATACACCACAACTATTGAGTCTGTGTTCTAGAGCCCCAGAGCCACAACTACTGCTCCTGTGTGCCACAGCTTACGAAGCCTGCAGTGCTCTAGAGCCAGTGTTCCACAACAAAAGAAACCACCACAAAGAGCAGCCTGTGCACTGCACAACTTCTCACGACTACTAGAGTAGTCCCTGCTTGCTGCAGCTAGAGGAAAGCCCAAGCATCAGCAAAGACCCGGCACAGCCAAAACTTACTAATTAAAAAACTAACTATATTTATATATGATATCACCATAGTTTGGTCTCAGGTCATACAACAGGGAGGGAACACAGCCCAGCCCTTCAATAGAATATTGGATTAAAGATTTACTGAGCATGGCCCCACCCATCAGAACAAGACCCAGTTTCTCCCACAGTCAGTCTCTCCCATCAGGAACCTTCCACAAGCCTCTTAACCTTATCCATCAGAGGGCAGACAGAATGAAAACCACAATCCCAGAAAACTAATCAAACTGATCAGAAGGACCACAGCCTTGTCTAACTCAATGAAACTATGAGCCATGCCGTGTAGGGCCACCCAAGATGGATGGGTCGTGGTGGAGAGTTCTGACAAAATGTGGTCCATTGGACAAGGGACTGGCAAACCACTTCAGTATTTTTGCCTTGAGAACCCCATGAACAGTATGAAAAGGCAAAAAGATTTGACACTGAAAGATGAACTCTCCAGGTCGGTAGTGCCCAATATGCTACTGGAGATCAGTGGAGAAATAACTTCGGAAAGAATACAGAAACAGAGCCAAAGCAAAACAATGCCCAGTTGTGGATGTGACTGGTGATGGAAGTAAAGTCTGATGCTGTAAAGAACAATATTGCATAGGAACCTGGAATGTTAGGTCCATGAATCAAGGTAAATTGGAAGTGGTCAAACAGGAGATGGCAAGAGTGAACATCGACATTTTATGAATCAGTGAACTAAAATGGATTGGAATGGGCAAATTTAATTCAGAATACCATTATATCTAATACTATAGGCAAGAATCCCTTAAAAAAAATGGAGAAGACCTCATAGTCAACAAAAGAGTCCAAAATGCAGTTCTTGGATACAATCTCCAAAATGACAAAAGATCTCTGTTCGTTTCCAAGGTGAACCATTCAATATCACAGTAATCCAAGTCTATGTCCTGACCAATATGCTGAAGAAGCTGAAGTTAAATGGTTCTATGAAGACCTCCTAGAACCTTCTAGAACTAACACCCCCAAAAGATATCCTTTTCATTATAGGGGACTGGGATGCAAAAGTAGGAATTCAAGAGACACCTGGAGTAACAGACAAATTTGGCCTTGGAGTACAAAATGAAGCAGGGCAAAGGCCTACAGAGTTTTGCCAAGAGAATGCACTGGTCATAACAAACACCCTTTTCCAACAACAAAAGAGCAGATTCTACATATGGACATCACCAGATGATCAATACCAAAATCAGATTGATTATATTCTTTGTAGCCAAAGATGGAGAAGCTCTATACAGTCAGCAAAAACAACCATGAGCTGACTGTGGCTCAGATCATGAACTCCTTATTGCTAAATTCAGACTTACATTGAAGAAAGTAGGGAAAACCACTAGATCATTCAGGTATGATCTAAATCAAATCCCTTATGATTATACAGTGAAAGTGAGAAATAGACTCAAGGATTAGATCTGATAGATAGAGTGCCTGAAGATCAATGGATGGAGGTTCATGACATTGTACAGGAGGCAGGAATAAAGACCATCCCCACGAAAAAGAAATGCAAAAAGGCAAAATAGTTGTCTGAGGAGGACTTACAAATAGCTGAGAAAAGAAGAGAAGTGAAAGGCCAAGGAGAAAAGGAAAGACAGATCCATTTGAATGCAGAGTTCCAAAGAACAGCACTGAGAGATAAGAAAGACTTCCTCAGTGAACAATGCAAAGAAATAGGAGAAAACTATAGTATGGGGAAGACTGGAGATCTCCTCAAGAAAATTAGAGATACCAAGGGAATATTTCATGCAAAGATGGGCACAATAAAGGACAGAAATGTTATGGACCTAACAGAAACAGAAGCTATTAAGAAAAGGTGGCAAGAATACACAGAAGAACTCTACAAAAAAGATCTTCATGACCAAGATAACCACAATGGTGTGATCACCCACCTAGAGCCAGACATCCTGGAATGTGAAGTCAAGTGGGCCTTAGAAAGCATCGCTATGAACAAAGCTGGTGGAGGTGATGAAATTCCAGCTGAGTTATTTCAAAACCTAAAAGATGATGCTGTGAAAGTGCTGCACTCAATATGCCAGCAAATTTGGAAAACTCAGCAGTGGCCACAGGACTGGAAAATGTCAATTTTCATTACAATTCCAAAGAAAGGCAATGTCAAAGAATGCTCAAACTACCACACAATTGCGCTCATCTCACACGCTAGTAAAGTAATGCTCAAAATTCTCCAAGCCAGGTTTCAACAATACGTAAACTGTGAACTTCCAAATGTTCAAGCTGGTTTTAGAAAAGTCAGAGGAGCCAGAGATCAAATCGCCAACATCTGCTGGATCATCGAAAAAGCAAGAGAATATCAGAAAAACATCTTCTTTTGCTTTATTGACTATGCAAAAGCCTTTGACTGTATGGTTCACAATAAACTGGAAAATTCTGAAAGAGATGGGAATACCAGACCACCTGAGCTGCCTCCTAAGAAATCTGTATGCAAGTCAAGAAGCAACAGTTAGAACGGGACATGGAACAAGAGACTGGTTCCAAATCGGGAAAGGAGTACATCAAGGCTGTATATTGTCACCCTGCTCATTTAACTTGTATTCAGAGTACATCATGAGAAATGCTTGCCTGGAGGAAGCACAAGCTGGAATCAAGATTTCTGGGAAAAATATCAATAACCTCAGATATTCAGATGACACTGCCCTTATGGCAGAAAGTGAAGAACTAAAGAGCCTCTTGGTGAAAGTGAAAGAGGAGAGTGAAAAAGTTGCCTTAAAACTCAATATTCAAAAAACCAAGATCATGGCATCTGGTTCCATCACTTCATGGGAAGTAGATGGGGAAACAGTGGAACTAGTGACAGATCTTATTTTCTTGGGCTCCAAAATGACTGCAAAATCACTGCATAGGGTGACTGCAGCCCTGAAATTAAGACACTTGCTCCTTGGAAGAAAAGCTATGACCAACAAAGACAGCATATTAAAAGCAGAGACATTACTTTGCTAGCAAACATCTGTGTAGTCAAATTATGGTTTTTCTAGTAGTCATGTATGGATGTGACAGTTAGACTATAAAGAAAGCTGAGCGCCAAAGAATTGATGCTTTTTCACCATGGTGTTGGAGAAAACTCTTAAGAGTCCCTTGGACTGCAAGGAGATCCAACTCGATGGACATGAGTTTGAGCAAGCTCCAGGAATTGGTGATGGACAGGGAAGTCTGGAATCCTGCAGTGCATGGGATCTTAAAGAGTTAGACACGACTGAGTGACTGAAATACTCTCTCTCTCTCTCTCTATATATATATATATATATATATACACACACACACACACAGAGATATCACCACTGTACTGACAAAGTCCATATAGTTTTCCAGTAGTCATGTACAGATGTGAGAGTTGGATCATAAAGAAGACTGAGTGCCAAAGAATTGATGCTTTTAAATTGTGGTGCTGGAGAAGACTCTGGAAAGTGTCTTGGAGTGCAAGGAGATCAAACAGGTCAATCCTAAAGGAAATCAACCTTGAATATCATTGGGATGGCTGATGCTGGAAGCTGAAATTCCAGTGCTTTGCCTAACTAATGTGAAGAGATAACTCATTGGAAAAGATCCTGTTACTGGGAAAGACTGAAGGCAAAGGAGAAGGGGGCAGCAGAGGATGAGATGGTTAGATAGTATCACTGACTCAATGGACGTGAATTTGAGTAAATTCTGGAAGACAGTGGACAGAGGAGCCTGGCATGCTACAGTCCATGGGATTCCAAAGAGTCAGGTACAACTTAGTGACTGAGTAACAGGTGGAATGCAAAAGTAGGAAGTCAAGAAACACCTAGGGTAACAGGCAAATTTGGCCTTGGAATACGGAATGAAGCAGGGCAAAGGCTATAAGAGTTTTGCCAAGAGAACGCACTGGTCATAGCAAACACCCTCTTCCAACAACACAAGATAAGACTCTACACATGGACATCACCAGATGGTCAACACCGAAATCAGATTGATTATAGTCTTTGCAGCCAAAGGTGGAGAAGCTCTATACAGTCAGCAAAAACAACCGGGAGCCGACTGTGGCTCAGATCATGAACTCCTTATTGCCAAATTCAGACTTAAATTGAAGAAAGTAGGGAAAACCACTAGATCATTCAGGTATGACCTAAATCAAATCCCTTATGATTGTATAGTGGAAGTGAGAAATAGATTTAAGGGACTAGATCTGATAGATAGAGTGCCTGATGAACTATGGATGGAGGTTTGTGGCATTGTACAGGAGACAGGGATCAAGACCATCCCCATGGAAAACAAATGCAAAAAAGCAAAACGTCTATCAGGGGAGGCCTTACAAATAGCTGTGAAAAGAAGAGAAGTGAAAAACAAAGGAGAAAAGGAAAGCTATAAGTATCTGAATGCAGAGTTCCAAAGAATAGCAAGGAGAGATAAGGAAGCCTTCGTCAGCAATCAATGCAAAGAAGTAGAGGAAAACAACAGAATGGGAAAGACTAGAGATCTCTTCAAGAAAATTAGAGATACCAAGGGAACATTTCATGCAAAGATGGGCTCGATAAAGAACAGAAATGGTATGGACCTAACGGAAGCAGAAGATATTAAGAAGAGGTGGCAAGAATACACAGAAGAACTGTACAGAAAAGATCTTCATGACCCAGATAATCACAATGGTGTGATCACTCACATAGAGCTAGACATCTTGGAATGTGAAGTCAAGTGGGCCTTAGAAAGCATCACTACGAACAAAGCTAGTGGAGGTGATGAAATTCCAGCTGAGTTATTTCAAAACCTAAACGATGATGCTGTGAAAGTGCTGCACTCAATATGCCAGCGAATTTGGAAAACTCAGCAGTGGCCACAGGACTGGAAAAGGTCACTTTTCATTCCAATCCCAATGAAAGGCAATGCCAAAGAATGCTCAAACTACTGCAAAATTGCACTCATCTCACACACTAGAAAAGTAATGCTCAAAATTCTCCAAGCCAGGCTTCAGCATTACGTGAACCGTGAACTTCCAAATGTTCAAGCTGGTTTTAGAAAAGGCAGAGGAACCAGAGATCAAATTGTCAACATCTGCTGGATCATGGAAAAAGCAAGAGAGTTCCAGAAAAACATCTATTTCTGCTTTATCGACTATGCCAAAACCTTTGATGTGGATCACAATAAATTGTGGAAAATTCTGAAAGAGATGGGAATACCAGACCACCTGACCTGCCTCTTGAGAAACCTATATGCAGTTCAGGAAGCAACAGTTAGAACTGGACATGGAACAACAGACTGGTTCCAAATAGGAAATGGAGTACGTCAAGGCTGTATATTGTCACCCTGCTAATTTAACTTATATTCAGAGTACATCATGAGAAATGGTGGGCTGGAAGAAGCACAAGCTGGAATCAAGATTGCTGGGAGAAATATCAATAACCTCAGATATGCAGATGACACCATCCTTATGGCAGAAAGTGAAGAGGAACTAAAAAAGCCTCTTGATGAAAGGGAAAGAGGAGAGTGAAAAAGTTGGCTTAAAGGTCAGCATTCAGAAAACTAAGATTATGGCATCCGGTTCCATCACTTCATGGGAAATAGATGGGGAAACAGTGGAAACAGTGTCAGACTTTATTTTTTTGGGCTCCAAAATCACTGCAGATGGTGATTGCAGCCATGAAATTAAAAGATGCTTACTCCTTGGAAGGAAAGTTATGACCAACCTACATAGCATATTCAAAAGCAGAGACATTACTTTGCCAACAAAGGTTCGTCTAGTCAAGGCTATGGTTTTTCCAGTGGTCATATATGGATGTGAGAGTTGGACTGTGAAGAAACCTGAGCACCGAAGAATGATGCTTCTATACTGTGGTGTTGGAGAAGATTCTTGAGAGTCCCTTGGACTGCAAGGAGATCCAACCAGTCCTTTCTAAAGGAGATCAGGCCTGGGTGTTCTTTGGAAGGACTGATGCTAAAACTGAAACTCCAATACCTTGGCCACTTCATGCGAAGAGTTGACTCATTGGAAAAGACTCTGATGCTGGGAGGGATTGGGGGCAGGAGGAGAAGGGGACGACAGAGGATGAGATGGCTGGATGGCATCACCAACTCGATGGACGTGAGTCTGAGTGAACTCCGGGAGTTGGTGATGGACAGGGAGGCCTGGCATGCTTCGATTCATGGGGTCACAAAGAGTAGGACATGACTGAGCGACTAAACTGAACTGAACTGAACATATGTATAGAAAGAAAGAAAACTACCACCATGTATCAAGGATTTAATATACCAATAAATGCCTTCTCAAGTTTCTTTATGAAAGTCATTGCAATTACTATGCAGTCTTTGAGATCATAATGATCTTGTGGTTGATGCTCTGGAAGCTTCCTTATGTGTGTCCAGTGTTTTCCACTCATTTAATCACTCAAAAAGTATTTGTTGAGTATCTTCTATGTGTCAGGAACTATGCTAGGTATTGGTGATATGGCAATGAATACTACAGATGTGGTCTTTGTTCATAGGTATTGATAACAAAATACTGAATGTAATGAAGGAGTAATGGGACCTTATTATAGGAACCTAACCAAGAGGAGCCAACTTGGAAGGTTTCCTTTGATAAAAATGTCATTTTAGCTCCATGGAAAAACTTCTGCTTGAAAACAAGGGACACAAAAGCTTTTTGACCAGGAAGACCCTCTCTTTCTCTTCAATAAGGAAACTGTGTCCAAATAATTGCTAAAAAGTGAGTGTTAAAATCATGAGACTTTAGGATGTTGTCAATAGATTTCCTTGAGAAATGAAGGAGTTACTTTATTCAAGTCAGCAATGGTAACTAAAATAAAAGTTTTAAACAAATAAACCTTTTGTTTTAAGAATAAAATAAAAAAGATAGAGGAAAAGAAGAGAATATCTAGGAATAAACTTATCCAAGGAAGTGAAAGACATATACTCTGAAAACAATAAAACACTGATGAAGGAAATTGAAGATAGTACAAGTAAATGGAAAGTTATCCCATGTTCATAGAAGAGAAGACTTCTTAAAAATTAATTAATTAATTTTAATTGTAGGATAATTACTTTACAACATTTTGATGGCTTCTGCCATACATCAACATGAATTGGCTGCAGGTATATATGTGCCCCCCTCATCCTAACCCACCTGCCTCCCCACCTTATCCCTCTGGGTTGTCCCAGAGCACCGGCTTTGGTTGCCCTGCTTCATGCATGGAACTTGCACTGGCAATTTGTTTTACATATGGTAATGTACATGCTTCAAAGCTATTCTCTCAAATCATCCCACCTTCGCCTTTTCCCACTGAATCCAAAAGAATGGAATAATTAATATTTTTAAAATGTCCATACAACTCAAAACAGTCAACAGATTTAATGCAATCCCTATCAAAATAGACATGACATTTTTTACAGAACTAGAAAAATAATCCTGAAATATATATGCAACTACAAAATACCCTGAGTAGCCAAATCAATCTTGAAAAAAAAAGAACAAAGCTGGAGGTATCATACTCCTTTACTTCAGACTATGACTACAAAGCTACAGTAATCAAAACAGTATGGGTCTGGTATGGTAATAAAAACAGTCATAGGATAGAGAGCCCAGATATAAATTCATGCACTTAGGGGCAATTAATTTATGATAAAGGAAGTAAGGGGAAAAGACAACCTTTTCACTATGTGGTATTAGGAATATTAGCTACATGTAAAAGAATGAAATTAGAACACTTACACCACATACAAAAATAAACTCAAAATGGAATAAAGACTTAAATGTAGAAACAGAAACAATAAAACTCCTAGAAGAAAACAGTATGCTTTTTGACATAGGTTTTAGCAGGATCTTTTTGGGTCTGCCCCTCAAGCAAGGGAAACAAATGCAAAAATAAACAAATGGGATTTAACCAAACTTAAAAGCTTTAGCATAGCAAAGGAAACTGTTAACAAAATGAAAAGGCAGTCTGCTGAATGGGAGAAGATGTTTGCAAGTGATATGTTTGATAAGGGGTTAATATCTAAAATATATAAAGAACTAACACAACTCCATTAAATTAAAAGACATTTACTCCTTGGAAGGAAAGTTATGACCAACCTGGATAGCATGTTCAAAAGCAGAGACATTACTTTGCCCACAAAGGTTCATCTAGTCAAGGCTATGGTTTTTCCTGTGGTCATGTATGGATGTGAGAGTTGGACTGTGAAGAAGGCTGAGTGCTGAAGAATTGATGCTTTTGAACTGTGGTGTTGGAGAAGACTCTTGAGAGTCCCTTGGACTGCAAGGAGATCCAACCAGTCCATTCTGAAGGAGGTCAGCCATGGGATTTCTTTGGAAGGAATGATGCTAAAGCTGAAACTCCACCTCATGTGAAGAGTTGACTCATTGGAAAAGGCTCTGCTGCTGGGAGGGATTGGGGGCAGGAGGAGAAGGGGACGACAGAGGATGAGATAGCTGGATGGCATCACTGACTCGATGGATGTGAGTCTCAGTGAACTCCTGGAGTTGGTGATGGACAGGAAGGCCTGGCGTGCTGCGATTCATGGGGTTGCAAAGAATCGGACACGACTGACGGATCTGATCTGATCTGAATACAATTCAATATAAAAAACTCAGTTAAAAAATAGAGGACCTGAATAGGCATTTTTCCAAAGAAAATATACAAATGATCTACAGGCACATGAAATGATGCTCATCATCATTAATCATCAGAGAAATGCAAATTAAAATCACAATGAAGTATCACCTCAAACCAGTCAGAATGACCGTCATCAAAAAGAACACAAGTAACAAATGTTGGCGGGTGGGGGGAGGGGATAAAAAGGAACTCCTGTACACTGTGGGAATGTGAATTGGTGCAGCCATTGTAGAAATCATTATGGAGTTTCCTCAAAAAACTAAAAATAGAACTACCATTGGATCCAGCAATTCCATTCCTAAACAGATACCCCCCCAAAATGAAAACACTAATTTGAAAAGATACATGCACCCCAGGGTTCTTCTGAAAGTCTGAGAAAGTAAAAGTGTTAATCACTCAGTCATATCCAACTCTTTGCCACCCCATTGACTGTAGCCCGCCAGGCTCCTCTGCCCATAAAATTCTCCAGGCAAGTATACTGGAGTGGGGTTGACATTCTCTTCTCCAGGGGATCTTCCTGACCCAGGGATCAGACTCAGTTCTTAGCAGTATTATTTACAATTTCCAAATATGAAAGTGACCTAAGTGTGTGTCAACAAATGAATGGATAAATAAGATGTGAGATACACACACACACACACACACACACACACACACATACACAATGGAATTCTACTCAGCCATAAAAAATAATAGAATTTGTCATTTGTGACAACATGGGTAGATTTGGAAGGTATCATACTAAGTGAAATAAGTCAAACAGAGAAAGAGAAATACTTTATGATATCACTTATATGTGAAATCTAAAAAATAGAACAAGCTAGTGCATATAATAAAGAAACAGATGCACAGACATAGAGAACAAGCTAGTGGTTACCACTGAGGAGAAGGAAGAAGGAGGGGCAAAATAGGGGTAGGGTATAAGAGGACCAAACTACTATGTATAAAATAAATAAGCTACAAAGATATATTGTACACACAAGGAATAGAGCCAAAATTTTATAGCAACTATATGTGAAATATAACCTTGAATATTGTGAATAATTAATATTGGAGAAGGCAATGGCACCCCATTCCAGTACTCTTGCCTGGAGAGTCCCATGGACAGAGGAGCCTGGTGGGCTGCAGTCCATGGGGTCGCTAAGAGTCAGACACGACTGAGTGACTTCACTTTCACTTTCACTTTCAGGGCAACTATTCTTCAATTAAAAAAGAGAAAAAGACTGAAATTTCACCATTTGCAAATATAACCAATATATTGGGTAGCAATATAACCAATATTTTGTAATGACTGTAAATGGAAACTAACTTTTAGAAATTGTGTGAAAATTAAAAAAACTTCAAATCCAAAATCAAAATAAAAAAAAAATAAATGAACAAAAACTCTCTTTGGAAATTTAAAGTGAGAGAGAATTGGAGCATCTAATGTGCCCTGCTGATATATATATCTATATAACAATTGCTCAAAACTAAAAGAAAGAGAGGCTTCCCCTGTGACCCTGTGGTAAAGAACCTGCCTGCAATGCAGGAGGTGCAGGAAATCAGAGTTCAATCCCTGGGTCAGGAAGATCCCCTGGAGGAGGGCATGGCAATCCACTCCAGTATTCTTGCCTGGAGAATCCCTAGGGCAGAGGAGCCTGGCACACTACAGTCCATAGAGTCGCAAAGAGTCAGACATGACTGAAGCCACTTAGCATGCATGCAAAGGAAAGAGAGACTATGGAAATCCCTCACGCTTAGACGGCAGAATCCATAGGGCAAGCTTTTTGCCTTGCAAAACTTATAAATAGATGATAAAACGGTGTGTACTGTTTGAGGAAATCCTGAGTTAAGAATTGTTAGTTCAGAATTTTATTTTCCTTGAATTTTTAACAAGCCACATGGAAATCCTATTTTCCAGAATTCCTGGAAAGATGAGAGAGTCAATTCCTAGGTAGGTCAATAATAAATCTGGAGTCCTGAGGAGGAGAGAGGGGTCTGGAGTTCTCAAAGAGGAGAAAAGGACAAACTTTTTTTTTTTCTTTAAGTCCAGAGCTGATGATTACACAACAAAACAACTCAGCTTAAACTCTGTACTAAGGCTTATGTAACAACAATGGATCCTGCTCTAGGACATGTTTCTCCTTCATGGGTCTGGTAAGACCTTTACAACCTTGAGACATTCTTTGATTTACTGTGATAACCAACTGAAAAATTATATAAATCCCTTTCTAAAACTCGCAAGGGGGGCACTCTCCATCCCCCCTCCTGATGTCTGTGTCAGAAGCTTTCTCTGTTCCTTTTCCACTTTAATAAAACTCTGCTACACAAAAGCTCTTGAGTGATCAAGCCTGGTCCCTGGTCCCGAAGCTAAACCTTCAGAGATCACGAATCTGACATCGTTCACCATAAGCCAACATCTTGGGGGCTCATCCGGGATCTTCAGGACAAGGTAAGAACACTTAAGAACTCTAGCCTCTCTGCTTTCTCAGTATACATGTTTCTCCTCTTACTCTACTAACTCTACTGTGTGCTTGTGTGAATGAATGACACGCCCTGCGTGAAGCAAGTGATGAGCCCTGCTCTGTGGTTTTTGAGGTGCTCATAATGACTGAAGGCAGCCCAGAAAGGGGAGCATTGTTGGGGGTTTATACCCACCTGGCAATGCCAAGAGACACCGAACATCCGTGCAAGGGGAGCGGCCAGACATGGGCAAATCTTGTGGGCCAAACTTTCTTTTCTTGGTCACATTTTCCTGATTTCTTTGATCATTTTGTAATTGCATGGGGGAATTAAAACTACTAACCTAATCTATCAGGTTATAGACTTTCAAGGGAATTGTGACCCATACCATGTGCTTTTACTTAGACCCCAAGTATGGAAGTGTCTAACCTTGCTAGGAGCTGAAAGTTACAAGAGCACGTTTGGGAGTAAGGCAGAGGTCTAGCTGTAGGAATGTCTCTCAGGCTAGAGGGGCTTTGGAAGCGCTGCTAGTGAGCATGAGGTTTCTAAGAATATAGGCTGAGAATTCTGGACTGGAAGTACAGCAGGCTTCTTTTCCTTTGGTAATGCTGTTAGTGGATCAGAGGAGGCTCTCTGGTGGTTTTTGTCTCAACTCCTTAGATATTCCTTCTGTGGAATCTGTGGGAATGAACTGGAAGGGTCGGCCCTAGTAGCTTGAGGACAAAAATCACTTTTTCCTCACTGGTGACCCTTTTGTGATACCAGTATCACATATACTGGTATGGTGACACTCAGAAGGGACATCTTGGTTGTTCATCCCTTTATGACTGACTGCTGCTACTGTGGTGAGGACTAAATTCAGGAATGTGCATGGGCACATGGAAGACGGATGTTTCCCCTACTAGTCCTACCTCGGAAAACATTTCCAGAAACGCTACTCTGCTCCACCCCTGGTGGCATCATAGGAAAAGGCAAATCAAGCAAAGGTCTTGGTGGTAAGGAACCAGAAATCAATTTGAGATGTCATCAGATCTACCTCTGCTGCATCTCCACCTCGGTGGTAAAACCAGGAGGGATGAGTAAGGGCCTGCGTTGGTTAGGGACAGACTAAGTCCAGCTAGGGAAGGAAAACTTTGGGGGAAAGTCTGTCTACACCCCCATCTGGGGCAGGGAGGGATGCCTCCGGTGGAAAGAAGCCACTGCTGTGGAGGCTGCTTTTTTCTCTCTTACAGATAACTGATCAAGAAGGAAAGGTATCTTTTAAAGAGTTGTCTTGCTGATGCCAGGAAAATGCTGCTCTTTATGGTTGAGCAAGTATTCCTGCTGCTGAGGGAGATTTGGTCAGTGCGTGGTGTGGATACGCAATGCATAGTGCTGGGAGAGTTAGTCAGTTAGTGCTAGTTGCTTAGTCCTTTCTGACTCTTCGAGGTCCCATGGACTCTAGCCCACCAGGTTCTCTGTCCATGGGATTTCCCAGGCAAGAATACTGGACTGGGTTGCCATTTCCTTCTCCAGGGAATCTTCCTGACTCGGGTCTCTTGAATTGCAGGCAGATTCTTTACTGTCTGGGGCACCACCATTTGTCCGAGGCTGAGTGCTGGGAGAGCGGAGGTCAAAGGGCAGAGAAGAATTTTTATGTTTATATTTTTCTCATCTTGCCATAAAATATGAATTTTATTTCACACTGGTGGTTATGTGTCATTAAACAGCATCACCATCCACTTACATGCTCAAGCTAAAAAACATATGGGTTATCTTTTTTTCATTCTCCACATTCAGTCCTTCTGTCTGTTCCTGGAACACATATTCATTTTTAATGAAGGGTCTTTGTATTAGGTATTCTCTGCCTGAAATGTAGATCACTTGACTTTCCTTTGCCAGATTCTTGTCATTCAAATGTCAGCTTAATGTCACCTCCAAGAGAGGCTTTCTATAAACAGTTAATACAAAGTAGCTCAACCTCTAATAGCCTTGAAAGACAAAGCAAATGTTTCTCTGCGGAGCAGGGGGCAATGACTTAACCAGACACTTGAGAGTGGCTCTGTGTCAGTAGGGCTTCTCAGGTGGCTCAGCGGTAAAGAACACGCCTACCAATGCAGGAGACATAAGAGATGTGGTTCAGTCCCTGGGTTGGGAAGATCCCCTGGAGGAGAGTATGGCAACCCACTCCAGTATTCTTGCCTGGAGAATCCAATGGACAGAGGAGCCTGGCGGGTTACAGACTGACGTGACTTAGCATGTACTGTGTCAGGAATGTGAGGTTTTGCAGTTACTGTTTCATGTGACAGACCCAGGCTTGAGGAACTGAACTTCTGGTTTTGGTCTACCAAAAACCCTTATTTCCTTACTACTGACAGCATTAATTTTAACTTTGTGGATACTTTAAGTGAACACTTCCTTATAGCTTTTTGGCTGATACTTGTGGGGCTTGCTGTTACATTGTTGCAATAACATCTCTCTCTCAGCAGAAAAGGAAAAGCTAAACACTATTTGAACAGCTTGCCTCAATCTTAACTCTCACATCTCAGCTGCATGAACAGGTAGAATATAGGGGACTCTTACTCTTCAGTTCTTGTCCACCACTTGCTCCAAAGCAGGGGTTCAGAGAGCACCTGAGTTGGTGAACACATTCACCATTTGGGAGAGGGGACCACCCCAATTCCATGGGACCTTCCCAGACCTCACCTTATGTCTTCATCTAACTGTTCATCTGTGTCTTTTCTAATATTCTTTATTATATAATAAACTGATAAACATAAGTGTTTCCCTGAGTTCTGTGAGAAGTTTTAGCAGGTTACTGAACCCAAGAAGGGGTCCTAGGAACCCTGGTTTATGGCTGATTGAAGAAGCACAGGTGATAACCTGAGACTTGTAAAGTGGGGGTAGTTTCATGGGACTGAGCCCTTCATCTATGGGGTCTAATGCTAACCCCAGGTAGACAGTGTCAGGACTGAAATGACTGCAGGACACACAGTTGGTGTCATAGAGAATTGCTTGACAGGCAGGAAACCCACACTCTGGTGTCAGAAGGGTAGTTTTGTGAGTGTAATAGTGTTTTGAGTTTTAAAAAAGTGTAAAATTGAAGCATTTTGTAGGGGAGATGAAGAGTCTTTTTGTTTCTGCATATTCTGTTAGGTGACAAAATATTGTCTTACCAAAGTGGGTGCTCTTCTCAAAATTAACTTTTACACTGAATCTGGCTATGCTTTTGGGCACTGCATTAATTGTAAAAACAGGGGTTTCTTGCTTCTGGACAAATAAACATTTCTCAAATTCTTTTCTAACTTTGTTTTGGTCATTATAAAATGGTTTCTTTGGTTAATAACACAACCAGGGCTGTGGTCATTTTCTATTCATAGGTGTCTTTTAAAAAAATATGTATTTATTTGGCTGCCTTGTGTTTTAGTTGTGGCATGAGGGATGTTTCACTGTGGGGTACAGACTCTCTAGTTGTAGCACACGGGCTTAGTTGTCGTGCAGTATGTGGGATCTTAGTTCCCCGACCGGGGATCGAACCTGCATCATCTGCACTGCAAGGCGGATTCTTAACCACTGGACCACCAGGGAAGTCCTACTATCTTTGTTCTTATTTTTATCAACTGACTGTATTCTCCTGACAATTCTCTCAAATATTGCTCTGCTCCAAAGTAAGATCCCATGTTCCAAATTCTTAGGGACTCCTATGGTGCTTCGTCTTCTTTTTCTTTTGAAACCAGATCATCTTTAGGGCTTCTTAAATGGGTGCTGGGTGGCCCCAGGCTTGTATAGCCTACCACACGACACACATTAACAGAAGGGTTCTAGGAATGATCAGGCAGGCTGGTTTGCCCCATGGGTCCACAGCGTCCAGTGGTATTGTACAAATTATGCTCTGTCAGGCCTCAAAGGAAAGAAGGCAGCTCATCCTCATTCATGGTGGCTTTGGTAAAGGTTTGGGTTGATTGTACAGAAGACAGGAATCAAGACCATCCCCAAGAAAGAGAAACGCAAAAAAGCAAAATGGCTATCAGAGGAGGCCTTACAAATAGCTGTGAAAAGAAGAGAAGCAAAAAGCAAAGGAGAAAAGGAAAGATATACCTATTAGAATGCAGAGTTCCAAAGAATAGCAAAGAGAGATAAGAAAGCCTTCGTCAGCGATCAATGCAAAGAAATAGAGGAAAACAATAGAATGGGAAAGACTAGAGATGTCTTGAAGAAAATCAGAGATACCAAGGGAACATTTCATGCAAAGATGGGCTCGATAAAGGACAGAAATGGTATGGACCTCACCATTCACCAGAAGCAGAAGATATTAAGAAGAGGTGGCAAGAATACACAGAAGAACTGTACAAAAAAGATCTTCATGACCCAGATAATCACAAAGATGTGATCATTCACACTCACCTAGAGCCAGACATCCTGGAATGTGAAGTCAAGTGGGCCTTAGGAAGCATCACTATCAACAAAGCTAGTGGAGGTGATGGAATTCCAGTTGAGCTATTTCAAATCCTAAAAGATGATGCTGTGAAAGTGCTGCACTCAATAGGCCAGAAAATTTGGAAAACTCAGCAGTGGCCACAGGACTGGAAAAGCTCACTTTTCATTCCAATCCCAAAGAAAGGCAATGCCAAAGAATGTTCAAACAATTGCACTCATCTCACATGTTAGTAAAGTAAATGCTCAAAATTCTCCAAGCCAGGCTTCAGCAATACGTGAACCATGAACTTCCAAATGTTCAAGCTGGTTTTAGAAAAGGCAGAGGAACCAGAGATCAAATTGCCAACATCTGCTGGATCATCGAAAAAGCAAGAAAAACATCTATTTCTGCTTTATTGACTATGCCAAAGCCTTTGACTGTGTGGATCACAATAAACTGTGGAAAATTCTTCAAGAGATGGGAATACCAGACCACTTGACCTGCCTCTTGAGAAACCTGTATGCAGGTCAAGAAGTAACAGTTTGAACTGGACATGGAACAACAGACTGGTTCCAAATAGGAAAAGGAGTACATCAAGGCTGTATATTGTCACCCTGCTTATTTAACTTATATGCAGAGTACATAATGAGAAATGCTGGGCTGGAAGAAGCACAAGCTGGAATCAAGATTGCCAGGAGAAATATCAATAACCTCAGATATGCAGATGACACCACCCTTATGGCAGAAAGTGAAGAAGAACTAAAAAGCCTTTTAAGGAAAGTGAAAGAGAAGAATGAAAAAGTTGGCTTAAGGCTCAACATTCAGAAAACCAAGATCATGGCATCTGGTCCCATCACTTCATGGGAACTAGATGGGGAAACAGTGTCAGACTTTATTTTTTGGGGGCTCCAAAATCACTGCAGATGGTGATTGCAGCCATGAAATTAAAAGACACTTACTCCTTGGAAGGAAAGTTACAACCGACCTGGACAGCATATTAAAATGCAGAGACATTACTTTGTCATCAAAGGTCCATCTAATCAAGGCTATGGTTTTTCCAGCATCATGTATGGATGTGAGAGTTGGACTCTAAAGAAAGCTGAGCGCCGAAGAATTGATGCTTTTGAACTGTGGTGTTGGAGAAGACTCTTGAGAGTCCCTTGGACTGCAAGAAGGTCCAACCAGTCCATCCTAAAGGAGATCAGTCCTGGGTGGTCATTGGAGGGACTGATGCTGAGGCTGAAACTCCAATACTTTGGCCACCTCGTGCGAAGAACTGACTCATTTGAAAAGACCCTGATGCTGGGAAAGATTGAGGGCAGTGGAGAAGGGGACGACAGAGGATGAGATGGTAGGATGGCATCACCAACTCAATGGACATGGGTTTGGGTGGACTCCCGGAGTTGGTGATGGACAGGGAGGCCTGGTGTGCTGTGGTTCATGGGGTTGCAAAGAGTCGGACACTACTGAGTGAGTGAACTGAACTGAACTGAACTGGGTTGATTGTACACAAGAGAAGTGAATTTCACCTGCAAATGCTTTAGTGACCTTATGTACCTTTATGCCTTTATAGCATGTGTTCATAAGTAATCACTTAGGACTGTTGTAAATGATTTCTGTAAATCATTTAGAAATCTTTAGGAATCAGTAAATGATTTCTAAAGACACTATCTCTCACTTTGCAATATCTTTGTCTAATAATAGTCATCAGGGCACACATTCTGTGGGAGAGATGATGAAATTTGTAAACCTTGAGATTCACTGCCTTGAAATTCAACGATTTCACTGCCCACCTCTCCAGAATGAAAAGAGGCCAATAAAACATGAATATAGAACTTAAAAAAACAAAATGGCCCAGGGTTGTGTCAGTTTATTTATCCAAACCACAGTGGCCTGATGTTCTGTCCATAACTTTAATGAACCTGAATGTTATAGCAAATAGAAAGCTAGAACTCTTCCCAAATGAAATACCAATGGGTAGGCCCATGACAGGTCTGGTCACTTGTGGCCACAACTGGTGAAACACCCATATATGATGGATAATGTGGCATTAAATTATTATAAGGTGTTACTGCTGCTTCTAAGTCGCTTCAGTCGTGTCCAACTCTGTGTGACCCCATAGATGGCAGCCCACCAGGCTCGCCTGTCCCTGGGATTCTCCAGGCAAGAACACTGGAGTGGGGTGCCATTACCTTCTCCTATAAGGTGTTAGGAGCAATTCATTTATGGGTTTAAGAAGCCCTGGCTCAATGGGTTCAGATCAAGTTGCATTTTCAGAGGACATTGCTTGAACTTTGCAGAGAGCTTTCAACTTAAAAAAAATGCATTTATTTATGGCTGCATTGGGTCTTCATTGTTATTCGAGAGCTTTCTCTAGTTGTGGTGAGCAAAGGGTAGTCTCTAGTTGGAGTATGTGTGCTCCTTACTGTGGTGGCTTCTCTTGTGCAGAGCATGGATTCTAGGATACGCAGGCTTCAGTAGTTGGGGTTAGGTGGGCTTAATTGCCCTGTGGCATGTGGAATCTTAGTTCCTGGACCCTATGGTTCATTGAACCCATGTCCCCTGCATTGGCAGGTGGGTTCTGGGTCTCACCAGGGGAACACCAGGGGAGTTCCTCTACTTTTCTTTTGTTGAAAGTCTCATTTTTGACTTCATTTATTTGTTCCTAAAGTGTAATGTAGATTGTAACTAGATTCATTTATTTATTCTTAACTAGACTGTGTACCTATTTCTTCCCTTGAACAACATTTGCACCACTATCCTCCAGTTGAAAGTTAATTGTTGTTGCCGTTCAGTTGCTCAGTCGTGTCCGACTCTTTTGACCCCATGGACTACAGCACACCAGGCTTCCCTGTCCTTCACCATCTCCCAGATCTTGCTCAAACCCATGTCCATTGAGTCGGTGATGCCATCCAAACATCTTGTCCTCTGTCATCCCCTTCTCCTCCTGCCTTTAATCTTTTTCAGCATCAGAGTCTTTCCTAATGAGTTGGCTCTTTGCATCAGGTGGCCAAAGTATTGGAGTTTCAGTTTCAATATCAGTCCTTCCAATGAATATTCAGGATTGATTTCCTTTAGGATTGACTGGTTTGATCTCCTTGCAGTCCAAGGGACTCTCAAGGGTCTTCTCCAACACCACAGTTCAAAAGCATCAATTCTTCAGTGCTCAGCGTTCTTTATGGTCCAACTCTCACATCCATACACGACTGCTGGAAAAACCATAGCTTTGACTTATATGGACCTCTGATGGCAAAACAATGTCTCTGCTTTTTAATATGCTGTCTAGATTTGTCATAGCTTTTCTTCCAAGGAGAATGTGTCCTTTAATTTCATGGCTGCGGTCACCATCTGCAGTGATTTTGGAGCCCAAGAAAACAAAGTCTGTCACTGTTTCCATTGTTTTCCCATCTATCTGGCACGAAGTGATGAGACTGAATGTCATGATCTTAGTTTTTTGAATGCTGAGTTTTAAGCCAATTTTTTCACTCTCTTCTTTCACCTTCATCAAAAGACTCTTTAGTTTCTCTCCACTTTCTGTCATAACAGTGGTCATCTGCATATCCGAGGTTACTGACATTTCTCCTGGCAATCCTGATTCTGGCTTGTGCTTCATCCAGCCTGGCATTTTGCGTGATGTACTTTGCATATAAGTTAAATAACCATGGTGAGAATATACAGCCTTTACATACTTCTTTTCCAATTTGGAACTAGTCCGTTGTTCCATGTCTGGTTGAAACTGTTGCTTCTTGACCTTGCCACGAGCTTAGTACCACTATCCTCCACTCAAAAGTTAATGCTTTATTGTTTATCCTTCCAATCTTTCTGTGTGTCTAGGAAATACATTTATATTTTCTTCTCTGCCCACTTTTCATACAGATGATAATCTACTGTGTCTAAACTACTTTGTTATCTTGTGTTAAAACACAAAACAGATAAGCTGTATGATAAGTTTCACTGCATTAAAATAAAACACCTTTTGTTTGTTAAAAAAAAATTCTTTGAAGAGAGTTAAAAAGATGCATCATACATTAGGACTTCTCTATTTGCAATGTGTATATGTGTGTTATGTAAGGGATATATACGTATATGAAAAGTGAAAGTGTTAGTCACTCAGTTGTGTCCGCCTCTTTGTAGACCCCATGGACTGTAGCCCTCCAGCCTCCTCTGCCCATGGAATTCTACAGGCAAGAATACTGGAGAGGGTTGCCATTCCCTTCTCCAGGGGATCTTCCCAACCCAGAGATCAAATCTAGGTCTCCCACATAGCAGGCAGCTTCTTTACTGTCTGAGCCATCTGGGAAGCCCATATATGTACATGAGTGTGTTAGTCACTCAGTTGTACCTGATTGTGTGACCTCATGGGCTGCAGCCCGCCAAACTCCTCTGTCCATGGAATTCTCCAAGCAAGAATGCTGGAGAGGGTTCTCATTCTCTTCTCCAGTTATATGTGTATATATGTATATAAATCCCTAATGAGTCAAGAGAAAGAAACAAATTAATATTAATTAATTAATTAAAGAAATATTGGGCTGAAAAGTTGACTGGAAATTCACAGAAGAGGGACTCCAAATGCCCAATAAACTATTAAAAGATCAGAGAAATACAAATTAAAATTGCAATATGAATTAAAGACTCACTTCACAGTCATCAGCAAAAATGGAAGTCTGACAATATACTGGCTATTAGTATCTAACCAATACTGGTTATAGATGAGGCAACAGGAATGAGAATTGCTTCAGTTATTTGGAGAACAATTTCATAATATTCGATAATCCTGTTGAGGCCCCCACCTGATAATCTTGTAATTCTGCAGTTAGTAAGAGGACCTGCTGCTGCTAAGTCACTTCTGTCATGTCCGACTCTGTGTGACCCCATAGACGGCAGCCCACCAGGCTCTCCCATCCCTGGGATTCTCCAGGCAAGAACACTGGAGTGGGTTGCCATTTTCTTCTCCAATGCATGAAAGTGAAAAGTGAAAGTGAAAGCGCTCAGTCGTGTCCGACTCTTCACGACCCCATGGACTGCAGCCTACCAGGCTCCTCCATCCATGGGATTTTCCAGGCAAGAGTACTGGAGTGGGGTGCCATCGCCTTTTCTGGGAAGAGGGCTTAGAGAAACTCTAAATATGGGCACAAGGAGACATGTGCATTTTCAGTCTTCTTTTAAATAAAAAAGCAAAGCAAAGGGGAAACAACCCTTAATTAAATACCCAGTTATGCCCAACCTAGACAGCATATTAAAAAGAAGAGACGTTACTTTGCCAACAAAGGTCCATTTAGTCAAGGTTATGGTTTTTCCAGTGGTCATGTATGGATGTAAGAGTTGGACTGTGAAGAAAGCTGAGCACTGAATTGATGCTTTTGAACTGTGGTGTTGGAGAAGACTCTTGAGAGTCCCTTGGACTGCAAGGAGATCCAACCAGTCCATCCTAAAGGAGATCAGTCCTGGGTGTTCATTGGAAGGACTGATGTTGAAGCTGAAACTCCAGTACTTTGGCCACCTGACGCAAAGAACGGACTCATTTGAAAAGACCCTGATGCTGGGAAAGATTGAGGGCAGGAGGAGAAGGGGACGACAGAGGATGAGATGGTAGGATGGCATCACTGACTCAATGCACATGAGTTTGTGTGGACTCCAGGAGCTGGTGATGGACAGGGAGGCCTGGCTTGCTGCAGTCCATGGGGTCGCAAAGAATTGGACATGACTGAGCGACTGAACTGAACTGGACTGATTGTGGTTTATTCACATAGTGAAATACTACACAGCAGTGAAAACAAACTACAGCATCATGAATAAACATGAATGAAAATTTCAAACACAATGTTGTACAAAAAAGAAAGTTATAGAAGAATATATGTAGTATACTACTTGAAAACATAAAACCTTTTGTGAAAGGTATTATGTAGTGTAAATATTTTAAAAATGCACAGGAATAATAAGCACCAGTAAACCTGGCAAATATACTTTACACTTTTAAAGAAAAGGTGATTTATATGGTAATTTTAATTTATTAAACTAGGTGTTGATTACGTAGATGTGTATTGCTTCTGCTAAGTCACTTCAGTTGTGTTCGACTCTGTGCGACCCCATAGACGGCAGCCCACCAGGCTCTGCCATCCCTGGGATTCTCCAGGCAAGAACACTGGAGTGGGTTGCCATTTCCTCCTCCAATGCATGAAAGTGAAAAGTGAAAGTGAAGTCGCTCAGTCGTGTCCAACCCTCAGCGACCCCATGGACTGCAGCCTACCAGGCTTCTCCATCCATGGGATTTTCCAGGCAAGAGTACTGGAGTGGGGTGACATTGCCTTCTCCTATCCCTTAAATTTTTCATTTGTCTGAAATGTTAAAAAATAAAATTTGTGGTTCTGTGTAGTGCTGTTAATTTTGCTGAGATCCAAATGTTATAATATTCAAATATTCATGTTAATTGAACATCTGAATAACACTTTAAAATTTCCAAAGCATTTTCTTATTTTATTTAGCCCACACATAATATTTGATCCTTGGTGGTAAAGAAATCTGCTAACTCATGTAATTTTAGCAGAGTTAAAAAGAAGTTTGCCAATGTAGGGAGACTCTATGTGAGCTTTGGAGCCTGAGCCCAGGTACCAGCTCTCTCACATGCATCCTTCTTTGTTCCCCATTTGCCTTACCCATGGGTGTCTTTCATTTATGTTCTTATGACCCAACAGTGGACCCACAAATTTCCACTCACTTCCTCAGAGTATGGCCAAGACCTTCCTTTCAGGAAAAACTTTACTCTTGCCCAAAGGGGTGAGGTGTTTCCTTGGTACCTCAGCAGGCCTACCAGCTCCCCATAAGCAGCAATGTGTCACAGACAAAAGAGCTGGAGGGGTTGAATTATATTTAGCAAATTAATAGATAAATACCTTACTCATCACTGTGGCCCTCATCCACTGCAAGCTAATGACTAGCCCAAAATAACAGTGCAGATTTCTATGGGACCCCTGAAGTGGTCTGATGAAGGGTAGCTGTCACCAAGATTTGCCAGATTTCCCATCACTTGCAACATGTCATTCTAAGCTCAGCAATTGGACACCCGTCAAATGATTAATGGGATAATACTTCAATTTTACCTTCATGATCACTATCTTAGACTGGAATAAGAACTTAATAGACAAGAATCTTCTCCATATGCTGCTATGTCTGTAGCTGGACCATAGTATTCACTCAATTTTAAACACTGGAGTTGGTCTATGTAACAGCAAAACTGGACCAATATGAGTCTTGGCCAGTGCAACTGAGGAACTAAGGCCTTTTTCACACAGGCTCCAGGACTGAGAAGAATCCCTACAACACTTTCATACTGATTACCTTTGTAGGTGATCCTCACAAGGTAACTCACCACACAGCAGTGAAATCATCCACAATTTTTCATTTCTGGGCCATGCTTTGTGGGGTTTGCCAGCTTCAAATAAAGTAAGTAATCATCGATGACTGGTTTCACCACTGCAACTAAGTCACACATACCCACACAAGTATCCTTGAAAAGGGCATCTTTTGAGTAAAAGGTAATGTAAGCTAAATGTGGGAAGATAATATGCATGTTCAGTATAAGTATTTATTTTCATTTTGAATTAAAAAAAATTCATGTTTAAGTTTCTTTAGAGTTTCTGAAGTAGTACTGGGCCATAATTTATGGTGGGGGTTACCAAGGGGACTTTTTGTATTATTAAATGATTAATTCAAGAACACAGAGGCCCAGGGATTAGATGTTAGATATCTGTGACACCACAGGCTGAGGGTATCTTAGGAATTTTTTAAAGGATGCAGCTGGGCACTTGGCTCTAAGTTTGGGGAAGCCCATTGTTTTGTCTTAAGTTTAAAAATTTTATTTATTTTTTGGCTGTGCTGAGTCTTTGTTGTTGTGTGGGCTTTTCTGTAGTTGTGGTGAGCGGGGACTACTCTGCAGTAGTGATGTGCAGGCTTCTCACTACACAGGCTTCTCTTGTTGTGGAGCACAGGCTCTATGGCTCACGGGCTTCAGTAGTTGTGGCAGATGGGCTGAGTAGTTGCAGTCCTGGGCTCTGAGGCAGGGCAGGGGCTCAGTAGTTGTGGCATACAAGCTTAGTTGCTTTGGGGGATGTGGGATCTTCCCTTAGGGATGGAGCCCATGTCTCCTGCATTGGCAGGCGAATTCTTTACCACTTAGCCACCAGGGGAGCCCCCTTCGCTTCGTCTTAATTCACTTGTGAGTACCAGCCAAACTATAATGTTAAACTTGATGTCCTTTCCTGAAGTTTGAAAAAGAGAGTCACACTATGTTTACACTTCTGTATAACTGGACTTCTTTCCATATGCTTTTTTGTTTTAATTAAGCTGGTTGAAACAGAATATAAAATGAGCCAGAGATTTTTAAGCTTTCTTCTGGTTTCAGGTTCCAAAGACTTCCAGTCTTTGGTGCCTCTTGATGATGGGGAGTGGGGCGGGGTAATTTATGAAGGTGGAATATGGACCGTTTGGCAAGGTCCATCCTGTTTTTGCAGTGGCTACCTCCCACTTCCTATTTATTTTTTAACGTTCTATACAAAATAGCACAAATCCAAATTTAAAAAAAGAGTTTCAGAGTACAAAACCCAACCCATATGCTGACTCGGATGAGGCAGAAATCCACCCTGGTCTGAACAGCCTGTAGCTCTGTTTGAAAAGGGACTGCTGCTACTGCTCCCCTGGAAGTCTGACCAAGCCTCAGTGGCACAGCTGGGTCTGCTGGAAAGATAGGTTGGCATTTGTTGTAGATTCCTTTCTGGGCTTTGGTTCTTTGTGAATTGAAGGGATTCGACTGGTTGACTTCTAGGTGACTTTTTGAAGCATCTTGTTCTATTGAGTTTAGGGATCTCAATTTTGCACTCGGATGTTGGGGTTAGGAAGAATATGATTTAATTCTCTCTTGAACTCAAGTGCTGTGTTTACGTTTACTATGTGGAAAGTGGTGGTAGCTCTGTCCTAACTCCTAGTGGCTGCTTTCCCTTCAGTGCTGTCAGGGTGATCAATGATAATGGACTAAGGTGGACATGCAAGAGCATAAAAATAATCATAGCACTTGCATTGAGAATGTGCTCTTTAAAACATGTTCACATAACTTTTTGTGTTTCTGAAATTTTATGAAGAAATATGAGGAAAGAGAAAGGGATTCAATAATATGACTAACATCAGTTTATTTCCAAAGTGCCAGGCATTGTGTTAGCTATTTATATACACTGTTAACACCTTTTTCATTTAAATTTATGTCTATACTTCATACTTGTGGTGGTCATTTTGGCTCATCTCAGGTCAGATTTGGAGAAGGAAATGGCAGCCCACTCCAGTTCTCTTGCCTGGAGAATCCCATGGACAGAGGAGCCTGGGAGGTCATGGTCCACGGGGTCGCAGAGTCGGACACGACTGAAGTGACTAAGCATGCACATATACCTCATAACAGCTTTGTAAGATAGGTGCTATCACTACAGCAGTTTTACAGATGAGGGAATCAACACCTTAGTAACAATCCATCTGGTTACAGGGATGCCGCTTGAGAGCAGGCTGAGATTTAAGCCTAGGTCTGTCTGACTCCAGAGCCCCAGTGCTTACCCACTTGGGCTCTAGGGTATGTAGGTTTCTGTGGTTGCGGCACACAGGCTCAATAGTTGCGGTCCCTGGGCTCTGGATCACTGGCTCAGCAGTTGTGGTGCATGGGCTTTGTTGCTTCGGGGCACGTGGGATCTTCCCAGACCAGGGATGGAACCTGTGTCTTCTGCATTGGCAGGCAGATTCTTCATCGCTGAGCCACCAGGGAAGCCCCGCATTGTGTCTTAGTTGTGGCATATGACATCTTCCCTGCGTCATGCAGGATCTTTCATTGCATTGCACAGACTCTAGTTGTGGCATGCGGGCTCAGAAGTTGCAATGGGCTTAGTTGCTCCAATGCGTGTGCGATCTTAGTTTCCAGACCAGAGACCAAGCCTCCATCCCCTGCATTGCAAGACAGATTCTCAATCACTGGATCACCAGGGAAATCCCTCTTCTTCATTTTTTATTGTGAAATATGTCCTACTCAGACTGTATTGCGTAAACTCATACTCATATATGTATTTTATATCAAACCATGTAAAATGTTAATATTTTCTCAGATTTGACATATAAAATGGCAGTTTCATGCTTTAACATACTATATACTTTTTAATGAACTGCTTTAAAGTTAAAGCAAATTCTAACATATACACCATCCAGTTTTAAAAATACAGCGTTGTTTTCTGTGTCCCTCCCTGGTACCTGCTCCTTTTTCCCCTTTCTAGGTAACACTGTCCTGACTTTATGACCGTAATTTTTTCCCCTTATGGCTTAACAACTTTTAAACTTCAGGGTTGTTGAGTCAGTGAGTCAAAGTGGCTCAGTCATGTCCAGCTCTTTGCAACACCACGGACTGTAGCCCACCAGGCTCCTCTGTCCATGGAATTTTCCAAGCAAGAATACTGGAGTGGTTTGCCATTCTGTTCTCTCCAGGGGATCTTCCCGACCCAGGGATTGAACCCAGGTCTTCTGCATTGCAGGCAGGTTCTTTACCATCTGAGCCACCAGGGAAGCCCTCAGGATTGTTGGCATCCCTAAAAATATAGCTTCTTTTTGTTTGGTTATATCTTTATATAAACATATCGTACCACACATGTTATTTTGACTATCTTATTTCATGCATCACTATGCTATGAGATTGAGCTAGAATGATGCCTGCAACTATAGTTTTTTAAAAAATGTAGTTATTTATTTAATTTTTTTTGGTAAATTATTTATTTGGCTGCTTTGGTCTTGTGTCATGCAGAATCTTTTCTTGCAGTGCATGGACTCTCTAGTTGTGGGACAAAGGCTTAGTCATTGTGGCACATGGGCTTTGTTGCTCCATGGCATATGGGATCTTAATTCCTCAACCAAGGATCAAACTCAAGTCCTCTCCATTGCAAGGGGGATTCTTAACCACTGGACCACCAGGGAAGTCCCTATAGATGTTTCTTTTTTTTTTTTTTTTTTTACTGTTGTATAATATTGTATTATGTGAATAAACCACAGTTTATTTATGCATTTTATTGTTGAAGAGCATTGGGGTTGTTTCTGGGTTTGAGTCAGTAAGCGCAATGCTTCTGTGAATATTCTCGAATGTGTCTTCTGGTGCACCTGTCAGGGATTCCTTCAAGTCTAGGGTGTACGATTATGGGTAAACTTTCTAAGTGGAAGAAAAGGTGAAACTATTTATACCAAATTTCTCTGCATCCAGCATGTATAACTTTTACCAAGTTTCCACTGCTCTGTATTCTCTTTTACACTTGATATTATCAGACTTATATATTTTTGTTATTTGAAGGTGTGTAATGGTACTTCACTGTGCTTTTAATTTGCATTTCTGTGATTATTAAAGAGGTCAGGCAATTTCTCATGTCTTCACCGAGCATTTGATTTTCTCCTTTGCCCTTTGGGAATTGCCTGCTTTTATCTTTTACCTCTTTGTCTTATTGTTTTTCTTTCTCTTTCTTCATAGGAGGTTATTATATATTTCCAGATATTAGTCCTTTGTCAGTTATATATGTTAAAAATATCTGGTCCCAGTTTGAGACTTGGTTTTTTACTTTCTTGGTGATTTCTTTAGGTGAATAGATTGAAAAAAATTTTAATGTGTGAGTATGATTAGTGCATTTTATGTTTTGCTTAAGGAATCCTTTCTTTTGCCAAGATCATTGATATGTTCTCCTGTATTATCTTTGGAAATCATTATATTTTTGCCTCTGATATTAAGATCTTTAATATTCCTGGAGTTATGCTTGTGTATGGCATCAAATAGGTGGGAAGGGTCTAGTTGTTTTATTATGATTTATTTAAAAAGCTCATCATCATCCTAGTGATATGCACTACCACTTTTCACCATAGGTAATGAAAGCCATCCTGTTCCAGATTTGGGAACAATGTAATTATTAACTTTGTAAACCTGCTGTTTCCTCCTCTCACTTGTTTCTGTGTGGTTATTTCACAGGTGTACTATTATGAAAATACTACAGTAATCAATTTTGACTACCTCTTAACTTCGTCTGCGTTGAGGACTAACACAATCATAATGACTTGTAAATTCCCCTGGATCCTGCCCCATCTGTCATCTTGCCCCACGCCACACAGATTGAGATGCTGTGTGGTGACTGTTGTCTATAGCTGACTCTCAGGTTTACAGAGTAACCAAGCAAAGAGTTTAGGAAGGGAACCAGGGCAGCCAAGTTGCATTCTGGGCCTGGAAGCAAGAAAGCCTGGGTCCCCTCTGTAACTGTTTTCTGTGTGACATTGGGCTGACCTCAGTTTTCTTATTTGTTGGGCTACATGAATAACAATGACTGTTTCACTTCTAAAATTCAAATAAGACTAAGTCATTACCTTTCTGTGTGACTATATGTATATATGAGGCTTCCCAGGTGGTGTTAGTGGTAAAGAACCCTCCTGCCAATGCAAGAGACATAAAAGATTTGGGTTTGATCCCTGTGTTGGGAAGATCCCTTGGAGAAGGAAATGGCAACCTGCCAGGAGCCAGCACGGGAATTCCCACCCATGACAAGCTCATGCGGGACAGCCCTGATGGGCAAGGCGAGTCAGGGCTCGAGAGGCCCCCTGGACCTGCCCGAGCATGTACCCTAAAACCAAAATCTGTCTGTTTTACTATTTCATGACTTTCACCAACTCTTCTGACATTAACAGGGGGCTATCCCTGACCACCTTTCTCTGAAGAAAATCAACTTAGAGCTCTAGTTAATAATTCTTCTGGGTATAATAGGAGTGTTTCAATTCAAACTCCTCTGATGACTTTCTAGCTTGCCTGACAGGTTTGTTCGGACTCCTGCAGCTACGCATGTGATTGCTCACAGCCTCCCAACCACGAGAGGCACGGGAAGCTTAAGATATTCTAACAATGCAGAGCTTCTCAGAGAGTTAAAATTTTTAGAATAGAACTAGTAGAGGATTTCTTTGTTGAGCTAATGCTTGCTGCCAAGTTTCCATATCCCTTACCTACTATGTCCCTGGGAGTGTATTGATTAATATAGTTGGTGTATAGAAATGTAAGTAGTAGCTTTAATGTTTGTAACCATGGACCCTTGAGTTAATTCTTTTCTTGTCATAGCCCACCACACTTTTGCCCTATAGGAATGCAACTTTATCTAATGCTTTTAGAGGGTGGTGCCTGACTTTAGAATAATCACCTTTAGAGAAAAATAAGTTTTCTGAAGAAAGGGTCATAAAATGTTAACAGGCCTCCTGGCCAGAAGATGATGTAAATCACCTAAAGCTTTGCATATGATAAGATTGCAGAAAGAAAGCCTGGCTTCGATAAGGATCAAGGACTGCTGACCTTGCATGACTCTACCCCGCTCCCCTCACCCCATTATCCTCTATGCACAACTTAAGGTATAAAAACTACTTTGGAAAATAAAGTGTGGGCCTTGCTCACCGAAGCTTGGTCTCCCCATGTCCTTCTTTCTCTTCTTTTCCTTTTCAGGCTGATTCCCTGGAGCGCAGGGGCCCTCTGCGTTCACTTTCCTGCCTGGGCTTCTAAGACCCACTCGAGAAGGTGCCTAAGGTGGGGCACCTTCAGCTATTCGAGAGGGCGCCTGCGGCCTATGTGAACAGAGCAAGTCCCCTGCTGGGGCTTTATTGGCTTTCTGCATAAACCAAGGAATATCAGCCTCTTTTCTCTCCTCTATTTCCTTAACTGCAAAATTCTTTCCCTGTCTCTTTCTCCTTTTATCTATCTTTTTAATAGCTAATGCCGTCCTCCTGAGGGAATCCCTGGATCCAACTGGGGCTAGACCCCAGCAGCAACCCACTGCAGTATTCTTGCCTGGAGAATCCCACAGACAGAGGAGCCTGGCGGGTTGTAGTCCATAGGATTGCAGAGTTGGACACTACTAAAAAGACTTAGCACACATGCATATGTGTATAAACATACATAGATTTTAGCTTCTTTTTCTATAGCTGTAGTTTTTCTTGAGTGCTTATTCAGTGTGAGTGTTTAATCAACATCTGATTTCTTACCCATTTGGGGAGAATAGCACTGGTGTATCCATGGCAGAAATGGAAAGAAGGTATCCCACATGGTGAGAGATGATCAGAAGTTTACAAGAAAGGGAAAGGCCCACCATTCTGCCCCCTCAATCACCATAAAGTTCTTTAACAAAACATTTACCTCTTTGAAACTGCTTTCTTCACTTGCAAATGAGGATAACAGTACCAGCTTCATTACTTTATATACTTATTGAGAAGATCAAAGGAGATACTCCAAATGTAAATAATGATGTATTTTAAAAATGGAAGTAGTTACATACACACTCTCTGGATACTCTCTCCAATCCTGCAAAGACAACACATAATCAGTTTCAGGCCTCTGGAGCTCACAATCCACAGAGACAACACGGTATAGTGGAAAAAATACTGCTGTAGGGAAAAAAAGCCCTGCTCCTAGTATTATATATGTTATGTAACCTTGACAAGTCTTTTAACATCCCCAAACCTGATATCTTTTATTTACAAAATGGGCAGGGAAAGATTAAACCATACAGTTGATAACATCTCTTTTAAATCCTCTGATTCTGGGCCCTTGGAGAAACTAAAACTATTCCTCCTCTTTTTTGTTTTTTTGTTTTTTCCTTCTTAAAAGAAACATTGTGGGTCAAGAAAGATGTGCAGAGGGACTTTGAAATCTTAGGGGGCTGTGTGAATGTGATGTGTGGTTATTTCTATCTTCCCCACTTTCTACCCCTGGTGTGTGTAAGTCTGGTGATTCTGTGTTAGCAAAGTCATTATCAGGTTGAAAAATCCCTTAACTAACACCCAAAAAAGTTTTCCTTTTCATTATAGGGGACTGGAATGCAAAAGTAGGAAGTCAAGAAACACCTGGAGTAACAGGCAAATTTGGCCTTGGAATACGAAAGGAAGCAGGGCAAAGGCTAATAGAGTTTTGGCAAGAGAACACACTGGTCATAGCAAACACCCTCTTCCAACAACACAAGAGAAGACTCTACACATGGATATCACCAGATGGTCAACACCGAAATCAGATTGATTATATTCTTTGCAGCCAAAGATGGAGAAGCTCTATACAGTCAGCAAAAACAAGACCAGGAGCTGACTGTGGCTCAAATCATCAACTCCTTATTGCCAAATTCAGACTTAAATTGAAGAAAGTAGGGAAAACCACTAGACCATTCAGGTATGACCTAAATCAAATCCCTTATGATTATACAGTGGAAGTGAGAAATAGATTTAAGGGACTAGGTCTGATAGATAGAGTGCCTGATGAACTATGGATGGAGGTTCATGACATTGTACAGGAGACAGGGATCAAGACCATTCCCATGGAAAACAAATGCAAAAAAGCAAAATGGCTATCTGGGGAGGCCTTAGAAATAGCTGTGAAAAGAAGAGAAGCTAAAAACAAAGGAGAAAAGGAAAGCTATAAGTATCTGAATGCAGAGTTCCAAAGAATAGCAAGGAGAGATAAGAAAGCCTTCCTCAGCAACCAATGCAAAGAAACAGAGGAAAACAACAGAATAGGAAAGACTAGAGATCTCTTCGAGAAAATTAGATACCAAGGGAACATTTCATGCAAAGATGGGCTCAATAAAGGACAGAAATGGTATGGACCTAACAGAAGCAGAAGATATTAAGAAGAGGTGGCACGAATACACAGAAAGGATATTCACGACCAAGATAAGCACGGTGGTATGATCACTCACCTAGAGCCAGACATCTTGGAATGTGAAGTCAAGTGGGCCTTAGAAAGCATCACTATGAACAAAGCTAGTGGAGGTGATGGAATTCCAGTTGAACTATTTCAAATCCTGAAAGATGATGCTGTGAAAGTGCTGCACTCACTATGTCAGCAAATTTGGAAAACTCAGCAGTGGCCACAGGACTGGAAAAGGTCCGTTTTCATTCCAATCCCAAAGAAAGGCAATGCCAAAGAATGCTCAAACTACCACACAATTGCACTCATCTTGCACACTAGTAAAGTAATGCTCAAAATTCTCCAAGCCAGGCTTCAGCAATACGTGAACTGTGAACTTCCAGATATTCAAGCTGGTTTTAGAAAAGGCAGAGGAACCAGAGATCAAATTGCCAACATCTGCTGGATCATCGAAAAAGCAAGAGAACTAGAAAAACATCTATTTCTGCTTTATCAACTACGCCAAAGACTTTGACTGTGTGGATCACAATAAACTGTGGACAATCTGAAAGAAAATTGGAAATACCAGACCACGTGACTTGCCTCTTGAGAAACCTATATGCAGGTCAGGAAGCAACAGTTAGAACTGGACATGGAACAACAGACTGGTTCCAAACAGGAAAAGGAGTACATCAAGGCTGTATATTGTCACCCTGCTTATTTAACTTATATGCAGAGTACATCATGAGAAACGCTGGGCTGGATGAAGCACAAGCTGGAATCAAGATTGCCAGGAGAAATATCAATAATCTCAGATATACAGATGACATCACCCTTATGGCAGAAAGTGAAGAGGAACTACAAAGCCTCTTGATGAAAGTGAAAGAGGAGAGTAAAAAAGTTGGCTTAAAGCTCAACATTCAGAAAATGAAGATCATGGCATCCGGTCCCATCACTTCATGGGAAATAGATGGGGAAACAGTGGAAATAGTGTCAGACTTTATTTTTTTGGGCTCCAAAATCACTGCAGATGGTGATTGCAACCATGAAATTAAAAGACGCTCACTCCTTGGAAGGAAAGTTATGACCAACCTAGATGGCATATTCAAAAGCAGAGACATTACTTTGCCAACAAAGATCTGTCTAGTTAAGGCTATGGTTTTTCCAGTGGTCATGTATGGATGTGAGAGTTGGACTGTGAAGAAAGCTGAGTGCTGAAGAATTCGTGCTTTTGAACTGTGGTGTTGGAGAAGACTTTTGAGAGTCCCTTGGACTGCAAGGAGATCCAACCAGTCCATTCTAAAGGAGATCAGTCCTGGGTGTTCTTTGGAAGGACTGATGCTGAAGCTGAAACTCCAGTACTTTGGCCACCTCATGTGAAGAGTTGACTCATTGGAAAAGACTTTGATGCTGGGAGGAATTGGAGGCAGGAGGAGAAGGGGACGACAGAGGAGGAGATGGCTGGATGGCATCACAGACTCGATGGACATGAGTTTGGGTGAACTCCGGGAGTTGGTGATGGACAGGAAGGCCTGGCATACTGCAATTTATGGGGTCGCACAGAGTCAGACACGACTGAGCGACTGAACTGAACTGAACTAAACTGCAAATGGGTATAAGGGATCTTTTTGGGATGGTGGAATGTGTTCAAATTAGATTATAGTGATGATTGCACAAGTTTGTAAATTTACTAATAATTATTGAAGTGTACACACTTGAAACAGATGGATCTATGATGTGTAACTTACTTCAATAAATCTGTTTTTTTTTAAAGTTCTTGAGAAATACACTGTATTGAGAAATACATTTTAAAAACAATGTATTTATTTTATTTTTTATTTTTTTAAAGTTCTTGAGAAATACAATGTATTGAGAAATACATTTTAAAAACAATGTATTTTATTTTTTATTATTTTATCAAGCTTGTAACAATTTTATTCATAATAGGAAAAAGTTACTTACATATATACACAAAAGACATTTATTTTCTTACTCTGACATAAAAAACACAGAAATATTTACATATGTACAAAATATTAAAACATACAAACTTAACAAATAAGGAAAACAAGCAAAACTTCACAAAGGATACTTTTTTTGGGAAATATACTCTAAAAAAGAGGTAAAACAAAGGAGACAAAACATTTACATGGAGACACCAGAAGCTGATATTTCAACAGATATTATTAATTTGGTAAAGCAAATAAAATAATCTGTTAATAGATGGCAAAGAAGATTTACTTTTAAGACTGTCTAGGTAAAATGACATGGTCTTCCTTTACCACAAAATGGAATGAATTTTATTTTACCTCTGAATCACAATCATCATAGTTCCCCTTTTTTCCTTAAAATATTTATATTTTCTGATTTACGTTGAGAATTTTAAATTTTTAAAATATTTTACAATTTAATAGTGAAAAAATTTAAAATTATCATGTAAATCAGAAAATATAAATATTTTAATTATTTATTTTAAATTACACATTACATATGTTTGAAGTATATGCTAAGATATTTTTAAGAGACTAGATTTTCAAATGAGAAGTTAAATCTAATACCTGGAAAGTTACCTGGAATATGTTAAAATGATGTAAACTTTAAAGGAAAGAATGTGAATCACCACTGAAATTATTCACTCATTCTTTAAAGACTTATTTAATTAGTTTTAAATTTACATATGGTAAAATTCAATCTTTGTGATATATACTTCTGTGGGTCTTCTCAAATGCATATAGTCATATAACCACTACCACACTTAAGATATGAAACAGTTCCATCACACTGAAAAATCCCCTTGTGCTGCCCATATGTAGTCAGCCTGTCTCCCACTCACAAACCCTGGCAACCACTGAGCTGTTCTCTGTCCCTATAGTTTTGCCTTTTCAAGGATATTAAATGATATATAAATTTTGAAAAGATTTTCAAACTTAACAATTACTAATTTTAATTTTTAACTGAGACATAATTGACATATAACATTATATTAGTTCCAGGTGTACCAAATAATGATTCGATATTTTTTGAATCATTTGTTTATATTTCAATATTTGTTTGTATTGTGAAATGATCACTACAATATGTCTAGTTAACATTTGTCACCATACAAAAAAAGTAGTTACAATTTTTTTTTCTCGTGATGAGAACTTTTAAGAACTACAGTTTTAGCAACTTTCAAACATACAGTAAAGTATTATGAATTATAGTCACCATGTTGTACATTGCCTCCTGATGACCTATTTATTTTATAACTGGAAGTGTTTATTTTTTGACCCCCTTCACCTATTTTGCAGCACTCCCATCAAATGACACCACCAAATCTCTCTTCTGTATCTGTAAGCTTGTTTTTTGTTTTTGTTCTTTGGCGGTGGGTGAGGGGAAGGTTTAGATCCCACATGTAAGTGAGATCATATGATATTTGTCTGATTTATTTCACTCAGCATAGAGCCCTTAAGGTCCATCTCGGGTGTTGAATTTTAACTTTTGAATTAAAAAAATAATGGCTATTTTGGGGTTGTGGGAATTTCCCTACTGATAACGAGTCAGACTGAGAAGGCCGAGATAGTCACAGACAGGATGAGGTTAGCCTGAATTCAGCTGTATGTACAGATTCACATGAAGTTAGAACTGGAAGGAGTTTTAAAGACATTTAACCAAAATCCTAATTTTAAATACGAAGAAACTGAGATCCAGAGAAGAAAGATTTCAAGTTTATCTAACTAGCTGTAACATCAACCTGGCAGTCAGGTTCTTTCTTTTCTTTTTTTAAATTTAATTAAAAAAATTGAAGTATAGTTGACTTACAGTGTTTCAAGTGTACAGCAAAGTTATACATATATGATTCAGATTCTCTTCCATCATAGATTATTACAAGAAATTGATTACAGTTCCCTGTGATGAAAGTGAAAGTGGAGAGTGAAAAAGTTGGCTTAAAGCTCAACATTCAGAAAATGAAGATCATGGCATCTGGTCCCATCACTTCATGGGAAATAGATGGAGAAACAGTGGAAACAGTGTCAAACTTTATTTATTTTTGGGCTCCAAAATCACTGCAGATGGTGACTGCAGCCATGAAATTAAAAGATGCTTACTCCTTGGAAGGAAAGTTATGACCAACCTAGATGGCATATTCAAAAGCAGAGACATTACTTTGCCAACAAAGGTCCGTCTAGTCAAGGCTATGGTTTTTCCTGTGGTCATGTATGGATGTGAGAGTTGGACTGTGGAGAAAGCTGAGTGCCGAAGAATTGATGCTTTTGAACTGTGGTGTTGGAGAAGACTCTTGAGAGTCCCTTGGACTGCAAGGAGATCCAACCAGTCCATTCTGAAGGAGATCAGCCCTGGGAGTTCTTTGGAAGGACTGATGCTAAAGCTGAAACTCCAGTACTTTGGCCACCTCATGTGAAGAGTTGACTCATTGGAAAAGACTCTGATGCTGGGAGGGATTGGGGGCAGGAGGAGAAGGGGACGACAGAGGAGGAGATGGCTGGATGGCATCACTGACTCGATGGACGTGGGTCTGAATGAACTCTGGGAGTTGGTGATGGACAGGGAGGCCTGGGTGCTGCGATTCATGGGGTCGCAAAGAGTCAGACATGACTGAGTGACTGAACTGAACTGAACTGAACTGTGCTATCCAGTAGTCTTTTCTGGTTATTTATTTTATATGTAGTAGAATGTATCTGTTGATACCAAATTCCTAATTTATCCCTCCCCATTTGGTAGTCATAAGTTTGTTTTTATGTCTGTGAGTATATTTCTGCTTTGTAAATAGGTTCATTTATAGAATTTTTTTTAGATTCTGCATATAAATCATAGCATATGATATCTGTCTTTCTCTGACTTAGTATGATAATCTCTAGGTTCATTCATGTTGCTGCAAATGACATTATTTCATTCCTTTTAATGGTTGAGTAGTATTCCACTGTATACCACATCTTCTTTATCCATTCATTTGTTAATGGATATTTATGTTGCTTCTGTGTCTTGGCTATTGTAAATAGTTCTGTTATGAATGTATATATCTTTTTGAATTACTGTTTTCATCTTTTCTAGATATATGCCCAGGAATGGGATTGCTGGGTCATATGATTACTCTATTTTTAGTTTTTTAAGGAAGCTCCATGCTGTTTTCCCTAGTGTTTGCACCAGTTTGCATTCCCACCAACAGTGTAGGATAGTTCCTTCTTCATACTCTCTCCAGCATTTACTGTGTGTTGACTTTTTGATGATGTCCATTCTGACTGTTGTTAGGTGATATCTCATTGTAGTTTTGATTTGCATTTCTGTACCAATTAGCAATGCTGAACATCATTTCATGTGTCTGTTAGCTATCTGTATGTTCTTCTTTGGAGAAATGTGTAAGTCTTGTGCTTTTTTTTTTCTCTTGATACTGAACGGTATGAGCTGTTTTAAACCCTTGTCAGTTGCATTATTTGCAAATATTTTCTCCCATTCTGTAGGTCGTCTTTGTTTTGTTTATGGTTTCCTTTGCTGTGAAAAAGCTTTTAAGTTTAATTAGGTCTGATTTGTTTATTTTTGCTTTTGTTTCCATTTCTTTAGGGCAAGTGTGTGTGCTAAGTTGTTTCAGTTGGGTCTGACTCTTTGAGACCCTATGGACTGTAGCCTGCCAGGCTCCTCTCTCAAGGGGGGATACTGCAGGAAAGAATACTGAAGTGGGTTGTCATGACTTCCTCCAGGGAATCTTCCCAAGAAGGGGATTGAACCAGTGTTTCTTATGTTTCCTGCATTGGCAGATGGGTCTTTTACATTAGCACCACCTGGGAAGCTCATTACTATAAGAAAGTGAAGGTGTTAGCCACTCAGTCCTATTGACTCTTTGCAACCCCATGGTCTGTAGCACACAGGCTCCTCTGTTCTTGGGATTCTAAAGGCAAGATACTGGGGTGGGTTGTCATTCCCTTCTCCAGGGGATCTTTCCTACCCAGGGATTGAACGTGGATCTCCTGCATTGCAGACAGATTCTTTACCACCTGAGCCACCAGGGAACCCATGACTATAGGAGATGGATTCAAAAAAATGTCAGAGAGGGTTCTGCCTATGTTTTCTTCTAGGAGTTTTATAGTATCCTATCTTATATTTAGGTCTTTTATCCACTTTGAGTTTATTTTTTCATATGGTGTTAAAGAATGCCCTGATTTTATTTTTAATTATTTTTTCCATTTTTAAAAACTATTTTGTTATTGGAGTATAGCCAATTAACAATGTTGTGATAGTTTCAGGTGCACAGCAAAGTGACTCAGCCATTCATATACATGTATCCATTCTCCCCCAAAGCTCCCTCCCATCCAGGCTGCCATATAACATTGAGCAGAGCTCCTTGTGCTGTACAGCAGGTCCTTGTTGATTATACATTTAAATATAGCATTGTGTACATGTCCATCCCAAACTCCCTAACTGTTGGTTCCCCCATCCCTTCCCCAGTTCAGTTAGTTCAGTCACTCAGTCATGTCTCACTCTTTGCGACCCCATGAATTGCAGCACGCCAGGCCTCCCTGTCCATCACCAACTCCCAGAGTTCACCCAAACTCATGTCCATCGAGATGGTGATGCCATCCAGCCATCTCATCCCCCTTCTCCTCCTGCCCCCAATCCCTCCCGGCATCAGAGTCTTTTCCAATGAGTCAACTCTTCACATGAGATGGCCAAAGTACTGGAGTTTCAGCTTCAGCATCAGTCCTTCCAAAGAACACCCAGGACTGATCTCCTTTAGAATGGACTGGTTGGATCTCCTTGCAGTCCAAGGGACTCTCAAGAGTCTTCTCCAACACCACAGTTCAAAAGCATCAGTTCTTTGGCACTCAGCTTTCTTCACAGTCCAACTCTCACATCCATACATGACCACTGGAAAAACCAAAGCCTTGACTAGACGGACCTTTGTTGGCAAAGTAACGTCTCTGCTTTTGAATATGCTATGTAGGTTGGTCATAACTTTCCTTCCAAAGAGTAAGCGTCTTTTAATTTCATGGCTGCAATCACCATCTGCAGTGATTTTGGAGCTCCAAAAAATAAAGTCTGACACTATTTCCACTGTTTCCCCATCTATTTCCCATGAAGTGATGGGACCAGATGCCATGATCTTCGTTTTCTGAATGTTGAGCTTTAAGCCAACTTTTTCACTCTCCTCTTTCACTTTCATCAAGAGGCTTTGTAGTTCCTCTTCACTTTCTGCCATAAGGGTGGTGTCATCTGCATATCTGAGGTTCAAGAATGTTCTAATTTTATTCTTTTAAATGTAGCTGTCCAGTTTTATCATCACCACTTATTGAAGAGACTTGCCTCCTTTGTTGCAAGTTAATTGACTATAAGTGTGTAAGTTTATTTCTAAGCTTTCTATCTTACTCCATTGATCTATGTGTCTATTTTTATGCCAGTACCATACTGTTTTGATTATTGTATGCTGAAGTCAAACAGCATGAATCCTCCAGCATCATTCTTCTTTCTCAAGATTGTTTTGACTATTTTGGATCTTTTGTATTTCCACACAAATTTTAAAAATTTTGTTCTAGCTCTGTGAAAAATGCCATTGGTAATTTGATAGAAATTGCGTTGACTCTGCATATTAGCACTTAGCTTCTTAAGAGTCAGATGTCAGTATGCTTTTATCTATTACATAACATGGTTTTTACTATTGGTGTTGTCTGACTTTCAGTTTCAGCACAAATTCTGCCTCATTGTAGTTCCTCTGCCATATTCCCCATTGCTGATGATCAAAACAATACTTGGAATATATCACTAATGCTGGAAAAGGATGATTTTAGACTACCATCTCATTGTTAATTCCTGACTCTTTGCATTATAAAACTGCATTTCAGTAACTCACTCACTAATAAACATAAATATTTATTTATATTATCTGATGGTTGTTCATTCTGCTTGTAGGATAAGTGCCTAAGAGAAAACACAATCCAGAATCAAGTCACTTTAAATGGTAAGGACTAGAAAGACATTTCTAGATCACTTGAGATGGTACTGAGGCAATGTTAGGCATCTGTTGAGTCCCCACCTGGAGCACCTTAATAAAGGGGTAAAGAAAGGGACTGAGTGGTAGCTGTGCTACCTCCTCTGATTAAACCATTTGGTATCATTATCATTATTCCTGAAAGGCTTTCTTTAACATTTCTTGTGGTGCCAGTCTGCTGGTAGTGATTCGGCTTTTGTATGTCTGAAGAAGTCTTTATTTCAGCTTTGTTTCCGAAGGCTATTTTCACTGGGTATAGAGTTTTAGGTTGATAGTTTTTTTCCTTTAAATTACTTATTTATTTTTGGCTGTGCTGGTCTTTATTGCTGCCCTTGGACTTTCTTTAGTTGTGGTGAGCAGGGGCTATGTCTCACTGTGGTGCCTTCTCTTCTTGTGGGCTCTAGAGCACATGGGTTTCAATAATTGTAGTGCGTGGGTTCAGTAATTGTGGCACATAGGTTCAGTTGCCCTGAGGCATGCGGAGTCCTCCCAGTCCAAGGATCAAAGCTGTGTCCCCTACCTTGGCAGGTGAATTCTTTACCACCTAGCCACGAGGGAAGTCCACTAGGTTGACAGTTTTTGTCTCATTCTCAAGGTGTTGCTCCACTGCCTTCTGTCTTGCATTATTTTCAGTGAGAAGTCTGCTTTTGTTCTTATCTTTATTCCTCTGTACATGATATGCCCCTTTTACTTGGGCTGCTTCTAAGCTTCTTTCTTTATATCAGTGGTTTTAAACAAATTTGATTGATACATCTTGGTAGAGTTTTCTTAAGTCTTTTTGTATTTGGATTTTATTGACTATCTTGAATCTATGAGTTTATAATTTCATCAAATTTGAAAAATTTTACTGCTATTTCTTCAAACTTTTTGCCCCTTCCGTTTTCCTGGACTCAAGTTACATGTATACTAGTCGATTTGAAATTGCCCTAAATGTCAATAATTCTTGATTATTTTGTTTTCATCTTTTTTCTATGTTTCATTTTGGTAGTTTCTGTTGCTACGTCTTTAAGTACCCTAATCTTTTTTTAATGCAGAGTTTAATAAGTTCTTAATTTCAATAAGTAAATGTTTTCATATCAGATGTTGCACTTTTTCATATTTAGAAGTTCAATTTGGGCCTGTTTTATATCTTCCATGTCTCTCCTTTTTTTTTTTTTTTTTTTGGCTATGCCACATGACTTGCAGGATCTTAGTTCTCTGACCAGGGATTGAACACAGATCATGGCAGTGAAGGGCTTCTCTGGTGGTGCTAGTGGTAAAGAAACTGCCTGCCAATGAAAGAGATGTGAGAGACTTGGGTTCAATCCCTGGGTAGGGAAGATCCCTTGGAGGAGGGCATGGCAACCCACTTCAGTATTTTTGCCTGGGAAATCCTATGGATGGAGGAGCATGGGGCTACAGTCCATAGGGTCCCAGGTTTGGACATGACTGAAGTGACTTAGCACACACGCACATGGAAGCTGAAGTGCTGTGTCCTAACAGGGAATTCCTCTCCATGTGTCTCCTTAACATACTCATGCTTCTTTCTACCTTCTTGGACATACAGAATATGTTTATAACAGCTGTTTGAATTTCTTTTTCTATTCTTTTAATGATCTGTGTCATTTTTTGGTTCTGTTATTTTTTGTCCTCATAATGGGTCATATTATTGCATGCCTGATAATTTTTTTTTTTTTTGATGTCACATACTGTGAATTTTAGGGTATTGGAAGTTTTTGTATTTTTTAAAAAATAATTCTAAGTTGTGTGTGCTATTAATTTACTTGGAAACAGTTTAATATTTTGACTTTTCCTTTTGAGCTTTTTTAGGTGAGATCAGGGCCAGTTCACTTTATTCCTTAGTATATACCTGAATTTCCATCTAAAATCTTTAAGTTTTAGCCTTAAGAACTTCTTTTGAAATTTCTTGTAGTGTAGGTCTTCAGGCTGTGAATTTTATCCTTTTATTTTTCTTAAAAGTCTATTTTCTAGGCCTTTTTTTCTGAAAGACATTTTCTCTGGATAGAATTCTAGATTTAGTGTTTTTTCTTTCAATACTTTTAAAGATGTTGTTTGCTTGCAATTTCTTTTTAATAGACATCTGCAATAATTCTTATCTTTCTTCCTCTGTATGTAAAACTCCTTTCCCCATGGCTGCTTTTAAGATCTTTTTTTTCTTATCACTGGTTTTCAACAATTTGGTTATGATATCACTTTTTTGTGGTTTTTATGTGTATCTTGCTTGGGGATGACAGAAATTCTTGGATCTGTAAGTTTATAGTGATAGTTTTATCAGATTTGGAATATTTTGGTCCATTATTCCTTGAAATAGCTCTTTGCTCCTCCCTTCTTGGGTCTCTGACTACATTTATGTTATTCTGCTTAATGGTGCCATACTTCACTGAAGTACTGTCTTTGTCTCTTTCTTAAAGTATTTCTTCTCTCTATTATTAAATTTGGATGGTTTTTATTACTATGTCATCAAGTTCACTGATCATTTATTTTGTAATTGTTAAGCCCAACAAGGGAATTGTCATATCAGATCTTGTATTTTTCAACACTACAACTTCTATTTGATTGTTTCCTGTGTCTTTCATTTTTTCTCACATGAACACAATAAGAATATAAGTGGAAGATAGAGAAAAGAACCAAATGCAGCATCAGTTTAAAACAACAACTACAAAAAAATGAGGTAGTCATGAAAGTGTGCCACTGAGATCTTTTGTTGCATGAAGGTTAATTGATTGATAGTTCTAGCAGCATGCTCTGAATCCAACATTGTGCTTATAGTGGAGTCATGGTTTTCATGGGCTGCTCTTTTTCAATGATTGAATGTGATATGAATACTAATGCAGGCCTTTCCTTGCAAGATTCAGACTCCTCTGATGGGTGACTTTAACTTGAGGATTGAACAGCCTAGCTGAGACTGTCTTAGAAGCTGAGACTATCTTAGAACTGCATGGCAGTCAGAAACTCTACCCATACAATTATTTTTCCTTTCCTCTCTCTTTTCCTAAGGGTCAGGTCTACAACATGGTCTCAAGAGTTTCCCTCTTTCTCCAGTTCTTTCTCTTTTTCTCATAAAAATCTCCCCCAATAAATCTTTGACATCTTGTTCCTTGGAGGATCTGAACTAGTATATTTACTATTATTTTATTTTTGTTTTCAACAGTATAGAATTTCATTTAAATAAAAGATTCCAGATATAAATTTTTTTGAGATCTAGTGATCTGTTTTATGTCACTTATAGTTTAGATACTGGAGCTTAGAGGTTCCTTCTGAAAACTGAGTTTGCAAACCTAAACCAACCTATGTTATGGCAATAGGTCATAAAGAGTTTTGCTCTTATCTGGTGATCTGAGGTCCTGGACAAAGACTCAAGAGCCCTGACACACTACTAACTCTTTTTTGAACCTAACAAGCTACTCAACTTCTCTAAGCTTATTAAAGGGTTTGGGCTAGCTCACCTATATAGATCTTTTAACTCTAAAATGTAATTTTATAGCTGAGAAACCTTAAATAATTTACCTGTCCAATTATCCAAAATGTTGTTAAGGAATATCTGGAAAGAAAAGATATACTCATCTGAATGCAGAGTTCCAAAGAATAGCAAGGAGAGATAAGAAGGCCTTCCTCATGATCAGTGCAAAGAAATAGAGGAAAACAGTAGAATGGGAAAGACTAGAGATCTTTTCAAGAAAATTAGAGACATGAAATGGGAACATTTCATGCAAAGATGGGCACAGTAAAGGACAGAAATGGTATGGACCTAACAGAAGCAGAAGATATTAAGAAGAGTTGGCAAGAATACACAGAAGAACTATACAAAAAAGATCTTCATGCCTCAGATAACCATGATGGTGTGATCACTCACCTAGAGTCAGACATCCTGAAATGCAAAGTCAAGTGGGCCTTAGGAAGCATCCCTACGAACAAAGCTAGAGGAGGTGCTGGAATTCCAGTTGAGCTATTTTAAATCCTGAAAGATGATGCTGTCAAAGTGCTGCACTCAGTATACAGCAAATTTGGAAAACTCAGCAGTGGCCACAGGACTGGAAAAGGTCACTTTTCATTCCAATCCCAAAGAAAGGCAATTCAAAAGAATGTTCAAACTACCGCACAATTGCACTCATCTCACACACTAGCAAAGTAATGCTCAAAATTCTCCAAGCTAGACTTCAACAATACGTGAACCATGAGCTTCCAGATGTTCAAGCTGAATTTAGAAAAGGCAGAGGAACTGGAGATCAAATTGCCGACATCTGCTGGATCATTGAAAAAGCAAGAGAATACCAGGAAAACATCTCCTTCTGCTTTATTGACTATGCCAAAGACTTTGTGTGGATCACAACGAATTGTGGAAAATTCTTCAAGAGATGGGAATACCGGACCACCTTATCTGCCTCCTGAAAAATCTGTATGCAGGTCAAGAAGCAACAGTTAGAACTGGACATGGAAATAGACTGGTTCCAAATCAGGAAAGTAGTCTGTCAAGGCTGTATATTGTCACCCTGCTTATTTAACTTATATTGAGAGTACATCATGTGAAATGTCGGGCTAGAATCAAGATTGATGGGAGAAATATCAATAACCTCAGATACGCAGATGACACCACCCTTATGGCAGAAAGTAAAGAAGAACTAAAAAGTCTCTTGATGAAAGTGAAAGAGGAGAGTGAAAAAGTTGTCTTAAAACTCAGCATTCAAAAAACTAAGATCATGGCCTCTGGTCCCATCACTTCATGGCAAATAGATGGGGAAACAGTGAGAGACTTTATTTTCTTGGACTCCAAAATCACTGCAGATGGTGACTGAAGCCGTGAAATTAAAAGACGCTTGCTCCTTGGAAGAAAAGCTATGATCAACCTAGACAGCATATTAAAAAGCAGAGACATTACTTTGCCAACAAGGTCCATCTATCAAAGCTATGGTTTTTCCAGTAGTCGTGTATGGATGTGATAGTTGGACTATAAAGAATGCTGAGCACTGAAGAATTGATGCTTTGCATTGTGGTGTTGGAGAAGGCACTTGAGAGTCCCTTGAACTGCAAGGAGATCAAACTAGTCAATCCTGAAGGAAGTCAGTCCTGAACATTCATTGGAAGGACTGATGCTGTAACTGAAACTCTAACACTTTGGCCACCTGATTTGAAGAAGTGACTCATTGGAAAAGACCCTGATGCTGGGAAAGATTGAGCACAGAAAGAGAAGGGGATGACAGAGGATGAGATGGTTGGATGGCATCACCAACTCAATGGACATGATTTTGAGCAAGCTCCGGGAGTTGGTGATGGACAAGGAGGCCTGGCGTTCTACAGTCCATGGGATTGCAAAGAGTCCCACATGACTGAGTGACTAAACTGAACTGATCTGGATTGAACTTTTTCCCAACAGTCAACAAATGGCACAAGACTTTTCTTGTATTGAACTGTCTTTAGAAAAATACCTTGATAAAGCACTCATGGTGAAGGATGTAACCTAAGGAAATGGATTTGGGACTAATATAATGAAACAAAGTGGCTGAACTATTCTGAATAAAAAAGGGAAGGCATTTAATTTTGATTCTAGGAGGGAACAGAAAAGAGAAGGAAGAAGCAAGAAAAAAGCGTGAAGCTAGCAAAAGAGTAAGAAGCTATAGATGTACTTGAGGTGAACTTTCCTGGGGGTAGAATGGGGAAAGGGTTTTTTTATTCTTTTCTTTCTTTTTTATATATTGTTTAAACTATGAAAGTATGATACCACATTTACAGGAGACTTGGAAAATACAGAACAAAGTTATACACAGTTCCACTATATATTACAATCATTTTTAAGTAGATAAGATTTTTAGTTGGAGTTTCTATCTCAAACTCTCAAAAATTAATAAAATTAGTATGCAGAAAAGTAGAAGCATATAGTAGACCTGAAAAGCACTGTAAACCAATCCAACATAATTAAGAATCACATAATTTTCACACAACAGTAGGATACAAATTCTATTCAAGTTCCCATGGACTATAAATGAGGAGACACTGGATCATATACAGGGACATAAAACAAGGTGCAAAAATTTCAAGGTCTAAAGGCACTGAAATCATAGAGTCTGTTCTCTTATCAATGTGGAATTATGTTAGAAATCAACATCAAAAGATATTTGAAAATAACCCACATATTTTCAAATAGAATGTGATATTTATTAAGAGAGATCTTTGACTTAGCCATTGAAAGCCTCAGTAAGTTAGAAGACTGAAAAAACAGAGGGTGATTGCAGAGAAGAAAGCATTTAAATGAGAAGTTAATATCAAAATGAGAAATTAATATCAAAGATACTTTAAAAACTCCATGTATTTAGAAATTAAATGTCCATTTTTAAATGATGGGTCTCTAAGAAGCCATAACAAGGAAAATTAGAAAATATTTATGACAGAATAAAAATGAAAAGAGGATTTACCAAAATTTGTTTCATGCAGCTGAAACTGCCGGGAAAGGGCTTTTAAGGCTAGAGAGGTGGTTTTTTTTTTTTTTTAGAGGTTTTTAAAAAATTTTGTATGAATTAGGCTTCCTGTTTGAAAGTAACACAAACCCAAATCAAAGAAGTTTCAATAAAAGAATCTTAGTGGCTCATAAAGTTTGGAAAGATTCTAGGAGAGTCTGTAGCATCTAAGGAAGAGTTATGGAAACCAGAGCTGTGGGAACTGGAGCCAGAAACTTAAATTAACATTGCCAGATCTCTCTCTCTCTCTTTGCCTTCTTCTCTCCTTCCTTCTCCTATCTTACTAATCTCTGCTTAACTCTTTCTTTCTCTATGTGGGTCTTACTCTTCTCTACTGCAGACAGGACTTTGCCATGTGGTAAGAGATATGACTACTATCAGACCCATCTCAGTGACCACAGAGAGTTTTCTTTGGGTACTAGTATGCATATCGGAGAAGGCAATGGCAACCCACTCTAGTACTCTTGCTTGGAAAATGCCATGGATGGAGGAGCCTGGTCAGGGGCAGTCCATGGGGTCGCTAAGGGTCGGACACGACTGAGTGCCTTCACTTTCACTTTTCACTTTCATGCATTGGAGAAGGAAATGGCAACCCACTCAAGTGTTCTTGCCCGGAGAATCCCAGGGACCGGAGATCCTGGTGGGCTGCCGTCTATGGGGTCGCACAGAGTCGGACATGACTGAAGCGACTTAGCAGCAGCAGCAGTATGCATATAATGGGGCTTCCCATGTGGTGCTAGTGGTAAGGAAATAGCCTGCCAATGTAGGAGACTGTAAGAGACCAGGGTTTGATGGAAGAGGGCATGGCAGCCCACTCTAGTATTCTTGCTTAGAGAATCTCATGGACAGAGGAGCCTCGCTGGCTACAGTCCATAGGGTTATAAAGAGTTGGACATAAATGAAAAGACTTAGCACACACACATATATATAACAATCCTAGGGATCTTCTCTAATTAGCTTTACTTGGATTACATGTCCATCCCTGTATCAATCATCAGTGCCAGTGACATAGGGCACGATGATTGTCCTACACAAATCATGTGACTATATTTTGGCCTAGAGAGGAAGGGTCTATTATCAGAAGAATGGAGATGGAAATGTTTACTGGGAAGATAAAAATGATAGTGAAATCTTTGTGTTGCTTAAACCACCCCCCCCCCCCCCATTTCAAAAACCTTCAGTACAATCTTCTTTCCAGTAACAGGTTTGTGTAAATGGAATTTTTTAGCTAGAAATATTGGAAGGGATCTTAAGTCTTCCAAAGGTCTGCTTTAAGGTAGTAAAGAATAGGGAAATACACATAGATATCAAATGATCCATAAACTGAACTAATTTAGCAGAAGCAGGATTTTTAAACTGAACTAATTTAGCAGAAGCAGGAATTTGGAACCATAAGTGACTATGAGAATAATGCTATGAAAGAGGGCATTGGATTGCAAAAGATGTAGTGCAGAGATTTGAGCCCTTCTTATGTACCTCTATTACCTGGAAAGGGGCAGATTAATATTGTTGGCTTATTACAATGGGGTGTTGTAGGTTCTTCCAAGATCCCCCTGATGGGACTCTTTAACTGTAATTCCTGTCATGTGGGTGATGCTTCTTATCCGACTGGCTGGTTTTTAACTTCACCTCCCAGGAATGAGCCTCCTATAGTCAACATAGGGTACGTCTACGGCGTCATGAACTTTCAAACTGGCTCTGTGTGAACTCCATTTTAGAAAGCCTGTGTCTGGTATGAGGAAATATTCTTATTTCTGTTCTGCCATCTGTGGATGGTCAGCCTTCTTTTTTCTCTGCTCTGTGGCCCCAGGCCTGTCTATCTCCAAACTCCAGAGGACGCAGATCATGCTGAATAATCTGCTGCTTATGATTCTATTGAAGCCCTTCCAGTCAGCTTAAGGTGATGGAAAATTCCCCTTCCCTGCACTGTGAACACAGCATTTACACAACTCTTCTAAAGAGATTCTGTGCTTCCTCTTCTCTTCAACTTTAACTCTTGATTACAGGGAATATGCTGAGGGTCACAAAGCCTGCTTTTGATTATCTTCTTTGTAAACTCCTCAAAAAAGGGCAAGCTTTGTAATGCGAGGAGAGCATGGCATCTACTGTTTTATTTTTGGTTTTGTAGACTTAGCCCAAACTCACAAAGAAAGAATACTGTTTTAAGTTCCTTTTAACAAGCATTGGGCTTTCCTGGTGGCTCAGACAGTAAAGAATCTGCCTACCTTGTGGGAGACCTGGGTTTGATCCCTAGGTGGGTAAGATCCCCTGGAGAAGGGAATGGCAACCTGCTCCAGTATTCTTGCCTGGAGAATTCCATGGACAGAGGAGCCTGGTGGGCTACAGTCCAAGGGATTGCAAACAGTCAGACAGAACTGAAGGACTAACAGACACACACGTACAAGCATTACCTCACTTAAACATTTCAGCATATTGGTCCCATTTTACACATGAGAAAATTGGCTTAGAAAGGTTGAGTGAATATTTGAGATCATACAGAGAATAAGTGGCAGGGATGGACTCTGAACCCAGATCTTCCTGACTCCCAGATCTTGATGTGTCTTTAACTTTAAAAGTGTTAATTGATTACCAGGGAGGCCTAGAGTTTTGTGGTTAATGCTCTGAATCAGATGTGAGGAGCCTTGATCAAATGCTGGTGCCTCTGATTCATTATGGTGTTGGTCCATTCACCTTGGTGTCTCACTTTTCCTTTCTGTGAGCTGTGGAACATAAAAGTAAAACTTCTATTTTATTTTTTTCTATTCCTTCCTGGTTGGTGTTGGTGAGGAGATTTAGGGGTTGGTGAGTAGGAAAAAGAATTGGTAGGATTAAAGTTTATTGAACATCCACTACTATGTCCCAGGCTGGCTCTGTGAGAGGCTCTTTATTATTTAATGTAACTGGTATTGACTACAATCATTTAGCAACAAGTATAGCACAGTCAATGACCAATTAGGATGATACTGGCCATTAACAGTCAGTAGGCTGCACCCTTGAGACCTGCCTGAGTGTGGGCCTCAAAGAAACAGGCTTACAGAGCAGCTCACACAGGTCAAACAACCAATGAAGAGGGGCTTGGACAACTTTCTGGGCTGATTAATGACAAAGTCCATAATCTTTCCAGCTATTTGATGAATACTCAGGAGACAGTATCCACACAGAGTTGAGCTATTATTATCCTCAGATGTAGGTACTTTGATGTTACTTAGGAAAGGTAAACAAGGCTAAGAGCTTTTATTTTTATGGTTCTCCTTTCAAAAGAACACTGTTTTTCTTCTTTCTCTTATCTATGTTTTTCTCATGTCTCTGGTGAAATACGGAGAAAGCAATGGCACCCCACTCCAGTACTCTTGCCTGGAAAATCCCATGGACGGAGGAGCCTGGAAGGCTGCGGTCCATGGGGTCGCTGAGGGTCAGACACGACTGAGCGACTTCACTTTCACTTTTCACTTTCATGCACTGGAGAAGGAAATGGCAACCCATTCCAGTGTTCTTGCCTGGAGAATCCCAGGGATGGGGGAGCCTGGTGAGCTGCCGTCTATGGGGTCGCACAGAGTCGGATATGACTGAAGTGACTTAGCAGCAGCAGCCAGTGAAATAACTAGTTTAGTTACAAGCCTCAAAACCTTATATTCAGAATCTTACTTCCTCCTGTTGTGGCAGGTCTCCCTAATCAAGATACATGTACACGACTAAGAACAACACAAGAGAAAAAAGAAAGAGGGACAGAGGGGGAACAGATCAAAAAGAAAGAAAAGGTGACAAAGACAGAGAGGGAAGAAAGGAAAGAGGGAAGAAAAAGCAAACAAACAAAGATGCGGTTCAGACCAGGGCTAGTTCCGGAGCTTGTTTCTACAGATTAATGAATGGAAAGTTTGCAAATTTGTAAGTCATTTCTGACTCCCTAACAGCTTTCAACATCAAAGTGCTTCAGTGTCCCCAGTGTATTCACTTAACCCCAGGGCTCTGGTAATGCCCACCTGGGAGGGGAGGTAAGAAAGGTACAGACTCAACTGTTACTTGTGGAAAAACCAAGGCCAAACAGGAAGAATTAAAACAGAAAATGACTCATAAACCATAGAAAGGGGCACTTCCTTTACTTTGATCATTCATCTCACAGAAAGCAGCATTTCCATTGCTTTGTTTTTAGGAGCTTTCCCTCAACAACTCAGCCTCTCCTAACTCCCTCCTATGAGGCAAGTTCAGTTTTTCCAAAGAAGTCATGACAAACTTCCCTGGCCTCTTCTTTCACTCTGACTTCTCTTGAGCTGAATACTTGTGTTGAATATTTGCTATTGAAGATATAGGAATAGTCGACGATTTATAAATGCATTGCTTATAAAAAGCCACAGCAGCAGCTGCAAATTTTATGGGCCTGGTAAAATCCTTTAGAGAAGTGATAGGTTTAGAAAAGCTCCTTAACAGGCCTCTTCTTGGTTTAGATGCTGTTCAGATCCCATTCTGAAACGGGAACTACTGTGATAGTTGAAATTGGTCTGCATAATAGAGTAACAGATGTCTTTCAGTTTTCCCCTTGGGGTGTGCTATCATATGTTTAAAAACCACTTCTCTAATAAAAACAACAGCAAGCAAACAAAAACCCACAAAACACTGATTGGTAGCGCCTGTCTATTCTGTGGTATCATTTGCATAAAAATGTGTACTATTATGTAGTATTTCTACTTTACCTGTACAATACATGTAAATAGCCTCAAGAGCATAGAATAGTAAAGTGTAGCAAAATAATTAGGAAGTGAGTGCTAATTATCTTTTAAAAATGTATTTTATTTAAATGTAACCTTATATAACTTCGCTTTTAATAATGGCTGTGTTTAACAACAGGCTTGTGAAATTTCTGAAAATTTAACAATGGACTTAAGTGAACCTGTATGCAATAATGGGCATACCACTAGCTTTGGGGGCCCTGAAAGTTTGAGAGGAGGAGAAAGAGAGTGAGAATGGGCTCTCAGGAAGTGTACATGCCAAAATGACAGCAAAGTGATGCCCAATGAAAAACTCTCTGTGCATAGACACCAATGGACTTTGAGGACAGTGATTTAAATAAAGTAATTTAAATTTGTTCTCTATTCCAGCCTTTTCCCTCAAATCTTAGGCCTGTTAAATAATGATTAAAGAAGACAACTTAGGTGATAAAAGCAATCTTTACTTAACATTTTATGAAGTAGACAATCTCCATTGGACAACTGCAAAATGAGGTGGAGGGCAGGAGCTTTTCTATTTTTTTTCTGTTTCTCTTTTTCTTGAAGTATAGTTGACTTACAATGTGTTAGTTTCAGGTGTACAGCAATGTCATTCGTATACATACACATACATATACATATGTGTTAGGGGAAGCACACTGATTGAAACCGCCCACCCTGGCCAGGCACCGTAGTAACCTTATGCACCAGTTGTTTTATGACAGGAAATCCTGATAAGGAATACGGAGCTAATAAGCCACCACCAACCAGAAGAGTTCGGGAAAGGTCGAAAGGAGACACCGCGTGTCCGTCCATTTCCCAGAATCCCTCTTGCTAGCATCCATCTTGGCTGAGCGATGCGTGCGCCACCAGGAAAGACTCTGAATTAGAATGATTGGCCAAAGACCACCCGGAAACTAATCCCATCACCATAAAACCCGAGACTGCGAGCGACGCGGCACAGCAGTTCTCCTGGGTTCCCTTACCCTACTGCTCTCCACCCGGGTGCCCTTTCCCAGAACCAGTACAATATTGTAAAGTAATTAGCCTCCAATTAAAATAAATAAATTTAAATTAAAAAAAAAAGAAAAAAAAATCTCTTCCTTTGTCAGCACATGTGTCTTCTCGGACAATTCATTTCTGAGTGTTAGATCAGAGCCCAGTTTTGGGCCCTGGAAGGGGTCTGCCTTCCTGCAACATATACATTGCTGTAGGTAAATGTGTGTGTGTGTGTGTGTGGATACACACACACACACACACTTTTTCAGATTCTTTTTGGCAGGAGCTCTTATATGATAAAGAATAAGGCAAAAGCAAGGAAGTATAGAGCCCAGAGTTGGCTTGCATATTTTACACAAGCAAGCGAGAGTGTAGGTGAGCAAAATGTGCCACCCCAAAATATCTGTTTGGCATGAGAATTATTTTGAACTGAAAACAAGCAGGTCCCAAAAGACTCAGGAAGAAACTTTGACCTTCTCCCTAATTGCCTAAAAGAATTCAGATAGAGGGCTTTTCCTGGAATAGAGCTATCACCAGAGATATCTGCAAAGACTATGGGCTAGGAGTGGTGGGGAAACTCAACAGGGCCCAGCGATCAGGATCCACTCTGTGTCTCGTAGTTTCTGCCTGGCCCGGCAAACATTTGTTTACCAAACATTTGCTTTCCCATCTCCGTGTGAATTGCCCTCTTCCCTCTTGAAATCCCAAACCACTACCCCAACACCCTCTTTGTTTTTAGCTAAATATGGTATATAAGGTTAGAGTTTGGACTATTTTGCAAGTTACTCAGTTTTCCTGTGTCTTTCCCAGGTATGCATGCTATTAAACTTTTATTTTCTTCTGATCATCTCTCTCATGCTGACTTAATTCTTGGGTTAGCCAGAAGAACCTAGAAGGAAAATTTCTATTGGCTGTCTTGGGTCTTCCTCCCTGCATGGGCTTTTTTCTAGTGAGTGGGGGCTACTCTCTAGTCATGGTATGTGGGCTTCTCATTGAGGTGGCTTCTCTTGTTTCACAGCATGGGCTCTAGGTTGTGTGGGCTTCAGCAGTTGTGGTTCCTGGGATTTAGAGCACGGGGTCAATAGTTGTGATGCATGGGCTTAAGTTACTCCAAGGCATGTGGGATCTTCCAAGACCAGCAATTGAACCAATGTCTCCTGCATTGGCAGGAAGATCCTTTACCACTGAGAAACCAGGGAAGCCATTCCAGAAACTTCAGACATTCAGATTACCTGACCAGGAGGAATAGTATATAAGGAAAAGCTAGGCTCCTAAAATGCTTGCCACCCTGCCTTTGTTCATGGCTTTGTAGGAGAGGCCCTCGGATCATCTTTCAGAGTCTACCAAATCTTAATTCACATGAAATCAATGGCAATTTTATTTCTCAGACCACAGCAAAAGTGAAATATCAGGCTAGAAGGTACTAGGTTATAAGAGAGAGTTTCTACGATAAAGGAAGTAACTATTGTTCTCCTGATATAGTAGGAGACTTTAGGAAAACATGACTGCTGTTGTTCAGTTGCTCAGTTGTGTCCGACTCTTTGTGACCCCATGGACTGTAGCACACCAGACTTCCCTGTCCATCACCATCTCCTGGAGCTTGCTCAAACTCATGTCCATTGAGTCGATGATGCCATCCAACCATCTCATCCTCTGTCATCCCCTTCTCCTCCTGCCTTCAATCTTTCCCAGCTTTAGAGCCTTTTCTAATGAGTCAACTCTTTGCATCAGGTGGCCAAAGTACTGGAGCTTCAGCTTCAATATCAGTCCTTCCAGTGAATATTCAGGATTGATTTCCTTTATGATTGACTGGTTTGATCTCCTTGAAATCCAAGGGACTCTCAAGAGTCTTCTCCAGCACCACAGTTCAAAAGCATCAGTTCTTCAGTGCTCACCTTTGTTACGGTCCAACTCTCACATTCTACTGGAAAACCATAGCTTTGACCATAGGGACCTTTGTTGGCAATGTGATGTCTTGCAAAATTCAAGAAAACCTGGTAGAGTACAGAAGTTAATAGTTATATTGACATACATGATTAATCAAGAAATGGAAAAATAATAGTTGTTATCTTCTGTTTAAGAAAGAGGGTGCTAATTAACTATTCTAGACAGATTTCCATAAATGTTTATAATACAAGAAAATTGCTTAAACATGTAAACTTCAGTTCCTGAACAAGTTGCATTAATACAAATCACATTGTTCCTTAAAGATCCTGGTGCATGCAGATTTATTATCTAACTTTTACATTTGAGTTTTTTTTTTTTTTTAAGATTTTATTATTTATTTACTTATTCTTTTGCCATACTGCGTGGCATGTGGGATCTTAGCTTCCCAACCAGGGATCAAATCTGTGCGCTCTGCAGTAGAAACAAGTCTTAAGCACTGGACTGCCAGAGAAGTCCCTCTGTCTGAGGTTTTTTTTTTTTTTTTTTTACTTTGCAATATTGTATTGGTTTTGCCATATGTATAACCAGTTTCCTAATTTGTCAGAGTCATTTGTTTGAATATTAACAAGAAGTCTAAATTATGCCTCTGGCCACACTTTTCCATCTGATGTTCGGCTTTCAATCTCATTCTCAATTTATTTACAACCAGACTCATAAATTTTCCTATGAAATAATAGAAAAAATATATATTTCTCTTTCCCCGGTTCATGGCACACAGCTCTCAAAACCCTGGTAGTTCCTTAATTCTTAAGGGCACTAGGAATATCTTCTGTTCTAATATTTGGTTTTTGATTTTAGCTTCTGACACAGAGCAACTAAATATCTTGGAATTCAGGAAATTCGCGTGGCAGAAATGGTTTTTTTTGTGCTAATGACTCTTGGTGGGATCTTGGATAGTTCAGGTTGGGGACTGGTCACCAGAAAGACCAAAGTATGATTAGAAGTGTGGAACTTTCAGCTCCATCTCCCATCCTCCAGAAAGAAGAGAGGGCTGGAGACTGAATTAATGATCTATCATCTCTGTGTGATGACAACACCATAAAAATCCCCCAAATGTTGGGGTTTAGAGAGCTTCTGGGTTGCTGAACACATGGAAGTGCTGGAAAGAGAGCGTGCCTAGTGAGGGTGTGAACACTTTGAGCCCTTTCCCCCATTCTTTGCCTTACACAACTCCTTCTGGATGTTTTTCTGTATCCCTTAACATGTCCTTTTATAATGAATGAATAAATATAAGTAAGTGTTTCCTGAGTTCTTTGAAATATTTTAGTAAATTATGGAACCCAAGGAAGGAGTTGTGGGAACGCTGATTTACAGCCCATTTGGACAGAAGTTCAGGTAAAAATTGAGGACTTGTGATTGGCATCTGAAGTGAGAGCTGGGGTACAGTTTCATCCAACTGAGCCCTTAATCTGTTGACTGCTGTTTTTCAGTTGCTCAATTGTGTCTGACTATTTGCCACCCCATGGACTGCAGCATGCCAGGCTTCCTGTCCTTCACCATCTCCTGGAGCTTGCTCAAACTTATGTCCATTGAGTTGGTGATGCCATCCAACCATCTCATCCTCTGTCGTCCCCTTCTCCTCCTGCTTTCAATCTTTCCCAGCATCAGGTCTTTTCTAATGAGTCAGCTCTTCACATCAGGTGGCCAAAGTATTGGAAGTTCAGCTTCAGCATCAGTCCTTCCAATGAGTATTCAGGACTGATTTCCTTTAATATTGACTGGTTTGATCTCCTTGCAGTCCAAGGGACTCTCAAGAGTCTTCTCCAATACTACAGATCAAAAACATCAATTCTTTGGTGCTCAGCTTTCTTTATAGTTCAACTATCACATCGATACATGAGTACTGGAAAAACCATAGCTTTGACTATATGGACCTTTGTTGACAAAGTAATGTCTCTGCTTTTTAATATGCTGTCTAGGTTTGTCATAGCTTTTCTTCCAAGGATCAAGTATCCTTTAATTTCATGGCTGCAGTCACCATCTGCAGTGATTTTAGAGACCAGGAAAATAAAGTCAGTCTCTGTTTCTATTGATTTCCCATCTATTTTCCATGAATTGATGGGACCTGTCAGATCTAACAGTAGCTCCAGGTATTAATAGATAGTGTCAGAACTGAGTTGAATTGTAGGACACCCAGTTGATAATGGAGAATTTCTTGCTGTGTAGAATACCACATATCTGATGTCAAGCACATTGTGAATATGATAGTATACTTTCTGTTTCTATGATTTTGATGACTCTAGATACTTCTTGTAACTGGGATCATAAAGTATTTGTTCTTTTGTGTCTGGCTTATTTCACTTAGCATAATGTCTTTAAGATGCATCCATGTCGAAGTATATAAGAGGGTTTCCTTCTTTTTTAAGGCTGAATATCTATTGAGCTTTCAATTTCAGTGATTATATGCTTCATTTCTAGAAATTAATTTTCTAAATCTTACTTTTTGTTTTACTTTATGTCTTTAATAATTTTAAGCATTAATCATTAGTTTTTGTCAACCTACTATTTTCTGTGCTTGAGGGCTCTAATTTTAACTTTCCTTTTTTTATATGCAGACTTTAAATTATAATGAATTGTTTCCTTGTGTGCTTTACATGTTTTAATGCGTGCTCACAGATTTTTGTTAGATAACTAATTCAGGTACCACAAATGGTTTTCCTAAGTTTACTGTCTTACTAGTTTAAGACCTTAAATCTATCACTAATAATCTTAACCTAGTATTTTAATCTTCTTGACTCAGATCTTCATTTTTAAAACTTTATTTATTTATTTAGACTGCATCAGGTCTTGGTTGCAGCATGCAGGTTTGGTTGCTCAACAGCATGTGGGATTTTAGTTCCCCAGCTAGGGATCAAACCCACGTCCCCTGCATTGGAAGGCCAATTCTTAGCCACTGGACCACTGGGAAGTCCCAGATCTTCATTTTTATCACCCTCTTCTATATCCACAAACTAGATCTTGCCAAATGCCATCTAGAATGGTTCTACCTGTCTGGAATATTAAACCTCTATATCCTACCTTTTGACAGCTTTTAATTTTGCTAACTTTTGTGTCATTTCTCTGCACAAATTACAAGCCTCATCAGTATCTCTAGTCCAATGACCCACTCTTTTTTCCCCCTCAATTTGTCTTCTCTCTAGCATCACTTTGATTTTCTGTATGTTGAATACCCATATCTTTTGGAAACTCCTTTTCTTTCCTTCTACATGGTATTGGTAGGGCTGCTGATCACATGTTTCATGTGCTCTAGCCATCCTTATCATAGATGCGTGCCCCTGACCCAGGCTGTCTGGGCAATCCTTGTTAGGGATTGATATGTACACAATGAGAGCAATGATCAGGGTCAGCCTGTGAGGTCATGAGATGTAAAGAATAAATAAAAGTCGAGCTTCTGGAGGTTGTCCTGCCATGCATACTTGGAGAGATTTGGGAGAGAATGAAGTCAAACAGGAGCAAACAGAGCTGAGTGATGAGAACAAAATCCTTCCTTCTCATTTACCAGCATTCACTCCCATTTAACATCTAAATCTTCTTTCTCTACTGAACTAAGCTTCTCAAAATAGTAATTTCCAATTTAAGCCTCTACTTCCATATCTTCCAGCCATTTTCTCAATTCATTGTTTACCAGCTTCAACAAACCATGCCAGTGAGGCTGTCTTTGCTAAGGTTCCTTATAACTTCCTACTTATCAAACTCATATATTATATAAGTTTACTGCAGAATTTACATATATCCTATTTCTTAAAATAATTCCCTTTCCTTGAATTTTTGCAACACTAGGATTTTCTGGTTTTTCTAAACTCTCTTTTGATTCCTTTTTCTTCTTCAGGTGGGAGTCTCTTCCTTAACCACATTACCTAGGGCTCTGTGTAGGTAATCATCTTTTTTTTTTTCATGTCTTTCCTTTTCATACATATATACACACTCCTTGGGTGACCTTACCAATATTATAACTTCAGCTGTCACCCAGATTCAAATTGTTCCGAAATCTATATTTCCAGCTTCAACCATTCTCTTTTGTTCAGACCAAAGAAAATGACAATTGAGCAAAGACCAGAAGGAGATGAGGGAGTGAACCTTACATCTGGAAGACTATCATTCTAGAGTGTGGAAATAGCAGGTATAAAGGCCCTGAGATGGGAGTGTACTTGGCATGTTCAAAGAATGACTGAGAGTGAGGGGGAAATTAATGGGAAATGAGGTCAGAGAAGTAATGGATGGGAGAAGGTCATGTCATGTAAGGTCTTATTATAGATCATTTTAATGACCCAAACTTCTGCTCAGAGTGAGATGAAAAGTCAGTGGAGAGATTTTAGCAGAGGAGTGATGTGTTCTGTCTGATGTTTTCAAAAGGATCATTCTGTGATGAGAATAGACTGAAAGAGCAAGATATGAAGCTGGGTTATTATAGGCTACTGCAGTAACTTAGATGACACATGTTGGTGATCTGGACCAGGGTAATAGCAGTGAAGGAGCTGATTATGGATCTATTTTAAAGGGAGAACCAATAGCATATGATGACAGACTGGATGTGGAGTCTGAGATCATAGGAGTATTCAAAGATTATTGTCTCAAGTAACTGGAAGGATGGGGTCACAACTTACTGAAGTGGGGGACTTTGTAGGAAAAGAAGGTTGTGGGAACCAGTTATATATGAGATACCTATGAGACATTCAAGTGTAGAAGTCTTGAGGCATCTGGATAAAGGATGGAGTTTAGTGCTTAAATGGATTAGAGATATTAATTTGGCAATTATCTTCCATAAATAACATTTAAACTTATGACAGTAGATGAGATCATCACTGGAATGAGAATAAATAGAAAAGGTAAATATTCTAAGAACTGAGCTTTGGAGTAATTTACTGTTAAAAGGCAAGGAAGACAAGAAAACTAGCAAAAGAAACAAAGGAGTAGCCAGAAAATGGAAACAAAATCAAGAGAGTTTGATACCCTGGAAGATGATTGAAGAAATGTTTCAAGAAGAAAGGAGGGACTGATCATCAAATGTGGCTAATAGGTCAATTACATTGAGAACAGAGTATTTCAATGGGTTAATAAAAAGAGAGATTTCACTGAAAAAAAGAAGCAGTAGCTAGAGAGGGAAGTAGGATCAAGAGAGTTTTCTTTTGTTTATGTTTGTAATCTGTTAGGGAAGATCTGGTAGGAAGGGAATTTGTCAGAGCAGAAAGAGAATTGGGAGAATTGCTGGAGCAATGTCCTTGAGTAGGTGAGAGGAGATGGGTTCTGGTGCATAAAGAAAAGAACAATCCTTTTCCCGACACAGTTAAATTTGTCTATAGTAACAGGAGAGAAGACAGAGTAGGGTACAGACATAGGTAAGTAGATACTTACAATGGTAGCAAATGGAAATACTCTTCTGCTTTCTATTTTTCTCAGTAAGGGAAATGAGAGTGAGAGGATGAGTGAAGAAGAATTGAAAAAGTGGTGCCCCTTATGTCTTCCCTGCCTTTATCTTCTAGTTGTTTAGGAGAATGAGAGAACACACTGGGGAAATAAAATACAATTGCCTGGCAGCATGGGCCTCCCTGGTAGCTCAGCTGGTAAAGAATCTGCTTGCAATGCAGGAAACCCTGGTTCAATTCCTGGGTCGGGAGGATCCCCTGGAGAAGGGATAGGCTACCCACTCTAGTATCCTTTGCCTGTAGAATCCCCAGGGACAGAGGAGCCTGGTGGGCTACATTCCATGGAGTCGCAAAGAGTCAGACATGACTGAGTTGAATGCACATGTTGAAGTCAGGGATCATACATGTAAGAGAGACTAGTCATAGCATAGTTGTATGCCTTTCTCCATCTACCTTTAGATGTGCAAATTCAAGCACCAAAGAGCCCAACAATTGGATTTAATCAGTATTGATTTTTTGATTTTTTTTTTGTTAGACAAGTACAACCCCAAATGGAACAAGGCAGTTGAGGGTGTAAGGGAGGGAGTGGGATGATAACCAAACAGAATTTAAACTAGGTAAGGGGAAAAGTGATAACATAAGAGAGATGATGGATCATGAATAGTGGTTAGGTTAATGGACCATAGATCAGAGGATGGAGCTTAAAGGATTATTGGTATTGGGGAAAAATAGTGAGTGAAATGGAAAAGAGAAAGGTGGTGATTAGAGAGAGTGGAGTGCTTGGAATTAAATTATAGAAGAACTGTAACTTCTGGTACTAGTGCATAGCTATAGGAAGTAACCAGTCAGTGAAATCTAGGGGGACAAGTCTATGATGGTACAAGAATCAGAAGAGAAACCAAGTCAAGGAGTGGTAAGGAGGAGCTAGAAAGAGGAATATACTAGGATGTTCAAGAGGAGAGGAGGTCAAGAATCTGAAAAACTAGGTTAATGCATGGATAGAATTATGACAGTAGTAGTGTTGAAGGATATGAGCTAGCTAGAAGCTAAACTTTTCAGGAAATGGGGGGCAGTGACTTGAGGATAGCAGATGACTGTAACAAAGCAGTGGTGTTATAGTCTTAAAACACAAGGTTAGAAGCTAAAATTGCTCATCTTGTGGTCATGCATGACATCCTACTTACAAAAAAATTTTGCCTTAAGTTTTCTGCAGAATTTTTCATACTTCCACTTTCTTCAACTTCTCTTTTCTTTAAACTGTATGACCTTGAGATCACTTGATTCTCCTACCTGTCAATTCTACTTTTTGTCATCTCTTAGATTCTCCTTCTCAGTGGTGTTATTCCTGGCTCCCTATATGTTCTTTTCTCTCCTCACTATATGCACACTCCAACTGATCTCACCAATCTCATGGCTTTAGCTGTAACACAAATGCATGTGGCTTTTAAATCTGTAGCTCCAGCCACAGCTATGCTCCTTTGCTTTAGACCTGTATTTCTGATTGCCCACTGAATAGCATTAGGATGGGTTTTCCAGGTGATGCAGTGGTAAAGAATCTACCTGCTAATGCCGGAAACAAAGAGACACAAGTTCGATCACTGGGTCAGGAAGATAACCGGGAGTAATAAATGGCAACCCACTCTAGTATTCTTACCTGAAAAATTCCATGGACAGAAGAGCCTGGTGGGATACAGTTCATGGGATCACAAAGAATTGGACATGACTGAGAGACTGAGCATACACACATGCTTCAGATACCTTAAATTCATTCAAGACTGAATTAATTATCTTCTTCTTTAAACTTTTCTTCATCTTTGAATCTCAGTCACTAAGATGACTCACCATAATTCAATTCCTCTTTCTCATCTCCCAAATATAGTCAAGTTATGAATTTCTGTGAATTTCATTTCTCAACTGAATTCTATTTCTGAATTGTCAACACTGATTAAATCCAACTCTTTGACTTCTTCAAGGTCATATCTGTATATCAAAAATTTGGTGAAGAAAAAGGCATTACCCTAGTCTCATGGAAATATAGAAAATATAGTTATCAAATGTTCTATTTTCTATAGCACAGGAATGCACTTGTAAGGAAGATGGAAAGGATGTTGAATGTCTACTTATCACCCTGACATATCAGGTATGGGGTATGGGGCTTCTCAAAGAGGAAGAGAATTTTTCTATTTTGTGTGTGTGTGTGTTTATATACATCAGATAAGAAGTTTTCATTGCATTTTGATACTTGTAAATTAAAAAACAAAAATGAAAAAGTCACTGCTTCAAGAAGCCTTGCTTGATCACCCTATCTAGGTAGGCTTTTCCCTATTGTTCTCTAACTGTTCCTTCATTGATTTATCAAATACATAGAGTACCTATTTTGCATCAGTTACTATTCAGTGGTAGGAATACAGTGAAGAAAAGGGACAAAATCCATATTTTCATTGATCTTGAGAATGGTGGGGGGAGTCAAACAAGAAACCTGTATGGAAAAGAAAAGTAAATCTGTATGGAAATACACAGTGTATTTTTGAATAGTGATAGTGTCATGAGAAAATAAAGGATAATAGAACAGAATAAATGGTGGGGAGGCTGGGAGCAATTTTAGGTAGGAAAATCAAGGAAAGCCTGATCTTTGAGAAGATGAGGTTTTAGTGTAGATATGAATGATGAGAAGAAGGTAGCTAGACAAGGACCTCGGGAGAGAGATCTCCACAAAGAGAGAGCAGCAATTGTAAAGACCCTGAGGTGTAGGAGGTTGGCATGTTCAAAGATGCTGTCAATATCTCTGAAGGCCTCCTTCAATCACTTATCACAGTGATAAGTGATTATCACATTTATCACTTATCACAATACACTTATCACATGTAATAACATGTTTATTTTTGTTTACCTATTTGGATCTATATATATTTATTATCTTTTATTTGTTTATAGTCTTTTATTCCCATGATTCCTGAGGACCAAGGCTGTGTTTATCTTGTTAAAGATCCATACTTAGCACCTGGCACAGAGTGAGTAGTTCAATGTTTATTGAATAAATAAATAGTAACAGCTATTCAGTAAAATATTCAGTAGTATTAGTTATTGAAATGGTACTTTTTGTTTTCTAATTATAGAATTATAATTTTTACTATGCTTTTTCAAACTACATATCCTGTCCACTATAGTAAATAGGCTCTTTTCCTGTGCCTTTCCTCCCTTGAAAATATCTGTTCTAAGAAGTTTAATGTTAAAGTTTCTTTTCCCTTTTTTTTCAATTGTTGTGAATTCACCCTGTGATTTGGGTTGTTATCGGACCCCAAGAAGGGCTTTAATAGAGACACTCTCCTTTCCTTGGGTCACTATAAGCATTAATTATAGTTAGCCTATAGAAATGAATAAAGGGAGAAAGAAAAGTAGAATTTAAGGTGATTATGGGACATTCAAGAGATATCCAATCAACAGAGTCTAGGGAGACAAGTCTGTTTATGGAACAGGAATTGTAAGAGAAGCCAAGTTAAGGAGAGGTAAGCAAGAGCCAGAAGGATGGAAAAGAAAACTAGGATGGTGCAACGTAATGAGAGCTGAAAGGGGAAAACTTAAGGGTGAGGAGGATTCTGTAAGGTCAAATGCTGCAGCGAGCACCAGAATACAGAGTAAAGACCTCTGTGTCTAGACATTGGCACCTTTTATGATCGCAGCTTCAGAAGAGTGGTAAGGCTAGATGTGAGGAAATGAAAGCTTTGGACATATGCCATTCATTCTGGAGCTCTGATAGTAAAAGAGCAGTGATTTTGTTCCTCTCCTTCTTTCACACAGGAAATATCTATAGCCCATCTCCGGGAAGAGGAAAGTCAGGGGTCATACTCACTTCCTCTCTAGTTGAAAAGTCACATCTCAATCCATTGTCGTCACCTTGAAATTCAGGATGAAATGTCTGTCTAGTGACTCTGGAACAGGGTTCCCTTCTCTCTGTCCCACATCCATCTGCAGCAGTCTTCTCATACACTGGACCCCGAGGGAGAGGTTGGGTGGTTCTTTACTAAAAACTTCAGGTAAATATTCTAAAGCCACACAGGGTCCAAGCATTGTTTTGAGGGTGAATTGGGGAGTGGGTAAGGAAGATCAAGCATTGTTATTTTGGGTGTGGCTAATTTGCCCCTTTTTACCAACATGATATGGGGCAAAGCTTCATGGTTTAGTCCAGGAGTTGAAAAACATTTACCAGGCAGATATAATAAATGAAAGAAATAGGCAGGTCAGGCCAGGGATGAAGTGTAGAGTGCAAGTCCCATTTAGAATAGGATTAATGTTACTCCCCAGTGCTACTCAGCACCAGATAATTGTTTCTCTGTAGAAATGTTGTTCCACTGTGGTCAGATATCTGGAAAACAAAAACAAAAACAAACCAGGATCTTTAAGTGAATTGTTCCAATTTCTCATGTTACTATTCTGTTTTTGCATTTCCTTATAAATTTTATTTTCATGTTATTAATTTTTTAAAAAGCACTGTGGGGGCCAAATACCTGTAGATAGAATCCTGGTCTCCAGCTTCCAGTTTGTGATTGTTTTTTTTATTTGTTGCTGCACAGTTTGCAGGATCTTAGCTCCCCAACCAGGGATTGAACCTGGGCCCTTGGCAATGATAGCAAAACTCCTAACCACTGAAGTGCCAGGGAATTCTTAGTTTGTGATTTCTGGTTTAGAATGTAAGAAAGTATGCCAAGGAATAGTTTAGTCCTTTCTTAATTCATACTGGTCACTCCCCACCTCTACAATACTTCATGGCGTCCTGGGCCACTTTTTCTAAAGCACTCATTGATTGATTCCGGGTTATTTTCTCGTCCATCTTTATCTGTTGGCCCTGAGGGAAGTAGAAGGATAGGCAATACCCAAAAGATAGGAATGAGGAAAAGACTGTGTAGCTTTTCCAACTCTTTTAGTTTCTCAAATTCACAAGAAGGCTATTAGGTTTCTCTTACAGTACCTGAGATACCATGTGAGGTTCTGGAGAATTTTCTACCTTCTTGGAATTTCAATTCCAGTGGAGATATATGTCTAGATATATGGATATATCAATCATAAAATTACATAAAATCTTATAAAATTATAAGCTTTATAAATAATTGGGGAAATACAGGAAGCTATGAGATTATATAACAGACAGCTGACTTAACTGGGTATGAGGATGAATATGTCAAAGAAGACTTCTCCGGAGAAATTATGTAGAAGCTAGATCTGGAAGACTAAATAAGAATTAGCTAACCTGCTGTGTGTGTTTGTGTGTATGTGTGTAGAAGGTATTTCAGAGGGAACTCTTTATGTTAAGCCACAGAAGCAAGAGAGTTTGGAGAATTCTAGGAGCTGAATGAAGACCAGTGTGATTGGGATGCTGTGAAAGAAGGGGTGACAAGGTAGTAGGGATCTTGGAGGCCATGCCAAAGGTTTGGAATTGCCAGTTGGTGTGACTGGGGTCTGCTTAAAAGGGAAAAGGACTTTTCTTCCTTTTTATTACCTTTCCAGAACAGTCAGTCACAATTGTCTTACCTCAGTCAAAGCAGTTTAATGGTGATGCATTTCCCTCCATTTTATTAAGGAAGAAGCTTACTTTCTGGACAAAGAAAAAAAATTTTGGTAGAAATTTTGTAGGCATTGCATGTTTTCTTCCCTGATTACAAAATTTATCTTTTGGGAATGGAGCATGCAGATCTTCATGGGTTTGCCTACAGAATAGTAGATTAGTTACAGTTGGTTAATTCCTTTTGTCTCCCGCAAGAAAGAAAAAGGTAATTAATTACATGGTGAGTGTTGGGTGGTCTTCAGGCCTAGAGAGAGCTCTGACTGAGAATGTCCCATAGCAGTGGTGCCATTTACTCTTATGAGAAACAGTAGCATAAGGAAAGGCTTGGAGAGGGAAATCCAGAGATTTTAAATCTAGAGATTTTTTTACCCCTCCTTTTTGACATCCTAAGTTTGATATGTGAATTAGGGGTAGAGATGAGATTCCAAAGAGACAGTCTGTGAGGTAAGGTCAGAGGTTAGGGTTAAGATATAAATTTGGGAACCATTAGCTTATAAATGGTATTAAGGCAATGAGAATGACTGACATCATATAAGAAGAACATGTAGGTGGAGAAGTAAAAGGGGCCCATGTCTGAGCCTTAGCTCCAGTCCTTACTGGTCCTGCATAGGTGAAGGGGGTTCAGAAAGAGACTGAGAAGCAGCTAATAAGAAGGAGGAAGGCTAGGGGAATCTGGTGCTATAGATTCCAAAGGAAAAAAGCGTGTCATTGGTAATACATGTGGAGGAAGTTTAAAAGGTTCAAGGAAATATAAGAATCAAGAAGTCTATCTTTTATTTCCTGGTCTATACTGAAACGTAAGCTGTTTTTCTTATAAGCTCTTTTCTTATTTGCCTCTTAGGTATTCATAGACACATTCCTAGTTCTTGTTTTAGTAGTGATTCCCCAGTGCTATCCAGACTTAAGGTGAATTCTGGTAGATTTCCTACTCTTGATGATTTAGCAGTCCCTTCCATGCCATGATTTCTAATTGTTTTTGCTGTTTTTGGGGCATCCTAGATGTTGAAGATGTTTCTCTACCTGCCCTGACTTCCACATTATTCTGATTTTTTCTCCTTTGAAAGACCTTGGAAATCTTATCTTTTTCTTGATCTCCTTGAGAAAAAGGCACTCTCTACCCAAAGAAATTTTCCCCAAACTTTAAGCCATCTTGCATGGGCATAGACATAACTCTTCTTTATTCTTTGATTCCTCCATGACTCTATTACTGAAGCCCTTCCTTCTTCCTGAACAAATTTCTCAATCCTGTTCTGCTGACTGATAATATAATTAGTAGCCAATGTGTGTTTTAGTCATTCAGTCATGTTGGACTCTTTGTGACCCCATGGACTAGAGCCTGCCAGGTTCCTCTTTCCATGGAATTCTCCAGGCACGAATACTGGAGTCGGTTGCCATTTCCTTCTCCAGGGGATTATTCTGACCCAGAAATTGAACCTGGGTCTTCCGGATTGCAGACAGATTCTTAACCATCTGAGTCACCAGGAAAGCCCTAATTAATAGTCAGTATTTGAGATTAATTTAACTTTGGTGAATTTTGTTTTGCTCATTTACTGTTCCCATTATTATTTCAGTTCTTCCTTATTCAACTCTCCCACTCCTTCCCATTAAATCTTGAGGTCTTGAGAGCTGATCTCCATTACATAGTCTTCAGCACATGGGCTCTCTCCAACAGTCCTGGGCTGTTTAAATAAATTTTTAAATTTCAGAAGAATCTGATTGGCTTCAAATCCACCAAACAGGGTTTCCCTGGTGGCTCAGTGGTAAAGAATATACCTGCCAATACAGGGGACAGGGGTTTGATCCCTGGTCCAGGAAGATCTCACATTCATTGGACAACTCAGCCTGTGAGCTGCAACTACTGAGCCCATGCACCACAACTACTGAATGTGCACCTTGAGCCCATGATCTGCAACCAGAGAAACCACTGCAATAAGAAGCCCCCACTAACAACAACTGGAGGTGTAATTAATTGCTACATGCATTTTAAAGCTCTATTTGAATTTTAACTATCTGTAGGTAAAAACTTAATCAAAAGCCAAAAGAATGTCATAGAGCTACATGTTTTGACATTTAAATTTTGTTTAAGAAATACTCTTAAGCAAAAAAAAAAAAAAGAAAAAAGAAAAAAAAAGCAAGTTCTAAAAAAATTCTATTCTGGGAAAAAAGCTCTTTTAATATGGAATCACAGAACTTCCTTGGTGGTCCAGTGGCTAAGATGCCATGCTCCCAATACAAGGGGTCTGGGTTTGATTCCTGGTTGGGGAACTGTATCCCTCATGTCACAATGAAGAGTTTGCATCTCACAACTAAGAATTCACATGCTGCAACTATAAAAAAGATCTGGCATGCCACAGCTAAGAGATCCTATATGCCACAACTAAAGATTCCGTGTGCTTTAACTAAAAGAATCCACATGTTCTGATGAAGGTTGAAGATCCTCTGTGCCACCACTAAGACTCAGCACAGCCAAATAAACAAAAAAATTAAAAATATGGAATCATTAATAGTGGTTATCTTAGAGATTGTAGGCAATTTTTGCTTGTGAAATGTTTGAGTTATTTACAATGTGCATATATTTGTTATTTTATGATCAGAGAAAGATACACTTTAAAAAGATATATTAGAATGACTTCAATTAGATGGTAGAATAAGAGATTCTAGTCCATGTCCTACGACAGAAACACCAATTTAACAACCTTTCATGGACAAAGATACCTTTATGAGTACTCCAGAGTCCAGCTGAGTGGTTCTAGCACCCCAGTGGAACATAAAACCCAAGAATGAGAAAGGTGGCAGAAGCTTATTTAAAGAAATAATAGCTGAAAACTTCCCAAATCTGGGGAAAAATGGATATCCAGATTCATGAAGGTTAAAGCAATAGAAATAGGTTGAGTCCAAAAATGTCTACACTAAGACACATTGTAATTAAATGGCCAAAAGTCAAAAATAGAATTTTGAAAGCCTCAAAAGAAAAACGACTTGTCAAATACAAGTAAATTCCCACATAAAACTGTCAAAGGTTTCTCAGCAGAAGCCTTGCAGTCCAGGAGGGAGTGGAATAATATATTCAAAGTGCTGAAAGAAGACAACTGCCAACAAAAATATTTTATACCTGGCAAAACTATCTTTTAGAAATGAAATAGAAAGACTTTCTCAGACAAATAAAAACTGAGGGAGACCTGCCTTACAAGAAATGCTAAGGGAAATTCTTCATATTGAAATGAAAGGGTGCTAAACAGCAACACCAAAGCAAATGAAAGTACAGATCTTGTTGATAAAGGTAAGCACAGGCAATCCCTAATGGTTCAACTTACAATTTTTTGATTTTACAATCGTGTGAAAGTGTTATGCATTCAGTAGAATCCATACTTTGAATTTTGATCTTTTCCCAACTATGAATGTGTGATATGATACTCTCTTGTGATGCTGGGAAGGGCAGTGAGCCACAGCTCCCAGTCAGCCACATGATCATGAAGGCAAATAACTGATACATTTATAACCATTCCATACCCATATATCCATTTAGTTATTTCAGTACAGTATTTAATAACTTACATGAGAATTCATCAATACTTTATTATAAAATAGGCTTTGTGTTAGATGATTTTGCCCATCTGTAGGTTAACGTGAATATCCTGAGCAGTTTAAGGTAAGACTGAGTGACTTCACTTTCACTTTTCACTTTCATGCATTGGAGAAGGAAATGGCAACCCACTCCAGTGTTCTTGCCTGGAGAATCCCAGGGATGAGGGAGCCTGGTGGGCTGCCATCTATGGGGTTGCACAGAGTCGGACATGACTGAAGCGACTTAGCAGCAGTAGCAGCAGCAGATTTATTAAATGCCTTTTGGTTTATGACATTTTCAACTTCCACTGGGCTTTTGGGGAAATAATCCCATTGTAACTCAAGGAAGAATAATGTAGTATTGTAATAGTGCCACACAAGTCATTTTAAACTCTAGTATATTTGAGATTTTTTGTATTTCCATACAAATTGTGAAATTATTTGTTCTAGCTCCATGAAAAATACCATTGGCAGCTTGATAGGGATTGCATTGAATCTATAAATTGCTTTGGGTAGTATACTCATTTTCACTATATTGATTCTTCCAATCCATGAACATGGTATATTTCTTCATCTATTAGTGTCCTCTTTGATTTCTTTCACCAGTGTTTTATAGTTTTCTATATATAGGTCTTTTGTTTCTTTAGGTAGATATATTCCTAAGTATTTTATTCTTTTCATTGCAATGGTGAATGGAATTGTTTCCTTAATTTCTTTTTCTGTTTTCTCATTATTAGTGTATAGGAATGCAAGGGATTTCTGTGTGTTGATTTTATATCCTGCAACTTTACTATATTCATTGATTAGTTCTAGCAATTTTCTGGTGGAGTCTTTAGGGTTTTCTATATAAAGGATCATGTCATCTGCAAACAGTGAGAGTTTTACTTTTTCTTTTCCAATTTGGATTCCTTTTATCTCTTTTTCTGCTCTGATTGCTGTGGCCAAAACTTCTAAAACTATGTTGAATAGTAATGGTGAAAGTGGGCACCCTTGTCTTGTTCCTGACTTTAGAGGAAATGCTTTCAATTTTTCACCATTGAGGATAATGTTTGCTGTGGGTTTGTCATATATAGCTTTTATTATGTTGAGGTATGTTCCTTCTATTCCTGCTTTCTGGAGAGTTTTTATCATAAATGGATGTTGAATTTTGTCAAAGGCTTTCTCTGCATCTATTGAGATAATCATATGGTTTTTATTTTTCAATTTGTTGATGTGGCGTATTACATTGATTGATTTGTGGATATTGAAGAATCCTTGCATCCCTGGGATAAAGCCCAGTTGGTCATGGTGTATGATCTTTTTAATGTGTTGTTGGATTCTGATTGCTAGAATTTTGTTAAGGATTTTTGCATCTATGTTCATCAGTGATATTGGCCTGTAGTTTTCTTTTTTTGCGGGGTCTTTGTCAGGTTTTGGTATTAGGGTGATGGTGGCCTCATAGAATGAGTTTGGAAGTTTACCTTCCTCTGCAATTTTCTGAAAGAGTTTGAGTAGGATAGGTATTAGCTTTTCTTAAACAGGTGGTGCTGGGAAAACTGGTCAACCACTTGTAAAAGAATGAAACTAGAACACTTTCTAACACCATACACAAAAATAAACTCAAAATGGATTAAAGATCTAAACATAAGACCAGAAACTATAAAACTCCTAGAGGAGAACATAGGCAAAACACTCTCTGACATACATCACAGCAGGATCCTCTATGACCCACCTCCCAGAATATTGGAAATAAAAGCAAAAATAAACAAATGGGACCTAATTAAACTTAAAAGCTTCTGCACAACAAAGGAAATTATAAGCAAGGTGAAAAGACAGCCTTCAGGATGGGAGAAAATAATAGCAAATGAAGCAACTGACAAACAACTAATCTCAAAAATATACAAGCAACTCCTACAGCTCAATTCCAGAAAAATAAATGACCCAATCAAAAAATGGGCCAAAGAACTAAATAGACATTCCTCCAAAGAAGACATACAGATGGCTAAAAAACACATGAAAAGATGCTCAACATCACTCATTATCAGAGAAATGCAAATCAAAACCACTATGAGGTACCATTTCATGCCAGTCAGAATGGCTGTGATCCAAAAGTCTACAAGCAATAAATGCTGGAGAGGGTGTGGAGAAAAGGGAACTCTCTTACACTGTTGGTGGGAATGCAAACTAGTACAGCCACTATGGAGAACAGTGTGAAGATTCCTTAAAAAACTGGAAATAGAACTGCCTTATGATCCAGCAATCCCACTGCCGGGCATACACACTGAGGAAACCAGAAGGGAAAGAGACACGTGTACCCCAATATTCATCGCAGCACTGTTTATAATAGCCAGGACATGGAAGCAACCTAGATGCCCATCAGCAGATGAATGGATAAGAAAGCAGTGGTACATATACACAATGGAGTATTACTCAGCCATTAAAAAGAATACATTTGAATCAGTTCTAATGAGGTGGATGAAACTGGAGCCTATTATACAGAGTGAAGTAAGCCAGAAAGAAAAACACCAATACTGTATACTAACGCATATATATGGAATTTAGAAAGATGGTAACAATAACCCTGTATACGAGACAGCAAAAGAGACATTGTTGTATAGAACAGTCTTTTGGACTCTGTGGGAGAGGGGGAGGGTGGGATGATTTGGGAGAATGACCTTGAAACATGTATAATATCATATATGAAACGAGTCGCCAGTCCAGGTTAGATGCACAGATACTGGATGCTTGGGGCTGGTGCCCTGGGACCACCTAGAGGGATGGTATGGGGAGGGAGGAGGGAGGAGGGTTCAGGATGGGGAACACATGTATACCTGTGGCGGATTCATTTTGATATATGGCAAAACCAATACAATACTGTAAAGTTAAAAAAATAAAATAAAATAAAAACTCTAGTAAAAGTTAAAAGATAAAGGTATTAACTGTAAATATAAAAATCTATTAATGGATACACAATTTTTAAAATATGCATTATGACATCAATAGCAAACTATGTAATTAGAAATTTTTGAATGCAACTCTTCTATGGAGAGTTTTGCATGCAACTAAATTTAAACTATTATTAGCTTAAAATACACTATTATGAGATGCTATATATAGGCCTCAGGGTAACCACAAAAAAACACCTAAAGCAGATACACAAAAGAAAAAGAGAAAGAAGTCAAATCATATAAACACAAAGAATTATCAAATCATAAAGAGGACTTCCCTGGTGGCTCAGACGGTAAAGCATCTATCTACAATGCATGAGACCTGGGTTAGATCTCTGGGTCGGGAAGGTCCTCTGGAGAAGGAAATGGCAATCCCATCCAGTACTATTGCCTGGAAAATCCCATGGACAGAGGAGCCAGGTTACAGTCCATGGGGTCAAAAAGAGCCAGACATGACTGAGCGACTTCACTTTCACTTTCAAAGAGAGAAAAAGAAGAATAAAAAACAGCAAAATAAAAAAATATTAACAAATGACAGTAGTAAGTCCTTACGTATCAATAATTACTTATTAATTTAAATGTAAGTGGACTAAACTTTTCAATCAAAAGTCTTAAAGGTGCTTGAATGGATACAGTAAAAAGATCAAACTATATTCATTCTACAAGAGACTCACTGGATAGCCATAAGCTGAAAATAAAGGGTTAGTAAAAGATATTCCATGCAAATGGTAACAGGTATATGAAAAGATGCTCAACATCACTAATCATCAGGAAAATGCAAATCAAAACCACAATGAGACATCACTTTATACCTATTAGGGTGACAATTATTTAAAAAAATCAAACAACAAGGACTATTGTACAGCACAGGAACTGGTATAGTTCAACATTCAATATCTTGTAATAACCTAAATGAAAAAGAATCTGAAAAAGAATATCTATGTATCTATATCTGAATCAGTTTGCTGTATACCTGAAACTAACACAACATTGTAAATCAACCATACTTTGATGAAAAAAATCAAAAGATAAGTGTTGGTGAGGAGGATGTGGAGAAAAGGGAACTCTTGTACACTGCTGGTGGGAGTATAAATTGGTACAGCCACTGTGGAAAATCGTATAGAGTTTCCTCAAAATTGAAAAATAGAACTACAACATGATCCAGCCATTTCACTTCTGAGTATATATATACAAAGGACATGAAATTCATGGATGAACCTAATGGACACTATGCTAAGTGAAATAATCTAGATGTGGGAAAACAAAGAGTATACAACCCTATTGATATGAGTAATATAAAACAGTTAAACTTATAGAAGAAGACAGTAGAATGGTGGTTACCAAGGTATAGGAAGAGGGGAGTAGAGAAGGTGGAATAGGGAAGGTGTTGGTTAAAAGATACAAAGGCTCAGTTATGCAAGAGGAATGAGTCCCAGAGATCTACTGCATAGCATAGAGCCTATAGTTAAGAACATTGCATTTATACTTAAAAATGTAAGAGGGCAGATCTTATGTGCTCTTATCACACACAAAAAATTAAAAATTAAAAAGAGAGTGGAGGAAACTTTTGGATGTGATGATGTATTACTATTTACAGTATTGATTGTGATTTTGGTTTCATCAATGTATACTTATCTTCAAACTCATCAACCTATTTGCATTAAGTATGCACAGCTTTTTGTATGTCAGTTGTTCCTCAATAAAACATTTTTTTGAAAATTGGAGAATTCAACCCTGGGAAAAAGGAGGATTATTTCTCAGATGAGGTAAATGAATGGAATTAGAAAACTTGAGCAGAGACAGAACAGGAAATAATGTGGAAATGGTATACACAGACAGTGTATCATTTTTCCTTTCTTTTTGTGCTGAAGACCTGTAAGATTATATTAGTTCAGGTGAATGTAATTTAATAATAATAATAACAAACGTAAGAATACAACAATAATGATGGCTGACTCTTAATTGATTGAGCTCTTTTATTTGCTAACCACAATGCTAAGAGTTTCAGGTGAATTGTTTTACTTAATTCTCACGAAACTCCATTACTTCATAAACAACTCCATTTTATTTATTTATTAAGAATATTTATTGAACACTTGCTATATTTTAGGGATATGGTGATAAAATTATCATGGTCCCTCTTCTTGAAGACCTTATGGTATAGTAGGAAAAACAGACATTAAACAAATGAAAATAAATATTTAATGACATAATAAATGACATAGAAGGTGTGATAGAATAATAGGGGGATATATTTCAGATAGAAGGGCCTGGGAAGGTCTCTCTTGGAATGTGACATAGGTAAGCTGACACCTAAAAATAAGGAGGAGCCAGGCAGGCAGAGGAAGGGCCTTGAGGCAGAAGTAAATAGGTCTATTAACATAGATCATGAGAAATGCTGGATTGGAAGAAACACAAGCTAGAATCAAGATTGCCAGGAGAAATATCAATAACCTCAGATAGGCAGATGACACCACCCTTATGGCAGAAAGTGAAGAGGAACTCAAAAGCCTCTTGATGAAAGTGAAAGTGGAGAGTGAAAAAGTTGGCTTAAAGCTCAACACTCAGAAAACGAAGATCATGGCATCCGGTCCCATCACTTCATGGGAAATAGATGGGGAAACAGCGGAAACAGTGTCAGACTTTATTTTGGGGGGCTCCAAAATCACTGCAGATGGTGACTGCAGCCATGAAATTAAAAGACGCTTACTCCTTGGAAGGAAAGTTATGACCAACCTAGATAGCATATTCAAAAGCACAGACATTACTCTGCCAACAAAGGTCCGTCTAGTCAAGGCTATGGTTTTTCCAGTGGTCATGTATGGATGTGAGAGTTGGACTGTGAAGAAAGCTGAGCGCTGAAGAATTGATGCTTTTGAACTGTGGTGTTAGAGAAGGCTCTTGAGAGTCCCTCGGACTGCAAGGAGATCCAACCAGTCCATTCTGAAGGAGATCAACCCTGGGATTTCTTTGGAGGGAATAATGCTGAAGCTGAAATTCCAGTACTTTGGCCACCGCATGCAAAGAGTTAACTCATTGGAAAAGACTCTGATGCTGGGAGGGATTGGGGGCAGGGGGAGGAGGAGATGACAGAGGATGAGATGGCTGGATGGCATCACTGACTTGATGGATGCGAGTCTGAGTGAACTCCGGGAGTTTGTGATGTACAGGGAGGCCTGGCATGCTGCGATTCATGGGGTTGCAAAGAGTTGGACATGACTGAGCGACTGAACTGAACTGAACATAGATCATTCTTTCCTCTAATAAGAGAGATAAAAGAAGGTCTAAAAGGCTAAATAGAGATAGTGGAGGAAGAATGATGCTAGTTGAGGGTGGGATGGGCCAGACTGTCTAAAGCCATGTATATTCAACTTTTATCCTGAGTGCATTAGGAAGTCTTGAAATATTTTAAGCAGCCAAGTGAAGGATCTGATTTATGTTAAAAACAATGCTTTGGCTATGTCATGGAGAATGGATTGGAGGGAGCCAAGAGCAAATATTGGGGAGAATTGCTCTGAGTTTATTGTAGCATTCAGGTTGAGAGGATAATGGTTGTACATCGGATGGTGGTTGCAGATTTGGAGAAAAGTGGAGAGGTCCACTAATTGGAGGTAGACCAAAGGGCCTGGTTATAGAGAAGCTGAGTTCAGTTCAGTTCAGTCGCTCAGTTGTCTTTGACTCTTTGTGACACACACCGTGGACTGAAGCCAGTGATAACTTAAGTCCTTCATTTGTATAATAGGGCTGATCCACTGCTAGCTTCCTTTTTCAGTGTAGGAGACCAAAGCTGGAAGAGGTTAGGTAGCATGTTCCAGGAGATACATCTAGTAAATGATGTATTATGATAAGACCATGGGGTCCGCTCCAGAGAAAATACACATAACCAGCACACTGTATTCCCTCCCAGTGAGTTACAGTCCTGCTGCTTTCTAAAAGGAGAGAACTGGTTGTCTTCTGAATTATAGCCTCTCTGCCAACCATGAGTCCATTTGCTTAGTTACCTTAGAGAAAGTCAAGAACCAGACTCTTTTTTTTTTTTTAACTCTTTCCCCCGGTAACCGTAAGTTCATTCTTTAAGTCTGTGAATCTGTTTCTGCTTTGTAAATAAGTTCATTTGTATCATTTGTTAAAAAGAGCTGCATATCACTTAGTATAATAATCTCCAGGTCCACCCATGTTGCTGCAAATGGCATTATTTCATTCTTTTTGATGGCTGAGTAATATTCCATTGTATAAGTGTACCACATCTTCATTATCTATTCTTCTATTGGTGTACACTTAGGTTGCTTCCATGTCTTGGCTATTGTAAATCATGCTTCAATGAATGTTGGAGTGCATATATTCTTTTGAGCCACTTTTTTCTTCAGATGTATGCCCAATATTGGAATTGCTGAATCTCATGGTAGCTCTACTTTTAGTTTTTAAAGGAAACTCCTTACTGTTCTCCATTGTGGCTGTATGAATTTACATTCCCACCAACAGTGTAGGAGGGTTCCCTTTTCTCCACATCCTCTCCAGTATTTATTGTTTGCAGATTTCTTTGGCTACTCAGGGTCTTTTGTATCTTAATACAAATTTTAAGATATTTTGTTCTAGTTCTGTGAAAAATGCTATTGGTAATTTGACAGAGATTTCATTGAATCTATAGATCGCCTTGGGTAATATAGTCATTTTGACAATGTTGACTCATCCAATCCAAGAAAACGATATATGTTTCCATCTGCTTGTGTGGTCTTTGATTTCTTTCATCAGTGTGTTATAGTTTTTGAAGTACAGGTTTTTGTTTCCTTAGGTAGGTTTATTCCTAAGTATTTTATTCTTTTTGATGCTGTGGTAGATGGCGTTATTTCTTGAATTTATCTTTCTGATCTTTTGTTGTTGGTGTATAGAAATGTAACAGATCTCTCTGCATTAATTTTGTATCTTGCAACTTTACCAAATTCCTTGATGAGCTCTAGTAGTTTTCTGGTCTCATCTTTAGAATATTCTATGTGTAGTATCGTGTCATCTGCAAACAGTGATGATTTTACTTCTTTTCCAATTTGGGTTTCTTTTCTTTTCTTCTCTGATTGCCATGGCTAGTACTTCTAAAACTATTTTGAATAAAAGTGGTGAGAGTGGACATCCTTGTCTTGTTCCTGATCTTAGAAGAAAAGCTTTCAGCTTAACTGTTGATTATGATGTTAGTTGCAGGTTTGTTTCATGCTAAGTCACTTCAGTCATGTCCAGCTCTGTGCGACCCCATGAACAGCAGCCCACCAGGCTCCTCTGTCCACAGGATTCTTTAGGCAAGAATACTGGAGTGGGTTACCATTTCCTTCCCCAAGGTTTGTCATATATAGCCTTTATTATGTTAAGGTAGTTTCCCTCTATGACCACTTTGTGGAGAGGTTTTTTTTTTCAGTTTAATTTATTTATTTTTAAAGAAATTTATTTATTATAATTGGAGGCTAGTTATCTTACAATATTGTAGTGGTTTTTGCCATACATTAGCATGAATCATCCATGGGTGTACATGTGTTTCCCATACCAACCCCCTCCCCCACCCTCCCTAAGAGTTTTTTAAAAAATCTTAAATGGGTGTTGAATTTTACCAAAATCTTATTCTGCATCTATTGAGATGATCATATAATTTTTATCCTTCAACTTGTTGATGTAGTGTATCACATTGACTGATGTGCAGATATTGAAAATCCTTGCATCCCTGGGATAAATCCCACTTGATCATGGTATATGATCCTTTCAATGTATTGTTCAATTCAGATTGCTAGTATCTTGTTGAAAATTTTTGCAGGTGTATTATATGATGTATATTTTGGCCTGGAGCAGATTAGAAAATGTTATTTGGGTCACATTCTGGAAATGATGTTATTCCTTAAATGTTTGATGAGGGTAAGCAGATTCAAGTCTGATAATCCTAGATATTCAAATTGTGTTGTCAGGCAGAAACCAAGCTCTGTTCTTTCTCATGGGATCAGGATCAGATATGTAATTCTGAAATTCCTTTGAAGTCTTTCAGAAACCTACACGACGTTGTGATGGGCAGCTGTCCTGGTATAAATGGGCTTTCTCTAATAGGAAAAAGAAAAATAAAGAAGGTCAATAGAAACCAGAGTGTCAGGCCATTTCTCGTTATAGGGGTGTCTGGAAATCACTATGGGCAGATAGGGATATTCACAGCCTAAGCTAAGATTAAATTAAAAGAAAAATAAGTAGCTTACATCACTTGCTGTATAGCAGATATTGGCATAACATTGTAAATCAACTATACTTCAAATATAAATAAACAAACAGATCTATATTTTTAAAAAGTAAGTTAAAAACTCAGTTAAGTGTGGTGATCCTAATATTAATACAAGATAACGTGTTTTAGGTGTGTCCTGAGACTTTCTGTAGCCTGTACTTCTGGCATCTGTAAAATGGTCCCTTTGCTATTACTATATTTGTGAAATCTTAGGTGTGAGAAGAGAGGTAAGAGTGTAAGAACAGCTGGCAATTATGGGCTTACCTCTTGGGGATGATTAACTTCAGAGTAAATTGTGGTGGAGTCATAGTTTTTCACAAGTTTTGGGATTTTTGTTTCCTGTAGAACACAATTATATTGACTTGGCTTACATAAAGAAATATGTACTCATGCACACATATATTCACATAAAGAGATATAAACTCATGCAAACAGATATATTCTTGGGAAAGGCAGTGTGACGAAAGAGGGATGATGTCAAAATTCTTCAGGAGGAGGGCTATGGAGTGTTTAGCAAGAGGAACTGGAAATCAAGCACTACTAGCTCTCAAATTTGTGAAGGATCAGTCACCTTTCCTGAGCCCCAAACTGAAGCACAACACTCCAGCAAACCAGTGGGATTATGAGCCAGAGAGACAGAAGGGTGACCTTGTTGGCAGGTGGTGTGAGGGAAAGAAACCATTCTTGTCCTGCATCCAACTCTACTCTCTTTCCTCCATTTTTAAGAACTAACCTACAGGGACTTCCTTTGTGGTCCACCAGTTAAGAATCTGCCTGCCAAGGCAGGGGACATGACTTTGATCTCTGGTCTGGGAGGATCCCACATGCCATGGGGAAACTAAGCTCGTGCGCCACAACTACTGAAATCTGTGCACCCTAGAGCTCATGCTCTGTCACAAGAGGAGCTACTGCAAAATGAGAAGCCCACGCGCTGCAACTAGAGAGAGTGACCCCTGCTCACTGCAACTGGAGAAACTGTGAGCAGCAACAAATACCTAGGGCAGTCGAAAACAAAAAAAACAAAAAACCAACAAAACACCTAACCTACACTACCAGAGAGTCATTGTATTACATCTTTGGTCTCAGATCTTTACTACCTATAACTGGAGGTATTGCCTGCTCTGTTTTGCCCCTGTGATTCTAATAGCCTGGTCATCATGTCATTGGGGTCTCCTTGAGCATGGAGAACTGTTAGAATAGGAATACCTCATCTTAAGAATGGCTCTGCTTGGAATAAAAAGCCTGATGATAACAGAAGTCCCCTGTGCTCATAGTTTTTGGCATTTTAAATGAATTAGGGTGTATCTAGGGTGTTATCAAAACCTCTGAAACTCTCCAAAGTACCATGTTTTGCTAAAGAAAAAGTTAGCAAATTTGTTGGAGATTAGATTCTTGGTTTGTTGTGAGTGATTCATCTTGTCATCAAGAGAAAACTGGAAAGGCAATTGAAATAACCAAGGTGAGAGCATCTCTTCTTGTTTGCTATCTTTAAAGAGCCTACTTTGCAAACATCTGTAAAGGGCTTTGTGAGGGGAGATTTGCTGTGGAATCCAAGATTTCTAGCTAGACCACTGCTTCCATTATTGAAGAATGCTGGCTCTCTTGACTTATTTTTCGTTAGATGTGGAACTGGTCTCCCAGGATGTGTAGTGTTATTTAGAAATGAACCATTTGCAGGTGCTTTATTTTGGGGCTGATGAGGAATTACTGATGCATGGCGGGGAGTTCCTGATGCCTGACCAAGGCCATCCTGTTATGTCGCTAGAGGGGAGGGGACGATTGAGGGCTGCTCATGCCTTTAGTGTCTTTCACAGTTGAGGGATTGCCAATTCTTGTCACTCTTTCTCTCTTAAGAGGCTCTTCTGAGCCCTGCTATTTTCCCTAAAAAAGGATGAGAAGTCCCCTGATACAGAATTGTGTCCTTTGGGAACTCTCAAATTTAACTGAACTTTATCCATCCAGCAGATATTTACTGGGCTTCATGCCAAGACATAGGGGAAGAGAGAGGAAGACATAATTTTCACTTCCAGGCAGCTTGTAAGTAAGCTGAAGGGACATGACTTACTGATGCATTACATAGTTAGATTAAGCAATGTAAAGCAGGGTATGAGTAAACATTCCACCGGCGTGAGAGCAAAAGGGTGTAGAAAGGTCCCAGACATAACTCTTGTCACTGCCTTCACTTCACCTCAGTGGTGGACATCGTTTGGATTTAGTCAGATGATTGTGACAAGTTAATGAATAATGACTGTAAAAATAATGACCATGATGGAGTATAAAGCTGAAAGTACTCACCTTGTTTGAATGGGTGACCTGAGCATACACAGTGTTCCCTGAAGAGAAGGAAGCGTACTCTAAGTTACTCACAGTTTCTGCTGTTAACACAGGAAGACACAATCAATGGCTGAAGAACTCTGGTCTGCTCTCCCAGGACCTTGTCAACCCCATGTCACTCTCTGGCCCCAAAATGGTAGTTGTTTGAAACATTGCCCTTCCTTAGGGTACATTCATGTTCCCAGTCTTGGGAGTTCAGGGTTGAACCAGAACCTTTTCATCCATTTGATCTATTTCTGACCTCATCTCCTAGGAGAACGTGGTCTTGAGCTACCCTAAAGCCTCTGAGTCTCTCTGGATTCACATGAAGGGAAGCTTCTGGGACAAAACAGCACTGGCTCCACGGGAGCTAGAGAATCTCACTGGTGAGCATAACGGAGCCAGATTGTCTCACGTATATAATACTATTCAACTTTTCAGAGCTCCTTAGAGTGGGTTTGATTATATTAGAGATGAGAAATTTGAGGCTTAGAAAGTTTTATTGCCTTGGTGCAAATTTACACAGGAAATGATCAAACAAGAATTTGAATGCATGCTGCCTGCAATGCAGGAGACCCCGGCTTGATTCCTGGGTTGGAAGATTCTTGGGCTTCCCTTGTGGCTCAGCTGGTAAAGAATCCGCCTCCAATGCGGGAGACCTGGGTTTGATCCCTGGGTTGGGAAGATCCTCTGGAGAAGGGAATGGCTACCCACTCCAGTATTCTGGCCTGGAGAATTCCATGTACTGTACAGTCCATGGGGTCACAAAGAGTCAGACATGACTGAACAATTTTCACTTCAAACTCAATACCCAAACCCTGGCTGAATACAGTGATGGGGTCAGGCAGTCATCTTTGGGCATTTGATGCTCTAGTCCTATCTTTACACTGCGCCTGCTGTTGATAATGGACAGGCCATGAGCCCTTTCACTGGCACTTAGCTCTCCATTGACAGGATGGGGGAATGGCCCTAATCCCATCCCAAGAAATTGCCTGAGTGACCAGTTTGCATTCTTGTAAGGGACCCTGTAGGTCCCACAGGGGATAGACTTTCACAATTCCAGGTCTTCTTCCCTTGCACCATCTGGTCCATCTGAATAATGACATTCTGACCTCCTCCTCTCTCATTATCTAGCCCTCTGATCACCCCCCCTTCATTTTCCATCTGGCTCTTGCCATCTGTTTAGTGACTGGGAGCTAAGAGTCTGGAAGCTCACCATGACACTGGGTTTGCTGAGTAGACAATTGAAAGAAACCTGAAAAATAAAATCAGGGAAACTGAAATATGTGACTGTAGTGAGAGAAGCCTTCCATCCTCTACCCCTGTAGGTGTGTCTCTGGAGTAACAGCCCCCAACCCTTTGGCACCAGGGACGGTTGGTGGAGGGGGTGGTTTGGGGATGGTTCAAACACATTACATTTATCGTGCACTTTATTTATATATTGTGGCGATCTCAAGATATTCTGCCTTGACTTTAGGGTTAGAGTTCTCATTCCTATGAGAATCTAATGCCACCGCTGATCTACAGGAGGTGGGGCTTAGGTGATGTGAGTGATGGCGAGTGGCTGTAAATACAGATGAAGCTTCATTCGCTTGCTCACTGCTCACCTTCTGCTATGTGAACTGGTTCCTAAGAAGCCCCATACTGGTACCAGTCTGGGGCCTGGGTGTCAGGGACCCCTTCTCTAGAGGATGTGGTGGGAAAGGGACCCAGAAAGGAGGGCAGGCAGGCCCCGAGGCTGGGTCCTGCATTTTCTAGTAGGACAGTCTCCTTAGGAGATTAGCACATGTGTATTCACAGCCCAAGTGTTGTCCCCGTGGACTGACTGAGCCGGGTTTGCATCCTCCCCACCTTTATCTGTCTTCTGCAAGACAGAGTCTTGTATCAGCCCCAGACTCTAAGTCTCTGAAGCCTGAGAGAAGTAACAATAAGAAGAAAGGAAACCTGCTACTTTTTTCCTCTGAACAAATATTAATATGAATGCAATGAAGAATATACATGTCAAAACAACCACAATGATAATCCATCTGATATCCAGGTATTCATTTTTCCCATTAATAACACCTGCAAAGAAAAAAACAAAAACAAAAAACGTTGCACTTGAGACACATTGAGTGAGGCCCAGAGTGGTATTTTAGAGCCTCTATTGCATCTCTTCTAGACTATCTTTGGGGGTTGGGTGGGTTCATCTATACCCAGAGGTTCTGGGGGTCTGGGCAGGATTTCTGCAAGTGGGAGTCTCATTTAGGCAGACAGGGCAGTGTGGAGCCTGGTAGAGACAGAGAGAAGAAGCAATCTTGCCTTCCTAAGGACTTTGCTCCTGGGCTCTGGGAGGCTTAGAGAAATGGTTGGTGGAGGGGGAGGGAAAAGGAGAGCATTCTAGAGGAGTAAGAGACACAGAGCTCCAGGGGGTGTGTGTCCTCTCCCAGCGTCACTCAGCTGTCTCCCATTGGGCCTCTGTTTTAGGAATCATAAAGGGCATGAGCGACACCCCACACCCCACAACACTCAAGGCCCTCAGAGAGACCTGAGACAGACTTACCTTCACAGACACTCTTGTCAGAGACAGAAAAGGATAAATAACTGACAGGATTCTCAGCTATGCAGGTGTAGGTCTCTTCACTGAGGCTCTTGGGGTCCCAGGATATAGAGAGATTTGCTTCACTATGATATGGATTTCCTGCGACCTGCCACCTGAATGAGACGTTATCATTTGGATTCTCCACAGAGCACATCAGCTGGATCTCACAGGTATTATTTTCAGACCACGTGGTGTGATGTGCAACTTGTAAGTTGCTCAGTCGTCCTGTGTGCAGAGAAGAGTCCTGGATGAAGGACAAATGGCTTGGCTCAGCCCTCTGTGAAAAATCTCTATCACCTCTATGTTTCCATGTATCCCACCTGACACTGCTGTATACTCTGTAAATAACTTTGTGTGTGCTGCCTAATCAATGGGATTGAGGCCTCTGGTGACCAAATGATGAGGGACGTCAGTATGAGACAGAGTAGGCAGTGGAAGAGAGGGAAGGGAAAGACTGGAGTTTTTGCCAGCTAGTCAGGGGATTTTGAGCTGATCACTTTAATTTTTGGAGCTCCAGTTTATTCCTGGGGTCCTTCTAGCCCTTGTTCACTGCCCTTTGTGTAAACATAATTTGAAGACTATGCAGCCCAGCCTTAGACAGTTCAGAAACCAGAAGAGCAGGTGCGTGAGCTCTGTTTCCTCCATTATCAGAATTTTCCTAGCTGGGATGGAAGATAAAAGCTTAACTTACTTGGAGAACCAAATTTCCCACAACTTTGTTGGGATACTGGTTCTCATTGGATCTGGTGCTGCCTCAAATGATAACAAAGAGATCTTGATGCAGAGTGTCAGCAAGTCAGAAAGGGGTGTGTTGAGAACTAAAGAATTAGGGAAGGAAGGAGTGAAGAAACAGAGCAAGCAAGCAGTTCATGGGAAGGAAGAAGTGCAATAGATTTGGGCATTTGAGAATACACATGATGCAGGTACTTCTGAGAGTGGAGACCAGAAAATATTACCTAAAACTGTGTCAGCAGCTGTGAATCAGTGTGAACATGGGAGCAGTGAAGGAAAACCTTCCGACCTAGACTTGGCCCAAGGGTTGAAATAAAGATGACCCAGTAAAAAATGGAATGACTCCAACTATCTCATTAGAAGAGATTAGGCAAAGCATTAAGTTTAGCTAACTGAGTAAGGGTTGTGGAACATACCTTGTTCGAAAGGAATTTTCATGTCATGGCAAGAGTGGATTTGGAGTTAGGAAGACCGAGGTTAGAATCACGGCTTTGTCATTTATTGGCTACATGACCATGGACAAATTTTAGTCTCTGCTTGCCCCAATTTCTTCATCTGTAAAACTGGGCAATAATACCTACTTCTTGGATAATTATGAGGATTAAATTAGATAGCACATAGCACAGCAATGGCAAATGTTTGGCTTGAATATTTACCTCCTTCAACCAATGTCCATTGCTGGATTGGTGCTGCCTCAAATGATAACAAAGAGATCTTGATGCAGAGTGTCAGCAAGTCAGAAAGGGGTGTGTTGAGAACTAAAGAATTAGGGAAGGAAGGAGTGAAGAAACAGAGCAAGCAAGCAGTTCATGGGAAGGAAGAAGTGCAATAGATTTGGGCATTTGAGAATACACATGATGTATTCTCAAAACATCTATATTAAAAACCTATATTAAGATCTTACTCCACTTGATGAATATATAATTACCCACTTGACATTTCCACCTGAATATAATGTATATCCCCAAGTCAACATGTCCAAAAATATCCTCCAGTTGTTCTCCACCCGCCAAAAGTAGAAGCCAAAGTCCTTGTGAAGGCTCCCAGAGCCTTAGATGATGTGACTCCCTATTTCCTTACTGACTTTATTTCCTGTTACTCTCTCTTACTCTGCTCATTGACGTTTGAGCCTGCCAGACACAGGGAGGGCCTGTGCTGGATAGCTCTTCCCTCAGATATCTGCATGGCTCACTCTTTCACCTCCAACTGGCCTTGGCTCTAATGTCATCTTCTCAATGAGGCCTATTATGACTCCTCCATTTAAAACAGACTGCTGCTTTCTGGCATTTCTGGTGGTCCTTATATTGTTCTAATCTCTTTTTCCATGAGTTTCTCTCATTGCTTACTTACTTTGTTCTTTGTTCATATATAATGTGTATTTTTATCATTGCCTCCATATCCTCTACCCAGAATGTCAGCACCATGATGAGCTCAGGGATCTTTGTTTTGTTCACTGATGTATCTCAAGGGACTAAAACAGAGTCTCAACATCATTCATGGTTAACAAATACTGTTGACTCAGTAAATAAACTTAACATGACTCACATTTTTCTTAACACTGAATCTTAGGCTGCTGCTGCTGCTGCTAAGTCACCCCAGTCGTGTCTGACTCCGTGCGACCCCATAGACAGCAGCCCACCATGCTCTGCCATCCCTGGGGTTCTCCAGGCAAGAACACTGGAGTGGGGTGTCATTTCCTTCTCCGAATCTTAGGCTGCTGCTGCTAAGTCAGTCATGTCCGACTCTGTGTGACCCCATAGATGGCAGCCTACCAGGCTCCCCCATCCCTGGGATTCTCCAGGCAAGAACACTGGAGTGGGCTGTCATTTCCTTCTCCAGTGAATCTTAGGCAGTTACTCCCAATTAATTGATATTGACCCATAAGATCAAATCTTTGCTATCCCTAGCCTAGTACTCACAGATTAATTGGTCAATGTTTTAAAAAGCCAATAGTTTTTATCTTAAAATTCCTTTGCACAATTGTAAAAACAAACATGTTGGTGTACCTTACGTCTGTTTTTGTGTATGTGCTTTAGAAGGAGAGGCACTCCAAAATGCCCTGGGAATGTATTGGCATTCAGTCTCAAGAGTGTGGTTGTTGCAGAAGTTGTACTTGGTCTTCTAAATAGTCACAGAAGAAACTTGTCTCAACAAGTATAATGGAGCCTGGTACAGGGTCAAGGAGTCATAAGCTTTAGGTTCTAATCTCAGCTCTGTCACTAACTGCTGTGCAATGTCACTGAATTGTTTTGTTTTTGGACCTCAGTCTAGCTCCAAATGCCATACTTTTTACCACGAGTCTATAGTGCATATTTGCAGTCACATAGAATTGAAATTGTACTATTTTTTAGTCCATACAAAATTAAGCCCAAGTTTTGACTCACTGAAGATCTGCAGGTTATAATCGGTGTTCAGAGAAGAGGTTGATGTGGTTATCTGGGCACGGTAATGTCCCACGTCTGCCATTGACAGATTGTTGAGCTGCAAGGAGTAGGACTCAGTGACATTCAGTTGATCTTTCCGTTTGGGATCAGTCACCTGTATTTTTGCTTCTTTTGGCCATATGAAGATGACAGAGCTTCCCTCGTGAAGCCAGGTGATGAACGTGATATTCTCTTTCACAGGAAACTTTGAGGGAAGAGTTACAGACTCCCTCAGGACCCCATTCACAACCAGTGGGGTTGAGCTGGCTTCTGAAAATGAGTTCCCTGTGAACACAGAAAGCAAACTGTTGTGACTCTCCCTTCCCTACCTCCCACACCATTTCTCCTTACGCTGCCAGTCTGTTAGAGCTCACTGATACTGAAGTCCAAAGATAAGATGAAGAGGAAAAGGGTTGGGAGGAGTGCTGAAGCAGACAATCACAGAGGCTCCACCAACAAAATGCCTGGCACCCTTGGTTGATGAGTAGTTGGTCCCAGCCAGTCTGCCTGTGACCAGCTGGATGCCACACTAGCTGGTCACACCTGGGTCATAGCCATACTATCTGACCCCAGCCTCTGAGTTATCTGGGCATGAGATGGAGAGGGACAACTGCATCCAATCCCTGGCACAGATTTCAAAAACTGCAACTCTTTACTGATGAAATATAGTTAAAGCTTGACATTTAGTAAATACCTGCTGTGTTCAATGTAGTAGGCTTGTGAGATTTAAAGGACTAATAATAGGAATTTACAGTTCTTATACATTATTTCATCTGATGCTGACAACAACTTTGACAAGTAGGATGAATATTATCATATCCATTTACAGACAAGGATCTGAGGCACAGAGTAGTTAACTAATTTTCCTAGAGTTGCCCAACTAAAGAATAACAGAGTTGGATTCAGATCCAACTCCTTTGACTCTAACTATTTTGTGCTCCTTGCATGATACCAGAAGATATCTTTTCTGCTCCCAAAAGATAACTGTCTAGGAGTTGAGAAGATAAAAACTGGTAAGTATAAAATTAATACATATAACTTCAAAGTAACATGTAATGGCTACACTCTCATGAACCTATCTCAGAGCCATTAATCTTTGAGCAAAAAAGGTGAAATGGTTATAATCATTTTTAAAGAAGATTCTTCCTTAACATCCTCTGCCAAATTCCTAGCATTTATCATACCATTTTGTAGCCTTCTGTTCTCTTGTTATCTTAACTTAATCATCTTATTTAATAGTTATCTTAATTATCTTTATATCTGAGCACAGAGCGTTACACAAAGTAGGATCTGGAAATGTTTGAGTGAATCAGTGAATAAGTAACCATTACCACTAGGATTCAGCAATATGTGAACTGGGACCTTCCAGATGTTCAAGCTGGATTTAGAAAAGGCAGAGGAACCAGAGATCAAATTGCCAACATCCGCTGGATCACAGAGAAAGCAAGAGAATGCCAGAAAAAACATCTACTTCTGCTTCATTGACTACACTAAAGCCTTTGACTGTGTGGATCACAACAAACTGTGGAAAATTCTTAAAGAAATGGGAATATCAGACCACCTTATCTGTCTCCTGAGAAAGCTATATGCAAGACAAGAAGCAACAGTTAAAACTGGGCATATAACAACAGACTGGTTCAAAATTGGGGAAGAAATATGTCAAGCCTATATATTGTCACCCTGATTACTTAACTTATATGCAGAGTACATCATGTGAAATGCCAGGGTGGAGGAATTACAACCTGGGATCAAGATTGCCTAGAAAAATATCAGCAGCCTCAGATATGGAGATGATACCACTCTAATGGTAGAAAGTGAAGAGGAACTAAAGAGCCTCTTGATGAGATTGAAAGAGGAGAGTGAAAAAGCTGGCTTGAAGCTCAACATTAAAAAAAAGAGCTAAGATCATGGCATCTGCTTCCATCAATTCACAGCAAATAGATGGGGAAAAAGTGGAAGCAGTGACATATTTTATTTTCTTGGACTCCAAAATTACTGCAGAGAGTGACTGCAGCCATGACGTTGAAAGATGCTTGCTCCTTGGAAGAAAAGCTATGACAAACCTAGACAGCATATTAAAAAGCAGAAACATCACTTTGCCAACAAAGGTCCTTATAGTCAGAGCTTTGGTTTTTCCAGTAGTCATGTACGGATATGAGAATTGGACCATAAAGCAGGTTGAGTGCTGAAAAATTAATATTTTTGAATTATAGTGCTGGAGAAGACTCTTGAGAGCCCCTTGGACAGGCAAGGAGATCAAACCAGTCAATCCTAAAGGGAGTCAACCCTGAATATTCACTGGAAGAACTGATGCTGAAGCTGAAGCTCCAATATTTTGGCCACCTGATGCAAAGAGCCAATTCATTGGGAAAGTCTCTGATGCTGGAAAGATTGATAGCAGGCAGAGATGGGGGCAACAAAGGATGAGATGGTTGGATGGCATCATCAACACAATGAATATGAGTTTAAGAAAGCTCTGGGAAATGGTGAAGAACAAGGAAGCCTGGCATGCTGCAGTCCATGAGGTCGCAGAGTTGGATGTGATTTAGAGACTGAACAATAACAACTATTACCACAACCTCAACTTTCTTAAGACCCCTTAGTTCTCAGGAGAGAATCTGAGTAGGGGAGGAAATATCTCTTAGGATTTTTGTGCTCAACTCCTGGGTGAGCTCGCACTTCCTCTCTCTCAAATTGTCATATGCATGCCTGTCACATGAAAACGACTTCACCCCTTACTACATTTTTCCATCAGCATTGTAACCTGCTGTTGTTTGTCATTTGGCCCTTCTTCCCTCTTGGAATAACACGCGTGAATATCACAAGCAAAATCTTGAGTGAAAAAAGAAAATTCAGATACAAATAGAATACAGTGGCATGCTTCCATTTATTTAAAGTTTAAAAACAAGCAAAATAAATCTATTCTTTTAAAAGTTGGGATAGGGTTACCTTTGCAGTGGAGGGAGAGCAAGTAGGAGGGAGCATAGTGGGGGCTTTCTGGGCTGCTGGTTATGTGCCTTATCTTAACCTGTGTCCGGATACACAGATTTGTTCATTTTATGATGACTCATTGAGCTGACACTTAGGATTTGCAGTTTTCTCTATTTCAGTAAAAGAGGTTAAACAACAAAAAGCAAAACAAAATAATTGCAATGGCCTATGTGGGACAAGAGCTTCCCTGGTGGCTCAGATGGTAAAGAGTCTGCCTGCAGTGTGGGAGACCTGGGCTCGATCCCTGGGTCAAGAAGATCCCTTGGAGAAGGAAATGTCAACCCACTCCAGGACTCTTGCCTGGAAAGTCCCATGGACAGAGGAGCCTGGCAGGCTACAATCCATGGGGTCACAAAGAGTCAGACATGACTGAGCGACATCACTTTCTATGAGGGACAAAATGATCTGATTCTTTTTCTCTCTGGCCTAATTTCCTATAACTTTCCACCTTCTTCCCTTCCTAGCTCACATTATGCTGGCCTGGTTCTTCCTTGAAAGGCCAGGGTTGTACACTTGTAATTGCCTCTGTCTGGAATGCCCTTCGCCCAGGTATCCACATGGCTCACTCTTTTTGTCTCCATAAGGTCTTTAACTTAAACTTGCCCTCTCAAGGAGGTCTTCTATGACTACACTTTCCTCACCACCAGTCCTCACTGCTGTACACTCACTGCCTTTGAATTTGTTTTTCTCTGTAATATTGTCTACCACACTTTGTAATTAGCATATTTGTTTTACTGTTCTTTCCCCCTTCCACTAGAATATAAGCTCCATGAAAGCAAGAATTTTTGCCTGTCTTGTTCAGTGTGGTGGACACTCTTGAACAGTGCTTGGCACATAGTAGGCCCTGGTGGTTCAGTGGAAAAGGATCTGCCTGCAGTGCAAGAGATGCAGGAGATGTGGGTTCAGTCCCTGGGTTGGGAAGATTCCCTAGAGGAAGGCATGGCAATCCATTCCAGTATTCTTGCCTGAAAAATCCCACAGACAGATGAATCTGGCAGTCTGCAGTCCATGGGATTGCAGAGTCGAACAAGACTGAGTATGAGCATGAATATTGTTAAGTGAATGAGTACATCTCCACTCTTTATCTTGGAGTTACTGTGCCAAGGATGTTTAGGTCCAGTTCCTCTTTGTAAGGAATCTTGGCATATCCTGTGGCCAAGGACTCTTCAGGAACTGTTATTCTTTGTCTAGTACAGACTTTTAAGCTTTGTTTTTACAGGTTGAAATCCTTCATTTATTTAGCAATCATTTTACTATTTGCTCAGCTCTATGCCAATTCAGTGAATAAAAGCCTTAGAAATCACGGCATTCAGAGCATATTTATTAGATTCCTTTTATATACCAGTTTCTGGGCTGATGACTGTGAATACAAATATGAATAAGACACTGCTTGTCTTTCTTAGAGAAGCCTGACAGGTAAACGTGTAGCTGTGGTGTGGCGAGTTAGGCATAGACCTAGGATAGAGTTTGCTTCCAGACAGCTCTCACATCACTAATTTCACCCTGCACACTCACTATCAAGTGTTTCTTTCTCTTAGCCATAATTACGAGGTTGCTTTCCTCTATTTTGCATACTCTTGAGTGTAGGGATTATGCTTATTATCTCTGTAACCCTAGCCTTTAGCACAATTTTGAGCCCAATAAATGTCAAGTTGATAAGAGGTATATGCTCTCAGTTCAGTTCAGTGACTCAGTAGTGTCCAACTCTTTGCAACCCCATGAATCGCAGCACACCAGGCCTTCCTGTCCATCACCAACTCCCGGAGTTCACCCAAACTCATGTGCATCGAGTCGGTGTTGCCATCCAGCCATCTCATCCTCTGTCGTCCCCTTCTCCTCCTGCCCCCAACCCTTCCCAGCATCAGGGTCTTTTCCAATGAGTCAACTCTTCGCATGAGGTGGCCAAAGTATTGGAGTTTCAGCCTCAGCATCAGTCCTTTCAAAGAACACCCAGGACTGGTCTCCTTTAAGATAGACTGGTTGGATCTCCTTGCAGTCCAAGGGACTCTCAAGAGCCTTCTCCAACACCACAGTTCAAAAGTGTCAATTCTTTGGTGCTCAGCTTTCCTCACAGTCCAACTTTCACATCCATACATGACCACTGGAAAAACCATAGCCTTGACTAGACGGACCTTTGTTGGTAAAGTAATGTCTCTGCTTTTTAATATGCTGTCTAGCTTGGTCATAACTTTCCTTCCAAGGAGTAAATATCTTTTAATGTCATGGCTGAAATCACCATCTGCAGTGATTTTGGAGCTCCAAAAAAATAAAGTCTGACACTGTTTCCACTGTTTCCCCATCTATTTCCCAAGAAGTGATGGGACCAGATGCCATGATCTTTGTTTTCTCAATGTTGAGCTTTAAGCCAACTTTTTCACTCTCCTCTTTCACTTTCATCAAGAGGCTCTTTAGTTCCTCTTCACTTTCTGCCATAAGGGTGGCATCATCTGCATATCTGAGGTTATTGATATTTCTCCTGGCAATCTTGATTCCAGCTTGTGTTTCATCCAGCCCAGCATTTCTCATGATGTACTTACTCTGCATGGCAGTGCAAAGAGTGAAAATGATGGGGCAGGAAGGGTTGGAGGTTGTCAGGAAACACATCACAGAGAAGATACCATTGTAGTATGGCTTTGAATAAAAACAAGAGATCCTTCATTGCTTGATTATTTCAAGAATGTCCTGCTCTTTCTTTGCTCTGTTGTTCCCTTTGACTGAAACACCTTGCCCACATTTTCCCCTTGGGTGAGCTCCTATTTATCCTTTAAGGGTAAGTTCAAATTGCTTAATTTTGTGGGGTTTTGCATTGATCCAGGAAAGTTGAAAGGAGTTTGTAGTGGGAGAAGAGGAAAAGGTATAGAAAGAGGAGAAGGGGTTGGTAGGAGTCGTTCCCTGCAGGTCTAAGAATAAGATTTAAACCTCTGTGCTTAAGGAAGGTGGTCAGAAACTGCTTTTGGAAAAGCTCAAAATTACTTTTGAAAAAGTTCAAAAGCTACTCTGAAAGACTTTGGACTGAAGGAGAGCTGTTTTGGGGTCCAGATGATACAATATGGCCCAGAGAGCACAAGGTCTTTTTCTCTACTCTACCTGGAATCAGCACTGATGCTTTGGGAATGTCCTAGATCTGTATCCTTGGCATGAATATTGATGTTCTCTGTAGAACATTGAGGTCTCCCCTAAGTGGTTCAGCTGGTAGCAGATTTGGTTAGGACTGGAACCAGAAGAGATTAAGAATTGGGAAGATGTTTCATGACTGCAACAGAAGGCTGCTTTAGCGATCCATGGAAAGTTCTCTTTTTAGTCACTGGGGGCCACTTGGAGCGTGGGGTTGGTGCTGAGGTCTTGCTCATCCTCTGGTGTGGATGTTGAGTCAGCAGAAATTTGCAGTATGTTTGTTTACAAGTTTCACTCACTCTGGGAACATGAGTAGTGTCTTCATCAGCTTATTATGCCCTTAGAATCTGGCCCAGGGAACCTGGAATACTGCATAGGTTGAGATTAGAATGTGAAGTGACTTGAACGATTATCTGAATGATTTTTTTTTAATGTGGTAAGAAAAATGGAATATTTTTGAGAAATGAGAAGGAATAAAGAAAGCAGGTAAGACTGAGTTGATTCTGGAAAAATGGCAGAGAAACTTTGGGTTATCTAACCTAGGGGACTGGCTTAGGCCTATCTAAGGGAAAAAGAAATATAGTGGGCTGTTTCAGCTCAGCATGAAACAAGTTCAGAAGGAGGTTAGAAAATATATGAATAGCCAATAAGCACACGAAAAGATGCTCAGTATCATTAATTGTGAGGGAAATGCAAATCAAGAACCTCTATGAAATGTCTTTATATCTACTAAGATGGTGACTAATAATAATAACAACAATAAAAATAATTGAAAAATAAGTGTTGGTAAGGATGTGGAGAAATTAGAACACATTGCTGGTGGGAATGGAAACTGGTACATCCACTGTGAAAAAACTGTGTAGTGATCCCTCAAAAAATTAAGGACAGCATTATCATATGATCCAGCAGTTTCATTCCCAGAAGAACCGAAAACAAAAACTTGTACAAAAGTCTTCATAATAGCACTATTTGAAAAAGCCAAAAGCTGGAAACAACACCAATGTCCATCAGGAAGTGTGTGGATGAATAAGTTATGGTACACACATACAGTGGAATATTATTCAGCAATTAAAAGGAATGAACTCTCGATACATGATACAATAGGAATAAACCTTGAATACATTTTACTAAGAGAAAGAAGTTAGACATAAAAATTCACAGATCACATGATTTCATTTATATGTAATATCCAGAATAGGTGAACTCATTGAGACAGAAAGCAGATTAATGTTTGAAGGGGGGTAGTTGGGGAGAGAAATGAGAAGGGATTGCTTAATGAGTACAAGGTCTTCTTTCAGGGTGATGAAATGCTCTGGAGCAGTAGAAGTGGTGGTTTCCCAATGCTGTGAGTTTACTAAATGTCACTGAATTTGTACACTTTAATATTATTATTTTATGTTTTGTAAATTACACCTTAATGGAAAAACAAAACAAAACAAAAAAAAAAACGGAAGAAAGACAACAGTCTGCTTGTGCATGGAGACACAACTGAGACTAGATCTGGAGTGAGACTGAAAACTGGGAGGCTTGGAAGCCTGGCAGTCCAGTGGGCAGTGACTGCAGATTCTGAGAGGTGGAAAGACCCAGTTGTTCTTGATGATAAGACAAAATGTAAAACAACTCTCTGCCTGTGGTGAGCAACAATAAACATTGATAGGTATGGATGGTTGGTAAGAAGTAGATAATGCTGCTCAAGGGAAGGGGAGTCATTGGATTATAGTCTCTGAGCAGAAAAACCTGCAGAGTTTTTGGCTCAAAACCTCAGAATCATTTGGTTGGCCCATGTGTATTGGTTGTAACATATATTTCCTACTGCTGTTCTCTCTTGCACATCAGAATACCTGTATCTGCTTCTTGCAAACACACTCAAAGAACTAGTTCTTATTTCTCCATCCTTCCAACCCCATTGTGACTAAAGTCTCATACGTGGTCCATGGAACAGCACTGGTGTTCCTTGGGAATTTGTCATAAATGCAGAGACTTGGTCTCCTTTCCAGAATCAGCATTATAATAAGATCCCCTAGTACTTTGTATGCATGTTAACATTTGATAATGTTTCATGTTCACTTTTCACTTTCATGCACTGGAGAAGGAGATGGCAACCGACTCCAGTGTTCTTGCCTGGAGAATCCCAGGGACAGAGTTGGACATGACTGAAGTGACTTAGCAGCTAACATTTGATAAGTTCCCACCTAGAAAGAATTAAATGTAGAAGCAAGTGAGATTCATTTTCTCCAGGGCATGATGACGTTTGATCTCAATTATACCTTGAGCTTCCCTGGTGGCTCAGATGGTAAAGCATCTGCCTGCAATGCAGAAGACCCGGGTTCGATCCCTGGGTTGGGAAGGTCTCCTGGAGAAGGAAATGGCAACCCACTCCAGTATTCTTGACTGGAGAATCCCACGGATGGAGGAGCATGGTAGGCTACAGTCCATGGGGTTGTAAAGAGTTGGACACGACTGAGCGACTTCACTTCACTTCATACCTATTGGAATTATTTCTTAACATGGTTTATCTTTACAGTTAAATTTCCTAAAAGGAGCAAGTTATGGTGTCTGGCTCCTTGAAAGAATGTAGGCTGGCATGAGTCATCTTCCTTCATGCTTGCTTCAAGATTAATTTGTACCATACTCTTGTCACAGTGGTTTTCTTTTCCTTCCTTAATCATTCTAAACTCTTCCCTGCACCAGGGCCTTTGCACATGTAATGTCCACTGCTTTGAATGCTTCTTCATTAGACTCCTCCCTTGTTTGACTTCTCTTTAAATATCAGTTGAGATGCTACCTTTCCAGAAAATCCTTTCCACACCACTCCATCTAAAGAAGGTCCTCTTGTTTTTCTATCCCATGGTCCTGAAACCAAGCAGGACCCTGTGGGGCTCATGGACACAGAAACCTTTCTGTCCTGCATATCTTGTTTGTAGGGAACAGACTCCAGCATTCATGACTTTCAAATCTTCCCTGGTGTCTCAGACAGTAAAGTGTCTGCCTACAATGTGGGAGACCTGGGTTCAATCCCTGGGTTGGAAAGACCTCCTGGAGAAGGAAATGGCAACCCACTCCAGTATTCTTGCCTGGAAAATCCCATGGATGGAGGAATGTGGTTATGCTACAGTCCATGGGATTGAAAAGACAGACTGAGCACTTCACTTTCACTTTCATGACCTTCCCTTAGTTCCTAAGGGCAGATTATAACAATTGCTAATCTGGAAAGGGAAGGGATGCAGACAAAAGGAGGAGCAGTAAAAACAATGGTGCAGCCTTGGGGCAGGGTCCTGGTTCTGCCTTAGGGATGCACAACAATATCTTTGAGCTCTTTATACTAATAGAACTAACACTCCCATAAAATGGAAGATGCCAGCATTCTTCATTCCAGATTAAAGGAACTAGAGAAGCTCTTCTAGAAGACCACCTCAGGCCAGATTAAAGGAACTACAGAAACTCATCAGATTATCTGAGACCAGATTAAAATAGTACAGGCCCTGCACACATCCTAATCTTATTAGCAATCCTACCCTTGAATGGTTGCTATAAAACTCTTCGCCAAACCCTCCAGGTTGGAACACATGGTTTTCAAGAGCAGAAGCCTTCTGTGTCTCCCTTTTCCTGGCAAACCAATAAAACTATCCTTTTCTACTTCACCCATAACTCTGTCTCTGAGACTTGATTCGGCACCAATGCACAGAGGCCGAGTTTTCAGCATCAGTACCCTGCTTATTATCTTCTTAGTATCACAGTTTATAATTCCAAATACATTTATGTGAATATATAGCTGTTTGTAAACTATGCAGCATAGTAAAATGGTTATGAATAGACTCTGGAGCCAGTTTCCCTAAATTATAACCTTGTAAATTACTGCTTTCTTCCTGGACCTCAGAACACCTGCACACACATTCAAGTATGTTTCATTTCCTAAACCATTCACTTCCCCCACAGCAGTGTGACAGTAAGCAAGTTACTCAAGTGTTGTATGCCTTCATTCCACTTCCTTAAAGTGGGGATAGGAATAGTGTATATTTCATAGGGCCCTTATGAGAAATATTAATGGGAATGGGGAGAAAAATGGGAATTTTAACCTGAGGACATTCAGAATATTGAATTCTAGAGATGAGTTCAATTTTGCAAGGAGGTAAAGACAGGGATCTCTTGTCTTTGCCTCCGTGGCTCCTGGGCCAGGGAGTAGCTCTTGAATGTATAATTTTTTTCTCTTTCTGCTCTTGTACATATTCCCCAAGTTTCTGTCCTTACAATTTTATCCTTAGCTTTATTTATTATTTCTATGCTGTGAGTTCCAAGCCTCCAGCCTCAGCTCTACCTCTAGTCCTAAATTTCCAGCTGCTTTCAGGAAATTTCATGAATATCACACTAACATCTTAAAATTAGTAGGTCCAAAATTGAAATCATCTTCACATCATGGCTGCTCCCTCTTCCCCTCTCCCAACTTTGTAAACTTTTTGGCTATTCTGTCTGAAATTTCTCTGCCCCCAACATTTAATCTCTTCTCTCCTTGCTTGATTTATTTCCTCCTTATCATCTATCACTATCCAATATACTTATTTATTTTGCTTCACTTATTTGTTTTGTTTATAGCTTGTTTCCTCGGCTAAAATGTTAACTCCGTGAGGGCAGAATTTTTTTCTGCTTCATTCATGGTGTACACTCAGAAACTAGAATAGTGCCAGGCATCCAGTAGGTGCTCAATGATTGTTTATTGGATGACAATGAATTCTCTCCCCACTTCATTCCCATTGCCAGGTAATCTAGCTAATTCTACATCTGTGGTGATTCTTGCTTCTGCCCTCTCTTGTGCTGCTACCATTTTGATTCAACTGTCACTGTTCCTCAAAACTATCACAAGAGCTTGCCACCTACTGGCTAATGAAATCTGTGTGAGTTATTTCAAAAGGGGATAATAATAGTACAGACTCCTAGAACTGTCAAGAAGCTTATGTGTATGATGTAAGTATAGCATTTGACTCAGTGCCTGGAACAGTACAAGCCCACAATGAATGTTAACTATTTTTACCTGCTACCCTGGGCTAGTTCTGGGATAGCTTTCTTGTCTTGTCTTCTGCCCCTTCCTGTACTTTGGCCCCAGTGGACCACTTGTGCTTCCCCAAAACCTGACATGAACCTTCAAGTTTTCCACATAATGGACAGCAGGGAATGAGAAGCATGTAGGATCTGAGAATTCCTGTCTGGCAGATTAAGTATTGCTGGACTAGCTAGTCCCTGATTTGCATCAAAGGAAAGGAAAGCTGGAGAGTAGTTTTTTTCACAGTACACAAAAACCGTAAACACTATTTTGAGTGTTTTAGTTGGGTTCAGAAATTTCAGCTAAACAGAACCATAGATTTTCGATATTTTCAATGAGGCAAGAAAGAACATGTAGCCTACTTGTGATCACACAGTAAGATAGCAGCTACTCTGGTGAGAAGGCTTCTTTTCTTAACCTTGCTGCTGCTGCTGCTGCTAAATCGCTTCAGTAGTGTTCGACTCTGTGCGACCCCATAGACAGCAGCCCACCAAGCTTCCCCATCCCTGGGATTCTCCAGGCAAGAACACTGGAGTGAGTTGCCATTTCCTTCTCCAATGCATGAAAGTGAAAAAATAAAGTGAAGTCGCTCAGTCGTGTCTGACTCCTAGCGACCCCATGGACTGCAGCCCATCAGGCCCCTCTGTCCATGGGATTTTCCAGGCAAGAGTACTGGAGTGGGGTGCCATTACCTTCTCCGTTCTTAACCTTAGCTGTCTTTATATCACAACACGCTGGCTATAAACCCCAGTCGTATCTTAGAAAAGCTCATTTCCCATGCCCCAGCATATAATTAATTTAAATGCAGACGCAGTTGAAGCTGTTAACTCCAGATAATCTCAGGCTGTAAGCTGTTAAGTTGAGAGGCAATGGCAGTTTATCAGGCACCTCTGTGAGCCCCACCAGATCCCTTAGTAGAGATACAGACAGACACCTAAATGTAGGTGATTTAGATCAAGCAAACGGCACAAAACCAGGAGTCAAACATGACTACATGGGTATACTTCAGCATTTACCTGGGCCACGGCAGAAGAAGACAAGTAGGAGAGCCTGGAACAGCCAGATCATGCTCTTAGCAGTGGAGAATGGTGTTGGAGACTTCAAGATAGTCAGCGTTCTTGCCATTCTCTCATAAACTGAAAGTGCTTCTTATCGACACTGCCCGTTTCCTCTTAGAGGCGTGGCAAGACCTTCCCCTGCACTAAAAGTCCCAATTTTATTTTGCAAATTTGTTTACTTTTTTTTCTGAGCTAAGTGCAAAAATCATGTGTGATGTGAACTGGAATCTTCACTACTGTTAACTTAAAAAATAGTTACAACCTAAAAGTTGAGAGTTATGTTTTATTTGCCAGAAATTTTTAGGACTTCAGACCTGGGAGACAGCATCTCAAGTAACCCTGAGAGAACTGTTCCAAGGAGGTGGGGGGGGAAGGGTTAGGCTATACAGAAGTTTGCAACAAGGGGCAGGTAGTCCAAACATCAAAAGATTATTGTTAATTAAATATCTCAAGTTAAGGAATTTAGCGCTTTTCTATGTATGGAAGATGCAAGAGTCTGGGCTTACTGAAATCATTCCGTTCATGTGCATCTCAGCTCCCTGGGGCCAGCATCCTGCATTTTTTTTACATCCTTGGTTCCTCGAAGTGAGTGGAGGCAGCATGATAGCTGCTGGACCGCAGGTATTCTTCTCTTTCATGGTTACCCTGGAGGACTGGAATCACTGATGACTGTGACATTCTTGTTGATTGATATGATAGGAAATACTGTTTCCTACTATCTATATCCTTTCTTCTTTTATTTTGATTCTTTTTTTTTTTTTTTTATCGTGGTAAAACAACTGTCAACTACAACTTGGCACTTGCTATGGGCACTTGCTGTCTTCCTTTACAATGGTTAAATCATGTGTTGCTGCAGCTGCTGATCTTCAACAGCTCCTGAAAGGAGTTCAGGGTAGAGAATAAAATGAGGCACTCTGTGCTCTGGGAAAAACTGGCAGGACAGGTCTTCAAATAGTTAGGTTGCAAGAAGGGGGACCCCTTCCAGGACTTGAAAGTGGGTTCTTATCTAACACTCAGAAATGAATTGTCTGAGGAGACACATGTGCTGACAAAGAAGGAGTCTTTATTGGGAAGGGGCACCCAGGCAGAGAGCAGGAGGGTAAGGGAACCTGAGAGGGCTGCTCTGCCATGTGGCTTGCAGTCTTGGGTTTTACGGTGATGGGGTGAGTTTCTGGGTTGTTTCTAGCCAATCACTCTGATCCAGGGTCCATCCTGGTGGCACACACATTACTCAGCCAAGAAGGAAGTCAGTGAGAAGGATTCTGGGAGGTGGTAGGACACATGGCATCTCCTTTTGACCTTTGCCAAACTCTTCTGGTTGGTGGTGGCTTACTAGTTCTGTATTCCTTACCAAGACCTCCTGTTGTAAAATAACTCATGCAAGTGGTTCTTTTGGTGCCTGGCCAGGGTGGGTGGTTTCAGTCAGTGTGTTTAGTCTAACAATTAGGTATTTTCAGGAATCAATTTTATGAGCCCAATTCTTGTATCTCCTTATATCTAGAAAAACACTAAAATCCTTCCTGGTGACAACTGTTCCTTGATGTCAATCCAGGATTTTGGACTGACTCATTGGACTGACAAATCCAATGAGCAGAAAGTTTCACCAGACTAGCAGAAACCTTCTGGGAATATATGTGCTTGAGTGCATGTATTTCTCCTTCACCAAAATCACATGCATACCTACCTTCTCCCCCTGCCTCTTTGGAACAGTTTATCAGAGCTATCTGAGGTGCTGTCTCCTGGGCTGCAGTCCTCATTTTTGCACCAAATAAAACTTAACTTGCAGCTCTCATGTTGTGCATTTTTTAAAGTTGATACAACCTAAATTGTATATTGTGGTTATGTAATCCAAAACTTACTGTTTTAACTGTCAGTTCAGTAACATTAAATAAAAACCATGTTGTGCAACTGCCAACATTATACATTTCCAAAATGTTTAATTACCTTCAATATTGTGATTCAACTGTATCATTCAGATGACTGAATATATGTGAGATAGATATATCTGTCTTACATATATTTGGTCTTTGTCCACAGCTCTCAAAATCTTCAGAATTTCCTGAGCTATTAGAATAATGCAAACATCTTTTGTTATACTATTTGGTCCCTCATCTTCAATTTCTGAAATCACTTTTGTTGTTCAGTCGCTAAGTCACATCCGAGTTTTTGTGACCCCACAGACTAGAGCATGCCAGGCTTCCCTGTTCTTCAGTATTTTCTGGAGTTTTCCCAAACTCATGTCCATTGAGTCAGTGATGCCATTCAACCCCTTCTCCTCCTGCCCTCAAGTTTTTCCAGCATCAAGGTCTTTTCCGATGAACTGACTCTTCGCATCAGGTGGCCAAAGCCTGAGGAAGTATTCATTCAAACCTCTGATATGTAGCTGGGAGGTCAAAAGCCCAAGTGACAGCCTGCACTTGTGACTGGCATCTGAGGTGGTGGTGTGGGTGGGGGCAGTCTTATGGGACTGAACCTGTAGCCAAGCAGGACCTTATGGTGCCTTCCCCAGACTCAACCTCCCATCCCATGTCTTCTGCCTGCCTCTCTTTTTTTGTAGAAAAGTTTTATTCTCCAAGGCCTCCCCTGAGTCACAAAAGATGAGCTCAAGAATTGACTGAATTGATGTGAACTTGAAGTAACAACAACAACAAAAATTGGGGCCAGGAAAACTGGTAATGAATCAAACTGTAAATCAGCCACAAAGCAGCCACAGAATGTTGAGCTCCTCCCTGAAGGACATAGATACAGTGTCTGACGCACATTTCTGAGTTGTCTTACAGATACTAAAACCCTCACCAAACTGAAGAAGCTAACTAGATAAAGACAATGAGCCCCCAGACTGCCTGGAGTCTGAGGACTTATGATGTTACCACCTGTGACACCACCCTATTATTCACCATTAACCAGGCAGAATTGTGCATGAGGTGATCATACAACCTGTGACTCCCCTCCATCACTCTGCCCTTTAAAAAGGGTCCCTGAGAGCCATGAAGACATCAGGTTTTCTGAGCATCAGATGCCTGCACGCCTTGTTTGGCATCTACAGAAAACACTCTACTTTCTTTCAGCATAGCCTAGTATCAGTAGATTGGTTTACTTTGCACAGGTGAGTGGACTGAAGTTTGGTTCAGTAACAAACCCCTAACTTATGGAACCTGATGTTATTTCTAGGCAGAGAGTGTCCAAATTGGGCTGTATTATCAGTTCAGTTCAGTTCAGTTGCTCAGTCATGTCCGACTCTTTGAGACTCCATGGACTGCAGCACGCCAGGCCTCACTGTCCATCACCAACCAACTCCTGGCGTTTACTCAAACTCATCTCCACTGAGTCGGTGATGCCATCCAACCGTCTCATCCTCTGCCGTCCCCTTCTCTTCCTGCCTTCAATTTTTCCCAGCATCAGGGTCTTTTCCAGTGTCAGCTCTTCGCATCAGGGGGCCAAATTATTGGTGTTTCAGCTTCATCATCAGTCTTTCCAATGAACACTCAGGACTGATTTACTTTAGGATGGACTGGTTGGATCTCCTTGCAGTCCAAGGGACTCACAAGAGTCTTCTCCAAGACCACAGTTCAAAAGCATCAATTCTTCGGTGCTCAGCTTTCTTTATAGTCCAACTCTCACATCCATACATGACTACTGGAAAAATGATAGCCTTGACTAGACAGACCTTTGTTGGCAAAGTAATGTCTCTGCTTTTTAATATGCTATCTAGGTTGGTCATAACTTTTCTTCCAAGGAGTAAGCATCTTTTAATTTCATGGCTGCAGTCACCATCTGCAGTGATTTTGGAGCCCCCAAAAATAAAGTCTGACACTGTTTCCCCATCTATTTCCCAAGAAGTGATGGGACTCGATGCCATGATCTCAGTTTTCTGAATGTTGAGCTTTAAGCCAACTTTTTCACTTTCCTCTTTCACTTTCATCAAGAGGCTTTTTAGTTCCACTTCACTTTCTGCCATAAGGATGGTGTTATCTGCATATCTGAGGTTATGATATTTCTCCCAGCAATCTTGATTCCAGCTTATGCTTCATCCAGCCCACCCTTTCTCATGATGTACTCTGCATATAAGTTAAATAAGCACGGTAACAATATACAGCCTTGATGTACTCCTTTTCCTATTTGGAACCAGTCTGTTATTCCATGTTCATTTCTAACTATTGCTTCCTGATCTGTATACAGATTTCTCAAGAAGCAGGTCAGGTGGTCTGGTACTCCCGTCTCTTTCAGAATTTTCCACAGTATGTTGTGATCCACACCGTCAAAGGCTTTGGCATAATCAATAAAGCAGAAGGAGATGTTTTTCTGGAACTCTCTTGCTTTTTCGATGATCCGGCAGATGTTGGTAATTTGATCTCTGGTTCCTCTTCCTTTTCTAAAACCACCTTGAACTTCTGGAAGTTCACGGTTCACATATTGTTGAAGCCTGGCTTGGAGAATTTTGAGCATTACTTTGCTAGCATGTGAGATGAGTGCGATTGTGTGGTAGTTTGAACATCCTTTGGCATCGCTTTTCTTTGGGATTGGGGTGAAAAGTGACCTTTTCCAGTCCTGTGGTCACTGCTGAGTTTTCCAAATATGCTGGCATATTGAGTGCAGCACTTTTACTGCATCATCTTTTAGGGTTTGAAATAGCCCAACTGGAATTCTATCACCTCCACTAGCTTTGTTTGTAGTGATGCTTCCTAAGGCCCACTTGACTTCACATTTCAGGATATCTGGCTCTAGGTGAGTGTGAGTGATCACACCATTGTGATTATCTGGGTCTTGAAGATCTGTTTTGTACAGTTCTGTGTATTCTTGCCACCTCTTCTTAGTACCTTCTGCTTCTGTTAGGTCCATACCATTTCTGTCCTTTATCGAGCCCATCTTTGCATGAAATGTTCTCTTGGTATCTAATTTTCTTGAAGAGATCTCTAGTCTTTCCCATTCTATTGTTTTCCTCTATTTCTTTACACTGATCACTGAGGAAGGCTTTCTTATCTCTTCTTGCTATTCTTTGGAACTCTGCATTCAAATGGGTATATCTTTCCTGTTCTCCTTTGCTTTTTGCTTCTCTTCTTTTCACAGCTATTTGTAAGGCCTCCTCAGACAGCCATTTTGCTTTTTTGCTTTTCTTTTTCTTGGGATAGTCTTGATCCCTGTTGCCTGTACAATGTCATGAACTTCTTTCTGTCCATAGTTCATCAAAGACTCTATCAGATCTAGTCCCTTAAATCTATTTTTCACTTCTACTGTATAATCATAAGGGATTTGATTTAGGTCATACCTGAATGGTCTAGTGGTTTTTCCCTACTTTCTTCAATTTAAGTCTGAATTTGGCAATAAGCAGTTCATGATCTGAGCCACAGTCAGTCCCAGTCTTGTCTTTGCTGATTGTATAGAGTTTCTCCACCTTTGGCTGCAAAGAATATAATCAGTCTGATTTAGACATTGACCATCTGGTGATGTCCATGTGTAAAGTCTTCTCTCGTGTTGTTGGAAGAGGGTGTTTGCTATGACCAGTGCAGTCTCCTGGCAAAACTCTATTAGCCTTAGCCCTACTTCATTCCGTACTCCAAGGCCAAATTTGCCTGTTACTCCAGGTGTTTCTTGACTTCCTACTTTGCATTCCAGTCCCCTATAATGAAAAGGACACCTTTTTTGGGTGTTAGTTCTAAAAGGTCTTGTAGGTCTTCGTAGAACTGTTCAACTTCAGCTTCTTCAGCATTACTGGTTGGGGCATAGACTTGGATTACTGTGATATTGAATGGTTTGCCTTGGAAATGAACAGAGATCATTATGTCATTTTTGAGATTGCATCCAAGAACTGAATTTCAGACCCTTTTGTTGACTATGATGGCTACTCCATTTCTTCTAAGGGATTCTTGCCCACAGTAGTAGATATAACAGTCATCTGAGTTAAATTCAGATGGGTGAGTTAAATTCACCCATCCCAGTCCATTTTAGTTCACTAATTCCTAAATGTCGATTTTTTGCCATCTCCTGTTTGACCGCTTCCAATTTGCCTAGATTCATGGACCTAACATTCCAGGTTTCTATGCAATATTCCTTTTTACAGCATTGGACTTTGCTTCCATCACTAGTCATATCCACAACTGGGTATTGTTTTTGCTTTGGCTCTGTCTCTGTATTCTTTCTGGAGTTATTTTTCCACTCTTCTCCAGTAACATATTGGGCACTACCGACCTGGAGAGTTCATCTTTCAGTGTCAAAACTTTTTGCCTTTTCATACTGTTCATGGGGTTCTCAAGGCAAGAATACTGAAGTGGTTTGCCATTCCTTTCTCCAGTGGACCTCATTTTGTCAGAACTCTCCACCATGACCTGTCCATCTTGAGTACCCTACATGGCATGGCTCATAGTTTCATTGAGTTGGACAAGGCTCTTGTCAATGTGATTAGATTGTTTACTTTTCTGTGACTGTAGTTTCAGTCTCTGCCCTCTGATGCCCTCTCCAAGGGCCTACCATCTTATTGGGGTTTCTCTGACCTTGGACCTGGGGTATCTCCTCATGGCTGCTGCTCCTGACCTTGGACGTGGGGTATCTCCTCTTGGTCGCTCGCCATTCACTATTAGTATGGGGTAATTCGTTATTGGTGTGAACCCTCCCCCCAACCCCTGCCCCATCAACATAGGAACTGGGTACAGAATATTTTGGAACCATTAAGCAATGACTCCCTGATTACCTTGTCCTTCAACCTCTACCAACCTCTAATCTATGTTCCATTTCTATGAATTTTCTTTCCCTAGATACCTCATATAAGAGGAATCATGCAATCCTTACCCTTTTGTGCTTGGCTAATTTTACATAGCATGTCTTTAAGATTAATCCATTTGGAGCATGTATCAGAATTTTGTTCTATTTTTTATGGCTGAATAATATTCCATCATTTGTATATATATGACTGAGTCCAAGCTCACTCTACTTGTCAAACAACAGGTCAGTTAATCAAAAGACAAGATGTTGAAACAAGGAATACAACTTTATTTGGAAAGCCAGCTGACTGAGAGAGGGGCAGACTAAAGTCTCAAAATAGCCATTTTATCGGGGTCTGGATGCCAGTTTTTTATAGATCAGAGAGTGGGAGAGGTGAGGAGGTAAAGTTAAAAAGGTCATTAATCTTACAGATATTTCCTGGAATGGCTAGCCTTGGGGGGATGTGTTAATTTCTTCCTTCCTGTAGCCATCCACAGGTGGACAGGGTCCTGAACAAAGATTCAGGCAGAGGGGCAGGGTTCTCTGAGACAGGTCATTCTGTATGGACAGTATCCTTTTAGTGAACAAAAGCAATGGGAAACAAAGCAAAGCAAAGGGAAAAAACAAACAGATCCAACATGGAGACCATTCTTCCCTGTAACATATATACTACATTTTCTTCATTTATTCATCTGCTTATGGACATTTTTCATATCCCCTGCTTTTGAAAGATCCACTTTGCTTCTATGAAAGACCTACATTAGTACCTGTTTTCGCTAACTGAAGGAAATTCAAAGATGATTTTTGCGTTTGTGAATAAAGGCAAAAAAGCAAAAATAGTATTGAACATTTGTTTTGCAAGAACTTTTACAGAGGCAATATACACCCTGAGCATTGAGAGTGACACCACCAAGCTTCTTCCCCTGGAACTACTTGGCATATCGGCATCAAGCTGCTGTAACTTTGAACTGTGTCAGTGATTTATCTTGATTTATTTTGTGCATCTGTTAATAAGATGTTTCCTAAAGCAATTGCTTCTTTGGTTTATGCTCTCTCTGCTTACAAAAGGTTTCAGAGGGACACTCTAGTTTTGGATAGCAGGGGGAAATCTGTATTGTGAATAATGCTACAGTGAACATTGGAGCATGTGTATCTGTTTAAGTGTTTCCTTTCATACAATAATTCTATGTTTAGCTTTTGTCCTAAACTGTTTTCCATGGTGTTTTCTACACCATTCTACATTCACACCAGCAATACGCAAGAATTTCAATTTCTCCACATCCTTGCCAAAGTTTGTTCTTTTTTTTTTTTTTTTAATAATAACCGTCCTAATGGATGTTAAGTAATAGCTCATTGTGGTTTTGATCTGCATTTCTTTAATGATTAGTGATGTTGAACATCTTTCCATGTGCTTATTAGCCATTAGTAATTTTTCTTTGGAGAAATGTCTATTCAAGTATTTTGTCTACTCAAGCCTTAAATTTTTTGTCGTTATTGAGTTATAAGAGTTCTTTATGTATTTTAGATCTTAATCACTTACCAGATATATGATCTGTAAATATTTTCTTCCATTTTGGAGTTGTGTTACTTAATAGTATCTTTTTTTTTTTTTTACTTTTTTATTTTTAATTGAAGGAAATTTGCTTCACAGTATTGTGTTGGCCTCAGCACACATCAACATGAGTCAGTCATAAGTATACATGTGTCCCCTCTCTCTTTAACTTCCCTCCCACCCCTTCCCACCCCTCTAGGTTGTTACAGAGCCCCGATTTTAGTTTCTTGAGTCATATAGCAAATTCCCATTAGTTATATATTTTACAAATGGTGTATATGCTTCCATGCTGTAGTATCATTTGATGTACAAAAGTTTTTAGTTCAAGTGAAAATTGATTTACCTGTTTTTCTTTTTTTCTTTTGGTGTCTATGCTTTTGGTGTCGTATTCAAGAAATCATTGCCAAATCCAACATTATGAAGGCTTTCCCCTTTGTTTTCTTCTAAGTGTTTTATATTCTTAGCTTTGATGTTTATCTCTTTGATACATTTGAGTTGGCTATTGTACATTGTTTAAGGCAAGATTCACCTTCATTCTTTTGCATACAGATGTCTAGTTTTCCCAGCACCATTTGTTGAAAAGACTGTTCTTCCCCTATTGCATGTTCTTAGTATCCTTGTTAAAAATCATTTGTCCATATATTTGAAGGCTTATATCTGGTCTCTCTGTTTTATTCCACAGGTCTCTATGTCTATCTTATGCCCCTGCCACACTATTTTGATTATTGTAGCTTTGTAGTAAGTTTTGAAATCAGAAAGTGTGAGTCCTTCAGCTTTGTTCTTTTTCAAGATTGGTCATTCAGGATTAAATTTACTCAAAAACATTTTTTTTGAATCTGTCAAAATGATTATTTCTTTTCTCCCCGTTAATATGTATTAACAAAACACTGCAATAAAATAGTTCTTTAACAAAATATAATCCAAGTCTTGAAAGAGAGAAATCTTCAACCTAGAATACTCTACTTAATAAGATTATCATTTAGAATAGGAGAAGAAATAAAGAATTTCTAAGACAAACAAAAACTAAAACAGTACTTCGAAAAGAAGTACTGAAAGGTCATCTCTGAACAGAAAAGAATCAAGAGGCAATAGGAAGGGAGAAATTGAAAAACAAATCACTTAAATTGACCAGTATACAGATCAAAAAGAGGAAAAACTATTTGTGAAAGCAACGATAAACACAAGGAATGGCAAAAGAATAAACATGAAGATGTAAAAGGGAACATCAAAATTATAAAATGTGGGGAAGAAGAGTAACAAAATGCATATTCTTTTTCTTTTTTTTTTTTAGAATGTGCTTGAGCCTATATGATTATTAGTCTAAAGCAAGCAGATATAGGAAGGGGTTAACATACTTGAGAAACAGGGAAATCACAAATAGTAAAATATACAATAAATTCACAAAAAACCTAAATGAAGAGACCACAAGCATAAAATAAAAGGAAAATTTTTCAAGCCACAAAAAGAAAAGCAGAAAAAAAGAGAAAGGAACAAAGATGAAACAAAGAATCAACTGAGAAACAAGGTTTGAAATGACAATAAATATATATGTATCAGTGAAAGTGAAAGTGTTAGTCACTTAGTTGTGTCCAACTCTTGTGACACAATGGACTATATAGTCCACCAGGCTCCTCTGTCCATGGAATTCTGCAGGCAAGAATACTGGGTTGGGTTGCTACCTCAAATGTCAATGAACTAAATGCTCCAATCAAAAGACGTAGAGTGACAGATTGGGTAAAAATAAGAGCCCATAAAATCCTGCGTGCAAGAGACCCACTTTAGGGCAAAGGACACATATGGATTTCAAGTGAGGAGCTGGAAAAAGACATTTCATGAGAACAGAAATGACAAGAAAGGAGGAATTGCAATACTAATATTAGGCAAAACAGATGTTAAAGAAAAGGCTATGAAGAAAAATAAAGAAGGATACTACATAATTATAAAATGATCTATACAAAAAGAAGATTTTACACTCATCAATATATATGCATCTAATATAGAAGTGGGCTTCCCTAGTGGCTCAGCTGGTAAAGAATCTGTTAGCAATGCGGGAGATGTAGGTTTGATCCCTGGGTCAGGAAGATACCCTGAAGAAGGGAATGGCTACCCACTCCAATATTCTTGTCCAGAAAATCCCATGGACAGAGGAGCCTGGCAAGCTACAGTCCATAGGGTCACAAAGAGTTGGACATGACTTAGCAACTAAGCAAATACAAATGCTAACAGACATAAAGGGAGAAACTGATGGAATACAATAATATTAGGAGACTTTAACACCCTACTCACATCAAAAGATAGATCTTCAAGAATCAATAAGGCAACAGAGGTCCTAAATGATACAATAAAACATTTAGACTTAATTGATATTTTCAGGATACTACATCCAAAAAAAGCCAGAATATACATTTTTTCCAAGTTCACATGAAACATTCTCCAGTACTGACCTCATCTTAGAGCACAAAACTAACCTCAATCAAATTAAGAGTAGAGAAATTATTTCAAGCATTTCTGAGCACAAGGGCATGAAACTAGAAGTCAATCACAGGAAAAGAAATGAGAAAAAATGAATATATGAAAACTAAATGATGTTTACTAAAAAACAAATGGGTTAATGATGAAATCAAAAAGGTAAATAAAAATACTTTGAGACAAATGACAATGAAAACACAACCTACAAAATTCTATGAGATGCAGCAAAAGCAATTCTTAGAGCGAAGTTCATAGTGATATAGGTCTTCATAAAACAAAAACAAACAAAAGACAAGAAAAATATCATGTTAAAAACCTAACCTACTACCAAGAAGAATTGGAAAAAAGAAGAACAAGCAAAACTTAAACTTAGCAGAAGGAAGGAAATAATAAATACCGGGGGGGGGGGGGGTGTGTGTGTAGGAAATAAATACAATAGAGATTAAAAATGAGAGAGAAAAAAATCAACAAAACCAAGAACTGATTCTTTGAAAGAGTAAACAAAACTGACAACCCCCTGGCCAGGTTCACCAAGAAGAAAAGAGAAAGAACCCAAATCTGACTGATAACCACAGAAATAAGAGAATACTATAAACAATTATATACAAAAATATTTGACAGCCTGGAAGAAATGGACAATTTTCTAGAAACATCAGCTCAGTAGAGTCACTCAGTCATGTCCCACTTTTTTCGACCCCATGAACTGCAGCATGCCAGGCCTCGCTGTCCATCACCAACTCCCAGAGTTTACTCAAACTCATGTCCATCGAGTCGGTGATGCTATCCAGTCATCTCATCCTCTGTCATCCCCTTCTCCTCCCACCTTCAATTTTCCCCAGCATCAAGGTCTTTTCCAGTGAGTTAGCTCTTCACATCAGGTGGCCAAAGTATTGGAGCTTCAGTTTCAGCATTAGGCCTTCCAATCAATATTCAGGACTGATTTCCTTTAGGATGGACTAGTTGGATCTCCTTGCTGTCCAAGGGACTCTCAAGAGTCTTCTCCAACACCACAGTTCAAAAGCATCAATGCTTCGGCACTCAGCTTTCTTTATGGTCCAACTCTCACATCCATACATGACTACTGGAAAAACCATAGCCTTGACTAGACAGAAATTTGTTGGCAAAGTAATGTCTCTGCTTTTTAATATGCTGTCTAAGTTGGTCATAGCTTTTCTTCCAAGGAGCAAGCATATTTTAATTTCATGGCTGCAGTCACTATCTGCAGTGATTTCCGAGCCCAAGAAAACAAAGTCTGTCACTGTTTCCATTATTTCCCCATCTATTTGCTGTAAAGTGATGGGACCGGATGCCATGTTCTTAGTTCTTTGAATGTTGACTTTTAAGTCAGCTTTTTCACTCTCCTCTTTCACTTTCATCAAGAGGCTTTTTAGTTCTTCTTCACTTTCTACCATAAAGGTGGTGTCATCTGCATATCTGAGGTTATTGATATTTCTCCTGGCAGTCTCGATTCAAACTTGTGCTTCATCTAGCCCAGCATTTTGTGTGGTGTACTCTGCATATACATTAAATAAACAGGGTGACAATATACAGCCTGGACCTACTTATTTCCCAATTTGAAACCAGTCTGTTGTTCCATGTCCAGTTCTAACTGTTGCTTCCTGATTTGCATACAGATTTCACAGGTGGTCTGGTATTCCCATCTCTTGAAGAATTTTCCAGTTTGTTGTGATCCACACAGTCAATGGCTTTGGCATAGTTCATAAAGCAGAAGTAGATTTTTTCTGGAACTTTCTTGCCTTTTCTATGACCCAATGGATGTTGGCAATTTAATCTCTGGTTCCTATGTCTTCTCTAAATCCAGCTACAACATCTGGAAGTTCTCAGTTCACGTACTGTTGAAGTCTACCTTGGAGAATTTTGAGCATCACTTTGCTAGCATGTGAGATGAGTGCAATTATGCAATAGTTTGAACATTCTTTGGCATTGCCTTTCTTTGGGATTGGGGTGAAAAGTGACCTTTTCCAGTCCTGTGGCCTCTGCTGAGTTTTCCAAATGTGCTGGCATATTGAGTGCAGCACTTTCACAGCATCGTCTTTTAGGATTTGAAATAATTCAGCTGGAATTCCACCACCTCCACTAGCTTTGTTCATAGTGATGCTTCCTAAGGCCCACTTGACTTCATATTCCAGAACATCTGGCTCTAGTTGAGTGATCACACTATCGTAGTTATCTGGGTCATTAAGATCTTCATGTGTGTTGTTCTGTGTATTCTTGACACCACTTCTTAATTTCTCCTGCTTCTGTTAGGTCCATATCATTTCTGTCCTTTATTGTGCCTATATTTGCATGAAATGTTCCCTTGGTATCTCTAATTTTCTTGAAGAGATCTCTAGCCTTTCCCATTCTATTGTTTTCCTCTATTTCTTTGCACTGATCACGTAGGAAGGCTTTCATAATCTCTCCTTGCTATTCTTTGGAACTCTGCATTCAAATGGGTATGTGTTTCCTTTTCTCCTTTGCCTTTAGTTTATCTTCTTTACTCAGCTATTTGTAAGGCTTCCTCAGACAACCATTTTTGCCTGTTTGCATTTCTTTTTCTTGGAGATGGTTTTGATCCCTGCCTCCTGTACCATGTCATGAACCTCCATCCATAGATCTTCAGGCACTCTGTCTATCAGATCTAATCCCTTGAATCTATTTGTCACTTCCACTGTATAATTGTCAGGGATTTGATTTAGGTCATGCCTGAATGGTCTTGTGGTTTTCCCTAATTTCTTCAATTTAAGTCTGAATTTAGAAATAAGGAGTTCATGATTTGAGCCACAGTCAGCTCCCAGTCTAGAAACATACACCTCCTCAAAACTGAATAAAAAATACATAATTTGAACACACCGATCACTAGATGTGAAGCAGAATCTTTAATGAAAAAAACAAAACAAAACAAAACAAAACAACAAAAACTTCAAACAAAGATTCAAGACCAGAGGGCGTCAGAGTCAAATTCTATCTAACATACACAGAAGAACTTATATAGATTCTTCTCAATCTCTTCCAAAAAAATGAAGAGAAGGGAACAGTTCCAAAAACATTCTATGAAGCCACCAGCATCCTGATACCAAAGCGAGACTTAATATTGAGATTAAGTCAAATAATCTTCTATAAAAAATTGAAATTGTTTATTTGTGTATTTCAAGTGGTTTCTTTTGTTAATGAATTCTTCAAACTTAAAAGAGAAGTAAAACTTTTGCAAAATAATGGAACCATTAAAACAACAACAACAACAACAACAACAACTAAGTTGGAGACATAACTTTCCCAGACTTCAGACAATACTAAAAAAGCTACAGTAATCAAAGCAGGTGGTATTGGTACAAAAACAGACATACAGATCAATGGATCTGAATCAAAAGCCCAGAAATAAACCCATACACTTATGGTCAAGTAATCTTAGACAAAGGAGGCAATAATATAAAATGGAAAAAAGCAGATTCTTCAGCAAGTGGAGCTGGAAATTTAGGCCGCTGCATGTAAGTCAATGAAGTTAGAACACACCCTCACACCATGCACAAAAACAAACTCAAAATGGATTAAAGACTAGAAGAGAGCACAGACAAAACATTGTCTGACATGAATCACACCAGTGTTTTCTTATGTCCATCTCCCAAGGCAACAGAAATAAAAACAAAAATAAACAGGTGGGACCTACTCAAGCTTACAAGGTTTTGCACAGCAAGCCATAAAAAATCTGAAAAGACAATCTATGGAATGGCAGAGAATATTTGCAAATGGTGCCACAGACAAGGGCTTAATCTATAAAATATACAAAAAACTCATACAATTCAACCAAACAATCCAGTCGGAAAAATGGGCAGAAGACTTTAATGGACATTTCTCCAAAGAAGACACACAGATGGCCAATAGGCATGTGAAACTATACTTAACATTATAAATTATTAGCGAAATGCAATCAAAACTACAGTAAGCTACCACCTCACACTAGTCAGAATGGCTATCATTAAAAGTCTACAAATAAATACTGAAGCGGGTGTGGAGAAAAGGGAACCCTCTTACACTGTTGGTGGGAATGTAAGCTGGTACAGCCACTATGGAAAACAGTATGGAGGTTCCTCAGAAAGGTAAAAACAGTTACCATATGATTCATACCACTCCTGGAAATATACCAAGACAAAACTGTAATTCAAAAAGATACATGTGAATACAAGCACTATTCACAATAGCCAAAACATGGAAATAACTTACATGTCCATTGACAGATGAAAGCATAAAGACATGGTACATATATACAATGGAACAGTACTCAGCCATAAAAAGAATGAAATAATGCCATTTGCAGCAACATGGATGCAAGTAGAGATTGTCATACTAAATAAGTCATAAAAAGAAATGTATATACCATGTGATATCACTTACTTGTGGAATCTAAAATGTAGCACAAATGAACCCATCTACAAAAACAGAAACAGACTCAGACATAGAGAACAGACTTGTGGTTGCAAAGCGGAAAGTGGGGAGGGGGAGGGATGGACTGGGAGTTTGGGGTTGATAGCTGCAAATTATTACATTTAGAATGGATGAATAACAAGGTCCTGGTGTATAGCACAAGGAACTATAATCACTATCCTGAGATAAACCATGATGGGAAAGAATATAAAAACACAATGTACATATGTGTATAACGGCATCACTGCTGTACAGCAGAGATTGGCACAACATTGTAAATCAACTATATTTCAAAAAGATTTCTTAAAGATAAACCATTTTTGCATTTTGGAGAGAACATCTACTTGATTGTACTTTTTCCCCTTTAATTCCTTGCTTGGTTCAATTTAATAAAATTTGAATTAAGATTTTGAATATTTATATTTGCAGGTAAGACTGGTTTATATAAGGAGTTGACAAATGACAGGGTTTTTTTTTTTTTTTCTGTAAAGGTCAAGATAGTGACTATTTTAGACTTGGGTCTATTTGGTCTCTTTGCAACTACTCCACTTTGCTCTTGTAGCATGAGAGCAGTCACAGTCAATAAATGAGTGAGTATTGGGAGTGTTCTAGTAAAATTTCATTAACACTGAATTTTGAATTTCATAAATTTTTGTATATTATCAAATATTGTTCTTCTTTTGAATTCTTCCAATTTTTAAAAGCTGTAAAAACTATTCTTAACCTACGAGCTATATAAGAATACCTAATAGGCTGGATTTGTCCATAGGATGCAGTTTGCTGATTTCTGTTCCATATTTTTCTTTTCAGGGAATCATCCTTTAGTAGTTTGGAATCAAAGTTATACTAATAGTGCTCAGTGAATTTTGAAGTTTTCCAGTATTTTCTTTGCTTTAAAACAGTTAAAATTACATAGAAATTATCATCTCATTAATGGCGGTAGAACTAGTTCACAAGACCTTCTAGGCTCCGTGCCTTTTGGGGTGTTAGATGACAATATCTTTTCCATTTTTTTCTCTGACTAAAGAAGTTCTAGTTATAAACTTTGAGCTTATGAACTCCTGTGGATGGAAAGGTATATACCAGAGCAATTTATTGGTTCTGCCTGCCACCAGATGGCATTGTCACATCTGTGTTTTGGAAAGATCACTCTGGCTATGGTGTAGAGCAGTGGTGACCAATCCTTTTGACACCCAGGATGAGTTTTGTGGAAGACAGTTTTTCCATAGACTGGTAGGGTTGGTGGGGGTCAGGGTGGGAGTGGGATGGCTTCAGGATAATTCAAGCTCCTTATGTTTATTGCACACTTTGTTTCTATTATTATTATGTCATCTCCACCTCAAATCAGCAGGCATTAGATCCTGGAGGTTGGGGACCCCTGGTGTAGAGAATGGGTTGGATCAGGGCAAGTGTGACTACAGGAGGTAAAGTGCTGTTGTCCAGGTAAGAGATGATAGTGGCTTGACTACTGTAGCTACTAGTGGATGAAAGAAGAAAAGTTGGATGGATTATAAAAACATTCACGGAGGTAAGTGCTGGATTTTCATGACCACTTCCACGTTCAATGGTTCACTATGAGGATGTGTAGGATCCAGCATATGTTTATACTCATGGCTATGAGTAATTACAGTGAATAGATACAAAGTAAAATCAGTGAAAGGGAATGGTACATAGAATGATATCCAGGAGAAGCCAAAATACAAGCTTGCAAAAGTCTTCTCCCAGTGGAGTCACATAGACTGTCCTTAATTCCTCAAGTGACATGTGATGACAGAACATGTGTCATCACAATGTTTGCTGCTAGGGAAGTTTACCTGAGCCTAGGTTTCTAGGGTTTTTATCAGTAGTCACTGTCTTCCTAGCATGTACAAAATTTCAGAATCCAAAAAGGAAAGCAGGTGTTCAGCACAAAGCAAATTGTTTGTATAGTTTTAAGTTCAGTGAATTGCTCTTAGGAAATGGAAGAATCTCCCTAAAACCAAGTTCCTATACACTAGCTAAGAGTCAACCTTGTAAGTACACCTTTCAAAGGATAATAGCCTTAAGTCTGTATTGTTAAGGTTAACTCTTTTCTGTGTTTTCTAATCCTTAACCATGTTTTCTGCAGAGGAAGTAAAGTCAGTATTTTTCTACTGTGTATCCGCCCAAAGTTTGGAAACTTATTAAGGAAATACGATTTAGGAATAAATAGCTTTGTCATTGAGACATGTGCCAAAGGATTGTCATATTCCAGCTAAGGTAAGGCAGTTAAAGGCTGTAAAAACTGTTGCATCTTCACTAATTAATCAAGATATTATACATTGAGGACTTCCTCTGTAACTTGTGCAGGATCAGACATTGTGGTTACAAATGATGAGCAAAATCAGATGTGATCTGCCTCCTGATGGAGCTCACAGTCCAGTGGGGAAAGAGAGAAATTAATCAAATAATCATGAGGAGAGATATTTAAAGACAAATTATAAAAACTGCTGTTGTAGAAAGAGATCTAGAACAATCAGAGTAAAAACAGGCATCAGACATGGCCTGAGGACTAGGAAGACTTCCCCAAGAAAGGGACATTTGAGCTGAGCCCTGAAGAATGAGTGGGCATTAACAAAGTGAAGTTGTGTATTAGAGGCAGTGAGGGTAAGGAGTCAGTGATAAAGCATTTCAGACAGAGGGAGAGGCTTAAGGCTAATGTTTAGATTAAATTAAATGAAATCTGCCAGAACCTCAGAGGGCACTAGAAAAACACCACGAATTTTGTTTTTTTACTTTACAATATTGTATGGTTTTTGCAGAAAAATTTTAAAATCTTCTCAAGATTATCTGTATCTGTTTATAGAGTCCTTCACAAGGACCCTGAAATGGGTTCAATTTCAGCCCAACAAGAAAATGATAAAGAGATTTATCTGTGGGAGGCCAAGCATATTTGCAAAGAGTTGCTCAGAGCAAAGGATGTGAAGCTTCTTTGATAAGTTAGACTAAAGGAAGTGGTTTCATATCTAGAAGCTTCCATTTGCTATTTCACATTATCACCTTTTAGCAAGTCACTTAAGTTTTACAAAACATCCTGAGGCCCTTCACCCACAGTTCTGAGGTAACCACACCTAGTCTCCTCATCAAAAAAGGTGGCACTGTGGATGATCCAGACAATCCTACTCTCCAGTTCCCTAGAAACAGGCTCTGAAAGTGGTTTCCAAGACTTCTTTTCTACTGTTGATATATGGGTCCCAATCTGAGTTCAGTTCAACAAATATTTATTAAGCTCTCTTAGGCAATGACCCCACGTCTGAGGTCAGGGGTGGCGGCCTAGAGGAGCTATCCCACATCCGAGGTAAGGGCCGGTGGCTGAGAGTGCCAGGCTGCGACGGTTCAGGAGTGGCTGAGAGGAGCTACCTCCCACATGAGGCCAGAGCGGGCAGCCAGGAGGAGCTACCCCATGCCCGAGGTCAGGGGCGGTGGATGAGAGGAGCAACCCCACGTCCAAGGAGCGGTGGCTGCGCAGGCACAGGAGGGCCCAAGAGAGCTACTCCACGTCCAAAGTCAGGAGGGGCGGCGGTGAGTAGATACCCCTTGTCCAAGGTAAGGAGGAGAGGCTGTGCTTTGCTGGAGCAGCCGTGAAGAGATACCCCACGTCCAAGGTAAGAGAAACCCAAGTAAGATGGTAAGTGTAGTGAAAGGGCATCAGAGGGCAGACTCACTGAAACCATAATTACAGAAAACTAGTCAATCTAATCACATGGACCACAGTCTGGTCTAACTTAATGAAACTAAGCCATGCCGTGTGGGGCCACCCAAGACAGGCAGGCCATGGTGGAGAGACAGAATGTGGTCCACTGGAGAAGAGAATGGCAAACCACTTCAGTATTCTTGCCTTGAGAACCCCATGAACAGTATGAAAAGGAAAAATAATAGGATACTGAAAGAGGAACTCCCCAGGTCAGTAGGTGCCCAATATGCTACTGGAGATCAGTGGAGAAATAACTCCAGAAAGAATGAAGGGATGGAGCCAAAGCAAAAACAATACCCAGTTGTGGATGTGACTGGTGATAGAAGCAAGGTCCAATGCTGTAAAGAGCAATATTGCATAGGAACCTGGAATGTTAGGTCCATGAATCAAGGCAAATTGGAAGCGGTCAAACAGGAGATGGCAAGAGTGAACGTTGACATTCTAGGAATCAGCGAACTAAACTGGACTGGCATGGGTGAATTTAACTCAGATGACCATTATATCACTACTGAGGGCAGGAATCCCTTAGAAGAAATGGAGTAGCCATGATAGTCAACAAGAGAGTCTGAAATGCAGTACTTGGATGTAATCTTAAAAATGACAGAATGATCTCTGTTCGTTTCCAAGGCAAAAAATTCAATATCACAGTAATCCAAGTCCATGCCCCAACCAGTAATGCTGAAGAAGCTGAAGACCTTTTAGAACTAAAACCCAAAAAAATGTCCTTTGCATTATAGTGGACTGGAATGCAAAAGTAGGAAGTCAAGAAACACCTGGGGTAACAGGCAAATTTGGCCTTGGAATACAGAATGAAGCAGAGCAAAGGCTAATAGAGTTTTGTGAAGAGAATGCACTGGTCATAGCAAACACCCTCTTGCAACAACACAAGAGAAGACTCTACACATGGACATCACCAGATGGTCAACACCGAAATCGGATTGATATATTCTTTGCAGCCAAAGATGAACAAGCTCTATACAGTCAGCAAAAACAAAACGGGAGCTGACTGTGGCTCAGATCATCAACTCCTTATTGCCAAATACAGACTTAAATTGAAGAAAGTAGGGAAAAACCACTAGACCATTCAGGTATGACCTAAATCAAATCCCTTATGATTATACAGTAGAAGTGAGAAATAGATTTAAGGGATTAGATCTGATAGAGTGCCTGATGAACTATGGACTGAGGTTCGTGACATTGTACAGGAGACAGGGATCAAGACCATCCCCATGGAAAAGAAATTCAAAAAAGCAAAATGGCTGTCTGGGGAGGATGTACAAATAGCTGTGAAAAGAAGAGAAGCGAAAAGCAAAGAAGAAAAGGAAAGACATAAGCATCTGAATGCAGAGTTCCAAAGAATAGCAAGAGGAGATAAGAAAGCCTTCCTCAGTGATCAATGCAAAGAAATAGAGGAAAACAACAGAATGGGAAAGACTAGAGACCTCTTCAAGACAATTAGAGATACCAAGGGAATGTTTCATGCAAAGATGGGCTCAATAAACGACAGAAATGGTATGGACCTAACAGAAGCAGAAGATATTAAGAAGAGGTGGCAAGAATACACAGAACTGTACAAAACAGATCTTCAAGACCCAGATAATCACAATGGTGTGATCACTCACACTCACCTAGAGCCAGACATCCTGGAATGTGAAGTCAAGTGGGCCTGAGAAAGCATCACTACGAACAAAGCTAGTGGAGGTGATAGAATTCCAGTTGAGCTATTCCAAATCCTGAAAGCTGATGCTGTGAAAGTGCTGCACTCAATATGCCAGCAAATTTGGAAAACTCAGCAGTGGCCACAGGACTGGAAAAGGTCACTTTTCATTCCAATCCCAAAGAAAGGCAATGCCAAAGAATGCTCAAACTACTGCACAATTGCACTCATCTCACACGCTAGTAAAGTAATGCTCAACATTCTCCAAGCCAGGCTTCAGCAATACGTGAACTGTGAACTTCCAGAAGTTCAAGCTGGTTTTAGAAAAGGCAGAGGAACCAGAGATCAAATTGCCAACATCTGCTGGATCATGGAAAAAGCAAGAGAGTTCCAGAAAAACATCTATTTCTGCTTTATTAACTATGCCAAAGCCTTTGACTGTGTGGATCACAATAAACTGTGGAAAATTCTGAAAGAGATGGGAATACCAGAACACCTCACCTGCCTCTTGTGAAACCTATATGCAGGTCAGGAAGCAACAGTTAGAACTGGACATGGAACAACAGACTTGTTCCAAATAAGAAAAAGAGTACGTCAAGGCTGTATATTGTCACCCTACTTATTTAACCTATATGCAGAGTACATCATGAGAAAGGGTGGGCTGGAAGAAGCACAAGCTGGAATCAAGATTGCCAGGAGAAATATCAATAACCTCAGATATGCAGATGATGCCACCCTTATGGCAGAAAGTGAAGAGGAACTACAAAGCCTCTTGATTAAAGTGAAAGAGGACAGTGAAAAAGTTGGCTTAAAACTCAACATTCAGAAAACAAAGATCATGGCATCTGGTCCCATCACTTCATGGGAAATAGATGGGGAAACGGTAGAAACAGTGTCAGACTTTAATTTGGGGGGCTCCAAAATCACTGCAGATGGTGACTGCAGCCATGGAATTAAAAGACGCTTGCTCCTTGGAAGGAAAGTTATGACCAACCTAGATAATATATTCAAAAGCAGATACATTACTTGGCCAACAAAGGTCCGTCTAGTCAAGGCTATGGTTTTTCCAGTGGACATGTATGGATGTGAGAGTTGGACTGTGAAGAAAGCTGAGCACTGAAGAACTGATGCTTTTGAAGCATCAGTTTTGAAGTGGTGTTGGAGAAGACTCTTGAGAGTCCCTTGGACTGCAAGGAGACCCAACTAGTCCATTCTAAAGGAGATCAGTCCTGGGTGTTCTTTGGAAGGAATGATGCTAAAGCTGAAACTCCAGTACTTTGGCCACCTCATGTGAAGAGTTGACTCTTTGGAAAAGACTCTGATGCTGGGAGGGATTGAGGGCAGGAGGAGAAGGGGACGACAGAGGATGAGATGGCTGGATGGCATCACCAACTCGATGGACATGAGTTTGAGTGAACTCCAGGGGTTGGTGATGGACAGGGAGGCCTGGTGTGCTGCGATTCATGGGGTTGCAAAGAGTCGGAAACAACTGAGCGCCTGAACTGAACTGAGGCAATGGCTTCTGTGATGAGTGCTGTTAGTGGAAAGATGAATAAGACATACTTTTTTCCTGGAGGGAGATGGGCCCCAAACATGTGACTAAGTGCCTAATTTCTCTGTTTCTAGGATGATCAAGGTAGAACTCCCTGCTCCATCTCTAACCATATGGCTCTGCTGCACTCCAGTTTCTTGTTTCTGATACCCTGTCTCTAGATTTTCCATCCTGTCTCAGGATCCTGGTCATGCCTCTTGCATCAGACTTCATTTTTGCTATTCTGTTTCTGAATTCCCCTCAGCCCAAGGTGCCTTTATGTCTCCTCAGGGTCTGAGTTCTCAGCTGTACAGAGCCTTTGTCATATTGTTAATAGAGCATTTGCTGCTTTAGCTACTTACCTTATCTCTTATTTTCTTGTGAAAAACAAAGATAATAAAAGAATAGAAGCATCATCACATACTTTTTCTGTTTACTTGTTGAAATGAAGCCTGTGGTCTCATTTCTTAGGCACTTACAATGTGTAAATAATTTTATTAATGGAAATTTACAAATGCAAGAAATAAAAGATGACATGGAGAAAAGACAAGCTACCCTGTTACAATCATGGCATCTAGCTTCTGAAATAGACTTAGGTAGCATTTACTGCTAGTGAGCATGTGTGCTGTGCTTAGTCACTCAGTCGTGTCTGACTCTTTGTGACCCCATGGGCTGTAGCCCACCAGGCTTCTCTGTCCATGGGGATTCTCCAGGCAAGAATACTGGAGTGGGTTGCCATGCCCTCCTCCAGGGGATCTTCCCAACCCAGGGATCAAACCCAGGTCTCCCTCATTGAAGGTGGATTCTTTACCATCTGAGCCACCAGGGAAGCCCCAAAGAATGTGTTGCCTCCCCACTGGGGAATTGAATGCCGGTCTCCGACATAACAAATGGGGCTACTCACCACTATACTAATGAGGATGGCACTGGTGAGCATAATCTTCACGTTTGTATTAATCAGTTAATTAATCTAATTCTTTTTTTTTTTTTTTTAAGGATCCAAGGTTAATTAGGTACTGCAGACACAAAGAAGAGAAGAGTCTTCTGAGCCAAAACAACTTATTGGCCACCTGGGGACACAGTTGAGAAAATGCCACTGCTATATAATTATCATAGAATATGATAAATGTTACTTTTATGCACTTTTGTACTAAATGTTACAGGAGTGTAAACAGGAAGCTATATATTTAGCTTTGGGTGGGAGGTTTTAGTGGAGAAGGAAGTTGCAACCCACTCCAATATTCTTCCTTGAAAAATCCCATGGACAGAGAAGCCTGGCAGGCTACAGTCCATGGGGTTGCAAAGAGTTGCACATAACTGAAGCGACTTAGCAAGCATGCCTGGGAGGTTTTAGAAGGCTACACAAAGAGAGGATACTTGGTCTGATCCTTGAAATATGGAAAAGTCAGAGATAGAAGGGAGAGAAAGGCATTTCAAGTGGAGGACATAGCATGGGCAAAGGCATGAGAGTGGGAAAGGATTTGATATGTTCATGGATCCATGATATTTCTATGTGGCTGGAGCTAGAGAAGAGGCAGGAGAGGGGCCTGGAAACTCTCGATGGGTCAGATTGTTAAGGGGTGAGGTCCCACAGGAAAATGAATTGATAAGTTCCTTGTTTTACAATAGAAAGATTGATTTTTATGTGATAGCAGCCCAGGTAATGAATGTTAAAGGGATGAGCTGAAAGACTGGGATGGAGAGACAGAATGTGTTTGAGGATTAGACACATTGAGGGGACATGGTTGAGAGGAGCCATAGAAAGGAGCTGGAACTGACAGACTACCGGGGTCCAGCCCCGGTTGGATCCAGGGATTCCCTCGGGAGGACGGCGTCGGCGATTAAAAGGAAAGATAAAGAGATAAGGAAAGAATTTTGTAGTTGAGAAAATAGAGGAGAGAAAAGAGGCTGATATTCCTTGGTTTACTCAGAAAGCCAATAAAGCCCCAGCACGGGACTTGCTCTGTTCACATAGGCCCCAGGCGCCCTCTCGAATAGCTGAAGGTGCCCCACCTTAGGCACCTTCTCGAGTGGGTCTTAGAAGCCCAGGCAGGAAAGTGAACGCAGAGGGCCCCTGCGCTCCAGGGAATCAGCCTGAAAAGGAAAAGGAAAGAGAAAGAACGACACGGGGAGACCAAGCCTGATGAGCAAGGCCCACACTTTATTTTCCAAAGTGGTCTTTATACCTTAAATTGTGCATAGTGGATAATGGGGGGCGGGGTGTGGGTAGAGTCATGCAAGGTCAGCAGTCCTTGATCCTTATCAAAGCCAGGCTTTCTTTCTGCAAACTTATCATATGCAAAAGCTTTAGGTGATTTACATCATCTTCTGGCCAGGAGGCCTGTTAACATTTTATGATCCTTTCTTCAGAAAACTTATTTTTCTCTAAAGGTGATTATTCTAAAGTCAGGCACCACCCTCCAAAAGCATTAGATAAAGTTGCATTCCTATAGGGCAAAAGTGTGGTGGGCTATAACAAGAAAAGAGTTAACTCAAGGGTCCAAGGTTACAAACATTAAAGCTACTACTTACATTTCTATATACCAATTATGTTAATCAATACACTCTCTGGGACACAGTAGGTAAGGGATATGGAAACTTGGCAGCAAGAATTAGCTCAACAAAGAAATCCTCTACTAGTTCTATTCTAACAATTTTAACTCTCTGAGAAACTCTGCATTGTTAGAATAGCTTAAGCTTCCCGTGCCTCTCGGGGTTGGGAGGCTGTGAGCAATCACAAACGTAGCTGCAGGAGTCCGAACAAATCTGTCAGGCAAGCTAGAAAGTCATCAGAGGGGTTTGAATTGAAACACTCCTATTATGCCCAGGAGACTTATTAACTAGAGTTTTAAGTTGATTTTCTTACAAAGAAAAGAGGTCGGGGATAGCCCTCCGTTAATGTCAGAAGAGTTGGTGAAAGTCGTGAAATAGTAAAACAGACAGATTTTGGTTTTGGGGTAGACGCTCAGACAGACCAGGGGGTGGCCCTTGAGCCCTGACTTGCCTTGCCCGTCAGGGCTCTCCCGCATGACCTTGTCATGGGTGGGAACTCCCCGTGCTGGCTCCCGGCAACAGACCCTAACAGCTGATTAGATATAGCAGGGAAGTTGAGGTGAAAATAGGAAAGAAAGAAGACAAGGATAAAAAAGCTCTCTGCTTTTGGTAGCTGATGATGGGTAGAGCAGCAAAGAACAGCAATTCAGGACACAGACCTTGGAGTTGGAAGGCTAGGAATTGATTTCTAAGTTTTAATATTTGCTTGTCTGAATTACTTAGCCTTTCTGTGACTCAGTTTCTTAATTTGCAAAATGGGGGATGGCTGCATTTTCTTTAGGGTACATAAGTTTTAATATTTCTTATTGGCTTTAAATGAGTGAATATATATAAAACATCAGGGTGGGAATAGTACATAGTAAGCACTCAGTAATTGTCAGCTATTATGATTTTGGTAGGTTATTAACTAGCACAGGGAAAACAGACTGAAAGCAACTTGGGGAGGCTGAGGAAAGATCTGTGAGTTCAATTTGGGGCACACTGAATTTAAGGTGATTTCTGACATCCATGCAGAAATGATCCGTAAATAGTTGGAAATATAGGTTATAAATTAATCATTGTGATTATGTATTTGAAAAAAATTCCTTGACAGATAATTTATGCAATTATTTGTCTACTATATGATCTCATAAGAAAAATTTCTCAGTTGCAAAGATATGACCACTTTGAATTCCCAGAGTTGATTCATCTGAACCCTGAACCTTGTGCAAGGCTATTCAAAACTGACTGGGCAATCAGCCAGCAAGAGTGATGACAGTAATTATCATTCAAAGAAAGAGTGGTTCTGTTTATGCATTCTTCTAAATAAATTCACAAAGTCTACAAGTCTCTAGAGAATGTACTAGTCATTACTCTGCTTCCTCAAATCAGAACTTCAAGACTTATACTAATGGTCTTTGTCAAAATGTATTTACACTTTAATCTGATTTGAACAACCATCGAGGGCTCCTCACACTTGGACTGCAGATCATTAAAATCTCAAGGTGTGTAGCTGTTTCTTAACCATGAAATAGTATAGCACAACGCCCCAATTCTGACCTCTTTCATTTCTGTTTCTCTTGTGGCATAAATAGTGCAAATTTACACTGTATCTCTCTCATTTTGTAACAACTCATTGGAAATGCTTGACACCTGAATTCCTTGCTTTCTAGGAAACCAGTTCTGCCCAAAATGCAGGCACGGTTTTTATACAAGCTTCTTTAGTAGGTGTTTCCCAAATGAAATTGAGTGGTTATCCAGAGAACAACAGAATTAATATGTGTACACATTTACCTGGAGCTGCAAATGGCACCCCACTCCAGTACTCTTGTCTGGAAAATCCCATGGACGGAGGAGCCTGGTAGGCTGCAGTCCATGGGGTCGCTAAGAGTCAGACACGACTGATCACCTTCACTTTCACTTTTCACTTTCATGCATTGGAGGAGGAAATGGCAACCCACTCCAGTGTTCTTGCCTGGAGAATCCCAGGGAAGGCGGGGCCTGGTGGGCTGCCGTCTATGGGGTCGCACAGAGTCGGACACGACTGAAGCGACTTAGCAGCAGCAGCAGCAGCAGTTTTAGTATCTCTAAAATATCATTATATGTACATATTCATTCAACAAATACTTGTGGACCACCTATTATGTGTCAAACAAAGTGCCAGGTGTGGGCTATACCTGAGGCAAAGTGTCAGGTGTTGGGAATCCAGAGCAGGCAGCATGGTAGAGTCCAAGTATGGACTCTACTCACTCTCATGGTAGAGTCCAACATGGTTCTTGGTGACAAGAAGTCCTAAGTTCAAATCCTTGCTAAGATTTTTATTCGCTTAGCTTTAATGTAAACTAGAAGAATTAATTTCCACTTTACAGCATCCAGTGTAGCAGTTGATATACAAAGTAAGCTACCAGTTAAATATTATAGGCTCCCTGCCCTCAAGTAGCTCTTTATTTCCTTCACTATTATTCAGACATAGCCCCTGTTCTCTCACTAGTTGAGGAGACGGGTATGCTATCAGGTAATTAGGATGTGGTGTGGTAAATGAAACAATAGGAGCAGATCTTGATCTAGGAGGATTAAGAGTTAAAAGTTTGATATACAAAGTTAATTTAGCACAATGTCAGATATATTTCTGTTGCATGGACCTTTATAACTTTGGTTTTAGCATCTTATAATGGTTTCAGGCCTGCTGCTAAGTTGCTTCAGTCGTGTCCGACTCTGTGCAACCCCATAGATGGCAGCTCACCAGGCTCTGCTGTCCCTGGGATTCTCCAGGCAAGAACACTGGAGTGGGTTGCCATTTATTTCTCCAATGCATGAAAGTGAAAAGTGAAAGTGAAGTCGCTCAGTCGTGTCCGACCCTCAGTGACCCCATGGACTGCAGCCTACCAGGCTCCTCCATCCATGGGATTTTCCAGGCAAGAGTACTGGAGTAGGGTGCCATTGCCTTCTTTGTTCAGGCCTATAATAACAGACCTATAATGATCCAGGTCTTTACTGTGTGTGGGCATGGAATACCTCTTTTAATACTCACACGAATCCTACACAGTAAGAGCCAGTATTATCCCAATTTTGCTGCTGCTGCTAAGTCGCTTCAGTCGTGTCCGACTCTGTGCAACCCCATAGACGTCAGCCCACCAGGCTCCCCCGTCCGTGGGATTCTCCAGGCAAGAACACTGGAGTGGGTTGCCATTTCCCTCTCCAATGCATGAAAGTGAAAAGTGAAAAGTGAAAGTGAAGTCGCTCAGTCGTGTCCAACTCTTAGTGACCCCATGGACTGTAGCCCACCAGGTTCCTCCATCCATGGGATTTGCCAGGCAAGAGTACTGGAGTGAGGTGCCATTGCCTTCTCCATCCCAATTTTACTGATGGGCAAATTGAGGCACAGAGAGGTTAAAACAAGAAACTAGGATTCAAACCCAGGTACTCTAGCATCAGAGCCCACATTTGTGACCACTCATTATACTTTGACTGCAGCCATGAAATTAAAAGACACTTACTCCTTGGAGGGAAAGTTATGACCAACCTAGATAGCATATTCAAAAGCAGAGACATTATTTTGCCAACAAAGGTTCATCTAGTCAAGGCTATTGTTTTTCCTGTGGTCATGTATGGATGTGAGAGTTGGACTGTGAAGAAGGCTGAGTGCCGAAGCATTGATGCTTTTGAACTGTGGTGTTGGAGAAGACTCTTGAGAGTCCCTTGGACTGCAAGGAGATCCAACCAGTCCATTCTGAAGGAGATCAGCCCTGGGATTTCTTTGGAGGGAATGATGCTGAAGCTGAAACTCCAATACTTTGGCCACCTCATGCGAAGAGTTGACTCATTGGAAAAGACTCTGATGCTGGGAGGAAGGATTGGGGGCAGGAGGAGAAGGGGATGACAGAGGAGGAGATGGCTGGATGGCATCCCTGACTCGATGGACGTGAGTCTGAGTGAACTCCGGGAGTTGGTGATGGACAGGGAGGCCTGGCGTGCTGCGATTCATGGGGTCGCCAAGAGTCGGACACGACTGAGTGACTGATCTGATCTGATTATACTGATTATACTTCTTCCTATTATGTCCTTAAGCTTCATTTTACAGTCAGAAGTTACATGAGAGAAAATGTTTACAACTCAAGGGAAATTCAGGGAAAAGCCTAATAGAAGGAAAGAAATGTATCTTGAAGAAAATATAGTCCGATCATTTCTGTTTTCCAGGAGGAACATGAGAAGTGCTGTCTGTTGACATAGCCTGGACCAGCCAGACTCCTTCCTATGCCCACTTTCCAGAAGTGGCCCAGTAAAACTCTTCTCTTGTGGGCTGTGCAGTTAATAATGTTCTATAGCTTTAAAAAATTTTCATTTAAAATCAGCTTCACTCTCTTTTTCTGAGAGGCATGCAGAAAAATCTGCAGCATTTTTCACTTTCTCTCCCTGGTAAAAAGCCCATGGTGACTTGAGAGGGAATGTCTTGCCTTACCAACTGCTTTCCACTAGAGGCCTCTGCCCCTGAGATTTCAATTTCAAAATACACTAAAAAAAAGCTGGCACATCTTGGTCTGATACAAGTATCTGATACAAATACCTTATAGTAACACATATATATGGAATCTAGAAAAGTGGTACTGATGAACCTAGCAGAGAACAGACTTGTGGGCATAGTGGGGGAAGGTGAGGGTGGGACGGACTGAGAAAGTAGCATTGACATGTATACACTATTCTATGTAAAAGAGATAATTAGTGGGAAGTTGCTGTATAGCACAGGGATCCCAGTTGGAGCTCTACGATGACCTGGAGGAGTGTGATGGGTACAGGGGAGGGAGGCTTAAAAGGGAAAGGATATATATAATTACAACTGATTCATGTTGCTGCATGGCAGAAACCAAAATAACATTGTAAAGCAATTTTCTACCAGTTAAAAAGTAAAGAGTCTGTTCCACTGAAAGAATAGTTTGATTTTATAGGCCTGTTGGTCGTAATATAGCTTATATGGAAAGATGTGAAGGGGAAAATAAGATCCCATTCATATTACAGAAGGATAATCTGAGAACTGAATGGGAATGCAGTGAGTAGCTTATGCCTTCATAAATCAGAAGATTCATAGGGAAGAATCAAACATGGTGTTCTTGAGTCCCAAAAGTCACTTGAAGAATTTCTGTGCACTGGCTGCACCCCAGGTTTGTTCTCCTGGGAAGACCCAAGGAACTCTTAGTTCTAGTTCTTTCATTTCTTCCTTCCTCCCTTCATCTTTCTTTCTTCCTTTCTTTCCCCTTCCTTCCTTCTTTCCTTTCTCCCCCAACCCCTACTTTCTACTGGGGAATTAGAATACTAAGAACATGACTCAGTAAGCACACCAGGGAGAGGCAGGGGCAGCAGTTACAGAATGAATACGTTCATGAGTGATCTCTCAACTCACATAAAGAAGTACTTTTATTTTAGGAAAAATATCTTATTCAGTGTGACTTTGAAACTTCTACATCCTTTGAGACTACGTCTCTTATTTCTTCTTCCATACCCTTCCCTAGGGTGACTGCCTTATACCTGGTTCATTGCTCTACTTGATGTTTTAGAAGATCTGTCTAACTCTGAAAATCTTTTCTCTCCAAATGCCCCTGTACTGGGAATAGCCTCTGATGTTTTCATGTTGATATTTAGTGCTTGCTGTAATTTGATTCCACTATGCTTATTGGCTTATATCCATCAGTACTTCCAATATATACCCTTTTTTCAAGCTAGCTGATCACTTTCAATTCTATTCAACAGCATTTATAGCTCATAAAGCAAGGTGCAAGGCACCATGTTGGCTGATGATAAATGCAAAGATGAATAAAGCTAATACGTCTCATGATCACCTTTTCTTGATCATGAAGTCATGGGCCTTGCCTTTAAGTAATGAACAATACATAAGGAAACAAACAATTATCTATACTGTAAGGTAGAATGAAATGAGTTTTAGTGACAGAAAGACAATAGGGGTGGGGAAAGGAGTGCAAAAAGAACCATAGTTATTTTGACTAGAGAAAGCTTCACAGATAAGGTGATATTTGAGCTGGGTATTGAAGGATATATAAATGAACAAGGGATGAGGCCATACATTCCAGCTGAGCACTATGCCACACATAGGCAAGGGACTGTGATCGTGCATGGTGTGTCTGGGGTCCTGCTGTTTTCTTTCTCTATGCCTTCCTCACTTGGAGGCTGTCTGTCTTCTTTACTCTCTGCCAAATCCCATCCACACCTTGAGGTCCACCTTCAGCTTCATTTCCTCTATGAGGTCTCTTCTGACTGTGTTAGGTCACTCCACCCCTTGTAGCATGTAGTTCAGGATTTGACTGTAGTGTTTGTGCTGTAGTTAGACCAAATCAGACATCATGTGCATCTTATACTTTGGAGATCTTGAAGCCCCCAACATAGTGATAGATGATTCTATGGGCCTATTAATGGGGACCAACACCTTCATTCTGCCTAAAAACAGTTCATTTCTGTTATTGAGACTGGAATTGTTCATGGTGGTTTAGGATTTAGCTGGTTGTGCTTGTTAATACATGAGGGAAACAATTTTTTCAAATGCTTACCTGAAAGTTCCCCTTAGGGGAAGAGGGAGGATCACTAACCATAGCTTGAACCCCACCACTCTCTGGGCTAAGCCTTAGTAACTGGGTGGACACAGTTTCATAATGTGTATCATCATCTCCCAAGTTCCCTCTGGAGAATGACTGCTTCCTTCAACGTCTTTTGTTCTGATGTTTGGGTTTCCCTAAAATGCCAGAAATATAGCTGAGTAGTTAGAAGAAGAACTAAAGAGCCTCTTGATGAAAGTGAAAGAGGAGAGTGAAAAGGTTGACTTAAAGCTCAACATTCAGAAAACTAAGATCACAGCATCTGGTCCCATGACTTCATGGCAAATAGATGGGGAAACAGTGGAAACAGTGGCTGACTTTATTTTTCTGGGCTCCAAAATCACTGCAGATGGTGATTTCAGCCATGAAATTAAAAGATACTTACTCCTTGGAAGGAAAGTTATGACCAACCTAGACAGCATATTAAAAAGCAGAGACATTACTTTGCCAACAAAGGTCCATCCAGTCAAGGCTATGGTTTTTCCAGTGATCATGTATGGATGTGAGAGTTGGACTATAAGGAAGGCTGAGAACCAAAGAATTGATGCTTTTGAACTGTGGTGTTGGAGAAGACTCTTGAAAGTCTCTTGGACTGCAAGGAGATCCAGCCAGTCCATCCTAAAGAAGATCAGTCCTGAGTGTTCATTGGAAGGACTGATATTGAAGCTGAAGCTCCAATACTTTGGGCACCTGATGCAAAGAGCTGACTCATTTGAAAAGACTCTGCTGCTGGGAAAGATTGAGGACAGGAGGAGAAGGGGATGACAGAGGATGAGATGGTTGGATGGCATCACCGACTCAGTGGAGATGAGTTTGAGTAAACTCTGGAAGTTGGTGACAGACAGGGAGGCCTGGTGTGCTGTTGTCCATGGGGTCCTGAAGAGTTGGACATGACTGAGCGATTGAACTGAACTGAGTTCCTTTTGGAGAATGGCTTTATTGAAGATGCCTTCTTTTTCATGATGATCAGGCAGTTTGGAGTGTATCTTAGCCTGGTTTTGTAGAGAAACAGAATTATAGGAAATAGCTATAAAGGAATTGACTCGTGGTTACAGAGATTGAGAAATTCTGAGATCTGTAAGCAAGCTAAAGAGGTCTGAGTTGAAAGGCCTGAGAACCAGGAAAGCTGATGGTGGAAGTTCCAGTCCAAATGCAAGGCAGCAGACTAATGTCTCAGCTCAAGATGCTCAGCTCTCAGACAGTCTGTCTGAGAGAGAATAGATTCTCCCTTACTCTGCCTTTTTTTCTATTCAGGTTTTCAATTGATATGGTGATGCCCACCCACATGGGGGGGGGGGTTGAGAATTAATCTGCTTTACAAGGTCTATCAATTCAAATGCTTATCTCATGCTTCACACTCACACCCTGAATAATGTTTAACCAAATATCTGGGCAACCCACGTCCCAATCAAATTGACACACAAAATGAACCATTACAGAGGGATACAGAAGGAAAACTTAGCCAGAAAAAAATATTATGAGGTTTCTGAAGTGGAGTCTAAAGAAAAATGCCCCAGAAGTCTAGTCCCTACAGAAAGAACATGTTCCAACACTCGTTTGGAAGAGTGTGTCTGCACAGCTGAGACCCACAGCTCTGACATCTTTCCATGCCACACAGTGATATAGGGTTGGGCTGGTCCAGCCAGGTATACCCTGAACAAACGTTCCCAGGCAAAGGGACAAACAGAGCCTGAAATGCAGTCCACACTCTATACATCAAGTCATGCACTTGAGTGAGAGGCTTATCTGCCCAAGGTACAGGGGGACTGGGTGAGGCCATGCACCAGGGCTTCTCCCATATATTGAGTATGAACAGAGGCTCTTAAGTGGTGTGTCATGGCAGGTTACAGGTGTGTAAATATTGATGCTCCACATATGGGATTGCTGGGAAGAGTCATCCCATCCAGTCATATTCAGCCTCCAGCCATGAGCAATCTTGATTGCTTATTCCATTGTATCATAAAAATTATTTTCTACATGTGCTGCAGTGTGAAGAAGGATGGGAAGCACTGTGCCAAGGGATCTGCTTTGTTATTTGTTAGGAAGTGAGCCATCTTAGAAAGGGCATGATCCATTTGTCTATTTCAGTACAAGTTATGCCCAGCATAACCAAAGAAGTGTCTCCTTCTTTGCTTACATGTTGGAATCTGGTGATCTGTAATTTCTGGGTAAGATCTGGGCAGAGGAAGTCTAGGTCTGGATCATTTGCCATATGTGTGGTTGCAGCTCAGTTTCCATGGGGAGAATTCCATCTAGGAGCCTAGATCACAATTTCATAGCTTGAAGTCCCAAGAGGTTTGCTGTTCTGAGTGCTGGTTTTCTCCATCTGTACAAAAGGGAGAAGAGGGAAATGCTGACGTAAAGGCACTGCTCAGGAATTCCAGTCCCACAGGAAGCCTTTAGAGAGACACCTTAGATTTCCCTGGTTCTGGGGTACTCTGGGGTAGCAGGATCTTGCCCTTTGCTGAGTCCCTCACCTCTGTTCCAGTCACTCCATTTGGAAGCCCTCTTAACTCAGAAAAAATAGCAGGTGGGAATGTAGGTATCTGCATTGATTTTGATTATAGGCTTGAAGCGGCATTCAGGCTCATGTGACCTGCCTTCCTTGTTCCTAGGTAAGCCTTCATTTCTCCTTTACCCCAGTAACTTCACCTTGGCTTATATGTAGTGGTGTCACTTTCACTGGTGTCATATGCTATAGTTACTTAGAATACTGCAGACAACTCTTCCACTGGCTCATGGAGTCCTAGGTTTTAAATTACATACTAACCAAACTAGTAATTACCAACCAACTTGTCTAGAGAGTTTACTATGAGATGTCTCAATCCAGGAGTCCCTGATTAATCCTTCAAAGCTACTACTTCCCAGTGTATTTTCTTCTGTTTCCTCCCATTCTCCTTCTAATCCTGGTCCAGACATGCTGGCTCCCTGCTTCTCACTTGCTTCTCCTTCCCCTTTTCCCCTCCTCCTCTTTCCTCACTCATTTTCTTCCTTTTCTTCTCTCTCCTTCCATCTTTGGTCCTTGAGGAAGTCAAAGTCCTTCTGTCTTATTCTCCAGGGCACTTGGTTTATCTTGACATTCAAACTGACCTGTGCATTGAGTTCCCTTATGACCTTCCTACTTGTCCAGCTTACAGATGACTCATAGAATCAGCTTTTAATTCTTATTCATGAATGCATTTGCATTCCATTTTGACATCCCAATATTTCCTCCCACTCGTCACTTGTTATCATTATCATCCCTTTCTCCCCAGACATCTGCGTTCAAATTTATCTTTCCTGGTTAGCTTCCTGCCTATTAACTCAGCTATTAGACAGAAACACTTCCAAAAAATTTGATTCACCCAGAGACCCCAAAGCTGTCCTGATTGTGGTGGAAACAAGGACTTTCAGATAGTAACAACACCGAACCAGGTTCCCCAAACTGAAAGTCCTGTCAAAGGTCAGGACCTACCTTCTCTCTTTGCATATTTGAGAGAAGCATGCTGGGGCACAGGGAACATGAGTATCACTAGAGCACTACAAATGCTTGTACAGGTGGCACACTCTGAAGGTCTGCTGAGGGAACCAGTGGCAACTGGGATTCAACCTGTGTTCTGCCTGCCTATCTGTGCATCTGGTATGGCCCTGTGTCTGCCTGGGGCATGGCAGACCTGCCTTCCAATTTATACACTGTGAGCTAGCAATGGCTCTGGATGTTATTAGAGGCTGAAGTTTCCACACTGCAGTTCAGAGACCTAGATGCTCCTTCATAGAAAGGCTGGGAACAGAAATCAAGGAAGCCAGCTTGTAAATGGCCTTGGACCTGGGAAGCGGAGCTGTGTGCATGTGTGGAAGGAGATCAAGGCTATCAGCAATTAATCCTGAGAAGCACAGAGTCCCAAGGGAACCATTTCACTCCTGTTTGGTTAGATAAGATGCCAAAGAAAAGTTGGAACAGACAGGACAACAGTGATAAAAATCAGACAGACTTTACCTTATCAGAGTACTGCATTATGGAGTAAATTGTGTTCACTGGCTCCTCCTTGGTGGGGAGCACCTGTAAAACACCCATCTTGCCCTCAGTGAGGGAGCCCAGGCAAATCTCTTACTTCTTCCTCTGCCCATCAGCCCTCCCTGCTCTCACTTTCACTAAGTGGTCTCCTCTCCCAGCTTCACCTTTGGTTCCATCCAGGTGGAGAGGATCAGGGTGAAGTTGGAGTGGGTATAGGTAGCAATTGGACAAGAACCTCAGAAGCCAAGAAGAACAGTCTGGTGGTTCAGACTGAGTCTTGCTTAATCAGAATTTTAGCTTTCCATGGGCTCTACAAACCCAGCTGAACTATTGGTCCAAGTACAGGCCTGGATTGACCAGGCAGACTTCAATTTCCCTTTCTCTCCTTAGAGACTTCAGGAGAGCAGGCTGGTAGAAGCACAGAGGAAGGCGATACCATGAGGAAGCCTGGTTACGAGTGGAGGTGAGGGAGGGGCAGGCAGGTAAAAGGAAGGTGGGAGGGCAGGCTGTGGGACAGAGTGAATCAGCCTGTGGAGAATAAGCTGCTGCTGCAGCCAGACCAAGAAGTCAAGTTCAAGTGGACCTCTCTCCGTTTTGTGCACTTGAAATCCCCTTAGCAACTTGTTTACTGGTCAGTGGCCACATAAAAGCTCTCACCTCATATCAGAGGCTCCCCTGGTATGGGTCCCCTATAGAAGGTGCTTTACTCTTAGTCATGACATCTAACATGGAGCCAGGCCCAATTAGAAGCATGAGGTCTCAAGTCCAGGAGGCTACCAGGGGGTGACACATGGCCACTTTCTTGTCCTCATAGAAAGATTCGAAGGATCATTTCCCTGACATGGTATTTCTTGGTCGGATCCCGCACCCCCAGCCTCTGGCCTGTGGCTGCTACCCATGACTCCCTGTTTGGGGTGGTGGTGGAGACCTGTGAGTAACACCACCTTACCTTGGATTGGGGGATCTCATCATAGATCCTGGACTCTGCTGGCTGGGTGTTTCTTGAAACTGTGATGTATGTGTATATTGTTCTCTTTGAGGAAGCATCTGAGTCACAAACAAGCATAGAACCACAGTACATGAAAATGTGGATGAATTTTTAGAGATGACTTAATGTTCTCTTTTTTCAAATAAAGAAATGAAACCCCAAGAGGTTAAATGACTCCTGTCCTCTTGAGATGGATGTTTGAATCCTTGCTTGTCTCTTTCTTAGGGATGCCATGCAGTACAGGAGACACCTGGCTCAGGTCTTACCCAGAGCTCAGTGGGAATTCTTTTCAGTCCACATTAGGATAAAGAGATTCTCCCCAACCTCTGTGTGGGCACTGCAGGTAGCTTTTCCACCCAGGGTCTTCCTTAGTATCTCCAGCATTTAGCATTGACTGCCTTGTATGGCTAGTCTTTTCATGTGACGGTCTTAGTTTTTCAATTAGATTGATTCTCTCTAGTTATACACTGTGTTGGTCTCTTCTGGTACATATCTTTCTTTTACCACTTCAGTGTTAGACATGTAAGAGGTACTCCACACATATTTGTTACTTGACTGATTGATTCAAACATTTGTTAAACTCTCTACCTGCCAAGCTCAGTGAGAGGAATTTAAGAATTCCTACTTTTAAGAATTCAGGGTTCACCTAGTGACTCAGATGATAATCTGCCTGCAATATGGGAACTGTGCTGGGCTTAGTCATGTCTGACTCCTTGTGACCCCATGAACTGTAGCCTACCAGGCTCCTGTGTCCTTGGAATTCTCCAGGCAAAAATACCGGAGTGGGTTGCCATGCGTCCTCGTCCAAGGGATCTTCCAAACCCAGGGATCGAACCTAAGTCTCCCACATTGCAAGCAGATTCTTTACCATCTGAGCCACCAGGGAAGCCCAAGAATACTGGAGTGGGTAGCTTATCCCTTCTCCAGGGGATTTTCCCAACCCCTGAATACAACCGGAATCTCCTGCATTTCAGGCAGATTCTTTACCAGCTGAGCTACAAAGGGAGACCAGGGTTCAGTTTCTGGTTTGGGAAGATCCCCTGGAGAAGGGAATGGCTGCCCATTCCAGTATTCTAGCCTGAAGAATTCCATGGACAGAAGAACTTGGTGGCTACAGGCTATGGGATTGAAAAAAGTCGGACACAACTGAGTGACTGTTTTAAGAATTCATGGACTAATAGATGCATTTCTCCCTTTGTACTGCTTTTCTTTGCTCCTAATGTGGAACATTTGAGGGTCAAGTTGAAAACAGATAGCCAGAATTGAGGGCCTTCATATTCCAAAGCACCAACATATCTGCAGACAACAGGTCTGGGCTGAGTGCTATTATTACAGGGATCAAGTGTTTCAGAGTTTAGTCCTGTCCCAGTCCCTGCCTCTGGAGAAGGAAATGGCAACCCACTCCAGTGTTCTTGCCTGGAGAATCCCAGGGACGGGGGAGCCTGGTGGGCTGCCGTCTATGGGGTTGCACAGAGTTGGACATGACTGAAGCGACTTAGCAGCAGCAGTCCCTGCCTCAGACTTGGTGAGTGAACCAGATTCAGTGCTCTCTCTTATTTCATTTGCAGATGAAAAAATAGGACTTCTTCCCTTCAACAAGGCTGTGAGGGATTGAGGGCAAAGGCCTCTTTGAGGAGCCCTGAAGATCACCTATGGCCTGAGGAGGTGGTGTGACTTCTCCCCATCAAGAGATTATTTGAGCTACAGTTCATATTACAGACTCTCTTCGCCCAGGATGCCTCCTTCTGTGTCAAGCCCAGGTATGTCAATTGTAAGGATAGTATCAAAGTACTCACGATGTACCAGGCACTTGGCCAAGTACTTTATATGTGTAATTCATTAAATCTGTTCAGTAAGTATATGCTGCACAACCTGGTTTTACGTGTATTTTACAACTGAGAAAACCAAGACAGTGATAAAATAATTGGTAGCTGATAGATGGTCAAGCTGGGACCTTCACCCCAGATGTCTGCAAAGTACAAGCTTAGGCTTCACCACTCTACTGTGAACTCATCTCTTCCAGTTGTCATCCAGGGAAACTAGTGGTTGAGAACTTACCAGGGTTCTTACTGAAGTTCTTCAAGAAGGAACCTGAGGAATCAGACCCAAAAGAGAGTTAGGAACATGGAATCAGAGGTAGAGCCTCTCTACATCCATGGTTGCTATTATGATGGGTGGGAAAGGAAGATTTTGAGTGGACACAGAATTAAGAGGAATAGAAGGGTGGACTCCCCTAGGGCCCAAGATCAGGTTTTCTGAGTTTAGAATGGTTACAATTACAGAATGATCCAGAGGGACCCAAAGGGATCTAGTGACAACTAGTACTTGTCCCTCAATGACATTTCAAAGGTCACAGTTTTGGTGGACTTGGAAGTGACCTTGGAGACTTAGTCCAAATCTTATTTCACGTGTGAGAACACTGAGTTGGAGAGGTAAATACATGTGCCCCATTGAGCACAGTTTGTTAATGGCAGTGCTAAACTTGAACCCAGGGGCTCTCTTTGACTTGAGGTGTCCAATTCTGATTTTCCCTACAGGAGACCTGGAGAAGGAAATGGCAACCCACTCCAGTATTCTTGCCTGGAGAATTTCATGGACAGAAGAGCCTGGCAGGCTACAGTCCTTGGGATTGCAAAGAGTCAAATACGACTAAGCGACTAACAGTTACTTACTCACTTAAACTTGGACCCAAGTTCTGGACCCATGGCATCCTGCTGATCCCAGAAACATGTTTGGAAGACCATTCAGGGTAATGTAATACAGTAATCAGGGCTGTCTTTCTGGGAGAGGGTAAGATGGGGCACTGAGGAGTCTAGAAAGACTAATTCCCTGGAACAAAGGACATTTCCACCCCACCTTGGATAACTGACTTCAATACCAGAAAAATGAAGGTACATTTCTACATTTACCTTGTGAGAAAATCTCCTACCTTCTCCTTTCTTGCACAAAAGGAACAAAACCACTGAAGGTAGAATGACTATAAGCACAGAAAGCACAGCCAGCCCACTCATCAGTCCAGTGTGGCGAGTATGGGGGGTCATTGTGATGTCTGAAAACAGAAGATTCAATGAGACTTGACTCTCAGGAGATGGGCCAGAGAGGTTAGGCAAGCTTGTCCACATTCAAGAGCACTATCCATACTAGGTGCCCTCCAGGGGAGTGCCAAAGCTACAAGGAAAACTGTACTGCCCGCTATTAAAGGTCAAGATCAGAAACTGAATCAGGCAGCTGAGTGGGGACTGCCTCAGAATACCCTGAAATGCCTGGCATCTCCCAGAAGGCTTTGGACTCTTTTCTGGGGCTTACTGGGAGGAGAAGCACCTTGGGTCCAGCCATGCCATAACGAAGGCACCTTCCTCTGGAGAACTTGGGCCAGTTTCAGGCCTTGCAGCAGGTCAGAGTGAATTTTGAGACTCCAAGAGAGATGGCCAGAGATGCTTGGTTACCTGCACAGAGCTGCTGGGCAGAGATGGAGTCAGAATTGTTGCTGACAGGGTTCCACGCTGTACACGTGTAGGTCTCCTCTTGGTTGTCAGGGGTCTGGAAGATTTGAAGGACATTGCCCTCTTCCCCTCGTGGACTCCAACTGTATGTCACATTCTTTTCTTCTTTATCCACAGAGCACATCAGTGTGACATTACAGGTGCTGTTCACAGATGTCACGAAACTCTGAGTAATTTTTGGCTTCTCAAGACGACCTGTGAGGAGAAAACACATGAGCCAGTGGTAAGCTGGAGATGACCTGTATCAGCCTGAGGGAGTCAACTATTAAATTTTCAGACATTTTCATGAGGGTTGTTAAAAACTTACAATGAAATACATTTTATTAATAACAAAGCTAATAAATCCTCAAAACTCATCACTTTCTAATGTTTTTAGACAATTTACTTTTTTATTTGTTTTTTTTGGCAGTGCCATGAGGGATCTTAATTTCCCAGCCAGGGATCAAACCCATGTCCCCTGTGGTAAAAGTGCGGAGTCTTAACCATTAGACTAATAGGGAAGTCGCAATTTACTGTTATCTATGCTCTAGGAGTTATTTATATCTATCATATTTATTCCTTGTAATGATGTAAAATGTCTTCCCAACTCTGCATGACTTAAAATCAGCTGTAGTGGGAGTATTTACATCAAAGGAATTGGCAAATGCTACAAACTAGGGCTTGATTTATTGCTTTTCTGATTGTCACTTCAGACTTAAGAAAGGAATGGAGGAGAGGGTTCTAAAGCAGATTAAACAAACAAACAAAACTGAAGATTTTACATTGTGACTAGCACACAAAAAGTCAGAAATAATCTTCTAGAATTTGAGAACCATCATCCAGTTCAGCAAAGAAGTTACTCACATCATTGATGAACAAATGAAGTTCCAATACATGTGTCTTTGCTGAATCACTTTTTTCTTATTAGTAAGCTTAAATTAAAATGTCAACCGATACTTACGTTGATTGTGTTCACGCATTTTCATGTTGGTTCATTCATCAGTTGCAACCACATGTTGGCTAGGGATATAAATGCTCAGCGAAAACCAGTGAATGCATTCTGTGAGAACAACTGGCTATATGGAATTTACAATAAAGGCTATTGTATATTATCACTTATACAATTGTGTGCCACATCTCCTTTATGTCAATACAGTTTATAGTGTGTGTATACAGACACACACATCATTAAGAACTGGTTGAAATTTTATCAGCACCCCACTGTATGACACAATCTTTAAACATTTTTGTTCGGCTCTGTTTTCTGGTCAATGTGTGTTTTCTTTTCTTTTTTTTTTCATTTATTTTGTTTTAAAGTGCCCATGATGAAAACTTCAAACCTCTTTAAAAGTTCATTTCAAAAAATGGTTTTGCTAAAACAACCAAAAGGTAAATGATAAAAGTTTTAGGTGTAAAGGATTACGAAAAAACCAATTATATGTAAGTTCATGCAATAACTAGATCTGGAGCTGGAAGAAGTACAGCTGGAAAGATCCTTTGCCAGGAGATAAGAAAAGGACCATATTCAGAGTATATAAGTTCAGTTAATTCTTGGCAAATCTGCTATGATGTGGTTTGCCCCTCCACTACTGCCATGCGAGGGAGGGAATAGAGGAAGGAACTGGCACATAACTTTCTAATTAACATAGAGTCTGTAAAAGCAATACATTTGGCAGTGTAGAGACAGAAACCATTTGTTTGTACCTGTGAGGATGTGAAAAATGGGAAGTAAGAGCTGTAAAGGCTTTGATTCCAACCTAATCAGAAACTCTGGTTCTAAGAGTCTCTTGTGCATGCTTACACTCTTTGTGACCCTGTGGACTGTAGCCCAGCAGGTTTCTCTGTCCATGGGACTCTCCAGGCAAGAATACTGGAGTGGGTTGCCATGCCCTCTTCCAGGAAGAGTCTCTTAGAGGGGAACATTCCAGATCAGAATTAGTGATGACTTGGCAAAAAAGCTTCTAAATAAGTTTGGAGTAAAGACCTTGATTAGCTGTGACAGTGATAGATACAGATATACATGGTGAAAAAGGAACCAAACTGTGTGTTTCCTCAGAAACTTGATTAACAACAGTGTTTCAATCTCTGCTTGTTGTTCACTTGTTTTTAGAAAGTTTTTTTTTTTTTTTAGTGAATGTTAAGGTGGTGGATAGTGGTGAAAATAGGATTCCATCTCATTTTTCTCAGCAGGCAAAGAGATGTTACTGTTAGGTAGTTAGAATAGGAAAAAGAAGTCCAAAATGGTGGTGGCTAAAAGACAAAGAAAGAAAAAAGCCCACAGAAACAGAACAAAAGAAAATCTGAGGACCAGACTGAGAACCTCAGGTGAAACAAACAGCTTTCTGGGTTAGCCCAGTTTACATAGGGCAGGCTCAGGGGAAGGAGACAAAACATATAAAAAGAGGAGCCAAGATTGAGACTCTCTCCTTTTGGGTCAGCCTGCCCTCATGCTTCGAGGGTGTACTACCTTTTGTTTGCCAAATAAAACGGAGCTGTAATCGGGCTATAACACTGGTCCACCATTTCAAATCTTTGCTGCAGTAAGACAGAATCTAGGAAATTACACACTCCCCTGATGACATATCTGGTGCCATAACTCGGATGTAACCTGGCTGAAACAACCTCAGCTCAGCCCCATGAGGCAGAGACCAAGCACAGAAGAAGCCCGACAACAGTCACGTGGCAAAAGGTCATGTGGTGGAAGCTGAATGCCAAGGAAACCCAGCCCAGTGGAAGTGACAAGAAGCCTAGTATGCTGAAAACAGGGACAGCAAAAACAAACTCAGCAGAAAGTTCACACAGCTCAGTCTCAGATTCCAGAAGACCTCCAGTTAAGGTAAGAGGTCCTTGCCTCAGTCGCTGGAAGGACATATGGCTAACAAATCTTAATTCCTTTACAATCTCTAGTTTCTTGTTTCCTTGAACCCCTTGTGAACAGGTGAGCAGCAGTGGGTGCAGTTGAGGGTCTCTGGCACGGGGCTACTTCTCAGTGTGTCCTGAAGGCTCCACTATCTGCTATGCCTTAGTAGCTGTTGCCCAAGTGGGTGAGGGTTATTCTGTTCTTAATCTTCTTTGTGCCAAGGATCAGGCCAATGAAAACTATGGGTACAGGTCAGGCATTTAGCAGTTTTTCTGACAGGCTATGAAGGGGGTTCCTCGGCATGCTTTTCCCACTGCTTTTTTTTTTTTTTTTAAACTTTACAATATTGTGTTAGTTTTGCCAAATATCAAAATGAATCCGCCACAGGTGTACATGTGTTCCCCATCCTGAACCCTCCTCCTTCCTCCCTCCCCATACCATCCCTCTGGGTCGTCCCAGTGCACCAGCCCCAAACATCCAGTATTGTGCATTTTACATGCTTCAATGCCATTCTCCCAAATCTTTCCACCCTCTCCCTCTCCCACAGAGTCCATAAGACTGTTCTATACATCAGTGTTTCTTTTGCTGTCTCGTACACAGGGTTATTGTTACCATCTTTCTAAATTCCATATATATGCGTTAGTATCCCACTGCTTTTTCTCCCATTCTTCAGCTCCTCTCTCCATCTGTGCCACTGTTTACAAAATATTGGGCAGGTCGTCATCTTTCCGTCTCCAAAAGTTGTGTTTGAAACTGTTTACCTAAGATTGGGACTCAAACTCATATGGCAGGACCTAATGAAACTCAGGTTTTTGATGTCTCATTGCAAAAAAATTCAGTGAGAGACACAGTGATAGGTAAGGGGTAGATTTGTTTGGATTCAGAGAGAAGCACAGGCCACAGAGTGTGTGCCATCAGAGAAGGTAAATGCGTTGGCCGTGAAATGTGTGGTTAGTTTTTGTGAGCTGGCCGATGTCATATGCTAATGGGTGGGAGGATCTTTCCAACAATTGGGGAGCCACCCACTCCTTGGTCTTTTGGTAGTGCCTTGGAACTGTCATGGCGCCTTTGGGTGTGTCATTTAGCTTGCAGATTGAGGATCAAGGCCTAGTTGAATTTGACTTGTCTGCCATCTTGGACCCATTTGATTCTAATCAGTTTATGTTATGCCTATGCCCTTGGGCTATGTCATTCTTTCAAAAGTTGTGCCCTGGCCCCTTCCCTCCTGTTTCATGCTCTTACAGGCCCACCATGTTGCCTCTACAATCTTCTGGAGGGACAACCAGAAAATAGCTGGCCCTTGGGAGGGAAGTACTATATAATATCCAATCCCTCTAGAGATTCAGGCCTTCATCTTCCATGTTTCCTACAACATGTGTATCAACAGCGCCTCTCAGTGAACCTGTTAGGGGGGGTGACAGGGCCACAGTGCCTGCTAGAGGTCCATCTGTTGGTGGCATCCCTTCAAGAGCAATTGGGCTTCCAGGGACAATGTTTGCCACTTTGGGAGTGAACCCTGCAGGCCTTTTGGGCCCAAACCCTTACCACCCTTCCCCTAAAGTTACAAAAGTAGTGAAAGCGAAGTCGCTCGGTCATGTCCGACTCTTAGCAACCCCATGGACTGCAGCCTATCAGGCTCCTCCGTCCATGAGATTTTCCAGGCAAGAATACTGGAGTGGGTTGCCATTGCCTTCTCCAAGGAGAAGGTTACAAACATAACCCTGATCAAATCTCCACTCCACTTTTAAGGAACACCTGATCTGTTGCCTCTTATTAATTTGTTCTCAAGTCACTTACTAACTCCTGCAACCAGGACCCTGCCCCCTTGTAGGCAACATCACCACCCAGCTTATTATTAAAATACTCTTAATGCCCCTAACAGGACCAGGTAACCCTCTCCTTTGCCATTACTTCTGTTACTACCTAAAGTGGGCCTATGACAATGAAATGTTGATCTCTAGGAGATTGTCAAGCCTCAAACTCCCTGGGGATCTGCACCTTGACCCTTAGCTCTCAGGTTGCAACAGTACTGGGTAGGATAATCTTTAGAAAGACTCACCCCTAAGGAAGTCCACCCATAAAAATAGAAGAAGGTCTATTAGTTTCTTCTCCTTTTTTCTTTTTCTCCCTGTCATCACTGTCTTTTAGATGGGAAATAACCAATCAACTTCCTTACAGGTGCCCTTGAGATGCATCCTTGATAACTGAAAGTTGTTTGATCCTCTAAGGAAAAGTTGCTTAAAATTCTTTTGTGCCACTTCGTGGCCACAGTATTCTCTGGGGGATAAGGAACACTGGCCTGATGATGGGAGTTTAAATTACAATACCGTCCTACAGTTGGACTTATTCTGCAAAAGATAAGGGAAATGGACAGAGATCACCTATGTCCAAATTTTCTTCCACCTAAGAAATATGAAGGAACTCTGTCTTAAGTATGGGATTGTTGTATGCCCTAAAAGTGAGCCTACTAGGCAAATGGTGTTAGGCATAGACAACTAAGAGAAGGAAGCCTCCCATGAAGGCTCACCTCCCATGGCTCCCGAGTTGCCTGGTGTTCTTTCCTTGTATCCAAATGTGCCCCCATATCTGGGAGCACCCCCTCCACAAAAGCCAACTCAAGTATGTCCCTTAGTGAAACTGGAGGAGAATTTGGATCAACCTGGGTTCATAAGTTCTTCTCCCACTTAGAACTAAGACTGATAAAACAAGACCTGGAAAGCTATCCAGATGACCCAGGCAAATATATAGATACATTCCAACACATTACCTTGGCCTTTGACTTGACGTGGAAGGACATCATGGTCATATTGAGTCAAACTTTATCTGACCCTGAGTATGCTAGGGTCATAAAGGAAGCCTGAGGGTATGCTACAGGGCTTCAACAAGTCAAGCAGTAAATATCCAGTGGGGGAAACTGCAGTCCCCTCCTCAGATCCTAACTGAAATTATAATGACCCTGAGCACATCTGGGAAAGGGATTACTTTCTGATCTGTGTTAAGGTAGGGCTAAAAGCAGCCCAGCAAAAAGTAATCAGCTATGCCTGGGTCTCAGCAATAAGTCAGCAGTCCAGTGAGAACCCCACTGCCTTTCTGGAAAGGCTAAAAGAGGCCCTCCAAAAGTTTACCAATCTGAACTTCGACTCTTACAAGGAACAGGTGATTTTAAAGGACAAATTCCTGTCCCAATGTGCATCAGATATTAGGATAAAGTTACAACAACTACAGCAGAAGGACCCTTCTGCTTCTTTAAATGGGATGGTCCAGACAGCCACCAGTACCTTTTATAACAGAGAACGAGAGAGGGACGTCAAGGCCGAGGAAAGGGAGAAAAGGAAAGAGACAAGGCATACCCAGATGCTGGCCGTCCTCCAGGGAAGCACTATGGCGAACCCCGAGTTCTTAAAGGACAAGGCACAAGGCAAATGCCTAATCTGTAGACAGGTGGGACACTGGGCCAAAGAGTGTCCAAACCATGACAAGTCTCCTAAATGGCTTGCTACAAATGCCATCTATTGGGACATTGGGTGGCATTCTGCCCTTGGGACCCAAGAGCCTCAAGGTCAAGCTTCAAGCCTTCCCTCACGATGGTTTAACAGGACTGAAGTGGCCCGCTCCAGCCAGCCTGCCTGTCACAGATAATCATCACGGGGCTGGAGCCAAGGGTGCAGCTGGATGTGGCAGGTAGGTCTGAGAATTTCTTGGTTGACACATGGGCTACCTACTGTGTCCTGACCTCCTATTCTAGAGGCTTCTCCTCCCAAACCTGTACCATTTTGGGTGTTACAGGAAAAACAATTACAAAAAGATTCACCCAAGCACTTCTTTGTTGCTGGAATGGACAAATATTTTCCCACCAGTTTCTGGTGGTCCCTGAGTGTCCTACTTCTTTATTGGGAAGAGATAAACTCACTAAACTGGGGACCACCCTTGTGACAGGAAGCTTTTCTACAGCTTCTGGTTACTACTGAGGAATCCAATATACCCTCTCCAATAGGGAGGGACCAAAAACTATGGGAGGACAAAATTAACCCCAGGTTTGGGACCACGGAACTCTTGTACAAGCCCACCAAGCTGAACTGGTCATCATTGTCCTCCAAGATCCCACTTGGCTTCCAAACTGGAAACAATACCTCTCAGAAGAGAAGCTTGGGAAAGACTACAATCGCAATAAAATTCCTTGCCTGTGGGCTATTGGTTCTCACCAGTTCACCGTGTAACACCCCAATCCTCCCTGTAAAGAAAAAGGATGGGACCTGGTGAATGGTTGGAGATCTCTGGATTATAAATGAAGCTGTGGTCCCCCTCCATCCCACAGTACCCAATCCCTATGCACTCTTGGGATAAATCCTGCCCAGTGCCAAGTAGTTTACAGTCCTGGATCTTAAGGATGCATTTTTTTTGCATGCCACTGGTTAAAGAATCCCAATATCTTTTTGCCTTCGACTGGGAGGCTCCAGGAGAAAAACACCAACAGACGACTTGGACAGTATTACCTCAGGGGTTCAGAGATAGCCCCTATCTGTTTGAGCAGGCTTTTAGCTGGGATCCCCTAGATCTGATTCTGGGACCTTTGGGAAAATATTACAATATGTAGAAGACCTACTATCTGCTCTCCAGATGAGAAAAATGCCCAACAACATGCAATTCAGATTCTTAACTTTTGGCAGAGAGGGGATATAAAGTCTGTGCTAAGGCACAGATGGTCGAGACAAAGGTCACCTACCTGGGAGTTCAGATTACACATGGGTCATCTAGGAGGTTGTCCTTTGATCAAGTACGAGGAATCTTCCAGTTGCCCTCCCCCATGACTCGAAAACAACCATGAGATTTCCTGGGGCTAACCGGGTATTGTAGAATCTGGACACCCAATTATGATCTAATTGCCCAGGCCTTATATGAAAGCTTGAAGGGAGGGGGTGATTTAATCCCATTGATGTGGGGAAGTCCTCAAAAGGAGGCAGAGGATACACTAAAAGAAGCCTTAACTCAAGGACAGCCTTGAGATTGCCAGACCCAGAAAAAGCATTCCACCTGTACATACATGAAAATGAAGGAATAGCCTTGGGAGTGTTAACTCAAAGGTTGGGACCTGAGCCCCAGCCTGTAGCTTACTTATCCAAGAGGCTCGACCCAACTTCCCAAGGCTGGCCTCCCTGCCTTCTAAATCTTGCTGCTATTGCAGTCCTGATAGGAGATTCTTTAAACTCTCTGGAGAAGGCAATGGCACCCCACTCCAGTACTCTTGCCTGGAAAATCCCATGGAAGGAGGAGCCTGGTGGGCTGCAGTCTGTGGGGTCGCTAAGAGTCGGACACCACTGAGTGACTTCACTTCACTTTCACTTTCACTTTGGGGGCAAACTAACTACTTTTACCAGCCACCTAGTGAAACAACTGAATAGGAGAGGCCATTTATGGATGTCTGATCAAAGGATCCTCAGATATTAAGTAGTGCTGATGGAAAATCCAGGCCTGACTATATCCCCTTATGAGGTTCTTAATCGAGCTACCCTCCTACCTACCCCCAAGGGCTCTCTCCCTTTCACTCTTGCCTAGAAACTTTGGATTACTGGACAAAACCCTGAGAGGGCTTGTCAGAAGATCTAACCAATCCTGAGGAAATCTGGTACACTGATGGAAGCAGCTTTGTCTTGGATGGAAAAAGAAGAGCTGGATATGCAGTAGTTTCCAATTTTGAGACCATAGAGGCTAAACCTTTTCCAACAGGTACTTCAGCCCAATTGGCTAAGCCTATAGCCCTGACTCAAGCTTTAGAGCTTGGAAAAGGAAAAAGAGTAGCCATTTACACTGACTCCAAGTATGCCTTTCTGGTGCTACATGCACGTGCTGCTATTTGGAAAGAAAAGAGGCCACTTGACCACCCGAGGGTCCCCAATCAAATATGGTGATCAAATCCTTAGGCTCTTGGAGGCAGTCCATCTGCCAGATGATGTTTCAGTCTCCCATTGTAAAGGACACCAAAAAGGGAGCACAGACGTGGCACAAAGGAACCAAGCAGATGATCAGGCAGCTAAGAGAGCAGCATTAAAAAACAGTGATGTAGTAGTGGTTGCCACCTTAGTTCCATGGGCTAATTTGCCAGAAATTCCTTCATATACTGAAGGTGAGACTCTTAAAGCTAAGAGTGAGGGCTTTCAGGAAGATCATATGGGGTGGTTCCAAAAGGAGGGACTCCTTTTTCTGCTTGGGAACCTTCAATGGAAGTTGGTTAACTCCTTACACACCACCACTTATTTAGGGGAGAACGCCCTCCAAAGGTTACTAGAAAGGTCCTTCAGAGGAACAGGCCTCCAAACAGCTGTAAGGCGATTGGCCTCCTCTTGTCCCACTTGCCAATTAAACAATCCCCAAGAAGCTCAAAGACCCCAGCTGGCCCAGCCTGTCCAACGGTGTGGGACCTAGCCAGAAAAGGACTGGCAGATGGACTTCACCCAGATGCCAGTTTCTCAAGGGTATAAATATCCTACTAATCATGATAGATACATTCACAGGATGGATTGAAGGTTTTCCCACCCAGACTGAGAAGGCCAAGGAGATGGTAAAAAACTGCTCCATGAAATCGTTCTGAGATTTGGCCTGCCCAAGTCATCACAAAGTAACAATGGGACATCATTTACTTCTAAAGTCACCCAAGGGGTCTCTAAAGCGTTGGGCATTACTTATTATCTCCATTGTGTCTGGAAGCCTCAGTCTTCAGGAAAAGTAGAAAGAGCCAACCAATTCTTAAAATCAGCGATAAAGAAGATAACCCGGGAGATTTCCCTGGGATGGAAGGAGGCTTTACCAATAGCTCTCCTCCACACCTCTATTGCCCCTAAGGAACAGGTTGGTCTTAGTCCTTATGAGATGCTATATGTGAGAACTTTTGTTTATGCCAATGACCTCTTCCTAGATCCAGAGGCTCAGACCCTCGAGTCTTACACTGTGGTCATTGGGTAATTCCAACCAGATATATTCTTGTGGGGTGTCAACCAGGACCCAAAAGATTCTAAAGAGCCACCACTATATGCTTCAGTGACTCAAGTCCTAATTACAGTCTGGAAAGATGGGTCCCCAAAGACTCAACTCCAGCCCACATGGAAGGGCCCCTACGCTGTAATACTTTCTACCCCCACAGCAGTCAAGTTTTCAGGGCATGATTCCTGGATTCACTACTCATGAGTCAAGCCATGGAAGAAAACAGAAGAAGACACTCAATACACCTGTGAGCCCCTGGAAGATCTCAGAAAACTGTTCAGGACCACAAATGAGTGCCATTCTAATGAACACCCCCAAAATTAAGTTTCTGGGGATAAGATTTCTCAGGACAGCTCTTAAGAGCCAACACAGCCTGGAAAGGGTTATACTCCAAAATAGATAGGAGATAGCTCTCCTGATCCCTGAACAAGGAGGGACTTGAGCTATCTTGAATGAAATGTGTTGTTTCTGGGTAAATACCTCCAGCCAAGTTAAAGAAAGTCTCACAGTCCTCAAGAAAAACATTCAGATCCTATGGGATCTCAAAAAACGAGCTGGAGAATTCTTGGGGTGGCTACAATCTCTCCTTGGGAATCCTTCTCGTGGCAAGGGAGGATTTGGAGTTGGCTAATATCCCTACTAATCCCTGTTATCACCATTTGATGCTGCTTATGATTGCTCCATGTATTATCAATTGTCTAACCCATTTTATCTCTGCTCAAGTCAACAAGCTACAACATGCGGTGCCAATTCAACAAGGATGTATAAAACTATACCTGACCATGGGAAATATCACTCACCCTTAGATGGACACAGCTATAAGGACTCTGAGGATTGCGATAAGCAAGAGGGGAAGGCCCAATGCCCTTTGGTGTCCCAGCTCAGCAGGAAGTAGCCAGAGAGACCTCGACGCCCTATTCCCAAAGAATTGGGCCACCCACCTCTTGAGGGGGGAATGTTAGGTAGTTAGAATAGGAAAAAGGGGTCCAAAATGGTGGTGGCTAAAAGACAAAGAAAGGGAAAAGCCCACAAAAATGAAACAAAAGAAAATCTGAGGACTGGAGTGAGAACCTCAGGTGAAACAAACAGCCTTCCTGGCTAGCCCAATTTACATAGAGCAGGCTCAAGGGGAGGAGACAAAACATTTAAAAAGGGGAGCCAAGATTGAGCCTCTCTCCTTTTGGGTCAGCCCACCTTCACACCTTGAGGGTGTACTATCCTTTGACTGCCAAATAAAACAGCTGTAACTGAGCTGTAACACTGGTCTACCATTTCAAATCTTTGCTGCAGTGAGTCAGAACCGAGGAAATTACACACTCCCCCAACATATCCTACACAAATCTGATGGGCAGTGAAGATCAGAGTTGTGGCTGACAGGCTTTCATCTTTCCAAGTCAAAGAATGGGGAGGCCATTGGAGATCAGCTTCAGAATCCAGGCTCCACTGTTCTCTAACTATAAAATTGTGAAGAAGGTATCCAGTGGTACTGAGCTTCAGCTCCCTCAATTTTAATGTGGGGACAACAAATTTCTCTAGCTAGGGTGGTTGAGAGGATTAAATGAGTTATTACACAGATAGACCACTCTACTATCCATCAATTTGTCTATCTATCATCACTCTATTTATGCTCATATGTACTTTAATTTTCTATTGAAGAGGCAAAATAAACTGATAAGAGTGACTGCCCCTGAGAAGGGAGAGTTGCATTTCACTGTATTATCTTTTGTGCGTATGTTGCCTAAATATGTATAATCTTTATGTATTTTTAAAAATTAGTAGAATGTCAGTCAAGTACTGTCCAGTAAATGTCAGTTTTTTCTCTTTGTCTTCTCAGCTTACTATTCCAAAAGCACAGATTTTGTTGTATGGGAATTCTCTAAGATTTTACAGCAGAAGGCAATGGCAACCCACTCCAGTACTCTTGCCTGGAAAATCCCATGGACGGAGGAGCCTGGTAGGCTGCAGTCCATGGGGTTGTGAAGAGTCAGACACGACTGAGTGACTTCACTTTCACTTTTCACTTTCATGCATTGGAGAAGGACATGGCAACCCACTCCAGTGTTCTTGCCTGGAGAATCCCAGGGATGGGGGAGCCTGGTGAGCTGCCATCTATGGGGTTGCACAGAGTCAGACACGACTGAAGCGACTTAGCAGCAGCAGCCTTAACTACAGATGGTAAAACATCTAAAGACTGAGTGGGTAAAACTAAACATATAAAGGGATGAAAACAAATATCATAAAAATTGAACACCCTCTTTATTTTCACAAGCAAAGGTCTTGAATGAGTCAGATATTTTCTGAAGTGTCCAACTTGGGTATGGTTCTTTCAATTATGCTATATTAATTGAGCACTTATAATCACCAGACCTTGTATTAGGACCCGGGACTACTATGCTTAACTCATTCTTTCATTCAACAGATACTTCTGCAGCACCCACTGTATGCCTGGCAAGGTGGGAGCTGGGGATATAGTGATACACATCATATACAAATCTCTGCCTTTATGGAGCTTGAATTTTAGTGGACTAACTATATACCTGAATTGTATTAGCCACATTTCTGTGTTTTTCTACTGTGGGGCAAATGGAGATGGTAAAATCCTCGAGACATGATTCAAATATTCTCTATGCTAGAAATTAGTGCTGAGAAAATGTTACTCACTTATGTCATTTAAGGTTTTCTAATGGTGAAAATAAACAGGTGATGTAATAATATATTTTATTTAACTCACTATATCCAACATGGAATCAATATAAAAATAATTAATGAGATATTTTATGGGTTTCTTTTTTGATAATAAGACTTTGAAATTGAGAGAGTAACAGGCAGGAAGGTTTGGGTCCCCAAGCGGAGGAAATAGACTGCAAGTAACAGACGCTTTTTTTCCACTCTTTTAAGTGGCAGGAAGAAACAAACTACAAGTGTCAGATGTTTTTTCCCTTCTCTATACAAAATTAAAAGGAGGTTTCTTTTAAAATTCAGTGTTGCCATGACGACACGTGGTTGCCTGAACTTTTGTCAAACCTTGAGCTAGTCAATGCGTTTTTCTTATGAAGATGTTCTCTTAAGCTATGTTAATGAAACTATGTATTTGCTTGGAAATCTGCCTTTCCTCAAGATTCATGTCAATTGTTTTATGACCCAGGATAACTCACCTTGTGCCAATGCTATCTTAAATGCATGTTGTGGGTGAAATGCCTGGTGCAACTTTCTCAGTTTTGAGGCATTTTCTTTCTCTAATTAGCAGCTTGCTAATAGGTATAAATTTTATTGGCATCACCAGATGGTCAACACCAAAATCAGACTGATTATATTCCTTGCAGCCAAAGATGGAGAAGCTCTACACAGTAAGCAAAAACAAGACCAGGAGCTGACTGTGGCTCAGACCACGAACTCCTTATTGCCAAATTCAGACTTAAATTGAAGAAAGTAGGGAAAACCACTAGACCATTCAGGTATGACCTAAATAAAATCCTTTATGATTATACAGTGGAAGCGAGAAATAGATTTAAGGGCCTAGATCTGATAGATAGAGTGCCTGATGAACTATGGAATGAGGTTCGTGACATTGTACAGGAGACAGGGATCAAGACCATCCCCATGGAAAAGAAATGCAAAAAAGCAAAATGGCTGTCTGGGGAGGCCTTACAAATAGCTGTGAAAAGAAGAGAAGCGAAAAGCAAAGAAGAAAAGGAAAGATATAAGCATCTGAATGCAGAGTTCCAAAGAATAGCAAGAAGAGATAAGAAAGACTTCTTCAGCGATCAATGCAAAGAAATAGAGGAAAACAACAGAATGGGAAAGACTGGGGATCTCTTCAAGAAAATCAGAGATACCAAAGGAACATTTCATGCAAAGATGGGCTCGATAAAGGACAGAAATGGTATGGACCTAACAGAAGCAGAAGATATTAAGAAAAGATGGCAAGAATACACAGAAGAACTGTACAAAAAAGATCATCACGACCCAGATAACCATGATGGTGTGATCACTCACATAGAGCCAGACATCCTGGAATGTGAAGTCAAGTGGGCCTGAGAAAGCATCACTATGAACAAAGCTAGTGGAGGTGATAGAATTCCAGTTGAGCTATTCCAAATCCTGAAAGATGATGCTGTGAAAGTGCTGCACTCAGTATGGCAGCAAATTTGGAAAATTCAGCAGTGGCCACAGGACTGGAAAAGGTCACTTTTCATTCCAATCCCAAAGAAAGGCAATGCCAAAGAATGCTCAAGCTATCGCACAATTGCACTCATCTCACACGTTAGTAAAGTAATGCTCAAAATTCTCCAAGCCAGGCTTTAGCAGTATGTGAACCGTGAACTTCTTGATGTTCAAGCTGGTTTTAGAAAAGGCAGAGGAACCAGAGATCAAATTGGCAACATCTGCTGGATCATGGAAAAAGCAAGAGAGTTCCAGAAAAGCATCTATTTCTGCTTTATTGACTATGCCAAAGCCTTTGACTGTGTGGATCACAATAAACTGTGGAAAATTCTGAAAGAGATGGGAATACCAGACCACCTGACCTGCCTCCTGAGAAATCTGTATGCAAGTCAAGAAGCAACAGTTAGAACTGGACATGGAACAACAGACTGGTTCCAAATAGGAAAAGGAGTACGTCAAGGCTGTTTATTGTCATCCTGTTTATTTAACTTATATGCAGAGTACACCATGAGAAATGCTGGGCTGGAAGAAGCACAAGCTGGAATCAAGATTGCCGGGAGAAATATCAATAACCTGATATGCAGATGACACCACCCTTATGGCAGAAAGTGAAGAGGAACTACAAAGCCTCTTGATGAAATTGAAAGTGGAGAGTGAAAAAGTTGGCTTAAAGCTCAACACTCAGAAAACGAAGATCATGGCATCCGGTCCCATCACTTCATGGGAACTAGATGGGGTAACAGTGGAAACAGTGTCAGACTTTATTTTTCTGGGCTCCAAAATCACTACAGATGGTGACTGCAGCCATGAAATTAAAAGACGCTTACTCCTTGGAAGGAAAGTTATGACCAACCTAGATAGCATATTGAAAAGCAGAGACATTACTTTGCCAACAAAGGTTCGTCTAGTCAAGGCTATTCTTTTTCCTGTGGTCATGTATGGATGTGAGAGTTGGACTGTGAAGAAGGCTGAGCGCCAAAGAATTGATGCTTTTGAACTGTGGTGTTGGAGAAGACTCTTGAGAGTCCCTTGGACTGCAAGGAGATCCAACCAGTCCATTCTGAAGGCGATCAGCCCTGGGATTTCTTTGGAAGGAATGATGCTAAAGCTGAAACTCCAGTACTTTGGCCACCTCATGCAAAGAGTTGACTCATTGGAAAAGACTCAGATGCTGGGAGGGATTGGGGGCAAGAGGAGAAGGGGACGACAGAGGATGAGATGGCTGGATGGCATCACTGACTCGATGGACGTGAGTCTCAGTGAACTCTGGGAGTTGATGATGGACAGGGAGGCCTGGCATGCTGAAATTCTTGGGGTCACAAAGAGTCGGACACGACTGAGCGACTGATCTGATCTGATCTGAATAGGTATAAAAATCCTTGCTAAAAACCAACAAGGGGGCACTCTTTCTGTCCTCTCTGATATCTATGTCAGAAGCTTTCTCTATATCTTTTATACTTCAATAAAACTGTATTACACAAAAAGCTCTGAGTGATCAAGCCTCATCACTGGCCCTGAATCAAATTTTCCTCCTCCAGAGGCCAAGAATCCCAGTGTCGTTCACAGCTCATAGCAGCAACCTTTCAAAATCTAGTGTGTATTTTACATTTACAGCACATCTCGATTTGTACTCATCATCTTTCAAATACTTAGGAGCTACATGTAGCTACTGACTACCATATTGGACGGGGCAACTCTAGATGAGCACTTCTCAAACTGTAGCACATATAGGAATAGTCCAGAGAGAATGTTAAAATACAGATTCCTGGACTTCACCACCAAAGGTAAGGACTGGGGCCTGAGAATTTGCATTTCCAATAAGATGCTGCCACATACAGACCATAACTTGAATAGCACTGCTTAACACACCACACACCTGCCAGTGAATTCAATTTTAGTGATAATAACTGTACTAATATTTGACCTCTTAAAAGCATTTTGCATTAGCTACTGGTGAAATTAAGATTAAAAACCAAAATGAAATATCACTACACACTCATCAGAATGGCCAAAATAAAATATACTGACAACATTAAATGCTAGAGACACCAAATCATTCATACATTTTTTATGGGAATGCAAAATAATTTGGCAATATTTTTAACACTGAAAATGACTCAAAAGTTTTGGAGAGAGTTATCAAGCCATGAAAAGGTATGAAGAGAACTTAAATGTATTTTATTATGTGGAAGAACCCAACCTGAAGGGGTTACATACTATGTGATTCCAACTAGACATTCTGAAAAAGACAAAACCATGGAGACAGTTTCCTCTTTGAAAAAACCCTGATGCAGGGAAAGACTGAAGTGAAAGGGGAAGAGGGTGGCAGAGAATGAGCTGGTTAGATAGCATCACTAGCTCAATGGACATAAATCTGAGCAAACTCTGGGAGACAGTGAAGGATGGAGGAGCCTGGCATGCTGCAGTCCATGGGGGGTCGCAAAAAGTCAGATACAACTTAGTGACTAAACAACAACAATTGAGACAGTAAAAAGATCAGTGGTTGCCAGGGGTGGTGTGGAGGGGTGAATAAGCAGAACACGGAGGGTTTTCAAGGCAGTGAAGCTACTCTGAATGATACTATAACGGTGGATAAATATCATTGTATTTTACCATTACCCATAGAATGTACAATACTAAGAGCAAACCCCTAATGTAAACTATGGACTTTGGTAATGATGTATCAATATACATTATTAACTGTAATGAATGTATCCCTCTGGTGGGAGATATAGACAATGTAGGAGTCTAGAACTCCTGTACTTTTACTCAATTTTTTCATGAACCTTGAACTGCTCTAAAAAATAGAATCTATTTAAAAGGGGAAAACAAAGTTCTGAAGAGTGATGATGATTGCACAACAACGCGAACGTATTTAATGCCACTGAGTGTTACACTTAAAGATAATTAACATGTTAAATGTTATATATATTTAATCACAATAAACAAAAAAAGAAAAATGGATTTAGCATATGATTTCATTCTTGGGCATTTATCTTAAAGAAACAGAAAGTCATTTAATGTAGAAACTTGTACACAAATATTCACAGCAACTTATTTGTAATTGCCCCCAAACTAGAATAGCTTCTTAGGTGATGCCAATGCAGGAGACATAAGAGGTGCAGATTTGATCCCTGGTTTGAGAAGCTTCCTGGAGAAGAAAATAGCAACCCACTCCTGTATTCTTGCCTGGAAAATCCCACAGACTGAGAAGCCTGGTGGGCTACAGTCCATGGGGTTGTATATAGTCACACACGACTGAAGTGATTTAGCACCGAACTAGAAACAACTAAAATATCCCTCAGTAGGTGAATGGTTAAACAAAGTAGCACATCTATACCATGAAATACTATCCAGCAATAAAAATATATAACCTACTGATAGTTGCAATAATTAGGATGACTCAAAGAAATTATGATGAATGAAAAAAGCATGCATACTGCATGATTCTATCCATGTAACATTTGTGAAGTAGCATAATTCTAGATATTAAGAGTGGATTAATGTCTTCCAGGAGTTTGGGAGGAGAAAGAGGGTGGTAATGAGTGACTGTAAAGGATGAAGGAATCTTGTGATGTTGGTCCACTTAAGTTTGTTGATTATGGTAATGGTTACATGAAGCTATTAATGTGACTAAGTTGTACAGAACTTCACATATACACATAAATGAGTGCCTGTATAACTGCTGAAATCTAAATAAGCTCTATAGGTTGTACCAATGCCAATTTCCTGGCTTTGATATTGTACTCTAGTTATGTAAGCTGTTACCGTTGGGAAAAGATGGGTGAAATGCACACAGGCACTCCCTATACATTTCTTTACACCTTTCTATGCCTCTATAATTATTTCAAAATAAAAAGGGTTTTTTAAAAGTACTTTGCATACTCTATCTTACTTGATATTCACAATAACTATGGGAAGTAAATAGTATGATTATTTTCATTTTATAGAAAAGAAAAACAAGGTTTACAGGAAGAGTACATTGCTAAATGCAAGCAAAGCCATACCCTCTCCATAAGCATCAATATATTTATGTAAGTACTTATAAGTATGAAAAGATTTAGGGAACCCAACTGTCAGAAATAAAGGTGTTTTTACATAGCAAATTGCAAAGTAAAAATAAAAAAACAAGCCTTCTCTCTTTCTACAACTTACGATAGACTTGAAGGTTGTAGGACCTGGTGGTTGTCACTTTAGAGGTCTCTACATTTATGTCGGCTTTGTAGATCCCTGAGTCTTCAATCCTCAGATTTCTGAGCTCCAGATTATAGTTCTGACCTGAGACACTTATTCGTTCATGGTAATTTTGGTGGGTTATGGTAACTATGGGTTCTTCTCCGAAGTTTCCTGGTTTTACGAAAGCAACAGATGTTTTGGAATGCCAAGAAATGATGGTAACTTTCTGTGATGGTTGGATATTTAAGGGAAAAGTAGCTGACTCCCCCAGAATCCCATTCACTATGAAGATGTCTGTGTCGCTTCCAGCTGCTTCCAGACCTGAGAACATAAATAGAAAACCATAAACATTTGACAAAACCATAACCATTTGACTGTTGCTCCTTTTAGAATTCTCTTTCTCTCCAGGCTTGAATCTCCCTGAGGAACAGCTGATCCAGTTTCTTGATGATACCTTTTTTCCTCTTTTTTTTGATTTTGCTTTAAACATATTTAACATGTTATGATGGCTAACTTTTCTAAAAGATTCTCATTCAAAAATTAAGTTTCCAGTGAATTTTTTAATTATAAATTTATTTACTTGGAGGCTAATTACTTTACAATATTGTATTGGTTTTGCCATACCCAGTGAATTTTTAAGCAATCTATTTCATTAAAACATATTTATCTAGACACCTAGACTCTAATGAGAGTTAGATGGAATTTGAGAGATTAAGGCTGTAAATCTCCATATTTAAACCTCTGAGGTCTGAGATAGTAAATATTTTCTTTCCCAAGGTCAAATTGCCAAGTGGTAGAAGAGCTGGGGACAAGAGCCTGTGATGGCTGCCATGGTCTTTACAAAAAAAAGTTACATTTATGCCTCTATTCCTAGAAGATATAGGCAGAGAGTGCTTTAGAGGTCCTGGAGTAAATATGCCCCAAGTTAGTGATTTTGAGGGCTCTTTTTGCTTACTGTCATAACTCCAGTCTGTAGATGAGTACCTGACACATAGAGGGTGCTTAGCAAATATTTGTGGGATGATTTAATAAATTAAATTCAGTTATGTGTTGCCTAGGCTCTTTTGGAGCAACTTCTGAAGTAAGCAAAGTTCATTTATTCATTTATACTTTTATGAATGAATGAACATATTTATTCAAGGACAACTTTGTTCTAGATCTTATAGCAAGTATTTATTAGTTTGATTATAATACAAATGCTTGTTGAGCCTCTACTCTTTAAACCATGATGTCAAGAGACTGGGGTACAATGGAGAGTAAAAATAGACATGGTTTCTGTTCCCTGGAACTTAAACGAAGAGAACAAGTTTGATAAGGTAACTACAAATAACTTAAAGGTTATGGTACTTTGAGAGAGAATAGGAAAGGGACGTGAGTCATTCTGGGAATCCAGGAATAATTTTGGGATTGTAGTATTCAGTATAAAGCTGAAGGATGAAAATCTAACATAGAAAAAAAATTAAAAGTTTATTTTGTTCTCTTCTCCATTACCTTATGAACATAAACTGATTTAATACATAGTTTGTAAAATGAATAGCAATATAATTATAAGGTGTTATTTTCTCCCTTTTCTTCTATTCTTTCATTACTCTGTTATTCTCACTGAGCTATATGGTATGAGAGGGTGTTTTGAGCCAGCATGTATGATATTCAAAACATTTAATAACCAATAGACACAAGCACTGACCAATCAAGAAGAGCTTCAGCCATAAACACTAACAGGGCCATTCTGATGAGTACTGACTGCATATAAGCCCCAAAGAGCAGAGCAAAACTTTTCACTTAAGTGGGTTCAGCCTGACTCTAAAGTTTATTCAGGGCTTGGCATAAAGAGGATAAGAATAAAGGTCACTGAGAATACAAGTCATTGTGATGCATCAGAAAAGCAAAGGGATTTCTTAAACTGATGATGCTGTCTCACTATGACCACCCTTGTACTCTACCCCAGTACTTTCTGGACAAGCCAGGGACTGCTCACATAAACCTCTTTCCTTTCAGAACATCCAACATTTTCCCTTAGAAGGAATATCCCAGGCAAGGACTGGTGACTTAGTTGGGGTGGGCTAAGTAGAGATGGAGATGTAACAAGGTCCTGGGGTGGAGAGAAGAAGGAGACTAAGGACCCTTATCTACAAACATTTATTAAGTGCTAGGGCTTCCCAGGTGGCTCAGTGGTAAAGAATCGGCCTGGATTGGGAAGATGCCCTGGAGAAAGAAATGGCAAGCCACTCCAGTATTCTTGCCTGGGAAATCTCACGGACAGAGGAGCCTGGCGGGCTACAGTCCACCAGATCACAAAAGAGTGGGACATGACTAAACAAGTGCCACTCAGGGATGAATAGGACATGGTGGCAGCTCTGAGGAACTCAGAGCCCAGAGAATAAGATGCATGTGCATGCATGCAGACAGTAATACAATATGATGAGTACTAAACAGTAAAACAATAGCAACCAAACTACTGGGGGAACAGAAAGCGAGACTAAGCTTGTCTTTGGTGGCAGGAGTCAGAGTTAGCCAAAATCCATTCCTTGAAGGTTAATTCTCCCCAGATAAGCTCTGCCACTGTGTTGATGAGATCTGGTAGAACGGCACTTGGAGTGTCCCAGCCTGAATCCTTGAATGTCCCCAACTGGACATGTGACCTGTGCAGGGTACAGAGACTTGAGCTCAGAAGGACCTGAATTTGATTTAATGCTGTTGTGTTGTCATGAACTTCTTAATATTACTTGTAAAAAGACCCTATATTTTCATATTCTACTGGGTTCCACAAAGTGTACAACTGGCCCTGGTGCCAAATCTCACAAGGTTTTTTTCTTTTTTTTAATATCAAGTCCTTGTGCCTAATTTCCATTTCACTCTTTGGATTCAGGTTCAGTGTGAGAAGATGGAAAAGGTGGGGGTTCCATAGACTCATAATTCTGGTGGGTTTTCTCGTCAAATCCCAGGAAATGGTGGGCAGTTTACTAAGGCTGAGATCTTAGTAGGAGGGCAGTTGTGCAGCCACAGAATGGTTGGTGGGTGGTGTTGCTTTTTGAAGTATATCTTGTCTCCTCTTGCGAGTCATTCAGGAAGTGGTGCTTGGGTATCAAACAGTCAGGGTGTCAGATAGCTAAGCTAGAGGAAGTCCTTTTACTATTTTGTGCTGTGGTGCTGCTGGTAAGACTCCTGGGCTTTCTGAGAAAAAGTGTAGGGCTTGCACAAGCATAATATGTACCTTTGAACACCCAACGGAGGTATGAGGCACCCACAAAACGACAGCAGGCAAAGAAAAGATAGGGAGGATGAAGTCATAGGTGCTATGAGCAGCCATAGCTGCTACTTCTACATATGAGCTGGTCAACCTTAATTAAGTCACGAGGCTTTTCTGAGTCTCAGTTTCTTCATCTACAGAATGGCAATAGTAACTATAAAATTTGCTTATCTAATTAGTGATCAGAAAAATCATATATGAGTGGAAACTCTTTGTTGACCATCAAGGCAAAATCAGATCAGATCATATCAGATCAGTCGCTCAGTCGTGTCCGACTCTTTGCGACCCCATGAATTGCAGCACGCCAGGCCTCCCTGTCCATCACCAACTCCCCAAATGCTAGTTATTTCTGAGGTTATTAATGATAACGATTCTCATTCTCATCCTCATCTTAACAATTAGGATATGCCCTTTAGGACTTCCCTAGTCCATCTCTATGATGACCTTGGTAACACCAAGATCATACTGAAGAATGTATGAAGAACCATTATTAAGGGCCAATTCAGGAAAAGCACAGAGGGACAGTTTTCAGTACCACTGCACTTGGTGGCCTCTCTATTCTTCTCTTAAAGACTTTGGTGTTTTAAGAATCTCCATATCAGCCAATGTTAATATTTATTTTTCTAGGTGCTGGGGGGACTCGAACACTATATTAATGTTGGAGGCAACTTTAAGAAAACTTAATTTCAGAGAGAATTTATGGCACAAAAATATCTTAAGGACTTACTATGAAAAGCACTATGCAAGTCTATGACCAAGACAAGTTCTCTGTCCCTTTTAAAAATTTCATATATGGTTAGGGAAATAAGACACACACACACACATACACACTCATAACTCACCTTTGCAATATGATCTGGTAAATGATAAATTCAAATGAATGGTAGAGACAGTAATTACAATAGGAATTTGAAGAAGGATAGATCACTTTGATCTGCAGTGGTTAGAAAAAACTTCTTGGAGGAAACAGAATTTGAAGAGGACCTTGAAGAGTGAAAAGAATGTTACTAGATAGAAAGGGAAAGAATTAGTGTCTCAGGTCTTCAGGTTCTGAATAAAGGTTTAGAAAGAGAAGAATGTGTGATGCAGGTTGAATAAGTATAGATTTGCTTAACAAAGTAGAGAGCAATCAAGCTAGAAATGTAAATTTAGGTTTAGATTTAGGACAGACCTGAGTTTGAAGTCTACACCATAGGCAGGGGGAAGCTATTAAAGTTTTTGAGAACGAAGGCTAATAATGCTTTAGGGTTAGAGTCATATGGTAATAATTTGTAGAAGGAATAAGAGGAAAGAAAAGCTGGGCTTGAAAGACCATTTCAGAGGCTACTGTTAGCCATCTGGGCATGAATCGAGGGGTAATGGGAATGGAAAGGAAGGGATAAATTTGAGAGATAGGACAAAGAAAGGCAAGGAATGAAGAGGCATGTCATAAAATTCAACAGTATATTGGGTGTCTAGTTCATGAGAGTGGAAAACTAATAGCTACTGGAATTTGATTAAGTTTATGCTTGGAAGAAGTCAAAAGGAGAAGACAAGTTTAATGTCAGAAACACTGAACGTGAGATGATGGTGCACCACTAAATAAGAAGTTAGAGGAGTGGAAGATAAGAAAAGTACAAATGTATTCAAAGTATTGTTTGGGGGCTGTGGCAGAATCTGCTGGTTGTTTTCCAATATTTGTTTTCTACTTCATTCTTAGTAATATAATCCCTAATTTTTAGCAAGGTGTATGGTCACCTTGCTAATAAATATTAGGGCGAATAAAGATTATATCGCCCAACTTTCTGCAATCTCAGTTTGGTCATGTGACTAAGTTCAGGTCCATGGGACGAAAGTGCAAGTATTGTATTGACTTTTATGTCGTTAAGAAGATGGCGTTTGCTTTCTTCATCTCTTCCTTGCTTGTTATAGGCTGGAATGCCATGACAGTGGATCTTGGACATTTTGGATCAAGAAGAGGAAGCCAAGTACTGAGAATCATGGAGCAGGAAGACTCAAAAAGTGTGGATCCCTGATGACCTTGTGAACTATTCTACCAACTGAACTGCCAACTCCAGTCATTTTACACTAACAAGAAATAAATTTCTTTCTTCTTTAAGGAATTCTTATTTTTGAGTCTCTGTCACTTGCCATCAAACTGAAATCCAAGTGGTTTAGGAATCATCTATGGAGAGGAGGTGATTGAAGGAGAGGGTCACTCAGGAAGAGTAGGCTGAAGTCCAAGGCTGAACCTTGTGATAAGTGCTTACAGTTACAGAAGAGGCATTATCAAAAGAAACTGAATAGATCAAGCAATACAGTGGCAAGAGAGGCACCAATAGCAGACAAAATCATGAAACCCAGGAGGAGAAAGAATCTCAAGAAGGTAACTGTCACTGACGTCTAGTGATCCAGAGTCTTCAAGTGAGTTAAAGGCTGAAAATGACCCCTAGATTTGTCCATTAGGAGGTTACTGATGGCCTTTGAGAATGTAGTTCAAGTTAGGATGATTCAAATGAAGGCCAGAGTGTAGTGGATTGAGGATAGAAAAAGTGGTAAAGAAGTGGAGAAGCTTCATAGTGAAAGAAAGGTTATAAAATATAACAAATAGCTAGCTAGAGAGCCAAACAAAACCAATTTATTTTATTTTATTTTAAAATAGATGATACTGAAGGGGGAAGTGTGGTATGGAGAAAAAGAAAATAGAGATGTCCCTGATCTGGGATGGATGTCCCTACGCATGGAGTTCTTTGTTTCTCTCTCATAGGACTTGCCACTCTGGGTGGTAGTCATGAGCCCACATGTCTGTTTCTGGACACTGAGCCACTTGAATCCTGGGATCTTGTCTTAAAATCCCAAGCACCAAGCACAGTGAAGTATACACAGGCCACTAAGACTTGTGTGGAACAAAAAATGGAAGGGAAATGGTGTGCAGAGAAAGGTATATGTTTTCAGTCAGAGGAGGGTCATGCCTTCATCTGAAGTGGAAGGAAAAAAGGAAAGGATGTGTGAAAGGATATTGATATTTTGAGGTCTTGTTGGGAGTGAGGATAGGAGAAAGTTTGCTTGGCAAGATGGAAGAAGCGCACAGTTTGAGTCCAATGGGCCTGTGTTCAATTCCTGATAGTTACTGAGGCCCTTATCTTACTTAGCTACAAGATAGGATATAGTAATACCTACCTCATGACATTGTTGGGAGGACACATAGGTGTTGCTTAATATGTAGTGGACATTTTGGAACAGAGAAGATAAAATGCTAACTAGTCACCTGGGACTGCAAGGACATCCAACCAGTCCATTCTAAAGGAGATCAGTCCTGGGTGTTCTTTGGAAGGACTCATGCTAAAGCTGAAACTCCAGTACTTTGGCCACCTCATGCGAAGAGTTGACTCATTGGAAAAGACTCTGATGCTGGGAGGGATTGAGGGCAGGAGGAGAAGGGGACAACAGAGGATGAGATGGCTGGATGGCATTACCGACTTGATGGACGTGAATTTGAGTGAACTCCGGGAGATGGTGATGGATAGGGAGGCCTGGCGTGCTGCGATTCATGGGGTCGCAAAGAGTCGGACACGACTGAGCGACTGAACTGAACTGAGTCATGCTTGATGGCCTTCATATCTTCAGTAATGTGGGAAGCAAGAGGAGGCAGGAGAGGGACTACTTAAGAAGTGTAAAGTTAGGGGCACAGGTCTTGAATCTAGGGATATTTGAGCCTAGATATGTTATTTGGTGGGAAACTATTGAAATTCTCTGATTCTTAGGTTCCTTACCTTTAAAATATAGGTAATTATTAAATGCAATTATGAAGAAAGAACACTAAGCACAAATTCCTGGCACATAAAAATGATAGTTGCTATCATTATTTTGATGAATGTAAAATTTTTGAGGAAATGCTGCTCTAGGGAACACCGCCAGGAAGTTAACAGTTTGACTGAGGGGATGAAGGGACTCGTGAACAGGCTTGGGGCCCAGTGAAAAAGAGATGACTCGTATTTATAATATCTCATAATGAGTGTGAAGAAAGCAAAGAACTAAAGAGCCTTTTGATGAAAGTGAAAGAGGAGAGTGAAAAATGTGGCTTAACACTCTACATTCAAAAAACTAAGATCATTGCATCTGGTCCCATCACTTCATGGCAAATAGATGGGGAAACAATGGAAACAGTGAGATACTATATTTTCTTGGGCTCCAAAATCACTGCAGATGGTGACTGCAGCCGTAAAATTAAAAGATGCTTGCTCCTTGGAAGAAAAGCTATGACCAACCTAGACAGCATATTAAAAAACAGAGACATTACTTTGCCAACTAAGGTCCATGTAAGTCAAAGCTATGTACGTGATGTGAGAGCTGGACTATAAAGAAAGCTGAGCACCAAAGAATTGATGCTTTTGAACTGCGGTGCTGGAGAAGACTCTTGAGAGTCCCTTGGACTGCAAGGGAATCCAACCCATCAGTCCTAAAGGAAATCAGTCCTGAATATTCATTGGAAGGACTGATGCTGAAGCTGAAACTCCAATACTTTGGCCACCTGATGCAAACTGACTCTTTGGAAAAGACTCTGATGCTGGGAAAGATTGTGAAGGCAGGAGGAGAAGGGGACAACAGAAGATAAGATGGTTGGATGGCATCACTGACTTGATGGACATAAGTCTGAACAAACTCCAGGAGTTGGTGATGGACAGGGAAGCCTGGCATGCTGCAGTCCATTGGGTTGCAAAGAGTCAGACGTGACTGAATGACTGAACTGAATGAGTGTGATTTCCTGATTCTCATAGCCAGACCACAGCAGGATAGGGTGGGAGAAAGGCAATACTTCTAGAAGAGAAGCAAAGGCAAGAAAAGGCTTGAACTCCGTGATGTGGGCTTGGATGGAAAAATTGGTTCCCCATGACCTCTAGATAGCTATGGTGAAGAGGTAACCGGAGGGTCAGGATGACCCCAGCTTGAACAGAGAACACCATGGACAGTCTATTCACTGGAGCTGGGTTTCCCCTCCTGGAAGGGAAGCTGGACATCTTTCTCAGCCTTATATATCTTTTGTGTTTTAGATGATAACTCCTGTTTCCCTGGATGAACCCATGTGAATGGGTGAACTTTACAAATATACATTTCATGATAAAGTAGCTGCCCAAAACCACTGATTGAAAGAAGGAAATAGAGAATATGAGAATAAGAAATGTGTTTGGAAAAAATAAAGACTTAGAAACTTTATCTGGGTTAGAAATATTGATGGGGTAGGAGGAGGTTAACTGGCCAGAGGGAAATTCTTCAGACCTGAGTAAGGGAAATTTACTGAGAAGTAAATTTACTAGAAGTTGGGTAAAACCCAAAGAGATTACAAAATAACAATTACTGATGGCAACAGAGAGGGCATTTAGACCTAAACTTCATAGTTCTCCTTCAGTTCAGTTCAGTTCAGTCCCTCAGTCATGTCTGACTCTTTGCAACCCCATGAATCACAGCATGCCAGGCCTCCCTGTTCATCACCAACTCCCAGAGTTCACCCAAACTCATATCCATCAAGTCGGTGATGCCATCCAGCCATCTCATCCTCTGTTGTCCCCTTCTCCTCCTGCCCCCAATCCCTCCCAGCATCAGGGTCTTTTCCAATGAGTCAACTCTTCACATGAGGTGGCCAAAGTATTGGAGTTTCAGCTTCAGCATCAGTCCTTCCAATGAACACCCAGGACTGATCTCCTTTAGGATGGACTGGTTGGATCTCCTTGCAGTCCAAGGGACTCTCAAGAGTCTTCTCCAACACCACAGTTCAAAAGCATCAATTCTTTGGCGCTCAGCTTTCTTCACAGTCCAACTCTCACATCCATACATGACCATTGGAAAAACCATAGCCTTGACTAGACAGAACTTTGTTGGCAAAGTAATATCTCTGCTTTTCAATATGCTATCTAGGTTGGTCATAACTTTCCATCCAAGGAGTAAGAGAGTCTATTAAAAACAAAGACAGTGTACATTTGGGGTTTCAAGGGACTCCTCCCTAGTCTCTTAGATCCTATCTCCTCCCACCTGATCTCATATCCTTCTCTCCACTGCACACTCTAACCACACTGACTTTCTCATTCTTCAAACTGGCTAAGAACACCTTAGAACCTTTTCTATTAAATACTTGCTGCCTGGTAGGCTGCAGTCCATGGGGTTGCTAAGAGTCGGACACGACTGAGCGACTTCATTTTCACTTTTCACTTTCATGCATTGGAGAAGGAAATGGCAACCCACTCCAGTGTTCTTGCCTGGAGAATCCCAGGGACCGGAGATCCTGGTGGGCTGCCGTCTATGGGATCGCACAGAGTCGGACACGACTGAAGTGACTTAGCAGCAGTAGCAGTCCTTTTTTTACAACACCCTTTCCAGCACTCCTTCACTGTGAAACTCTGTTCCAATGTCATATCTTCAGAGAAAGCCTCACCATGTTTAAGTAGCCGTCTCTTTCCCATCACTCTCTATTGCCTTGCCTTATTTATTTTTCTTCACAGCAGTTATGACTACTAAAGCATTGCATGTGCATATTTACTTATTGTCTTCCCCACCTTTCACCCCCATGAGAATATAATGGCCATGCAGTCTTTTTCTGTTTTGGTCACTAGTACTTCCCTTACAATTAGTGGATGATTATTAAATATTTGTTAAAAGAATAAATACTTTTTTGGCAACTGACTCACTTTCCCTTTTTCTAGCAATAAAAAGCAAGATAGAAAACTTAGAGTAAGAGAAACAGTGAGGACAAGAAATAACTCTACATGTCTCTGGCTCTTGGTAAGGAAGGTTCAGAGTATAAACTGATTAATAAGAAAGAGCAGTTGGCTAACAGTAAATTCTTTCCACTCCAATATTCTCATATTGTTAACAAAAATTTGCATATGTCCACAGGCTAGGGAATCATAGCATGGTGAGTAAAAGATCAATAAACAAGACTGAGCCAAGGTTCTATTGCCAATTAGCTAAATGACCATGACTAAGCCAATTACCTGCTAAACCACAGGATTCTATTGGTAAATGAAATAAAATTTCTCTACTACTTTTGAGGAAGTATGAAAATTAGATGACATAACACCGCTCTCAGGTATATACAGCAATAGAGAAGAAACTAGAGACCCCAAAGGGAGAGTTGCCCTGAGGGGCACCCTCTTTCTGCCCCTGTGTCAGACACTATGACTTAGTAATGAAAAGCCAGACTGCCTGAGCTTGAATCCTGCTCCTGCCAGGTTCTAGCCATGAGGCCTTGGGAAAGTTAACCTCTCTGTGCCTTGGTTTTATCAGCTTCTAAATAGACTAACAGGAGCACTTCATAGAAGTGTTATATTAAATGAGTTATTATTTGTAAACCTATTAGAAAAGTACTTGGCATATACTAGGCACCATAAGTGCTTGTTATGTAAAATAAGAAAACATTGTTGCAGAGATTAAAATAATACCCCCAGACAACTCTTATGGAAAAAAGGAGAACTGGAGTATTATGGAGATGTTACAAAAGGCCAGCATGAAGGTTTTCATATGAGTGGAAATAAGGAAGGGTGTATTGTTGCTTAATAGCTACCCAACCCCCCTTGCTTCTTTAGGACCCTTCAAATCAGCATTTCTTGATATTTCTTCAGTCATAGCTAACTTTTGCCTTGTCTCCTCCCATCCACTGCTTCCCTGAGTATGGCAGGTCTGGAAAAGAGTTACCAGAGGCAGCAGCACCCAGAAGAGAGATGGTTGTAACTGGTTATTCTGAGTGCAGGGAAAGAAGGACAAAGAGGAAGCAAAGGGTTAGCTACAAGGAGCTTTGTGTCTTTCTCCATGAAAATGGAAATTCCTTGCTTATGAGGGTTTTAAAACAAGGAACCTACCACCTCCATACAGTTCAGTTCAGTTCAGTCTCTCAGTCATGTCTGACTCTTTGGGATCCCATGAACTGCAGCACGCCAGGCCTCCCTGTCCATCACCAACTCCTGGAGTCCACCCAAACCCATGTCCATCTAGTCGATGATGCCATCCAACCACCTCATTCTCTGTTGTCCCCTTCTCCTCCTGCCCTCAATCCTTCCCAGCATCATGGTCTTTTCCAATGAGTTAGCTCTTTGCATCAGGTGGCCAAAGTATTGGAGTTTCAGCTTCAACGTCAGTCCTTCCAATAGTATACTATTTTCTGCTGGCTTGTTTTTTTCTTTACTTTATATAATCTTTATTGAGATTTAGGGTGACATGAATCCTCTTCTGCAAAATAAATACACACACACACACGCACATAGATTCTCAAAGATGAGATCCTGTCACTCATCATTTTATCATTACTCAGCACTCTATGGACATGAATCTGAGCAAACTCTGGGAGACAGTGAAGGACAGGGAAGCCTGGTGTGCGGCAGTCCTTGGGATCACAGAGTCAGACACAACTTAGTGACTGAACGATAACAACAGCACTCTAAGCATATAATAAAAAATGGAGTATAGTGAAGGAAAAGGTGTAGTGGGTATGTACCTCCACTAACATCAGTCACCCAACTGACTGCTCAGACCTCTTTCTTTTCTAACTTCCACATAGCTGAGTCTAGTTACCCCCAAACTTACAGATTCATCCTTCTCTTAAGTTCAAGAGAACAAAAGTCTGATTTGGGAATTATTCGAGTAGCCCAAGTGACCTGGCATTGACCTTTGGGCTCCTGTTGTGGAAGCACTCTGGCTGCTCTGGGGTCACACACTGATCTCCAGGGCTGCTCTGGCATATTGGGTTGATGAGGGGGTCACTACCCCCTCTACTGGAGTCTCACGTTGTTACAAGGATGCAGCCTCAAGCATCTCTTGGAGACTGGAATTTAAAGCTAATGTCCTGATATCTACTTTTCTCCATACATAACATATTCTTCCATTTCTGTGATTGGGCTTTTGTTTTTAAGCCCTTCTGGAAGGTCTATGGCAATAGTCTGCTCAAATCTCTTTCTACAACAGAGGCTTTGTCTTTATCTTGAAAGTGAAAGTCACTCAGTTGTGTCCGACTCTTTGCAACCCCGTGAACTATACTGTCCATGGAATTCTCCAGGCCAGAATACTGGAGTGGGTAGCCTTTCCCTTCTCCAGGGGGTCTTCTCAACCCAGGGATCAAACCCAGGTCTCCCACATTGCAGATGGATTCTTTACCAGCTGAGCCACCAGGGAAGCCCAAGAATACTGGAGTGGGTAGCCTATCCCTTCTCCAGTGGAGCTTCCTGATCCAGGACTCAAACTGGGGTCTCCTGCATTGCAGGTGGAATCTTTACAAACTAAGCTATGAGGGAAGCTGAAGGCCCCTCTCTAATAGGACTTTGAACTAATGGCAAATTGACACTTGCCAGGACTCTTCTCCAGGCGTGAAATCTTATCTCCAACTCTCTCCCCTACTTCTTGTGTCAGCTGCTGGAGTGCCTCATGACTGTGCTCTACATTCAGCAGAACATCGAGATCTTGTTGACACTGGATCTTTGCTTGTTTTGAAAAAGCAAATTCAAATCATTCTATAACCATGCTCATGTGAATGGTACTTGATCCACGTCTCGAGATGGTTATTTCTTTGGATATTCTACCTTGCTGGCCTGCCTAAACTTCTGTTACTGGCAAAGGCCTGCCCACCAGCCTCCAACCTCCTCTGTAGGTGGGTACAGATAGGCCCAGTCTCTATTGAATAATCACCACTCATGATAAATCCCAAAGTGTGATAACCATCAGCCTCAGAGATAATATACTATTCTATTTCAGCATCAAAGTGGTGAAGGCATCACTGACTCAGTGGTTAAGTCTGTAGACAGGAGTTCAAATCCTACTTCCTCCACTTTTTGGCTAAATGACCTCTGTTTTCTTCTGTAATATTAATAGTACCCATCTCAAAGGGTGTTATGAGGATTAGACAAAATAACATATGCAGACTACTTAGAGTAATGACAGATATGTAGTGACTGATCCATAAGTGGTTAATTATTACTATCGTTGATAAGAGAGGAGAAGGCGGCAAGGGGAGGGATTGAAGAAAGAGAAACAAGAAAGGTATGGAGAAAAGGAAGAATTAAAGGAGTGTGAGAGAGAATATGTAGAAGGAAGTGAGTATGGAGCAAAAGCAGTGGGCTCTTGTTTTTTATCCCAAATGGTTGGCGGCTAGTAGAATACTTGGAAGGACAGTCAGAGTCACAGTATTCACAGGTCATGATGAGGAAGCTGAGATCACAAACATAAGACTGTGAGTCTTGGCTCTTCAAGAAAACTTTTCCAACATGGAATGGTCATGAGCTTGCACACTCAGACTCCTCTTATTTCAGTGCTTTCCAGCGGAAAAGGGGATTTTTTAATTCCCTTTTCCCATTGCATCTCAGCTGCTTAAATTGTTCAGAATTCATTCCAGGGAAGTAAGTACAGTCAGTGTTGACATCTAAGCTCAATGCTAAATATCAGGGACCATCTTTGTCAGGAATAGCAGCAAGAGAGATATGGGGTACACTTTTGCACTCAGGAAATGTTGGTAGAATAATCTTTAAGAGGCAAACATATCCATTCAACAAAGCCAAATGGTACATGAAAGTACTGCTGGTTTTTCTGCTATAAAAACAAACTCCCACCTCTCATTAATGGGTCCTTGACAAAGGGAATATTTCATCCCTGGTTTTCTCTTTGGGAACTTCAAAAGCCCACACCTAAGTTCAAATTCATACCATCTTTTCACCGGCTCATGTTCCTTGGATCATCCTAAACAGAGGAATCTTGGCCAAGATCTCTGTGTAAGAAAGCCCTGGCTCTTTCCTAATACCATATGAAAAGCAGGTGTGAAAAACAACAGCATTAGCTAGTATTTGGTAAGCACCTACTATATTCAAATACTGTGCCAACTGTCATACCTGGGTTATCACTTTGATTCTCAAAAATCTTATTGTACTAAGAGTTCTCCCATTTTGAAGTCTAAATAACAGTGTTGGGTTGGCTGAACCCAACCCAGCCCAGGATGGATTGCCCCCAAATATGCCACTATGACATATGATTTTTTTCTTTTTTTTTTTTGTCAGCATCATTTGTGGGAATCTGTTCTCAGACCAGAGATTGAACCTAGGCCACAGCAGTGAAAGCCCAGAATCATAACCACTTGGCCACCAGGAGACTTTCCATATTGATTATTTTGAATAAAAGTTGATTGAGAAGAAGCCAGTGCAAGAGAAAAACTCTGATTCTTCTCTATCCCCCTGAAAGCAGAAAATAAACCTCACAGCATCTGGAGGTATAAGGACATCCTTATCAACAAAGACAGGGAATCTGGGGGCAAGAAGCTTATATAAACAAATCTTGTTATTTTAATCTACCACTTCAAGCCCCAAGTCTGTTTACACTCTTCACTAACTGATCACCAAAAGCCTGAGTTTCTTTGTCCTGTTGATTCTTCACAAATTTATTGTTTCTTTGTCTAAAAAGTAAAAGCTGTTTGTTTTGGCCACTTCTTAGTTTCCATTTCTATGAGACCTCTGTGTGCAAAAATTAAAATTTGTTACTCAGTCTCACAAACTTAGAGAATGAACTTATGGCTGCCAGGAGAGAAGGATGGAGGGGACAGGATAGTTAGGGAGTTTTGGATGGACATGTACACACTGCTGTATTTAAAATGGATAGCCAACGAAGACCTACTGTATAGCCCAGGGATGTTATGGGGCAGCCTGGATGGGAAGGGGGTTTGGGGAAGAATGGATACATGTATACATGTGGCTGGGTCCCTTTGCTGTTCACCTGAAACTATCACAACATTGTTAATTGGCTCTGTGTGTGTGTGTGCGCGTGTGTGCATGCGTGCACACATGCTCAGTCATGTCTGACTCTTTGCAACCCCCTGGACTGCAGCCTGCCAGGCTCCTCTGTCCACAGAATTTTCCAGGCAAGAAAGGGTTGTCATTTCCTACTCCAGGGGATCTTCCCATTCAGGGATCGAAACAGTGTCTCTGGTGACGCCTGCATTGTCAGGCTGACTCTTTTACCACCGAGCCTCCAGGGAAGCCCCTAATCACCTATACGCCAATATAAAATAAAAAGTTGAAAAAAAAATGTTTATTTTCTCCTGCAGTCTATCCCATATCATTTTTTTAAATTTATTTTTTAATTGAAGGATAATTGCTTTACAAAATTTTGTTGTTACGTCAGTTTTATTATTAGTCCAGCCACAGAACTCAAGAGGCAGAAGAGGGAAATATTCCCCTTTCTGACAACAGGTGGATTTTATATAACTTTCCCAAAGTTCTAAAGCTAATGGATGAATGATTCATTGCTAGCTGATTCAATAACTTTGATTTCCATTTTAGTAGATGAGGCAAGTGTATCTTAGAGCTGCCTCTCATGTAGTGTACAGTAGCCCTTTGAAGAGCATCAGGGACTTGAAAACTGTGAGTGAAAGGTCAGAAAAATGTGGAGCAGAAAGAACTATAGCCCTGGGATTAACACAACAAATGTTCATTTTCAGCTCTACCAATTTCAGGCTGTGAAATTTTAGGTGAATTGTTTAACTCAAGTCTTAGATTCTACTTTTTTTTTTTTGCATAATGAAATTAAGAACATCTATCTTGCTTATTTCAATGATCTTAGTATGTATCACATAAGAGTATGTACATAAAAATCGTGAATGCTTTGCTAGTTAAGTGGTATCAAATGCTTCCCTGTCCAGCCCTTCTTTGAAAGACTGGGGACATCCCTAGATTTCCACTTAGGTTCTATCCAATATTTTCCCCCATCTACTTGCATTTTCTACTTGTCTGTTAGGGTGACTAGCACAGGCTCTAAAAATTTGACCTGCCCAGTGGATACAATCTCAAGGAAGCTCACATGAAGGAGCCATAGCTTTAAGCGGTCAGGGGAATCAGAGATACCACAGTGCACCAATTGTACCTTTTCTAGAAATCCTAACCCACTAGATTCTCTGTGTTCTAACTCATGCCAGGAATTTGCTAGTGCATTCCAAAGCTGATAAGAGACACTACAAGTATTTTTAGAAATGATACTTTTTACATAAACAAGGCAATTGTTCAGATTCAGTGAGATAATATATGCAATGACAAAACACTCCCAAAGCTATGTTAATGTTACATAGTGTCCTTTGTACTAACAACAAGCAATATTCATGTGACCATTATACTTTACTGTTAAGCCTTACGTAACAAAAACAGGATTTTTAGTTCAACTTCTCCATTTCTTTTTTGAGAACTAATTTGTTTATAAAACGTGGATAATACTCTCTTCTCCATTAATTTTAGAGTTTTTGGAGGACAGAAGCAGAGTAATAGCTTTGAATGTGCTTTGAAAATAAAGGGAACTTAAAGAGATGAAGTTTTTATAATGATAATTATAGTCATGCGTCACTCTAATCTGCTGGAGCAAGAAATAATTAAGTCATATCTCTGTTAAAATTTATATAACACATTCTAAAGCCCCAAAAAATTGCTTCTAAGTTTTTCAAAGTTTTGGACTATCTATTCCTTTGTTGGTTTTCTGGGCAGGTCTACCATGAGCTGATGCTTCTGAGCAGAAGAGTTTTTCTCAGATGTTTAGAGGCTGAGTACAGATAAAATTCAGATATATAAACTATAAAGCTGAAAACCAGATAGGTTTGGATCTTAAGTCTCTTCCCAGTCAGGAGGATCCCTTTTGAGACCCAGGGTGTTTCTATTAAAGCAGGCCAAAAGGACATTTCAATAGCCTCCTTAAGGGCAGTTTCCAAAACTTAATAGAAAATTAGGAGGATATCAGCAAGGGTCAGAACTCACAGGTTTGTAGGCAAAAGAGCAAGATCCATAGGTGGTGATAAGCCATCTTTTTCACTATAAACTTCTGCACACAGCATGGCATTCTTTCAGTGGAGAATCAGTTTCACTTCTGTTGCCTTTTTATAGCCACAAAGGAAAGGAAGTTGAGTTAACTCATGATGGACTGACTAGTTCTTTTTTCTGTTGTATAAAGTGCTTAGCAATAAATATTTATTGAATGCCTACTATGTGCCAGACACTATGTTGGCACAGGCAGTATAAAGAGCCACAAAGCGATTTGATCTCTCTCCTTTCATGGAGCTCATATTCTTGTTACGGAAATCAACATCAGCAGGCAGTGTAGTGTGATATGTATTTCAAAAGAGAAAATAAGGGGAACTAGGAGGGCAGCAGAGACATCTAATCCAGGCTAGGACAGTGTCAGGGAGGCTTCCTGAAGGAACTGATGACCAAGCTGAGCCAGATCTGAAGAGCAAGTTAGCATAATTAGGAGAAAGGTGATAGGGATCAGGCAATGGGAAGAATGTGTTAACACTGTAAGAGCTTTATAAGTGATAGCAACTAATATTGCAAAATTATTAATATTAGCATATGCAATAATAATCATGTAGAATTCTATTATACAATTGTATATAACTGTATAATTATTTGTACTATATGATCATTATAATCATATATGTAATAATAATATAATGTATATATCAGATATACAGGTATTATCTGATAATAATATATAGTTATATATATATAAGTTTAATAACATATACAGCTATATATAAAATATAGATATTATCAGATATCAGATATTATCTGATAATGTATCTTATCAGATATAATATGGCTATATATAATTATAAAATTGTTATAAATTGTAGTGTATTGTATTACTGTATAGACTGGTTCCAAATAGGAAAAGGAGTACATCAAGGCTGTATATTGTCACCCTGTTTATTTAACTTATATGCAGAGTACATCATGAGAAACGCTGGACTGGAAGAAACACAAGCTGGAATCAAGATTGCTGGGAGAAATATCAATAACCTCAGATATGCAGATGACACAACCCTTATGGCAGAAAGTGAAGAGGAAATAAAAAGCCTCTTGATGAAGGTGAAAGAGGAGAGTAAAAAGTTGGCTTAAAGCTCAACATTCAGAAAACGAAGATCATGGCATCTGGTCCCATCACTTCATGGGAAATAGATGGGGAAACAGTGGAAACAATGTCAGACTTTATTTTTCTGGGCTCCAAAATCACTGCAGATGGTAACTGCAGCCATGAAATTAAAAGACGCTTACTCCTTGGAAGGAAAGTTATGACCAACCTAGGTAGCATATTGAAAAGCAGAGACATTACTTTGTCAACAAAGGTTCGTCTAGTCAAGGCTATGGTTTTTCCTGTGGTCATGTATGGATGTGAGAGTTGGACTGTGAAGAAGGCTGAGCACCGAAGGATTGATGCTTTTGAACTGTGTGTTGGAGAAGACTCTTGAGAGTCCCTTGGACTGCAAGGAGATCCAACCAGTCCATTCTGAAGGAGACCAGCCCTGGGGTTTCTTTGGAAGGAATGATGCTAAAGCTGAAACTCCAGTACTTTGGCCACTTTATGCAAAGAGTTGACTCATTGGAAAAGACTCTGATGCTGGGAAGGATTGGGGGCAGGAGGAGAAGGGGATGACAGAGGATGAGATGGCTGGATGGCATCACTGACTTGATGGACGTGAGTCTCAGTGAACTCCGGTAGTTGATGATGGACAGGGAGGCCTGGCGTGCTGCGATTCATGGGGTCACAAAGAGTTGGACACGACTGAGTGATCTCATCTGATCTGATATGCATATATATAGTGTATATAATATATAATATAATTTGTATAATTATGATTGAACTAGACATGACTCAGGACCATTCTTTTATGAAGCCTCCCCAGTCCCTGTTAGAAGTATAACAAGGGCCTTGTCTGGGTTGGAGGTGAGGGAGAGTGGTAATGGGAGTAAAATTTAGGACCAGATACCAAGCAGTTTGAACTTGGACCCAGCTATTCTGGGGAGAGGTGGGTGGTGGTGGTGGTCCAGTTGCTCAGTTTTGTCCAACTCTTTGCGGCCCCATGGACTGAGCCCATAAGGCTCCTCTGCCCATGGAATTTTCCAGGCAAGGATATTGGAGTGGGTTGTCATTTCCTTCTCCAGGGGATCTTTCCGACACAGAAATTGAACCCGAGTCCCTTTTGTGTCCTCTGCATTGGCAGACAGATTCTTTACCATTAGCACCACCTGGGAAGCCAGTGGAGTGCTGGGGAAACTGAGGAAATAGGCCCTGAGACCTGGAGAAGTAAGATTGTATGTAGCCTTTTCCACTAACAGGACTCCTCAACCAGCTAGCTCATTTCTAGGGATTCTGAGCATTTGGAGTCATTCACTGAGCAATCCTTCTCATCATTTCCCATATATACTTATTCAGTGTTGAACGGTTGAGTGCCTTTTTGAGATATAGTGAATTGGGAAGCTCGGACCAAAGACTGATTAATATAAAATTTTCCAAATTATGTCCTTTCACAAAATTAGCCCATATTACTTTCACAGTTTTAACAAGCATATCTCCCTGAAATATGTAATTAGTACATTTGCACAACCACACATCTATCTTGTGTTAGTTGTACAGAGAAGGGAGAAAGACTATGAAGTTGCCAAGAGCTGCTAAAAACCTAACTTTGTATCTTCTTTATTCCTTCTTTATTCCCTGAAGGAATGTTCCTTCTTCTCTTGCATTTAAAACTCTTGCTTGGTCTCATATGTATGTGTTTAGAACTTCTGTATTGGTATCTTGCATGTGCATGCTAAGAAGCTTCACTCATGTTTGACTCTTTGTGACCCTATGGACTGTAGCCTGACAGGCACATTTGTCTATGGGATTCTCCAGGCAAGAATACCGGAATGGGTTGTCATGCCCGCCTCCAAGGGATCTTCCCAACCCAGGGATCCAACTCGCGTCTCCTGCAGCTCCTGCATTGCAGGCGGATTCTTTACTGCCACCAGGTAAGCCCGTGCTGGTGTTTTATTCAAGGACTTATCTCCTCTTATGCTTGGACAAATGTCTTTTCTCTGTATTTCAGCCTTAAGCTGTCAAACAAGCAGTGTATTTTTCTTTTTTTTAATTAAGAAGGAACTAGCTTTTGTTGCAGAGAAGGCAATGGCAACCCACTCCAGTACTCTTACCTGGAAAATCCCATGGACAGAGGACCCTAGTAGGCTGCAGTCCATGGGGTCGCTAAGAGTCGGACACGACTGAGCGACTTCGCTTTGACTTTTCACTTTCATGCATTGGAGAAGGAAATGGCAACCCACTCCAGTGTTCTTGCCTGAAGCGACTTAGCAGCAGCAGCTTTTGTTGAGGATCTTTTCATGTGTTTATTAGCTATCTGTATGTCTTCTTTGCAGAAATGTCTGTTTAGGCCTTTTCCCCACTTTTGATTGGGTTGTTTGTTTTTCTGGTATTGACTTGTATGAGCTGGTGCTTTTATATTTTGAAAATTAACCCTTTGTCAGTTGTTTCATTTGCCATTATTTTCTCCCATTCTGAAGGTTGTCTTTTCACATTGTTTATAGTTTCCTTTGCTGTACAAAAGCTTTTAAGTTTAATTAGGCCCCACTTGTTTATTTTTGTTTTTATTTCCATCACTCTAGGAGGTGGGTCATAGAGGATCTTGCTGTGATTTATGTCATTGAGTGTTCTCCCTATGTTTTCCTCTAAGAGTTTTATTGTTTCTGGCCTTACATTTAGATATATAATCCATTCTGAGTTTATCTTTGTGGTGTTAGGAAATGTTCTAATTTCACTCTTACATGAAGCTGTTCAGTTTTTCCAGCACCACTTATTGAAGTGACTGTCTTTGTCCTGTTGTATATTCTTGCCCCCTTTGTCAAAAATAAGGTACCCATAGGTGTATGGGTTTATCTCTGGACTGTCTATCTTGTTCCATTGGTCTATACTTCTGTTTTTGTGCCAGTACCATACTTTCTTGATGACTGCAGCTTTGTAGTCGAGCCTGAAGTCAGGTAGGTTGATTCCTCCAGCTCCATTCTTCTTTCTCAAGACTGCTTTGGATGTTTGGGGCCTTTTGTGGTTCCATATCAACTGTGAAATTTTAAATTCTAGTTCTATGGAAAATGTCACTGGTAATTTGATAGGGATTGCATTGAATCTGTGGATTGCATTTGATGATATAGTCATTTTCACAATATTGAGTCTTCCAACCAAGGAATATGGAATATCTCTCCATCTGTTTATGTTGTCTTCAATGTCTTTCTTTAGTGTCTTAATTAGAGAAATGCAAACCAAAACTATAATGAGATACCACCTCACACCAGTCAGAATGGCCATCATCAAAAAAAAATCTACAAACAATAAAAGCTGGAGAGGGTGTGGAGAAAAGGAAATCTTCTTGCACTGTTAGTAGGAATGTAAATTGATACAGCCACTATGGAAGATAGTATGGAGATTCTTTTAAAACCTAAAAACAAACCACCATATGACCCAACAATCTCACTGCTAGGCATAAATCCTGAGGAAACCAAACTGAACCAAAAAGACACATGTACACCAGTGTTCATTGCAGCATAAACCCTGAGGAAACCAAAACTGAACCAAAAAGACACATGTACACCAGTGTTCATTGCAGCACCATTGATAAGAGCTAGGACATGGAAGCAACCTAGATGTCCATCAACAGACGAATGGATACAGAAGCTGTGGTACATATATACAATGAATAATTCTCAGTCATAAAAAAGAAACAGTTCAGTCAGTTCTAATGAGGTGGATGAACCTAGAGCCTATATACAGAGTGAAGTAAGTCAGAAAGAGAAAAACAAATATTGTATACTAATGTGTGTATGTATATATATATAAAATGTAGTGATAGTCACTCAGTCATGTTCAACTCTGTGACTCCATGGACTATAACCTGCCAGACTCCTCTGTCCACGGAATTCTCCAGGCAAGAATACTGGAGTGGGTTGCCATTTCTTTCATATATATACATGGAATCTAGAAAGATGATACTGATGAAATTATTTGCAGGACAGCAGTGGATACACAGACACAGAGAACAGACTTATGAACACGGAGGTGGTGGTGAGAAGGAAGGAGAGGATGGGAGATATGGATAGAATAACATGGAAACAGACATTACCATATATAAAATAGATAGCTAATGGGAATTTGCTACATGACTCAGGGAACTCAAACCAAGGCTCTGTAACAATTTAGAGGGGTGGGATGGGAGGGAGGTGGGTGGGAATTTCAAGAAGGAAGGGACATATTATACCTATGGCTGATTCATATTGATGTTTGGCAGAAACCAACATAATACTGTAAAGCAATTATTCCTCAATTAAAAATAAATAAATTGAAAAAAGAAGATACTAGCTTTTGTTGATTTTTAAAACACCTCCAGCAGGAACAATAAGTACATTTCAGACTAATCTGTATGTGGTGGTTTTGGGCAATTAAACAGCCTAGAATGGGGGAAATGTTGAATGGCTGGCAGTCATCAAGTTTCATCTGATAGTTAATGAGATTCCAAGAGTGAAGGATCAGTAACAGACCTGCCTTTTCTGATTTCAGCTCACAGTGCACTTTTTCTTCTTTCAGGCTTCTTAAATTCTATAACAACATTCATCTTAAGAGCATATTGTTATCTTCTTGTTAAAATACAGACAAAGAATTTTCAGTTCAGTTCAGTTCAGTTCAGTTGCTCAGTCGTGTCCAACTCTTTGTGACCCCATGAATTGCAGCATGCCAGGCCTCCCTGTCCATCACCAACTCCCAGAGTTCACTCAAACTCACCTCCATCGAGTCAGTGATGCCATCCAGCCAGGTCATCCTCTGTTGTCCCCTTCTCCTCCTGCCCTTGATCCCTCTCAGCGTCAGAGTCTTTTCCAATGAGTCAACTCTTCGCATGAGGGGGCCAAAGTACTGGAGTTTCAGCTTTAGCATCATTCCTTCCATAGAAATCCCAGGGCTGATCTCCTTTAGAACGGACTGGTTGGATCTCCTTGCAGTCCAAGGCACTCTCAGGAGTCTTCTCCAACACCACAGTTCAAAAGCATCAATTCTTCGGCGCTCAGCTTTCTTCACAGTCCAACTCTCACATCCATACATGACCACTGGAAAAACCATAGCCTTGACTAGACGAACCTTTGTTGACAAAGTAATGTCTCTGCTTTTCAATATGCTATCTAGGTTGGTCATAACTTTCCTTCCAAGGAGTAAGCGTCTTTTAATTTCATGGCTGCAGTCACCATCTGCAGTGATTTTGGAGCCCAGAAAAATAAAGTCTGACACTGTTTCCACTGTTTCCCCATCTATTTCCCATGAAGTGATGGGACCGGATGCCATGATCTTCATTTTCTGAATGTTGAGCTTTAAGCCAACTTTTTCATGCTCCTCTTTTCCTTTCATCAAGAGGCTTTTCATTTCCTCTTCACTTTCTGCCATAAGGGTGGTGTCATCTGCATATCTGAGGTTATTAATATTTCTTCTGGCAATCTTGATTCCAGCTTGTGCTTCTTCCAGCCCAGCATTTCTCATGATGTACTCTGCATATAAGTTAAATAAGCATGGTGACTGTACAAAAAAGATCTTCACAACCCAGATAATCACGATGGTATGATCACTCACCTAGAGCCAGACATCCTGGAATGTGAAGTCAAGTGGGCCTTAGAAAGCATCACTACGAACAAAGCTAGTGGAGGTGATGGAATTCTAGTTGAGCTATTTCAAATCCTGAAAGATGATGCTGTGAAAGTGCTGCACTCAATATGCCAGCAAATTTGGAAAACTCAGCAGTGGCCACAGGACTGGAAAAGGTCACTTTTCATTCCAATCCCAAAGAAAGGCAATGCCAAAGAATGCTCAAACTACCGCACACGCTAGTAAAGTGATGCTCAAAATTCTCCAAGCCAGGCTTCAGCAGTATGTGAACCATGAACTTCCAGATATTCAAGGTGGTTTTAGGAAAGGCCGAGGAACCCGAGATCAAATTGCCAACATCTGCTGGATCATCAAAAAAGCAAGAGAGTTCCAGAAAAACATCTATGTTTGCTTTATTGACTATGCCAAAGCCTTTGACTATGTGGATCACAATAAACTGGGGGAAATTCTTCAAGAGATAGGAATACCAGACCACCTGACCTGCTTCTTGAGAATCTATATGCAGGTCAGGAAGCAACAGTTAGAACTGAACATGGAACAACAGACTGGTTCCAAATAGGAAAAGGATTATGTCAAGGATGTATTAGTCACTACACTGTATGGCAACTCAACTATCAACCCCAGTATTATTATTATTATTGCTTTTTCTTCAAAAGGCAGTCATATACTTACGTATTGCTTTTTCTTCCAGTACCTCCTCTTGATTACCTGGAACAAAGAAAAGGGAAGGATAATTCACTAGATAATGGAACAGTGACAATTATTTGATTACTCTTTCTACCATGTGACAATTTCTACTGCCTTGAAACTAATTTCAACATGTTTGCTGCTGCTGCTGCTGCTGCTGCTGCTAAGTCGCTTCAGTCGTGTCTGACTCTGTGTGACCCCATAGACGGCCTCCCACCAGGCTTCCCCATCCCTGGGATTCTCAAGGCAAGAACACTGGAGTGGATTGCCATTTCCTTCTCCAATGCATGAAAGTGAAAAGTCAAAGTGAAGTCACTCAGTCGTGTCCAACTCTTAGCGACCCCATGGACTGCAGCCTACCAGGCTCCTCTGTCCATGGGATTTTCCAGGCAAGAGTACTGGAGTGGGGTGCCATAAACCTTACTTTTTATTATGTCCTAAAACACTGAAGTAAAATAAAAAAGACTGATTCCTTTGGGAAAAAAGATTCTAGCTTTTGAGAAATCTCTTGTTGTGCCATTTGCAGTTGAGCAGAGTGCCAAATAGCTTGAGATCTGGGACAGGAAGCTGGTCTGGGGTACAGACCAATAGAAGAGAAAGACTGCTATAGACAGAAACTTTGAGAAGAAGGACAAATTAGATAAAATCAGGTGGCCCTGTGGGTTGGCAGGCTAGGCTGGAAGCTGGAAAAGTCTCCAATGCTAAAACTTTTTTTTTTTTTGGTCCCAAAATTCCCATGCCCTGCAGAATTTTTCTGGGAAAGTGGCATTGACAGGATCTGGAAAACAAAGGCAGATTGTATGACATATATAGCTGGAATTTTAATATAAAAGTGAACCAAAAATAATAAAACTACAGCCCAACCCCTTTCCACTTCAAATATTGATACGATCTAAGAGGCAGGGATGGGGAAGGATATTGGGGATTAGGCTGATTTTAAGCAAACTCAATCTAACTAAAGCAACGACACTATCCCAGTTCAATTTAATTCTAAGAAAAATATTAATAATCAGAGTCTCACTCAAAATGCCAGGCAGAGGGAAGGGATTGCATTTCCATGAAAACAAAGTAAAACAAAACAAAAAGTATTATACTTAAAAATATACCATTTTTATACAACTATTAGAATGCAATCAAAGTTATAAGAATTGTTAAGAAGCAAGAAAACATGATACATAATTAAGAGAAAGCTCAGTTAATAGAAACAAACTACAGATGAGCAGTTTTTGGAAATAGATAAAGACTAAAACAACAATTGTAAATATTTTTAAGAATTTATAGGACAAGTTGTTGAAAATTTGAAAAGATGGCTCATTCTAGAGAGAAATGAAAATTCAAATGAAGAACTAACTGGGAATTCTAAAATGTAAAAAATACAATATGTGAAACAAAAGTTAATTTGATGGACTTAATAAATATCAGAATAGACACTGTCGAAGAAAGGGTCAGTGAATGTCAAAATAATAAAAACTCTTCAAACTGAAGTAAAGAGGGGACCAAAAACATGAAATATTTACAAATAAATCTGATGAAAGTGTAAGGATGAATCTGACAAAGGCACTGGAGACTAGAAGTAAATGGGAAGGAATGCCTATTGATGTGTTGGAATATTCAGTATTGTTAAGATGTTGGTTCTCAAGATGGCAGAGCAGTAGGTAGATGTGGAGTACATCTCTCTCCATGGATACATCACAAATTCACCTTCAGACACAGAAGATCTTGAAGAACACCAACTGAGAGCAGGCAGGAGTACCTGACCCCTGGAAAAGAATACATAGAACCAAGCAAAATTCAGTAGGATGAGGAAGTAGGGGGAAAAAGAGGAGAGTAAGCAGGATTGGACCTTGCCTTGGTGGGTGGGGGAACTGAAGCAGGGCTCTAATCTCCACATAAAGGCAATTGTTTGGGACAGAGGAGAAACATTTGAGGCTGAGAGTGAAGCAGCTGATCTGTGACAGTCTAAATGGAATGAGAATCACACAGACAATCCTTACTGTAGCCATACGTACCCCAGACAGGGATGCGAGTCCCCTAGAAAGCACAATAGCTGGGAGCTGAAGCATAGGGATTGGAGTGCAGTCCCATGCTTTTGATGGCAGGGATACAGCCAGAGGGGACATGAGGGAGATCACCATGGGAAATGCCTGTGGAAGAAAACCAGGCAACCATGGAGGCAAGGTGATACTGTTGAGTCACACGTAGGGTGTGCAGCCATCACCGTTGCTCTCTCTCTCCCCACACACCAGCACTGACAGCTGGACAATAGAGAAAGACCCCAGAGAGACTGGCCTTTTAAGCTCCTGACATGCCAAGCAACAGAGAAGGACCAGCCAAAGAGGCCTTCTGATCACCAGTTTCCAGAGGCTAGAAAGACACTTAAAGGGCCATATCTCCTGTGACTGAGGCAGTTGGTGTCCCATCACACTAGGGTCCCCACGATCCAAACAGCTGTGTCACATTCACACTCAATTTTCACTGGGGCAGAGTTGCCAGGGGCTAAAACAAGCCCTAATAGTGTCATATCTTCTGTGACAATAGCTGCAAGCACCCTTGTGTAGCTGACATTGTCAGGGTCCCTGTGATCCAAGAAACTGTGCCACCTCCATCCTCAAACCCACTGGGACAGAGTTGTCAGAGGCTAGAAAAAACCCTGGAGTGGGGTGCCATTGCCTTCTCCGTGACTTAGCAGCAGCAGCAGAAAAAACCCTAAGAACACCATATTTCCTGCTGCCCTAGCTGCCAGCTCCCCTGAGTACCTGATGCTGCCAGGTTCCCTGCAATCCAAACAGCTGTGCCACCTCCACACTTGGTCCTCATTAGGGCAGACCCAAGTATTCCAGGGCAGCCTCAGAAGCAAACCCCTATGGATATCTTATATGGAGAGGTGGAGATAAAAACACAGTTGAAACCCAGGGGCTGTGTGGCTAAGGAAGAGGACCTAAAACCTTCCCACCAGCTGTACAAGCTTCAGATTAAATCCACATAATCAACTAAGCAGACTCTCTGTCTGCCTAGAATATATAAAAGGACAATAAGAGTTCCCACAAAAGAAAATGCACTAGTTCTGACAACTGTGGACATTGGAGGCTAGAACACACAGGATGAGGACCAGATTAGAGTCTACAGAGACCAGCCCAGTATTGAAGGGTGCCCTATGCAGGTGAAGTGGACTGTGACTCACAGCAAGGGAAAGGATGCTGACAGCAGAAATTCAAGAAAAACATTTATTATTCTTATATTTTGACTTGTTCTGTAGTTGCTTCTGTATTTTTTCTTTTTCACAGTTTTTTTTCCTTCTGTTGCCATAGTTGTTGATTTAACTAGTACTATTAAAACTATTTAAACTTTTGACAATTTTTTTAATCACAATTTTTATTTCTTTTATATACTTCTGCCTCTACACTGGTCTTTTGTGGTTCTGTGGGTTTTCCTTATTTTAATTTTTAAAATGTATTATTTTGCTTCAACACTTATTCTTTTGTTTGCTTTTCCTATGGTAGTTATTCTTTTTAATACATATAAATCTTCTTCATTTACCTTTATTTAACTTTGCATTTCTATTCTTTATTTTCTTCCTTTTATTTCTTTTTCTCACCATGTTTGTTTGTTTTGTTTTCATTGCTTTGTTCCACAATTGGCAGCTTGCTTTGGTTTTGTTTCCCAGTTTGTGCTTTAGTTCATTTTGTTTTTAACTGGTTGGTATTTTTTTGTTTCCTTTGCTCACTGGGAAATCTACTGTACTTCTTTTTTTTTTTTTTTGGACTCTTTTGGTTTTGTTTATAGGTGTTTGTGTGTGTGCATATTCCGTTATTTTTGTTATTGTTTGCCTGATTTTGTATTTGCCATTTGTATGAGATGAATCTCTTGTTTCTTGTTTTTGTGTGTTTGTTTTAATCCTCTTTAAGGCCATAACAAATTACCTGTGCAAGCTCCACTCCCCAGCTAGAGATCGGGCCATGAGCCTTTGGAATGGGGGTGCGGACTCCAAGACCCTATACTGCCAGAGAACCCCTAACCCTAGGGAGTATTAATTAGTGAGAACTCCCACAAAGGCATCCACTTGTATACAAGACCCTGCATCACCCAACTGCTGGCAGCACCCAGTGCAGAATGCCTAATCCAAACAAACAAGACAGAAACAAACCCAATCATCAGCAGACAGTATTACCACCTCACACAGCCCTGCCCATCAGAGGGCACAAAAAAAGCTCACCTCCTTCCACCAGAATGCAAGCACAAGCCACACCCTACACGAAGCCCACACGAACTACTGCACAAACCTTACCCATGTGGGCAGAAACCAAAAGGAAGAAGGAATTTGACCTTGAAGGCTTGAAAAAAGAAGACCTCGAAGGCTTGAAAAAAGAAGACCTCAAACACAATAAGTTAAAAAAATTGAAAAGACAGAGAAATATTGTGAAGATGAAGGAACAACCTAGAAACACGTAAGTCCAAATAAACAAAGAGGAAATAGACAACCTAACAGAAAAATAATTCAGGATAATGATAGTAAAAATTATCCAAAACCTTGAAAATAGAATGGAGAAAATGCAAGAATCAATTAACACATTTAACAAAGACTTAGAAGAAATAAAGAATAAACAAATGGTGAAAAAAAGCACAATTACTGAAATTAAAAATACTTGAGAAGAAATCAATAGCAAAATATCTGAGACAGAAGAACGGATAAGTGAGCTGGAAGACTGCTGCTGCTGCTAAGTTGCTTCAGTCGTGTCCGACTCTGTGCTACCCACCAGGCAGAGCCCACCAGACTCTGCTGTCCCTGGGATTCTCCAGGCAAGAACACTGGAGTGGGTTGCCATTTCCATCTCCAATGCATGAAAGTGAAAAGTGAAAGTGAAGTCGCTCAGTCGTGTCAGACCCTCAGCGACCCCATAGACTGCAGCCTTCCAGGCTCCTCCGTCCATGGGATTTTCCAGGCAAGAGTACTGGAGTGGGGTGCCATTGCCTTCTCCAACAGAATGATGGAAATAACTGCTGAAGAGCAATATAAAGGAAAAGGAATGCAAAGAGCTGAGGATAGTCTCAGAGACTTCTTGAACAATATTAAGTGCACCAACATTCTAATTATAGGGGTTCCAGAAGACGAAGAGAAAAACAAAGGGTATGAGAAAATGTTTGAAGAGATTATAGTTGAAAATTTCCCCAACACAGGAAAGGAAATAGTCAATCAAGTCCAAAAAGCTCAGAGAGCCTCATACAAGATAGAACCAAATAGAAACATGCCAAGGCACATACTAATCAAACTAACAAAGATTAAACACAAAGAAAGAACAAAAAGCAACAAGTAACATACAAGGGAAACCATATGATTAATGGCTGATCTTTCAGCAGAAACTCTGCAGGCCAGAAGGAAATGGCAGGATATATTTAAAGCACTAAAAGGGAAAAACCTACATCCAAGATTACATTACCTGGCAAGGATCTAATTCAGAATTGATGGAGAAGTCAAAAGCTTTACAACAAGCAAAAGTTAAGAGAATTTAGTACTGCAAAACCAGCTTTACAACAAATGTTAATGGGACTTACATAGACAGGAAACACAAAAGAAGAAAAAGACCTACAAAAACAAACCCCAAACAATTAAGAAAATGGCAATAGGAACATATATATCAATAATTACTTTAAATGTAAATGGATTAAATGCTCCAACCAAAAGACACAGACTGGCTGAATGGAAACAAAAAAAAGACCCGTATATATGCTGTCTACACGACCTATTTCATAACTAGAGACACATACTGACTGAAAGTGAGAGGGTGGAAAAAGATATTCCATGCTAATGGAAATCAAAAGAAAGCTGGAGTAGCAATCCTCATATCAGACAAAATAGACCTTAAAATAAAGATTACAAGAGACACGAAGGACACTATATAATGATCAAGGGACAAATCCAAGAGGAAGACATACAATTGTAAATATTTATGCATCCAACATAGGAGCACCTCAATACATAAAGCAAACACTAACAGACATAAAAGGGGGAAACTGACAGTAACACAATAATAGTAGGGGACTTTAACACCCCACTTACACCAATGGCCAGTTATTTAAAGCAGCAAATTAATAAGGAAACACAAGACATAAATGACATATTAGACCAGATGAATCTCATTTATATCGTCAGGACATTGCATCCAAATGAAGAAGAATGCACTTTTTCTCAACTGCACATGAACATTCTCCAAAATAGACCACATCTTGGGTCACAGATCAAATCTCACTAAATCTACGAAAATTGAAATCATACCAAGCATCTTTTCTGACCACAGCACTATGAGACTAGATATCAGTTACAGGAAAAAAAAAAAACTGTAAAAAAAAAAAAACCCACAAACATATGGAGATTAAATAATACATTTCTAAATAATGAACAGGTTATTGAAAAATCAAAAGGGAAATCAAAAAATTCCTAGAAACAAATGACAATTAAAACATGACAATTCAATACCTAAGGGATGCAGCAAAAGCAGTTCTAAGAGGGAAGTTTATAACAATACAATACTACCTCAAGAAACAAGAAAAACATAGAATAGACAGGATAACTTTATACCTAAAACAACTGGAAAAGAAGAAGAACAAAACCTGAAAGTTAGCAGAAGTAAAGGAGTAATTAAGATCAGAGTAGAAATAAATGAAAAGAAATAAGAAATAATCAGTTCAGTACAGTCACTCAGTCATGTCTGACTCTTTGTGACCCCATGGACTGCAGCATGCCAGGCCTCCCTGCATCACCAACTCCTGAAGCTTGCACAAACTCATGTCTATCGAGCAAGTGATGCCATCCAACTATCTCATCCTCTGGTGTCCCCTTCTCCTCCCACCTTCAATCTTTCCCAGCATCAGGGTCTTCAAATGAGTCAGCTCTTTGCATCAGGTGGCCAAAATTTTGGAGTTTCAGCTTCAGCATCAGTCTTTCCAATGAATATTCAGGACTGATTTTCTTTAGGAAATCCTTGCAGTCCAAGGGGCTCTCAAGAGTCTTCTCCAGCACCACAGTTCAAAAGCATCAATTCTTTGGCACTCAGCTTTCTTTATAGTCCAACCCTTACATCCATACATGACTACTGGAAAAACCATAGCTTTGACTAGATGGACCTTAGTTGGCAAAGTAATGTCTCTGCTTTTCAATATGCTATCTAGGTTGGTCAAAGCTTTTCTTCCAAAAAGAAAGGGTCTTTTAATTTCAAGGCTGCAGTCACTTCTGCAGTGATTTTGGAGCCAAAAAAAAAAAAAAAAAGTCTGTCACTGTTTCCATTGTTTTCCCATCTATTTACCATGAAATGATGGGACAGGATGCCATGATCTTGGTTTTCTGAATGTTGAGTTTTAACCCAGCTTTCTCACTCTCCTCTTTCACTTTCATCAAGAGACTCTTTAGTTCCTACTCTGTTTCTGCCATAAGGGTGGTGACATTTGCGTGTCTGAGGTTATTGATATTTCTCCCGGCAATCTTGATTGCAGCTTGTGCTTCATTCATCCCGGCATTTTGCATGATGTACTCTGCATATAAGTTAAATAAGCAGGGTGACAATATCCAGCCTTGACGTACTCCTTTTCCTATTTGGAACCAGTCTGTTGTTCCATGTCCAGGTCTAACTGTTGCTTCCTGACCTGCATACAGATTTCTCAGAAGGCAGGTCAGGTGGTCTGGTATTCCCATGTCTTGAAGGACTTTCCACAGTTTGTTGTGATCCAGACTGTCAAAGGCTTTGGCATACTCAATAAAGAAGTAGATGTTTTTCTGGAACTCTCTTTCTTTTTCTATGATCCAACGGATGTTGGCAATTTGATCTCTGGTTCCTCTGCCTTTTCTAAATCCAGCTTGAACATCTGGAAGCTCATGGTTCACGGACTGTTGAAACCTGGCTTGGAGACTTTTGAGCATTATATTGCTAGCATGTGAGATGAGTGTAATTGTGCGGTAGTTTGAACATTGTTTGGCATTGCCTTTCTTTGGGATTGAAAGAAATAATAATACAGACTAATAAAACTAAAAACTGGTTCTTTAAGAAGATAAATTGACAAGCCTTTATCCAGATTCGTCAAGAAAAAAAGAGAGAAGAATCAAATCAACAAAATTAGAAATGAAAAAGGAGAGGTTACAACAGACAATTCAGAAATACAAAGGATCATAAGAAACTATTATCAGCAACTATATGCTAATAAAATGGACAACCTATAAGAAATGGACAGATTCTTAGAAAAGTTCAATTTTCTAAGACTGAACCAAGAAGAAATAGAAACTATAAACAAGTCAATTGCTGCTGCTGCTGCTAAGTCGCTTCAGTCGTGTCCGACTCTGTGCGATCCCATAGACGGCAGCCCACCAGGCTCCCCTGTCCCTGGGATTCTCCAGGCAAGAACACTGGAGTGGGTTGCCATTTCCTTCTCCAATGCATGAAAGTGAAAAGTGAAAGTGAAGTCGCTCAGTCGTGCCTGACTCTTAGCGACCCCATGGACTGCAGCCTACCAGGCTCCTCCATCCATGCGATTTTCCAGGCAAGTGTACTGGAGTGGGGTGCCATTGCCTTCTCCAAAACAAGTCAATTACAAGCACTTAAATTGAAACGTTGATTAAAAATCTCCCCTAAAACAAAACCCAAGGCCGGCTGGCTTCACAGATGAATTCTATCAAACATTTAGAGAAGAGATAATGCCTATCCTTTTAAAGTGCTTTCCTAAAATTGCAGAGGAAGGAACACTTCCAAACTCTTTCTATGAGGCCATCATCACCCTGATACCAAAACTGGGCAAAGACAACACAAAAAAGGTAAATTACAGGCCAATATCACTGATTAAAATAGATGCAAAAATCCTCAACAAAATTCTAGCAAACAAAATTCAAAAACATATTAAAAAGATCATACACCATGACCAACCCAGGATTATCCCAGGGATGGAAAGATTTTTCAATATATGCAAATCAATCAATGTGATACAGTATATTAACAAATTGAAAGATAAAAACATATGGTAATCTCAATGGATGCAGAAAAAGACTTTTGACAAAATTCAGCAACCATTTATGATAGAAACTCTTCAAAAACCTGCATAGAAGGGACCTATCTCAACATAGTAAAGGCTGTATATAATAAACCCACAGCAAACATTATTCTCAGTGTTGAAAAACTGAAAGCATTCCCTCTAAAAACAGGAACAAGACAAGGAAGCCCACTCTCATCACTATAATTCAACACAGTTTTTGAAGTCCTAGCTATGGCAATCAAAAAAGAAAAAGAAATAAAAGGAATCCAGACTGGAAAAGAAGAAGCAAAACACTCACTGTTTGCAGCTGACATGATACTATATATAGAAAACCCTAAAGATACTAGTAGAAAATTACTAGAGGTATTCAGTGAATTTAGCAAAGTCACTGGATACAAAATCAATACACAGAAATACTTCCATTCCTATATACTAACAATTAAAAATCATAAAGAGAAACTAAGGAGTCAATCCCATTTACCATGGCAGCAAAAAGAATAAAATATTGAGGAATAAACCTACCTAAGGAGAAAAAGAGCTATATACAGAAAACTTAAAGACCCTGATGAAAGGAATTGAAGACAACACAAACAGATGGAGAGATATTCCATGTTCCTGAGTTGAAAGAATCAATATTGTGAAAATGACTATACCATCAAATGCAACCTACAGGTTCAATAAAATCCTTATCAAAGTACCAGTGACATTTTTCACAGAACTGAATAAAAAACCTCACAATTCATACGGAAACACAAAAGACCCCAAAGAGCCAAAACAATCTTGAGAAAGAAGAATGGAACTGGAGAAATCAACCTTCCTGACTTCAGACTATACTACAAAGCTACAGTCATCAAGAAAGTATGGTACTGGCACAAAAACAGAAATATAGGCCAATGGAACAAGATAGAAAGTCCGGAGATAAACCCACACACCTCTGGGTGCCTTATTTTTGACAAAGGTGGGAGGAATACACAATGGGGCAAAGAAAGCCTCTTCAATAAGTGGTGCTGGGAAAACTGGAAAGTTACATGTAAAAGAAAAAAACTAGAACACTTCCTAACAGCATACAAAGATAAACTCCAAATGGATTAAAGACCTAAATATAAGGCCAGAATCCATGAAACTCTTAGAGGAAAACCTAGGGAGAACACTCCATGACATAAATCACAGCAAGATCCTCTATGACCCACTTCCTAGAGTGATGGAAATAAAAACAAAAATAAACAGGTGGGACCTAATTAAACTTAAAAGCTTTTGCACAGCAAAGGAAACTACAAACAAGGTGAAAAGATAGCTCTCAGAATGGGAGAAAATAATAACAAATGAAACAACTGACAAAGGATTGATTTCCAAAATATACAAGCAGCTCATGTAACTCAAATATCAGAAAAACAAACAACCCAATAAAAAAGTGAGAAAAAGACCTAGACAGATATTTATCCAAAGAAGACATACAGATGACTAATAAACACATGAAAAGATGCTTGACATCACTCATTGGGGGAACAGGATGGCAGAGGAGTAGGTGGACGTGGAATACATCTCTCTCCACGGATACATCAGGAACACACCTTCAGACACAGAAGTGCATGCAGAACACCAGCTGAGAGCAGACAGGAGAACCTGACCAGTGGAAAAGAATTATAGACCCATGGAAAACTCGGGAGGATGAAGGAACAAGGGGGAAAGATGGGAGTGTTAGTAGGACTGGACCTGTTAGTAGGACATAACAATTGTAAATATCTATGCACCCAACATAGGGGCACCTCAATACATAAGACAAACACTAACAGACATAAAAGAAGAAATTGACAGTTACACAATAACAGTAGAAGGCTTTAATACTCCACTCACACCAATGGACAGATCATCAAAACAGAAAATTAATAAGGAAACACAAGTTTTAAACGATACATTAGATGAGATGGATCTCATTGATATCTTCAGGACATTCCATCCAAATGCAGAAGAATACACCTTCTCAAATGCACATGGAACATTCTCCAGGATAGACCACATCTTGGGTCACAAATCAAACCTCAGTAAATTTAAGAAAATTGAAATCATATCAAGCATCTTCTCCAACCACAATGCTATGAGAATAGATATTAATTACAAGAAAAAAAAACTATAAAAAACACAAACACATGGAGATTAAACAATATATTTCAAAATAACCAACAGGTTACTGAAGAAATCAAAAGGGAAATCAAAAAATTTCTAGAAACAAGTGACAATGAAAACTCAAAACCTATGGGATGCAGTAAAAGCAGTTCTGAGAGGGAAGTTTATAGCAATACAGTCCTACCTCAGTGAACAAGAAAAACATGCAATAGACAGCCTAACTTTATACCTTAAACAACTGGAAAAAGAAGAACAAAAAATTAGGAGAAGGAAAGAAATCATAAAGATCTGAACAAAAATAAATGAAAAAGAAATGAAAGACACAATAGTAAAGATTAACAAAACTAAAAGCTGGTTCTTTGAGAAGATAAAATTGACAAACCTTTATCCAGACCCATTAAGAAAAAAAGACAGAAGAATCAAATCAACAAAATTAGAAATGAAAAAGGAGAGGTTACAACAGACAAAGCAGAAATACAAATGATTGTAAGAGACTATTATGAACAACTATATGGCAATAAAATGGATAACCTAGAAGAAATGGACAGATTCTTAGAAAAGTTCAATCTTCTAAGACTGAACCAGGAAGAAATAGAAATTATTAACAACCCAATTACAAGCACTGAAATTGAAGCTGTGATCAAAAGTCTCCCCCAAAAAACAAAAGCCCAGGGCCAGATGGTTTCACAGGATAATTCTATTAAACATTTAGAGAAGAGCTAATGCTTATCCTTCTAAAATTCTTTTTAAAAATTGCAGAGGAAGGAAACCTTCCAAACTCATTCTATGAGGCCACCATCACCCTGATACCAAAATGAGACAAAGACAACACACAAAAAAGAAAACTACAGGCTAATATTACTGATGAACATAGATGCAAAAACCCTCAACAAAATTTTAGCAAACAGAATTCAGCAACACATCAAAAAGCTCATACACTATGATTAAGTTGGGTTTATTCCAGGAATGCAAGGATTCTTCAACATATATGAATCAATCAATGTGATATACCATATTAACAAATTGAAAGATAAAACTATATGATCATCTCAATAGATGCAGAAAAAACCTTTGACAAAATTCAGCACCCATTTATGATTAAAACTCTTCAAAAAATAGGCATAGAAGGAACCTACCTCAACATAGTAAAGGCCATATATGATAAACCTGCAAAAAACATTATTCTCAATGATAAGAAACTGAAGCATTCCCCCTAAGATCAGGAACAAGACAAGTGTGTCCACTTTCACCACTATTATTCAACATAGTTCTGGAAGTCCTAGCTACAGCAATCAGAGAATAAAAAGGAATCAAGATCAGAAAAGAAGTAAAGCTCTCACTGTTTGCAGATGACATGATATTGTACATAAAAACCCTAAAGATAGTATCAGAAAAGTACTAGAGCTAGTCAGTGAATTCAGCAAAGTTCATGATACAAAATCAAGACACAAAAATCACTTGCATTTCTATACACTAACAATGAAAAATCAGAAAGATAAATTAAGGAATCAATCCCATTTACCACTGCAACAACAAAAAAACTAAATATCTAGGAATAAACTTACCTACGGAGACCAAAGAACTGTACACAGAAAATTATAAGACACTGATGAAAGAAATCAAAGATGAAATAAACAGATGGAGAGGTATTCCATGTTCCTGGGTAGGAAGAATCAACATTGTGAAAATGCCTTTGAACTGTGGTGTTAGAGAAGACTCTTGAGAGTCCCTTGGACAGCAAGGAGATTCAACTAGTCCATCCTAAAGGAAATAAGTCCTGAATATTCATTGGAAGGACTGATGTTGAAGCTGAAACTCTAATACTTGGCCACCTGATGTGAAGAGCTGACTCATTTGAAAAGACCCTGATGCTGGGAAAGACTGAAGGCAGCAGCAGAAGGGAACAACAGAGGATGAGATAGTTGGACAGTATCACTGACTCAATGGGCATGAGTTTGAGTAAACTCTGGGAGTTGGTAAAGGACAGGGAGGCCTGGCGTGCTGCAGTTCATGGTGTTGCAAAGAGTCGGACATGACTGAGTGACTGAACTGAACTGAACTGAACCAAACACAATCTACCAATTCAATGTGATCGCTATCAAATTACCAGTGGCATTTTTCTACAGGACTAGAACAAAAAATTTCACAATTCATATGGAAACACAAAAGACCCTGAACATCCAAAGCAGTCTTGAGAAAGGAGGATGGAGCTGAAGGAATCAACCTTCCTGACTTCAGATTATACTACAAAGCTCCAGTCATCAAGACAGTATGGTACTGGCACAAAAACAGAAATATAGGCCAATGAAACAAGACAGAAAGCCCAGAAATAAACCCATACACCTATGGGTACCTTATTTTTGACAAAGAAGGCAAGAATATACAATGAGACAAAGACAGAAGCTTCAATAAATGGTGCTGGGAAAACTGGACAGCTACATGTAAAAGAATGAAATGAGAACACTTCTAACACCATACACAGAGATAAACTCGAAATGGATTAAAGACCTAAATATAAGACCAGAAACTATAAAACTCTTAGAGGAAAACTGGCAGAACACTTGATGACAAGACCCACCTCTTAGAGTAATGGAAATAAAAACAAAAGTAAACAAGCAGGACCTGATTAAACTTAAAAGCTTTTGCACAGCAAAGCAAACTATAAGCAAGGTGAAAAGACAACCCTTGGAATGGGAGAAAGTAATAGCAAATGAAAAAACTGACAAAGGATTAATTTCCAAAATATACAAGCATCTCATACAACTCAATACCACGAAAACAAACAATCCAGTCAAAAAGTGGGGAAAAGACCTAAACAGACATTTCTCTAAAGAAAACATGCAGATGGCTAAAAAACAGATGAAAAGATGCTCACCATCATTCATTATTAGAGAAATGCAAATCAAAACCCCAATGAGATATCACCTCACACCTGTCAGAATGACCATCACCAAAAAGTCTACAAACAATAAATGCTGGAGAGGGTGTGGAGAAAAGGGAAAGCTCCTGCACTATTGGTGGGAATGTAAATTGATCCAGCCACTATGGGAGACAGTATGGAGATTACTTAAAAAACTAGGAATAAAACCACCACATGACCAAGCAATCCCACTCCTAGGCATATGCCCTGAGGAATCCAGGGTTGAAAGACACACGTATCCCATCTTTCACTGCAGCACTATTTACAATAGCTAGAATATGGAAGCAACTAGATGCCCATCAACAGATGAAAGGATAAAGAAGTTGTGGTATATACACACAATGAAATATTACTCAGCCATAAAAAAGAACACATTTGAGTCAGTTATGAGGTGGATGAACCTCGAATCTATTATACAGAGTGAAGTGAGTCAGAAAGAGAAAGATAAATATGGTATTCTAATGAACATATACAGAATCTAGAAAGATGGTTCTGAAAAATTTATTTACAGGGCAGCAATGGAGAAATAGACATAGAGAATAGACTTACGGACGTGGGGAGAGGGGAGGAGAGGGTTTGATGCATGGAAAGAGTAACATGGAAACTTACATTACCATATGTAAAATAGATAGCCAATGGGAATTTGCTGTATGACTCATGAAACTCAAACAGAGCTCTGTATAAACCTAGAGGAGTGTGATGGGGCAGGAGATGGGAGAAAGGTTCAAAAGGGAGGGGATATATGTATACGTATGGCTGATTCCAGTGGTCATGTATAGACGTGAGAGTTGGACTATAAAGAGAACTGAGAGCCGAAGAATTGATGCTTTTGAATTGTAGTGTTAGAGAAGACTCTTGAGAGTCCCTTGGACTGCAAGGAGATCCAATCTGTCCATCCTAAAGGAGATCAGTCCTGGGTGTTCATTGGTGGGACTGATGTTGAAGCTGGAACTCCAATACTTTGGCCACTTGATGTGAAGAGCTGGCTCATTTGAAAATACCCTGACGCTGGGAAAGATTGAGGGCAGGAGGAGAAGGGGACGACAGAGGATGAGATGGTTGGATGGCATCACCAACTCAATGGACATAGGTTTGGGTGAACTCTAGGAAGTGGTGATAGACAGGGAGGCCTGGCATGCTGTGGTTCATGAGGTTGCAAACAGTCAGACAGGACTGAGTGACTGAACTGAACGGATGGCTGATCCATGTTGAGGTTTTACAGAAAACAATGAAGTTCTGTAAAGCAATTATCCTTCAATAAAAAAATAAATAAGAAAAAGCTACAGTGAGATACCACCTCATACCAGTCAGAATGACCATCATCAAAAAATCTACAAACAATTAATTTTGGAGAAGGTGTGGAAAAAAGGAAACCATCTTTCGCTGTTGGTGGGAATGTAAATTGATACAGCCACTATGGAAGACAGTATGGAGATTCCTTTAAAAACTAGGAATAAAACCACTATATGACCCAGCAATCCCACTATTAGGCATATACCCTTAGGAAACCAAAATTGAAAAAGACACATGTACCCCAATATTCATTGTAGCATTTTAAAATAGTTAGAATATGGAAGCAACCTAGATGTCCATTGACAGATGAATGGATAAAGAAGCTGTGGTACAGATACACAAACAGAATAATACTCAGCCATAAAAAGGAACATATTTCAGTTAGTTCTAATGAGGTGGATGAACCTAGAGCCTATTTTACAGAGTGAAGTAAGTCAGAAAGAGAAAAACAGATATTGTATACTAACGCATACACCATGGCTTCCCTGGTGGCTCAGAGGTTAAAGCGTCTGCCTGTAATGCAGAAGACATGGGTTCGATCCCTGGGTCAGGAAGATCCCATGGAGAAGGAAGTGGCAACTCACTCCAGTATTCTTGAGAATCCCATGGATGGAGAATCCCATGGAGAATCCCATGGATGGAGGAGCCTGGTGGGCTACAGTCCATGGTGTCGCAAAGAGTTGGACACGACTAAGCGACTTCACTTCCACTTCCAACGCATACATATGGAATCTAGAAAGACAGTACTAAGGAAATTATTTTCACAGTAGCAATGGACACACAGATATAGAGGACAGACTTGTGGACACAGTGATGGGAGGAGGGGGAAGATCAAGGATAGCGTGGGATGTATGAAAAGAGTAACATGGAAACAGTATCACCATATGTAAAATAGATAGCTCACTGAAATCTGCTGTATGACTCCAGGAACTCAAACCAGTGCTCTGTAACAACCTAGAGGAGTGGGATGAGGAGGGAGGTGGGATGTAGGTTCAAGAGGGAGGGGACATATGATTCATGATGATGTTTGGCAGAAACCAATATAACACTGTAAAGCAATTTGGTTTAATTAAAAATAAATACATTTTTAAAAAGTGCTACTTCTCCCCAGATTGATCTATAGATTCAACATAATCCCACTCAAAAGCCCAGCAGGGTTTTTTTTTTTTTCTTTTTCTTTTTGACCATTGTATCACATTTTAAAATTAATATATGTTTCTCTGAATACATATGATAAAATACTCTGATTATATCAAACAAGTAAAAATTACAAACACATAGATCCTACCATAGTCTAGTTCTTCATAATCAATGTGATGGTTACGATACAGTCCTGAGAAAAGCTGTGTCAAAAACTAAAATTGAAAAATCCTTCCATGAGCTCAGTCATCCCCAATCCCCCTTAAAACTAAAAGTTTGTCAAGTTATAGCAAATATAAAAGAGGTGTTTAGTAATTTACAACACTCTTTGAGAGAATTATTTCTCAATTGTTTAGCTACTTTAGGCACAATTGCTTGTTCTCTAATGCCATCTTTATCAAATGTATCATGCAATATTAGAAGTTGGAGACAAAAGAAAAGTGAAGCTTTCCTTAGCTCTGTCAAATCACGATTCCTGACGAGTATGTTCTTGAAAATGGTGGAAAGTTTTTCTATTTGATAGTGGAGAACATGATGTAGAATATCGGTATTTGGCACAGAATCTGGCTTGGATGATTTGGTTAGATATGAGTACCGGACATGTGATGGAACATTTAAATTTAGTTCAGATGTGTCCTACCAGTTGTATAGGTCGTATGCATTGATAAGAAATAACACCTTTTATCTCGTTGCAGCTGAGAAAGCCACATGGGTCACCAACAGCTCTACAGGAGCCACCTGAGAAAATTTGGCCAGAGTTCTCACTCTTGCTGGGTCTGCTCAAACCAGCATGGTCTGATTTGGAAATACGCCACAATACGTGCGGCCAGTGTTTCCAGCCGCATGCTAAGAACATCGGCTTCATTAAGTTGTGCTAACCGAACTTCCTTAAATGGAAGGAACACATCAACATTATGCAGCACATTAGCCTTATGCAGAAACAGTACTAGCTCTTTGTATATAAAAGAAAAGCTTTAAAAACTTCAAAAAAAAAAAAAAATAGCAGCATTCCTGATCTGTTCGTTTTACTTCCAGGAAATTTGAAGACATTTACAGCATACTTTTTGATGTTAAATAGAACTGAAACTCCAATACTTTGGCCACCTCATGCGAAGAGTTGACTCATTGGAAACGACCCTGATGCTGGGAGGGATTAGGGGCAGGAGGAGAAGGGGACGACAGAGGATGAGATGGCTGGATGGCATCACCAACTTGATGGACATGAGTTTGGGTAAACTCTGGGAGTTGGTGATGGACAGGAAGGCCTGGCGTGCTGTGATTCATGGGGTTGCAGAGTTGGACACGACTGAGTGACTGAACTGAACTGAAATGTTGAATGTTTCAGTTCAGTTCAGTTCAGTCACTCAGTCACTCAGAATCCTTAATAACTGACCTCAAGAAAGGAGGTATCACTGCTTTCTCTAAGATATACATGAATGCAGTTATTTCATCACTGTATTATGGTTTTTGTGTACAGAACTTTCACCTCCTTCATTACATTTATCCCTAGATATTAATATTTTATTCTTTTGATTCAATTGTAAGTAAGATTATTTTCTTAATTTCTTATGGCTCATTATTAATGTATATAAAAACAAGTGATTTTTGTATATTGGTTTTATACCTTGCATTTTTACTGAATCTATTATTTCTAGCTGTTTTTTTTTTTTTGTGTGTGAAGGGTTTGTGGTTTTCTATATGTAATAGTATATCATCTGCAGAGATAATTTTACTTCTTCCTTTTCAATTGTAATGCGTTTTAGTTCTTTTTCTTGTCTAATTACTCTGGCTAGTACTATGACTTCCACTACTATGATGAATACAAGTGGTGGCAGTGGCTTGTTCCTGACTTTAGAGGAACTCATGTTTTCACTGTTGAGTATGACACTAGCTGTAGGCTTGTCATATATGATCTGTATAATGTTAAGGTAATTTCCTTTATGCCTATTTTTAGAGAACTTTTATGATTAATTAATGATAATTTTTTTCAAAAATTTTTGCATCTACTGAAACAATCATATTATTTTTACTCTATTAATGTGATGCATCACACCAATTGATTTGCAGATGTTAAGTTATTCTTGCATTGCAGAGGTAAATCCTACCTGGTCACGGCATATGATCTTTTTAATGTATTGTTCAATTGGTTTGCTAATATTTTGTTGAGGAATTTTGCATCTGTGTTCATCAGAGATGTGTGTGTGTGTTTGTGTGCTAACTCACTGCAGTTGTGTTCAACTTTGTGACATTATGGACTATAGCCCCGCAGGCTTCTCTGTCCATGGGATTTGCCATGTAAGAATACTGGAATGGATTTCCTTCTCCAGGGTATCTTTCCAACTTAGGGATCAAATCTACATCTTCTGCATTACAAGCAGATTCTTTACCACTGAGCCACCTGGGATGCCCTTTTGCTGTGTATACATGTGTGAAAATTTGTTTCCAGACATTTAAGCAAAGAACTTTTGGAGTCTCCAACATCTATCTTCTCTAGTAGAAAGCAACTATTGTACCTGAAACTCAATGTACAGTTTTCCATTTTTAAGTATGCAAATTTGACTGAATATCCTCACCTGTCATACTCTCAATATTACTAGTAGACTTTTTAAGTAATTAGTTTCACCTCTCCTTGGAAAATGGTACGTCATTTAGTTCTAAGTCCTCAAATTTATAATAAATTGTCAAGACACTGGGTGTCACCAAGCCTCCAACATAATTTCTAAATTTCATTTTTAATGTGAGCTTTGTGCAGTAAGCACATTGTACTGTGTGGTTTGAACCAGAAAAAGCATGATGAGAAAAACATATGCAATCTACTTAAAAGACATAGTTATCATAAAATTTTAGTCACCTAATGATACAACATTTACATTCTTAAATCAAACATTGCTTGAAATGCAAGTGGAAATTGCCAGAAAGATGGTTATATTTCTTTTCATTCCAGTTAACTTGGCCAGTTAAACAATCTCTTAATGGTGTCTCTTGTCCTGCTCACTGCAGTGATTTATTCTGATTTCTATCTTGTTGAGCTATCTAGCCTTATATTCACAAACTGGTTACCTAGAAGTCAGTTTTCTTACTGCTAAGTTCTTTCTTTCATCAATATGTTATAATGCCTTAACAGACTGGGCTAAATCTCAAAAATAATCTATTCTATTAATGGTTTCACAAAAACATTTAATAAATATAAAATTTATATTTTTCTATCAGTTATTATTTTCTATCAGTTATAAAATCTCCATTTTTCTATTAATTAATGAGAATTAATTAGTGTTGATATTCCTAACTCTGAGCAAGATTAAATATTAGCATTTATCTCTCTCAATCTCTTCATTTTGTTGAAATAAGCTGGAGTTTTATTTCTTTATTAGTTTTTAAAATCATTTCCTGCTTTATTAATTATCTCCTAGTAATACTTATGTTAAAATTTTTATTCTCAACAGTTTGGGAATTTACTCCTATTGTTTTCTTTGGTCACTAGTATATCTTGAATTCCATAGCTTCCCCCTCTTTTTGGAAACATTTATTTTGCTCTATTTTTAAAATTGAAGTGTAGTTAATTTACAACATCATACTAGTTTCAGGTGTACATCATAGCAACTCAACACTTTTATAGATTATATTCCGCTGAAAGTCACCAAAAAATAATGATTATATTTCCCTGTGCTGTACAATACATCCCTGTAGCCTGTCTGTTTTTATACATTTGTACTTCTCAATCCATGCCGCATCCTGTTTCTCCCCAATTCTCTCTCCCTTCTGGTAACCAACCAGTTTATTCTCTATGCCAGGAAATCTGTTTTGTTGTATTCATTTGTTTTATTTTTGGATTCCACAAATACTTAATCTCCAGTGTCTACCTTTCTTTGTCTTATTTTACTTAGTATAATATCCTCCAAGTCCATCCATATTGTTACAAATAGCAAAACTTTATATTTTTTTTATGTCTGAGTAGTATTTCATTACACACACATGCACATATATATGTGCATGTGTGTGTATATATATGGGAGAAGGCAATGGCACCCCACTCCAGTACTCTTGCTTGGCAAATTCCATGGACAGAAGAGCCTGGTAGGCTGCAGTCCACGGGGTCGCTAGGAGTGAGACACTACTGAGCGACTTCACTTTCACTTTTCACTTTCATGCATTGGAGAAGGAAATGGCAAACCACTCCAGTGTTCTTGTCTGGAGAATCCCAGGGACGGGGGAACCTGGTGGGCTGCCGTCTATGGGGTCGCACAGAGTCAGACATGACTGAAGTGACTTATATATATACACACTACATCTTTTTTTTTAATTAATTAATTTATTTTATTTGGAGGCTAATTGCTATACAATATTGTAATGGTTTTTGCCATACATTGACATGAATCAGCCATGGGTATACATGTGTTCCCCATCCTGAACCCCTCTCCCACTTCCCTTCCCCTCCCATCCCTCAGGGTCATCCCAGTGCACCAGCTCTGAGCACCTTGTCTCATGCATCAAACCTGGACTGGTGATCCATTTCACATATTGTAATATACATGTTTCAATGCTGTTCTCTCAAATCATCCCACCCTCACCTTCTCCCACAGAGTCCAAAGTCTGTTCTTTACATCTGTGTCTCTTTTGTTGTTTCACATATAGGGTCATCATTACCATCTTTCTAAATTCCATATATATGCATTAATATACTGTATTGGTGTTTTTCTTTCTGACTTACTTCACTCTGCATAATAGGCTTCAGTTTCATCCGCCTCATTAGAAATGATTCAAATGCATTCTTTTTAATAGCTGAATAATAGTCCATTGTGTGTATGTACAACAGCTTTCTTATCCATTCGTCTGCTGATGGACATCTAGGTTGCTTCCATGTCCTAGCTATTGTAAACAGTGCTGCAATGAACATTGGGGGTACACATGTCTCTTTCAATTCTGGTTTCCTCGGTTACACTACATCTTTTTAAAACAATTTATTTGCTGATGAACACTTAGGTTGCTTCCATATCTTAGCTATTGTAAATCATGCTGTTAATAACATTGAGGTGCAGACATCTTTTCAAACTAGCATTTTTTTTTTCAGATATATACCCAGGAGTGGAATTGTGGGATCATATGTTGGCTGTAGTTTGGTTTTTCAGGAAAATCCATACTGTTTTCCATAGTGACTGTATTAATTTACATTCCCATCAAAAGGGTACCAGGGTTCCCTTTTTCCCACATCATCACTAATATTTGTCATTTGTAGACTTTTTGATAATAGCAGTTCTGACAGGTGTGAGATGATATCTCATTGTGGTCTTGATTGGCATTTCTTTGATAATTAGTGAATTAAACATCTTTTAATGTGTTTGTTGGCCATCTGTGTATCTTTGGGAAAATGTCTATTTATGACTTCTGCCCATTTTTAAATCAGGTCATTTGTTGTTTTCAGCTCAGTTCAGTTCAGTTGCTCAGTCACGTCTGACTCTTCGCGACCCCATGAATTGCAGCATGCCAGGCCTCCCTGTCCATCACCAACTCCCAGAGTTCACTCAAACTCATGTCCATCAAGTTGGTGATGCCATCCAGCCATCTCATCCTCTGTTGTCCCCTTTTCCTTCTACCCCCAATCCCTCCCAGCATCAGAGTCTTTTCCAATGAGTCAATTCTTCGCATGAGGGGGCCAAAGTACTGGAGTTTCAGTTTTAGCATCATTCCTTCCAAGGAACACCCAGGGCTGATCTCCTTTAGAATAGACTGGTTGGATCTCCTTGCAGTCCAAGGGACTCTCAAGAGTCTTCTCCAACACCACAGTTCAAAAGCATCAATTCTTCGGCGCTCAGCCTTCTTCACAGTCCAACTCTTGCATCCATACATGACCACTGGAAAAACCATAGCCTTGACTAGACGGACCTTTGTTGGCAAAGTAATGTCTCTGCTTTTGAATATGCTATCTAGGTTGGTCATAACTTTCCTTCCAAGGAGTAAGTGTCTTTTAATTTCATGGCTGCAGTCACCATCTGCAGGGATTTTGTAGCCCCCCAAAATAAAGTCTGATACTGTTTCCACTGTTTCGCCATCTATTTGCCATGAAGTGATGGGACTGGATGCCATGATCTTTGTTTTCTGAATGTTGAGCTTTAAGTCAACTTTTCACTCTCCTCTTTCGCTTTCATCAAGAGGCTTTTTAGTTCGTCTTCACTTTCTGCCATAAGGGTGGTGTCATCTGCATATCTGAGGTTATTAATCTGTTTTAAATTTTGTTAGAGTATGCCATTGAGTAAATTAAGTGTACTCAGGAAGTATATAGTCTGAGTCCATAAATATTTGCAAATGTCTTTACTTACTTTCTTATGTAAATAACTTAGCTAGCCATAGACTCCATTATTATTTTATTTTATTTTATTTAGGATTTAGGCTTGCATATAAGAAAAGTGAACTCCGGGAGTGGTGATGGACAGGGAGACCTGGTGTGCTGTGATTCATGGGGTTGCAAAGAGTCGGACACGACTGAGCGACTGAACTGAACTGAACTGAACTGATAAGAAAAGTATGCTATTTTAAATTTTGTTCTTTAATTTCTCTGTCTTCTCTTTATCCTATGTTACTGAACCAAACTGTTTTCCTTTATTTCTTCCTTTTCTCATTTATCTTATTAAATTTACTCTTTGACTAAAGTTTTTCTACAGACAAAAGGCAGGCAGAGAATATGGGAGTGGTCCATTCTGGGAAGGCCCCACAAGGTCTTGCTCAGTTACAATTCTCCCCTTTTCTTTAACACTCTTCAGTCTTGAGGGTGAATATGTGTAGAACAAGAGAGGGAATACCATTTTGGATTGAGAGGTTAATCATAAACTCAACAGAGGAGCTCACTTTTAGTTTCTTTTTCTGTTTCAATCTCCCTAACTCTTTGAGGGAATGAGGTGATGACCATTCTGGCTACTTTCTGCTGAAATGGGGGCATAGGCCTAACTAATTTGGGAAATGTACACAGAGTTGGGAATAGTTTCTAATTCCAAGCTTAGCATCAATATTTTGCATTATGAAAGCATTACTTCTCTTTTTGATTGTTTTGTTGTAGCACTGGATAAACATTTGAAAATTAGTACACATATTACAATGAGGAGAATGATCAAAATATGTTTTTGCAGTCCTTCTCAAAAGAGTTCTCCTATTTTAGATGGTGTTCAGGAAAATAAGTTTTGGAGTGTTTCCTCTTTATGTAATTCAGTAATCAAGTAGCCTTTTGAATTATTGTATATTTGGGTTTTAACTTTTCCAGGGGTATTAATTTTATATAATAAGAGCTATTGGCCACTATATATTTCTCCCCTTTTTTGGTCAAAATAGAATTTAGACTAATTTTAATAGCTAATGCTACTATGACTGAAGAATTTAGTGACTTTTTCTGGGAGACTATAGCATGAGATCATTCGCCACTACTATTTCTAGTGTATTAGTCACTCAGTCATGTCTGACTCTTTGCAACCCCATGGACTGTAGCCTGCCAGGCTCCTCTGTCCATGAGATTCTCCAGGCAAGAATACTGGAATGTGTAGCTATTCCTTTTTCCAGGGGATCCTCTTGATCCAGAGATCAAACCTGGGTCTTCTGCATTGCAGACAGATTCTTTACCCTCTGATTCATCAAGGAAACCTGGTAGTAGTCCCATTTGCCACTACCATTTCTAAAGTGGGGAAAGGTTTTATAGTGATAAGGAGACCTTGAGACCATAAGGTTGCAGCTGGCAGTTGTTAGCAGACATTGTTTTGAGAAGAGCTGGTGATATACTTAAGTCTAATAAAGTTTAGAAAACTCAAGTTCTTGGTAATGTAGGAATGTGTCTGAACTCATATCCACAATGGCTACCGAGCTCTATTTTGGATGTTTGAACCATAGTTATTCCATTCTGATTTTTTAAATGCATTTTTTCCTTAATGGTTAAAGCAGATGTACAATGCATGTTTAACAGGCCACAAACAGGCCATTTTGGTTAGCCTAAAGCCAGAATGACCCTACATACCTCAATATGTAAAAATTTCTTTCGTCATTTTACCCTTTTGATTCTGAATCTTTCAGTAGAAACCACTGATGATCAGAATATCTGTCCCTTGATGCTGGGGTAGTTCAGCTGCCTGCCACAGGGTTAGATCATGTCCTCTATTTTAGACCTCCTTTCTATTTGTCTAGTTATCCATGTTGGGGGAAAACTAATCAGATATTGCAAACAGGCTCAGAGGTATGTCAGTGGGGAAACATTTTATAGGCTATACATTTTATCAGTCATACTCAATTGTCACATGAGCATTGTACTTGTGCTTTCAACAATAAATTTTAGCCAGCAGTATTACACATCATAGTGGTAATACTCTGTAAAACTTCATTAGAGAATTTTATTTCTATCGTAGTAACTCCTGAGGGCAACAGTGTGGTTTAAAAGTAAAACAATAACTTTCTTTTCTTTTTTTACATACTGATTCTATATATATATAATTCTAGAAAACGTACATTAATCACTAGTAATTACAAAATCAGTCGTTGGCTGAGAGTAGGAGTTGGGGCTAGGGGAAGCACAGGATTACACACTGAATATATTGGAGATGATAAATATGTTCATTGTGTTTGTTGTGATGATGATGTCACAATTGTATGCATATGCCAAAACTGAAATCTATTATATAGTTTTAATATGTGAAATTTATTGTATGTCATTTGAAAGTATTTTTAAATGTTTAAAATTGTCATAAAATACATATAACATCAATTTTAAAAAAAGTCAGATGAGGAACAACCTTAATTCCATCTGTGATCTTAATTTCCCTTAACCATGTAACCTCACACGTTCACAAATTCTGGGATTATAATATAATTATCTTTGGAGGGTCATTATTCTATATACAACTCAGTAAATGATAGGTATTAATCAGTTCTTACTTGGAATTTTTTCTAGACTTCCATTATGTGACAACATATAGTTGTTACTGAAATGACTGAAACAGTAACTTTCAGTGTTGATAGGGAGAAAAACATTTGGTAAACAATTCACTTAGATTTGTACGTCAGATCTTAAGGCCTGTCTGGGTCAGTTGCATATCACTGCTGTTGTCTTCTCATCCTGATATTAATATTGTTTGGGGACAGCAGTCCTTTCTACAGACCAGCCCAATGTAGTGGCCCTTCTTAAGTAGGAAATATAAGTTTAAGAGTTAATTTCCTTCAGTTTCTTAGTGCATGATGTGCTTAAGGATACCTGATGTCATCTTTCATCTAGGTTGGAGACAGTCCTTTAAAGTATGCTTCTTCCAGTATGCATAATCCCCTGATTATAGATCAGGGGGCATCTGATCTTCACCCCAAAATAGATTACAGTGATCAGTTTCAGAAACAAATTTAGAATATCTTTTTAATAACTCAATTAATTAAGCTTTACAACAATGTAACATAGTAAAAATAGCTACTTGGGAAATGAGGTTTAGACAGTAAATACAGATCTCAATGAGCAAAACTAGAATTTAACATGGGCTTCCCACGTGGCTCAGTGGTAAAGAACCCCCTGCCAAGCAGGAGACATGGGTTCAGTCCCTGGGTCGGGAAGATCCTTTGGAGAAGGAAATGGCATCCCATTCCAGTATTCTTGCCTGGAAATTCCCACGTACAGAGGAGCCTGATGGGCTGCAGTCCATGGGGTCACAAAGAGTTGGACATGACTCAGTGATTAAACAGCATCAGTAGCAGCAGCAGAATTTTATATTGAAGCACAATCATTTTTTTCTCTAAAATTACCCTAATTTTTACCAAACATAGCCAAGTTAATATTAGTTTGTTTGCAAAATAAATCTGGTTATCTGATCACATAGACTTTGAAAAAATATTGGCTGTGCTGAAACTCATAAGGAATCTCACATTGAGCTTTTAAAAGCCTCTCAGAATGAACTTTTAAAAGGAGTGTCAAGGTCAGTCAAGCCACACCAATGGCTTGTAACAGATTCTGCCTGCAGTATCTATAGATTTGGGTGAATTCTTCTCTTCTCAAGGTCCTCAAAATATCTTCAGATATACACACAGACACACACACACACACACAGACACACACACACACACACACATAATTGTACTATGTATAATCCCAGTTTGCAGGATCTCAGTTCCCAACCAAGGATCAAAGCTGGGCCAGAGCAGTGATGGCACTGAATACGAACCACTAGGCCACCAGGGAATTCCTTTGAGATTCTTGAACTTGTTAGGAGGTGACCTTCCTTACTCACTAATAAGGCTTCTGGCACCTGAGAGTTTCTAATTTCTGGAGGGATCAGGTAGGGAGGAAAGAGAAACATTTTAATTCTATTTACAAGGTATAATTTACCAAGTTGCTATAAATCATAATCAGCTTAAGGGCAAATGTTCCTTTAAATCTGAAAAACAAGGATCAAGTCAGTAATATGTCAGACAAAATGTCATACAAGTTATAATTATATTTTTTTGTTCATTCAATCCTATGTAATTAATTTTTGTTCTGCTCAAGTCTGTTTCTTTCCATTAGTTTTGTTGACCTTGCCTCATGATTGAGGATGATAATGACAGATAATTTTAATAAGTTTGTGAGGTTTTTGTTAAGGCTTGTGTAATTTGTCCAGTGAAGTGAGTGCCTTGGTCACTGGAGATTGTAGAAAGTATACCCCAAGTAGAAAGTCATTTCCTTTTTCACTGCGAGAGCATTGGCTTTGCATCACGGGAAGGATTTAACCCATCAGATAGAAAAATGGAGTTGTTCAGGGAGCTGGAAAGAATCAATTGACTGTCTTGGGTGTGCCATCAGTTCAGTTCAGTCGCTCAGTCATTCCAATTCTTTGCGACCCCATGAATCGCAGCATGTGAACTCCTTATTGCCAAATTCAGACTTAAATTGAAGAAAGCGGGGAAACCACTAGACCATTCTGGTATGACCTAAATCAAATCCCTTATGATTATACAGTGGAAGCGAGAAATAGATTTAAGGGACTAAATCTGATAGAGTGCCTGATGAACTATGGATGGAGGTTCGTGACATTGTACAGAAAACAGGGATCAAGACCATCCCCATGGAAAAGAAATGCAAAAAAAGCAAAATGGCTGTCTGAGGAGGCCTTACAAATAGCTGTGAAAAGAAGAGAAGCAAAAAGCAAAGGAGAACAGGAAAGATATTCCCATTTGAATGCAGAGTTCCAAAGAATAGCAACAAGAGATAAGAAAGCCTTCCTCAGTGATCAATGCAAAGAAATAGAGGAAAACAACAGAATGGGAAAGACTAGAGATCTCTTCAAGAAAATTAGAGATATCGGGAACATATCATGCAAAGATAGGCTCGATAAAGGACAGAAATGGTAGGGACCTAACAGAAGCAGAAGATATTAAGAAGAGGTGGCAAGAATACACAGAAGAACTGTACAAAAAAGATCTTCATGGCCCAGATAATCACGATGGTGTGATCACTCACCTAGAGGCAGACGTCCTGGAATTTGAAGTCAGGTGGGCCTTAGAAAGCATCACTATGAACAAAGCTAGTGGAGGTGATGGAATTCTAGTTGAGCTATTTCAAATCCTGAAAGATGATGCTGTGAAAGTGCTGCACTCAATATGCCAGAAAATTTGGAAAACTCAGCAATGGCCACAGGACTGGAAAAGGTCACTTTTCATTCCAATCCCAAAGAAAGGCAATGCCAAAGAATGCTCAAACTACTGCACAATTGCAGTCATCTCACATGCTAGTAAAGTGATGCTCAAAATTCTCCAAGCCAGGCTTCAGCAATATGTGAACCGTGAACTTTCAGATGTTCAAGCTGGTTTTAGAAAACGTAGAGGAACCAGAGATCAAATTGCCAACATCCACTGGATCATGGAAAAACCAACAGAGTTCCAGAAAAACATTTATTTCTGTTTTATTGACTATGCCAAAGCCTTTGACAATGTGGATCACAATAAACTGGAAAGTTCTGAAAGAGATGGGAATACCAGACCACCTGACCTGCCTCCTGAGAAATCTGTATGCAAGTCAAGAAGCATTCAACAGTTAGAATTGGACATGGAACAACAGACTGGTTCCAAATAGGGAAAGGAATACATCAAGTCTGTATATTGTCACCCTGCTTATTTAACTTACATGCAGAGTACATCGTGAGAAATGCTGGGTGTGCCATAGCCCTGTTTAATTCACAGCTATTGTTTACCCATCCTAACTCCTCTGATTTAGGAGAAACTGTTGCTATGATTCAAGGATATCAGGATGGCAAAAGTCTGACATGAGGGGTTAATTTTTTTTAATGAGTATAATGGACTTTATCTACCTGTGCCACAATCTTAACAGATTCTGTTATTGCCTTTGCATGAAAGCCAATTAGGACATTTTCTTAAGACTTGTGTTCAGTCTATTTAGTGTGGGCCTCAATTTTGATGACAGACAACATTTTATGTCAGGACATATATGATCTCCAGGAATTTCATATAATTTCTGGAACACCTATAAAATATATTTTTATAGACATAGCATAAAGAAAGCTTAATGTTACCTTTTACTTGATGATGTTTCCCCTGTAATTTAATCTACCAAATAATCCCAGTTAGTTTAATATTTTTCTGAGTTGCCTGAAGTATCTTAAAGTTAGCTAGAGAAAGAAATTCAGTGTGTTATCAAAAGCAGCATTCTAACAGAACTTTGTGTTCATAATAGAACCAAATTCCAACCTGTATTAGCTTACTGTTAATAGCAATATTCATTTAACTAATTAATTTCAGTCTAATCATAATAAATTCTGGCCATGTACAAAACTCTTTTTTCAAGATTCTTTTTCTACAAAATTTTCATAGCTTTCTAAATCCATTTTAATTGCTCCCATTTTTTCCACCCATTCTCCAACAAATATATTTCCAGTCTTCCTATCTTCTACCATTGACAACATATATACTGATTTCTTTAGACATCAAGATACTTTTTTTTGATCATTTTAGTAGCTTTAATTACATATATTATCATTGTAACCTGTAAAAGCCTTAATATCAATTTAAAATCAAGAAGCAAGTAATTGTGAACTGTATGTCATACCAATATTTTGGGATTAACAAACAAACATATATCATTAACTCTAAAAACATACATTTTTATAGAATAATTTTTAATGTGGTAAAAGACATGTGTCTAATAAATCCAAATATCTTAAATTTTTTCTCTTAATCAAAGGCAAAAGTAGATAAACTTAGTTCAGAGATATATTTTCCCCGTGAATCCTGGGAGTATTATGGCAGGATATATTACAAAGGAAAATCATCTTTTCATATTTCATTGGCTTACAGCTGAAATTCTCCATTTCTGGAAAATGTACCTCAAGGGGTTGCATTGGGAAACAAATTTGAGTTTCCCACAGCTGGCACACTTACACATAGACAAATGCAGACATACACACTGCCGGGAGCCAGCACGGGAGTCCCCACTCAAGACAAAGTCATGCGGGAGAGCTCTGACGGGCAAGGCGAGTCAGAGCTCAAGGGCCCCCGCCCCGCCGGACCTGCCTGAGCGTCTACCCCAAAACCAGAATCTGTCTGTTTTACTATTTTATGACTTTTATCAACTCCCCTGACATTAACAGGGGGCTATCCCCGACCACCTTTCTCTGAAGAAAATTAACTTAGAGCTCTAGTTAATAATTCTCCTGGGCATAATAGGAGTGTTTCAATTCAAACCCCTCTGATGACTTTCTAGCTTGCCTGACAGGTTGTTCAGATTCACAGCCTCCCAACCACAAGAGGCATGGGAAGCTTAAGATATTCTAACAATGCAGAGCTTCTCAGAGAGTTAAAATTGTTAGAATAGAACTAGTAGAAGATTTCTTTGTTGAGCTAATGCTTGCTGCCAAGGTTCCATATCCCTTACCTACTGTGTCCCTGAGAGTATATTGATTAATATAGTTAGTGTATAGAAATGTAAGTAGTAGCTTTAATGTTTGTAACCTTTGACCCTCGAGTTAATTCTTTTCTTGTTATAGCCCACCACACTCTTGCTCTATAGGAATGCAACTTTATCTAATGCTTTCGGAGGGTGGCGCCTGACTTTAGAATAATCACCTTTAGAGAAAAATAAGTTTTCTGAAGAAAGGGTCATAAAATGTTAACAGGCCTCCTGGCCAGAAGATGATGTAAATCACCTAAAGATTTTGCATATGATAAGTTTGCAGAAAGAAAGCCTGGCTTCAATAAGGATCAACGACTGCTGACCTTGCATGACTCTACCCCTCCCCACTGCCCCATAATCCTCTATGCACAACTTAAGGTATAAAAACTACTTTGGAAAATAAAGTGTGGGCCATGCTCATCAGGCTTGGTCTCCCCGTGTTGTTCTTTCTCTTTCCTTTTCCTTTTCAGGCTGATCCCCTGGAGCGCAGGGGCCCTCTGCGTTCACTTTCCTGCCTGGGCTTCTAAGACCCACTTGAGAAGGTGCCTAAGGTGGGGCACATCCTGTGATTCGAGAGGGCGCCTGCGGCCTACGTGAACAGAGCAAGTCCCGTGCTGGGGCTTTATCGGCTTTCTGCGTAAACCAAGGAATATCAGCCTCTTTTCTCTCCTCTATTTTCTCAACTGCAAAATTCTTTCCTTATCTCTTTCTTTATTTCTATCCTTTTTGCCAATGCCGTCCTCCTGAGGGAATCCCTGGATCCAGCCGGGGCTGGACCCCGGCAACACACAAAGACCAAAATCTAATTTCTTCAGGACAAAAACAAAAGGGCGAAGTTGAGCAATTTTTTCAAGTTTTTCAAGCAAGAAGCCCTCTTTTAAAGAACAAACAAAATGTAAATAGAAAGATAGGGGAATCATGACCATGGATATCATGGCAATTTAACTGGCAAATGCAAAACCAAAAATAACATTCAGAACAGGTTAAATTTACTTATTTGAGCTTAAAGAGTCACTTTACACATTTTACCTTTGGTTTGCAGTTCTAAGGCCAAAGTTCTCAGGCAAAGTGGGCTGTGTTTGTATTTCAAAGACATGATTAGAATTGAAACTTCAAGATTTTTCCTAGGAATATTTTTGTTGTCTCAGGGTCAGAATTCTGATTTTTATCAAACTAGCTTTTTCTTTTTGCAAAAAGAACCAGTTTTGGAATTTCCAAAGAGTTTCATCTTAACCAATTTTTTCCAGAGTCTAAACAATATTGTGACCACACAGTTTTAAATAATATTTCTTAGTCATAGGTTCATAGCTATAATAAGATTATTTTTCCAAAATGTGACCTGGAGGGCATGCTCCCCAGAAATGAAAAACAAAGCATAAATGGTGGCTCCAAAGCCAAACATTAGCATCTAAATAAGCAAGGAATCATTTCACAAATAGGATAGAAGTCCAATAGCTATTCTTCTTTCCAACAGGGTACCCCACATGAATACAAAACAAACAGGCTTATCTGAGGAGGAAAGCCCAGGGTAGAGAGGAAGGGAGGTTTTGGTTGTACATACAAAAGCGACTTACCCTCCTACACTGAGTCTGTCAACCCCTAAATGTCTGCTAATGTTCATTTGTAGAGACAAATCAAAACCAGGGCCTTGCTTCCTTCATCTCAGAATTGAAAGCACTGTGAGCCAGCAATGCCTGGTCAATGGCAAGCATTTGGGGCTGTCCCCAAGACAAAGGTGAGCAGCTCAGGCAGCTTCTGGACAGTATGCAAGAACTACCATCATCCAGAAATTGATGTGTCATGGACAAGATGCCCACTTGGGACTTCTGCCCCATCTGGGTTGCCAACATTGTTACCAAACCAAACTTGGTCCACGTGCCTGTGTGTAGTAAAGCCAATTTACTGACTCTGGGTTGTGGTGAAGGGAAATGCAACATTTATTGCAGGATACCAAACAAGGTATCCTCTTGAGAAATTTGTATGCAGGTTAGGAAGCAACAGTTAGAACTGGACATGGAACAACAGACTGGTTCCAAATAGGAAAAGGAGTACATCAAGGCTGTATATTGTAATCCTGCTTGTTTAACTTCCATACAGAGTACATCATGAGAAACGCTGGACTGGAAGAAACACAAGCTGGAATCAAGATTGCTGGGAGAAATATCAATAACCTCAGATATGCAGATGACACCACCCTTAAGGCAGAAAGTGAAGAGGAACTAAAAAGCCTCTTGATGAAGGTGAAAGAGGAGAGTGAAAAAGTTGGCTTAAAACTCAACATTCAGAAAACGAAGACCATGGCATCTTGTCCCATCACTTCAGGGGTAATAGATGGGGAAACAGCGGAAACGGTGTCAGACTTTATTTGGGGGGGCTCCCAAATCACTGCAGATGGTGATTGCATCCATGAAATTAAAAGACGCTTACTCCTTGGAAGGAAAGTTATGACCAACCTAGATAGCATATTCAAAAGCAGAGACATTACTTGGCCAACAAAGGTCCGTCTAGTCAAGGCTATGGTTTTTCCTGTGGTCATGTATGGATGTGAGAGTTGGACTGTGAAGAAGGCTGAGCACCAAAGGATTGATGCTTTTGAACTGTGGTATTGGAGAAGACTCTTGAGAGTCCCTTGGACTGCAAGGAGATCCAACCAGTCCATTCTGAAGGAGATCAGCCCTGGGATTTCTTTGGAAGGAATGATGCTAAAGCTGAAGCTCCAGTACTTTGGCCACCTCATGCGAAGAGTTGACTTATTGGAGAAGACTCTGATGCTGGGAGGGATTGGGGGCAGGAGGAGAAGGGGACGACAGAGGATGAGATGGCTGGATGGCATCACCGACTTAACGGACGTGAGTCTGAGTGAACTCCGGGAGTTGGTGATGGACAGGAAGGCCTGGCATGCTGCAATTCATGGGGTCACAAAGAGTTGGACACGACTGAGCGACTGAACTGACTGACTGACCAAACAAGGAGTCTAAGTAGCTAGTACTTAAAACGTCTAAACTCCCAGAAGGCTTTCGGGGAAAGGTTTTTTAAGACTGAGTGAAGCAAAGGATTGTAGGGCATGGGATCTGCTCATGGATATTCTTTTGATTGGTTGGTGGTGAGGTAATTGGGAGTCAATATCATCAACCTTCTGGTTCCAAATGGTCTGAGGTCTACATGCTTGTGGGCAGCATACAGTTAACTTTTTCCACCTAGTGGGGGTTTCAGCATCTGCAAAACAACTCAAAGGACTTGGCTCAGAATATTATCTGTAGTGCTTGGGGAAGAACTAAAGGTTCTTGAGTTTTTGGAACTAAATGGCTAAAGTATTAATATTTTGTCTTGCTTGAGTATTTTCCTTTTTTTCTATGTTTTATTAATTCTTTGACTAAATTTGATCTTTGATTAAAGTTTTTCTACAGACAAAAGGCAGGAAGAGGATGTGGAGATGGGAACTATTCTGAGAAGGGCCTGTATGGTCCTACTTGGTTACACTTGAATGTAACCAAGATTGCACCAGAATGTGTTCAAGTGTGTTACATATTCTTGTATGGCATTGATTGTATTTTTTTCAATAAAGAAAAATTCTCTTCTATTTCCTTGATTATTACTTCTTTTCTGGCCTCTCTAATTTTTCTTCCTGAAATTACTATTAAATTATCTGTAGGTATCTTCCATATTGATTAATTACTACATCCTGGTTTTCTCTTTTTGTCTTTCTATTTTACATTCCAACATGATTCTTTTTAATATTTACTTATTTTTAATTGAAGGATAATTGCTTTACAATATTATGTTGGTTTCTGCCGTACACCAACATGCATCAGCCTCTATCTGATATATTTATTTATAGATATCTTATGGGACATCTTCCAAACATGGGTTTCAACCATATTCATACTGATCTTCAGCTTTTTGCTTGAGTTTTAAATTTTGCTAATATAAATTTATTTCCAAGAGTCTTTTCTTAGCCTCCAGTCACACTTAATTCTTGATTTATGATTATCTTTAATTCTATGTTTGGAAATTCTCTATGCTAATGAAAGTGTAGACTAAAAAATAAAACATACTGACAAAATCCTGAGGGAAAGAACTATGATTGGAAGAGAAGGGAACTGAGATAAAGTTGTTACAGTAGTCAGAGGAAAACAGGAGAGGAAATGTCATAAAATTCAAATAAAGAAGGATTTACATAAGAAAGGAATATTGAAACATTTTTAATTCTGCAGATAATTAAAAGAGAAATGAAAGAGTATATGCAATTTTTAAGCTAATGTAAGCTTCCCAGGTAGTGTTGGTGGTAAAGAACCCGCCTGCTCATGCATGATACATAAGAGACCTGGGTTCAATTCCTGGATTAGGAAGATCACCTGCAGAAGGAAATGGCAGCCCACTCCAGTATTCTTGCTTGGAAAATTTCATGGACAGAGGAGGCTGGTGGCCACAGTCCATGGGGTCACAAAGAGTCAGACATGACTGAGCATGCATGCACCACAAGCAAAAGTTAGATTCTGAGAAAGAAATAAGCCAAATAACCAAGTAACATAAAAAGGCTCCAAATCCATCTATCTATATGGCCATAGTTTTGACCTTAGCAAAAACACTGTTAAGTGGAAAGAGAATGGAGGCTACTACAATTTAAGTGAGAAACAAGGGGAAAGTTATAAGATGGCAATGCTGTACAAATAGTTGAAAGCATGGGAGAAGATGCAGAAGACTACAGTTGCAACCCCTTGGCTATGTTACCTCAACAGTCTTTTTTGTTTTGTTTTGTTTTAATGATTCTGCTGCTGCTACTGCTGCTAAGTCACTTCAGTCGTGTCCGACTCTGTGCGACTCCATAGAGGGCAGCCCACCAGGCTCCCCTGTCCCTGGGATTCTCCAGGTAAGAACACTGGAGTGGGTTTCTATTTCCTTCTCCAATGTATGAAAGTGAAAAGTGAAAGTGAAGTTGCTCAGTCATGTCCGACCCTCAGCGACCCCATGGACTGCAGCCTACCAGGCTCCTCCATCCATGGGATTTTCCAGGCAAGAGTACTGGAGTGGGGTGCCACTGCCTTCTCTGTTAACGATTCTAGGCCTTGGTTAGTTCTAAAAGGTCTTGTAGGTGTTCATAGAACTGTTCAACTTCAGCTTCTTCAGCGTTACTTGTTGGGGCATAGACTTGGATTACTGTGATACTGAATGGTTTGCCTTGGAAACGCACACAGATGATTCTGTCATTTTGGAGATTGCATCCAAGTACTGCATTTTGGATTCTTTTGTTGACCATGATGGCTACTCCATTTCTTCTAAGGGATTCCTGCCTGCAGTAGTAGATATAATGGTCATCTGAGTTAAATTCACCCATTCCAGTCCATTTTAGTTCGCTGATTCCTAGAATGTCAATGTTCACTCTTGCCATCTCCTGTTTGACCACTTCCAACTTGCCTTGATTCATGGACCTGACATTCCAGGTTCCTATGCAATATTGCTCTTTACAGCATCGGACCTGCTTCTATCACCAGTCACATCCACAGCTGGGTATTGTTTTTGCTTTGGCTCCATCCCTTCATTCTTTCTGGAGTTATTTCTCCACTGATCTCCAGTAGCATATTGAGCACCTACTGACCTGGGGAGTTCCTCTTTCAGTATCCTATCATTTTGCCTTTTCATACTGTTCATGGTGTTCTCAAGGCAAGAATACTGAAGTGGTTTGCCATTCCCTTCTCCAGTGGACCACATTCTGTCAGATCTCTCCACCATGACCCGCCCATCTTGAGTTGCCCCATGGGCACGGCTTAGTTTCATTGAGTGAGACAAGGCTGTGATCCTAGTGTGATTAAACTGACTAGTTTTCTGTGAGTATGGTTTCAGTATGTCTGCCCTCTGATGCCCTCTTACAACACCTACCGTCTTACTTGGGTTTCTCTTACTTTGGGCGTGGGGTATCTCTTCATGGCTGCTCCAGCAAAGCGCAGCCGCTGCTCCTTACCTTGGATGAGGGGTATCTCCTCACCGCTGCCCTTCCTAACCTTCAATGTGGGATAGCTCCTCTAGGCCCTCCTGTGCCCACGCAGCCACGGCTCCTTGGACGTGGGGTAGCTCCTCCCGGCCACCGCCCCTGACCTCAGATGCGGGGTAACTCCTCTCGTCGTCACCCCTGACCTTGGACGCGGGGTAGCTCCTCTCAGCCGTTCCTGTGCCATCGCAGTCTGGCACTCTTGGCCATTGCCCCTGACCTCGGACGTGGGGTAACTCCTCTTGGCTGCCGCCCTTCAGGAATGGGGTCCTCCCGGCTTCTGCCCCTGACCTCGGACGTGGGGTAGCTCTTTTCTGCCACACTTAGTGCGCCGGTTGCAGCCTTGGAATACAGAATGAAGCAAGGCAAAGACTAACAGAGTTTTTCCAAGAAAATGCACTCGTCATAGCAAACACCCTCTTCCAACAACACAAGAGAAGACTCTATACATGGACATCACCAGATGGTCAACACCAAAATCAGATTGATTATATTCTTTGCAGCCAAAGATGAACAAGCTCTACACAGTCAGCAAAAACAAGACCAGGAGCTGACTGTGGCTCAGATCATGAACTCCTTATTGCCAAATTCAGACTTAAGTGGAAGAAAGTAGGGAAAACCACTAGACCATTCAGGTATGACCTAAATAAAATCCCTTATGATTATACAGTGGAAGTGTGAAATAGATTTAAGGGACTAGATCTGATAGATAGAGTGCCTGATGAACTATGGAATGAGGTTCGTGACATTGTACAGGAGACAGGGATCAAGACCATCCCCATGGAAAAGAAATGCAAAAAAAGCAAAATGGCTGTCTGGGGAGGACTTACAAATAGCTGTGAAAAGAAGAGAAACGAAAAGCAAAGGAGAAAAAGAAAGATATAAGCATCTGAATGCAGAATTCCAAAGAATAGCAAGAAGAGATAAGAAAGCCTTCCTCAGCGATCAGTGCAAAGAAATAGAGGAAAACAACAGAATGGGAAAGACTAGAGATCTCTTCAAGAAAATTAGAAATACCAAGGGAACATTTCATGCAAACATGAGCTCAATAAAAGACAGAAATGGTATGGACCTAACAGAAGCAGAAGATATTAAGAAGAGGTGGCAAGAATACACAGAAGAACTGTACAAAAAATCTTCACGACCCAGATAATCACGATGGTGTGATCACTCATCTAGAGCCAGACATTCTGGAATGTGAAGTCAAGTGGGCCTTAGAAAGCATCACTACGAACAAAACTAGTGGAGGTGATGAAATTCGAGTTGAGCTATTTCAAATCCTGAAAGATGATGCTGTGAAAGTGCTGCACTCAATATGCCAGCAAATTTGGAAAACTCAGCAGTGGCCACAGGACTGGAAAAGGTCACTTTTCATTCCAATCCCAAAGAAAGGCAATGCCAAAGAATGCTCAAACAGCTTTAGCATCTGTTTGCACTCATCTCACACGTTAGTAAAGTAATGCTCAAAATTCGCCAAGCCAGGCTTCAGCAATACGTGAACCGTGAACTTCCAGATGTTCAAGCTGGTTTTAGAAAAGGCAGAGGAACCAGAGATCAAATTGCCAACATCCGCTGGATCATGGAAAAAGCAAGAGTTCCAGAAAAACATTTATTTCTGTTTTATCGACTATGCCAAAGCCTTTGACTGTGTGGATCACAATAAACTGTGGAAAATTCTGAAAGAGATGGGAATACCAGACCACCTGACCTGACTCTTGAGAAATCTGTATGCAGGTCAAGAAGCAGCAGTTAGAACTGGACATGGAACAACAGACTGGTTCCAAATAGGAAAAGGAGTCCATCAAGGCTGTATATTGTCAGCCTGCTTATTTAACTTATATGCAGAGTACATCATGAGAAACGTTGGACTGGAAGAAACACAAGAAACACAAGAAACACTGGAATCAAGCTTGCCGGGAGAAGTATCAATAACCTCAGATATGCAGATGACACCACCCTTATGGCAGAAAGTGAAGAGGAACTACAAAGCCTCTTGATGAAGGTGAAAGAGGAGAGTGAAAAAGTTGGCTTAAAGCTCAACATTCAGAAAACGAAGATCATGGCATGTGGTCCCATCACTTCATGGCAAACAGATGGTGAAACAGTAGAAACAGTGTTTTATTTTGGGGGGCTCCCAAATCACTGCAGATGGCGACTGCAGCCATGAAATTAAAAGACACTTACTCCTTGGAAGAAAAGTTATGACCAACCTAGATAGCATATTGAAAAGCAGAGACATTACTTTGCCAACAAAGGTCCGTCTAGTCAAGGCTATGGTTTTTCCTGTGGTCATGTATGGATGTGCGAGTTGGACTGTGAAGAAGGCCGAGCGCCAAAGAATTGATGCTTTTGAACTGTGGTATTGGAGAAGACTCTTGAGAGTCCCTTGGACTGCAAGGAGATCCAACCAGTCCATTCTGAAGGCGATCAGCCCTGGGATTTCTTTGGAAGGAATGATGCTAGAGCTGAAACTCCAGTACTTTGGCCACCTCATGTGAAGAGTTGACTCATTGGAAAAGACTTTGATGCTGGGAGGGATTAGGGACAGGAGGAGAAGGGGACGACAGAGGATGAGATGGCTGGATGGCATCACTGACTCAATGGATGTGAGTCTGGGTGAACTCCGGGAGTTGGTGATGGACAGGGAGGCCTGGCATGCTGCAATTCATGGGGTCGCAAAGAGTTGGACACGACTGAGTGACTGAACTGAACTGAACTGAGGCCTTGGTTTCCTGGTTGTAAAATGAGGACAACCATAATAGTACCCCATGTGTGTTCTGCACATTCATTTAGAATGTTTGTAAACACATTGTTTTTACAATTTGTCTGTAAACAAATTGTTTACAAGCAAAGTGCTTGATACACTGTCAGCTTTCCATAAATGTTAGTTCTTAATATTATCATGATAAGAAATGAATAATAAATAGCATTTGAACAACATTAATGATCAGGGAACTGTCCACCAGAGGGTAACTGATGGTGAAATATTAGGCACTGGTAACACTAAGAAAGATAATTATCATTTATTGATTGTAGAATTTGTTTCAAAGCTATGTTAAATACTTCCTAGTGAGAAACGGTTGAAGAAATTGGAGGTGATTAGCTTGGAAAAGAGGAAATATGGTGAGAAGGGCTGGGATTGAGGCAACAAGTGAAACAGCGTAATAACTATGGTCAGATATTTGAAAACCTTTTGTTTGGATGATGGCACCAAGGTGTGTCTATAAGGCCAAACTAGTCACAAAGGATCTGGTTCCAGGAAGCTGACTTCAGTTCAACATTCAGATCGCCTCTCCCCCCTCTCCCCAACCCCGTGTCTACTTACAAGCATTTCATTCCACAAGGACTTCACCTGGACCTCTGGAAGGCAGATGTAATTGTGGAAATGTCTCATTTTGTAGTTGAATCATGAATGTACCCAAAGTTTTTAAATTCTCTGTTTCATTGTTATGAAATTCTCCCAGCTACCTAGTGTGTGATGCCATGAACTTAGAAGTTGTTTATCTAATAGATTTTGTTTTTAAACTTGGCTTTAAAAATCATCAGCAGCCTGTGGGTAACCTAAAATGATAAATATCAGTGGAGGAGGGGATAAATTCTGCAACAGTTTTGATATTCTCAGCTTTCAGGCTGAAATAGAAAAGAATCAATAACTTTTTATATCAACATATTGAAATCTAGTTTAGGGTCATAAAAAACAAAGATGCTTATGTTTAACTATTAATCAGAGAGAGAGTGTGTGAAACACCTAAAGTTCACAAGTGCTCTCTCTAATTGAGAAAAATTCATGTGAAAAACAGCAAGCCCCCCTACACAAACATATACACACACTCATGTGCACATCCTCCTTAAGGTATTTGCTCAGAGTCCATTATTAGCATCTAATCCGTACTTTTAGTGCATAGGGACAGATTCAATTCTCAGGTAAAACTCGTTTTTTTCTTCTTCTCTCCTCATCTCTCTTATTCTTTTTCTCTTCTATTTTTTTTCAAAAATTATTTGAAGAGAAAAGAACTAATTTAAAACCATAAGATCAATGCTAGTTTAGAATATATATTCTTCTAAAAAATTCCAGCAACCTGGAATTAGAAACAGATACAAATGAAAAACTGATGAAATTTTGTGACTATGTACCAGGAATAATTATTCTATATGTTATTATAGTTATGTGACTTACAAAAAAGACATAATCATGGAAATTAAGTAGAATATTTTCATAGCTCAATAAGTTTTGTTTTTAATAGGAGGAAAGAAAATGAAATGGTATATGGTAGAGGATATGAGGTCAGGATATGATACTGTGGTGATTTTTTTTTTATAAAGCATATTTGTGTGTCTACATTACCTCAGTAATGAGGCAGAAGTTGATGATGCAGGCTGGGGAGGGGAGAAAAGGATAGAGTCCAGAGAACAAGAATGAAGATTGACTTTTCACTCACCGTATTGTCCCTTCTGAAAGACCTATTTGTTTTCCAAGTCTATGCCCCGACTAGTAATGCTGAAGAAGCTAAAGTTGAATGGTTCTATGAAGACCTACAAGACCTTCTACGACTAACAACCCAAAAAGATGCCCTTTCATTATAGGGGAGTGGAATGCAAAAGTAGGAAGTCAAGAAACACCTGAGGTAACAGGCAAATTTGGCCTTGGAGTACAGAATGATATAATGTCAAATACATTGTGTCTGGTTATAAGTCTTTGGTTATTTTGCTAAAGTTAAATGCTACAAAATTATAGGCCTTATTAATTCCATTCGAGTCTGGTATAGTAAAAATATATCCAATTGAAAATAAGAATTTGACTCAGAAATTCTTTGTAGAAGTGAGGACGTTACAAAACATGTCTTCCACCTTACATCGCTAAGTGGGATGTAGCAGTTTGAACCAGGTCAATGCTGCAAAAATTTTAAACAAATTTTAAAAGGCCAGATGAATTACAAAAATCTTATTCTTAGAGGTATCAGTGAACTGTGAAAACAATGGGATTCCATGACATAAAATTCCAGAGAGGTAGGACTTTTCTGAGGTGAGCTGATCATCACCAGCCATTTTTCTACCTGGAGGTAGGGTAGATTGACCTACTCCATTCACAAGCTAAATATTGAATTTGGTCCAAGTTGAGCAAGCTAGGGACAGAAAGTTTTTTTTTTTTTTTTTTTACTCTGTAAATCTAAATGGAAAATTGGAAAACTGAGGCAGTCTCTAATACATGGCTGATTTTCTCAACAGACATTTGCTTATTTCCAGGAGTGCCTTGGATGATGATGAGTTAGACTGACATCTTCTTAAAGAAGAGTGAACTCTTTCAGTCCTGCAGTTCTATGAAGGAGACCTACTGTGATGGTCTTTTCCCTAATTCACTTTCTAGATTTTGAAACTGAGTGGGATGGAGGCTGAAAACTAGATCTTCTGATTGTCTCTCGGATCTGAGGAGATTGATACCTGTTGTTGTTCAGTCGCTCAGTTGTATCCGACTCTTTGTGACTCCTGTCCTTTCTGGTATGTTACAGTCCATGGGGTGCAGAGTGATACCTGACAGTCCCTCGATCAGAGACCTGTAGGAGCCACACCCAAGAATAGGGTAAAGCAGAGATAAATTGTCTTGTTTAAATTGAAATCCAGCCCAAACAAACTAACTCCCTGATTGCACTGAGGTAATCAGCCTTTTACCCTGCCTGGCTAACAGGAAGTCAAGGGAACCCTTTCTGCTGAAAGATAACATAATCTGAAGCCTCTTTGGTTCTTTTACAAAAACTGGTGGCTCAGCCTGCCAATGCAGGAGATGCAAGTTTGATCCCTGGGTCAGGAAGTTCACCTGGAGAAGGAAATGGCAAGCCAGCCCAGTATTCTTCCATGGGAAATTCCATGGACAGAAAAGCCCGGTGGGCTACAAAGAGTCAGATACCATTTAGCAACTAAATGAGAATACATGACACTGAAAATATTCTAGGCAGACACAGCTATAATTGATAATAAAGAGAGAAAGTGGACATTAGAAACAGATTTACATATATAGGTTAAAGACTTAAAAACAACTATGATTAATATTTTGAAGAAAGTAGAGGGGAAAATGTACATAATAGGTGAAAAATTGAAGAACTTCAATAGAGAATTTGAATCTATTAAAAATTAATTTGATGTACTAAACCTATTAGATGATGAAATAGAAGAATATATTTATAGCTCTGAGAGTGAGGAAATTTTTTAACCAAAATATAAAAAGCACAAATAATAAAGTGAAGAGTTTGTTCTTTTTTATGGCTGAGTAATATTCCAGCTATATATCTATATCACACATTCCTAATCCATTTTTCTGTTGATGGACATTTAGGTTGCTTTCATGTCCTGACTATTGTAGATAGCGCTGTAGTGAACACTGGGGTGCATGTATCTATTTGAATCATGGTTTTCTCTGGATATATGTTGTAGGATCATATGGTAACTCTCTTTTTAGCTTTTTATAGCATACTGTTCTCCATAGTGACTGCACAAGTTTACATTTCCACCAACAGTGTAGCAGGGTTCCCCTTTTCCACACCCTCTCCAGTATTATAGTTTGTAGATTTTTTGGTGATGGCCATTCTGACTGGTGTGAGGTGATACTTCATTGTAGCTTTGGGATTTTCATTTCTCTAATAATTAATGATGTTGAACATCTTTTCATGTACTTTTTGGCCATCTTCATGTTTTCTCTGGAGAAATGTCTCTTTAGGTCTTCCAATTCTTTTTTGATCGGGTTGTTTGTTTTTTAGATATTGAGCTGCATGAGCTATTTGTGTATTTTGGATATTAATCCCTCGTCAATGACTTCTTTTGCAAATAGTTTCTCCCATTCTGAGGGTTGTCTTTCCATATTGTCTGTGATTTCTTTTGCTGTACATAAGCTTTTCAGTTTGTGCCCCATTTGTTTATCTATTTTTTTTTTATTATTACTATAGGAGGTGAGTCAAAAAAAGGTTTTCTTGTGATTTATGTCAGAGAGTGTTCTGCCAGGGCTTCCCTGGTGGCTCAGTGGTAAGAATCCACCTGCCAGTGCAGGAGACAGGGGTTCGTTCCCTGATCTGGGAAGATCCCACATGCCATGGAGCAACTAAGTCCATGCACCACAACTACCGAGCCTGTGATTTAGAGCCTGAGAGCTGAAACTACTGAATCTATGTGCCACAACTACTGAAGCTTGTGCACCCTAAAGTCCAGGCTCTGAAACAAGAGAAACCCCTGCAGTGAGAAGCCCGCAAACTGCAACTAGAGTGTGGCCCCCACTCTCTGAAACTAGAAAAAAGCCTGCACAGCAACACTCAGTGCAGCCAAAAATAAAAATAAATAAATAAAAATTATTTTTTAAAAAAGAGTGTTCTATGTTTTCCTTTAAGAATTTTGTAGTATCTAGCCTTACATTTAAGCCCTTAATCCATTTTGAATTTAGGACGTGTTCTAATTTCATTCTTTTACTTGTAGCTGTCCAGTTTTCCCAGCACCACTTATTAAAGAGACTGTCTTTCCTCCATTATATTTTCTTACCTCTTTTGTCATAGGTTAGGTGACCATAGTTGCTTGGGTTTATCTCTGTGCTTTCTAACCTGTTCCATTGAACTCAATCAACAGAGGAATAGATAAAGAAGATATGGTACATATATACAATGGAATATTCAGTTCAGTTCAGTCTCTCACTCGTGTCCGACTCTTTGCGACCCCATGAATTGCAGCACGCCAGGCCTCCCTGTCCATCACCAACTCCCAGAGTTCACTCAAACTTATGTCCATTGAGTCGGTGATGTTATCCAGCCATCTCATCCTGTCGTCCCCTTCTCCTCCTGCCCTCAATCCCTCCCAGCATCAGAGTCTTTTCCAATGAGTCAACTCTTCGCATGAGGTGGCCAAAGTACTGGAGCTTCAGCTTTAGCATCAGTCCTTCCAAAGAACACCCAGGACTGATCTCCTTCAGAATGGACTGGTTGTATCTCCTTGCAGTCCAAGGGACTCTCAAGAGTCTTCTTCAACACCACAGTTCAAAAGCGTCAGTTCTTCAGCGCCCAGCTTTCTTCACAGTCCAACTCTCACATCCATACATGACTACTGGAAAAATAGCCTTGACTAGATGGACCTTTGTTGGCAAAGTAATGTCTCTGCTTTTGAATATGCTATCTAGGTTGGTCATAACTTTCCTTCTCAGTCGTAAAAAGAACAAAATAATACCATTTGCAGCAATGTGGTTGGACCTAGAGATTGTTAAACTGACTGAAGTAAGTCAGACACAGAAAGACAAATATCAGATAGTATCACTTACATGTGGATTGTAAAAAAAAAAAAAAAAAGTACAAATGAACTTATCTACAAAACAGAAGTGGTATAGTTGTAGATAGTAAACTTATGGTTACCAGGAGATTAGGAGAAGGGAGTGATAAATTGGAAGATTGTGACTGATATAACCACACTACTCTATATAAAATGCATAACTAATAAGAACCTACTGAATAGCACAGGAAACTACTCAATACTCTGTAATGGCGGGGGGGGGGGGGTCCTAAGATGGCGGAGGACTAGGACAGGGAGACCACTTTCTACCCTACAAATTCATTGAAAGAATATTTGAACGCTGAGCAAACTCCACAAAACAACTTCTGAACACTGGCAGGGGACATGAGGCACCCAGAAAAGCAGCTCATCATCTTCGAAAGGAGGTAGAACAAAATGTAAAAGATAAAAAGAGAGACAAAGAGTTAGGGATGGAGATCCGTCCAGGGAAGGGAGTCTTAATAGAGAAGTTTCCAAACACCAGGAAACCCTCTCATGGGCGGGTCTGGGGTAAGTTTTCGAATCTTCGAGGGCAACATAACAGGGAGGAAAAATAAATAAATAAGACCCACAGATTACATGCCTAAAGGCAACTCCCAGCAAAGAAGTAGCCCAGACGCTCGCATCTGCCACCAGCCAGTGGGGGCTGAACAGAGAAGAGTGGGTGGCATTGCTTAGGGTAAGGACTGGGCCTGAATGCCCTGAGGGCAATCTGAGGGAGCTAACGTGGGATAGCAACCTAAACTGTAGGATAGCCAGAGAGGCGGGGGGGGTGGGGGGGTGGGAAAGAGAGAGAGAACTATCCTGCAAAAAGCCCTAACCTAAGGCACTGCCAGGTCTCTCACAGAACAAAGGACTGAGTGAATACCAGAGGAGAGCTAGCCGGCTGCAGACCAGCCCATCCCTCACCGGACACAGGGGGCAGGCGGGCACCAGCCAGAGCAGGAAGGGGGCAAACTTGGCCCCAGAGAGGGCATCCCCTACCAAACTACAAACCGGCTTCCAGTTTCTAACCAAAGACTTCCTGGGATTCTGGACCGTTGACATCCGCTGGGAGGGTCGCAGCCAGAGATCAGCTCCCCAGAAGAGACACATGGCACACCAGAGACGGGCACTCCCGGAAACCCGAGCAGCTGGGACCAGGGAGGTGATAAGATGCACTGCACCTGAGGAAAGTGTGCTCGCCACGGCACCTGGTCGCCTGAGCTGCTCTAACTGGGGAATGGCACAAAACGCAGGCCCAACCGAGTCTGCGCCTTTGTGGAGTACCCAAGAACCTGAACCTGACCGGCTTAGACCTGGGAAGTGCACACAATCCAGGGCCCGTTCCCCGCAGAGCAACCTGAAGCCTAAGCAGTGTAGACTGGGAAAGTACGCACGCCGTGAGCGGGGGCAAACCCAGTCTGGCTGAGACACTGCGAGCACTCCCCACACACGCCAGTGATATTTGTTTGCAGTGTTCCTCCCTCCCCACAGCACGACTGAACAAGTGAGCCTAAACAAGAGACCATCTCCGCCCCCTTGTGTCAGGGCGGAAATTAGACACTGAAGACTCCTGCAAACAGAAGACGCTGAATAAACAGAGGGAACCGCTTTGGAAGTGACAGGTGCAACAGATTAAAACCCTGTAGTTAACACTGACTACATCGGAAGGGGCCTATAGATCTTGAGAAGTATAAGCTGAAACAAGAACTATCTGAAACTGAACTGACCCCACACTGCCTGCAACAGCACCAGAGCAATTCCTAGATATATTTTTACTATTAACATTTTTTTTTAATTTTTAATTTTTTTTTCTTTTTTTTAAGCCCTCAATTACTCCTTTAATTTTCATTTTTATAACCTACTGCTAAGTTGCTTCAGTCGTGTTCGACTCTGTGCGAACCCATAGATGGCAGCCCACCGGGCTCCCCCATCCCTGGGAGTCTCCAGGCAAGAACAGTGGAGTGGGTTGCCATTTCCTTCCCCAATGCATGAAAGTGAAAAGTGAAAGGGAAGGCGCTCAGTCATATCTGACTCTTAGCGACCCCATGGACTGCAGCTGACCAGGCTCCTCCATCCATGGGATTTTCCAGGCAAGAGTACTGGAGTGCGGTGCCATTGCCTTCTTCGTATAACTATTACCTTGCAAAAAAAAAAATAAGACCTTATTTTTAAAGCAAACTTCATATATATTTCTTATACTTTTTGTGATTTTTTTTAATATTGTATTTTTGAGAGTCTAACTTCTGCTCTAGATTTTTAATCTTTGCTTTATAGTATTTGTTATCAGTTTTGTATATTTAAGAATCCAATCTTCAGTACCCATTTTTACTTAGGAGTGTGATTACTGGCTTGATTACTCTCTCCCCCTTTTGACTCTCCTTTTTCTCCCCCAGGTTACCTCTATCTCCTCCCTCCCCCTTCTCTTCTCAACCCAACTCTGTGAATCTCTGCGGGTGTTCCGGGCTGCAGAGAACACTTAGGGGACAGAGCACTGACTAGATCTATCTCTCTCCTTTTGATTCTTCCTTTGCTCCTCCTCCTCACCTCTATCTCCTTCTTCCCTCTTCTCTTCTTTATGTAACTCCGTGAACCTCTCTGAGGGTTCCAGACTGTGGAGAGCACATAGGGAATTGTTTACTGGCTAGATTGCTCTCCCCCTTTTTGATTCCCCCTCTTCTCCTCCTGGTCACCTCTATCGCCCATGTCCCTCTCCTCTTCTTCATGTAACTCTGTGAACCTCTCTGGGTGTCCCTCACTGTGGAGAATCTTTTCACCCTTAACATAGAAGTTTGATTATCAGGGCTATATGAATGGAGAAGTCTTGAGGCTACTCTAAGAATAAGACTGAAAACCAGAGGCAGGAGGCTTAAGCCCCAAACCTGAGAACACCAGAGAACTCCTGACTCCAGGGACCATTAATCAACAAGAGCTCATCCAAAAGCCTCCATACCTACACTGAAACCAAGCACCACCCAAGAGCCAATAAGTTCCAGAGCAAGACATACCATGTAAATCCTCCAGCAATGCAGGAACATAGTCCTGAGCTTCAATATACAGGCTGCCCAAAGTCACACCAAACCTATAAACATCTCAAAACTCACTACTGGACACTTTATTTCATTCCAGAGAGAAGAAATCCAGCTCCACCCAGCAGAACACCGATGCAAGCTCCGCTAACCAGGAAACCTTGACAAGCCACTCGTCCAACCCCACCCACAGGGAGGAGCCTCCACAATAAAGAGGAACCACAAACTACCATAATACAGAAAGGCCATGCCAAACACAGCAATCTAAATAAGATGAAAAGGCAGAGAAATACTCAGCAGGTAAAGGAACATGATAAATGCCCACCAAACCAAACAAAAGAGGAGGAGATAGGGAGTCTACCTGAAAAAGAATTCAGAATAATGATAATAAAAATGATCCCAAACCTTGAAAACAAAATGGAGTTACAGATAAATAGCCTGGAGAAAAGGATTGAGAAGATGCAAGAAATGTTTAACAAGGACCTACAAGAAATAAAAAAGAGTCAATCAATAATGAATAATGCAATAAATGAGATAAAAAAAACACTCTGGAGGGAACCAACAGTAGAATAATGGAGGCAGAAGATAGGATAAGTGAGGTAGAAGATAGAATGGTGGAAATAAATGAAGCAGAGAGGAAAAAAGAATTGAAAGAAATGAGGACAACCTCAGGGACCTCTGGGACAATGTTAAACGCCCCAACATTTGAATCACAGGAGTCCCAGAAGAAGAAGACAAAAAGAAAGACCATGAGAAAATACTCGAGGAGATAATAGTTGAAAACTTTCCTAAAATGGGGAAGGAAATAGTCACACAAGTGCAAGAAACCCAGAGAGTCCAAAACAGGAGAAACCCAAGGTGAAACACCCGAAGACACATATTAATCAAATTAACAAAGATCAAACACAAAGAACAAATATTAAAAGCAGCAAGGAAAAAACAACAAATAACACACAAAGGGATTCCCATAAGGATGACAGCTGATCTTTCAATAGAAATGCTTGAGGCCAGAAGGGAATGGCAGGACATATTTAAAGTTATGAAAGAGAAAAACCTACAACCCAGATTACTGTACCCAGCAAGGATCTCATTCAGATATGAAGGAAAATTCAAAAGCTTCACAGACAAGCAAAAGCTTAGAGACTTCAGCACCACCAAACCAGCTCTTCAACAAATGCTAAAGGATCTTCTCTAGACAGGAAACACAGAAAGGGTGTATTAACTTGAACTCAAAACAACAAAGTAGGTGGCAACAGGACGATACTTATCAATAATTACCTTAAATGTAAATGGGTTGAATGCCCCAACCAAAAGACAAAGACTAGCTAAATGGATACAAAAACAAGACCCCAATATATGCTGTCTACAAGAGACCCACCTCAAAACAGGAGACACATACAGACTGAAAGTGAAGGGCTGCAAAAAGATATTTCATGCAAATGGAGACCAAAAAAAAGCAGGAGTAGCAATACTCATATCAGATAAAATAGACTTTAAAACAAAGGCTGTGAAAAGAGACAAAGAAAGACACTAGATAATGATCAAAGGATCAATCCAAGAAGAAGATATAACAATTATAAATATATATGCACCCAACATAGGAGCACTGCAATATGTAAGGCAAATGCTAACAAGCATGAAAGGGAAAATTAACAATAACACAATAATAGTGGGAGACTTTAATACCCCACTCACACCTATGGATAGATCAACTAAACATAAAATCAACAAGGAAACAAAAACTTTAAATGACACAATGGACAAGCTAGGCCTAATTGGTATCTATAGGACACTTTACCCCAAAACAATTTTCTTTTTCTGAAGAATTTCACCTTTTTCTGAAGTGCACATGGAACCTTCTCCAGGATATATCACATCCTGGGCCATAAATCTAGCTTTGGTAAATTAAAAAAAATATTGAAATTATTCCAATCACTTTTTCTGACCACAATGCAGTAAGATTAGATCTCAATTACAGGAAAAAAAACTATTAAAAATTCCAACATATGGAGGCTAAACAACATGCTTCTGAAAAACCAACAAACCATAGAAGAAATCAAAAAAGAAATCAAAATATGCACAGAAATGAATGAAAATGAAAACACAATGACTCCAACTTACGGAACACTGTAAAAGCAGTGCCAAGGGGAGGGTTCATAATAATACAGGCTTACCTCAAGAAACAAGAAAAAAGTAAAATAAATAACCTAACTCTACACATAAAACAACTAGAAAAGGGAGAAATGAAGAACCCCAGGGTTAGTAGAAGGAAAGAAATCTTAAAAATTAGGGCAGAGATAAATCCAAAAGAAACAAAAGAGACCATAGCGAAAATCAACAAAGCTAAAAGCTTGTTCTTTGAGAAGATAAAGAAAATTGATAAACCATTAGCCAGACTCATCAAGAAACAAAGGGATTTATTTATTTAATAAAAATTTTTAAAAAATAAGAAAAAGAAACAAAGGGAGAAGAATCAAATCAACAAAATTAGAAATGAAAATGGAGAAATCATAACATATAACACAGAAATACAAAAGATCATAAGAGACTACTATCAGCAATTATATGCCAATAAAATAGACAACTTGGAAGAAATGGACAAATTCTTAGAAAAGTACAAGTTTCCAAAACTGGACCAGGAAGAAATAGAAAATCTTAACAGATCTATCACAAGCATGGAAATTGAAACTGTAATCAAAAATCTTCCAGCAAACAAAAGCCCAGGACCATACGGCTTCACAGCTGAATTCTAGCAAAAATTTAGAGAAGAGCTAACACCTATCCTACTCAAACTCTTCCAGAAAATTCCAGAGGAAGGTAAACTTCCAAACTCATTCTATGAGGCCACCATCACCCTAATACCAAAACCAGACAATGATGCCACAAAAAAAAAGAAAACTACAGGCCAATATCACTGATGAACATAGATGCAAAAATCCTTAATAAAACTCTAGCAAACAGAATATAATGATATGTTTAAAAATCATACATCATGACCAAGTGGGCTTTATCCCAGGGATGCAAGCATTCTTCAATAGCTGCAAATCAATCAACGTAATACACCACACTAAAAATTGAAAGATAAAAAACCATTTTATTATCTCAATAGATTCAGAGAAAGCCTTTGGCAAAATTCAACATCCATTTATGATTTTTAAAAACCCTCCAGAAAGCAGGAATAGAAGGAACATACCTCAACATAATAAAAGCTATATATGACAAACCCACAACAAACATTATCCTCAATGGTGAAACATGGAAAGCATTTTCCCTAAAGTCGGGAACAAGATAAGGGTGCCAATTCTCACCACTACTATTCAACATAGCTTTGGAAGTTTTGGCCACAGCAATCAGAGCAGAAAAGGAAATGAAAGAAATCCAGATTGGAAAAGAAGAAGTAAAACTCTCACTGTTTGCAGATGACATGATCCTCTACATAGAAAACCCTAAAGACTCCACCAGAAAATTACTAGAGCTAATCAATGAATATAGTAAAGTTGCAGGATATAAAATTAACACACAGAAATCCCCTGCATTCTTATACACTAACAGTGAGGAAACATAAAGAGAAATTAAGAAAACAATTCCATTCACTATTACAACGAAAAGAATAAAATACTTAGGAATATATCTACCTAAAGAAACAAAAGACCTATATATAGAAAACTATAAAACAATGGTGAAAGAAATCAAAGATGACACTAATAGATGGAGAAATATACCTTGTTCATGGGTTGGAAGAATCAATATAGTGAAAATGAGTATACTACCCAAAGGAATCTATAGATTCAATGCAATCCCTATCAAGCTACCAACGGTATTTTTCCGAGAACTAGAACAAATAATTTCACAATTTGTATGGAAATACAAAAAACCTTGAATAGCCAAAGCTATCTTGAGAAAGAAGAATGGAACTGGAGGAATCAACCTGTGTGACTTCAGGCTCTACTACAAAGCCACAGTCATCAAGACAGTATGGTACCGGCACAAAGACAGAAATATAGATCAGTGGAACAAAATAGAAAGCCCAGAGATAAATCCACACACCTATGGACACCTTATCTTTGACAAAGAAGGCAAGAATATACAATGGAGAAAAGACAATCTCTTTAACAAGTGGTGCTGGGAAAACCAGTCAACCACTTGTAAAAGAATGAAACCAGAACACTTTCTAACACCATACACAAAAATAAACTCAAAATGGATTAAAGATCTAAATATAAGACCAGAAACTATAAAACTCCTAGAGGAAAACATAGGCAAAACACTCTCCGACATAAATCACAGCAGGATCCTCTATGACCCACCTCCCAGAATATTGGAAATAAAAGCAAAAATAAACAAATGGGACCTAATTAAAATTAAAAGCTTTTGCACAACAAAGGAAACTATAAGCAAGGTGAAAAGACAGCCTTCAGAATGGGAGAAAATAATAGCAAACGAAGCAACTGACAAAGAATTAATCTCAAGAATATACAAGCAACTCCTGTAGCTCAATTCCAGAAAAATAAATGATCCAATCAAAAAATGGGCCAAAGAACTAAACAGACAGTTCTCCAAAGAAGACATATAGATGGTTAACAAACACATGAAAAGATGCTCAACATCACTCATTATCAGAGAAATTCAATTCAAAACCACAATGAGGTACCATTTCATGCCTATCAGAATGGCTGCTATCCAAAAATCTACAAAGAATAAATGCTGGAAAGGGTATGGAGAAAAGGGAACCCTCTTACACTGTTGATGGGGATGCAAATTAGTACAGCCACTATGGAGAACAGTGTGGAGATTCCTTAAAAAACTGGAAATAGAACTGCCATATGACCCAGCAATCCCATTGCTGGGCATACACACTGAGGAAACCAGAAGGGAAAGAGACACGTGTACCCCAATATTCATCACAGCACTGTTTATAATAGCCAGGACATGGAAACAACCTAGACGTCCATCAGCAGATGAATGGATAAGAAAGCTGTGGTACATACACACAATGGAATATTACTCAGCCATTAAAAAGAATACATTTGAATCAGTTCTAATGAGGTGGATGAAACTGGAGCCTATTATATGGAGTGAAGTAAGCCAGAAAGAAAAACACCAATACAGTATACTAACACATATATATGGAATTTAGAAAGAATGTAATGATAATCCTATATTCGAGACAGCAAAAGAGACACAGATATATAGAATAGTCTTTTGGACTCTGTGGAAGAAGGCGAGGGTGGGATGATCTGAGAGAATGGCATTGAAACATGTATGTTATCATATGTGGAACAGATCGCCAGTCCCGGTTCAATGCATGAGACAGGGTGCTCAGGGCTGGTGCACTGGGATGACCCTGAAGGATGGAATGGGGAGGGAGGTGGGAAGGGGGGTTCAGGATGGGAACACATGTACACCCACAGCTGATTCATGTCAGTGTATGGCAAAAACCACCACAATATTGTAAAGTAATTAGCCTCCAACTAAAATAATAAATTTTTTTAGAAAAGAAAAAAAATGTAATGGCCTATAAGGGGAGAGAATCTAAAAAAGAGTGGATATATGTGTATGTTTAACGGCTTCACTTTGTTATACATCTGACACTAACACCACATTGTAAATCAACTATAATCAAAAAGTGAAAATGTATAAATACATCAAAATTGTTTTACACTTTGTGAAAGACACTATTCACAGTGTTAAAAGACAGGTGCATGTATGTAACCAGCTGAGACTGAATATCCTGAATAAATAGGAATAACCTGAATATTATCAAGAACAGAATATCTCATGGGAAAATGAGTCAATAATATGCATATGAAATTCATTAAAGTGAAAACTAGAAAAGCAAGCAAACATATGGAGAGAAGCAGAATCCTTTAATAGGAATCAGAGGAGTGAACCTTAAAACAACTATGTTAGATTCCATACTTGACTGGCCAAAAACAAAACAAAATCCAGATACTATCAAGTACTGTTGAGGAAGTGGGGAAGGAGAAACTTTGTATACCCTCAGTATGAAAAGGCAAATGATAGGATACTTAAAGAGGAACTCTCCAGGTCAGTAGGTGCCCAATATGCTACTGGAGATCAGTGGAGAAATAACTCCAGAAAGAATGAAGGGATGGAGCCAAAGCAAAAACAATACCCAGCTGTGGATGTGACTGGTGATAGAAGCAAGGTCCGATGCTGTAAAGAGCAATATTGCATAGGAACCTGGAATGTCAGGTCCATGAATCAAGGCAAGTTGGAAGTGGTCAAACAGGAGATGGCAAGAGTGAACGTCGACATTCTAAGAATCAGCGAACTAAAATGGACTGGAATGGGTGAATTTAACTCAGATGACCATTATATCTACTACTGTGGGCAGAAATCCCTTAGAAGAAATGGAGTAGCCATCATGGTCAACAAAAGAATCCAAAATGCAGTACTTGGATGCAATTTCAAAAACAACAGAATGATCTCTGTTCATTTCCAAGGCAAACCGTTCAGTATCACAGTAATCCAAGTCTATGCCCCAACCAGTAATGCTGAAGAAGCTGAAGTTGAACAGTTCTATGAATACCTACAAGACCTTCTAGAACTAACACCCACAAAGATGTCCATTTCATTATAGGGGACTGGAATGCGAAAGTAGGAAGTCAAGAAACACCTGGGGTAACAGGAAAATTTGGCCTTGGAGTATGGAATTAAGGAGGGCAAAGGCTAACAGAGTTTTGCAAAGAGGGGTTTAGCAAACACCCTCTTCCAACAACACAAGAGAAGACTCTACACATGGACATCACCAGATGGTCAACACCAAAAACAGATTGATTATATTCTTTGCAGCCAAAAATGGAGAAGCTCTATACAGTCAGCAGAAACAAGACCAGGAGCTGACTGTGGCTCAGATCATGAACTCCTTGTTTTCAAATTCAGACTTAAATGCAAGAAAGTAGGGAAAACCACTAGACCATTCAGGTATGACCTAAATCAAATTCCTTATGATTATAAAGTAGAAGTGAGAAATAGATTTAAGGGACTAGATCTGATAGAGTACCTGATGAACTATGGATGGAGGTTCGTGACATTGTACAGAAGACAGGGATCAAGACCATCCCCATGGAAAAGAAATGCAAAAAAGCAAAATGGCTGTCTGAGGAGGCCTTACAAATAGCTGTGAAAGGAAGAGAAGTGAAAAGCAAAGGAGAAAAGGAAAGATATAAGCATCTGAATGCAGAGGTCCAAAGAATAGCAAGAAGAGATAAGAAAGCCTTCCTCAGCAATCAATGCAAAGAAATAGAGGAAAACAATAGAAGGGGAAAGACTAGAGATCTCTTCAAGAAAATTAGAGATACCAAGAGAACATTTCATGCAAAGATGGGCTCGATAAAGAACAGAAATGGTATGGACCTAACGGAAGCAGAAGATATTAAGAAGAGGTGGCAAGAATACACAGAAGAACTGTACAAAAAAGATCTTCATGACCCAGATAATCATGATGGTGTGATCACTCACCTAGAGGCAGACATCCTGGAATGTGAAGTCAAGTGGGCCTTGGAAAACATCACTACAAACAAAGCTAGTGGAGGTGATGGAATTCTAGTTGAGCTATTTCAAATCCTGGAAGATGATGCTGTGAAAGTGCTGCACTCAATATGCCAGAAAATTTGGAAAACTCAGCAGTGGCCACAGGACTGGAAAAAGGCAGTTTTCATTCCAAAGAATGGCAACGCCAAAGAATGCTCAAACTGCCACACAATTGCACTCGTCTCACATGGTAGTAAAGTAATGCTCAAAATTCGCCAAGCCAGGCTTCAGCAATACATGAACCGTGAACTTCCAGATGTTCAAGCTGGTTTTAGAAAAGGCAGAGGAACCAGAGATCAAATTGCCAACATCCGCTGGATCATTGAAAAAGCAAGAGAGTTCCAGAAAAACATCTATTTCTGCTTTATTGACTATGCCAAAGGCTTTGACTGTGTGGATCACAATAAACTGCGGAAAATTCTGAAAAAGATGGGAATACCAGACCACCTGACCTGCCACTTGAGAAACCTGTATGCAGGTCAGGAAGCAACAGTTCGAACTGGACATGGAACAACAGACTGGTTCCAAATAGGAAAAGGAGTACCTCAAGGCTGTATATTGTCACCCTGCTTATTTAACTTATATGCAGTGTATATCATGAGAAACTCTGGGCTGGAAGAAGCACAAGCTGAAATCTAGATTGCCCAGAGAAATATCAATAACCTCAGATATGTAGATGACACCACCCTTATGGCAGAAAGTGAAGAGGAACTAAAAAGCCTCTTGATGAAAGTGAGAGGAGAGTGGAAAAGTTGGCTTAAAGCTCAACATTCAGAAAACGAAGATCATGGCATGTGGTCCCATCACTTCATGGGAAATAGATGGGGAAACAGTGGAAACAGTGTCAGATTTTATTTTGGGGGGCTCCAAAATCACTGCAGATGGTGATTGCTGCCATGAAATTAAAAGACGCTTACTCCTTGGAAGGAAAGTTGTGACCAACCTAGATAGCATATTCAAAAGCAGAGACATTACTTTGCCAACAAAGGTTCGTCTAGTCAAGGTTATGTTTGTCCAGTGGTCATGTATGGATGTGAGAGTTGGACTGTGAAGAAAACTGGGCGCCGAAGAATTAATGCTTTTGAACTGTGGTGTTGGAAGACTCTTGAGAGTCCCTTGGACTGCAAGGAGATCCAACTAGTCCATTCTATCCATTCTAAAGGAGATCAGTCCTGGGTGTTCTTTGGAAGGACTGATGCTAAAGCTGAAACTCCAGTACTTTGGCCACCTCATGCGAAGAGTTAACTCATGGGAAAAAGACCCTTATGCTGGGAGGGATTGAGGGCAGGAGGAGAAGAGGACGACAGAGGATGAGATGGCTGTATGGCATCACCGACTCTATGCACATGAGTTTGTGTGAACTCTGGGAGTTGGTGATGGACAGGGAGGCCTGGCGTGCTGCAATTCTTGGGGTCGCAAAGAGTCGGATATGACTGAGCGACTGAACTGAACTGAACTGAACTGAGAACATTGCATATATCTAGAGAGGTGAGTACTCTTGCCTGGAAAATCCCATGGATGGAGGAGCCTGGTAGGCTGCAGTCCATGGGGTCACTAAGGGTCGGACATGACTGAGAGACTTCACTTTGACTTTTAACTTTCATGCATTGGAGAAGGCAATGGAAACACACTCCAGTATTCTTGCCTGGAGAATCCCAGGGATGGGGGAGCCTGGTGGGCTGTCATCTTTGGCGTCGCACAGAGTTGGACACGACTGAAGCGACTTAGCAGCAGCAGCAGCAGCAGCAGAGAGGTAAGTATTTACATAATTTATTACCCAGAAATTGCACTCCTTGTACTACCCAGAGAATCACTTACATGAGTGACAAGAGATATAAAAGAATGGGAATAAGGTTGTTTATCATGGTATTATTTATAATAACAGAGAGTTAGAAAAACTTCAATGTCTATCAAAAGGGAATTAGACAGATGAAATGTAGCATGTCTGAAGGATGTAACACTAGACATTATTCAAAAAGATGGAACTAAATCTTCCTGTTTCAGCCTAGAAGGATCTAAAAATCACAACAATGAGTGAGAAAATGAAAATGGAGCTGAGAAACAGAATGAGATGTCTGTATTTATGTAACTCAAAAACAATTCTAGATATCCACATACGATTGCAAACACACACATAAATATATAGAAAATGGTCTAAGAGGGCCCATATTAGATAGATTCTATTCAGGGGCATGAAGGCGGGAAAGAGAACAGGGTCATGGTATGAAGGGGGAAAATAAGAAAAAAATTAAAACAAGATATAAGAGATGCAGTACCTGGACCACTGATGATTATCCACCATGAACTGAGGAATATGCTTGATCATATTCATCCATTTCTGTAGACTTGCATCTAACTTAAAAGCCAAAATGATTGTATATTGCTCCTATCACGGAAGATAACAATTCTTAGTCTACACTGGTATATTTACATCTGAAACAGACTTCAATTTTGAGCAGCAAATTTTGAGAGCATTGACAAATCAGACTGTGTTCAGGAGACCAGTCAGAACAATGGGAAGGGCATGTCAAAGGCTTGTGTCATGTAACAGGTAATCGAAGAGACAGAGACTTAGATAATAGACTTTTAGGACAAGGAGACCTTTATTTTCATTGTTACTTAAAACTTTTAAACTAAAAGAAGCTTACTCTCCTCACTCCTGAAGTCTGAGATTTGGGCATCTCCTCTGTACTCACGGTACATTCCTTACCCTCTCTGTCATTAGGGTGACTCCAGATTCTAATTTGCCTAGCCATTGCCACAGTATAATTATTAATAGCACTTCCTTTAACTTTCAAGTGGTCCCAGTAGATCAGGCGGTTGTCTACCTATGGCAGTATTTTATTCACTTATTTTAATTTTATTGGAGTATAGTTGGTTTGCATTGTTGGTTTCAGGTGTACAGTGAAGTGATTCAGATATACATATATTTATTCTTTTTTAGATTCTTTTCTCATATAGGTTATCACAGAATATTGAGTAGAGTTCCCTGTGCTATACTGTAGGTCCTTGTTGATTATCAATCTTATAAGGTAGTAGTCATACCAAGCTTCCAATTTATCCCTCCTCCTTACAATGTTTCCCTTTTGGTAATCATTAAGTTTGTTTTCAATATTTGTAAGTCTATTTCTATTTTGTAAATAAATTCATTTGCATCTTTTTAAAATATTCAATTCCACTTATGAGTGATATCATATGACATTTGTCTTTCTCTGTCTGACTTATTTAGTATGAAAACCTCTAGGTCCACATTGTGACAAATGGCATTATTTCATTCTTTTTTTATGGCTGAGTAATATTCCACTGTATATATGTACCACAGAGGCTTCCCCAGTGGCTCAGAGGTAAAGAATCCACCTGCAATGCAGGAGATGTGGGTTCAACCCCTGGGTCAGGAAGATCCTCTGGAGAAGGAAATGACAATTCCCTCTAGTATTCTTGCCTGGAAAATCTTGTGGTCAGAGGAACTTGGTGGGCAGCAGTCCATAGCGTTGCAAAGAGTCGGAGTGACTGAGCACACACCCACTGGATGACAATCCCTAACACTTAGTAGAAACTTAATAGCTATTTTTGTGTGTGTGTGTTTTTATTAACTTATTTTTGGCTGTGCTGGGTCTTTGTTGCTGCACAGGCTTTCTGTCTAGCTGCGGTGAGCAGGCTCAACTCTCTACTTGTAGTACATGGGTTTCTCATTGTGGTGGCTTCTCCTGTTGCAGAGCACAGGCTCCAGAGCATGCAGGCTTCAGCAGTCGCAGCACTTGGCTTAGTGGTTGTGGCTCCCAGGCTCTAGAACACAGGCTCAGAAGTTGTGGGATCTTCCCAGACCAGGGATGGAACCATGTCTCCAGAATTGGCAGGCAGGTAGATTCTTTGCCACTGAGCCACCAGGGAAGCCCAAAAACTATTTGTTGAATGAGTATGCCACTGAGTAGAATTAGGAGTTCTGTGAAATAAAGTTTTGCAGTCAACTTTGATTAAAGTCTGTTACAAACCCACATTGGACCTCATTAGCTCTAAGGGAAGGGATCAACTCTCCCTCCAGCATGTAAATGCTGTGAACTGGTGAGAATTTAGCCCCAATTTCAGCCAGTCCATGATCACGTCCTTCAAATACTGGCAAAGTGGTGCTGAGGATGCTGGTGTAGGGTGGACTGAATTGCTATATCGCCCTCTAGTGGTTGCTATGTGGAACTCTTCACAGACTCCTGTCTGGCTATAATCATAGCCTCTAAGTTGCTGCTTCTATAGATCTTCACCCAGACATCGTTCAGATTTGAGGTAGGGTTTGGGCAAAGAGCTCGAATATAGATAACCTTCATACTATTGGTAGATGCGGGCCATTCTTAAGTGACTAGGTGGCCACTCTCAAAATATGATTTTTTAAAATTTTATTTTCTTATTGAAGGATAATTGCTTTATAGAGTTTTGCTGTTTTCTGTCAAACCTCAACATGAATTAGCCATAGGTATACATATATCCCCTCCCTTATGAACCTCCCTCCTGTCTCCCGCCCCATCGCACCTCTCTAGGTTGATACAGAACCCCTGTCTGAGTTTCCTGAGCCACACGGCCTTCTTTGCCTTTCCTACTGCTCTTTTCCCCTTGTAGTTAATCTTTAATGTATATAGAAAATACGATTTTTGATAGATCCACTTCTTGGTATATTCATGTATATTTAGTCTATGCAAAGATGACTAGGTGGCCAGTATGTTTCTAGATCAGTTTGGGGGTTCTCAATTTGGGGGTTCTCAGTCAGTAGGAAGATTTTGCCCTGCAAAAATATCTGGTAATGTCAGGAAGCATCTTTGATTGTCATGACCAGGGACAGGGGATGTGCTACTGGCATCTAATGGGCAGAGGCCAGGGATGCTGCTAAACATCATATGATATATAGAACAGCCCACCATGTCAAGCAGTTATCTGGACCAAATTATCAATAGTGCTGCTGCAGTTGAGAAACACAATCTAGATTTGCTCCACAGGGGGAAGCTGAAGAAATTCAGGGAAGGCAATAACTTTGGCAGTGACAAAAATTAATCCTTTAAAAATTGTTGCTTCTTGGTGTGGAGTGTGACTCCTGACTTTTCCCCTAGGAAAAGGACAACCTCGCAGTTCATCAAATCAAATCAGCCACCTTCAGGGCTTTACGACTAGCTATAGAGACACAAGGTCACGACTAGCTATAGAGACACAAGGTCACGAAACCTGTTTTGCCACACTGCTATATCACGTATTCTCTGGGTAACAAAGACAAAAGTACAATTTCTTGGGTGGACTGTCTGTATTTTACTCTTTCCAGGAGGTAGAAACAAAATCTTGAGGAAGAGAAGTAACTTACTGTAGTCAATGGCTTCACAGTCAGCGGTTTCACAGTCAGCATATGGACTCTTCATCAATCAGATCCTGGTTGTGTGACTAGAGTAAGTGACCTAAGGAAGCTTAAGGTTACGCCCAGTTTATTTCAGAACCCCAGCCCCTTAAAACTGAGAATGGGTGTGTTCCTCCTGAGTTCTCCAGAATTCAGATATGCTCAGTCAAAAGAAAACAGCAGAGAAACTTGGGGAAACCAGATTCTAAAATATCAGTTTAATTTTTTTTTTTTTTTTTTTAAGACTGAGGAAAAAGAAAGCTCCAGCTCACCCACAATGTCTTAGGGGAAAACTGGGAAGCAGTAAAAGGGTGATCTGAAGGGTTCTCTGATTTTCGACTTGAATCTGGGACCTGGTGATGTAAAACGTACACTGAATGTTATTTCAAGGGTAGCCAAAAAGATTCCAAGATGCAGCCATTCTCCCAGTGAGTTCACGAGCCTTGGTAAGGGAATTTTGAAGGGATAGCCTTTTCTTTCCCTCATTTGTTTCTGCCCTTCCATCCGGTAGAATTCAGCCACAGGAAAAACCCAACTGCTGGGAACTGAGCTGCTAAAAAGTCTGAGTTATAGTAAACAAGTGATTGCTCATCGCCCTGGGGTTTGCAAATCCTGGTTTTTTGAGTATAGGCAACTGATGAGCTTAAGACTATACAAAAGTGGTATAGTGGGAAGTGTGTGTGTGTCTGTCTGTCTGTCTGTGTGCGTGCGTGTGTGCATGCGCCTGCCCAGCATGGAATCCCAGTCGTTGTGTTTGTGGAAGACCCAGCCACCACTATGAAAGTGGAAAATTCCAGAAGTTCAATTCCCAACCTCCCTTGGAAGTAGAACATGGACGTATGACCTGGGATTGGTCACTTGATCTTAGCTTCTGATTTAGAAACTAGAGAAGAAAAGATGAAGAACGGACCCTGGAGAAGTCACTTTGGTACAGAAGGTACAACAGCAATTTGGGGTCCATGTCTAGCTGAGGCAGGGAGGGAGTGCTGGAGTCTGGGTCTAGTGCTCGGAGGACAACAGGAATACAACTGGTAGCCAGTGTTGTCGTCCCTGGGCTGTACTCCTAGCCGCAGCCAAAGTTTCCCCTCTTCTTGCTCATTTTCAAACCATCATCTTACAGAACCTCCCAGTAGTTATTGGGACTAACCAGCATCTTTTCAGGAGATTCCTTTTCTATATAAACAATTCAGTGTCCGTTTCTGTTCATCACAAATTGGAATACACCTGGAATTGGTTCTAAGAAATGAGATGCACTGAACAACAGAACTAAAATGTGAATTGATTGACTAGAGAGGGTAAAGTATAAGGCTATGAGGACCTCAGAGTTTTGAGCTGGGAAGTTAGTGACTCTTGTTTTATGGTTGTAAGACTGTTGGCAGTTTCCTAAAGTGTTTGCTGAGGTCATACAAGACCCTATCAGAAAGAAGAAGTGCTGAAATTCAAGAAGGCCTGTCTGAAAGCAGAGAATAGACGGGAAATAGGACTTCACTGGAAGAGGCTCTTTCTGTCTGCAGCCTATAATTTAAACTATGAAGTATTCAATTAGTTGAAACTGTTGGGCCAAAATATGTTAATTTTCTACTTCAGGATAGGTTTAGTGGTGAGGACAGGTATGCAAAGATTAAGACATGTTTGATAGAGACCCTGAAGACATGAGGCCATGGATGTAAAATGGTCTCACAATCAGTTTGCAGTCTTAGTTGAGGCTCCAGGTTCGTTGCTCAATGGAGTAAATAGAGAACTAGGATTTAAAAATCATTTTGGGAAGTGAAAGTCAAGTTCCTTTGTAATAGCAAACACTGGCCAATTTTCTTTAAATCTGACTGCCATTTCCACAGAACAGTACTCTTAAGAATCTTAGGTTTTTTTCATTCCGTTATTCAAAGCTCAGAGACCTCAAAATCATGTTTTCAGTTTATTGACTCTTTAGCTTCCAGGTTTTACAAATAAAATACTTTATTAGCTTCTTTGATAGAATAATGTCAGAGTGTTTTACATACAATGAGGAGTTCATCCTTCACTGTCTATTCAGAGAGAGAAACTGAGGCACAGAGCCTTGATCAAGTCTACTTGGTGATCGGGAGCAGCTCCCAGACTGCGTACAGGCAGCCAAGGTGTAAGCGGTTCCAGACTCCATGGTCAGCTGTCTGAGATAGGTCCTAGATGTCCTGTGCTGGCTTTCTGCCTTTAGCTTTCATCATCAAGTTGCGGCAAGACTTGATGGTTGCCTGAAGGTCCAGACTCACTGGACCAGCATTATCCATTTCATCGGCTACACCCCGGAGATGTAAAGCTGTATCAACTAGCTCTCTGCTCTGAGCCTGGGCCATGTGCAGAGCAGGCTAAGTCCTTGGGAAGCCTCACTTCCGTATCCATTTCACAGGTATATGTGGAAGCAACGTCACCAGGGAGCCGAACCGAGAAGAATGCAGATGTGCAGATGTCACGAAATGCTTGGGATCCGGGACCAAGTTCAGTGTTTATTTTGGCTCTTCTATATTCCTTCGGAAAGTCCTTTCACTAAGTCTGTGATGTCAGCTCTCTGGAAGCGTCACACTGGCATAGACCGTGAAGGAACCTGATTCCTGGGGGAAAAACAGAACAAGTCTGTGAGGGGAGGGACCAGCACTAGGTTTACAGGCTATAAATGGAAAGTGTAATGCTTAGGAAAAGGAAAGGTTCTCAAGAATCAGGTAGCATTGCAACTTGCTCAGCGTCTGTCACAGCTGGGTTTGTCAAGATTGTTTTGCTGTGAATCATTTTTAAAGTCTCTGTTGAGTTTGTTACAATATTGATTCTGTTCTATGTTTTGGTTTTGGGGCCATGAGGCATGTGGGATCTTAGCTCCCCAACCAGGGATCAAATCCACATCCCCTGCATTGGAAGGCAAAGTGCTAACCACAAGACCTCTGGGAAACTGTAGAGCTAGAGGCAGCACTCAGGTCCCCAGACTGTCTGCCTGCCCACAGATGGGCTACAGTCTCCTTCAAGCATATGCAAGCCATCAGGGAGACTAGGACAACTGACCCAGTCATCTGAGGACAAGCACTCAATTTAGAGCAGCCAAGAAAGTTCTAAATTACCAAGTTTAAAAAAAAGGGAAGATCAGTGAGACCTAAAGGGACAAGGAAGAAGCAGTTCAGGTGGGAGAGGGATGGGGAGGAGATGAAGACTGAGAAGAGAATTCTCATAAGGAGAGGAGATTCAAGAGTCAGAGACACAAAGAGACAGGAGTGGGGGAATTCAGGTGGTTTTGCTGCAAAATGTGAATATATGCCAAGTGCTGTGTTTCTTCCCCAAGAAAGCATCATTACATACACACACACACACACACACACAAGCTTCAGTAATTGTGTTATGTGTCTTCAGTTTCTTTTTCTTCAATTAAAGTCACAGATAATTAAGCTTGATTTTAAGTTTAAAATAGTCTGCATGCTACCATTTTAACGTCTAAACTATTCCTATCCTTTAGAAGTCTTGTGTGTGGATAAAGAAAGACAAGGTTGATGGCCACTAAAACTAATTGTTGAGTGATGAATGGTAAGAATTGTAATAAACTTTTGTTTTGTTTTCCGGAAAAAAAAAATCTACATGATTTTTTAAACCTTTTAAAGTCAGATTTATGTTTTTACTTCCCTTTGGATAGGAGTGTTCTGTAACTAAACCTCAAAATGAAGACAAGGCATCCTTCCAGGCATTGCTGGGTATGTGTACAGTAGGCTTGAGGAAAATAGGTAAAAGTAGGTATTTCTGTGGTCTTTTGATCCTCCATTATCTCCTAAAATGCTTTATTTTATGAAGCCCAACTGGAGCCAAGACTTCAGCACAGAATTTACTTCTGTTCATTTAGTAAAAGGAAGATTTTTTTTCAAGTAAACTTACTCCATTCTGATCTTGCAATGGGATAAAACAGGTGGGCTAGGCGTCATATTCTTTACACGTTTGCAGAGCTCTACTCCTAAATATTCTGATAAATAGGGCTGAATGGAAACTAGGCATGGATATTTTTACAAAGCTCCCCTGGCTATATGCAGCTGGACTTGAGAAGTCCTGGACTCAAGATGCAATTCCTGAACTTAAGCATGCATCAGGATCACTTGGAAGATGTTTTTTAATGTGCAGATGCCTGGTGACCTGTTATAGACATTCTGATTGAACAGATCTTAGAGAGAAGTTCTCAGAATCTTTATTTTTAAGAAATATCCCAGCTGATTCTGCTGTGGTCCTTAGACAGCTCTCAGAGAAACACCAGTGAAGAGAAAGCGAGCAGGTGAGAAGCCATGAGGGTTTTCCCAGAAGCCCTGCAATCGAGGCTGCAGATGCTCCTTGCTGCCTGCTTGCCAGGACCTGCGTTCCCCATTTCAGCTCCACACAGGTTCCACCCTTTCCCGGCCTCCACCGATTCCCTCTCTACAGAGAGGAAGCACAGAGTGACACCTCACCTGGATGGGCTCTGGGACAGGCTCTGTGGCAGCGACGTAAATGGTGGTGCAGGGGTCCTGTGCTGGCAGGGGGTCAGGTTTCTTCTGAACAGACTACAAGGGAAACAAAGTAAATAAGCCATTAGTTGAGCAGCAAGTTATTTCCCATCTAATTCTCATGGAGAAGCACAGAGTCAAGAAGTTAGGAGCTGAAAAGTTCTTTGGAGTCATTTGGTCCTTTTCAGGTGAAAATTTTCCCCCAGATCCCCTGGAACTCAACTCCCTGGGCTTTGCTTAAGACTCCTCGAGTGACGTCTTAGAGCTTACAGCCTTGTGAGGCAGCCTGACTTACCATTACCACTTCCCAGCTGTGTTAAAAGTCTTCCTCATAGTGAACTGAAATTGGTGTGGCTCTTACATGGATAGTTGATGAGAATGAGACTTATATAGTATTTTAGTCTCATTCGTATCACCTACATAGGACTTCTCTGACACTCAGACTGTAAAGAATCTGCCCGCAATGTAGGAGACCCAAGTTTGATCCCTGGGTTGGGAAGATCCCCTGGAGAAGGGAATGGCAACACACTCCAGTGTTCTTGCCTGGGAAATCCCATGAACAGAGGAGCCTGGTGGGCTATAGTCCATGTGGTTGCAAAGAGTCGGACACGACTGAGTGACACACACATAACACACACACACACACACACACACATATCACTCACAACATGCAGAGGTCCTGCTATTCCTCACTATCATGGCTTCTCATCAGTTCTCTTTCCTAACTAAATATCGAAGTTAATAATAACCATACATATGCAAGTGTTTTAAGTGTACAAAGTTCTTCACATATATCTTCCCATTTGTCTCACAACCACTCTATATGTTAAATACTATTGTTACTCACATTTCATAGATGAAGATGCTAAAGTCCAGAAAGATTTAGTGCTTTCTTTATGGCACATACAAGAAGTATCAAAGCCAGGATTTTAACGTAAAGCACGTGTACTTTCCATCATGCTATTCTTCTTTGGTTACCCCAACTTATAATGACCTCTCCTTTACTTAAATTCCTTAGGTACTTAAAGTCTAATTCTCACATTATGGCACTGTATACAAGACACTCTGATATATTTATACGTTGCTTCTCCAAACAAACCATCATTTCCTTGACAAATAGCCTATATATATATATATATATATTTTTTTGCATTCCCTACAAAGCAGTGCTGGGCCCACAAGAACCTTCAGTCGATGTTTGTTAATGTTACTAAGAATGAATTAAAATCCATGATACCAGGACAAAATCAGTGTAGGTGTCAACTGAGACCACATCTCTCTAAGATGGAGATGACATATCTGATGCCTAGAAAGTCATCCTTTCAACATACATAGCGGCCCTGATGTAGAATAATATTATACTCTCCCTTTCCTGAACATAGAGAAAGACTTAACGATGAAGCCCATGGGTTTTAATGGGAGAACACTTGGAATCTTGTCATCTGATAGAAGAGATAAGAAATTGGAAAAGTTTACTAGAGGAAAGAAGATTCAAGGTGTGACATGATCTTTCTTTTCATATGTCTGATGAATTGCCACGTAGAAGAGGAATTACATTTGTTCTATAAAATACTTTAGCTTTAAACCAAGGTTGGAAGCTTTAGGGTAAGATTTTGGTTCAGTATAATGAAGATCTTTCTAATAGTAAAAGAAAAGAAAGAAAATGTTTGTCATTCAGTTATGACCGACTCTCTGCAACCCCATGGACTGTAGCCCTCCAAGCTTCTCTGTCCATGATATTCTCCAGGCAAGAGTACTGGAGTGGGTTTCCATTCCCTTCTCCAGAGGAGCTTCCTGACCCAGGGATTGAACCCAGGTCTCTTGCATTGCAGGCAGATTCTACCATCTGAGCCACCAGGGAAGTAAGAGGTGCTCAAATGTGGGATGAATTGTCTTGCTGCTGCGGCTAAGTCACTTCAGTCGTGTCCAACTTTGTGCAACCCCATAGACGAGAGCCCACTAGGCTCCCCCATCCCTGGGATTCTCAAGGCAAGAACACTGGAGTGGGTTGCCATTTCCTTCTCCAATGCATGAAAGTGAAAAGTGAAAGTGAAGTCACTTAGTCGTGTCCGACTCTTAGCGACCCCATGGACTGTAGCCCTCCAGGCTCCTCCATCCATGTGATTTTCCAGGCAAGAGTACTGGAGAGAGGCAGTGAATTACCCACTACTGGAAGTGGTTGGGGTACAGCAGGAATTCTCACACTTTAATGTGCATAAGAATTTCCTAAGGATCTTGTTAGAAGTTTGGTTCTATTTCAGAAGATCTGAGGTGGGAACTTTCTGCATTTCTAATTAGGTCCCAGGTAATGCTTTTAGTAAAAGATTGTTTTAGTAAAAATGAGCTAGCCAGCACTTTGGAAGTAATGTTGTAGAAGATAATTCAAGCAGTAACTGGGTGAAATTAAAGAAGATCTAAATAAAGGAAAGGACATAACATTTTGTGAATTTAAAATTCAGTATTAAAACATACATGGTCTTCTCAAGTCGATCACTGCAGTTCTAATTAAAATTCCAGCAAAATTTTAAGGGTCTTGAAAATTGAATCTAAAATATATAGATGAAAATGCAAAGGACTAACATGAGTTTGAGTGAACTTCGGGAGATGGTGATGGACAGGGAGGCCTGGCGTGCTGCGATTCATGGGGTCGCAAAGAGTCGGACACGACTGAGCGACTGAACTGAACTGAACTGAAAAATGGCCAAGAACTTGAAGGAGAACAAGTGAAAAGAAAGAAAGTGTTAGTCACTCAGTCGTGTCTGACTCTGCAACCTCACAAACTGTAGCTCGCCAGGCTCTTCTGTCCATAGGATTCTCTGGGCAAGAATACTGGAGTGGGTTGCCATTCCCTTCTCCAGGGGATCTTCTTGACCCAGGGATGGAACCTGGCTCTCCTGCATTGCAGGTAGATTCTTTACCATGTGAACCACAGATTTATAATGAATCTGTAAGCACAGGTTTGTAAAGACAGTATGGTACTGGTACAAGTGTAAATAACTAGAACAGTGGAGCAGAATAGAGAACTTCAAAATAGATCCACACATATACGGACCCTTGATTTATAATGATGTGGCACTGCAGTGGGTCAAGAACAGTCTTTTAAATATAGTCAATAAGATATACATATGGAAAAATATAAAACAACCCATCTCATACCATACTCAAAAAATCATTTTCAGATACATAACAGACATAAGTTTAAAAGATAAACCACACTGTTTGTAGAAGACTGTAGAAGAATATCTTCTAATATTCTTAACTGGAATATCTTCAAAATTTCTTAACCAGAATACAAAAAGTTTTATCTACAAAGGAAGAGATTACTAAATTGTTCTATGGAAAAATTGAGAATGTTCCTTTATCAAAATGTATCTGAGAAATTTCAGAGGCAAACCATAAGATGGGTGAAGGTATCTGCTAACATACAACTGCCAAAAAGCCCAAAATATTTAAGTATCTTATGATAATCCCACCCCGAATAGACTGCGACTCAAAGGAAAAATGGGTAAGGGATTTAACAGCCACTTTAGGAAAGAGGATATTAATACGGCAATAAACAATATGAAAAATTGTTCAATTGCTTAATAATTAGTGGAATGCAAAATAAAACTATAAAAAGGTATCCAGCAGAATGACTAAAATTTAAAAGGCTAATAAATAAGAAAGACTTCTTAAGTGAACAATGCAAAGAAATAGAGGAAAGCATTAGAATGGGAAAGACTAGAAGTCTCTTTAAGGAAACTGGAGATATCAAGGAAACATTTCATGAAAGGATGGGCACAAGAGAGGGCAGAAATGCCAAGGACTTAACAGAGACTAAGAAGAGGTGGCAAGAATACACAGAATTATACAAAAGAAGTCTTAATGACTTGGATAATTATGATGGTGTGGTCACTCACCCACAGCCAGGCATCCCGGAGTGTGAAGTCAAGTGGGCCTTAGGAAACACTACTATGAACAGAGTTAGTGGGGGTGATGGAATTCCAGGTGAGCTCTTTCAAATCCTAAACGGTGATGCTGTTAAACTGCTGCACTCAATACATCAGCAAATTTGGAAAACTCAGCAGTGGTCACAGAACTGGAAAAGGTCAGTTTTCATTCCAATCCCAAAGAAAGGCAATGCCAAAGAATGTTCAAATTACCACACAGTTGCACTCATTTCACATGCTAGCAAGGTGAAACTTGCTAGAGAATGTCCAGATGTACAAGCTGGGTTTAGAAAGGCAGAAGAACTAGAGATCAAATTGCCAACACTAGAGAAAGCAAGGGGATTCCAGAAAAGCATCTACTTCTGCTTCACTGATGATGTTAGAGCCTTTGACAATGTGAATCACAACAAACTGTGGAAAATTCTTAAAGAGATGGGAATACCAGACTACCTTATCTGTCTGCTGAGAAACCTGTATGCAGATCAAGAAGCAACAGTTAGAACTGGACATGGAACAATGGACTGGCTCCAAATTGGGAAAGGAGTACATCAAAGCTATATATTGTCACCCTACTTATTTAACTTATATGCAGAGTACATCATGAGAAATGCTGAGCTAGATGAATCACAAGCTGGAATCAAGATTGCTAGGAGAAATATGAACAACCTCAGATATGCAGATGACACCACTCTAATGGCAGAAAGAGAAGAGGAACTAAAGAGCCTCTTGATGAAGGTGAAAGAGAAGAGTGAAAAAAGCTGGCTTAAAACTCAACATTCAAAAAGCTAAGATCATGGCATCCAGGCCCATCACTTCATGGCAAATAGTAGGGAAAAGTGGAAACAGTGACAGATTTTATTTTCTTAGGCTCCAAAATCACTGCAGATGGTGACTGCAGCCATGAAATTAAAAGACACTCGCTCCGTGGAAGGAAAGCTATGACAAACCTAGACAATGTATTAAAAAGCAGAGATATCACTTTGCCAACAAAGGTCCATATAGTTAAAGCTATGGTTTTTCCATGTATGGATGTGAGAGTTGGACTATAAAGAAGGCTGAGCACTAAAGGATTCATGCTTTTAAATTGTGGTGCCAGAGAAGACTCTTGAGAGTTTCTTGGGCTGTAAAGAATCAAACCAGTCAATCCTAAAGGAAATCAATCCTGAATATTCATTGGAAGGACTGATGCTGAAGCTGAAGCTCCAATACTTTGGCCAACTAATGCAAAGAGCCAACTCATTGGAAAAGATCCTGATGCTGGGAAAAACTGAAGGCAAAAGGAGAAGGGGGTGCAGAGGATAAGATGGTTAGATAGCATCACCGACTCAGTGGACATGAATTTCAACAAACACCAGGATATAGCAAAGGACAAGGAAGCCTGGCATGCTATAGTCCATGGTATTGCAAAGTGTCAGACACAGCTTAGCGACTGAACAACACCGCCATCAAGTTTTGATTAGAATGTGTAACAGCTGAAACTCTGGTATACAGGTGCAAAAAAGTAAATTGATATGCATATTTTGAAATACAGCTTGGCCTTGTCTAGTCAATTTGAAGACATGTATACTGTATGACTTAGCAATTCTACGTCTAGACACATCCCCCCAAAAATATGTACACATATCTACCAAGAAGCACACATATGAATATGAATAGCTGTAGTTTTCATAATCCTTCAGACTAGAAATAAAGTAAATGTCCATCAATAGTTGATTGGAAAAATAAACTCTAGTATATGCATATATTGATATACCATAAAGCAATGACTATGAATGCATTGTATCTAAGCTCAAAGACATGGATGCATCTTATTAAGGTAATATTAAGCAAAAGAAACCAGACATAGGAGGAAAAATACTGTAGGATTCCATTTTTATAAAGTCAAAAAAAAAGAGTAAACTTTATTTCTAGGAAGTAAGGATAAGGAATCTTTGAGGAGGAGAGAGAAGAGAGTGATTAGGAGACATACAAGAGGGTCTTCTAGGGGTCCGGATGATGTTCTGTTCCTTGATCTAGGGGTTAGTTTTATGGTCCTAAAAGACTCAACACTGAGAGATATAATTTCTCCTCAAATATAATAGATGTGCCGATTCAGTGCAATCCTAATAGGACTTTTCCTCTTTTTGTGATGCTTGAGAAGCTGATTCTAAAATACATATGAAAGTAGAAAGGGACAAGGATAGTCAAAACTCTTGAAGGAAAACAAGATGAGAAGGCTTTATTGGATATGAAGATAGGATACCTCATTGAGGTGACATTTACAGATTGTGCACTGTCTAGTATGCATGTTATGCTGTTAATCACTCAGTTGTGTCTGACTCTTTGCGACCCCATGGACTGTAACCTGCCAGGCTCATCCATCCATGAAATTCTCCAGGCAAGAATGCTGGAGTGGGTTGACATTTCCCCCTCCCAGAGATCTTCTGAACCCGGGGATTGAACCCAGGTCTCCTGCATTGCAGGCAGATTCTTTACCATCTGAGCCACCAGGGAGTAAAAAGAGATGCTAACAACATGGGATCGAATAGATAGGGAAGGCACCGTGGTAAACTTGAACCTGATTACCTAAAAGTATAAATGCAAAAGAGGTTCTCTTGGGACTCATATATTTAAATGGAGTTTGGTTCTCAATGGTAGTCATGGCCTGTGAAACAAATCCTCCAGGCCTCTAGGGGACAGCAGAAAGAAGATTTTTGTCCAAGAGTTAATCTCTGGCTTACAGAAATGCATTTACTGTCATCTGATGCAATTTCCCAAGGTGTTAATCAAAACTGTATTTACCTTCATATCTTTTACTCAAGAATTTGCCTTCCCCTATAGCCTAAAGGTCAGATTCTGGCCTATACATCACTTAGAATTGCTTTCAGTTCTGAAAAACTATAATATCTTCATCAGTTCAGTTCAGCCACTCAGTCGTGTCCTTCTTTTTGCAACCCCATGCCCTGCATCACGTGAGGCTTCCCTGTCCATCACCAACTCCCAGAGATGTACTATCTTCATATTTAACCATTATCCTTTAGCCACCCTCTTACTTCTAACATATCTGCTCCTCAACTTTATCTTGACTCTTTTTTAAAATCCAGCTCTTCCATTTCAATCCAACCATCACTCCATCACAGTTCTGCTTTCATCTCCTGCCTACATACCCTCTTCCATCTCACCAACCACTCTCTAGGCAGAATCCTCAAGATCCTCCTTCTTTATCTCTTTGATGTTTGCAAACTCTTAAACTTGGATCAAACCAACATGGCACACAATAGCCTTTCTCAACCATTCCCTCTCTCTTTAAGCTGCATCCTTTTCCTTAGAGAAGGAAAGAGTTTGATAACATGGAACTGTAAACTCCTAAAATGCCAGAGAGGGAAGGAGCCATACATTACATGTTTCTAGTGTCCTCATTTTTTTCCTATGAAGAAACAGATGGCTAGAAAAATACCCAGTGTTTCCCATCATTTCAAATAATAAATCATCCCATCTGACACTGAAGTTTAATGCCCTTTTAGAGAGCTCTTGTTCTTGCCTTCTGCTTTCCAAATTTCTTCTGCCTCATAACTCATGGACAACAACGAATGTCAGGCATGCAAAGTGAACTGACTGGCCAGGGAGTCCATGGGAAACATGACAGGTCCACCCCAGACAAAGAAAATATAGAACTTACACCTGATGTCTGGACTTGGGCATAGATAGTAAGGCTTTTTGCTTCCGTTGTTGGCTGGTAATTGTCTGTTTTACCTGGGGAAAAGAAACCATAATTGTTATGTCTCTCTCTCTGGTTTCCAGCATGAACTCTCTGCTCAGACTTCTCTGGTCTTTGCACCTTGATGCATACCACCTACCCCAGAAGTACCATAGAGAAAAGCATCGAGTCCCAAATCCCGTGCACATTTGTCCTATGGCATTAGGTTAGTCACTCTATCTCTCTGGGCCTAATGTCCTTATCTGTAAAATGAAATGGAAATACCTGCCTCTCAGGGCTGTTGTGATGATTACATGAGATATTACCTGTAAAGTGTATAGGACGGTGCCTGGCACATAGTGTTACATGTAATTGTTAAGTGTAATTGATATGCCATTTGATTATTTTGATCTCTCTATTGTTTGATGTGTATATCTAGTCTCCTATTAGAATTTCAAGTTTTTTAAGGGTATGGAAAGTTATTTATACCTCTTTTGTATTCTTCAGTTCATAGAGGTTCATTCACAGCTTTCTCAACTCCTAGTTTCTGGGGAACCGGTAGATGTGTAGTGGGAGGGGTGTAAGAGGGATGATCGGCCAGGGACTATTTGGAATAAAGCTGCCATGTCATTCTAATGCCTACCATCTTTCCCCCCCCCCCCCCCCGCCTCAAAGTCCAGGGTCTCTGAAAATTAATATGCTGCAGAACATTTAAATTTTTAAATAGTTTTAAACTTTTTTCTTTTTAAATCTATAGAAATAATTCATTGCTACAAAAACCTAAATAGTAGAGAGCAAAAAGTAGTTCCTCCTTCCTCCTTCCTCCTTCACTCAGTAACCAGTATGATTTCATTCTCAGAAGTAATAGTTTTCAACAGTTTGATGTATCTCCTTCCAGATGAACTCTGTACAATAGAACTTCATCTTTGATGATGGAAATATTCCCTGTCAGCAATCTAAGTAGCCACAAGTCTCACGTGACTACTGAGCACTTGAGCTGAGGCTAATGCAACTGAGGAATTGAACCTTCAGTTCAACTCAGTTCAATTTTAAATTGCTTTCAGTACTATTAAAAAGAATATACATAAATGCATAATTGAATCACTGTGCTGTGCAGCAGAAATTAACACAACATTATAAATCAACTATACTTCAAAATTTTTTTAAAACAATTGCATTTAATTCTAATTAAATTTAAATAGCCACGTGTGGCTGGTGACCACCAAATTAGACAGTGTGGTTCTGGACACTTGTATAGACTTTTTTAATGCAAATATGGTCATTCCATACACACTTCTCTGTAACACGACCTTCTCCCTTACCATATATTGAGGACATTTTCCTTGCTAAAGCAGTAGATCAATCTCATTCTTTCTGATGTTTCATGGTATTCCTTGCATGCATCATGTAGCAGTGAGAATGATGGAGGGAAAAAACAGAAGCAAGGATGCCTGTTTTGGGGACTATTGCAAAGTCCAAGCAAAAGCAATGGGGCTTAACACAGAGGAAATCACAGTCTTTAGGGTAGACTTATTTTAACACCAGTTAATTTATTCTCTTAAAAAACTAGACATGTCTCTGAGGAAATAGCACTTAGGAGAGGTATATTTTTATTTGGAAGGAAAAGGCCTTGTGTGTATGTTCGTGATAAAGGTGGTGGAACGTGCTGCTTGAGGGTGTGACCCTTGGGGAGGAAATGATGGGCAGCCCCAGGAGAAGCTCAGAGAATTCAAAGAAACCAAAATATGGTTTTCCTGTGTGGGTGTGGGCATGGAGTGCTTACCTTCCTGGTGGTTGCAACTTCTCTTTTTTGGTCTGAGTGGATAATTGGCTGAGGACTGTGCTTATGTTTGGATACGGGAATGGAGAATAGAGGTTGGAGTGATCAGAGGAGATAACAGAAGGACTGCAAGTTAGTTCTGTGAAATACATCCTTTCAGTTCAAATCTGGAGTGTCTGCACAGTTATAACCCTCACTCAGCACTATCCTTGGTGTTGTAGGGGAACAGACGGTACAGAATAAATTCTGGCCCTTAAGGACTTGCAGTCTTTCAGGTCAGCTCAAGCTGAAAATTACAATAGAGGGGACAGTCTTAAACGGTCGGAGGATGCAAAAGGCTGTATGTTGCTTCTCAAAAAGACTGCTGGATCAAGATAATTCAGTCTCATGCATTTTTTCCTCAATGCAGGGACAAGTTTTCAGGAGCCAGCTCAACTCTAGTCACTGAGACCTTAAGATCTAATGAAAAAGTTCTTGGCCTTAGAATTGGGGCATCTACCTTCTAGTCCTCAGTGGTTGTGTGGCATTAGATAACGCATGTCATCTCAATGGATCTCTTCTACCATCACTGTAAAATAAAGCAGTGGACTGTCTACTATTCTTTTTCTTTTTCTTTTTTTAATTTTATTTTATTTTTAAACTTTACAATATTGTATTGGTTTTGCCAAACATCGAAATGAATCCACCACAGGTATACTTGTGTTCCCCATCCTGAACCCTCCTCCCTCCTCCCTCCCCATACCATCCCTCTGGGTCGTCCCAGTGCACCAGCCCCAAGCATCCAGTATCATGCATCGAACCTGGACTGGCGTTAAGTTGTCTCATGCTACCCTAACCTCAAGTATTGATACTTTAAATCCGCTCTCTGTGCCCGTCCCAGAGCCTTCCAGTGCTGCCCTCTGCTGGCAACAGGATTTAAATAGTAATGCCTGGAGAATCCCAGGGACAGCGGAGCCTGGTGGGCTGCAGTCTTTGCGGTCGCACAGAGTTGGACACGACTGAAGCGACTTAGCAGCAGCAGCAGCCTGCGTTAAACACTGTTTATTTGTGTATGTTATGTATCGATACATCTATTTATCCATCATCCATCATTTATCAGTGCTTTCTGGTATTGACTCTTGAATCCCCGCAAAAACGCCATGAAGTATGTATTATTATCCCCATTTTGCAGAGGAGAAGTTAGATTATCTGTTTGATCACAGAACTCATAAGTGGCAAAGTTTGCATTTGAAGGCTAAAATCTCTGTTCTTACCCAATGTACCTCCCGAGCCCGGAATTTCCAGAGAGTCCATTTGAAAAGCTTCACATGGACTGCATTCTGGAAATGACGCTAGTAGAAGTTGCCAATAAAATCTCTTGAACAAAGTCTTATGGGGTTACGGTAATTGAGCATAGGTTTTAACCACAGATTTAAGGCAAGATTTTTGCGTGTTCCTGGCTTACAAAGAACACACAGTGATCAGAAACAAGGATGGGTATGTGTGTTGGGAAAAGTGATAGAGAATTATTGTGGGTGGGGAGTACTAGTCCTTCAGAGGCAACCACGTGATAGCAGCATGTAGCGGAGGAAAGAGTGTGGGTTAGGATCCCAGAGCCTTCGCCAGCAGGGTTAATGCAGATACGTTAATCTCAGTTTTCTCGTTGCTAGTATTTCAGTGCTGCTTCATCGTCTTAGCCAACAGTGGCTACCCTGCCTCATCCCCATTAGCTTTCATCGTGATGTCTGTCTGAATCGCCCCACCCCCTCCCAGTTCCTCCCCAGCTACCTCTTAGATGGAGGAAATGAGACAATGTAGGTGGCCTGCTATGACCTAGATTATTTAATATAAGCAAAACCAACATCAGAGTGCTGAGGTAGGGCTTTTCCAAGAAGGTTGTATGTGGAGAACATTAATCTGCTTGAGAATGAGATTGGCCATCAGATCTGTGGTGTGAAGATGAAGTTCCATCTTCCTCGTGGGTGGACCGACTCGGGGACCTGTCCCGATTGTGGAGCAGGAGCTTCTGCTGCTAGCGTGGGCGGGTGGTGGGTAGTGTGGCCAAGGAGAGCATATGGCTTTGAGATATTGAATCAGAGGACAGCGTGGAGGCCAGGAGATACTAGCTTGGCATTGAAACCTCAAGGGAATCATTGGACCTTAATTGTTTCAGTCCACCCTGGGTGACTTTCCATAACTATTTAGTTTGGCTTTAAGTGACCTCATGGATTGCACGCTTGACCAAGGTGAGTCAGAACATGTGCTAAATCGTAGTAAACTGTGTTCCCTCTGCTGTGTTCTGATGACCTGTGGGCCTTCCCAGAGGAACATACCCTGGGAGTTGGAACACATGTTTGCAGTTCTGATTCCCTCACCAACCAGCTGGGTGACCTTGCAGGAGTCACTTAGCCTCTCTGTGCCTTGGTTACCCCATTGCTAAGTCTCAGAGAGACATATCTTAAGTGTAAAAAGAAATTATAGAAAGGTTTCAACCCTTGGGTAAAAACATCTTACTATAAGGTTCTTTTTATCAGTCAGTAGATATAGCTTCCCTTGAACAAGATCCAAGACTCCTCTGAATTCTGCTCCTAGTTTAAGCCTCTTATCTGGCCCCTTTCAGCATCCTATACACACTTCAGATGCAGTGCTAGTTATACTGAATTTAAATTATCTGTGTAATGTCTCCTGTGTTAGATATCTGTGGTTCATCTTTCCTTTCATCCCTATAGACTAGCGTGGTGGGGGGGCGGGGGTGGATCAAGCAAGACATGTTGAATGAGACTGAATTAAACAAAGTCTCAGGATATGTTTATTTAGTGTTTTTGCAAAGGTGCTTGCTCCCTGCAGAAAGCCAAAGTGGTGAGAGCAAGTGCTCATGGGGAGAGGTCCCTTGCTTACCACAGGGAGTCTGATAAGAATCTCTTTGTTGTCAGGCACCTACCTCTTCTTCTCAACAGTAGTATCACCACTTGGAGAATCATGATAATGCCAACGATGCCCCCTAAGAAGAGCCCAGCATATAGTCCCCATTGTCTTGATTCTGGAAAAAAAAAAGTTAAAGGGCAAACTCAAAAGTGCTGTGAGTTTAAAAACATCCCACGCAGAAGTGGGGAGACCTAGCCTCATGTTTTCTGCCTATGTTTTTTCTCAAGGGAGACATTAATTCTCATAGCTTTAGAGATCAAATTTAGCCCACTGAAGAGTTCCAGATCTGTTTCCTTATCCTGATTTCCGTCGCTATACTTGACTTCCATACACCTAGTTTCTGTAAAGACTCTTCTACTCAGATGTTTTATTTTTCACTTCACTTGAGACATTTTACCACATGACTAAAGCTAAACTTATCTTTGTTTTTTCCTAAGTCCATATCTCTGCTAGGTTTCTCTGTTTGTAAATTTCTAATGTGTCCCGTATCCATTTTGGTAAAAAGAACACAATGGCTCCACATGCTGTCCCCACACTCCCACACAGTTCTCATGAGACACCACGAGGAAGGAGGATCTACTTTACTTTTAAAATAAACACAGTAGTGCTATTATTGTCCTTCCATGCAAATAATTGTATTGAACTAACTAGACCTGAACTGAAAGAAAAGCATGTAGTTTTCCTCTGAATCATTCCCGCATTTAATATTAGCACTAGACCACCAGTCACTAAGTTAAAAATCAGAGAGCCAGTTTTCATTGTTTTCTCTCCTCTCCCTCCTTTACCAAATCCTTCTGAACCAGGAGCAGCATCTTAATAAATAAGACATTTAGCTCAAAAAGATAATAATAGATAATTACTGAGCATTTACAATGGACCAAGCATTTTTTAGTGCATTGTCTATTAATGCATTTAATCCTCAAAGCAATCCTATGAGGTAGATACTCATTACTCCCATTTTGTGGATAAGGAAGAGGGCACAGAGATCCTTGAGAACTATAGGTTGGTCTAAGAGTAGAAACATGGCTGAATATTGAAGACAGACTTCTTGGAGACTCAGGGAGATGTATGGGCTTGGGGTTAAGTTACATCAGGGTAATGAACAGTGGCTGACAACCCAAAGCACTAGGTTTCTAAGTGAAGTAATAGCATTCACATTCTAAATAGAAAGACATCAGGAGGCACTGTTACATTAATGAGTAAGGGTAACTTGTAAAGATGATTGTGAAATCAGGCTGATTGTTGTTAAACCTGTGATAGATTTGTTGGGAAGTAACTGAAAGAAAGGAATAAGTAGAGGACAGAAGGACAGGGTACTTACAGACACAATTCAGACATTTACAGAGTTGGCCAGAGATATAGCCTGAAGTTGCAACAAACTGATAAAATGCATCCTGCCAAGATCCAACTGGACCTGATAGATGAGCAGAAGTTGCCTCCAGGATTTGAAAAGATTTTTTTCTTTCTAGGTCTTTAACTCATCAAGTCATCCCAGGGAGTCCCACCGAACTGGGGTTTTGTAAGCATCTTGATTATAGAGTTTCTTCCCAGAACTAAACATATTTTAACTCAGCCAGATAACAATTTTAGCAGTCTCATGACCCCCAGTCAAAAAGCAAGGGTGCAAGCAGAGTTGTAAGAAGGCTACTAAATTTACATAAAGCCTGAAATGTGAGTACAGAGTCACTGCGGAAGCTGGAGTTGCCTATGAACAGCTCTAGCCTGAATGGCTGAGGGCTGCTGAGAGCCCACTTCACGTGTGTGTATGTGTGTGTGTGTATCTGAGGAACAGTGACAGATTGATTATTTAGTGCTTATGTTGCCAACACCAGAAAACTCATAGAGAAACCTTTCAAATCCTAAGATAAAGAAGCAGGGCCCACAGCCTAAGTACCGCCAGGTTTCTTCAACCCATGGGATGGACCCAGTAAACGGTTATAGTAGCATGTAGTATTTCAAGACTATTTCCTCTTTTTCTTCCCTCGTGTATTTTGAGATCTTCTAAAACAACAGGACAAGCACTGCAACTACATAAGTGAATTTAAAAAATAGCATTTCTTTCAAATTTCTTTTATATAAAAATAAAACCAATAAGGTGATGTACCTAAAACTAGAAAATAGCAAGATAACTAAATAAATTAAAGTAAAACTAGAAAATAGAAGATGACATAAGTGCATAAGTCACAGCTGCCAAATGAGAGTTTCTTGTGTTGTGACAGCCCAGCCACCTACCTACTCACATAAACTAAAAATAACTGGGGCATATTATGGCCCAGAGGACACAATAGCAAGTGCTCTCTCTTTCTTTTCAGGGTCTCAGGAAGATGAAAGCTATCTGCTCCTCTTGTCCTATGACATACATGACCCACTTCTGCCAGGTCAGCCACATCGGAAAGGCAACCTGGTCACAGTCCTGAAAGACATTTCATAAGCCCTAATTTCCCCCTTAATCTTTGGATACAAATTAATATGAATCTATTGGAGGATGTAAGTTATAGGACCACAGACTTTTTTTTTTAACTTTAAAGGAATTACAGAGCTTATCGGGCTCAGCTCACTGGTTTGATGTTGAGAAAACAGAGACCCAGGCAAGCATACCTAGAGTCACAGAAGAAGGCAATGGCCAAAACGGGTGAGAAGAGACCTGAAGGCTTCACAGTTTGTTTTAGCCTATGGAGGTGAGGCCTCTTACAATGAGAGCAGCAGAAGGGTAGGACGCCTGGCAGATGTTCTGAGTCAAAAGCTCTCTGAGGTCCCAGCTCACCCCTCACCAACCTTCATCCCACATCTGCATGTGTCTCTCCTCTGCTTCCTCCCACTGCACCTTCACCAGTCCCATTGCCTGCCTAGCCCTGGCCCCAGGCCAAGCTTAACTCCTCTGTGTAACTCTTCCCTCCACTCCAGCTCCCATTCTTCCATCTCCTTTGGACTCTGAAGCCCCTTGATTTATGTCCTACATCTGAAAATTATCTTTGCTGTGGAGACTGTCTTCAGGGAGGGCACCTGGAGCCAGACAGATGGACTCAAATTCTGGGTCTACCACTTGATAGCTCTGTGACCTCCAGAGGCCTCATACCCTCTGGGGTCCCTGTTTCCTCAATGTCAGAACAAACATAAAAATATTCAGTTCGCAGAGTTGTTCTGATGAACCAATGAAATAACATATGGAAAGTGCTTAGAGTAATGCCTAGAATCTAGCATGTGGTACGTGCATGATAAATCACTTCCAATTTATCACAACAAAGAGTTGTGTCCGACTCTTTGTGGCCCTAAGAACTGTAGCCCACCAGGCTCCTCTGTCCATGAGATTCTCCATCCCATGGATATTCTCCAGGTAAGAATACTGGAGTAGGTCGCCATGCCCTCATTCCAAGGGATCTTCCTGACCCAGGGATCAAACCTGCATCTCCTGCATTGGCAGACGGGTTCTTTACCATTAGTACCACCTGGGACTCCCAAGGCAAGTGGAATTGATGTTTATTCACCACACGCTTCCCAGGTGTAGCTTCTACACTTGGTGTTCACCTTTTTGGTGCTCTTATTCAATTATGATATGCATATGGAAACTAAATGTCACGGACTGCCTTTGGCAATTTAAATAAATATGGACAACAAAAAGCTACTTCTACAGCTTGTGGGGGTCGGGATGCCCACAATCTCTTTAATTTCTCTCCTGCAGCCCTCTAGTCTGAGCTGTCCTGAGTGCAAGGTTCAGTGCCTTCACCCATTTCCACACACAAAAAAAATAAAACCAAAAAACCTATACTAAGAATTTTGTTGGGGGACTTCCCTGGTGATCCAGTGGTTAAGACTCTATGCTTCCACTTCAAGGGGCATGAGCTCAGTAGCTGGTCTGGGAATTCAGATCCTGCATGCTGTGTGGTGTAGCAAAAACAAACAAAGAGAATGTCATGGGTTCGAATCCTCTACTGCAGATTTGAAAGTTCACAAGGAGCAGATTCCATCGTGAAAAGGGAAGCTTTCTAACACATGCGAGGCTCAGACCCTATCTTTCTGTTTCTATACCTACACAAGCAACACCTTCCCCCATTATAACACAGAAGTATTTAACCTACAGCTGGATTCTTTGGGGGAGGGAGGTCTTATCTTCTGCTCTCCATAAAGAGCAGCTTACACTCTTCATAAAGCATTTATGAAGCTCTTTATCCTAAAGAAGCTCTGTTCCCTCCCAAAGAGGAATTCTAATAGTGGTTTCTTTAACATGATCATGTTTTTCTAACCCAGTAAGGTGTAGGAGTCCTATCTAGATGGTAAACTCCTTGAAGGTAGACCCTGTACCTTATACTTCACATGCCTTCCCCTTTCCACATGACACAGTATAGGGCAGGGGGCACTCAATATGCACATGATGGACAAGTGATTTAAGTTAAATTAAATTAGGAGCCATAGAATGAAGTTTGGAGAAGACTATCATATACCCTTTGGCTAAGAATTATCAGAACTCTAAGTTCAGTGGTAAAGAATCCACCTTCCAGTGCAGGAGACACAGCAGATACAGGTTTGATCCCTGAGTCGGGAAGATCCCCTGAGGGAGGAAATGACAACCCACTCTAGTATTGTTGCTGGGAAATTCCATGGACAGAGGAGCCTGGAGGGCCACAGTCTGTGGGGTTGCAAAGAGTCAGACATGACTGAGCATACATGCATATACACAAAAGTATAAGAAGGTCTCAGAAGGAATGCAGGGTCACCTTCTGAATGGCCCAAGGCAGGAGTAGACGGGAACAATCAATGACCTACTTGGCAGTGCTTTATTATAGCCAAATGGAACCAGGAAGAAGGTGTGCATCTGTGCTCTCAGCACCATCTGTGTTCCCATTTTCAAACCACCACTTCCTGTAGCAGAGACTCTGGCTCTTTTTGCTCTCCCTCTTTTCGCTCAGTCATATAGTGAGGCCCCTCAGGATGACGATGCTCAGAAATCAGACCAACATTGTTCTGGGGTCCACAGGTCCCATTCTTCGTCCAAAAAGAATCCTTATCTGAACAGTCTTCTTTTTAAAAAAATTAAAAAATCATTAAAAAAACTATTGAATTTGTTACAACGTTGTTTCTGTTCTTTGTTTTGGTTTTTTGGCCAAAGGCACATGGGATCTTAGCTCTCCAACCAAGGATCAAACCCACACTCCGTGTATTGGAAGGCAAAGTCTTAACCACTGCCAGGGAAGTCCCTGAACATTCTTAAAGAGGAGACTTAGGACTTTCCCCCTCCGTGGAACCTCTTAGAGAGAGCTGAGCAGGCTGGTTGAGAACTCCAGTGCCATTTATGAAGAGTTCTTTGCATGAGTTTCCATCCTTTGGTCTTCTATTTGATTGGCTGTGGTTTAAACCTGATAACTTGGCAGGTAGCCACACTTCTAAGGAAAAGGCTGAAGGGCCTTTTTCATGTATCTCTGAAAGTCTGCTGCCACAGAAACACAAAAATCTCTCTCAAGTCCCCAAACTCTAATTGTTTAGGGAGATAAAGAAGAAAATAAAAAGAATCTGAGAAACAAATGTAGCTCACCCGAGGAGATACCGAGATGCTAATATAACGGTCTGAGAGTGCCATATCTCTTTCCTGCCTTTCATGTGGTTCTGTCAGTAAGGCCTTCTGCCTGAAGCACATCAACTTGAAGAAGTCAATCGTCTTCAAGAGACACCTTTTTGTTGGTGGCAGTTTCCTCTCAGAATTGGGAGTGGGGGAAGGGTGGTCCCAAACCATACACTAATTTAAGATATGGCACCACCCAAGTAAAGATTATTACACAGAGTTCTCAGCTTCCAGAAAAATCCCTCACACTTGCCTATACCACCCAGCATCATGTTGCAGGGACTACTGGGTGTAACCCATTTTCATCCTTCCCCGACAAAGCAAGTCTTGTCCAGTCACATGACTGCACAGCTAAGGACTACATTTCTCAGCTTCCTGTGTAGCAGGTGTGGCCAAGTGACAGGGCTCTGGTCCGTGAGAGGGGACAGGTTTCATCCTTCCAGGATTGTTGCCACACTTCCTGGGTTGGGAGTACCAGGGAGACGGACTTGCCTATACACAGAACAGCTAGATGACGCAGTAACAGTGGGAGCTCCCTTTTGATGAGATGGCCTTGTTAGAAAGGGGGAGCCCCCGGAGCTCACTGGCAGGCGTCAGATTTTCCTTCCACGGAGCTAACCTAGACTTGCTGAGCCAACCTTTTGCTAATCTACTGAAAGGGGTCCTCTTTTCAAAATGAGCTCCCAGGGGCATTCCCTCTGAGTTCAACTGTTTAAGGTTTAGTATTACTCATTACTGCACAGACAGAACTATTTCAGATCACGGTCATGAAGGATGGCAGCAAGTCACTGACAGTCCAGAACTGGCCCACATTGACATGATCTAGGAGAAGGCTTGGTAGCACCCCTGGATTTGTTTTTGTTGTTGTTGTTTAGTTGCTAAATCATGTCCAGCTCTTTGGGACCCTGTAGCCTGCCAGGCTTTTCTGTCCATGGATTTCCCAGGCAAGAATACTGGAATGGGTTGCCATTTTCTTCTCCTGGGAACCTTCTTGACACAGAGATTGAACCCGCATCTCCTGTATTGGCAGGTGGATTTTTTTTTTTTTTTTTCACCACTGAGCCACTAAGAAAGTACTTTGTAGTAAAGAGGCTTCATAACAATAGATATGAAGGTATTTCTTGCTGTAAAACAGTGAGATAACAATTGGAATAAAGATGAATATATGATGGAGAGCCTGGACAATTGTTAGGAAAAAAGATCTTGAGAAACAAATATGTTCTTGTGTGGTTTAGTCTGAGTCCTGATGGGAACCAGTGCTGACATCATGACACATTTGCTTTCATCACATCATTACCATTTGAATTTTTCATTAACGAAAGTGAAATATGTCTCAAGATCACTGTCCTTATTATAGATGACAAACAGACCTCTAGTAAATCCTCATACCCCACCACATCATCCCAAGACTGGGATTTCCCTCCCTTGAATGGGATCTTTGTTAAAGGAACAGCCAGTGCTCTGGCTCAGGACTCATCATCTCTTGATGGGTGACTGCAATAATGGGCCCTCCCCACAGCTAGTTTCTTTTCCTTCTGCTTCTTCCCCACCACAGTCTACTGTCCACACCACTGAAAATTCTCTCTGAAATGCAAAACTAATCACATTACTCCTCTATCTAAAACTATCTATTAGTTCCCATCAGAATACCATAGGACAATACAGAACAAGGCCCAGTTATATCTGCTTTTCTCTCTGCCTTGAGTGTCTTTCTCTTATCTGCTTAGGTAATTTCTATTTATTCTTCAAAACCTAGTTTGTGTCACATTCTCCGTGATGCTGTTTCTGATTCCCTGAAACAGTGTCAATCATTCCGTCCTCTGGGTTCACTTGCACATATTTCTGTTTTGCCCCTATCGTACTACTTAACCTGGAATAATAGTTACTTATAGAGCTATTCCCTTTCTTAAGAGCAAAGAGTGTGTCTTTTTTTTGTCTTTGTGTTCTCAGCACCTAGCACACCTTTGGAACATAGCAGAATCTCAGTAATATTTTGTTTGTTGAACCAAGCATGGTATTTTAAAAATTAGTGATATTGCTTTGCAAACCCAAATCAACGAAATAATAAAATTCTGTTTTCCATATTTAGGCAATCTGGTGTACTGAAAATGGCATGCCACAGTCTAGCTGTGTGATTTGGTTCTCGAATGCTGTGGTTCCCCATCCCTGGAGGCAGGGCAGGGGATCTCTATTTGTGTTATGGGTTGACTGTGTTTCCCCAAAAATTCATATGTTGAAGTCCTTAGAATGTGACCTTATTTGGAGACTGGGTCTTTACAGAGGTAATCAAGTTAACATGAGGTCATTAGGGTGAATCTGAATCTAATCTTACTAATGTCCTTGTAAGAGGAAATCTGGACATACAAAGAGTCGCTGGGGATGAGCATGCAGAGACCACATGAAGATACAGCAAGAAGACAGCCATCTACTGCCAAGGAGAGAGGCCTCAGAGAAAAAATCAACCCTTCCAACACTTTGATCTTGGACTTCTAGCCTCCTTTCTCCTGTGAGAAAGTAAATTTCTGTTATTTAAGCCACCTCACCTGTGGTGTTTTTGTTACGGCAACCCTAGCAAAGTAATTACTGCTGCTGCTGCTGCTAAGTCGCTTCAGTTGTGTCCAACTCTGTGCAACCCCATAGACGGCAGCCTACCAGGCTCCCCCGTCCCTGGGATTCTCCAGTCAAGAACACTGGAGTGGGTTGCCATTTCCTTCTCCAATGCATGAAAGTGAAAAGTGAAAGGGAAGTCGCTCAGCCGTGTCCAACTCCCAGCGACCCCATGGACTGCAGCCCACCAGGCTTCTCCATCCATGGGATTTTCCAGGCAAGAGTACTGGAGTGGGGTGCCATTGCCTTCTCTGAAAGTAATTACAGGTGGGTCCTAATCCAACATGACTGGTGTCATTTTAATAAGGGGAAATTAGGACAGATATACGCAGAGAGGGAAGACAATGTGAAGAGACAAAAGGAGAAGACAGCTATCTCCAAGCCAAGGAGAGAAGCATGGAACGGCTCCTTCCCTCATGGCCTTCAGAAGAAACTTAACACTACTGACACTTTGATTTTGAACTTCTAGCCTCCAGAACTGTGAAACAATAGATTTCGGTTATGTAAGTCACTCAGTTTACAGCACCTTTTTACAACATCCCTAGCAAATATATACCTTGGTAATCCTTCATTAGCATTTCTTATCAATGTACATACAAATGGACTTATAGACTATTTACTCTGGAAAGAACTTCAGGAGTTCACCCTTTTCAGTTTACATATAATGAAACAGAGGTCCAAGAAAGTGTAATGGCTGCTGAGTAGTTGCCTTAATGCCTGAGTTGAGGTCCTGACAGGGTTTTCCCATGGTTCCATGTTTCTGCTGCTTCTTGACCTCCCCCATCTCATGAAGGCCTGCTCCATATCCAGTAAATCTGGTCACACTAGTGCATACTCAGTCCTCAAAGTGGTTTAGATGGACCACTCAAGCATCTTTACACGTTTCTTTTTTCTTTCCTTTTTAAAAATTTTATATTCAATTTTTATTTTATTTTTTGTCCATGTCATGTGCTATGTGTGATCTTAGTTCCCTAGAAAGAAAGAAAGTGATGTCGCTCGGTCATGTCCGACTGTTTGCAACCCTATGGACTATAGCCTACCAGGCTTATCTGTCCATGGGATTGTCTAGGCAAGAGTACTGGAGTGGGTTTCCATTTCCTTCTCCAGGGCATCTTCCTGACCCAGGGATCAAACCCAGGTCTCCTGCATTGTAGGCAGATGCTTTATCCTCTGAGCTACATGTCTTCTGCAGTGGAAGTGCAGTCTTAACTACTGGACCATCAGGGAAGTCCCTTTATATTTTTTTTTAAGAATGTCCTGAGCTAAGTGCCTCTAGCAGAAGCTTTATGGCCAAGACTTTGAGATACTTTAAGTAAATTCTTGTTAAAGCATACTGAGGAACATGAAGAGAATTATTCTTCTTTTCTGAGATGGGTCAGGGTAAAACATTTGGTGCCCTAAGAGGGTTGCTATGACCAGAGAAGGCTGTGCTGAGGTGAGGGCTACCACTTTCTCAGCCACAAAGGAAAAACACACATATTTATTATGATTTATAAGGCATTTTAAAAGTGTATCATCTATTCTGATATTACCCATGAGGATTTCAGGATCAGACAACTCAACTCTGGCACTTGCTCAGTGTGTGACTTTTGCATATCTTTGTTTCCTCATCTGTAAGGTGGGGATATTAATACTATTTGATTGCTGTGAGGATTAAATGAGAGTCCACATAATTGATACATAGTCAAGAAAAATTTTCAGGCATTATTTTAGATGAAGAATCTGAGTCTTAGGATAAGCAGCTTATCTTTGTAAGTAACAAGGGTAACACCGGATCTAGAGTTTATATTCTGTGTCTTTTTGTTGGAGCATTTAATCCATTTACATTTAAAGTAGTTATTGACATATATGTTCCTATTGCTATTTTCTTAATTGTGGTTGATTTTGTAGATCTTTTTCCTTCCCTTGTATTTCTTGACTATATAAGTCCCTTTAACATTTGTTGTAAAGCTGGTTTGGTGGTACTGAATTCTCTTAACTTTTGCTTGTCTGAAAAGCTTTTTATTTCTCCATCAATTTTGAATAAGATCCTTGCCAGGTACAGTAAACTTGGTTGTAGATTTTTCCCTTTCAGTACTTTAAATATATCCTGCCATTCCCTTCTGGCCTGCAGAGTTTCTGTTGAAAGATCAGCTGTTAAGTGTATGGGGTTTCCCTTGTATGTTACCTGTTGCTTCTCCCTCGTTGCTTTTAATATTCTTTCTTTGTGTTTAGTCTTTGTTAGTTTGATTAGTATGTGTCTTGGCATGTTTCTCCTTGGGTTTATCCTGTATGGGACTCTTTGTGCCTCTTGAACTTGATTGACTATTTTCTTTTCCATGTTGGGGAAATTTCAACTATAATCTCTTCAAAAATTTTCCCATACCCTTTCTTTTTCTCTTCCTCTTCTGGGACCCATATAATTTAAATGTTGGTGTGTTTGATATTGTCCCAGAGGTCTCTGAGACTGTCCTCAGTTCTTTTCATTCTTTTTACTTTATTCTGCTCTTCAGAAGTTATTTCTACCATTTTATCTTCCAGCTCACTGATTCATTCTTCTGCTTCAGATATTCTGCTACTGATTCCTTCCAGAGTATTTTTAATTTCAGTAACTGTGTTGTTTGTCTTTGTAGGTTTATTCCTTAATTCTTCTAGGTCTTTGTGAATTGATTCTTGCATTTTCTCCATTTTGTTTTCAAGGTTTTTAATCAACTTTACTATCATTATTCTGAATTCTTTTTCAGGTAGTTTGTCTATTTCCTCTTCATTTATTTGGACTTCTGTGTTTCTAGTTTGTCGCTTCATTTGTGTAGTATTTCTCTGCCTTTTCATTATTTTCATTTAACTTACTGTGTTTGAGGTTTTCTTTTCCCAGGCTTCAAGTAAAGTTGAATTCTTTCCTTGAAGAAGGTTGAATTCTTTCTTCCTTTTGATTTCTGCCCTCCTAAGCTTGGTCCAGTGGTTTGTGTAAGCTTCATATAGGGTGAGATTTGTGCTGAGTTTTTGTTTGTTTTTCCTCTGATGGGCAAGGCTGAGTGAGGCAGTAATCTTGTTTTCTGATGACTGGGTTTGTATTTTTGTTTCGTTTGTTCTTTAGATGAGGTGTCCTGCACAGGGTGCTACTGGTGGTTGGGTGATGCTGGGTCTTGTATTCAAGTGGTTTCCTTTTGTGAGTTCTCACTATTTGATACTCCCTAGGGTTAGTTCTCTGGTCTAGGGTCTTAGAGAACGTGCTCCCACTCCAAAGGCTCAGGATTTGATCTCTGCTATATATCGGGCTTGGTCTGTGACATCTGAGATCCAGTAGTAATCCAAACAGAAAACGATGCTCCTCGTGGTACTGTTTTCAAGGGTTAGTTCTGACCGCTGGTAGAGAACCGACTGCAGGGGGCCAAGGGTGGCAGCAGGGAGACCAGGAAGAAGGCTATTGTAGAAAGCCAGGCGAAAGAGGACAGTAGCTGGAGTCAGGGTGGTAGCTCTGTGATGGCACACTTTGGTATCCCCCTCAGCGTGGGCGCAGTGTCTGTGGGGACACTGAATGGAGACACGGGGTGCAGGCACCCGAGATCAGGGTCAGGCAGGGATGAAGGGTCTGTGATCCCCTGGAGTTTACATTCTGTAAACTCTACACTCATGAGAGACTGCTGTCTTGATCCCACCAGCACGTTCTGAATAGCTGTGGGCAGGGAGAGAGGTCTGAACCGGGGGAGAACCTCTGAATGTGGTTCATGCACAAGGTAGGCAAGCAGCCAGACACCTCATGTGAGTGGACAGGTGGCCAACTCTGCCATGAGTGGCTGGGAGAGGTAACATGCAGTGGGCGAGGCTCACCAAGGAGCTCTTAGATGCAGAAGGCAGGTGGATTTCCCCAGCAGTCCATCTGGAATACCTCAGGGGAGTTGCTGACTGGATATGCTATGCTGAAGGGCATGACCTGGCTGGATTCCCCTGTCCCTAGATCCTTGGTTATCTGGAAAAGCCTTCCAAATATACATCAAGGCTACTGTGGGCAAGAGTCTCCTTGGAATGATTCCTGTTTACCCTCAGTGGATGCAGAAGGAAGAATATCAGGGCACAGGTAATGACTGGCAGGGCCAGCACACTGGTTCTTCTGCCCCTGAACCTACCTGAGGCACGGACGCAAGATCTTAGTGAAAAGGCTCAGTGGTCTGTTTCCAGTCTCAAGTGGTGAGATGGGCTTACTTAATCAGCCCTTCCTTCCTTTTGATAACAGAATAATGATGCTTTATCTTTCCAGAAAAAGATTAGTCAGAAGATCTAGGTTTAGGTTCTGACTACCATTTATAAGCTGAAAAAACTTGGAAGGGTTCTTACAGGCTACGAGCTTCAAGTTCCTAATCTGTAATAAAATGAGGATGATGACAACAGTTATCTGATAAGGCCATTGTGAGGAACAAAAGAGATCATACAATTGAAATGCTGTCTCAACAATAAAGTGCTCTATGACTTACCACTTTCCTAAGCTTCACAGTCCAGGTCTTAGTCAGAGATCTGACTCCCCTGACCCTCTGACCTGCTGCGGGAGTCACAGTCCATTTCATAAAATGTTTCCCTTTGTTACATCTTGCTTTTCAGTATTGAGCACATGTTTCATGTATTATCTGGACAGCAGAGGTTGTATGTCATATCTGTTCCCAATTTCCTGCAGCACAGGTGACTGATAAATGCTTATTGATGGTGTAGAACCGTCCCACTGTTAGTGGAGCATGAATTGGGAGTCAGGACCTGCCGCCCACACTCCCTTACCCCGCCAGCCTTGTAGGTTGGTGCCAAGGCAGGAGGGGATGGCAGGGTTCACCCAGGGCTCTGGGTCTAGTTCCATCATTTCTCACCAGTTTTCTCAACTATGAATGGAGCATAACGACACCTTGCTCATTATGAAGAGTAGCCACTCACTGAATGCACATAGGAGGCTTTTACAAACCATAGAGAAAATATAAAGTGTTGTTCCTAAGGTGAAGGCCATGGCTATGGAAGCAGAGCATTGGTCCAGGTGGAGACTGAGTCCATATCAACGTGGCGTAACAGCTGCCTCTCAGACACTTACCTGGGGGACTGGAGCTGCAACTGGGCCAAGGGATGAAGGTCTGAGAGCTGTTGCTGATGGGGTTGCTCACAGTGCAGATGTACACGTTGTTAGCATGCTGAGGGCCAAGAGTGAGATACAAGAGGTGGGAGCTATTGGTGGGACTCAGCAGGGGGACTCCTGCTTCCTCACTCCAGTTGTAAGTCACGTGGTCCCCTTTCTCCACCATGCACGCCAGCATGAGACTGCAGTTCCCGTCTTCCTGGGTGGTGTTCAACACCTTAATTTGTGGAGTGGAGACCTGCTCTGTCAAAAGGGGGAGGAAGAGAGCCATCACTGAAATGAATCCTCTGGAATGGTGATTTAACCTTTTTGTTAGAAAAAATGCAACCTAACAGCATCTTTCCCTCCCTATAGATCTGTGGTGTAATATATTTCTAATAGGAACCTACTATTTCGCACCTTCCCTCCCCCTACTACCCCTCTATACTCCTTTCCAGGACCAGGGATAAAACAAAGAAGAGAAATATTGTCTTTTAGTTCCCTCCCACCAAGACTGTTAGGGCTCCCCTTGCATTCCTCTTGTTTCTAATTTAGGTTGCTCTCCTGTATTCCATCTGGGGAGTTTGCTCTCAGCTTATTCCCCCATGGGTTTGAATGTCCATGGCTAAAGTATTACCTTCTATATCTAAAAGAATGACTTTTCAGTGGTGGGATTTCATCTGTACTCTGTGTGTGTGTGTGTGTGTGTGTGTGTGTGTTGTGTGTGTGTGTATAGCAAGTGCTTTAGGATGTCTGAACTTGGGATAGCCACAGGCCTTACCAAACTTTTTCACTCTAAGGATGTAAAATTGGCAAGGTAAAAGGGAAAGTCCTTTTTATTTAGTAACTACTATAGGACAGGCAGAATACTAGAATTTCACACTCATCATGTTCTTTAATCTTTTCAACAACTTTCTCAACAACTATTATCCTAGTTCTAATTATTCTCATTTTATAGATGAGGAAACTGAGTCCCAGAGAAGTAGAGTGTCTTACATAATTCCACTCAACTTTTAACAGCCAAGCTGAGATCTGAAATTATGTCTGTCTGATTCCAAAATCCAGCCTCTTTCTTTGACTTGAGAGAATACCATGGTTGCAGAGAACATATTTTCTAAGGTGAGAATTTGATCATAAAATATGATAAGATGTGACAAAGACAGTGAATCGTTCTAGAAAACCTATGTGTAACCTTTGTGCTTACAGCAGCCTTGCCCTGGGGACACTACTGGAGTGATCAGAACACCCTGATACCTGGTTAAGGGCTGTGGGAATTCTGCAGACATTTAAAGGGAAGATACCAAGGGAAGGCCGGGGAGGGACGTGCCATCTTGTGGTACCTGAGAATTTTAAAGAAATGTTGTGTGTGTGGGGCTTCCTGACCCACCTAGAAGCAGGACACCACACATAGCTGCCAGGATCCCTGGGAATTCAAAGGAGCTTTGGGACTGAAGAGACAAACTCTGGGTGCACTCAAGAGGGGCTGGCAGTTAAAGAGGCTCAAAAAAAAAAAACACCACTGGCCTTGGATTCAGATGGACCTAGGTTTTAGTTTAAGTTCTGCAACTAGGCGATTTTTTTTTTTCACAACCAGGGCCTTTGTTTAAGTGAGAAAACTATACTTCTTCCACCAGGTAGATGCAATCCTCTGCCAGGATGCAGGGCTTGGTGAGTGGTGTGTGGGTTGAGTTTCAGCTCTCCTTCTCCCAGGACCCCTAGTGGAGTGAACCACCTACACAGATGTGAGTAGGCACGTGCAAACCACTTATCTCTTGATTTCAGTGTCCTCTCCTATGAAAGAGAGGTTTTGCTTATCAGTGGTATTCAAACTTTTAAAAATCAGAAGAAAAACCCACTATTTTCAAACAAAATCTTATTTGTAAATTGAGACTCTTGGGGCTCCGGGCCCTCTAGCATACAGGCAGCCGGGCTCCTTTCCTTTAGAAAATGGGAATAAAGGTAACTAGTGCTAATCAGCTATTACTAATGTGCAATTTGGACCAATTTAGTGAACCTCTAAAACTTTTCCCTGAAACCCTGTTTAACCCTAGACTGAGATGTCTTTCAAGTTGCTTCCAATTCTGAACACCCTTTGCTTCTGAGAGAAGCTTGAATTCTTAGGCAAGGCACTATGGCATTCCTTGTGGGCCAAGGAAGCCACCGTCATTACCATAGAGCTTCAGCTGCAGGCTAAAGTGCTGGACTGAAACATTTTCCTCCAGGCTTATAAAGTACCAGCCTTCATCCTCCTTCCTGCTCTTCAGGATCCTCAGGCTCAGGTTTTCCAGATGAAACTCATAGCCGTCCTTCAGAGGTGGAGAGCCACCTTTCCGCAGATCTAGGGACACTATTTTCTTCTTGACAGTGTCTTTGGGTGATTCTGCCATTGTGACAAGGATGTGGATGCTCTTATTCATGCTCCTACTTATCTCCTCAGATGCCAGGGGCAACAGCACGCTGCTTCCCAGCTGCCCGAGAATCGTCTTCGTGGAACTGGTCAAGCCCTCACCTGTGGAAAGAAGGAGAGGGAAGTATCTTATCATAGAAGCTTTGAGACTTACGTCCGTGCATCAGGAAAAACAGACTGGAGCGTCTCTCTCTTCCTCTTGGCCAATCTCTGGGGTTGCCAGATCCTTAGTAGTTTATAAGGACTGTCATGAGGATCTCACTGCATTCTCAGTATTTAAAAAATCCCAGTGGAAGTCTTGTGATAGAGCTGTATAGACTATCTACAATACTTGGTCTCTATGATCTAGGAGGGAATTCTATCAACTCAGATTTATAGTTAAGGCACCTAAGGCATAGAGAAGTTAAATGACATGCCTAAAGTTGTATAACTAGTAACCAGATTAATTCCTCAGCCAGATTTCTCACCACCACTGGATACAGTAAGTCCCCTACATACGAACATTCAAGTTGCAAACTTTCAAAGATGTGAATGTGCCCTTATATGCCAACTGTTCACTGTATTGTGCTATTGTACTTTTCAAGGTACTATACTATAAGATTAAAAATGTTTTCTTTTAATTTTTTTTTTAATTTTTAGCACCCAAAATGTTTGTATTGGGGTATAGCCAGTTAACAATGTTGTCATAGCATTGAACAGTGAAGGGACTCAGCCACCCATATACACGTACTCATTCTCCCTCAAACCCCCCTCCCACCCAGACTGGCACATAACATCAAGCAGAGTTCCATGTGCTATACAATAGGTACTTTTTGGTTATCCATTTTAAACATAGCAGTGTATACATGATCTTCTCAAAATGCTTTTTATGTGCTTGTTTTTAAAGTATTATTTGTGTGAAAAATATCATCACCTAGTACAGTCCAGTACTATATAGCCAATTGTATTAGTTGAGTACCTAGGCTAACTAGGTACAACGAAGAGGATTTATGAGCAAATTGGACTTACGAGCTCCCTCTCGGAATGTAACTCACACATAGGGGATTTAACCCGTTCATACATAGGGGACTTACTCATAAATAGGGTGAAGGAAAGAGGGTAACTGAAACTAATTCTGAGCTTGTGAGGCCAAGAGACCAAGATTACAGAAGCATCATTTCAAATGAGAAGGAAAAGGAAAAGTCTAAGGGATGTGGAGTCAAGGAGGAGGCAAGCCTGTGGAATCATATCTCTCCAAAAAGTTATTGAGATATATAATAATGTTGAGGGAGAGAAATTATTTTATTTCTCTTTTTCAAAAGTGTCAAGCCAAAAAAAAAAAAAAACCACACCCAAATCTTTCAAACCACTGTAAGTGATCCTACTGCTGACTTTTTAACACCTCCTCTCTCCTCAAACCCACAACCTCAGTTGATGAACCTGCCTCTCATTTCACTGAAAAAGGAAAAGAAACGAAAAGAGAGCTTCCATTTGTTCCCACTATCAAGTCAACCCACATACTTGGATGGATGGTCTCTGCTCTTGGGTAAGGCTGGCCTCTTCCTTCCTGGAACACTCACCCACTTCAAGGCTTTGCTCCTGAAACTTCTGCCACCCCTTGCATCGTCAATTTTGTTATTGTTATGGTACACTGTGGGTTATTTCTATTAACACCCGACATACCAACATGTAATTTCCCTTATCTTAAAAACCCTGATCCCAGGTCCATCCCCAGCCAATTTCCCATTTCTCTGTTTTTCTTTATCCTAAAGTTCTTTAATGTGTATTTATCCTTTCTGTTCCCATCTCCTGACATTTTTTCCTTGTACTCACTCCAAATAAGCCTCGTTCTTTACTCCTCACTGGAATCACTCTTGTCAAGGTCACTGTATACCCCATGATACTAAGTCAATTCTCCATCTTCATCTTGCTTTCTCAAGAGTGCTGAGAAAGTTCACATCTCCCCGTTGAAACGCTGTCTTCATTTGGCCCAGAGAACAATACACTCTTTTGGTTTTCTTCCTATTTCATTGGCTGCCCTTTCTCAGTCTCCTTGACCAAAATCTTCTGCTCTTAAAGACCTCTAAAATTGGAGCATTCCAGGGATCAGTACTCAGACTTCTTCTCTTTCCCAGCCACACTTATCTATTAATAGTCGCATAGTTTGACAGGTTTCTGGAATGCTTCCAGAGATGTATCTCCCATCCAAATCTTTCACTGTATTCCAAACTGCCTACACCAATTGGTATTAGTGTTTGGAGGTCTAAAGGGCATCTTAGACTTAGCAAATGGACTCTTGATTCTGTAGCCTCTACTGCAAACATTACAATTCCCAGGCCAAAACACTGGAATCACCCATGACTCCTTTCTTCCTTTCATATTCCATATTCAATCTATCAGCAAATCCCATTGGCTCTGCCTTCACAATATATCCGGCATCTGAGAACTTCCAACCCTCTTCATTTCTACCACCATCATCACAGGCCTGGCTCTTCTTTTGTCTTCCAACAAATCTTCCTGCATCTATACAATGGACAGAGAAGCCTTTTAAAACTATGTCAGATTTTGTCTCTCTTCAAAGAGAAACAAAATCCATAGTCCTTGTTATGGCTTCACAGATTCTGAATAACCCAGTCCCTTGGACCTCCCTGACTCCATCTCTTGTCCACTCTTCACTCACTACACTATGACCACACCAGCTCCAGCTGGTCCCTAACTCATCCAGAGCATTCTCATCTCATAGCTGTTGCATTTATTGTTCTTTCTCTTTCTGGAAATCTCTTCCTTTATGTATCTAAAGAGCTCATACTCTCATTTTCTTTTAGATTTCTGCTCAAAAAAAAAAAAATCATCTTTTCTGAAAGACCTGCTCTGATGATCCTGTCTATATCCTATCCTTTCTTGCTGCACTTATCACTGTCTGATGTTATACTGTATATTTGGTCATTTTTACTTTTGTCTCCCCCTGTACTAGAATGCCAGCTTCTCAAGAGGAAGAAGTTCATGTTGTTCATTGTTTTTTCCTTAGGACCTACAGCAGTGTTTGGCATGTAATAGGTTTTAAATAAATATCTGTTCAATTTATGAATGCTAAAAGCCATGCTATCTGATTAAAATCCCTCTTATTTAGCTTTGACCCATATGTGGCTAAACTTCATAACTGAAATTAATCACAAGCTAATGTTCATAAGAGAAGGAGCCCATGACTCAGAGAGAGCACAGATTGTTCTAGTTGATAAGAAAGTCAAAAAAGTACAATAAAACTGCTTATATAATGCAGACACCTAGAGAAGGCACAATTAACTTGTGGTTAAGATGGGTTGTTGGAAATTTGGGCAAACAGATTCAGATGTTCTTGATAGCAAAATGCTTTGATATCCTGCGAAGGGCCCTGCTGATATCAGACTAGAGATTTAAAGGTTGGGAAAAAGAAAAATTCGGATTTGAATGGTTGGCTCTTGCTTTTTTTGCTACACTATGTGACTTGTGGGATCTTAGTTCCCCAACCAGGAATTAAACCCCGGCCCCCAGCAGTGAAAGCACTGAGTCGTAACCACTGGACTGCTAGGGAATTCATGGCACATAACTATTAAGGAATGGTGAAAAGACAATTAGCATTTGTTCTTTTGCATATCGCTATTAAATCAACTCTTGAAACAGAGTGCCTAATTAAACAGTTGCTTAATTTATTAGACAAGGAATGCTATTCTTGGTGCTGGTATTTTATTTTTACAAAGATATGTAAAAGAACGTGTTGAAATTCCTTCTAGTCGCACTTATGGATGCCTGGCTGTCCAGATAATGTGGTACATATAATACCCAAGAATCCTGAACCTAAACTTCTACCAATAAAGGGATGACAGAAAACTAGAACCATCCATGCAAGTAGAAATATCACATGGTATACAGGCCCCCTAAATTGAATATAGAAATCATATAAGTAAGCATATGTACATTTTTTTCTGGGAGCATAGCCATGAATGTCACTTCTCAAAGGAATCTGGGCTTCAAATCAAGGTTGAGAATTACCATCACACTGTTGATTTTTTTAGATCAATTTTGATATGGAGAAGAAGAAAATGCAAAATGATACCCATTTATAGACCATAAGCCTCCACCCTCCCTTGTGTCCTGTGAGTGCTTTCCACCCACCTAATCCAACAGACTCTTTACACCATGGTTGTTTTTGGAATTTAGAAATGGAAGGGAGTCAGGAGAAGAGGAGACAGAGGATGGGGCTAGAAGTAGCTAAAAAAAGAGAAAAAAATTTTTAATTTTTTTATAGAAAAGAAGAGGTTAAGAGGGAAGAAAAGAGAGGGCAGATGAGAATGACAGGATGAGTGGTTTAAGCAGACTTGGTCATGGGGAGTGGAATCAATACCCCATTCAGAACAGACCCTCACATGCCACAGCCCACATAAAGAATGATGATGTAACAACTGAGTGTGTGAGTGGCCGGGTCTGTAGGGGGTGTGTGACCTCACTGACACCTGAGCAAGAGTGGAAAAACAAGTGGGGACTTTAAAGTGGTTCATAAAACCCTTCAAGTAGAGTACCAGCTCCTGAAACATCCTACTGCCTGATGAGTGTTTTCCAGTGGGTTTGTGATTCAGTCAGACCCTGTTTACTAAAAGAGTCTGGAGGAAACATTTGTAGCTGTTAACACCAACTCACTTTCCTTCCAGGGCAATTCTACTTAGAAAGTAGAGTGATTCACATGAGCCCATGGATATTTTCCTGAAATTAGTAGCATTTAGCCAACCCTTTCATAAGATGGGACTCTACCTAGTGATAACCTTTCTTGGTCGGGGGCAGCCCTGACACTGGGCGTCTTGCTACAGCATTTCTTTCAGGTTCACAAAGATAAGATAGTGTGTCTAAGTCTCCTTTTTAAATTGAAGTCCTACCAGGTGTCCTTCTAGTCCCATTCCTTGATGCTGCTGGGTCTTTCTATCTTAGAATATTTGCGCTTACCGTTCCCCAGCCTGAAAGTCAGTCACTGCCCTTTATTTGCCTGGCTAACTCCTCCTGTCCTTCAGGCCTCTACATTTGATCCTTGGCTGTGATAAGGCTTCTCTGCCATGCACTTCCAGTGCACTTTGGGTCACTCCTTTCACATCACCCATCACACTTTTAACTCTCCTTCAATGCTTTTTATCCTTATGCAATTACAAGCTTCTAAGAGTAGGGTCTGTGTCTGTTTTGTTCACCACTGTAACAGCGAGACAAAGCTCTCTTCAATACCCTTTTATACTGTTGAAGTTTTATAGACCTACGTAGGATACTCCTCCAGAAACAAACTAGTTAACAAAAAATTTAAAAAAAAAAACAAAAAACTACATGACGAAAGACGTTTCTATCTACTTTCCAAATCCCAGATCAAATACTTCCATATGCCTTCTACTTCCTTCTCTGATTTATCCAACTTCTCTCACCTTTTGTGAATTCCTATATTTAATTTCAATTCAATTAACATCAACTCATATGCTTCAATTATAGGCAGCACAATCTAATTTTTACCATGGGACCTGGATACAAATTTTAGGATTCTCCTCCCTAAACATAAGCTTATCCCGTTTCATTCCTTGAGGCCTCTGGAGTCAAGCTGTGTGATTAAGGAGAAATTACTAACTACTCTGCGCCTCTTTGGAGAAGGCAATGGCACCCCACTCCAGTACACTTGCCTGGAAAATCCCATGGACAGAGGAGCTTGGTAGGCTGTAGTCTATGGGGTTGCTAAGAGTCAGACACGACTGAGCGACTTCACTTTGACTTTTCACTTTCATGCATTGGAGAAGGAAATGGCAACCCACTCCAGTATTCTTGCCTAGAAAATCCCAGGGACAGGGGAGCCTGGTGGGCTGCCGTCTATGGGGTCGCACAGAGTCGAACACAACTGAAGCGACTTAGCAGCAGCAGCAGAAGCTGTGCCTCTTTTTCCTCTTTTATAAAATCATAATGTAGCAATACCAACTCACAGAGTTGGTACAATTAAATGAATAATACACATAAAGCACTTACAACAGTGTTTGATATATAGCAAGAAAGTTCTGTACATACTATCATTAATCATTCAACAAACATTTGTAGAAGGACTCTCGTGTGCCAGATTCTGTGCCAAGTTCTGGGCAGAGGCTGTGGTGGTGCATTTTACCCCACACGTCACCTAGTGCCAGGCATACCATGTGTCCTAATAGATAGTTGCCAAATGGGATTGTCCGAAGTCAATCTATGGATAAAACCAAATAGCCCTGAAGTTCTGATTTTCAGTCTAACACCGGAGATAGTGAAGTCAGTGGAGTTATGTCACAGTATTAAAACTTTTGAGAAATAAAAGTGCCTAGATCTAAATATTGGGGTAGAATGGTTCAGTGAATACACAAGATTGGGCAAAGTCTAGAACCACCGCCCCCGCTCCCCGGCAACTTGCCCCTCACTTCTCTTCCTATGTGTGTGGAGGAAGTGGGGAGGACCTGAATGAAAGAATAAAAAGTCCTACTGGGGTAGATTCATCAGTTGTAACAGATGCACCACTCTGGTGAGAGATATTGATGATCGGAGAGGCTATGTGTATGTGAGGGCCATGGGAAATCTCTGTACTTTTCAATTATTTTGCTGTGAACCCAAAACTGCTCTGAAAAAGAGAAGCCTATTAAAAAATGTATCACTGAGGGAAATGGAGAATTCAGTATGGGCTTTTTTTGATTTTTACAGTTTTGACTGGGAATTGGAAGGTGAGCTGAGTAGAGATGGGAAGGGGAGTGGGTACTAATTTTACAAGAAGTGGGCTTCTTGGTTGGGTAAATCTGTCATGGTTGACCTGTCCCATTTGCAAAGCATTTCCGTCTGGGTTTTATTGGGGTTTCACAAGAGGGTGCATGTTTAAAAATAAAAACAGTATAAAATTTTTGTACATATTTCAGAGAAGACAATCGTAAGAAATATGAACACTGCTGATTGGATAGACACGCCTTTAAAGGGCTGGGCTGTTTCTTACTAACCAGTGACCTCCGAAGCTTTGCCTGCAGCAGCTGTCAGCAGAACCTGAGATGCCAGGGCCAGGCTGACCAGAAGGCAAGTCAGCACAGGGATAGAAAAGTTCAGTTCACTGTTCAAACCCGTCACTCCTGATAGTCACCAGAAAGTATTCCAAAAATGGTGGAGTCGTGAATGGGGTGCCCCCAGGAAGGTTTGACTCTTCCTGAAGTGAAGTGAAGTGAAGTGTTAGTTGCTCAGTCATGTCTAACTCTTTGCCAACCCGTGGACTGTAGTCCGCCAGGCTCCACTGTCCATGGAATTCTCCAGGCGGGAATACTAGAGTGTGTCGCCATTTTCTTCTCCAGGAGATCTTCCTGACCCAGGGATCGAAGCTGGGTCTCCTGCACTGTAGGCAGGTTCTTTACCATCTGAGCCATCTCCTCGTTATGGCTTAAAGTAGTTCCATATGGCTTTCTGAACCCTGAGTTCAATTACTGCTCTCTGAGACCTTGGGCAGCGAGAGCCATCAGTCTGCCTGATTCTGAGGAAATGCAGGGCCAAGGAAGAGCTATTCATCTGGGAATCTGTCAAAAGATCAATCTCAAGTGCAGCCCCTCAGATAACCTCAGCACATCTCTGGGCTTCTCCTGGAAAAGTCCATAATGGATTTGCGGTCTTGAAATCCCCAAGAACAAAACATTCAGAGCCTCAGGATTTTCCCTCTTTCCCCAATGGTGCTTCCACTTTAGGCTGCCTCCCACAGTCTAAACAAAGTCTGAAGGCATCTAAGCAGAAAGAAGATGCTCATCCACTCCTTAGTGAGCCCAGTTTGCTCCTTGCTTGGCTTTTTCTTTTTCAAACACCTTTTCTCAAAGCTCTAAACAGAGTAGTTCACAAAACTACTAAACAGAGAATGCCAGCAAACCAGAAAGATAGGAGCAGAGTCCAGTTCCAAACACTCTGGCTCTACACTGAAGCTACTCTGACTCTGAGCATTCTTGATTTGCATTTCTCACTAACTGTAACCAGCCTTGGGCTCCAAAAATCCTGGCCTCTTCCCCTCTTGCTGCCTTGGAATGCTACTTCCAGGAAAGTAGCCACCAGCACAACCACGCTGTGGCCACTATCTGTTCCCAATCATTGCCTGGGGTTTTCAGTTTTACCCTCTCTTCCCGCTACAGCCCTTTCTTGTAGGTGGACCATGTTTTTGGTTTGTCTGCTCGTGTGTGTGTGTGAAGATCCCCATCCAGGACAGGGTAGGAGTAATTTTCTCCCAGAGTTCCCTCTCTCTCCAGCTCATTCCCTTAGCCTGGGCCTTTGCCAAAAGGATACTCACACAAAACCAACCACTCAGCCGGGACTTTGACTGCAGCCTCTCACCCAGAGAGGCCAGTCTAGAATGTGACCGGTGTCTTTGACTGGAACTCCTGATTTCCTTGGAAGCTAGGACTGGCGGGGCTAAGCCTCGGACCCAGGAGCCCAGTAACTCACAATCTTCCTTCCTCTTCGACAGAGGTAGGAGGAACTCAGTCTCTGAGGAACAGGCAGCAGATCACAGCCCTCCGCCTACCCCCCTGCCCCGTACCCGCAGCCAAATGACAACCCCTGGCCGCTGAGTTCTCTCTCTGTCTAGGAAGCTATAGCTGATTCCTGGTAGGTAATCCTAGGACCCAAGCCCTCAAACAGATGAACACTTACCTGTTCTGCAGCTCAGCTCAATAATCAGAGAGAAAAGCAGCAGGACATTCGAGGAGAGCAGACCTTTGGGATCCATCAGCCAGTGAGGATAAGGAAGGGAGTCTGGTGAGAGCCCGGTAGCTGCTCTCAGACACCAGCCAGAGCAGAGAGAGCTCCCGCCAGCCAAGTGCTGCCTCTACTGTCTAGTTTATGCATCAGAAACCAGCAGGCTTCCTGTCTCACTGGGGCTTTTTCTGCCTGTGCCCCGAGGATTGGTCATCTCTTTCAAGCCTTAAGTCACTCTGCTCTTCCCAAGAAGTCAGAGTCAGGTGGTTACACTGCAAGAGCCGGGAAGAGATCTGTGTAATCACCTCGGTCAAACCCCCAGCCTTGGCAGAAATGTCCTCCCCTCTCTCCCTTTCTTAGCTGTCTCCGGGAAAGGGATGTCAAGCCTCTCTGGGTGGTTCTGACTGGTAACTCTTATTATAGTGCAAAGAAAAGATGTAGTTGTGTCAGGCTACCCCAAATTTGGATGGATTAGTCCAGATTGTACTTGGATGATTGACTTTTTACAAAATTAATTTATTTTTTATTGAAAGATAATTGCTTTACAGAATTTTGCTGTTTTCTGTCAAACCTCAAAATGAATCAGCCATAGGTATACAAATATCCGCTCCCTTTTGAAACTCCCTCATGTCTTCCTCCCCATCCCACCCCTCTAGGTTGATACAGAGCCCCTGTTTGAATTTCCTGAGCCATACAGCAAATTCCCATTGGCTGTCTATTTTACATATGGTAATGTAAGTTTCCGTGTTACTCTTTCCACACATCTCGCCCTCTCCTCCCCTCTCCTCAAGTCCATAAGTCTATTCTGTATGTCTGTTTCTCCATTGTCCCCCTGTAAAAAAAATTGGAATGATACAGAGAAGATTAGCATGACCCCTGCGCAAGAATGATTGACTTTTAATAGCTGATGGACATTTTACTTCTGATTTGTTCCATAATTTCAGAGAACATCCCTCCATGCAGTCAGGTCCTGGTGCCAAAATCACAGATAGATGGAGGTGGGCAGGGTGGGTCAGCTGGCAGAAACCCAATTTCCCTGCTGGCTACATTGTGGTAGAATTTAGTGAGCCCTATGCTGTGTTTGGAGGGGCTGCCTTATTTTAGAACTTGCAACTAATCTTTCTGTTGAGGAGAAGGGACTAAAACTGGTGGAAGATCTTGTGCTTTTCCATATATGAAACACACTATTATTGGCTCACAAGGAGACTTTGAAATGCAATTGTAACAGGGTTTTTTTTTTTTGCCGTGCTGGGTCTTCATTGCTGGGCTCGGGCTTCCTCTAGCTGTGGTGAGCGGGGGCTTCTGAACCATGGTGTTCAGGCTTCTCACTGTGATGGCTTCTCTTTTCGCACAGCACCGGCTTCAGTAGTTGTGACTCTAGTGCTCTAGGAATTTGGGCTCAGTCATTGTGGTGCATGGGCTTAGTTGCCCCATGGCATGTGAGATCTTCCCATGCTCGTGTCCCCTGCATTACAAGGCAGATTCTTAACCGCTGGACCACCAGGGAAGCCCCTGTAACAGGTATTTTACAGGTCCAAGTCCCTTTCCAATGGGCCTCCCTAAGAGGATAAGGGTAATAAGAGCTGGTGACATAGTGACAGTGCTCTTTATTCTCATCATTCCCCTTTCCACATACATAAACGCCTGACGCCCAACTGTCCTGCCCACAATACTACCCAGTGCTGTGCTGGAGTCAGCACATATCAACTCATGAGAGCCACTTGTTAAAGTTTCAGAAAGCTTGTGAGCTGGTCATTGATAAACATTATATTACTAAAAATGGAATTATATAAATTTACAGTTAAATAAATTGCATCCAAAACTGAGGAAATTGAAAACTCAAAACTCATTACTTCTTAATTATTTTACATTTTACTATTCTTTTGTGCTCTTGAGAACATTACGTCTATTGTATCTCTGTTATGGGAACAAAATATCTGATCATGGTTGCTGCTACACGGCTTTCCCCAGCTTTGCATTCAATGACATCATGCTGGTAGGTTGAAATCAGCCAGGGTGAGAGTATATATACCATGAAAAGAGGAAAATGATATATATCAGAGTTTTGATTCTTTAGGTTTTTAAAATATTCATTTATTTGTCTGCCTGAGGTCTTAGTTGCGTCATGTGGGATCTTTCTTGTGGTGTATGGACTCACAGTAGTTGCGTTGCTCGGGATTAGTTGCTCTGTGGCATGCGGGATCTTAGCACTCTGACCAGAGATCCAGCCCACATCTCCTGAATTGCATGGTGCATTCTTAACCACTGGACCATGAGGGAAGTCCGTTGATTTATTGTTTTGTTACTTGTCTAGATGTAAGAAAGTGAGAAAAAGATTAAACTTAAAAGTGTGTCATGACTGTAGTTTTAATTGTGAAATGCATAAAAAATTGAGGAAATATTTTCTAGTATTTAAAAACTTTTATCTTATTCAGCATAAAGTCACTAGTTTCACAATATATGTCTCCACATTTCTTTAACTTAAAAAGAATTAACTGCAAGCAACAATTGAGAGTGGAATAAAATACTTAAAAGTGTTGAGGAAAAAACTTATAATTATATAAATATAATTATAATTATATAATTATAACCACCAACTTATAATTTTCTGTATCCTTTGAAATTATTCTTCAAAAGTGAAGGAGAAATAAAGATATTTTCAGACAAACAAAGATGGAGGGAATTTGTTGCCATAGTTCTGACTTGTAAGGAATGTTACAAGGATTTCTTTAGAGAGAAGGAAAATAATAAAGATCAGAAACTCAAATCTACTGAGGGAGAGCATCAGAGAAGGAATAAGTGAAGGTAAAAATAGAAGCTTTTATTTTTTTTATTCTTAATTGATCTAACAGATAACACATTGTTAAAAGTAATAATAGCAACAACATATAAACAATATATCAAATTATGTATGCTTATGCATATGCCTCGTGTATATATGCTTATATATAAGTGAGATGAATGACAGCAATGATACACAAATCACGGGAGGGAGGAATTGGGATTATTTTGCTACTATTAAGTACTCATACTACCCATAAAGCAGTATGAAGTGAAGTGAAGTGAAGTTGCTCAGTCGTGTCCGACTTTTTGCAATCTGATGGACTGTAGTCTACCAGGCTTCTCTGTCCATGGGATTTTCCAGGCAAGAATACTGGAGTGGGTTGCCATTTCCTTCTCCAGGGGATCTTCCTGACCCAGGGATCGAACCCAGGTCTTCTGCACTGCAGGCAGACTCTTTACCCTCTAAGCCACCAAGGAAGCAGTATAGTGTTATTTAAAACTGTGCTTGGATTAGTCGTAAATGCATATTGCAAAATCTAGGGAAATCACTAAACGAAGTTAAAAAAAGAAGTATAACTGACATACTAAGAAAGGAGAAAAAAATGAAATCTTACGAAAGCTCAATCAAAACTATAAAAGGCAGAAAAAGAGGGAAAGACAAAAAGCGCAACAAAGAATGAGGTTAACAAATAGAAGATAGTAACACACATGGTAGATATTACCCCCACAATATCAGTAAACACGTTGAATGTTAATAGTCTAAATGAACCAATTAAGAGGCAGAGATTGTCAGAGTGCATCCAAAAACAAGCCTTAACTATATGTCTTCAAGAAACCCACTTTAAATATAAACACATATAAAATTCAAAGTAAATGAATGGAAAAAGAAAACAAGTTAATATTAATCAAAAGTAAGCAGATGTGGCTATATTAATTTCTGACAGGCAAGCCATCAAAGTAAGGAAAGCTATAAGGAATAAAGAAGAGTATTACATAATGACAAAGAAGTCTCCACAAAGACATAACAATCCTTAACATGTATGCACCTAACAACAGAGCTCAAATAATAAGGTGAAAACTGTTAGAACTACAAGGAGGAAAAACAAAACAAAACAAAACATATACTTCCAACAAAATAGGATTTATTGCAGGTACTAGTTTAACATGTGAAAATCAGTTAATCCATCATATCAACAGGCTAAAGAAGAAGACTCACAAGATCACATTAATAGGTGAAGAGAAACATTTGACAAAATTGAACAGGTTTTCATGATAAAAACTCTCGACCAGCTAGAAATAGGGGAAGGGGAATTTCCCAATTTGATAAAGAATATCCACAAAATCCTATAGTTAAGCCATCAAGTTTGTGGTAATTTGTTATAGCTGCATTGTTACAGCTGTCACAGGAAACTATTTTAAACCTAAGGGGCAAGGTGACTAACCTGAGGTTTGCAGTTATTAACTTGGTACACCAAGCTGCTTCGTCAGCGATAAAGAACAGATTCTGACAGATCAACAACAAAAGATACACCGTTGATAATGCTTTGTATTTACAGAGTCATATTCAAAAGCCTTCACATTACACTGGACAAGAATCCTAACCAATCTTCAAGCTTGTGTGGATCAATAGCCCATTATCCACAGAACATTCCATTTGGCACAGAGACAGGCATAGGCAACAGGAGCATCTGGATGAGTACAATTTCTGCCCTACACATTCATCACTTGTAACAAAGCACCACTTCCTTCCCTTTGCCTATGTGGAGCCCCTCCCTGAGAGCAAGGAGGACCATGTGTCTGTGAAAAAAAAAAAAAAAAAACCCTCTGCAAACAGTCTCAGGTGGGCTGCACAATGAGGTCATCTCCTGCTCTTAAACAGGAAAGTATAAATCCCCCTGAGACTTGCTACTCTCTCTCCTGACACTTTAAGGTGAGAGATGGCAAAGTGACCTGCCTGAAGGTTCCTGGTTCTGGACTGCCCCTGAGCATTCCAGCTTCCCAGCCAATGACCATTCTCTGGTCTCATACCAGAGGTCCCTATAATATAAGCCACCCCACAGGGAAGGGTCACTGAGAAGCAGTCCAGACTACCTGGCTACTTGGAGTTCATTTATTGGATGAAAAAAAAAAAAAAAAAACCCACAAAAACAAAATGAAAGTATGAAATTCCCCCAAACTCTGAAACATCTCCTAGGAGACTTGATTGCAGAGTCTAAAACTGGCCTGGGGAAAGCACTGGGAAAAACACCCTGGGGTCTGCCCTGTGGGGTGAGATGAGGAAGCTCACTGGGGATAGGTGACTGATATGGAGGCTGAGCCGGCCAGGGTACCAAACAGCCCTGCCATGGCCTGGGGTTGTAAGGTTGAGGGGACACGGGGGCGAAAACGAAACTATGAGGTGGCTGTCACTCAGATCTAGACCCAGGTTTCATCCAGCATCTTTCCCCTGAGAACTCAGGAAGTTACCTTCCTGAGCAGATCGATGTGCCCAGGCTCAAGGAGGGGAGCTGGGTACGTAGCCCAGAACAGTCTGTGATGATGTCCACTGGCAGTGCCTTCTGACCCTTACCTGATCTGTGCTACTCAGATTGCCCACTTCAAGGCTTTTTACCAGGTTTCCCACATCAGTGCCTGCTCTAATCCAGTTCAGAGCACTGGAATCTGGAGGTTGAGGAGAGAGATCTATGAGCATATGTAATCTGAGGATTTTCTCTCTGAAATCTTCTCACTTCCCTGATGCTTTTGCCATCGTTCCAGACCTCAGAGCCAATGTGTGGAGATCTCTCCCTTTCTGAGACCTTTTTGGAACTTGACCCTGAACTTCTCATGTCCCTGAAGTCTCCGCAGCTCTTTGAGAAGCATTCTTGGTAGGGTTGGGGGTACTCTTTAATGTCCCCCAAATTGCCCTACATGGCAGCCATGTAGTTTGCTAGCTTGCTTTCTACAGGCATAAGCCACTAGAAAGAGGGAAGTGCCCTTATCAGCCCACACCTTCTAGGAAGGAACAAGCCTCAGGAACCAGTAACAGTGGCTGTTGAGGCACCAACCTCAAGCTTTTTCTTGTGCACCAAAAACTGCCTCCCATAACTCTGATCCAACTTCTCTCTCTCTCTCTCTCTCTCTCTCTGGCTGCACTGGGTCTTCCTTGCGACACTCTGCGATTCATTGCAGCTCATGGGCTCTAGAGCACGCAGCTCAGTAGTTGTGGCATGCAGGTTTAGTTCCCCTGAGGCATAAGGGATCTTGACTCCCTGATCAGGGGTTGAACCCACATACCCTGCATTGGAAGATGAATTCTTAACCATTGGACCACCAGGGAAGTCCCTGATCTACCTTCTTAGACAAGATAGATAAATATGACAATAATTTGTGAAGTACTCTAGAAACCCTGAATAATCACTGTCAGCCTTATTCTTCCCTCTATGCAAAGCTCAACCCAAAGCCTCATCTTCAGTCATTCTGGAAGGCTTTTTGGTACATCTACTGAGCACTTCTCCTGCAAAGGTTAGCAAGGAGCAAAATGCTCCTTTCTCTCTGAATAGATCCAGTCTCCAACCACCGTGGCTTCCCTGAGAGACAGAGCTGGGGAATGAGCACTGCACCTTCTATGAGATCATTCAATGATTGTCTGAGATGCTAATGGACCAGCCCAGAACAGGGATTCCTGTGTCATCATGCCAATGAAGTGGACTGACTTGAAGCGAGTCCAGGGAAAAGGGAGAAGTTAGACTACTAGCTGAATTCTGAGAAAGTGAGCCTATTTCCTCTTACATATGTAGCCCCTAGAACTACATATGTTGGCTGACCCACTTGTTTGTATTTATTTCCCAATAAAAGAAGGGCTCTTAAAGGCAGCAAACAAAACAAAAAACCAACAATGAGCTATAGACTAGAAAGCTTCAGTGAAGACTCTAGCTGGGGTCATTGGTGAGCACAATGAATTATGTGGACAGCCCCAAATGAAGGATGGTAGAGGAAGTTTAGTATCTTCCTCTGCTCTATCCACTTGCTTGCTCCAGCACTAACCCTGAGAAAACCATTCCACTTGGTTAAAATGTAACAACTCCAAATGTTCTTTTTTCATGTAATTGTATGAGGACTAACACATTTAATTATCAACCACTTGAATTATTTTATCAGATATCACTACTAGTTAAGAGCAGAATATTTAGGAAGTGTAGTTTTTTTATTTTTTAAAATATAAATTTATTTATTTTAATTGGAGTCTAATTACTTTACAATATTGTATTGGTTTTGCCATACATCAACATGAATCAGGATTCTGTCTCCTCTTTTAAAAATTGCAAATATAGCACAATATTGAAGAAAAATTTTAAAGAAAGAAAATAAAATCTTCCATAGTTTCCTAGCCTTGTCACGACTTTTCAACTTTGCAAATCTCCTCTAAATCTTGTTTATCAGGTGCTAGAGTGACTGGTTGAGAATTTTGACTCGGCATTTGCAGTAACATGGTTGTCATACTGAATGAAGTAAGTCAGAGAAGGAGAAATTTTGTATGATATCCCTTATATGTGGAATCTAAAAAGAAATGATACAAATGAGCTTGCTCATAAAACAGAAACAGACTCACAGACTTAGAGAATGAACTTAGGGTTGCCAAGGAGGTTGGGGGGAAGGAATAGCTAGGGAGTTCGGTTGTGCCTCAGCTGATAGAGAATCTGCCTGCAATGCGGGAGACCTGGGTTTGATCCCTGAGTTGGGAAGATCCCTTAGAGAAGGGAAAGGCTACCCATTCCAATATCATGACCTAGAGAATTCCATGGACTATATAGTCCATGGGGTCGCAAAGAGTCTGACACAACTGAGCGACTTTCACTTTCACACTTCCACTTTGGGATGGACATGTACAGACTACTATATTTAAAATGGATAACCAGTGAGGACCTACTGTATAGCACATGCAACTCTGCTCAATGTTGTTTGGCAACCTGGATGGGAGGGGAGTTTGGGGAAGAATGGATACATGTATATGTATGGCTGAGTCCCTTTGCTAGTCACCGGAAACTATCACAACATTTGTAGACCAAACCCCAATACAAAATAAAAAGTTTTAGAAAGTTAAAAGAAAGATCTCAGCTCTGTAGTCAGACAGACCTGAGGTTAAGTCCCTAGTCTGTTATTTATAAATCGTGTGACTTTGGCAAGTTATTTAATCTCTCTAAGCCTTTCTTTCTTCATCAGTAGCAGAGTTAAGATGAACCACCATCTCATGGCATTGTTGGGAGAACTAAAAGACATTAATTCAAGTAAGGTGTCCAGCTCAGTATTTGGTGGGCATTTTGCATTTGGTGTCTGTCATTTTCATTATTTCCTGAAAGTAGGTGTAAGTGATGAAATGATGAACCTCAAATAGCTGCAGCAGGTGAGGCACAGGGAGTACTACCTGTGGTCAAGACCAGGGACCATCCTCAGAGACCTGGAACAGAATGCTTCAGGCACTCTGGAAATTCCTGGGCTTCTTCATAACACTGATGGTAAATTTCCAGCATAAATTAGAGACAAAGCACATGATGAACCATTAAGAACTTTTAGCAATTGAAGACAGAAAGATAAATCTTCTGCAATCAATATTTAAAGGCCCTGTTATAAAGCAATCAAAAATTCTCAGAACAGACTATCACATTTGATCAAGAAAAATATCAGTGTATAGAACAGAACAGGAACAATAAAATAAAATATGAATCAGAACTGAAAATTTGAAACAGAATGAAAATATGAACTGAGCCCTTAGTTACACCTGATACAGTTTTGCAAAACTCATGTGTGAGAGGATTTGAAGCCAATATCAAAATCACACAATATAATAACTGCATTTATTATTTACTTCAACTGTAACTGTATAAAATACCTATAGGGGTCTTATTCTCATCCAGTAGTGTGGGTTTGGTCACCTCAACTTATTCTTTTGCTGTGTTATGAAATTTCAATTAAAAATGCCTTTGGGTATCATCATAAGTAAACATCTGGTAGTTGGGCTGTGTATATATGTGCTAAGTCACTTCAGTCGTGTCCAACACTTTGCAACCCTATGGGCTGTAGCCCTCCAGGCTCCTCTGTCCATGGGATTCTCTAGGCAAGAATACTGGACTGGCTTGCCATGCCCTCTTCCAGGGGATCTTTCAGACCCAGGGATCGATCCCGCATCTCTTATGTATCCTGCATTGGTAGGTGGGTTCTTTACCACTAGCACCTCCTGGGAAGCTCTGATAGTTGGGCTACTTCCAAATAATTGCCATCCAGATGCAGGTGCACAGTGTGCAGATGGTGGAAGCAATACTCCTAACTGTGCAGTCACTTAAGTGAAGTATTTTTTTGCTGCAGTGGGCTGCTCATTCTATAAGCACATATGTAACTAAAATGACAGGTATGCATACACGTTTGATTTTTTAAATTTAACATAATGAAATTAAAAGACGCTTACTCCTTGGAAGGAAGGTTATGACCAACCTAGATAGCATATTCAAAAGCAGAGACATTACTTTGCCAACAAAGGTCCATCTAGTCAAGGCTATGGTTTCTCCAGTGGTCATGTATGGATGTGAGAGTTGGACTGTGAAGAAGGCTGAGCACTGAAGAATTGATGCTTTTGAACTGTGGTGTTGGAGAAGACTCTTGAGAGTCCCTTGGACTGCAAGGAGATCCAACCAGTCCATTCTGAAGGAGATCAGCCCTGGGATTTCTTTGGAGGGAATGATGCTAAAGCTGAAACTCCAGTACTTTGGCCACCTCATGTGAAGAGTTGACTCATTAGAAAAGACTCTGATGCTGGGAGGGATTGGGGGCAGGAGGAGAAGGGGACGACAGAGGATGAGATGGCTGGATGGCATCACTGATTCAATGGACGTGAGTTTGAGTGAACTCCGGGAGTTGGTGCTGGACAGGGAGGCCTGGCGTGCTGCGATTCATGGGGTCGCAAAGAGTCAGACACGACTGAGTGACTGAACTGAACTGAATACATACAAATGTATTGCTATATCTGTTGCTTAGTTTATGAACACAGACTTCTTTATTTCCTCTGTGTGAAGATAATGTATTCTTTTTTTTAAATAATTGGTGGATAACTGCTTAGCAAAGTTGTACTGGTTTCTGCTATACAACAGCGAGAATCAGCTGTGTCTATATATCCTGTCCCTCATAAGCCTCCCTCCCATCCATTCCCATCCCACCCGTCTATGTTGTCACAGAGCTCCACTACAGGGAGCACGGATTCCATCCCTGGTCAGGGAACTGAGTTCCCACATGCATGGAAAAGATATATTAGGATGAAAAAAAAGAATATTATGTTAATTGTCTTGCCTTGAAAAGAGAGCAAAGGAAGATCATGAGACTGTTTAAATTGCTAAGTTTTAGAAGGTATTCTATGAGGTAAAAGAATTATAGCCTGTAACCAGAGACAGAGATTTCCTTGTTTACTTTTGCTGTTTCTAAACTTTGCGTTGTTTAGCAAGACAATAGAATTGAAACAGTAAGGAGCAGTTCCCATCATATGACATTTTCCAGGGCATAAATAAATCAATTGAGAGGAGGCCTCTAAAAAAAAGTGTGTTAAGTGACTTCAGTCATGTCCGCCTCTTTGTGATCCTATGGACTGTAGCCCACCAGGCTCCTCTGTTCATGGGAATCTCTAGGCAAGAATACTGGAGTGAGCTACCATTTCCTCCTTCAGGAAATCTTCCTGATCCAGGGATCAAACTTGTGTCTCTTTCATCTCTTGCAAAGAGGAGGCCTCTATTTATGTTGTCTTATCTTTAAGAAGGATGCCTTATAGCTCCCAGTTCTAATGACAGAAGCAGGACATTAAATGCTGAATCTTGGTCTCATTGGGCCCCAAGTGGCTGGGATATTAAGTCCTACTTGCTCAGGCAACCTGAGCCCCGCTGTCCTCAAATCTCCCACCAGCTAGAGCCTCCAGCAAGGGTTTCTGCAGATGTTCCCCCTAAATCTCAGATTGTGCACTCTTCCTCCTGGGAGAGACTTCCACACGAGGACAGAAAGCTGGGAGAAAGGCAGGCACTCATGTTGCTTCCCGTGTTATTTACTAAACTCTCTAAAAGATAAGAATCTACCTTAAGAGCCTGGGTTCTAAATTTGGTTTGCCCACACAGGTGCGTTAGGTCATGGGTGTGGAAGAATATGAGAATTCTAAAATAGAAACAGCTTATTTCTCCCATGAGCTCTGCACCAGGCCTGCTGCTGCTGCTGCTGCTAAGTCGCTTCAGTCGTGTCCGACTCTGTGAGACCCCATAGACAGCAGCCCACCAGGCTTCCCCGTCCCTGGGATTCTCCAGGCAAGAACACTGGAGTGGGTTGCCTTACCCTCATCCAGCAGGGGTCTTCCCGACCCAGGGACTGAACCCTGCACCAGACCTAGACATGACAATTACCCCCGGTTTACACATGAGGAAATGAAGCTTAGAGAGTTCAATAACTTGCCCGAGGTCACACAGTAAAAAAGTAGCAAGCACAGCACTTGAATGATAAGTTCTCCCACCTCCTGCCCCACTGGCCTGGAATACATGTTTCCTAGCAAAGCCATTATCAAAGCCCTTTAAAGTCCAGGGACAAGAAGCCATGTAATGAGAGATTAGGGGAGAACAGCTATGACCCCTGTGCCCTCATTCTATTGCATTCTTTCTGGGCTCTGCGCCCTATATTCTATATATATATCTGTAAGTGTCTATGACTCTTGACTTCTTTAGTACTTCCTGTCCTCTTCTTCAGAACTGCCTCCTTTTTGACTCTGGGCTCCCTTCTTCCCCTCCCTATGTCCCTCTCCTATTAGCGCTCTGAGCTCTCTAGCTCTCAGAACATTTCTGGCCACTGGTCCAGGTCTGTGATCACTGCTTTGCTGGATTTTTCAGCTGCCAGTTTTCTACAGACTCATTCTGGTCCTGCCGTAAGCATGATCCTGCTTGTCTTGTCCTCAACTTCACGTTGAGGCTCCACAGGTCCTGATTCTTACTCTGTCTTTCCTCAGTAATCTCTAGGACTTTCTTTTTTTGTCAGTTTAAATTTTACTTTATATTGGGTTATACAATAAGTCCCTCTACCTACAAACCTTCAAGTTGTAAACTTTCAAAGATGTGAACATGTCCCTGTATGCCAGCTGTTGTACTGTGTACTGCACTTTTCAAAGTATTTTACTGCAAGATTAAAAATGTTATTTTTGTGTGTTTTTTTTTAAATGTAGTATTTGCGTGGAAAGTGTTATAAACCTATTACAGAACAGTTCTATATAGCTGATTGTGTTAGTTAGATACCTAGGCTAACTTTGTTGGACTTAATAACAAGTTGAACTTATGAATACACTCTTGGGATGGAACTCTTTGGTATGTAGGGAACTTACTGTAGTTGAATTACAATGTTGTGTTAGTTTCAGGTGTGCAGAGAAGCAATTCAGTTACACATGTATATATATCTATTATTTTTCAGATTCTTTTCCATATAGGTTAGTGCAGAATATTGAGTAGAGTTCCCTGTGCTATACAATAGTACCTTGTTGATTTTCTATTTTATGTATACTAGCGTGTATATGGAGAAGGCAATGGCACCCCACTCCAGTACTCTTGCCTGGGGAATCCCAGGGACGGGGGAGCCTGGTGGGCTGCCGTCTATGGGGTCGCACAGAGTCGGACACGACTGAAGCGACTTAGCAGCAGCAGCAGCAGCAGTGTGTATGTAGCAGTCCTGAACTCCTAATTTATCCTGCCACCCCAAGTTCCCCCTTTGGTAACCATACACTTGTTTTCAAAGTCTGTGAGTCTGTTTCTGCTTTGTGAATAAGTTCATTTGTATCATTTTTTTTAGATCCCACATATAAGTGATGTCAAAATATATTTGTATCTAAGACTTTCAATACCTGACCTCCCTATTTCTCTAATTTTTCCTCAAAGGATTAATACGTGTAACAGCTTATACTGCCATTCAGGTATCTGACGGTTTAAGTTTGACTTTAATGAAAATTTTTTCCAAATTAGAAAAGTATAGGTAGTCAAAGGAGGATGGAATCAGAAAAATATGAATTTGAGCCACAGAAGCTTCACTTACAACTTGTATAACCTCTAGGATAAGTCACATTATTGGTGGGATGCAGATTTTCTACCTATAAAATAATGCACCACAAGTTACCCAGTGGATCCTGTGATATGCTGCTCGGATCTCCTCAGAACCAAAGCAATCATTCCCCAGTTGCTCGAAGCATTAGTGGTCGACAGCTCTCAGCTGAGTCTGTCTCTAGGCACTGCCTTCAGCAAGTTCCTTCCCTGAGGGCCACCCACACCTAACAACTGGTCAGTTGGTCAATGAGTATCGAAGTCCTATCTCTTTGCCTCAGTTTAGAGCAGCCCTTGAGGAGCATCCCAGCTCCAGAGCTCCTCGTAGAGTCAGCTAAGCCTTTATGCAAGAAGTGCATCCAGAGTTCAACTTTTCTGTCTGCTCAGTTCTGCATTCCTTGCTTTCCACAGGTGAGGATTCCACAAGTACTCCCCAGTAAATTCCTGCACACACATCTCCATCGCAGTCTATGCTGGGAAGACCTGACCTAAGATATCTCATATATTTTTTGAATGTTGAGACAACATAGGGTATATAAAGCACAGTATCTGATATAGTATGGACATTCAATGTTTGCTATTTCTCTTCTTATTTTTCTGTTCTTTCACTTATTCCTAGTGATAGTTGGTCTAGTGAACCTAGGCTTTCCAACCTGATCAAAACTCCTTTTCACAGACAAATAGTTAAATACATGCTTGGGAAAGTCTTTCATCCTCTTGATGGGAGCCACCAAAAATTTTAAGCTGGTGAGTGACCAGGTCATATTACTGTTTAGAAAGATTACTTTGGCCATAGTGTAGGAGAAATCTAGGTAAAACTAGAGGCTGGGAGATGATTAGAAGAAATAATGGTCTCCACTAAGAAGTGGCAATGAGGTAGGGGAGAAGGAGGTCCCTTGGAGAATTATTTTAAAGCTGGATTTGGTAGGGTTTGGCAACTGATAGGATGTGGTGTGTAAAGGAGAAGGGCCTCTAAAGTGGCCTTTAGACTTATGGTGCAGTTTCTAGGCATATAGAACAATGTCATTCTCTGAGATAGGACGTATGGGAGGTGGAAATAACTTTGGGGCAAAATGTGGATCAAGAGCATGAATTACTTTGTTTGCTCAGGATATGTTCAGTTGAAGTGGTTATGGTTCATCCAGATGGAGACTTCCAGCGGGTACATGAATATTTAGAGCTGAATGTCAGAGGAGAGGTATAATCTGGAAAAGAAAACAGCAACAACAACAACAAAAAAAAACCCTTAGAAGCCACCTTTCCAATTCCCTTTTCTCACTCTCAGAAAGCTGAGGTTTAGAGGTTAACACTTTTGAGGGACTTGCCAGAGCCACATGGCTAGTTTCTGTCAAGCCATGACCAGAAATCAGGTCTCCAGGGTCAGTGCACCCATCCCTTAACTGAGTTTGCTCTATATTTATGTTTCCCCAATCGAACAACAGCTGCCATACAGTAGAATGAACATACTGATTACAACCATTCTCTGAGGAAGGGCTGGCCTCTCCTCTCCACATCATCTCTGAAATTATACCTCAGTGACATCCTGGAAATCATCAGACCCAGGGAGGTCCTATTTAGTCACCAAATTTGCATTTCCACAGGTGCCTCCCAGACCCTCTTCACTTCCTCTGAGAGTCATATCTCTGTTGTGTAGGCCATACCCATGACAGCTTTCGTGTGGAGTCCACAGACGTGAATGAAAAATTCATAAAAGCAAGAATAGAAAGAAGGTGTTAGGAGGGCACAGAAATCATGTAATCAATTCCTTCTTACTTTACATTTGGAGAAACTTAGGCTAAGATCTTGTTCTGGATAATTTATTGAGGTTGTCTTATTTAATCCCTGTAAAAAGATTATCTACATTTTTTAACACCAGGAAACTGAGACCAGAAAGTTTACCTTTCCTGAAGTTCTAAAACTGGTGGATTTGGAACTCAAACCTAGGACTGTCTGGTTCCAAAGGGTATGCTGTCTCCCTTATACCATGCAGTCTTCTAGAGGTTCCCATTGTGTGTGGTTCCAGGTCTTAAGTCTAAGCAAGGATACCAAACATGTTTATTCCAGGGCTTTCCCTAAGAGCCAGTAAGATCTTCAATGTTGCCATCTTAGCAGACCCTGCAGAATTCAGTGATCTGAGGTTTAAGAGAATCCAGGAGACTTTTATGAACAAAAAATATGGTCAAGCCCAAGGGAGGGCCTAGTGGGCATCAGCAAATCCCAAAGTAAGAAGAAAACATTTTTGGCTTTCAGCCTCAACTCTGCTGGTAACTTGTTACATGACCTTGGGCATACCACTTCCCTCTCTTGGTTTTCCAAGACTGAAGAAAATATGGGGAAATGTAAATTTTCTGGGCTTCCCTGATGATGATTTTCAAGTCTTCTCCGTAATAATCATCTCCATCACAAGGGGATGGAAAGCGGTGATGTGTGGGGAGAGACTCATCCCTAAGAAGTGGTTTGGGGGCTTTAGAGAAGCCACAAATAGTTTGAATCTTGACAAATCTGTAGGAGTTTGTTAGGAGGGGGAGGGGAGATTCCAGGAAGTGTAAAAGCTTGAGCAAAGGCACTGAGTGAGTTTGGGGAACTGTGAGTATTTCAGGAAGATTGCAGCACTTGCTGCAAAGGAAGGGGCCAGGCTAGAAATTAGATAAGAGAAATCAACAGAAGCCAAGTCATGTAGGCATTAATAGTAATCTTGAGGCCCTCTAAAGAGTTTATCCTTGAAGATTGTAAGCATAGAAATGTCACAAACTAGTGCTTTAAAAAAACAAAAAACAAAAAAAACACCCTTCTGCTCTGTATTTCTTTCCTCTGCCAGATAATAGCACAGCAAAGAAAGGGTCTGCTCCTGCTGCCTGGGAACTGGAATGGAAAGACATCTGTGGAATAGGCCCTCCAGAGCCACAGCCCACCTGTAGCCCCTACCTATCTGTTATTCCATGGCAGCCCTCTTCTCTTCTTGATTGAGTTTACCGAAAAATCTTAAGAGCACTGTTATCCACACCTCGTAGAGCTGCAAAGTCAATTAACTGCCTCTAATTGTCTTTGAGAAACACTCCCAGGGGAAAGATTTTCACACTGTATGATTTTCCAACCAGGTTTAATAAAGACAACTTTGCAGATGGGGTCTTTCAAGGAGCCACCGGATGAAATAGGACAGTTCTCTGGGAATGAGATTTTAAAGGAGTTCCAATCCTTTCTACTCCTTCAGTGGCTCCTTCAGGCTGTTGGTTTTCACCTTAACTATGGACTTTTGGTTTTAAAAGCAACAGAAAAGCTAGAGACTATAGAATGGGAAGAGAGCAGGTTAAAATACCTTAAAGCTCACTGTTCTTACTGGGATTCAGCCATTTTTTGTTTGTTTGTTTTTTGTTTGATAAACATCCCTGAATTATTGTAAGCTTTTGGTCAATTTTTAGAATTTGGAAAAAGTTGATTCTGATCATTCCCCACCCACCCAGTTTTCTCATTGCTTTTATAGATGAGAGCATTTTAGGAGGTCCATACACTGTCACTTTTTGCTTACGTCTACTATTTGCAGGTGTGTGCAATTCTCTTTCTACTAAGGAAATTCCCATATACTAGGTTGACTTTTGAAAACTGTCATAAAAATATTTTTATGACTACATCTTTTCTTCATTTATTGAAGTGATTGTATGCTTTTTCCCATTTAATGGGCCAAATGTGTTAATCACATAAGTAGACTGTTAAAGGTTAAACCATCTTTTCATTCCTGGGATAAACGAAGGGTATATCTTTTTGAGTTAATGAATTCAGTTTGTTAATATTTTATTTAAAATTTCTATACACAAGTGAGGTTGGCCTATAATACAGAGAGCTGAAAGAAGAATAACCATCACTTGGACAACTGAGCTCAGAGAAGTCTGTAACCATGATGTGACTTGACTCTATGTACATAAGTTAGCTCTAACTTTTAGTTGGTTCCTCTTGGGTAGCAGGTAAATCCATTTGAGGCTTCATATGTTGAATCAGTTAGTGTTAGGATTAGATGAGTTGTAAAAGTGTGAAAAAGAGCGGCTTAAGCAAGATACATGTTTGTTATTCCCTCAACTAGGCAGCATTGAGGAATGGGGAGTGTTATGGGCTGAATTGTATCCTCCCCAAATTCATATGTTCAAGTGCTTACCCTACCCACACCCCCCCAACAGAACCTCCTAAAATGTGACTGTATTTGAGATGGGGATCTTTAAAGAAGCAGATAAGATAAAGTGAGGCCATTAGGGTGGGCCCTCATCCAGTAGGACTGGTGTCCTTGTAAGAAGAGATTGGGACACAGATACTTACAGAAGGAAGATGACATGAAGTCAGGGAGAAGATGGCCATCTACACACCAAGGACAGAAGCCTCAGCAGAAACCAACCGTGCTGACTCCTTGATCTCTGACTTATAACTTTCAGAATTGTGAGAAAATAGATTCCTGTTATTTAAGTCACCCAAACTGTGGTACTTAGTTTTGATAGCCCAAGAAGACTGATACAGGGACTTATTGTTGCTGACTGGGCTTCCCATGTGGTGATAGTGGTAAAGAACCCACCTGCCAATGCAGGAGATGAAAGAGTGATGGGTTCAGTCCCTGGGTTGGGAAGACCCCTGCTGGATGAGGGTAAGGAAACCCACTCCAGTGTTCTTGCCTGGAGAATCCCATGGACAGAGGAGCCTGGTGGCCTATAGTTCATGGGGTCGCACAGAGTCGGACACGACTGAAGTGACTTAGCATGCATGTATACAACTAAGCTAAAAGAGATAAAGGTAGGCAGTTAATTTTGCTATGGTGATTCTTTGGATATCTCTAGAATATCTGAGATATGGTAGTTCTATTAATACTATCCTTATGTTGTATCCTTTGTTCTCTTAGTTCAAAATGGCACTGAAGCTCCCTCCATTCATTTTTGTCCCAGGCAGCAGGATGAAGGAAGAAATGGAAAATACCTTCCCAGTCATTCCCAGAAATCCCACACAATCCCTGCTTGCATAGCAATGGCTCAAACATAGTTACATATAAATAAGTTGGGAAATGCACCCTTTACATGACTGGAACATGTTCAACTACATATCAGTTTGGTATAGAAAAAAAGGAAGATAAATTATTTAGTAAGTAATTACGAGTCTCTGCCACTCACAGAATGGCTTGACCATGGAAGTAAGGACATCTTTGTAATCGGATTATGGGAAGAAGGTGGAGGAGCATGTGCTTATATAACACAATGCTGGCAGTCTAGGAGAATAGAGGGGGCATCTACTAACATTATGTGCTCATCTTTTCTCTGAGAACAGTGTCATAGTAGTATTTATTCTTTACATTTATTAAAAGTTAAAGGCAAATTTCTTGATCTGGGTGCTAATTATAGAGGTATGTTTCCTTTGTAGAAATTTACCAAGTGCTTTTCAAAACATATTAATATGTACATTAATATGTAATATTCTCATAAATAAAGACAATGAAAAAAGGTGATTGGGAGAACATACTGCCTTTTAAATATTTGTTTCAAATCCTTCCCTAGTTTTGTCCATTTGAGTTAGAACATTAGGAACCTATTTTATTTCCCCTTTGTACAGAAGTATACAATTATTTAGCATATAAATATATTTATATTACGTTATTATTATATATTGGAGAAGGAAATGGCAGCCCACTCCAGTGTTCTTGCCTGGAGAATCCCAGGGACAGAGGAGCCTGGTGGGCTGCCGTCTATGGGGTCGCAGAGAGTCAGACACGACTGAAGCGACTTAGCGGCAGCCATGCAGCAGCATTATCACAGATAAACACATAATAAAATTTATATATCTATTTATCAGGATTATTACTGAGGCCCACAGATCTGCCTATAAAGCCTTGGTATTATACTATATTAATTATTCTGAATCTAGAAAAAACATAAAATAAAACCAAATTAACATCTGGAACTTTTCAATGAAATACTTTGTTTCACAATTTTATAACTTGCCTCCTCATCCTGCAGAAAATTCATGTAGAACCACTTCTACCAGTACCTATAACATCCTTGAAATTTCCCATATATCAGTGAAAGCAACCTTTCAAAGCACAAATCTGACTCCCCAACTTTCCTGCTCAAAGCCAATCAATGGCTTGCCAATGTTTTAGGATAAAATTCCCAAGATCCTGCATGATATGGTCCCTGCGACCCCATAAAGTCTTGTATCCTGCCATGCTTTCTCTAGCTTTCCCAGACACACTGGTCTTCTCTCAGTCTGAATTTCGGGAATGACAAGCCTCTCCTGAATTGTGGTTTTCTGAATTCAATCTTGTATCTCTGGTGCTGATTCAAGGAGAGAGGAGGTAGGAATTAGAGCTGCATCTCTATAGGTACTGATCTACAGATCTGTCTGATAGTACCAATAACTGTGACTCTTCTTAGAAATTCATAAGAGGATGGGGTTGATTCTTCTCCAGCCTTACCTCTCCAGAGCCCTTACAAGAGACTGGAGAGGGATCATGGGCTCTTTTCATAGTACCTCCTGCCTGTGTAGTTTTTCTCTTAAGAAGGACACCCCAGTCTACTATGTGTATATATATAAAGGTCTTTACTGAATTGTCCATGGGATTTCAAAAGCCTGGAGAACTCTAGCAGAAACAGTGGTCACAGGAATTTGCATATAAAGCAGAATGTCACAAGTCTGGAAGTGAAGCTGATTCACCTTGGTGGGGAACCCTAAAAATTTACCTCCTAAATCTTGCTACCTAGAAGACAGTATTTAGCTTTTCTCTTGATTCTTTAATTTACTCCAAAACCCTTCAGCAAGATTCTCCCTCACCTTTTTTGTTTGGGTATCTTGCATATAACCAGCTGATACATGAGTTAGTTTCTGCCCTTTCAGTCCTTTCCCATCTTTTGCAAATACAAATGCCCTAGCTTTGCCCTGATGTTGCTTGAAATTCTCCTTTGCTCAATCAAAGTTGATTTTGGAGTGGAGAAAAGTAAGCTGTAGTCTAAAGGATGAGGGAGGAAATGGGTTCATTCTATTCTGATTGAGTCTCCTTGTCAGTGAAATTTTGCAGCTGATTTTCTCACTAGTATTCTTACGAAATAAGTAGATGTCAGTCATATTACGAAAATGAGATTTTTTTCCCCTGTGGGATCTTAGTTCCCTGACCCGTTCTCCCTGCAGTAGAAGCCTAGAGTCCCAACCTCTGGACGGCCATGGAAATCCCAGGAAAATGATTTTTCTCATCATCTGACCCAACTTTTGTGACATCAAAGCCCCAGAATTATTGTGCTAAGGAAAATTTGATTCTCTGAGAACTGATTTGTTTTTCAAGAGCCTCCATCCAAGATGGCTCTCTGTTTTCCACCTAGAAATGTGGTGGTAGCTTATTTTGGATACCTTTTAATTCAGGCCTTTCCAACAACCGGGTTGACTTTTTTCTTCCAGAGCATCCCTGCTTCATTCTCCTTTCTTCTTTCTTGAAGTCTCCTCCACACACTGTTCCTTCAACTATCTAATATTTCCTCATTTTTCAGCCTCTGATTCCAAAGGAAAGTTCTCTTGAACCCTCAAAACCAGACCCAACTTCCTGGTCTGCATTTGCTCAACTCTTACAAGTTCATCTGTAGAGCAGTTGTCATATCTGACTTCTGTTGCATTGTTACAATTGAAATTAAATTACTGATTTTACTTAGTGCTGTCTTCCAGAGTAGACTATAATCTGCATGAAGACTAGGGATGTGTCTGTCTTTTTATGTGCTATATCAGGATGGTGTTTGAATCATAGCAGCTGCTAAATAAATACACATAACCACTTTTTAAAATAGTCTGAACTTGATTGGTTGGGAGCTAACATCTAAGACTGAGTACCCTTTACATCAGGACTATGTCAAACTGCCTTCTGTCACTTAAGGATGTTTTAGAAAAATCCCTCAGTTTCATTTTTATCACTTCTAGTAACTTAACAGTACAGTTCAATGTAAAACTCCCCTTTAACCTCTTCCTGTCACTCCAGCTCAGGCTTATCTCATGGTCCAAAAATCTATAATAGGGAGGTGGATATGGTTTGAACACCCCCACATCCTCCTAGTTTGCCTCATCCATTTCCAGCTTCTGACGTGGTTTCAAGTTAGGGAAGAATGGGCCAAACTCTATCTTAGTTACTTGGCTTCTTCGTTATCTCTGTTTCTCTGGTAGGGATGATGCTGAGGGGCCTGGGCAAGGGACCGTGCTGTATAGCTTACCCAGCCAGAGCACGGGAGAACGGGCAGAGCAGCTGGTGAAAGACAATAATACTGATCCACTATAGACGGCTTCTCTGACACATGCCTGAATGCTGGCTGTTGTGTGGAGCATGAGTTGGAGAGCCTTGGCAGTGGTGGGGGTGAGGCGCCTTCCACTGAAGAGTGCCGATGTGGGAGATGTCCTCTGACGTGGCTGCTTCCTGCCTTCTCCCAACTCAGCTCCCACTGATGGTGTACTATACACCCTCTCGGTGCTGAGATCTGCCTTCCTGGTGGCCAAGGTGGCAAAACAACTAAGACCACGTACTGTCTGCCAAGTCCATTGTGGAAACTCCTACATATCAAGCTGTGAGTATATAGGCTGCTTTTTCATCTAGCTCCAATGAAGCCCATCCGCACTAGAGGCCATGCTCCACGACAAGAGAAGCCACTGCAATGGGAAGCCCACACACTGAAGCTAGAGAGTAGCCCCACACTCTCCGCAACTAGAGAATGCCCATGTGCAATAATGAAGGACCAGCATAGCTAAAAATAAACAAAATTTCAAAAGAAGTGGGGTGAAGAGTGCTGGGGTGATTGCTGAGGCAGCAAAGTCAGTTCACAGTCATCCCTGACTAAGCCTAGACATTTGCTGTCCCTGACTTATTTGTAGCTCTCTTTATTTTTTTTTTAATTTTTTTTAAATTTTATTTTATTTTTAAACTTAACATAATTGTATTAGTTTTGCCAAATATCAAAATGTAGCTCTCTTTAGAATGTGAGATCTCTTTCTGTTTCTAAATCTGAGACATTTGGAAAAATTCTGCCAGGATATCACCCTCCTTTCCTTCTCAAGTTAAATTTTCCAGATATCAGTTGAGAGGATAAGCCAAAGTGTTTGTTGTGCTGTCTGTTCCATCCTCTGCCCCAGCTGGGCTCCCATGCACAGAGGTCACTGTGGTGGGAAGCATTTATGGGGGGGGGGGGTGTCACATTTCTTATTTCATTAAGGAGGAAAAGAATCCATCCAAGGCACTGACTATCAGGAGATGTACAGACTCTGATCAGCAGATGGAACATCAGAGGCAGAAATGTCTGGGTAAAAGGCAGGAGTGATGAAAGAAACAATCAGTAGGGTGAGGTAGAACAGAGGAATGAAAAATTAAGAGATGGGAAAACGGAATAGAAAATGAGGGTGACAGAAATTTGGAAAGAGAGAAGATAACAGAGGAGAAAGGAGGGAAGACTAAGAGATGGGGTGATGCTGAGGGGCCTGGGCAAAGGGGCTGTGCTAAATCGCTTACCCAGCTGGAGCATGGGAGGATGGGCAGAGCAGCTGGTGAAAGACTGTAAGGGCCTGTGGTTGCCACTTTCCAGCTGGTGCAGGTGATTACGGGCTAAATTTTCCCCTGCCCACCATGCAATCTGCTGAGAAGCTGCAGGGAGTAAGGGAGAAAAGCAGGAGGTTGAGGGAGGGGAGAGCACACCTCTCCAGGTGGAGGGTCTGCCACCTTAACAAATGCACTTAAACATAACCCAGAGGCACTGGAGGAGGTTGATACTGTTGTTTCTGGACAAGAAGTAAAGATAAAAGATGGAACCTTTCTAAGACCACTTTGGTCTCAGCAAGAGTCATGTAAGTACACATGGTCAAGGAAGTTATTTAAATCCAAAACCCAGTGAAGAATTTTGGGAAGACTTCTCCCAACTCCCAGCACTGCCCCCTAAAGGAGAGTGTTCAAGAGAAGAACTCATCACAGAGCTGGGCACATAGATGACCTCCATCAATGTTAGTTCTTATTAAGCAGCCCCCAACATGGAGCTTCAGCAACAAGCATGGCCAAGCACTCACTAAATATGGGCAGGGAATGAATGAACTCACTCATCCAAGAGTCCTGGTTTAGTTTGCCTGGTCCCACCGCCAGGGCCTTGTGCAGAGCCAGATATGAAAACCGTATCCTCTCAGTTCATAGGAGCTCTTGGCCTTGCAAACCTTCCTTGTGCTGCCTGTTGTGACTAACTGGTCTCTAGTGGTATAGGTGATGCGCCTGAGGACACTAGGAACCTGGGAGGGACCACTGGAAAATTTAACTTGAGAAGGAAAGGAGGGTGATATCCAGGAGCAGAGCAGGGCAGGCAGTGGAAGAGAGAACAAAGTCCCATGGACAGGCCTAGAACCATGAAGCTATGTTCAAAGCAAGGAAGCTTATAGACGTCTTCTTGCACCTTATGGCTCGGAAAGTGGTCCATGTACAGCAACATTAGCATCCCATAGGGGTCTTGTTAGAAATACAGAATCTTGATCTCCACCCTAGGCCTGCTGATCCAGAGTTTGCATTTTAACAAGATCCCAAGGTGATTTGCTACCGTTAAAGTGAAGGTTTGAGGAGTACTGATCTAATCCAAGGCTTTTTAAATTTAAACTTGCTTCGGTGGAGCCACCAGACAGCACTGCTTGAAACGTTGATAATCATCCCACTAAGTTTTGAAACATAGAAACATATGAGGGTCTGGGGAATACATGCGAATCTGGTTTCAGCCCTGTACTGGAACTACCAGAGACGCAATCCCTTTGGGATAGGCTATCAGGCATCCTTGAGGCAAACTGAGCTTCATGGGCATGAAACCTAAGCAATCAAACAGGGCCCTGTGCTCAGAAGGGCTCCGCACTTCATTTAGTACTCTGTTGTCATCATCTTGAAATTCTTTTTTCCTCCCCTTTTAAAATATAATTTTTATTTTATATTAGAATATCCATTCATGCTAAGTCGCTTCAGTCATGTCTGACTCTTTTTGACTCTATGGACTATAGCCTGCCAAGCTCCTCTGTCCATGGGATTCTCCAGGCAAGAATACTGGAGTGGGTTGCCAGTCCCTTCTCCAAGGGATCTTTCCAACCCAGAGATTGAACCCATAACTCCAATGCCTCCTGCATTGGCTTTACCACTAGCCACATGGGAAACCCATATTGGAGTATAGTTGATTTACACTGTTGTGTTAGTTTCAGATGTACAGCTAAGTGATTCAGTTATACCTATACATATATCCATTCTTTTTCAGATTCTTTTCCCACATAGGTTGTTACAGAATACTGAATAGAATTCCATGTGCTATATGGTAGGTCCCTGTTGATTATCTATTTTATATATAGTAGTGTGTATATGGCATTCCCAAACTCCTAATTTATCCCTCGCCCTATACTTCCCTGCTAGCAACCACAAGTCTGCTTTCAAGGTCTGTTTCTGTTTTGCAAATAAGATCATTTGTATAATTTTTTAAGATTCTGCTGCTGATGCTGCTAAGTCACTTCAGTTGTGTCCAACTCTGTGTTACCCCATAGATGGAGACCCACCAGGCTCCCCTGTCCCTGGGATTCTCTGGGCAAGAACACTGGAGTGGGTTGCCATTTCCTGATCCAATGCATGAAAGTGAAAAGTCAAAGTGAAGTCTCTCAGTCGTGTCCAATTCTTAGTGACCCCATGGACTGCAGCCTACCAGGCTCCTCCGTCCATGGGATTTTCCAGACAAGAATACTGAAGTGGGTTGCCATTCCTTCTCCAACGCATGAAAGTGAAAAGTGAAAGTGAAGTCATTCAGTCGTGCCCGACTCTTAGTGACCCCATGGACCGCAGCCTACCAGGCTCCTCGGTCCATGGGATTTTCCAGGCAAGAGTACTGGAGTGGGGTGCCATTGCCTTCTCCGAGGCAAGAGTACTACATGTAAATAATATCCTGTAATATTTGGAGTTGAAATTCCTAATAATTTTATCTTTCCATTTGTATTGTAAGTGAAGTTCATTGGAACAAGGGGGCACACTCTTGAGCAGTTCTGTACAGTATGTGTCAATACCTGTTCCTTATGGCCTCATTCATGGTACCCCACAGTTATAGGAGTTAAGTGAGACTCAAATGAGTACAAAGGAGACTCAAATTGGGTATGCATGTATGAGCTATTAAACATGAATTGAGTAATTTCAATGATTCTACATACAAATTAAATGTTCTTATATTTCTTTCTAAGCTGACATTGAACAATATAAACAGTAAAACTCATAGTAATAATTTAAAATTTTAATTTTCCTTTACTTACAACAACATTAAATAGCAAGTTTAAAAGTACCATCCCAAGAAGAGAGCCTGAGGAAGGAAAAGACTTTATTTTGTACATTTAATGGCTTAAAGCTCAACATTCAGAAAACTAAGATCTTGGTATCCAGTCCCATCACTTCATGGCAAATAGATGAGGAAACAGTGGCTGACTGTTTTTTTGAGCTCCAAAATCACTGCAGATGGTGATTGCGGCCATGAAATTAAAAGACACTTACTCCTTGGAAAAGAAGTTATGACCAACCTAGATAGCATATTAAAAAGCAGAGACATTACTTTGTCAACAAAGGTCTGTCTAGTCAAAGCTATGGTTTTTCCAGTAGTCATGTATGGATGTGAGAGTTGGACTATAAAGAAAGCTGAGCCCCAAAGAATTGATGCTTTTAAACTGTGGTGTTGGAGAAGACTCTTGAGAGTCCCTCGAACTACAAGGAGATCCAACCAGTCCATCCTAAAGGAGGCCAGTCCTGAGTGTTCATTGGAAGGACTGATGCTGAAGCTGAAACTCCAGTACTTTGGCCACCTCATGCAAAGAGCTGACTCATTGGAAAAGACCCTGATGCTGGGAGGGATTGGGGGCAGGAGGAGAAGGGGAGGACAGAGGATGTGATGGCTGGATGGCATCACCAACTCGATGGACGTGGGTTTAGGTGGACTCTGGGAGTTGGTGATGGACAGGGAGCCTGGCGTGCCGCGGTTCATGGGTCACAAAGAGTCGGACACGACTGAGCGACTGACCTGAACTGAATGGCACTCTTTTTCTGCTTTTTGATGGTTGAATGGCATCACTGAGCCAATGAACATGAGTTTGAGCAAGCTCCAGGAAACAATGAAGGACAGGGAAACCTGGCGTGCTGCAGTTCATGGGGTTGCAAAGAGTCGAATACGACTTAGCAGCTGAACAACAATGGCACTCTTTTTCTACTTTTTGAACAAGTATTCCCAAGTTTTCACTTTTCACTGAGCCCCACGTATGTGTACCTGACACTGCCTCAGAGATGGGAGAGGCAGAGAAGAGTTGCTGCAGGGGCACCTAAGCTGTCTCAGGTGGGATTGCTGCAAGTTTTAAGTAACTAGAATCAGTAGAAACATGATGCCTGGAGAAACGTGCCTGTTTCTTAGCAGCCCAGGAACATGCTAATTTATACTATAAAATGGCTTCTCTTTCTTTTTACTCTTTCTCCAAGAATTGCTCTTTTATTCCATTCATGTATATGTATGCATGCATGCCTGTGTGTGTGTGTGTGTATGTGTGTGTTTTTCTCCCAACAAAACTTCCTCCTCTGCCAAAATAATAGAAGGAAAAGGGGATGATGCTGCATACAGAAAGGAGAACTAGACAGTTTGATTGGAGGATGCGAGATGATCGGAGGTGAGTTTGGGATGGGTGTGCAAGCTGGTCTGAAGGAAAGAGAGGGATGTCTTAGGGAGCCCAGGCCATCTTCTTGTAACAAACAAACCCAAACTTTCTTACCATGCATGTCCAATGCAGATCAGACAGCCAGCTTCCAAACAATTGCTTGGATCCAGGTTCATTGCATTATGTGGTTCCACTTCTGAGTCCCTCACTTCTTGTTACATCAATTCCACCCACTTTCTATTGGCTAAAACCAGGCACTTGGCCCCAGTTAAATGAAAAGGGAGCTTGGAAAAAGTTTTTCTATTGATTGATGTATTAGTCAGTGTTCTCCAGAGAAATGGAACCAATAACATACCACATACACACACAAATACATACACATGCACACACATATACAGAGATTTATTATGAGGAATTGGCTCATGTAATTATGGAGGTTTACAAGTCTCAAGACCTGAGTCGGCAAGCTGGAGACCCAGGAGAGCTGATAGTGTCAGGAAAACCCAAATATCCTAGCTTGAAGACAGTCAAGAGGAGTTCTAAACTTGTGGGAGGATAAGCCTTTTTGTTCTTTTTTTGTCCTGTTTTTTTTAAAAAATTGTTTAATCGGGGGATAATTACTTTAAATATTGTGTTGGTTTCTGTCATGCATCAACATGAATCAGCCATAGGTATACATATATCCCCTTTGTCTTGAATCTCCCTCCCACCTCTCATCCCATCCAGCTCTCTGCTACTGCTGCTGCTGCTGCTAAGTCACTTCAGTCGTGTCCGACTCTGTGCAACCCCATAGATGACAGCCCACCAGGCTCCCCCATCCCTGGGATTCTCCAGGCAAGAACATTGGAGTGGGTTGCCATTTCCTTCTCCAATGCATGAAAGTGAAAAGTGAAAGTGAAGTCGTTCAGTCGTGTCCGACTCTTAGCGACCCCATGGACTGCAGCCCACCAGGCTCCTCCGTCCATGGGATTTTCCAGGAAAGAGTACTGGAGTGGGGTGCCATTGCCTTCTCCAATCCAGCTCTCTAGGTCACCACAAAGCACTGGATTTGGGTTTCTTGCATCATACAGCAAATTCCCACTGGCTATCTATCTTACATATGGTAATATATATGTTTCAATGCTCTCATAAATAATCCTACCCTCTCCTTTCCTCACTGTGTCCAAAAGTATGTTCTTTATGTCTGTGTCTCTTTTGCTATCCTGCAAATAGGATAATCAGTATCATCTTTCCATATATATGTGTTAATATATGGTAATTGTTTTTCTCTTTCTGACTTCATCTGTATAATAGACTCTAAGTGCATCCACTTCATTAGAAATGACTCAGATGCGTCCCTTTTTATAGCTGAGTAATATTCCATTGTTTATATGTACCACATTTTCTTTATCTATTCATTTGTTGATGGACATCTAGGTTGCTTCCGTGTACTAGCTATTATAAATAGTGCTGTGATGAACACTGGGATACATGTTTGTTTGTTTTTTTAATTATGATTTCCATCAGATATATGCCCAGTAGTGGGACTGTTGAGTCATATGATAGTTTTATTCCTAGTTTTCTAAGGAATCTCCATACTGTTCTGCATAGTGGCTGTATCAATTTGCATTCCCACCAACAATGCAAGAAGGTTCCATTTTCTCCACACCCTCTCCAGCATTCATTGTTTGTAGATTTGTGAGAATGGCAATTCTGACTGGTGTGAGGTGATACCTCACTGTAGTTTGGATTTTCTTGTGCTTTTTGTTTTTCAGTTGCTAAGTCATGTCCTAATCTTTGTGACCTCATGGACTGCAGCACACCAGCCTCCCCTGTCCTTCACTATCTCCTGGAGTTTGCCCAAACTCATGGCCATTGTGGAGAAGGAAATGGCAACCCACTCCAGTGTTCTTGCCTGGAGAATCTCAGAGTGGGAGGAGCCTGGTGGGCTGCTGTCTATGGGGTCGCACAGAATCGGACATGACTGAAGCGACTTACAGCATGGCCACTGAGTCGGTGATCCTATCTAACCACCTCATCCTCTGCCACCCTCTTCTCCTTTCGCTTTCACTCTTTTCCAGCATCAGAGTCTTTTCCAATGATCTGAAGTTGGATCTCTATATCAGGTGACCGTAGTATTGGAATTTCAGCAGTCCTTTGAATGAATATTCAGGGTTGATTTCCTTTAGAATTTACTGGTTTGATCTCCTTGCTGTCAAAGGGGCTCTTGAGAGTATTCTCAAGCACCTCAATTCAAAGGCATTAATTCTTCAGCACTCAGCCTTCTTTATGATCCAAATCTCACATCCATACATGACTACTGGAAAACCTTGGCTTTGACTATGCAAACTTTTGTTGGCAAGGTGATGTCTTTGCTTTTTAATATGCTGTCTAGGTCTGTCATAGCTTTCCTTTCAAGGAGCAAGCATCTTTTAATTTCATGGATGCAATCACCGTCCAGTGATTTTGGAGCCCAGGAAAAAAAAATCTGTCACTGTTTCCCCCTTTTTCCCTTCAATTTTCCATAAAGTGATGGGACCAGATGCCATGATCTTAGTTTTTTGAATGTTGAGTTTTAAGCCAGCTTTGAATTTCTCTAATAATGTGTGATTTTGAGCATATTTTCAGTCATCTGTATGTTTTCTTTAGAGAAATATCTGTTTAGGTCTTCTGCCTACTTTTTGATTGAGCTGTTTGTGTTTCTGGTATTGAGCAGAATGAACTGTTTGTATATTTTAGAAACTAATCCTTTGTTAGTTGTTTCATTTGCCATTATTTTCTCCCATTCTGAGGGTTGTCTCTTTAACTTGCTTATATTTTTCTTCACTATGCAAAAGTTTTTAGGTTTAATTAGGTTCAGTTTAGTTCAGTTCAGTCGTTCAGTCGCATCCGACTCTTTGCGACCCCATGAATCGCAGCACGCCAGGCCTCCCTGTCCATCACCAACTCCCAGAGTTCACCCAGACTCACGTCCATCGAGTCAGTGATGCCATTCAGCCATCTCATCCTCTGTCGTCCCTTTCTCCTCCTGCCCCCAATCCCTCCCAGCATCAGGGTCTTTTCCAATGAGTCAACTCTTCGCATGAGGTGGCCAAAGTACTGGAGCTTCAGCTTTAGCATCATTCCTTCCAAAGAAATCCCAGGGCTGATCTCCTTCAGAATGGACTGGTTGGATCTCCTTGCAGTCCAAGGGACTCTCAAGAGTCTTCTCCAACACCACAGTTCAAAAGCATCAATTCTTTGGGGCTCAGCTTTCTTTATAGTCCAACTCTCACATCCATACATGACCATAGGAAAAACCATAGCCTTGACTAGATGGATCTTTGTTGGCAAAGTAATGTCTCTGCTTTTGAATATGCTATTTAGGTTGGTCATAACTTTCCTTCCAAGGAGTAAGCGTCTTTTAATTTCATGGCTGCAGTCACCATCTGCAGTGATTTTGGAGCCCCCCCAAATAAAGTCTGACACTGTTTCCACTGTTTCCCCAGCTATTTGCCATGAAGTGATGGGATCAGATGCCATAATCTTCATTTTCTGAATGTTGAGCTTTAAGCCAACTTTTTCACTCTCCACTTTCACTTTCATCAAGAGGCTTTTTAGTTCCTCTTCACTTTCTGCCATAAGGTTACATTTGTTTATTTTTGTTTTTATTTACATTACTCTAGGAGGTGTGGTTTTTCCAGTGGTATGGATGTGAGAGTTGGACTGTGAAGAAAACTGAGCGCCAAAGAATTGATGTTTTTGAACTGTGGTGTTGAAGAAGACTCTTGAGAGTCCCTTGGACTGCAAGGAGATCTAACCAGTCCATCCTAAAGGAGACCAGTCCTGGGTGTTCATTGGAAGGACTGATGCTGAAGCTGAAACTCCAGTACTTTGGCCACCTCATGCGAAGAGTTGACTCATTGAAAAAGACCCTGATGCTGGGAAGGATTGAGGGCAGGAGGAGAAGGGGACGACAGAGGATGAAATGGCTGGATGGCATCACCGACTCTATGCACGTGAGTGTGGGTGAACTCCAGGAGTTGGTGATGTACAGGGAGGCCTGGCATGCTGCGATTCATGGTGTCGCAAAGAGTCGGACACGACTGAACTGACTCAGGAGGTGGGTCATAGAGGATCTTGCTGTAATTTGTGTCAAATAGTGTTCTGCTTATGTTTTCCTCTAAGAGGTTTATAGTTTCTGGTCTTTTACATCTTTAATCCATTTTGAGTTCACTTTTGTGTATGATGTTAAGAATTGTTCTAATTTTATTATTTTACACATAGGTGACCAGTTTTCCCAGCACCAGTTATTGACGAGACTGTCTTTTCTCCATTTTATTAATATATTTTTGCCTCATATGTCAAAGATAAGGTGCTCATAAGTGCATGGATTTATCTCTGGATTTTCCATCTGGTTCCATTGATCTATATTTCTGTATTTGTGTCAGTACCGTATTGTCTTGATGACTTTAGCTTTGTAACATTGTCTGAAGTCAGGAGGGTTGATTCCTCTAGCTCCACTCTTCTTTCTCAAGATTGCTTTGGCGTCTTTTGTGTTTCCGTACAAGTTGTGAGATTAATTGTTTTAGTTCCATGAAAAATATACCATTGGTAGTTTGATAGGGATTGTCTTGAATGTATAGATTGCTTTGGCTAGTATTTTTACTTTCACAGTATTGATTCTTCCAATCCAAGAACATGGTATATCTCTCTATCTCTTTGTGTCATCTTTGACTTCTTTCATCAATGTCTTATAGTTTTCTGTCTTTTGCCTCTTTAGACAGATTTATTCCTAAGTATTTTATTATTTTTGTTGCAGTGGTGAATGGGATTGTTTCTTTAATTTTTATTTTTGATTTTTCATTGTTAGTGTATAGGAATGCAGGAGATTTCTGTGTATTAATTTTATACCCTGCAAATTTACTGTATTCATTGATTAGCTCTAGTAATTTTCTGGTGGCATCTTTAGGGTTTTATATGTATAGTATCACGTCATCTGCAAACAGTGAAAGTTTTAATTTTTCTTTTCCAATCTCAATTTCTTCTATTTCTTTTCCTTTTCTAATTGCTGTGGCTAGGATTTTTAAAACTCTGTTGAATAATAGTGGTCATAGTTGGTACCTTGTCTTGTTCCAGATTTTAAATGAAATGCTTTCGGTTTTTCACCATTGAGAAGGTTTGTCACATATGGTCTTTATTCTGTTGAGGTATGGTCCTTCTGTGCCTGCTTCTGGAGAATGTTTATCTTAAATGATTGTTGAAGTTTGTCAAAAGCTTTCTCTGCATCTATTGAGATTATCATATGGTTTTTATCTTTCAGTTTGTTAATATGGTATATCACATTGATTGATTTCCATATATTAAAGAATCTTTACATCCCTGGGATAAAACTGACTTGATTATGATATGTAATTCTTTTTATGTTGTGTTGGATTCTGATTTCTAAACTTTTGTTGGGGATTTTTGCATCTATGTTCATCAGTGATATTGTTCTGTAATTTTCTATTCTTGTGGCATCTTTGGTTTGGGGATCAGTGTGATGGTGGCCTCATAGAATGGATTTGGGAGTTTTCCTTCCTCTGCAATTTTCCTGAAGGGTTTGAGCATGAAACCTGTTAGGTCTTCTCTAACCTTTTGGTAGAATTTGCCTGAAGCCATCTGGCCCTGGGCTTTTGTTTTCTGAAAGACTTTTTATTATAGTTTCAATTTCCATGTTTGTGATTGGTCTGTTCATATTTTCTATTTCTTCCTGGTTCAGTTTTTGAAGGTTACATTTTTCTAAGAATCTGTCCATTTCTGCCAGTTTGTCTCTTTTATTAGTATATAAGAGTCTTATGATCTCATAAGAGTCTTATCTTTTATCTTTTGAATTTCTGTGTTGTTCATTGTAACTTCTCCTTTTTCATTTCTAGTCTTATTGATTTGAATCTTACCCTTTTTTTCTTAATGAGTCTGGCTAATGGTTTGTCAATTTTGTTCATCTTTTCAAAGAACCATCTTTTAGTTTTATTTATCTTTGTTATTGTCTCCTTCACTTCTTTTTCACTTATTTAAGCTCTGATCTTTATGATTTATTTCTTCTACTGACTTTGGGGTTTTTTAATCTTCTTTTACTAGTTGCTTTAGGTGTGAAGTTAGGTTCTTTAGTTGTTGTTTCTCTTGTTTCTTGAGGTAGGCTTGTATTCTTGTTAACTTCCCTCTTAGCATTGCTTTTATTCATCCCACAGGTTTTGAGTTGTCATGTTTTCATTGTCATTTGTTTCTAGGCATATCTTCATTTCCTTTTTTATTTCTTCAGTGATCTGTTGGTTATTCAGAATAGTATGGTTTAGGCTCCACGTGTTTGTGTTTTTTTACAGGTTTTTTTTTTTTCCTGTAGTTGGTATCTAATCTTATAAATACCATGTGGTCAGAAATGATGCTTGAAATGATTTCAGTTTTTTAAAATTTACCAAGATGTGATAAACCCTGGAGAATGTTCCAAATGCACTTAAGAAAGAAAGGAAATCTATCATTTTGGGGTTAAATGTCCTGTAGATATCTACCAGGTCTAACTGGTTCAATGTATCATTTAAAGCTTGTGCTTATTAATTTTCTGTCTGGCTGATCTGTCCATTGGTGTGAGTGGGGTGTTAAAGTCCCCTACTATTATTGTGTTACTATCAATTTCCATTTTAATAGTTGCTAGCATTTGCCTTATATATTGAGGTGCTCGTATGTTGGGTGCATATATATTTATAATTGTTATATCTTCTTCTTGGATTGACCCCTTGATCATTTTGTAGTGTTCTCTGTTGTCTCTTGTATTGGTCTTTATTTTAAAGTCTATTTTATCTGGTGTGAGTAGTCCTCCCATTTTCTTTTGATTTCCATTTGCATGGAATATCTTTTTCCAACCCCTCACTTTCAGTTTTTATGTGTCCCTAGATCTGAGATGGGTCTCTTATTGACAGTATATATAGTTCAGTTCAGTTAAATTCAGTCATTCAATTGTGTCCAACTGAGACTCCATGGACTGAAGCACACCAGGCTTCCCTGTCCTTCACCAACTCCCAGAGTTTCCTCAAACTCATGTCCATTGAGTTGGTGATGCCATCCAACCATCTCATCCTCTGTCATCCCCTTCTCCTCCTGCCTTCAATCTTTCCCAGCATCAGGGTCTTTTCCAGTGACTCAGCTCTTCATATCAGGTGGCCAAAGTATTGGAGTTTCAGCTTCAGCATTAGTCCTTCCAATGAATATTCAGGGCTGATTTCCTTTTGGATGAACTGATTTGATCTCCTTGCAGTCCAAGGGACTCTCAAGAGTCTTCTCCAGCACCACAGTTTAAAAGCATCAGTTCTTCAGTACTCAGCTTTCTTTATGGTCCAACTCTCACATCCATACATGACTACTGGAAAAACCATAGCTTATAGTTTTGTTTTGTTTTTTTTTTTCTTTTCATCACTTTAAGTATATCCTGCTACTCTATTCTGGACTACAAAGTTTCTGTTGAAAAATCAGCTATTGGCCTTATGGAGATCCCCTTGTATGTTATTTGTTGTTTTCACTTGCTGCTTTTAATATTTGCTCTTTGTGTTTAATTTTTGTTCATTTGATTAATATGTGTCTTCATGTATCTCCCCTTGGGTTTATTCTGTGTGGGATTCTCTGGTCTTCCTGGACTTGGGTGGCCATTTTCTTTCCCATTTTAGGGAAGCTTTTGACTATAATCTTCTCAAAGATTTTCTTATACCTTTTCTTTTTGTCCTCTTCTTCTGGGACCCCTGTGATTCATATATTGGGCCACTTAATGTTGTCCCAGAAGTCTCTGAGACTGTCCTCATTTCTTTTTATCCTGTTTTCTTCATGTTGCTCTGTTTCAGTTATTTTTGCTATTCTATCTTCCAGCTCACTTCTATGGCCTGCTGCTTCTCTCATTCTGCTATTGGTTCCCTCTAATGCTTTTCATCTCAGTTATTGTGTTCATTTCTGATTGTCTGTTCTTTAAATCTTCTGGGTCCTTGGTAAACATTTCTTGTATATTCTCACTCTGTGCCCCCAACCTGTTTATCTGTGCCTCTATTTTATTTCCAAGATTTTAGGTCATCTTTACTATCATTATTCTGAATTTATTTTCATGTAGACTGCTTATTTCTTCATTTGTTTGGTCTTTTGGGTTTTCACCATGTTCCTTCAGCTGCTGCATGCTTCTATGTCATTTCATTTTGCTTACTTTACTGTGTTTGGGGGTCTCCTGGCTACAGGTTGGAAGTTGTAGTTCCTTTTAATTATGGTGTCTTCCCCCTGCCCCTTGGGGGTAGCTGTGATTCCTGGGGTTGGTCCGGTGCCTAATGAAGTTTTCCTGATAGGGGGACTTGTGTCTGTGTTCTGGTGGATGGAGCTGGATCTTGTCTCTCTGAAAGGTAGTGCTGTGTTCAGTAGTGTGTTTTGGAGTGTCTATGAGCTTGGTGTGTTTGGGGGCAGCCTTTCTGCAAATGGGCAGGTTTGTGTTCCTACTTTGCTAAAGATTTGGCATGAGGCATCTGGAACTAGAGCTTGCAGGCCTTTGAGTGGGGCTTGGTCTTAGATTTGATACAGAGACTTTTGAGAGGGCTCTTACCTATTAATATTCCACGGTGTCAGGAGTTCTCTGGTGGTCCAAAGTCCTAAACTTGGGTATCCAACCTCTGGGGTTCAGGCCCATCCCCTTACTGTAGCACCAAGATTTCACAGGCCACACAGCACAGAAAACAAAATCCCAAGACTAATGGTGAAATAACAGTCAGCAGCCAAGAACACCCAAAGAGACACACACTTGCAAAGAGAAGAGAGAAGGAGAAAATAAAGGAAGTCAAAAAAGAAGAGAGCAATCAAGCCAATAATCAAGCCCCTAAGTGAAAATGGATACTAAAAATTAGAATCTCAAAAATACAAAATAAAAAACATGGAAAAAATTGCAGTGTAACTAAGCAGTACTAAGGAGTAGAAATAGGAAAAAATAAAATGAATTTATTTAAAAATAAGGTGTTTTTAAAAAAGGAAAAAGTAAGTTATAAAAAATTAAAATTAAAGGAGTAACAAAGAACATTATTAGAACAATATAAAAAAGGGGTGAGGGAAAATATATAGAATGGTAGTGATAAAAATGTCCATGTGATTCCTCTGTTTTCCTGCTCCAGTCAATTTTCCTACTGAGAAACCCCTCCAGTATTTCTAGGAACATCTGTGGACCTGTTGCGGGCAGTGTGGGGTTAGTTCAGACTAGATCTTGCCTTGCTCTAGCTTGTATTTGCTCTAAAATTCTATGTGTGTGCATGCATGCTAAGTTGCTTCAGTTGTGTCTGACTCTTTGCAGCCCTATGTACCGTAGTCTGCCAGGCTCCTCCGTCCATGGGATTCTCCAGGCAAGAACATTGGAGTGGGTTGCCATGCCCTCTATAGAGAAAGAGCAAATGAGCCAAGATGGCATGGTCAGGCTTTCTTGTCCCACATTTTGTAAACAATGATTATGTAACAGCTGAGGTCAATACAAGCTAGAGCAAGGCAAGATCTGAGTCTCAACTAATATCTGTGTTGCATTAGTGCCATCAGAGTATCTTCATGGCAGTTAACCCTGGTTCTTTCCCTGAGGTCCAACTCTCAAAACCTGAGCCTCTGCAACCCAGCCCCCACTCTCCACAGCGGGCATGAGCATGTGAGCCTATTCTCAGCTGGAAAGTGCTGCTCCGCATGATCTCTGTGGTGAACTCTCTCCATTTTGCCTTTTGAGCATGTGCTGTTTCGCTGCCCTCTGAAGTTCCAAAGCTGAACCCACCTGTGAGAGGGTTTCCTAGTGTACGGACTTCTCTTCTTCACTACTCACTCCCTGGGGGTGCAGGTCCCCAATCTGATATTCTTTGTCTCCCTTTTCATCTTTAACTTTTCCCCTACCTCATTCTGAGGGGACTGGTTTGCCTTTTTGGAAGTCTGGGATCCTCTGCCAGCATCCAGAAGATGTTCTGTAGAAGCTGTTTCACATGCACATGAGTTTTTGATGTATTTGTTGGGGGGAAGGTGGTCTCTGTTTTATTCCTCCATCAACTTGAAAGTGTCCCCTGCCTTTTTGTGCTTTTCAAGACTTCAACTGATAGGGTGAGACTACCCCGCCCCCCACCCCCACTCCCCAAACTGGAAAGGATAATCTACTTTACTAAGCCTATTAATTCAAATGTTAATCTCACCCAGAAACACCCTCAGGGACACCCAGAATAAGGTTTGACCAATGATCGGGTACCTCTGTGGCCCAGTCAAATTTACACGTAAAATTAACCATCAAAGTCCAGGAAGAAAATGAAAGGGTTTGATGAACACATAGTATTGTCTCTGCCACAGAAGTGATAAGGGGAGGGAAAGATAAGCTTGGTTTGATGTAAAGTGGAAGTGATCTGTGATAGGACAGTTTGTTGAAAGGGAAACTTATCTTTTAGTGACCCTATCAGCTCCAGGCCCATGAAGAACCACAGAGGAGGCAAACAAAGAGCAAAAATTCCCATTGTTATGCTAGTGGTGGGCCTGGGAGCTCTTGCCATCCTGTGATGAAAGACCATGGTGAGAGAGCTTAGTCGATTTGTTGGGTTTTTTGGATCCTAGGATTCAACAATCAATTTTGACAATTATAGCATTGTTTGTTGAAACAAAAAAACATTGCAGAATACATTCTTGCCCACTTTTTATGGGAAAGTACATATGTACATATATGCTAGAAAAACAATTAGAAAATACAAAATAAAATATTACTGTGATTATACAAATTTTATTTGAATCTCCTTTTAAACATCTCAGTCCTTTCCCCTATTCCATATAGCCAGAGCTTCGGTCCTGGTTAATAGCCGATTGCCAATGAGGGAAAAATCTTGCATTCTTGAAGTTTCACTCTAGTTAGCTCTTCTCAGATCCATAGGAGATTGATAAGAGTGGTTACAATGATCACTAGCCAAGTTGCTGTCCGAGCTACTTCAGAGGAGGAGGCTGAAAGAGTAAGAAAATGCAAGACATTTAGGTGTCCTGATTAATTTGTTGAGAAGGGGAAGGGGTGCTGAACATTGGCATGGGAGCTTCTATAGCAAGGGAATGTATTTCCTTTCTGAATCCAGACACAGTGTCCCCTGCACATCCTTTTCCCCAGATGAGCAAGAGCTCAACCTCCCAGATGTAAAGTAGAAAGAACACAGAAATCCTTTCAATATTACTGGTTTAGCTGAGTCCTGTACATGAAGATTATCTTGGCATGTCTGTGGGCCTAGAAAAGAATCATTCTCCTACACTGGACAGCAGTTAAGTAGGGCAGACCTTCAAGTGCAGTAGTTCATATGTATGCTAAGTTTAGGGGAGAAAGGTTTGCCTGTTTATCCACACTACCAACCATCAGTACCAACTCAGTGGGGAAGGAAAAAAAAAAAAAAGGAAACTAAGAGATATAGAAGTATAAAGCAAGGGAGAGGAGGAGAGGAGAGTGATAAAGTGTGGAAGGGCAATTAAGGATGCTCTTCTAGGATAATTTAGGTAGCTGAAAAGTAACAAGATGGGCTTAGACCTTCAAAAAAGAAATGTATTATTGCTTTCATCCTCTCTGTGAATGGGCAGTCACTTTCATTCTATAAAGAACAAGGACTGTGTCTCTTCCTTTTTCTGGATCTCAGGATATGGTGTTGATGTAAAGGTGATTTTAGAACCACTCAGCCAACTGGTGGTCTCATGGTCAGACACCAAAGTCTTATATTGGATCTTCGGTGGTGGAAAAGCAGGGCGTATCATGAAAGACTAGAAGAGACATGACCACTTGGTTGGGAAGAACACAGAACTTATAGTTTCTATAGTTCATGTATGGGAGCAGAGGCAAAGAAATCAGTGTAGGTGAGCAGAGTAGACTGGGTCCAGGAAGACCATGGAAGAGCCATGTTCCCAGGAGCAACGATCCCTAGTGACTGGGTGTGAAAAGGATCTCAGGTAAATGTTGGCACCACAGGTATGAGTTATTCTGGAGAGATTTATACACCAGGGCTTGGGGATGTGATTTCAGGGGTGTGAAGAGTACAGGGCCTAGAATGCTGAAGAGAGTGATTCAAATTTATCAAGTGGCCCCCCAAATCCCTAGAGTCTCTATAATTAAAAGGACTTGGTGGATCTAATTTAACTACCACTCACTGAAGGCTTCTTAGATACTGTGGTAGGTAGTTACCTGTATTGTCTAATTTAATTCTCAGAACAGTACACGATAAGAACTATTATTTTGTCTTATTTAAGAAGGACATGACTTGGAGAAGCTAAGTCACTTGTTTAGCTAATAAGTAATAGTCACAGGATTAATCCCAGGTGTGATTGATTCCAAAATCTATAATTGTAGCTACCCCACAATGGGACCTGTGTAGGCTTGAGAGAGAGCCAGGAGTGATGCTCTATTGAGTGGGGCCTCCCAGGAGATAGAGAAATCTGAAACATGAAACCCAGAGTTTGCCTTTCCAACTTTATCAAGGGGCATACACCTGGGGAAGAGCAGAAAATCTCAGTCTTTAGGCCAGGTTCTCTTGCTCACCACTCGTTCCCACTCATGTTCATCCACTTGGCCCTTCTTTCTTTTGCTCCTCACTCCTGATTAACCATTTCTTGGCCCTTCTTTCCTTTGCTGTCTACCAGAAACACCTTTATGTTGCTGCACAACAGTATCTGGACTGTTCCTCTACTTGCCTTTTTCCTCCCTACTCACCTTGAAATCTCAGATTATCCTGCAAGGACCCTGCCCTCAGATTCCAGGACCATGCACTTATTAAAGCAGGGAAGGAAAAGGGGACATGAGAGCCCTTTGCAGGTGAGGACACTGAGCTCCACAAAGGTGAGGGAAGCTTGCTGGGAGACCATGTCAGAGACACAAGAGAACCCAAGTCTACCACACCTCACTAGTTCCTTTGGGATTCTCCATCAAACTCTATGACAAGTGGATGGAAAAGATCCCTACACTTTTCTTCATTCAAGAGAAAACTAGTTACCCTGTGCCCACCTCAGGTCCCTTGGCAGTGTCTCTTACCTTGTTCACAGGGTGAAGTGAAGTTGATTGTGCTGTTTTGGCTGCTTACAGGATTGCTGACTTGGCAGGTATAAGACTTTGAGTAGTTTTGTGGCGTGTGGACCACTTGAAGCACACTGCCCTGTAGCTGTTTTGGAAAGGACCCTGATTCCCAATACCAAGTGTAGTCTACAGATTGGTCCTGGATCACACAGGATAGCGTCAGGTTGCAGTTGTTCATTTCCCATGGCTTCTCGACTGTTATGACAGGCTTCTGTACAGGGTCTGAAGATGAAGATGTTATAAGATGAGACAATAGGTTTATGCATTTATGAAGCTTTTATGCTGGGAGGTTTTAGCCAACAAAGGGCAAAGGGAGGTCCTGAGGAGCAGCCATGGAGAAGAGGGCCCTGTAGAGGGAGCTAGTGAGCAGCTTTGACCTCTGTAGGCTTCAAAGGGAAAGAGCTACTCCTTGGCGTGAAGCTAAACTGGATCCAGAAGAGGGAGCCAGTTACCCAGAAACAAAATGGAGTTATGCCCATCTGTGGGCCAGAAAGAACAGCAGAGTTTTAGCACAGAGATCAGCTAGAGTTGAACTTGATATCCCAACTGGCTGAGCTACTCAGGGCCCCTTCTCTAGAAATGACCCACACTTGGCACCTTAGCCCATCAGTCAATCTTTCAAGAGTTCTTGGGCTCAGACACAGTGAGAGTCCTGGGGTAAGAGATACTGCTCTACACCTTTCCTGAACTCTGGCAGAACTACAGAGAACCTCATGGACCTCCTGGTGCAAGCTGGTAGTGATGAATTGCATCTGTTAACTTTGGTATCTCAGTGCCTGCTACAGAGCAGGTATTTTGATGAAAGGGAAAGGTGAATGGATGTAGGGATGGATGTGTGTAGGGATGAAGCAGTTATGCAATAGAAAAGACAAAATACTGACTTTACAGTGAGACAAGCTTGGGTCCTGGACTTGACTCTGAGAGAGTGGCTCTGAGAGGCAAGACAACTAACCCTCTGAACTCCTTCTCAAATGTAAAATGTAAAATGACCCTACTTCATAGCACAATGTTAGTAAGATACAGTGCCATCATCTATGAGTAAGTGCTTTTGCTGGGTGTGATGTATGCATGTTGAAGGTCACAGCATCATCACTGATTTCATTCTGCAGGCAGATGGGTTGAGATGTAATCCCATCATATGCTCCTTCCTTGACTAGGACTGCTTTACCTGAAATCCTCTGAGGTCTTTTCCTTCTGGTCAAGGGTAAAACACCTACAGAATCAATGCAGCTCAGAAGTCATAGGATTAAAATGTAGCAGAGAATTGACCCAATCAGAGCTGACTTCTGAGTTGTAGGTCTGTGAGGGGCAATGGAAGCTCTACCAATCTGACCTCCTGAACTCTAGTTCCATCTCCTCCATGAAACCTTATCACATTGCTGGACTCCTCTTGCATACTTTACATGAGCAGTATTCATATGCTTACTCATTTCCTATGGTCTGGCCTCAAGTCTTATAAACCTTCCGCATTTCCCATAGTAAGCAGATCAGCCCTGAGCACTCCAGAGCCAGATGGAGCAATCTGGTTCCAAGACGCCCCCTTTGAGCTTTAGAAATTCCTGAGCTGGACAGAAGGATGATCCTTCCACTAATCGCATCCTCAGAGCCTTATCCAGAGGCAAGTGTACTAAAGCCACATAAGCTTATGGCTTGTAGGATATTCAGAAATTTTGTAAGTTGGTTGTGAAATGAAACCGATAGCAGTTTACAGTTGGCTGTGATGGGAATATTTGCCACAAAATCTGGTAAATGATGTATATTTCAGATTTTTTTTTTTTTTTTGAAAATCACTGTAGGAACCTTTGAATATTTCCTGTTGCTAGTACATCTTGCAATTTTAGGACATATGATATGCAGGAAGTGAGCAAGAATGCGATTCTAGCCTCTTAGACCAGGGACCATCATGACCCATGTTAGTGGGACATGAATATATACAATTTCTTCATTCTTTGCAGCATTTTAGCATTTTTAAGGCTCCTCACCAGACACAAAATCTTCTGGCACATTTTTTTTTTTGGTTATAATTTTATTATTTTTGACTGTACCATGTGGCATGTGGGGTCTTTGTTCCTCAACCAGGAATTGAACTCAACACGCCCCCTGCAGTGGAAATATAGAGTCTTAACCACTGGACCACAAGGGAAGTTCCAGCATTTTAAAAGTGTTTTCACTTTCATTATCTACTTTGATTCTCATAACATCCTAAAAAGATATAATTATCCTCACAATATGATGAGGAACGCAAGGATCTGAGGGGCACATCTCCCTTGGATGTCTGCCCAGCCCTCCTCCTCTAATAATTGACAATCTCCCCAAGAACCAAGTTTCTGCCTTATAAGATGACTCTTTGGACCATAAGAGTTTAAATCACATACCTGAACCAAGATGGGCTAGTCAATTTCTCTTTCTTGAGAATTTAAACTAAGAGATATGAAAGCCTAGAGAGAGATAGTCTGTACTGGCAGGGATCCACTTTCACACTAAAGATTCCAGTGGCTAGAGGCTCTAGACTGGGGCAGGGTCTCATTCTTCCTCATCTTCAGTCATTTTCAACTCTTCTAAACTTCTTTCATTGCTTTAAGAAGTCATAGCTTAAAAAAAAAAAAAATCTCCTCTTTTCTAAAGGTATATCAAGTTGGCCTCCATTACTTGCCATCAACAGAATCTTACCTAATGGGACAGAGATGTCAAGATCTATCTCCAAGGTCACACAGCCAGTAAGTGTGGTCCAGTGGTTAAGAATCTGCCTGCCAATGCAGGGGACATGGGTTCCATCCCTAGTCTGGAAAGATCTCACATACTGCAGAGCAACTAAGCCCATGCATTACAACTACTGAAGCCCACACATCCTAGGGCCAGCAAGCTGCAGCTACTAAAGCCCACATGCCTAGAACCCATGCTCCGCAACCAGAGACCACCACATTGAGAAGCCCATGCACTGCAACAAAGAGTAACCCCCACTTGCCACAATTCAAGAAAGTCTGCGTGGAGCAATGAAGACCCAGTACAACCAAAAAATCAGTTAAAAAAGAAGAACTCAGAACTTATTTGGATTGACCACAAGAGAACATGAAGAGAATAGAGAGGAAACCATCTTTATTGTCTCCTTCCTCTTCAAATCTTAGACTCTCTAATGTCAGAAGAGGTTTTAAATGTCCCAAAGTTATCTACTTTGGGGTCTGCTGGCCCAGACTCACTTCCAAGTGGAACTGGCTCCAGGAGAAATGGATTAAGCCTGTCCTGAGGTTTTTTTCTCCCCCTCCCATGGAGAGTCCCCAGAATCACCAGGAAGCTTTCCAGTGATCTGTCTGGGTCCCCAGAGTGGGGACTAGCCCTTTGGTTACCCTAACTCACCAAGCACCATTAGTGAGATCTTCCATTCCTCCTCGTCTCCATTGTCCTTCAGCACCCTCAGGAGGTAAGTACTGCTGTCTTCCTTCTGGATATTGCGGATGTGCAGTGCGCCACTTTTAGGATCAAGCTTGGCCCTGTCCTTAAATTTAGTATTGAAGTACATAGGCTCATCAAATTCCCACTCTACAATCTTCTGGTCAGTAGTATAAAACCAGGTGAGTGACTTGTGGTTCTTCGGCAGATTGGAGATGTGTAGAGTCACATTGTCGCCAGGGATTGCATATTTTGAATGGCCTGCCAATGAAAGTCAGAATGAGTGAGACCCATTTTAGAGAAAGCAGAGCTGCCCAGTAGCCCAAAGCCTGGGCTGGTGGAACAAGGAAGAAGGGAGAGATTTTTGTTTGGGAGGAGAGAGTATGATCTTTATCAGAGGACCTGACCCCTGATAGGGAATTCAGTGAAAGCTAGAGCTTGAGAAGTGGGCATGGGGATAGGCAACGTGCTTATAATCCATCTAATTCTACCCTAGATGATAAAGAAAAGGGACACTGAGCTGGCCCTGCCTCCCTTCCTTACTCTCATACCAGAACATTTTCAAATAAAATTATAAGTCACATTTCCCCTCTGTGCTTGTGTTCCCTGTGACTCAATTTAGTTCCCTAGCAGTGGCTTCCCAGTTGGCATTAGTGGCAGCTAGAATACACCTGCCAATGCAGCAGACACAAGAGACACGAGTTCGATCCCTGGGTTGGAAGACCCCCTGGAATAGGAAATGGCAAACCACTCCAGTATTCTTGTCTGGAAACTTCCATGGACAGAGGAGCCTAGCGGATCCATGCGGCTGCAAAGAGTCAGACATGGCTGAACAACGGAGCACACACAGCACTAGGCAAGAAGTAAAGGAGACACAAGATTTGAAATGAAGGGGAACGAGAGTTATTCAGTGACAAAGTATTATAGAAGAGTGAGCATTTTACTAAAAAAAATATCGTGCTATTTTTCTGGCTTTTGTGATCTTTGTATTTGTCAGCTTTTTAAAAACTTGTGACACATTGGGACTTCTGTTCTCATTCTAACTACATTTATTTTTGTTCCTATTTGTATTTACAGTTCTATTCTTTTTCTCGTGAGAGCACCCCAAATTGTATAAGCCTCAGTTCTAAAAGACCTGATTTCATGAAGGCAAGAAGAAAAGGATGATAGCCAGAAAATAAAGATGAAGGGAGGTCTGCTGACTCTTTTGTGAATGAAAGAAATCTATGTATAAATGTATAGACTGAGAAAGAGCAGTGAGTGCTCAGTCACTTCAGTCATGTCTGATTCTTTGCAACCCTATGGACTGTAGCCCACCAGGCTCTTCTGTCCATGGGGATTCTCCAGGCAAGAATATTGGAGTTGACATGCACTTCTTTAGGAGATCTTCCCGACCCAGGGATCAAACCCGTGTCTCTTATGTTTCTTGCATTGAGAAATAGCAGTAGAAAGAAGCTAATAGGAGAGGAAAGAGGAAATAAATCTCTATCACTCTTACCTCATGTACTGATACACAAAACCTCACATTGCTTAGCATTGTATTTACACCTACTTTTTGGGTTGGCCAAAAAGTTCATTTAGGTTTTCCCATAGGCTGTTACTTTCCACATGTCTATCATTTACAAAAACATTCTTTTGAATAAAAATTAAAAATACCTATGTCCCCAGGTCTTTCAAGTTCCTAGTCATTAATCCTTCCAACTATCCACTGAACAGTTAGTTATGGAGCATTTAACCTATGCCTGTTTCATTCACAGACACATGTAGGCATTAATTTCCACAGTGCTTCTGATTGGTCCATCCTATACTCTATAATCTCTGTGACATAATCAATCAGTCCAAACAATGCTGGGAGCCAGCACGGGAGTTCCCACCCATGACAAGGTCATGCAGGAGAGCTCTGACAGGCAAGGCGAGTCCAGGGCTCAAGGGCCCCCCTGGTCTGCCTGAGCGTCTACCCCCAAACCAGAATCTGTCTGTTTTATTATTTCATGATTTTCACCAACTCTTCTGACATTAACGGGGGGCTATCCCCGACCACCTTTCCCTGAAGAAAATTAACTTAGAGCTCTAGTTAATAATTTTCCTGGGCATAATAGGAGTGTTTCAATTCAAACCCCTCTGATGACTTTCTAGCTTGCCTGACAGGTTTGTTTGGACTCCTGCAGCTACGCATGTGATTGTTCACAGCCTCCCAACCATGAGAGGCATGGGACCCTTAAGATATTCTAACAATGCAGAGCTTCTCAGAGAGTTAAAATTGTTAGAATAGAACTAGTAGAGGATTTCTTTGTTGAGCTAATGCTTGCTGCCAAGTTTCCATATCCCTTACCTACTGTGTCCCTGGGAGTGTATTGATTAATATAGTTGGTATATAGAAATGTAAGTAGTAGCTTTAATGTTTGTAACCTTTGACCCTGGAGTTAATTCTTTTCTTGTTATAACCCATCACACTTTTGCCCTATAGGAATGCAACTTTATCTAATGCTTTCAGAGGGTGGCGCCTGACTTCAGAATAATCACCTTTACAGAAAAATAAGTTTTCTGAAGAAAGGGTCATAAAATGTTAACAAGCCTTCTGGCCAGAAGGTGATGTAAATCACCTAAAGCTTTTGCATATGATAAGTTTGCAGAAAGAAAGCCTGGCTTCGATAAGGATCAAGGACTGCTGACCTTGCATGACTCTACCCCTCCCCCCCATTATCCTCTATGCACAACTTAAGGTATAAAAACTACTTTGGAAAATAAAGTGTGGGCCATGCTCATCAAGCTTGGTCTCCCCATGTCGTTCTTTCTCTTTCCTTTTCCTTTTCAGGCTGATTCCCTGGAGTGCAGGGGCCCTCTGCCTTCACTTTCCTGCTTGGGCTTCTAAGACCCACTCGAGAAGGTGCCTAAGGTGGGGCACATTCAGCTATTCGAGAGGACGCCTGCGGCCTACGTGAACAGAGCAAGTCCCATGCTGGGGCTTTATTGGCTTTCTGCATAAACCAAGGAATATCAGCCTCTTTTCTCTCCTCTATTTTCTTAACTGCAAATATCTTTCCTTATCTCTTTCTCTATTTCTCTCAGTCGCTGACGCCGTCCTCCCGAGGGAACCCCTGATCCAGCCGGGGCAGGACCCCGGCAAAACAACAATATTTGAACAATGACTACATGCCAGGTCATGTGCTAGGCTCCAACACCAGCAATGTAGACTGTCTCTCACCTCTTAGACCATACATTCTCTTTAGGATTTCAAAATTACTGGACATGTATTCTAGACTTGTTCTCATTCCATTGCTTGTTTCCATATGAATTAATAAAAGTGGTGATAATAGACAGCCTAGGTCAGTGTTTTTCAGCCTTGGCACTATTGACATTTTGGGCCGGAGAATTCCTTGTGCAGAGATGTCTTTGTGTATTGTAAGATGTGTAGTAGCCTCCCTGGCCTCAGCTCACTAGATGCCAGTAACATCATTCCAGTTGTGATCTTCAAAAATGTCTCCAGACAATGCCAAATGCTCCCGGGGAGGCAAAAATCTTACCACCTTCATTCTGGTTGAAAACTGTTGGCTTAGGCATCCTTGGTAGACTTTCCATTGAGTCTCAAAAATATGCTGAAGAATATAACACAACCCACAATTAACCACTTTATTTCTAAGTAGGAAGTCACCGCCATCTACCAGGATGGCTTTTTTTTTTTTTTTAATCATTACTCATACGTGGTAAAGGAAGGGGGAAGGAAAGCTGCAACATCCTGTTCATGCCTATATCTTAAAACTCATATCATATTAAAGTAATCCATTTAATACCGATTACTTGCCTTTATCACCAGACTCGGAGAAGGCAATGGCACCCTACTCCAGTACTTTTGCCTGGAAAATCCCTAGAAGCTTTCTAAAGACAGAAAATGAGTCTTATGAATTAAACTCATTTCCATTGTAGTATGATAGTTAAGAACATGGGCTCTGGAATTAGACTATTCAAATCCTGACCCTGTCACTTATTAGCCGTGTAACTGCGAACATTTTACCTGACCTCTCTGCCTTCATTTTAGTTTATCTTACAGAGTTTGTGATGGTGAAGTTCATGTATCAAGTTTACTGAGTTAAAGGATGCCCAGATAGCTGGTAAAACACTTTCTGGATGGTCTGTAAGGTTTTTTCTAGCAAAGATTAGCATTTGAATCGGTAATTCAAATTTGACTGGGTAAAGAAGATCACCCTCACCAATGTGGGTGAGCATCATCCAACCTGCTGAGTCCCAGAATTGGACTAAAAAGAAAGAATAAAAGCAAATTTCTTTCTGCTGTGAGCTGGGGTATTCCATCTTCTCCTACCCTTGAACATCACTGTCCCTGGTCCTTGGACCTTAGGACTTGAACTACAACCTAGACCACTGGCTTCCCTGAAGCCTCTTTGTGGAAGGATGAATGAAGTTGAATCTACTGAGAATGAAGATTACAGAGTGTATAAACTAAAATTGTGAGTCTATATATTCTCAGATCTGTGGATTTCTATTGAAACTACACAAGTAACTTTCTTGGCCTTCATCTTACAGATGGCAGATCATGGGACTTCTCCAGAGAAGTACAGAATATGGATTATGCTTCCATAACCATGTGTGTGTGCTAAGTCACTTCAGTCATGTCTGACTCTGTGTGACCTCATGGACTGTAGCCCTCCAGGCGCCTCTGTCCCTGTCTATTCTCCAGGCAAGAATACTAGAGTGGATTGCCATTCCCTTCTCCAGGGTATCTTCCCGACCCAGGGATCAAACTGACATCTCTTATGTCTGACCTGCTATGGCAGGCGAGTTCTTTACAACTAGCACCACCTGGGAAACTGTGTGAGACTCATTCTATATATTTGTATATACCCCATTGATTCTTTTTCTCTAAAGAACCCTGACCCAGAGTAACACAAATAAAATGCTTAGGATATAATTTGATTAATTCAAATAATCAATACACATAAAATACTTAGTATAATACTTGGAAGATTCAGTTCAGTTCAGTCGCTCAGTTGTGTCTGACTCTCTGCGACCCCATGAATCGCAGCACACCAGGTCTCCCTGTCCATCACCAACTCCTGGAGTTCATTCAAACTCATGTCCATCGAGTTGGTGATGCCATCCAGCCATCTCATCCTCTGTTGTCCCCTTCTCCTCCTGCCCCCAATCCTTCCCAGCATTCAGGGTCTTTTCCAATGAGTCAACTCTTCTCATGAGGTGGCCAAAGTACTGGAGTTTCAGCTTTAGCATCAGTCCTTCCAATGAATATTCAGGACTGATCTCCTTTAGGATGGACTGGTTGGATCTCCTTGCAGTCCAAGGGACTCTCAAGAGTCTTCTCCAACACCACAGTTCAAAAGCATCAATTCTTCAGCACTTAGCTTTCTTCACAGTCCAACTTTCACATCCATACATGACCACTGGAAAAACCATAGCCTTGACTAGACTGACCTTTGTTGGCAAAGTAATGTCTCTGCTTTTTAATATGTTATCTAGGTTGGTCATAACTTTTGGTTAGTAGATAATAAATGTCATGTATTGATTATTATTATTACCTACATTACTTTTGTATCCATAAATTCTATACTATGTATAAATTATTGAGATGTTTAACACCTGCCATTGAACTCATTTTATTGTGCCAAAACAGTGGTAAAATAAGGACTAGAACTTTTTTAGGAACGAATGCCTATCTGTGAATCTGAAAGTGTAGAATGTGGTGGAAGGGGGCAAAAAAAAAAAAAAAAAAAAATTGCAGCAACTCCTGTAGAGGTTTTTACTTATAAGCTAAATCTAGTAAAATACATAAGCATGCACAAAAGACAAACAAACCAGGTCTTTGGTTAGGACATGTGATGATAAGAAAGAGTCCCCAGCACCATGGTAAGACCAGAGAACTTACCTGAAACTTCCTTGGGCAAAGAAAAATGGGAATGAACTCAATAAGGAATAAAGAATACAGGGCATATAGACTGAAGTTATGATTCAGACTCAGTTATAATATACATTATTTATCCATGTGAAAATGAAGTCTGCTTTATAATAATAAAGCAGGGAACATTTCATGCAAAGACAGGCACAATAAAGGACAGAAATGGTATGGTCCTAACAGAAGCAGAAGATATTGAGAAGAGGTGCCAAGAACACTCAGAAGAACTATACAAAAAAGGTCTTAATGACCCAGATAACCACAATGGTGTGATCACTCATCTAGAGCCAGAATTCTGGAATGCGAAGTCAAGTGGGCTTAGGAAGCATGACTTAGAACAAAGCTAGTGGAGGCAATAGAATTCCAGTTGAGCTAACCCTAAAAGATGATGCTGTGAAAGTGCTGCACTCAATACACCAGCAAATTTGGAAAACTCAGCAGTGGCCACCGGACTGGAAAATGTCAGTTTTCATCCCAATCCCAAAGAAAGGCAATGTCAAAGAATGTTTGAACTATGGCACAATTGCACTCATCTCACACGACTTGCAAAGTAATGCTCAAAATTCTCGAAGGGAGGCTTCAACAGTATGTGAACCAAGAACTTCCAGATATTCAAGCTGGATTTAGAAAAGACAAAGGAACCAGAGATCAAATTGCCAACATCTATTGGATCATAGAAAAAGCAAGAGAATTCCAGAAAAACATCTACTTCTGCTTTATTGACTACACCAAAGCCTTGACTGTGTGGATCACAAAAAACTGTGGAAAATTCTGAAAGAGATGGGAATACCAGACCACCTTACCTGCTTTCTGAGAAACCTGTATGCAGATCAAGAAGCAACAGTTAGAACTGGACGTGAAACAATGAACTGGTTCAAAATTGAGAAAGGAGTACATCAAAGTTGTATATTGTCACCCTGCTTATTTAACTTATATGCAGAGTACATCATGAGAAATGCCGGGCTGGATGAAACCCAAGTAGGAATCAAGATTGCCAGGAGAAATATCAATAACCTCATATATGCAGATGATACCACTGTTATGGCAGAAAACGAAGAGAAACTGAAGAGCCTCTTGATGAAAGTGAAAGAGGAGAATGAAAAAGTTGGCTTAAAACTCAACACTCAAAAAACTAAGACCATGGCATCTAATCCCATCACTTCATGGCAAATAGATGGGGAAAAAATGGAAAAAATGTTTCTTGGGCTCCAAAATCATTGCAGATGGTGACTGCAGCCATGAAATTAAAAGACGCTTGCTCCTTGGAAGAAAAGCTATGACAAACCTAGACAGTATATTAAAAAGCAGAGACATCGCTTTTCCGACAGACTTCCGTCTAGTCAAAGCTATGGTTTTTCCAGTAGTTCAAAGCTATAGTTTTTCCAGTAGTCAAGTATGAATATGAGAGTTGGACCATAAAGAAGGCTGAGTGATGAATAATTGATGCTTTTGAATGGTGGTGCTGTAGAAGACTCTTGAGAGTCCCTTGGACCACAGGGAGATCAAACCAGCCAATCCTAAAGGAAATCAACCCTGAATATTCATTGGAAGGACTGATGCTGAAGCTGAAACTCCAGTACTTTGGCCACCTGATGCAAAGAGCTGATTCTTGGAAAAGACCCTAATGCTGGGAAAGATTGAAGGCAGGAAGAGAAGGGGATGACAGAGGATGAGGTGATTGGATGGCATCATTGACTCAAAGGACATGAGTTTGAGCAACCTCCAAGAGTTGGTGAAGGACAGGGAAGCCTGGCATGCTGCAGTCCATGGGGTCACAAAGAGTCAGACATGACTGAGCGACTGAACTGAATTTACAACATTAAGATCTTGTTTGTCCAGGATATCCCCAACACATTCCAAAGAACTTCAAACTAAAGTGTGAGGAGGAGGGAGAAGCTATAACAGAGTCACTGAAATTGTGAACATTTCAAAGGTGAACACCATGTCTTACTCAATTTTGAATCCCCAGAATACTTGGTCCACATTTATTGTTTAGTATAGACTGGATGGGACAAAAATCCATACATAAGTGTTTCCATTCATCTCCTCATAACCTCCAAGTAGTCATATTTTTATCCCACTTAGCTTCCTTTTGCTTGGTATGTGTGTGTGTTAGTTGCTCAGTCATGTCTGACTCTTTGCAGGCTCTTCTGTCCATGGGATTTTCCAGGCAAGAATACTGGAATGGGTTGCTGTTTCCTCCTCCAGGGGATCTTCTTGACCCAGAGATCAAACCTGTGTCTCTGCATTGCAGGTGGATTCTTTATCACTGGGCCATCTAGGAAGCCCTCCTCTTGCTTATTTCTTAAGATTTGTTTGACCTTTATGAGGAACCACTCAAGTTGGTTTAGAAAATAGAGGTTCTATAACATTATGGCTCAACAGAATGAGAATCTCTGAGCTGCAGAGGAATGGAATAGTTTGAGAAGACTGAAGAGGGCAGATAAGTGTATGATAGGAAGTATTGCTATAGCTTATAAATTGGATTCCTTTTAACATCTTTTGAGAGACTTCAGGTAGAAATTTGAGTTATTTTTAATTACCTATGAACAATGAACTGTGTTTCTTAAGTATCATAATGTGCCCACCTGGGCCAGTGTAGCAGCCCTGTCTTATGGTTGTGTGTGTGAGTCACTTAGTTGTGTCCAACTCTCTGTAACCCCATGGATTGTAGCCTGCCAGGCTCCTCTGTCAATGGTATTCCCAAGCAAGAATATTGGAGTCAGTAGACATTCCCTTCTTTAGGGGATCTTCCTGTCCCAGGGATTGAACCTGGGACTCCAGCACTGCAGGCAGATTCTCTACCATCTGAGGCACCAGGGAAGTCTTATGGTTGGGTCCTGGATAAAAGGATAAAAGATGACTATTATGACATATACAGCAGAGGAGCAGTGAAGAAGCTGCCCAGAAAGTTATTTCTCAAAAGAACAACATAAAAGAGAGCTTAGTCTATCATTCATGGTTTTAGACATCTACAAATCAATGAAAAGCAGCTAAGAGAAACCTTGAAATAAAAACCCAGCAGCCTCAAATGGGCTGAGACTCATGCTTGAGAATAGCAAAGGAAAAGTGAGTTTTGGGGAAAGGATATGAAAAAAGAAAGAATATAGGTATACATATAGCTTCCCTGGTAGCTCAGCTGGTAAAGAATCCACCTGCAATGTGGGAGACCTGGGTTTGATCCCTGAGTTGGGAAAATTCCCTGGAGAAGGGAAAGGCTACCCACTCCAGTATTCTGGCCTGGAGAATTCCATGGGTTGTATAGTCCATGGGGTTGCAAAGAGTTGGACACGACTGAGCAACTTTCACTTTCACTTTCATATGTATAGCAGAATCACTTCACTGTACACCTGAAGCTAACACAATATTGTAAATCAACTATACTCCAATATAAAATAAAAATTAATTTAAAAAGGAGAAGTAAGTTTTGTTATGAAATGTCTAATGAAAGTGTGGCCTTAAAAAGCCACATAAAGATAGAAACAGTAGAAAGAATACTTGATTAACCATTAAAAAATGGAAAAAATTCTACTCTTCTAAAAGGATCCTATAATCCAATCACAAGTTGAATAAAGATGCATTAATATTACTATTATAATATAGATTGCAAAAATTAACATACAGACATTGTAGTGCAATTTGAGATATCAAAGTGGTGGTTTAGTCTATTACAGAGGATTTTCTAGTAAATTCAGATAAATTCATTGATATTTTCCTTTTATTGTTGTTATTGTTCAGTCACTCAGTCATGTCTGACTCTTTGCGACCCCATGGACTGCAGCACTCCAGGCTTCCCTGTCCTTTACCATCTCCCAGAGCTTGTTCAAACTCATGTCCATTGAGTTGGTGATGCCATCAAACCATATTGTCCTCTGTCATCCCCTTCTTCTCCTGCTTTCCATCTTTCCCAGCATCAGGGTCTTTTCTAATAAGTCAGCCCTTTGCATTAAGTGGCCAAAGTATTGGAGTTTCAGCTTTAGCATCAGTCCTTCCAATGAATATTCAGGGTTGATTTCTTTTAGGATTGACTGGTTTGATCTCCTTGCAGTCCAAGGGACTCTCAAGAGTCTTCTCCAGCACCACAGTTCAAAAGCATTGGTCCTTCAGTGCTCAGCTTTCTTTATAGTCCAACTCTCACATCCATACATGACCACTGGAAAAACCATAGCTTTGACTAGATGGATTTTTGTCAGCAAAGTAATGTCTCTGCTTTTTAACATGGTTTGTCATAGCTTTTATTCCAAGGAGCAAGCTCTTTTAATATCATGACTGCAGTTACTATCTTCAGTGATTTTGGAGCTCAAGAAGATAAAGTTCGTCACTTTTTCCATTTTTTCCCCATCTATTTGCCATAAATAGATGGGACCAGATGTCATGATCTTAGTTTTTTGAATGTTGAATTTTAAGCCAGTTTTTCACTTTCCCCTTTTCCCTTCATCACGTGGCTCTTTAACTCCTCTTTGCTTTCTGCCATAAGGGTGGTGTCATCAGCATATCTGAGGTTATTTATATTTCTCCCAGCAATCTTGATTCCTGCTTGTGCTTCATCCAGCCAAGCATTTCACATGATGTACTTTGCATATAAGTTAAATAAGCAGGGTGACAGTATATAGTCTTGACGTATTCTTTTCTCAATTTTGAACCAGTCCATTGTTCCATGTCCATTTCTAACTGTTGCCTCTTGACCTGCATACAGGTTTCTCAGGAAGCAGGTAAGGTGATCTGGTGTTCCTATCTCCTTAACAGTTTTCCAAAGTTTATTGTGATCCACACAGTCAAAGGTTGTGTCAATGAACCATAGTCAATGAAGCAAAAGTAGATGTTTTTCTGGAATTCTCTTGCTTTTTCTATGATCCAATGAATGTTGGCAATTTGATCTTTGGTTCCTCTGCCTTTTTAAAATCCAGCTTGAATATCTGGAAATTCTCGGTTCACATACTGTTGAAGCCTCCCTTCGAGAATTTTGAGCATTACTTTGCTAGTGTGTGAGATGAATACAATGGTGTGGTAGTTCAAACATTTTTTGGCATTGCCTTTCTTTGGGACTGGAAGAAAAACACCTTTTCCAGTCCTGAGGCCACTAATGAGTTTTCCAAATTTGCTTGCATATTGAGTGCAGCACTCTCACAGCATCATCTTTCAGGATTTGAAATAGCTCAGCTCAAATTCCATTACTTCCACTAGCTTTGTTTGTAGTGATGCTTCCTAAGGTCCACTTGACTTCACACTCCAGGATGTCTGGCTCTAGATGAGTGATCACACCATCATGGTTTTTCTGGATCATTAAGATATTTTTTGTATAGTTCCTCTGTGTATTTTTTGCCACCTCTTCTTAATATCTTTTGCCTCTGTTAGGTCCATACCATTTCTGTACTTTATTTTGGCCATCTTTGCCAAATGAAATGTTCCCTTGATATCTCTAATTTTCTTGAAGAGATCTCTAGTCTCTCCTATTCTATTGTTTTCCTCTATTTCTTTACTTTGATCACTTTAGGAAGGGTTTCATGTTTCTCCTTGCTATTCTTTGGAACTCTGCATTCAGATGGGTGTATCTTTCCTTTTCTCCTTTGCCTTTCAGTTCTCTTCTTTTCACAGCTTTTTGTAAGGCCTCCTCAGACAACCATTTTGCATTGTTGCATTTCTTTTTCTTGGAGATGGTTTTGATCACCACCTCCTGTACAATGTTATGAACCTCCATCCATAGTTCCTCAGGCACTCTGTCTATCAGATCTAATCCCTTGAATATATTTGTCACTTCCACTGTACAATTGCAAGGGATTTAATTTAGGTCATACCTGCATGGCCTGGTAATTTTCCCTACTTTCTTCAACTTACTTCTGAATTTTGCAATAAGGATTTCATGATCTAAGCCACAGTCAGCTCCCAGTCTTGTTTTTGCTGATTGTATAGAGCTTCTTCATCTTCAGCTACAAATAATATAATCATTCTGATTTCAATATTGACCATCTGGTGATGTCCGTGTGTAGAGTTGTCTCTTGTGTTGTTGGAAGAAGGTGTTTGTTATGAGCAGTCTGTTCTTTTGGCAGAACTCTGTTGGATTTCTCCCTGCTTCATTTTGTACTCCAAAGCTAAACTTGCCTGCCTCTTCAGGTATCTCTTGACTTCCTACATATATATATATATATATATATATATATATATATATATATATATATATTTCTTTTTATAATATATTTATTTTTTTTAGTTTTTAAAGTAAATTGAAAAATATTTTTATTTGCCTTTTAACAATTCCATATTTTATTAGATAGAAAACTACTTAAAGTACTACTTTGATTTAATTCTAACAATAAGTAGTTGTTCATGTATCTGAATGCTTAGGATAAAGTAACTGTATTTATGTGCAGTTTATAAATGAGGCAGACCTTTCCTATGCTTACGCATGTTTCTTGTCTATAGAAAAGTAAAACTGAAATGGTATGGGGGAGGGGAATCAGATCAAAAGAAGTAGTAATTTCATACAAAAAAGTCTACCCAGGGAGAAGAAGGAAGTGCTAAAGGGGAAATTCTAAAGCAAGTTATGTCATTTCTCGTAAAATTTTAAGAACCAAAAGAGATGTTTTAAAGATACTGACATGGAGTTATGTGCAACTCTTTAGTGAGACAAACTGTTCAGCAAACCTGTACAAACCTTTCAGGGAAGCAATTTGGCAATAGACATCAAGAGTTCAGATGTGTGTCATGGGGGCAAGACGAAGAATGCAGTGCTGTTTCCTGAGATGGGAAGTCTCATGAATTTAATTGGCCAGATGACAGTGACCAAATGCATAGTGAGGAAGCCCTAGGTTTGTGGAGGCTTATTACACAGCAATAGATAGCTGGAACAAAGATGAGGAGTTAGATTTTGGAAATGTGTTTGAAGATGTTTAAAAAGCAGAGATTCAGTTCTGTGGCCCAGGAGAGAGCACTGGGCTTTGGAATTTCCTTATGATATTCCTGGCTCTTATCTATCTCAAATTGTATGTGGTCACAATCACAGAGCATTTTCACATTCTTTATTTCATTGATCTTAATAATAAACCCTTGAAAAAATGGGGAGCGTATCATTATACCCATAATAGAGTTGAGAAAATTGAGACTCAGGAAGCTTTTACAATTTATAGGAAACCCCATGGCTTAGAACTCAGAACATAGGTCTTAAAGCAATTATCCTCCAATTGATAATAAAATTAAGAAAAAAGAAGATAAGTCTTCTGATTCCCAGAAAAGGCTATTTCTACTGCACTTTGTTGTGCTAGAGGGAGACAGGGAAGATGCCTGCCAGTGAGGAGTGGGCCCAGAGATCAGAGAGCTGAGAAACTCAAGTCTGAGGAGGGCCAAAGGAGGAGATTTAAAAAATACTTCTCAAATTTCTCCACAAAAACATCCATTACTGGGAAAGAAACAATAATGATACCCCCAGGAAGATCTGGACAGATAGCCTGAAAGGAAGTTCTTTGATGTCATTCATTCATAGGATTAACAATTATTTATTGAGCCCATGCCACGTGTTAGGCCCTGTATTAGGTTCAGCAATGGACAAGGTCCCTGCGGTCACAGAGCTCCAGAAAACAGACAACCAAGCAGTTCACCAATCATAACCTGGAACCTGAGGCTTCTAGGAGGAAGTGACACAAGAATGGGCGGAGCTGGAGAGGGGGCATGCAGGACATTTCAGGCAGAAGGAAAGGCATGTATATTGGCCTAGAGGCAGGAGAGAAAGCACCTCCTCCAAGGCAAACAGCAAAGTTAAATTCAGATGAAATGTGGTTATGGGGTGTTGTTTTATCACTCAGTCATGTCCAACTCTTTTGTGACCCCATGGACTGTTGTCCACCAGGCTCCTGAGCCCTTGAGTTTTCCCAGGCAAGAATCCTGGAGTAGGTTGCCATTTCCTTCTCCAGGGGATCTTCCTGACCCAGGGATTGAGCCCACATCTCCTGCATTGGCAGGTGGGTTTTTTGTAAAACCACTGTGCCACCAGGCTTTGGGATGAGGGAATCATAAACCGAAGATAAAAGAACTATCTGTAGGCATACTCTGGACATGAAGAGATTTAGACACAATGGCCTCATGTCTAAAGAAAGTGCTGAAATAGCCCGCTTCTCTTGGCATTTCTATCTTCCCCAACTATTGGATGAATACTTCATACCAGCCCCTACTCCCAAGATCATATTAGTGATCTATGAGTTGAGTAAGCCCCATGGAGCTCTCACATAGCAACAAGCAGCCTGAAGATATCTTGTCTCTAGACTTAGTGTAGGGGAGCAGAATGTGCCACACTAATATACGTCTCTTTGGCATATTAATTGTTTTAAGCTGGTTGTTTTCTAAGGAAATAGCAGACATGGTAAACATTCTGAAAACCTTGTACGAGTTACCCTTTCGTAAGAAACATTTATATTTGTAAGGGAAATCTCCGTTAATAAAGGTGTCTCCCTTTCTGTACCAGAAGAGGAGGAGGACCAAATCTCTAGAAACTCTTATCAGTGGAGAAGGCACTAACTTAAATCTGCCTAACAAACTTACCCTTATTTGCTGTGCTTTTCCTGATAACCTCCCAGAACTGTCACCCTCAACATTCTCTTTCGTCTTCAGCAGAGGATGGTACTTAAGATGAGGGCTTCAGCCATTTTAGCGAGTTACTTGGTTTTTCTGGGTTTCACCCATGTACACAATATTAAACTCTGATTTTCTCTTGTTAGCTTATCTCATGTCAATTTAATTCTTACACCAGTCAGAGATCCTAGAAGGGCAGAGAAAATTTTCTTCCTCCCCCAAAGCCAGTCATAAACCAGATCCAATATTCTGCCACCCTGAGAGGCCTTGCATTAGTAGCCAACAGGATTTCCTTTAAGTATTGCTATCTCATCTGCCTCAGAATCACATACTATCATAATTTTAAAATGCTATTTTGTTTCCCATGCTCAAACTCACTTTTACTCATTTTTTCCATAGTAGTGAACATTAAAGCACCTTTAATGAAAAAGACATAAATATTTATTAGGGGAAATAGCGAGAAAGGCAATAGCTTAGTTCTCAGTTCTCAGCTGACCTAGGAAGACAGGTAGTGGAGGGCTGGACAACTGTAACAGGAAAAGGAAAGTTGCCACACAGGGGATCAGAACACAACCATGGCAGGATGAACCTTAACTCTTAATCAGATGTTCCAGGGTTTCCCTGCTACTGAGGCCTCTGCTCAGACTCTCACTCAGTGACCCTAGACAGAGCCATCCTTCCCAAGTTTCCTTTCCCACAATTTTGATTTCTCTCTGGAGCAATGACATTATTTACTTTTGCTCATGAAACAACTCCTTGCATAGACAGAGGTCTCAAAGAATGCCTCAAGGATCACGGCACCCCTGAGCCTACAATGTGGCAGCTACCCATGCAGCTTTCTGTTATTTGTTATGCAAAGAGACTTCACAGATGACAAACCATAGCAGTAAATGTGAGAGGACTACTTCTCCATCTCACCAAAGTTCTATTTTTGTTGCTTCCCCTTGAGAAAAGAGATGGAGCCTGATTTTCCAAAGCTTAAGGAAGAATCCCCAACCCCGCTGCCAGGATGCAAATCCTTGCTGCCTGGAACCACTACTCCACTTCAGGTGGAGACACGCCCTGTATTCCCTTTTCCATCTGACTGGGCCTCCAGTGCACAGTTACAGGCAGACAATCTGTGGAAAGTACCTTGTATGCTGATTGCCAGGAACAAGTGAGGCAGCAGTAGAATTTCCAGAGTCAGAGACCACTCCCGCCTTCTGGAGCACATACTCCTCTTCTCCAGAACTTTACGGGAACTCTGGACACAGACCAGAGCCAAGCCAGAAAGAGACCAAAGGCACCTTTAATTCAAGGCTTAAGGTTAGACGTCTCCACCCAGAAACTCATGGGTGGGGCCTGGGGACCAAAAACAGGAAGCCCCATCGCTTTTTTTTTTTTTTAATTAAACCACTAAGAAACTAAGAACAGACTTGCGGATATGGTGGCAGAGGGAGAGGGTGGGACAAATTGAGAGAGTAGCTCTGAAACACCCATTTGCCGGGGTCCGGCCCCGGTGGATCCAGGGAATTCGAAGTGGGGACGGCGTCGGCGAGGATCAGGAAACAATTGCTTAATTAAACGTTAATTAAGGATATAAAGAGTAATAGAATGAGGATAGCTCAGTGAGGAAATTCAGTGGAGAAAAGAGGCTGAATAATTCAGCCAGAAGATAAGAGAAAGAACGACATGGTGAGACCAAGTTTCAGTGAACAAGGCTCGCACTTTAATTTCCAAAGTAGTTTTTATACCTTAAGTTATGCATAGAGGATAATGGGGGAAGGGGTAGAGTCATGCAGTAAGCCAGGCTTTCTTCCTGCAAACTTATCATATGCAAAAGTTTAGGTGATTTGCATCATCTTCTGGGCCGGAGGCCTTTTTCTCTAAAGGTGATTATTCTAAAGTCAGGCGCCAGCCTCCAAAAAGCATTAGATAAAGTTGCATTCCTACAGAGCAAAGGTGTGGTGGGGTATAACAAGAAAAAGAATTAACTCAAGGGTCCCAGGTTACAAACATTAAAGCTACTATTTCCACCAATTATATTAATCAATACACTGCCAGGGACACAGCAGGTAAGGGATATGGAGACTTAGCAGCAAACATTGGCCCAACAAGTGAAAATCCCTTCACCAATACAATTTCTAATCAATCTTTTAACTGCTCAAAGGAATCTGTATTTAGACAGTTTAGAACATCTCATGCCTCTCACAGTTTGGAGGCTCTGAGCAATCACATGTGGCCGGAAAAACCTATTCAGGCAGGCTAGAGGACTTCCAAGGGAGTTTGTAGGTTGAAACACTGTCACACCCAGGAATTATTAACTGGAGCTGTAAGCTAACTCTTTTTTCAGAGAGGTAGTGGGGGACAGCCCCCCGTAAAGTCAGAGGTGTAGGTGAAAGCACAAAGCAGAAAGTAGGCAGACTCTGGTTTTGGGGGTAGATTGCTAGAGAATTTCCAGGGAGACTCCTGAGGCTTGATCCCGCCTTTGCGTATGCCAAGCCTCCTTCCTCATGACCTTTGCCAGGGGCGGAGCTCGCTCCCCGCACCCATTACCATATGTAAAACTAGACAGTTGGTGGACATTTTCAGTATGACTCAGGGAGCAAATGACAACCTAGAGGGGTGGGATGGGGTGAGAGGTGGGAGGGAGGGCCACGAGGGTGGAAATATACATATACATGTAGCTGGTTCATGTTGATATATGGCGGAAATGAACACAATGTTGTAACGCAATTATCCTTCAATTTAAAATAAATTTAAATTAAAAAAAAAAACAATTTTGTTTGAATGTGTGTTAGTTTTCTTTTCTGGTGAGAGGATCCATAGATTCCAATGGTTTTCAGAGGGATTGGTACTCAGGAAAGGTTAAAGACCCCTGATAGTGAATATCTGCTTTTGGTTTCCCAGCCAGGAAACACCCTGATTAACCAGAGTACCCACCCAAGGGGATTTCTGACCTGAGCCAACTCTAAATCACGTGAGGAGTAGAAAGTAGATCATGTGTGGCATAGGCTGGTTGCACAAAATGTGGGAAATCAGACCTACACAGTTTGAGTACTGGTCTCCCCCACCCACACCCAGGCTCTTCCTGCCTTTTGGGTAAGTTCACTATTTAAACCTTTACATTGGCCTACCCACTGAACATTAGTATTATTATTATTAACCTATATTCAAATATTGTATTACTAACCTATTATCAAAGGTTATTTGACCCAAATGAATGTATTCTGCACCCTTGTGGTCAAAGAGTTTCAGGCCCATCCCTCTTGAATCTAAATGAATTAGTCGCCCACCCAGGACACTTTGAAGACCCATAAGGAAAGTCACAGTCCCTGATATACCATATTTGTAGCAATTTCAGACTGGGGACATTTCTGATTTTCAACATGGAGATGACCAATAAAAACACCACTCTCCTCAATCTGTGAACTCCTGTCTTGGAAGTAGTTACCCTCCCCAAAATATCAGCATGGGGAAATGAAGTCAGCTCACTACTGGAAACTGCGTATGACACCCTATTTACCTGATCATATTGGAGCCCTGTGAGGTGAGGAAACAGGTATTACTACTTGTATTTTATAACTGAAACTCAGGGTCAGATTTTCCTGAGGTCATGTGCAGCTCCAGTCAACCCCAGTCTTCTTCACTCAGCTCTTCCCCTCATGTAAGCTACAGTAAATCTTTGGACTAGAAGAAAAGATGAGACTGAAGTAGAATGAGCAAGATCAAAGTGAGGTTAACTACTGCTACTGCTGCTAAGTCACTTCAGTCGTGTTGGACTCTGTGCGACCCCACTGATGGCAGCCCACCAGGCTCCCCCGTCCCTGGGATTCTCCAGGCAAGAACACTGGAGTGGGTTGCCATTTCCTTCTCCAATGCAGAAAAGTGAAAAGTGAGAGTGAAGTCGCTCAGTCATGTCCGACTCTTCGCAACCCCATGGACTGCAGCCCACCAGGCTCCTCCATCCATAGGATTTTCCAGGCAAGAGTACTGGAGTGGGGTGCCATCGCCTTCTCCACTCATAAGGCTATCAGCTGACTTTTCAGCAGAAACTCTGTAGGGCAAAACAGAGTGGCCCAAAATACGTAAAGTGACAAAGGGAAAACCCACAATCAAGAACAACCAAAAATACTTTAGTCAGCGAGGCTTTTAGTCAGATTTGATGCAAAATCAAAAGTGCTACAGACAAGCAAAAGCTAAAGAGTTCATACCATACCAACTTCATAAGAAATGTTAAAGGGACTTCTCTAAGTGAAAAAGGCCACAACAAGAAATGTGAAAATTATGAAAGGAAAAAAATCTCATTAATAAAGGCAAATATACAATAAAGGTAGTAAATTAGCTGTGTGTAAACTTAGGAGAGAGGGTAAAAGACGAAGGTAGTAAAATTGTGTATACCTGCAATAAGTAATTAAGAGATACACAAAACAAAAAGATATAAAATTCTCCAGGCAAGAATAGTGGAATGGGTAGCCATTCCTTTCTCCAGGGGATCTTCCCAACCCAGGGATCCAACCTGGGTCTCCTGAATTGCAGGCAGATTCTCTACTGTCTGAGCCACCAGGGAAACCCCAAAATATTAAACATGATGTCAAAAACACTGCATTGGGGGTATAAAAAGGAAGAGTTGTTAAAATGCATTTGAACTTAAGAGATCAGGAACGTGTGTGTGTGTGTGTGTGTATACGTATATATACATATACCAGTGTATATAGATATAGATAGTTATGTACAATGGGGGGAATATAATAAATACCTAATATATTTGAATGATGACATCATAACCAGACTGATTGTGGTAATCATTTTTAAATGTAGAGAAATGCCAAACTGCTATGTTGTGGAACAGGAACTAACATAGTATTGTAGATCAATTGCACTTCAAAAGCAAACAAACAAACTCATAGAAAAATATCAGATTTGTGGTGACCAGAGGCTGGAACTGGGGGAAGGGGAATTGAATGAAGGTGTTAAAAAGCTGCAAACTACCAGTTACAAGATAAATAAGTACTAGGAATGTAATGTACAACAAGATAAATATAATTAATGTTGCTGTATGTTAAATATGAAAGCTTCAAAGAGAGTAAATCCTAAGAGTTCTCATCACTAGAAAAAAATTTTGTCTATTTCTTTATTTCTGTATCTATATGAGATGATAGGTGTTCCCTAAATTTGTGTAATGATCATTCATGATGTATAAAAGTCAAATTTGTGTACCCCTTAAACTTATACAATGTGATATGTCAATTACATCTCAATGAAATTTGAAGGTAAAAAAGAGCACTAATCCCACTATGAGGGCTCCACCCTCATGATCTGAACATCTGCCAAAAACCCCATCTTCTAAGAGATTGTTGTTGTTGTTCAGTCACTCAGCCATTTCTGAGTCTTTGTGACCCCATGAACTGCAGTACACCAGGCTTCCCTGTCCTTCACTATCTCCCAGAGTATGCTCAAACTCAAGTCCATTGAGTCAGTTATGCCATCCAGTCATCTCTTCTGTTGCCCCATTTTCCTCCTGTCCTCAATGCTTCCCAGCATCAGGGTCTTTTCCATGAGTTGGCTCTTCACATCAGGTGGCCAAAGTATTGGAGCTTCAGCTTCAGCATCAGTCCTTCCAATGAGATTCAGAGTTGATTTCCCTTAGGACTGTCTGGTTTGATCTCCTTGCTGTCCAAGTGACTCTCAAGGGTCTTCTCCAACACCACAGTATGAAAGCCTCAATTCTTTGGCATTCAGCCTGCTTTATGGTCCAACTCTCAATCCATACATGACCACTGGGAAAACCATAGCTTTGACTATGTGGACGTTTGTAGGCGAAGTGATGTCTCTGCATTTTAATACACTGTCTAGATTCGTCATAGCTTTTCTTCCGAGGAGCAAGCATCTTTTAATTTTGTGGCTGCGGTCACAGTCCACAGTGATTTTGGAGCCCCCAAAAATAAAGTCTGACACTGTTTCCACTGTTTCCCCATCTATTAGTCATGAAGTGATGGGACTGGATGCCATGATCTTATTTTTTTAAATGGTGAGTGTTAAGCCAGCTTTTTCATTCTCCTGTTTCACCTTCTTCAAGAGGCTCTTTAGTTCCTCTTTGCTCTCTGCCATTAAGGTGGTATCATCTGCATACCTGAGGTTATTGGTATTTCTCCCGGCAATCTTGATTCCAGCTTGTGCTTCATCCAGCCAGGCATTTCACGTGATATACTCTGCATATAAGTTAAATAAGCAGGGTGACAGTATACAGTCTTGACTTACTCCTTTCCCAACTTTGAACCAGTCAACTGTTCCATGTCTGAGTCTAACTATTGCTTCTTGACCTGCATACAGGTTTCTCAGGAGGCAGGTAAGGTGGTCTGGTATTCCCATCTCTTGAAGAATTTTCCACAGTGTGTTGTGATCCACACAGTCAAAGGCTTTAGCAATTAAAAGATTAAGATTAAACAAAAGACCTAAGGTGTAGGGAGGACACACAGACAACCAGTTTATAGCATGCTAGCAACACTAACATTCAAAGACTTGTAAAGGAAGAGACATACACAAAGGAGACTGACAACAATTCCTTAGAAGAGTGAGAAAAATTTTTTTAAGTTTTTAAAGGAGTTCAGAGAAGACAAGATGTCAGAGGAGTAGGTGGATGTGGAGTACATCTCTCTCCAAGGATGCATCATGACTATACCTTCAGATGCAGAAGACCTCACAGAGCACCAGCTGAGTACTGGCAGGAGTCACTGGCCACTGGAAAGGAATATAAAGACTCATACAAAACTTGGTAGGATGAAGGTAGGAAGGGAAAAAGAGGAGGAGAATGAGCAGGATGGCCTGCAGCCAGATAGTAGGGGAGCTGAAGCAAGGGTGAGATCGCCATATCCAGGGCAATTGTTTAGGACAGAAAGGAAGCATCTGAGGCTGACAGAGAGTGAAGCAGCTAATCTGTGAAAGTCTGAATGATGTGAGAACCACACAGATAATCCGGACCACAGCCCTTTGTACACCACACAGGGATGCAAGTCCACAGGAATGCATAGTGGCTGGGAGCTGGAGTGTGGGGATTGGAGAACAATACCAGGCCAAGAACTGCTGTTGACTTTGGGGAGACAGCTGAGGGGATAGGAGGAAGGAAATCCACATGGGGAATGCCCTTAGAGGAAAGCTGGGAGGCCACGGAGGTAGGGCACTACTACAGGGAGTTGAGCTGTCACTGTAGCCTCTCTCTCCCCACATGCCAGTGCCAACAGCTGACCAATACAGAAAGACCTCAGTGAGCGTGGCACATTGAGCAACTGACATGTGGAGCAACAGAGAAGGACCCCAACCATGGTTGCCCTTTGAGCACCTCCTGTGCTGAGTGATAGAGAAGAACTGGCAAGAGAGGACTTTTGAGCACCAGCTACCAGAGTTTAGAAATGAACTCTAATAGTGCCATATCTTCTGTGTCTGTGGCCTCCTGCTTGCCTGCACACCTGGCACCACTGGGGTCCATATGATCCAAGCAGCAGTGACCCTGCACAGCCAGTCCTCACTGGATCAGACCCAAGTCATCCAGGGCAACTTCAGCAGCAAACTTCTATGGATGACCCACATGCAGAGGTGGAGACAAAATCACAATTGAGCTCCAGGAGTGGAGGGGTTAAGCAAGAGGATCAAAAACTTTTCCACCAGCTATACAAGCTGCAGATTAAATCCACATAATCAGCTATGTAGACTCTATGTCTATGGAATATATAAAAGGACAATGAATGTTCCCACAAAAGAAAATGCTCTGTCTCTAGCAGCTGTGGACATTGGAGGCAAGAACACACAGGAGTAGGGCCAGATCAGAGTCTGAGCTGTCCCACAGCAGGTCTAGAGTGCAGCCCTCTCCAGTATTGGAGGGCTTCCTAGGAAGGTGGAGGTGGACTGTGGCTCACAGCAGAGGAAAGGACACTGACAGCTGAGAACCAAGAAAAGCATTAATTATTATTCCTTTATTTTGATTCGTTCTGTAGTTGATTCTAAATTTTTTCTCTTCTCTTTTTTTTCTCTGTTGCTGTGGTTGTTGTTTTTATTATTATACCCATTTAAGCTTTTGGAATCTTTTTTTTTTTTTTTTTTTTTGCAGCTTGTAAATGGAACCTTTTTAAAAATCACACTTTTAATTTCTTTTATATATTTCTACTTCTACTTTGGCTTTCTGCAATTCTCTGGGGGGTTTTGTTGTTGTTCTAGAGCTAATCAATGAATTTAGTAGACACACAGGATACAAAGTCAATACACAGAAATCTCTTTCATTCCTATACACTGACAAAAAAAACTGGAGCGAGAAATTAATAGAATCATTCCATTCAGCACTGCAACAAAAAAATCAAATACCTATCAAATCACAGAACTAGAACCAAACATTTCACAATTTGTATGGAAACACAAAAGACTCTGAATATCCAAAGCAATAGCAATCAACCTTCCTGACTTCAGACAAAACAAAAGCTACCTACAAAGCTACAGTCATCAAGACAATGTGGTACTGGCACAAAAACAGAAATAGTTTCCAGTGGAACAAAATATAAAACCCAGAGATCAACCCACATACCTATGTGTACCTTATCTTTGACATGGGAGGCAAGAATATACAATGAAGAATAAACAGCCTCTTCAATAAGTGGTAATGGGAAAACTAGACAACTACCTGTAAAAGAATGAAATTAGAACACTTCCTAACACCATGCACAAAAATAAACCCAAAACAGATTAAAGACCTAAATGTAAGGCCAGAAACTATAAAACCCTTAGAAGAAAATATAGGCAGAACACTATGACACAAATCACAGCAAGATCCTCTTTGACCCACCTCCTAGAGTAATGGAATGAAAAAGAAACAAGTGGGACCTAAATAAATTTAAAATATTTTGCACAACAAAAGAAATCATAAATAAGACAGACAGCCCTAAGAATGGCGGAAAATAATTGCAAAAGGATCAACTGACAAAGGATTAGTTGCCAAAATATATAAGCAGGTCATGAAGCTCAATACCAGAAAAACAATCAATCAAAAAATGGATGGGAAACATAACAGAAAATTTCTCCAAAGACATACAGTTGGCCAACAAGCACATAAAAAGATGCTCAACATTGCTTATTATTGGAGAAATGCAAATCAAAACTACAATGAAGTATCATATCACACCAGCCAGAATGGACATCATCAAAATATCTAAAAAACAATAAATGATGAAGAGGGTGTGGGAAAAGGGAATCCCTCTTGCACTGTTGGTAAGAATGTAAATTAATACAGACACTCTGGAAAACAGGATGGAGATTCCTTTTAAAAGGCTAGGAATAAAACTATCATATGACCCAACAATCCTACTCCTGGGCATATACTCTGAGAAAACCATAACTTAAAAAGATGCACGTACTCCAGTCTTCAATGCAGCAGTATTTACAATAGCTAGAACATGGAAGCAACCTAGATATCTGTCGACAGTTGAATGGATAAAGTTGTGGTACATATATACAATGGAATATTACTCAGCCATTTTTTAAAAATGAATTTAAGTCAGTGAGATGGACAGGGTTTTCCCAGTGGTTCAGCAATAAAGAATCTGCCTGCAGGAGATGTGAGTTCAACCCCTGGGTTGGGAAGATCCCCTAGAGGATGGCATGACAACTCATTTCAGTATTCTTTCCTAGAGAATTTCATGGACAGAGGAGCCTGCTGGGCTATAGTCCATGGGGTTGCAAAGAGTTGGACATGACTGAGGCAAGTTGGACATGCACTGCGTGCATGCTCACAGTGAGGTGGATGAGCCCAGAGGCTATTATACAGAGTGAAGTAAGTCAGAAAGAGAAAAAATATTGTATATTAATGTATGTGCATATATAGAATCTAGGAAAATGGTACAGATGAACCTGATTACAGGGAAGGAACAGAGATGTAGACAGAGAACTAACTTGTGGACACAGTGGGGGAGGGAGAGGGTGGGATGAATTGAGAGAGTAGCACTGAAACATATATGTCACCATATGTAAAATAGATAGCTAATGGGAAGCTGCTATATAACATAGAGGCTCAACCCCATACTCGCACAACCTAGGGGGGTGGAATGGGATGGGGTATGGGAAAGAGTTTCAAGAGGGAGGGGGCAGATGTATACTCGTGGCGGATTCGCTTTGCTGTATGGCAGAATGAACACAACATTGTAAAGCAATTATCCTCCAATTAAGAATAAATTTTAAAAAAAGAATCCAAAGAACTGGGATGTTAACAATATCAAATGCTGCAGAAATGAAATGCTCTGTTACAGGGATGTATCCATTGCAAAGTATATAAACAGGCAATTTATAGTATCAGAAGAAGAAAATGTTTAATAAGCATAAAAAATGCACATTCAAACTAGGAATGAGAGAAAAGCAAATTAAACAAATATTGGTATTACCTTCAAGTTGGAAAAAATAATTTAATTGATAGATTCCAGTGATGATAAAATTAGAGGAAACCAGACAAATACATTGTTCATGGGAGTATAAATTGATACAATTTTTTGGAGGAAAATTTGGTGTTATCTATCAAAATTGTAACTGTATAATACCTTGGTATTATCCCCTTCATAGATCACTGCATTGTTGAAGTGAAGGGGCTTGAGTAACTCAACAAAGCTATGAGCCATGATGTGCAAGGCCACCCAAGACAGACAGGGTCATAGTGGAGAGTTCTTATGAATGTGATCCACTCAAGAATGGCAAACCACTCCAATATTCTGGCCACAAGAACTCCACGAACTGTGTAAAATGGCAAAAAGGTATAACACCAAAAGATGAGCCCCCCCCCTCACCCTGGTCTGAAGGTGTCCAATATGCTACCGGGGAAGAGCAGAGAACAGTTACTAATAATTACAGAAAGAATTGGAGAAGGCAATGGCACCCCACTCCAGTACTCTTGCCTGGAAAATCCCATGGATGAAGGAGCCTGGTAGGCTGCAGTCCATGGGGTCGTTAAGAGTCAGACACCACTGAGCGACTTCACTTTGACTTTTCACTTTCATGCATTGGAGAAGGAAATGGCAACCCACTCCAGTGTTCTTGCCTGGAGAATCCCAGGGACGGGGGAGCCTGGTGGGCTGCCATCTATGGGGTCGCACAGAGTCAGACACTACTGAAGCGACTTAGTAGCAGCAGCAACAGAAAGAATGAAGCAGTTTGGCCAAAGCAGAAATGATGCTCAGTTGTAGATGTGTCTTGTAACGAAAGTAAAATCTGATGCTGTAAAGAACAGCATTGCATGGGAACCTGGAATGTTAGGTTCATAAATCAAGGTAAATTCGATGTGGTCAAGCAGGAGATGGCAAGAATTAGCATCAGTATCTTAGGAAGCAGTGAATTAAAATGGATGGCAATGAGTGAATTTAACTCAGATGACTATTATATCAGGGATTCCGCGGTGGCTCAGATAGTAAAGAGTCCACCTGAAATGTGGGAGACCTAGGTTTGATCCCTGGCTTGGGAAAATCCCCTGGAGGATGGCATGGCAACCCGCTCCAGTATTCTTTGCCTGGAGAATCCTCACAGACAGAGGAGCCTTGTGGGCTACAGTCCATGGGGTCACAAAGAGTTGGACACAGCTGAGTGACTAAGAACAGCACAACATTATATCAACTACTGGGGGCAGGAATCCCATAGAAGAAACGGAGTTGCCCTCATAATTAACACAAGAGTCCGAAATGCAGTAGTTGTGTTCAACCTCAAAAACGACAGAATGATCTCAGTTCGTTTCCAAGGAAAACCATTCAACATCACAGTAATCCAACTATCAATGCTGAAGAAGCTGAAGTTGATCAGTTCTATGAAAACCTACAAGACTTCCTAGAACTAATACCAAAAAAGATGTCCTATTCACCTATTCACCAGGGGATTGGAATGCAAAAGTAGGAAGTCAAGAGATAACCTGGAGTAACTGGGAAGTTTAGTCTTGGAGTACAAAATGAAGCAGGGCAAAGGATAACAGATTCTGCCAAGGGAATGCACTGGTCATAGCAAAACCCTTTTTCAACAACAGAAGACACGACTTTACACATGGACATCACCAAATCGTCAATACTGAAATCAAATTGATTACATTCTTTGTAGCCAAAGATGGAGAAGCTGTATACAGTCAGCAAAAACAAGACCTTGTGGCTCAGACCATCAGCTACTTATGGCAAAATTCACGCTTAAACTAAAGAAAGTGGGTAAAACCACTAGGTCAATCAGGGACAACCTAAATCAAATTCCCTATGATTATACAGTTGGAAGGAAAGTTATGACCAACCTAGATAGCATATTGAAAAGCAGAGACATTACTTTGCCAACAAAGGTTCGTCTAGTCAAGGCTATGGTTTTTCCTGTGGTCATGTATGGATGTGAGAGTTGGACTGTGAAGAAGGCTGAGTGCTGAAGAATTGATGCTTTTGAACTGTGGTGTTGGAGAAGACTCTTGAGAGTCCCTTGGACTGCAAGGAGATCCAACCAGTCCATTCTGAAGGAGATCAGCCCTGGGATTTCTTTGGAAGGAATGATGCTAAAGCTGAAACTCCAGTACTTTGGCCACCTCATGCGAAGAGTTGACTCATTGGAAAAGACTCTGATGCTGGGATGGATTGTGGGCAGGAGGAGAAAGGGACTACAGAGGATGAGATGGCTGGATGGCATCACTGACTCGATGCACATGAGTCTCAGTGAACTCTGGGAGTTGGTGATGGACAGGGAGGCCTGGCGTGCTGCAATTCATGGGGTCGCAAAGAGTCGGACACGACTGAGTGACTGATCTGATCTGATCTGACCATAGGTCACCTGCATCAGAATCTGTATGAATGGAGCCCAGGCTTATGTTTTATAATTTCTCAGATGATTTTCAAAATGCTTTGATAACTACTGCTTTGTGTCATGTATGAACACTGTTGATGGTCTTTTTATTTTTAACATTTGACTTTAGGTTAACTACTATTGTTTCCCTCTTAAGATATCTTTGATACAGTGGAGGTGAGGAATAGCGTCAATGTATTAGATCTAGCAAACAGTGTGCCTGAAGAACTATGGACAGAAGTTCACAATATTGTATAGGAGGCAGTGAACAAAACCATCCCAAAGAAAAAGAAATCCAAGAAGGCAAAGTGTTACAAATACCTGAGGAAAGGAGAGAAGTGAAAAGAAAGGGAGAAAGGGAAAGATATACCCAACTGAATGCAGAGTTCCAGAGAATAGCAAGGAGAGACAAGGCCCTCTTCAATGCACAATGCAAAGAAATAGAGGAAAACAACAAAAAGGGCAAGACTAGAGTTCTCTTCAAGAAAATTGGAGATATCAAAAGAATATTTCATGCAAAGATGGGCACAATAAGGACAGAAACAGTAAAGACGTAATAGAAGCAGAAGAGATCAAGAGATGGCAAGAATACAAAGAATAACTACACAAAAAAGATTTTTATGACCCAAATAACCACGATGGTGTGGCCACTCACCCAAAAGCCAGACATTCTGGAATGTAAAGTCAAGTGGGCCTTAGGAAGCACCGCTGCCAATAAAGCTAGCTGAGATGATTGAATTCCAGCAGAGTTATTTAAAATCCTAAAAGATGATGCTATATGTCAGCAAATTTGGAAAACCCAGCAGTGGCCACAGGACTGGAAAAGGTCAATCATTATCCCAATTCCTCAGCAGGGCAGAACTAAAGAATGTTCAAACTCTCAGACAATTGCATTCACCTCCCACACTAGTAAGAGTATGCCCAAAATCCTTCAAGCTAGGTTTCAGCAATATGTGGACCAAGAACTCCCAGATATTCAAGCTGGGTTTAGAAGAGGCAGAGTTCAAATCGCCAACATTCGCTGAATCATAGAGAAAGCAAGGGAATTCCAGAAAAATATCTACTTCTCTTTCATTGATTACTCTAATGTCTTTGACTGTATGGGTCATAACAAACTGTGGAAAACTCTTAAAAAGATGGGAATAACAGACTATCTCACCTGTCTCAACAACCAGTTGAGACAACTGGTCAACCAGTCAGTTTTTTGTGTAGGGTTCTAACTCTTCCTTCTTGACCTGCATACAGGTTTCTGAGGAAGAGTTAGAACTTTACACGAAACAAATGACTGGTTCAGGATTGAGAAAGAAGTATGACAAGGCTTTTGTTGTTGTTGTTGTCCTGTTTATTTAACTTATATGCAGAGCACATCATGAAACATGCTGAGCTGGATGAGTTACAAGCTGGTATCAAGACTTCCAGGAGAAATATCAACAACCTCAGAAATGCAGATGATACTACTCTAATGGCAGAAAGTGAAAAGGAACTAAAGAGCCTCTTGATGAGGCTGAAAGAGGAAAGTGAAAAAGCCAGCTTAAAATTCAGTATTAAAAAACCAAGGTCATGGCATCTGTTCCCAATAATTCATGGCAAATACAAGGAGAAAAGGTGGAAGTAGTGGTAGATTTCCTTTTTTTGAGCTCTAAAGTCACCGTGGATAGTGACTGCAGCCATGAAATTAGATGATTGCTTCTTGGCAGGAAAGCTATGATAAACCTAGATAGTGTATTAAAAAGTAAAGACATCACTTTGCTGAAAAGGTCCATATAGTCAAGGCTATGGTCTTCCCAGTAGTCATGTACGGATGTGAGAGTTGAACCATAAAGCAGGCTGAATGCCAAAGAATTGAGGCTTTCATACTGTGGTGTTGGAGAAGACCCTTGAGAGTTGCTTGGATAGCAAGGAGATCAAACCAGACAATCCTAAAGGAAATCAACCCTGAATCTCATTGGAAGGACTGATGCTGAAGCTGAAACTCCAATACTTTGGCCCCCTGATGTGAAGAGCCAACTCATGGAAAAGACCCTGATGTTGGAAAACATTAAGGACAGGAGGAGAATGGGGCAACAAAAGATGAAATGACTGGATGGCATCATTGACTCAATGGACTTGAGTTTGAGCATACTCTGGGAGATGGTGAAGGACAGGGAAGCCTGGCGTACTGCAGTTCATGGGGTCACAAAGACACAGACATGGCTGAGCAACTGAATAACAACAACATTCTCTTAGAAGACGGGGTATTTGGCAGATGTTTAGATCCTGAGGGTTGAGCCCTTATTGTGGATTAGTACTCTTTTTTACTTTCAAGTTTCATTGACGTGAAGCAATGAAATTGACATGTAGCATTGTATAAGCTTAAGGAGTACATCATAAATTTGACTTTTATACATCATGAATAATTATTACACAGAAATGGCAACCCACTCCAGTATTCTTGCCTGGAGAATCCCATGGACAGAGGAGTTTGGTGGGCTACAGTCCACGGGTCGCAAAGAGTCAGACATGACTGAGTGACTTCACTTCACTTTCACTTTCACTATCATCTCATAGAGGTACAGAAATAAAGAAATAAAATAAATCAGGTTCGATGCATGATACAGGATGCTTGGGGCTAGTGCACTGGGATGACCCAGAGGGATGGTATGAGGAGGGAGGTGGGAGGGGGGTTCAGGATGAGAAACATGTGTACACCCATGGCAGATTCATGTTGATGTATGGCAAAACCAATACAAATTGTAAAGTTATTAGCCTCCAATTAAAATAAATAAGTTTATATTAAAAAAAGAATAAATCATGGTATTAATATGCTGTGGGACAATATGAGGCTATAATATAGAATGAAACAGAAAAGAACATATTGATCTAAAAGAAATCTGTTACATATCATTGAGAAAAAATTGTAAAAAAATACACATGAGACCTTTTTTAAATTTATTTTATTGAAATATAGTTAATTTACAGGATTGTGTTAATTTCTGCTGTAGAAAAAATGATTCAACTATAAATAGACAGATATTCTTTTTAATATTCTTTTTGAATTAAGTTTTATTTGGGGTAAAATGAGGACCTTATCTCAGGATTTATCACAGGATATTGAATATAGTTGGGTTTCCTTGGTGAATCAGTGGTAAAAAGAAACCATATGCCAATGCAGGAGACACAGATTCAGTCCCTCGGTTGGGAATATCCCTTGGAGAAGGAAATGGAAATCCACTCCAGTATTCATCAGAAACCCCATGATCAGAAGAACCTGGTGGGCTATAGTTCATGGGGTCATTAAAGAGTCAGACATGACTTCTCAACTAAACAACAATAATTGAGTATAGTTCTCTGTGCTGGATAGTAGGACCTCATTGTTTATCCATTCTATATGTAACAGTTTGCATCTACTAATCCAAAGTTCCCATACCTGTTTTATTTCACCTCTCTGATTCTATTTCTTGTGTTCATTTTTATTATTGGTAGTTCCCAGAACTGTATCCTTCATCCTTTCTCTTCTCACATATGGCCCCTGAATGATTTACTCTTTTATAGTGGCTTCATCTACACCCTATCATGTTTATATTCATGATAGAATTTTTCTAATATCAAGATGATAATGTTGGAATAGCTGTTGATGCAAGAACCCACAAATTTATAGAACAAAATTATTAAAAGAAAGTAAGATACTGGTGATATCATATAGGCAATTGGCATACCAGTCTAAACATGCATTGAATCTAGCTCATTCAGTTACAACTTCACAAGAGTGGCATATTTTTCATGTATCCAAGAATGCTCCTCCTTTTCCCTTGTACTAAATGCTGACTTGAAATGGCTATAGAGTTCTTGGGTCATCACCTGCACCTTCCTCAACTGTGTAGATGTTATTCAAGTCTTTTATGACATTTTTGAGGCAGAAAGTAGAACTTTCAGCCTTTGTGGTGCTCCCCTATCCAGCTGACTACAGAAATCACCACCATTTACCTCCTCAATATATAGTTCTCTCATAAGTGAGTGAATCTTAAGGCAGGCCTCACTGTACCCTCACTATTGTCTGGTTAACACAGTTTTCTCTCTCTAACAAGCAAGCCCAGTCAAAGATGGTTTTCCTCCAATTCTGAGAGGTAATCTCTAAACCCTTGGATGTTGTCAAGCATGATAGGAGTGTCTGGGGGCTTGCAGCTCCAGATAATAATAATATGATTTAGGGCTGGGGATTTAAGCCACATCAAAAATATGATTCAAGATGGGGGCTTTGGATCATACATATCAACTCAATTTCCTGAAAGGGTGAAAATTGAAATCAGCCATATTGGCGCCTAAATGATGGAACCCCAACAGTACTGAGTGTACATGCCAAGACTGGAGTAAGCATCTCTGATTGACAATACTTCACGCATATTTTCATACATGACTGCCAGGAAGAGTCAACACTGTCTGTGGCTCCAAGGCAAAGAACTATTGGAAGATCCATGTTTAAAATCCTTCTGCACACTGCCAGAAACATCTCTCTCTTTTTTTTTTGGGGGGGGGGGCTTATCTTAATCTGTATCCTTTCCCTATAATAAACTGTAATCATGAGTATAGAAGCTCTCAGGGAATTTTTTTTAACAAATGGAGAGAGAGACTCAGAAAGATCAGCAGAACAAGAAGCTCACACAGTGGCCGAGTGGGCAGAGCCAGGATTCAATACCAAGCCCTGCCCTGTGCACTAATTCCTTGGGTCCAGTGCTGTTCTTGTTAACAGGGGCCTGTGATGCTGAGGTTCATATCTGCCGCCTTGGTTTGAGTACAGAACCACCTGGAGAGCCTGATATTTCCACGTGGTCACAAATCAAGAACCTTTCTCGTGAATTCTAATGAGTTATCAAAATAGAGTACAGTTTTGGGAAACGCCTCAAGTTGAAGTATCAGAAGTAAGGAAATTCTCAGGGACTGCCCCCTTCACAGTTGGCTAACCTTCACAGAGACTCTTTGGAAACTGAGAAAGTGTAGGCTGCAGTCCATGGGGTCGCTAAGAGTCGGACACGACTGAGCGACTTCACTTTCACTTTTCACTTTCATGCATTGGAGAAGGAAATGGCAACCCACTCCAGTGTTCTTGCCTGGAGAATCCCAGGGACGGGGGAGCCTGGTGGGCTGCCGTCTATGGGGTCGCACAGAGTCGGACACGACTGAAGTGACTTAGCAGCAGCAACAGACTGAAGTCCCAACGCCTTCTCCCCTATTGGGTCTCTCAGAATTGCAGACAAGCTTATCACTGGTGTGGGAATCATAGCTATAGGGTTAAAACAAAGGTTTTCTACTTTTCTGTGAATATTCTGGAAGATATTATATTCAATTCATTTATCACACTATTCTCTAGTCATTCATCACCACTCCCATTATTTGAGTAGAATAGTTTATAACTCTGACTGTGCTGTAATGTTCTTGGGAGGTAAAATTCTTGTACGTTCCAATAAATGTGCCATCTCCCTTAAGATTAGATAGACAAACCTTTATCTAGACTAAGAAAAAAAGAAAGGTGATTCAAATAATTCAAACAAATGAAGTAGTGGACATTACAACCGGCACCACAGGAATACAAAACATCATAAGAGTCTGCTATGAACTACTATACACCAACAAACTAGATAACCCAGAGGCAATCAATAAATTCCCAGACATGTGCAACCTGTCAAGACTGAATAATAAAGAGATAGAAAATTTGAACTTCCCCTATATCTCAGGGAGGTTTCCCTGATGGCTCAGACTGTAAAGAATCTGACTGCAATGCAGATGACTTGGATTCAATCCCTGGGTTGGGCAGATTCCCTGAAGGAGGGCATGGAAACCCACTCCAGAATTCTTGCCTGGAGAATCCCCATGGACAGAGGAGCCTAGTGGGTTAACAGTCTATGGGGTAGCAAAGAGTCGGATACAACTGAGTGACTAAATAGAGAAAATTTGAATGAACCAATAACAAGAAAGGTGATTGACTCAGTAATCAAAAACTTCTCAACAAAGAAAAAGCCAAACAGATAGCTTCACTGGTTATTTCTACCAAACATTTAAAAAAGAATTAACAGCAATTCTTCTCAAACTCTTCCCCAAAAACTGAAGAGGAAGGAACATCCCTAAATTCATTTTTATTACACTAGCATTACCCTGATACCAAAACCACATAAGGAACCAAAGGAAAAGAAAGCTACAGGCCCACATTCCTCATGAATATAGATGCAAAGAGTCTCAACAAAATACTAGCACACCAAATTCAACAACATATTAAAAGACTTATACACCATAATCAAGCAGAATTTATCCCTAGGATTTCAATACATGTTAATAAATAAATGTGATAAATTATATTAATAGGATGAAAGATAAAAATAATATAATCATCTTAATAGATGCAGAAAAAACATTTGAAAAAAACCAGCATTTTTTCATAAGAAAACTCGCAACAAATGGGGTATAAAGGAATATATCTCAACATAGGAAAGCCATATATGACAAAATCACAGCTAACATTACACTCAATGGTGAAAGGTTGAAAGCTTTCCTGACAACACTAAGAATAAAACAATGGTGCCCATACCAACCAGTCTCATTCACCATAGAGCTGAAAGTCCTAGCCAGATCCATTAGACAAGAAGAAGAAATAAATGTATCCAGTTGGAAAGCAAGAACTAAATTTGTCTGAATTGTCTTAAAGACTCCACCAAAAAACTATTAGAACTAATAAAGGAATTTAGCTAAGTTGCAGTATACAAAATCAGCATATAAAAACCAATTGCATTTTTTCACTACCCACAAAATTTTGTTGTACATCAATCTTTCTGAAGAATTGTTTGAGCTATTCATTTGATGGTTATGAACATGTCAGGAGCTGTTTTATGAGCATATTTTTTATTTGCTTGTCAAGGGAAATTCATGAGTCATTTTTATATAACAATGAACTAACTGAAAAATAAAGAAAACAATCTTATTTGTGATAGAATCAAAAATAATGAACTATTTAGGAGCAAACTTAACAAGGGGTAGATTTATATACTGAAAATTGTAAGATTTTGATGAAAGAAATTGAAGACACGCAAAAAAATTCTGTGTTCATGAATTGGAAGATTTAATATTGTTAAAATATTTGCATTACCCAAAACCACCTATAGATTCAGTACAATCCCTAACAAAATTCCAATAGCATTTTTCACAGAAATAGAAAAATTTACATAAAACCAGAAGACCATAGCAATCCTGAGAAAATATACATAGGAATCCTGAGAAAGGAGAACAGATTTGGAGACAACATATGTCTGATTTCAAACTTTATTACAAAACCATAGTAAGCAAAACACTGTACTATACTGTACTGGCATAAAAAACAAACATATAGACCAGTGGAACAGAATTGAGAATCCAAGAATAAATCCATGTAAATACCATCAACTAATATTTAACTAGGGAGCCAAGAATACTCAGTGGAAGAATAGTTCTCAATAAATGGTGCTGAGAAAACTGATTATTCACATGCCAAAGAATGAAATTAGATCCCGACCTTATACCACTCACAAAAACTGTGAAAATGGATTAAAGATTTAAATACAAAACTGTGAAACTCCTATAAGAAAACATAGGGGAACATCTCCTTGAAATTGCTTTGGTAATGATTTTTTTTTCAATATGACAGCAGTAGCACAAATAATAAAAGCAAAAATAAACAAGTGGGGCTACATCAAACTAGAAAGCTTCTGTACAGCAAAAGAAACCATCAGCTAATTGAAAAGGCAACCTACTGAATGGAAGTTAAGTATTTGAATACCATCTATCTGATAAGGGATTAACATCTAAATATTTAAGAAATTCATGCAACCCACACACCATTTGTTCATTGCAGCAATATTTACAATACCATAATACGGAAGCAACCTAAAAATCCATCAACAGAAGATTGGATAAAGAAGATGTAGTACATATATGCAGTGGAATATTAGCCATAAAAAGAACAAAATCATGCTATTTGCAGCAACGTGGATGGACCCAGAGGTTGTCATAGTGAGTAAAGGAAGTCAGACAGAGAACATAGATACACTCCTATAAGAAAACATAGGGGAAAATCTCCTTAATGTTGGTGTTGATAATGAATTTTTTAATATGACAGCAATAGCATAATAACAAAAGCAAAAATAAACAATATCATATGATATCACTTATATGTGGAATCTAAAAAATGATATGAATGAACTTACTTACAAAATAAATAGAGTCACAGAAGTATAAAACAGTCATGTGGTTACCAGGGAAGAGAGGAGGGGAAAAATAAATTGGGAAACTGGGATTGACATATACATACTGTTGCTGCCGCTGCTGCTGCTAAGTCGCTTCAGTTGTGTCCAACTCTGTGCCCACTAGGCTCCACCATCCCTGGGATTCTCCAGGCAAGAACACTGGAGTGGGTTGCCATTTCCTTCTCCAATGCATGAAAGTGAAAAGTGAACGTAAAGTGCTCAGTTGTGTCCCACTCGCAGCAACCCCGTGGACTACAGCCTTCCAGGCTCCTCTTCCATCCATGGGATTTTCCAGGCAAGAGTACTGGAGTGGGGTGCCGTTGCCTTCTCCCATATACATACTACTATATATAAAATAGATAATTGATAATGACCTGCTATACAGCACAGGGAACTCTACTCAATATTATGTAATGGCTACATAGAAAAAGAAATTAATAAAGAGTGGATATGTGTATAGTGTATTCACTTTGTTGTATAGCAGAAAGTAACACAACATACCAGAAATGGTATGGACCTAACAGAAGCAGAAGATATAAAGAAGAGGTGGCAAGAATACACAGAAGAACTGTACAAAAAAGATCTTCATGACCAAGATAATCACGATGGTATGATCTCTCACCTAGAGCCAGACATCCTGGAATATGAAGTCAAGTGGGCCTTAGAAAGCATCACTACGAGCAAAGCTAGTGGAGGTGATGGAATTCCAGTTGAGCTATTTCAAAGCCTGAAAGATGATGCTGTGAAAGTGCTGCACTCAATATGCCAGCAAATTTGGAAAACTCAGCAGTGGCCACAGGACAGGGAAAGGTCAGTTTTCATTCCAATCCCAAAGAAAGGCAATGCCAAAGAATGCTCAAACTACCGCACAATTGCACTCATCTCACACGCTAGTGAAGTAATGCTCAAAATTCTCCAAGCCAGGCTTCAGCAATACGTGAACCGTGAACTTCCAGATATTCAAGCTGGTTTTAGAAAAGGCAGAGGAACCAGAGATCAAATTGCCAACATCCACTGGATCATGGAAAAAGCAAGAGAGTTCCAGAAAAACATCTATTGCTGCTTTATTGACTGTGCCAAAGCCGTTGACTGTGTGGATCACAATAAACTGTGGAAAATTCTAAAAGAGATGGGAATACCAGACCACCTGACCTGCCTCTTGAGAAACCTATATGCAGGTTAGGAAGCAACAGTTAGAACTGGACGTGGAACAACAGACTGGTTCCAAATAGGAAAAGGAGTACATCAAGGCTGTATATTGTCACCCTGTTTATTTAACTTACATGCAGAGTATATCATGAGAAAGGCTGGGCTGGAAGAAGCACAAGCTGGAATCAAGATTGCCAGGAGAAATATCAATAACCTCAGATCTGCAGATGACACCACCCTTATGGCAGAAAGTGAAGAGGAACTAAAAAGCCTCTTGATGAAAGGGAAAGAGGAGAGTGAAAACGTTGGCTTAAAGCTCAACATTCAGGAAACGAAGATCATGGCATCCGGTCCCATCACTTCATGGGAAATAGATGGGGAAACAGTGGAAACAGTATCAGACGTTATTTTTTGGGGGGGCTTCAAAATCACTGCAGATGGTGACTGCAGCCATGAAATTAAAAGGCGCTTACTCCTTGGAAGAATAGTTGTGACCAACCTAGATAGCATATTCAAAAGCAGAGACATTACTTTGCCAACAAAGGTCTGTCTAGTCAAGGCTATGGTTTTTCCAGTGGTCATGTATGGATGTGAGAGTTGGACTGTGAAGAAGGCTGAGCACTGAAGAATTGATGCTTTTGAACTGTGGTGTTGGAGAAGACTCTTGAGAGTCCCTTGGACTGCAAGGAGATCCAACCAGTCCATTCTAGAGGAGATCAGCCCTGGGTGTTCTTTGGAAGGAATGATGCTGAAGCTGAAACTCCAGTACTTTGGCCACCTCATGTGAAGAGTTGACTCATTGGAAAAGACCCTGATGCTGGGAGGGATTGGGGTCAGGAGGAGAAGGGGACGACAGAGGATGAGATGGCTGGATGGCATCACCAACTCGATGGACGTGAGTTTGAGTGAACTCCGGGAGATGGTGATGGACAGGGAGGCCTGGTGTGCTGCGATTCATGAGGTCACAAAGAGTCGGAGATGACTGAGCGACTGAAATGAACTGAACTGAACTGAACACAACATCATAAATCAGCTACACTGAAATATACCACCATATTGTTAATGTTACTCCTGTCTCTTCGAAGACAGAACTTTTCTATACACTTGCTGATTCACAATACCTTTGTGTTCTTTTTGTGAGTTTTTACTAACTGTATTCATTTGCTCAGTTAAGCTGTGGAGTCAATACCAACAACTTATATGAGATCAGAGCTGGTCACAGCTTGTCAGGGGCACATGGTGGCAAGCCCTTCCAGTGTGCTTTCTAGTCTTGTATCGATTTGATGTGATAATCATCTTAATGTGCTAAGTTAGCCTGCCTTCTTTACTTCAAAATATGGTATTTTATAAAAAAAATCACCCTTAATTTCCACAAAATGGCTCCCAAAGTGATTTATAAGTCTCTTTATACTAATCTGCACAGCTAAGTAACTGACAAATGTTTACCTTCTAATAAGTTCCCCCGACTCCCTACCTTTTCTGAAAAAGATTTACATCACAGTCAGCCTTCCATATCTGTGATTCTCCAGAACATGCAGGTACCAAGGATGATCAAGGGACTTAAGAAACCAGGGTATTTTGGTATGAGGTGGGCAGTCCTAGACCCAGCCTCCCATGATACCAAGGGACAGCTGTATATGAATATAGTGTCATAATTTATAATTGGTGGCATGAGCTATGTGAAGGCAGAGACTAGGTATAGCAGACATCTCCATGTTTGTCACCTTACACACACCTACAGTCTCCCACCTACGTCCCCCTGTCATCTTATGTAAGCCTGGCATATGGCACACGGCACATGTATCTGTGCCAGCAGAGAGCAGCAAAGAGTCAGGGAATTGGAGATGAGGTATCGATAAGGAGTGCTATGGCCTGTCTGAAGGGGTCAGGTGGCTTTTCTGCAGTGGGGAGGAAGCTGGAACAGCAAAAGAGAGGACAGAGGGCAAGTGGAGATGAAGTTGGCATATGGCTCACCAGCATTCCTCACATAAAGGCTGAGACTTCATCTATTTATGTTAAAGGCTCAAGGCCTGGCTCTTTGTAACTGATTAGAAGATATTTTAAATGAATTAATTAACATAATAGCTAATGTTTACTAAGGACTTACTAGGAGGTAGTCTCTATGCCACTTTAGTATCTATTACCTCTTTTTTAACACATTTATTTTTTTATTTTTATTTATTTATTTTTAAAAATATTTATTTATTCGGTTGCACCAGGTCTTGGTTGCAACATGCAGGATTTTCCTTGTGGTTGTAAGATCTTTAGCTGCAGCATTTAAACTCAGTTGCTGCATGTCAGATCTAGTTACCTGACCAGAATTGAACCCAGGACTTTTGCATTGGGAGCATGGAGTCTTAGCCACAAGACCACAAGTGAAGTCCCTCATTATCTCTTTTAATATTTATAATCTTGTGGACTAAGAACTATAGTTATCTCCATTTCTCATGTGAGCAAACTGAGGTATAGAGCGTTAAAGTCATTGTGGCCAAGACTAAACAGGGAGAAGGGACATAATCAGGACTCAAGTCTAGGAAGTGTGGCTGGAGCATCTGTGTGCTCATCTACTCACTGGGTAATACTTTGAGAGTGAGAGAGCGAGAGAGGCAGGGGTTATACCAGGGGAAGTGAGAAGGAGGGCTGTTCTGTGAGTAACAAGGAATGTGGACAATCTCTGGGTAAATGGACTGACAAGAGCACATTGAGCATTTCTTACATCATTCCCCTCCTATGTCCCATCTTCTCAAAGAGATTGAATGGAGAGATAACAGAGAAAACATGTAATTGGTTTGTCTTCCTGGACAAAGCATATCTGGAAATTACCATCCATTAAAGCAGGAGCAATGTCTTGCAGTCACAATAGTATTTCCGTTTAGAGTTACAAAGTGCTTTCACATCCATTCTACAATTTTGACCCTACAACAATCCATGAAGTCATTAAGAGGAGGCAGTGTTTACTAGAACTACTCTGTACTCTAAAAGCCCCTTAGACTTTATTCATTGCAGTCCTTGCCTTCTGCTTTGTCATTGTTGCCTTATGTGTGGATTTCCCCAATAAAGCATGGTTTATTTGAAAGAAGAAAAGTCTTTCAACTGTATTTTCAACAGATAATACAGTGAGTGACATAGGTTATGTTGATGACAAATGAGGAGCACCAGGGTTTTGGTTCAGGACCCTTCACCATAGTACTTGCTGTAGGTCATTGGGTGTTTGGGGTTAGCATGTGGGGGTGGAGTGGTCTGGCCATGGTAATTGGGACAAAAAAGGGACTACCTTCATTCCCAGAGGTGCCTTCCCCCAAGGACATGCCATGTGATTGGTGTGACCCAGAGAGAGAATGTAAGTTAATAAGTGTGAAGACTGGAATGCACAATAGAGATGTGAGATCTATTAATGATTCTCTTACCTCTTCCCACTTGTAGAAAATGGGGGGCAATTTCAGGAAAGTACAGTCACAGGTTCATATCCAACTAATCTGCACAGGACATGACAATCAGCAGAGTCCAAACCTGGCCGAGTAGGCAGGAGGAGAACAAGGGCACACAGAGGAATGTGGGTGTGCTTCCATCTTTAGGCACTGGACTTGAAGATTTCCTTGTGTAGCTCTGTCAGTAGGAGTGCACTGTGTGGTGGTGCAACCAGGGAGCCACTGACCAGTGAAAACATGACACTCTCACTGCAGTTGGTTTCTATGAAGTCTCAAAGTACTATATGATTAAAATTATGTGCATTCCCAGAGACATTTTAACACTAATGTAAACATTTCAGAGTGAGTTCGAAGAATCACTCTAATGAAAATGTTCGAAATTTTGGCCAAATTGTGATTAACATGTTAGTGAGGTATCAAGATGTTCTTGCATTTTCTAACTTGAAATTTTAGGCTATTTCACATTTTAATATCATGCTTAGTTATTTTATGATGAAAAAATTTAATAACAATTGAATGAAAAGTCACACCATAAGAAATGTGACTGCTGTGCTTGCTTTGTGGCTATTTTTGCATAATATATTCTAATTATTGATGTTTTGAAAATAAAATACTATTGAAAGGCTATTTTTAAAATAAGTGAGTCTTAACAATACAGTCATGGTTTAAAGCAATAACCGTTTCTCACTTTCAGATGACATAGATTTCCTTTTGGAAATATACATGCATTCTATTTTTTAATAAATTTTCTTTCACCTCTCTAGACTGAGGGAATCTTCCTTTCACATTCTTCTCTGCCACTGTACCAATCTTCACAGAAGGCTGAGTCCTGAGCTACTAAGAAATCCCATACATTTTCTGCTCTCAATTTTACTTTCCAAATAGAAAGAGGGAAATTCTGGGTATCATTCATAATTACTCAACTCTTAATGCTCAGGACACTCACTCATTTATTCAACTACATGTTGAAGATCTCCTGTGTACCAGGTACTATTCCAGTTCTGAGAATAGAGTTCTGAACAAGCAGAGAAAGTCTCTCTTCTTAGAACTCTTAAATTTTAGCATGGTAGATCCTATAGAATGTTGACCTGAAATAGATAGACTGCCTAATATTTCTCTAGCAAAGATGGGTTTATTTAGAAATTAGTAGAAAATTGAAATTTGGGGTCTGCAATCATGGCAAGCCATGTGCAAGTCCCCACACAGCCAAAGAAGGAGAATGGTTTTAAAAAGAGTAAAGATAATTTGGCAGGGCTGCTCTAAACAAAGTTCATGTCTTTTCACTGGCTGATCCTTGCCAGGGAAGGAAGTCTTTGTTTTTCCTCTTGGGCTGTTTTCATCTCCGGACATGAGAGCTCCCCCTTCTGGTATCACAACTCTAATTGAGATTTCTATTTATTAATTTTTCATAGAAAAAAATAATAAAGCAGGATAAAGAGATAGAGACTAAAAGATCAAACATTGCTGTTATATCAAGGGAGTCAGGAGGCTCTCTTTAATAGGTAACATTGAGTGAATCTTAAGGAAGAGATAGCCATGTGGGCATCTAGGAGAAGAGCTTTCTTCTACTGCAAAGACCTTGAGGTGGGAGTGTGGTGGAGAATTTTAGGAACAATGAGGTGGTGAGTGTCATAGATGTGAAATAAGTTGGGGAAAGAGCTAGGAAATTGTATCAGAAGATAGCCAAGGGCTATCATAGAGCCTAATAAGAAGCCCTGAAAGGGAGTTTGCACATTATCCCAAGTAATATAGGAAACAACCAGCAAGCAGAAAAATGAGATGATCTGATATAAAAATCACTCCAGTGATCTAGTGATCTAGAATATCACTCTAGCCTGTGAAGAGTAGATGACAGAGGGCCAAGGTACACGTAAGGAGATTTGCTAGGTAGCTGCAGCAATAGTGCAGGAAGAGATGCTGCTGGCAAAAGTTGGTAAAGGTGATAAGTGATTAGGTTCTGGGTATTTTTCAAGGTAGAGCCAATAGAATTTTTTGATAAATGGACATAGCATAGGAGAAAGTGGAGTCAAGAATAATTTAAACTTTTGGCTTGCAAACTTGAAGAATGAGTGACAATTTACTGAGATGAAGATAGGAGGAGAAAGAAATAGAAGATAGGGAAGCAACAGTTTACATTCAGATGGAGATGCTGAGTAAGTCGCTGAATATACAAGACAAGAATTAAGGAAAAAGTCAGGCCTGCAAATAAAATTGGGCATTTCAAATCAGGAGACTGAATGAGATGGACTAAGGAATTGGGATAGATAAAGAAATGAGTAAGTCTAAGGACTGAGGGTTTCCCAGGTGGCTCAGTGGTAAAGAATCTGCCTGCCAAGCAGGAGATGTGGTTTCAGTCCTTGGGTCGGGAAGACCCCCTGAAGAAGGAAATGATAACCCACTCCAGTATTCTTGCCTGGGAAATCCCACGGACAGAGGAGCCCTTACAGTTCATGTGATTGCAATGAGTCAGACATGACTTAGCAATTAAACAACAATAACAACAAGGACTGAACTCAGAGACTTTTCAATATTTATAGATGGGAGAAATCTGCAACAAATTTATATAAGAGAAGCCTGGGGTAGGAGAAAACCAAGAAAGAACAAAGTTCCATGAGCAAAAATATTCCATGAATATTTGAGGGGGTGACTACTGAGTAATAAGTTTTTGCTGCTAAGTTTCACTCTTCAAATGCAATTACTTTCTGTTTTTAAAAGCATAAACTTCTTTTAGTTCCTCTTTTCAGTTGTGTCCTAATGGGGCATCCCTAGGATTTTTTTTACTGATCTCATTCCAGCCCATCCATGCCCTTGCCCATTTCAAAAATATTTTCTCTTTATTTCCCCAGAAGCCTTGGCATGGTCATTTCTAGAACAAGAAAAGCCAAAATATCTTGATTCTGCTAATAAAATGCTGTGTTACCATGGGGGAAATACCTCTTAGTCTCTTAATTGAAGTAGGTCAAGATTAGTAAATAAGTGAGCGCCAAGTTAGAAGAATATCTTATATACAATACGGTTGTTTGCTTGAGTCCTGTTCACTGCCTTATTAGTTCTCATACTTTGTCTACAGATTCCTTTGGATTTTCTACATCAGCAGTAATATGATCTGAAAATATGATAATTTGTCTCTCCTCTTATAATCCACACATATTTTTATTTTTCTTGTCTCAAGAAAAAGTATTCAAAGAAACATTTAAATTTCTCCAAATTTGGCAAAAGGCACAAACCCACAGATTCAACAAACTGAATAAACCCCAAACAGGAGAAACTCAAAGAAATATATACCAAAACACAGTAATATCAACCAGCTGAAAACTAACAAAAAAGAAAAAAAATCTTCACAACAGAGAGAAATAACATATAAGCTACAGGGGAAAGTAATTTAAAGGACTGGTGATTTCTCATCAGAAACTCATATGGGCAAGAGAAGTAGCATAATGTTTTTCAAGTGCTGAAAGAAAAGAACGGTCAATCTAGAATTCTGTACCCAGGGAATGAAGGTGAAATCAAGACATCCTCAATGTGAGGGAAAACTAACACTATTTGTCACCAACAGACCTACCCTAAAAGAATGGCTAAAGGAATATCTAGAAACAGAAAGAAAAAAGAAAGAACAAGCAATGGGAAGAGTAAAAATACATGAGAAAATATAATGGACTATATTTCTCTTTTCTTTCCTTTTTTTTTTTTTTTTTTGCCACTCCATGCAGCTTGCAGGATTTTAGTTCTTAACCAGGGATTGAACCCAGCCCTTGCAGTGTAAGCACTGACTCCTAACCACTGGACAAATAGATAATTTCCTATCCTTCTCCTCTGGAGTTTTCTAAATTATGTCTGATAATTGAAGCAAAAATTATAACTTTACCTGACATGATTCTCAATGTATGGAAAGATTTTATTTAAGATAAGATAATAAGAAGTGATGGTAAAAGAGTCTAATACAGACAATGTTTCTACACATTAGTTGAACTAGTAAATGGATCATAAAGAAAGAAAGGGAATTCCAGAAAAACATCTACTTCTGCTTCACTAACGCCTTTGACTGTGTGGATCATGACAAATTGAGGAAAATTCTTAAAGAGATGGAAATACCAGATCACCTGACCTGCCTCCTGAGAAACCTATATGCAAGTCAAGAAGCAACACTTAGAACCAGACATGAAACAATGGACTGGTTCAAAATTGGGAAAGGAGTACATCAAGGCTGTATATTGTCACCATGCTTACTTAACTTATATGCAGAGTACATCATGTGAAATGATGGGTGGGATGAATCACAAGATTCCAAGAGAAACATTAACAACCTCAGATAATACAATGATACCACTCTAATGTCGGGAAGCAAATAAGAACTGAAGAGCCTCTTGACGAGGGTGAAAGAAGACAGTGAAAAAGCTGGCTTAAAACCTCAATGGGGACAAAGGGGAAACAGTGACAGATTTTATTTTCTTAGCCTCCAAAATCCTGTGGATGGTGACTGCAGCCATGAAATTTAAAAAAAAAAAGCTATGGCAAATCTAGACAGTGTATTAAAAAGCAGAGACACTTTTCAGACAAAGGTCCATCTAGTCAAGTCTATGGTTTTTCCAGTGGTCATGTATGGATATGAGAGTTGGACTGTGAAGAAGGCTGAGTGCTGAAGAATTTATGCTTTTGAACTGTGGTGTTGGAGAAGACTATTCAGAGTCCCTTGGACAACAAGGAGATTAAACCATTCAATCCTAAAGGAAATCAACCCTGAATATTCATTGGAAGAACTGATGCTGAAGTTGAAGCTCCAATGCTTTGGCCACCTGATGTGAAGAGTTGACTCAAGGGAAAAGACCTTGATGCTGGGAAAGATTGAAGGCAGGAGGAGAAGGGGATGACAGAGGATGAGATGGTTGGATGGCATCACCAACTTAATGGACATGAGTTTGAGTAAGCTCTGGGAGTTGGTGATGGACAGGGAGGCCTGGCATGCTGCACTCTGTGGGGTCACAAAGAGTTGGACATTACTTAGCAACTGAAAAACAACAGCAACAATATAATGCTTTAAGCAGTCATTTAAAAATCTATTGAGATACATTCAAGACACACTATCAGTTCAGTTCAGTTCAGTCGCTCAGTCGTGTCCAACTTTTTGGGACCCCATGAACCACAGCACGCCAGGCCTCCCTGTCCATCACCAACTCCCAGAGTTCACTTAAACTCATGTCCATCGAGTCGGTGATGCCATCCAGCCATCTCATCCTCTGTCACCACCTTCTCCTTTTGCCCCCAACCCCTCCCAACATCAGGGTCTTTTCAATGGGGCAACTCTTCGCATGAGGTGGCCAAAGTATTGGAGTTTCAGCTTCAGCATCAGTCCTTCCAATGAACACCCAGGACTGACTGATCTCCTTTAGGATGGACTGGTTGGATCTCCTTGCAGTCCAAGGGACTCTCAAGAGTCTTCTCCAACACCACAGTTCAAAACCATCAATTCTTCAGCACTCAGCTTTCTTCACAGTCCAACTCTCACATCCATACATGACCACTGGAAAAACCATAGACTTGACTAGATGGACCTTTGTTGGCAAAGTAATCTCTCTGCTTTTGAATATACTATCTAGGTTGGTCATAACTTTCCTTCCAAGGAGTAAGCGTCTTTTAATTTCATGGCTGCAATCACCATCTGCAGTGATTTTGGAGCCCCCATAAATAAAGTCTGACACCGTTTCCTCTGTTTCCCCATCTATTTCCCATGAAGTGATGGGACCAGATACCATGATCTTAGTTTCAAATCAAAATGAATTTTTTTTAATATAAGTAACCTATAGAATGGCCAGGAAAGCAAAACAGAAGAACAAAAAAATCAGAAGAAACCAGAAGCAAACAGTAAAATGGCAGACTTAAGCCATGATAAATCAATAACTACATTATATAAACCAAAGGAATGGAATAGTGAACCCCAAAATATACACACACAGGTATGATTAACTGCTTTTTGAAAGAGGTGTAAAAGCAATTCAATACAGAAAGGACAGTCTTTTCAATAAATGGTGTTGGAACAGTGGGACAACCAAGTGTTATGGATACAAGACCCTTGTAGAATAAATGTATTCTGGAACTCTCTTGCTTTTTCGATGACCCAGCAGATGTTGGCAATTTGATCTCTGGCTCCTCTGCCTTTTCTAAAACCAGCTTGAACATCTGGAAGTTCATGGTTCATGTATTGCTGAAGCCTGGCTTGGAGAATTTTGAGCATTACTTTACTAGCCTGTGAGATGAGTGCAATTGTGTGGTAGTTTGAGCATTCTTTGGCATTGCCTTTCTTTGGGATTGGAATGAAAACTGCCATTTTCCAGCCCTGTGGCCACTGCTGAGTTTTCCAAATTTGCTGGCATATTGAGTGCAGCACAGAGGAACCAGAGATCAAATTGCCAACATCCGTTGGATCATGGAAAAAGCAAGACAGTTCCAGAAAAATATCTATTGCTGCTTTATTGACTATGCCAATGCCGTTGACTATGTGGATCACAATAGACTGTGGAAAATTCTGAAAGAGATGGGAATACCAGACCACCTGACCTGCCTCTTGAGAAACCTATATGCAGGTTAGGAAGCAACAGTTAGAACTGGACATGGAACAACAGACTGGTTCCAAATAGGAAAAGGAGTACATCAAGGCTGTATATTGTCACCCTGCTTATTTAACTTACCTGCAGAGTATATCATGAGAAACGCTGGGCTGGAAGAAGCAGAAGCTGGAATCAAGATTGCCAGGAGAAATATCAATAACCTCAGATCTGCAGATGACACCACCCTTATGGCAGAAAGTGAAGAGGAACTAAAAAGCCTCTTGATGAAAGGGAAAGAGGAGAGTGAAAATGTTGGCTTAAAGCTCAACATTCAGGAAACGAAGATCATGGCATCTGGTCCCATCACTTTATGGGAAATAGATGGGGAAACAGTGGAAACAGTGTCAGACTTTATTTTTTGGGGGGGCTCCAAAATCACTGCAGATGGTGACTGTAGCCATGAAATTAAAAGACACTTACTCCTTGGAAGAATAGTTGTGACCAACCTAGATAGCATATTCAAAAGCAGAGAGATTACTTTGCCGACAAAGGTCCGTCTAGTCAAGGCTATGGTTTTTCCAGTGGTCATGTATGGATGTGAGAGTTGGACTGTGAAGAAGGCTGAGTGCCGAAGAATTGATGCTTTTAAACTGTGGTGTTGGAGAAGACTCTTGAGAGTCCCTTGGACTGCAAGGAGATCCAACCAGTCCATTCTAGAGGAGATCAGCCCTGGGTGTTCTTTGGAAGGAATGATGCTGAAGCTGAAACTCCAGTACTTTGGCCACCTCATGTGAAGAGTTGACTCATTGGAAAAGACCCTGATGCTGGGAGGGATTGGGGTCAGGAGGAGAAGGGGACGACAGAGGATGAGATGGCTGGATGGCATCACCGACTTGATGGACGTGAGTTTGAGTGAACTCCGGGAGATGGTGATGGACAGGGAGGCCTGGCGTGCTACAATTCATTGGGTCACAAAGAGTTTGACATGACTAAGCAACTGAACTGAACTGAACTGAATACAAATATCTTCTCCCACCACATGGCTTTTCTTTTTACTATTATAATGATTTCTTTTGATTAAAGAAGTACTTAATTTTGCTGTAATATACTCTAAGCCTTCATTTTCTCATCTGTAAAACTAGGGATTATGGAAGTATTTTACTCACAAGATTGTTATGAGGGATACATTAAAGAATTCAGGTACTCCTGGTACTCTGAAAAGCTCAAGAGATATTATTTTATCTCCAGTGCAACTCTCTCATTCTCCATAACCTTCTATTTCCTTCCATGTTCTCTCTTCTGAATCTCTGAGAGGTCCTATGGTATAGCAAAAACAGTTGACCATATAGCTTTAATCATTAGTGATTTAGTCATTCTTTGTGAACATAGGTGAAAAAGTCACTAAACGTGACTCACTATCCCATGACCCCGCCTTCTAACGGGGGAAGAAATATAAACACTACAGAAGGGAAGTGCGTTTATTTCAGTGGCTAACACCCAGAAAGCAATATGCTTGGCGCCCCAGCATGTTTCATCTTTCTCCTCTGCCAGCTCACAGGTGAGTGCAACCAGATCCTCTTATTTTCCTGATTGCCTACCCCATCCTGGGTGTAGCTCCAAGCTCCTGGCTCCACTCTGAATCTCTGGCTCAACTCAGCAGGCTCTATCTCTCATGTAATATTTTTTTGTTTCCTGTGGTATCTGAATCACATATGGCAGAAAGAGACTGCAGGGACAGGAGAAGGAATGACTTTGGGGGTTAACTGCTCTTCTGACTGTCCCAGGGAAGGAAGGGCTGAACGAAGTGGTGTTGGGTATCAGGAAGACCTGTGTTCTAACCTGGAGTCTGCCGTGAATTAGATGAAAAATGTCATCTTCTCCAGACCTCAGCTCTTCCTCATTTTGAGAGTAATTTTAAAAACAAAATGAGATGCTGAGATGGTACAAGTGTAAATTTCTTTACTTAGAAATATGTATTTTAAATATTTTTATTTAAATATATTTATAACATTTATACATGTATTTCTATGTTTTATATTTTCATTGTTGTTTAGTCGCTAAGTCATGTCCAACTGTTTTGTGATCACATGGGCTGTAGCCTGCCATGCTCCTTTATCCATGGTATTTCCCAGGCAAGAATACTGGAGTAGGCTGCCATTTCTGTCTCTAGGGTATCTTCCTGACCCAGGGATCGAACCTGCATCTGCTGCACTGGCAGGCAGTTTCTTTACCACTGAGCCACCAGGGAAGCCCATGTTTCATATTTACATCAATATAAATATATGTTATTTAGAAAAATATTTTAAATGATTATGCATTTAACAATCATTTTAATGGCAGAGAACTTTTGAATTTTCTCTCTTAACCCAAGCAATGCAATCAGTGTCTACTTAGAAAACCAATCCTTTCCTCCCCACCACCAGAGCTCTTGAAGTGTTTTGCATCAACAGACTCTCACCCTCCTTGAGTTCTTTAAAAGTTTCTGTTTTTAGGAAGCACCTGGTCCTGGTATAGACCCCCACTTTAAAACCTCTCCTGAACGGAAATGGTGATCAGAAGTGGAACTTGGGGATGGTGATGTGGGGGGAAACATGGCAGGACTTTTCAAAACCCAGGTGCTCGCCTGAAACCTGACCTGGGGCAGCAGGTTGGTTGGAGCAGCCCCTGCTCCAAGAGACTGTGGCAGCCTGCATGCTATACCTCCTGTGATTGAAAGGACAATCCAAGATTGTTCTAGACCTTCCAGGAAGTAGGACCATGGAAGGAGTGCTGCCCCCGGACAAGAAGTCCTGTGTTTGATAGTAACTATATTATTGTGAATAGGTTTCTTGGCCTCTGAAACTTTTTGCTTACAAATTCATAGCAGAAAATGAAACCTAACTTGCAAATTATTGTGGTGTTTTAAATGAGATATCAAATGCAGAACAATAAATAATAAATCACCATTTATTAAGCTCGTATTACACAAGGCATTTTTCATACAATTTCTTCACAAGTTTTCAAGATAGGTATTATTATCCCCAAAATGTAGCCTCTGAGAAGTCAAATGTCTTAGGCAAGAGGAGGTAGAGCAGAGACTGAGTTTCCAAAGCTAGTGCTCATTTCATCACAGCAAACTAACTGGCTAACACTGTACTCCCAGGAAAAGTGCTTGATAAACATGTACTTGAGCTGAATCTTCCCCAGGGATTCCTTCTCTCTCCAGGTACACGAAGCCAAGGTAGGTGCTGGAAATGCCCAAGAAGAATAGGTAACTCCATTGTCAGAATGTGGATGCACCAACCAAGAATCACCCTAGCCAAATTCAGAGGGACTAAGGAGTAACTCTTGCAGCCTCAGTATTCTCATCTGGAAAATGGGCACAATTTTGTGGTGATTCTATTATACAATAGTGTTGAGGAGAAAGTTAATAAAATGAAATTAGAAAAAGTGGGTGAGATGGTATTGGGGAGATGTTGAAAAAGACAAGAAGAGAAAAACAAGAAAAAAGGTTTGGGAGGTCACAACCCAAAGGAAAGGCGTGTAGCAAAGGGGAGGAGCTGTGGTCCCTTCTTGTTATGAAGAGCATCTTAGGGTTGACTCTCCTGGTGCAAAAAATATCTGAGACTTGGCCATGGCAAAAAGCAAAGGGTCTTCTCTCCCAGCTCCCTCCACTTCCAAAAGTAGCTGGGAATGCTCACTGTAGGAGCTATCTCCCTGTGCGGTGGCTGGACATACTCTTTTGTTGTGCATTAACCAGTTACTGATGTGTATGCATTAGGGTCCAGACCACCTTCTAAGAAGCTTACCTTGAAAGAAGCCGCCCAAAAGAGGTTTTGGGAAATCTCACTTTTAGTCATTCTTGTAGAAATGAGACCCAAAAGTAGGAAGCGTTCTCAAAGCCTGTCTCTTATACCACTACTGCCTGCTTCCCCTGTGCCCCCCACCATGGTTCAGACTGCTGTGTGCTTCTCAAAAACAACCTTCACATCTGTATTCACCCTTCACCCTCACCCAAACTCTGGTGAATAAAGGTTATGCCTTTTCTCCTGTGAGACTTTAGAATACTGAAACTCAAAGCAGTAGTGGGAGGCAGAAGTGGAAAGAATGAGGTCTTTAGAGAAGGCCGAGGAACAAACTATCTCCTCTTGTCACATCTGCCACTTTCCAGTTTGGGGTCTTGGGAAAGTGACTCAACATCTTGGAGCCCCAATTTCTTTATCTATAAAGTTCAGCTTAACCTCTATCACACAGAGTTGCTTTGAGGATCAAGAAAGGGAATACTCATTATACCAAGTATTCATTGCTGGAGTTATTATTACAGAGGAACCAGAATGGAACCCAAGTCTCCTGACACCCAGTTAGCCCAGAGTTCTGTTTTACACTGCCCCAAGCTGCTTGAGAGGAGAGGTCATCTCCACTCATCCCTGGATGAGATCCCAGACCCCATCACCACAGGATCTGGAACCTAATGCCTGTAGATCAGTCATCTGCTAATTCACAGCAAAATGGTATGTCTAGTCAACTGCTAGGGGAATAGCTCCTTCTGGGGAATTTAAAGTGGAAAATAAAATGACAATCATGGTGGAATTTCAAGGGGTTAAGTGTGAGAAAGAGTTGAAGACTTTCTCAGGGAAGGGCTTTGAAGTAGGCTTTATGAGTATTAAACATGATTTCGATAGACAGAGAAAAGGATAAAGCACCAAAAAAAAGTGTGAGTTAGGACAAAAACAGGGGATCAGCTGAGGAGGGAGTCCTGGTTGCATGTCTGGTAGTTAAGTGAGTGGCCATCCAAGGCTTCAATCATCCCACAGCATCAACTTTTGCTTGCCTAGGAGCAAAAATCCTGGGCTTCTCTAGATACAGTCAACCTGGGACGTGTAATACCCCTGAACTAATGCCAGAGGAAGGCTACTACTTGAGTTGAGTGCCTGTCAGTCTTATCCAAACCATTTTGCTGCTACAAAATGAGGAGGGAGTGAAATGGATGCAGAGGAGGCAAGTTACAGTATTTACTGCACTGATCCAGGTGGGAATCTCATGGGATCCAAACCTCCAGGCCTTATAGATTAATGGGAATAGCCACCCATTCTCTAGGCTCTTCTGATCATACATGTTACATCCCCCATCCCCCACTGTGTGTTCCCTAAGTACCTGTCACTTCTCCTTTCACAACACATGTTGTTACTTATTTAATGACTCTCTTCCAACTCCATGAGTACAAGGATCATGATTATTTTGCTCCCCATTTATACCCTCCAATTCCTAAACAGTATCTGGCCAAAATATGGAGCTAAACAAACTCTTGTTAAAAGAAGGAATGACTGAATGAGCAGAGCATGACCTACCTAGGTGTAGTAAAACTATAGAGGACCACACACTGAAGGTGGGGAAGCCATCCAAGAGAGGGAAGCTTTAGTTCTGTCTTAACACCTGAGAAGAGAAGTGTCTTGTTTCTGGATCAAGAAACAGTCAACTGGGAAGAGGAAGCAAAATTGGTTAGGATTTGCCAGTCCAGCCCCCTAACCTCTGAGCTCACATACAGGAATGGCATGGAACCACTTTTCTCCTTTATGATGCTTCTTCTCATCCTGAAGATACAATAAAGACAGAACAATGTCCTCCATCTAGGTTCCCGTTGGCAATTTGCACTGTAATGCCCTCCAGTTTCATTCTAACAAGGAACAACGAATTTGAAGACAGTTTTTGTATGTTCACAAAATTCACATTTCTTAAAATGTACCCTGGGGAGATAGAACTGCATATGTAGAGATGTAAAAAGAACAATTATTTACTTGTGGCTTAAGTGTTGCATGAGTGCTAAAACACGAAAGTCAAACTCTTACAGTTTTATCACCCCAACACATCAAATGAAAAAAAATATACTGAAATGTACCCTAATCCAGGAAATTCACCTACTTAGGGGCAAGTCATAGCCAGTCTTTACTTGACTTCAAAATATTCACCCCTTTCATCTTGCGATTGAAGTAAAAGAATGAATGCATTAATTGATAAATCAAAAATTCAAAATAAAATTAATTTTTGTCTGTAACATTTACTGGGACTATTCTGACACCTCATGAGATGACCAAAGAGAAAGCAATGAAAAATCATCTTTCCCTTAGTATTAGAGAAGCAAGGAGGGCAGTTAAAAAAAAAAAACCTGCTTACTTAACAGGGTGATTTGACAAAGGCTTGAGCGATCCAAAGTATATATCCACTGACTGATATAGAGAGGAAAAAGTTTGAAAGAAAAAACCAACTCTTAAAGAGCATTCACCCAGGAAGAGAAACCAGTTCTTGCAGAGATAAATTTAGCAAATAAGTTGGTCAAGACCTGTAATCAGAGGACTAGGTCAACATTTGGTAGCAACAGATTCCCTTACTCTGGGGCATTGATAGAACTGCTTGCACCTGAAGGATGGTCAAGAAAGGACTTGAATGGGAATTTGGGATCCAGTGAGGCCCCTGGGATTCAGAGTGGACACCTAAACCCTTGAGGGAACTGAGGATGGGGAGTAATGGAAAGGGCTGGAGCTGTAACAAATGCCAAGGGACCTTCAAACTGAGCTGCAGTGTAAAGAGTTCAGGCTCCAGGGCTGGAATGACATTGGGTTAAACCCTCAAATTATCACCTGCTAGCTTTGTGCTCTTGGACAAGTTACTTGAGGTTTTGTTTTGTTTAAATCAAATCCAGTTTACAAACTTTTGCTATGAAGGGCCAAATAGTAAATATTTTAAGTTTTGCAGGCAGTATGATTTTTATCACAACTATCCAATTCAACCTTTGTAGTGGAAAAGCAGTCATAGACTGCTGCTATGGAAAGAACATGGCTGTGTTCCAATAAAACTTTATTTTCAAAACAGGGGCAGAACAGATTTGGCCTATGGCCTATAAGGTTGCTGATCCCTAATAAAAGGACCAAAACTAATTTTCAGGATTGCTCTAAGTCACAGGTGTAATATTTACAAAAAAAAATTTGACACAGAATAAACCCTTAGTAACAGCAAAATAGTTATTTGGGAATAATACTTTCTAGGGTAGTTGAGTGTTAACAGGAATTATAATTTTAGATAAAAACTTCTTCTGGCATCTCAGATGGTAAAGAATTTGCCTGCAATATGGAGGACCTGGGCTTGATCCATGTGTTGGGAAGATCTCCTGGAGAAGGGAATGGCTACCCACTCCAGTGTTCTTGCCTGGAGACTCCCATGGACAGAGGAGCCTGGCGGGCTATAGTCCACGGGGTAGCAAACAGTCAGACATGACTGAGCAACTAACACTTTCACTTTCAGGCTTTCATGATTTTAGATATCTGAATAAGCCAGTTGCAGGAATTTGGGTTTTACTAGAAGAGTTATGAGTTACATGAGTGCTGGGGTGGTAGAAAATACTATGGTAAGAGATCTAGCTGTGAAACAAAAAAGAGCCTGAATGATTGGTCAATCAGCACAGGCCCAAGTAGGCACAGTGCCTGGGACCCACATTAGTTTTCATTTTAATTTTTTTTTAATCTGAAGGAAAAAAAATATTGCAATAATAATGACTATGTAGTAACAAATCTAACAGGTGTTACATCCATTTTTATACCAACACAGCACAAAATATAAATTTTAATATTTTATGGAAGAATGACCAACTAGGAAGGAAAAATAACTTTGGGTTTTTACTTTTACAGAGAACATCTTTAAGGAGAAGACTTTGGTTCTGATTTTAGTTTTTCCACTATTTCTGAACCTTGAATAACTTCTACTATTGAGTTTTCTCATTTGTAAAATATGCTGTATAAGGTCTTAACCCTGTGAGTACTGAGGTAGCGTCTGCCTCTTACCATGTATTTCAGTAAGTCACTTAACATCATTGTGGCTGTGGTTCCTGATCTATAAAATGAGACTGTGAAAGAAAAAAAAATTCTTCCTGTAAGCATTGGTTTGGGTTACATGAGATCAGAGTCGGGGCTTTCAAACAGCTAATCCCTATCTAAGTTCCCTCACTGCTACATCCAGAGGCCAACCTTCAGATCTTAATAGATAGAAGGTGACTTATTCCTCATACTTGTTTACTAGAAATACTCACTTGACCACTTCTGGAAGCTTTTTCAGCAGCCATTCTTAGCTATTTTTCACCTGGAGACAAAAAAATCAGTGATGGTTGTTTGCAAGTCATGCTTTTTGAGGTGAATTAGTATTGCAGTGAAATAAAAATTGGGGAAACAGTGGGCATTAAAACCCTACTACAATTCCTGATAGTTCAGAGTAAGCATCACAAGGTAGCCTGGGCATATTTCAGAGCTCCCAGTCACCCATTTTTTCCCTTTTCACTCAAGAAAGGATACTGGAACTCAAGTGAATGAGAACCTCATTTAGGGATGATCTTGAATTCCCTCCATTCTATTATAAAATAGAAAATTTTTCCATTGTGTATATAGACCACAACTTTTTATCGATTCATCTGTTGATGGACATCTAGGTTGCTTCCATGCTCTAGCTATTGCAAATAGTGCTTCAATGAACAGTGGGATACATGTGTCTCTTTCAATTTTGGTTTCCTCAAGGTATATGCCTAGGAGTGGGAATCCTGGGTCATATGGTGGTTTTATTCCTAGTTTTTTAAAAGAATCTCCATACAGTCTTCCATAGTGACTGTATCAGTTTACATTCCCAACAGTGCAAGAGCGTTCCCTCTTCCCCACACCTTGTCCAGCATTTATTGTTTGTAGACTATTTGATGATGGCCATTCTGACCGGTGTGAGGTGATATTACCATACATAAAATAGATAGCCAATGGGAATTTTCTGTATGTTTCAGGAAACTCAAACAGGGACTCTGTATCAATCTAGAGGGGTGGGATAGGGAGGGAGATGGGAGGGAGCTCCAAAAGGGAGGGGATATATGTATACCTATGGCTGATTCATGTTGAGGTTTGACAGAAAACAGCAAAATTCTGTAAAGCAATTATCCTTCAATGAAAAAATTAGTTAATTTTAAAAAATAGAAAAATAAATCATCCTCAAAATTCTATGTTACCATTGTCTTTAAGAACTTATAGCTTTCTTCTCAGTGCTCTGGCTTGTGCTTGAGAACCTCTGTCCCAGGTCTTGTAGACTGTCACCTTCCTCATCTGCATCAAAATTGGCTCTCCCAGGAGCAGCCTGGAAGTCCTACATGGAGCTTGAACAGTAACCTCCCTACTTGTCCTTCTACGGGAACTTGTCAAGACTGCAGCTGGGTTTCACGGTGTACCTCAGAGCTTGGTCTTTTCAACCAGAGGTCTCTGGAAATGGGGTGGATTTACCTGCCATCACCCCTTTCAGGCAGAGAATTCTGACCTCAATGTCTTTGTGTAAAGAGGTCCCAAAAGGTTTCCTGGGGCTGGCTAGGTTAGACTGAAAGGGTTTCTTGGGACCTTTCCGAGACCCAAAGGGAGTGAGTAATTGGTGGCAAAGGCAGGGATTTGGGTTTATTTTATGGTTCTCTGTTTCTGCAGGGCCAGCAGCCTCTGGAATCCCAAAGAAGCTGGTTGGTGCCATTGGTGGGTCTGTGATTTTCCCTCTGAATCTCTCAGTAAATCTAGTTGACAGCATTATCTGGGTCTTCAATTCAACCACTCTTGTTACCATACAGCCAAAAACAGCAGGCAAAAAAGCCCTTGTCATAGTGACCCAAAAGCGTAACATGGAAAGAGTGAATTTCCCACATGAAGGCTACTCCCTGAAGCTCAGCAGACTGAAGAAGAACGACTCAGGTATCTACCGTGTGGAGATACACAGCTCAACCCTCCAGGATCCCCTCACCCAGGAGTATGAGCTGCATGTCTATGGTGAGCAGAATCAGGTCCGAAGGCGGATGACTGCCTTCATAAAGTGGTGAACTCCCTGATATTGAAGCTGTTCAAACAAAGACTGGATGTCTATTCCGTTGTCTATTTCTCTTACAGAGTACCTGTCAAAGCCCAAAGTCGTCATAGGTCTGCAGGAGAATAAGAATGGCACCTGTGTAACCAATCTCACATGTTCCATGGAACATGGAGAAGAGGATGTAACTTACAGCTGGAAGTCTCTGGACCAGACAACCAATGAATCCTACAGGGGCTCCATTCTCCCCATATCCTGGAGGTGGGAGAAAAGTGACATGACCTTCATCTGCATGGCCAGTAACCCCATCAGCAGCAACTCCTCAAACCCTATCTTTGCCCAGAATCTCTGTGAAGGTGACTGTCTCTCCTCTTTCTCCAGGAGTCCCTGTTCTTAAGACCTATATCTTCTTCTCCTGGTTCCCATGTGAACAAACCTTTTGTGAAAACTAGAAGCCCTGGGGAAATCATCAGACTGGGAGGAAGGTTGCAATTGCTCTAAAAGCTGTGCCATTTTCCCTAGCTGACTCTTCTCCCTGGCTGTGCCTCCACCCGTTCTCTTTCTAAAGGTGCTGCTGGGGGCCAGGCTCCCTACGTGGTCCTCTACGTCCTGTTGTCGTTCTTCCTGCTCTGTTCCCTCGCACTGGTGTTAATTATTTTTATCATACGAAGAGAAAGAAAAAAAGGTAGAGTATGTACTGTTTACCTCAATCTTGCATCTTTTCCCTCATTCATTTAACAAGCATATGTTGGACTGTGTGCCAAGCTTCGTGCCTGGCACTAAGGATGCAGAAATGAGGAAGCCACAGTCTGTCCTAAAGGACAGGACCATCCATTGGCACTTGGTTCTGCAGTGGAGAGAATACTTTCATTTCTATCCTAAGGCCTTATCAGTCCCTTCTCCAGTGCCTGCCTTCTCCTTCCCCCCAGAGGGACTTACTAGTGTAGCCCTTCTGCTGACACAGGCCCCACACAGCTGACTCTGCTCCCCTGACCAGAAGGCCATGGCCTCCAACACTGAGGTCCACAGACCAGCACACTCCAGTCAGCCCATCCCTGTCAGAGCCCCCAGCCCATCCCAAGTCCCTCCACTGGATCAACTCCAGAGATTTCTCTTCACTCCCCACCTCAGTCTAGATACATTCCTCTTGGAGAAGGCATTGTCTGTCTTTCTCCATGCTATATCCCATGTCCCTAAACCCTGCTGATTTGTCTTTTTGGGTTCCCACTGATACCGTCCACTGAGGGTATCAGGGAGGGACCTAAGCATTGGTTAGGAATGAACTGCAGACACTGAGATCTTCTTTCCCTCCTGGAAACACTGAGGAATCATTTATGATCTCCTCTGCTTCCTATTTAGAGTTTGGGAAGCAAAGTGATGAGGGTTACCAGTTCATCTTGGAGTTTTCCTGGGTTTAGCATTAAAAGGCTCATGTTCTGGAAAACCCTTCAGTTACAGGAAAATCAGGATGCTTGAAAATCACCCTAAGTGGGTTATTCAAATAGGATGGTGTACCAATAAGGGTGGCCAGTGGAAGGAGGACCAGCTCTGATTCTCTCTCAACTTGTTTTCAGAGATCATTGAAGAGAAGAAGGAACTGGACAGTCATCAGAAAACTCTTCCCTTCCCTCCCATTCCTGAAGAGATGCCCGAGTATGATACAATCTCTACTTTTAATGTGAGTTCTTTCCCATTTTTTCTGGGGCCTGATTCTCCTCTGAGTCCCGCCTTTGTTTAGTTGAGCTTTTTCCAAGGATTCGGACAACATGAGAAATGAGAATGTATAACCCTTGAACCCAATGCACTTTATCTCTTCCATCTTTTTTTTTTATTCAATTTTAATTAAAAAAAAATTATACATGTGTTCCCCATCCTGAACCCTCCTCCCTCCTCCCTCCCCATACCATCCCTCTGGGTCGTCCCAGTGCACCAGCCCCAAGCATCCAGCATCGTGCATTGAACCTGGACTGGCATCTCGTTTCATACATGACATTTCACATGTTTCAATGCCATTCTCCCAAATCTTCCCACCCTCTTCCTCTCCCACAGAGTCCATAAGCCTGTTCTATACATCAGTGTCTCTTTTGCTGTCTCGTATACAGGGTTATCGTTACCATCTTTCTAAATTCCATATATATGCGTTAGTATACTGTATTGGTGTTTGTCCTTCTGGCTTACTTCACTCTGTATAATAGGCTCCAGTTTCATCCACCTCATTGGAACTGATTCAAATGTATTCTTTTTAATGGCTGAGTAATACTCCATTGTGTATATGTACCACAGCTTCCTTATCCATTCATCTGCTGATGGACATCTAGGTTGTTTCCATGTCCTGGCTATTATAAACAGTGCTGCGATGAACATTGGGGTACACGTGTCTCTTTCCCTTCTGGTTTCCTCAGTGTGTATGCCCAGCAGTGGTATTGCTGGATCATAAGGCGGTTCTATTTCCAGTTTTTTAAGGAATCTCCACACTGTTCTCCATAGTGGCTGTACTAGTTTGCATTCCCACCAACAGTGTAAGAGGGTTCCCTTTTCTCCACACCCTCTCCAACATTTATTATTTGTAGACTTTTGGATCGCAGCCACTCTGACTGGTATGAAATGGTATCTCATAGTGGTTTTGATTTGCATTTCTCTGATAATGAGTGATGTTGAGCATCTTTTCATGTGTTTGTTAGCCATCTGTATGTCTTCTTTGGAGAAATGTCTATTTAGATCTTTGGCCCATTTTTTGATTGGGTCATTTATTTTTCTAGAGTTGAGCTGTAGGAGTTGCTTGTATGTTTTTGAGATTAGTTGTTTGTCGGTTGCTTCATTTGCTATTATTTTCTCCCATTCTGAAGGCTGTCTTTTCACCTTGCTAATAGTTTCCTTTGTTGTGCAGAAGCTTTTAAGTTTAATTAGTTATATGCCAATAAAATGGACAACGAGGAAGAAATGGACAAATTCTTAGAAAAGTACAACTTTCCAAAACTCGACCAGGAAGAAATAGAAAACCTTAACAGACCCATCACAAGCACGGAAATTGAAACTGTAATCAAAAATCTTCCAGCAAACAAAAGCCCAGGTCCAGACGGCTTCACAGCTGAATTCTACCAAAAATTTAGAGAAGAGCTAACACCTATCCTGCTCAAACTCTTCCAGAAAATTGCAGAGGAAGGCAAACTTCCAAACTCATTCTATGAGGCCACCATCACCCTAATACCAAAACCTGACAAAGATCCCACAAAAAAAGAAAACTACAGGCCAATATCACTGATGAACATAGATGCAAAAATCCTAAACAAAATTCTAGCAATCAGAATCCAACAACACATTAAAAAGATCATACACCATGACCAAGTGGGCTTTATCCCAGGGATGCAAGGATTCTTCAATATCTCTTCCATCTTTATGGATTCTTTCCTGTGCAGGAATTGATGGCCTTTGGTTCTGACCCAGCCGGGAATGCTAACACTGTGATCCATGGAATCACTCCTTCCCCCCGGCACAATGGCCACTCAGCAGGCCTGATCCCTTTTGTATAGGACAGTGGAGATAGAAATGTGATTTATTTATTTATTTATTTTTACTTTACAATATTATATTGGGTTTGCCATACATCAACATGCATCCACCAGGGGTGTACACGTGTTCCTTTAACATATTTGAGTTATGGTGTCAGAAGGTGGGCTTCAGAGATGCTTTTTCCTCTGAGGCAATTCAAGGAACCAGCAGGAGGAGGCTCAGATGTTCCACACCCAAGACTTCCCATGTGTGGGTCATCAAGCTTCAGTGACCACAAGGTTAATTCAAAGAAAACTCTTTGAAAAGAAAATCCCAAGATAAAGTTGAAAGAAATCCAAATAACAAGAGACAAATTGGGGACTTCACTGGTGGTCCAGTGGTTAAGACTCCACACTCCCAAAGCAGGAAGCCCGGGTTCAATCCCTGGTCAGGGAGCTGGATCCCACACGCTGCAACTAAGAGAGCCTGCACCCAGCAATGAAGATCCTGTGTGCCACAACTAAGATCCAGAAGAGCCAAATTGATTAACTGATTATAGAAAAATGAGAGAGAGAGGCAGTTTTGAGACAAGAACTAGATAGACAGCTTCAAAAGGTCCCCTGGGAGCAATCATTGTAGCCAAGGCTGGGCTTGCTCCTTAGGGGTCATAGTGCTCTTTCCACATTGGCCCACTTAATGAAAAAGTTAAAGCACTTTAGAGCCTCAAAAATCTTAGTGTTACTTCAGCCATCAATGCCTCTGGATCAGGATGCATCTTCTTACACTTATCCACAACTTTTCCAAGAGGAGTCATTACATTTCCTCTTCCAAGTTGTTGATGTTCTGAGAGCTCCTTCCTTCCTTACAGGAGAGACCTCTCTGTGCTCCACTCAGCCTGACTTTTGTCAAAACTAATCACTTTCCTAACATCCCCCTCTTCTCCTGCTCAAGACACATTCCCTGGAGACCACAGTACTGTCCTCGATGTTCAAGAATAAACTTTACTGACCCAGGATATCTGTCTCTGGCCTGGGAGGAGCTTTTGTTACTGTTGTCATCATTGTTTTATCCCTTTCTGATTTGAGTTTGTTTGCAACATTAGCAGTATTATTTCAAATTATCCTTTAATCACTTGGGAGATTCATAGCTCACGGGACTTATTTATCTTACGTATTTATTAGGTGATTTAAACAGAACACAGTTTAAAAATAATGCAGTTGCTTCTTGAAAAAAGTCATTAATAATTACAATGGCAGTCACGGGCAAGAATACTTCTTACTCCCTGTTCCTGCTCCAGAACCCTCTCTTCCCTCTCACCATCTCTTCCCACCTCTGCTTTCCCTTCTCCAGATTCTGGATGCCTCTTTAGCCTTGTCTATGTGACCCAGGGTGTTCAGTTCAGTTCAGTTCAGCTGCTCAGTCGTGTCCAACTCTGTGACCCCATGGACTACAGCACTCCAGCCCTCCCTGTCCATCACCAACTCCCAGAGTTTACTCAAACCCATGTCCATTGTGTCAGTGATGCCATCCAACCATCTCATCCTCTGTCATCCCCTTCTCCTCCTGCCTTCAATCTTTCCCAGCATCCGGGTTTTTTCAAATGAGTCAGCTCTTCACATCAGGTGGCCAAAATATTGGAGTTTCAGCTTCAGCATCAGTCCTTCCAATGAATATTCAGGACTGATTTCCTTTAAGAGGGACTGGTTTGATCTCCTTGCAAAGTCCAAGGGACTCTCATGAGTCTTCTCCAACACCACAGTTCAAAGGCTTCAATTCTTTGGCATTCAGCTTTCTTTATAGTCCAACTCTCCCATTCATACATAACCACTGGAAAAACCATAGCTTTGACTAGACAGATTTTTGTTGGCAAAGTAATGTTTCTACTTTTTAATATGCTGTCTAGGTTGATCATAACTTTTCTTCCAAGGACCCAGGGTGTAGGTGATGATTTCTTTTGCTTGTTTTCTGCTGCTGCTGCTGCTAAGTCGCTTCAGTTGTGTCCGACTCTGTGCGACCCCATAGACAGAAGCCCACCAGGCTCCCCCGTCCCTGGGATTCTCCAGGCAAGAATACTGGAGTGGGTTGCCATTTCCTTCTCCAATGCATGAAAGTGAAAAGTGAAAGTGAAGTCGCTCAGTCGTGTCTGACCCTTAGCGACCCCATAGACTGCAGCCTACCAGGCTCCTCCGTCCATGGGATTTTCCAGGCAAGAGTACTGGAATGGGGTGCCATTGCCTTCTTTGTCTTTGTTTTCTAACAGGGCACTATTCCAGAGGAAAACCCAGCCAATACCATCTATTCCACTGTGCACATAGCCCCAAAGGTAAGAACCCTTAGGGCTGAGTTTCATCTTAGGTGTCCCATCCTCTTTTCTTATTCAAGATTACCTAGAATTTCTTGGGCCCCAGGGATTTCATTTTCCCTGGTACTAAAAGGCACCCAGTATATCCCATTCCTGTTGCTTAAGTTTACAAGTATGTGGGGAAAAGGGGAGAATTGTGTTTTAGGAGTTGAAGTGGGGATAAAGTGGAACAAATAGAGTAGGAGAGAGGTTCCAGGTAGGACTGATAGGGAAAATCAGCAAGAGCCTTACTGAGGGCATGGGGAAAGGTCCACGGCTTCAGCTGTGCCTGGGAGAAAGGGATGGATGGCTGGGGAGACAATTCCAGCTTATTTCGGGTCACTTGTAAACCGGAGGCAGGAGAACATTCCTCTTCTTTTCCAAGGTCTAGCTGTGTTACATCTAGTTTGCACCTCCCCCCACAGTCAAATTACTACCAACACAGTAAGTTTGTAAATCTTATTCCTTCAGAGATCACACTTGGTGGAAGCAGGGATACCTTCCTTTCTCATCTTCAAACCAGATCAGAAAATTGAGGATGGGGCAAGCACTGTGCTTAGTAATAGGAAAGGTTGGTTTGGATAGATTGTTAGAAGGAAAGTTCAGTCCATTAAGCATTCAAGATAAATGTGGGTTAAGCTTGAGGGATAGTTTTTCTAAGGTCAAAATGATTAAACAGAGGAGCAAGCACAGTGGCAGGGGTTGGGTTGAGTACCCTTGGCAGTGAAGTGTCTGGGATGGTGGGGTCTCCTGGGAGGATCCAGAGCCCTGCTCCCTTACAGCATTCTTCATCTTTATGTCTGCCCGACAGGTAACAGAACCCCACTCCCTGCCCATGTTGTCAGATACACCAACGGCATCTTTCTATAACAATGTCATGTAAACAGACATGTGCTCCAAAGAAAATGATCACAAGAATTCACATCAAGGAAGAATGAAGAACACTAACTTTCTTCCATAGTAAACTATCCCTTATGCTACTTCAGAGTTAAGAGTTCCTAATCTGGGAATTCCCATGTGGTCCAGTGGTTAGGACTCTGTGCTTTCACTGCTGGGGGCCCAGGTTCAATCCTTGGTTAGGGTACTAAGATCCCACAAGCCATGGGGTGAGGCAAAAAAAAAAAAAAAAGAGTCCCACATCCTATCCACTGCTGACAAATCTCCTCAAACCCCAAATCCCTCCCTGGATATTTGACTAGGAATTTATTGGCCAATTCAAAGCAAGGGTCTTAGAAGCATCTCTGTTGAAATGTTAACACGGATTCAAACAGCTCCCTTTCCAGGGCTTGGAGATGAGGAATACACCAAGTGCTTGGTTGCCAAGAGGGCAAGAACTTCAGGGTGGCCAGCCGACCTTAGCAGCAGAAGCAGAAGACAACAGTCAGAGGGGATTGATTTACTGACTCATCAGTGACATGCTGAGCTCACGAGTGCTGTGCTGAGCTCACACTTATTTTGGTCAGATGTACTCTCTGTGACCCTGAAACTGACCCTTCAGGAACTACTTCCCTGGGCAGTGGCAGCAGGCCTGATCACAGATTTCTGAAACCCAGGGGGTCAAGTGTGGATACACAAGACTTGGGAGTCAAAGTGCACAAGGAAAGAGAAGCCGGGTGGAAGACAGTTTGGCTGACTGGAAACTCAAACAAGGAACATGCCGAGAGAGAACATTGCTTTTGGATATCTTTCTGGATACACAACTTGAATGGAAATGTTGGGAACAAATCTGAGATCCCAGGTCTGGGGGTGTGAAGGGTCTCCTTTATTTACGGGAAAACAACTTCTGCATTGGGGAAGTGTAAAAATAAATGTCACTTACAAAGAGGAAGGTCTATTCATTTTCGGAGCTTTTGCTATTTCTGTAAAAACAATCAGCACAAAATAATCCTTATGCCAAATAGACATATTTTTGAGGTGACAAATTCTGTTCCCCTTCATGCTGCTGCGGCTGCTAAGTCACTTCAGTCGTGTCTGACTCTGTGCGACCCCATAGACGGCAGCCTACTAGGCTCCCCCGTCCCTGGGATTCTCCAGGCAAGAACACTTGAGCGGGCTGCCATTTCCTTCTTCAATGCATGAAAGTAAAAAGTGAAAGTGAAGTCGCTCAGTCGTGTCCGACTCTTAGCAACCCCAGGGACTGCAGCCTACCAGGCTCCTCCATCCATGGGATTTTCCAGGCAAGAGTACTGGAGTGGGGTGCCATCACCTTCTCCAGTTCCCCTTCATAGATGTGTCCTTTCTGAGACACCACACCCAGTGGAGTGATATTCACATGGTAAATATTGTAAGTGATTGTATTTATTACTACTTTTTTTTTCAGAGTTCTAGGACTTTTAATTTGTCCCAAAATTGCTGAAGCAAAAATCATGATAAAACATTCTGCTTTCCTTTACACCCCCAATGCAAAAAAAAAAAAAAAAACTCCATAGAAAAAAAATGGTTTTGTACATGGGAAGAAACAATATAAATTCAAAACTTACAGATAAAGGTTAGCTCTATCACTCATCTCTTTAAAAAGTTTATATGAATATCCAGTCAACACCAACAGGGTTATCTCCCTTGAAATGTTATCTATATGGATTTCCAAGCAGACCACAGGGCTGTATACTGTCTTGGAATGTCCTCAGAAGGCTCTGTCATTGATCAGGTAGCACAGTAAAAACCCCAGAGTCCTTTCTTTCTAATGGAAGAGAGAGAGGAGACAGGGATAGAAGAAACTATTCAAACTTCGTCTTCTTTCCTTGTGGCTATGGTTTCCTCCTCCTCCTCCTCTGCCTTCTCAGAAGCCTCCTGGCCCTCCAAAGCCTCCCCGGCCTCTGCCACCAAATCCACCTTGGCCACCTCTGCCACCACCTCGGCCTCCAAAGCCACCTCTGCCTCCTCAGGCCACCAAAGCCACCTTCACCCTTAGGTTTGGCCCAGTCCAAAGTGACTTTGTTCCCTTCAATTTCACCATCTTCCCTGGCCTCCTTGGCAGCTTTGGCATCTTCCTTGCTATTGAAGTCTACAAAACCAAACCCTTTGGAGGATCCAGTCTCCTGGTCAGTGACTATCCTTGCTTGAATAGAGCCATCAAACAACTCCTTTAACGTCTCTTCTGTTTTTATCCTGAGAGACCTTTGACAAACAGAGTTTTGGATGGCTGGCTTCTTGCATTAGGTGATCCTGTGGGTCCTTGCAACTCCAGTCTGATGGCTCTGCCCTCAATTTCCCTTTTATTACATGAATTTAAAGCTTCTTTAGCATCTTCAAATGAAGCAAATTCTATAAATGCATACCCTTTAGATATGCCATTTTGGTTCTGGGGTACCTTGATATGAGTTGCCTTCTCAAATACTTCCTAAAGAATGTCTTCCGTTGCACTATAGGAGAGATTGCTTAAAACCAGGGTTTTTGATTCACCACTGCAAGTGCTATTCTTTCCATCTATATGGTCTTGACTTTGACCTTTCTGTTTTTTTTTTAACTATGTTCTATTTTATTTTTTAATATAAATGTATTTATTTTAATTGGAGACTAATTACTTTACAATATTGTATTGGTTTTGCCATACATCAACATGAATCCACCTGGATCGCCCATCTATCTCTGTTTCTTGCTTTTCTTTCAAGGTTTTTTCTGTATCAGCTTCTGTCTTAAATTCAATATAAGCAATCCCTTTACTCTTTCCATCCTTGCTGACTAATCTGATCTCCACAGCATCTTCAAACACTTCTTTTAATTCATCCTGAGTAACTTTGTAAGGCAGATTTTTAGCCAAAAGTGTTCTTGCATCTCTATCTTTCTTACTGTTTCCCTTCGGTTTTTCTAGTTTAATTTCATTGCCAAAGACTTTTAAACTACTGAGTTCCAAGGCTTTTTCCAGGTCTTTGGCAGATTCAAAATCCACATAGCCAAACTCTCTAGACACACCAATTCTGACATTGACAACAGCAAGATCATTTTTAGCAAAAAGGTCACTGATACCTGTTTTCAATGCAGGAGCAGATTTATTGAAGTTCAGGTTTCCAACAAAGAGATTGGAAGACGTAGTTGGTTCTGTGTTTCTTGGCTTCAGGAGCTGCTTTTTGTTTGGCCATTTCCTTCTTTCGTTTTCCAGGTGCTTCTTTGACAGGCTCTTCTTCCTCTTCCTCCTCCTCCTCCTCTTCCTCCTCCTCATCATCCTCTTCATTATCGTCATCCTCTTCCTCCTCTTCTTCCTCCTTCTCCTCCTTTTCTTCCTCATCATCCTCATCATCCTCCTCCTCTTCATCATCGTCCTCCTCCTCCTCCTCATCAGCATCATCGTCATCTTCTTCTTCATCTTCAGCAGTGCTCTTGGCCTTCACAGGAACAGCTTTTATGGGAGCTTTCTTTCCTTTGGCTTGTACAATCTCCATAGGTTCCTCTTCGAGTCATCTTCGTCTTCCTCCTCCTCCTCCTCCTCCTCATCGTCATCCTCGTCATCCTCATCATCTGTGGCAGGAGCAGCACCAAAAACAGCAGCTGCCTTCCTCATGGCTGGCTTATCCTCCTCTTCATCATCTTCCTCTTCCTCTTCACTGTCATCTTCATGTTCTACATCACTGTCTTCTTTCTTGGCATTCTTGCCGTTCTTTGTTCCCTTGCCTGGGGAAGCTGCTCCCTTCTTACCAGAGGTGCTACCAATGCTTTGTCTGGGGTGGCCCCCTTTTTGCCAGGTGTTACCACTGCTTTGGAAGGTGTAACTGTCTTCTTGGCTGGTGTAGCTGCTGCCTTTTTTGCCAGAGGTGACAGCTGCTTTCTTTGCTGGTGTGGCAACTGCAACCTTTTTTGGGGGGGAAACCATCATCTTCTTTGCAGGAGTTGTGGTAGCCTTCTTGCCTTTTTTTTGAGGGATAACAACCTCTTCTCTACTCCTCTCATCATCTTCATCTTCTGACATTTCCTCATCTTCACTATCTTCTTATACCTCCTTTGGGGGAGGAGCCATTTTCTTGGAGTCACCTTGATTTTTACCAGCCTTTGCTTTGGATAAAAAGGCTAATCTCTTCTTGCTACGTTCTTTAAGCACACGCATTTTAAAAATTACACCTCCAGCCAGAATTGAACCTTGCTTCACCAAACTGTTTCTCAATGAGGACTACAAGTGGACCACTGTTCAGTTCAGTTAAGTCACTCAGTCGTGTCCGACTCTTTGTGATCCCATAAATCGCAGCACGCCAGGCCTCCCTGTCCAGCACCAACTCCCGGAGTTCACTCAGACTCACATCCATCAAGTCAGTGATGCCATCCAGCCATCTCATCCTCTGTCGTCCCCTTCTCCTCCTACCCCCAATCCCTCCCAGCATCAGAGTCTTTTCCAATGAGTCAACTCTTCACATGAGGTGGCCAAAGTACTGGAGTTTCAGCTTGAGCATCATTCCTTCCAAAGAAATCCCAGGGCTGATCTCCTTCAGAATGGACTGGTTGGATCTCCTTGCAGTCCAAAGGACTCTCAAGAGTCTTCTCCAACACCACAGTTCAAAAGCATCAATTCTTCGGTACTCAGCCTTCTTCACAGTCCAACTCTCACATCCATACATGACCACTGGAAAAACCATAGCCTTGACTAGACGGACCTTTGTTGGCAAAGTAATGTCTCTGCTTTTGAATATGCTATCTAGGTTGGTCATAACTTTTCTTCCAAGGAGTAAGCGTCTTTTAATTTCATGGCTGCAGTCACCATCTGCAGTGATTTTGGACCACTGTAACTGCCAACAATTCAAGGCCCTTCAAGTGAGGAAAACCACCTTGGAGAAGCCTTTGAGGTAAATTGTGGCACCAAATTCCACCACCCTCGTCTGAATTTAAATTAAGGCAGCTTTAAAAAACCAAAACACACCTTAACCCATAGTCTTCTATTAAAACTTCCTTTCCCATGTTACCAACTCCACCCCTTTCAGCCCTGGAAGGGCCACATGGGATAAGTCTCAGGCCACCATGGGTGCAAAGCCCAGCGCAGAAAGCATGCAGCAGGGCCTTCTTCCGGAGCCCCCCTCCTGTCCACCCACCCAGCTGGACCAGAGACCAGCTGCACCGCCACCCTCCACCCCAGGGCCGGGTCCCTCTGCAGGTCGCCTGTAAGGTGCAGGCCGCCCACAAGGCACAGGCCACCCACAAGGCACAGCCCACGTGGCAGGCCCCGTGCCACTATATAATTACTTTTTAAAGATAAAACCAGCAAGTCTTGAGGAAGAGGTTTTTTTCTAATTCTCAGAAAGATTAGGGGTGTGGAACCTTCCTGGATAGGCCTTCTATCTTAAATTCTTTTATGCATCAGTGTTGTTCCTGAGTCACCAAAGTTTGCAGTAGAGGAAAGGTTTATTCATAAGACAGCCAAGTGAGGAGACAGGAGAACAAATCTCAAATCTACTTTCCTAAAGGTGAAGGGCTCAGGTAAGAAAGCAGGCGGTCTGAGGCATGAGGAATGGGGGAAAGGTAATTAGAAATAAGAAAAAAAGTGAGATAATAATCACTGTGCACTACAACTAAGCGACAGGCTTTTTCATTGGATGCATGTTCTGAAAATGGCTATATGACCATGTTCCAAGGGTGGACTTTGGGACCCTCTAATAACCTCAGATATGCAGATGACACCACCCTTATGGCAGAAGTGAAGAGGAACTCAAAAGCCTCTTGATGAAAGTGAAAGTGGAGAGTGAAAAAGTTGGCTTAAAGCTCAACATTCAGAAAACAAAGATCATGGCATCCGGTCCCATCACTTCATGGGAAATAGATGGGGAAACAGATGAAACAGTGTCAGATTTTATATTTTTGGGCTCCATAATCACTGCAGATGGTGACTTCAGCCATGAAATTAAAAGACGCTTACTCCTTGAAAGGAAAGTTATGTCCAACCTAGATCAGATCAGATCAGATCAGTCACTCAGTCATGTCCGACTCTTTGCGACCCCATGAATCACAGCATGCCAGGCCTCCTTGTCCATCACCAACTCCCGGAGTTCACTCAGACTCACATCCATCAAGTCAGTGATGCCATCCGGCCATCTCATCCTCTGTCGTCCCCTTCTCCTCCTACCCCCAATCCCTCCCAGCATCAGAGTCTTTTCCAATGAGTCAACTCTTCACATGAGGTGGCCAAAGTACTGGAGTTTCAGCTTGAGCATCATTCCTTCCAAAGAAATCCCAGGGCTGATCTCCTTCAGAATGGACTGGTTGGATCTCCTTGCAGTCCAAGGGACTCTCAAGAGTCTTCTCCAACACCACAGTTCAAAAGCATCAATTCTTCGGTACTCAGCCTTCTTCACAGTCCAACTCTCACATCCATACATGACCACTGGAAAAACCATAGCCTTGACTAGATGAACCTTTGTTGTCAAAGTAATGTCTCTGCTTTTGAATATACTCTCTAGGTTGGTCATAACTTTCCTTCCAAGGAGTAAGCGTTTTTTAAGTTCATGGCTGCAGTCACCATCTGTAGTGATTTTGGAGCCCAGAAAAATAAAGTCTGACACTGTTTCAACTGTTTCCCCATCTATTTCCCATGAAGTGATGGGACCAGATGCCACGATCTTCGTTTTCTGAATGTTGAGCTTTAAGCCAACTTTTTCACTCTCCACTTTCACTTTCATCAAGAGGCTTTTGAGTTCCTCTTCACTTTCTGCCATAAGGGTGGTGTCATCTGCATATCTGAGGTTATTGATGTTTCTCCCGGCAATCTTGATAGCATATTCAAAATAGAGACATTACTTTGCCAACAAAGGTCCGTCTAATCAAGGCTATGGTTTTTCCTGTGGTCATGTATGGATGGGAGAGTTGGACTGTGAAGAAGGCTGAGTACCGAAGAATTGATGCTTTTGAACTGTGGTGTTGGAGAAGACTCTTGAGAGTCCCTTGGACTGCAAGGAGATCCAACCAGTCCATTCTGAAGATCAGCCCTGGGATTTCTTTGGAAGGAATGATGCTAAAGCTGAAACTCCAGTACTTTGGCCACCTCATGTGAAGAGTTGACTCATTGGAAAAGATTCTGATGCTGGGAAGGATTGGGGGTAGGAGAAGGGGATGACAGAGGATGAGATGGCTGGATGGCATCACTGACTTGATGGATGTGAGTCTGAGTGAACTCCAGGAGTTGGTGATGGACAGGGAGGCCTGGCGTCCTGCGATTCATGGGGTCACAAAGAGTCGGACATGACTGAGCAACTTAACTGAACTGAACTGAATGTTAAAATATCATCAAGAGGATACTCATGCATGCCCAGTTGGAGAACCAGAGATCTTAATCAGTCTTAACTGTCTCAATCTCCAACTGAACAGCTGACTCCAAGTTCCTAAAAAACAATTAGGGCAAACATTTTATTTAGGCTGCATGATGCTTGAAGGACATGGAAGTTTTTGTAAAAACAATTAAAGCAAGTTTGATCAGAAGACAAGTTACAGTTTAATAGACCTAACTGATGACTAACCTCCTTAACTGATGATTCATTTTCAGCTTAAAATACTCTGCTGGACACAGTTGCACATCTTAAGGTGGCTTGCTCTCAGTCCCATCACTGTGATGGACAAAATATCAAAATTTTAAATAAATGCATGTCTTGCCAAGGCAGATTGTAGACCAAAGGAAGAGGAAAGATTAGTAATACTGATTTTGTCTTTAGTTAAAATGTTGATACTTTATTCTCTGAGCTGGGCTGTTCTCTCTCCTTCAGTCGAAAGTCAGGTGGGTCTTTAGGCAAGAGTGTGACTCCATTATTCTAACTGGAAAAAATACTACCTTACAGTATTCCCTAGACTGAGATGACAACCTCTCAGGGTGTTTGCCTGACTCCACTGGAGAAAATGTGTCATTGAGATTCCACTAGCATTTTACACCCACCTAAACCTCTCAACAAGTGAGTCTTCTTAGACTCCCCTCTCTCCCCATGCTTCCTCACCCAACAATCCCTCACTAAGGGCCAGTTACTTCCACATAAATTTTGTCTCATTGGGTCCTCATATGACTTCTATGAGGCAAGCTATTCTGGGGTATTCAGTTTGCAGATGTTGAAACTGAAACCAAACTAGGAGACCTGCTAAAGTTCCACACTTCAGAGTGCAACTAAGGCTAGAAAAAAAGCAAAGCCCTCTCCACCACCTATTAGCCACTGCCGAGGAAGATGTGGTTCAAAGCTTGAGAAGGGTGAATCCCCCTCTTCCCAGCTTTAGATGGAGGAAATGACATAGCTTTGGAGACAGGCAGGCCTGGGGTTGAGAGCACTTAGTAGCAGAGCAACTCTCACCAAAGACTTGGGTTCCATGAGCCTCTAGCTTCTTATCTCTAAAACCCTTACAGGGCTTCCAATGGTGGGGATTATATGAAACAAGCTCTTGGTCTGTAGTCAGATTCATATATGGTACTGATGCTTAGCAAAGACAATAGTACTTAAAAAAAAAAATGGTTAATTTCCCAAAAGTCAACTCAGGATAAGATAACAGAAGCATTAAAGTGAATGCTCAGCCCTTAAAAGAGAGATGTCTATTGTAGGAGAGAAAAAAATTCCTCTTTTTATCTTTTAGGTTTATTGGCTGGGATAATTAGATCAATGGAAGACAGAGTTACAAGACAAAAACAAATTTAATTTTATATGTACAGGAGACCCATAGGAATATGAGACTCAAAGGCAGTCAGGCAATTAAGGCTTATATACCATCCTAAGCTAATAAAAGAAATGGGGAGCTAGGACTTCATAGGGGTAGAAGACAGCTCACATGAAGATGAGAAGAGCAAATACTTGGTTAACAGATATTTGCCTGCTATACAGATAAGTGTCTCAGATGAAAAAGCTGTCTCTGGTAATAACCCTCTTTCAGGTACAGACCACATTTCTAAATTATTTTAGGCAATTTTAAGGGGTGGTAAAAAGTTTTTCCTGGATGGCTGAAACTTAGTTGACTTCAACACAAAATAATTCACCTGCCAAAGTGGCACATTCTAAGGTGGCCTATTCTAGTCCTGTTTACTGGCATTAAAAAATGAACAGCTTAGGTGATACAAACAAACACTTCATCAAGTGTACAGTCTCCATTTGGAGAACTGCAAATTGGGCAGGAGACAGGACACTTTTATAGGATAAACAATAAAGAACAAGGAAACAGAAAATATCTGATTGGCTGGAGCCACATCATCAACCTTCTTTAGGTTGAGAAGACCCAAAGCTGGCTTGGCCTTTGGGGATTGGCTGACCAGATATACTGCATTTCTGATCAAGGGAAACATTTGGAGAGACACAAGTTATCTGAGTTTCACTTTGCTCACTTGACATCCTGGGCTGAAGCAGCTCCATCTTGGACCAAGAAATTTATTTTAACACTGACTTACAACAAAAAGGAGCAGGAAGAGAGGGAGGAAATGGGAATTAATCTCTCCCCCTACCAAGTGTTAAAAGAACTTAAAAACAATGCTTCTTGAAGAAGTTGGATTGAGGGTTATCTCGTCTCAAAAAGGAATGTAAGGCTTACCTACAGAAACGTGTTATTTTGCCATGTGTGATGGTGAAGTTCTGGAAAACACCTAAGAGTCTGACCACAAGGGAAAGATACATGAATGTTTACATTAGGAATTAAGGATTATAAACTAGAGAAAGAAGAACCAAAAAAAAACCCCAAAGTAAATAGAAGGAAAATAAATCATAAAGATCAGAGCAGAAATAAATAAAATATAGACTAAAACACAATAGAAAAAAAATCAATGAAATTAAAAGATGGTTCTTTCAAATAATTTCACAATTCATATGGAATTATAAAAAACCTCAGATAGTCAAAGCAATCTTGAGAAAGAAGAATGGAACTGGAGGCATCAACCTGCCTGACTTCAGGCTATACTACAAAGCAACAGTCATCAAGACAGTATGGTACTGGCACAAAGACAGAAACATAGATAAATAGAACAAAATAGAAAGCCCAGAGATAAATCCATGCACCTATGGACACCTTATCTTTGACAAAGGAGGCAAGAATATACAATGAAGAAAAGACAATCTCTTTAATAAGTGGTGGTGGGAAAACTGGTCAACCACTTGTAAAAGAATGAAACTAGAACACTTTCTAACACCATACACAAAAATAAACTCAAAATGGATTAAAGATCTAACTGTAAAACCAGAAACTATAAAACTCTTAGAGGAAAACATAGGCCAAAAATTCTCTGACATAAATCACAGTAGGATCCTCTATGACCCACCTCCCAGAGTAATGGAAATAAAAGCAAAAATAAACAAATGGGACCTAATTAAACTTAAAAGCTTTTGTACAACAAAGGAAACTATAAGCAAGGTTTAAAGACAGCCTTCAGAATGGGAGAAAATAATAGCAAACAAAGTAATTGACAAAGAATTACTCTCAAAAACATACAAGCAGCTCATGCAGCTCAATTCCAGAAAAATAAGTGACCCAGTCAAAAACTGGGCCAAAGAATTAAACAGACATTTCTCCAAAGAAGACATACAAATGGCTAACAAACACATGAAAAGATGCTCAACGTCACTCATTATCAGAGAAATGCAAATTATAACCACAATGAGGTACTATCTCATGCTGGTCAGAATGGCTGCTATCCAAAAGTCTACAAACAGTAAATGCTGGAGAGGGTGTGGAGAAAAGGGAATCCTCTTACACTGTTGGTGGGATGCAAACTAGTACAGCCACTATGGAGAACAGTGTGGACATTCCTTAAAAAACTGGAAATAGAACTGCCATATGACCCAGCAATCCCACTGCTGGGCACGCACACCAAGGAATCCAGAATTGAAAGAGACACGTGTACCCCAATGTTCATTGCAGCACTGTTTACAATAGCCAGGACATGGAAGCAACCTAGATGTCCATCAGCAGACAAATGGATAAGAAAGCTGTGGTACATATACACAATGGAATATTACTCAGCTATTAAAAAGAATGCATTTGAATCAGTTCTAATGAGGTGGATGAAACTGGAGCCTATTATATAGAGCGAAGTAAGTCATGAAGAAAAACACCAATACAGTATATTAACACATATATATAGAATTCAGAAAGATGGTAATGATGACCCTATATGTGAGACAGCAAAAGAGACACAGATGTAAAGAACAGACTTTTGACTCTGTGGGAGAAGGTGAGGGTGAGATGATTTGAGAGAATAGCATTGAAACCCGTATATTATCATATGTGAAATAGATCACCAGTCCAGGTTCGATGCATGAGACAGGGTGCTCAGGGCTGGTGCACGGGGATGACCCTGAGGGATGGGATGGGGAGGGAGGTGAGAGGAGGGTTCAGGATGGGGAACACATGTACATCCATGGATAATTCATGTGAATGTATGGCATAAACCACCACAATATTGTAATTAGCCTCCAATTAAAATTTTTAAAAAAAGAAAGAAAGAGGGAAAAAAAAGCTGGTTCTTTGAAAAGATAAATGAAATTGATAACCTTTAGCCAGACTTACCAAGAAAAAAAGAGAAAGGGCCAAGATCAATAAAATCAGAACTGAAAAAGGGAGAAGTTACAAATGACACCACAGAAATATAAAGGATCATAAGAAACTAGTGTGAATAACCATATGACAGCAAAGTGACCAACCTAGAAAGAAATGGACAAGGAAAATCTCCCAAAACTGAACCAGGAAGTAGAAGATATGAACAGATCGATTTCTGTTGCTGCTGTTGTTGTTCGGTTACTCAGTGAACAGATAAATTACCAGTAATGAAATTGAATCAGTAATTTTTAAAACTTACAATAGAGAATTATGCACTATAAAACTAGAAAATGTTATAAAGGATAACCAACTTTACCACCCAAAATTACGCCTCTTGAGCATGATTACTTTGAGCTGATTTGCTGTATGTGTGTGTGTGTGTGTGTGTTGTTTGTTTTGGCCACACCACACAGCTTGTAGGATATTTGTTCTTTGATCAGGAATTGAACCCTGGCCCTTGGCAGTGAACGTCTAGCGTCCTAACCACTGGACCACCAGGGAATTGCCTTGAGCTGTTTATTTTTAAGAAACAGCAGACACAGGAGAAGCTCTGAAAACCAAGCAGACGTTATCCTTTTGTAAGGGACATTTATATTTATAAAGGAAATCTCCATGTGAAGGGTGTCTCCTCTTTGTACCAGGAAGAGGAGGGTGACTAAATCTCTAAAAACTCTTATCAATGGAAAAGGCGGTGATTTATTTTTTACAGTAAATCTCACTTCATTATTCATTATTGAACAAAAATAGCTGTCAGAAAGTCATGAAAAAACGTTGGTTAGCCAAAGATCTAAGCAAACACAATAAGTATATGACAATGAAGCTTCATTCACATCCAGCTGGTAAAAACTAAGACGGAACCATGACAACATTAGTTTTTAGGACTACTCCCCAAACAGTGTAATGTTGTGACTTGGCTCTGGAAAGTTCCCCTGAACCACCAATGTACATCTCCATCTTACCACCCTCACGGATCCTTCAATCTTGGTTTCCCCAAAACAGCCTCCTCATTCTGACTCCAGAATCATGGAGAGAAAAGCAAAGAAGGATCAAGTTTAAACCAGAGCCTGGACTTCCCTGTGAATAGGGCCACCCACGGGCATGTGACAGACGAGCAGACAACAGTTTCAAATACCAGTAAACCTCTCTGTCCAATAAAATAACATGTTACTCATAGTTGATTCTTTAATTTTTTTAACTTTTCATTTGTAATAGACTCCAGTACTGTTGCCTGGAAAATCCCATGGACAGAGGAGCCTGGTAGGCTGCAGTCCATGGGGTGGCTAAGAGTCGGACACGACTGAGCAACTTCACTTTCACTTTTCACTTTCATGCATTGAAGGAAATGGCAACCCACTCCAGTGTTCTTGCCTGGAGAATCCCAGGGACGGGGGAGCCTGGTGGGCTGCCGTCTATGGGGTCGCACAGAGTCAGACACGACTGAAGCGACAGCAGCAGCAGCAGCATAGCCGATTAACACACGATGTTGTGATAGTTTCAGGTGAACAGGGAAGGGACACATTCAGGGAATGTATCCATTCTCCCCCAAACTCCCCTCCCATCCAGGCAAGAAGGCAGTGATCTGAAACTGCATAACAACCATGCATTACTGTGCTTTGCCCAAACCTCCCATGACTGCCTTTCACATTATCTTTTCTCTTTAGCTAGAGGTGGAGATGGAAGGGGCCATGTTGGGGGCAGGGGGTGTTACGTAGTTTTCCTAGGTATCTCACATGTATATAGAGGTATACTTGTTATTACACTTCTATTTTTCTCTTGTTAATCTTTGATTAAGGGGAGGGTCTCAGTCACAGAACCTAGAAAGAGAGAGAGTAGAAGATTGGGTTTCCTCCCTTACAACATCACAAGTATAAAAAGTAGAATGCAAATTTTAATATGTTGTATGATTACAATAGCATTTTAAAAGCCCTATGCAAAAAAATTGTGTCAATGAAAAAATTAATCAATAGTTGACCTAAGAAATAAAAAATTTTATTCATGCCAACTGAGAATTATAACCCAGGAGATGCTCTTTAAGAAAGTTCTGAGGACTGTTCATCCCTTGTAGAAGTCAAACCACAGTTATATATGATTTTGAGATAAACGGTTATAGTCAAATGATGGCTTATTGACAGTTTACTCAATCCAGATCTATGCATACAAAGCAAGTAAGTGAGTCATAGGTCCTGACCCCTTATAAGATTAAGAAGGAAGACTATCTCCTAAGGAGTTATGATGCTTTATAATATTAAAAAGAAGCGTTATTCCTTAGGAGGTCTGGTTTTGCAGATGCATAATACACAGTAAGGGGGAAGAAGAAGCCCCAAGTGGGCAAAGAAAAATTTTATGTTTAAATAATTTTTTTTCTTGCCATAAGATATGAATTTGTTTCATCAGAAAAAAACCATCAAAATATTAACAGTCTTTTGAGGGGAGGGGTGGTAGGTAGCATCATTTTCTTCTGCTTGTCTTCATTGTTCAAATGTTCTTTAATGAGAAGGCGCATATTACATAATGGAGTGGAAGAAATTTTAAATAAACATTCAGTGAGGAAAAACAGAAGTGTTACCCACTGTGAGGGGCAAGGGAAAATCTGAGACCCACCTATTGGGGATGAGATGGCGGAAGATGGAAAGTGCCTTCTCAGAAGGAGGATGGGTGGGAAGAAGCCCCTCCACACTCATCAGAGGAAAAGGTTATGAGAGGGCGGCTTGAGGTTGGAGGAGCTTCAGAAGGGGTGACGATTAGCAGGGGGAGAATAGTAACTGCATCCGTTCCCCCACACTCTCTCTCCTCTAAGCCAGTTCACATGCTGAAACAGTTAGAATTACCCTCCCTACTTCTTCTTTTTCTTTCCCACCAGAGCTGAAATTGGGCCCAGGGATGCCAATAGATCTGGAATCCCAACATGCAAGATCTTTCCCAAGGCCAGATGCAGAAAGACACCTCACCTCAAGAGTTCAACCGGCAGGCAAAGGAAATCACCAGTTGATAAGGACAGGAAATCACCTTTTACATCAAGGTCCAACACTTGCAGCCCCCAAAGCTGTGTAGTTTAGGGCTTGTGAGCTGTAGATCACAGGTGCTTAAGTGGAAATAGAAATACAAGAAATGCATCTATACCATTTCAGGCAGATATTTATTCATTCACGCATGCCTTCATTATTTACTCATTCAGCAGGACTTATTGAGCATCACACAGTGCCAGGAACTGTGCTGAACACAAAATAAAGCAGTGAGCCCAAAGCAGAGGTCTCTGCCATCAGAGTGCTTATATTCTAATGTGAGAAGCTGTGATATTGTGATATAATAAAAAATATATGTTGTTCTTCTCCCACTTCCTTATACACAGCTCCAAAAACCCTTGAAATCTTCAAAGTGATAGGCTGTGTGTGTGTGTGTGTGTGTGTGTGTGTGTGTGTAATAAGATGACTGATCTTATTATAATCATATGACTGAAGTTCCTGGATAGTCTCAGGACTTTAGCTAGTCACCAGGGTAACCAACCACATGGTTAGAGGGTTGGAATTTCAGGCCTATCATCCCCCAGTTCTCCTACCCACCCACCTCCAATCTCCAGGGATGGGAGAGGGGCTAGAGACAGAATTCTGTCACCAATGTTCAACAATTTAATCAATCATGCCTACATGATGAAGCCTCTATTTTTAAAAAAATTGCCAACCAAGAGGGTACAGAGAGCTTCCCGGCTAGTGAACACATGGAGGTTCTGGGAGGGTGGTGAGCCTGGAGAGGACATGGAAGCTTCACACTCCTTCTTACATACTTTGCTCTGTCCATCTCTTCCATTTGTTTGTTCCTGAAATGTATCTTTTATAATAAACCAGTGATGAAATAAAAATTCACATTTTAAGGCAAGACAAGAAGAAAACTAAGCATATACTTTTTCCTCTGTCCTTTGAACTTCTCATCCCCTCACAGTCCGCCCCCCACCTCTAGTGTGCGTCCTGCTGCTGCATTATGTGTTAACCAGATCTAACCAATGGCTGAGATCAACCATAAGGATAAAATTTTCTCTTTCTGGGACCAGCCATATCACTCCTTAGAAGATAATATTCCTTTCTAAATCCTGTTACTGCTGCTGCTGCTAAGTCGCTTCAGTCGTGTCTGACTCTGTGTGACCCTCTAGACGGCAGCCCACCAGGCTCGGCCACCCCTGGGATTCTCCAGGCAATAACACTGGAGTGGGTTGCCATTTCCTTCCCCAATGCATGAGAGTGAAAAGTCAAAGTGTAAGGAGTCACAATAATTCACTACTGAAGGCAATGGCACCCCACTCCAGTACTCTTGCCTGGAAAATCCCATGGACAGAGGTGCCTGGTAGGCTGCAGTCCATGGGGTTGCTAAGAGTCGGACACGACTGAGCGACTTCACTTTCACTTTTCACTTTCATGCATTGGAGAAGGAAATGGCAACCCACTCCAGTGTTCTTGCCTGGAGAATCCCAGGGACGGGGGAACCTGGTGGGCTGCCGTCTATGGGGTCGCACAGAATCGGACACGACTGAAGCGACTTAGCAGCAGCAGCAGCACCTTGTCTATGCAGATGTCTTTGGAGATGCATCCATCTTATGTGTATAGATTATCAGTTCAGTTCAGTTGCTCAGTCGTGTCCGACTCTTTGTGACCCCATGAATCGCAGCACGCCAGGCCTCCCTGTCCATCACCATCTCCCGGAGTTCACTCAAACTCACGTCCATCGAGTCAGTGATGCCATCCAGCCATCTCATCCTCCGTCGTCCCCTTCTCCTGCCCCCAATCCCTCCCAGCATCAGAGTCTTTTCCAATGAGTCAACTCTTCACATCAGGTGGCCAAAGTACTGGAGTTTCAGCTTTAGCATCATTCTTTCCAAAGAACAGCCTCCTTTGATCTCCTTTATTTTTTTTTTAATTTTATTATTATTTTTTTTTTATTTTACAATATTGTATTGGTTTTGCAATACATCAACATGCATCCTTTAGAATGGACTGGTTGGATCTCCTTGCAGTCCAAGGGACTCTCAAGAGTCTTCTCCAACACCACAGTTCAAAAGCATAAATTCTTCAGCACTCAGCTTTCTTTATGGGCCAATGGTCATATCCATACATGACTACTAGAAAAACCATAGCCTTGACTAGACAGACTTTTGTTGGCAAAGTAATGTCTCTGCTTTTTAATATGCAGTCATAACTTTCTTCCAAGGAGTAAGTGCCTTTTAATTTCATGGCTGTGGTCACCATCTGCAGTGATTTTGGAGCCCCCAAAAATAAAGTCAGCCACTGTTTCCCCTGTTTACCCATCTATTTGCCAGTGATGAGACTGGATGGCATGATCTTAGTTCTCTGAATGTTGAACTTTAAGCCAATTTTTTGGTGTGGGGGAAAAAAGGCCACACATTTGGTGTTAGGTGTATTGGTTGTCCATAAAAGGAAATAGAGAAGTTTCCCTTTCACTGGTGCAACAGAGAGAGAAAACGGACTTCACTTTTTAGAGGCCAACAATCAAATTATTCCTCAAATAACATTGTAGCAGTGATGACTACTATGAAAGAAAGGTGCATGGTACTATGACAACCTTATAAAGGGGGATTTTGCAAGGGTCTAGGAAGGCTTCTCCATTGCAGTGAGGATTCAGTTGAGATCTCAATGGTAAGAGAGACACAATCACAATAAAATCAAATCCCATACCTGTTCTATATTTGACCCACAAACTCAGAACAATTATACCACAGAGGTTCTCCCACTGTTATGAAGATTCTGAGCCCCAAGAAAGGCCAGCAATGGGAGTAGTAGTCCATAGGGAATCTGACTTTGAAGACCAGCAAGATTTATTGCAAGACTTCTACAAGGGAGGGGAAAAAAGAGACCCTTGGAGGGCACACACAAAATCTTGTGCACACTGAGACCCAGGGGAAAACAGCAGTGACTCCATAGAAGACTGAACCAACCTGCATACTAGTATTGGAAGGTACCCTGCAGAGGCATGGGGTGGCAGGGACTCACCATGGGGACAAGGGCACTAGCAGTAACACAATAATAGTGGGAGACTTTTTATTTTTATTAATTTTATTTTATTTAAATTTACAACATTGTATTGGGTTTGCAATATATCAAAATGAATCTGCCACAGGTATACATGTGTTCCCCATCCTGAACCCTCCTCCCTCCTCCCTCCTCCCTCCCCATACCATCCCTCTGGGTCGTCCCAGTGCACCAGCCCCAAGCATCCAGTATCGTGCATCGAACCTGGACTGGTGACTTGTTTCATATATGATATTATACATGTTTCAATGCCATTCTCCCAAATCATCCTACCCTCTCCCTCTCCCACAGAGTCCAAAAGACTGTTCTATACATCAGTGTCTCTTTTGCTGTCTCGTATACAGGGTTATTGTTACCATCTTTCTAAATTCCATATATATGCGTTAGTATACTGTATTGGTGTTTTTCTTTCTGGCTTACTTCACTTTGTGTAATATTTCATCCATCTCATTAGAACTGATTCATATGTATTCTTTTTAATGGCTGAGTAATACTCCATTGTGTATATGACCACTGCTTTCTTTTTTTTTTTTTTTTATTTCAAGGTTTTTTTTGTTTTGTTTTTTTGTTTTTATTTGTTTTTATTTTATTTTTAAACTTTATAATATTGTATTAGCTTTGCCAAATATCGAAATGAATCCACCACAGGTATATATGTGTCCCCCATCCTGAACCCTCCTCCCTCCTCCTTCCCCATACCCTCCTTCTGGGTCGTCCCAGTGCACCAGCCCCAAGCATCCAGTATCGCGCATCGAACCTGGACTGGCTACTCGTCTCATACATGATATTATACATGTTTCAATGCCATTCTCCCAAATCTTCCCACCCTCTCCCTCTCCCACAGAGTCCATAAGATTGTTCTATACATCAGTGTGTCTTTTGCTGTCTCATACATAGGGTTATTGTTACCATCTTTCTAAATTCCACATATATGCATTAGTATACTGTATTGCTGTTTTTCTTTCTGGCTTATTTCACTCTGTATAATAGGCTCCAGTTTCATCCACCTCATTAGAACTGATTCAAATGTATTCTTTTTAATGGTTGAGTAATACTCCATTGTGTATATGTACCACAGCTTCCTTATCCATTCATCTGCTGATGGACATATAGGCTGCTTCCATGTCCTGGCTATTATAAACAATGTTGCAATGAACATTGGGGTACACATGTCTCTCTCAATTCTGGTTTCCTCAGTGTGTATGCCCAACAGTGGGATTGCTGGATCATAAGGCAGTTCTATTCCCAGTTTTTTAAGGAATCTCCACACTGTTCTCCATAGTGGCTGTACTAGTTTGCATTCCCACCAACAGTGTAAGAGGGTTCCCTTTTCTCCACACCCTCTCCAGCATTGATTGCTTATAGACTTTTGGATTGCAGCCATTCTGACTGGTGTGAAATGGTCCCTCATTGTGGTTTTGATTTGCATTTCTCTGATAATGAGTGATGTTGAGCATCTTTTCATGTGTTTGTTAGCCATCTGTATGTCTTCTTTGGAGAAATGTCTATTTAGTCCTTTGGCCCATTATTTGATTGGGTCATTTATTTTTCTGGAATTGAGTTGTAGGAGTTGCTTGTATATTTTTGAGATTAGTTGCTTGTCAGTTGCTTCATTTGCTATTATTTTCTCCCATTCTGAAGGCCGTCTTTTCACCTTGCTTATAGTTTCCTTTGTTGTGTAGAAGCTTTTAAGTGTAATTAGGTCCCATTTGTTTATTTTTGCTTTTATTTCCAATATTCTGGGAGGTGGGTCATAGAGGATCCTGCTGTGATGTATGTCGGAGAGTGTTTTGCCTATGTTCTCCTCTAAGAGTTTTATAGTTTTGGTCTTATGTTTAGATCTTTAATCCATTTTGAGTTTATTTTTGTGTATGGTGTTAGAAAGTGTTCTAGTTTCATTCTTTTACAAGTGGTTGACCAGTTTTCCCAGCACCACTTGTTAAAGAGATTGTCTTTAATCCATTGTATATTCTTGCCTTCTTTGTCAAAGATAAGGTGTCCATATGTGTGTGCATTTATCTCTGGGCTTTCTATGTTGTTCCATTGCTCTATATTTCTGTCTTTGTGCCAGCACCATACTGTCTTGATGACTGTGGCTTTGTAGTAGAGCCTGAAGTCAGGCAGGTTGATGCCTCCAGTTCTATTCTTCTTTCTCAAGATTGCTTTGGCTATTCGAGGTTTTTTGTAGTTCCATACAAATTGTGAAATTATTTGTTCTAGCTCTGTGAAGAATACCGTTGGTAGCTTGATAAGGATTGCATTGAATCTATAAATTGCTTTGGGTAGTATACTCATTTTCACTATATTGATTCTTCCAATCCATGAACATGGTATATTTCTACATCTATTAGTGTCCTCTTTGATTTCTTTCACCAGTGTTTTATAGTTTTCTATATATAGGTCTTTAGTTTCTTTAGGTAGATATATTCCTAAGTATTTTATTCTTTTCCTTGCAATGGTGAATTGAATTGTTCCCTTAATTTCTCTTTCTGTTTTCTCATGATTAGTGTATAGGAATGCAAGGGATTTCTGTGTGTTGATTTTATATCCTGCAACTTTACTATAGTCATTGATTAATTCTAGTAATTTTCTGGTGGAGTCTTTAGAGTTTTCTATGTAGACGATCATGTCATTTGCAAACAGTGAGAGTTTTACTTCTTCCTTTTCAGTTTGGATTCCTTTTATTTCTTTTTCTGCTCTGACTGCTGTGGCCAAAACTTCCAAAACTATGTTGAATAGTAATGGTGAAAGTGGGCACCCTTGTCTTGTTCCTGACTTTAGAGGAAATGCTTTCAATTTTTCATCATTGAGGATAATGTTTGCTGTGGGTTTGTCATATATAGCTTTTATTATGTTGAGGTATGTTCCTTCTATTCCTGCTCTCTGGAGAATTTTTATCATAAATGGATGTTAAATTTTGTCAAAGGCTTTCTCTGCATCTATTGAGTTAATCATATGGTTTTTATTTTTCGATTTGTTAATGTGGTGTATTACATTGATTAATTTGCAGATATTGAAGAATCCTTGCATCCCTGGGGTAAAGCCCACTTGGTCATGGTGTATGATCTTTTTAATGTGTTGTTGGATTCTGATTGCTAGAATTTTGTTAAGGATTTTTGTGTCTATGTTCATCAGTGATATTGGCCTGTAGTTTTCTTTTTTTGCGGGGTCTTTGTCAGGTTTTGGTATTAGGGTGATGGTGGCCTCATAGAATGAGTTTGGAAGTTTACCTTCCTCTGAAATTTTCTGGAAGAGTTTGAGTAGCATAGGTGTTAGCTCTTCTCTACATTTTTGGTAGAATTCAGCTCTGAAGCCGTCTGGACCTGGGCTTTTGTTTGCTGGAAGATTTCTGATTACAGTTTCAATTTCCATGCTTGTGATGGGTCTGTTGAGATTTTCTATTTCTTCCTGGTCCAGTTTTGGAAAGTTGTACTTTTCTAAGAATTTGTCCATTTCTTCCATGTTGTCCATTTTATTGCCATATAATTACTGATAGTAGTCTCTTATGATCCTTTGTATTTCTGTGTTGTCTGTTGTGATCTCTCCATTTTCATTTCTAATTTTATTGATTTGATTTTTCTCCCTTTGTTTCTTGATGAGTCTGGCTAATGGTTTGTCCATTTTATTTATCCTTTCAAAGAACCAGCTTTTGGCTTTGTTGATTTTTGCTATGGTCTCTTTTGTTTCTTTTGCATTTATTTCTGCCCTAATTTTTAAGATTTCTTTCCTTCTACTAACCCTGGGGTTCTTCATTTCTTCCTTTTCTAGTTGCTTTAGGTGTAGAGTTAGATTATTTATTTGACTTTTTTCTTGTTTCTTGAGGTATGCCTGTATTGCTATGAACTTTCCCCTTAGGACTGCTTTTACAGTGTCCCACAGGTTTTGGGTTGTTGTGTTTTCATTTTCATTCGATTCTATGGAAATTTTGATTTCTTTTTTTATTTCTTCTGTGATTTGTTGGTTATTCAACAGCGTGTTGTTCAGCCTCCATATGTTGGAATTTTTAATAGTTTTTCTCCTGTAATTGAGACCTAATCTTACTGCATTGTGGGCAGAAACGATGCTTGGAATGATTTCAATTTTTCTGAATTCACCAAGGCTAGATTTATGGCCCAGGATATGATCTACCCTGAGAAGGTTCCGTGTGTGCTTGAGGAAAAAGTGAAATTCATTATTTTGGGATGAAATGTCCTATAGATATCAATTAGGTTTAACTGGTCTATTGTATCATTTAAAGTTTGTGTTTCCTTGTTAATTTTCTGTTTAGTTGCTCTATCCATAGGTGTGAGTGGGGTATTAAAGTCTCCCACTATTATTGTGTTATTGTTAATTTCTCCTTTCATACTTGTTAGCATTTGTCTTACATATTGCGGTGCTCCTATGTTGGGTGCATATATATTTATAATTGTTATATCTTCTTCTTGGATTGATCCTTTGATCATTATATAATGACGTTCTTTGTCTCTTTTCACAGCCTTTGTTTTAAAGTCTATTCTATCTGATATGAGTATTGCTACTCCTGCTTTCTTTTGGTCCCTATTTGCATGGAAAATCTTTTTCCAGCCCTTCACTTTCAGTCTGTATGTGTCCCCTGTTTTGAGGTGGGTCTCTTGTAGACAACATATGTAGGGGTCTTGTTTTTGTATCCATTCAGCCAGTCTTTGTCTTTTGGTTGGGGCATTCAACCCATTTACGTTTAAGGTAATTATTGATAAGTATGATGCCGTTGCCATTTACTTTATTGTTTTGGGTTCGAATTTATACACCCTTTTTGTGTTTCTTGTCTAAAGAATATCCTTTAGTATTTGTTGGAGAGCTGGTTTGGTGGTGCAGAATTCTCTCAGCTTTTGCTTGTCTGTAAAGCTTTTTATTTCTCCTTCATATTTGAATGAGATCCTTGCTGGGTATGGTAATCTGGGCTGTAGATTATTTTCTTTCATCACTTTAAGTATGTCTTGCCATTCCCTCCTTGCTTGGAGAGTTTCTATTGAAAGATCAGCTGTTATCCTTATGGGAATTCCCTTGTGTGTTATTTGTTGTTTTTCCCTTGCTGCTTTTAATATTTGTTCTTTGTGTTTGATCTTTGTTAATTTGATTAATATGTGTCTTGGGGTGTTTTGCCTTGGGTTTATCCTGTTTGGCACTCTCTGGGTTTCTTGGACTTGAGTGATTATTTCCTTCCCCATTTTAGGGAAGTTTTCAACTATTATCTCCTCAAGTATTTTCTCATGGTCTTTCTTTTTGTCTTCTTCTTCTGGGACCCCTATGATTCGAATGTTGTAGCATTTAATATTGTCCTGGAGGTCTCTGAGATTGTCCTCTTTTCTTTCAATTCGTTTTTCTTTTTTCCTCTCTGATTCATTTATTTCTAGCATTCTATCTTCTAATTCACTAATCCTATCTTCTGCCTCTGTTATTCTACTATCTGTTGCCTCCAGAGTGTTTTTTATCTCATTTATTGCATTATTCATTATATATTGACTCTTTTTTATTTCTTCTAGGTCCTTGTTAAACCTTTCTTGCATCTTCTCAATCCTTGTCTCCAGGCTATTTATCTGTGATTCCATTTTGATTTCAAGATTTTGGATCAATTTCACTATCAGTATTCAGAATTCTTTATCAGGTAGATTCCCTATCTCTTCCTCTTTTGTTTGGTTTGGTGGGCATTTATCCTGTTCCTTTACCTGCTGAGTATTCCTCTGTCTCTTCGTCTTGTTTAAATTGCTGAGTTTGGGGTGTCCTTTCTGTATTCTGGCAGTTTGTGGAGTTCTCTTTATTGTGGCATTTCCTCACTGTGTGTGGGTTTGTACAGGTGGCTTGTCAAGGTTTCTTGGTTAGGGAAGCTTATGTCGGTGTTCTGGTGGGTGGAGCTGTATTTCTTCTCTCTGGAGTGCAATGAAGTGTCCAGTAATGAGTTATGAGATGTCTATCGTTTTGGGGTGACTTTGGGCAGCCTGTATATTGGAGCTCAGGGCTGTGTTCCTGTGTTGTTGGAGAATTTGCTTGGTATGTCTTGCCCTGGAACTTGTTGGCCCTTGTGTGGTGCTTGGTTTCAGTGTAGGTATGGAGGCATTTGATGAGCTCCTGTCAATTAATGTTCCCTGGAGTCAAGTTTGGACTTAAGCCTCCTGTTTCCAGTTATCAGTCTTATTTTTACAGTAGTCTCAAAACTTCTCCTTCTATACAGCACCATTGATAAAACATCTAGGTTAAAGATGAAAAGTTTCTTCACCATGAGTGTCACCCAGAGAGGTTCACAGTGTTACATGGAGAAGAGAAGAGGGAGGAGGGAGTTAGAGGTGACCCGAATGCGATGAGATGGAATCAATAGAGGAGAGAGCAGGCTAACCCGTAATCACTTCCTTATGTGCACTCCACAACTGGACCACTCAGAAATGTTCACGAAGTTATACAGAGAAGAGGGAGGAAGGAGACAGAGGTGGCCAGGAGGATAAAAGGAGGAAATGAAAAGGAGAGAGACAGATCCAGCCAGTAATCAGTTCCCTAAGTGTTCTCCACCGCTGGAACACACAGAAATTTACAGAGTTGGGTAGAGTAGAGAGGGATTAGGGAGGAGACACAGGCGACCTGGTGGAAAAAAAGGAGATTCCAAAGGGGGAGAAAGCAGTCAAGCCAGTAATCTCGCTCCCTAGTAAAAAATGGGTACTGAAGATTGGGTTCTTAAAGGTACAAAATTGGTAACAAATACCTAAAAGCAAAAATTAAAAATCTAGAGTAGAGTTTGGAATTTCAAAAATACAATGTTAAAGAAAAGAAGAAGGAAAAGAAAGAGAGAAAAATAAAAAGAAAGAAAGAAAAAAAACAAAGTCACAAAAATTATAAAGAAAATATAGGTACAAAATTGATAACAAATACCAAAAAGCAAAAGTTAAAAATCTAGAGTAGAGTTTCAAATTTCAAAAATACAATGTTAAAGAAAAGAAGAAGAAAAAGAAAGAGAAAAAAACAAAAACAAAGTCACAAAAATTATAAAGAAGATATAGGTACAAAATTGATAACAAATACCAAAAAGCATAAATTAAAAATGTAGAGTAGAGTTTGGAATTTCAGGAATACAATGTTAAAGAAAAGATGAAGAGAAAGAAAGAGAGAAAAAAAAAGTCACAAAAGTTATTAAAAAAAAAAAATAAAGGTACAAAATTGATAACAAATACCAAAAAGCTAAAATTAAAAATCTAGAGCAGAGTTTGGAATTTCAAAAATACAGTGTTAAAGAAAAGAAGAAAAGAAGGGGAAAAAAAGAAAGAAAAAAAGAAAAACAAGGTCACAAAAGTTATAAAAAATATATATATGAAGTTTGCTTTTTTTAAAAAAAAAAAAAAGGGGGTCCTTTTTTTTTTTGCAAAGTAATAGTAGGTTACAAAAGTGAAAATTAAAGGAGTAATAGAGGACTTAAAATTTTTTTTAATTAAAAAAAAAGAATGATCATAAAAATATATATAGGACTTTCTCTGATGTTGTTGTGGGTATTGTGGGTTCAGTTCATTTTTGGCTAGTTCCTTGTTCCGGCTTGTATTTCTCAAGATCTATAGGCCCCTTCCTATGTAGTCGGTACTAACCACGGGGTTTTAATCTATTGCCTGTCGCTTCCAAGGTGGTTCCCTCTGTTACAGCTTCTTCTGTTTGCTGGTCTCTTCAGTGTCTGGTTTCCACCCTGATACAAAGCGGGTGGTGGTGGACACCTTTTTTTTTTTTTTTTTTTAAGGCTCACTTGTTCAGTCGTGCTGTGGGGAGGGAGGGACGCTGCAAATAAATAAGACTGGTGTGTGCTCGCAGTGCCTCAGCCACACTGGGTCTGCCCCTGCTCAGGGCTCATGTAGCCTCCCTGCCCACATTGCTCAGGCTATAGGTTGCTCTGCCGGAAACCATCCTCGGCCAGCCCTGGGCTGCTTGCACCTCCCAGGTCTAAGCCGCTCAGGTTCAGGCACTCGGGTAGTCCTCAGAGGCACAGACTCGATTGGGCCTGCGTTTTGTGCCCTTTCCAGGTCCGAGCAGCTCAGGTGATGAGGTGTTTGGCGAGCGCAGTTGCTGCGACTTATCACCTCCCCGCTGCTCGGTTATCTGGGTGTACAACCGGTGCACCTTCTCAGGCGGATGTTGACTGTCCAGAACCCCAAGAAGTTTTAGTTAGCAAAGAAGCCTGCTTACAGTTTTGTAGATATTGTCTCTCTGGGGCTGAGATTGCCCCCTTCCGGCTCTGGCTGCCTGTCACCGGAGGGGGACGGTCTGCAGCCAGCTATCTCTGTACAGTCCTTTGCTCTGTGCGCGGGCCTGGCGGTGTCTTAGGTTAGGGCTGGCTTTTCGTGTGGTAGATATCCCACAGTCTGGTTTGCTAGCCCAAATTATTTCGCTCAGATAGCGCTCGGGATATTCAGGCCAGATCCTTACTCTAAGCGATTCAGCCTGTGCCATGCCTCCCTGCCCAGCCCTTGCTTGCTAATGGCGGATGCAGGCGTCTGCGCTGCTTCTCCGCTGGGGGAGTTACCGTAGGGCTCGTAATCTATGGGTTTTAATTGTTTATTTATTTTTCCTCCCTGTTATGTTGCCCTCTGTGCTTCCAAGGCTCGGCACAGACTCGGCAATGAGAATGTTTCCTGGTGTTTGGAAACTTCTCCCTTTTTAAGACTCCCTTCCCTGGACGGAGCTCTGTCCCTCCCTCTTTTGTCTCTTTTTTTGTCTTTTATATTTTTTCCTACCTCCTTTTGAAGACAATGGGTTGCTTTTCTGGGTGCCTGATGTCCTCTGCCAGCATTCAGAAGTTGTTTTGCGGAATTTACTCGGCGTTTAAATGTTCTTTTGATGAATTTGTGGGGGAGAAAGTGTTCTCCCCATCCTATTCCGCCGCCATCTTAGCTCCTCCTCAGTGGGAGATTTTAATACCCCATTAATACCAATGGACAGATCATCCACAGAGAAATTAATAAGGAAACACAAGCTTTAAATAATATACATTTGACCAGTTGGTCCAAATATTTTATCTATAGGGCATTTCATCCAAAAACAGCAGATTTCACATTTTCTCAAGTGCACGTGGAACTTTCATTCTTCAGGGGAAATCACATCTTGGATACTAAATCAAGCCTTGGCAAATTTTTAAGAATTTGTTCCTTCAGGCTGGGGAGAGGGGTGGGTATGGCAGCCACAATCGGGATGTACCAGGGAGTGCCTGGGGTGGCAAAGACATGCCAGATGTTACAGCCTAAAGCCAGTTGTATGCTCTCCCAGAGGAACTGGCTCCAGGTCATGGGTCCCAGTGTGTGTGTGTGTTCAGTCACTTCAGTCCTGTCTGACTCTCTGTGACCCCAAAGCCTGTAGCCCCCCAGGTTCCTCTGTCCATGGGATTCTCCATGGACAAGAATATCAGAGTGAGTTGCCAATCTCTTCTCCAGGGGATCTTCCTGACCTAGAGATTAAACCCGCATCACCTGCATTGCAGGCAGATTCATCACTGCTGAGCCACCAGGAAAGCCAGAGGACACATACCTCAATGTAATAAAGACCATATATGACAAACCTGGGGCTTCCCTGGTGGCTCAGTAATAAAGAATCTGTTTGCAATGTAGGAGCCATGGTTTGAATCCCTGAGTCAGGAAGATCCCTTGGGGAAGGGAATTGCAACCCACTCTAGTAATATTGTCTAGGAAATCCCATGGACAGAGGAGCCTGGTGGGCCAGGGTCCATAGGGTCATCGAAGAGTAGGACATGACTTAGCAACTAACAACAACAGTGTTTCCCCTATGCCTGCTTTCTGGAGAGTTTTTTTTATAACTGGGTGCTGAATTTTGTTGAAAGCTTTTCCTGAATCTATTGAGATGATCATACGGTTTTCATGCTTCAATTTGTAGATATGGTATATTACACTGATTGATTGGCAAATACTGAAAAATCATTGCATCCCTGGGATAAATCCCACTTGATCATGGTATATGATTCTTTTCTTAAAATTTTTTATTTATTTATTTTAATTGTAGGATAATTACTTTACAATATTGTGATGATTTTGCCATACATCAATATCAATCGGCAATAAGTATGCATGGGTCCCCTCCATCCTGAACATCCCTCCCACCTCCTTCCTCACCCTATCCCTCCAGGTCATCACAGAGCACCGGCTTTGGGTGCCTGCATCATTCATCACTCACTCACTGGTTATCTATTTTACATATGGTAATGTATTATGCTTCAATGCTATTCTCTCAAATCATCCCACCCTCTCCTTCTCCTGAGTCCAAAAGTCTATTCTTTACATCTGTGTCTCTTTTGCTGCCCTGCACGTAGCATTGTTGGTACCATCTTTCTAGATTCCATATACATGCGTTGAAGTATGGTATTTGTCTTTCTCTTTTTGACTTACTTCACTCTGTATAATAGGCTTTACGTTCATCCATCTCATTAGAACTGATTCAAATGCATTCCTTTTTACAGTGAGCAATATTCCACTGTGTATATGTACCACAATTTCCTTATCCATTCATCTGCTGATGGACATCTAGGTTGCTTCCATGTCTGAGCTATTGTAAATAGTGCTTCAATGAATATTGGGGTACATGTGTCTTTTTCAGTTCTGATTTCCTCAGGGTATATCCCCAGTTGTGGAATTGCTGGGTCATATGGTAGTTTTATTCCAGTTTTTTAATATCCATACTGTTTTCCATAGTGGTTGTATCAATTTGCATTCCCACCAACAGTGTAAGAAGTTTCCCTTTTCTCCACACTCTCTCCAGCATTTATTGTTTGTAGATTTTTTGATAATGACCAATCTGACTGGTGTGAGATGATACCTCACTGTGGTTTTGATTTGTGTTTCTCTAATAGTGAGCAATGTTGAGCATCTTCTCATGTGTATGTGAAACATGTATAATATCATATATGAAATGAGTCGCCAGTCCAGGTTCGATGCACGATACTGGATGCTTGGGGCTAGTGCACTGGGACGACCCAGAGGGGTGGTATGGGGAGGGAGGAGGGTTCAGGATGGGGAACACATGTACACCTGTGGTGGATTCATTTTGATATATGGCGAAACCAATACAATATTGTAAAGTTAAAAAATTAAATTTAATTTAAAAAAATAAATAAAAATTCTATTTAGGAAAAGTCTCTTACTGAGTGCTCAGTCTCTCAGACATGTTGGACTCTTTGCAACCCCATAGACTCTATCCCACCAGGCTCATCTGTCTATGGAATTTCCCAGGCAAGAATACTGGAGTGGGTTGCCAGTTCCTGCTCCAGAGAATCTTCCTCACCCAGGGATCAATCCCAGCTCTCTTGTGTCTCCTATACTAGCAGGCGAATTCTTTACCATTGCACCACATGGAAAGCCCCATCTCTTATTTAAAAACACAATAAAAAGAAATTGAAATATTTAGATACTAGGATTATAAGCTCAACATTCAGAAAACTAAGATCATGGCATCCAGTCCCATCACTTCATGGGAAATAGATGGAGAAACAGTGGAAACAGTGGCTGACTTTACTTTTGGGGGTCCAAAATCACTGCAGATGGTGATTGCAGCCATGAAATTAAAAGAAGGTTACTCCTTAGAAGGAAAGTTATGACCAACCTAAACAGTATATTAAAAAGGAAAGACATTACTTTGCCAACAAAGGTCCATCTAGTGAAGGCTATGGTTTTTCCAGTGGTCCTATATGGATGTGAGAGTTGGACCGTAAAGAAAGCTGAGCACCAAAGAATTGATGCTTTTGAACTGTGGTGTTGGAGAAGACTCTTGAGCATGCCTTGGACTGCAGGAAATCCAACCAGTTCATCCTAAGGGAGATCAGTCCTGGGTGTTCATTGGAAGGACTCATGTTGAAGCTGAAACTCCAATACTTTGGCCACCTGATGCAAAGAGCTGAGTCATTTGAAAAGACCCTGATGCTGGGAAAGATTGAGGGCAGGAGAAGGGGACGACAGAGGATGAGATGGTTGGATGCCATCACCGACTCAATGGACATGGGTTTGGGTAGACTCCAGCAGTTGGTGATGGACAGGGAGGCTTGGCGTGTTGCGGTTCATGGGGTCACAAACAGTCGGACACGACTGAGCGGCTGAACTGAACTGAATTGAACTGAGGATTGTATTTATCTGAACTACGAACATTTTAATAGACTGCTGATCATAGATTCTTATTATAGTCACTTGTTTTTATATTTGCTCATTTAATGAAATATAAAAGCATATGAAAAATATCTGTACATTAAGCTTCATGAGAACTGGGAAAAAACATACAGTGTTTTCATGGAGTAAAGCTGCCAAATTGTATCTACTTAATCCTTCTGAGGGAAGAATATTGAGGTAACATAATCAGGAAAGAAGTCTAAAAAGAACACAGAGAAAAGAAGGCAGAATGTAATTGTTCTAGAAGACACATAATTGCCATATAAGACTGATAAGAACTGTGGGATAGAGGATTTAGATACTCTGGAATTTCATGTCTATTTCTGAACTTTCTTATTGCTTCAAAATTTAAGATAAACTTCTGTACAGTTGTGGATACTGCCCAACTAGACTCTACCTGCTGCAGTGTAGACAAACAGAAATGATTGTGCTCCTTCTTCCACAGAGATTTTATTAATAATCCACTCATTCATTTTTTTAATTCACTCACTCAAGAAGCATTTAATGACCACCTATTGTGTTCTATGGGCTTCCCTGGTGGCTCAGTGGTAAAGAATCTGCCTGTCAATGTAACAGACGTGGGTTCAATCCCTGGGTTGGGAAGATCCCCTGGAGATGGAAATAGCAACCCACTCCAATATTCTTGAGTAGGAAATCACATGCACAGAAAAGCCTGCTGGGCTACAGCCTATGGGATCACAAAAGGGTCGGACATGACTTAACAACGAAAGAACAACAATGGTGCTGTGTGCTATAGTCAAGAAACAGATAAATAAGGCGTGACTCCTAACCTCTAAGAGCTCTGATCTGATGAGAAAAGCAAATGAGTCAAGAAGCAGCTAGACAGATTTGAGTTTGGATGAAGAATTAAGGGAACAGAAAAGAGAGAAGCCAGCCAGATGGAGCAAGGGCAACCAGCCTTCTGGGCAAAGGGAGAAGCAGGTATGATAGCACAGAGGCACCATAGCAGCCACGGGGCATTAATGGCTGTACTTTGGAGTGCAGAGACAGAACAGGTGGGGAAAGCTGTGCAGAAGCCACATTGTGGAAATCTGTTTACTTTTCAATGGAGAAAAACTAAGGAGGCTTTCCCAACAATTTGTTGCTCCATAGTCTAGACTGTCAATTTACTTTTTCATACCAATCATGGAACAATGGACCAGTCCAAAAATGGGAAAGGATTATGTCAAAGCTGTATATCGTCACCTTGCTTATTTAACTTATATGCAGAGTGTATCATGAGAAATGCCAGGCTGGATGAAACACAAGCTGGAATCAAGATTGCTGGGAGAAATATCAATAACCTCAGATATGCAGATGACATCACCATTATAGCAGAAAGTGAAGAGGAACTAAAGAGCTTCTTGAGGAAGATGAATGAGGAGAGTGAAAAAGTTAGCCTAAAACTCAACATTCATAAAAACTAAGATCATGGCATCTGGTCCCATCACTTCGTAGCACATAGATGGGGGCGGGGGGGCAGGGGAATGGAAACAATGACAGGCTTTATTTTCTTGGGTTCCAAAATCAATGCAAATGGTGACTGCAGTCATGAAATTAAAAGACACTTGCTCCTTGGAAGAAAAGCTATGACCAAACTAGACAGTGTATTAAAAAGCAGAGAGATCACTTTGCCTACAAAGGTCCGTATAGTCAAAGCTATGATTTTTCCAGTAGTCACATATGAGTGTGAGAGTTGGACCATAAAGATAGCTGAGCACCAAAGAATTGGTGCTTTTGAACTGTGGTGTTGGAGAAGACTCTTGAAAGTCCCTTGGACAGCAAGGAGATCAAATCAGTCAATCCTAAAGGAAATCAATCCTGAATATTCATTGGAAGGACTGATACTGAATTGGAGCTGAAGCTCCAATACTTTGGCCACCTGATGCAAAGAGCCAACTCATTGGAAAAGACCTTGATGCTGGGAAAGATTGAAGGCAGGAGGAGAAGAGGACAACAGAGGATGAGATGGTTGGATGGCATCACCAACTCGATGGACATGAGTTTGAGCAAGCTCCAGAAGTTGGTAATGGACAGGGAAGCCTGCCGTGCTGCAGTCCATGGGGTAACAAAGAGTCAGACCCAACTGGGCAATTGAACAAGAACAATAATACAACTGTAACTAATTTACTTCTGAGGGTCAGTCATTCCTTCATGTTCTCACCTCTTTTTGCAACACAGGAAGTGCTTCTGGCTGTACCTAACACTCAGACAACACTCAGGTCACACTTCACACATAAAATAGAGTGTAATAAACACCCACTTTCCTCAGCTTTTTGTGGGTAAAGACCAGAGTTTGAGCCTTTTCTCATCTAGATTTCTGAGGGCTACAATAACTCAGGATATATATATATACACACGATCTGTGCTGAGTCTTCTGTTGCCGCTCGCAGGCTTTGTCTAGTTGCAGCGAGTGGGGATTACTCTTCATTGTGGTGTGCAAGTTTCTCTGCTGTGGCTTCTCTCATTGCAGAGCACAGGCTCTAGGTGCAAGAGCTTCAGTAGTTGCAACATACAGGCTCAGTAATTGTGGCTTGTGGGTCCAGCACCTGGGCTTCAGTAGTTGTGGTGCATGTTCTGCAGCATATGTGCACTCACAGGCAGGCTGATTCCCATCCACTGCCCCACAAGGGGAGTCCCTCAGGATCGTTTCTATCAGGAATAAGCCTCCCATGTTGCTACCCAGCTGAGGTTAGTGATGAAGTACTCCACTCCCACAAACACTGGTGACTTCTGCAAGATCTCTAAAACAGACCCTGAACAAATTCTGCCTTCTCCTCCATATTCCAGTGCCAGCCTACAGCCCATGAGTGAAGGGTGCTGGTTCTCTTCAGATGCAGAGAGTGAACAGTGCGTTGTGACACAGGTTCACATTCTAAGTCTGTGCCGTCAATCACTGGATGTCCAGTCACAGAGCATGCTGTGTGGGGTGCCTGATAGACAGCGGTGTGGAGCAGTACACAAGATCACTGGCCACCCCAGAATGACTTCCTCAGTTAGGACATTTCATTATCTTTATAATAAGCATAAATATTAACTCGTTAATAATGTTGAATTATGCTGAACGCATAATTGAAGCTGGATTTACTGAAAAGATATCCAACAGTGATTAAGTTTATTTGTTTCAACTAAAGCTCCACTGGTTATCCCTGCATCTTTGTTTAAACTGTTCTGAGGAACTCCCATCTCCGATCTAAGTCTTCCCATCCCCAATTTCCTAGAACTTTCAATTGTCTTGTTGTTGTTCCTTATCTCTTTATGTTTTTTAGTATTTTAATTTTTTAAAATATTACATATATACACACATATGGCCTTTAAAGTTCAACTTAGTAACATAAAACATAACAAAAAATAGTCAACCTCTGCCACAGGACAGAACTTCTCTCTCACATAGGTAACTATCATCAATTCTTTGTTTCTCGTATTCCCTTGATATATAGAAATAATATATCTGGTTCTGCTATTTCTTGAGTTCAGGCACTATTTATTGACTTCATGCTACGGGAATGGGTATTTGGCTGTCTTATACCCTACGCTTCTTCACCTTGCCCACTGCCACCCCACATCCTCCCTATAGCCCTTAACAACACAAAAAAACTTTCCACAAAGTCTACCAGGAGAGTGGTGACATACCTTTTTGTTAAACTAATATTCAATATTTAAGATAATATATTCTTGCATGTGAGTCACATAGAGCATTATGACTCCATTTCCTTTCTAACAGCTCTTGGTTTTTCCTCGAGCCAATCATTTCCACTGGTAAAACTTAGCTTAATGTGGTCAAACACAGGCATCAAGTAATCTAGCAACTCTACTTTTCCTGTGCCTTCAGAACTCTGAATCCTGCCAGTAGGGCTTCATAATATGTGACCTCAAAAAATGTCACTTTAGGATTTATCCTCTTAACTACTTTTACATGTAACATACATCAATGTTGATTATGTTTATCATGCTGTATATTACATCCCTATATTTATTTATCTTATAACTGGAAGTTTGTACTTTCTAAACTCCGGTTCATCCAATTCTCCCTCCTCCTACCTTACTGCTTCCGATAACCACAAATCTTATTTACAAAACAGAAGCAGATTCACAGACATAGAAAACAAACTTTCGGTTACCAAAGGAGAAGGTGGAGGGGGTGATAAATCACTTTGCTGTATGCCTGAAACTAACACAATATTGTAACTGACTATACTTCAATAAAAATTAATAAGTAATATTTAAAAATATTTAAAGAGTGGAGTCTCTATTCCCCACAGCTCTCCAGCTCTCCCACAAGTAAGCCCCAGTGATCTTCAAAGCCAAACATTCTGGGGGCTCATCTCCCCCCAGCGCAGGACTTCTGCTCTGGGGATCTCGACATGGGGCTCAGACCACTCACTCCCTGGGGAGAACGTTTGTAATTGCCATTGTCCTCTCATCTGTGGATTGTCTACCTGAGGATACTGGTCTTGACTATACCGTGTCTCACTATGGTTACTTCCTTGCCTCTTTAGTTGTAGAAAATCTTTTCTGCTAGTCTTCCAGCTTTTCTCATTGATTGATAGTTCTCTGTAAATAGTTATAATTTGTGTGCCCATGGGCTTCCATGGTGGCTCAGAGGTTAAAGTGACTGCCTGCAATGCAGGAGACCTGGGGTCAATCCCTGGGTCAGGAAGATCCCCTAGAGAAGGAAATGGCAACCCACTCCAGTATTCTTGCCTGGAGACTCCCATGGATGGAGGAGCCTGGTGGGCTACAGTCCACGGGGTAGCAAAGAGTCAGACACGACTGAATGACTTCACTTTCCTTCTTTCTTCATGGGAGGAAGAGAGTTCAGGGTCTTCCTACTCCATCATACTCCATTCTATTCCTTTTTAAAAATGTAATATCTTCTCATGTTTCTAAGAATATTAAATACAGATTTGGGGGGAGTTATTTTTTTTTCTCTTGCTCCCTGCATGCTCTCTCTTTCAAGTTTTTTTCTTTTTTCTTTTTTTAATTGATTCTGTTTGTCTGGAGACTCTCATTCACAGTTTTCCTCAAATATCTTGCGATCTTGGCTGCCTATTTATATTTCAGGATATATCACCAAGTACTTTACTAGAATCTTTGTACTGGATGGAGTGTCAATCCTCATTGTAAGTGAAGTAGGAACTAAAGTAATCAGTTGAGAGTGAAAAAAAGAGATGTTCAAGGTCATTCTCTCACCTAAATTATACTTTTGCACATGGTTCTAATTCTAGAGCAATCTATTTAGCACTTCAAAGCAGCTTGCTGTCAAAACCTCCAACTTCTTTCTTTTGCTAGCTATTGAACACTCAAGGAAATTTTAGGTTAAAGATTCCATTTTCTTCTTCCTTTTATCAAAAGCAGGAAGGAAAAAAAAACACAATCATATAGGACTCCAATTTTTATGAATCTTCCTAATAGTCCTCAAATCTTAAAAAGAATTTTCTCAACTCTGATCCACCTAGTCATTCATGTGTTAAAAATATAGATATATTGAAATATCTACCATGAGCCAAGAACCCTCAATGGCTGAATGTCTTGTGGGGGAGATAGACAAAAAACAAGTAAACTAACAAATTAATATATACTTACAAATTGTGATAATTTGACAAAACCAACTGGGTACAATGACCCAGGAAGATTTGCTTAAATCAGGTGGTGAAAGAATGCTCCAAGGAGACAAAATTTAAGTTGAATCTGGGCCCTCTGAGCCCATTTACATAAATTTTAACAAAAAATAATATCTATGCACAATATTTAACAATTTTATTATCATTATATTTCAAACCATTCAATTTTTCTTAAATTGAATAAGCCTCTTTTCTTTCTGAACATGTTAAAACACAATTAAACAAAACATAAGCAGATGGTTTTAAACAGAAAATACATAGCTGTTTCTTCATTGTTTTGAACTCAGTTTGCAAACAAAATTGGTTTCCTGCTTTAAGCAATACAAGTGTTTCTTTCTCACACCTGCAGATTTGGGTATCAGGCCACATTCCTCTTTCTTTCTCTGTGTAGACTTTCTTATCTGTATTTCACAGAGTGACCTTCTTTTCACATTCCTGCTCTTGGCTTTTCCACATGTCAAGTTCAAATCTGTTTAATCTGCAAAGCTCCCAGGATCAAAAAGAGAAGAAACTCTTTCCTCAGGCAGCAGGGTAGGAAGGAACCTGAATTAACAATGATCACAGGTTAGGATCACAGTTTAAACATCTATTACAAGCTGGGAATTGGAGGTGCAGAGAAAGGTAAGCGTGGGCTTTGTCATGATTCAGTTGAGGAGACACGCATGCACAAAGGCCATTTTACAGCATGCTCCATGTTCTAAAGTCATTTACTAGAGTTAGCTGAAGGTGGTGACGGTTGTGAGTTCCCCAAGGGGTGGGAATTTATCCAGACCTCTTCTTCACCGTATCTTCAATGACTAGAACAACACAGGCCTTAAAAATGCTCTGTAAATGTGTGTTGCTTATGAACAAAGAGGTGCTAAAATATTTGTACTTTAGATACTGGGCAGACACCAAAGTGTTTGAAGCAGAAAAGAAACACAAGCATTTCTTTCACTTAGAAGTCCCCTAGCAGCACCATCAGGAGGGTGATTGGGAGGGGAGAGAAGTTAGGAGACCAGGTGAAGAATATGTGAAGCAAGAAAGGTGTGAGTAAGGGCAGGTAGCATGGGGAAGATAAGTGTTCTAAATAACGTCTGACTTTCTGCCTTTGGCAACAGGAAGAAAAGAAGAGGTGCAGGGAGAGGCCTGGGCAAAGGACAGCATCAGTCCTGAAAAGGATGATAGCTGGAAAGAAAAAGTCCAGGAGAGAGCTGCCCAGGTGGCTGAGGAAAGCAGGTCAAGGATAACAATTGAGGAGTAACCCATGAGCTCAGCCATCAGGATGCCCCTGGAACAAACCAGCCACAAGGGGTTGAAGAGTGGATGGTTAGTGAGGAACAAGAGACAGGAAGCAGAGACAACCTCTTCAGAAGTCAGCAGAGAAGACAAGAGGGACAGGTGTGTTGGGACTGAGCTGGTTTCCTGCCGTGGCCTGTGAAAGCCAGGAGAAGCCACCCTTGCCCACCAGAGGAACAGAGTCCCAATGCCCTCTCAGAGACGCTACAGGCAAGGAGAAGGGCAGAAGCTTCACAGGCGAGGAGGTCTGGGGCCCCTCCTCCAGGGGCTCTGCAGCACTGAATGGGGTGAATGAAGCAGCTTTCCTCAGGGAGCCCCAGGAACGAGCCATTACCCAGCTGAGCCTGCTGCACATCTAGGCACAGGGCTGACAGAAGGTGAGCAGAGCTCCCAGGTTCTCATCTCCGGCCACCCCAGAGATGCTCCCTGTTGCAAACTAACCCAGCCCTCCTTTTCTTCAATCATTCCCAGAACCCCAAGGAAGGCAGGCAGGCATGCTGAGAATCTGGACTGGGAAAGAAGGGTTCTCAGAAGGAAGCGGTTACCTGAGCAGAGGGGCTTGACGGAGATGGAGCTGGAGCTCTGGCTGACGGGGTTCTTGACTGTACAGTGATAGCTATCGCTGACCCCAGATCTCCAGGAGATGCTGAGAGTGGTTCCCCCATGTGACACAACCGCCCCCTGGCCTTGGGGGTCCCAGCTGTACTGAACATCCTCTCCAGCCTGGTCCAGCAAACAGGCCAGAGTGATGAAGCAGGTCCCATCCTTCATGATCTGAGAGCTGGCTGTGATTTTGGGCTCCTGCGGTCTCTCTGTGCCAAGAAAGGAAAGTTCAAGCTATGAGAAGGCTCCAGGCTGGCCAAGCAGAGGAGAGGGAAGATCAAGTTCAAACGTAAGCTCTCTAACCCCCTCACCATAGACATGCAGGATGAAATCCTTGGTGATGTTGACTGGGGGACTATGCAGAGTTATCCAGGCTCTATAGGGGCCAGAGTCCTGCAGTCTCAGGGAGCTGATCTGAAGAGAGTAGTTGTGGCAGGGGGTGCTCAGTCACTAGCTGTAGGGTCCCTGAGTCCCAGCAACCAGGATTGGCTCCCCTGCCGGTCCTGGTCGCAAAATAGCAACAAGGCCTCGAGAGCTCCAGGTAACATTTTCTACCTCCTGCCCCACTGGGACCTCCAGGGGCAGAGTGCCTGACTTCCCAAGGATGCCGATCACTGTCTCCCCTACTGATTCCTCACCACCCTGGACTCCTGGCCCTGCAGATGGAGAGAGAAAACCACAGCTTCTGCGTCAGGGCCTCCCTGCCTGTTCAGGGCAGCCACAGATCCTAGCCAGCCCCTCCTGCCCAGACCCCTCCAGCCTCCCCCTCGACTCCAGTGGGTCTCCCTCTCCCCAACCACTGAGACACACTCTGGCCCACCCACTCTCTCTTGAGTGTTTGCCTTTCTCCTCGGGGCCTGAAGGGGACAGGACTCCTTCCTCCACCTTCCATTTCAGAGTTGTCAAGTAGGGTACATGCTCGGATTCCAGGTACCTGTGCATGAAGGCGGCACCAAAATGGGAAGGGAGCTACTGTTACTGACTGGGTTCTTGACCATGCAGGTGAAGTTCAGCGCGCTATCCCCAGGCCGCAAGCTGACACTCAGGACAGACCCTCCATGGGACACAGCGGTCTGGGGTCCCAGGGGCGCCCAGCTGTAGGTCACAGTGCCTCCTCTGCTTTCTGCCACGCATGTCAGGATGATGAGGCAGTGTCCATTCCCACTAATCCTGGTGCTCACTGTGACACGGGGCTGGGCCAGCGGCTCTGTGTGTCAGAAAAAGAACCAGCTGAGGACTGGGAAACTGCTCTGGGCCTTCCCTTCATGGGGCAGAAGTAGGAAGTGCTGCCACCAAGACCCTGCACCACCTTGAATACACATAACAAGCAACAGAGGTAGAATCCGCCCACATCTATTCTAGAGCTTTGGACTTTATAAGACGTGTCACTTAATATCTCCTCTGATTCTCAGAACAATAGTATGAAGTAGTAGCTTCATTGATAGGTTTGATCTCCTTACAGCCCAAGGGACCCTCAAGGGTCTTCAACACCACAGTTCAGAAGCATCAATTCTTTGGCGTTCAGCTTTCTTTTATGGTCCAACTCTCACATCCATACCTGACTACTGTAAAAACTATAGCTTTGACTAGATGGGCTTTTGTCGGCAAAGTAACGTCTCTGCTTTTTAATATGCTATCTATCTCTTTAGCCTAGAAATAAAAACCCTTTTTCCTACCTGGGCTTCCCTTGTGGCTCAGCTGGTAAAAAATCTGCCTGTAATGCGGAGACCTGGCTTCAATCCCTGGGTTGGGAGGATCCCCTGGAGAAGGGAAAGGCTACCCACTCCAGTATTCTGGCCTGGAGAATTCCATGTACTGTATAGCCCATGGAGTCATAAACAGTTGGACACCACTGAGTGACTGGCACTTTCCTACCTGCCAGCAAAGCTGTCGTGGGACAACCGTGACTTGGGAAATGCCCTTGAAGCATTAAAATCTGGACTTTTATCATAACTGTTGCCCCAGAAACCATCTCTGGAAGACCCCAACTCTGATCAGTTAGCACAGCCTTATATCCTGTTCAGAATCCACACTGAGCTTGTCCTACCAAAACAGCCATCAGCACAGTGAGAGGGGCTCTCCCACCATCTCTGGGTGAACAGCCCTACCCCAGGTCCCAACAGCCCACCACCCAGTGTTCCCTTGCTCTGTCTGAGGAATGGGCCATAGTCATTCCAAGCCAATTTATGACAGAAATGCTTTCACCCCAACTGTGTGAACCTGACCAGGGCAATTTTGTCAACCCAAGTTTAAAAAAAAAAAAAAAAAACCTTCATCTATTAATAATAGGAATATTCCCTGTTCCATAACCCAGGAAGTTATATGAGAAGGTTCTCCACTTTCCTGCAATCACTCATCTTCCTGTGTTCATCCTCATGATTCATTGGTACCTTCCAGCCACAGCATCCTGGTGACCTTGCCTGGTGAACTTACCATCCACAGCAACCTTGTTCCTCAGGCAAAGACTGGAATCACATCTAATCCAAGTCTTGCAAAGGCCTTGTGATCCTCCCAGAACATGAGAAGTGCGTGGCCTGTGAGGCATTTCTTTGAAGCCATCTCCCACAGGCCTCGCACTGGTCCCTCCTGGGAGGCTGTCATGAGACTGTTTTTGTCTTGAGGTCCCAGGCTTCCTGCTCCATCCCCACAGAACAGAGCTGCTGACTATGAAACTTCTCTGCAGTCTAGAACTGGTTTCTCAGCAACTCCCATTACGGTCATCTGGCCCCTTTAGCCTCAGGGTCATCCTTTCTGGGCTGTGGGATGAGGACCCAGGAATCTGAGCCCTTTGGCCCCTCTCCCTCTCTACATAAGTAATAAGCAGGCTAAATCTAAAAGTACCTGACTGTGTCTTCACTGGCCAACATTGCTGCTGTGTGTGCCTGGCACCCCCGCCCCACTGTATTCTTTGTAGTTTCCCCTGCTAAAACAATCACTGACATTTCCTTGAGGAATATGATAGTAGTGTTCTCCTGCATCTGTGCAGAGCTTTACAAAGCGTTTTTCCCGTGAATTTTATTCTCACGAAAGGTAATATTCTATTTTAGCAAGGAGGAGGCTCAAGACCTCATGAGTCGGTTGTGGCAGAAGCTGGTTCTCAGGGCCCAGAATCCCATTCTCTGCCCAAACGCAGGGATTTAACTGCAATTGGTCTGGGACACATCCCAGCCATCAACATTTTTTAGGATATTCTCCCAGGCAACTCTACTTTCTATGTTTTTCTCAGTTAAGCACATGTTAGTCTCATAATTAGAAAGAAAACTATAATTGTTTCTAAAAGGGAAGTGGGAAAGGCTATAAAAGTGACTGAAAGACAGGCTACGCACACACCCACCTGTTGCCATACCCCGGACACTCACCATAGACATGCAGGCTGTACTCCCTGGTGTGGGTGAGGCGGGAGCTCCGAAGATTAACGTGGGCTCGGTAGGACCCCGCGTCTGCCCAGTTCAGGTGGCTGATCTGCAGGGAGCGGTCTGGGCCCACCACACTCAGACGACCCCAGTACCGTGATTCTTCCTGGTGAAAGGTGTCTGGTCCTCCAGCTTCTACCAAGGTTACTGTGGCTATTGCCCCAGGGACTGAGCGACTTACCCAGGAGATGCTCTCCACCTGCTGTCCATCCTGCAGCTGCAGGGGCAGAGTGACAGAGCCCCCCAGGATCCCAGTTACCACCATGGGGGCTCTGGAAGCCCCTGGTCCTGCAGACAGAGAACAGCCTGTTACATTGAAGGCTCACAGCAGGCCTGAAGGAGAGTCAGGGCCATGATTAGTATTCCTATTTTATAGGTGAGAAAATAGAGACCCACAGAATATAGGTGCCTTGCTCAAGACAACACTGCTAGTTATAGACAGAACTAGAACTCAGGAGGGATTGATGCAGAAGCTGAAGCTCCAATACTTTGGCCATCTGATGCAAAGAGCCAGCTCATTGGAAAAGACCCTGATGGTGGGAAAGATTGAGGGCAAAAGGTGAAGGGGATGTAAGAGGATGAAAGAGTCCATCACCGACTCAATGGACATGAGTTTGAGCAAATTCTGGGAGGTAGTAGAAGATAGGGAAGCCTGGTGTGCTGCAGTCCTTGGGATCGCAAAGAGTCGGACATGACAGTGACTGAAAAACAACAACCTCCACACCACAATGGTTTCCTTCCACATTTATATTAATTAATTAACATATAAGGAAATAATCAATGAAGGCTGTCCTAAAGGTTGCAGGTACTAAATGTCCTGGAGAGTAAGCAAAATCCTTGGGAGGGGCTCTGGTGTGGGGGGAGGGAGCTGGGTAATCTCTACTGTTTCTGTGAGTCCATCTCTTGCCAATTCGGGGAAAAGGAACAGAAATCATCCAGCCCAGTCGCATCCATGCAAGAATTGCCTTGCAGTATCCCCCATAATTGCTTATTTGGCCACTTGTGAGACAAAAGCCAGCTCCTCTAAGGTGCAGCCAGAATCTGGGAACATATCTTTCTAGAGCAGGAGGACTAGTGTTGTGCTGGCCAGGCCACGTTAAGCATGGTGAGAGGGACAAGCATTTGGATACCAGCCTATAATGCACTTGAGAGAAGAGTGTAACTCCAGAGCACTAGCCAGACTGCCCGAGTTCAAGCCCTTGCTCTACCAAGTGCTAGCTGTGTGATCTTGGGCAGGTTACTTAACCTCTCTGAGTCCAAGTTTTCTAACCTGTGAAACAGGATTGTCATCTTGCAGGATTTTGTGTTAAATGAGACAATCACGTAAATACCTCACTATGGTATTATTCAAGATACTTACTGTCACTGAGGGTTTCCCTGGTGCCTCAGATGGTAAAGAATCTGCCTGCAATGCAGGAGACCTGAGTTCAATCTCTGGGTTGGGAAGATCGCCTGGAGAAAGGAATGGCAACCCACTCCAGGATTCTTGCCTAGAGAGTTCCCTGGGCAGAGGAACCCGGCTGTCTATAGTCCATGGGGTTGAAAAGAGTCAGACACGACTGAGCAACTAACACTCACTCACTCTTTCAATGTCACTGAAGTTAGTTGGTGCAGGCTTTTCTGCTGAAAGTTGAACTGAGAAGTCCTGTGATAGTAGCTGTGGTGACGAGGAGTAGGAGAGAGCTTGCTATGCTGTGGGTGGGCACTCCACACTGGGGGACATGCAGTGTCCCATGTGCCCACCATAGAATCCACCCTATGACCTGCTGTTCCTTCTTCCCATGCAGCTCTTCTGGCTCCACTTGGAGGAATGTGCAAGTTGACTGGAAGCATGCCAAGGCAGTGCTGACACCAGATGGATCTTCCTGTCCCAAGTTGGCCCAGAACCTTCAGTCCAGCTTGGAAGAATTCCACCCTTGATCAAGGAGCTATGCTCACCCTTGAGTACAGTGATTCCTTAAGCTTAGTTCAAGAGCTGCTTCCTTTCTGGGGCCTTAGCTGAGCTCCATACTTCTGGTCCAGCCATGCCTACCTCCCAGTTTCCTTCAGCCTATGGAAGCATCACTAGGAACAAAGCTAGTGGAGGTTATGGAATTCCAGCTGAGCTATTTCAAATCCTAAAAGATGATGCTGTTAAAATGCTTCACTCAATATGCCAGCAAATTTGGGAAACTCAGCAGTGACCACAGGACTGGGAAAGGTCAGTTTTCATTCCAATCCCAAAGAAAGGCAATGCCAAAGAATGTTCAAGCTACCACACAATTGCACTCATTTCACATGTTAGCAAAGTAATGCTCAAATTTCTCCAAGCCAGGCTTCAATAGTACATGAACCGAGAACTTCCAGATGTTCAAGCTGGATTTAGAAAAGGCAGAGGAACCAGAGATCAAATTGCCAACATCTGTTGGATGATCGAAAAAACTAGTGAGTTTAGGAAAATAACTACTTCTGCTTTATTAACTACACCAAAGCCTTTGACTGTGTGGATCACAACAAACTGTGGAAAATTCTTCAGGAGATGAGAATACCAGACCACCTGATTTGCCGCCTGAGAAATCTGTATGCAGGTTAAGAAGTAACAGTTAGAACGGGACATGGAACAACAGACTGGTTCCAAACTGGGAAAGGAGTACATCAAGGCTGTATATTGTCACCCTGCTTATTTAAGTTATATGCAGAGTACATCGGAGAAGGCAATGGCAACCCACTCCAGTACTCTTGCCTGGAAAATCCCAAGGACGGAGGAGCCTGGTAGGCTGCAGTCCATGGGGTGGCTAAGAGTCAGACACAACTGAGCAACTTCACTCTCACTTTTCACTTTCATGCATTGGAGAAGGAAATGGTAACCAACTCCAGTGTTCTTGCCTGGAGAATCCCAGGGATGGAGGAGCCTGGTGGGCTGCCATCTATGGGGTCGCACAGAGTTGGACACTACTGAAATGACTTAGCAGCAGCAGCAGAGTACATCATGTGAAATGCCAGGCTGGATGAAGCACAAGCTGGAATCAAGATTGCCAGGAGAAATATCAATAACCATGGACACGCAGATGACACCACTCTTATGGCAGAAAGCAAAGAACTAAAGAGCCTCTTGTTGAAAGTGAAAAGGAGAGTGGAAAAACTGGCTAAAAACTCAACATTCAAAAAATTAAGATCACAGCGTCCAGTCTCATCAGATCAGATCAGATCAGTTCAGTCGCTCAGTCATGTCCGACTCTTTGCGACCCCATGAATCGCAGCACGCCAGGCCTCCCTGTCCATCACCAACTCCCGGAGTTCACTCAGACTCACATCCATCAACTCAGTGATGCCATCCAGCCATCTCATCCTCTGTCGTCCCCTTCTCCTCCTGCCCCCGATCCCTCCCAGCATCAGAGTCTTTTCCAATGAGTCAACTCTTCACATGAGGTGGCCAAAGTACTGGAGTTTCAGCTTTAGCATCATTCCTCCCAAAGAAATCCCAGGGCTGATCTCCTTCAGAATGGACTGGTTGGATCTCCTTGCAGTCCAAGGGACTCTCAAGAGTCTTCTCCAACACCACAGTTCAAAAGCATCAATTCTTCGGCACTCAGCCTTCTTCACAGTCCAACTCTCACATCCATACATGACCACAGGAAAAACCATAGCCTTGACTAGACGAACCTTTGTTGGCAAAGTAATGTCTCTGCTTTTGAATATGCTATCTAGGTTGGTCATAACTTTCCTTCCAAGGAATAAGCGTCTTTTAATTTCATGGCTGCAGTCACCATCTGTAGTGATTTTGGAGCCCAGAAAAATAAAGTCTGACACTGTTTCCACTGTTTCCCCATCTATTTCCCATGAAGTGATGGGACCAGATGCCATGACCTTCGTTTTCTGAATGTTGAGATTTAAGCCAACTTTTTCACTCTCCACTTTCACTTTCATCAAGAGGCTTTTGAGTTCCTCTTCACTTTCTGCCATAAGGGTGGTGTCATCTGCATATCTGAGGTTATTGATATTTCTCCCTGCAATCTTGATTCCAGTTTGTGTTTCTTCGAGTCCAGCGTTTCTCATGATGTACTCTGCATGTAAGTTAAATAAACAAGGTGACAATATACAGCCTTGATGAACTCCTTTTCCTATTTGGAACCAGTCTGTTGTTTCATGTCCAGTTCTAACTGTTGCTTCCCGACCTGCATACAGATTTCTCAAGAGGCAGATCAGGTGGTCTGGTATTCCCATCTCTTTCAGAATTTTCCACAGTTTATTGTGATCCACACAGTCAAAGGCTTTGGCATAGTCAATAAAGCAGAAATAGATGTTTTTATGGAACTCTTTTGCTTTTTCTATGATCTAGCGGATGTTGGCAATTTGATCTCTGGTTCCTCTGCCTTTTCTAAAACCAGCTTGAACATCTGGAAGTTCACGGTTCACGTATTGTTGAAGCCTGGCTTGGAGAATTTTGAGCATTACTTTACTAGTGTGTGAGATGAGTGCAATTGTGTGGTAGTTTGAGCATTCTTTGCCATTGCCTTTCTTTGGGATTGGAATGAAAACTGACCTTTTCCAGTCCTGTGGCCACTGCTGAGTTTTCCAAATTTGCTGGCATATTGAGTGCAGCACTTTCACAGCATCATCTTTCAGGATTTGGAATAGCTCAACTGGAATTCCATCACCTCCACTAGCTTTGTTCATAGTGATGCTTTCTAAGGCCCACTTGACTTCACATTCCAGGATGTCTGGCTCTAGGTCAGTGATCACACCATCGTGATTATCTGGGTCGTGAAGATCTTTTTTGTACAGTTCTTCTGTGTATTCTTGCCATCTCTTCTTAATATCTTCTGCTTCTGTTAGGTCCATACCATTTCTGTCCTTTATCGAGCTCATCTTTGCATGAAATGTTCCTTTGGTATCTCTGATTTTCTTGAAGAGATCTCTAGTCTTTCCCATTCTGTTGTTTTCCTCTATTTCTTTGCATTGATCACTGAAGAAGGCTTTCTTATCTCTTCTTGCTATTCTTTGGAACTCTGTATTCAGATGTTTATATCTTTCCTTTTCTCCTTTGCTTTTCGCTTCTCTTCTTTTCACAGCTATTTGTAAGGCCTCCCCAGACAGCCATTTTGCTTTTTTGCATTTCTTTTCTATGGGAATGGTCTTGATCCCTGTCTCCTGTACAATGTCACGAACCTCATTCCATAGTTCATCAGGCACTCTATCTATCAGATCTAGGCCCTTAAATCTATTTCTCACTTCCACTGTATAATCATAAGGGATTTGATTTAGGTCATACCTGAATGGTCTAGTGGTTTTCCCTACTTTCATCAATTTAAGTCTGAATTTGGCAATAAGGAGTTCATGATCTGAGCCACAGTCAGCTCCTGGTCTTGTTTTTGCTGACCGTATAGAGCTTCTCCATCTTTGACTGCAAAGAATATAATCAATCTGATTTCGGTGTTGACCATCTGGTGATGTCCATGTATAGAGTCTTCTCTTGTGTTGTTGGAAGAGGGTGTTTGTTATGACCAGGGCATTTTCTTGGCAAAACTCTATTAGTCTTTGCCCTGCTTCATTCCGTATTCCAAGGCCAAATTTGCCTGTTACTAATAGATGGGGGGAAAATGGAAACAGTGACAGAGTTTATTTTCTTGGGCTCCAAAAGCACTGCAGATGGTGACTGCAGCCATGAAATTAAAAGACGCTTGCTCCTTGGAAGAAAAGCTATGACAAACCTAGACAGCATATGAAAAAGCATAGATATTACTTTGCCGACAGAAGTCCATCTAGTCAAAGCTATGGTTTTTTTCAGTAGACGTGTATGGATGTGAGAGTTGGACTATAAAGAAAGCTGAGCTCTAAAGAATTGATGCTTTTGAACTGTGGTGTTGAAGAAGACTCTTGAGAGTCCTTTGGACTGCAAGGAGATCAAACCAGTCCATCCTAAAGCAGATCAGTCCTGAATATTCACTGGAAGCACTGATGCTGAAGCTGAAGCACCAATACTTAGGCCACCTGATGTGAAGAGCTGACTCATTGGAAAAGATCCTAATGCTGGGAAAGATTGAAGGTGGGAGGAGAAGGGGACAACAGAGGATGAGATGGTTGGATGGCATCACGACTCAATGGACATGAGCTTGAGTAGGCTCCGGAAGTTGGTGATGGAAAGGGAAGCCTGGCATGCTGCCGTCCATGGGGTCGCAAAGAGTCAGACACAACTGAGCGACTGAACTGAACTAAACTGTGCTTTTTGTTGGCTTGTTTGTTGGCTTACTTCATTCTGCTTCATACAAATAGCTGTGTTGTTTGTCTTTCCCCATAGCTCATGAGTTCCCCAAGGAGAGAAGAAGGTAGAAGGGAATTGTTATCCGAGCAATAAAGTTGAGTAAGGCTGATGGTTTAGCCAAGTGGCTAGGTGCAGTGGGATGTGTGCAGAGCTTCCTTTTCTGAATCCTGTTTCTGGATTCAAGTGGGAGAAAGAGACAGAAAAGGATCAGCTCAGGACATGAATCATTGGTGCCAGACACTCTGCCAAGTGCATTAAGCACATTATTTAATTTAACCTTCACAGCAATCTAGTAAGGTCAATATCTTATTCCCACTTCACAGATGAAGACCATGAGACTCAAAGAGCTTAAAAAGCCTACTTGCCCAGAGTCACTGTCTATTGGAAGCAGCAGAGTCCACATGAAACCCAAGTTCGCCTGCCTGCAAAGCTGATGCTCTGTCGACTACCCTGTGCTGCCAACAGCAGGACTGCACCCCACCTCATTCCTCCCTGCGTACCACTCACCTCTACCCCATCACACACAGCCCAGCACCAGCACACGAGAGGCCTCAATAGATAGTTCTGGAACTGAACCCAAGAAATATGAACTTTTTTTTAAGGCAAGATCTGTCTCACCCATTTCTTCATGTGCCCAAAGGAAGCCCCCATGGACAATGATCTCCAAGGGCCTGACCTGGACACCACAGAGGAAGCGAAGCTCATTGATTCATTTACTCTGTGGGAGGACAGGAAAGTGGCGGCAAGGGGAACCTGACAGGAATCCGTTCTCTGAGTTTTCAGTTCTGTGAATGTGGCTGGAGACAGTATGGTCTGAGTTTCCTTGTTGCTTCTGCATTCCAACAGCTGCACTGACTTCCATTCTCACAGGTCACCAGCTGTGTGCCAGAAGGTGTCGCCTCATGTCTTAGTTCATCTTCTGTAAAGTGGGCTTAATACTTTCTGCCTATACCACAAGATTGTTGGGGGAATCAGACTATTTTAAATTTGAGTAAAAGTTCTTTATAAACTGCCAAGTTTTAAACACCTCTAGGTAGGCTGCAGTCCATGGGGTTGCTAAGAGTCGGACACGACTGAGCGATTTCACTTTCACTTTTCACTTTCATGCAATGGAGAAGGAAATGGCAACCCACTCCAGTGTTCTTGCCTGGAGAATCCCAGGGATGGGGGAATCTGGTGGACTGCCATCTATGGGGTCGCACAGAGTTGGACACGACTGAAGTGACTTAGCAGCAGCAGCAGCAAGGGATTCTATGGCAGGCTTAGGGCACATCCTAAAGGCTAGGGTGGGGGCCACCCTGAAGTCAGGTGACCCTGATAACTAATACAAGCTGCATTCCTCCCAAAGGAGGACGAAAGAAAGACTGAAACTCGGATGACTAAGAGCAGAACCTGGTCCCTCACCGTGGGTTTCTCAGGAGCTCTGTTCCCCTGGCCTCCAGTTCCCAAGCCTGTCTTCTGCCACCACTCAGGTCCTTGGGGACAGGGGAAGGAGCAGTAAGAACTCAGAGGGACAGGACCTGTCACAAGGTGCTAGGTTCGAGATCACCTAAAGATGTCATTTGTGGGACAGGAAAGCCCAATTCACAATAAAGGTGACTCACAGGGGCAGAAGGGAAGAGATTATGCTTGAGATGGCAGATGCAGATGAGGTCCAGGAACTGACTATGGCAGATCCTCTATCTCAAGTCCCCAGCTTCAGTCTCTCTGGGGACGTCCAGGCTCCTTGTGACTCACTAGCAGTGTGAGAGTGACAAGACACAATCAGGGTTTTCATGATCTGAGATGATAGTACACACACCTCACACACACTACTTCCCTCCCCGCCTCACACACATATACCAGCACTTACACACAGCCTGGCTCCCAGGGAAGCAAAATCTTCAGTGAAAATGACCTATTGCTAGAGAAACCTAATGTGTAAGGAGGTAGAGGTGCCTGGGAGGTAGTGGCAGGGACAGACTCACCAATGAGAAGACCAAGGAGGAGCAAGGACCACAGGAAAGAAAAACCCATTCTATACAGCAGACTGGCCCGCCTCAGGACGGCCAATGGACTGTATGCGTGTAAATGTCAGCCCACAGACTTTCATTTCCCATTTTTAGAGCTCAATTTAATCACATGTAGCTTTTGAGTCACAGGATGTAAAAATGAACATGAAAGAAAGAAGCATGAGAAGCAGCAGAGTAAGCTATTTAAAAGCCAAAGCTGACAATGTCTCGGCCTTGCTTTAAAGCCTTCCAAGGTCCCCCACCCCTTATAAGCTAAAGTCTAACTAAGGTCACAGTCCTGGAGGACAAAATCCTTTAGTCTCTGCTGGCTTCCCGTCTTGAGCTTGGTCTCATGTTCTGTCACCAAGTCTCCCGTCTAGGACTCCCCACACACGATTTCTTACTGCTGGAAATGGTTGCTGCAACTTGGTTTACTGGACTACCCTAGTCCCTGCCACCTAGTTCACCTTTCTCTACCACCCTCCCATTCTCTCATTAAAGTTGTGACCACCTTGGGAAAGACTTCCCTGAAACCCCAGGCTAGAGCAGGTGTCCTCTTCTGGGCCTCTCGGTTTCCTCCCATTCACCTTGTTTACTATAAAAGTCTGCTTACTCACATACTCTTTCCCCAGCATACTCTCAGCTCCTTGATGGTAGGGTCTACCTTTTTCATCTTTTAGTTCCTAGTGACTAGCTCAGTATCAGCATATAATATGAATTTAGTTCCTACATACTGTACCTTCTTTAGCACAGAAACAAGGCTGGAAGGATCCAGGAGAAAAGACTGTTGGGCCCACATCTACCTCCAACCACGAGGACTACCAGATATTATTTTGCTCTCTTGGCCTGATTCCTGATCCATGGGTGGATGGAGGGAAAAGGTAGAGCTGGGGCAGGTATAGAGATCCCTCCCTTCTTCTCCACACCTAAGAGTCCCGATGGCTTTGCGAGGCTATGCAAACTCCACTGACATCTCCATGACGATGTGATTTGACTAGTGTCCCCCATTGGCTCCTTTACTTCTCAAATTTTGAAAAGCATCTCCCTAGTCATCAGTGTATGGTGGCTATATGTCCTGACAAGAGTTGAAGAGAATCCATGCTGCTTTTAAAAGGTCACAAGTGGTCTCCCATTGGTCACATGGACCCTTTGGCTTTTATCTTATGTGACTGCTTGGTGGAATTTGATATTGCAACCCTCCCTGCTTGAAACCTTCTCTTGAGGGTGCTCTAGGATGCTATTCTCCCTGGGTTCTCCTCACTCATTTATTCAAGACATTGCGCTGAGACTGCTGATTCAAAGATGAAAAGAAGTCTCTGCAAGCATGTTGCTCATAGGCTAGTGGGAAAGAAAGTCACATCAATAGAAAAATAAAGCGATGTGGATGACTTAGCCTGGGGATTGGGTGCAGTGGGATAGGTGGGAAACTTTTTGATCTGAATCCTGCCTCTGCTGCTTCCTAGCCCTGTGATCTTAGCAAACTACTTTCCAATCAATAAGACTCCCCCATTACCATTTATTTCCCTAAAGATGGTTTTAGTGCATAGAAAATCATTCATAGGCTATATTTTTAAGAATTCATATTCAGTTTATTAAAAATAAATTAAAAACCTTGGTCAGCCTTAAGGCCAGTTCAGCTTACAAATCATGTTGGTCTAGTTACTAATCAAGAAACTTTTAACAAACCTTTTTAGGGACTTTTGATAATATTTGACTGATTTTACAAATGTATAAATTGATTCTCTTAAGGACTTCAACCTATTCACAGACCACTGCCTTGTCATGGCAAAGGGGCTTGCATAACTCAATGAAGCTATGAGCCATGCCATGCAGGGCCACCCTAGATGGACATGTCATAGTGGAGAATTCTCACAAAACATGATCCACTGGAGGAGGGAATGGCCAACCACTCCACTATACTTGCCATGAGAACTTCATGAACTGTATAAAAAGACAAAAGGATATGACAGCAAAAGATGAGTCTCCCAGGTCTGAAGGTGTCCGATATGCTAAAGGGGAAGAGCAGAGGACAGCTACTAAGCCCCAGGAAGAATGAAGTGGCTGGGCCAAAGCAGAAATAATGCTCAATTGTGGATGTATCTGATGATGAAAGTAAAATCCAATGTTGCAAAGAACAGTATTGCATAGGAACCTGGAATGCTAGGTTCATGAATCAAGGTAAATTGGATGTGGTCAAACAGGAGATGATAAGAATAAACATCAACATCTTAGGAATCAGTGAACTAAAATGGACAGGAATGGGCTAATTTAATTCAGATGACCATTATATTTACTATTGGAGTAAGAATCACAAAGAAAAAATGGAATAGCCCTCATAATCAACAAATGAATCTGAAATGCAGTACTTGGGTGCAACCTCAAAAAAAAAAAAAAAAAAGAATGATCTCAGTTCCTTTCCAAGGCAAGCCATTCAACATCATAATAATTCAAGTCTATGCCCTTACCACCAATGCTGAAGAAGCTAAAGTTGATCGGATCTATGAAGACCTAGAAGACCACCTAGAACTAACATAAAATAAAGATGTTCTATTCATAATTGGGGATTGGAATGCAAAAGTAGGAAGTCAAGAGATACCTGGAGTAGCAGGCAAGTTTGACGTTGGAGTACAAAAGGAAGCAGGGCAAAAGCTAACAAAATTGTGCCAAGAGAATGCACTGGTCATAGCAAACACCCTTTTTCAACAACACAAGAGATGACTTTATATATGGACATCACCAAATGGTCCATACTGAAATCGAACTGATTACATTATTTGTAGCCAAAGATGGAGAAGCTGTATATAGTCAGCAAAAATAAGACCCAGAACTGACTGTGGCTCAGACCATCAGCTTCTCATAGAAAAATTCAGGTTTAAACAAAGTGGTGAAAACCACTAGGCTAGCCAGGTAAAACCTAAATCAAATCCCCTATGAAGATGCAGTGGAGATGAAGGATAGATTCAAGGAATTAGATCCAGTAACAAATGTGCCTGAAGAACTATGGATGGAGATCTATAATATTGTACAGAAGACAGTGACCAAAGTCATCCCAAAGAAGAAGAAATGCAAGAAGGCAAAGTGGTTATCTGAGGAGGCTTTACAAATAGCTGAGGAAAGAAGAGAAACAAAAAGCAAGGGAGAAAGGGAAAGGCACACCCAACTAAACACGGGGTTCCAGAGGATGGCAAGGAGAGACAAGAAGGCCTTCTTCAATGAACAATGCAAAGAAATGGAGGAAAACAACAGAAGGGGAAAGACTCGAGTTTTCCTCAATAAAACTATACATATGTCAAGGGAACATTTCACCCAAAGATGGGCACAATAAAGGACAGTAATGGTAGAGACCTAGAAGAAGCAGAAGAGATCAAGAAGAGACAGAAAGAATACACAAAAGACCTGTACAAAAAATATCTCAATGACCCCAGTAAGCATGACAGTGTGGTCAGTCACCCAGAGACAGTCATTCTAGTGCATGAAGTCAAGCAGGCCTTAGGAAGCACTGCTGTCAATAAAGCTAGTGGAATTGCTTTAAAGTTATTTAAAACCCTAAAAGACAATGCTATCAAAATGCTGCACTTAATATGTCAGCAAATCTGGAAGACCCAGCAATGGCCACAGGACTGGAAAAAGTCACTCCTCATTCCATTTCCCAAGAAGGGCAGCACTAAATAATATTCAAATCATGGGACAATTGCACTCATTTCCCATGCTGGTAAGGTCATGCTCAAAATCTTACAAGCTAGGCTTCAGGATTACATGAACCAAGAACTTCCAGATGTCTAAAGTGAAGTCTCTCAGTCGTGTCCGACTGTTTGCGACCCCATGGACTGTAGCCTACCAGACTCCTCCCTCCATGGGATTCTCCAGGCAAGAGTACTGGAGTGGGTTTCCATTTCCTTCTCCAGATGTCTAAGCTGGGTTTAAAAAAGAGAGAAGAATTAGAGAAAAAATTGCCAACATTTGCTAGATCATAGAGAAAACAAGGGAATTCCAGAAAAACATCTACCTCTGTTTCATCAACTACACTAAAGCCTTTGACTGTGTGGCTCATAACAAACTATAGAACCCTCTTAAAGAGATGGGAATACCAGACCATCTTACCTGTATCCTGAGAAACCTGTATGCAGGTCAAGAAGTAAGTTAGAACCCTTTATGGAAAAACTGACTGGTTCAGGATTGAGAAAGGAGTACAAGGCTTTTTTTTTTGGTCACCCTGTTTATTAAACTTACACGCTGAGCACATCATGAGAAATGCTGGGCTGGATGAGTTACAAGCTGGAATCAAGATAGACTGGAGAAACATCAGCAACCTTGTATATGCAAATGATACCCCTCTAATGATTGAGGGCTGGAGGAGAAGGGGTCAACAGAGGATGACATGATTGGATGGCATCGCTGACTCAATGGATATGAGTTTGAGTAAGCTCTGCGAGTTGGTCATGGACAGGGAGGCCTGGTGTGCTGCAGTCCTTGGGGTTGCAAAGAGTCAGACATGACTGAACGACTGAACTGAACTAAATGGAAGAAAACAAAGAGGAACTAAACCTCTTGATGAGGGTGAAGGAGAGTGAAAAAGCCAGCTTAAAATTAAATATTAAAAAAACTAAGATCATGGCATCCTGCTCCATCATATCATGGCAAATAGAAGGGGAAAATGTAGAAGTAGTGACAGATTTCCTCTTCTTGGGCTCTAAAAGCACTGTGGATGGTGACTGCAGCCATGAAATCAGAAGATGGTTGTTTCTTGGCAGGAAAGCTATGACAAACCTAGACAGTATATTGAAAAGCAAAGACATCGGTTTGCCAACAAAGGTCTGTATAGTCAAGGCTATCGTCTCTTCAGTGGTCACGTATGGTCGTGAGAGCTGGACTGTAAAGAAGGCAGAGCACCAAAGAATTGATGCCTTTGAACTGTGGTGCTGGAGAAGACTCTTGAGAGTTCCTTGGAGAGCAAAGAGATCAAATCAGTCAATCTTAAAGGAAATCAACCCTGAATTCTCATTGGAAGGATTGATGCTGAGGCTGAAGTTCTAATATTTTGGTCACCTGATGTGAACAGCTGACTCATTGGAAAAGACCCTGATGCTGGGAAGGCTTGAGGGCAGAAGAAGAAGAGGGAGTCAGAGGATGAGATGGCTCGATGGCATCTCTGATGCAATAGACATGAAGTTGGGCAAACTCCGGGAGAAGGTGAAGGACAGGGAGGTCTGGTGTGCTACAGTCCATGGGGTAGCAAAGAGTTGGACAAGACCAGGCAATTGAACAACAAGAACTTCACATCTCACTATCAAGTATTATATATTTAATTTCCTTTTAAAGTTCTGATCAACAAATAAGCCCTCCCAAATACTTAAAGAAGGCTTATAAATCTAACCCATTAAAGTTTTAATTATGATAATTCTTAATTTGCTTTAAAATACTCAACACCTCATATATAATTCCAACTAAAATCCTAAATGTAAATCAATTACTCAACTACATAGTTCAAATCAGAACCACAAAGTTAATTATTACTTTAATAAGCTAAATTTCTCAAACAATACATATGCTTAAACAAGTGTATTAATTAATGTCTTGAACATGTCTATTCTGAATCCTTTGTCTTTCCAGGACTGAAAGATTCATAACTACAAAGGAAATAATAGTCTCAAGACCAGTTATTCCTTGGGGAACCTTCTCAGCCAAGTGGTTTAGTCACTTAGTCACGTCCCACTCTTTGGAGTGGGACTGTAGCCTACCAGGCTTCTCTGTCCTTGGGATTCTCCAGGCAAGAATACTGGAGTAGGTTGCCATTTCATTCTCCAGGGGATCTTCCTGACCCAGGGATCACACCTGCATCTCCTACATTGCAGGCAAATTCTTTTACTACTGAGCTATCAAGGAAGTCCTCTCAGCCAAAGACAGTTGCTTAATGACCAGGCATCACTGAGATGTTAGCTGAGGTTCTATTTACTTGCTTTGCTGATGCCCTCTAAAATGCTGGTCTCATGGCTTGTGTCCTCTAGATTCAACTTGCTCGCTGTGGTATTACCTAATTCTTCCCCTACCTACAGCTACAGAACTTGATTTTTCTTTTGCATTTCTTTTGTTCTTAAGATATTTAACTCCCTTTCCATTTAGGTGTAAAGAGTTTTGAACTTGTCAAAATTCTATACTCTTTTCATATTATTCCAATCTTTAGGAGTTTATTCATATTAAAACCCCACACAACGTTAAAAGTAAAGTCCCAAAAAAGTGCAGTTGTGTAAAATGCAGGGTCACCTTAATTGCAGAGTTCATGATGAACTGACTAGGGGTTCATGTTGAGTCTATGCAACTAAATTTAGCACTGTGGCTTCAGGAACCAAATCATAGCCCAGGCTGGCGTTTGATGCTATCTGAGGGCAATGCCCAGTAGATAAAAGCCTATGACTGGCTGGATTCAGGACAGCAGCTGGGATTGGAGACATTTTCCAGGCATTTGTACCCTTTGCTGGTTTGGTTCAAGGACACAGAGAAACTGGAGATGCTGGGACCAACCTCCCTCCTCTCTGCTTCCCAGCACTAGGTGCCTTTGCATCCACAGCCCAATGAGAACATTAGCCTTCCCTGTATGAGCACAAGGGCTAGGATAATACAAGACCCCATTTGCTGACTACATTATATCAAAATTCACATTACTTTAGATTTTTACTGTACTTAATTACTATACTTAAATGATGCTTCATTTGGAGTCTATGTATCACAAGACTCATCTATGTTCACAACTTCAAAGAAGGCCCTTCCAATGACATTTCCCTCAATAAGCCTCAGTTGGCTTCCCTGGTGGCTCAGACGGTAAAGCATCTGGCTGCAATACGGGAGACCGAGGTTTGATCCCTGGGTCAGGAAGATCCCCTGGAGAAGGAAATGGCGACCCACTCCAGTTTTCTTGCCTGGGAAATTCCATGGATGGAGGAGCCCTGTAGGTTATGGCCCATAGGATTGCAAAGAGTCGGACACAACTGAGCGGCTTCACTTACACTTTTCCTCATCTCTAAAATGGGGATAACAGGGGCATCAGTGAAGTAGGGTTGATTTGAGAATTAAAAGAGAAAACATATTAAAATTTTGAAAGAAATTAAAGACAAAAAGAGAAAAGGAGAAAAAGCTCCAAGTACAAAGCCTTACCTTAGTGATTATTTTTATTATTATCAATACCTTTGTTCTCTCCTCCCACGCAGGCTGTCCCTACTTTTATGCTCTTACCTGGGCTCCCTAAAAGCCCCTTACCTGTCTTCTTATACTGCAGTCTCATTCCTTCCATCCACCTTTCACTACTGCTGTTGGAGTAAGCTTTCTACAAGTCCTTGAATCATGCCATGCTTCTGTTTAAAAACACATGTTAAAGCGTTCTCTGCTGACTCAGTGGTAAGGAATCCATCTGCCAATGCAGGAGACATGGGTTTGATCTCTGATCCAGGAAGATGCCATGTGCTGCGGAGCAACTAAGCCCATGCACCACAACTACTGAACCCACATGCCACAACTACTAAAGACCAAGCACCGTAGAGCCTGTGCTCCACAACAAGAGAAGCCAATGCAATAAGAAGTATGTGCACCTCAACTAGAGTAGCCTCCACTTGCCACACTTAGACAAAACGTCCAAGGAACAATGAAGACCCAGCACAGCCAAAAATAAATAAAATTATTTTTTAAAAACACCTGCTGGATCACCACTGCCTTTTGTCTGTTGTCTTAGTCCATTTGGGCCATTAAAACAAAAATATCATAGACTGGGTTCCTTATAAATAAGAAATTTACTTCTCACAGTTCTGGAAGCTAGAAGTCAAGGTTTAAGTCACCAGCAGATATGGTGTCTGGTGAGAGTCTACTTCCTGATTCATAGACAATCATCTTCTCATTGTGTCCTCACATGGCACAAACTCTGGGATCTCCTGTATACGGACACTAATTCCATTCTTGAGGGCTCCAGTCTCCTGACCTCATCATCTCCCACTTCCTAATACCATCATATTTGGAGTTAGATTTCAACATGTAAATGTTGGGGAGACATATTCAGTCCCTGGCTCCTAGGTTGTAAGACCTTTTATCTGGACTTGGCAACCATTCTTGGCCCCACATCCTGCAGCTCCTCTCTAGACAGCTATGTTCTAGCCACAGGTCCAGTAATAGAGTGAAGTGAGAGAGGCACCTAGAGCAGGGGTTCCCCACCCCTGGGCCATGGACCAGTACCAGTCCATGGCCTGTTAGGAACTGGGCCATACAGCAGGAGGTGAGCAGTGGGCAAGTAAGCAAAGTTTCATCCGTATTTTCAGCAGCTCTCCATCGCTCGCATTAACACCTGAGCTCCACCTCTGGTCAGGTCAGCAGTGGCATTAGATTCTCAAAGGAGCACAAACCCTACTGCACTTGAATCACCCCAAAACCATCCCCCAACCCCCGCTCTGTGGAAAAATTGTCTTTCACAAAAACGGTCCTGGTACCAAAAAGATTGAGGACCACTGATCCCCAAATTTAAGGAGACACAAATTTAAGGAGACATTCTGTCTCTCTGGATTGCACATCATCAGCATGAACAGCCTCTGGAGAAGCTCTCTATGGGAAGAGGTGCTATTCTAATTGTCCTCCCCTTCCTCTCCTTCCTCTTAGACTTCCTGGGTTAAAATTCTCATTGACTACAAAACTCAGAGCGAGCTACTTAATCTCTTTGTACTTCAGTTTCCTCTTCTATTCAAGCTAAGTCACTTCAGTTGTGTGACTCTTTGCTACCCTATGGACTGTAGCCCACCAGGCTTCTCTGACCACAGGACATAGAGTGTCCATTCTGTCCATAGAGTAGAAATGATTTTTTAAAATATCCATCTCATAAAGCTGTTGTGAGGACTAATGAATTAATACATGTCAAATATTAGAAGAGAACTTAGCACCCAAGAAGCACTCATTGAATGTTAACTAAAACTACACACTCCACCATCCTGAAGTTTTCAAGTCCCCTAATGTTACAGCCTAAGTAAATATATGAATCTCAAGATACAAGAAGTTGCAGCTATTACACTGTCAATTAAAAAGAAGCCAGCTTCCCAAGGCAAGATGAAAGGAATTATTTCACCCCTAACCACCAGGACCCAGTGACTCGACAGATACTGAGCCAGACCTGACTTTGAGTTTTTGAGTGTTTCCTACAGAGGCACAGATCAGCAGTGGCCTGCCACAGGGACAGGGGGTCTGGCTGCAGCAGACCTGGGATATGAAGCATGTGGCATAAGCCCTCTTGGAGGAAGTCACCATTAGCCCCACCATAAAGCTGCTGAGCAGACAATGCACAAACTGCAGAACAATTATACCAAAGAAATTCTTGCACTGTTAAGAAAGTTCTTAAGAACCCACAACAGATTCCCAACCTGGAAATCTGGTAAAGGGACTGAGAAATCCCAGGGAATTTGACCTTGGAGGCCAGTGAGATTTGATTACAGAACTCCCACAGGAATGGAGAAACAGACTCTTGGAGAGCACAAGCAAAACCTTGTGTGTACCAGGAGCCAGGAGAAAGAGGCAGTGTCCTTATAAGAGACTGGGCCAGACTTGCCTGTGAGTGTCCAGGAGTCTCTAGCGAAGGCATGGGTTGACAGTGGCCTGCTGTGAGATTAGGGGCACTGAATACAACAGTGCAGGAGTAAGTCCTTTTGAAAGAGGTCGTCATTACTCCTACCATAGTTTGGTCTCAGGCTAAACAACAGGGAGGGAACACAGCCCAACCCATCAACAGCAAATTGGACTAAAGGTTTACTGAACATTGCCCCGTGCATTAGAATAAGACCCAGATTCCCCTACAGTCAGTCTCTCCCATCAGGAAGCTTCCATAAGCCTCTTATCCTTCATCAGAGGGCAGACAGAATGAAAATCACAATCACAGAAAACTAACCAAACTGATCACATGGATCACAGCCTTGTCTAACTCAATGAAACTATGAGCCATGCTGTGTAGGATCACCCAAGATGAACAGGTCATGGCAGAGACTTCTGACAAAATGTGATCCACTGGAGAAGGGAATAGCAAGCCACCTCAATATTCTTGCCTTGAGAACCCCATGAACAGTATGAAAAGACAAAAAGATATGACACTGAAAGATGAACTCCCCAGGTCGATAGGTGCCCAATATTCTACTGCAGAGCAGTGGAGAAATAACTCCAGAAAGAATGAAGAGACAGAGCCAACGTTAAAATAACGCCTAGTTGTGGATGTGACTGGTAATGAAAGTAAAGTCTGATACTGTAAAGGAAGATGATGCAGAGCCATCTGGAATGTTAGGTCCATGAATTGAGGTTAATTGGAAGTGGTCAAATAGGAAATGGCAAGAGTGAACATCGACATTTTAGGAATCAGTGAACTAAAATGGACTGGAATGGGCAAATGTAATTCAGATGACCATTATGTATACTACTGTGGGCAAGAATCCCTTAGAAAAAAATGGAGTAGCCCTCACAGTCAGCAAGAGTCTGAAATGCAGTACTTGGGTGCAATCTCAAAAATGGCAAAATGACCTCTGTTCGTTTCCATTGTAAACCATTCAATATCACAGTAATCCAACTCTATGCCCCAACCACTAATGCTGAAGAAGCTGAAGCTGGATGGTTCTATGAAGACCTACAAGACCTTCTAGAACTAACACCAAAAAAAAGATGTCCTTTTCATCATAGGGGCCTGGAATGCAAAAGTAGTAAGATACCTGGAGTAACAGGCACGTTTGGCCTTGGAGTACAAAGTGAAGCAGCACAAAGGCTAACAGAGTTTTGCCAAGAGACTGCACTGGTCATAGCAAATACCCTCTTCCAACAACACAAGAAATTACTCTACACATGGACATCATAAGATGGTCAATACTGAAATCAGATTGATTATACTCTTTGCAACTGAAAATGGAGAATTTCCATACAGTCAACAAAAACAAGACCAGGGGCTGACTGTGGCTCAGATCATGAACTCCTTACTGCAAAATTCAGACTTAAATTGAAGAAAATAGGGATAACCTCTAGACCATCCAGGTATGACCTAAATCAAATCCCTTTACAATTACACAATGGAAGTGAGAAATGAATTCAAGGGATTAGATCTGACAGACAGAGTACCTGAAGAACTATGGCTGGAGGTTTGTGACATTGTACAGGAGGCAACTGTACATAGTCAACAAAGTGATCAAGATCATCCCCAAGAAAAAGAAATGCAAAAGGCAAAATGGTTGCCTGAGGAGGCCTTACAAATAGTTGAGAAAAGAAGGGAAGCTAAAGGCGAAGGCAAAAAGAAAAGATATACCCATCTGAATATAGAGTTCCAAAGAATAGCAAGGAGAGATAAGAAAGCCTCCTAAAGTGATCAATGCAAAGAAATAGAGGGAAATAATGGAATGGAAGACTAGAGATCTCTTCAAGAAAGTTAGAGATACCAAAGGAACATTTCATGCAAAGATGGGCACAATAAAGGACAAAAATGGTATGGACCTAATAGAAGCAGAAAATATTAAGAAGAGGTGGCAAGAATACACAGAAGAACTATACCAAAAAAAAAAGTCCTAATGACTCAGATAACCATGATGGTGTGATCACTCACCTGTAGCCAGACATCCTGGAACACAAAGTCAACTGGGCCTTAGGAAACATCACTACAAACAAAGATAGTGGAGGTGATGGAATTCCGGTTGAGCTCTTTCAAATCCTGAAAGATGATGCTATAAAGTGCTGTTGTAGCCACGCCTTCCGGGAAACAAACTCACTCAGAAGGATGATGCAGATAGTGAAGAGCAGTTTATTACACTGGTGGGCCCAAGGTAATCTCCTCTTAGCCAAGGACCCTGATCAGCTTCTGTGAAAACCTTTTATACCCTATGTGTAGGTGCTCAAACCCATCTCCCCAAATTCCTTGAAACCTGCATAAACAAAGAAAGGTAGATACGATCACAATAGCCCCATCACTCATGTGTCATGTGCTTAAACAGTTAAACAATTGGTCATTAATCAATAAGCCAAGGTTATACTCTGATAAGTACAGAAAAAAAATTTATGACCTGTCCGGAGACAGGGGTGATTAGCATATGTTTTCTCTTAGGTGATGAGTAACCTAGATACGACTCTCAAGGTTCCTTTGTCCGGAGGGGGTCTTATCCTTCTGTTGGTATGTCGTTTCCATAGGCACTGAGCACAGAGTTCAGAGTCCACGGAAAAGGTGGCCAAGCTTGGCCAGCACTGAACAGGCCTACGATGGAGTCCAGGCCCTACGGTTTCCTCCTTCAGTGCTATACTCAATATGCCAGCAAATTTGGAAAATTCAGAAGTGGCCACAGGACTGGAAAAGGTCAGTTTTCATTCCAATCCCAAAGAAAGTCAATGCCAAAGGATGTTCAAAGTACCACACAATTGCACTCATCTCACACCCTAGCAAAGTAATACTCAAAATTCTCCAAGCCAGGCTTCAACAGTACATGAACTGAGAACATCCAGATGTTCAAGTTGGATTTAGAAAAGGCAGAGGAACCAGAGATCATATTGTCAACATCCGTTGAATCTTAAAAAAAAAAAAAAGCTGAGAGCTCCAGAAAAAATCTACTTCTGCTTTATTGACTATGCCAAAGCCTTTGACCGTGTGGATCACAACAAACTGTGGACAATTCTTCAAGAGATGGGAATACCAGACCACCTGACCTGCCTCCTGAGAAATCTGTATCCAGATCAAGAAACAACAGTTAGCACTGGACATGGAACAACAGACTGGTTCCAAATCGGGAAAGGAGTATGTCAAGGCTGTATATTGTCACCCTGCTTATTTAACTTATATAAGTCCATCTTGCAGAGTCCGTCATGAGAAATGCTGGACTGGATGAAGCACAAGCTGGAATCAAGACTGCCAGAAGGAATATCAATAATATCAGATATGCAGATGACACCACCCTTATGGCAGAAAGCAAAGAGGAACTAAGAAGCCTCCTGTATAAAGTGAAAGAGGAGTGAAAAAGCTGACTTAAAACTCAACATTTGGAGGGAGAAGGGTTCAGGATGGGGAACACGTATATACCTGTGGCAGATTCATTTCGATATATGGCAAAACCAATACAATATTGTAAAGTTAAAAAAAAAAAAAAAACTCAACAGTCAAAAAACTAAGATCATGGCATCTGGTCCCATCACTTCATGGCAAATAGATGTGGAAATAATGGAAACAGTGACAGACTTTATTTTCTTGGGCTCCAAAAGCACTGCAGATGGTGACTGCAGCCATGAAATTAAAAGATGTTAGCACCTTGGAAGAAAAGCGATGACCAACCTAGACATCATATTAAAAAGCAGAGACATCACTTTTCTGACAGAGGTCTGTCTAGTCAAAGCTATGGCTTTTCCAGTAGTCATGTTTGGATGGATGTGAGAGTTGGACCATAAAGAAAGCTGAGTACCGAAGAATTGATGCTTTTGAACTGTGGTGTTGGAGAAGACTCTTGAGAGTCCTTTGGACTGCAAGGAGATCAAACCAGTCAATCCTAAAGGAAATCAGTCCTGAATGTTCATTGGAAGGACTGATGTTGAAGCTGAAGCTCCAATACTTTGGCCACCTGATGCGAAGAACTGACATCACTGACAGCATTGAAAAAGACCCTGATGCTGGGAAAGATTGAAGGCAGGAGAAGGGGACAACAAAGGATGAGATAGTTGGATGGCATCACCGACTCGATGGACATGAGTTTGAGCAAGCTCTGGGAGTTGGTGATGGACAGGGAAGCCTGGGGTGCTGCTGTTTACGGGGTCACAAAAATTCAGACACGACTGAGTGACTGAACTGACAACCTACCTTCTCAACTAGATTATACAACTGTCACTTACAATATCCATCCTCAGGGCAGTTTCCCTGATGCTTTTTCCAGATTAGTTAAAAGTCTTTCAGTTGCATTGCCAGGAATTCAACACAAACTGGCTTAAACAAAGTAGGGAATTTGTTGGATCATTGTATTATTTATCCACTGCTAGGTAACCAATTATGAAACTCGGCAGCTTAAAACAGTAAACATTTATTATCTCACAGTTTCTATGGATCAAGAATCTAGGCACAGCTTAGCTGGGCACCTGTGGCTCATAGTCCCTCACTAAGATACAGTAAAGGTGTCGGCCAGGACTATAGTCATTTCAAGGCCCTCCCGGGGGAGGATTCACTTCCAGTTTCACCTCCATGGCTCTGGGAAAGCCTCAAGGTCTCATCAACTATTGACATTAGTTCCTTGCTGGCTGGAGGCCATCCTTACAACATAATACCTATCTCCTTGCATGAGGTCAGGGAAGGATGGGGGTGTGAAGGGAGGGTAGAGAGGGTCAGCCCAAAATGGAAGCCACATCCCATCCCTTCTGCCATATTCTACTCACTAGAAGCAAGTCACTAAATCCATCTCATACTCAAGAAGAGTTGATTACACCAGGGCATGTATTAGTTATCTCTACCTGGAGGTAGAGATCTTTAAGGGGCATCTTCAGAGCCAAGTTTAGAACCTAAGTCTCCTGAGACTGAAGCAAGTTATGCCCGTTATAGGTTTGCAAGTACTGTGAAGGTTTATAATAGACTTTGGAGCTCTACCCCAGCCTGAGCATATGGGAGGAGTCTGTGGCGCTCGGTATAAACAGCCCTCGCTGGGACACGCACACACACACAGTTTGCGGAAGCTGTGGTAAGTGCTTCCTCCTTCAGCGCATGATCTGAAAGTAGATCATCATGGCGAGCCCAAGGAGACATACAGATGACTGGGCTCCGCAACCTTTCTCCAATAAGCCACCGAAGAGTCAACCACACATATTCTCTCCCTATCTATGGACCCTTCTCCTCTTCTTGCTCTTGGGTAAGTCCACACTGTGGCCACTGGTATTCCAGTGAAGCTGGTCACATTTTTTCTGGGGATTCTAGTTATTTAAGGGCTTCCCAGGTGGCACAGTGGTAAAGAATCTGCCTGCCAATGCAGGAGCCGCAGGAGCTGTGGGTTCCATCCCAGGGCTGGAAAGAGCTCCTACAGGAGGAAATGGCATCCCATTCCAGCATTCTTGCCTGAAAAATTCTGTGGACAGAGGAACCTGGTGGACTATTGTCCTTGGGGTCACAAAGATTCAGACATGACTGAGCAACTGAGCATGGCACACAGCACTAGTTGTTAAAACCAGGAAACTGTCTCCTTTTGGTAATTTTTCTGCAGGTTCCACCTTACTGTGAGCTGTGTGTGTGTGTGTGTGTGAATATACATAGTTACACACCATGAGTAGGTGAATTTCTAGCCCCAGACTCAAATAACCCCAGGTTCAGACTCTATTCCTCTTGCTCTTACATTTTCAGGATAAGAAATGCTGCACAATGAGTTTGTTCCCTATGCAATGTGGGTAAGACCTGCAGAGGGATACCAGAAACTTGTCCTGATAACAAATCACCTACCAGTTTCCATGGGAGGGATAGGACTGCTGCTGCTGCTAAGTCGCTTCAGTCGTGTCCGATTCTGTGCAACCCCATAGATGGCAGCCCACCAGGCTCCCCCATCCCTGGGATTTTTCCAGGCAAGAACACTGGAGTGGGTTGCCATTTCCTTCTCCAATGCATGAAAGTGAAAAGTGAAAGTGAAGTCGCTCAGTTATGCCCGACTCTTCACGACCCCATGGACTACAGCCTACCAGGCTCCTCTGTCCATGGGATTTTCCAGGCAAGAGTACTGGAGTGGGGTGCCATTGCCTTCTCCAGATAGGACTGCTGGAGCTTCTTTTTATATCCTGCCTTGTTTATCACATGTTTGGAGGCTTCACCGGGGATCTCAAGATGGTCTGGTGGCCCTCAGCTAGTTGGCTTCTATCTGAATATCCTTTCTCCCCAACATTCTACCTCCCCATGAAGGCCCAATTTCTGCTAGTTTCTGGGAACTTTTCTCAGGAGCATGGCCTGAGCCACCTCTCTCCAGTGGGCAGAGCTGACCCAGTACCCAGAAAGGGTCTCAACCACTGACACAGTGGTAGCTACTGTCCCTCTGGAATTCTGCTTCCTCATCAGGGATTTAGAGAGGATAATGCAGGAGCACTAAGGGCCTGACAGCAGTAAGGATGAAGTTAGTGGCCGAGCAGTGAGGAGAATTCTAGAAAACTCTCAGATGCATGTGTAGGGGTAGAGGGACCCTAGACCTCAGGCTGGATTTCAGTCCAACCTGTCTTCACTTTCTATTTCATCTTTGTTCACCATAAGAACACAGGTAGCAGCAAAGCTATTTATATTCACACTCAACTCTTGGGGTGCTTCCTGGTTGTGTTGGATAAACCTGGAATTAGCCACATTCAACGGCATCCAGATGGTCAACACAGTGAATTTCAAACAGTTCAGGGCATCTCCCTCTGCCTGACACCACCAGTTAGGGCGACCTCAAGCCTCACTGTTTTGGTCTAGAAGGCAGTTTTCTTGATTCTTCTGTGTTTCCAAGGAGTGATTTCAGGAACTTAGGAGGCAGTAGTGTGAACAAGTCCAACCCCCTGCCCCCAGGTTTAATATAAGGAATATTCAAAATTAAGTCCTTGTTCCATCATTTATCAGGTGTGTGAGCCTCTATTTCTTAAGTGTAGAATACAAACAATAAAATGTACTATGCAAGACTGTTTTATAGATTAAGGATGTATGTGTAAGTGCTTGGCATACAGCTGGTGGAAGCTGTGTTTGTTATTATAATAATCACTGTTATAAGTACATTATTCAATAAATATTAAAGGATGGGCAAGTCAAATTCAGTTATCAAAATCTTTAAACCTTCCCTTTAATAACTTGTCAAACAATGTAGTTTAAGATAAGATGGATGATACCTGCAACTCCTCTATGGGACCTATGTAGCACTGCTTGCTGCAATAAGATCTGACCTGTAGGAACCACATCTTGCTCCTCCTCCCACTGACATGTGTGAGTTTTTGTTTACCATTGCTGTGAGGACAGACAAGGTCAAGACATATTCATATGCTCCCAGCCAAGATCTACCACCTTCTGGGCTCCCAGGATGGGGTAGTCAGTGCTTCCAGCCTCTATACCCCAGGGTATCATCTACCCAGAATCTGGGTTCTGCCACTGATCAACCCTGTAATCTCAGGCAAGTGGCTTAAACTCTAAATTTCAGCTCCTTATCAGAAAAAAAAGGGCTTCTTATGAGATTAATTTTGAGAATTCAAATGAATGATTTCTACAAAGTGCCTAATACACACGTAGCAATTATAAGCAGGGTGTTCTGGATGACAAGAGCTCTCTTTTAGGCAACCAAATCACCATAACATCAGCTGAGCTGAGCTTCTGTCTTCTGAATCTGCCCCAGAGTCTACCTGAACAGACCCCTTCACATCCAGGGTGTCTAGTCCTGTGTCCTACCTGGCAGCCTCTCCAGAAGGTCCAAGTGCTCAGCTGATGGGGGTCTGAACAGAAACCACTCCCCTGGCCTGCACCAGGCTCTACTCTGCGTCTATGTTTTCTGTGACCTTTAAGCTTTAAGAACATACTTCAAATTTTCCCATCCTTCCCAGCTATTCTTTGGCCTCTCCACTCTCTCCAACATTCTCTACATATTTTTCTTTCTTTCTTTCTTTTAATATAAATTTATTTATTTTAATTGGAAGCTAATTACTTTACAATATTGTATTGGTTTTGCCATACATCTACATGCATCCACCACAGGTGTACACGCGTTCCCCTTCCTGAACCCCCCTTCTACCTCCTTCCCCATACTATCCCTCAGGGTCATCCCAGTGCACCAGCCCTGAGCATCCTGTATCATGCATCAAACCTGGACTGGCGATTCGTTTCACATATGATATTATACATCTTTCAATGCCATTTTCCCAAATCATCCCACCCTTGCCCTCTCCCACAGAGTTCAAAAGACTGTTCTATACATCTGTGTCTCTTTTGCTGTCTTGCATACAGGGTTATTGTTACCATCTTTCTAAATTCCATATGCGTTAGTATACTGTATTGGTGTTTTTCTTTCTGGCTTACTTCACTCTGTATAATAGGCTCCAGTTTCATCCACCTCATTAGAACTGATTCAAATATATTCTTTTTTTTTTAATTTTTTTAATTTTATTTTATTTTTAAACTTTACATAATTGTATTAGTTTTGCCAAATATCAAATTGAATCCATCACAGGTATACATGTGTTCCCCATCCTGAACCCTCCTCCCTCCTCCCTCCTCCCTCCCCATACCATCCCTCTGGGTCATCCCAGTGCACTAGCCCCAAGCATCCAGTATCGTGCATCGAACCTGGACTGGCAACTCGTTTCTTATATGGTATTTTACATGTTTCAATGCCATTCTCCCAAATCTTCCCACCCTCTCCCTCTCCCACAGAGTCCATCAGACTGTTCTATACATCAGTGTCTCTTTTGCTGTCTCGTACACTGGGTTATTGTTACCATCTTTTAAATTCCATATATATGCGTTAGTATACTGTATTGGTGTTTTTCCTTCTGGCTTACTTCACTCTGTATAATAGGCTCCAGTTTCATCCACCTCATTAGAACTGATTCAAATATATTCTTTTTAATGGCTGAGTAATACTCCATTGTGTATATGTCACCACAGCTTTCTTATCCATTCGTCTGCTGATGGATATCTAGGCTGCTTCCATGTCCTGGCTATTAGAATCGTGCTGCGATGGACATTGGGGTATACGTTTCTCTTTCAATTCTGGTTTCCTCAGTGTGTATGCCAGCAGTGGGATTGCTGGGTCGAATGGCAGTTCTATTTCCAGTTTTTTAAGGAATCTCCAGTGATCATGTATGGATGCGAGAGTTGGACTGTGAAGAAAGCTGAGCACCAAAGAATTGATGCTTTTGAACTGTGGTGTTGGAGAAGACTCTTGAGAGTCCCTTGGACTGTAAGGAGATCCAATCAGCCCATTCTAAAGGAGATCAGCCCTGGGTGTTCTTTGGAAGGAATGATGCTAAAGCTGAAACTCCAGTACTTTGGCCACCTCATGCAAAGAGTTGAATCATTGGAAAAGACTCTGATGCTGAGAGGGATTAGGGGCAGGAGGAGAAGGGGATGACAGAGGATGAGATGGCTGGATGGCATCACCGACTCATGGACATGAGTTTGAGTGACCTCCGGGAGATGGTGATGGACAGGGAGGCCTAGAGTGCTGCGGTTCATGGGGTCACAAAGAGTCGGACACGACTGAGCGACTGAACTGAACTGAACTGAAGGAATCTCCACACTGTTCTCCATAGTGGCTGTACTAGTTTGCATTCCCACCAACAGTGTAGGAGGGTTCCCTTTTCTCCACACCCTCTCCAGCATTTATTGCTTGTAGACTTTTGGATTGCAGCCATTCTGACTGGCATAAAATGGTACCTCATTGTGGTTTTCATTTGCATATCTCTGATAATGAGTGATATTGATCATCTTTTCATGTGTTTGTTAGCCATCTGTATGTCTTCTTTGGAGAAATGTCTGTTTAGGTCTTTGGCCCATTTTTTGATTGGGTCATTTATTTTTCTGGAGTCGAGCTGCAGGAGTTGCTTGTATATTTTTGAGATTAATTCTTTGTCAGTTACTTCATTTGCTATTATTTTCTCCCATTCTGAAGGCTGTCTTTTCACCTTGCTTATTGTTTCCTTTGTTGTGCAGAAGCTTTTAATTTTAATTAGGTCACATTTGTCTATTTTTGCTTTGATTTCCAATGTTCTGGGAGGTGGGTCATAGAGGATCCTGCTGTGATTTATGTCAGAGACTATTTTGCCTATGTTCTCCTCCAAGAGTTTTATAGTTTCTGGTTTTACAGTTAGATCTTTAATCCATTTTGAGTTTATTTTTGTGTATGGTGTTAGAAAGTGTTCTAGTCATTCTTTTACAAGTGGTTGACCAGATTTCCCAGCACCACTTGTTAAAGAGTTTGTCTTTTCCCCATTGTATATTCTTGCCTCCTTTGTCAAAGATAAGGTGTCCATAGGTGTGTGGGTTTATCTCTGGGCTTTCTATTTTGTTCCATTGATCTATATTTCTGTCTTTGTGCCAGTACCATACTGTCTTGATGACTGTGGCTTTGTAGTAGAGCCTGAAGTCATGCAGGTTGATGCCTCCAGTTCCATTCTTCTTTCTCAAGATTGCTTTGGCTATTCGAGGTTTTTTGTAGTTCCATACAAATTGTGAAATTATTTGTTCTAGTTCTGTGAAAAATACCATTGGTAGCTTGATAGGGACTGCATTAAATCTATAGATTGCTTTTGGTAGCACACTCAATTTCACTATATTGATTCTTCCAATCCATGAAAAAGGTATATTTCTCCATGTATTAGTGTCCTCTTTGATTTCTTTCTATATATAGGTCTTTTGTTTCTTTAGGTAGATGTATTCCCAAGTATTTTATTCTTTTCGTTGCAATGGTGAATTGAATTGTTTCCTTAATTTCTCTTCCTATTTTCTCATTATTAGTGTATAGAAATGCAAGGGATTTCTGTGTGTTGGTTTTATATCCTGCAATTTCACTAGATTCATTGATTAGCTCTAGTAATTTTCTGGTGGAGTCTTTAGGGTTTTCTATGTAGAGGATCATGTCATCTGCAAACAGTGAGAGATTTACTTCTTCTTTTCCAATGTGGATTCCTTTTATTTATTTTTCTGCTCTGATTGCTGTGGCCAAAACTTCCAAAACTATGTTGAATAGTAGTGGTGAGAGTCGGCACCCTTGTCTTGTTCCTGACTTTAGGGGAAATGCTTTCAATTTTTCACCATTGAGGATAATGTTTGCTGTGGGTTTGTCATATATAGCTTTTATTATGTTGAAGTCTCCCTGGAGTCAGGAGTTTTCTGGTGTTCTCAGAATTTGGACTTAAGCCTCCTGCTTCTGGTTTTCAGTTTCACTTTTACTGTAGCCTCAAGACTTCTCCATCTATACAGCACCATTGATAAAACATCTAGGTTAAAGATGAAAAGTTTCTCCACAGTGAGGGACACCCAGAGAGGTTCACAGAGTTACATGGAGAAGAGAATAGGGAGGAGGGAGATAGAGGTGACCAGGATGAGATGAAGTGGAATCAAAAGAGGAGAGAGCAAGCTAGCCAGTAATCACTTCCTTATGTGAGCTCCACAGTCTGGACCACTCAGAGATATTCACGAAGTTACACAGAGAAGAGAAGAGGGAGGAAGGAGACAGAGGTGGCCAGGAGGATAAAGGGAAGAATCAAAAGAAGAGAGACAGATCCAGCTAGTAACCAGTTCCCTAAGTGTTCTCCACAGCCCAGAACACGCAAAGAGATTCACAGAGTTGGGTAGAGAAGAGAAGGGGGAGGGAGGAGATAGAGGTGACCTGGTAGAGAAAAAAGAGAGTCCAAAGAGGGAGAGAGCAGTCAAGCCAGTAATCTCACTCCCAAGTAAAAATGGGTACTGAAGATTGGGTTCTTAAAGGTACAAAATTGATAACAAATACCAAAAAGCAAAGATTAAAAATCTAGCGTAGAGGTTGGATTTTCAAAAATACAATATTAAAGAAAAAAAGTCACAAAAATTATAAAATATATATATATGAATTTGCTTTAAAAAAAATAGGGTCTCTCTTTTTTTTTGCAAAGCAATAGTAGGTTATAAAAATGAAAATTAAAGGAATAATAGAGGACTTAAAATTTTAAAAATTTAAAAATTAAAGAATGATAGTAAAAATATATCTAGGACTTTGTCTGGTGTTGTTGTGGGCAGTGTGGGGTCAGTTTATTTTTGGATAGTTTCTTGATCTGGCTTATATTTCTCAAGATCTATAGGCCCCTTCCTATGTAGTGGGTACTAACTACAGGGTTTTAATCTATTGCCTCTGTCACTTCCAAGGAGGTTCCCTCTGTTTTAGCTTCTTCTGTTTGCTGGTCTCTTCAGTGTCTAATTTCCACCCTGACACAAGGGGGCGGTGGTGGACACTTTTCTTAGGCTCACTTGTTCAGTCTTGCTGTGGGGAGGGAGGGACGCTGCAAACAAATAACACTGGTGTGTGCTTGCAGTATTTCAGCCACACTAGGTTTGCCACCTCTCACAGCTTAGGCTTAGGCTCTAGGTTGCTCTGCCGGGAACTGTCTAAGGCTGGCCCTGGGCTGCATGCACCTCCCAGGTCTAAGCCACTCAGGTTCAGGCACTCGGGTACTCCTCAGAGGTGCAGACTCAGTTGGGCCTGCATTTTGTGCCCTTCCCAGCTCAGAGCAGCTCAGATGACCAGGTGTTTGGCGAGCCTGGTTGCTGCAACTTATCGCCTTCCCTGTCCCTGCTGCTTGGTTTTCTGGGTGTACATCCGGCGCACCTTCTCAGGCGGATGTTGACTGTCCAGAATCCCAAGAAGTCTTGGTTAACAATGAAGCATGCTTGCAGCTTGGTAGATAATGCCTCTCTGGGGCCGTGATTGCCCCCTTCTGGCTCTGGCTGCCTGTCACAGGAGGGGGATGATCTGCAGCCAGCTAGCTCCGTTCAGTCCTTTGTTCTGTGAGCGGGCCTGGCAGTGTCTTATGTTAGGGCTTTTCACGTGGTAGCTATCCCACAGTCTGGTTTGCTAGCCCAATTTAGTTCCCTCAGATTGCCCTCAGAGCATTCAGGCCCTGTCCTTATTCTAAGCAATGTAGCCCGCTCCTCCCTGCCCAGCCCCCGCTTGCTAGTGGCAGATGCAGGCGTCTGCGCTGCTTCTCTGCTGGGGGAGTTACCATTGGGCACGTAATCTGTGGGTTTTAATTATTTATTTATTTTTCCTCCCGGTTATGTTGCCCTCTGTGGTTTCAAGGCTCACCACAGGCTCGGCAGTGAGAGTGTTTCCTGGTGTTTGGAAATGTTTCTCTTTTTTAAGACTCCCTTCCAGGGATGGAGCTCGGTCCCTACCTCTTTTGTCTCTCTTTTTATCTTTTATATTTTTTCCTACCTCCTTACAAAGTCAATGGGCTGCTTTTCTGGGCGCCTGATGTCCTCTGCTGGCATTCAGAAGTTGTTTTGTGGAATTTACTCAGCGTTCAAATGTTCTTTTGATGAATTTGTTGGGGAGAAAGTGGTCTCCCTGTCCTATTACTCCGCTATCTAAGGACCACCCGTCTCTACATATTTTTCGACCCAAAATTCCTGGTGGGAATAGTCTGAGTCCTGAACCCATCTGACTTAGTCTAGGGTTTACAGAGCACTCTTGAGAGCCTTAGAAGCCTGGAATCTGGGAATCCAAGCTGGAGTCACTCAGCAGAACACGCAAGGCCTCTCCAAGGAAATAAGCTGCTGTAGCCAAATGTCAGGCCTCTGGAAGCCTTGGAAATAATGGTTATCAGGGATCTGAGTCTTTCCTGAGAAGAGGAAATCAGGTGCTTAATCAATGCTACCTACTATTCCCAACCCCAAGTCTTTTTTCTAAGGATAGACCAGATTTTCCTGGCCATGCCAAAGTTAAGTTAGAGATTCCCTGGACATTGAGGAAAAGGTAAGGTGATAATAGAGGTGAAAGATGCTTTTTTTGTTCCCAATATTTTATTATGAAAACTCTCAAACATACAGAAAACTGGAAAGTATTTTGCAGTGAACACTCAGATACCTCCCATCTCAGTTCTCCCATTGGGGTTTTACTTTTCTTGCTATATCACACACCTATTCATTTATCCACCAGTTTAGTCATCCATCAATACATCTTGGTTTTTTGTTTTTTTTTTAAGGTGCTGCTTTTTTACTTCATTAGTCCTTTATGATTTACAGCAACCTGATTTTATTTCATCTCTAACACATTTCTGGAGGAAGATGGTACAGGTGGGACATTTCTAGCTTATAGATGAGTAAACTAATTCTCAGGGAAATTCAGAAATTCATCCAAAGTCACTATTCTCATTTCTTTGTGGAATAGAAGCCTATAAAGTCTTTTGTACTGATTATTGTAGCTACATTCATGAGAGAGAACGTCAGGTGAGTGAATGAATAACTTTGCTAAGCAATGGATCTAGAGGGAAGGCGGCCAAAATATCATCTCATTTCTCAACATCTAGCATTATCAGCATGTGTTTTTATAATGAATGAATGACTGTGTGCATGCATGCATGAATAAACAAACAAATGAATGAATGCTGGCTAGAGAATCCCAGCTGCTTCTCCAAGTCCCTCTTTTGTCTCTGCAGGGCAAGGAGCCTCTGAAAAAGACTCAGCCTCAACAGTGGTGAAAGCCATTGTAGGGGGTTCAGTGATTCTCTCCCTCAACATTTCAGTGGATGCAGAAATTGAGCAAATCACCTGGAGTGGTCCCAAAGACGCTTTGGTTTTAGCATTCCCAAGTGGAGAGATTTTGTTTTTAGACAAAAGCTACAAAGGGCGAATAAACATCCCAAAAAACAACTCTTTGTCTATTAACAAGCTGACTCTGAAAGATGCTGGTTCATACAAAGCCCGGATAAACCAAAAGGGATCTGAAGACATCAATGAGAGATTCATCTTATATATCTATGGTGAGTTCTAAAGAGCGAGTGTGAGCTTTGACCTTTTATTTTTAAAAGCAGTCTTTTTTCCTCTTCAGGAATTTATCTAAGATGAAGAGAGCAATGATATTGGCCATTTTCACCCAATTCCATAAATACAGATGTCAAGAGTGAAAAACAACCAAAATATGGTTAAGAGCCATTTGGATTTTTCTCTCTGTTAATATCCTTTATCCATCTGTATTAGCTTGTTAGAGTTGCCATAACGAAATATCACAGACTGGGTCATTTAAACAACTGAAATTCGTTTTATCACAATTCTGGAGGGTTGAAGCCTGAGATCAAGGTGTCAGTGAGCTTGATTTCTTCTGAGCCTCACTCCTTGGCTTGCAGATGGCCACCATTTTGGCGTGTCTTCACATGGTGTCCCTCTGTCTGCACGGTCTGTGTCTTACTCGCCTCTTTTTTACAAGGACACCAATCGTACTGGATTAAGGCCCACATTACAACCCCACTTTAACTTAATTATCTCTTTAAAGGCTCTGTCTCCAAATACAGCCACATTCTGAGGCACTAGGGATTATGACTTCAACATAGGAATTTTTATTCATCCCACTGAATAAAAATAAAAATAGCACTGTGGTCTCTGGTCCCCAAAACTCTTGTCTTTGTCACAAAGTACATTCGCCTCATCTCAACAGCCCCCAAAGTCTTAACTCATTCCATCATCAAATTCAAAATCTTATCTAGATATCATCTAAATCATATGTAAGTGAGATTTGAGGCAAAATTCCCCTCCAATTATAGACCTGTGAAACCAGACAAGTTACCTGCTTTCATGTTGGCACAGGGACATGATAGACATTTACATTCCAAAAGGGAGAAATTGGAAAGAAGAAAGGGGTCACAGGTCCCAAGCAAGTCTAACCCTATTAAGGCAAATTCCATTAGATTTTTAAAAATTTTATTGGGGTATAGTTGATTTACAATGTAGTGTTAGTTTCAGATGTACAGCATAGTAAATCTGTTGCACATGTATGTATATCCACTCTTTCTTAGATTATTTTCCCATATAGGCCTTTACAGAATATTGAGTAGAGTCCCTGTGCTATACAGTAGGTCCCTATTCGTTAATCTATTTTATATGTAATACTGTGTATATGTCAATACCAATCTCCTAATTTATCCTTCACCCTCTCTGGTAACCAGAAGTTTATTTTTTACATCTGTAACTCTATTTCTGTTTTACAGATAAGTTCATTGTTAAGATTCCATGTATAAGCAATATCATATGATGTCTTTCTCTGTTTGACTTATTTCACTCAGTGTGACAATCTCTAGGCCCATTCATGTTGCTATAAATGGAATTATTTCTTTCTTTTTTTTATGACTGAGTACCACATCTTTTTAAGGTTCAAGAACCACCCCCACCAACACTCCCCGGGCCTACATCCTTTAGGCCCATGATGCCAGTGGCAGACCCATTAACCTCTGAACTTCCCATGGGGTCATTCTCCTCTTTTCCTCAAGGATAAGGGATGATATCAGCTAGATATCTCTACTGGCTCATTCTTGAAAACCCCCCAAATCTGATAGCCTTCCTTCATTTAGCGCCATCTGTGTCTGTTTAGTCCAAGCTGGCAGAATTTCTACTTGGATAGTTAATTGGATCCATGAATCACACCATTGTCTATCCATACTCTCAGTGTTTTCTCCAGACACAAATTCTCATTTTTTTTTTTTTTTGCAAAATAGCTAGGTTGAGACTTTTCCAAATCTTCAAATTCTGGTTTCTCTTGCTTAACAATTCCTTCCTCAATTTATCTTTCCTTTCTGACATTTTACTATGAGCAAAAGGAGAATACAGGCTTCTGGGGTAGTTCAATTGGTAAAGAATACACCTGAAATGCAGGAGGCCTGGGTTCAATCCCTGGGTTGGGAAGATCCCCTGGAGGAGGGCATGGCAACCCACTCCAGTATTCTTGCCTGAAGAATTCCACAAACAGAGGAGCCTAGCAGCCTATGGTCCATGGTGTTGCAAAGAATCGGGCTCAACTGAGCGACTAAGCACAGCACAAAAGGAGAAAACAAGTAGTGCCCTCAGCACTTTGCTTGGAGATCTCCTTAACTGAACAGTAAGTTCATCACTTAAATGTTCAAAAGTAGAACACAATTTGTCTAAGTTCTTTGCTGCTTTATAGTAAGTATCACTTTTCCTCCAATAACATGTTCTTCATTTTCAACTAATACCTTACCGGGAATACCATTAATGTTTATATTTCTACCATTGTTATGTTGATTATAATATATGTCTATCTCTCAGATAATAGAGGCTTTCTCTACAGCTGTCTTCTTTCCTTTTAAGCTCTTACCAGAATCACCTAACCCTAACATCCCTATTTTTATGAACAGTCTCTTGAAGACAGTCTAGGCTTTTTCTCACATGCATCTTAAAACTCTTCCAGCTTCTATCCATTAATCAATCCCAAAGTCACCTCAACATTTTTGGGAATTTGTCATATAGCACCCCAGGTCTGGTGCAAAAGTCTGTATTGGTTTGCTAGGGCTGTCATAACAAAACAGCACAGACCGAGTGACTTAAACAAGAAAGATTTATTTTTTTTCACAAGTCAGAAGGTTGGTTAAGATGTCAGCAGGTTTGGTTTCTTCTGAGGCCTCTTTCCTTGGCTTGCATACAGCCACCTTCTTTCCCTATGTCCTCAGATGGTTATCTCTGGCTGTATTGTCTTTATCTCAGTCTCCTTTTTAGTTCTTTTTAATTTTAATTAATTTATTTATTTAATTGGAGGCTAATTACTTTACAATATTGTAGTGGTTTTTGCCAAACATCGACATGAATTAGCCACAGGCCCACATGTGTTCCCCATCCAGAACCCCCCTCCCACCTCTATCCCCATCCCATCCCTCTGGGTCATCCCAGTGCACCAGCCCTGAGCACCGTCTCATGCATTGAACCTGGACCAGTGGTCCACTTCACATATGATAATATACACGTTTCAACGCTACCCTCTCAAATCATCCCACCCTCACCTTCTCCCACAGAGTCCAAAAGACTGTTCTTTACATCTGTGTCTCTTTTGCTGTCTCACATATAGGGTCATCATTACCATCTTTCTAAATTCCATATATACGCTTTAGTATACTGTATTGGTGTTTTTCTTTCTGACTTACTTCACTCTGTATAATAGGCTCCAGTTTCATCCACCTCATTTGAACTGATTCAAATGCACTCTTTTAATGGCTGAGTAATATTCCATTGTGTATATATACCACAGCTTTCTTATCCATTCTTCTGCCAATGGACATCTAGGTTGCTTCCATGTCCTGGCTATTGTAAACAGTCCTGTGATGAACATTGGGGTACACGGGTCTCTTTCAATTCTGGTTTCCTTGGTGTGTGTGCCCAGCAGTGGGGTTGCTGGGTCGTATGGCAGTTCTATTTCCAGTTTTTTAAGGAATCTCCACATTGTTCTCCATAGTGGCTGTACTAGTTTGTATTCCCACCAACAGTGTAAGAGGGTTCCTTTTTCTCTGCATCCTCTCCAGCATTTATTGTTTTTTAGACTTTTGATAGCAGCCATTCTGACTGGCGTGAGATGGTACTTCATTGTGGTTTAGATTTGCAATTCTCTGATAATGAGTGTTGTTGAGCATCTTTTCATGTATTTGTTAGCCTTTTGTATGTCTTCTTTGGAGAAATGTCTGTTTAGTTCTTTGGCCCATTTCTGTATGTCTTCTTTGAAGAAATGTCTGTTTAGTTCTTTGGCCCATTTTTTGACTGGATCATTTTTTTTCTTGAATTGAGCTGCAGGAGCTGCTTGTACATTTTGAGATTAATTCTTTGTCAGTTACTTTGTTTGCTATCATTTTATCCCATTCTGAAGGCTGTCTTTAAATCTTGCTTATAGTTTCCTTCGTTGTGCAAAAGCTTTTAAGTTTAATTAGGTCCCATTTGTTTATTTTTGCTTTTATTTCCATTCTGGGAGGTGGGTCATAGAAGATCCTGCTGTGATTTATGTCAGAGAATGTTTTGCCTATGTTTTCCTCTAGGAGTTTTATAGTTTCTGGTCTTACATTTAGATCTTTAATCCATTTTTACTTTATTTTTGTGTATGGTATTAGAAAGTGTTCTAGTTTCATTCTTTTACAAGCAGTTGACCAGTTTTCCCAGCACCACTTGTTAAAGAGTTTGTCTTTTCCTCATTGTATATTCTTGCCTCCTTTGTCAAAGATAAGGTGTCCATAGGTGCGTGCATTTATCTCTGGGCTTTCTATTTTGTTCCATTGTCTATAATTCTGTCTTTGTGCCAGAACCATACTGTCTTGATGACTGTGGCTTTGTAGTAGAGCCTGAAGTCAGGCAGGTTGATTCCTCCAGTTCCATTCTTCTTTCTCAAGATTGCTTTGGCTATTCAAGGTTTTTTGTATTTCCATACAAATTGTGAAATTATTTGCTCTAGTTTTCTGAAAAATACCATTGGTAGCTTGATAGGGATTTCATTAAATCTATAGATTGCTTTGGGTAGTATACTCATTTTCACTATATTTATTCTTCTGGTCCATGAACATGGTATATTTCTCCATCTATTTGTGTCCTCTTTGATTTCTTTCATCAGTGTTTTATAGTTTTCTATATATATATATGTCTTTTGTTTCTTTAGGTAGATATATTCCTAAGTGTTTTATTCTTTTCATTGCGATGGTGAATGGAATTGTTTCCTTAATTTCTCTTTCTATTTTCTCATTGTTAGTGTATAGGAAGGCAAGGGATTTCTGTGTGTTAATTTTATATCCTGCAACTTTTTTTTTTAAGGACATCAGTTATGTTGGACTAGGGACCATCCTAATGACTTGATTTTAAATTAATTATCTTTGTTTCCAAATACAGTTCTATATTCAATCACAGTCCAAGGTACTGGGGGTTAAGACTTCAACATATGCATTTGGAGGGGGCACAAAATTAAGCCTATGGCTTAATTTTTCTATCATATCATTTGACCTTTTTTACTGATTTGTAGGGAGCTCTGTGTATATTAAGGAAATTGAATTCTATGCAGTTAAGAGAAACAGAAAGAACCAACTTAATATATACTAATATACAACAATTTCCAAAATATATTATTAAAATTTTTTAAAGCTTCAGGACTATATGTATAATATGCTATCATACATGTATCTATAACTAGAATATCTCTGGAAAGATCAACAAGAAATTCATAGCATTAATTCCCTCCAGGAACAATAATTCGTAAGGAGAAAAATTAGGTGGCTAGGGGCAAGAGAGCTTGTTTCTTTGTGTGTGTGTATGTATACCTTTTGTATCTTTGCAATTTCAATTTTATATATTGCCTATTCCAAAAAAAAAAGAAAGTGAACTTACACACACACACACGCACACACACACACACTGTGAACAGAGGAGGTGGCACAAAAGGGAAGGAGAGGACCAGGAAAAAAGTTCGAAACCAAAATGGGTTCCAAATTTAGACCAAAAGCAAGGGCAACTCAAATTATAGACGCAGAGCTTCCAATTCCCTAGAGTCTGAGGCTAGCTCAATTCATTCATTTATTAATATTTACCAGATTCATGAGTGCCTTTCATGGGTCAGGCAGGTGCTGGATGTTCAGGTATGGATTCTGGCTCTGTCTTTGAGGAATTCACAGACTGGTGGGGGAGAGAGAGTATTCAGACTATCATCATGTTGAGTCACAGTGATAACCCCTGTAGAGGGTACTAGGTAAGCACAGAGGAAAGGCACTCAACCTTTGTGGGAAACTAAGTAAAAAAGAAAGAAAAACTTCCCACAGGAACAGACAGTGCTGGCCTCTCCCTTCCTCCCTCTGCTGCTCTACCATCCCCATCTTTTCTCTTTAGCCCTTTCCTGCTGGGGAAGCAGTCAGAGTATTTTCATTGCCATTGTCCTTGCAGAACAGCTGCAGGAGCCCCAAGTCACCATACAGTCTGTGAACGTGTCTGAGAACGCCTCCTGTACCATCACCCTGGTATGCTCTGTGGAGGGGGCAGGGGGAGATATTCAGTACAAATGGACTTCGAGGGATCCTCATGCTTCTGAATCCTGGGGGCACCCTACTCTCACCATCTCCTGGTTGCCCTGTGATGCAGACCTACCATACACCTGCACAGCCAAGAACCCGGTCAGCCAGAGCAGCTCCCACCCTGTCCATGTCTCGCAGTTCTGTACAGGTAACTGGCTCCACTAAGGCCCAGAAATAGTCTAAGCAGCTATAGAGTCTAAACCCCAGGATTCTGGCAGGACACAGATGAAGTAGCAAGGTAAGAGAACAGATTTGCAGATTCCTTTTTCTCTACCCTCAAGAGGCTAAGAGAGACTGACAGGGGACTTAGGCACTCCCAGGGCACTGTGAAACCCTAAGAGTCTGCAGAGAGAGGGAAAGAAAGTATAGATGCAGAAATCTAGATTGCTCTTTGCTGGGGTAGGGGTGTCTCCTAGGTGTCCTCAAAAGGGCAGAGAGGCAGGAGAGGCCTGGGTATGCCCTGGGCAGAGCAAGGTGCTTACTTGTGCATGACAAGTGGCCATGTGAAAGCAGCAGGGATGCCTCATCAGAAAAGCGGGGGAAGGGATCCTGGGCAGGAGGGTCTCTGGGACTTAAGTCCCTTCAGGCAGGCTGAGGGTCAAAGGGTCAGGACCAGTGGCTGAATTTGCAATATCTCATCTCTGACTACAGATCTAGGAGCCTCCCGAGGAGGACCAATGGGGAAGACGGTTCTGGGGGTCCTGGGGGAGTCCATCACCCTGTCCCTGGCACTCCGGGACAGTCAGCACATAGACAATGTTGTCTGGATATTTAACACGTCTATTATCAGCAAAGAGTGGAGAGAAGAAGCAACAGCCAATCAGCTCATTGAGTTCAAGGATCCAGATCAGAACACAGTGTGGGTCTCGAGCCAAGACTACTCTCTAAAGATTGTCCAGCTGAAGATGGAGCACGCTGGCCTCTACCAAGCTTACTTGTGCTCAAATGCCAGAGTTGCCAGTGTGAAGCACATCAATCTGCGCATTTACCGTGAGTTTCTGAGTTGAACACCCATCATTAGATTCCTTTCCTGAAAGATTTCTCTCTTTGCTTCCTATCCCACCTCCCTCCTCCTACAAAATGCCTCAGACCACTAGGACGACTACTCAGTTCACACCAGTCAGTTCACGGGAGGACAATACAACCAGCAGATAGGCAAAATCTCCCTGCTCGGAGCCCTCTTCTTCTAAGCTATATGGTATATATAGCCTAGAAGAGAGTTCCAGTTAACCCTCAACCAAGCAACTTTCAGTACTTGCCCTGTCCTGCATTGATGGTGGGACCAGGAACTCTCCAACCTGTATTTTTATAGAACATTGCAATTTTGTATAAAGGCAAAGCTGGCTGGGATAAAATCATAGAAGACTGTGGAGAAAGTCTTCCTGTGAGCTCCAAGAGCTTGGAAGGGTACTCACCTTCCCTAAGTGTGAGGGACAGAACTCACAGTCTCCCTCCTCCACCTTGGGCTTCACTGGAGCTTGGCTGGACAGTTTGTGTAATTTGTATTTGCCAGCTCCTTCACCTGTACCATTCAGACATGGTCAACCTATTTCATGCGTGGGCATCTTGGTGTCTCAGTACTTGGGAAAGGAGTCACAATCCATGATGCTGTTAAAATACGTAAGTCAGCTAGTTCACATCTATTGTTGCCTACTGTGACTCAAATATCAAAGAAGCAGGAAGAAAACCTAGTAAAAGGAATAAGAAACTGGGAACAAAGGGTGCCAGCCATATGTTGCTTTTAAAATTGCTAGTATTTATTAAGTACTTACTCTGTGACAGTGCTCTGCTCTCCTTTCTGTATTCCTTATCTTGTGTAAGTAAACAAATTCGATGATGGGACCTCAGAATGTAAGCCTTGGAGGGTCTCAGGGCAGGTGGAAGCATTGTGCTTATCTGCGCTGATTGGTTTGCTTGTTCTTTGCGGTATACCATATAGAATGATGCGGTATGTTTTTTCACCTTTCATTAACTCCTCTATTTCACATATCTGAGCATCAAGTGATAAGCTGAGATTTCATAGCAACCAAAGGAAAGGCCAGGTGAACCTTCCCAGCCCTAAGGCAGTGTCAACACATAACTTCATGAATATATTTTGAATGGTCTCTTCCCAGTAGGCAGGCCTGACTCCACATCTGGTCTGCCTTTCTCCTCACACAGAGAGGCTGAAGAAGCCAAATGTCATGAGGAGCCTCAGGCTCACAAAGGACGGCATCTGCAAGGTCAGCCTGACATGCTCAGTGGAGGACAGTGGACACAATGTGACATATGGATGGACCCCTCTGCCTAAAGGAGCTGTCATTTCCCAAGGGGGCGCTCACCTCAGCATGTCCTGGAGAAGTGGAGAAAAACACCCCAACTTCACCTGCACAGCCAGCAACCCTGTCAGCAACAGCTCCCAGCAGTTTCTTTCTAGGGACCTCTGTCCAGGTTGCTCCCCATCTTTGTTCAGCCAAACCTCAGAGGGGTCCTTGGACCCAAGAGTTTTCCTTCCGAGTGGTTCTTTATGAAGTGCAGCAAGCAGAGTGAGAGTCTTTAAAGCAGCACATGCCAATAGAAATATAACAAAAGTCACATAGTGAGTGAAGTGAAGTCACTCAGTCATGTCTGACTCCTAGCAACCCCATGGACTGCAGCCCACCAGGCTCCTCCATCCATGGGATTTTCCAGGCAAGAGTACTGGAATGGGGTGCCATTGCCTTCTCTATATAAAAGTCACATAGGTAATTTAAATTTTTAAGTCATATGGAAAAGGCAAAAGCAAAGGTAAAATTAATTTTAATCACATATATTATTTTACCCAACATATCCAAAATATCATCCTTCAACATGTAATCAATACAAAGAATTATTCATAACATAATTTGCATTTCAGTTTGTATGAAGCCTTTGAAATCCAGGATGTACTTTACCCTTATGGCACATCTCAATGAAGATGCTAAATTCTCATAGGAAGTACTTGATCTGGATTCAGATTTCATAAAATTTGCCATTGAAAAAATATATTTATATCCAACTTGTTCCAAATATACTTAACAGTTTTTCAATTAGGAATTGAGTAACTGTTTTTAAATTTAAATTTTAATTAATTTAAATTAAATAGTTTAATTCCTCAGTCATACTAACCAAGATCACACAGCAAAAGCAGAATTGAGATTCAACATTCTGTGCTCTGCTCTTCGCTAAGGAGAAGCAGAAGGGGGAAAAAAGGAAATTTACCCAGGGTGTGAAAATGCTGAGTCAGGCTGTGACTGGCAAATGGGGTTAGAGCTCTGATCAATAGTAATCTGGACTCACTACCTAGAACTCTTCTTATGCTGTTTTTAGAGAAGGGCAGTGGTGTGATGGATAAGGGTGTTTTAGAGTCTGGCAGCCCACATTCAAGTCCCAGCTCAGGTTCTCTGTGATGCTGGGCAAGATAAACCTCTCCATCAAGGGTGGCGCCTGCCTTACTGCTATAATTTCTTGCTTAGAGGATGACTGCTCAATACACAGTTGTAGAATGAATGAATGAAAAGGAATATTTTCTGCAATAGTGTGGGATTTTAAGAGACAGGTAGGATGGCCATTCTGTTCTGTCCACAGTTTGCCCTAATTCTCTTGTTATTACTTATACTAATATCCCCCAATTCCTCTTCACAGGACCTGAGAGAAGCACAGAGTTTTGGATCGGGCTCTCCCTGGTGGTTCTTTTCATCCTTCTGAGCCTTGCGATCTCTGGCTGGTGCTTTTGGAAGCAACAAAGACGATGTGAGTTTCTGAGATCAGTGACATCTGCCAGCACTAGGCCATTTCCTTGGGACCTTTGGAGACATCCTTGTCCTCTTATAATCCCCTTCTCTCTCAAGACCTTATTTCTTCTCAGAGTGATCAGGGAGGGGTGTCAGTGGGGGCTCTTTAGTTGCAAATAATTGAAACCCAACTCAAACTAGCTTAGACAAAAAAGGGTGAGGAGAAGCACAAGGGGAGTGAGTTGTTATATGAGGGCTTATATGGTCAATCTTTGGGGAAGGAAGGGAAGAGCTGGCCTAGAGACAAACATCACCAGAGACTCAAAAGTCACTAGAGCGCTCCATCTTTCATCCCTATTTTTCCCTTTGAGCCAGCTTAGCTCTCTTTCTTCAGCCAACTGAAGGGCATGGTGGGTAAAATGTACCAAAACAGAGCAGCTAGTAGCTCCAGACTCACATGTACTAGTAGTTCAGACACCAGGACGGGGAGAAAGATGTTTCCCCACCAACTCAAATTTGAAGAACCTTAGAAACCTGATTGGCTCCACTGAAGTCATGTGACAATTGCTTGGACTAATCACTGTGGGCAATAAGATGAACTTTTGTGATTGGCAGCTCTTTCTGGAATATTGAAGGGAGATGGAGTAGTTTCCAGGAAGAATAGATTGGTTAGAACACAGGGTCCCTGGAAGAATTACTGTGAGTCAGCAAACCAAACTGATAAGTGGCTACCACAGAGGGATTATAGCTCTCCCTTCCAGAGAGATGGCAGGAGGCTGCAGAGCAGTCTCCTCAGCTGAAAATGACCCTAGACTCTGGCCATCCCTTCCTGTGGGCTTGTACTCACATCAGGGTTCACCTTCCTCCCAAAAGCCTTTTCCCTGTCTACATCTTCAGAAATCTCTCTCCCTCTCCTCTGACTCTCACAAAATCAGAGACTCTCTCCTCTCACAGCCCTGTTGACACTCCTTCTCTAACTTGGTTTCCCAGGGTCAGCCCCAGCTTTCAGTTCCAGTCAAGCTGAGACCTCAGTTGACACACCAGGTAATATGTCACCAATGACACAGACTGGGGCCTCAGGCCACATGGAAGCTCCAGAGCATGGCTACTTAGAATGTGATCTGCATGTGTGACCAGCAACATGAGTATCCCCAGGAGCTCGTTAGAAATGCAAATCTTGGGCATCACCCCATAACACTGAACATGAATCTGTATTTTAACAAGATCTGTAGGTGAATCACAAAACTGTTAAAGTTTGAGAAGCAACGTGCTAAAGGAAGGTGATTTGGGGAACAAAAGACACAAGGAGGCTGGACTCCTGAAAGATGGTAAACAGAGCTAAGGAAAGTTGTCTGTCCTCTGGCATCTCTAGGATTCCTCAGGCATTGACTGTCATTACTGCAGTGTGCCCCATGATGAGGATGAAGTTATTGGCTCCACTCCAAGAATGGAGAAACAAAGACCAGATGCAATAGTAAATCTGTGACAGAAGCAAAATTAACACTTCATTGAAATTAAAATTCATAAGACTTTCTAGTTACCTATTACCCAAGAGTATTACTGAGGCAGTGGTTTTTTGGTTTTTGAAAAAGCTAAGGAATGCTTTCTTCAAACACAATATTAGGCAACATCCCAAAAGTACAATGCATGTAAAAGTGGAGCTGTTCTGCTAAGCTTTGGGATGGAGAGCTGAGATGCCTGTACCCTACTCTCCCACCCTGGAATCTCAGTGTTCTAAATTGCCACCTTGAACTCTGGAGTTCTGGAGTTCTAAGGAATCCCCAAACCCTGGCCACTCAGTCAAACCCTTCTTTTAAAAAAAATCTTGGTCTCCGCTAGCCTGAAGTCTCCTTCCTTGGCATCCTGGGCACAAGAGGAAGAGTGAAAAAGTACTAGGGACACCACTGTCATCCGTGGCCCTCCTGCCTCCCCCAGCACCTCTCCTCAGTGCCCAAGTCCTGTTTCTTTCATTCCTCCATTATCACTTCAGCTGCCTTTTCTCTAAAGACTCTGCCACTGCCTGAGTTCATGCTGTCACCAATTTTTTGTTTTATTGAATAGGTTCTTTTTTTTTTTAATTGAAAAGTCAAATATTCACATGGTATAAATTAAAAATAATCCCCTCCTCCACAGAGTCCAAAAGATTGTTCTAAACATCAGTGTCTCTTTTGCTGTCTCCATATATGAAACGAGTCACCAGTCTAGGTTCGATGCACGATACTGGATGCTTGGGGCTAGTGCACTGGGACGGCCCAGAGGGATGGTACAGGGAGGGAGGAGGGTTCAGGATGGGGAACACGTGTATACCTGTGGCAGATTCATGTTGCTTTAAGGCAAAACCAATACAATATTGTAAAGTTAAAAAATAAAATTAAAAAATATATATATAAATAATCCCCTCCTTCTAAATCCCAATGCCCGGGTATTTCCCTGAAAAGACCCCTTTGGTAAGATATATGTATGTTTACATCCTTTGAGAGCATTTTCATGCATTTACAAGCTGTATATTTTTCCTTTGATCGCATATGCAAGAGTAATCTATCACATTTTTCTGAGTCTGCTTTTTTAACTTAATTGTAAATTAAGACTGACTCTCATTTATTCCATTCTACAGATACACCTTAACAAGTCTTTATTAACAGACATTCCCATTCCTTGTAACTTCTTCTCTAAAATATTATGATAGTTTCCTAACTAGCCATTCCCTCTTCAGATTTTCTCCTTTTTAGCCCTTCTGATCTCACTTTGCAAAGCCCAGTTATAACTGTTCTATAACCATCAATGCCTCCTTGTGGTCTTTGTCTGTTATTCAAAAGACAAGGTAACCTAGTGGTCATGTGTGTAAATTCTTTAATATTTATTTATGTATTTATTTTTGGCTGCATTAGGTCTTAGTTGCAGATGCTGGATCTTCGTTATGACACACAGGCTTCTCTCTAGCTGTGGCGCAGGCTCCAGAGCATGTGGGCTCTGCAGTTTGTGGTATGCAGGCTCTCTAGTTGTGGAGCATAGGTTCAGGAGTTGTGGTGCACAGGCTTAGTTGCCCTGTGACCTGTGGGATCTTAGTTTCCCAACCAGGGATCCAACCTGCATCCCCCAGTTGGAAGACAGATTCTTAACCACTGGACCACCAGGGAATTCCCAGGTGTATAAGATCTGAGGTTAGATAATGCTGTGTTTCAATCTTAGCTCTCCTCCTTTTTAGTGATCTTGGGCATTTCAGTCTCTAAACCTTAGTTTCCTTACTTTGCAAAATGAGGGCACCAACCTCTCAGCATTGCTGTGAGGACTGCAAGGGACAACAGGGAGTCCACAGTATGCACTCACTAGGAGATAACTCTGTGTGTCGGGGTAGGGAGGCTCAGACATGTCTGAATCTTTGAGACACCATGGACACAGAAGCCGGGGCTTCCTCTGTCCATGGGATTCTCCAGGCAAGAATACTGGAGTGGCTTGCCATTTCCTTCTCCAGGGGATCTTCCTGACCCAGGGATCGAACCTGCATGTCTTGTGTCTCCTGCACTGGCAGACACGTTCTTTACCACTAGCACTACCTGGCTTCCCAGGTAGATAAGTACTATTATCACTCAATATTGGGCCAGGTCACCTTTAGTCTACTTTTTTCCTATGTAAAACTCATAGGGGGCAGTATTGAGTAGCAGGTAAGAACATCAGGGACCAGACTACCTGCATTCAAATCCTGGCCCTCCCACTTAAACTTGGGCAAATTGTCAACCTTAATGTGCTCCGTTTCTTAACCTGTGAAACATAAATAAGGATAGTTATTATCTATGCTTAATGGGGTTTTATGCAGGTTGAATGAATTTGTTCATGAAAAGCATTGTTTTTAGAACACTGCCTGACACACAGTTGGCACCTAAAAAGTGTAAGCCATTATTATTCTACATGTAGATCAAATGGATCGATTGATATGCCCTAAAGGCAGTAGAGGTCCACCCAGTTGTTTAAAGCAGCCACCCATTCTGATTGTCCTATGCCCAAACCAGGTGGTTGCTAAATATTTTAAATATCATCCTTTCCCAAAAGAGAGGGTGCCTCAAGTTTCATATCTGCCTTTAATTATGCTGTTCTTTCCACCAAGAATCCACTTTCACTCATCGAAGTCCCAGTGTGAAGGCCCACCTTAATTCCGTCCTTTCATAAGCTCTTCTCTGCTCCTGAACTGGAGACTATGTCCACTCACACACTTTTCTCCTAGTTTTCCTATGACACTGTCAGAGCTGGCCTGACATAATTTGATTTATGTATGTATCTGACTCCCAGCTAGACAGTGTACTCCTTCAACACCAGGTCTAATTCACCTTTATGTTTGCCCAGAATACCTAGTTAACTTTATTCAACACGGCCAGTTTTGCTCACTGAGAGATGCTAAGTCCATCACATGTCACACTCGATGAATGCTTATCAAATGAATAAGTGAGTGCTTGAAAGAAAGGTGGAAGGGGGAGGGGAATGGAGCCCCATGAGGGAAGACAGGAAAACATCTTCCTTCTCCTCCAGTTCTCTAGGCCTCATCTGGGGTAGGAGTCAGAGCAGCTTGAATCCTTACACAAAGCAAGAGAGAGGAGGGTACTGGTACATCCTTTACCAGCCCTGAACAATGTGTTCCAGAGCCCACTGCTGGCCACACACTATACTCCATGCTTTCCCAAGGGTATGAGAAGCTGGACACTTTCCCTAAGACTGCCAGGCACGCCTCCGACAGCAGCTCTGACAGCAATGGAACGACTGAGGAGGATGAGGAGAGGACAGGGATGCACCAGCCCGTCAATGGAAGAGACCAGGTGTGTGACTCAGTCACTCGGGAGGACGCCGGACTTGACTCGGACTCTGAGGGCCAACCAGAGTACGATCTCGTCACTCCAGATAACATGGCACCAGCACTTGCGGTTGAAGGGGAAACAGTATACACTGAAGTGTTCCTTGACTTGCAGGTGAGCTCTTTTCATCAGTACACCTTCCCTTGCCCTTCCCTTCGAGGACCATCCAATATCCTGGAAGGCTAATCCCTCCAAACTGGGGGACAGGCACAGTGATGTGTGGGTAGAGAATTGTGATTCTATCCATGTTTACCAACCTCAGGGGCCCTCAAAGCAAAGGAACCCATCCCTCAGCTCCCAATCTTCTGCCATAAATAAGGGAGGTGCTGGGAAAACAGAGGTGCTGTCTGCACTGCACTAAGGCAGTGCCACCCTCTGTGTGAAATCAGAACCTGGAGAGGTGTTCCTTCACCTCAAGGACTGAGGGCAAATCTCTGGAAAACTCTTTTTGGGTGATTATGGACAGTCTGGTGTTGATCTGTTACAGGGAAAGACTCCAGTTCCTCAGAAGAAAGAGAATTCAGCCACAGTCTATTGCTCTATACAGAAACCTCAGAAGGTGAGAACAATTTTCTCTGCATCCTGAGGTCCATAAAGTGAGAGCCAGACCATTTTAACCGAAAGCAGAGGAACTTAAGCTCCACCCACTGTGCACTCCCTGACACACTCCTTGGTCCATAGAGATATTGAAACAATTATTCCTGATTTACATCTGTGCAGCCAAAAGCTGAACATTTCTAATTAATTTAATAATATATCGCTTGGTCTTAACGCTGACGAGAAAGAGAGTCTGTAAACACAAACACTACATTGTCCATATATGTTTCTAAATCTCTCTCTCATCCACCAAAATGGAAACTTTCCAAAACAATTGGAATATAACCAACAGTATAATGTCAAGATTTTTTGGAAAATGTGCTATTAATTACAGCACATTGGTCTCATTATAGTGTTAAAAGATCCCTTAAGCATAGAAATGGAGAAGGAAACGGCAACCCACTCCAGCATTCTTGTCTGGAGAATCCCATGGACAGAGGAGCCTGGTGGGCTACTGTCCTTGGGGTCGCACAGAGTCAGACACGACTGAGTGACTGAGCACTAACCATAGAAATTCCCGTTAATAATAAGTTCATATAAACTTTTATAGTTTATAAAACATTGACAAACATAGTCTCATCTGATCCTTATAATACCTCTGTAAGTGTGCTATCACGCAAATTTTATAGCCAGAGAAGCTGAAATTGAAGATACTAAGTTTGCCTAAGTACACAGAGCTAGTGGTTAGGAAACCAGAGTTTTTAATTAACCCTGAAAACTCTTAAACAATTAACTCTGATCTGAATCTGGCTGTCTGCTCCACTTTCATTTTCCTGAAAATATTGGGCCCATTCATACTTTAGCTTTCAAGTCTCCCCCAGAATTCCCTCCCTGTAAAATGTTCAAATAAGATTTTTTTTTAGCTCTCAAAGTTTTTCAGTTATGCTCCTTCTCTATAGTTGATGAATCAAACAGTAGATATTTATTGAATACCTTTTGTTTGCCCAGAACTGGGCTGAGTGCTCTGGGGATTCAGATATGTTTAAGGCACTAACCTTGACTTTTAAGACTTGTTATATTATCTATCTTTGATCTAGGAGAGTTGGAGTGATTTAGTAACTTGGATGGGGAGAGAAAATACTCTTCATGACTACATATTATGTACGCAGTTTCCAAGGGTTTTTCATACATTGGAAATGGTAGATAGGAACGACTTCAGAGGTAGACAGGAAAGGCTTCATGGAAAAAATAGTTTGGACTAGACCTTAAAAGACTGATAGAATCTGCTTGGTAAACACTTGTGCAACTATATAGTTTGATTCAACCATCTCCTGCCTCATGTCCTGATTTCTAGAGCATGGCCTAATGCTTAACCAGCTAAGAACTTTATCTTTGGCCTTGAAGCCTAATCTGTATTATTCACTACATTCCCAAAGCTGCTTGGGACTGGCCCTTCGTGTTTCGGTCAATTCTAGTCAATCTCAAAGCCATGGACATCAGTCCCTGCTCTGAGTTTCAGACAGGTCATGAGACCTCCTTTGTCTGATCAGTCCTGAATGACTCCTACACCACTCTAGGAACTTAAGATCCCTAAAACCACCCTCACCCACAATATAAGTGAAAAATCAATGCATTTCCTGAGCCAACCTCCAGATAGAACTTATTCTTTACCTTCAGAATTTTAAGGAATCCTAGTTCTGGGTTTCCTAAAGCCACTATTTCCCACTTGATCAGGAAATCCTCAAGTCTTCCTTAATTATTATTTTCTGACACTTGTATCTGCATGATATCTCAAAGAAGGTTGTGCTATTCCCAAGCTATTGCTGGTAGCTAACCTCCTCTCTCGGCTTCTCAGGTGGCTCAGTGATAAAGAATTCACCTACAATGCAGGAGACTCAGGTATGATCCCTTGATTGGGAAGATTCCCTGGAGGAGGAAATGGCAACCCACTCCAATATTCTTGCCTGGAAAATCCCATGAACAAAGGAGCCAGGCGGGCTACAGCCCATGGGGTGGCAAAAGAATGGACATGACTTAGCGACTAAAGAACAACAGATCTTCCTTCTGCATCAGCTTATGTCTCATCTGCTCTTTTGAGCCTTTCCTGAACACTCATACAGGGGATTCCCAGAACCCTTGGAACATGAAGGTCTGATGGTTTGGACTATTACTATGGAACTCAACCTCTAAAACTTGAATCATCTTTATATAAATGTTTCTCTCGCTAGGGTGAAGACTGGGATCCCAAACTATAGCTTCTTGAGAGCAAGGCCTTTTATTTATTTATGAACCCCTTCAACTTGTTGCACAAAACTGTCCTAACTCTCCCTTCCAGAGAGCGTGGCACATGGCGCTTACCATTAGGAGACTTTCCATAAATGCTTATCATCAGCTTGAATGATTGCTCCATCCCTAGGCCAATCCATATGACCTTACTTCACAGGATGGACCAATCACAGCCTGGCCTCACCTTCCTCTCTCCTGCCAGCACAAGGCTGAGAAAACTGGTACCTTCTAGGCTTTATTAACCATATCCTTGTGTGTCTTTTGGCTCACAGGTTGTGCCACCATCGCAACAGAATGACCTTAAGTCTCCTGAAATACCTACCTATGAAAATGTCCCCTGAAAAGAAAAGCAGCTACCTCCCTCAGTGAGGTTGGAGAGGCTGCTAGACCTAATAAGGCCCAGGCCCCTGAAGACAGAAGAACTTCAGAATTTCCTTCATTGTCTCAGATATGCCTGGATTTGGGCCTCCTCTTTTTCTCACACCTCGTGACTTCCCAAATCCATTAACAGATCAGACAGCCTCTGGGCTCCGTTTGTCTCCTTCTGTGCTCATACTGTACAACCTCTCAGCTCAGATGCATGCCTGAAGATTCTGCCAAGGCTTGTCATATCGTCGAAGGGGACCAGGATCTTCATGTGGTCCTATAAACAGCTGCTAAAATAAATCCAACAGATAGTCTCACTTATGAACACATAGATCTAGGTGAAATCATGACCACTGTAGTATTTTTCAAATGAAAGACTAGAAATAACCTAAGTGTGCATTTAGTAGGAATCTGATTAAATGCATGAAAGTGTACCCATGCAATGGCAAAGCCTGCCACTTTTTTAAAGAAGGAAAGTAGAGATTAATATGCGCTAATATAGAAGGAGACGTAATAAGATACGTCATTTGATGGACAGAACAAAGTCCTGGTGTATCATATGTCACCAGTTGAATAAAAAAGAAATAGATAGCTGTATGTTTACAAAAAGAAAAATTCTGAAAGGAAATACAAAAAAATTATCAGTGGCTGCCTCTGGGAGGAAGCTGGGCTGGTTTGGGGATTTTTTTACTGCATATATTTTGTACGGCTGGATTTTTTAAACCATTTGTGTGTATTACTCTTTTTAACAGTATTCTTAGGTTAATCCTTTGTGGCTCAGCTGGTAAAGAATCTGCCTGCAAAGCAGGAGACCTGGGTTCGATCCCTGGGTTGGGGAGATTGTATGGAGAGGGGAAAGGCTACCCACTCCAGTATTCTGGTCTGGAGAAGTCCATGGGGTCGCAAAGAGTCGGACAAGACTGAGAGACTTTCACTTTCACATTACTCTTTTTATATATTTTTAAGCATTTAAAGGTGATGGAATTCCAGTTGAGCTATTTCAAATCCTAAAAATGAGCTGTGAAAGTGCTGTACTCAATGCGTCAGCAAATTCAGAAAACTCAGCAGTGGCCACAAGGCTGGAAACAGTCAGTTTTCATTCCAATCCCAAAGAAAGACAATGCCAAAGAATGCTCAAACTACCGTACAATTGCACTCATCTCACATGCTAGTAAAGTAGTGCTCAAAATTCTCCAAGCCAGGCTTCAGCAAATGTGAACTATGAACTTCCAGATATTTAAGCTGGTTTTAGAAAAGGCAGAGGAACCAGAGATCAAATTGCCAACATCCATTGGATCATCAAAAAAGCAAGAGAGTTCCAGAAAAACATCTATTTCTGCTTTATTGACTATGCCAAAACCCTTGACTGTGTGGATCACAATAAACTGTGGAAAATTCTGAAAGAGATGGGAATACCAGACCACTTCACCTGCCTCTTGAGAAACCTGTATACAGGTCAGGAAGCAACAGTTAGAACTGGACATGGAACAACAGGCTGGTTCCAAATAGGAAAAGGAGTACGTCAAGTCTGTATATTGTCACTCTGCTTATTTAGCTTATATGCAGAGTACATCATGAGAAACGCTGGGCTGGAGGAAGCACAAGCTGGAATCAAGCTTGCCGGGAGAAATAGCAATAACTTCAGATATGCAGATGACACCACCCTTATGGCAGAAAGTGAAGAAGAACTAAAAAGCCTCTTGATGAAAGTGAAAGAGGAGAGTGAAAAAGTTGGCTTAAAGCTCAACATTCAGAAAACGAAGATCATGGCATCTGGTCCCATCTCTTCATGGCAAATAGATGCGGAAACAGTGGCTGACTTTATTTTTCTGGGCTCCAAAATCACTGCAGATGGTAACAGCAGCCATGAAATTAAAAGATGCTTACTCCTTGGAAGGAAAGTTATGACCAACCTAAACAGCATATTAAAAAGCAGAGACATTACTTTGCCAACAAAGATCCATCTAGTCAAGGCTATGGTTTTTCCAGTGGTCATGTATGGATGTGAGAGTTGGACCATAAAGAAAGCTGAGCACAGAAAAATTGATGCTTTTGAACTGTGGTGTTGGAGAAGACTCTTAAGAGTCCCTTGGACTGTGGGGAGATCCAACCAGTCCATCCTGGTTGGAGATCAATCATCACATGGACTGATGATCAGTCCAACATCAGTCCTGGGTGTTCATTGGAAGGACTGATGTTGAAGCTGAAACTCCAATACTTTGGCCACCTGATATGGAGAGCTGACTCATTGGAAAAGACCCTGAAGCTGGGAAAGATTGAGGGCAGGAGGAGAAGGGGACAACAGAGGATGAGATGGTTGGATGGCATCACTGACACAATGGACATGGGTTTGGGTGGACTCTGGGTGTTGGTGATGGACAGGGAGGCCTGGCATGTTGCAGTTCATGGGGTCGCAAAGAGTTGGACACGACTGAGCGACTGAACTGAACTGAAGCGCTTAAAATGCCCCTTCTGTATAAGATTCCTGTATTTACCCCAAAGGAATTTTCCTCCTTTTTTTCATGTCCAGATGTATACAAGCCATATCTCTCTTCTCCCCCAAATAGTCGCCTCCATCCCGTCTCCCTGCCTATAAGTTACACCGCTCTTGACTTACATTCATGATACTCTTGTGTGCACTTGTGTTACATGTGTTTTGCGGCCCATTTGTGTTTTTTAATACTGTGCTTCCACTGTCATCTGCCCCAGCACACAGTCTGTGGAATCAGAATGTCCTCTGTGGCCTGCCGTGGGTACTCCCGGGGAGCCAGGCAGTGCTTCATACACAGCAGGAGCTTAATTACTGCTTTGTTTATTGGCTGGCCATTGCATGGATAATTATTTATTTGTTTTTTTATTTGGCTGCATTGAGTCTTAGTTGTGGCATGTGGGATCTTTTGTTGTGGTGCATGGGCTTCATTTCCAGCGGCATGTGGGATCTTAGTTCCTGGACCGGGGTTGAATCTGGGTATTCTGCATTGCAAGATGGGTTCTTAACTACTGGACAGTCAGGGAAGTCCTGAATTCCAGTATTTTAAATGGAAATTTTGACTATACTTCACTTTTGCTTTCCACATGCATTTTGCAGCTTCACTCCCTGAGTATGAGTTGACCCCACTATAGAAGACCATGGCCATGTGGCCCCTTTCATAAAATAAAGAACAAAAATCTGGCAACTCAGAGGTCTGTAAAGCCTCTGATGACCATTGGTAAGTAAATGCTGGTGTCAAGTGCCTCAGACATCAAATATACTGAAAAGTGTCCTGGGTTCATTTTCAACTTGAATAATTCAATAAGTTTCCATTTGTTTCAATAAGTTGAAATAAGTCTCAATTTGAATAATTCAACCCCCTCAAACATGAAGCTTTCTTGCTTCCAACTCAAAACCCATGTCAGCCCAGCACCATACACAGAAAAGAACATAAATCCAACTCCACTAAGCACTGAGGAGTAGTAACTGATGTTTTCATTCTGTTTTTGTTAATGAGGGTACAGAAGAGGTGGAGGGTGCAGTTACAAATACATTCAGATTTCCTACCACTTCTGTGGCTATCGCTCATCTTTAAAGTTCTGTAGTCACTCCAAACTCCTTCCCTTTCTGCTCCAACTTTTCCCTCTTCCTCCTCAGGCACCCATCCTGCCCCCAGTCTTCTTTCTCCCACGCATCTCATGACGTTTGTAGATCAGTGATAACTAATGTAGATCAATGAAGCTTTTCTTGGTTTTTGTTTTTTGTTTTTGTTTTTTTTGCAACAACCCTGCTTCCACACTGGGCACAATAAGGGGGGAGAAGGGGGAAGGAGGATTTTCCTCTCCTTCAGGCACAGGCTGGGCTCCTCCATTGCTGGTTGTTGTTTAGTTGCTCAGTCGTGTCTTTTTTGCCCACCAGGCTCCTCTGTCCATGGGTTTCCCAGGCAAGAATATTGGAATGGGTTGCCATTTCCTTCTCCGATAATTATCTTTTTAAGACATTATCACAGAGTTCAACAAAGACATATAAGATGATAATGATAATCATTATTATACTCCAGAATAGAGCATCCCAGAAGTCCCTGGACCCATAGGATCTCATGTGCTCCTTAAATAAATCTGCCCAATTCAATATCTGTGCAACTCAGGACATGTAAAAGGCCAGCAGTAGGCAATGGTTAGTATCTCTGCTGTTCATCTGAATTGCTGTGACCCCTATAATTTGCTACTCCTTCTTCTCACAAAACTCCTGACTCAGCTGCTCAGCTGCCCACAGTTGCCTTGGATCCTCTTCCCATCCTTTTGCATATATCCTCCAATTTGTACCCCAACACTTTCTCCCAGATGTGGTCTATCAACTCGTCTCCAGGAAGAAGCTAGCTTGACCAATCACACACCCACAGGGGAGAAGGATCTGAGGGGCATGAGCAAGTGGCTATCCCCCAAAACTAAGTGGCCCCTGGGATCTGGGATTCCTAGAATCTGCTCTTCCAGTGTGAACAGGGCTAGGAGACAACTGACAGCTCCCCAGGAGTCCAGACTCCTCTCCAGCAGGAGTTAAACAGCATGTATTTATTGATGGCCCACAATTGATGGCCTCTCCTTTGGCTGGAAGAGGAAAAGTACAGAGTAGGGCAGAGACCCATTTACATTTTATTTCCTAAATTTCAGAGAAGAAATTTAAACTGCCTTTAAGTAATAGCACAGTTCTATATTAAATTCATACCTTAAACACAGACTGGGGCAATTGAAGAATCAGGCTCTGTGCAATGTTACCTGTTGGGGTCTCTGACCAGGCCCTCTTCCAGTTCCCCCTTTCCTGGGCTCAGCCAGACTTTCAGCCTGCTCCCCACAGTCTTGTGGAAGGGTCTGGCTTGAAGGCTCAGGGGAGCCCAGCAAGGTGCCTGGTTCCTAAGTGCTCAGCTGCCTGAGCCCTCCCTCCAGTGTTTGCCATGGGGCGCATCAGGACTCAGAGTTTAAATGATACTGTTTCTAATAGTGAGGAATGTGTAAAGAAGCCAAAATATATGTCTAATAAGGTGTTTTTGTAAATCAAACATCATTCTGTAGGCAAAGCTGTTTCCACTGCCCGATTATTAGGATGGCATGGACTCTGGGTGATTTTTCCACTCAGCGGTGGGCTTGATCTGCATCATCTACTCTTGCTCCTGCCCACACCCCTTTGTGACCAGATGGCTAGAGGTAAAGTTTAATATGTAGTGGGGAAGTTTTTCCTCTGTATTTATATAGCCCAGGCCTGGCCTCCTTGGAGAACTTGCCAGTATACCTTCACAGAGAGACCTCTTTTTTCTCCTCTGAGCCCCCACTATCTTTCCTTCCTCTTTGGAAGATGGATCTGGACAAAGAAAGGGTCTAGAAATGTGGTCATCATTGATCAGGGAGGAGTGAAGATGAGTCACCAGGGGAAAACCAGGCAAACAGAATCTTAATGTGATAGTAATAGCATCACATATTTACACAGCACTTGAAGATGACCAGCACTTGGACATGCTGTGTCGTCTTTTGGAAACTACCCAACATCTCTCTGTTCTTGTCTTGTCTGTAAGTTGAGATGTTATTTAACAGCCTTGTTCTTAAAGCAGCTGTTAGAAATCACTTTCAAATAAATAAATTTATATTTTACAAAAATAAAAGTAATGTTAAAAAAAAAAGAAATCATTTTCAAAACAAATATAGACCATGCACAAACTCATATCATCTCCAGACGAGGAACCACTCTGCAGAGAATCATGAAGCATCATCCATTGTGCTGATTCCCAAAGCAGAAGTTGGGCTGTAAGAGTGGTGAGAACAGCCATGGCAACTAGGAATATACGCAGAAGTTCTCCAGCTCCCTGCGACTCAGTCGAGCAGGGTTCTCAGCTTTGGAAGGTCTTTTTCCAACCTGCAGAAGAAAAGAAGAACTTCAGACTGTCCCACTAAGAGATCCTTATAACAGCCCTGTGGGCTATAAATTATTATCTGCATTCCTCATTCATAACAAAAGGAAGCTCAGCTAGGTAAGGGAAATAACTCAAGGTCAACAACTAGTAAGAAGTAAGAGGCTTGAATCCAGTTCTGGCTCCGTTTCTAGTGCTTTTTAAGGACACCATGCTTCTTCACGACCCACTTTGCCTTGGCCCACACAGTGCCCTCTACACACCTTGACTGTCCAGCTGACTTAAATGTGGGGCCGCAGCCCAATGCCAGAAATTCCAGCAGGCACCCATCCACACTCTCCCTTGTGACCCGTGGCAACATCTTTATCAGGCCACAGGTGGAAGCTCAGGTGTTATATGAGGCTGAAGCGCGGGGTGCTCTCCATGCCTTAAATTCTCTGGGTATAAATAGGAAGTGTAATTATACTACCTCGTAGCATTCTGTGAAGATTAGATGAGATAGTGCACGTGAAGTCACTGGCAGGCTACCACTCATATATATACACAATAAACCTCCAATAAACATTGAGTGCCTACTTTCCATTCCCTAAAAGGCTTGATGAGAATCAATCCAGCCGCCAGGCTCAATGGTCACCATTGTGCAGTGTCCATCCCAGCAGCAGCTGAAGATTATATGTGTCCTGGAGTGATGCCCGATTACTTGCTAACTTGGGGAAATCATTAAGATTCACTTATCCTCCCTTCTGTGCTCCCCACTTCCCAACACACACATATCCATGGAAGAGAGAGAGAGATCCAATGTGTGGCCCACAGCTGGGAAACCAGTCTGGGGACACCCCTAGTTTAAAACCCGGTCTTGGGGACTTCCCTGGTGGTCCAGTGGCTCAGACTCCACACTCCCAATGCAGCAGGCTGGAGTTTGAATCTTGGTCAGGGAACTAGATCCCGCATGCCACAACTAAGAGTTCATATGCTGCAACTAAAGATATCGCATGCAGCAGCGAAGACTGAAGATCCCACATGCCATAAATAAGACCTGGAGCAGCCAAATAAATAAATGAATATTGGGGAAAGATCTCCCCAAAAGGAATCAAATCCCCAAAATATGATAAGATCTCGGGTTAGACCATAGCTCTTCTTGAACCTCTGCTTCCTCATCTCTAAAATGAAGATTCACATTAGAAGATCCCTGAAATCCCTCCAACTCTGAGATGCTATGGATGACTTTTCTCACGTGTGATTTCAGGGCTATGCTGTAAGCACTAAACCCATTCAGAAAGAATTCCAGAATCTTACCTCTTCGTAGATAGTTTTATCGAAGGATGGGCTTTGTTTCATCTTCTTGGATCCAGTCTGGAATTTCAGAGGGGAAAGAATGCTTAACTTCAAGTTAAGAAGTGTCTTACTTTTAACTGATGTGAGAGGTCCCAAAGGAGACTCAGAACCCGGAAAGTCCCTGAAGTTTTCTCACCCAGAATGGTCTAGAATTTTCTACCCCGGGAGTAAACAATGGTGCCCATGGTTTCCAAAGAAGGCACAATACACACTTGCCTATGATATGATATTTCTGAACCAAAGTCAACCACACTCACACACCCCTGAAATTCACACATACACGTATTCCCAGCACCCACACAGACACACACCCTTCAGACAAATCTAATTCAAACACTGCCTCAAACTGTGTATCTTTTCAACACATAGCATACATACGCACGGTTCGTGTAAACAGTTCTGCCACACACTTAAGTACCAGTCCTAGCCCATACCCTGAACACGGAGAAACACTGGAGACGTGGGAACTCAGAAGCTTTCTCAGTAGTATACGGAGCTTTCAAAACCTAATACCAAAGCATATGATCACGTGTCTGTGACTATATGTTCATAAACTACAGTGTATAATTTAAATATGGGCTTCTCTCATGGCTCAGCAGTGAAGAACCTGCTTGCCAATGCAGGAGATGAGGATTTGATCCCTGGATTGGGAAGATCCCCTGGAGAAGGAAATGGCAACCCACTCCAGTATTCTTGCCTGGTAAATCCCATGGACAGATGAGCCTGGTGGGCTACAGTTCTTGGGGTCACAAAAGAGTCAGACATGATTTAACAACCAAACAACAACAACATAATTTAAATATAAATATCTCTCATGGAATCTGGACTTCCTGGGTGCCACTAGTGGTAGAGAACCTGCCTCCCAATACAGGAAACATTAGAGATGCAGGTTCAATCCCTGGGTCAAGAAGATCCCCTGAAGGAGGGCATGGCAACCCACTCCAGTATTCTTGCCTGGAGAATCCAATGGTCAGAGGACCCTGTGGTCCATAGGATCGCAGAATCAGACAGGCCTGAAACAACTTAGTACACATGCATGGTAGAATCCAAGTTGACTTAATGACTTATTAGAAGGGGAGTGAAAGAAAAATCTAAAGATCTTCCCAAACCCTCTCCTCCATTTGACACAAACACAGGAGCCTTGGCCCATATGAGTGCAACACTCCCACAGTTTGGCAGATTCCCAGCTTCCACACTACAGTGGCAAGGTTTTGGCTTCATACAGTGACTCCAGCCTTGGAATTAACCTTCTTCCCACCCTCTTTCTTCCAAGGTAGAAATATGGCCAGGGGCATTAAGATGCCCTCCTTTATGGTCCCAGGCACAGGTAACAGCCATGAGCTCAGCTTGGAGCAGGTTTCAAGGGGCCTGTGATGGGTTACCTCAGTCTAGAGACCACCAGCAGCAGGTGACTGGCCAGAACCTTCATCTAAAAGTCAACACTGTGTCTCTCTTGGCCCAGTCTACTCCTCCAGCTGTAGATTATATGCCCCTGCCTTGAAAACCTCTCCAGGACCTCTCAGCATAGCCTCAGCTGGTCTAATGAGGACTAAAGCAGAAAGGAGGTCTAAAGCATCTCCTTTCTGTCTTTGATGGTCTACTGCCTCTCACAAAAACTCACAGAGAAACCAACTCTCCTCCTAATCTCAGAGCTGTTCTTTTTCCCCAAACAGAACCAGAAAGGCATTTCTAGTTGACCCATTAACATTTAAACAGTCATTTCACACAAGCTACTCAAATACACACAGTGGAAGACAACTCACTTGGAAGTACACCCACGCAGACACACAACACACCCTCTGCAAACACATACCTGCATATGCATGGACAAAATACATATCTGTATAAACAGCAGCCCATGGAGAAGACTTACCTTCCAGGAAGCCTGTACCAATGAATACAGTGTATTTGCATTATCTTGTGATGTGGAAGCAGAAGCCTAAAGAAAACAGAAACAAAGCCATTTCAGAAGCACACATCCAGCACAGTCCTAGGGAGGCAGGCACCTATCTCTTCCATTCCTCACCCTCAATCTTCCCCAGATGGAAGCTCGAGATGTTAGTGAAAAGAACCCCAGACTAGTTGGGAGGTCAGACAACCTGAATGCTAGTCCTGCTTTGCCATTAAAGATAGCTGCTAGTTGCTGAGTGCTTACTCTGTATATGCATCCTCCCCTAACCCTTATAACACTCCTACAAAATAAGAATGATCATAATTTGCCCCATTCTACAGATGATATTCCAAAAGGGTAAATAGCCCAAGTCAGACAGTGTGCTCACAATAGAAGCAGGATTTAAACCTCAGACTCTCCAAGATTCTCTCTTCAACACCTCAATAGCTCCCTTTGACATCACACCTTCCCTCTTTGGACCTGAACCAGGTGTTCTCAAAGGCAGGTAACCATCCTCTTTTTGCTCAGAGGAGAAATCTCATTCTCACCAGCATCTCAGTCTGAGAGGAGCTCTTCCCTTGCATTTATTTAAATTCCTCTTGTTATAATTCAGAGTGGCTGAAGCCAGAAATTGTCCTTACATCTCTCTTTGACACACTCTGACCCATTATCAGCAAATAACATCATCTTCAGGGGAACAAGAGAAAGCAACACCCAGCTTGGGAATTCCAGAGTGGCTCTGAGTGGTTGGGTGCCTCCCTCCCTCCTTTCCTCTTTCTCTTCCATTTCTCTCCTCTCTTCCTCTCCCTGCATTGCCTCTCCTTGTCCTCTTCCCCTTCCCTTTCTTCTCTTTCTTCTTTTCTTGATCTTCCTCTGAAGCTTATCATCATCCCCTAGGAGTTTTCTTTGCCCTGCAACCTAGCCACAAAGCTAAAGAGTTTGTTGCTTGAAGTCTTAGTGTAAAAAAAAAAAAAAAAAAGTCATTTTTATCAGGAATTTTCATCACTGGCCGCCAGGAGGCAGCATTTCTTTTGAAAAAGATGCCCCACCCTGGATTATCAACAGTCACTTTAGCAGTCACTATTAGAGGTTGCTTCTCTAGTCTATGGACGAAGTCCTACAACCCCAAAATGTTAAAGATGAAGTAGGTAGAGGTAGAGAGAAGACTCGAAAATCATTTGGCTCAGCTTTGTCACAGCAGAGCTATGCGGCCTTGAGCACGTTTAGTTAGACAGTCTGTTTCCTCATCTACGAAATGAGGTTTCTATTAGACCTATTTCGTGAGGTTGTTTTGTGAGATTCAATAAGAAAACGGCATGTTATGTGCTTAGGAAATGTTATTATTAGGTCATAATTAGATAAAGAACAACACAGATGCATTTTCTCCTGAAAACAGGTATAGTTAAGGGCAAGAATGAAAAGTACAAAGTCCCAAGTACAGGGAGCATCAGGAAGAGAAAACAGAAGTTGAGTCCCCTGACAAGTTTCCTCCTCCCACGGGACCACCCTTGCTACTGAGCATGGAAGAGAAAAGAATGTCTGTGTCCGACTTTCCAGCCCTGTTCAGCTGTCAAGACATTCCAGAACTGCATTCATCTATACAAACAACGTAACGCAACTGAGGCCAAGCTGTCTTCCAGACTCCAGGAGCACCAAGGTCTTACTCTGCCATTCAAGGGTGTGAGTTTCTAGGGTGGCATTAGGAAACCCCCATGGGCAGGCATGGGATGGATTCTAAAAACCAGAGTGGTACCTGGGCCTGGATCGTGGAGTAGATGGTATTCCCTTCTCCAAGGGGTTTCTGCTCCTGCACAAAAGATAGTAAAGGGACATATGGTGACATGAGCAGACAGCTGTGTCTGTCTGGACTTGAATTGACTGGGGAGAAACAGGATAAGAAAAGGGGCTCCGGGGAGCATGGGAAGGAGGTGGTCCTTGCACATCTCAGGATGGGGACAGATACTCACCATGGAGCAGTTAGTGTCATGAGTGAGAAACCACCCAAATGTGAAAGAATTGCATCAAATTACCCTGCACAACGGAGTCTCCTGTAACTTGCTTTACTTTGGTAACTTAGAAACTTGCCTTTGCTGACTTTCTGATTAAATTTGCAGTGTAATTATTGACAATGGGCTGAGCTTTGGGTGGGGCTCTAATCTGAGCCTTACCTATTAAGAAGGGGCTTCCCTGGTGTCTCAGACAATAAAGAATCTGCCTACAATGCAGAAGACCCAGGTTCAATCCCTGGGTCAGGAAGATCCCCTAGAGAAGAAAATGGTAACCCACTCCAAAGGACACAAATTTGGGGACCCTAATTGCTCCAAATCCTCCTTTCTAGACCCAGCTTTCGTGGCCAGCTTGCCCTTGGCTTCAATCCAGCCCCATGCAGCTGTAGTGCTGAGTGGAGCCCTGGCCAAGGCCCAGGGCAGGGAGCACACTCCCTCCCTGCTCCCCTCTTCAGCCCTTCCCCACAGGAGACTGGGGAAGTGGCATTTCATGATGCCCTGAGTACACACTGCCAGCTCTGGCTCGGGGAGAGCCCATGGAGCCCATTACAGTCCATTAGACAAGGGACAAGCTGAGCTCCCCGGAAGCAGGACGGCACTGAGAGAAGCAGGGAAGCATCAGCCATCCTCGGAGGCTAGACTCAAGGCACCTGGCAAGAAACAGAAGTTTATGCTTTTCTCTTCTGCCCAGACCTGACTAAAGTATCTCCAGAAAGGTCAAAGCCAGGACCACGTGAAGCTTGAGATATAAGCCTTCAAGCAGAACCCTGGGGACACTAGCGACAGGCCGTGGAGAGATGGGGCCACAAAGGAGGAAGACCTGAGTCAGAAGCAGAGTAACAGGCTTCAGTCCCCAACAGGTCTCTTTCACTCTAAATAGTTTCCCCTGCGTTCTCCTTTTACCTAATTTAAAGTCATCTTTATTCTGCTGGGGAGGAAAGCCTATTTTTACTGAGTATTTGGGCATCAGTGACTGTTGGAAGATGCACTTGCTCCCGGGAACTGTACCAGCATCCAGTAGTGATGGGAGAAACAAAGTCTCCTGCAGTTTTTCATGCCCCATTATTCCAAGGAAAGAGGCCAGGGGAGCTGCTCTAATTCTAAATTCCCTAATTCCAAAGCCTAGACCTTTAGGAAGCTGCTTCTCTGCTCTGTGAGGCCTCACAGGGCCTCACACTGGTCACCAAGAGGAGCTCCACTGCTGTGACTTCCTCCTGAAGTGAAGTATCAGGAATGGGAGTGGGAAGAGGGCCCTTCCTCCCTACACCCATCACCCTTCCCTCCTGGCATTTCAGCTGGGCACTGCCTTTCCCCAAGGCCTGTCCCCACATCCTGCCCTGCTCAGGGGCAGCACAGCCCCCTGCGGTTTCCTCCTCTCTGACACCCCCTGGACAATAGGCGGAGTCGGCCACAGCCTGCAGATACTGACTGGCCAGAGACGTTCCCAGAGGAGCTAACCTTTGCCCCAACCTGGTTACTCTTTAGCACCTCAGCCAGACTCAGGCATCTTCTTCCAAAAATACTGTGAGCATAGGTCACAGAGCCAGCTATGAAACTGCTGCGCTTTGTCTAGTCAGACTGGCATCCTACCCAGCCTGGGCAATGATTAAGAAACCCACAAAAATAAACTTGGATTTGCAAGGACCTAAGAATTTGTGGTCAGACACAAAATGCAAGCAGGTTGGACTCTTCCTGGAGCTTATCCTGGCTGGTGAGACCAGGCAGAAATGAGGATACCAGGGCAGCATCCTTTCCCAGTAGGTACAATTCAGCACCAAGATCCCCTTCTGCTTCCTTTGTCTTCTCTGCCCCCTTATTTTCCTCTTCTTCTCCATGGCCAGAGCTAAGAGGCTAACGGAGAAAAGATATATGGGGAGGACTGAGGACAATTTTCTGGTCCTCACTCTCCCCCTGCCCAGAATGGCCATCCTCCAAAGAATATCTCTCAGACTAACTGAGAGAAATCCCAGCCCCTAGCATATCGTACTTGATTACTCCTGGTTCGCAGGTTGTTGACATCTTCATAGATTGTCAGAACTTTGGGGCTTGTCCCTGTTAGAGGAGGGAAGCAAAGAAAAGAGCTGCAGAGATCTCCAGAAGATGTTCCATCCAGGCTTCCACTTCTGGCAGTCCCATCTCCATCCCATATGACTTAGACCTTGAGGAAAGTTCTAGAAAGGAGGCAGGTTACTGTTTTTCCAGGATACCTGAAAAGCACAGTGGCAGCAACCTTGCCTGACATACCTATTCTATCAGGCCAGACACTGCAGGCACATTTGCACACTGGGGAACAGGCTGTAGGCATTCAGCAGCTACCCCAGAGGGCAAGAACAGAAAGAGGGCCCAGCGGCCACTGCCACCCCTCCACCAACCATACACACACACACACACACACACACACACACTGCTCAATTTACTGGGAGCCCAGGCACATGCCACTGGCGATGTCAAATCAGGCGACACATCTAGGGATTCTGCACTTACGTGACTGCTTCCTCTTCCTCCTCCACACACAGATGTAGGTGAGGGTGCTCAGGAACAGTGCCATGAGGAGAATCACGATGCTCACCAAAATGATCAGAAAGGTGAAATCTGAGGGATATGAAAGACATGAGCCTTGAGTGCTAAGCCCTCTCTCTTCTCCCTTCCCTCCATCTGCTGCGGAATCTGTTTCAGAACCACACTCCCCTCTCAGGTGGCTGGTCTCCTCCCACCCTGTGAATTCACCATCAAAGTCACCTCCCTGCTCATCTGGGCAACCTCCCTTGAGTGATGCTAAGATCATGGGTATTAGTATCTCACAGACCTGGCTCGATTCTAATTCTATAGACTCCATGCTCTTGGATAATGTCCTTAACCTCTCTGAGCCTGTTTTCTCACTTAGAGAAAGGAGATAATGTTATCTACACATGGGGGTTAATTATGACTTTTTAATATATGTAAAACATCTGGCACAGCAAAGGTTACATCCATTCATTCTTTTGTTTTTAACTCAACAAACATTTGTTGGGCACCTACTATGTGCCAGGCAATCTTCCATATCACCTTCTGTTATTCCTGCCTTCACTGCTCTTCTTCATTCAAACTTTAACATTTGTGTCACAAATGTAGCCTGATACATAACCCAACCAACATGGGGAGAAGGGAAATGAGCTGATGTTCCAGGTGCCAGCTGACTAGGCTCCTTACAAACATAATCATAATCTTAGAAGCACTCCTGTGAGATACTTATTATTATCATCCCTGCTGCTGCTGCTAAGTCGCTTCAGTCGTGTCCGACTCTGTGCGACCCCAGAGACAGCAGCCCACCAGGCTCCCCCATCCCTGGGATTCTCCAGGCAAGAACACTGAAGTGGGCTGCCATTTCCTTCTCCAATGCATGAAAGTGAAAAGTGAAAGTGAAGTCACTCAGTCGTGTCTGACTCTTTACGACCCCATGGACTGCAGCCTACCAGGCTCCTTTGTCCATGGGATTTTCTAGGCAAGAGTGCTGGAGTGGGGTGCCATTGCCTTCTCTGATCATCCCTAGTTTACTCAAAAGAAAAACTGAGGTGCAGAGATGTAATGAATCAGCTTGAGATCAGAGAGCTAGTGAATGATGAAGCCATGGTTGGCATGAACAAAACTCCAGTGTCCTTGTCACGCCATATTCCTTCAGCTTGTTTCTTTTTTGCTCACGAATGTTTAGTTTGTTGCTGTATTTGGGTAGAAGTTCCTTGAGGATGGGGACAGCAGGTTTTTTCCTGTGTCCCCTATGCTGATACCTATGCTAATGGCACATTAAGTCTTTGTTTATATAATGAAAAGTGGTGTAAACTTAACTCAGAAAAAAAAGAAAAAAAAAAAACTTAACTCAGGATAACTCTTAGAATGAGCATAAGCAAAAAACGAAAAAACACGAACTCTTCTAAGTACCCCCAAGATGATCCTGATGACCACGTGACCCAGAGTACAGTGCAGAGCATAGTTACCTCTTGGGAAACTATATGGCTTGGGGGAGTTATCACTCAGGAGGAGGAAGGAGGTCTCCATCAGTCTCTCAGAAAAAGAATGTAATGATCAGCACCCACATCAGGGCAGTGACTCATCAAACAACTAAGCATTCCCTACATGAAGGAGAAATTCACATCTCCCAGAAGGAAGTTCTTTATGGGGATAAAATTCTTCCTCAACCAAGACAGCCCTGGTTTTACGGGGACTGTATGCCTAGAGGTCAAGGCTTACCTTGGGAAGGGCTGCAAAGCTCTGTGGGAGCCAGTCAGGGGATCTCATATCAAGTCTCCTTTGCAATGAGCCTGGCTGTGGGGCTCCACACCTTCAGCCCCTCTTATTGCCCAAAGTGCTCCACTTACCTTGGTGGTCACTCTGACAGCCCTGAGTTAGTTGGAGGCTGTGGTTTGCCCAACTGACTGGATTGCTGACATTGCAGGTATATACGTGTGAAGCATTGACATCAATGTTCTCCACCAGTTCTGTGATGTTCCCAGGTATCTGGATCAAATTACTCCCTTTATACCAAGCATAGCTCACATCACCACCTCTGGCGACTGAGCAGGACAGAGTCACTTGACAAATGCCCCCATCCAGGACCTTCCACTTCTCCACCAGATGGGGCTTCTCAACACGATCTAGAAGCAGAGATTCTGATCAGAAAGATGCTGGAAATACAAGCCCTGCAAGAGTTACAGGGGCAAGATGAGCTGTCCTGAGGACTCACCAAATATAGAAACATTGAACTGGTGTTTCCAAACATTCCCAGCGTGACTGGTGACCTCCAGGATGTAGAGGCCACTGTCCTGTGGCTGAGCTGCCTCAATGAGAAGAGTGAAGTCTTTGCTTGTAAAATTGAAGCTTTTGTTGAAACAGTTTGGATTCTGACCCAAAGTTCTCCTTACTTCGATCCGGCCAGAATAATTGCTCCAAGACCATGTAAAACAATTACTTGAATTTGAGTATGGTTGAATCTTCCATTTAACAGAGTATATATTTGTTTGTAAGCTGCGGGGGCGTAACCAGACAGGCTCTCCTGAGATTCCAACCACATGATCAGTAGAACCTAGGAATTACAGGAAAGAGAACCTATGCTGGAGCTGGAAGAAAGGGTATCAAGCCTGAGCAATGTGGATTATTGGATGTGACCTCCCTTAAACCAAGAGGATGGAAATGCATATGAAGAGCCCAGAGTCTAAGAAAACCTGAAAGTCTATCTCCCTTATCTGCCTCCCCTACCCCACGCTCTGTGCCCTCGTCTGAAGAGCCCACAAACAAGTAACAACAGTGACAATTTCTTGACTGCTTATTATGGGACAGGAAGATTTTAAACACTGTACATATTTTTACTTTTTCACTTTACAATGACTCAAAAAGGGTCTTAGCCCCATTTTAGAGATGAGGAAACTGAGTTAGAAAGAACTTAAAAGTAATTGGACCAAGTTACACAGAGAAAGATGAATCCAAAATCCAGTCAACTTGGCTTTAGAGGACAAATCCTTAACCAGTATGTTTTAAATATCGTATATGAAGTCTCTCTTTCCCTGTAGGGCTGAGGTAAGCAACAGTGGCCAGCAGTGACTACTGGGAATTCTTTTTATTTTTTAATTTTCAGTTTTAATTGGAGGATAATTGCTTTACAGTACTGTGTTGGTTTCTGCCATGTATCAGCATGTATCAGTCATAGATATACATACATGTCCCCTTCCCCTTGAACCTCCCTCCCATCTCCCACCCCATCTCACCTCTCTAAGTTGTTATAGAGCACCCGGGTTGAGCTCCTTGCATCATACAGCAAATTCCCACAATCTATTTTACATACAGTAACATACATGTTTTAATGTTACTCTTTCCATTCATCTCCCGCTCCTTCCCCCACTGTGTCCATAAGTCTGTTCTCTATATCTGCATCTCCATTAATGCTCTGCAAATAGGTTCATCAGTTTCATCTTTCTAGATTTCACATACATGTGTTAATATGTGTTTTTCTCTTTCTGGCCTACTTAACTCTGTATAAATAGGCTCTACGTTCATTAGCATTGACTCAGATGTGTTCTTTTTTATGGCTGTGTAATATTCCATTGTATATATGCACCACAACTTCTTTGCCCATTTATCTGTTGATGGACATCTATGTTGCTCCCATGTCCTAGCTATTGTAAACAGTGCTGCAGTGAATATGTGTACATGTGTCTTTTCAATTATGGTTTCAAATGACCAGACCCAGTAAGGTTAACTGCTCAAGCTGAACTCATAGCTCCATCATCTGTCCTCCCATAGAACTAGAACTAGATTCATAATCCTTTCTTTTAACACTTAAAGTGTTCGTTTTAGGACTGTGATCATTATTCATTAAGGTTTGTCAAATTTTTAGTTACCAGAAATTATCCACAGGATTGTTCCATAGAAAACAAATCAAGAGAGAAAAATAAAACTATACTACCAAAGCATATCCCAGTACATCCCTCCCAAAGGACAAAGAAGGGGACTAATGACCATGGGAGTGCGACATAGAGCTGCTTGTCATTGCCTATGCTAGAGCACCCCACTGCAATCAACGTAAACAAGTGGAAATTCCTGTGGCCATTTTTGTCAGGGAAGCTATGCAGCATGGCCCAGTGGATGCAGGGACAGGTGGATGCCTGTCTGAGTGGGTTGAAAAGGGTCAGGGAGAATCTGCAGGAGAGAACAGAAGATGGAGGTAGTTATACAAACATATTTTTTCAAATGGAGAACATTGAGAATAGAGCATTGGAGAGAGATTTCTAGATGTCCACATGCATTATAAACATTCACTCCTAACCATACATTCACACTGGCATTTTCTCAAGAGACTAAGTAAACAATTAAAAGACTTATAATTACTATTTGGTGAATATAATATGATTCTCTGATTTGACACTCCTAAAAGTAAAACACATGGAGATCCTATTCATATTCCTATGACTTGAACTGGCTCTGCTCATTACCAGACCAAAAGCAGAGACTATGCTATACACCTCCGTGACTGTCTCTTGAGATCCTGCCACTATCTAAAGATCTTGAGAACAAGGGTGAACAATAAAATAATTACTAAACCTACAAAAAGGACATGCACTGTACTCACCAATTATGTAGCCTTTACTGAATCCCTACTGTACCCAGGCCCCTAAAAAGGTAGAGCCTCTTCATGAATAAGATATGATTCTTGATGCCAGAGAATTTATGATCTGGAAATAGAACATGTTTTCATTCTGCAGCATACACGTCAACATTGAGATAAATAATCATCTAAGCAATTCTAGTTCCACTAATGGAAGACTAGATTAAGACATGCAGCCAATGCTTCCACTGAAAATAACTAGAAAAATGGGCAAAGTATAAACATATGTTGTTAACAGCATCAGAGAGCTAATAAAGTCATATAAAGTTATAGGTCCAAGATCTGTAGGAAGGAAATTCAGAGAAGTGAGACCAGCATTTTTGACTCCTGCTCCTTAGAGGCATCTTCTGAGTCCATAAAAAGCAGCTGAAAAGCTGAGAAGCTGAGCAGAGTTTACAGTAAACTCGAGGATCTAAAAGAACATGGAGTTCAGGAACATCTTGATAGGAAGTGGGTACACCTAAATTCATCATATTTGGGGTTGGTACCACAAAGAGGTACACAGTAAAAGTAAGGGTGAATAAGGAATAGGCCAGCTCTCATAAAGCCAAATTTTGAATAATCTCAACCCTGGATTGGATTAACATTATAAAAAATCTCCAGTATTTCTAATCTAGCTGCCTATTAGAGACAAATATAAATTATTCCTGTAGGAAAATAACAAAAGCCAGCACATTACATATTTCTAAAATTTTTCATACAACAATGTCCAAAATGAAATAAAGGATAAACAGACTTAAGAAGAAGAAACATGTCCATAAACCAAGAGAACTAGGCCCAAGGGACATTTAAATAATAATGTTATCAATCATAAGCTTTAAAGTAATTTTGTTTAACATGTTTAAGGAAATAAAATATGCTTGAGAATTATAGCAAAGAACAAGTGTGATAGAAAGCAAAAGTGGCCATGCTCTCTGCAATGTGACTTTGTAGCTCTTTCCATCATCAAGAGATAGTTCCCTTTCCCATCTCTGTAACCAGGCTGGCCTTTTGAAGAGAATTCAGCAAAAATTAGGTTCTGTTAGTTCTAAGCCTAAATCTACAGGGGCATTGCACATGCCTCTTGGAATGTGCCTTTACATGTTCTCTTGAAACCTGTCTAGCTGACATATAAACAAGACTCGGATAGCCTTCTGGGGGATGAGAGCTCACACGGGGCAAGCTAAGGCCGTCTTGGATCCACCATCACCAGCCAATCTGGCAGCTCATCATATTTGCATAAATGGTGCAAGCTGAAATGAAAAGAGTAACTCAGTTGACCTCTGCCCAAGTTGCCAACTAGTGGAATCATTGACTAAATAAGTGGTGGTTGTTTTAAACTAATAAGATTGGAGGTGCTTCATTGTACAGCAATAATTACCTGAAAAAATGAAATTTTTTAGGTTCTGTTAGTTCTAACCCTAAGATCTGAGAGCCAAATGAAAACGAGCCAACTCATTAGAAAAAACCCTGATGCTTGGAAGTATTGAAGGCAGGAGGAGAAGGGGACGTCAGAGGATGAGATAGTTGGATGGCATCACTGACTCAATGGACATGAGTTTGAGCAGCTTTGGGAGATGGTGAAGGACAGGGAAGCCTGGATTTGCAGCAGTCCATGGGGTTACAAAGAGTTGGGCGTGACTGAGTGATTGAACAACAGCAAAAATGAAAATTGTAGAAATAAAACATAAAATAACTGAAAAGTTAACTCAATTGAGAACTTTTATGATTACAACAGTATTAAAACTGTTTCTTTTTTCACAGAAAGAAAAATGAGAAAAGAACAAACATATGGAGACTAAACAACGTGCTCCTAAAAAGCCAATGGGTCAACAATGAAATCAAAAAAGAAATCAGAAAAAGCCTGTAGATAAATTAAAATGAAAACATAGTCTTAGATTATGTTTTACAACAAAGATTATAACCTCATGAGATAACCTTTAGAGTTATCAAAGATACTGATGTCATAACCTTATGAGTTAACAAACATAACCTTATGAGATGCAGCAAAAGCAGTTCTAAGAGGGAAGTTCATAGCAATATAGGCCCACCTCAAAAAAATAAGAAAAATCTCAAAAAAGCTACCTATAGCCTAAAAGAATTAGAAAAAGAAGAACAAACAAAACCCAAAGTCAGCATACGGAAGAAAATAATGAAGATCAGAGAGAAAATAGAGATCAAAAAACAATAGAAAAGATCAGTAGCTATATATGACAAACCCACAGCAAACATTATCCTCAATGGTGAAAAATGGAAAGCATTTCCCCTAAAGTCAGGAACAAGACAAGGGTGCCCACTTTCACCACTACTATTCAACATAGTTTTGGAAGTTTTGGCCACAGAAATCAGAGCAGAAAAAGAAATAAAAGGAATCCAGATTGGAAAAGAAGAAGTAAAACTCTCACTGTTTGCACATGACATGATCCTCTACATAGAAAACCCTAAAGACTCCACCAGAAAATTACTAGAGCTAATCAATGAATATAGTAAAGTTGCAGGATATAAAATCAACACACAGAAATCCCTTGCATTCCTATACACTAATAATAAGAAAATAGAAAGAGAAATTAAGGAAACAATTCCATTCACCATTGCAATGAAAAGAATAAAATACTTAGGAATATATCTAAGAAACTAAAGACCTATATATAGAAAACTATAAAACACTGGTGAAAGAAATCACCTGCTAACTGCTAAGTCACTTCAGTCATGTCCGACTATGTGCAACCCCATAGACGGCAGCACACCAGACTCCCCCATCCCTGGGATTCTCCAGGCAAGAACACTGGAGTGGGTTGCCATTTCCTTCTCCAATGCATGAAAGTGAAAAGTAAAAGTGAAGTCGCTCATTCATGTCCGACCCTCAGCGATCCCATGGACTGCAGCCTACCAGGCTCCTTCATCCATGGGGTTTTCCAGGCAAGAGTACTGGAGTGGGGCGCCATTGCCTTCTCCGGAAAGAAATCAAAGAGGACACAAGTAGATGGAGAAATATACCATGTTCATGGATCGGTAGAATCAATATAGTGAAAATGAGTATACTACCCAGAGCAATCTATAGATTCAATGCAATCCCTATCAAGCTACCAATGGTATGTTTCACAGAGCTAGAACAAATAATTTCACAATTTGTATGGAACTACAAAAAACCTCGAATAGCCAAAGCAATCTTGAGAAAGAAGAATGGAACTGGAGGCATCAACCTGCATGACTTCAGGCTCTACTACAAAGCCGCAGTCATCAAGACAGTATGGTACTGGCACAAGGACAGAAATATAGACCAATGGAACAAAATAGAAAGCCCAGAGATAAACCCACGCACCTATGGACACCTTATCTTTGACAAAGGAGGCAAGAACATACAATGGAGAAAAGACAATCTCTTTAACAAGTGGTGCTGGGAAAACTGGTCAACCACTTGTAAAAGAATGAAACTAGAACACTTTCTAACACCATACACAAAAATAAACTCAAAATGGATTAAAGATCTAAACATAAGACCAGAAACTATAAAACTCTTGGAGGAGAACATAGGCAAAACAGTCTCCAACATAAATCACAGCAGGATCCTCTATGACCCACCTCCCAGAATATTGGAAATAAAGGCAAAAATAGACAAATGGGATCTAATTAAAATTAAAAGCTTCTGCACAACAAAAGAAACTATGAGCAAGGTGAAAAGACAGCCTTCAGAATGGGAGAAAATAATAGCAAATGAAGCAACTGACAAACAACTAATCTCAAAAATATACAAGCAACTCCTACAGCTCAATTCCAGAAAAATAAATGACCCAATCAAAAAATGGGCCAAAGAACTAAACAGACATTTCTCCAAAGAAGACATATAGATGGCTAACAAACACATGAAAAAATGCTCAACATCACTCATTATCAGAGAAATGCAAATCAAAACCACAATGAGGGACCATTTCACGCCAGTCAGAATGGCTGTGATCCAAAAGTCTACAAGCAATAAATGCTGGAGAGGGTGTGGAGAAAAGGGAACCCTCTTACACTGTTGGTGGGAATGCAAACTAGTACAGCCACTATGGAGAACAGTGTGGAGATTCCTTTAAAAACTGGAAATAGAACTGCCATATGATCCAGCAATCCCACTGCTGGGCAGACACAATGAGGAAACCAGAAGTGAAAGAGACACGTGTACCCCAAAGTTCATCGCAGCACTGTTTATAATAGCCAGGACATGGAAGCAACCTAGATGTCCATCAGCAGATGAATGGATAAGAAAGCTGTGGTACATATACAGAATGGAGTATTACTCAGCCATTAAAAAGAATATATTTGAATCAGTTCTAATGAGGTAGATGAAACTGGAGCCTATTATACAGAGTGAAGTAAGCCATAAAGAAAAACACCAATACAGTATACTAATGCATATATATGGAATTTAGAAAGATGGTAATGACAACCCTGTATGGGAGATGGCAAAAGAGACACAGATGTACAGAACAGTCTTATGGACTCTGTGGGAGAGGGAGGGGGGGATGATTTGGGAGAATGGCATTGAAACATGTATAATATCATGTGTGAAATGAATCACCAGTCCAGGTTCGATGCAGGATACAGGATGCTTGGGGCTGGTGCACTGGGATGACCCAGAGGGATGTTATGGGGAGGGAGGTGGGAGGGGGGTTCAGGATGGGGAACACGTGTACACCTGTGGTGGATTCATGTTGACGTATGGCAAAACCAATATAATATTGTAAAGTAATTAGCCTCTAATTAAAATAAATAAATTTTAAAAAAGAAAAGATCAGTAAGTCCAAGAGTTAATTTTTTGAAAAGGTGAACAAAATCAACAAATCTCTAGCCAGGCTCACCAAGAAGAAAAGAGAGAGGACCCAAATAAACAAAATAAGAAATGTAAGAGAAGACATTTTAACCACTGAAACCACAAAAAAACATTTTTTAAAAAACTGAGAACACAGTGAATAGTTTATATGTAAGCAAGTTGGACAACCTGGAAGAAATTAACAAGTTTCTAGAAACATATAGCCAGCTAAAACTGAGTCAAGAAGAAACAGACCATTCAAACACACTGATCACTACAAGTGAAATAGAATCTATAATTTAACAAAACTCCCTGCAAACAAAATCCAAGACTGGACAGCTTTACTAAGGAATTCTACCGAACATACCAAAAAGAATTTCTACCTATCCTTCTCAAACTATTCCAAAAAATTTAAGAGGAGGAAACAGTCCCAAATTTATTCTACAAAGCCACCATAATCGTGATACCAAAACCAGACAAAGACACAACAAAAGAAAATTACAGGCCAATATCTTTAATGAATATAGGTGCAAAAATCCTTAATAAAATATTAGCAAACTGAATCCAACATTACATAAAAAGGGATCATACACTATGACCAAGTTGCTTTCATTCCAGCGTCATGAGGATGGTTCAACATACATAAATCAATCAGTGTGATACATCACATTCATACAAGGAAAGATAAAACATGATTATCTCAATAGACACAGGAAATGCACTTGACAAAATTCAACATCCACTCGTGATATTAAAAAAAAAAAAACTCTTACCACACTGGTTATAGAGGGAACATATCTCAACATAATAAAAGTCATTTATGACAAAGCCATAGTCAACATAATACTCAATGGTGAAAAGCTGAAAGTCTTTCCGCTAAAATTTGGAATAAAAAGGAATTCCGATTTTCCCCACTTCTATTCAATATAGTATTGGAAGTCCTAGACACAGCAATCCAACAAGAAAAACAAATAAAAGGTATCCAAATTGGAAAGAAAGATGTAAAATTGTTAGCAGATGACAAAATACTATATATAGAAAACCCTAAAGACTCCACACAAAAACAATTAGAACTAATATCTGAATTCAGCAAGGTAACAGAATGTAAGATTAATACAGAGAAATCAGTTACATTTCTTTACACTAACAATGAAATATCAGAAAGGGAATGTAAAAAAGAAAAAACAATACCTTTTAAAATCACCCCCCCCACACACACACACACACACACAAAAAAAATTCTTAGGAATAAACCTGACCAAAGAGGTAAAAGACTTATATGCTGAGAACTATAAAACATTAATAAAGGAAATTAAAGATGATTCAAAGAAATGGAAAGATATCTCATACCCTTGGATTAATTAAAAATATTAATTATTGTTAAACTGCCCATATTACCCAAAGCAATCTACAGATTTAATACAACTCTACCAAATTATTCATGACACTTTTCACCAAACTAGAACAAATAATCTTAAAATTATTTTATGGAATCATAATAGACCCAGAATAGCCAAAGCAATACTCAAGAAAAAGAACAAAGCAAGAGGCATAACCCTCCCGTGCTTCGGATAAACACTACAAAGCTACAGTAATCAGAACTGTGTGGTACTGGCACAAAAACAGACATATGGATCAATGGAACAGACTAGAAAGCCCAGAAATAAACCTACATATCTTCAGTCAATTAATCTTCAACAAAGAAGGCAAGAATATAGAATGGGAAAAAGATAGCTTCTTCTGTAAGTGGTACTGGGAAATTTGATAGTTGAATACAAATCAATGAAGTTAGAACACACCCTCACACCATCATGCACATCAGAGTAGTCTCCACTCAGATGCGGGTTAGTGGGTTAGAGAATGGGAGTCAGGCTCTGCCACTTGGATTGACTCTTCCTTTAACAAATGATTTCTCTGTAGCAGGCAAGGCTGTTTTATAGCATTTTAACCACAGTAGAACTTCTTCCAAAATTGAAGTCAATCCATTCAAACCCTGCTGCTTCTTTATCAACTAAATTTATGTAATATTCTGAATCCTTTGCTGTCGTTTTAACAATTGATTGTGTTCACCATCTCTTATGAGTGCAGTTTGTGGCAACCCAAAACAATTGCAATAATGACATCAAAGGTCACTGATCACAGATCATCATTACAAATATAATAATAATGAAAACATCTGAAATATTGAGGGAATAACCCAAATGTGACAAGGAGACACAAAGTGAGCAAATGCTGCTGTTGGGAAAACAGAGCTAACAGACTTCTATGACACAGGGTTGATATAAACCTACAATAACATGAAGTTCAATAAAACAAGGTATGCCTATTTATAACTGACAACCCAACAAAAAATGGCAGAAGACCGGCAGGCAGGCACTTGATAAAAACCTGATACCCAATTGGCAAACAAGTAGCAAAAAGGTCCCCAACATTGTTGGTTATCAGAAAATAATGAGAATACTATATCTGCACCAAAATGGCTAAAAGACTGAAAATTCCAAGTGTTGGCAGGGATGAGATTCAATTGAGGCTCTCATTCATTGCTAGGGAGAGTCCTAATTGGCACAGTTACTTTGGAAAACTGACAATATCTTTTAAAACTAAAGTTCAGATCAGATCAGATCAGATCAGTTGCTCAGTCATGTCGGACTCTTTGTGACCCCATGAATCGCAGCACGCCAGGCCTCCCTGTCCAACACCAACTCCCGGAGTTCACTCAGACTCATGTCCATCGAGTCAGGGATGCCATCCAGCCATCTCATCCTCTGTCGTCCCCTTCTCCTCCTGCCCCCAATCCCTCCCAGCATCAGAGTCTTTGCCAATGAGTCAACTCTTCGCATGAGGTTGCCAAAGTACTGGAGTTTCAGCTTTAGCATCATTCCTTCCAAAGAAATCCCAGGGCTGATCTCCTTCACAATGGACTGGTTGGATCTCCTTGCAGTCCAAGGGACTCTCAAGAGTCTTCTCCAACACCACAGTTCAAAAGCATCAATTCTTCGGCACTCAGCCTTCTTCACAGTCCAACTCTCACATCCATACATGACCACAGGAAAAACCATAGCCTTGACTAGATGAACCTTTGTTGGCAAAGTCGTGTCTCTGCTTTTGAATATGCTATCTAGGTTGGTCATAACTTTCCTTCCAAGGAGTAATCGTCTTCTAATTTCATGGCTGCAGTCACCATCCACAGTGATTTTGGAGCCCAGAAAAATAAAGTCTGACACTGTTTCCACTGTTACCCCATCTATTTCCCATGAAGTGGTGGGACCGGATGCCATGATCTTCGTTTTCTGAATGTTGAGCTTTATCCACTTTCACCTTCATCAGGAGGCTTTTGAGTTCCTCTTCACTTTCTGCCATAAGGGTGGTGTCATCTGCATATCTGAGGTTATTGATATTTCTCCCGGCAATCTTGATTCCAGCTTGTGTTTCTTCCAGTCCAGCATTTCTCATGATGTACTCTGCATATAAGTTAAATAAACAGGGTGACAATATACAGCCTTGACAAACTCCTTTTCCTATTTGGAACCAGTCTGTTGTTCCATGTCCAGTTCTAACTATTGCTTCCTGACCTGCATACAAATTTCTCAAGAGGCAGATCAGGTGGTCTGGTATTCCCATCTCTTTCAGAATTTCCCACAGTTGATTGTGATCCACACAGTCAAAGATTTTGGCATAGTCAATAAAGCAGAAATAGATGTTTTTCTGGAACTCTCTTGCTTTTTTGATGATCCAGTGGATGTTGGCAATTTGATCTCTGGTTCCTCTGCCTTTTCTAAAACCAGCTTGAAAACTAAAGTTACATATACCCTATGGCCCACAAGAGTATTTCTTGTGAATACTCAAGAAAATGTATGCAAGAAAGCTCATAATGGCTTTATTCATAATAATTCAAGAAGGCGGGGAAATCCCAAATACCAGTCATCATTAGCTGAGTAAATAAATCATGTTATATTCATATAATGGAAAATTAAACATCAATGAAAAAGAATAAACTACTCTACAAGCAAAAATGTGGATGGATCTTATCAACATGGTTATTAATAAAGAAATGTTTTACTTCTTGAGATGGGTGGTGGTTACATGTACATATATATGTAAAAGTTCATCTACATGTACAAGAATGAAATTAGAATACTCCCTAACACCATACATAAGAATAAACTCAAAATGGATTAAAGACCTAAATGTAAGGCCAGACACTATAAAACTCAGAGGATAATATAGGCAGAACACTCTCTGACATAAATCACACAAGATCTTTTTTCACCCACCACCTAAAGTAATGAATACATAAAATAAAAATAAACAAATGAGACCCAACCAAACTTAAAAGCTTTTGCACAACAAAAGAAACCATAAATAAGACAAATGAAAATCCTCAGGATGGGAGAAAATATTTGCAAATGAAGCAAGGGATTAATCTCCAAAACATAAAATCATTGTTTAATATTAAAAAAAATCCAATCAACAATCAATAATGACTGGAAGATTTAAATAGACATTTCTCCAAAGAAAACATACAGATGGACAATAAACACATGAAAAGATGCTCAACATCATTAATTATTAGAGAAACACAAATCAAAACTATAATGAGTTACCACCTCACACTGATCAGAATGGCCATCATTAAAATATCTATAAACAATAAATGCTGGAGAGGATGTGGAGAAGAGGGAATCCTCTTACACTGTTGGTGGGAATGTGGTTTGGCGTAGCCACTATGAAGAATGGTATGGAGGTTCTTAATACAGCTGCCACGTGGCCCAGCAATCCCACTCCTGTGCATATACCTGAGTAAACCATAATTCCAAAAGATACATGCACCCAATGTTTATTAAAGCACTATTTCCAATAGTCAGGATATGGAAGCAAACTAAATGTCCATCAGTAGAGGAATGGATAAAGAGGATGAGGCATGTATATACAATGCCGTATTACTCAGCCATAAAAAGGCATGAAATTGTGCCATTTGGACAGACGGCACAGATGTGGATGGACCTAGAGACTGTCATACAGAGTGAAGTGAGTCAGAAAGAAAAAAACAAATATCATATACTAACACACATACTAACACGTTCCACATATATGTGAAATCTAGAAAATTACACAGAGGAACCTATTTGCAAAGCATAAAGAGACACAGACATAGAGAACAAATGTATGGACACTAAGCAGGGAAAGGGAGAGAGGAATGAATTGGGAGATTAGGGTTGACATAAAGACACTGCTGATGTTATGTATAAAACAGATAACTAATGGGAGCCCACTGTATAGCACAGCGAACGCTACTCAGTGCTCTGTGGTGACCAAATGGGAAGGAAATTTAAAAAAGGGGGGGATAAATATATCCTTATGGCTGATTCACCTTGCTGCACAGCAGAAAATAATATAACGTAATATAAATTTTTTTCAGTTCAAGCTGTTTATGTAAACTTTTTGTATATTACTATATCTTATATTTTGATAAAATATGAAAAAGGAGTAATTACTACCCTTCAGAGAGCTGTTTTGATCATTTAACTAAGTAATATGTACTTTGATAAGAGCAAAGTGTGGTATTGCCACTTGTGGAAACACTACCAGAGCAAGAGTGGAATTACTAGCAAGCTAATTATTAGAAAAGTCTTCCTGATACTTAACTCAAATGACAACCAGAAATCAGTGGATTGGAAACTTTCACAAGTAAAACCAACTAGAAAGTAGGCTAGGTAAATTTACAGGTTGATGAAGATTTCCACTAGAAAGTAGGCTAGGTAAATTTACAGGTTGATGAAGATTTCCTAAACCCATGGTACATCTATAAGAATCAGTGAGCTCCTTTGAGACAATGAGAAGACTATTCACTCCTGTACTCAACAAGTATCTACTGAATAATCTCTATGTGTCAGACATTGTTCTAGGGAAGATATGTTAATCTCAACACTTGATCTTTGGGGCCTGTTAATTCCCTGTTGCAGGGGACAGGGGAGATGGCCTGTGACTCATAAGGGTATGTGATATCATCCCTGGCCTCTGCCCACTAGATGCCAGCACCCCTGCCCCAGTCATAACAACAACAAAAAAAATGTTTTAGACATTTCCAATTGTCCCTTGGGGGGCAAAATTGAGACCCACTGTTCAGGGGCATTGAACTAGAAAAGTGAGCAAGAAAGATAAGATCCCTGCACTTGTGAAGTTTAAACTTCAGTTACACACCATAAATAAGAGAAAAATGAAACAAGATCCTTTCAGAGAAGCATAAGTGCCATGAAAGTAGTTTTAAAAGATAATATAACAGAGTGATTGGTAGATTCATGACCAGAGAAGGTGATGTTTGAGCTAAGAAATGAAAGATATGCAGAATTCAATCAGGAGGGGAGCTATAGAAAAAGCATTCCAAGTAGGGGGAACCACAGCTTCAAGGGCCCTCTGGGGACAGGGAATCAAGCAGAAGATGCAGCCCTTAGGCAGAATATTAGAGAGAGAATTAAGAGAGATGGAAATACATATATATCGTAAGTCTTAATTTTCCAGAAACAGGACATCACGTTCACAGACTATGGAAACAGGACACAATTTTTTTAAAAAATTACATCCAAGAGATTAGCCCAGGCAAGTAGAGTTGGGGAGAATTGTGAATAGAATGGTACAGGGAAAGATGGAAATGCCCCCAGTATATCACAAGCAGATGCTAAAGGAAGGGCTTCCCGGGTGGCTCAGTGGTAAAGAATCCTCCTGCCAATGCAGGAGATGTGAGTTCAATCCCTGGGTCAGGAAGATCTTCTGGAGGAGGAAATGGCAACCCACTCCAGTATTCTTGCCTAAACAAATCCCATGGACAGAGGAGCCTGGCAGGCCACAGTCCATGAGGTTGCAAAGAATCAGACATGACTGAGTACACAGGGACACACGCACAAAGTAAGATATAGAACTCCCAAGACTGCTTAACTGACAATAGCAGTATCAGTCAAATGAAGGGCAAAGGGTAAGACCCAGTGGGGAGGGAACCACATCAATGGAGACACATTTCATTGGCCAGGCACTGGGCTAAGTAATGGGTATCCAAATTTCCACCCCACCTAAGGCAGTAAAGGGCTTCCCAGCTGGCACTAGAGGTAAAGAATCCATCTGCCAATGCAGGAGACAGAAGAGACACAGGTTTGATCCCTGGGTGAGGAAGATCCCCTGGAGGAGGGCATGGCAACCCACTCCAGTATTCTTGTCTGGAGAGTCCCATGGACAGAAGAAACTGGCAGGCTCCAGTCCAGAGAGTCGCAAAGGGTCAGACATGACTGTAGCAACTGAGCACACACGCAAGGCAGTAAAGAACTCAGGCTGCAGATGGCTCCTGAGTATTCCATGGTGGTAACTCCAAGAGCAATAATAAAAGCCAAGTTTGGGACTTTCCTGGTGGTCCAGTGGTTAAGAGTTCGCCGTCCAGTGCAGGGAATGTGGGTTTGATCCCTGGTCAGGGAACTAAGATAGCACACACCGTGGGGCAACTAAGCCCATGGGCCACAAGTAGAGAAGCCCAGGAGCCACAAAGAAGGATCTCACATACCTCAACTGAGACCCAATGCAGCCAAAAAAGAAAAAAACAAGTTTAAGGGCTCTCAAGCATGGGTGCCAGAAGTCCTTAATACAAAACCAAAATTTATAGGGCAGGGCATGATTTTAAATAAGGAATGAAAGCCAAATAATAAGAAGAGAACAGGATCAAAACAGAAGCATGTAAGGATAATATGGAAGCTGTGAAGAGCCACAGTTACCAGTGCATGCACGGAGGCATCTTACTGGCCCAAAGGCAGGGAAGAAGTTCAGCCAATACACCAAAGAAAGCTCTCCAGGTTGCTCAGAGCTGTTACGATTACTGCTGCTCATATCATATCTGCAAGTAGGTATTTGCAATATCACTCCTATTTTAGAGAATAGGATTGTTAAGGGCACTGGGCAAAGACATAAAAAAAAGTTACAGTCTCTGTTTTACTATGCATACCGTCTAGAGGAAAAGAGCCAAAAACTTGATGTGAGCTGTGCTATGAGGGTATGCCAAGATGTGACACAAGAATAAGGAAAGCGTGCATTATTTTTCCCTGGGGCATTAAGAATGGCTTCCCAGAGGAGGTGACCTAGCTGTTGCTTGGGGCACCCACACCGGCCAGGGAGATAGCGAAAGGTGTATGGAATAGGGCATCAGAGACAGAGCAGCCGCATATGTGTGGATACCCATGTCTCTGACTTACAGGTCTGCTAAGGATGGGTCGAAAGCTCTCTCCAACAGGTTTGGAGAGTGGAATGATAGAACATGAGTTTAATTTTAGAGGGTTGTGATGGTTTTATTTTACTTTTACCTTTTTTTAAAATTGAGAGGTCACACAAACATTAAAGTGTACCTAAGACATAAACATAATATAATGAATAATTATAAATTCCTATATAACCACCACCAGATCAAAACATAGAGTCTTCAGGACTTCCCTGGTTGCACAGTGGGATAAGAGTTCACCTGACAATGCAGGGGACACAGGTCTGATCCCAGATCCTGGAAGATCCCGCATAATGAGGAGCAACCAAGCCGGTGCACCACAGCTACTGAAGCTTGCAGGCTCTAGGGTCCGTGAGCCACAGCTGAGACCCTGTGCCACAACTCCTGAAGCCCACACGCCCTAGAACAGCAAGTCGCAGCTACTGAGCCGGTGTTCTGCAACTACTGAAGCCTGTGCTCTGCAACAAGAGAAGCCACTACAATGGGAAGCCCGCATACCGAAACTAGAGAATAGCCCCCACCCTGCACAGCTAGAGAAAGCCCACAAGCAGCAAAGAAGACCCAGCGCAGCCAAAAATGAAAAAATAAAATGAATTTAAAATAAATGTATTTGACAGTGTATGCAAGTCAAAAAATAAAATAAATTAAGGAACTAGAGCCTTCATCCTAGTTCTCCTTCACTGTGACAAAATTGAATAGAAAGTACACAAGGAGTGATTAAGCTATAGACTAGACTACTAAATACTTAAGGAATCAAATGTGTGATCTACACTTCTGATGCTATGCTGCCTTTGTGGTCATTTTTAAATTACACTGTTCTATTTTCTTTTACTTTCATGTGAATTGTATCAGTTTGTACACTTACAAAGGGTCTGTCTCCAAATAAAAAGGGGCTAGGAAAGAAACTACCAGAGGAAGAACATCAGGTGTTATTTTGCTTTGTTGGTTTGGTTTTTGTGAGGTAATGGAAATATACACATATGCACATTATGTATATTTATATACACATATATATGTCATTTTTATATACATAAAAGTCTCTCTCCACCCCCTGTTCCTGGCACAGAGTTTCTGATACTTGTAATTTCCCAGTGATAAAGGCATCTTTTGCTTTAGTATTTAGTCTTTGATCCCCATCCCTGACACAGGGCTCCTAAAACCTTTGTAAATTCCTTAGTAAGAAGAGCACCAGGACCATCCTTTATTTTATTAAAATGACTCTGGGGACTTCCCTGGTGGTCCAGTGGTTAAGAATCCACCTGCCAATGCAGGGGACACAGATCAACCCCTACTCGGGTGAGATCTCACATGCTGCAGGACAACTAAGACCATGCACAGCAACTCCCGAGGCCCAACACTCTAGAGGCCATGCTCTGCAACAAGAGAAGGCACTGCAATGAGAAGCCTCGCACTGCAACTGGAGAGCAGCCTCCACTCTCCACAACTAGAGAAAAGCCTGCAGGTAGCAATGAAGACCCAGTGCAGCCAAAAAGTTAAATAATATTTTTTTAAAATTTTAAAAGGTGACTCAAGGTGGACTCAGGTGGGAGGGATTGGGCAAAAAAAAACAAAAGGCCAAGCCATGATTAAAAGCTTGAAATTTTCAGCCACATTCCCCATCCTTCAGAGGAGGGACAGAGAATGGAAATGGAGTTAATAGGAGCTAATAGTTAATAACTGATCACATCTAAGTGAAGAAGCCCTCACAAAATCCCAATAGCATGAGTTTAGTGGAGCTTCCAGCTTGGTGAACCCCAACTCCAAGAAAACAGAAGCTCCCTTTCAGACCTTTCCCTATGTATCTCTTCATCTGGCTGTTCATCTGTACCTTTTTTTCATATTATTTAATAAACTTGGAAATGTGTTTCCTTGAGTTCTATGAACTGCTCTAGCAAATTAATTGAACCAGAAGATGAGGTCACTGGAATCTCCGATCTACAACCCGGGCTTGAGACTAGTGTCTCAAATATCAGGGGGAGGCAATCTTGTGGGAACAGAGCCCTTAACCTGTGAGCTCTAACTCTGTCTCTAGGCAGATGGTGTCAGAACCGAGCCAAATTGTAGGACACCCAGCTGGTGTCACAGAAGATTTGTTGGTGTGGGGAAAAAATCACATACACATTCAGTGACCAGAGGTACCAGAAGGAAAGTGTTCTGTATGAGTAGTAAAAGAGACACTTGGGAAAGAAAAACACAGCAGAGGAAAGCTGGGTGGTATTCCAACATAGATTTTTAAATGGCAGGATAATGAACTAAGAGCAGAGAACCAACAGAAAAGGAACAGCTGAAGAAAGATCAGAGGTATCATGGACTGGGCATGTCCTGGATGGCCTCCTAGAAGAAGCCATGCTGTCCAGAGCACAAGGACTGACCAAGGACAGGAGGAGAGGCGAGTGTGGTTGCTTAAGGGAGATAAGGTGAGGTCAGCTGACATTAAGGGATTGTTGATGGGGTTGGCAGAATTCCTAACCGGGATCTCCATTTCCTTGGAGAAGGAGAGTGTAGGCCAACAGAGGCTGTGATGATGGAAAAGGATCTTGAAGAGACAGTGAAGGTTTGGAATCACCCCTTTGGAGAATGGGGAAAGCTGTAGATCAGAAACAAGGATTCCCAGGACACCTGTGGACCCAGCTGAAATTGAAGACTCTCAGTCTGTAGTTGCTCTTTCTTGTTGAATATTCTTCTGCAGCCCTCAACAGCCCAGTGTGGGCGAAAGGAAGATATTTCAGGGTGAGGCAGGGCTGGACAGGGAGGCAGATAGGGTGAGGTTGCCGTGGGAGGGATACAGCAAAAAGGTGAGTGGGCGTGTAACTGATGCAGAAAGACCTGGTCCCTGTCCCTGAGGGCCATGCGTGCCAAAGAGAGAGACAATAAATGCCAGTGTGGAAAGGTAACTCAACAGAAGTTCTCACATGCTTAGTGAGAGGTAGAGGTGGCCGCAACAAGTGGCAGGGGAGAGGCCGCAGCAGGTTCCGGTGGCCAGAGGAGGCCCCCGGGGTTGCTGCCGCCCCCGCTGTTAGCACTCAGCAATTTCGAGGCCCCTTTTCCGGTGGTTAAGAAAGAATGGGGTAAAACAACTCTGCAAAGGGAGGACAGAGCTGCTGCCTGCAGAACCACGCAGTGTCCACATCAGCCCAGCTTCCTCTGATGTGGACGTACTGATCTGAGGAAGGGGAGGTGGGAGGAAGGGGAGGTGGGAGGAAGGGTGTGGCCTGAGCCCCGGGAGAGGGGGCAGGAGAGAGAACATACAACTTTCAGAAAAGTCTAACTTCCCCTAGCCAGCAAAGGATGTTGAGGTTTTCTCAGTTCTGGGTTATGACACCAGGCTGGGGGTGAGACAACAGAAGGGGTTCCTGATGTGGACTGAGTGGAAAAAGCTCAGTGAGTTCCCCAAAGTGCTGGGGCAGGTCTGGCTCTAGTCAAGGCAAAATTATGAAGTACATAAAATATCCTCCAGTTCCACAACCCACTTTATCACCTCTCTTCTCAGCCTAGCCCCACCCTTGGGAGCTTCCTGCTGACTGCTCCTCTCAGATAAAGCAACTTCTCCTCCCCAACCCACCCCCACGCCCACCACCCCATGTCAAATTTACCTAGCTTAGGTCCCACTCTTTGTATCAGTTAACTGAATCATCCCATTTGTAATACTGTCTTTCTCCAAGATAAATGTGTATTTGCTTCTCATGTTTCCTTATTCAAATCTGTGTTTTCCCTTCTTCTGTTTTGGCTCTTCCTCTGCTTATCTTGTCCTTCTACCTTACTCCTCTCTCCTGAACTCTTCTTCTTATTATTATCTATTTATTTATTTATTTGGGGCTGTGCTGGGTCTTTGTTCCTATGCTCAGGCTTTCTCTAGCTGTGTTGAGTGTGGGCCACTCTCTAGTTGTGGTATCCAGGCTTCTCATTGCAGTGGCTGCTCCTATTGCAGATCATGGGCTCTAGGTGCTCGGGCTTCAGTAGTTGTGGCACAGGACCTTGGTTGCTCTGTGTCATGTGGGATCTTCCGGGACCAGGAATTGAACTTGTGTCTCTTGCATTGCAAGGCAAACTCTTAACCACAGGACCACCAGAGAAGTCTCATCCTGAACTCTTGCTTATCCTTCAAGGCCACTTCCCCAGTGTCCCTACCTAGAAGGAATTTCCATCTTCTTTGCACCCTTTGTGCTTGAGATTAATCTGCGTGTCAGTGACACGTAGCATTTTCTGTCCTCCCTTAGAGTTGATATTATACAGGCCTATTTTCCTCTGTCTGAAAGATTCTTAATGTTTCATCTTTGTTTCCTCTACAAAATCTTACATAGTTCTTGGAACATAGGAAGGGTTTAATGAAATGTTCAGTTGATTAAATAATTAATTAAATTCAGTTCCCAGAAATGACTCTTTGTAGGAATTTCGTGCAGAATACCAGGGAAGCCACAGATATGTGGTTCCCCTGGCTTTGACTTTCACCTTTCAGGCGTCACAGCCCTGCGCTTTCATTTCCCATTTGCAGGTCTGAGAACACAAAGCTGGTGACCCTGAAGCTACTTGGAACTCTCACACACTACTTGGTTCAGCCACTTGGCAAAAGAGTTTGGCAGCATCTGCTAGATGTATATATACATACAGGGATTCTACCCCCAGAGATACACCCAATAGGCATGTGTGCACCAAAAGCCTCATAGGGGACTTCCCTGGCTGTCCAGTGGTTTAGATTTTGTACTTCCACTGCAGAAGGTACAAGTTTGATCCCTGGTCAAGAACTAAGATCCTGAGTTCCACACAGCACAGCCAAAGAAAGAAGAAAGAAAAATGGCTGATAGCAGTGTGATTATAATAGGGAAAAACTTTGGGAACAACCCAAAGGTTCATCAATAGTAGAATACATGCATAAACTATTGTACAGTCATACTATAGAATACAGCCATAAAAACAACCAGCTACAAGTGAAAACAGAGATAAATCTCATCAGCTGTTGAGCAAAAGAAGCCAAATGCAAGAGTACATAATTATGATTCCATTTATATACAGGCAAAACTAACTATGACGTTAGAAGTCAAAAGAGTAGTTATATTTGTGGAAGACAGAGGAGATAACAAAGGGAGAGAGCATGTGGTAGATACATGGGTGTATTCACTTAACAATAACTCATTACCATGTATGTTTATAGTTTTGTGCACATCTCTGCACACATCTCATGAAGACAATGGTCCAGCTACCTCTGGAGATATTTCTACAGAACTGGTTCCCTCTGGTAGTGCTGCAGCCCTGAGTTTCCTGAGTCCTCATCTCTCTCCTATACACAGGAACTTCACTGTTCATGCTTTGTTTAAGGGGAAGTATAAAGAGGAAAAGATGGACAAAAACGAATCCAGTCTTCTTAGAACTTACCTGGATCCCAGCCAAAGCATTTGCAATCAGTGACTCCCACCTGAGAAGTGAAAGTTTCAACACAAACTTCAGGAACAGTCTGCAGCCTTCAGAGCTGTCTGTAAGATGCTGTCCCTGACCTTATTTATTTATTTTTTTGTCCAGCACATCTCACCCCAAACCCTGCAGCTCCTGGGCATTGACAGTCTCTGGTGTGTCCTTTGGAGTTTCCTCTGAATGCGTAGCCAAAATCTGAATTTAGGATTCAAAGTGAACTTTAGGGCTCAAGTCCACTCTTATGAGCAGTGATTTGAAGTTCCTTGCTCCCCAACACAACTGACCCAAAAAATCATCCCAATCTTCCTCTAAGATGTCTGAAAATAATTCATTTATTTTCTCAACTAACGTGGTTTGAGCACTTGCTGTGTTAGGCACTTTGTTGTGCGCTAACCACAACTGTAACTGTATGTTAATTGGTGTAAATGGTGTAGGCTCTATGAACGAACGAGTTGTGTGCTTATTCACATCTGAATCCTCAGTTTCTAGCCCAGCACCTGGTGCAGAGCTACTCAAAGCATATCCAGGGAAGGAATGGGAATAGAGAGGGAGATGCTGTTGTGAAAACAGACTATTTTACAATACAGTATAATCACGTGCTTCAATGTCTTGAATACATGTTGCCTTAAGTTAAAAATGTTGACGTCTATGTATGTGTACTTATAACTGATTCAAGCTGTTGTACAGCAGAAACTAACACATTGTAAAGAAACTATCCTCCAATTGAAAAAATAAAAGCAAAAAGAGAAGCAAGTGACACAAACTGCTAAAACATTTTCCAAAAATATTTAACATGGTAGCCATCTAGAAGGCATATTTGATAAATTGTCAGAAACTTTAAGAGAATAAAAACACAAATTTACAGAGCATACCTGCATATGAAATTACATACACAGGACTCTATGAGAAATAAATGTGTTAGTCATTTTTTGAATAACAAATGCCTGTGCACTGCTTATCTGTGTGTTTTTTCAGTGAAAACTCAAAATAAGCTTTAATAAATACTTGGGTTTTTTTTTTCAGTTTTTAAAAAATTCTTTTTTTTTTCATTGAAGAATAATTGATTTACAACATTGTGTTGGTTTCTCCCATACATTAATGTGAATCAGCCACAGGTATACATATGTCCTCTTCCTTTGGAACCTCCCTCCCACCTCCTACCCCATTCCACCCCTCTAGATTGTCACAGAGCACCAGAAAATCCCTGAGTCAACAGAAAATCCCCACTGGCTATCTATTGAGATTAAATCTACTCATGAAGAAGATGCTCTGAAGATTATTGAAATGACACCAAAGATGGTGCAACCTGAGAAGCCATGTAGAAGACAGTAGCAGCTGACTTTGATAGAATTGACTTCAAATTTGAAAAAAGTTCTGCTCCAAGATGCTATCAAATTGTATTATATACTCCAGAAAAACCACTCATGACAGAAAGAGTTAATGCATTCTGAAAACTTTGATATTGTCTTATTTTAAGAAAACATAAAAGTTCTTTTAAGACTGTGCAATATCAATCTATTCATCTCATTCAAAGATCTTTATGTCAAAAATATTTTCATATACCAATAGTAAAAGAAAAAATGTTGAAGTCTCCCTAAGATCTTGGTTATGACAATGAGAAACCCTGAGAAAAGGGTCACACTTAAAACTTTATCATCTTATCTTGGCATGCTCTAACTCACTTTCTATTCCATTAATGAGAGTTCAACAAAGGATTACCAAATAATCTCTCTCTTCTTCACTCTGACTACAAAACTAAGTGAAATACATGCCCTGCTTCCAAAGAGCTGAATAACATAAACTTGCAGTTTGGAGTTCTTGTAATAACTCAACATTTCTCTAAGCACTTTATATACTATCTCTCATCTAATCCTCACACATCTCCTCAGAAGCAGGCACCAGTGTTAATTTCATGTTTTGAATGAAAAATTGAGAAACAAGAGGTTGGTTAACTTCCTCAAGGCCACAGAGATGATACATGCTTTAAAATAAAAAAAAAAAAAAGAAAGAAAGAAAAAATATCATAAAATAACACATTTTTTAAACTATGAGAGAATAATGAAAGTTTGAATACTAAATAAACTATTTGGTCTTAATTAAGAAAAAATAAATAAATAATTAAAAATAAATAAATAAAATTTACCAAACCAATACAATATTGTAAAGTTAAAAAAAAATAAATTAAATTTTAAAAATAAATTAAAAAAATAAAATTTAAAACAGTTTTCCCAATGAAACTCTGGTAGGCCAATAAACTCACTTTATTCTATGGATTATTTAAAGTATTCACTCATTCAAAAAAAAATAAATAAAGTATTCACTCATTCAATAAATATTTATTGAGGATATACTTGTGCCAGATACGGCTCAAGATGCTGGAGATACAGGAGTGAACAAAACAAAAGCCCTGCCTTCATGGATCTTACACTCTAATAAGGTGAAGTGGAAACTGGGAGACAGAAAATACAACAAAAATAAACATATAGTATGTAAAATGGAGACGAGCATACAGAGAAAAATAAGCCAACAGGGAGACAAGGAGTTGCAAGATGGAGGGGCTGTTTTTAGTGGAAAAGATATCATTGCGGAGGTAGTGCCTGAGCAGAATAAGGACTCAAACCTCACAGAAAATGAGGAGGAAGCAGCATTCCACATAGAAAACAGTGCAAAGCCCCAGTGAAACAAGTGTGGGGGTCATCAGGTCAGCAAGACTGAAATGCAGTGAGAGGGGCAGAGAAGAAGAGGCAATGGTCAGGGAGGCTGGATCCCACGCACCATTGTGAAATGTATGGCTTTTACTCTCTGAGAAGTGAGAGAGCTTTGGAAGACTTTTGCAAAGCATAGTAGGAACTTCTTACACATATGTGAGGCATACTGAATTCTTCAGTAAACCAAGTTTTAGAAAAAAAGGTTCCACTCTCATTGTGTCTCCAGATTGGATGCACTGAAGAAGACATGCTGTCACTTTTGTGGTATTCCTGCCAAAAAGGCATGACCTGAATCTTATGACCAAACATCAGACAAACTCAGATTGTAGAACTCTCTAGAAAACAACTGACTTGTACTCCAAAAATGTTGATGTTATAAAATATGCAGAAAGTTTAGGGAATGACTGTAGATTAAAGATGACCAAAAAGACACAGCAACTGGAACTTCCCTGGTCCAGTGGTTAAGAATCTGCCTTGCAATGCAGGTGATGCAGATGTGATCCTTGGTTGAGGAACTAATTTACCACGTACCTTGGAGCAACTAAGCCTGCATGTCTCAGGTGCTGAAGCCCGAGAGACGCAATTGCTAGTAGAAAGTTTAGTTCATGCACTGCAATGAAAGATCCACATGAAGCGAAGAAGATCTTTGCACCACAAGTAAGACCCAATACAGCCAAATAAATAAATAACTTAAAAAACAGATATAATAACTGAAGGCAATACATGATCCTGGTTGGATTCTGGATGGGAAAAGAGATGTTATATAGCACACCTGGGGCTTCCCAGGTGGTTCTAATAGTAAAGAACCCGCCTGCCAACACAGGAGACTAGGAAACGTGGGTTCGATCCCTAGGTTGGGAAGATCCCCTGAAGGAGGGCATGGCAACCCACCCCAGTATTCTTGCCTGGAGAATCTCATGGACAGAAGAGCCCAATGGTCTATGTCACACAGAGTAGGACACGACTTAAGTGACTTAGCAAGCACGCACACAGCACTGGGGGAACATTTGGTAATATTTAAATATGTATTATATATTTGATTGCATTGATGTTAAATGTACTACATTTTATAACTGTGCTGATATCATGATATGGGGACATTCTTGTTTTTCGAAGATGTGTGCTAAAATAGTTAAGAGTAAAAAGGGGTGATGTCTGCAATTTACCCTTGAATATTCCACAAAAATAATTATTATTATACAGCTATTCACACATGCATATATTTGGAGAGAAAGAGAAATAAAGCAAATGTGATAAAATGTTAACAACTGGTGAATCTAGATGAAGGAAATACAAGAATTCTTTGTACTATTCTTGCAACTTCCCTGAAATGTCAAAATTATTTTAAACTAAGAAGTTTAAAAATTGAAACAAATAATTATAGCAGTTTCAGTCAACTTACACAAGGCCAGCCCCACAGACACAGTGTATAGCAAGATGAGAGAAAAGTTCCGTAAGGCCGAAGTCCATCCCTTCCAGTGCTCAAAGAATCTCTACCTGGCTTCCCCCTGCAATGGATTTAGCATGGCCATGCCCAGAGACAGTGCCACAAGGATGGAGGGAGCAACACATAGGCTCATGATCTCAGAGTCAGCCCCGACCTTCTGTTCCTGCACCCCCAAAGCCAGGCATCAAACCCTGTGGGCCCTACCTTGGCTTTCAAGTTTCTAATCTAGCTTTCTTACCTGGGATCCTGTATCTCTGGATGCCCCTAGCCCACACACATGAGCCCCAGGCTCCAGACTTCTCTCTCTGCTCCCTGTTCCTCATCACACCCTGCCCTACTCCACCTGTACTCATACAAATGCCAGAGCCTAGAATGTATCTTCTTGAAGGATATCTGAGTGCCAGGGGCTCAGTGATTGAACTGGGTACCCAGGGACAGCCTGTAGCAGGCCCTAAACAAACATTTCCCTGTACCTCAATTTCCTCCCTTTGCAACCAAGTGTGCCTTCCTCTCATTCCACCTCCATTCACCATGCCCCGCAAAGAGTTACTGATTTAAAATGCAGGCTCCAAGTTTCAGAGCATCCTAGACAAGGTTGGAGAGAAAGGGGGAGCACCCCTCACTGAGATTCCCTGCCCCCTCATTTGTTGGCTCAGGGCCCAGCTGAGAGTTTTCAGTTTGCTATGGAACTTCCTAGTATGTCTCCTTCTCTTCCCTTCTCCGCCCCCTGCCCCCAGCCAAAGTGAAAGTGTAGGTCACTCAGTCGTGTTCAACTCTTGGTGATCCCATGGACTTCTACCTGCCAGGCTCCTCTGTGCATAAAACTCTGCAGGCAAGAATACTGGAGCAGGTAGCCATTCTCTTCTCTTGAGGATCTTCCCAACCCAGAAATCAAACCCCAGTCTCCCTCATTGTGGACAGATTCTTTACCAACTGAGCCACTAGGGAAGCCCCCAGCCAACATTTCCCTAATAATTCTCAGGCTCCCTTGGCCTCTGGGCTGCTGACAGAGTTGATGGAGGGACCAGCCCTTGCAAGTAAAGCCTCTGTTCGGGCCTTTGTCTCACGCCTCCTATCCCCCTCCCCCCACTCCACACCGCCTATTGCTTGCCAGGGCTCAACTTTCCTGCCTCAGCGAATAATCTGTCGGTCTCTGAGCTCCAGAACCACCCGACTTCCTTTGAGAAACCCAAGTTCATGGCCGCTTCTTGTCTCTTTTGGCAACTGCACCAAACGAGAGGATATTTCATTCTTACAGACAGCAGGGAGGACACTTTCTCCCCCCTAGACAGAAAGGAAAACTGAAGCCGGTGGGAAGGACTCACCTTGCCAAGGTGGCCTGGATTGCTGATGGCATGGCCAGATGCACACTTCTCAAGGACCTCCCAACCCACTGCCAGCCTGTGCTGTCTGACCCAGCCTGCCCAGAGCTGCAGGGAGCTGCTCCGAGTCACAGGTCCAGGTGACCATGTAAGCAGCACAATCCAGAGGCTCACATCCTGATTTCCCTGAAGGCCACAGCTCCTGGTCCATGCCAGCCCACCCCTACCAGGCTGGGCCTCCTTACCTTGGCCCTGATGTCCCTTGATGAGCAGGAGGAGTGTGAGGGCAAGCACTTGCCCCAGCATGCCCACAGAACAGATGTGAGACGCTGACAGAGGGGTCAAGCCAGCTCCTCTCCCACCAGATACTCTGCCTTGCACAAGCTCAGCAGCCACCCATCAGCAGAAGGGTGACAGGGAGCAGAACTCTGTCGGGCTTCAGCCACAGTTTCCTCAGCTTGAGGATGTTCTCATCAGCTGAACGCTAGCAGGGTTGTTGAGGAAGCCCCAGTCCCTGGACCTGGTCTGATAGTTCCCACAAGCTAAACTTGCGAAGTTCGCCTCAAGTGGGCGGATGCTCAGCATACACTGTGACTCACAAAACCAACTTATTAATCTTGTCCTGAGCTCTGCCCCAGCCCAGCTGCTTTATTTAAAGGACAGATGCCCAAGAAAGTTTTCAATCTTCTGCACCCTACTGGCAATATAGAGAAAAGTATATGGGGACCAAACAGCCATTATGTAAGCCTGTCCAATCCCAGCAGACATTGTGAAGGCGAAAGAGAGAGGGTTTGGGAAGGGTGTAGATTGAAAAGTGGATCGCTAGACAAATAGGTGAAATGTTGAAGGAGACAAGTAAAGGCACTAGAAAAATCAGGCAGGCCTGGGGATTTTCTGAAGGTTGATACCAAAGTTTCAACCTTAAGCACATCCAAATTAAAATGTTTCCATAATAATATCCTTTTGCCTAGTTTCTGATCTGTACTTTTAAATTCCTTCCCTTACTCTTTTTCTACTTTCCCATAATAGTTCTTTCTTCTCACCTTCTCTCACCCAGACAGCATGTAGACCCATTTTTGCTGCCCCCCAACACACACTTTGATCCCACCCTCCAGAAAGGCCAGACGGCATTTGACTCTTCACACCGCCATGGAGGGGTGGAGGCATCCCACTTTCCCCAGAACTCAATGGCTTTGAGGCCGCACCCAGAGTTCTATGCCCTTTTTCTTCTGCTTTCCCCTCAGCAGAAAATACTTTCAGTTCCCTTCAGTTCAGCCCTTCTCCTTTTTCATCTGTTGATCCATTTCCAGTCACTGTGTCTGAAGTTGGACTGAGGGGAGGCAGAATGCAAGACTTGCCTGCCAAAAAAAAAAAGGCAGCAATGATTTTCTGGGTCGAACACTGGATTTGCAGTCAAGAATGTAGGTTTCCCAGGTGGCACTAGTGGTAAAGATTCCACCTGCCAATGCAGGAGACCTAAGAGACACAAGTTTGATCCATGGGTAGGGAAGATCCCCTGGAGGAGGTCAATATTCTTCCCTGGAGAATCCCATGGACAGAGGAGCCTGGCAGGCTACAGTCCATAGGGTCGCACAGAGTTGGACACGACTGAAGCGACTTGGCACACACACGCATGTAGACTTGAGCTCCAGTTCAGCAACTCACAGCCTGTGCGATCCTGACCAAATTATTTTCTGAGCCTGTGGGGCCAACAACACTTGGCTCCCATCCCTCATAAGGTAGTTTTCAGAATCAAATTAGATGTATAATCTCCATTAATTGAAGTAAAGAAAAACAAGCAGGTTAACAAGTTATTTTAATATGTATATGCATATTACACAAACAAATGTATTTTTAAAAAAGAATCAAATTAAAAACTGTACCTGAGAGTATTAATATTAAAAAATATGAACAATAAAATTTTGTTTATTTTTTTAAATGCAGACCCTACACAGATTTTTCCCATTGATCTAATGGTTATCATCTCTTCTTTCTTTTTTCCCCTCCCAAGAGGCAGCCCTTTAGCCCCGGGAAGTTTCCTCAGTGTTGATCTGGCCGTGCCCCTGACCTTGAGATGGTGCTCAAGGCATGATACAGTAGGAAGGATAAATTTCCTCCCATGAAAGATAGAATAGTCCCAGTTCTGAGACTAATTGTAAATTTGGGATCCCTAGGACTACCTTCAATTTTGGTAATTTACTAGAAGACAATTTAATAGAAATCATTACTGTGTTAAATATATATGCTCTGGGACTTCCCTGGTGGTTCAGTAGTTGGGAGTCTGCCTGCCAATGCAGGGGACACAGATTCAGTCTCTAAGATCTCACATGCCATGGGGCAATTAAGCCAGGGCACCACAAGTATTGAGCCCATATTCTAGAGCCTGCATGCTACAACTGCTGAAGCCCTAGAGCCTGTGCTCCATGAGAAGAGACCCAAACTCAACGAGAAGCCCATGCACTGCAACTAGAGCGTAGCCCCTGCTCACCAAGACTAGAGAAAATCTGTGCACAGCAATGAAAAGCTTGTGCACTGCAACAAACACAGCCAAAAAAGAAAAACAGGCCCTTTCAACTAGCAATACCCACTCTGAGTTTATCCACAGAAATACTGCCATTAATGCATGAAAGTATTTTCACATGGCTCAAAGGTTCTTCCTTATAGCATTGTTAAGTAAAAAATCAGAAATAATCTATATGTTAATCATAGGGAACAATTTTATAAATATGGTATACTCATTCTATATTATAGTATATTAAGAAGCCTTTTAAAAGAGTAAACTCTGTAACAACCTAAAGAGGTAGGGTGTGGAAGGAGGTGGCAGGGAGGTTCAAGGGGGAAGGGACATATATATGCCTATGGCTGATTCGTGTTGATGTTTGGCAGAAACGAACACAATACTGTAAAGCAATTATCCTTCAATTAAAAACAAAAAAAATGAAAGAGTAAAATAAATGTCTGCATACTCATATGAAAAGAGCTCTAAGGCATTCACAAAACCTTCTGCATAATATAATTCTGTTTAGGTGGACAAAACGAATGTGTGTATATTTATGTGCTCTGAATGGTTGTAAATGTAGGGAAACATGCCTGGGGAAAAAAATATTCATGATGATAACCTTTAGATAAAGAAATAGAATTTTGAGTAGATGTAAGTAAGAGAGTGAGTTTTACTTTTTATTCCACATATGCTTCCTGTTCAGAACTTTTTACAATGACTATATTACATGTGCAATGATTTAAAATATCAGCTCTCAGACTGCCCTGGGTGCTCTAGTGGTTTAGACTCCACAAGAGCTCCATGGCTGGTGGGGGAACTAAGATACCACATGCCTTGAGTTGTGGTCAAAACAAAAAAGAATGTGAAAAATATGTGTATAATATATCAGTTCCCCAGGTTTCTAGATTTTCACCTACATTACATAAGATCAATGTATTTATGGAACTTTCCAGAGAAGCAGAACCAAGACAAGATATATAGACATAGGCAGATAGAGATGGAAAGAGATAAAGAGAACTGATTCAACCAGGTACGGAGACTGACAAATCCAAAATCTGCCGAGCTAATGACTCAGTGTGAAGGTCCTTAGGCAGGATAATTTTCTTTTACTCGGGGGAGAGTAAACCTTCCCCCCGCCCCTGCCCCATTAAAAAGGTACTGCGGTACCACATGATCTGTGTCTGGTTGAATCTACGAATGTAGAACCGCCTGAATGGAGAGCCAACTATAAAGTTACACTCAGATTTTAGACTGATGGGGGCAGAATCAGCACCATTCACCCCAACATTGTTCATTTTTCAAGGATCATTTGTATAGAAAGCAAAATCTGATTTAGCATAAATTATATACTTAAATTGTTACATTTGACAATAATATATCAGAGTGTTTTACAAAAATGGAAAGAAAATATGACTCTAGGTCCCCTGCCACCAGTTTGTGAATTACATCTATTTTGTGAATTATAAATTTAGAAGATCAAAATTGAATGTAAGGCAATTTGTGCAAGCCAGTGTTCCCTTTTACTTATTAAAACTGTGCTCACTTGTTGTTCAGTCACTCAGTCATGTCCGACTCTTTGTGACCCCATGGACTGCAGCACACCAGGCCTCCCGTCCTTCACTATCTCCCAGAGTTTGCTCAGATTCATGTGCACTGAGTCGGTGATGCCATACAATCATCTCATCCTCCGTTGTCCCCTTCTCCATTTGCCTTCATTCTCCCAGCATCAGGGTTTTTTCCAATGAATCAACTCTTCACATTAGGTGGCCAAATTATTGGTGTTTCAACTTCAGCATCAGTACTTCCAATGAATATCCAGGGTTGATTTCCTTTAGGATTGACTGATTTGAACTTCTTACTGTCTAGAGACTCAAGAGTCATTCCTAGCACCATAGTTTGAAAGCATGAATTCCTCAGTTCTCAGCATTATTTATGATTCCACTCTCACATTCGTACAACTACTAGAAAAACCATAGCTTTCACTACACAGACCTTTGTCAGCAAAGTGATGGCTCTGCTTTTTAACACTCTGTCTAGGTGTGTCATAGCTTTTCTTTTAAGGAGCAAGCATCTACTAATGTCATGGCTGCAGTCACAATCTGCAGTGATTTTGGAGTCCAAGAAAATAAAGTCTGTCACTGTTTCCATCGTTCCCCCATCTTGCCATGAAGTGATGGGACTGCATGCTGTGATCTTAGTTTTTTGATGTTGAGTTTTAAGTCAGCTTTTTCACTCTCCCCTTTCACCTTCATCAAGAGGCTCTTTAGTTGCTCTTCGCTTTCTGTGAAGCAGTGTCATCTTTCTGTGAAACAGTGTTGTCTGCATATCTGAGGTTGTTGATACTTCAGCTGGAAATCTTGATTTCAGCCTGTGATTTCTGCAGCCCAGAAATTTGCATGATGTACTCTGCATAGAATTTAAAAGTGTGACATTATACACCACTGATCTACTCCTTTCTCGGTTTGAACCAGTCCATTCTTCCATGTCCAATTCTAACTGTTGCTTCTTAACCTGCATACAAGTTTCTCAGGAGGCAGGTAAGGTGGTCTGTATTTCCATCTCTTGAAGAATTTTTCACAGTTTGTTGTGATCCACACAGTCAAAGGCTTTCATGTAGTCAGTGAACAGAAGTAGATGTTTTTCTGAAACTCTCTTGCTTTTTTGATGATCCAGCGAACATTGGCAATTTGAACTCTGGTTCCTCTGCCTTTTCTAAATCCAGCTTGTACATCTTGAAGTTCTCTGTTTATGTACTGTTGAAGTCTAGCTTGAAGGATTTTGAACATTACCTTACTAGCAAGTGAATTAAGCCCAATTGTGCAGTAGTTTGAACTACAATCCTTTGGCATTGCCTTTCTTTGGGATTGGAATGAAAGCTTCTTTTTCAGTCCTGTGGCTACTGCTGACTTGTCCAAAATTGCTGGCATATTGAGTGCAGTACTTTCACAGCATCATCTTTTAGGATTTGAAATAGCTCAACTGCAATTCCAATACCTCCACTAGCTTTGTTTGTAGTGATGCTTCCTAAGGCCCACTTGACTTCACACTCCAGGATGTCTGGCTCCAAGTGAGTGATCACACCATTGTGGTTATCTGAGTTATTAAGATCTTTTTGTACAATTCTTCTTTGTATTCATGCCACTTCTTCTTAGTATCTTCTGCTTCTGGTAGGTCCATACCATTTCTGTCCTTTATTGAGCCCATCTTTGCATGAAATATTCCCATGGTATCTCTACTTTTCTTGAAGAGATCTCTAGTCTTTCCCATACTATTGTTTTCCTCTATTTCTTTGCATTGTTCACTTAAGAAGGCTTTCTTATGTCTCCTTACTATTCTTTGTAACTCTACATTCAGATGGCTATATGTCCCCTTTTCTCCTTTGCCTTTCACTTCTCTTCTTTTCTCAGCTATTTGAAAGCCTCTTCAGACAACTATTTTGCACTGTTGCATTTCTTTTGGCAGGGGGGATGGTTTTGGTCACCACCTTCTGTACAATGTTATAAACCTCCATCCATAGTTCTTCAGGCATTCTGTCTATCAGATCTAATCCTTGAATCTATTTGTCACTTCCACTGTATAATTATAAAGGATTTGATTTAGGTCATACTTGAATGGTCTAGTGTTTTTTCCCTACTTTCTTCAATTTAAGCCTGAATTTTGAAATAAGGAGTTCATGATCTGAGTCACAGTCAGCTTCCAGTCTTGTTTTTGCTGACTGTATAGAGCTTCTCTATCTTCGGCTGCAAAGAATATAATCAATCTGATTTCAGTGTTGAGCATCTGGTGATGTCCATGTGTAGTGTCATCCCTTGTGTTGTTGGAAGAGGGTGTTTGCTACAACCAGCGTGTTCTCTTGGCAAAACTGTGTTAGCCTTTGACTGGCTTCATTTTGTACTCCAAGGTCAAATTTGCCTATTACTCCAGTATCTCTTGACTCCTACTTTTGCATTCCAGTCCCCTAGGATGAAAAGGATATCTTTTTTTGGTGTTAGTTCTAGAAGGTTTGGTACATCTTTTAGAAGATCTTCACCTTCTTCAGCATTAGTAGTTGGGGTACAGACTTGGATTTCTGTGACGCTGAATGGATCGCCATACTGTCACTTCTGAAAACAAATGCATGTGATCAAATTTTCAACTTGCAGTTCGAAGCTTATAGCCAAGTTATCTTGTCATTTTAATGACATGAGCATTCATTAACCAATTAACCATAAATGAAATTTTCTTGATTTGATAAACCCTGTTCTGGAATATTTTCTTTTCTTCACGTTGTTGTTTCTCTGTCATGTATAATCCATATCAATGTTGACAGATTCCCTGATTCTTTGTGCAGTTGTATCTACCACATGGGTTTCACGTGCCCACAGACCCACTCACTAGACCACAAAAAATGAAGCACCTAGATGGGATTTCCCGATCCCTGGGAGTTCCCCTTTTCTCTACCTTCCCCCCCAATACCACCTCCCTACATAACTCTCACGAGTTCTCTCAGTCTTTCTGGCAGACTGTTCTAGCTGTCTCTGCTGGTATTCCTTAGCACGCCTATGTGCTTTCTTCTTGTGAGGATAGAGTCTTGGGGATTATGTGCTGGGGCCTCCCCTTGCCCCAATCTCTTATCTAGTACTTTGTTTCCATCTCCTACCCCAGTCAGGGCAATCCCGCACAAGCTCAGGCAGTTAGACACATCATTAAGTGTCTAAAAGCACATCAGTCTCATTCCAACTGATGGTTTTAAAGTATCTCTCCAGAACGCCATTTTTTAAATTTGTTTTTAATTAGAGAACTGTTGCTTTACAATGTTGTATTGGTTCAGAAATCCTTTTTTTTTTTTTTTAGATTAAAAACTTTACATAGATTTAAAAAAATAAAGTATCATTTCAGATTTACAAACCTTTAAGTGGAGACTTTTGCTGTCCTGTGTCTTAATTTTAGTAGTTCTTTCCAGCCTATATCAAAGGATAACTTTTGGGTCTTAGACCCCATAAATTTTACTCCTATTCACTTCCTCAAGTCTGAAAAAATACCATTTTATTTTTCACATCTAGCCCATTTTGATTAATTAAAACTTCCACCCCACTTGTGGGAAAAACAAGTTAGAATTCCACCAGTCTGAATCTTTAGATATTACCAATGAAATAACATTATCTACAGGTAATGCTTAAAGAAAGACAATAAAATTTCCTCTTTTTCTACCATTTCAACCATTAGTAGCTTTCCAATTTAGTTGTATATTTACCTCACGAAAAATGAAAGCTGTGGGGTTCTGCCCGGAGGGAGTAGCTCAGAGAAGTCATGTAAGAGAATCAGGGAAGTACAATCTTGATGAGTTGTTTTTTCCCATTGTCTATGGAATTTGCTATAGGATTCTATGGTTAATCACTTCCTTGAACTTTCAAAACAATGTAAAAGAGACACTCTCATCCTTTCATTTTCTTTCTCACCTTCCCTATGATCCCAAGAAGACGTCAAGCTTTCTTTAAGTGAACTTGGTATATCAATTACCAACAGATTTACCCAATCTCTTTTCCTCTGAATCATCAAAATCTTGAGAAATGTGGAATGAACTATTCTGACAATCAGAATTTTTCATAGTAAAGATCATACTAAATTCTTCATGGGACCAGCAAAAGATCCTGAGCATAGGAAATAACAGCAATTAATACAAACTATAACACCTTTCTTATTTCCTAATTCTATGCTCATCATAAAAGGATGGATTGAAAATCTTTGACACTGAAAACTTCTGTTCCTTAAAATATACTATAACTAAAGTAAAAATACATGATACACATTGAAAGAACATATTTGCAACATGTATAACCAACAAAAGGTTCTGTTCAGTTCAGTTCAGTCGCTCAGTCGTGTCCGACTCTTTGCAGTCCCATGAATCGCAGCACGCCAGGCCTCCCTGTCCATTACCAATTCCCGGAGTTCACTCAGACTCACGTCCATCGAGTCAGTGATGCCATCCAGCAATCTCATCCTCTGTCGTCCCCTTCTCCTCTTGCCCCCAATCCCTCCCAGCATCAGAGTCTTTGCCAATGAGTCAACTCTTCACATGAGGTGGCCAAAGTACTGGAGTTTCAGCTTTAGCATCATTCCTTCCAAAGAACACCCAGGGCTGATCTTCAGAATGGACTGGTTGGATCTCCTTGCAGTCCAAGGGACTCTCAAGAGTCTTCTCTAACACCACAGTTCAAAAGCATCAATTCTTCAGCGCTCAGCTTTCTTCACAGTCCAACTCTCATATCCATACATGACCACTGGAAAAACCATAGCCTTGACTAGACGGACCTTTGTTGGCAAAGTAATGTCTCTGCTTTTGAATATGCTATCTAGGTTGGTCATAACTTTTCTTCCAAGGAGTAAGCGTCTTTTAATTTCATGGCTGCAGTAGTATTAGTTAATACTATTATATAAAGAAATTTTATTAATCAATCAATTAATAAAAGGATAAACAATCTAATAGGAATTTTGCAAAATATATGAACAAGGATTTCACAGAAAAAGAGATACATATAGCCAATAAACACATGAAGACTTATTCAACCTCACTAGGAATGAGAAAATTCAAATTATGAATATTTAATTCATAAAAAATAAAGTCTGATAATACCAAGTATTCAAGAAGTTATGTACTGATTGAAATTGTTATATATGCTGATGGAAATATAAATTGGTACACTTGGGAGGGTGAAGACTATTATCTTGTAAAGTTGAATATTCACAAATTCTGATGACCCAGAAATTTGAATTCTAGTCATATCCTCAAGAGACCTTTAGCACATATGTACGCAGAGACACATACAACAATGTTCTTGGCAGCATTGTTCTTAATCAGAAAAACAAATGCTCAATAATGAGACAGTAGAAATATAAATTGTGGCATATGCATATAAGGGCTTCCCTGGTGGCTCAGATGGTAAAGAATTCACCTGCAATGCAGAAGACCCAAGTTTAATCCCTGAGTTGGGAACATCCCCTGGAGAAGGGAATGGCAACCCACACCAGTATTCTTGCCTGGAGAATCCCAGGGACAGAGGATCCTGGTGGGCTACTGTCCATGGGGTCACAAAGAGCCAGACACAACTGAGTGACTAAGCACATATGCATATCCATACAATGGAACATCAATAACATTACAAATAAGTGAACAACTGTACAACAACATAGAGGAATCATAGCAATATAACTTAGGAAAAAAGTATGCTCCCAAAAGACAACATATGATATGATTTTATACAGGCTGAAAACAGAAATTAAACACTGTGTCATTTAGGCATGATTTGCTAAAGAATCCACCTGCAATGCAGGAGGCCCCAGTTTGATTCCTGGGTCAGGAAGATCTGCTGCAGAAGGGATAGGCTACCCACTCCAGTATTCTTGGGCTTCCCTTGCAGCTCAGCTGGTAAAGAATCTGCTTGCAATGTGGAGACCAGGGCTCGATCCCTGGGTTGGGAAGATCCCTAGGGAAGGGAAAGGCTACCCACCTCAGTAGCCTGGCCTGGAGAATCCCATGGACTATATAGTCCACGAGGTCTCAGAAAGGTGACTGAGAGGCTTTCACTGTCATGATTGTCAGCATGTGAGTGTGATTGTTAAGAGTAATTTACTCAACAAAATAAGACTGTCAAATTCGCCCTTTATCTGTTAATATTTGTTTTACGTATTTTGGTGCTCCTATGTTGGGTGTGTATATATTTACAGGTGTTACATCTTCTTGGATTGATCCTTTTATCATTAGGTAATGGTTTGTCTCTGGTTACAGTCTTTGTTTTAAAATCTACTTAGACATAAGTATTGCTACCCCAGTTTTCTTTTGATTTCCATTTGCATGGAATACATTTCCCCATCCACTCACTTTCAGTCTGGGTGTGCCTTTAGATCAGAAGTGATTCTTTTGTAGACAGCATACACATGAGCCTTGTTTTTGTATCCTTTCAGCCATTCTATGTCTTTTAATTGGACCATTTAGACCATTTAAACATTTAAAGTAATTATTGATAGGTATGTAGGGCCACCCAAGATGGACAAGTCATGATGGAGAGTCCTGACAAAACGTGGTCCACTGGAGAAGAGAATGGCAAACCACTTCAGTATTCTTGCCTTGAGAACCCCATGAACAGTATGAAAAGGCAAAAATATAGGACACTGAAAGATGAACTCCCCAGGTCGATAGGTGCCCAATATGCTACTGGATATCAAGGGAAAATGAACTCCGGAAAGAGTGAAGAGATGGAGCTAAAGCAAAAACAACACCCAGTTATAGATGTGACTGGTGATGGAAGTAAAGTCTGATGCTGTAAAGAGCAATATCGCATAGGAACCTACAATGTTAGGTCCATGAGTCAAGGCAAATTGGAAGTGGTCGAACAAGAGATGGCAAGAGTGAACGTCAACATTTTAGGAATCGGCAAACTAAAATGGACTGGAATGGGTGAATTTAACTCAGATGACCACTATGTCTACTACTGTGGGCAAGAATCCCTTAGAAGAAATGGAGTAGCCACCATGGTCAACAAAAGAGTCTGAAATGCAGTACTTGGATGCAATCTCAAGAAAGACAGAATGATCCCTGTTCGTTTCCAAGGCAAACCATTCAATATCACAGTAACCCAAATCTATGCCCCAACCAGTAATGCTGAAGAAGCTGAAGTTGAATGGTTCTATGGAGACCTACAAGACCTTCTAGAACTAACAAATGAAAGAGATGTCCTTTTCATTATAGGGGACTGGAATGCAAAAGTAGGAAGTCAAGAAACACTTGGAGTAATGGACAAATTTGGCCTTGGAATACAGAATGAAGCAGGGCAAAGGCTAACAGAGTTTTGCCAAAAGAACACACCAGTCATAGCAAACACCCTCTTCCAATAAAACAACAGAAGACTCTATACATGGACATCACCAGATGGTCAATACCAAAATCAGATTGATTATATTCTTTGCAGCCAAAGATGGAGAAGCTCTATACAGTCAGCAAAAACAAGACTGGAGCTGACTGTGGCTCAGATCATGAACTCCTTATTGCCAAATTCAGACTGAAATTGAAGAAAGTAGGGAAAAAACACTAGACCATTCAGGTACGACCTAAATCAAATCCCTTATGATTATACAGTGGAAGTGACAAATAGATTCAAGGGTTAGATCTGACAGACAGAGTGCCTGAAGAACTATGGACAAAGGTTCATGAATTATACAGGAGGCAGCAATCAAGACCATCCCCAAGAAAAAGAAATGCAAAAAGACAAAATGGTTGTCTGAGGAGGCCTTACAAACAGTAATGAAAAGAAGAGAAGCAAAAGGCAAAGGAGAAGAGGAAAGATATACCCATTTGAATGCAGAGTTCCAAAGAATAGCAAAGACAGATAAGAAAGCTTTCTTAAGTGAATAATGCAAAGAAATAGAGGAAAACAATAGAACAGAAAAGGCTAGAGATCTCTTCAAGAAAACTAGAAGTACCAAGGGAACATTTCATGGAAGATGGGCACAATAAATGACAGAAATGGTATGGACCTAACAAAAGCAGAAGATATTAAGAAGAGGTGGCAAGAATACACAGAAGAAATACACAAAAAAGATCTTCACAACCCAGATAATTACTATGGTGTGATCACTCACCTAGAGCCAGACATCCTAGAATGTGAAGTCTGGTGGGCCTTAGGAAGCATCACTACAAACAAAGCTAGTGGAGGTATTGGAATTGCAGTTGAGCTATTTCAAATCCTAAAAGATGATGCTGTGAAAGTGCCGCACTCAATATGCCAGCAAATTTTGAAAACTCAGCAGTGGCCACAGGATGGAAAAGGTCAGTTTTCATTCCAATCCCAAAGAAAGGCAATGCCAAAGAATGCTCAAACTACTGGACAATTGTACTCATCTCACAAGCTAGCAAAGTAATGCTCAAAATTATCCAAGCCAGGCTTCAATAGTACATGAACTGTGAACTTCAAGATGTTCAAGCTGGATTTAGAAAAGGTAGAAGAACCAGAGATCAAATTGTCAACATCTGTTGGATCATTGATAAAGCAAGAGAGTTCCAGAAAAACATCTACTTCTGCTTTATTAACTACACCAAAGTCTTTGACTGTGTGGATCACAACAAACTGTGGAAAATTCTTCAAGAGATGGGAATACCAGACCACCTGACCTGCCTCCTGAGAAATCTGTATGCAGGTCAAGAAGCAACAGTTAGAACTGGACATGGAACAACAGACTGGTTCCAAATAGGAAAAGGAGTATGTCAAGGCTATATATTGTCACCCTGCTTATTTAAGTTCTATGCAGAGTACATCATGAGAAACGCTGGGCTGGAAGAAGCACAAGCTGCAATCAAGATTGCAGGGAGAAATATCAATAACCTCAGATATGCAGATGACACCACCTTTATGGCAGAAAGTGAAGAGGAACTAAAGAGCCTCTTGATGAAAATAAAAAAGGAGAGTGAAAAAGTTGGCTTAAAACTCAACATTCAGAAAACTAAGATCATGGCATTCAGTCTGATCACTTGATGGCAAATAGATGGGGAAACAGGGGAAACAGTGGCAGACTTTATTTTTGGGGGCTCCTAAATCACTGCAGATGGTGACTGCAGCCAGGAAATTAAAAGATGCTTGCTCCTCAAAGGAAACATTATGACCAACCTAGACAGCTTATTAAAAAGCAGGGACATTACTTTGCCAAGAAAGGTCTATATAGTCAAAGCTATGATTTTTCCAGGAGTCATGTTTGGATGTGAGAGTTGGACTATAAAGAAAGCTGAATAACTGATGCTTTTGAACTGTGGTGTTGGAGAAGACTCTTGAGAGCCCCTTGGACAGCAAGGAGATCAAACCAGTCCATCCTAAACAAATCAGTTCTGAATGTTCATTGGAAGGACTGATGCTGAAGCTGAAACTCCAATACTTTGGCCACCTGATGCGAAGAACTGATCTTGGAAAAGACCCTGATGCTGGGAAAGATTGAAGGTGGGAGGAGAAGGGGACAGCAGAGGATGAGATGGTTGGATGGCATCATCAACTCAATGGACATGACTTTGAGGGAGTTCATGAAGGACAGGGAGGCCTGTCGTGCTGCAGTCCATGGGGTCCCAAAGAGTCAGACACAACTGAGCGACTGAACTAAACTGAACTGAACTGATGTACTCATTGTCATTGTGTTCATTGTTTTGGGGTTGTTTTTGTTGTTCTTTTCTGTTCCTTACTTCTTTTGTTCTCTGGATTATCAATAGAAACAATTTCAGAAGGCTTGGCTATTTTAACTGCAGAGACTGCCACAACAGGCTGGCTCCATATAACATCTGTCAGTATGCTTTGTTGGCACCTTCACCCAGTTATTCCAAGACTGAACCACTTTTCTCCTTAAAATATCTCAGTGTTCATAGTTTTGTCATCTAGATCTCACATATTGCTAGTTAAATTTATCCCCAAATATCTTATTTTTTATTGTTATCATAAATGGAATCTTTTCTTCCATTATGTTTTTTAACTTGTTATTTAAAGAAAAGGGAGAGTTATTGATTTCCATACATACAGTTTTGTCTCATGGCCCCACTGTGATGGGTTGCAGTTTTTTCTTGATTCTAAAGGCATAGAAATAATATACAAAGAAGAGAGTATTCTTTCTCTAAGATTCCAAGAAAGCAGAACCAGAAACCCAACTCTGTTGCAAGCCTAACATATGAAGGAAGACAAAGGCATCTTACAGTTAAAAAATGGCTGAGTCCAGGACAGGATTGCAGAAAAGGAAAGAACAAAATTGCCTGTGAAAAGGCTTAATGTGCTGCTGAGTGAAATGCTCAGCCATGTGGAGACTAAAATATATGAGACCTATTATGGGTTGAATTTTGTCCCCTCCAAAAGATGCTGAAGTACCAATCCCTAGTACCTCAGGATAGGACCTTATTCAGAAGCAGAGTCTTTGGAGAAAATCACATTAAGATATGTCTTTAGGGTAAGCCCAAATCCAATATGACTGATGTCCTTATGACAATGGAAAATTTGGACACAGAGACAGGTACATCTTGTGAAGTTGAAGGTGAAACCTCAGTGATGCATCTACAAGTTAAGGGATGCCAAAGTTTGGTGGCAAACAACCAAAAGTTAGGGGAGAGGCATGGGACAGATTTTCCCTCACACCCTTCAGAAGGAACTAGCTCTTCTGAAATCTTGATCTCAGACTTTCAGATTCCAGAACTACGAAACAACACATACACACTAGTCCTCAGTCGTGTTCAACTCTTTGAAACCTCCCAAAGAGCCCACCAGGCTCCCATCCATGAAATTATCCAGGCAAGAATACTGGTGGGGGTTGCCATTTCCTTTTCCAGGGGATCTTCCTGACCCAGGGATCTAACCCAGGTCTCCTGCATTGCAGGCAAATTCTTTACCATCTCAGCCACTGTCTGCTATCTGAGCCCCCAGTTTGTGGTGTTTTTCTACAGCAGCCCCAACAATCTGATACAGAATCCTAACTAGAGAAAAGAAATTGTTCTCAAAGTGTGGTTCCAAGACCAGCAGCATCAGAATCACCTGGAACTTGCTACAAAAGCAAATTCCTGGGTCTTCCTCTATATCTGCTGAATCAGCAACCCTGGGGGTATTCTAAGGCACCTTCTAGATTATTCTGATGCACTACAGTTTGAGAACCACAGCTCTGGAAAAATTCCACATTCCTGGAGAGTGGAAGGACTCTGAAAAATGGGAATTTGAAACTATTGGAATACACATAACAAAATTTACCACCTTAACCATTTTAAGAGTGTGTTTCAGTGGTATTAATTACATTCTTACTGCTGTACAACAGTCAGCTCAACAGTCAGCACTGTTTGTCTTGCAACACTGAAATTCTATCTGTATTAAATAACAACTCTCCATTTTCATCCTCCTTCCAGTCCCCAGGAACTGCCATTCTATTTTCTGTCTCTATGATTTAAATACATTTCAGTACCTAAGCAAAACTGTACAGAATCTTTTCTTTTCATCACTGGCTTACATTACTTCACATGATGTCCCCAAGGTTCATCTATGCTACAGCATTTCAGAATTTCCTTCCGTTTAAAGGTTGAGTAATTCCATTATCTGTATTTACCACATTCTTGCTTATTCATTTATCTAACAGTGGACATTTGGTTGTGTTCCTGTTTTGGCTACCATGCAGAATGCTTCTGTGGACAAGATGTACATATGTCTTCAAGACCCTGCTTTCAATTCCTTGGGGTATATACCCAAAAGTGGAATTGCTGTATCATATGGTAATTCTACCAATATTTTTTTGAGGGACTGCCATATTTTGTTCCATAGTGGCCATACCATTTAACATCCTCACCAACAGTGCATAAGGGTTCAATTTCTTCACATTCTTTTCATCATTTATTATTTTCTTCTTTTTTATTTATTTTTATTTTCTTCTTTTTTAATAAAGATCATCCTAAGGATATGAGGTGATTATCTCATTATAGTTTTGATTAGCATTTTCCTAGTGATTAGTTGTGTAGGACATCTTTTCTTTGCTTGATCGGATTTTCATATCTTCTTTAGAGAAATGTCTATTCAAGTCTTATGCCCATCTTTGAATTGAGTTTGTTATTGTTGTTGCTGTTATTTAGGAGTTCTCTATGTATATTGGACATCAATCTCATATCAAATATAAGATTTGCAAATATTTTTCCCATTCTGCCTTTTTTTGCTCTGTTAACAGTCTTATATAATTTTGTAAATTTTCATGAAGTGCAATTTGTCTACTTTTTTTGCCTGTTCCTTTAGTATTATATCCAACAAATCATTGCCAAATTCAACATTGTGAAGCTTTTGCCCTATAAACTAGTATACATCTCTCGGCACTCAGCTCAGAAGTGCTGTGGTCACCAGCCCTTATACTCCAGCAGAATTAGGTGTCATGTAGCCCCTCACTAATATTTCTGTTATACCTAAGATCCTTCATCTCATCCTTCTGTTTTTGTGTGAATGTCTGTCCTGCCAGACACTGAACAAAGCACGTGCAATCTTTGTGTCTCCCACACCAGCAGAGTGTAGTGGCTCCCTGCATGCTCGTTAAAGTGCATGGAGGCACATGTGCACACAACTTCACATCTGCTTTGGACCGTGGCTGGAAGGAGCCATAGGGACCAGGCTGTCACAGGGAGGAGGAATGCACACGCATTTGGCTCTAGGCTCTTTATTCCCCACCTCAGCCCCTTGGTGACTTGTTAAGACCAGCCTGGAGTCATGTGCACAGAGCAGAATAACCAGCCCAATGGAGAGACAGGTTTATTTCTATTGTAATGGATGATAGTTTATTTCAGTGAACCAGAAGTTGGCAGCATAATATCCTTCATGGGGGGTGCCACACACACATCACTGCCCCATCAGACCTGAGATTCTCCTTGATAGGTGAGCTGCATCATCTTGCCTGGGAGAGAGACAAGCTGAGGAGGAAGAAGAGACAGGATCTCAGCATCACATGCCAGCAGCTAAGGACACTTGTCTCAGACTGTACACTTGTGAAGGGATGGGTCCTAAGTAAACTCGCTTACTCTTGACAACTCAGACCCTGAGCAGCCCAAGGGCTCCCTGCTTATCCTGCCTCTGGCCATGAGGCATCCCACAGCGACTAAGAAAAACAGGAGTTGAATGATCTCTGGCCTGGGCGGACACGGAGGCTGCCACAGGTGAGAGCTGAGTCCACCTGCCCTTGACATTAGGGCACATTGTGACTGATGACCAGAGAGAGAGTACACAGTTGGGAGGAGGGTGGCCCCAGGGCTGTCCAGGATTCTTCCAGTAAGCCCCCGACTCAGTGAGAATCTGTGCAGACACTGGTCAGGAGCAAAGAGGTCAAGTTTTGCTCTGAAAAGCTAAACCTCAGATCAAAAATGACAACATCTTGCGTTTCTCAAGCAATCTCGGCTCCAAAAGTTTTCCACAGAATGCTCCTGCACACAAGCCTCACCCAGCTCAGGTAACTGACCAGCTTATCCCAAGGCTGAGCAAAAACAGTGGTGCTTCTGAAGCCCCAACCCTTCCAGTTCAGTCCTCAAAGGTACACGATGTCAGTGTCTGGACAGAGGATCCTTTAGCCCTGGCCCCGGAGACCCAGAAAGGAGTAAAGAAAGATCACATTCCCACACACATTCACACCATGGTCATACCATACTCACACACATGGACAGACAATCCCTAAGCACCCAGTGAGCCCCGCAAGGATTCACATGATCCACATTACACCTGGTGACTCTGCCTCCAGCACACAAGGCTCTGACTACTCTCTCATTATTAAATACATGCACTAGACAAATCCACAGTGAATTCCTCTGAAAACAAGAGGCAGAAAACAGTATTAAGAAATGTGCTAGAAACAGCCTGTTTAGGTCACCTTGGAGATTCTCTGTGCCCAGTACTCCAGCCTGACTTGGAACCCATTCGCTCTGTGGACAGTGGTGGTGCATCTGGCCTCAGACTTGGACTTTTCCCCACCCTGAGACCAAGAGCCAGTCCTCAAAGAGGGCCCCTGGTCTGCCAGAGGCTTGAAAGGAAAAACTCACGTGTACAGGAAGAATATCCCCAAACACCCACGAAGGCGCCGTGACTCACTCTGACCCTGTCCACACTTTTCTTATTCTCCTTTAAAGCCTCAGATTCTCAACAATAAATTATGACTGCTTTGCATTTTATATCAAAGGCTCAGCCCCCACGAAGGATATTATGCTGCCACCTTCTGGTTCACTGAAATTAACTATTACCCATTACAATAGAAATAAACCTGCCTCTCCATTGGGCTGGTTATTCTCTGTGCTCATGACTCCAGGCTGGTCTTAACAAGTTACCAAGGGGCTGAAGGTGAGGAATAAGGAGTCTGGAGCCAAATTTCTTCATTCCAAACCACAACTCCTCCATGTATACCCTGGGATGTGGGGCACGTTCCTGAACCTCACAGTGCTTCAGCTTCCTCATCTATAAAATGGATCTGGTAAAAGCTCAGGGGTCAAGAGTAGATTAAATGAGACAATACACATAATATCCATAGCTGAGAATCAGGCTGTAGTAAAATAAAGTTTACCTAACATAACTGAATTTTATGCCTTTTCCATTATGTCAGAAGGGCAAAATGACTCGCGATAGCCAAGGGGTAAGTAAAAAGATGCAGCTTTCTGGGCATCACAAAATCAGACCACAGGTATTGCCAGGCTGTTATCAGTACATTTCCCCCCACATTTCACAGGGAGTTTTTACGAGGTACCAGTAAGTCATTACATGAGGACCCTAGCTTTCATTATCCGATACATTCTGCCATTCTTTGAGGGAAAAGGGGAAACAGAGCTTGTTCAGTAACTGATACCATTTCAAGACCAGTCAAAGTAAGATCTTTCCATTTTCCTGGATTCAGTCAGTAGCTCTGCATTACCAACAGCCTGCTGCTATTGCTGCTGCTAAGTCACTTCAGTCGTGTCCGACTCTGTGCGACCCCATAGACGGCAGCCTACTAGGCTCCTCTGTCCCTGGGATTCTCCAGGCAAGAACGCTGGAGTGGGCTGCCATTTCCTTCTCCAATGCATGAAAGTGAAAAGTGAAAGTGAAGTCGCTCAGTCGTGTCTGACTCTTTGAGACCCCATGGACTGCAGCCTAAGCCTCTCTGTCCATGGGAGTCTCCAGGCAAGAGTACTGGAGTGGGCTGCCATTGCCCAACAGCCTAGGGCACCATATATGCTCTTACTCATCCTCAGCGTACTCTCTCTCTCCCTAACCCCCAGCCTCCACTAAATGCTCCTCTCTCATAGGTCTCTTCCCTTGCCTGGCTCAGAACTTCAGAGAGAAGCAGGACAGGAGCCATCAGAGAATCTAGGTCAGGGGAACACGGACCATAGGACCACATGCCCAGCCTTAGTCACTTCCTCAGTCTCTACACTCAGGAAACCACCCCCATCCAGCAGCGCCATGTGCCTGGTAGAGTCCAGATTATGCCCTAGTCTCTGGAAGAAGCCAGTGTTGGTGTGGTACCTCAGCAGGGAGCTGTTCCTCCAGTGTTGCAGGGGAGACTTGTTGGGCACATGCCAGATGCCCAGGTCCTGAGCTTGAATGTTGTAGTAACCAGGGTTCTGGGACACACATTCAGCCTGACCAGCCCAGGAGGTGCCACCAGCCAAAGACCCACACACACAGCCCTCACTTGAGCTGAGAGCTCAGGGCTCCAGGGAAGCAGGTGGCAGCAGTCACAGATACCCACCCTCCTCCAATAGATAATGAGACCCCACCACCCAAACAGCCTTAGTGGGAAGAAGTTGTGGTTCAAGACATGGACTTCTGTCTATCTTCTCCAGCCCCACCTCCACATCCCCATCTCCCACCCTCCCTTCCACATGCTCTGCTCCAGCCACACCCCTCTCCCCATCCTTTCCACCTGGGTGCTCAGTGCCACCCACCTTGTAGTCATCGCTAGTGGCCACCTCTGCAGACCCAAACGTGTTGTAATTGGCCCAGTTGCCATCACTCTCTGGGTAGTCAGCCCTGTTGCCCTGCTGACTGGACCAGCGATTGCCCAACATGCATTTCCCAAGCATGAGGTTCTCATGCATACTGGCCACCAGGGTGCAGCCACCACCCCCAGAGGTCATGTCACAGAAAGTCTGGTAGACGACACCATTCTCAGTGCAGTGGTGATACAGGCCATCTGCAGAGGGAACCAGTCAGAGACCCCCTGTCTGAGAGCACAGGGTCCATCTCAGGCCCACAATCAAAATGATCCAGCGAACCAGAAACATGGCCAAAGGGTTCCTTTACTGAGTCTTATCACTGAGTGTCCCTACTGGCACAAGAGTTTCCCTGAGTTCAGAAGACCATGCCCCATGACTGAGGCAGAGCACAGAACTATCAAAACTTCCAATGATATTCCTCAACAATTTAAACATTGAAACCCAGCAATTCCACTCCTAGATATATACCCAAGGCAATTGAAAATAGAAACTTACATGCTTGTACACCAGTGTTCACTGCAGCATTATTCACAACAGCTAAAACAAGGTAACAACCCAAGAACCCACCAACAGATGAGTGGATAAACAAGCTGTGGTATATACATACAATGGATAAGAAGGAGGACTTCCCTGGTAGTACTTTGGATAAGAATCCACCTGCCAATATAGGGGACACAGGTTCAATCCCTGGTCTGGGAAGATTCCATATGTTGTTGTTGTTGTTGTTCAGTCACTAAGTTTTGTCTGACTCTTTGTGATCCCACGGACTGCAGCACACCAGGCTTTCCTGTCCTTCACTATCTCCCACAGTTTGCTCAGACTCATGTCCATTAAGCTGATGATGCCATCTAACCATCTCATCCTCTGTTGCCCGCTTCTTCTCCTGCCCTCAATCTTTCCCAGCATCAGGGTCTTTTCCAGTGAGTCAGCTCTTCGCATCAGGTGGCCAAAGTATTGGAGCTTCAGCTTCAGTATAAGTCTTTCCAATGAATAGTCAGGGTTGATTTTCTTTGGGATTGACTGGTTGGATCTTCTTGCTGTCCAAGGGACTCTCAAGAGTCTTCTCCAACCCCACAGTTCAAAAGCATCAAGATTCCACATACCACAGAGCAACTAGGCCCATGCACCACAACTACTGAAGCCCATACACCCAGAGCCTGTGCTCCACAACAAAAGAAGCCACTGCAGTGAAGAGTAGGCCCACTTGCCACAACTAGAGAAAACCTGTGCAGCAACAGAGACCCTAGTGCAATCAAAAGTAAATAAATAAATTATTTTTAAAAAGGAATGAGGTTCTGACACTGCTACATGGATAAGCCTTGAAAACATCAAGTAAACTGAGACATTAAAAGCAAGTATTAATCATTCAGTCATGTCCAATTCTTTGTGACCCCATGGACTACATAGCCTGCCAGGTTCTTCTGTCCATGGAATTCTCCAGGCAAGAATACTGGAGTGGGTTGCCATTTCCTTCTCCAAATATTGCATTATTCCATATATATGAGATACTTAGAAGAGTCATCGAGACATAAAGTAGAATAGAATTTACCAAGGACTGGGGGAGGAGAGGAATATGAAGTTATTGTGGATGAGTACAGAGTTTCTGTCTGAGGTGATGAAAGAGTATGGGAAATCATGATGATAGCTGCACAACACTGTGTAGACGATGCTACTTAACTGTATACTTAAAGTGATAAAATAGCAATTGTTAAGCTATCTAAACTTTATCACAATTTTTAAAAATCTCCTAGTGGGACTCCCCTGGTGGCCCAGTGGTTAAGAATCCACCTACCAATGCAGGGGACACGGGTTCAGTCCCTGGTTCAGGAAGATTTTACATGCCACGGGGCAACTAAGCTCATGTGCCACAACTACTGAAGCCCCCATGCCCTAGAGCTCACGCTTCACAACAAGAGGAGCCACTGCAATGGGAAACTGGTGCTCCACAACTAGAGAGGAGCCCCTACTCACTGCAACTAGAGAAAGCCCTCACTCAGCAACAAAGACCCAAAAATAAATAAATAAGCAAAATTAAAAAAAAAAAAAAAAACCTCTCAGTGGACATAGACCTTACTGTCCTTCTGGGCTCAGTGTCAACACTTTATCACCCACCACATGCACTGTAGCACCTCGCTCTCATTTTCTTGTAGCTTCTGGGTAGAGATGGAGAGAAAAATGACAGGTCCATTTCTCTTTCCATGTCATAACCAAAGCATTGACCGCAGCTAGATAATACACAGAGTTTTATTCTTACTACTGGTTTGACACAAAGCCCAGGCTCTCCTTGCTCCCACCCCAACCCCATTCCTCCACTGGAGCAAAGCCTCACTGCCTGGGATGTAAGGCCCTGTGGCGTTCAGCTACCTGTCAGGAAGTGTCAGTAGTTTAATGTGGCTGAAACAGGAGGTATAAGGTAGGAAGTGGTGAGAGCAGGCCAACAGGCTAATAGAGGTATTAAATGAAGAACTTTCTGTGCTAGCCTAAATTTTAAAGAAATTGCAGACAATTCTAAAAGAATGGGAGGACAAAACATTCCAAGTTTTTTGTTTGTTTTTCTCTTCGACAAAGAGAGGGCTGGTCTTCATTGCTGCTTAGGCTTTTCTCTAGTAGCTGTGAGCAGGGGCTACTCTCTAGTTGCAGCGCTCGGGCTTCTCACTGTGGCGGCCTCTCTTGTTGTGGAGTATGGGCTCTAGGGTGCACGGGCTTCAGTAATTGCAACACATGGGCTCAGTACTCACAGCTCCTGGACTCCATAGCACAGGCTCAGTAGTTATGGCACACAGGCTTAGTTGCTCCGAGGCATACAGGATCTTCCTGGATTAGGGATCGAACCCATGTCTCCTGCATTGACAGGCAGTTCTTTACCACTGAGTCACCTGAGAAGATCATTCCAAGCTTTGAGGTCAGAGGTATTCAATTATAAGTAGCTCAACACTTAAGAGTTGAGAGTCCTCGTGATTATACCTAATATATCTGAGCCTGTTTGCTCATAACTAAAATGAAGCTAGTAAAAAGTGATTTGGTGAAAATCAAATGAGATGATATTTAGGGACATGTTTTGCTTCTTTCTAAAAATGCATAAATGACAATGAAGAAGAAGACAAATTTCTTAATGCCATTATTATGCTTGTTGTGGGGAGGAAGACTGTGAAGACAGGAGTCCTGGGCACAAAAACAAACCATTCAACTTCCTCTGAAAATTGCAAGACCAAGCCTACTGAACTGGGAAGAGATTGGGAGGGGACACGGTTCTTAACACAGGCCTCTGAAGGCCACTCTGAGGTTCACACAGAGGCACATAGCTGGGACCCAGGACATGCCTCAACCATCACCCTACTGCTACAGGTTAGATCCCACCAGACACCAGAAATCAGACATCAGCTCACGACATCTCAAGTCTGCAGCATGAAGTGGCCTCTCTGCTGCTCAAAGACATCCCCTCTGCCTCAGAGACACGAGGACCCTGGGGCCGCACAGCCCAGTTTCGTTATTTTTTTTTTTTAAGTTATAGGGAATAAAGTTTATTTTGGCAGAAAACGTTAAACAAAATTAAAGTTGCAAACATTAGTAACATAACTCAACATCCTTAATTTGGTATAAGTGTGACACATTTTTTTGCTTTCCTGTGTTCTGCTAAATCACCATAACATGAACTGCTTTATAAAACGGATATGCTGAAAATTTAACTTTACTGTTTTCGCTTACGCTCTGATTCCAAACAAAACTTTTCATAAGCTTCTTCTATCTCTGGGTCCATCTCATCATCAATATCATCCAAGGACGGATCACCACCCCCTGATAAATCTGTTCCATTTTCTTCATAATCTGGGAAAAAAGTCTTCTCTTTCAAGTAACTCTTGATATTTCTCTTGGTAATCTGGATCAGCTGCAGTGAAAGGAACACCATCAGATGTATAAAATATTGGCTCATTCATAAAATAATTAGGATCATTTTCAGGTGTTGCTTCCCTCTATGTTGAAGCTGCATGGACTCTACCCCAGTTACTTGACCAGAGTTCTACAAGCTTCAAAAGCATCTGTTTTACATCTCTGCTGCAATTTGCATCTAGGACAACATTTTCAATTCTCTGAATAATTTCTTTCATGTCAGTCTTTCCTTTTTCCTTCCAGCCATCTTCTAAAACTGACCCTGTCAACTTCAGTAATTTTACTGCACAAATTAAGTTGTCATCCATAGGATTAGAGAAGAGGGCATTCAGCAACTCCCGAAGACCGGTCTGAAGAATGTCTGCCCTTGCAACCTGTCCATTTGTCCCTTTAATCTCCAGGTTAAGATAGAGTTCTCCCAGAAAGAGTACAAATGCATGGAATCGTTTTCGAGTCACTTCATCCCCTTTTGCAGCTTGATCTTTAACTTCATATTCAGTCCGACATCTTTGAAGTAGTAGTTGGCGGAAGTTGCCACTCTGTGGGTTAATTGTCAGATGATGACACAGGTAGTTACAGAGGCGCGCTCCCATGTAAGAGAAATTGGGGATAGATGTGGCCTGTTGATAGATGAGTTCCACAAGTTGTTGCAAAGCATCATCTGTTGTAACCCAGCTATTCAGGGTCTCTGCAAACTGTCCAATTTCAGTTTCAAAACTGCCAGGCTGTTCTGTAAGATGATTCAAAAAATCCTGAACAAATTCTGATAAAGTAGGATAATCCTCAAAGCCGTCCTCATAGGATTCTGTATAATTAGAAGAATAACTTGATGGGTAGAATTCAGGGGCGTTTACAGACAGCTTAGACATTAATACAGGAGCTACAACCACCTGGGGTTTAGCCATTGCTGACTCCGAATTCTGCTGTGTGATGTTATCCGGCGAAGTAGATGGACCTCTCAGGGGCCTCGTTTGTTCCGGGAGCGCCCCGGGCCGGGCAGGCCGCTGGGGGCCGGCGGGGACCTCGCACTCGGCCCCTGGCGGCGGGGCAGTCCTGGTCTGGCACAGCGGTGGCGGCTGCAGGAAGTCCGGAGCTTTGGGTTGAGGCGGCGGCGGCGGCTGGTGGCACGGCAGCTCAGCAGGCCCCGCTCCTTTCAGGAAACCAGAGCCCTCAGGCCCGCCCCCTCCGCGGCCCAGGCCTCGGCTCCGGCCCAGACCAGCACCTGGGGCCGGGTCGAAACCGTCCGACATGCTCCTCCTCCTCCTGCGGGGGCCGCTGCTGCTGCGCTCGGGAAAGAAGCTCTCGACGCGGCGCTCACTCAGGCCTCATGTAGGAGTAGGACGGGGTGTGCCCGCTAGGCTCCTCAGCGCTTCGGGCGGGCAGAGCAGACAGCAGCTAATGGACCTGCCGAACCCGCCGCTTCTGAGCGCCCGCCCCCGAGGCTAGCCTCAGCTTTCCGATTCTCCGCCCCGCCCCCCGCCGCCGCAGCCCCCACCCAGTTCCGTTATTGACACTTAGAGGAGACGGGAGGAAGTGTTGCTCCAGGAGACAATCTCCTGCACCGCACCCTCTAGTGGCCAATGTGATAAATAGCAGGAAGCTGGGCTGGATCCCTGTAATCTAGGGACGTGGAGAAGAGACTGGCAATCCACTCCAGTATATTTGCCTGGAGAATCCCATGGACAGAGGAGCGTCGGCAGGCTACACTCCATAGGGTCGCAAAGAGTCAGACACGATTAAATGACTAACACACACACACACTCTAAGGAAGACAAGATGCAAGCTACCTTCCTGATCATCATTTTTCTCTCAGTCTCTATGCCCAATTCCTACCGTCCTATAAAGACTCAAAGACTAAGGATCCCTTGTTCTCCACTTGTCTCTGAGCTGGAATCCAGACTCCTGCATTCACAGACCTTGTCTGAGTCTCAGCAGCACTCGCTTCTAGCACAGAAACCCCCTCTTTCTCTCCACACTGGGGCCAGGAGCTGAGCACTGTATTGCCAGGTGGACACTGGGAGCTTTCTCTGTAGAAGCTCCACAGGCTCTCAAAGACACACGTTAAAGGTCACTTCTTAGCACAGTGTTCAGATCTGGGGATTTCATGGACCTGTGTATCTTCCAAATGAAAATACATGAGAACAAGACTAATAAGAGTGGTGAACATTTTGATTTTTTGCTTATGTCTCTCTTTCTGGCAAAACACACACATAAAAAAATTATTTAAAATTAAACATTGGGGGGCGGTCCTAAGATGGCAGAGGAATAGGACGGGGAGACCACTTTCTCCCCCACAAATTCATCAAAATAACATTTGAACGCTGAGTAAATTCCACAAAACAACTTCTGAATGCCGGCAGAGGACATCAGGCCCCCAGAAAAGCAGCCCATTGTCTTCAAAAGCAGGTAGGAAAAAATATAAAAGACAAAAAGAGAGACAAAAGAGGTAGGGATGGAGCTCTGTCCTGGGAAGGGAGTCTTAAAAAAGACAGAAGTTTCCAAACACTCTCACTGCCGAGTCTGTGGTGAGCCTTGGAACCACAGAGGGCAACATAACTGGGAGGAAAAATAAATAAATAATTAAAACCCACAGATTACTTGCCCAATGGTAACTCCCCCAGCAGAGAAGCAGCGCAGACGCCTGCACCCACCACTAGCAAGCGGGGGCTGGGCAGGGAGGAGCGGGCTGCATTGCTTAGAGTAAGGACTGGGCCTGAATGCCTGAGGGCAATCTGAGCAAACTAACTTGGGCTAGCAAACCAGACTGCGGGATAGCTACCACGCGCAAAGCCCTAACCTAAGACACCGTCAGGCCCGCTCACAGAACGAAGGACTGAACACAGCTAGCCGGCTGCAGACCATCCCCCTCCAGTGACAGGGAGCCAGACCCGGAAGCGGGCAATCTCAGCCCCAGAGAGGCATTATCTACCAAACCGCAAGCAGGCTTTGTTGCTAAGACTTCTTGGGATTCGGGATGGTAGACATCCGCCTGAGAAGGTGTGCCAGTTGTACACCCAGAAAACCGAGCTGCAGGGACAGGAGAGGAGATAAGTCTCAGCGACGGTGCTCGCCAAACACCTGGTCATCTGAGCTGCGTGGACCTGGGAAGGGCATATCAACCGATTCTGTGCCTCTGAGGAGTACCTGAGTGCCTGAACCTGAGCGGCTTAGACCCGGGAAGTGCATACAACCCAGGGCCAGCTTCAGACAGTTCCCGGCAGAGGAACCTAGAGCCTGAGCAGTGTAGACAGGGAAAGCACACACCCCGTGAGCAGGGTCAAACCCAGTGTGGCCAAGACACTGCGAGCACATGCCAGTGTTATTTTTTTGCAGTGTCCCTCCCTCCCCACAGCACGACTGAACAATGGAGCCTAAAAAAAGTGTCCACCACTGCCCCCTTGTGTCAGGGTGGAAATTAGACACTGGAAGTGAAAATGAAGTCACTCAGTCGTGTCCGACTCTTTGCGACCCCATGGACTGTAGCCTACCAGGTTTCTCCGTCCATGGGATTCTCCAGGCAAGAATACTGGAGTGGGTTACCATTTCCTTCTCCAGGGGATCTTCCCAACCCAGGGATCGAACGTGGGTCTCCCACATTGGAGGCAGACGCTTTAACCTCTGAGCCACCAGGGAAGCAAAAATTAGACACTGAAGAGACCAGCAAACAGAAGAAGCTAAAACAGAGGGAACCTCCTTGGAAGTGACAGGTGCAATAGATTAAAACCCTGTAGTTAGTACCAACTACATAGAAAGGGGCCTATAGATCTTGAGAAATATAAGCCAGATCAAGGAACTATCCAAAAAAGAACTGACCCACACTGCCCACAATATCACCAGAGAAGGTCCTAGATATAGTTTTTACTATTTTTACTATCATTCTTTAATTTTTAAATTTTTTTTATTTTTAAGTCCTCTATTACTCCCTTAATTTTCATCTTTATAATCTACTATTACTTTGCAAAAAAAAAAAAAAGGGCGAGAGACCCTATTTTTTTTAAAGCAAACTTCATATATATATATATATATAATAATTTTTGTGACTTTTTTTTTCTTTAATATAGTATTTTTGAAAATCCAACCTCTACTGTAGATTTTTAATCTTTGCTTTTTGGTATTTGTTATCAATTTTGTACCTTTAAGAACCCAATCTTCAGTACCCATTTTTACTTGGGAGCGAGATTAGTGGCTTGACTGCACTCTCCCCCTTTGGACTCTCCTTTTTCTCCACCTGGTTGCCTGTGTCTCCTCCCTAACCCCTCTCTGCTCTACCCAACTCTGTGATTTTCTGTGTGTTCCAGATGGTGAAGAACACTTAGGGAACTGATTACTGGCTGGATCTGTCTCTCTCCTTTTCATTCCCCCCTTTTATCCTCCTGGCCACCTCTGTCTCCTTCCTCCCTCTTCTCTTCTTTGTATAACTCCATGAACATCTCTGAGCAGTCCAGACTGTGGAGCTCACATAAGGAAGTGATTACTGGCTAGCTTGCTCTCTCCTTTTTTGATTCCACCTCATCTCATCCTGGTCACCTCTTTCTCCCTTCCTCCCTCTCCATGTAACTCTGTGAACCACTCTGGGTGTCCCTCACTGTGGAGAAACTTTTCATCTTTAACCTAGATGTTTTATCAATGGTGCTGTATAGATGGAGAAGTCTTGAGGCTACTGTAAAAATAAGATTGAAAACCAGAAGCAGGAGGCTTAAGTCCAAATCCTGAGAACACCAGAGACCTCCTGACTCCAGGGAACATTAATCGATAGAAGCTCATCAAACGCCTCCATACCTACACTGAAACCAAGCACCACCCAAGGGCCAACAAGTTCCAGAGCAAGACATACCATGCAAATTCTCCAGCAACACAGGAACATAGCCCTGAGCTTCAATATACAGGCTGCCCAAAGTCACTCCAAACCCACTGACATCTCATAACTCATTACTGGACACTTCATTGCACTCCAGAGAGAAGAAATCCAGCTCCACCCAGCAGAACACCGACACAAGCCTCCCTAACCAGGAAACTTGACAAGCCACCCATCCAACCCCAACCACAGTGAGGAAACGCCACAATAAAGAGAACTCCACGACTGCCAGAATACAGAAAGACCACTCCAAAGACAGCAATATAAACAAGATGAAGAGATAGAAGAATACCCAGCAGGTAAAGGAATGGGATAAATGCCCACCAAACCAAACAAAAGAGGAAGAGATAGGGAATCTACCTGATAAAGAATTCCAAATAATGATAGTGAAAATGATCCAAAATCTTGAAAAAAAAAATGGAATCACAGTTAAATAGCCTGGAGACAAGGATGGAGAAGATGCAAGAAATAAACCTTTCTTGGGTTTAATGAGGACCTAGAAGAAATAAAAAAAAAGAGTCAATATATAATAAATAAAGCAGTAAATGATATCAGAAACACTCTGGAGGGAACAAATAGTAGATTAATGGAGGCAGAAGATAGGATTAGTGAAGTAGAAGATAGAATGGTAGAAATAAATGAATCAGAGAGGAAAAAAGAAAAAATGAATTAAAAGAAATGAGGACAATCTCAGAGACCTCTGGGACAATGTTAAATGCCCCAACATTTGAATCATAGGAGTCCCAGAAGAAGAAGACAAAAAGAAAGACCATGAGAAAATACTTGAGGAGATAATAGTTGAAAACTTCCCTAAAATGGGGAAGGAATAATCACCCAAGTCCCAGAAACCCAGAAAGTCCCAAATAGGATAAACCCAAGGCAAAACACCCCAAGACACATATCAATCAAATTAACAAAGATCAAACACAAAGAACAAATATTAAAAGCAGCAAGGGAAAAACAACAAATAACACACAAGGGGATTCCCATAAAGATAACAGCTGATCTTTCAATAGAAAGTCTTCAGGCCAGGAGGGAATGGCAAGACATACTTAAAGTGATGAAAGAAAATAACCTACAGCCCAGATTACTGTACCCAGCAAGGATCTCATTCAAATATGAAGGAGAAATCAAAAGCTTTACAGACAAGCAAAAGCTGAGAGAATTCAGCACTACCAAACCAGCTCTCCAACAAAGGCTAAAGAATCTTCTCTAGACAGGAAACACAGAAAGGGTGTATAAACTTGAACCCAAAACAATAAAGGAAATGGCAACGGAATCATAGTTATCAATAATTACCTTAAACGTAAATGGGTTGAATGCCCCAACCAAAACACGAAGACTGGCTGAATGGATACAAAAACAAGACCCTATATATGTTGTCTACAAGAGACCCACCTCAAAACAAGGGACACATAGAGACTGAAGGTGAAGGGCTGGAAAAAGATATACCACTCAAATAAAGACCAAAATAAAACAGGAGTAGCAATACTCATATCAGGTAAAATAGACTTTAAAACAAAGGCTGTGAAAAGAGACAAAGAAGGACACTACATAATGATCAAAGGATCAATCCAAGAAGAAGATATAACAATTATAAATATATATGCACCCAACATAGGAGCACCACAATATGTAAGACAAATGCTAACAAGTATGAAAGGGGAAATTAACAATAACACAATAATAGTGGGATACTTTAATACCCCACTCACACCTATGGATAGATCAACTAAACAGAAAATTAACAAGGAAACACAAACTTTAAATGATACAATATACCAGTTAGACCTAATTGATATCTATAGGACATTTCATCCCAAAACAATGAATTTCACCTTTTTCTCAAGCGCACACGGAACCTTCTCCAGGATAGATCATATCCTGGGCCATAAATCTAACCTTGGTAAATTCAAAAAAATTGAAATCATTCCAAGCATCTTCTCTGACCACAATGCAGTAAGATTAGATCTCAATTACAGGAGCAAAACTATTAAAAATTCCAACATATGGAGGCTGAACAACACGCTGCTGAATAACCAACAAATCACAGAGGAAATAAAAAAAGAAATAAAAATTTGCATAGAAACAAATGAAAATGAAAACACAACAACCCAAAACCTGTGGGACACAGTAAAAGCAGTCCTAAGGGGAAAGTTCATAGCAATACAGGCATACCTCAAAAAACAAGAAAAAAGTCAAATAAATAACTTAACTCTACACCTAAAGCAACTAGAAAAGGAAGAAATTAAGAACACCAGGGTTAGTAGAAGGAAAGAAATCTTAAAAATTAGGGCAGAAATAAATGCAAAAGAAACAAAAGAGACCATAGCAAAAATCAACAAAGCCAAAAGCTGGTTCTTTGAAAGGATAAATAAAATTGACAAACCATTAGCCAGACTCATCAAGAAACAAAGGGAGAAAAATCAAATCAATAAAATTAGAAATGAAAATGGAGAAATCACAACAGACAACACAGAAATACAAAGGATCATAAGAGACTACTATCAGCAATTATATGCAATAAAATGGGCAGCGTGGAAGAAATGGACAAATTCTTAGAAAAGTACAACTTTCCAAAACTGGACCAGGAAGAAATAGAAAATCTTAATAGACCCATCACAGGCATGTAAATTGAAACTGTAATCAAAAATCTTCCGGAAAACAAAAGCCCAGGTTTAGACGGCTTCACAGCTGAATTCTACCAAAAATTTAGAGAAGAGCTGACACCTATCCTACTCAAACTCTTCCAGAAAATTGCAGAGGAAGGTAAACTTCCAAACTCATTCTATGAGGCCACCATCACCCTAATACCAAAACCTGACAAAGACACCACAAAAAAAGAAAACTACAGGCCAATATCACTGATGAACATAGATGCAAAAATCCTTAACAAAATTCTAGCAATCAGAATCCAACAACACATTAAAAAGATCATACACCATGACCAAGTCGGCTTTATCCCAGGGATTCAAGGATTCTTAAATATCTACAAATCAATCAATGTAATACACCACATTAACAGATTGAAAAATAAAAACCATATGATTATCTCAATAGATGCAGAGAAAGCCTTTGACAAAATTCAACACCCATTTATGATAAAAACTCTCCAGAAAGCAGGAATAGAAGGAACATACCTCAACATAATAAAAGCTATATATGACAAACCCACAGCAAACATTATCCTCAATGGTGAAAAATTGAAAGCATTTCCTCTAAAGTCAGGAACAAGACAAGGGTGCCCACTTTCACCATTACTATTCAACATAGTTTTGGAAGTTTTGGCCACAGCAATCAGAGCAGAAAAAGAAATAAAAGGAATCCAAACTGGAAAAGAAGTAAAACTCTCACTGTTTGCAGATGACATGATCCTCTACATAGAAAACCCTAAAGACTCCACCAGAAAATTACTAGAATTAATCAATGAATATAGTAAAGTTGCAGGATATAAAATCAACACACAGAAATCCCTTGCATTCCTATACACTAATAATGAGAAAATAGAAAAAGAAATTAAGGAATCAATTCCATTCACCATTGCAACAAAAAGAATAAAATACTTAGGAATATATCTACCTAAAGAAACTAAAGACCTATATATAGAAAACTATAAAACACTGGTGAAAGAAATCAAAGAGGACACTAATAGATGGAGAAATATACCATGTTCATGGATTGGAAGAATCAATATAGTGAAGATGGGTATACTACCCAAAGCAATTTATAGATTCAATGCAATCCCTATCAAGCTACCAACAGTATTTTTCACAGAGCTAGAACAAATAATTTCACAATTTGTATGGAAATACAAAAATCCTCAAATAGCCAAAGCTATCTTGAGAAAGAAGAATGGAACTGGAAGAATCAACCTGCCTGACTTCAGGCTCTACTACAAAGCCACAGTCATCAAGACAGTATGGTACTGGCACAAAGACAGAAATATAGATCAATGGAACAAAATAGAAAGCCCAGAGATAAATCCAAGCACATATGGACACCTTATCTTTAACAAAGGAGGCAAGAATATACAATGGATTAAAGACAATCCCTTTAACAAGTGGTGCTGGGAAAACTGGTCAACCACTTGTAAAAGAATGACACTAGAGCACTTTCTAACACCATACACAAAAATAAACTCAAAATGGATTAAAGATCTAAATATAAGACCAGATACTATAAAACTCCTAGAGGAGAACATAGGCAAAACACTCTGACATACATCACAGCAGGATCCTCTATGACCCACCTCCCAGAATATTGGAAATAAAAGCAAAGATAAACAAATGGGACCTAATTAACCTTAAAAGCTTCTGCACAACAAAGGAAACTATAAGCAAGGTGAAAAGACAGCCTTCAGAATGGGAGAAAATAATAGCAAATGAAGCAACCGACAAACAACTAATCTCAAAAATATACAAGCAACTCCTGCAGCTCAATTCCAGAAAAATAAATGACCCAATCAAAAAATGGGCCAAAGAACTAAATAGACAGTTCTCCAAAGAAGACATACAGATGGCTAACAAACACATGAAAAGATGCTCAACATCACTCATTATCAGAGAAATGCAAATCAAAACCACTATGAGGTACCATTTCATGCCAGTCAGAATGGCTGTAGTCCAAAAGTCTATAAGCAATCAATGCTGGAGAGGGTGTGGAGAAAAGGGAACCCTCTTACACTGTTGGTGGGAATGCAAACTAGTACAGCCACTATGGAGAACAGTGTGGAGATTCCTTAAAAAACTGGAAATAGAACTGCCATACGACCCAGCAATCCCATTGTTGGGCATACACACTGAGGAAACCAGAATTGAAAGAGACACGTGTACCCCAATGTTCATCGCAGCACTGTTTATAATAGCCAGGACATGGAAGCAACCTGGATGTCCATCAGCAGATGAATGGACAAGAAAGCTGTGGTACATACACACAATGGAGTATTACTCAGCCATTAAAAAGAATACATTTGAATCAGTTCTAATGAGGTGGATGAAACCAGAACCTATTATATGGAGTGAAGTAAGCCAGAAAAAAAAAATCAATACAGTATACTAACGCATATATATGGAATTTAGAAAGATGGTAACGATAACCCTGTATGTGAGAAAGCAAAAGAGACACAGATGTATAGAACAGTCTTTTGAACTCTGTGGGAGAGGGCAAGAGTGGGATGATTTGGGAGAGTGCCATTGAAACATGTATAATATCATATGTGAAACGAATCGCCAGTCCAGGTTCAATGCATGATACAGGATGCTCGGGGCTGGTGCACTGGGATGACCCAGAGGGATGTTATGGGGAGGGAGGTGGGAGGGGGGTTCAGGATGGGGAACACGTGTACACCCGTGGTGGATTCATGTCGATGTATGGCAAAACCAATACAATATTGTAAAGTAATTAGCCTCCAATTAAAATAAATAAATTTATTTTCTTTTTAAAAAAAGGGCTACATGTGAGGATAAGTCAGTACAAACCAATCTGATGATTTAAGCTTATTCTATCATTTCTCTCCCAGCGGCACTCTTCTGTTCTCAGATTCTTCCTTCAGCTATAATAGAGTTGATCAGTTCCTCCACAGTGATACCACATACCTAGTACATAACAACTTTATTATACTGCTGATCACATCTCAAGCCATAAGTGAAAATGAGCTTTTTGTTGTTGTTGTCATTGTCATTAAGCTAACATTTTCTGCCTTTGTAGGTTCAAAGTACAATACAAAATACTAGATAGATAAAGGAAAATAAAACACTGTCCAAGAAGAAAACCTCCAAAGAAAAGTTATGCTTCTTGTAATACATTCTTTTATTTCTTCTAAGACATATTTTTTCATATTTTAACATATTTAATTTCACTGTGCATCTCATCATATGTGGTATGAAATTTACGAATAACCTACAGTCGATAGCACATAAACATCTGGGGAAATGGTACTAGTAACTTTAGGGACATCACCCCTTCTAACCACCTTCATCCAGTCACAGCCAGTGACCTACCTCCTACTTCCTCTGAAATCTGTATCCCACATCACTACCCTCAAGTCTTACTGCCCCTGACACTTAATTAGGTCAGGTCTAGATCAGCTATGAGGCTTTCAACTGAGACTAATACTAAACCCACCTCAAACTGGCTTAAGCAAAGAGTAAATACATCACCTCATGAAACAGGAAATTTAGAGGCAAGGCAGTTTCTGGCTTGATTGACTCAGCACCAGCTCAGTGTCTTCAAGGACCTGGGCACTTTCAGCCTCTCTGACTTGGCTCATCCTCTGGCTGAGGATAAAATGTCCTCTGGTGTTCTAAGCAGCACGTGTGCAATAGTTTTATGGGTCTACCATAACAGAATACCACAGACAGGTGGGGACAGGGAGCCTAAACAGCAGTGTATTTTCTCAGTTCTAGAAGGTACAAATTCAAGGTCAAATGTTGACAGCGCTAATTTCTTCAGAGGCCTCTTTCTTGGCTTGCAGATGGCCACCTTCTCTCTGTGTCCTCACAGGATCTTTCATCTGTGCATGAATCCCTAGTGATCTGTGTGTCATCAAAATGCTTCCTCTTACAAGGATATGAATGAGAGTGGATTGGATCCTCACTTTAACTTCATAACCTCTTTAAAGGCCTGATCCCCAAATGCAGTCATGTTCTGAGGTACTCATAGTTAGGGCTCTGGCATGAATTTGGGGAGAACACAGTTCAACCCATAATAATCTATATTATTTTTATAATTTTTTTTGAAGTATAGTTGATTTACAATGATGTGCCACTCTCTGTTGTGCAGCAAATTAACTTAGTTATACACATAGAGGCGATGTTTTAAATACTCTTTTCCATTGTGGTTTATCACAGGATATTGAATATAGTTTCCTATGTAGTGCCTTTTTTTTATCCATCCTATACATAACAGTTTAAAAATGCTAATCCCCAATTCCCAGCCCTTCCCTCCCCACACCTCTCCCCTTTGGCAAACACAGATCTGTTCTCTATGTCTGTGAGTCTGTTTCTGTTTTGTAAATATGTTCATTTATGCCATATTTTGCTTTTGAACTGTGGTATTGGAGAAGACTCTTGAGAGTCCCTTGGACTGCAAGGAGATGCAACCAGTCCATTCTAAAGGAGATCAGTCCTGGGTGTTCATTGGAAGGACTGATGCTAAAGCTGAAACTCCAATACTTTGGCCACCTCATGCGAAGTGTTGACTCATTGGAAAAGACTCTGATGCTGTGAAGGATTGGGGGCAGGAGGAGAAGGGGACAACAGAGGATGAGATGGCTGGATGGCATCACCGACTCGATGGACATGAGTTTGAGTGAACTCCAGGAGTTGGTGATGGACAGGAAGGCCTGGCGTGCTGCGGTTCATGGGGTTGCAAAGAGTCGGACATGACTGAGCGACTGAACTGAACTGAACTGGTGCCATATTTTAGACTCCATATGTAAGTGGTGTCATATAGTATTTGTCTTTCTCTGACTTACTTCACTTAGTATAGTCATCTCTAGATGCATCCATGTTGCTGCAAATGACAGCATTTCGTTCTTTTTGTGGCTGAGTAGTATTCCATGGTGCATATGTACCTCATCTTCTTTATCTATTCACCTGTCCATGGACATTTAAGCTGCTTCCATGATCTGGCTATTGTGAATAGTGCTGCTGTGAGCACAAGGGTGCATTTTTTTTTTTTCAAATCAGTTTTGGATACATTTTTTGATTACTTACTTATTATTTAGCTTCCTCAGATCTTGGGCGCAGCAAGCAGAATCTTCATTGCATTATGAGGGATCTTTCATTGTGGCACACAGGGTCAGAAGTTGTGGCATGCGGGCTCTCTAGTCGTGGCATGCAGGCCTAGTTGTTCTGTAGCATGTGAGAATCTTAGCTTCCTGACCAGGGATCAAGCCCACATCCAGTTCATTGCAAGGTGGATTCTTAACCCCTGGACCACCAGAGAAGTCCCCAGGGATGCATGTATCCTTTTGAACTGTAGTTTTGTCCAGGGATATACCCAGGAGTGGGCTTCTTGGATCATATGGTAATTCTATTTCTAGTTTTTTGAGAAACCTTCACACTGTTTTCCATCATGGCTGAACTAATATTTCCATCAACAGTTTAAGAGGGTTCCTTTTTCTCCACACAGTCTCCAGGATTTGTTGTTTGTAGACTTTTTAATGATGACTGGTGTGAGGTGGTACCTCACTGTAGTTTTAGTTGCATTTTTCTAATAATTCGTGATATTGAGCATCTCTCCATATACTACCTGGCCATCTGCATGTCTTCTTTGGAAAAATGTCTATTAAGATCTTCTGTCCATTTTTCTATCGGACAACCCGTAATAAACTATAAGACTAAGGAATATCCAGAGAAAAAACAGGGATCACTTCCTCTGGCTCTTTTGCAGAAGAAATGAAGTTTTTCCCAGAGGCCCCAGCACACTTTTCATCAGGTCTCATTGGGCAGAGACAGGACACACGCCTGCTCCTGAGCCAGTCTCTGGCCAGAAGGCTGGAACTACTTTGACTGCCTCAAACAAATCATCTGGACATTGGATGGCACTGTAGAACAAAGTCCTGCTGAGGTCTCCATTCCTGAAATGGCCTCCTGCCCCTTCCTAATCCTCATTGTGTTCAGTGTTGGCCCCTTCCAACCCCTTCCCCACATTGCTGCCAGTAAGGGTCCTTGTAAACCACAAACTCCTCCACAGTCCTACTAAGAATACGCATGGCATCAGCTGGAGCACCAGGCTCAACTTCCATGCCATGGAGTTGGATCAGTTATCAACTGTGGCACAAAAAGCCACTCTAAACCCAGGGGCTTAACACAGTGAGGACCCTTTCTTTTGCTCCTGAGTCTACAGTTCGAGCAGAGCTCAGTGGGGACAGCTTGTTTCTGCCACACATGGTGTCACTGGGACATTTGAAGGCCTTCTCACTCCTTCTCTCTTCCCTCAGTGCCCTTCTTCCCCCAGCACCTCAACTGTGCCTTCTCTTTTCCTACTCTCCCTTCCTCTTCTCCTCCTTGCTTTCGTGACCCCTTCTACCTTTTCCCTTTCCTCTTTCTCTGGCCCCCCTTGTCCCCATTTCTCATAAGCAATCAGTTGTCATCAATCATTCAGCGTCCCACCCTGGACAGTGCACCATGGGACCTGGGATAGATTTCAGATCAGGCCTCTGCCTCCTCCATATCTCTTCCAGAATTATTATAAAGAGACAGGTAGAGTGATCACAAATCACACAGCTTCTAGGTTTGTTTTTTCTCTCAATCTCTTCAATTTTTTCCCTAATCTTTATCTTCCTGAATTGGCAGCTCCTAACTCAAGTCTTAGTTAGCACTTTCATTTTTGCCTCAGGCTTTCCTGTATGGAGGACCCAGGCTAAGATAAATAGCACTAGAACTGGTTCTGGAAACAGGCTGTCAGGATGGGCTTTAGAGTCAAGTGGCTCACAGATCTGATAGAAAGACTGACCGATTGCTGCTGGTCTCTGGGATTCTGTGAATGTTTGGTACTTGCCCTCTGTACCTTTCTCTTCCTCATTTTGTGCATTTTATGAGTTTTAGATCAATTTCTCTCACACTGAACTTCCCTGTGAACCAGAAGATAGGAATTGGGAGAGAAGTTAAGAGAGAAACGTAGACCCAGCAGGGAACATTAGAACACTGGCCATGAAGAAGGGATAGACAAAGTGAGGGATGTGTTAGGAGGTGGTGATTGTAGCCCCTGATCTTTCCACTACCGGACATCCTAAACTGGGGAGACAAGGAAAAGTTTGAGACTGGATTGTGTCTGGCAGCAAGCTGGAAGTGTTGAAATGTACAGAAGAGTTAGTAAGAATGTAAAAGAAGGATAAAAATTGATTCTGATATATTATTACTTTTTGTGAATTTAAATTCACCATCAATCACCAGTCCATAGAAAGATAATTCAAAATGTACCTTAGGCAAAAGAAAACAGATGCGTTTACAAAGAGAATAGTGGGGATAAAAGCCCTGACCCCTGTCACCCTTTCCAGCCCAACTTCTCTAAGTGAATTGTTTATGCTTTATTGTTAAAAAAAATAACAAAAAGAATGTAAAAATTAGCACAAATACAGGAAAGGATATAAGGCATAAATATACAGTTTAGTGAATTACAAAAAAAGCAAAGACTTATGAAACTACCATCCTGCTTAAGAAAAAAAAGGTTTCCAGAGCTCCAAAAATAGTACTTCCAGATAACAAACCCTTTCTAAGTCATACCTTGGAGCTGTTTTGCAGATACTGAAACTCCACCAGGTGGAAGAATTTAACTGTGTGCCAACCACAAGCATATTGACCCCAGACCAGGTGGAACCAGAAGGTGGATGATGTTGATTCCCAGTAACTTCACCATCAACCAATTAGATGAAAGTCCACCCACTGATCCTGCACCCTGCAACTCCTTTCCTCACCCTGTCTTTAAAAACTTTTCCCTGAAAGCCACTGGGGAACTCGGGCATTTTGTGGGCATTAGCTACCTAAACTCCTTGCTGAGCACGTGCAGTAAATGTTGTACTTTCCTTCACCACAGCTCCATGTCAGCGGATTGGCTTCCCTGCACGTAGGCCAGCAGACTCAAGTTTGGTTTTATAACACCCTGACATGAGGAGAGAGAAAAAAGGCAAGAGGTGACAAAAAATGAGTAGGAAAAAAAAGAATAAAGGAGCAAAATGTGAAGTCAGGAATGTGCTAGTAAGGGACAAAGATTTACTAAGGAAGTGAAAGCAAAAGAAGATACTAGAAAAAAAGCAAATACAGGTGACTCTTGAACAATACAGATTTGATTTGTGTTGGTCAACTTATATGCAGGTTTCCTTGACACAATACTACACCATCCATGACTCACTGAATCTGCAGCTGCTGACCACAAACTCAGAAACCGCAGATATGGAGGAACCATGGTACAGAGGGCCAAGTATGAGCTAACCAACTGTGCAGGGGGTTGGTGCCCACGGGTTGTTCAAGGGTTAACTATATATTAACAGTAGATGACCTAGTATCATACAAGCCAAGTTTAGGCAAGAACAACCACAGGGCTTTCACTTCACCCTCCAGCCAGGACAGCTGCTGCCCAAACCAAAAAAAGCCCCAAAAACTCAGCTGTGGCTGCAGTTGTCCCCTCAGAAGGATTCAAGGGGCAGACTTGTAGGACTCAGCCTTTCATACGGGGATCTGGCACTGTCTCCCAGTAGATTGGGTCAAAATTGAGTTGACTTGGAGGACTCCCAGCTACTTTTCAGTGAATGTCTTGGTATTGTGAGAACCCTCCCCAACACACAAACACTGCAACACATACTAGAATCATTGTAGGGACACTGTCCTGAGTGTCAAAGCTGGAGGAATAAAGGAAATGGATAGCTGTGACCTTAATCTCTCTTTTATTACTGAATCTAAGTAATCTATTATTCTTTAAGATGTTTATATTGAGGACTTTACTTGATTAGCTAATAACAGTATGTTACAAAAAATTCATAAGAATCATTTTCCTCTGCCCATCAGCCTCATACTAGGGTCTCCAGAAATGGGCAAACTTGTGTTCAAGAACTTGGAGTTGTGACTTGAAGTTCCAAACTCAGAATGTTCAAAGAGGTATTCACCAGAATGAGAGGTATTGTTTCAAAACATCCCTTCAGGTCTTCAGGTCCCGGCCAATTTGTAAATAGAGTCAAAGAAATTCAAAACCACAAAATGCACAAAGTGATATAATTTATTCCCCTCCCCTCCTTGTTAACATTCTATTTTTCCATCTCTGAGGGTCTGGGCTTAGGAGCTGGCTTCTGTGTCTCACACCACACAGCTCTCAGCAGTAGAACAGGAGCACTGCTGCCTCAGTGATCTCCCGGCTGGAGCTGTAACCCCAGTGAGCTCCATATCCATTCCAGTCAAAGGAGGAGAAATCCCCACACTGCAAGGGACTGCTCTCTGGGAAGAATCCTCCTCCACCGACGCAGTGCTGGGGGCAGGGAGTAGACACAGTGAGGGGTTGCCTGTGGACACACCAGTGAGCTCTTAATGGTCGAATCCCCTGTAATTTCGGTCCTTCTCCTACTTGGCCTTGACTCTTCCCCTGCACAGAACTAACTCTCCAGTGGACTCTGAAATCAAGTTCTCCTGAATTCCTTTTTACCTTCTTTCCCATTTATTCTCAGGCCCCTCAGCTCACCTCTTTTCCTTAATCATTCCCCCAATGCTATTCCTCACAGCTCTGTCCACTTCTCACTCTCCCAATGAGGCTCATCTTCTCCCCTGACTTTTGCTAACACCAGCATAATCATACATTGTCATGATGCTCCTAAATTTCAGAGGGCAGCCAGTTATTTTCTGCATTTGAAACCCCATATCCAACTGTCACATGGATGTCTCCACCCACATATCTTTAGATCTAAAACTCCACTTGAGCAAAACAAAATAATTATCTCTTGCTGTCCTTGAATCTATTCCTCTCTCATCACACATCTTAACTGATAGCATCCAGTCACCCAAAACAAAACCCTGAAGTCTGTTTGGTCTTCATCACTTGCCATCTCCCATATTCGTTTAATCATCAAGAACTCTTGATTCTACCATCTATCCACCCATCCTTACTCTTTCAGCTTTATCAACAACACCCTAGCTCAAGTCCTCGGTGTCTCACATCTGCACCTTTACACCTGCCTCATGGACTCATTGATTCTTATTTCCCTGCTCTTGAATCCATGTCTCCCCCTCCTTGCTAAACCAAAGTGATCAGGTCACTAATCTGGTCAAACTCCTCTGATGTGTCCCGTCACCTATAACATAAACTCTATGTCCTGAACATAATGCAAAAGCCCCTCCTTGCCCTACTTCCTGCAAGTATTTTCAGCTCTTGATTCTACACCATGTGCATACCATGATACAATTTACACAACAGCTCACTGCCCCCTCAACACACCATGGTATCAAATCCCAGTGATTTTGAACATGTCAGTCATTCATCCTCAAAGGACACTATTTGCCCCTTGTTGCCTGTTGAACTCTACACACATCTTTTGATATTCACCAAAAATGTCACCTTCCTGCAGAATCAACTATGTGTCATTAGTAGAGGTAGAAGCTCCTGTATTGTGTCCCCAGGGCCCTTTGTTTATGTTGCTATCTCAGGCGATACCACATGAGATTGCAATCGTGCGTTTACAAATCCTAACCACTTGAGTTCCTTAAGATGACTCTGTCAGCTTACAGTTCTAATACCCAGTACTTTGTAGGTACCCTCCCATGTATTTTTGAGTCAGTACATACAGGGGTAAATGCAAATGGGAACTTATGAACAGAATAAGGATTCACGGAATCCACAGTAGCGGGGGACACACCCAACACCACTCCCAGGACCGACACACACATGATCCTCCAGATCAGAATCTAGGGGCCATGTCGTGAGGGCACAGCTGCCTCTTTTTGACTGACACGTGGACAAACTGATCATTGCAGCAGGAAGTGAAGATGTCCTTAACTTCAGGGTCGCATTTCTCAGCCTGACAGGTGTGGAAGGAAACATTGTGAGTGAGCATGCTCATCCTTAGAGCTCTGACTCCCTTTTCCTCCTGCCCCTCCAGTCACAAAACGTCCCTCAGAGACACTCTCCAGCTGGCACACCTCTGCTGCTCACTTCTACAAGACGGAAGATACAACAAAAACATAAAGATTCTCGAAGTTAATAAGAATACTAGATAATATTTTTGTGATCTCAATATATGAAAATACTACTTAAACACAGCATAAAAGTACTAATAATACATGAGAATATAGATAAATTGTACTTTGATGAAGTAAATTATGTCTAATGGTTAAAGGTACAAACTATCACTTATAAATTAAGTTCCTGGGGATGTAATATACAGTATGCTTCCTATAGTCATAATATTATGGTGTACATTGAAAAATTATAAAAGGGTAGATGTTAAAAGTTTTCCTCAGAAGAAAAAAGAATTTGTAGCTATGTGTGGTAGTAGATGTTGACTAGACTTATTCTGATGATCATTTCACAATACATAAAAATATAAAATCATTATGGTACACACCTGAAACTAACATGATATTACATATTGATTACATTTCAAGTAGAAATAATAGTAACAATTTTAAAATTATGTCCACAAAATACCAGCAAAAGAAGAAAAATGCAAGCTACAGAGACATACACCAATATACCCCATAAGGGGTTGTGCACACAAGCACACACACAAGCCATGATTCTTCCCAAAACTCACGTGCTCAGTGTTACAGCCAGTAACTCTCATCCCAGTACACAGGGCATGGGCTGCTCTCTCATTGTTAAACACCCTGAACTGGATAAATCCTGCAACAAATTCTCCTGGAAAAGAAGAGGCAGAGAAAGGGTCAAGGATTCAAAGGATGAACTGAAAACAGCTTCCTTTTGACCAGCCCAAGGATTCCATAAATCAACAGGTCAGGTTATAGCCTAGCACTCCAAGCTACAGGGATGAAACCCAGTGCACCCTGGCTCTGAACTTCACTGGAAGAGACCTTCCCTCCATCTGGAGTAACAGGACCAAGGCTCGTGTTCACAAGAGTCACTTGTCTGCCTAAAGCTCATAGGTGAAATTAATAATCCACTGAGAGATCAGCAAGAAGACCTTCAGAGGTCCAGCAGGAATAATCAATTATAAGAAGTGGCCATATGTTTCTGCTAGCACACTTCTCATCCAATTACCATGACGTTAACATAAAATGACTCATTTTCCCACCAAAAACTTAAGTCTGTGGCTTCTTTAAAATAATAGCTATCCATCATTTGTTGTTCAGTCACTAAATCACGTTGTACTCTTTGCAACCCAATAGGCTGCAGCACACCAAGCTTCCCTGTCCTTCGCCATCTCCCGGAGTTTGCTCAAACTCGTATCCATTGAGTAGATGGTGCCATCCAACCATCTCATCCTCTGTCATCCCCTTCTCTTCTTGCTCTCAATCCTTCCCCAGATCAGAGTTTTTTCCAATGAGTCAGCTCTTCCCATCAAATGACCAAATTGTTGGAACTTCAGCTTCAGCATCAGCCTTTCCAATGAACATTCAGGGCCAATTTCCTTTAGGATTCATTGGTTTGATCTCCTTGCTGCCCAAGGGACTTTCAAGAGTCTTCTCCAACACCACAGTGCAAAAGCATCAATTCTTTAGCACTCAGTCTTCTTTATGGTCCAACTCTCACAACCATACATGACTACTGGGAAAACTAGAGCTTTGCTTGTACAGATCTTTGTCTGAAAAGTGATGTCTCCGCTTTTTAATACACTGTCTAGGTTTGTCATAGTTTTCCTTCTTCCAAAGAGCAAGCGTCTTTTAATTTCATGGCTGCAGTCACTGTCTGCAGTGATACGGGAGCCCAAGAAAATAAAGTCTGTCACTCTTTCCACTTTTTCTCCTTCTATTTCCCATGAAGTAATAGGACAGAATGCCATAATCTTAGTTTTTTGAATGCTGAGCTTTAAGCCAGCTTTTTTACTCTCCTCTTTCACCTTCATCAAAAGGTTCTTTAGTTCCTCTTCACTTTATGCCATTAAAGTGCTATCATCGACATAACTGAGGTTGTTGATAATTCTCCAGGTAATCTTGATTTCAGCTTGTTGATTCATCCAGCTTGGCATTTCACATGATGCACCCTACATAAAAGTTAAATAAGCAGGGTGACAATATATAGCCTTGACCTACTCCTTTCCCAATTTTGAACCAGGCTGTTGTTCCATGTCTGGTTCTAACTGTCGCTTCTTGATCTACATACGGATTTCTCAGAAGACAGGTAAGGTGATTTGGTGTTCCCATCTTTGTAAATATTTTCCACGGGTTTCTGTGATCCACAAAAAGGCTTTAGCATAGTCGATGAAGCAGAAGTAGATGTTTTTCTGGAATTGCATTACTTTTTTTATGATGCAGTGGCTGTTGGCAGTTTGATCTCTGGTTCCTCTGCCTTTTCTAAGTCTAGTTTGTATACCTGGAAGTTCTTGGTTCAAGTACTATTGAAGCCTAGCTTGAAGGATTTTGAGCATTACCTTGTTAGCGTGTGAAATGAGCACAATTGGGCAGTAACTTGAATATTTTTGGCATTGCCTTTCTTTGGGATTGGAATGAAAATTGACCATTTCCAGTCCCATGGCCAATGTTGAGATATTCAAATTTGCTGGCATATTGAGTGCAGCACTTTAACAGCATCATCTTTTAAGATTTCAAACAGCTCAGCTGGAATTCTAGCACCTCCACTAGCTTTCTATATAGTAATGCTTCCTAAGACCTACTTAACTTTGTACTCTATGATTTCTGCCTCCAGGTGAGTGATGACACCATCATGGTTTTCCAGATCACTTAGACCTTTTTAATATAGTTTTTCTATGTATTCTTGCCACCCCTTCTTAATCTCTTCTCTTTTTATTAGGTCCTTGTTGTTTCCATCCTTTATTGTGCCCGTCTTTGCATGAAATGTTTCCTTGAAGAGACCTCTAATCTTTTCCATTCTATTGGTTTTTTCTATTTCTTTGCATTGTTCCCTTAAGAAGGCTTTCTTATCTCTTCTTACTATTCTTTGTTCCTCTGCATTCAGTTGGGTATATTGTTCCCTTTCTCCTTTGCCTTTCGCTTCTCTTTGTTTCTCAGCTATTTTCTAAACTCTATTTTCTAAACAAAAATATTCAAATTACTGCACAATTGTACTCATTTCACATGCTAGCAAGGTAACGCTTAACATCCTTCAAGCTAGGCTTCATCAGTACATGAACTGAGAACTTCCAGATGTACAAGCTGGATTTAGAAAAGGCCTCCTCAAACAACCATTTTGCCTTCTTGCATTTTTTTTTCTTTGAGATGATTTTGGTCACCACCTTTGGTACAATGTTATGAGCATCTGTCCATAGTTCTTTAGGCACTCTGTCTACCAGATCTAATCCCTTGAATCTATTTGTAACTTCCACTGTATAATCATAAGGAATTTTATTTAAATCATTCCTGAATGTCTTGATGTTTTTTCCCTACTTTCTTCAATTTAAGCCTTAAGTTTACAATAAGGAGATCATGATCTGACCCACTGTCAGCTCTAGGTCTTCTTTTTGCTGACTGTATAGAGCTTCTCCATCTTTGGCTGCAGAGAACATAATCTGATTTTGGTATTGATAAGCTGGTGATACCCATGTGCAGAGTTGTGTTCTGTGTCATTGGAAGAGGGTGTTTGCTATGACCAGTGTGTTCTTTTGGCAAAACTCTGTTAGCTTTTTCCCTGCTTCATTCTGTACTCCAAGGCCAAACTTGCCTGTTACTCCAGTTATCTCTTGACTTCCTACTGTTGCATTCCAATGCCCATGATGAAAAGTACATCTTTTTTGGTGTTAGTTCTAGAAGGTCTTGTAGGTCTTCATGGAACTGGTCAACTTCAGCTTCTCTATTCTATTCATCATTACAAAAACAAATTTTTCACACCACTTTGCTATTTGTTTTTGCCTCTGAACTTTAACTTACCTCTTTCCTTAACTATTATAAGAGTCATAAAGGGTATTGGTTAAGAAGACTGAGCTTGTATCCTCTGCAATGGAGAAGAGTAATACTAACTTCATTCTTTTCTCATGATGATAAAATAACACAAAATCATGTTAAGTTCCTATATTACACCATGGTACACTGTATGTGTTCAATACATGCTAGCAATCATTAACTGTTGCTAGTTACACTTACCCTAAGAGAGCAGGGAAGAGCTGATGACTGGGCTTGGGAAAGAAGTACTCACGCTGACCATCTGGTGAGTAATAAGATGCAGTTTTCTCAGCATCACCAAAGTCATAGTCAACGGAATGGCTGGGCCATTGTCAGTCCAGCACTTCTCTGCTCCGTATTTCACTGGGTATTTCTACAGAGACCAAAATACAGATTGTGTGAGGACAAGCAGGAGATGTAATGCCCTCAGGTGTCATTTTCAGATCAGCCTTAAAATACTAATTCCTCCCCACCCGCCCACCATGATAACTGTGTCCAACAAACTCGAGTCCCTCTCTCTTCCGCCATATGCTTCTTCCCTTGCTTGGCTCAGAACTCCCAAGAGAGATAGACCGTGAGTTCACTTGACCCAGAGCTGGAATAAAGAGCCAAGAACAAGCACCTGCTAGGGATATGGGACCCAGACCAGATTTATTCTCACCAAAAACTCCTGGCTCTCAGCTCACCAAAAGAAGTGCCCCCACCCCCAGCCAGCAGCACCATGTACCTGGTAGAATCCAAACAGATTGTACCCCAGTCTCCAGAGGAAGCCAGTCTTAGTGTGGTACCTCAGCAGGGAGCTGTTCCTCCAGTGCTGCAGGGGGGACTTGTTGGGCACATGCCAGATGCCCAGGTCCTGGGCCTGGATGTCGTAGTAACCAGGGTTCTGCAGAGGGACACACACTCAGTGTGACCAGCCCAGGAGGTGCCACCAGCCAAAGACCCACACACACAGCCCTCACTTGAGCTGAGAGCTCAGGGCTCCAGGAGGCCAGGTGCTCAGCATGCTCAGACCCCCACCCTTCCAGAAGATGATGAGGCCCCACCACCCAAACAGCCTTGGTGGGAAGAAGCTGTGATTCAAGACATGGACTTCTGTCTTTTTCCTTCTCCAGCCCCACCTCCACATCCCCATCTCCCACCCTCCCTTCCACATGCTCTGCTCCAGCCACACCCCGCTACCACCCTTTCCCACCTGGAAATTCAGTGCCACCCACCTTGTAGTCATCGCTGGTGGCAGCCTCTGCAGACCCAAATGTGTTGTAATTGGCCCAGTTGCCGTCACCCTCTGGGTAGTCAGCCCTGTTGCTCTGCTGACTGGACCAGCGATCGCCCACCGTGCATTTCCCAAGCATGCGGTTCTCATGGACACTGGCCACCAGGGTCCAGCCACCACCCCCAGAGGTCATGTCACAGAAGGTCTGGTAGATGACACCATTCTCAGTGCGGAGGTGATACAGGCCATCTGCAGAGGGAACGAGCCCAGAGACCCCCTTTCTGAGACCACAGGGTCCATCTTAGGCCTCACAATCAGAAAGGCTCTGGGAAGTCAGAAATGTATCCTGAAGGCTCTCACACATACCTGCTTATTAGAGGACAATTCTCTATGGGTCATCTAAGAGCAGAAACACTGACTGCCTTTGTTCAAAGGCACCTTTTCAAAGATTTTGTAGAGCAAATATCCAAGAAGACAGAGATGGTATCTCCCTCTGGATAGAGCCTCCTTCTGACCACTCAAGGCCTGATAATAGTGCCCAACCACATCTCAAGTCTAAATCAGGATGTGGCCTCTGCAACTCAGAGCAAAGGAGAGGCATGGTCACTGCCAATTTTATGAGATTCAGATTCCTTAAGTGTAGAGTTCCTTTCCTAGACCTAGCCCTAAAGGAGAATAAACTCTCTGATATGAATTTTGTAGTTTCTTTACCAACCCTATCTGTCAACCTCCTTGGAAAACCCACTACATGTACAGATGTCTCCCGTAACATGATCCAAACCCTCAAAATTCCCATTGGAAATCTCCTTGGCTGGACGCTGGAGTCAGATCAGACAGGAGTGGTGAGCACAGCCCTCCTGATCTCCATAACTAGGATCTGCTTAGCTAAAAAGTAACTGAAAGGAGAGGGTACTGGGTTGGTTTATTACTCACCATCTGCCTCACTACAACTTTCTTTGATTTCCTTGCAGCTTCTGGGAAGGAAAGACAGGTAAGGAGCACATTTTTCATCCTCCCAGAACTTCTCAACAGAAGGGATCATTGCTAGAGGATGGGAGAATAATTCTCATTAATATTCAGATGCTACTCACACGCTACTCACACTAGCTTTCCAGGCCATCAACTCTCAGCCCCTTCTTACTTTACCATTTTATCACTGGACTGTGAGGCCCCAGAGGTCAGGATTCTCACAGCTAAGAATACCTGACCACAATCTACTACAGGCTTAACACTTGCATTCTTTTGCTCAACTGTTTAAAAATGAAAACTATCATAGTGCCTGCTACAAGGAAGGGAATTGGGAGGATGAAGACTAGACTAAGTTGTTCCCTGGACACAGCCCTGAATACCATCTCCTTCTGGAAACCCCAAGGCCAAGGCCATAGGAGCAGGAGCCACTAGAAGGAACCACAGTCTTCACCACCATGGCTCTCCTTAGCCCCCTCAGCCAAATGCAGAGGCACAGATGGAGCCCCAGGACAGGCCTTAGCTTCAGACCAAACATCCAGAGAGACCAGCAATCAACACTCAGGCCACAGCTCAATTTGGCTGCAAAGTGTGGCTTCTCTGCATCTCCACGACTCCCGCTCTGGGCCAGGACCTCAGCATCCAGCCCAGCTCTATTCCCTCTGCTCCACTGTGCACCTGGGTGAGCTGATGAAACGGCTGCTCCTGAGTGACCTACCTCCACCCCGCCCTCTGGCGGCCAGAGAGAGGAACAGCAGGAGGCAGAATCTGGCCCCTGGCCCCTAAGAAGAAAATTATGTACAACATCATTGGCCGATCCATCATTTTTCATCTCCCCATCCTTGCTGCCTGAACTTTATGAGTAAGGAAACCTCAAATGGGAAGTGATGGCCTCCTGGGCATTCTCAAACCTACTGGAATAACCCTTAAATCCTTAAGGGACCACAGGCTCCTTTCTCTGAAACTCCCCATTCCTGAGACCAAGACCAGACCTGAGCTGGCATTGTGGCGCCCCATACACTCGGATCTTATCTCAGAGTCAGCACAGAAAGCTTCCCCACAGCACGGAGAGCTTCCTCCTTCCTTCCTCACAGATCCCAGAAACCGCGAGTTCCCTGCCAGGTGGAATCTCAGAGCTACTGCCTCTGCAGAGAGTCCTGACATGAGTGAAGTGCTGAGCCTGTGGAGAGAATAAAGCATGTGGGCCCAGCCCACTTTGGGCTGCAAGCCCCGCCCTCAAGCTTTCTACCCTTGAAGGTTCCTGAGGCTCGGCCCGGCAATGAGAAGGATTGTGTAACTGGAGGGGCAGGACGCAGCACTCTTGGGCACACAGGGGACACTCACCATGAGGAGGGCGAGCCCTGCGGGGTCAGAGCACACACAGTGCTCCCTTCCGTAACAGACTCGGGATGCACGGGACCTCATGGTTCTCCCCTGCAGCCTGTCCTGCTCCCACATCAGTCAGATGCCCGAGGACCTCACACACCTCCCTCAGGTGGTCATCCTTCCAGTCTCTCCCGAAACTTCTCCATGAAGCCTGCCCTGACACCCCCACCCCAGGCAAAGCTGATGGATACTCCCCTGGCCTAATAGGGAGTTTGTCACTCTAATTATGACATGTGCCACACTGTCATGTCATTCTGTTGTAATTTTGACGCTAAAATAATTGAAAATTTACAGAATATTGCAAAAATAGTGCAAAGGCACAGATAGCTTCTACCTAGATTCAGCTATAGTTTGTGTTTTACCCAATTTGCCTTAGCACGTGTGCCTTCTCTCTATGCGCATACACAAACTCACACAGGCTGCTTCTGTAAAAACAAATTGAGAGTAAGTTACATATATGAAGACCCTTTCTCTAGATAAATATGTGTTTTCCTAGTAGGGATTTCTCACATATAACCACAGTGAAATTATCAATTATGTATCGTTAACTCTTTTTATGTAACAGGTGTTTTTCTAGGGTCCACTAACCTGGAAGTTCTACTCAGCTCAGCTGGCATTCATCAGACTAAAATTTCTCTGGCTTTCATTTCTTCCCATTATTAGGAGATTTCTGTCCACACTGAAGCCCATAATCCCTAGGGGATGTTTTACACTGGCTGACAACTGAATTTCCCCATTCCACACCCAAGCCAGCCCAATTCCTTGAAAGAATCAACGTCAAGGATTCAGAGCACTGACAACTGACCCTGTGACACCTCATTTCCATCACCTCTGCTGCTGGGGCTGCTCTCGGGGTCAGATGCTGATGTTCAGGGAACCGCTTCCTCTCACTCCTGGGCCTCCAGCCCCACATCTCTTTGATGTCCAAGGTGCAGGAGCCATCATGCTTGTTCAGTGCAGAGGAAGGCAAATGCCTTACACACATATAAACCACTATCTAATCCAAGGCCTGGAATGTTATTAATAACTTACACTTACCCATGCACTCTACTACATCACAACCATCTGAATTTGTTTTTGGAGAGGACAGGGTTGGAGAGAGAGATGGAGAGAGGACTGACCTGTCTCCCATACATCTCTGCCGTTTGCTACAGCCATAGGGAAATGACCACTAATACCACTTAATCAGGCAATTTCTCAGGTAGTCATTTGGGTTGTTCACTGTGATTAACTCCCTTCTTTTTGGAGGCCCAGGAAAGACTGCCCCTCTCCTCTATGAAGTTAAGTGGGCCATGAGACTTGTCCTAGCCAAGAAATGTGAGCAGAAAGGGTCAGTTTCAGGCTGAAGCCTTTACCAGGCAGGGCACAAGTCCACACCATCCTTTTTCCAGCCTCAGGAAATGACCCCATAAAATACGGGGCCCTGGCTTGGTGGTCTGTTTATGTCTGATGAGGAAACTAATCTTTGAGGTTGGAAGGATGGTGGTCTGTACTCTGTTTTAGGGGAAATGCTACATGTGCTGCCTGTGGTGTCTCAGGAGGTGAGACTGCACTGGGGCGTTGAAGGAAGACCTCAGGGAAACAACGTCAGCGCTGCGTGTCAGCTGTCTTGGTTCTGTATCACAAGGGAGGGGGTCTGGGGGAAAAACTGGTCTGTTTTGCAAGCAGAAATGAAAGCAATAACAAATTCTGGGTCTTCAATAGGCAAATGGTGTGGAAATTTTTCTTCAGAAATCATCTTCAATCAAGGCGCACGCACACACATGCAAGCATGATGTATTTTGGGAGGAATATATATTGTTCCTACATGATACATCAAACTTCTACAATTTGACTAGCAAAATTTGGGAAAATAAAGCAATACATTTGGATAAGTCATCTTCCAGATGTTCAATCTTTGGGCATCAACACATGGTATTATCCTCTGCTGAATACTGTTTCTAACATGGGAGTATTTAGAATAAGTGGCCAAATGTATATGCAGGGATCTCTACCAAAAGGGTTCATGACTACTGGATGAGATCTTCAGCAGCCCGTTAAGCTCAGCCTGGGGAGGAGGGGTTCTGACTGCAGTACAGGTTGGGCATGTGCTGACGTTCTGAAATAAAGTGTGCTTAATAACCAAAATGCTAATATTTGGGGTAAAATAACCTGTATTCGTATCTTTAAAAAATGTGAAATCTGAATTTATATATCAATATATATCTCGAGGAACACTTTGCATTAAAATTTCAAAGTGAATAAAACTACATTCCTTTTTTAAAAAGTCACCATATCTGTTCCTCATTTAAAAGCCCATCCTGATTTTATCCCAGTAAGTACACTACCATTTCAATTTACAGAATATCACAGTGTACTGGAATACTGAAAGTTTGTATGTAAAGAAGGCTGAGAGCCAAAGAATTGATGCTTTCAAATTGTCATGCCATAGAAGACTCTTGAGAGTCGCTTGGACAGCAAGGAGGTCAAACCAGTCAGTCCTAAAGAATATCAACCCGGAATATTCATTGGGAGGACTGATGCTGAAGCTGAAGCTCCAATATTTTGGCCACCTGATGAGAACAGTCAACACATTGGAAAAGACTCTGCTGCTGGGAAAGATTGAGGGCAAAAGGAGAAGAGGGCAGCAGAGGAAAAGATGGCTGGATAGCATCACCAACCCAATGGACATGAGTTTGAGCAAATTCCAGGAGATAGTGAGGGACAGGGAAGCTTGGCTTGCAGCAGTCCATGGGGTCACAGAGTCAGACACGACTTAGCAACTGAAAAACAACAACAATGGGGTACTGAAAATTTGCTTCGTAGTCACAACATCCTGGTTGCAGACTCAGGTTTTAGAGCTGCCTGTAGTCTATTATTGCAGTTGTTAAATATTCTTACTTCCAGACATCAGAGGATGTCTTTTCTTAGGTAATTAATCTGGATATATTGAGTAATTCATCCTTGACATTCTCAAAATAGAAAATATTAGGTTATCAGACATGGGAAACTATCAACTTTTACTGAGAAATCCTATAAGAGAAAAATAAATATTTGAATGCAATGTTATCAATTGTATAATAAAGACTTGCCTCAAAATTATGAAAATACATTGGAGGAAGTGGTTGATTCTGTCACTGGGAAAGTGAGGTAAATCTTTTTTCTGAAAGAAATCATTGAATCCAGTGTATCAGTTCAGTTCAGTTCAGTTCAATTGCTCAGCCGTGTCCGACTCTTTGCGACCCCATGAATCGCAGCACTCCAGGCCTCCCTGTCCATCACCAACTCCCGGAGTTCAATCAGACACGTCCATCGAGTCAGTGATGCCATCCAGCCATCTCATCCTCTGTCGTCCCTTTCTCCTCCTGCCCCCAATCCCTCCCAGCATCAGAGTCTTTTCCAATGAGTCAACTCTTCGCATGAGGTGGCCAAAGTATTGGAGTTTCAGCTTTAGCATCATTCCTTCCAAAGGAATCCCAGGGCTGATCTCCTTCAGAATGGACTGGTTGGATCTCCCCACAGTCCAAGGGACTCTCAAGAGTCTTCTCCAACACCACAGTTCAAAAGCATCAATTCTTCAGCTCTCAGCTTTCTTTACAGTCCAACTCTCACATCCATACATGGCCACTGGAAAAACCATAGCCTTGACTAGACGGATCTTTGTTGGCAAAGTAATGTCTCTGCTTTTCAATATGCTATCTAGGTTGGTCATAACTTTTCTTCCAAGGAGTAAGCGTCTTTTAATTTCATGGCTGCAGTCACCATTTGCAGTGATTTTGGAGCCCAAGAAAATAAAGCCTGACACTGTTTCCACTGTTTCCCCATCTATTTCCCATGAAGTGATGGGACCAGATGCTATGATCTTCGTTTTCTGAATGTTGAGTTTTAAGGCAACTTTTTCACTCTCCTCTTTCACCTTCATCAAGAAGCTTTTTAGTTCCTCTTCACTTTCTGCCATAAGGGTGGTGTCATCTGTGTATCTGAGGTTATTGATATTTCTCCCTGCAATCTTGATTCCAGCTTGTGCTTCTTCCAGCCCAGCGTTTCCCCTGATGTACTCTGCATATAAGTTAAATAAGCAGGGTGACAATATACAGCCTTGACGTACTCCTTTTCCTATTTGGAACCAGTCTGTTGTTGCATGTCCAGTTCTAACTGTTGCTTCCTGATCTGCATACAGGTTTCTCAAGAGGCAGATCAGGTGGTCTGGTATTCTCATCTCTTTCAGAATTTTCCAGTTTATTGTAATCCACACAGTCAAAGGCTTTGGCATAGTCAATAAAGCAGAAATAGATGTTTTTCTGGAACTCTCTTGTTTTTTCCATGATCCAGCAGATGTTGGCAATTTGATCTCTGGTTCCTCTGCCTTTTCTAAAACCAGCTTGAACATATGGAAGTTCACAGTTCACGTATTGCTGAAGCCTGGCTTGGAGAATTTTGAGCATTACTTTACTAGCGTGTGAGATGAATAATATGAATAATATCAAATATTTAGATTAAGAGTGGGAGGGGGTTGTACTGAATCAAATATTCACAGATCGTCATCTAAAGATTGTGGCAGGTAATGATACTTCCAGTGGTTGGCATACATAATACAAAATTCTTTTCCCAGGAACTAGATATATTCATGCTAAAGAACAATATTTATTCTGTGGTTAAGGCCTTTCTATTTTGTTATTGTTAAAATATATCTTTCCACTTTGCTATATACCTGAAACTAACACAATATTGTAAATCAACTATACACCAATAAAAAAAAATGTTAATGTCTTTCATGTAAAATTTTATGGATAACAGATGTTCGATTTCAGCTTCTTAGTCTTTAACTGGGAATTTTTTAAATTTGGTAACTTTACATTGTTTCCCATGGAAGTAAATGACTTTTATGTAAGTGGTAAGTTTATGACTCTGTGCTGAGCCTAATCTAGCCCTGAGAAAACCAAAGTCCTTATCTCTATTGGACAAAGTATTTGGGCAGAGGCACCACTAAGCTTTCCTCCTAAAGGACACAGAAGCAACCCTAGAGAATTTACAAAACAAGAAAAGATCCCAACTTGGCAGGGAACTCTTCATTCCAAGAAGCTCATAGAAGGAGAGAAAGATAAGGGAAAGCTCCTTCACCCTTTAGAAGGAGAATGCAGGGGCTGTTCTATTTTGGCAACTAAGTCTCCCACTCCTTTCCCTTTGGGGTTACAGGCTTATTGTAGAACCATCTCTTCTTTCAATTATGTCCATCCTTGCTTTATATATTTTAATGGTCTGTTGTTAGTTGCACAAATGTTTGCAAATGCTGGATCTTTCTTATTATTTTGAACCATTGTTAATATATAGTGTCCTTTGTCTCTTGCAAATTTCCATTCTTTTTGTTGATATTAGTATACCTCCCTGCTTTCTTTTTATTGTCATTTTCATAGGTTATCTTTTTCCCCTCTCCTCACTTTTATTCATCTTCAGATGAATTTATTTACATCTTCAGATCTAAAGTGAGATGTTTGGAGACAGTATAGGCTTCATCGTATAAAAGGGCAGTGCCAAAGAATGTTCAGTCCATCATACAATTGTGCCCATTTCACATGCTAGCAAAGTTATGCTGTAAATGCTTCAAGCTAGGATTCCCTGGACAGAGGAGCCTGGTAGGCTGCAGTCCATGGGGTCGCTAAGAGTCAGGCACGACTTAGCGACTTCACTTTCACTTTTCACTTTCATGCATTGGAGAAGGAAATGGCAACCCACTCCAGGGTTCTTGCCTGGAGAATCCCAGGGATGGGGGAGCCTGGTGGGCTGCTGTCTATGGGGTTGCAAAGAGTCAGACACGACTGAAGCGACTTAGCAGCAGCAGCAGCAGCAGGATTCAGCAGTACGTGAACCAAGAACTTCCAGGTATACAACCTGGAAGATCAGGAAGAAAAGGGAAAGGAGCCAGAGATCAAATTGCGAACACCTGGTGGATCATAGAAAAAGCAAGAGAGTTCCAGAAAAGCATCGATTTCTGCTTCATTGACTATTCAAAAGCCTTTGAATGTGTGTATCACAACAAATTGTGGAAAATTCTTAAAGAGATGTGAATACCTGACCATCTTACCTGACTCCTGAGAAACCTGCATGCAGATCAAGAAGCAACAGTTAGAACTAGACATGGAAAAACTGACTGGTTGAAAATTAGGAAAGGTGTAGGACAAGACTGTATATCATCACTCTGCTTCTTTAACTTCAATCAGAATATATCATTGTAAATGCCAGAGAGGATGAAACATAAGCTGGAATCGAAATTAGAAGAGAAATATCAGCAACCTCAGATATGCAGATGATATCACTCTAATGGCAAAAAGTAAAGAAGAACTAAAAAGCCTCTTGATGAGGCTGAAGGAGGAGAGTTAAAAAGCTGGCTTAAAACTCAGCATTCAAAAAATTAAGATCATGGCATCCTGTCCCATTACTTCATGGGAATTAGAAGATGAAGAAGTGGAAACAGTGAGAGAATGTATTTTCTTGGGCTCCAAAATCACTGCAGTGGTGACTGCAGGTGTGAAATTAAAAGACACTTGCTCCTTGGAAGGAAAGCTAGGAAAAACCTTGACATCTTATTTAAAAGCAGAGATGTCACTTTGCCAACAAGAGCTGTTGTTGTTCAATTGCTCAGTCCTGTCTGACTCTTTGCAATCCCATGGACTGCAGCAAGCCAGTCTTCCCTGTCCTTCACCATCTCCCAGGGTTTGCTCAAACTCAGGTCCATTAAGTATGGGATGCCATTCAACCATCTCATCTTCTATTGTCCTCTGTCACCAACAAGTGTGCATACTGTCAAAGCTATGGTTTTTCCAGGAGCCATATATGGAATAAGAGGTGGACCATAAAGAGGCTGAGCACAGAAGTACTGATACTTTTGAACTACAGTGCTGGAGAAGACTCTTGAGAGTTCCTTGGACTGCAAGATCAAACCAGTCCGTCCTAAAGGAAATCAACCCTGAATATTCATTGGAAGGACTGATGCTGAAACTCCAATACTTTGGGCACCTGTTGCAAAGAGCTGACTCACTGGAAAAGACCCTGATTCTGGGAAAGACTGAAGGTAATAGGAGAAGAGGGTAGCAGAGGATGAGATGGTTGGATGGTATCACTGACTCAGTGCACATGAGTTTGAGCAAACTTCGGGAGATTGAGAAGACAGGGAAGCCTGGCGTGCTGCAGTCCATCCAGTGACAAAGAGTCGGACATGACAGTGACAGAACAACAACAGCAAATATTTGGACTAAATACATTTAGTTCCAGAGCTTGGACTTTAAAACATTCAGATGACAGGTATGGGGCACAATAAAAACAATGACAAGTGAAAACTTTCCCACCTCAGAGTTCTCTGGTCCCTCTAGGGTGGAAGGGATCACAAAGTCACGTCACCTTCTCAGAGACGTACTCCCTAGCATTCTTTTCTGGACTTGTGAGTGCTCTGTTCTCCCACAGCTCCTTTGCCTGTCCTCATCTGAGCACTTATCACCTTGCAAAGAAATAGCCTGTGGGCTCCAACACAACATTTCTAGAATGGAGCGCATCTGTTTTCTCTACCACTGCACCCCCACACGTAGCCCAAGAACTAGCACGATGTTCAGTAGATATTGCTGGAATGGATTCATAAGGGAAGGCAGGAACAGAAAAACTATCCTTATCTCTCCACCTCTTTCTGCACACCCTGGCACAGAGGTGAGTCACACACGGGGAAGCACCAACAACAGGCAAAACAGATTCACGTTCCCTGTCATCCTCTGCAGGCAAAGGAAGGGCAGCTGAGAGCAATGAGGGGCAGAGACATCTATGTTTGGAGATAGAGAATGGCGAGAAGAGGCAAGGAAGGTGAAGAGAATGGGGAGAAGAGACAAGGCAGGAAGGAACAGGGAACAGACAATAAGTGCTCGAGGAAATGCGAAGAAACAGAGGAAGACAGCCTGCAGAGGGAATACCAACGCTTCCCGACTCAGGGCCAAATAAATCTAGTTTAAAGAGAGATAAACATCCCAGGAAACTTCTCTCTTTCCCTCCCCTTTCCTCTCTGTTTTGTCCTTCCTCTTCCTCTCCTTCCTCCTCATCTCCTAATTTCCCCAAGGCCTAAGGACTTGGCGCTTCATGTTCTAGCCAGTAGAAATAACTGACACCTGAAAGGGGAGAAAATTGGGAGGGTGTGTTATCAAGAGATTTGCATCCAAGAAGAAAACACTGTAAGATGCCTAAGATTTAGTCTTGGGTCAGGACTGAAGTTGTCCGCATCCTGTCTGTACTGATAACACATTAAGGGTGATTTGGCCACTTGGCTCCTTCTCAATAAGTCCCTGAAGAGGGAACACAAGACGCTGTCAACCCACTTTCCAAGAAGGGTAACCATCATGACAGGCCCGCCAACCCCATCTATCCTTAAGGAGAAAGCCCCAGCAACCACAGCTACAATATACCCCATTTGCATTAGTGTCCCCTCAAATTAAACACTTTCTTTTCGTTAGGGTCTTCAGGTGATGGACATAAATTTGATCAATTCATGTGGGTGAGTTAGGAAAGGTTAGAATAAAATGCTTCTCCTCCAGCCTTAATATTTTGGTTATTTTAAAGGCAATCTGAAAGGAGAATGGAGGAGCAGCATATTCCTCAGTCAGGATTCCTGGGCCCTAACATCCAAGCATAAGCGTCATTAAAGGAGAATCAACCCAAACAATGCACATTCTTTGGAAATGCCCTACAGTGTTCCTGCCTCTAAGGAAAAGCCGTCTCAGAAACACCAAGCCTTGAATGCATGGCATGACTCTTGTCTCCTCAACCAATAATATTCTAGTTAGTAGGTGGGTTGTTCTCCATCCTGGAATCCCATAATCGGGAGGAGAGCTCTGGATCTCTTATCACAAGGCTCTCAACAATAGAAACAAGCATAGCTGCCTCAGTTATCCCCAAGGTGTTGCTGAAATTAGTTTGAGTTGCACATCCATGCCAACCAAAACCAGAGAAACCCCCACTCTGCAAGGGGTTAGACTCTGGGAAGATTACTCCTGCACTGATCTAGTGCTTAAAAACAAGGAGAGGAAGATATGACAATGAGACATCTGCTGCTGTGGCCAATGACATCTTAGTGGCCAAATCGAGTGGACATTTTGGCCCTCATTATTCCTTATGTGAGTTCTTCACCTTCTTGTTGTTCAGTCCCTAAGTTATGTCCAACTCTTTGTGAACTCATGGACTGCAGCACACCAGGCTTCCCTCTCCTTCACTCTCTCCTGGAATTTGCTCAAACCGAGATCCATTGAATTGGTGATGCCATCCAACCATCTAATATCAGTTGTCTCCATCTCCTCCTGCCTTCCATCTTTTCCAGCATCAGGGTCTTTTCCAATAAGTCAGTTCTTCGAAAAAGGTGGCCAAAGTTTAGGAGCTTCAGCTTCAGCACCAGTTCTTCCAATGAATATTCAGGATTTATTTCCTTCAAGACTAACTGGTTTGACTCCTTGCTGTCCAAGGGACTCTCAAGAGTCTTCTCCAACACCACAGTTCAAAAGCATCCATTTTTTGGTGCTCAGCCTTCTTTATGATCCAACTCTCACATCCATACATGACTACTGGAAAAACAAAAGCTTTGACTATATGGACCTTTGTCAGCAAAGTGAAGTCTCTGCTTTTTAATACACTGTCTACATTTGTCATAGCTTTCTTCCAAGGAGCAAGCATCCTTTAATTTCACGCCTACAGTTACCATTTGCAGTGATTTGGAGTCCGAGAAAATAAAGTGTGTCACTGTTTCCATTATTTCCCCATCTATTTGCCATGAAGTGATGGGACCAGATGCCATGATCTTCGTTTTTTGAATGTTGAGTTTTAAGCCAGCTTTTTCACTCTCCCCTTTCACCCTCATCAAGAGGCTCTTTAGTTCCTCTGTGCTTTCTGCCATAAAGGTGGTATCATCTGCATATCTGAGGTTATTGATATTTCTCTGACAATCTTGATTCCAGCTTGTGCTTCATCCAGCCCAGCATTTTGCATGATGTACTCTGCATAGAAGTTAAATAAACAGGGGTGATATATACAGCCTTGACTTATTCCTGTACCAATTTTGAACCAGTCTGCTGTTCCATGTCCAGTTTTAACTGTTGCTTTTTAACCTGCATACAGGTTTCTCAGGAGGCAGGTAACAGATGATATTCCCATCTCTTTAAAAATTTTCCACAATTGGTTGTGATCCACACAGTCAAACACTTTAGCAAAGTCAGTGAAGCAGATGTTTTCTGGAACTCTCTTGCTTTTTTCTATGATGCAATGGATGTTGGCAATTTGATCTCTGCCTTTTTTAAATCCAGCTTGTACCTCTGGAAGCTCTTGGTTCATGTACTGTTGAATTCTAGCTTGGAGGATTATGAGCATGACCTTGCTTGCATGTGAATTGAGTGCAATTATGTGGTAGTTTAAACATTCTTTGGCATTGCCTTTCTTTAGGATTGGAATGAAAACTGACTTTTTCTAGTCCTGTGGCCACTGCTGAGTTTTCCAAATTTGCTGGCATACTGAGTGCAGCATTTTCACAACATCATCTTTTAGGATTTGAAATAGCTCAGCAGTAATTCTATCAACTCCACTAGCTTTGTTCATAGAGATGTTACCTAAGGCCCACTTGACTTTGCACTCCAGGATATCTGGCTCTAGGTGAGTAATCACACCATCATGGTTATCCGCATCATTAAAATCTATTTTGTATAGTTCTCTGTGTATTCTTGCCACCTCTTCTTAATATCTTCTGCTTCTGTTAGGTCCGTACCATTTCTGTCCTTTATTGTGCCCATCTTTGCATGACATGTTCCCTTGATATCGCTAATTTTCTTGAAGAGATCTCTAGTCTTTCCCACTCTATTGTTTTCCTCTATTTCTTTGCCTTGTTCACTTAAGAAGGCTTTCTTATCTTACCTTGCTATTCTTGTATATCTTTCCTTTTCTTCTTTGCCTTTCACTTTTTTTCTTTTCTCAGCAATTTGTAAGGCCTCCTCAGGAAACCATTTGGCATTTCTTTTTCTTGGGGATGGTTGTGATCACCACCTTATGTACAATGTTACAAACTTCCATCCATAATTCTTCAGGCACTCTATCAGATCGAATCCTTGAATCTATTCATCACCTGCACTGAACAGTTATAAGGGATTTGATTTAGGTTATACCTAAATGGCTAATGGTTTTCCCTAACTTTTTCAATTTAAGTCTGAATTTTACAATAAAGAGTTCATGATCTGAGCCACAGTCAGCTCCCGGTCTTCTTTTTCCTGCCTGTATAGAGCTTCTCCATCTTCCACTGCAAAAAATATAATCAATCTGATATCAGTATTGACCATCTGGTGATGTCCATGTTTACAGGTCTCTCTTGTGTTGTTGGCAGAGGGTGTTTGCTATGGCCAGTGAATTCTCTTGGCAAAACTCTGTTAGCCTTTGTCCTGCTTCATTTTGTACTCCACGGCCAAACTTGCCTGTTATTCCAGATATCTCTTGGCTTCCTACTTTTGCATTCCAGTCCCTATGAGGAAAAGGACAACATTCTGGTGTTAGTTTCAGAAGATCTCATAGGCCTTCATAGAACCATTCAACTTCAACTTCTTCGGGATTAGTGGTTGGGACATAGACTTGCATTACTTTGCTATAGAATGAGTTGCCTTGGAAATGAACCAAGATCATTCTGCAATTTTGGGGACTGTGTCCAAGCAGTGCATTTCAGTGGAGAGGAAATGGCAACCCACTCCAGTACTCTTGCCTGGAAAATCCCATGGACGCAGGGGCCTGGTGGGCTACTGTCCATGGGGTCGCGAAGAGTCAAACACAACTGAAGTGACTTAGCAGCAGCAGCAGTGCATTTCCGACCCTTTTGTTGACAATCAAGGCTACTCCTTTACTTCTAAGGGATTCTTGTCCACAGTAGTAGATATTATGGTCATCTGAATTAAATTCACCCATTTCCATCCATATTAGTTCACTGATTTCTAAAATGTCTATGTTCACCCGTGCATCTCCTCTTTGACCACTTCTAATCTACTTTGATTCATGGGCCTAACATTCCAGGTTCTTATGCAATATTGTTCTTTATAGCATTGGACTTTGCTTTCACCTCCAAACTTTGCTTTCACCTCCAAACAACTGGGCATTGTTTCTGCTTTGGTTCAGGATTTTCATTCCTTCTGGAGCTATTTGTTTGCTCTTTTCCAGTAGCATATTGGGCACCTACCTATCTGGGGAGTTCATCTTTCAGTGTCCTATCTTTTTGCCTTTTCATACTGTTCCTGGGGTTCTCCTGACATCCTTTCAACATTTCTGAACATTTATTCTCAGGTTACTTGGCTAGACTCTTCCTTCATGAGTTCCTCAAGTACTGTTCCCCAAGAAATGACACATATTCCTTCCTTTATAGACTGCATGAACCCCTGGCTTCAAAAAATTTCGCCAATGGCCCCCAAACTGCTGTCTCTGATACAGAGGTTTCTTGGGCTAAACCTAGAAATTCAACTTCCACCTAGATATCTTCAAGGCAGCTTAGTTCCACATGTGACCAAAACAGTCAGTTCTATCCCTCACTGATCTCATACCAGTCCATTGTCTAGACATCCTAACTCTCAGTCACCCAAATGACAACCAAGTGGTGATTCTAAACTTCTTCCCTTCCCATCTTCCCCCTGTGCCACTGGTCATAAATGTAAAAATCTTTGACTTCATCAAATCCCACCGTTCCTCTCCATGGGCATTGTCCTACTCAAGCCTTCATGTGGCTTATGGAACGTATTCATTACTGACCTCCTTGTTCCTAGTCTCTTTCCCTGGGAACTGTCACCTTTGTGATACCAACATGATCTTTGTAAAACAAAGATGACCAGGTCAATCTTTCCTTTAAAATTCTTTAATGCTCCCATCACATACAGCATGAACCCAAAATCATTGGCATCATGTAAAAAGTTCCCCCATCACCTGGGTTCTGTTAATATTTCCAGCATCACCTCCTGCATCTGCCCAACAAACATTCCATGCTCCAAAATTGAAAACCAAGTTGCTGCCATAACATGATCTCTCTAAAATAGTCATGATTCTAAATAGACTATTCACTCAACCTAAATTGCCCTGATTTCCCATAGACTCCTGTACATCTTCCAAGACACACTCAGAATTTACCTTTCATGAGTCATCACCACTCTACACTCCAGAAGAGTTAGAGTGTCATGGTAACCACTCAGTAATATTTTTGTTATATTAATATGCTTCAGATGATAATTATGTGTTTGTATGGATGTCTGTCCTGCCAAACACTGAGCAAGTCACATGCCATTCTTGTGCTTTTCTCTCCCACAACAGCAGAGGGTAGCTGCCCCCTGCACACTTGCTAAGGTGCATGCAGGCACATGTGTACACAACCTCACACCTGCTTTGGATCATGACTGGAGGCAACCATGGGGACCAGACTGGCACAAGGAGGAGGAATGCACAAAACTGTCCCTTTTGTGCCCCCACACTCATCACTCCCCTGCCGGGGACCAGCCCCGGCTGATCCAGGGAATTCAAAGCGGGGACGGCGTTGGCGAGGATCAGGAAACAACTGCTTAATTAAACGTTTATTAAGGATATAAAGAGTGGTGAAATAAGGATAGCTCAGCGAAGAAATTCAGTGAAGAAAAGAGGCTGAATAAAATTCCAAAGCAGGGAATTTATGTCACCTACGAAGGCCGCAGGCGTCCTCCCGTTCTCCCGAAGGAGAGGAAACACTAAGGCCTCCCAGGTCAGATCTTAGAAGCCCAGGCAAAATTAGTAGGCTTGACGAGCTTCCCTGCCTCAGAGGAAAAGTTCAGCTAGAAGGTGAAAGAAAGAATGACATGGGGAGACCAAATTCCGGTGAACAAAAGGACATACTTTATTTTCCAAAGCAGTTTTATACCTTAAGTTGTGCATAGAGGATAATGGGGGAAGGGGTAGAGGCATGCAAAGACAGCAGTTCCTGATCCTTATCGAAGTCAGGCTTTCAAACTTATCATATGCAAAAGTTTAGGTGATTTACATCATCTTCTGGCCAGGAAGCCTGTTAACATTTTAAGAAACATTTTTCTCTAAAGGTGATTATTCTAAAGTCAGGCGCCAGCCTCCAAAAAGCATTGGAGAAAGTTGCATTCCTATAGGGCAAAGGTGAGGTGGGCTCAATCAAGAAAAGAATTAACTCAAGGGTCCAAGATTACAAACATTGAGGCAACTGCTTACATTTCTATACACCCATTATATCAATCAATACACCGCCAAGGACACAGTAGGTAAGGGATATGGAGACTTAGCAGCAAACATTGGCCCAACAAGTGAAAAACCCTTCACCAATACAATTTCTAATCAATCTTTTAACTACTCAAAGGAATCTGTGTTTAGACAGTTTAGAACATCTCCTGCCTCTCACAGTTGGGAGGCTCTGAACAATCACATGTTGCCGGAAAAAACCTATTCAGGCAGGCTAGAGGACTTCCAAAGGAGTTTGTAGGTTGAAACACTGTCACACCCAGGAATTATTAACTGGAGCTGTAAGCTAACTCTTTTTTCAGAGAGAGGTAGTGGGGCACAGCCCCCCGTAAAGTCAGAGGTGTAGGTGAAAGCACAAAGCAGAAAGTAGGCAGACTCTGGTTTTGGGGGTAGATTGCTCGAGAATTTCCAGGGAGACTCCTGAGGCTTGATCCCGCCTTTGCGTATGTCAAGCCTCCTTCCTCATGACCTTTGCCACGGGCGGAGCTCGCTCCCCACACTCCCGCATCAGACCTGAGGTTCTCCCTGACAGGGAAGCTGCCTCATCCTGACTGGGAGAGGGACAGGCTGAAGGCTGAGGAGGAAGAAGAGATAAACCTTGAGAGTCACCTGCCACAGATAAAGACCCTTGTCTCAGGCTTCCCTGATGGTCCAGTGGTTAAGACTCCATGCTTCCACTTGAGGGGGAATGGGTTCAAATCCCTGGTCATGGAAATAGAAAAGAAGATTCCACCTCAATGCAACCAAAATAAAAATGTGAGTCAACTTTTAAAAGATGAAAGAAAGGAAACAAAGACTCAGATGCTTATACACCAGTGTTCATTGCAACATTATTCACAACAGTCAAGGGACTTACAATTATATTTAGCATTTCTGAGCCTATTTCCTTATACCAAAAATGAAGCTAGTAAACAGTAATCAGAATTTACTAAAGATCAGATGACATGATATTAAGAAACATACTTTACTTTTTTATAAAAAGCATAAATGAAAATGAAGAGGAACACATATTTCTAAATGCCATTGTTATTTTTGTTGTGGGGAGGAAAACGGGAAGGGAGCAGTCCCAGGCACAAAACAGATCATTCAACTCCCTCTGGAGATCGCAAGACCAAGCTCACTGGAGTGGGGAGAGACTGGGAGGGAACACAGTTCTTAACACAGGCCCCTGAGGGCCACTCAGAGGCACAAAGGTGGAACCCACAGCATTCCTCACCAAGCACATTACGTCTCCATGTTAGGTCCCACTGGCCAACAGAAATCAGCACTCGGCCTACAGACATCTCAAGTCTGAGCACAAAGTGGCTTCTGAGCAGCTCAAAGACATCCCCTCTGCCCCAGAGGCACCAGGATGCTGGACCCGCCCAGCCCAGTTTTGTTATTGACACTTGAGAGGGGAGAAGTGCTGTTCTAGGAGACAGTCTCCTGCACCGCACCCTCTAGTGGCCAATATGAGAAATAGCAAGAAGCTGGGTGGGATCCTCGTAATCTAAGAAAAAACAAAACAGAGGTTTGCCTTCCTGATGACCTCTCAGTCTCTCCCCCTAATTCCTGTCCAGTCCCACAGAGACGCAAAGGCTAAGGATCCCTTGTCCTCCACACATCTCTGACCTGGAATCCGGGCTCCTGCACTCACACACTTTGTCTGAGTCTCAGTAGCACTTGCTTCCAGCCAGAGATGCCCTCTTTTCTCTTCACCCTGGGGCCAGGAGCTGAGAGCCGACATCCAGGTGGACACTGAGAGCTTTCTCTCTTGATACACCACAGGCTCTAAAAGACACATGTTAAAGGTCACCTCAGCATAGTGTCAGATCTGAGAATTTCGTGGACCTCTGTATTTTCCGAGTGAAAACATATGAGTCCAAGGCTAATAAGAGTGGTGATGGTTTTGGCTTTTTCTTTGTATCTTTCTTTCTGGAAAAATACACACACAAAAATGTTTTTAATTGAACATCGACCATCATTACCATTTCCTAGAAAAAAACACATTTTAAAAACAAAATTGGAAATGATCATCTCAGAATACATAAAAATCTTCAGTTGAAATAAATTGTTTTCACAGTGACACTACATTACCTTTGAATTTCTCATTTTCTCACACAAACTATGAACATTTACTACAGATGAACAAATGCAGACACTACAGAGGGTAAGTCAGTACAAACCACCCTGATGCTTCAAGCTTCCTCTTCATTTCTATTCCAGTGTCATTCCTCTGTTCTCAGATTCTTCCTTTAGCTATAATAGAATTGATCCATTCCTCCACAGTGATATCACATACCTAATACATAGCCTTGGGAAAAGACTGAACCTCTTGTTATTGTTGTTGTTAAGCCAACATTTCCCGTCTTTGTAGGTTCAAAGCACTGATTTACACAAAATACGAGACAGATTGATAAAGGAAAGAAAACACTGCCCAAGAAGAAAACTCCAAAGAAAACTTATGCTTGTAGTATGTTCTTTTATTACTTCTAAGACATAACTTTTCATATTTTGACATCTTCCATTTAGTTCTGCATTTCATCCTATGTAGCATGAAGTTAAGGAGCAAACTACAGTTGACGGCATCTAGGGAAATGGTACACGTAACGTTAGGGACATCACACCTTCTAACTACTTTCATCCAGTCACAGCCAGTGACTGTGTCCCATTCATTCTACCTCCTACTTCCTCTTTAATCTGTTTCCCACACCACTGCCCTTAAGCCTTACTGCCCCTGACATTTGATTAGTTCAGGTCTAGATCAGTTGCAGGGCTTCCCTTGTGGCTCAGCTGGTAAAGAATCTGCCTGCAATGCAGGAGACTTGGGTTTGATTCCTGGGTTGGGAAGATCCCCTGGAGAAGGGAAAGGCTACCCACTCCAGTATTCTGGCCTGGAGAATTCCATGAACTGTATAGTCCATGGGATTGCAGAGAGTTGGACACGAATCACTACAGATGGTGACTGCAGCTATGAAATTAAAAGACGCTTATTCCTTGGAAGGAAAGTTATGACCAATCTAGATAGCATATTGAAAAGCAGAGACATTACTTTGCCAACAAAGGTCTGTCTAGTCAAGGCTATGGTTTTTCCAGTGGCCATGTATGGATGTGAGAGTTGGACTGTGAAGAAAGCTGAGTGCCGAAGAATTGATGCTTTTGAACTGTGGTGTTGGAGAAGACTCTTGAGAGTCCCTTGGACTGCAAGGAGATCCATCCAGTCCATTCTGAAGGAGATCAGCCCTGGGATTTCTTTGAAAGGAATGATGCTAAAGCTGAAACTCCAGTACTTTGGCCACCTCATGTGAAAAGTTGACTCATTGGAAAAGCCTCTGATGCTGGGAGGGATTGGGGGCAGGAGAAGGGGACAACAGAGGATGAGATGGCTGGATGGCATCACTGACTTGATGGATGTGAGTCTGAGTGAACTCCGGGAGTTGGTGATGGACAGGGAAGCCTGGCGTGCTGCGATTCATGGGGTCGCAAAGAGTCGGACAAGACTGAGCGACTGAACTGAACTGAACAACTTTCACTTTCAGGTCAGTTATAAGGCTTTTAACTAGAACTAATACAAAACCTATCTCAAAGCGACTTGAACAAAAAGCATATACATGACCTCATGAAACAGGAAATTCAGAGGCAAGGCAGTTTCAGGCTTGATTGACTAGGCACCAGCTCAGTGTCTTCAAGGACCTGGGCACTCTCAGCCTCTCTACCTGGCTAATCCTCTGGCTGAGGCTAAAATGTCTGCTGATGTGCAATACTTTTCTAGGTCTGTGCTTGCTCGCTCAGTTGTGTCCAGTTCTTTGCAGCCCTTATGGACATTAGCCTGCCAGGCATCTCTGTCCGTGGGGATTCTCCAGGCAAGAATACTGGAGTGGGTTGCTGAGCGCTTCTCTAAGGGCTCTTCCCAACTCAGGGATTGAATCTGGGTCTCCTACCTTGCAGGTGGATTCTTTACCATCTGACCCACCTCACACAGCAAAGAATCCCCATGGACAGAGGAGCCTGGTGGGCTACACTCCAGAGTCGGACATGACTAATAATTTCACTTTCCAGGTTTGCCATAACACAGTACCACAGACTCATAAGGAGGAGGGAACTTAAGCAACAGATTTTTTTTCTCTCACAGTTCTGGAAAGTAGAATTCCAAGAGCAAGTGTTGGCAGGTCAAGTTCCTTCAGGGGCCTCCTCTTGATGTGCAAATGGCCAGCTTCTCACTGAATCCTCACATGGCCTTTCCTTTCTGCATGCATCCCTAGCGACGTGTGTTGTCGAAGTGCTTGCACTTATAAGGATATAAAGGAGTGGATTAGACCCACACTAATGGGCTCATTTTAAGTGCATAATCTCTTTAAAGACCTGACCCTCAAATGCAGTCATGTTTTGAGGTACTTAGGGTTAGGGTTCTGGTATGAATTTCGGGAGAATAAAGTACAACCTATAATAATCTACAAGACTAAAACACATCCAGAGAGAAAAGGAGATTCTCTTCCTCTGGCTATTTTTGAGAAGAAATGAAGGTTTTCCCAGAGGCCCCAGTACACTTTTCCTCATTTCTCATTGGCCAGAGACAGGACACATGACCACTCCTGAATCAGCCTTTGGCCAGGAGTGAAACAACCTTTATTGCTTCACATTAATCCTCCGGGATGATGCTGGTGACCATAGGTCAAGATCCAGCTGAAGCCTCCATCCCTGAAGTGGCCTCCTGCCCTTTCCTAGTCTTCTGTGTCCGGTGTTGGCCACTGCAACACCTTCCCCACACTGCTGCCAGCAAGGGTCTTGTAAAGCAGAATCAAATCCACAGTCCCAACAAAATACCCACATCTTCAGCTAGAGCACCAGGCTCAGACTCCACACCATGGAGGTTGGATCAGTTAAAATAAGCCACTCCAAACACACTGGTGAAACAAAGAACAATCACTTCTGTTGCTCATGAGTCTGTAGTTTGAGCAGAGCTCAGTGGGGACGGCTTGTTCCTACTGCATGTGGTGTCGCTGGGACATTTGAAGACCTTCTCTCTCCTCTCTTCCCTCAGTGACCTTCCTTCCCAAGACCTCAATTTTACCGTCTCTTTCCTGACTCTCCCTAGATTCTCTCTCTCTCTTTGCTTTTTTCAATCCCCTGACCCCTCCTGCCTTTTCTCCTTCCTCTTTCTCTCACGCTTGTCCTTGCTTTTCATGTGGAATTAGCTGTCATCACCCACTCACTATCCCATTCTAACACTGCACCATGGGACTTGGGACAGATTTCGGGTCCGTCCTCTGCCTCATCCGTGTCTCTTCCAGAATCACTATAAAGAGACAGGCAGAATGATCACAAATCACACAGCTTCTAATATGTTTCATTGCTCCCATTTTTCCCTACTCCTCATCTCCCTGCACTGGCAGGTCCATAGTCAAGAGTTAACACTTTCATCTTTGCCTCAGGTTTCCACGTGTGGAGGACCCAGGCTAAGATAAACACCAAAGAAATGCTTCTGAAGACAGGCTGTGAGGATGGACTTTAGAATCAAAGTGCTCACATATCTGAAAGGAAGAGTGACCCGTAGCTGCTGGCCAGTGGGATTGTATGAACACAGGGTGCTTGCCCTCTCCACCTTTCTCTTCCCCATTTTGTGCCTTTGTGCCCTGTAGATCAATTTCTCTTACACTGAACATCCCTGTGCACCAGAAAATAGGAAACAGGGAGAAAAGTTAAGAAGGAAACTGTAGAAAAAGAAGCAAGAAGCTGTTAGAGTGCTGACCATGAAGAGAAGCAGGGGAAAGTGAGGGAAATATTAGGAGGTAGTGACTGCAGCCAAGGGATCATCCCAATACAGGACAGCCTAAAATGGGGAGACAGGGTGGAATTTGAGGCTGGATTGTGTGTAATGACAGGTTGGAAATTGTTAGATGGTGGAGGAGGTTTGGAAGAATCAAAAGAAGGAATAAATAATTGATTCTGAGAGACTACTGCTTTTTTTAATTCAGATGCATCACCAAAGAGGAGTCCTTGTCAACAGAACTTAAAATGTACTTTAGGCTAAAAAAGAAAATTGACAGTATGTGTGTGCATAGAGAGAAAATGAAATGTTTCCCCCTTCCTCACCTCACATCCAGCCCAGCTTCTCCAAGTGACTTTTTATGTCTTATGCTAAAAAGAAAACTTCATTGTAAAAATTAACACATACAGAGAAGGATATAAAACAAAAATATACCATTTAACGGGTTTTTAAAAGCAAATGCTACGGATTCACTAACCTCCATAAGAAATAAAATTTTGTCAGGACTCCAAACTTGTTCCTTCCAGATGACAAATCCCTTTTGATACATATCCTTCAAAATCATTTGCAGGTACAAAAACCTCCAATCGGTAGAAAAAGTTAACCATATGCTGATACAAGCAGGTAGAGTCCGGATCACTGAAACCAGAAGATTGATGACATTGACCCTCAACTACCTCACTAGCAACCAATCAGAAGAACGTCCTCTAGCCGATCCTGCACCACACAACATTCTTCCTCACCCTGTCTTTAAAACCCTTTCCCTGAAAACCAGTGGGGAGATCAGAGCCATGGGTCGGGGGAGGAGGGTGACGTTAGCTACCCAAACTTCTTGCTGTCGCCTGAAGTAAATGCTGCACTTTCCTTCACCATCATCCTGTGTCAGTAGATTGGCTTTTTTGCACACAGGCCAGCAGACTCAAATTTGGTCCAGTAACCCCTTGACATGAGAAGACAGAAATAAGGCAAGAGGTAACTAAAATAAACAGAGGAAGAAAAAATAAATTAGCAGGAAGGAAAATCAGGAATGAGCTAGTAAGGAACAAATTTTCTTTTTTCCCTACTTTTATTTTCTTTTATTGGGCTCCAAAATCACTGCAGATGATTTTGACTGCAGCCATGATATTAAAAGACACTAGCTTCTTGGAAGAAAAGCTATGACCAACCTAGACAGCATATTAAAAAGCAGAGATATTACTTTGCCGACAAAGGTCCCTCTAGTCAAAGCTGTGATTTTTCCAAGAGTCATGTATGGATGAGAGTTCAACCATAAAGAAAGCTGAGTGCTGAAGAATTGGTGCTTTTGAACTGTGGTGTTGGAAAGACTCTTGAGAGTCCCTTGGACTGCAAGGAGATCAAACCAGTTGATCCTAAAGGAAATCCGTCCTGAATATTCATTGGAAGGACTGATGCTGAAGCTGAAGCTCCATAATTTTGGCCACCTGATGTGAAGAACTAATTTATTGGAAAAGACCTTGATGCTGGGAAAGATTGAAGGCAGGAGGAGAAGGCAACAATAGAGGATGAGATGGTTGGATGGCACCACCAACACAATGGACATGAAGCTCCGAGAGTTGGTGATGGACAGGGAAGCCTGGCGTGCTACAGTCCATGGGGTCACAAACAGTTGGACATGACTGAGCAACTGAACTGAACTGAGTAAGAACAAAGATTTAATAAGGAGGTTAAAAAATAGAAGACACCAGAAAAACAAAACAAATGCAGTTAACCCTGGAGCAAAGCAACTTTGAACTGTACTGGTCTACCTACACGTGGGTTTTATTTTCCAATAGTAAATAATATAGACTACACAATTCATGACATTGAATCTGCACATGTGGACCACAAACACAGAGGAACCTCAGATGTGGAGGAATTAGGGGTACAGATGATCAACTATAACTTACATGTGGATTTTAGATTCTGAGGAAGAATGGTGCCCACAACCCACATGTTGTTCAAGGGTCAACTGTACATTAACAGTAGCTTACCAACCACCACACAAGTCAGGTTTAGCCAGGAACACCCATGAGGTTTTCAGTTCACCCTTCTCCAGGCCATCTTCCTCTCAAGCCATAGCAAGCCCATGGCCTCAGCTGTGGCTGCACTCTGTACCTTCAGGAGACACCAGACTACCCCTTCTCATAGTCCTGAAACCAACACACTGAGCTGTGGGCAAACAATGTGTGTTCCTCTCTCACGGGCTGACCTTGGCAAATCTGCCAGAGATATTTTCAAGGAAGGACTGGTTTCGGGTCATCTGGATGAGAAAACAATGTCATGCACGGACACAAAGTTTTCGACATCTGGATTATCTAATACAGACACCAGTCAAGTTCCCGGGACTGGAGAAGGGAATGGTTACCCACTCCAGTACTCTTGCCTGGAGAACCCCAGGGGCAGAGGTGCCTGGCAGTCCATAGTCCATGGGGCCTCAAAGAGTCAGACATGACTGAGCGACTATCACAAGCCCCTGGGAACTTGGAAAGCAGACACGTACACAGTGTGACCTGTCACAGAGCAGCGCAACCTGACAGAGCTCTGGGGGCAGAACCGAATTGCCAGTGAGGACCGGATTAGACAAGGCTTGAGTCTGAGACTCGATGCTGCCTTCTCACACTACCACGGTAAAGAATAGGAAACATCAAGTCTTCTTACAAGAGGGAGTCTATACACCTTGGTTGTGATGTTGCGGATTTTGCTGGACCTGCAATCCATGCTTCAGCTGTCTTTGACTGTGAGGGCTGGCTTGCTGGGTTCCATGACCTGGGACAGTGCCAAATCAAAGCTAACAAAGAACAACTTTGCAGGGCACTACAGGACTGGGGACTTCCAGCTAAACACAATGTCACTGATTCTGGGGACAGAATTTGAAGCATCAGTGTATCAGAAAGAAATTCATCTTGACATTTGGGTGAATGTTGCTCAGACATTAGGTACCAGCTGCACTCATTTGGGCATTATAATTAAATATCACTTGGATCTCACTGCTTCTGTTTCTGAAAAAAACCAACAACTCTAGTTTAGTTGGAGGAGGACATAGCCTCTGTGCCTGGTGTGAACCTAACACTGTCCTGGTAAACAGGAAGAGCATACTGCCTGGAGGCCACGAACTTGACATTTCTCTGGGGTTGGAAGTTCATCCAGCTGTAGAAACCTCCGGAAAGGGATATCAGAAGATTGGGTCTTAACACAATTGCCCTGTGACCAGTAGGATTAACTACCCCTCCTGGGCTTCCAGGTGGTACTAGCGGTAAAGAACCCACTTGCCAATGCAGGAGGCATAAGAGATGCAGGTGCGATCCCTGGCTCAGGAAGATCCCCTAAAGGAGGGCATGGCTACCCACTCTAGCATTCTTGCCTGGAGAATCTCATGGACAGAGGAGACTGGCAGACTACAGTCCATGGGGAACCAAAGAGTTGGACTCGACTGAAGCGACTTAGCATGAACGCACACACCCCTGAATGCCAGTGATCAAAACAAAGGATGATCTACACAAGAACCATATTTTAAATGTTTAGACAATTTCATATTACCTGGTCTCTTGTAAAATTGGTTATCTATCTAGCTATCAATGTTGCATTCATGGAACATTTTTAAATGCATTCACCTTGCATTTTTAAATCTGTTTAACTGTTAAATATGTACTAACTGTTAAATGTACTAACCACCAAAATGAAACTGACCTTTGTGAAAATTGTTTTTAAAAAAGTAAAGACAAAACCCTCTATCCAGGGTTGCTCAGCCACAGCACTGTTGACGTTCTAGATCACTCTGCATTTGGGAAGGCGTCCTGTACTACGTCCGGTGTTTCACAGCAGGGGCTGGCCTCCACCCAGTAGTGCTCGTGTCACCCCATATCAACTGGCGTCTGCAGTGGATGCATCGAGAGGCAGCCTTCACATGGGGATCTGAGGATTGCTCCTGGTTCGCTTCAGTTCAGTTCAGTCACTCAGTCGTGTCCGACTCTCTGAGACCCCATGAACCGCAGCACGCCAGGCCTCCCTGTCCATCACCAACTCCCGGAGTTCACCCAAACCCATGTCCATTGAGTCAGTGATGTCACCCAACCATCTCATCCTCTGTCATCCCCTTCGCATCCTGCCCTCAATCTTTCCCAGCATCAGGATCTTTTCAAATGAGTCAGTTCTTCACATCAGATGGCCAAACTATTGGAGTTTCAGCTTCAACATCAGTCCTTCCAATGAACAGCCACAACTGATCTCCTTTAGGATGGACTGGTTGGATCTCCTTGCCGTCCAAGGGACTCTCAAGAGTCTTCTCAACACCACGGTTCAAAAGCATCAATTCTTTGGTGCTCAGCTTTCTTTATAGTCCAACTCTTGCATCCATACATGACCACTGGAAAACCCATAGCCTTGACTAGACCTGGTAGATCAGGTCAAATTTGAGTCGAGGTGGAGGACACTCAGCTAGTTGTCAGTGAATTGCTTGATGTTGTGAGAACCTACCCCAACACACAGATGTTGCAATTAGTGCTAAAATCATTTTAGGGACACTGCCCTAAGGAATAAAGGACACGGCAGGTGTGACCTCAATCTTTTTTTCCTACTGAATCTAAATAATAGTTATCTTTTCTGCTCTAAGATGTTTATGTTGAGGGCTTAATTTGACTGACCAATAACGGTAGAGTAGGAAAATTAAGGAATGGCATCCCCTGTTCTTTATCTCCCTCAGGGAGTCCAAAGAAAGAGGAGCACACTTGTGTCTGGGACCCAAGACTTGAAGTTCCAAACTCAGAACATCTAAAATGGAAATCAACCCAAAGAAGGCATTATTGTAAAACCTCCGTTTAGGTCTCAGTCAATTTGCAAAATGAATTCAGAGAAACTCAGAACCACAAAGTGATGTAATTTATTCCCTTCCCTTCCTTGTTAGCATTCCATTTTTCCATCTCTGAGTATCTGGGCTTAGGAGCTGGGTTCCGCGTCTCACACCACACAGCTCTCGGTGGTAGAACAGGAGCACAGCTGCCTCAGTGATCTCCCGGCTGGAGCTGTAACCCTGGTGAGCTCCGTATCCGTTCCAGTCAAAGGAGGAGAAATCCCCACACTGCAAGGGACTGCTATCCGAGAAGTATCCTCCTCCACCGAGGCAGTGCTGAGGGGCAGGGAGAAGACACAGTGAGGGGTTGGCTGTGGACACCAACAAGCTCTGAATCTTCGAATCAGAATCTTTAGTCTGTTCCTGGAATCTTTAGTCTGTTCCTACTTTGCTTTGTTCCCCCGTCCATAAAACCCACTCCTCCAGTAGACTCTGAAACCATGTACTTCTCTGAATTCCTTTCCAACTTCCCTCATATTAACCCTCAGGCCTGCTAGCCTACCTTTCCCCATAAATGCTTTTCCTCAGGGCTCTGTCCACACCTCACTATCTGGATGATGGCTCATCTTCATAAACCAGGGCCCCTTGTTTGTGTTGCTGCCACAGGTGATACCTCATGAAGATTGCCATCATGCATTTATATCTCTGTCCCGCTTCATCTGATTTCCTTAAAGACTCTGTCAGCTATGCATGTCTAGTATCTGTTGCTTTGTAAGTACCTGTCATGCATTTTGAAAGATCAGTTTTTGCAGGGGTACATGCAAATGGGGCTTTCCAGGTGTCCCAGTGGTAAAGAATCTGCCTACCAATGCAGGAGATGCCAGAGACAGGAGTGGGATCCCTGGGTCGGGAAGATCCACTGTAGTAGGAAATGGCAACCCACCCCGGTACTTCCGCCTGAAAAATTCCAAGGACAGAGGAGCCTGTCTGGCTACAGTCCATGGGGTTGCAGAGAGCTGGACATGACTGAGCACACACACACAGCTCACGGCACATGCAAATGGGCACGGATGCACGGGATAGGGCTCTATGGAAGCCAGAGTGGGGGAAAACACCCTACCTTCCAAAGCCCACGTCTGTATTATCCTCTGAATATAAGCGAGAGGCCCTTCCACAAGGCCGCAGCTGCTGCCTCTTGACTGATACGTGGACAAACTAATAATTGCAGGGGGAAGTGAAGATGTCCTTGACTTCAGGGTCATGTTTCTCAGAGTGACAGGTGTGGGAGGAAAATGTGCTAAGTGAACTTTATTATTCTTAGAGCTCTGACTCCCTCTTTCTCCTCCCCCTCAGCCAAGACATGACCCTCAAAGACAGTGTCCAGTCACCACAACTATGGTGCCCTCTTCTACAAGACTAGAAAAACAACAAAAATGTAAAGCTTCTACAAGTTAATATGAATATTGGAGAATAACTTCATGACCTCAACATATGGAAATACTTCTTAAACAATATAAAAGTACTAATCATACATGAGAATACAAACAAACTAGACTTCAGTACAGGAAATTATGTCCAGCGGTCAAAAGAGAAAAACTTTCAATTATGAAATAGGTCCTGGGGATGTATTGTACAGAATGGTAACTAACACTATATTGTACATTGACAAGTTGTGAGAGAATAGATAATTTCTCATCACAAGAAAAAAAATTGTAACTACATATGCTTGTGGGCGTGGACTAGACTTATTATACCGATCATATGCAGTGTATAAAAATATAGAATTATTATGGCATATACTTGAAATTAATATAATGTTAAATGTCAATCGAATTTCAATTAAAAAGTGATAGTAACACTTTAAAAATTATGTTCACAAAATATCAGCAAAAGAGTAAAACTACAAGCCACAGAGAAGCATAGCATCGTACTCCATGGGGTGGGTGCCCACTCATGCACACACACAGACAGGTTGTTGTCTGTGTTGTCCAACAACTCACTTGCTCATTGTTGCAGCCCGTGACTTTCATTCCAGCACAAGGGCATTGGCTGCTCTCTCGTGGTCACTGCACATTATATGAGATTCAGATTCTCTAAGTGCAGAGTTCCTCTCCTGGACCCAATCCTTCAGAGAATAAATTCTCTGGTAGGAAAAACTCTTGCTGTTTCTTGACAAGCCAAATTTGTCAGCCTGCTTGGCAAACAAACTTCCTGTGCAGCTGCCTCCTGGCCCTCTTGCCATTCTCCTGTTGGGATTGAGGCTCAGAAAACCAGCACAAGAAAATTCTGATACTCTGGCAACTGCTATGAATAATGAATTTCCTTGCCACACTGCCAGGAGATTCCTGTTTTCTGCCAGCATCTATGAAACTGTGAGTGGCTAATTCTTTAGCTTAGAAAAAGGGGAAAATCTTACACTCATCACTGCTCAAGAGTCACCAGGATAAACAGAAGAGATGGGCGCACTGTTCTTTATCTCCATTACGGGGATCTGTTCAGCTTAAAAGTGCGTACAATGAGAGGATCCTGGATTGGTTTATTACTTACTACCTGCTTCACCACAACTTTCTTAGGTTTCCTTGCTGCTTCGAGGCAGGAAAGATTGGAAAGGGGCACAGGTTCTGCTCTTGCAAAATGTCTCAGGAGAACGGGATGCTGCTAAAGGATGCAAGTATAATTCTCTAACAGTCTGAAGCTGCTCACACCAGCCTTCCAGGCCATCACCTCCCAGTCCCTGCCCACTTTACCAGTTCATCACTGGACTGTGAAGCCACAAAGGTCAGGATGCTCTCGGGTAAGACTAGCTGACCATGATCTAGTACATGCTTGACACTTGCATTCTTCTGCCCAGCTAATTAAAAATAAAAAGTATCATTACTTCTACTGTGACCTTTGGACTTGAGAGGATGGAAAACTAGACAAGGTTGCTTGTTGCCACAACCCTCACCAGCTCCTTCTGGGAACCCCGAGGCCAAGGCAATAGGAGCAGGAGCAACTGGAAGGAAGCGCTGTCTTCTCCATAGCTCCCCTGAGCTCCCTGAGCTCCCTCAGCCACCCAGAGGCATAGAGTGGGGCCCCAAGACATGCATTAGCTTCAGATCAGATCCAGAGAGGCCAGGCAATCAGCACGCAGACCACAGTTCTGTCAGCTGCAAAATGTGACTTCTCTGCATCTGCACGACTCCCTCTCTGGGCCAGAACATCAGCCTCCTACCCAGCTCTGCTCCCTCTGCTCTACCTGGGTGCACACCTGCGTGAGCTGAAGAAGCAGCAGCTCCTGAGTGACTTACCTGCACTGGGACCTCTGGTGGCCACAGAGAGGAACAGCAGGAGGCAGAATCTGGGCCGTGTCCTCTCAAGGACATGCAAACGGTGATTCCATTCATTCTCTTGCCCTCATCTTGTTCCGTCAACTTCCTAGTAAGGAAAACTCAACAGAAAGTGATGGCTTTCTAGGCATTCTGGAACCTCCTGAAATAGCCCCCACGCCATCCAACCCTACGAAGCCTTAAGGGGCCATGCATTTCTTTCTCTGAATCTCTTCATCCCTGAGACTAAGACCAGGGAGCTGGAATTGTGGTTCCTCACACACCCGGATCTTGTCTCAGACTCAGAACAGATTCGTCACTTCACAGAGAGCTCCCTCCTTCCATCCTCGCAGATGACAGGAGCAGAGAGTTCCCTGCCAGGTGGAGACTTAGAGTACCGCCTCTGCAGAGAGTCTGAGGTGGGTGAAATGCTGAGCCTTTGGGGAGAGCAAAGTGTGGGCCCTGCCCATCCCAGCCCACATCGGGCCACAGACCCCACCGTCGAGCTGTCTTCCCTTGAAGGTTCCTGAGGCTCGGCCCTGGCAATGAGAAGGAATGAGTGACTGTCTGGAGGGGCAGGAGGCAGCACTCCTGGGCACAAAGGTGACACTCACCATGAGGAGGGCGAGCCCTGCGGGATCAGAGCACACACAGTGCTCCCTTCCTAACAGACTCTCAGGATGGACGGGACCTCACGGTTCTCCCCTGCAGCCTGTCCTGCTCCCACCTGAGTCAGGTGCCCCAGGGCCTCACACACCTCTGTCAGGTCGTCATCCTTCCAGTCTCTCCCGAAACTTCTCCATGAAGCCTGCCCTGACACCCCCACCCCAGGCAAGGCTGATGGATGCTTCACTGTCCTACTACTGGACTTTCTCCAACCCCCAATTGTGGCATGCCACACTGTCATGTATTTCTTTTATTTACTTTTGGGTTAGAAATAATTGAAAATTTACAGAACATTGCCAAAATAACAATATTACTTTAAAAAATCCGTATAGTTTCTACCTAAATTCATCTTTGTTTTGAAAAATAAATATTCACAGGAAATGCTTACAGGGTGGAGGAGGGTTAGTAAGAATGTGAATTATATTTTTTTGTATTTCACCCCGTTTGCTTTATCATGTATTCCCTCTCTCTAAATGCACACACAAACTCACAAACTCACTGTGCTTCCTTCTAGATGCGCCTGCGAGTCCTCCCAGAGCAGCAGCACCCCCACCCGCCTCACCTGTGCCGCCATGACCTGAGGTCTGGGGAGGGTGGCTGGCCTGGCCTCTGCAGCTCCACACCTCACATCTCCGGTACATTCATTTTGTACCAGAAGCAATTTTGAGAAACTATTCTGTTGAGACAGAGCCTTCCTTGCTCCTGGAGGAGTGGCCATCCCACACCCACCAACCTGTGCCACAGAGCAGGAGGCCCAGTCAGCTGCCCGAGCCACAGAGAGCCGCACTGCAGTGTTTTTGTTTCAAAGGTCATACGTCCTCATTCACTCACCCGGCCCTTCAGGTACCTTCTACTCTCCCAGTGCCAGGGCCAGACCACAGGGGTTTCCTGCTGCAGGAATTGGGGACTGGGAACAGCAAGAGGGACAGTAGCCTGGGGACAGGGTTACCATTCTCTACTTTGTGGAAAGCCCCCCTCAGATGCACTGGGATTCTTCACTCTGCCTCACCCCGCCTTTTTAGGGCAAATAACACAGCAGAACCACGTGGGTATTTTAGCATATATGTATAAAAAGAATTCTAATTTGCCAAAGAAAGAGAGAAAGACAGGCAGAGTGATCATACATCACAGAGTTCCTGAGGCTTTTCTTCATTGCGTTCTTTTTTTCCTGGTCCTTATCTTTCTGAATTGGCATATAGCAACTCGTGTGTTGGCACTTTCATCTTTGCCTCAGGTTTCCATGTGTGGAGGACACAGGCTAAGATAAAAAGCATCAGAAGTGGTGCTGGAAACAGGCTGTCAGGATGGGCTTTAGCGTCACATTTCTCACATACCTGAAAGGAAGAGCGACCCACTGCCGCTGGTCAGTGGGATTATGAGAACGCCTGGCACTTGCCCTCTCCACTTTTCTCTTCCCCATTTTGTGCCCTTGTGCCCTGTAGATCAATTTCTCTCATCTCTGAACTTCCCGTGCACCAGAAGTTAGGAATCAGGGAGAGAAGCTAGGAAGGAAACTGTAGAAGCAGCAAGGAACATTAAAGCACTGGCCGTGAAGAGGAGCTGGGGAAAGCGAGGGAGATGCTAGGAGGTGGGGATTGCAGCCAACGGATCTTCCAGTACAGGACAGGCTCAGCTGGGGAGACGTGGAAGGGTTTGTGGCTGGACTGTGTGGGGAACATGCTGGAAATGTTTACAGGGTGGAGGAATGCCCAGTTCAGTTCAGTCACTCAGTCATGTCCAACTCTTTTTGACCTCATGAACTGCAGCACGCCAGGCCTCCATGTCCATCACCAACTCCTGGAGTTCACTCAAACTCATGTGCATTGTGTCAGTGATGCCGTCCAACCATCTCATCCTCTGTCATCCCCTTCTCCTCCCGCCTTCAATCTTTCCCAGCATCAAGGTCTTTTCCAATGAGTCAGTTCTTTGCATCAGGTGGCCAAAGTATTGGAGTTTCAGCTTCAGCATCAGTCCTTCCAATGAATATTCAGGATTGATTTCCTTTAGGATGGACTGGTTGGATCTCCTTGCAGTCCAAGGGACTCTCAAGAGTCTTCTCCAACACCACACTTCAAAAGCATCACTTCTTCAGCTCTCAGCTTTCTTTATAGTCCAACTCTCACATCCATACATGACTACTGGAAAAACCATAGCTACGACTAGATGGACCTTTGTCAGCAAAGTAATGTCTCTACTTTTTAATATACTGTCTAGGTTTTTCATAACTTTTCTTCCAAGGAGCAAGCGACTTTTAATTCCATGGCTGCAGTCACCATCTGCAGTGATTTTGGAGCCCAAAAATAAAGTCCCTCGTTGTTTCCATTGTTTCTGCATTTATCTGCCATGTAGTGATGGGACCAGATGCCATGATTTTGGTTTTCTGAATGTTGAGTTTTAAGCCAACTTTTTCACTCTCTTTCACTTTCATCAAGAGGCTCTTCAGTTCTTCTTTGCTTTCTGCCCTAAATGTGGTGTTATCTGCATATTATTGATATTTCCCTGGCAATCTTGATTCTAGCTTGTGCTTCATCCAGTCCAGCATTTCTCATGGCGTATTCTTCATATAAGTTAAATAAGCAGGGTGACAATATACAGCCTTGATGGACTCCTTTCCCTATTTGGAACCAGTCTGTTGTTCTATGTACAGTTCTAACTGTTGCTTCCTGACCTGCATACAGATTTCTCAAGAGGCAGGTCAGGTGGTCTGGTATTCCCATCTCTTGAAGAATTGTCCACAGTTTGTTGTGAACCTCAGTCAATGTAAAAGAGTAAATAAATATTTGATTATGAGAGAGTATTGTTTTTTGTAAATTTAGATTCATCACCAATCACCAGTCCACAACAGCATAATTCAAAATCTACTTTAGGAAAAAAAATTGTCAGTCTGTGTCTGTGTGGAGAGAGAATAGTGTGACTTAAAGCTGCCCCATTCCAAACTTGCATCCAGTCCAGCTTCTCCCTGTGAACTATTTAGGATTTATTGTTTAAAAAAATACTTTATTATAAAAAATTAATACACTTACAGAAAAGGATTGGAAGCATAAATAGACAGTTTAATGAATTACAAAAGTAAACAGCTATAGACGCAGTATCCTGTTTAAGTAACAAAAGTTTCTTTCCCACACAACTGCCAAAGACGGCAGAAGGGCAGGTCCTGGTGTTTGATAGCTGAGGCCATCTCCTGGCCTACCTGGCAGCCACCCTGGCCAAGAAGGTGCTTCTGGGCCAGAAGGTGGTATTTCTGCACTGCTGGGGAATCAATATTTCCTGGCAGTTTCTACAGAAACAAGTTGAAGTGCCTGGCCTTCCTCCGCAAGCAGATGAACACCAACCTCTCCCAAATCCAAACCCTCAACTGCATCTTCTGGCTGACAGTGTGAGACATGGTACCCCCAAGACCGGGCAAGGCCAGGCCACTCTGGACCACCTCAAGGTACTTGATGGGATCCCACCACCCTATGACATGAAAAAGTGGACAGTGATGCCTGCCATCCTCAAGGTGACATCTTGACATCCATGTGCATCTGACACCTATGTTCAAGTTTTCCTGCCTAGGGCACCTAGCTCACGAGGCTGATTGGAAGTATGAGGCAGTAGCAGCCACCCTGGAGGAGAAGAGAAAGAAGAGCAACATCCATTAGTGGAGAGAGGGAGGGGGGAGCAGCTCATGAGGCTACAGAAGCAAACTGAAAAGAACATAGAGAAGAAAACTGACAAATTCACAGAGGTCCTCAAGACCCAGTGATTCCTAGCCTGAGACCCGTAAAACTGACTGTTGAGTTTTCAAGAGAAAAGAAACAGAAGTTTGCCAGGACTCCAAACATATTCCTTCCAGATGACAAATCTCTTCTGAGCCATATCCTTCAAGATGATTTGCAGATAATGAAACCCACAACATATGGAAGAAGGTAACTGGGGGCTGACCACAAGTAGGTGGACTCCAGATCAGTTGGAGAAGGTTGATGATGTTGAGTCCCAATTACCCCACCAACAACCAATCAGAAGAGTGTCCACCTGTTGATCTTGCATACAGCAACCCTCTTACCTATCCTGCCTTTAAACACTTTTTTCTGAAAGCCAGTTGGGAGTTCATGGTCTAGGATTTGAGCATTAGCTACCCAAACTCCTTGCTTAGAGTCTGCAGTAAATGCTGCACTTTCCTTCACCACAATCCTGCATCAGTAGATTGGCTTTACACATCTAGCAGATTCAAGCTGGGATTTGTAGCAATCTGACATAAAGAGAGAGAAATAAGGCAAAAGGTAACAAAAAGGAGTAAGAAAGAAGGCACAAAGGAGAAGGACGGAAATCTGGAATGAGCTAGTAAGGGGGAAAGATTTATTAGGGAGGAGAAAAAAAGAGAAGATACTGGAAAAAAGCAAACACAGCTGACCCATGAGCAAAGCTGGTTTGAACTGTGCTCGTCCACTTATATGTTGGCTTTTTTCAATATTAAATCATATAGTACTACACAATTCATGAAGATCCCCTGGAGAAGGGATAGGCTACCCACTCCAGTATTCTTGCATGGAGAATTCCCATGGACAGAGGTGCCTGACGGGCTACAGTCCATGGGGTCACAAAGAGTCAGACATGACTGAGATACTAAGCACAGCACAGCACACAATTCATGACTTGTTGAATCTGCAGATGTGGAACACAGACCCAGAGGAACTGCAGATATGAAGAAACTATGGGTACAAATGATCAGCCATAAGTTATATGTGGATTTTAGACTGTTTGGAGGATTGGTGACCACAACCCACACATTGTTCTAGGGTCAACTGTGCATTAACCATCGTTGACCAACTACTATGCAAATCAGGTTTAGCCAAGAACAACCACATGGCTTTCACTTCACCTTCCATCCAGGATAGCTGCTGCTCAACCCAGAGCAAACCCCATGGCCTCAGCTGTGGCTGCAGAACTCACCGAGGAGACACCGGACCACCTCTTCTCACAGTCTTGCCATCAGACCTATACACAGAACTCTGTGTGTGAGCAATGTGCATTCATCTACATACGCTGACCTTGGCAAATCTGCCAGAGATATTCTCAATGAAGGATTTGGTTTGGTGTTGTCACGATGTGAAAGCAAAATGACGCACTGACAAGGCATGCTCAGCACTCAAATCATCTAATACATGGGTCATGATCCTGGCAGCTTGCAGACCAAAGACACACACCGTATGATCAATCACAGAACAATGCAGAATTCAATTACAAATGAGAACCAGATTCGTCGAAGCTTGAATCTGAGTTTGGTACTACCTTCTCACACTAACATGGTAAAGAAAAATGGTAAAATCAAGTCTTCTTACAAGAGAGTGTGTTTGTGATGTTGACCAGAATTTTGATGAACCTGCAATCCATGATTCAACTGTCTTTGACTGTGAGGTCTGGCTTTTGGATTCCAGCCCATGACCTGGGACAGTGCCAAATCCAAGCTGACAAGGGATAACTTTACAATGCATTACAGACTGGGGACATCCAGCTACAAGCTCTGGTGTGATTCTGTGGACAGAATTTGGAGGATCAATTTATCCAAAAGAAATTTATCTTGACACTTGGGTGAATCTTGCTTGGGCACTAGGTACCAGCTGGACTTATTTGAACTTCGCAGATAATATCATTCGGAACCCACTGCTTCTGTTTCTGCAAAAACCAACAATTCTAGTTCAGTTGGAATGGGCTACTTTCAGACTCTGCCTCAGAGATCTTCAGTCATGTTAGTGAAGTTAGAATCTGCCTTGAAATGAGAGGGTTGAAACTTTCAAGCCCATTCACCCTGACTCTCCTGAAGAGAAGAGGGTTGGAAGGTTGAATCAATTTCCCTAGTCAATGATTTAATCAAACCTGTCTGTGTAAAACCCCAAAAGGATATGGTTTAGAGAGCTTCAGGGTTGGTGAATATGTGGAGACTAGGGAAAAACGCTGCACTCAGAGAGGGCAAGGAAGCTCTGGGCTCTTCACCTGTACTGGCTCCAGCTGTCTCTTCCATCTGGCTGTTCCTGAGTTACACCCTTTTCTAATAAACTCATCATCTAGTAGATAAACTCTTTCATTGAGTTCTCTGAGCCACTCTAGCCATTTAATTGAACCCAAGGAGGGATTCACTGGAACCTCCCATCTACAGCCAGTCAGTCAAAGCACCGGTGACAATCTGGACTTGCAACCGGTGTCTGGAGTAGGGGATTCAGGGGCAGACTGGTAGGACTGAGCCCTTCACATGGGGATCTGACGCTGTCTCCTGGTAGACTGGGTCAGAATGGAGTTGAGTTGTAGGACACCCTACTAGCTGTCAGTGAATTCCTTGGTATTGTGAGAATCCTCCCCAAAACAGAGATGTTGCAAATAGTACCCAATCATTTTAGAGACACTGTCCCAACTGTCAAAACTGGAGGAATAAAGGAAATGGACAGCTGTGACCTCAGTTTCTTTTTCTCCTACTGAAACTAAATAATAATCAGCTTTTCCTCTTTAAGATACTCATGCAGAGAGCTTGATTTGGCTAACCAATAATAGAATGGTAGTAAAATTAAGAATGATTTTTCCCTGCTCCTCAGTCTCCCATAGGGGTTCCCTAGAAAGAGAAGCAAATATGTGTCTGGGATACCTGAGACTAGAAGTTCCAAACTCCGGAAGTCTAAAGTGGAAATCACCAGCTTACGAGGCATCATTGTAAAACATCACTCCAGGTTTCAATTTGTAAAAGGAATTAAAAGACAGTGAGAGTCACAAAGTGCACAAAGTGATGTAATTTATTCCCTTCCCCTCCTTGTTAGCGTTCCATTTTTCCACCTCTGAGGGTCTGGGCTTAGGAGCTGGGTTCCGTGTCTCACACCACACAGCTCTCAGTGGTAGAACAGGAGCACAGCTGCCTCAGTGATCTCCCGGCTGGAGCTGTAACCCTGGTGAGCTCCGTATCCGTTCCAGTCAAAGGAGGAGAAATCCCCACACTGCACTGGATTGCCCTCTGGGAAGAATCCTCCTCCACCGATGCAGTGCTGGGGGGCAGGAGAAAACACAGTGAGGAGTTGGCTGTAAACACACCAGTGAGCTCTTAATGGCCGAATCCCCTGTAAGTTTGGTCTTCTTCCTACTTGCCTTGACCCCTCCCCTGAAAAAACCTTTCCCTCCAGTGGACTCTGAAACCATGCTTTCCTGAATTCCTTTCTACCTTCCTTCATGCTTATTCTCAGACCCCTCAACCACCCTTTTTCCTCAATGGATCCCCCAAAGGCTATTTATTGCTCACAGTTCTGTCCACACCTCACTCTCACAATGATGGTCTGTCTTCACCCATGACTTTTGCTAGAACCAGCATAATCATATATTGCCAAGATATACTCCTAAATCTGAATGACCAGCCAGGTATTTTCTGGGCTTGAAACCCCCTATCCAGCTGCCCTGTGAATGTCTCCACCTACATATCACTAGATCTAAAACTCCACTTAAGCAAAACAAAACTAATTCACTCTCTTGCTGCCCGTGAGTCTATTTATCTTCTTGTCACCCATCTTAACTGATAGCCAATCACCCAAAACAAAACCCTGAAGTCTGTTGCCTCTTTCACTTCCCATCCCCCACGTCCATTTAATCTTCAAGAACTGCTGATTTCACTGTTTATGCATCCATGCTTGCTCTTTCAAATTTATCAAGGCCACCCTGGCTCAGGTCCTCACTATTTCACATCTGTACCTTTACACCTGCCTCATGGTCTCATTGACTCTTATTTCCCTGCTCTTGAATCCATGTCCCCCTCCTTGCTAAACCAAAGTGATCAAGTCACTAATCTGGTCAAACTCCTCTGATGTGTCCCATAACATCAGATTATAGGTGTCCCATCACCTATAACATAAACTCTGTGTCCTGGACATAATGCAAAAGCCCCTCTTTGCCCTAATTCTTGCAAGTATTTCCAGCATCAGCTCTTAATTCTACACCATGTGCATACCATGATACAATTTACACAACAGCTCACTGCCCCCTCAACACACCATAGTCTATTAAATCCCAGTGATTTTGAACATGTCAGTTACTCATGCTCAAGGACACTACTCTGCCCCTTGCTGCCTATTGAACTCTACACGCATCTTTCGACATTCAGCAAAGATGTCACCTTCCTGCAGAATCAACTGTGTGCCGATAGTACAGGTAGAAGCTTCTGGATTGTGTTCCCAGAGCCCCTTTTTATGTTGCTATCACAGGCAATACCACATGAGATTGCAGTCTTGCATTTATATCTCTCTCCCACTCAGTCTGAGTTCCTTAAGATGACTCTGTCAGCTCTGCATCTCTAATAGCTGCACTTTGTAGGTTCCCTAGCATGTATTTTTAAGGAATCAGTGCTTGCAAGGGTACATGCAAATGAGCATTAATGAGCAAGATAAGGTTCCTTGCAAGCCAGTGTAGGGGGAACACATCCCACCCTACTCCCAGAGCCCACACCTGCATCACCCTCCAAATCATCTAGGGACCCTTCCATGAAGACACAGCTATTACACCTCGACTGAGAAATGGACAGCTGGTAACTGAACAGGGAAGTGAAGATGTCCTTGACTTCAGGGTCACGTTTCCCAGACTGACAGGTGTGGAAGGAAAAGGTAGTGAATGAATACTCTTGCTCTTAGCGCTCTGACTCTCTCTTCCTCCTGCCCCCCAGCCATAAATGTCCTTCAGAGACAGTCTCCACTAACCACAACTACAGTGCTCGCTTCTCAATACTGGGAAAAAATAAAAGAATAAAGTTTCTCCATTGAATGTAGAATGTCATCATGATCTCGACATAGGAAAATACTTCTTAAACACAGCTTCAAAGTACTAATCATATATGAGAATACAGATAAATTGGACTTCAATACAGGAAATTCTATCCACTGGACAAAGGTACAAACTTTCAGTTATAAACTAAGTCCTGGGATGTAAAGTATAGACTAGTGACTGTAGTTAATAATACTGATTTGTACACCGAAAAGTTACGAAGAGAGTAGATATTAAAATTTTTATCACAAGACAAAAGAATTTGAAACTATTTGTGGTGGTGGGTGTTGACTAGAGTTACTGTGATGATCATTTCAAAATACATAAAAATATAGAATCTTTATGTTATATACTTGAAGCTAATAAAATGTTTTATGTCCATTGAATCTCAATTTAAAAGCAATAGTAACAATTTTAAAAGTATGTCCACAAAATACCTGCAAAGGAATAAAATGCAAGGCAAGGAGATTTACATTCAAACATCCCAATCAAGTTTTCCCACACACACATAGACACACACACACACACACACACACGCCAGGGATCATCCCTAAACTCACAAACTCAGTGTTACAGCCAGTGACTCTCATCCCAGCACACAGGGCATTGGCTGCTCCCTCATTGTTAAACACCCTGAACTGGACGAATCCTGCAACAAATTCTCCTGGAAAAGAAGAGGCAGAGAAAAGCCTAAGTATTCAAAAGATGAACTGGAAACAATTTCCCTTTGACCAGCCCAGGGATTCCCTAAATCAACAGGTCAGGTTACCGCCCAGCACTCCAAGCTTAGGGGATGAAACCCAGCACTTCTGTAGACATCGGCCGCTACATCCTGGCTCTGAATTTGGCTGGAAGGGAACCTCCTTCCATCTGAGGTAACAAGACCAAGGCTCATGTTCACAAGAGTCACTTGTCTGCCTAGGGCTCATAGGAAAAATTAGAGTCCACTGAGAGATCAGCACGAAGACCTCCAGAGGTCCAGCAGGAATAAGCAATGATCAGAAGTGGCCATCAGTTTCTGCTAGCACACTTCTCATCCAATTACCATGACTTTATTTGCCCTACCTACCATTACCTGCTCTCCCTGAAATAGTAAATGTAAAAACTGATGGTTCACATTTTCCCACCAAACGTTAACTTTAGTAGTGTTAGTCTCTCAGTCGTGGTCGACTCTTTGTGATGCCATAGACTTCAGCCCGCCAGGTTCCTCTGTCCTAGAGATTTTCCCAGCAAGAACACTGGAGTGGGTAGCCATTTCCTTCTCCAGGGGACCTTCCCTACTGAGGTATCAAACCCATGTCTCCTGTTTTATCATGCTGAACAAATGTCTTCTTTCAAATAATAGCTATCCATCATAACAAAAACAAATTTTTCTCACTACCTTCCAAGTAGTTCTCACCTGGGAACATTAGCTTGCCTCTTTCGTTAACTATTACATCACACAGTATATTGATTAAGAAGTCTGGCTTTATATTCTTCTAACTCCATAGATTTCTCAGGATGATTAAATGACACAAAACCATGACAAGTTTCTAGAAAACAGTTTGGTGTCTTGTATTGATATGTGTTCCATAAATGCTGGCAATCATTAATTGTTCTTATTTACCCTTTCCCCAAGAGTGCAGCGAAGGATTGATGGCTGGGCTTTGGAAGCAGATACTCACGCTGACCATTTGGTGAGTAATAAGATGCAGTTTTCTCAGCATCGCCAAAGTCATAGTCCACAGGAATGGCTGGGCCATTGTCAGTCCAGCACTTCCCTGCTCCGTACTTCACCGGGAATTTCTACAGGGATGAAAATACAGATTGAGGAGAGTAGAGATACTGCTGTACTGGGAAGTAGAGGATTTAATGCCCTCAGGTGGCATTATTCAGACAACAGTGTGAATGATAGTGATTCTTTGCCATCCCTACTCATAGCTCAGAACCGAACCAGCCTCAAGACCCTTGTTTATCTCCTTCTTTACCCACCCCCTTCTTCCCCCAGCTTCTTGTGCTTCCTGGCTCACAGTTCCTCTGAAAGGCAGCACACTAGTTCACAGGGACCCAGAGGTAGGAGAAAGCCAAGCAGAGGTACCTCTTAGTGCAATGAACAGAGCAGACTTACTCCTCATCCAAAACACTGGCTCTCAGCTCACCAAAAGACTGCCCCCATCCCCCAGCCAGCAGCGCCATGTACCTGGTAGAGTCCAAAAAGATTATGTCCCATTCTCCGGAAGAAGCCAGTGTTGGTGTGGTACCTCAGCAGGGAGTTGTTCCTCCAGTGCTGCACGGGGGACTTGTTGGGCACGTGCCAGATGCCCAGATCCTGAGCTTGAATGTCGTAGTAGCCAGGGTTCTGCAGAGGGACACACACTCAGCCTGACCAGCCCAGGAGATGTCACCAGCCAAAGACCCACACACACAGCCCTCACTTGAGCTGAGAGCTCAGGGCTCCAGGGAAGCAGGTGGCAGCAGTCACAGATACCCACCCTCCTCCAGTAGATAATGAGACCCCACCACCCAAACAGCCTTGGTGGGAAGAAGTTGTGGTTCAAGACATGGACTTCTGTCTATCTTCTCCAGCCCCACCTCCACATCCCCATTTCCCACCCTCCCTTCCACATGCTCTGCTCCAGCCACACCCCTCTCCCCACCCTTTCCACCTGGAAACTCAGTGCCACCCACCTTGTAGTCATCGCTGGTGGCGGCCTCTGCAGACCCAAACGTGTTGTAGTTGGCCCAGTTGCCGTCACCCTCTGGGTAGTCAGCCCTGTTGCCCTGCTGACTGGACCAGCGATCGCCCAACGTGCATTTCCCAAGCATGTTGTTCTCATGGACGCTGGCCACCAGGGTCCAGCCACCACCCCAAGAGGTCATGTCACAGAAGGTCTGGTAGACGACACCATTCTCAGTGCGGAGGTGATACAGGCCATCTGCAGAGGGAATGAGCCCAGAGACCCCCTGTCTGAGAACAGGGAGTCCCTGTCAGGCCCCATTACCAGAAAGAATTTGGGAAGTCAGAAATGTATCCTGAAGGCTCCCACACACACCCATTTCTTGAGGACAATTCTCTGTGCGTAATCTAAGAGCAGAAACACTGACTGCCTTTGCTCCATGCTTCCTTCTCAAAAAGGTTTTATAGAGCAAACATCCAAGAAGACAGAGATGGTATCTCCCTCTGGATAGAGCCTCCTTCTGACCACTCGAGGCCGGATAACAGCATCTGACCACATCTCAAGTCCACATCAGGATGTGTGCAACTTAGAGCTAAGGGCAGGCATGGTCACTGCCCATTTTATGAGATTCAGATTCCTTAAGTGCAGAGTTCCTCCTCATATGCAGCCCCAAAGAAAATAAGCTGTAATATCAGAAAAGACTTGTACTTGCTTGATGATTCCAATGTATGAGCTGCTTGGCAAACAAATTACATGTGCAGATATCTCCTGGACCTCTTCACATCACTGTGATGGGACAGGACCAGAGAAACAGCACAGGAAAAAGCTGATGCTCTGGCTACTTCTGTGATAGTGAGTAATAAGGTTCTATGTCTCTGCCTACCAGAATCTATGACACTGGGGCAGACTAACTATTTAGCTTATTTACAAGGAGAAAATCTTATAGTCATCAGAGCTCTGGTCGCCAAACTAAGAGTCACCAGGAACACCAGGAACATTCTCTCTGTGTTCAGAAAATCATGTCTCCTACAACTAGATGGGACCCAAAAGCCTCAAAATTCCCACTGGAGATATCCTAGACTTGAAGCTGGAGTCGGAGCAGACAGGAGTGGTAGGCACACCCCTTTTGATCTCCATGACCAGGATCTGTAGTGGAAAAGGGGCCAAAAGGAGAGGATGCTGAGTTGGTTTATTACTCACCACCTGCGCTATGGCAACTTTCTTTGATTTCCTTGCAGGTTCTGGGCAGGAAAGACAGGAAAGGGGCACAGGTTTTGTTTCCCCCGAACTTCCCAACAGAAGGGGTCACTGTAGAGGATGTGAGGATAATTCTCATTAATAGTGTCACACGGCTCACTCCAGCCTTCCTGGTCATTGAATCCCAGCTCCTTTCCTCTCCACAGGTTCATCACTGGGCTTTGCAGCCCCAGAGGTCAGTGTCTCCTCTGCTAAGACTAGCTGAGCCACCATCTAGTACAGACTTAACTTGCACTCTTCTCCACAACTAATTAAACATGAAAACTCTCTTTATGCCTACTGTGATAAATGGAATTGCGAGGATGAGGACTAGGGAAGAATGTTCCCTGGACACAACCCTGACCACCAAGCACCCTCTGGAAATCCCAAAGCCAAGGCCATAGGAGCAGGAGCAGCTAGAAGAAAACAGTCTTCATCACTATGACTCCCCTGAGCCCCCTCAGCCAAATGCAGAGGCACAGACTGGGGCCCCAGGACAGGCCTTAGCTTCAGACCAAACATCCAGAGAGACCAGCAATCAACACTACGCCACAGCTCAATTTGGCTACAAAGTGTGGCTTCTCTGCATCTCCACGACTCCCCTCTGGGCCAGGACCTCCGCATCCAGCCCAGCTCCACTCCCTCTGCTCCACTGTGCATCTGGGTGAGCTGATGAAACTGCTGCTCCTGAGTGACCTACCTGCACCTCGCTCTCTGGCGGCCAAAGAGAGGAACAGCAGGAGGCAGAATCTGGACCCTGGCCCCTAAGAAGAAAGGAGGTACAGAACGTCATTGGCGGGTTCATTCTTTCTCTCCCTTCCACCCTTGCTGATTCATCGTTTTTCATCTTCCCATTATGATCTCTGAACTTTCTGCATATGGAAACCTCAAATGGAAAGTGATGAGATTCTGAGTATTCTCGAACCTCCTGGAATAGACCCCACCTCATCCAAGCGACTTAGCAGCAGCAGCAGCAGCAGCAGCAGCAGCAGCAGCATCCAACCCTCAAATCATTAAGGGCCCACAGGTTCCTTTCTCTGAAACTCTGCATCCCTGAGACCAAGATCAGACCTGAGCTGGCATCGTGGCTCCCCACACACTCGGATCTTGTCTCAGACTCAGCTTCCCCACAGCACGGAGAGCTATCCCCTTCCTTCCTCACAGATGCCGGGAGCTGAGAGCTTCCTGCCAGGTGGAGACTCAGAGCTACTGCCTCTGCAGACAGTCCTGACATGAGTGAAGTGCTGAGCCTTTATGGGGAGAGCAAAGCATGTGGGCCCTGCCCATCCCAGCCCACTTTGGTCTGCAAGCCCCTCCCTCAGGCTTTCTTCCCTTGAAGGTCCCTGAGGCTCGGCCCCGGCAATGAGAAGGATTGTGTAACTGTCTAGAGAGGCAGGAGGCAGCACTCCTGGGCACACAGATGACACTCACCATGAGGGGGGCAAGCCCTGCAGGGTCAGAGCACACACAGTGCTCCCTTCCGTAACAGACTCTCGGGATGGACGGGACCTCACGGTTCTTCCCTGCAGCCTGTCCTGCTCCCACCTCAGTCAGATACCCCAGGGCCTCACACACCTCCGTCAGGTCGTCATCCTTCCAGTCTTTCCCGAAACTTCTCCATGAAGCCTGCCCTGAATCCCTTACCCCTAGTCATAGCTGATGGATATTCCCCCAGCCTACTATGGGCTTTGTCACCCGAATTATGACATGTGCCACACTGTCATGTCATTCTGTTTTAGTTTGGGGGCTAAAATAATAGAAAATTTACAGAATATTGCAAAAATAAGAACAGTGCAAAGACACAGTTAGCTTCTACCTGCATTCACTGTTAGTTTGTATTCTACCCAATTTGCTTTATCATGTATGCCTTCTCTCTATATCCACACAAAAACTCACACAGCCTTTCTTTCTTTAACATATTGAGGATAAGTTACATATATGAAGGCCTTTTCCCTAGATAAGTATGTCCTTTCCCAATACAGATATTCTCATATTAACCACAGTGCAATTATCAACTTATATCATTAATTCTTTTTAATGTAACTGGTACTTGGCTAGGGTCCGCTAGCCTGGGAGTTCTACTCAGCTCAGGCAGCATTCATCAAACTGAATTTTCTCTGGCTTTCATTGCCTCCCATTATTAGGAGATTTCCTGTCCACACTGAAGCCCAAAATCCCCAGGGGATGTTCTTGTTGTTATTCAGTCACTCAGTGATGTCCAACTCCTTGCGATCCCATGAACTGCAGCAAGCCAGGCTCCCCTGTCCCTCAGTATCTCCCAGAATTTGCTCAAACTCATCTCTATTGAAACGGAAATGCCATCCAACCATCTCATCCTCCGTCATCCCCTTTTCCTCCTGCCTTCAACCTTTCCCAGCATCAGGGTCTTTTCCAATGAGCCAGCTCTTGCATCATGTGGCCAAAGTATTGGAGTTTCAGCTTCAGCATTGGTCTTACCAATGAAAAATCAGGGTTGATTTCCTTTAGGATTGACTGGCTTGATCCCCTTGCAGTCCAAGGGATTCTCAAGAGCCTTCTGCAGCACCACGGTTCAAAAGCACCAACCCTTCAGTGCTCAGCCTTTTTTATGGTCCAACTCTCACATCTATACATGACTACTGGAAAAACCATAGCTTTGACTACATGGACATTTGACCATATTTGACTATAAGGACTACAGGGTCAGAAAAGTGAGATCTCTGCTTTTAATACGCTGTCTAGGTTCATCATAGCTTACAAAGCTTACAACTAGATTTCACCATTCCACACCCATGTCAGCCTGACTCCTTTCAGCTCTTTTCCACTGCCCAGGCTCTGGCTGACCATTGACACCTCATTTCCATCACCTCTGCTGCTGGGGCTGCTCTCGGGGTCAGATGCTGATGTTCAGGGCACTGCTTCCTCTCACTCCTGGGCCTCCAGCCCCACATCTCTTTGATGTCCAAGGTGCAGAAACCATCCAGCTTGTTCAGTGCAGAGGAAAGCAAATGCCGTACACCTGTACAAAACCCTATCTATCCGAGGCCTGGAATCTTATTAATAACTTACACTTACCCGTGCACTCTACTACATCACCACCATCTGAATTTGTTTTCAGAGAGGACAGAGTTGGAGGGAGAGATGGAGAGAGGACTGACCTGTCTCCCATACATCTCTGCTGTTTGCTATAGCCATAGGGAAATGACCACTAATACCACTTAATCAGGCAATTTCTCAGGTAGTCATTTGGGTTGTTCACTGTGATTAACTCCCTTCTTTTTGGAGGCCCAGAAAAGACTGCACCTCTCCTCTGTGAAGTTAGGTGGGCCATGGAACTTGTCCTAGCCAAGAAATGTGAACAGAAAGGGTCAGTTTCAGGCTGAAGCCTTTACCAGGAAGGGCACAAGTCCACACCATCCTTTTTCCAGCCTCAGGAAATGACCCCATAAAATACGGGGCCCTGGCTTGGTGGTGTGTTTATGTCTGATGAGGAAACTAATCTTCGAGGTTAGAAGGATGGTGTTCTGTGCTCTGTTTTAGGGGAAATGCTACATGTGCTGCCTGTGGTGTCTCAGGAGGCATGAGATGTACAGACTGCACCAGGGCGTTGAAGGAAGACCTCAGGGAAATGTCAGCGCTGCGTGTCAGCTGCCTTGGTTCTGTATCACAAGGGAGAGGGTCTGGGAGAAAAACTGGTCTGTTTTGCACGGAGAAATGAAAGGAATAACAAATTCTGGGCCTTCAGCAGGCAAACAGTGTGGAAATTTTCCTTCATAAATCATCTTCAACAAGGGCACACACACATGCACACACATAATAGCTCCCAAAACATTTTCCCATATGCACCTCAGTAAAGAGCAAGGATTTTGCTATTTGGCATCCATGTGCAGGGCTTCCCTGGTGGCTCAGACAGTAAAGAATCTGTCTGCTATGTGGGAGACCTGGGCTCGATCCCTGAGTTGGAAAGATCCCCTGGAGGAGGGTTTGGCAACCCACTCCAGTATTCTTACCTGGAGAATCCCCTTGGACAGAGAAGTCTGTGACACCTACAGTTCACGGTGTCACAAAGAGTCAGACACGACTGACTGACTAAGCACAGCATATTCCAAGTAAAATAAGCTGACTAGTTACACAGACCCAACCTAACACTGAGAAACATTGCTGCTGCATGATATAAAACTTCTAAAATTTGACTAGTAAAATTTGAGGGAATAAAGCAATGTGTTTGGATTGAGTCACCTTCCAGATGTTCATTCTTTGGCCATCAACGCATGGCATCATCCTCGGCTGAATACTGTTTCTAACATGAGACAATTGAGAATATGTGGCCAAAGGCATATGCAGTGACCTCTACCAAAAGGATATGTAACTATTAGATGACACCTTAGAAAGTCCAAAAACCTCAGCCAGGGAAGGAAGTGTTGTGTCTGTAACTGACATTCTGAAATAAAGTGTGCCTGATATCCAAAATCCTAATATTTGGGGTAATAACATGTATACATGGAGAAGGCGATGGCACCCCACTCCAGTACTCTTGCCTGGAAAATCCCATGGACAGAGGAGGCTGGTAGGCTGCAGTCCATGGGGTCGCAAAGAATCAGACATGACTGAGCCACTTCCCTTTCACTTTTCACTTTCATGCATTGGAGAAGGGAATGGCAACGCACTCCAGTGTTCTTGCCTGGAGAATCCCAGGGACGGGGGAGCCTGGTGGGCTGCCGTCTATGGGGTCTCACAGAGTTGGACACGACTGAAATGACTCAGCAGCAACATGTATACATGTATACAGAAATAACATGCATTACTGTCTTTTTAAAAACTATGAAATCTGAATTTATGTAACAGTATATATCTTGAGGATCACTTTGCATTAATTTTTCAAACTGAATAATTCTACACTCCTTTAAAAAAGATGTCACCATATCTATTCTCACTTAAAAGCCCATCCTGATTTTATCCCAGTGAGTACACTAGCATTTCAACCTTACACAATATCACAGTGTACTGGGATACTGAAAGCTTGTTTTGTAAAGAAGGCTGAGAGCCAAAGAATTGACGCTTTTGAATTGTGGTGCTAGAAAAGACTTTTGAGAGTCCCTAGGACAGCACGGAGATCACCAGTCAATCCTGAAGGAAATCAACCCTGAATGCTCATTGGAAGGGCTGATGCTGAAGGTGCAGGTCCAGTACCTTGGCCACTTGATGGGAACAGTGGACTCATTGGAAAAGACCCTGATGCTGGGAAAGATACAGGCAGAAGAAGAGAGCAGCAGAGGATGAGATGTTTTAATAGCATCCCCAACCCAATGGACATGAGTTTGACCAAATTCTGGGAGACAGTGAGGGACAGGGAAGCATGGCTTGCTGTTGTCCACGGGGTTGCAAGAGTCAGACACGACTTTAACTGAACAACAGCCACAATGGGGTAGTGAAAGCTTGTTTTGTAGTCACAACATCCTGATGGCTGACGCAGGTTTTAGACCTGCATGTAGTCTATTCTTGCAGTTGCTAAATACTCTTACTCCCAGATGCCTCAGTCTTTTTCTTTCGTAATTAATCTGGATCTATTGAGTAATTCATTCCTTGACATTCTCAAAATATAAAATATTAGCTTATAGACATTGGAAGCCATCAACCCTTTCCTGGGAATTGCTATAAGAGAAAAATAAATATTTGATTATAATGTTATCAATTATATAATAAAGGCTTGCTTCAAAATTATGAAAATATATTGGAGGAAGTGGTTGACTCTGTCATGGGAAAGGGAGGTAAATCTTTTTTCTCAAAGAAATCACTGACTCCAGTATATGAACAATATCAAATATTTAGATAAGGGGAATTTAAACTGAATCAAATATTCACAAAATGTCATCTAAAGATTGTGGCAGGTAATGATACTTCAATTGGTTGACATACAACATACAAAATTCTTTTCCCTAGAACTAGATATATGGAAGCTAAAGAAGTACATTTATTCTGTGGTTTTGGCCTTTCTATTTTGTTAGTGTTAAAATTCTTCCACTTTGCTGTACACCTAAGCTAACAACAGTGTAGATCAACTATACTCCAATATAATTTTTTAATGTCTTTCATATAAAATGATATGGATCATAGATGTTCAATTTTAGCTTCTTAGTCTTTAACTGACAAATTTGGGAACTTTATATTGTTTCCCATGAAGTCAATGAATTTTATGTAAGTGGTAAGTTTATGATTCTGTACTGAGCCTAATCTAGCCCTGAGAAAGCCAAAGTCTTCATCTCTATTGAGCAAGTATTTGAGCAGGAGCACAACTAAGCTGTCCTCCTAAAAGACACAGAAGCAACCCTAGGGAATTTACAAAACAAGCCAAAGTTCTCAACATGGCAGGGAACACTGCATTCCAAGAAGCTCATGGAAGGAAAGAAAGATAGGGGAAAGCTCCTTCACTCCTTAGAAGGAGAATTCAGGGGCTGTTACAGTTTTGCGAAAAGTCTCCCACCCCTTTCCCTTTGGGGTTACATGCTTATTATACACTATCTCTTCTTTCAGTGATGTCCATCTTTGCTTTATATATTTTGAAGGTCTGTTGTTAGTTGCATAAATGTTTATAATTGCTGTATCTTCTTGCCATATTGAACCATTGTTAATATATAATTTATTTTGCCTCTTACAAATTTTTAAGTCTAATTTATCTGATAATACTATACCATCCCTGCTCTTTTTTTATTGTCATGTTCATTGTTGTTCTTCAGTCACTCAGTCCTGTCCAACTCTTTAAGACCGCATGGACTGCAGCAGGCAGGCTTCCCTGTCCTTCATCATTTCCCAGAGATTGCTCAGACTCACGTCCATTGAGTCAGTGATGACCTGCAAACATCTTGACCTCTGTCGTTCCCTGCTCCTGCTGCCTTCAATCTTTCCCAGCATCGGGGTCTTTTTCAATGATTCAGTTCTTCATATCAAGTGGTCAAAGTATAGGAACTTCAGCTTCAGCATCAGTCCTTTCAATGAATATTCAGGATTGATTTCCTTTAGGATGGACTGGTTGGATCCCCTTGCAGTCCAAGGGACTCACAAGAGTCTTCTCCAACACTACAGTCAAAAGCATCAATTCTTAAGTTCTCAGCTTTCTTTGTGGTCCAACTCTCACATAACTACTGGAAAAACCATAGCCTTGACTAGATGGACCTTTGTCTGCAAAGTAATGTCTCTGCTTTTTAATATGCTGTCTAGGTTGGTTATAGCTTTTTTTCTAAGGTGCAAGCATCTTTTAATTTCATGGCTGCAGTCACCATCTGCAGTGATTTTGGAGCCCAAGAAAATAAAGTCTGTCACGGTTTCCTTTGTTTCCCCATCTATTTGCCAAGAAGTGATGGAATGGATGCCATGATCTTTGTTTTTAGAATGTTGAGCTTAAAGCAAGCTTTTTCACTCTCCTCTTTTACTTTCATCAAGAGGCTCTTTAGTTTCTCTTTGCTTTCTGCCATAAGAGTGATGTCATCTGCATATCTGAGGTTATTGATATTTCTTCCAGCAGTCTTGATACCAGCTTGCACTTCATCCAGCCTGGCATTTCGCATGATGTACTCTGCATATAAGTTAAATAAGCAGGATAACAATATACAGCTGTGATGTACACCTTTCCCAATTTTGAACAAGTCCATTTTTCCACGTCCGGTTCTAACAATTGCATCCTAACCTGCAAACAGATTTCTCAGGAGGCAGGTATGGTGGTCTGGTATTCCCATCTCTTTAGGAATTTTCCAAAGTTTGTTTCATCCACACAGCAAAGGCTTTAGCACAGTCAATAAAGCAGAAGTACATGTTTTTCTGTACTTCTCTTGCTTTTTCTATGATCCAACAGATGTTAGCTATTTAATCTCTGGTTCCTAAGTTGAACTTAATTGATATTTATAGAGCCACAAGGTGAGCATTGGTAAATTTAAGAGAATCAAAATTATCTCAAGCATCTTTTCTGATGACAGCACTATGAGATTAGAAATAAACCACAAGAAAAAACTCTGAGAAATACAAACTTGTGGTGGCTAAACAACATGCTACTAAACAACCACTGGATCACTAAAGGAATAAAAAAAATGCCTAGGGACAAATTAAAACAAAAGCTAAATGGTCGAAAACTTACGGGATGCAGGAAAAGCAGTTCAAAGAAGGAAGTTTATAGCAATACAATCTTACCTCAAGAAACATTTGAAATAAACAACTTAACCTCACACCTAAAACAACTAGAGAAAGAAGAACAAACAAAACCTAAAATTAGTAGAAGGAAGGAAATCATAAATATCAGAGTAGAAATAAATGAAATAGAGACCAAAAAAACAATTGCAAAGATCAATGAAACTAAAAGCTGGTTCTCTGAAAAGATAAACCAGACTGATAAAACTTTAGCCAGACTCATCAAGAAAAAAAGAGAGAGGACTCAGATCAGTTAAATTAGAAATGAAAACGGTTAAGTTACAACTGACTCCATAGAAATACCAAGAATAACAGACTACTGTGAACAACTGTATGCCAATAAAATGGACAACCTGGAAGAAATGGACAAGTTCTTAAAAGGGTACAGTCCCCCAAGACTGAACCAGTAAGAAGCAGAAAATATATGAACAGACCAAGCACTGAAATTGAAACCGTGATTGAAAACTTCCCAACAAACAAAAGTCTAGGACCTGATGGCTTCATGGGTGAATTTTACCAAACATTTAGGGAAGAGTTATCAAACCTTTATCCTCCTGAAACTGATCCAAAAAGTTGCAGAGAAAAGAAAATTTCCCAATTCATTTCATGACTCCACCATCACCCTGATACCAAAACCAGACAAAGATACAACAAATAAAGAAAATTACAGGCTAATATCACTGATGAAGATAGATGTAAAAATCCTCAACAAAATACTAGCAATCTGTATCCAACAATACATTAAAAAGATCATACACCATGATCAAGTGGGATTGATCCCAGGGATGCACGGAACTTTCAACAACCACAAATCAGTCAATGTGATACGCCATATCAACAATTTGAATAATACCACATGATCATCTCAATAGATGCAGAAAAGGCTGTCGACAAAACTCAGCACCCATTTATGATTAAAAAATAAACTGTTCAGAAAGTGGGCCTAGAGGGTACATAGCTCAACATAATAAAGGCCATATATGACAAATCTACAGCTAGCATCATCACTTCAGTTCAGTTGCTCAGTCGTACCCAACTCTTTGCAACCCCATGGACTGCAGCATGCCACGCCTCCCTGTCCATCACCAACTCCCAGAGTTTACTCAAACTCATGTCCATCAAGTCAATGATGCCATCCAACCATCTCATCCTCTGTCGTCCCCTTCTCCTCCAACCATCAAACTTTCCCAGCATCAGAGTCTTTTCCAAGGAGTCACTTTGCATCACGTGGCCAAAGGATTGGAGCTTCAGCTTCAGCATCAGTCCTTCCAATGAACATTCAGAGTTGATTTCCTTCAGGAAAGAACAGAATGATCTCTGATCGTTTCCAAGGCAAGCCATTCAATATCACAGTAATCCAAGTCTATGCCCCAACCAGTAACGCTGAAGAAGCTCAAGTTGAACGGTTCTATGAAGACCTACAAGATTTTTTAGAACTAACACCCAAAAAAGATGTCCTTTTCATTACAGGGGACTGGAATGCAAAAGTAGGAAGTCAAGAAACACCTGCGGTAACAGGCAAATTTGGCCTTGGACTATAGGACGAAGCAGGACAAAGGCTAACAGAGTTTTGCCAAGAGAACACACTGGTCATAGCAAACACCCTCTTCCAACAACACAAGAGAAGACTCTACACATAGACATCACCAGATGGTCAACACCGAAATCAGATTGATTATATTCTTTGCAGACAAAAATGGAGATGCTCTATACAGTCAACAAAAACAAGACGAGGAGCTGACTGTGGCTCAGATCATGAACTCCTTATTACCAACTTCAGACTTAAATTGAAGAAAGTAAGGACCACTAGACCATTCAGGTATGACCTAAATCAAATCCCTTAGGATTATACAGCAGAAGTGAGAAATAGATTTAAGGGATTAGATCTGATAGATAGAGTGCCTGATGAATTATAGACTGAGGTTCATGACATTGTACAGGAGACAGGGATCAAGACCATCCCCATGGAAAAGAAATGCAAAAAGCAAAATGGCTGTCTGGGGAGGCCTTACAAATAGCTGTGAAAAGAAGAGAAGCGAAAAGCAAAGGAGAAAAGGAAAGATATAAGCATCTGAATGCAGAGTTCCAAAGAATAGCAAGAAGAGATAAGAAAGCCTTCTCAGCTATCAGTGCAAAGAAACAGAAGGAAAAAACAGAAAGGGAAAGACTAGAGATCTCTTCAAGAAAATTAGAGATACTAAGGGAACACTTCATGCAAAGATGGACTCGAAAAAGGACAGAAATGATATGCACCTAACAGAAGCAGAGGATATTAAGAAGAGGTGGCAAGAATACACAGAAGAACAGTACAAAAAATATCTTCATGACCCAGATAATCACAATGGTGTGATCACTCACCTACACCCAGACATCCTGGAATGTGAAGTCAAGTGGGCCTTAGAAAGCATCACTACAAACGAAGCTAGTGGAGGTGATTGAATTCCAACTGAGCTATTTCAAATCCTGAAAGATGATGCTGTGAAAGTGTTGCACCCAATATGCCAGCAAATATGGAAAACTCAGCAGTGGCCACAGGACTGGAAAAGGTCAGTTTTCATTCCAATCCCAAAGAAAGGCAATGCCAAAGAATGCTCAAACTACCGCACAATTGTACTCATCTCACATGCTAGTAAAGTAATGCTCAAAATTCTCCAAGCCAGGCTTCAGCAATACGTGAACCATGAACTTCCTGATGTTCAAGCTGGTTTTAGAAAAAGCAGAGGAACCAGAGATCAAATTGCCAACATCCACTGGATCATGGAAAAAGCAAGAGAGTTCCAGAAAAGCATCTATTTCTGCTTTATTGACTATGCCAAAGCCTTTGACTGTGTGGGTCACAATAAACTGTGGAAAATTCTGAAAGAGATGGGAATACCAGGCCACCTGACCTGCCTCTTAAGAAATTTGTATGCAGGTCAGGAAGCAACACTTAGAACTGGACATGGAACAACAGACTGGTTCCAAATAGGAAAAAGAGTACATCAAGGCTCTATATTGTCACCCTGTTTATTTAACTTCTATGCAGAGTACATCATGAGAAACGCTGGGCTGGAAGAAGCACAAGGTGGAATCAAGATTGCCAGGAGAGATATCAATAACCTCAGATATGCAGATGACACCACCCTTATGGCAGAAAGTGAAGAGGAACTAAAAAGCCTCTAGATGAAAGTGAAAGTGGAGAGTGAAAAAGTTGGCTTAACAAAAGTTGCTCAACATTCAGAAAATGAAGATCATGGCATCTGGTCTCATCACTTCATGGGAAGTAGATGGGGAAACAGTGGAAACAGCATCAGACTTTATTTTGGGGGGCTCCAAAATCACTGCAGATGGTGACTGCAGCCATGAAATTAAAAGACGCTTACTCCTTGGAAGACAAGTTATGAGCAACCTAGATAGCATATTCAAAAGCAGAGACATTACCTTGCCAACTAAGGTCTGTCTAGTCAAGGCTATGGTTTTTCCTGTGGTCATGTATGAATGTGAGAGTTGGACTGTGAAGAAGGCTGAGCACCGAAGAACTGATGCTTTTGAACCGTGGTGGTGGAGAAGACTCTGTTTTGTTTTGTTTTTTAACTTTACAATATTGTATTGATTTTGCCATATATCAAAATGAACCTGCCACAGGTATACATGTGTTCCCCATCCTGAGAGTCCCTTGGACTGCAAGGAGATCCAACCAGTCCATTCTAAAGGAGATCAGCCCTGGGATTTCTTTGGAAGGAATGATGCTAAAGCTGAAACTCCAGTACTTTGACCACCTCATGTGAAGAGTTGACTCATTGGAAAAGACTGTGATGCTGGGAGGGATTGGGGGTAGGAGGAGAAGGGGACAACAGAGGATGAGATGGCTGGATGGAATCACCGACTTGATGGATGTGAGTCTGAGTGAACTCCGGGAGTTGGTGATGGACAGGGAGGCCTGGCGTGCTGCGATTCAAGGGGTCGCAAAGAGTCAGACATGACTGAGCGACTGAACTGAACTGAACAGAATTATGTGATGTCACACTGTCATGTCATTCTTTTATTTATTTGGGGTTATAAATAATTGAAAATGCACAGAATATTATAAAAATAAAAACAGTTCATAAACACAAATATAGCCTTTACCTAGATCCACCTGCTGTTTGTGTTTCACCCTATTTACTTTATCATGTATACCCTTTCTCTATATTCACACACAAACTTACACAACGCTTTTTCTGGGCAAATTGAGGGTAAGTTACATACATGAGCCACTGTCCTGTGGTGGCTCAGATGGTAAAGCGTCTGCCTGCAGTGCGGGAGACCCAGTTTCAATCCTGGGGTTGGGAAGATTCCCTGGAGAAGGAAATGGCAACCCACTCCAGGACTCTTGCTTGGAAAATTCCATGGACTGAAGAGCCTAGTAGGCTACAGTCCATGGGGTCGCAAAGAGTCGGACACGACGGAGCGACTTCATTTTACATACATGAAGGCTCTTTCCCATAGATAAGTTTGTATTTTATTAATAGAGATATCTCATATATCATTAACTCTTTTCAGGGTAGCAGTGTAACTTTCTAGGGTCCACTAGCCTGGGAGTTCCACTCAGCTCAACTAGCATCCATAGTAAACTGAAATTTCTCTGGCTTTTATTCCCTCCCATTATTAGATTTCTTGGCCACATTTGAAGCCCATAATCCCCAGAGTACACCTGCTTACAATGTTCTACATCTCCATTGCACACCCATGCCAGCCCAACTCCTCTCAGCACTGTCCACTGCCCACACTCTGGCTGACCACTGACCCTGTGATACCTCATTTCCGCCACCCCTGCTGCTGGGGCTGCTCTGGGGGATCAGTTGCTGGTGCTCAGAACATTACTTCCTGTCCTTCCTGGGCCTCCAGCAGCATATCTCTTTGCTGTCCAAGATACAGGAGCCATCATGCTTGTTCAGTGCAGAGGAAGGCAAATGCCTTACACACATACAAACCACTATCTAATCCAAGGCCTGGGAGGTTATTAATAACTTACACTTACCCGTGCACTCTACTACATCACAACCATCTGAATTTGTTTTCAGAGAGGACAGGGTTGGAGGGAGAGATGGAGAGAGGACTGACCTGTCTCCCATCTCTGCTGTTTGCTACAGCCATAGGGAAATGACCACTAATACCACTTAATCAGGCAATTTCTCAGGTAGTCATTTGGGTTGTTCACTGTGATTAACTCCCTTCTTTTTGGAGGCCCAGGAAAGACTGCCCCTCTCCTCTGTGAAGTTAAGTGGGCCATGGGACTTGTCCTAGCCAAGAAATGTGAGCAGAAAGGGTCAGTTTCAGGCTGAAGCCTTTACCAGGAAGGGCACAAGTCCACACCATCCTTTTTCCAGCCTCAGGAAATGACCCCATAAAATACGGGGCCCTGGCTTTGTGGTGTGTTTATGTCTGATGAGGAAACTAATCTTCGAGGTTAGAAAGATGGTGTTCTGTACTCTGTTTTAGGGGAAATGCTACATGTGCTGCCTGTGGTGTCTCAGGAGGCATGAGATGTACAGACTGCACCAGGGCGTTGAAGGAAGACCTCAGGGAAATGTCAGCGCTGCGTGTCAGCTGCCTTGGTTCTGTATCACAAGGGAGAGGGTCTGGGAGAAAAACTGGTCTGTTTTGCACGGAGAAATGAAAGGAATAATGAATTCTGGCTCTTCAGCAGGGAAACAGTGTGGAAATTTTCCTTCATAAATCATCTTCAACAAGGGCACACACACATGCACACACATAATAGCTCCCAAAACATTTTCCCATCTGCACCTCAGTAAAGACCAAGGATTTTGCTATTTGGCATCCGATGGGCAAGGCTTCCCTGGTGGCTCAGACAGTAAAGAATCTGTCTGCTTTGTGGGAGACCTGGGTTCGATCCCTGAGTTGGAAAGATCCCCTGGAGGAGGGTTTGGCAACCACTCCAGTATTCTTACCTGGAGAATCCCCTTGGACAGAGAAGTCTGTGACACCTACAGTTCATGGTGTCACAAAGAGTCAGACACGACTGACTGACTAAGCACAGCATATTCCATGTAAAATAAGCTGACTAGTTACACAGACCCAACCTAGCAGCTCAAAAACGTTGCTGCTGCATGATATCAAACTTCTAAAATTTGACTAGTAAAATTTGAGGGAATAAAGCCATACATTAGGGTTGAGTCACCTTCCAGATGTTCATTCTTTGGCCATCAACACATGGCATCATCCTCCACTGAATACTATTTCTAACATGAGACAAATTGAGAACACTTGGCCAAAGGCATATTCAGTGACCTCTACCAAAAGGATATGTAACTACTAGATGACACCTTAGAAAGTCCGAAAACCTCAGGCAAAGAAGGAAGGGTTGTGTCTGTACTACAGGTTTGATATGTGCTGACATTCTGAAGTAGAGTGTGCTTAATGTCCAAAATCCTAATATTTGGGGTATAATAACATGTATTACTGTCTTTTGAAAAATTATGAAATCTGAATTTATGTAACAGTATATATCTTGAGGATCACTTTGCATTAATTTTTCAAACTGAATAATTCTACACTCCTTTAAAAAAATGTGACCATATCCATTCTCACTTAAAAGCGCATCCTGATTTTATCCCAGTAAGTACACTAGCATTCAAACCTTACAGAATATCACAGTGTACTGGGATACTGAAAGCTTGTTTTGTAAAGAAGGCTGAGAGCCAAAGAATTGACGCTTTTGAATTGTGGTGCTAGAAAAGACTTTTGAGAGTCCCTAGGACAGCACGGAGATCACCAGTCAATCCTGAAGGAAATCAACCCTGAATGTTCATTGGAAGGGCTGATGCTGAACGTGCAGGTCCAGTACCTTGGCCACTTGATGGGAACAGTGGACTCATTGGAAAAGACCCTGATGCTGGGAAAGATTAAAGGCAGAAGAAGAAGAGGGCAGGGGAGGATGAGATGTTTTAATAGCATCCCCAACCCAATGGACATGAGTTTGACCAAATTCTGGGAGATAGTGAGGGACAGGGAAGCATGGCTTGCTGTTGTCCACGGGGTTGCAAAGAGTCAGATACGACTTAATGACTGAACAACAGCCACAATGGGGTAGTGAAAGCTTGTTTTGTAGTCACACATCCTGGTGGCTGACCCAGGTTTTAGACCTGCATGTAGTCTATTCTTGCAGTTGCTAAATACTCTTACTCCCAGATGCCTCAGTCTTTTTCTTTTGTAATTAATCTGGATCTATTGAGTAATTCATTTCCTTGACATCTCAAAATATAAAATATTAGCTTATAGACATGGGAAGCCATCAACCCTTTCCTGGGAAATGATATAAGAGAAAAACAAATATTAGATTGCAATGTTATCAATTACATAATAAAGGCTTGCTTCAAAATTATGAAAATATATTTCAGGAAGTGGTTGATTCTGTCCTGGGAAAGGGAGATAAATCTTTTTTCTCAAAGAAATCATTGACTCCAGTGTATGAACAATATCAAATATTTAGATTATAAGGGGAATTTAAACTGAATCAAATATTCACAAAACGTCATCTAAAGATTGTGGCAGGTAAAGATATTTCAATTTGTTGACATACAACATACAAAATTCTTTTCCCAAGAACTAGATATATTGAAGCTAAAGAAGTATATTTATTCCATGGTTATGGAGAAGGCAATGGCACCCCACTCCAGTACTCTTGCCTGGAAAATCCCATGGATAGAGCAGCCTGGTAGGCTGCAGTCTGTGGGGTCACTGAGAGTCGGACACGACTGAGCAACTTCATTTTCACTTTTCACTTTCATGCATTGGAGAAGGAAATGGCAACCCACTCCAGTGTTCTTGCCTGGAGAATCCCGGGGACAGGGGAGCTGGGTGGGCTCCCATTTATGGGGTCGTGCAGAGTCAGACACGACTATAGCGACTTAGCAGCAGCATGGCCTTTCTATTTTGTTAGTGTTAAAATTATTTCCACTTTGCTGTACACCTAAACTAACACAAGAGTGTAGATCAACTACACTCCAATATAATTTTTAATGTCTTTCATGTAAAATGATATGGATCATAGATGTTCAATTTTAGCTTCTTAGTCTTTAACTGACAAATTCAGTAACTTTATATTGTTTCCCGTGAAGTCAATGAATTTTATGTAAGTGGTAAGTTTATGATGTTGTGCTGAGCCTAATCTAGCCCTGAGAAAACCAAAGTCTTCATCTCTATTGAGCAAGTATTTGGGCAGGAGCACAACTAAGCTGTCCTCCTAAAAGACACAGAAGCAACCCTAGGGAATTTACAAAACAAGCCAAAGTTCTCAACGTGGCAGGGAACACTTCATTCCAAGAAGCTCATGGAAGGAGAGAAAGACAGGGGAAAGCTCCTTCACTCCTTAGAAGGAGAATTCAAGGGCTGTTACAGTTTTGTGAAAAGTCTCCCATCCCTTTCCCTTTGGGGTTACATGCTTATTACACAACTGTCTCTTCTTTCAGTGATGTCCATCTTTGCTTTATATATTTTGAAGGTCTGTTGTTAGTTGCATAAATGTTTATAATTGCTGTATCTTCTTGCCATGTTGAACCATTGTTAATATATAATGTACTTTGCCTCTTACAAATTTTTAAGTCTAATTTATCTGATAATACTATACCATTCCTGCTCTCTTTTTATTGTCATTTTCATTGTTGTTGTTCAGTCACTCGGTCTTGTCCAACAAGACCCCATGGACTGCAGCAAGCCAGGCTTCCCTGTCCTTCACCATTTCCCAGAGATTGCTCAAACTCATGTCCATTGAGTCAGTGATGACATGCAAACATCTTGCCCTCTGTCGTTCCCTTCTCCTCCTGCCTTCGATCTTTCCCAGCATCGGGGTCTTTTCCAATGAGTCAGTTCTTTGCATCAGGTGGCCAAAGTATAGGAACTTCAGCTTCAGCATCAGTCCTTTCAATGAATATTCAGGATTGATTTCCTTTAGGATTGACTGGTTGGATCCCCTTGCAGTCCAAGGGACTCCCAAGAGTCTTCTCCAACACTACAGTTCAAAAGCATCAATTCTTAACTTATCAGCTTTCTTTACGGTCCAACTCTCACATCCATACATGACTACTGGATAAATGATAGCCTTGATTAGATGGACCTTCATCTGCAAAGTAATGTCTCTGCTTTTTAATATGCTGTCTAGATTGGTTATAGCTTTTTTGCTAAGGTGCAAGCATCTTTTAATTTCATGGCTGCAGTCACCATCTGCAATGATTTTGGAGCCCAAGAAAATAAAGTCTGTCATGGTTTCTTTTGTTTCCCCATCTATTTGCCAAGAAGTGATGGAATGGATGCCATGATCTTTGTTTTTAGAATGTTGAGCTTAAAGCCAGCCTTTTCACTCTCCTCTTTTACTTTCATCAAGAGGCTCTTTAGTTTCTCTTTGCTTTCTGCCATAAGAGTGATGTCATCTGCATATCTGAGGTTATTGATATTTCTTCCAGCAGTCTTGACACCAGCTTGCACTTCATCCAGCCCAGCATTTCGAATGATGTACTCTGCATATAGGTTAAATAAGCAGGATAACAATATACAGCTGTGATGTACACCTTTCCCAATTTTGAACAAGTCCATTGTTCCACGTCCGGTTCTAACAATTGCATCCTAACCTGCAAACAGATTTCTCAGGAGGCAGGTAAGGTGGGCTGGTATTCCCATCTCTTTAAGAATTTTCCAAAGTTTGTTTCATCCACACAGCAAAGGCTTTAGCATAGTCAACTAAGCAGAAGTACATGTTTTCTGTAATTCTCTTGCTTTTTCTATGATCCAACAGATGTTAGCTATTTAATCTCTGATTCCTAAGTTGAACTTAATTGATATTTATAGAGCCACAAAGTGAGCCTTGGTAAATTTAAGAGAATCAAAATCGTCTCAAGCATCTTTTCTGATGACAGCACTATGAGATTAGAAATAAACCACAAGAAAAAAACTCTGAGAAATACAAACTTGTGGTGGCTAAACAACATGCTACTAAACAACCACTGGATCACTAAAGGAATAAAAATATGCCTAGAGACAAATTAAAACAAAAGCTAAATGGTCCAAAACTTACAGGATGCAGGAAAAGCAGTTCAAAGAAGGAAGTTTATAGCAATACAATCTTACCTCAAGAAAAATTTGAAATAAACAACTTAACCTCACACCTAAAACAACTAGAGCAAGAAGAACACACAAAACCTAAAATAAGTAGAAGGAAGGAAATCGTAAATATCGGAGTAGAAATAAATGAAATAGAGAAAGAAAACAATTGCAAAGATCAACGAAACTAAAAGCTGGTTCTCTGAAAAGATAAACCAGACTGATAAACCTTTAGCCAGACTCATCAAGAAAAAAAGGGAGAGGACTCAGATCAGTTAAATTAGAAATGAAAACGGTTAAGTTACAACTGACTCCATAGAAATACCAAGAATAACAGATTACTGTGAACAACTGTATGCCAATAAAATAGACAACCTGGAAGAAATGGACAAGCTCTTAGAAGGGTACAGTCTCCCAAGACTAAACCAGTAAGAAACAGAAAATATATGAACAGACCAAGCACTGAAATTGAAACCATGATTGAAAACTTCCCAACAAACAAAAGTCTACAACCTGACGGCCTCACGGGTGAATTTTATCAAACATTTAGGGAAAAGTTATCAAACCTTTATCCCTCTGAAACTCTTCCAAAAAGTTGCAGAGAAAGGAAAACTTCCCAATCATTTCATGAGGCCACCATCACCCTTATACCAAAACCAGACAAAGATACCACAAAAAAAAGAAAATTACAGGCTAATATCACTGATGAAGATAGATGTAAAAATACTCAACAAAATACTAGCAATCTGTATCCAACAATACATTAAAAAGATCATACACCATAATCAAGTGGGATTCATCCCAGGGATGCAAGAAACTTTCAACAACCACAAATCAGTTAATGTGATACACCATATCAACAATTTGAAAAATACCACACGATCATCTCAATAGATGCAGAAAAGGCTGTCGACAAAACTCAGCACCCATTTATGATTAAAAAAAAAAAAAAAAACCTCTCCAGGAAGTGGGCCTAGAGGGTACACAGCTCAACATAATAAAGGTCGTATATGACAAACCTACAGCTAGCATCATCAATTCAGTTCAGTTGCTCATTCTTGCCCGACTCCTTGCGACCCCATGGACTGCAGCACGCCACGCCTCCCTGTCCACCACCAACTCCCAGAGTTTACTCAAACTCATGTCCATTGAGTCAGTGATGCCATCCAGCCATCTCATCCTCTGTCATCCCCTTCTCCTCCAATCTTTCCCACCATCAGGGTCTTTTCTGAGGAGTGACTTCCCATCAGGTGGCCAAAGTATTGGAGCTTCAGCTTCAGCATCAGTCCTTCCAATGAATATTCAGGACTGATCTCCTTTAGAATAGACTGGTTGGATCTCCTTGCTGTCCAAGGGACTCTCAAGAGTCTTCTCCAACACCACAGTTCAAAAGCATTAATTCTTCAGTGATCAGCTTTCTTTATAGTCCAACTCTCACATCCATATATGACTACAGGAAAAACCATAGCCTTGACTAGATGGACCTTTGCTGGCAAAGTAACATCTCTGCTTTTTAATATGCTATCTGCTGCTGCTGCTGCTAAGTCACTTCAGTTGTGTCCAACTCTGTGTGACCCCATAGACGGCAGCCCACCAGGCTCCCCCGTCCCTGGGATTCTCCAGGCAAGAATACTGGAGTGGGTTGCCATTTCCTTCTCCAATGCATGAAAGTGAAAGGTGACAGGGGACTCACTCAGTCGCATCCAACTCTTCGCAACCCCATGGACTGCAGCCCACCAGGCTCCTCCGTCCATGGGATTTTCCAGGCAAGAGTACTGGAGTGGGGTGCCATCGCCTTCTCCGAATATGCTATCTAGGTTGGTCATAATGAAGAAGGAATTCATAGGGCCTGGACTCCATCTTAGGCCTGTTCATGCTGATCATGCTCGGCCACCTTTCCGATGGACTCTGAACTCTGTGTTTAGTGCCTATGAAAACAACCACAGAAGGATAAGACCCCCCTCCAGACAGGGGAAGCTTGAAGATCGTATCTAGGTTACTCATCGCCTAAGAGAAAACATACACTAATCATCCCTTCCTCCAGACAGGCCATAAATTTTTCTGTACCTATCAGAGTGTAACCTCAGGTTTATTGATTATTGGCTAATTGTTTGACTGTTTGAGCACATGAGCACATAGCACGTGAATGATGGGGTTATTGGGATTGTATTTTCCTTGGTTTATGTAAGTCTCAAGGAATTTGGAGTGGTGGCTTCAGACACGAACACATGGGGTATAAAAGATTTTCACAAATGCTGGTCGGGGTCCTTGGCTAAGAGGAGACTCTGCCTTCAGCCCACTGGTGTAATAAACTGCACTCCACTATCTGCATTGTCCTTCTGAGTGAGTTTGTTTCCCGGAACGTGTGGCTACAACACCTTTCCTTACAAGGAGTAAGCGTCTTTTAATTTCATGGCTGCAGTCACCATCTGCAGTGATTTTGGAGCCCAAAAAAATAAAGTCTGACACTGTTTCCACTGTTTCTGCATCTATTTGCCATGAAGTGATGGAACCGGATGCCATGATCTTCGTTTTCTGAATGTTGAGCTTTAAGCCAATGTTTTCACTCTCCTCTTTCACTTTCATCAAGAGGCTCTTTGGTTCTTCTTCACTGTCTGCCATGAGTGATGTCATCTGCATGTCTGAGGTTATTGATATTTCTCCCAGCAATCTTGATTCTAGCTTGTGCTTCATCCAGCTCAGCATTTCTCATGATGTATTCTGCATATAAGTTAAATAAGCAGGGTGACAATATGCAGCCTTGATGTACTCCTTTCCCTATTTGGAACCAGTCTGTTGTTCCATGTCCAGTTCTAACTGTTGAATCCTGGCCTGCATACAGATTTCTCAAGAGGCAGGTCAGATGGTCTGGTATTCCCATCTCTTTCAGAATTTTCCACAGTTTATTATGATCCACATGAGAGGGTAACAGGCAGGAAGGCCAGGGGTCTCCAAACAGAGGAAATAGCCTGCAAGTGTCAGACATTTTTATCTCTCTGAAGCAGCAGGAGGAAACAAACTACCGATATTTTTTCCTTCTCTATACACATTTAAAAGGAGGTTTCTCTTAAAATACTGTGTTGCCATAATGACATCTGGTTTCACCTGAAGTTAACTATTCTCAAACCTTGAGTTAACCAATGCCTTTGTCTTATAATGTTTGTCTTAAGCTATGCTAATGTGCTATGCATTTACCCCAAACTCTGTCTTCAAGTCGGTTCTGCCTCTTGGCTCAGAACCTACTTGACAAACCAGTATGTTATATTCAGATATTGTTCCCCTAATCTATGTAAATGAAACTATTTGTATGGTGATCTGCCCTTCTTCAAGATTCAAGCTAATCACTTTATGGCCTAGGATGAACCATTGGGTGCTAAGATTATCCCAAAATGCATCTTATGGGTGAGGGGCCTGGTGCCATTCTGAATTTTAAGACGTTCCTTTCTTTCATTAACAGACTGCTAGTGACTATATAACACCCAGCTGAAGACTAGCAGGGGGGTACTCTTTCTGCCCCCTTCTGATGCCTATGTCAGAAGCTTTCTCTATCTCTTTTATACTTTAATAAAACTTTATTCCACAAAAGCTCTGAGCGATCAAGCCTCGTCTCTGGCCCCGGATTGAATTCTTCTCCTCCGGAGGCCAAGAATCCTGGCGTCTTTGCGTGATTCAACAACAACCTTTCACACACAGTCAAAGGCTTTGGCATAGTCAATAAAGCAGAAATAGATATTTTTTCGGAATTCTCTTGATTTTTCAATGATCCAACGGATACTGGCAATTTGATTTCCAGTTCCTCTGCCTTTTCTAAATCCATCTTGAACATCTGGAAGTTCATGGTTCACATATTGTTGAAGCCTGGCTTGGAGAATTTTGAGCATTACTTTACTAGCATGTGAGATGGGTGCAATTGGGCGGTAGTTTGAGCATTCTTTGGCATTGCCTTTCTTTGGCATTGGAATGAAAACTGACCTTTTCCAGGCCTGTGGCCACTGCTGGGTTTTCCAAATTTTGGCATATTAAGACAACAGTTCCACAGCATTGTCTTTAGGATTTGAAATAGCTCAGCTGGAATTGCATCACCTCCACTAGCTTTGTTCATAGTGATGCTTCCTAAGGCCCACTTGACTTCACATTCCAGGATGTCTGGGTGTAGGTGAGTGATCACACCATCCTGGTTATCTGGGTCATGAAGATCTTTTCTGTATACTTCTTCTGTGTATTCTTGCCTCTGCTTCTTAATATCTTCTGCTTCTGTTAGGTCCATACCATTTCTGTCCTGTGTATTTCTGTCCTTCTGCCCCTCTTTTCTTGAAATGTTCCCTTGCTATCTCTAATTTTCTTGAATTAGAGCTAGCATCATACTCAGTGGTGAAAAGCTGAAAGCATTCCCTCTGAGATCAGGAACAAGACAAGACAGGACAAGGATGTCCATTCTCACCACTTTTATTCAGCACAGTTTTGGAAGTTAGCCATAGCCATCAGAGAAGAAAAAGAAGTAAAGGGAATCCAAATTGGAAAAGAAGAAGTTGAACTGTCAATTTTTGCAGAGGACATGATACTCTACAGAGAAGATCCTAAAGATACTATCAGAAAACTACTAGAGCTCATCAGTGAATTTGCTAAAGTTGCAGGCTATAAAATAACACACAGAAATCTATTGTATTTTTATACACTAACAGCAAAAGATCAAAAAGAGAAACTCAAGAAGCAATTCCATTTATCATTGCATCAAAAAGAATAAAATACCTAGGAATAAACCTACCTAAGGAGACAAAAACCTGTGTTTCAAAAACTACAAGATGCTGATGAAAAAGATCAAAGAAGACATAAACAGATGGAAAGATACAGTATGATCATGGATTGGAAGAATCAACATTTGCAAAATGGCTGTACTACTCAAGGAAATCTACAGATTCAAAGCAACCCCTATCAAATTACCAATGGCAGTTTTCACAGAACTAGAACCAAAAAAAGTCTCAAAAGTTATATGGAAACACATAAGACCCCAAATAGCCAAAGCAATCTTGACAAAAGAAAAATGGAACTGTAGGAATCAAGCTCCCTGATTTCAGACCATACTACAAAGCTACAGTCATCAAAACAGTATGGTACTGGCACAAAAATAGAAATATAGTTCAATGGAACAGGATAGAAAACCCAGAAATAAGCTCATGCACCTATCAGTTCAGTTCAGTTGCTCAGTTGTGTCCAACTCTTTGTGACCCCATGAATCCATGCCAGGCCTCCCTGTCCATCACCAAGTCCTGGAATGTAAGGTCCATGAATCAAGGCAAATTGGAAGTGGTCAAACAGGAGATGGCAATAGTGAACGTCGACATTCTAGGAATCAGTGAACTAAAATGGACTGGAATGGGTGAATTTAACTCAGATGACCATTATATCTAAGAATTGAAGGTTTTGAACTGTGGTGTTGGAGAAGACTCTTGAGAGTCCCTTGGACAGCAAGTAGATCCAACCAGTCCATTCTAAAGGAGATCACTCTGGGGTGTTCTTTGGAAGGACTGATACTAAAGCTGAAACTCCAGTACTTTGGCCACCTCATGCAAACAGTTGACTCATTGGAAAAGACCGTGATGCTGGGAGGGATCGGGGCAGGAGGAGAAGGGGAAGACAGAGGATGAGATGGCTGGATGCCATCACTAACTCAATGCACGTGAGTCTGAGTGAACTCCACGAGTTGGTGATGGACAGGGAGGCCTGGCGTGCTGCGATCCATGGGGTCGCAAAGAGTCGGACATGACTGGGCAACTGAACTGAACTGAACAAAAAAAGAAATTATACAAATGAACTTATTTACAAAATAGGAAGAGACAGACTTAGAAAATGAACTTATGGTTGCTGTCACCTACAGTAAATGCTGCATTTTCTTTCACTGAAACCCTGTGTCAGAAGACAGGTTTTTCTGCACACAAGGCATAAAACTCAATCTTGGTTCAGCAACACCTTGACATGAGGAGAGAGAAATAAGGCAAGAAGTAACAAAAATAAGTAGAGAAATGAAAAATAAATGAGGAGTAAGGAAAATCAGGAATGAGCCAGTAAGGAACAAAGATTTAATAAAGAGGAGAAAAAAAGCAAAGACACTAGGGAGGGAAATGCAATTGACCCTGGAACAAAGCAGGTTTGAACTAGGCTGGTCAACTTACATGTGGATTTATTTTCCAATATTAAATAATATGGACTACATAATTTGTGACTCATTGAATCTGCAGATGTTGGCCACAAACAGAGAGGAACCTCAGATATGGAGGTACTATGGGTACAGATGATCAACTATAATTTATATGTAGATTTTAGACTGTGAGGAGAGTTGGCCCACAACCCACACATAGTTCAAGGGTCAACTGTACATGAATAGTGGCTGATCAACTATCATACAAATCAGGTTTAGCCAAGAGCAACCACAAGGCTTTCACTTCACCCTCCAGCCAAGATGGCTGCCGCCCAACCCTTAACAAGCCCACGGCCTCAGCTGTGGCTGCAGCTCGCCCTCAGTAGACACCAGATGACTTCTTCTCACAGTCTTGCCATTGAAACCTACATACCGAGCTGTGTGTAAATGATGTGTACTCCTCTGTCATGAGGTGACACTGGAAAATCTGCCAGGGACATTTCCAAGGGAGGACTGGTTTGGGGTTGTCTGGATGGGAAAACAAATCATGCACTGACACAACATTCTCAACATCATCTAACACAGACACGGGTCAAGTGCCTGGCAGCTTAGAACCAAATACCTATACTGTATGATCTACCACAGAAGAGTGCAACACTGATAACACTCTGAGAGCAGACTTGAATTAAAATGAAGACCAGATTTGTCAAGGCTTGGATCTGAGTGTGGTACTACCTTCTCTCACTAACACAGTAAAGGAAAATGGCAAAATCAAGTCTTCTTACAAGAGAGAGCCAATAAACCTTGGCTGTGACATTACCTTGGGTTTTGCTGGACCTGCAGTCCATGGTTCAGCTCTCTTTGACAGTGAGAGCTGTTTTGACTGTGAGGGCTGGCTTGCTGGGTTCCAGCCCATGACCTGGTACAGTGCCAAATCCAACCTGACAAGGAATAACTTGGCAGTGCATTACAGGACTGGGGACGTCCACCTGCATGCTAGGGAGTGATTCAGGGGACGGAATTTGGAGGATCAGTTTAACAAAAAGAATACGAAGATCTTGACAGTCAAGTGAATGTTGCTTGGATATTAGGCATCAGCTGCACTCATTTGGGTATTCCAGCTAAATGTCAATTGGATCCCATTACTTCTGTTTCTACAAAAGTCAACAATTCTGGTTCAAATGGAATGAGCTTCATTTAGACAGTGTGTCTGGTGTGAAGCTGACGTGTCTTCTGGTAAACAGGAAGAGCGTTACTGTCGGAGGCCATAAACTTGGGGTTTCTCTGGGGTGGGACGTTTATCTAAATGTAGACACCTCTAGGAAGAGATATCAGAAGATGGGTCTTGATACAATTCCCCAGTGACCAGTAGGCTTCATTCTCCCTCTCCTGATCCCCAGTCACCACAACAAAGTATAATCTACAAAAGAGCTGTATTTTAGAAGTGTGGACAATTTTAAGTACACTGGCTGTCTAGCTAAATAGAAATTATCTATCTAGTTGCCAAGGCTGCAGTCCTCCAGTCACCTATGCATTCCAGTCAATGAAGAAATTAATTTGATGATCTATGAAAGAAATGGAGTTTTATTCAAATTAAACTGAGGATGGTAATCCAGGAACAGCCTCTCAAAAAGCTCCAAGGACTGTTCTACCAGTTAGAGGCCCACGCCTAGTTACGTAGGTTTCTCTTTTCATTTGTTACGTGTTCTGGCTGTGCTGGGCCATGGCTGCTGCTTGCAGGCCTTCTCCAGCCACAGCGAGTGCGGGCTGCTCTCCAGTGGTGGTGCGTAGGCTTCTCACTGCGGTGGCTGCTCTCGATGTGCAGCCTCGGCTCTGGAGCACTCGGGCTTCAGTAGTGATGGCACTCAGGCTCAGAAGGTACAGCTCCCAGGCTCCAGAGCTTGGGCTCAGTAGTCGTGGCACGTGGCTTAATTGTCCCACAGCAAGTGAAATCTTCCTGGAGCAGGGATCAAACCCATGTCCTCTGCACTGGCTGGCAGATTCTTTACCACTGGCCCACCAGGGAAGTCCTATCTAGGTTTATGAGATAGATGGCTGTACATTAAACGATGTACAGAGTTTATAAAATCTTGATCTCTAAGTACAAAATGATGGGCCATGGTGACCTCTTATGAGTTCAAGAAGGAATGTTGCCTCTTAAGGAGTTGCCTTGGTGCTAGGAGAATGGTGCTCTTGATGACTGAGCAAGTATTTCTGCCAATACAGAGGCTTGGTGGATGCATAAGGCAGATACACAAGGCACAGGAGAGGAGGCCAAGGAGGCCAAGGGGTGGAGAAATTTCTAAGCTTAAATTTTCTTGACTTCTCTTAGAATATGAATTTCCATTTCATCAACTTGAATGCATAAAATTATTAAATACTTGAGGCCAATAATGAAATAGATTTTTGTGAAATGTTTAAATTAAACACATTTTCTTAAATTTTTCTTTTTGCCCTCAGCTACAAATGTTCAGAAATGCAGAATGTCAATACTCTACAAATAAAGCAAGTCCTGTGTCCAGGCTTTCTCAAACACACTACTGACATTGCAGATCACATCACTCTCCATTTGAGGGAGGGGTCCTGTGTAATGGATGGTGTTTCCCAGCAGCCATGGCCTCTATCCAGTGGCACTCCACCCCACAACATAACTTCCCAGGCATGAAAATGTCTCCAAATGTTCCCAGGTGTTCGCTGGGGTAGAGTCTCAAGGTAAATATTGTGGGAGACACATTTATACTAAAAACTTTATTCATTATTTATCTGAAATAAAGTGTAGGTGAGTCTCCTATGTTTTTATTTGCTAAATCTGGCAGTCCTCCTGAGAGACAACAGCACCTGCATCTCCTCCATCTCCCACCCTATTTGAGAATCACTGCTCTAATCCACAAGGAGCAATGGAGAAAAAGTACAGTGATGGGAGCTGAGGAAAGTTTTGTTCAGATTTGCCTTTTGAACAAAGTAGAATAAAATATCTGCACTCTGCTCACAGTCAGAACTGTTGTCATCGAATTAGCATTGTACAGATGCTGCTGCTCCTGCTGCTAAGTCGCTTCAGTCGTCTCCAACTCTCTGCAACCCCATAGACGGCAGCCCACCAGGCTCCCCCGTCCCTGGGATTCTTCAGGCAAGAACACCGGAGTGGGTTGCCATTTCCTTCTCCAATGCATGAAAGTGAAAACTGAAAGTAAAGTCACTCAGTCGTGTCCGACTATACAGACCCCACAGACTGAAGCCTACTAGGCTCCTCCATCCATGGGATTTTCCAGGCAAGAGTACTGAAGTGGGGTGCCATTGCCTTCTCCACAGATGATGCACTGAGACCTAATTCCATGTGTAGCTCAGTTTTTGAGTAAGCAACTGAAGACGGGAGCCCAGATCCTGCCATTCACATCCTTGAAGAGTGTGATACTGCTTTACACTAAGTATCAATTTTGTTTTCATCCTGTTTCTGGCACTGAGTTCCTAAAACTCTTGGATTTCTTAAGTGATCAGAGCAAAAAACAAACAAAAAAAAAGGTTTCTTGTGTTATGTGAGTAAAGTAACTTTTGAATCACATCTAAGGAGGTAGGCTGGTTGCCAGGTGACTAACCACATGATTAAAAGGTTAGAACTATCAGTACTACAAACCCTGACCCTCCTGGAGGGAAGAAGGGCTGGAGATGGAAACAATTGCCCTGGTAAATGATTAAATCAATCATGCCTATGTAATGAAGCCTTTGTTAAAAAAGAAAAAGAAAAGAAACCCAAAGAAGTGGGTTCAGAGGGATTCTGGATTGAAGAACTGATGGGAGAATCGGGGTTGGTGATAGGCTGAGAGGGCATGGAATCTCCTTACACTGTCCCCATACTGTACCCTAAGCATCTCTTACATACGGCAGTTCCCAATTTTTATCTTTTTATAATAAATCAATCACCAGTTTTTTCTGAGTTCTGTGAGCCACCCTAACAAATTAGATGAACCAAAGAAGGGATTCACTGGACCCTCAAATATATAGCCGGTCCTTTTGCACTTGCAACTGGTGTCTGAAGTAGAGGATCCAAGGGGCAGATGTATAGGACTGAGCCATTCACATGTGGGATCTGAGGATTTCTCATAGTAGATTGGGTCAACATTGAGTTGAATTGTAGGACCTCCACCTAGTTATCAGAGCATTTCTTGGAGCTGAGACAACCCTCCCCAACACACACACATTGCAATTCATACTACAATCATTTTAGGGACAATGTCTTAACTGTCAACGCTACAAAAATAAAGGAAATGGGTAGTCTCAACTACCCAACGTTTTTTCTACAGAATCTAAACAATATTCACCTTTTCTTCATTATGTTTCGTTTGAGAGCTTGATTTGACTAGCCAATAACAATATGGTAGGAAAAATTAATGAGAAAAACTTTCCCTTGCTCCTCAGTCTTACTCAGGATTTGCCTACAAAGAGGGGCAAACCTGTGTTCTGGGACCTGAGACTAGAAGTTCCCAACTCAGAAAGTAAATCAGAAGTCACCAGAATAAGAGGCATTATTTTAATACATCTTCCAGGTGTCAGGCAATTTGTAAAAAGAATTAAAAGAACTTAAGAGTCACAAATGATGTAATTTATTCTCCTTTCCTTGTTGGAGAAAATGGAAACATCTTTCCATCTCTGAGTTTCTGGGCTTAGGAGCTGGGTTCCACGTCTCATACACTCAGGTCTCAGCGGTAGAACAGGAGCACAGCCGCCTCGGTGATCTCTCGGCTGGAGCTGTAACCCCGGTGAGTTCCGTATCCATCCCAGTCAAAGGAAGAGAAATCCCCACACTGCACGGGATTGCCCTCTGGGAAGAATCCTCCTCCACCGATGCAGTGCTGGGGGGCAGGGAGAAGACACAGTGAGGGGTTGGCTGTGGACACCACGGAGATCTTAATCTTTAAATCCCCTGGAATCTTTGGTCCTCCTCCTACTTGGCCTTGACCACTCCCCTGCCAGAAATCCTCCCTCCAGTGGACTCTGAAATCATGTTCTTTCCTGAATTCCTTTCTACCTTGCTTCATCTTTATTCTCAGGCCTTTTACCTCACCCTTTTCCCTCAACTGATTCCCCCAAATGCTATTCCCCACGGTTCTGGCCACACCAGTCTCCTGATGATGGCTCATCTTCTCCCGTGACTTTTGCTAGTATCAGCATAATCATACATTGTCAAGAAACTCCTAAATCTCGGAAGTCAGGTCCATATTTTCTGAGCTTGAAACCCCATAGGCAACTGCAGCCACATGTCTCCATCTACATATCTCTAGATCTAACAGGCCAGTTGAGCAAAACAAAACTAATTCTCTCTCTTATTGGCCTTGAACACCCTGGCTCAGGTCCTCAGCATTTCACATCTGCATCTTTACACCTGCCTCATTACCTCCCTGCCCCTAATTTCCCTGCTCTTGGATCCGTGTCCTCCAGCTGGCTATACATCATTATAGAAACATCAAAGCTGATCAGGTCACTCCTATGTTCAAAATCCTCTGAGGAGTCACATCTTCTACAACATGAAATCTACATCCTGGACAGAATGGAAAAGTCCCTGCTTACCCTGCTTCCTGTAGGTATCTCCAGCTTCGGCTTCTGCTTCTACCTAAATATACAAGATGCTCCAAAAGCAAACAACAGCTCAAGGGCCCTTCAACACCCCACTGGTCTCTCAAACACCAGTGATTCTGAAAATGTTAGTCACTCATGCTAGACAGGCATCTTTCTGCCCTTGTTGTCTGCCCTTGTTGTTAGCATTTTTATGTTGTGTTTAAGAAATATTTCTGTTTGTTGAGGTCACAAAGACATTCTCAAATAGTCTTAGTAAATTCTAGAACCTTTAGGTTTTTGTTGTTTTTCCAGTCTTGTAGAAGAGAACACCATAGGTGCATTGGCTGGAGCTTTTGAGATTCAACAAAAATGTCCCCAGCTCGGAGAATCAGCTATGTGCCATCATTAGACGTAGAAGCTCCTACATTTTGTTTCCCAGGCCCCTTGTTTATGTTGCTATCACAGGTGACACCACATTGCAACCGTGCACTTCTGTCTCCATCCCATTCAGTCTGATTTCCTTAAAATGACTGTCAGCTGTGCGTGTCTAATATCGAGCACTTTGTGGGTGCTCTATCATGTATTTTTATGGAATCAGTGCTTGCAGGGGTACATGCAAATGAGCACTAATGAACACGATAAGGCTCCATGTAAGCCAATGTAGGGGGCAACACATCCCACCCCACTCCCAGGCCCCACACCTGCTTTATCCTCAGAATCATAACCTAAGGGCTCTTTCATGAGGACACAGTTGTCTCACTTTGACTGACAAATGGGCAAACATATTTGAGGGGGGACATGAAGACGTCCTTCAGGGTCACATTTCTTAGACTGACAGGTGTGAAAGGAAAAGGGCCTAAGTGAATGTTCTCCACCCCATATTCCTGACACCCTCTTCTTCTTGCCCCTCCAGTCACAAAATACCCATCAAAGACAGTCTCCAGCCAACACGCCTATGGTGTTCTCTTCTACAAGACTGGAAAAACAACAAACACCTAAAGCTTCTAGAATTTACTAAGAATATTTGAGAATGTCTTTGTGACCTCAACAAACAGAAATATTTCTTAAACACAACATAAAAATGCTAATCATATATGAGAATATACATAAATTGAACTTCAAAACAGTAAATTATGTCCAGTGGTCAAAAGGAATAAACTTTCAGTTCATTTTTCTTGTTCATGCCACGCATGTAACAGATCTCAGCTCCCCAACTAGGGATCCAGTTGGGCCCCCTACAGTGGGAAATTGATCTTCAAACCATCAGGAATATAAATAAGAAGATGCAGGCAGCAGATCAGCTCCATAGTGGACTCTTGGCTCCAGGGTGGCGGATTGGCTCCAGGGTGGCCAGCGGCAGTGGTGAAGGCAAGTGCCCTCTGCTCCTGGGAGTCCTCCAGCATCAGCTCCAGCCTTCTCCGGACCCACTTCCCAACCACTTCAGCAGGGCCTTTGCCTCAACTCCCAGCCACATACTGACTGACGTCTGATGGCCCGTGAAGGTTTAAACGTTCAATGTGGACTAGCAGTAGGACGGCCAGGGCACTAAGCATGTCATCCAGCTACACTGAGGGGCTAAAGCGCACGTCCCTGCTAATTAGGGCCTGAAAAACGTGGTCCACTGGAGAAGGGAATGGCAAACCACTTCAGTATTCTTGCCTTGAGAACACCATGAGCAGTATGAAAAGGAAAAAAGACATAACACTGAAAGATGAACACCCCCAGATCGGAAGCTGGCCAATATACTATTGAGAAGATGGAAAATACCTCCAGAAAGAATGAAGAGGCTGAGCCAAAGCAGAAATGACGCCCAGTTGTGGTTGTATATGGTGGTAAAGGCAAAGCTCAATGCTGTAAAGAACAATACTGCATAAGAAGCTGAAATGTTAGGTCCATGTGGTCAAACAGGAGATGACAAGAGTGAACATGGACATTTTAGGAATCAGTGAACTAAAATGGATGGGAATAGGAGAATTTAATTTAGATGATCATTATATCTACTACTGTGGGTAAGAATCCCTTAGAAGAAATGGAGTAGACCTCAGAGTAAACAAAAGAGTCTGAAATGCAGTACTTAGGTGCAGTCTCAAAAATGACAGAATGATCTCATTTCATTTCCGAGGCAAATCATTCAGCATCACAGCAATCCACATCTATCTCCAAACCATTAAGAAGAAGCTGAAGTTGAATGATTCTATGAAGACCTACAAGACTTCTTAAAACTAAAACCAAAAAAAGATGTCTTTTTCATCATGGGGACTGGAATGCAAACGTAGGAAGTCAAGAGATACCTGCAATAATAGGCAAGTTTGGCTTTGGAGTACAAAATGAAGCAGGGCAAAGGCTAACAGAGTTTTCCCGAGGGAGAGCACTCATCATAGCAAACACTCTCTTCCAACAACACAAGAGACAACTCTGCACGTGGACATCACCCGATGGTCAGTACCAAAATCAGATTGATTATATTCTTTTCAGCCAAAGGTGGAGAAGCTCTATACACTCAGCAAAAACAAGACCTGGAGCTGATCATGATCAGATCATGAGCTCCTTATTGCAAAATTCAGGCTCAAATTGAAGAAGGAGGGAAAACCACTAGGCCATTCAGGTATGACCTAAATCAAATCCTTTATGATTATACAGCAGAAGTGACAAACAAATTCAAGGAATTAGATCTGATAGAGTGCCTGAAGAACTATGGATGGAGGTTCATGACCTTTACTAGAAGTGGTGACCAAAACCATCCCAAAGAAAAAGAAATGCAAAGGCAAAATGGTTGTCTGAGGAGCCCTTCCAAATAGCTGAGAAGAGAAGAGAAGCAAAAGGCAAAGGAGAAAAGGAAAGATATACCCATTTGAATGCGGAGTTCCAAAGAATAGCAACGAGAGATAAGAAAGCCTTAAGGGGCTTAGGAAGCATCACTACAGACAAAGTTGGAGGTGATGGAATTCCTACTGACCTATTTCATATCCTAAAAGATGATGCTGTTACAATGCTGCACTCATTATGCCAGCAAATTTGGGAAATTCAGCAGTGGCCACACGACTGAAAAGGTGAGTTTTCATTCGAATCCCAGAGAAAGGTAGTGCCAAAGAATGTTCAAATTACCATACAATTACATTCATTTCACATGCCAGCAAGATATGCTCAAAATCCTTCAAGTTAGGCTTCAGCAGTATGAGAACTGAGAACTTCCAGAGATGTACAAGCTGGGTTTAGAGAAGGCAGAAGAACCAGAGATAATTGCCAACATACTCTGGATCATAGAAAGCAAGGCAATTAAAAAAAAAAAAAATCTATGCTGCTTCATTGACTATGCTAAAGCCTTTACTGTGGATCACAACAAACTGTGAAATATTCTTAATGAAATGGGAATACCAGACCGCCTTACCTGCCTCCTGAGAAACCTGTATGCAGGGCAAAAAGCCACAGTTAGAACTGGACATGGAACAATGGAATGGTTCAAAATTGGGAAAGAGGTACATCAAGGCTGTATGTTGTCACCCTGCTTATTTAAGTTATACACAGAGTACCTCACGGAAAATGCAGGCCTGGATAAAGCACAAGCTGGAATCAATATTGCCAGAAGAAATGTCAACAAACTCAGATATACAGTTGATACGACTTTAATGGCAGAAAGTGAAGAGGAACTAAAGAGCCTCTTGATGAAGGGGAAAAAGGAGAGTGGAAAAACTGGCTTAAAACTCAACATTCAGAAAACAAAGACCATGGCATCTGATCCTACCACTTGATGGCAAATAGAAAGGAAAATGTGGAAACAATGTCAGATTTCATTTTCTTGGACTCCATAATCACTACAGACAGTGACGGCAGCCACAAAATTAAAAGACACTTGCTCCTTGGAAGAAAACCTATGACAAACCTAGACAGTGTGTTAAAAAGCAGAGGATCGCTTTGCGGACAAAGGTCCCTGTAGTCAAAGCTGTGGTTTTTCCAGTAGTCATTTATGGATGTGAGAGTTGTACTATGAAGAAGGCTGAGAAGCAAAGAATTGATGCTTTTGAACTGTGATGCTGGAGATGACTTGTGAGAGTCCCTTGGACAGTAAGGAGAGCAAAGCACTCAGTCCTAAAGGCAATCAACCCTGAATTTTCATTGAAAGGATTGGTGCTGAAGCTGAAGCTTCAATACTTTGGCCACCTAATGCAAAGACCTGACTCACTGGGAAAGACCCTGATGCTGGTAAAGATTGAGGGCAAGAGGAGAAGGGGTCAACAGAGGATGAGATGGTTGGATGGCACCACTGACTCAATGGACATGAACTTGAGCAAACTCTGAGACACAGTGAAGGACGGGGAAGCCTGGCATGCTGCACTTCATGGGGTCACAAAGAGAGGGACATGACTTAGCAACTGAGCAACAACAACAACAGTGGAGTTCCAGAGTCCTAATCACTGAACCATCGGTGATGTTCCAAACTTTCATGTATAAAGTAAGTCCTGGGGGTGTAAGGTACAGTATGGTGACACTAGTCATAAGACTATACTATACATTGAAAAGTTACTCAGAAAGTAGATGTTAAAACTTCTCATCACAAGAAAAAAGAATTTGCAACTGTGAGTAGTGCTGGGTGTTGGCTAGACTTGTTACAGTGATCATTTCATAATATATAAAAATATAGAATCACTATGCTGTATATCAGAAACTAATATAATGTTATAGATCAATTGAATCAATTAAAAAATAATAGCTACAATTTAAAAATTATGTCTACACAATGCCAGAAAAGAGTAAAAATGCAAGCCACATCAAACACCCCAGACAGGTACACACACACACACACAAACATACACACACATACACTCACCCAGACAAGCCAGGGATCTTCCCCAAACTCACATGCTCAGTGTTACAGCCAGTGACTCTCATCCCAGCACACAGGGCATGGGCTGCCCTCTCATTGTTAAACACCCTGAACTGGACAAATCCTGCAACAAATTCTCCTGGAAAAAAAGAGGCAGAGAAAAGGCCAAGGATTCAAAGGACGAACTGGAAATATCTTCCCTTTGACCAGCCCAGGAATTCCCTAAATCAACAGGTCAGCTTACAGCCAATCTGTGGGCAAAGAGCCCAGCACTTTTCGACAGTGGCTGCTGCATCCTGGCCTTGAAAAAGCAAAGAGACCCTCCCTCCATCTGGGGCAAGAAGACCAAGGCTCAGGCTCACAAAAGTCACTTGTCTGTCTAAGGCTCATAGGAGAAATGAGATCCACTGACAGATCAGCAAGAAGACCTCCAGAGGTTCAGCAGGAATAAGCAATGATCAGAAGCAGCCATCGGTCTCTGCTGGCACACTTCTCATCCAATTACCATGACTTTAAAGTAAAATGACTCTTATTTTCCCACCAAAGACAAGTTCTGTGGCTTTATCATGCTTAAAAGGTCTTCTTACAATAATAGCTATCCATCATAACAAAAACAAATTTTTCTCATTACTTTGCAAGTTGTTCTCACCTGTGCACATTAATTAGCTCTTAACTACTGTAAGATTCTTAGAGTGACTCAGGAAACTCAAACCAGGGCTCTGTGACATCCTAGAGGGGTAGAATGGGGTGGGAGGTTCAAGAGGGAGGGGACATATGTATACCTATGGTTGATTCATGTTGATGTATGGCAGAAACCAACACAATATGGTATTGGTTTAAAATAAATAAATAAACTAAGGGTAAATTAAAAATAAATAAACTAAGGGGGAAAAAGAATCAAACAGGGTTATTAGTTAAGAAGCCTGAGCATATAGTTTTTTCATGATGGTTACATAACAAAAATCCATGTCACATTCCTAGAAAACAGCTTGGCATATTGAACATTTTTAATAAATGCTAAGGATCATTAGGGTTACAGGAGATCAGTCCTGGGTGTTCTTTGGAAGGAATGATGCTAAAGCTGAAACTCCAGTACTTTGGCCACCTCATGCGAAGAGTTGACTCATTGGAAAAGACTCTGATGCTGGGAGGGACTGGGGGCAGGAGGAGAAGGGGACAACAGAGGATGAGATGGCTGTATGGCATCACAGACTCGATGGACATGAGTTTGAGTGAACTCCAGGAGTTGATGATGGACAGGGAGGCCTGGCGTGCTGCAATTCATGGGGTCGCAAAGAGTCGGACACGACTGAGTGACTGAACTGAAGGATCATTAACTTTTCTTATTTACACTTTCCCGGAGAGTGCAGAGAAGGGTTAACGACTGGGCTTTGGAAGCAGATACTCACGCTGACCATTTGGTGAGTAATAAGATGCAGTTTTCTCAGCATCACCAAAGTCATAGTCGACAGGAATGGCTGGGCCGTTGTCAGTCCAGCAATTCCCTGCTCCATATTTCACTGGGTATTTCTGCAGGGACCCAAAATATAGATTGTGGAAGACAACAGAGATACTGCCATTCTGGGCAGTAAAGGCTTTATACCCTCATGTGGCATTATTCAGGAATCAGTATGAATAATACTGGTGTATTTCCCCCTTGCCACCCATAGCTAGGACCCTAACCAGCCTCAAGACCCCTATCCTTTTCACTCTCTACCCGCCCCAATCCTCTCCCCTAGGCTTCTTCCCCAGCCTGGCTCACAGTTCCTCTGAAAGAGGCGGCACACTAGTTCATAGTGACCCAGAGGTAGTAGAAAGCCAAGCAGAGGCCCTTAGTGATATGGACAGAGCAGACTTACTCCCCATCCCAAACACCTGACTCTCTGCTCACCAAAGGTAGTGCCCCCACCCCCAGCCAGCAGCGCCAGGTACCTGGTAGAGTCCAAACAGATTATGCCCCAGTCTCTGGAAGAAGCCAGTGTTGGTGTGGTACCTCAGCAGGGAGCTTTTCCTCCATTGCTGCAGGGGGGACTTGTTGGGCACATGCCAGATGCCCAGGTCCTGGGCCTGGATGTCATAGTAGCCAGGGTTCTGCAGAGGGACACACACTCAGCCTGACCAGCCCAGGAGGTGCCACCAGCCAAGGACCCACACACACAGTCCTCAGTGAAGCTGAGAGCTCAGGTCTCCAGGGAACAGGTGCCCAGCAGTGCCCAGACCCCCACCTCCCTCCAGCAGACGAGGAGACCCCACCACACAAACAACCTTGGTGAGAGGAATTTGTCATTCAAGACATGGACTTCCGTCTTTATTCTTCTCCAGCCCCACCGCCACATCCCCATGTCCCACCCTCCCTTCCACATGCTCTGCTCCAGCCACAAGCAGCTCCCACCCTTTCCCACCCGGTGCTCAGTACCTTGTAGTCATCGCTGGTGGCGGCCTCTGCAGACCCAAACGTGTTGTAGTTGGCCCAGTTGCCGTCACCCTCTGGGTAGTCAGCCCTGTTGCCCTGCTGACTGGACCAGCGATCACCCACTGTGCATTTCCCACGCATGTTGTTCTCATGGACGCTGGCCACCAGGGTCCAGCCGCCACCCCCAGAGGTCATGTCACAGAAGGTCTGGTAGACGACACCATTCTCAGTGCGGAGGTGATACAGGCCATCTACAGAGGGAACCATCCAGAGACCCCCTGTCTGAGAGCACAGGGTCCATCTCAGACTCACAACCAGAAAGACTCTGGGAAGTCAGAAAGGTATCCTGAAGGCTCCCACACATATCTGCTTGTTGAGGACAATTCTCTGTGGACACTGACTGCCTTTGTTCCACACTACCTATTCAAAGACTTTGTAGAGCGAACATCCTAGGAGACAGAGATGGTATCTCCCTTGGGATAGAGCCTTCTCGTGGCCAGAAGAGGCCAGAAATCACACCTGACCACGTCTCAAGGCTACATCAGGGTGTGGCCTCTTCAACTCAGAGGTAAGGGCAGGCATGGTCACTGCCCATTATATGAGTTTCAGATTCCCTAACTGCACAGTTCTTCCTTGTACTCAGCCCCAGAGAAAATAAACTGTCTTATCCAAAAAGGCCTACATTTGCTTGACGAACCCAATTTATGAGCCACTTGACAAACTACATGGGAAGATATCTCCTGGCCCTTTCACATCACTGGGATGGGATGGGACCCAGAACACCAGCACAGGGAAAGGATGATGCTCTGGCTACTTCTGTGATTGTGAGGAATAAAGCTCTATGTCTCTGCCTCTGGAGGCTCATGTTTTCTACCAGAATCTATGATACTAGGGCAGAACTAACTTCTTAGCCTACAAGCAGGGAAAAATCTTACACTCATTGGAGCTACAGCCATCATGCTAAGACTCACCAGAAACACCACCTTCTCCCTGTGTTCAGAAGATCATGTCTCTGACAACTAGGCTGGACCCCAAAGCCTCAAAATTCCCAATAGAAATCTCCTAGGCTGGAAGCTGGAATCAGAGCAGACAGGAGTGGTAGGCACACCCCCTCTTGATCTCCATGACCAAGATCTGTTTAGCTAAAAAGTGGTTAAAAGGAAAGGATGCTGAGTTGGGTTATTACTCACCAGCTGCTTTATGGCAACTTTCTTTGATTTCCTTGCAGCTTCTTGGAAGGAAAGACAGGTAAGGAGCACAGGTTTCCTCCTCCCAAAACTTCTCAACAGCAAGTGTCCCTGCTAGAGGATGTGAGGATAATTTTCAGTCTCATGCCGCTCACACCAGCCTTCCTGGCCATTGGCTCCTAGCCCCTTCCCACTTCACAGGCTCATCACTAGGCTGTGAGGCCCCTGAGGTCAGGATTCTCTCCGCTAAGAATAGCTGACCACAATCTAGTACATACTCAACACTTACATTCTTCTCCACAACCAGTTAAACACAAAAACTCTCATTATGCCTACTGTGATAAATGGAATCGTGAGGATGAAGACTAGGGAAGGATGTTCCCTGGACACAGCCCTGACCACCAAGCACCCTCTGGGAACCCCAAGGCCAAGGCCATAGGAGCAGGAGCAGCTAGAAGGAAGCCCAGTCTTCACCACCATGGCTCCCCTGAGCCCCCTAGCCACACAGAGGCACAGATGGAGCCCCAGGACAGGCCTTAGCTTCAGACCAAACATCCAGAGACACCAGCAATCAGCACTCTGGCCACAGCTCAATTTGGCTGCAAAGTGTGGCTTCTCTGCATCTCCATGACTCCCCCTCTAGTCCAGGACTTCAGCATCCAACCTGGTTCTACTCTCTCTGCTCCACTGCACATCTGAGCTGATGAAACTGCTGCTCCTGAGTGACTTACCTGCATTCGGCCCTCTGGTGGCCACAGAGAGGAACAGCAGGAAGTAAAACCTGACTCCTGTCCCCTAAGTAGAAAGGACATGCACAAGGTCATTGGCTGGTTCATCCTTTCTCTCCCTTCCATCCTTTCTCTTTGAACTCTCTGAGTAAGGAAAACTCAAATGGAAAGTGATGGGATTATGGCGGTCTGGACCTCCTGGAACAGACCCCACCCCATTCAACCCTACAAATCCTTAAGGGGCCACAGTGTCCTTTCTCTGAAACTCCCCATCCTTAAGGCCAAGACCAGACCTGAGCTGGCATTGTGGCTCCCCACACACTGGGCTCCTGTCTCAGACTCAGCACAGGGAGCTAGCTCTCTGCTTCCTTCCTCACAGATGCCAGGAGCTGAGAGCGCCCAACCAGGAGGAGTCTCAGAGCTACTGCCTCTGCAGGGAGGTCTGAGGTACTTAAAGCGCTGAGCATACGGGCCCCACCCATCCCAGCCTACTTTGGGCTGCAGGCCGCACCCTCGAGCATTCTTCCTTTGAAGCTTCCTGAACCTCAGGCCCTGGAGAAGGCGATGGCACCCCACTCCAGTACTCTTGCCTGGAAAACTCATGGACAGAGGAGCCTGGTGGGCTGCAGTCCATGTGGTCGCTAGGAGTCAGACATGACTGAGCGACGTCACTATCACTCTTCACTTTCATGCATTGGAGAAGGAAATGGCATCCCACTCCAGTGTTCTTGCCTGGAGAATCCCAGGGACGGGGGAGCCTGGTGGGCTGCCATCTATGGGGTCGCACAGAGTCAGACATGACTGAAGCCACTTAGCAGCAGCAGAACCTCAGGCCCAGGCAAGGAGAAGGAATGTGTGGCTGGCTGGAGGGGCAGGAGGCAGCACTCCTGGGCACACAGGTGACACTCACACAGGGCTCCCTTCCATAACAGACTCTGGGGATGGACGGGACCTCACGGTTCTCCCCTGCAACCTGTCCTGCTCCCACCTCAGTCAGATGCTCCAGGGCCTCACACACCTCTGTCAAATCATCATCCTTCCACTCTCTCCTGAAACTTCACCATGAAGCCGTCCCTGACACCCCCACCCCCTGGAGAAGCTGAAGGACGCTCTCCTGTCCTGCTATGGCTTTTTTCCAACCCCTAATTATGTGATGTCACACTGTCATGTCATTCTTGTATTTATTTGGGGTTAAAAATAATTGAAAATTTACAGAATATTGTAAAAATAAAAACAGTTCATAAACACAAATATAACCTTTACCTAGATCCACCTGCTGTTTGTGTTTCACCCTATTTACTTTATGATGTATACCCCCTCTATATATTCACACACAAACTTACACAAGACTTTTTCTGAGCAAATTGAAGGTAAGTTACATACATGAAGGGTCTTTCCCATAGCTAAGTTTGTATTTTATTAATAGAGATATCTCATATATAACCACAGTGCAATTATCATTAACTCTTTTCAGTGTAGCAGTGTAACTTGCTGGGGTCCACCAGCCTGGGAGTTCCACTCAGCTCAACTGGCATCCATAGTAAACTGAAATTCCTCTGGCTTTCATTCCTCCCATCAGTAGGAGATTTCTTGCCCACATTTGAAGCCCATAATCCCCAGGGTACACCTGCTTACAATGTTCTACATCTGCATTCCACACCCATGCCAGCCCAATTCCTCTCAGCACTCTGGCTGACCACTGACCCTGCGATACCTCATTTCTGCCACCTCTGCTGCTGGGGCTGCTCTGGGGGATCAGTTGCTGGTGCTCAGGACATTACTTCCTGTCCTTCCTGGGCCTCCAGCAGCATATCTCTTTGCTGTCCAAGATACAAGAGCCATCATGCTTGTTCAGTGCAGAGGAAGGCAAATGCCTTACACACATACAAACCACTATCTAATCCAAGGCCTGGAATGTTATTAATAACTTACACTTACCCGTGCACTCTACTACATCACAACCATCTGCATTTGTTTTCAGAGAGGACAGGGTTGGAGAGAGAGATGTAGAGAGGACTGACCTGTCTCCCATACATCTCTGCTGTTTGCTACAGCCATAGGGAAATGACCACTAATACCACTTAATCAGGCGATTTCTCAGGTAGTCATTTGGGTTGTTCACTGTGATTAACTCCCTTCTTTTTGGAGGCCCAGGAAAGACTGTCCCTCTCCTCTGTGAAGTTAAGTGGGCCATGGGACTTGTCCTAGCCAAGAAATGTGAGCAGAAAGGGTCAGTTTCAGGCTGAAGCCTTTACCAGGAAGGGCACAAGTCCACACCATCCTTTTTCCAGCCTCAGGAAATGACCCCATAAAATATGGGGCCCTGGCTTGGTGGTATGTTTATGTCTGATGAGGAAACTAATCTTCGAGGTTGGAAGGATGGTGGTCTGTACTCTGTTTTAGGGGAAATGCCAGATATGCTGCCTGTGGTGTCTCAGGAGGCGTGAGATGTACAGACTGCACGGGGCGTTGAAGGAAGACCTCAGGGAAACAACGTCAGCGCTGCGTGTCAGCTGTCTTGGTTCTGCATCACAAAGGAGAGGGTCTGGGAGAAAAACTGGTCTGTTTTCCATGGAGAAATGAAAGGAATAACAGATTCTGGGTCTTCAGAAGGCAAACAGTGTGGAAAAATTCCATCATAAATCATCTTCAACAAGGGCACACACACATGCACACACATAATAGCTCCCAAACATTTTCCCATCTGCACCTCAGTAAAGAGCAAGGATTTTGCTATTTGGCATCCATGTGCAGGGCTTCCCTGGTGGCTCAGACAGTAAAGAATCTGTCTGCTATGTGGGAGACCTGGGTTCGATCCCTGAGTTGGAAGGATCCCCTGGAGGAGGGTTTGGCAACCCACTCCAGTATTCTTGCCTGGAGACCCCCTTGGACAGAGAAGTCTGTGACACCTACAACTCACGGTGTCACAAGGAGTCAGACACGACTGAGTGACTAAGCACAGCATATTCCAAGTAAAATAAGCTGACTAGTTACACAGACCCAACCTAACAGCTGAGAAACGTTGCTGTGCATGATATAAAACTTGTAAAATTTGATTAGTAAAATTTGAGGTAATAAAGCAATATATTTGGATTGAGTCACCTTCCAGATGCTCATTCTTTGGCCATCAATGCATGGTATCATCCTCTGCTGAATACTGTTTCTAACATGAGACAATTGAGAATATGTGGCCAAAGGCATATGCAGTGGCCTCTACCAAAAGGATATGTAACTACTAGATGACACCTTAGAATGTCCAAAAACCTGAGCCAGGGAAGGAAGGGTTGTGTCTGTAACTGACATTCTGAAATAAAGTGTGCCTGATATCCAAAATCCTAATATTTGGGGTAATAACATGTGTACATGTATATAGTAATAACATGTGTTACTGTCTTTTTAAAAACTATGAAATCTGAATTTATGTAACAGTATATATCTTGAGGATCACTTTGAATTAATTTTTCAAACTGAATAATTCTACACTCCTTTAAAAAAATGTCACCATATCTATTCTCAGTTAAAAGCCCATCCTGATTTTATCCCAGTAAGTACATTAGCATTTCAAGCTTACAGAATATCACAGTGTACTGGGATACTGAAAGCTTGTTTTGTAAAGAAGGCTGAGAGCCAAAGAATTGGTGCTTTTGAATTGTGGTGCTAGAATAGACTTTTGAGAGTCCCTAGGACAGCACGGAGATCACCAGTCAATCCTGAAGGAAATCAACCCTGAATGTTCATTGGAAGGGCTGATGCTGAAGGTGCAGGTCCAGTACCTTGGCCACTTGATGGGAACAGTGGACTCATTGGAAAAGACCCTGATGCTGGGAAAGATTAAAGGCAGAAAAGAGGGCAGCAGAGGATGAGATGGTTTAATAGCATCCCCAACCCAATGGACATGAGTTTGAGCAAATTCTGGGAGACAGTGAGGGACCGGGAAGCATGGCTTGCTGTTGTCCACGCGGTTGCAAAGAGTGAGACACGACTTAGTGACTGAACAACAGCCACAATGGGGTACTGAAAGCTTGTTTTGTAGTCACAACATCCTGGTGGGAGACCCAGGTTTTAGACCTGCATGTAGTCTCTTCTTGCAGTTGCTAAATACTCTTACTCCCAGATGCCTCAGTCTTTTTCTTTTGTAATTAATCTGGATCTATTGAGTAATTCATTTCTTTGACATTCTCAAAATATAAAATATTAGCTTTTAGACATGCTGCTGCTACTGCTAAGTCGCTTCAGCCGTGTCCGACTCTGTGTGACCCCATAGACGGCAGCCCACCAGGCTCCCCCGTCCCTGGGATTCTCCAGGCAAGAATACTGGAGTGGGTTGCCATTTCCTTCTCCAATGCATAAAGTGAAAAGTCAAAGTGAAGTTGCTCAGTTGTGTCCGACTCTCAGCGACCCCACAGACTGCAGCCTACCAAGCTGCTCCATCCATGGGATTTTCCAGGCAAAAGAACTGGAGTGGGGTGCCATTGCCTTCTCATTACAGACATGGGAAGCCATCAACCCTTTCCTGAAAATTGCTATAAGACAAAAATAAATATTTGATGGCAATGTTATCAATTATATAATAAAGGCTTGCTTCAAAATTATGAAAATATATTGGAGGAAGTGGTAGATTCTGTCACGGGGAAAGGGAGGTAAATCTTTTTTCTCAAATAAATCATTGACTCCAGTGTATGAACAATATCAAATATTTAGATTATAAGGGGAATTTAAACTGAATCAAAAATTCATAAAATGTCATCTAAAGATTGTGGCAGGTAATGATACTTCAACTGGTTGACATACAACATACAAAATTCTTTTCCCAAGAACTAGATATATTGAAGCTAAAGAAGTATATTTATTCTGTGGTTATGGCCTTTCTATTTTGTTAGTGTTAAAATTCTTTCCACTTCGCTGTACCCCTAAACTAACACAACAGTGTAGATCAACTACACTCCAATATAATTTTTTAATGTCTTTCATGTAAAATGATATGGATCATAGATGTTCAATTTTAGCTTCTTAGTCTTTAACTGACAAATTCGGTAACTTTATATTGTTTCCCATGAAGTCAATGAATTTTATGTAAGTGGTAAGTTTATGATGTTGTGCTGAGCCTAATCTAGCCCTGAGAAAACCAAAGTCTTCATCTCTATTGAGCGAGTATTTGGGCAGGAGCACAACTAAGCTGTCCTCCTAAAAGACACAGGAGCAACCCTAGGGAATTTACAAAACAAGCCAAAGTTCTCAACATGGCAGGGAACACTTCATTCCAAGAGAGAAAGATAGGGGAAAGCTCCTTCACTCCTTAGAAGGAGAATTCAGGGGCTGTTACAGTTTTGCAAAAAGTCTCCCACCCCTTTCCCTTTGGGGTTACATGCTTATTATACACTATCTCTTCTTTCAGCGATGTCCATCGTTGCTTTATATATTTTGAAGGTCTGTTGTTAGTTGCATAAATGTTTATAATTGCTGTATCTTCTTGCCCTGTTGAACCATTGTTAATATATAATATACTTTGCCTCTTACACATTTTTAAGTCTAATTTATCTGATAATACTATACCATCCTTGCTCTCTTTTTATTGTCATTTTCATCGTTGTTGTTCAGTCACTCGGTCCTGTCCAACAAGACCCCATGGACTGCAGCAAGCCAGGCTTCCCTGTCCTTCACCATTTCCCAGAGATTGCTCAAACTCATGTCTATTGAGTCAGTGATGACATGCAAACATCTTGCCCTCTGTCGTTCCCTTCTCCTCCTGCCTTCAATATCGGGGTCTTTTCCAATGAGTCAGTTCTTCACATCAGGTGGCCAAAGTATTGGAACTTCAGCATCAGTCCTTTCAATGAATATTCAGGATTGATTTCCTTTAGGATTTACTGGTTTGATCCCTTGTAGTCCAACGGACTCCCAAAAGTCTTCTCCAACACTACAGTTCAAGAGCATCAATTCTTAAGTGCTAGCTTTCTTTATGGTCCAACTCTCACATCCATACATGACTACTGGAAAAACAATAGCCTTGACTAGATGGACCTTTGTCTGCAAAGTAATGTCTCTGCTTATTAATATGCTGTCTAGGTTGGTCATAGCTTTTTTTCTAAGGTGCAAGTGTCTTTTAATTTCATGGCTGCAGTCACCATCTGCAATGATTTTGAAGCCCAAGAAAAAAAATAAAGTCTCTCACGGTTTCCTTTGTTTCCCCATCTATTTGCCAAGAAGAGATGGAATGGATGCCATGATCTTTGTTTTTAGAATGTTGAGTTTAAAGCCAGCTTTTTCACTCCCCTCTTTTACTTTCATCCAGAAGCTCTTTAGTTTCTCTTTGCTTTCTGCCTTAAGAGTGACATCATCTGCGTATGTGAGGTTATTGATATTTCTTCCATCAGTCTTGATACCAGCTTGCACTTCATCCAGCCCGGCATTTCACATGATGTACTCTGCATATAAGTTAAATAAGCAGGGTAACAATATACAGCCATGGTGCACACCTTTCCCAATTTTGAACAAGTCCGTTGTTCCATGTCTGGTTCTAACAGTTGCATCTTAACTTGCAAACAGATTTCTCAGGAGGCAGGTAAGGTGGGATGGTATTCCCATCTCTTTAAGAATTTTCCACAGTTTGTTTTCATCCACACAGCAAAGGCTTTAGCACAGTCAATAAAGCAGAAGTACATGGTTTTCTGTAATTCTCTTGCTTTTTCTATGATCCAACATACATTAGCTATTAATCTCTAGTTCCTAAGTTGAACTTAATTGATATTTATAGAGCCACAAGGTGAGCCTTGGTAAATTTAAAAGAGTCAAAATCATCTCAAGCATCTTTTCTGATGACAGCACTATGGGATTAGAAATAAACCACAAGAAAAAAAACTCTGAGAAATACAAACTTGTGGTGGCTAAACAACATGCTACTAAACAACTACTGGATCACTGAAGGAATAAAAAAATGCCTAGAGACAAATTAAAATAAAAGCTAAATGGTCCAAAACTTACGGGATGCAGCAAAAGCAGTTCAAAGAAGGAAGTTTATAGCAATACAATCTTACCTCAAGGAACATTTGAAATAAACAACTTAACCTCACACCTAAAACAACTAGAGAAAGAAGAACAAACAAAACCTAAAATTAGTAGAAGGAAGGAAATCGTAAATATCGGAGTAGAAATAAATGAAATAGAGACAAAGAAAACAATTGCAAAGATGAACGAAACTAAAAGCTGGTTCTCTGAAAAGATAAATAAGACTGATAAACCTTTAGCCAGACTCATCAAGAATAAAAGGGAGAGGACTCAGATCAGTAAAATTAAAGATGAAAATGGTTAAGTTACAACTGATGCCATACAAATACCAAGAATAAGAGACTACTGGGAACAACTGTATGCCAATAAAATGGACAACCTGGAAGAAATGGACAAGCTCTTAGAAGGGTACAGTCTCCCAAGACTGAACCAGTAAGAAACAGAAAATATATGAACAGACCAAGCACTGAAATTGAAACCGTGATTGAAAACTTCCCAACAAACAAGTCTAGGACCTGACGGCTTCACGGGTGAATTTTACCAAACATTTAGGGAAGAGTTATCAAACCTTTATCCCTCTGAAACTGTTCCAAAAAGTTGCAGAGAAAGGAAAACTTCCCAATTCATTTCATGAGGCCACCATCACCCTTATACCAAAACCAGACAAAGATACCACAAATAAAGAAAATTACAGGTTAATATCACTGATGAAGATAAATGTAAAAATACTCAACAAAATACTAGCAATCTGTATCCAACAATACATTAAAAAGATCATACATCATGATCAAGTGGGATTCATCCCAGGGATGCAAGGAACTTTCAACAACCACAAATCAGTCAGTGTGATACATCATATCAACAATTTGAATAATACCACATGATCATCTCAATAGATGCAGAAAAGGTTGTCAACAAAACTAAGCACCCATTTATGATAAAAAAAAAAAAAAAACTCTCCAGAAAGTGGGCCTAGAGGGTACACAGCTCAACATAATAAAGGCCTTATATGACAAACCTGGCACCCACTCCAGCACGCTTGCCTGGAAAATCCCATGGATGGAGGAGCCTGGTAGGCTGCAGTCCATGGGGTCACTAAGAGTTGGACACGACTGAGCGACTTCACTTTCACTTTTCACTTTCACGCATTGGAGAAGGAAATGGCAACCCACTCCAATGTTCTTGCCTGGAGAATCCCAGGGACAGGGGAGCCTGGTGGGCTGCCGTCTATGGGGTCGCACAGAGTCGGACACGACTGAAGCGACTTAGCAGCAGCAGCATGACAAACCTAAAGCTACCATCATCAGTTCAGTTCAGTTCAGTCTCTCAGTCATGCCCAACACTTTGCGACCCCATGGACTGCAGCATGCCATGCCTCCCTGTCCATCACCAACTCCCAGGTTTACTCAGACTCATGTCCACTGAGTCAGTGATGCCATCCAACCATCTCATCCTCTGTCGTCCCCTTCTCCTCCAACCATCAATCTTTCCCAGCATCAGGGTCTTTTCCAAGGAGTCAGTTTGCATTACGTGGCCAAAGGATTGGAGCTTCAGCTTCAGCATCAGTCCTTCCAATGAACATTCAGGGTTGATTTCCTTCAGGAAAGAACAGAATGATCTCTGTTCGTTTCCAAGGCAAACCATTCAGTATCACAGTAATCCAAGTCTATGCCCCAACCAGTAACGCTGAAGAAGCTGAAGTTGAACAGTTCTATGAAGACATACAAGACGTTTTAGAACTAACACCCAAAAAAGATGTCCTTTTCATTATAGGGGACTGGAATGCAAAAGTAGGAAGTCAAGAAACACCTGCGGTAACAGGCAAATTTGGCCTTGGACAACAGAATGAAGCAGGGCAAAGAGTTTTGCCAAGAAAATGCACTGGTCATAACAAACACCCTCTTCCAACAACACAAGAGAAAACTCTACACATGGACATCACCAGATGGTCAACACAAAAATCAGATTGATTATATTCCTTGCAGCCAGAGATGGATAAGCTCTATACAGTCAACAAAAACAAGACCAGGAGCTGACTGTGGCTCAGATCATGAACTCATTATTGCCAAATTCAGACTTAAATTGAAGAAAGTAGGGGAAACCACTAGACCATTCAGGTATGACCTAAATCAAATCCCTTATGACTATACAGTGGAAGTGAGAAATAGATTTAAGGGCCTAGATCTGATAGATAGAATGCCTGATGAACTATGGAATGAGGTTTGTGACATTGTAAAGGAGACAGGGATCAAGACCATCCCCATGGAAAAGAAATGCAAAAAAGCAAAATGGCTGTCTGGGGAGGCCTTACAAATAGCTGTGAAAAGAAGAGAAGCGAAAAGCAAAGGAGAAAAGGAAAGATATAAGCGTCTGAATGCAGAGTTCCAAAGAATAGCAAGAAGAAATAAGAAAGCCTTCCTCAGTGATCAATGCAAAGAAATAGAGGAAAACAACAGAATGGGAAAGACTAGAGATCTCTTCAAGAAAATTAGAGATACCAAGGGAACATTTCATGCAAAGATGGACTCAATAAAGGACAGAAATGGTATGGACCTAACAGAAACAGAAGATATTAAGAAGAGATGGCAAGAATACACAGAAGAAGTGTACAAAAAAATCTTCACAACCCAGATAATTACTATGGTGTGATCACTCACCTAGAGCCAGACATCCTGGAATGTGAAGTCAAGTGGGCCCTAGAAAGCATCACCACGAACAAAGCTAGTAGAGGTGATGGAATTCCAGTTGAGCTATACCAAATCCTGAAAGATGATGCTGTGAAAATGCTGCACTCAATATGCCAGCAAATTTGGAAAACTCAGCAGTGGCCACAGGACTGGAAAAGGTCAGTCTTCATTCCAGTCCCAAAGAAAGGCAATGCCAAAGAATGCTCAAACTTCCGCACAATTGCACTCATCTCACATGCTAGTAAAGTAATGCTCAAAATTCTCCAAGCCAGGCTTCAGCAATATGTGAACTGTGAACTTCCAGATGTCCAAGCTGGTTTTAGAAAAGGCAGAGGAACCAAAGATTAAATTGCCAACATCCGCTGGATCATGGAAAAAGCACGAGAGTTCCAGAAAAACATCTATTTCTGCTTTATTGACTGTGCCAAAGACTTTGACTGTGTGGATCACAATAAACTATGGAAAATTCTTCAAGAGATGGGAATACCAGACCACCTGACCTGCCTCTTGAGAAACCTATATGCAGATCAGGAAGCAACAGTTAGAACTGGACATGGAACAACAGACTGGTTCCAAATAGGAAAAGGAGTACATCAAGGCTGTATATTGTCACCCTGCTTATTTAACTTATATGCAGAGTACATCATGAGAAATGCTGGACTGGAAGAAACACAAGCTGGAATCAAGATTGTCAGGAGAAATATCAATAACCTCAGATATGCAGATGACATCACCCTTATGGCAGAAAGTGAAGAGGAACTAAAAAGCTTCTTGATGAAAGTGAAAGTGGAGAGTGAAAAAGTTGGCTTAAAAAAAGTTGCTCAACATTCAGAAAATGAGGATCGTGGCATCTGGTCCCATCACTTCATGGGAAATAGATGGGGAAACAGTGAAAACAGTGTCAGACGTTATTTTTCTGGGCTCCAAAATCACTGCAGATGGTGACTGCAGCCAGGAAATTAAAAGATGCTTACTCCTTGGAAGAAAAGTTATGAGCAACCTAGATAGCATATTAAAAAGCAGAGACATTACTTTGCCAACTAAGGTCTGTCTAGTCAAGGCTATGGTTTTTCCTGTGGTCATGTATGAATGTGAGAGTTGGACTGTGAAGAAGGCTGAGCACCGAAGAATTGATGCTTTTGAACTGTGGTGTTGGAGAACTCTTGAGAGTTGCTTGGACTACAAGGAGTTCCAACCAGTCCATTCTGAAGGAGACCAGCCCTGAGATTTCTTTGGAAGGAATGATGCTAAAGCTAAAACTCCAGTACTTTGACCACCTCATGCGAAGAATTGACTCACTGGAAAAGACTCTGATGCTGGGAGGGATTAGGGGCAGGAGGAGAAGGGGACGACAGAGGGTGAGATGGCTGGATGGCATCACTGACTGGATGGACGTGAGTCTGAGTGAACTCCGGGAGTTGGTGATGGACAGGGAGGCCTGGCGTGCTGCGATTCATGGGGTCACAAAGAGTCGGACACGACTGAGCGACTGAATTGAACTGAACTGAATTATGTGATGTCACACTGTCATGTCATTCTTTTATTTATTTGGGGTTATAAGTAATTGAAAATTTACAGAATATTGTAAAAGTAAAAACAGTTCATAAACACAAATATAACCTTTACCTAGATCCACCTACTGTTTGTGTTTCACCCTATTTCCTTTATCATGTATACCCTCTCTATATATTCACACACAAACTTACACAACACTTTTTCTGGGCAAATTGAGGGTAAGTTACATACATAAGCCACCATCCTGTGGTGGCTCAGACGGTAAAGCGTCTGCCTGCAGTGCAGGAGACCCAGGTTCGATCCCAGAGTTGGGAAGATCCCCTGGAGAAGGAAATGGCAACCCACTCCAGGACTCTTGCCTGGAAATTCCATGGACTGAAGAGCCTAGTAGGCTACAGTCCATGGGGTCGCAAAGAATCGCACACAACTGAGCTACTTCACTTTACATACATGAAGGCTCTTTCCCATAGCTAAGTTTGTATTTTATTAATAGAGATATCTCATATATAACCACAGTGCAATTATCATTAACTCTTTTCAGTGTAGCAGTGTAACTTTCTAGGGTCCACCAGCCTGGGAGTTCCACTCAGCTCAACTAGCATCCATAGTAAACTGAAATTTCTCTGGCTTTCATTCCTCCCATTATTAGGAGATTTCTTGTCCACATTTGAAGCCCATAATCCCCAGGGTACACCTGCTTACAATGTTCTACATCTGCATTCCACATCCATGCCAGCCCAACTCCTCTCAGCACTGTCCACTGCCCACACTCTGGCTGACCACTGACCCTGTGATACCTCATTTCCGCCACCTCTGCTGCTGGGGCTGCTTTGGGGGATCAGTTGCTGGTGCTCAGGATATTATTTCCTGTCCTTCCTGGGCCTCCAGCAGCATATCTTTTTGCTGTCCAAGATACAGGAGCCATCATGCTTGTTCAGTGCAGAGCACTGAACATACAAACTGCGCATACAAACCACTATCTAATCCAAGGCCTGGAATGTTATTAATAACTTACACTTACCCGTGCACTCTACTACATCACAACCATCTGAATTTATTTTCAGAGAGGACAGGGTTGGAGAGAGAGATGGAGAGAGGACTGATCTGTCTCCCATACATCTCTGCTGTTTGCTACAGCCATAGGGAAATGACCACTAATACCACTTAATCAGGCAATTTCTCAGGTAGTCATTTGTGTTGTTCACTGTGATTAATTCTCTTCTTTCTGGAGGCACAAGAAAGACTATGCCACTTCTCTGTGAAGTTAAGTGGGCCATGGGACTTGTCCTAGCCAAATAACGTAAGCACAAAGGGTCACTTTCACGCTGAAGCCTTTACCAGGCAGGGCACACGTCCACATCATCCTTTTTCCAGCCTCAGGAAATAACGCAAATACGGGGCCCTGGCTTGGTGGTATGTTTATGTCTGATGAGGCAACTAATCTTTGAGTTGGGAAGGATGGTGTTCTGTGCTCTGTTTTAGGGGAAATGCTACATGTGGTGCCTGTGGTGTCTCAGGAGGCGTGAGATGTACAGACTGCACCGGGGCGTTGAAGGAAGACCTCAGGGAAACAACGTCAGCGCTGCGTGTCAGCTGCCTTGGTTCTGTATCACAGAGGGGAGGGTCTGGGAGAAAAGGTGGTCGTTTTGCAAGCAGGAGTGAAAGGAATAACTAATTCTGGGTCTTCAACAGGCAAACGGTATGGGAAAATTTCCTTGATAAATCATCTTCTATCAGGACACACACACATAGAAGCCCTATATGTGTGTCCGACCAGTCGATTCCGACCCTTTGTGACTCATAGACTATAGCCTGGGGGGCTCCTCTGTCCATGGAATTTTGCAGGTAAGAATACTGGAGTTGGTTGCCATTTCCTCCCCCAGATAGATGGATACAGATACATACCACTCCCCAAATCTTTGTCTCTGTCCGCTTTAGTCAAGAACAAGTATATACTATTTAGTATCTCATGCACAATATAGTAAATAGTGGCAAAAACACAACCTAGCAACTGAGGGAGCTGAGAAATAGTATTCCTGCACTACACATCAAACTTCTAAAATTTTACTAGTAAAATTTGGGAGAATAAAGCAATACCTTTTTAATTGCGTTTAGACTGAGTATGTTTCTGAATTACTGTTCTCTCAAGTTCCAAAATACCAATATTTGGGGTATAATAACATATCTTAGTGTTTTTCAAGAATATGAAATCTGATTTTTGACATCTTAATTTATATATCCAAAGGAACAATTTGCATTAAAATTTCAAATTAAAACTACACTCCTTGAAAAAATTGTCACCATACCCATTGCTCACTTAAAACCCCATCTTGGTTTTACCCTACACTAGCATTTCAGTCTTACGGAATATAACAGTGTGCTGGGGTACTGAAAGCTTGTTTTCTACTAACTACATCCTAGTGGCAGACCCAGGTTTTAGGCCTAGTTATGGTCTATCCTTACAACTCTTTTAATTCTTACTCCTATACGTCTGAGAACTCTTTTTTTATGTTAGTTCACCCGGACTTTTTTAGTAATTCATTTCCTTCACGTCCTCAAAACAGAAAACGTTAGCTTAGCAAACAAGAGAAACAACCAACTTTTTCTTAAGAATTGCATACAAGATAAATAAATATTTGAAATGCGATGAAATCAAGTACATAATAAAAGCTTATCATGAAATTATATACAAGGAAGTAGTTGAGTTTGTCACTGGAAAAGGGAGATAAAAATTTGTTCTTGAAGGGTTCACTGTCTCCAGAGTATGAATAATGTCACACTTTTTGATCATGAGAGGCGTTTGTACTAAACCAAAGATTCACAAATCACCATCTGAAGATTGGGACAGGTCATGACAGTGTTAGGCATACAACATAAAAAATATAAGAACAAAAATATAGGTTTTCTATGTAACTAGATATATTCAAGCTAAAAAACTACATTTACTCTGTGACTGTGGCCTATTTTGGTGTTGTTAAAATACCTTTCATGTAAAAATAACACTGATAACATATGTTCTATTTTTGCTTTTTAATTTTTAATGGGAAATTTTTTTAAAATTTTGTAACAACTTTTTCTTGTTTCCCAAAATAAACTTTATGACAAGTCCTAAGTTATGATTCTGTGTTGAGCCTGGTCTAGTCTTGAGAAACCTGTCTTCATCTCCATGGGGCAAAATACGTAATCAGAGGCACCGCTGGGTTTTCCTCCTAAAAGACCCAGCAGCAATCCCCAGGGACTTTATAAAACACGGAAAGGATCCCAGCTTAACAGGGAATAGGGAGAGATAAGGGAAAGTTCCTTTGCTCTTTGGAAGGAGAATTCAGGGGCTGTTTTGGTTGTTATTAATTTTCCCACCTCTTTCCCTTTGGGGCTGCATGCCTATTGTAGAACTCTCTCTCAGTTAGGTCCATCTTTGCTTTATATATTATAATGGTATGTTACTAGTTGCATAAATGTTTATAATTCCTGTATCATTTTGCTGTACTGAACTTTATAAATGTATAATGTCCTTTGTCTCTTGCTACTTTTTTTAAATCTATTTTGTCTGATATTAGTATTAATATTTGCATGGAATATCTTTTTCCTGCCTTTCACTTTTCTTCACTTTCAATCTATTTGCATCTTCAGATCTAAAATGAGTCTCTTGGAGATATAGAGTTGGATCATGACTTTTTTTTAACGTTCGGCTGTGCTGGGTCTTTGCTGCTGTGCACAGGCTTTCTCTAGTTGCGGCGAGCAAGGGCTACTTTCTACGTGTGGTGAACGGGCTTCTCACTGTGGTGGCTTCTCTTGTGCAGCGCAGGCGCTAGGTGTGTGGGCTTCAGCGGGTGTGGCACACAGGCTTAGTTGCTCCATGGAATGTGGTATCTTCCTGTACCAGGGATCGAACCTACGTCCCCTGCATTGGCAGGCAGATTCTTAACCACTAGACCACCAGGGACATCCTGATCATGATTTTTTAATTCATTCTGCCATCTCTGTCTTTTTATTCGAAAATTTAATTCATGAATATTTAAAGTAATTGCTGACAAGAGGGGATTTACTTCTTTCATTTTTTTCTGTTTTCTATATACCTTACAGGTTTTCATTTCTCCATTGTTGTACAGCAGAAACCAACACAACATTGTAAAGCAAATCTCCTCACTAAAAAGAAAAAAAAAAAAGATTTTCCTTTCTCATCACCTGAATTACTGTCTTCTTTTGTGTTCAGTTGGTATTTTTCTTGTAGGGAAACATTTAAATTCTTTTCTCATTTTCTTTTGTGTATATTCTATACTATTTAATTTGTGCTCAACATGAAGATTACATGTAACCTGCTAAAGTTATAATGCCATATTTGATTTTTAACAGCTTAACTTCAGTATTATACAACTCTTTCTTTATAGCTCTGCCCCCAATCCTTTCTGTTGCTGATGTCGCAAAATTACATCTTTATACATGGTGTGTCCTAAAACTTAAACTAATAATGTTTTTAATGCATTAATCTCTTAGACTGTGTAGAAAAAGTGTACTCATAGTGTTTGGATAATTTGCTTACAGGTATGTCTCTCCCTGCCATTCCCTTGACTTCACCCTCCAACCCACTGTACTCTACAACTCAATGAACATATTGTTTTCATCTGTTTCAGAGTTTACCACAATTCACAGTATAGTGGGAGAAGGCAACAGCACACCACTCCAGTACTCTTGCCTGGAAAATCCCATGGACGGAGGAGCCTGGTAGGCCGCAGTCCATGGGGTCGCTAAGAGTCGGACACGACTGAGTGACTTCCCTTTCACTTTTCACTTTCATGCATTGGAGAAGGGAATGGCAACCCACTCCAGTGTTCTTGCCTGGAGAATCCCAGGGACGGGGGAGCCTGGTGGGCTGCCGTCTATGGGGTCGCAGAGAGTCAGACAAGACTGAAGTGACTTAGCAGCAGCATAGTATAGTGATTATTCAGCAAAAGTGTCCCAAAATCTCTTTTTATTTTTTTTTTTTTTTTTTTTATTCTTCCAATTTTATTTTATTTTTAAACTTTACATAATTGTATTAGTTTTGCCAAATATCAAAATGAATCCGCCACAGGTATACATGTGTTCCCCATCCCGAACCCTCCTCCCTCCTCCCTCCCCATACCATCCCTCTGGGCCGTCCCAGTGCACCAGCCCCAAGCATCCAGCATCATGCATCGAACCTGGACTGGCAACTCGTTTCCTACATGATCTTTTACATGTTTCATTGCCATTCTCCCAAATCTTCCCACCCTCTCCCTCTCCCACAGAGTCCATAAGACTGTTCTATACATCAGTGTCTCTTTTGCTGTCTCGTACACCGGGTCCAAAATCTCTTTTTAATAATTGAGTAAAACAGAACTGAAGTAGATTTTTCAAAACTCTTCAGTTCAGTTCAGTTCCGTCGCTCAGTAGTGTCTGACTCTTTGCAACCCCATGAATCGCAGCATGCCAGGCCTCCCTGTCCATCACCAATTCCCGAAGTTCACTCAGACTCACGTCCATCGAGTCAGTGATGCTATCCAGCCATCTCATCCTCTTTCGTCCCCTTCTCCTCCTGCCCCCAGTCCCTCCCAGCATCAGAGTCTTTTCTGATGAGTCAACTCTTCCCATGAGGTGGCCAAAGTACTGGAGTTTCAGCTTTAGCATCATTCCTTCCAAAGAAATCCCAGGGCTATTTCCTTCAAAACTCTTAAAAATATAATAATAGTTAACAAGTATCAAGCAGTTATCACAATCCAGGCACTCTTTTAAGGACTGCAATGCTATTTCATTTAATATTTATAAAAAACAACAACTGAGGACTTTACTATTATTATCTGTACTTTATTAATGTCTATATGACCTGTATTCAGTTAAAAAAAACTAAGACTCTGATATATTGATAAATTTCTAAGGGCCAGGTGAATTTCAGGAACCATGATTTGGACTAAATACACTTATGAACATTTTTTAATGTATTGTCCACCTGGAACTTTCTGCCAGTTTTTGTTTCTACCTGTAGAGAATTAGAGAATCCATTTATTTCTCTTTTTTTAATAGGCATAATTGACATACTATATTAGTTTTAGGTATACAACATAGCAATTCAACAATTATGGTCTGCAATATCAACTGCAATATGGTTACCACAGTAAGTCTAGTTACCATCTGTTACCTTACAAAGTTAACAAATACCCTACATTAATTAATGACTAAGTACATTATATTCCCATGACTTACTTTTTTTTTTTTCTCTTCCACATTGTTTTTTTAATAGGCATAATTGACATACTATATTAGTTTTAGGTATACAACATAGCAATTCAACAATTATGGTCTGCAATATCAACTGCAATATGGTTACCACAGTAAGTTTAGTTACCATCTGTTATCTTATAAAGTTAACAAATCAGATCAGATCAGATCAGATCAGGCGCTCAGTCGTGTCCGACTCTTTGCGACCCCATGAATCGCAGCATGCCAGGCCTCCCTGTCCATCACAAACTCCCAGAGTTCACTCAGACTCACGTCCATCCAGTCAGTGATGCCATCCAGCCATCTCATCCTCTGTCGTCCCCTTCTCCTCTTGCCCCCAATCCCTCCCAGCATCAGAGTCTTTTCCAATGAGTCAACTCTTCTCATGAGGTGGCCAAAGTACTGGAGTTTCAGCTTTAGCATCATTCCTTCCAAAGAACACCCAGGGCTGATCTCCTTCAGAATGGACTGGTTGGAACTCCTTGCAGTCGAAGGGACTCTCAAGAGTCTTCTCCAACACCACAGTTCAAAAGCATCAATTCTTCAGCGCTCAGCCTTCTTCACAGTCCAACTCTCACATCCATACATGACCACTGGAAAAACCATAGCCTTGACTAGACAAACCTTTGTTGGCAAAGTAATGTCTCTGCTTTTGAATATGCTGTCTAGGTTGGTCATAACTTTCCTTCCAAGGAGTAAGCGTCTTTTAATTTCCTGGCTGCAGTCACCATCTGCAGTGATTTTGGAGCCCCCCAAAAATAACGTCTGACACTGTTTCCACTGTTTCCCCATCTATTTCCCATGAAGTGATGGGACTGGATGCCATGATCTTCGTTTTCTGAATGTTGAGCTTTAAGGCAACTTTTTCACTTTCCATTTTCACTTTCATGAAGAGGCTTTTGAGTTCCTCTTCACTTTTGGCCATAAGGGTGGTATCATCTGCATATCTGAGGTTATTGAGATTTCTCCTGGCAGTCTTGATTCCACCTTGTGCTTCTTCCAGCCCAGCATTTCTCATGATGTACTCTGAATATAAGTTAAATAAACAGGGTGACAATATACAGCCTTGACGAACTCCTTTTCCTATTTGGAACCAGTCTGTTGTTCCATGTCCAGTTCTAACTGTTGCTTCCTGACCTGCATACAAATTTCTCAAGAGGCAGATCAGGTGGTCTGGTATTCCCATCTCTTTCAGAATTTTCCACAGTTGATTGTGATCCACACAGTCAAAGGCTTTGGCATAGTCAATAAAGCAGAAATAGATGCTTTTCTGGAACTCTCTTGCTTTTTCCATGATCCAGCGGATGTTGGCAGTTGGATCTCTGGTTCCTCTGCCTTTTCTAAAACCAGCTTGAACATCAGGAAGTTCATGGTTCACATATTGCTGAAGCCTGGCTTGGAGAATTTTGAGCATTACTTTACTAGCATGTGGGATGAGTGCAATTGTGCGGAAGTTTGAGCATTCTTTGGCATTGCCTTTCTTTGGGATTGGAATGAAAACTGACCTTTTCCAGTCCTGTGGCCACTGCTGAGTTTTCCAAATTTGCTGGCATATTGAGTGCAGCACTTTCACAGCATCATCTTTCAGGATTTGGAATAGCTCAACTGGAATTCCATCACTTCCACTAGCTTTGTTCGTGGTGATGCTTTCTAGGGCCCACTTGACTTCACATTCCAGGATGTCTGGCTCTACGTCAGTGATCACACCATCGTGATTATCTGGGTTGTGAAGATCTTTTTTGTACAGTTCTTCTGTGTATTCTTGCCATCTCTTCTTAATATCCTACATTAATTAATGACTAAGTACATTATATTCCCATTACTTACTTTTTTTTTTCTCTTCCACATTGGTTTTCATGTGGTATTTGCTTTTTATTGTAGAGAGTGTTGAAAATTCTCTAGTTCTTTTTTTTTTTTTTTGCTTTACAATATTATATTTGTTTTGCAATACACCAACATGCATCCACCACGGGTGTACACGCGTTCCCATCCTGAACCCCCCTTCCACCTCCCTCCCCATACCATCCCTGTGAGTCATCCCAGTGCACCAGCCCCAAGCTTCCTGTAGCCTGTATCGAACCTGGACTGGCGATTTGTTTCTTATATGATATTATACATGTTTTAATGCCATTCTCCCAAATCATCCCCCTCCCCTCCACAGAGTCCAAAATACTGTTCTATACATCAGTGTCTCTTTTGCTGTCTCGCATACAGGGTTGTCGTTACCATCTTTCTAAATTCCATATATATGAGTTAGTATACTGTATTGGTGTTTTTCTTTCTGGCTTACTTCACTCTGTATAATAGGCTCCAGTTTCATCCACCTCATTAGAACTGATTCAAATGCATTCTTTTTAATGGCTGAGTAATACTCCATTGTGTATATGTACCACAGCTTTCTTATCCATTCGTCTGCTGATCGACATCTAGGTTGCTTCCATGTCCTGGCTATTATAAACAGTGTTGCGATGAACATTGGGGTACATGGGTCTCTTTCAATTCTGGTTTCCTCAGTGTGTATGCGCAGCAGTGGGATTGCTGGGTCGTATGGCAGTTCTATTTCCAGTTTTTTAAGGAATCTCCACACTGTTCTCCATAGTGGCTGTACTAGTTTGCATTCCCACCAACAGTGTAAGAAGGTTCTCTTTTCTCCACATCCTCTCCAGCATTTATTGCTTGTAGACTTTTGGATCGCAGCCATTCTGACTGGCATGAAATGGTACCTCATTGTGGTTTTGATTTGCATTTCTCTAATAATGAGTGATGTTGAGCACCTTTTCATGTGTTTGTTAGCCATCTGTATGTCTCCTTTGGAGAAATGTCTGTTTAGTTCTTTGGCCCATTTTTTGATTGGGTCATTTATTTTTCTGGAATTGAGCTGCAGGAGTTGCTTGTATATTCTTGAAATTAGTTCTTTGTCAGTTGCTTCATTTGCTATTATTTTCTCCCATTCTGAAGGCTGTCTTCACCTTGCTTATAGTTTCTTTGGTTGTGCAGAAGCTTTTAATTTTAATTAGATCCCATTTGTTTATTTTTGCTTTTATTTCCAATATTCTGGGAGGTGGGTCATAGAGGATCCTGCTGTGATGTATGTTGGAGAGTATTTTGCCTATGTTCTCCTCTAAGAGTTTTAGTTTCTGGTCTTATGTTTAGATCTTTAATCCATTTTGAGTTTGCTTTTGTGTATGGTGTTAGAAAGTGTTCTAGTTTCATTCTTTTACAAGTGGTTGACCAGTTTTCCCAGCACCACTTGTTAAAGAGATTGTCTTTTCTCCATTGTATAGTCTTGACTCCTTTGTCAAAGATAAGTGTCCATATGTGCGTGGATTTATCTCTGGGCTTTCTATTTTGTTCCATTGATCTATATTTCTGTCTTTGTGCCAGTACCATACTGTCTTGATGACTGTGGCTTTGTAGTAGAGCCTGAAGTCAGGCAGGTTGATTCCTCCAGTTCCATTCTTCTTTCTCAAGATGGCTTTGGCTATTCGAGGTAAGCCACTGCTCCAGCACCACCTGCAACTCAGTGCTTGCCATGCTGTCCTCATGGCAGTGGTGAGAGACCCGGCCGAGGAACTGCTACTTTTTTATAACTGTAAAAAGTTATAAATTTACATCTTAACCCCTTCATCTGTTTCACTCTCCCACCCCACTTCTCCTCTGGCAACTACCAATCTGTCCTAAAAGAGTCCATTTTTTGTTTGTTTGTTTGTTTGTTTTCTTTTTTTACCTCACTGTGTGGCTTGAGGGATCTTAGTTCCTTAACCAGGGATAGAACCCCAGGGATAGAACCCATGCCCCCTGCAGTGGAAGCATGATGTCCTAACCACTAGACCACCAGGGCATTCCTAAGAGTCCATTTCGTGAACCTCTTGTCAAGGATTATATTTAGCTGCAAATAATAAAAAAAAAAAAACTATCACAGCAGCTTAAATAATTCAGTGGATTTATTTATCACAAAATAAAAATTCTAGGGGTAGGCAACGAAGGACTAGTGTGAGACTCAACTACTTTAAGAGGGTACTTGACTTCTTTGATATTCCTACTTCACATTCTATTGCACATAATTTTTTTTCAGCCTCCTGATCACAGAATGGCTACTGTCTCTCCAATCATCCTATCTGTTTCCAGGGATAAACAAGAATAAAAGATGAACAAAGAACATTTAGACTTCTACTCACTAGCACTTGTACAATGGCAACTCTAGATACTAAGGAGTCTGAGAATTTTAATATTTTGTACTGACATTAGAAGAAAGGGGGAAAACTGGGATTGGAATGATGCGCTGAGTTCACTACTAGAAACTATGATTTATCAATTTTATCAAATTTATCAGTTTTTGTCAATTTCAATTTTTTAAAAAACGCAAACTTGTCATCTACATTTCTTTGATTATTAATGAAGTGGAATAATGGTGATTTTGTGGAATATTGATCTTGGTTTTACTAAACATAGAAAATAATTTAGAAATAATGGTAATCACTTCTGCCTTCCTGGCCATGCCACATAGCTTGCAGGATCTTAGTTCTCCAACTCGGGCCCTTGACAGTGAAAACTTGAAGCCCTAACCACTGGACCACAGAGAATTCCCAACCTTTAAATATGTAAACCCATGCTCAGCTCACTGGCCATAAAAAACAGGTCATGGGCAATGGTTTGTAAACCCCTGATCTTGACAAGAATAAAGCATTAGTGTTATTCCCCTCTGTTTTCAAATCTGCCTGCCTTCTTCTGGAATTTATCACATGACTTGGTCTGGGTAAAATCTCAGTATATTATTATCAAATTGTTGCAGGAAGGGGGACCCCTTCCAGGGCCCGAAACTGGGCTCTTGTCTAACACTCAGAAATGAATTGTCCGAGGAGACACATGTGCTGACAAAGCAAGAGATGTTATTGGGAAAGAGCACCCGGGTGGAAAGCAGTAGGGTAAAGGAACCCAGGAGAACTGCTCTGCTGCGTGGCTCGCAGTCTCAGGTTTTATGGTGATGAGATTAGTTTCTGGGTGGTCTTTGGCCAATCATTCTAATTCAGGGTCTTTCCTGGTGACGCACGCATCGCTCAGCCAAGATGGATGCTAGCGAGAGGGATTCTGGGAAGTGGACGGACGTGCGGTGTCTCCTTTCGACCTTTCCGGAACTCTCCCAGTTGGTGGTGGCTTATTAGTTCCGTATTCCTTATCAGGATCTCCTGTCATAAAACAACTCATGCAAATGGTTACTATGGTGCCTGGGCAGGGTGGGCGGTCTTAATCAATCTGCTTCTCCTAACAACTTCCCCCTGAGAGACTCAAGATAACTTCTTGGGAATTGGGGCGGAGGTCTCTTTCTTCTGTAACTTCTTCCTGCTGTGCATGGGCGTAGGCCTGCCTAGCAGAGCAGAAGTTTTTCTCTACCTGATCTAAGTAGAGGTGTTCCACATCTGAAACCAGCTTCCACCCTTGTAGTAACAGCAATTTAGTTTGAAACTGTTGGCCCCTCTCAGAGATGAAATAGACAAGGGCCAAACAAGAGACCTAACAGGATGGTCATCTCTGGTCCCCGGAAACAGAAGGCAACATTTGGGGTGCGGGTTGCAGGGTTTGTGGCCCTTTTTGATTGGTTGGTGGTGAGGCAACAATTGTGTTCCAGGAATCTTGTGCTCAGTCTGAAGTTACCATCCTCCACCTGGGTGGGGGCTCAAAGACACTGCTATGCATATTTCTTTGAGTAGGAACCAGGACTCTCTCCGGAGGCCGTACCAACCTTTGACTGTTTCTCCTGTTTCTGTATCCCCTCGCTTCCCCGATTAGTAATTGTTTGAATCCACCCTTTGGAACTCAGGGAAGGTGAAGGAGGCTGAATGAAGCCTATATCCTACAGACAAGCAATGGAGAACACAGAACTGATCTCTACTCCAGAGTCCCACAGAGTTCTACTCAGTTTTAATTTAGGGAACTAGGCAACTATGACTGTGATAACTTCCTGTCAAAACGGGGCATAGGACTGCCTCAGCTTGGAGTGTAGACACTGAATTGGAAGTGTTTCTGAGTTCCAAGTTCTAGATCTGAGTCTTGTATGATTAAAATCTCAATCCCTTGGTCTGCCGTTTTGGTGTAACAGACCCAATTAGAAGTAGTTGGAGGAGTGATAACTGGAATTTAGTAGACAAAATAAATCTCATTTCTTTTTAGAAGAATAGGCCTGAAATCCAGTCTGGACCTGGCACTTCAGGGAGACTTGTAGCCAGGTAGCCAGTTGCCCAGTTTTATAAAAAGTCAGGTTGCCAGTTACTAGCTTCCAGCAGACATTGTTTTGAGAATGGTGGCATCCAAGCCTGACACGACTCAGAAAACTCAAGTGTTGGATATAGGGAGAGAGACTTCTGCTCTGCTAGGCAAGCCTATGCCCATGCACAGCAGGAAGAAGTTACAGAAGAAAGAGACCTCCGCCCCAATTCCCAAGAAGTATCTTGAGTATGAAGTCTCTCAGAGGGGAGTTGTTAGGGGAATCACACTGATTGAGACCGCCCACCCTGCCCAGGCACCATAGTAACCATTTGCATGAGTTGTTTTATGACAGGAGATCCTGATAAGGAATACGGAACTAATAAGCCACCACCAACTGGAAGAGTTCCGGAAAGGTCAAAAGGAGACACCACGTGTCCGTCCACTTCCCAGAATCCCTCTCACTAGCATCCATCTTGGCTGAGTGATGCCTTCATCACCAGGAAAGACTCTGAATTAGAATGATTGGCCAAAGACCACCCAGAAACTAATCTCATCACCATGAAACCTGAGACTGTGAGCCACGCAGCAGAGCTGTTCTCCTGGGTTCCTTTACCCTACTGCTTTCCACCCGGGTGCCCTTTCCCAACAAAATCTCTTGCTTTGTCAGCACATGTGTCTCCTCGGACAATTCATTTCTGAGTGTTAGACAAGAGCCCAGTTTCGGGCCTTGGAAGGGGTCTGCCTTCCTGAAAAAATACTGCTGAGTCATGCATAGGGGATGGGGCCATCACCATAGCCTCTATCTCCCCACATCTGCCATCAGCAGCTGAACAGTAGAGAGGCTGGCCCATCAAATGCCTGATGCACTGAACCACAGAGTAGGACACCACCCAGGGTGCTCCTTTAAGTGACTGATGTGCCGATCTACAGAGTAGGACCCCAGACGGCGGGGGGCCCTTTATGTGCCTGATGCACCAAACAACAGAGAGGGACCCCAGGCAAGGGAGCCCTCTGAGTGCCTGAACAGGCAGAGCTATGGAGAAAGACTGGCCAAAGAGGCCTTCTGATCGCCAGCTACAAAAGGCTCGAAAAAAGACCATGATAGGGCCATAACTCCTGCAGTAGAGGCAGTCCATGTCCCTGCACACTTGGCGCTGCCAGGGTCCCTGCAAGCCAAGCAGCTGCACCACCTTCATGCTCAACTCTCACTAGGGCAGAGCTGCCACAGGCAAAAAAACGTCTTGCTTCTATGCACACAGGGTTGCTTGGGTCATGTCCAGCTCTGTGACCCTGTGGACTGTGGCCCACCAGGCTTCTCTTTCAGGGAGGGGTGTTCTCCAGGCAAGATTACTGGAGGGTATTGGCCATTACTGGTTGCCATACCCTTCCAGAGCATTGTATTCCCTGCTGCCCTAGCCACCAACCCCCCAAAGTACCTGGTGATGCGAGAACCCCTGTGACCCAAGCAGCTGCACCACCTCCTCACTTGACCCTCACAGGAGCAAACCCAAGCCCTCCAGGGCAGCCTCAGGAGGAAACTCCAGTGGACGACCCACATGTAGAGGTAGAAGTAAAACCACAATTGAAACTCAGGAGTAGTGTGGCTAAGGAAGAAGACCCAAAACCTTCCCACCAGCTGTACAAGCTGCAGATTAAATCCACACGATCAACTAGGCAGACTCTGTGTCTATGGAATATATAAAAGGTCATTGAAAGCTCCCACACAAGAAGTTCTGATAGCGCTAGTTCTGATAGCTATGGACATTGGAGGCAAGAATACAGGAGTAGAACCAGATTACAATATGAGCTGCCCTCACAGCAGGTCCAGAGATCTGCACAGTGTTGGAAGGCATCCTAGGGAGGTGAAGTGGACTGTGACTCCCAGAGAGGGAAACGGCTCTGACAGCAGTGACTCAAGAAAAGCATTTATTATTCTTATGTTTTGACTTGTTTTGTAGATTCTTTTGGATTTTTCCCCCTGCTTTTTCCCCCTCTGTTGTAGTTGTTGGTTTTATTGGCATTATGAAATCTAATTAAGATTTGAGCTTTTTTTTTTTCCTCAGTCACATTTTTTATCATTGTTATAAACCTCTGCCTCTACATTGGGCTTTTGCAGTTCTGTGGAGTTTCCCTTTTTTTCTCTCTCTTTTTTTTAATTTTAAGTTTTCAAACCTATTATTTTTTCTACAGTTATTCCTTTGTTTACTTTTCCTCCTGTTCTTTTCCCCTAGCAGTTAATCTTTAATGTATATAAATCTTCTTTATCTACTTCTATTTGACATTGTATATCCATTCTTTCTTTCTTTCCTTTCTTCTCACATATTTGTTAGTTTTATTTTCATTGCTTTATTCCCCAATTGGCATCTTGCTTTAGTTTGATTTTCCAGTTTGTGCTTTAGTTAGTTTTGTTCTGAGAGATATACTTTTTGGTTTCCTTTGTTATCCAGGTCAATCTATTGTACTTTACTTTTGTTGGACTGTTTTGATTTTGCTTATGGGTGTATATGTATATATGTATATTCAGTCACACTTTTTATTGTCGTTATAAACTTCTGCCTCTACGCTGGGCTTTTGCACTTCTGTGAAGTTTTCCTTTTTTTTTTTTTTCCTTTTTCTTTCTTCTTCCTTTTTTTTATTTCGTTTTTTATCATTTTAATTTATAATTTTTAAACCTATTAAACTTTTTCTACATTTATTCTTTGTTTTCCTTTCCTACGGTTCGTTTCCCCTTGCAGTTAATCTTTAATGTATATAAATCTTCATCTGCCTCTATTTAACTTTGCATATCTATTCTTTCTTTATTTCCTTTCTTTCCTTTCCTCTCAACATATTTGTTAATTTTGTCTTCATTGTTTTTTTCCCCACGTGGCACCTTGCTTTAATTTTATTTTCCAGGTTGTGCTTCAGTCAGTTTTTCTTCCTAACTGGTAAATATGATTTTTGATTTCCTTTGTTTGCCAGGTCAATCTACTGTACTTCTTTTTTTGTTGGACTGTTTTGACCTTGCTCATGGGCATATATGTATATGTGTATATTCCATTATTTTAATTATTACTTGTCTGATTTTGTAACTGCCATTTGTCTGGGGTTCACCTTTGGTTTCTTGTTTTTGGATATTTGTTTTAATCTCACTTAATGCCATAACAAACCACTTGTGGAACATCATTCCTGACCAAGATCCAGCCCTGAGACTTTGGAGTGGGAGTACTGACTCCAAGACCCTAGACTATCAGAGAACTAACCCTCAGTTCAGTTCAGTCACTCAGTCGTGTTCGACTCTTTGCGACCCCATGAATCGCAGCACACCAGGCCTCCCTGTCCATCACCAACTCCCGGAGTTTACCCAAACTCATATCCATCGAGTCGGTAATGACATCCAGCCATCTCATCCTCTGTTGTCCCCTTCTCCTCCTGCCCCCAATCCCTCCCAGCATCAGGGTCTTTTCCAATGAGTCAACCCTTCGCATGAGGTGGCCAAAGTATTGGAGTTTCAGCTTCAACATCAGTCCTTTCAATGAACACCCAGGACTGATCTCCTTTAGGATGGACTGGTTGGATCTCCTTGCAGTCTAAGGGATTCTCAAGAGTCTTCTCCAACACTACAGTTCAAAAGCATCAATTCTTTGGCACTCAGCTTTCTTCACAGTCCAACTCTCACATCCATACATGACCACTGGAAAAACCATAGCCTTGACTAGACGGACCTTTGTTGGCAAAGTAATGTCTCTGCTTTTCAATATGCTATCTAAGTTGGTCATAACTTTTCTTCCAAGGAGTAAGCGTCTTTTAATTTCATGGCTGCAGTCACCATCTGCAGTGATTTTGGAGCCCAAAAAAATAAAGTCTGACACTGTTTGCACTGTTTCCCCATCTATTTGCCATGAAGTGATGGGACTCGATGCCATGACCTTAGTTTTCTGAATGTTGAGCTTTAAGCCAACTTTTTCACTCTCCTCTTTCACTTTCACCAAGAAGCTCTTTAGTTCCTCTTCACTTTCTGCCATAAGGATGGTGTCATCTGCATATCTGAGGTTATTGATATTTCTCCCGGCAATCTTGATTCCAGCTTGTGCTTCTTCCAGCCCAGTGTTTCTCATGATGTACTCTGCATATAAGTTAAATAAGCAGGGTGACAACCATAAGAGATGATAAACATTTTTTTCTTTGGTGATGTTCCTAACCAAAGAAATGGTGATGAATCAGACTTAGGAAACGAACTTATGGTTGCTGACAGCTAAAGAGATAGTCAGGGAGTTTGGGAAGGACACGTACACATTGCTATATTCAAAATGGATAACCAATAAGAACCTATTGTGTAGCACATGCAACTCTACTCAAGCTTCTCTGCCAGCCTGGATGGGAGAGGGGTTTGGGGAAGAACAGATACATGTATATGTATGGCTGAGTCCCTTCACTGTTCACCTGGAACTATCACAACACGGTTAATCAGCTATACCCCAATATAAAATACAAAGTTTAAAGTTTGGGAAAAAGAAAAAAAGAAATGGTCGTGAGTGATGTTCCTCTTAGAGGAAGGGCTAGAAATGCTGTACAGGCCTGTGTACAACCTACAGGCCCAATGATTGGCAGCATGCCTTCAGCCTGAGACTCTCACATTCTGCCGTTTAAAAGAGGAGTCCGATCCTCATCCAGTTAAAAGGAACGCTTAGTCCTGCAAGAGAATATTGTCACATCTGGCTCTAGTGAACCTGAAGTGCCTAAATGCAGAGTGCTGTTACTTCACTGAACTCCAAAGAACAAGTTGTGTTTGCTTTGCACCTCTTCCATAATGCATAGTATGGTAAATTTCAGTTTGAGATTTGCTTTCCTTGTAATATATCAGTTCAACAGGGGAGGCTGTGGAAAAGGAGACCCATAGCCTTCACTACATCAAATCATCAAGATCACTTACACCTACCAAAAAGAACTCGACAACTGTGAACAATCAATTTGGCTTAGGTCAGTTTACAAACACATCCTTAATGACTCATTGTCTATAAATAATCTCAAACCATGGTTTTCTCTCAAGGGTGATATTTCAGACAGTCTCATTGGATAGATCCCTTTGACATCTCTATATAGTCATTAGTTGAAGAACACACTAAGGTACCTGGGACCACACCTGTTTTTACTCACTATTCTATTCTCTGTGTGTGCCATGCAGTAAGTGTTCAATAAAAACTATTAAATGTATGCTTTAACAAATGAATATGTAACATATTTTAGCCAGAATGTTCCCAAGTCCAAATCTTCCAACTTTCATTGGACCAAAAAAAAAAAAAATCTGCTGACTCAATTTCCTGTGCTACATACTCTGGAAAAACCCCATGCCCTCTCTGAGAGTTCAAGGGATTCCCAGGGGCCCCTCATGGCTACCTCTGGCTCTGACTTCTTGTTCTTGCTGAATTCTCTCACGTCTCTCCTCCCACACAGTTCTCACCTTACACTATATATAGAACCAAGTATGAAGCCTCTCCTTTTATCTGCAAAACATCACCAATCCAAGGCAGTTGTTGAGATTGCTACTGAAGGTTTTTGGATAATAGAGAGGAATTACTACTGCCAGCCCCAAAAATAAATAAAAATGAGATATTAGACATCTCTGTTCTCATGTTCCTCAGCATCCCTGAAACAAGGAACCTCCTACTGCTGAATTTCCCCCTCAGAAGAGTAACCCTGCCTCTGGCTCCCAGAGCTATAACGGCCTCTCGCTAACCTCCGACATCAATCACTAACTTGCCAACGTTGTCTTATACAGGGAAGCCTACCTCTTCTTTGCTGCACCATCTCCTGTCTAGGCTGAGTTTTTGCAAGCAAAGTGGCCTGATTAGATGTTTTTTCTAACCCAGGAATTTATATCTCTCCCTCTAGGCCTTGCTCTATACAAGAGCATTTACTGTATATATTCTATGAACCAGTTGTCCTAATAGATGCCAGGATATAAAATGAATAAGAGCTTTCATGGTGGCTCAGTGGTAAAGAATCCACCTGCCAATGTAGGAGACACAGAAGATGCGGGTTTGTATCTTCTGGTTCATAGAATATATACAGTAAATGCTCTTGTATATAGCATAACCAATCTGACTGCTATTAACAAAGTACAACATGTTGAAGCTGAAGATGGAGACTGACTTCATTTTACTTCATTTTAATATAAACAGCCAGCTGGGTCATTGTTATACATACTGATCTCCAAACCTCCCTAACTATCCCTTCCCTCCACCCTTCCCCCCTGGTAACCATAAATTTGTTCTTTAAGTCTGTGAGTCTATTTCTATTTTTGTATATAAGTGTATTTGTATCATTTCTTTTTAGATTCTACATATAAGGGATATGGGATATCATACTTTTTTTTCTCTGTCTGACTTACTTCTCTGTCACTCAATATCACAATCTCTAGGTACATCCATGTTGTTGCAAATGGCATTACTTCATTCTTTTTAATGGCTGGGTAATATTCCACTGTATACATGTACCACTTCTTCCTTATCCATTCCTTTATCAATGGGAATTTAGGTTTCTTCCATGCCTTGGCTACTGTAAACATATTGCAATAAACACTGGGGTGCATGTATCCTTCCAGACCATGTTTTCCTCCAGATGTATACCCAGGAGTGGGGTTGCAGAGTCATGTGGTAACTCTAGCTTTTTTAGCTTTTTTAAGGAACCTCCATACTATTCTCCATAGTAGCTATACCAATTTACATTCCCACCAACAGTGCAGGAGGGTTCTCTTCTCTCCACACCCTCTTCAGCACTTAATGTTTGTGAATTTTTTGATGATAGCCATTTTACTGGTGTGAGTTGATATCTCATTGTAGTTTTGATTTGCATTTCTCTAATAACTAGCAGAAAGTGAAGAGGAAGTAAAAAGCCTCTTGATGAAAATGAAAGAGGAGAGTGAAAAAGTTGGCTTAAAGCTCAACATTCAGAAAACTAAGATCATGGCATCCAGTCCCATTACTTCATGGGAAATAGATGGGGAAACAGTGGAAACAGTGTCAGACGTTATTTTTGGGGGGCTCCAAAATCACTGCAGATGGTGATTGCAGCCAGGAAATTAAAAGACACTTACTCCTTGGAAGGAAAGTTATGGCCAACCTAGATAGCATATTCAAAAGCAGAGGCATTACTTTGCCAACTAAAGTCCATCTAGTCAAGGCTATGGTTTTTCCAATGGCCATGTATGGATGTGAGAGTTGGATTGTGAAGAAAGCTGAGCGCCGAAGAATTGATGCTTTTGAACTGTGGTGTTGGAGAAGACTCTTGAGAGTCCCTTGGACTGCAAGGAGATCCAACCAGTCCATTCTGAAGGAGATCAGCCCTGGGTGTTCTTTGGAAAGAATGATGATAAGTTGAAACTCCACTACTTTGGCCACCTCATGTGAAGAGTTGACTCATTGGAAAAGACTCTCATGCTGGGAGGGATTGGGGCAGGAGGAGAAGGGGATGACAGAGGATGAGATGGCTGGATGGCATCACCGACTCGATGGACGTGAGTTTGAGTCAACTCCAGGAGTTGGTGATGGACAGGGAGGCCTGGTGTGCTGCAATTTGTGGAGTCGCAAAGAGTCGGACACAACTGAACGACTGAACTGAATAACTAGCAATGTTGAACCTCTTTTCGTGTGTCTCTTGGCCGTCTGTATGTATTCTTTGGAGAAATGTCTATTTTGGGTTTCTGCCCATTTTTTGATTGGATTGTTTGTTTTGATGATATTAAGCTTCATGGGCTGTTAGTAGATTTTGGAGACTAACCCCTCATCAATCACATCATTTGAAAATATTTACTCCAAGTCTGTGGGTTGTCTTTTGTTTTGTTTCTGGTTTTCTTTACTGTGCCAAAGTTTTTAGGCTTAATTAAGTCCCACTTATTTATTCTTGTTTCTTGTTTCCATTATTCTAGAAAGTAGATCAAAAAGGATACTGCTGCCATCTATGTTAGGAGTGCTCTGCCTATGTTTTCCTCTAAGAGTTTTAGTGTTCAGTCTCAACTTTAGGTCTTTAATCCATTGTGAGCTTATTTTTTGTATGGTATAAAGAATGATCTAATTTGATTTTTTTCCCATGTTTCAGTCCAGTTTTCCCACCACCATTTGTTGAAGAGACTGTCTTTTCAAAATTGCATAGTCATGCCTCCTTCATCATAGATTAATTGACCATGGGTGCATGGGTTTATTTCTGGGCTCTTGATCTTGTTCCATTGATCTATATTTCTATTTTTGTGATAGTACCACACTGTTTTGATGACTATAGCTTTGTAGGATAGTCTGAAGTCAGGGAGCCTGATTCCTCTAGCTCTGTTTTTCCTTCCTCAAGATTGTTTTGGCTTTCCCTGAAGCATTTTCAGGAACTGAGGACAAGAGACCAAACGTTATCTCAGTGCTCTTATCACTCAATGAACTCCAAGGGTTTAGGAAACTGTAAGACAGGAACTATGGATGAAGACCAAATATATATTTCTCATATATTCTGATTATCACCTGAATGATCAGATATATTTTTTAATAAACCACAATATCATAGGCACTCTTGTAACTTCCATATCTTTCATCTTAATATTTGGTTTGGGGTTTGACCCTGATGTCCACCATGATCCTAGTTCCACCTGGTCCACCAGCTGCAGCTCCCCTTCCTCCCATTGCTATTGATGCTTGTACATCTCTTTGGGTTGTGCTTTTTTATTTTAATTTACGTGTCACAGAACCAATTTGATGATATGTGCTTTCTAACAATTTCTTTACTGGCTCTTCATCTGTATATGTGATAAAACAAATCCTCATTTTTTCACTTATTTTTGAATCCATGAGGAGTTCAATATTTCAACCCCTCCTAAATCTCCAAAGTATTCTTTAATTTGTTCTTCAGAAGTATCTGGGCTCAACCTACCCACAAAAATCTTTTTAGGAGATTTTTTGCCTCTTAAGTTAATACTCTTAAAGTATTAACTTTTGGTGGGTCTATCAATTTGCCATCTAGTTAGTGTTCTTTGCCTTCCAAAGTCTTATTAACACTAGCAGCATCTTTGAAAAGCACAAATCCAGGTCCTCTTGATCTTCGAGTAATTGGCTCTGTTTTGATTATGCAGTCTACAGCTTATCAAGTGAGATAAGTATTCAGTCAGGTCTTTCTTGCTTATATACCAACTCAAGGCTCCAATAAACATTATACTACCATCCTGCTGATCCTTACTGATGTTGATCTTGTAGCCCTCTGCAAATGCTTCTGGGTCATCATACTTGCTTACATGCTGCATGGTGGGGGTGCAGCACCAGCTCAGCCTGAGTCCAGGTAGCGGTGATGATGGTGCATTTTATGGACCTGAATTTAAAATGATGGCAGAAGGGCCCATTCCTTGAATTTTTTAATATTTTGACTTCTTGGGGCCTTACTTCCCCTGGAGGAACTATCCCTGCCAGGGTTAGCTAATTTCTAAGGGTAGCAAACAACTTGCCTGTGAACTTTCCTGTCATGTGCAAACCAACCAATACAGAGCTCGTACCCTCAGCCTTCTGTCTGTTAGGGTCTCACATTCCAGGACACTATCAACCTGTCCCAGTCACCAAGGATCAGGAACCAGACAACTAGAGATAGCCCCTGTGGCCCCTGTGCCCCAGAGCCCGCTGAAATTATTCAAACTAGCCAACCTGAAATCTGCTTATCCTGCTTTACCTCTTCCTGTGGAAACCACAATAAGAGCTCTTGCATAAGATTTTCCCTCACTGTCTCTGCCTCCTGATTGACCCTGGTTTCTGCCCTTTATGGCCCCCCACCCTGATGCTGGGAAAGACTGAATGCAAAAGGAGAAGAGGGCGGCAGAGGGTAAGATGGTTAGATAGCATCACCTACTCAAAGGACATGAATCTTAGCAAACTCTGGGAAATAGTGAAGGACAGGGAAGCCTGGCTTGCTGCAGTCCATGGGGTCACAGGGTCAGATATGACTTAGTGACCAAACAACTACAGCTTGTGGGACTGAGCACTTTACCTGTGGAATCTGATTCTATCTCTGGGCAGGTAGTGTCAAAATTGAGTCAAATGCTCAGACACTCTGTGGCATCCAAATACTGCTTGTTGGTATGGGGAAGCCTATACACACACACACAGGAATGAGTCTCAGAACCTTGCTTAGTGCCTACAGTGGTGATCAAAACTATAGTGGCTATGGGTGGCATGAAGATACTGCGTAGAACTATGGGAAATCTGGATATGGACTAGAATACGCAGATATTGGCAAACAGAGCGCGTATGGCAATGCATCTCAAGCAGGAGACAATCACCAAAATGATTTCCAGCCATACTAGTGGGGGCATCAGAAAAAACAAGAGTGGTGCTAAGTTATTAATGATTGGCCTTCTGTTGATTTAAAATGATTATTTTGTAGAAGATTTTCTATGGTACAAGACAAAACTATGTCCCACTGTTTATAATTGAAACAGGAGGGAAGGGGGCAAAGCACATTCTTTAAAAGACTGACATAGCCTGAGGACATGACATAAGCTGATTAGAACCAAACAGGTCCAAGATGGAAGACAAACTGACTTCCACTAGGCCTTGAGCCTTCAGTATATGTTCATTGTAACAGATCAGCAAGCTAAATGACATACCTACCAGGGAAAACCACTAGACCATTCAGGTATGACCTAAATCAAATCCCTTACAATTATACAGTGGAAGTGACAAATAGATTCAAGGGAATAGATCTGATAGAGTGCCTGAAGAACTATGGACAGAGGTTCATAGCACTTTACACGAGGCGGTGATCAAAACCATCCCCAAGAAAAAGAAACGCAAGAAGGCAAAATGTTTGTCTGAGGAGGCCTTACAAACAGTTGAAAAAGAAGAGAAATCAAAAGCAAAGGACAAAAGGAAAGATATACCCATCTGAATGCAGAGTTCCAAAGAATAGCAAGAAGAGATAAAAAAGCCTTCTTCAGTGATCAATGCAAAGAAATAGAGGAAAACAATAGAATGGGAAAGACTAGAGATCTCTTCAAGAAAATTAGAGATACCAAGGGAACATTTCATGCAAAGATGGACACAATAAAGGACAGAAACAATATGGACCTAACAGAAGCAGAAGATATTAAGAAGAGGTAGCAAGAATACACAAAAGAACTGTACAAAAAAGATCTTAATGACCCAGATAACCATGATGGTTTGATCATTCACAGACAGCCAAACATGCCTGGATTGAGAAGTCAAATGGACCTTGGGAAGCATCACAAAGTTAGTGGAGGTGATGGAATTCTAGCTGAGCTATTTCAAATCCTAAAAGATAATGCTGTGAAAGTGCTGCACTCAATGTGCCAGCAAATTTGGAAAAGTCAGCAGTGGCCACAGGCCTGGAAAAGGTCAGTTTTCATTCCAATACAAAAGAAAGGCAATGCCAAAATATGTTCAAACTACCGCACAATTGCACTCACCTCATATGCTAGCAAAGTAATGCTCAAAATTCTGCAAGCCAGGCTTCAACAGTACATGAACCGTGAACTTCCAGATGTACAAGCTGGATTTAGAAAAGGCAGAGGAACCAGAGATCAAATTGCCAACATCCATTGGATGATCAAAAAAGCAAGAAAGTTCCAGAAAAACATCTGCTTTATTGACTACACAAAGGCCTTTGTGTGGATCACAACAAACTGTGGAAAATTCTTCAAGAGATGCGAATACCAGACCACCTGACCTGCCTCTTGAGAAATCTGTATGCATATCAGGAAGCAACAGTTAGAACTGGGCATGGAACAACAGTCTAGTTCCAGATTGGATAAGGAGTACATCAAGGCTGTATATTGTCACCCCACTTATTTAACTTATATTCAGAGTACATCACCCAAAATGCCAGGCTGGATGAAGCACAAGCTGGAATCAAGATGGCCGGGAGAAATATCAATAACTGCAGATATACAGATGACACCACCATTATGTCAGAAAGTGAAGAGAAACTAAAGAGTCTCTTGATAAAAGTGAAAGAGGAGAGTGAAAAAGTTGGCTTAAAACTCAACATTCAAAAAATGAAGATCATGGCATCTGGTCCCATCACTTCATGGTATATAGATGGGGAAACAAAAGAAACAGTGAGAGGTTTGATTTGGGGGAACTCCAAAATCAATGCAGATGGTGACTGTAGCCATAAAATTAAAAGCTGCTTGCTCTTTGGAAGAAAAGCTATGACCAACCTAGACAGCATATTAAAAAGCAGAGATATTACTTTGCTGACAAAGGTCTGTCTAGTCAAAGCTATGGTTTTTCCAGTAGTCATGTATGGATGTGAGAGTTGGTGAAAGCTGAGTGCCAAAGAACTGATGCTTTTGAACTGTGGTGCTGGAGAAGACTTGAGAGTCCCTTGGACTGCAAGGAGATCAAACCAGTCAATCCTAAAGGAAATCAGTCCTGAATATTCATTGGAAGGACTGATGCTGAAGCTGAAGCTCCAATACTTTGGCCACCTGATGTGAAGAATTGACTCATTGGAAAAGATCCTGATGCTGGGAAAGATTGAAGGCAGGAGGAGAAGGGGATGACAGAGAGTGAGATGGTTGGATGGCATCACCCACTCTATCAATGTGAGTTTGAGCAAGCTATGTGAGTTGGTGATGGGCAGGGAAGCCTGGTGTACTGCAGTCCATGGGGTTCTAAAGGGTCAGACATGACTGAGCAATTGAACTGACTGACCAGTGCCATGACCATACTGAGGTCAACCATCAAAGGTCAAAAGGTGGGTGGTGGCCCAGTTCCTGGAAATCCCTACCCCTTCCTCAAAAGAGTTGAAATAACTCTCCCACTCATTAGCTTATGAAACTACTCAGCCCATAAAACTAACCATGCCATATTTCGAGACCTCTCTACCTTCTGAGATAGCACAACTCTGTTGAGTATGTTTCTATCTAAATAAAACTACTTCTTGCCTGTCACTTTGTTTCTCACTGAATTCTTTCTGTAATGAGATATTAAAGAACTGGGCTTAATTAAATGCTGAAGCTAGGTATATGATCTCAGTAGGAAGACTGTGAGTTTTGGCTGGATTTGAGTCCCAGCCTCGTTGGTTCAAGTCCCAATTTCAGTTACACAGTTTCATAGTCACCAATTGATTTTCTTTGTTTTTACTTGTCATTTGTTATCTGCCTTATGACTGAATGTGGATTTGTGTTTATACAAATTTTATTTGTAAAATTTCATGTTAAGCCTCAAATAAATGCTACTGTTGGGGAGGGAGAAACTTTCCCTCACCCTTCTCAAGTTATTCTGGCTGGTCTAGTAATTAAATTCACACAAGACAAATCAACAAGAGGGGAAAAAAACAAATTTGTGTGCGCAGAGATCCCAGGAATGAAGCAGTTTTTTAGACTTTTTAGACAAACAATAAATTTGTGAGGAATTGATAAGACAAACATAGGCTTTGGGTGCTTAGCTAATGAAGAATCTACAGAATTTACTCAAGTAGCAAAGTTTGTTTATATACACATCTTGGCCCCAATATCACTAACCCTGTTGATAAGGGTATCCTTATATCTCCAGGTGCAGAGAGGGTACCTTTCACATAGGAAATTTATTTTCTACTTTTGAGAGAGTCATTTCCTAGGCAGGTTGATAGGAAATCTAGGGGTCCCCAAGGAGAGAGGGGTCTGGAATTCTCAAGGAGGAAGAAAGGACAAACTTTTCACAGTCTTTGTAGACCAGGACCTGGGGACTGGAGTCGATGAAAATGAGAGGGTAACAGGCAGGAAGGCCAGGGGTCTCCAAATGGAGGAAATAGCCTGCAAGTGTCAGACATTTTTATCTCTCTTAAGCGGCAGGAGGAAACAAACTAGCAATATTTTTTCCTTCTCTATACAAATTTAAAGGGAGGTTTCACTTAAAATACTGTGTTGCCATAATGACACCTGGTTTCACCTGAAGTTAGCTATTCTTGAGCCTAGAGATAACCAATGCCTTTTTCTTATGGAAATGTTTGTCTTAAGCTATGCTAATATACTATGTCTTTACCCCAAACTCTGTCTCCAAGTCGGTTCCGCCTCTTGGCCCAGAACCTACTTGACAAACCAGTATGTTATACTCAGATATTGTTCCCCTAATCTATGTAAATGAAACTATTTGTATGGTGATCTGCCCTTCTTCAAGATTCAAGTTAATCATTTTATGGCCCAGGATAAACCATTTGGTGCCAAGATTATCCCAAAATGCATCTTATGGGTGAGGGGTCTGGTGCCATTCTGAATTTTAAGACATTCCTTTCTTTCATTAACAGACTGCTAGTGACTATATAACATCCAGCTGAAGACTAGCAGGGGGTACTCTTTCTGCCCCCTTCTGATGCCTATGTCAGAAGCTTTCTCTATCTCCTTTATACTTTAATAAACCTTTATTCCACAAAAGCTCTGAGCGATCAAGCCTCGTCTCTGGCCCCGGATTGAATTCTTCTCCTCCGGGGGCCAAGAATCCCGGTATATTTGCGTGATTCAACAACAACCTTTCACTTTCAAGGAGACAGAGAGGAAGGCCAGGGCATTCCTCTTGCATTGGCCTTTCCTTAAGTATCTCCCATTCAAAATAATCAATATACCATTTTGGCATATCTGGGGGCAGCCTGCCCTGAGTCCCAACACCTCCTTCTGTGAAAAAAGAAAAACAAAATGAAAGAAAAGAAATGGTTAGTATACCTGCACTCCCTTAGCCTGAGTTAGGTTGCACCCTAGATACACTTCTGTCATCAGATTTATTAAACTACATCGTAAAGTCGTTTTGTTGGGTTCTGCCTATTAGACATAATTCTTGTGGGTAATCATTCTGTCTCCTTCCTCCCTGTGTTCTCAGCTTACAGGGTGGTGCATTGCCCAGAGTTTCCCAGCTCCTGTAACTTAGTGCCTTTGTAGAGTGTAAACAGGTTACAGGTGTCCCAAGAGATCTTGATGGCTGTAAATTTTTTATGGTGATACAAAAGCCAAAACCATATTTCACAACCACTTAAATGTTCACTTAAATTAAAATTATATTTGAATATTATTTATATGGCTTTCCTATTTTCAGTTATTATCTTAGCAAAAGACTTTAGGTATAATGCCCACCACTAGAATGTCCTCTATTGGCAATACTAAGGAACACCTCCCTCAGTAATGCCATGTAAAATATCATCCTTGTTGTGTGTGCCAGGATGTAGTTTTGGGAGCACTGACCCACCTAAAAGGATTCTGAAAAGGGATTTGAATTAAATAAGATTGTATGAATGAACTGATGAATGTACTGGCTTTGTCTATTAGTAACTGCAAATCACCAGCATGCCTAAACCTTGGTATTCCAGCTAAAAAGAGAACAATGACTATTTTATAGAATTATGATGATTAATAATACATGATCTAAGTTCAGCTATAAAACATTATATAATGTAAATTTAGTTACCGACTTTGGCAGTAACAGTTACACTACCATTTCCCTAACTGATCTCCCTTTCTTCAGCCTCACTCCTCTGCCATTAAGAATTCTGCACCAAAAAAAAAAAGAATTCTGCACCCTATTCTAGTAGGGGAAGAGGGTTTCCCCACACTGCCAAGCACCACTAGCTGGGTGTCCTACAATTAAACACAATTCTGATGCTATCTAGCAAAAGGTTAAGGACTCGGTCTCAAAAGACTTCCCCCTCTGCCCACTTCAGACATCAGTTGCAAGTCCAGAGTGTCATCTGTGCTTCTGACCTACCGGCTATAGATGAGAGGTTCCACTGACTCCTTCCTTGGGTTCAATTAATTTGCTAGAACAGCTTACAGAACCCAGAGAAACATTTTACTTACTAGATGATCAGTTTATTATGAAAGGATATAACTCAAGAAGAGCCACATAGAAGAAATACACAGAGCAACGTATGGGGGAAAGGCTCAGAACTTCTACACCCTCTCTGAGAATGCTAGTCTCAAATCTCCACATATTCACCAACCCAGAAGCTCTGGACCCTGTCCTTTGGGGGGTTTTGGAGGCTTCATTACACAGGCTTTATTGACTAAATCATTGATCACTGGTTGATTCAACCTCCAATCCCTCTCCCCTCCCTAAGTGTCAAGAGAGGTGGGAGTGAAAGTTCCAACCCCCTAATCACATGGTTGGTTCTGCCGGCAACCAGGCCCCATCCCTAGGTGGGGCTCAAATTTCACCTCATTTGCATAACAGAAGATACCTTATCCTTCTCATCACTCAAGAAACTCCTAAGGTCTTAGAGCTCTGTGCCAGAAATGGAGATGAAGACCAAATATATGTATTTTTTTTTTATTATCAATCACAAAATCAGAGCCATATACCCTGCTCTTATGATCAAATCATTCTTCTAGTCTCTTTCCCCAAATCACTCCTCAAATTAAAAATTTCTAGTCAGCTGCCCTTTGCCTACAGTTTTTTGCAGTTAAGCCTAACTGAGGCCATGAGGACCTTCAATTTTTAACTCTGAGGCAGATCCCTCTGTTCTCTATGACCTGACCCTACAACAGGTCTAAAAGGGAAGTCCAAGACCAATAAGCCAGGTACACCAGCCACTAAGGATGGGAGATCCCAGAGCCAAGCTATATTAAACAAGTTTATCCATAGAAGTCATAAGCAACAGCATGAAGGTAGGCTCAGTAGATGAGGCAGGCAACGAGAAGTCAAAGCTGCAGCAACAGCAGCAGTATTGGGTTTAGAGGTGAAGTAAGGACATAAGTAATAGGTTTTCATCAGAATGAGGTCCATTATGTTTCCCTAGCAAACAGCCTCCAAATTAAGTGGCTTATCACAGCACAGGTTTATTGCTTGCTAATGCAAAGTCAGTTGCAGGTCTGGGGAAATGCAAAATAATTATCATCTGTGGAGCAAGTCACAGTAATTACACCATGAGGCCTTCTTAGTTGCAGAAGAAATAATACATCTGAAGTATCTTGCAGGTTTTTCTTTGCTTTAGCCTGGAAATGAAATATGTCATTTTTGCCAACAGCCCATTGTCCACAAGTCAGATGGCCCCACCTAATTTTAAAATGACTGATAAATGCAGGAGTGGTAGCTAGAATCCAAAGATGTAACCCACATACATTCCCTACTCATCAATTACACACATATTATACCATTTATATGAAATATTAAGAATAGTCAAATCCATAGAAAGAATTAGTGGCTACGTAGGGCTGAGGGGGTTTGGGGAAATGGGGTGTGTCTGCAACAGGTATGGGGTTTCTTTGGGGGTGATAAAAATGTCCTAAATTTGATTGTGATGATGATGACACAATTCTGTGAATATACTAAAAAAAACATTCAACTATACATTTATGTATGGTTAAACTGTATATTTAACTATACATTTATGGTATGTGGATTATATTTCAATAAAGCTGCTTTTAAAAATCAAGATAATTTATATACCCTCAGAACTCTTGATAAAAATTGTCCAAAACTCACAAATAAGGTAAAAGGAAGACTGCTTGTGGTTTCAAGGTCATATACAAGCATGGCCCAAGAGGCCTCCCCAAGAATTATCTCACCCTTCTTTCTAGGCTGTCCAATACTCCAACCACAGCCACAGGTGTCTGCTGACTAACTAATATGTAGCAAGCACAACCCAATGTTTAATTTTAATTAATTTAAATGTTAAAGCTAGATTTATTGGGAAACTTTTAAATACATATAATATATATATATACTTTTTTATAACAGAGGTCTTTGTCTTTATTTGTATCATAGGTAAGGTTTGGGGAAGTTGTTTGGTTTTGGCTGAGCCACACACCTTGTGGCATCTTATTGTTATTTTTTTTTATCTTTTAATTGGAGAAAAATTGCTTGATAATGTGTTGGTTTCTGCCATACAACAACGTGAATCAACTATAATTATACATATATTCTCTCTTTCTTGAGCTTCCCTGCCCTCCCCACCACCACCACCATACCCTTCTATGTCATCACAGAGTGCCAGGCTGTGTTCCTCGTGTTAATATAGCAACTTCTCACCAGCTATATATGCCAAACAATGCTCCAACTACCATACAATTGCACTCATTTCACATGCTAGCAAAGTAATGCTCAAAATTCTTCAAGCAAGGCTTCAACAGAACGTGAACCGAGAACTCCCAAATGTTCAAGCTGAGTTTAGAAAAGGCAGAGGAACCAGAGATCAAATTGCCAACATCCTTTGGATCATAGAAAAAACAAGAGAATTCCAGAAAAACATCTACTTCCGCTTCATTGACTATGCTAAAGCCTTTGACTTCGAGGAATACAACAAACTGGGAAATTCTTCAAGAGATGGGAATATCAGACCAACTTATCTGCCTCCTGCGAAACCCATAAGCAGGTCAAGAAGCAACAGTTAGAAGAGGACAAGGAACAATGGACTGGTTCCAAATTGGGAAAGGAGTATATCAAGACTATATATTGTCACCCTGCTAATTTAACTTAAATGCAGAGTATGTCATGAGAAATGCTAGGCTGGATGAATGATAAGCTAGAATCAAGATTGCCAGAGAAATATCAATAACCTCAGATAAGCAAATGACACCACCCTTGTAGCAGAAAGTGAAGAGGAATCAAAGAGCGTCTTGATGAAGGTGAAAGAGGAGAGTGAAAAAACTGGCTTAAAACTCAACATTCAAAAAATTAAGATCATGGCATCAGGTCCCATCACTTCATGCAAATAGATGGGGAAACAGTGGAAACAGTGAGAAACTTTACTTTTTGGGGCTCCAAAATCACTGCAGATGGTGACTGCAGCCATGAAATTAAAAGATGCTTGTCCTTGGAAGAAAATCTATGACAAACCTAGACAGTGTATTAAAAAGCAGAGACATCACTTTGCCAACAAAGGTCCGTGTAGTCAAAGCTATGGTTTTTCCAGAAGTCATGAATGGATTTGAGAGTTGGACCATAAAGAAGGCTGAACACTGAAGAATTGACGCTTTTGAACTGTGGTGTTGGAGAAGACTCTTGAGAGTCCCTTGGACTGCAAGGAGATCAAACTAGTCAATCCTAAAGGAAATCAACCATGAATATTCACTGGAAGGATTGGGGCTGAAGCTGAAGCTCCATTATTTTGGCCACCTGATGGAAAGACGACTCCCAGCAAAAGACCCTGATGCTGGAAAAGATTGAGGGCAGGAGGAGAAGGGGACGGCAGAGGACGAGAGGGTTGGATGGCATCACCGATTCAATGGACATGAGTTTGAGCAAGCTCTGGGAGATGATGAAGGACAGAGTAGCCTGGCCTGCTACAGTCCATGGGCTCACAAACAGTCAGACACGACTGAACAACTGAACATCAGCATCGTCATCTCACCAACTGTCTGTTTCACACATACTAGTGTGTATACGTCAATGCCACTTTCTCCATTCTTTCCACTCTCTCCTTTCCCCACTGTGTCCGTAAGTCCATTCTCGACATCTGTGTTTCCATTTGTTATTTTTTACTTACTTTTTACTATTTGGCCTTGCTGTGCAGCATGTGGAAACTTAGTTCCCCGACTAGAGACTGAATCCACTCCCGCTGCTTTGGAAGCAAGGAGTATAAACCACTGGACCACCAGGCAAGTCCTAGCCTTGCAGGATCTTAGTTCCTCAAACAGTGAAAATGTCAAGTCCTAACCACTGGGTCACCAGGGAATTCCCAGTATGTTTTTAACTAGACTTGGAACAACTCTTTTGACTGTAAATTTTATGAAACCTAAATGCAACATCAACAATTCTAATGAATATGTAGCATACAAATTGAGTGGAGCTTTATGTGAGTATTAGATACACAGTAGATTTTGAAGACTAAGCAAGAGAATAAATTTTTTACATTGATTACATATTGAAATGATAATATTTTGGCTACACACATGTTAAAATTAATTTCACTTTCTCTTCTTACTTTTTTACAGAGTTAATAGAAAAATTTAAATTGCATATGCAACTTGCATTATGCTTCTGTTGGACAGTGCTGCTCTAAGGTCTATATCTTTAATTTACTATTTAAAATTAATTAGGGCTTAAACTGAAGCTACATATTAATTTGTCAATTTTTGCCTGATAAAAGCATAAATGATTGAAGACTACCCCAAAGGTTTGTTGTCTAGTTTGTTTCTTGGTTGACTTATTCCAGAAGGCTCCTCCTGACTACTATATAAATCTCTATTCCACAAATTCTCTTTGAATCAGCTTTACTATCCACTAGATTCCTCATTAATGAGTTAAATAAACATCTGACACATGTTCACTTTACAGTCATATGAATCACATTTTGAACTTTTTTTAAATTACACTTTGGCAGAGCCCACTGGCAAGGCTCTACATGACACATCACTTCTTTAATAGAAAAAACTATAATCTACTATATCATTCAAATAAAATTTCTAAAAGGAAAAACACTTTACAACCTTGCTACTTAAGAAAATTATTTTGATTCATCCAAATCATCTACCAGCGTGGCCTATATGACATTTTTCCACATAGATGTAATTATGATGGATGCTATCTTGTATTTTCAGTTATGTGTATATGCAAAAATCATAACCATTTTCATGTTTATACATGTGCTTTGTAATTATCATTTTTAATAGCTGCATACTATTTCATTGGCCTTTGTGTTTTAACTCAACAATTTGTTTATTGTTGAGAATTTGGTTTCTTTCCAGGTTTTTACTCTTATAAATCATGCTTACAATGGATATCTTTCACATATATGTATATATATTTATACAGGCTTTTGCTTCTGTTTAATTGCTTCCTTAGGGCAGATTCCCATGAAAGGGATTATTGAACTTCAGGGTGTGAACAATTTTATAGCCACTGAAATATGCTGCTGTAATGCATCCAGAAAACTCTGTAACCATTTCTACCACCATCAACAGTCCATTAACTTTTTAGTTTTCCAAAAGTTCCCAGTCTTGGTGAAAGAATGTATTTTGAGGTTTCTTGTTTATTTTGTTTTTACTATGACTTGATAGATGCAAAACAAGTCCTCAATTTAAATGCTTCTCATAATTTCCTGTTTTCTTTCTTTTTTGATCAAAAGGAAAACTGGCATTCTGGGGACACCTAACCTGAGAATGATTCTTAAAGGATACCTACCACATAGCCCTCAGCTGTGTGAAGCCAACTGAATGTGTTACCAAGTGTAACCACACTCTGCTCGACCCATGACAGGCCAGTGAATACAAGAGATGAGGTGTTGGGGCAAGGAATACAACTTTATTCAGAAAGCTGGCTGACTGCAAGAAGATGGTAGACTAATGGTTTCAAAGTAACCATCTTCTCGGAGAAGGCAATGGCACCCCACTCCAGTACTCTTGCCTGGAAAATCCCATTGACGGAGGAGCCTGGAGGGCTGCAGTCAATGGGGTCGCTGAGGGTCAGACACGACTGAGCGACCTCACTTTCACTTTTCACTTTCATGCATTGGAGAAGGAAATGGCAACCCACTCCAGTGTTCTTGCCTGGAGAATCCCAGGGACGGGGGAGCCTGTTGAGCTGCCATCTGTGGGGTCGCACAGAGTCGGACACGACTGAAGTGACTTAGCATAGCATAGCAACCATCTTCTCAGGGTCTGGATGCCAGGTTCTTTTATAGAGCCAGAGGGAGAGAAGCAATGAGGAACTAATGTCAAAAGGCAGAATAGGGACTTCCCTGGTGGTCTAGTGGCTAAAACTCTCTGCTCCCAATGCCAGGGGCCTAGGTTTGGTCCCTGGTCAGGGAACTGGATCCCACATGCTGCAAATAAGAGTTTGTATGTATGCCACAACTAAGACCTGGTGCAGCCAAATAAATAAATATTGAAAAATTGAAAGGCAGAATAGAGAGGGAGAGGCAATGAAGCAGTAAAGTAGAAAGGGTCTTCAGTCTTGCAAAACATCTCTGGGAAGGGCCAGCCTTTGGAAGGAGTGTGTTAATCTCTTCTTTTTCCCATCCATTCACAGGTGGGCACCATCAGATTATCTCTGTATGAACTGAACAAGCTAAAGGCAAAGTAGAAAAAGAAAGATATACCCATTTGAATACAGAGTTCCAAAGAACAGCAAGGAGAGATAAGAAAGCCATCTTAATGATCAGTGCAAAGAAATAGAGTAAAACAATAGAATGGGAGAGACTAGAGATATCTTCAAGAAAATTAGAGATACCAAGGGAACATTTCATGCAAAGATGGGCACAATAAAGGACAGAAACAGTATGGACCTAACAGAAACAGAAGATATTAAGAAGAGGTGGCAAGAATACACAGAAAAACTGTACAAAAAAATCTTAATGACCCAGATAACATGATGGTTTTATCACTCACCTAGAGCCAGATATCCTGGAGTGAGAAGTCAACTGGACCTTGGGAAGCATCACTATGAACAAAGCTAGTGGATGTGATGGAATTCTAGCAGAGCTATTGCAAATCATAAAAGATGATACTGTGAAAGTGCTGCATTCAATATGCCAGCAAATTTGGAAAACTCATCAGTAGCCACAGGATTGGAAAGGGTCAGTTTTCATTCCAATACAAAAGAAAGGCAATGCCAAAGTGTGTTCAAACTACCACACAACTGCATTCATTTCACATGCTAGCAAAGTAATGCTCAAAATTCTGCAAGCCAGGCTTCAACAGTACATGAACCTCAAACTTCCAGATGTTCAAGCTGGATTAAGAAAAGCCAGAGAAAGCAGAGATCAAATTGCCAACATCCATTGGATGATCAAAAAAGCAAGAGAGTTCCAGAAAAACATCCACTTCTGCTTTATTGACTACACCAAAGCCTTTGACTCTGTGGATCACAACAAACTGTGGAAAATTCTTCAGGAGATGGGAATACCAGACCACCTGACCTGCCTCCTGAGAAATCTGTATGCAGGTTAAGAAGCAACAGTTAGAACCTGACATGGATCAATGGACTGGTTCCAAAATTGGAAAGGAGTACATCAAAGCTGTATATTGTCACCTTGCTTATTTAGCTTATATGCAGAGTACATCATGCAAAATGCCAGGCTGGATGAAGGGCAAGCTGGAATCAAGATTGCCCAAAGAGCCCCCAACCGTGCTGCCAGCAAGCAGGAGGAGGAGCCGACATGCCAGAGACAGCCGGGGGGAGCTGAGGAGGTCTCCCTACATGGTTGCCCCCTCCCTCTCCTGAGATGTCAGGAAGGAGGGGGCCACCCGTGTCCCCAACAGGGGCCCCCTGGAACCGGGGGTCCCAAGCCCTGGAGCTCAGAGGTAAGGAGGTGCTGACAGGTGCTCAGCGAGATGTTCCCCCACCCCTCAGGCTCCCTTCCCATCCTCCTATTTTTCCTCCTCCCCAGTGTCCCAGTGGGCCCCACACCCCACCCCCACCCTTGACCCCACTTCCAGCACCTGAGTGCGACTTCTTGTCCCTGCCGCATATCCCTGTCCAGGGGTACCCTCATGGGGCTCCCTCTGCTCTTTGTGCTGGAGTCCGAGGCGAGGCCTTTGGGGAGCCCACCCGGAGCCCAGCTGACCGCAATCTGCGAGGGGTGAGCAAGACAGCACTGTGGTTGCTGTGGAGAGCTGGCCTGTGTGATGCCATCCGCGGCTGGGGACAAACCCCCGGACTGCTGTGCGCCTGCGTGGGTGTGAGGTAGAGATGCTGGAGGAGGTGCCTGCGGCTGGCGGCAGTCCCCTGCGCCGGTACTTCTTTGAAACCCACTGCAAGGCTGCCAGTACTGAGGAAGATGGCCCTGGTGAGGGTGAAGGAGGCTGCTGGAATGTGGGCCGGAGGCACTGGTGTCTGAGTGTAAGGCCAAGCAGTCCTACATGTGGGCATCAACCACTGATGCCCAGGGCCGGCTGGTGATAGATTTGAATTGATACCGCCTGTGTCTACATGCTTCTAAGCCGGACTGGCCAGGCCTGAGACCCATGCCCTGGAACTGGGCAGACAGAGAAAGAAGGAGCTGGATGCTGAAAAACCTCAGGAGTGACCTGGCTGCTCTGGGCCTCAGTCTAGGAACTTGTCAAATGGTCACAAAAATCATTGAGAGTTCATTCTGGGCAAGACAGATGGTGAAATCAAATGGGGTTTTGAAGGATGAACAGGAGTTATCCTGGATGAACTTGAGGGTGAAAATGATGATGATGATGATAGCCAAAAAAAAAAGAAGATTGCTGGAAGAAATATCAGTAACCTCAGATATGAAGATGACACCACCTTTATGGCAGAAAGAGCCTTTTGATGAAAGTGAAAGAGGAGAGTGAAAAAGCTGGCTTAAAACTCAACATTCAAAAAACAAAGACCATGGCATCCTGTCCCATCACTTCATGGCAAATAGATGGGGAAACAATGGAAACAGTGGCAGACTTTATTTTCTGGGGCTCCAAAATCACTGCAGATGTGACTGCAGCCATGAGATTAAAAGACACTTGTTCCTGGAAAAAATCTATGATCAACCTAGACAGCATATGAAAAAGCAGAGATATTACTTTGCCAAAAAAGGTCCGTCTAGTCAAGCTATGGTTTTTCCAGTAGTCATGTATGGATGTGAGAGTTGGCCTATCAAGAAAGCTGAGTGCCAAAGAACTGATGCTTTTGAACTGCGGTGCTGGAGAGGACTTGAGAGTCCCTTGGACTGCAAGGAGATTCAACCAGTCAATCCTAAAGGAAATCAGTCCTGAATATTCGTTGGAAGGACTGATGCTGAAGCTGAAGCTCCAATATTTTGGCCACCTGATGCAAAGAGCGGAATCATTGGAAAAGACCTTGATGCTGGGAAAGATTGAAGGAAGGAGGAGAAGGGGATGACAGAGGATGAGATGGTTAAATGGCATCACCAACTTGATGGACATGAGTTTGAGTAAGCTCAGGGAATTGGTGATGGACAGGGAAGCTTGGTGTGCTGCAGTCCATGGGGTCACAAAGAGTCAGACACTACTGAGCAATTGAAATGAGCTGAACTGAACTGAACTAGTGACTTCATTTAATCATAATTGTTACTGAACTCAGGTTCAATGGCTCACCACTTGAAAGCCAATATTTGAGAGACAAGTGCTGGTTAGAAAGGAAAGTTTGCTTTATTCAGGAGGTCAGCAACCTAGGGAGAAGGTGGACTCCTATCCAAGAACCAACTCAGAGATTCTGTTCGATCAGGAAAGTTTTTAAAGGAAGAGAGGGGAAGCTTATCTCAGTTAATCATTTGGAAAGGGGGGTCAGAGTCTTTGCTATCTTCCACTGTGTGCAGACTTTCTCCTGATTGGTTGGTAGGAAGGTAGCAAGGCAGTGTTCCAGGAATCTTGTACTCAGTCTGAAGTTATCATCTTCCACCTGGGTGGGGACTTTAGTTCCTGCAGAAGAACTCGAAGATATTGTTGTATATATCACCTGAGTGGAAACCAGGTCCCTGTTTTATCACTGCACTATAGTTCCTTGACCATTCTGAGGCAGGAGATAGATAGGTCCATCCCTGGGTAAGGTGATAGGAGATTCATTCTCTATGGACTGAAACTCCAAGATGAGAATAGCAGGGCATTTCAGAGAAGAGGCTAGGCCTTGCCCAGACCACATATTTCTCATTCTCAAAGTCAGGAGATCTCCATGACCATGCATGTCCTTGGAGGTCAAAAGGGAAGTGATGACAACTGATGCAAGGCTACCCATAGGCCTCTGGCAGTAGAATCCATCTTGGCTAAGAGACGCATGTACACATATGGGAGAATCCTGAGATATACCAAATATGGACTCTGACCCAGGCAAATTAAAATGATAGGCCTAAGAAAAACCAGAGTGATGCTCCACAAAAGTTATTTAAACTACTACAAGGGCAAGACTCGGGGACTTTCTCTCTGAGCTCACCTTTGTGTCTATCCACACACATGAACTCTTTTTCCACCTAGTAAATACTTTACTTGCTTCACTACTTTCTGCCTTTATGGGAATTCTTTTCTGCAAAGCCAAAGAGCCAGGGCTTTGTCACTGACCACTGGTCTAGTGGGTAGGATTTCGTGTTTTCACTGCTATAACCCACCTCAGTCTCTGGCCAGGAAACCAAAGGCCCACTTCAAGCTGCTTCAGGTTGAGGCTACCAAAGATCAGTTCCTCTTTTCATTCCCCATTGCCTCACTATTTTGATTAAGAACTGTTTGAATTTACCCTTTGATAAATCAGGGAAGGTCTAGGAGGCTGAAGCTTCTTTCCTACATACAAGAAACTGGGGACACGGAAAAGATTTGTACCAGGGGAGGTTCCAATGGGGTCCTGCTCAGCTTTGTAATCACTTCTTTAAAGGCCTTATGTGCAAATATAAACATAAACCATGTTTATGTTTGATTGACAACTTAGATGTCAAGTTCTAAACTGGGTTAGAACTTCAGTTTATAAATTGGATGGGCAGGTAAGGGCAGGCAAACACAGTTCTGCCTATAATGGTAGTGTTAGCAATATTTGTTACAATTTGCAGAAATAAAAGTTTCAAAACTTAAAGTTAAAGCCCCTAGAAGAATGGTGCTTAAAAAAAAAAAAAATCACAATTCAAATAAGCAATGTAAGGGCAGAAAAAATTTCCCAGCCTCCCGTCTATTGCAGGAGAGTAGGGCACAGGAGGATGGTCACATCCCAGTTCCTGCGACAGCCACCAAGTGTGTGTTCTTGGTTTCATGAAACAAAGAATTCAAGAGTGAGAAATAGTAAAGTGACAAAGGTTTACTTAGGGAGGAAACACTTCGTTGACAGAGTGTGGGCCATCTCAGAAGGCAAGAGAGGCAGAAAAGGCACCAGGGTATGCTAACCTATCCTACTGCTGCTGCTGCTGCAGCTGCTAAGTCGCTTCAGTCGTATCCGATTCTGTGCGACCCCATAGACAGCAGCCCATCAGGCTCCCCCGTCCCTTGGATTCTCCAGGCAAGAACAATGGAGTGGGTTGCCATTTCCTTCTCCAATGCATGAAAGTGAAAAGTGAAAGTGAAGTCGCTTAGTCATATCTGACTCTTCGCGACCCCATCGACTACAGCCTACCAGGCTCCTCTGTCCATGAGATTTTCCAGGCAAGAGTACTGGAGTGGGGTGCCATTGCCTTCTCCGAACCTAATCCTAACCTGAGTTCAAGTCCTAATATGAGTTGTATGGTTTCAATAGTCCTGAATATGGGATTGCCAGTTTTTATAAGGGTGGGTAATTTCACAGGCTAATGAGCGGGAAGAGTATTCCAACGCTTTTGGGTAGGGGTGGGGATTTTCAGGAATTGAGCCGCCGCCCACTCTTTGACCTTCATGGCACCTGTGGACGTGTCATTTAGCATGTTGATGTGCTACAATAAGCGTATTCTGAGACTCAAGATCTAGTAGATGACTCATCTGCCATCTTACACCTAGTTGGTTCTAATCAGTTGAAGTCGTGTGTGTTCTCAGGCTATGTCATTCTTTTAAGGGTTGTGCCCTGCCCCCTTCCAATCTCAGTTCTATGTTCTTTGACTGGTCTAATAATTAAACTATATGAAACAGATTAACAGAGGAAAAACAAACAAAATTACATACCTCCAGGAGCATGTGGAAATATAAAGAATCAAAGGCAGCCAGGTAACTGAAGCGTATATAATATCCTGAGCTAAAAAAAAGGGGTGGAGATCTAGAGTTACAAAAGTGTGAATGAGGAAGGACAAAAAAAGCATTGTTCACCACCCAGTTCTGCATTGTCATAACCCTCTACAGCTGCTCACCAACAGGTGAAGAACAGAGTGAGGCTCTCTGTGCTTTGTCCTAACAGCTCTTTGTGAAACTGAGCAAGACCCTGTAGGGCTCCTGGCCTTGGAAGCCTTTCCGTGTCCCCTATTCTTTGTGAGGAACAGACTCCAGCCTCCATGAGCTTCCCTGAGTTCCAAAGGACAGACTCAAACAGTTGTTAATCTGGGAAGGAGAGAATGTAGAGACAAGGGAGGAACAGCCAAGAGTCAACAGTTTAGCCTTGGGTCAGGGGCAGGTTCCGCCTCAAGGAATACACATAATAATATGTTTATGCTCTTTATAGAAATAAAAACACCAACAGATGAAAGATGTATGCATGGTTGACTGCATGTATTCCCTAGACCAAAAAAAAAAAAATTTGTATGTATACTGGTTCCTCCTCTACCACTTCTAAGTTCTGAGCTTCATTAAGTCCTGAGATGAGGTGTATGATCTCAACAAAAGACTGTGTGTTCAAGTCCCAAAATGAGTTGTACAATTTAGCTACTACTTGCCTGTCTCCTCCTTTACCAATACTCAGTCTATCAATCCTCTATCCAAATTACCTTTCTGAAACAGGAGGAAAGGGGTCAGGGTAGAGTCTTTAAAAGAATGACATAGCCCAAGGACAAGACATAAACTGATTGGAACAAAATAGGTCAAGGTGGAAGATGCTTCAACTTCCACTAGACCTTCAGCCTCAGAGTATGCTCATCTTAACACATCAGCAAACTAAGTGATATACCCACCAGTACCATGACAGTTTCAAGGCCAACCATCAGAAATCAAACAGTGAGCAGTGGCCTAATTCCTAGAAATCTCCACCATTCTCTAAAATAGTTGAAATAATCCTCCCATTCATTCGTCTATGAAATTACCCGACCTATAAAAACTAACCTCTCCATATCTGGGGGCCTCTTACCATCTAGTCAAGGCTATGGTTTTTCCTGTAGTCATGTATGGATGTGAGAGTTGGACTGTGAAGAAAGCTGAGCGCCAAAGAATTGATGCTTTTGAACTGTGGTTTTGGAGAAGACTCTTGAGAGTCCCTTGGACTGCAAGGAGATCCAACCAGTCCATTCTAAAGGAGATCAGCCCTGGGATTTCTTTGGAAGGAATGATGCTAAAGCTGAAACTCCAGTACTTTGGCCACCTCATGCGAAGAGTTGACTCATTGGAAAAACTCTGATGCTGGGAGGGATTGGGGGCAGGAGGAGAAGGGGACGACAGAGGATGAGATGGCTGGATGGCATCACTGACTGGATGGACGTGAGTCTGAGTGAACTCCGGGAGATGGTGATGGACAGGGAGGCCTGGCGTGCTGCAATTCATGGGGTCACAAAGAGTTGGACACGACTGAGCGACTGAACTGAACTTACCTTCTGAGATAGCCCACAGTATGTCAGTGAAGTGTGTTTCTACCAAAGTTGTTCTTACTTTTTGAGATATACCTCATCCTATCTATGGAACATGTATCTCTCTAAATAAATCCACTCTTTACCTATCACTTTATCTCTCATTAGACTTTTTTCTGCAACAAGACATAAAGGACCTGAGCTCTATGAATCCTGAGACCAGGTGTGTGATCTCAATTAAAAGACAGTGGGTTGAAGTCTTAATCTGAGTTGTACAGTTTCAAAAGTCCTAAGTAAGCTCCTGATTATGTAACCAAGCCGGACCATATGAGACCTTCTCAGTTCCCCCATAATTCTGTTTTTTCTCCTCTCTGAAGTACCTAGATAGTGGTATCTAATGCATCTTTCCCAAGTTTTTCAACTGACAAGTTCAGTTCAGATCAGTCGCTCAGCCTTGTCTGACTCTTTTCGACCCCATGAATCGCAGCACACCAGGCCTCCCTGTCTATCACCAACTCCCAGAGTTCACTCAGACTCATGTCCATCCAGTCAGTGATGCCATCCAGCCATCTCATCCTCTGTCATCCCCTTCTCCTCCTGCCCCCAATCCCTCCCAGCATCAAAGTCTTTTCCAGTGAGTCAACTCTTCACATGAGGTGGCCAAAGTACTGGAGTTTCAGCTTTAGCATCATTCCTTCCAAAGAAATCTCAGGGCTGATCTCCTTCAGAATGGACTGGTTGGATCTCCTTGCAGTCCAAGGGACTCTCAAGAGTCTTCTCCAACACCACAGTTCAAAAGCATCAATTCTTCAACTGACAAAACTGCCACCAAATGGATGAAATTAGCTATTAATACTTGATGATCATGAACAGTAGCTTGCTTCTAGTGCCCAAGGATTGATCACCATCAACCAATCAGAGAATTGTGCAGGAGCTGATCACACACCCTTGGACACCTCTTCCTTCCCTTGCCTTTAAAAATGCTTTGCTGAAACCCTTCAGGGAGTGTGGAGTTTTTGAACACAAGCCCCTTGTTCTTGCTCAGCCCTCTGTCAACTACAAACTGGCAGTTGATTGGGTGCCATCTACCTCTACAAGGATTAAATCATGTGCTGCTACACCTGTTGATTTTCAACATCCTCTGAAAGGAGTTCAGGGTAGACAGCAGAAATTGTTGCAGGTAAGAGACTTGACTCCATGCTGGATCTCTTTCTTTGACTTTAACCTTTATTTTTTTGTTTTGTTTTGTTTTTGTTATTATAATCATACATAACGGCCTTCCTAAAAGGACCCCACCCCTCTGCTGGACTGTTAAACTAAAGTACCTTTGCTCAGCACACAGAAATATAACCTGACTCTGCCCACCTGTTAATGGCTGCAAGAAAGAAGGTATTAACACATCCCTTCCCCAATACTGGCCATTCCCAGAGATGATTTGCAAGACTGATGGCCCTTTTTATTTTACTTCCTCATCCCATCTCTGTCTCGTTCTATAAAAGAAAATGGCATCCAGACCATGATAAGATGGTTATTTCTAGACATTAGTCTGTCATCTTCCCAGTCAGCTGGCTTTGTGAAGAAAGTTGTATTTCTTGCCTCAACATCTCATCTCTCAGCTAATTGGTCTGTCATGTGGCGAGCAGAGTGAGCTTGGATTCGGTAACAAAGTGAGGCCCTCTGTGCTCGGGGGGAGGGGGGGTGAGAACTAATAAGACAGGGCTTCAGATAGTTAGATATTTTCAGGAGCCAATTTTGTTGTTGTTGTTGTTGTGCTGGTTGATACACAGGTTTTTCTCTAGTTGCAGCGAGTGGGCTACACTCTAGCTGTGGTGTGATAGCTTCTCTCGGTAGCGGCCTCTCTTGTTGCAGAGCACGGACTCCAGGGCTCTTGGGCTTCAGTGGCTTCAGGTCCCAGACTCCAGAGCACAGGCTCAGTGGTTACGGTGCACAGACTTAGTTGCTCCGAGGTATGCAGGATCTTCCCAGACGAGGGATCAAACCCATGTCTCCTGCACTGGCGGGTGGACTCTACCACTGAGCCACCAGGGAAGCCCCAGGAGTCCATTTTTTTGAGCCTAATTCTTGTGTCTCCTCTCTGGAAAAGTATTAAAGTCCATGCTGACAACTCTTCCTGATGACTAGCAAAAGCTTCACAAGACAAGCAGAAACCTTCTGGGAAATATGTGCTTGATTGATTTCCCCTTTACCAAAATTACATATATACTATTTTTCCCTCCTACGTCTTGGGAGTAGTTTCTCAGAGATATTGAAGAAGGAATTCATAGGGCCTAGACTCCATCTTAAGCCTGTTCATGCTGATCATGCTCGGCCACCTTTCCAATGGACTCTGAACTCTCTGTTTAGTGCCTATGAAAACAACAACAGGAGGATAAGACCCCCTCCAGACAGGGGAACCTTGAAGATCATATCTAGGTTACTCATCGCCTCAGAGAAACATACACTAATCACCCCCTTCCTCCAGACAGGCCATAAATTTTTCTTTATCTATCGGAGTGTAACCTCGGATTTATTGATTATTGGCTAACTGTTTGACTGTTTGAGCCCATGAGCACACAGCACGTGAATGATGGGGTTATTGGGATTGTATTTTCCTTGGTTTATGTAAGTCTCAAGGAATTGGGAGTGGTGGGTTCAGACACGTACACATGGGGTATAAAAGGTTTTCACAAATGCTGGTCAGGGTCCTTGGCTAAGAGGAGACTCTGCCTTGGGCCCGCCGGTGTAATAAACTGCACTCCACTATCTGCATTGTCCTTCTGAGTGAGTTTGTTTCCCAGAACGCGTGGCTACAACAGTATCTGAGATGCCATCTCCCAGGCTGCAGTCCTCGTTTTGCCCCAAATAAAACTTGACTCACGACTCTCATATTGTGCTTTTTCTTAAGCTGACACCTCCAATAAACCTTTCCGTGCTCTAAACTCATTTTTGTTTATTTGCCGTAGAGGTAGGAGATACATGGGCCCAGGCTCAACAGTTTCTCCCCTGTGGACAGAAATTTCATAATAGCAGAAACTCTATAAAAACAGGATGATGGAGGAGGCTGGGCCCTGTACAGATAAGAGATGAAAGACCACATATTCCTCATTCTAAAGTTAAGGAGACGTCCCCGACTACACATGCACCGAAAGGCTCCTTGGAGGTTGTAAAGGGAGGGGGGATAACCTCAAAGAAAGTGATGTCAACTACCCATAAGCCTCTTTACTAGAATGCATCTGGGCGAAAAGATGTGCACACACACGGGATGACCCTGAGCTATGCCAAATATGGCCTCTTTACCAGACAAAGCAAGATGATTGGTCAAAGTAAACTGGAAAGAAATGCCCCATAAAAGCGATTCAAACTAAAAGTGATTCAAAAGTGATTCAAACTCTGAGCCTGCCCATGTATCCATCCACAGGCACTATACTCTTTATCCTCCTAATAAACACCACCTCCTTGGGAATTCCCGTCTGCAAAGCCAAAAGGCTAGGACCTTGTCACTGACCACTGGTCTTCAAGACAATGGTGATGCAGGGACTCCAGCCACTCCCCACAGCAGATCCTGCAAAAGCAACTGAAGTCACCATGGGACCTCTTTAATGAGACACGGTGAGAGCTCCATGACTCCAACTAGGTAGGGTCTATGAGGTCCTGTCAGCCTGAAAAAGTTACAGAAAACAGACCTTTGCCTGTCATCTGCCCAATAAAGATTTTGGGGGGTTTATGTTTCTCAGAGGGTGTGATGCAGGAGGTAGATGCACCCCCAACACAGTAGAGCAATTGGAGATTCATTCCCTATGGACTGAAACTCCAAAACAAAAGCAGCAGGACAATTAAGGGAGAAGGCTGGGCCCTATCCAGGACATATATTTCTCGTTCTTGAAGTCAAGGGACCTCCCCAACCACACATGTGCAGAAAAGACTCCTTTGAGGTCAAAGAGGGAGTTATGTCAAAGGATATTCTCTACCCATACACCTATTCATCTTGGCTAAAATCCAATTTGGCTAAGAGATGTGTATGCACACATGAGAGATCCTGAGATATACCAAATATGAATAGTGAACCAGGCAAATCAAAATGATTGGCCAAAGGAAACTCAGAAGAAATGCCCCATAAAAGTAATTCAAACTACGGAAGGCTGCAACTCAGCAATTCAGACACTGTCTCTGAGTTCGCCCATTTGTCTATCCACACACGCTGTACTCTTTTTTTCCTCTGAATGAATATTTTATTTGTCTCCCTATTTTCTATCTTTGTGGGAATTCTTTTCTGCAAACCCAAAGAGCCAGGCCCTTGTCACTGACCAGTGGTCTAGTGGTTAGGATTTGGTGCTCACGCTACTGCAGCACAGCCTCAGTTTCTGGCTGGGAACCCAAGCTCCAAGCCATAGCAGGCTGAGGCCACCCAAGGTCAGCCTCACTGTGCATTGGGCTCACAAATTTGCATTCAGCAACAAACAAAATTTAAATTCGCAATTTCACCTCGTGTGGTTTTTCTTTAAGTAGACAAAGGGGAAGAAAACTATTCACAGGAAGGCAGAGGTGTTTGGAAAACAAAAGGTGAATAAATTTCTTTAGGTGTCTCAGGTAATAGCTCTCTTCCTGGTACAGGCCCCCTTTCCAATGTAAATTTAAGCAGTTAAGGGAGAGGTAAAGAGCTTTCCTGTTAGATTTGATTACCTTTACCTTGAAATAACCCTCAGGCCGAAGAGGCATATTTTGAGGTGAGAAATTCTGTTCCCCTTCAATACAAAATAATTTACATGGCCCCTCAAAAGACACTGAAAAGGGCTAAATCCTTGATCTCACTTAGTAACTTTTCACAGAAAAGACCCTGGAAAAGACCTGATGCTGGGAAAGGTAGAAAGCAAGAAGAGAAGGGGACAACAGAGGACAAGACCGTTAGATGGCATCATCAACTCAATGGACATGAGTTTGAGCAAGCTCTGGGAGATTGTGAAGGACAAGGAAGCCTGGCGTGCAGCAGCCCATGGGGTTGCAAAGAGTTGGACATGACTGAGCAACTGAACAACAACAACTCTTTTCGCAATTCCCTTTCTCCCATTCCACTCACAACCGACAGAATACTGCTTTGCACCCATAGTTCCCAGGTCTGCTTAGGGACCCTGACTCTTTGTAATGCAAATTTAGTAAACTCTGCCGTTAAAGCCTTATCCTTGCCTCTCCCTGACATTCCAGCTCAACCCCGTCACAAAAGTTCAAAACCAGTCTGACTGGGATTTGCTCTCCACAAATGGGAGGTGGGGCTGAGGGTGGGGTCAAGTGTCAAACACTGGAGGAAATCAAGTTACATCTTGTTGGAAAGCTAGATGACTGGTTTTGTTGTTTAGTCTCTAAGTCCTGTCCCACTCTTTTGCAACTCCTTGGAGGTTACTGGTGGAGTGAGTAACAGTCATGCGCTTGCACTCAGCCCCCACCTGTATCTTTTCTGGGAGCCCCATAGAGATGCTGGATGCCCCAGTGTGTGGCCCACTGCCCCTGCAGCCCCTTCCTACAGCCAGTGCACAGGTCCTGTCCTCATTTGAAAACACCTGGGGGCCAGATTTCTCTATTCCCTCAAAGTCAGGAACTTACCTAGGATCCACACGACCTGCTCAATAGTTTCCTCCAAGATGACTGTCATTGGCACCCCAAGAATAACAAAACAAAGGGATAGGCAGCCACTAGATGGCCCCCTCTGCCTTATCCACAGCAATGCAGGGCTCAACTACCTCCCAAAGTTTGACATTCATTTGTCTCCACCTGGGGATTAGGTGACTGGCTTCCTCTTTGGAAGCAAGTGTTAACTACAAATCGGCACCTGCCATCTCCCTCTACAAGGATTAAATCATGTGCTGCTGCAGCTGCTGACTTTCAGTGGCCACTGAAAGGAGTTTAAGGCAGAGAGCAGAAATGAGCCCTTTTTGCTGGGGGGAGGGGGGGAGTGGGGGAACTGGCAGGAGAGGTCTTCATATATCTAGATATTTTTAGGATCTGGTTTTATGTGCCCAATTCTTGTATCTCCTCATATCTAGAAAATCACTAAAGTTCTTTATGGTGATGACTGTTCCTCATGACTAGCAAACGCTTCAGGAGACCAGCAGAAACCTTCTGGAGAAGGTGTGCTTGATTGCATGTATTCCCCCTTCACCAAAATTACATATATAATGACCTTCCCCCCTGCTTCTTTGAACCAGTTTCTCAGAGCTATCTGAAGTGAAGTGCTGACTCCTGGGCTGCAGTCCTCGTTTTGCCCCAAATAAAACTTAACTCACAGTGCTCAAGTTGTGCATTTTTTTAAGCTGACACAAGTTAAGGGACAAGTTGTGAGCCCTCGACTGGCTCCACAAGAGGTGGCCCTGGAGGAGTCTGAAGAATTCCCTGAATCCACCCTCAGGGACTCCACATGCAGATACTTATCTTTGGGGGATCAACTTAGGCCTGCATCACTCCCAGGTCCCCGTAGCAGGGAGTGGGCATCAAACTAAAAGACTTTGTGTTGTCTGCATCTTTCCAGGTTATCAGATCCTAGTGAAGGGAACAGAATCCCAGGGGGCTCTTCTGAGTACATATCCTTTCTGTGTCTCCCATTTCATGTTTGTAGGAACCAGGCTTCATTCAGCCTCCTAGACCTTCCCTGAGTCCCAAAGGGCTGATTCAAATGGTTGGTAATCAGGAAAGAGAGAGAATACAGAAACAAAAAAGGAATGTTACCAAAACTCGACTTCTCTATACTCCAGTGCTGAATCATATCCTGAGACAGAAGTAGAAATGAACAGCTTTCTTGCTTTGCCAGGCAAAGGGAGACACACCAGGCTTCTGCCTTGAAAACCTATGTGTCTCAACTCCAGAGAACTTGAGTGTTTGTACACCAGGCAGGGTCAAAGGTAGGCTCCGTCAAGATTAGGGTGGGTGCAGGGTTTGCCCTCCTTTAATCCTTTAGTCTCAGGTGGTCAGGTGGTGACCTTCTCTGGTTCCTTTTGTTGTAGGAAGGGCGGGGTTGGGGGGGGGGACCCTTACAGGGCCCCAAGAGCGGGCTCTTGTCTAACACTCAGAAAAGAATTGTCTGAGGAGACACGTGCTGACCAAGCAAGAGATTTTATTGGAAGGGCACCCGGGTGGAGAGCAGTAGGGTAAGGGAATCCAGGAGAACTGTTCTGGCTCACAATGTCGGGTTTTATGGTGATGGGATTAGTTTCCGGGTGGTCTTTGGCCAATCATTCTAACTCAGAGTCTTTCCTGATGGCACACGCATCGCTCGGCCAAGATGGATGCTAGCGAGAGGGATTCCGGGAAGTGAACGGACACACGGTGTCTCCTTTCGACCTTTCCCGAACTCTTCCAGTTGGTGGTGGCTTATTAGTTCCATATTCCTTATCAGGATCTCCTGTCATAAAACAACTCATGCAAATGGTTACTATGGTGCCTGGGCAGGGTGGGCGGTCTCAATCAGTGTGCTTCCCCTAACACTTTCATCTTTGCCTCAAGTGGTTTCTTTGCTGATCCTCCCTTGATTAGAAACCATTCCAAGCCACCATTTGGAACTCAGGGAAGGTCACAGAGGCTGGAGTCTTGCCTACAAGAAATGGGGGATAGAAAGTCTCCATCCTTGGGAGCCCCATAGGACTGGGTTTCAGGAACAGTCAAGGAATAATCATGTAGCCCTGGGGCAAAGTTCCAGGTCCTCCTCAGGGGACAAGCAGAGCAATGTCTTTAAGTTCTTCTGCAGAAAGTAAGGGCCCCACTCAAGTAGAGGATGGTAATCTCATTGCTGAAGCACAAGATTCCTGGAGTACCACCTTGTTACCCCACCACCAACCAATCAGAAGAAAGCCACACACCCTGCAGCTCTCACCCCAAATTTTGCCTATAAAAACTTTTCCCTGGAAATCCTAAAGGAGTTTGGGGTTTTTGAGCACGAGCCACCATTCTCCTTGCATGGCCCCACAATGAACCTTCCTCTGCTGCTAACTCCAACCTTTTGGTTTGTTTGATCTCACTGTGCATCAGACACATGAACTTGTGTTCAGTAATGGTACCCTCTGTACACTTTTTAAGGTACAGAGGGTACCTTAAAGGAATTTTAAGCTGGAGGTAATTAATATGTTCAGTCGTGTCTGACTCTTTGACACTGTTATAGTTCATGGAATTCTCTAGGCCAGAATACTGGAATGAGTAGTCTTTCCTTTCTCCAGGGGATCTTCCCAAGCCAGGGATCAAACCCAGGTCTCCCACATTGCAGGTGGATTCTTTACCAGCTGAACCACCAGGGAAGCCCAATTAATATGGTGATTTCCTTGATTCTGGCAGAATGGTGATTTCCTTGATTCTTGCCCTCTCAAGGGAAAGAATTTAGTCGAGCATCATAGAGAAGTTTTAAGTAGCAAGAGTTTTACCAAACACAGCAAAAATACACTCCCAAGAAAGGATGAGAGTGGGCTATAAGGAAGCCAGTAGCAGCCCTGCAAGGAGGTAGTGTTAGGTTTTTTAGAGTTGTTGCTGTTCCCTGTGTCCTGCATCATTTTGAAACCATTCACCCAGATTGAGACTTGAACCCATGTGCCAGGACTCAGCCAAAACCCAGGTTGGGATTCAAACTAACATGGCTGGGACTCAAACCAACATGTCCAGGACTCAAACCTGGCCAAAATTGGGCTTGGACTCAAACCCACACGGCCAGGACTCGATCCCAGCCGAAACCCACTCTCTTCCAAATGAGACCACAAACCTGGTTTCAGGACCTAAAGAAGCTCTTGTTCTTGATGTCTCATTGCAGGAAGAATTCAGTGAGAGACAAAGTGATAGGTAAGAAGTTAATTTACTTAGAAACATGCTCCACAGACAAGAATGTGGGCTGTCCCAGAGAGTGAGTGTGGCCTCAAAATGTGGAGTGGTTAAATTTATGGGCTGGGTAATTTCATAGGCTAATGAGTGGAATGATTATTTCAGCCATTTTGGAAAAGGGGTGGAGATTTTTAGGAACTGGGCCACCACCCACTGTCTGGTCTTTGATGGTGGACCTTGGAACTGTCATGGTGCCTCTGGATGTGTCATTTAGCTTGTTGATGTGTTACAATGAACATACACTGAGGATCAAGGTCTAGTTGAAGTTGACTTCTCTGCCATCTTGGACCCATTTGATTCTAACCAGTTTATGTTGTATCCTCAGGCTATGTCATTCTTTCTAAGATTGTGTCCCGCCCCCTTCTCTCCTGTTTCAGCATCATGTGGCCAAAGTGTCGGAGCTTTAGCTTCAGCAAGAGTCCTTTCAATGAATGAAATTACCCAGCCTATAAAAGCTAACCACACATTTTGAGGCTGCATTCACCTTCTGTGATGGCTCACACACTTGTCTATGGAGTGTGTATCTCCCAAGGCTGCCCTTGCCTTCTGAGATGGCCCACACTCTGTAGAGTGTGTTTCTCTCTTAAAAAAAAAAAAAAGATAGAAACAAAACACTTCTTACCTATCACTTTGTTTCTCACTCAATTCTTTCTGCAATGAGACATCAAGAACCTGAGTCACACTAGGTCCTAAAACCAGGTGTGTGATCTCAGTTGGAAGATTATGGATTTGAGCCAGGTTTGAGGCCCAACCACATAGGTTCAAGTCCCAAGCAGGTTTTTGCCTGGGTTCAAGTCCTGACACATGGATTCAAGTCTCAATCTGAGGTGAATGGTTTCAATGTGAAGAGCCAGCTCATTGGAAAAGACCTTAATGTTGGGAAAGATTGACGGCAAAAGGAAAAGGGGAAGGCAGAGAATGAGATGGTTAGATAGCAACACCATCTCACTGGACATGAATCTGGGCAAACTCTGGGGGATGGTGGAGAACAGAGGAACCTGTGTGCTACAGTCCATGGGGTAACAAGGAGTCAGACACAGCTTAGTGACTGAACAGCAACAAAAATCCCACAGGCTAATGAGTGGGAGGATTATTTCAACTATTTTGGGGACACGGTGCAATCTCCAGGAATTGGGTCACCACCCACTCTTTGGTCTGTGATAGTTGACCTTGGAACTATCATGGTTCCTCTGGGTGTGTCATTTAGCTTGCTGACATGTTATAATGAAGGCTTCCCAGGTGGTTCAATAGTAAAGAATGTGTCTCCCAATGCAGGAGATGTAGGAGACAGGGGTTTGATCCCTGGGTCGGGAAGATTTATCCATTTATGTTGTGTCTTCAGGTGAAGCCATTCTTTCAAATGTAGTACCTGTGTCCCTCCCTCCTTGCATCATTTCTTGCTCAGATTTTTGTCCCATATTCTTATGGGAAGGAAAAAGGCAGTGGTCCATCTTCTGTAACTGCTTCGAGGCTGAGTAGGGGCATTGACCCTGCCTGTCAGGTAGTAAATATCTCTGGATGCCTGATCTCACAGCCTCAGGGACAAGACAGCTTGTTGTTTTAAGTCAGTATGAGCTGGAACACTCCCCATAACCATCATCTTGATAGGGAACTGTTGTAAATGCTTCACAGCTTTCTTTATGAATCTCCTTGATAATGAAGCACTTTTTCTAAGCACCAGAGTATAAGAATAACTATAAATGACAAAAGACTTAAAACACAGAGTTAAACATCTGATTACAGTATAATTGATAAACAATCCTCATTGCTGTTGTTGTTAGGGGAAGCACACTGATTGAAACCGCCCACCCTGGCCAGGCACCATAGTAACCATTTGCCTGAGTTGTTTTATAACAGGAGATCCTGATAAGGATCTCATTTCTGAGTGTTAGACAAGAGCCCAGTTTCGGGCCCTGAAAGGGGTCCCCCTCCCTGCAACATTGTGACACACAATATTTTAAGATAACTAGAACTATCACGTTATACCAGGACATATTCCAATTTTAGAATCTTTATATAATCTTTAGAATGTCTATATTAATCAAACCAACAAGCTTAAGCCACCTTCAATACCAGATATCAGTTTTCTTCTGAATATTTTCCAGCTAACATGAACCTGAAATTCATTCTGGCCAGATTATTTTGTATTTCTGAGTATCATGTAAGTGCTTAATTTCCTTTAAGTCAGTTAAATATGGCTTTTTTATGAAGTAATTTTTGGCAATACCATCATCTATAACACTTATAGACACACATGAACACACATTTGGACACACAGAAGCCTGTCCAAAATTTCAGCCATCATCTTAGACCCAAACCATTTTCCCAAAATACTTTCCAAACCTAGGAGAGGGTCATTTAGAGCTTCTATCTGTTTGTGCATGTGACTCAGTAATTGAGATACACCAACAGAATTATCTGGAATAAAAACATAATATTCTGTCTTAATGATAGCACAGATTACCTGCCCCACTCCCCCACCCCGCCATGAAGCTGTGATAATGTCCAAGGCCATTCTATTTTGTAGGATAGCTTTCCCCATTAGAGGTCCAAATTCTTAAATAGATGTGCAACAGGCTGGTATGTAGGTCCTAAACATTGAGTTAACACACCAAGGGCCATACCTCCTCCTTCAGTACCAAAGAGAAAAAATGTTTTTTCTAAATTAGGTGACCTCAGAGCAAGGGGGTCTAATAATTTTCTTTTTAGAATTTGGGAGACCTGTTCTGTATCCCCCCAATTTAATGGTCCAGTTTCTGCATTTTGTTTTAGGAGCTCATATAATGGTTTTGCATCTAGCCCATAACCAGGAATCCAACCCAGCAATATTCAATTACTCCCAAGAAGGTCCTAAACTGTTTTACTGTTTTTGGAGACTTTAATCTTTGAATTAACACTATTCTATCAGCAGATATAGACCTCTTCCCTGGGGTAAGCATGCATCCTAGATAACAAAACTTGTTTAGAAATTTGCACCTTAACTTTGGACACCCTATTACCGTTTTTTCATAAATGAGTTAGGATCTTAACAGTATTCTCATCTGATGCCTTCTTAGGGAAAACTTCCTATTAAAATATCATCTACATATTGCAGAATAACTCCATTTCTTCCCTTTAATCCTCAGTCATGGGTCAAGAATTCCCAGTTCTTATGCCAAGGCAGTCCCCCAAATATGTGGGCTATCCCTAAATCCTTGGGAAAGTCAAGTCTAACTATATTGTCCAGTTTCTTTTGTATCTGAATCTGTCCACTTGAGGGCATAAGAAACTGAGATTCTTTGGCCCATGGAATGTAGAAAAAGGTATCCTTTGAGTCTGATACAGTAAGCCAGTTGGCTTCCTCTGGGATCTGAGTCAGAATAGTATAAGGCTTAGGCACAATAGGCTAGATGGTTTCCCTGCTTCATTAATAGCCTTTAGATCTTATGTAAATCGATATCCTCCAGTGGGTGTAAGAATGGGTAATATCAGCATATTGTGCAGAGACTGAGGTACCAATAAACCATGCAAAAGGTATTTTTTCACTGAGGGAGAGATTCCTCTCTGTGCCTCTGATTTTAGAGGGTTCTGCTTTTTGCAGAGAAATTCCCACCCAGGTCTTTACTTAATAACCACTGTTTGGATATCTTTGGCCAAGCCTGGACCCTCTATATTCTACACACCAGAGTCTATAAAGGCTTCTATCTCAGCTTCAATCTGTTCCTTCCTACTTTCTGTTAGAACCATTTGGCAATAAGCGTGGTTCCTTTGTCCCTCAAGAAACAGAGAAACCCCTAACTTTAGTTAATAAATCACTCCCTGTTAAAGGGATAAGACAACCAGGCACAAACAGAAAGGAGTGTAAAAACAGCTGACCATTGATGTTGCACGAAAGGGTCTCCAAGAAACTGTGCCCCTGTTTCTTCCCTGACAACCCCATTACATATCCCTCATGATTGCTAAGGTCTCCAATTCTTTGGGTTTCGACGGAGAAGTTTGCATCAGTGTCTATAAGAAATTCTATCAAGTGGCCCACTGCATCAAATGACCACCCAAGGCTCAGCATTAGTTATATAGATGGTATCTCTGGGTAGTCACTTTCAGTCTCAGGCTTCATAGGTCTTCTGATTGCAAAACCATCAGTGGCTGAGGGACCTCCATTGCTCTCTGGCATCTGGAGCATTCCTTATGCCAATGCCCTGGCTATTTGCAAAGGCCACATCAACTGTAATCCTTCCCCCAGTGCCCTTTGTCCACACAAGGTACACTGAGGTTGTATGGATACCCACGGACCTTGTGGTCTGCCAGAGTCAGATTGCCCCAGAAAAACCAGACTCTCAGTTAGCGGTCTCTAAGCAGACAAAGCCATTGCAATCATTTGGGCCTTTTGCATATTTCTCAGGGTACATTCAGCCTTTTTGGCCATATCCCTATTATTGAAAACCAAATAAGTCAGTTGGAGCAAATTGCTCATTGGAATCTGAGGACCAGCAGTTGCTTTCTGAATTTTGTGCCTGATATCTGGGGCAGACTGAGCTGTCCCTCAGGGCAGAAGGGATCTCTGTTTGTATATTTCCTAAAAGCCTCCACTAATCTCTTTTAGAACACTATAGGATTTTCATCCTGTTTCTGTTCAACCTCTTTCACCTTATCATAATTAACAGATTTTACTGTAAGTTTCTTCATACCCTCTATTAAACAGTTAATCATAAGGTCTCATCTGTCTCCATCAATTGAATTAAGCTGGTAATTCCACTGCAGGTTTGCCTCAAGGACATCATTCCCCACTCAGAGCACGGCATAGTCCTGTTGGGCTTGGGCTGCCAGTTAGTCCACATGGGCTCTGGCCGCCAGTATTATACACTGCTTTTCTTCAGGGGTGCAGCAGTGGGATAGTAATCAATAAGATCTATAAGTCCCCTCAGATGAGATTAAAAGATCTCACTAGTTGGGTAAATCCCTTTGTAAAAAAGCAGGATCCTCAGAAAAACTTCCCAACTTGTCCTCTGCCATACTTAGATCAGGCATTGAAAAAGGTACATGGACTGTTATTGTCCTTTGATTTTCATCCAGGCAAAACTGTAAGGGCAGTTTGTTGGTAACTTACACCAACTGCGAGGGCTAGATGGGCTAAGGATGGGCCCCTTGGGTAACCCAGGGTACAAAGAGGTTCCTGAATATGGGTGGGCCTTTTTCTTCATCCCTAGCTGTGTTTCCCCTCAGGCAATAGCCAGAGAAGGAGCTCCTGCCTGTGGGTATCCCTCTGAGCTACATACACCTTAAATCCCTTTGGGGTCTCATTTAAATTTAAATACAAGGCCATGAAAATTTGAAGTGCGGAAGCTCACTCCATTCAAATTTCTCTCTACAATATAAATTTAACTGCAATATAGTATCATAACTAAGGGAAACATATGTGGCCACTTTTTTTGGGGGGGGAAGGGGCTTCCTCCTTTAGTAGCCACTTTCCTTGGCTTCCCAATTTGTATCATGGCCAAACATGATTACATAACCTAATAATTTTTTTTTTCTTTTTAATCCCTGTAGTCTTAATCTTTCCCAATCCCTGAGGATATGGCCCAGAAGGGTATTGGTTGAGACTGATGCAACTTGACCCATTTCAGACCCAAACCTGAGATGATGTCTCTAACTCCCATTCTATCCAATTAAATCAATATCCACTGTGCAATTTGGTCAAGATTTGCACTTATGATATTAGATGCTATCTTTTCCGAAATAGTCTCCCAACCAGGTTTTCAGTTCAGTTCAGTCGCTCAGTCGTGTCCAACTCTTTGCGACCCCATGAATCGCAGCACGCCAGGCCTCCCTGTCCATCACCAACTCCCGGAGTTCACTCAGACTCATGTCCATCAAGTCAGTGATGCCATCCAGCCATCTCATCCTCTGTCGTCCCCTTCTCCTCCTGCCCCCAATCCCTCCCAACATCAGAGTCTTTCCCAATGAGTCAACTCTTCGCATGAGGTGGCCAAAGCACTGAAGTTTCAGCTTTAGCATCATTCCTTCCAAAGAAATCCCAGGGCTGATCTCCTTCAGAATGGACTGGTTGGATCTCCTTGCAGTCCAAGGGACTCTCAAGAGTCTTCTCCAACACCACAGTTCAAAAGCATCAATTCTTTGGCGCTCAGCTTTCTTCACAGTCCAACTCTCACATCCATACATGACCACTGTGTAAGTGCCCAAAAAGTTGTTGCGGAGAAGTAACACAGCAGACATCCCAGTGGTATTGATGAGCTGGAGTTGGTCTAGCTATAAATTGGGAATAAAGGATCAGCACTTGTAAGAGTCAGAGAGAGGTATAGTAAAAGCAATAAAAAGTACAATTTGGTGGTCACATAAGTCTTCTAGGGTTATCAGAAGAAAGAAAGAAAGAAAGAGGGAATGAACAAGAATGCAAGAATATAGGAGAAAAACCTCAAAGACTATAGAGATTAACGATTCTGTCCTGGACCCACTGTTGGATGCACATAAGCGTACAGACTTGAACCCACCAATGACATCAGCAGAGCTTCGTCCCTCTGTGGGGTTGTGGAATCCTACATGCCTCTTAAGGACCAAGACTTAATTTTAAACCTTTCTGCCTTATCACTGTCCCTTTGTAGTCACTAACTGAAACCATTCACCTCAGACTGGGACTTGAACCCATGTGCTGGACTCAGCCAATACCCAGATCGGTATTTGAACACAGCCAAAACCCATGGTCTTTCAACTGAGGTCACACACCTAGTTTCAGGACCTAACGAGGCTCAGGTTCTTGATGTCTCACCGCAGAAAGAATTTACTGAGAGACAAAGTGATAGGTAAGAAGTGGATTTATTTAGGGAGAAGCACACTCCACAGACAAGAGTATGGGCTGTTCTAGAGGGTGAGTGCAGCCTCAAAATGTGGTGTGGTTACCTTTTATGGCTTGGCTCAGCTGGTAAAGAGTCCACCTGCAATGTGGGAGACCTGGGTTCGATCCCTGGGTTGGGAAGATTCCCTGGAGAAGGCAAAGGCTACCCACTCCAGTATTCTGGCCTGGAGAATTCCATGGACTGTATAGTGCATGGGGTCACAAAGAGTCGGACGCAACTGAGCGACTTTCACTCTTAGCTTTTATGAACTCAGTAATTGTATAGGCTAATGAATGGGAGGGTTTTTTCAACTATTTTGGGAAAGGGGTGGAGATTTCCAGGAACTGGGCCACCACCCACTTTTTGATCTTTGACGGTGGGTCTTGGAACTGTCATGGTGCCTCTGAGTGTGTCATTTAGCGTGCTGATGTGTTATAATGAGTGTATACTGAGCATCAAGGTCAAGCTGACATGTCTGCCATCTTGGACCCGTTGATTCTAATCAGTTTGTGTTGTGTCCTCAGGTTATGCCATTCTTGCAAAGGTTGTGCCCTGTCCCCCTTCCTCCTGTTTCAATTTGCCTGACAAGCTGATTGACAGCCTTAGGTTATATAACTTTTGTCCTAGTGCACAGGCACTTACCCATGAGCCCCTGAGTGAAACCCATGGAAAGGGGGAACCAAAATCCTAATTTATTGCAAATATGGCATAATGAACCCAAGGTCACTGTGAGTCACCTTTTAGGTCTTGGTGCCCCTATGCCAACCTGTGCTGGAGTTTTATCTTGTTTGAAACTTAGAGCAAGGATCTCTGAGTGTGCTCTGATTACCAGGGTCCACATAGGGGAGAGAAATATGACCCTTCTAGAATGAGGTGGGACCCACTCATGTCTGACTAGCTACCTAACAAGTAGAAGTGTAAATTCTGTAATTTATGTGAATTTTATAATTTTCCTTCCTCTCCCAAAAAATCAACTTTGTCTCCACTTGCAGTTTATTTCAGCATTTGTGTTTTTTCTATTCTCGTTTGAATTGGTTATAATATTTGCCTAATTCTACCATACGAGTAAAATAAATCTTTTACCTAACAGCATTATTATATCTGTATGAGATTCATGGTTTTACCTCCTTGCAAAAATTATCTTTTAACAACGGTTAGAGGTATATTCACTGTAATGTTAAAGAAATAAAGAAATCTGAGCTTCAGGTCTTCTTCCAATGTATTATTTTCTTAAAGAGACCTCCAGATTGCATAAACTTCAGTCCCACCAAACTTATATCCACTACCATAAACTGCCAGCTCCCATTAAGCGGTTGAAATTTTATTAAGGTAAAGTCATAGCTCCCATAGGAAATTCAAAATGAACACATGTTAACAATTAATTAGCTCATTAATTAATTCTGTGAAGCAAAAAATGCAATTTCTGGAATCATCTGCTTACTTTCTAGAGTGGAAATCAGTCCCTACCAAACAAAATCCATTTGCATTTCTCTGAACAGGGATTATTTGCATCACCATCAGGCTTCCATGAATTAACTTTTCCCGGTGTGCTTAGTCACTCAGTTGTGTCTGACTCTTTGTGACCGCATGGACTGTAGCCTGTCAGGCTCCTCTGCATGGGGATTCTCCAGGCAAGAATACTGGAGTGGGTTGCCATGCCCTCCTCCAGGAGATCTTCCCAACCCAGGGATCAAACCCAGGTCTCCCACATTGCAGGTGGATATTCTTTACCATCTCAGTCACCAGGGAAGCCCAACTTTTCCCTCCATAGTTGCAAAATAGTCAAAGATGATAAAGGGTGCAAACCCCTATAGAACCAGAAAATCCCAAGGAGGGTCCTCTGGTTTAGACAAATCTTGGTACTCCACTGAAGGGAGGCTCTGTGTTTGTCCATTTCAAAGTCTTTCACAATTTCTCCTTAATTAGCAGCAGGGATTCAGGCAGCATTAAGGTGTTGTTTGTAACAAACGTGCTGTTTGTTTCCTCGTAAGAGTGTTGTTTCCTTGAGCCTCCCCCTAAGCCTGTCACCCTGCATCAAGGTGACTGACAATTTGTGGAAATTTCCCCCAAGGTATCTAGAACAGTGTTTGATTTTGGCTGATTGCTGATGCAAGTTATGAATTGGGACCATGAGTCACTATCACTGTCCACCCACCACATACTTGTTCTAGAAGATTGAGACAGCACTGCCCGGAAGTGCCAGGTAACAAAGACTCTCTCCTTGGCCAGAGCCTAGTGTGAAGCACTGTACTCCCCCTATCCATGAATCAGTTTCCCTTGAATAAAGCACTGCAAATTTATTATGATATTGTACTGTTTTTTCGGTTGATATTCCTTACTTTCTAGTTCTCTGTGTTCAGATATTACCAAATTGAGACCCCTTGCCAAAACCTATTGTCTCAGCCAGAGAGGTCCTTGCTCCTGCTTGGATTCTCTAAGCCAATAAGGGAACAAAAACCCATGCTGAGACCGGAACTGCACAGTCTGTATTCAATGGCCAAAGAATGGAAAAGCAGGAACTTAGCTCATAAATCAACTTCTCAACCCTGTTAGAGCAGAGATCTCATATTTAAGAGAGGGTCTAGCTAAAAGGGAGGCAATTGGAAAAAGTGAGAGAAATATTCACGACTCATCCAAGAACAGGAGTGTGGTTTGGAACGGGAATTGATGCAGCTCTCCTTTTTGTTCTTGTCTGGTCTTGCTCAGTTGTTGTCATTGCAAACTGTCAACTATCATGGCACTGGTGGGTGTGTCTTTTAGCAAAGACTAATGTATTACAGTGAGCATATGATGAAGCTCAAGATCTATGAAGTCAAATCTTCTGCCATTTTGGGCCTAGTTGGCTCGAAACAGTCTTTGCTTTTTACTCTTTGAAGCTTCCTCCTGAAACTTAGACAAGAGTAATTGGTCTCCATTGGCAGGAGAGGCAGGGATATGATTCTGGAGCACAGTCTTGGTAAGGCTTTTTCTTTTAGTCAATCACCTCAGTTCAGTTCAGTCACTCAGTCACGTCCAACTCTTTGCAACCCCATGGACTGCAGCACATCAGGCTTCCCTGTCCATCACCAACCCTCAGACCTTACTCAAACTCATGTCCATCAAGTCAGTGATGCCATCCAACCATCTCATCCTCTGTCGTCCCCTTCTCCTCATGCCTTCAATCTTTCCCAGCATCAGGGTCTTTTCCAATGAGTCAGTTCTTCACATCAGGTGGCCAAAGTATTGGAGTTTCAGCTTCAGCATCAGTCCTTCCAATGAATATTCAGGACTGATTTCCTTTAGGATGGACTGGTTGGATCTCCTTGCAGTCCAAGGGACTCTCAAGAGTCTTCAACACCACAGTTCAAAAGCATCAATTCTTCCGTGCTCAGCTTTCCTTATAGTCCAACTCTCACATCCATACATGACTACTGGAAAGACCATAGCTTTGATTAGATGGACCTTTGTTGGCAAAGTAATGTCTCTGCTTTTTAATACGCTGTCTAAGTTGGTCATAACTTTTCTTCCAAGAAGAGAGTGTCTTTTAATTTCATGGCTGCAGTCATCATCTGTGGTGATTTTGGAGCCCAAAAAATTAAAGTCTCTCACTGTTTCCTTTGTTTCCCCATTTATTTGCCATGAGATGATGGGACCAGATGCCATGATCTCAGTTTTCTGAATGTTGAGTTTTAAGCCAACTTTTTCACTCTCCTCTTTTACTTTCATCAAGAGGCTCTTTAGTTCTTCTTTGCTGTCATAAGGGTGGTGTCATCTGCATATCTGAGATAATTGATATTTCTCCCAGTAATCTTGATTTCAGCTTGTGCTTCATCCAGCCCGGCATTTCTCATGATGTACTCTGCATATAAGTTAAATAAGCAGGGTGACAGTATACAGCCTTGACGTTCTCCTTTCACGATTTGGAACCAGTCTGTTGTTCCTTGCCCAGTTTTAACTGCTGCCTCTTGACCTGCATACAGACTTCTCAGGAGGCAGGTCAGGTGGTCTGGTATTCCCATCTCTTGAAGAATTTTCCACAGTTTGTTGATCCACACAGTCAAAGGCTTTGGCATAGTTGATAAAGCAAAAGTAGATGATTTTCTGGAACTCTCTTGCTTTTTCCATGATCCAGCAGATGTTGGCAATTTGATCTCTGGTTCCTCTGCCTTTTCTAAATCCAGCTTGAACATCTGGAATTTCTCAGTTCACGTACTGTTGAAGCCTGACTTGGAGAATTTTGAGCATTACTTTACTAGCGTGTGAGATGAGTGCAGTTGTGCGGTAGTTTGAACATTCTTTGGCATTGCCCTTCTTTGCGATTGGGATGAAAACTGACCCTTTCCAGTCCTGTGGCCACTGCTGAGTTTTCCAAATTTGCTGGCATACTGAGTGCAGCAGTTTCACAGAATCATCTTTCAGGATTTGAAATAGCTCGACTGGAATTCCACCACATCCACTAGCTTTGTTCATAGTGATGCTTCCTAAGGCCCACCTGAAGAAGCTGAAGTTGAATGGTTCTATGAAGACCTACAAGACCTTCTAGAACTAACACCCAAAAAAGATGTCCTTTTCATTATAGGGGACTGGAATGCAAAAGTAGGAAGTCAAGAAACACCTGGAGTAACAGACAAATTTGGCCTTGGAGTACAAAATGAAACAGGACAAAGGCTAACAGAGTTTTGCCAAGAGAACACACTGGTGGTAGCAAACACCTTCTTCCAACAACACAAGAGAAGACTCTACACATGGACATCAGCAGATGGCCAATACTAAAATCAGACTGATTATATTCTTTGCAACCAAAGATGGAGAAGCTCTTTACAGTCAGCAAAAACAAGGCTGGGAGCTGACTGTGGCTCAGATCATGAGCTTGTTATTGCAAAATTCAGACTTAAATTGAAGAAAGTAGGGAAAACCACTAGACCATTCAGGTGTGACCTAAATCAAATCCCTTATGATTATACAGTAGAAGTGACAAACAGATTCAAGGGATTAGATCTGATAGACAGAGTGCCTGAAGAACTATGGATGGAGGTTCATGACATTGTATAGGAAGCGGTGATCAAGACCATCCCCAAGAAAAAGAAATGCAAAAAGGCAAAATGGTTGACTGAGAAGGCCTTACAAAAGCTGAGAAAAGAAGAGAAGCAAAAGGGAAAGGAGAAAAGGAAAGATATACCCATCTGAATGCAGAGTTCCAAAGAATAGCAAGAAGAGGTAAGAAAGCCTTCCTCAGTGATCAATGCAAAGAAATAGAGGAAAACAATAGAATGGGAAAGACTAGAGATCTCTTCAAGAAAAGTAGAGATACCAAGGGAACATGTCATGCATAGATGGGCTCGATAAAGGACAGAAATGGTATGGACCTAACAGAAGCAGAAGATATTAAGAAGGGGTGGCAAGAATACACAGAACTGTACAAAAAAGACCTTCATGACCCAGATAACCACGATCACTCACCTAGAGCCAGACATCATGGAATCAAGCACCTAGTGGTTTTTAAGTTTGCTTCTCACCCAGCACATTCGACAGGCCATGTAAGCATCTTCTCCAACCCTGACATGCTGTCTTTTCTATGTGTCTGTTTAGCACTTTCAATACTGTCATAGCTCAAGCATAATCAACTCCCAATTCCTTTGTAGTGTTATGGCAGTCTCTTTGGCAAGTTCTCCCATGAAATTCAAGCTTTTTTCTTGTTGACTTTTTTTAAATATGCAAAACATAATTATAATTTCAAAATTCAAAACAATAGAAAGTGGTATGCTCAGAGCCACACTCCATCATCTTTCTCTTTCACCTTTATCTTATCCACCAATTGTTTTAATGATAAACAATTTCATTAACTATTTTTCTTTCTGTGTTTGTTTCTGCAAAAATAAATATAATATGCTGTCTTATTTCTCATCACTTTTTACCAAATAGGAATTTTGCTTTTTCTTCATTTAAAAAACATATCCCGGGGACTTCCCTGGTGGTTCAGGGGTTAAGAATGCACCTTCCAATGCAGGGGCCACTGCTGCTGCTAAGTCGCTTCAGTCGTGTCCGACTCTGTGCGACCCCATAGAGGGCAGCCCAACAGGCTCCCCCGTCCCTGGGATTCTCCAGGCAAGAACACTGGAGTGGGTTGCCATTTCCTTCTCCAATGCATGAAAGTGAAAAGTGAAAGGGAAGTCACTCAGTCGTGTCCAACTCTTAGCGACCCCATGGACTGCAGCCTTCCAGGCTCCTCCGTTCATGGGATTTTCCAGGCAAGAGTACTGGAGTGCGGTGCCATCGCCTTCTCCATCCAATGCAGGGGACATGGATTCAGTCTTTGGGCAGGGAACTAAGAACCCACAAGTCATGGGGCAACTGGGCCTGTGAACCCCAACTGGAGAGCCTACACACCACAGCAAAGTCCTAGTGTGGCCAAAGTAAAAAAATAACAACTTTCAAATTTTTAAAAATTCAGTCTTTGAAGAATTTTATTAAAATGTATAGATATTTTAGATATATCATATATGTTAAATATATAAAACTATGTATTCAAACTGATTTATAGAAATCTTTCTCTTTTTTTAATGATTGTGTAAAGAAAAAAATGTTGCCTGCCATTCCAGTTCCACAAGGATCAAGCCATTAGCCACTGCCGTCTTCCACTGAAAGGATGTTCAGATATTAAGGGTGGAAAAAAAGCAGGAAACGGTCTGCACTTTGGCACTAGATAGCTAGGACCCATATCAAAGGAAAATTTTCAAAGGACTCCAGATTCTTGCATCTTCTCATCAACACAAAAGCACTAAAACCTTTAACTTGAGATGTCTGTTCTTTGCGATTAGCAGTAATATTTTGATGTTTGACTACATGTTCTTCCTAGAAAAAGAAAAAGTTCAAATGTATCCCAGCTCCTCCCTTACCTCTTTAGAGAAGTTCTTCAGCGCTATCTGAGATGTTCTCTTGTGCTATAAAAGGTTCCCAAATAAAACTTAACTCCCAATTTCTTTTTTTAATTACTTATTTATGTATGCATTTATTTTCTGCACCAGGTCTTCATTGCTCCATGCGAGCTTTCTCTTCGTTGCGGTGTGCAGGCTTCTTACTGCAGTGGTTTCTCTAGTTGCAGAGCCCAGACTCTGGGCACACAGGTTTGTGTAGTTGCAGCACTCGGGCTCGAGGGTTCTAGAGCACGTGGGCTCCAGCAACTGTGGCGCAGGGACTTAGCTGCCCCAAAGCATGTGGAACCTTCCTGGAGCAGGGATCCAACCCGTGTCCCCTGCAATCGGCAGGCAGATTCCCAGCTACTGTACCACCAGGAAAGCCCAACTCACAACTTCTACATTGTGTGTTTTTCAGTTGACATTTGCATAGCGTTTCATTGTGTGAATATACCATAGCTTATTGAACCTTTTTTTCCCCAGACTTTTTGGTTGTGATGAGCAGCAAGCATGATCTTACTTCCTCTACCAGGGGTCCAACTGTCACCCCTGTCACCTTCACTTTCTTGTCCCATCTTTGTTCTGTCAGAATTGAGAACTATCAAAGAAAAGGGGAGAGGGATTAAAAATGAGCAGGAACCTGCAAGGACTTCCCTGGTACAAAAGCTGCTCCATGTCCCGTGCTTCTTATTTGGAGAAAAAAGTTTTAGTCTCCTAAGCCTTCTCTGAGTTCCAAAGAGCAGACTCAAGCAGTTACTAATTAGGGAACTGAGGGCATGCACAAAAACAGGAAAAGCAGTCAAGCAAGGAAAGTAATGATGGCTTAACAGTATTTCAGCCATAAAACAGAGTTCTAGTTTCTCCTCGTGGAACACAGGTAATAAATAATCTGATGCATATATTTGAGTTGTTTTGCAGAAACTAAGACCCCTACCCAGGTGGAGAGCTATGACTTCATGCTGACCACAAGTCCATAGACCCCAGACTGGTTGGAACCGGAAGGCTGATGATTAAGATTCCTGAAACGTCAGGAATTTTCTAGCGGTTCAGCGGTTAGGGCTCTGCACTTCCACTGCACAGGGCACAAGTTAGATTCCTTGGTTGGGGAATTAGAATCCTGCAAGCCACTTGATATGGCCCCCCAAAAAAGATTCCTGAAACATCAATAAATGCTGTCCTTTCCTTCTCCACACTGTGTTATCAGTAGACTGGCTTTGCTGCATGGCACGTGAGCAGACAAGTTTTGTTTGGTAACATGTTGGCCAGGTCATATTTTAAATGTATATATAGTTTTATTATGATACTGACAATGTCAACTAAAAAAACATGCACAACATGAGAGTTACAAGTTGATTTTGATTTGGGATAAAATAAGGACTGCAACTCAGGAGACAGCACTTCGGATAGCTGAGAACCGGCTCCAAAGAGATAGTGAAGGAAAGTCAATATATATATGATTTAGGGGAAGGGGGCATTCAAAGCAATCAAGCACTTATCTTACAAAAGGTTTTCTACTAGTCACAAGGAGCTGATGTCATCATGAAGGGATTTAGTGCTTTTCTAGAAATGAGATGCAAGGACTGAGATCATGAAATCATTTCCTGAAAACGTCTATCTAAAGACCTGTTCCACCAGTTTCCCTGGAGCGCAAAGTGCCTCTTATTCTCCACCCTGAACTCCCTCAGGGAGTGTTGAAGGTCAACAGCGGCAGCAGCACAGGATTCTATCTTCACAGAAGCAGATGGCAAATGCCCTCCTTGTGGCTGTTGTTGTTCAGTCGCTGGCAAATGTCCTTGGCAAGTGCCAATTTGTAGTCGACAACAAATTGCCCCCCTTTTATATTCACATCAGCAAAATATGTGTTTGCTTCCCCCAGCCTTGATGACCAAGTGTATTATCAAGTGAAGGGAAACAGAATATGCCACCCCAACATATGCCCTTTTGGTATTGAGGAGGAAGAAATTTTCCTCTCCCCTTTTAGCTTTTTCTGGCTAGTTTAAGAAATAAATTGACATGAACCAGATTAACAAAAGAAAAGCAAAATTTAATTAATAACATGTATCCAGGGGATGGCACCCCACTCCAGTACTCTTGCCTGGAAAATCCCATGGCCCGCGGAGCCTGGTAGGCTGCAGTCCATGGGGTCGCTAAGAGTCGGACACGACTGAGCGACTTCACTTTCACTTTTCACTTTCACGCATTGGAGAAGGAAATGGCAACCCACTCCAGTGTTCTTGCCTGGAGAATCCCAGGGACGGGGAAGCCTAGTGGGCTTCCGTCTATGGGGTCGCACAGAGTCGGACACGACTGAAGCGACTTAGCAGCAGTAGCAGCATCCAGGGGAGAGACCCAGGAAACTGAGTAACTCAACAAAATGGCCAAACTCTTCACCTTAAATATCATCCTCAGCTAAAGACAAAAGAGAATGTTGAGAATGGGGGCAGTGCATTATGCGAAGTCACCAGGAAAAGCACAGTAAAGAAGGGTAATTGTGATGCAGATTTAGGTCATTGCCTTCTCTGCTGATAAGTTTCCAGAGATTTGGTCATCTTCCTCTTACAGGAACAGAGAAAGCACACCATTACAAACGGAGATTTCCCTCACAAATGTAATCATTTCTTACAAAAGGGCAACTCCTACTTGGTTTATAGAGCCCCGGCTGGAGAAGGGATAGGCTACCCACTCCAGTATTCTTGGGCTTTTTTTCCTCTGGTAAAGAATCTGCCTGCAATACCGGAGACTTGGATTTGATCCCTGGGTTGGGACGATTTCCTGGAGAAGGGAAAGGCTACCCACTCGAGTATTCTGGCCTGAAGAATTCCATGGACTGTATAGTCCACGGAGTTACAAAGAGTCGAACCCGACTGAGCAACTTTCACTTTCACTTCACCATGTCTGCTGTTTCTCAGAGAATAACCAGCTTAAAACAATGAATATGCCAATGAGAGGGGCTTCCCTGGTAGCTCAGCTGGTAAAGAGTCAGCCTGCAATGTAGAAGACCCCAGTTCGATTCCTGGGTCTGGAAGATCCCCTGGAGAAGAGACAGGCTACTCACTCCAGCCTTCTTGCCTGGAGAATCCCCATGGACAGAGGAGCCTGGTGGGCTACAGTCCATGGGGTCGCAAAGAGTCGGACACAACTGAGCGACTAAGCACAGCACGGCATGCCAAAGACATATTTTACAGTGGCAAATTCTGCTCCCCTACGTTGACATAGGATTATCTTGAGTTGATTACTTTTTAAAAGGAGCAAACAAAGATAAATAAATAAAAACAACAAACATAGGAAATGCTCTGAAAACTAAGTAGAAGTCAACCTTTCTAAGAGAAACTACAGGGTCGGCGGGGGCGTGGCGGGGGGGTGGGTTGGGGGCGGATAGAGAAAAAGGGGCAGTTCCTCAACCAAGAACTTAGAAGGGTGGACGCAAAATTCTTTTTCCTCCCCTGTACAAGATTTTAAAATTTTGCCAATCTGATAAGGGAAGTTAACTATTTTTAATTCCTCATACTTAACTCTATGTCCAGGAAATCATGCCTTTAACATCGCATCACGTTAGGAAGAATAGCCATGACAGAAGGGTCTAGCTCCACCTGGTGGTAGCATGTCTGGCTGCAGGAAAGCTGCACCTTTTCTTCAGGACTACTTGTGCCTTTGTACATTTCCCTACCTCTGTCAACTACAAATTGGCACTTGCCATGGGTGCTTGCCATCTACCTCTACAAGGCTTAAATCATGTGCTGCTGCAACTGCTGACTTGCAACACCCCCTGAAAGGAGTTCAGGGTGGATAGCAGAGATGAGACTCTGGGAAAAAACTGGCAGGACAGGTGTTCAGATAGCTAGCTATTTCACGAGCTGATTTAATGAGCGCAATTCTTGTATCTCTTCATATCTAGAAAAGAAATAAAATCCTTCAGGGTGATGACTGTTCCTCATGACTAGCAAAAGCTTCACAATACTAGAAGAAATGTTATGGGAAAAAAATATGTGCTTGATTGCAAATATTTCCCCTTCACCAAAATCACATATATCACCTTCCTCTTTGTAACAGTTTCTCAGAGCTATCTGAGTTGCTGTCTCCTGGGCTGCAGTCCTCATTTTGCCCCAAATAAAATTTAACAGATGTGGGACTAGCCAATTAAAAAGATGCACAAAGTAAGAGTTGCAAGTTAAGTATTATTTGGGGCAGCCTGGGAGACAGCACCTCAAATAGCTCTGAAAGACTGCTCCAAAGAAGTAGTGGGGGAAGGTCAATATGTAAGATTTTGGAGAAGGGGGATTTTAATGCAGTCAAGAGCTTTCTTTACAGGATTTTCTGCTAGTCAGGAGGAGCTGATGTTGCCATGAAGGGATTGAGTGCTTTTCTAGATATGAAGAGATGCAAGGATTGGAATCATGAAATCAGTTCCTGAAAATATCTATCTAAAGACCTGCTCCACCATTTTCCCTGGAACACAGAGAGACTCACTGTCCTAAAGACCTGCTCCACCATTTTCCCTGGAACACAGAGAGACTCACTGTCCACCCTGAGTTCCCTTCAGGGAGTGTTGAAGGTCAGCAGCTGTGATAGCATGGCTAGAAGGCAAAAGCCCTTCTTGTTGGTGTTCAATTGCTGGCAAATGCCCTTGGCAAGTGCCAATTTGTAGTTGACAGGCTTAACCCTTTTACCGGCTTTATTTCACAAGTAGACCTGCTGTCTTGTCCTTTCATCCACTGACACCCTTTAAAATATTAGAGGATCCCTTGGTTCATTTAGGCCACTATAACAAAATACTGTTGACTGGGTAGCTTATGAACAATGCTAATTTATTTCTTCAGGTTTAGAGGCTGGAAGTCTGAGATTAGGATGCCAGTATGGTTGGATGAGGGCTCTCTTCCAAATTGCAGACTTCTCCTGGTATCCTCCCTGGTGGAAGGAGCCAGGGAGTGTTGTGGAGCTTCTTTTATAAGGGCACCAATCCCATTAATGAAGGCCCCACCCTCATGACTTAAACTTCTGCTAAAGACTCCACCTCCTAATACCATCACCTTTCATTTCAGCATATGAATTTGGGTGGAACTCATTCAGACAGTAGCAAAGGGCAACCTTTAGACCACCTGGACCTTAGGCTCTGTTCTAACATTGAAGGCTAGAGGTTGTCATCACCTGCTTCCCACACTAGCCAACTTCTTTCCCCTCATTCTATTTTCTTTATATTTCTTCTTTTCTCCTTTCCCTTCTCTCTTCTACATGATCAAGGCCTAGGACTAAAAAAATTTTCAGTGTATAGGGAAATTTGACCTGCATCCATAAGAAATGCTTTCTTGAAATAGACCTCAGATCCAGGCCTGGATTCTGCAGGCACCACAGGGAGCTACAGGTAAGAGCCCCAGGTTGCATCCTCCTGGCATTGCTTACATTGAATTCCACGAGTGGCACCTCTGGCCTGCAATGCCTCCCAACAAGGCATCTCATATTCTTGAATTTTCCAAAAAGCCTCTGGAGTTGTGTACAGAGTGACAGTGCTGGTGTGGTTTAGGGAAGCTTTCCAATAGCTCTTTTTCATACAGATAATTACATTTCTATAACCTTGGTATAGGCAGAACAGTGAGTCTTTAGAATTTGGGTTCTGGAGTCTGTCTGAGTCTGCATTCTGGCTCTACTGCTTACCCCTGTATGACGCTGGGCAAGGGACTTAACTGCTTCCTGCCTCAATTCCTCATCTGCAAGTGTGAATGATAGAGTACCTTCCTTTTAGGTGTGAGGATTAAATGAGGTAGTGCATTTATTGGTTTTAGAACAATGCTTGGCACTAATGAGGATTCCAGGCCAACTATCACTATGTAAAGCACTAGGCAACTACAGCTTCAGGTCCTGCCCTCCAACCAGATTGCTGCTCCCTAGGGAACAACTTCCTGGAGAAGGCAATGGCAACCCACTCCAGTACTATTGCCTGGAAAATCCCATGGACGGGGGAGCCTGGTGGGCTGTAGTCCATGGGATCGCTAAGAGTCCGACACGACTGAGCGACTTCACTTTCATTTTTCACTTCATGCATTGGAGAAGGAAATGGCAACCCACTCCAGTGTTCTTGCCTGGAGAATCCTAGGGATGGCGGAGCCTGGTGGGCTGCCCTCTATGGGGTCCCACAGAGTCGGACACGACTGAAGTGACTCAGCAGCAGCAGTAGCAGCAGGGAACAACTTCAGCCGCATCAGCTCTCCTATGATTCCTAAATGTGTAAAAGCTCCATGAGGGAAAACATAAGACTGTTTTTCACCTAAATCTGCTTATCTCAAACTCTAAAGAATGGTCATCTTTCTCACACCTTTGTAAAAAATCTGTGATGTTTCTGCCAACAGTGACATCCCTTTTCAGCATGGACATCTTTAAAAATTTCAACCTGTGTTTCTTGGAGATGCAGATAACACCACCCTAATGGCAGAAAGTGAAGAGGAAGTGAAGAGCCTCTTGATGAAGGTGAAAGAGGAGAGTAAAAAAGCTGGCTTAAAACTCAACATTCAAAAAAACTAAGATCATGGTATCCAGTTCCATCAGTTCATGGCAAATAGATGGGGAAAAAATGGAAACAGTGACAGACTTTCTTGGGCTTCAAAATCACTCCAGATGGTGACTGCAACCATGAACTTTGCTGACAAAGGTTCATATAATCAAAGCTATGGTTTTTCCAGTAGTCATGTATGGACGTGAGAGTTGGACCATAAAGAAAGCTGAGCCCTGAAGAATTGATGCTTTTGAATTGTGGTATTCTAGAAGACTCTTTAGAATCCCTTGGACAACAGGGAGACCAAACCAGTTAATCCTAAAGAAAATCAACCTTGAATATTCGTTGGAAGGATTGATGCTGAAGCTAACACACCAATACTTTGTCCATCAATGCAGAGTTGATTCATTGGGAAAGACCCTGATGATGGGAAAGATTGAAGGCTGGAGGAGAAAGGGCAGAGGATGAGATGGTTGGATGGCATTATCGCCTTAATGGACATAAGTTTGAGCAAACTCCAGGAGATAGTGAAGGACAGGGAGGCCTGACATGCTGCAATCAATGGCCTTGCAAAGAGTGAGACATGACTGAGCAACTGAACATCAACTCCCCTCCAAAAATAGATATTGATGGGTAGCAGAATATGCCACCCCAAAATATGCCACTTTGGCATACTGATTATTTCAAGCTGAAGAGAATGAGTAGTGGATACAAGAAAAGCCCTCTGCCCTTTCCCTATTTGCCTAAAAGCAGGACATAAATTCATTAAGGTGCCTCTCTACCTTTACCAGAAAGGACAGAAGTTAATCACCAGAGACAACTCTAGCCTTTAGCCCAGAGACGGCCCAAGAAAAAAATCTATACAACAAACCTAACATTCATGTCCCATTAGTTTCTCCCACATACTTGCTGTCACTAAGTCGCTTCAGTCATGTCGGACTCTGTTCAAACCCATAGACGGCAGCCCACCAGGCTCCCCCGTCCCTGGGATTCTCCAGGCAAGAACACTGGAGTGGGTTGCCATTTCCTTCTCCAATGCATGAAAGTGAAAAGTGAAAGTGAAGACGCTCAGTCATGTCCAACTCTTCACAATCCCATGGACTGCAGCCCACCAGGCTCCTCCGTCCATGGGATTTTCCAGGCAAGAGTACTGGAGTGGGGTGCCGTCGCCTTCTCCGCTCCCATATGTTTTACCATCTGAGCCACTAGAGAAGCCCCCCATATACTTACTTCCCTACAATTTGCCAATCCTGGAAAGTCTTTTTCCTTTTGTCTGGTCATTTCACTAAAACTTTATTCTTTTGTTATGCTGTATACGCCCAAATTGTCTTTTGTCGGTCTAATGACAGGTCCCCAACTGAAGAACCTAGGAGGGTAGTGGGGAAATGATTTTTCTTCCCCTACAAGGTAGACTTCAAGTGTTCTGTGTGTAAACAGAATTAGATCACAAGTCTCTTAGGAGTGTTGTCAAAATATTTGTGGGAAAAGGTGAGAGAGAGAGATGCCTGGAGCCTTAGGGGTTGTCCCTGCTCCTTGCTTATCCCTCTGGCCACACTGCTGTTGCCAGGCTCCTTCCAGACCAGGATAAATGGACCTCATTCTCAGCATTCAGCCTTTCCTGTATAGCTTGATGCCTCCCCAAGGAAGGTTTCAATGTGCTCCTTCCTGGCCACCTCAACAGTTAAACTGTGAGCTGGGCTCAGAGACAGGAAGAGGGCTGAAAACCCAGGAGCCCAGCCCCCTGGGAAAGACTCCACACCAGGAAGTGAATGAGGCTGCTCATTGTCTTCTCAGCCCTGTACCCCGTTCCACTGCCTCTACAGCCCACACACCAAGAACAAAATGCAGGCTTCAAGGCCCGGGACCCTCTGTCCCCCATCTCTCTTCTGCTTGTTTTCATTTGGCTAGCACTTAAAAATCAAGAGGTGAGAATGTTAGTTTGAGAGGATATATGTAAACCTATGGCTGATTCATGCTGAGGTTTGACGGAAAACAACAAAATTCTGTAAAACAATTATTCTTCAATAAAAAATAAATTAATTAAAAAAAATGTTGGTGAAAAATCTGGCTTAAAATTCAACATTGAAAAAATCTGGCTTTCCATTCACTCCTTTCCTGCAGGCTCCAGGGATTTAGCCCTTATTCTAATTCAGATGTTCCCACTTACTCTGTTGTCTGAGTTTCTTTCTCCACAGGGATGTCACAGACCTGGACCAAAGCAATGTTAAAGTCTATGTTCAAAATCAAATGAGGTTAGGTTCTTTAGCTTCTTGAGAGCTCAGTTGGTAAAGAATCTACCTGCAATGCAGAAGATCCCGGTTTGATTCCTAGATCAGGAAGATCCATTGGAGAAGGGATAGGCTACCCACTCCAGTATTCTGGCCTGGAGAATTCCAGGGTCTGTATAGTCCATGGGGTCACAAAGAGGGACACAACTGAGTGACTTTCACTTTCACGAATAAAATAGGGTTTCTCTGGTGGCTCAGATGGTAAAGAATCTGGCTGCAATGCAAGGAGTTCGATCCCTGTGTCAAGAAGATCCCCTTTAGAAGGAAATGGCAACCCACTACCACATCCTTGCCTGGAGAATCCCATGGACAGAGGAGCCTATAGTCCATGGGGTCACAAAACTATAAATTTTATTCTCTGGAGGTATCTTTGAGCTCACCGAGTAGACTCTATGAGCCAAATTCACCTTTCTGATTTGTAAAAAAAAAACAAACAAAATTTATGGAAGAAAGTTATCATTGAAATTAAACCATGGCAGACATGTCCAAAAAACATTGCAGAGATTTGATCCCTTTGATTCTTGAGGTAGATGAACGTGTGGAGATGGCAACCAGTGGGCAACAGAACAGTATCAGAATGGGGTAATATGAATAGCATCATCACATTAGAGGACTTCCAGTGTTTATGCTGCTGTGTTCACCAGAGAAACTGATTGTGTCTTCACATCCCCTCTCCAGCATGTCTTACCATGATATAAAAATCGGATTGTATATATTTTCTTCCCACTCCAGTATTCTCACCTGGAAAATCCCATAGGCAAAGGAACCTGGCGGGCTACAGTCCATGGGGTCAGTCAGACACGACTGAGCAGGTCACATGCACACATTCTTTCCACCATACAACACCCCTTCCTTAAAGCTCTGAAGGGCACATTCTTAATTACAACCAGTCTTCTTTCTTCGACATCATCCATTGATTCTAATTTTCTCCCTTGGGGACATCCATCCAGTAATCTTCAAATATCTAACTTTGTCTTGCTTGAGTCCTTGATTCTTTGGGTTTTACATGGTTTCAGAAGTTTCTAGAACGCAGTTTTAAGTCCCTTCACCATCCATATCACTTTCTATGAAGATATTGTCTGTAATCGTCTTAAAAGTTAACCCTAACCCTAACACAGAACTTCATATAGGGTTTTAGCACTATCAGCAAGGAGTATCTCTCTGCTTCTAGACATCCTACATTTTCCCAACTTTATACATGGAGAATTGGTTTTGCCAGTCCAAAGATACAATCTTACACTTACTACTATTGAACTTCTAAGATGCAGTTTATCACTCCTGCCTGTTGAGATCTTTTTGTATTCTCATTTTGCCAACTACTGAAGCTGCTGTTTTCGCTCCTTGTTGCCCACAAATACGATATGCCTTGTTTGCCACCTGGGCCACAGGCAGTGACATTATCTCTCATTCCAGAAGGTGGCACTCACAAGCCCTTCATTTTACCAAGAGCTTCATAAATGCTAGTCACAATCTGTACCGTAGGTACTGTTGGGGTGTCACAATTCAGAGAAAACCCCAAGTGTCATTGCTCTCTCCTAATCCTCACATACACACCTCCCCAGAGAAAGCTAAACTCTGTCTCCAGCTCCTCCCGCCCTTTCTCATGCAGGGTCACTGTGAGCAGAACATAAGCTACCCAGCCTCTTCTGAAGCTGTCCTGAATCCTAGATCTACACTTGGCTAGGTTCCTTAGCATTTCTGTGCCTCTTTTTCCCAATCTGTGAAATGGGGATAGTGGTAATATACAGTAACTTTATGAATGACAGTAATTATCCAACAAGCAACTGGGGGATTCCCTGGTGGTCCAGTGGTTAGGGCTCAGGCTTTCACTGCCATGGGCCAAGGGTTCAATCCCTGGTTGGAGAACTAAGATTCCACAAGCCCCAGTGTGGCCAAAAAAATTACAAATTCCTCTTCTTAGAAAAGTTCCATTTCATACTAGATTTTTACAGCTAGTACCAAGGAACGGACAATAAATTGCAAGAGCTACAAAATTAGAGATTTTTTAAAGTGCAAGTGGCTCAGACGATAAAGCGTCTGTCTGCGATGCGGGAGACCCAGGTTCGAGCCCTGGGTTGGGAAGATCCCCTGGAGAAGGAAATGGCAATCCACTCCAGGACTATTGCCTGGAGAACCCCATGGACAGAGGAGCCTAGTAGGCTACAGTCCATGGGGTCGCCAAGAGTCGGACATGACTGAGCGACTTCACTTACTTACTTCACTTCAAGTGCAAGTTGTCCTTTCCTCATTTATCTCCTTTACTGATCTGTCCCTGCCCCAGCATGCAGAAATGGACCAATCTATTGACCACTTTCCCCTACCTCGATCTGCAAATCCTATTAACACAGGAACAACAAACATATCCTTAATGTTCAATCATTTTATCTCTAATCAGGTTGGGTCCATGTCTAAAACACGAATCTCTACAGAATCACCCTGTTCTCCAACACCAAGTCTTTTAATATAGATTATATTCATTTGAAACATTACCATTCAAGTACAGTCTAATGCTAAGTGAAAATGAAGTGGCTCAGTCATGTCTGACTCTTTGCAACCCCATGGACTATAGCCTGCCAGGCTCCTGCATCTGTGGGATTTTCCAAGCAAGAATACTGGAGTGGGTTGCCATTTCCTTTTCCAATGGTAAGTTAAACTGAAATCTAACCACCAGATACTGTAGAAGGATATCCCTGATCTCTTAAAGACTACAGGGAAGATAAGTGAATGTCAAAGTCACTCTGGGAGTTCCAATTCTTTAAAGCTAGAACTTCAGAATTTAAACAAACTCAATGTGAAAAATAAACATTTATTACAAAAATTAGTTTTAACATTCTAAAATGAAAGCAGATGAGGTGTTTTCCAACTCAAAGGGGCTGTTGTTAGCTGGAGAAGTAAATTCCAAGGCTGGTAATTACTGACTCATACTCCTCAAGTGACCTAGGGAGTGAGGAACCATTTGCTCCAGACTTGCAAGAGCGATGATTCACCTCTGCCTCCCTGTGCCCTTTGCTCCCTTTACTCCTTCCCACCCTGTCTCCCAACCAGGAAGCTGAAACATACTTTGATATTTTCATTCTTACTGAACCGTTTCACAGTCTCTACTTTCATTGCCTAATTAGATTTTATTTCCATCTGGAAAGCTTATTTTTTATTGGTGCATGACAATATGATTTGTTTTTTCTTTTTCCTCCTGGACCCTGGATGAAAAGAAAACTCAGTTCTGGGAGGGGCTGTTAGTCAGATAAGGGTGCAGAATATGGTGAAATGGTGCTCAGTATCCTCCACAAAATTAGCAAAATCAATCCTAGAAGATCCCTTATTTGCCCTCTTGCTAGTTAATAAATAGACTACTGGGTAAAGGGGAGAAATAGATTCAAGGGCAAAGAAGGGTCCAGATGGGATGAGGGAAGCAGGGCCCGGCGTGCCTAGCCCACTCACTCCTGCTCTCACTTACGCCTATCCTCTAAATAAAGTAGTAGTACTACTTTAAACTACTAGGAAAGAAGTGGTTCTCCAAAGGATTTGAGAAATCCTGCCTCAGGCCCTGGAGCAGCTTTTCCTGTAGCCTCTGGGAAGTGTACTAGCGCATCTGGGTTGGCAGAGGTGGGAGGGTGGTCTTCTTTCACTGGGTGAGTCAGATCAAGTAGAACCTGGAGCACAGCATCACTTCAGCCAGGTGCTCGCCTCCTACCGCAAGAGGACTCTGGAACACTAGATTTCAACATAGGGCCAAGACCACACACTCACACGCACACACACACTCACACGCTCAGCAGAACTGACTGCTACACAAATTTCCATAACCCTGCAGACATATCTTAAAAGGGCAGGTCGAGTTGTTTCAACCAAGAGAAGGGTGATAGCTTGAGCTACCCACTCCAGCTTTCTTATCTGCAGATCAGCGTCTTGTTTTCCCTACAGACACAGTTGTCAGTCTGCTTGTGTTCGGGAAGAGGATGATGCAGGAGGATCCCAGTGGCTTCCCATGGAAGACAGAAGAAAGTGGCCTGCAGAGGTGGCAGAGACTCGACACCGTTTCCAAACAACCATTCCAGCTGCTCCAGTCTCCAGCCCCCAACTCTAGAACAGCTGCACCAGGCCTCAGCACGGCAGGAAGGAGTCAAGAAGCCAGACTCCAGATTCCTATCTGAAAACCACTACATGCAGGGGGCAGTGAGTACCCCACTGCTCTTGTGGTCTACTTGTGGTCAGCAGGCATCAGTCAGGACTTCTCTCTGATCCCTTGTAGGGCTGGGACAAGAAGGTTTGAAACAAGTCCCAGGCCACTCAGCAGTGGTGGGAAAGGAAGGGAGGCAGGAAGGTGCACATTGCTGAAATTATTATAAAACACAACCTAAGATAAAAGTGGGGGCCCCTGAGGGGGCTCGAAGACACATAAGGCATCCTGTGAAACTACAGGCATCAGGGGCCAGAGTCTGGTAGCACCTGAGTAAGGCAAGCACTGAGGACAGGAGAGAAGCTGGATCAGGGTCACACCAAGAATGACGAGGTCTGTCTGAACTCCCCCTGGAGAAATAAAACATCCAAGTCAGCTCTCGTCAGTCTTCTCTAGCTGCTAGATAATCCCCAGAATACATGTGAACATGGGCTGGAAACCCCCAACTCCAGCCAGGGGGCCCTCCCCATCCCAGGGCAGGCATACTCACGTCACTTCGAGCATTGGGCTGGCTGTAAATTACCTTCTTATTGGAGGTCCTAAAGACAAGCCAGAAGATGGAGACACTCAGCATCCCCCCTCGCCTCCGCCGTCCCTCTCCTTAACCTCCGCTCATTAACGTTAGAGGTCAGGACTGAGAACTTCACGGGCGCATGGAGCTCTCGGTAGGCAGGTTTGGGTGGAGGGAGAAAGGACAAACACAGGACCGCAGTGGACCATGGTAGGAATCCAGATGTTCTCCCTACCAGGCTGGTCGCCTCCCCTCCAACCTCTTCCCCTGGGCACATTTCAGCTTCAAACCATTCACAAACACGTTCTCAACCTCAGAGAGCCCCTGGACAGCAGCTCACTCACCCTTTCTTTGCTCCTGAAAGACAAGAAATGGGACCATGAGTGTCAGCAGAGTAGAAGACAGCATGGCACCGGAAGATGGGGAACCCAGTGTGTGGCCCTGAAACACGGGTGAGCCATGCTTCCCGGGAGGTAACCCAGCACACAAAGGCTCAGTACCAGGTCGGCACTCAGGTGGCACTCAAGAATCAGGCCCCGAAGCAGGGAGGATCCACCGTTGAGGGCAAATACTCACTGTCAAAGTAGCCTCGGCTATAGGCGAACCAGATGCCAAAAATCAAGGCTCCCAGGAGAATGAGTGTTACAAAGACAGCTGCCACGATGCCCCCAACATTGAGCTCCACTGTGGGATACAAGGGAGAGGTCAGGCGCCTGAATACGCCTTCACGGCACTGACAGCACCACCAAAGCCAGGACGGAAAGCAGACCCCAATCCGCACCCCAGGTCTGAGAGCAAGCCCCAGCCACACCCTCACTCACCAGCATCCATGTGCACGGTGTCTGACTTCACGGGGGACGCATAGCCATTCTGTGCCTGACAGGTGAAATCTCCAGTGTCAGAGGCCGACACGGGATCAAAGATCTAGCGGGCAGAAAACGAATTGGCTTCCTGCTTGAAGAAGCCACTTACCTCTCTTTTATGTCTCCTGACCCTCATGCCAAAGTTACCTTGCCGCTTGCTTTTTCCCCACCTTCAGAGCTTGTATAACCCCGCACCCCATCACATACACCTTTTATCCCAACCCCACCTGCACTGCCTGCAGTGCAGGAGACCAAGGTTTGATCCCTGGGTCGGGAAGATCCCCTGGAGAGGGAAATGGCAATCCACTCCACTATTCTTGCCTGGAGAATTCCATGGACAAAGGAGCCTGGCAGGCTACAGTCCATGGGGTGACGAAGAGTCCGTCATGACTGAACAACTAACACACACACACATCCCTACCAACTCCCCTGTCTTCTGGTTCAGGGTGTAGGAAGAGTTGCTGAAGGCACGGTTGCTCTTGGGTTCCAGAGGCATCTCTACTCCATCCTTGAACCACTTGTATTCAGATGGCGGGGAGCCATCTCTCTCTGAGCAGGTCAGCACAGCTCGGGTTCCAATGGTAACAGAGGAGGGGACGTTGATTGTAGGCTTGGATGGAGGCACTGGAGAGGGAGAGAAGGTACTGGTCACAGGGGTGGGAGGGCTGCCTGCAGGCACAGTAGCAGGCACCCCCCATCTATCAGCTCTAGCCCTCTGTCCTTACTGTGCCCTTAGTTTCCCCCTAACCAGGCGCTTGTCACTCTCTGGCAGCACCAGGACTCTGAATACTCTCCTCCCTGCCCCACCTGCAACCTGCCATGAGCATGCTCACTATCAGTGAGCTCTGAAGCTTAGCAGAGTCTGCTAAGGGTTTAGGGAAGCAACCGACTGCAAACCCACACAGAAGACCTGCGGCACGTACCGAGCACGATGAGCTGGACGGTGACCTCCCCGTAGGTATTGCCGCCCTCATCAGAGACCATACAAGTATACATCCCCGTGTCTTTCCGGGTCACAGAATGGAAGGTGATGCCAGTATCCGAGAAGGTCACTCGGTTCTCATAGGAAGCTGCCAGGGGAGAGGAAGCAGGGGCAGAGTGAGCTGGAGGGCTGAGAGAAGCTGATGACGGCAGCACCCAAGGCACAGGGGCTCTCTTCCTCCCACCAGCAAGGGCGATGGGAAGGCCCTGGAGACTTGAGCCCCAAGGTGCCCCCCTCCCCTGGAATCCAAGCACAACCAATCCCTCTACAAATAGGCAGTCAGCAAGGAGATGGAGCGACTCACCAGTGATTTTGTTGTTATAGCAAACGAGACCTCTGATATCACCATGGGTAAACTTCCACTCCACACGTGGCGAGGAGAAGCCCGAGTAGGAGCAGGACAGCTTGGCAGCTGCAGGCAGAACCCAGGTGAGTTGGAAGAAGCAGCAGCAGTAAATGGACCCAAAGCACCACCTGGGTTGGATATTCCCCAAAGATCTGCCCCTGCTCGCCTCCCTCTCACCCCAGCCCCCACCATCCCCCACAGCGCCTCCCAACTCACGGTTATTCTCAGGAACTCTGACTACCGGTTCATAGGTTTGCACCGCACCCCTGCCCAATGCCAGGGAGCCTGAGAAGAAGAGAGGTAGGTCCATCAGGAGTGGACAGAGAAATGCCATGGAGAGGGAAGAGCAGTCCCAGCTGATGGAGCATCTGGAGCCGGGACCCTCTGTGCTGAGATCTCAAGGTCAAGGGATTCAAGAGATCCAAACTCCTCTCAGATTTCACACCCTCTCACCATCTTCTTCAAATGTTTTTTGCTAAACTGCAGGCCAATACTTGTTTAATCAATGGAAATAAAACATTTATTTCTAAGGCAATGTCCTTCATTAAAAAAAAAAAAATTTCCCTCTGTGACTATCAATAATCTAATTAGTTCCTACCAGTCCAAGAACAGCTTCCCAAATGACATTTCATGGTTCAGAGAAAGCGTCTCAGTAAATAATTGTTGTCACTAGTCAGACAATCCTGGCAGGAAGCCAGAAAGCTGGAGGCAAAGACGGGAAAGAAAGGAAGAGGCAGTAATAGGGTAATAATACTCGCCATTTTGAGGGCATTTTGTGCTTTTTAAGGTGTTTTCACATACATTACTTCGTTTGATCCTTGAAACAAGAAAGACAGATCAGCAGGACAAGTATCATCCCAGTTTTACACAAGGAATTAAAGTAAAGAAACGTTTCTATGATCACACAGCTGGTTCTGGACCAGAACTGGGCTCAGATCACCTCAATAGAATCTCAATCACTGGGTTGGGAAGATCCCCTGGAGAAGGAAATGGCAACCCACTCCAGTATTATTCCTTGGAAAATCCCACAGTCAGAGGACCCTGGTGGGCTACAGTCTATAGGGTTGCAAAGTCGGACACGACTGAGCAACTTCACCTTCACTTCTGCCCAAAGGAAAAGGGAAAGAAAAGGTGGTGTGTGTGATGGGGTTGAGAGGAGGTGAGAGACAGGCTAATTAAATAACATGGTGGGAGAGAGGCAGCAGGTTCACAGGAGGGGCTGACACTCCAAAACAAGCGCCAGCACAGGACTCTGGGATGGTGATACAGTCAGCAGCCTGCACTTGCAGAGTTACTCGCAATTACGCTTTCCAAGCCCAAACTGACGAAAGATGCTTTAGTCAAAATCCTGTCTTTCTTAGATAAATGCAAGCACATCTGTTCAATGCAAGTATATTTTTCCTTTATTAAATTACTCATATAACTGAGCATGCAAAAGTAAGAAATCAAGAGATACCTGGAGTAACAGGCAAGTTTGCCTTGGAGTACAAAATGAAGCAGGGCAAGGGCTAATAGAGTTTTGCCAAGAGAACACACTGGTTTTAAGCAAACACCCTCTTCCAATAACACAAGAGAGGAGTCTACACATGGATATCACCAGATGGTCAATATCGAAATCAGATTGATTATATTATTTGCAGCCAAGGATGGAGAAGCTCTATACAGTCAGCAAAAACAAGACCGGGAGCTGACTGTGGCTCAGATCATGAACTCCTTATTGCCAAATTCAGACTTAAATTGAAGAAAGTAGGGAAAACCACTAGACCATTCAGGTATGACCTAAATCAAATCCCTTATGATTATACAGTGGAAGTGAGAAATAGATTTAAGGGACTAGATCTGATAGATAGAGTGCCTGAAGAAGTATGGATGGAGGTTCACAACATTGTACAGGAGGCAGGGATCAAGACCATCCCCAAGAAAAAGAAATGCAAGAAAGCAAAATGGTTGTCTGAGGAGGCCTTACAAATAGCTGAGAAAAGAAGAGAAGCTAAAGGCAAAGGAGAAAAGGAAAGATATACCCATTTGAATGCAGAGTTCCAAAGAATAGCAAGAAGAGATAAGAAAGCCTTCCTCAGTGATCAATGCAAAGATATAGAGGAAAACAATAGAATGGGAAAGACTAGAGATCTCTTCAAGAAAATTAGAGATACCAAGGGAACATGTCATACAAAGATGGGCACAATAAAGGACAGAAATGGTATGGACCTAACAGAAGCAGGAGATATTAAGAAGAGGTGGCAAGAATACACAGAAGAACTATGCAAAAAAGATCTTCCTGACTCAGATAACCACAATGGTGTTATCACACCACAATGGTGTGATCACTCACCTAGAGCCAGACATCCTGGAATGTGAAGTCAAGTGGGCCTTAGGAAACATCACTAGGAACAAAGCTAGTGGAGGTGATGGAATTCCAGTTGAGCTATTTCAAATCCTAAAAGATGATGCTGTGAAAGTGTTGCACTCAACATGCCAGCAAGTTTGGAAAACTCAGCAGCAGCCACAGGACTGGAAAAGGTCAGTTTTCATCCCAATCCCAAAGAAAGGCAATGCCAAAGAATGCTCAAACTACTGCACAATTGCACTCATCTCACACACTAGTGAAGTAATGCTCAAAATTCTCCAAGCCAGGCTTCAACAGTACATGAACCGTGAACTTCCAGATGTTCAAGCTGAATTTAGAAAAGGTAGAGGAACCAGAGATAAAATTGCCAACATCCGTTGAATCATCGAAAAAGCAAGAGAGTTCCAGAAAAACATCTACTTCTGCTTTATCGACTATGCCAAAGCCTTTGACTCTGGATCACAATAAACTGGAAAATTCTTAAAGAGATGGGACTACCAGACCACCTGACCTACCTCCTAAGAAATCTGTATGCAGGTCAGGAAGCAACAGTTAGATCCAGACATGGAATAACAGACTGGTTCCAAATTGGGAAAGGAGTACTTCAAGGCTCTATATTGTCACCCTGCTTATTTAGCTTATATGCAGAGTATATCACAAGAAATGCCGGGCTGGTTGAAGCATAAGCTGAAACCAAGATTGCTGGGAGAAATATCAATAACCTCAGATATGCAGATGACACCACCTTTATGGCAGAAAGCAAAGAAGAAGGCTTAAAATTCAACATTCAGAAAATTTAGATCATGGCATCTGGTCTCATCACCTCATGGCAAATAGATGGGGAAACAGTGGAAACAGTGTCAGACTTTATTTTGGGGGGCTCCAAAGTCACTGCAGATGGTGACTGCAGCCATGGAATTAAAAGACACTTGCTCCTTGGAAGAAAAGCTAGGACCAACCTAGATAGCTTATTAAGAAACAGAGACATTACTTTGCCAACAAAGTCCGTCTAGTCAAACCTATGGTTTTTCCAGTAGTCATATATGGATGTGAGAGTTGGATCTTAAAAGAAAGCTGAGTGCTTGAAGAATTGATTCTTTTGAACTGTGGTGTTGGAGAAGACTCTTGAGAATCCCTTGGACTGCAAGGAGATCCAACCAGTCAATCCTAAAGGAATCAGTCCTGAATATTCATTGGAAGGATTGATGCTGAAGCTGAAACTCCAATACTTTGGCCACCTGATGTGAAGAACAGACTCATTGGAAAAGACCCTGATGCTGAGAAAGATTGAAGGCAAGGGGAGAAGGGGATGACAGAGGATGAGATGGTTGGATGGCATCACTGACTCAATGGACATGAGTTTGAGGAAGCTCCAGGAGTTGGTGACGGACAGGGAGGCTAGCATGCCTCAGTCCATGGACCTGCAGAGAGTCGGACACAACTGAGCAACTGAACTGAACTGATTACTGAATATAGTCTCTTGACCCCTGAGGCTCCCTTTTCTCATCTGAAACATGAAGGGTTTGAACTAGATATTCTGTGAAATCCTCTAGGTTCTTTTTCTTGTTTCTTTCTTTTTTATAATAAATTTATTTATATTTGGTTGTGCTGGGTCTTTGTTGCTGCATGCGGATTTCTCTAATTGCTATGGTTTGGGGCCATCCTTCATTGTGCAGTGCACAGGTTCTGGTTACAGTGGCTTCTCTTGACGTGCAGCACAGACTCTAGAGCACAGGCTCAGTAGCTGGGGCACACGGGCTCAGTTGCTCCACCACATTTGGAATCTTTCCAGATCAGGGATCAAATCCATGCCCCCTCTCTTGGCAGGAAGATTCTTATCCATTGTACCACCAAGAAAGTCCCTCTTTCTTTCTTCCTTTCTTTTCTGGCTTAAACATTTAGAGAGGATTTTTATGTAATTTATTTCAATTTGATACAACCACACTGAATTAGCCAGGCTAAGTATTCTCTCTCCCATTTTATACATGAAAAAATTGAATGTCTAAAAGGGTAAGTGGAAGATCCCAGTTTTTATAGCTAGGAAATGACAGAACTCTGATTAGCATACAGGTTACTCCTATCCCTGCTTTCCTCCCTTATTATACCATATTTTATACATCATGCTGCTTTTCAGAAAAGCCACTGGTTTAACGGAGGCAGTGCTTCCCAGGTAGCTCAGTGGTAAAGAATCTGCCTGCCAATGCAGAAGACACGGGTTCGATCCCAGGGTTAAGAAGAGCCCCTCAAGGAGGCAAATACTGGAGTGGCAACCCACTCCAGTATTCTAGCCTAGGAAATCGCATGGACAGAGGAGCCTGGAGGGCTACAGTCCGTGGGGTCTCAAAGAGTCAGACACAACTGAGCACACATGCCGTAATGGAAGGAAACTATGTACTAAAATATGATTCTTTTAAAAGTCAGGTCCATTTTATCTCTAAATCACTTCTAATCATATTATTTTGTGTCTGTATATTTGGCACTACATTTCAAAGTCAAATCTATAATCAACTGTAACAACAGACACAGAAATTAAAGCAAATAACCTTTACTAAATTGAAATCTGAGGACATGGAAGTTCTCTGACTCAGCTCTCATCAAGGTTGCTGATCATGAAATGTTTTGATTTTTTGCCCAAGTCAACTTTCTCTGCTTTGATGATGGGAATGTGGGTTTTTTTTTTTAAGATTCTCAAATTTTACAATTTGCTACCTGTGATGTGCACTGAGATACTCAAAACCAGATGTCTCTTCAGGAATGAAAGACTCGTCCTGGTTGCTGGACTACTCCCAGAAGAAAGCCTGCTGCTGTCATCCCTCTCTTAGGGCAACCAGAACACTCGCCCAGGGGCATGCCTCCTACCAGGCAGAACAGGGTCAGGGTACCAGCATCCGATGCCTGATCGAGAGGAGGTAGGGAGTTAGGATTCTGGACTTTCACTGCTGTAGCCTGGATTCAATACATGAGTGGGGAACTGAGATCCAGCCAGTCCTGTGGCCAAAAATAGAGAGGGAGAACCAGCAAGAACTGACTTTGGGGGACCTCCCTGGTGGTCCAGTGGTTAAGACACTGTGCTTCCAATGCAGGGGAAGCGGGTTCAATCCCTGGTCAGCGAACTAAGATGGCACATGCCATGTGATAAAAAAAACAAGTGGGGTGTGGGGAGGACACATAAAGCCCCAGCTCTGTGTCCTACCTCCCCAACTTGGGACAACAATGAAGGGCTCTTCCTGCTTCAACATTCCCGGTGCAGAAGGCTGAGGCCTTGTTGGGACTACAGTGCAGCTCAACTTCTCCCTCTGCCCAATCCGGCTTCCTTTCCATAGGTGTGCATGTCAGGAGCACTCCCTCATAAATGTCCTAGGACAGTAATTGACATCTCAGAGTTGGCTTCCCAAGAAGCCAAACCTATGACACCACCCAAATAAAGAACAGCTTCTAATTAAGCTAAAAACTAGCCCTTGAAATAAAAGGCCACCTAAAAGAAGACAGATAAATAAACCACAGCATATGAATTTGATGATTATTTCTGCCTTACTTCTAACTTTAACCAAAGTTCTTTTTTGAGTCCTCTCAGGTCATCAGATCTAGAGCGTGCTCAGGAATGACACCACCACATAGATTCACAAACACACTGGACAACAGGCATCTTCCCCTTCTCATGAAATCTGACCGCTACTACCTAGTCCAGGCTTCTCTTCTCTTATTTAAAATACAGGGCCCTTTACCTCATGGCCTTCCCACCCTCCTCTGATGCAGGCACTGCTGACTTCCCCATGACCTGACTGCAATGCTCAGAGTTCTACTGTGACTGCGTATTGCACCATGAGTCAAGTCCTTCCTTCCTAGTGACTGCAGGACACCCCAGTCATCCTGATTCATGGTCCCCTTCTCATTCCAGAACAAGCCTCTGGAACCAGCCTGCCTGCATTCAAATCCCAGCTCTGTTACTTATAATTTGTGTGACCTGGGCAAGCCACTTTGAACCTCAGTTTGCCCATTTGTAAAATAGGGATAATAACAGTTTCAATATCAAAGGGCTGTTGTTAAGAGTTAAACAAGTTACTACAAATAAAGGGCTTATAAGAGTGTCTGACCAACAGGAAGCACCCAGTAGGTATGATGCCTTATTATCATTATCATCTGCCCGTAGGTCCTTCTGTACACACTTCTTTTTCTGACTTCAAAGTAAGGCATATAAGTAAATGTAAACACTTCTGAAAAAATGCTTACATTCCAGCCCACCAAACCATCTCCTCTATCACTGTGACGTAGCCTTAGAAAGACTGACTCTTTTCTAGAACCACCATGTATAGACCAGCAGAGTTGAGGGCTTTCCCTCATCACATCCCAGCTACGTCACAACATCCACGATTTCCACACCCATTCTCCTCATCTATTTTATATTTTCCCTTACCGCATCACGACCTCCCTTTTGCATTTAACCTTGGATCTATATTTGGCATACTGTATGTGTGTTAGTCGCTCAGTCATGCCAACTCTTTGTGACCCCATGGACTATGGCCTGCCAGGCTTCTCTGACCGTGGAATTTTCCAGGCAAGAATATTGGAGTTAGTAGCCATTCCCTTCTCCAGGGGATCTTCCCAACCCAGGGATCAAATCTGGGTCTCCCACATTGCAGGCAGATTCGTTACCATCTGAGTATACTTGGCATAACGTACATACATACAAATATCCTACTATTGATAATTAACATGGTAAACCAAAACAGAAGAAAATTTCATCTTTTCCATTGTGATGTTTAATTTACCCTTAAGTTCACAACAAGAAAAGTTACAGAGTCAAAGGTATCAATAGATTTTTGGTGCCTTCCTGTACAGAAAACCCTCACTTAATCTTGCACCCTTCTCTGGTTACAATTTTTTCCTCCCTTCTTCTCTAAACTTCTTAAAGAAGTAGTCTACACATACTGTTTGCAACCCAACATACGTGTTCACTGCTCAGCCTACTTCAGTACATCTTTGGCTCTCAACCTGAAATTAAAATTGCTTTTACTAAGGGCACCAATCATTGTATTCCTCAATTTTAAGATACCCTGATTATAAGATAAAACACTGATTTAGTAAAAACTTCTTGGGGGGAAATTAAATATATACAATAGACTTATATTGGCTGTAAGTCACATCCCAATTTCTAAAACATTAAGATAGCCTTAGAATTAAAATATCCAGTATTTGCTTTTTCAGTTACCATCTGTGCTCTTGGTAAGATGTTTGATCTTGCTGACTACTCCACTTTTAAGTCATCACCATCTTTCCTTCATTCTAGTCAATCAAGCACTAAGCACTACAATGTCATCTCCCAAATCTACCCAAATTTTTTAGCACCATCACCATCTGTTGTTCGTTGTTCAGCCACTAAGTTGTGTTCTGACTCTGCAATTCCACTGACGGCAGTACGCCAGGCTTCCCTGTCCTTCACTATCTCTTGGAGTTTGCTCAAACTCATGTCCATTGAGTTGATAATGCCATCAAATCATCTTTCGCTCTGTAGCCCCCTTCTCCTTTTGCCCTCAATCTTTCGCAGCATCAGGGTCTTTTCCAATGAGTCTGCTCTTCATATCAGGTGGCAAAGTATTGGAGCTTCAGCTTCAGCCCCAGTCCTTCCAATGAATATTCAGGACTGATTTCCTTTAGGATTGACTGGTTTGATCTTGCAATCCAAGGGACGCTCAAGAATTTTCTCCAGCACCAAAACTCAAAATCATCACCTGGAGAATTGCATTTAGTCTTTCAGTTGTTTTCTCTGCCTTGTTTAATCTTGGCCCACTCGCATCCATCCTCCACCCCACTGATGGAGAAAGAGTTAACATTTATTGAGCACACACTATATGCCAGGCACTGCTATGAGCACATTACAGGGACTACCATTTAATCCCTACAACAACCTTAGGAGTTGGATGATACTGTTATTATCATCTCTTTTCTACACGGGGAAACTGAGGCCCAGAGCTACAGATTCAAACCAGAGCAGTCCAGTTCCAGAGACTGGGCTACACTATACAGCCTTCTGGAAAGTCCAGATCTCACACTTGCTTCAAGCTTCCAGTGATTCCACATTGCCTGTAAGATAAAATCCAAATTTTTCAGCCAGGCAATAGTTCTAGCAAAACCCAACCTGGTGATAAGTTTATCATCTTCATCACCCTCTCTACTCTTGCAATTTACCCCCCAGCAATACAAAACTACTTAAAATTCCCAGCAAAGAGTCTCACAACCTCTGCTTTTGCTCATGCTATTCCGGCCATGCGGAATACCCTTTCCCCTCTTTCTTCATCTGGCCAGCAGATATTCATCCACATTATTTTCTGGAAAATGACTTGGCCCACTCCCAATCCTTCCTCCATCTCCTTCCTAGGCTTGCACTACACCACGCAAAACACTGTCAAAGCACTTCCCATATTATAATGACATCATCTATGTGCCTGCAGGTCTCCCCTATCAAGCAGTAAACTCCCAAAGGAGCAGGAACTATGTTAATCTATCATTCTTTCTCATCACTTAGCATAAGTACAAATTAGTACAAATTGACACTGAACAACACAGAACCTTAACAAATCAGGTCAGAGCAAATCATTCACTATAACGTCTACTTGTTAAGATAAGACCATTTTTCAAATTGACAGATGAGGCACACCCCCACCCCCCAAAAAAAACTTGATTCAAAACATTAGCTTTAAAGCTGTAGGTATCTGCCTGCACAATGGTAGACGCTGGTTTCCCGCATGCAGAAGTGTGCAGGGCCAAACGTGGAAGAAGTGTCAGAAGGTTTTCTAATGCAAGGTCTAAAATGTGGGCAAATGGACAAAAGATGTGAATCCATTTAAAACACCCCCAGCTCTTTGAGGAAAACTCAGCTGCTGCTGCAGCAGAGCCTGGAGTTACCTGCTCCAGCTCCCTGACTCACTGCTTGCTCTCGCCAAGGAACTAGCCTGCAGGAAGCCCCACAGCCACAGTCATGGCTTTTGAAGATACAGAAAGACTCCTGTGGAGCCAGAGCTGACAATTCATAGGATTAGAATCACCCTCACCAGCTGCAACGTGAAGTCTTTGGAGAAGGTATGTACTGACCTGATCAGAGGCCCAAAGGGAAAGAATCTCAAAGTGTAAGGACGGGTTCGGATGCCTACCAAAACCCTGAGAATAACTACAAGGAAAACTCCTTGTGGTGAAAGTTCTAATATTTGAGACTGATTCCAGATGAGGATCCATACACAACTCAATGACCTGCACAGTCCTGAGATTGCCAAGCAGATCTCTTCCATGAATACGGAGCTAAGAGTCAAGGCTGAAATCACCATTGCAGAAGCTTAAATTAACATTTTTCTAAATACTGACAACCAGTTGTTAAACAAACAAAAAAACCTATTTCTTTCATGATCACAAGAGCAACCCAAGTAAGCCCAAGCCCAAGTCATCTGAGGAGACACCTGGCTAGATCATTGCTCTTTCTGCCAAATCTTCAAAATGGTTTCTGGGGTTTAAGGATTGAATTGTATTCCCTCAAAATTCATATATGAAAGCCCTAACTTCAGAAAGTAACTGTATTTGGAGACAAGCCCTTTAAGGATGATATAATTGTTAAAATGAGGCCCTTAGGACATGCCCTAATCCAATCTGATTGGTGGTGTTCTACAAAGAGACACTAAGCAAGCTCATGCCATAGAGGGAATGACCAGGTGAAGAGACAGCAAGAGCATGGCCACTGTAAGCCAAAGAGAGGTTTCAGAGGGAGCCATCCCTACCAGCACCGTGATCTTGGACTTCTGGGCTCCAGAACTGTGAGAAAATAAATTAGTGTTGTTCAAGCTACCTAGTCTTTGGTATTTTGTTATGGCGTCCCAAGCAGACCAATACAAAGGTTCAAATTGGACATCAGCAATGGCATTCTGGTTGAACCCCCAGTCACTATAGCCTTGACTCAAGTATGCATGATGACATGAACAGTGAAAGAATCAACATGCTGCACAGCAAAGGAAACCACCAACAAAAGGAAAAGGTGGGTCTTGCCTACAGTGTAAGACTCACGCTTCTAAGACAGGAGGTAAGGGTTTGATCCCTGGTCCAGGAACTAAGATCCCACATACCACACAGCATGCCCAAGTAAACAAATAAAATTTAAATTTGTTTAAAAAAAAAAAAAAAAAGCTAAAAACGCAACCTAGAGAATGGGATAAAATACTTGCAACTCACTTAACTGATAAAGGATTAATACCTAAAATGTATAAAGAATGCATACAAATCATAGTTAAAAAAAACAAACAAACCACACCTAACCAATCTATTTTAAAAACTGTCAGAGGATCTGCATAGACATTTTTCCAAGGAAGACTGACATACAGATGGCCAACAGGTACATGAAAAGATGCTCAACATCATTAATTATCAGGGAATGTAAATCAAAACCATAATGAGATAACACCTCACACTTGTTAGAATGGCTATTATCAAAAAAGACAAGAAACAGATATTCTGGTGGTCCAGTAGTCAGAGATCTTTGCTTCCACTGCAGGGGGCATGGGTTTGATTCCTGATCAAAGAACTAAGATTCCACAAGCTCCCCAAACCCAGAAAAGACAAGAGACAACGAATGCTGGTGAAGACACGGAGAAAAGAGAACCCTTGTGCAAACCTCATGTTGGTGGGACTGTAAATTGATACAGCCACGATAGAAAACAGTATGGGGTTCTTCAAAACGTAAAATGTGGAAGTATCATATGATCTGGGGCTCTCTCTACCCAGGTGGCAAAGAAGAGTCCGCCTGCAGGAGATGCAGGAGAAGCAAGAGATGCAGCTTTGATCCCTCAGTTGGGAAGATCCCCTGGAGTAGGAAACGGCAACCCACTCCAGTTGTTCTTGCTTGAGAATCCATGGACAGAAGAGCCTGATGGGCTACAGTCCACAGGGTCGCAAGAATCAGACATGACTTAGCGACTAACAACAAATCTAAGGAGAAAACAAGATGCAAGTTACCTTCCTGACAGTTGTTTTCCTCTCAGTCTCTGCCCCCAATTCCTGCCCGGTCCTGCAAAGACTCAAAGGCTAAGGATCCCTTACCCTCTACACAACTCTGAGCTGGAATCCAGGCTCCCGCACTCACAGACCTCGTGTGAGTCTCAACGGCACTTGCTTCCAGTACAGACATCCCCTTTTTCCCTTCACACTGGGGCCAGCAGAGTTAGCCGAGGCTTCAGCGCACACAGAATACACGATGGAATATCACTGAGTCATTACAAAGAACGAAATCTTGCCATTTGTGACAACAGGGATGGACTTTAAGGGCATTATGTGAAGTGAATTAAGTCAATCAGAGAAAGTCCAAATACCATATGATGTTACTTATATATGGGATCAGAAACAAACAAAAAAACTCCAAGCTCACAGACACAGAAAACAGATTGGGTGCTTGCCAGAGGCAAGGAGAGAGTGGGGGGCAAAAATGAGTGAAGAGGATCAAAAGGTACTAACTTTCAGTTAGAAAATAACTAAGTCATGGGGATATGATGCGCAACACGGTAACTATAGTGAATAATGCTGTACTGCATATTTAGAAGTTGCTAAGATATACAGATGACACCACCCTTATGGCAGAAAGTGAAGAGGAACTAAAAAGCCTCTTGATGAAAGTGAAAGTGGAGAGTGAAAAAGTTGGCTTAAAGCTCAACATTCAGAAAACTAAGATCATGGCATCTGGTCCCATCACTTCATAGGAAATAGATGGGGAAACAGTGGAAACAGTGTCAGACTTTATTTTTGGGGGCTCCAAAATCACTGCAGATGGGGACTGCAGCCAGGAAATTAAAAGACGCTTACTCCTTGGAAGAAAAGTTATGACCAACTGAGATAGCATATTCAAAAGCAGAGACATTACTTTGCCAACAAAGGTTTGTCTAGTCAAGGCTATGGTTTTTCCAGTGGTCATGTATGGATGCGAGAGTTAAACTGTGAAGAAAGCTGAATGCAGAATTGATGCTTTTGAACTGTGGTGTTGGAGAAGACTCTTGAGAGTCCCTTGGACTGCAAGGAGATCCAACCAGTCCATTCTGAAGGAGACCAGCCCTGGGATTTCATTGGAAGGAATGATGCTAAAGCTGAAACTCCAGTACTTTGGTCACCTCATGTGAAGAGTTGACTCACTGGAAAAAGACTCTGATTCTGGGAGGGATTGGGGGCAGGAGGAGAAGGGGACGGCAGAAGATGAGATGGCTGGATGGCATCGCTGACTCGATGGATGTGAGTCTCAGTGAACTCCTGGAGTTGGTGATGGACAGGGAGGCCTGGCGTGCTGCGATTCATGGGGTCGCAAAGAGTCGGACATGACTGAGCGACTGAACTGAACTGAATAGAGTAAATCTTAAAAATTCTATCACAAGGAAAAAAAATCCCATAACTATATATGATGACAGATGTACATTTATTGTGGTGATCATTCTTCAATAAATATAATTGCTATATTATTATTTTGTACATCTGAAACTAAAATGTTGTATGCCAAATATACCTCCATAAAATAATTTTTTAAAAAAACCAACAGAAAATTTTTTTGGAAGAGACCCTAGGGACCCTCTATCCCATCCTTTTCTAAATATATAATTTTGTTGACTTTTGACTGTGCTGGGCCTTCATTGCTGCACAAGGTGTTTTCTAGTCTCGGTGGGCAGGGGCCACTTTGCGGAGCACAGGCTAGAGGGCTCAGGCTCAGCAGCTGTGGCCCCTGGGCTTAGCTGCCCCACAGCATGTAGGATCTTCCCAGACCAGGGGTCAAAGCTGGGTCTCCTGAACTGCCAGGTGGATTCTTTACTACTGAGTCACCAGGGAAGCCCAACAAAGCTAAACAAGACCTCTGCAAGGTTTGTCCTCTGAAAGGTTTAATTCATTATATCCAAATTCTAGACACATGTTACTGAGCATGACCAAATAAATTTAAAAAAGCATGAATAATAAGATAATAGCAGCTAATATTTCTTGAATACTATGTACCAGATACTCTTCTGAGCCCTTTACAGGTTCCATTTAATCCTTGTAACAATTCTATGAAATAAATTTTATTATTGCTCCCACCTTACATATGCATTAATTGGAGCACAGAAATAAGTAATTTGCTCAAGGTCTCAAAGCTAGTAGGAGGTAGAGCTAGGATTCTAACCAGGTAACCTGGCTCCAGGGTACAATAAATAATACAACTAAGTAAAAATAAAAACAAACAAAACTAACCATATTGCCATGCCAAAAGTTAAGGTAGATCAATTTATTCAGAAAAATAATCCTAGGATATACGTAAAGGTATCTCTAAGAATAGATTCCAAACCCTTGACAGTGCATATTATCTGAGAGGTGAGAATACAGGCAACTTTTCTATGTTTCTATGTTTTCTACATTTGTGTAATGGCCAAGTATGTATTAAATATTTTTAGTTAAAGAAAAAAGAGTGGGAAATGGGAGTTAAAAAGGAAAGAAAAAAAAAATCAGAGCACAAGAAGCAAAGAAAAATAAAACATAGCCAGAAAGGGGAAACAAAAGCAAAGGCAAAAACAAAGGAAGAATGATCAAGAGTAACAAGAACACACCAGGAAGCACAGGACAATGAAATAAAACTTTGAAGGTGAAATGAAGTAACAGATGAGTAAGAAACAGGAGATTACAATCAAGATCCTGTATATGAGTCTGATAAATTTCAAGGAGAGAAAAAAGGCAGGAAGAAATGTGAACATATGCATTGGATTGTCTCATGAAAAATGTTTCGAGGAGAAAGAAAACAACCCTGGAAGGCAAGTATTATTGTTACCATCCCACTTTATAGATGAGAATACCGAGGCTTTTTCCTAGTTGCCCCAAATCACTCAGCTGCAAAGGAGGTGGGAATCTTAACCCAAGTCTGCCTGATTCTGAGTCTTCAAAACTACTGTACACAGCGTCTCCAGCAGAGAAGCCGGGAAACACCATTCACCCTTCAAGATTCTGGGCCAGTGTCCCTCAATCCATTATACCTTTCCCCAGTCAAAATTAATCTCTCTCCAGCTTCTAGGAATATAACCTAAGAAAATAATCAAAGGTAAGCTTAAAGATCTATATTCAAGGACAATTTAATGTTATACAGCAAAGAAAAAAAAAATGCTCAGCAAAAAGTGAACAATTAAGTAAATTACAGGATAGTCATACATTATAATACTATAGAATGGATTTTATTTAAAGCATTGTTTGCTCAAAAAAAAAAAAAAAGAAAGAAAGAAAAAAATACATATATGGCCATGATTTGCAATAATACCCTACCATCATAGAACATTTATGTTCCTGTCCTCTCTGTCATGGAGGTAGTCACCCATTTCATTTAAAACTGATATTCAGTCATTAATAATCTAAATGAGAAGGGCTCTATAACAGAGTTTTGTTTTTTGCCACTGGAATTCCTACCTAATTTGACAAACTGGCCATAGCTCAAAGTAGTTTAGTACACAACTTGGCTTAAACACTGGTATGTATGGATTTCTGTTGAGCTGGTATGACCTAAATGAATATATGCCCACAGGGCCAAGGCTTAAGGAAAACTCAATGGCATCAAACAGCCATTTCATTGTTTTCCAATATATTTTTGCAAAGGTCATATTAATATTATATTAATTTATATAATATTAATATTAATATTAATAACACCACATATTAATCATAGAGGAAAGATTAGAATAAAGCCAGCAATCAGTGTTATCTCTAGAGAACAGGATGTGATTTTATTTTCTCTATATCCCTCTGTTTTCCGATTTTCTGCGTTGAATATCTATGATTTCTTAATAAAGAATTTATCATTTTGAAAAGTAACTGTTTCTCTATGTTCCCCAAAGATTCTGTACTTCGATGACTGCCCCTGACGCATGGTGCTCTGTATTCTACTTAGTAAATACATGTCTATAGTTCCTTAGAAACAGAGAAAACGAGATACATTTGTATCTTCCCCTGTTCTTAGAGCTGTGCTTTGCCACCAAAGCAGTGCTGTGTTAATGAGGTAGTCAGAGGGTGGAGGCATCCAGATATCTGACAGAACCCAACCCGCCAACCTGTCCCTGTAAACACAGGTCAAACCCACAACAGAAAAGCTACTTCCTTCTACTGCTTTATTAAGAAAACTTTGGTCTCAGTATGCAATCCTGTTAATAATTAGAATTTTCCTTAAGGTGTTTTCATGCAATGAGTTTGTTTGGATCCATGTAAAAACAAACAAACAAAGGAAGGAAGGAAAAGGAGGGAAGCCAGGAAGCCAGCCAGCCAGTCTCTGGTTTTCTCTAAGAATTCATCCAAACTTCCCCTCTAGGCAGATGAGCCTCACAGGACCCACCAGCCTCAGAATAAGCCAAAGCCTCGGAAAGCCCCCAGATACAGCATGCTCACAGTTTTCAGCTGTTGGCTAATGGTTACAAATACCTAACTGCCCTCAGAGTTTCTTAATAGCAGAGGTTATTCATTTTTTAATTCCTAATCTCAGCACAGTGCTCAGAACATAGTAAACACCAATGCTTGTTGGATTAACAATTGAATCTGACATTACAGTGCAATTAGAACCTGGACCCAGGGCTTCCACCCCCGGTTTGCTCTTTCCTTCCCACCACTCACCCTGTAGAGACTGAACTCACTCCTGGGGGTTGAGGTGGGACAGATAAGGAATGCGTGGGCAAGAGGAAAGCTGTGTGAGCCAAAGACTGGCTGGGCTAAGTCTAAACAGTCAGGCTTGGCTGTACTTTAGATGACGTGGGTCAACTGACACAGCCCTCTGAGTACAGCGGAGAGTGGCGATGGCTCTGTAGGACAGGAAAGCTTTCACTCCATTGCTCCCTCCAACTCTCTCTCAGCAGAATTTCCAGTTCTACCAGCTCGGCTCTCCTCCCCCACCCACCTACTCATTACAGAGCAGGCTGTGCCTGCCTACCCAGGGCTCACTCCAAGGGCCTGGCATCAGACTTCTGGCCAGCCAGCTGCTTCCTCCCATCTGACCCCCACACTGTAAAACGAATGACACCAGGCGGACTTTGGACAGAAACCCTGCTTATCAGGGAGTCCCAGGCAGATGAACTCTGAGTTTTCAATGCCTGGAAAACCCCAGTGTGTTGTATCCACTCACTTTACTTCTCACAACCCTCTGACAACACTGAAACCTCTTCCACAGTTACATTTGACAAGTGGCCATCCAGCTCTTTCCTGAGCCTCTAGAGAGGAAGCTGGGCTGAGTTTAGAGATCCCCAAGGTCTCCCCTCAATGCTAACAGAAAACAAGCCCAATTTTTTTCCTAATCTCTCACATAAAATGTACGTAGCTTTTAAATCTGTCCTTGAGCAGGAGTGTCAGCTCTTCTGAATCCAAAGAATAGATACCTCTTAAACCAGAGGACTTGGGGAGGAGGTGGGGAGAGGGGTGGAATATTCTAACAGCCAAGGCCACACCAACAATATGAAAAGAACTCCAGGGTATATCAAATGAAATAAACAAGATACAGGATGGAATACAATGTATAGAGGGTGCCTCCTTTTGTGTCAGGAAAGGGAAAAGAAAGCAATATATATTTATATATACTGATATTTGTATAACAAACCACTGGAAAAATACACAGGAAACTAGGGGAGGTGTGAACCAGGTGGGAGTGATAACCCCACTCGTTTAATATTATTTTGATTCTCGAACCACGTTAATCTATTAATCTCTTCTAAACAGACAAACATTGTTGTTTGGTTTTTTAATTACAGCAGCTCCATCCCGAGCTAAAACTAGACTGGAGATACCAGGCAAGCCCAGATCACAGGAAACTGAAGAGAAATGTCATAAGGGGAAAGCGTTCTGGAGCAAGGAGAGAAAAACTAATAAGACACTGGACTTCCACTACCACTCACTTCCTTGTTTCACCGTGTGGCATCACTAGTTTCTAGGTTCTGGTTTCGAGGGAACAATTCTTTCATGGGAGAACCCCCCGAAGAGGGAGGGGAAAGGAGTGACTCACCAATCTACAGTTTGAGGTGAGTCTAACCCTGAACAGGAGAGCTAGAAAGGCTTGAGTCCAAAATATCGATATGAAACAGCCAGACTCCCAGGCTGACCCAGACAGGCTCAGGGCAGCAGTTTCTCCCTGCTGGAATGCCTCAGTGCAGACACTTCATGAACGGGTGTGTGTGCAAACCCCAGGCTTCCAACCAGGTTTCCACTTCCCCAGCGGTCACAGCTGACACATACCATCTTGCTAAACAGAAATGCCTCTTCCTGCCTAGGAGATAGCTGGAAACTTTTTTTAAGCACAGGCTCTCTAGGGGGAGGGAGGCTAGTATTCCTGGTCACCAGTTTTTCTTCTCCCAGGCCCAGTTCTCCCAGTGTTTATTCTCCAACCCTGTCCCAGCAGGTTCAGGCCTTCTTCTCCACTAGATTCCCCAGGCAGGGGTAGGGCCACTACTTGATCTTTTCTTCTTCCTCCCTGATGACAGAGTCCAGGTGAGGAGCAAGGACATGCAGGCATCCTATACAAGCTTCCAATTTCCCAAGGGCAGAGGACAGACCTGATAGGCAAGAAAGCCTCTACTTTTTCACTCTAGCCATTTGGAATCTAGCAGGGTCCCTCCCTGCTTTCTCTGACCTGCTCTACTATGGGCAGCATTCTTTCACCCTCACAAAATCCAAAGTGGGGTAAGAGCTGCCCACTAATAATCGCTTTCATGGATGTCATGAAGCTATTATCCCAGTTGATCCACAGGATGAGGTTAGGACAAGTATTATTACTCCTGTAATACTCTTGTATTACAGATGAAAGACTGAGTTACTAGACTATGATCACAAATAAGCCGGAAAGTCAAGCCAGAACCCAGGTGGGGGGTGGCCTGGTTGTTATTTCCATTCTCACAGTGCTAACCAAATAGCATCTCCCAGGTCTAGCCCTATTTACATGTGACAAGGTCAGTTCCTCCATCTTCTGGACACGTTACTTCCCAGGATCCATCGCCCTGTCAAGCTAATACAATATCATCTCACGTTCCCTCTAAACCACTGTTTATTGATTCCCTGAGCAGACTAGAGGGGATCCCCAAGCTCAGAAGGGTGATATCACAAGGCTTTCAGTGTCAATCTGTGACAATATATTGTGGGGTTATTCTAGAAAATGAGGGGGAAAGAGGAAAAGGGAGAAGGATGCAGTTCTAGGAGTCTTATAAGCCTGACAAATACTGTCACAAATACAGTTACTCAGAAATTTCTAGGTTGGGAGGTGGGGGGATGAGTACGAGGGTTGACGGGGTTGGCAAAGTGTTTAGTACTGAGCACCACAACCAACAAGAAAATGACTATGGGTGTCACTAGCAGTTCTAAGATACAGACAAGTAAATGGAGAAGAATGGGAGGGAAAGAATGGAAATTGAAGAAAGGGGGGAAATGGAGGAGTAGAACGAAAGGGAGAAGTGAAAAAAGAAAGAATCTAGTGAGAAAGAAAAATTGAAAAAGGTAGGTGAGACCGTGGACTCTGGAGCAGTATCCCAAACTGATATTTTGATATGCTGGTTCCTGTGTCACAGGGTGCCTGAGGTGGGCCCCAGGGTAGAAAAAGGAGAAGTGAGTCAGGAGACTTTGGTTCCAGTCCCAGGTCCTTTGGTCAGTCTTACCAAGTCATTTCCCCTCTTTGTACCTGTTTCCTGATCTGTACAATAGGGGGAGGGAGGATCTGATTTGTTACTGGTCCAGTCCATCCCAAGGGTTAATGCTTTTGTGATGAGAAAGAAGTCAATGCATCTGTCTAAGGGCACCCTTCACACTAAGCAAAGTGAATTATCTTGTAACCACCTATATTGGTCTTAATTGTTCATCTCTTCTACATTTCCTAAAATAGGGATCTCGAGGAGGAAATGGAGATTCTTACAGACCCCCTGCCGACACAACTATTCACAGTAGCACACACAGACGCTCAAGAATCAGGTAAGGGTACAGGTGCTGACACGGGTAGTCTAAGGCACAAACCATAAACTCAGGCAGGCACGAGCACAACTATAGACAGAGGCCTGCCCCAGCGAGGGAGCCTCATTGTTCCACAGGAAAGGGAGTGTACAAAGGCAACAAAATCTCTCAAACATGGCCAGGGGGGAGGGCAGAGTTCTGGCTCTGAGAAGGAACCAGCCAACCAAAAAACAGGACCTTCCCCTGGGAATGGTCTCTCAGTCAACAACATTTATCAAGGACTCCTGAAGTAAGTTACGCTAGAAAGGAACTTTGAATGCTGTGCTAAGAAATTTTAGATTTCAATTTTATATATTTCCTTCAAAAAAAAAGGTTTTGCAACTGGACACTTTTCCTGGAGCAACCATGCAACCCAGAGGTTCGGGAAAAGCTAAAAAGACCCTTCAGCAACAACCAGGCAAAGGGACTTCCACTCCAGTCGACCTCCATTAGATTTTCTCTGAGGACCCTTCAGGAGCAAAACATCCCGAGAGAGTCAGGGGACGTGAGGCTCCCGACTGATCTCGGATGGTTTGCGAATGTTGGAGGGGCAGGATGGCCCTTCCCTGATGCTTGATCCCGGCTAGGCAGCGCCCCCGAACCCACCAGCACTCACCAGTAAGTGAGAATGGAGGAAAGGGGAACCAACCTTTCCCCATTATTTTTGGTAAAAGTGCGGAAGAGGCAACTCCCTCCAGGTGGATGTAAGAGGTGATCCTTATTCATAAATGTGGGGGAGGGGAGCCAGCCACTCACCAGAGGAAGGGGGAAGGGAAAAAAGAAGGACGAGTCTAGGGTGGAAAAGAGGACTAGGAAGGTGAGGCAGACAGATTTCAGAACCCCTCCCCTTTCGGGAGCCAGAGGTGTGGGGAGCGCCTCCCTCCAACCTCCGATCAGACGCACAGATTACTCCGAAAACTCCGGGAACTTACACAGGATCATCGACGTGAAGAGAAGCAACTCTGTACTGCCGACTTTCGCCTTTGTACCCATCACGATCAAGATCCCGATGCGACAGCAGTCACTGCGACCCTAGAAGCAGACACCAGCTTCGCCCACAGCAGCGCGGGGACTAAACTCCAGACGCCAGGTTGAGCCCAGCCCGGCCCTTCCCTTCACGCCCGATTGGTCGGCGCCGCTCCTCTGCACTTTCCGATTGGTGGAGGGAGCCGCCGCTCCTCTGAGTGATTCACCGTCGCCAGGTGCAGTCCCGCCCACTACTCCTCGTAAGGCGGATTGGAGCCTTTCCAAGCCCGATCCGCCCCTGATTGGGCCACGAGACTGTCGCGTACGGAGACCCAGGCCTCACCTTCTGCAGGTGAGGACTCTCTGATTGGGCGGCGTTCCTGAAGTAGGGACTTTACGACTGGCTAGGCTCTGAACTGGAGCCGGAAGATTATTAGAAGAACACCTTAAAGGAGGTGGTCGGGAAGGTAGTTGGTCTGTGGGACGCGAGAGGGAGAGGCCTGCTTTTGTTTGTTCGTTGTAATTGTCTGTTTGTTTATTCGGAATTTAAGTTGCAGCTGCAGAAACCTTGGTCCAGTCCTTTGTCAAGTGAAAACCACGTGTATTAATATGTGAGGGTCGGGAGAGAAGACCCTCAAAGTGTGTTCCTCTGCCCACTCCACTCGCAGGATTCAAGGCCGCGCTAGAGGAGGAAAGGGAAGAGGGGAATGAAGCGCTCAGTTCGGTAGTGGGAAGGGCAGAATCGAATCACCAAACACACCCAGATAATAGAAACTGACCTACAGACACTATAAACATCACTGTGACTGTGGGTATGTCCTTTACACATGTTTAATCAGCAGAGGTCTGCATGCATTTCAGTATTACTTATCTTCTCACTGCGGATAACTGCGTGCCTGCTGAACCCTTTTCTATAGGCTATGTTGATACTGTTAATATTTATATTGTTACTTCGTTTTTATTTGAAACCCATTCTCAACACCTTTACTATTTCTAGTTTCTAATATTTTACAGTGATTTTACATTGTGATCGTAATACTTTTTTTTTTTTTTTTCAACTTTTTGGCTGCGCAAGGCTGCGTTCGGGATCTTACTTCCAGATCAGCAATTAAACCCACGCCCCCTGCAAGAAAAAAAATAGGGAAGTCCCTATTTTTTTCTTAGTATATCCAGGTTGCCCGTGGGAAAACTTCCTGAACTTTATCTCACTGCAAGTAAGAAGTCCATAGTGAAGTGAAGTCGTTCAGTCGTGTCCGACTCTTTGTGACCCCATGGACTGTGGCCTACCAGTCTTCTCCGTCCATGTGATTTTCCAGGCAAGAGTCCTGGAGTGGGTTGCCATTTCCTTCTCCAGGGGATCTTCCCCACCCAGGGATCAAGACCAGGTCTCCCGCATTGTAGGCAGATGCTTTTACCATCTGAGCCCCCAGGGAAGTCCATACTTGTATCCAAAACAGTGGTATTTTTTTGACCTTTTGCTCTTTCATCTTTGTCCCATTCCTTTGGGCCAAAAGTTCTCTTCACGTTTCACCCAACTTAAAGCAATGTTTATCAAGCTCCTATTGGGTGCTGTGAGGGAATACAAATAAATATAAACCATAATCTGTGACTTCAAATGACTTACAGTTTACTTCCAATACAATACAGGAAACAGGACAATATGTATCCAAAAAAGAAACTTAAGTTTCAAAAGAGAAACACTTGCAACACTCTGGTCTTTAGCCTCAAGGGAATTTAAAGTATGTGTATGTCTTGGAGAGACATACACATCAAGTTAAATATGACAGTAAAGACAAGAGAGAAGAGCTTAGAGAGGGGACCAGGAACTCTGGACTGTGATTGTCAGAGAAAATTTTAAGATGGGCTAACTTAAGCAGGGATTTTATCTATTTATATGTACACACTGTTGTTGTTTAAACCCTGAGTTGTGTCCAGCTCTTTTGTGACCCCACGGACTATATATAGCCCATCAGGCTCCTCTGTCCATGGGATTTCCCAAGCAAGAATACTGGAGTGGGTTACCATTTCCTTTTCCAGGGGGTTGTCCTGACCGGGGGATCGAAGCCGTGTCTCCTGTATTTGCATGCAGATTCTTTACCACAGAGCCACCAGGGAAGCCCTAACAGTGCTTTGTTTGTTTATTTTTGGCTGTGCTGAGTCCTTGTTGCGGCACACAGGCTTTCTCTAGTTGCAAAGAGCAGGGGCTACTCTCTAGTTGCAGCCCATGGGCTTCTCTTTGCAGCAGCCTCTCCTGTCTTGGAGCACAGGCTCTAGGCACACAAGCTTCAGTTGTTGCCGCATGAGGGCTCTAGAGCGTGGGTTCCGTATTGTAGTTCACCAGCGTAGTTGCTCTGCGGCATGTGGAATCCTCGGTCACCAGGGATTGAACCTGTGTCCCCTGCATTGGCAAGCAGATTCATAGCCACTGCGCAGAGGAGTCCCTCAAGCAGGGATTTAGAGGAACTCTGAGACTGATCAGTCTTAGAGGTCATTTAGGTCACTTTCTCAGCCTTCTCAGAAAGGAATTCAGTGACAAAGTGATAGGTAGTGGATCTATTTAGGGAGAAACATACTCCACAGCATCAGGACCATCTGCCATCTCAGAAGAGGCCCAGAAATAAAATATGGTTAGTTTCTATGGGCTGGGTAATTTCATAGGCTAATGACTGGGAGGATTATTTCAACTGTTTCAGGGAAGGGGCAGGGATTTCCAAAAATTAGGCCACTGCCCTCTTTTTGACCTTTGATGGTTAGCCTCAGAACTCTCATGGTGGGTGTGTCATTTAAATGCTCATATATTACAAAGGCTTCCCTGGTGGCTCAGATAGTAGAGTCTGCCCGCACTGTGGGAGACCAGGGTTCAATCCCTGGGTCGGTAAGATTCCCCTGGTGAAGGAAACGGCAACCCACTCCAGTATTCTTACCTGGAAAGCCGCATGGATGGAGGAGCCTGGCAGGCTACAGTCCATAGTGTTGCAAAGAGTTGGACACAACTGAGCGACTTCATTTCATATTACAAAGACTGTATAATGGGGCTCAAGGGCTTCCCAGCTGGTGCTCAGTCAGTTCAGATGCTCAGTCATGGCCGACTCTTTTCGACACCATGGACTGCAGCATGCCAGGCTTCCATGTCCATCACCAACGCCCGGAGCTTGCTCAAACTCATGTCCATCGAGTCAGTGATGCCATCCTGGTGTAGCCACATGTTCTGGGAAACACTCACTCAGAAGGACGATGCAGATAGTGGAGTGCAGTTTATTACACCTGTGGGCCCAAGGAAGAGTCTTCTCATAGCCAAGGACCCCCACCAGGTTTTGTGAAAACCTCATATACCCTAAGCCTACGTGCCCAAACCCACCTCCCCAAATTCCCTGAAACTAGTCTGAACAAAGGAAAAAAAAAGATATAATCAAAGTTAATGGTGATTCATATGCCTTAAGCCTAGGTAGTTAAGAGTGGACAATTATCAATAGGCTTGTGGTCATACCCCAATAAGCATAATAGAATGCATGATTCTATTCAGTTACACAGATAATTAGGGTATTCTTTTAGGCATGGAGAGCCCTGGGGCTCTTCCTTCTGGGGGCTGGTTTTCCAGTTGGTATGTCATTTCCATCGATGTTGGGCATATAGCTCAAAGTCCACAGTCTGGTCAAGCTGGAGTCCTGCTTTCAAGGTAGTGCCTGTTCTGTTTCCTCTTTCAATCCAACCATCTCATCCTCTGTCATCCCCTTCTCCTGCCTTCAATCTTTCCCAGGTGGTGCTAGCAGTAAAGAATCCGCCTGCCAACGAGGAGACACAAGAGATGCAAGTTCCATCCCTTGCATCCCATTCCATCCCAGGGGGTCGGGAAGATGCCCTGGAGTAGGAAATGGCGCCCCACTCCAGAATTCTTGCCTGGGGAATTCCATGAACAGAGGAGCCTGGGGAACTACAGTCCATGAGGCCACAAAAAGTCAGAGATGACTGAATGACTGAGCACTGTCTGTCTGTAATGGTGCTCAAGGTCCACTGGAAGTTGAATTTTCCATCTAGACCTTGTGGGTTCTAATCAGTTTTTGTCAGGGCCGATGTTTATATCATTCTTTTAAAGGTTGTTCCCTGTCCCCTTCCCTCCTGTTTCATTTCAGATAGTCTTCATATTGTTACACTGAAACTGGTTTCACCTCTTGGTATCACACCAATAGACAGCAAAGCCAATGATCAGGAGAAAGAAGAGTTTATTATCACTAGCAGTAAGTAAGGAGAGCACCAGGGATTTTTCCCAAAGTAGCATCTCCCTGAAAAGCAAAATTGGGGAACTTTTAAGCTAAAAGTACACATATATTCAGGAAGGAGCTTGAGGAGAGAACTTAGCATAGAATTGGGGCAACGGTTGACAGAGTCCAAACTTTAGTTGATTGGAGTCAAAAGGGTCAGCAGCATCATTCCATCCTGCACCTATGTGGAGGTGTTAGTTCCATACAGAACCTATTATTCTGTATATCCCTTGAGGAGGAACTAGGACTCTGCTCTTTCATTGTACTATTATTTGCCTTTTCTCTGTTAGTGCATTCCTTTGTTCCTTAAGATGATTAATTACTGAGACCTGTTGAAGGGTAAGCATAGCTCCAGGCTTAGATCACAAAAAGTCTTAGGCCAAAATGACTTCTCTTATAACAAGAAAGCCATTAATTGTTCTCTTTCTCCAGAGATTCCCCTAACTTATCTGCTTACAAAATGGCACAGATTCACATGCCCCCCAATTAATCTCACTCCTCTGGATAACCCCTTGTTTATTATTTTACCAAGAACGGAACCAGGCACTAGAGAAACTGTCTCTCTAAGGGATAGACAGATCTCAGTTAAAACCCAGTTCCCCAATCTACCTATCTGTCCTTGGCCAGCTCACATTTCTCTGACATTTTCTCCATTCTGAAGGCAGTTATGATGATGGCAATATTGTCCTTTTTCTATTCTAACTACCTAACAATATGACTTACCTTAGGACAGGGAAGCTGGCTTGCTGCAGCCCATGGGGTGGCAAAGAATCAGACACAGCTGAGCAACTGAAAAACAACAATGGCAAAATAAGAATTACATAATATAAAAGATGTACTATGCTTCCTTAGCACAGGGCCTGGTACATTTTAAGAACTGCAATGGTAGTTATTTTCATCACTCTCATTTTCAGTCTAAGAATGCATTTGCAACCCCATACTTATATCAGTTAATCTACAACAAAGGAGGCAAGAATACATGATGGAGAAAAGACAATCTCTTCAATAAATAGTATAGAGAAAACTGGACAGCTATACATAAAAGGATGAGATTAGAACATTTCCTCACACCATATTCAAAAATAAACTGAAAATGGATTAAAGACCTAAACATTAGACCTAGAAGAGAACATAGGCAGAACACTTTTTGATGTAAATCACAGCAATATATTTTAGATCAGTCTCCTAAGGCAAAAGAAATAAAAACAAAAATAAACAAATGGGACCTAACTAAACTTAAAAGCCTTTGCACAGCAAAGTAAAAGACAATCTAGTGAATGAGAGAAAATACTTGCTGATGATATGATCAATAAGGGGTTAATATCCAAAATGTACAAACAGCTCATATAACTTAATATCAGTAAACAACCCAGTTTTGTTTATTTTTTGGCTGCACTGGGTAACATGTGGGCTTAGTTGCCCCCAGCACATTGGGTCTTAGCTGCTCTACCAGGGACTGAACCCATGTCCCCTGCTTTGGAAGGCTGATTCTTAACCCCTGGACCACCAAGAAAGTCCCTATTTTTTTTAATGTATTTTTAATTGGAGGATAATTGCTTTAAAATGTTTGTTAGTTTCTGCCATACAACAATGTGAATCAGCCATAGGTATATATATATCCCCTCCCTCTTAAACCTCCCTCCCTAATCCACCATCCCACCCCTCTAGGTTGAGGAGACCACCAGGTTGAGCTCCCTACCACTGGGTTTTAAAACAGCCCAGATAGACAACCTTCCAAAGAAGACATACACATGGCTAATAAGCACATGAGAAGATGCTCAACATCACTAAGTGTTCAGTTCAGTTCAGTTCACTAACTCCCAGAGTTCACTCAAACTCATGTACATCCAGTCGGTGATGCCATCCAGCCATCTCATCTTCTGTCGTCCCCTTCTCCTCCTGCCCTCAATCCCTCCCAACTTCACGGTCTTTTCCAATGAGTCAACTCTTCGCATGAGGTGGCCAAAGTACTGGAGTGTCAGCTTCAGAATCCGTCCTTCCAGTGAACACCCAGGACTGTTCTCCTTTAGGATGGACTGGTTGGATCTCCTTGCAGTCGATGGGACTCTCAAGAGTCTTCTCCAACACCACAGTTCAAAAGCATCAATTCTTCGGTGCTCAGCTTTCTTCACAGTCCAACTCTCACATCCATACACAACTACTGGAAAAACCATAGCCTTGACTAGACGGACCTTTCTTGGCAAAGTAATGTTTCTGCTTTTTAATATGCCATCTAGGTTGGTCATAACTTTCCTTCCAAGGAGTATGTGTCTTTTAATTTCATGGCTGAAATCACCATCTGCAGTGATTTTGGAGCCCAAAATAATAAAGTCTGACACTGTTTCCCCATCTATTTCTCATGAAGTGATGTGACCAGATGCAATGATGTTATTTTTCTGAATGTTGAGCTTTAAGCCAACTTTTTCACTCTCCTCTTTCACTTTCATCAAAAGGCTTTTTAGTTCTAATACTTCACTAAGTATTCAGTTCAGTTCAGTTCAGTCGCTCAGTCATGTCCGACTCTTTGCGACCCCATGAACTGCAGCATGCCAGGCCTCCCTGTCCATCACCATCTCCCGGAGTTCACTCAAACTCACGTCCATCGAGTCGGTGATGCACTAAGTATTAGAGAGATGCAAATCAAAATCACAATGAGATCACCTTACACCTGTCATAATGATTATTATCATAATGTCTATGAAAGTGAAAGAGGAGAGTGAAAAGTTTGGCTTAAAGCTCAACATTCAGAAAACTAAGATCATGGCATCTGGTCCGATCACTTCATGGGAAATAGATGGGGAAACAGTGGAAATAGTGTCAGACTTTATTTTGGGAGGCTCCAAAATCACTGCGGATGGTGATTGTAGCCAGGAAATTAAAAGATGCTTACTCCTTGGAAGGAAAGTTATGACCAACCTAGATAGCATATTGAAAAGCAGAGACATTACTTTGCCAACAAAGGTACATCTAGTCAAGGCTACGGTTTTTCCAGTGGTCATGTATGGATGTGAGAGTTGGACTGTGAAGAAAGCTGAGCACCGAAGAATTGATGCTTTTGAACTGTGGTGTTGGAGAAGACTCTTGAGAGTCCCATCGACTGCAAGGAGATCCAACCAGTACATTCTAAAGGAGAACAGTCCTGGGTGTTCTTTGGAAGCAATGATGCTAAAGCTGACACTCCAGTACTTTGGCCACCTCATGCGAAGAGTTGACTCATTGGAAAAGACTGATGCTGGGAGGGATTGGGGGCAGGAGGAAAAGGGGACAACAGAGGATGGGATGGCTGGATGGCATCACCAACTCAATGGACATGAGTTTGAGTGAACTCCGGGAGTTGGTGATGGACAGGGAGGCCTGGCGTGCTGCAATTCATGGGGTCGCAAAGAGTCGGACACGACTGAGCAACTGAACTGAACTGAACTGAGTGATTAACAAGTAATATTGATGTTATTATAAATACTAAGTATAGTCAATTTACAGCAAACTAAAACCCACAAGCCTCTTATTTTTTAATAATATTTATTTTAATTTATTTATTTGACTGTACCAGGTCTTAGTTGCAGCATGTGGGATCGAGTTCCCTGACCAGGGATCGAACCCAGGCCTCCTGCATTGGAAGCAAGAAGCCTTAGCCACTGGACCACCAGGGAAGTCCCAGCTTTTTATTTGTGCTTGAACTACTATTAAACCAGATCTCTCACATACTATCTTTATACAGTTGCGGGATTTTGGCCACCCTGTACAGCATGCAGGGATCTTAGTTCCCCAGCCAGGGATCAAACCTGTGCCCAGCACATTGGGAGCTCAGAGTCTGAAGCACTGGACCACCAGAGAAGTCCGTATACAATTTTTAAAAAATATTTAAATTCGTTTATTTGGTTACATCAGGTCTTACTTGCCGCATGTGGGATCTAGTTCCCTAACCAGGGATGAATCTAGTCCCCTGACCTGGGAGCTCGAAGTCCTGCCGCTGGACCACCAGGGAAGTCCCCCTGTGCAATTGTAACCAAAGTAGATTTGCATTTATCCCTACTCAATTTTATGTTTTTTTGTTTTGAAAATGAACTAATATACAGAAAAGTATACATGTAATTATGTTAATGACTAAAGTAAATACAAATAATGTGCATTCCAATTATTTCTATATAAAACCTTTATGTGTATATTTACAAAGCATAAAGGGGCTCTCCTAGTGGCCCAGTAGTAAAGAATTCACCTGAAAGGCAGGAGACTGCCTGCAATGTAGGAGACGTGGGTTCTATCCCTGGGACAGGAAGATCCCCTGGAGAAGAATATGGCAACCCACTCCAGTATTTATGCTTAGGAAATCCCACAAACAGAGGAAGCTGGAAGGCTACAGTCCATGGGGTCGAAGGAGTTGGACACGACAGCAACTACACCACCACAAAGCATACAAGTAAATTTGGAATGTCCAAATAATTGTTTTAATTCTGTATTTATTTCTGGCTGTGGTGAGTCTTTGCTGCTGCTCACAGGATTTCTCTAGTTGTGGCAACCATGGGGTACTCTCCAGCCTCAGTGCGCAGCCTTCTCACTGCGCTGGGTTCTCTCGTCCTGGAGCTCAGGCTCTAGTAGTGGTGGCACACGGACTCAGTAGTTGTGTCTCTTGGGTTCTACACTCGGGCTCAGTAGTAGTGGTGCATGGGCTTAAGTCGCTCTGCAGTACGTGGGATCTTCCCAGACAGGGATGGAAACCATGTCCCCTAAATTGGCAGGCGAATTCTCATCCACTGACCACCAGTTCAGTTCAGTTCAGTTGCTCTGTCGTGTTCGACTCTTTGTGACCCCATGGACTGCAGCACACCAGGCTTCCCTGTCCATCACCAACTCCCGGAGTCCCCCCAAACCCATGTCCATTGAGTCAGTGATGCCATCCAACCGTCTCATCCTCTGTCGTCCCCTTCTCCTCCTGCCGTCAATCTTTCTCAGTATCAGGGTCGTTTCAAATGAGTCAACTCTTCGCAACAGGTGGCGAAAGTACTGGAGTTTCAACTTCAGCATCAGTCCTTCCAATGAACACCCAGGACTGAACTCCTTTAGGATGGACTGGTTGGATCTCCTTGCAGTCCAAGGGACTCTCAAGAGTCTTCTCCAACACCACAGTTCAAAAGCATCGATTCTTCAGTGCTCAGCTTTCTTTATAAAGAAAGTCCAACTCTTACATCCATACATGACCATTGGAAAAACCATAGCCTTGACTAGATGGACCTTTGTTGGCAAAGTAATGTCTCTGCTTTTGAATATGCCATCTAGCTTGGTCTTAACTTTCCTTCCAAGGAGTAAGCGTCTCTTAATTTCATGGCTCCAATCACCATCTGCAGTGATTTTGGAGCCCAGAAAAATAAACTCAGCCACTGTTTCCACTGTTTCCCCATCTACTTGCCATGAAGTGATGGGACCGGATGCCATGATCTTAATTTTCTGAATGTTGAGTTTTAAGCCAACTTTTTCACTCTCCTCTTTCACTTTTATCAAGAGGCTCTTTAGTTCTTCTTCACTTTCTGCCGTGTCATCTGCATATCTGAGGTTATTGATATTTCTCCCGGCAATCTTGATTCCAGCTTTTGCTTCTTCCAGCCCAGCGTTTCTCATGATGTACTCTGCATGTAAGTTAAATAGGCAGGGTGACAATATATAGCCTTGACGTACTCCTTTCCCAATTTGGAACCAGTCTGTTGTCCCATGTCCAGTTCTAACTATTGCTTCCTGACCTGCATACAGGTTTCTCAAAAGGCAGGTCAGGTGGTCTGGTATTCCCATCTCTTTCAGAATTTTCCACAGTTTATTGTGATCCACACAGTCAAAAGCTTTGGCATAGTCAATAAAGCAGAAATAGATGTTTTTCTGGAACTCTCTTGCTTTTTCCATGATCCAGCGGATGTTGGCAATTTGATCTCTGGTTCCTCTGCCTTTTCTAAAACCAGCTTGAACATCTGGAAGTCTGAATTTAGCAATAAGGAGCTCATGATCTGAGCCACAGTCAGCTCCCAACCTTGTTTTTGCTGACTGTATAGAGCTTCTCCATCTTTGGCTGCAAAGAATATAATCAATCTGATTTCGGTGTTGCCCATCTGGTGATGTCCATGTGTAGAGTCTTCTCTTGTGTTGTTGGAAAAGAGTGTTTGCTATGTCCAGTGCATTCTGTTGGCAAATTAGCCTTTGCCCTGCTTCATTCTGTACTCCAAGGCCAAATCTGCCTGTTACTCCAGGTGTTTCTTGACTTCGTACTTTTGCATTCCAGTCCCCTATAATAAAAATGACATCTTTTTCGGGTGTTAGTTCTAGAAGGTCTTGTAGGTCTTCATAGAACCATTCAACTTCAGCTTCTTCAGTGTTACCACCAGAGTAGTCCCAAATAATTTGATATTCACCAGGTTCTTTTTCCCATAAAGTGATGAAATAAATAATAAATTTTAAAGTTTTTTATCATTAACATGTTTTCTGTAGTCTTTTAAGAAAAATAGATTTTGTAAACTTCAGATTGGTGAGTTTGTTTGCAAAGTGGAAAATTCTAGAAGGAAATATTAAATATAAATTTTGATTTTGTCACCCAGTATATTAGCAGTTGAACCTGAATCTACATTATATGCCAGTTTCATAAGCATGCTGTCTCTGACCCAGTTCAAAAAGTTTTTTTTTTAAATATGGCCAAAGACAAGAGTTGAAAACAGAATCCTTAAGTGACCTCTTTCCAAGCTGGCAGAGTACACTGACAGCACTCAAGCTATTGATATTTCCAAAGGTTCCTGTTGAAAAATGCTGTGCTTCTGTCACATATTGATTGTATAGATATCTTACATTTTATAATTGATCTTGTTAGTCATTTTGCTTTAATCTCTAGAAAGAGCAAGCCCAAGTTTGCAATCCAAATTCAAATATTGACATGCATTCCTCATTTCTTCTGACTTTATCCTGACTTCATCTATGTTATTCAGTTTTCTCTTTGCCCTGAGATTTCCTTCCCCTTCTGTCCTTTTTGGAATGTAGGGTTTTCTATACATACAAACATGCTGTAGTGATGCTGTGATGTGCTATTCAGACTCCCCTTCGGAAATGAAGGATGATTTCCCCAGCTGTGGGCCTCTCTGGGAACTGCTTCCACCTGAGAGTCACACAAAGCTGTGCCGGCTTCCCAGGGTGGTGGTGGTGGTTTAGTCTTGTCCAACTCTTTCAACCCCAGGGACTGTAGCCCCCCAGGCTCCTCTGTCCATGGGATTTCCCAGGCAAGAATACCGGAGTGGGTTGTCATTTCTTTTTCCAGGGCATCTTCCCAACCCAGGGATGGAACCCAGGTCTCCTGCATAGCAAGTGGATTCTTTTCCAACTGAGTTACCAAGGAAGCCTCTTCCCAGGGCAACCTATATCTACTCTAATTCCTGTATATCGTTCCCGGGTCACCTTGAAAGACGTTTCAATAGAGTAGTGGAATAGGCAATAAAACCTGTATGGAGTAGGCTGAGGAGAGAATGTAAACTGAGAAAATATGGAGTATGACCACAGACAGTTCAAGAGAGATGTTGCTGAGAAGGGCAGCGGAAAAAAGAAGCGGCAGCTGGAAGGGTGCTGGATGAAGGCAGAGTAGGTATTTTGTTTACATGGAAAGCACTGTTTGCTAATGGCAATGGTCCAGTAGAAAGAAATGCTGTATGAAAGGGGGGTAGTTGCAGTACTATGCTCTTGAGGAGAGAGGAGATGGAATGCACAAGCTGAGGCTCAAAAGAGAGCAGAGATAACCACTGTGACTAGCAGGAAGTGTATGGTGCCATTGGAACATTTGTGGCGGGAAGATGATACAAATTCAGTCTAACTTTTGTTCTCTGGAGTATGAGGTAAAGTCGTTAGCCAAAAGTACAGAGGAAAAAGGAAAGTTTAGGAGACTGAAGAGTGGGGAGAAGTAGAGACAGAAACTGTACGTACTAGGGAAGTGTATTAGGACTGGTGAGCAGTAACAAGTGCCTTCAAGATATTTTAGACATAAATTTGAAGCAAGACCAGTCAAGCTGATGTGACTTTTACTCCAGCTCTTTGACTATGGAAAAACAGTAAGTGGGTAGTTGGATGTGACCATAGTTGGGACTTTCCTAAACAAATGGACGGAGAAAACATCAAGGATGTTAAAGTGGTATTTAAGGGAATGGCAGTTTACTTCTGTGTTTTCCCAGAGAGTTTTTTGGGTTTTTGTTTTTGCTAATATAAGCAAATATAAACATATATGTATATTATTTTACTTTTACTCTATTATTTTGCTTTTTTTCTTTTTTACACAAAAGGTAGCATACATTTTTTTACCTGAAAATGTCTTGGAGAATGCAGTTCTCAAATAGTTTCCTCATTCTTTTTTAAAGTTGTATAATATTCTGTTTGTAAGCTTCCCTGATGGCTCAGACAGTGAAGAATCTGCTGTAATGCAGGAGACCCGACTTTGATCCCTGGCTTAGGAAGATCCCCTGGAGAAGGAAATAGCAACCCACTCCAGTATTCTTGCCTGGAGAATCCCATGGAAAGAGGAGTTTGGCAGGCTCCAGTCCATGGGGTCGCAAAGAATCAGACACAACTGAGTGACTAACACTTTACACTTCTAAGGGCTCTTTATACAGTCCAGGAATTAGCCCTTTGTGTATGCTATGACTTCAATTTTCCCTTTACTTTGTCTTTTGGCTTCTGTGATGTTTGTTTGTTTGGGGGGCTTTTTTCCTTTTGTTTTGCATTTTGTTTTTCTTTTTTGGCTTTGACACACAGCAGGCAGGATCTGTTACCAGACCAGGGACAGAAACTGCGCCCCCTACGGTCGACTAGTGGGGAAGTCCCTATTTGTTTTTGCCACCCATAAGCTTGCTTGTTTTTTTATTTTATCAGTCTTTTCTTTCATGGGTTCTAAATTCTGACTCAGAGATCTTCCTTGCTTTTATTTATGCAATTTTTGTTTTCTTATAATGAAAACCTTTACTATGTATTCTCTCAGCAACTCTCACATACACAGTACAGTATTAGTTATTAACTAAGTCACCACGAGGTACACTACATTCCCATCACTTTTTTTTTAATTAATTTTTTTTGGAATAGAGTTGTTTTACAATGTTGTATTAGTTTCTGCTGTGCAACAAAGTGAATCAGCTATCTATATACCTATATCCTCTCTTTTTTAGATTTCCTTCCCATTTAGGTCACCAGAGAGCACTGAACAGTGTTCCCTGTGCTATAAGTAGGTTCTCATTAGTTATCTGTTTTATACATAGCAGTGTATACGTGTCAGTCCTGATCTCCCAGTTCATCCCACCTCCCTCTCTCCCTTTGGTATCCATACATTTGTTCTCTACACCTGTGTCTCTATTTTCTGAGTTCATCTGTACCATTTTTCTAGGTTCCACATATAAGTGATATTTTATGATTTTTTTTCTCTTTCTGCCTTAATTCGCTCTGTATTACAGTCTCTAGGTCCATCCACATCTCCACAAATGGCACAATTTCATCCTTTTTTTATGGCTGAGTAATATTCCATTGTATATATTTGCCACATCTTTATCCCTTCCTCTGTTGATGGACATTAGGTTACTTCCACGTCCTGACTATTGTCAAGTGTTGCAATGGACATTGAGATTCCCCACTTTTAGATGATGAACTAAGTCTTCTTGATAGTTTCCATTTTTACTTTAAATTTTTGATCAATTTGAAACTTTTCTTGGTATAGATTGTGCAGTTTGGAACCCATCTCTTTGCAAATAACCACCTTATTATATATTGTAATAGCTGGTAAAACTTGCTCCCACTCATGTTCTTTTTTTTTTTCTGGCAATTCTTAATTTCAGCTAAACTGATACATTTATGGAATTGAGTTTTCCTATCTAAGAATCTTCTGTTTTTTCTTTCATACAGGTCTTCTTTTAAGGTTTTCATTTTCTTCAATATGTTTTGAATTTTCTTTGTAAGTTTAGTCCCAATTATGCAGAATAATGATGATAATAATAGACACACAGCGGGTCCACTGGATTAGGAGGAAAATAAGGGCATGAGGAAAATAATAGTGAAACTGAGGTAAGGTCTATTAATTGGAGGACTTCACAGGTTGAGGAATATGATTAGGACTGGAAAAACTAAGGGAATGAATGAGCTGGAAGGACTTCCCACTGGGAAATACTATCAAGTCTAGGTTCTTTAGACTCTCAGCTTTCCTGACTCCTACGCTCCTTTGAGTCTTCAGCTATTTAACTGATATTTTTCTTTTAACTTAAAAAATTTGCTTTCCTATAGTCCATTTCTTGTGTCTAGTTGTTCTTAGTGTTTTCTTCTTTGGTTAATATGAATTCCAGGAAACATGGCCTATTATTACCATGTAAACATTAACTGAAACAAAGCTTGTGTAGTTGTAGTAACAGCAGATAAAATAGACCTTAAGGTAGAAAGCATCATCAGAGATAGAGAAGGATGTAATAAGAAAAGGATCCATTCTGGAGGAAGCATAGAAATTCTAAATCTGGAACATCTAATAACATCATCTCCAAATATATACATAAAAATGTCAGAAAAAAGAGAGAAAAGACAAATCCAAATCACGATGAAAGATTTAAACATATCTTTGTCAGTATGCTAATAGAATAAGCAGGCAAAAAAAGAAAAATCAGCAGAGCTATAGATTTGAAGAAAATAATTAATAAATTGGGACTGATATATTAATATATAGAACACTGCACCCCAAAACTGTAAAATATATCTTTTCAAGTGTTCATGGAACATATGCAAAAATCAGCCCCACACTTGGCTATAAAGCAAGTTTCAACACGGTTTAAATGATTCAAATCTCAGTATATGTTTTCTGAGCAGAAGCAGTGGTTAAATGAGTATGTAAAAAGTCATCAAGCTGCACATTTATGTTATCTGACTCTTGCATCAAATACATTAAAAAACAAAAACAATTTTTCACTGTCAGTCATAAATTCCCTTCCATCAAGTTTCAGTTGTATCTATGCTATTTTATTTACCTTCTTGTGTTTACTCACACATACAATCTCTAAATCTACACATTTTGAATGGCAGGCACTTTTCATATGTTTACATATGCTATTCCAGTAAACTTTCAGAACCACCCAAACAGATGAGTCTTTTAACCCCCCTTTTATAGATGAGGAAAGTGAGAACTGGAAAGTAACTCGCAGTGACCACTAAGTAGTGCTGAGTCAGAACTGGAACTTAGAACTCTGATTCATAGCCTTGGTCCTTTACATAACATGCTTTAATACCATGTGTGAGTATTATTCCCAACTTTCTCCCCTTGCATTTCCCTCCCTGGATTATTAAACACCTCAGTAAAAAATTCAGCATCTATTGAGTACCTCCTTTATGCAGTTCTGGTTTCATTATTGGCCGTACAGAAATGAAATAAACAGTCCCTCCCCTTAAAAAGCTCATTCTAGGACTTCCCTGGTGGTCCAGTGGTTAGGTGTCCACCTGTCAAAGCAAGGGACACAGCCTCCATCTCTGGCCCAGGAAGATTCCACATGCCTCAGGGCAACTAGGCCTGTGCACCACAACTACTGAACTTGTGAGCCCTAAAGACCGTGCTCTGCAGCAAGAGAAGCCACTGCAATGAGAAGCCCGTGAACCGCAACAAGAGTAGCCTCTGCTCACCCCAACTAGAAAAAGCCTGCTCGCAGCAACAAAGGCCCAGCAAGGCCAAAAGTAAATACATTAAAAAAAAAAAAAAAGAGCTAGGTCCAAGGGGAAGAACCACATAGATTAGAACACAGTGTGGTAACTGCTACATGGAAGCGTGTACCTCCTCCTCCATTCTTCTGGTCCCTCTGACCGTCATGAATCAGTTACATAATTTTATCGGGTTATTTTTCTTCCTTTTCCTTCAGTTTAAAAGCCCTCTGGATGAAGATAGCAAGCATCCTGCCAAACACATTCTTCTAATTTTTGTGAAATTCAGAGTGGCACAGAAGATGCTGGAAGCTTCCCAAACAGGGTTAATGGTGAGTAAAGGCCAGGGTCAGAAGGGAGGAGGATCTACTTAGGCCACTAAATAAACTAGCCTGATGGGAGCTGGCACTGAAAGATGTGTTTGAAAAGTCAGGGTGCTGCCAGATCCTGACAGCTCGGAATGCCAGGTCAAGACACATGCTTGAGCCACTAGGCAACAAGGACCTATTGTAAATGATCAACTCTGACTGATAAGATTAAAATGTTATTTTAAGGTTGTTCAGGCAGCAACATTTCAGAAAGACTTAAATTAGGAGATTCTGAAAGTTGGGAGGCTAGTAAAGCTCAACAGACACCCACTGAGAACTTGAGTCCCATGCAGTGGAGATAAGGAAATGAAAGCCAGTTCCTACCTTTGAGGAATTCATAATCAATTGAGAGAGAAACAAGCAAAATGTAATGCAACAGATATGATGACACACTCAACACAAACCTAAGGTAGATAAAGTATGATGAGAGAGAGGAGTCTGATGTAGCATGGGGAGAGAAGGCAAGGGAATACAGCCGGCACACACAGCTCCTCAGCCTCACCTGCTGACATAGTTAGCTATGAGGAGAGGGCAAGGTTGGCACAGCCCAACAAGGTTACTACCCACACAGTTAATGATGGGGAAAGAGGAATGTTTTCTTAACAATGATCAAGCCAGAGGGCATGGTCAGGTAGTGGGTCAGCTCAGTTTACTTCCAGGATTCTCTCTAACCCTCATCAGCTGAACTGAAGAAAGCAAGTATTGTAGGTTGGCAGGCCAGGAAGGAAGCTAGAAAACTAGTTTAGGTGGCAGAAGATAGAAAATGGTTGCCTAAAAAGAGGTTAAGGATGGAACTGACTGGTCCCAGGGAAATTTTGGAGATTTCAGGGTTTTATATCTTGGTTAGGATGCTTGCTTCAAGTAAGTGTATAACTGTCAAAACTCAGTGAGGTGAACACTTAAGAACACTGCATTTTAGGGAATCCCAGGGCAATCCAGTGGCTGGGACTCCATGCTTCCACTGCAGAGAGCACAGTTTGGATCCCTAGTTGGGAAGCTAAAAGTCCACATGCCATGCCAAAAAAATAAAAGCATTTTATTGTAAGTAAATTATGCTTCTCTAAAAGAGAAATGCTATAACCAAATTATAAAATTTGAGGAGGGATAAAGGAAGACTAGAACAGTTGAGACTCAACAAGGGAAATTTGGGACTTCCCTGGTAGTCTAGCGGTTGAGAGTCTGCCTGCCAATGCAGGGGACACGGGTTTGATCCAGGAAGATCCCAGGCTTCCCAGGTGACACTAGTGGTAAAGAACCCACCTGCCAATGCAGGAGATATGAGACGCAGAGTCTATCCCTGGGTTGGGAAGATCCCCTTGAAGAAGGCACAGCAATCCACCCCAGTATTCTTGCCTGGAGAATCCCCATGGACAGAAGAGCCTGGTGGGCCACAGCCCATGGGGTCACAGAGTCGGACATGACAGGCAACTTAGCACACGTGCATGCTGGAAAGATCCCACATGCCAAAGAGCAACTGAGCCCACATGATACAACTACTGAAACTCGAGCACTCTAGAGCCGGTGCTCTGCAACAAGAGAAGCCACCACCAAGAAAAGCCCAAACACCGCAAAAAAGAGTAGCCCCTGCTCACTGCAACTAAAGAAAGCCCCTGGAAAGCAATGAAGACCCAGCACAGCCAAAAATAAATAAACAAAATTTTTTTAAAAGAGGGAAATTAAAGCCCAGGAAAAATTTCCCAACCAGTCTGAGAACCAAAGGAATTTTGGCATTTGAGGAAAGAGTAACTGACATCTATTATTTGCCAGACCCTAGACTAGACTCTTTCACACACTTCAAGTTTATCTCCAAACCCAACAATATCCAGCTAAACTCAGTATTGTGACTATCCAGGGAGAGAATGAAATAGGTTTGTGAAAGGAGGTGGAGAGCTCAGATGAATGGAAGGTTTTATACAGTGTGCAGTGTAGACTGTGAGGTGAAAGATGTATAAGGGCTGGGTACAGTCCCAAAAGCAGGAGGAGAAGAGGAAAAGGTGAGGGAAAGGCAAGGAAAACAGGAAATGCCTCCAAGGAATTTCTTCAGAAACTTGAAAAATCAGAAAACTGGGCCCATCTCTGACTCAACCGTCTCTTCCACAAATTAAGAAGTAAAAATTTTTTATAATCAGACTTAACACATCAGAACTGAGGGACTTCCCTGGTGATTCAGTGGCTATGACTCCTGGCTCCCAATGCAGGGGGTTTGGGTTTGATCCTTGGTTAGGGAACTAGATCCCACATGTACCAATTAAGAGTTTGCATGCTTCAATTAAAGATCCTGCGTGCCTCAATAAAGATTCAGTACAGCCAAATAAATTAAAAAAAAAAAAACAACTCTGACATTGAAATATTTAATAGGTCTGGAAGGATATGCATTAAACCATGAACCATGACAAGGAAATTACCTACTGTAAAGTGTCCCATTTTGTGCTGTTTCTGTTTTTCTTTTAAACCAATTAAATTTTGTTAAATCTACTGTGGGATCAAGGAACTGTGCTGGTAAAAACTCAGACCTCTTTCTGGTGGCAAAGGAGGAACTCCTCAGACCTGTGATCTGTGCTTGGGATTAGGGGTGGCATCCATTCCTTCACCCAACTGCCCGGGAGAACCATTTCATTTCCTCAACCCAGTGACAAAGTCTGAGGGAAGTGAGGTTGGGGCTGGGGACCTGAAGACCTAGAGCAAGGGTACACAAACCTTCTATAAAGGACTAGATACTTCAAAGAATTCTGTTGCCACTGTTCTCCCATTTTGGCACAGAAGTAGTCACAGACAATCGTAAACAAATGGTCATGGTAGCAAGACCAAGTACGGCCATAGTTTACTGACCTCTGGTCTAGTTCTGGCTCCTGACCGCATATTAGAATTACTTGAGGGCCTTGTAAAACCAGGTCCCACCAAATCTGAGATGAGGCTCAAGTTTTGTTTTGTTTTTAAGCTACCAGGTGATTCTGGATTATAGTCTTTCAGCAAACTTCTGGGTGTTTTGGTTTTGGTTGGGGGGCAGATGAATGCTGGAAGGAGGACCTAGGCTGAACTGAAGTCTAGGTTATGATTAGAACTGTTTTCAGTTCACCTGACAAATTAAGTGTGTCCAATACTTTGATTAAATGCTCTTTATTTGCTGCTTTTCATGCACAGCGCTGTAAGAAGTTGCTCAACCCAACAAGTCAGCTCCTTCATCACTCTTAGTTAAGGCGGCCACTGGCAGCAGGGAGGGAGCATTCAGTATGCCACATTCTACCTAACCTTCTTTCTGGAGCCATTCTCTATAGGCCCCTTCATAGTTCCGAGCCCTGTGAAGAAAAATAGGGGTGAGGGAAGGACAGAGCCCAGGAGGCAGTCCCCAGTCACCACCAACCCCCGCCCCCGCCCCAGTTACCAAGCCCATACTCTTTGTATCCGAGTCTCTGGGCCAACTGCGTGGCCTGCAAGCCCCGCTTGCCCATCTGACAGAAGAAAATGAGATTCTCTTCCAGCTTTGGCTTCTCAGCGGAGTACAAAGCCTTGAAAGCAGCTGGCTCCATCTGCAGGGCGCTTTCCAACTCTGACACTGGGAGGAGGAGTCAAGAGGACACAATGGAAAGCCGGCAGTTGGGCAATCTCAGGTTCAGTGGTTGGGTCTGGAAGGACCGGTCCTGTGGTCGAACACATCTTCAAGGGGCCCCAAAACAACACATGGTGAGAACTCCTCCCCCCGCCCCCACCCACTTCGAGGACAGGATACGTCCTACCTGCACAGGTCAGCCAAACCACCTCTGAATGGAAGCCACTTCCCTAGTTTGTGAGGAGACGCGGGCAAACTCAGGCATCCAGCTTTGGGGAGCTCAAGCGTGTGAATCTGGCCTGCCCCTTCCTCATTGCCTGTTACCCCCTCAAACTGGAAGGGCCAGTTCCGCTGCCAGGATCCGCCTCCCATCAACCCTTCTTAAGGGAAGTTTGGGGGGCGGGAGCCACAGGAATACCGGACCCCTGTAACTAGTGCCTTCTCACATCATCCTAAATGAGGTCCTATTGGATAAGACCCTCCTAAACTGTCTGCAATCCACCACCAGGGCTTCCCCCCGCCCCCGCCTCAATCCCGTACCCGGGATGTTGAGAGCCCCAGGGATGGTTCCAGCCGCCGCCTCCTCCCGGGATCTCACGTCAAAGAGCCGGGCCCCGCCGGAGGCCAGGAGCGAACGGAGTTCAGGGAGCGAGACCGTAGGCTCTGAGGAAGGGGCACGCGAGCCTTGAGGGAAGCAGGACTGCCGCCCGCTCGCCTGCCGCCGGGCCCCCCTCACCTGGCAGCGCCCCAACCTGGCGGGGGATGCGTGAGGACCCCTCCGCCACTCCCCTTCGCGCCTCCCTCCGCGTACACCTCCACCGGGGGCGTTCCGAGAGCTCCTAAGGCCACAAGTTGGCCTAGACCGGATCCCAGGTCTCCCCTACAGGTACCTCCAGCCATGGTGCGCACCGCAAATGTGAGTTTCAGGAACTCGGCCCCAGCCCGCCCCCTGGGAATGGGCAGCATCTCCCCCGCCCTTCCGAAGCTGCAGCTGAGCTGAGCCCGACCGGAACCGGAAGCAAAGGCACCGCCTCCCGCACAACCCCCGCGGCACCTGTTCCCGGTACTCCTAACACACTCGCTATAGAAATCCTCGCGATTGCGGGCGTGCACTGGCCTGGCCCAATAGGACTCATTGTCGTAACTATAGGAGCTCCGATACCCCACCCAACCTTGACCCAACCCTTACTGGTCAAAGCAGTGTGTTCCCTCCCTCCCAGCGTGGAGCCCACAAAGGGAGGAAGACCCAGAGACAGTCATGGCTCTGAACAGTTTATCTTAAAAAAAAAAAGAAAAGGAAAAAAAAACAAAACCGTCCCCACAATGGGGTAAGGCCCCCCAGTGGGCCCTGCCTCCTGTTCTCCCTGGTGCCAGAGATCTGCATAGGCCTCAACTGCTTGCTGGCCAATCTCCTCTTCCTGGGGCAGCAGCCACTGCTAAGCCTCCGATCCCCACTTCCTGCTAAAGCCTGTTCCCCAGAGTCCTGAGGAGCACATCTGAGCTCCAGGGAAAGGAAGAACCAGTGGAAGCGCCAGTCCTGGGGCAAGCCAGAACACTGCTTGTCAGCAGACCCTCTGCTGGCACTTTAAGCAAGCACAGGGCAAGCCCCCCAATTTAGTGTGTCCAGTGTCCAGCATGGAGACAGCACATGCATTGTGCAAGAGGAGCACAAGGGCCCAGGGGCTGCATGGGAGGGTTGGTTGGGCGAGACTGTCGGTGCACACCCACGTGTGTGTTTCACACCACTGCAGGCTGCTAGATCACAGGGCCTTAATTCAAAGATACGCCTTCTGAACTCCCCCCAGTCCCATGCCAAATGTGGGCAGTGAAGGAAAGGGGCATGGGGTTATTAGCCTGTGGCTCCTGGGCTATCTGAAGTTCTCGGAAAGGGGCTGTAGAGCTTAGAGCCCCTGAGTCCCCAGAGTTAGTTGCTGTCACTCTTGATGACAACCTCTACTCCATGGTGCCGCAGCTGAGCTCGTAGCAGCAGATTCTTGTTCTTAAGATCTTCTACCTGGACATAGGAAAGAGCAGTAAGGGAAATAGGTAGAAAAGTCTCTGAACTTACGCAGACACCCACCAGTGACGAGGTAAAGATAAAGCTCTCTCTATGGAAAACAAAATAGGGAGTCCCGAGATCGGTTGGTGGCTAGGGAGTCGAGGACAGCTGTACTGAGGGGGGGCGGCGGGGGGTGGGGAAGGGTCTGACCTGCTGTCGAAGCACATCATTGTCCAGCTGTAGTTGGTCAAGCCCCTGCAGTTCTTCAGACAACCGGTGGTTACTCTGCCGAAGTTCCTGGATATAATCACAGGCTTTGGATAGAATTCCACCTTTACTCTGTTAAGAAAAAGCCAACACAATAAGGACTAGGATATAAAAATACCTGGCTTGCTTTCCAAAAGCATGTTCACCCTCTGGACCTTGTTTTCCCTTAAAGGGTGGTGGAATAAATTCTCCCAGGGATTCAGGAACCTCAGAGACAGACAGGAAAGAGCTACCGCCATGTGTGCCCACTGTCTACCATTTCTGGAAGCAACACCAGGAGACAGAATTCAGGCATCCTGCCACTACCAGGGTCTTTCCATGACCTGGCCGGACTTGGTGCTCTCCATGGAGCAGTCTGGGATGATCTTGGACAGCTGTACGATCCAGTTGTTAATCTTGTCTCGGCGGCGGCGCTCCACTGTGGGGCAAGTAGAGGACAAGGTGACTCGGAGAGAAATTACCAAAGGCCCCAGGGTAAAATCACCTAACCTCTCCCTTCAACATCAAAGAGGTCCCCAATCCCAGCAGGCAGCGCCAAGCTTCACATGCAGATCGTGCCTACCTTCATTATGCTGAGCCCTGCGTTTCTCATCCCGAGTTGTCCGGGGAGCTTCTGACTTCCTAACAATAGAGCACAGGGTGCCCAGAGTGAGAGGCAAGATCAAAAACTGAGATTGGAGTTTGGGGTGAGGAACCAACCGCACCAAATCTTTGGAAAGGATCAAAACTATTCCTGGTAACTGAAAAGAAACAAGTGTCACTCACGGGGAATAAGGGTGGGTCCTGGGGGCAATAGAGCGCTGGCTTCCTCCCTGCAACACTTCTTGTGGTGACATCATCACAAAGAACTGACCTGTGAAGATGCAGGGGAGGTTCCGTCAGGACACGGGACTAGGACCCTCACCAAGCTCTAAGGACAAGGGCTCCTCCTCTAAAACAAGACACACTGCCTCCTGCTGGAAGGGCAGCCCCAGACTCACTGCCTGCCCAGGTCTTAGTGATCATTAAGGGATCAAGAGTAAAGGCCCACTGCCCACCAGCCATGTCCCACAGCCTATCCTAGCCCCTCCAGCCAGCATCCTCACATAATATCTCACCAGTGCCAGGAGGGGTCGCCTGCCCCAGTAGTGCCTCTGAGCCCTGGGTAGTAACAACAGCTGCTGTACTCCCCGATGTGGTACCCCCTGCCCCATCTCCCACTGCAGTGCTGGGGAAGTAAGTATAGTGCGTCTCAGCAGCTGTCCCCTCTGTGTCAACCGCATCATCACTCGTGAACGCACCCTGGATCACGGCCTGGGAAGGGGAGCAAGAGGACAGAGACAAGTGACAGTCAGACACTTCCCATGAACTACTCTGCAGCTCTATCTCTTGTGAGGAGACAGGGAGAAACATCCAGAGAAGAGTCTAGTGCTATGGGTCAAGGCAGCCCCAGATGTCTCACCATCCCAGCTACGCCCATCCTATTAGCTCCCTTCTTCATCTTACTACTCAGAGCTCAAGTCCCCTCTGCAGCCCATACCCCTGTACCTGGGTCATGGATTGAGTGGCAGGGTAGCCACTGATGGCACCAGTCCCCTCAGTCTGGCCATCCAGCTGCCCTTCAGACACCTGGATCACCCTGTACATCACCTAGATTCAGGGAGGAAGAAGGAGGGGAAGAGAGAGTAAGTGCTGGGGACTCCAGAGCCCCTCATAAAGCTTCTCTTGGATAGGACCCCCCAAAAAGAATCCTTCAGAGACGTATATTTAGCCATTCCCCATCCTTTCCCCATACAGTGGTTTCAGCATGGCCCCCACCCCATACCAATCTCTACTGTAAACCTCATATTCCACCCCCCAACCCCCACCCTCCAATTAGTCCACATCTTCACCTCATCCTCCAAACCAAGTCTCCCCATGACAGGTTCAGTCACCTCCCTCAATCCCAACCCCAGGTAACACCTGCAGCCACCTGGCCCCCTCCCTTACCTGGCCCCCATTTTCAGTTCGGAAGACGTACTTGACGTTGGGGTCAGGGAAAGTGGCAGCTGACTGGATGCTAGCTATAGCCACACTGGTGGGGTCCTCCCCAGTTGCCACTGCACCTGAATTAAAAGCAGAAAGTCTGTGAGTTACTGCTTTTCTCCCTCTGTTGCGCTTGCGTGTCGTTTGAAAGGAGAAGGTGATAGGCCCGGGGGTTGTGGGGCGAGACCAGGATGGGCTGGTGGCCTCAGCTCAGTTCTGTTTCTCCCACTAACCTTCCTGAATCTGCACTGTCCCCTCTTCGGTTTCTGCTGTTTTCTGCTGCCTGTTCGTGAAGGGATAAGAGGAAGAATAAGGGAAAAAGTGAATGAAAAAGTGAATGTTACTGGCCCAGTAACATATGGCTCCCAAACTCATTGGCATTCCCAACAGATGCTAGAGGAGTTTAGAATAACCAGAGCTGGTACTTACTTAGCACTGAGCCAGCATTTAACAGGCAATATCTTATTTAGTACTAAGAACAGCACTTATGAGTAGGTAGCACTACTTGCGTTTTATAAACAGAAAACCAGATCACATAGCTAGGTGATATAGCTGGGACCTAAACGGAGGTCTGCCTGACCTCCAGAGCCAGTGCTCCTAGCCATTCTGCATTCTCCCAGGCCTCCCATCTCCCATTCCAGGCCCTACCTCTTCTTCACTCACCCCTTCATCTCTCTGTGAGGGGGCACATCCGAGGAAGTGGTCCTTTGGAAATCTTCGTATCTCCTGCCTCACAGGCCTGAGTGCTAAGTCCTGGTAGAAATCAGGGAGTCTAGTGAGTCTAGGAAACTGAAAGCTCTCTTATTTCTAGAACCTAGGCTCCATGAAGACACATCCAGGAACATAACCAATCTTCTGCAGGGGACAACCAGCTTTCTCCATTCGGATGCTGAAGGCTGCCTACAATGACTGAAAAAGCAATTCTACAAATAATGTTCCTCACCTCTCCAATTCACACTCCATCTTCTGGTGGAGAGGGGATAATTATACGAAAGACTGAAAAACAACATATTTCTGGATGGATGATTATTAAAGCTATTATGATCTGCCATGATATAGGGATTAGGAAGGGCCATGTTTAGACCACAGCTATCAAAAAATACAGGACCATAGACCCTGATGCTTATTCCAGTTTCTCAGGCACACATACTGAACACCAAGAAATTTCTGTCCTCAGATCTAGGAAAAGAAAACCTCCAGAACCATAAATGCCAGACTTGGCCCTTGGGCCCCATTCTACTGATCCGGCTGTTGTTTGGGGAAGTCCAAATATATGTCATTCATTAAAAAGACCTTAAAGCCCTAGTATATCGTCTTCAAGCCCCTCCTATTTTATTCACCAAGCCTTCCTGTGGAACAACATAGTTGCTAAAATGTTGCCATGACAACTCCAAATCAACTGAACCCAGCAAGAACGGAGAAAACTCCAGGGTTCGGAAAGAGGAGACAATGGGGGAGGAACGCATCAACAAGGTGCCTGCCTTAAGGCCCTAACGGGGGTGGGGGGTTTTTGAGGGGGACGGGCTAGGGGTGGGGGGAGACGGCTGGAGGGCGGCGGGAGGTGGGCAGGAAAAACAAAGGAAGGCGCCTCCAGAAGGAAACAGCTATACTGTGTAAAGCAATAAAATAATCTCGACAGGAAAGGGGTAAGGTTCTTGTAAATTCTCTACCCATAAGGTCCCCCAAACCTTTATCTTCAGCGGATGAGTCATGGAAAGCTTGTATCCAAAGCGTTAACCCCAAAAAAAGGAACTGAAAGTGAAACCGTCCAGAGGAAGTAGCGCAGCAAGAAGATCCCAGTCCCTAAGGGGGAAGTAGGACCAGCGTTTCAAGACCACCTACCGCTCCATCCTCAAACCTGCGGAGGAAATGCCCCTCTGAAGCTTGCAGCACTGACAGCAGAAGGAAGCAATCAGAGGGCAGGGTACAAGAGGCGTCTCTATGGCCCACAGCTGTCAGCCAGGAGCAGCCTCTGAGGACAATCAGCAACGGGGTCAGGCTACTTATTCGAATCTTAGTTGGACATCCGGAAGCATTTCCTGAGCTTTAGGGGTACGCGACACGGAAAGTGGGCTAGGATGTTGTGGCGTGCACGCTCAGGGAAGGAGGGCCCTGAAAGAGCTTAGCTAAGTCTGGACACAAAGGGAAAAACCAAGTCCGCAAAGAAGTCAAGCACCTAGACCTCGCCTGAGAATGCGGCGTCTCCCTGCGGGCCCACCAACCAGCAGGCGCTCAGCAGCTGAGCTACGGCCAGGCGCGAGCCCAGGGGCCCGCGCGGTGACCCGGCTAGCCCGGCCGGGCTCACCCCCAGCCCGCGCTGCTCCTCAGAGGTAGGGAAGGACGCCGGGGGCTCAGCTAGCCCTGCGGTCTCCGGCCCAGCGGCCCGCGGCTGGCAGCGCAGGAGGGCGGGGACGTGCGCGCCCGGGGGCGGGGAGTGAGTCCGGCCCACAAAGGGGGTAGGAGATAAAGAACCGGGCACGGCCCCCTCCCTCAAAACAAAGACTTCCGCCCCAGGAGTTCCTGAACCTAAAAAACGGAAACAAAATCAAAGCTGCTATGCGGTGCCGGCTCACCCAGTCTCCAGACTCCCGCTATGTCCTGCACTCACCGGCCAAAGCCGCCGCAGCCGCCGATCTCCCCCGACCGTGTTCTCCCTCTCCGGACTCGGGTATCTCCAGGGACAGCTGATCATGCGCACTCCCGGCCCGCCGCCATGTTGGTGAGGGGCGGAAGTGTCTGTCTTGACCCACCCAGCCATCTCTGCCTCCGAGCCGCCCGACTTCCGTTCCCTCCATGTTGCTGCGGGTTTGGATGCGGGCTTGTATAGTGTGGTTCTGCTACTAGGAAGAAACAACCCTTTGGGGTCCTGGGAGAAGGACACTGAAGTCCAAGTGGCTTTAGGCAAGAACGGGAGACAGACGATTAACTTGGTGCTACCATTTTTCTGCTGGCCAGGGCCTTTTTAGTTCCAGAAGTGAGCTTAAATCAAGAGGCACATCAGATGGAGGCAGAGGTGCCGTCTTTAAAAAGAGCTATTGGGCGGGGGCGCATCTTGAATCAGGCCACCTATTTGAAGTTTCCTATTGGCTATTAGGACATATCTGGGCATATATAAATCTGGATATGCTCATGTGTATTAGTGTTAGCCGGGCTTCCCTGGTGGCTCAGTGGTAATGAATCCTACCAGTGCAGGAGACGAAAGTTCCATCCCATGGTTGAGATCGCCTGGAGAAGGAAATGGCAACCCACTCCAGTGTTCTTGCTTGGGAAATCCCATGGACAGAGGAGCCTGGCCGGTTACATTCCGTGGGGTCGCAAAGAGTTGACAGGACTTAGTGACTAAACAGCAACATTAGCCTTCGTAGTCACTCGAAGACCCCGAAGGTGTCTAGTTTTTGTGAGTCTCAGTTTCTGTGAAAGGTATCTTAATTCCCATTCTTTTCAGTCAGGACCTACCCTTAATGGATTTGAAGTAGTGTGGTGTAAGGGAATGAGTTCAGACCCTGAGCCAGACAATTTTGGGTCTCAGACCTACCTCTGCCACTTGTTAGTTCTGAGACCTTTGGCAAACATTTTGACCTAATTAACTTTTGTTTCCTCGCCTGCAAAATGAGATACTAGAGACTTCCCTGGTGGTCCAGTGGCTAAGACTTTGTGCCCCTAATGCAGGGGAAGCCAGGTTCCATCCTTGGTCAGGGAACTAGATCCCACATGCCACAAGGATGCGTTCGCAGGCAGCAACAACAACAACAAAAGCCCACATGCTGCAACTAAGATGGAAAATCCCACATGCTTCAATTAAGACCCAGTCCAGCCAAATAAAACTTTTTTATTTTAATGGAGATACCAGTACCAACCTTATAGAATTATTAGGTGGACTAAAAATTAAGAGCATAGATTCTATGCATTTAGGATACCTAGCATTACTGGCGTATAAAGAGCATTATGTAAAAAAAAGTTTCCCTTCTTCATTTCCTGACCACCATGAAACCAGCTCTCGTTTCTAGCTGTAGGTCTCCACCACGACAATTGAGGAAGAACACCCAGACAGAAGAATGCAACGTTTGACCAAACATGAAAATATAACTATGCGTGCCAAGTCACCTCAGTCGTGTCTGACTTTATGACCCTGTGGACTGTAGCCTGCCAGGCTCCTTAGTCTGTTAGATTCGCCAGGCAGAAATACTGGAGTGGTTTGCCATTTCCTCCTGCAGGGGATCTTCCAACCCAGGGATGGAACCCCCATCTCTTACGTATCCTGCATTGGCAGGTGGGTTCTTTACTACTAGCACCACTTTGGAAGATATGGTATCTATCATTCAAAACTTTAGTGAGAGGAAAAAGAAACCACACTATTTATGTGTAAAAATACAGCATTTATTCTGAGATATTGCCCCTTGGGACCTGTGGCCCCAACCTGTGCAGAGAAGCAATCCCAGTGCCTGAGTGACGCCATCCCTCTTCCCTAAAATAGGAAGTTATTCCAAAGGAGAAAGAAGAGGCCAGAGAGATCTATATAAGACCTCGGTTCCTAGAGATCCAAGGAGGCAGAGGGTTGGGGAGCTGGGAAGGGAACTAGTCCCACCAACAAATATTGTGTATTCAAAGAGTTTCCTGGACATTTTTCTCCTAATCTGGAGTTAATAGGAGCAGGAGGTATCCAAGGGACCAAGAGCAGAACAAGGGTAGATAACCTCTAAAAGTGTTTGTGTGTAATGGGCTCCAACCTGGCCCTGACCCCGCTTCTACTCTGGACTTGCATGAAGAGTTTATTGCCTCAGAGGAAGGCAGGACCTTGGCTGGAGTTCCCCCTTCATTCTTCACTTTGAGAAACAGTTAAGTTTTCCACCTACCCTTTGTTCCCTTTGGCCAGTGACCCTCTCTCTGGGGACAGGATCTTGGTGACTCTCAGGAATCTCCTAAGGGATAAGTGCTTTGTGTCTGAGACAAGCCCAGGTAAACAGATCAGGACAGTGCTTCCCACAGTCAAAAAGAGAAGCTGGAGGGCCAAAACCTATAGAGTTGGACACTACAGCTGCTCAAGCTGCAGATGAAACAGTCCAAGACCCTGGAGACAGCTACTGTCCCTTATGCCCAGTGCTCTTGTCCTAATTACAGTCCCTCACCTTTCCCAGAGTTAGCCTGTGTTTCGAATCCGTATGATCGGCGCTGGGGGGACATAAGGGGATCAGGAGGTTGGGGTTCTCTGGGGGGCAGGCTAAACCGACTCCGGGGTCCAGACCCTTCTGTGCCCTCAGCTGGGATCTCCAGGCAGCTAAGGGGCCGGGGAACGTAGGCAGGGATCAAGCTGTAGGGGGAGGTTTTGGGGATGAGGCTGTAGTCCCCAGCACCAGTACAAGTCTGGGTCCGCCGAACTGCCTGAGCTTCAGTCCTCTGGCGGTCCCGGGCCAGGGCCACAGCAGCATCAAAGGAAAGACTACCCCCATTCCTCCAAGAGGAGCGGGAGGCTCGGGAGCCCCAGGCCCTGTCCCCATCGAGCCGGCCAGGCTTTGGGCATGGGTTTGCTGGTGCCACATGGATCTTGCCACACATTGCACTGGGCATCTTGGCAAACTGTGGTTTGGGGGGCACCACAGGCACAGAGCGGACCTGTTGGACCTGAACGAGGGTGGAAGCCAGGCGCATGCCCACACCGCCAGCTGAGCCAAGGGGATTGGGCTGCCCCTCAGGATCCATCTCCTCCGGCCGAGGTGGCTGTGGGGCTGCCTGTTCTGTCTCAGAGGACTGGGAGTTTCCCTCTTTGGCACTGTCAACCTCCAGGCACTCTACCCGTGACCCTTCAGGAAGGGAACCCTCTTCTACATGTTCACCTCCAGCTCTCTGGTCTCCCTCAGCTTCTCCATGTCCACACTCCCGTTCCTTGCTGATCTCCCCTGCTCCTCCTTCAGCTGCTGCTTCTGGGATCCTGCTATCTTCGCCATCTCCTTGGTCTTCTCCTGCCTCTTGACCCTCATCTCCCCTTTGTCCTTTGACCTCATCTTCTCTGCCTCCTTCACCCTCTTGTTTGTGTACAACCTCCCAGCTCTCTTCAGCAATTTGGTTTTCGTGGGCCTCATGCTCTGAGTCCTTTCCAGCTGCTACCTGGGCTTCGTCTCCTTCCTCAGCACCTTCCTGTCTCTCCGTCTTTCCTTCCTTCCCCTTGTCTTTAGCCTGCTCTCCTCCAGTTTCTCCCACACCCTTCGCTTCCTCTGTTCTCTCACCCTCCTGCTGACCTTTGGACTCCTCTGCCGTGGCCTCTGTCTCCTCTGTCTCTTCCTCACATCCTTCTTTCAAACTGTCAGTCACCTTCTGGCTCCCCTCAGCCTCTGCTCCTTCCTCAGTGGCCTCTCTGCCCTCCACACCACTCTCTGGCCTCCCCTCAGCCTCCTTGCCGGTGTCCCATCTGCTTCCAGGCTCCACCTCGTTCTCTCCACCCTCACACAAGGCTTGCTCGCCCTCAGCCTGTCCTGAAGCCTCCTGTCTTCCGGACCCTGCCACCTTTTCCTCTTCACTGCCTGGACCCTCCCAACTTGGGAGTTTGGGCTCCAGAAGGGGACTTAGGTCATCATAGGCACTCAGGAAGACTTCCTCCCCACTTTCCTCCTCTGTTTCAGGCCTGGGGCCAGGAGAGTCCAGGGAACAGCAGCTGGGAGCCAGGACAAACTGTGCCTCATCCAGGGACAGGTCATCTAGGGGTGGCTCCACAGAGAACTCCTCCACCTGTAAATACAGCATCATGGCTTAGGACTCGGTGGTCCTGTCCACCCTCTGGGTTCCTTAACACCCCCAAACCCAGCACAGCGCCTCCTTACCTGAGGCCCAGCTCCCAGGAGCTCCTCCAGGTAGCCCATCCCAGGGTCTTCCTCCCCAGGGGAGAAGGCTGTTCCTGCTGGTCCCGCCTTGGCCACCTCCCCGTCCTCCACCCCCACCCACTCAGGTTCTGAGCTGCTTGAGTCCTCTAGGAAGGAGAAGGAATCCTGCACCTCCTGGGACAGGCAGTCCTCCAGGGCAGGGGCCACGTCCACTGGGCCCGAGTCAGCCGAGGGACCTGGGGCTGGACTTGCCTCCAACTTCTCATCTGTTGGGAGAGAGAGAATCCCAGGAATACTAAGGTCAAGACCAGCTCTGACCCTTTCCAAGGTCAGTCTTCCTAGCACTGCTTACAGTATGGGCCCAACATTCCCAGCATAGATGCTTCCTGTGGCTAATCCTCTCTGACCAGTATCCCTAACTATTGGCTTATAGCCACCTTTTAGAGCTCCTGCCAGGCGCCAAGCACTATGCTGGATGTTTTATAATGCATTGCTTTATTTTCTCCACAAGACAAGTTTATAATGTCAGGTATATATCCCCATTATATATATGAGGAAGTTGAGACTCAGAGAAATGTATCCAAGTGCCACAAACAAGTGGCACAGCCCAAATTTGAATCCCAGTCTGCTTTACTCTGCAGTCGTTATCCTTACCCACTACCCAGGGCTGCCTCAGTACTTCTCACTATTGACACTTAGGAACTGGAGTCAGAGCACAGATCAGATTCCAGCTGTGCCACCTCCTACCAAATTGCTTAACATAAGTCTCAGTTTCCACTGCTGTAATGTAAGGACAATAACAATACCTGAGTCAACACTATGAGAAAATGAAACGAGCTAATGCCTTCAAAGTCCTTAAAGCATATCATAAGCTCTCAACTACTGTTAGCTATTCTTATTCATGTTGTTCTTATTATTTTTGTGATGCACAGGCTTAGTTTCCCTGAGCATGTGGAATCTTTCTGGAGCAGGGATTGAACCCGTGTCACCTGTTAATGTGTCTGTGCTCAGTCATGTCCAACTCTGTGCAACCCAATGGACGGTAGCCTTCCAGGCTCCTCTGCCCATGGAATTTTCCGAACAAGAATACTGGAGTGGGTTGTCATTTCCTTCTCCAGAGGATCTTCCCAACCCAGGGATCGAACCCAGGTCTCTTGCCTCTCCTGCATTGTCAGGCAGATTCTTTACCACTGAGCTACCTGGATAGCCAACTATTATATCTTCCTACTTTGTACTTAGTAATCCCTACTGTGTATATCTGACACAAATCCCCATTCTTGGGTGTATCAGTGATCTAAGGCTGCCGGAGAGCCTTTCTATGTGAAGCTCATATAACCTAATAATATTACTGGATTCCCTCAATCTTGAATTTGGAAAGGCAGCTAAAGATAACCACCACAGTCCAGGGCAGATTCCAAGCTTCAGAGCCTCAGCCTAGTGTTCTAGTCCCTTCTCCCAGTCCTTGGCAATCCTTGGGTCCTCACCTGGGGGGCCAGGGCCAAGGCCGGGGCCAGGACCGGGGCCAGAGGCAGGGCTTGGCCGGGGCTGTAGGGCAGGGCGTTCAAGACCACGGGCAAGTCCCGCCAAGGAGATAGAGATGTTGTTTGCGGATATGTTGAGCATATTGCTGATGTGTGCTGGGAGGTTGACATCGTAGGGCTCTGAGATATGGACACCTGCACGGCGCTCTGCGTGGCTGCTGCCCCCAACACGGACTGCTGACCGCCCAGGTCGTGGTGTGCCAGGCTCAGAGCTCGTGCCACCCAGCGCCTCTGGGTCGGGCTCCTGCTCACACTCTGCCACTTCCACGGAATCATTCTCCAGGCTTTCCGTCAGCAGTGGGCCTGGCCGAGGACTGTTGGATCCGACCAGCCCCTCTGGTTCTGTGGAGGAGAGAAAGGTAGACCATAACCTCAGCCACAAGGGGCCTGGACACACCTCAGAAAGGCTCTGGAGAGTGCCCTCTGTTTTGTCTATAGCCTGGAAGGCACCAGGCCCAGCTTCCCTTAGCCACCACTGCCAACCCTTCACAACAAGCTGAGCGGAGGTCACCCCACCAACACATATTTAGGAACGCCCTCCCCTCCCTGGAGATGGGAGTCACTGGCCATCCCTACCCTTACCCCACCCCACATACACGAGTGCACACCTATACTCACCATCACTAACCCCAGCCACAGCACTCAGCGAGTCCATGCTCTTGGCTGGCCGCAGAGTCCCCTTATCAGATTTGTCCTCTGCAAGACAGGGATGTCCATAGAGCCAGGACCTAGTGCACCTCAGCAGAACTCCCCCAAATCTCTGCAGACTTACCCCTGTCCTCAGCCCCCCGTGGAAGTTTGCGTTTGGTCTCATGGCCAGAGCGACCCAGGTTGAAGATGGATCTCCACTTCCTGACCTTCAGAGACCCCTTCCTCCTGGAGGGAATGGAGAAATCACTGCAGTTGGAGCCTGACGGCCAGTGCAGGGGAGAAGGGCCCAGGAAGAAGGCCTTACTTGTGCTCTGCAATCTCTATGATGGTGTGGTAGGGCCGCATCTGGGGGGGTCCGTCACCAGCCTGCAGGATGCTAGGCAGATTGTAGGGCAGGGACCGTGGCATAAGGTCCTCAGGGCTGCCTGACACCCGGACCCCTGGAAGTGACCGCCATCCACTTTCCACTTCACTACCTAGGAAAAGAAAGAGGAATTGGCCAGCCCGGAACAGAAAGAGGACTTCGGGTACCCACCCCCTAACTGCATCCTCCCACTCACTAACTACCAAGGTAGGGGATATACCTGGAGGTCAATCCTCTGTGCTCAAGAGGAAGTCCTCAGGGACATAGAGGTCAGGAGATCCCAGGACATTCACCCAGTGGACTGGGGGTGGGAATGATCAGTCACTAGCCTCGAGAACTGGGATGGGTGTTGATTAAGAGGTCAAGCTATGCCCTAGACTGAGAGTGGAAGAGGCCCGCTCAAGTCCTGACTGTACCATTCTTCTGCAGGGTCTTCTCCACAAGACCATAAGAACTTAGGAGACTCAGTCCTGTCATCTGCACAGCGGGGAGACTGAACTGGATGATCTTGGGGGCCTTCTCTAACTCTGATGTGACTCCCCAGGCAGAGAGTGGTGATGTGGGGGGTGGGAAGGACACTGACCAGAGAGAGCAGCACCCCCAAAAAGCTGGTCCACATGCGTGAGGATGAACTCAACGACGATGGACTGCACACGCACCTCCATGAAGGCTGCTGTCCCATTGAAGCCTGAGGCCTCTATGTCCTTAGACCTGTGGAGGTGTGGATTATGCCCCGCAGCCCCACCGCATCTCCCCATTCAAATTCTCCCTAAAAATACCTTATACCCTTTCCTCTGAATGCCATTAAACCCATTCCATCTTTTAATCAACATGCATGATTCAAGTCTCAAAGGGCCACTTCCTCCAGGAAGCCTTCTTGGACACCCTCCTCAGGATATTAGTCTCTACCTCCTCTGCCCACCAGGGTGCCTGTGTATGCACCACAGGGAGTGACGTGCAGGCTACTTCTCCAAGATATTTGCTCAACAAACATTTGACAAGGCCCATCCCACCCCTACCTCCCCCCAACCCCCCACAGCCCCCCAGCTCCCACACTCTGCACCGCCCCCATCTCCTGTCCTGCTCCAGTCCCTGAGCTAAATGACCACAGTATAAGAAAACATAAAGGCCCAGAAATTCCCTGGTGCTCCTGTGGTTAGGATTCTACCCTTCCACTGCAGAGGGCACAGATTTGATCCCTGGACAGGGAACAAAGAGCCTATGTGCTACTCAGTGTAGCCAAAAATAAAAGAAAACACAAAGGCCCCGTCCTTAGGGACTTTACTCAAGCTCAGAGAAAGGGCTCGCATAGGTGAGCCACACCGTGTAACCCTGAGCCTTCCTGTTCTCACTGGGTGAGAGCCCTCTCCAGTACCACACAGCCACACTCCGTCCTCAAGCAGCTCCCCAGGGGCTAGGCCCGGCCAGGACACCACACATGCACCCACCTCAGCAGGTTGGGGGCCCACACGATGGCCAGGTTGCGCGCGTGCATGTTGGTCTGGGCGCTGAATGAGGCCATGTGCACCAGGTGCCTCATGAGGAACTCCAGGGTCCTGCAGAAAGGGGGTGTCAAGGGGCCGAGCTCACACAGGGTGGGGGCCGAAAGAGAAGCGAGGAGTCAAGGCCCCAGGTAAAGCGCGAGCCCGGGCTTAGCGGGGGGAGCCCCACACACCTGTAATTGGGGACCGGAAGTTCTTGAAGCACCTCTAGGATCTTGACCAAGCGCTCAGGTTCCAGTTGTACTGCCACAGCCTCCTGGTTGGGAGCAAGGGGCAGGAGTCGGTGATGCAGTGCTGCACCAGCGTCCTCCCCAGAGCTCTGAGCCAAACTCTCAGAAACAGTCTGTGCTCAACCCCACACCATCCCCCAACCCTGGATCTTCGTAGCACACTGAAGTAGCAGACAGAACTTGGGTCCCACAGAGACCTGCCGCTGCCTCTTGGCCATGCCACTTAGGGCTTTGTGACCCTGAGCAGCTCCTGCCACCTCTCTGCCTGAGCATCCTCATCAACTGTGCTCTGGTACTGGAAAACACTCGGGGTTTCATCCTGTGGGTGCGCCAGGGACTGTGGTTTATTTCAGGGTGTCCGGGAAGACCTATGCCCACCCAGCCTGGTCTATTTGGGCTGAATGGCATGCCCTGGCTGTTTAGGATCTGTAAATGATGTCATGCTCAATAAAACGCAACTTAATTTAAAAGTGTTACTCAAGGCAGTTCCCTGGGGGTCTCCCGTCTTAGTGGTTAAGAAGCTCTCACAGTCGAGGGCCCTGTTTCAGTCACTGGTCAGGAAGCTAAAATCCCATAAGCTAGAAGGTGCAACCAATAAATAAATAAATACTTTAAAAAATATAAGTAAAAATGTTACTCAGTTCAAGATGGCGCTTCTGCCATGTATTTTCTTTCCCTTTAAAACATTATTTATGCATTTGGCTGTGCCGGGTCTTAGTTGTGGCGTGTGGGATCCAGTCCCTTGACCAGGGATTGAACCCTGGCCCCCTGCACTGGGACCGGGAGCCTTAGCCACTGGCCCACCAGGGAAATCCTGTCATGTATTCAAGAGATGTTCAACACACAAATCACAGTTCACAGAAGGGCACATTTGAAAAACATCTGGCTTCCTGAAAGTGTTCTCATTCTCTGAAATGTAGGGAAGCTCTGGTCTAGGTGATTTCCAAGGGCTTTCCAGTGTCTGCTCCCACCCACCCCCGCCCCCCGGCCTCCCCGCCCCTGTCTCCCCCTGCACTGGGTGCAGTTTGCAGGCCTTGGGGAAAAGAGGGGCGGGGGAGGGCGGAGATGGCAGGACCAGGAGACTTGTAGGGAAGGGTCTTGTCGTTTCCATGTGGTCTCCATCACGCGGGGTCCCTAGGACTCTGTCTGGCATTAGAATCATCTGGGATGTCGCATCAGAGCGGCCACCCTCAGCCTTCTCTCCCACTCCCCTTCCACTCAACTCACAGCAAACTTGTCATAGAGCCGATAAGTGAGCAGTGGGTCCGGCAGCTCTCTGAAGTAGGCCTTGCACAGGGAGGAGACACAGTGAATGTCCTGAAGGTAAACATCTCGCCGCAGGTCTGGCTTCCGTTCAGCCTCAAATTCCTGCCTGGGGAGGTGCAGAGTAGTCAGGAGTGGCGGGGGTCTGGGGCAACGTGTGGAGAGCGGGAGCTGTAGAGATGGGCTCCAGGCAGGGTCGAGGGCCAGTATGTATGAAACTTGGAAGGAAGAGGCTGGGACGTGTGTATGCGTGAGGCAGCAAGCTTAAGGCATTGTTCTTGTCAACATGCAGTTGATGTGAGGTGGATGAGTGGACCTATGCATGAACAGGATACATGTCAGGATGTAGAGGTGTCAGCGGCAGCATAGGGGTATGTAGGAGTCAGTAGAAGTGGAGGAATGAGCCTAAAATGTGTGTTCCTGGCTACATGCAAAGATGGATGCGACTAAGTCTTAGAAGGAAACGTAAGTGTAAATCTTCATGACCTTGGACTAGGCAACAGTTTCTTGGATATGACACAAAAAGCACAAGCAACCAAGGAAAAAAATACATAAATTTAACATCAAAGTTACAAACCATTGTGTGAGAAAGGACACTATCAAGAAAATGAAGAAAACCCACAGAAAGGGAGAACATATTTGCAAGTCATAGATTTAGTCAGTATCTAATATTCAGAATATATGTTATGAATATAAAGAACTCCTACAACTCAAAACAGACAAATAACCTAATTTTTTTAATGAACAAAGTTGATGAATAGACATTTCTCCAAAGAAGATATACAAATGACTAATAAGCACACAGAAAGTATTTGACATCATTAGCTATTAGGAAAATGCAAATACAGATGAAATATCACTTCACACCATTATGGTGGCTATAATCAAAAAGACACACAGTAACAAACATTGACAGGGATGTGGGGAAATTGGAACCCTCATACATTGCTGGTAGGGATGGAAAATGACACAACTGCTGTGGGAAATTGTGTGACAGTTTCTTTAAAAGTTCAACATAGAGTTACCATAGTGATAGTGAAGTCCCTGATTCTTTGCAACCCCATGGACAGTAGCCAACCAGGCTCCTCCGTCCATGGGATTTTCCAGGCAAGAATACTGGAGTGGGTTGCCATTTCCTTCTCCAGGGGATCTTCCCGACCCAGGAATCGAACCTGGGTCTCCCGCATTGTAGGCAGACTCTTTACAGTCTGAGCCACCAGGGAAGTCCCAAACCATAGAGTTACCATACGACCCAGCAATTCCACTTTTAGGAATATACTCAAGAGAATCGAAATCATATGTCCACACAAATACTCGTACACAAAATGTTTATAGCAGCGTTACTCCTAACAGCCAAAAGGTAGGAACAACCCAAATAGCCATCAACTGATAAATGGGTAAACCAGATGTGATAACACCCCACAACGGAATATTTTTCAGCCATAAAAAGAAATGAAGTACTGGTGCATGCAACAACATGTATGAACCCTGAAAACATGCTAAGTGAAAAAAAGCCAGCCATAGAAAGTTACAATTATGTGATCCCATTTATGTGAAATGTCTGGAATAGGCAACTCCATAGACTGAAAGTAGACTCGGGGCTGGGCGGGGAGGGAAATGTGGAGTGACCGTGGGTAGAGGGTTTCTTTGGAGTTGATGCTCTGGAATTAGTGGTGGAGGTTGCACAGCCTTGTAAATATACTAAAAACCATGGAATTTTACAGTTTCAAATGGGGAATTTTATGGCCGGTGAATTATATCTAAATCTGTCTGTAAAGCTGGGTGGGTACACATGGGAGCGGAGGAGTGTGTGTATGTGTGCATGTGTGTATGCACAGTCATGCGTCTGTGCAGGCTAGCCTGTGGAAAGTGTGGGGCATGGTGTCAGCCTGTCCTGAGGAGACTAGAGCTCCGCCCTTGGACAGTACCTATCACCTGTGTTTCCTTCTCCCCAATTCCCCTCACCCCTCTGGCTTCCTGGCCTCATGGCCACAGAGCCCTCCCCTCACTGCCTGACTCACCGGAGCTTCTGGATGTTGGAAGAGACCCCTGAGAGGCGGTAGATCCCGTCCACCACTCCATACTCCTCCACAAACTCTGCACAGCTCCTTAGCACCTGGGGCACTGGGGGACACAGAAGGCGCAGAGAAAAGTCAGAAGATCTGGGAGACCAGAGACCCCAGAGCGTCTGAGAAATGGACACATCAGGGAAGTCAAACATGGAATAAACACTTGTCAGAAAGATTCTTGCAGGATATCAGCTCCAGCCTGCCAACCTGTTATAATCTCTCTGCCCATTGGTTCTAGAGTCTTGGCATAAATTCCCCTAGTGAGGGTGAGATCACTGCCTCCCCAGACTGCCCATTCCCATTAGAAAGTTCTGCCTTTGTTGACCTGAAATTTCTCTCTCTGTAATTACTAGTTGGTACTACAAAAATTTTAGAGGGACAGCAATGCAGTTGGAAGAGGTAAAAAACTGGTCTTCAAAGTGCATTTACTAACACTCTACAGAAGTGAAAGGAACATTAATTCTTCCAACCAGGATGGAACAGAGCTGGTGGGCATTATTGTGAAGCACCTTCTCTGGTTAGTGAGTGCATGGATGTTAGATCTATCATAAGAAGGTACACAAAATTGTAACAGACCTTCAAACTGGTCCATTCAGGAGAAAAGCACCTATGTGCCAAGCACTGTGCATTAGACATGAAAACAGAGGATCAAAGAAGTAATGAGTGCACAATATCAACCTGATAGAGCCAGAATTCAAATCCAAGAATGCAAAAAACTGTGTTATTTCCCCCTGCCTTAGAGCCTTCCCCAGTTACTGGACTGTAAGCCCCTTAAGGACAAGATCTAAGTGTGATCCATCTTGCTTTTCCTCATCTTATCTGTCATGGTGTCTCAATCATGGGAAAACCTCAAAAACCATGCGTTGAATCTCATCTCCACAAGTCCACAAAGGTATTTCTCTAAAGCACTTCCATGCTTGAAATCCTTTGCTACATATAGACTCTGCTCCACCCCAATCTTCAATGCTTAGCTTACAAACACAGAATAAAATAAAATCTTCTCAACAGGTATACTGCATAAGACCCTTCACAAACCAGATCCAACTGCCATCCAGCCTTACCAGTTCCAGCCAGCCCCGTCTCCGCATGCCGCCCCGCCCAGTAAATCCTATGGTCCAGCCCTTTGCTGTTCCTTGAACAAGGCTTGGTACCATCACTCATGTTTTCCCTTGCTTGGAATGCCTTCCTCTCTGTCTCTGCCCGGTGAATCCCTATGCATTCCTCAAAACACACCTCAGACATCACTTCCAGTTCTAAACTCTTTGCTGATACCTGTATTATAGTTCCCACGGTCCTTTGTTTATATCTGTACTATAGTGCTTATTGTACTTTGTTATGATTAGTATATTTTGTGTCTATACCTTCTGACAAATAGTGACATCCTCCCCAGCATCTAGCACAGTGTTGAAACAGAGCAGGTGCTCAACAGATGTTTATTAAATTACTCAACGAATTAGTCAATGAATTGGAGATTTAATAGAGAATATTGCCTAAGACAAAACACTGGGTCCAATTAACTGAGATGCAGCAGAGAAAACCCTGTCTTGTGTGCATCAGAAAAAGATGTGCTTCTCCTAAGCCACCTATATTTTTCAGGTGGGCTTTATGAATTTTATATCTGATTATGTTTACTTCTTTAACTGTCAGGAAGCCCATATCTTGGAACCATATGGAACTACTTGAAATGCATTTCTGGGCACTGAGCTCACCCTACTTGTTTTTCCTTCACCTTAATTCCTTCAGTCATTTATTCTTTTTATTTGGCGTTTTGGAAGTCATCCATCCCAAGCTCATTGTGGAATTAAGTAAGTTAGAAATACACACTGAAGAAAATAATAAATCCATCAAACACTATTTTAAACCCTTCTTGTATGACCTGGTGTCCACACCCTTTACCCTCGTGCACCCCAGAATGAGGACTTGGGTAGGAGAAGGAAAGCACCAAGGCTGCACAGTTTTTTTGAAGGCTGCAAAATTTAAGGAAGCACTCACTCTTAGGGTCATGCCAGAGCCAGCTGTGCACATAAATGATCTTGAGAGTGAATGCCTCCTTAAGAAAGAGGCACCTAGGGCACTTGCCTGGCCCTGAGCGTGAGAGCTTCCTTAAATTGTGCCCTCGTCACTTCTCTTGCCTCATCTTAGTCCTGGCCCTACAGTTCGACATCCATCGCTTCAGGATCTGGGCCCATTTGCCAGGGTCTCCCAACCTCAGGTTCCCAGCATTGAATGCTCCTCATTCAAGCTGTTGCTCTACTCTAATGCTACCCCAGCTCTTTTAGCCATCACTCTGTTAACTCATAATTGCTGTCACCTAAATCCCAAGCTCTTTTCACATGAACTGCAACGAAGTCAGGTCTTCCCCATCCTTCTCTGTTGATTTTTGAACCTCCAGAGGAGGCCTTGAAAGAAGACATCGAGAGCCTAAGGAGTCAAAGCCATAGAGGAAATGGGTCAAGGAGATGGGGGAAGAGATAATAGGATCAGAGTGATGGAGGAGTCAAGGAGACAGAGATAAGAGAAATAGGGTCAGAGATAAAAGACTCAGAGTTGGGGTGGTAGAGTCAAAGAGAGTCAAAGGGTGGGTCAGGGAGGACGGCCTGAAGCTTAGAAACCCGGAGAATCAGAAACCTGAGCAAGGTCTCAAAGAGTTAAAGTTTAGGAAAAGGAAGAACTCAGCACACATAAGGGCTTAGGAAGGAAGAGACCTACCTGAGGCAAAGAGCTGGGAGAGGTTGCTGAAATGGAGCACAGCAGCAAGGATTTGGGAACCCAAGAGAATCAGGATAAATTAACCAGAAACACAGCTTTCCATGGGCCTGGACTTTCACTTTTGCTGGGTCTTAGCTTAAAGAGAGAAGCGGTTATGGCTTCTCTCTATCCTTCAACTTTCCACCTGTCTGTGCTAGGAGGAGCTGGGGGAAGGGGAGAAGGCTGCTGCTGCTGCCCTGCTGCCTAAGATTCTCCTCTACCCTTGGATTCAGACATGGCTTTGGTGAAGGGCAGGAGGTGCTTCTCTCTCTCTCTCTTTGGGATTCATTAGGATCTGGACCCAGCAACCTGTCTGTCCCTTCCAGAGAACATGCCCTGCACCATCTGAGGCCAGGAAGGTTACAGGAGTGGGATCTGGGTTGGCTGTGGGGTCAGCGTTTCAACATGAGGTTGGCTTCAACATGGGGGTACAGGGAAGGACAGTGCCAGGATGAGGAGGCTGAACCGAGGGTTTGCAGAGAACTAGAAGAACATCAGCCCCAGCTACAGCATGTGGCCCTCGGCCAAGAGCCATCTTTCTCAAGATTGTGATTCCTCTTGTCAGCCCTGCGCTGGCTGCTGGGCTCTGCCCCAAGAGAAGAGAAAGGTGCAGAGAAACCACTTCAGCTGTTGTACACCCTTCCTTGGGGCCCGGGTTTTCCCTTAAGCGAGGCCTGTGGGGATGGGGGCCTCTGGGGGAGGAGAAAAGGGGAAGGAGGCATCTGGAGACACAGGGGCGGGCCTAAGAGCAGGAAATGAGCTGGGACCCACCGTCACCCTGCCTCCACTGCAGGCACCACAGCCCAGAGCAGAGAAGAGGACAAAGAGGAAATGACAGATTGGGGTGGGGTTGGGGGGGGAGGCAATAGAAATCGTGTCCTTCTTTGGGAGGAGCTCAAAGTACCAAAAAACAAGCTGGGCTGGGCAAGTCAGAATATATGCATTCAATTCCAAGTCAAATCAAGAAATGTTTCTGAGTGTCTACTCCACACCAAGCATAGTCGGGGGCCAGTGTTGTTCTGGTCCTGCTGGTTCCCAAGCCCCTCCGAGGCAATCCAGGGAAGGTGCTGTCCACAGGCAGTCCTCACACCCACCTTCCTTTGTACCCTCCACCCCCACCTTCAAACCAGGCTCAGGCCATCCCTCTTACTCTTCTGGTGTTCCCCATTTTAGCAGCTTCTCGCCTTACCCTCCACCTTGAACCTGCTTCTCCTTTGCACAGGGAGAACCAGAGAATCACAGAGACTGGGGGAGGGGACCACCCCTACCCCACATCTTCACCTGTGGCCCAGGAAGGCTGCAAAGAGACCAGAGCCCCGTAACCTCTTCTCCTCCAACCAGGAAATCCCCGTCCTTCCCATGTACCACCTCACCCTCTCCAGGGGCCCTTCTACGCCTTCTTTCATTCAGACCCAAGGACTGTCCATGCTCCTCAGCCACTCATTTCCTGACCCTGTCCCCTCAGCCTTCCTCTCCTGTCCCATAGCTGTCATCTTCTCACTGCTACTTCTTCTCCCTCTCCCGGGTTTCCAGTCTTTCCATCCTCTCCTGTCAAGTGTCCTCATTCTCATCCCCAGGCTCTTCACCCCAGGCGGTCCCACGGAAGAGCTCCTCGGCCTTCTTCACCAAGCCACATTTCCTGCCCTGCCTACGCATCAGCCTCCTGGGGTGACCCCACGCCTCTGCCCCTTCTCCACGAGCTCCCAGAAAAACTGCTTCTGTACCCTCAAATTCGATCAGGCTGGAGAAGCCCCATGCCTCTCCATCCACCCAACAGCAGCTCCGGGCTAGCCTCCTTACCCTCCTGGCCTGAGTGCTGCAGGTGCTCCTGCAAGTCACACCCAAACACCCGCTCCTTTGAGCTGCCCTTCTTCTTTCCTTTCTGCCGAGACTTCATGGCCGGAGCCCCAGGGCCCTGGCCCAGCCACCTCGGTCCCCCAAGACCTTTGCCCTACTAGTCCCCCATGGGATCCCAAGCCAGCCTCTGGGTTTGGCCTGGCCCCAGGGGGGCAGGGCTCAGAACTGGGGGTGGAGAGTGGCCTGGGCAACGGGCAGCAGCTCCTGCCTCTGGGGCCCCGGCCACACGGAAGTAGCTGTGGAAGAGGAAGCTGCTAGGACCCCGGCAAGAAGCTGTGTCTCGTGGCCGGGACTGGCACTCGCCCTTCTCGCCCTGCTTAGCCCTGGGGCGGCAGGAAGCCGTGCAGCTCCTTAAACCCGCTTCCTGTTAGAGCATCTTTGCAACCACAGGGCTGGGGTGGGGGAGGTAGCTGACATTCACATCCTCACCCATTGCTGGGCCTCTGCTCATTGGTCAAGAGGAGGTGATGTCAGAGCCCTTCGGTGGGGTGGTAGCGCCTGGGGCACAAGCAGGTGACTGGCACTCTTAGAGACAAGAATCCTGGGGTCTGAGGTTGATACCCCAAAACTGCCTGGGAGCAGAGCAACGCAGGACTGTGCAGGACACACCAAGGAGGCAGGAGGCCCAGCCTCCGACTCTTACAGGCCTGCAGTGTCATTCGAGCTAGGCCTCAGTTTCCACACATATGAAAAAATGAAGAGTAGACTAAGATGACCTTTAAATCCTTCCAACTCTAATATCCTGTGGAACCCATCCGAGTTTTGGGTTCTTTGACCATAAACATTTTAAACTGCTTTTTACTTTCCAGGCCTGTTGTAGTAAGATTCCAGTAAAAGATAAGATATAAAATACTGCCCAAGTGAATTACTGCCTGTCCTGGAAGGGGTCTTCCTTTCCACTGTCCTACCTGGGGACTCTCAGAGATGGCTCAAGGTCTGGTGAAGACCATTCCTCTCCCCCTGTCCCTCCCAGTTGCAGGCATCCTAGCTCCTCCCCAACTTGCAAGCACAGGGAAGATGTGCTGAGACAGAAGAGTATTCAGTATTCAGGATTTACACCATTCAGGGAGCAAGACAGGAACCAGAAAGAACAGGTTTTATCTGTTTATTTAAAAACAGAATATCATTTATGTACAACTATGCACATATTTACACAAAATGTACATACTAGAATTCCATTATCTTCAGGTTCCACATGCAAAGTCCTGGGTGGCTGGAGAGCAGGGGATGAGAGACCCTCCTTTGGTCAGAAATCCAGCAGAGTTCAGGCTGAACAGGGTTTGGCACTAAATCTAGGTATCCTGGTTGAATGTATTTGGATCAGGCAGGCAAAAAAGGACCTCATCTAATCCCAGCCCCCACCCAGCGAAACTGCTGGAAGAGCCCCAAGTTAGTGACCCGGAGACCCCTGGGGAAAAGGGGATATTCTTGCTGCCAGTAGCTCCTTCACCTCACTTGAACTCCCACCCTCCCTGGTTCTATTATCACTATTCTCTGTCCCCTACACCATGACTAAACCAGGAGCCCTTGTCACCAAGTCCTAGTGACCCCCTCACCACGGGACCACAAACACCTGTGCACGCAACTAAGAAACCATGAGCCTAGAGGAAGAGCCGAGGAACCGCTAGGGCCAAGGACCTTACTTGTCCTCCCGTTACCAGTAACTGTGGGGCACACGCGCCTCCAAACTCCATCAGATCTTAGTCTCCTTCCCAGAAGGCTGTCCAGACTAAGATGACTCAGAAGGAGCACCTTGAACCATAGGAATTAACCTCCCGGGGTCAGGCCGAGCAAGGCCTAGCTTTCCTGGATTCCTATGTAGGCTGATGACTCTTTAAGCAATCCTTGTAACGATAAACATCCAGATGAGTCCAAAGTTTTTTAAAAAGTCTTTTCTCTTAATGAGTTTGGGGCAATATTCCTTAAAGAAGCTCCCCTGTGCAGGCTTATTTACAGAAAATATGTACATGCAACAGGGCTAGAGACCACCAGAGGGCAGTTTGAGCTTCCGGCGAACCCCGGCCACAGCTTCACACTTGCCCCAGCGGGTCCCAAGTGGTGGGAGCCCTGCTCCCCAACTCAGGAGGCCAGATTCCAGCTCCAGCTATGCCCGCACACCTGGATCTGGCCAAAGTCTCCACCTCCCGCCTCGAACATCTGCATCATTAATACTGCTCTGGGGTCTGAGGAAAACACCTGCATTTTACAGGCAAAGGTCCCACGGCCGCACGACACACAAGCCCATCCCCGTGACGTACCCCCCATATTGCCACCGAACTGGGTGACACACGTACCACAGCTCACTTGTGACAGCATGACGCACACCACGGGCACAGTCACCCCTGCACACACACGCAGCACACACTCAAACAAGGACACATGCACACACAGCGACCTGCACACACTGTGGGAGGGACTCAACCAGCAGAGCCCTTCCATTTTCCAACGGAAGGACTGGAAGGACTGGAGATCAAGCAGTCAGTGGGATGGGGAGCATCTTCCTCAAGAAAAGAGTGTGTAGGGAGGCCCCCCTGGGGATGAGCTGAAGGCTTCCCTGTCAGCAGAGGGAGCCAGGCTTAGGGGACGGAGGCAAGCCTGGGTCAGACCAGATGCCCCCGCCCGTTGATGTAGATGCCATTGCCCGTGGGCTTGGCCCGCAGGGTCCCGTTCTCCTGAACAAAATGGTTCATGGCCTGCTTGATGCCTTCATCCCGATCCTCCTCCTCCTCTGCCCGCCCAGGGCCCGGAGACGGCAGCTCGGTCTGCGTTTCAATCTCCCTCACTGTGGTCAGCGTGGAGTAACTGCGGCCCTCCGGCTCTTCACTCTGGAGACCAAGGGCAGGGGGCGAGTCAGGAGCCTGGGCCGGGCGGCCACGCGTAAGGGGGCTGGCTGGGGCACAGTGGGGCCAGAGGTCAGGCACAAGCAGGGGTTACGGTTGCTCAGCGGCTCAGCGATGGACAGGAGTGAATGTTAGGTGTGGGGAAGGGGCAACTAGAGAACGAAGGCGTAAGGGCATAGCTGGGGGTGTGGGGGGAGGCAGGCGGGCAGCATGAGTCTCAGCAAGGGGGCTGGTGGAGGGGCTGCTGACGCACCACATCGGGGGCCGGGAGAGGGGCCTGAGCAGAGTGCTGGGGACACCGGTGGGGCCGGGGGCCTCACCATCACAGAGCAGCTACTGTTGTCCTTGAGACTATCGGGGTGGCCCTCGGCTCTCAGCCCTACACTCTCCTCCGGCTGCAGGGCCCGGACACGGGGAGGAGTCAGGACGGGGCTCAGGCGCCTCCCTAGTCACCTTCCCCCGCCCCACAGACATCCTCATTCCCCCACCCTGACCTTGAGCCCACCCTGACACCAGTGCTAACCATGGCTTCCCAGAGCGACCTCGAGGCCAGTGATGAAGAGGGCTTTCTAAGTGAGCCAGCAGACCCAAAGAAGCGCTGCCCACCCCGCCACTTCCCCCCAGTGCAACCCTCCTACGCTTCTGACCTGCAGAGGGGCCCCAGCCCCATGAACACCCGCGACCCTGGCGCACACACCTGGTTTCTGGGATCCGAGTGATGGGAATGCAGCCTCCGGATGGAGTTCTCCCTGGTCAGGGTCAGCTCCTCCTCACTGGGAAGACACCCCCTCGTCAGGAGCTGAGGGTAGTGGTAGCCTCCCAAGGCCAACCTAGGCTGGCGGCGCCTCTATGAGCTGGGGCTGGAGGGTGTGGGCACTGGGCCGTCCCTGCAAGTGTGAGCGCGTGGCTGCAGGTGGCGGTGTGGCTGCAGAGTGTGTGTGCCTGGTGCCGTGTATGTGCCCGTGCGTGTGACACCCTCGCATGTGGATCTGCCCTCACTCGGGCAGCGTGGCTCCCCTCACCCAGCTGCGGTCCAGGCCCCCAGGTCTTTCTCACCTCCCAGGAGACTCTGCCTACCTCTGGTCCACAAGCTCCTCCTCTCGCTCCTCAGTCCTGGCCCACCTCCTGCTTGTCTCCTCTCTGCTCCCCGCTGACCTCACCCGCCCGGGAGGGGCCAGTACTCACTATTTCTGGGTCATCTGCTGGGCCTTGCGCCGATGGTATCGGGACATGAGCACCACGACCACCACGAGAAGGCAGAACAAGAGCGCGGCGATCACGCCCACCACCACCACGGAGGCCGACACGAGGTCCACCTGCTTCCCGGGGGCGTCCTCGGGGTCTGCTGGGGGCAGGCCGCGCTCTAAGGCAGACGTCCAGATCTCCGGCCCGCCCCACCCTGTCCGCTCGAGACACATCCCAGACCACCCCCTCAGCCTGACCTCTGAGAAATACACACAGTCCCGACCCCTCCAAATAAACACTCTCCCAGTTCACTCTGTCTTGCTTCCCGTTGACCCCACCAGGCCCCTGGCCCAGGTCCCAGCCTTTGCCCCCGTGCTTACCAAGAACATCCACCACCACCTGAGAATCCCTTGAGGAGAGTGCATTGCTGACACGGCAGACGTATGTGCCACTGTGCTCAGGGGTCAGTGTGGGGAAGCCCAGGGTGTCTCCTTCTGCTCGTACCCCACTGGGCAGAGGCCCGTCCAGCCTGGAGGACAGGGAAGCTGATGGGCGGGCTGAGGCTGCCACATCCAACGTGCCCAGGCAGCTCTCCACCTCCCTCCCCCATGACGTCACCCAGAGCCACCGGCTGTTCCCACGGTGCCCCTCCCTCCTCTAGGCAGGTCTAGGCAGAGGCCCCTTCTCCCTGCCGCCCAGCCTGACCTGGGCACCCCCACACGCACTCGGGGAAGATCCACACGCACACCATCTCACATGCTCCTGTGGGCATCACGTCACTCAGCACTGAGCACCAGGTCCACATGGCATAAAGTCCGTACGACAGGACTTTCCATTCCTATTTGGGCTCAGATGCACTTGGAAAAATGTGACTGCATGCCCCCATACCCCTGACATCGCATGGTAGGGTACATGAACAGAGCCCCAGGCACAAGGCCACATACATGGCTCATCCGCTCATATGTGAGAGCATGCCTGTCATGGGCTCACACACATGTTCCCCTGACCCTCTCCCTGATTCTCTGGACATCTCAGACCCTGGAAAAAAGCCAGGGAACTAGCAGAGATGGGAGGGTGCTTCTAAGGTGCTGGCAATGTGACAGCGGTTATAAAAGTGGTGCTTTAACAACAGTCACAGTCAGCTGTATCTTTTTGTCTTATCCACTTGAGGCACTTACATAAAAAGTGTTAACATTTAAATACTGTATTATATTCCATAATTTTAAAGTTAAGGGAAAAAGCCAAGCACTTATTAGCTAACTCCCTACGCATCGCCATGTATCCCACACTCCCTGGTGTAAGCCAATAATAATGTTTGGTGACCATGCGTATTCTTGTATTGGTCTGAACATGTGACCCAATTTATTTGGGTCTCAGAGTATATTGCCCCAGTTTGTGATGAGTACGTGTTGTTCCCGAGGGAAGGATCCCAGTCTCAAGCTTGGCCCTTACCGTGTCCAGTTGTACGAGGGTGGGGGCTGCCCTTCACTCAAGCACTTGAGCATAGCCCCTTCTCTGCCAACCTGCCACAGCTTTCGGTCTTCAAGGCCCCTCACAGAGGCTTCCGCAAGGACTGGAATGAAAGGTGGGAGGAGAGAGAATGGGAGTGATGCTCTTCCTCGAAGACCCCCGGCCCCGGGCCTCACCCTGCCTGGAATGGCCTCTCCCTGCCCTTTCCTGTCCTTCCCATCTGTGGCCCAACCTAGCCCAGCCCCACTCTGCTGACAGCTCTGTCCCCTGAGTTCAGAGAGTCCACGCTGGTTTACCTGTGCAGCGAGCCTATACGTTCCTCTGCATAGCAGCGTGGCAACACCTTTTGAATCCCCTGTGGGCCCTAGCATAGTGCCAGTCACAGAACAGGTGCTCAGCAAAACCCCTCCCTGATTCTTCAAAGGTTTAACCATCCTCCTAGTTCCTTCATTTCTTTTTTATTTTCCCTGACTGTGCAGCACAGCTTGTGGGATCTTACTTTCCCAGATCAAGGATCAAACCCAGGTCCTCGGCAAGGAAATAGTGCAGTCCTAACCACTGGGCCACCAGGGAATTTCCGGCTCGTTCATTTCTTTAACAAACATATGTTGAGGACCTACTTTGTGCCAAATGCTATGTTAGTATGAGTAGAAACCAGTACCATCCCTCACAGAGGCGTGAAGTCTAATGCCAGGAAAACAACATCTGCCATTGACCTGGCACCATCCATACACTAAGCGCCGTGTGAGAGGCTTTGCATTTGTGGTTTCTAATTCCCATCAGGACCCTGTAAAGTTGGTATAATTACTCTCCTTCTGCTAACGAAGAAAATGAATCTTGACTGAGTAACAGCTGGTAAATAGCAGAACTAGGGTGCATTCCAAGTCCATCTGTCTTCAAATCCTAAACTATTTCACAAAATTCTTTCAATTCCATATTTATATCTGACCTCCCCGAAACCTGTAAAACAGGGCAAGCTCCTTTGTAAGCAGGAGGACTCTGAAGGTCAGGGAGTGATTTGCCAAGGTCATCTGGGATGGGCTCCAGGTGTTACACCTTGGACTGGTGCTCTCTTGGCCACACAGCATGCCCTGTAGGATCCAGGCTGGCCAGACTGGCGGGCCTCAGGGTCTCTCAGGATCTCACCCATCTTCCTGGAGCCCATGGGGGTGCCCTACCCAAGTACTCACAGGCCACTTGGAGGATGTGGGTGATCCGTTGGTCCTGGAGCAGGCCAGGGTGGGATACCACGCAGGTAAGTGGCTGTCCATTCATGCTGCGGCTGGGCACCAGATGGAATTCTGAAGTGACGGCAGCTGAGCGGGAGTGTGTGAAGGAGCGGTGGGATGCTGTGCCCTTGACTTCTGTGTCCCAGGTAACGCTGGGGGCCGGGCTGCCCTCTGCCGTGCAGGAGGCTGCCAGTGTCAGGCCCTGGCCCTCTTCTAGAGGCGGACCAGGATTCAGCGAGGGCAAGGGAGGCACTGCAGATAAGAGGAGGCGGAGATCATCATCTTCACAACCCCGGTTAGGAGGCCCCACCCCATCCCAGTTCAGTCTAGTTTTTTCTTCTTTTATATTATCAACAGAGATGTCAAATGAGTGGTAGAATTTCAACTGACTTTGTACCTTTCTCCACTGTTTGAATTATTTACAATGAGTATGGGTCATTTTTTTAATAAAAATAATGAGGTAATTTAAAAACTAACAAGATAACATCTATATTATAATAATAGTAATAGCCACTATTTTTAAAGCACTGACTATGTGCCCAGTACTGTGCGCAACACTTTACAAACGTTATTTCTTTTAATCCTGTCAACAAACATGAAGTATGTATTATTATCCTTATTTCATAGCTGAAGAAACTGAAGCTCAGGGAGGTTAAATGATTCAGTCCAGATCATTAGCTATGGGGTGGTGAAGCCAAGATTCACACTCAGGTTTTTTTACTATGGCTGGTATTACTAAATTTCATGTGGATAAAGGAAAGCTATGAAGGTCTTTATTTTTATCTTCATAACATTAACAGTTCAAGCCCAGAATGGAAAAGACTTGACTTGACCATAAGTCCAGGGCATCCGTTGACGATGAGAGTCCACAGTGCCAAGAGGTGGTTTACAAGGCAATTGTGGATCCCTGAAGGTCAGGATCAGGGAAGGCATGAGCCCCACTGGTCATGCACAGCCACTGTGGGCAGAGCTGGGCCTGTGTGTCCATGTCTAGGCCCAGTATTTTAAATGGAGCCCAGGAGGATGAGGGAGGCTCTGAATGAGTGTGTCTGGTAGAACTGTTGCAGAAACTAGTAAATTTAGCTTGAAGAAGAGATTTGAGTGAGGCATGACAGAGCTCCACATCTAGTGGAGAGGCTGTTTGTTGTGCAGAAGAGAGAAGGCTGTATCATCTCACTGCAGAGGGTGAGAGTAACCAAGAGGGAGATTTCAGGTCCATAGAAGGAAGACCAGCCTAATAAATGGATTCTTCCCCAAGGCTGATCAAGCCATATCAAGCTTTTGGGGTCACCTGAAAACAATCTCTGGATTGGGGTGGGGGTGGATGGGCTAAATGAAGCTCTCTCAGTCCCACAGGACCCCCCTCTTCCTGTTTCGACCCCACCCCATTCATCTCTGCATCCCCCTGCCTCTGGCTCTGCCCTCCAATACCCAGGGCCTGAGGTTCTGGCGTCTCTGGCAACTGGCCTCACTTACCCAAAACGCGGAGCCGCAGCCGCGCCTGGAAGCTTCCAGCAGGGAAGGTGCTGACGCGACACTCGTACTCGCCTTCGTCAGCCTGCACCGCATTGCGCAGCAGTACCGCACCATCCAGGGGGTTCCGTGGGGGCGGCGGCTGTTCCACGCGGCCCTCGTAGGCTGAGCTCACGTGCAGCCCGTATTTGGAGTTCAGCAGTGCCAGTTCCCCGCCGCCCTCGCCCGCATCCACGCGAGCCCATGCCACCTGCTCCACCTGCTCGCCCGGATCCCCTCGGTAGAAGCAGGGCAGCTTGGCATCCTGGCCCAACACCACAGTCACCAGGTCCGAGGTCTCCAGCTCACCAGCAAGGCGCTGACCTGCAGAGGGCAGACAGAAGCAGCCAGGATTAGGGGCGCTGCCAGAGCTGGGGAACACTTATTCATAATGATAATGTCAGCAAAAGCAGCCCAGAACTCCTGGAGCATTTTATGCTTGCAAAGCGCGTTTAGTCCATTACCTCATTAGATCCACAAACCATTCCCAAGAGGTAGGTGTTATTATCGCCCTTTAACAGATGAGGAAACTGAGACCCAGAGAGAGGAAGTGACTTGCCTAAGGCCACACAGATGGTATATGGAAGAGTCACACCCTCTCTCAGCCCTGGATCCTATCCTGAGCAGTTGTAAGGTGGGCAGCTACAACAGGAGAAGAGACCCAGCCTCTGCCCTCTGGGAGCTCAGGGAAATGCATTTTATGCCACAAAGACCTGGAAGCCATGGACAGACTTTCACAGAAGGCTTAACCTACCAAGAGAGGGGAAGAGAATGCTTTCAGAAAGTGACCAGGAGCCAAGGCAAGGGTCGAGAAGAGTTGGTGTCTGGGATGAGGCACGTGGTGTAGGAAGGGTCCATCCCAACAGGCACTTTGGAACATTCTTTTCATGGTTTGAAGATAAGAGGATGAAAGACCTGGGTTCCCAGAGAGAAGAAGGTATGCTATGTGGGAGGAATGGCATGAACCAAGACTCAGAGACAGGAATGAGCAAGTCATTGAAGGTAGAAAGGCCCAGGGTCAGAGGCCCAGAGGGAAGAGGTCAGGACAGATACATAACAGGGTTAGGACCATGAACCAGAAGCAGAGGACTGGAGGTGGGGACCAGGGTTGAAAGGTGAGTGTTATGTGCATTGATAAGGAACAGTATGAAGCCCTCAGGGAGATCTATCATGTAGCCTTATCAGCAAAGAAAGATGCATGTCCTGCACTTAAAGAATCTGAGTCCTTCTGGGGAAGAGATATGTATGGAAACATCTATGGAAATATGTGTGATGGTTTCTTATTTAGTGGTTAGTGGTGTGTTGCAGGTTAGTTATGGGATAGGCTAGTCACAGTGGTCCTGATTCAGGTAGGAGGGCCTCATGCATGAGGTGGGTAGAATCAGGAGGGGTGAGAACTGGAAAGGGATCCCAGGTAAGGGCCCAAGGTGGGCAAACCCCAGGGAGGTGGAGAGTCTGGCTGGTTCAGGAAGCCAAGAGGAGAGGACACACTAAGGCAAGGCGTGTGTGTTGAGTGGGAGTGGGACATCTGGTCACAGCAAAATCAACCAGGACCTTCCACACCAGGCAAAGGAATTCAGATTTGGCCAGGGGAAATATGGAGTCACTAGAGCATTAAGCCAGTGGTCGTGTGCCCCCCGACTGGAAAGAGAGACTGAGGGCAGGAGACACATTAGGACCCTGCTGGCATCCTGCACGGTGCTGCCAAGAGGAGGGGACAGTTCCAGGAGAAGCTCAGCAGGGCTTGCTCACTGACCAGAAAGAGGAAAGGCTCAAAAGACAACTCCTAGGTTTCTAGAATGAGTAACTTATGAGGGAGGTAGGGCCAGAGAAGCTCGAGGCTGGGAAGAAGGAGATTTGAAGTTGTGGAATAAAGTGCATGAAACAGGGCTGGGGGCAGAGGGCTGCGGGCAGAATGAAGGCTCTCTGGAATGGTGAGAGCGCCTTGCCTGGGGATCCATGTCCAGTAATTCCCCAAAGTTCAAAGCTCCTACCTCTGGCCAGCACTTCACACAGCCTGCTGGCCTTCACCTTGCTCATGCTGTGATCCTGCCTGGAACGCCCTCCTCCCTATGTCTGGTAGCTCCTACTCATCACCGTCTGGGTGACTCCTACTCATCCTTAAAGACTCTGCTTAGACATCACTTCCTCCCGGAGTCCTCCCTTCCCCCACCCCCACCTGAGGCCGGGTGATTGCCCTTCCTCCGTTCTCTCTCTAGCATCCTGCGTTGACCCATTACAGACTGACTGCATTTGTTGATACCACAGATTGTATTTGCTGTTTTCTCGTCTGCCTCTTCCACCAGACTGAGAACCTCAAGGGTATAAACTGGATCTCACATCACATATGCAAACATGGCTTCTGATTCAGTGCTCAGTGGTCTGCATTCCTGGCATATAACTGGTACTCAATTATTATTTATTGACTGACTGAATGAGTGGATGAGTGGATGAATGAATGAATGTGAGAGACAGGCGGAAGAAGGAAAGGGTAGAATGAGGAGGAATGTGCAGTCTTTGGTTGGGTTGGGCAGGGAGGGGTTTAGCATGGCAACCTTAGGGTGGAGACACAATAGGCTAGCTAGCTGGGTTCTCTGCCAAAGGGAGTACCTCCAGACTGGACCTAGGGTGAAAGTAGAGGGTGGAGGGAATCAGACATGGGGGGAGAAAATGAAGCCCCACTAGAGTGGCCAGAGGGTCCCAGTGAGGCAGAGCATGGGACAGAGGAAGGGTCCCACGGCCCTGCAAACGGGAAGAGGGAGGGAGGGTGCTGTTGGGAGCTGGGAGGGCCCGAATGGGACGGGACAGACCTGAAGGGCCAGATACCAGGGCCCTGACCTGCCCAAGCTGATGTTGGTCCCACCCAGCCCAGCCAAGGAGTCCAGCTAACCACCTGTCACCCCTCCCAGGCACCTCCTCCTGGCACCAGAGGGAGCAGGGCTGCCAAGGAAGGGCTGAAGGTGGGCTTGAGATTGGGACTTCCTGGTACTTCCCCTGCTTCTAATCCCAATGTCCATGCAGGTCACAGGGAATCCAAGCCCTGCTCCACTAGGAGACACTCAAACCCTTCCAAAGCCTACTTCTGGAACAATGTCAGATGGCATCCTCATTCCTATACTTGTCAAGCAACTAGCCCCTCCGCACTGCTAATCACATTTCCCCACCAAAAATACCTTCTTAGCGTACAACATGCATCGAGTCCCTAGCACATGTCTGAGTCCGATCCTCCACATCCCTACCTGTGGCTCCATGATCCCCATGATACCAAGTGATAAACCCAAACTTTGCAGGATGAGGAACCCAGTAAAACTGGAAAGTCCCTTCTGGGTCTCTCCCACATCTCTCCATTGTCCTAAATTCACTATTTACTGGGAGCATCTCAGCTTGAGCAACACCCTCCTTCACTTACACACACACACACACACACACACACAGGCTGCAAGAGAAGGACAAGAGAACTTGGGCCCAGTAGGCAGACCCAGAAGCTGAGACTCCCAGGGTAGGGCAGACCAGCACTGCCTCCTCCTTCTCTCCCCCACCCAGTGCCCGCCCGGCGTCAGCATGATGATGTCACCAGAGCAAAGGAGACACACCGCCTGCCTGGTGAGGTCACCCTGCGGGCATGTAGTGGCCAGGCCAAGCCCACGGACCCTTCTGCTGCAGACTGTTTGCTGAGGCTGGTGGACTCTGCTGGCTGAGTGCCCCTCCCTCTGACCCTCCCCTCCCCTCCTCCTGGGAGCACCAGGACGCTGGTCAGGAGCCTTGGTGATTCAGCCGCTGCTGCACAGCCAGCCTAGCCACAGCCGCCACCAGCCACCACCTTGCGCAAGGCAGAGAACAGGCCCGACTGGCCGGACGGGATCCCTGCCCTGGTCCTCCCCCACCCCTGGCCAGGCCCCCACGGGCCTCTTTGGGGCCCTGCCCTCTGTGTACCCCACCTGCTCCCAGACAGGCCCTCCGTTCCCGGCCTGGGCTGGCTGCCTTCTCCCTACCCTGTGCCCCAGCTCTCCTCTCTGCGTGAGGCCTGGCCTCTGATCTCCGGAGGGGAGACTGAGGCTGGCAGTGGCAGCTCTCCTGCATCTCTCCGGCAGGTGGCTTCCTTTCTGCAGAGGCTTTCTCCGTCAGCATCCACGCTGCATCTAGGGGCATCTAGATCTGGGGGCATCTAGGGGCACACAGTGGGGTCCTGGAGGTGGGTCTAGGAGGAGGAGGAAGGGAGGCAGTGTGAGCTCTATGTGTCTGGTGTCCGTCTTTGGGTGAGGGCCTGGTGAGTCTCAGTTCTGGTTCACATGCAGGAGAGGCTGCCTCTTCTCATGAACTTGGGGGTGTTTCCCACATATATGTGTCCACTTTTTCTCTTCAGGAGTGCATGTGTGCTTGTCAGAATCAGAGCAAGGCTTGAAAAGGCATGTCTGTAATGCGCACACATAGTAAATATTTTCATGTTGGTTTCTCTTAGCTTCCGCATAGTTGTCTGTCTCAGCTGCCTTTGGTCAGTGGTGTGTGGCTCGGGGCCTTTGTCTCTGCACCCACTGGAGTGTCGCCCAGGCACCCCTCCCCTCCTCACCCCAGACTTGAGGCAGATTCATCTCAGGCAGAGGGACCCAGAGATGAGGTCACTGTCCCTCTGGGGTGATGGGAAATTGTCATCAAGGACTACCCCACAGAACAAAACAAAAGCTCTCTACCCTTGCTCCTCAGGTTCCTACTGGAAGGACCCCCACCTTTCTCAGCCCCTCCAGTCACGCCCCAGGCCCCCCCAGTACCTCTGGCCCCTCAAGGAGGCCTCTCCCTGGGAATCTCTGTCAGGTCTCTGCTGCTGCCGCCACCAGAAAAACCAGCTCTCGCTGCAGGCCTGGGGTGAGGGTTGTCTGGTGGAGGTTTGCTGGGAAGGAGGAGGGGGATCCTACCTGGGGCTAGGGGGAGCGGGCTGGGCTGTCTAGGGTCTCATTCTCCTTTGTTAACTCTTGCCTCTCCTCACCCCACAACAGCAGCCTCCCCAAGAAAGAGCTGGAATGTGTGGGTGAGTTTGGGGTAAGAAAGGACCTGGGAAGGGACCCCTGAAGCCCCTTATTCAGGACCGTTCATATAAACAACCCAACTTTTTTTCCTTCCATCCTTCCCTCTGCCCCATAACCTTGGCCTTGGAACTTTGAAAACCAGCAGATTCTCTCTCTGCCTTCCTCCACCTCCCTTGCTTACCCTCCATTGTCCTAAGCCCCTCAGCTTAGTGAGAGCTTCCCAACCCGGGCAAAGCGCCCACCACAGATTAGTGTCTGGGGAGGGGGGCCACACCAATCACAAAGGGAGGTGAGAACAATGGGGGAGGATGGGCCTTGAGGCAGCCCCGGCTCCGGCCCAGACACGGCTCCCAGCACAGATAAGTCCCCTAAACCCCCCGGAGCCAGAGTCTGAGCCTGGCTGAGTCACCACAACAGCCACACTGTGGGTGGGAGACCCAGAATTCAACTTCTCCCAAACCCCTGGGATCCTAACCCCCTCCCCAATCCTGCCAGCCAGCCACCCCTCCCCCACCCCTGCAAGTGTGGCCAGCTCTGCCCCACCCCAAATCACAGCCTCAATCCAGCTCTCAGGACAGCCAACCAGTTTTAAAGGCAAGGGGGTGTGTGTGGGGGGTGGCCTGAGAACTGTGGGGAAAGCATCTGAAGCCTGAGGCTCCCTGTCCAGTGAAAAAGTGGTCTTGTCCCCTCCCCCTCAGGCACAGCCCTCCTCCTCCAGCTCTGTGGCTGGACCCCAGTTCTGAACTTGACCTTCTCAGTTTAGATTCTGTTCCCAGATTCAGCCCCTAGGCTTCTCTCCTCCCTTCCCTCCTGACTCAGCTCCCCACCCCACCCCATCCCTTCTGTCTGCCTAGACTTTGGTCAGCAGAAGGGCAAGTTTGGGAGTCCAGAAGGCCCAGGCATTCTCTCTTCACTAGGCTTGCTCCCACCGTGGCTGACCTCCCTTCATCCTGCTTGGAGGGCCCCAGGATCCCGAGGCTGAGGTCTAGAGGCTGGGACCGTGGACTCTACTATGAATCTCTTACTACCATCTCTGTGGCTGGGGTCCCCTTGGCCCAGCTCCCTGAAACACTGGCGTTGGACTAAGGTCACTGGGGGCCACAGGGCTTCCCTGGGATCCTCCTAGCGCTCCCCACCTTGGGCAGGGATGCTTGCCTCCCTTTCTGGGCTTCCCCTGGGGTTTGGGTAGGTCCTTCAGAAAAGGGCCTGCCCCCACCTCTGTAAATAGGAGTAGAGAAAGGGATGGGGTCCCTCCCTTTCTAGAAAACTAACTTCAGACAGAAAGCTGATCCTAACCCTCAGAGGCCAGACTTCAGAATTCAGAGAACCCTGTGTTCTCTGGGGTCCTGTAGGGCTCAGTTGGACGCAAAGATTAGGAACTAGGACCCTACTGGCAGGGTATCTACAGATTTGGGTCCCTCAGCCCCAGGGCAGGAGATGGGAAGGAGAAGGGAGGAGACCTCACCCGGAAATTCATCCCATTAAGGAGAGACAAAGAGCTGTGGTTGTTGGGGTGCCTCCCCAGCCTGGGCTCCTCTCCCTAACAGGGGTGGGGCAGGGCCCTGGGGCTCAGAGCACTAATGACCCAGGACTTGGTGGGACACAGATCTGCAGCAGTGCAGGGCAGAAGGCAGTATCTAGGGTAAAGCTACCCCCGGTCCCCGCTGAGAAAGGGGGTCAGGACCTTTCCCCCTTCTGTCACCATAGCCAGATGGACTGCCTCTACCAGCACCCAGCATCCTCCTTCAGTCAGGGCCTGGACGTTCACGCAGCCACAGGCTCTCAGAGCTGGAAGGCCCTTATAGATCATCTGGTCCTACCTCTTGGTCTCCTGAAGTCTAGATTCTTAGTGGCCCAAGGTCGTGTAACAAATTAACTGCAGAAATGGGCTCAGAACCCAAAACTCCTGACTTCCCAAGGTTCCTGTCCAAGGCTTTCTCAGAGACAAGAACACTCCAGTTTCCTGGGGGCCGTTGAGGAGATGCCCACAGGGGAGCCAGAATGGGGGTGGCAGTTAGGTAGGCCCACCTGTTCCTCAGGCTGGGAACCCGGGGTCTGACTTCTGGCCCGCAGAGCACTCTCTGCAGGTCACAGCAGCTGAGTGTGGCTCCCTGGGTGCCAGCTTCCCTGGAGCCAGGCTGCCTCCCTGGCCACGGCACCCGTCCATCAGGCACCAGACAAGGTTGGGGTGATGCCCTAACTATAAGGGGTCTCCTGTCCCTGCCATGGGCTTCTCTGAGAAAGAACAGCTTTGTGTCCTGGAAAAAGAAGGCAGGGACTATGTCTTGCTAAGCGTTACGTGTCCAGCATCCAGTGCCCTGGCTCTCCCTAGTGAGCACTCAGAGGTGCTATGCTCCGATGACTTAGGGGTTGGAAGACCAAGACGCTAACCCCCATTATGCTTCTAACACTGAGGAATCTTGAGATCTCGCTGGCCTTTCTATTTCTTTCAGTTCTCCCTGGAAACTTCCCTGAGGGAGTTGGCTCTCTTTGATCCCTTCCGAGTCCTGAGACATCATGGCTCCACTCTCTAGATGTGGGTAGATCCTTTAGGTGTGGGTAGATCCTACAGGAAAGTGACTGCTGAGTGCCCTGGCCCCAGCAACCAGGCCCCACCCTGTTGGCCTAAGCAAGTGAGAAGAGTTGTCTGGAAGATGGGAATTAAGATGCGGGGGGAGGGGAGGGAGAGATGGCAGAGCTTAGAACTCAGTATCCTGCAGCTGGAGGCTGGGCCAACGACCCCTCTGTTAGAAAATCAGAGCAAGAGCCGCCCCCACCCATCCACACATCTAGGTCTGACTCTTCTCCTGACAGCTTTAGGTGGGGATGGAGGTTAGGGAGAATCACTGCTGGACAACTGCAGCTCCGTCACCACTGCTCCTGGGACTTGGAATCAAACTGTTGTATGTAGGTGAGGCCCTGTCTTTCTAAGCAGGAAGATTTCTCAGTTGTCCATTACCTTGGGAACAGCCTAAGGTATCCTACCCTGGTTTCATTGTGCATACACACACTTACAGACACACACACACACACTCTCTCCCCCACTCTGAAGATTATAAGTTCCTATAATTTCTAATCTTCTGTACATAGTGCTAGACGGGAGTGATCCAAGACATCTAGTTGAGAAAATAGGACGAGGGATAAAGAAAAGGGGACCATGCCCTCTCTAGAAGGTGCCCCACTTCCACTCATGGAAGTAGCCGTCTTACTTTGGAATAGCACCCCTCATAGTGTGCTCAGAGACGGGGGGCCAGAGTGAAAAGAGCTTCCAGCTCCCCGACAGTCCCCCAACAGGTGCCACAGAACTGGTGTTCTGGGCCATCATGGAGAGAGGAGGGGAGAGAAAGACCCTGTCCATTCTCTGGACATCAGGCATCCTACACCCTGATGACTGGGGAAACCAGCTCAGCCCTGAGTCAGCTGCAGCCCCAGTCAGCAATTCTGAAGCCCAGGGGGTAGGTGAGGGAATCTCTACGAAACCCTGGGGCAAAAGGGTCCCCACCAGTTCCACCTCCCTGGCCACCTGTACTGGATTACCACATCTCTTCCCTCAGAGGCAGCTCCAGCCTTTTGGCTAAGGTGGTCAGGGAGCCCAGACCCAGAGACCTGGCCTGGGGCTGGAAAGGGACATGAAACAGAAGAGCTCCAGTGGCTCTCCTGAGGGCCCTGGTAGCAGCTGGAGAGGCAAGAGGGAGGCCGATTCCTCAGCTCAGAGTACAGGAAGGGAATGTGTATGTGTGCACGCGTGTACATGCGTGTGGATGTGTGTGTGTGTGTGTGCCTGGTCGGCTTGGGCTCAGGAACAAGGGTCCTGAAGCAAGTCCTACCTGTAAATGACGCCAGGAGCAGCAGCAGCAGCAGCCAGGCCGCAGGACCCCACATCTCGGCTCCCAGGGACAGAGGCATTGGTCGGGAGGCAGAGCTGCCCAGTGTTTCTGAAGTTCCACCGAGGTCTCCCTGGGAGCCGCTCGAGAGCTGGATAGGGACCGACCCAGACGGTAGGCAGTTACAGAGTCCTCCGGCAGGGACGCACCTGCCTGCCCCCTGGGGTCTCCGCTAGGGGTCCCAGCCCCCTTGCACCCACTCAGCTGTAGCTACCCCCAAGAAGCCGTAATCGGGAGCTCCGAGCTCCCCCAGAGCTGCTTCCCACGCCGTGGCCAACAACGAAGGCAGAAACTTGGGAACCTGCTCAGCAGGTCAGAACAGGTGCGTCTCCGGGGGCTGGGCCTGGCACGGAGACTAGGCAGCCGCCGCCCCCACGGCTCGGGCTGGCTAATGGGCGCCACAGAGGGAGGGAATAAGGGAAAGACCTGGGGGGGTGTGGGATCCCATCATCAGCTGCAGGCTTTACCTGGTAGTGTGTGGAAGGGGCTGTGACGGGAGGGGCCAGGTGGGGGGAGGGGTAGGAAAGGCCCAGGGTGGCTCAAAGAGGGAGGCACCTGGCCAGGAGGAACCAGGGCAAGGCCCTTGTGGGTGGAAAGCAAGCCAGTAGTCCTGCACCCCGGCCAGTCTTGCTGCCTTCCCTTGGGTTTTGCTGAGTTCCCCAACTTCCCAGAGGGGCTCAGCTTTCGAGCCAGAATCGGAGAAGACCAGAATAGAGGACAGTACTGCCCAAATACTTCATCCACTAGATGAGAAAACAGAGGCCCAGAGTGGGGAAGGGGCTTGCTGGAGGACACAGCTTAGGTAGTATGAGACATCTCTACCTTTGAGGTAGGGAATTAGATAAAAGGCAAGAATACTGGTAGCCATTCCCTTCTTCAGGGGATCTTCCCAACTCAGGGATGAAACCCAGGTCTTCTGCCTTGCAGGCAGTTTTTACCGTCTGAGCCACCGGGGAAGCCCCAGAGACCCCTCAAAAGGAACTTAAGTGATCGCCTCCCCAAAGCCTCCCCACCGACATAAGAGAAGCCAAGGGATTGACCAAAGCATTAACCCCACAGATTGCTGGCCTCCCTAGCAGGACTCTCCATCAGCGTCAACACCTTCTCACTACTGGTCAGGAGTCCCCACACTGCACCAGCACCACCTGAGCGGAAAGGGGCTCCTTTCCACCACCTCTGGGGTCGCTTTAACCATTTACCCCATGGTTACTGAACAAAGCCACATTTCTGGGCTTTGCAAGGACAATCGATTTCAAATACTCTGTCCTTGTATTCCTATAAGTATACTGTTACTGGTCAGACCATCTGTTTCCATGTTGCCTGTAATGTTACTGCCAAGTTACACGAAACCTTACTGACCTATCTGGGATAGCCAGAGAATGGGGCAAACTCAACTCCCTGAAAACTAAGGGAAGGGGAGGCGCAAGATCATTGACGTACTGGAGCTAAAATATATATATATATATATATATATATACAGGTAGACAGGAGAGAGGAGGAAATGTATACAGGTTAAAATCTTGCAGCAGGGTCCTTTTGTCTGGAGAGGGGCAGGCAGGAGGAGTCAAGGACAGCATGGTGCAGGGGTGGGGGTCATTTCATGTAGAATATTTTACACACACACATACATACACACTCCTGATTCCATCTGTCAAAATCTTACTCATCTTTCAAAGCTGACCTCAGATGCCACATTTTCCATGAAGCCTTCTCAGTTCCTCCCACCTAAAATTAATCTTTCTCCCTTCTGTTCTTCCTCAGCCTCTGCTAGTCCCTTTATTATAGCTTGCGTACTCATAATTTGTGCACATCTTATCTCCTTAACTAAATTGTAAGCTTCAATTCAAGAAGCATCGATTGAAGCCTGCTGTGTGCCAAGGATTCAGCAAATGTGTTAAATGAGGGACGGGATGAGAACTGTAGTCTGTGAACTCCTGGAAAGTCAGGCTTGTTTTGTAATCTTGGCTCAATCATCCATGCTAGCACAGTCCACAGCACTTAACGGGGACTGGATGCACTTTTGTTGAAGGCATGACATTATGGATAGAAAAGGTGGTCAGGTACGGAGTGGAAATCCTGACTCTCCCGGACCTGGTCAGCGACCCAGACTTTAACCCTGCCTCTGGACCATGAGCCCAACTCTGGACCATGACTCCAGGGGCTCTAGATCCCAAATCTCACAATGTTCATGGCAGTGACCTCTTCTTAGAGCACTATTTCCCACGAGGACCAGGCTGAATGCCAAAGCTCCTGTTTCTCTCCACCTCTGCCAGAGTGAACCCCTTCCCCTCTTCAGGACTCACCTGTGCCAGGGGAGCAACCCCACCCCGATGTAGCTTTGAGATCCACAGTGGCAGGGGTGGGGTAAAGCCGGGGGGAATAAGAGGGAGGAGCACCCTGTGTTATAATTATAATTATCACACTTCGGATCCTATCGCACGATTTCAGAGGAGCTCCTTTCCTTCCCACGGATTCACCCCCCTGGTCCAGGAAACCCCAGGAGAAACTGAGGCACAGTGGTGGGAAAGCAGTATGATCACAAGGTGGGCACCCAGTCCCTATATCTCTTTCACCTTTTCCATTCACAGTACATCCATGGCGTGGCCGGTCAAGATGTCTAGGGCCCTCCATCACTCACCTGCAGTTCCAGTCATATGGAGCACTGGGCTCCCGCTGGACTTACCAGGGCTGTCAAGGCCAGGCTGTGCCAAATATTTTTTCATGGGTATGTTGAGGTCCTAGTAAACACCAGAGGTGGCCTTGGAAGGAGGACTAAGGCTACCACTGGGCCTGAAAGGGAGCACCTGGGCCAGGAAGTCACTTCAGGCCTCTGCTGGAGGTAGGGATCTGTGTCCTCCTCCTCCAACAAGCATCTGTCTCCAAGTCCCTCTGCCCGCTGTGTCCTCAGTCCTGTATATTTCACATGGGCCATGCTCTTGGGGAACACGCCCTCATTCTTAGGCCTTGCCTGCACTCTTCTGGGATGAAGCTTGCAACAGGCAAATTCCAGGGTTGGGGCCAGAAGGGAATATTTTTTGGAGAAGACTTTGCAAACAAGTGTGTGGTCTCTTGAGTTCTGTTCTCTCTCCCTCATTGAATCCCCATTCTCCTCATGCCTCACTACCTACCCTCCTCCCACCCACATTCTGGGCCCTAAGAATGGGAATAATTCAAGTCAAGGTGGCCTCCTCAGCATGTGTATTGTTCTACTGGCATCACTGCAGGCATGCCTGCATGCCTGAGTTCATTCAACAGACATTTAGTGAGCACCTCCTCACGCCAGGCCGCAGGCAGAGGATAGAGGTGTGTAAATCATGTGGTCCCTGCCTCAAGGGCCCTCAGTTAGGAGAGACAGATGCATAATAACACGCCAGGCCCCTCCATCACGCGTTCCCTGCACGTCTCTGTATGTCCATGCCCAGGGCTTTCTGTGTGTGTCTAACTTCAGATGTTCATCGTCTAATGTGTCCAAGCATCCGCTTGTAACCTGTGTCTGTCTCCACGGAAGGCCGCACACCTCAGCCAAACCGGTTGGAGTGGGTTGTGCTGAAATTTTTGTTTGTGTCAATGGGACTTGGAGGTGAGTCAGGGAAGACCAAGGCTGGGTGGGGTGCTGTGGAGGAGAAGAAGAGTGAGAGTGAGGGTCAGACTGAGTGAGCAGGGGAAGAAGGGAGTGGGTCAGGATGGGAGGGGCTGGGGTGGGGCATCAGCTATCAGGAGGGTATCAGGAGGATGGGTTGGGGGAAGGAGGAGATGAGAGGGCCTCTTAGTGAGTAATATCCTGTTTGTCTGAGGTGAGATCCCAGGTCAAAGAGTCAGAGGCTGGCAGGGAGACCCTTGGGCTTTGCAAGAGACAAAAGCAGACAGTAAAGCCGAGCAGAACCAGTTGGAAGCATGAGGGTGGACGAAATGTCTACATTCCATTTCTATACAGCTTTGTTTCTTTGTGTGGTATTAAGCCATTTCTGCCGTTTGTACAGAGAAGTGTCAGGGGGTTGACTGAGGCTGTAGTGGAAGATTACTGATAGGGGACGTGACTCCATCCCTCAGGACCAAGGCTATTTCCAGTAGAAGCTTCGAGATCCCTCTTCCTGCTCCTCCCTGGGACTCTGTTCACCCACAGAGGGCTGGACAGTGACCCCGATACTCTGGCAGCTTTTCCTCCTCTGAAAAGTGCCTTTGCTCCCCTCCAGCTGGAGCTTCACTGCGCCTGGTATCAGGACGATGGCGTCCTGCTTCCTAAGAGATTTCCTCTAAACATTGCCATGCGCTGTGCTGTTCCTATCTGGCTATCCTGCGAGTCCATTGATTCCCCAGTACCCAGCCCCATCCTTTCCTGTTGCCTAATAACAACCACACTTTCCTGTTGCCCAACAACATCCCTTAGAGCTTAGGGGGCTGGATTTGTTTGTTCCTAAAAAGCCCTGAAGCTGAGTGAGGAAGTAGCTGAGCATAAGGCATATTTGGGTCCTGTTTCTCAGTAGGATGATGCGTGCAGAGCCCCCTCCTCCTTGCGTTCATCCCAGGACCTCCCCAAGCTTCTGTAAATACATAATCACAGAATCAAGGACCACAGTTTGGGTAAAGAGAGAGATGCCTTCATTCTTTGACACTGTGGTCTCTGGGTACTCCTGCCCAGTCGCTCAGTCATGTCTGACTCTTGTGACCACATGGACTGTCGCTTGCCAGGCTCCCCTGTCCATAGGATTTTCCAAGCAAGAATACTGGAGTGGGTTGCCATTTCCTCCTCCAGGGCATTTTTCCTCACCCAGCGATCGAACCCACATCTCCTGCATTGGCAGGTGGGTTCTTTACTATGGAGCCCCCGGGGAAGCCCTGGTCTCTGGGTGGACTAGCACTTTTAGAAGGTTCTGGAAATAGGTCCTGACTGGCCAAGGACAAGAGTAGGAGCCCTTGTGGAAATCAGAGTCTTCCAAGTGCTGACAAGAGCAGGAGAAGATGGCAGTGGTTTAAAGGGCAAAGCTCAGGTGGAGACCAAAGAGTTCAGTGAGAGAATGGATTCTAGCGATGACCCCAAACTGTGCTTCCCTGCATTTCCCCATTCCTGTCCCCACCCCCAACCACAGAAAGAACCAGGCTCCTTCCAGGGAGCCCACCTGTTAGAAAACATGTAGACAGCCCCCAGGGACTAGCCCCACATGCAGAGCCTATACTACCAGGACATCTTTAGGTAATATCTGGCCTCTTAGTTTCTGAAACTTGTCTCCAGGTATCCAGCTTAGATACTGAGGGTGTGGCTCCTCTCTGCACCAAAGAGGCTGCCACTTCCCAGCCATCAGCCTGGGTTTCTGACACCACCTGGCTTGGCTTCCCCAGGGGAAAGCCTTCCGAGGCCCTGAGATATAGCATCACCCCAGGACCAGGCCCTGGGCGGCAGGACAGTGCAGAGCAGAATATGGGGCTGTGGATGGAGAAAAACATCATGACACCCAGGAAGCCTGAAAGGACTGGGAGACTGGAGGGAAGGGCCTGAGGGGAGAGGCCAGTCATCAGATGAGAGGGGCAGAAGCTGAGAGGACATGAGCAGGAGGTAGGAATCAGGGGAACCAGTAGGATCTGGGGTTTCCTGTAATTGGAGGATGGATTTTAGTATGACATTTGTTAGCGGAGTCCTCCTTCTGTATGATCCAGGAGTACTCACCTCTCTCTCACCTCAATTCGAATCCCCTCCTTCCCACGTGCGTGCTAAGTCACTTCAGTCGTGTCCGACTCTTTGCGACCCTACGAACTGTAGCCCACCTCTGTCCGTGGGGTTCTCCAGGCAAGAATACTGGAGTGAGTTGCCATGCCCTCCTCCAGGGGATCTTCCCAATCCAGGGATCAAACCTATGACCCTTACATCTCCTGCATTGGCAGCTGGGTTCTTTACCACTAGTGCCACCTCGGAAGCCCTTTCTCTCCACACCAGGACCCAAAGTTACATCAGACCTGCAGCTCCACCTGTTTCTACAACCATGCTCAACTCTCAGCAGGCAGGCATCGCTGCCCTGGTCAGAGGCCAGGATGCCATGCAGCTGTGGAGGAACCCTAGTCTAAGTGCCCTGGTTCTCGCTCTGCCTGGTCCTGGAAAGCAGGGACTGGGTCCTTCAGGTTCCGAGACACCCCCAAAGCCCCACTGCAACAGGACTAGTTCTTAGTCTTGCTCCCGCTTCTCGCTCTGCCTGGTCCTGGAAAGCAGGGACTGGGTCCTTCAGGTTCCGAGACACCCCCAAAGCCCCACCGCAGCAGGACTAGTTCTTAGTCTTGCTCCCACTGCACTCAGAGACTTGGGCCTGTCCTGCATCAGTTTTCAGTCCCAGAGATAGCCAGGCGGGGAGCTTTTGAGCTGAGGATGGAGGAGGTAAGTCCCAGTTGCAGGAGAAGCAGGAAGAGTGGAAGTGGAAGCTTCAGAGTGGAAGCCCAGTTAGAGCATGCCCCTGACTCCCTCCTGAGCATCTTCCACCACACATTCCAAGATGTACTTGAGGCTTTCTGTGAAGAAATCCCTAGTTACTGCCCTCCAGCCTCATCTTAAAGCCTTCCTGCTGAACCTCAGTTTTTCCTTCAACTCTAAAAGTGGCATAGAAGAAGGGCTGGGGATCAAGAAACAGTGCAAGAGTCCCTTGCCTGTGATAACCAGTGAGATCAGGAAGCACTGGTCTATGGGCTATATGGAGAGGCAGAGGAAGAAGGACTAGAGTCTAATCTCCCCATTCTAGCCGGCTTCTCTCCCTGGGCCCAGGCCTCCACACTCGAAGGTCCTCTGTGGAGAAATACTACTCCCCATATATTGAAGCTCGCTTAGGTCCTCATCAGTGATCAATGATGAGGTCCCTATGACTGTGTCCAGGGACCCCAAACTGCTTCTACATTTCTAGCACACAGCCAAAGGGGAGAAACCTGGTCACCCCTAGAAGGTTCCAGAGCTCCTTGCAGAAAAGTCAGATGGTCAGCTCTGTTCAGCAGCAGAGAGAGGGCACGGGGACAAAAGACAGAGATCCAGAGAGAAAAACACAAAGTGGAAATGGTGAGAGAGACCTCAAGGCATAGTGATACAGGTTGAAACTTAGACAAAGAAACGGAAGGAGAAACTCACAAGTTATTGAAGAGGGGTAATTTAAAGAGACAACAAGCTGAGACAAAATCTGAAACAGACAGAAAGACCTAAAGAGACATTTCTGGATGCCTGCTTGCCCACTGTTGGGATCACTCAGGTATTTCCCTCTTCCACCCTCAATTTCCACCACTCAATTGACCCATTGATACTTTCCTACTTAGTATCACCATGGCTCAGGTTCTTCCCCATCCTCATCCCACTGCTCTATCATTCTCTAACTCACCTGATGTTCACTCCCCTCCACCCCAAGTCTGCTTACAGTTCTGCTTTTCTCTCAAACTCCTTTCAACTCACGTCTCAATCACGACTCAAGATCTGGCCTCTTGAAGTCTCTGGTCCTGGTCATTCCTCTGGCCTTCCGTTTGCCCACTTCCTTATTCTGGCTGAGCTGAGCAAAGAGTCAGTGGGGCCAAGAAGGTATGGGGACAGGAAATCAACTAGCCAGAATGAGCTGTGGGAAAAATGTAGAAAGGTCAGAGGACAAAAAAGCAAGAGCCAGAGAGACCGCCAGAAGGATAGGACAGCCTGGGAGATGTAGGTAGAGGAAATTGAGAGTCCTGACAGTGTGACTAAGACCCCTAGGGTCCAATTGTTGGCTTTCTGTGTGACTGGACAATGCTGAGAACCAGAGATGGTTCCAGGGGAAGAAGATGGGGTTATGGAAGGGTAAAGACAGACTAAGAGTTTTGTGAAGGTTTGAGACAAGCGGGTGTAGATTTAGGGCTGGGACAGATATGAGACTGAAAAGCTGAGCTGCAGGGATCCTTGCTTGCCAGAAATAGCCAACTGAGGAGACTGAAGTCATAGGGTCACATCAGGATTCTGAGACTTTCAGGATGATCAGCCCCTCCCCCTACTCCTGGACAGAGGTTGTCCCTGTATATTATTAGCAGGTGGAAAGCAGGTCCAGAGAAGGAGAAGCCCTGGTAGCCCTTCTCCCTATTTCTCACAATTCTCTCACAGGTGTCTTTCACTTTATCTTAATGCCCTTTCAGCTTTTTACCATTGATGGAGCCATTGCTGCTGCTGCTGCTGCTGCTGCTAAGTCGCTTCAGTCGTGTCTGACTCTGTGCGACCCCATAGATGGCACCCCACCAGGCTCCCCCGTCCCTGGAATTCTCCAGGCAAGATCACTGGAGTGGGTTGCCATTTCCTTCTCCAATGCATGAAAGTGAAAAGTGAAAGTGAAGTCACTCAGTCGTGTCGGACTCTTAGCGACCCCATGGACTGCAGCCTGCCAGGCTCCTCCGTCCATGGGATTTTCCAGGCAAGACTACTGGAGTGGGGTGCCATTGCCTTCTCCAGATGGAGTCATTACACACCACTTAAGATGCTGTCCTGGAGTGTCAAGTGTGTGTCAGACAAGCACAAATTGGTTTATTTTCTTCCTCTCTTCTCTCCTTTTTCTTCCCCTCTTTTCCCCTCTCCAAGTTTTTTTTTTTTTCTTCCTCCAAAATACGGGCTTGATTCAGGCTAACCAGGGGAGGAAGGAGTCCTCCCCCAGGTCTATGTTTGGGATGCCAATGGACATGTCAGACACCTCTGACTACTAGGTGGAACTGGAAGAGGTACAGAAGTGGCAGGAACAGCTAAGGAGCACGTGAGGTTCAGGCTGCATGTTCAAGTGAGATGCGGACTGCTGAGGACTCAGAGTGGCAGCTGGGAGGAGAAGGAAAACAAAGCTGGGAGAGAGGAGCTGGAAAGGCCCCTGGGGTGGGGAGTTCCCTGTTGTGTCCAGGAGAAGCAGAAAATGAGTCTGGCGGAACCGCCAAAGACTTAAGCAAAAGCAAGAGCCTAAAATGGGCATATAGGGCAGGTCGGTTAAAGCAAAACGACACCACCCTCAAGGCAGCTCCTCATTGAAATCTTAGGAGTCCTCAGTGAAATCTTAGGACAGATTTGAATCCAGCATTTGGGAGATTAGCTAGTTAGAAGCCTTAGGGAAAGACTGACTTTCAGATTTCAGCCAAGGATGTTAGTAATGATTTTTTTTTTTAACCACGATCTGGAAAACTGAGGATCCCCTTTGCCAAAATCAGGGAAAGCTATAGTTGGGTGGGCAGGGACTTTCAAAGCTACTGCTGGGTCTCGGCTTAAAGGTATAGGTAAGGAATAGGTCCTCATACCTTCCTGCCCATACCCTCTTCATGCTATTTTTCTCTAAGGACCAAGAGTTAGGATCTGGAGTGGGAAAAGCCCTGCTGTGCTGTTCCTGAATGACACCTCCATCCCTACTGTAGCTCGAGTCACTCTCTAAGGCCTTGGTTTCTGGGACATGATGGGGACCAAGCTGATGCTATAGAAACCAAAGGCAAAAGTAAGCAGTCATCACTCCCATTTACAGCCCAGCCCCGACAGACACAAGGCCTGTTTCTGTCCTACCTCAGCAATGCTGGAAGTAGAAACCTGCCTGCATTCTCACCTGTAGCTAAATCTAGTCAGTGTGGGTCTGGGCCTCTTCATTCTTCCCTGGGTCTTGCAGGGATGAGTTAAGAAGCAGCTCAGGGACCTGGCTTGAATAAAAGGCTGATACCAGGAAGGGGCAGGAGTCTGTTCTTCTCACTCCTCCCCACCTTCACCTCTATCCAGCTTCTAAGGCTGGGCAGCTTCTGCCCTGGATCTTATCAGGAGAAACTCCCTGCCCTTAATTCTGAGTTCCAGATGCCACAGTACCTGTTTCCTTGTGCTGTATGAGTTCATGAGACAAGATGAAATCAGGAATTACTCTTCCTAGGACTCAATAGTGAAAAGTTCTCCAAAGTTCCAGATCTCTTCCCTCACCCCAACCCAATCTCTCCTCTAGCCCTCGCCCTGGCCCCCTCCCCCCTGCACAGTACCCTGAGACTGGGCTCTACTACCCTCTAGTGGCCAGAGAGGAAAGGGCTGTCCCACCCAGTCAAGACTTTCAAGCCTTTACCACAGATCTCTGGTTTGTAAGACAACTAAGAGATTAGCCTTTGCCCTGCTTCATTCCGTATACCAAGGCCAAATTTGCCTGTTACTCCAGGTGTTTCTTGACTTCCTACTTTTGCATTCCAGTCCCCTATAATGAAAAGGACATCTTTTTTTGGATAATCACGATGGTATGATCACTCACCTAGAGCCAGACAATCCTGGAATGTGAAGTCAAGTGGGCCTTAGAAAGCATCACTACGAACAAAGCTAGTGGAGGTGATGGCATTCCAGTTGAGCTATTTCAAATCCTGAAAGATGATGCTGTGAAAGTGCTGCACTCAATATGCCAGCAAATTTGGAAAACTCAGCAGTGGCCACAGGGCTGGAAAAGGTCAGTTTTCATTCCAATCCCAAAGAAAGGCAATGCCAAAGAATGCTCAAACTACCGCACAATTGCACTCATCTCACACTCTAGTAAAGTAATTCTCAAAATTCTCCAAGCCAGGCTTCAGCAATACGTAAACCATGAAATTCCAGATAGTCAAGCTGGTTTTAGAAAAGGCAGAGGAACCAGAGATCAAATTGCCAACATCCACTGGATCATCAAAAAAGCAAAAGAGTTCCAGAAAAACATCTATTTCTGCTTTATTGACTATGCCAAAGACTTTGACTGTGTGGATCACAATAAACTGTGGAAAATCCTGAAAGAGATGGGAATACCCAACCACCTGATCTGCTTCTTGAGAAACCTATATGCAGGTCAGGAAGCAACAGTTAGAACTGGACATGGAACAACAGACTGGTTCCAATTAGGAAAAGGAGTACGTCAAGGCTGTACATTGTCACCCTGCTTATTTAACTTATTTGCAGAGTACATCATGAGAAACGCTGGGCTGGAAGAAGCACAAGCTGGAATCAAGATTGCCGGGAGAAATATCAATAACCTTAGATATACAGATGACACCACCCTTATGGCAGAAAGTGAAAAGGAACTAAAGAGCCTCTTGATGAAAGTGAAAGAGGAGAGTGAAAAAGTTGGGTTAAAGCTCAACATTCAGAAAATGAAGATCATGGCATCTGGTCCCATCACTTCATGGGAAATAGATGGAGAAACAGTGGAAACAGTGTCAGACTTTATTTTTCTGGGCTCCAAAATCACTGCAGATGGTGACTGCAGCCATGAAATTAAGAGACACTTACTCCTTGGAAGAAAAGTTATGACCAACCTAGATAGCATATTCAAAAGCAGAGACATTACTTTGCCAACTAAAGTCCGTCTAGTCAAGGATATGGTTTTTCCAGTGGTCATGTATGGATGTGAGAGTTGGACTATGAAGAAAGCTGAGCGCCGAAGAATTGATGCTTTTGAACTGTGGTGTTAGAGAAGACTCTTGAGAGTCCCTTGGACTGCAAGGAGATCCAACCAGTCCATTCTGAAGATCAGCCCTGGGTGTTCTTTGGAAGGAATGTTGCTAAAACTAAAACTCCAGTACTTTGGCCACCTCATGTGAAGAGTTGACTCATTGGTAAAGACTCTGATGCTGGGAGGGATTGGGGGCAGGAGGAGAAGGGGATGACAGAGGATGAGATGGCTGGATGGCATCACCGATTCGATGGACATGAGTTTGGGTGAACTCCGGGAGATGGTGATGGACAGGGAGGTCTGGCGTGCTGCAATTCATGGGGTTGCAAAGAGTCGGACACAACTGAGCGACTGAACTGAACTGAACTGAAGAGATTAACCAGCAACGTTTTATAAATGAGAAAGAAAAGGCCTAGAGAAAAATAATCACTTTGAGAGTCAGGATATAGCTGGAACCAGAACCCAGGTTTCCTGACTCCCAGGTGAGTATAGTTTACGTTCACTGTCTCCACTCTGAGTTTTGTCTCCTCTTCCTCACTCATCCCTGGGGAAATCAGAACCAAACAGAAAAGTGCCAGAGCGAACTTGCCTGGCTGCCCAGTGGTGAAGACGCCGGGCTTCCACTGCCTGGGGCGAACGTTGCATCCTTGTTGGGGAACTAAGATCCCACATGCCAAGTGGCAGGCCTCTTCCCCCTCCCCTCCCGACCCCCAAAATATGCTAAAGTCAGAAGCACATGGTTCCTCCTCAATATTTGCTGAGCAACGCCGGCACCTGAAACGTCGTAGTCCCAAGTGAATTCGCAGCTTAAACAACAGGGGTCTTTCTGAAGAACTGGCTCTCCTCGGTCTGAGTTCAACACTCATCATTTTTATTGACCTAGCACAGCTCCTGTTGCCATGGTGACAACACTGCTTCCCGGTAGCTCCCCAGGTCTCCTGTCTCCACGGTTACCAGTGCTTTGCGACGTTCAATTTGCAGCGTCGTGCTGCAGCCGCGGCAGTGGTTGCTGGGTGACGGCGGCAAGAGCCGGGGCCTTGAGGTGGGGACCTGGAGGGGCTTCCGGTAGGGGCGGTTCCAGAGAAGCTTGAGCCCCCATATAGCTGGGCTCCGGGCCGCCGGCCCCGCAGCTCGCCTCTACCGGGTCCCATGGCTGGGGCTGTGGGCGAGGCGCGGGGCTCGGGCTGGACCTGGCGGCCGGTGGCGCAGGACCCGCTGCTGGCGCGGGCCTTCCATTCATGCACTGAACTGCGGGGACGGTTCTATCTGGTCGGGGGGCTCCTAGCTGGAGGAGCGAGAGAGCCGAGCAGTGAAACAGTGGTCTTCGATCCGGCTGGGGGCCAGGCCGTGCGTGTGGCAGCACGGGGCGGCCCGAGGCGCAGCCACCACGACGCGGCGCCGGTGGGCGGTCGCTGGCTCTGCGTGGTGGGCGGCTGGGACGGGTCGCACCGCTCGGCCACTGTGACCGCTTTGGACACGGACCGCGGTGTGTGGGAGGCGTGGACCGCCGGCTCCGGCAGCTGCCCCCCCGCCGGCCTCAGTAGTCACACCTGTACCCGAATCTCCGACCGAGAGCTGCGGGTAGCAGGCCGGGAGGGCGGGACCCGCACTCAGCGTCGTTACGGAAGCATCTACACGTTAAGGCTGGACCCTGGCGCCCGCACCTATTGGTATGACCTCCCCTGCCCTAAAATTTTGACCCTTCCTTCACCTGCACCCTGGAAAAACAGATTCGCAGGCAGTTTATCTAACATCCTCACCCTAGCACCATTCTTCCCTGGGAACCTTCCATGTCTAAGAGTTTAACTCCCTTTCAATATTACCCTTCATCTCAACTGAACTACATGTGGCCCTTTCCATGTCTCCCTTCTATCGCTGGCGAGGGGAGTGGGGAAAAGGCAGTATACAGCACTTACATTTTCTAGAAAACCCAACTCAGGCCTGAATTTCACAGCTATAAGGAAGAAGGCTGCCACACTGCTTCACGCTCGGGTCACTGTGCTGCTTTGCTCCAAAGTCCTGGGCCCCACCCAGGTCACCAGCTATTACTCTTTGGGGGCTGCAACTCAGCTGAACCAGAAGTAGCTGGGCATTGGAGTCATGGGAAGATTAAGGTATTGTCTACTCACATCTCGCTAAGGGTGGAACGCGGCTAAACTTTGGATGCCCAAATCCCTCCAGACAGTCCCTTCTTTCTCCCTCAAGGAGGAACCGCCTGTTGCCCCCCATTTGATGGAAAAGCTTTCAAGGCTCGTGAGCAGCGGGCAGGGGTCCCGGCAGGGGCCTCGAGGACTGCGCCATCACTCATGTTCTGTGGTTGGGCCCTTTGCTGTCCTGTTCGGTGGAGAAACTTTGACCAGAGCCAGAGACACCATCTGCAATGACCTCTACATCTATGATACCCGTAAGAGCCAGCTTAAAGGTTGAGAAGGGGGAAAGGTGGGAAGACAGGAGAACCTGAAGACTACAGAGAGATAAAGGATGGAGTAAAGGGGTAGGGAGGAGGAAGAATTAGTCGACAACTTAAAGGAATACACAGAATATTAAATTTTTGAGAGGCCTGCAAATCATGGGAGGAGAAAAACAATGAGCAAGCCTTTGTCTTCTTGAGAGCCCCATGGGAGCCAAAGTGCTACGGCCTCAATAACCACCCTCTGCCCTTACCCAACAGGAAAGTCTCCTTCTCTGTGGTTCCACTTCCCCTGTGCCGACCATCGACTAAAACGCGTGGGCCATCGCACCTGCCTTTGGAATGATCAGCTCTACCTGGTTGGGGGTTTTGGTGAGGATGGCAGGACAGCTAGTCCACAGGTTTGCATTCTAGACCTCTTTATCTAAAGAATAGTGCCAAGATACACTGCCAAGCCTCTGTTTTGTCGCAAACTCAAAGCATTATCACAGAGCTATCTTCCTCTTTTCAAATGCTGATTAAATTGCAACCTGAGAGTCAACACTGTCTCTGAATCTTTTGGTGGGGAGGGAAGTAAATAAGGAGATGCATCTTTATTTGCAAAGGAAAGGATAAAATATAAGACCTAGTCTGATACTGTGAGCCATTAACCTGACAGAACCAAAACCACAAATCATATGCTTATCCATGCCCCATGCAAATTCTACCCCTCATATTGGGTGAAAGGTTCAGGCTAGAGCTAAGCATTCTGACCAAAACATTTAATTAACAAAAAAATATTACAATAGCAGAGAAAATAATAATAACAATAAAGAGAAATTAGAAGTGGGAATCAGGGTAGAAAACAACGCGAAGGCTTTGGTTTCTAGGAGACCAACACGCCAGCTGAGCTGGCCTTAGCCCCAGCGCCTTCTGAGTTTTCCTTGGCTGCTGGCTTCTCGTCTTCCCCCATGAGACGAATGTTGTGCTTTTCCCGGAATTCATTTAGTTCTTTTCCCTTTGCCTGAAGCTGTTGTGTCAGTGTCTCAATGATCTTCTGTATCTAGAGGGCAAGCGACAGGGGTTATGTAAGGATTTCAGGACTCCCTTCCCCCATCTGTTACAGACAATGGTTGGGGGAAGTGAAGGACAGATGATACCTCTAACCTCATCTTTAACCAAATATTAATAGTAGAGCCCAGACACTAAAAGTATTCCTTTCTTTAAAACAATGGCTTAAAACTTTAGTATACATAAGAATCACCTTGGCTGATTATTTTAAAAATGCTCTTCATGGCTCCCATCCCCAGCAGTTTTGAATCAGTGGGTACAGGAGAGGGTTTGGGAAGCTGCATTTTAAATTAGTCCTCCAGGTGATCTGGATGCAGGTACCCATGGACTACACTGTGAAAAACACACTCTAACCACCTTGCTTCTCCCAACTCAGCCAGGTCACAGAACCCATGGTGAGAGGCACAGTCAGCAACTCCTTTGTCTAAGGAGTTAGACTGAGCATAACATAAAGAGCATAGGCCAATAGGCTATTTATGCTGTCTTCAATGAGAGTCCCTACCCAAGCCCTCCTCTCCACATTCCCTAAAGCCCAAGCCTCCCCTTCCTTACTGTTGCTCAGAGCATCTATACGGGGATCTTGCTCACCTGCTCCTTGTTGTTCTCCAGGGCAGGCAGCACCTCTTTGACGGTCCGCTCCACCAGCACCCCTCCAACCATGCGGTAGCACTTGCGGGTTTCATCGACCTCCTTCAGAGTATCAATCACTAGGCTAAGGTAGGAGGACAAAGCAGAGCCTGAGAATTCAGTCCCACTCTGCTGCAACCCTCGTACAAAGTGGCCCATCCAACTCTCCTACTCTTTGCTCCTCACCTATGCTCATTCAACTCCATCTCCAGCTCAGCTGCTTTGGATGCCAGGCCCCGCTGTTCCTGCCTAAGACGGTTGAAGCCAGCAATTACCTAAGATGAGAAAGAGATAAGGTGAGAGAGGGGACAGTGGAAATGGCGGAGGGTCAACATACAACCGACTCACTGGAAAAGACCCTGACACTAGGGAAGATTGAAGGCAAAAGGAGAAGAGGACGGCAGCGGATGAGATGGTCAGACAGCATCACCAACTCAATGAAAATTAATCTGAGCAAACTCCAGGAGACAGAGAAAGAGGACAGAGAAGCCTGGCACTCTGGAGTCCACGGTGTCGCAAAGAGTTGGACATGACTTAGTCACTGAACAACAACATACAACACAGCATGGCAGCCTTTACAAAGACGCAGTAGTCGGCACCTACCTGGCAAAAGGAGAACACGGTCTGCAATTTGTAACTTATGTCTGTCTGGAACTCCATTCAACCAACACTGAGTGCCAGCTAGGTGGCTAGGCCACCTTACAACTTAGTCTGGTGAGGACTAGGCATTTGTTAGCCTCTTGATGAAAGTGAAAGAGGAGAGTGAAAAAGTTGGCTTAAAGCTCAACCTTCAGAAAACGAAGATCATGGCATCTGGTCCCATCACTTCATGGGAAATAGATGGGGAAACAGTGTCAGACTTTAATTTTTTGGGGCTCCAAAATCACTGCAGATGGTGACTGCAGCCGTGAAATTAAAAGATGCTTACTCCTTGGAAGGAAAGTTATGACCAACCTAGATGGCATATTCAAAAGCAGAGACATTACTTTGCCAACAAAGGTCCGTCTAGTCAAGGATATGGTTTTTCCAGTGGTCATGTATGGATGTGAGAGTTGGACTGTGAAGAAAGCTGAACGCCGAAGAATTGATGCTTTTGAACTGTGGTGTTGGAGAAGACTCTTGAGAGTCCCTTGGATTGCAAGGAGATCCAACCAGTCCATCCTAAAGGAGACCAGTCCTGGGTGTTCATTGGAAGGACTGATGCTGAGGCTGAAACTCCAATACTTTGGCCACCTCACGCGAAGAGTTGACTCATTGGAAAAGACCCTGATGCTGGGGGGGATTGGGGGCAGGAGGAGAAGGGGAGGACAGAGGATAAGATGGCTGGATGGCATCACCGACTCAATGCACATGAGTTTGGGTGAACTCCGGGAGTTGATGATGGACAAGGAGGCCTGGCATGGTGCAATTCATGGGGTCAAAAAGAGTCGGACATGACTGAGCAACTGAACTGAACTGAACTGAGGCATTTGTTATAAGAATGGGAAGTGGAGAGCTACTGAACACCTACAGGGTAGCTTAAACTTGCAGGTAAAGGAAAAGCTTTGTAGTGAGTAATTCTTGTTTGGGTCTGCCCAGCATCCCTCTCATTAGGGAACCGCCCCTTCTAATTCACTGGGGTTCTTGTGGGGCTACTAATTACAGGACCCTTGCCCCTTGACCACAGGGACAGTAACCTATTCTATACTACAGTCTCTCTACAGGAGAGACAAACAGGTACAAAATGCAGCTGGAGCTCAGACACCTATGTGAGTATTCAGTCATCTCTGACATTTTGCAACCTTATGGACTGTAGCCCACCAGGCTCTTCTGTCTATGAGATTTTCCAGGCAAGAATACTGGAGTGGGTTGCCATTTCCTCCTCCAGGGAATCTTCCCGACCCAGGTATCGAACCACCATTTCCTGTGTCTCCTGCATTGCAGTCAAATTCTTTACCATCTGAGCCACCAGGGAAGCCCCAACACCGACAGTTGTCCTGTAAAGATTATCCTCCATTCCTTTCCTGAAACCCCTGAAGCTGCCCTAGTTCTTGAACTCTGTGTGGCCTAGATGATTAATGTGTCTTTTCACTGTGTTCAGTTCTACCACCAGCCTTCTAAAACAGTCCTTTAAAAAAAAACAAATGGCCCAAAGCTCATATCTGCAGCCTGTAAATCCTAACTGATAAGAGGTTTCCTGAGAGAGAATGCCTTAACTGAAGCCCAAAGGATGAGAAATCGGGGGTGAGGGTGGGGTGGGCAGTGGTGCAAAAGAAGCATAATAACATACTTAAAGGCCCAGAGAAGTGATTATGACCAGCTGCTTCTTCCCCAGAAACTGAGCAGAGAATTAAAACAGACTGAAAGTCAGCTGGATACTAATGCCACCACCAGCAACACATCTAGTATAGTGCTCTGATGACTGTATTTGGAAAGAAATATCAGATGAAAGGCAGAAGACTAGGTTTCAAGTTTTGTCTCTCACATATTGGTTCTATGACAAGACTTTTAACCCTATTCATTTAACCCTGGCTACAAGTGAGGATCAGGGGATCCGTTTTAAAGCATGAATAGTGGAACCTCAGAGCAGCTACCCAATCACTGGGAGTGAGGCTCTGGGCCTCAGTATTTCAGAGAAGATCTCCCATGAAATTCTGAGGTGCAGCCAGAACTGAAAACCACTGGGTTAATCTCTCTGAGCCTTAGTTTTCTTACCTGTGATATGCAGGTGATACCTACTTCACAGCGCTGTTGTATCACATGAATGAATGAATGTGGACAGTTTTGTAAGCAGTGAAGTACATTAATTACCATCATGACCTCTCTCCAAATGGAGTGTCCCTTGGACCCTCATGGTCCGCTGAGAGCAACAGGCCCACTCATTCCATCATCTCCATTCTCACTGCATCGATGACTAAGCACCTCATCTTTACGAGGATCCCTTATTTCTAGCTCTCTCTCTGCAAGATGCATATACAGCTAATATGCTGTCCTGTACCACCTCTGCATCCCTTCTAAGGCCCAATAAATGAAGGAATAAATTTGACGAGGAACTTGTCATTCCAGCAGCTTGTTTCCCTCTCCCAACCATCCTTTCATCTCAATCTGCTTCATCCATTCATTTCAGCAGATGCGTTGGAAATCTCACTCATCTACAAGCTGTTTTTCCTTCATTTTCATTACCTATAATCGAAACTATTCCATTTATAATTAGCATTTTCTCCACTGTCAACGTAACCTCAAAATACTTTCATCTAAGAAAATTTCACAACTAAGCTAGATTCCAGATGCCCTCCTAGAATCTGAATGACATCCATTCTTCTGGATATATGTTGTATTTAACACACATTAATGAAATCAGCTTAAATGTCTAAAATTTCTGAGACCTGAAATTATTTTCTTTAGTATAATAATTAGTAGGAATCTACTTTTCAACCACCAGTTTAACACCACTAAAGGCAAAGAAATTTTTTAAAATTCCAACTTTTCTTCAAACATTCTTGCTGATTAACAATGCTATATTTCAACCCTACACTTAACAACCCTGTAATAAGCAGAGATGGCCAGGCCACTGTTGACTCCCTCAGCCCTATTAAATCATCTCACACATAAACACTCCTCCTGAAAAAGAATCCAATTAAAATACCAACTCTTTTTCCTTTTTTTGGCCGTGAGGTGTAGCAGGATCTTAGTTTCCTGATCAGGAATCGAACCCCCAACCCCTGTAATGCAAAGGCAGAGTGCAAACCACTGGATCACCAGGAAGTCCCTACTGTTCCTATTCTAAAGTAACTTCAAGCCTGACAGCTATACAGTAGAGCACTCACATTCTCATAACTGGCATGTAGAAGTAATTTTACAGAGGACATGATCATCTTTTTTTGTTTGTTAGTTCCCAGTTTTCTTCAGATATAATTGATAGGGGACTTCCCTGGCAAACCAGTGGTTAGGACCCAGCTTCCACTGCAGGAGTCCTGGGTTCGATCCCTGTTTGGGGAACTAAGCTCCCACAAGACACACAATGCTCCCCTCCCCAAAACAAAGATAACTGACACAGAGCATTGTGTAAGTTTAAGGTATATAACATTATGATTTTATATATATATTTGAAAACGTTAGCACAATATTAGTTAATATATCCATCACCTCACAGTTACTTCTGTGATGGGAACTTTTAAGATTTCTGCTCATAGCAACTTTCAAGTATACAACACAGTATTGTTAACCACAGTTGTCATGGTATACATTAGATCCCCAGAACTAATTCATGTTATAACTCCAATTTTGTTACCTTTTGTACCCCCCCTTCACTCATTCCCCCTCTTCCGGCTCCAAAGCACCAATCTACTCTGTTTCTATGAGTTCAATTTTTTTTTATTCCACATATAAACGAGATCATTAAGTACTTGTCTTTCTTTGACTTATTTTCACTGGACATAATACCTTCAGGGTTCACTCATTTTGTCACAAATAGCAGAATTTCCTTCTTTTTTTTTACAGGTGAATAATATTCTTCTGTGTGTGTATATGTGTGTGTGTGTGACATTTTATGTATTCGTCTATAGGACATGGTATTCTAATTTTTAAGGGCTATATAGCACTTAAACTTTATCGATACTTTCTTTTAATACATAAACCATCTAACCATTCTTCTCTTGTTGGGACATTTAGGTTATTTCCAATTTTCCTGTAATAAATAGCACTGATTTTACATATCTGGACAAACAGCACAAAAACTTTACAGTCATTTCTCTTGAATCATACTCTCCTAAGACTGAGTCAGAAGGGTATTAACATTATTATAGTTTCTTTTTTTTTTTAAACTTTACAGAATTGTATTAGTTTTGCCAAATATCAAAATGAATCCACCACAGGTATACATGTGTTCCCCATCCTGAACCCTCCTCCCTCCTCCCTCCCCATACCATCCCTCTGGGTCGTCCCAGTGCACTAGCCCCAAGCATCCAGTATCGTGCATCGAACCTGGACTGGCATCTCGTTTCATACATGATATTTTACATGTTTCAATGCCATTCTCCCAAATCTTCCCACCCTCTCCCTCTCCCACAGAGTCCAAAAGGCTGTTCTATACGTCAGTGTCTCTTTTGCTGTCTCGTACACAGGGTTATTGTTACCCTCTTTCTAAATTCCATATATATGCGTTAGTATACTGTATTGGTGTTTTTCCTTCTGGCTTACTTCACTCTGTATAATAGGCTCCAGTTTCATCCACCTCATTAGAACTGATTCAAATGTATTCTTTTTAATGGCTGAGTAATACTCCATTGTGTATATGTACCATAGCTTTCTTATCCATTCATCTGCTGATGGACATCTAGGTTGCTTCCATGTCCTGGCTATTATAAACAGTGCTGCAATGAACATTGGGGTACACATGTCTCTTTCCCTTCTGGTTTCCTCAGTGTGAATGCCCAGCAGTGGGATTGCTGGATCATAAGGCAGTAAAAATATGGAACACTTCACGAATTTGCATGTCATCCTTGCGCAGGGGCCATGCTAATCTTCTCTGTATCGTTCCAATTTTAGTATATGTGCTGCCGAAGCGAGCACATTTATTATAGTTTCTACTGTATGTTGCTATAAACTCCCCCAAGATGACCAGAAGACTTTACAGTGCTACCAGCAATATCATGACTGTGCCTGACAGTAGCTCATATTACCTATGTTAATTTAGTAATTTTTAGAGCAGGAAGAGATCTTAATTCCAGAAGCCTTGGAATCATCCTCAATTCACTATCCACCCTCAATTAACTTCTAAATCATATCTATCTACTGAATACCTCAAATCCATCCACTATCATCTCTCACCTGTACTACGGAGCCTCCGAGGTGAGTTCCACACTTGACTCCTTCAATCCATTCCCCACACTTCAGCACAAGTAACCTTAAATTTAAATCTAACCATCCTATGCCTAAACCTTCCATTATTCCCACTGCTCATGGGATAAAACCCAAACCCCTGAAGACAGCAGAAAAAAAAGTCCTTCAGATCTGGTCCTTGCTGCCTCTTGCAGGCAGTCCTCCTCTCACCGCTCACACTCAGCACTATCAGGTCTCCCGCACTGCAGGCAGATTCGCTGCTGTCTGAGCCACCAGGGAAGCCCATGGCCCAGCAGAACCACTTGCAATTCCCCTATCATTTACCTTCAGGTATTTGCAGAAAATCCACACCCTACCTGGTACACTTACCCAAACCTTTCTTGTCGCATTTTTCTCTGCCTAACTCTAATTCGTTCTTCATGTTTCAACATAGATTCTTCTAGGAAGCAGTTCTTGCCATCCCCTAGCCCCATATTAACTCCTTGTATGTACTCACATATAGTGTGACTGAAGTCACTCAGTGGTGTCTGACTCTTTGTGACCCCATGGACTGTAGCCCACCAGGCTCCTCCATCCATGGAATTTTCTAGGCAAGAGTGCTGGAGTGGGTTGCCATTTCCTTCCCCAGGGGATCTTCCCGACCCAGGGATCGAACCCGGGTCTCCTGCATTGTGGGCAGACGCTTTACCATCTGAGCCACCAGGGAAGCCCACTCACATATAAGCATCTATCAATTTCTTACACTTTTTGATAGAAAACTTTTTCTATTTTCACATACTATGTTCTTTATTTTCCATTATACCGCCTACCTCTAAACTTTATTATCTTCTTTGAAAATTTAAAAATATGTAACTGTACCTTCTTTTAAAACACCTGTATCTTTTACGGTCCTACACTAACCTGCCTGCCTTCCACCACAGTCTGCACAGTAAGGGGGCACTACTATGTGCCAGGTACTCTGCTGGACTCTTTATTTCATTTAATTCTAAAACAAACAACAAAAGCAACAAAACACATTATAAGACATGTACCTTCATTATAAGACATTTTACCTTCTGTAAATACAGATCATGAAACCAAGGCTGGTGGAACGTGGGGGTGGATAAAATAACACAGTGGACAGCAGGACTGCTACTTTCACCATGGTTTAACTCTAAGAATTCATTTTCTATTAATGTATTATCCCTGGCTTGTAACATAATAATCTCTTAATGAGTCAAACTATTTCCATTTGATTTATTTTTGTTTTCTTTCTTTTTTGTTTGATACCATATAGTTTTGATAAGTACGGGGAAAATCTATAATCATATTTATCACCCAAAGGTCTTATCTACATGATATTTACTCTTCCTGGGTTTAATGGAAGAATAAAAGAGGTAGAGAATTATGACTGGATGCATCTGGAAGAGCATTTTCTGGGCTGTCACTGCACTTAGTATCTTCTTTTTAGTTCAGTGCCCCCTGTTCTGACTAACATGTGCTGTGTGCTTAGTTGCACAGTCACGTCTGACTCTGTGATTCCCTGGAATATATATAGCCTGCCAGGTGCCTCTGTCCATGGGGATTCTCCAGGCAAACATATTCAACTCTAAAAACTTTTCTGAGCTTATCAAATGATGATTCTCATCCTTTCTCTTCATCAAAGTTTTTAGGACGAGTCTATACTCACTGCCTCCACCTCCTCACCTCCCAATTCACTTTATTTATTTAAATGTTTAACCATGCCATGAGGCTTGTGGAATCTTAGTTCCCTGACCAGGGATCGAACCTGGGCCACAGCAGGGAAAGCACCAAGTCCTAACCACTGGACCATCAGAGAATTCCCAAGTTATGTCTTTTTGAATCTAAGTTTTTTCACCAAAAAATTGGAGGTGTCTATCTCGTACAATGTTGTGAGGATTCATTAATTACATCAAGGACTCAGGACATTATCCAACATACAACAGATTGTCAATAAGCAGTACCTGCTATTATTATAACACAGCTCCACCTAAGTGTCCTACAGATACCTTAAACTCAGGTCATTCAAAGCTCAACTTTCTTTTACTCCTTTTTTCCCCCCCCCATTTTGGCAACTCAAACAGCATGTAAGATCCTAGTTCCCCGACTATGGTTCAAACCCGCACGCCCTGAATTGGAAGCTCAGAGTCTTAACCACTGGACCACCAGGGAAGTCCTTTTACTCCGTTTTAAACTGCTCCTCTTCTTGTCTCCCGTCTTTCTGCTAATGACACAACTCTAGCCTGTTAGGAAACCCTGGTTTCATCTTTGAACACACCCTTACCCCATCAACTGCCAAATTTCTTACCTCTACCTCAGCAATTTTTCTTAGGCTTACTGACATTGATCATGCCAATTGAAGGCCTCATTACCTCTTGTCTGAGGTACTGCAACAATCTTTTAGATTATCTCCCCATTTTTGGACTCTCCAAATCCATCCTATACATTGTTGCTAATTTAATTCTTCTAGCACTTGGATGACACAGAAAAATATTCATGATATAGTATTAAGCTTAAAAGCAGATTATGAAATAGCAAATAACTGTATTTAGAATACTACATAAAATTAAAGATGTAAATGTGTAAAACACACATGTACAAAAACATAAAAGAAGGGGAAAAACCTCTCAAATGATACATTTCAAAATGGTAAGAACAGTTATCTCTGGATAGTAGGGCCATGGGTAATTTATTTATCTTGTACTTTTTCTTGTGTTTTCTACAATGAATATATATTTTATGTAATAATAAAAAAATAAATGATATAACATATATCCTTCTGTGAGTCCCTCACTGCTTACATAAAAAATTCCTGAATTCTTTGCCATGCAAAGACTCAGTATACTTTAAGGACTATACCTCTCTAACTTATAACTCATAATTTAGCTAAACAAAGTAGTCACTGCACTTCATGTCAATCTATGCTTTCTCTAGATCTCCTCTTACCCTATTCTCTATATTCTGTTTCTACTGCCATCTGTTCAAATTTATCCAATCCTTCAGGTTCAGCTCAAATATCTCTAGTAGGATCATGGTATAAGCAGGAAAAAATAGGTCTGTCTGATTCTCAAGTCCCTCAATTAAAAACTCTCCCAGTCTGAGTAAGTTAAAGCCTTTGAAACTCAAACATTCTGAGGACAACACTGCTACTTCAAATGGCAGTAATTAAGTAACAGAAGATAAAACAAGTCAAGTGCGCAGCACAACGTGCCACTTGCCTCCATCCTGTCTATATGGCTCAGATTTGAAGCAGTGATACAGATTTTTTACCCAGTGTTCTCTCTGGAACACAAAGGTCAGAGAATGTTAAGCAAGGAACAGCCTCAGAACTCAATTACCACAATTCTTCAGTCTGTTCTGACAGCCTCTTTTTCTCTATCGTCCCTTAAAACTGGTTTCACTCTGTTCTACTTCTTCACTTTCTGTACAAACCTTAGGTGATTTCACCCACAACCATGGCTTTATCTACCATTCATAAACGTATAATTCTCTGTATCTCCAATTCAGATTTCTTTCTGTAACCTGACATTATGAATCAAACTATCTACTAAATGTCTCTACCTGTATGTCCCACAAGAAACTCAAACTTATTTTCTCCCCAAACCTGTTCATCTTCCTACATTCCCTAAAGGCACCATCCAAGGCAGAAACCTGAAGGACATCGAAGATTCCCCTTTTGTCCCCTTTTCTCCACTTTCAAGTCTTGCAGTAATCCATTCCAAACTTTAAGTCCATCTGCATCCCAAACATATCAGGAAGTTTACTGCCACAGTGTTTTTAAACACATTATTCCCTCTACCCAGAAAATCCTCCAGTTCCTTCTTTGCTTGACTAACTTCTCTCATCCTTTAGAACTGAGCTGAAAGATTATCTTTTTTACAAAACAAAATAATTAACATTTATTATGCACATCAGGTACTTTGGCCACCTGATGCGAAGAGCTGACTCATTTGAAAAGACCCTGATGCTGGGAAAGATGAAGGCAGGAGGAGAAGGGCATGACAGAGGATGAGATGGCTGGATGGCATCACCGACTCAATGGACAGGAGTCTGAGTAAACTCCGGGAGTTGGTAATGGACAGGGAGGCCTGGCGTGCTGCAGTCCATGAGGTTGCAAAGAGTCACACGACTGAGCGACTGAACTGAACTGAACACACAGTAGTATATTTTGTTTTATATCACTGTGCAAAATACTTTGTATACGTTGTCTAAAAACTCTTCTCCCCTCCCCCAAAATTCCATAACACTTCATATCTCTCATACATACACTTCTGCCTCACATTAGCATTTTGTGTATGTCTTATTTTTCTCACCAGACTAAAAGCTCTTTGATTGCCGGAGTCAGTTTTAAAAATCTTTATGCAGAATACCTCTGCCTATAGTAACTGTTCAACAAATAACTGATAGACAAACCTATAATTAAAAGAGCTATTGTTTTAATTACGTTTTCCTATTTACACGGATTTCTTCCCACCCGTAACAAACACTAGCCCCACTATCAGCAAACCACGGTTCCCAGGCCACAAACGGCCTTCTGATTAACTTATCAAACGTTCTCCCGGTGCTAGGCACTGGGAGAAATGCATGCTCGAATTTTTAGTAAAGGATTTCTGGTGTCTAAATTCAATCTAGTAATGACTCTCAAAACAGTATCAAACACTAGACTGTTCGAGTATGTGAGTCACGTGGCTCTGCAGTGACGACGATTTTCAGCGTGGCTTCAGAGTCAAGTAACAGACTACACTAGCCGTTCGTCGACTAATCCCCTAGGACTCGCCATGACCTGCCTCACCTAGCCATATCCTGTTCGAAGGTGCGGAGGAAAAGGGGGAAAGTGGCCACCCATTTTTCCTCAGACCTGGGCATCCTCCCAGCCCCTGCTTCCCCCTCGCCTAGGCTCACCCAACCCTCCGAGGGGGCGTGGCTCTCACCTACCAATCCGCCTACTCTCTCCCCGGGGGCTCGGCTAGCTTCTCCAAGGACCCTCCCCTCTCTGGACGGCCACGCAAATGCGGGACTGGAGTAAAGGTCTGCACAGCCACAGGCTAACCCCCCTCCTCTCACGACGACTCTGGACCCAGCCAGCTTGCCCTACTGCACGTTCCCTGGTCCTCACCTGCTCTGCGGACACCGCCCCCTTCCCCGTGCCGCTCCCGCTGCTCTTGCCGGCGCGACCGCCGTTCTCCGCCATCTTCACCGCCTGCTAAGCTTCCGGCCTTCGCGGCTCAGCCCCCTGCCCTGCGTCACGTCCGGTCTCGGAGTTACCGCCCACTCACCCCTGGCACCGGCACCTCCACCTCCAGGCCGCAGTTTTGTTCGGTTCCCGCGGATGATTTTGGCCATATCTTGATGTAGGACCTACTACCTATCCCGCCCACCCCGATGAATTCCACCTGTGGTGCTTTAACTTGTGCAACAGAGACGCTGCCCCTGGGAGGCGCGGGAAAGAATGGGTTAACTGGAAAGTGGGGCGCTGGTTGAGATCTGGGTGCCAGTGCCCCCCTGCCCACCACTGGGTGGTGAGAAACAAGGGAGGGTGAACTTCCCCTCAGAGATTCTGGTGGGGAAATATGCTTTGCGTCAATAAAACTGACTGTGCTGCACAGTCAGGGAGAGAAGCTGGGAAGACCAAGAAGTAACTCGGAGATGGCTTTTGAACTGCGGAAATATTAGTCTGAGGAAAAAGGCTTTAATTTAATGTGAGATCAAAGGCCTTTCCTCCATCTTCCCACTTTATGATCTCTTCCGGTAGCCCATAATTACCTATGATAAAGAATGTTTTGACCCTTTGGGAGGTTTTGCAGGGAGGGTCCTGATTCAGCCTCACAGTATGAAGAGAGAAGTCAAGGGATCTTAGAAATTTATTGCTTGAGAGAAGGGTTGGTGTCCTGATTTCTCACTTTCTTCAGGCTGGGCTTCATCATCAGGCCTCCTCACCAACTCCTGTCCCTTCTTTCGTGTCCTGGACTCCGGATACCTCGATTTTCAGTACTTTGTGCTCCACCCAGGTAACCTGTTTTGCTGTGCTCAGTTGCCTGGCACATAATAGATACTCAGTAAATGTTTGTTAAATGTATGGATGGTGGGAAACACTGGGGCATCAACCATCCACAGAAATATTTGATTAGTGGCTCATTATGCCATGGGTCATTGTGCCCTTTAAGAGTAAAATTAAAGGAAAGTCCAGCTTTCCTGTCTCCCTATTTTAGCCTCTTATCCTTAAACTTAGGTTTCCCCATGCTAGTCACTCTGAGGCTTGCCTATGCCATTTACAGACTCAGAACCATGGCCGCCTCATCTTCTTCCTCGGAACTGCCCCTGGTGGCTGTGTGCCAGGTAACATCGACCCCAGACAAGGAGCAGAACTTTAAAACATGTGCTGAGCTGATTCGGGAGGCTGCCAGACTGGGCGCTTGCCTGGCTTTCCTGCCTGAGGCATTTGACTTCATTGCACGGGACCCTGAAGAGACACGCCGCCTGTCTGAGCCACTGAGTGGGAACCTTTTGGAAGAATATACCCAGCTTGCCAGGTATCAAGGAAGGGGAGGGAGAGGTAGTTTCTTTTTGAGTAATGTCCTAGGATTGCCAGATATGAGGGTAGAACTTGAGAAGAGTTGTCAGTGTCCCCTCCCCCTCAGGGAATGTGGACTCTGGCTGTCCTTGGGTGGTTTCCATGAGCGTGGCCAGGACTGGGAGCAGACTCAGAAAATCTACAACTGTCATGTGATTCTGAACAACATGGGTGAGACTCTTTAGCCTGCCTCCTCAGGCAATTATACCTAAGATTCTCCAGAATTCTGTTTTCTCAACTGTTTCCTTGGCCAGGGGTTTTTGGGGGTATTTGTACTTCTGTTCCTAGTCTATAAGCTATCTCCTCTTTGGGAGGAGAGGATCTAAGCTGGCTTTCTAGGGCACCAGCACCGAGTATTTTTTTTTCCCTCTTACTCTAGGGTCAGTAGTGGCCACCTACAGGAAGACGCATCTGTGTGACGTAGAGATTCCAGGACAGGGGCCTATGCGTGAAAGCAACTCTACCATACCTGGGCCCAGTCTTGAGTCTCCTATCAGCACACCAGCAGGCAAGGTGGGCACTGTGAAAGGATGAGGGTAGGAGGGGAACAAGAGGGAAGGGAACAGGAATCCTTGAAAGACGTGGTAGAGGACAGAAAGCCCTAAGGAGTGGGGTAGCAGGGTCATGACCAAATGCTGTGACATAAGGGCAGGGGGGCTAAATAGGCTGGTTTTCATTCCAGATTGGTCTAGCTATCTGCTATGACATGCGGTTCCCTGAACTTTCTCTGGCATTGGTTCAGGCTGGAGCAGAAATACTTACCTACCCTTCGGCTTTTGGATCTGTTACAGGCCCAGCCCATTGGGAGGTAAGAGTATACTTCTTTGGAACATAAGGGCTTTTCTTACTTCATTCTCCTTCCTTGGTTCTACCAGTTAAAAGATTTTCTTTCTCCTTCCCAACTAGTGGGAAAATTCACTTTCCCAGATTGTTGCCTCTCAGAGTAGTAAATAATTCATAGGCAATTATCAGGATGGTCACAATGGGTAGATTGGGCTGTAATGTCCATGGCTTATCACTTCCCTACCAGCTGCTACATGTACTTAAGTGAACAGCTGTCTTCTCCATCCCTAGGTGTTGTTGCGGGCCCGTGCCATTGAAACCCAGTGCTACGTAGTGGCGGCAGCACAGTGTGGACGCCACCATGAGAAGAGAGCAAGTTATGGCCATAGCATGGTGGTAGATCCCTGGGGAACAGTGGTGGCCCGCTGCTCTGAAGGACCAGGCCTTTGCCTTGCCCGAATTGACCTCAACTATCTGCAACAGTTGCGCAAACAACTGCCTGTGTTCCAGCACCGCAGGCCTGACCTCTACGGCAATCTGGGTCACCCACTGTCTTAAGACTTTTGACTTCTGTCCACTGAGACCTCCATTGTGAGCTGGTGGTGTTGTGACTTGTAGGCAGGACCCAGGCGCAGCTTCCCTCATTTGGAGAACCTTGTCTCTTGATGGAACACAGGCTCAGCTTCTTGGAAAAGAAGAAACTTTCACCTGAGCTCAGATTTCAGTTTCAGAAAGGTGGAATTTAATATAGTCACTGTTTATTTCATGAAAACTGAAGTTATGCTGAGGGCTGAGCAGCACTGGCATTGAAAAAAAATATATAATCATCATAAAGTCTGTGTCTGAATATCTCTTTTGGGAGCTGAAAGGGGAGGTGGTATTGTACCAGCTGGACTAGGCTCCAGTTCTAGGCCTCCTGGCTTATTCAACATGCCTCCCTACCTAAAGAAAAGTGCAACACTCAGTGCATGTCCCAGCCCCACGCTCCCAAGCTTGGGAGTGGGAGTGAGGGTAGAGGATGGGGAAAGACAAGGAAGAGAGGCATTGCTACCGCATCACTTCACTCTCACCTGTGATGCCCTTTGCCCAAGCCAGAAGAAAGCAAAAGGGGAAAGGGCTGCAGGGTACATTATTTATTTTCACTTGAACATGGAAAGAAAGTGTCACACTCCCCCTTCCCCTTTTCAGGGGGAGTGTATTCTAACCAGCAACCGCTTCTCCATCCACCCTGTGTGTGTGTGTGTGTGCGCACACACCACAGTTGGGACTGACTAGGCTGACCTAGTCCTCTTACCTATTATTCCTTTGAAGAGAGTTTGACAGAGAGGGAAAAGGAAGGAGCCACACCAGGCAGAGGTTTCAAGCCATGGAATGGAGGAAACGAGGCAGAGAGGAGCAGCACCAGAGGCCAGGAGAGAGTGGAAAGGGCCACAGCTTCTTTGTTTTTTAAAAATTCTATAATTTGGGAGAGGGTGGTGATTAATTTCCAAAATACACTTCAGAGTCCCACCTACCACACAGCTCCCTACTGACAGCCCTTTGGTTTTTCAGACAAAGTTTAAGAGCCCTCATAAAGCCAGAAGTACTGATAACCCCTCAATGCACCCCAAAAGCAGTGATCACTTCAATCCCTTACAAAGACTATGACCTATAGACTTTGCTTCTCCCTACACATTTCTTACGGCTCAGTGGCAAGGTGACTGTAGAGACACAATGAGGGGGTAAGTGGAAAAGGAACAAAGGGAAGCCAGGCACATGGGTGCAGGGAGGGGTGGGGGACACCACTTCCATTTTTCTTTTGTCTTTTCCTTTAAAAAAAAAAAAAAAGGCAGGGGTGTGATTGGTTGGAAGGGTAGAGAACAAACCCCAGAACAGTATGTAAGCTCCAGAGGTGGGCGGTGAGAAGTCCCCAGAGAAGTGAGAAGGGGAAAAAGGTCAGGGCAATGCTTGCAGCATCAAGTTCCTCAGGAGTTTCTGTCGGCCCAGCTCATAGTCCTCCTCGTCCACATTCACCAGCAGCTTAATGGCTTCGTGGCCCACAGCCTGCTTGAGGGAGTCTGTGATAAAGACACCTTTAAGTGCCTCTAGTAACGAGCCATTGATGTAGTCGCGCCAGAATGCATCGAGGTAGGTGAGCTCAGAGAACTTGATGTCACAGATGATGGAGCCCAGGTCCCGGGACTTGAGGATGGTGTTGGCCTGGTTAAAGCGCTCAAACTGGCGCTCAAGTGGGTCCTGCTTGTTAGAAAAGACGTTGCCCTGCAGAGCAGTTTCATGCTGGCAGTATTCAGCCCGAACCCGCAGTCTGATGTCTGTGGGGAAAAGAAGACACACAGAAGAGATTGCAGTGAGAGCTGAGTCTACACCCAAGTTTTGAAAAGTTGAAAAGAACGGCAGAGTAGCACAGTTGGGAACAACACCTGACAGCTTCTCTACCTCTTCCCAGGACTAGTTCTTTTCTATGAAGCTCTGAAATCCTTGCCTCAATTCAAGAGGTTCCCTTACATGGGACATGCCCAGGTCAGATTATTTCCATCACCCACAAGTAGCACCTTGATTCTAAGAGATTTTCCTAATTAACAGAAGTTCACTTTAATATTCTATCATGACTTGAGTCATACTACAATAAGGATGTCCTAAGAGCATCCTTTTCATCTAGTTATTACTTAGAAAGAGTTGACATGTACTCTGCCACAAAGACAGAGTTCTCCACCCAGAGACTGTAACATTCAACCTCACTGTGCAACAGCAGTCAAAGTGAGCCTCGCTCTAAATAGCCTAAGCTGCCCAGTGTTCTGAGGCTTCCCAGGTGGCGGTGGGGGGAAAGAACCCAGCTGCCACTGCAGGAGATACGAAGAGACAGGGATTGGGAAGATCCCCTGGAGAAGGAAATGGCAACCCTCCAGGATTCTTGCCTGGAGAATCCCATGGACAGAGGAGCTTGGTGGGCTACAGTCCAGTGTTCCAAAGAGTCGGACACGACTATAAGCAACTCAGCATGCCCAGTATTTCAGCAGTTCTATTTCCCCTCCAGTCTACTCCGCCTCTAGAACCCTTGAACTTTCTCACCGCATGTCTGCTTCTCCTTGGGATCTGGTGTCACTGACTTCCGGCGTTTCCGCTGGCTCCCAAGTGTGGCTCTCCCTCGAGCTGGCCGCTTGCTACACATCTGAGGGCCCGAAGCAGGGCAGCACACCACAGGATAGTGGGGAGGCACTGACCAGAGGGAAACAGGGAGACACAGCAGGGGAAAAGCAGAAACAGAGACAATTCACTTGGAATGTGGAGGGATCATTCAGACTCAGCACTACAGCAGTATCAATAATGGGACTTGAAAGGCAGACACAATATGGGAACCATTATAGGACCTAGATGAAGCATTAACACCTCATCTGATTTTGAAGGAGGAGCAGATGTGGGAGGACAGTGTCCTTTCATTTAGGCTGGCAAAAGATGGGTCCAGCATCCTCTTTCTTGATTATGGAAATTAGGGAGAGTTAATATCTCACCTGTTTTAGGGGGGTGGGGAGGCCTCGGTTCTGGGTCGCTGAGGGCTCTGGGTGTCACATAGCGAACTGATGTCTCCTCCAGGTATTTGTCTACAAGATCAGGGCACACTGTAGGGGGAGAGGGACTCACTCAGGAGAAGATACACCCTTCCCTTCTCCTAGTCCAATCCTCCAATGCACCTCGAAACGTCCTTCTCAGGACTCCCCGGAGTCAATGCCTCCTTCTGCCTGGACGCCTACGCTGCTGACTCCGGGCCGCCCACAGCTCTCCCCTGATCCCAGGGTCCCAGCCCCAAGTGCACCCTCACCAGCCCGTCTCCGCTTGAGAGTGACGTAGGGCAGCAGGTCATGGCGAGTGATGATGCGCAGCAGCTGCAGCACCTGGCGGAAGTTACTCTCATCACAGCGGCCCTGGCGCTCCAGCGCCAGTAAGAAGTCACGTCCATTTCGGATGAGGCCACGCTCGTGGTCATCAATGACGTCAACAAAGAGGAAGGAAAGAACACGCACGTCTCTGTGTGTCAGGTGGGTGCCCACGATGTCAAACATGCGGTGCAGGCTGTACAGCCCGTGCTCCTGCTCACCGTGCTCTTCGGGCCACACCTGGCTTGCCCTCCGCTTTAGGCCCGCCATGCTGGGGGCTCAGGTACACAGTGCTTTCCAGAATCCCTGCTCAGCAGCTGCAATCCCCACTATACTGTAAGGACAAGGAAAGAACCTGTGAACCACTCAATGTTAGGAACTAGTCTTAGCCGATCCTATATTCTCAGAGGCTAACACAATGCCTGGCACTGTGTAGTGCTTAATGAGCATTTATTAATTTTTACAAAGTTGTTGATTTTTTTGGCTCACTGTGCAGCATGCAGGATCTTATGTCCCTTGATCAGGGATCGAACTCACATCCCTTGCATTGGAAGCATGGACCCTCAACCACTGGACTGCCAGGGAAGTGCCTGTAAAATATTTATTAAAAAATAAAGCACAGAGCTCTCTATATTCAGCAGATAGTGCCCTAAGTCCAGATCTTACTAGAGAAAGATAGTCACATCTGCTAAGGAAGACTCACTAATTTGCAAGTTTAGTGTTACATATTCAGCAGACATTGTTGCGATTGTTGCTCTGGCCTCCAAAATACTGTTTTTGGTCCTGTGTGCTCTCCCTGACAGTGCCCCTGATCAATTCATCCCTTAAATGAAAGCAAAATGAAGAGAAGTAGAAAATTCACTCTAAATTCTAACACAGAAGCTGCATCAGATAAACTTAGGGGCTGACAGCAGGGAAACTGAAAGTCTGAACTAGTTTTAATTCTGCCCATATAAACTGTAGCTACGTGACCTTAAGTAAGTCACTTAGCTTGAAAGCCTCAGTGTCCCCATCTACAAAACAAGGAGGAAAGACTACTCCTCAGAGTTATTAAGAATCCAGTGAGAATATGCACATAAAATCACCGTAAAACTTTTCTAACTGGTTAGGAGATTTCAAAGAGACAAGCATCCTTGGCCTCTGCAGACCAGACTCATCCCTTCACAGACCTATCCTCATTTCTCCTACAATCAAATCAAGTCCAGGAGAATAATAACTGCTGAGAAAGTTAATCAAATATCCACCAAAACTCATGGATTTAAATCAACAAACATCACTACGCTCCTACACTGAGCATTCGTGGAATTCTCCTATGCCACCTGTATTCTCCTGATGGTCACACACCATTTGGATCTATGCCACTGTCTAACCTTTCCTCATGGTTGTCGTTTACCAATCCCCCGTCAATGACCAAGCACAGTCCTACATTTATGATGCATTTTGGCATTTGATTCACACATTTCCTCCATCATTGTGGGTAATGTCAGTGACCCAGCTAAAAACCAATCCTCAAGTCAAACAGCTTTCATCTCTAGCCACTCATATTTACTACCCTACCAAGTACCACCCAATACTACTACACCCTCTGACCACAACCTCCAATCACCCAAACAATTATAAATTCCTGTTGATACTACTTTCTATTTCCTAAATTTGCCTCACCTTTCCACCCCCCTACTACCATCATGCTGGTTCAGGTCCCAATAATCTCTCACCTGGATTACTGCAGAAGCCTCTTTAAGGGCTCTCCTTACAACCAATCTTAACCTGTCTAAATCCATCCCCTACATCCAGCTAGATTATCTAAAATGCACAACTGACCACATCACTTTTCATCTTAACACCTCTCCACAATTCTCTCCTTGAGTTTCCCAGGTGGTGCTAGTGGTAAAGAACCCACCTGCCAACGCAGGAGACATAAGAGATGTGGGTTTGCTCTCTGGATCAGTAAGATCCCCTGGAGGAGGACGTGGCAGCCCACTCCAGTATTCTTGCCTGGAGAATCCCATGGACAGAGGAGCCTGGCGGGCTACAGTCCACAGCGTTACAAAGAGTCAGACACGACTGAAGTGAATTCACATGCACAATCCTCTCCTTACCAATAAGAATACTCCAGATTCCTTACCCAACACACCAAACCATCCAAGATCAGGTCTTTGTCACTTTTTATTTCTCTAACGTTAATCATTAGTCTATAGTTCACATATATCACACAACTCATTTCTCCATAACTATCTTTAGACTATTCTCTTTGCCTGAGTGGCCCTTCCCTTCTTTTCCATATGCCCCATTACACCTTTTTTCAGATGGCTAATTCCTACTCATCCTTTAAGAATCAGTTCAGGGACTTCCTTGGTGGTCCAATGGTTAAGAATCTGACTTCCAAAGCTGGGGACACAGGGTCAATCCCTGATGGAGAACTAAGATCCTACATGCCACAGGGCAACTAAGCCCATGTGCCACAACAGACGATCCTGTGTGCCTCAGCTAATACCCCACGCAGCCAAAAATGAAATAAATAAATACTAAAAAAAAATACTAATAAACAAATACTAAAAAAAAAAAAAAAAATCAGTCCAGATGCCATCTTCAAATTCATTCTCTACAGCCCATGCTGGGGTTAAGTAGGCCTCTTCCAAGTTCCTATGGAACACTGTACATATATTTCCCTTAAACCATTTATCAGAGGGTACGAAAATTACCTGTACGCCTATCATATCTTAAGCAACTCAAGTAGAGGGACTAGGTCATATTCATCTTTATAGCTATAGTGCCGAGCAATGGACAGGGCTTGGCATATACTAGGAGCAACCTGCTGTTGAAATGAACTGAACCTCCAAGAGATCTCCACAAGCAATACCAGTTAAGAATAAACTCACTTAAGTCCAAGAGTAAGAGGACCCCATTAAAAGTACACGCAGCTCAGGTAACATGCATATTCTCTAGCGTTCCCCATACTGTAAAACTACCACTACCATAGCAACCTACTCAACAATAATACAGGCTGTTCTGTCCATTTTATACTCCAAGAAACTGAGGCTATGTTAAAAGGGAGAATAAAATGATAAACTACTTCAGAAGAGTCAAGCAACTGTAGACTCAGAAAACTGAAGAGCAAGTAGGACCTGGTCTTCTCTTTTAATCCTGAAACAAATGCACAGAGAGACTCACACCCTTAAGAAAACGGGAGGTCCAACCTGAAATCACCTAGCCCTGTGACATGGGTTCAGAATGTGGACAGGAAACACAGCCCACATCTAGTTATGAGAACCAGACATCCCACCCAAAGCATGGGAAACAACTGGGAATATGGCTACTCAACTGTTGACTGGTTTTCCTCGTTTCTTCCTCTCGTTTCCCCTGCTACAGTCACTGGCTACAAATAGAGGGGCCTGAAGGAAAACAACTTCTTGCTCATAGCAGAAGGCTCACATGAGAAAACTGAGCCTCCTTAGAGCCCCTACAACTTCGCCTTGTTCCTATCCCACCTGTTCCCCTTGGCCAGCTGTCTATTCTGTGGATCCCAGAAAAAAACAGATGGGCAGGTTTCACATTCAACCAATCAGAAAAGTAGGCTGCTCCAGAGTTCCCTAGTTCAAAGTGTCCTGACTATAAACCCCAGGAAATTGTCCCCACATACCTGGTCACTGGAAAATGAAGCAGAATACAAGAAAGCCCTGTGGTCCTAACTATATATCAATGGATGCAATTCTACGATAGACCTCAATTCTGAGGGTTACATCCCTAGATCTGAGGGGGAAACAGCCACTGTTAAGTCGTAGATCCTAGGCTGGGTCAAAGTGACAGGATTTATCAGAGCTTCTAGGTCAGTGGTTCTCAATCAGGGCAATTTTGCCCACCAGGGGACATTCAGCAATGTCTGGAGACTTTTTAGATCGTCATGAATGGGGAGTGGGAAGTGAGGGTGGTAACGGAGGGCGCTGCTGGCATGCAATGAGTAAATGCAATGGATAATGCCAGACATCCTATAAAGCACAGGATGGCCTCTTACAACAAAGAATTATCTGATCCAAAATATCAATAATGCTAAAGATGAGAAATCCTATTCTAGATGGAGCATGATGAAGGGTCAAAAGAAGAGACAGCACTGTCACTTGCCATCTTCTATCTGGAGAAGGAAGTCATCTGGTCCCTCCAACCAAAACCCAGCAAACAATATTCCAGAAGAAGAGCCAGTCAGACAAAGACTCATTTAACTTAACTAAGGAGTTTCATCCTGCTCCAGCTTTGGCTTCTCTATCACCTGCTGCTGCCATTTAGGTGAACAGCAGGGACAGGGCTACACTCCCTTCCACCCCATCCCAGGAGGTATAATCTGACCTAATTCAATCTAAATTGCTGTGAAGATTAGAGAAATGCCATCCTCTGCAAGACAGAAAGGACCCTGCACTGAAACCTTGCAACCATCTTTAAAGTCCCCAAATGAGATCAAGAGCAGACCCTTCTTTGTTAGGCTGCTGAGCAGACTTACAGCACTTATGCAATAAAGCAAAATGTACAAGAGGGAGAAGTTTCCCAAGGCCATGCTTGTCCTTGGGAGAAATGTCAGGAGGCTGACATGCAGGCTAATAGGCAGCCCTCCCCACTTAATTATCATCTGTGATGGCGAGTTCACTCACTCAGCAATCCACATGCGGGTTCCAAGAATCTAACTTCAGCACTCAAAGAACGTGGCCAACTTCCTCTTAAACCAAAATATATTCAGCTTACTGTGGCAGTGAATCGAGGGAACTACGCAGAAATTATACAGAGATTCTAGATGAAAAGTATCAGAGCAGTGAGGAGAATGTACATCCTCCAAACAGAAGATGAGGAAGAACTTCAGAATCTTGGTGCCTGAAATACTGCCAGACAGCAGAGACAACACTCCAGTAAACAAGAGTCCTGATCCTGCAGGCTGGTTTGGGTCTATCTGGGAGCCTAACATCTAGATCACCCCGGAGGGGTTCCCGAGACTAATCCTTTATTCTGATGAATTGCTGCATTTCCGGGCACTGTAGGAGTTTTTATTGTTTGTTTTCTTTAGGTAGGCACAAGCCAGCCAAGGGCCAACAGTCTCTATGTATCTACAGGCCTTCCTCTCGATTAATTGTTGTCTGTTAGGTTTCTACTCCCAAGCAAAGTCTAGTTTCATTCCAACCAGGAATGAGATCTGTATTTTTTGAGGTATTTGATTTTCTCAGAAGCCCTTGGAAGTCATGTGGAAGAAATTAAAGAGAGTGATGTCTTAAAATGAAAACAACAGTAGTTTCATCCCAACAGAACTGGAGGTGTCTGACTCTCTCACAAGCCCTTTTGAGAGGGAAAATCTGAGAAAGGGTGATGTCTTAAAACTTGAAATATAAAGGATATGGAAAAACCTTAAAAATGACTAAAACTACATAAAGAAAGAGCTTTCTTGCTGGTAGGACCCAGAAAATGTAACCAAATATCTGGAAGTCAGAATTACAAAGTATGTTTTCAAAATGAAACTTCCAAAACAACTAGGAGAAAGAGTAAGCTGGAAGAAAAGCCTGCCCGCAGCAGCCCGCAGCAGGTGTCTCAGCAACCCTCCAAGGCAACCTTGGGAGACACTGTGCTAGAGTACAAAATTCCACATGTTTACAAATGTTTCTCTCAGAGCTGACCAAGACAACTAGACAGTGACAAAACAGGGCTGGAGGCTGGTCCTAAGACACCTAATTTCTGTTCTCTTTTCCCTCCTATCAGTTTCCAGCGACCTAAAGAGACAACGACTGTAACAAATCTTATGCACTTGGTTGGGTGAGTGAAAACCCATTTTTCCTGTCATCTACTCCATTACTGCACTCAACCCTCAATATGTCATTTCCATTCCCTTTCATTGTTTGAAAACAAACAAAAAGTTCCAGACTTACCTCTGCAGGAAACTTAATTTCCCAGGTCTCTTCCTAGCACAAGATTCAAAGCCAGCAGCAAAACAAAAACAAATAAGGGGGGAAAGTGTCAATTTTCAAGCTTTACTTTGACACCTCAAAGGCCCAAAGAGTCAATTTCAGCTGCAAAAATATACAGACAAGCCTAAAGCTATTTCAATTGTAATGATACACTCTAAGCTAAATGGGAGAACTCACTTCCAACAAAGTCCCCAGGCTTTCCTAACCTTCTATTACCCAATTCACTAAACAATACCAACTCTGAGAATGTCCAGTCTCAGTGGTTTACGCAAAAAAGTCCCAAATTTAACAACTTGTAGGGGGGAAACCAATTATCCTCTGACACCTCACTCCTCACTCTCTTGTGAGGCCCACCTACTTTGTTATACTATCAACACTGACTTCATCTTTAGATGAACCAGGAGGAAAGTGGTTACAGCGAAAGGCGGCACCTTCTTTTCATCACTTCACTTGAGAGACCGCAACTATCCTCCAAATTCTGTCTTCACTCTTTCCCTTACCTAGTACACAGTGAGAACGAAAAACCCACTGGGGCAGGATCCACTCAAACACCTACATTTCACCGGGAACATTTTTTTATACACGGGTACTGACCCTCCCTCCCAGCACTAAACAGCAAAATAAACAATCTGGAAACTAAAGCGCTCATTTAATTAGCACGGCTGCCCAGATGCCATCCTGCGTTTTCTGATCCCTTTCTCAGACTTCAGAGCCTTGACTTCAGCATACAGAGGCCCAACACGGCATGCATGTTTCCCCATTCCGACATCGATAATTACTTAAAACTAGGAAAGTCCTTTACTCCTTCCACACAACAGCGATACCAGGGTCCGCCTTGCCCCTTCTTTTCGTAACCAGGAAAAACAAGGGTGCTTTGGGAAATCCAGCTGAACCTTCATCCAACCCCAGTTCTCTAAACCCACAAGACCATTCCCTTTCCCCTCCCACCCTAGGAAAAGCTAAAAGGCCTGGCAATTAGAATTGGCTGCAACTGATGCTGCTTAACTCTGCTCTCTCTTCCTTTCCACAGGGGAAAGGGAAACCCCTGAACCTCTATCATTCGTGCAGCTCCACTGTCCTATCTCCCATCCCATTCCCCTTCCTCCCAAACTTTCCTCCTAGTCTCTCACTTTCTCCATTACCTCGTTACACCGACACGCTCTCCAGTCCCCAAACCTCCGTTTTCTCCTTTTCCACCCAAATTCTCCCCTAGGCCCTTCCCCCTCCCACCTCCAATTTAACACCTTCAGAACCTCCCCCCAGACGTCTCAAACCCAATCTTCACCTCTCACCTCCCCACTACAGCCCTAACGCGAGTCCAGCTCTTCTCCCCACCACTTGCCACAAGCCCCCTTCTCCTTCACACCCTCAGCCCCTCCCTCCCGCTCCTGCCCCCTTGGCCCGGCGGGCTCGCAGCCCCACTCCCCACCTCGGCCTCTCTAACACCCCCAGCCCGGCCCAGCCTCGGCCCTTGTTTACGCCCCTCCCCTGCCCCACTCCTCCGCCTCGACCCTGCCTTCCCGCACAGTTGCCACCTCCCCCGCACGCCCCCTCGGCCGCTCCCCTCCCCCACCTCGCAGCGTCCCGTCACCTCCCTCTCCTGAGGTTCTCAAGCTGGACGTCGCCACCGCCTCCCCCTCCACTTTCCTTCCCCAAGCCCTTCGCGGCCCCGCCCGGCCCCGCCCCGTCCCGCTCGACTCCCCCTCCCCACTCCGGCCGCCCCGCCGCCTCACTCTCGGCTCAGGTTCGGCGCCGCCATGTTGGATCCATCCGCGCCGCGCTCCCGGGCCTGTCTCACGGCGCCGCATCCGGGCTCCAGCCGCCGCCGCCGCCGCCGCCGCCGCCACCGCGGGCGTGGGGGAGGGGAGAGGCGGGCGGGGGTGGCTGCATCCTGAACACCGCCTCCCGGAACCTGGCCGGTTAGTGGCGGCTTCGAGACCATAGTGAGGCATGAGCCGGAGTAGCCATGCTAGGTGAGGGCAGCCTGGCAGCGGCATTAAACAGGGAGTGGATAGCTTCACTTTGGTACCGGAGACTAGAGATTGGCAGCCATCTTGCTTTGGGGCAAGCTGGCAACGCACGTTTTTCTTCTCTACGGCTTTAGGGCGGTAGTAAGGCCTGTGAGAGGTTGCACTCTCTAGTGTGGAAACGTTGGTGGGACCCGAGCTGGCTGGTGTCGACCTCAAGATCCACTGACAGACTGCGACTGGCAGCCATGACGCAGAAGGGCGGAATGTTACGAGGGTCCGATTGCCCTACGAACTTGGGGGAAGGTTCACGGTCTGGGTTTGACCTTTGCCCTGAGCTTCCTGATAACCCGGACGTTCCGTAAACTTAGGTCCGGAACAGAAATCACTGGTCTGTTGCCCTCTCGGATTTCACTCTTTGAGCATTTGCTTTTTGAGCACTCGCTTCCTGAAGGAAGTGTCACCTGAGCTGAATCCTGGACTGTTGGGAATTGGGGGGTGGGAGACTGGGTACCTTCTGGAGCTGCCAGCAGTATGGTATGGCTAAAGAGGGGTAAATAGATGAGTTCTGTGAGGTTGGGAGGGGCTAGTTTACGCAAGGCCACGTAAATTATTTTCCTAAGGATAATGAATAGGTTTTGAAGAGTCTTAGCTGAGGTGTAAACAAATACATTTGCATTTTAAAAGATCAGGGGTAGCAATGGGTAGAATGAATTGGAGGGGGCGAAGTTAGACCCAAGAACGGTTAGGACGCTCTTATCCCGAAGAGAGATCACAGTGGTCTGGCCTGTAAAAGGGTGTGTACCGATGGTGGCGGGGGAGGGTGGGAATGATCCGAAATGGATATGAGGCCGAGGGAGGAATCCAAGGTTTTTCTCGGTGTTCTGGCTTAGGCACCTAGGGACTAATGATGCCATTTTCATTATTTGAGGTCGGGGAAGGTGGGGGAGAGAATGAGTTTTAAGTGCCTGTGGGATATCCGTTAGACAATGGAATGTTACATAATGTGGGTTGGGAGTCCAAAAGGAAAGTTTAGTGTGTGTTGTTGAAACCATGGAAGTGGATAAGATGGCCTAGAAAGAGGAATACCTGCATTTAAGAGATGAGGTGAGGAAAGAGGGAAAAAGAGGACACCGAGAAGGGACAAGTAGAAAGAAGAAACCAGAAATATCAAGGAAATTGGTCAGTATTAAAGCAGAAAAAAAAAAAAAAATCGCGTTAAGATGTGGACTACAATGTGTCCGTTGGATTTTGCAACAAGTAAGTCATTTAGTAACTTTGGAGAAAGCTGTTTCAAAAATATGGTGGGGTAGAAACAACGAGGTAAATTGAGTTACTAGAAAGGCACAATGTATAAAGACAATTTTCATCACAATGTTAATGGTAAAAAGGGGATAGCAGCAGGGGATAGCATATGGGAGAATTTCACAGAAAAGGAAGGAATTTTAGATAACTGTGGGACAGCCAGATAGAATTGTCCAAATGACAGTTGAATGTACGAATCTAAAACATGGGAGAAAGTTATATTAAGTTGGAAAAAAAAAAAGCAAGTGCAAAAGAATACACGCATATTTATACAAGTATTAAAAAATGAGTTATGAAATGGGCTTGGGAGGGATGAAACATACTTTTTATTTTAGATTCATTTTTACTGTTTGAATTTGTTTTACTGTGTACATAACATACATTACTTTTATAGAAAGCTGCTTTTTAAAAACTCCAATGATGTATAGGCCAGAAATTCTGAATCATGGACATTAGAGTGGTTGTTGAAGCCATAGATTTGAATACGCTCCCCCAGAGAGCAGCAGAGGGCTATGCAGAGGCCTTGGTGAAGTCTAGCACTGAAGCCGTAAGTAGAAGAGCCCTTGGAGAATCTTTGGAAAGGAACAGCCAGTGAGGAAGAAAAAACCCTGGTTCCTAGTTGTCACAGAATTAGAAGGAAGAGAGTGTGTCAAGAGGAGAAGTTGTCGAAAGCGTCAGCTATCCCCAGAAAGGCAGCTAACAGGGAAAGTTAAAAGCTATCTCCAAACTCAGGTTTCCAGGAAACTTGGCATAAAGGTAAAATCCATATCTTGAACCTTCACTAGATATTATTGAAATTCAACGTCTGTGCTATTCCATCATTATATGTCACAGCTGACAACCCCAGTCTTTCAATGCGTCTTCAAATAAACACCAGCCAATTCTTGCACCATGAATGTTTTCACATCAAGAATGCTTCCTCTCCCATTCTTTATTAAAGCCCTTAGGCTGCCATCAAGAAAAACTTGTGTTGCCAGAAATGGTAAAGTTAAGGAATTGAAAGTAGGAGTATAGGTTGAGAAGACCAAGAACTAACTACTGATCAAGTGGATTTTCCTAAAACCACCCAGATAGGAGGGCTTCCCAGGTGGCACTAGTGGTAAAGAACCTGCCTGCCAATGCAGGAGACCTAAGAGACACAAGTTAGAAACCTGGGTCAGAAGATCCTCTGGAGGAGGGCATGGCAACCCACTCCAGTATTCTTGCCTGGAGAATCTCAGGGACAGAGGAGTCTGGCTGGCTACAGCCCATAGGGTCTCAAAGAGTCGGACGACTTAAGTGACTTAGCACATACATACACATACCCAGTTTGGCACAGAGGGATTATTTAATAGGCACAGGAGTTTTCAGTAAGCAGGAGGGATAAAGGACAGTAGAGCCAAATGGTATAAGCTTCAGAGAAGGAGTTTTTACAAGAGGATGAGAGCATGATCATCTGAAAGTAGCGGTGAACTAAGGAGAAGCATGGTCCCCTGCCCCCGTTTCCTGCAGGATTGGGAAGAATAAACAGTCTCTACTTTACAAGGTTGAAAGGAAGAGATATCCATTAGAAAAAGCCAAAACTGTCTCTCCCCTCTTCACCACCACCCCATACTGGAACTCTTCCCTTGTGAACAGCCTGCACTCCATCCTCATTTTCTTAAGATTACTCTTTTTCCTAGAGTAAGAGTCATCAGGGCAGAGGTTGCTACCTGTAATGTATGATATGGGGATGTGCCCCCACCCACATAAGCTCATAAAAGAGACAGACAGGCACTACTTACAATTGAATCGTATTCTCTCCCTATCCATATTAGGAAGTGGTTTGATGCCTAGCAATCTTGACATCATGGTGGGAATTCCTTTCCAGGAGCCCATCTCTCTTCCAAACTTAAGCCAACCCCATTTAGAGGATTAGAGAAGAGAGGCCTTCTCTACTGCTGTGGTGTCTTATCTGCTCAGTGCAGCCTCTGGGGAGATGACCTATCACCCTCTTCACTCACAATGGAAAGATAAAGAAAAGGACTGGAATTTTTCTTCATTAGGCCTGCAAAGTAATCCCTCTTCCTGTATAGGACTATACCTAATCCTTTTCCCTAGGGCCAAACCTTAACTAAATTTTACAGATTCCAGACATTGAGACAATCGCCTGGCCAGCTGTTCCTAAATTAGTCCATTCATGACTGCATTCATGACTGTAGGAATGTTTACTTTTGGGGGTGGGAGCTGGAAATACACTCTTAAAACATGAAGACTTGGGAATTCCCTGGTGTTCTAGTGGTTAGGACTCCACACTTCCACTGCAGGGGGCACAGTTTCAATCCTTGGTCAGGGAACTTAATATCCCACATACTGCACTGCATGGCCCAAAACAAACAAAAAAAAACACACATGAATCCTCAGGACTTTCCTGGTGGTCTAGTGGCTAAGATCATAATGCCCTTAACAGAAGAGAGCTAAGTAGATTTCCGGAGGTGAAATGGAATAAATGCTAACCAAACCAAGGAGACTGGCACTTATGCCCAGCACTGAGAAAGAAATATTTCAAACAGTAAGATTTTTTTTTGTTCAGTCGCTCAGTGATATCAGTCTTTGCGACCCCATGGACTGCAGCACACCAGGCCTCCCTGTCCATCACCAACTCCCGGAATTTACTCACTCAGGTCCACTGAGTCTGTGATGTCATCCAACCATCTCATCATCTATCATCCCCTTCTCATCCCACCTTCAATCTTTCCCAGCATCAGGGTCTTTTCAAATGAGTCAGTTCTTCGCATCAGGTGGCCAATGTACTGGAGTTTCAGCTTCAGCATCAGTCCTTCCAATGAACACTCAGGACTGATTTCCTTTAGGATGCACTTTTGTTGTTGCTGTTAGTTGTAGCTAAACAGTTGTTTCCCTTTTGCTTGAACTGTATGTCATCTCTACAGTTAAAGCAAAAACTTCATCTCTTGTCTAATGTTCTTTTCCCACCCTCTCCTTACTTCAACTAAAAACTCAAAAAAACTCTCTGAGAAGATTGAGAACCCTATATAGGACTCTGTTGTTCCTCCTCCTTTCATGTCCCTTTCTTTATATTCATCCCTGTCTCTTCCTTGGAGCCTCAACTGAGAGAACATCCCTCCAGCTTTCAGGCAGGCCCCCAGGGCTGGGGGAGCCTGGTGGGCTGCCATCTCTGGGGTTGCACAGAGTCAGACACGACTAAAGCAACTTAGCAGCAGCAGCAGCCTCCAACTGGACCCTGGTTTCCATTCTTTTCTACTTCTCAATACACTCTGTTCCCACAATTATCTCTTCTTCCTTTCGAATCTTTAAACAAACATCCTTCAGCTACCTTTCACATGATCCCATTTCCAGTATGCCCTGCACTTAATTCATTGTAATTTTCAGTGATTAGAAAAGCCTTTTTTTCTGTGCTTAAAAAAAAAAAAAAAATCTATTTGTAACTTGCATTTATTGGCCCTGTCTTTTTTCCTCTGGATCAACACATCAGAGCTAAATGTCAGCCCTTCAGAGACCTACTATCATCTCCCTACTAAAGCATTTTTTTCAAAGTCCAATGTTACTACCACTTAAAATTATAGTAGATCTCTCATCTTTCTTAATCTGAATGCTCTATTGAGATTGCTTGTCTCAGTCTATGCTGTTCCCATTTCTGCCAGATTAAAATCTCTTTTTGAGCCAGACATTTCCTTAAATAATTCTATACCCTGTTAGTAACCCATTGTCACAAGTATACTCTTGACGCTTCCAGGCCCACTCTGATCCCTATGTCATTGCCTGGGCTTTACTCTTGAACTTTATCCTACAGTGACTTGCTGACCCGACAATCCTCTCTAGTTCTTGGTTCCCCATTAACTCTAAGCTGCTCCAATTACTCATTTTCATCTTCACCTAAAGCATCATGTTAGCTAATTTCAGTTGTACTTCTAGTTCGGTCGCTCAGTCGTGTCCAGCTCTTTGTGACCCAGTGGACTACAGCATGGCAGGTTTCCCTGTCCATCACCAGCTCCCAGAGCTTGTGCAAACTCATGTCCATCAACTTGGTGATGCCATTCAACCATCTCATCCTCTGTCATCTCCTCTCCACCTGCCTTCAGTCTTTCCCAGCATCAAGGTCTTTTCCAATGAGTCAGTTCTTCACATCAGGTGGCCAAGGTATTGGAGTTTCAGTTTCAGCTTCAGCATCAGTCCTTCCAGTGAGTATTCAGGACTTATTTCATTTAGGATTGACTGGTTTGATCTCCTTAGAGTCCAAGGAACCCCCAAGAGTCTTCTCGAACACACAGTTCATAAGCATCAATTTTTCAGTGCTCAGCTTTCTTTATAGTCCAACTCTTACATCCATACATGACTACTGGAAAAACCATACATTTGATTAGACAGACCTTTGTTGGCAAAGTAATGTCTCTGCTTTTTAATATGCTGTCTAGGTTGATCATAGCTTTTCCTCCAAGGAGAAGAAAAGGTTAGTTTCTAACCTAGCTGTAAGCCTTTAGCTAGAATCCCAGTGTCTCCTGGCTCCTGAATAGGAGAGTAGAGGCCACAGTCAGCTACTGAATCCTAAGGATTTGCTGTCTAACATTCTCCTTAACTTGTTTCCTTCATTTGCCACCTCTGACCTTCACTAACAAGACTTTGGGTAACTCCATTAACTTCCCTGAGCTTGTTTTCTCATCTGTAAAAGGAGCATATATATAAAATAACATTCATGTCATAGGTCATTGTTTTAAAGATTATATTAAATAATATATATGAGCTGTCAACACAGGGCCTCGCTCATTGTAAACATCAGATAAATGTTACCTAATATTTATATGTAACAGTTTTCACCAGTTTTCAGAAATTCGGGAGGTTCTTTGTTAATGCTCTCTGCTGCTCCCACGGGAATGACTTTTTCCAAGTCATTGGTTATCCTACAGGCAGGCCATGACAAAAAAACAGCCCTGTCCTACCAAACCCTCCAGCTAATTAGATATTTAATTCTCTTTAGTTGTTGTTCGGAGAAGATGATGGCAAACCACTCCAGTACTCTTGCCTGGAAAATCCCATGGATGGAGGAGCCTGGTAGGCTGCGGTCCGTGGGGTCGCTAAGAGTCAGACATGACTGAGCGACTTCACTTTTCACTTTCATGCATTGGAGAAGGAAATGGCAACCCACTCCAGTGTTCTTGCCTGGAGAATCCCAGGGACAGGGGAGCCTGGTGGGCTGCCATTTATGGGATCGCACAGAGTCGGACACAACTGAAGTGACTTAGCAGCAGCAGCAGCAGCAGTTGTCCAGTCAAATAAAAGTATTTCTGTATTCTAGCAAATTCACTATCTTTTTCAAAGAACATATCAGGAAACTGTTAGTTTTTTTTTCTGAAATCAAGATATGGTGTCTCTGTGATGTTCCCCTAGTCTGCTAGTCTAGTAACACTGACAAGGAAAGTCATCCAGTCATTTACTTAATATATATACATTAAGCATTTACTAATGTCAAGTGCTGTTATAGGCATATAGGGTAGGATACAGAGTGGTGAACAAACAGACATGGTCCATGTCTTCATGGAGTTTATTGTTTACATGGGTGGACTGCCTAAGGAAAGAAAATAGCAAATATACCCTTTTAAATTGAGATAGGTGCTATGAAGGAAAAGAACAGACTGCTGTGACAGAAAAGGAATGATCAGGGAAAGCTCTCTTTGAGGAGGTAACACAGAAGCTGAGACCCAAAGAGCCCAAAGGAGCCAGTCTGCTTGCAGAAGACTATCCTAGAATGAGAGGATATGTGCTAGAGGCCCAAAGGCAAGGAAGAGCCACACCCTGGGCGACTGAATCACACCATGGTGAACCACTGCTGGCATTTCTTCTCTCGTTTATAAAATAATCTTTAATAACTGTTCTATGATTGTAAAATAATCAATAATCTTAATTCTTCAGTTTCCAGAATTCACCATCTAGAATTTCCCTCTTTGAAAATGTGGACATTTGCGATATGTGGTGCACTGGAGAAGGGAATGGCAAACCACTTCAGTATTCTTGCCTTGAGAACCCCATGAACAGTATGAAAAGGCAAAATGATAGGATACTGAAAGAGAAACTCCCCAGGTCAGTAGGTGCCCAATATGCTACTGGAGATCAGTGGAGAAATAACTCCAGAAAGAATGAAGGGATGAAGCCAAAGCAAAAACAATACCCAGATGTGGATGTGACTGGTGATAGAAGCAAGGTCCGATGCTATAAAGAGCAATATTGCATAGGAACCTGGAATGTCAGGTCCATGAATCAAGGCAAATTGGAAGTGGTCAAACAAGAGATGGCAAGAGTGAATGTCGACATTCTAGGAATCAGTGAACTGAAATGGACTGGAATGGGTGAATTTAACTCAGATGACCATTGTATCTACTACTGCGGGCAGGAATCCTTCAGAAGAAATGGAGTGGCCATCATGGTCAACAAAAGAGTCCGAAATGCAGTACTTGGATGCAATCTCAAAAACGACAGAATGATCTCTGTTCGTTTCCAAGGCAAACCATTCAATATCACAGTAATCCAAGTCTATGCCCCAACCAGTAACGTTGAAGAAGCTGACGTTGAACAGTTGTATGAAGACCTACAAGACCTTTTAGAACTAACACCCAAAAAAGATGTCCTTTTCATTATAGTGGACTGGAACGCAAAAGTAGGAAGTCAAGAAACACCTGGGGTAACAGGCAAATTTGGCCTTGGAATACGGAATGAAGCAGGGCAAAGACTAATAGAGTTTTGCCAAGAAAATGCACTGGTCATAACAAACACCCTCTTCCAACAACACAAGAGAAGACTCTATACATGGACATCACCAGATGGTCAACACCGTAATCAGATTGGTTATATTCTTTGCAGCCAAAGATGGAGAAGCTCTATACAGTCAGCAAAAACAAGACCAGGAGCTGACTGTGGCTCAGACCATGAACTCCTTATTGCCAAATTCAGACTTAAATTGAAGAAAGTAAGGAAAACCACTAGACCATTCAGGTATGACCTAAATCAAATCCCTTATGATTATACAGTGGAAGTGAGAAATAGATTTAAGGGCCTAGATCTGATAGATAGAGTGCCTGATGAGCTATGGAATGAGGTTCGTGACATTGTACAGGAGACAGGGGTCAAGACCATCCCCATGGAAAAGAAATGCAAAAAGCAAAATGGCTGTCTGGGGAGGCCTTACAAATAGCTGTGAAAAGAAGAAAAGCGAAAAGCAAAGGAGAAAAGGAAAGATATAAACATCTGAATGCAGAGTCCCAAAGAATAGCAAGAAGAGATAAGAAAGCCTTCTTCAGCAATCAATGCAAAGAAATAGAGGAAAACAACAAAATGGGAAAGACTAGGGATCTCTTCAATAAAATCAGAGATACCAAAGGAACATTTCATGCAAAGATGAGCTCGATAAAGGACAGAAATGGTATGGACCTAACAGAAGCAGAAGATATTAAGAAGAGATGGCAAGAATACAGAGAAGAAGTGTACAAAAAAGATCTTCACGACCCAGATAATCACGATGGTGTGATCACTGACCTAGAGCCAGACATCCTGGAATGTGAAGTCAAGTGGGCCTTAGAAAGCATCACTACGAGCAAAGCTAGTGGAGGTGATGGAATTCCAGTTGAGCTATTCCAAGTCCTGAAAGATGATGCTGTGAAAGTGCTGCATTCACTATGCCAGCACATTTGGAAAACTCAGCAGTGGCCACAGGACTGGAAAAGGTCAGTTTTCATTCCAATCCCAAAGAAAGGCAATGCCAAAGAATGCTCAAACTACTGCACAATTGCACTCATCTCACACGCTAGTAAAGTAATGCTCAAAATTCTCCAAGCCAGGCTTCAGCAATAGGTGAACCGTGAACTTCCTGATGTTCAAGCTGGTTTTAGAAAAGGCAGAGGAACCAGAGATCAAATTGCCAACATCCGCTGGATCATGGAAAAAGCAAGAGAGTTCCAGAAAAACATCTATTTCTGCTTTATTGACTATGCCAAAGCCTTTGACTGTGTGGATCACAATAAACTGGAAAATTCTGAAAGAGATGGGAATACCAGACCACCTGATCTGCCTCTTGAGAAATTTGTATGCAGGTCAGGAAGCAACAGTTAGAACTGGGCATGGAACAACAGACTGGTTCCAAATAGGAAAAGGAGTATGTCAAGGCTGTATATTGTCACCCTGTTTATTTAACTTATATGCAGAGTACATCATGAGAAATGCTGGACTGGAAGAACCACAAGCTGGGATCAAGATTGCCGGGAGAAATATCAATAACCTCAGATATGCAGATGACACCACCCTTATGGCAGAAAGTGAAGCGGAACTAAAAAGCCTCTTGATGAAGGTGAAAGTGGAGAGTGAAAAAGTTGGCTTAAAGCTCAACATTCAGAAAACGAAGATCATGGCATCCGGTCCCCTCACTTCATGGGAAATAGATGGGGAAACAGTGGAAACAGTGTCAGACTTTACTTTTCTGGGCTCCAAAATCACTGCAGATGGTGACTGCAGCCATGAAATTAAAAGACGCTTACTCCTTGGAAGGAAAGTTATGACCAACCTAGATAGCATATTCAAAAGCAGAGACATTACTTTGCCAACAAAGGTCCGTCTAGTCAAGGCTATGGTTTTTCCTGTGGTCATGTATGGATGTGGTCATGTATGGATGGACTGTGAAGAAGGCTGAGCGCTAAAGAATTGATGCTTTTCAACTGTGGTGTTGGAGAAGACTCTTGAGAGTCCCTTGGACTGCAAGGAGATCCAACCAGTCCATTCCATCCTGAAGGAGATCAGCCCTGGGATTTCTTTGGAAGGAATGATGCTAAAGCTGAAACTTCAGTACTTTGGCCACCTCATGCGAAGAGGTGACTCATTGGAAAAGACTCTGATGTTGGGAGGGATTGGGGGCAGGAGGAGAAGGGGACGACAGAGGATGAGATAGCTGGATGGCATCACTGACTCAATGGACGTGAGTCTCAGTGAAGTCCGGGAATTGGTGATGGACAGGGAGGCCTGGAGTGCTGCAATTCATGGGGTCGCAAAGAGTTGGACACGACTGAACGACTGATCTGATCTGATCTGCATTCTTCAGACCACCTTTGCGGAAAACAATTTCACTTACAAAATATTTCTGATTTCTAGAATACCATGCGTCCAGGCCCTGAACTCATTTAAAATGCTGAGAATCCTGTTATCATTTTAGCTAATCATCAGTGAAATTATAACTAACAAAAAGAATTTTCCTAACTCATTTTACCTCATTTCTTCATGTTTTCTCCCAAGCTAGCTACTTATAAACATTTTTATATAGCCAAAATAATAATGTAATTATCAGTATTGCAGATGATAGCTTATTATATATATATAATCGTGAAAATCAACTTTAAAATTACTACAAGTAATAGAATTTAGTAAACTGATTGGAAGAGGAACTATTATGCAGAAATAAATATCCTTTATATAAACAATAAACAAAACATATAATTTAAGAAAGACCCAATTGCAACAAATCAGATAAAATGCCTAGGAATAACCAAAAAGAATGAGCAGGATCTGCATAAATGAAATTTTCTTTCCCCCACACTTCAAGGCTTGCAGGATCTTAGTTCCCCAACCAGGAGTTGAACCTGTGCCCTTGGCAATGAAAGTGCCGAGTCCTTACAACTGTACTGCCAGGAAATTCCTAGTATGAATGAAATTTTAGAATGCTACCCACATAAAAGAAAACTGGGTCAAATGGAAAGTAACATCATGTTCTTGGAGAGAGAGAATATGTAATGATGTCAATTTCCCAATGTTATCTATAAATTTAACATCTAGATAAAAATGTCAGCAAGATTTTTAAACAAATTAATTTTAACTCACATGGAAAAATAAGGAAAAAATGAAAGGGACATTCTGAAAAAGATAAGTAATGACTAAAAGTTAACCCAAATATTAACATGTATTGTAAAGCTGCAATAATTAGAACAGTGGGTTAATGCCCTGTGAATAAGCCAACTGAGGAAAACAAGTGGAAGACCCAAATACATAAGAAAATTTTGCATTGATAAATGTGTCACTTTAGAGCATTGGAAATATTATACATACCCTTTAAAATTAATTCCACATGCATTAATAGCAAATCGTAGTTAACATAAGATACTAGAAACTAAAACATGATATGACACAGAAAAGGTTGAAGGTAAAAGAATGGGAAAAGATATATTGTGGAAAAATAAACCAAAAGGAAATTATATAACAGATGTAATAGGCTTGAAAGCAAAAGCATTACTAGAAATAAACAAGAACACTTCACTTGAGTAAGTCTAATATATCTGGATTTAAGCATTACTTTACTAGCGTGTGAGATGAGTGCAATTGTGCAGTAGTTTGAGCATTCTTTGGCATTGCCTTTCTTTGGGATTGGAATGAAAACTGACCTTTTCCAGTCCTGTGGCCACTGCTGAGTTTTCCAAATGTGCTGGCATAGTGAGTGCAGCACTTTCACAGCATCATCTTTCAGGACTTGGAATAGCTCAACTGGAATTCCATCACCTCCACTAGCTTTGCTCGTAGTGATGCTTTCTAAGGCCCACTTGACTTCACATTCCAGGATGTCTGGCTCTAGGTCAGTGATCACACCATCGTGATTATCTGGGTCGTGAAGATCTTTTTTGTACACTTCTTCTCTGTATTCTTGCCATCTCTTCTTAATATCTTCTGCTTCTGTTAGGTCCATACCATTTCTGTCCTTTATCGAGCTCATCTTTGCATGAAATGTTCCTTTGGTATCTCTGATTTTATTGAAGAGATCCCTAGTCTTTCCCATTTTGTTGTTTTCCTCTATTTCTTTGCATTGATTGCTGAAGAAGGCTTTCTTATCTCTTCTTGCTATTCTTTGGGACTCTGCATTCAGATGTTTATATCTTTCCTTTTCTCCTTTGCTTTTCGCTTTTCTTCTTTTCACAGCTATTTGTAAGGCCTCCCCAGACAGCCATTTTGCTTTTTGCATTTCTTTTCCATGGGGATGGTCTTGACCCCTGTCTCCTGTACAATGTCACGAACCTCATTCCATAGCTCATCAGGCACTCTATCTATCAGATCTAGGCCCTTAAATCTATTTCTCACTTCCACTGTATAATCATAAGGGATTTGATTTAGGTCATACCTGAATGGTCTAGTGGTTTTCCTTACTTTCTTCAATTTAAGTCTGAATTTGGCAATAAGGAGTTCATGGTCTGAGCCACAGTCAGCTCCTGGTCTTGTTTTTGCTGACTGTATAGAGCTTCTCCATCTTTGGCTGCAAAGAATATAACCAATCTGATTACGGTGTTGACCATCTGGTGATGTCCATGTATAGAGTCTTCTCTTGTGTTGTTGGAAGAGGGTGTTTGTTATGACCAGTGCATTTTCTTGGCAAAACTCTATTAGTCTTTGCCCTGCTTCATTCCGTATTCCAAGGCCAAATTTGCCTGTTACCCCAGGTGTTTCTTGACTTCCTACTTTTGCGTTCCAGTCCACTATAATGAAAAGGACATCTTTTTTGGGTGTTAGTTCTAAAAGGTCTTGTAGGTCTTCATACAACTGTTCAACGTCAGCTTCTTCAACGTTACTGGTTGGGGCATAGACTTGGATTACTGTGATATTGAATGGTTTGCCTTGGAAATAAATAGAGGTCATTCTGTCGTTTTTGAAATTGCATCCAAGTACTGCATTTCGGTCTCTTTTGTTGACCGTGATGACTACTCCATTTCTTCTGAAGGATTCCTGCCCGCAGTAGTAGATATAATGGTCATCTGAGTTAAATTCACCCATTCCAGTCCATTTCAGTTCACTGATTCCTAGAATGTCGACATTCACTCTTGCCATCTCTTGTTTGACCACTTCCAATTTGCCTTGATTCATGGACCTGACATTCCAGAAAAGGCAGAGGAAACAGAGATCAAATTGCCAACATCCGCTGGATCATGGAAAAAGCAAGAGAGTTCCAGAAAAACATCTATTTCTGCTTTATTGACTATGCCAAAGCCTTTGACTGTGTGGATCACAATAAACTGGAAAATTCTGAAAGAGATGGGAATACCAGACCACCTGATCTGCCTCTTGAGAAATTTGTATGCAGGTCAGGAAGCAACAGTTAGAACTGGACATGGAACAACAGACTGGTTCCAAATAGGAAAAGGAGTATGTCAAGGCTGTATATTGTCACCCTGTTTATTTAACTTATATGCAGAGTACATCATGAGAAACGCTGGACTGGAAGAACCACAAGCTGGGATCAAGATTGCCGGGAGAAATATCAATAACCTCAGATATGCAGATGACACCACCCTTATGGCAGAAAGTGAAGCGGAACTAAAAAGCCTCTTGATGAAGGTGAAAGTGGAGAGTGAAAAAGTTGGCTTAAAGCTCAACATTCAGAAAACGAAGATCATGGCATCCGGTCCCCTCACTTCATGGGAAATAGATGGGGAAACAGTGGAAACAGTGTCAGACTTTACTTTTCTGGGCTCCAAAATCACTGCAGATGGTGACTGCAGCCATGAAATTAAAAGACGCTTACTCCTTGGAAGGAAAGTTATGACCAACCTAGATAGCATATTCAAAAGCAGAGACATTACTTTGCCAACAAAGGTCCGTCTAGTCAAGGCTATGGTTTTTCCTGTGGTCATTTATGGATGTGAGAGTTGGAATATGAAGAAGGCTGAGTGCCGAAGAATTGATGCTTTTGAACTGTGGTGTTGGAAAAGACTCTTGAGAGTCCCTTGGACTGCAAGGAGATCCAACCAGTCCATTCTAAAGGAGATCAGCCCTGGGATTTCTTTGGAAGGAATGATGCTAAAGCTAAAACTCCAGTACTTTGGCCACCTCACGTGAAGAGTTGACTCATTGGAAAAGACTCTGATTCTGGGAGGGATTGGGGGCAGGAGGAGAAGGGGAGGACAGAGGATGAGATGGCTGGATGGCATCACTGACTTGATGAACGTGAGTCTTAGTGAACTCTGGGAGTTGGTGATGGACAGGGAGGCCTGGCGTGCTGCGTTTCATGGGGTCGCAGAGTCGGAGATGACTGAGCGACTCATGTGATCTGATCTGAATATACCTGGAAGTTTTAAAGTTGCATTTAAGTATGAAGTTAACTTGAAAATATATAGAGTGACAGAGCTACAAGGAAAAAATACACGAATTCACTATCATAACAGATTTAACACACTGCTCTTACTCACTGATAGAGCAAACCTCTTTCAGAACCAATAAAAACTTAAATAACATGAGTAGCAAATTTAACTCAACAGTATAAATATATATATACAGCCACTATACTCCAGAACTGCAAATTACAGATTTTTTTCAAGCACACTTGGGACATTTTGAAAATTGACCATATAGTGTATGCTCAGTCATATCCAACTCTTTGCAACCTCATGGAAAACTCCTCTGTCTATGGAATTATCCCAGTCAGAATACTGGAATGGGTTGCCATTTTCTCTTCCAGGGGATCTTTTGAACCCAGGGATGAAGCCCACATCTCCTGAGGCTCCTGCATTGGCTGGTGGATTCTTCACCACCACTGAGTCACCTGGGAAGCCCTACCCTATACTGCCATAAGGCAAATCTCAACAAATTTCAAAGTTCTGAAGTGACACAAAGTATGTTTCTTGACTTGCAGTTAAGATACAGATCAGTAACAAAAAAGTAACTAGAAGTTATGCAATACAGTACTTCTAAGTAACCTCCCCCCAAAAAATCACAGTTGGAGTTAGAAAATAACTTGAACTGAATGATAATAAAAATATTACATACAAAATGTGGATGTGACTAAAGCTATGCTTATAGGGAAATGTATAGTCTTAAATGAACATATTAGGAAAAAAGAAAAACTGAAAGTTCAAGAGCTTTGCATCCATCTTAAGTACCTATATAACAGTAAATTAAAACCAAACAAAGAAAAATGTGTGCATAGAGATGTCTGGAAGGATGTGTACTTAAAATGATAGCAGGCTTTTTTTTAATATGGGGTAGAATTTTGAATTTATTTTTCTGTATTGTTTAAATAAGCTAGAACAAACAAAGCCATTTTCATTTTAAGAGAAATAGTACTAGAGGAAAACATGGGATAATTTTTAAAAAGTAATATAGACTGTTGTGGTGACTCAATACCAGAAATTTTAAGCAAAAAAAGACTGTGGGGAAAAAAAATTTCTACATGGTTAGAAATACTATGAACAAAAACTAAGATAAACTGAGGAAAATATTTATAATTCATCACAAATGACTAATCTCTTTAATATATATTTTTTAAAAACTCATAAAATCAGTAAGAAAAAACAAATGACAATTTAAAAGGAGCAAAGCATATAAGAATTTATAGAAAATGAAATGCAAATGAATCCTAAACCTATGAAAAAAATATTCAACCTTACTCAGAATGAGAAATAGACTCTAAAATTGTCTTGAGATTCGACTTCAGTCATGAAATTGGCAAAAAGAACTCTGTTGTTAACACTGATTTTTTTTTTTTTTAAGGAGGGGAAACTTGTCATTTCATATATTGCTAGTAGTGATACAAATTGGTTTAATTTTTATAGAGGACAATTTTTAACAAATTGCCTTTTATAGAGGCAATATTTAACAAATTTTAAAAAGCACAAATCTTTTGAGGCCACAGTACTATATCTAGGTATTTATTACATGTGTACAAAGTGATGAGTAGACAAAGCTATGAACTGCAGTACTGTTTGTAATAAATAGCAAAAGACAGTTTAAATATACCTCCGGAGGGTCTTGCTGAAGAAATTATGGTAGATTCATACAGTGGGATGTATCTACAAAAGAAGAAAGAGTCGGGGTGGGAAGAATGAGGTAGTTTAATTATGTATTAATATAGAACAGCCTCCAAGATATTTACTCAATGAAAAAAGAGCAGAAATTTGAACAGTATGCTATGACTTATATACAGAGTTTTCAAAGAAGGTATATGTGTGTACATGTGTAAGTGCACAGAGTATATCTGGAAGGATATACAGAGAGCTAGTTCGAGAGGAGAGCCCTGGGGAAGAGGACTAAGTAGCCAAGGAATGGGATTAGAGGGAGACTCACATTCACATTACATTACATTACAGGCTTACGTTGCACTCTATAGCATTTTCTACCTTTTGAATTTTGAGCAGGTGCATGTATTTGTAAGTATTTTGAAGCTACATCTGTGTATAATTTTGTTTTGTGATTTTATGCTTATTTTATAAATGTTTCTATATAGCATATTGCACATAATTAAGTCCTGCTAGGCGCTTTCTTCCGTCTTCTCTTATAAACAACGATCTGGATATCTGCTGTCCTTAATATACTACTTTATTCCTTCATGACTTCCTGACTTCCAGAATGCTCTTCTTTCTGCCTAGAATGTCACATTTACCCTGTTCTCTCCTTTTCTGCATATTCAATATGCTCATCCTAAGGGATCCAGTTCAAGTACTATCAGCCTTACCTGATTCTCTCAGGCATATGTACTTGGACTGTACTGGTACATGTCCAGAATAGAGATTTATTTTATGGTAATTGACTACTTATTAATTTCTCCTCCCCAAAGAATATGTATTTTCATCTTTATTAACCAAATCCTCTGACACCCCCAACCCTTGCCAAGATCTTGCTTTGAACTCAAAGTCCATAGTTCTATAATCTCTAGGGGTGACATTAACACCTCAGAGTCCTGTGCACACTTCAGCCCATTCCAGGGAGGGGGCTGGTTGTCCCATTTATGTTTCTGCAGCTCTATTGTTTGTTTCTGCAGTCTCTCTTTGTGTTTTGATAACTGTCTGCCCTTTAAGGGTGATGAATAGCCCTCTAATACGAACTCTGACCCCTCAGATCACTGCTACTAATTTCACATTGGCCCAGAAACGGTAGAAAGCTGGTTGTGGATGTGATCTCTAGAGCCAAACTGTGCTTGGGACTGAATGCCAATTCTACCATTTAGCGGCTGTGTGATATAGGGGTTTCTTTCATTGAGCCCAACTTCAGTTTCTTCAAATGTAAATGAAGCTAATGAAGTAACTATTAAGATTGTTGCCAGAACTAAAGGATCCAATTTTTTTTTTAATGTTTAGGACAGTTCCTAGCACATTGTAAGCATTGTATAAATTTTTTTTTTTTAAATCATTCTCTCCACCAAGTTCTCTTCAGTGTTATAAGAATTCTTTGCTGAAGTCTCCAGAATAATTAAAGGCAATAACAAAAGGAAAAAAGTTTTCCGAACTGGTTACCCATCTATCAGATCAGATCAGATCAGATCAGTCGCTCAGTCGTGTCCGACTCTTTGCGACCCCATGAATCGCAGCACGCCAGGCCTCCCTGTCCATCACCAACTCCCAGAGTTCACCATGACTCATGTCTATCGAGTCAGTGATGCCATCCAGCCATCTCATCCTCTGTCCTCCCCTTCTCCTCCTGCCCCCAATCCCTCCCAGCATCAGAGTCTTTTCCAATGAGTCAACTCTTAACATGAGGTGGCCAAAGTACTGGAGTTTCGGCTTTAGCATCATTCCTTCCAAAGAAATCCCAGGGCTGATTTCCTTCAGAATGGACTGGTTGGATCTCCTTGCAGTCCAAGGGACTCTCAAGAGTCTTCTCCAACACCACAGTTCAAAAGCATCAATTCTTCGGCGCTCAGCCTTCTTCACAGTCCAACTCTCACATCCATATATGACCACAGAAAAAACCATAGCCTTGACTAGACAAACCTTTGTTGGCAAAGTAATGTCTCTGCTTTTGAATATGATATCTATACTGATCCTGTATATGGTGGTACCCTCTCCTCACCATTCTGAGCTATATTCTCTGAGAATATTAGAGTCCAGACTAACCCCTTTAAAATCAGAATGAGGAAAAATTTAAATTCCTCCCCTAGTCCAAAGTTTATTTCCCTAATACAATATTTCTCCTTTTGTCCCTAGGGCTACTTTTCTCCATGATGACTGACAATGGGATTTTCAACTACTTTCAGGGGCACCCTCGTGTACCCAACAGTACTATCCATCAAAACCATGGTCTGATGTCAGTACACTTCCCAGAATTGAAGTTTCCAGTCATTTCTGTCCAATTCCTTTTTATAGCTGTTTTAGGACAATTTCCTTCAGGGCAAGTACTCTGCCTGCCTTATGCACTACTGTATTTCCAATGCCTGAATGTAGTAAGAACTCCATAAATGCACAAATAAATAAAAATAAGTAAAATAAAAATGAAAAGCTCGTATATATAGTTAAAATTGCCCTATAAACACTACTATCCTTTCATAGGTGAGGACATGCAGCTCACAGAGATAAAGTAATTCATCAAAGTCTGGCCCTCCCCTACTTTACTGAGGAATAATTGACAAATATATATTTTTAAAATCGTGGCTTGATATACATCTGCATGTATCTATCATATATATGTGGTGAATACATCTGCATGTGTGAGCACATATACGAATGATTACCAAAATCAATATCCATATCCATCACTTCACATAGTCAACACATGTGTGGTTAAGAACGTTTAAGACTGGACTTCCCTGGTGGTACAGTGGATAAGAATCTGCCTGCAATGCATGGGTTCAATCCCTGGTGTGGGAAGATTCCACATGCCATGGAGCAACTAAAATCCACGTGCCACAACTACTGAGCTCACATACTATGATTTCTGAAGCCACTGCACCTAGAGCCTGTGCTCCACAAGAGAAGCCACCACAGTGAGAAGCCCATGCACCACAACAGAAAGTAGCTCTTGCTCACCCACACACCACAACTAGAGAAAGCCCATCTATAGTCACCATGTGGTGGTGGTAGTGGCAGTCTAGTCACTAAGTTGTGTCCAACTCTTGTGACCCTGTGGACTGTAGCCACCAGGCTCCTCTATCCATGGGATTTCCCAGGCAAGAATACTGGAGTGGGTTGCTATTTCCTTCTCCAGGGGATCTTCCTGACCCAGGGATTAAACCTGAGTCTCCTGCATTGCAGGTGGATTTACTGCTGAGCCAGCTGTACATTAAATCCTCAGAATGTATTCTTTTTATAACACTGTGCACCCAATTTGACCTACATTTCCCTATTTCTCCTCCTCCTCCAAATTCTTATGACAATCAAATTGCACGCCTCATTCCAAATCTCTGCTTTCCACCACACCACAAAGCCCACACTCAAAATGGAATAAATCTTTATTTCTCTAGGAGAGAAAACTCTAGTGAGATACTACAAAGCTTTGCCTTAGCCTTATCCAATATCCAATATTTTAAAGAAACATATTGCATGCTAATAAAAGAAAAAAATTACATCATCATCTCAGTGAATAAAGAAAAAGCATTCAGGGAGGGGGGAACACTCCCATTCATGATAAAAACCTTCAGCACTAGGAAGAGAAGGGAACTTCCTTAACCTGATAAAGGGCACCCATGAGAAGCCTATAGAGAATAGCATACTTAAAAAAGAAAGACAGTGCTTTCCTCCCTGAAATCAGAACAAGAAAAGGGTGTCTGCTCTCAGCATTGTACTGGAGGTTTCAGCCATAAGAAATTAAATTTGTAGATAAACTATAGAATTTCATGATTAATAGGATTTGATCCAAAATTACAGCTAAAGGTTGCAGTGATTAACGCTGCAAACAAGACATGTAAGTTAAGGCCAAAAATAATGTGCTTCTGTTTAAAAACCAACTGGAAGATACAAAATTCTGAAAAAGGATTACTGGGTACCTACTGTGTGCCATGCACTGGAGATAAGAGACATGATTCCCTCCTAGATTCGTTAATTTCATACCCAAAAATGACTAGGCTAGAGGAAGGCAAGTTTTCTAGCGGCCTTTCAACAATTTTGGCATTTATTAAGAATTCTCTAATTCAATTGTGTTAACTCTTTCGGCCTGAGACTGTATATACTTTGATTCTCCATGGTTTCCAATAAGTTTCAGAAGTTTAATACCTTCCTAATGGATGACTTTTGATGCTTTTGAACTGTGGTGTTGGAGAGGACTCTTGGGAATCCCTTGGTCTGCAAGGAGATCAAACCAGTCCATCCTAAAGGAAATCAGTCCTGAATATTCATTGGAAGGACTGATGCTGAAGCTGAAACTCCAATACTTTGGCCACCTGATGCGAAAAACTGACTCAATTGAAAAGACCCTGATGCTGGGAATGATCGAAAGCGGGAGGAGAAGGGGACAACAGAGGATGAGATAGTTGGATGGCATCATCAACTTAATGGACATGAGTTTGAGTAAGCTCCAGGAGTTGGTGATGGACAGGGAGGCCTGGCATGCTCCCGTCCACGGGGTCGCAGAGTCGGACACGACTAAGCGACAGAAATGAACTGAACTGAATGGAAGACTACAGTGGCTCCCTGCTACCTCAGCCTAACTACAAGGAAGTTAAGGAAGTTTAATCAAAGCTGAAACAGGTGACTCGCGCATTTTAGGATGACAGGAACCAGAAGAGCGCCTAAAACTGCCTGAATTCTAACAATTCTGCAAGTGTCCAGAAGGGTTTTCTGAGATTACGTCTCTGAGCATGAGCGGAAGTCACCCTTTGAGCAATCTGCAGTTAAATGATAGGTGCCATATTCAGGACAGAGTCATCCGTTTCCATTCTTTCCTCCTCGTTGCGCCCACAAGCAGGTGATCCGGTGACAAATTTGTCTTCGTTACTAGAAAATAAAGATCGTATTCAGCGAAGTTTTAAGGCAGCCACTCCCCATCTTCCCATAGTAAAGATGGAGGCGCCCTGAATGTAAACTACAGGTAATACCACTTCCGTATTTCTCTTCTGCCCTGGTCTAAGATGGCGGACGAGGCCACCCGGCGTGTCGTGTCTGAGATCCCGGTGCTGAAGACCAACGCCGGACCTCGAGATCGGGAGTTGTGGGTGCAGAGACTCAAGGAGGAATATCAGTCTCTTATACGGGTTAGTTGTGCTTCTACTGTCAACCGTGTCGTAAAAGGTTTGCGGGCAATCAGGTGTCCATCGGAATAGGCTCCGTGTGGAATCCACTTCCGGTTTTAAAGTTTAACTTAAAAATTCAAAGATACTGGATGACTTCGGGGCTGGGGGACTTAAGGAGCCGCGGTGGGCAGGAGGCAGAAGATACTCAAGCTAGGAACTACAGTGGGGCCAGATTTTCTTCCTGAAAGCAGCAGTTATTTTAGGGATACGCGGCCCAGGAAAATGACGTGTCTTTCTGGCTCCAGGTGATTGCTCTCCTGGATGTAGGGGAGGTGGTCTTAAGGATTTCTTAGAGCCCTAAGTCCGGGCCTGAGTCCCTCCGCTCTTTCACTTGTCCTAAGGTAGGAATACATATTAGAGCGAAAAATTAAAGTAGGTATTAGTTGCAGAGAGATGAGGAGCTCAGCTCAGTTAGGAATGAACCGTTTTCTCAGCTAATCTCCGTTCTGTGGAAAAAATTTGACTTCTTGCGGTGGTCTCTGTCTGTTTCAAAGGTTTCCTGGTGCATGTATTCACTAAAAAATAAATGTAAAAAATAATGTACATCTGGTACCTAGGAAGGGTATCCAAAGCCGAATAAAGTGGAGCCTACCGATAGACAGAAACATATTATTATAATACATAAGGTGGAGAAAGAAGGAGAAGGAATCTGAGAAATTGCTAGGATGTTTTGAAGCAGGAGGTGAGATACCTAAATCTAGCCTGGGTTTGGTCTGGGAAGGCTTTTAGAAGAGGCAATGCTTGAGCTGAGACTGAAAGAGTAAACATAAGTTAGCCTTATAAAAAACGAGCATAAGAGAAGAACATTCAAGGCAAAAGGAACAGCATGAGCAAAGTTATGGAAGCTAGAAACACATGACCTATATGAAGAAACACAAGTAGTTCAGAGTTGTTAGAGCATCAGGGTGTGTCAGGGAGTGGTAGATAAGACAATAAATAGATTGGAGCACTTGAATTCTATCTTGGAGGCCTTGGGATACCTTTAAAGAATGTTAAGCAGAGGATGTTAACATGATGAGATTTGGGTTTAAATCAATCACTGGCAGAAGAGAGGAAAACAGAATTGGCAGGGCTAAGGCTGAAGTTTGGAGGCTGTCATTAATCCAGGCAAAAGAAAAGTGATAATATAAATTCAGCAGTTATGGTAAAGAGAGGAGAGGTAGACTTGAAGAATATTCAGAAGGTAAAATCAGCAGGATATCATAAAAGATTGGTTTGTAAAGGGGAAGGAGACTTAAGGATGATTTCCAGATTTTTAGCGTGGGTGACTGCACGCTAATACTGCCAATGGAGATTGGTGCTGTGAAGAAACAAGTCTGAAGGACTAGGGGGAAACTGGCACTGCCAAGTTTGAATTGCACCTGTGGAATGAAGGTAGAAGTTTCAATATACATTTGGATGTAGACTTTGAAGCTCTGGGAAAAGCTCTAGTTTAAAGATAAAGATTTAGAAGTCATCAGCATATGAGTGCTAGTCAACATCAGGACAAAATGAAGTCTTGGGAAGGAATATGCCATAAAATGAGTTGTCGCTGAGATTGTCAGAAGTGAGAAGAAAAGCCAGGCAACATCATAAAGTTTTTTGTGCCTGTTAAATTGAGTAGAACCCAAGCGTTCTATTCTCTCTTCTGCACAAGTGCCCTACTTACCAATATGGCTTTGACTTCAACTTATGTCAGAAAAGTTGGGTAAAGAGAGTAAACATACTAAGTTGGGTAAACATACTAATCACACTTCTTTTGAGGGAAGGCGTACTGCCCTTGGCTCCAATTCCCCCCTCAAAAACCTCATTTTCTGCTTTTAGTATGTGGAGAACAACAAGAATGCGGACAATGACTGGTTCCGACTGGAGTCCAACAAGGAAGGGACTCGGTAGGCAGACCCTCTCGGGAGTTGTGGCGGTGGGGATCTTACCTAGCTTAAGCATTCCGGTGTCCCAGAACCCACTCTCAGGCCTTTCCTGCCCCCTTCTAGTCTTCACTCCCACAACTCCAGAGTTCCCAATTCCCAACCTATGGGTCTCCCAGGCTGGTCACCTAAGCCAAAAAGATGTCGTATGAGTATTAGAAGAATGGGAAAATTGGACTGAGGTTTGGTTTCTGTTATAGGTGGTTTGGAAAATGCTGGTACATCCATGACCTCCTCAAATATGAGTTTGACATCGAGTTTGACGTGAGTATAATGGAGTGGTAGTTAATGGAGGTTAGTTGAGGATGATGGATTAGGTGATTGTTAACAAGCTAACCTTTCTTGGAGGGACCAAAGAAAACTTTTTAAATGGGAGGGAAAATCTTAATGACGTTTGAAACAAGCACAGGTTTTAATTACTCATCTCCATGTCCAGAACCCTGCTATGTAACTGCTGCTTGGGGGAGTTTGCAGCACCTTTTAATTTCAACCAAGAAATGTGTATATCTGATTAGATTAGTTCCTTTCTATTCTGCTTCTGTCATATTAAAGCCTTGTAATTCTTCCAGATTCCTATCACATATCCCACTACTGCTCCAGAAATTGCAGTACCTGAACTAGATGGAAAAACAGCAAAGATGTACAGGTAGGACTTAACAGGAGATGGGAAAAGGTCAAAGAAGGCCTTGGTGAAGAACTCTCCAAGGCAGAAATTTCCCCAGAGTCTGCCGGCCTAGAGAAATTCTACATCTCCCTCTGCCAAGCCTGGGCAAAGCACTTAGATGACCTCGTTCTCAGTTCTGATCCCCAGTAGTCTTCCTGTGCTCTCAAGAATCTGCTTTGCTTTGTGGTGTACCTTGCATGTCAACACCTTCTGATCTTGTTCCTCTCATAGGGGTGGCAAAATATGCCTGACTGATCACTTTAAGCCTTTGTGGGCCAGGAATGTGCCTAAGTTTGGACTAGCTCATCTCATGGCTCTAGGGGTAAGTTTGGAGTATCTGGTGTATAAGAGGGGAAGGGGTTTGGTCCTGAGTGATATAAGAACAGTGAGAGTAAACCTGGAATAACAGTGTTTTCCTTTGGGTCTGTTCTCCCAGACTATCTCTAGGAAGGAGCTTCTGGTGGAATACAAGGCATTGACTGGCTGGTAGTAATCTCACAGGGTCTCCCTTGTATTGCAGCTGGGTCCATGGCTGGCAGTGGAAATCCCCGATCTGATTCAGAAGGGAGTGATTCAGCATAAAGAGAAATGCAGCCAATGAAGGATCAAGCCACTGAGGCAGGACAGAGGGACCTTTGATAGGCTACTGTTCCTGTTTTCCTGTGCATCATTCTTCTTACTCATCTAACTGCTTCCCTTCATACCTCTTCACCCATAATTGTTACTAAGTAGCTGCAGCAGACACTGCTGAAAAAAACAGCACTGCTGCTGAATTTCTTAAGTTGGGCTACACAGGAAGAGGAAAGACTACGGCCTTGAAAAACCAAGAGGCAATTTATATCCCTTCCCTAGGTGGAGCACTGCGAGGTCTAGAGGGATGGGGGGGACCAAAAGTGGGTACATAGTCTTTCTGGTTTCTGGAGATAACTCATCAATAAAAGCTGCTTTCTCTGGTGGCTTGCGGCTCTCATTGGTGGCTGTAATCGTGGGTGAGTAGCCTAAGGGTCAGCAGGCTACCACCCAAGGCACATGTACGACCATCCTAGTTCAGGGGGGAGGGGGAAATGGAGGAAGCTCTGGTCTGGACCAGAATGAAAGGAAATCCTGACTGCTGTCCCTGCTGCTGAAGTCTGCTCATGTGCTTGAGCAGGGAGCCTCCTGCTTCGGCCTGCAAGATGACTGAGGACTGGTTTTGAAGGGTCAGTATTCCCTACCCTCCGAGGAGCTTCCCATCCCTATGTGGATACTTCTCTGTTCTGTGGGCTGGACCCTACGTTCGCATCCCTGCTCCCTGGGAAGGTCTGTGCTGCAAGCCGGGGGGCCATACAACGATTGTCAGGTTTATATCCTTTAGGGCCACAAGATGGGGCGATGGGACTCTACTTTAGGGACTTGCTTTGGAATGATGGTCTAAAGAAAATTTTTGGCAGAGCTGGGAACTGGCGGTCCTAAAGTTGGCTGTGTTTCCATGGTGTCAGCGGCGGAGCCAAGGGGGCGGGTTCACGCAAGCGCCGAGGATGCAAGTGGGTGGATTCTGAGTGTGGGTGCGCAGGCGCCCTGAGAGACAGTGAAGCCGGTGGCCGGTGGCCGGGCGGGACCAACAAAGATGGCGGCGGCCCCTGCGGCGGGAGAGAGCTGGGCGATAGCTGCGGCTAAAGCTGCAGCCGGGCCCGCGGGGGCGCTGCGCGAGGGTAGTAGGGGGTGGCCCTGAGCTGAGGCCTGACCCCGGTTGGCCTCCCCCGCCGCCTCACTCGGGGACAGGTACGGTCCGGGGCGTATGGCGTGGGGGGTTCCGAGGGAAGACTGCTCCAGACTCGAGAGATCGCCCTCCACAAAGGCAAAGCCGCTGGGGTCCTGACAGGCCTGAGAGAACTGGGCTGGAGGGACCAGCATCCTTGGATCGTGGAGAATATGCCTCTGGACCCCGTAGCCAATCAGCAGCCTCGGCCTTTCTGCCCTCGAGGGGGGCGGACCCGGTTGAAAGCTGCTGTGGTGGGCGAGGTGCAGAGCTTGAGGGTCAGGGAATTAGTTGTTCGTCCTCCCTGCTCGCCACTGCCCCTAAGCCCCGACATCACTTTGGAGCTCAGAGGCGGGGGGAGGGAGTGATTGGCAAGTCACCCTTTTAATCTGCTTCATTTGCAGCCCGGAGGGGCAGAGGTTTGAGAATGGAATGCTATCTTTGGGGCTGTTGTACTTGCATCCACACCCCTATTTGACCACAGGTTCTAAATGACCCAGAGCACATCCCACTTGACTAGCCAAGTATGGGGGACCTTCATGAACATTTAGATTATAAAGACAGGCGAGATAGGAACTGTCTTTTCATTGGCTCTCCAGTAAAGCTATATTCTGCAGGAAGAGGGTAAGGAATGTAGAGTCAAACCTCTGGACTGCTATCATTCATTCATTCATTTACTCAATGGTTACTAAGTGTTTACTTTGTGCCAAACACTATGCTAGCTATTGGGGATACAATGACTGATATGATACGGTTCCTGCCCTCCATGCATATAGCCAGGTATGGTAGCCTAGGTTCCCACCTCCCTCCATGTTCAAATGTTGACCCTGTCTTCTTCTCCCAGGTCCAGCCTGTGGCGTCCACAATGCCCCAGGCTTCTGAGCACCGCCTGGGACGGACCCGAGAGCCACCTCTTAATATCCAGCCCCGAGTGGGATCCAAGCTACCATTTGCTCCCCGGGCCCGGAGCAAGGAGCGACGAAACCCAGCCCCTGGGCCAAATCCCATGTTACGACCTCTGCCTCCTAGGCCAGGTCCCCCTGAGGAACGGCTCAAGAAACTGGAGCTGGGACGGGGACGGACCTCAGGCCCTCGTCCCAGTGGCCCACTTCGGGCAGATCATGGAGTTCCCCTGCCTGGCTCACCACCTCCAACTGTGGCTCTGCCTCTCCCATCCAGGACCAACCTAGCCCGTTCCAAGTCTGTGAGCAGTGGGGACTTGCGTCCAATGGGGATTGCCTTGGGAGGGCACCGTGGCACTGGAGAGCTGGGGGCTGCACTGAGCCGCTTGGCTCTCCGGCCTGAGCCACCCCCTTTGAGACGTAGCACCTCTCTCCGCCGCCTCGGGGGCTTTCCTGGGCCACCCACTTTGTTCAGCATACGGACAGAGCCCCCTACTCCCCATGGCTCCTTCCACGTGATATCTGCCCGGCCCTCTGAACCTTTCTACTCCGATGACAAGATGGTGAGGATTCGCCAGCACACGTGGCCTTCCATGTCCACACGTTCCTCCATGCCTCCAGCTTTCTTGCCATCATATGGCTTTCCTTTCTCCTTTTCCCCCAAATTTCTTTTTCACCCCTTCATTTCAGTAGTGTGGACTCTCTTCTCCCTTACTTAAGTACTCTTGAGCCTCATAGACCCTTTTTGGGCTTGTCTGTGACTCCCCAGCATGGTTTGCCATTTCATTCTCCAAGGAATTAACTCAACCATTTGGAATTATTTGGGTCCCCAGGCCCTTAATTTCCCTTGCTGTGCCTTCTCTCCTAGGATGCTTGCCTAGGTTTAATTAATCTCTGGAGCGAAGGAGGGGCGGGCTCAGAACATCTGAGCTAATGTGGTTGCCCATTTCCCCGAGCTAAGTGAGCTAGGCTGATTGAAGTTGGAGCCATCAGGAGAGGGTGTAGAAAGGGGCCACGGGTGCAGGAGGGGGCCTTGCGGGTAGCAAGGTGGGGGTGGGGAGCAGCTGGGCAACCATGCCAGTGCTTGGAGAGTTGCCCCAGGAGTTGCATCGCCGGCTAGCTGGGCAGAGGAGTAAGTGGGGAACAGATGGGACAGCCATGGCTGAGACCGTGGTACACTCAGCTGTGATGGGCTTACTGCTCATGGCCAGTGAGGTAGGGAGACCCTGATACTCAGTGAGGGAAGAAGTGTAGAGTTTGGGGGTGAAGGATGGGACAGGGAAGGCAGTGGGCAGCATGCTGTGGGAAGGTTAAAGTGCCAGGTACGGTATACAGGCACCTGTTGACTGTTCTGTACTGACCTTCCAGGCTCATCACACACTGCTTCTGGGCTCTGGTCATGTTGGCCTCCGAAATCTGGGGAACACGGTGAGAGCCATTCTTCATCCTTCCGAACAGGAATGTGGACTGGTGCTGGTGACAGGCATGGGGAGGGAAACTAGAAGCGCAGCACTGAAGTTCTCCTAAGGCTTCTTGGGTCTCTCCTGCTCCCCAGTGCTTCCTGAATGCTGTGCTACAGTGTTTGAGTAGCACCCGGCCTCTTCGGGACTTCTGTCTGCGAAGGGACTTCCGTCAAGAGGTGCCTGGAGGGGGCCGAGCCCAGGAGCTCACTGAAGGTAGGGCCACAACTCCTGCTCCCCCCTTTCAAGTCCTCTTTCCCCCAAAAAAAGGACTTTGTAGGTTCCTCTGCCAGTAGCAGTGACCCTGAGCCTGAAAGCTGGCAGTTGTATCTGTTTTTCCCTGTGTCTGATTTCCTAGAGGTTGTTTTCCACCCTCTGGGCCTCCTCTTGCTTCCCTCTTGTAGTCATTAACTTTTGTTTCCCTTCCCCACTCCCATCCTAACAGCCTTTGCAGATGTGATTGGTGCCCTGTGGCACCCTGATTCCTGTGAAGCTGTGAATCCTACTCGATTCCGAGCTGTCTTCCAGAAATACGTCCCCTCCTTCTCTGGATACAGGTGGGAGAGCTGGAGGGTATGGGATTTCTCTCTGGCCTTGTCTGGGGGTAGGAGCCCTGGCAGCCTCATTCTGAGCCTTGAGATGCTCTTCATCCAGGAAGTGGGGACAGATGTCTGGGAAGGGATTAGTGACTGTGGACTAGGGAGGAGTCAGTTGCCCATGCTCTTTGTCTGGCTGCAGCCAGCAGGATGCCCAAGAGTTTCTGAAGCTCCTCATGGAGCGGCTACACCTCGAAATCAACCGCCGAGGCCGCCGGGCTCCACCAATCCTGGCCAGTAGTCCTGCTCCCCACCCACCCCGCCTTGGAGGGGCTCTGCTAGAAGAACCTGAGTTAAGGTAAGGTTGCTCCCCCTCCCTCTTCTCCCCAGTAGTTTATCAGCAGCATTCATCCTTCATAGAAGTGAGTTAGTCATGGTTGAGGCTGTAGGGTCCAAGGAAATACATAGTTCAGAAAATGGTTTGTGAAGCAGTGCAGAAGCAGGAAGAAGGAAGGAGGAGGCTGAGGGGCGCAGATGGAAGCAGAAGATAGTGCTGTGGCTGTCACCATATTGACGGAGGAGGGGATAATTAATTTATAAGGTACAAAAGGGGTTTGGAGCCAGGTGGAGGAAGACGGCATGTTCTTCCCCTGTCTACATTCCTTTGTTTTCCTCTCACCAGAAAGTCCTCTGAAGGAGGGCTCCTTTGACTCTTTCTTGAAATTCAAAGAAGGAGCCGGGGCACAGAGGGGGTCGGGTATGGGGTGGGGTGGGGTACAGGGCTTTGTGGATCATTTCAGTGGTGGTGGGGGTGCCCAGCGTTCCTGCTGTCTTATGGATGCTTCCCACTTGCCTTGCTTTGTGGTAGCGATGACGATCGAGCCAACCTAATGTGGAAGCGTTACCTGGAAAGAGAGGACAGCAAGATCGTGGGTATGGAGTAAAACAAAGTGATGGAGGGAGTGTCTGTGTGTCTGTGTGTGGGGGAAGATCGTGGGTATGAAGTAAGGCAGTGATGGGGGAAAGTGTGGTGGGGGTGGCGGTGCTGGCTTGGCAGAAAAAATCAGTACTGTTGAGGGGTATGGGAACAGGACTGGGTGGTAAAGCTGTTGGGGGTTTGTGAGGAGTGTTGGTGGTGGGAAAGGAAAGGTCAGGTAAGGGGGTGGGATTCCAAGAAAGCACCTTAGGCATCCCATAGTGACTGTTTCTCCTGCCTCTTTGCTTCTATCTAGACCTGTTTGTGGGCCAGTTGAAAAGTTGTCTCAAGTGCCAGGCCTGTGGGTATCGCTCCACGACCTTCGAGGTTTTTTGTGACCTGTCCCTGCCCATCCCCAAGGTGGGATTCCAGAAGATTCCAGGGGTGGATGGGACATGGGTTCTGTGATGCAACCCTCCCACCCCTAGTGTGGGAGGGAACCCTGTGGGTCTCTGGAGCAGAAATGAAGCTTGGATTACTTGCGAAGAGTTGGAAAAGTAAATTCATACCATGCTGACCCTTCACTCCCCTTTCCCCCCAGAAAGGATTTGCTGGGGGCAAGGTGTCTCTGCGAGATTGTTTCAACCTTTTCACCAAGGAAGAAGAGCTAGAATCGGAGAATGCCCCAGTATGTGGGGGTTCACAAGGGATATAGTAAGGGTGGGAAGCCGGGGTGGGGAGCTCCATATGTGTAAAAGGGGTTGCATGGTGCCTGAGTATGAAGAATGACACGTGTCAGGGTTTGTAAAGGAGTTTCAGGTATGTCCTGGTGCTTCCAGGGCAAAGGGCAGCGGCCCAGAGGATGCAGAAGTGTATGCAGAGCACAGTGAATTTGTGAGTCAGGATGCCAGAAAAGCTAGCTGAGGTGAGAAACACATTAACCTTATAACATAATTTGACATTTATTTAGGTGTGTGACCGATGTCGGCAGAAAACACGAAGTACCAAAAAATTGACAGTACAGAGATTCCCCCGCATTCTCGTGCTCCGTATCCTAATCTTCAGATTATTTCTCCCATTCATTCTTTTTTCCACATTTTCCATGTTTACAGAAGCTGGACATTTGGGAATTCAGTTTGCCTTAGGAAAAGCCGGCCACTCCACCTTTCCCTATCACGCTCCCCAAATGTGTTCCAGGAGGGGTGGTGGACAACATTCAATTCCTCAGCCCCCCTCAGAGGCCCTCTGCCTCCCAAATTCTCCTTAACCAGAGCTTAGATCTTAATCGATTTTCCGCCTCCCGAGGCTCCATCAAGAAAAGTTCAGTAGGTGTAGACTTCCCACTGCAGCGACTGAGCCTAGGGGACTTCGCCAGTGACAAAGCCGGTGAGTCTGATAGGGAAGGTCTTGGGGAGCTCCATGCAGGGGAGGGAAGAGTGAGAGCGGGGCACAGCTCTGACTGTAAGATTTGGTCGTCTGTAACCCTGAAGGAAGCCCCGTGTATCAGCTGTACGCCCTTTGCAACCACTCGGGCAGCGTCCACTATGGCCACTACACAGCCCTGTGCCGGTGCCAGACTGGCTGGCACGTCTACAATGACTCTCGGTGAGAAGAGCCTGCTACTCCCCTCTGGCCCTGTCCCCACAGCAGCCCTGACACCTTTCCCAAAGACGAAGCCCCAGGAGAGCACAGTGCCGGGCGGTGGGGGCGGGGTTGGTATCCTGATCACTACCTGGATGCTGTGAGGTTGATCTTGTGGGGAGGTAGAACACGCAGAGATGATCACACCTCTTTCCCTATGTCCCTTCTTCCTAGTGTCTCCCCTGTCAGTGAAAACCAGGTGGCGTCCAGTGAGGGCTACGTGCTGTTCTACCAACTGATGCAGGAGCCACCCCGGTGCCTGTGACATCCCTTTTATGCCCTGGCACCTGTGAAACCCTTTCAACACCCTTAAGCCCCCAGGCTCCCCGTTTACCTCAGAGACGTCTATTTTTGTGTCTTTTTAATCGGGGAGGGGGGAGGGGGTGGTTGTACCTCCCATTATTTTTTTTATTAAAAAATACCCTTTCACCTGGAGGCTCCCTTGTCTCCCAGTCCCATGTACAGAGCTCCACAGGCCCCTGCCCGTGTACAGCCCCCAGATCCTCTACAGTCTCACTTTTTTTGTGAATAAATTTATTAAAAAAAAAAAAAAAGATGTCCTTATTTGTATTTGTGTTTTAAGGGTGTGGAGATACAGAACTAGGCCGAATGGGGAGTCTTCCGGGGACCCAGTTCCCTCTCCGAACAGATGGGGGCACGCTCAGAGCCGTGGGGGTGGGGATGCGATGGGACCAGGACACGGTGATGCCAGGGTTTACATTGGGAGGAGAAGAGGGAAGGCAAACTTGAGACCCGTGAAGCTGTAAGGAATCCTGGAGCTAGAGGGCGGACACGGGGGTCCACGGGTTTTGCCAGCGTAGGGGGCTGCCTCTCGAGAGCTTGGTACCCAGGGACCCCTGTGGATAAACACGGTACGCTGCCGGGCTGCCCTAGCTCCCACAGGCCCAGGCTGTTGCTAACATCAAGGAGCTGTTGATGAAGCCATCTCCCCACGGACCAGCCTCCAGTGTCCCTATCTACTCTCCCTACAACCAAAGCTCATGGGACCCTCCCTGCAGGGTTCTCACCCTAGGTGGGGCCTGGGAAGCTCGACCTGGGGAATGCTGACCAGGATTCAGCTCTCGCCGCTCCAGCCCTGAAGGGAGAGTCGTGCGAGAGATGGCCGCTCTCTCCAGCCCGGCACCGAACCAGTTAATCTCCAGCTTCAGAGAACCGCCTTCTACAGGCTGAGCATCCGCGAGACTAGAATGGACGGAGAGTCGGAGAGGCCAAAAAGCTTGGGGGCGGAGGCTACGGGCTGAAAGCACTAGGCCTAGATAGGGGTGGGAGGGAAAGCGCTCCAGAACACGGGCGTCCAGTTGGGTCCCCGAGCCCTGCGCGAGCAGATAGCGTGGGCGTGGCCCTTATCCGCCTCCCCTGTCCCCCCGGATCGCCGGCGGGGTGATGCGCTGAGACCTCTACCTCCTCCTTTCGCCTCATTTTTCTCGTTCCCCTCGTGGGTGAGTCCTAGGCCCTGGGAGGGGACCTCAGAGTTCCACCACCCCATCCGCCGGCTCTGGGTTTCCCCGAAAGCAGCGAATGGCCGGGGGTGGAACGCGGAGCTCGCAGGTTTTCTGGAGAGCAGGCTGCTTGCAGTCACGCTGTTCGTAGTGCCTCTTCACCCGCAGGTTTCTTCATGGGCCGGACCGTGGTCGTGCTGGGCGGAGGGATCAGCGGCTTGGCCGCCAGTTACTATCTGAGCCGGGCCCCCTGTCCCCCCAAGGTGAGTGCGCCACGCTGCCAGAGGGAGCGCCTTTAACACTTCTCTCCCATTTCCAGCAGGAGCGAATGCGCCGCCCCCTTTTTCTCCTGACCACTTATGCCGCCGAAGCTGTGGCTGTAGGCTGCAGTGTCTCCCTCTTGCCCTCAGGTGGTCTTGGTGGAGGGCAGCGAGCGCCTGGGAGGCTGGATCCGCTCAGTACGAGGGCCAGATGGTGCCATTTTTGAACTTGGACCTCGAGGAATTCGGCCGGCAGGAGCCCTGGGAGCCCGGACCCTGCTCCTGGTGAGCGGCTTGTGCAATGCCTAGGAGGTATTGCGGAGAGGCCTTCACTAGAGGATAGAGTTAAGGGGAGCAAGTGGATTTGGTGGCCAGTCCTTTCCTTAGTATATCCTCTTCTTGAGGACGTGTGGAGAGCAGGTTTCTGAGCTTGGCTTGGACTCAGAAGTGTTGCCGGTCCGGGGAGACCATCCAGCTGCCCAGAACAGGTTCCTGTATGTAGGTGGTGCTCTGCATGCCTTGCCCTCTGGCATCAGGTAACGTTGTCACTTCCTTACTACCATCCTTCTCCTTTGCCCTTGTCCTCACATCCCTTCTATTTCCTCATCTCCCAGTCTGTCAGCCCTCCCAGCAAAAGGGGCCAAACGAATAGAAATGATCCCCTGGAGCTGGAGAGGTAAATCAAAGCTCCCTTTTCACTGTGCCTTCCTCCATGCAGGGGGCTCCTCCGCCCTTCACCTCCCTTCTCCAAACCTCTGTTCTGGGCTGGGCTGAGGGATTTGACCACCCCTCGTGGCAAAGACCCTGATGAGACTGTGCACAGTTTTGCCCAGCGCCGCCTTGGTCCCGAGGTAACACCACCCAGAAGCCCCCAGATCCCTCCCCTTCTAAACCGGCTGCAAATCTACCACTGGGGCCCAAACCTACCACTGGGGCCTCTTCTGTAGCCTCTGAAAATGCCCTCTTCTCTTCGTACCCAGTAGCCCCCCAAACTCAGTGTTGAGGTGAATGCCTTCACTTCCTTCCCATCCATCTGTTGTAGCCAGACTGCTTTCCAAGTAAACCCATGCTGCCCCCATTCCCTACCAAGCAGGGATTAGTGGAAATTAGTGCAGTTTATTCCTTGGCCTCTCAATCCTAGTCTCACCCTTAAGGTGGCGTCTCTAGCCATGGACAGTCTCTGCCGTGGAGTGTTTGCAGGCAACAGCCGTGAGCTCAGCATCAGGTCCTGCTTTCCCAGTCTCTTCCAAGCTGAGCAAACCCATCGTTCCATATTACTGGGGCTGCTGCTGGGGGCAGGTGAGGGGGCAGTTGGTTCAAGGGTTGAAGATATTAAGGACTGCCAGAATGAGGGACTGGAGGCAAGGGGTGCTATTTTAATGATTCTTCTCTGCTTCCTCCCCTGCAGGCCGGGGCCCACAGCTGGACTCAGCACTTATTCGCCAAGCTCGGGCTGAGCGCTGGAGCCAGTGGTCACTCCGTGGAGGGCTGGAGACATTGCCCCAGGCCCTCCACGCCCACCTGACTAGTAGGGGTGTCAGTGTTCTCCAAGGCCAGCCAGTCTGTGGGCTCAGTCTCCAGGCAGAAGGGCGCTGGAAGGTAGGTGAGCCTCCTGGGCTGTAATGAACCTGTGTGTTAGAGTTTTCATCTTTGTTTAAACTCCACGACTGGAGTTTCTCTTTTTCTTCTGTCCTACAAGCTGCTTAAGTATGGGCTACCCCAGGTTCTTAGGCCTTCTTTGTGGACATTCCTCCAAGACCATCTGATCCAGATCTGTGGATAGAAGTAGTACTTATATATAAGTGGCTCCCAGCTAAGGGAAAGAACCACCCAGCTCTACTAAACATTTCAAATTGGCCCACTGGCTTTTGTCTGGCCCACTTGCTGGAGTAACAGGGGGATGGTTTTTGTTCTGACAACATAGTCAGTCTCTTCATCCTGAGTCAGCATCCAGTCTGTCTCCTGCCACTTGGGTGCTGGGAAACTGAGGCACAATTCCCATGATTGCTGTCTTTTAATGTTTTCATCCTTTCAGGTGTCTCTAGAGGACAGCAGCCTGGAGGCTGACCACATTATTAGTGCCATTCCAGCTTCAGGTAATGGGATAGCCACCCTCCCCTTCCCTAGCCAGGGTGAGGCACCCTAGCTTCTTCCTGGGCCAACGGGACCATACCATGCCCTTGAACTGCTCATCCCTGTGGGGATCTTATCCTAAGGAGGGTGGCCAAAACTGCACTGGGAATGCCTCCTGAGGCAGGCTGCTCTCTCCTCCAGTGCTCAGCAAGCTGCTCCCTGCTGAGGCCGCACCTCTGGCCCGTGCCCTGAACACCATCACTGCTGTGTCTGTGGCTGTGGTGAATCTGCAGTACCGAGGAGCTCGTCTGCCTGTCCAGGTGTGACTCAGAAAAGGAGGCGAGACAGACACGGGCTCAACTGGAACCCTTCCGTCCTGACCCATTCTCTGTTTTCTCCAGGGATTTGGACATTTGGTGCCATCCTCAGAAGATCCAGTTATCCTGGGAATTGTGTATGACTCCGTTGCTTTCCCTGAGCAGGATGGGAGCCTGCCTGGCCTCAGACTGACTGTGAGAGAAGGCAGCCATGCTTAGTGGGGGTTTCCAAAGGGCTCCTCTCTGCCCCAGTGCAGTAAGGCCAGGCTGGTCAGTGCCATCTTCCCTCCTTAGGTGATGCTGGGAGGTTCCTGGTTACAGACACTAGAAGCCAGGGGCTGTGTCTTATCTCAGGAGCTGCTCCAACAGGAGGCAGAGAAAGCTGCTGCCACTCAATTAGGACTGAATGAGCCACCAAGTCACTGCTTGGTCCATCTACACAAGGTGAGTTGGTAACACAAGGTAAACACTCTTCAGCTACCTAGTAGAGGCAGGCTTGGAAGCACTGTCTATCCAGGCCTGTTGTTGTTCAGTTACTAAGTCATGTTTGACTCTTTGTGACCCCACGGAATGTAGCACCCAGGCCTGCGGTATCAATAATAATGTTTTCCCTGTATCCCTTTTTCTCTCCCCAGAACTCTATCCCCCAGTATACATTAGGCCACTGGCAAAAACTGGGTAAGTTGAGAAAGCAGCTGGGCTGAGAAGAGCCATGAAAATAGACCCCAGCTGTAAAATTCCTTTTCTTTCCTTTCAGAGTCAGCTGCCCAATTCCTGGCTGCTCAGAAGCTGCCTTTGACTCTGGCCGGGGCCTCCTATGAGGGGGTTGCTGTCAATGACTGTATAGAGAGCGGGCGTCAGGCAGCAGCCCGTGTCTTGGGCACAGAACCCAACAGTTGATCCTCAGCTCCCACTTCTTCTTGCCCCTGGTGGCAGGGATTCTCTCACCCATGAAAATAAAAGTTGCTAAAGCTTGGCTTGGCCTGGCTGTTCTGTCATCCAAGGGCAGAAGGTGGGGGTGGGTGAGCAAAGATAGGCAAAGAGTGCCTGGGACGCAGAAAGCAGGAGCGGAGGCGAGACAAAGTCCTTTATTAGAAAATATATCAAAATCCCAGCCCCCTGAGCCAGGTCCAAAAGAGGGAGCTACTCCATTACTGGCAGAAAGTACCCAGGGAGGGGCTTCCTTCAAACACACTTCCTGGGAACCATAAATAGAATAAATATTCACAGAGGTCCCGGGAGAAGCCAGATCACTCTTCTCTCCATGGAAGAAGAAGGGATTTTGGGTCCAGCCCTGCTCCTACCCCATGGGCAGGGGACTCCTAGGAGTCATCACATAAGTCATGACATCAAGGATTCACAGTCATAAGCCCTGGCAGGTGACCCTAGAAAGAGAGACCTCCAGGGCCAGAGGAGCCCAGCTCCAGTCCAGCAGTGAGGAGAGGCCCCTGCCCCTAGCACAGCAGTAAAGTTCATTTCCTCACATCCCTCTAAGAGCAGTGAGGAGCTGAGGGTGGGGAAAATATAACCCCTCTGATTCAGTTTCATGATTAAAGTGGGAAAGAGTCAGTTTCATGATTAAGAAGGAGTCAGTGTGAACCATGAGGAGCTGTGTGGTTGGCAGTAGGCAGAGGGCCAGGCCTGGCTGGGGGCCGGCGCTGCAGCATCTCCTGACGGAAGGCTTGGGAGGAACCAGGCGGGTAATGGGGACCAGAGGAAGTCCGGGGACCCCGAGGGTCAGTTCCAATGTCTGCTGTGATGTTCGTATAGAGAGGGCCCAGCTCTCGAGACAGCAACTGGTATGTCAGTGAGTTCATTCCATCTTGAGTCCAGGAATTCTGGGTACGGACCAGGAGGTCAAACCTGAGGGTTACAGATTGGAGACTGAGACCCGGAAAGGAACAGCCAGGAATCTAGAAACTGTAGAGCCCTAAGGGTTCACTAGTAATTCCCAGGCAACCCTCCCGTCCTACCTGTGGGGATTTTCCTCGTTGCCCTTATCTCCTCGGTGCTTCACCATCTTATAGTGTCCCACGGATGTGGGGGGACGAGATATCTTCATCCCAGCCAAGCGAACCCTATGGGAAAAGTGAGGGCACCTTGGAGGATCCAGAGTGGAAGAAAGCTGCTGACAGGTGAGCAAGAAGAGCTAAGGCCAGCGAGGGAGGAACTGCATGTTTCTTTACACAAAGAATAACTATCACTAACTCCACAAAGGGCCGAGTACTGGAAGGGCGAACAGAAAAGTCAAACAGAAAGAAGGAAAGGCTGAAGAGAATGTAAAAGCTGGCTGTCTCCAAACCCTCAGGGCCTAGTGCAGGCACGCTGGGGGCTATAAACCATCAGCAGAGGTAGCTTTGCACCTCCCACCTGTTTCCCAAATGGCTCCCAGGAGCTGCCTTTGCTATCTGGAAAGGACAGGGAGAGGAACCATTTTGTCAAAAAAGGTAGGACAAAACTGGGAACCACAGACCCAAGCTCAGCAATTCTTACTGAGATTAGTGGCTGAGCAGCCTCAGCTCTGATGCACTCCTGTCCCCCACCCACATTTAAGAAAAGTGTGGAACCAGGAAATCAAGACCTGGGAAGAAATGAACTCCAATTCTGATACACAGAAGCAAGAAGTGAGGATGGCTGGGGAAGGTACTGAAAGAATACATACATTTAGAAATTGCTGGGTGCTTTACACACATACAGAAGACAAGAATTCATAGAGATCTCTTCCCAGAGGACAAAGCGGGAGGAGAAGCAAGGGGCCCAGCATATCAAGCCCAAATAGTCAAATGACATATGAAATTGGGTCAGCTGAGGCTGAAGGTCAAAATGTTTTATATGCTAAAAATAAGCTGGCATCATGCCAATGGCACAGGCCCTTTATTTAAAAAAAAAAAAAAAGTGATTCTGGACTATGTGGAGCAGAGCCTTTCCTCTTCCAGCTCTGCAGGAAGTGGTTTGGATGCAATCCTAGCAGAGGCAGGACTAAACAGTCTCTAGGCCCCTTTCCAGTTCTGGAATCCCATGATACTATTGGGATTGATTGTATTGATCTTGTCTTCTCTCCCGGGAATGTTATTAACCAGCACTAAGGGACTGAAAGATAACAGAAGGGGGAGCAGCATGCAAAGCCTGACCTGGGTAGACCGCAAAGATAAGGGAGAGGAATAGGCACCGTTCAGGACCAGGGAGCTAAATTAGTGTTAAAAGACTAGGGCTAGAGGTGGTCTTAGAGGATAGGGATCCAGGCTGGGGTCAGGGAAGAAGGTGGTGGCAAGAAGTCTGACCTGGTAGCAATGTCGTCATCCTCACCACCCCAGCCCCAGTATTCATTGGGGAAGCCATTCATCTTCAGGTACTGGTCAGGAGTGAGCGCTGAGACCCCGCCAAAGTACTGGGGATACGGGAGGCTGGGGAAAGAAAGATCCTTGGATTCCACACGTCTTTTGGGAGCCATCCCTCCTTCTTCCACTGGATGGTGGAATACCCTGCTTCCAGTACCCTCCTGTGCCCCCTACCTGTATCCAAATTTGTTCATGGCAACAGCAACGTGCCGAGGTCCTCGGGGATCGCACACATACAGGTTGTGGTCGTTCTCTGGCAGGAGATCCACATCATGCAGAAACAAGCAGTCCCATTCTTCATCTCGCAGGGCCTCCCGCACCCCAACATTCAGCAGCTTTGCCCTGTTAAATGTTCCATTTCCAGCCTGGAAGATAATGGAGGAGGACCAACTAGGTCTATAGGTGGCATGGAGAAGAAGCATAAAAGTGAATGGAGGGAAGTCCAAGTAGGTTATGGGATAAAGAGGATGAAGAGAAAGACAACTTCTTTGTTTTCTCATTCAACAAAATTTTTTGAGCATCAGTATGTGCCGGATGGGCTTCCCTGGTGGCTCAGATGGTAAAGAGCCTGCTTGCAATGCAGGAGACCTGGGTTCGATCTCTGGGTCAGGAAGATCCCCTGGAGAAGGGAATGGCAACCCACTCCAGTATTCTTGCCTGAAGAATCCCGTGGACAGAAGAGCCTGTCTGGCACAGTCTATGGGGTCGCAAAGAACTGGACATGGCTGAGCAACTAACACACATGTGCCTGACACACACATGCTACTATTTAGCATTTAATCCCAACAACCATGTGAAATAGGTGGTATATTGGTTACCACTCTTTGCCTCATTTTAGCAGGTTGGGTGTGTTGCTCAAGGTCACATATGGAACAAATAGCAGAACCAGAACTTTAGCCCAAATCTATCCACTTCCAAATTCAACAACAGAAAAATCATGGAAGATTACAGGACAACGGGAATATCCTTAAGAAGAAGCATGGGGCTAACATGTTGGCAGAGCAGTGCAAGCTGCTGCTTTCTTACATTCCACAGTCTGACCCTCTTTTAATTATTTTGAGACCCATTATATGAAAGTGGAGTGGAATTTGCTTGAGGCTTCCTTATAAAATCACAGTGGCGTGGGAACTGGGAGTACCTGGTGGATGACATAAATGCCGTAAGCAAGCTGCTGGCGCTGCAGGAACGGGTGCAGGTGGTAGAGCAGCAGGCGCAGGTGGTGCTCCCGGGCACGGTGGGGCACAATGATGGCTGTCCGGGACCGGGGCTCACACCTTGCAGGGCGGTATCGGCCCCCCGGTTCTACCCGGGGATTCCTCTCCACAATCTCTGCCAGCGATGGCACTGGGCTAAAGGACACGGATATGGGACCCACTGTCGGGAGGGAATGACGAGGTCAGGGATTAGAAGGTCAAGGAGAAATGTCCCTGTCAGTCTGATTCTGGGACTCAGCTCCCCCAAGGGCTTGCTCAGAAATCTCACAAAACCTTGAGTTCCCCATCATTGGGATGACTTTGCAAAGTCTGGAAGGTGAAGGCTCCTCACCTAGCCTGCTTTATTTTAGGGTTCCTTAACTCTCCCCTGCCTCACAAAGTTGGAAGCTTACAGTTAGCAGGTGGAGAGAACAGAACTTCCAACTAACTCCTAATCCTACCCTGAGGCATGAAGAGCCCATAAACAGGCAGGCAATGGAAAGCTGTGGCTCAATCAAAGAACCCAAGTCGAAACTCCAAATTTAGAGTCCATCTATCTCAACATTAGCCTACCTTCCAGTTCCATGACCCTCCAGTTTGAAGACCCACTGCTGCCATCCTATACTTGTCCAAGCCTCCCTGTCCCCACACCTTGGCCTTGCCTTCTGCTTTCCTTCTGCACTCACCTAAGAGAGGAGATCGTTCGGGACAGTATGGCAGGCCTTGAGGAGCTGGGAGGCCCCCTGGGGCAACAGGGGCCCCAGGCATGTGACTGAGGTTACTGTAGACATCATGGGGATGAGAATAGTCAAATGCCGGCTCCTGCTCTCGGCCAAAGAGGGCACTGAGGCTTCGAAAGCCCCCCAATGACAGGTACATCATGACTGCCAGCTGGGAGCCCACAAGTAGGGCCAGGGTGCAGGGCCGCTCCAGCAACCTCCGCAACATTCTGTGCTGGGGTCTGGATGAGAGAGAGAGGAAAGTTCTGGGAGTGGGCAGGAAGGCAGCATGCCAGAAGAGAGATCATTGGGTATTGATGAAGGTGGTGGGCAGGGGTAAAGAGGAAAAAGGAAAAGAACAGAGTCACAGAAGGGAGCACACACCGATACAGAAAGAAATAGAATGTAACCATCGGCAGGCCGCACCACCTGTCACTCCCAGCCTAAGTTTCACTCTCCCCCACCCCTCCCACCACCTACTCAGTCCCCACCCCCAAGAATGCTTACATCATTCAGGTCCCAAGGCCATTCCAGAGCATTCTCTGGAGAACATTCCTTCCAATTTTAGAGGGGGAGAGATAGACTCACCTAGATTCAAACTGTCTTCTTCAGGATCATGGGGACTCCAGGAGGTCCCGGGGGAGCAGAGATGTGAAGCATTATATAAAATTGGAAACGTAACAGAGGACAGAGACAGGCTCCATCCAGCACGCCAACAGCAATCTTGGGACCAGCTGGAACAGAAGTGGTCAAGGATAGCCAGCCACCCCCAGAGGGGCAGAGGGCAGAAACAGGGTGAAGCCGGTTTCCCAGCTCGGGAAGCGAGCGAGGGAAAGTGGTTGGAGAGAAAAGGGGTGGAGCAGGAGATGCTAGGTCCCCGGCTCTGCCCCAGCCATCCTATAGCGTGTCAGATTCACTCGGTATGTAACCATCCCCCACCCCAACAGGACCAACCTGTTTGGGGAGTGGGGACAGGGCAACTACTGGAGATCTGGGTGAGGCAGTCCTAACAGGACTGTGAAGTGGCCTCAAGAGAACCCAGGGAGGCGGAAGAAACTGGCTCCTTTCCGTTCTTCACATTTATGGGAGCTAGCTCCGCAGGTGCAGGGAGGTGACCACCTGGGAGCTGCAAGCAAACAACCCCGGAGCGCGGCAGGAAATAGGATGGGGGTGGCGTCCTCTACCTTCTTCTACCTTTCTCCATCCTAGCGAGGATGGGGATCAGGGTTATTGATGAAATGAGATAGGGAGAGGGAGGGCTGGGCAGAACCTGTCAGGACCCTGGGCTAGCTCACCTAGAGGGGCGTGGTCAGCGGTCTGGAAGGGGTTACAGCCCAGTTCTTCCGAAGCAGCCTCATCTCATCCCACGCCAACCTCCTCTGGCGATTGCTCTACCTTGCAAAGTGAGACCGCCGGCCTCTGTCCGGACTTGCACTTAGGTCTCCCTCCTTGCTCAAGGCTGTTTACAGCCTTTACCCAAAACTTCTCACCTTCCCAATCTCTCAAACCTTTCTCCAGGGCCTCTCACCCCACCATCTCCAGCCTACACACCTGGCCTTCTGCCGCCCGTCGTCACCGCCACCCGGACAGCCGGGCAGGAATCGCTGCCGCCATCTTGGAAGCGGGCGTCGCGGGGGCGGGGCCTCGCGTCACGGGGCGGGGCCTCGGAAGGGTGGGGGTCGTCCAGGCGTGGAGCGCAGGGTCTGAGCACCGCGGGGATGGTGGGGCTCGCTTCAGGCCGCAGGCAACGAGGGGCTCGACGTTTTGGGAACCGGCGCAGGGTCTCTTCCCCATTGGACCGACTCCTAGCAGGATTCCATTCCCCACCCCTCAGTTCAGCCTCTCAGTCGTGTCCGACTCTTAGCGACCCCGTGGACTGCAGGATGCCAGGCTTCCCTGTCCTTCACCAACTCCCGGAATTTGCTCAAACTCATGTGCATCGATCGAGTCGGTGATGCCATCCAACCGTCTCATCCTCTGTCCTCCCCTTCTCCTGCCTCAATCTTTCCCAGCATCAGGGTCTTTTCAAATGAGTCAGTTCTTTGCATAAGTTGGCCAAAGTATTGGATTTTAAGCTTCAGCATCAGTCCTTCCAATGAACACCCAGGACTTATTTCCTTTAGGATGGACTGGTTTGATCTTGCAGTCCAAGGGACTCTCAAGAGTCTTCTCCAACACCGCAGTTCAAGAGCATCAATTCTTCAGCGTTCAGTTTTAAGATCCAACTGTCACATCCATACATGACTACTGGAAAAACCATAGCTTTGACTAGATGGACCTTTGTTGGCAAAGTAATATCTCTGCTTTTTAATATGCTATCTAGGTTGGTCATAACTTTTCTTCCAAGGAGCAAATGTCTTTTAATTTCATGGCTGCACTCACCATCTGCAGTGATTTTGGAGCCCAAAAAAATAAAGTCTGTCACTGTTTCCATCGTTTGCCCATCTATTTGCCATGAAGTGATGGGACCGGATGCCATGATCTTAGTTTTCTGAATGTTGAGTTTTAATCTAGTTTTTTCACTCTCCTCTTTCACTTTCAGAATCAAGAGGCTCTTTAGTTCTTCTTCACTTTCTGCCATAAAGGTGATGTCATCTGCATATCTGAGGTTATTGATGTTTCTCCCTTGATTCCAGCTTGTGCTTCATCCAGCCTGGCATTTCGCTTGATATACTCTGTATATAAGTTAAATAAGCAGTGTGACAATATGCAGCCTTGACATACTCCTTTCCCAATTTGGAAGCAGCCTGTTATTCCATGTCCAGTCCCCACCCCTAGACTTATAAAAACAGCCAGTCCTACCAGGACCTTCCTCGGGGCCAAGAAGGACCGAGAGGCTGCTGTGTCAGAAGACCTATCACCCCAGGCTGGTCGGAATACGATTCTCAATGTGTCAGTGGCCCCCCCTGCAATCTAGTGCCACTTATTATCAAAATTGTTTCCTGCTTGGGGTACATCTTTGCAGACCACTCTGGTGTATTTTTGTATCCCCAAGGTATCCCTCAGGCCTTGAAATAGAAATGGTTAATAAAACAAGGAAATATTGAGTATGAAGGGGAGGGCAGCATCTGCTTTAATGTAAAAATGTGTTTCCCCAGATGTTAGAATAAGACGGAAGCTCTGCTAATATGCAGTATGTTTATCTTGTGGCTTCTTGTGGCTACCCGCTTTGAATATTGTGCTCCTTTAGAAGCAGATGATCAGACTGAGAAAACTTTGAATAACTCACAGTGTCTGCCTCAAAAACCTCATGTTCTTATGTGGGGATGGGAGGAGTTACAGACAATATAGTGTAATAAATATGATAACCTAGAAATTGCACCTCATTCACAAGTTGAAGTTTGGGAAAGATTTCCCAGAAGTGACAGGAAACCTAAAGTACGTGTCTATAGCGTGTCCTGTTGCATAAGTTTCTGTTTCCACGCGGCTATTTTACAACTCTGTAGGTAGCTAACCCAATGTAAATTCTATTGTCTGACAGAGGTTCAATTAACTCCCTCCTCCCAAATTTGTGGAAAAACAGTTTTGCCTTCATTTACATATTTCTGTATCCCTGATCTACATAAATGTGTCTATTCTTTTGTTCAGTTGTTCAGTCGTGTCCAACTCTTTGCGACCCCATGGTCTGCATCATGCCAGGCTTCCCTGTCCTTCACCATCTCCCAGAGCTTGTTCAAACGCATGTCCATTGAGTCAATGATGCCATCCAAGCATCACATCCTCTGTCATCCCCTTCTCCTCCTGCCTTCAGTCTTTCCCAGCATCAGGGTCTTTTCCAATGAGTCGGCTCTTTGCATCAGGTGGCCAAAGTATTGGAGCTTCAGCTTCGGCATCAGTCCTTCCAATGAATATTCAAGATTGACTTCCTTTGGGATTGACTGGTTTGATCTCCTTGCTGTCTGAGGGACTCTCAAGAGTCTTCTGCTTGTTTCCTTGTGAGTTAAATAAAACCTTTAACAGGTGTTCATTTTTATACATGTATTAACAAAAAGTCTCTTCACTGACCAAATTTTAAACAGGTCCCCTGAGCCCTCTTTTCCGATAGACCTCATCCTTGGGCCTGTAGCCATTTTTAAGAAGAATCCGGTATCAGTTTAGCAAGAATCCCCTTACCTTTAATTTCTGATCTCCTTGGCCTGCTTTTATCAAGAATTTTAAGTTGGTTTAGCAAGAATCTTCTTATCCTTGATGTAATTTTCCATCCATTGACTCTTTCATTCTGCTTATTGGCTATAAATATCTATTTGTCCTTACTGTATGTAGAGGGAATTCCTAATAATGTACTTTCACAGCCTTGAGAAGCTCCATAGAAATAGCACCTGGAAAAACAGCATATATTAAGAAACTATGTTAATAATTATCTTTCATGTTTTTCTTAGAATAATATCCTTGTTAAAAACCCCAAGGCCAGACCCAGAAGGAAGTATGACTGGAATCATGAAAGCATGGACCTTGAAACACCGGGTCAGAGTCAGGCATGAATGTTGCTTCAGTTCAGTTCAGCCACTCAGTCGTGCCTGAGTCTTTGCGACCCCATGAACCCCAGCATGCCAGGCCTCCCTGTCCATCACCAAGTCCCAGAGTCCACCCAAACCCATGTCCATTGAGTCGGTGATGCCATCCAACCATCTCATCCTCTGTTGTCCCCATCTCCTCGCTGTTTACTTGCTTGCTAATTGTTCCCAAGACTAGCCCAGAAGGGAGAGGCCTGGGGTGAAGACAAAGAGATCTGGACTCTGTCAGTGTCGTCCAGGACATTTAGGAGTATGTGACTGAAACAGCATGTGTCTTGAGAAAGATAATATCTGAGACAGTCTTGTGGTCTACAATTAGGAATAAAAGCTGGACTCAGAGTGGACTCTGCACCTCAGTCCAATAGAGGCTGCAGGTCCCTGACCCATTGCCCCAGATTTCGTGTTCTGTCTTCATTCTCATTGCTCACTTCCGGACCATTAGAGCAACAACTATATTCAGAGTTGAATCCAGTCTCTCTCTGACTGGGACAGTGTTGGCCCCTATTGTGATAATCCTGAATAAAATCTTTCTTACCATTTTAACAAGTGTCAGAATAAGTTTTTACAGAGTGAGAGTTGTAATTTTACCCTTTTCTGAAAATTATCTTTTAACAGATGGATTGTGTTCTAGACCAAGAAAACCATAGTGCAGTCTGAAAATGAGGAATAAATTAGGGCATTGGGGAAATTAAAAAATGGATCAGTAGAGCTAAACGATAGGGTGAGGGGAATGATGAGAGATGAGACTGATGAGGTAAATAGGTGCCAGATAATGAAAGAGTCCATAAGCCACATTAAAAGAGATTTTTATCCTGAGGGCAAGACAAAGGCCTTAAAATGCTCAAAACAGAGATTTTAGGAAGTTTGCTCTGGTGGAAATGTGGAGCATTATCAGAGGGGTCAAGGCTGGAAGCAGGGACCTATTAAGGTTACTGCAGAAATCCAGGAGTGAAATGAATCTCATGCAAAGTAAGGTAATTTCAGTGGGACTAGAGGGAAGAAGACAGCTTTGAGAACTTTTGGGAGGCAAATAGGACTTGGTGATTGATGGCATGTGCCAAGTCAGGGAGTTAGAAGACTCCAAGATGAATCTTGGATTTCTAATGTGGACCAATGGACATTTAATGAGAAACAAAACTTAGAAGAGGCAAATTTGGGGGAAACAGTAGTGATGACAAGTTAAACTTTGGCCTTAATGAGTTTGATGTGCCTGTGAAGGCTTATAATTATATAATACTGGATTTCAGTACAATAGCAACTTTTTTTTGGCTGCATCGGGTCTTCGATGCATCATGGGGAGTCCTTCATTGTTGTGCAGATTCTCTAGTTGTGGTGTGTGGGCTCAGGAGTTGCAGCACACAGGCTTAGTCACTCCAAGGTATGTGGGATCTTCGTTCTCCCCTGCATTGCAAGGCAGATTTTTAACCACTGGACCATCAGGGAAGTCCCACAATGGCAGCTTTGAAACCTCTGTCTGTGTGATGTTGAGCAATACACTCTCTGGGTTTATCTGTACAGTGAACCCATCTTAAAGGGTTTTGTGATATTTAGTGAGAGGTATGGGAAAGGGCCAGCAAACAGTGGATATTCAATACATCTTAATTTTGAGCACAAAATAGGAGTCAAGTAAAAGCCCTACTTTTTTTTTTTTTTTTAAGTTCTCACTATATAATGGAAAAGATAGACTTGTACAGAAAATTGATATAGATCTCATCTAGAGGACTTTTCCTCTGAGCCTCTCCCCCGCCATGATGTTCTACTCTTATAAAACTGATCTTCACCTTCTATCCTTCATATCTACCATCTTCTGACAACTCCTCTACATTCATTTGCAAGCTCCCTGTTTTCAGGAAACTTCACTTCCACTCCTTTTCATGCCGGCCCCACCCTGGGCTTAGTCATCATCTAGAACTGCTACATTTCTGAAACCTTGGATTTTAATATGCTGGTTTCTACCACAACATCCTGCCTTTTTGTATTCTGAATAAAATGATGGGGCCCCTAGAGGCCCACTCATGACACACAACGTAATAGAAGAAACCCAGTCTAATAACTAAAAATAATTAAATCTCTACTTGCGCTTCCCTGGTGGCTCAGTGGTAAAGAATCCACTTGCCAATGCAGGAGACGTAGGTTCAATCCCTGGATCAAGAAGATCTCCTGGAGAAGGAAATGGCAACCCACTCCATTATTCTTGCCTGGAGAATTTCATGGACAGAGGAACCTGGCAGGCTACAGTCCACGTGGTTGCAAAAGAGTCCGGGAGTCGGACTCGACTTGGTGACTAAACAACAACAGCAACAAATCTCTACTTAGTTTCTCCAGGAGACATGGGCATGGGGGAAGGGAGAGGGAAGCAAGAGCACATTCTAATGCACAGCTCAATGTCTTTAAAATCCTCCCCTGCCACTTAACACTTTCTACTGAGATGGTAGCTTCTTCCCAAAACTACCCCTTCCAACTACTCAGTTCCTTACAGGTATTATCCACCAGCTTCAAGTCTGTTTGCTTTATTTTGATTTTGCATACTGGAGAAGAGCTTGGGAGCTGACCTAGCAAGCAGAAATTCTTTTTTCTTCCACCACTACCCTACTCTCCACAAACGCTTACAGTTTACTTCTCAAAGGTGAGGCAGATACCTCTAGGAAGACTTCTGTGACCTCATACCCTATGACCCCCCCCTCTATCTTGACACCTGTCACACATGTCTAAAATCTTTGTCTTACCCAAATGTCTGAGCCATCAGACTATGAACTCTCTGAGGACAGAAAGCATGTCTTCCTTTTTATTATCCCCTGAATGTAACCTAGAACTTTTGGCACAAATTTTTACAAAATAGCCCAAGTAATAATAATATTATTATTACAATATAATATTAGATTATATAATATAATAATTGATCAAGTAATTTAAGATCATGCCATTGCATCTTGGCTCTTGCAAAGCTTAGATTCAGTCCAACTGCAAAAATCTGTGTCCTTTCCAGACACTGTGAGAGAATGATTTGATTCCGGTTTATAACCTAATTGGTTTATTTATTGAACAGGTAAGTGTGATTAAGTCAATTAATTTATTTCCTCTGACCCACGTTCAGACCACATTTCCAGCTTCTCAGTGCTTCCTTGCATCCGTATTTGAACATGTGTGTCAACGTGGGTCACCGTTGGTGTAATTTATTACTGGGTCTGCAGGGCCTGTTGTTGGTTGCCCAAAGACTATGAGGGATGCCTCCAATCTACTTCCTGCCCTCCCTTTCCTTCCTAAAGCTACGTAAGTACTCAGGGCCTGTCCCCATACAAGGTCCTTTCTGAGGAAGTTTTCAGCATTGTTGCCCCCCCTTCCCCTCGCCCGCCTCTTTCAGAGTGGTTTTTTAAGAACTGGTGGTTTCCTGCAGCTGTCAGCTGGTTACTCTTGCTGCCAATGATTTTGGCTTCCCCCCAGCAACAGTCAATGAGGAAGGTGTTCAACTGGTTCAGAAGCATCCTCTTATACGTATTAACAATAAAATGTTAATACATTAAGTTCTACTCTCTTCCTCCTTCCTCCCCAACAAGTCCTGACCATGAGATGAAGGTTTTGTCACTTACCATCACTCTGGTATTTTAGAAAATAAAATATTATAATACTATGTGAAAATCAAAGAAGTGGGGCTAGAGAGGGGGTGGAAATGTAAATTAATAGCTCATTCCACAGCATACACCCCACCCCAAACACTGGCTCTCCCACTCCCATCACAAAATTAGTGATTGGACAAATGCCCAGATTTCTTCTGCTCTAACCACTAAAACAGAGAATCTCAGGGACAGGAAGATTTAAAAGAAATTGGTCCAAGTCACAGCTATTGCTTCAATCTCCTCCCCCACTCAAACACACAGTCACCCTTGCCATCCAATAAAATAGTTGTCTCTGCTTGAACTTCTGAAAGGACTGGGCTCTCCCAGCAGTCACTGATTCTTCTTTCTTCAGCTCAACATCATTCTTTTCCCCTTAAGGACCAGATATCTGAACTGTCTCCGTGCTTTCCTCCCTCCTGTTATTCCTGTTTCTCCTCTGTTTGTCCATCCATACCCCAGCTCAGCCCCATGAAGGCAATAGATTAGGCAGACTGAGGAGTCAGGGCTCATCCTGGCTCTTCGAGTGAGGTATGCACCCCTTAATCCATGGGAAGAACTTGCTGGACTCCTGACATCAGGATATTAGGTAGTCTATGGCCTTGTTCTGGGGAGGGTGCTATGATGAGAACATTCTGGAAAGGGGTGAGGCCTTGCTTGGGATTTAGGGCCAGAATGCCCATCACTTCTCTTTGGGGAGCAGCCCTCTCTTCTCTTTCACTGTCTGACTCCACCCACCTACCCGCCCAATCATACAGGTGGCCTCTGAGCTCAGCGCCTTCCTGGGAAAAACTTCTTCATGGCAGTCAGAACCTTATTCAGTGAGAAAAGGGCTTTCTCTTAAAATAGTACATATGAAAGTGATTTACAAAGTGTGAATTACCATAGACACTAAAGAAACGTAAGAAGGGGTATCACAATTACCTGTTCGTAAGGCCCAGCCCAGGACACTCTCCTTTTTTATTTTATTTTATTTGACCACACTGCACAGCATGCAGGATGTTAGTTGACCAGAGATCAAATCTGTATCCCCTGCAGAGGAAGCACGGAGTCCTAACCATTGGACCACTAGGGAATCCCAGGATTCATCCTCCTGAAACCTCAGAGCCCACTGAAGCCTGGGCATCAGTTCAGTTTGCCTTTATTATACAGTTCTTCATATCATCCTATCTTTCTCTTTGCAGAGGTATACTACAAAACATTTCCCCAGGTTGCGGTGAGCATCTTTAGTCATGTATTGTTTGCGTTTGTACCTCAGGTCTACTTAGGACCGAACTTGGCTGATTATACCATTAGCTCATGTTATTGGCGGCCCAATTTTGCTACTTAGATGAAACATTTGAAGATCACTCTGGCCTTGTCCCACTCTCCTGTTTCTCCCTCCTCTAGCCTCGCTGGTAGGAGGATGGGAGGAAGGGCCAGGGCCAAGCACAGCAGTGGGGCCATACACGATGAAGAGAAGAGATGGAGCGGAGCAGGGGCCTGCTCCGTTCCCGGTGCTGCTGAGGGAGCAAGTGCCATGCTCGGTGGCACAAACTCCAGTGCACTGTGCAAGGCACTGCCTGGTACAGAACGTGAGCAACGAAGCCCAGCCCCAGTGAGCACGGCACACACCGCCACTGTCTATGGCTTGCCTTAATCCCCTATATCCCAAGCAATGCATGGCAGCCCAGCAGGAGCTACTAAGGCAGACTGAAGCACCTCTATTTTCCCTGCTTCCTCTTCCTCAACTTCCACCTCAGGGTCTTCTTTACCTATAGTTCCTCCCTCACCTCCACATTTAGACCTTCTTTAATCCCTAGCAGTCCTGCTCCTGCCTCAAGACTCCAAATTCTTGCAGGGTCTACCTGCCACCCTATCACAAGCCTGTTCCTTTAATCAAAGTCACCCAGTCAGAAGGAAAAATAGAATTGTTTAGTATCCAACTGCCCTTCAGGTGTTTTCTGCCACCACTGAACAATTGGCTCCCCCTTGCCTCAGCTTCTCCACACCTTTTTTTGTTTTGGGCCCTCCTGACTATCTCCCACACCTCTTCTTAAATTCCATTCTAACCTCACGTCTTCAAAGAAGTCTGCTAGGTTTACACTGGTTTCTAGGGACTCTGTGCCTGTTACTCAGTACTCACAAGGGTAATTCACATGGGTACAGTCTTCACGGTTTTGAAAATACTGTAACATTTGTTCAGAATAACCCTGTGGGAAGAGGTATTTTTAGCCCTCTTGCACACATGAGCAACCTAAGGCTCAAAATCCGTGACTTATCTACCACTACCAGCTAATAAGATGCTGAACCCCAGCTCAGATTTAGACCCACCAGCGCCTGCTCCAGTGACCTTCCTGAAATAGCCTCCCCAGGACCCCCTCACCTAGCACTCTCATTGCTAAGCACTGTATGTGTTGACACTTGTTATTTTTCACCTTCATGTTCTTGTCAACTGTGCTTGTACTGCAGTGTTTATTAAGTCTCCACGTGGTTGGGAGCCTCCAGGTATCAGGGACAGGATTGTCCTTTCTCTGACAGTCCTTCAAAATCCAGGCTAGGGCTCTGCCAACCAAAGGAATTGAGCCTGGGGGCGAGGCCAGGCACCACTGACGCAGATCTTTGCCACCTTCAGATGCACTACAGACTCCGGAGACAGTGGAGCCGAGGACAGCAAGGTGGTGATAACAACAACGGACAGCAGTTGCCATTTGTTGAGCACTTACTGAGTGCTAGGCATTATGCTAGTTCTTTATTTACAGTATTTAATCCTTATAACAAATTTACAAAGGAGGTATTATTATCGTCAAATGAGGAAACTAACGTTCAGAGATGTGGAATCAGGGTGCAACCCACATCTGTCTGACTCCAAAAGGAGCACATAAATAGCAGAACTCAATTTATATTTAAAAAATATGATAATCCCTTACTCCCTGAAGGCCTATCCTACCCTTGACTCTTCCTTTCCGAGAAAATAAAATTCAAGGAGAGGAAAGCTGGGCAGGATGAACCACACACACACACACACACACACACACACACACTTTGTCACACACAAACACACACAGATCACGTACACCTATCACCACCACCCTGGATTTCCTAGACAGGGTGAGAGCTAGGAAGGCAGGGGATCAGTTTCCCCAGGACCCTGACCCTCATCCCCATCCCTGGTGCTAAATAAAAGTGAATAAATATGAAATAAATACAACTGGGGCCCACCCTGCCTTCCCCCTCCCTCCTGTGACCAGCAGGGCAGAGGGGGCAGTTTAGATAGGGGACAATCTCCCAGCCCCTTCCATCCACCAGCCATCCAGGGCAGGAAACCCCGGCAGGGCCAGCCTGCTCGGTAGCGCGGGGAGGAGAGGCGGGGCTCACTAAGCCCCTCCCCCACGATGTCTCGGGGTGAGGCCGCTGCAGAGGTCTCTCGTTCACCCAGCTAAGTCCGAGGCCCCGGTGCCCAGAAAGGGCAGCCGGGATGGTGAGGTTATTTCCTGCCGGCCCAGGAGCGCCGCCGGAGGATCTCCAGAATCTGTGACTTGCGGCGCAGCCAGTCCTGGGGAGTGGGGCGTGGCGTGGAGGGGACTGGTCGCGGTCGCGGCACGAAGAAGCTGTATCTGAGGCGGGCGTTCTGCGGGTTGCCAGCCACTAGGACCTGCAGCGTTAAGGGCTCAGCCAGGGGCCCGTGTCCTGACAGTGTCTCCGAGGCTGCAGTGGCCCCGCTGTAGCGCAGGCTGACGGCCCCGGGCAGTACCACGTCTGTGGGGGACGGGATCAGCGTGTATTCACCATTGAGGGCATAGGAGCCATCCGGGAGCTTCAGGGCCAGGTAGAGGCTCCGGACGCTAGGGCTCCCCTGCTGTCGCACCAGGATGTGGGTGGCCCCAGCGGGGATGGTGACCACGTTGTTGTATCCGTACCTGTGTTCGAGTAGAGGAGAACTCAGCATTTCGGTGAACCCTCTCTGCCATTCTGAGCAGGGTTTGTACCATCACACGTGTGCAGCAGTTGTCTCCCCAGACCTTCCTGAGCTGTCCAGCCTAGATCTGAGCTATCTGCAGATGTGTCCTTCTCCCTCTTTGTGGGCCCTTACACCTGCCGCCCCTTCTTGAGGTACCCTTCTAAGCCCCGCTCCTTGGCACGCTCCAATCCCTACTCCCTCCAGGAGGGAGGTCGCCTCCTGGGGAAGCCTTCCCCAATGCCCACAGGGCCCTCATGGCAAGCCCAGGCTGACACTCTGGAGCAGGGGTCTGTTTGTGTCCCTTACTAGACTCCCAAGTCAGCTCTTTGAGAGGAGAAACAGTGTTGAGGATACCTTTATATCCCCAGGAAGGTGGAAGTGAACAAACCTGAATTTTTTGAAGGAGCCAGACTGCTTGCTGCAGCTGGAACCATCCCCACCACACACCATGCACTTGTCGAACTTCTTTTTGGAGCCAATGACGCGGTCACAGCCGGCATGGATGCAGCGGCCCTGGACACAGACTGAGGAGCTGTCCGGGGAACAGGGGGTCCCATCTGCCACCTGAGGAGAAGAGAGGGAGTGATGAAAGGGTCTTCCTAAATCAAAAGGTGTTGGTAAGCCAAACAAAAACCATATCCCATCAGGGAGGGGATGTGGATGGAATGCGGAAGGAACCCCAGGCTCTGTAACGGATGATAATCATAATGACAGTGATAAAAGCCACCATTTTCAGAAGCTCACGCTGAGTTAGACACTGTGCTAAGTGCCATATAAATCTCACAACCACTATTTGAGGTTTGTAGAGATGGAACACTGAGGTTTAGAAAGATTAGGAGCTTGCTCAAAGGTTACACAGCTGGCAAGAGGAGATGCCAACACGGGAATTGCAGGTCTGAGTCCGAACACCAAGCCCTAAACTTTGGTGTAGTGTCCCAGCTAGACACTAGAGGGCAGTCAACAAGTAGGCATTCTCCCCAGAAGAGGGTGAAGGAGGCAAGACTGCTAGTCTAGTTCTTCCTTCTTCAGCTTCAGCCCAGGGCCCCATCACAGAGAGGGGCGGGGCAGGGCCATCACCCTCTCCAGGCCTGTTTAGTGGGGGACTGGCCCCCCATGAGCTCAGTGAGGCCACCACTGTAATTCAACAGAGCAGCCCATCCGATGGGGGTCAGAGCCATGCCCAAAAGGCCACAGGCTTCCATTCTCACCACATGGAGCAGTGAAAGATGGGGAGAGGAAGACCGAGAAACCGATGGAAATGGGACAGGCTAGCACGTCCTGATGGACAACTTCTCCAGAGTCCAGGGCTGGTTTTCCAAATACCCTTAGACAGAGAAGTCTGAATGGAGCCCTGGGCTGGCCAGGCATGGCCGTGGGAACTCCAGCAATAGCGCTGTTTTGGATCTTGGCCATCAGAAAGCAGAGGGCCTCTGGGGGGGTGAGTGAGCACAGACAAGGCCCGGGAGCATTCTGGTCCTCACCCGTGGGTCCAGCACGTAATAGTAGCCCAGTGCCCGGGTCTGGCAGGTGAGTTTGCACTGGTCCCGGGGGGCCACACCAGTGTAGCGAGGAACCCAGTCCATGGGCCCGGGGAAGTTCTTGAAGAGGTCAGTGCGGTGGTTGTAGGCAGCACACTGCTCTTCGCGGAAGGTCAGTGCTGTAAGGTTAAAAATGGACAGTCAGAGCCCCTCTCCCTCACACTGCCCCACCAGCCTCCCATTAGCCTCTCACACCTTCTAGACAGCATGACAGCTCTCTACCCCACAGACTGCCTGTCACTCCCCTCAACAGCAGGACCCTTAACACTTCCTTGGTCCCTGAACTTAAGGGACAGTGCTTTCTGCTCTCCCAATGCTTTCCAAGGGGTTCCCTACCTCCCACTCCTCACCTGAGCCAGTTGGGCAGTCCTGGGTGTTGCAGGAACGGAAGCGGGTACGGCGGCCCTCACAGTACTTGCCACCATTCCGGGGGACGGGCCGTGTGCAGTCCCGGGAAGAGAACTGGACGCCACCCCCACAGCTCCGAGAGCAGTCACCCCACGATCCCCAGGGACCCCAGCCACCAGCCTGTGGGACCTGCAGAAGGACAGAATGGAAGAGTGGGGTCAATATACGCTCTTGGGCTCAGGGCCAGTCACCACTCCCCCAGGCCCTCTGCCCCACCCCTGCCCTTGGATCTCACATTGAAAGCCTGGAGCTGGTCCACATGGAGGCAGCGGCCACCCATACAAGCCTGTGCGGGCCCGCAAGGGGTACCGTCGGCCCAGGGTGAGTGCTTGGTCTGGCACATGGCATGGCCATTCAGATGGCCAGAGCACCAGAGGGCAGCACAGGGCGGCGGCAGCTGTGGACAATGGCGCGAGTCAGGCCCAAAGGTCAGCTGGCACTGGCGGTCAGCGTCGTAGTCCTTGCCGGGGAAGGTCACGGGCAGATGCAGAGGAGCCTCCGGCTTGTCTAGGAGACAGTGCCCTGGGAAAAGAGGCAGGGGCGTTATGAAGCCAGCAAGAGGTTGCAGAGGGGCCTGCTGGTCATCAGCTGAAATCTTGGGTTCCCGGGTGGCTGAGGGATCCTACAAATTCTAGTACTAGAAGAAGCTTTAAATAGCAGCTGTAATTTATTCGATGTTTATTTGATGAGCACTGACTAAATGCTTGACCAGCAATATGTGTTTAATCATGGCCAGCACCTGTGAGGCAGGTGCTATTTTACAGATTTTTTTTACAGATTTTTACAGATCGGCTATGCAGAAGTGAAGTAACTTACAGTCACACATCTACACACATCAAAAAGTAGGATCAGGAGAGGAGCTCACAGCACTAGATTTTCCTACCTAGTCTAACCAAATACAGACTTCTTGATCTGCTTCTCATCAACAGCACTGTTCGATCATAGTCATACTGCTAAGTCTGCACACCTCAAGTGACAAGGCCTCCTTCACAATTGGCCCCTTCTGGTGTCAAACAGTTCTGGCCCTTAGAAGGTCAGTTCTAATTCTTTTGAGGCCAAAACTTGCCTCCTGTAGTTGTGCTATTCATCCTGAGAGGAAGTGGGAACCACATAAAGGCAGCAACGTTTCTCACCCCATCCCACATGTAGAGGAAGCATGTTGGAGAGAGTCAATTTGGCCCATGTGGGATACGACAGAAGAGGAAGTACTATGCAGGGGGCAGGAACTGTGTCCTGCACAGGGCGAGGGGAGCGCCATCTGCTTACCGAAGCCATTGTCTAGGAAGTCAGTGATGAAGCGGGCGCTGCAGGGGGACCAGGGCTCCTCGGGATCCACGTGAGCCATCACAGGAGCCATGACGTGGCGGGAGGTGCTCTCAGGCCCATTCAGACCAGTGCATTGCTTCGAGTTGTCATGGAGCATGCTGAAGACATGGCCTGTGGAGCAGAGGCCCTGTTAGTGGCCACGAATCCCATCCCTGGGCCCTCAGTGGGCTGCAGACCCATCAAAGCCTGGTTGCAGCTTTGGAGGATCAGATCCATTCCACATCTCCTTCTGCCCCCAGTGTCCTTCTGGTGCTCCAAGGGCTTCTCAGTGTGTAGCCCCCATTTCTCTGTCTCCCTTCCCCCTGATATATTCAGGGGCCCTCCCTACTCACTTTTCCTTACAGCCAACATTCCCAACCCTGATTCCATCCATTCTATCACTGACTCTTGTGAATAATCTCTCTCAACATTGTCCCACCTCCCCCTCCAAACACACACACACACACCCAAGTTCACAGTAGATTTCTACACACTATCTCATTGAATAGAAAAATGTGTTTGTCTACATTCTGAGCAGAGAATGGTAGTGGCCCTGGACTGAGGCTTGGGGAGAAGGAAGAAAAACCTGGTGACCTCCACTTGTACGCTGGTGAGCGCACCGTTGCCTCACCTCACCCCTGACAGCTCTCTCACTCCTCATGCGTGCCCCATGACCCCACCGCCAGCTTACCCAGTTCATGAGCAGCGGTGAAAGCTGACTGCAGCCCATCATCCTCCACAATGGCACAGCTCCGGGCGGGGTCACACACGGTGCCCACGTCAGCCATGCCTAGAGTGTCACAGGTAGAAACTCCGCACAGGTCCTGTGGAGAGGGATCAGAGACACTGCATGAGGGAACAAGACAGCGGGGTGCGTTGAGCTGAGATCCAGATTAGTGGGGACCTGGGCACTGCGCCTTCGGCACTGTCGGGGCCAAGATGGCACTGGCAGTGTGGCTGGGGCCAGGCACCATGTCGAACTACCCCAGGGGCACCATTTACACTAGAGTCTGTGCAGCGGTGCTTCTTGGAGTTGTGCAGGGCGTTGCCTGAGGTGCTGCCCGGGGCCTCACCTGCCGGGTAAACAGAATGGCTGTGTCAAAGTGGCCAGGGTCCGCGTCGTCAGGGGTGTTGAGTCCTCGTTGCCAGGCACAGAAGCTGCGCAGGGTCTGGGCGGCACTGGGGCCCACTTGGGGCCCTTCCTCACCTGGCCCCAGAACCACTAGCCGAGTCACCACCAAGCTGACGGGGTTGCGGATGCTCGGGTGCTTGAAGGCCTTGGCCGCCGCTGCCATAACTGTCAGCAGGTAGCGCTTGAGCCCTGCACCATGGAATGCCGCCATCTTGTCATCTGCCACCACCAGAGTCTCCACAAATCTGCTCAGTGAGGCAAAGCGCTGCAGAGGAAAAGAGGGGAAGAGGATCCTGAAATAGCCTCCCAGACCCGTGGATAACTTCTCCCCTCCCTCACTTCCTAGGTCTGGAACTCAGCAGAGCCAGCTGGGCCTCACATATCCCATGGGATTCTTGACGGGTCTGGTGAGGCCTCTCCCCCGACAACTCCAAATCCCTGGGCTTTTGCGGTAACTCTGAGAAATCATCTGTTGGTTCTGAGAAGAGGAGGGGATAGGGAGGCCACGTCCCAGGGCTGTGTGGGCCCCTGAAGTGAAAACCAGTTGGGACGGCCTCTGGGAGGGACCATGGGGTCCTCCAGGCCCAAGTGTGGCTGGGGCCTGCAGGACTGGGGCTAGAGGGCTGGGCTGCAACGTGTCTGCCCTGTGTGGTTGGAGGAATAATTCAGTCAGCAGCTAGGGCCAGGGCCAGATCTCAGCGTGGCGGGTGCGGAGGGAGCGTCTGGTCTGGATTAAAGCTAGAGAGGGAGGGAGGGAGGAAGGGAAGAAGGGGGAGAGCGGGAGTGGGAGGGAGGAAAGGATGGAGCCTCGGGCAGCCTTACAGTCAGTCCGCAGTGTGGGAAGAACCGACCAGAACGGACTTCAGGGTGCCTTGCCTCCCTGTCCGCTCCTGCCCTAGTTGGTCGTTTGCCAGAACAATTTTGAAGACAGCATCAGAAGCCAGAGGCCAATCCCTCGGGCCTCAAACCTCATTCCTTTAGCTGGTGGTGGGGTGAAAGTCAAACTTGGGGCCCAGAAAAGAGTCAAGGCCAGGGGGCTGTTAGGAGGGCCTCACTGTTGGGGACTGTGCCAGCAGGATAGCCAGGGCCATAGCCACGCAGGGGCGGGATGCGGAGAGGCAGCAGTCACTCCCAGCACAGAGTCTCTGACCCACCTCTGGGAAGCACCCCTTGGGATCAGCGATCTGGCCAGAAGAAGGGTTGGGGCAGGGAGAAGCCAGAAGCTTCCCAGGGAAGGAGGCTAGTGGAAAAAGAAAAGGCAGGCAGAAGGGAGGGGAGCAGCAGACGGGCCAGAAGTGGAAGTGGGTGGAGAGAAGACGAATGGGGGTCAGTAGGACAGACACGGCAGGACACGGACTCCAGGACTGCCTACCTTAGCCCTTCGGGGGCTGGGGCTGGGTTTCCCAGGAGGAGCCTTGACGTTGCACATGGGGCCCTGGCCGCTGACAGGACTCTTCCGGCGTAGGATGTGAGCCCCAGGCCCCCCAGCGGAGTTAGGCGCGCCTCCCTCCAGGGGCTGGATGTGGAGTTCAGTCCCTCGGTACTGCAGCACCCCTAAAAGTGCTCCCCCGTCCCAGTGCAGAGATGCCACCGACTCCGGATCTCCGTTGATGGTGCCGGTGAGGTAGGTGCCTGGCTCCGCCCCACCTAGCAGCTCAGGTGCTCGGCCCAAGTATTGCACCGTCAGCCCCTCAACCTGCACGCCGGGGTCCTTCTCCAGCTCTAGCAGCAGCGTCTCCCCAAAGGCTGGCAAGCGGTACAACAGCCTGGCAGGGGCGCCCAAACCAGGCAGGACGCTGCCGTTGAGCTTCTCTGGAAACACGATCTCCTCCTCCCGGGGGAGGGGGCTGGCCGGCCAGGCTGAGGGCAGAAGGGAGGCTAGCAGCAGCAGCCACACTAGCCTGGAGCCGGAGACGGGCACAGTGGGGAGCAGCAGGCGGGGTTGGATTCCCCACAGCCAGCCGTCCGCCAAGCCCCTCCCGGGATGCGAGTCCATGTGGGACATGGCACTGATGCTGTAGCTGGGAGGGACTGAGGCCATCTGGGCACCAAGTCCTCCCTGTCCCGGCTTCGAAAAGCTCCTCTCTGCAGCCTGGGGGCTCAGACTCATGCCAGGGTCAGAGGCAGAGTTTTCAGAGGGCCCGGGGACCTTCAGAGGAGTTGGAGAAAACTTGGCCCTTAGGCTTAGGAGAAGTGCCTAGTGGTCTGGTTCCTCCACACTCTCCTCCCACTCCCTCCTTCTCCTGGGTCTGTTTCTCCCTGCTTGTGTCTTCTGCAGCTTCTCTGGCTTCTCCCTCTGCTCTCTCAGACTCTCTCTGGCTTCGCTTCAATGCCTGTCCTCTCTCTCTGCCTCCTTCCGCCGTGCCTTTGTCTCTCCTTTTCTCTCTCCCGTGTCTATGTGTCTGTGGGTCTCTCTCTGAGTTCTTCCCAGCTTCTCTCCGCGCCAGCTCTTTTTAAGCATCCCCAGCTGCTACGATTGGCTGAGCTATAAGCCATTCAGCCCAGAGCTCTGGTGGCAGAACTCAGATGGGTGTCTCATTGCTTCCCAAAAATCCATTTGTTTTTCTTTAAAAAAAAAAAAAATGGGACTTGCCCAGTCCCAGTTGCTAGAGGGGACTCTCCCAGGCACTGGGCCAGCTGATGACATAGCCTTTTCCCAAACTCCGAAGTCGGCTCTCAGCTGTCTCACTCTCTTTGGTGGGGTAGGAAGTCAGGGAAAGGGCCTGACCAACACGCAAAGAAAGGATCAAAGTCCCAGGAGAATTCTTGCTCCCACTGTCTAGCCTTTTCTCAGGGATCCTTCATGATGCTCTCTGCGCCTATAGGCTGGTTTCCAGGGCCAAGGGAAATGAGTGAGCTGCCAGGGAAAGAGGGTGGGGAACAGGTAAGGAAGCATCAAGAGGGTAGAACAAAGAAAGGAGGTGACTTGACACAGCTCAGGAACCAAGCAGTTGGAGAGAGTACAGGAGGCTGGAAGAAGGGACAGGCAAGGAGACAGTGATCAGGAAGAGTACTCCTCAAAGGCAGGATGAGTCTGCCTAGAATGGGCACATGAAGCAGGCAGAGGCCACGGCAGACAGGATTAAGGACTTTTATAGAAGGAAGGCCCAGGGTGGCACCTCTGCTTCCCTTCTCTTTCCCTTAGGCTCCCCCTTCCTGAATTACCATTCCCCGCCCCCTCCATCGCCCAAACAGCCATTCCGCCTCCATTCCCCCCAGGGCTCCCCCTCCCCACTTCCTGGCTCCCCATTTCCCTGGCCGGGTTCCCAGGAGCTTCCCCCAGGCTCCGGGCCTAGCTCTTACCCACTCTCAACTGCCCTAACCCCTCCCCCAGCCTCAAGTCAGTCAACCCCCAGCACAGGAAAGACTTGTTTGCTCAGGATACACCCTGTGTCAGTCCATCAGAGGGAATCCCCACTTGGTTCCCTTTTTTTGGCCCCACTTTGTCCTAAGAACCCAATGTTTCCTGGAATACCTAGTAATCTTTCTTTCTCATTCCCCATGGGGCAGGAGAGAGTGGATGCAGCATTGTGTATATAGGAAACTTAAGGCACTGAGAGAAACAGAAGCCCAGAGCCCAGGCCGGGGAGAGTGCTTGAGGAGGAAGAGGTAATGTTTGGGAAAGGAAACAAAATGATTCCCTTGGTTCGGGACTGGAGAGAACTCAGCAAAGGAGTCTTGGGGGTGGACTACCAAGGCAAGGAAGGAAAGGGTTCAGAAGTAGGGGCGATTTCTGCTCAGCCCGTGCTATGGCCACTCCTTTCCCCAGGATATCCCCAGGAAGGCGAGTGCAGTCAGCACTTTCCTTTCCCAGCGGTGGACCACCTGCCCCTACCCCCATGCCCCTATTCACTCTCTGCCTTGTCACCTCCTGTCCTCCACAGCACATCCGCCAGAACACTTCCTCTCCCCTTCCCTTCCTGCTCAGGTTGCTAATACCTGCCCTGGTGCCCATCGCTTCCTGTATCACCCACCAGCTTCTGACTGCCACACCCGCCTGTGGACCCACCACACACCCGGACCCTGGTCTTAAGTGGAGGGGGTTGATGTTGCAGGAGTCAGACAAAGGCTAGGAGACCAGAAGGGGCAGGGGCAAGAGGAGCTATCACCAGAGGGCTCTTACCACCCCTTTCTACCCCCATCTGAGACGAGGACAAAGGGGGTGACTAAGCAGTGAGAGACAAAGGGCCTTAGAGCCACAGCGGCAGTGTGTGAGTGTGTGGGGGGTGCTGGCAGCAGGCCGGAGGCACAAAAGATGCAGTGTCCTAGGCAGCCCCCCAGGATCCCTCACCCTAGCTCAAGTTGCCCCCAGGGCCAAGCAGCCCAGAGTCTATCCTGATTTCTCATCTATCCTGACACGCGTCTATGTGTGTGTGTGTGTGTGTGTGTGTGTGTGTGAGACTCAGTTGTGTCTGACTCTTTGCGACCCCTATGGACTCTAGCCTACCAGGCTCCTCTGTCCATGGAATTTTCCAGGCAAGAATACTGGAGTGGGTTGCCATGCCCTCCTTCAGGGCATCTTCCCGGCCCAGAGATGGAACCTGCATCTCCTGCATTGCAGGTGGATTCTTCACTGCTGTGCCACCAGGGAAATACCTCTTAGGCTGGATTAAGGCAAAAAAAAAAAAAAATGCAGTCCCCACCTCGTTCTCCCACACTATTACCACATTGACTGTGTTTCAGGGAGACAAGGCCCAGGGAGCCGAAGGGGAATGAAGGGGGCAGGGAGGCCCAGCCTCTGCCTGGCTCTTGGGGGCTGCCCAGTCTTTATCGTCAGTTCCCACAGCGTGGGATATGGCCCCACCCTTTGGTACAGTTCCCATTAGGTTAACTAGAAGTTTGCCTTTCCCCTCTTTATTTGAAGCTAAGAGTTACTTGTGTCTGCCACTCTCTTGGTCTGTCTGTCCCACCCTGCGGCACTGCTGGTGGGCTCTGGCCCAGGGACCCTCTCAGGGGGATATCTGGGGGAAAGCCTCTGTCCAGACCCCAAGTGGAAGGGATGTGCAAACTCAACGGGTGGCCCAGCTGGAGCTCAGCTTAGAGGCCGAGAGAACAGGAACCAGATCCAAGGCTGGGAAACTCCTCTTTGTCTATACCGCACAGAATTGGGATCAGACTCCTATGGTACCACATTTCTATGCCATTGGCCACGGGAGAGGCCAGGTCAGAAACACATGAGGTAAAAGAGACTGACCAGGGATGGAAGTGGGATGCTAGGGATCACTAAGGGCATTTACCGAGTCTGTAATTCTGTAGGTTCTGGAAAGCTGGCAGATATCAGGGTCACCTACAGGGGACCTCCTCTCCTCCACTAGGATGAGGCGACTCCTACACACCCCAGCAGCCTGTTCCAATGCTGGTGGCCTTGGCCTCCTCCTCTTTTTTTCCATTCAGGTTTGGCGGGAGTTCTCAGACCCGCCCAGTCCCACTTGGGCCCCTTTTCCCTAACCCATTTAGGCCATCTGGAAATTAGCTAGCTCCCTCTGCTCCAAATCTTTTGGATTTGGGGATAAGAAGGTAACTGGCAAAGCCTGGCGCTACCCTAGAAGGGCAGGACTACAGCAACAGAGCGGCGCAGGCAGAAAGTGGGGAAGGGTCTCCATGTCAGTGTGTGTCTGGGACCGGGCGGCAGGACACTTTCAAAGGCGAGCACGGGCAGCGCGGCGAGGCTTCGTGAGGGGAGCCGCTGCCAGCGGCAGCGGTGGCAAGTTTCTGTGGCTCAGCCTTTGAAGAGCCCGTCAGGAGCGGTGGGAAGCACGGTCCCCAGCCTCAGGTGTTTAAGCGAAAGTGAAGCCGAGGCGCAGAACCCGGATGGTGTCAGGTTAGCGAGCGGCGACCCAGCCAGCTTGCAAAAGGGCGGGTGCGTGGCGCCGATACGCGGGAAGCCCGCAAGGAGGCGCGCTAGAGGCACTTCCGCCAGATTCTCCCTCCAGCAGTGCACGGCGGGCAAGATGGCGGCGCTCAGGGCTCTGCGCCGCCTGCGGGGCGCCGCGGCTCAGGTGCTGCGGCCCGGGGCTGGGGTCCGACTGCCGATTCAGCCCAGCAGGTGAGACCAAGGGCGGCGCCCGTTGCGCCGTCTCCAGGGCTGGGGTTTCTCGAGTCTGGGAGCTCCACGGGCCCTATGACCCCCTAGGAAAGAATGACCCGGGCCCGTGACCCCTCTCCCTGGCCTGCTCTCTCGGGTTCCAGGATCCAGCGGTACCTGTTCTGGAGGAAGGAGGAAAGATTGTTTCAACTCCATCTGCCAGGGCTGAAATCATGTGGAGGGAGACGCTGCCCCTCAGCATTAGCGATATGTCACCCACCCCCCATACGCCCGGCTGCTCCTACCAGCCCCATAAGGGGTGGGGCGCGACTGGTGAAAAGTCTCCTTAGACGCTATGAAAGAAAAGGAAAACAACCCCGATGGACTTAAAGGAGGAACGTAAACCAAGAATCCCCGGGCCTCAGTGCATCCCTCTGGCCATACTTGAGCAGAGCCAAGGAGCGAGCATGCCCCACCCCCCTTTTCTTACTCTTCGGTTGACCTTGAATAAACGCCTTTCTTGGATTCGTATTCACTAAGATGGGAACCATGAATATGACCATAAATTAAAGGACCTGGGATCCCTATCTTTGCATGCATAGGGTTGTTGGGTGAAGTGATTCCGGGAATGTTATTAGTAAGAACGGAACTTCTAGAGTTCCAGTTTGTTCTGCCAGAGTTACACAGCTCTGTCACGGACTTGGCATTGATGAATCCCAGACACCCTTCCCAGGGCCCATGTGAAAGTGAATGGGAACAGAGGATCCAAGCACTGTTCAGGCCTTTTGTCTAGGATTTGTCATTACCTCCCCAGGGGTGCTCGGCAGTGGCAGCCAGATGTGGAATGGGCAGAGCAGTATGGGGGTGCTGTCATGTACCCCACCAAGGAAACAGCCCACTGGAAACCTCCCCCTTGGAATGGTGAGTGCCCAGGGTCACTGTCCCAACCTATACACTTCCCTGCCCTACCCTGATTTCTGAGTGCTGTTGAGCTGTCTGTCTGAGGCAAAATTTAGCCCCCAACTTTTTTTGCTTGCAATAGTCTACTTGCAACTCACCACATATGATAATAATGATAATAGGAGGTATTTATCAAGTAGAATATTCCAACGGAAAAGAAAGAGGAGATTCCAGACAACCCTTGAAGATCCCTACCATATTTATATATTTAGCTTCAGCTTTTTCCAGAGGTTTAATATATTTCGTGCTAAAGGAGTTTTTTCCCACTGGCACCCAAATGAAACCTTTCTAAATATGAAACTCCCCCCCACCCCGCCATAAAACTAGACCTTCTTGTGATTTTTAATTTTGATCAATGACTCCCTCATTTTCCTAATCCCTTAGGATTGAAACTTTTCAGTCACCTTTGGCTCTTTTTTCTTTCTTCCCCCCCATGTCTATTTTCAATATGTCACCAAACCATGCAGATTCTTTTGTAGTAATGTTTCACATCTGGTTATCTTGCCCTTTGTTGGTTTGGTTTATTTTATATTAGACCTTGATTATCTTGGGAATCTCTTTGATGGGTTCCTGCACTGATCTAGTTCCCCTTCAGCTGTCCTGTACAATTTCATCACCTTTATCTTCCCTAAACATTGTTTTATACTATGCCATTCATTCTTTTGCTCAAAAACCTTTAGAGGAACTTCCAGTTACCTTTCAGAAAACTTAACAGTAATAATAGCTGAGTGCTTATCATGTGCTGAGTGTTTTTTGTATGCGTTATTTTACTTGCTGCTGCTAAGTTGCTTCAGTCGTGTCCGACTCTGTGCGACCCCAGAGACAGCAGCCCACCCGGCTCTGCCATCCCTGGGACTCTCCAGGCAAGAACACTGGAGTGGGTTGCCATTTCCTTCACCAATGTAAGAAAGCAAAAAGTGAAAGTGAAGTCACTCAGTTGTGTCCAACTCCTAGCGACCCCATGGACCACAGCCCACCAGGCTCCCCCGTCCATGGGATTTTCCAGACAAGAGTACTGGAGTGGGGTGCCATTGCCTTCTCTGTTATTTTACTTAGTCATTACAATAACCCTATGAGAACCCCCAAAAGACAGCAAGGAAACGCACCCTATGAGAGTGATATTATCTCAGTTTTGAGGAAATCATGGTGTAGGGAAATTAAAAGGTGATCGAGGACACAGGTGGATTTGTACGTGGGTCTGTCTGACTCCAAAGCCCAGGGTGAAGAATTTTGGTTGCATAAGTAGAGTCTGGTTTCAGATCTCAACCCTCCATTTACTAGTGAATGAAGTACCTACTTTCATAGCATTATTGTAAGGATTAAAAGATGCTAGTAACATAAACCACTCAGTGTAGTGATTGGCTTGTGCTCAGGCCTCCCTAAGCGTTTCTAATAATCCTGATAATTGAACCATATCCTCCACTGCCTGCCAACACTAATCTTCTGCCGCTTGGTAGATAAGAATTCCACAGATACTTACTTCCTTGTTTCTAAGATTTGACGTATGTTCATTCCATAGCCTAGGATGCCTCTTCTCTCTTCCTATCTGTATCATTCCCTGTATTTAAGAAGCAGCCTATATCTTGCCTCCACGAAGTCATCACAGACTTCTTTCCTTTCTTTAAATACTTAGCTAAACAATTTACCGGAGAAGGCAGTGGCAACCCATTCCAGTACTCTTGCCTGGGAAATCCCATGGACGGAGGAGTCTAGTGGGCTACAGTCCATGGGGTCGTGAGGAGTCAGACATGACTGAGCGACTTCACTTTCACTTTTCACTTTTATGCATTTGAGAATGAAATGGCAACCCACTCCAGTGTACTTGCCTGGAAAATCTCAGGGACGAGGGAGCCTGGTGGGCTGCCGTCTGTGGGGTCACACAGAGTCAGACACAACTGATGCAACTTAGCAGCAGCAGCAGCAGCAGCAAGCAACTTACTTGGCAACTTGTAAATTTGACCTGTGTTACTAGTTTCTCATATGTACTTATTTCCCAAACTAAATAGTAAGCCTCTTGAGGGTACAAGCTGTCAATTAGTAGTGGTAAAAATGAAGTATTGCTCTTGCTCTTGCTAAGTCACTTAAGTCGTGTCCGACTCTGTGTGACCCCACAGACGGCAGCCCATCAGGCTCCCCCATCCCTGGGATTCTCCAAGCAAGAACACTGGAGTGGGTTGCCATTTCCTTCTCCAATGCATGAAAGTGAGAAGTGAAAGTGAAGTTGCTCAGTCGTGTCCGACTCTTAGCGACCCCGTGGACTGCAGCCCACCAGGCTTATCCATCCATGGGATTTTCCAGGCAAGAGTACTGGAGTGGGGTGCCATTGCCTTCTCCATAGTGACCCCATGGATTGCAGCCTAACAGGCTGCTCTGTCCATGGGATTTTCCAAGCAAGAGTACTGGAGTGGGGTGCCATATACATTTCCCAGTTAGTTGGACATTCAGCATACAGCTGGAGAGCAGTGTATCTTAGTGGTTAAGAGTGTGGAGTCTGAAGCTGCCCAGGCTGAGTTAAATCCTGACTCTGCCACTTACTGACTCGGGGGAATTCATTTATCCTTTCTGGCCTCAGTTTCTTCAGTAAGATAGTTACTAATAAGGTTGTTGAAATGATTAAATTAATTAAAATAAATAAAATGCTTAGAGTAGTGCCTGGCATATTATAGGGACTGTATAAATGTTATCTATCATTTTTTTTTAAGGTATTCTGAGAGATGTGGAAAGAGTGAGGTTCATGGTCCCTCTCCCTCTCATCAGAAAGTTTAGGTCTCCTTCCCTTTTCCCCAGCTGATGGTGTTCTTCTTGGTTATGTTAAAGATTGGGAAATTAGCAGGATGTGGAATGGTGAGATGGAAAGTATTCAGGGAGATGCGTTTCCTTGCTGTCTTTTGGGGGTTCTCAAAGGAATCACCATTTGGCTCAACTATTTCCCACTTGTCAGATGTGGACCCTCCAAAGGACACACTGGTGTCGAACCTGACCCTGAACTTTGGGCCCCAGCACCCAGCAGCCCATGGAGTCCTGCGGCTAGTGATGGAGCTGAGTGGGGAGATGGTGCGGAAGTGCGACCCCCACATCGGGCTGCTGCACCGGGGCACTGAGAAGCTCATTGAATACAAGACCTATCTGCAGGTGTGTGGGGTGAGGGGCACTGAGAAGCTCATTGAATACAAGACCTATCTGCAGGTGTGTGGGGCGAGCGGGGCCTGCCGACAGGACTGGGCATGCTTTAACCCGGGGCTTTGCCGGTTTGCTGGCCCAGAAGCCCAGAGAAGGAGGGTGTTGTGGGGGTTGGGAGGGAACCCTGTTTAGGTTATCAGGACAGTTTCGGTTGGGAGGATGGAGAGATGTGGCAGGGGATGCTGGGCTTGAATCATCTGGATTTGGTTTACCCAACAGAAAGGCTTTGGAGCCAGAGCTACACTCCTAACTCTTCTCTGGCTGACTTTTGGCTGGCCCCTTTACCTTTACTCCAGTGCCTCAGTTTCTCTGCCCTCATATCATGCTAGTACGTCAGAGCTGGCGTCCCTGGGGTCAGGGAAAGAGGAGAGCGACGTCAGCTCCCCAGGACTAACAGCTGATTCTTGTATCTTCCAGCTTTCTAAGTTTGTTTTCGAAATACTCAGTGAGTCAGAGTGACCGGGAGGGAGTTTGTGAGAGTTTGCTGTTTTTGGAGAACTCTGTGACCCAAATAGTGAGGGTCAGATTTGAAGAAACTGGATCCTGGGATAGGAATCTGAAGTTTTTCTTCTTACTGTCACGAAGAAAGCTCTTGATAACAGGATGATGGAGTTAGGATTTAGAACCAGCTGACTAGAATGTGATTCTCCCAAAGAGTCCCGGCAATGATGGTTTCTGGTCCTCTGGTAACTGTCCACAGAGTTAACCCCTGTAGCTTTATCCCACGTCACAGTGACATCAGGGCAAGAACTGGCTGTTCCAAAGAGAGGCGCCTTAGCTCCTCCTCCTTCCTGGAAACTGAAGTAAACAGCTGGGACTTAGCTTTCTTGGTATTGTGCGGATGAGTCCTTTCTGTCTCTTTCCATCCTTGCTCTTCCTTAACTTCCTCCTAAGATTACCTTTCCTGGTCAGTATCTTGGATAGACTGTTCTTGGACAGAGGTGTCGCCTGGCCCGGAAGACAAGCTTGGCAGGGGTGTGCTGCAGCCAGCTCATACTGGCTCGCAGGAACAGATTGTTAAATTTTCAGTTCTGTGGGCCAGTTGTTAAACACAGCTATCATTAAAAATTAAATTATGCTAGCTTGCAGGTTAAGATACTAAAAATCAAGGTAAGAAGTATGACAGTCCCCAATTCTGTTACTTTGCTGCATTCCTCTGTGCCATGCTCTCTGGGCGTTTGCTTTTGTGGCATCTGTGTAGTGGCAGTACTGCGTGGTGGTGTGGTACCCTGCCCAGTGCTGTCTGTTCAGTTACGTAGCGTTGGTAGTCAAAAATGGGACCTTGAAGGAGTATTTTTACCGTGGAAATTGGCAAACCCGACAGATCAGGGTCCCCCCCACCACACCCCCTCCACCGCTTCTGAGATCGGGAAGACTTATATAGCACTGACCTCTGATGCCCACTGAGAACAATGCTTCTAGCAGCCAGACTGAGGGTTCCTCTGCCTGTTAGATGTGACCCAGATTTCTCCCTCTTCCCAGGCCCTTCCATACTTTGACCGGCTGGACTATGTATCCATGATGTGTAATGAACAGGCCTACTCACTGGCCGTGGAGAAGCTGCTCAATATCCAGCCTCCTCCTCGTGCACAATGGATCCGAGGTGTGCCCCAGCCCCTTCTTCCCGTGGCCCACTGTGAGGATCGCATAGAGCCCGCCCCCTGTCTCAGGAGCACTGAGCCCAGAACTGTTCTGTCAGCCTGGATCCCTGGCTCCTGTATCCATCTCTTCCTGTCTTCACTTTTCTACAGTGCTATTTGGAGAAATCACTCGACTTTTGAACCACATCATGGCTGTGACCACACATGCCCTGGACATTGGGGCTATGACCCCTTTCTTCTGGATGTTTGAAGAAAGGGAGAAGGTATGAGGAGGCGGAAAGGATGGGAAAAGGGGAGGAGGTACCTGAGATGGAGCAAGAATGAAGGATGTGAGAATAAAAGGAACGCGAACATTTATGGGGAGAAGGTGTATTTAATCTGGGTTTTATATATATATGTATTTTAAGTTTTTGTTATGTATTTTTATTTATTTAGCTGCATGGGGTCTTAGTTGTGGCATGGGACTAGTTCCCTGACGAGGAATCGAACCCAGGTCCCCTGCCTTGGGAGCACAGAATCTTAGCCACTTTTTCACCAGGGAATCCCCTGGGTTATATTTTTAAGGAGCTTTGTGTTGTGAAGTGTTGGTTGGGCCCCAGAAGGCTGGAGGCGGGGGAGTAAACCACCATGGTGTTGGACTTAGGGACCCAGGACTTTGTCACTAACTCAGTGTGTCCCGTCAAGATGTTCGAGTTCTACGAGCGCGTGTCTGGGGCTCGGATGCATGCTGCTTACGTCCGGCCAGGAGGTGTGCACCAGGTGAGCCGGTTCCCCTGCCGGCCTCAAGGGCCAGCCCTTGCTTGTATCCTCCGTGGCCACTGGGGGGCAGCACTTCGGATGGAAGCGCCAACCCTATGCCTCCGAGGCAGAGCTGGCTCTCCCTAGCAGAGCCTCGTACTCATTGTTGATCCTCCGTTTGTTTTCTAGGACCTACCCCTTGGGCTTATGGATGACATTTATGAGTTTTCTAAGAACTTTTCTCTTCGGATTGACGAGCTGGAGGAGGTAAGTTACGAGTCAGTGGGAAGAATCCCTTTTCCCCCTAGGAAGGGTTCGTGGGGTTTTAGTCCCCAGTTGTAAAGAAATACAGAGATATCTGAGGAGTGTCTTGAATAGTGTTCATACAGCAGTTTTCTTGATCAACAGATGCTGACCAACAATAGGATCTGGCGAAATCGGACAGTCGACATTGGGATTGTAACAGCAGAAGACGCACTGAACTATGGTTTTAGGTGGGAGGAATAAGGCTTCTCTCTTTAGGGGTGGGTGGGTTCCAGATTAATATCTTGGCTTCAGCTGTGGCACCTTCCTTGCCAGGCTGACTTTCTATCCCATGCCCAGAGTGTGCGGGCAGGAGAGGGGAGCCTGAGGAAGAGAGCATGCCTCCTTTCTTGGTCTGTGGACAGTGGCCCTTGACTCTTTTGCACTCTCTGCAGTGGGGTGATGCTCCGGGGCTCGGGTATCCAGTGGGACCTGCGGAAGACCCAGCCCTACGATGTCTACGACCAGGTGGAGTTTGATGTGCCTATTGGCTCTCGAGGGGACTGCTATGATAGGTAAGGCCCAAATCCTTTCTTAGCCCATTGTCCCCCTGGTTTTTTCCCTGTCTAAAACCTTTCTCTTAGCTACTTTCTTTTTTCTCATACTTTATAGTATCTATTAGAACACCTGTGTGTATTAAATTAGGTTGCTTTTTAAAGTACTTTCACATATGTGGCATCTTATTTTACCCTTACATTCTCCTTATGTCTTGGATAGAACTAGTTTTGGCCGCATCTTATAGCTGAAAAAGCTGAAGCATAAAAGTTAGAGATTAGCCTGGGACTGTTCTGTCAGTAATGCTTGAGACTAGAAGCTTCCTGATACAGTGCTCTTTCCACTAGATTCCAAGCTTCAAATTCCACTGCTCTTTACTGACCCCAAGAAGAGTTTGCTACTGTTTTCCTTTTGAGTCAATTTGACTCTCACCTCCAAAAAAATGTTTAATAAGAGAGTAGCTAAAGAGGGAAATACTACAGGACATAGCCTGAGAAAACTAGGAGAGGATTTGGGAAAGGGCCCAGTGCTGAAATCAGAAGACTAGGTTTTATATAGGTGCTCAGGCCAAGCAGAGATGCCGTACTAGGGGAGTGAAGAAAGTTACCTGCACTGTTCGGTTCAGCCCAGCGCATTCTCCCAGCCTCACATCCAATCCTCTGGCTGCTTGTCTCTTGTTCTTAGTCCGTCTCATCTCCTTCAGATACCTGTGTCGGGTGGAGGAGATGCGCCAGTCCATTCGAATCATCTCACAGTGTCTGAACAAGATGCCTCCTGGGGAGATCAAGGTTGATGATGCCAAAGTGTCTCCACCAAAACGAGCAGAAATGAAGGTTGGCTCGTTGTTATTCAGTTGCCCAGTTGTGTCCAACTCTTCGTGACCCCACAGGCTGCAGCACACCAGCCTCCCTGTCCCTCATCATCTTCTGAAGTTTGCCCAAGTTGGCTACAGGGATAGAAAAAAGCGGGGGTGATGAGGGGCAGTGACTGGGGAGGAGTGTCTTTGGATTAAATCCTACTTTTCAGTTTTCCTTTTTCAAAGAATTCTCTGTGTAAGATTGTTAACCTCCAATACTCTCCTCTCTTCTTTCTGTATCTTCTCTGCTCACTGACTTACATGGGGGATTTTAGACTCCCTGGGGATAGAGATTATGTTCTGTGTGTGCAAAGGCCTGCCATACAGTTTGGATCCGGCTTACTGATGTGGCCTTGTTCCTTTCTCCAGACGTCTATGGAGTCACTGATCCATCACTTTAAGCTGTACACTGAGGGCTACCAAGTTCCCCCAGGAGCCACATACACAGCCATCGAGGCACCCAAGGTGAGGCGGGCAGGGGGAGAGACTGTGTGCAGTGGGCGACTGGAGACAGATGTGCAATTAAACTCTCGTTCATCAGTGAAAGAGAGGACATGAGGGTGAATAGAAAGGATTTTGCTGGCAGAGAAAAGTGTTCTTCCCGTTAATGAAGGCAGGCAACCTTCTTCGGACAGGGAGAGTTTGGCGTGTACCTGGTGTCTGATGGTAGCAGCCGCCCTTACCGATGCAAGATCAAGGCTCCTGGTTTTGCTCACCTGGTAAGAGCCAGCCTCAGTGATTCTAACTCTTCATACGTGAATCCAGTAATGGTTGAGATCTTTATGAACTTTCATTCCTTCTCCTCCACCTTGCTTCTCTTGCCTAATACTTGCTGTCTTAATCTCTCCAGGCTGGTCTGGACAAGATGTCTAAGGGACACATGTTGGCGGACGTCGTTGCCATCATAGGTACAAGGCCTGTTGTGTAGTGGAGGGGTTCTAGTCAAGGGGCTTTGGAACTCTGATGGGAACAGAAACCAAACACCTCTCTTTAATAGACTGCAGGCATAGACTCAGATCCTCAGTCTCCTGGGCACTATAGGGACTGCTAGATCCTTGGTAACATCACTTTTTTTTCTCCTTGCCCTGACCTCCTAGGTACCCAAGATATTGTGTTTGGAGAAGTAGACCGGTGAGCGGGGGAACAGCGTCGGATCTCCCTGCCCTCTGTGCAGCCTCTCCATCGTTGCAAATGGGCCTGTGCGTGCGTGCGTGTGTGTGTACACGTCCATGAATGCTTAGCTGTCAGGCTTTCTGTGCATGTACTAGAAAAGGAGAAATCACAATAAATTAGCCACGTCTGGCCCCACACCCAAATTTCTGGTTTGTCTTTCCCAGTGTCTTACCGTCTTTCACTTTAAAGAGAAACTTAGGGCGTTTGTCAACCATCTACTTCTCTGTTAGACTCAGTCCTTGGCAGTTTTTCCTGTTCATCTCCACGCCCGTTTCTGACTCTTGTTCCACTTCTCCATTCCCCGTTTCCTCTTTTCCCCTCACTTGCCCCCCCTTGCCCAAACCTTGCTGCCCACACTAATTGATAAACTCCTCAAGTCAAGCCTGGGTACAGAGTTCCAGATGGGAGAGAAGGGTTATCATGGGGTCTTAGAGAATCTTGAGGGGCAGTTTATCACCATTCTGTCTCTGGACAGGGCTGGAGTGAGAAGGTGGGTTTAGATAGCCTTTCTTAGATAGCCTTTCCCAAGCACAGGCGTCCCCTCTTTCCATGGTGACAGGGGCTTGGTCACTGAAGGACGGAGGCACGAGAGTTCAGATCTCCTAGCTCCCTTCCTTAGTTGGCCCTTCCGGGAGCTGCTCGTTTTCTCTTGCAGGAAGGGGAAGGGGCCAGAGCTCGGAGGAAGGCGTGGCAGGAAGGGGGGAACTCTGTGGTCAGGGAGCTGCTCACAGCACAGCTGCGCAGTGCCGGCAGAGCGTCAGATCCCCAGCTCTCAGCCCCTCAGCCCCTGGCCAGGATGATCCCAGCGGTGCTCCTGCTCTTACTCCTTTTGGTTGAACAAGCAGGTGAGAGGGTTTGATGAGGGACGGGGAGCTGGGCTCCAGGGTGGGAACCGAGGGCATGTGTCTGAGGGACAAGGCGGGAACAGACGGATGGAGGCTGGCATGGGGCAGGTGGACACAGAGACCCTGAGGCTGGTCCCATCCCGTCCCCATCAGGGCACAGGAATTGTTCCCTCTTGTCCCCTTCTTATTTTTTCAGGGCTAATACACCATAAGGCTTCAGTTTGGCAGAGGAGTGGTTCTATGACGTGAAAAGCTGGTCCGGGGGGAAGCTTCCATTTCCCATGATGAGCGTTTTCTGTGGGGTGCATTTGGTCTTGTCCATTGGGAACTGATCTCTAGCTGGTTAAATAACAATTATAAAGCCCCCTTTAGGAAGGCAGGGGGCTGTCCTTGTGTTTAGGGGTGAGGCAAGGATAGTTAAACACAATTGCTGCCTCTAAGGGGTTTTCAGTAAGGCACAGCTGAAATGAGGGCAGGCAGCACACGATGCTCAGGTCTAGAGAGCTGGGAGCATCAGCTGAGAAATACTGAGGCAGAAAAGGAAGGTCTCTGTAGTTCTGAGGTTCCATCGTTCTCTGACCTCTTCTTGCTCTCTTGGAGTTGTCTGTTTTTTTAAGACAGGATGGTCACAGCTGGGGTTCGGGGAGGAAGAGGTTAGTGAAACTTAAAGGGAAGTGGGGAAATTAAAAAAGATGGAGTGGGATGGACTTCCACCAGCCCAGCTGTGAAGGTGGAGGGAAGGTCTAAGTGAGGGACCAGTCCGCTGCCATAAGATGAGGCAGTAGGGCCACTGAGGCATAAAAGAGAGGGCGCAAGCTTTAAAAGTGGAAAACCTGGGTTTGAATTCAAGTTCTGTCACTTAACTCTGTGGCCCTGAAGAATTACTTTCCTTGGCCTCGGTTTCGTCATCTACAAAATGGCGATGATGTTTCCGTCGAGGGGTAGTTTTGAGATTTATGCAACACTGTGTGTGAAAGAATGTCACACCATAAAGCGCACTTAACCGGCATATCACATGCTCACGAGCTCTTCTGATAGGGGTCGGAGCTGATAGAGGCTGGAGCTCAGACGTTATTTGATTTTTTTCATTGCACAAAACTTCCTCTCTCGGTGGCCGAGAGTGAGTAACAGGGCAGAGTACCCGGAGCCGGAATCCATACTGCTCGTAGTCGTCCCCTTGAGCCTGGGCCGAGACGCTCACTCGACCTTGTGTGTAGAGCCGTCGGTATCCATAAGGCCAAGGAAAGCAGGCACCTTGTTTTTATGTATTTAAGTGTCTCAGGATGAGGGTGGCGAGGGGGGAAAGCAGTGTGGCTGAGGCTAGATGACCAATAATAGAGTGATTGCCTTCCCTCCCTTCCTCAGCTCACATCCTTCCTGTCCAGCCCTCAGCCACAGGTCACAGGACTTAGCAAAGACACCCCTGTGGTTTCTTTGCTGAAATTTGTCACTGCCTCCCCTCACTTTACCCCTCTGGGCTGAGGTTTTCAGCCCAGTGAACACAAATGGGTCCCTTGAGGGCTATGAAGTGCTCAGTGGTGCCTGAGGAACCCACAGTGCTAAAAAGTTGGTTGGGGGCTAAAAGGGGAAGGCTGTCAACTCTCAGAGACTATAAGTTGCATCACAATGAACCCCTTCACACTCCTGTCCTACCCCTACCCTAGGGTGAGGGAGAAAACTGAGAGGTAAGAGAAACAGGAATCCAGAGAGGAAGATGAAGTTGCTTCCCCTGGAGGGTGCTCCTTCAGGCCCCGTCCGACCTCCCAGAGCCCTTCCCTTCTCTCCTCTGAGCACCAGATCTCCCCCGCTGCCCCTGACCTGATGCGTGCACTCTCTGCCTTCAGCGGCCCTGGGAGAGCCTCAGCTCTGCTATATCCTGGATGCCATCCTGTTTCTGTATGGCATTGTCCTCACCCTGCTCTACTGCCGACTCAAGGTAAGGCAGGGGCAGGGTGGGCTGAGGGCTGGAAGGAGAAGTGGGAGGTTGGTGGCAGCATGGCTTCAAGGCAAGGGGGAAAGGGGGTTTGAAGTTCCCCCATGAAGTCTGGAGGGGGAGCTGGGCCAACTAACTTCACCTTTGCTAATGACTTTCCTCCAGTTGCAGGTGCGAAAGGCAGCTACAGCCAGTGAGGTATGAACCCACCCTCAAAGGGGTGTCAACAATTTTTCAGACTCAGCCCTTCTAGGGTTTTAGCCTTGGGGTCTGTGGTCTCTGGGGCGGGGCATGGGACTCAGGTGCTGATCTGTTTAGCTTCAGAGACCCCCTCCCACCTCATCCTACCTACCCTGCCAGCTAGCCAAGTCACAAGTAAAATATTCAGCAGGCAATGAGGAAGAGTCAAGTGTAGACTGACAATGAGTACATGAGAGAGTTGAATGTTGTGTATGTATGTGTGTTGGTAGTGTTATGGGCAAATGTGCGTTCATGCCCCAGAGTGGCCTGAGGGAACCAGTCACCTCTGGCCAAGTACCTCCCTGGGAGAGCAAGATGTTGAGGGGTCCTGTGGGACATGTTGGTCTCTAATGCTTTGCCCCTTTTGCCTCTACAGAAATCAGATGGCATTTACACGGTAAGTGAACCTGCCTCCCCCCACCACCTGGACTCCCTGTCCAGGAAGTCAGCAGAAGAGGGTGGGCTTTTGAGTGACCTTTGGAAGGGGTGGAGCCTGCAGGGGTGGCTAGGAAGCCCAGTGATGGGCTCAAGCTCCTGACTGTCCTTTGACCTCTATCTCCAGGGCCTGAGCACCCGGACCCAGGAGACTTATGAGACCCTGAAGCATGAGAAACCACCACAATAGCTTTAGAACAGATGCCCTTTGTCACTTCCTTCAAACGCTCTCCTCCCAGCCCTTGTGGTTGGCATCACATACGCCTCCCCACCATAAATGCCAGTTGACCCTACCCCTGTAATGACCTTCTGCCCCTCATTAATAATCACCAGTGATTCCTCCTCGTCAAAGACCTCAGATGCTCTTCACTGATGTGTATATTCTAGTCTCACCCCTCTGTGCCACCCTTCCCCTCTTCCCCACCCCCAGGTCCTACTAAACAGTGGGAAGGGACTAACATCAATAAAGACACCATAGACTGGACTCCATTCATTCATTCATTTAAGATTTATTCAGCCTCTACTAGCCTAGGCTGGATACTGAAGATACCATTTCGAGTAAGGCAAACTCGGTTCCTGACCTGCCAGAGCTCGTAGTCTAATAGACTTCAGGGTTGTTTTACTTGATTGAGGGATGAATGCTGACTGTAACTGGGGGAATGAAGAAACTCCTGACCCCCAGGTTCTCTAACATGGAGCTGGAGCAAGGAGTAATGTGTTGGGAGTCTAGGCACATTCAGAACAGTCAAACCCAGGAAATGACTTTCTCACCCAGCATGGCCCTCCGTGCCTGACAACGGGAACAAGGTTGGGTTGCAGGCAAGCCTGGCTGTCCAACCCCCGATAGTCACCAACCCAGATCAGAGTGGGCTACAGGGAGCAGAGTAAGCACATCTCATAATACACATGCATATGGGCATTAGCAGAGCTGGAAAGCCAAACGTGCAGAAGGGATGGTGTGACAAACGCATGTGAGACTCCCAATGGAGGGTTTAATGGAAGATGTTTTCTGTGGATTCTGGGGTAAGACGGACCTCAGGGGGCCAGGTTGGAGGTGGAGGAGGGTAAGGCAAAGGGGAGGGCTTCCTAGGTGGCACGGTGGTAAAGAATCCACCTGCTAAAGCAGGAGGCACAGGGATCTGGATTTGATCTCTGGCCCAGGAAGATGCCTTGGGGGAGGAGATGACAACGCACTCAAGTGTTCTTGCCCGAAAAATCCCATGGACAGAGGAGCCTGGAAGGCTACAGTTCAAGGGGTCACAGAGTCGGACACAACTGAGCATGTGAGCAAATAAGGCAAAAGGGAACAAGTCGGGTCCGGGTAGGAGGCCAGCTCCTCTGAGGGCACGGGTGGGTAGTGAAGGGGTGCCCCTTGTCAGTGCCGGTCCTGTTTCTAGGCAGGACTCTGTGGCAGTATCTGAGTCCCATCTGATGTCAGCCCTACCTCTGATCCCGCAGGCCTGTGCAAATGGGTCCAGGTCTCCAGGCTTACCCCCATCTCCCCCTACCTCCACCCCGTGCTGGGCAGCACTTTGCACTGCATGGTGACTGACACTTTTCAGTGTTTCCAGCTTGTACCATTTGATCCACTCTTTAGCCCTGTGAGGAAATTCAAGCTCTTTGAAGTTAATTAACGTGTCCAAGGTCATCTTGCAAGTGAGGGACAGATCTCTGTCCCTGCATGTTTTACCACATGTTGGGGGGTGGGGGGAAAACGATACTGAGAAAGAAAGGGGAAGAAAGTAATTTTGAGTGGTAAGGGGCTAGAAGGCCAGACTGAAGAGGTTGATTAATATACAGAAGAGGGGGACAGGGATAGAGTGGGAGTTTGGGATGGAGATATGCACACTGCTATATTTAAAATAGATAACCAACAAGGACCTACTGTACAGTACAGAGAACTCTGTTCAATCTCTATAATAACCTCAGTGGGAAAAGAATTTGGAAAAGAACAGATACATGAAATATGTATAACACAATTACCCTGCTATGTGCTTGAAACACCACATTGGTAATCAACTATACTCCAATATAAAATAAAAGTCTTAAAAAGTATATAGAAGACATTGGAGCCATTTCTGATGTCTTGGGAAAGGTGGTTTCAGATGAGATATGAAGAATGAGTTAGGGTAGGGAAGTAAATATTTTAAAGATAAAGTATAAACAAGCTTTTATTGGAAATGCCCATTTTCCCATTTGGGGATTGTGAATCTCCTGCATCAGGCCAGCCTGACTTCCATTCCATTTTGATTTAAGCCAGGTTATCTCAGCTACCAGAATTTCTCAAGTCCTACATGTCCACCAAGTTGGAGAACTGGCAGGCCTTTAACTGGCTATCACGTCTGCTAGCTCTAGGCTCTAAGATAGCCACGAGAATTTAGGCCAGTTCTATGAACAGCACCCAGATAATGGTAAGGGAGGGGCTTTCCTGGTGGCTCAGACAGTAAAGAATCTGCAGTGCAGGAGATCTGGGTTTGGAGAAGGGAAAGGCTACCCACTCTAGTATTCTTGCCTGGAGAACCCTATGAACAGAGGAGCCTGGTGGGCTACAGTCCATGGGGTCACAAACAGTTGAACATGACTGAGTGATTAACACTTTCACTTTCAATAGTGGGGGAGATACTTGGAATGAGTGTTCTGCAGACAGGGGTCTAAGTGAGAGGTTTTAAATGGAAGGATTAGAGCACCTCTAGGGAAAGCTTCCCTGGTGGCTCAGCTGGTAAAGAATCTGCCTGTAATGCAGAAGACCTTGGTTCAATCCCTGGGTAGAGAAGATCCCCTGGAGAAGAAAATGGCTACCCACTCCAGTATTCTGGCCTGGAGAATTAAAGATTTGCACACGACTGAGGGACTTTCACTTTCTTTTCAGGGGAGAAGCACAGTGTCCCCTGGCTCAGAATGGAGGGGAGGGGCCTTGGGTGACACCTCTGGGCTCGTTTGGGGAAGCTTTCTCCTCTTCATAGTGTGGTAGAGGAAATTCTGAGGGGTGCTTTCATTTCCCATGACTCTAGGAGTCTAGGGATTCAGATAATGAATCTTTCGTGCCTTTCAAGGTACCATGTCCAAGGCAAAGTCTCTATGTCGTTCCCAGGCCTGTGAAAAGATTCCTTGAGTTTGGAGAAGAGTCACCAGCACCTCCCAGCCTGTCATTTCCACCACTGGTCTCGTCAACCCTTTCTCCACCCCTTCACACCAAAATCCCTTTCCTGTTAGAAGCAGATTTCTCTTTGTTCTTAGTCCTACTCTTCCCCCGCGACCCTTATTTCTCCTGGATCCCCAAACACAGCAGGCTCACAACTTAACTCCTGCAAAGTTTATTGTAGAAAACAAGGAGTGGGCAGGGAGAGGCACCTCAGGCCTGGCCAGCGGGTGTGCCAGGGGCGAGCGAGGGGTGGGAGGCCCGTATCTGCACACCTCAGCGGGTGGCAGGCTGCTTTTTGGGGTCTATAAAACTGCTCAAGAAGTTAAGCAGGTCAGTCCCAGCCTTCTTGAAGAAGGGCGTCAGTTCCTCCTGCGTCTTCTCAAAGTAGGCCCTGGCAACGTGAGGGGTTAGAAGTGAGGGCGAGGGACGGGTACTGGCCTTCTTGTGGTGGGAGGTGAGACCCGAGGCCCCAAACCCTAGTGCCTGGTCTGTCCTGGCAGACAGACAGGAGGGGAGACAAGCTCTCAACCGGGCAGAGGAACAGACCATAGAGAGAGAAATTCGAAGCCCAGTTCCTGCTGCCCCTCCCTGTTGAAGAGGTCTGAGGGATGTGTAGGATGATAATGGCATTTCCTCTACAATTAAACCTCATCCTCCCTAGCCCCCCACCCCTGAGCTCAGTGCTCTGTGGGATCTCCCAACTTCCCCTCTTGCTCTCCACAGCCCCCTGGTCACTGAACTCCCTTTGCTGAGACTTACTTGGCTTGGGTTTGAAGCTCTGAGCCCTTGGCCTTCTCCACAAGGTCCTTGCCATAGTCCGCCACAGTCTGGAAGTACTGAGAGACCAGGCTCTGCAGATTCGGCTCCTCGGCCTGTCTCCGAACCAGAGCCCCTGTACATACACAGAAACACACACACGCTCTCTCAGTTGAGTCCCCAACAACGAGTCCCACATCTCTGCCAGGATTCAGCCTCAGCTCTCAGCCCTCTCCCTGAACAGGTGTCCAACTCCAGGTCTTTGGATGGGTTTTCTGGGCTTTAGAGAGGGGATGATTTTCCTCTTCAGCTCTCTGGTTGCCAGACCTGGGCATAGCAGCACAGACAGCGGGGCACCTTCTCCTCCTTGGGACCCCTCTTCAGCTCACACCCACCTTCAAGGCCACAGATGGTCAGGAGCAGCACAGTCAATGCAAGCAGCTTCATGGTGTTAACGGCAGGGAAAGTGGCCTGCGAACAGTTGGGGGCAGGGGAGGTCACTGACGCTGCATGGGCTTCCCCCTTCCCCCGCGGCCCGCTCCCTACATGTCCCCTCCAACTTGGCTCCCTTGTTCTGCCTGAAGTCTGTGGACGCGCCCTCGCCTCTCAATCTCTTACTGTACCTGGTCAGGGATGCTGTGTCTGTGTCTGTGTGTGGCCTGGCTGAGGAGGAAGGGGCTATATATCTCTCTGCTTCCCCACTCCACCCCATCAGGTGATAAGGACTTTGGAGGAGTCCAGTGGGGCAGGAACTATGCTGGAGTAAACAAGTTAGAGAAGTGGGGGGAGGAGAGGCCAGCATATAGGAGATGCCTGGTGATGGGGTTGGAGGCAGGGACTTAATGGATGCCAAGGGGATACATTTTAGTCCTATTCAAGATTCATTCCTTTGGGGCCTGGGACCAGTAGTCCTTGGATCCGAATCCTTCAGTAAGCAGGATTTCTAGGGTTTTCTTCTCTTTTTTCCTGGAAAACTTTGATGTATCAGATCTAACGACCTCAGCCCTTGGTATCTTTGTACCATTATGGGTAAATTTCATCTCCCAACCCTACCCCCATTCACTGAAACTTGACGGAGAGGTATTGGGGGACAGAAAAAAGGCGATAAAATCAGGGACAGGGGTGAGGGGAATGCAGGTTAGGAGAATAAGGATTAGGGCCAGAGGCCAGGTGTGATTGACTCTGTACTCTTTTGAGTTAATGTGTAATGAATGAGATGGGGGAGAAAACACTAGAACCAGAATGACCTTCCTGAGTGCAGATCAGCAAGCAAGCCCACCCCCAGTAAAACAAATTCAGAGAGCAGCTGCTGCCCACACCACACCCCCTCCCGCCACCCCACCCCCCCATCATTGGCGTGCTCTGGCAGGATAAAGGTTGAAGGTCTCTGGGCATTCGATTCTCTTATCAGGTCCAGGCAGTGGTCAGCCAATACAAGTCAGCAGGGGCCATAACATCCCTCCAACCAAGGTCCTGGCCCTTGTCCCTGTCCTGATTGTGAGGGAGGACAGAGATGCATTTCCCAGGCCCAAGGCCTTTGGGTGAAATCAGCTAAATAGAGATCACAAGTACTTGTATCTTTCATCCTTTGACCTCTTCCTGAGAGATGGGAGTGGTGATGTGAGCGCTAATAGGGGAGGCGACTAGAGCCTAAGAAATTTTATTCTATCTTCAACTATTCCCCTGTGGAGCACTTAGTGCTTGAAAGGGAGCTCCACTGATTTGTCCCTGGCTTTGGAGTGGAGCGCATTTGAGGGCAGGAGCCTATATTTCTCAATTTTATTTGCCAACTCTGCCTAGGGAATCTTTTCACTTTCTTTCTTTCCTAGCAAACCAGGGGAGGAAGAATCAACTTCAGAGGTCAGGTGTTTCAGGGACTACTTCTGCTGGAACTCAGGTTGCAGCCCCTGCTCCTCTACCCCAAGCTCTCACATCCATTCCCTTTCTACAGAGAGGACTCTTGGGTGAACTTTAAAAGGTTTGGACCTCCAGGAGGGAGGGTGGGTCCCTTTTCCTACGGAGAGCTGTACCTATGAGTGGAATTCATTTGAGGGTGTATCACTGCAGATGGTGACTGCAGCCATGAAATTAAAAGACGCTTACTCCTTGAAAGGAAAGTTATGACCAACCTAGATAGCATATTCAAAAGCAGAGACATTACTTTGCCAACAAAGGTCTGTCTAGTCAAGGCTATGGTTTTTCCTGTGGTCATATACAGATGTGAGAGTTGGACTGTGAAGAAGGCTGAGCGCCGAAGAATTGATGCTTTTGAACTGTGGTGTTGGAGAAGACTCTTGAGAGTCCCTTGGACTGCAGGGAGATCCAACCAGTCCATTCTAAAGGAGATCAGCCCTGGGATTTCTTTGGAAGGAATGATGCTGAAGCTGAAACTCCAGTACTTTGGCCACCTCATGCGAAGAGTTGACTCATTGGAAAAGACTCTGATGCTGGGAGGGATTGGGGGCAGGAGGAGAAGGGGAGGACAGAGGATGAGATGGCTGGATGGCATCACTGACTCGATGGATGTGAGTCTGAGTGAACTCCGGGAGTTTGTGATGGACAGGGAGGCCTGGCGTGCTGCGATTCATGGGGTCGCAAAGAGTCGGACACGACTGAGCGACTGAACTGAACTGAACTGTGTACTGTGAAGGACTGCGAAGAGGAGTCCCCAGGGGTTCGTATGGGTCTGGGTTGGGGCGGGGCCCCTAGGTGAGATATGAATCAGTGTTCGAAAGAAGTAGTCAGTCTTCCCTGGGCCACCTTTCACAGGCTATATGTCTCCAGGCTACACAGTGGAGGGAACTTCAGTGACTCAGGCCCCAAGATGCTCCCTCTAGTGTCTTGTTAGCTAGAAGGTTTTTCCCGACCTTGGAGAGGCAGGGCAATCTAACGCCATCTATTTGAGTAGATTGCCTGGAGAATCCCAGGGACAGGGGAGCCTGGTGGGCTGCCGTCTATGGGGTCGCACAGAGTCGGACACGACTGAAGCAATTTAGCAGCAGCAGCAAGGACCTAACCAATCAAGTACCGCCTGTCCCTGCAGTGCCGGAGTTGGAGCTCTCTGGAAGTAAGGTCGGCCACTCCTTTGCGTTTTCCTCTCCTATTGGCCAATGCTCGGCAGCCAAGCAGCCTTTTCATTTTTTTTTTTTTTTTAATCCATTGGGCGGAGCCCAATCAAGGAGGGTTGGGTCTCTGAAATCTTTTTTTCGCCCGGTTCCAAGATGGCGTCCATGACCACGCTGGGGGTGCAGCGTGAAGCCGCAGTTCTGCCATCACTCAAGATGGCTGCCCCCATCAAGATGACCGGGGTGTGCCTGGGGGAAAGGGGCAGCATGATGGTCTGAGAAGGTAAGGGTTATTGCCTCATTGCAAGCCTCGCCATGTGGCCTAGGAATGAAGAGTAGAAAGACTAGGAAGCTGGGTGAAATCTGTAGTGGAGACTAGGATTAGAGAGTGGGGGAGGTCACAAGGGTGGCAGCGGGATTAAAGATGAAAGGGGAGTGTGCCTGGGGTTCAAGCTCCCCACCGGTGCCTTCTCTCCTTATTTTTCCTGTTCCAGGTCTAGCGTCGGACTATGTGGAAGTTTCTGGGACTGGGGAGCCGGATAATGGGGGGTGGGGCCCGTGGAGGGTAGAGGGAGCAACAGCGTCCTTTCTCAGGCGAACCCCGGCCCCTCCCTGACCTCTCTACTGAAATGGGGAACACACTGGGCCTGGCACCTATGGGGGCTTTGCCCCGCCGGAGCCCCCGTCGAGAGGAACCTCTCCCCAACCCTGGGAGCTTTGATGAGCTGCACCGGCTATGCAAAGGTGAGAAGACACCCAAGGCATTTGAGTGTCTCAAGTTGAAGGGGCAGAGAAGGGCGGGGTCTTGAGTGCTGGGTGTCCAGCGATGGGAGCAGAAAAGGGGAGATCACAGTTGGGGCATGCAGCCTCAGGGAGGATCAGGCGCCCCCATGGAGTGGAGCATTTCCTGTTGCAGGACTTGAGAGGAGGTCAGTTCCTCCAAAGCACTTCTGTGGGATTGAAAGGGGAGACGACTTCGTGGGGTGGGGTTCCTTGTCTGCTTATTCCTTCCCTTCCCCCTCCCCTCCCTTCAGATGTATTCCCAGCACAGATGGAGGGAGTGAAGCTCGTTGTCAACAAGGTTCTGAGCAGCCATTTCCAGGTGCCCCCACTTCTCTGGCCCCTCCTCACTATTCCTCCCTGCCTGTCCCTGGATCTTTTCCTTTCCTTTCGTGCTCCCCCCTTAGCCAGGCTAAATGGGACAAAAGAGGAGGGATATGGGGCCCTTTCGACTTCCTTTGCCTGTGGGACTTGTTGCTTTTAATCTGGCGACCCTCTGTATAAGTTGGAATGTTTGGGTTTCTTAAAAGACCTGCTGGATGGGGAATAGATGAAGGTAGGATGGGGGATTGAAATGGAGCAGGAATGCCGTCTTCTCCATGGATTTCTCTTTCCTCAGGTGGCCCACACTGTGCACATGAGTGCTCTGGGTTTGCCAGGCTATCATCTTCATGCGGCCTATGCAGGGGACTGGCAACTTAGTCCCACTGAGGTGAGGGCTCCACTGACCTGGGTTATCTCCCCCAAAGGCCAGTTGGGACTCAGGTGTAGAGGAGGAAGAAATGTGTTTGTTATGGGGAAGAATGGGCAGGGTATGTCCTCTGCATTTCTTCTGAATGGGAGAAGGTGGGGAAACCTATCTGTGTGATGGGTTGAGAGTTTGTCTTTGTGATTCCACTAGGGGGTGCTGCGTACTGTTAAAGAAATCCTACGTTTGGACTGGGGCCGAGAGGTGCCCCTCTGCTCGGTGTTACTGACTGTGGACACTCTTCAACAGGTGTTCCCCACTGTGGTGGGAGATATGGACAGCGGTGGCAGCCTCAACGCCCAGGTCCTGCTCCTCTTGGCGGAGCGGCTCCGAGCCAAGGCTGTCTTTCAGGTGACCGGGGTTCCCGCCTTCATCCACTGAGGCATTTCCTCTTTCTCCTCCTCGAGTGTTCTGCTCTGGTGGCTGAGGGACAGCAGTAGAGGCAGCAGTGATTGTAAGGAGAGCGGGAGCTTTTACTTCTTGCCCTCCCTATCTAGACGCAGCAGGCCAAGTTCCTGACCTGGCAGTTCGATGGCGAGTATCGGGGAGATGACTACACAGCCACTCTAACCCTAGGAAATCCGGACCTCATTGGGGAATCAGGTGAGGAATGGGTGCAGGGTTCTTTTGGTCTTGGCCACCCACCTGCCCATGTTGACTATGCCTCTGCATGTCTGTACAGTTCAGGGATTAGAGAAAAAACTTTGGGGGCAGGCTGGGGTGGGAGCCATTGGGAATGAGAGAGCAGGCCTATCTCTATGACTGACTCCAGGTCTCCCCACTCCCCTGCAGTGATCGTGGTCGCTCACTTCCTGCAGAGCCTCACTCATCGACTGGTGCTGGGAGGAGAGCTAGTTTATCACCGGCGGCCAGGCGAAGAGGGGGCCATCCTGACACTGGCTGGGAAGTACTCGGGTATGGGGTGAGGAAGAATAGTGAGGGGGAGGGCAATTCTGGCCTTGGCTGGAGATGCTGGCCTGTGTTCTACTGCAGTAACGCTCTTTGTCTCTTGTACTTTGGTTTTCACAGCTGTACACTGGGTAGCTACGTTGAATGTGGGATCAGGTGGGGCCCATGCAAGTTATTACCACAGGGCGAATGAACAGGTGAGTCTACTGACCCCATGCCCTTCCCCCAGCAGGCCCCTGCGGACCCCTGCAGGCGCTGCTGACCTGCTGATTTTCCTGCCCACACTACGTATACATTTCACGCGTGCCTTCATTCTGCCGGTCCCCTGTCAGGACTCCTCTTGTCTTCACTGAGACAGATCCGTCTCCCATCATCGCCCTCCATTCTCAGGTTCAGGTTGGAGTGGAGTTTGAAGCAAACACAAGGCTACAAGACACAACCTTCTCCTTTGGTTACCACCTGACTCTGCCCCAGGCCAACATGGTATTTAGAGGTGAGAACTGTTCAGATGATATTCTGAGGTGCTGAGGGATTGGGGCAGGCAGTGGGAGGGAAGTGTTACCTTGAATCCGCTGACCCCTTTCTCCAAGCCCTGTTAAATAGCATAGTGTGTATTCTCTTCCCCATCAGGCTTGGTGGATAGTAACTGGTGTGTGGGTGCTGTACTGGAGAAGAAGATGCCCCCCCTGCCTGTCACCCTCGCCCTCGGAGCCTTCCTTAATCACTGGCGCAACAGATTCCACTGTGGCTTTAGCATCACTGTGGGCTGAGGTCATCCCAGAGCCAGCCCACACAACAGCTGGAGCCTCTGAGTTAGGTGTCCTGGGGCCAGAGCCCTCTCCAGAGCCCACCTTGCTGGGTGACCTCTGGGTCCCAGGAGCAGAGTGGGGACAGGACCACAACCTCCTCAGAACTGGAGCTGCCACGGGGCAGCTGCTGAGGCAGTGGTTGAGTCTCCCACCTCTGCCATCAGTCCAGTATCATCTTCCCATGCTATTATGGCTCTGGACTAGAGGAGAAGAATTAAGGGGTATGTCTGGCTGAATTTTCTCTCCTCACTACCACCTCCTTTATTTCTCTGTGGATTAAAGCTCCTAGCCTCTTTCTTTTCAGAGCAGAAAAATCTGCATGGGATTCACTCCCCATCCTGTGTTCCATCCCAGAGTTTCCCAAACTGGGAAAAGAAGGGCTGAAGGGCTCAATCTTTGACCTCAGAAAGTGGGGCCCACCTGTTCCCGGAAGGAGCTTCTTTACCTCTTAGCTCTGAGGCTTCCTCCTTCCGCATCTTCTGTGCTTCCAGAAAACAACTTTGTCCCCACAGCCACCCCTCACTCTCCCTATTACTGCATGAAGAGGCAGTTACTGCTTTAATCTTTCTTTGCAACCAATGGGCTCCCTGTTTACTGTCTCCAACCTCTGGCCCCAGGATTCTCCCCTTTCCAGTCCAACGTGTCCAGGTGGGGCTGGGGAAGGAGGTAGATTGGGCCTCAGCTGCAGATCTCCTGGAGCAGTGGCATCATGGTGGACAGTCCCTGGATGTTCTGGATTTGGTACCAAAATGCATCGTGAATACTTCGGAGATCAGCCAACAGGCCCAGCAGCTTTGCATATAGAAACCTTTGTGGTCACCAGGGAAAGAGGAGAGAAATAAGGCAGCTAAGAGTCTTGTCCTGAGGCCCTGACCCCCTGAATTGCCTCTCAGTGAAGCTAGGTCTGAACACCAAGTTCCAAAGGGGCCTCTGTGTGACACTGACTTCTCTCACCATGCTGTTTGTCTTGAACCCAGAGCCCAAAGGGCCAAGTGACAGATCTTCAGCTGTGTGGATCTGGCCTTGTAGAGCAGATTCTAGAAGGTGGGTGTGTTCTATGGTATTATAACCCTCTTCTGATCAAACTGGCACATTGAGAAATAAGCAAAATAGAAGTGGAGTGTGCCCCAGAGCCTGGTTAGCTCATGGACTGTGGAACCAGGGACTGGCTTTGGCCATGAAACTGAATGACCATAACTTCAAGGGGAACGAAAAAGTAAAGGAATTGGACCAATGGAGAGGAGAGGAAGGGCCAAGAGAGTGAACAAGACTCTTGATAGGATGGCTTTAGTCTGGAGAAGTTGGCTTGGTGAGGTGATGGATGTCATCAATCTCAGGAATGCTATTACACAGAGCCTGTGAGCTACCACTTTGCATCTCTGCTGAATAAAAAGATCTGGAAAAAGTGAGATGAAACAGCAGTAGGAGCAATTTGAATGCCGAAACTCTGTGAAATGGGAGGGAAGGACTAGATCCCCAGGGGCCCTGGTAAAAGTACTCATCCTGAGTTTAGTTCACGCTAACTCCTTTGGTCCAGCCTCCACGTGCCCAGTCCCACCATACCGGTCCCGGGGTCGTGGCTGCTGGCCTTGGATGTAGTTCTGCAGAGTCAGCGCCATCTCCTCTTGCAACTGATCGATCTCCTCCCTGCAGGTTATTCCAGGCCGGTCTATAACATAGGGAGTGAGGAAGGATAAGATGGGAGGTTGTGGGTGGCCTGGAGAGCCAAGACTGGGATAGACCCACTCGACAGGTTTGAAGACTACAAGGCCTGGATGGATGGATTGAGGGAGCTGGGAGTTTGGGCAGAGGTGGTAGAATGAAAGCTTCTGGGCTTTGGAGGATGCTCACCAGGAGAGAAGAGGGCCATTGCAGCCATGAGCACATACTCAGGCTCCTGGAGCTGTAGTCGGCGCAGTGTCCTATGGAAGCCAAAGAGGAACTCCAAAAACTCTTCCTGGAACCCCGCTGTGGGAGATACTAGGCTTAGGAGCCTGTGGGTCACCTTGCCACATACCCTACCAAAGGGATGCATGCCCTCTGCTGCCCGAGCACCATCTCACCTTGTGCTGCATCTTCTATGGTGTAGCGAAGAGGCCCACAGAGGAAGTTTTGTGTTTGGAGACAGAAAGTGGTGTTAAGTGCAATATGACAGATTTCTATAGCTGCTCCCTTGAGAAGGGAGATCTGGTCCTCCATGGGCAAGGACCTGTGAGGAGCAGGAGACCTGCACGTTAGGCTGAACTTCAGAGAGGGAGAGGAACCCCCAGTTCTTACTGAGATGCTTAAAAGCCAAGCTGAGAATTCAAGATCCGCTACTGGAAAGGGCTGAGGGATGGGTTAGTTTGGTTAGTGACTTTTTTTTGATGGAGTGGGATTATAATTTACTGGAGCAATTTCTTCCTGAAAGGCACAGGGAGGGGTCACGTACCGAAAGAGGGGCAGATCCTTGGTGAACTTGATGATTTGCTGTACCATGAAAGTGATGACATCTGCAAAATGCATGAGCAGGGGCAGTACAGGGGCCAGGGTGGGCAAGCGCTGGTGATGGGTGAACAGATGAGCTGGTGGCTGCAGAGATCAGAGCCTGAGTGAGAGCCCCAGTCCTAGGGGTCTCTTTTAGGTTTCTCTAGTTTTATCTGATGGCTCAAACGGTAAAGAATCTGCCTGCAATACGGGAGACCCAGGTTCAGTCCCTGTGTTGGGAAGATTCTCTGGAGGAGGAAATGGCAACCGACTCCGATATTCTTGCCTGGGAAATCCCATGGACAGAGAAGCCTGGTGGGCTACAGTCCATGGGGTCACAAAGAGTGAGACATGACTAAGCGACTAACCCAACAGTTTTATCTTGGAAGGATTCCAGGCTGAGAAGTCTGCCTTGGCTGGGGTTCTGGAGAAGTTCTGTCCTCTATCAGGGCATGGCACACAGTCCCCTCCCTCGGGCCAGCCTCCTTGGACACCCTTTTGTCTTATTTCATCTTGAATCCTATAAATGCTCACCCTGAACTGCACAAACTGGTCAAACATGGTGCCCACATGGCGAGCGTGGGCCCCCAGGAGTGTCCGGACTAGCTCTTTCTGCTCCTTACTCAGCTGCATCGATGCTTGCTGTGCCCGTCGCTGGGACTGTCTTGCTCGCCGCAATGCCAGGGCTTCTGCCGATAGGATCACTGTGCCCGGGGAAGGGATGTGACAAAGCTATTGAGACCAGCAGAGAGCACTTCTCTCTGCCAGCCCCTGGCTTGGGACCCTTGGACACTCTGCACAGTGGACACAAGGAGGGAGGAGAGTTCCTGACATTTCCTTGGGCTCGACTGGAGTCCCAGAGGCTCCAGGTGGTAGGGGATTCCTGTAACATTTGCTCCGACCCATGGGACACTGTGGCAGAAAACAGCACTGTGGGAGGGAAAGGAAGGATGGACAATAAAGTGGGGAAAGTATTAGGAGATGTTCGGCTTCTGGGGGAATATTGAAGAGGGAGGGCTTGTGATACCAAAAACATCACCTTATGTTGCAGTAGCTTTATAATTTCAAAGCTTCTGAGGTTAGGTCTCAGTGAATGAAATAATCCTATGGGTAGAGAGGGCAGGTGTGATTTCCATGTTTTTCAGAAACAGAGAGAGGCTGACATTCTAGTTCCAGGGCCAAGGTCACGAAATACTTATGTGATGTAGATTGGATTCAAGATTTTTTGACTTCTACAGTTTCTTTTCTACTACTCCATGATGAAAAGTAATGTGATGTCACAAAGAAAATAAGGGTCTGGTGAATACTGACTCTCCAGTTTTCAGCTGAGTGTACTTAGGCAAGCTGGTTTCTGTTAGTTTAAGTTTATTACAAGTTACATTGTCTTTGGGGGGCTGAACCTGATTACTTGGCACTGAGTTGAGTAGTTACTAAGTAACAGGCACTATACTTGAGAGATAAAGGAGAAAAAGCAAGCCATAAGAATACCTAGGAAAAGAGCATTCCAGATAGAGGGAATGGCAAGTGCAAGTGTAAGTTACGTAAGTCCCCAGGAGAGCGTACTTTGGTGTGTTTGAGAATGGCATTGCCATCAGTGTGGCTGGGATGGATTGAGCAAGGGGAAAGAGTAGGAAAAATATGAGAGGTGGATGGCAGACATGGGACTGTGAGACCATGGACCATAAGAGAGATGAGGAGCCCTTGGAGATCTTAAGTGACATTGTCTGACTTGTTTCAAAAAGCTTACTCTGCCTTCCAGGTGGAGAATAATGCTGTGGGAACAAGGGCAAAGCATGGTCAGGGGAGGACACTGGATTCTTGGGATGGTAGGGGGCAACTCACTGTCCTTCTTCATGCCAGCATCCAAGCACTTCTGCAGCCTGCAGGCAGGGCAGTGGCGCCTCTGGGCCTTGTTGACCTCACAGCTTCCAGCGAAGGGGCACGTGAGACTGGTGCTTTTGTTGACTGTTCGCCTGTGGAGACAGACGTTGTGAGGGGCTACAGTGATACGGTCCCAAAAGAATCTATGGTGGGGATTCCCTGGTGGTCCAGTGGTTAGCACTTGGTGCTTTCACTGCCAAGGGCCCGGGTTCAATCCCTGGTTGGGGAACTAAAATCCTGAATCTATGGGGACATGGGCTAATCTGAGCTGTGTCCAGAAGTCCCTAGGGGTAGGGAGGACACAGTACATCTCAAGCATTGCCATGGGGCACAGAATCAGTCAGGAGTCTATACTTTCTATAAACTGGGCTAGTTTGGTGCTTTGCAGGTAGTGAGTACACTTGACTCAGGGGCTGTGTCCAGAGGACACACTCTCTGCCTCCCTTTGTTCTTTTGCCACATGTTTATACAGTGTTGAGGTTGCCAGCGTGTCACATGCTAGCTATAGGATGGTTAGGTTCCAAGATGCAAGAGTGCTGTAGCCGGGCAAGCCCTAGCATGTGCCAAGGCTTAAAGGCTGTCTGGCAGGCAGTTTGGGAGGTTGTTTGTGTTGAGGAGGAGGTTCTCACCTGAAGAAACCCTTGCAGCCCTCACAAGTCAGGGCATGGAAGTGGTAGCCTGTAGCCCGGTCCCCACACACTGCGCAGTTCCTCGGCTCGTCTTCCCCACTGGCCATGGCTTCAGGTATTGGGGTGGCTGTCGCAGGCCCCTGAATTTGGGAGGGGTTAGCAGTCAGCTCTGGACCCCCCTTGACATTCGACCCCCCTTCTGCAGAGCTTCTCCCCAAACCTACCCTGGGCCTGACCCCCTGCACTATCTGCACTTCATTGCTTTTAATCTCTGCCCACCGAGAGATTTCCTACCTGCTCCTCTTACACAGCATGTAGCCTGCAGGCCACAGAATCTGGTGTTGGGTTCTTCTCCCCAGACTCCCCCTCTGACCTGCTTTCCGCTTGATTTCAGGAGCTGTTTAGAGTGAGGGATTATGGCCCTCAGTACCTGGAAAACAAGGAACGTCTGCTGTGTGTAGCCTCTGTTGTTCTCAGCGATTACCTGGATGGGGCACAGACTCTGGACCCAGGGCAAAGACTTGGGTGGGAGGTTTTCCCGGCATGCCCATGGTGCTGGCTGCTGGCACATGGGGAGGGACCCTGGCAGGAGGGGACCTCATGACTCATTAGAAACTGCTCCTTATCAGATCCATAGGGACTTTCCCGACTGCCGAGTTTCATGGTAGATCTGCAGCCTCCTCTGTATTTGGATTCTGGGACAAGCTGAGAGGATGAAGGGAGAATGGGAGACAACAAGCTTTTTCACATGTGGTGTGTCCACAGTAAAAGAATAGGCATAACAATTGTACACTGCTCCTCTAAGGTGAGTTCTTCAAAAGAGACTGGGGCCTAATTAAGAGCTTATGTATAAAGAGCTAGAAGAGGCACCACTTCCGAAGCAGGGAGGGCTGAGAATTAAATCAGAGTGGCTTCTAGAATGTTAGAGGTATTTGGGATTGATCTGGGGACTTGTGCACCAGAGATGGCTTCATGGGAGTGTGCCTATGAAGTCACACAGGCTCTGTGCTCAGAGGGATCTTGGGCTTGTTTTAATGCTCTGCTATTTCTACTGGCTTGAAATTCTTAATGATGTTTGAAAAAGGGGCTCTGCGTTTTTGTTTTTCAGTGGGCCCTGCAAATTATGTACCTGGTCCTGTATGGAGCCAAGATGAAGGACTTCTAAGTAATAAGTTTAAGAATCAGAAGTAGGAGCCTTCACTATGGTTGTCTAGTGCTCCATAAATACTGAAGAATATTTTTGCAAGTATAAAAAGTGTGCATGTGTTCAGATGGTCAAGAGGCACTTGAAAAGATGTTCAACATCATTAATTATTAGAGAAATGCAAATCAAAACTACAGTGAGATATCACCTCATACCAGTCAGAATGGCCATCATCAAAAATTTACAAGCAATAAATGCTGGAGAGGGTGTGGAAAAAAGGGAACACTCCTACACTGTTGGTGGGAATGCAAATTGGTGAGGTCACTATGGAGAACAGTAAGGAGATTTCTTTAAAAACTAAAAATAGAGCTACCATATGACACTGCAATCCCACTCCTGGGCGTATGTCCAGAGAAAACTGTGGTTTGAAAGGATACATGCACCCCAGTGTGCATTGTAATGCTGTTTACAATAGCCAAGGCATAAGCAATCTAAATGTCCATTGACGGATGAGTGGATGAAGATGTGGTACATATATACAATGGAATATTACTCAACCATTGTAAAGAATGAAGTAATGCCATTTGCAGCGACATGGATGGACCTGAAGATCATCATACTGAGTAAAGTAAGTCAGACAAAGACAAATTCATATGTTATTGCCTATATGCAGAACCTAAAAAAATGATACAACTGAACTTATTGACAAAACAGACTCACAGACATAGAAAACAAATTTATGGTTACCAAAGGGGAAAAGAAAGGTGGGTGGGAAATATAAATGAGGAGTTTGGGATTGACATATACACATGACTATTTCTAAAATAGATAACCAATAAGGACCTACAGTATAGCACAGAGAAATCTGCTCAATATTCTGTAATAATATAAAGAGGAAAAGAATTTGAAAAAGATTGACATATGTATAACTGAATCACTTTGCTGTACACCTGAAACCAATACAATATTGTAAATCAACTACTGTGGCTGTTGTTGTTTAGTTGGTGACTCATGTCTGACGTTTTGCGACCCCATGGAGTGTAACCCACCAGACTCCTCTGTCCATGGGATTTCCCAGGCAAGAGTACTGGAGTGGGTTGCCATTTCCCTTTCCAGGGGATCTTCTTAACACAGGGATCTAACGTCTCCTGTATTGGCAGGAGGATTCTTTACCACTGAACCACCAGGGAAACCAGAATCAACCACCGTTGATTAAAAATAGCAAATAAAAAAGTAAAAATTCTGAAAAGAATAAGTGTGTATATAACACTCTCTCCGAAATTTATGAATGGAAAAAAAATAATTTCCAAAGCTATTTGGATGTGTTGGAGATGGGTAACATGTTGGGTAAATCTATGCTGGATAAATCTGATCATGCAAACACTGCAATAAGGTACAAATCTCAATCCTTCACCTTGAAAGTTCGATCTCAGTGCACATCCCCATGGGTGTTTGTTGTTCCTGTGCTTATATAGTCTTCTCCTACTAGAATACAGCATTTTTTCTTTTTGTCATATTGTTCGTTTCTTCAGTTAAGGAATAAATTATAACGAATGTTGCTCTGACAATGAGTTAAAAACCAAATGCAGGCTAGAACCATAAAAATACACTTAGAAGAGACTGGCTTAGAAAGAGCTTTGTTTAGGTCCTCTTCATCTCAAGTAGGTGCAACATTCAACTATGTATAACTTACTGCAGTTTGAAGTAAGCTGAGTTCCAGAGAGCACAGACTTGGATCTGGTCCTTGCATATGTATGTGTGTGCATCTGTTGTTATCTTTGCTTGAGTGGGACTATTGTGAGAATTTACACTAACTCATTCAATCAACAAATACTGAGAATCTCCTATATATTAGACACTAGTACTCTTGCCTGGAAAATCCCATGGACTGAGGAGCCTGGCGGGCTGCAGTCCGTGAGGTCGCTAAGAGTCGGACACGACTGAATGACTTCACTTTCATTTTTCACTTTCATGCATTGGAGAAGGAAATGGCAACCTGCTCCAGTGTTCTTGCCTGGAGAATCCCAGGGATGGGGGAGCCTGGTGGGCTGTAGTCCGTGGGGTTGCTAAGAGTTGGACACGACTGAAGTGACTTAGCAGCAGCAGCAGCAGGGATTAAAAAGATGAATAAAAGCCCAAGGGAAAAAAAGATGAATAAGATGCTCTCCTGTCCTTGTGGAGTTTAAATGTGCGGAGTGGGGAGACAGACCTTTAAATAGATATAAGGAAATATAACCAGAGACTTCCCGGGCAGTCCAGTAGTTAAGACTCCATGCTTTCAATTCAGGGGGTGCAGGTCTGGTCCCTGGCAGGGGAACTAAGATCCCACTGGGTGGTGAGGCAAAAAAAAAAAAGAAATATAATCAAATCACTGATGATGCTATGCACAGAGCTTTATGGAACCACAGAAGAGGGACATTTAATCTTGCTTTGGCAAAGAGGTGTTGAGAAGGAGGCAGGAAAGGCTTTCTGGAGGAATGACAACTGAGTTGATTTTTAAAGGATAATGAGGAGTTAGCCAGATAAAAAAATAAAAGGTAGTTCAGGTAGAGGGTGCAACCTGAGAAGTTTGAGAAGCCAGATACAATAAAGTAGATATGGTAGAACCACAAACAGGCTTTTCTTGCTGGAGCATAACATTTCAGACTGGAGTGGGAAGAGAGAAGTCTAGAGAGATGGGGTATGAGGCTAGGATGTAGGCAGTGCTGGTTCATGGGAGACCCTGTGTGCTGGAGATAGCAACTTAAGTCCGTCAGGAAGCTTTTAAAGGGTTAAATGGGAAATTACATGGTCAGATCTACTGTAGATATGTAACTACCAACTGTTTGGAAGATGGATCCCGGCAGGACTGGAGGCAAAGAAACCAGCTGGAACTTTTGCCATACAGTAGATGCAGGGCTGATAAGCCTGATCTAGGATAGTGGGAAGATATAGTGGAGGAGAGGGTTTTGAAAAATACACGGGAGGTGAAGTACTTGGAACTTGGTGATAACTGGCATGTCTGGGTTGAGAAAGAGGAAGAGGAGTTAAAGATGACTCCAGGTTCCTAGCATGGGTGATTGAGAGAACAGTGGTACCACCAACTGGGGTAGAGACTGCAGAAGGAGTGTAGGGCCTTCCATGCTTGGGCCCATATCCACTTTCACAGTTGCCAATTTCCTTTAGCATTAAGTTATTAGGTACCCACTCTGTGGTGAGGAACTATGGGGAAGGAGAAAAGAGAGGGTTCCTATTATCAAGGAATTTACTGTCTGATTACGGAGACTGCATAAATAAATGGAACTCCCAGCTCTTACAAGGAAATGTATAATCAAACTCTAACTTGTGTGGTAAAGATCATGTTTCATATTATAGATATTGCTTCATTAATTTGTTCTTATTATGAGCAGTGTACTGTGTAAGAATCCTTACTAATATTTACCCTAAAAGATAGGTAATATCACCCCTTTAAAGATGAGGAAACTGAGGTCAGAGAGTGTAAATAACTTGTGCAAGGACTACTATACCCAGTAGTTTATTAGATGACTTTACTTGGATGTCACATAGGCATCTCAAATTCAGTATGTCTAAAATGGAGCTTTATGATACCTAAAGTATAAGCAACATAATAATTAAAAAAAAACAGGTATTAATAGTACAATTTGTGCTTCCCGGGTGGCATTGGTGATAAAGAACCCGCTTGCCAATGCAGATATAAGAGATGTAAAAGACTCAGGTTCGATCTCTGCTTTGGAAGATCCCCTGGAGTAGGAAAAGGTAATCCGCTTCAGGAATCTTGCGTGGAAAATTCCATGGACAGAGGAGACTGGCGGGTCACAGTCAATGGGCCGCAAAGTGTAGGACATGACTGAGTGACTGTGCATGCATGGTACAACATGTACATCAGACAAAAAAAAGCTTCTGCAAAGAAAAAGAAATGAACAACAGAATGACAAGGCCACTTATGAATGGGAGAAAACATTCACGAGCTACACGTCTGGTAAGAGGTTACTATCCAAAATAAGAGGTTATTATCCAAAATACCATGCAACTCAATAGCAAAACCCCCAAATAATCCAATTTTAAAGTGAGCAAAGGACCTGAATAGACAGTTTTCCAAAGGAGATATTCAAAGGGCCAACAAGTACATGAAAAGGTGCTTAACATCATTAATTTTTATGGAAATACAAATCAAACCCACAATTGAGATGTCATCTCACAGCTGTTAGAGTGACTATCATGAAAAGGCAAGAAATATAAAAATTGTGAACTACTATGAACTGTGGTGTTGGAGAAGACCCTTGAGAGTCCCTTGGACTGCAAGGAGATCCAACCAGTCCATTCTGAAGGAGATCAGCCCTGGGATTTCTTTGGAAGGAATGATGCTAAAGCTGAAACGCCAGTACTTTGGCCACCTCATGTGAAGGGTTGACTCATTGGAAAAGACTCTGGTGCTGGGAGGGATTGGGGGCAGGAGGAGAAGGGGAGGACAGAGGATGAGATGGCTGGATGGCATCACTGACTTGATGGACGTGAGTCTGAGTGAACTCTGGGAGTTGGTGATGGACAGGGAGGCCTGGCGTGCTGGGATTCATGGGGTTGCAAAGAGTCGGACACGACTGAGCGACTGAACTGAACTGAACTATATTGTACACCTGAAACTTATATTGTTCATCAACTATACCTCAATAAAAAAAATCTAAAAATAAAAAGACAAGAAATAACAATTGGTGGTAAGGATGTGGAGAAAAAGGAGACCTTGTATACTGTTGGTGGGAATGTAAATTGGTGCAACCATTGTGGAAAAAGGATGGCAGTTCCTCAAAAAATTAAAAATAGAACTACCATGTGATCCAACAATTCCACATTTAGGGGCATATCTGAAGGGAACAAAATCGCAGAGTTATCTGTATCTCCATGATCATTGCAGCCATATTTGTAATAGCCAAGACATGGAAACAACCTAACTGGCCATCAATAAATACACGGATAAAGGAGATGTAATATATATGTTATATACATATACAATATTATATATGTATCATATTATATCCATTTAAGATATGTTATATATTTAATTCAGTCATTAAAAAAAAAGGAAATTCTACCATTTGTGACAACGTGGATGGACCTTGAGGGAATTATGCTAACAGAATAAGAAAAAGACAAATACAGTATGATCTCACTTATATGTGGAATCTAAAAAAAACTCAAACTCATAGAAATAGAGATTAGATTTTTGGTTGGTAGAGGTTAGGGGGAAAGGGTCTTTGGGTGAAGCTGGTCAGAAGGCACAAATTCCTAGTTATAACCTAAATAAATTCTGAGGTTGTAATACATGACATGGTGACTGTAGTTAATAAAACTGTATTATATATTTGAAGATTGCTAAGAGAGAAGATCTTAAAAATTCTCATTATAAGGAAAAAAGTTATAATTATGTGATGAATCGTTTTTCAATATGTACATATCAAATCATGATGCTGTTCACCTTAAACTTATACAATGTTATATGTCAATTGTAGCTCAGTAAAAATGGAAAAAATAAAACAAAATAGAAATCATTGTCAACTTCCCACAAACTAGCATATCCTATATAACCTAACTTGGTGACTATCCCAACATGCAAAAGTACAAAGAGCATGGAGTTTGGAGTCATAAGACCTAAGTTCAAATTTTGACTCTGGTTCTTGCTTGTTGAATTTCTTTCTTTCTTTCTTTCTCTCTCTCTCTCTCTCTTTTTTTTTTTTTTGCTCCTTTCCTAAATATTTGATGTCACTGAGACCCAGTTCCATGAGAGTCAGATATCATCAGGCTGGGCCATTCCCAGACTGGGGAAGGGAGGCTGATGTCCTCTTCCTAGATCAGTATTGATTAGGGAGGAGTTCAGGCTAGAGGAGAGATTCTCTGGCTGAGGGCTGCCCTTCACCTGGGCAAAGGAATTGCCCTGAACTGTTTTTTTCCCCCAACTGAGGAATGAACCCTCACCCTTGGAAGTGAAAGCATGGAGCCCTAACCACTGGACTCTCCAGGAATTCCCTGGCCCTGAGCCTTCTTATTCTTGGAGGAGTTCACCTTGCCATTCTTTGAGATGGAGTAGCTTTAGGAACACACATCTCTGACTGTGCTCTTCTGTGTGCAGGAATGCAGAAATGCTCCCCCAGTTCCAGGGTCTCTCCTTTTGAGCAAACTGAGACTGGGAGGTGCTGCAGAATGCCCGTGGCAGCCACGGTGGACAGGTTTTCAGGGTTAACTCATGTCCTTGCCCTCTTCCATCATGCTTGTCCCAGCCCAGTTCTGAAAAACATCTGTGTTGGTTGTAGCCTGGTAGGTTAAACTCTCTGAACTTCATTATTCTTATTTGGAAAAAGGGGTTAGTGATACCCACTAGCTGAGTTTGTTGTGAAAATTAAATAAATTAACATATGTAAACTTCCTTACACAGTGGAAGGAAGACCCTGCTGCTGGGAAAGATTGAGCGCAGGAGGAGAAGGGAACAACAGAGGATGAGATGGTTGGATGGCATCACCTACTCAATGGACATGGGTTTGGGTGGACTCCGGGAGTTGGTGAAGGACAGGGAGGCCCGGCATGTGCAGTTCATGGGGTTGCAAAGAGTCGGACATGACTGAGCGACTGAACTGAACTGAACTGAAGGATCCAAAAATAAAAGACGTACCTCTGGCCTTCAACATTACATGTTCATTCTTCTGCCCTCTTTGTTTCCTTCCTCTCCATTGCTACCCTCTCCATGATATTGAGCCAGAAGCCAAGGACTCACCTAGCCCCTTTTCTCTCCCTCCTTAAAAATGATCAGATGCCTGCTCTGTCATTCCTGACTCCTGGCCTCTACATGCCCTCTACCTCTTAGCTGAATTCAGGCCCTCATCATTTTCCACTTATCAGTGCAAGTAGTGGAATTAAATTATTAAATTAAATGATTCTATCTATGACCAGCTTCATCTCTTTCCAACCCATCCTCCATGCTGTTGCTATTTCTAAAATGCAAATTTGATCTTGTCTCTCTCCTGCTTAAAATTCTTCATTTGCTTCTCATCACCTTTAGGATAAAATCCAATCTCTTTAGCATGTCACACAAAGTCCTTTATGATCTGGCTCCTATTTATCACTCTGCCCTCATCTGTCCAAACCCATTTCCCTCTCCTGACCTAATGTCTGTACTTTCGCTCTAGATGTGCTTATGTGTTTAGCTCCCTGAGCAAGCTATGCTCACACACCTCTGAATATCTGCCCTCATTATTCTGTCTGGTTGGAACCGCCACACACACCCTACTTCCAGACCGCCCCCCCCAACACTTCCCACCCAGTCCTCCTGATCTTTTTTGCCCTTTGGGTCTGAGTCCAGCAGATCACCTCTGAGAGCCTGTGGGTTAGAGCTACACATCTGCACACACATTTGTCACAGCACTCACCACATCGCAGAGCAATTGTCTCTTTCTGACTCTGTCAATCAATTGTGAGTTGTTGAAGCCCAGAGGTACATCTTTTATTTTTGGATCCTTCAGTTCAGTTCAGTTCAGTTCAGTCGCTCAGTCATGTCTGACTCTTTGCAACCCCATGAACCGCACATGCCGGGCCTCCCCGTCCTTCACCAACTCCTGGAGTCCACCCAAACCCATGTCCGTTGAGTAGGTGATGCCATCCAACCATCTCATCCCCTGTTGTCCCCTTCTCCTCCTGCCCTCAATCTTTCCCAGCATCAGAGTCTTTTCAAATGAGTCAGCTCTTCACATTAGGTGGCCAAAGTTTTGGAGTTTCAGCTTCAACATCAGTCCTTCCAATGAACACCCAGGACTGATCTCCTTTAGGATGGACTGGTTGGATCTCCTTGCAGTCCAAGGGACTCTCAAGAGTTTTCTCCAGCACCACAGTTCAAAAGCATCAATTCTTCTGTGCTCAGCTTTCTTTATAGTCCAACTCTCACATCCATACATGACCACTGGAAAAACCATAGCCTTGACTAGACCGACCTTTGTTGGCAAAGTAATGTCTCTGCTTTTTAATATGCTGTCTAGGTTGGTCATAACTTTTCTTCCAAGGAGCAAGTGTCTTTTAATTTCATGGCTGCAATCACCATCCGCAGTGATTTTGGAACCCAGAAAAATAAAGTCAGCCACTGTTTCTACTGTTTCCCCATTTATTTGCCATGAAGTGATGGGACCAGATGCCATGATCTTAGTTTTCTGAATGTTGAGCTTTAAGCCAACTTTTTCACTCTCTTCTTTCACTTTCATCAAGAGGCTCTTTAGTTCCTCTTCACTTTCTGCCATAAGGGTGGTGTCATCTGCATATCTGAGGTTATTGATATTTCTCCTGGCAATCTTGATTCCAGCTTGTGCTTCCTCCAGCCCAGCGTTTCTCATGATGTACTCCGCATATAAGTTAAATAAGCAGGGTGACAATATACAGCCTTGACATACTCCTTTTCCTATTTGGAACCAGTCTGTTGTTCCATGTCCAGTTCTAACTGTTGCTTCCTGACCTGCATACAGTTTTTTGGATCCTTAGGGTCTTGTATACTCCTAGCACATATAAAAAAGTTTATGGAGTGAATAGATGAGCTAGGATATTGAGGTCTGATTCCAAACTCATGCTCATTCCATGTGGTATCATATTATTATTTGTGAATGCATTCATTCATGAAATAAATACTTAATCGGTTTCTGGTTTTTCAGGCATTTGCTAGTAACATATGTTACATGTCTTCTGGGTACATTCCTGTTTCCCTCTTAGCTGCTGTCTCTCACAGCTGATTATCCTTTGCTGTTCTGAGTTTCTAACAGGATACTCATCAGTCTTTTCGTCTGATTCCTGACTCCTTTCTGACTTCTGAACCATTGCTGCCTGCTGTTCGTACCTGCCTTGTTTGCGGTTGACATGTGGTCAGCCTCACTCAGGTGGCCACTGAGTCAAATTTCCAGTCTGGGCCTACTTTATCCTCTTTGGCCTCCCAAGTTTTGGCACAAAAACTTCTTTGAACAAGAGGGATTCGGGATACCTCCTTTCCTTTATATTGGTAATCTAGTTTTGATCTTCTTTCTCTAAATTCATCAAAGATCTGTGACCTGTTGACTTCAATGGGCTTTCTCCCAAGGAAGCTCCCTATTGCTTTTGACTCCTTGACAATTACAGTATCTTCTTTGAAATGCCTTTTCTCCCTAGCCTCTATGATATTATGCATTCCTGATTCTCCACCTGTACTTCTAATAGCTCTTTTTTCTTTCTCCTCTATTGGATTCTCATTTTTTCCAAAGGCAATTGGTTATGGAAAACTGAGTTTTTTTTTTTCTAAGACTCAATTTAAACCTTCCCAACTTTCTTCTTCTACGTGCTTCCCTAGTAGTGCATCTAGTCACAAGGCTCTGGTAAAATATAAAAATAGCTCACATTTTAACATCATGGTTTACAGAGTACCTTTACATATCTGATTTCACTTATCCTCATTCTAGTATGTGAATGTCTCCACAAATCAACTCTGGTTCTATCCATGGGGTCTTGCTGTTCTTAGTAGTTCCTTCTGATGCCTGTTCAGATTATTATTCTCATTCTATTCCTTTCTCTGGACTCTCACCACGCTTGCCCAGATTTCCATCGCAGCACCCATAATAATATTGCGCCTTTGAGTTCACATGACCATCTCTCCCCTTCTAGGCTGTCAGTGCTTTGTCCTGTGGGTCTTCTTTTCCCAACACCTAGCATATGTTCTGGCCATAATGTGTGTTTAACAGCCCATGAATAATTGAATAAATTCCCGTGTTCTGGTCCTGAATTCCAAGAGTCACTTTGAATCCTCTCCTAAATCGTGTTATTGATTCCTTACGCCTTATGTTTCTTGATGTTGTTCTTTTTCTTCTGTTCTTTTTCCTACAGTCACCCAGACTTTTGCACTTCGTACAACTACGACATCCCCATTTTGTCTCCCTGCTCTTGGTCTTCCTCTTGTCGAATCAATCTTATGTTTACCTTGCAAGAATAATCTAAAGGGACTTCCCTGGTGGTCCAGTGGCTAAGACTCTGTGCTCTCAATGCAGAGGGCTGGGATTTGATCCCTGGTCAGAGAACTAGATCCCATATGCTGCAACTAAGGGTTTGCAGGCTGCAGCGAAAGATCCTGCATGGCACAACTAAGACCTGGTGCGACCAAATAAATGTTTTTTTAAAAGAGTAATCTAAAAGTGCCATTTGTGTGAGGATCAGGTCTAAATTCCTTATTCTGATATTCAAGACCTTCGCACATCTCCTGAAACGTCCCCATCATATACCTCAGTCTTTCACAATTTTTTTTCTTTTTACCACCCAGATGCCAGATCCACACCTTTTTCTCCTTCCGCCTTCCTTCTCCCATTTGTCTAAATTTTACCCATCCTTTATCCAACACAAATCCTATTTTCTCCAGGAATCTTTTGAGTCTTTCGGTCCTAGACAATGTCATTCTTCTTAGACCTATTACTATTTACTTCTATACAACTTACTGTTGTAGCATACTTGAGCATTTAATCATCTATGGTAGGGATCATATCCCATTTAATCATCTATAGAGCTTCCCTGGTGGCTCAGATGGTAAAGAATCTGCTGCAATGCAGGAGACTCGGGTTCTATCCCTGGGTTGGGAAGATCCCCTGAAGGAGGAAATGGCAACCCACTGCATTGTTCTTGCTGGAGAATTCCATGGACAAAGGAGCCTGGCAGGCTACAGTCCACAGGGTCACAAAGAGTAGGACACAACTGAAGCGACTTGACACAGCACGGCACATGGTAGGTATCAGCAATTTATGACTCGTAAGCCAAATCTGGCATACTGACTGTTTTTGCAGAGTCTGTGAGCTAAGAATGGTTTTTACATTAAAAATGTAAAAGAAGAAAAAGAGTATTTCACTCATAGCACATGAAAATTATATGAAATTCACACATTAGTGTCCACAAATAAAGTTTTATGATAATATAGTCATGTCTATTTTGTTTACTCTCAAGCTATAATGGGAGACTCAAGTAGTTTGACTATAGGTCCTGCAGAGCCTAAATTATTTACTTTCTGGCTGTTATAGAAAAAGCTTGTTAATCTATGATCTAGGATTTTGAAGTCTCTGTATAATCCTTGCATCACTATTCAAAAACTTTGGAGAGGTCTGCTTCATTAAAGACAGTCTTTTCAAGGCTAATTATCCCTTTGTTAGAAAGGTAGGGGAAGCCAGAGAGTAGGCTGCATAGAGTAGGAGCTAGCCTACTTAGAATTTAGTAACTTAGGCAACCAGATTCCCATTGGAAAGTGACGGTCAGGGGATCCCAGGTGTAGGGGAAAAGATATGATCTTTTTTCTATTTTCTCTGTTTCTGAAGTGGCAGAGAAAATGTAAACACACAGAGGGTCTAGCTAGTGAAAGGGTATTTGAGGTCTTATCTGAATCTAGTTGTTGAGAATGGATCAGTGGTTGCTGACTTACAGAAGCTCAGCTATTAATGACTCAGTTATTGCAGGCCATGAAAGAAACTATTAAAAGGATGTAACAATGTATGGCAAAAACCACTACAATATTGTAAAGTAATTAGCCTCCAACTAAAATAAATAAATTAAAAAAATAAATTAATTAAAATAATAAAAGGATGTAACAGCTAAAGCTGAAAAGTGTTTGGCTTTGGCCAACTGAAGCTTCAAGAGGGCTAAGAGGTTTTGCAATGTCTAGAAGTATCACAGGCAAGAGCATTTAAAGGATTTCTTTAAAGTAGGAACGAAAACTAGGTATTTAGGTATAGTAGTTGAAGTTATCAGAAAGTTCATGACTTTTACCTAGGTGTTCTATTTCTTTTCATCTTACTCTCATCATGTTTTTCCTTAAAACTTATACAACATAGTGACTATTTAGTAAAGTTCCATCTTCCTGAAAAATAATCTGTATAGATTGGACTGTGGGCTTCGTTTTTCACATCTGCTCCCTACACCTGGGCAGAGTCCACTTGCTAGTTTTGGTACTCAAACATGTACCACCAAATGGGTTGCTACCTGAATTGCAGGAAGAAAAAAGTTAGACTTTAAGAGATAGGACTTGCATATTGAGTGAAATCTATTTTAATAGCAACAAAAGGTGTAAGGTCATAAGAAGTCTCTCTTCTTTTAATTTTTAATTTTAATTTTTATTTATAGTTTCTCCACCACAGTGGAGCACAGTGGAGGATGTGCTGACAGATTGAGATTGAATGAGTAAACAGTTGTAAATTAACTTTTGGAGGAGCTCACTACCTATTCAAGTGGACCCTAGGGAACCATCATTTTGCTGGAGAGGGTTTTTTGCATTATGTGGGAGGTAGGATTTATGAACCTGAAAATGTCTTTCAACTCCTAAGAATAAAATCTTCTGAATCAGGCACTTAAAATTTTCCCTGTTCTTTGCTACAGAACACTGTTCCCTTCCATCTCTCTGTCTCTCTGTCCCTCTCCTTCCCTTCCTCCTTTCCGCCATTCTCTTATTCAGACTGCCATCCTATAACTAAATCTTAATCTGCAACATCTCTTCCCTTTACCCTTTGAGTTCACTGTTGCCGGCTTCACATGTACCCTCTTGATTTCCTTCCAGCTCTTCTTTCTTCACTTTCTCAAACTCACACACCCCTTCCTTCCCTTTCTCTCCTTCCTTCCTTCGTATACTATTCCTTCCTTCTTTGCTCCCCCTACTTCATTTTCCATCCGCTCATCCCCCGACGGTCTCCCCCTCCTTCCCGCTCTCTGTCTTACCCTAGTTTGGAAATGCAGCAGACCTCTGAGCCTGCCACCATTGGTTACGAGGTGCTGTCACTCTGAGGTAGGAAGAGCTCCTATTGGTTGGTTTGGAGGCGGGTATGGCGCTGACTATAAAAAGTGGGGCCAGCGGTGATTAACCGCACGACTCTGACAGGACATGGTCGGAAGGGGACTCCCGGCGCGGAGCTGAGCGCTTGGAGCTGGGGTGCGGGCACTAGAACAACGGCTCTCTGCACCGACTCTCCCCGCCTCATCAGCGGGGACCCAGCTTCAGAGCCCGGTAACTCGCTGCCGTCGCCCGTGCAACCCGAGGGCCCTTTGTCTCCCCTGCACGTGCCGCGCCCCGCGCGCCCCGTCTGGTCGCAGAGATGAGCGAGGTGAGCGGCGCTGCTCGACTCCCCGCTGCGGGCTAGGGCTGCGGCGCTGGGAGGCCGCGGCTCGCGTGTCCCAGGGCGGCTCGGGAGGGTGCTGTAGTCCACATCCGCGGAGAATCCTCCCGGGGCGCCCACCTGCTTCTCTGGTAAAGCTCCCGTATCCAGGCGCTGGGAGCGATTGGAAAAGGGGGGCTTTAAGTTTCCCGACTGAGGGTGTCGATTTGGGGGGACTGGAATCGAGTGTAGAATGGAGGGAGGCTGAGGTCTCTGGTTATACATCTTACCCTCAGGATGCGCCTCTCTGCATCTGTTTTACTGCTCCGAGGTTACTCGGGCTTCCCTTCACTCCCCTGACTTCTGAGAAAACCGTTCACTTCTGTCCTCCTAGGGCTGTATTGCTTTTACACTCCTTAGGTAGCATTCAGCCGAGAACTCCAGCCTTCGGCCCCTGAGGTGGCCACTTTGCCCCTTTTAGGAAGGTGACATCCCACCCTCCATTCATTCAATCAAGAGCCAACTGTTGGAAGGACCATTTCTGACATTCAGAAGCCTTGTAGTGGAGGCCTGTCCGGCTCCTGGGGAGATGTCCCCTTCAAGAATAGACCTCCCTCTGCAGTGCTTGTTACATCCTGAGGCTCCGTGGTCATCTGAGCCAGACCCAGTCCATTAACTGTGATTTCCTCTATTCAGAGAACACTGTCCATCTGTGAGGGTCAAAACAGAAACTGGGAAAAAGACCTGTGCCATTGTTTGACTGCATTTGCAGGCATCCAGAGACAAGGATCTTCCTTTCTGAGTGAAGTCAGTATGGGCAGTGACATCACAGGCTTGGTCTTGGCAACCCCTTTCCTAGAACCCAGGATCCTGTGTTAAATCCAACTTCTCATCTATATGCCAGATCCCAGCTCTACTACTTACTATGTGGCCTTAGGCAAGTTTACTAAACCTTTCTCTGCTTCAGTGTTTTATCTGCAAAATGGGGGTAATACTGGTTGTTCTAATGATTAAATGAGATGTTATATGCCAAGTACTTAGTACCCGGCACAGAGTAGGCACTCAATCTATGTTAGCTATTCTCTCTCTCTCTCTGTTTAAAATTTTAACTTAAAAGCATTTATTTTAGAGTGTTTCAGAAAAACTAGCTTGAGAATTCTCAAGAATACAGATCAGTGAAGGGGCAGGATGCTGGAGCCGAGGTCTCAGCTTAGATCTTCATCTTTAGCAAGAGCTCTGCTGGCTACGAAAAGCTGTCACCCAGGGAGCCAATTAGTACCAACTACTGTGTGTTGGTTGCCATGTCCACTAAATTCATCCTGGAAAATCCAGCTAGTCTGGGGGCTGCAGATGAGCTAAAGTGGTTTCCTGTCCCTCAGATAGTTGTGACTGTGATTACAGCAGCCTTTCAGAAAGAAAAGGAAGAAAAAAAAAAAGATTCAATCTTCTTTCCTTTTGCTTCTTTCAGCTCTAATATGAGAGGAGAGGTTTTTCCATTTCCTCTTTTCACTAAGGTCTAGAGTTCAATGCCCCCTCCAGTGTTTCTAAATCTGAAAGTTGCAATTCAAGCCATCCCCTGGGGTTTTGTGATCTGAGGGCTATGCCGACACAAAGATGTATGGTTAGTCTGTGCTTTTAAGGGGAAGTGCACAGCCTTTTTGTAGAATATGCTACAGAGGCTGGGATTTAGAGCGGTATTTGGTGGAGTGACAAAACTGTCACAAAGCAGTGTCAAGGAAAGCAATTTGGTGTTTGAGGGGAACATCAAGTCTGGACTTAGCGGCTGTACTTGGCTAGCCTCAATCAGGAACCCAAGTAGAATGGTGAGAGTAGGATCCTTGAATGGGAAGTAACCATCCGTTGTCTGCAGGGCTGCCCAGACGTCCAGGCTGTCAGCGTGATCTGGCTCTAACTATCAATTTAGCCGTCAAAGTTGCCCCCTAATACGGAGCTGAGCCCGACTTCAGGGATGAGTATTTATGAAATCCAGAAACAGCTACCTGGGCTTTCACAGAGACTAACTGTCTCTGAACCAGATCCCCAAAGGGCCTTGAATTCCATCGAGGCCAAGACCCAGCCTGTTTTCTTCCTCCTGTAAAAGTTATGATGAAAAGCGGAAGTTTTGCCCAGAGCTCTGAAGCTCCAGGGAGACTCCAAGCTCCTTTATTTCTCTCAGCCCAGCCCCAGGGGTCTCCTATTTCAGGCTGAGTTCTAGCCAGGAAAGCCCTGTGCACTCTGAATCTTATGTAAGCTTCACCTCCTCTACCTGCTTATTTTCTTGCTTCAGAGAAACTGCATGAAATAAGAGGATTTGGGATCTCTTTAAGAGATTCTCATTTCAAATGAAGAGCAAAAATTGGGAGCGGAAGGTGGTCTCCAGACCTAGAGGAAAAGTGTAGGGTCCTGGTGGCACTGCTGGGGAGGGTCTCTGGTTACACTTTGCCTTCCTGGCTCTTTGCTGTCACTCAGTACTGCAGCAGAGCATTTCCCTGTGAGTGTGTGTGCTCATGCGCAGAGGAGCCGCAGGCTCATCTCCAGCTTGTCTGCATTCACAGCTGCCGGCAGGACTTGATTGCTGACAATCAGCCTGTCTCTTATAGTTTAATAACTTTTTGCCAGTTTCGGTGAAGAATGGGAATGGGAGATGCATCCAGTCCCTGAGGGCTCTTTCCTATAATCCCTTCTCATATGGTGTAGCTGGCTGCTTAAAGCACACTTGAAAGTTTTTCTGTGATCCTGTTGCACTTCTCAAGTGTAAAAAAGCCCAGCTGGAGGAATCCCTTGGTCCAGCAGTCATTCTGTTGAAACAAAGGTTATGGAGGTCTGATAACTAGTCCCATGGTGTCTGCCCCATAGTGTCTGTCCCCAGGCTGGCAGGGGACGGAGCAAGGGACAGATCAGTTAGAAACCTCACTAGAACCAGTACTCCCTCCTTTATTATTCTGCTTGCTGTCTTCCTCGGTAATAGGAATGGAACATGGTAAAGAATCTGCCTGCAATGCAGGAGACCTGGGTTCAATCCCTGAGTTGGGAAGATCCCCTAGAGGGGAATATGGCAACCCACTACAGTATTCTTGCCTGGAAAATCCCATGGAGAGAGGAACCTGGTGGGCTAAAGTCCATGAGGTCACAAAGAGTCAGACATGACTGAGTGACTAACATAACATATCACACTTTGGGGATCACATTCTTCTTCCTGTGCATATCTGTCTGAGTCTACAAGCCTTTTCCACAGTGTAAGTTTGATCAGAGTGACATCATTCTGTTATATCTTCTGTGAACCAGTTGTTAGGGAACCTGGTAGGGACTTGGGGGAAATCCAAGTTTCTCTCTCTTTCTCATTGTATTTAATTATGATGACAATTATATTGGATATATAAAACAGAAAAACTTGATATTAGAAACCTTTCTACCTCTAGAAATATCTGTCTTCTAAAGAAAGAGAAACCATAACTTGGTTCTAGAATTTGCTCCTCTTAGTCATCCATCCAGGTCATCGACTTTGGCTGCTTGAGCAGGAGACTCTCTGGATGGTCCAAGTGGATGACTTTGTCATCCTGTGACCCAGGAATATAGATGACTCTTTTTCCTAAGCTGCAGCTGTGATCAGTTACACTTTATAATATCAAGTCTCTTTAGGGTCAGGTATCCATAAGTAATGTGGCTGAAGTCCAAATATGCAAACATACAGTCTTTCATATCTGTCCGTGGAGGGTCTTAACCCTGAACAAAATGATGGGTATAGGCTTGCAGATGCAGTGGAGGAAGAAGGATCAGGTTAATAACTGTCTTTTCAAGGTAGTGATTCTATAAATGTCTCCTCCTGTTTTCTTTCTGTTTTCCTGTAGTTCCAAATTATCTTTCATGAGTCTATGTTATCATGGGAAAAAATAAGCTTAGTTTTGCAAAAATCTTTCTAGAAGAAATACAGGTAATATTTTTCATCAAGAAAATCTCAAATAATATATCAAAACATTTTAGTGATATAATTTCAGATTCATTAAGGAGCCCTAAAGGTCATCTGGTCCAGTCTTCTCATTGTGCAGACAAGGAAACTGAGGCCCAAACCTCTGCATTAGAGTCAACTGTGGGCTCAGACGACTGCCTTCTTATCCCCAGAGAGCTCTCCCTAAGACTTAGTGTGTGACCCCAGCGATAGAGTGACATGAAGTCTGCATGCAACTTTGAACGACAATACTACAAATACCTTATATAGGAAATCTAAGCAGGATGATTTAGTAAATCCTGAATAAGAGAATAGAGAGAGAGGAGAGACCAACATAGGAATGAAAGCACTGTTCTTCCTTGAGATGCCTCATCACCTTAAAAATGTGTGCAATGAATGTGCTGAAGTGGAGTAGGTAAGTTAATAGGAATCAAGGGAAGGGGAAGCCCGGAGGCCCTCTTTTCATGCATTTTTAGCTCCTGGTGTCCATCATTTATTTCCTTAAGTGTAGAGCATCAAGGACCAGAAGGAGAGGTTTTCTTTCAGAGAAGAAAGGAATGACCAATTCTGTTAACTCTAACATATTTGACTTGGAGGACCCAGTGCTGAAAAGTGGGTATTTAAGTAAAATTGCTGTACTTGATGATCAAACAGATGCTGAACAGTCCTCCTTTATTTGGCCACTCGACTTCCAAAGAGAGTATAGTGGCTTCTGGAGGAGAAATCTAGAAGAGGGGAAGAAGAATGTATTAGGCTGGCAAAGTAAGTGATCAATACTAAGTGCATAATTGTCTAAATCCATACTCCAAACTTGCTGCTCAAAATGGCTTGACTTGCCCAGGATTATTTTACCTGCAGGAGTAAGCCAAGCCAGAAGCAGATCCAAAACCACTTTCTCTAAGAAATCTGCATCTCTGCAGGTGCCTGGACCTTATCACATTCTCCTCCTTGAAGCCTGACGACTGCTCAATTCCAGGCTGACACCAGAAGGCAGGCCCACCTAGGTTTCCCAGCCCCCCATCCAGGGAAAAGAGGCGCCATTTACTGTTCCGGTGTCCTTGGTGGTGCCTCCCTCCCACGTGAAGCCCTCCAGCTGCGTGTTTGCTTTGTAGGCTGTGGTGGGATTAATACGTTTATTTTGGGACATTAACGCCATGGGTAGGATGCACATTGAAGATTATAGTAATAAGTGATGCTTTGGCACTACTCTCTCTCCCCCACCCCCTTCCCTCAGTATGGGGTGAAGGCACAGTTCCAAGCTGTGCGCAAAGCACCACAAATAACACTCATTAAATTGTGGCAGTCCATGCTGAGGGGAAACGGGCCGGGGCCTTTGACTCACTGCGTACCATGAGCTGGCATAAACAAGGAATTGTGCCTGACTCCGGTGGGGGCTACTGCTATTCCAGGAAACAGAGGTGGGGTGGCTGAATGGGGAAGGACAGACCAGGGGGCTTGGGAGCTCGGACTGCTTAGATTCTATTCCTGTCTTAGGAGGCACCCGAGCTATAAGGTATTTGAGTTATACGCCTTATGTTAGGAAAAGAAGATGTGTATGTAGAACTGGGAGTTAGGATTCGTAGTTCTTTTCCTGTTATAATCTTGAGGGTGACCTTGAGAAAGTGTTTCTGAAGCTGTTTGAGGACTGCAGCTGGTTGCTACACTGAAAGAATTGAAACAGTTCCAACGGTGCTCCAAAAACAGCAGTCTGGGGTCTTTCAGGGGCACCAGGGGATCCCAAAGGCCTTTCTAAGGATCTTTAGCAGTGAACTTCATTTCACATTGGGGGGGGGAACATGTCAACAGGGATAGAAGGGTCTCTGGGGGGCTGAAGTCTCTCTGTCACCCCTTGAAAGCAGATGCACTAACCCTGTCTCTCTTCCCTTTCTGTGCCTCTAAAGCAAACGGAGCTTACACAGCCTAGGATTTATGTCAATACTCAGGCAAGAAAGAGGTGTCTGGGATTCATATCTGGGATTTTTAGGATTCAGTCCCTTTTTAGAGTTCTCTGCCCTGGACTGTAGGACAGGATTCTAAGCCCTTGTGCCTATTCATCTGGATTACGTGATTCTAACAGTATTATAATGTGTGTATAACATGCTTTCATTTGCCCAGCATCCAAGTTATATCATGCAAAAGCAGGGTACCTGTTGCCCAGGTATGATGAGATGCTCCTTTGTTCCTGTCTGTCGCTGCTGCTAACAACCTGTGATACCTCTTGAAAGACGCCAGTAGGATGAGGAGTATGGGAAAATCTGGGTCGTTTACTTTCCTATGGTTAGTTTTAACTTGCTGCTTGGAGCAGAGCGGGTGACACTGTCTTGCCTCTTCCCTGTGACAGTGGTTGCTGTGGCAACACCACTGATGATGAAAGAGACTAAGAAAGGAAGAATTGCAGCCTAGGAAGGGGGTGGGGCAAGTAGGGCCTAGAGTTATAGGGTGCCTATTTCCCAACAGTGGTAGCAAGGAAACAGCACCTAAGTTGCTACCATTTTGACTGTTTTTAGGTGCTTTGCCAAGACAATACTAACCAAACTGTCCTCTGAGGCAAGGAGTATATTTCCACAAACATCTTTGTGATACGTAGATGGATGAAAGAACTTGATCAAAGAGACGTGGTTTATTTGCTCCTGAGCACTAATCACCCCCCTGTGGTCTATAACTCAAAAAAAAAAAAAAAGGAAAGGAAAAAAAGCAAACAGTGTGTTTGTGTCTAAGGGTTCTTTGAAGTAAAACATGAACATTGTTGGAGGTACTCTACTGGAGCTCTCCTCTTGTACACCCCTGACCTGGGACTGGTTCCAGCAGGCTCCAGGACTCCAGACATGGGTAGGGGCTGTACAGAATACAATTTCTATCCAAGCAGTCTGTTGTTGGACCCTTTACCAAAGGTTTAGAGCCCTTGTCAGCCTTTTTGGGTCAGGCATTGGGAAGATAGGGAGATTGTGATTTCCAGGGTTAGTTTAGAGTAAAAAGAGATCAGTTATGAAACTCCTTTTGTACCAGAATAAGCCTCCAGGGCCTTTAGAGCCATCCCAGGTATTCTCTTCTTTCTTCAGGCCCACTTCGTGAAGATCTACTCCGTGGAAAGCTCTGCTGTTTCATTCCAGGACTTGAATCATGCAACACCCTAGTAACTTGACCTGTCCTTACATTCAACCCAGAGTTACCTTACTTCAGAATAATAACTATTTATGTTCATATGGACTAGACATTTTACATACATTTTTCTGGTTCTTTTTACCTTTTAGGATAAATATTTCTCTTCTTCAGATGAGAGATCTGAACACAGCAAGGCTAACTGCCTTCCCAATGTCACACAGCTAGGAATGGCAGAGCTGGGACAGTCAATTCAGATCCAGGGTATGGACCCAGATCTGTCTAACTCTACCTGATATGACATACTGCTTCCACCAGGAATTTGAGGCTTAAGAAAAGTTTAATTCATGTAATCAAATATCTATTGAGTACCTACTATGTGCAAGGTATAGGTTGCAGTTACTGCTAGTGATACACAAATGAATGGACCGTGCTTTCAAGGAAGTGGGCTCTGGTGGGGTGGTGAAAGTGGGGAAAGGGAGGTAAGACAAGCACACAATAACCATAATACAAGTAATATGAAATATACCTCTAGAGAAGTTCTTCCCCTTCACCCTCAGCTCTTTTTCAGGTAAATCCGCTGAAGTGAGGAAAACCAATGACCTAGCTTCACTATTTCTGAACCACTACAAAATGAGGCCCTCAGCTATCTGGAAACAGATTTTAGAAAGCTAGGTGTGGTGGCAAATAGAGCAGAGTTGGAGCTCCCTTCATTCTTTCAACAAATGCTAGTTGGGGACTTACCTGGTGGTCCCGTGGTTAAGAATTTGTCTTGTAATGCAGGGATTGTGGGTTCGATCCCTGGTTAAGGAACTAAGATCCCACATGCCACAGAGCGACTAAGCCCGAGGCCCACAGCTAGAGCCTGTGTGCCGCAGTGAAAAGTCCCACAGGACACACTGAGGATTCTGCGTGCTGCAACTAAGACCTGACTCAGCCAAATACATAAATATTTTTTTAAAGTGTTAGACTGAAAAGGAGACAAATACTGAGTATATATCGTGTGTAAAGGCATTGTTCTAGACCCTGGGAGTACAAGAGTGAATAAGATAGATATTGCCACTACCCTCACAGAAGTTCACACTGAGATGAGGGAGACATTCAGTATCTAACCACTAAATTAATATGTAATTACGTTAATAAAAAGTACTATCAAGGAGAAATACTAGATGCTATGAAAACATAATGAGGGACCTAGCCTAGTCTGGGGGCACTTAGAAAAGCTTCCTGGAAGAAGCAATTCTTGAGGAGAGCTCTGAAGAATAGGAATTAACTAGGTAAAAGGGGAACAGGGGTGAGAGAACCGCGCGTCAAGGTATCGAGGCGGAAAGGAACAGAGACGAGGCTACTGAGGCATCAGAGCCTGCACGATGTTGGGCCTTTTAGACAATGTTAAGAATTTTCATCTCTGTCTTAGGAGCATTGCTAACACCTGGGCTCTTAAGGTGGTCTACATAAGAAACAGCTGTGTTAGGGTGGTAACAGTGGGAGAAGTGAAGGGATTAAGAGGGGTTTGGTAAATAAAGTTAACAGGACTTACTGTTGAATTTGGATATGCAATATAAAGGAAGGAAAGGTATCAAAAACAATTTGTGGGTTTCTGGCTTGTACAATTGGATGAAATGGAAAATATTGCAGAGGGCTAGGTTGGGTAGGTACGAGTATGAATTTAGTCTGAAACTGAAGAGTTTGGAGTTTCCATAAAACACTCAAGTGGAGACGTTTTAAAGCTCGGAGGAGAGGTTTGGGGTAGAGGTATGTGGTCTGCCCTCTACATCCAGAGGCTCCACCAACAGCGGATCAGATTTCTGAATCTAAGAGGGCAGAACCCATGGAGAGCCAACTGTACTGTGCCACTTTATATAAGGGATTTGAGCATCTGTGGATTTTGATATCCTTGGGGATCCTAAAACCAATCCTTTTTGGATAACAAAGGGAGGTTGTACATTTGAGTCCTCAGTCGCATTCTGCACTGTTGAATATGGTTTAATTATTAATAATAATTATTAAGTTATTAAAAATTCTAAATTTTATTCCTCAGTTGCACTAGCCACATTTCTAAATATTCAGTAGCCCCTTGTGTCTAGGAAGTGCCATATATTAGATGGCACTCTATCATTTCAAAATACTTCTATTATTGCAAAAAGTTCCATTGCAGGGGTCTGCAAACTTTTCCTGTAATGGGCCAGGTAGCAAATAATTTTGGGCTTTGTGGGCCATGTGGTCTCTGTTGCAGTTACTCAACTCTGCTATTGTGGTGCCAAAGCAGCCACAAACAACACGCAAACAAGGGCATGCCTGTGGTCCAGTAAAACTTTATTTAGGAAAACAGGCTGCAGACCAGATTTAGTAGTCAGCAGTAGTTTGCCCAACTTTGTTCTGTTGGATGGTTCTGGTATAAATGATAAACTGAAGTCATAGGAACATATACGATCATCTGGGAAAAGAGAACAGAAGAGAGCCTAGACCCAAACCTTGAGAGCCTCCAATACTTAAATGTTGGCAGAAGTGTCCAGAAAGAAAAAAAAAACAAACAAACAGGAAAAACTGTTTGTTTTCCCAGGAGCCACGGAAAGAATGTGTGTCAAGAAAGGTGAAATGATTAACACTGCTGAATGCTTCAAGAGGTCAAGCCAAGTGGAGCTGAAACTTTGCATTTGATTTACTATTACAAAGAACTTTGGTTTCCTAAAGAGCAGTTTCAGTGGAGAAGGAGTAGAAGCTAGGTTGAAGTGGGCTGGGGAGTGTGTAGGACGTAAGGAAATGGAAACAGTGAATGTGTTGAGGAGCCCAGTTATGAAAAGAAGAGAGACGTGAGAGATCCTGGCCCTCACCCCCACCCCAGTCACCTTTCTACTCCGTTGCTCTCAGTCTTTGCTAGCTTCTTGACCTCTCCTTAACCTTTTTATCTCCCTTAATAAAAAAATAAAGTCTAATTTACTTGAAGTAAAATGTAGCCTTATCAGAGTATAGTTCTGTGAATTTTAACAAATAGTCATATAAACACCACCGTTCATCATAATGATGTTATACAAATTTTCATGTTATATAAATTTTTGTGTACAATCAAGATATATGCAGTTCCATCATCCCCAAATTCCCCCAGCCCCCTCTACAGTCACCCCTCAGCCCTTGGTAGTTGCGGGTCTGCCTGCTATCCCTAGAGTTTTTCCTTTACGAGAAATGTCACATAACTGGAATCCTACAGTATGTGTGTGTCCTTTTGGGTCTGGCTTCCTTCATGTAGCATAATGCCTTTGAAGTTCGTCCCTGTTGTGTGTGTCCATGGTTCATTCCTTCTTTAATTGCTGAGTAGTATTACACTGTATGGATGTATTACAGTTTGTTTATCCATTCCTCAGTTAAGGGACATTTGATTGTTTATACTTTTTGATGATTATAGGTAAAGCCATTATAAACATTCACTTAACAAGTTTACATGTAGACATAAGTTTTAATTTCACTTGAGTAGATACCTGGGAGTAGGATTGTTGGGCTATATGATAAATGTATCCTTAAGAAACTACCGATACTCCCTAAGGTGGGTCAGAGGTTAAAGCGTCTGCCTGGAATGTGGGAGACCCGGGTTCGATCCCTGGGTCGGGGAGATCCCCTGGAGAAGGAAATGGCAACCCACTCCAGTACTCTTGCCTGGAGAATTCCATGGACTGAGGAGCCTGGTAGGCTACAGTCCATGGAGTCGCAAAGAGTTGGACACGACTGAGTGACGTCACTTTAAGAAACTGCCGCAGGAACTTCCCTGGTGGTCCAGTGGTTAGGACGACTCCACACTTCCACTGCGGGGGGCACGGGTTTGATCCCTGGTCAGGGAACTTAGCTCCCACATGCCATATGCTGTGGCCAAAAAATAAATGAAGAAAAAAAAAAAAAAAAGAAACTACCACAGTAGGTATACCGTCTTGCATTCCCAGCAATGTCTGAGAATTCCAGACACTCTGTATCTTTGCCAGCACATGGTATTGTCATAAACAAAACAAACAAAAAACCCAAAACAACAATAACAAAAATTCTGATTAGGTATATGCTGCTGCTGCTAAGACTCTTCAGTCGTGTCCGACTCTGTGCGACCCCATAGATGGCAGCCCACCAGGCTCCCCCGTCCCTGGGATTCTCCAGGCGAGAACACTGGAATGGATTGCCATTTCCTTCTCCAAAGCATGAAAGTGAAAAGTGAAAGTGAAGTCACTCAGTTGTGTCTGACTCTTCTCGACCCCATGGACTGCAGCCTACCAGGTTCCTCCTTCCATGGGATTTTCCAGGCAAGAGTACTGGAGTGGGTTGCCATTTCCTTCTCCAGGGAATTAGGTATATAATGAGATCTAATTGTGGTGTTAGTGTGAATTTCTCAAGTGACTAATGATGTTATACAAATTTTCACGTGCGTATTTGTCATCCATGCATCTCTTTGGTGAAGTGTCCAAACATCTTGTCCTTTTTACAAATTGTATTCGTATTATGGATATTTGAAAGTTCTTTATATATACTGGATACAAGTCCTTTATCAGATTTTTGATTTGCAAATACTTTTTCCAGTCTGAGGTTTGTCTCTTCATTCTCTTAGAAGTGTCTTTCAAAGAGCAGTTTTAAATATATGTGTGTGTGTGTGTGTGTGTGTGTGTGTGTATTTTTTGGCCATGCCAAGCAGGCATGTTGGATCTTAATACATCAAGCAGGGATGGAACTTGTGCCTGTTGTAGTGGAAACATTGTCTTCTTTTTTTTTTCCTTAACTTTTTTTTTTATATGGGGTGTAGTTGATTAACAAACAATGGTGTGATAGTTTCAGAACAGTGAAGGGACTCAGCCATGCGTATACATGTATCCATTCTACCCCAAGCCCCACTCCCATCCAGGCTGCCACATCTCATTGAGCAGAGTTCCATGTGCTATACGAAGCATTGAGTCTTAACCAGTGGACTGCCAGGGAAGTCTCAGAGCAATTTTTAATTTTGACAAAGTCCAATTTATAATTTTTTTCTCTTATAGATTGTGCTTTTGGCGTATCTAAGAAATCTTTGCCTAACCCAAGGTTGCAAAGATTTTTTTCCTGTATTTTCTTCTAGAAGTTTTACAGGTTTAGGTTTTATATTCATTTCAAGTTAATTATTGTATAAGGTGCAAAGTATAGATTGAGGTTTTTTGTACATGGCTAGCGAAGGCAATGACACCCCACTCCAGTACTTTTCCCTAGAAAAATCCCATGGATGGAGGAGCCTGGTAGGCTGCAGTCCATGGAGTCGAAAAGAGTTGGACATGACTGAGCAACTTCACTTCTTTTCACTTCATTGTATCGGAGAAGGAAATGGCAACCCACTCCAGTGTTCTTGCCTGGAGAATCCCAGGGACAGGGGAGCCTGGTGGGCTGCCGTCTATGGGGTCGCACAGAGTCGGACACGACTGAAGTGACTTAGCAGCAGCAGCAGCAGCCAATCATTCTAGCACTATTATGAATGGATCACCCTAAGCTTTCAATATTGAGGTTCCTCCAGGGTTGGTCCTAGATCTGATTCTTTTCACTCTAGTGGTGGCTGGAGAAGGAATTCAAATTGATGAAGGCTTTTTTTTTTTGTCTTAGAGAAAGGACAAGGTTTTATTTATAAGTGAGGAACATTGATTGTAAAGCTTCTTGAGAAGGAGAAAAGGGGAATAGGCTCTAAAACTCAAATGGAAGGACAAGACATCATCTGAACGCTGATAAATGCCCTGGAAAGAGGTGTGGGGTGGGGAAAGGGAGGACGTTGCTATGTCATACCTCTCTCTGCAGTCTCAATGCCTGAAGACAAAAGACTCCTAAGCCAGCAGGCCTCTTCTTCTCCTCCTTCCCCACAGGAAGGGGAAGTCCACAACTTTGAACAGCAGAGGAAACAAAAGTTACTCATGGGGAATTGGCAGCTACTGCCAAGATGATCGAATGGAACATTGGAACACATCAGGCCCAGAGGTGAGGAAAAAGGGAATACAGGAAGGAAGGCAGGGAAAGAAACGAGGGCCCTCTAGGGAAAAACAAGAGTTGATGGGCCTCGTAGTTGCTAATTAGTGTTTGGTGTGTTTTGAGAAGTAAGAAACATTTAGTCTTCTGTGCACAGTGAGGTGCAACTGAACCAAGCTTCAGCTTGCTAGAAGCTTGGAGTAACAGGCTTCAGTGGACGCAAGGGAGTCATTTGGAATGGAAACCAGTAGGTTGATCCTGCACGTGGAATTCTCAGAATCTGAAAGGCTAGCATCTCCCTGGGAGTGAAGAACACACAAACAGGCTACGGCTAACCCCCAGGGGCTAGCCTGGTGTGTGTCAGGAGGCCCACTGAGCAAACATTAAAATGAAAGCCAAGAACTTCCCTGGCGGTCCTGTAGCTAAGACTCTAAACTCCCAAAGCAGGGGACCCAGGTTCTGTCCCTGGTCAGGGAACTAGATCCCACATGCCACAACTAAAGACCCTGCATGCTGCAACTAAGGCCCAGCCAAATACATAAATATTTTTTAAATTGTATATATATATTTTTTAGAAGATGGAAACCAGAGTCAGTGTGGTTAGCTCAACTCTCAGAGTAGGAATCTGAATCAGTAGGCATGGTCTTGGGTCAGATTCTTAAATTACGAATGAGCTCTCCCCGTCCTGGGAGGACGGGGCCCTGTAGAATGGTGGTCTTCAGCCTTTCTGGCACCAAGGACTGGTTTCATGGAAGATCATTTGTCCACAGACCAGGGGTTGAGGGGAGTGGGGGTGGTGGTGGGGATGATTCAAGTGTATCACATTTATCGTGCACTTTATTTCTATTATTATTACATCAGTTCCACCTCAGATCATCAGGCATTGGATCTGGAAGTTGGGGACCCCTGCTCTAGAGTGTATACCAAGAAACTGTTGGGGACTATGGATTGAGAGAGTAGTTTTGAATACAGCTGTCTAACTCTGGAAATGGAAGGAAGTCATGATCCCTAGGACTTTCCTTCTTACCCAGGGATTGCTCTGCTGTGCGGGAGAACTTGTCTAATTAAGTTAGTTTCACGTTGGACATGCTTCTCATGTGGTATGTGTGTACCACATGCATACACACGCTTATGTCTTTGGCTGGAGACTGGGATATAGCATAGCATATTGTTCAAGAGGGTGGACTCTGGAGTTGGACTGTCTTGGTTCAAATCCTGTCTTTGCTACTTCTTAGCTATATGACCTTCAGTCAGTTCAGTTCAGTTCAGTCGCTCAGTTGTGTCCGACTCTTTTCTACCCCATGAATCGCAGCACTCCAGGACTCCCTGTCCATCACCAACTCCCGGAGTTCACTCAGATTCATGTCCATCGAGTCGGTGATGCCATCCAACCATCTCATCCTCGGTCGTCCCCTTCTCCTCCTGCCCCCAATCCCTCCCAGCATCAGGGTCTTTTCCAATGAGTCAACTCTATGATGAGGTGGCCAAAGTATTGGAGTTTCAGCTTCAGCATCAGTCCTTCCAATGAACACCCAGGACTGATCTCCTTTAGGATGGATTGGCAGGGTCTCCTTGCAGTCCAAGGGACTCTCAAAAGTCTTCTCTAACACCACAGTTCAAAAGCATCAATTCTTCGGCACTCAGTCCAACTCTCACATCCATACATAACCACTGGAAAAACCATAGCCTTGACTAGACGAACCTTTGTTGGCAAAGTAATATCTCTGCTTTTCAATATGCTATCTAGGTTGGTCATAACTTTCCTTCCAAGGAGCAAGTGTCTTTTAATTTCATGGCTGCAATCACCATCTGCAGTGATTTTGGAGCCCAAAAAAATAGTCTGACACTGTTTCCACTGTTTCCCCATCTATTTCCCATGAAGTGATGGGACCAGATGTCATGATCTTTGTTTTCTGAATGTTGAGCTTTAAGCCAACTTTTTCACTCTCCTCTTTCACTTTCATCAAGAGGCTTTCTAGTTCCTCTTCACTTTCTGCCATAAGGGTGGTGTCATCTGCATATCTGAGGTTATTGATATTTCTCCTGACAATCTTGATTCCAGCTTGTGCTTCCTCCAGCCCAGCATTTCTCATGATGTACTCTGCATATAAGTTAAATAAGCAGGGTGACAATATACAGCCTTGATGTACTCCTTTTCCTATTTGGAACCAGTCTGTTGTTCCATGTCCAGTTCTAACTGTTGCTTCCTGATCTGCATACAGATTTCTCAAGAGGCAGGTCAGGTGGTCTGGTATTCCCATCTCTTTCAGAATTTTCCACAGTTTATTGTGATCCACACAGTCAAAGGCTTTGGCATAGTCAATAAAGCAGAAATAGATGTTTTTCTGGAACTCTCTTGCTTTTTCCATGATCCAGTGGATGTTGGCAATTTGATCTCTGGTTCCTCTGCATTTTCTAAAACCAGCTTGAACATCTGGGTAAGTTAATTAACCTCTTCTGGACCTTAGTTTTCTTATCTGTAAAGTGAGACTAGTAACATTACCTATCTTATAGGGTAAGAATTCAATGTGTTATATTGTAAGAATTCAACGTGTTAAAGTACTTAGAAAAGTGACTGGTACAAAGTATTATATATATATATATATGATTTTTAATTAGATGAGCTAATGAAGTGAAGGTTGCTCAGTCGTGTTTGACTCTTTGCGACCCCATGGACTGTAGCCCACCAGGGTCCTCTGTCCATGGGATTTCCCAGGTAAGAATACTGGAGTGGGTTGCCATTCCCTTCTCCAGGGTATCTTACCAACTGAGGGATCAAACTTGGGTCTCCTGCATTGCAGGCAGGTCCTTTACCATCCGAACCACCAGGGAAGCCTTAAGATGAGGTTGGGTGAGAAGATGAGGTAGCGTGGCATTCTAAAGTCTTTTGATTCCCTCCAGTTCCCCGAGATGGGTTCTACAAGGACATGGAAGGATTTGCTAAGCAATTTAACTGTCATTATTTCTGAGATCAGAGGAGCTCAGTATTGAAAGAAGTAGAAGAGCATCTGAGAGTAATCCATACCTGGCCAGAATGAGAGGCTGAGAGAGAGAACAGCTGAGAAACACTCACTCACCTGTCACAGCTCTTGTGGGTTAGACTCGATCCTCTGCAGGTGTAAGGTTTTGTGAGAGACGCTCATAGAGCATGTGATTCACATAGAGTGGACCTCCCTGCCTCCTTGGTTTGCCTAAAATATGGTTAATCTGATGGCTTCCAGATAGATGAACTAGAGGATCTTTATTCACCTAAAATTACTGAGTTTCTAGGAGATACACAGGAGGGTTAGGGCAGGGACCAGAGACCAGTAAAGGGCTGAGTATGATGTAGAGGGTGGGAGCTAACAACTTGTGATTTAACTGCCCCCAACCCCCACACCGCACCAAATCACTAACCACTAAATCCAGAAACCCAGAGTGTTTGAAGCAGCTATTTTGAGAACTGGCTGCAGAGGGTGCAGGGAGGAGGGGCAAGTTGAAGCTCTAACATATTACGTTTTAGTAGAAGGTATGAGAGAGATTTCAAGGAGGATTGTGAGTAATAGGGGTTTTCTTCTCCTTTTTAGAACCCTTTTCTGCTCTCCCCAGTGACCTGTCATAAATTTAAGTCAAATAGAGCTGAGAAGCCCTGGGTGACCAGACAGCTGCTGTGCCATGGCTCCATTCCAGGGTCAGTAATCTCAGGAGAGACTCAGGAAGGCAACAGCTGCCCAGGCAGAGGGAAAGGGGTGGCCTGTGTGGTTCAGTCCCGATACATACTCCTGCTTAGTGGATTCTCAAGGTTAGCTGTAGAGGAAGAGACAGCTACTTGAAGGGAGATATTTAGAATTGGAGTCCAGATTTTCCTCCAAAGGAGAGGGATGAGAGAAAAGAATTGGTAGATTAAGGGAATGGGCTTAGAGAGAGACAGGGAGGGAGAGAGGGATAATAGTTAAAGCAAGGATCAGATTCGGAGATTTGCTGGTAATAGAGAAAGTAGGATTTGAAGTCAGAGATCGTGGGACTATAGAACTTGCCTCTAGACCTGTGACCCTCTTGTCTGGACTATTGAATGTTATCCTGTTACTAAACACCCCATCCATGTCATGCTTTTCAGTGTGGATAGACCTCTTGTGATGACACTGTGGCATCATGGAAAGTGTCACCTAGCTAACTACTGGATCATTATATTGATCGTGTGAAAAAAATTTTACTGTAGGAAGACAGGAAAACCATGGGAAAAGAAAGAGTATTGAGTGGCCAGTCTCCCAAGAGTCTCAGGAATAACCCTTCCTCTTGTGAAACCTTTTTTTTTTTCTTTTGTCAAAGGGGGACAAGGAGGAATTCTATAGGGTTTGGGGAACAATTTTGTGCATGTTCTTCCAGATTTTTAAATAAAAATGTACATATACATAGATAAGCAATTTATATCTTCTATAAAAATTGGACCATATCAACTTATAATCTCCTTTCAAAAACATTAGAGCAAAAATTAACACATTGTAAATCAACTATACTTACATAAAATTTAAAAAATAATTTAAAAATTAGATAGTTATTTTATAACTGTCTGCTATCTCCAGTACTTTACAAGATGTTGCCGCTGCTGCTGCTAAGTCGCTTTAGTCGTGTCCGACTGTGTGCAACCCCATAGATGGCAGCCCACCAGGCTCCCCCATCCCTGGGATTCTCCAGGCAAGAACACTGGAGTGGGTTGCCATTTCCTTCTCCAGTGCATGAAAGTGAAAAAATAAAGTGAAATCGCTCAGTCATGTCTGACTCTTAGTGACCCCATGGACTGCAGCCCACCAGGCCCCTCCGTCCATGGGATTTTCCAGGGAAGAGTACTGGAGTGGGGTGCCATCACCTTCTCCGTTACAAGATGTTAGTAAAGCACAAATAAATCACAAGACTTGAAAAAGCAGTGTAGATGTGACTAGTGTATCCTTTGAAAATCACATCTTAACCCTGGTGGTCCAGTGGTTAAGAAGGTGCCTTGCAATGCAGGGGACATGGGTTCATTCAGTCCTTGGTCTGGAAGCTAAGATCCCACATGCCTGGGAGCAACTAAATCAGCACGCCACAACTACTGAAGCCCTCTCGCTGCGGAGTCCCTGAGTAGGAACTACTAGAGCCTGTGAACCTCAACAAAAGATCACACGTGCTGCAATGAAGACCTGACGGAGTCAAATAAGTAAATAAATAAAATCACATATGGTCAATAAAGCAATCTTAGTTTGGCCCCACATTTTAATATCCAAAAGGCTGGGATTGTCCATCTACCTAACAATTCTTAAATTTGTAATTTACTTTTAAAGACACTTTCCCTATCAAATACAGTACAGCATCAGTGTTTTATAATCATAATCTTTGTTTTACTTTATTTTCTTTTTTAAAAACTATTTATTTGTTTGGCTTCATTGAGTCTTAGTTGTGGCACTCGGGATCTTTGTTGTGATGCATGGAGCATGTGGGCTCAGAAGTTGTGGCTTCTGGGCTTAGTTGTTCCATGTCGTGTAGAATCTTAGGTCCCCGACCAGAGATGAAGCCTGCACCCCCTGCATTGCAAGGCAGATTCTTTACCACCAAGGAAATCCCAAACTGTTATTTTCTTATTTCCCTCTAACTTTTTATTAGAAAAATTTGTCAGAGTTGAAAGAATTGTTCAATGCACATCTGTATCCGTTCCACCTAGCCTCAGTAATTGTTAATATATTGGCATATTTGTGTCAGCGTGTGACTGTATTCGATCTTGGGGACGTAGTACAGTGGTTAAAAGTGTGGAGTCAGTCTGCCTGGGTCCCAGAGCAAGTTTCACTGTTTTCTAGAAGTGTGGCTTGAACTTGGGCAAAATTTTTAGTGTCTCTAAGCCTGTTTCCTCACCTGTAAAACAGGATGACATCTCAGAGATTTCAGAGGATGATATGGGATAGGGTTTGGGACATAATAAATGACTGAGAAGTATTATTTGGGAACCTGTCCAATTTGCTCGCTCAGCCTGGAAGATAGGGACACCATCTTGACTGCTTTTACTTTAAATCTATGCCCATTAACTTCAAGTGAGTCCTTAGGGCTGCCTGGTTGTCCTGCCACATTTCACCAGTCGTTCACTCTCAACTTTGATGACTATTTCACTCAGTCACCTCTCTCCTCAAATCTTAAATACTTTCTGCCCCTTCTTCACTCTTAGCTGACAAGTGTGCCTGTGTCACTGAGAAAATAGAAACAATCAGAAGAGAACTTTCATACATTCCCGTTACTCTTGCCACCTTTCTTCCATCTTTACCCCTATTCTGTGTCTTCATTCCTATATTGTGGATAAACTGTCCATAGCTCTGTTTAAGGCCAACCTATTTACTTGTGCACTAGATCCATTTCCTTTTGCCTATTCAAGATCACTGTAGTACTTACGACTTCTGTCTCTGCACCATCAGGTTTTCCTTCTCTACTAAATCATTCCCATGACCCCACATCCTATCTCGGCTACTGTCCAATTTCTCTGGGTCTCTTTAAAGCAGAACTCTTTGAAAGAGCTATCTTTATTCACACATCCATCAACAAATCCAACTTATTCTACCATGAAAATTGTCTCAAGTCTTATCACCTCTCTTACTACCACCCTGGTCCAAATGCCCACGATCTGACTTGTAAGATCCTCATAATTGTTTCCCCTCTTTCTTTCTTGCCTCTCTCTAATCTGTTCTCCACCCCACAGTCAGTGATCCTTTAAAAACACGTCAGACCATGTTTCCTTCAGCATCAAACCTTGTGATGCCTTTTCGTCAACTCAGAAAAAATCCAGGACTTCCCTGGTGGTCCAGTGGTTGGGAATCTGCTTGCCAATGCAGGAGACATGGGTTCAATCTCTGGTCTGGGAAGATTCCACATGCTGCGGGGCAACTAAGCCTGTATGCCACAGCTGCTGAGACTGCACACTCTAGACTGTGCTCTGCGACAAGAGAAGCCACTGCCCTGAGAAGCCCATGCACTGCAACTAGAGAGTAATCCCTGCTTGCCACAACTAGAGAAAGCCCACATACTGCATGAAGATCTAGGGCAGCCCAAAATAAATGAGTAAGAAAAAGGAAAAAAATCTCATCTTTTCCCTGGTCCAAAGACATTCATACTCTATCACCTACCCAACTTTATTTTCTATACTCTCTCCCTTTCTCACTCAACTCCAGACGTGCTGATTTTCTTACTCTTCCCTTAACACACTAGGCACAAAATCTGCCTCAGTGACTTTCCACTTGTTGCTTCATCTGCCCGCAAGGCTCTTATATGTCATTCAAACCTCTATGTCACTCATCAGAGAGGCCTTCCTAGACTACTCTGTTTTATTTTCCTTCTTGGCGCTTGTCACTAACTGGCATAATTGTTTAATGAGTTCAGGGACTTATTAATAATTTTGCTCATTTCTGTATCCCTAATGTCTAGAACAGTAATTCTGCATATATCTGCATATATAGAACAGTATCACTGCATATACTGTGCAGTGATATATTTGTTGAATGAATGAATGTTGTGCTTCTTTTATACCCTTTTCATGTATAGAACAGTGCTAAACTCAAATATAAGTCTGTGATAAGTATTGATAAAAATAGGGTGGAAACAGCATAATCTACAGAATTGATGCTTTGAAACTGTGGTGGTGGAGAAGATTCTTGAGAATCTCTTGGACAGCAAGACGATCAAACCAGTCAATCCTAATGGAAATCAACCCTGATTATTCATTGGAAGGACTGATGCTGAAGCTGAAGCTCTGATACTTTGGCTACCTGATGCGAAGAGCCTACTCATTGGAAAAGACCCTGATGCTGGGAAAGATTGAGGGCAGGAGGAGGAGGTGACAGAGGATGAGATGATTGGATGGCATCACTGATTCAATGGATATGAGTATGAGCAAGCTCTGGGAGATGGTGAAGGACCAGGAAACCTGGCGTGCTGCAGTCCATGGGGTCGCAAGGAGTCAGACTCAGCTTAGCGACTGAACAACAGCATAACATAAACTGGGTTCTATCAGCTTTCTAAAGTAGAACCCTTATATCTGGCAGTCATTTAACAAAGATTTGCATCTATAAAATGAGCGATAATATTTTATACTCCATTGAGCTCTCCCAAGGACGAGATGAGAAAACATTTTTGAAAGCAACCAGTTTCTGTATTTTGAAAATATCAAGTATTCAAAATTGTGAAATAAACAAACTCTACGGGGACCCAGAAGCTTACAGGAGTGACTGTTTCAAGATGAATTGTACCTTGAGACTGAGGAATGACCAGATGAAGCAGTTCTATTGCTAAGATTCTGAGGAAGGGGAGTTTCTATTATGTTACATCCAACTCTCCATCTGAGCAGAGAGGCTGGAAAGAAGCACACATACGAATTGACAAATCTCACTTCGTATTCATGAACTTGGCCTTGTGAGGGGCCTTAATGCTTCCCAGAAATCTTATTACTGTTTCCTAATCCACTCACTTTCCTCCTCTCCTAGATGAGTATTTCATCCCTTCTCCTCTGCCCTCCTCCTTCAGTACCTCTTCTTGCCTCTTGAAGGAGGCCTTGTTACCTATTTTACTTCAGATACAGAAGCAATTAAAAGAGACCTTGAAAATGTACCCGCCCCCCCCCCGTTGTATCTGGGCTCTTGTGACTCTGCTTCCCCTCCAGTTACTCTGGATGATCTGTTCTTAGCTCCTATTCAAGGCCACCCCCTACTCATGCGCTGAATCTTTCCCCCTTTCTCCTGCTCTTTCTCTCCTCCTTCTTTAATGGATTATTTCCACAAAGCAAATATTCTGTAACTTCTGCTGTCTTAAAATCTTCTCATGACCCCATGTTCCCCTCAAGCCACAGCCCCCATTCTTATTTCTTTGGAACTCCTTCTATATCTGCAGCTTTAATGCCTGTCCTCCTTTTCTCTTAGGAACACACTACAATCAGATTTTTCCTCCCTTCCTCGACTGTAACTTCTCTTGTTACTGTCACCAGTGATCTCCCCATAGCAAAACCTGGTGGTCAATTCTTGATCCTTATTTTACTAGGCCTACATGCAGAATTTGACACAATCACTCTCGTCTCTATGAGATAGTTTCTCTGTGTGGCTTCTCAAGTACTGTAATCTCCTGGCTTTTCTCCTGGCTTCTTCTTAATTTTTTTATTGACATTTTGTCATTTCTATACCCTCTGATCACTGGAATGCCCTAGGATTTGACCCTGTTCTCTTCTTTATTCAAACTCACTTCCTTGGTGATCTCACTCAGTCTCATGGCTTAAATACTAACCACATGTTAATAATTGCCTAATTTATATCTCTGGGCCAAGGCCTTCTCTTTAACTTATTATTCAAATGAGTTATTCAACAGTGTATCAAAGCAAATGCTGGATACTTCCGTAAGCATGTCAAGCTTGTCCAAAAACAAATCCCCGGATCTTTTCCCTAATACCTGCTCTCCCTGCTGTCTTCTTCATTTCAGAAAATGGCAATTCCATTGTTTTTCATTTCCTCAGCCCTAAAACTGTGGAGTCATGCTTGACTCCTGTCTCACAGTGCCACTTATCCAATCAACCAATCACTTTAGTGGTAGCTCGAAAATAGTGTCTGAGGGTTCCACACCCGTGGATTCAATCAACTGAGGATTGAAGATATTTTTATAAAAATTCCAGAAAATCCCCAAAAGCAAATGTTGAATTTGCTGCAACTATTTATAGAACACTTACATTGTATTAGATATTATAAGTAATCTAGAGATGATTTAAAATATGTGGAAGGATGTGCATAGGTTATGTGCAAACATTATGCCATTTTATACAGACGTGCGCATCCACGGGTTTTTGTATCCTCGGTGGTCCTGGAACCCATCCCTTGCGGTACTGAGAGACAACTGTATACCAGAGTTGAGCTACTATTCACCGCTTCCACAGGCTTCCCAGGTGGCGCTAGTGGTAAAGAATCTGCCAGCCTCTATGTAAGAAGCAGGTTCGATCCCTGGGTTTGGAAGACCCCCTGGAGTAGGATATGGAACCCACGCCAGTATTTTTGCCTGGACACGAGCCTGGCAGGCTACAGTCCACGGGGTGGCAAGAGTCAAACACGATGGGTGACTGAGCTCACCATTTTCACCTCCACCTTGTTGATCCAAGCAACCGTTATCTCCTGCCTGGTCTTCTGCAATAATCGCTTAGCAGATTGTTCTGCTTCCTCCCTAATGCCCCTTATGTGCAAATTGAAGGTCTCTAATGGCTTCTCCTCCCTCTTATGGTAAAAGTCAAGCTTCTTAAAATGACTTCCAAGGCCCAGCATGGTCTGCCTGCACTCCCAGTCATTTCTGATCTCATCTCCATCTGTTGTTCCTCTTTCTTCCTCCTCTGCACTCCAGGTACATTGGCTTCTTGCTGTTCCTCAAACAGGCTAGTGACACTGCTGTTTCAGGAGGGGGGACCCCTTTCAGGGCCCGAGAGTGGGCTCTCATCTAACACTCAGAAATTAATTGTCTGAGGAGACACATGAGCTGATAAAGCAACAGGCTTTATTGGAAAGGGAACCCCGGGCAGAGAGCAGTGGGGTAAGGGAACCCAGGAGAACTGCTCTGCCACGTGGCTCCCAGTCTCAGGTTTTATGGTGATGGGATTAGTTCCCAGGTTGTCTTTGGCCAATCATTCTGACTCAGGGTCCTTCCTGGTGGGACACGCATTGCTCAGCCAAGATGGATGCCAGCAAGAAGGATTCTGGGAGGTGGAAGGACACATGGTGTTGCCTTTTGACCTTTACCGAACTCTTCCTATTGGTGGTGGCTTATTAGTTCCATGTTCTTTGCTGGGACCTCCTGTTATAAAATAACTCACACACATGGCTACTATGGTGCCGGGCGAGGGTGGGCAGTTTCAGTCAGTGTGCTTCCCCTGACACTTCCACCCCTTGAAAGCTCTTGTCCTCCATCCATAGGCCTTACTGCCTTATCTCCTTCAGCTCTTGGCTCAGATGCCACCTTTCAGAGAGGGTTTTCCTGACCACTCTGTGTACAACTGTATTTCTCCATTCCCACCTGGCATTCACTACCTCCCTTCCCTGTCTTTGGTCTATAGCACTCCTCACCGTTTAACATAATAATAATTTTCTAAAAGATTCTTTTTGATGTGGACCATTTCTAAAATCTTTATTGACTTTGTTACAATATTGCTTCTGTTGTTTATGTTCTGTTTTTTTTGGCCACAGGCATGTGGGATCCTAGCTCCCAAGCAGGGATCTCACCTGCTTCCCCCTCAACTCAGATTCTTAATCACTGTACCAGTAGGAAGTCCATAATAACATAATAATAGTTTTGTTTATTCATTTGTCTATCTAAATCCTAGAATGCAAATTCAACGAGGGCAGGTTTTTCCTCTTTTGTCCTCTACGATCTCCTTAGCAACAAATACTTTTTGAATAAATTTTGTTGATTTTTCTCCCTCTGTCTGATCTCAAGACTCACTTCTTCAAAAGGCTAAGAGATGTGCTTGGTAATAGGAGGACTTGGAAATTATGATGGTGATTCTAAGGGGATGGTACCTTAATACCTTATTCTGATTTTTCGTTTCCAGCTTAACACCAAAACATCTCCAGCAACCAACCAGGCACCTGGCCCTGAGGAAAAGGGTGAGTGGGGATGGGCTAGGAAGTTTATAGAGCAGGTAAATATAAGGACATGAAAACAAGTAGAGCTGTAAATCTGGAAGCTCCTAAAGTCAGATGTAACAGGAATAAGAATGTAATAAGTGAAACAAAGCACTAGTTTAAGACCACTATATCTATAGGCTTCCTTCTACTTTTTTCCTAAGAAGTAAACCTACCACTATTTACTCTTTGATTTTAGAAACTGGCTCTGGAATGCCTGGAAACAGGCACACAGTGACAGGAAGAAACACATCAAATAATCCCAGACTCTGTCTCAATCAGAACTTGAGAGAAAGCTGGGGAAAGAGAGTGCACTCTGGTACTCTGAATTGTTGTTTAGTCGCTAAGTCATGTCTGACTCTTTGCGACTCCATGGACTGTATCCCACCAGGCTCCTCTGTCCATGGGATTTCCCAGGCAAGAATATTGGATTGTGTTGCCATTTCCTTGTCCAGGGGATCTTCCCAACCCAGGGATCAAACTGGCGTCTCCTACATTGGCAGGCGGATTCTTTACCACTGAGCCACCAAGGAAGCATTTAGGAATAAGTGATGACAGAAGACATTTGTCATCTTGGTTTAAGAGTTGCAAAGCTCCTGAGTAATTACTATAACTAATTCTCAGCCCAGGTACCCTGACTCAAGCTCCTAGGAGATTATTAGACATTCTGTGTCCTAGCAAAGGTTGGAGGCCCAAACAGAGTCTAAGCAGAAAGTGGACTTTAACCACTGTATTTGGGGCCTGGGGAAAAGGCTGGGGCCCTTTCCTCATTAATGAAACTCTCAACTGTCTGCAGGGAAAGCTGGGAGTGCCAAGAAGACCGAGGATGAGGAGGAGGAGATTGACATTGATCTGACGGCACCAGAAACAGAGAAGGCTGCCCTTGCTATTCAGGGCAAGTTCCGGCGATTCCAGAAAAGGAAAAAGGATCCCAGCTCCTGAATAACCAGCCTTACCCTCTCCTCACACTCTGCTCCCTTCCCTCTCCTTTTCCACAGCTCTGACTCCCCTGTGTCTTTGTCTCTTTGTTCCACTAGCCTCTCATAGAGGCAGGTTCAACCCTTGTACATTATTTATTCCAGCCCCTCAAGCCATTGTCATTGTAGAGGCACAAGGAACATAGGCAAGATGAAGAATTTAATAGGCAGCCACTTGTCTAAGGGTGGACCATTTTCCCCTGGAGATACAGCCAGTATCCTGATCAGTACCTATGCCTTCCCTACGAGGTTGAAGAGCAAGAGGATTTGAGGTTGAGAGAGGGACCCCTGATAATGTGGGAGGGAGGGGAATGCCTTCAGAGTAGGGTGCCCAGTGGTGGGGCATATACCCTGTTCCACTGGTTACAAACGTTTCACTTCAGTTAGCATCTTTTCCCCTTCACATCCTTCTCATCAGCACCTCAACTCCCCTCCTAGGAGCTAAGCCACAGTGGGAACTGGAGCCTCCCTTTCCCCTAGGCAGACCTAAATCAAGCTGCTTCCATGTTAGTGCATGCTGAGTAGATTAGTTCCAAGGATGGGAGACTGGGACAAGGAAAAATTTCCTTCATCATGTTAGTCGAGAACCATAAGGGGCAGACATGGAAGAGGTTCAAGGGGCCACAGGCAGGGAAATGGGAAGATTCAGGAGGGAAAGAAAAATGAAGGAGGAGGAAGTCCTTAAAGATACAAGTTACTGCTGGTAAAGGTGTACTATGTAAAGGATTCTTGGGGCTTTGCTAACCTGCCTACCTCTAACCCCTCACGTCTAGATAGCCTCAGAGGCCACACAAATCAAGTGACCCCTATAGTTCCCACCTGCCTCGTGGTAGAGTCAGAGCAGAGTTGGAATAACCACTCTATGTGATTTTAGCATGTGTAATAATTATGAAAACAATAAAAAGAAAAAACCCTCAAGTAGAGCCGTTTGACCTCTACTTCTATATTTTTCTCCGGAGGAGTATGAATGTAAGTCTGAGCTGGCCTCAGGGAGGTGGTGGAGCAACTGCACAGATGCCACGGTGGCTCCGGAAACTGATGCTGGCTGAGAATTTGCAGACTGGAGCCCCCTCCTACCTTCTTTCCCTGACCTTGTCCTCACCTTGATTCACCACCCACACTGCCTTTATCTGCTGCTGTTGCCACCCCCGGAGTGCACCTGCAAGGGTGCTTGCCTCCTTCTCTTTCCCCTCCCAGCTCAGTGTATGCTTGGTGCATCTGCCTCTGGAAACAACCCCATCGTCCTTGCTCCTTATCCCCGAATGACCTGTGCTAACCGTCCCTCCTTACCTCCCACTGTTTTATCAAACTTAGGAGAAGAAGTAGATGAGTCTGGGTCAATAGAGAGCAGCACTGTCACCCCGAAGATGTTAAACTATGAATAAAATCATGGCTTACATTGCTGAGAAAGGAACTCTATATATAGTAACCGGAAGACAAATGCTTAAAGATCAGACAAGGAACACTTTCTCGCTCCCACCCTCCTCACTTCTTAGTATTGATATAAGAATATAGAAGTTGAGGGACTTCCCTGGTGGCTCAGTGGCTAAGACTCTGAGCTTTCAATGCAGGGTGCCTGGGTTCGATTCCTAGGCCGGGAACTAGATCCCACATGCTGTAACTAAAGGTCCTGAGTGCTGCAGCTAAGACCTGGAACAGCCAAAAATAAAAAGAATACAGAAGTTGAAACCATGTACAGCTCTGAGTAGGAAGCAAGGAACAATATCCCTGGAAGGCAACCTATATCCCAAAGTTTATCCATGCCTAACAACTCATTTTGTGCTTCTCTAGTGGCTCAGATGGGAAGGAATCTATCTGCCTGCAATGTGGGAGACCCGGGTTCGATCCCTGGGTCGGGGAGATCCCTTGGAGAAGGGAATGGCGACCCACTCCAGTATTCTTGCCTGGAGAATCCCATGCACAGAGGAGCCTAGTGGGCTATAGTCCATGGGGTCACAAAGAGTCAGACACAACTGAGTGACTTAACACTTTCACAACAACCCATTTTACATTTGAAATCTGTTCTAAGTGCAGGATAGCAGTGATGGTGGCTTTTAGTCCGGGACTCAGGGCCAAATAAAAGGATGACCTCACTGTCACACCCAGTGTGTGTCCAGTATGTCCTGGTAAAACAGAGGACTTCCTGTTTTATTTCATGGACACAAGATGGGGATCGAATGTTCTGCACCTTGGGCTTGCCACTGAAGTAAAACAGGTGTTTCCTGTTCCTGGTGATACAGACATCTGAGAGTCGAGTGTCTGCTGTGCTTAGTCACTCGGTTGTGTCTGACTCTGTGACCCCATGGACTGCAGCCCGCCAGGCTCCTCTGTCCATGGAATTTTCCAGGCAAGGATACTGGAGTCGGTTGCCATTTCCTATTCCAGGGCATCCTCCCGACCTGCGTCTCTTTGTCTCCTGCATTGGCAGTTGGATTCTTCATCACTGTGCCACCTGGGAAGCCCAGGTGGGAAGCAGAGAGTTGACCGCTGCTGAGCAGTGGTGGCTTTCTCTGGCACCGGTGCTCTCCTGTAGGCTCGCTGCCTGGAAGATATCTGCTGATTTGTTTTTTTACCACATTGATCTGGAGCATGGTGCTGAAATGATTTTTTTTCCCCTTCACCCCTGCTCCAGAGTATTACACTTGTCTTCATACATGATTTTTTTTTTTAATTTTAAAAATTAATTAATTTACTTTTGGCTGTGGCAGGTCTTTGTTGCTGCGCTCAGGCTTCCTCTAGCCGAGGCGAGTGGGGGCTGCTCTCTAGCTGTGGGGCATGGGCTTCTTTTCACAGCGGCTTCTCTTGTGGAGCACAGGCTCTAGGCAGTAGCGGCGGCACGTGAGCTCCAGACCTCAGGCTCAGTCACTGTGGCTCGTGGGCTTAGTTGCCCTGTGACATGTGGAATCTTCCTGGACCAGGAATCGAACCCGTGTCCCCTGCATTGGCAGGTGGATTCCCAACCACTGGACCATCAGGGAAGTCCTCATGCATGTTTTGAAGAAAGGGCATGGTAGCAAAACATAATCTGTTGCTTTGGGAAAGATAGTTCAAACTGGAAAGAAAGGTTTAGGCAGCTTTTGCTAAACAAGTGGCAGTTCCCATAATAGTTCTGAAAGCTGCTTTCTATCTACCCAGGCTACTTCTACCACGGAGCACTCAGATTGAGCCTCTGCTGTCTGACATCTGTAACTCCTTCTTGGGGCCCTAGAAATCTGTCTTTCTGCCCTCTAATTCCTACTACTGGAAACATGATCCTTCAGTTCTAATCACTGAGGAATTATTCCTGAGTGCTTTGTTTTGTGGAGCAAAACCTGCAAGTTCTTTGAGGGATCAGTGAATGCTTTTATAATAAGTGGTTAGGTAGAAGACACACACATTAGAAACAGTCAGGGAGGAAAGCAAATGCAGCTATCACACCTGTATCACTGAAAACTCTTTCGGTGTTTTTTCAGTTGTGTAGGAGTGGGAGCTGGGAGTCGGGTCCTGACAAAGGCGGAAGGCTGGAGATCTGAGCAAGGGCTACTTTGAGATATGCTCCCAAAGCCCAAACTTGAGGTGAAAGTCTTCAGAGAAACTCAGGTAACCAAAGGGACAAGGATTCTGCTTCCCTGGACAACCGACTTTCAGGGACTTGGTGTCATTGCTAGGTAGGACTCTTCCCTCTGCTTGAACTTGCCCCGGTATGGAGCCAGCTTTCCCACTTTGATCTCTTCCGTCGTTCACTGTTACAAGGAACCCCTGTTCTATTGTCCATTTTGGAAGTTCCTTCCTGTCCACCTCTGCCTCTCTCTGTCTGCCCTTCTTGTCCTTGCTGAGTTTTCTCTATTTCTGGAGTTGTTTTCAGTGGGGGTGGCTCCTGGCAGCTCCTTTGTTCCTGCTGCCCTCATCCCTGAGAACTGGTCCTCACTGGAAGCACTCTTCAGTGAATTGCTGTCTTCCCGTGTTAATCCCCTGCTCTCTGTGCCTCTGAAAATGGACGCTTTGGGGCTCAGGTTGTTTGTTGAGATGGACATCACTGGTACCTTCTGTTCTGGCTGTTTGGGTGGCAGTCCTGACTCCAGATCTGCAAAGGCAGAAAGTCACAATCCACAGATGGACAGAAAGTCAACCTGTTCACAAGGCTGCAGGAAATGCTTCTGTGGAAGTTCCCTCTTGGACTGCTTCCCTCCTCCAGGCACTGGGTTGGGGTGACACTGACAGCCCTCCCTCCTGCTAAGCATTTTAGCCTCCCCTTGTTAGACTATTATTACTACTACTACAAATAGGCTTTTCTTAGGCCCTGACCACCTAGATCTTTAAGAATGAAGCAAGAGAGCCTTCTTCCCTAGATCACCTGAGTATTCTTACCTACACATAATGTTCTGTTAACATAGGTTTCTTCATAGTGTCTTCAGGGATGTTCAACCCCCAAGTTGGGGCAACTCCATAGCTTTATGCTACCTTCAGGGCATGAATGGTGATGACAATAGTAATATCTAGATTTGGAAAGTACTGTGTGCCAGACCCTATTCCAAGTACTTTTACATATGTAAACCCATCTAATTCTTACAACCCTATGACATATTATTCTCTTTTACACATGAAGGAACTGAGACCCAGAGAGATTAAATAACCCTCCCAAAGCAAGTGAATAAGAGAGTTACAATCAGAACTCAGGTAGTCTGTCTCCAGAATCTGTGTTCTTCATACCACCTTGATAAAGGACTGGGTGAGTGAAGGATAGAGACCTTGGTTATTAAGGACATTGTCTAGCCTAATACAGAGGGTAGAGAGGGCCAAGTTGCCCCTAGCTGAGCCTAGGCGTACCTACTTAGTCCCTCACAGCCCACACAAGATCTAGACCCTCTCAATCCCTCATATTTCTAGAGAACCACCAGCTCTGGCTTTACCTGATTGTTCTGCCAAACTCCTCCCAGAGTTCTATCACTGGCTTGATCTCATCCAGCTGCCTCTCCTGGTATTCCAAGGAACACAGGGGAAGGCTCTCTGGAATTAAAAGTTGTTTGAAGTGAAATGAACAGAGAAATGGGGCTCAGAACTTGGGAGGCAGGGCTGATATGCATGCTCAGAAAGGAGGAAAGGTCAACAGACTCACATTAGGATACAAAGATGAATAGAAGGGACTTCCCTGGTGGTCCAGTGGTTGAGAATCTGCCCTTCAATGCAGGGGACGAGGGTTCAGTCCTTGGTCAGAGAACTAATATCCCACATGCTTCAAGGCATCTGAGCCTATGAGCCGCAACTAGAGCCCCAATGCCATGCCACAACTAAGACCCGCTGAATCCAAAAATAAATACATATATTTTTAAAAAGGTGAATAGACGTGGGCATTATGAAATTAAATCAGACTGTAACTCCTGGGAGGGCGCTAGGTCTCACTTACCCCCCAAGCCAACAGGAGGACGGTTTGCAGAGTTATCAAAGGGAGGATGTACTGCCCTCTAGGAGATGTTCTGGAAATCCATGGGGGTATTTTTCGATTGTCATGCTATATTGGGGGGTGGGGTAGGGATGGGTAGGGTTTCACGGTTGTGAGTGCTCAGGAGCAAAAGATGTTATAATCTGGATACTGCTGCTACTGCTAAGTCACTTCAGTGGTATCCGACTCTGTGCGACCCCATAGACGGCAGCCCACCAGGCACCCCCGTCCCTGGGATTCTCCAGGCAAGAACACTGGAGTGGGTTGCCATTTCCTTCTCCAATGCATGAAAGTGAAAAGTGAAAGTGAAGTCACTCAGTCGTATCAGACTATTCGCGACCCCATGGACTGCAGCCTACCAGGCTCCTCCATCCATGGGATTTTCCAGGCAAGAGTACTGGAGTGGGGTGCCATTGCCTTCTCCAATAACCTGAATAGTAACCTGCAATAACCAGGATAGTGCTGCACAAGATAAAATTGTCCCACATTCCACATGTCCTTTAAAAATATCATTGAGGACTCCCCTGGTGGTACAGTGGGTAAGAATCCGCCTGCCAATGCAGGGGGCAGGGGTTTGGTTCCTTGTCTGGGAAGATTCCACGTACTAGGGAGCAGTTAAGCCTGTGCACCACGACTACTGAGCCCACACTCCAGAGCCCACGAGCTGCACCTTCTAAAGCCTGCATGCCTAGAGCCTGTGCTCTGCAACCAGAGAAGCCACTGCAGTGAGAAGCCTGTGCACTGCAGTGAACAGTCGCCCCCTCTCACCACAATTAGAGAAGTCCCTTGCATCAGTGAAGACCCAGCACAACCAAAAATAAGTAAATAAATAAAAGTATTAAAAAAGTAAATAAAAATAACATTGGATATTAATGTGAAAAATCTGTTACAATTTGAGTGCACCTAGAATCCAACCTGATTTTACATATAAACACAAAGTACTTTTTGCACCATTTTAAATATCGAGTTTCCCAGAAATGCAACTAAGATGTAGATTGAGGGGATTTATAATTTGTTTTGTTCAGAACTTTACCATGAATTGCTTACCACTTCAGAAATCTATGTCATCAACAACAGTGCTGCTTATGGCATCAGAGTCACTGATACCTATGCAAACCCACCAGTTGGCATTTGTTGCTGTTGTATTCACAGTGATTCCACACGTGGTTCAGGTCTCTGACTACTACATATACTACATACAGCATACTATATATGCTTCCAGTCTAGTTATGTCTGAATATTACATATTAAAATATTTATAATATTATTATAAATTATGTTTTTATTTCACCTTTATATTATGGTTAGAGTATTATATTTACCTTCTAAAATTATGTTTATAGTTTATATTATATACATATATCATCCCTGGGTAATAAAAGGGACACTGGGTCTGAGGGGTTTGGGAACTATTGCTGAGGTTTTGAAAAGCCATGCCCAGCACTAGCCTGAAGATTCAGGAATTCATCTTCCTCCTGCCTCCAACACTTTTCTCTCTAACACAGCCCCCTGAACCTTGCTGCCAAGCTCTAAGTTAGGGCTGGACACTCAGAGCGAGGCCACAGGATAAACAGTGGGGGGCTCCCCTGGGAGCCACACTTACTGCCGGAAAGGAAAGCCTTAGCAGGATTGTGTCTGTGTTGTGACGATGTCTGAATTGTAAAGCAGACAGCCATAGACAGAGATTTAACCTGTGAGCGAGTTAGGCCCTCTTGCCTGAGTGTGCGTTGGGTGAGAGGTCCCCCACTTGTTTCGCTGAACAGAGGAAGAAAAAGGAGGAAGAGGATGGATGACTAGGAACTAACATGGGTGGAGCTTCTACTCCATGCCGAGTACTTAGTGGTGTCGTTTATATTTTCAATTTCTTCTTTTAAATGCACCATAGGGTAGATATCAGCTTAACAAAACTCAAGGTTCTGCAGTCAGGTGATTTGTCCCAGGTCACAGAGAGCCACAGCAGGAATTAAAGCAGGACTGGTTTGATCTCTGTTTTAGATCTTCCCCAAAACAGGGATGAGTTCCTTCTTTAGACAATTCCTAACTTTTGGTTCTTTTAGAATAAGCAAAAAGATTTAAGTGAATCAGAGATTCTGCTGAATTTTTATTCTAGCCTTGAGAGAGTCATTTCCTAGGCAGGTTGATAGGGAGTCTAGGGGTCCCCAAGGAGAGAGGGGTCTGGAATTCTCAAGGAGGAAGAAAGGACAAACTTTTTGTCTTTCTCCACATTCCTTAGGTTTTTTTTTTTTTTTTGGTGTAATAAAGTTTTATTAAAGTATAAAGGAGATAGAGAAAGCTTCTGACATAGGCATCAGAAGGGGGCTTGCTAGTGTTAACACTAGAGATAACACTTCCTTAGGATTATATAACAATAATGTGTCCTGCCTAAGGACAGTCTTTGGATTAAACCTTCTGTTATCTTAAAATGTAAATTATGGGAGTAGACCTGGTCTTTACAAGGATGTATCCTGCCTGAGGACAGTGTTATCTTAAAATGTAAATTTTGGGAGTCTGATGAGGTCTTTACAACCTCCAGACATTCTTTGGATTATATAACTTCATTGTTAACACTAGCAAGGGGGTACTCTTTCTGCCCCCTTCTGATGCCTATGTCAGAAGCTTTATCTCCTTTATACTTTAATAAAACTTTATTACACAAAAGCTCTGAGCAATCAAGCCTCGTCTCTGGCCCCGGATTGAATTCTTCTCCTCTGGGGGCCAAGAATCCCGCACCCTAAAGCAATGTTAAAGAGCATTCACACACATCACTTGAGCTTCTAAGACCTCTCTCTCATTGTGTACGCACACATCTGCTAAGACCTGGACTCCCCGCTTTTGTTGGGGAGACCACACATGTAGCTTCACCCACACTGGCTGATGCTTCCTGAGGAGAAGGTGTTCTGATCCTTTTACTTCTTGTGTGTCCCTAACCAGGAGGCAGGAGAGCCAATAAAGACTCCACTATCTCATGGAGCCTGGCTCAATGGACAAGATACTCTCTGCTCTTCATCTAATTTCTCACAAGAACTTTGCAAACATTACATGTTCCATTTATCTCAATACATCAAAACTGTCTTCTGGGACTTCCCTGGTGGTTCAGTGGCTAAGATTTTACTCTCCCAATTCAGGGGGACCCAGGTTCAATCATTGGTCAGGGAATTAGATCTCACAGGTTGTAATTAATACTTCTGCATGCTGCAACTAAGACCCAGTGAAGCCAAATAAATAAGTGAATATTTGTGACATAGATTTTAGTATAACCCATCCCACCACCAAGCTTTATTGACACATAACATTGTGTAAGTTTAAGGTATACAGCATGATGATTAGACACATTTATAAATCACAAAGTGACAACCACCATAGTATTAGCTACTGCTATTTATCATCACCTAACTACCAATTCTTTTTTTATGCTGAGAAATTTAAGATCTACTCTCTTAGCAACATTCAGTTATATGATACAGTATTATTAGCTATTATCAGCATGTTGTACATTTGATCCCCGAACTTGTAATCTTACTGATACACTGGTATAACTTATTTATTCACTTTTTGCTGCCTTGTGTCTTTGTTGTGGTGGGGGCTTTCTCTAGCTGTGGCGGGGGTAGGGAGGATGTTGTGCTTTGTGGTGCACTGGTTTTCATTGTTATGGCTTCTCCTGTTGCAAAGCGCGGGCTCTAGAGTGTGCAGGCTTCAGGAGTTGCAGCACCCAGGCTCAGTAGTTCTGGCTGGCAGGCTCCAAGACGCAGTAGTTGTAGAGCACTGGCTTAGCTGCCCCGAGGCATGAGAGATCTTCCTGGACCAAGGATCTAACCCATGTCCCCTGCACAGGCAGCCGTATTCTTAAGAAGTTATACCAGGACTTCCCTGGTGATCCAATAGTTAATAGTCATATTTGTTAATTCCATTTTTCTAAGGGAAGAATACACTAAATTACATGGTAAATATTAGGAGGGCTTCAGGACTAGAAAGATAAATATAACTTAAAGTCTTCCAGATGACTGCAAAGTTGAGTGCGTAATATATCAAGAGCAGAGGCAATACTGAGTCCCTGACATGTACTATTTCTTGTGGGGATCAGCCAGACATTTGATGTCAAGTTAATTATATTGGATTTCTTTCTTCGTGGAGAGGGCGTAGATTTATCTTTACTGAAACAGGCACATTTTGGACATGAATTCACCTTCTTTGCTCAAAATGCTGCTGCCAGCACCAGCATTGGTAGATTCACAGATATGCCTTATTCATAGTTACGGTATTCCCCATAGCATTGTGTCCAATCAAGGAACTTACTTCATAGCAAAGGAAATGCACTTGTGCTCATTAAATTAAGTGATCTCTCCATGTACCCCATTTGAAAGCAGATGCTTATTTTAAATGTGGAATGTTTACTGAAGAGTCACAGCAGCAGTTGGGAGACAATTCTCTGAAAGTACGAAGTTCTGTCTTACAAGATGTGATATAAGCTTTGAATCAGGGACGATTACATGGTGTTGCCTCCCTCATGGCCAGAATATAAGGGTTCCGGAGTCAGAGGCTGAAAGTGGGGGTGGCTCTTTCACTATTATACCCAATAATCCACTTACAGAATTTTTGTTTTTCCTAGAAACTATGAGGTCTGCTGGTTTGGAGAACTTGGGTTCCAACATGAGAATGCTTCTACCATTAGACACTATGGTTCTGTTAGGTAGGTAGAACAGGGGAAAGGAGTCCAAAATGGCGGTGGCTAAAAGACAAGGAAGGTCCGAGGACCAGAGTGAAGACTTCAGGCAGAACAAACAAAACAAACAGCACTCCTGGCTAAGCCCAATTTGCATAGGGCAGGCCCAGGTGGAGGAAAAAAACATATAAAAGGAGGAGCCAAAGCGTTTTCTCACGGACTCTCTCTCCCGCGTGCGTGCGCTCTTCTCTCTCTCTCTCTCTCTCACACTCTCCTGATATCTTCTAAATAAAATAGAGCTGTAACACTGATTTGCCTAAGAGCTGTAACATGGTTTGTCCAAGACCCGAGAGCTGTGATGCGCCGAGGGCTTTAATGTCCGTCGCTCCAAATCTTTGTTGTGACGAGACAAAGAACCGAGGAACATACACTCGCGTGACATCTATCGTGACTCGGAGTGTATGTTCCTCGGTTCTTTGTCTCGTCACAACGAAGATTTGGAGCGATGGACATTAAAGCCTTCGGCGCGTCACAGCTCTCGGGTCTTGGACAAACCTTGCTACAGCTCTTAGGCAAATCAGTGTTACAGCTCCGTTTTTATTTATAAGATAGCAGGAGAATCCAAGACTCGAAGAAAAGAGTGGAGGAGTGCGTGGGGAGGGAGAAAGAGAGAGAGAGAGAAAGAGAGAGAGAGTGCGCGTATGCACTCAGGAAAGAGAGTCCGAGAGAAAGCGCTTTGGCTCCTCCTTTTATGTGTTTTTTCCCCCACTTGGGCCTGCCCTATGCAAATTGGCAGCTCTCGGGTCTTGGACAAACCTTGCTACAGCTCTTAGGCAAATCAGTGTTACAGCTCCGTTTTTATTTATAAGATAGCAGGAGAATCCAAGACTCGAAGAAAAGAGAGTGGAGGAGTGCGTGGGGAGGGAGAAAGAGAGAGAGAGAGAAAGAGAGAGAGAGTGCGCGTATGCACTCAGGAAAGAGAGTCCGAGAGAAAGCGCTTTGGCTCCTCCTTTTATGTGTTTTTTCCCCTACTTGGGCCTGCCCTATGCAAATTGGGCTTAGCCAGGAGTGCTGTTTGTTCTGCCTGAAGTTTTCACTCTGGTCCTCGGACCTTCCTTTGACCTTCCTTGTCTTTTAGCCACTGCCATTTTGGACTCCTTTTCCCTATTCTACCTACCTAACAGTTCCATTGAATTAGAAGAATCTGCCACCTAGTCATTTGGGGGTCTATATATCACTGAATCAAGAAGCAAAGAAAAAAAGTGATTGCTTGGCTCGCTGGTGTGATTGATCCTGATTCCCTAGGGGAGATTGGGATGCTGCTACACAATGAGAGAAGGAGAGCATTTCTGGAGCCCAGGAGAGTCTCTGGGGGCACTTCCTTGCCTGGTAGTAAAGGTTAACATAGCAACCGAAGGGGAAAAAAATGCAGCACAGACCTTGAGTCGGCAACGAAAGCTTTGATCATTCTACCACGTAAAGAACCCTGACTATCTGAAGTTCTGGCTGAAGACATGGGAAATATGAGATAAGCAGTGGAAGTGGTTCAGAGATGTCAGTTATGGCTTCCTAACCAATTACAGAAATGAGGACTGTTGTAACTTAGCGTATTTTCTGTTTGTTTTAGGTGTTTGTCTAAGTAACCATTTTATTCCTCTCTCCCTTTCTTTCCATTTTTGTTATTATACAAGTTGTTGGAAGTGAACTTCCCAATTTAGTCTTAAAAATTCTTATTTTTGGCTGTGTTGGGTCTTTGTTGCTGCACTGGGGCTTTCTCTAGTTCTCAAGAGGGGCTACTCGTTAGTTGCGTGTGTAGTGTTGCTGTTGTGGTTGCCTTCTCTCATTATGTAGCATGGGTTTTAGAGTGTGCAGGCTCAGTAATTGTGGCGGCTGGGCTTAGTTGTCCCAAAGCATGTGGAATCTTCCTGGACCAGGGATTGAATCTGTGTCCCCTGCATTGGCAGGCGTATTCTTTACCAATGGACCACGAGGGAAGTCCCTAGCACTTCTCTTTAAAAAAAAAAATTATTTATTTATTTGACTGTGTTGGGTCTTAGCTGCAGCATGCAGGATCTTCGTTGTGTCATCCAGGATCTTTTGTTGCAGTACCTGGGCTCTCTAGTTGTGGCCGGCGTGTTCCAGAGCATGTGGGTTCAGTAGCTCCAGGGCATGTGGGATCTTAGTCTCCAACCAGGGATCAGACCTGCATCCCTTGCATTGCAAGGCGGATTCTTAACCACTGGACCACCAGGGAAGTCCCACACAATTTAGTCTTTTTTTTTTTTAATACTTGTTTATTTGGCAGCATTGGGCCTTAGTTGTGGCGTATGGGATCTAGTTCCCTGACCAGGGATTGTGGTGTAAGGGATCTAGTTCCCTCCCAGGCCCCCTGCATTGGGAGCATGGAGTCTTAGCCACTGGACTACCAGGAAAATCCATACCATTTAGTCTTTAGATAACAAAGAATTCAGTGGGACTCTGTGTTTGATGAGTAACTAATATAGCCAGAGAAGAACATGGTGACTGGTGGCCTGTTTGAGGAACTGTGAGAAACTCTGGGTGTAGTCTGAAATGAAAGTGAAGTCGCTCAGTCATGTCTGACTCTTTGCAAGCTCATGGACTGTAGCCTACCAGGCTCCTCTGTCCATGGGATTTTCCAGGCAATAGTACTGGAGTGGATTGCCATTTCCTTCTCCAGGGGATCTTCCCAACCCAGGGATCGAACCCAGGTCTCCCGCGCTGTAGACAGACGCTTTACCGTCTGAGCCACCAGGGAAGTCTGGGGTGTAGTCTGACTACACCTCAATTCTGCAACTTCACTCCCACTCATAAATCTCCAGTTTCTTAGACGTTTTAAGACAGAGCAGGTAAGACAGAGTATGGTAAGAGTGGTCAAGCAGGTAAGGAAATAAGAGTGATGAGAATTCAGGCTCTATCTAAAGGGAAAAAACAACATTCAGTTCAGCATGATTGTTGCCATGTGATGACCAAATGTAGCTTTAAATAAACAAATACATCACATGGGACAAACAAAAGATGTCTTTCTGGTTGTTTCGGTCTCTACTTTAAAATTAAATCACACACACACACACACAAAATAAAATAAAATTAAGTCACATGTGCTGTATCCAGCTCTTTGTGGCCCTATGGACTGTAGCCTGCCAAGCTCTTCTGTCCATGGAACTTTCCAGGCAAGAATACTGGAGTGGGGTGCCATTTCTATTCCAGGGAATCTTCCCGACCCAAGGATCAAACCCAGGTCTCTTACATATACTGCATTGGCAGGCAGATTATTTACTGCTAGTGCAACCTGGGAAGCTGCATCTCCCAAATGTGTGTGTGTGTTGGTTGCTCAGTCATGTCCAATTCTTTGTGACCCCATGGACTGTAGCCAGCCAAGCTCCACTGTCCATGAGATTCTCCAGGCAAGAGTACTGGAGTGGGTCACCATTCCCTTCTCCAGGGGATCTTCCTGACCCAGGGATTGAACCTGGGTCTCCCTCATTTGAGGCAAATTCTTTACCATCTGAGCCACCAGGGAAGCCAAAAAGGTAGGGGTACAGCCATGCGAGTGTGTTTCAAAAAAGCCAAGTGATGAAGTGTCATCCAAAAGAGGAAGTGGCCAATAATGTCAAATGCTGCTAAACAGATGAGAAGGGCTGAAAAATGAATTTGGCGAAATGGTCATCACCATGCCCTTCGACAGGAGCAATTTCAGTAGAGTGGGGGACAGAGGGTTGAAGAGAGAATGGGAGGTTGGAGACAGTACCCTAGACTTGTCCAAGCAGCTTTGCTATAGAGGGAAGCAGAGAAATGGGACAGTAGCAGGAGATGGGAATAACAGAGATACTAGATTATTATGTGAAGAAGTGCAAATACATTTGCACTGTGTTTTTCTCCATGGTTACCAACTGTCTTTTGGTTTCATTTATAATATATTCTGCCTTTAAAGAGGTTCAAGATTTCATGTACTTCCTCTAAGATTTTTACATTTTTTTTCATGTACTTCCTTTAAGATTTTACTTCCCTTAAGATAAAGGCCCTTATTTAAAGGCCTTTCCCATTTGAGGATTAAATGAATATGCTTATCTCCTTCAGATTCTTGTATTTTATTTCATAATATTTGGGTTTTATTTTTATATATGATGTAAGATAAAGATTTTACTTTGTTTTCTTCTAGACATATGTCAATATAACTATTTTTGATTAAATAATCCATTCATTTACCACTTAACTAGAATGTTATTTTTATAATATAGTATGTTCCCACACTTATATGCATTTCTGAACTCTGTATTCTGGTTCACTGATAGATTCTTTATCTTAGATAGTCTCAACTTTATTGAGTTGTGACTAAGCTTCCTCTATCTCCCTGAAAAAAGCTATATTGACTCTGTTAACTTTTATTTTATCAAAAAATAGTAGTAAAATACATTTACCATAAAATGTACCTTTTAATCATTTCAAGTGTATAGTTCAGTGGTATTAAGTACATTCATAATGTATGCAACTATCAGCATTATTCATCTCCGTAACTCATCGTCTTGTAAAAGTGAGACTCTATCCTAATTAAACAGTAACTGCCCATTCTCCCATTTCTCCAGCCCCTGACAACTACCATTCTACTTTCTGTCTCTATGATTGTGACTATGATAAGTAACTTATATAAGTAGAATCACAGTATTTGTCTTTTTATTGCTGGCTTATTTCACTTAACATAATGTCCTTAAGTTCACTCATGTTGTAGAATGTTCTTTCTTTTTACAGCTGAGTAATATCCCATCGTATGTATAGATATACCAAATTTTGCTTATCTAGTCATCAATTGTCTATGGACTTTTGGGCTACTTCCACATTTCAGCCATTGTGAATAATGCCACCAAGAACATGGGTATACTAATATATATATCAAGACCCTGCTTTTAATTTTTTTAGATATATACCCAAAAATGGAACTGCTGGATAACATGGTAATTTTATATTTAATTTTCTTTAGGAACTTCCTACTTTCCACAGAGGCTGCACCATTTTACACCCCCACAAACAGTACACAAAGATTCCAGCTTCTCCAAGCCCTTGTCAATACTTTGCTTTGTTTTTGAAGGCAGCTATCCTAATGGATATGAGGTGGTATCTCATTATAGTTTTGATTTGTATTTGCCTAATAGAATCTATTGGGCTTCCCAGGTGGCACTAGTGGTAAAGAACCCAGCTCCCAATGCAGGAGACATAAGAGACACAGGTTTGATCCCTGGATCGGGAAGATCCACTGGAGGTTGGGGCATGGCAACCCACTCCAGCATTTTTGCCTGGAGAATCCTGTAGACAGAGGAGCCTAGGGGGCTACAGTCCATAGGGTTGCAAAGAGTTGGACATGACTGAAGTGACTGTGCATGCACACACACAATGGAATCTATTAGCTTTTACATTAAAATGAATTTGGGTTAATTTTCCTTTTAAGAGAAATGGAAGACAGCTCTTGAAATAAATGGAAGCACTGAGGGTTTTGCAAAACTGCTATTAAAAATCTTTTATTTAACCTTTTAACAAGGTGAAGAAATGACTTATGAGACTCGGGTTTTTTGCCATCAGTAACCACCAAGGTAAAAAGATACATATATGTTTTTCCATAATTATTTAAGGACTCTGGATATTAATGGTGTACCTATTTAGCATGCCAACAAACTAGCTAATGAGCTATTAATAGTATACCTAAAATGCAACGATGAAACAAAATTGTGTGTGCATGAGTTTATATGATTGAATGAAATTAGTGCTAGCTTGTAAAGTGTAATCCCTTAGGCAAGACTGAAAAACATCTGTAAAGGACTGATCCTTAGTATCTTTGTTGTGTATCAGTTTATAAGTTACAAAGGTTTCCATACACAGCATGGAATCATGTGATTCTTACAAAAATCCTGGGAATTCAGCTGAGTTGGTGTCATTATCTCAGTTGTTTACAAATGCAGAAACAAGTTTACTTAAATCAAGTAACTAGCCCTGGGTCACACAGCTTGTGAGTGGCTGAGATATTTTAAGAATACACAGTTTGGTGAAGAGGGAATCTGTTATAACTCATGTAAACGCAGAGCCTGCCACACAGTTTAGCACATAGTACAAGCTCACTGGATAGTCGTTGAATGTCGGACTATGTCTTATGAGTCTGTCTCACAGTTCTTTCCACTAGACTGCTGCTGCTGCTAAGTCACTTCAGTCATGTCCGACTCTGTGTGACCCCACAGACGGCAGCCCACCAGGCTCCGCCGTCCCTGGGATTCTCCAGGCAATAACACCGGAGTGGGTTGCCATTTCCTTCTCCAATGCATGAAAGTGAAAAGTGAAAGTGAAGTTGCTCTGTCATGTCCGACCCTCAGCGACCCCATGGACTGCAGCCTTCCAGGCTCCTCCATCCATGGGATTTTCCAGACAAGAGTACTGGAGTGGGGTGCCATTGCCTTCTCCACTAGACTATGTAACCCCATATCATGAAATCAAATTCTTAACAACTGAAATCAGTTGGGGAAGAGTGGGACTGGGGATTAGAGGCAGGGATTACTCCCAGGAGAATGAGGAAACTGGAGATGGAGGCAGCAGCTTCTGGAAATGTCAGTGTTTATTAAACATTTAAGGACATTTGGGGGGTTTGAGAAGAAATATACAGGATGTAGAAAAATCTTAAGAATCCCCTGTGGCTGGGAGTGCAACCTCTTCCCTTTCCCCCTATTTCCCACTTGTTTTTTCTGCTTTTTGATTATTTAAAAGCTATTTCTTAAGGCTCATTTGCCCCTTCCTCAACCCCTGACCTGTGAGGATCCTTTGTCTCCCTCTCTCCATTCCCATCACCTTGAGTCCCAGAACAGTGCTCCAGAGTGATCAGGGGGCACCATTCCTGTAGCTGAGGTTTGAGGATCAGGAGCTGCTCTGCTTGGGCTGGCTCTCCATTAAGGATTTAAAGGGGGGGGTGGTGGTGGTGGTGGTGAAGAATTGCAAAAGCCACATGACGTCATTGGTACTCAGTCATGGGGGGAGGGTAGAGCATGGGTACAGATAAACAAACAAAGAAGAATGGATTAAAGAATAAAAAATAACTAACAACCTAAATAAACCCTGAAGGAGAGTCTGATTTGGGTGACCTGGGTGTTAGCTAGGAGGGTAGAGTATGGAGCTTGACCACCTGAAGGAGGGGATGGAGGGTCAGAAAGAAGAGAGCCAGTGGGACAGGCTAGCTGGTGCAGGGGATCGAAACGTCAGGTGGCCTGGATTTGAGGCAGGGGTATCAAGGTCCCTTTCTTCTCGGCGCCAGAAGAACAGGCACCAAACACACAGTCCTTGGGGCAAGGGGAAGATAGGATGGGGCCTGGGCTTCCAGAAAGCCAGGGGGTGAAAGTGGGGGAGAATATGAAGTGCCTGGGTAAGGAAGTCTGGAATGAAACTTACATCTCAAAAGGAAGTGAGGGCAGGGCAGGGCTGGGGAGCTAAGGAGGAAAGCACCTAGACGGGGGATAGAGGACCGGAGGTCCCCCTGCTCTGGTAGGGCCTTGGGGCGGGTGATCACTTTTCTGAGTCCAGGCCCATCATGTTCTTGAGGGCGTTCTTGAGGCTGGTTCTGCTGGGGGACTTGACGGCAGGCCGGAGCTCCGCGCTCTGCTCATCCTTCCGTAGCTCCATCTCGATGACCACCACCCGAGGGCCTTTGGAAGCCTCCGCCCCTAACCCCCGATCCCCCGCCCGGCCCGCTAACCGCTATTTCTTATCCTTGCGAGACTCCCCCAGCCCTTTAGTCTTCTTCTCACTGGCAGCTTTGGTGCTTCTGCTGTGGTCCAGCATGGCATACAGAACCGGCGTCTGTGGGGAGGAGCGCATGCATCAGGGACCCGTTGGGTAGGGCTTGACTGTTCCCAGCCCGCCCTCGACGGGCTGCCCGGCGGCTTCCCAAGCCCCGCTAACCTGCCGGCCGCGCTTTGAGGCGTCCTTCGCAGTCTTGTGCAATTTGCCCTTCTCCATGGCACTGCAGGGAAAGGGTGTGCTGTGGATTCGGGGGCTTCGTCTTCCCTTCCACCCTCCCACCCATCGAAGTAGTCTCCGCCCAGAGACCGGGAGTAGTGGGTCGGGGAAGGGGTGTCAGACTCCGCCCTTTACCTGAGCCTCCTCTGCAGGGCCGCCTGCCTGCGTAGCCAGCAGTACCGAATCAGGTAGAAAAGCAGCAGCGCCAACAGCACCACCCCCAGGACTCCCCCGATCACGGCTCCCAGCACCACCCCGTACCTCGTAGGCACTAAACGGGGCAAGGAAAACACGTGGGGAATGAGCAGAGACAAGTGTCTTTGGTTCCTAGCCACACACCTATTCCCTGCGGCTGGGGATCTAAGATATCCGAACAAGGCTGCCTTCTGCCCACTGTCCCAGAGCGTGAGGGGCATTAGCCCGGGCATTTTGCCCCTTGCCCCAGCCTCTCAGCCAGGCCTGATCCCCTCTGTGAACTGCCTCCCATACTCCCGTCCCACCTCCTCTCACACCTTTTTCAAAGACATAGAGCGTGACCTGAGAGGTCTTGCCCACTATGTCTGGGGGGTTTTTGACGTCACAGGTGAAAGTGCCGTTGTCACCATAGTCCAGGTTGTGTATGACAATGGAGCCATCCTTCCGGTGAGGGTCCCCTACCCACTGGATGCGCTCTTTGAAGGTCCCCACCTCATCGATGTAGGGCTGTCCCTTGGCGTAGTGGAAGATCTGTGAGGAATGAGGGGAAGCATGCAACTCTCGCCTCAGGGTGAAGGATTCTGGGCTGGAGACGGTAGGGCTGGGGAGGGAGTGTCGGTGTTGGTAGGTCCCAGCAGGGAGACAAGACTTGCCACTTACCTTGCCAAAGTTGGGGTTACGGCTCAAAAAGGATTTCTCCTTCCTTAGCCCAAGTTCTCTTTCCTGTGGTTGTTTGAAACCCCCTTTCTGTTATGCAATCCCAGTATTCCCCCAGGCACTCACCGAGATGGCATCACGGCCCCCTTCGGGCTGGTAGCGCCAGGTGAAGGAGAGGTCATCTGAAACCCACTCACTGGACCAGAAGGAGCAGTACAGGGTCACCTGGGAGCCCACAGCACCGTGGACCTCCTTGTCTGTGTAGACCACAATGGCCTGGACAGGGGAGAGCACTGCAAACATAGAGGGGAAATCAGATGCACGGGTGGGCCCGGCAAGGAGTATAGAAGGAGTGAGACCAATGGGAAGTCAAGCCTGAGTCACAGACCATAGCGAAGATTGGGGCAAAAATGATGAATTCTGAGGCCCAGGTCTCTCTGGACTAATTGAATAGAAGAGTAGAAATACTGTGTTGGCTCAAGTTCTTCAGCATGTTTGACAACAGTACCAGAGTTCTCCGGAGGACTTTCAGACGTTGGATTCAGTCTCCAGAATCTTCCTTTGCCTTTAGATCAGTATCTAATTCTTAAGCTATCCTTTAGATGCAGGCTTAATGATTTTTAAAACTTATTATAAATTATACAGGTAACACCCTGTGCATTCTTATAACTATGCAAGCAGTATAGATAAAGAAAGCTAAAGTCTGTCTTGACAGCTCCCAACCAATTCCTCTTCTGTGGTCTCCTTCCAGATAGAACCAATGTTATTAGTTTAATGTGTGATCATTTTCTCTGTATCAGACTCAGCATAAACTCAAATAGTTTTGTTCTATGAAGCTTTTTTTAAAAAACATATATTGCATTACAGTCTACTTTTTTCCTTAAGAATATACGTATATAAAAGAATACAGGTGTCTGGGAGGGTGTTCCACATTGATGCCTAGTGATCAATATTATTGCTGCATAGTATTTCACAGAATGGCAAACTCAAGTTTCTTGCAGAAAAGATGAAGATAACTGGAGACTGTAAGTCTTTTTCCCTGGCCCAACTGTCCTCATTGCTGAATCCCTACTTTCCATACAATTGCTCCTGACTGGAAGGGTCAGGGAGGGGAGCACCTCATAGCCCTCTCAGGGGAAGCTGGATTCAAGCAGGAAACCACCCCCCGCCCCCGCCCCAAGCCCCAAACTCAGATGACTCTGCTTGTGAGCCCTCTGTGGTTCTGATTTGACCCTCCTCACCCTCCTTCTGACCATTCTGGCCCAGTGCCACTCCCAAGACTCACCCATACAAGGAAGGCCATTCCAGGGAGATTATGTGTGTGGGTTGGCCCTGGCTGGGGGCAACTGTAGACCCTTTTGTTCTATGGGAGGGGGAGGAAGCAACCAAATAAATAGAGACCCATTGTCTGACCATTGACCAGTGTTGGGGGCTTATGCCTCCTCTCCCCTTCCCCCGATCCCATCCCCAACTCCACAGTCCCAAATCTCCCACCTCAGCATGTAATACCAGTGATTCACATCCTGGAACTCAGCCTTGGAGCCTTCTGGGGAATCCCAAATGTAACAAGTAAGCTTATTCATTGGATCTAACTTCTATTCCTCCTGTTCAAGTATAAACCACTGCCCTTCAGCTCTGTTCAATGGTTCTATGAGTGGGGCAGATGCTGGACAGTACCCTTTCTCCCTCTTAAACTCCAAGATTCCCTCTCCTCATTTCCCTCAGCATGCCCTTCTCCAATTCCCTATCCTTAACATTTTCTTAGGGTACCTTCAAATAGTCCAGTACAGCCCAGAGGAGTCTAGATTCTGGGTTTAGCCCTAAAGGAGCTGACAGCAGAGAAACTCAGACATTCTAAACAGCTCTTCCTCCCCTCTCTCTCCCATTTGCCCTACTTCTCGCCCATTGCACCAGGCTTCAGGGCAGTTTGGAGAGGGGAAGGATCCATTCAGATAACCCTGCTTTGAGTTTTTCTTGCTCAGTCAGCATCTGCCATGGGAGGGTTGGCCAGCTTCTGTGGAAGATAGCTTTAGATGCAACAAGACCCTGGAATCTCATGGAACCTCCCTTGTACTCTGTTCACCCATGTAATGGACAACAGATGCAGTTAGAAACTGAGGCAGCAGATCCAAAGAGCTGGGACCACAACCCTTGGGCTCCACCCTTAGATCAGGTTCCCTGACTCTTTTCTTTGGGGAGACTAAGGTTAAGTTACCTCCTACACTACTGAGGAATGAGAAGGACCAGTTTCCAACCCCTATCCAGTCAAGTCCACCTTGGTTCCGGAAACACTCTACACTCCCTTCTCCCTTCACAGAATACCTTTATCTTAACAGCTTCTCTCCAAACTATATGTATATATATTTTTCTACAGAGAATATCACCTTCCTGCTCTTGCTCACTCTTTCTTTGGTTGCAGAGGGCAGTGCAGCGAAGGCCATGGAAAGGTTGCTGAGAGACAACCTGAGCCCCAGGGCTCCCAGACTGGGTCAGCTCAACTTACCCAAGGAGGAGAAGAGTAGTGCAGCCAGGATAGGACTGGGGCTGGATGAGGGAGCCCCAGGAGCCATCGCTGGGGCAGGGCTAGGGCCCAGAGCGCCTGCGCAGTTGGGAGAGTGGGGGACAAGGAACTGAGCGGGGGTTCCTGGAACCCGCTTAAAATCCCCCGGGACCCCAGTGTGAGGGGGCTGTCCTGAGCCAGTAACCAATTGCAGCCTGGCATGTGCAGTTGAGAGGTGGTGGGGAGCGGGGCAGAGTGCAGGGAGCAGAAGTGGCATTGTGTCCTCTGGGTGGAGGGGTTGGGGGTCACATACCACCCCACACACTGAAGGCTTTGTGTCTGCTGGCCTCCCCCTGGCCTAGGCTGGAATGTCATGTGGTGGGGGGGGGGGTGAAGGAGAGGGACAGAAAAAGGGACACAAACACATTTCTCTGAGGGACAGATGGGCAGGAGAACCTGAGTCTTAAACCTATGAAAAGGGGTTTTTCCATAGTCTCCTTGCCTGAGAGTGGCTCCTCTAGAGCCCTGGGAGTTAGCGAGCCCCAGAGAAATTTGAAAACAGGATATCCCTACTATCTTGACTACTATGGGCTGCAATACAGGCTTCTTGAGATGACCAGGTCCTTTGGGAGTCTTCTTTTTTTTCCATCTCTCTGCATCTTGGGTGATTCTTTCCAGATAAAACCTTTTCTCCATGGGAAAATATCCAGGGGATAATCCTCTAATCTTACCCTCTTTTTCAGGAAGCTCTTCACTGCCTCATGCTGAAGTTTAAGTCCATTTCAGTTAAGAGCAAGGCAGCAAAATCACATTGAGTGCCAGCTACATAGATGAGTATGTGAGTATGTGGGTAGTTGAGTAATAGAGGAATAAAAATTAAGATCTTCCTTCAAGGAGTTCAAAATTTAGTTTGGGGAAGCAGAGAGAGGGGAATCAGAGAACAAACCCATTAACAATGAACTATAATAAACCATGATGCTTGGTATAGTAGTGTGATGAACAAAGTGCCAAGAGCATAAAGAGGGCATGCAGAGCTACATTAGCAAGATTAAGTTGTGTAACAGATATTAAACACAAAAATAACTTTCATTTAATAAATGAAGTTCAGAAGAAGGGGGAGTCATGTCTATAAGTCAGTATTAGATGCAGACCAGCTGTTAAGGATGCATGGCATTTTGAAGAGGAGAAATTGGCAGTGCAGACATCTTGGAAGGTAGAAGAGCAAGAGCAAAGATAAAGAGATAAGAAAGCATGTGTGTGTGTGTGGAGGAGGCGTTGGGTAGATTTGTGAAGTCTGGGGAATATTCAGGGCAGATCTGGTATCCCCCATTTTGACTTGACATGGGGGATCTTGAACAGGCATCACAGGAAAGGAGGCTGCACAGGAAAGCTGAAGTCAGTTTGTGGAGGGCCTTAAATGACAGACTAAAGGGGTGGATTTAATTTGGTACATTATAAGAATTTGCTGAAGGTTTGGGGTTTGTATTTGGGGATAGGAATGGGAGTGTCTATATAGTCAGAGCTGAGTTTTAAGACAGATAAGTTAAGTGAAACTATTTAAAGAGCTAAGTGAAAAAGACACTCATTGGATTTGTTAATGTGAAACTTCAGAGGGCCAATGACTGGAAGATCAATAGCAGAAAACTCTAACATAACAACTTCCTAAAGACTAAATTGTTTATTAAATGAAACCTGTTTTTTTGAGATACCCATTAAGGAATACATTAAGGCACAGTCTTGAAGATCAGCTGTCAGCTGTGTTGCAGAGGAGATTCCTGAACTAGATAGAAAAGCAGGTTGGAGCGCCTCAAAGGTCTCTTCCAAAACCAGAGGCCTGTTAAAGTGCTTTCTTTGACAGCATTATAGAAATGCAAAATAGTATTTTCATTTGATGCAGATATAAGTGAATCTCCCCTATGTAAGTCCTGAAAGGAAAAGCACAGGAGTGCTAAATATAAATAAGATCTGAATATTAATGTGATGAATATGTTTTTATTGTAGAACAGGAGTTGCCCTGGGCTGCTGTCTCCTTCACTTCTTCTCACCCCACCTCCTCAAAAAGGGCAGACTTTTTCTCTCTTCCATTCCTTGCCACTTGTTTGCTTCTCCTTTAAGTCCTAAGTTCTCTGGAAGTGACTGCTGTGCTAGGTTTCCTCAGAACTGCTTTCCTGCATACAAATCAAAGCAAGCTCTCCCCCACCCTCACCCCAGGTTATTCTGGCAGTGGGTGTCGCCCACACAGCCCTGAAACAAGGAACAAGGCAGCGCTGTTGTTAGTGGACATCTAGCTCATGTGGCAGCTCAAGCCCAGGAATTGTGAGACATAAAGCTCACGGAGGTGGTTAGAGGATGCTCCCCATCCTTGGCGAATAGTGGTCTGGGAGGGTTTCTCCCCGACGGATCTCAACTTGTGCACTATTTCTGGTGAAGAAGGTTCACATAAGAATGGGAAGGAGCCCCAAGTATCTTTAATAAACTTTTTTAAAAGTATAATTGATTTACAAAATTGTGCTAGTTTCTAGTATGCAGCAAAGTGCATAGTATCAAAGTGCAGCAAAGTGCAGCAAATAGTAGCAAAGTGCAGCAAAGTCACGTATCTAGTAATATATATATATATTCTTTTCCATACGGTTTATTACAGGATATTGAATGTAGTTTCCTATGCAGTAGGATCTTCTTGGTTATCTATTTTATTTTATTTTTTTGAATCTATTTTATATATAGTTAATTTATATCTGCTAGTCCCAAACTCCTAATTTATTCCACCCCCACCCCCATTTGGTAATTAAACATTTGCTGTCTATGTGTTCTGTTCCGTAAATAAGTTTATCTGTGTCATATTTTAGATTCCACATATAAATGATATCCTACTTGTCTTTCTGATTTACTTCACTTAGTATGCTAATCTCTTGGTTCATCCATACCATACCATACCATACTGGGTAAACCCAAAGTATCTTTTCCCTCGGTGTGTCAATCATCCTATAAGACGTTTTTAGTCCCACCTGGAAGGGGGAAGGAGTGAAACCAGACTAAGACGTCTTCAGTGAAGAATCTAGGCAAGTCCTGTTTTGTGGGGCTGAACAAATCAGTGTGTACAGCGGTGAAATGTACACTGCAGAATCTGACCCAGCCGCAATTCTGCCGAAATCTTCTCACTTTCAAATAGAAGTCAGTTGAGAGAGAAAGAGGCAGACACCATGAGAGCAGATAAAACCAGCCAACAAACTGAACCCGACAGGTGCCCAAGCCTCTAACATAGTCGGTGTTGTCACGTGACGGAAGCCCCGCCCAGAGGTGGTGGGGCCGTCTGGCGTCACTTCCGTCAGGCCGGATCCCAAGATGGCTGCGCTCTTGTTGAGGTGACTTTAGTTTGGGGCTGGGAGTCCGTGCCGGCGGCCCTCAGGGGACCTGTATTGCCCCCTCACGTCTTGCTGATAGCTGTTTACCCCGTGCTTGGGCACGGAAAGGACCCGTGGGTGGAGGCGACGCAGTCTCGAGTCCTAGAGACCCCTTCCCCTCCCCCAGCCGCTCCTGTATATCGTGGAGAGCTTCGGAGTCACTGGCGGATTATTTTTTCCTTACTCCGTTTTACGGAGGGGTCGCGGGGTTCTCGCTTCTTTTGCTTTCCCCACTTCTAATAGTTCTCCCCCAGCTTGCTCTCTGGGCCACGGCCAGAGCCGAGCTCAAGAAAACAGCTCTAACTTTTTCATTTAGGGCTTGGGCTTCGAGAAGAATCTTGGTGTACTGTACTTCTGCATTTTACTCCTGCAAACACCAGCTGCTGGCAATGGGTGGGCACTGTTCGAGTTCCTAACCGGCCCCTGGTAGAAAGTGCAGGAACCCCACCGGGCTGACGATTAGTAACAGCGCCTATAGCTGTCGCTCTGCTGCGCCAAAGCAGCCCGGAAATTCAGTTTTAGTTTATTTTTTTATTTGGTGGGTGAGGGGAGTAGATAGCTCAGTTTTTCTCTGCAGTGTCAGCTCGTCCAGAGAAATACCCTAGATTTTCTTCCATTCTGAATTGTCCGCTTTTTAAGAGGACTCGTTCTCACAGCCTGTGTAGCTGTAGCCGCTTTAGTGACTTTAGACGCACTTGATACAAATCCCAGCACAGTTTCGTGCCAGCACTATTTTTAGAAACTATTTGTTATGGAAAGTTAGCTTAAATGCTGTTGAGATTTAATTCCTGATTTCCCCAAATATCTTCTCGTTCTCTTTCCACTTCAGTCACTCGGCATAAAAATAGACGGACTTTATTTAGTTTTTCTCTGTGACAAAATGATTGCTCTTGGGAGTTGAGATCAGGAATGGTTTACCTTGATCCTTCATTTTTCTCCCTGTCTGTTATTTCCAATTGTATCTCTTTCTAAAATGTGTCAGGGCTAGTCTTGCCAGATTGCCTCCTTTATTACAGGTAGTTTGACCATAATTGAATGCTTCTAAATTCCTTGGTATATACATTTCAGTAGATGTCATAGGCTTTTTGGTGGCATTACCTTATAGCTTGTATTGATCATGTTGGGTCTGAACAGTTCATTTTAGGAGTTTCATGTTTAGTACTTAGAAAGTGAGGATCACTGTATTCATTGACTATGTCCAAACTAATTTTGAGCTATATAGGACTATCATTATTAGGATTCATTAGTGATAGTACAAAACTCTTATGGGAGGGACACCTCTCTTCATTTCTTACAAGGGCTTTTTAAAAGAAGTAGGAGATTTCAAAAAACTTTTTTTTTTTCTTTTTGGGAGTTCTGGGGTCTAATTCCATTTCACTAGAGGGATTTGTTTATAATGTGCTGATCTCACCTCAAAGGAAAATACCTTCTAAGAAATTCTGGGAGCTGGTTTCTAGTTCTAGTAGTGTCACTAATTCCATTTATTTTAGACAAGTCTGGGTCATTGATTAGATGATTGTCATTTCTTTGCAAATGAAAATAGTCAGGTTCGATGCAGGATACTGGATGCTTGGGGCTGGTGCACTGGGCGACCCAGAGGATGGTATGGGGAGGGAGGAGGGAGGAGGGTTCAGGTTGGGGAGCACATGTATACCTGTGGCGGATTCATTTTGATATTTGGCAAAACTAATACAATTATGTAAAGTTTAAAAATTAAAAAAAAAAAAGAAAATAGTCATAACTTGAACTCAGGAGAAATATTTCTAAATGTTTTTAATGCTTGGTTAACTAAAAATTATTAGTATGGCAGTGCTGTATGTTATAGATTTTGAATAGTATTCTATATTCTGTATAGTCCCTGAACAGTTCACAAACTAGCTAGGGATGAATAACCAGCTATGTAGCACAAGCTCCATTGATAGTCAGGGAATGATTTGCCAAAGCCAAGAAGACCTAGATGGAGAACTAAGCTAAGAATAGCTAGGCTTCTGTCTTGTAATATTCATGCAACTTAAGCACAAACCCACCAAGAGTCATTAACCCTCTGGCATTGCCCATCGTATTAAATAAAGCCCCTCTAAAAACAAGGCTTAATTTATTTAAAGTCTGAATTCTTAAGACTGCTTTTTAAAATAAGCATACTCATTCACACACCATTTTTTTGAGCCTGTTCTATGTGTCATGTTGTTATAGGTGCTGTAGATGTAAAGTATTCCATTCTATGCTGGAGGAACTCAAAGTTTAGCACAGGAGATTGATTAATAAGCAACCTAATTTTGATTTAGAGATATGAACAGTTGCTTTGGGAGCATAGCAGGTGCAGCAGGTAAGGCTGCTTCCTTTTAGGAGTGAAGTTGCCATTTGGGAGTTGCTGGGTCTTGAAGGATAACTTTATCAGACTGTAAGGGAGGTCCACTCAGAATAGCCTGAGCAAAGGCATGTGGTCAAAAGAAACTATTGCTCTATCTGTGGGCAATGTGACTTTCAGTTTGGTAGTATAGGGGGCTGAAGGGAACTTGTGGGGGAATAGTTCTAGAGAACTGGATTGGGTCATGTTGAGAAGGACCTTGTTTGACTGTGCATACCAGTTCACTGTTAAAGACTTTTAGGCAGATGATTGATGAAGTCAGCTTTCTTTTTCAGTAACTTAACTGGTTATATTGAATGATAGGGAAGAGATTGGTGGTGCTAGGAGATCAGTTCAGGAGTTCTTGCTGGAGTTGGTTGGATGCTCATACAGTTAATCAGAACTTTCATGTATAAATGATTGCTCTTCATTGTGTCCTTCAAGATTATATATTTTAATGTTGTTGTTAACCTCAGACATTTATGAAACTAAGTTTTCATGTGCCATCAGATCAGGTGTAGAGGATGTGCAAAAGAAAGTCATTATATTATATCTTGTTTTGGACTAAAAATGGTTTTTATTTAATTTGATGACATAGACTTGGCTTTGAATAACTTTTGTTTTTTTCCAGAAGTCAGATCCATTTTCAGCAGATGAAGATTTTTAACACCACAAAGAATTTTAAAGAGAATGTGATGTGAATTCTAAAGACCTTTGGGAAACCAGTGGAATATTAATAAATTACATATATGTGGTATAGTGCAGTTTAGAGAGTGCTTTCCTATACATTTTCTCATGTTATCCTTCTAGTAATCAGTAATGTAGGTTTTATCAATCCCATTTTACAAATGAAAAAGCTGAAGCTCAGTTACTCACTATATACATTAGGGCAATCTAGACCTCCAGTCTGACTTTTATTACTTTGTCCAGTGTTCTTTCTACATTACTGTTGTTGCCTCGATACAGGGAAGAGCTTCAGAAACAATTTGAGCAATGATTACATTTAGGGGGAGACATGTATAGTGCATTTAGAAAGGGACAGCCCTAAATGGAAATTATAAGTTCTGGTTTTTTAAAAACAAAACAAGGCAACTACTGTTACTTTCTAGCTGTAACATAAAGTGCTATTCCTGGGTTGGAAAAGAAATCTTTTCAGGGTTTCTGGTTTCACATGAAAGGCAAGGATAGATTAAACATCTACTCTTGTCGTATTTCAAATAAGGTTATATAGTTGTGCAACCAGATTCTGTTAGGGCCTTGTGGAAAGTTTACATTGGTATTTGTCTGGGAAACAATAGCATTAGACAGAGAGTGCTGTAGATTCCAACCCACATCTGAAAACTCTCGCTGGGTAGCTGAGTAACTGGACCTAGCCTGGTGTGAGGAATGCGTGCCCTGCAACTTCAGAGTCACAATTACTTCAATTGATATAAAGAGATTTGTTCCCACTTCTTTCTTTCTGGGAGTCTTGGGTGCACAATGTCTGTATTCACCCCTTGCCTCCAAAGCTGGGAAGAGGGAAGAGCTGAAGGAAGTGTTGGTTGGATTATTTTTCCTTCCAGTAGTGGGCCCTTCTAGTTTTCTAGTGTAAAACATAAGGTTCTTGAAATGTTTATGCCTCTGATATCAATGATGTGAGGGACATCATGCACTTTTTTTAGAAGTGTTGGATCTTAATGTGATCTTGTATCCCCCATGTACATAGTGGATATATGATAAACTTTTGTAGAATCTCAGTGTATTTTTAATTTTGGTCCCAGAGCTTCACTCTGATACCTTTCTTAAAGATTTGATATAATGTGAGTTAAAGGGGTGTAGTGATCATGTGTTTTTCATGATACCATGTAAACGCTGGATCAGAGCTTCTTTAGGTAGAGTGGCTGGGCACATTTTAGTCTTGGACTTGAAAAGCAGTTCTGGTATTGATTGCTATTTAAAAAATAGCAGCATTTTAGTGGAAAGCTTGTGTATCCTCTTCAAGTACCTTTTCATGTGGATAGCAGAGAAATCTGCATTCTCATATTTTTTGCATTATTGTATGATGGCCTTTTTCACTTCAAGGTCATCCGGGTTGTCTAGAACCTGGTGGTAGTTCCCTAAAATAACAGTTTAATACTTAGACCCTCACTCTTCAAACCCCTGTTCTTTAAACCTTTTAAATTCATCCATTTGCGCAGGTGTTTGCTTTAGCTAAGCTGTATAGTACTTGGGGGGCTTCCCAGGGGGCGGTAGTGCTAAAAGAACCCGCCTGCTAATGCAGGAGATGTAAAGAGATGTGGGTTCAGTCTCTGGTTGGGGAAGCTCCCACAGAAGAGGGCACGGCAACCCACTCTAGTATTCTTGCCTGGAGAGTCCCTTGGACAGAGGAGCCTGGTGGGCTACAGTCCATAGGGTCGCAAAGAGTCAGACGTGACTGAAGCGACTTAGCACACAGCACACACACAGTTCTTGGTGTTGCCAGTGGCTTATTCTGTCCCTCTGCCTTTTTTTTTTCCCCCAGAAAAAACCCTGTCTTTTAACCATCACCTCCTTTAAGACCTAGCTTGAAAAAAATTGCTTTCTATATTTCTTTTTTTGGCCACCCCTTGTGGCATGTAGGATCCTGGTTCCCTAACCAGGGATTGAACCTGTGCCTCTTACATTGGGAGCATGGAGTGTCAACCACTGGACCACCAGAGAAGTCCCACTTTCTATATTTCTTTGTTGAGTATTAACCAATTCTGATTATTCTTCTACCTTGTATCATTTGTGTTTAGCTAAAACCTTATTTTGCATTTGAAAATAATGTTTGTGATTATTCTCAAGTTATTAAAGTTGTAGCTTTCCAACTAGAAGATAAATCTCAAAATCCTGATACTGTCATTGTTCTCATCTTATTCCTAATTTTCCCCTCCACCCTAAAGTCTTACACAGTACAAAAATAGAGAAGTTGATACACTAAAGTTGATACACTAAAAATGGTCTCTAAATGTTTATTGACTATTGGTTCTCTTGCAGACATGTTGGCCGTCACTGCCTCCGTGCCCACCTTAGTCCTCAGCTCTGTATCAGAAAGTAAGTTCCTAAATCTGTGGAGATTATTATTATTTAAGCTTTTTCTCATCAGAGAAAAGCAGTAGGTTTTTGACTGAGATTTTGGGGATATATATGAAAGCAGGTAATTGTAGATGGTTGGCTGAAAATTTAGTGACCATGGTCTCTAGTTTTCTTACCTGGTAGTAGAAGAAAGAAGGAATTTGAATATATCTTTGGTCTTTTCTTAATTTTCCTCACTTTAAGCTTTTCTGCTTTTTTTAACTTCATTTATTTGCTCCATTTTTTGGTTCCTTTCTTGATATTTAATTCTCTTCTGTCTAGTCTTTTTTCCTTTTGTACTTCCTTTTTCTTGTAACCTTTAATTTTGGGCAGCTCCCAGGAGTTAAATCTGTTTCTTCTTACAGTATTCATTTCTAGTCTGTTGACCTCAGCAGTTGCCCCTGTATGGTTTTTTTTGTTATAAAAAACTTTAAAATATTTATTTATGGCCACACCCCACGGCATGTGGAACTTCCCTGACCAGGGATTGAACCCGTGCACCTGCATTGGAAGGTTGGAGTATTAACTGGACTACCAGGGAAGTACCCCTTAACTTTTTTTTTTTAATTAATTTATTTTTGTCTATACTGCATCTTCGTTGCTGTGAGGGCTTCCCTCTAGTTGTGGCAAGCAGGGGCTCCTCTAGTTGCAGTGCAAGCTCATCTCACTGCAGTGGCCTGTCTTATCATAGAGCACAGGCTCTAGGGCATGAGGGTTTCAGTAGTTGCAGCATAACTTTTTACTTATTTTTCTAATCCCCCTTTAACTTTTATTAATTTTAGAAATATTTCATACTTTTAGGGAGTTCCTTGGTTGCCTAGTGGTTAGGATTGCAGGCTTTCACTGTGGTGGCCTGGATTCAATCCCTGTTCCATGAACTGAGATTCTGCATGCTGAGCAATGTACCTGGGGTGGGGGCGGGGGGAGAGTAGACATATTTGGTACTTTCGGAAAAGTTGTAAAAATAGTACAAAGAAGTTCTACGTACCTTTCACCTATATTCTCAGTTGTTAACATTTTGCTGTGTTTACATACCACTCTATATTTTTGGTTGTGCCATATGAAATTATATTTTTGTAGCTCAAAACTTGTGTAATACTGATAATTTAGTGTGGTTTAGCACAATTTAATTAGTATGATTTTCTCTGCATTCTTTGAGATTAAGCTGCAGACATCATGACCTCTTCCAAATACTTCTCCTAAGGGAATTCCTGGTGTTCTAATAGCCAGGACTCCACACTTCCACTGCAGGGAGCATGGGTTTGATCCCTTGTCAGGGAAATAAGATCTCACATATCTCACAGCACAGCAAAATAAACCCTAATTTCTCCTAAGAACAAGAACATTATCTTATAAAACACAGAATAATTATACAAATGCAGTTATCAAACTCAGGAAATTTAACTTTGACCTAATCTTACTTGATATAAAGTCAATTTTCAGATTTTTCATTTGTCCCAAACAGACTGTCTGTCCCCTCTCCAGGATCTAATTAGGCTCACATGTTATATTAATTGTCTTATTTCTGTAGTATCGTTTAATCTGGAACTATTTCTTAGCCTTTTTTGTCTTTTATGACATTGACTTTTTTCAAGAATACAGGTCAGTTATTTTTCAGAGTTTTTCTCAAGTTAGATTTGTCTGATTGTTTTCTAATGAGTTAGGTTATGCATTTTTGGCAGGAGTAATACATTAATGATGTTTTATCCTCACTATATCACATCAGGGACATATGCTGTCATTTGTCCCATTATCAGTGATTTTAACTTTGGCCATTTGAATACAGAAATGTTTGCTGAGTTTTTTCCCAGTATGAAGTTACTGTTTTTAACTTTTGTAATTTGTAAGTAATATTTGGGGAAATATTTTTCTTGAGGGGGATGGATCATGTTTAATGTAGGTACATAGTAAATTAAATTGTTGAACATAGCTGTCTAAGAATTGGCTTCAGCCTAGCTTCAGTTCAGTCGCTCAATCATGTCTGAATCTTTGCAACCCCATGGACTGCAGTACGCCAGGCTTCCCTGTCCATCACCAACTCCTGGAGCTTACTCAAACTCATGTCCATTGAGTTGGTGATACCATCCAACCATCTCATCCTCTGTCATCCCCTTTTCCTCCTGCCTTCAGTCTTTCCCAGCACCAGGATCTTTTCAAATCAGTCAGTTCTTTGCATCAGGTGGCCAAAGTACTGGAGTTTCAGCTTCAGCATCAGTCCTTCCAATGAATATTCAGGACTGATTTCCTTTAGGATAGACTGGTTGGATCTCCTTGCAGTCCAAGGGACTCTGAGGAGTCCTCCAACACCACAGTTCAAAAGCGTCAATTCTTCAGCACTCAGCTTTCTTTATAGTCCAACTCTGACATCCATACATGACTACTGGAAAAACCATAGCTTTGACTAGATGGACCTTTGTTGGCAAAGTAGTGTCTCTGCTTTTTAATATGCTGTCTAGGTTGGTCATAACTTTTCTTCCAAGGAGCAAGTGTCTTTTAATTTCATGGCTGCAGTCGACATCTGCCGTGATTTTGGAGCCCCCCAAAATAAAGTCTCTCACTGTTTCCACTGTTTCCCCATCTGTTTCCCAGTGATGGGAAACATCATGGGAAGTGATGGGACCAGATGCCATGATCTTAGTTTTCTGAATGTTGAGTTTTAAGCCAACTTTTTCACTCTCCTGTTTCATCAGCCTAGCCTAGTGACGAGAAAAATCATGAAACTATTTAGAGGTACTGGACTGAATCTAGTTCTCAATTTTTGAGAACCTGGAAAGGAGTCTTGAAGAGCTAGATGAGAGCAGGTGGTAATGTATGAGATATCACACATGACCTGGGTGATATGTAAATGGTTTTGAAATATTGTATTTGCCCTGCTGCCCAACAAGAAAGTTAATCTTCCGTTACTGTACTTGGGTGTTGGGGGATTGAGAAGAAGAGTTGCTCTCTAATATGACCTCATTGGGTGGTTGAGGTTATTAGTAGCTGAGTCGTACTTAGCAGAAAGATAAGGTGAGTGGACAGACTTGTTTTCTTAATATATGGGTTCATCTAGCCCAGCTTACCTTTAACTTTTTATTATGTAAAATTTTAAACCAAGTTTACTTTTAATCATTTAAACCTTTTGGTTTTATTTTAGTGCTGTTCCTTTGGGAACCACAGCCAAAGAAGAGATGGAGAGGTTCTGGAGTAAGAACACTAGTTTAAACCGTCCTTTGTCTCCCCATATCAGCATCTACGGGTAAGGGCTCTGGAACCAGGGAATTTAGTAGTAGCAGGTAAAAGTTCTAGAGGTAAATCAAAATGTAATTCCTATTAATTAAAAGAAATTATTTTGAAATCATTTCAGATTTGCATAAATATTGCAGAAATAGTGTGCTGTGTTACTGTATACCCTTATGCAGACTCCCAGTGTGTTAACATGTCTGAATGATTTTTGAAAAGTGCAGCGATGATGATACTCATTACTCCTGTGTTAGTTTCTATTGCTGCTGTCATAAGTACTCAAAAACTTGGTAACTGAAAATAACACGTTTATTATCTTAACAGTCCTGTAGTTCAAAGTCTGGCTTAGGTCTTACAGGGCTAAAATTAAGGTGTTGGCAGGGCTGCGTTCATTTCTGGAGGCTCTGGGGGAGAATTTGTTTTGTTGCTCTCTCCAGCTTCTGAAGGCTGTTCTGAATCCCTTGGCTTGGAACCCGTTTCCTCCATTTTCAAAGCCAGCAGTGGTGTGTCAGGTTCTCCCATCATATCACTTTAAACTTGCTTCATTGTCACATTTCTTCCCTGATTCCCTCCTTCTGCCAGCCCCTTCCACTTTTAAGGACCCTTTGTATTATATTGGGCCCATCCAGATAATCCAGGATAGCCTTCTTATCTTAAGGTGAGGTTATTAGCAACTTTAATTTCACTTACAACCTTAATTCCCCATTGCTATTTAAGGTAAATATTCACAAGTTTCAGGAATTAGAATGTGGACATCTTTCTGCCTGCTGCAGTCCCTTAATACTTGAGTGTATGTTTCTTAAATTTGAGGAAACTCTCCATACTATAGCCATCACAGTCAGAAAACTAACATTGATCCTGTGTTAATCACCTAATCCTCAGATCCCATTCAGATTTTGCCAGTTGTCCCAAAAATGTCCTTTATAGGTCCAGGATCCAACTGAGGATCATGTATTACATTTAGTTGTTTAACTACTTGGAATTAGCACAAACCCCACAGGTTGGGGTTCAGTCCCACAGGGCTGCCTCCCACTTCAGATGCCAGTCCCCAATCCCAGCTTGTTACTTGTACTTCTAACTGAAAGTGTTAGTTGCTCAGTCGGGTCTGACTGTTCACGACCCCATGGACTGTAGCCTGCCAGGCTCCTCTGTCCATGGGATTCTTTAGGCAAGAATACTGGAGTGGGGAGCCATTCCCTTCTCCAGGGGTTCTTCCTGACCCAGGGATCGAATGCATGTCTCTTAATGTCTCCTGCATTGGCAGGCAGGTTTTTTACCACTAGCGCCACCTGGTACTTCTAATTAACCAACTATAAATCAAGAGTTCTCACAAACTCTTCCTTGGGTTCAGTAATTTGTTAAAATGGCTCAAGAAACTTGGAAACATTTACTTAAGTTTACTATGATTATAAAGGATATTACAGATGATACAGATGAATAGCCAGGTGCCCTTTTAGGTCCCTCTGTGTCTAGAAGGATCCTGAGCATAGGAGCTTCTGTCTCCATGGAGTTGGGGTGCATTATCCTTCTGATATATGGATTTATTTACCAACCTGAAAACTTACCAAACCCTGTACTTTGGAAATTTTTATGGAGGCTTCATCATGTAGCCATGATCAGTTATTAACTTAATCTCTAGCCCTTCCCTCCCTGGATGGAGGTGGGGGTGGGGCAGAAAGGTCCAAGCTTCTGGTCACGGGTTGGTCTTTCTGGCAACTAGCCCCCATCCAGTCACCTCATTAGAACAGAGGTCACTCTTACCTCCCAGGAAATTCTAAGGGATTTAGGAACTGTGTGTTGGGAACCAGAGTCAAAGACCAAATAAAAAGATCCTCCTAGCACCCGTATCAGTGAGGAGATTGATAAGGGTCCAGAAACTAGGAACAGATATATGTGTGTGTGTGTGTGTGTGTGTGTGTGTGTGTGTGTGTATCCCCCCCCACCACACCACCACGTTACTTCACAATTCTTGTTTTGCCCAGAGTTACACTATTACTCTGATTTATTTTGATGTTCAGATTGTCCCAGACTTGGCTGGTGGAAATTTTTCAAGATGACTCCTGTGAAATCAAGATCTGGGTGCTAGATGTGCTCACTGCTAACAGGATATCATTGCTTCTAGACTTTTCCTGACAGAGCTATGATATATATGTACAAACACACACACACAAACACACATGTTCATGTGTATATATGAGTATATACATATGTACATCTATTTCTGTTAATTTGTTGTCCTCAGAAGTAGCATTGATGGCTGTTATGCTAGTGTCTTCCCAAAAAACTCCTAACCCAGCAAAGCATCTTGAGTTCTGCTACCGTATTTTCTTGAGTTCCTGCCAGGGAAGCTGGTCATTTTTTAACCACCTCCACAAATACCACAACCCTTCAGATTTTTTCCAAACTAGATTCCTGAAATAATTCTGATTGTAGAAATTGGACAGTCTACTAAAACAGAAGAAGATGAATAAGTGTTTGCTACTTTCTGGTAAAACTTTTTTTTAAGAGATGAGAGATTTGGGGGAGGATTATAATGAAGAAGAATTTGTCAAATTACCTTGAGTCTATATTTAAAGCCTTTTTTCACAAGTCATATTAACAAATGATAATAAGCTAGTGGGATGAGACTTAAACTACTTTGTTTGCTCTTCTGATGATGAAACTCTAGACATACTCATGGGAAAAAAAGAAAAGAAATAGCAGGAAACATGGGGCTGTTTCCAAGGTGATATGTCTGGGAAAGATACCTGAGATATCTGGAGTCATATTTTCTGTTACTAACGTTTATAAATTTTTGGAGGTAGCATGGAAATATATGGTTAAGTTAGCCTTTCTGAAGTATTCTTTATCTCTTAGTAAATTGTTATTATCAAAGCAAAAGTATATATAGGGAATTGCATTTTCAGGAAAACAAGTCATTTTAAAAGATGTTAGAAAAATATTTTAAAAATTTAGAGTTGGAAGAGTTCTTAGATTTTAATTTAATTTTCAACCACATTGGTTTTAAGAGTGCTGCTTGGGGCTTGGGATATTCCATTAAGTATCACAACTACCCACTTCTGTGGGTAGTTGTGTGGGGCTGGCCAACATGCAGATTGTACTGTAGGCCCTTAGACCTGGCTATAACCAAAGCAACTTGACTTTAAGGATTTTGCTTTTGAAGAAAGGGTGCTACTCAAAAAAAGAAAAAAGTTTAAAAGCCACAGATGAGTAAATTTCCTCTGCAGTACTTTCATAAACAAATGTCTACTTAGGCTTGCATGCCTCCAGTGACAAGAAACTCACATCACCCTTTTCCAGTTTGGAAATTTCTCATATTATCAGAAAGACCCTTACTTTATTGAACTTACTGTAACTTATATCTTCTGCACAGTTCAGTTCAGTTCAGCCGCTCAGTTGTGTCCGACTCTGTAACCCCATGAATTGCAGCACGCCAGGCCTCCCTGTCCATCACCGACTCCCAGAGTTCACCCAAACTCATGTCCATCGAATCGGTGATGCCATCCAGCCATCTCATCCTCTGCGTCCCTTTCTCCTCCTGCCCCAATCCCTCCCAGCATCAGAGTCTTTTCCAATGAGTCAACTCTTCGCATGAGGTGGCCAGAATATTGGAGTTTCAGCTTTAGCATCAGTCCTTCCAAAGAACACCCAGGACTGATCTCCTTTAGAATGGACTGGTTGGATCTCCTTGCAGTCTGCACAGTGGCTCTAGTTCTACCATAAACTATGTAAAAACGATCTAAGCCTATTTTTTTCCCCTGATGACCTTTTTTGATGTTGAACGTCTTTTCATGTGTTTACTGGCCACCTGTATATCTTCTTTAGAGAAATGAATATTCAAGTCCTGTGTTCATTTTTATATTGGATTGCCTTTTATCCTTGTTTAAAATTTGTGGTAAAACATACATAACAAAATTTACCAGTTTATTGATTGTTAAGTGTACAGTTCAGTGGCATTAAGTACATTCACGTTGTTGTGCAACCGTCACTGCTCTTCATCTCCAGAATCTTTTCATCTTCCCAAACCAAAACTCTGTACAGTAATTCCCATTCCCCCGGCCCCTGGCAACCACCGTTTGAGCTTCCATCTTTATAAATTTGACTACCTGTATGTTGTGCTTAGTTACTCAGTTGTGTCTGACTCTTCTCAACCCCATGGACTGTAGCCCACCAGGGTTCTCTGTCCATAAGGATTCTGCAGGCAAGAATACTGGAGTGCGTTGCTATTTCCCTCTCCAGGGGATCTTCCCAACTTGGGGATCAAACCCAGGTCTCCCACATTGCAGGTGGATTCTTTACCCGCTGAGCCACCAGGACCTCATAAAGTAGAATCACATGATGTTTTTCCTTTTGTATTTGGCTTATTGCATCTGGCATAATGTTCTCAAGGTTAACCTGTGTTGAAGAATCTATCAGAATTCCATTTCTTTTTAAGACTGAATAATATCCCATTGTACATATGTACCACATTTTGCTTATCCATTCATTTGGATTGTTTCTATCTTTTGGCTGTTGTGAATAATGCTGCTATGAACATGGGCACACAGATATCTCTTTGAACCTCTGCTTTCAATTCTTTGGGGGTATATCCTAGAAGTGGAATTGCTGGATTATGGTAATTCTGTGCTTAATTTTTTGAGAAAACAGCGTATTGACCTTAGGGGCAGTAGCACTGTTTGCATTTCCACCAGCAGTGTGCACAAGGGCTCCAGGTTTTCCACATCCTCACCAACACTTGTGATTTACTGTTTTTGTTGTTGTTTTAATAATAACCATCCTAATGAATGTGAAGAGGTATTTCATTGTGATTTCAATGTGCATTTCTCTAATGATTGGTGATGTTGAACATCTTTTCATATACTTAACTGGCCATTTATGTATCTTCTTTGCTTTTTGGTTTTTTGATGGTATTGTTTGCAGTATGATTGTTAGATCACTTGTTGAAATTCATATATCCTGTGTCTCTAGCTTTTTATTGGTTAACATTCTACTAACAGTCAAAAAAAGGAAAAAGAATTAACACTCTTCAAATCAGGAGATGTGTGTTAATTGCTCAGTGTGCCTGGTACTCTTTGAAGTTGAAATACAAAGGTGAATAAGATATAACCTGTGTTGAAAAGGATCTCAGTGTTTCCTGAAAAAAAATGTTCCTAAAGGAAATCTTACTGGCTTCTAATCGTCACTTTTCTCTAACTGAGTTGAATCAGTCTTGATTTTCTGTGCTAGACTCTTACATAATGTTCAGAAGGAAATAGTGGGGGTGACCTGTTAGTCTCTGCCCCATGATTTCTGAGGCCTCAATGAGAAAACACAAACTGGGGTGAAATAATTTGAAGATTCGTTTACTCACATGTCTTGGGTTGATTCTGGCTTTTAGAGGGGCCTTCATTTTCTCTCTGCATTGATCTTTCTACTTGATCTCTCTGCATAGATTATTTGAGGCTTCCTTACAGCATGAAAGAAGGATGAAGGGACAGAAGGAGCACAAGTGATTTGGAAGTCATGCGGTGCCAGATCTGTGCTCTGTATCTTGAGGCAGTCAGTCATGAAGTTCTGCCCAGAGTCAAGCGGCTAAATATAAATACAGTGTGATGAGGAGTGACAAGATTCTAGAAGATCATATGGGACTGGAAATACTATCATGATTATTTAGAAAAGAAAATTTCCTTTAGCAGCTCAGTACTAGGCTAACAAGTCTATGATTTTAACCATTTTTTAAAGTTAGGTTAACATTTGACTTCATATCACTCCCATTTTCCATTTCAGTATTTCTTAAAGATTACAAGATCAGTGGTTATATTTCATGTGTTAGCTCTTGGGATTTAGTTCATCTGGCCAGGAGTCCTAAGTGCATTTGGAATGCAAAGTAATGTCTTATAATTTCCCCACTTTTTTTCCCCCCAGTTCTCTCAAATCAATATTTGTTCTGTCTTTTTTTGTTTGATAATCATTCTCTTTGACAAATAAAATAGTTGAGCAATCTGCTTTGCACTCTGTCATCCATTAACATAAAATCGTCAGCCCCAGTTTGGAGGCTTGCTTTCCCTGAGTACAATCTTAAAAGCCCCTTTTTGTTGTCCTTGACATTTTTGCAAGCCTCAGCTCATTCTGGGTTTTAGTCTCCTGATTCTTCTGATCAAATTATGCCATTGTTCTCTGATTGTCCTTTGTTACGAGGCTCTTCTTCTGCCTTTTATATTTATCTTGTTAGTCTGAGTTAACCTAGAGTGGTGTCTAGTCAGTTTTCTTGGTTTCTTTAGACATTATTCTTTTTTTTTTTTTTTTTTAATACTGTGACCATTTTTTAACGTAGAGTTTTTTTTACAGAGACATTTATTACACTTATTATTGTGACCATTTTTATTACATAGACATTATTTATTACACTTATTATTGTGACCTTTTTATTACATAAACATTGCTCTTTTCTTTTTTTACTGTGACCATTTTTATTACATAGAATTTCTTTTCATGATCTTTTCAGTCTGCTGGAATTCCTTTCCTTTGGTGTATGGATTATGTAGTCTGATTATGCTCAACATTCTCTATCTAAGCTGACTTGCCAGGATGAATGTTAACTTTATCCAAAGATGCCTGTTCTTTCCATTTTACTAACCATTTCTCTCTTGAGCAAGAGAACTAGGTCCAGATTATACAAGTATTGGTTATCCTTCTAAGGAAAAGCATTGACAGATGAGAACATGATTTTTAAAAGGGTTTGATGACAGAGTATTTCAAAACACCTGTGGATTTAAGAAACATATACTAAATCCAGCAAAATTAGATTTTTAAATTTGGGCTAAGTAATTTACTAGGGAATGAACGATATGCTCAATTTGGATATTTTTGGTTATATAATAATAAAGTTCATGGATGACTATGTTATATGAAACAGTAGATAAATAAAACTCAAGTTTTCTTCTACTTCTGTCTTACTACTGGAGGAAAGGAAGGACCCAGATGGTTGTATTCTAGTGTTTATTTTCTAACTGTATGCAACTTTAATTGATGTTTTCGACCCATGTTCTTTCTTTTATGAAAGGAATTTGAGTCTTAATTAATTTCTCATCTCTGTTAGTGATGCAGTCTAGAAAAGGGAGGGACTTCTTAAATAAATCATTTTCTTACTTTTAAACTGGAGAGTGAAAAACACAGGAATATGAAAGCTGTTTGGTTTTGGTTTGTGATAAATAGTTGCCTATTTCCAAAGTAGTTTATATTTCCTTTTGCAAGATAGATTCTCTACAGTGGTGTCCTCTATTCCTCTTACAAATCGCCTTTGTGTGTTTCTTTTCAGCTGGTCTCTTCCCATGGCGATGTCCATTTGCCACCGTGGCACCGGTATTGCCTTGAGTGCAGGTATGTATGTATGTTTTTATCAGCGTATGAACACACACACACATACACACATTATTTCTTTGAAAAACTTTGCTATTTCTGTGGCTCTTGATAGTGCCTCCTTTGCAACCCAGCAGCTTAATTTAGAGAAAACGATAAGTCCATTGAAGTTTATTGTTTATTCATTTCTTTAACTGTTAATTATGAGTTCCCACAATGCTCACGTTCTTTTCTTAACCAGTTTTTTTTTTCCTTTTTTAAAAATTTTTCTTATTTTTTCTTATCCAGTTTTTAAACTATTCCCAGCATGTCCTGATATTATATTTATTGACATTACAGAGAACAGATACAGAAATATAATGGAGATAGACTGGCTGACAGAACATTGACCAAACACAGTCCAAGATTAATCATCAACTTTATTCTTTCAGAAAATCCATTTTAACACCCATTTTTCGTCACCTGGAATTGATCAAGTACAGAAATACGGATTAATCATCAACCTTATTCTTTCAGAAAATCCATTTTAACACCCATTTTTCGTCACCTGGAATTGATCAAGTACAGAAATACTAAGTCATTCTCCATTCTCAAAAAGACCCTGGTAACAAACCACAATTTCTGTTTGTTTATTTATATAATATGAAATACAGCTGCAGCATTTGTTTTTCATAATATCCTTTGGGGTCCCTCCTAGTCTTCCATAGAGTATGTTTTTACTGAAGTGGTCATCAACAGGACTAGTGGCTCAAGTACAGGGATCCTGCATTGAGGAAGCTACTGCTGAGGCATTGGAGAAATTATCTAAAACTAAGTCTGTGATTCAAAATTAGATTAGTTTTGTTGGTAATCAAGTAAGGATAGGAACTCCTATCTTAAGATCCGATGTTGTTATTCCTGTGTTACCTTTTCTGTGGTTGGTAAAGTAATAATGGAATCCAGGTATAAGGATGATTGGTGTTGTCTGAGAATCTGTACAGTTTCTGATTTTTAACATACTTGCATTTAAATAATAGGATAAATTTTAGGATTAGCCTGTTGTAACTATAAATTCATAGTTACTTTATTTTTTCGTACTTAGACTCTCATAACTTTTAGATTGATGCTTTTTGCTTAGTTTGGTGGTGTTTATAAAACAGATTCAGTCCTAAAAATCACTGGAAGAACAAGAACAATTTATTTATTAGGCTATAGTTTCAATTATTGGACTTCCCAGGTGGCTCAGTGGTGAAGTATCCACCTCCTGTTGTGGGAGATGTGGGTTTGATCCCTGGGTTGGCAAGATCCCCTGGATCTTGAATGGCAACCCATTCTAGTATTCTTGCCTGAAAAATTCCATGGATGGAGGAGCCCACCTGGCTACAGTCCATGAGGTTGCATAGAGCCATGAGGTTGCATAGAGTAGGACATGACTGAGTATACACACAGTTCATTATTATCTCAGTATATTTATCGCTACTGAATGAAAAAAGAGGATATTGACTCTTTCATAGACTATAGTGTAAAGAAATATTAGTTTGCTAAGTATGGCTAAAGTTGTATGTATTTTTTTCACAGCTGAACTTAATAATTATTTTTTTCTGTTTTTACCCCTTTGAATAATCTTGTATTTGTTAGCATGTATACCCTTTTTCCCAAACCTTTTCCTTTAATTCCGTAACAGTAGCTGATTGCTGTAGAATAGTAGTTACCATGTTTCCCTTAAATTCTGAAAGTCCCTACTTCAAAACTGGAACAGATTTTTGCTAGGTGGATGATATAGTAACTTAGTTACCTCTCTACTGCTACTGCTGCTGCTAAGTCGCTTCAGTTGTGCCCGACTCTGTGCGACCCCATAGACGGCAGCCTACCAGTAAGCCTCTGTTAATTCCTCATTTTAAGATATTAATAATGCCTATTCCAGAGTTGATGGGATTTCAAGAAACTACACTCTGGGTGTTGACTTAGGAAAACAGGGATGAGAAGCATGATAAATTTGATAGCAGTAGTCTCTTGGAAGATGGTGTGTACTGGACCAAATGGCGAGAAGAATTGGATCATTTGACCTGAAATGAAGTCAGTCCCAGCAGCTGTGATCATTGCAATCTTGTTGCACTCCTCCAATCTATTTTTCACACAACAGCAAGAACAGTAAAAATCTCTTGAAAATAAATTGAATCAAGTCACACTTAGGATCTTCCTATTACAGTATTTGCCTTTGCACTTAGATTAAAATTCAACTCTCTACCATGACCTAAAATGCTCTACCTGATCTGGCCCTTGCATAAGTCATCCAGCCGTTTCTCCCCTTTCGTACTCTATTCTGGCCACACTTGTCTTTGAATTCTTTGGAACAGGTAAAACTCTTTCTCATCCCAGAGTCATTGCATGTTTTATTCCCTTGATCTGAAATGTCCACTCCTACCTCTTGCTACAGAGTGTGTGGTTAGTTCCTTCTTTCGTAGCTCTCCACAAAATTGTCAGTTCAAAGGATACTTTACTCACCACCATACCTAAAATAGTAGCTCTGGTTTGTTTCTAGTTCTGTTATTAGTTTTCAGTTTCACAACACTATTCCTTCATAGTTCTTATTGCACTGTTTCTTCACAGCTTTTTATACATCTGTCTCTTTGATTAGACTGTAAACTCTTCAGATAGTAGGCCCTGCATCTACTTTATTTACCGTTCATATCCTCTAGCACTCAGTGGGTGCTTCTGTGAGTGTCTTAGTCACTCAGTCATGCCCAGCTCTGCGACTCCATGGACCATAGCCTGCCAGGCTCCTCTGTCCATGGTAAGAATACTGTAGTGGGTAGCCATTACCTTCTCCAGGGAATCTTCCCAACCCAGGGATCAAACCTGGGTCTCCCTTAATTGCAGGCAGGTTCTTTACCTTCTCAGCCACCAGCGAAGCCCAGTAATGGAAACTATTAACCTAATAAACAAACTGCTCTTGTCCTTCCAGTGATTTTTAGGCTAAATGAATGCAACCATGTCAGTCACTTTGCTTATGGTGGTCAGTTCAGAAATGTTTGTTCCTCCTCAGTCAGTTCAGTCACTCAGTCGTGTCCAACTCTTGCAACCCAGGCCTCCCTGTCCATCACCAACTCCCGGAGTCCAACCAAATCCATGTCCATTGAGTTGGTGATGCCATCCAACCATCTCATCCTCTGTCGTCCCCTTCTCCTCCTGCCCTCAATCTTTCCCAGCATCAGGGTCTTTTCAAATGAGTCAGCTCTCTGCATCAGGTGGCCGAAGTATTGGAGTTTCAGCTTCAACATCAGTCCTTCCAATGAACATCCAGGACTGATCTCCTTTAGGATGGACTGGTTGGATCTCCTCGAAGTCCAAGGGACTCTCAAGAGTCTTCTCCAACACCACAGTTCAAAAGCATCAATTCTTCAGCGCTCAGCTTTCTTTATAGTCCAACTCTCATATCCATACATGACCACTGGAAAAGCCATGGCCTTGACTAGATGGACCTTTGCTGACAAAATAATGTCTCTGCTTTTTAATATGCTGTCTAGGTTGGTCATAACTTTCCTTCCAAGGAGTAAGCGTCTTTTAATTTCATGGCTGCAGTCACCAACTGCAGTGATTTTGGAGCCCAGAAAAATAAAATCAGCCACTGTTTCCACATTTGTTTGCCATGAAGTGATGGGACCAGATGCTGTGATCTTAGTTTTCTGAATGTTGAGCTTTAAGCCAACTTTTTCACTCTCCTCTTTCACTTTTCATCAAGAGGCTCTTTAGTTCTTCTTCACTTTCTGCCATAATGGTGGTGTCATCTGCATATCTGAGGTTATTGATATTTCTCCCGGCAATCTTGATTCCAACTTGTGCTTCTTCCATCCCAGCATTTCTCATGATGTACTCTGCATATAAATTAAATGAGCAGGGTGACAATATAGAGCCTTGACATACTCCTTTTCCTATTTGGAAGCAGTTCCTCCTAACTTCTAATTGATCTTCTTTCATGCATTAGAAATTGGATAGTGATAAAAGCGTCTACCCTCAAGGGTAAAAGAGTCTAAGGAATAAGACAAATATTTGTAATGCACTGGGATAATTTTTTAATAGAGATATGAGGTCCCAGAGGTGAGACCAACTCTGCAGGAGTCAGAGATCTTGAAAGAAGAACGAGTGGGAGAATTCACGAAACGGAGGTAGAGGAGGCTTCTCTGTATTCCGACAGAGAAGCCACCGGATGCAAAGGCACAGGGTTTGCAAAGCATCCAAAATCTTGGATGATGATAAGTAGATCTACTTGTTTAAGAACTGTGTTACGAAAGTGGCAGAAGATAAGGTTGGATCATGATAACTAGATGGACTTGTTTAAGAGTTGTGTTATGGAAAAAGTTGCAAAAGATAAGGCTGGGAAGTGTCCTGGGCTGTAAAGGACTTTGACCGATGTGTCGAGAAGTTGGAACTTGATCCCATAAGAAATCAAAAAAGGTGGAACTTGATCCCATAAGAAATCAAAAAAGGTTTATGTTCTCATTTGTTTCAGTAACAGAACAAGCTGGGCTAGACAAATCCATGATTAGGTGTTTATTCATACTGTAGAGATTTTGTGGCTGATACTCTAAAGAGCATGTTGAACTAAAAAAGCATGATGACACTAGTTTGACTTTAAATAGAATTTATTGAGGAAGAACTTTACAAGCAGTTCTTTAAAAGATGGAAAAAGAAGCCAGTAACACTTTTCCATTGCTTAGGTTCTGTAAGGGATTAAAATACTTGTGATTTTTCATAGCAACAGTGTAAAAATATAGGTGAAATTAGATAAATTCCTTAAAAATGGTATAGTTGAAGCTGCAATGTGAATAAGACTGGGAAAGGGTAATCAAAATGCAACGTACAGCAATGAAATGAATGAGTGCCAAACAACAGATACGTTAGAAGAACGCAGCTGTAAATAAATTGTACAGTTAACTTGAATGGGAAGAAGAATGGTCCTGAATGTTCTGGATAGTCTTTAAAAATAGGTCGGATTGAAAATCAGAACTTCAGTGAGAGGTCACTTGACTGTATAGGCAAACCTGCTCAGGTAATCACTTCTTTTCTGGAAAAGCCAAAGAACTGACAGATTATAAAGTAACTAGTGGAACTCTAAAATCCCTGTTTTGTTTTTCTGGGCTTTTCATGAGATGGGACATGAGTTATTGATTCTTAGATGTGATATGTTACACCCTGGTAATTCCCAACTGAGACAGTGTAGAGAAAAAGCACAAACTTTGGATATTTCTGAGTTCAGTTCCAACTTTCTCACTAGCTACTGTATCATCACTTCCTTTTCTGCTTATAATGCCTTGCTAGGACTTTGAGAATTATATATATAAAGTTGCAGCTGTTAACCAGGGTTCCCATGAACCGGTCCTCAGTTTTGATAATTTACTAGAAGAGCTCACCATAACTCAGGAAGACACTTTATTTAGACATACTGGTTTTCAAAATAAAAACCAATGGAGGAGATAACACAGGGCTAAATACACAGGAACAGAGAGCAAAGTGTGTATGAAGCTTCCATGCCCTCTCTGGGCACACCACCCTCCTAGCACATCCTTGTGTTCAGTAACCTAGAGGCTGTCCAAATCCTGTAGTTTATGGTGGCTTCAGTGCCTAGGCAAGATTGATTAATCATTGGCCATTGGTCATTAGCTTGATCACCAGCCACTCCCAGGTGTGTGTATATAGTGAGAGGAAGTGGGGAGTAGACAGGGAAGGGGACGGATGTATGGGACTAAAAGTTCATTTGGATGCAGAACCCATGGATGTGGAGCACTAACTGTATAGCCTTCTAGTGGGTGTGGAGTGGCTTCTCATAGTTTTGATTTGCATTTCCCTAGTGACTAATGGTATTGAGCATCTTTTCATATACTTATGGACCTTTTACTTCTTTGGAGAGAGATTTATTCACATCCTTTGCCTGTTTTTAAATTAGGTTGCCTTTTTATTATTGAGCTATAAAGGTCTTTAATATATTCTGTATACAAGTCCCTTATCAGACATAACAATGTACAAAAATTTTCTCTCATTGTATATGTTGTCTTTTTACTTTCTTGTTGGCATTGCTTGTAGCACAAAAGTTTTTTATTTTTTTCCATAGTATTTGTTGATTTATCAACACAAATTATTCCATTATTCTTAAGTCATAGTTTTGTAATTCAGATTACAGTTCAGTGACAAAACTTCCATGGAACTCAACCTAAAGAAATTTTTTACATTGTGAAATCACTTTGCACTCTGAAAGATACCAGCCTTCCTCATCTCAAAAATCTTCCATGGAATCATAATTTCTGTAGTAGTCTGCATATGCTTGCTTTCTTGCTTCAGCCACAGCAAACTTACAGAAAGCTGCACCCCCGGAATACAGTGAATGCTCCAACAATCTGAAGTTTCGTCAAAGAACTGAAAGCCATGGTAGTTATTCTCAGCATCAGCGTCCTTCCAGACTAACGGAGAAATGGCCCCCAAAAGTGTTTAATTTTGATGAACTCCAATTTATTATTTTGTTGCTTCTGGTTTGGTGTCGTATCTAAGAAACCACTGCTGATCCAAAGTCCTAAAGATTTACTCCTGTGTTTTCTTGGTTTTATGGTTTTAGTTCTTACATTTAGGTCTCTGATTCATTTTGAGTTAAATTTTTGTATGGTAGAGATTTGATTGATTAAAAATTTTTTTTTCTCAGTCTTTTTCTTGAACCGAGTATACTGTTTTTATTTTTTCTTACTGAGATGATATAGATACAGCAGAGGTGACGTCTAAAGTGGTAGGTAAAGTTTTTATAGAGAGCAATGTTGGATGAAGGATTAAGATGCTAAAATATATATTCTGAATTTTAAGAGATTGGAGTCAGATTCCATGGAGCCTGTCTCCTACTACACATGTGAACATTAGTTTAAATCTTCCCCATTTTAAATTGGTTTAGAATTGTGTGAAGTGCTAGGGACTGTCATAGAAACCAGTTTTATGTGTCTTACTGGTTGTAGCTGATGGACCGCTGTGATGGACTTACTTTGTTTCTCCTCAGGAGTCTCTCTTTTTGGCTTGTCAGCCCTCTTGGTCCCTGGGAGCTTTGAGTCTCATTTGGAATTTGTGAAGTCCCTGTGTTTGGGGCCAGCACTGATCCACACAGCCAAATTTGCACTTGTCTTCCCTCTCATGTATCACACCTGGAATGGGATCCGACACTTGGTAAGTTAATTGTAGACTTGTACATTTTCTAGGTGCAAGGAATGGAGAGGCTCAGAGGATTCTCTTTTCTGGTCTGGGTTTAGTACTGTTCTTAAAGTTAGTTGTGCTGGATGTTTGCTCAAGGGCCTCTTGGACAAAGCTAAACTAGATTGCCTGGGCACTGCCAGGCAGCACAGCTGGTGATGTAGCTGAGCACTGGACATAGACCTGACAGATGCTTTCAGGATCTCCGTGAATTCTTCCAGTTTTAAGAGGGTCATTACTAAAAGAGACCCCTTAAGCCAGGCCACATATCTGGCATAGAAGGCATATTTATCAGACAGAAATTGTTACCTGTTGTGTCAGGCACTGTTGTAGACACTGGAGGTTCATTTATGAACTAGATAACATAGTTACTGCTTGATGGGAAGTCTTAATCGTCTCATCAAGACAAAGTGACATATCTGGAGTCAAATATACTGATTATTATTAACTTGATATTGGATTATGTTAACTGCTTTTGTTATTTGTTTTGAACTATTAGAATGGGACCAACTTCAACAAGAAACCGAGTGTCTAGGATCTCAATATTGGGTTTAGAAATCTTTTGACAGCTGAACTCTGTCCAAGTTGCCTCCTACATGAGCTTGGGGTCAGTTCAAACTGGTGTCCCCTTTTTTTTAAGGAATCAAACCTGCCCCAGCTCAGGGATCAATCTCTCCTACAGCACTTTAAGATTTATATTTTGTGGTCTCCCTACCCCTGGTCTTGCTTCCTTTGTCAGGAAGATAATTACAGCTTCCTTCTTTATGGTTTTCCATTCTCTCTCACCCTGAGCCATCTGGCAGTTGGATGTTCTTGCCTTAATTTGACCTTTTGTAACTTCCACATTAGAGCTTAGAGACAAGCACTTTCTGAATTTTAGTCTGGTCCAATAGACAGTTTAATGGAATCAGAAAAGCGAGAGACTAAATGACCTATTAAATTAAGTGTATCTATTAACTGTTCCCTGGGGCAGTGTTCAGTTTGATTCAAAATGACTTCACTTCCCTCGGGGAGCGGGGAGAGAGGGAGAGCATTTCCATTAATGACTTCTTATTCCACGGAACAAAGCTCTCCAATAGAATCAGCTGATCAGCTTCCTCTGTTGGCATCCTGGCTCAGGCAGGGACTTGCCATATATTTGCTTTTGTCTCAGAATGGGGGGAGGGAAGAGGAAGAGATTTTATAAAATGTCAGAACGCAGTCAGGGCTTTTCTTAAGCCCTTAAATCTGCTTTTGTTTGTTCTTCTAGCAAGTCCTGGCTCTGAGTGGGACAGGATTTTGTTCTCTGTGACAGTCCATAGTTCTTGCACTCTGAGCTTGACAGTTGTGCTGCCAGAAGATCTAATGGGGCTCTATCCCCTGGTGGTCTGGTGGCTAGGATTCCTGGTTTTCATCCAGGCTACCCAGGTTCAGTTCCTGGGCAGGGAACTAAGATCTTTCTCTAGGACTGCTCACTGCTGTCTCTCCAAGATCACATCCAGAACTTTCCCTGTACATTCATATTCATGTAAATGCATAGCTACCCATACATTAAAAGAAAAAAAAAATCTAATGGAGTGGAGGGTGGAATTGATGAAAGAGAGTAGGAAGTGACAGGGTCTCTGATATGCTAGAGAGTATCCCCCTATCACCACCACCCAGTAGGACTCAATTTTTCTGTAAAGCATTGTACCTTTATTTTTTTGAAAGCACTGTGCCCCATGAATAGTATGAAAAGGGAAAAAGATACGACACTGAAAAATGAACTCCCCAGGTTGGTAGGTGCCCAATACGCTACTGGAGAAGAGGGTAGAAATAACTCCAGAAAGAATGAAGAGACAGAGCCAAAGCAAAAACAACACCCAGTTGTAGGTGTGACTGGTGATGGAAGTAAAGTCTGTTGCTGTAAGAACAATATTGCATAGGACCTGGACTGTTAGGTCCATGAATCAAGGTAAATTAGAAGTGGTCAAAAAAAAAAAAAAAAAAGGGGAGAAGGCACCCCACTCCAGTACTCTTGCTTGGAAAATCCCATGGACAGAGGAGCCTGTTAGGCTGCAGTCCATGGGGTCGCTAAGAGTTGGACACGACTGAGCGACTTCACTTTCACTTTTCACTTTCATGCATTGGAGAAGGAAATGGCAACCCACTCCAGTGTTCTTGCCTGGAGAATCCCAGGGACGGGGGAGCCTGATGGGCTGCTGTCTATGGGGTCACACAGAGTCGGACACGACTGAAGTGACTTAGCATATATAGAAGTGGTCAAACAGGAGATGGCAAAAGTGAAGATTGACATTTTAGAAATCAGTGAACTAAAATGGACTGGAATGGGTGAATTTAATTCAAATGACCATTATATTTCCTACTGTGGGCAGGAATCCCTTAGAAGAAATGGAATAGCCCTCATAGTCAACCAAAGAGTCCGAAATGCAGTACTTGGATGCAATCTCAAAAATGACAGAATGATCTTTGTTCGTTTCCAAGGCAAACCATTGAGTATCATAGTAATCCAAGTCTATGCCCCAACCAGTAATGCTGAAGCAGCTGAAGTTGAATGGTTCTATGAAGACCTATAAGACCTTCTAGAATTAACACACAAAAAAGATGTCCTTTTCATTATAGGGGACTGGAATACAAAAGTAGGAAGTCAAGAGATACCTTGAGTAACAGGCACATTTGGCCTTGGAATAAAAAAAGAAGCAGGGCAAAGGCTAACAGAGTTTTGCCAAGAGAACACACTGGTCATAGCAACACCTTCTTTCAATAACATAAGAGAAGACTCTACACATGGACCTCACCAGATGGTCAACACCAAAATCAGATTGATTATATTCTTTGCAGCCAAAGATGGAGAAGCTCTATACAGTCAGCAAAAACAAGACCGGGAGCTGACTGTGGCTCAGATTATGAACTCCTTATTGCCAAATTCAGACTTAAATTGAAGAAAGTAGGGAAAACCACTAGACCATTCAGGTATGACCTAAATCAAATCCCTTATGATTATACAGTAGAAGTGAGAAATAGATTTAAGGGACTAGATCTGATAGACAGAGTGCCTGATGAACTATGGACGGAGGTTCGTGACATTGTACAGGAGACAGGGATCAAGACCATCCCCAAGGAAAAGAAATGCAAAAAAGCAAAATGGCTGTCTGGGGAGGCCTTGCACATAGCTGTGAAAAGAAGAGAAGCTAAAGGCAAAGGAGAAAAGAAAAGATAAACCCATCTGAATGCAGAATTCCAAAGAATAGCAAGGAGAGATAAGAAAGCCTAAAACGATCAGTGCAAAGATACAGAGGAAAACAATAGAATGGGAAAGACCAGAGCTCTCAGTCTCTTCAAGAAAATTAGAGATACCAGGGGAACATTTCATGCAAAGATTAGCACAATAAAGGACAGAAATGGTATGGACCTAAAAGAAGCAGAAGATATTAAGAAGAGGTGGCAAGAATACACAGAAGAACTATACAAAAAAGATCTTCAGGACCCAGATAACCACGATGGTGTGATCACTCACTTAGTGCTAGACATCCTAGAGTTCGAAGTCAAGTGGCCCTCAGAAAGCATCACTATGAACAAAGTTAGTGGAGGTGATGGAATTCCAGTTGAGCTATTTCAAATCCTGAAAGATGATGCTGTGAAAGTGCTGCAGTCAATATGCCAGCAAATTTGTAAAACTCAGCAGTGGCCACAGGACTGGAAAAGGCCAGTTTTCATTCCAATCCACAAGAAAGGCAATGCCAAAGAATGTTCAAACTACTGCACAATTGCGTTCATCTCACATGCTAGCAAAATAATGCTCAAAATTCTCCAAGTCAGGCTTCAGTAGTACATGAACCAAGAACTTCCAGATGTTCAAAATGGATTTAGAAAAGGCAGGGGAACCAGAGATCAAATTGCCAACATCCATTGGATCATCGAAAAAGCGAGAGAGTTACAGAAAAACATCTGCTTCATTGACTATGTCAAAGCCTTTGTGTGGATCACAGCAAACTGTGGAAAATTCTGAAAGAGATGCGAATACCAGACCACCTGACCTGCCTCCTGAGAAATCTGCATGCAGGTCAAGAAACAACAGTTAGAACCAGACATGAACAACAGACTGGTTCCAGATTGTAAAAGGAGTATGTCACGGCTGTATATTGTCACCCTGTTTGTTTAACTTACATGCAGAGTACATCATGCGAAATGCTGGGCTGGATGAAGCACAAGCTAGAATCAAAATTGCTGGGAGAAACATCAATAAACTCAGACCGGCAGATGACACCACCCTTATGGCAGAAAGTGAAGAGGAACTAAAGAGCCTCTTGATGAAAGTGAAAGAAAAGAGTGAAAAAGCTGGCTTAAAACTCAACGTTCAGAAAACTAAGATCATGGCATCTGATCCCATCACTTCATGGCAAATAGATGGGGAAACAGTGGAAACAGTGACAGATTATTTTCTTGGGCTCCAGAATCACTGCAGATGGTGACTGCTGCCTTGAAATTAAAAGACGCTTGCTCCTTGGGAGAAAAGCTATGACCAATCTAGACAGCATATTAAAAAGCAGAGACATTACTTCACCAGCAAAAGTCTGTCTAGTTAAAGCTATGGTTTTTCCAGTAGTCGTGTATAGATGTGAGATCTGGACCATAAAGAAAGCTGAGCACTGAATAATTGATGCTTTTGAACTGTGGTGTTCGAGAAGACTCTTGAGAGTCCCTTGGACTGCAAGGAGATCCAACCAGTCTATCCTAAAGGAAGTCATTCCTGAATATTCATTGAAAGGAGTAATGCTGAAGCTGAAACTCCAATACTTTGGGCCACCTGATGCGAAGAACTGACTCATTTCCCACCCTGATGCTGGGAAAGATTGAAGGTGGGAGAAGCGGAGAATGAGACGGTTAGATGGCATCACTGACTCGATGGATATGAGTTTGAGCAAGCTTTAGGAGTTGGTGATGGACAGGGAGGCCTGGTGTGCTGCAGGCCACAGGGCTGCAAACAGTTGGACTCAACTGAGCAACTGAACTGAACTATTCCTTTATAAGCAAGCAACTGTTTGCCTCTTTGACTCCTAATCTTATCTAGGTAGAAGCTGTTTGACACCTGAGGTAGGGACATCTTCTCATCTTGAGTTTTTTCCAGGCTCTAATTTTTCTCTGAAGCTTTCTTAAAGTGTGGGCTTCTTTGTGTTGATGCAGTCATGTGTGGAAAGTGTGAGACCTGAAGACTCTGCTTTTGCCCTAGGAGAGCTTTTAGAATATGATATGTTGATATCCCTAGGACACAAGAAAGTCTAAATTAGTGTTTTTTGACTCCGTGGGTAGAAAATCTATTTAGTGGGTTGCTACCAACAAAAAAGAACTTTAAATAGAATATACCGTACAGAATATAACACAGAAGGTGTTGATAAATATTGCTTATTGTTTCATGAACTTTTATATATAAGATATATATACACAGACATTGGGTACTAACTAAAAAGATATTTTTTAGTGGTGGGGGCATGTCACAGTCAAAACAAAATTGAGTCTAGATCCCCAGAGTAGTTTTTTTTGGCCATGCCTTGAGTCACGTGGGATTATTTCCCCACCAGGGATTGAACCCCCTGCATTGGAAGTGTGGAGTCTTAACCACTGGACCACCAGGGAATTCCCCAAAGAGTATTTTTTTAAAAAAATACTAGTTCCCTAATGGACAAATGTTGCTTCCCAAAGAGGATTCAGAGGTTGACTATATCTAAAAAACCATGTATTATATCCCCATTTTGGAGATTAACAGTGTGCATTAGTAAGTTGTTTAAGAAGTCTTGTATTTAAACAGTTGCCAAATTTATTTGACTTCAGAACTTTTTTTTCCCACCTGTAATGCCTTTTAACATTCTGTGAAACTAGTTTTTGGAGAAACACACTTTGGAAAACCTTGATCTGGTTTTGTTGTCACGAGGGAAAGTTTTATCTGTTTAGTCTGAAAGTTCTTATACATAGGGACTGAGGATCGATTCCCTGTGCTGTCATTGGGATAAGAGGGTGGCAGGTACCGTATTGTGGGTTTCGAGGAAGGTGAAGGTCAGAATAAGGAAGTGCTTTTCTCTAGAATCATGCTGAGAGAAATTGCCTGTTTCCTAAGTGGAGTTCTTTTCTGAGAAAGGAGCTATGAGAGTGACCAGGACCCTGATTGCTGAAATTTTTTCTTCTTATTTTTACAGATGTGGGATCTAGGAAAAGGCCTGACGATTTCCCAGCTACACCAGTCTGGAGTGGCTGTCCTGGTTCTTACTGTGTTGTCCTCTGTAGGGCTGGCAGCCATGTGAAGAGCCGAAGTTCCCAGTGTCATCATCCTACAAATTATCACATTGACCTGTCTTCCTGTTTGTTACTCTTGTCTTTGGCCAGGGCAAAGTTATTCTGATTTGTTTAGACCCTTCTTTGCTTGCAGATCCCCTTGGAGCTCAGCAGTAGAGTACCTTACAGAACCATAACAGTGGAAAAGGGTCCAGTTTTCTCCTTATTTCTAAGGATGGAATGACTGCAAAAACTCCCTTTTCTTGCCCCCGGCTTGCAGCCTACTCTGGGCTTGGGAGCCTTCTTTCTCTCTCCATGTTAGGCCTTGATTTATGCTGAGGGTCAGCCTTTGGCTCCTTTTTCCTGAGACAGTGGAAACAATGCCAGCTCTGTGGCCTCTGCCGTGGGGACTGGGAGTGGGGATCCGGGTGCCACTGCCTGTGGGTTGCTGGCTCAAAGGACAATTCTGTCCATTGGTCAGAGCCCAGGGTCTTTAGCGCCCACATAGTGTGACTGAAAGGAGAGGGGTGGGGGTGCAGGAGAATTAGCCTGTCCCAGCTAGCGGGAGATAAGAAGAGTTAAGTTGGCTCTTGGAGCAGGTCTTGGGGAGAAGATATATAGCTTTTGATGCAAGAAGAAAATCCAGAAAATTATTGTTGAATCTGTTACGGGTTATTTCTTTTCCTTGTGTTTCCAGAAAAACCAAACCTCTTACTGTCATGTTTTCTAATCCAGAATCACGTGACATCTTTTTCTGAAACTGAATTAAAATTATTATTTTGCCTTTGACTCTTGTTGATACTTGGAGAAACCAAGACAGCGGCAACTGGGGAGGAGGAGCCAGTTTCCTCCCTGCCCCATCTGGTCTCCCTCCTCCTCTCAGGTGCTTGCATCCCCCAATCCTGCCTTCCTCCGGAGGGAAGCAATTTGTCCTTTTAAGTGAGCACTCAAAAATTATCAGGGAATCAAATAAAAGTGGCTAGGGATTTAATATACAGAAACCTCAGAGAAGAAAGGAGCAGGAGAAAGGAAGTTAAGCTGTGGAGAGCTTTTAGTTTTTTATAAACTCCAGAATCCCACTGAGAACAGATTAGAAGCCCCAAGGTACAGTTCAGCAAGTTATAATCCAGTGGAATAATGGAGGGGATGGCCAAGGGACCATGAGCTAAGTATGTAAATCAGCAGAGGGGAGAGTGGAGGTAAGAAAGAGATTGATGGAAACCTGGCAGACATTTATGGTTTTATGAGAAAACTTGCTACTTTCCTAATCCATCCATATAGGCCGGGCTTTTGGGCCCCTAGCTCCCTGTGGCGGGAGTGCTGTTTTGATAGGCTCCGGAAACTCTGGGGCGACTGATCTTAGTGTGTCACTGAGCTGCTCGCCAGCCAGTTAAAGCTTTGGTTGGAGAGAAGCAGCAGTGACTGTGATTGGTATCAGTTGGAGAGGAAGACCTTGCTTGGCTGCTTCATCAGTCTTCATCCCAGCTCCTAGTAGTCTTTGGCTTTAAGTGATGATCACGTCTCCCTTTTTGCTATACTGGCCCTGAGAAGTCTTTGGAGCCTTTTCCAGCACACACCAGGGGCTTCCCTTGTGGCTCAAACAGTAAAGAATCTGCCTGCCATGCAGGAGACTTGCATTTAGTCCATGGGTCAGAAAGGTCCCTGGAGAAGGGCATGCTAACCCACTCCAGGATTCTTGCCTGGAGAATCCCACGGACAGAGGAGCCTGGTGGGCTACCGTCCACAGGGCCGCAAAGGGTTGGACAGGAATGAGCGACTTACAGGCTTTCCAGTGCACACCAGACGCCCTCTGTGCTTGTCCTCAGAGTGAGGCATCCGTGCTCACCAGGGAACAACTGGGTACCAGAACTGGGAAAGCTTTGGCAAGCACATTAAATGCAACAGCCAGTGCCAGGAAGTTGCAGAACAGGGGTAAAGATAAACAGAAATGAGAGGCTGGGAAATGGATAGGGGACTCTCTTGGCTTCTTAATCATTCCCTGGACTTCCCTGGTGGCTCAGATGGTAAAGCGTCTGCCTACAATGCTGGAGAGCCGGGTTCAGTCCCTTGGTTGGGAAGATCTGGAGAAAGAAATGGCAACCCATTCCAGTATTCTTGCCTGGAAAATCCCATGGACGGAGGAACCTGGTAGGTTACAGCCCATGGGGTTGCAAAGAGTCGGACACGACTGAGCAACTTATGACTTATGACTTAATCATTCAGGTGATTGGGTTGGGAGTGGCAGAGTGGTCATCATGTATGTAATTCTGCCCCAACTTTCTACTTAAGTGTCGCCCTTTATTTTTCTTCTCTGTCTCCTAATCACTTCTGTAGCTTTAGTTTTCAAGTTATATTTGTATTTTTGCTTAAGTTTTGCTTTTACAACTCTTAGTTCCCCTGTGTGTTCTGTCAGATCAGATATGATCTCTTAGACAAGGGTCATGTCTCCTACCCTGGCATCCCGTTGCTTTTCTTCCCCACCTCCAAATACACATACACCTGCTCTACTCTCAATGGTCGTACTTCTGACTTTGAAGTTAATGCTCGGGGTGAAAAGTGAGGGGGTATTTATTTCCTCCAACCCTTCTAATTATGGGTTAAAAGAGGTGGCCAGAGTGACCTCGGGCGGCCTCGGCCTGCAGCAGCTTAGAGCAGGGCTTGGTATCCCAGCCAGAGATTACAGCTGGGCCGCAGCAGTGAAAGCACCAAATCCTAGTTACTAGACCAGTGGTCAGTGGCAAGGGCCCTGGCCCTTCGACTTTGCAGAAAAGAATTCCCACAAAGAAAGTAGTGAAGCAAGTAAGGTATTTATTAAGAGGAAAAAGAGTATAATACATGTGGATAGGCACACAGGCAGACTGTCCCAGACATGCGCCCTCGAAGCAGTTTGAATTACTTTTATGAGGCATTTCTTGTTGGTTTCCTTTGGCCAATCATTTTGATTTGTCTGGTTCACACTCCATATGTGGTATATCAGGATTTTCTCAGATGAGTGCACACATCTCTTAGCCAAGGTGGATTCTACTGAAGAGGCGTTATGGGTAGAGCATCCCTTGGCATTGCTCCCTGCTTCTGCCTGCAAGGAGCCTTTCTGCGCATGTGTGGTTGGGGAGGTCTCCTGACTTCCAGAGTGAGAAATGGTTTGAACAGGGCCCAGCCTCCTCCCTTAATTGTCCTGCTATTGCCTTGGAGTGGAGTTTCAGTTTATAGGGAATGAATCTCCAATTGCTTTACCTTGGGGGAGTGAGGTGGAGGGTGCCCATCTACCTCCTACCTCAAGAGCTGAAGAGAAAAATTTCAAGTCAGTAAAAGACTCAACATACAATGTTACTAACACAAAATTGTAAAGCAACTATACTCCAATAACAAAAAAAGTTTATTTTACAAATTTGCCTTTATTCCCATCTGTAATTTCCCTGATTAAGGGGGGTCTTCCTTAGGCCACTCAGTCCCTTAGACCCTTATGGAGTTGCAGGTTTGCATTTCTAGACCTCGGCTAGATTACGGCCTGCATGGGGCAAACACGGGCTTCCAGGTGGGCACTTTGGAGAGTTGAGTGGGCTTTGGGGACCTGGAGTGTGACCTGCAGAGGGATGTGAGCTTTGGAGTTGATCTGGGGAACTGAGATTTGAGGCTGGGGAGCTTGGGATTATGGTGGGGCTTGGTGCTTGTTGTACAGTCTTTGTGATAGACTTCCTGAGTTTCTTCTGACTGTCTGGATCATGGGGCTGTCAGGGGTAGAACAGAAGAGACAGTTATGTTTCCGGTTAGGCCTAGATCATTCTCAATCCATCTCAATTCTAAATCCCCTTCTCCCCATCCCATGGGCAAGAAGTCAGGTTTCAAATACGAGTTAAATTGGTACCATTAACCTCCCCTTGAGATCAGATCATTTTGTACTGTGTGAAGTGGGGAGATGTGTGGGGTGGATAAGATGTCCTTAGCTTATCCCTTCATCCCGAAGAGGTTGCTTAAGGACTAGACAGAATTGGTTAAAGGTTCCCCCTGCTGGGATTGTGGTAGTATAACAATAGACATTTCTGAGGTTGAAAAGGAAACAGGATTGAGGTTAAGTGGGAGAAATAGATACCTTGCCGAAGATTTCAGGACGCAACCCATTGGAAGCCTTAAGTAAATCAGGATTTTTCTGTATCCATCTGGTGAGGGAGGCAGCACCAGCAGCTGTACGGGAGGTCAGGGTCGCCCGAGCAGGGGGTACCTTCAGAGGCATTTGCCAGGTGCCCATGAAGGAGCCCCAGGGACTTGCCTAAATGGAAAAAGATGGGCTTCTGACTCTCAGTAACTGGCCTATTGGCAGGTCTGTTCTATTTGTCTTAGTTCCATCTTTTACCTTTGGGATTGTCATGAAACAAGACTGAAAGCATAACTTCCCCAGTCTCTTCCCCTTTCTCATTTAGATTGCCCTAATTTTTTAATCCCCTTTACCTCCACTGGCTTAAACTCTACATCCTTAGCCTAAGTTTGGCAGGGTACCCACTATATAAGTATTATCACCTTGAAGGTGTTCATTTTATACCAATCATTCATCAACTTAAGGAGTTCTGGGTGTTAAACCTATCCTGTTGGCTGGAAGTTTGGGAGCACTCTTGTTACAATGTGAATTAGGTTGCACTTTAATCTTCCAAGTAGTGGCTGCAGGAGATTACAAGTCTTCCCTCTGTTACTCCAGTTCTATGCCTTGGTTCTTTAACTTTCTAGATGAGAATGGAGATGAATATCTCACCTTGGAACGGGGCACTGAAGGCAACAGATGACCACGATCATTGGCAATAATCTGAGTGTAGCCTTCATGGGAAGAAATCCTCTGGGGTAGAAGTGGAGAGAAAAGTGCTTGTGAAGATGGAGTGGAAAAGTGGGAGAAAGTATCTGAAGGGCTTAAATTTGAATTAAGGGCCGAGGGAGAGGAGGCTATGGGAATGCAAAGAATGCTGAAAGAGTTTAGGAGGTGCCAGTGAATTACAGAGCATGACGTAAAGAGGGTGCACTGAAGCTGGAATACCTCTTTTGTTGGCTTCGCAAGAGACCAGTTCTGCAGATACTTGGGTGAGAAAGGTTTCTCATACTGTGGAGAGAAAGATAAGAATCCCTGAGACTCAAAGGTCCCAAGCCCAGGAAATGATAGCTAGACACAGTTCTTTAGATTTGAAGACCAGAGGCATGAACAACCATGCTAAGTAAGCTTTAACTCACTGCAGAGAGCAGGTAAGTCGTTTTGTCTGTGTGCTGTCCAACATGAAGCCACTAGCCACGTGTGGCTCTTGAGCCCTGGAAACATGACCAGTCCAAGTTGAGGTGCTTTGTATGTACAGTTGACGCTTGAACATATGGGTTTGAACTGTGCAAGTTAACTTACAGATTTTTTTCAAAAATATGTACTATAGTACTACATGATCAATAGTTGGTTGAATCTGTGAATGTGGAACCCTGGATACGGAGGGCTGCCTGTTAAGTTAGATGCAGATTTTCAATTGTGTGGGGATCTGTGCCCTAATTCCTGCCTTGTTCAAGGATCAGCTATATAAAGAATACTGGATTTTGAAGATTCAGTACCAAAAAAAGGGAATGTGAAACATCTAACTATAATTTAAAATATTGATTAAATATTAGAAATAATATTTTGGACTTACCAGGCTAAATTAAATATATTATTAAAATTAACTTTTTCTTTTAAATGTTTCTCATGTAGCTACCAACCCACTCCAGTACTCTTGCCTGGAAAATCCCATGGATGGAGGAGCCTGGTAGGCTGAGGTGCCTGGGGTTGTGAAGAGTCAGACACGACTTAGTTTTCACTTTTCACTTTCATGCATTGGAGAAGGAAATGGCAACCCACTCTGGTGTTCTTGCCTAGAGAATCCCAGGGACAGCGGAGCCTGGTGGGCTGCCGTCTATGGGGTCGCACAGAGTCAGACATGACTGAAGCGACTTAGCAGCAACAGCAGCATGTAGCTAATAGAAAATTTGAAGTTACATTTGTGATTCACATTATCTTTTTATTATAGTACTGGTCTAGACCAGGGTCAGCAAACTCTGGCCCATGCGCCAAATCCATCCTCCTGTCTGTTTTGAGATGACCTGAGAAAGCTAAGAACTGTTTTTAATAGATGAACATTGGCAGTTGATTTGATAAAAGGGAACACTAACTTTGTATTCCAATTAAGCAAAAATATTTTCTCATCCTATAAGAATTTCATTCTTTTCATTAATAATATAAAAAATTATACTGTTATATTTTGAATTTTGTCAAAAACTTTATGGAAAATGTTTTCTCTCATACCTATATAGTATCTTTATTCACTTTTTGCCCACAGAGGCTAAAATATTTCCTCTCTGGCCCTTTCCAGAAAAAAATTTGCTGACCTCTGGATTAGAGCCTACAATCTTGATGCAGAAATACTTATTACTTGTACTTTAGGCCCTCCCTCCCCTGAGAGCCAAGAAGTTTAAAAAAAAAAAAATACTATCACATAGCACTTTTTTTTTCTGTCTATTCAGTAATCAGAATCCTATGGGAGGGGTCAGGCAAAAGGTGGACTCTGGAAGGCAAAATTAAATGTTAAAGAAAAGGAAAAAAGTGCTTACCTGGTTGGCACTGTAGTTAGTGGCCATGATCCTGCCACTTCCTGCTGTTTACCTTTGTTGCCTGGCAACCGCAGAAGGCAGCCCTTGCGGAAGGGCCTTGCAATTAGGGGCGGCCTTTTGCTTCTTGTTATTCATTTTATTGGCTGATAGTGCCCCCACTATTCTCCCCTGAAACTTAGGTGCATTTTCATTTTAGAGATGTGAGGGACAGAGTAAATAAATGGGGGAAAACTGGTTGAATAGCAGCCCTGACTTTTCTAGCGTAACTTCTAGGTTCTTAGCATGCTTAAGAACTTCCAGATTGTCTTTGACTGGGCTCTTTAACCACCCTAGCAAATCATGGAGCCCAAGAGCAGTGCTTGTTCTTTGGGTGGAGTGGTGTAATGTACAACATACTTTAGAGCCAGACACTGGGGTCTGAGTCCTTATTCAACACAGGAACATAGGAGCTGTGTGATATAAAGCAATTGACATCCCTTCACTGAATTTCTGTAGTCGTTTGTATTGTGAAGATGATATAACAGAACCTTTACCGGGGAAACGAGGTAAAGTGAATAGAATATCTAGATCATGTGCTCAGTACTGCCAAGACCCTGTTTACAGGGTACACTACTTCATTTTCTCAGACAGAACAAAGGAATGATGTTTTAAAAAGCAGTCGATTCAGATTTGTCCCCAGGAAGAAAAACATATCTTATCCTTTGTTCTTAATTGACTCCTGTCTCTACCATCACTCTCTAGAATCATACAGCCTAAGAATACAGGTGCTTGATGTAGGCTGGGTTGAGCTGGAATCCATAGTTGGTGCCATGAGACTGAGCAGGGAGGATGAAAGAACGCTGTAGTGTGGAAAGTAACAGATTTAGAAGATGAAGTGGTGATGCTAGGACACAAACCTAATCTGTTGGATTAGGCGACCTCTCTGAGACTCATCTAAAATGGCATTATCAGACCTATCTACTGGGTTGTTAGGGAGAAAGTGGAATTGTGCTTTCTGAATTGTAAAGTTTATGTGTAAGGTGTTAAGATGAAAGGAAAAAAACTAAGAAATAAGTTGTCAAAAAAAAAAAAAATAGATCATTGAGAACCAGGAGAGCATTTTAGTGGATGCTTGTCAGTCCTTCTCCCGTCCTTCTTCCCCCAAAGTACTTATTCCAATCAATACACCAAGTAGAAGAACACTCATACACTTCTAGAGGTGGAGGTAGAAACAGCTCTTATTTTAGAGGTAGTTAACAGATGGATAATACAAGGTCTGGAAAGGAGACTCGTATGTTCAGTCGCTGTGGTTCTCATCACTCTCTAGAGTGATATTTTGGTCCCTAAAGCCATGATTATACTTAAGCAAGCATCATCTCTCTTAGAACTTCTGTCTTTAGCTGGTATGCTTTTCTAATAGAGATGTAATGTTATACGATGGTTGCACTCTTATTTTTTTAATTAACTAGTTTTTGTTTCATTAAAAAAAATGTACATGGGGAAAAAAGTTTCATTTTTACAGAAGGGTATTTAATGAAGAGCAAATCTCCATCTGACTTCAGCTCCCATTCCTGCTCCTCAAAGGCAACTACTGTTATTATTTTCTTGTGTCTCTTTCCAGAAATATTATAGGCATTCTTAAACTAATGGGAGTAAGCTGTCCACATTGTTTGGTGATTTGCTTTTTTGACCATTTTGGAGATTTTTTTCATAGCAGTATATTATTTCATTTTAGGGTATGCTGCTAAGTCACTTCAGTCGTGTCCGACTCTGTGTGACCCTATAGATGGCAGCCCACCAGGCTCCCCCGTCCCTGGGATTCTCCAGGGAAGAACACTGGAGTGGGTTGCCATTTCCTTCTCCAATGCATGAAAGTGAAAAGTGAGAGTGAATTCACTCAGTCGTGTCCAACTCTTAGTGACCCCATGGACCGCAGCCTACCAGGCTCCTCCGCCCATGGTATTCTCCAGACGAGAGTACTGGAGTGGGGTGCCATCGCCTTCTCCATTTTAGGGTATACCATCATGTATTTTTTAGTCTAATTTAGATGATATTTAGGTCATCTTCAGTCTTTTGCTGTTACATACATTGCTGCAATGAAAATCTATATCTACCTATATATCATTATGAGTATAAAGATATATATATATATAGAGAGAGAGAAGTATATGGCTTTATGAGTATAAAGATATATATATAGAGAGATAGAAGCATATGTCTTTATGAATGTATGTGATTAGTAGGATAATTCTAAAAGTGAACTGCAAACTCACAGGGTTTATGAACTTAGAACACGAGTAGACAATATCAAATTGCTGCTCAAAGACACTGCCAGTTTATACATCTGCTAGTGGTACACGTGAGCGCCTAGTTCTCCACTCACTTTCCAACACTATACCAATGGTTTCCCTGTTTTTGTCCACCCGATAATAAGAACTAATATGGTTACTATATGCCATGCAGTCTTCATTGCTTTTTATTATATTTTCTCCTTTTGTTCTCACAAGAACCCAGGCCTAGGAAACAAGAGAATGCAGTGAGGAGTAGAACCAGGATTCAATCTCAAGTGTTCTGACTCTAGAGCAATCAGTTTTAACCATTACACTGTATTGCTTCTTAACTGTAGGTGAAATGTGGTGTTTCATTTTTCACATTTTCATTTCTTTAATTATGAGTTTTTTTCCCCCTTATGTTTATATGTTTTGTTTCTTTTTTTTCCCCCTGAAAATAGCCTTTCATGTTTTTCGCCATTTGCTATTGGGCTGTTGATCATTTATATTAACTGTCTGAAACTTCATGTATTGAGGAAATCAGCCCTTTGTCAACTATGTTACAGACATTTTCCCCCAGGTTTTCATTTAATTTTCATTTGTGGCTTTTTTTTTTTTTTTTGCCATAGGCATCTTCTTAATATTTATGTAGTCAAATATATTACTCTTTCTTTCTGTGCTTCCAGATCTTATCCTTTGAAAGCTTTTTGTAAGTTCCAGTATTTACCCCTGGTTACAGTTTTTTTTTTTGGTTACAGTTTTTATATGTAAATTTTTGTTCTGTTGGTATTTGTTTTGGTGACTAAGCTGAGGTCAGTCTCTAGATACCTAACTAGTTGTCTCAGCATCATTTACTGAATAAGCCGTCTTTTCCTACTGACTTGAAATACGACCTTTATTGTATTCCCGAATATTTGGGTCTCTTTCTGGATCCTCTAGCCCATTCTTCTGTGGGAAGACGTGACCATTTTAGGTTATTTGTGTCTCTTTAAAATCCATGGTTCAATCCTGCCTGAGTCCTATGTGAATTCTCCACTTAGTGTTTCACAGACACTTACAGGAATTGTAATATAATTAGTAACAGGCATTTACAAGCTTCTAATAAAATCGTATTAAATTTTAGCCGTTCTTCTGATCGACTGCTTGACTTCAGGTACAGCTGTTGTTCTTTCATCAAACCAACTCTTTCAAAGTTGGAAGGGTTCATACAGGCCCCACTGAAAAAATAGGCCTCACGATATTTTCATGATTTGATTCAGTTCTCTAATGCCTGGAACAGACCATTCAGTTCAGTTCAGTTCAGTCGCTCAGTCATGTCAGACTCTTTGCACCCACGGACTGCAGCATGCCAGGCTTCTCTGTCCGTCACCAATTCCCAGAGCTCACTCAAACTCATGTCCATCGAGTAAGTGATGCCATCCAACCATCTCATCCTCTGTCGTCCCCTTCTCCTCCCGCCTCCAATCTTTGCCAGCATCAGAGTCTTTTCTAATGAGTCAGTTCTTCGCATCATGTGGCCAAAGAACTGGAGTTTCAGCTACAGCATCAGTCCTTCCAATGAATATTCAGGACTGATTTCCTTTAGGATAGACTGGTTGGATCTCCTTGCAGTCCAACGGACACTCAAGAGTGTTCTCCAACACCACAGTTCAAAAGCATCAATTTTTCGGCACTCAGCTTTCTTTATAGTCCAACTCTCATATCCATACATGACTATTGGAAAAGCCATAGCTTTGACTAGACAGAACTTTGTTGGCAAAGTAATATAGCTGCTTTTTAATATGCTGTCTAGAAGTGGTATGGACCTAACAGAAGCAGAAGATATTAAGAAGGTGGCAAGAATACACAGAAGATCTATACCAAAGGGATCTTCACAACCCAGATAATCATGAAGATGTGATCACTCATACTCACCTAGAGCTGGACATCCTGGAATGTGAAGTCAGGTGGACCTTAGGAAGCATCATTAAGAACGAAGCTAGTGGAAGTGATGGAATTCCAGTTGAGCTATTTCAAATCGTAAAAGATGGTGCTGTGAAAGTGCTGTACTCAATATGTCAGCAAATTTGGAAAACTCAGCAGTGGCCATCAGACTGGAAAAGGTCAGTTTTCATTCCAATCCCAAAGAAAGGCAATGCCAAAGAATGCTCGAACTACCTCACAATTGCACTCATCTCACACGCTAGTAAAGTAATGCTCAACATTCTCCAAGCCAGGCTTCAGCAATATGTGAACTGTGAATTTCCAGATTTTCAAGCTGGTTTTCGAAAAGGCAGAGGAACCAGAGATCAAATTGCCAACATCCGTTGGATCATTGAAAAAGCAAGAGATTTTCAGAAAAACGTCTATTTCTGCTTTATTGACTATGTCAAAGCCTTTGACTGTGGTAATAAACTGTGGAAAATTCTGACAGAGATGGGAATACTAGACCACCTGACCTGCCTCTTGAGAAACCTGTATACAGGTCAGGAAGCAACAGTTAGAACTGGACATTGAACAACAGACTGGTTCCAAATAGGAAAAGGAGTACGTCAAGGCTCTATATTGTCACCCTGCTTATTTAACTTATTTGCAGAGTACATCATGAGAAACGCTGGGCTGGATGAAGCACAAACTGGAATCAAGATTGTTGGGAGGAATATCAATAATCTCAGATATGCAGATGATACCACCCTTATGGCAGAAAGTGAAGAGAAACTAAAAAGCCTCTTGATGAAAGTGAAAGAGGAGAGTGAAAAAGTTGGCTTAAACTCAACATTCAGAAAACTAAGATCATGGCATCTGGTCCCATCATTTCATGGCAAATGTGGAAACAGTGGAAACAGTGGCTGACTTTATTTTGGGGGGCTCCAAAATCACTGCAGATGGTGATTGCAGCCATGAAATTAAGACTGTTGCTCTTTGGAAGAAAAGTTATGACCAACCTAGACAGCATATTAAAAAGCAGAGACATTACTTTGCCAACAAAGGTCTGTCTAGTCAAGGCTATGGTTTTTCCAGTAGTCATGTATTGGTGTGAGAGTTGGACTATAAAGAAAGCTGAGTGCCAAAGAACTGATGCTTTTAAATTGTGGTGTTGAAGAAGACTCTTGACAGTCCCTTGGACTGCAAGGAGATCCAATCAGTCCATCCTAAAGGAGATCAGTCCTGGGTATTCACTGGAGGGACTGATGCTGAAGCTGAAACTCCAATATTTTGGCCACCTGATGTGGAGAGCTAATTCATTTGAAAAGACCCTGATGCTGGGAAAGATTGAGGGCAGGAGGAGAAGGGGACGACAAAGGATAAGATGGTTGGATGGCATCACCGACTCAATGGACATGGGTTTGGGTGGATTTCGGGAGTTGGTGATGGACAGGGAGGCCTGGCATGCTGCAGTTCATGGGGGTGGCAAAGAGTCGGACACGACTGAGCAACTGAACTGGAACTAGGTTGGTCATAGCTTTCCTTCCAAGGAGCAAGCATCTTTTAATTTCCTGGCTACAGACATCATCATCTGTAATGATTTTGGAGCCCAAAAAATAAAGTCTGTCACTGTTTCCATTGTTTCCCCATCTATTTGCCATGAAGTGATGGGATTAGATGCCATGATCTTAGTTTTCTGAATGTTGAGTTTTAAGCCAACTTTTTCACTCTCCTCTTTCACTTTCTTCAAGAGGCTCTTTAGTTCTTCTTACTTTCTGCCATGAGGGTGGTGTCATGTGCATATCTGAGGTTATTGATATTTCTCCTGGCAATCTTGATTCCAGCTTGTGCTTCATCCAGCCTGGCATTTTGCATAATGTACTCTCCATATGAGTTAAATAAGAAGGGTGACAATATTCAGCCTTGATATACTCCTTTCTGGATTTGGAACCAGTCTTTTGTTCCATATCCAGTTCTAACTGTTGCTTCTTGACCTGCATACAGATTTCTCAGGAGGCAGGTCAGGTGGTCTGGTATTCCCATCTCTTTAAGAAGATGGTACTCTTTCCACAGTTTGTTGTGATCCACATAGTCAAAGGCTTTGGCGCAGTCAATAAAGCAGAAGTAGATGTTTTTCTGGAACTCTCTCACTTTTTCGATGATCCAATGGATGTTAGCAATTTGATCTCTGGTTCCTCTGCCTTTTCTAAATCCAGTTTGAACTATTGGAAGTTCTCGGTTCATGTACTATTGAAGCCTGGCTTGGAGAATGTTGAGCATTACTTTGCTAGCATGTGAGATGAGTGCAATTATGCGGTAGTTTGAACATTCTTTGGCATTGCCTTTTTGGGGACTGGAATGAAAACTGACCTTTTCCAGTCCTGTGGCCACTGCTGAGTTTTCCAAATTTGCTGGCATATTGACTGCAGCACTTTCAAAGCATCATCGTTTAGGATTTTAAATAGCTCAACTGGAATTCCATCACCTCCACCAGCTTTGTTTGTAATGATGTTTCCTAAGGCCCACTTGACTTTGCACTCCAGGATGTCTGGCTCTAGGTGAGTGATCACGCCATCATGGTTATCTGGGTCATGTTGATCTTTTTTGTATAGTTCTTCTGGGTATTCTTGCCACCTCTTCTTAATATCTTCTGCTTCTGTTAGGTCCATACCATCTCTGTCCTGTATCGTGCCCATCTTTGCATGAAATGTTCCCTTGGTATGTCTAATTTTCTTGAAGAGATCTCCAGTCTTTCCCATTCTATTGTTTTCCTCTTATTTCTTTGCACTGATCACTGAGGAAGGCTTTCTTATCTCTCTTTGCTATTCTTTGGAACTCTGCATTCAAATGGGTATATATTTCCTTTTCTCCTTTGCCTTTAGTGTTTCTTCCCTTCTTGGCTATCTGTAAGGCCTCCTCAGCAACCATTTTGCCTTTTTGCATTTCTTTTTCCTGGAGATGGTCTTGATCACTGCCCCCTGTACCATGTCATGAACCTCCATCCATGGTTCATCAGGCACTCTGTCTATCAGGTCTAATCCCTTGAATCTATTTCTGACTTCCACTGTATAATTTTAAGGGATTAGATTTAGGTCATACCTCAATGGTCTGGTGGTTTTGCCTACTTTCTTCAATTTAAATCTGAATTTGGCAATAAGGAGTTCATGATCTGAACCACAGTCAGCTCCCGTTCTTGTGTTTGCTGACTGTATAGAGCTTCTCCATCTTTTGCTGCAAAGAATATAATCAATCTGATTTTGGTGTTGACCATCTGGTGAGGTCCATGTGTAGAGTCTTCTCTTATGTTGTTAGAAGAAGGTGTTTGCTATGACCAGTGTGTTCTCTTGGCAAAACTCTGTTAGCCTTTGCCCTGCTTCATTTTGTACTCCAAGGCCAAACTTTCCTGTTACTCCAGATATCTCTTGACTTCCTACTTTTGCATTCCAGTCCCCTATAATGAAAAGGACGTCTTTTAGTTTTTTGTGAAGGTCTTGTAGGTCTTCATAGAACCGTTCAACTTCAGCTTCTTCAGCATTACTGGTTGGGGCATAGACTTGGATTACTGTGATACTGAATGGTTTGCCTTGGAAATGAACAGGGATCATTCTGTCATTTTTGAGACTGCATCCAAGTACTGCATTTCAGACTCTTTGGTTGTCTATGATGGCTATTCCATTTCTTCTAAGGGATTCTTGCCCACAGTAGTAGATATAATGGCATTCCAGTCCATTTTAGTTCACTGATTCCTAAAATGTCGATGTTCACTCTTGCCATCTCTTGTTTGGCCACTTGCAATGTACCTTGATTCATGGACCTGACATTCCAGGTTCCTCTGCAGTATTACTCTTTACAGCATCGGAGCTTGCTTCTATCACCAGTCACATCCACAACTGGGCTTTGTTTTTGCTTTGGCTCTGTCTCTTCATTCTTTCTGGAGTTATTTCTTCACCGATCTCCACTAGCATATTGGGCACCTACCGACCTGGGGAGTTCATTTTTCAGTGTCCTTTCTTTTTGCCTTTTCATACTGTTCCTTAGACCATTAGGAAATCTTTTATTTGGATTGGGATAATCTGCCATTGAACAACAAACTTACTTTGTGTCTAGAGGAAATGTATGAACTGTATAATTGAGGGCAGCTACCACCTTGAGCACTGGAATCAGATTGCATGGATTAAATTCTAGTTCTGCCTAAATGTGTGACTTTGGATAAGTTAGTTGATCCTCCTGGATCTGAGTACCCTTATGGTGTGAAATGAGCATAATTTTAGTTTTGAGCATTAAACATACATAACATGCCTAGTAGGTGCTTGATGCATAGTGAGTGTTCAATAATTTTAGCATTAATTTGGCTCAAGACTGCCCAGTAAACAGAAATACATATTCAGGTTACCTGAAACAGAAAAGGGGGGAATTTTTTATAAAGTTATAGGATATTCATAACAGATTTCAAAAGTAGATAGTATAGTTTGGGTCTCAGAGGGTATTAGAATCTGGACGATAGAACATGATCAGGAAGGGAGATTTTTTTCCTCCATCTCTTTTTCCTCTGCAAATCAGCCAACTGATTTGCTTCCTCACTGACAGCCACCATCCTGAGATAACTTGGGTTCATACCTTTCTTGCAACCTTATGAGAAAGAGTCTTAACTAATGCAGCAGGAGGGAATGGGAAGAACAGAAAGAATGCTGGTTAGTTTAAGTGGAGAGAGACCATAGAAGGTAAAACTTTTGCTTTGAAGCAGCGGATCTTCTTTTAAACAAATAGGTAATAACTTTCCCACAGTCAGTTATCAGTTTTCTGTGTAGTTTTCCATGCTTTTGTGCATATTCAAGAATAGAAATAGTAGGGATTTCCTGGCGGTCTAGTGGTTAAGACTCCATGTTCCCAATGCAAGGGGCACAGTTGTTCTTTGATCAGGGAACTGAAATCCCACATGCTTCACAAAATGAAATAAAAATAAAACAAATTTTTTAAAGGATAGAAATAATACATAGAAAAATATATTTAATTCATTATCTTTTTCATATATCACAGCATACATACTACTTTGTTTTTAAGATCAAAAGATATATTTTGAATATCATTAAATATTAGTGCATAAAGAGGTTCCTTGCTTTTTTACAGCTGCATAGTATCACACTGATGATGTATTATAATTTATCTAACCAGTTTCCTGTTGTTGAACATTTAGTTTGTTTTTAAACTTTTGCTATCACAATGCAGCAATGACTAACTTTGTACATGTGTTATTTTTCATTGTGTGAGTATATTTGTATGATAAATTTATAGAAATAAGATTGTGAAGTCAAAAGTTATGTGCAATTTGATAGATACTGCCAAATTGCCTTCTAGAGGTCATTCCCTCTCCAACCATGTATCAGAGATCTTGAAGCCTTGATAGATTGGTTAGATCTTCAAGTTTGCTTTTATCCTGCATCTCTTCCCAGACATTAAAGAAAAGTTGTGTTGTTAGGTAAACTATCTCATTTAGTGCTTTCTAACTGGTAACAGTCAAAAGTTTCTACTTGAACTTTCAGTGTATTTTTACTTCCTATGGCAATTTTTTTCCCCCTTTTTTGTCATGCAGCTTGCAGGCTCTTAGTTCCCCAACCAGGAATTGAACCCAGGCCCTTGGCAGTGAAATCTCAGTCCTAACCACTGGATGGCCAGGGAATTCCCCCCATGGCAATTTTAAAACCAGAAGAATCATTAGTAGCCTCAATAGTAAAAACTTGGTTGTTGTTGTTTTTCAGTCGCCAAGTCGTGTCCGACTATTTGAGACCCCGTGGGCTGCAGTACGCCAGGAATCCCTATCCTTCCCACCCCCGAGAGTTTGCTCAGGTTCATATGCATCGAGTCCGAGTGCTATCTAAACATCTCAATCCTCTGTCGCCCTCTTCTCCTTTTGCCCTCAGTCTTTCCCAACATCAGGTTCTTTTCTAATGAGTCAGCTCTTTGCATCAAGTAGCCAAAGGATTGGAGCTTCAGCTTCTCAAGAGTCTTCTCCAGCACCACAATCCTAAGGCATCAATTCTTTGGCACTCAGCTTTCTTTATAGTACAACTCTTACATTTATACATGACTACTGGAAAAACCATAACTTTGATTATATGTATCTTTGTTGGCAGAGTGATGTCTCTACTTTTTAATGTGCTGTCTACGTTTGTCATAGCTTTTCTTCCAAGGAGCAAGCGTCTTTTAATTTCATGGCTGCAGTTACCTTCCACAGTGATATTGGAACCCAAGAAAATAAAATCTGTCACTGCTTCCACTTTTTCCCCTTCTATTTTTTTCTTGAAGTGATGAGACCAGATGCTGTGATCTTAGTTTTTTGAAAATTGAATTTCAAGCCAGCTTTTCACTCTCTTCTTTCACTTCATCAAGAGGCTTTTTAGTTCCTCTTCACTTTCTACCATTAGAGTGGTATCATCTCATCTATTACATAGTTTAGCAAACAGCTCTTGAAGGTTTCTTCCAGATGGCTCCAAAGTGCCCTGCATGCTATTTCACTGGGGCAGGTGATGATGGGTCTTAGAGTGGAGACTTGGCTTTTGCCTGTTTTCCTGAGCTAACAGGATCTTATCCAACCAGCTATTGGCCCGTCTTTGAAGTATTTAAACTTCCTGTTTTCTATATATTTTTATAGGAACTGAAGACACAGTTGTGTACACAGTAAATACTGAAAATTTTGGCTGCAAATATATAAACAATTTCAAAAATTCTCTATAGATTACAAATTTCTGACCCTATTTTCTTTCCTGCGATGGGGCTGCAAAGAGTTGGACGTGACTGAGTCCACACACACTAAGTACCACATATGAAGATGCTAGAGGAATTCAATAGGTGGGCAGGTGGAGAGGTGGGGTTAAGAGATTCCTAGGTAGTTTTTCAATATTGCTCTGTATATTAGGAAAAACTTCAGTCCTCCTTTACTCTCACACTACTATCTTATTAACACTTTTGACACCAGATGTGGCGGGGGGAGGTTTACCCATACAAGTAATTCCATGACACAAGCTGGGTATCCTACAATTTAGCTCAAGGAGATAATATCTGGTGACAACATCAGACCCCACAGGTTAAGGGCTCAGTCCCACAAGACTGCCTGCCCTCCTACCCTTCAGATCCCAATTGCCAAGTCCAGGTTGCTACTTGTGCTTCTAATCAATCAGCTGTAAGTCAGAGGTTCCCATAATCCCCTCCTTGAGTTTAGGTAATTTGCTAGAATGGCTCACGGAACTCAAGAAAGTACTCTTTACTGCTTTTTATAAAAGGCAATGACAGGGGACTTCCCTGGTAGTCTAGTGGTGAAGAATCCACCATGCAGTGCAAGGGACTTGGGTTCAATCCCTGGTCGGTCAACTAAGATCCCAAGTGCCACAGAGCAGCTAAGTCTGCATGGCACAAAAAGAGAAGTCCGAATGATGCAACAAAGAGCCTGTGTGCTGCCACAAGGACCCAGAACAGCCAAAATAAAATTTCTTTAAAAGAATATGATAAAGGATACTGATGAACCTCCAGATGGAAGAGATGCTCAGGAAAGGTGTGTGGGAAGCAGTGTGGAGCTCCCATATCCTCTGCAGGCCTGCCACTCTCCCTGGAAACTCTCCAAACCTTACTTATCTTATTGGGATTTCCATGGAGGCTTTATCACACAGGTCTAATACATCCTTAACTCCACTTCCAGCACCTCTCCCTTGTACAGAGAATGGGGGTGGGGTTGAATTCTAAGTCTCTAATCACAATTTGGTCTTTCTGTGATCAGCTTTCATCCAGGAGCCCACCAAGAATCACCTCACTGGGAACAAAAGCACCCCTATTACCCAGGAAATTCCAAGCACTCTGTTAGGAACCAGGATCAAACACCAAATGTTAGCATAAAAGATGCTCCTAGAGCCTTTATGTTCTTGCCTGGAGAATCCCAGGGATGGGGGAGCCTGGTGGGCTGCTGTCTATGGGGTCACACAGAGTCGGACACGACTGAAGTGACTTAGCAGCAGCAGCAGCAGAGCCTTTATCACTTAGGTATTTACCAGGGTCAGGAGCTGTGTGGAAAAAACGTGGGCAGAGACCAATATATACATTTTTGATCATCTCACATGCTCATATAGACAATAGCCAAAAAGAGACAGAACTTACGTATTATATAATAAAAGTATTAGGATAAAGGTAACCATTAGAACAAAAATATAAACTCTTTTAAATATCAGAAGATATGTTTAAAAAGGAGGGAGGAAGCAAATGAAATAGATCATATGGTGAGAGACCTAAATATACAAAAAATATGTAACATAAAACCGTAAGGCAGGACTTCCCTGGTAGTACAGTGGATAAGAATCTGCCATGCCATGCAGGGGGCACTAGTTCGATCCCTGGTGGGGGAAGATTCCGCATGCCACACAGCAACTAAGCCTGTTTTTACCCCAGAACTGCTGAGCCCCCATGCCACAGCCACTGAAGCCCATGCTCTCAGAGCATATGCGCCACAACAAGGAGCGCCAGTGCAGGGAGAGGCCCTCGGATGCCAGTCAAAGAGTGGCCCCCACTCTCAGCTACTAGAGAAAGCCTGCACGCAGCAACACAGACTCAGTGCAACCAAAAATAAACAACTTTTTAAAAAAAGTAAGGCGGATCTAAGGCCAGACATATTGACTACATCAGTAAATATATAAATAAGCTTACCTCACCTGTTAAAATGAGTTTCATATTGACTACCAAAGCAAATTCCAACACTATGCTGTATAAAAGAAATATATCTAAATTGAAGAGATTCAGGAAGCCTAAAAATAAATGACTAAAAATGTACCAGAATTTTTTCTGTAATTTAAGCAGGGGTTGCAGTTGTGATTATCCAAGAAAGTAGGATTCTGACTTAAAAGGTTTAAAAGAAATAAAGAAATTTTTACCACAATTAAAAAATCAGAATTATACTTAAAATGGGAGAAACAGAAACACATTAATAATAACAGGAACTTTAACAAATTTCTCAGATCTAGGGAGAGAAAATGACAAGAAATTAGTACAGATAAGATAACCTAAACAACACAATAAATAAGGCATATTTAAAATATATTAAACTCTGAAACTTGATAATAGAGAATATGGACCCCCACACACACCAACAAATGCATATCTTTGACTCACAAAAATCACAGAAACGTGTACATTCATCTTCTGGCATGGCATGTGTGTGCTCAGGCATGTCCGACTCTTTGTGACCCCAGATTGTAGCCCACCAGGCTCCTCTGTCCTTGGAATTTTCCAGGCAAGAAATGCTGGAGTGGGTTGCCATTTCCTTCTGACCCAGGGATCCAAGTCTCTTGAGTCTCCTACAATGGCAGATTCTTTATCACCTGTGCCATCTGGAAACATTTTTGGCCACAGAAAAAAATCTCAATAAAGTCCAATTTAAATTTCCAAGTGGGAAATTTAAAAACCTGCTGTTAACCACTTCTGGGTCAAAGGAGAAATGCAAAACAAATTGAAAATATTAATAATGAAAACAAGAACTATGGGAAATAGGTAAAGCAGCTGTCAGAGAAAGATTTATAATAAAAAATTAATTAAAGTTTAAAAGCAAAAATAAATGAATAAACATTATGACTCAAAAAATTAAGGGAAAAAGCAAAGCAAACCAAATAACAGCAAAAGGAAGAAATAAGTCAAAAGAAAGTCAGTGACTAATGGGTTTGAAAACAACAACAAAAGTAGAACTAACAAATAAATCCAAAAATGTTTCTTTGAAAAAACTAACAACTTCTTAGCAGAACTACTCAAAAAACAGGGAGGGGGGAATTTCACCACAAATACATAAAACTAGAAAGAAAGAGACATAGAAGAGGAACTTTTAAAATAGTCTATGTAAATATGTTTGAAAATCTACATTAAGTATATAATTTTGTGTAAAATCCCAATTTAATAGAATTGATTCATGTGGACACAAAGTAAAAACAGACGATTTAACATAAAAGAATTAGAGAAACTGATTAGAGTTACCCCACAAAAGAAAACAGACCCAGATAGTTTCACAGAAGATAATATCAAACCTAAAAAAATAAATCCTTAGCTTCAAAAGACCAACATTTTCAAATTCATTTTCCGAAGTGAGTGTAATATTGATTCCCAAACCTAAATTTTGGAATCATGACAAAGGCTAAACAAAAAACACTATAGATCAACTTCACTTGCTAATACTGATATAAAAATCTTAAATAAGATATTAGTAAACAGAAGCCAATAATACATTAAAAAATTTGTATCATAAACAAGTGGATAATACTCCATGTATGCAAAAATGGAGAGTCAGAGGAAATTCATTAATGTAGTTAATCATATTAATGGATCCAAGGTAAAAAAAAATGTATGCTCATCTCCACAGATGAATTGATAAAATGAGCCTATCACAGAGAAAGACATACACATTTCTGTTAATCATATGAAAAATGTTCAGTATTGCTCATAATTTTAAAAACATGGAAATTAAAAGTACATGGAGATAGCACATCTTACCCAGGAGACTGAATACATCCAAAACTTTGATAACATACTCTGTTGATGAGTCTGTGAGGAAGCAGGCATTCTCATATGCTGAGTACGGAAATGTAAAATGGTACAGCCTCCACAATGGAGACTTTGATAGTATCTAACTAGCACGATTATCAGGGCCTTTTGATTAAGCAATCCATTTTTAGAAACCCATCCCAAAGATACTCTAACAGAAGTATGAAAAGTGTACACTATTGTATACAACATTATTTGTAATAGCTACAGACTGGAAACAACCCAACTGTCTGTCAGTAATATGGTACCTCCACAAAAAGGAGTACTATACAGTACTTTTTACTGTAAAAAAGCAGTGAGGAAGATGCTGCTATGGAGTGATCGCCAAGAAATACTTTAAAGTGAATAAAGAAAGGTGGAGGACATGTGAATAGTGCGCTATTGTTTATATTTAAAAGGAGATATAAAAAAAGGCAGGGGAACCAGAGATCAAATTGCCAACATCTGTTGGATCATTGAAAAAGTGAGACAGTTTCAGGAAAACATCTACTTCTGCTTTATTTAATAAAAAAGTATTTATTTAATAAAAAAAGTATTTAATAAAAATTATTTATTTAATAAATACTTTGGCTTTATTAACTACGCCAAAGCCTTTGACTGTGTGGATCACAACAAACTGTGGAAAATTCTTAAAGAGATGGGAATACCAGACCACCTGCTCTGCCGCCTGAGAAATCTGTATACAGGTCAAGAAGCAACAGTTAGAACTGGACATGGAACAACAGACTGGTTCCAAATCCGGAAAGGAGTACGTCAAGGCTGCATATTGTCACCCTGCTTTAACTTATATGCAGAGTACATCGTAAGAAATGCTGGACTGGATGAAGGACAAGCTGGAATCAAGACTGCCAGAGAAATATCAATAACCTCAGATGTGCAGATGATACCACATTTAGGGCAGAAAGCGAAGAGGAACTAAAGAGCCTCTTGAAGAAAGTGAAAGAGGAGAGTGAAAAAGTTGGCTTAAAACTCAGCATTCAGAAAACTAAGATCATGGCATCTGGTCCCATCACTTCATGGCAAACAGATGTGGAAACAGTGGCTGACTTTATTTTTCTGGGCTCCAAAATCACCGCAGCCATGAAATTAAAAGACGCTTGCTCCTTGGAAAAGTTATGATCAACCTAGACAGCATATTAAAAAGCGAGACATTACTTTGCCAACAAAGTTCCGTCTAGTCAAAGCTATGGTTTTTCCAGTCATCATGTATGGATGTGAGAGTTGGACTATAAAGAAAGCTTAGTGCCCAAGAATTGATGCTTTTGAACCGTGGTGTTGAAGGAGACTCTTGAGAGTCCCTTGGACAGCAAGGAGATCCAGCCAGTCCATCCTAAAGGAAATCAGTCCTGAATATTCATTGGAAGGACTGATGCTGAAGCTGAAACTCCAATACTTTGGCCACCTGATGGGAAGAACTGACTCATTAGGAAAGACTCTGATGCTGGGAAAGATTGAGGGCAGGAGGAAAAGGGGACGACAGAGGATGAGATGGTTAGATGGCATCACTTACTTGGTGGACATGAGTCTGAGTAATCTCCAGGAGTTGGTGATGAACAGGGAAGCCTGGCGTGCTACAGTCATGGGGTCGCAAAGGGTGGGACATGACTGAGCTACCTGACTGAACTGAACTGATAAACACGTGTGTTTCTAATAGAAAAAATAACGTAGGAAAAATAAGTGGTATGATTAGTGATTACCTTTAGAGAGAGGAGAAATAATGCAGAAAAGACAGAAGATAAACTTGTTTGAATATACTTTGTTTTGTACAGTTGATTTTAGAACCATGTAAATATTTTGTGCGTGTGCTTAGTCACTCAGTCGTGTCCGACTCTGCGACCCTGTGGACAGTAGCCCACTAGACTTCTCTGTCTGTGGAATTCTCCAGGCAAGAGTATTGGAGTGGGTAGCCTTTCCCTTCACCATAGGATCTTCCTAACCCAGGAATCAAACCCAGGTCTCCCACATTGCAGGCAGATTCTTTTCCAACTGAGCCACCAGGGAAGGCCCCCAAATATTACACATGAAAAATACGTAAATATTGTACATAATTATAAAATTAAAGAAAAGTAAAAGAAAGTGAAGTCGCTCAGTCATGTCTGACTCTTTGCAAGCTCATGGACTGTAGCCTACCAGGCTTCTCTGTCCATGGGATTTTCTAGGCAAGAATACTGGAGTGGGCTGCCATTTCCTTCTCCAAGGGATCTTCCTGACCCAGGGATAGAACCCAGGTCTCCTGCATTGTAGGCAGAGGCTTTTACCATCTGAGCCACCAGGGAAGTAAATTATGTAAATATTTAAGTAATTATGTAAATATTTTACATAATTATAAAATTAAGTTAAAAACAAAAAGTAATTCCTACATAAAATGAATTATCATTGTGAAAATAATGTGGAAATAACAGCTTTTTTTTTTTTTTTTAAAGAAGAGACAGTTGGCTAAATGCAACAGCTATATAAATGAATTATGGCACCCCACTCCAGTACTCTTGCCTGGAAAATCCCATGGATGGAGGAGCCTGGTGGGCTGCAGTCCATGAGGTCGACAGGAGTCGGACACGACTGAGTGACTTCACTTTCACTTCTCACTTTCATGCATTGGAGAGGGAAATGGCAACCCACTCCAGTGTTCTTGCCTGGAGAATCCCAGGGACGGGGGAGCCTGGTGGGCTGCCGTCTCTGGGGTCACACAGAGTCAGACACGACTGAAGCGACTTAGCAGCAGCAGCAGCAGCTACATGTTCTATATTTTATCTACTTCCATTAAACATCACAAATTCCATATCGTTTTCTTTCTTAAGATGAAGTCTCCCTCTAGTGGAGATTAGTTTTCCAACTAGTCCGCCTACACTACAAAGGAAGAAATATTTTGCCCATTGTCTCCAAATCCTTAAATGACGTCAGCATTAAAGTCCAGAGTCAGGGACAAAGTCAACTTTTAAAAGGAAGCTGGTGATTCATGTCAATGTACGGCAAAAATCACTACAATATTGTCAAGTAATTAGCCTCCAATTAAAATTAATTAATTTTAAAAAATAAATAAAAGGAAGCCGGAATGGGGTTGGGCGTGGAGTGGGGAGGAGAGACAGGAGAGACTCTAAGAGCCAAGAAAATCTAGTTGTTCAGTCCAGAACAGGAAAGGAACTTCAACTTCTTGTTGGAGGATTGCCACCACCTCTGCCCAGAAAGACGTGATTAATGTGTCGGGGTCGCTGTGTACTCAGGGAAATAGCTCCCCCCGTGGAGTTGCTTTAGGGGAAAATCTTGGTGAGAAATAGTGATGAGTAGATCAAGAGTGATTCTCCTGAGCCAGATAAGGTGTGATGCGGTGAACTCCAGGCAGCTCTCCCAGAGACCCGCTGGCCCTTGGGGTCAGATGTGTGAAAGCTCCGCCTCCTCAGAGGCTGGTCATGGGGAAAGGCCCTGGCACGGTCCGGTCCTGGCAGGGGAGGAGAATCAGAGACTAGCCCACACTGACAGGGGTCTGTGGGGATACGGGGGGAGGGTCCTTGTGTTCTGGGCTGTCCAGGGTCTCATCTGACCTCACAGAGTGGGAACTACTCAGAGGAAAACGCCTTTAGAGTAGAAACTCTCCTAACATCTGCTCCAGTTGCTAAAAGTGTGTGCCATCCTTCCCCTCTCTCTGTCTCATGGTGGCTTGTAGAGAACGTTCAGTGCTTGCCACCTCAGCATGTATCTCCAATCTCCTTTACAGTTTTAAATAAGAATACAAAAAGAAGTGAACAGTTAGTTTAGTTTCCTAAATTCATTTTCTGGTCCTATAAAACCTAACTCCTTGCAGGAGAAGGATAAATTAGGAGTTTGGGATTAACGTGTACACACTACTCTCTCTCTCTCGCTCTCTCTCTCTCTCTCTCTCTCTATATATATATATATATACATACATACATACACACACACACACACATATATATACACACACACATATGTATATAAACAGATAATCAACAAGGACTTACTGTATAGCACAGAAAACTGTACTCAGTATTCTGTAACAACATATATGGGAGAAGAATCTGAAAAAGAAGGGATATATGTATAACTGAATCACTCAGCTGTTTGTCTAAAACTGACACAACATTATAAATCAACTATACTCCAATATAAAATAAAAATATTTTTTAAAAATCCACCTCTAGGTATATACCTAAGAGAAATTAAAACATAGGTCCACATAATTTAGACATGAGTATTCAAAGCAGCAATACTCATAATAGCTAAAAAACAGGAACAACTCTAATGTCCAAAAACTGATGAGTAGATAAAATGCAGTATAATCAACAGAATGGAATATTATTGAATAATAAAAAGAAGTGAATTCCTGCTATTATTTCTCTCCTCTGGTAAGCAAAGAAGTGAATTATCTATACACACTACAACATGGATGAACCTTGAGCTAAGTGAAAGAGGCCAGTCACAAAGAACCACATATTATATGATTTCATTTACGTGAAATTTCCAGAACAGGCATCTCTGTATGGACAGAAAGTAGATTAACGGTTGCACAGGGCTGAGGAGGGAACTGGGGACGATGGCAAATTGGTACAAGATTTCTTTCAGAGACTATGAAAATTTTCTAAGATTTTGTGATACCAGTTATACAAATCTGAATATGTGAAAAGTCATGACGTTAAAGGAATGAATTAAATAACATTAAATGAATGAATTGTATGGTCTATGAATTATATCTCAATAAAGCTGTTACCAATAAATACATGAGTTGATAACCCCCTTTCCCCAAATCTAACTCCTTAATTTAGCTCTGGGGGCCTGCTGTGTTACAGATCTAGCCAGGAATACTGTCCAGGAAATAACTACTCACTTGAATGATTATTTTACTCCGTTGTCACTCCTGTCTTTGTTCTGCCTTCACTTCCTCCTTTGAAAAGGTGAACTGAAATCCTAGAGGGAAAACACTGACCCGACTATGTATGGTGACCCTTCCTGTGTGCAAAATATAAGAAGCATGTTATAAAGGGCCAAAGTTCTTGATATAACAAAAAGTAATGTGAAGTTTATACAATGAAATATTACTAGCCCTAAAAAAGCATGAAATTCTGACATATGCTATAACATTGAATGAACCTTGAAGACATTATGCTAAATGAAATAAGCCTGTCACAAAAAGAAAAATACTAAAAATACTGATTCCATTTATATGAGGTCGTTAATGATCAAACATCACAGAAGCAGAAAGTAGAATTGTACAGATGGGGGCTGGGGGGGCACAGGTAATGGGGATGGGGAGATATTGTTTAATAGGTACAGAGTTTCAGTTTTGCAAGATGAAAAGGATTCTGGAAATGGATAAGGGTGATGGTCACAAAACAATATGAACTGTACCTTTTTAAGGTTTCATCTAAGGTGATAAATTTTATATGTATTTTACAATAAGAAAAATTTTTTAAAGTAATGTGTAAAGTGAACTCTACTCAAGACTGCCAAAAAATAATGAGACTAGGTACTAATGAATGATGCTAGGATTAGATCTCAGGTCTAATTTTAAGTACCAGGAGGAACACACCTCTCCAGAGTTCTGTGTCCCTCCTTTTCACATGCATGAATCACTCAAATGTCCTCTTCTCCAAGAACATACTGCCTCAGACCACTCCCAAATTTTATCCTCTCCTTCTTCTTTTGTCAGAAATAAGGCCAAGTCACTGATTGCCTAAAAAGTCTAGATCAAAGTTTTCACTCTCACAATCATCAAAATTTTTGAGCTATTAAAGCCAAAGTTTTTAAACTTAAGTTTTGCAAGCCCCATGTAAAGTGAGAATAATATTAGTACATTTTGTATATAAGAAAATTGAAACATAGGAAGCTTAAACAGTATGTCCAAGATATACAACCAGTTAAGTTGAAGAATGCCAGCAAATTTGGAAAACTCAGCCACAGAACTGGAAAAGGTCAGTTTTCATTCCAATCCCAAAGAAAGGCAATGCCAAAGAATGCTCAATGCTATGCTATGCTAAGTCACTTCAGTCGTGTCCGACTCTGTGTGACCCCATAGACGGCAGCCACCAGGCTCCCCTGTCCCTGGAATTCTCCAGGCAAGAACACTGGAGTGGGTTGCCATTTCCTTCTCCAATGCATGAAAGTGAAAAGTGAAAGTGAAGTTGCTCAGTCGTGTCCGACTCTTCTCGACCCCATGGACTGCAGCCTACCAGCCTCCTCCATCCATGGGATTTTCCAGGAAAAAGTACTGGAGTGGGGTGCCATTGCCTTCTCTTGCTCAAACTACTGCACAATTGCACTCATCTCACACGCTAGTAAAGTAATGCTCAAAATTCTCCAAGCCAGGCTTCAGTGAACTGTCAACTTCCAGATGTTCAAGCTGGTTTTAGAAAAGGCAGAGGAACCAGAGATCAAATTGCCAACATCCACTGGATCATGGAAAAAGCAAGAGAGTTCCAGAAAATCATCTATTTCTGCTTTATTGACTATGCCAAAGCCTTTGACTGTGTGGATCACAATAGACTGTGGGAAAGAGATGGGAATACCAGACCACCTGACCTGCCTCTTGAGAAACCTATATGCAGGTCAGGAAGCAATAGTTAGAACTGGACATGGAACAACAGACTGGTTCCAAATAGGAAAAGGAGTACGTCAAGGCTGCATATTGTCACCCTGTTTATTTAACGTATATTCAGAGTACATCATGAGAAAAGCTGGGCTGGAAGAAGCACAAGCTGGAATCAAGATTGCTGGGAGAAATATCAATAACCTCAGATATGCAGATGATACCACCCTTATGGCAGAAAGTGAAGAGGAACTAAAAAGCCTCTTGATGAAAGTGAAAGAGGAGAGTGAAAAAGTTGGCTTAAAGCTCAACAAAGATCATGGCATCTGGTCCCATCACTTCATGGGAAATAGATGGGGAAACAGTGGAAACAGTGTCAGACTTTATTTTGGGGGGCTCCAAAATCACTGCAGATGGTGATTGCAGCCATGAAATTAAAAGACGCTTACTCCTTGGAAGGAGAGTTATGACCAACCTAGATAGCATATTCAAAAGCAGAGACATTACTTTGCCAACAAAGGTCCATCTAGTCAAGGCTATGGTTTTTCCAGTGGTCATGTATGGATGTGAGAGTTGGACTGTGAAGAAAGCTGAGCACCGAAGAATTGATGCTTTTGAACTGTGGTGTTGGAGAGGACTCTTGAGAGTCCCTTGGACTGCAAGGAGATCCAACCAGTCCATCCTAAAGGAGACCAGTCCTGGGTGTTCATTGGAAGGACTGATACTGAGGCTGAAACTCCAGTACTTTGGCCACCTCATGCGAAGAGTTGACTCATTGGAAAAGACCCTGATGCTGGGAGGGATTGGGGGCAGGAGGAGAAGAGGACGACAGGATGAGATGGTTGGATGGCATCACCGACTCGATGCACATGAGTTTGGGTGAACTCCGGGAGTTGGTGATGGACAGGGAGGCCTGGCGTGCTGTGATTCATGGGGTCACAAAGAGTCAGACACGACTGAGCGACTGAACTGAACTAAACTGAAGGTGAAGAATCAGTTTTCCAACTCGCAAACTGACCTGTTTCTAAAAGTCCAGATCCTAAAATTGATAGCTTACAGTGAACGGTGTCGGACTCCTGATCTCCGGAGAAGATTTACCTTTGGTACCAGGGACCAGGCTTGATCACTCAAGAGCTTTTATGTAGCAGAGTTTTATTAAAGTAGGAAAGGGGACAGAGAACGCTTCTGACACAGACATCAGAAGGGGGACGGAGAGTGCCCTCCTCACTAGTCTAAGCAAGAGAGTCATATACTTTTTTAATTACTTATTAAAATAAATCAAAAGAATGTCTCAAGTTGGTAAAGATCTACTAGACCCACTCCCACAATTTACATTTTAAGATAACAGGATTAGCCAGAAGGTTTTCAGGAAGGAGAAACTGTCCTTAAACAGGATACATTGTTGTTCTATAATCTTTAGTATAGAGTTTAAACTGAGTTGTTTGTTGTGTAATCATCAGTTCTGGGCTTAAAGAAAAAATGTTTTATGTGACTAAGACTAAGGAATGTAGAGAGAAAAAAAAAGTTTGTCCTTTTCTCCTCCTTGAGAGCCCCAGACTCCTCTCTCCTCCTCGGGGACCCTGGACTTCTTATCAACCTGCCTAGGAACTGACTCTCAAAATCTGAAATCTCAAGCCCTCATTTAACTGGTTTGATCTCCAAGGGACTCTCAAGAGTCTTCTCCAGCACCACAGTTCAAAAGCATAAGTTCTTCAGTGTTCAGTCTTCTTTATGGTCCAGCTCTCACTACTACATGACCCCTGGAAAAACCATAGCTTCGAGGAGACAGATCTTTGTTGACAGTGATGTCTCTGCTTTTAAATACACTGTCTGTGTTTGTCATAGCTTTCCTTCCAAGGAGTAAGCGTCTTTTAATTTCATGGCTACAGTCACCATCTGCAGTGATTTTGGAGCCCAAGAAAGTGACTGTTTCCATTTTTTCTCCATCTATTTGCCATGAAGTGATGGGACCAGATGCTATGATCTTAGGTTTTTAAATGTTGAGTTTTAAGCCAGGTTTTCACTCTCCTCTTTCACCTTCATTAAGAGGCTCTTTAGTTCCTCTTGGTTTTCTGCCATTAGGGTATCATCTCCATTTCTGAGGTTATTCTCCTGGCAATCCTGATTCCAGCTTGTGAGAATCCAGCCCGGCATTTCGCATGATGTATTCTGCATATGTTATAAAAAACAGAGTGGCAATATACAGCTTTGACATAATCCTTTCCCAGTTTGGAACCAGTCCATTTTCCATGTCGGGTTTTAATTGTTGCATCTTGACCTGCATACAGCTTTCTCAGGAGGCAGGTCAGGTGGTCTAGTATTCCCATCTCTTTAAGAATTTTCCTTAGTTTGTTGTGAGCCACACATTCAAAGGCTTTAGTGGAGTCAATGAAGCAGAAATAGATGTTTTTCAGGAATTCTCTTGCTCTTTCTATGAGCCAGCGGGTGTTGGCAATTTGATCTCTTGTTCCTCTGCCTTTTCTACATCTAGCTTGTACACGTGTAGTGGCTCACAATTTACTCATTACATTCAGAGAGGGCACAAGGAGAAGTGGGCAACAGAGGATGAGATGGTTGGCTGGTATCACTGATTCAATGGACATGAGTCTGAGCAAACTCCCAGAGATAGTGAAGGACAGGGAAGCCTGTCATGCTGCAGTTCACAGGGTTGAAGAGTCATACATGACTTGGTGACTGAACAACAACAATGCACAGGAAAACATGTAGCCTCTGTTATAATTGACCTAACCTGTTCTTAAACCTGTAGCCTACAAGATGTGGAGAAATGGGGAAACTTTAACTATCCAGTTAAAAATCTCTGCATTTGTTCTTGTTTAAGTAGTAGCAGTGACTGTGTTTCTAAAGATGACAGCAATATCTCTCACCCCATAAACTCTTTTGAAATGTGACCTGGAAAACTACCCTTCAAAGGGTAGAGTCTATTTTCCTGCTCTTTAAATCCAAGTTGGCCCCGTGACCTGTTTTGACCAACAGAATGGAATGGAGGTACTGATACATAACTTTCAGGGGAGAGCTTTAACAGATCTGTAGCTTCTGCTTGCCTTGGTTGAAGCATTCCCTCTTGCTACTCCATGCCATGCATGAAGACCAGTTACTCTGCCAGAGATAAAGGTCACGTGGAGAAAGGCTTACGGCTAAACTGATCATTCTGGCTCCAGCCGAATTCACATCTGAACCATGAGAAATAATAAATTGTTATTTTAAAGCACTAAATTCTAAGGTGATTATGCAGAAATAGATAATTTTTTCAGATGATTCCAGTCCCCAGTCATCAAGTCACCTCTGGCCTCTAAGTCTTCTCAGCTGAAATTCAGAAGCAGAGATAAACTGCTTCTCCCCTCATTCTCTTTCCAAATTCCTGACTCTGGAATAGTTTGTTACACAGCAATAGACAACCAGAACACTCTCTTATCCCCTCCAGGTGGCATCTAGGGGAAGCTGGAGCTACCATGGCCTAGAGGTAGCAGAAAAAGGAGGCAACCTCAGGTCCCTGTGGCTGGCATCTGGGACCTTACTGCTCTCAGATGTGTTGGGGTGGCCTTGTCCCTAGGTACTATGTGCTAAGTTGCAGCTGATTCTGTTGGGTCTTTAGCCAACCTGATAGTAATTGCTCAGGTCCATGGACCCACCCCATTCATTTGCCTTTAGCTGCAAAATCTCTGCCTTGTCCCATTCCCGGACTTCTACGAAAGATATTTGTTCTTGTCCAGGTGTCTTTCCTTGGAAGGAGATGGGAATTGAATCTATTCAGAAACCATTCCTCTCTCCATCCACCCTGCCCCCAACAACTCCCAGTGTGACTGATTCAACCAGATGGCGGGTCAAGTTCTCACTTCCTACTCTTAGGGGTTTTGGGGTTTGTTTTATTTTTAAATCCATTCCTCCGAAATGGGAAGCTCAGATGCCCTTCCAGCACTAGCCCCACCTCAGGGTTTCATTAGAGTATCTGGGAGTGTTCTACAAGGGTTACAGCCAGAGCAGCGGTGTGTAAGGCAGCAAGGAGCACTGCTGACACCCCAACCTCAGTCTCCCCTCTGCCTCAGTCTGTCGTCAGAAGCCAGGCAATCCACCTCTTCCATGGTAGGGCTGGCACTCACATTCCCTTGTTTAACTGGAACCTCACAGTCGCCCCCTCCAAGAACTCCAAGACAAGATGCTCTGATTTAAAAAGGGATTTGTGGACAATCGGTATAAATGACCTGGGTCTGGGTCTAGCTCCATAACTAGAATGGAAACTCAGGCACGTCGCTTTACAACTTATTTCCTCACCTGTAACGTTTTGACATGTGACCTGGAAAACTACCCATATGATTATCTCATAAGATCGTTAAAATGGTTAAACGACCTTCTAAGTTACTGGGATAGCAAAATGACTGCAGCCTGTAAAACAACACCGCAGATGCCTCTGAGAAACTGCTCCGACGAAGCAAGGAGGAATGTCAGTATATACGTGATTTTGGTTAAAGGGGAATATATGCAATTGATTGCATATTTTTTTCCAGGTTTCTGCTAGTCTCATGAAGCTTTCTGCTAATCATGAAAACAGTCATCACCCTGAAGGATTTCAGTGATTTTCTAGATATGAGGAGATTCAAGAACTGGGTTCATGAGACTTTCCTGGTGGTACATTGGATAAGAATCCGCCTGCCAATGAAGGGAACCTGGGCTCAATCCCTTGTCCGGGAGGATTTCATGCCAAAGAGCGACGAAGCCACCACAACTACTGAACCCACACGCCGCAGCTACTGAAGCCGGTGCTCCTCAATGAAGAGTAGCAGTAGCCCTTGCCCTCCACAACTAGAGAAACCCCATGTGCAGCAACAAAGACCTAGCACAGCCAAAAGTAAATAAATAAATTACAAAAAAGAATTGGGTTCGTAAAGGCGGCTCCTGCAAATATCTATTTAAAGAACTGTCCTGCCAGTTTCCTTTCTCCACCCACCCCACCCCACCCAACCCCAGCACAGAGGGACTCATTCCTGCCCTCAACATCAGAGGGTGTTGATGGTCAGCAGCTGCAACAGCACAGGATTTAGTCCTTCTAGAGGTAGATGGCAAGTGCCCATGGCAAATGTCAACCTGCAGTTAACACTGGGATTAGGGTAGAGCTGGAGGAGCTGAGTAAACTGGACCCGGCTGGAACACGCACACGAGTGAGAAGCGTTCGACCCATGGGCTTACCACTCGCCTGGGAGCAAGGACAAGGCCGAGTCATTTCCAGCTCCTGGGGCCTAGCTGGGGACACCAGCAGGAGGCTGCCTGCGCTGTACTCCATGTCCCTCCCACCGATGTGTGGCGTGGCTGGTATCGTGTCATGCTGATCCCGATGCCGGGAAACCGTCGCTCCTTCCCAGCCTTCCAGTCCTGACTCAGGCCTGACTCGCCGGAAGGCCCGACCGCGGCAGGCCTGGGCAGGAGCGGGGCGGGGCCCTCCGCGGGCTGAGTCGAGCGGGCGGGAGTGCGGGCGGGGCCCCGCGCGGGCTGCGGCTACCGGACCTCTCAGGCTTCCGGGAAACCTAGGCCGCTTTTTGCCCAAGTCTCAGGCTTCTGGTCCTGGGTTAGGGTTCTAGGGTTGAACAGTTAAAGCGACGAAAGTGGCTTTTGTGCACGGTCCCTGCCTCGGAGTCGGCCCTCCTCCTCCTCGGCGCGCCTGGCCCAGGGGCCCAGGTTTCGGGTTTGTCCCGGCATCCCGGGGCGTCTTGGTTGGTTCGCGCGCTGCCCAGCTGCTGGTCCTCGGAGCCTTCGGGAAAAAACGAGGAAGGAGGGATTAGGTGGAGCTTGGACGCCCCCAGGAGTACGAAGGCGAAATCACGCTACCAATTAATTTTTGGAGAAATTCTCGTTTTTGTAATTTTGTTAATGTGTCCATATCTTCTTTGTCTGTGTAAAGAAGTTTATAACTTCGCCTTTACATAACTAGACTACTCTCTTCTCATGATACTGTGTGTCTTTTTCTTTTTAGCATGCTTGAATTCGGCTACCCATTCCACAAAATAGCCACTGACATTTTCACTTAAAGTTAGGTCGCATACACTTCTTTCTATTTAGTCTTAATGGGATTTTTAAATTTTAAAAACATTTGATAATTATTGACTAGGTAATGTATCAGTTCAGTTCAGTCGCTCAGTCGTGTCCGACTCTTTGTGACCCCATGAATCGCAGCACGCCAGGCCTCCCTGTCCATCACCAACTCTCGGAGTTCACCCAAACTCATGTGCATCGAGTCGGTGATGGTAATGTATAAAAGTAATAAAAATAAATTCATACCCTAAGAAAGTTGATAACTGAGACCAAAGGGGTGATGGCCTAGAGGAGAGGAATAGGTGAGGGAGGTTAAGTGGTACAAACTTCCAATTACAAAGTAAATGAATTAGGAGTGTAAATATACAGTATGGTGCTTGTGCTTGCTCAGTGTGCAGAATATAGTAAATGACAATGTAGTATCTTAGTATAGTGACAGATGGTAATCACTTTGAAGTGTATAGAAATACTGAATATGTTGTGCATCAGGAACTAACATAGTATTGTATATCAAATATACCTCAAAAACAAGCAAACTAATAGAAAAAAAGATCAGGGACTTCCCTGGTTGGTCAATGGTTAAGACTCCGCCCTTCCAATACAGGGCCCACAGGTTCCATCCCTGATTGGGAAACTAAGATCCCACGTGCCATACCTCCTGGCATAAAAAAAAAAAACTATAAATAACATTTTTCAAAAAGTAACTTAAAGAGAAAGCAAAATACTAGATTTGCAGTCTAGGGAGAGGCAGAATTGGATGAAGATGGTCAAAGGGCACAAACTTCCAGTTATGTTATTAATAAGTACTAGGGACATAATGTGCAATATGATAAATATAATTAATACACATGGACATCACCAGATGGTCAATACTGAAATCAGATTGATTATATTCTTTGCAGTTGAAGATTGAGAAACTCTATACAGTCAGCAAAAACAAGACTGGGAAATGACTATGGCTCAGATCATGAACTCCTTATTGCAAAATTCAGACTTAAATTGAAGAAAGTAGGGAAAACCACTAGGCCATTCAGGTATGACCTAAATCAAATCCCTTAAAATTATACAGTGGAAGTGACAGATAGATTCAAGGGATTAGATCTGATAGACAGAGTGCCTGAAGAACTATGGATGGAGGTTCGTGACATTGTACAGGAAGCGGTAATCAAAACCATCCCCAAGAAAAAGAAATGCAAAAAGGCAAAATGGTTGTCTGAGGAGGCCTTACAAATAGAGAGAAAAGAAGAGAAGCAAAAGGCAAAGGAGAAAAGGAAAGATACACCTATCTGAATGCAGAGTTCCAAAGAATAGCAAGAAGAGATAAGAAGGCCTTCCTCAGTGATCAATGCAAAGAAATAGAGGAAAACAATAGAATGGGAAAGACTAGAGATCTCTTCAAGAAAATTAGAGATACCAAGGGAACATTTCATGCAAAGATGGGCACGATAAAAGACAGAAACAGTATAGACCTAACTGAAGCAGAAGATATTAAAAAGAGGTGGCAAGAGTACACAGAAGAACTATACAAAAAAGATCAACATGACTCAGATAACCACGATGGTGTGATCACTCACCTAGAGCCAGACGTCCTGGAGTGCAGTCAAGCGGGCCTTAGGAAGCATCACTAGGAACAAAGGTAGTGGAGGGGATGGAATTCCAGCTGAGCTATTTAAAATCCTAAAAGATGATGCTTTGAAAGTGCTGTACTCAATATGCCAGCAAATTTGGAAAACTCAGCAGTGGCCACAGGACTGGAAAAGATCAGTTTTCCTTCCAATCCCAAAGAAGGGCAACACCAAAGAATGTTCAAACTACCGCACAATTGCACTCATCTCACATATTAGCAATGTAATGCTCAAAATTCTCCAAGCAAGTCTTCAACAGTACATGAACTGAGAACTTTCAGATGTGAAAGCTGGATTTAGATAAGGCAGAGGAACCAGAGATCAAATTGCCAACATCCCTTGAATCATGGAAAGAACAAGAGAGGTCCAGAAAAACATCTACTTCTGCTTCATTGACTACACTAAAGCCTTTGACTGTGTGGATCACAGCAAACTGTGGAAAATTCTGAAAGAGATGGTAATACCAGACCACCTGACCTGCCTCCTGAGAAACCAATACTCAGGTCAAGAAGCAAGAGTTAGAACCGGATATAGAATAACAGACTGGTTCCAAATTGGGAAAGGAGTATGTCAAGGCTGTATATTGTCACCCTGCTTATTTAACTCATATGCAGAGTACATCATAAGAAATGCTGAGCTGGATGAAGCACAAGCTAGAATCAAGACTTCTGGGAGAAATATCAATAACCTCAGATACACAGATGACACCAGCCTTATGGCAGAAAGCGATGAGGAACTAAACAGCTTCTTGATGAAGGAGAAAGAAGAGAATGAAAAAGCTGGCTTAAAACTCAACATTCAAAAAACTAAGATCATGGCATCAGGTCCTATCACTTCATGGCAAATAGATGGGGAAACAATGGAAACAGTGAGAGACTTTATTTTCTTGGGCTCCAAAATCACTGCAGATGGTGACTGCTGCCATGAAATTAAAAGATGCTTGCTCCTTGGAAGAAAAGTTATGACAAACCTAGACAGTGTATTAAAAGGCAGAGACATTACTTTGCCAACAGAGCTGTCTATTCAAAAGTATGGTTTTTCCAGTAGTCATGTATGAATGTGAGAGTTGGAGCATAAAGAAGGCTGAGCATGGAAGAATTGATGTATTTGAATTTTGCTGTTGAAGAAGACTCTGAGAGTCCCTTGGACTGCAAGGAGATCAACCCAGTCAATCCTAAAGGAAATCAACCCTGAATATTCATTGGAAGGACTGATGCTAAAGCTGAAGCTCCAATACTTTGGCCACCTGATGTGAAGAGCAGACTCATTAGAAAAGATCCTGATGCTGGGAAGGATTGAAGGCAGGAGGAGAAGGATATGACAGAGGACATGATAGTTAGATGACATCACTGACTCAATGGACATGAGTTTGAGTAAGCTCCAGGAGATGGCAAAGGACAGGGTGGGGCATGCTGCAGTCCATTGGGTCACAAAGAGTCGGACACAACTGAGCGACTGAACAATAAGGGATGTAATGTACAATGTGATAAGTATAATTAATACTACTGTATGTTACATATTAAAGTTACTTAAGATAGTAAATTCTAACAGTTCTCATCACAAGGGAAAAAACATAATTTTAACGTTATCTTATTTTGTATCTATATGAGGTAATGGATGTTCATTAAACTAATTATGGTAATCATTTCATGATGTATATAAGTCAAATCATTATGCTGTACACCTTAAACTTATACAGTGCTGTATGTCAACTATTTCTCAATAAAACTGGAAGGGGGGAAATTGTTAAATTAAAGAACAAATGAAGACTGGCTTTGAAAATTTCCTGAGCAGCTTAATTTATCTTATTTTGCAAAACAAGGGAGACTAACTTGACTTGGTCGCTTCTTGCTTATGCCTCTGGAAATCACAGGCACAACTTAAACTCTTTACCACGTCCAATTCCTTCTCATTTAAGAAAATTCTAATTTTGTAACCAATGCTGTAAAGAATAAGCAGTCTCTGCATCCTCACTAATACAAGCAGTTTTATAACAATACAGTTGGCCCTCCTTACCCATGCATCCCACATTCTTGGAGTGAACTAACCAAGAATCAAAAATAGTTGGAAAAAAAAATTCCAGAAAATTCCCAAAAGCAAAACTTGAATTTCCTACAAGCCAGCAACTATTTACATGGAATTTATATTGTATTTACAGCTATTTACATAGCATTTGGGCTTCCCTGGTGGCTCAGTGGTAAAGAATCTGCCTGCAATGTAGGGGTCCGGGTTTCGATCTCTGGGTTGGAAAGATTCCCATGGAGAAGAGAATGGGAACCCACTCCAGAATTCCACGGATAGAGGAGCCTGGAAGGCTACAGTCTATGGAGTTTCGAAGAGTGGGACACGACTGAACCACACACACACACACACACACACAGACACACACACACTCACATACACACACTCACACACATACAATAAAAAGGAAAAAAGAATCTATGATGGCATTGTTTGTCATCCACTGGAGTGGGTCACAATCCAGTATCTATAATGGGGGAAGAAAAGTAAAATGAGTGGGTACCCACTGTGGAATTATTTATATCAGCTAGAAACAAAGACTAAAAGTGCATACAGCAACCTGGGTAGACCCCAGAGTCACATGCTAAGTGACAAACATAGGCAAGATTAGGCAACAGTTACACACGGCACAACTCCACAGCCTACGAGGGTACATACAGATTCATAATACATAACAAACACATTAGAGAGGGGGTGGAAGTGGGGAACAGGATCAAAGAAAGTGATAAATTGACATAAATAGAGCAAGAGAATAGTCTTGCACCCATCCATGTGAATTAAGGGCAATGAATTGAGACTAACACTGTACCCAAGGTCCATCCCCAAGTTATTCAATGTTGTGAATACATACTTTAATTTCATACAAAAATTTTAATAAGAAACAAAAATACGTATTTGTATGAGTATCCAGAACAGATCTCAATAAATGTGTTTTTTCTTCTGAGAAATTTAAAAACAAGTATTAACTGCTGTATTAGGGCATCCTTGACACACAACAAAGCGAACATATTCAAGATGTACAGGTTGGTAAGTGTTGCCAAAATGTATAGATCTGTGAATGCATCTTTACAACAGGGGGCTGACTTGCCCATTAGGTACAGTAAGCATACACCTGCAAAAATGTGTCCACTCTTTAATTCAAAATATTTTAATTTAAAAAATTCATTTAAATTCAAAAGAACATAATAAGATTTTACAAACGTTTTTATCTAATATTAATGTACTATGCTCAGTCGCTCAGGTGTGTCTGACTCTTTGCGACCCCAAGGACTGTAGCCCTCCAGGTTTCTGTGGGCACAGGATTCTCCAGGCAAGAATACTGGAGTGCATTGCCATGTCCTTCTCCAGGGGATCTTCCCCACCCAGGATGGAAGCTTCATGTTCTGTGTCCTACATTACAGGCAGATTCTTTACCCACTTATATCAAAGCAGCTGTATAATATCTTATATCAATAAATTATATATTATATAATCATATACTATAGTCAATTATCTGTGGTATGTGTAAATAAACTATATTAATAGATAAAATTTAAATTAAAAATATCAGACAATCCTAAAGGAAATCACTGGAATATTATTGGAAGGACTGATGCTGAAGCTGAAGCGCTTATACTTTGGCCACCTGATGGGAAGAACTGACTCATTGGAAAAGACCCTGATGCTGGGAAAGATGGAAGGTAGGAGAAGAAGGGGATGACAGAGGATGAGATGGTTGGGATGGCATCACCGACTCGATGGAGATGAGTTTGAGGAAGCTCTGGGAATTGGTGATGGGCAGGGGAGCCAGGTGTGCTGCACTCTGTGGGTTCACAAAGAGTCAGACACGACTGAGTGATTGAACTGAAATATTTCAACATTAATATTTTAATACTTAAACATTATTTTTTATGAGAGGTTCCACGAAGATCAAAGTGTCTAGGGCCAGTGAAAGTCATAATGACAGCCCTGCCACAGTTAAGGTGGGCAAAGGCATTGTTTCCCCTTCCTGATTTTCCCTTTCTAATACTTATTGCCTGCCATTCTCTTTCCTCTTATCAAGCAATCACTGCTCTGCTTTCTGTCATTATAGTTTTCATTTTCTACAATTTTATATAAATGGAATCATACAACACTTTTTGACTGAAATTTTCACCCAGCATAAGAGTAATAATAATAATTTTTCCTGAGTAGCATTCCATTTTCTGGATGTAATCATAATTTATCTTCACCTGTTGAGTGACATTTGTATTGTTTCCAGCTTTGGGCTGTTATAAATAAAGCTACTATGAATATTCATATACAATTCAATGCACACACATTTAATTTTCTCTTGTAAATACCTGGGATTAGAATGGCTGAATCACATCATTGTAGTTGAACTTTCCAAGATATTGTTAACTGTTTTCCTAGGTGGATGTGACATTTTACATTCCCCTCAGCAGTGTATGAGTGTTCCAGTCCCTCCACATTCTGGACATCTGGTATCATATGCACTGTTTTATATGTGCAGTGATTTGTTGTTCTGTTGAGCTGCTAAGCCATGTCTGACTCTTTGTGACCCCATGGACTGCAGCATACCAGGCATTCTTGTCCTTCCCATCCTTTGCTCAGGTTTATGTCCATTGAGTCCGTGATGCTATCCAACCATCTCATCCTCTGCTGGCTTCTTCTCCTCTTGCCTTCGATCTTTCCCAGCACCCGGATCTTTTCCAATGAGTCAGCTCTTCGAATCAGGCAACCAAAGTATTAGAATTTCAGCTTCAGCAACAGTCCTTCCAATGAATATTCAGGACTGATTTCCTTTAGGATTGACTGGGTTGACCTCCTTGCTGTCCAAGGGACTCTCAAGAGTCTTCTCCAGGAGCACAATTCGAAGGCATCAGTTCTTCCGTGCTCAGCCTTCTTTATGGTACAACTCTCATATCCATACATGACTACTAGAAAAACTATAACTTTTACTATACAGACTTTTGTTGGAAAAGTGATGTTCTGCCTTTTTATATGCTGTCTAGCTAGGCTTGTCATAGCTTTCCTTCCAAGGAGCAAACGATGTGTAGTCATATTTCATTGTATTTTAAATTTGCATTTCCCTAATGATTAATGATGTGGAATATATTTAGATATGATTATTTGCTATCCCTCTATCTTTGGAGAAGTGTCTGTGCAAACTGCCCAATGGGGGTGGGAGGAATGTGTGTGAAAATAACTTTTAATTAAAAGAAAATGTATATTGTTTTCCCCTGATTCAGAACCCTGGGCCTTAGGGCTTTAGGATTCCCTGTGGGAAAAGACTCAGAGGAGGGAAGGAGGAAGCATCTCCATGACTGGGAACTTTAGTATTGAATGCATGGGAACAGCTTAAAACGAGAATAGAAATGGGAAGGGTGGGTCTGGTAGTGGTGAGAGAGCAGAGTGACTTGGGACACTGGCTCTGCAACGATGTTCCGTTCATTCCTCTGGACTGCAGGGTAAATGTACCCGCTGTCAGCTTAAAGCGAGATAATGTCAGGCACATAGCTGGGTTTTGATACAGGTTTGCAAATTCTCTGCAGGAGACAGCCCCTTGTGGTCCCAGCTGAAGTGTCCGGAGCCTGAGCAGGGGACACCGCCCCGAGTCAGAACTTGGTCCAGGGGATCCGGATCGGATCTCTGACTTCATTTAAGTGGCCAAAATTGTTTTAGATTTACAGTGTCAGAAAATATAACGAAAAACTCAAAGGGTCGACGTCTGCGAAGGTGCCTGCTGAACTAGTCTCAGGGTTCTGGCAGGAATGAGTCAAGAACCGCTGATCCAGATCAACCAGCCGGGGAAAAAGAAGAACACGTCTGTTTCCGCCCGGTTTCGAACCGGGGACCTTTCGCGTGTGAGGCGAACGTGATAACCACTACACTACGGAAACTTTGTCTCAGAAACTCGTCTTAAGAGACATCAGCTTGTCACTGTGTCCCCGGCTAGGAGGAAAGCATGGGGCGTATCGAGCACAGCCCTGCCTAACCCGAGCGCCTGGAGGTGGCCTGCAAGGCTCTGATGCGCGCCCTGAGTCATGGCCGCAGCACCAGAGGAGCCCCATCTTGCCTTATCTGGAACTTCAGGCGCAAGTGCAGCTCCAGCCAGTGTTGTTGATGTTGAAAGCCGGAGTCTGCGGGCCAAAGCTCCAGGCTTCCTTAAATGCTTGTCGGGCAATTTTCCCGATCCTGGTGGTCCGGGAGGAACGATGGCGGGGAGCCGGCCCGCCCTGGGGCCAGGTCACCCGCCGGCCCTTAGCTCACATCCCCTGCTCCGAGACTGGAGAAAAAATGGTGCAGTAACTATAGGTAGGAAGACACTTGGGTGGCAGATTCGGTCAAGATAAGGAAAACCAGCTCATATGTGAAACAAATATGCACCTTAACGTTTGCCCAGTGCTTACTTGTGAAGGCAATTGTAATGGGAAAACTCAGTTTTCCCCTTCCCATGTCTTTCTTCCCTTTACTCCTCGCACCAGGACTTCACTTGTGGTTACCAGGCGGGAGGATTTCCCCCCCACACCAAGCAAATCTGTGTCTGACAGCAGCTAGGTGTCCTACAATTTAACTCAGTTTTGACACTGACTGCTTGGAGATAGTGTCAGGTCCACAGGTTAAAGGCCCAGTCCTTCCTTACAAGAATGCCCCCACTTCCTTCAGATGCCAGTCTCAAGCCCAAGTTATTACCTGCACTTCTTTTCAAAGTTGAAGTTTAGTCTATTTGCAATACTGTGTTAGTTTCAGGTGTATAGCAAAGTAGTTCTACATGTGATTGTACATTTATAAGTACATATTAATTTTTTCCAATTCTTTTCCATTATAGTTCATTACAAGATATGACATATAGTACTTATGCTATAGGTAAATCCTAGTCATTTATTTTATATACAGTAGTATGCATATGTTAATCTGACACTCCAAATATATCCTTTTCTCTTTGGTAGCCATTAATTTGTTTTCTATATCTGCAAGTTCGTTTCTGTTTTGTAAATAAGTTCATTTGTACTGTTTTTTTAGATTCCACACACAAGTGATATCATATGCTATTTGTCTTTGACTTACTTCGCTTACTATGATCATCTCTAGGTCTATTCATGTTGCTGCAAATGATGTTACTTCATCCTCTCATGGCTGAGTAATGTTCCATAGTATATATACCCCACATCTTAAGTCAATCATCTGTCAGTGGACACGGGTTTTTTCCAAAAGTCCCAAATGTCTTGACTGTTACCAATTATGCTGCTATGAACATAGAGGTGCATGTATCTTTCAAATTAGAGCTTTCATTGTTTCCCAGTATATGCTTAGGAGTGAGATTGCTGAATCATATGGTAACTCTATTATTAGTATTTTAAGGAAACTCCGTACTGTTTCCATAGTGGCTGCGCCAATTTACATTCCCACCAACATTGTAGGAGGGTGGGTTGCTTTTTCTCCACACCTCTAGCATTTATTATTTATAAACTTTTTGATGGTGGCCATTTTGACTTGTGTGGGGTGATATCTCCTATTTTATTTGCGTTTCTCTAATAATTAGTGGTACTGAGCATCTTTTCATGTACCTATTGGCCATCTGTATGTTTTTTTTGGAGAAATATCTATTTAGGTCTTCTGCCCATTTATTGATTGGGTGGGTTGTTTGTTTGTTGTTGTTGTTATTGAGTTGTATGACTTGTTTGTATATTTTGGAAATTAAGCCCTTATTGATTGCATCATTTGCATGTATTTACTCCCAGTCTGTAGGTTCTTCTCATCTTGTTTATGGTTTCCTTTGCTGTGCAAACATTTACAAGTTTGATTAGGTCCCATTTGTTTATTTTTACTTTTATTTCTGTTGCTTTGGGATTCTGACCTAAGAAAATATTGCTTGATTCACGTCAGAGAATGTTTTGCTATGTTCTCTTCTAGGAGTTTTGTGGTGTCGTATCTTCTGACCCGCTGTAGATGATAGATTGGGGGTTCCAGTGATCCCTTCATCAGATTGCATTAATTTGCTAGAGCGGCTCACAGAACTCTTACTTGCATCAACTGCGTCAGTGTATTAAAGAATATGATACAGGATACAGATGGATAACCAGATACAGAAATACATCAAGCAAGATCTGGGAGGCTCTCTACTGCGGAAACTTCTGTCCCTGTAGAGTTAATGTGTATCCTCCTCTTGGTGTTCCAGCTTCCAGTCTGGAAGCTTTCTGGACCCCATGCTTTTGGGATTTATGGAGGCTTCCCTTTCTGATGGATGGAGCTGAAAATTCCAAGTTTTTAATCATGGCTTGGTCTTTCTTGTGACCAGCCACAAATCTAGTTGTCAAGCAGGAGCCCATTCAGCGTCACTTCCTTAGAACAGAAGATGCTTTTATCACTTAGGAAATTAAAAGGGTTTTAGGAATTCTGTGCCAGGAGTCAGGGACAGAGACCAATATATATATTTTCTCTTTTCTCTTTTCTCACAGCCCACCAACCCTGGTCTCTGGCCACTGACCCCTTCCATCAAAATGATACACAAGTTCAAAAGTACAAGTTCACATTACTGGAATCCAAAGTAGTCATTAAAAATCATTCCTGTCCGTCATCATATTGTATGAGACTGTCTCCCGGGGCAAGACCACTCAGGTTTGCAGGCTTTCATTCCATCTTCTCAAGTTCCAAAAGCAGGCATGTTCTCAGCAAACATATGGCTTCACCCTTTCAGGCATCTTACATAATTCAGCTGAGGCAATATCATGTCTTGTTCTGAGCCTCTTTCAAGGTGTTGATGTAATATGGGAATTTTTCCTTATTACATAATTCATTTATTCATTACTTTACTGTTAACTGCTATTATTCCTCCTTCTCTCTGTTTATACCCAAACTCTTTTGCCTTTGGAAGGGCTATTAGACTATGCTGGTCTGTACTGCAGGCAGTAGTACTAGTGTGGCCTGTACCTCCCCCTCAGTCCACTTCTGTTCAGATGAGGTAAGTTTACATAGTACAGAACTAGTGGGCTCTCTTAACCACCAAGCCATATAGCTGCCTTCACTGTTAGCCCCAATTTTGTCGGTGGGTTGAAGCCACATCCTGCCCCAATAGGCTCTTAGTAATTATGACAGATCAGAAATCAGATCAGATCAGAAACACAGTTGTACTTTTTGGATAGGATTATGCCTATTTTCAGCTCTAGCTGTAGCCCTGGTCCTGTGACCACTACATCAGTAAAAGAGACAAAAAAGTCGAGGTGATATGGGGAAGACAGAATGACTAGCATCCTTCCATACCCCAGTTCCCCAGATCCACCAGTAAAACAGAGATACATTGAGCAGGGAGACTCCTTTAGTCCCTCTTATTTTGACTGTAAGCACCCTCTGACTCATTTCAGTTCCATTCAGTTGCTCAGTCATGAACGACTCTTTGCGACCCCATGGACTGCAGCATGCCAGGCTTCCCTGTCTATCACCAACTCCCAGAGCTTGTTCAAATTCATGGCCATGGAGTCGGTGATGCCATCCAGCCATCTCATCCTCTGTCGTCCCCTTCTCCTCCTGCCCCCAATCTCTCCCAGCATCAGGGTCTTTTCCAATGAGTCAGTTCTTCGCATCAGGTGGCCAAAGTATTGGAGTTTCAGGTTATCAGTCCTTCCAATGAATATTCAGGACTGATTTCCTTTAGGATTGACTGGTTGGGGTTCTCAAGAGCCTTCTCCAACACCACAGTTCGAAAGCATCAATTCTTCAGTTCTCAGCTTTCTTTATGGTCCAACTCTCACATCCATACATGACTACTGGAAAAACCATAGCTTTGACTAGATGGGCCTTTGTTGGCAAAGTAATCTCTGCTTTTTAATATGGTGTCTAGGTTGGTCATAGCTTTTCTCCCAAGGAGAAAGCGTCTTTTAATTTCATGGCAGCAGTCACCATCTGCAGTGATTTTGGAGCCCAAGAAAATAAAGTCTCTCACTGTTTCCATTGTTTCCCATCTATTTGCCATGAAGTCATGGGACTGGATGCTATGATCTTAGTTTTTTGAATGTTGACTTTTAAGCCAACTTTTTCACTCTCCTCTTTCACTTTCTTCAAGAGGCTCTTTAGTTCTTCTTTGCTTTCTGCCATAAGGCTGGTGTCATCTGCATATCTGAGGTTGTTGATATTTTTCCTGGCAATCTTGATTCCAGCTTGTGCTTCATCCAGCTCGGCATTTTGCATGATATAAGTTAAATAAGCAGGGTGACAACACATAGCCTTAACATACTCCTTTCCCAATTTTGAACCAGTCTGTTGTTCCATGTTCAGTTCTAACTGTTGCTTCTTGACCTGCATACAGATTTCTCAGGAGGCAGGTAAGGTGGTCTAGTATTTCCATCTCTCGAAGAATTTTCCAGAGTTTGTTGTGATCCACATAGTCGAAGGCTTTAGTATAGTCAATGAAGCAGAAGTTTTTTCTGGAATTCTCTTGATTTTTCTATGGCCCAAGGGATGTTGGCAATTTGATTTCTGGTTCTTCTGCCTTTTCTAAATCCATCTTGAACATCTGAAAGTTCTCAGTTCATGTACTGTTGAAGACTTGCTTGGAGAATTTTGAGCATTACTTAGCTAGCATGTGAGATGAGTACAATTGTGTGGTAGTTTGAACATTCTTTGGTGTTGCCCTTCTTTGGGATTGGAAGGAAAACTGATCTTTCCCAGTCCTGTGGCCACTGCTGAGTTTTCCAAATTTGCTGGCATATTGAGTGCAACACTTTCAAAGCATCATCTTTTAGGATTTTAAATAGCTCAACTGGAATTCCATCCCTCCACTATCTTTGTTCATAGTAATGCTTCCTAAGGCCCATTTGACTTTGCACTCCAGGGTGTCTGGCTCGAGGTGAGTGATCGTGGTTGTCTGGGTTATGAAGATCTTTTTTGTATAGTTCTTCTGTGTATTCTTGCCACCTCTTCTTAATATCTTCTGCTTCTGTTAGGTCCACACTGTTTCTGTCCTTTATTGAGCCCATCTTTGCATGAAATGTTCCCTTGATATCTCTAATTTTCTTGAAGAGATCTCTAGTCTTTCCCATTCTATTGATTCTACTTAGCATGTCTAATTTCAGAGAAGGCAATGGCAACCCACTCCAGTACTCTTGCCTGGAGACTCCCATGGGCGGAGGAGCCTGGTAGGCTGCAGTCCCTGGGGTCGTGAAGAGTCGGACATGACTGAGCGACTTCACTTTTTTTCACTTTTCACTCTCATGCATTGGAGAAGGAAATGGCAACCCACTCCAGTGTTCTTGCCTAGAGAATCCCAGGGATGGTGGAGCCTAGTGGGCTGCCGTCTATGGGGTCGCACAGAGTTGGACACAACTGAAGCAACTTAGCAGCAGCAGAAGCATGTCTAATTAACGTTGCTTGAAGGGTGGATGTACATAGTTCCTGTTTTACAATATTAGAAAGGGAAAATATTCCCCAGGCAGATCCAGTGTCCATCCCCATAATACAATCAGGTAGAAGATACATAACCACTTCACATAAAACCTGTTCAAACATACCAATTCTCCTGCCAACTAGTACTGTAATTCCATAAACATTTACACTCCTAACTGTAGCCTCCACTAGGAGTTCATCAACAGATTTTGAGTTTTCAATACTAGGTAAGGGAAGTGTTCCCCAGCCAGACATAATATCCATTTCCAGGAAACATTCACATAAAGGAGACACAGCTTTACATGAATCTTGTTTGGACAGTCCCACTTTTATACTCTTACTGGTGTGCTCACTGTTCAATCCCTGGTCAGGAAGATCCCCTGGAGGAGGGCATGGCAACCCACTCCAGTGCTCTTGCCTGGAGAATCCCATGGACAGAGATAGGGTCCCATAGATTCAGACACAACTGAAGCAATTTAGCATGCAATCTAACTGAAGATGTCATGGTTTCACCAATAGGTTTTGGTACCAGAGTGCATGAGGAATCCTATATCACCTCTATGTGTGTCTGGGTCATATAACACCATCTGTGATTGTTCAATAGTGAACTGTGGGTCCTGTCTCAATGTAGATGTGCCCTTCCACTCAGCAGCATTCGAAATGAAAGACATAGCCCCTAAATTAGCCATTCTCAGCATCCATTTTAATAAAAGCGCTTCAGGAAGCTGATGCTGCTATGAGACGACCCCTTCACACTATACTCCCTGGTTTCAGTAGTTTGTTGGTTTTCCCCTCCCCCCACATCGACGACCTTCTTGCTAACCGAGGCCTTAGAGGTACTTTGTTGTCCTGACATCATTTTTCCCACTGTGGGCAGCTTTGAGGTTAGTGGCTGAAGTTCAGACCAACCCAAGTCTGAGGTTGGATGAACATCAAGTTCTGACCCAGCACTTTCTTTATTTTACCTATTACAGATAATGATGACCAAGAGATTATATGTTTAGTGTGCTTTTTATTATATGCATTTCCTTCTTATTAAATGAGTCAGCTCTTCAGGAGTCAGATTTATTCCCATCTCTAAATTCCGTTAGTAGAGACTTGAAGTTTAACACCATGGGTGACCAGGTAGCCATCCAGGGGTCAAAGGTTCATCGGACACTACCCTCTTATCCATTCTCTTCCCAAACCACATGTTTCCATGAGCCAGGCTGGTTCTAGCAAGTCCCACTTCACTGGCACCAACTAGAATTTGGAAAAGCCTCAGTTTTTCCCTTCCTATGTTTTTCTTTCCTGTGAGTCTCCTTTATTACTCACACAACACTTCATCCTGTCGCCAAATATGTGGAGGTTTTTCTCCATACTAATTCTCAGTCTGTGACACCAGCTGGATGTCCACAGTTTAACTCACTTTGGACACTACATAGTGTCAGACAGAGAATTGCTTGCTGTGGGGGGCAAAATCTCCACACACTTGGTGACCAGAGTGATGTGCTGTGTAAGAAATAAAAGAGACTCATAGGAAAGGAAACATACAGTGGGGAAAAAACGGGACTTTCCCTACATAGAAGAAGGAGAACTAAAGTTTTCCCTTTTTAGCACTTTCGTGCTCTCTCACATTTAATGAGAGAGAGTGTTCATAACAATGATATGAAGGAAGGGAGGCAGGAGAGAGATGGGTCCCAGGCTAAACAGTTTCTCTGCTGTAGACAGATACTCCAAAATAGCAGGAGTGAGAGAGGAGCTGGGCCTTGCCCAGATAAGAGATAAAAGACCACATATTCCTCATTCTTGAAGTCAGAGAAACTCCCCAACTATACATGTGCAGAAAGGCTCCTTGGAGGTCAAAAAGGGGGGGTCGCCACTCCAGAGTAAGTGATGTGACGCTTATCACCCATTGGCCTCTTCACTGGAATTCATCTTGGCCAAGGGGTGTGCACGCACACAAGGGAGGACCCTGTCATATCCCAAATACGGATGCAGAACCAGGCAAAGCAAAATGACTGGCCAGTAGAAACTTGGAAGAAACGTCGCATAAAACTGGCTCAAACTACCGCAAAGGTGTGACTTTCTCCCTGAGCCCGCCCATGTGTCTACCCACACGTACTGTACTTGTTTTCCTCCCAATAAACACTTCTCTTGTTTCAGTACTTTCTGTCTGTTGTGGGAATTCATTTCTACACAGCCGATGGGCCAGGGCCTTGTCACTGGCCACAGGTCCCTGGCGGTCTAGTGGCTAGGATTCAGTATTCTCACTGACAAGGCCTGACTTCAATCTCTGGCTGGGAACCGAAACTTGCTTCAAGCCACTGCAGGCCGAGGCCACCTGAGATAAGATGTGTTAAAGATGTTTTAAACCGTGTAAGGATGAAGAGACTTAGCTAAGCACATTTTACTTGCTTAAGATGGAAGAGTTAATTAATATCAAAAAAGAGTGCACGAGCCTGATCGTCTCAGGCTGTATCTAGTCTTACCAGGACTATACCTTATAACCTGAGGAAGCAGGCAAGACTGGAGACCTAAAGACTACAGACCCTGCAGTGACAGTATGCCTGGAGGGGTTCAAGAAACATCTGTGGATGGTAGGTCAGTCAGTCAGTCAGTTCAGCTGCTCAGTCGTGTCCGACTCTTTGCGACCCCATGAATTGCAGCACGCCAGGCCTCCCTGTCGGTAGAACCCCAAAATACTTTGTGTAAAATGATTGCTGAGGTCAAATGACCTCATCTTCTCAACAGTGTTAGGGGTGGAATTATCTGAGGAGGTAAGGGGTAGAGACAGTTTGGGGATACCATGTGAGAAAAACATTGGGAAGTTAAGAGAAAGGTGAGAATATTACCAAAAGAGCAGTGGAGACTTACTTGTGGTCGGATGATACACGTTTCTGGGGGACTAGACATGGAACAACAGACTGGTTCCAACTAGGAAACGGAGTACGTCAAGGCTGTATATTGTCACCCTGCTTATTTAACTTATATGCAGAGTACATCATGAGAAACACTGGGCTGGAAGAAGCACAAGCTGGAATCAAGATTGCCGGGAGAAATATCAATAACCTCAGATATGCAGGTGACACCACCCTTACGGCAGAAAGTGAAGAGGAACTAAAAAAGCCTCTTGATGAAAGTGAAAGAGGAGAGTGAAAAAGTTGGCTTAAAGCTCAACATTCAGAAAACGAAGATCATGGCATCTGGTCCCATCACTTCATGGGAAATAGATGGGGAAACAGTGGAAACAATGTCAGACTTTATTTTAGGGGGCTCCAAAATCACTGCAGATGGTGACTGCAGCCATGAAATTAAAAGACGCTTACTCCTTGGAAGGAAAGTTGTGACCAACCTAGATAGCATATTCAAAAGCAGAATTATTACTTTGCCAACAAAGGTCTGTTTAGTCGAGGCTATGGGTTTTCCAGTGGTCATGTACAGATGTGAGAGTTGGACTGTGAAGAAAGCTGAGCACTGAAGAATTGATGCTTTTGAACTGTGGTGTTGGAGAAGACTCTTGAGAGTCCCTTGGACTGCAAGGAGATCCAACCAGTCCATCCTAAAGGAGATCAGTCCTGGGTGTTCATTGGAAGGACTGATACTGAGACTGAAACTCCAATACTTTGGCCACCTCATGCGAAGAGTTGACTCATTGGAAAAGACTCTGATGCTGGGAGGGATTGGGGGCAGGAGAGAAGGGGATGACAGAGGATGAGATGGTTGGATGGCATCACTGACTCGATTCGCATGAGTTTGGGTGAACTCCGGGAGTTGGTGATGGACAGGGAGGCCTGGCGTGCTGCGATTCATGGGGTCACAAAGAGTTGGACACGACTGAGCGACCGAACTGAACTGAACTGAACCGAGAATGGGACCATGTTGGCTGACTACTCCAGAAGCTCTAATCTGAAAAGGGCCTAGAGGAGAAAGTGGGTATGGGATAAATAACCAAAGAATAAGGAGGTTTAAGGAGCTATGAAACGCAGTGTGAGGGCACCAGGGCAGTAGATGTTTGTGGGCTGAGAATGTGCTGAGTGTGAAAAGATATCAGAAATGGCTGATGGCCTGAATTCTCATTGGAGAGTCAGAAGTCTATCAGATGAAGTCAAATTAACAGAAAATGCATAAATTGGCTTGCTGCTGCTAAGTCGCTTCAGTTGTGTCTGACTTTGTACGACCCCATAGACGGAAGCCCACCAGGCTCCCCTGTCCCTGGGATTCTCCAGGCAAGAACACCGGAGTGGGTTGCCATTTCCTTCTCCAATGCATGAAAGTGAAAAGTGAAAGTGAAGTCATTCAGTCCTGTCCGACTCTCAGCGACCCCATGGACTGCAGCCTACTAGGCTCTGCCGTCCATGGGATTTTCCAGGCAAGAGTACTGGAGTGGGGTGCCATTGCCTTCTCTGATAAATTGGCTTACCTATCCTCAAAATGCCACCATCAGCAACTTGGATTATAGGCTCCCTTGTCCACATCTAGCAGGAAAAGTGTTTATTTCTCACAGAACTCATTATTGAAGAGTAATTGTACTATAGATAAAGAGGATGGGATGTGCGTCTTAGTTTGAGCCAATCAGGGCTACTCCTGAGGTTAGAGGTAGGATTAATTCTACTTAGACTTTATGGCTGACAAATTCAAGGTTTTGTGAAGTATGCCAAAGGAGATGGGAATGCTGAGGTGGCAACCCTCAAATGTTCTTACAAAGGATAAGATGGCAAAAAATGACAAAAACTGGGGGGAAGGATGGCATACACTTTTAGCAACTGGAGCAGATGTTAGGAGAGTTTCTACTCTAAAGGCATTTTCCTCTGAGTAGTTCCCACTCTGTGAGGTCAGATGAGACCCTGGACAGCCCAGAACACAAGGACCCTCCCCCCGTATCCCCACAGACCCCTGTCAGTGTGGGCTAGTCTCTGATTCTCCTCCCCTGTCAGGACCGGACTGTGCCAGTGCCTTTCCCTATGATCAGCCTCTGAGGAGGCGGAGCTTTCACACATCTGACCCCAAGGGCCAGTGGGTCTCTGGGAGAGCTGCCTGGAATTCACCCTCATCACACCTTATCTGGCTCAGGAGAATCACTCTTGATCTACTCATCACTGTTTCCCACCCAGATTTTCCCCTAAAGCAACTCCTTACGGGGAGCTATTTCCCTGAGTACACAGCGACCCTGACATATTAATCACATCATTCTGGGTAGAGGTGGTGGCAATCCTCCAACAAGAAGTTGAAGTTCCCTTTCTGGGTTGAATAACAAAATTTTCTTGGCTCTGAAAAGTCATGTCACTCCTCCCGCATTTCACCCCTGCCCCACCCCACCCCACTTCCTTTTAAAACTTGACTCTGTCCCTGACTCTTTGCAATACCATTGCTTAATGTCTTCCATCACACCCTCCTCCTCAGGACTCTAATACTTATGTAATTTAAGGACTTGGCAGCAAGAGACAATGGGCAGAGACTTCTTTGTGGCGTGGACACTGGTGGTGGCGAGGAGGAGGCAAAGGATGTTCTAGAACGAGTTTTCAATAGAGGAGGCACAGTCTCCGGGAAAAAAATTACACATTAAATTTGCAATCTGGAGAGGAAGTAGAGTTCTGAAATGAACTTTAATGGCTTCCAGATTTCATTCTCATAACCCTGATGCTAGACAGTTTCTCAAAGAGGCACAGTTGTTTTGATTAACTGCATAGAAAATGAAGCAGAGTCAATAAACTATTAGACTACGAGAATTCAACAAGTTTGTTGGCTACAAAATGAACACACAAAAATCGGTATCATCTACCACATCAGCAGTAATCACCTAGGAAACCTAAGAGGACATAGAATAAAAGCCTAAAGTACCTACAACAAGCCATAGAACAAATTCACATCATCTTTGTATGGAGAAACATTTAAAATTACTGAAGGACAAGAGGAGAACACAAATGAAGTATTTTGATAGTATAAAAATGACAGTTTTCCCCAAATCCTCCTACAAAATCCATGCAGCATCAATATACCAACAGGGTGGCTTTATAACTTGACAACTGATTTTTAAATTTACATGAGTACATAAATCTGTGGATAATTAAGGGAATTTTGAAAGAGACTGTCAGAATGCCTAACGCAGCTCAAAAGACTGAGTAGAGACTCACTGTACTTGATATGAAAAAATGATAGAAAGCTGCAGCAATAAAACGGTATTATTCTATCATCGGTATAGGATAGAAATAGCAGCATAAATTAATGAGTTGCTTAGTAGATAATCTTGGGTAAAGTGACTTACTGTGTACTGTAAAAAGAAATTTGGGTTGTAACTCACATAGTTACGAATTTCCAATAGAATAAATATTAAAAAGTGAAAGATTGAACTCCAGGCTGAGTCGGAGAACAGGCAGAACAGGGCTTTTGCTACCTTGGGGTGTGAAGGGATTTTTTAAATATAAGATCCTGAAAGCACAAAGCACGGTGAGAAACACAGATGAATCTGAGCCAATGAAAAGGAAAGACTTCGACACGGCACTGCACGGACAGCGTGAACAGCGACAGATAGGGGCGAGATACCGCAGCATCTAAAGCAAACGAGGGACTGATATTTAGATTCTGGAATGTACAAAGACCTTTCTTAAAAAACGGAGATATAATTGACATATGAGGAACTTCCTCAACAATAATCTCCCCCCCACCAAAAAAAAATAAATAAGAAAGCCAACTGGAAACCCAATAGGAAAAAAAGTGGGCAGAGAATGTGATTAGTCAATTCACAGAAGGAGAAAATGAGATGGCTAAAAATTTGAAGAGACGGTGAATCTTACTAGTAATTAGAAAAGTGAAAATAAAACTGAGATATCACTTCACATTTTTGAGTGGGAAACATTAGAAAGTAAGTTTAACTAAAATATAGAGAAATGGGAATACTCACGTCTTGTTGGTAGAAGTTCAAGTAGCTCAGCTTGGTGGGAAGCATCCTGGAAGTCCTTACGTAACTGTGTGTTCTGACTCAGCAGTCTTCCTAGCTATATGCCACAGAGAAACGAACACATAGGTCTGTTAGGAAACTTGTACCAGGATATTCAGGATAGAACTGTGTGTGATAGTCAGAACTGGATGCAGTCCAGATGTCTGTTGCCAAAGTATAGATTAATTTATGCTTGATTTACTTATGCAACATGGATCTTGTCAAGAAAGTGTCAATTATATCTCCGTTTTTTAAGAAAGGTCTTTGTATATTCTAGTCCACTGACTTTCGTAAGAGTTACTTTATTCACTCTGGAGAAAACGGTATATAGAGATAAGCTACTCTGCACTGTTGTTGACTGGTTTCTATAAACTGATATCCACTATTCCTTTGCTCTCCCCGTCTCTGTGTTTTATATCTTTTTAAAATCTCATACTATTGTTTTACTGAGGGTTGAAGAGAGTGAAATTAGATACGCTTATGCAATCTACCATCTTCATGTGTAACCTCTTCTTGCTGCTTGTCTTTAGCCCGTTCAGGCTGCTATTAACAAAATACCACAGACTCAGTTTGTAAACAGCAGAAATGTATCGCTTACCGTTCTGGAGAGTAAATGAAACCATAGAGATGTATATTCTAACATGGATGATTACACTGAAGCCAACTGTCATTATTTTAACATATCTTGGCAAAGATCCTTGGACGCAAGGGAAGAAAATTAAATAATAGATTTTTTAATGCAGAGGAAAACACAAACATTCCTTCAAAAGAGGAATTATCTCATATATGCATCCATATCTACATATATCTGAAAAGATACAGAATATGCTAGTATCTATTGTTTCTGGGGAAAACTACATGGCTGAAAGAAGGTTTTTAGACTTAGATTTTACTCTTTGCCCTTTCAAACTTTGCAATGTGTACATATTATTTATTTAAATAATGAAAAAAAATTCCTCTGCTTCAGAGTTTATTGTAGTAGGAAATGGCAGGCTGTTTTGCTTACTACAGCAACTGAAAAAATAGAATACTTTAAAATTATATATGATATAATATATTGCAGTTCTATATATAATACATACCGTGTGTACATGCTAAGCCGCTTCAGTGTTGTCTGACTCTGTGCGACCCAATGAACTGTAGCCCACCAGGCTCTTCTGTCTGTGGGATTCTCCAGGGAAGAACACTGGAGTGGGTTGACATGCTCTCCTCCAGGAGATTTTCCTGACCCAGGGATCAAACCTGCATCTCTTACATTTCCTGCATTGGCAGGTGAGTTCTTTACCACTACAGCCAACTGGAAAGCCCAATACATATAGTATTTTAATATAAATATAATATGTAAACCGTATGTAGTTTATGTAGTTGGAGAAGGCAATGGCAACCCACTCCAGTACTCTTGCCTGGAAAATCCCATGGACGGAGGAGCCTGGTGGGCTGCAGTCCATGGGGTTGCTAAGAGTCAGGCACCACTGAGCAACTTCACTTTCACTGTTCACTTTCATGCACTGGAGAAGGAAATGGCAACCCACTCCAGTATTCTTGCCTGGAGAATCCCAGGGACAGAGGCACCTAGTGGGCTACTGTCTATGGGGTCGCACAGAGTCGGACATGACTGAAGCGACTTAGCAGCAGCAGCCGCAGTTTATGTAGTAAACTGCAAATGTAATATTTTAAAAAGTTATTAGAGGGCTGTGAAGCAAAGAAGACTAGATGAATGAAAATTATATAGAGAAATAGCCTCAGGTAAGCTGAGATTGTTAGTTGTTCTCTTCCCTCTGAGAATTTTCTGAGTCTGGGACCAAGGTGAGAATTAGATATCAGGTCGCAAAGAGTTGGACATGACTGAGCGACTGAACTGAACTGAGGCAGAGTATTAAGCAGCAAAGACAGCACTTTGCCAACAAAGGTCCGTATAGATAGTCAAAGCTATGTTCTTTCCAGTAGTCATGTACAGATGTGAGAATTGGACCATAAAGAAGGTAGAGCACCAAAGAATTGATGCCTTTGAACTGTGGTGTTGGAGAAGACTCTTGAGAGTCCCTTGGACTGCAAGGAGATCCAACCAATCAATCCTAAAGAGAATCAACTCTGAACACTCATTAGAAGGACTGATGCTGAAGCTGAAGCTCCAATACTTTGGCCATCTGATGTGAAGAGCCAACTTATTGGAAAATACCCTGACGCTGAGAAAGATTGAAATCAGAAGGAGAAAAGGGCAACAGTCTGTCCATGAACTTGGGCAAATGCTGAGAGATGGTGAGGGACAGGGAGGCCTGGTGTGCTGCAGTCCATGGGGTTGCAAAGAGTCAGGCATGACTTGGTGACTGAACAATAACAACAAAGGCAGAGGAACCCTACTAAAGGAAAGAAGAACTAGTGGAACTTTTGATGGCCATACTGGTTTGTTGATAGATAAAACTCAATGGAACATCAAACAAACGGCTATTTCCCCACACACAACATTTGTTGAAAACTGGGTTACCGTGGGAGGCTGAGTGCTGAGATGAAAAGACAGAATGAGATCTGCAATGTCTCAGTGCTTGGCAGACAGGGTGCCAGAGAGACTGGCCTGCAGTAAGTACAAATATATATATCAGATTTTACTCTTGAGATCATTGATATCAGACTTGGACTAAATCTGACTAAAATTGTACCTATCCATCAGTTCAGTTCAGTTCAGTTGCTCAGTCCTGTCTGACTCTTTGTGACCCCATGAATCACAGCACACCAGGCCTCCCTGTCCATCACCAGCTCCTGGAGTTCACTCAAACTTATGTCCATTGAGTCGGTGATGCCATCCAGTCAATCTCATCCTCTGTCATCCCCTTCTCCTCCTGCCCTCAATCTTTCCCAGCATCAGGGTCTTTTCCAATGAGTCAACTCTTCACATGAGGTGTCCAAAGTACTGGAGTTTCAGCTTCAACATCAGTCCTTCCAATGAACACCCAGTGGAGAAGGAAATGGCAACCCACTCCAGTAATCTTGCCTGGAGAATTCCATGAACAGAGGAGCCTGGCAGGCTACAGTCCATGGGGTTGTAGAGTCAGGCATGACTGAGAAACTATCACTCACACTCATTCTGAATAGTGCCCTTCCTAAATACCATGGGGAATACAACAGTTTCTAGAGAAGCACTTTGAGCACTCAAAGCTTTGTTTTCTAATTGGTATTCCTCAGCCACTTGCCCACCAATTACTCCTATGGTTCTAGCATATATCTTCTGAGAATTAATAGTGAGCAATGTTTCGAAGCAAGGTTTCACACTTAACCGTGATTAATACAGTTTATGCCTGCATATGCTCTAGATTTGGAGGATGGTGATACATTTGATAGGAGATAGTATCTAGATTAGCCATTGTTATGTGCATTTTGATACATTTTTAGCTTCTCAATAAAAGGTGATTTCATCCTTCAGTGAATTCTTCACAGATTTTAAAAATAATGTATATGTGTAAATACACGTATTTTACTAGAAAGCAAGTATCTTTAAGGAATTCCAGGTGTATAACATTGCCCCGTAACTTTCTTCGTAAGTAAGGAGGCTAGATAAATGGTGCTTGATGATAATGTATTCCACCTCCTATTGGAAAATTAACATTATTTACCAAGAAGGAACTAGGGGAATAGGGGGCAGAGATTTGCATTGCTGAAGAGTCAAAAATCCACTGAAAATATTTTCTACATGCAAAAAGGAAACATGTATATTGAGAGCAAAGAGAAGAACAGTGAAGGTACATGATAAAGTTTTCTTTTAATGATGAAAACGTAATGGTTCATTAGTGTGTCTAGAGCTTAATTTCTTCTTCTTCTTTTTTTTTAGAGCTTAATTTCTAACAGGCAAGCTGGGGATTTTAGGTACAATGATCCAGTTTAGTTTCTCAAAGCCTAGCTGCTATAGCCACAAATAGGATCTCTTCCTATTAGACTGCTACTGCATTGAAAGGTTGCAGCTTCCTAGAGTTCTTTTTAAGAACAAACTATGGTTATTTTAAAGTTGTTGCTTTGAGGGAACCGAAGAACCTAAAATAGCCCCTGGCCAGTATGGCTCCGAGGTCTCAAGTATTATTTCTCTGGGAAACTTGGTACCTGGTACAGGAGTTTAAGAGTAGCATTGTCTTGCCTTAATTTCTGTGGGAATTTCAGGAAATAAACTATGATATGAGGAATTCAAAACAAAACAATGAACACCCAGGACTGATGTCTTTTAGAATGGACTGGTTGGATCTCCTCGCAGTCCAAGGGACTCTCAGGAGTCTTCTCCAACACTACAGTTCAAAAGCATCAATTCTTCTGTGCCCAGCTTTCTTTATGGTACAACTCTCACATCCATACATGACTACTGGAAAAACCATAGCCTTGACTAGAGGGACCTTTGTTGACAAAGTAATGTCTCTGTTTTTTAATATGCTGTCTAGGTTGGTCATAACTTTCCTTCCAAGGAATAAGTGTCTTTTAATTTCATGGCTGCAATCACCATCTGCAGTGATTTTGGAGCCCCCAAAAATAAAGTCAGCCACTGTTTCCATGTCTATTTGCCATGAAGTGATGGGACCGGATGCCATGGTCTTAATTTTCTGGATGTTGAGCTTTAAGCCAACTTTTTCACTCTCCTCCTTCACTTTCATCAAGAGGCTTTTTAGTTCCTCTTCACTTTCTGCCATAAGGGTGGTGTCATCTGCATATCTGAGGTTATTGATATTTCTCCCAGCAATCTTGATTCCAGCTTGTGCTTCTTCCAGTCCAGCGTTTCTCATGATGTACTCTGCATAGAAGTTAAATAAGCAGGGTGACAATATACAGCCTTGACGTACTCCTTTTCCTATTTGGAACCAGTCTGTTGTTCCATGTCCAGTTCTAACTGTTGCTTCCTGACCTACATGCAGGTTTCTCAAGAGGCAGGTCAGGTGGTCTGGTATTTCATCTCTTTCAGAATTTTCCACAGTTTATTGTGATCCACACAGTCAAAGGCTTTGGCATAGTCAATAAAGCAGAAATAGATCTGCTTTAGAAAGAGTTTGTCTCGAACTCTCTGGCTTTTTCAATGATCTAGGGCATGTACCTATCCATGACCCAGATTAATTCACAATTGGATTAAAGTGATCAACTCTTATCCTCTCTGCCTGACAGAAAAAAATAAAAGGGAAAAAAACCCTTTGGGAGGAAACATCTACTTCAGTTTCTATAGTTATTTTATTCAATGTCCATCATACAATAAAAATTAGGAGACATGAAAAGAAGGAAAATGTGACCATTAATCAGGAGAAAAAGCAAATGGTAGAAGCAGAAACAAAGGTAAGCCAATTGCTTATAGACAAGAACTTTAAAATAACTATGTTTATTATTTAAAGAAAATACAGAGAAACATGAAAAATAGATGAAAAGATGGAGCATTTCAGTAGAGATGTAAGAATCCATACAAAGATGCAAATGGACTTCTAGAACTGAACTCTTTGGATGGCTTTAACATCAAACTGGACAACAGAAGATGGGATTAGTGAACTCAAAGACAGGTCAATAGGAAATATCCAAATTGAAGCACACACATATGCAAACAGAGAAGGCAATGGCACCCCACTCCAGTACTCTTGCCTGGAAAATCCCACGGACGGAGGAGCCTGGTGGGCTGCAGTCCATGGGGTTGGGAAGAGTCTGACACGACTGAGTGACTTCACTTTGACTTTTCACTTTCATGCACTGGAGAAGGAAATGGCAACCCACTCCAGTGTTCTTGCCTGGAGAATCCCAGGGACGCGGGAGCCTGGTGGGCTGCCGTCTCTGGGGTCGCACAGAGTCGGACATGACTGACGCGACTTAGCAGCAGTAGCAGCATATGCAAAACATGGGGAAAAAGAGACTATACCAAAAACATTGCATTTGGTTCTAGTAGGAGAGAGGAAAGATAATGGACAAAAGTGATTTTGAAGAGATAGTGACTGAGAACTTTCCAAAACTGATGAATGACTCTATTTCCAGACTCAAGGAATTCTGCAAATCCCAAGCAGGACAAATACAAAGAAAACCACCCTTGTTCTTTTCTTTAAATTACTAAGTTCCTGAAAAATCAAAGTTCAACAACTAAAAATACAAGTTAAACATAAAAATCATAAAAACAGAAAAAAAAAAAGATGTTACTTTTAAAAGAGTACCATATTGAGAGAGTTAATTCTTAGGTAGGTTGATAAGGGGTCTGAATCCCTTAAGGAAGAGAAAAGGACAAGTGTTTCTTTTTTTTCCATTGGTTTGTCTTAGTCACATAAGACTTTTTTTCCTTTAAGCCCAGAGCTAAACATTACACAACAAAACAACTCATCTTGCTCAAGGGTATGTTTTTCCTTATAAGCTCTGTACTAATAGGCAGAAAAGTTATGACCAACCTAGATAGCATACTAAAAAGCAGAGACATTACTTTGCCAACAAAGGTCTGTCTAGTCAAGGCTATGGTTTTTCCAGTGGTCATGTATGGATGTGAGAGTTGGACTGTGAAGAAAGCTGAGCGCTGAAGAATGGATGCTTTTGAACTGTGGTGTTGGAGAAGACTCCTGACAGTCCTTTGGACTGCAAGGAGATCCAACCAGTCCATTCTAAAGGAGATCAGCCCTGGGTGTTCTTTGGAAGGAATGATGCTAAAGCTGAAACTCCAGTACTTTGGCCACCTCAAGTGAAGAGTTGACTCACTGGAAAAGACCCTGATGCTGGGAGGGATCGGGGGGCAGGAGGAGAAGGGGACGACAGAGGATGAGATGGCTGGATGGCATCACTGACTCGATGGACGTGAGTCTGAGTGAACTCTGGGAGTTGGTGATGGACTGGGAGGCCTGGCGTGCTGTGATTCATGGGGTCGCAAAGAGTCGGACATGACTGAAAGACTGAACTGAACTGAACTGAATGATTATATAACAACAATGTATCTTGCTGGAGGACATGTTTCTCCTTTTTAACAAGAACCTTCTGACTAATCTTGTTATATTAAGATTTGTGGAAGATATTGTGGAAGCGGGTCTGGTAAGATCTTTTTGTTGTTAGTTCGAATCTTGTTAATTTAAGATGCATGTTATAGGAGTGGGTCTGGTAAAAGTATATAAAAGGCCTTGATAAGACTGGCAAGGGGGTACTCTCTGTCCCCCTTCTAATGTCCATGTCAGAAGCTTTCTCTGCCCTTTTTCATTGTAGTAAAATGTCTGCCGCACAAAAGCTCTGAGTGATCAGGCCTGGTCCTTGGTCCCAAAGCTAAGTCTTCTTCTTCAGAGATCATGATTCCGACACCATTGTTAGCTGTCAATATGAACGATGTCTGGTTTTCCAACAGAATCCATGGAAGACATGTAATAGCATGTTTAAAATGCTGAAAAATAGAAGAAACACCTACCATCCAAGAATTATATGATCAGTGAAAGCATCCTTAATATGAAAGCAAAATAAAGACATTTTCAGACAAAACAAAAGCTGTACATTTCCAGGTGACTAAGAGGAGTTTTTTGGATAAAGGAAAATGTCTCCACATAGAAACAGGTATGTATAAGGAAAAAAATGACAACCTGCAAACTGACGCATATAAATACGAAATAACATTGCCTATTTTAAGTGACAATGATAACCATGTTTTGCGGTGGTTATAACCTACGGTGAAGTAAAATATATAACAAAAATAACACAAATGCAGGAAGGTAAGTAGAACTGAACTGTTAAGATTCCTGTGTAGTTCATAAAGTAGTTGTAAATATACTAAATTAAGTTAAGCTAAAAGAAACCAAGGATGCCTATTGTAATCTCTAGGATAACCACTAAAAGAATACTCCAAAAAGCAATAACTACAAAGTTAATAGAGGAGATGAAATTGAATAACAAAACATACAATCAACATAAGAGAAGACAGGAAAGAATAATAAGGAAATAAATAACAGATGGAGCAAGTAGAAAACAAACAGATAAACTTAACTGTGTGAGTAACCACAATAAGTGTAGATAGACTGTATACCCCAGTTAGAAAGCAAAAGTTGTCAGACCGGATCAATAAACAAACCTAAGACTCAACTATGTGCTCTTTACAACACACAAAATACACCTCAGGTGTTAAGACAGAGATTGGTTGAAAGTGAAAGGTCAGAAAATGACACACCATGCAGACATTAACCAAAAGACTGGTGTGCCAATATCATCTAAAACTGGGAAAAATACCTGTATATCCATTATTCAGTCAGTCCAGTCGCTCAGTCATGTCTGACTCTCTGCGACCCCATGAATCACAGCACGCCAGGCCTCCCTGTCCATCACCAACTCCCAGAGTTCACTCAGACTCACGTCCATTGAGTCGGTGATGCCATCCAGCCATCTCATCCTCTGTCGTCCCCTTCTCCTCCTGCCCCCAATCCCTCCCAGCATCAGGGTCTTTTCCAATGAGTCAACTCTTCACATGAGGTGGCCAAAGTATTGGAGTTTCAGCTTTACCATCAGTCCTTCCAAAGAACACCCAGGACTGATCTCCTTTAGGATGGACTGGTTGGACCTCCTTGCAGTCCAAGGGACTCTCAAGAGTCTTCTCCAACACCACAGTTCAAAAGCATCAATAATTTGGTGCTCAGCTTTCTTCACAGTCCAACTCTTACATCCATACATGACCACAGGAAAAACCATAGCCTTGACTAGACATTATTAGGAGACTGGATTTTAAAAATGTGATATATAATGTAATACTCATAGCAACAAAATAACTATATACTGATATCCTCAACAATATAATTGTTTTTAATAATCATTATGTGAGTGAGAGACGCTATACACAAAAGAGAACTTACCCTGTGCTTTCATGTATATGAAATTTCAAGAACTGTGATAAATATCAGAACAGTGTCTCCCTCTGGTGGGGAGTACAGATTGAGAAGGAGCAGGAGAGAACTACCTGCTGCTGCTGCTGCTGCTAAGTCTCGTCAGTCGTGTCCGACTCTGTGCGACCCCAGAGACGGCAGCCCACCAGGCTCCCCCATCCCTGGGATTCTCCAGGCAAGAACACTGGAGTGGGTTGCCATTTCCTTCTCCAATGCATGAAAGTGAAAAGTGAAAGTGAAGTCGCACAGTCCTGTCCGACTCCTAGCGACCCCATGGACTGCAGCCTACCAGGCTCCTCCATCCATGGGATTTTCCAGGCAAGAGTACTGGAGTGGGGTGCCATTGCCTTCTCCAGAGAACCACCTAGAATGCTGGAAATATTCTGTATCTTAACTTGAGTGGTGATTGCACAGGTGTATGAATATATACAAACTCACCAAGCTGTAAGTTTAATATTAGTTTAGTGCACCTTAAATCTCAATAAGAAGGGAAAATGAACAAAATGAAATTCCTTAAAAATTACAAATTCATATTTCTTTTCACTTAGCAATTCTTCCATGAATTTAATCTCTGGATATAGTTGCACATTTTCAAAATGATACTTGTACAGGTTATTCAAGTAGCATAATAGTAACAGATTGGAAGTAACCTAAATATTCATTCATAGAGTATTGCTGAAATAAATTATAAACATCTACATGGTCGAATACTATGTAGCTACAAAAAGGAATGAAGAAGATTATTTAAATTAATAAGGCAGGTATAGAAAAAAATATGTATAGTATAGTATCATTTGTATAAAGGGGGAGTATAGACATTAGGTAAACAGACGTGTTTAGGCTGTTCCTGGTTGGTTCTCATTATCCTTCACTTCTTATCATGGCACCTGACTCCTCATGTAGGAAGCCACAAAATCTTCAGTGTGTGCATCCATGACCCTCTAAGGCACTGTGTGGGAAATTTTGAACGTGTAGCAGCCTCTCTGCAAGAGTGGGATGTTTGAAACAATTGTATCAGATACTGGTACAGGATCTACTATAAACTTTTCTTAACAGGCAGACTTTATTCAAGCCATTTGAAAGGTTGATTAACCTTAGTATGTATATGAATGACTTAAGATTTGCCTTTCATCTGCAACAGAAATAGAATGATTCATCATAGTTTAATTTCTCTGAAATTCTAATACAATGCAATATTTGTCCTTTTTGTTTGTTTTCATAACTTATCATATACAGACCCAAAGGGCTGAATCAAATGGGAACTACATATGTCTGTAGATTATTTTAGCTTGACTCTAACTGAAATGAAATATCTTGTCTGGCACTATATAATCAGTTAATCCAGGATGACAAGTCTACAGAATGGGACATTAAAATAGCCCAGAATGAAAGGTAATATGTTATGCAAGCTGGTCATCAATTTTTAAAGTGTACAAGCATGGTTTCTGAGCTGCTGGGATAAGAATATTTGAACACACACACAAAACTCTATTCTTCTACACAGTGAGTACTTCTGACAGAGACGTGTGGTTTGTTCCCCCAACACTGACCAGTTCTCTGACACCAGCTGGGCGTCCTAAATTCAACTGAGTTCTGACACTATCAGCCTGGGGTTAGCCCAGACAGGTTAAGGGCTCAGTCCCACAAGACTGCCGTCCTCCGTTTCATATACCTATTGCAAGTCCAGGTCGTCACCTGTGGATCTGATCAACCAGTTATAAATTTAAAGTTCTCATAACTCCTTTCTCAAGTTTGAGAACTTGCTAGAATTACTCACTGAATTCAGGGAAACAGGTTGCTTACTGGATTATGGATTTATTATTAAAGGATGCAACTCAGAAGCAGCCAGGTGGAAGAAGTACATAGGGCAAGATATGCAGGAATGGGCTTGCAGTTTGACACTCTCTCCAGGTATATCACCTTCCTAGCACCCTCCATGTGTTCACTGACTCGAAAGGCTTTCTGAACTTCTCTAGTTAAGCTCATCTAATAAGCTTGACTGTAGCTTGATTTTTTTGATTTAAAGTATAGTTGATTTACAATGTTGAATTGGTTTCTGGTATACAGCAAAGTAATTGAGTTATACATTTATGTATGTACATATTCTTTCTCATACTCTTTTCCATTATGATTTATTACAGGATATTGAGAATAGCTCCCTGTGATATACAATAGGAACTTGTTATTTATTTCATACATTGTAGTTTGTATCTGTTAATCCCAAACTCCTGATTTACCCCTTCTCCACTCCCTTTCCCTGTGGTAGCCATTAAGTTTGTTTTCTGTGTCTGTGAGTCTATTTCTGTTTCATAAATAGGTTCATTTGTGTCCTATTTTAGGTTCCATATATAAAAGATGTGCTGCATGCTAAGTCGCTTCAGCTGTGTCCAACTCTTTGCGACCCTCTGGGCTGTAGCCTGCCAGGGTCCTCTGTGCATGTGGTTCTCCAGGCAAGAACACTGGAGTGGATTGCCATATCTTTCTCCAGGGAATCTCCCTGACCAGGGGATCGACTCCACATCTCTTAAGTCTCCTGCATTGGCAGGCGGGTTCTTTACCACTAGCACCACCCCAAAAGTGTTAGTTGCTCAGTCTGGTAAGATATATCATATGGTATTTATCTTTCTCTTTCTAACTTACTTAACTTAGCGTGATAATCTCTAGGTTCATCCGTGTTGCTCTCAATGGTATTATTTCATTCTTTTTAATGGCTGAGTAGTATTCCATTATGAATATATACCACATCTTCCAAACTCATTCAGCTGTTGATGGAGGTTTAGGTTGCTTCCATGTATTGGCTATTGTAAACAGCTGGGCATGCTTGATTATTTACTCAGTTTCCAACCCTCTCCAAAAGATAGCAGTGGGGAAATGGTAGGGGGCTGAAATGTCCAGGCTTCTAATTACAATATTCTTTCTAATGGCTGGAGAAGGCAATGGCAACCCACTCCAGTACTCTTGCCTGGAAAATCCCATGGATGGAGGAGCCTGGTAGGCTGCAATCCATGGGGTCGCTAAGAGTCGGGCACGACTGAGCAACTTCACTTTCACTTTTCACTTTCATGCATTGGAGAAGGAAATGGCAACCCACTCCAGTGTTCTTGTCTGGAGAATCTCAGGGACAGGGAAGCCTGGTGGGCTGCTGTCTATGGGGTCGCACAGAGTCGGACACGACTGAAGTGACTTAGTAGCAGCAGTAGCAGTTCTAATGACCAGGCCCCACCCTGAAGCTATCCAGGAGCCCACCAAAAGTTGCCTCAACAGAACGTAAGATGCTCCTATTATCCAGGAAATTCCAAGGGATTTAGGAGTTCTGTGACAGGAACCAGGTCTAAGGCCAAATATTAGAATAAAAGATGCTCCCAGGAAATTAGAAAGGTTTTTAGGTGCTTTGGCCAGTAGCCTGGAATGAAGACCAAAATATGTATTTCTTCTTATAATACAATATTTCAGAAACTATATGGAGTCTGTAAGATACTTGGCATAAGGAGACTGCGAATCTTTATTTTACAAGTCTTAGCACTAGCTATTAAGCCAGACAGACACCAGCCCTTTCTCCCACTTTTGGAAAAAGGGAGAAGGGGTCCATGCAGCCACAGTTCTCAAGAGAAACAGAGGGCAAAGTCTAACATCCAGCTGCTAGGTTGATCAGCACCTGAGGGAGGGCTGTGAAGGTTAAAGATGACCTTCAAGTAATTCCAAAATGCCACCCCCATTGAAAATCACTGAGTCGTGCTTTTGCGGGGAGTGGGTCACACCTCACAGCCTGCAGGAGCTTCATTTGCTGAGCAGGGAACAAACCCAGGCCTGGCAGTGAAAGTCCTGAGTACCAGCCCCTGGGCCTCCAGGGAGTTCCTTGATTTATACTTTAAAAAATTAATTTTTGCACTGAAACACACACAATATTTTAGACATCTTCTAAATCTTGAAAGATTATATTAGCACAGGCACAGCATTAATAATTATGAAACTTTCCCCCATTTTGAAATAGTTAAAATTAGAGTTTTAGGAATTCCAGTAATTTTACCATTTTTGGTCTTTCCACTGGTGGCTGTCACCAGCTGCTTCATAGGGAAGTCCAGAAGCACTCAATATTCTTACCCGGCTTGCAAAATCAGGGATGTTATTCATTTGTATTTCTTGTAAAATAAGAATGTATTTCTGTATAATAACTGATTAATTTTACTTGTAAGCCAATAAAATAAAATGAACAAACAAATGTGATGTGGTAACAATTAAATGTTTGGGAAATCAAATCCTAGTCTCTGTGACAGATGATAATAATCTCTACTATGCTAATAAGGAAGGAGACAGAGTATTTCATCAAGGTTGGTTATCTCCTTCAACTGCCTGGTTCTACCCTGTGTACAACTGGCTGAAGACTTTGATGCTCTGGTCTTTCCCTCTATACTCTGGTCCCATTAGTTCCCAGGTACCACCAGCAGCCAGTCCCCTACCTGTGGCAGAGTAAGAGACCAGCATAGGAGGGGGACTTGGTGGAAATGCCAGAAACACTGTTGGTTCTCCACCTCTTCCCCACCCAGACCCATTTGCACGCTGCAGCATTGACACAGATGGCCATAGGCTGAAGAGGTTGCCCTGCAGTAGCCTAAGAGGAGCAGAGATTAGGTTTGGCCAAGTGGCAGGAAAATCCAACAGGATGCTCTGGAGAGATGCATGCCCTGTTCAGCTCCTGCCTGCAAAGAACAGATTGGGAAGAAACAGTCGACTTCTACCCGACTGGCAAAGAAAAAGCAATCAATCGGGCGTAGGGGCTAGCTGGCCACCTGAATGGGAGGTACAGCGTAGGTGTCCAGAGTTCTTAGGCTGCTTGGTCAAGGCCCAGAACACTGGAAATGTTGATGGCACAGTATCAGGAGCTTAGTAATAAAGAAGAAAAATGGGTAACAAAACCAAGACAAACTCTAGCTGGGAAGTTTGAGAAAGAAGTCTTAATAACTAACGCACAAGTACACACCAGGAAACCCAACTTACCTCTTTGTAAGTTTACCCTGGTAATTTTGTACCAGGATCAGGTAAAAAATTATGGGGCTCAGAGCAAAATGAAAATGTGAAAAATGCTGTTAGAGGTAGTGAAACGTAACACTTTTTCCTTTTTCTCTGTGGTCTCTCTCGTGACTTGTTATGGTGTTTTTTACTTGCTATTTAATGTCTATGTAAAGAAAAATTAAGACTTTAAATAGCATGAATTTTATTTATTAACTTTATATCATGCAATGCCAGTTTTATATACTGACCAAGTTCTCACTGTTGTCCATTCCTTATCCTCTGCTTTTTCTTGACCTAACTTTAGTCAGGTTTCTCTAACAGGCCCTTAAACTTTGGACTGCCCCTGATGAGCATACAGAATATGTTCCTTCACCAACTTATCCTGAGAATCAGGGTAGACAGGGAGACACATTTCCTGGGAAACTGCTCTGATCCTGCCATCTATTTATACTCCCTTGATTCCTCAACTTCCCCTTAAAAGTTTCTGCTAAGCTCTACTTACTCCTCCCTCTGAAAGAAACACCCTTTTTTCTATTTAATTTTGAGATGCTTGCAGATTTCTGAGATTGGAACATTCTCCCTTTTCTCTTTGAAAAGTCTTTGCTTATCTAAGTCTGGATTTGTTTTTATTTGACAATACAAATATAAAATTCATATGTATATGAATTCAGCATAATTCATAGGCTGATCACTGAGACCCCCACTCCATATTTGATAGCTTCTATGGGCATATAACCTTTGTCTCTACTGGAATAGTGGAAATGCTGCACAAAACTAACTCAGCTGTATTTGTTTTATTTCTTGATACACACACGTTTGTGTGCTCAGTCACTTCAGTCATGTCTGACTCTTTGCGACCTTATGACTATAGCCCCCCAGGCTCTTCTGTCCATGGGATTCACCAGTCAGGAAGAGTAGAGTGGGTTGCCATTTCCTTTTCCGTAGGATCTTCCTGACCCAGGGATTGAATCCATGTCTCTTAAGTCTACTGTACTGGCAGGTGGGTTCTTTACCACTAGTGCCACCTGAGAAGTCCTGATACACACGTACTACCAACATTTTCTTTGGCTTGCTGATAAGTAAGGACTGAAAGGAAAAGGAACTATGAGTTGTTCTATCTTTTTTTTTTTTCTGTCATTGTCTTCAGCATAGTTCAGTTCAGTTCAGTCTCTCAGTCGTGTCCGATTCTTTGCAACCCTATGGACCGCAGCATGCCAGGCCTCCATGTCCATCACCAACGTCCGGAATAAGTGAAGTGAAGTTGCTCAATCATGTCCGACTCTTTGCAACCCCGTGGACTGTAGCCCACCAGGCTCCTCCATCCATGGGATTCACCAGGCAAGAATACTGGAGTGGGTTGCCATTTCCTTCTCCAGGGGATCTTCCCAACCCAGGGATCGAACCCAGGTCTCCCACATTGCAGGCAGATGCTTTAACCTCTGAGCCACCAACGCCTGGAGTCCATCCAAACCCATGTCCATTGAGTCGGTGATGCCATCCAACCATCTCATCCTCTGTCGTCCCCTTCTCCTCCTGCCCTCAATCTTTCCCAGCATCACGGTCTTTTCCAATGAGCCAGCTCTTCACATCAGGTGGCCAAAGTATTGGAGTTTCAGCTTCAACATCAGTCCTTCCAATGAACACCCAGGACTGATCTCCTTTAGGATGGACTGGTTGGATCTCCTTCCAGTCCAAGGGACTCTCAAGAGTCTTCTCCAACACCACAGTTCAAAAGCATCAATTCTTTGGCGCTCAGATTTCTTTATAGTCCAACTCTCACATCCATACATGACTACCGTCAAATTTGTTGACAAAGTAATGTCTTTGCTTTTTAATATGCTGTCTAGGTTGGTCATAACTTTCCTTCCAAGGAGTAAGCGTCTCTTAATTTCATGGCTGCAATCACCACCTGCAGTGATTTTGGAGCCCCCAAAAATAGTCAGCCACTGTTTCCCCATCTATTTGCCATGAAGTGATGGGACCGGATGCCATGATCTTAGTTTTCTGAATGTTGAGCTTTAAGCGAAGTGATATCAGAAAAGATATGATAGGATTCCCTGGTCACTTGTTTTTTTTTTAGTATGTCACTGCCTTTTTGCATTTAAAGCAAGTTCTGCTTTGAAGGGCAAGTGTGGCCTCTGGGCCAAGCAGGTCAGCTTATTCAGTCATAGAAGCAATGTGCCTACCTTATATTACTCATCTTAGGTCTTCGAACTCCCACTGCATAGTGGGTCCATCCAGAATTCTGTGTTCATCAAGCAAAGTAAATGCTATTAACATATACAGATGGGTGGCAAGGCAGGTGATAAGAATGTTGCTGATATCTGCTCATTGAGCAGGCTCCACTGTTCCATTGGACTCCAGTTATAGAATGCCTATTCAAAGATAGAATTATTTAAAATTTCAGGAACATTTTTCAGGATCCCTAAAAGTTCCTATTATTTGTTCGAGTGATTCCCAAGATTGTTTTCTAGAAGGTGCTGTCTGTCCTGGTACCCTTCACTGGTTGTGTGTGGTTAGGATTCAGCATTTTCACTGACTTGGCCTGTCAGGGAAGTGAGCTTTCTTTCTGACTACCTGCATTCTGCTGTTGCCATGGCTGCTGCAGCTTCTGCAGCTGAGTCTTCATGAGGCTTGCTTGCCCAAACCCCAAGTCATCCTGTCCTGAGGTATATACTTCTGAAGGGAACAAGGCGACAGTGAAGAGTGAAAAAGCCCTCTCTGCAGATACAGACTCCCTTACTTGTGCCTCACCCCACTGGGAATTACTGATTTCTGTGGCTTCTTGTCCCCCACCCTCAATGCACAATATAAGTAATTTCTACATAAAACAAGTGAGTTATTTCAAATGACTTACAACTGTGTTAAGGTTTGATTGACACAAGCATCGTTTTAGTAACAATGTAATTTTCCCTCTAGTTCATTGAAATCGTAAGAGCAGTTCCATTCAGAGATGTAGAGATCCCAGGTCATTTTACCAGATCCACTGTGGTTTCCACTGGTGCAGCAGCTGGGTGTTCCAAACTGCCCCACTAGGAAGTTGAAGCCATCCATTATGCTTCTGTATGTATTTTAGGAATAGAAAACCACACTTCATCCATTGGGTCTTTTGTAAAAAGAACACATTTCTGTATGGTAATTGGCTAGTTAACTTAACCTGTAAGACAGGAATTATAATAAAAAGATCAGAGATGATCTTATTAAAATGGCAACTTACGTGACAGCAGTCCTTAGCTCACAAGAGACGTCGTCCACAATTGTCAAAGTTGACTTCAGAATCTCCTGAAAGAAGTTTGAGAGGCTTGAAGATTTTACATGCCACTTGATAATCTGAAAATCCTGGAGTTCAGCATTGGCAGGCAAAAATCAAGAGCCATCTGGTCCCTTGCAGATCCAAAGATTGTGTGCAAGGCAAGCCTTGGCTATTAAAGAGGTGGTGGAAGCCTCAACAGCAATAAAATATTGGTGACCAGAAAGGAAATCCAGCTTCCACTAAAGGGGAATTGAACCCAGCCTGTGATAGTCAAAGCCCCAGGTCCTAGCCACTAGACTATCAGAGATTTTGGTCAAGGCTGAAGGCAGCACTTTGTGGGAAAAGATCTTACAAATGATTCAGATACATATTAGAAAACTTTCAAGGACATCTGAAGAATGCTTTGAAGTGGTGTGTGTGGTGGTACTGCAGTGACCACCATCTGGGTCAAAGGATGGAAGGGAACTTTAGTGGCAGAAAAGTTGGAAGAAAGATTGTGATCAGTCAAGCCAAGCAAGAAAAGGATAATTTTTCCTACAACACTTTTATCACTGACATTGACCATAGAGGTTTCTCTTTCTCTCTCTTTATTTCTTCTTTCCTCCCCTCCCTTTCTTCCTCCCTTACATTCCTAAAATCTGTATGTCTCTCTTGCTTCTGTAGTTTCCCCATGTTTGACTGAGGAAAACACGTCCTTTTTTTCCCTACTCTCCCCCTATAAGGATGATATTTCTGGTCTTCTCCACATTTCAGTCAATTAGGTTCAGTTGCTCAGTCATGTTCAACTCTTTGTGACCCCATGGACTGCAGCATGCCAGACTTCCCTGTCCATCACCAACTCCCAGAGCTTACTCAAATTCATGTCCATCAAGTCTGTGATGCCATCCAACCGTCTCATCCTCTGTCGTCCCCTTCTCCTCCTGCCTTCAATTTTTCCCAGCACCTGGGTTTTTTCCAATGAGTCAGTTCTTCACGTCAGGGGGCCAAAGTACTGGAGTTTCAACTTCAGCATCAGTCCTTCTAATGAATATTCAAGACTGATTTTCTTTAGGATTGACTGGTTGGATCTCTTTGCAGTCCAAGGGACTCTCAAGAGTCTATACCACAGTTCAAAAGCATCAATTCTTTGGCACTCAGCTTTCTTTATAGTCCAACTCTCACATCCATACATGACTACTGGAAAAACCATAGTTTTGACTAGACGGACCTTTGTTAGTAATGTCTCTGCTTTTTAATATGCTGTCTAGATTGGTCACAGCTTTTCTTCCAAGGAGCAAGCGTCTTTTAATTTTATGGCTGCAGTCACCATCTGCAGTGATTTTGGAGCCCCCCCAAAAAGTCTCACTGTTTCCATTGTTTCCCCATTTATTTGCCATGAAGTGATGGGACCAGATGCCATGATCTTAGTTTTCTGAATATTGAGTTTTAAGCCAACTTTTTCACTCACCTCTTTCACTTTCCTAAAGAAGCTCCTTAGTTCCTTTTCACTTTCTGCCATAAGGGTGGTGTCATCTGCATATCTGAGGTTGTTGATATTTCTCCCAGCAATCTTGGTTCCAACTTGTGCTTCATCCAGCCCAGCACTTCACATGGTGTGTTCTGCATATAAGTTAAATAAGCAGGGTGACAATACACAGCCTTGACATACTCCTTTCCCAATTTGGAACCAGTCTGTTGTTCCATGTCCAGTTCTAACTGTTGCTTCCTGACCTGTGTATAGATTTCTCAGGAGGCAGGTCAGGGGGCCTGGTATTCCCATCTCTTGAAAAACTTTCCACAGTTTGTTGTGATCCTCACAGTCAAAAGCTTTGGCATAGTCAATAAAGCAAAAGTAGATGTTTTTCTGGAACTCTCTTGCTTTCTCAATGATGCAGCAGATATTGGCATTTGATCTCTGGTTCCTCTGCCTTTTCTAAATCCAGCTTGAACATGTGGAAGTTCACGGTTCAAGCCTGTTGAAGCCTGGCTTAGAGAATGTTGAGCATTACTTTGGTAGCGTGTGAGATGAGTGTAATTGTGCGGTAGTTTGAACATTCTTTGGCATTGCCTTTCTTGGGGATTGGAATGAAAATTGGCCTTTTCCAGTCCTGTGGTCACTGCTGAGTTTTACAAATTTGCTGGTATATTGAGTGCAGCACTTTCAAAACATCATCCTTTAGGATTTGAAATAGCTCAAGTGGAATTCCATCCCCTCCACTAGTTTTGTTCGTAGTGATGCTTCCTAAGGCCCACTTGACTTTGCACTCCAGGATGTCTGGCTCTAGGTGAGTGATCACACCATTGTGGTTATCTGGGTCCTGAAGATCTTTTTTGTATAGTTCTGTGTATACTTGCCACCTCTTCTTTATATCTTCTGCTTCTGTTAGGTCCATACCATTTCTGTCCTTTACTGTGCTCATCTTTGCATGAAAGATTCCCTTGGTATGTCTAATTTTCTTGAAGAGATCTCTAGTCTTCCCAATTCTATTGTTTTCCTATGTTTTTCTTTGCATTGATCACTGAGGAAGGCTTTCTTATTTCTCCTTGCTCTTCTATGGAACTCTGCATTCAAATGGGTATATCTTTCCTTTTCTTCTTTGCCTTTAGCTTCTCTTCTTTTCTCAGCTATTTGTAAGGCCTCCTCAGGCAACCATTTTGCCTTTTTGCATTTCTTTTTCTTGGGGATGGTCTTGATCACTGCCCTCTGTACCATGTCAGGAACCTCTGTCCATAGTTCTTCAGGCACTCTGTCTATCAGATCTAATCCCTTGAATCCATTTGTCACTTCCACTGTATAAGCGGTCATAACGGATTTGACTTAGGTCATTCATACCTGAATGGTCTAGTGGTTTTTCCTACTTTCTTCAATTTAAGTCTGAGTTTGCCAAATTTACCCTTCCCCAATGCAGAGGGTCAATGGGACATGCCCTCCTCCAGTTGCACCCTCCCCTAGGCCTGGGAACAACCTGCACAAATGCCTGTATTCTGATTAGGCCTCTTCTCCCATCAGGACTGCTGAGGTGGACTGGGCCTCTAGTGTGTGCAGGCAGAGATGCACAGATGGCCAAAGGAAGTCTGTTTGCAGGGGTTTGAGAAGAGCTTGGACATGGAGGTGAGGTTTGCCCTTTCAGTGCAGAAAGGAGCTAGAGTGGATAGAGAGTCCTCCCTGTATCACCATGCTCAGGCACAGAACTATGAGGAGTTCCATAATTCTAAACGCAAAACTGGTCTCATAGATCCTTAGGAGAGTATTTTTGTCAAAGTAGGAAGAAAGATCTTATTTTATTTCACAGTTTACTAGCTTAATTTACAAGTTTAAAACATTTAGGTGTAACTATGTGGGCCTCCATCTGTACTCATTCACATAGCTGCAGATATTAGGGCATGCTGAAGTCTGTGACTTTCCAGGCTCACCCATGTATCAGGTTTTCAGTTCCTTGCCCAAACCCTTGGATCTAAGGTCCTTCTTTCCCAAACTTAGTCACCTTTCTCCACTCTTCCAACCAGGAACATTTTCCCAGGTTCTACTCCAAGCAAATTACAGAACCCTTGGAAATAAGTTCAGAATCTTTCCTACTCACCATATCCATTAGGGATCAAGTCCTTTCTCTTTTATCTCTTTGGCTTTCCCTCCAGTGAGAACACTGCCAAGTTCTTTGGTGAGTATTTTTACCTCAGTCGCTCAAGTAGTTGCCATGTAGTTTGAAGGTACAGGGCTAACAAATATACATTTTCCTCTTAAAACTGTATTCAGGATCATGTTTCCAATTTTCAGAAAGATCCCTTTAACTTGAGGAACACTCAGTATTTCTACTAGAAGTTAATCAGAGGAGAGAGAAAAGGGGGCCTGTAAAGTTTCTTGGATGTTGGACTGGATGGATGGTGCATTCGTCAGGTTCTCCTAGAAACAGAACCATTAGGAAATCTGTTGTTGTTGTTGTTGAGTCGCTAAAGTTGTATCTGACTCTTTGCAACCCCATGGACTGCAGCATGCCAGGTCTCCCTGTCCCTCATCATCTGCCAGAGTTTGTCCAAGTTCATGTCCATTGAATTGGTGATACCATTCAAACATCTCATCCTCTGCTGCCCTCTTCTCCTTTTGCCTTCAGTCTTTCCCAGCATCAGGATCTTTTCCAGTGAGTCAGTTGTTCACATCAGGTGGCCAAAGTATTGGAGATTTGTACCTATCTATACGTCTGTATTTAGAGAGAGAGAAGGAGATTATAAAGAATTGACTCATATGATTATGGATCCACAGCATGAGTTGGCAAGCAAGACACTGAGAGCTGATGGTTTGGTTCCAGTTGGAGTTTGAAGGCTTGAGAACCAGGAGAGCTAGTTCAAGGCCAATAGGCTCTAGCTGGGGAAAAGCTGATGTTCCATTCCAAATCTGAAGGCAGGAAAATCACAATTCCCAGTCTGACATCAGTTAGGCAGGATGAGTTCTTTCTTACTAGAGGGATGGCGATCTTTTTGTTCTATCTGGTCATCCAACAGATTGGATAAGGCCCATCCACAACAGGGAGAGCAGTCTGCTTTACTCAGTCTTCTGATTTAAATGTTAATCCCATGCAAAAACATTCTCACAGAAAGACTTAAAATAAAGTTTGACCAAATATCTGGGTACCTCATGGCCCAGTCAAATTGACACATAAAATTAACCATCACAGATGGTGACACCATTATACTAAGCACACAGAAGAAAAAGAATTCCCTTGGTTGGGCTATAGTTTAGGATAACTGCTTTTTCAGAGCATTTTTGTTTCTGCCCTATCTGGATGTAGTGCAAAGATGCTTTCATCTGGTTACATAAGAGGAATGAATTAAAAAAGAAGTCCCTTCTGGCAGAGAAACATCAGGGCTGGGTAATATTAATGGTAGGCTAAATACACCAACATACTGATTTACAGTTAAACCTACTGACAATTGGACTTCAGAGACCACACTGAATCTTGTTTGTTTTTAAGTGAAATTCACATAACATAAAATCAACCATTTTTCAGTGAACAATTCATTGGCATTTAATGCATTCTGAAAGTTATGTAACCACCACCTTGATCTAGTCTGAAACATTTTCATCATCCCAAAATAAAACCCCATATCCATATCCATTATTATTCCCCAATACTCTCTCCTTCCAGTCCTTGGAAACCATCGATTTACTTTCTATTCCTTTGCAGTTATCTATTTTAGATATTTCATATAAGTGGAACCACACATTTTGTGACATTTTGTGTCTGGCTTCTTTCACTTCTTTTTGGAGTTCATTCATATTGTAGTATATATCAGCACTTCATTCTATTTTATGACTGAATAAAATCCCATCACGTGTATTTACCACATTTTGTTTATATATTCATCCACTGATGGATATTTGGGTTGTTGCCACCTTTTGGCTGCTGTGAATAGTTCTGCTATGAACATTCCTGTACAAATATTTGAACATCTTTTTTTTACTCAATTAGTTCCGTCCCTTCTTTACCTTCCACGGTCTCCTGTCATGTCATTTCTCTACAAATGTATTTTTCTTTTGTTAAGATGCTATGTTGGCCCAAGTTGTAACCACTCCTTTGAATGACCCATCATGAGGTTTTTTCCTGTGTGATGTGTGCTACATGCATTCACAAACTGTCCTCCTCTTGTCAATCTTCTATTAGTGTAATTTTATAGTGCCCCAGCTGGAAAACCTAAGAGGGTACAGGAGAAAAGAAATCTTTTCCTCCTCTTCCCTGCCTGTCACAAAATATTAGAAAACAGAGGTGAACCAAACAACTAACTGCTCCATTTTCGCCTGGAATTTGGAGGAAATGTAAAAGCTTGAGACAGTTTCCACTCAGCAATATTTTTCAGAGAAAGAAGAGACTCCACGCAAAGATCGAACCCAGGCACTGTCAGAAAAACATGGTCCCAAGGGAAAGAGAAAACTAAGGCTGCGCCTACAGGACTCTTTATTAAGACAAAAGGAAAACTGAAACAGGGCCTCATAGACCCTTTCAGACAGAAAGAGGACACTCTGTCCTAAGGGCATGCCTCAAAGACTTTGCCTTAATGAGGCTTTTTAAAGAATATTAAGGGCCTTGGCCTCCACTAGCCTCACCAAGAGCCCAAAGTAAAAAAGGGCTTATCTCAAAGAGATTTGTGAGTGTGGTTTTTGTCCAATAAGTGAAATATATAATGACATATAAAAAACTCTTCAAGTCTTTAAAGGGAGTACATCAGCTTGAACTGAAAGGGATAGAGACAAAATTAAAAGAAGCCTTGGATCTCCAAATTTTGATGGACAGAAAGCAGGCTGGGGGCGGGGGGTGGGGGGGGGAGGATCAGCTGCAAATGCTATTCTTATGGAAGAGTAAGGATAACTCAGGGGATGATACTGAGAGGCAGATAATCATTCCCGGTGAGCAGCAGTGGGCCTTACAGAACTGGCAGCGTGTATCAGGCTGGATGTTAAAAGTACCGTGAACCAGTGATTGCTCTTGTGCCTCCAATTTCCCCCTTTTGAATGGCAATGGACACTAACCCAAGACCTTCCCAACACTGCATATGAAGTTACCATGGTGGCAAAAGAAGGGTGTTTTGTGGCTAAATGGTAGTAGAGACCTGTAGCTATTTTGTGTGGTAGCAGCCCCGACTTGTAACAGCCCACTGGCTGTGAGATTCTGTAGGAAAGCCACTCTCAAAGGATTTCCTTCCAGGGAAAAAAGGACAGGAATGTTTGTTTCACTGCAGATAACTCCTGCTGATTAGGATGTGGAAAACTAAGAAATATCTCTTACTAGACAATTGATTCATAGCATTCTGGATTAGAACGATGTCTAAAAGTAAGGTGGAGAAAAAGGAAGACTGGGACATCAGTAGCAGAATCTTTAATGATCCTGACTCAAAATTGTAAAGGCCTTGTGGGGAGGGGAAAATGGATAAACGGATCACTGTTTGGTGAGGAGTAAAAACTAAACTTCCAGTGCGGAGCACCTACTAGTGTATACAGAAGCAGAAATATATTATCCTACAAATGAAGCTTACCGAATGTTAGAAATTGATGTTACCTCAAAATATTTACTTGATAAACATCCATGAGCGGGAGTGAACCAACAACCTCTCACTAAAGAGCCAAACACACCAACGGGTTGCAAAATAGAAACCGAGGAGGCAAGCTCATTACTGCAGATTTTATGCAGAGATATTTCCACAAACACTACATTGCTCCTCTAAGACACCTGTTGCCTAGATTTCAAATTGCAAGTATGTCTCACCCAGGTGATTGTAATAATTTAAGTAAAAACTTAACCCAGAATACACGAGTCGCCCTATTTTCTGATCTCGGAGCAACCCTGGACTACGGGGCGCTAGGGTCCTGCCGGGGAGATGAGTGGGTTAAGGAGAGGAAAAAGAAACCATTCCTGCCTGGGAATCGACCCCAGACAGAGGCGATGATACCATCGAAACCTAACCACTAGAACACCAGGGAGCGTGGGGGTTCGGCCCTCGCCTGCTCCTGCTGAACCCAGCAAATCCATGCCACCCGCCCCGCGCCACCTTGCTGCCCACACCCGGCCCTTGCAAGTCCAGCCGCCCGCCGGCCCTGTCAGTCCGCCTGCCCTGGCGTGCCCTCTTGCATTCAGCCCCCTCAAAACACTGCGCGCGCCGGCAGCTTCTTGTACAAACACCAAAAGCCGCGGGGCCAGGGGGCTGGCTCCCCGCTCCCAGCTGTCTCTCCCGCGAATGCCCATGACGGGAGGGCGGTGGAACTCAGCAAAATTCAGGCCCTTTGCGTTGTCAGGGATCGAACCCGAGTCAACTGCTTAGAAGGGAAATATGTTCACTACTATACCACCATCGCTGCACAGCCAAGGGAGACGCCGGCACCGGGCTCAGCCCAGGCACTCTCGCCGACACTGCGGCATCCCTGCCAGGACGCCCAGTCAGCCGGAGGCTCTGCGAGCCAGCGCTACGCAGCTGCCGGGGTCCACGGGCCCGCCCGCCTCGGGCCGGCGCTCCCACGGCCTTCCGGCCCTCCGGCTCTTCGCTCCCCGCCGCGGCCCGCGACGCTTCCACCCTCATCCCCGGGGGGCAATGCGGGGTACGCAGCTTCCAGCACCCAGCTGGCCTAAGCCCGTCTCCACCCGGCGCTGGGCGAGGCCACTTCCCACGACGACAGGGGGACACGGGACCCACCCGCCTGCACGCGTCCTGGGGCTGTGCCGAGCCGCACGGCGGGAACGTCGCGAGCCTAGGACCCACTGAGGCAGCCACTGTGGGTGGGTGCGTGCGCGGGCGAGCCGCAAGATCCGGCTATGGTCGGGCGAGGGCGTGGGGTCGCCAAGGAGGGCCTCGCTCCACCGTGGCGACCGTGCGCCCGGCGACCACAAAGGGCTCAGGCAGGAGGGCTGCACGGGGAGAGGGGGTCGACGGTGGCTAGGCCGGGCACCACCGTTGGTGGCGCCATGGCGCCTCGCCCAAAGGCAGAGGGAGGAGACGAAGGGACCCTGGGGGCCTGGCGGCAGGACAGAGCGGACACCAAAAACGGTGTGTGGCCTCCCCGTCGGGGAATCGAACCCCGGTCTCCCGCGTGACAGGCGGGGATACTCACCACTATAGTAACGAGGATGCCAGCAACCGTCCTGCCGCCCGGCCGCTCCAGGCTCTCGGGCTGCCTGCCGACGCGTCCCCCTGCCCTGCACGGGCCCCCGGCCACCGCGGGTCCGGACCCAACCGCGCACCCAACCAACCGCCTCGCTCACAGCGGCAGCCCGCCACCCCGACAGGGCCCCGGACCCCCGGGGCACTGGACACTCCCCAGGGCGCGCCGCCTCTTGCCTCCCACGCGGGCATTCCGCCGGGAGAAGGGGGCCCGAGAAGGCAAGCGAGGCTGCGAGGACACGGTGGGCGCGCGCCGGCCGGCGTCGGGCCAGGAGAGGCGTGGCTGGGGAGGGGCCGGCCCGCCCACGGCCCGGCTGGGTCCGGGGAGCGACCGGCGGCCGAGCCAGGCGCCTCGGCCGGCCGCCGCGCGCCGGCTCCGTCGACACCCACCCCGGACGGCCGCCTGCCTGCCTGCCTGCCTGGCTGGCGCGGCGCGGCGCGCGGCCCGCCAAGGGCGCCGGGGCTCGCGCCGCGTCGGGTCCCAGCCAGGCGAGCGGCCACGCGCCCAGCCAGGCCCGCCGTCAGGATGGCCGAGCGGTCTAAGGCGCTGCGTTCAGGTCGCAGTCTCCCCTGGAGGCGTGGGTTCGAATCCCACTCCTGACAAGCCAGTCTTTTGGCCAGCCTGACAAACGCACCCGTCCTCCCGGCGCCACTGCCTTTCTCCACACACGCCCTCCCCCCGCCACCTGCACCCCACCCCAGGAACCTTCAGTCCTCCTCAGCGCATCTTTCCTCCCAAGATGGCTGAGGCTGCAGCTGCTGATTTTCTGACTGCCACTTGCCCACCCCCGCCGAAACACGCCCACCCGCGCTCCCACCCACGCCCACCCACGCCCATCCACGCCCACGGCCGCGCTCCAGCTCGCCCCGGTCCACGCCGACTCAAGCAGCCCCGCGGCGGGTGGCAAGCCTTCTTCGCTTCGCCGGCGCTCCGACCTCTGCCTGGGGAACGGCCAACTCGCTGTCGTAGCCTTGCTTCAACGTCCGCAGCGGCCGCTCTCCCTCTGGACGGCGTCCTGTCCTCCCCGCCCGCCCCGCCGGCCCGCCTGCGCTCTACAGCCACAGGGAGACAGCCGAGCCCCCGCCTTGCCTTGGCCGGGCTACACCTGCCTGGCGCCCGCCCGGCACGCGTGCCACCCAGCCTTCTTGCTGGCCAGCGAACACCGACCTTCCTTGCACGAGTCCGTCCCTGGAAGCGTGCTCCTCTGGGGAGGGAGCGGAAGCCCTGCGTGCCCGTGCAGCCCACCCACAGGCGCCCGGCCGGCGACCCCGACCTCGGCGCCACCGCGCCCGTTACTGGGGGAAGACGCTGCCCGGGCCGGAGCCAAGCCCGACTTGGCGTGGTCCCTGCCTCAGCCGGCAGTCCCCGAGCCGGGAGCCGCTCTGCCAAAGGGCCCCTCCTCACCACCACCACCCTGTCAGAGCCGGACCCCGGGAGCGCTGTCGGCCAGAGCGCAGGAGCCAGGCTCACACGCTTTTGGGTCCCTGGGCATGAGCGCCGCTCGGGGGGAGGGGGGTCGGCAGAGGAGGGGCTCCAGGGCGTCGCGCTCCCGCGCTCGCGGTTCGCGCACAGCCCGAGCCCCGCATCCCGGCCCCCACCCGCTCTCGCACGCCCTACCCCGGCCAGGCCGGAAAGTCAGCACGCCAGAGGCACTTTGGGTCGAGAACCGGCACGTCGCGAGACCGTCTGCGCGCGGCCGCAGCGACCACACAGCGCCTGCACCTGACAGGGATCCCGGCGCGGGGCAGACCGCGTGGACTGCCGGCCCCCTCAGACGACACCGAGAGGCTCGCGGCGGCCGTGGTCGGCGCAGAAGGCGCGGGACGGGCCGAGTGGGCCCGCGTTCCGCCGACCCGGGGTCCCCCCGAGACCGCCGCGCCCTGGGGTCGTGCATGTGCCGGGATCCTGGCTTTCAGGTAGCCCGCCCGTCGTCTCCTGCTACGATGGAGCAGATAGATGCCCATGGGCGAGCAGTAAGCAGTGAGGGGCCGGTGGCGGCCAGGGCCTCTGGGGCAGCGTCGGGGGACACTGGCCACCGGCGCATGGGTGGTTCAGTGGTAGAATTCTCGCCTGCCACGCGGGAGGCCCGGGTTCGATTCCCGGCCCATGCAGCTATAGCGTCCCTTTTTGGTCCCGCAGTGCAGCCCAAGAGCCCAGCTAGGTCTGCCCGCACAAACGCGCTCCAGGCAGCGCTCCTGCAAACGCTGGTTGCTACCTGCTGCCCGCTGCCTCTCCCATGCAGACCCGACGACCCCTCCCCACGCCACCCATAAAAGGCCTGCTGCCAAGCCTCCGTGGCATGTAACACAGCGGGCTCAGCAGCCCGTGCGCCTCACCGCAGCATCACCCCTGCCCCAAGAGCATCACCACCTCAGATACACCCTCATCATCCCCCTACACCCTATACGCAATTTAAGAGGTAGAAAACTATCTTAGGGGAAAGGCAGGGTAGGAACGCATTGGGAATCAGATCAAGAGATAAGAAATGCTATACAAACAGTAGATAAGCAACAAAGCTTTCCTATGTAAAATGAGAACTATATCCATAACTTGCCTTAACTTACACTGGAGAATCACCTGGAAAAGAACGGGGGACTGAGTCACTTTGCCGACCACGGACCGGTTCCTCGCCGGGCTGGGGGGCTGCCGCTGTGACCGAGGCGGTTGGTTTGGTGCGCGGTTGGGTCGGGACCCGTGCTGGGCAGGAGGAGGCGTCGGCAGGCAGCCCGAGACCGGCCGGGCGGCAGAACTATCGCCACCGTCCTCGTTAGTATAGTGGTGAGTATCCCCGCCTGTCACGCGGGAGACCGGGGTTCGATTCCCCGACGGGGAGGCCACACACCCTTTTTGGTGGCCGCGGTCGCTCTCTGTCCTGCCGCCAGGCCCCCAGAGGCCCTTCGTCTGGTCCCGCCGCCTTTGGGCGAGGCGCCAGGGCGCGGTGCGCGGCCTAGCCACCGTCGACCCCCTCTCCCCGTGCGGGCCTCCAGCCCGAGCCCTTTGTGGTCGCCGGGCGCACGGTCGCCACGGCCGAGCGAGGGCCTCCTTGGCCACCCCACGGCCTTGCCCGACCAGAGCCGGAGCTTGCGGCCCGCGGGGCCGCCCGGCCGCCCACGCACCCACTCCCACTGGCCGCCTGAGTGGGCTCCTAGGCTCGCGACGCCCCCGCCGTGCGGCTCGGCACAGCGCCGCGACGCGTGCAGGCAGCTGGGTCCCGTGTCCCCAAGTCGTCGTGGGAAGTGGCCGCGCCCAGAGCCCGGTGGAGAAGGGCTTTGGCCAGCTGGGTGCGGGAAGCTGCGTGCCCCGCGTTGCCCGCCGGAGGTGAGGGCGGAGGCGTTCGCGGGCCGCGGCGGGGAGCGAAGGGCCGCAGGGCCGCAAGGCCGTCGGGCCGGTGGACCACGGCAACGGCGTAGCGCCGACGCGCATGGGGCGCCGCGCGGCTGCTGGTGGCGCCGGCGGCGGCGCAGAGCCTCCGGCTGACGGGGCGTCTGGGCAGGGATGCGGAGGCGGTGGCGGCAGGGGCGGCAGGGGCGGCGGCGGCGGCGAGATTATGCTGGGGCGAGCCCGGGGCCGGCGTCCGGCGGCCGCCCGGGCTGTGTAGCGTTGGTGGTATAGTGGTGAGCATAGCTGCCTTCCAAGCAGTTGACCCGGGTTCGATTCCCGGCCAACGCAGCGGGCCGACCTTTTGCTGAGCTGCACCGCCCTCCCGGCACGGGCGATGGCGGGGAGAGAGAGCTGGGAGCGGGGAGCCAGCCCGCTGGCCCGCGGCTTTTGGCGTGTGTGCGAGAAGCCGGCGGCGCGCGCAGTGTTTTGAGGGGGCTGAAAGCAAGACGGCACGCCAAGGCAGGAGGACTGACGGGGCCGGCGGGCGGCTGGACTTGCAAAGGCCGGGTGTGGGCGGCAAGGTGGCGCGGGCGGGTGGCATGGAGGCGCTGGGTTCAGCGGGAGCAGGCGAGGGCCTTGCCCCGACGCTCCCTGGTGGTCTAGTGGTTAGGATTCGGCGCTCTCACCGCCGCGGCCCGGGTTCGATTCCCGGTCAGGGAAGCCTTTCTTCTTCCTCTCCGGAGGCCTGCCACCTGCCGGGGTCCTCGCCGGCGACCCTCCCACCTTTACCCTTTTAGCCTACGCAATGGCAACCCACTCCAGTCCTCCTGCCTGGAAAACCCTATGGACCGAGGAGCCTGGGAGGCTGCAGACCATGGGGTCGCTAAACGTCCCATAGGACCGAGCGACTTCACTTTCACTTTTCACTTGCATGCATTGCAGAAGGAAATGGCAAGCCACTCCAGTGTTCTTGCCTGGAGAATCCCAGGGACGGGGGAGCCTGGTGGGCTGCCGTCTACGGGGTCGCACAGAGTCGGACAGGACTGACGCGACTTAGCAGCTCAGCACTGCGCCAGAGGCCCCCGGGACCCTGCACCTCCAGCCCAAGCACGATTCAGGCCACCTCCGCCGTCCCCCGGGGCAAACCTTTGTTGGCCGCAGTGGCAACCTCGCGCCGCTTTCACCACGACCGGCCTGAGGCCTCCCATCCCCCGCCTCCCTCCCTCCTGAGGTGGCTGCGCCACCTCCTGGTGGCGGCCGTGAAGCTCCAGGGCTTGTGCTGGTTCTCCTGGTGTCGGGGGGGCGGGGGGAGGGGGGGCGGGGGGCGGGGCCGGTGAGGAGGTGGGGTGGGATAGGGCGGGGTGGGGATAGGGGCGGGGGTAGGGGCGCGAGCTGTGGTGGTCGCCAGCGGGGGCCAGCAGCGGCAGGGGCGGTGGCCGCAGCCGAAGGTGAGCGAGGGGGATGTGCCTCGGAGAGTGGGGGCCAGTGGCCACGGACACGCCTGCCTCCCCATGTCCCTCATGCCAGCCCCGTCTCTGGGCGGCTTGGCCACTGCGCGCCAGGTCCCGGGCTGGCTGTGACTCCCGTATGGTGCTGCTGTCTCCGAGAGGGTTCTGGTCTTGAGTGGGCTCTGGGAGGCGGACCACGGCGCCCGGGAGGCATCGGGATCAGTTCAGTCGCTCAGGGCACTGCAGCAGCCAGGCTTCCCTGTCCATCACCAACTCGCGAGGCTTGCTCAAACTCATGTCCGTCCAGTCGGGGATGCCATCCAAGCCTCTCGTCTTCTGTCGGGTCGTCCCGGTCTCCTCCTGCCTTCCATCAGGGTCTTTCCCCGTGAGTCAGTTTTGCGGGTCGGGTGGCCAGAGGATTGGCGTTTCGGCTTCAGCCTCAGTCCTTCTAATGAATATTCAGGACTGATTTCCTCGAGGATGGACGGGTTGGGTCTCCTCGCAGTCCAAGGGACTCTCAAGAGTCTTCTCCAACACCGCAGTCCAAAAGCATCAATTCTTCGGCACTCATCCTTCTTTATACTCCACCTCTCACATCTGTACGTGACCGCTGGAGAAACCGTAGCTTTCACGAGACAGACCCTCGTCACAGACCTCGTCTCTGCTTTTCGACATGCTGTCTAGGTTGGTCATAGCTTTTCTCCCAAGGAGCGAACGTCTTTTCATTTCGCCGGCGCGGCCGGCGTCTGCAGTGCTTTGGGGCAGCCCCCCCAAATGAAGTCTTTCCCGCTTTCCGTTCTTTCCCCGTCTATTTGCCATGAAGTGATGGGACGGGATGCCATGATCTTAGTTGTCTGAATGTTGAGTTTGAAGCCAACGTTTTCACTCTCCTCTTTCACTTTCCTCAAGGGGCTCTTTAGTTCTTCTTCGCTCTCCCCGAGGCAAAGGGGTGAAGACGGATGTGGACCTGTGCCTCGAATCCCACCACCGCTTAGTGGAAGTGAGAGAGCTCGCAGATCCGGGGGGGCGGGCCGGCCCGGCTGGGCAAAGCTAGCCCACCGGCCTGGAGGCGGCAGATGCGCTCGAGGCAGCGATGCCTGCCAGGGAGGACTACCCAACCATCAGGGTGTTTCCCTTGCCTGACCACAGCTCTCAATCCTACCGGACTGAGGCAAGATTTCCCCAGGCCTCCCTCCCCCACTCGTAACCAAAGGTGGGCACTGGGGCGCCCTCACACCCACACCCACCCACACACCCACCCACCCACCCACCCACACACACACACACACACGCACAGCGCCCTGTTCCCCGCACCCCTCCCCTAGTTATGACATCTACGAGTTTCCCATTCTCATCCAACTGTCTATCCAGGATCCACTCCATCCCTCTCGCCAACCTGTCATTGTCTTCCCCTAGGAACTCTCCCCGAGGGTAATCGCCCACCACAGTCTCCCCTTGGGCCAATCTCGAGGTCGTCTTTCCCCAAAGGGTTTCATTCCACGTCCGTTCAAGGACTGTGTCCTTCGGAGGGGAAGTGGACGGCCGACCAAGGGCACCAAAGTGCAGCGAGGGCGGCACAATCGGGTGGGATGGCGCCGAGTCCCCTATGGGAAAGGAGCCCCCGTGGCCCGACGTGTGCTTGCCGTGGCCAAAGGAGGTTTCCTTGAGGCCCCTGCCGGGGCCGTGGGCATCAGCGTGCGTGGGGGAGAGTATGGGACGAAGGTGCTTGGGGCCATGGCTGGTGGGCGCCCCACGTGGATCAGGGACCTGGGCAGAGCGATCATCGCAGGGAGAGGGGGCGGCGGCGAGCTGAGGGGCTGGCAGGCAGGCCCAGGGGTGCTTGGGTGGAGTCTTCCTGGAGGGCCAGCATGAGGGGATGGGTGGGGCTCGAGGGAACCTGGCCGAAAGATCGGCAGGCCGCTCGAGCAGGCCCTCTGCAGGAGCATGGGCGAGGTGGCAAAGCCCTGCCAGGCGCATGTGAGAGGCTGGGATGGATCTGTGGGAGGTAGGGGTGGGCGTAGGGTCGGGGTGGGTCCGCGGAGCCGGAGGGAGGCCCGCACTGGTGAACCTCAGGGCAGGGCAGGCCAGGCCAGGCCAGGGCAGGACGTGGGAGGGGTGGCCCGAGCTCCAGGGCGTTGGTGGCGGGGCCGGGGCGGGGGCGGATGGGTCCGAGCCTGGAGTTGGAGGGAAAGGCAGAGGGCAGGCCGTGACAGTGATGGGGCTGTGGCATGAGGAAGATGGTGGGGGAGCACTCCATTCATTTGGGCGGGGTGGCGGGTGAGCGGGCGAGCCACACTGGTGCGCGGTGCTGCAGGCTGCTCAGGCTCAGCGGTGGGCTGAGGACGCAGGCAAGCCAACGACAGAAACGGGGTCCCAGATGGGGGCCAGACCTGGTCCGAGATGGGTGGGCCCCCCTTACCGCCCCAGAGACCAAAGTCACCACTCATCAGGAGCAAATGTCCAGTCTCGGGTGTGACATGGCTGGGGGCACACGGTGGGATGGGGAGTGGTGGTTGGCCGCTCGGGTGGCTGAGATTTCACGAGGACCAAGGAGAGCTCCCATGTGACCGAGCACAACCGTCCCTCCAGGGTACACACCCGCAGAGGGCAAACCTCGGGGAGGTCTGAGGGTGCCCACACCGCCACGGACACGGCGACACTGTTTGCCATGGCCAAGACACGGAGCAAACCCCAGCGCCCATCCACACGTGGCGGGCCCGAGAAGAGGTGGCACAGATGTAGCATGGAACCATCACTCAGTCATAAAGAAATAAGTCAAGTGTTGCCACTTGTCACAAGCAATGATGGACCTAGAGACTCTTACACTTGGTGAAGCACGTCAGACCGCGTTGGACAAAGGCATGTGGAACGTGTGAAAGAATACAAAACGGAGCTATTTGCCGAGGAGAAACCCACTCACGCAGAAAACCACCTTAGGGGAACGCCAGCGGAAAGGCAGCGCTGGAGGGATGCGTGTGCAGCTGGGACGAACAGATACGCAGGACCCTGGATAAAGGGAGAAGCGCCAAGGTGATCCAGTTCAACACAGGGAATAAGCGTCAGTACCCTGGAATCCCCTCGAGTGGACAAGAATCTGAAAACATACATGAAATCCAAAATCCCGTGTACAACACGGGAAACAGAATCACTTTGCGGTCCATCGGAAACGAGCACAATATTGGAAACCCACTGTGCTTCAGCAACAACCGTGACTCCGACAATGGAATCGGCTTTGCAGAAGAAACGAAATCAACAGGCAAGTAAGTCGGCCGGGAACAGACGAGCTGTCCCAATCCCACCCTGGGTACATACCCGTGAGAGCCGCAACTCTTCATTCGGAAAGACACATGCAAACCCCACGGTCATAGCAGCACTGCTTGCCATAGCCGAGACGTGGAGGAAACCCTAGTGCCCATCCCCAACGGCTCACCCGCGTAGGTGCCATACCAGAGACAGGGAGAGAATGGGATGGCACTGAGCCGTCCACGCGAGTGCATTAGTGTCACTGGCAGCAACAGCGGAAGCTGGAGCTGCGCAATATTACCCTTGGTGAGGGAAGTCAAACAGGCAGGGTCACAGATGGGTGGAATCTTAAGTGTTGTACAAATTCACCCCTGTGGCAACCAGCGACAGACTCTCAGACTCGGGAAAGCAGCCTCGGGCTTCCCAAGGGCAGAGTCACGGACGGAGGGATGGATGAGGAGCCGGGCTCAACGGATGTACCGTACCAGTACTGCGTAGAAAGGAGAGGAGCAACAAGGAGACACGGAATACTACAGGGAATGAGATCCCGTATCCTGTTCACCTGTAACGGAAACCGATCTGAAACCCTCATCCCACCTGCACAGGAGGGAATCACAACGCTGTACAGCGGACACGGGCACCAGGCTGTAGTTGTACACTTCCAGAACAACAACTGCCACTCCGGGGAAGTCAATCAGTCGAGGATCGGTCCACCAGTAGGACAAAGAAGAGCTCACATGATGATCCAGCAGACCCAATCCCGGCTACTCATCGGGAAAAGACAACACGCCCAATGGGAAGAGAGGCGGGCATCCCCCAGGGTCATCGCAGCCCTCGGTGCCGTAGCCGAGACGTGGGAAACCCTCACGTGCCCGTCGGCCCGTGGCCGGCACGAGAAGGTGAGGCAGATACGTACCGTGGAATATGACGCAGCCATCAAGTAGGAGCGGCCATCGCCATGGGCCGCAACGCCGGACGGACCCACAGAAGGGTCCACTGCCTGAAGTGAGTCGGGTGGAGAGGGACAAAGCTCTGTGGACTCGAACAACGAATACCAGTGAATCTGTGTGCAAAGGGGAAACCGACCTTGAGACGGAGAAAACGTGCATAGGGCTAGCCAAGGGGAAAGGCAGGGGAGGGACGAAGTTGGAGTCGGATCAAGAGATAGGAAATACTGTACTTACAGTCGATGAGCAACAGAGCTTTCCTCTGTAGCATGAGAACTGTATTCGTGTCTCGCCTTAACCTACACTGGAAAATCACCTGGAAAAGAACAGGGGACTGAATCACTTTGCCGAGCACCTGAGACTAACCCAGGACTGTAAAGCAGTTCTCCTCGTGTTGGAAGAAGCAGAAAGAGGAGCAGGCCCTGGCCTGGGGTAGGGGGTGGGGGGAGGCAGGCCAGTGCGCCAAATGCAAAGGCAGGTTCCTGGACAGCCTGGGATTTGGAATGGCTCAGGGAGGACCTGGGCGTGGTGGGGGGGGGTGTGCAAATGGGGGAGGTGGGGAGCCGGGTGGGGGTGGGATGGGGGTTGCGTTTGGGGAAGTAGGGGCACGGTGAGGGTGCAGGCTGAGGTGGTGGTGCTCTTGGGGGCAGGGCTGATGCTGAGGTGAGGCGCGCAACAGGGTTTCAGGGGCATGGGGTGGTGTTTGAGGTGGTGAGGCCGTCCCTGTTGGAGACCCATTTCTGCCGAGGGACGGGAGCTGGTGGACTTCTTTGGAACTCCTCCTGCAAGACGCTGGTCCAGGGACCCTCCAGGCGAAAGGGAGGTATGCTTGCCAGATGTGGCAACTTCCTTGCTCCTGACTGTGCAAACGTAGTGTGATTGATTCTCGGAGTGTGGGGAGAGTGAGGCAGGGAGCTTGGAGACGGACCTTGTGAAAGGTGAAGAGGTGGTGCGGGCGGCTGCCAGCCGTGGGCTATTCCTTCCAGTGCAATCCCTGAGCCCCTGGCTGGGTCCGGGTGAGGAAGCGGGCAAACACAAGAAAGGCGCCTGGACGCACGGGCGGCTGAGCCCGCAGGGCTTGGGGCCACGGAGGCTTGGCAGCAGGGCCTTTTCTGGGTGGGGTGGGGGTGGGGTGGGGTGGTGGGCGTCTGCGTGGGAGAGGCAGCGGGCGGCACGTAGCAGCCAGCGGTTGCAGGAGCGCTGCCTGGAGCGTCTTCAGCCGGCAGACCTAGCTGGGCTCTGGGGCTGCACTGCGGGACCAAAAGGGGACGCTGCGGCTGCATGGGCCGGGAATCGAACCCGGGCCTCCCGCGTGGCAGGCGAGAATTCTACCACTGAACCACCCATGCACCGATGGCCAACGCCGCCCGACGCTGCCCCAGGGGCGCTGACCGCCACCCGCCCGGCACTGCTCACTGCTCGCCCGTCGCCCGTCGGCATCTATCTGCTCCATCGGAGCAGGAGACGACGGTGGGGAGCGGGGAGAGGGGGCGACCTGAAAGCCAGGATCCGGGCACGTGCAGGACCACAGGGCGCGGCGCTCTCGGAGGGTCCCACTCGGCCCGTCGCGCGCCTTCTGCGCCGACCACGGCCGCCGCGACCCTGTCGGTGTCGCCCGAGGGGGCCGGGAGCCGACGCCTCCTGCCCGGCGCCGAGATCCCTGTCAGGTGCAGGCGCAGGCGCTGCGTGGTCGCTGCGGCCGCGCGCCGACGTTCCTCTCAGCGACCGCCGGGTCCCGACCCAAAGGCGTGTGAGCCCGGCTCGTGCGCTCTGGCGGGCCGCGCGCCCGAGGTCCGGCTCTGACGGGGTGGTGGTGCTGGTGAGGAGGGGCCATTTGGCAGAGCGGCTCCTGGCTCGGGGACTGCCGGCTGAGGCAGGGAGCGCGCTCTGGAAGGGCTTGGCTCCGGCCCGGGCAGCGGCTTCCCCGGGAAGGTCGGGGGCGCCGGCCGGCCGCCGGTGGGCGGGCTGCACGGGCACGTAGGGCTTCTGCTCCCTCCCCAGAGGAGCACCCTTCCCGGGACGGACTGGTGCCAGGAAGACCGGTGTTCGCTGGCCAGCAGGAAGGCTGGGAGGCACGTGTCCCTGGCGGGCGGCAGGCAGGTGTGGCCCGGCCAAGGCCGCAAGGCGCAGAAGCGTCGAGGGCACGCAGCAACCCCCCTGGCGGGCAAGGCTGGGGCTCGGCCGCCTCGGTGTGACTGGGGAGCGCAGGCGGGCCGGCGGGGCGGGTGCGGAGGACAGACAGGGTGCCGGCCGGTGGGAGAGCGGCCGGGGGCGGACGTGGAAGCAAGGCTGCGAGAGCGAGTTGGCCGTTCCCCGGCAGAAGTCGGAGCGCCGGCGACGCGAGGAGGGCTTGCCAGCCGCCGCGGGGCTGCGTGCTTCGGTGCGGCCGGGGGCGGGGCGTGGCCGTGGGAGTGGGAGGGTGGGCGAGGGTGGGCGAGGGGGAAGCGGGGAGGCAGGAAAACCAGCAGCTGCAGCTGCAGCCAGCTGGGGAGGAAAGATGCGCTGAGGAGGACTGAAGGTTCCTGGGGTGGGGGTGCAGGTGGCGGGAGGCAGGGCGTGTGTGGAGCAAGGCAGTGGCGCGGGGAGGACGGGCGCGTTTGTCCGGCGGGCCAAAAGGCTGGCTTGTCAGGAGTGGGATTCGAACCCACGCCTCCAGGGGAGACTGCGACCTGAACGCAGCGCCTTAGACCGCTCGGCCATCCTGACGGCGGGCCTGGCTGGGCGCGTGGCCGCTCGCCTGGCTGGGACCCGACGCGGCGCGAGCCCCGGCGCCCTTGGCGGGCCGCGCGCCGCGCCGCGCCCGGCAGGCAGGCAGGCAGGCAGGCAGGCAGGCGGCCGTCCGGGGTGGGTGTCGACGGAGCCGGCGCGCGGCGGCCGGCCGAGGCGCCTGGCTCGGCCGCCGGTCGCTCCCCGGACCCAGCCGGGCCGTGGGCGGGCCGGCCCCTCCCCAGCCGCGCCTTTCCTGGCCCGACGCCGGCCGGCGCGCGCCCACCGTGTCCTCGCAGCCTCGCTTGCCTTCTCGGGCCCCCTTCTCCCGGCGGAATGCCCGCGTGGGAGGCAAGAGGCGGCGCGCCCTGGGGAGTGTCCAGTGCCCCGGGGGTCCGGGGCCCTGTCGGGGTGGCGGGCTGCCGCTGTGAGCGAGGCGGTTGGTTGGGTGCCCGGTTGGGTCGGGACCCGCGGTGGCCGGGGGCCCGTGCTGGGCAGGGGTCGCGTCGGCAGGCAGCCCGAGAGCGGCCGGGCGGTAGGACGGTCGCCGCCGTCCTCGTTAGTATAGTGGTGAGTATCCCCGCCTGTCACGCGGGAGACCGGGGTTCGATTCCCCGACGGGGAGGCCACACACCCTTTTTGGTGGCCGCGGTCGCTCTCTGTCCTGCCGCCAGGCCCCCAGAGGCCCTTCGTCTGGTCCCGCCGCCTTTGGGCGAGGCGCCAGGGCGCGGTGCGCGGCCTAGCCACCGTCGACCCCCTCTCCCCGTGCGGGCCTCCAGCCCGAGCCCTTTGTGGTCGCCGGGCGCACGGTCGCCACGGCCGAGCGAGGGCCTCCTTGGCCACCCCACGGCCTTGCCCGACCAGAGCCGGAGCTTGCGGCCCGCGGGGCCGCCCGGCCGCCCACGCACCCACTCCCACTGGCCGCCTGAGTGGGCTCCTAGGCTCGCGACGCCCCCGCCGTGCGGCTCGGCACAGCGCCGCGACGCGTGCAGGCAGCTGGGTCCCGTGTCCCCAAGTCGTCGTGGGAAGTGGCCGCGCCCAGAGCCCGGTGGAGAAGGGCTTTGGCCAGCTGGGTGCGGGAAGCTGCGTGCCCCGCGTTGCCCGCCGGAGGTGAGGGCGGAGGCGTTCGCGGGCCGCGGCGGGGAGCGAAGGGCCGCAGGGCCGCAAGGCCGTCGGGCCGGTGGACCACGGCAACGGCGTAGCGCCGACGCGCATGGGGCGCCGCGCGGCTGCTGGTGGCGCCGGCGGCGGCGCAGAGCCTCCGGCTGACGGGGCGTCCGGGCAGGGATGCGGAGGCGGTGGCGGCAGGGGCGGCAGGGGCGGCGGCGGCGGCGAGATTATGCTGGGGCGAGCCCGGGGCCGGCGTCCGGCGGCCGCCCGGGCTGTGTAGCGTTGGTGGTATAGTGGTGAGCATAGCTGCCTTCCAAGCAGTTGACCCGGGTTCGATTCCCGGCCAACGCAGCGGGCCGACCTTTTGCTGAGCTGCACCGCCCTCCCGGCACGGGCGATGGCGGGGAGAGAGAGCTGGGAGCGGGGAGCCAGCCCGCTGGCCCGCGGCTTTTGGCGTGTGTGCGAGAAGCCGGCGGCGCGCGCAGTGTTTTGAGGGGGCTGAAAGCAAGACGGCACGCCAAGGCAGGAGGACTGACGGGGCCGGCGGGCGGCTGGACTTGCAAAGGCCGGGTGTGGGCGGCAAGGTGGCGCGGGCGGGTGGCATGGAGGCGCTGGGTTCAGCGGGAGCAGGCGAGGGCCTTGCCCCGACGCTCCCTGGTGGTCTAGTGGTTAGGATTCGGCGCTCTCACCGCCGCGGCCCGGGTTCGATTCCCGGTCAGGGAAGCCTTTCTTCTTCCTCTCCGGAGGCCTGCCACCTGCCGGGGTCCTCGCCGGCGACCCTCCCACCTTTACCCTTTTAGCCTACGCAATGGCAACCCACTCCAGTCCTCCTGCCTGGAAAACCCTATGGACCGAGGAGCCTGGGAGGCTGCAGACCATGGGGTCGCTAAACGTCCCATAGGACCGAGCGACTTCACTTTCACTTTTCACTTGCATGCATTGCAGAAGGAAATGGCAAGCCACTCCAGTGTTCTTGCCTGGAGAATCCCAGGGACGGGGGAGCCTGGTGGGCTGCCGTCTACGGGGTCGCACAGAGTCGGACAGGACTGACGCGACTTAGCAGCTCAGCACTGCGCCAGAGGCCCCCGGGACCCTGCACCTCCAGCCCAAGCACGATTCAGGCCACCTCCGCCGTCCCCCGGGGCAAACCTTTGTTGGCCGCAGTGGCAACCTCGCGCCGCTTTCACCACGACCGGCCTGAGGCCTCCCATCCCCCGCCTCCCTCCCTCCTGAGGGGCTGCGGCTGCTGGCCCTGGTGGCGGCCGTGAAGCTCCAGGGCTTGTGCTGGTTCTCCTGGTGTCGGGGGGGCGGGGGGAGGGGGGGCGGGGGGCGGGGCCGGTGAGGAGGTGGGGTGGGATAGGGCGGGGTGGGGATAGGGGCGGGGGTAGGGGCGCGAGCTGTGGTGGTCGCCAGCGGGGGCCAGCAGCGGCAGGGGCGGTGGCCGCAGCCGAAGGTGAGCGAGGGGGATGTGCCTCGGAGAGTGGGGGCCAGTGGCCACGGACACGCCTGCCTCCCCATGTCCCTCATGCCAGCCCCGTCTCTGGGCGGCTTGGCCACTGCGCGCCAGGTCCCGGGCTGGCTGTGACTCCCGTATGGTGCTGCTGTCTCCGAGAGGGTTCTGGTCTTGAGTGGGCTCTGGGAGGCGGACCACGGCGCCCGGGAGGCATCGGGATCAGTTCAGTCGCTCAGGGCACTGCAGCAGCCAGGCTTCCCTGTCCATCACCAACTCGCGAGGCTTGCTCAAACTCATGTCCGTCCAGTCGGGGATGCCATCCAAGCCTCTCGTCTTCTGTCGGGTCGTCCCGGTCTCCTCCTGCCTTCCATCAGGGTCTTTCCCCGTGAGTCAGTTTTGCGGGTCGGGTGGCCAGAGGATTGGCGTTTCGGCTTCAGCCTCAGTCCTTCTAATGAATATTCAGGACTGATTTCCTCGAGGATGGACGGGTTGGGTCTCCTCGCAGTCCAAGGGACTCTCAAGAGTCTTCTCCAACACCGCAGTCCAAAAGCATCAATTCTTCGGCACTCATCCTTCTTTATACTCCACCTCTCACATCTGTACGTGACCGCTGGAGAAACCGTAGCTTTCACGAGACAGACCCTCGTCACAGACCTCGTCTCTGCTTTTCGACATGCTGTCTAGGTTGGTCATAGCTTTTCTCCCAAGGAGCGAACGTCTTTTCATTTCGCCGGCGCGGCCGGCGTCTGCAGTGCTTTGGGGCAGCCCCCCCAAATGAAGTCTTTCCCGCTTTCCGTTCTTTCCCCGTCTATTTGCCATGAAGTGATGGGACGGGATGCCATGATCTTAGTTGTCTGAATGTTGAGTTTGAAGCCAACGTTTTCACTCTCCTCTTTCACTTTCCTCAAGGGGCTCTTTAGTTCTTCTTCGCTCTCCCCGAGGCAAAGGGGTGAAGACGGATGTGGACCTGTGCCTCGAATCCCACCACCGCTTAGTGGAAGTGAGAGAGCTCGCAGATCCGGGGGGGCGGGCCGGCCCGGCTGGGCAAAGCTAGCCCACCGGCCTGGAGGCGGCAGATGCGCTCGAGGCAGCGATGCCTGCCAGGGAGGACTACCCAACCATCAGGGTGTTTCCCTTGCCTGACCACAGCTCTCAATCCTACCGGACTGAGGCAAGATTTCCCCAGGCCTCCCTCCCCCACTCGTAACCAAAGGTGGGCACTGGGGCGCCCTCACACCCACACCCACCCACACACCCACCCACCCACCCACCCACACACACACACACACACACGCACAGCGCCCTGTTCCCCGCACCCCTCCCCTAGTTATGACATCTACGAGTTTCCCATTCTCATCCAACTGTCTATCCAGGATCCACTCCATCCCTCTCGCCAACCTGTCATTGTCTTCCCCTAGGAACTCTCCCCGAGGGTAATCGCCCACCACAGTCTCCCCTTGGGCCAATCTCGAGGTCGTCTTTCCCCAAAGGGTTTCATTCCACGTCCGTTCAAGGACTGTGTCCTTCGGAGGGGAAGTGGACGGCCGACCAAGGGCACCAAAGTGCAGCGAGGGCGGCACAATCGGGTGGGATGGCGCCGAGTCCCCTATGGGAAAGGAGCCCCCGTGGCCCGACGTGTGCTTGCCGTGGCCAAAGGAGGTTTCCTTGAGGCCCCTGCCGGGGCCGTGGGCATCAGCGTGCGTGGGGGAGAGTATGGGACGAAGGTGCTTGGGGCCATGGCTGGTGGGCGCCCCACGTGGATCAGGGACCTGGGCAGAGCGATCATCGCAGGGAGAGGGGGCGGCGGCGAGCTGAGGGGCTGGCAGGCAGGCCCAGGGGTGCTTGGGTGGAGTCTTCCTGGAGGGCCAGCATGAGGGGATGGGTGGGGCTCGAGGGAACCTGGCCGAAAGATCGGCAGGCCGCTCGAGCAGGCCCTCTGCAGGAGCATGGGCGAGGTGGCAAAGCCCTGCCAGGCGCATGTGAGAGGCTGGGATGGATCTGTGGGAGGTAGGGGTGGGCGTAGGGTCGGGGTGGGTCCGCGGAGCCGGAGGGAGGCCCGCACTGGTGAACCTCAGGGCAGGGCAGGCCAGGCCAGGCCAGGGCAGGACGTGGGAGGGGTGGCCCGAGCTCCAGGGCGTTGGTGGCGGGGCCGGGGCGGGGGCGGATGGGTCCGAGCCTGGAGTTGGAGGGAAAGGCAGAGGGCAGGCCGTGACAGTGATGGGGCTGTGGCATGAGGAAGATGGTGGGGGAGCACTCCATTCATTTGGGCGGGGTGGCGGGTGAGCGGGCGAGCCACACTGGTGCGCGGTGCTGCAGGCTGCTCAGGCTCAGCGGTGGGCTGAGGACGCAGGCAAGCCAACGACAGAAACGGGGTCCCAGATGGGGGCCAGACCTGGTCCGAGATGGGTGGGCCCCCCTTACCGCCCCAGAGACCAAAGTCACCACTCATCAGGAGCAAATGTCCAGTCTCGGGTGTGACATGGCTGGGGGCACACGGTGGGATGGGGAGTGGTGGTTGGCCGCTCGGGTGGCTGAGATTTCACGAGGACCAAGGAGAGCTCCCATGTGACCGAGCACAACCGTCCCTCCAGGGTACACACCCGCAGAGGGCAAACCTCGGGGAGGTCTGAGGGTGCCCACACCGCCACGGACACGGCGACACTGTTTGCCATGGCCAAGACACGGAGCAAACCCCAGCGCCCATCCACACGTGGCGGGCCCGAGAAGAGGTGGCACAGATGTAGCATGGAACCATCACTCAGTCATAAAGAAATAAGTCAAGTGTTGCCACTTGTCACAAGCAATGATGGACCTAGAGACTCTTACACTTGGTGAAGCACGTCAGACCGCGTTGGACAAAGGCATGTGGAACGTGTGAAAGAATACAAAACGGAGCTATTTGCCGAGGAGAAACCCACTCACGCAGAAAACCACCTTAGGGGAACGCCAGCGGAAAGGCAGCGCTGGAGGGATGCGTGTGCAGCTGGGACGAACAGATACGCAGGACCCTGGATAAAGGGAGAAGCGCCAAGGTGATCCAGTTCAACACAGGGAATAAGCGTCAGTACCCTGGAATCCCCTCGAGTGGACAAGAATCTGAAAACATACATGAAATCCAAAATCCCGTGTACAACACGGGAAACAGAATCACTTTGCGGTCCATCGGAAACGAGCACAATATTGGAAACCCACTGTGCTTCAGCAACAACCGTGACTCCGACAATGGAATCGGCTTTGCAGAAGAAACGAAATCAACAGGCAAGTAAGTCGGCCGGGAACAGACGAGCTGTCCCAATCCCACCCTGGGTACATACCCGTGAGAGCCGCAACTCTTCATTCGGAAAGACACATGCAAACCCCACGGTCATAGCAGCACTGCTTGCCATAGCCGAGACGTGGAGGAAACCCTAGTGCCCATCCCCAACGGCTCACCCGCGTAGGTGCCATACCAGAGACAGGGAGAGAATGGGATGGCACTGAGCCGTCCACGCGAGTGCATTAGTGTCACTGGCAGCAACAGCGGAAGCTGGAGCTGCGCAATATTACCCTTGGTGAGGGAAGTCAAACAGGCAGGGTCACAGATGGGTGGAATCTTAAGTGTTGTACAAATTCACCCCTGTGGCAACCAGCGACAGACTCTCAGACTCGGGAAAGCAGCCTCGGGCTTCCCAAGGGCAGAGTCACGGACGGAGGGATGGATGAGGAGCCGGGCTCAACGGATGTACCGTACCAGTACTGCGTAGAAAGGAGAGGAGCAACAAGGAGACACGGGATACTACAGGGAATGAGATCCCGTATCCTGTTCACCTGTAACGGAAACCGATCTGAAACCCTCATCCCACCTGCACAGGAGGGAATCACAACGCTGTACAGCGGACACGGGCACCAGGCTGTAGTTGTACACTTCCAGAACAACAACTGCCACTCCGGGGAAGTCAATCAGTCGAGGATCGGTCCACCAGTAGGACAAAGAAGAGCTCACATGATGATCCAGCAGACCCAATCCCGGCTACTCATCGGGAAAAGACAACACGCCCAATGGGAAGAGAGGCGGGCATCCCCCAGGGTCATCGCAGCCCTCGGTGCCGTAGCCGAGACGTGGGAAACCCTCACGTGCCCGTCGGCCCGTGGCCGGCACGAGAAGGTGAGGCAGATACGTACCGTGGAATATGACGCAGCCATCAAGTAGGAGCGGCCATCGCCATGGGCCGCAACGCCGGACGGACCCACAGAAGGGTCCACTGCCTGAAGTGAGTCGGGTGGAGAGGGACAAAGCTCTGTGGACTCGAACAACGAATACCAGTGAATCTGTGTGCAAAGGGGAAACCGACCTTGAGACGGAGAAAACGTGCATAGGGCTAGCCAAGGGGAAAGGCAGGGGAGGGACGAAGTTGGAGTCGGATCAAGAGATAGGAAATACTGTACTTACAGTCGATGAGCAACAGAGCTTTCCTCTGTAGCATGAGAACTGTATTCGTGTCTCGCCTTAACCTACACTGGAAAATCACCTGGAAAAGAACAGGGGACTGAATCACTTTGCCGAGCACCTGAGACTAACCCAGGACTGTAAAGCAGTTCTCCTCGTGTTGGAAGAAGCAGAAAGAGGAGCAGGCCCTGGCCTGGGGTAGGGGGTGGGGGGAGGCAGGCCAGTGCGCCAAATGCAAAGGCAGGTTCCTGGACAGCCTGGGATTTGGAATGGCTCAGGGAGGACCTGGGCGTGGTGGGGGGGGGGTGTGCAAATGGGGGAGGTGGGGAGCCGGGTGGGGGTGGGATGGGGGTTGCGTTTGGGGAAGTAGGGGCACGGTGAGGGTGCAGGCTGAGGTGGTGGTGCTCTTGGGGGCAGGGCTGATGCTGAGGTGAGGCGCGCAACAGGGTTTCAGGGGCATGGGGTGGTGTTTGAGGCGGTGAGGCCGTCCCTGTTGGAGACCCATTTCTGCCGAGGGACGGGAGCTGGTGGACTTCTTTGGAACTCCTCCTGCAAGACGCTGGTCCAGGGACCCTCCAGGCGAAAGGGAGGTATGCTTGCCAGATGTGGCAACTTCCTTGCTCCTGACTGTGCAAACGTAGTGTGATTGATTCTCGGAGTGTGGGGAGAGTGAGGCAGGGAGCTTGGAGACGGACGTTGTGAAAGGTGAAGAGGTGGTGCGGGCGGCTGCCAGCCGTGGGCTATTCCTTCCAGTGCAATCCCTGAGCCCCTGGCTGGGTCCGGGTGAGGAAGCGGGCAAACACAAGAAAGGCGCCTGGACGCACGGGCGGCTGAGCCCGCAGGGCTTGGGGCCACGGAGGCTTGGCAGCAGGGCCTTTTCTGGGTGGGGTGGGGGTGGGGTGGGGTGGTGGGCGTCTGCGTGGGAGAGGCAGCGGGCGGCAGGTAGCAGCCAGCGGTTGCAGGAGCGCTGCCTGGAGCGTCTTTCAGCCGGCAGACCTAGCTGGGCTCTGGGGCTGCACTGCGGGACCAAAAGGGGACGCTGCGGCTGCATGGGCCGGGAATCGAACCCGGGCCTCCCGCGTGGCAGGCGAGAATTCTACCACTGAACCACCCATGCACCGATGGCCAACGCCGCCCGACGCTGCCCCAGGGGCGCTGACCGCCACCCGCCCGGCACTGCTCACTGCTCGCCCGTCGCCCGTCGGCATCTATCTGCTCCATCGGAGCAGGAGACGACGGTGGGGAGCGGGGAGAGGGGGCGACCTGAAAGCCAGGATCCGGGCACGTGCAGGACCACAGGGCGCGGCGCTCTCGGAGGGTCCCACTCGGCCCGTCGCGCGCCTTCTGCGCCGACCACGGCCGCCGCGACCCTGTCGGTGTCGCCCGAGGGGGCCGGGAGCCGACGCCTCCTGCCCGGCGCCGAGATCCCTGTCAGGTGCAGGCGCAGGCGCTGCGTGGTCGCTGCGGCCGCGCGCCGACGTTCCTCTCAGCGACCGCCGGGTCCCGACCCAAAGGCGTGTGAGCCCGGCTCGTGCGCTCTGGCGGGCCGCGCGCCCGAGGTCCGGCTCTGACGGGGTGGTGGTGCTGGTGAGGAGGGGCCCTTTGGCAGAGCGGCTCCTGGCTCGGGGACTGCCGGCTGAGGCAGGGAGCGCGCTCTGGAAGGGCTTGGCTCCGGCCCGGGCAGCGGCTTCCCCCGGGAAGGTCGGGGGCGCCGGCCGGCCGCCGGTGGGCGGGCTGCACGGGCACGTAGGGCTTCTGCTCCCTCCCCAGAGGAGCACCCTTCCCGGGACGGACTGGTGGCAGGAAGACCGGTGTTCGCTGGCCAGCAGGAAGGCTGGGAGGCACGTGTCCCTGGCGGGCGGCAGGCAGGTGTGGCCCGGCCAAGGCCGCAAGGCGCAGAAGCGTCGAGGGCACGCAGCACCCCCCTGGCGGGCAAGGCGGGGGCTCGGCCGCCTCGGTGTGACTGGGGAGCGCAGGCGGGCCGGCGGGGCGGGTGCGGAGGACAGGGTGCCGGCCGGAGGGAGAGCGGCCGGGGGCGGGCGGACGTGGAAGCAAGGCTGCGAGAGCGAGTTGGCCGTTCCCCGGCAGAAGTCGGAGCGCCGGCGACGCGAGGAGGGCTTGCCAGCCGCCGCGGGGCTGCGTGCTTCGGTGCGGCCGGGGGCGGGGCGGGGCCGTGGGAGTGGGAGGGTGGGCGAGGGGGAGGCGGGGAGCAGGAAAACCAGCAGCTGCAGCTGCAGCCAGCTGGGGAGGAAAGATGCGCTGAGGAGGACTGAAGGTTCCTGGGGTGGGGGTGCAGGTGGCGGGAGGCAGGGCGTGTGTGGAGCAAGGCAGTGGCGCGGGGAGGACGGGCGCGTTTGTCCGGCGGGCCAAAAGGCTGGCTTGTCAGGAGTGGGATTCGAACCCACGCCTCCAGGGGAGACTGCGACCTGAACGCAGCGCCTTAGACCGCTCGGCCATCCTGACGGCGGGCCTGGCTGGGCGCGTGGCCGCTCGCCTGGCTGGGACCCGACGCGGCGCGAGCCCCGGCGCCCTTGGCGGGCCGCGCGCCGCGCCGCGCCCGGCAGGCAGGCAGGCAGGCAGGCAGGCAGGCGGCCGTCCGGGGTGGGTGTCGACGGAGCCGGCGCGCGGCGGCCGGCCGAGGCGCCTGGCTCGGCCGCCGGTCGCTCCCCGGACCCAGCCGGGCCGTGGGCGGGCCGGCCCCTCCCCAGCCGCGCCTCTCCTGGCCCGACGCCCGCCGGCGCGCGCCCACCGTGTCCTCGCAGCCTCGCTTGCCTTCTCGGGCCCCCTTCTCCCGGCGGAATGCCCGCGTGGGAGGCAAGAGGCGGCGCGCCCTGGGGAGTGTCCAGTGCCCCGGGGGTCCGGGGCCCTGTCGGGGTGGCGGGCTGCCGCTGTGAGCGAGGCGGTTGGTTGGGTGCCCGGTTGGGTCGGGACCCGCGGTGGCCGGGGGCCCGTGCTGGGCAGGGGTCGCGTCGGCAGGCAGCCCGAGAGCGGCCGGGCGGTAGGACGGTCGCCGCCGTCCTCGTTAGTATAGTGGTGAGTATCCCCGCCTGTCACGCGGGAGACCGGGGTTCGATTCCCCGACGGGGAGGCCACACACCCTTTTTGGTGGCCGCGGTCGCTCTCTGTCCTGCCGCCAGGCCCCCAGAGGCCCTTCGTCTGGTCCCGCCGCCTTTGGGCGAGGCGCCAGGGCGCGGTGCGCGGCCTAGCCACCGTCGACCCCCTCTCCCCGTGCGGGCCTCCAGCCCGAGCCCTTTGTGGTCGCCGGGCGCACGGTCGCCACGGCCGAGCGAGGGCCTCCTTGGCCACCCCACGGCCTTGCCCGACCAGAGCCGGAGCTTGCGGCCCGCGGGGCCGCCCGGCCGCCCACGCACCCACTCCCACTGGCCGCCTGAGTGGGCTCCTAGGCTCGCGACGCCCCCGCCGTGCGGCTCGGCACAGCGCCGCGACGCGTGCAGGCAGCTGGGTCCCGTGTCCCCAAGTCGTCGTGGGAAGTGGCCGCGCCCAGAGCCCGGTGGAGAAGGGCTTTGGCCAGCTGGGTGCGGGAAGCTGCGTGCCCCGCGTTGCCCGCCGGAGGTGAGGGCGGAGGCGTTCGCGGGCCGCGGCGGGGAGCGAAGGGCCGCAGGGCCGCAAGGCCGTCGGGCGGGTGGACCACGGCAACGGCGTAGCGCCGACGCGCATGGGGCGCCGCGCGGCTGCTGGTGGCGCCGGCGGCGGCGCAGAGCCTCCGGCTGACGGGGCGTCGGGGCAGGGATGCGGATGGGGAGGCGGTGGCGGCAGGGGTGGCGGCGGCGGCGGCAGGGCGGCGGCGACGGCGGCGGCGGCCAGAGTATGCTGGGGCGAGCCCGGGGCCGGCGTCCGGCGGCCGCCCGGGCTGTGTAGCGTTGGTGGTATAGTGGTGAGCATAGCTGCCTTCCAAGCAGTTGACCCGGGTTCGATTCCCGGCCAACGCAGCGGGCCGACCTTTTGCTGAGCTGCACCGCCCTCCCGGCACGGGCGATGGCGGGGAGAGAGAGCTGGGAGCGGGGAGCCAGCCCGCTGGCCCGCGGCTTTTGGCGTGTGTGCGAGAAGCCGGCGGCGCGCGCAGTGTTTTGAGGGGGCTGAAAGCAAGACGGCACGCCAAGGCAGGAGGACTGACGGGGCCGGCGGGCGGCTGGACTTGCAAAGGCCGGGTGTGGGCGGCAAGGTGGCGCGGGCGGGTGGCATGGAGGCGCTGGGTTCAGCGGGAGCAGGCGAGGGCCTTGCCCCGACGCTCCCTGGTGGTCTAGTGGTTAGGATTCGGCGCTCTCACCGCCGCGGCCCGGGTTCGATTCCCGGTCAGGGAAGCCTTTCTTCTTCCTCTCCGGAGGCCTGCCACCTGCCGGGGTCCTCGCCGGCGACCCTCCCACCTTTACCCTTTTAGCCTACGCAATGGCAACCCACTCCAGTCCTCCTGCCTGGAAAACCCTATGGACCGAGGAGCCTGGGAGGCTGCAGACCATGGGGTCGCTAAACGTCCCATAGGACCGAGCGACTTCACTTTCACTTTTCACTTGCATGCATTGCAGAAGGAAATGGCAAGCCACTCCAGTGTTCTTGCCTGGAGAATCCCAGGGACGGGGGAGCCTGGTGGGCTGCCGTCTACGGGGTCGCACAGAGTCGGACAGGACTGACGCGACTTAGCAGCTCAGCACTGCGCCAGAGGCCCCCGGGACCCTGCACCTCCAGCCCAAGCACGATTCAGGCCACCTCCGCCGTCCCCCGGGGCAAACCTTTGTTGGCCGCAGTGGCAACCTCGCGCCGCTTTCACCACGACCGGCCTGAGGCCTCCCATCCCCCGCCTCCCTCCCTCCTGAGGGGCTGCGGCTGCTGGCCCTGGTGGCGGCCGTGAAGCTCCAGGGCTTGTGCTGGTTCTCCTGGTGTCGGGGGGGCGGGGGGAGGGGTGGCGGGGGGCGGGGCCGGTGAGGAGGTGGGGTGGGATAGGGCGGGGTGGGGATAGGGGCGGGGGTAGGGGCGCGAGCTGTGGTGGTCGCCAGCGGGGGCCAGCAGCGGCAGGGGCGGTGGCCGCAGCCGAAGGTGAGCGAGGGGGATGTGCCTCGGAGAGTGGGGGCCAGTGGCCACGGACACGCCTGCCTCCCCATGTCCCTCATGCCAGCCCCGTCTCTGGGCGGCTTGGCCACTGCGCGCCAGGTCCCGGGCTGGCTGTGACTCCCGTATGGTGCTGCTGTCTCCGAGAGGGTTCTGGTCTTGAGTGGGCTCTGGGAGGCGGACCACGGCGCCCGGGAGGCATCGGGATCAGTTCAGTCGCTCAGGGCACTGCAGCAGCCAGGCTTCCCTGTCCATCACCAACTCGCGAGGCTTGCTCAAACTCATGTCCGTCCAGTCGGGGATGCCATCCAAGCCTCTCGTCTTCTGTCGGGTCGTCCCGGTCTCCTCCTGCCTTCCATCAGGGTCTTTCCCCGTGAGTCAGTTTTGCGGGTCGGGTGGCCAGAGGATTGGCGTTTCGGCTTCAGCCTCAGTCCTTCTAATGAATATTCAGGACTGATTTCCTCGAGGATGGACGGGTTGGGTCTCCTCGCAGTCCAAGGGACTCTCAAGAGTCTTCTCCAACACCGCAGTCCAAAAGCATCAATTCTTCGGCACTCATCCTTCTTTATACTCCACCTCTCACATCTGTACGTGACCGCTGGAGAAACCGTAGCTTTCACGAGACAGACCCTCGTCACAGACCTCGTCTCTGCTTTTCGACATGCTGTCTAGGTTGGTCATAGCTTTTCTCCCAAGGAGCGAACGTCTTTTCATTTCGCCGGCGCGGCCGGCGTCTGCAGTGCTTTGGGGCAGCCCCCCCAAATGAAGTCTTTCCCGCTTTCCGTTCTTTCCCCGTCTATTTGCCATGAAGTGATGGGACGGGATGCCATGATCTTAGTTGTCTGAATGTTGAGTTTGAAGCCAACGTTTTCACTCTCCTCTTTCACTTTCCTCAAGGGGCTCTTTAGTTCTTCTTCGCTCTCCCCGAGGCAAAGGGGTGAAGACGGATGTGGACCTGTGCCTCGAATCCCACCACCGCTTAGTGGAAGTGAGAGAGCTCGCAGATCCGGGGGGGCGGGCCGGCCCGGCTGGGCAAAGCTAGCCCACCGGCCTGGAGGCGGCAGATGCGCTCGAGGCAGCGATGCCTGCCAGGGAGGACTACCCAACCATCAGGGTGTTTCCCTTGCCTGACCACAGCTCTCAATCCTACCGGACTGAGGCAAGATTTCCCCAGGCCTCCCTCCCCCACTCGTAACCAAAGGTGGGCACTGGGGCGCCCTCACACCCACACCCACCCACACACCCACCCACCCACCCACCCACACACACACACACACACACGCACAGCGCCCTGTTCCCCGCACCCCTCCCCTAGTTATGACATCTACGAGTTTCCCATTCTCATCCAACTGTCTATCCAGGATCCACTCCATCCCTCTCGCCAACCTGTCATTGTCTTCCCCTAGGAACTCTCCCCGAGGGTAATCGCCCACCACAGTCTCCCCTTGGGCCAATCTCGAGGTCGTCTTTCCCCAAAGGGTTTCATTCCACGTCCGTTCAAGGACTGTGTCCTTCGGAGGGGAAGTGGACGGCCGACCAAGGGCACCAAAGTGCAGCGAGGGCGGCACAATCGGGTGGGATGGCGCCGAGTCCCCTATGGGAAAGGAGCCCCCGTGGCCCGACGTGTGCTTGCCGTGGCCAAAGGAGGTTTCCTTGAGGCCCCTGCCGGGGCCGTGGGCATCAGCGTGCGTGGGGGAGAGTATGGGACGAAGGTGCTTGGGGCCATGGCTGGTGGGCGCCCCACGTGGATCAGGGACCTGGGCAGAGCGATCATCGCAGGGAGAGGGGGCGGCGGCGAGCTGAGGGGCTGGCAGGCAGGCCCAGGGGTGCTTGGGTGGAGTCTTCCTGGAGGGCCAGCATGAGGGGATGGGTGGGGCTCGAGGGAACCTGGCCGAAAGATCGGCAGGCCGCTCGAGCAGGCCCTCTGCAGGAGCATGGGCGAGGTGGCAAAGCCCTGCCAGGCGCATGTGAGAGGCTGGGATGGATCTGTGGGAGGTAGGGGTGGGCGTAGGGTCGGGGTGGGTCCGCGGAGCCGGAGGGAGGCCCGCACTGGTGAACCTCAGGGCAGGGCAGGCCAGGCCAGGCCAGGGCAGGACGTGGGAGGGGTGGCCCGAGCTCCAGGGCGTTGGTGGCGGGGCCGGGGCGGGGGCGGATGGGTCCGAGCCTGGAGTTGGAGGGAAAGGCAGAGGGCAGGCCGTGACAGTGATGGGGCTGTGGCATGAGGAAGATGGTGGGGAGCACTCCATTCATTTGGGCGGGGTGGCGGGTGAGCGGGCGAGCCACACTGGTGCGCGGTGCTGCAGGCTGCTCAGGCTCAGCGGTGGGCTGAGGACGCAGGCAAGCCAACGACAGAAACGGGGTCCCAGATGGGGGCCAGACCTGGTCCGAGATGGGTGGGCCCCCCTTACCGCCCCAGAGACCAAAGTCACCACTCATCAGGAGCAAATGTCCAGTCTCGGGTGTGACATGGCTGGGGGCACACGGTGGGATGGGGAGTGGTGGTTGGCCGCTCGGGTGGCTGAGATTTCACGAGGACCAAGGAGAGCTCCCATGTGACCGAGCACAACCGTCCCTCCAGGGTACACACCCGCAGAGGGCAAACCTCGGGGAGGTCTGAGGGTGCCCACACCGCCACGGACACGGCGACACTGTTTGCCATGGCCAAGACACGGAGCAAACCCCAGCGCCCATCCACACGTGGCGGGCCCGAGAAGAGGTGGCACAGATGTAGCATGGAACCATCACTCAGTCATAAAGAAATAAGTCAAGTGTTGCCACTTGTCACAAGCAATGATGGACCTAGAGACTCTTACACTTGGTGAAGCACGTCAGACCGCGTTGGACAAAGGCATGTGGAACGTGTGAAAGAATACAAAACGGAGCTATTTGCCGAGGAGAAACCCACTCACGCAGAAAACCACCTTAGGGGAACGCCAGCGGAAAGGCAGCGCTGGAGGGATGCGTGTGCAGCTGGGACGAACAGATACGCAGGACCCTGGATAAAGGGAGAAGCGCCAAGGTGATCCAGTTCAACACAGGGAATAAGCGTCAGTACCCTGGAATCCCCTCGAGTGGACAAGAATCTGAAAACATACATGAAATCCAAAATCCCGTGTACAACACGGGAAACAGAATCACTTTGCGGTCCATCGGAAACGAGCACAATATTGGAAACCCACTGTGCTTCAGCAACAACCGTGACTCCGACAATGGAATCGGCTTTGCAGAAGAAACGAAATCAACAGGCAAGTAAGTCGGCCGGGAACAGACGAGCTGTCCCAATCCCACCCTGGGTACATACCCGTGAGAGCCGCAACTCTTCATTCGGAAAGACACATGCAAACCCCACGGTCATAGCAGCACTGCTTGCCATAGCCGAGACGTGGAGGAAACCCTAGTGCCCATCCCCAACGGCTCACCCGCGTAGGTGCCATACCAGAGACAGGGAGAGAATGGGATGGCACTGAGCCGTCCACGCGAGTGCATTAGTGTCACTGGCAGCAACAGCGGAAGCTGGAGCTGCGCAATATTACCCTTGGTGAGGGAAGTCAAACAGGCAGGGTCACAGATGGGTGGAATCTTAAGTGTTGTACAAATTCACCCCTGTGGCAACCAGCGACAGACTCTCAGACTCGGGAAAGCAGCCTCGGGCTTCCCAAGGGCAGAGTCACGGACGGAGGGATGGATGAGGAGCCGGGCTCAACGGATGTACCGTACCAGTACTGCGTAGAAAGGAGAGGAGCAACAAGGAGACACGGGATACTACAGGGAATGAGATCCCGTATCCTGTTCACCTGTAACGGAAACCGATCTGAAACCCTCATCCCACCTGCACAGGAGGGAATCACAACGCTGTACAGCGGACACGGGCACCAGGCTGTAGTTGTACACTTCCAGAACAACAACTGCCACTCCGGGGAAGTCAATCAGTCGAGGATCGGTCCACCAGTAGGACAAAGAAGAGCTCACATGATGATCCAGCAGACCCAATCCCGGCTACTCATCGGGAAAAGACAACACGCCCAATGGGAAGAGAGGCGGGCATCCCCCAGGGTCATCGCAGCCCTCGGTGCCGTAGCCGAGACGTGGGAAACCCTCACGTGCCCGTCGGCCCGTGGCCGGCACGAGAAGGTGAGGCAGATACGTACCGTGGAATATGACGCAGCCATCAAGTAGGAGCGGCCATCGCCATGGGCCGCAACGCCGGACGGACCCACAGAAGGGTCCACTGCCTGAAGTGAGTCGGGTGGAGAGGGACAAAGCTCTGTGGACTCGAACAACGAATACCAGTGAATCTGTGTGCAAAGGGGAAACCGACCTTGAGACGGAGAAAACGTGCATAGGGCTAGCCAAGGGGAAAGGCAGGGGAGGGACGAAGTTGGAGTCGGATCAAGAGATAGGAAATACTGTACTTACAGTCGATGAGCAACAGAGCTTTCCTCTGTAGCATGAGAACTGTATTCGTGTCTCGCCTTAACCTACACTGGAAAATCACCTGGAAAAGAACAGGGGACTGAATCACTTTGCCGAGCACCTGAGACTAACCCAGGACTGTAAAGCAGTTCTCCTCGTGTTGGAAGAAGCAGAAAGAGGAGCAGGCCCTGGCCTGGGGTAGGGGGTGGGGGGAGGCAGGCCAGTGCGCCAAATGCAAAGGCAGGTTCCTGGACAGCCTGGGATTTGGAATGGCTCAGGGAGGACCTGGGCGTGGTGGGGGGGGGGTGTGCAAATGGGGGAGGTGGGGAGCCGGGTGGGGGTGGGATGGGGGTTGCGTTTGGGGAAGTAGGGGCACGGTGAGGGTGCAGGCTGAGGTGGTGGTGCTCTTGGGGGCAGGGCTGATGCTGAGGTGAGGCGCGCAACAGGGTTTCAGGGGCATGGGGTGGTGTTTGAGGCGGTGAGGCCGTCCCTGTTGGAGACCCATTTCTGCCGAGGGACGGGAGCTGGTGGACTTCTTTGGAACTCCTCCTGCAAGACGCTGGTCCAGGGACCCTCCAGGCGAAAGGGAGGTATGCTTGCCAGATGTGGCAACTTCCTTGCTCCTGACTGTGCAAACGTAGTGTGATTGATTCTCGGAGTGTGGGGAGAGTGAGGCAGGGAGCTTGGAGACGGACGTTGTGAAAGGTGAAGAGGTGGTGCGGGCGGCTGCCAGCCGTGGGCTATTCCTTCCAGTGCAATCCCTGAGCCCCTGGCTGGGTCCGGGTGAGGAAGCGGGCAAACACAAGAAAGGCGCCTGGACGCACGGGCGGCTGAGCCCGCAGGGCTTGGGGCCACGGAGGCTTGGCAGCAGGGCCTTTTCTGGGTGGGGTGGGGGTGGGGTGGGGTGGTGGGCGTCTGCGTGGGAGAGGCAGCGGGCGGCAGGTAGCAGCCAGCGGTTGCAGGAGCGCTGCCTGGAGCGTCTTTCAGCCGGCAGACCTAGCTGGGCTCTGGGGCTGCACTGCGGGACCAAAAGGGGACGCTGCGGCTGCATGGGCCGGGAATCGAACCCGGGCCTCCCGCGTGGCAGGCGAGAATTCTACCACTGAACCACCCATGCACCGATGGCCAACGCCGCCCGACGCTGCCCCAGGGGCGCTGACCGCCACCCGCCCGGCACTGCTCACTGCTCGCCCGTCGCCCGTCGGCATCTATCTGCTCCATCGGAGCAGGAGACGACGGTGGGGAGCGGGGAGAGGGGGCGACCTGAAAGCCAGGATCCGGGCACGTGCAGGACCACAGGGCGCGGCGCTCTCGGAGGGTCCCACTCGGCCCGTCGCGCGCCTTCTGCGCCGACCACGGCCGCCGCGACCCTGTCGGTGTCGCCCGAGGGGGCCGGGAGCCGACGCCTCCTGCCCGGCGCCGAGATCCCTGTCAGGTGCAGGCGCAGGCGCTGCGTGGTCGCTGCGGCCGCGCGCCGACGTTCCTCTCAGCGACCGCCGGGTCCCGACCCAAAGGCGTGTGAGCCCGGCTCGTGCGCTCTGGCGGGCCGCGCGCCCGAGGTCCGGCTCTGACGGGGTGGTGGTGCTGGTGAGGAGGGGCCATTTGGCAGAGCGGCTCCTGGCTCGGGGACTGCCGGCTGAGGCAGGGAGCGCGCTCTGGAAGGGCTTGGCTCCGGCCCGGGCAGCGGCTTCCCCGGGAAGGTCGGGGGCGCCGGCCGGCCGCCGGTGGGCGGGCTGCACGGGCACGTAGGGCTTCTGCTCCCTCCCCAGAGGAGCACCCTTCCCGGGACGGACTGGTGCCAGGAAGACCGGTGTTCGCTGGCCAGCAGGAAGGCTGGGAGGCACGTGTCCCTGGCGGGCGGCAGGCAGGTGTGGCCCGGCCAAGGCCGCAAGGCGCAGAAGCGTCGAGGGCACGCAGCAACCCCCCTGGCGGGCAAGGCTGGGGCTCGGCCGCCTCGGTGTGACTGGGGAGCGCAGGCGGGCCGGCGGGGCGGGTGCGGAGGACAGACAGGGTGCCGGCCGGTGGGAGAGCGGCCGGGGGCGGACGTGGAAGCAAGGCTGCGAGAGCGAGTTGGCCGTTCCCCGGCAGAAGTCGGAGCGCCGGCGACGCGAGGAGGGCTTGCCAGCCGCCGCGGGGCTGCGTGCTTCGGTGCGGCCGGGGGCGGGGCGTGGCCGTGGGAGTGGGAGGGTGGGCGAGGGTGGGCGAGGGGGAAGCGGGGAGGCAGGAAAACCAGCAGCTGCAGCTGCAGCCAGCTGGGGAGGAAAGATGCGCTGAGGAGGACTGAAGGTTCCTGGGGTGGGGGTGCAGGTGGCGGGAGGCAGGGCGTGTGTGGAGCAAGGCAGTGGCGCGGGGAGGACGGGCGCGTTTGTCCGGCGGGCCAAAAGGCTGGCTTGTCAGGAGTGGGATTCGAACCCACGCCTCCAGGGGAGACTGCGACCTGAACGCAGCGCCTTAGACCGCTCGGCCATCCTGACGGCGGGCCTGGCTGGGCGCGTGGCCGCTCGCCTGGCTGGGACCCGACGCGGCGCGAGCCCCGGCGCCCTTGGCGGGCCGCGCGCCGCGCCGCGCCCGGCAGGCAGGCAGGCAGGCAGGCAGGCAGGCGGCCGTCCGGGGTGGGTGTCGACGGAGCCGGCGCGCGGCGGCCGGCCGAGGCGCCTGGCTCGGCCGCCGGTCGCTCCCCGGACCCAGCCGGGCCGTGGGCGGGCCGGCCCCTCCCCAGCCGCGCCTTTCCTGGCCCGACGCCGGCCGGCGCGCGCCCACCGTGTCCTCGCAGCCTCGCTTGCCTTCTCGGGCCCCCTTCTCCCGGCGGAATGCCCGCGTGGGAGGCAAGAGGCGGCGCGCCCTGGGGAGTGTCCAGTGCCCCGGGGGTCCGGGGCCCTGTCGGGGTGGCGGGCTGCCGCTGTGAGCGAGGCGGTTGGTTGGGTGCCCGGTTGGGTCGGGACCCGCGGTGGCCGGGGGCCCGTGCTGGGCAGGGGTCGCGTCGGCAGGCAGCCCGAGAGCGGCCGGGCGGTAGGACGGTCGCCGCCGTCCTCGTTAGTATAGTGGTGAGTATCCCCGCCTGTCACGCGGGAGACCGGGGTTCGATTCCCCGACGGGGAGGCCACACACCCTTTTTGGTGGCCGCGGTCGCTCTCTGTCCTGCCGCCAGGCCCCCAGAGGCCCTTCGTCTGGTCCCGCCGCCTTTGGGCGAGGCGCCAGGGCGCGGTGCGCGGCCTAGCCACCGTCGACCCCCTCTCCCCGTGCGGGCCTCCAGCCCGAGCCCTTTGTGGTCGCCGGGCGCACGGTCGCCACGGCCGAGCGAGGGCCTCCTTGGCCACCCCACGGCCTTGCCCGACCAGAGCCGGAGCTTGCGGCCCGCGGGGCCGCCCGGCCGCCCACGCACCCACTCCCACTGGCCGCCTGAGTGGGCTCCTAGGCTCGCGACGCCCCCGCCGTGCGGCTCGGCACAGCGCCGCGACGCGTGCAGGCAGCTGGGTCCCGTGTCCCCAAGTCGTCGTGGGAAGTGGCCGCGCCCAGAGCCCGGTGGAGAAGGGCTTTGGCCAGCTGGGTGCGGGAAGCTGCGTGCCCCGCGTTGCCCGCCGGAGGTGAGGGCGGAGGCGTTCGCGGGCCGCGGCGGGGAGCGAAGGGCCGCAGGGCCGCAAGGCCGTCGGGCCGGTGGACCACGGCAACGGCGTAGCGCCGACGCGCATGGGGCGCCGCGCGGCTGCTGGTGGCGCCGGCGGCGGCGCAGAGCCTCCGGCTGACGGGGCGTCCGGGCAGGGATGCGGAGGCGGTGGCGGCAGGGGCGGCAGGGGCGGCGGCGGCGGCGAGATTATGCTGGGGCGAGCCCGGGGCCGGCGTCCGGCGGCCGCCCGGGCTGTGTAGCGTTGGTGGTATAGTGGTGAGCATAGCTGCCTTCCAAGCAGTTGACCCGGGTTCGATTCCCGGCCAACGCAGCGGGCCGACCTTTTGCTGAGCTGCACCGCCCTCCCGGCACGGGCGATGGCGGGGAGAGAGAGCTGGGAGCGGGGAGCCAGCCCGCTGGCCCGCGGCTTTTGGCGTGTGTGCGAGAAGCCGGCGGCGCGCGCAGTGTTTTGAGGGGGCTGAAAGCAAGACGGCACGCCAAGGCAGGAGGACTGACGGGGCCGGCGGGCGGCTGGACTTGCAAAGGCCGGGTGTGGGCGGCAAGGTGGCGCGGGCGGGTGGCATGGAGGCGCTGGGTTCAGCGGGAGCAGGCGAGGGCCTTGCCCCGACGCTCCCTGGTGGTCTAGTGGTTAGGATTCGGCGCTCTCACCGCCGCGGCCCGGGTTCGATTCCCGGTCAGGGAAGCCTTTCTTCTTCCTCTCCGGAGGCCTGCCACCTGCCGGGGTCCTCGCCGGCGACCCTCCCACCTTTACCCTTTTAGCCTACGCAATGGCAACCCACTCCAGTCCTCCTGCCTGGAAAACCCTATGGACCGAGGAGCCTGGGAGGCTGCAGACCATGGGGTCGCTAAACGTCCCATAGGACCGAGCGACTTCACTTTCACTTTTCACTTGCATGCATTGCAGAAGGAAATGGCAAGCCACTCCAGTGTTCTTGCCTGGAGAATCCCAGGGACGGGGGAGCCTGGTGGGCTGCCGTCTACGGGGTCGCACAGAGTCGGACAGGACTGACGCGACTTAGCAGCTCAGCACTGCGCCAGAGGCCCCCGGGACCCTGCACCTCCAGCCCAAGCACGATTCAGGCCACCTCCGCCGTCCCCCGGGGCAAACCTTTGTTGGCCGCAGTGGCAACCTCGCGCCGCTTTCACCACGACCGGCCTGAGGCCTCCCATCCCCCGCCTCCCTCCCTCCTGAGGGGCTGCGGCTGCTGGCCCTGGTGGCGGCCGTGAAGCTCCAGGGCTTGTGCTGGTTCTCCTGGTGTCGGGGGGGGGCGGGGGGAGGGGGGGCGGGGGGCGGGGCCGGTGAGGAGGTGGGGTGGGATAGGGCGGGGTGGGGATAGGGGCGGGGGTAGGGGCGCGAGCTGTGGTGGTCGCCAGCGGGGGCCAGCAGCGGCAGGGGCGGTGGCCGCAGCCGAAGGTGAGCGAGGGGGATGTGCCTCGGAGAGTGGGGGCCAGTGGCCACGGACACGCCTGCCTTCCCATGTCCCTCATGCCAGCCCCGTCTCTGGGCGGCTTGGCCACTGCGCGCCAGGTCCCGGGCTGGCTGTGACTCCCGTATGGTGCTGCTGTCTCCGAGAGGGTTCTGGTCTTGAGTGGGCTCTGGGAGGCGGACCACGGCGCCCGGGAGGCATCGGGATCAGTTCAGTCGCTCAGGGCACTGCAGCAGCCAGGCTTCCCTGTCCATCACCAACTCGCGAGGCTTGCTCAAACTCATGTCCGTCCAGTCGGGGATGCCATCCAAGCCTCTCGTCTTCTGTCGGGTCGTCCCGGTCTCCTCCTGCCTTCCATCAGGGTCTTTCCCCGTGAGTCAGTTTTGCGGGTCGGGTGGCCAGAGGATTGGCGTTTCGGCTTCAGCCTCAGTCCTTCTAATGAATATTCAGGACTGATTTCCTCGAGGATGGACGGGTTGGGTCTCCTCGCAGTCCAAGGGACTCTCAAGAGTCTTCTCCAACACCGCAGTCCAAAAGCATCAATTCTTCGGCACTCATCCTTCTTTATACTCCACCTCTCACATCTGTACGTGACCGCTGGAGAAACCGTAGCTTTCACGAGACAGACCCTCGTCACAGACCTCGTCTCTGCTTTTCGACATGCTGTCTAGGTTGGTCATAGCTTTTCTCCCAAGGAGCGAACGTCTTTTCATTTCGCCGGCGCGGCCGGCGTCTGCAGTGCTTTGGGGCAGCCCCCCCAAATGAAGTCTTTCCCGCTTTCCGTTCTTTCCCCGTCTATTTGCCATGAAGTGATGGGACGGGATGCCATGATCTTAGTTGTCTGAATGTTGAGTTTGAAGCCAACGTTTTCACTCTCCTCTTTCACTTTCCTCAAGGGGCTCTTTAGTTCTTCTTCGCTCTCCCCGAGGCAAAGGGGTGAAGACGGATGTGGACCTGTGCCTCGAATCCCACCACCGCTTAGTGGAAGTGAGAGAGCTCGCAGATCCGGGGGGGCGGGCCGGCCCGGCTGGGCAAAGCTAGCCCACCGGCCTGGAGGCGGCAGATGCGCTCGAGGCAGCGATGCCTGCCAGGGAGGACTACCCAACCATCAGGGTGTTTCCCTTGCCTGACCACAGCTCTCAATCCTACCGGACTGAGGCAAGATTTCCCCAGGCCTCCCTCCCCCACTCGTAACCAAAGGTGGGCACTGGGGCGCCCTCACACCCACACCCACCCACACACCCACCCACCCACCCACCCACACACACACACACACACACGCACAGCGCCCTGTTCCCCGCACCCCTCCCCTAGTTATGACATCTACGAGTTTCCCATTCTCATCCAACTGTCTATCCAGGATCCACTCCATCCCTCTCGCCAACCTGTCATTGTCTTCCCCTAGGAACTCTCCCCGAGGGTAATCGCCCACCACAGTCTCCCCTTGGGCCAATCTCGAGGTCGTCTTTCCCCAAAGGGTTTCATTCCACGTCCGTTCAAGGACTGTGTCCTTCGGAGGGGAAGTGGACGGCCGACCAAGGGCACCAAAGTGCAGCGAGGGCGGCACAATCGGGTGGGATGGCGCCGAGTCCCCTATGGGAAAGGAGCCCCCGTGGCCCGACGTGTGCTTGCCGTGGCCAAAGGAGGTTTCCTTGAGGCCCCTGCCGGGGCCGTGGGCATCAGCGTGCGTGGGGGAGAGTATGGGACGAAGGTGCTTGGGGCCATGGCTGGTGGGCGCCCCACGTGGATCAGGGACCTGGGCAGAGCGATCATCGCAGGGAGAGGGGGCGGCGGCGAGCTGAGGGGCTGGCAGGCAGGCCCAGGGGTGCTTGGGTGGAGTCTTCCTGGAGGGCCAGCATGAGGGGATGGGTGGGGCTCGAGGGAACCTGGCCGAAAGATCGGCAGGCCGCTCGAGCAGGCCCTCTGCAGGAGCATGGGCGAGGTGGCAAAGCCCTGCCAGGCGCATGTGAGAGGCTGGGATGGATCTGTGGGAGGTAGGGGTGGGCGTAGGGTCGGGGTGGGTCCGCGGAGCCGGAGGGAGGCCCGCACTGGTGAACCTCAGGGCAGGGCAGGCCAGGCCAGGCCAGGGCAGGACGTGGGAGGGGTGGCCCGAGCTCCAGGGCGTTGGTGGCGGGGCCGGGGCGGGGGCGGATGGGTCCGAGCCTGGAGTTGGAGGGAAAGGCAGAGGGCAGGCCGTGACAGTGATGGGGCTGTGGCATGAGGAAGATGGTGGGGGAGCACTCCATTCATTTGGGCGGGGTGGCGGGTGAGCGGGCGAGCCACACTGGTGCGCGGTGCTGCAGGCTGCTCAGGCTCAGCGGTGGGCTGAGGACGCAGGCAAGCCAACGACAGAAACGGGGTCCCAGATGGGGGCCAGACCTGGTCCGAGATGGGTGGGCCCCCCTTACCGCCCCAGAGACCAAAGTCACCACTCATCAGGAGCAAATGTCCAGTCTCGGGTGTGACATGGCTGGGGGCACACGGTGGGATGGGGAGTGGTGGTTGGCCGCTCGGGTGGCTGAGATTTCACGAGGACCAAGGAGAGCTCCCATGTGACCGAGCACAACCGTCCCTCCAGGGTACACACCCGCAGAGGGCAAACCTCGGGGAGGTCTGAGGGTGCCCACACCGCCACGGACACGGCGACACTGTTTGCCATGGCCAAGACACGGAGCAAACCCCAGCGCCCATCCACACGTGGCGGGCCCGAGAAGAGGTGGCACAGATGTAGCATGGAACCATCACTCAGTCATAAAGAAATAAGTCAAGTGTTGCCACTTGTCACAAGCAATGATGGACCTAGAGACTCTTACACTTGGTGAAGCACGTCAGACCGCGTTGGACAAAGGCATGTGGAACGTGTGAAAGAATACAAAACGGAGCTATTTGCCGAGGAGAAACCCACTCACGCAGAAAACCACCTTAGGGGAACGCCAGCGGAAAGGCAGCGCTGGAGGGATGCGTGTGCAGCTGGGACGAACAGATACGCAGGACCCTGGATAAAGGGAGAAGCGCCAAGGTGATCCAGTTCAACACAGGGAATAAGCGTCAGTACCCTGGAATCCCCTCGAGTGGACAAGAATCTGAAAACATACATGAAATCCAAAATCCCGTGTACAACACGGGAAACAGAATCACTTTGCGGTCCATCGGAAACGAGCACAATATTGGAAACCCACTGTGCTTCAGCAACAACCGTGACTCCGACAATGGAATCGGCTTTGCAGAAGAAACGAAATCAACAGGCAAGTAAGTCGGCCGGGAACAGACGAGCTGTCCCAATCCCACCCTGGGTACATACCCGTGAGAGCCGCAACTCTTCATTCGGAAAGACACATGCAAACCCCACGGTCATAGCAGCACTGCTTGCCATAGCCGAGACGTGGAGGAAACCCTAGTGCCCATCCCCAACGGCTCACCCGCGTAGGTGCCATACCAGAGACAGGGAGAGAATGGGATGGCACTGAGCCGTCCACGCGAGTGCATTAGTGTCACTGGCAGCAACAGCGGAAGCTGGAGCTGCGCAATATTACCCTTGGTGAGGGAAGTCAAACAGGCAGGGTCACAGATGGGTGGAATCTTAAGTGTTGTACAAATTCACCCCTGTGGCAACCAGCGACAGACTCTCAGACTCGGGAAAGCAGCCTCGGGCTTCCCAAGGGCAGAGTCACGGACGGAGGGATGGATGAGGAGCCGGGCTCAACGGATGTACCGTACCAGTACTGCGTAGAAAGGAGAGGAGCAACAAGGAGACACGGAATACTACAGGGAATGAGATCCCGTATCCTGTTCACCTGTAACGGAAACCGATCTGAAACCCTCATCCCACCTGCACAGGAGGGAATCACAACGCTGTACAGCGGACACGGGCACCAGGCTGTAGTTGTACACTTCCAGAACAACAACTGCCACTCCGGGGAAGTCAATCAGTCGAGGATCGGTCCACCAGTAGGACAAAGAAGAGCTCACATGATGATCCAGCAGACCCAATCCCGGCTACTCATCGGGAAAAGACAACACGCCCAATGGGAAGAGAGGCGGGCATCCCCCAGGGTCATCGCAGCCCTCGGTGCCGTAGCCGAGACGTGGGAAACCCTCACGTGCCCGTCGGCCCGTGGCCGGCACGAGAAGGTGAGGCAGATACGTACCGTGGAATATGACGCAGCCATCAAGTAGGAGCGGCCATCGCCATGGGCCCCAACGCCGGACGGACCCACAGAAGGGTCCACTGCCTGAAGTGAGTCGGGTGGAGAGGGACAAAGCTCTGTGGACTCGAACAACGAATACCAGTGAATCTGTGTGCAAAGGGGAAACCGACCTTGAGACGGAGAAAACGTGCATAGGGCTAGCCAAGGGGAAAGGCAGGGGAGGGACGAAGTTGGAGTCGGATCAAGAGATAGGAAATACTGTACTTACAGTCGATGAGCAACAGAGCTTTCCTCTGTAGCATGAGAACTGTATTCGTGTCTCGCCTTAACCTACACTGGAAAATCACCTGGAAAAGAACAGGGGACTGAATCACTTTGCCGAGCACCTGAGACTAACCCAGGACTGTAAAGCAGTTCTCCTCGTGTTGGAAGAAGCAGAAAGAGGAGCAGGCCCTGGCCTGGGGTAGGGGGTGGGGGGAGGCAGGCCAGTGCGCCAAATGCAAAGGCAGGTTCCTGGACAGCCTGGGATTTGGAATGGCTCAGGGAGGACCTGGGCGTGGTGGGGGGGGGGGTGTGCAAATGGGGGAGGTGGGGAGCCGGGTGGGGGTGGGATGGGGGTTGCGTTTGGGGAAGTAGGGGCACGGTGAGGGTGCAGGCTGAGGTGGTGGTGCTCTTGGGGGCAGGGCTGATGCTGAGGTGAGGCGCGCAACAGGGTTTCAGGGGCATGGGGTGGTGTTTGAGGCGGTGAGGCCGTCCCTGTTGGAGACCCATTTCTGCCGAGGGACGGGAGCTGGTGGACTTCTTTGGAACTCCTCCTGCAAGACGCTGGTCCAGGGACCCTCCAGGCGAAAGGGAGGTATGCTTGCCAGATGTGGCAACTTCCTTGCTCCTGACTGTGCAAACGTAGTGTGATTGATTCTCGGAGTGTGGGGAGAGTGAGGCAGGGAGCTTGGAGACGGACGTTGTGAAAGGTGAAGAGGTGGTGCGGGCGGCTGCCAGCCGTGGGCTATTCCTTCCAGTGCAATCCCTGAGCCCCTGGCTGGGTCCGGGTGAGGAAGCGGGCAAACACAAGAAAGGCGCCTGGACGCACGGGCGGCTGAGCCCGCAGGGCTTGGGGCCACGGAGGCTTGGCAGCAGGGCCTTTTCTGGGTGGGGTGGGGGTGGGGTGGGGTGGTGGGCGTCTGCGTGGGAGAGGCAGCGGGCGGCAGGTAGCAGCCAGCGGTTGCAGGAGCGCTGCCTGGAGCGTCTTTCAGCCGGCAGACCTAGCTGGGCTCTGGGGCTGCACTGCGGGACCAAAAGGGGACGCTGCGGCTGCATGGGCCGGGAATCGAACCCGTGCCTCCCGCGTGGCAGGCGAGAATTCTACCACTGAACCACCCATGCACCGATGGCCAACGCCGCCCGACGCTGCCCCAGGGGCGCTGACCGCCACCCGCCCGGCACTGCTCACTGCTCGCCCGTCGCCCGTCGGCATCTATCTGCTCCATCGGAGCAGGAGACGACGGTGGGGAGCGGGGAGAGGGGGCGACCTGAAAGCCAGGATCCGGGCACGTGCAGGACCACAGGGCGCGGCGCTCTCGGAGGGTCCCACTCGGCCCGTCGCGCGCCTTCTGCGCCGACCACGGCCGCCGCGACCCTGTCGGTGTCGCCCGAGGGGGCCGGGAGCCGACGCCTCCTGCCCGGCGCCGAGATCCCTGTCAGGTGCAGGCGCAGGCGCTGCGTGGTCGCTGCGGCCGCGCGCCGACGTTCCTCTCAGCGACCGCCGGGTCCCGACCCAAAGGCGTGTGAGCCCGGCTCGTGCGCTCTGGCGGGCCGCGCGCCCGAGGTCCGGCTCTGACGGGGTGGTGGTGCTGGTGAGGAGGGGCCATTTGGCAGAGCGGCTCCTGGCTCGGGGACTGCCGGCTGAGGCAGGGAGCGCGCTCTGGAAGGGCTTGGCTCCGGCCCGGGCAGCGGCTTCCCCGGGAAGGTCGGGGGCGCCGGCCGGCCGCCGGTGGGCGGGCTGCACGGGCACGTAGGGCTTCTGCTCCCTCCCCAGAGGAGCACCCTTCCCGGGACGGACTGGTGCCAGGAAGACCGGTGTTCGCTGGCCAGCAGGAAGGCTGGGAGGCACGTGTCCCTGGCGGGCGGCAGGCAGGTGTGGCCCGGCCAAGGCCGCAAGGCGCAGAAGCGTCGAGGGCACGCAGCAACCCCCCTGGCGGGCAAGGCTGGGGCTCGGCCGCCTCGGTGTGACTGGGGAGCGCAGGCGGGCCGGCGGGGCGGGTGCGGAGGACAGACAGGGTGCCGGCCGGTGGGAGAGCGGCCGGGGGCGGACGTGGAAGCAAGGCTGCGAGAGCGAGTTGGCCGTTCCCCGGCAGAAGTCGGAGCGCCGGCGACGCGAGGAGGGCTTGCCAGCCGCCGCGGGGCTGCGTGCTTCGGTGCGGCCGGGGGCGGGGCGTGGCCGTGGGAGTGGGAGGGTGGGCGAGGGTGGGCGAGGGGGAAGCGGGGAGGCAGGAAAACCAGCAGCTGCAGCTGCAGCCAGCTGGGGAGGAAAGATGCGCTGAGGAGACTGAAGGTTCCTGGGGTGGGGGTGCAGGTGGCGGGAGGCAGGGCGTGTGTGGAGCAAGGCAGTGGCGCGGGGAGGACGGGCGCGTTTGTCCGGCGGGCCAAAAGGCTGGCTTGTCAGGAGTGGGATTCGAACCCACGCCTCCAGGGGAGACTGCGACCTGAACGCAGCGCCTTAGACCGCTCGGCCATCCTGACGGCGGGCCTGGCTGGGCGCGTGGCCGCTCGCCTGGCTGGGACCCGACGCGGCGCGAGCCCCGGCGCCCTTGGCGGGCCGCGCGCCGCGCCGCGCCCGGCAGGCAGGCAGGCAGGCAGGCAGGCAGGCGGCCGTCCGGGGTGGGTGTCGACGGAGCCGGCGCGCGGCGGCCGGCCGAGGCGCCTGGCTCGGCCGCCGGTCGCTCCCCGGACCCAGCCGGGCCGTGGGCGGGCCGGCCCCTCCCCAGCCGCGCCTTTCCTGGCCCGACGCCGGCCGGGCGCGCGCCCACCGTGTCCTCGCAGCCTCGCTTGCCTTCTCGGGCCCCCTTCTCCCGGCGGAATGCCCGCGTGGGAGGCAAGAGGCGGCGCGCCCTGGGGAGTGTCCAGTGCCCCGGGGGTCCGGGGCCCTGTCGGGGTGGCGGGCTGCCGCTGTGAGCGAGGCGGTTGGTTGGGTGCCCGGTTGGGTCGGGACCCGCGGTGGCCGGGGGCCCGTGCTGGGCAGGGGTCGCGTCGGCAGGCAGCCCGAGAGCGGCCGGGCGGTAGGACGGTCGCCGCCGTCCTCGTTAGTATAGTGGTGAGTATCCCCGCCTGTCACGCGGGAGACCGGGGTTCGATTCCCCGACGGGGAGGCCACACACCCTTTTTGGTGGCCGCGGTCGCTCTCTGTCCTGCCGCCAGGCCCCCAGAGGCCCTTCGTCTGGTCCCGCCGCCTTTGGGCGAGGCGCCAGGGCGCGGTGCGCGGCCTAGCCACCGTCGACCCCCTCTCCCCGTGCGGGCCTCCAGCCCGAGCCCTTTGTGGTCGCCGGGCGCACGGTCGCCACGGCCGAGCGAGGGCCTCCTTGGCCACCCCACGGCCTTGCCCGACCAGAGCCGGAGCTTGCGGCCCGCGGGGCCGCCCGGCCGCCCACGCACCCACTCCCACTGGCCGCCTGAGTGGGCTCCTAGGCTCGCGACGCCCCCGCCGTGCGGCTCGGCACAGCGCCGCGACGCGTGCAGGCAGCTGGGTCCCGTGTCCCCAAGTCGTCGTGGGAAGTGGCCGCGCCCAGAGCCCGGTGGAGAAGGGCTTTGGCCAGCTGGGTGCGGGAAGCTGCGTGCCCCGCGTTGCCCGCCGGAGGTGAGGGCGGAGGCGTTCGCGGGCCGCGGCGGGGAGCGAAGGGCCGCAGGGCCGCAAGGCCGTCGGGCCGGTGGACCACGGCAACGGCGTAGCGCCGACGCGCATGGGGCGCCGCGCGGCTGCTGGTGGCGCCGGCGGCGGCGCAGAGCCTCCGGCTGACGGGGCGTCCGGGCAGGGATGCGGAGGCGGTGGCGGCAGGGGCGGCAGGGGCGGCGGCGGCGGCGAGATTATGCTGGGGCGAGCCCGGGGCCGGCGTCCGGCGGCCGCCCGGGCTGTGTAGCGTTGGTGGTATAGTGGTGAGCATAGCTGCCTTCCAAGCAGTTGACCCGGGTTCGATTCCCGGCCAACGCAGCGGGCCGACCTTTTGCTGAGCTGCACCGCCCTCCCGGCACGGGCGATGGCGGGGAGAGAGAGCTGGGAGCGGGGAGCCAGCCCGCTGGCCCGCGGCTTTTGGCGTGTGTGCGAGAAGCCGGCGGCGCGCGCAGTGTTTTGAGGGGGCTGAAAGCAAGACGGCACGCCAAGGCAGGAGGACTGACGGGGCCGGCGGGCGGCTGGACTTGCAAAGGCCGGGTGTGGGCGGCAAGGTGGCGCGGGCGGGTGGCATGGAGGCGCTGGGTTCAGCGGGAGCAGGCGAGGGCCTTGCCCCGACGCTCCCTGGTGGTCTAGTGGTTAGGATTCGGCGCTCTCACCGCCGCGGCCCGGGTTCGATTCCCGGTCAGGGAAGCCTTTCTTCTTCCTCTCCGGAGGCCTGCCACCTGCCGGGGTCCTCGCCGGCGACCCTCCCACCTTTACCCTTTAGCCTACGCAATGGCAACCCACTCCAGTCCTCCTGCCTGGAAAACCCTATGGACCGAGGAGCCTGGGAGGCTGCAGACCATGGGGTCGCTAAACGTCCCATAGGACCGAGCGACTTCACTTTCACTTTTCACTTGCATGCATTGCAGAAGGAAATGGCAAGCCACTCCAGTGTTCTTGCCTGGAGAATCCCAGGGACGGGGGAGCCTGGTGGGCTGCCGTCTACGGGGTCGCACAGAGTCGGACAGGACTGACGCGACTTAGCAGCTCAGCACTGCGCCAGAGGCCCCCGGGACCCTGCACCTCCAGCCCAAGCACGATTCAGGCCACCTCCGCCGTCCCCCGGGGCAAACCTTTGTTGGCCGCAGTGGCAACCTCGCGCCGCTTTCACCACGACCGGCCTGAGGCCTCCCATCCCCCGCCTCCCTCCCTCCTGAGGGGCTGCGGCTGCTGGCCCTGGTGGCGGCCGTGAAGCTCCAGGGCTTGTGCTGGTTCTCCTGGTGTCGGGGGGGGCGGGGGGAGGGGGGGCGGGGGGCGGGGCCGGTGAGGAGGTGGGGTGGGATAGGGCGGGGTGGGGATAGGGGCGGGGGTAGGGGCGCGAGCTGTGGTGGTCGCCAGCGGGGGCCAGCAGCGGCAGGGGCGGTGGCCGCAGCCGAAGGTGAGCGAGGGGGATGTGCCTCGGAGAGTGGGGGCCAGTGGCCACGGACACGCCTGCCTTCCCATGTCCCTCATGCCAGCCCCGTCTCTGGGCGGCTTGGCCACTGCGCGCCAGGTCCCGGGCTGGCTGTGACTCCCGTATGGTGCTGCTGTCTCCGAGAGGGTTCTGGTCTTGAGTGGGCTCTGGGAGGCGGACCACGGCGCCCGGGAGGCATCGGGATCAGTTCAGTCGCTCAGGGCACTGCAGCAGCCAGGCTTCCCTGTCCATCACCAACTCGCGAGGCTTGCTCAAACTCATGTCCGTCCAGTCGGGGATGCCATCCAAGCCTCTCGTCTTCTGTCGGGTCGTCCCGGTCTCCTCCTGCCTTCCATCAGGGTCTTTCCCCGTGAGTCAGTTTTGCGGGTCGGGTGGCCAGAGGATTGGCGTTTCGGCTTCAGCCTCAGTCCTTCTAATGAATATTCAGGACTGATTTCCTCGAGGATGGACGGGTTGGGTCTCCTCGCAGTCCAAGGGACTCTCAAGAGTCTTCTCCAACACCGCAGTCCAAAAGCATCAATTCTTCGGCACTCATCCTTCTTTATACTCCACCTCTCACATCTGTACGTGACCGCTGGAGAAACCGTAGCTTTCACGAGACAGACCCTCGTCACAGACCTCGTCTCTGCTTTTCGACATGCTGTCTAGGTTGGTCATAGCTTTTCTCCCAAGGAGCGAACGTCTTTTCATTTCGCCGGCGCGGCCGGCGTCTGCAGTGCTTTGGGGCAGCCCCCCCAAATGAAGTCTTTCCCGCTTTCCGTTCTTTCCCCGTCTATTTGCCATGAAGTGATGGGACGGGATGCCATGATCTTAGTTGTCTGAATGTTGAGTTTGAAGCCAACGTTTTCACTCTCCTCTTTCACTTTCCTCAAGGGGCTCTTTAGTTCTTCTTCGCTCTCCCCGAGGCAAAGGGGTGAAGACGGATGTGGACCTGTGCCTCGAATCCCACCACCGCTTAGTGGAAGTGAGAGAGCTCGCAGATCCGGGGGGGCGGGCCGGCCCGGCTGGGCAAAGCTAGCCCACCGGCCTGGAGGCGGCAGATGCGCTCGAGGCAGCGATGCCTGCCAGGGAGGACTACCCAACCATCAGGGTGTTTCCCTTGCCTGACCACAGCTCTCAATCCTACCGGACTGAGGCAAGATTTCCCCAGGCCTCCCTCCCCCACTCGTAACCAAAGGTGGGCACTGGGGCGCCCTCACACCCACACCCACCCACACACCCACCCACCCACCCACCCACACACACACACACACACACACGCACAGCGCCCTGTTCCCCGCACCCCTCCCCTAGTTATGACATCTACGAGTTTCCCATTCTCATCCAACTGTCTATCCAGGATCCACTCCATCCCTCTCGCCAACCTGTCATTGTCTTCCCCTAGGAACTCTCCCCGAGGGTAATCGCCCACCACAGTCTCCCCTTGGGCCAATCTCGAGGTCATCTTTCCCCAAAGGGTTTCATTCCACGTCCGTTCAAGGACTGTGTCCTTCGGAGGGGAAGTGGACGGCCGACCAAGGGCACCAAAGTGCAGCGAGGGCGGCACAATCGGGTGGGATGGCGCCGAGTCCCCTATGGGAAAGGAGCCCCCGTGGCCCGACGTGTGCTTGCCGTGGCCAAAGGAGGTTTCCTTGAGGCCCCTGCCGGGGCCGTGGGCATCAGCGTGCGTGGGGGAGAGTATGGGACGAAGGTGCTTGGGGCCATGGCTGGTGGGCGCCCCACGTGGATCAGGGACCTGGGCAGAGCGATCATCGCAGGGAGAGGGGGCGGCGGCGAGCTGAGGGGCTGGCAGGCAGGCCCAGGGGTGCTTGGGTGGAGTCTTCCTGGAGGGCCAGCATGAGGGGATGGGTGGGGCTCGAGGGAACCTGGCCGAAAGATCGGCAGGCCGCTCGAGCAGGCCCTCTGCAGGAGCATGGGCGAGGTGGCAAAGCCCTGCCAGGCGCATGTGAGAGGCTGGGATGGATCTGTGGGAGGTAGGGGTGGGCGTAGGGTCGGGGTGGGTCCGCGGAGCCGGAGGGAGGCCCGCACTGGTGAACCTCAGGGCAGGGCAGGCCAGGCCAGGCCAGGGCAGGACGTGGGAGGGGTGGCCCGAGCTCCAGGGCGTTGGTGGCGGGGCCGGGGCGGGGGCGGATGGGTCCGAGCCTGGAGTTGGAGGGAAAGGCAGAGGGCAGGCCGTGACAGTGATGGGGCTGTGGCATGAGGAAGATGGTGGGGGAGCACTCCATTCATTTGGGCGGGGTGGCGGGTGAGCGGGCGAGCCACACTGGTGCGCGGTGCTGCAGGCTGCTCAGGCTCAGCGGTGGGCTGAGGACGCAGGCAAGCCAACGACAGAAACGGGGTCCCAGATGGGGGCCAGACCTGGTCCGAGATGGGTGGGCCCCCCTTACCGCCCCAGAGACCAAAGTCACCACTCATCAGGAGCAAATGTCCAGTCTCGGGTGTGACATGGCTGGGGGCACACGGTGGGATGGGGAGTGGTGGTTGGCCGCTCGGGTGGCTGAGATTTCACAAGGACCAAGGAGAGCTCCCATGTGACCGAGCACAACCGTCCCTCCAGGGTACACACCCGCAGAGGGCAAACCTCGGGGAGGTCTGAGGGTGCCCACACCGCCACGGACACGGCGACACTGTTTGCCATGGCCAAGACACGGAGCAAACCCCAGCGCCCATCCACACGTGGCGGGCCCGAGAAGAGGTGGCACAGATGTAGCATGGAACCATCACTCAGTCATAAAGAAATAAGTCAAGTGTTGCCACTTGTCACAAGCAATGATGGACCTAGAGACTCTTACACTTGGTGAAGCACGTCAGACCGCGTTGGACAAAGGCATGTGGAACGTGTGAAAGAATACAAAACGGAGCTATTTGCCGAGGAGAAACCCACTCACGCAGAAAACCACCTTAGGGGAACGCCAGCGGAAAGGCAGCGCTGGAGGGATGCGTGTGCAGCTGGGACGAACAGATACGCAGGACCCTGGATAAAGGGAGAAGCGCCAAGGTGATCCAGTTCAACACAGGGAATAAGCGTCAGTACCCTGGAATCCCCTCGAGTGGACAAGAATCTGAAAACATACATGAAATCCAAAATCCCGTGTACAACACGGGAAACAGAATCACTTTGCGGTCCATCGGAAACGAGCACAATATTGGAAACCCACTGTGCTTCAGCAACAACCGTGACTCCGACAATGGAATCGGCTTTGCAGAAGAAACGAAATCAACAGGCAAGTAAGTCGGCCGGGAACAGACGAGCTGTCCCAATCCCACCCTGGGTACATACCCGTGAGAGCCGCAACTCTTCATTCGGAAAGACACATGCAAACCCCACGGTCATAGCAGCACTGCTTGCCATAGCCGAGACGTGGAGGAAACCCTAGTGCCCATCCCCAACGGCTCACCCGCGTAGGTGCCATACCAGAGACAGGGAGAGAATGGGATGGCACTGAGCCGTCCACGCGAGTGCATTAGTGTCACTGGCAGCAACAGCGGAAGCTGGAGCTGCGCAATATTACCCTTGGTGAGGGAAGTCAAACAGGCAGGGTCACAGATGGGTGGAATCTTAAGTGTTGTACAAATTCACCCCTGTGGCAACCAGCGACAGACTCTCAGACTCGGGAAAGCAGCCTCGGGCTTCCCAAGGGCAGAGTCACGGACGGAGGGATGGATGAGGAGCCGGGCTCAACGGATGTACCGTACCAGTACTGCGTAGAAAGGAGAGGAGCAACAAGGAGACACGGAATACTACAGGGAATGAGATCCCGTATCCTGTTCACCTGTAACGGAAACCGATCTGAAACCCTCATCCCACCTGCACAGGAGGGAATCACAACGCTGTACAGCGGACACGGGCACCAGGCTGTAGTTGTACACTTCCAGAACAACAACTGCCACTCCGGGGAAGTCAATCAGTCGAGGATCGGTCCACCAGTAGGACAAAGAAGAGCTCACATGATGATCCAGCAGACCCAATCCCGGCTACTCATCGGGAAAAGACAACACGCCCAATGGGAAGAGAGGCGGGCATCCCCCAGGGTCATCGCAGCCCTCGGTGCCGTAGCCGAGACGTGGGAAACCCTCACGTGCCCGTCGGCCCGTGGCCGGCACGAGAAGGTGAGGCAGATACGTACCGTGGAATATGACGCAGCCATCAAGTAGGAGCGGCCATCGCCATGGGCCCCAACGCCGGACGGACCCACAGAAGGGTCCACTGCCTGAAGTGAGTCGGGTGGAGAGGGACAAAGCTCTGTGGACTCGAACAACGAATACCAGTGAATCTGTGTGCAAAGGGGAAACCGACCTTGAGACGGAGAAAACGTGCATAGGGCTAGCCAAGGGGAAAGGCAGGGGAGGGACGAAGTTGGAGTCGGATCAAGAGATAGGAAATACTGTACTTACAGTCGATGAGCAACAGAGCTTTCCTCTGTAGCATGAGAACTGTATTCGTGTCTCGCCTTAACCTACACTGGAAAATCACCTGGAAAAGAACAGGGGACTGAATCACTTTGCCGAGCACCTGAGACTAACCCAGGACTGTAAAGCAGTTCTCCTCGTGTTGGAAGAAGCAGAAAGAGGAGCAGGCCCTGGCCTGGGGTAGGGGGTGGGGGGAGGCAGGCCAGTGCGCCAAATGCAAGAGCAGGTTCCTGGACAGCCTGGGATTTGGAATGGCTCAGGGAGGACCTGGGCGTGGTGGGGGGTGTGCAAATGGGGGAGGTGGGAGCCGAGGTGGGGGTGGGATGGGGGTTGCGTTTGGGGAAGTAGGGGCACGGTGAGGGTGCAGGCTGAGGTGGTGGTGCTCTTGGGGGCAGGGCTGATGCTGGTGGGCGCGCAACAGGGTTTCAGGGGCATGGGGTGGTGTTTGAGGCGGTGAGGCCGTCCCTGTTGGAGACCCATTTCTGCCGAGGGACGGGAGCTGGTGGACTGCTGGCTCCTCCCTGCAAGACGCTGGTCCAGGGACCCTCAGGCACAAAGGGAGGTATGCTTGCCAGATGTGGCAACTTCCTTGCTCCTGACTGTGCAAAACGTAGTGTGATTGATTCTCGGAGTGTGGGGAGAGTGAGGCGGGGAGCTTGGAGACGGACGTTGTGAAAGGTGAAGAGGTGGTGCGGGCGGCTGCCAGCCGTGGGCCTATTCTAACCTGAGTGCAATCCCTGTGGCCCCTGGCTGGTCAGGTGAGGAGCGGGCAAACACAGAAAGAGCGCCTGGACGCACGGGCGGCTGAGCCCGCAGGGCTTGGGGCCACGGAGGCTTGGCAGCAGGGGCCTTTTCTGGGTGGGGTGGGGGTGGGGTGGGGTGGGCAGGCGTCTGCGTGGGAGAGGCAGCGGGCGGCAGGTAGCAGCCAGCGGTTGCAGGAGCGCTGCCTGGAGCGTCTTTCAGCCGGCGCGGTGGCTGGGCTCTGGGGCTGCACTGCAGGACCAAAGGGGGCGCTGCGGCTGCATGGGCCGGGAATCGGGCCCCGGAGCCTCCCGCGTGGCAGGCGAGAATTCTACCACTGAACCACCCATGCACCGATGGCCAACGCCGCCGACGCTGCCCCAGGGGCGCTGGCCGCCCACCCGCCCGGCTGCTCTCACTGCTCGCCCGTCGCCCGTCGGCATCTATCTCCATCGGAGCAGGAGACGACGGTGGGGAGCGGGGAGAGGGGCGACCTGAAAGCCAGGATCCGGGCACGTGCAGGACCACAGGGCGCAGCGCTCTCGGAGGGTCCCCTCGGCGTCGCACGCCTGCGCCGACCACGGCCGCCGCGACCCTGTCGGTGTCGCGAGGGGGCCGGGAGCCGGCCTCCTGCCCGGCGCCGAGATCCCTGTCAGGTGCAGGCGCAGGCGCTGCGTGGTCGCTGCGGCCGCGCGCCGGCGTTCCTCTCAGCGACCGCCGGGTCCCGACCCAAAGGCGTGTGAGCCCGGCTCGTGCGCTCTGGCGGGCGCTGCTGCCGGAGTCCGGCTCTGACGGGGTGGTGGTGCTGGTGAGGAGGGCCATTTGGCAGAGAGCGGCTCCTGGCTCGGGGACTGCCGGCTGAGGCAGGGAGCGCGCTCTGGAAGGGCTTGGCTCCGGCCCGGGCAGCCGTTCCCCCGGGAAGGTCGGGGGCGCCGGCCGGCCGCCGGTGGGCAGAGCTGCACGGGCACGTAGGGCTTCTGCTCCCTCCCCAGAGGAGCACCCTTCCCGGGACGGACTGGTGCCAGGAAGACCGGTGTTCGCTGGCCAGCAGGAAGGCTGGGAGGCACGTGTCCCTGGCGGGCGGCAGGCAGGTGTGGCCCGGCCAAGGCCCCGCAAGGCGCAGAAGCGTCGAGGGCACGCAGCAACCCCCCTGGCGGGCAAGGCTGGGGGCTCGGCCGCCTCGGTGTGACTGGGGAGCGCAGGCGGGCCGGCGGGGCGGGTGCGGAGGACGGGCAAGTGCCGGCCGGTGGGAGAGCGGCCAGGGGCGGACGTGGAAGCAAGGCTGCGAGAGCGAGTTGGCCGTTCCCCGGCAGAAGTCGGAGCGCCGGCGACGCGAGAGAGGAGCTTGCCAGCCGCCGCGGGAGGCACTGCCGTGCTTCGGTGCGGCGGGGTGACGTGGCCGTGGGAGTGGGAGGGTGGGCGAGGGTGGGCAGAGGGAAGCGGGGAGGCAGGAAAACCAGCAGCTGCAGCTGCAGCAAGCTGAGAGAAAGATGCGCTGAGGAGGACTGAAGGTTCCTGGGGTGGGGTGCAGGTGGCGGGAGGCAGGGCGTGTGTGGAGCAAGGCAGTGGCGCGGGGAGGACGAGGCGTTGTCCGGCGGGCCAAAGGCTGGCTTGTCAGGAGTGGGATTCGAACCCACGCCTCCAGGGGAGACTGCGACCTGAACGCAGCGCCTTAGACCGCTCCGGCCATCCTGACGGCGGGCCTGGCTGGGCGCGTGGCCACTCGCCTGGCTGGGACCCGACGCAGCGCGAGCCCCGGCGCCCTTGGCGGGCCGCGCGCGCGGCGCCGGCGGCGGGCAGAGCGGCGGGCGGGCGGGCGGGCGGCCGTCCGGGGTGGAGTGTCGACGGAGCCGGCGCGCGGCGGCCGGCCGAGGCGCCTGGCTCGGCCGCCGGTCGCTCCCCGGACCCAGCCGGGCGTGGGCGGGCCGGCCCCTCCCCAGCCGCGCCTTTCTGGCCCGGCGCCGGCCGACGCGGCGCCCGCGTGTCCTCGCAGCCCCCACTCCGCTTGCCTTCTCGGGCCCCTTCTCCCGGCGGAATGCCGCGTGGGAGCGGAAGGGCGGCGCGCGCCCTGGGGAGTGTCAGTGCCCCGGGGGTCCAGGGCCCTGTCGGGGTGGCGGGCTGCCGCTGTGAGCGAGGCGGTTGGTTAGGTACCGGTTGGGTCAGGACCCGCGGTGGCCGAGGGGCCCGGTGCTGGTGGGGGTCGCGTCGGCAGGCAGCCCGAGAGCGGCCGGGCGGTAGGACGGTCGCCGCCGTCCTCGTTAGTATGAGTGGTGAGTATCCCCGCCTGTCACGCGGGAGACCGGGGTTCGATTCCCCGACGGGGAGGCCACACACCCTTTTTGGTGGCCCCGGTCGCTCTCTGTCCTGCCGCCAGGCCCCCAGAGGCCCTTCGTCTGGTCCCGCCGCCTTTGGGCGAGGCGCCAGGGCGCGGTGCGCGGCCTAGCCACCGTCGACCCCCTCTCCCCGTGCGGGCCTCCAGCCCGAGCCCTTTGTGGTCGCCGGGCGCACGGTCGCCACGGCCGAGCGAGGGCCTCCTTGGCCACCCCGACCAGAGCCTTGCCCGACCTCCCCGGCCGCCCACGCACCCACTGGCTGCCCCAGTGGGCTCCTAGGCTCGCGACGCCCCCGCCGGGCGGCTCGGCACAGCGCCGCGACGCGTGCAGGCAGCTGGGTCCCGTGTCCCCAGGTCGTCTTGGGAAGTGGCCGCGCCCAGCGCCCGGTGGAGAAGGGCTTTGGCCAGCTGGGTGCGGGAAGCTGCGTGCCCCGCGTTGCCCGCCGGAGGTGAGGGCGGAGGCGTTCGCGGGCCGCGGCGGGGAGCGAAGGGCCGCAGGGCCGCAAGGCCGTCGGGCCGGTGGACCACGGCAACGGCGTAGCGCTGACGCGCATGGGGCGCCGCGCGGCTGCTGGTGGCGCCGGCGGCGGCGCAGAGCCTCCGGCTGACGGGGCGTCGGGGCAGGGATGCGGAGGCGGAGGCGGTGGCGGCAGGGGTGGCGGCGGGGGCGGCAGGGGCGGCGGCGGCGACGGCGAGAGTATGCTGGGGCGAGCCCGGGGCCGGCGTCCGGCGGCCGCCCGGGCTGTGTAGCGTTGGTGGTATAGTGGTGAGCATAGCTGCCTTCCAAGCAGTTGACCCGGGTTCGATTCCCGGCCAACGCAGCGGGCCGACCTTTTGCTGAGCTGCACCGCCCTCCCGGCAGGGGCGATGGCGGGGGAGAGAGAGCTGGGAGCGGGGAGCCAGCCCGCTGGCCCGCGGCTTTTGGCGTGTGTGCGAGAAGCCGGCGGCGCGCGCAGTGTTTTGAGGGGGCTGAAAGCAAGACGGCACGCCAAGGCAGGAGGACTGACGGGGCCGGCGGGCGGCTGGACTTGCAAAGGCCGGGTGTGGGCGGCAAGGTGGCGCGGGCGGGTGGCACGGAGGCGCTGGGTTCAGCGGGAGCAGGCGAGGGCCTTGCCCCGACGCTCCCTGGTGGTCTAGTGGTTAGGATTCGGCGCTCTCACCGCCGCGGCCCGGGTTCGATTCCCGGTCAGGGGAAGCCTTTCTTCTTCCTCTCCGGAGGCCTGCCACCTGCCGGGGTCCTCGCCGGCGACCCTCCCACCTTTACCCTTTTAGCCTACGCAATGGCAACCCACTCCAGTCCTCCTGCCTGGAAAACCCTATGGACCGAGGAGCCGGGGAGGCTGCAGACCATGGGGTCGCTAAACGTCCCATAGGACCGAGCGACTTCACTTTCACTTTTCACTTGCATGCATTGCAGAAGGAAATGGCAAGCCACTCCAGTGTTCTGGCCTGGAGAATCCCGGGGACCGGGGAGCCTGGTGGGCTGCCGTCTATGGGGTCGCACAGAGTCGGACAGGACTGACGCGACTTAGCAGCTCAGCACTGCGCCAGAGGCCCCCGGGACCCTGCACCTCCAGCCCAAGCACGATTCAGGCCACCTCCGCCGTCCCCCGGGGCAAACCTTCGTTGGCCGCAGTGGCAACCTCGCGCCGCTTTCACCACGACCGGCCTGAGGCCTCCCATCCCCCGCCTCCCTCCCTCCTGAGGGGCTGCGGCTGCTGGCCCTGGTGGCGGCCGTGAAGCTCCTGGGCTTGTGCTGGTTCTCCTGGTGTCGGGCGGGGGGGGGGGGGGGGGGGGGCGGGGGGCGGGGCCGGTGAGGAGGTGGGGTGGGATAGGGCGGGGTGGGGATAGGGGCGGGGGTAGGGGCGCGAGCTGTGGTGGTCGCCAGCGGGGGCCAGCAGCGGCAGGGGCGGTGGCCGCAGCCGAAGGTGAGCGAGGGGGATGTGCCTCGGGGAGTGGGGGCCAGTGGCCACGGACACGCCTGCCTTCCCATGTCCCTCATGCCAGCCCCGTCTCTGGGCGTCTTGGCGACTGCGTGCCAGGTCCCGGGCTGGCTGTGACTCCCGTATGGTGCTGGTGTCTCCAAGAGGGTTCTGGTCTTGAGTGGGCTCTGGGAGGCGGACCACGGCGCCCGGGAGGCATCGGGATCAGTTCAGTCGCTCAGGGCACTGCAGCAGCCAGGCTTCCCTGTCCATCACCAACTCGCGAGGCTTGCTCAAACTCATGTCTGTCCAGTCGGGGATGCCATCCAAGCCTCTCGTCTTCTGTCGGGTCGTCCCGGTCTCCTCCTGCCTTCCATCAGGGTCTTTCCCCGTGAGTCAGTTTTGCGGGTCGGGTGGCCAGAGGATTGGCGTTTCGGCTTCAGCCTCAGTCCTTCTAATGAATATTCAGGACTGATTTCCTCTAGGATGGACGGGTTGGGTCTCCTCGCAGTCCAAGGGACTCTCAAGAGTCTTCTCCAACACCGCAGTCCAAAAGCATCAATTCTTCGGCACTCATCCTTCTTTATACTCCACCTCTCACATCTGTACGTGACCGCTGGAGAAACCGTAGCTTTCACGAGACAGCCCCTCGTCACAGACCTCGTCTCTGCTTTGCGACATGCTGTCCAGGTTGGTCGTAGCTTTTCTCCCAAGGAGCGAACGTCTTTTCATTTCGCCGGCGCGGCCGGCGTCTGCAGTGCTTTGGGGCAGCCCCCCCAAATGAAGTCTTTCCCGCTTTCCGTTCTTTCCCCGTCTATTTGCCATGAAGTGATGGGACGGGATGCCATGATCTTAGTTGTCTGAATGTTGAGTTTGAAGCCAACGTTTTCACTCTCCTCTTTCACTTTCCTCAAGGGGCTCTTTAGTTCTTCTTCGCTGTCCCCGAGGCAAAGGGGTGAAGACGGATGTGGACCTGTGCCTCGAATCCCACCACCGCTTAGTGGAAGTGAGAGAGCTCGCAGATCCGGGCGGGGCGGGCCGGCCCGGCTGGGCAAAGCTAGCCCACCAGCCTGGAGGCGGCAGATGCGCTCGAGGCAGGGATGCCTGCCAGGGAGGACAACCCGACCATCAGGGTGTTTCCCTTGCCTGACCACAGCTCTCAATCCTACCGGACTGAGGCAAGATTTCCCCAGGCCTCCCTCCCCCACTCGTAACCAAAGGTGGGCACTGGGGCGCGCCCACACCCACACCCACCCACCCCCCCCCACACACACACCCACACACCCCACACACACACACAGGCACACGCACAGCGCCCTGTTCCCCGCACCCCTCCCCTAGTTATGACATCTACGAGTTTCCCATTCTCATCCAACTGGCTATCCAGGATCCACTCCATCCCTCTCGCCAACCCGTCATTGTCTTCCCCTAGGAACTCTCCCCGAGGGGAATCGCCCAGCACAGTCTCCCCTTGGGCCAATCTCGAGGTCGTCTTTCCCCAAAGGGTTTCATTCCACGTCCGTTCAAGGACTGTGTCCTTCGGAGGGGAAGTGGCCGGCCGACCAAGGGCACCAAAGTGCGGCGAGGGCGGCACACTCGGGTGGGATGGCGCCGAGTCCCCTGTGGGAAAGGAGCCCCCGTGGCCCGATGTGTGCTTGCCGTGGCCAAAGGAGGTTTCCTTGAGGCCCCTGCCGGGGCCGTGGGCATCAGCGTGCGTGGGGGAGAGTATGGGACGAAGGTGCTTGGGGCCATGGCTGGTGGGCGCCCCACGTGGATCAGGGACCTGGGCAGAGCGATCGCAGGGAGAGGGGGCGGCGGCGAGCCGAGAGGCTGGCAGGCAGGCCCAGGGGTGCTTGGGTGGAGTCTTCCTGGAGGGCCAGCAAGAGGGGATGGGTGGGGCTCGAGGGAACCTGGCCGAAAGATCGGCAGGCCGCTCCAGCAGGCGCTCTGCAGGAGCATGGGCGAGGTGGCAAAGCCCTGCCAGGCGCATGTGAGAGGCTGGGATGGATCTGCGGGAGGTAGGGGTGGGCGTGGGGTCGGGGTGGGTCCGCGGAGCCGGAGGGAGGCCCGCACTGGTGAACCTCAGGGCAGGGCAGTCCAGGCCAGGGCAGGACCTGTGAGGGGTGGCCCGAGCTCCCGGGCCATGGTGGCGGGGGGGCGGGGGGGGGGGATGGGGCCGTGCCTGGAGTCTGGAGGGAAAGGCAGAGGGCAGGCCGTGACAGTGATGGGGCTGTGGCATGAGGAAGATGGTGGGGGAGCACTCCATTTGGCCGGGGTGGCGGGTGAGCGGGCGAGCCACACTGGTGCGCGGTGCCGCAGGCTGCTCAGGCTCAGCGGTGGGCTGAGGACGCAGGCAAGCCAACGACAGAAACGGGGTGCCAGACGGGGGCCACACCTGGTCCGAGATGGGTGGGCCCGCCGTACCGCCCCAGAGACCAAAGTCACCACTCATCAGGAGCAAGTGTCCAGTCTCGGGTGTGACATGGCTGGGGGCTCAGGGTGGGATGGGGGGTGGTGGTTGGGAGCTCGGGTGGCTGAGATTTCACGAGGACCAAGGAGAGCTCCCACGTGACCGAGCACAGCCCTCCCTCCAGGGTACACACCCGCAGAGGGCAAACCTCGGGGAGGTCTGAGGGTGCCCACAGCGCCACGGACACGGCGACACTGTTTGCCATGGCCAAGACACGGAGCAAACCCCAGCGCCCATCCACATGTGGCGGGCCCGAGAAGAGGTGGCACAGATGTAGCATGGAACCATCACTCAGTCATAAAGAAAGAAGTCAAGTGTTGCCACTTGTCACAAGCAATGATGGACCTAGAGACTCTTACACTTGGTGAAGCACGTCAGACCCCGTTGGACAAAGGCATGTGGAACGTGTGAAAGAATACAAAACGGAGCTATTTGCCGAGGAGAAACCCACTCACGCAGAAAACCACCTTAGGGGAACGCCAGCGGAAAGGCAGCGCTGGAGGGATGCGTGTGCAGCTGGGACGAACAGATTCGCAGGACCCTGGATAAAGGGAGAAGCGCCAAGGTGATCCAGTTCAACACAGGGAATAAGCGTCAGTACCCTGGAATCCCCTCGAGTGGACAAGAATCTGAAAACATACATGAAATCCAAAATCTGTACACGGGAAACAGAAGCACTTTGCGGTCCATCGGAAACGAGCACAATATTGGAAATGCACTGTACTTGAGCAACAACCGTGACTCCGACACTGGAGTCGGCTTTGCAGAAGAAACGAAATCAACAGGCAAGAAAGTCGGCGGGAAACAGGGGCGCTGTCCCAGTCCCACCCTGGGTACATACCCGTGAGAGCCGCAACTCTTCATTCGGAAAGACACATGCAAACCCCACGGTCATAGCAGCACTGTTTGCCATAGCCGAGACGTGGAGGAAACCCTAGTGCCCATCCCCAACGGCTCACCCGCGTAGGTGCCATGCCAGAGAAAGGGAGAGAATGGGATGGCACTGAGCCGTCCACGCGAGTCCAATAGTGTCACTGGCAGCAACAGCGGAAGCTGGAGCTGCGCAATATTACCCTTGGTGAGGGAAGTCAAACAGACAGGGTCACAGATGGGTGGAATCTTAAGTGTTGTACAAATTCACCCCTGTGGCAACCAGCGACAGACTCTCAGATTCAGGGAGGCAGCCTCGGGCTTCCCAAGGGCAGAGTCACGGACGGAGGGATGGATGAGGAGCCGGGCTCCACGGATGTACCGTACCAGTACTGCGTAGAAAGGAGAGGAGCAACAAGGAGACACGGGATACTACAGGGAATGAGATCCCGTATCCTGTTCACCTGTAACGGAAACCGATCTGAAACCCTCATCCCACCTGCACAGGAGGGAATCACAACGCTGTACAGCGGACACGGGCACCAGACTGTAGTTGTACACTTCCAGAACAACAACTGCCACTCCGGGGAAGTCAATCAGTCGAGGATCGGTCCAACAGTAGGACAAAGGAGAGCTCACACGATGATCCAGCAGACCCAATCCCGGCTACTCATCGGGAAAAGACAACACGCCCAATGGGAAGAGAGGCGGGCATCCCCCAGGGTCATCCCAGCCCTCGGTGCCCTAGCCGAGACGTGGGAAACGCTCACATGCCCGTCGTCCCGTGGCCGGCACGAGAAGGTGAGGCAAATACGTACCGTGGAATATGACGCAGCCATCAAGTAGCAGCGGCCATCGCCATGGGCCGCAACGCCGGACGGACCCACAGAAAGGTCCACTGCCTGAAGTGAGTCGGGTGGAGAGGGACAAAGCTCTGTGGACTCGAACAACGAATACCAGTGAATCTGTGTGCAAAGGGGAAACCGACCTTGAGACGGAGAAAACGTGCATAGGGCTAGCCAAGGGGAAAGGCAGGGGAGGGACGAAGTTGGAGTCGGATCAAGAGATAGGAAATACTGTACTTACAGTCGATGAGCAACACAGCTTTCCTCTGTAGAATGAGAACTGTATTCGTGTCTCGCCTTAACCTACACTGGAAAATCACCTGGAAAAGAACAGGGGACTGAATCACTTTGCCGAGCACCTGAGACTAACCCAGGACTGTAAAGCAGTTTTCCTCGTGTTGGAAGAAGCAGAAAGAGGAGCAGGCCCTGGCCTGGGGTAGGGGGTGGGGGGAGGCAGGCCAGTGCGCCAAATGCAAAGGCAGGTTCCTGGACAACCTGGGATTTGGAATGGCTCAGGGAGGACCTGGGCGTGAGGGGGGGGGGGTGCAAATGAGGGAGGTGGGGAGCTGGGTGGGGGTGGGATGGGGGTTGCGTTTGGGGAAGTAGGGGCAGGGTGAGGGTGCAGGCTGAGGTGGTGGTGCTCTTGGGGCAGGGCTGATGCTGAGGTGAGGCGCGCAACAGGGTTTCAGGGGCATGGGGTGGTGTTTGAGGTGGTGAGGCCGTCCCTGTTGGAGACCCATTTCTGCCGAGGGACGGGAGCTGGTGGACTTCTTTGGAACTCCTCCTGCAAGACGCTGGTCCAGGGACCCTCCAGGCGAAAGGGAGGTATGCTTGCCAGATGTGGCAACTTCCTTGCTCCTGACTGTGCAAACGTAGTGTGATTGATTCTCGGAGTGTGGGGAGAGTGAGGCAGGGAGCTTGGAGACGGACCTTGTGAAAGGTGAAGAGGTGGTGCGGGCGGCTGCCAGCCGGGGGCTATTCCTTCCAAGTGCAATCCCTGAGCCCCCGGCTGGGTCCGGGTGAGGAAGCCAGCAAACACAAGAAAGGCGCCTGGACGCACCGGCGGCTGAGCCCGCAGGGCTTGGGGCCACGGAGGCTTGGCAGCAGGGCCTCTTCTGGGTGCGGTGGGGCGGGGTGGTGGGCGTCTGCGTGGGAGAGGCAGCGGGCGGAAGGTAGCAGCCAGCGGTTGCAGGAGCGCTGCCTGGAGCGCCTTTCAGCAGGCAGACCTAGCTGGGCTCTGGGGCTGCACTGCGGGAGCAAAAGGGGACGCTGTGGCTGCATGGGCCGGGAATCGAACCCGGGCCTCCCGCGTGGCAGGCGAGAATTCTACCACTGAACCACCCATGCACCGATGGCCAACGCCGCCCGACGCTGCCCCAGGGGCGCTGACCGCCATCCGCCCGGCACTGCTCACTGCTCACTGCTCGCCCGTCGCCCGTCGGCATCTATCTGCTCCATCGGAGCAGGAGACGACGGTGGGGATGGAAGTGGGGAGGGGGGGGGGGGTGGCGACCTGAAAGCCAGGATCCGGGCACGTGCAGGACCACAGGGCACGGCGCTCTCGGAGGGTCCCACTCGGCCCGTCGCGCGCCTTCTGCGCGGACCACGGCCGCCGCGACCCTGTCGGTGTCGCCCGAGGGGGCCGGGAGCCGACGCCGTCTGCCCGGCGCCGAGATCGCTGTCAGGTGCAGGCGCAGGCGCTGCGTGGTCGCTGCTGCCGCGCGCCGACGTTCCTCTCAGCGACCGCCGTTTCCCGACCCAAAGGCGTGTGAGCCCGGCTCGTGCGCTCTGGCGGACCGCGCGCCCGAGGTCCGGCTCTGACGGGGTGGTGGTGCTGGTGAGGAGGGGCCCTTTGGCAGAGCGGCTCCTGGCTCGGGGACTGCCGGCTGAGGCAGGGAGCGCGCTCAGGAAGGGCTTGGCTCCGGCCCGGGCAGCGGCTTCCCCCGGGAAGGTCGGGGGCGCCGGCCGGGCGCCGGTGGGCGGGCTGCACGGGCACGCAGGGCTTCTGCTCCCTCCCCAGAGGAGCACCCTTCCCGGGACGGACTGGTGGCAGGAAGACCGGTGTTCGCTGGCCAGCAGGAAGGCTGGGAGGCACGTGTCCCTGGCGGGCGGCAGGCAGGTGTGGCCCGGCCAAGGCCGCAAGGCGCAGAAGCGTCGAGGGCACGCAGCAACCCCCCTGGCGGGCAAGGCGGGGGCTCGGCCGCCTCGGTGTGACTGGGGAGCGCAGGCGGGCCGGCGGGGCGGGTGCGGAGGACAGGGTGCCGGCCGGAGGGAGAGCGGCCGGGGGCGGACGTGGAAGCAAGGCTGCGAGAGCGAGTTGGCCGTTCCCCGGCAGAAGTCGGAGCGCCGGCGACGCGAGGAGGGCTTGCCAGCCGCCGCGGGGCTGCGTGCTTCGGTGCGGCCGGGGGCGGGGCGGGGCCGTGGGAGTGGGAGGGTGGGCGAGGGTGGGCGAGGGGGAGGCGGGGAGGCAGGAAAACCAGCAGCTGCAGCTGCAGCCAGCTGGGGAGGAAAGATGCGCTGAGGAGGACTGAAGGTTCCTGGGGTGGGGGTGCAGGTGGCGGGAGGCGGGGCGTGTGTGGAGCAAGGCAGTGGCGCGGGGAGGACGGGCGCGTTTGTCCTTACGGCGGGCCAAAAGGCTGGCTTGTCAGGAGTGGGATTCGAACCCACGCCTCCAGGGGAGACTGCGACCTGAACGCAGCGCCTTAGACCGCTCGGCCATCCTGACGGCGGGCCTGGCTGGGCGCGTGGCCGCTCGCCTGGCTGGGACCCGACGCGGCGCGAGCCCCGGCGCCCTTGGCGGGCCGCGCGCCGCGCCGCGCCCCGCAGGCAGGCAGGCAGGCAGGCAGGCAGGCAGGCAGGCAGGCGGCCGTCCGGGGTGGGTGTCGACGGAGCCGGCGCGCGGCGGCCGGCCGAGGCGCCTGGCTCGGCCGCCGGTCGCTCCCCGGACCCAGCCGGGCCGTGGGCGGGCCGGCCCCTCCCCAGCCGCGCCTCTCCTGGCCCGACGCCGGCCGGCGTGCGCCCACCGTGTCCTCGCAGCCTCGCTTGCCTTCTCGGGCCCCCTTCTCCCGGCGGAATGCCCGCGTGGGAGGCAAGAGGCGGCGCGCCCTGGGGAGTGTCCAGTGCCTCGGGGGTCCGGGACCCTGTCGGGGTGGCGGGCTGCCGCTGTGAGCGAGGCGGTTGGTTGGGTGCGCGGTTGGGTCGGGACCCGCGGTGGCCGGGGGCCCGTGCTGGGCAGGGGTCGCGTCGGCAGGCAGCCCGAGAGCCCGTGAGCGGCCGGGCGGGAGGACGGTCGCCGCCGTCCTCGTTAGTATAGTGGTGAGTATCCCCGCCTGTCACGCGGGAGACCGGGGTTCGATTCCCCGACGGGGAGGCCACACACCCTTTTTGGTGGCCCCGGTCGCTCTCTGTCCTGCCGCCAGGCCCCCAGAGGCCCTTCGTCTGGTCCCGCCGCCTTTGGGCGAGGCGCCAGGGCGCGGTGCGCGGCCTAGCCACCGTCGACCCCCTCTCCCCGTGCGGGCCTCCAGCCCGAGCCCTTTGTGGTCGCCGGGCGCACGGTCGCCACGGCCGAGCGAGGGCCTCCTTGGCCACCCCGACCAGAGCCTTGCCCGACCTCCCCGGCCGCCCACGCACCCACTGGCTGCCCCAGTGGGCTCCTAGGCTCGCGACGCCCCCGCCGGGCGGCTCGGCACAGCGCCGCGACGCGTGCAGGCAGCTGGGTCCCGTGTCCCCAGGTCGTCTTGGGAAGTGGCCGCGCCCAGCGCCCGGTGGAGAAGGGCTTTGGCCAGCTGGGTGCGGGAAGCTGCGTGCCCCGCGTTGCCCGCCGGAGGTGAGGGCGGAGGCGTTCGCGGGCCGCGGCGGGGAGCGAAGGGCCGCAGGGCCGCAAGGCCGTCGGGCCGGTGGACCACGGCAACGGCGTAGCGCTGACGCGCATGGGGCGCCGCGCGGCTGCTGGTGGCGCCGGCGGCGGCGCAGAGCCTCCGGCTGACGGGGCGTCGGGGCAGGGATGCGGAGGCGGAGGCGGTGGCGGCAGGGGTGGCGGCGGGGGCGGCAGGGGCGGCGGCGGCGACGGCGAGAGTATGCTGGGGCGAGCCCGGGGCCGGCGTCCGGCGGCCGCCCGGGCTGTGTAGCGTTGGTGGTATAGTGGTGAGCATAGCTGCCTTCCAAGCAGTTGACCCGGGTTCGATTCCCGGCCAACGCAGCGGGCCGACCTTTTGCTGAGCTGCACCGCCCTCCCGGCAGGGGCGATGGCGGGGGAGAGAGAGCTGGGAGCGGGGAGCCAGCCCGCTGGCCCGCGGCTTTTGGCGTGTGTGCGAGAAGCCGGCGGCGCGCGCAGTGTTTTGAGGGGGCTGAAAGCAAGACGGCACGCCAAGGCAGGAGGACTGACGGGGCCGGCGGGCGGCTGGACTTGCAAAGGCCGGGTGTGGGCGGCAAGGTGGCGCGGGCGGGTGGCACGGAGGCGCTGGGTTCAGCGGGAGCAGGCGAGGGCCTTGCCCCGACGCTCCCTGGTGGTCTAGTGGTTAGGATTCGGCGCTCTCACCGCCGCGGCCCGGGTTCGATTCCCGGTCAGGGAAGCCTTTCTTCTTCCTCTCCGGAGGCCTGCCACCTGCCGGGGTCCTCGCCGGCGACCCTCCCACCTTTACCCTTTTAGCCTACGCAATGGCAACCCACTCCAGTCCTCCTGCCTGGAAAACCCTATGGACCGAGGAGCCGGGGAGGCTGCAGACCATGGGGTCGCTAAACGTCCCATAGGACCGAGCGACTTCACTTTCACTTTTCACTTGCATGCATTGCAGAAGGAAATGGCAAGCCACTCCAGTGTTCTGGCCTGGAGAATCCCGGGGACCGGGGAGCCTGGTGGGCTGCCGTCTATGGGGTCGCACAGAGTCGGACAGGACTGACGCGACTTAGCAGCTCAGCACTGCGCCAGAGGCCCCCGGGACCCTGCACCTCCAGCCCAAGCACGATTCAGGCCACCTCCGCCGTCCCCCGGGGCAAACCTTCGTTGGCCGCAGTGGCAACCTCGCGCCGCTTTCACCACGACCGGCCTGAGGCCTCCCATCCCCCGCCTCCCTCCCTCCTGAGGGGCTGCGGCTGCTGGCCCTGGTGGCGGCCGTGAAGCTCCTGGGCTTGTGCTGGTTCTCCTGGTGTCGGGCGGGGGGGGGGGGGGGGGCGGGGGGCGGGGCCGGTGAGGAGGTGGGGTGGGATAGGGCGGGGTGGGGATAGGGGCGGGGGTAGGGGCGCGAGCTGTGGTGGTCGCCAGCGGGGGCCAGCAGCGGCAGGGGCGGTGGCCGCAGCCGAAGGTGAGCGAGGGGGATGTGCCTCGGGGAGTGGGGGCCAGTGGCCACGGACACGCCTGCCTTCCCATGTCCCTCATGCCAGCCCCGTCTCTGGGCGGCTTGGCGACTGCGTGCCAGGTCCCGGGCTGGCTGTGACTCCCGTATGGTGCTGGTGTCTCCAAGAGGGTTCTGGTCTTGAGTGGGCTCTGGGAGGCGGACCACGGCGCCCGGGAGGCATCGGGATCAGTTCAGTCGCTCAGGGCACTGCAGCAGCCAGGCTTCCCTGTCCATCACCAACTCGCGAGGCTTGCTCAAACTCATGTCCGTCCAGTCGGGGATGCCATCCAAGCCTCTCGTCTTCTGTCGGGTCGTCCCGGTCTCCTCCTGCCTTCCATCAGGGTCTTTCCCCGTGAGTCAGTTTTGCGGGTCGGGTGGCCAGAGGATTGGCGTTTCGGCTTCAGCCTCAGTCCTTCTAATGAATATTCAGGACTGATTTCCTCTAGGATGGACGGGTTGGGTCTCCTCGCAGTCCAAGGGACTCTCAAGAGTCTTCTCCAACACCGCAGTCCAAAAGCATCAATTCTTCGGCACTCATCCTTCTTTATACTCCACCTCTCACATCTGTACGTGACCGCTGGAGAAACCGTAGCTTTCACGAGACAGCCCCTCGTCACAGACCTCGTCTCTGCTTTGCGACATGCTGTCCAGGTTGGTCGTAGCTTTTCTCCCAAGGAGCGAACGTCTTTTCATTTCGCCGGCGCGGCCGGCGTCTGCAGTGCTTTGGGGCAGCCCCCCCAAATGAAGTCTTTCCCGCTTTCCGTTCTTTCCCCGTCTATTTGCCATGAAGTGATGGGACGGGATGCCATGATCTTAGTTGTCTGAATGTTGAGTTTGAAGCCAACGTTTTCACTCTCCTCTTTCACTTTCCTCAAGGGGCTCTTTAGTTCTTCTTCGCTGTCCCCGAGGCAAAGGGGTGAAGACGGATGTGGACCTGTGCCTCGAATCCCACCACCGCTTAGTGGAAGTGAGAGAGCTCGCAGATCCGGGCGGGGCGGGCCGGCCCGGCTGGGCAAAGCTAGCCCACCAGCCTGGAGGCGGCAGATGCGCTCGAGGCAGGGATGCCTGCCAGGGAGGACAACCCGACCATCAGGGTGTTTCCCTTGCCTGACCACAGCTCTCAATCCTACCGGACTGAGGCAAGATTTCCCCAGGCCTCCCTCCCCCACTCGTAACCAAAGGTGGGCACTGGGGCGCGCCCACACCCACACCCACCCACCCCCCCACACACACACACCCACACACCCACACACACACACACAGGCACACGCACAGCGCCCTGTTCCCCGCACCCCTCCCCTAGTTATGACATCTACGAGTTTCCCATTCTCATCCAACTGGCTATCCAGGATCCACTCCATCCCTCTCGCCAACCCGTCATTGTCTTCCCCTAGGAACTCTCCCCGAGGGGAATCGCCCAGCACAGTCTCCCCTTGGGCCAATCTCGAGGTCGTCTTTCCCCAAAGGGTTTCATTCCACGTCCGTTCAAGGACTGTGTCCTTCGGAGGGGAAGTGGCCGGCCGACCAAGGGCACCAAAGTGCGGCGAGGGCGGCACACTCGGGTGGGATGGCGCCGAGTCCCCTGTGGGAAAGGAGCCCCCGTGGCCCGATGTGTGCTTGCCGTGGCCAAAGGAGGTTTCCTTGAGGCCCCTGCCGGGGCCGTGGGCATCAGCGTGCGTGGGGGGAGAGTATGGGACGAAGGTGCTTGGGGCCATGGCTGGTGGGCGCCCCACGTGGATCAGGGACCTGGGCAGAGCGATCGCAGGGAGAGGGGGCGGCGGCGAGCCGAGAGGCTGGCAGGCAGGCCCAGGGGTGCTTGGGTGGAGTCTTCCTGGAGGGCCAGCAAGAGGGGATGGGTGGGGCTCGAGGGAACCTGGCCGAAAGATCGGCAGGCCGCTCCAGCAGGCGCTCTGCAGGAGCATGGGCGAGGTGGCAAAGCCCTGCCAGGCGCATGTGAGAGGCTGGGATGGATCTGCGGGAGGTAGGGGTGGGCGTGGGGTCGGGGTGGGTCCGCGGAGCCGGAGGGAGGCCCGCACTGGTGAACCTCAGGGCAGGGCAGTCCAGGCCAGGGCAGGACCTGTGAGGGGTGGCCCGAGCTCCCGGGCCATGGTGGCGGGGGGGCGGGGGGGGGATGGGGCCGAGCCTGGAGTCTGGAGGGAAAGGCAGAGGGCAGGCCGTGACAGTGATGGGGCTGTGGCATGAGGAAGATGGTGGGGGAGCACTCCATTTGGCCGGGGTGGCGGGTGAGCGGGCGAGCCACACTGGTGCGCGGTGCCGCAGGCTGCTCAGGCTCAGCGGTGGGCTGAGGACGCAGGCAAGCCAACGACAGAAACGGGGTGCCAGACGGGGGCCACACCTGGTCCGAGATGGGTGGGCCCGCCGTACCGCCCCAGAGACCAAAGTCACCACTCATCAGGAGCAAGTGTCCAGTCTCGGGTGTGACATGGCTGGGGGCTCAGGGTGGGATGGGGGGTGGTGGTTGGGAGCTCGGGTGGCTGAGATTTCACGAGGACCAAGGAGAGCTCCCACGTGACCGAGCACAGCCCTCCCTCCAGGGTACACACCCGCAGAGGGCAAACCTCGGGGAGGTCTGAGGGTGCCCACAGCGCCACGGACACGGCGACACTGTTTGCCATGGCCAAGACACGGAGCAAACCCCAGCGCCCATCCACATGTGGCGGGCCCGAGAAGAGGTGGCACAGATGTAGCATGGAACCATCACTCAGTCATAAAGAAAGAAGTCAAGTGTTGCCACTTGTCACAAGCAATGATGGACCTAGAGACTCTTACACTTGGTGAAGCACGTCAGACCCCGTTGGACAAAGGCATGTGGAACGTGTGAAAGAATACAAAACGGAGCTATTTGCCGAGGAGAAACCCACTCACGCAGAAAACCACCTTAGGGGAACGCCAGCGGAAAGGCAGCGCTGGAGGGATGCGTGTGCAGCTGGGACGAACAGATTCGCAGGACCCTGGATAAAGGGAGAAGCGCCAAGGTGATCCAGTTCAACACAGGGAATAAGCGTCAGTACCCTGGAATCCCCTCGAGTGGACAAGAATCTGAAAACATACATGAAATCCAAAATCTGTACACGGGAAACAGAAGCACTTTGCGGTCCATCGGAAACGAGCACAATATTGGAAATGCACTGTACTTGAGCAACAACCGTGACTCCGACACTGGAGTCGGCTTTGCAGAAGAAACGAAATCAACAGGCAAGAAAGTCGGCGGGAAACAGGGGCGCTGTCCCAGTCCCACCCTGGGTACATACCCGTGAGAGCCGCAACTCTTCATTCGGAAAGACACATGCAAACCCCACGGTCATAGCAGCACTGTTTGCCATAGCCGAGACGTGGAGGAAACCCTAGTGCCCATCCCCAACGGCTCACCCGCGTAGGTGCCATGCCAGAGAAAGGGAGAGAATGGGATGGCACTGAGCCGTCCACGCGAGTCCAATAGTGTCACTGGCAGCAACAGCGGAAGCTGGAGCTGCGCAATATTACCCTTGGTGAGGGAAGTCAAACAGACAGGGTCACAGATGGGTGGAATCTTAAGTGTTGTACAAATTCACCCCTGTGGCAACCAGCGACAGACTCTCAGATTCAGGGAGGCAGCCTCGGGCTTCCCAAGGGCAGAGTCACGGACGGAGGGATGGATGAGGAGCCGGGCTCCACGGATGTACCGTACCAGTACTGCGTAGAAAGGAGAGGAGCAACAAGGAGACACGGGATACTACAGGGAATGAGATCCCGTATCCTGTTCACCTGTAACGGAAACCGATCTGAAACCCTCATCCCACCTGCACAGGAGGGAATCACAACGCTGTACAGCGGACACGGGCACCAGACTGTAGTTGTACACTTCCAGAACAACAACTGCCACTCCGGGGAAGTCAATCAGTCGAGGATCGGTCCAACAGTAGGACAAAGGAGAGCTCACATGATGATCCAGCAGACCCAATCCCGGCTACTCATCGGGAAAAGACAACACGCCCAATGGGAAGAGAGGCGGGCATCCCCCAGGGTCATCCCAGCCCTCGGTGCCCTAGCCGAGACGTGGGAAACGCTCACATGCCCGTCGGCCCGTGGCCGGCACGAGAAGGTGAGGCAAATACGTACCGTGGAATATGACGCAGCCATCAAGTAGCAGCGGCCATCGCCATGGGCCGCAACGCCGGACGGACCCACAGAAAGGTCCACTGCCTGAAGTGAGTCGGGTGGAGAGGGACAAAGCTCTGTGGACTCGAACAACGAATACCAGTGAATCTGTGTGCAAAGGGGAAACCGACCTTGAGACGGAGAAAACGTGCATAGGGCTAGCCAAGGGGAAAGGCAGGGGAGGGACGAAGTTGGAGTCGGATCAAGAGATAGGAAATACTGTACTTACAGTCGATGAGCAACACAGCTTTCCTCTGTAGAATGAGAACTGTATTCGTGTCTCGCCTTAACCTACACTGGAAAATCACCTGGAAAAGAACAGGGGACTGAATCACTTTGCCGAGCACCTGAGACTAACCCAGGACTGTAAAGCAGTTTTCCTCGTGTTGGAAGAAGCAGAAAGAGGAGCAGGCCCTGGCCTGGGGTAGGGGGTGGGGGAGGCAGGCCAGTGCGCCAAATGCAAAGGCAGGTTCCTGGACAACCTGGGATTTGGAATGGCTCAGGGAGGACCTGGGCGTGAGGGGGGGGGGTGCAAATGAGGGAGGTGGGGAGCTGGGTGGGGGTGGGATGGGGGTTGCGTTTGGGGAAGTAGGGGCAGGGTGAGGGTGCAGGCTGAGGTGGTGGTGCTCTTGGGGCAGGGCTGATGCTGAGGTGAGGCGCGCAACAGGGTTTCAGGGGCATGGGGTGGTGTTTGGGGTGGTGTTTGAGGCGGTGAGGCCGTCCCTGTTGGAGACCCATTTCTGCCGAGGGACGGGAGCTGGTGGACTTCTTTGGAACTCCTCCTGCAAGACGCTGGTCCAGGGACCCTCCAGGCGAAAGGGAGGTATGCTTGCCAGATGTGGCAACTTCCTTGCTCCTGACTGTGCAAACGTAGTGTGATTGATTCTCGGAGTGTGGGGAGAGTGAGGCAGGGAGCTTGGAGACGGACCTTGTGAAAGGTGAAGAGGTGGTGCGGGCGGCTGCCAGCCGGGGGCTATTCCTTCCAAGTGCAATCCCTGAGCCCCCGGCTGGGTCCGGGTGAGGAAGCCAGCAAACACAAGAAAGGCGCCTGGACGCACCGGCGGCTGAGCCCGCAGGGCTTGGGGCCACGGAGGCTTGGCAGCAGGGCCTCTTCTGGGTGCGGTGGGGCGGGGTGGTGGGCGTCTGCGTGGGAGAGGCAGCGGGCGGAAGGTAGCAGCCAGCGGTTGCAGGAGCGCTGCCTGGAGCGCCTTTCAGCAGGCAGACCTAGCTGGGCTCTGGGGCTGCACTGCGGGAGCAAAAGGGGACGCTGTGGCTGCATGGGCCGGGAATCGAACCCGGGCCTCCCGCGTGGCAGGCGAGAATTCTACCACTGAACCACCCATGCACCGATGGCCAACGCCGCCCGACGCTGCCCCAGGGGCGCTGACCGCCATCCGCCCGGCACTGCTCACTGCTCACTGCTCGCCCGTCGCCCGTCGGCATCTATCTGCTCCATCGGAGCAGGAGACGACGGTGGGGATGGAAGTGGGGAGGGGGGGGGGGTGGCGACCTGAAAGCCAGGATCCGGGCACGTGCAGGACCACAGGGCACGGCGCTCTCGGAGGGTCCCACTCGGCCCGTCGCGCGCCTTCTGCGCGGACCACGGCCGCCGCGACCCTGTCGGTGTCGCCCGAGGGGGCCGGGAGCCGACGCCGTCTGCCCGGCGCCGAGATCGCTGTCAGGTGCAGGCGCAGGCGCTGCGTGGTCGCTGCTGCCGCGCGCCGACGTTCCTCTCAGCGACCGCCGTTTCCCGACCCAAAGGCGTGTGAGCCCGGCTCGTGCGCTCTGGCGGACCGCGCGCCCGAGGTCCGGCTCTGACGGGGTGGTGGTGCTGGTGAGGAGGGGCCCTTTGGCAGAGCGGCTCCTGGCTCGGGGACTGCCGGCTGAGGCAGGGAGCGCGCTCAGGAAGGGCTTGGCTCCGGCCCGGGCAGCGGCTTCCCCCGGGAAGGTCGGGGGCGCCGGCCGGGCGCCGGTGGGCGGGCTGCACGGGCACGCAGGGCTTCTGCTCCCTCCCCAGAGGAGCACCCTTCCCGGGACGGACTGGTGGCAGGAAGACCGGTGTTCGCTGGCCAGCAGGAAGGCTGGGAGGCACGTGTCCCTGGCGGGCGGCAGGCAGGTGTGGCCCGGCCAAGGCCGCAAGGCGCAGAAGCGTCGAGGGCACGCAGCAACCCCCCTGGCGGGCAAGGCGGGGGCTCGGCCGCCTCGGTGTGACTGGGGAGCGCAGGCGGGCCGGCGGGGCGGGTGCGGAGGACAGGGTGCCGGCCGGAGGGAGAGCGGCCGGGGGCGGACGTGGAAGCAAGGCTGCGAGAGCGAGTTGGCCGTTCCCCGGCAGAAGTCGGAGCGCCGGCGACGCGAGGAGGGCTTGCCAGCCGCCGCGGGGCTGCGTGCTTCGGTGCGGCCGGGGGCGGGGCGGGGCCGTGGGAGTGGGAGGGTGGGCGAGGGTGGGCGAGGGGGAGGCGGGGAGGCAGGAAAACCAGCAGCTGCAGCTGCAGCCAGCTGGGGAGGAAAGATGCGCTGAGGAGGACTGAAGGTTCCTGGGGTGGGGGTGCAGGTGGCGGGAGGCGGGGCGTGTGTGGAGCAAGGCAGTGGCGCGGGGAGGACGGGCGCGTTTGTCCTTACGGCGGGCCAAAAGGCTGGCTTGTCAGGAGTGGGATTCGAACCCACGCCTCCAGGGGAGACTGCGACCTGAACGCAGCGCCTTAGACCGCTCGGCCATCCTGACGGCGGGCCTGGCTGGGCGCGTGGCCGCTCGCCTGGCTGGGACCCGACGCGGCGCGAGCCCCGGCGCCCTTGGCGGGCCGCGCGCCGCGCCGCGCCCCGCAGGCAGGCAGGCAGGCAGGCAGGCAGGCAGGCAGGCAGGCGGCCGTCCGGGGTGGGTGTCGACGGAGCCGGCGCGCGGCGGCCGGCCGAGGCGCCTGGCTCGGCCGCCGGTCGCTCCCCGGACCCAGCCGGGCCGTGGGCGGGCCGGCCCCTCCCCAGCCGCGCCTCTCCTGGCCCGACGCCGGCCGGCGTGCGCCCACCGTGTCCTCGCAGCCTCGCTTGCCTTCTCGGGCCCCCTTCTCCCGGCGGAATGCCCGCGTGGGAGGCAAGAGGCGGCGCGCCCTGGGGAGTGTCCAGTGCCTCGGGGGTCCGGGACCCTGTCGGGGTGGCGGGCTGCCGCTGTGAGCGAGGCGGTTGGTTGGGTGCGCGGTTGGGTCGGGACCCGCGGTGGCCGGGGGCCCGTGCTGGGCAGGGGTCGCGTCGGCAGGCAGCCCGAGAGCCCGTGAGCGGCCGGGCGGGAGGACGGTCGCCGCCGTCCTCGTTAGTATAGTGGTGAGTATCCCCGCCTGTCACGCGGGAGACCGGGGTTCGATTCCCCGACGGGGAGGCCACACACCCTTTTTGGTGGCCCCGGTCGCTCTCTGTCCTGCCGCCAGGCCCCCAGAGGCCCTTCGTCTGGTCCCGCCGCCTTTGGGCGAGGCGCCAGGGCGCGGTGCGCGGCCTAGCCACCGTCGACCCCCTCTCCCCGTGCGGGCCTCCAGCCCGAGCCCTTTGTGGTCGCCGGGCGCACGGTCGCCACGGCCGAGCGAGGGCCTCCTTGGCCACCCCGACCAGAGCCTTGCCCGACCTCCCCGGCCGCCCACGCACCCACTGGCTGCCCCAGTGGGCTCCTAGGCTCGCGACGCCCCCGCCGGGCGGCTCGGCACAGCGCCGCGACGCGTGCAGGCAGCTGGGTCCCGTGTCCCCAGGTCGTCTTGGGAAGTGGCCGCGCCCAGCGCCCGGTGGAGAAGGGCTTTGGCCAGCTGGGTGCGGGAAGCTGCGTGCCCCGCGTTGCCCGCCGGAGGTGAGGGCGGAGGCGTTCGCGGGCCGCGGCGGGGAGCGAAGGGCCGCAGGGCCGCAAGGCCGTCGGGCCGGTGGACCACGGCAACGGCGTAGCGCTGACGCGCATGGGGCGCCGCGCGGCTGCTGGTGGCGCCGGCGGCGGCGCAGAGCCTCCGGCTGACGGGGCGTCGGGGCAGGGATGCGGAGGCGGAGGCGGTGGCGGCAGGGGTGGCGGCGGGGGCGGCAGGGGCGGCGGCGGCGACGGCGAGAGTATGCTGGGGCGAGCCCGGGGCCGGCGTCCGGCGGCCGCCCGGGCTGTGTAGCGTTGGTGGTATAGTGGTGAGCATAGCTGCCTTCCAAGCAGTTGACCCGGGTTCGATTCCCGGCCAACGCAGCGGGCCGACCTTTTGCTGAGCTGCACCGCCCTCCCGGCAGGGGCGATGGCGGGGGAGAGAGAGCTGGGAGCGGGGAGCCAGCCCGCTGGCCCGCGGCTTTTGGCGTGTGTGCGAGAAGCCGGCGGCGCGCGCAGTGTTTTGAGGGGGCTGAAAGCAAGACGGCACGCCAAGGCAGGAGGACTGACGGGGCCGGCGGGCGGCTGGACTTGCAAAGGCCGGGTGTGGGCGGCAAGGTGGCGCGGGCGGGTGGCACGGAGGCGCTGGGTTCAGCGGGAGCAGGCGAGGGCCTTGCCCCGACGCTCCCTGGTGGTCTAGTGGTTAGGATTCGGCGCTCTCACCGCCGCGGCCCGGGTTCGATTCCCGGTCAGGGAAGCCTTTCTTCTTCCTCTCCGGAGGCCTGCCACCTGCCGGGGTCCTCGCCGGCGACCTCCCACCTTTACCCTTTTAGCCTACGCAATGGCAACCCACTCCAGTCCTCCTGCCTGGAAAACCCTATGGACCGAGGAGCCGGGGAGGCTGCAGACCATGGGGTCGCTAAACGTCCCATAGGACCGAGCGACTTCACTTTCACTTTTCACTTGCATGCATTGCAGAAGGAAATGGCAAGCCACTCCAGTGTTCTGGCCTGGAGAATCCCGGGGACCGGGGAGCCTGGTGGGCTGCCGTCTATGGGGTCGCACAGAGTCGGACAGGACTGACGCGACTTAGCAGCTCAGCACTGCGCCAGAGGCCCCCGGGACCCTGCACCTCCAGCCCAAGCACGATTCAGGCCACCTCCGCCGTCCCCCGGGGCAAACCTTCGTTGGCCGCAGTGGCAACCTCGCGCCGCTTTCACCACGACCGGCCTGAGGCCTCCCATCCCCCGCCTCCCTCCCTCCTGAGGGGCTGCGGCTGCTGGCCCTGGTGGCGGCCGTGAAGCTCCTGGGCTTGTGCTGGTTCTCCTGGTGTCGGGCGGGGGGGGGGGGGCGGGGGGCGGGGCCGGTGAGGAGGTGGGGTGGGATAGGGCGGGGTGGGGATAGGGGCGGGGGTAGGGGCGCGAGCTGTGGTGGTCGCCAGCGGGGGCCAGCAGCGGCAGGGGCGGTGGCCGCAGCCGAAGGTGAGCGAGGGGGATGTGCCTCGGGGAGTGGGGGCCAGTGGCCACGGACACGCCTGCCTTCCCATGTCCCTCATGCCAGCCCCGTCTCTGGCGGCTTGGCGACTGCGTGCCAGGTCCCGGGCTGGCTGTGACTCCCGTATGGTGCTGGTGTCTCCAAGAGGGTTCTGGTCTTGAGTGGGCTCTGGGAGGCGGACCACGGCGCCCGGGAGGCATCGGGATCAGTTCAGTCGCTCAGGGCACTGCAGCAGCCAGGCTTCCCTGTCCATCACCAACTCGCGAGGCTTGCTCAAACTCATGTCCGTCCAGTCGGGGATGCCATCCAAGCCTCTCGTCTTCTGTCGGGTCGTCCCGGTCTCCTCCTGCCTTCCATCAGGGTCTTTCCCCGTGAGTCAGTTTTGCGGGTCGGGTGGCCAGAGGATTGGCGTTTCGGCTTCAGCCTCAGTCCTTCTAATGAATATTCAGGACTGATTTCCTCTAGGATGGACGGGTTGGGTCTCCTCGCAGTCCAAGGGACTCTCAAGAGTCTTCTCCAACACCGCAGTCCAAAAGCATCAATTCTTCGGCACTCATCCTTCTTTATACTCCACCTCTCACATCTGTACGTGACCGCTGGAGAAACCGTAGCTTTCACGAGACAGCCCCTCGTCACAGACCTCGTCTCTGCTTTGCGACATGCTGTCCAGGTTGGTCGTAGCTTTTCTCCCAAGGAGCGAACGTCTTTTCATTTCGCCGGCGCGGCCGGCGTCTGCAGTGCTTTGGGGCAGCCCCCCAAATGAAGTCTTTCCCGCTTTCCGTTCTTTCCCCGTCTATTTGCCATGAAGTGATGGGACGGGATGCCATGATCTTAGTTGTCTGAATGTTGAGTTTGAAGCCAACGTTTTCACTCTCCTCTTTCACTTTCCTCAAGGGGCTCTTTAGTTCTTCTTCGCTGTCCCCGAGGCAAAGGGGTGAAGACGGATGTGGACCTGTGCCTCGAATCCCACCACCGCTTAGTGGAAGTGAGAGAGCTCGCAGATCCGGGCGGGGCGGGCCGGCCCGGCTGGGCAAAGCTAGCCCACCAGCCTGGAGGCGGCAGATGCGCTCGAGGCAGGGATGCCTGCCAGGGAGGACAACCCGACCATCAGGGTGTTTCCCTTGCCTGACCACAGCTCTCAATCCTACCGGACTGAGGCAAGATTTCCCCAGGCCTCCCTCCCCCACTCGTAACCAAAGGTGGGCACTGGGGCGCGCCCACACCCACACCCACCCACCCCCCCCCACACACACACCCACACACCCACACACACACACACAGGCACACGCACAGCGCCCTGTTCCCCGCACCCCTCCCCTAGTTATGACATCTACGAGTTTCCCATTCTCATCCAACTGGCTATCCAGGATCCACTCCATCCCTCTCGCCAACCCGTCATTGTCTTCCCCTAGGAACTCTCCCCGAGGGGAATCGCCCAGCACAGTCTCCCCTTGGGCCAATCTCGAGGTCGTCTTTCCCCAAAGGGTTTCATTCCACGTCCGTTCAAGGACTGTGTCCTTCGGAGGGGAAGTGGCCGGCCGACCAAGGGCACCAAAGTGCGGCGAGGGCGGCACACTCGGGTGGGATGGCGCCGAGTCCCCTGTGGAATGCCGGAACGGGCTGGTCTCGGCCTCGAACGCCGGGCGCCCCGGCGGGCCGGCGGGTGCGTGGGTGAGGGTGACCGGCGGACTCACCCGAGGATCCGAGCGCTGCGGGGGCGGCACGCCGAGCCGTGTCGCGGCGCTGCGCACGTCCGTCGACCCAGGGCACAGGGGTTCAGCAGCACCCTTCACCGGCGCGGGTCTCGGGCCACCTCTTCCCGAAACCGGTCGACCCACGCCCTTCGACGCACGGGGCGCAACGGGCGGCCTCCACTCCCGCCTCCGCAAGCGCCCGGCGCCGCCCCTCGCTTCCCGGCGTCCCGGCGTTCCGGCAGCCCGGCCACCTGGTGCCGTTGCCGCATCGCGGCTGCGCGTACCCCGCGGCGCGCCGACGACCACCGCGGCCGCCGCCGCGTCTCGGAGGCCGACTGCCCCGCAGGCCCGTCCCTACGCCTCCGCCACCGCCGTCCCCGCCGTCCCCGCCGCCGCCGCCGCTCTAATACGACCCCGCTCGGGCCCCGGCCGCAGGCCGCCGGCGGGCCCGACACATCGCAACCACCATATCACCACTCGTATCGACGGAAGGTTCGTCAACTGGGCCCAAGCTAAGGGCCGGTTGCGTCGCCCGGCTGGAAAACGACTCGACGTGGCGGGAGGGCCGTGCCCGCTACCGCCCCTCTCTCTCGACCCTCGCCCCTCGGTCGGGCGACCGGGCGCCGAAAACCGCACACACGCTCTTCGGCCGCCGCGCGCGTCACAAAACTCCCCCGACTTTCGTTCTGCCGTGCGGTTCCGTCCTCCTGACTGCCCCGGCCGCCCGCCGACCTGAACGTTTCCGGCCCACACCCGCCGTTCCACCGCGCCCGCCCACCGTACCTCCGCGACCCAAGTCGCCCTCGTCCGCTCCCGGAACGGGGCTGCGAGGGACCACCAGATCACCAATCCTAAGCCGCGAGAGTGGCGGCGCCGGGCCCAAGCTAAGGGCCAGTCCCTTCGGAAAGAAGAAGGAGAGGCCTCCGGACGGTGGACGGCCCCAGGAGCGGCCGCTGGGAGGGTGGAAATGGGAAAATCGGATGCGTTACCGTTGGGTGAGGTCAGGAGGACGGACCTTTTGGGATACCTGGCTCCTCGGACCCTCCGACGTCTGGTACCCCAGCGATTTGCAGGGTATCCTGGCTCGCTGAAGTGAAAGTGAAAAGTGAACGTACGTAACGTCTTCCTTTACCGTTCGGTGAGGTCACAAGAACGGACCTCTTAGGGTCCCTGCCCCCTCGGACCACCCGACGGCAGATGCCCCAGCGTGTCTCAGCCTGTCCTGACTGCGCTGAATCGTCGAGTCGTGACGCGGTCTCCGGGGGCCCTGGGACGTGGAGGTCGGGTTCGTGCTAAGTCCGGTGGAGGCGGCAGGGGGCCCCGTTTGGAAACAACCGGCGTCACCGTTGGAGCGCGGCGAAAGTGGTGCTGGCCGGACTCCGGAGGGTAGGGGGCGGAGGGAGGGAGGACTCCCCGACGCCGACGACCGGGACCACCGCCGGCACTTCGAGGTCCCGAACACGACCAAGAGGACCACAGCCCCCCGCCCCCCTCCCCCCGCCCCCCGCCCCGGCCACTCCTCCACCCCACCCTATCCCGCCCCACCCCTATCCCCGCCCCCATCCCCGCGCTCGACACCACCAGCGGTCGCCCCCGGTCGTCGCCGTCCCCGCCACCGGCGTCGGCTTCCACTCGCTCCCCCTACACGGAGCCTCTCACCCCCGGTCACCGGTGCCTGTGCGGACGGAAGGGTACAGGGAGTACGGTCGGGGCAGAGACCCGCCGAACCGGTGACGCGCGGTCCAGGGCCCGACCGACACTGAGGGCATACCACGACGACAGAGGCTCTCCCAAGACCAGAACTCACCCGAGACCCTCCGCCTGGTGCCGCGGGCCCTCCGTAGCCCTAGTCAAGTCAGCGAGTCCCGTGACGTCGTCGGTCCGAAGGGACAGGTAGTGGTTGAGCGCTCCGAACGAGTTTGAGTACAGGCAGGTCAGCCCCTACGGTAGGTTCGGAGAGCAGAAGACAGCCCAGCAGGGCCAGAGGAGGACGGAAGGTAGTCCCAGAAAGGGGCACTCAGTCAAAACGCCCAGCCCACCGGTCTCCTAACCGCAAAGCCGAAGTCGGAGTCAGGAAGATTACTTATAAGTCCTGACTAAAGGAGCTCCTACCTGCCCAACCCAGAGGAGCGTCAGGTTCCCTGAGAGTTCTCAGAAGAGGTTGTGGCGTCAGGTTTTCGTAGTTAAGAAGCCGTGAGTAGGAAGAAATATGAGGTGGAGAGTGTAGACATGCACTGGCGACCTCTTTGGCATCGAAAGTGCTCTGTCTGGGAGCAGTGTCTGGAGCAGAGACGAAAAGCTGTACGACAGATCCAACCAGTATCGAAAAGAGGGTTCCTCGCTTGCAGAAAAGTAAAGCGGCCGCGCCGGCCGCAGACGTCACGAAACCCCGTCGGGGGGGTTTACTTCAGAAAGGGCGAAAGGCAAGAAAGGGGCAGATAAACGGTACTTCACTACCCTGCCCTACGGTACTAGAATCAACAGACTTACAACTCAAACTTCGGTTGCAAAAGTGAGAGGAGAAAGTGAAAGGAGTTCCCCGAGAAATCAAGAAGAAGCGAGAGGGGCTCCGTTTCCCCACTTCTGCCTACACCTGGACACGGAGCTTAGGGTGGTGGCGAATCACCTTCACTCTCTCGAGCGTCTAGGCCCCCCGCCCGGCCGGGCCGACCCGTTTCGATCGGGTGGCCGGACCTCCGCCGTCTACGCGAGCTCCGTCGCTACGGACGGTCCCTCCTGATGGGTTGGTAGTCCCACAAAGGGAACGGACTGGTGTCGAGAGTTAGGATGGCCTGACTCCGTTCTAAAGGGGTCCGGAGGGAGGGGGTGAGCATTGGTTTCCACCCGTGACCCCGCGGGAGTGTGGGTGTGGGTGGGTGTGTGGGTGGGTGGGTGGGTGGGTGTGTGTGTGTGTGTGTGTGCGTGTCGCGGGACAAGGGGCGTGGGGAGGGGATCAATACTGTAGATGCTCAAAGGGTAAGAGTAGGTTGACAGATAGGTCCTAGGTGAGGTAGGGAGAGCGGTTGGACAGTAACAGAAGGGGATCCTTGAGAGGGGCTCCCATTAGCGGGTGGTGTCAGAGGGGAACCCGGTTAGAGCTCCAGCAGAAAGGGGTTTCCCAAAGTAAGGTGCAGGCAAGTTCCTGACACAGGAAGCCTCCCCTTCACCTGCCGGCTGGTTCCCGTGGTTTCACGTCGCTCCCGCCGTGTTAGCCCACCCTACCGCGGCTCAGGGGATACCCTTTCCTCGGGGGCACCGGGCTGCACACGAACGGCACCGGTTTCCTCCAAAGGAACTCCGGGGACGGCCCCGGCACCCGTAGTCGCACGCACCCCCTCTCATACCCTGCTTCCACGAACCCCGGTACCGACCACCCGCGGGGTGCACCTAGTCCCTGGACCCGTCTCGCTAGTAGCGTCCCTCTCCCCCGCCGCCGCTCGACTCCCCGACCGTCCGTCCGGGTCCCCACGAACCCACCTCAGAAGGACCTCCCGGTCGTACTCCCCTACCCACCCCGAGCTCCCTTGGACCGGCTTTCTAGCCGTCCGGCGAGCTCGTCCGGGAGACGTCCTCGTACCCGCTCCACCGTTTCGGGACGGTCCGCGTACACTCTCCGACCCTACCTAGACACCCTCCATCCCCACCCGCATCCCAGCCCCACCCAGGCGCCTCGGCCTCCCTCCGGGCGTGACCACTTGGAGTCCCGTCCCGTCCGGTCCGGTCCGGTCCCGTCCTGCACCCTCCCCACCGGGCTCGAGGTCCCGCAACCACCGCCCCGGCCCCGCCCCCGCCTACCCAGGCTCGGACCTCAACCTCCCTTTCCGTCTCCCGTCCGGCACTGTCACTACCCCGACACCGTACTCCTTCTACCACCCCCTCGTGAGGTAAGTAAACCCGCCCCACCGCCCACTCGCCCGCTCGGTGTGACCACGCGCCACGACGTCCGACGAGTCCGAGTCGCCACCCGACTCCTGCGTCCGTTCGGTTGCTGTCTTTGCCCCAGGGTCTACCCCCGGTCTGGACCAGGCTCTACCCACCCGGGGGAATGGCGGGGTCTCTGGTTTCAGTGGTGAGTAGTCCTCGTTTACAGGTCAGAGCCCACACTGTACCGACCCCCGTGTGCCACCCTACCCCTCACCACCAACCGGCGAGCCCACCGACTCTAAAGTGCTCCTGGTTCCTCTCGAGGGTACACTGGCTCGTGTTGGCAGGGAGGTCCCATGTGTGGGCGTCTCCCGTTTGGAGCCCCCTCCAGACTCCCACGGGTGTGGCGGTGCCTGTGCCGCTGTGACAAACGGTACCGGTTCTGTGCCTCGTTTGGGGTCGCGGGTAGGTGTGCACCGCCCGGGCTCTTCTCCACCGTGTCTACATCGTACCTTGGTAGTGAGTCAGTATTTCTTTATTCAGTTCACAACGGTGAACAGTGTTCGTTACTACCTGGATCTCTGAGAATGTGAACCACTTCGTGCAGTCTGGCGCAACCTGTTTCCGTACACCTTGCACACTTTCTTATGTTTTGCCTCGATAAACGGCTCCTCTTTGGGTGAGTGCGTCTTTTGGTGGAATCCCCTTGCGGTCGCCTTTCCGTCGCGACCTCCCTACGCACACGTCGACCCTGCTTGTCTATGCGTCCTGGGACCTATTTCCCTCTTCGCGGTTCCACTAGGTCAAGTTGTGTCCCTTATTCGCAGTCATGGGACCTTAGGGGAGCTCACCTGTTCTTAGACTTTTGTATGTACTTTAGGTTTTAGGGCACATGTTGTGCCCTTTGTCTTAGTGAAACGCCAGGTAGCCTTTGCTCGTGTTATAACCTTTGGGTGACACGAAGTCGTTGTTGGCACTGAGGCTGTTACCTTAGCCGAAACGTCTTCTTTGCTTTAGTTGTCCGTTCATTCAGCCGGCCCTTGTCTGCTCGACAGGGTTAGGGTGGGACCCATGTATGGGCACTCTCGGCGTTGAGAAGTAAGCCTTTCTGTGTACGTTTGGGGTGCCAGTATCGTCGTGACGAACGGTATCGGCTCTGCACCTCCTTTGGGATCACGGGTAGGGGTTGCCGAGTGGGCGCATCCACGGTATGGTCTCTGTCCCTCTCTTACCCTACCGTGACTCGGCAGGTGCGCTCACGTAATCACAGTGACCGTCGTTGTCGCCTTCGACCTCGACGCGTTATAATGGGAACCACTCCCTTCAGTTTGTCCGTCCCAGTGTCTACCCACCTTAGAATTCACAACATGTTTAAGTGGGGACACCGTTGGTCGCTGTCTGAGAGTCTGAGCCCTTTCGTCGGAGCCCGAAGGGTTCCCGTCTCAGTGCCTGCCTCCCTACCTACTCCTCGGCCCGAGTTGCCTACATGGCATGGTCATGACGCATCTTTCCTCTCCTCGTTGTTCCTCTGTGCCTTATGATGTCCCTTACTCTAGGGCATAGGACAAGTGGACATTGCCTTTGGCTAGACTTTGGGAGTAGGGTGGACGTGTCCTCCCTTAGTGTTGCGACATGTCGCCTGTGCCCGTGGTCCGACATCAACATGTGAAGGTCTTGTTGTTGACGGTGAGGCCCCTTCAGTTAGTCAGCTCCTAGCCAGGTGGTCATCCTGTTTCTTCTCGAGTGTACTACTAGGTCGTCTGGGTTAGGGCCGATGAGTAGCCCTTTTCTGTTGTGCGGGTTACCCTTCTCTCCGCCCGTAGGGGGTCCCAGTAGCGTCGGGAGCCACGGCATCGGCTCTGCACCCTTTGGGAGTGCACGGGCAGCCGGGCACCGGCCGTGCTCTTCCACTCCGTCTATGCATGGCACCTTATACTGCGTCGGTAGTTCATCCTCGCCGGTAGCGGTACCCGGGGTTGCGGCCTGCCTGGGTGTCTTCCCAGGTGACGGACTTCACTCAGCCCACCTCTCCCTGTTTCGAGACACCTGAGCTTGTTGCTTATGGTCACTTAGACACACGTTTCCCCTTTGGCTGGAACTCTGCCTCTTTTGCACGTATCCCGATCGGTTCCCCTTTCCGTCCCCTCCCTGCTTCAACCTCAGCCTAGTTCTCTATCCTTTATGACATGAATGTCAGCTACTCGTTGTCTCGAAAGGAGACATCGTACTCTTGACATAAGCACAGAGCGGAATTGGATGTGACCTTTTAGTGGACCTTTTCTTGTCCCCTGACTTAGTGAAACGGCTCGTGGACTCTGATTGGGTCCTGACATTTCGTCAAGAGGAGCACAACCTTCTTCGTCTTTCTCCTCGTCCGGGACCGGACCCCATCCCCCACCCCCCTCCGTCCGGTCACGCGGTTTACGTTTCCGTCCAAGGACCTGTCGGACCCTAAACCTTACCGAGTCCCTCCTGGACCCGCACCACCCCCCCCCCACACGTTTACCCCCTCCACCCCTCGGCCCACCCCCACCCTACCCCCAACGCAAACCCCTTCATCCCCGTGCCACTCCCACGTCCGACTCCACCACCACGAGAACCCCCGTCCCGACTACGACTCCACTCCGCGCGTTGTCCCAAAGTCCCCGTACCCCACCACAAACTCCGCCACTCCGGCAGGGACAACCTCTGGGTAAAGACGGCTCCCTGCCCTCGACCACCTGAAGAAACCTTGAGGAGGACGTTCTGCGACCAGGTCCCTGGGAGGTCCGCTTTCCCTCCATACGAACGGTCTACACCGTTGAAGGAACGAGGACTGACACGTTTGCATCACACTAACTAAGAGCCTCACACCCCTCTCACTCCGTCCCTCGAACCTCTGCCTGCAACACTTTCCACTTCTCCACCACGCCCGCCGACGGTCGGCACCCGATAAGGAAGGTCACGTTAGGGACTCGGGGACCGACCCAGGCCCACTCCTTCGCCCGTTTGTGTTCTTTCCGCGGACCTGCGTGCCCGCCGACTCGGGCGTCCCGAACCCCGGTGCCTCCGAACCGTCGTCCCGGAAAAGACCCACCCCACCCCCACCCCACCCCACCACCCGCAGACGCACCCTCTCCGTCGCCCGCCGTCCATCGTCGGTCGCCAACGTCCTCGCGACGGACCTCGCAGAAAGTCGGCCGTCTGGATCGACCCGAGACCCCGACGTGACGCCCTGGTTTTCCCCTGCGACGCCGACGTACCCGGCCCTTAGCTTGGGCCCGGAGGGCGCACCGTCCGCTCTTAAGATGGTGACTTGGTGGGTACGTGGCTACCGGTTGCGGCGGGCTGCGACGGGGTCCCCGCGACTGGCGGTGGGCGGGCCGTGACGAGTGACGAGCGGGCAGCGGGCAGCCGTAGATAGACGAGGTAGCCTCGTCCTCTGCTGCCACCCCTCGCCCCTCTCCCCCGCTGGACTTTCGGTCCTAGGCCCGTGCACGTCCTGGTGTCCCGCGCCGCGAGAGCCTCCCAGGGTGAGCCGGGCAGCGCGCGGAAGACGCGGCTGGTGCCGGCGGCGCTGGGACAGCCACAGCGGGCTCCCCCGGCCCTCGGCTGCGGAGGACGGGCCGCGGCTCTAGGGACAGTCCACGTCCGCGTCCGCGACGCACCAGCGACGCCGGCGCGCGGCTGCAAGGAGAGTCGCTGGCGGCCCAGGGCTGGGTTTCCGCACACTCGGGCCGAGCACGCGAGACCGCCCGGCGCGCGGGCTCCAGGCCGAGACTGCCCCACCACCACGACCACTCCTCCCCGGTAAACCGTCTCGCCGAGGACCGAGCCCCTGACGGCCGACTCCGTCCCTCGCGCGAGACCTTCCCGAACCGAGGCCGGGCCCGTCGCCGAAGGGGGCCCTTCCAGCCCCCGCGGCCGGCCGGCGGCCACCCGCCCGACGTGCCCGTGCATCCCGAAGACGAGGGAGGGGTCTCCTCGTGGGAAGGGCCCTGCCTGACCACGGTCCTTCTGGCCACAAGCGACCGGTCGTCCTTCCGACCCTCCGTGCACAGGGACCGCCCGCCGTCCGTCCACACCGGGCCGGTTCCGGCGTTCCGCGTCTTCGCAGCTCCCGTGCGTCGTTGGGGGACCGCCCGTTCCGACCCCGAGCCGGCGGAGCCACACTGACCCCTCGCGTCCGCCCGGCCGCCCCGCCCACGCCTCCTGTCTGTCCCACGGCCGGCCACCCTCTCGCCGGCCCCCGCCTGCACCTTCGTTCCGACGCTCTCGCTCAACCGGCAAGGGGCCGTCTTCAGCCTCGCGGCCGCTGCGCTCCTCCCGAACGGTCGGCGGCGCCCCGACGCACGAAGCCACGCCGGCCCCCGCCCCGCACCGGCACCCTCACCCTCCCACCCGCTCCCACCCGCTCCCCCTTCGCCCCTCCGTCCTTTTGGTCGTCGACGTCGACGTCGGTCGACCCCTCCTTTCTACGCGACTCCTCCTGACTTCCAAGGACCCCACCCCCACGTCCACCGCCCTCCGTCCCGCACACACCTCGTTCCGTCACCGCGCCCCTCCTGCCCGCGCAAACAGGCCGCCCGGTTTTCCGACCGAACAGTCCTCACCCTAAGCTTGGGTGCGGAGGTCCCCTCTGACGCTGGACTTGCGTCGCGGAATCTGGCGAGCCGGTAGGACTGCCGCCCGGACCGACCCGCGCACCGGCGAGCGGACCGACCCTGGGCTGCGCCGCGCTCGGGGCCGCGGGAACCGCCCGGCGCGCGGCGCGGCGCGGGCCGTCCGTCCGTCCGTCCGTCCGTCCGTCCGCCGGCAGGCCCCACCCACAGCTGCCTCGGCCGCGCGCCGCCGGCCGGCTCCGCGGACCGAGCCGGCGGCCAGCGAGGGGCCTGGGTCGGCCCGGCACCCGCCCGGCCGGGGAGGGGTCGGCGCGGAAAGGACCGGGCTGCGGCCGGCCGCGCGCGGGTGGCACAGGAGCGTCGGAGCGAACGGAAGAGCCCGGGGGAAGAGGGCCGCCTTACGGGCGCACCCTCCGTTCTCCGCCGCGCGGGACCCCTCACAGGTCACGGGGCCCCCAGGCCCCGGGACAGCCCCACCGCCCGACGGCGACACTCGCTCCGCCAACCAACCCACGGGCCAACCCAGCCCTGGGCGCCACCGGCCCCCGGGCACGACCCGTCCCCAGCGCAGCCGTCCGTCGGGCTCTCGCCGGCCCGCCATCCTGCCAGCGGCGGCAGGAGCAATCATATCACCACTCATAGGGGCGGACAGTGCGCCCTCTGGCCCCAAGCTAAGGGGCTGCCCCTCCGGTGTGTGGGAAAAACCACCGGCGCCAGCGAGAGACAGGACGGCGGTCCGGGGGTCTCGGGAAGCAGACCAGGGCGGCGGAAACCCGCTCCGCGGTCCCGCGCCACGCGCCGGATCGGTGGCAGCTGGGGGAGAGGGGCACGCCCGGAGGTCGGGCTCGGGAAACACCAGCGGCCCGCGTGCCAGCGGTGCCGGCTCGCTCCCGGAGGAACCGGTGGGGTGCCGGAACGGGCTGGTCTCGGCCTCGAACGCCGGGCGCCCCGGCGGGCCGGCGGGTGCGTGGGTGAGGGTGACCGGCGGACTCACCCGAGGATCCGAGCGCTGCGGGGGCGGCACGCCGAGCCGTGTCGCGGCGCTGCGCACGTCCGTCGACCCAGGGCACAGGGGTTCAGCAGCACCCTTCACCGGCGCGGGTCTCGGGCCACCTCTTCCCGAAACCGGTCGACCCACGCCCTTCGACGCACGGGGCGCAACGGGCGGCCTCCACTCCCGCCTCCGCAAGCGCCCGGCGCCGCCCCTCGCTTCCCGGCGTCCCGGCGTTCCGGCAGCCCGGCCACCTGGTGCCGTTGCCGCATCGCGGCTGCGCGTACCCCGCGGCGCGCCGACGACCACCGCGGCCGCCGCCGCGTCTCGGAGGCCGACTGCCCCGCAGGCCCGTCCCTACGCCTCCGCCACCGCCGTCCCCGCCGTCCCCGCCGCCGCCGCCGCTCTAATACGACCCCGCTCGGGCCCCGGCCGCAGGCCGCCGGCGGGCCCGACACATCGCAACCACCATATCACCACTCGTATCGACGGAAGGTTCGTCAACTGGGCCCAAGCTAAGGGCCGGTTGCGTCGCCCGGCTGGAAAACGACTCGACGTGGCGGGAGGGCCGTGCCCGCTACCGCCCCTCTCTCTCGACCCTCGCCCCTCGGTCGGGCGACCGGGCGCCGAAAACCGCACACACGCTCTTCGGCCGCCGCGCGCGTCACAAAACTCCCCCGACTTTCGTTCTGCCGTGCGGTTCCGTCCTCCTGACTGCCCCGGCCGCCCGCCGACCTGAACGTTTCCGGCCCACACCCGCCGTTCCACCGCGCCCGCCCACCGTACCTCCGCGACCCAAGTCGCCCTCGTCCGCTCCCGGAACGGGGCTGCGAGGGACCACCAGATCACCAATCCTAAGCCGCGAGAGTGGCGGCGCCGGGCCCAAGCTAAGGGCCAGTCCCTTCGGAAAGAAGAAGGAGAGGCCTCCGGACGGTGGACGGCCCCAGGAGCGGCCGCTGGGAGGGTGGAAATGGGAAAATCGGATGCGTTACCGTTGGGTGAGGTCAGGAGGACGGACCTTTTGGGATACCTGGCTCCTCGGACCCTCCGACGTCTGGTACCCCAGCGATTTGCAGGGTATCCTGGCTCGCTGAAGTGAAAGTGAAAAGTGAACGTACGTAACGTCTTCCTTTACCGTTCGGTGAGGTCACAAGAACGGACCTCTTAGGGTCCCTGCCCCTCGGACCACCCGACGGCAGATGCCCCAGCGTGTCTCAGCCTGTCCTGACTGCGCTGAATCGTCGAGTCGTGACGCGGTCTCCGGGGGCCCTGGGACGTGGAGGTCGGGTTCGTGCTAAGTCCGGTGGAGGCGGCAGGGGGCCCCGTTTGGAAACAACCGGCGTCACCGTTGGAGCGCGGCGAAAGTGGTGCTGGCCGGACTCCGGAGGGTAGGGGGCGGAGGGAGGGAGGACTCCCCGACGCCGACGACCGGGACCACCGCCGGCACTTCGAGGTCCCGAACACGACCAAGAGGACCACAGCCCCCCCGCCCCCCTCCCCCCCCCCCGCCCCGGCCACTCCTCCACCCCACCCTATCCCGCCCCACCCCTATCCCCGCCCCCATCCCCGCGCTCGACACCACCAGCGGTCGCCCCCGGTCGTCGCCGTCCCCGCCACCGGCGTCGGCTTCCACTCGCTCCCCCTACACGGAGCCTCTCACCCCCGGTCACCGGTGCCTGTGCGGACGGAGGGGTACAGGGAGTACGGTCGGGGCAGAGACCCGCCGAACCGGTGACGCGCGGTCCAGGGCCCGACCGACACTGAGGGCATACCACGACGACAGAGGCTCTCCCAAGACCAGAACTCACCCGAGACCCTCCGCCTGGTGCCGCGGGCCCTCCGTAGCCCTAGTCAAGTCAGCGAGTCCCGTGACGTCGTCGGTCCGAAGGGACAGGTAGTGGTTGAGCGCTCCGAACGAGTTTGAGTACAGGCAGGTCAGCCCCTACGGTAGGTTCGGAGAGCAGAAGACAGCCCAGCAGGGCCAGAGGAGGACGGAAGGTAGTCCCAGAAAGGGGCACTCAGTCAAAACGCCCAGCCCACCGGTCTCCTAACCGCAAAGCCGAAGTCGGAGTCAGGAAGATTACTTATAAGTCCTGACTAAAGGAGCTCCTACCTGCCCAACCCAGAGGAGCGTCAGGTTCCCTGAGAGTTCTCAGAAGAGGTTGTGGCGTCAGGTTTTCGTAGTTAAGAAGCCGTGAGTAGGAAGAAATATGAGGTGGAGAGTGTAGACATGCACTGGCGACCTCTTTGGCATCGAAAGTGCTCTGTCTGGGAGCAGTGTCTGGAGCAGAGACGAAAAGCTGTACGACAGATCCAACCAGTATCGAAAAGAGGGTTCCTCGCTTGCAGAAAAGTAAAGCGGCCGCGCCGGCCGCAGACGTCACGAAACCCCGTCGGGGGTTTACTTCAGAAAGGGCGAAAGGCAAGAAAGGGGCAGATAAACGGTACTTCACTACCCTGCCCTACGGTACTAGAATCAACAGACTTACAACTCAAACTTCGGTTGCAAAAGTGAGAGGAGAAAGTGAAAGGAGTTCCCCGAGAAATCAAGAAGAAGCGAGAGGGGCTCCGTTTCCCCACTTCTGCCTACACCTGGACACGGAGCTTAGGGTGGTGGCGAATCACCTTCACTCTCTCGAGCGTCTAGGCCCCCCGCCCGGCCGGGCCGACCCGTTTCGATCGGGTGGCCGGACCTCCGCCGTCTACGCGAGCTCCGTCGCTACGGACGGTCCCTCCTGATGGGTTGGTAGTCCCACAAAGGGAACGGACTGGTGTCGAGAGTTAGGATGGCCTGACTCCGTTCTAAAGGGGTCCGGAGGGAGGGGGTGAGCATTGGTTTCCACCCGTGACCCCGCGGGAGTGTGGGTGTGGGTGGGTGTGTGGGTGGGTGGGTGGGTGGGTGTGTGTGTGTGTGTGTGTGCGTGTCGCGGGACAAGGGGCGTGGGGAGGGGATCAATACTGTAGATGCTCAAAGGGTAAGAGTAGGTTGACAGATAGGTCCTAGGTGAGGTAGGGAGAGCGGTTGGACAGTAACAGAAGGGGATCCTTGAGAGGGGCTCCCATTAGCGGGTGGTGTCAGAGGGGAACCCGGTTAGAGCTCCAGCAGAAAGGGGTTTCCCAAAGTAAGGTGCAGGCAAGTTCCTGACACAGGAAGCCTCCCCTTCACCTGCCGGCTGGTTCCCGTGGTTTCACGTCGCTCCCGCCGTGTTAGCCCACCCTACCGCGGCTCAGGGGATACCCTTTCCTCGGGGGCACCGGGCTGCACACGAACGGCACCGGTTTCCTCCAAAGGAACTCCGGGGACGGCCCCGGCACCCGTAGTCGCACGCACCCCCTCTCATACCCTGCTTCCACGAACCCCGGTACCGACCACCCGCGGGGTGCACCTAGTCCCTGGACCCGTCTCGCTAGTAGCGTCCCTCTCCCCCGCCGCCGCTCGACTCCCCGACCGTCCGTCCGGGTCCCCACGAACCCACCTCAGAAGGACCTCCCGGTCGTACTCCCCTACCCACCCCGAGCTCCCTTGGACCGGCTTTCTAGCCGTCCGGCGAGCTCGTCCGGGAGACGTCCTCGTACCCGCTCCACCGTTTCGGGACGGTCCGCGTACACTCTCCGACCCTACCTAGACACCCTCCATCCCCACCCGCATCCCAGCCCCACCCAGGCGCCTCGGCCTCCCTCCGGGCGTGACCACTTGGAGTCCCGTCCCGTCCGGTCCGGTCCGGTCCCGTCCTGCACCCTCCCCACCGGGCTCGAGGTCCCGCAACCACCGCCCCGGCCCCGCCCCCGCCTACCCAGGCTCGGACCTCAACCTCCCTTTCCGTCTCCCGTCCGGCACTGTCACTACCCCGACACCGTACTCCTTCTACCACCCCCTCGTGAGGTAAGTAAACCCGCCCCACCGCCCACTCGCCCGCTCGGTGTGACCACGCGCCACGACGTCCGACGAGTCCGAGTCGCCACCCGACTCCTGCGTCCGTTCGGTTGCTGTCTTTGCCCCAGGGTCTACCCCCGGTCTGGACCAGGCTCTACCCACCCGGGGGGAATGGCGGGGTCTCTGGTTTCAGTGGTGAGTAGTCCTCGTTTACAGGTCAGAGCCCACACTGTACCGACCCCCGTGTGCCACCCTACCCCTCACCACCAACCGGCGAGCCCACCGACTCTAAAGTGCTCCTGGTTCCTCTCGAGGGTACACTGGCTCGTGTTGGCAGGGAGGTCCCATGTGTGGGCGTCTCCCGTTTGGAGCCCCTCCAGACTCCCACGGGTGTGGCGGTGCCTGTGCCGCTGTGACAAACGGTACCGGTTCTGTGCCTCGTTTGGGGTCGCGGGTAGGTGTGCACCGCCCGGGCTCTTCTCCACCGTGTCTACATCGTACCTTGGTAGTGAGTCAGTATTTCTTTATTCAGTTCACAACGGTGAACAGTGTTCGTTACTACCTGGATCTCTGAGAATGTGAACCACTTCGTGCAGTCTGGCGCAACCTGTTTCCGTACACCTTGCACACTTTCTTATGTTTTGCCTCGATAAACGGCTCCTCTTTGGGTGAGTGCGTCTTTTGGTGGAATCCCCTTGCGGTCGCCTTTCCGTCGCGACCTCCCTACGCACACGTCGACCCTGCTTGTCTATGCGTCCTGGGACCTATTTCCCTCTTCGCGGTTCCACTAGGTCAAGTTGTGTCCCTTATTCGCAGTCATGGGACCTTAGGGGAGCTCACCTGTTCTTAGACTTTTGTATGTACTTTAGGTTTTAGGGCACATGTTGTGCCCTTTGTCTTAGTGAAACGCCAGGTAGCCTTTGCTCGTGTTATAACCTTTGGGTGACACGAAGTCGTTGTTGGCACTGAGGCTGTTACCTTAGCCGAAACGTCTTCTTTGCTTTAGTTGTCCGTTCATTCAGCCGGCCCTTGTCTGCTCGACAGGGTTAGGGTGGGACCCATGTATGGGCACTCTCGGCGTTGAGAAGTAAGCCTTTCTGTGTACGTTTGGGGTGCCAGTATCGTCGTGACGAACGGTATCGGCTCTGCACCTCCTTTGGGATCACGGGTAGGGGTTGCCGAGTGGGCGCATCCACGGTATGGTCTCTGTCCCTCTCTTACCCTACCGTGACTCGGCAGGTGCGCTCACGTAATCACAGTGACCGTCGTTGTCGCCTTCGACCTCGACGCGTTATAATGGGAACCACTCCCTTCAGTTTGTCCGTCCCAGTGTCTACCCACCTTAGAATTCACAACATGTTTAAGTGGGGACACCGTTGGTCGCTGTCTGAGAGTCTGAGCCCTTTCGTCGGAGCCCGAAGGGTTCCCGTCTCAGTGCCTGCCTCCCTACCTACTCCTCGGCCCGAGTTGCCTACATGGCATGGTCATGACGCATCTTTCCTCTCCTCGTTGTTCCTCTGTGCCTTATGATGTCCCTTACTCTAGGGCATAGGACAAGTGGACATTGCCTTTGGCTAGACTTTGGGAGTAGGGTGGACGTGTCCTCCCTTAGTGTTGCGACATGTCGCCTGTGCCCGTGGTCCGACATCAACATGTGAAGGTCTTGTTGTTGACGGTGAGGCCCCTTCAGTTAGTCAGCTCCTAGCCAGGTGGTCATCCTGTTTCTTCTCGAGTGTACTACTAGGTCGTCTGGGTTAGGGCCGATGAGTAGCCCTTTTCTGTTGTGCGGGTTACCCTTCTCTCCGCCCGTAGGGGGTCCCAGTAGCGTCGGGAGCCACGGCATCGGCTCTGCACCCTTTGGGAGTGCACGGGCAGCCGGGCACCGGCCGTGCTCTTCCACTCCGTCTATGCATGGCACCTTATACTGCGTCGGTAGTTCATCCTCGCCGGTAGCGGTACCCGGGGTTGCGGCCTGCCTGGGTGTCTTCCCAGGTGACGGACTTCACTCAGCCCACCTCTCCCTGTTTCGAGACACCTGAGCTTGTTGCTTATGGTCACTTAGACACACGTTTCCCCTTTGGCTGGAACTCTGCCTCTTTTGCACGTATCCCGATCGGTTCCCCTTTCCGTCCCCTCCCTGCTTCAACCTCAGCCTAGTTCTCTATCCTTTATGACATGAATGTCAGCTACTCGTTGTCTCGAAAGGAGACATCGTACTCTTGACATAAGCACAGAGCGGAATTGGATGTGACCTTTTAGTGGACCTTTTCTTGTCCCCTGACTTAGTGAAACGGCTCGTGGACTCTGATTGGGTCCTGACATTTCGTCAAGAGGAGCACAACCTTCTTCGTCTTTCTCCTCGTCCGGGACCGGACCCCATCCCCCACCCCCCTCCGTCCGGTCACGCGGTTTACGTTTCCGTCCAAGGACCTGTCGGACCCTAAACCTTACCGAGTCCCTCCTGGACCCGCACCACCCCCCCCCACACGTTTACCCCCTCCACCCCTCGGCCCACCCCCACCCTACCCCCAACGCAAACCCCTTCATCCCCGTGCCACTCCCACGTCCGACTCCACCACCACGAGAACCCCCGTCCCGACTACGACTCCACTCCGCGCGTTGTCCCAAAGTCCCCGTACCCCACCACAAACTCCGCCACTCCGGCAGGGACAACCTCTGGGTAAAGACGGCTCCCTGCCCTCGACCACCTGAAGAAACCTTGAGGAGGACGTTCTGCGACCAGGTCCCTGGGAGGTCCGCTTTCCCTCCATACGAACGGTCTACACCGTTGAAGGAACGAGGACTGACACGTTTGCATCACACTAACTAAGAGCCTCACACCCCTCTCACTCCGTCCCTCGAACCTCTGCCTGCAACACTTTCCACTTCTCCACCACGCCCGCCGACGGTCGGCACCCGATAAGGAAGGTCACGTTAGGGACTCGGGGACCGACCCAGGCCCACTCCTTCGCCCGTTTGTGTTCTTTCCGCGGACCTGCGTGCCCGCCGACTCGGGCGTCCCGAACCCCGGTGCCTCCGAACCGTCGTCCCGGAAAAGACCCACCCCACCCCCACCCCACCCCACCACCCGCAGACGCACCCTCTCCGTCGCCCGCCGTCCATCGTCGGTCGCCAACGTCCTCGCGACGGACCTCGCAGAAAGTCGGCCGTCTGGATCGACCCGAGACCCCGACGTGACGCCCTGGTTTTCCCCTGCGACGCCGACGTACCCGGCCCTTAGCTTGGGCCCGGAGGGCGCACCGTCCGCTCTTAAGATGGTGACTTGGTGGGTACGTGGCTACCGGTTGCGGCGGGCTGCGACGGGGTCCCCGCGACTGGCGGTGGGCGGGCCGTGACGAGTGACGAGCGGGCAGCGGGCAGCCGTAGATAGACGAGGTAGCCTCGTCCTCTGCTGCCACCCCTCGCCCCTCTCCCCCGCTGGACTTTCGGTCCTAGGCCCGTGCACGTCCTGGTGTCCCGCGCCGCGAGAGCCTCCCAGGGTGAGCCGGGCAGCGCGCGGAAGACGCGGCTGGTGCCGGCGGCGCTGGGACAGCCACAGCGGGCTCCCCCGGCCCTCGGCTGCGGAGGACGGGCCGCGGCTCTAGGGACAGTCCACGTCCGCGTCCGCGACGCACCAGCGACGCCGGCGCGCGGCTGCAAGGAGAGTCGCTGGCGGCCCAGGGCTGGGTTTCCGCACACTCGGGCCGAGCACGCGAGACCGCCCGGCGCGCGGGCTCCAGGCCGAGACTGCCCCACCACCACGACCACTCCTCCCCGGTAAACCGTCTCGCCGAGGACCGAGCCCCTGACGGCCGACTCCGTCCCTCGCGCGAGACCTTCCCGAACCGAGGCCGGGCCCGTCGCCGAAGGGGCCCTTCCAGCCCCCGCGGCCGGCCGGCGGCCACCCGCCCGACGTGCCCGTGCATCCCGAAGACGAGGGAGGGGTCTCCTCGTGGGAAGGGCCCTGCCTGACCACGGTCCTTCTGGCCACAAGCGACCGGTCGTCCTTCCGACCCTCCGTGCACAGGGACCGCCCGCCGTCCGTCCACACCGGGCCGGTTCCGGCGTTCCGCGTCTTCGCAGCTCCCGTGCGTCGTTGGGGGGACCGCCCGTTCCGACCCCGAGCCGGCGGAGCCACACTGACCCCTCGCGTCCGCCCGGCCGCCCCGCCCACGCCTCCTGTCTGTCCCACGGCCGGCCACCCTCTCGCCGGCCCCCGCCTGCACCTTCGTTCCGACGCTCTCGCTCAACCGGCAAGGGGCCGTCTTCAGCCTCGCGGCCGCTGCGCTCCTCCCGAACGGTCGGCGGCGCCCCGACGCACGAAGCCACGCCGGCCCCCGCCCCGCACCGGCACCCTCACCCTCCCACCCGCTCCCACCCGCTCCCCCTTCGCCCCTCCGTCCTTTTGGTCGTCGACGTCGACGTCGGTCGACCCCTCCTTTCTACGCGACTCCTCCTGACTTCCAAGGACCCCACCCCCACGTCCACCGCCCTCCGTCCCGCACACACCTCGTTCCGTCACCGCGCCCCTCCTGCCCGCGCAAACAGGCCGCCCGGTTTTCCGACCGAACAGTCCTCACCCTAAGCTTGGGTGCGGAGGTCCCCTCTGACGCTGGACTTGCGTCGCGGAATCTGGCGAGCCGGTAGGACTGCCGCCCGGACCGACCCGCGCACCGGCGAGCGGACCGACCCTGGGCTGCGCCGCGCTCGGGGCCGCGGGAACCGCCCGGCGCGCGGCGCGGCGCGGGCCGTCCGTCCGTCCGTCCGTCCGTCCGTCCGCCGGCAGGCCCCACCCACAGCTGCCTCGGCCGCGCGCCGCCGGCCGGCTCCGCGGACCGAGCCGGCGGCCAGCGAGGGGCCTGGGTCGGCCCGGCACCCGCCCGGCCGGGGAGGGGTCGGCGCGGAAAGGACCGGGCTGCGGCCGGCCGCGCGCGGGTGGCACAGGAGCGTCGGAGCGAACGGAAGAGCCCGGGGGAAGAGGGCCGCCTTACGGGCGCACCCTCCGTTCTCCGCCGCGCGGGACCCCTCACAGGTCACGGGGCCCCCAGGCCCCGGGACAGCCCCACCGCCCGACGGCGACACTCGCTCCGCCAACCAACCCACGGGCCAACCCAGCCCTGGGCGCCACCGGCCCCCGGGCACGACCCGTCCCCAGCGCAGCCGTCCGTCGGGCTCTCGCCGGCCCGCCATCCTGCCAGCGGCGGCAGGAGCAATCATATCACCACTCATAGGGGCGGACAGTGCGCCCTCTGGCCCCAAGCTAAGGGGCTGCCCCTCCGGTGTGTGGGAAAAACCACCGGCGCCAGCGAGAGACAGGACGGCGGTCCGGGGGTCTCCGGGAAGCAGACCAGGGCGGCGGAAACCCGCTCCGCGGTCCCGCGCCACGCGCCGGATCGGTGGCAGCTGGGGGAGAGGGGCACGCCCGGAGGTCGGGCTCGGGAAACACCAGCGGCCCGCGTGCCAGCGGTGCCGGCTCGCTCCCGGAGGAACCGGTGGGGTGCCGGAACGGGCTGGTCTCGGCCTCGAACGCCGGGCGCCCCGGCGGGCCGGCGGGTGCGTGGGTGAGGGTGACCGGCGGACTCACCCGAGGATCCGAGCGCTGCGGGGGCGGCACGCCGAGCCGTGTCGCGGCGCTGCGCACGTCCGTCGACCCAGGGCACAGGGGTTCAGCAGCACCCTTCACCGGCGCGGGTCTCGGGCCACCTCTTCCCGAAACCGGTCGACCCACGCCCTTCGACGCACGGGGCGCAACGGGCGGCCTCCACTCCCGCCTCCGCAAGCGCCCGGCGCCGCCCCTCGCTTCCCGGCGTCCCGGCGTTCCGGCAGCCCGGCCACCTGGTGCCGTTGCCGCATCGCGGCTGCGCGTACCCCGCGGCGCGCCGACGACCACCGCGGCCGCCGCCGCGTCTCGGAGGCCGACTGCCCCGCAGGCCCGTCCCTACGCCTCCGCCACCGCCGTCCCCGCCGTCCCCGCCGCCGCCGCCGCTCTAATACGACCCCGCTCGGGCCCCGGCCGCAGGCCGCCGGCGGGCCCGACACATCGCAACCACCATATCACCACTCGTATCGACGGAAGGTTCGTCAACTGGGCCCAAGCTAAGGGCCGGTTGCGTCGCCCGGCTGGAAAACGACTCGACGTGGCGGGAGGGCCGTGCCCGCTACCGCCCCTCTCTCTCGACCCTCGCCCCTCGGTCGGGCGACCGGGCGCCGAAAACCGCACACACGCTCTTCGGCCGCCGCGCGCGTCACAAAACTCCCCCGACTTTCGTTCTGCCGTGCGGTTCCGTCCTCCTGACTGCCCCGGCCGCCCGCCGACCTGAACGTTTCCGGCCCACACCCGCCGTTCCACCGCGCCCGCCCACCGTACCTCCGCGACCCAAGTCGCCCTCGTCCGCTCCCGGAACGGGGCTGCGAGGGACCACCAGATCACCAATCCTAAGCCGCGAGAGTGGCGGCGCCGGGCCCAAGCTAAGGGCCAGTCCCTTCGGAAAGAAGAAGGAGAGGCCTCCGGACGGTGGACGGCCCCAGGAGCGGCCGCTGGGAGGGTGGAAATGGGAAAATCGGATGCGTTACCGTTGGGTGAGGTCAGGAGGACGGACCTTTTGGGATACCTGGCTCCTCGGACCCTCCGACGTCTGGTACCCCAGCGATTTGCAGGGTATCCTGGCTCGCTGAAGTGAAAGTGAAAAGTGAACGTACGTAACGTCTTCCTTTACCGTTCGGTGAGGTCACAAGAACGGACCTCTTAGGGTCCCTGCCCCCTCGGACCACCCGACGGCAGATGCCCCAGCGTGTCTCAGCCTGTCCTGACTGCGCTGAATCGTCGAGTCGTGACGCGGTCTCCGGGGGCCCTGGGACGTGGAGGTCGGGTTCGTGCTAAGTCCGGTGGAGGCGGCAGGGGGCCCCGTTTGGAAACAACCGGCGTCACCGTTGGAGCGCGGCGAAAGTGGTGCTGGCCGGACTCCGGAGGGTAGGGGGCGGAGGGAGGGAGGACTCCCCGACGCCGACGACCGGGACCACCGCCGGCACTTCGAGGTCCCGAACACGACCAAGAGGACCACAGCCCCCCGCCCCCCTCCCCCCGCCCCCGCCCCGGCCACTCCTCCACCCCACCCTATCCCGCCCCACCCCTATCCCCGCCCCCATCCCCGCGCTCGACACCACCAGCGGTCGCCCCCGGTCGTCGCCGTCCCCGCCACCGGCGTCGGCTTCCACTCGCTCCCCCTACACGGAGCCTCTCACCCCCGGTCACCGGTGCCTGTGCGGACGGAAGGGTACAGGGAGTACGGTCGGGGCAGAGACCCGCCGAACCGGTGACGCGCGGTCCAGGGCCCGACCGACACTGAGGGCATACCACGACGACAGAGGCTCTCCCAAGACCAGAACTCACCCGAGACCCTCCGCCTGGTGCCGCGGGCCCTCCGTAGCCCTAGTCAAGTCAGCGAGTCCCGTGACGTCGTCGGTCCGAAGGGACAGGTAGTGGTTGAGCGCTCCGAACGAGTTTGAGTACAGGCAGGTCAGCCCCTACGGTAGGTTCGGAGAGCAGAAGACAGCCCAGCAGGGCCAGAGGAGGACGGAAGGTAGTCCCAGAAAGGGGCACTCAGTCAAAACGCCCAGCCCACCGGTCTCCTAACCGCAAAGCCGAAGTCGGAGTCAGGAAGATTACTTATAAGTCCTGACTAAAGGAGCTCCTACCTGCCCAACCCAGAGGAGCGTCAGGTTCCCTGAGAGTTCTCAGAAGAGGTTGTGGCGTCAGGTTTTCGTAGTTAAGAAGCCGTGAGTAGGAAGAAATATGAGGTGGAGAGTGTAGACATGCACTGGCGACCTCTTTGGCATCGAAAGTGCTCTGTCTGGGAGCAGTGTCTGGAGCAGAGACGAAAAGCTGTACGACAGATCCAACCAGTATCGAAAAGAGGGTTCCTCGCTTGCAGAAAAGTAAAGCGGCCGCGCCGGCCGCAGACGTCACGAAACCCCGTCGGGGGTTTACTTCAGAAAGGGCGAAAGGCAAGAAAGGGGCAGATAAACGGTACTTCACTACCCTGCCCTACGGTACTAGAATCAACAGACTTACAACTCAAACTTCGGTTGCAAAAGTGAGAGGAGAAAGTGAAAGGAGTTCCCCGAGAAATCAAGAAGAAGCGAGAGGGGCTCCGTTTCCCCACTTCTGCCTACACCTGGACACGGAGCTTAGGGTGGTGGCGAATCACCTTCACTCTCTCGAGCGTCTAGGCCCCCCGCCCGGCCGGGCCGACCCGTTTCGATCGGGTGGTGCCCAGCCGGGCCTGGAGGCGGCAGATGCGCTCGAGGCAGCGATGCCTGCCAGGGAGGACTACCCAACCATCAGGGTGTTTCCCTTGCCTGACCACAGCTCTCAATCCTACCGGACTGAGGCAAGATTTCCCCAGGCCTCCCTCCCCCACTCGTAACCAAAGGTGGGCACTGGGGCGCCCTCACACCCACACCCACCCACACACCCACCCACCCACCCACCCCACACACACACACACACACGCACAGCGCCCTGTTCCCCGCACCCCTCCCCTAGTTATGACATCTACGAGTTTCCCATTCTCATCCAACTGTCTATCCAGGATCCACTCCATCCCTCTCGCCAACCTGTCATTGTCTTCCCCTAGGAACTCTCCCCGAGGGTAATCGCCCACCACAGTCTCCCCTTGGGCCAATCTCGAGGTCGTCTTTCCCCAAAGGGTTTCATTCCACGTCCGTTCAAGGACTGTGTCCTTCGGAGGGGAAGTGGACGGCCGACCAAGGGCACCAAAGTGCAGCGAGGGCGGCACAATCGGGTGGGATGGCGCCGAGTCCCCTATGGGAAAGGAGCCCCCGTGGCCCGACGTGTGCTTGCCGTGGCCAAAGGAGGTTTCCTTGAGGCCCCTGCCGGGGCCGTGGGCATCAGCGTGCGTGGGGGAGAGTATGGGACGAAGGTGCTTGGGGCCATGGCTGGTGGGCGCCCCACGTGGATCAGGGACCTGGGCAGAGCGATCATCGCAGGGAGAGGGGGCGGCGGCGAGCTGAGGGGCTGGCAGGCAGGCCCAGGGGTGCTTGGGTGGAGTCTTCCTGGAGGGCCAGCATGAGGGGATGGGTGGGGCTCGAGGGAACCTGGCCGAAAGATCGGCAGGCCGCTCGAGCAGGCCCTCTGCAGGAGCATGGGCGAGGTGGCAAAGCCCTGCCAGGCGCATGTGAGAGGCTGGGATGGATCTGTGGGAGGTAGGGGTGGGCGTAGGGTCGGGGTGGGTCCGCGGAGCCGGAGGGAGGCCCGCACTGGTGAACCTCAGGGCAGGGCAGGCCAGGCCAGGCCAGGGCAGGACGTGGGAGGGGTGGCCCGAGCTCCAGGGCGTTGGTGGCGGGGCCGGGGCGGGGGCGGATGGGTCCGAGCCTGGAGTTGGAGGGAAAGGCAGAGGGCAGGCCGTGACAGTGATGGGGCTGTGGCATGAGGAAGATGGTGGGGGAGCACTCCATTCATTTGGGCGGGGTGGCGGGTGAGCGGGCGAGCCACACTGGTGCGCGGTGCTGCAGGCTGCTCAGGCTCAGCGGTGGGCTGAGGACGCAGGCAAGCCAACGACAGAAACGGGGTCCCAGATGGGGGCCAGACCTGGTCCGAGATGGGTGGGCCCCCCTTACCGCCCCAGAGACCAAAGTCACCACTCATCAGGAGCAAATGTCCAGTCTCGGGTGTGACATGGCTGGGGGCACACGGTGGGATGGGGAGTGGTGGTTGGCCGCTCGGGTGGCTGAGATTTCACGAGGACCAAGGAGAGCTCCCATGTGACCGAGCACAACCGTCCCTCCAGGGTACACACCCGCAGAGGGCAAACCTCGGGGAGGTCTGAGGGTGCCCACACCGCCACGGACACGGCGACACTGTTTGCCATGGCCAAGACACGGAGCAAACCCCAGCGCCCATCCACACGTGGCGGGCCCGAGAAGAGGTGGCACAGATGTAGCATGGAACCATCACTCAGTCATAAAGAAATAAGTCAAGTGTTGCCACTTGTCACAAGCAATGATGGACCTAGAGACTCTTACACTTGGTGAAGCACGTCAGACCGCGTTGGACAAAGGCATGTGGAACGTGTGAAAGAATACAAAACGGAGCTATTTGCCGAGGAGAAACCCACTCACGCAGAAAACCACCTTAGGGGAACGCCAGCGGAAAGGCAGCGCTGGAGGGATGCGTGTGCAGCTGGGACGAACAGATACGCAGGACCCTGGATAAAGGGAGAAGCGCCAAGGTGATCCAGTTCAACACAGGGAATAAGCGTCAGTACCCTGGAATCCCCTCGAGTGGACAAGAATCTGAAAACATACATGAAATCCAAAATCCCGTGTACAACACGGGAAACAGAATCACTTTGCGGTCCATCGGAAACGAGCACAATATTGGAAACCCACTGTGCTTCAGCAACAACCGTGACTCCGACAATGGAATCGGCTTTGCAGAAGAAACGAAATCAACAGGCAAGTAAGTCGGCCGGGAACAGACGAGCTGTCCCAATCCCACCCTGGGTACATACCCGTGAGAGCCGCAACTCTTCATTCGGAAAGACACATGCAAACCCCACGGTCATAGCAGCACTGCTTGCCATAGCCGAGACGTGGAGGAAACCCTAGTGCCCATCCCCAACGGCTCACCCGCGTAGGTGCCATACCAGAGACAGGGAGAGAATGGGATGGCACTGAGCCGTCCACGCGAGTGCATTAGTGTCACTGGCAGCAACAGCGGAAGCTGGAGCTGCGCAATATTACCCTTGGTGAGGGAAGTCAAACAGGCAGGGTCACAGATGGGTGGAATCTTAAGTGTTGTACAAATTCACCCCTGTGGCAACCAGCGACAGACTCTCAGACTCGGGAAAGCAGCCTCGGGCTTCCCAAGGGCAGAGTCACGGACGGAGGGATGGATGAGGAGCCGGGCTCAACGGATGTACCGTACCAGTACTGCGTAGAAAGGAGAGGAGCAACAAGGAGACACGGAATACTACAGGGAATGAGATCCCGTATCCTGTTCACCTGTAACGGAAACCGATCTGAAACCCTCATCCCACCTGCACAGGAGGGAATCACAACGCTGTACAGCGGACACGGGCACCAGGCTGTAGTTGTACACTTCCAGAACAACAACTGCCACTCCGGGGAAGTCAATCAGTCGAGGATCGGTCCACCAGTAGGACAAAGAAGAGCTCACATGATGATCCAGCAGACCCAATCCCGGCTACTCATCGGGAAAAGACAACACGCCCAATGGGAAGAGAGGCGGGCATCCCCCAGGGTCATCGCAGCCCTCGGTGCCGTAGCCGAGACGTGGGAAACCCTCACGTGCCCGTCGGCCCGTGGCCGGCACGAGAAGGTGAGGCAGATACGTACCGTGGAATATGACGCAGCCATCAAGTAGGAGCGGCCATCGCCATGGGCCCCAACGCCGGACGGACCCACAGAAGGGTCCACTGCCTGAAGTGAGTCGGGTGGAGAGGGACAAAGCTCTGTGGACTCGAACAACGAATACCAGTGAATCTGTGTGCAAAGGGGAAACCGACCTTGAGACGGAGAAAACGTGCATAGGGCTAGCCAAGGGGAAAGGCAGGGGAGGGACGAAGTTGGAGTCGGATCAAGAGATAGGAAATACTGTACTTACAGTCGATGAGCAACAGAGCTTTCCTCTGTAGCATGAGAACTGTATTCGTGTCTCGCCTTAACCTACACTGGAAAATCACCTGGAAAAGAACAGGGGACTGAATCACTTTGCCGAGCACCTGAGACTAACCCAGGACTGTAAAGCAGTTCTCCTCGTGTTGGAAGAAGCAGAAAGAGGAGCAGGCCCTGGCCTGGGGTAGGGGGTGGGGGGAGGCAGGCCAGTGCGCCAAATGCAAAGGCAGGTTCCTGGACAGCCTGGGATTTGGAATGGCTCAGGGAGGACCTGGGCGTGGTGGGGGGGGGGGTGTGCAAATGGGGGAGGTGGGGAGCCGGGTGGGGGTGGGATGGGGGTTGCGTTTGGGGAAGTAGGGGCACGGTGAGGGTGCAGGCTGAGGTGGTGGTGCTCTTGGGGGCAGGGCTGATGCTGAGGTGAGGCGCGCAACAGGGTTTCAGGGGCATGGGGTGGTGTTTGAGGCGGTGAGGCCGTCCCTGTTGGAGACCCATTTCTGCCGAGGGACGGGAGCTGGTGGACTTCTTTGGAACTCCTCCTGCAAGACGCTGGTCCAGGGACCCTCCAGGCGAAAGGGAGGTATGCTTGCCAGATGTGGCAACTTCCTTGCTCCTGACTGTGCAAACGTAGTGTGATTGATTCTCGGAGTGTGGGGAGAGTGAGGCAGGGAGCTTGGAGACGGACGTTGTGAAAGGTGAAGAGGTGGTGCGGGCGGCTGCCAGCCGTGGGCTATTCCTTCCAGTGCAATCCCTGAGCCCCTGGCTGGGTCCGGGTGAGGAAGCGGGCAAACACAAGAAAGGCGCCTGGACGCACGGGCGGCTGAGCCCGCAGGGCTTGGGGCCACGGAGGCTTGGCAGCAGGGCCTTTTCTGGGTGGGGTGGGGGTGGGGTGGGGTGGTGGGCGTCTGCGTGGGAGAGGCAGCGGGCGGCAGGTAGCAGCCAGCGGTTGCAGGAGCGCTGCCTGGAGCGTCTTTCAGCCGGCAGACCTAGCTGGGCTCTGGGGCTGCACTGCGGGACCAAAAGGGGACGCTGCGGCTGCATGGGCCGGGAATCGAACCCGTGCCTCCCGCGTGGCAGGCGAGAATTCTACCACTGAACCACCCATGCACCGATGGCCAACGCCGCCCGACGCTGCCCCAGGGGCGCTGACCGCCACCCGCCCGGCACTGCTCACTGCTCGCCCGTCGCCCGTCGGCATCTATCTGCTCCATCGGAGCAGGAGACGACGGTGGGGAGCGGGGAGAGGGGGCGACCTGAAAGCCAGGATCCGGGCACGTGCAGGACCACAGGGCGCGGCGCTCTCGGAGGGTCCCACTCGGCCCGTCGCGCGCCTTCTGCGCCGACCACGGCCGCCGCGACCCTGTCGGTGTCGCCCGAGGGGGCCGGGAGCCGACGCCTCCTGCCCGGCGCCGAGATCCCTGTCAGGTGCAGGCGCAGGCGCTGCGTGGTCGCTGCGGCCGCGCGCCGACGTTCCTCTCAGCGACCGCCGGGTCCCGACCCAAAGGCGTGTGAGCCCGGCTCGTGCGCTCTGGCGGGCCGCGCGCCCGAGGTCCGGCTCTGACGGGGTGGTGGTGCTGGTGAGGAGGGGCCATTTGGCAGAGCGGCTCCTGGCTCGGGGACTGCCGGCTGAGGCAGGGAGCGCGCTCTGGAAGGGCTTGGCTCCGGCCCGGGCAGCGGCTTCCCCGGGAAGGTCGGGGGCGCCGGCCGGCCGCCGGTGGGCGGGCTGCACGGGCACGTAGGGCTTCTGCTCCCTCCCCAGAGGAGCACCCTTCCCGGGACGGACTGGTGCCAGGAAGACCGGTGTTCGCTGGCCAGCAGGAAGGCTGGGAGGCACGTGTCCCTGGCGGGCGGCAGGCAGGTGTGGCCCGGCCAAGGCCGCAAGGCGCAGAAGCGTCGAGGGCACGCAGCAACCCCCCTGGCGGGCAAGGCTGGGGCTCGGCCGCCTCGGTGTGACTGGGGAGCGCAGGCGGGCCGGCGGGGCGGGTGCGGAGGACAGACAGGGTGCCGGCCGGTGGGAGAGCGGCCGGGGGCGGACGTGGAAGCAAGGCTGCGAGAGCGAGTTGGCCGTTCCCCGGCAGAAGTCGGAGCGCCGGCGACGCGAGGAGGGCTTGCCAGCCGCCGCGGGGCTGCGTGCTTCGGTGCGGCCGGGGGCGGGGCGTGGCCGTGGGAGTGGGAGGGTGGGCGAGGGTGGGCGAGGGGGAAGCGGGGAGGCAGGAAAACCAGCAGCTGCAGCTGCAGCCAGCTGGGGAGGAAAGATGCGCTGAGGAGGACTGAAGGTTCCTGGGGTGGGGGTGCAGGTGGCGGGAGGCAGGGCGTGTGTGGAGCAAGGCAGTGGCGCGGGGAGGACGGGCGCGTTTGTCCGGCGGGCCAAAAGGCTGGCTTGTCAGGAGTGGGATTCGAACCCACGCCTCCAGGGGAGACTGCGACCTGAACGCAGCGCCTTAGACCGCTCGGCCATCCTGACGGCGGGCCTGGCTGGGCGCGTGGCCGCTCGCCTGGCTGGGACCCGACGCGGCGCGAGCCCCGGCGCCCTTGGCGGGCCGCGCGCCGCGCCGCGCCCGGCAGGCAGGCAGGCAGGCAGGCAGGCAGGCGGCCGTCCGGGGTGGGTGTCGACGGAGCCGGCGCGCGGCGGCCGGCCGAGGCGCCTGGCTCGGCCGCCGGTCGCTCCCCGGACCCAGCCGGGCCGTGGGCGGGCCGGCCCCTCCCCAGCCGCGCCTTTCCTGGCCCGACGCCGGCCGGCGCGCGCCCACCGTGTCCTCGCAGCCTCGCTTGCCTTCTCGGGCCCCCTTCTCCCGGCGGAATGCCCGCGTGGGAGGCAAGAGGCGGCGCGCCCTGGGGAGTGTCCAGTGCCCCGGGGGTCCGGGGCCCTGTCGGGGTGGCGGGCTGCCGCTGTGAGCGAGGCGGTTGGTTGGGTGCCCGGTTGGGTCGGGACCCGCGGTGGCCGGGGGCCCGTGCTGGGCAGGGGTCGCGTCGGCAGGCAGCCCGAGAGCGGCCGGGCGGTAGGACGGTCGCCGCCGTCCTCGTTAGTATAGTGGTGAGTATCCCCGCCTGTCACGCGGGAGACCGGGGTTCGATTCCCCGACGGGGAGGCCACACACCCTTTTTGGTGGCCGCGGTCGCTCTCTGTCCTGCCGCCAGGCCCCCAGAGGCCCTTCGTCTGGTCCCGCCGCCTTTGGGCGAGGCGCCAGGGCGCGGTGCGCGGCCTAGCCACCGTCGACCCCCTCTCCCCGTGCGGGCCTCCAGCCCGAGCCCTTTGTGGTCGCCGGGCGCACGGTCGCCACGGCCGAGCGAGGGCCTCCTTGGCCACCCCACGGCCTTGCCCGACCAGAGCCGGAGCTTGCGGCCCGCGGGGCCGCCCGGCCGCCCACGCACCCACTCCCACTGGCCGCCTGAGTGGGCTCCTAGGCTCGCGACGCCCCCGCCGTGCGGCTCGGCACAGCGCCGCGACGCGTGCAGGCAGCTGGGTCCCGTGTCCCCAAGTCGTCGTGGGAAGTGGCCGCGCCCAGAGCCCGGTGGAGAAGGGCTTTGGCCAGCTGGGTGCGGGAAGCTGCGTGCCCCGCGTTGCCCGCCGGAGGTGAGGGCGGAGGCGTTCGCGGGCCGCGGCGGGGAGCGAAGGGCCGCAGGGCCGCAAGGCCGTCGGGCCGGTGGACCACGGCAACGGCGTAGCGCCGACGCGCATGGGGCGCCGCGCGGCTGCTGGTGGCGCCGGCGGCGGCGCAGAGCCTCCGGCTGACGGGGCGTCCGGGCAGGGATGCGGAGGCGGTGGCGGCAGGGGCGGCAGGGGCGGCGGCGGCGGCGAGATTATGCTGGGGCGAGCCCGGGGCCGGCGTCCGGCGGCCGCCCGGGCTGTGTAGCGTTGGTGGTATAGTGGTGAGCATAGCTGCCTTCCAAGCAGTTGACCCGGGTTCGATTCCCGGCCAACGCAGCGGGCCGACCTTTTGCTGAGCTGCACCGCCCTCCCGGCACGGGCGATGGCGGGGAGAGAGAGCTGGGAGCGGGGAGCCAGCCCGCTGGCCCGCGGCTTTTGGCGTGTGTGCGAGAAGCCGGCGGCGCGCGCAGTGTTTTGAGGGGGCTGAAAGCAAGACGGCACGCCAAGGCAGGAGGACTGACGGGGCCGGCGGGCGGCTGGACTTGCAAAGGCCGGGTGTGGGCGGCAAGGTGGCGCGGGCGGGTGGCATGGAGGCGCTGGGTTCAGCGGGAGCAGGCGAGGGCCTTGCCCCGACGCTCCCTGGTGGTCTAGTGGTTAGGATTCGGCGCTCTCACCGCCGCGGCCCGGGTTCGATTCCCGGTCAGGGAAGCCTTTCTTCTTCCTCTCCGGAGGCCTGCCACCTGCCGGGGTCCTCGCCGGCGACCCTCCCACCTTTACCCTTTTAGCCTACGCAATGGCAACCCACTCCAGTCCTCCTGCCTGGAAAACTCCTATGACCGAGGAGCCTGGGAGGCTGCAGACCAAGGGGTCGCTAAACGTCCCATAGGACCGAGCGACTTCACTTTCACTTTTCACTTGCATGCATTGCAGAAGGAAATGGCAAGCACTCCAGTGTTCTTGCCTGGAGAATCCCAGGGACGGGGGAGCCTGGTGGGCTGCCGTCTACGGGGTCGCACAGAGTCGGACAGGACTGACGCGACTTAGCAGGCTCAGCACTGCGCCAGAGGCCCCCGGGACCCTGCACCTCCAGCCCAAGCACGATTCAGGCCACCTCCGCCGTCCCCCGGGGCAAACCTTTGTTGGCCGCAGTGGCAACCTCGCGCCGCTTTCACCACGACCGGCCTGAGGCCTCCCATCCCCCGCCTCCCTCCCTCCTGAGGGGCTGCGGCTGCTGGCCCTGGTGGCGGCCGTGAAGCTCCAGGGCTTGTGCTGGTTCTCCTGGTGTCGGGGGGGCGGGGGGAGGGGGGGGCGGGGGGCGGGGCCGGTGAGGAGGTGGGGTGGGATAGGGCGGGGTGGGGATAGGGGCGGGGTAGGGGCGCGAGCTGTGGTGGTCGCCAGCGGGGGCCAGCAGCGGCAGGGGCGGTGGCCGCAGCCGAAGGTGGAGCGAGGGGGATGTGCCTCGGAGAGTGGGGGCCAGTGGCCACGGACACGCCTGCCTTCCCATGTCCCTCATGCCAGCCCCGTCTCTGGGCGGCTTGGCCACTGCGCGCCAGGTCCCGGGCTGGCTGTGACTCCCGTATGGTGCTGCTGTCTCCGAGAGGGTTCTGGTCTTGAGTGGGCTCTGGGAGGCGGACCACGGCGCCCGGGAGGCATCGGGATCAGTTCAGTCGCTCAGGGCACTGCAGCAGCCAGGCTTCCCTGTCCATCACCAACTCGCGAGGCTTGCTCAAACTCATGTCCGTCCAGTCGGGGATGCCATCCAAGCCTCTCGTCTTCTGTCGGGTCGTCCCGGTCTCCTCCTGCCTTCCATCAGGGTCTTTCCCCGTGAGTCAGTTTTGCGGGTCGGGTGGCCAGAGGATTGGCGTTTCGGCTTCAGCCTCAGTCCTTCTAATGAATATTCAGGACTGATTTCCTCGAGGATGGACGGGTTGGGTCTCCTCGCAGTCCAAGGGACTCTCAAGAGTCTTCTCCAACACCGCAGTCCAAAAGCATCAATTCTTCGGCACTCATCCTTCTTTATACTCCACCTCTCACATCTGTACGTGACCGCTGGAGAAACCGTAGCTTTCACGAGACAGACCCTCGTCACAGACCTCGTCTCTGCTTTTCGACATGCTGTCTAGGTTGGTCATAGCTTTTCTCCCAAGGAGCGAACGTCTTTTCATTTCGCCGGCGCGGCCGGCGTCTGCAGTGCTTTGGGGCAGCCCCCCCAAATGAAGTCTTTCCCGCTTTCCGTTCTTTCCCCGTCTATTTGCCATGAAGTGATGGGACGGGATGCCATGATCTTAGTTGTCTGAATGTTGAGTTTGAAGCCAACGTTTTCACTCTCCTCTTTCACTTTCCTCAAGGGGCTCTTTAGTTCTTCTTCGCTCTCCCCGAGGCAAAGGGGTGAAGACGGATGTGGACCTGTGCCTCGAATCCCACCACCGCTTAGTGGAAGTGAGAGAGCTCGCAGATCCGGGGGGCGGGCGGCCGGGCTGGGCAAAGCTAGCCCACCGGCCTGGAGGCGGCAGATGCGCTCGAGGCAGCGATGCCTGCCAGGGAGGACTACCCAACCATCAGGGTGTTTCCCTTGCCTGACCACAGCTCTCAATCCTACCGGACTGAGGCAAGATTTCCCCAGGCCTCCCTCCCCCACTCGTAACCAAAGGTGGGGCACTGGGGCGCCCTCACACCCACACCCACCCACACACCCACCCACCCACCCACCCACACACACACACACACACACACGCACAGCGCCCTGTTCCCCGCACCCCTCCCCTAGTTATGACATCTACGAGTTTCCCATTCTCATCCAACTGTCTATCCAGGATCCACTCCATCCCTCTCGCCAACCTGTCATTGTCTTCCCCTAGGAACTCTCCCCGAGGGTAATCGCCCACCACAGTCTCCCCTTGGGCCAATCTCGAGGTCATCTTTCCCCAAAGGGTTTCATTCCACGTCCGTTCAAGGACTGTGTCCTTCGGAGGGGAAGTGGACGGCCGACCAAGGGCACCAAAGTGCAGCGAGGGCGGCACAATCGGGTGGGATGGCGCCGAGTCCCCTATGGGAAAGGAGCCCCCGTGGCCCGACGTGTGCTTGCCGTGGCCAAAGGAGGTTTCCTTGAGGCCCCTGCCGGGGCCGTGGGCATCAGCGTGCGTGGGGGAGAGTATGGGACGAAGGTGCTTGGGGCCATGGCTGGTGGGCGCCCCACGTGGATCAGGGACCTGGGCAGAGCGATCATCGCAGGGAGAGGGGGCGGCGGCGAGCTGAGGGGCTGGCAGGCAGGCCCAGGGGTGCTTGGGTGGAGTCTTCCTGGAGGGCCAGCATGAGGGGATGGGTGGGGCTCGAGGGAACCTGGCCGAAAGATCGGCAGGCCGCTCGAGCAGGCCCTCTGCAGGAGCATGGGCGAGGTGGCAAAGCCCTGCCAGGCGCATGTGAGAGGCTGGGATGGATCTGTGGGAGGTAGGGTGGGCGTAGGGTCGGGGTGGGTCCGCGGAGCCGGAGGGAGGCCCGCACTGGTGAACCTCAGGGCAGGGCAGGCCAGGCCAGGCCAGGGCAGGACGTGGGAGGGGTGGCCCGAGCTCCAGGGCGTTGGTGGCGGGGCCGGGGCGGGGGCGGATGGGTCCGAGCCTGGAGTTGGAGGGAAAGGCAGAGGGCAGGCCGTGACAGTGATGGGGCTGTGGCATGAGGAAGATGGTGGGGGAGCACTCCATTCATTTGGGCGGGGTGGCGGGTGAGCGGGCGAGCCACACTGGTGCGCGGTGCTGCAGGCTGCTCAGGCTCAGCGGTGGGCTGAGGACGCAGGCAAGCCAACGACAGAAACGGGGTCCCAGATGGGGGCCAGACCTGGTCCGAGATGGGTGGGCCCCCCTTACCGCCCCAGAGACCAAAGTCACCACTCATCAGGAGCAAATGTCCAGTCTCGGGTGTGACATGGCTGGGGGCACACGGTGGGATGGGGAGTGGTGGTTGGCCGCTCGGGTGGCTGAGATTTCACAAGGACCAAGGAGAGCTCCCATGTGACCGAGCACAACCGTCCCTCCAGGGTACACACCCGCAGAGGGCAAACCTCGGGGAGGTCTGAGGGTGCCCACACCGCCACGGACACGGCGACACTGTTTGCCATGGCCAAGACACGGAGCAAACCCCAGCGCCCATCCACACGTGGCGGGCCCGAGAAGAGGTGGCACAGATGTAGCATGGAACCATCACTCAGTCATAAAGAAATAAGTCAAGTGTTGCCACTTGTCACAAGCAATGATGGACCTAGAGACTCTTACACTTGGTGAAGCACGTCAGACCGCGTTGGACAAAGGCATGTGGAACGTGTGAAAGAATACAAAACGGAGCTATTTGCCGAGGAGAAACCCACTCACGCAGAAAACCACCTTAGGGGAACGCCAGCGGAAAGGCAGCGCTGGAGGGATGCGTGTGCAGCTGGGACGAACAGATACGCAGGACCCTGGATAAAGGGAGAAGCGCCAAGGTGATCCAGTTCAACACAGGGAATAAGCGTCAGTACCCTGGAATCCCCTCGAGTGGACAAGAATCTGAAAACATACATGAAATCCAAAATCCCGTGTACAACACGGGAAACAGAATCACTTTGCGGTCCATCGGAAACGAGCACAATATTGGAAACCCACTGTGCTTCAGCAACAACCGTGACTCCGACAATGGAATCGGCTTTGCAGAAGAAACGAAATCAACAGGCAAGTAAGTCGGCCGGGAACAGACGAGCTGTCCCAATCCCACCCTGGGTACATACCCGTGAGAGCCGCAACTCTTCATTCGGAAAGACACATGCAAACCCCACGGTCATAGCAGCACTGCTTGCCATAGCCGAGACGTGGAGGAAACCCTAGTGCCCATCCCCAACGGCTCACCCGCGTAGGTGCCATACCAGAGACAGGGAGAGAATGGGATGGCACTGAGCCGTCCACGCGAGTGCATTAGTGTCACTGGCAGCAACAGCGGAAGCTGGAGCTGCGCAATATTACCCTTGGTGAGGGAAGTCAAACAGGCAGGGTCACAGATGGGTGGAATCTTAAGTGTTGTACAAATTCACCCCTGTGGCAACCAGCGACAGACTCTCAGACTCGGGAAAGCAGCCTCGGGCTTCCCAAGGGCAGAGTCACGGACGGAGGGATGGATGAGGAGCCGGGCTCAACGGATGTACCGTACCAGTACTGCGTAGAAAGGAGAGGAGCAACAAGGAGACACGGAATACTACAGGGAATGAGATCCCGTATCCTGTTCACCTGTAACGGAAACCGATCTGAAACCCTCATCCCACCTGCACAGGAGGGAATCACAACGCTGTACAGCGGACACGGGCACCAGGCTGTAGTTGTACACTTCCAGAACAACAACTGCCACTCCGGGGAAGTCAATCAGTCGAGGATCGGTCCACCAGTAGGACAAAGAAGAGCTCACATGATGATCCAGCAGACCCAATCCCGGCTACTCATCGGGAAAAGACAACACGCCCAATGGGAAGAGAGGCGGGCATCCCCCAGGGTCATCGCAGCCCTCGGTGCCGTAGCCGAGACGTGGGAAACCCTCACGTGCCCGTCGGCCCGTGGCCGGCACGAGAAGGTGAGGCAGATACGTACCGTGGAATATGACGCAGCCATCAAGTAGGAGCGGCCATCGCCATGGGCCCCAACGCCGGACGGACCCACAGAAGGGTCCACTGCCTGAAGTGAGTCGGGTGGAGAGGGACAAAGCTCTGTGGACTCGAACAACGAATACCAGTGAATCTGTGTGCAAAGGGGAAACCGACCTTGAGACGGAGAAAACGTGCATAGGGCTAGCCAAGGGGAAAGGCAGGGGAGGGACGAAGTTGGAGTCGGATCAAGAGATAGGAAATACTGTACTTACAGTCGATGAGCAACAGAGCTTTCCTCTGTAGCATGAGAACTGTATTCGTGTCTCGCCTTAACCTACACTGGAAAATCACCTGGAAAAGAACAGGGGACTGAATCACTTTGCCGAGCACCTGAGACTAACCCAGGACTGTAAAGCAGTTCTCCTCGTGTTGGAAGAAGCAGAAAGAGGAGCAGGCCCTGGCCTGGGGTAGGGGGTGGGGGGAGGCAGGCCAGTGCGCCAAATGCAAAGGCAGGTTCCTGGACAGCCTGGGATTTGGAATGGCTCAGGGAGGACCTGGGCGTGGTGGGGGGGGGGTGTGCAAATGGGGGAGGTGGGGAGCCGGGTGGGGGTGGGATGGGGGTTGCGTTTGGGGAAGTAGGGGCACGGTGAGGGTGCAGGCTGAGGTGGTGGTGCTCTTGGGGGCAGGGCTGATGCTGAGGTGAGGCGCGCAACAGGGTTTCAGGGGCATGGGGTGGTGTTTGAGGCGGTGAGGCCGTCCCTGTTGGAGACCCATTTCTGCCGAGGGACGGGAGCTGGTGGACTTCTTTGGAACTCCTCCTGCAAGACGCTGGTCCAGGGACCCTCCAGGCGAAAGGGAGGTATGCTTGCCAGATGTGGCAACTTCCTTGCTCCTGACTGTGCAAACGTAGTGTGATTGATTCTCGGAGTGTGGGGAGAGTGAGGCAGGGAGCTTGGAGACGGACGTTGTGAAAGGTGAAGAGGTGGTGCGGGCGGCTGCCAGCCGTGGGCTATTCCTTCCAGTGCAATCCCTGAGCCCCTGGCTGGGTCCGGGTGAGGAAGCGGGCAAACACAAGAAAGGCGCCTGGACGCACGGGCGGCTGAGCCCGCAGGGCTTGGGGCCACGGAGGCTTGGCAGCAGGGCCTTTTCTGGGTGGGGTGGGGGTGGGGTGGGGTGGTGGGCGTCTGCGTGGGAGAGGCAGCGGGCGGCAGGTAGCAGCCAGCGGTTGCAGGAGCGCTGCCTGGAGCGTCTTTCAGCCGGCAGACCTAGCTGGGCTCTGGGGCTGCACTGCGGGACCAAAAGGGGACGCTGCGGCTGCATGGGCCGGGAATCGAACCCGGGCCTCCCGCGTGGCAGGCGAGAATTCTACCACTGAACCACCCATGCACCGATGGCCAACGCCGCCCGACGCTGCCCCAGGGGCGCTGACCGCCACCCGCCCGGCACTGCTCACTGCTCGCCCGTCGCCCGTCGGCATCTATCTGCTCCATCGGAGCAGGAGACGACGGTGGGGAGCGGGGAGAGGGGGCGACCTGAAAGCCAGGATCCGGGCACGTGCAGGACCACAGGGCGCGGCGCTCTCGGAGGGTCCCACTCGGCCCGTCGCGCGCCTTCTGCGCCGACCACGGCCGCCGCGACCCTGTCGGTGTCGCCCGAGGGGGCCGGGAGCCGACGCCTCCTGCCCGGCGCCGAGATCCCTGTCAGGTGCAGGCGCAGGCGCTGCGTGGTCGCTGCGGCCGCGCGCCGACGTTCCTCTCAGCGACCGCCGGGTCCCGACCCAAAGGCGTGTGAGCCCGGCTCGTGCGCTCTGGCGGGCCGCGCGCCCGAGGTCCGGCTCTGACGGGGTGGTGGTGCTGGTGAGGAGGGGCCATTTGGCAGAGCGGCTCCTGGCTCGGGGACTGCCGGCTGAGGCAGGGAGCGCGCTCTGGAAGGGCTTGGCTCCGGCCCGGGCAGCGGCTTCCCCGGGAAGGTCGGGGGCGCCGGCCGGCCGCCGGTGGGCGGGCTGCACGGGCACGTAGGGCTTCTGCTCCCTCCCCAGAGGAGCACCCTTCCCGGGACGGACTGGTGCCAGGAAGACCGGTGTTCGCTGGCCAGCAGGAAGGCTGGGAGGCACGTGTCCCTGGCGGGCGGCAGGCAGGTGTGGCCCGGCCAAGGCCGCAAGGCGCAGAAGCGTCGAGGGCACGCAGCAACCCCCCTGGCGGGCAAGGCTGGGGCTCGGCCGCCTCGGTGTGACTGGGGAGCGCAGGCGGGCCGGCGGGGCGGGTGCGGAGGACAGACAGGGTGCCGGCCGGTGGGAGAGCGGCCGGGGGCGGACGTGGAAGCAAGGCTGCGAGAGCGAGTTGGCCGTTCCCCGGCAGAAGTCGGAGCGCCGGCGACGCGAGGAGGGCTTGCCAGCCGCCGCGGGGCTGCGTGCTTCGGTGCGGCCGGGGGCGGGGCGTGGCCGTGGGAGTGGGAGGGTGGGCGAGGGTGGGCGAGGGGGAAGCGGGAGGCAGGAAAACCAGCAGCTGCAGCTGCAGCCAGCTGGGGAGGAAAGATGCGCTGAGGAGGACTGAAGGTTCCTGGGGTGGGGGTGCAGGTGGCGGGAGGCAGGGCGTGTGTGGAGCAAGGCAGTGGCGCGGGGAGGACGGGCGCGTTTGTCCGGCGGGCCAAAAGGCTGGCTTGTCAGGAGTGGGATTCGAACCCACGCCTCCAGGGGAGACTGCGACCTGAACGCAGCGCCTTAGACCGCTCGGCCATCCTGACGGCGGGCCTGGCTGGGCGCGTGGCCGCTCGCCTGGCTGGGACCCGACGCGGCGCGAGCCCCGGCGCCCTTGGCGGGCCGCGCGCCGCGCCGCGCCCGGCAGGCAGGCAGGCAGGCAGGCAGGCAGGCGGCCGTCCGGGGTGGGTGTCGACGGAGCCGGCGCGCGGCGGCCGGCCGAGGCGCCTGGCTCGGCCGCCGGTCGCTCCCCGGACCCAGCCGGGCCGTGGGCGGGCCGGCCCCTCCCCAGCCGCGCCTTTCCTGGCCCGACGCCGGCCGGCGCGCGCCCACCGTGTCCTCGCAGCCTCGCTTGCCTTCTCGGGCCCCCTTCTCCCGGCGGAATGCCCGCGTGGGAGGCAAGAGGCGGCGCGCCCTGGGGAGTGTCCAGTGCCCCGGGGGTCCGGGGCCCTGTCGGGGTGGCGGGCTGCCGCTGTGAGCGAGGCGGTTGGTTGGGTGCCCGGTTGGGTCGGGACCCGCGGTGGCCGGGGGCCCGTGCTGGGCAGGGGTCGCGTCGGCAGGCAGCCCGAGAGCGGCCGGGCGGTAGGACGGTCGCCGCCGTCCTCGTTAGTATAGTGGTGAGTATCCCCGCCTGTCACGCGGGAGACCGGGGTTCGATTCCCCGACGGGGAGGCCACACACCCTTTTTGGTGGCCGCGGTCGCTCTCTGTCCTGCCGCCAGGCCCCCAGAGGCCCTTCGTCTGGTCCCGCCGCCTTTGGGCGAGGCGCCAGGGCGCGGTGCGCGGCCTAGCCACCGTCGACCCCCTCTCCCCGTGCGGGCCTCCAGCCCGAGCCCTTTGTGGTCGCCGGGCGCACGGTCGCCACGGCCGAGCGAGGGCCTCCTTGGCCACCCCACGGCCTTGCCCGACCAGAGCCGGAGCTTGCGGCCCGCGGGGCCGCCCGGCCGCCCACGCACCCACTCCCACTGGCCGCCTGAGTGGGCTCCTAGGCTCGCGACGCCCCCGCCGTGCGGCTCGGCACAGCGCCGCGACGCGTGCAGGCAGCTGGGTCCCGTGTCCCCAAGTCGTCGTGGGAAGTGGCCGCGCCCAGAGCCCGGTGGAGAAGGGCTTTGGCCAGCTGGGTGCGGGAAGCTGCGTGCCCCGCGTTGCCCGCCGGAGGTGAGGGCGGAGGCGTTCGCGGGCCGCGGCGGGGAGCGAAGGGCCGCAGGGCCGCAAGGCCGTCGGGCCGGTGGACCACGGCAACGGCGTAGCGCCGACGCGCATGGGGCGCCGCGCGGCTGCTGGTGGCGCCGGCGGCGGCGCAGAGCCTCCGGCTGACGGGGCGTCCGGGCAGGGATGCGGAGGCGGTGGCGGCAGGGGCGGCAGGGGCGGCGGCGGCGGCGAGATTATGCTGGGGCGAGCCCGGGGCCGGCGTCCGGCGGCCGCCCGGGCTGTGTAGCGTTGGTGGTATAGTGGTGAGCATAGCTGCCTTCCAAGCAGTTGACCCGGGTTCGATTCCCGGCCAACGCAGCGGGCCGACCTTTTGCTGAGCTGCACCGCCCTCCCGGCACGGGCGATGGCGGGGAGAGAGAGCTGGGAGCGGGGAGCCAGCCCGCTGGCCCGCGGCTTTTGGCGTGTGTGCGAGAAGCCGGCGGCGCGCGCAGTGTTTTGAGGGGGCTGAAAGCAAGACGGCACGCCAAGGCAGGAGGACTGACGGGGCCGGCGGGCGGCTGGACTTGCAAAGGCCGGGTGTGGGCGGCAAGGTGGCGCGGGCGGGTGGCATGGAGGCGCTGGGTTCAGCGGGAGCAGGCGAGGGCCTTGCCCCGACGCTCCCTGGTGGTCTAGTGGTTAGGATTCGGCGCTCTCACCGCCGCGGCCCGGGTTCGATTCCCGGTCAGGGAAGCCTTTCTTCTTCCTCTCCGGAGGCCTGCCACCTGCCGGGGTCCTCGCCGGCGACCCTCCCACCTTTACCCTTTTAGCCTACGCAATGGCAACCCACTCCAGTCCTCCTGCCTGGAAAACCCTATGGACCGAGGAGCCTGGGAGGCTGCAGACCATGGGGTCGCTAAACGTCCCATAGGACCGAGCGACTTCACTTTCACTTTTCACTTGCATGCATTGCAGAAGGAAATGGCAAGCCACTCCAGTGTTCTTGCCTGGAGAATCCCAGGGACGGGGGAGCCTGGTGGGCTGCCGTCTACGGGGTCGCACAGAGTCGGACAGGACTGACGCGACTTAGCAGCTCAGCACTGCGCCAGAGGCCCCCGGGACCCTGCACCTCCAGCCCAAGCACGATTCAGGCCACCTCCGCCGTCCCCCGGGGCAAACCTTTGTTGGCCGCAGTGGCAACCTCGCGCCGCTTTCACCACGACCGGCCTGAGGCCTCCCATCCCCCGCCTCCCTCCCTCCTGAGGGGCTGCGGCTGCTGGCCCTGGTGGCGGCCGTGAAGCTCCAGGGCTTGTGCTGGTTCTCCTGGTGTCGGGGGGGGCGGGGGGAGGGGGGGCGGGGGGCGGGGCCGGTGAGGAGGTGGGGTGGGATAGGGCGGGGTGGGGATAGGGGCGGGGGTAGGGGCGCGAGCTGTGGTGGTCGCCAGCGGGGGCCAGCAGCGGCAGGGGCGGTGGCCGCAGCCGAAGGTGAGCGAGGGGGATGTGCCTCGGAGAGTGGGGGCCAGTGGCCACGGACACGCCTGCCTTCCCATGTCCCTCATGCCAGCCCCGTCTCTGGGCGGCTTGGCCACTGCGCGCCAGGTCCCGGGCTGGCTGTGACTCCCGTATGGTGCTGCTGTCTCCGAGAGGGTTCTGGTCTTGAGTGGGCTCTGGGAGGCGGACCACGGCGCCCGGGAGGCATCGGGATCAGTTCAGTCGCTCAGGGCACTGCAGCAGCCAGGCTTCCCTGTCCATCACCAACTCGCGAGGCTTGCTCAAACTCATGTCCGTCCAGTCGGGGATGCCATCCAAGCCTCTCGTCTTCTGTCGGGTCGTCCCGGTCTCCTCCTGCCTTCCATCAGGGTCTTTCCCCGTGAGTCAGTTTTGCGGGTCGGGTGGCCAGAGGATTGGCGTTTCGGCTTCAGCCTCAGTCCTTCTAATGAATATTCAGGACTGATTTCCTCGAGGATGGACGGGTTGGGTCTCCTCGCAGTCCAAGGGACTCTCAAGAGTCTTCTCCAACACCGCAGTCCAAAAGCATCAATTCTTCGGCACTCATCCTTCTTTATACTCCACCTCTCACATCTGTACGTGACCGCTGGAGAAACCGTAGCTTTCACGAGACAGACCCTCGTCACAGACCTCGTCTCTGCTTTTCGACATGCTGTCTAGGTTGGTCATAGCTTTTCTCCCAAGGAGCGAACGTCTTTTCATTTCGCCGGCGCGGCCGGCGTCTGCAGTGCTTTGGGGCAGCCCCCCCAAATGAAGTCTTTCCCGCTTTCCGTTCTTTCCCCGTCTATTTGCCATGAAGTGATGGGACGGGATGCCATGATCTTAGTTGTCTGAATGTTGAGTTTGAAGCCAACGTTTTCACTCTCCTCTTTCACTTTCCTCAAGGGGCTCTTTAGTTCTTCTTCGCTCTCCCCGAGGCAAAGGGGTGAAGACGGATGTGGACCTGTGCCTCGAATCCCACCACCGCTTAGTGGAAGTGAGAGAGCTCGCAGATCCGGGGGGGCGGGCCGGCCCGGCTGGGCAAAGCTAGCCCACCGGCCTGGAGGCGGCAGATGCGCTCGAGGCAGCGATGCCTGCCAGGGAGGACTACCCAACCATCAGGGTGTTTCCCTTGCCTGACCACAGCTCTCAATCCTACCGGACTGAGGCAAGATTTCCCCAGGCCTCCCTCCCCCACTCGTAACCAAAGGTGGGCACTGGGGCGCCCTCACACCCACACCCACCCACACACCCACCCACCCACCCACCCACACACACACACACACACACACGCACAGCGCCCTGTTCCCCGCACCCCTCCCCTAGTTATGACATCTACGAGTTTCCCATTCTCATCCAACTGTCTATCCAGGATCCACTCCATCCCTCTCGCCAACCTGTCATTGTCTTCCCCTAGGAACTCTCCCCGAGGGTAATCGCCCACCACAGTCTCCCCTTGGGCCAATCTCGAGGTCATCTTTCCCCAAAGGGTTTCATTCCACGTCCGTTCAAGGACTGTGTCCTTCGGAGGGGAAGTGGACGGCCGACCAAGGGCACCAAAGTGCAGCGAGGGCGGCACAATCGGGTGGGATGGCGCCGAGTCCCCTATGGGAAAGGAGCCCCCGTGGCCCGACGTGTGCTTGCCGTGGCCAAAGGAGGTTTCCTTGAGGCCCCTGCCGGGGCCGTGGGCATCAGCGTGCGTGGGGGAGAGTATGGGACGAAGGTGCTTGGGGCCATGGCTGGTGGGCGCCCCACGTGGATCAGGGACCTGGGCAGAGCGATCATCGCAGGGAGAGGGGGCGGCGGCGAGCTGAGGGGCTGGCAGGCAGGCCCAGGGGTGCTTGGGTGGAGTCTTCCTGGAGGGCCAGCATGAGGGGATGGGTGGGGCTCGAGGGAACCTGGCCGAAAGATCGGCAGGCCGCTCGAGCAGGCCCTCTGCAGGAGCATGGGCGAGGTGGCAAAGCCCTGCCAGGCGCATGTGAGAGGCTGGGATGGATCTGTGGGAGGTAGGGGTGGGCGTAGGGTCGGGGTGGGTCCGCGGAGCCGGAGGGAGGCCCGCACTGGTGAACCTCAGGGCAGGGCAGGCCAGGCCAGGCCAGGGCAGGACGTGGGAGGGGTGGCCCGAGCTCCAGGGCGTTGGTGGCGGGGCCGGGGCGGGGGCGGATGGGTCCGAGCCTGGAGTTGGAGGGAAAGGCAGAGGGCAGGCCGTGACAGTGATGGGGCTGTGGCATGAGGAAGATGGTGGGGGAGCACTCCATTCATTTGGGCGGGGTGGCGGGTGAGCGGGCGAGCCACACTGGTGCGCGGTGCTGCAGGCTGCTCAGGCTCAGCGGTGGGCTGAGGACGCAGGCAAGCCAACGACAGAAACGGGGTCCCAGATGGGGGCCAGACCTGGTCCGAGATGGGTGGGCCCCCCTTACCGCCCCAGAGACCAAAGTCACCACTCATCAGGAGCAAATGTCCAGTCTCGGGTGTGACATGGCTGGGGGCACACGGTGGGATGGGGAGTGGTGGTTGGCCGCTCGGGTGGCTGAGATTTCACAAGGACCAAGGAGAGCTCCCATGTGACCGAGCACAACCGTCCCTCCAGGGTACACACCCGCAGAGGGCAAACCTCGGGGAGGTCTGAGGGTGCCCACACCGCCACGGACACGGCGACACTGTTTGCCATGGCCAAGACACGGAGCAAACCCCAGCGCCCATCCACACGTGGCGGGCCCGAGAAGAGGTGGCACAGATGTAGCATGGAACCATCACTCAGTCATAAAGAAATAAGTCAAGTGTTGCCACTTGTCACAAGCAATGATGGACCTAGAGACTCTTACACTTGGTGAAGCACGTCAGACCGCGTTGGACAAAGGCATGTGGAACGTGTGAAAGAATACAAAACGGAGCTATTTGCCGAGGAGAAACCCACTCACGCAGAAAACCACCTTAGGGGAACGCCAGCGGAAAGGCAGCGCTGGAGGGATGCGTGTGCAGCTGGGACGAACAGATACGCAGGACCCTGGATAAAGGGAGAAGCGCCAAGGTGATCCAGTTCAACACAGGGAATAAGCGTCAGTACCCTGGAATCCCCTCGAGTGGACAAGAATCTGAAAACATACATGAAATCCAAAATCCCGTGTACAACACGGGAAACAGAATCACTTTGCGGTCCATCGGAAACGAGCACAATATTGGAAACCCACTGTGCTTCAGCAACAACCGTGACTCCGACAATGGAATCGGCTTTGCAGAAGAAACGAAATCAACAGGCAAGTAAGTCGGCCGGGAACAGACGAGCTGTCCCAATCCCACCCTGGGTACATACCCGTGAGAGCCGCAACTCTTCATTCGGAAAGACACATGCAAACCCCACGGTCATAGCAGCACTGCTTGCCATAGCCGAGACGTGGAGGAAACCCTAGTGCCCATCCCCAACGGCTCACCCGCGTAGGTGCCATACCAGAGACAGGGAGAGAATGGGATGGCACTGAGCCGTCCACGCGAGTGCATTAGTGTCACTGGCAGCAACAGCGGAAGCTGGAGCTGCGCAATATTACCCTTGGTGAGGGAAGTCAAACAGGCAGGGTCACAGATGGGTGGAATCTTAAGTGTTGTACAAATTCACCCCTGTGGCAACCAGCGACAGACTCTCAGACTCGGGAAAGCAGCCTCGGGCTTCCCAAGGGCAGAGTCACGGACGGAGGGATGGATGAGGAGCCGGGCTCAACGGATGTACCGTACCAGTACTGCGTAGAAAGGAGAGGAGCAACAAGGAGACACGGAATACTACAGGGAATGAGATCCCGTATCCTGTTCACCTGTAACGGAAACCGATCTGAAACCCTCATCCCACCTGCACAGGAGGGAATCACAACGCTGTACAGCGGACACGGGCACCAGGCTGTAGTTGTACACTTCCAGAACAACAACTGCCACTCCGGGGAAGTCAATCAGTCGAGGATCGGTCCACCAGTAGGACAAAGAAGAGCTCACATGATGATCCAGCAGACCCAATCCCGGCTACTCATCGGGAAAAGACAACACGCCCAATGGGAAGAGAGGCGGGCATCCCCCAGGGTCATCGCAGCCCTCGGTGCCGTAGCCGAGACGTGGGAAACCCTCACGTGCCCGTCGGCCCGTGGCCGGCACGAGAAGGTGAGGCAGATACGTACCGTGGAATATGACGCAGCCATCAAGTAGGAGCGGCCATCGCCATGGGCCCCAACGCCGGACGGACCCACAGAAGGGTCCACTGCCTGAAGTGAGTCGGGTGGAGAGGGACAAAGCTCTGTGGACTCGAACAACGAATACCAGTGAATCTGTGTGCAAAGGGGAAACCGACCTTGAGACGGAGAAAACGTGCATAGGGCTAGCCAAGGGGAAAGGCAGGGGAGGGACGAAGTTGGAGTCGGATCAAGAGATAGGAAATACTGTACTTACAGTCGATGAGCAACAGAGCTTTCCTCTGTAGCATGAGAACTGTATTCGTGTCTCGCCTTAACCTACACTGGAAAATCACCTGGAAAAGAACAGGGGACTGAATCACTTTGCCGAGCACCTGAGACTAACCCAGGACTGTAAAGCAGTTCTCCTCGTGTTGGAAGAAGCAGAAAGAGGAGCAGGCCCTGGCCTGGGGTAGGGGGTGGGGGGAGGCAGGCCAGTGCGCCAAATGCAAAGGCAGGTTCCTGGACAGCCTGGGATTTGGAATGGCTCAGGGAGGACCTGGGCGTGGTGGGGGGGGGGTGTGCAAATGGGGGAGGTGGGGAGCCGGGTGGGGGTGGGATGGGGGTTGCGTTTGGGGAAGTAGGGGCACGGTGAGGGTGCAGGCTGAGGTGGTGGTGCTCTTGGGGGCAGGGCTGATGCTGAGGTGAGGCGCGCAACAGGGTTTCAGGGGCATGGGGTGGTGTTTGAGGCGGTGAGGCCGTCCCTGTTGGAGACCCATTTCTGCCGAGGGACGGGAGCTGGTGGACTTCTTTGGAACTCCTCCTGCAAGACGCTGGTCCAGGGACCCTCCAGGCGAAAGGGAGGTATGCTTGCCAGATGTGGCAACTTCCTTGCTCCTGACTGTGCAAACGTAGTGTGATTGATTCTCGGAGTGTGGGGAGAGTGAGGCAGGGAGCTTGGAGACGGACGTTGTGAAAGGTGAAGAGGTGGTGCGGGCGGCTGCCAGCCGTGGGCTATTCCTTCCAGTGCAATCCCTGAGCCCCTGGCTGGGTCCGGGTGAGGAAGCGGGCAAACACAAGAAAGGCGCCTGGACGCACGGGCGGCTGAGCCCGCAGGGCTTGGGGCCACGGAGGCTTGGCAGCAGGGCCTTTTCTGGGTGGGGTGGGGGTGGGGTGGGGTGGTGGGCGTCTGCGTGGGAGAGGCAGCGGGCGGCAGGTAGCAGCCAGCGGTTGCAGGAGCGCTGCCTGGAGCGTCTTTCAGCCGGCAGACCTAGCTGGGCTCTGGGGCTGCACTGCGGGACCAAAAGGGGACGCTGTGGCTGCATGGGCCGGGAATCGAACCCGGGCCTCCCGCGTGGCAGGCGAGAATTCTACCACTGAACCACCCATGCACCGATGGCCAACGCCGCCCGACGCTGCCCCAGGGGCGCTGACCGCCACCCGCCCGGCACTGCTCACTGCTCGCCCGTCGCCCGTCGGCATCTATCTGCTCCATCGGAGCAGGAGACGACGGTGGGGAGCGGGGAGAGGGGGCGACCTGAAAGCCAGGATCCGGGCACGTGCAGGACCACAGGGCGCGGCGCTCTCGGAGGGTCCCACTCGGCCCGTCGCGCGCCTTCTGCGCCGACCACGGCCGCCGCGACCCTGTCGGTGTCGCCCGAGGGGGCCGGGAGCCGACGCCTCCTGCCCGGCGCCGAGATCCCTGTCAGGTGCAGGCGCAGGCGCTGCGTGGTCGCTGCGGCCGCGCGCCGACGTTCCTCTCAGCGACCGCCGGGTCCCGACCCAAAGGCGTGTGAGCCCGGCTCGTGCGCTCTGGCGGGCCGCGCGCCCGAGGTCCGGCTCTGACGGGGTGGTGGTGCTGGTGAGGAGGGGCCATTTGGCAGAGCGGCTCCTGGCTCGGGGACTGCCGGCTGAGGCAGGGAGCGCGCTCTGGAAGGGCTTGGCTCCGGCCCGGGCAGCGGCTTCCCCGGGAAGGTCGGGGGCGCCGGCCGGCCGCCGGTGGGCGGGCTGCACGGGCACGTAGGGCTTCTGCTCCCTCCCCAGAGGAGCACCCTTCCCGGGACGGACTGGTGCCAGGAAGACCGGTGTTCGCTGGCCAGCAGGAAGGCTGGGAGGCACGTGTCCCTGGCGGGCGGCAGGCAGGTGTGGCCCGGCCAAGGCCGCAAGGCGCAGAAGCGTCGAGGGCACGCAGCAACCCCCCTGGCGGGCAAGGCTGGGGCTCGGCCGCCTCGGTGTGACTGGGGAGCGCAGGCGGGCCGGCGGGGCGGGTGCGGAGGACAGACAGGGTGCCGGCCGGTGGGAGAGCGGCCGGGGGCGGACGTGGAAGCAAGGCTGCGAGAGCGAGTTGGCCGTTCCCCGGCAGAAGTCGGAGCGCCGGCGACGCGAGGAGGGCTTGCCAGCCGCCGCGGGGCTGCGTGCTTCGGTGCGGCCGGGGGCGGGGCGTGGCCGTGGGAGTGGGAGGGTGGGCGAGGGTGGGCGAGGGGGAAGCGGGGAGGCAGGAAAACCAGCAGCTGCAGCTGCAGCCAGCTGGGGAGGAAAGATGCGCTGAGGAGGACTGAAGGTTCCTGGGGTGGGGGTGCAGGTGGCGGGAGGCAGGGCGTGTGTGGAGCAAGGCAGTGGCGCGGGGAGGACGGGCGCGTTTGTCCGGCGGGCCAAAAGGCTGGCTTGTCAGGAGTGGGATTCGAACCCACGCCTCCAGGGGAGACTGCGACCTGAACGCAGCGCCTTAGACCGCTCGGCCATCCTGACGGCGGGCCTGGCTGGGCGCGTGGCCGCTCGCCTGGCTGGGACCCGACGCGGCGCGAGCCCCGGCGCCCTTGGCGGGCCGCGCGCCGCGCCGCGCCCGGCAGGCAGGCAGGCAGGCAGGCAGGCAGGCGGCCGTCCGGGGTGGGTGTCGACGGAGCCGGCGCGCGGCGGCCGGCCGAGGCGCCTGGCTCGGCCGCCGGTCGCTCCCCGGACCCAGCCGGGCCGTGGGCGGGCCGGCCCCTCCCCAGCCGCGCCTTTCCTGGCCCGACGCCGGCCGGCGCGCGCCCACCGTGTCCTCGCAGCCTCGCTTGCCTTCTCGGGCCCCCTTCTCCCGGCGGAATGCCCGCGTGGGAGGCAAGAGGCGGCGCGCCCTGGGGAGTGTCCAGTGCCCCGGGGGTCCGGGGCCCTGTCGGGGTGGCGGGCTGCCGCTGTGAGCGAGGCGGTTGGTTGGGTGCCCGGTTGGGTCGGGACCCGCGGTGGCCGGGGGCCCGTGCTGGGCAGGGGTCGCGTCGGCAGGCAGCCCGAGAGCGGCCGGGCGGTAGGACGGTCGCCGCCGTCCTCGTTAGTATAGTGGTGAGTATCCCCGCCTGTCACGCGGGAGACCGGGGTTCGATTCCCCGACGGGGAGGCCACACACCCTTTTTGGTGGCCGCGGTCGCTCTCTGTCCTGCCGCCAGGCCCCCAGAGGCCCTTCGTCTGGTCCCGCCGCCTTTGGGCGAGGCGCCAGGGCGCGGTGCGCGGCCTAGCCACCGTCGACCCCCTCTCCCCGTGCGGGCCTCCAGCCCGAGCCCTTTGTGGTCGCCGGGCGCACGGTCGCCACGGCCGAGCGAGGGCCTCCTTGGCCACCCCACGGCCTTGCCCGACCAGAGCCGGAGCTTGCGGCCCGCGGGGCCGCCCGGCCGCCCACGCACCCACTCCCACTGGCCGCCTGAGTGGGCTCCTAGGCTCGCGACGCCCCCGCCGTGCGGCTCGGCACAGCGCCGCGACGCGTGCAGGCAGCTGGGTCCCGTGTCCCCAAGTCGTCGTGGGAAGTGGCCGCGCCCAGAGCCCGGTGGAGAAGGGCTTTGGCCAGCTGGGTGCGGGAAGCTGCGTGCCCCGCGTTGCCCGCCGGAGGTGAGGGCGGAGGCGTTCGCGGGCCGCGGCGGGGAGCGAAGGGCCGCAGGGCCGCAAGGCCGTCGGGCCGGTGGACCACGGCAACGGCGTAGCGTCGACGCGCATGGGGCGCCGCGCGGCTGCTGGTGGCGCCGGCGGCGGCGCAGAGCCTCCGGCTGACGGGGCGTCCGGGCAGGGATGCGGAGGCGGTGGCGGCAGGGGCGGCAGGGGCGGCGGCGGCGGCGAGATTATGCTGGGGCGAGCCCGGGGCCGGCGTCCGGCGGCCGCCCGGGCTGTGTAGCGTTGGTGGTATAGTGGTGAGCATAGCTGCCTTCCAAGCAGTTGACCCGGGTTCGATTCCCGGCCAACGCAGCGGGCCGACCTTTTGCTGAGCTGCACCGCCCTCCCGGCACGGGCGATGGCGGGGAGAGAGAGCTGGGAGCGGGGAGCCAGCCCGCTGGCCCGCGGCTTTTGGCGTGTGTGCGAGAAGCCGGCGGCGCGCGCAGTGTTTTGAGGGGGCTGAAAGCAAGACGGCACGCCAAGGCAGGAGGACTGACGGGGCCGGCGGGCGGCTGGACTTGCAAAGGCCGGGTGTGGGCGGCAAGGTGGCGCGGGCGGGTGGCATGGAGGCGCTGGGTTCAGCGGGAGCAGGCGAGGGCCTTGCCCCGACGCTCCCTGGTGGTCTAGTGGTTAGGATTCGGCGCTCTCACCGCCGCGGCCCGGGTTCGATTCCCGGTCAGGGAAGCCTTTCTTCTTCCTCTCCGGAGGCCTGCCACCTGCCGGGGTCCTCGCCGGCGACCCTCCCACCTTTACCCTTTTAGCCTACGCAATGGCAACCCACTCCAGTCCTCCTGCCTGGAAAACCCTATGGACCGAGGAGCCTGGGAGGCTGCAGACCATGGGGTCGCTAAACGTCCCATAGGACCGAGCGACTTCACTTTCACTTTTCACTTGCATGCATTGCAGAAGGAAATGGCAAGCCACTCCAGTGTTCTTGCCTGGAGAATCCCAGGGACGGGGGAGCCTGGTGGGCTGCCGTCTACGGGGTCGCACAGAGTCGGACAGGACTGACGCGACTTAGCAGCTCAGCACTGCGCCAGAGGCCCCCGGGACCCTGCACCTCCAGCCCAAGCACGATTCAGGCCACCTCCGCCGTCCCCCGGGGCAAACCTTTGTTGGCCGCAGTGGCAACCTCGCGCCGCTTTCACCACGACCGGCCTGAGGCCTCCCATCCCCCGCCTCCCTCCCTCCTGAGGGGCTGCGGCTGCTGGCCCTGGTGGCGGCCGTGAAGCTCCAGGGCTTGTGCTGGTTCTCCTGGTGTCGGGGGGGCGGGGGGAGGGGGGGCGGGGGGCGGGGCCGGTGAGGAGGTGGGGTGGGATAGGGCGGGGTGGGGATAGGGGCGGGGGTAGGGGCGCGAGCTGTGGTGGTCGCCAGCGGGGGCCAGCAGCGGCAGGGGCGGTGGCCGCAGCCGAAGGTGAGCGAGGGGGATGTGCCTCGGAGAGTGGGGGCCAGTGGCCACGGACACGCCTGCCTTCCCATGTCCCTCATGCCAGCCCCGTCTCTGGGCGGCTTGGCCACTGCGCGCCAGGTCCCGGGCTGGCTGTGACTCCCGTATGGTGCTGCTGTCTCCGAGAGGGTTCTGGTCTTGAGTGGGCTCTGGGAGGCGGACCACGGCGCCCGGGAGGCATCGGGATCAGTTCAGTCGCTCAGGGCACTGCAGCAGCCAGGCTTCCTGTCCATCACCAACTCGCGAGGCTTGCTCAAACTCATGTCCGTCCAGTCGGGGATGCCATCCAAGCCTCTCGTCTTCTGTCGGGTCGTCCCGGTCTCCTCCTGCCTTCCATCAGGGTCTTTCCCCGTGAGTCAGTTTTGCGGGTCGGGTGGCCAGAGGATTGGCGTTTCGGCTTCAGCCTCAGTCCTTCTAATGAATATTCAGGACTGATTTCCTCGAGGATGGACGGGTTGGGTCTCCTCGCAGTCCAAGGGACTCTCAAGAGTCTTCTCCAACACCGCAGTCCAAAAGCATCAATTCTTCGGCACTCATCCTTCTTTATACTCCACCTCTCACATCTGTACGTGACCGCTGGAGAAACCGTAGCTTTCACGAGACAGACCCTCGTCACAGACCTCGTCTCTGCTTTTCGACATGCTGTCTAGGTTGGTCATAGCTTTTCTCCCAAGGAGCGAACGTCTTTTCATTTCGCCGGCGCGGCCGGCGTCTGCAGTGCTTTGGGGCAGCCCCCCCAAATGAAGTCTTTCCCGCTTTCCGTTCTTTCCCCGTCTATTTGCCATGAAGTGATGGGACGGGATGCCATGATCTTAGTTGTCTGAATGTTGAGTTTGAAGCCAACGTTTTCACTCTCCTCTTTCACTTTCCTCAAGGGGCTCTTTAGTTCTTCTTCGCTCTCCCCGAGGCAAAGGGGTGAAGACGGATGTGGACCTGTGCCTCGAATCCCACCACCGCTTAGTGGAAGTGAGAGAGCTCGCAGATCCGGGGGGGCGGGCCGGCCCGGCTGGGCAAAGCTAGCCCACCGGCCTGGAGGCGGCAGATGCGCTCGAGGCAGCGATGCCTGCCAGGGAGGACTACCCAACCATCAGGGTGTTTCCCTTGCCTGACCACAGCTCTCAATCCTACCGGACTGAGGCAAGATTTCCCCAGGCCTCCCTCCCCACTCGTAACCAAAGGTGGGCACTGGGGCGCCCTCACACCCACACCCACCCACACACCCACCCACCCACCCACCCACACACACACACACACACACGCACAGCGCCCTGTTCCCCGCACCCCTCCCCTAGTTATGACATCTACGAGTTTCCCATTCTCATCCAACTGTCTATCCAGGATCCACTCCATCCCTCTCGCCAACCTGTCATTGTCTTCCCCTAGGAACTCTCCCCGAGGGTAATCGCCCACCACAGTCTCCCCTTGGGCCAATCTCGAGGTCATCTTTCCCCAAAGGGTTTCATTCCACGTCCGTTCAAGGACTGTGTCCTTCGGAGGGGAAGTGGACGGCCGACCAAGGGCACCAAAGTGCAGCGAGGGCGGCACAATCGGGTGGGATGGCGCCGAGTCCCCTATGGGAAAGGAGCCCCCGTGGCCCGACGTGTGCTTGCCGTGGCCAAAGGAGGTTTCCTTGAGGCCCCTGCCGGGGCCGTGGGCATCAGCGTGCGTGGGGGAGAGTATGGGACGAAGGTGCTTGGGGCCATGGCTGGTGGGCGCCCCACGTGGATCAGGGACCTGGGCAGAGCGATCATCGCAGGGAGAGGGGGCGGCGGCGAGCTGAGGGGCTGGCAGGCAGGCCCAGGGGTGCTTGGGTGGAGTCTTCCTGGAGGGCCAGCATGAGGGGATGGGTGGGGCTCGAGGGAACCTGGCCGAAAGATCGGCAGGCCGCTCGAGCAGGCCCTCTGCAGGAGCATGGGCGAGGTGGCAAAGCCCTGCCAGGCGCATGTGAGAGGCTGGGATGGATCTGTGGGAGGTAGGGGTGGGCGTAGGGTCGGGGTGGGTCCGCGGAGCCGGAGGGAGGCCCGCACTGGTGAACCTCAGGGCAGGGCAGGCCAGGCCAGGCCAGGGCAGGACGTGGGAGGGGTGGCCCGAGCTCCAGGGCGTTGGTGGCGGGGCCGGGGCGGGGGCGGATGGGTCCGAGCCTGGAGTTGGAGGGAAAGGCAGAGGGCAGGCCATGACAGTGATGGGGCTGTGGCATGAGGAAGATGGTGGGGGAGCACTCCATTCATTTGGGCGGGGTGGCGGGTGAGCGGGCGAGCCACACTGGTGCGCGGTGCTGCAGGCTGCTCAGGCTCAGCGGTGGGCTGAGGACGCAGGCAAGCCAACGACAGAAACGGGGTCCCAGATGGGGGCCAGACCTGGTCCGAGATGGGTGGGCCCCCCTTACCGCCCCAGAGACCAAAGTCACCACTCATCAGGAGCAAATGTCCAGTCTCGGGTGTGACATGGCTGGGGGCACACGGTGGGATGGGGAGTGGTGGTTGGCCGCTCGGGTGGCTGAGATTTCACAAGGACCAAGGAGAGCTCCCATGTGACCGAGCACAACCGTCCCTCCAGGGTACACACCCGCAGAGGGCAAACCTCGGGGAGGTCTGAGGGTGCCCACACCGCCACGGACACGGCGACACTGTTTGCCATGGCCAAGACACGGAGCAAACCCCAGCGCCCATCCACACGTGGCGGGCCCGAGAAGAGGTGGCACAGATGTAGCATGGAACCATCACTCAGTCATAAAGAAATAAGTCAAGTGTTGCCACTTGTCACAAGCAATGATGGACCTAGAGACTCTTACACTTGGTGAAGCACGTCAGACCGCGTTGGACAAAGGCATGTGGAACGTGTGAAAGAATACAAAACGGAGCTATTTGCCGAGGAGAAACCCACTCACGCAGAAAACCACCTTAGGGGAACGCCAGCGGAAAGGCAGCGCTGGAGGGATGCGTGTGCAGCTGGGACGAACAGATACGCAGGACCCTGGATAAAGGGAGAAGCGCCAAGGTGATCCAGTTCAACACAGGGAATAAGCGTCAGTACCCTGGAATCCCCTCGAGTGGACAAGAATCTGAAAACATACATGAAATCCAAAATCCCGTGTACAACACGGGAAACAGAATCACTTTGCGGTCCATCGGAAACGAGCACAATATTGGAAACCCACTGTGCTTCAGCAACAACCGTGACTCCGACAATGGAATCGGCTTTGCAGAAGAAACGAAATCAACAGGCAAGTAAGTCGGCCGGGAACAGACGAGCTGTCCCAATCCCACCCTGGGTACATACCCGTGAGAGCCGCAACTCTTCATTCGGAAAGACACATGCAAACCCCACGGTCATAGCAGCACTGCTTGCCATAGCCGAGACGTGGAGGAAACCCTAGTGCCCATCCCCAACGGCTCACCCGCGTAGGTGCCATACCAGAGACAGGGAGAGAATGGGATGGCACTGAGCCGTCCACGCGAGTGCATTAGTGTCACTGGCAGCAACAGCGGAAGCTGGAGCTGCGCAATATTACCCTTGGTGAGGGAAGTCAAACAGGCAGGGTCACAGATGGGTGGAATCTTAAGTGTTGTACAAATTCACCCCTGTGGCAACCAGCGACAGACTCTCAGACTCGGGAAAGCAGCCTCGGGCTTCCCAAGGGCAGAGTCACGGACGGAGGGATGGATGAGGAGCCGGGCTCAACGGATGTACCGTACCAGTACTGCGTAGAAAGGAGAGGAGCAACAAGGAGACACGGAATACTACAGGGAATGAGATCCCGTATCCTGTTCACCTGTAACGGAAACCGATCTGAAACCCTCATCCCACCTGCACAGGAGGGAATCACAACGCTGTACAGCGGACACGGGCACCAGGCTGTAGTTGTACACTTCCAGAACAACAACTGCCACTCCGGGGAAGTCAATCAGTCGAGGATCGGTCCACCAGTAGGACAAAGAAGAGCTCACATGATGATCCAGCAGACCCAATCCCGGCTACTCATCGGGAAAAGACAACACGCCCAATGGGAAGAGAGGCGGGCATCCCCCAGGGTCATCGCAGCCCTCGGTGCCGTAGCCGAGACGTGGGAAACCCTCACGTGCCCGTCGGCCCGTGGCCGGCACGAGAAGGTGAGGCAGATACGTACCGTGGAATATGACGCAGCCATCAAGTAGGAGCGGCCATCGCCATGGGCCCCAACGCCGGACGGACCCACAGAAGGGTCCACTGCCTGAAGTGAGTCGGGTGGAGAGGGACAAAGCTCTGTGGACTCGAACAACGAATACCAGTGAATCTGTGTGCAAAGGGGAAACCGACCTTGAGACGGAGAAAACGTGCATAGGGCTAGCCAAGGGGAAAGGCAGGGGAGGGACGAAGTTGGAGTCGGATCAAGAGATAGGAAATACTGTACTTACAGTCGATGAGCAACAGAGCTTTCCTCTGTAGCATGAGAACTGTATTCGTGTCTCGCCTTAACCTACACTGGAAAATCACCTGGAAAAGAACAGGGGACTGAATCACTTTGCCGAGCACCTGAGACTAACCCAGGACTGTAAAGCAGTTCTCCTCGTGTTGGAAGAAGCAGAAAGAGGAGCAGGCCCTGGCCTGGGGTAGGGGGTGGGGGGAGGCAGGCCAGTGCGCCAAATGCAAAGGCAGGTTCCTGGACAGCCTGGGATTTGGAATGGCTCAGGGAGGACCTGGGCGTGGTGGGGGGGGGGGTGTGCAAATGGGGGAGGTGGGGAGCCGGGTGGGGGTGGGATGGGGGTTGCGTTTGGGGAAGTAGGGGCACGGTGAGGGTGCAGGCTGAGGTGGTGGTGCTCTTGGGGGCAGGGCTGATGCTGAGGTGAGGCGCGCAACAGGGTTTCAGGGGCATGGGGTGGTGTTTGAGGCGGTGAGGCCGTCCCTGTTGGAGACCCATTTCTGCCGAGGGACGGGAGCTGGTGGACTTCTTTGGAACTCCTCCTGCAAGACGCTGGTCCAGGGACCCTCCAGGCGAAAGGGAGGTATGCTTGCCAGATGTGGCAACTTCCTTGCTCCTGACTGTGCAAACGTAGTGTGATTGATTCTCGGAGTGTGGGGAGAGTGAGGCAGGGAGCTTGGAGACGGACGTTGTGAAAGGTGAAGAGGTGGTGCGGGCGGCTGCCAGCCGTGGGCTATTCCTTCCAGTGCAATCCCTGAGCCCCTGGCTGGGTCCGGGTGAGGAAGCGGGCAAACACAAGAAAGGCGCCTGGACGCACGGGCGGCTGAGCCCGCAGGGCTTGGGGCCACGGAGGCTTGGCAGCAGGGCCTTTTCTGGGTGGGGTGGGGGTGGGGTGGGGTGGTGGGCGTCTGCGTGGGAGAGGCAGCGGGCGGCAGGTAGCAGCCAGCGGTTGCAGGAGCGCTGCCTGGAGCGTCTTTCAGCCGGCAGACCTAGCTGGGCTCTGGGGCTGCACTGCGGGACCAAAAGGGAACGCTGCGGCTGCATGGGCCGGGAATCGAACCCGGGCCTCCCGCGTGGCAGGCGAGAATTCTACCACTGAACCACCCATGCACCGATGGCCAACGCCGCCCGACGCTGCCCCAGGGGCGCTGACCGCCACCCGCCCGGCACTGCTCACTGCTCGCCCGTCGCCCGTCGGCATCTATCTGCTCCATCGGAGCAGGAGACGACGGTGGGGAGCGGGGAGAGGGGGCGACCTGAAAGCCAGGATCCGGGCACGTGCAGGACCACAGGGCGCGGCGCTCTCGGAGGGTCCCACTCGGCCCGTCGCGCGCCTTCTGCGCCGACCACGGCCGCCGCGACCCTGTCGGTGTCGCCCGAGGGGGCCGGGAGCCGACGCCTCCTGCCCGGCGCCGAGATCCCTGTCAGGTGCAGGCGCAGGCGCTGCGTGGTCGCTGCGGCCGCGCGCCGACGTTCCTCTCAGCGACCGCCGGGTCCCGACCCAAAGGCGTGTGAGCCCGGCTCGTGCGCTCTGGCGGGCCGCGCGCCCGAGGTCCGGCTCTGACGGGGTGGTGGTGCTGGTGAGGAGGGGCCATTTGGCAGAGCGGCTCCTGGCTCGGGGACTGCCGGCTGAGGCAGGGAGCGCGCTCTGGAAGGGCTTGGCTCCGGCCCGGGCAGCGGCTTCCCCGGGAAGGTCGGGGGCGCCGGCCGGCCGCCGGTGGGCGGGCTGCACGGGCACGTAGGGCTTCTGCTCCCTCCCCAGAGGAGCACCCTTCCCGGGACGGACTGGTGCCAGGAAGACCGGTGTTCGCTGGCCAGCAGGAAGGCTGGGAGGCACGTGTCCCTGGCGGGCGGCAGGCAGGTGTGGCCCGGCCAAGGCCGCAAGGCGCAGAAGCGTCGAGGGCACGCAGCAACCCCCCTGGCGGGCAAGGCTGGGGCTCGGCCGCCTCGGTGTGACTGGGGAGCGCAGGCGGGCCGGCGGGGCGGGTGCGGAGGACAGACAGGGTGCCGGCCGGTGGGAGAGCGGCCGGGGGCGGACGTGGAAGCAAGGCTGCGAGAGCGAGTTGGCCGTTCCCCGGCAGAAGTCGGAGCGCCGGCGACGCGAGGAGGGCTTGCCAGCCGCCGCGGGGCTGCGTGCTTCGGTGCGGCCGGGGGCGGGGCGTGGCCGTGGGAGTGGGAGGGTGGGCGAGGGTGGGCGAGGGGGAAGCGGGGAGGCAGGAAAACCAGCAGCTGCAGCTGCAGCCAGCTGGGGAGGAAAGATGCGCTGAGGAGGACTGAAGGTTCCTGGGGTGGGGGTGCAGGTGGCGGGAGGCAGGGCGTGTGTGGAGCAAGGCAGTGGCGCGGGGAGGACGGGCGCGTTTGTCCGGCGGGCCAAAAGGCTGGCTTGTCAGGAGTGGGATTCGAACCCACGCCTCCAGGGGAGACTGCGACCTGAACGCAGCGCCTTAGACCGCTCGGCCATCCTGACGGCGGGCCTGGCTGGGCGCGTGGCCGCTCGCCTGGCTGGGACCCGACGCGGCGCGAGCCCCGGCGCCCTTGGCGGGCCGCGCGCCGCGCCGCGCCCGGCAGGCAGGCAGGCAGGCAGGCAGGCAGGCGGCCGTCCGGGGTGGGTGTCGACGGAGCCGGCGCGCGGCGGCCGGCCGAGGCGCCTGGCTCGGCCGCCGGTCGCTCCCCGGACCCAGCCGGGCCGTGGGCGGGCCGGCCCCTCCCCAGCCGCGCCTTTCCTGGCCCGACGCCGGCCGGCGCGCGCCCACCGTGTCCTCGCAGCCTCGCTTGCCTTCTCGGGCCCCCTTCTCCCGGCGGAATGCCCGCGTGGGAGGCAAGAGGCGGCGCGCCCTGGGGAGTGTCCAGTGCCCCGGGGGTCCGGGGCCCTGTCGGGGTGGCGGGCTGCCGCTGTGAGCGAGGCGGTTGGTTGGGTGCCCGGTTGGGTCGGGACCCGCGGTGGCCGGGGGCCCGTGCTGGGCAGGGGTCGCGTCGGCAGGCAGCCCGAGAGCGGCCGGGCGGTAGGACGGTCGCCGCCGTCCTCGTTAGTATAGTGGTGAGTATCCCCGCCTGTCACGCGGGAGACCGGGGTTCGATTCCCCGACGGGGAGGCCACACACCCTTTTTGGTGGCCGCGGTCGCTCTCTGTCCTGCCGCCAGGCCCCCAGAGGCCCTTCGTCTGGTCCCGCCGCCTTTGGGCGAGGCGCCAGGGCGCGGTGCGCGGCCTAGCCACCGTCGACCCCCTCTCCCCGTGCGGGCCTCCAGCCCGAGCCCTTTGTGGTCGCCGGGCGCACGGTCGCCACGGCCGAGCGAGGGCCTCCTTGGCCACCCCACGGCCTTGCCCGACCAGAGCCGGAGCTTGCGGCCCGCGGGGCCGCCCGGCCGCCCACGCACCCACTCCCACTGGCCGCCTGAGTGGGCTCCTAGGCTCGCGACGCCCCCGCCGTGCGGCTCGGCACAGCGCCGCGACGCGTGCAGGCAGCTGGGTCCCGTGTCCCCAAGTCGTCGTGGGAAGTGGCCGCGCCCAGAGCCCGGTGGAGAAGGGCTTTGGCCAGCTGGGTGCGGGAAGCTGCGTGCCCCGCGTTGCCCGCCGGAGGTGAGGGCGGAGGCGTTCGCGGGCCGCGGCGGGGAGCGAAGGGCCGCAGGGCCGCAAGGCCGTCGGGCCGGTGGACCACGGCAACGGCGTAGCGCCGACGCGCATGGGGCGCCGCGCGGCTGCTGGTGGCGCCGGCGGCGGCGCAGAGCCTCCGGCTGACGGGGCGTCCGGGCAGGGATGCGGAGGCGGTGGCGGCAGGGGCGGCAGGGGCGGCGGCGGCGGCGAGATTATGCTGGGGCGAGCCCGGGGCCGGCGTCCGGCGGCCGCCCGGGCTGTGTAGCGTTGGTGGTATAGTGGTGAGCATAGCTGCCTTCCAAGCAGTTGACCCGGGTTCGATTCCCGGCCAACGCAGCGGGCCGACCTTTTGCTGAGCTGCACCGCCCTCCCGGCACGGGCGATGGCGGGGAGAGAGAGCTGGGAGCGGGGAGCCAGCCCGCTGGCCCGCGGCTTTTGGCGTGTGTGCGAGAAGCCGGCGGCGCGCGCAGTGTTTTGAGGGGGCTGAAAGCAAGACGGCACGCCAAGGCAGGAGGACTGACGGGGCCGGCGGGCGGCTGGACTTGCAAAGGCCGGGTGTGGGCGGCAAGGTGGCGCGGGCGGGTGGCATGGAGGCGCTGGGTTCAGCGGGAGCAGGCGAGGGCCTTGCCCCGACGCTCCCTGGTGGTCTAGTGGTTAGGATTCGGCGCTCTCACCGCCGCGGCCCGGGTTCGATTCCCGGTCAGGGAAGCCTTTCTTCTTCCTCTCCGGAGGCCTGCCACCTGCCGGGGTCCTCGCCGGCGACCCTCCCACCTTTACCCTTTTAGCCTACGCAATGGCAACCCACTCCAGTCCTCCTGCCTGGAAAACCCTATGGACCGAGGAGCCTGGGAGGCTGCAGACCATGGGGTCGCTAAACGTCCCATAGGACCGAGCGACTTCACTTTCACTTTTCACTTGCATGCATTGCAGAAGGAAATGGCAAGCCACTCCAGTGTTCTTGCCTGGAGAATCCCAGGGACGGGGGAGCCTGGTGGGCTGCCGTCTACGGGGTCGCACAGAGTCGGACAGGACTGACGCGACTTAGCAGCTCAGCACTGCGCCAGAGGCCCCCGGGACCCTGCACCTCCAGCCCAAGCACGATTCAGGCCACCTCCGCCGTCCCCCGGGGCAAACCTTTGTTGGCCGCAGTGGCAACCTCGCGCCGCTTTCACCACGACCGGCCTGAGGCCTCCCATCCCCCGCCTCCCTCCCTCCTGAGGGGCTGCGGCTGCTGGCCCTGGTGGCGGCCGTGAAGCTCCAGGGCTTGTGCTGGTTCTCCTGGTGTCGGGGGGGGGGGCGGGGGGAGGGGGGGCGGGGGGCGGGGCCGGTGAGGAGGTGGGGTGGGATAGGGCGGGGTGGGGATAGGGGCGGGGGTAGGGGCGCGAGCTGTGGTGGTCGCCAGCGGGGGCCAGCAGCGGCAGGGGCGGTGGCCGCAGCCGAAGGTGAGCGAGGGGGATGTGCCTCGGAGAGTGGGGGCCAGTGGCCACGGACACGCCTGCCTTCCCATGTCCCTCATGCCAGCCCCGTCTCTGGGCGGCTTGGCCACTGCGCGCCAGGTCCCGGGCTGGCTGTGACTCCCGTATGGTGCTGCTGTCTCCGAGAGGGTTCTGGTCTTGAGTGGGCTCTGGGAGGCGGACCACGGCGCCCGGGAGGCATCGGGATCAGTTCAGTCGCTCAGGGCACTGCAGCAGCCAGGCTTCCCTGTCCATCACCAACTCGCGAGGCTTGCTCAAACTCATGTCCGTCCAGTCGGGGATGCCATCCAAGCCTCTCGTCTTCTGTCGGGTCGTCCCGGTCTCCTCCTGCCTTCCATCAGGGTCTTTCCCCGTGAGTCAGTTTTGCGGGTCGGGTGGCCAGAGGATTGGCGTTTCGGCTTCAGCCTCAGTCCTTCTAATGAATATTCAGGACTGATTTCCTCGAGGATGGACGGGTTGGGTCTCCTCGCAGTCCAAGGGACTCTCAAGAGTCTTCTCCAACACCGCAGTCCAAAAGCATCAATTCTTCGGCACTCATCCTTCTTTATACTCCACCTCTCACATCTGTACGTGACCGCTGGAGAAACCGTAGCTTTCACGAGACAGACCCTCGTCACAGACCTCGTCTCTGCTTTTCGACATGCTGTCTAGGTTGGTCATAGCTTTTCTCCCAAGGAGCGAACGTCTTTTCATTTCGCCGGCGCGGCCGGCGTCTGCAGTGCTTTGGGGCAGCCCCCCCAAATGAAGTCTTTCCCGCTTTCCGTTCTTTCCCCGTCTATTTGCCATGAAGTGATGGGACGGGATGCCATGATCTTAGTTGTCTGAATGTTGAGTTTGAAGCCAACGTTTTCACTCTCCTCTTTCACTTTCCTCAAGGGGCTCTTTAGTTCTTCTTCGCTCTCCCCGAGGCAAAGGGGTGAAGACGGATGTGGACCTGTGCCTCGAATCCCACCACCGCTTAGTGGAAGTGAGAGAGCTCGCAGATCCGGGGGGGCGGGCCGGCCCGGCTGGGCAAAGCTAGCCCACCGGCCTGGAGGCGGCAGATGCGCTCGAGGCAGCGATGCCTGCCAGGGAGGACTACCCAACCATCAGGGTGTTTCCCTTGCCTGACCACAGCTCTCAATCCTACCGGACTGAGGCAAGATTTCCCCAGGCCTCCCTCCCCCACTCGTAACCAAAGGTGGGCACTGGGGCGCCCTCACACCCACACCCACCCACACACCCACCCACCCACCCACCCACACACACACACACACACACGCACAGCGCCCTGTTCCCCGCACCCCTCCCCTAGTTATGACATCTACGAGTTTCCCATTCTCATCCAACTGTCTATCCAGGATCCACTCCATCCCTCTCGCCAACCTGTCATTGTCTTCCCCTAGGAACTCTCCCCGAGGGTAATCGCCCACCACAGTCTCCCCTTGGGCCAATCTCGAGGTCATCTTTCCCCAAAGGGTTTCATTCCACGTCCGTTCAAGGACTGTGTCCTTCGGAGGGGAAGTGGACGGCCGACCAAGGGCACCAAAGTGCAGCGAGGGCGGCACAATCGGGTGGGATGGCGCCGAGTCCCCTATGGGAAAGGAGCCCCCGTGGCCCGACGTGTGCTTGCCGTGGCCAAAGGAGGTTTCCTTGAGGCCCCTGCCGGGGCCGTGGGCATCAGCGTGCGTGGGGGAGAGTATGGGACGAAGGTGCTTGGGGCCATGGCTGGTGGGCGCCCCACGTGGATCAGGGACCTGGGCAGAGCGATCATCGCAGGGAGAGGGGGCGGCGGCGAGCTGAGGGGCTGGCAGGCAGGCCCAGGGGTGCTTGGGTGGAGTCTTCCTGGAGGGCCAGCATGAGGGGATGGGTGGGGCTCGAGGGAACCTGGCCGAAAGATCGGCAGGCCGCTCGAGCAGGCCCTCTGCAGGAGCATGGGCGAGGTGGCAAAGCCCTGCCAGGCGCATGTGAGAGGCTGGGATGGATCTGTGGGAGGTAGGGGTGGGCGTAGGGTCGGGGTGGGTCCGCGGAGCCGGAGGGAGGCCCGCACTGGTGAACCTCAGGGCAGGGCAGGCCAGGCCAGGCCAGGGCAGGACGTGGGAGGGGTGGCCCGAGCTCCAGGGCGTTGGTGGCGGGGCCGGGGCGGGGGCGGATGGGTCCGAGCCTGGAGTTGGAGGGAAAGGCAGAGGGCAGGCCGTGACAGTGATGGGGCTGTGGCATGAGGAAGATGGTGGGGGAGCACTCCATTCATTTGGGCGGGGTGGCGGGTGAGCGGGCGAGCCACACTGGTGCGCGGTGCTGCAGGCTGCTCAGGCTCAGCGGTGGGCTGAGGACGCAGGCAAGCCAACGACAGAAACGGGGTCCCAGATGGGGGCCAGACCTGGTCCGAGATGGGTGGGCCCCCCTTACCGCCCCAGAGACCAAAGTCACCACTCATCAGGAGCAAATGTCCAGTCTCGGGTGTGACATGGCTGGGGGCACACGGTGGGATGGGGAGTGGTGGTTGGCCGCTCGGGTGGCTGAGATTTCACAAGGACCAAGGAGAGCTCCCATGTGACCGAGCACAACCGTCCCTCCAGGGTACACACCCGCAGAGGGCAAACCTCGGGGAGGTCTGAGGGTGCCCACACCGCCACGGACACGGCGACACTGTTTGCCATGGCCAAGACACGGAGCAAACCCCAGCGCCCATCCACACGTGGCGGGCCCGAGAAGAGGTGGCACAGATGTAGCATGGAACCATCACTCAGTCATAAAGAAATAAGTCAAGTGTTGCCACTTGTCACAAGCAATGATGGACCTAGAGACTCTTACACTTGGTGAAGCACGTCAGACCGCGTTGGACAAAGGCATGTGGAACGTGTGAAAGAATACAAAACGGAGCTATTTGCCGAGGAGAAACCCACTCACGCAGAAAACCACCTTAGGGGAACGCCAGCGGAAAGGCAGCGCTGGAGGGATGCGTGTGCAGCTGGGACGAACAGATACGCAGGACCCTGGATAAAGGGAGAAGCGCCAAGGTGATCCAGTTCAACACAGGGAATAAGCGTCAGTACCCTGGAATCCCCTCGAGTGGACAAGAATCTGAAAACATACATGAAATCCAAAATCCCGTGTACAACACGGGAAACAGAATCACTTTGCGGTCCATCGGAAACGAGCACAATATTGGAAACCCACTGTGCTTCAGCAACAACCGTGACTCCGACAATGGAATCGGCTTTGCAGAAGAAACGAAATCAACAGGCAAGTAAGTCGGCCGGGAACAGACGAGCTGTCCCAATCCCACCCTGGGTACATACCCGTGAGAGCCGCAACTCTTCATTCGGAAAGACACATGCAAACCCCACGGTCATAGCAGCACTGCTTGCCATAGCCGAGACGTGGAGGAAACCCTAGTGCCCATCCCCAACGGCTCACCCGCGTAGGTGCCATACCAGAGACAGGGAGAGAATGGGATGGCACTGAGCCGTCCACGCGAGTGCATTAGTGTCACTGGCAGCAACAGCGGAAGCTGGAGCTGCGCAATATTACCCTTGGTGAGGGAAGTCAAACAGGCAGGGTCACAGATGGGTGGAATCTTAAGTGTTGTACAAATTCACCCCTGTGGCAACCAGCGACAGACTCTCAGACTCGGGAAAGCAGCCTCGGGCTTCCCAAGGGCAGAGTCACGGACGGAGGGATGGATGAGGAGCCGGGCTCAACGGATGTACCGTACCAGTACTGCGTAGAAAGGAGAGGAGCAACAAGGAGACACGGAATACTACAGGGAATGAGATCCCGTATCCTGTTCACCTGTAACGGAAACCGATCTGAAACCCTCATCCCACCTGCACAGGAGGGAATCACAACGCTGTACAGCGGACACGGGCACCAGGCTGTAGTTGTACACTTCCAGAACAACAACTGCCACTCCGGGGAAGTCAATCAGTCGAGGATCGGTCCACCAGTAGGACAAAGAAGAGCTCACATGATGATCCAGCAGACCCAATCCCGGCTACTCATCGGGAAAAGACAACACGCCCAATGGGAAGAGAGGCGGGCATCCCCCAGGGTCATCGCAGCCCTCGGTGCCGTAGCCGAGACGTGGGAAACCCTCACGTGCCCGTCGGCCCGTGGCCGGCACGAGAAGGTGAGGCAGATACGTACCGTGGAATATGACGCAGCCATCAAGTAGGAGCGGCCATCGCCATGGGCCCCAACGCCGGACGGACCCACAGAAGGGTCCACTGCCTGAAGTGAGTCGGGTGGAGAGGGACAAAGCTCTGTGGACTCGAACAACGAATACCAGTGAATCTGTGTGCAAAGGGGAAACCGACCTTGAGACGGAGAAAACGTGCATAGGGCTAGCCAAGGGGAAAGGCAGGGGAGGGACGAAGTTGGAGTCGGATCAAGAGATAGGAAATACTGTACTTACAGTCGATGAGCAACAGAGCTTTCCTCTGTAGCATGAGAACTGTATTCGTGTCTCGCCTTAACCTACACTGGAAAATCACCTGGAAAAGAACAGGGGACTGAATCACTTTGCCGAGCACCTGAGACTAACCCAGGACTGTAAAGCAGTTCTCCTCGTGTTGGAAGAAGCAGAAAGAGGAGCAGGCCCTGGCCTGGGGTAGGGGGTGGGGGGAGGCAGGCCAGTGCGCCAAATGCAAAGGCAGGTTCCTGGACAGCCTGGGATTTGGAATGGCTCAGGGAGGACCTGGGCGTGGTGGGGGGGGGGTGTGCAAATGGGGGAGGTGGGGAGCCGGGTGGGGGTGGGATGGGGGTTGCGTTTGGGGAAGTAGGGGCACGGTGAGGGTGCAGGCTGAGGTGGTGGTGCTCTTGGGGGCAGGGCTGATGCTGAGGTGAGGCGCGCAACAGGGTTTCAGGGGCATGGGGTGGTGTTTGAGGCGGTGAGGCCGTCCCTGTTGGAGACCCATTTCTGCCGAGGGACGGGAGCTGGTGGACTTCTTTGGAACTCCTCCTGCAAGACGCTGGTCCAGGGACCCTCCAGGCGAAAGGGAGGTATGCTTGCCAGATGTGGCAACTTCCTTGCTCCTGACTGTGCAAACGTAGTGTGATTGATTCTCGGAGTGTGGGGAGAGTGAGGCAGGGAGCTTGGAGACGGACGTTGTGAAAGGTGAAGAGGTGGTGCGGGCGGCTGCCAGCCGTGGGCTATTCCTTCCAGTGCAATCCCTGAGCCCCTGGCTGGGTCCGGGTGAGGAAGCGGGCAAACACAAGAAAGGCGCCTGGACGCACGGGCGGCTGAGCCCGCAGGGCTTGGGGCCACGGAGGCTTGGCAGCAGGGCCTTTTCTGGGTGGGGTGGGGGTGGGGTGGGGTGGTGGGCGTCTGCGTGGGAGAGGCAGCGGGCGGCAGGTAGCAGCCAGCGGTTGCAGGAGCGCTGCCTGGAGCGTCTTTCAGCCGGCAGACCTAGCTGGGCTCTGGGGCTGCACTGCGGGACCAAAAGGGGACGCTGCGGCTGCATGGGCCGGGAATCGAACCCGGGCCTCCCGCGTGGCAGGCGAGAATTCTACCACTGAACCACCCATGCACCGATGGCCAACGCCGCCCGACGCTGCCCCAGGGGCGCTGACCGCCACCCGCCCGGCACTGCTCACTGCTCGCCCGTCGCCCGTCGGCATCTATCTGCTCCATCGGAGCAGGAGACGACGGTGGGGAGCGGGGAGAGGGGGCGACCTGAAAGCCAGGATCCGGGCACGTGCAGGACCACAGGGCGCGGCGCTCTCGGAGGGTCCCACTCGGCCCGTCGCGCGCCTTCTGCGCCGACCACGGCCGCCGCGACCCTGTCGGTGTCGCCCGAGGGGGCCGGGAGCCGACGCCTCCTGCCCGGCGCCGAGATCCCTGTCAGGTGCAGGCGCAGGCGCTGCGTGGTCGCTGCGGCCGCGCGCCGACGTTCCTCTCAGCGACCGCCGGGTCCCGACCCAAAGGCGTGTGAGCCCGGCTCGTGCGCTCTGGCGGGCCGCGCGCCCGAGGTCCGGCTCTGACGGGGTGGTGGTGCTGGTGAGGAGGGGCCATTTGGCAGAGCGGCTCCTGGCTCGGGGACTGCCGGCTGAGGCAGGGAGCGCGCTCTGGAAGGGCTTGGCTCCGGCCCGGGCAGCGGCTTCCCCGGGAAGGTCGGGGGCGCCGGCCGGCCGCCGGTGGGCGGGCTGCACGGGCACGTAGGGCTTCTGCTCCCTCCCCAGAGGAGCACCCTTCCCGGGACGGACTGGTGCCAGGAAGACCGGTGTTCGCTGGCCAGCAGGAAGGCTGGGAGGCACGTGTCCCTGGCGGGCGGCAGGCAGGTGTGGCCCGGCCAAGGCCGCAAGGCGCAGAAGCGTCGAGGGCACGCAGCAACCCCCCTGGCGGGCAAGGCTGGGGCTCGGCCGCCTCGGTGTGACTGGGGAGCGCAGGCGGGCCGGCGGGGCGGGTGCGGAGGACAGACAGGGTGCCGGCCGGTGGGAGAGCGGCCGGGGGCGGACGTGGAAGCAAGGCTGCGAGAGCGAGTTGGCCGTTCCCCGGCAGAAGTCGGAGCGCCGGCGACGCGAGGAGGGCTTGCCAGCCGCCGCGGGGCTGCGTGCTTCGGTGCGGCCGGGGGCGGGGCGTGGCCGTGGGAGTGGGAGGGTGGGCGAGGGTGGGCGAGGGGGAAGCGGGGAGGCAGGAAAACCAGCAGCTGCAGCTGCAGCCAGCTGGGGAGGAAAGATGCGCTGAGGAGGACTGAAGGTTCCTGGGGTGGGGGTGCAGGTGGCGGGAGGCAGGGCGTGTGTGGAGCAAGGCAGTGGCGCGGGGAGGACGGGCGCGTTTGTCCGGCGGGCCAAAAGGCTGGCTTGTCAGGAGTGGGATTCGAACCCACGCCTCCAGGGGAGACTGCGACCTGAACGCAGCGCCTTAGACCGCTCGGCCATCCTGACGGCGGGCCTGGCTGGGCGCGTGGCCGCTCGCCTGGCTGGGACCCGACGCGGCGCGAGCCCCGGCGCCCTTGGCGGGCCGCGCGCCGCGCCGCGCCCGGCAGGCAGGCAGGCAGGCAGGCAGGCAGGCGGCCGTCCGGGGTGGGTGTCGACGGAGCCGGCGCGCGGCGGCCGGCCGAGGCGCCTGGCTCGGCCGCCGGTCGCTCCCCGGACCCAGCCGGGCCGTGGGCGGGCCGGCCCCTCCCCAGCCGCGCCTTTCCTGGCCCGACGCCGGCCGGCGCGCGCCCACCGTGTCCTCGCAGCCTCGCTTGCCTTCTCGGGCCCCCTTCTCCCGGCGGAATGCCCGCGTGGGAGGCAAGAGGCGGCGCGCCCTGGGGAGTGTCCAGTGCCCCGGGGGTCCGGGGCCCTGTCGGGGTGGCGGGCTGCCGCTGTGAGCGAGGCGGTTGGTTGGGTGCCCGGTTGGGTCGGGACCCGCGGTGGCCGGGGGCCCGTGCTGGGCAGGGGTCGCGTCGGCAGGCAGCCCGAGAGCGGCCGGGCGGTAGGACGGTCGCCGCCGTCCTCGTTAGTATAGTGGTGAGTATCCCCGCCTGTCACGCGGGAGACCGGGGTTCGATTCCCCGACGGGGAGGCCACACACCCTTTTTGGTGGCCGCGGTCGCTCTCTGTCCTGCCGCCAGGCCCCCAGAGGCCCTTCGTCTGGTCCCGCCGCCTTTGGGCGAGGCGCCAGGGCGCGGTGCGCGGCCTAGCCACCGTCGACCCCCTCTCCCCGTGCGGGCCTCCAGCCCGAGCCCTTTGTGGTCGCCGGGCGCACGGTCGCCACGGCCGAGCGAGGGCCTCCTTGGCCACCCCACGGCCTTGCCCGACCAGAGCCGGAGCTTGCGGCCCGCGGGGCCGCCCGGCCGCCCACGCACCCACTCCCACTGGCCGCCTGAGTGGGCTCCTAGGCTCGCGACGCCCCCGCCGTGCGGCTCGGCACAGCGCCGCGACGCGTGCAGGCAGCTGGGTCCCGTGTCCCCAAGTCGTCGTGGGAAGTGGCCGCGCCCAGAGCCCGGTGGAGAAGGGCTTTGGCCAGCTGGGTGCGGGAAGCTGCGTGCCCCGCGTTGCCCGCCGGAGGTGAGGGCGGAGGCGTTCGCGGGCCGCGGCGGGGAGCGAAGGGCCGCAGGGCCGCAAGGCCGTCGGGCCGGTGGACCACGGCAACGGCGTAGCGCCGACGCGCATGGGGCGCCGCGCGGCTGCTGGTGGCGCCGGCGGCGGCGCAGAGCCTCCGGCTGACGGGGCGTCCGGGCAGGGATGCGGAGGCGGTGGCGGCAGGGGCGGCAGGGGCGGCGGCGGCGGCGAGATTATGCTGGGGCGAGCCCGGGGCCGGCGTCCGGCGGCCGCCCGGGCTGTGTAGCGTTGGTGGTATAGTGGTGAGCATAGCTGCCTTCCAAGCAGTTGACCCGGGTTCGATTCCCGGCCAACGCAGCGGGCCGACCTTTTGCTGAGCTGCACCGCCCTCCCGGCACGGGCGATGGCGGGGAGAGAGAGCTGGGAGCGGGGAGCCAGCCCGCTGGCCCGCGGCTTTTGGCGTGTGTGCGAGAAGCCGGCGGCGCGCGCAGTGTTTTGAGGGGGCTGAAAGCAAGACGGCACGCCAAGGCAGGAGGACTGACGGGGCCGGCGGGCGGCTGGACTTGCAAAGGCCGGGTGTGGGCGGCAAGGTGGCGCGGGCGGGTGGCATGGAGGCGCTGGGTTCAGCGGGAGCAGGCGAGGGCCTTGCCCCGACGCTCCCTGGTGGTCTAGTGGTTAGGATTCGGCGCTCTCACCGCCGCGGCCCGGGTTCGATTCCCGGTCAGGGAAGCCTTTCTTCTTCCTCTCCGGAGGCCTGCCACCTGCCGGGGTCCTCGCCGGCGACCCTCCCACCTTTACCCTTTTAGCCTACGCAATGGCAACCCACTCCAGTCCTCCTGCCTGGAAAACCCTATGGACCGAGGAGCCTGGGAGGCTGCAGACCATGGGGTCGCTAAACGTCCCATAGGACCGAGCGACTTCACTTTCACTTTTCACTTGCATGCATTGCAGAAGGAAATGGCAAGCCACTCCAGTGTTCTTGCCTGGAGAATCCCAGGGACGGGGGAGCCTGGTGGGCTGCCGTCTACGGGGTCGCACAGAGTCGGACAGGACTGACGCGACTTAGCAGCTCAGCACTGCGCCAGAGGCCCCCGGGACCCTGCACCTCCAGCCCAAGCACGATTCAGGCCACCTCCGCCGTCCCCCGGGGCAAACCTTTGTTGGCCGCAGTGGCAACCTCGCGCCGCTTTCACCACGACCGGCCTGAGGCCTCCCATCCCCCGCCTCCCTCCCTCCTGAGGGGCTGCGGCTGCTGGCCCTGGTGGCGGCCGTGAAGCTCCAGGGCTTGTGCTGGTTCTCCTGGTGTCGGGGGGGGCGGGGGGAGGGGGGGCGGGGGGCGGGGCCGGTGAGGAGGTGGGGTGGGATAGGGCGGGGTGGGGATAGGGGCGGGGGTAGGGGCGCGAGCTGTGGTGGTCGCCAGCGGGGGCCAGCAGCGGCAGGGGCGGTGGCCGCAGCCGAAGGTGAGCGAGGGGGATGTGCCTCGGAGAGTGGGGGCCAGTGGCCACGGACACGCCTGCCTTCCCATGTCCCTCATGCCAGCCCCGTCTCTGGGCGGCTTGGCCACTGCGCGCCAGGTCCCGGGCTGGCTGTGACTCCCGTATGGTGCTGCTGTCTCCGAGAGGGTTCTGGTCTTGAGTGGGCTCTGGGAGGCGGACCACGGCGCCCGGGAGGCATCGGGATCAGTTCAGTCGCTCAGGGCACTGCAGCAGCCAGGCTTCCCTGTCCATCACCAACTCGCGAGGCTTGCTCAAACTCATGTCCGTCCAGTCGGGGATGCCATCCAAGCCTCTCGTCTTCTGTCGGGTCGTCCCGGTCTCCTCCTGCCTTCCATCAGGGTCTTTCCCCGTGAGTCAGTTTTGCGGGTCGGGTGGCCAGAGGATTGGCGTTTCGGCTTCAGCCTCAGTCCTTCTAATGAATATTCAGGACTGATTTCCTCGAGGATGGACGGGTTGGGTCTCCTCGCAGTCCAAGGGACTCAAGAGTCTTCTCCAACACCGCAGTCCAAAAGCATCAATTCTTCGGCACTCATCCTTCTTTATACTCCACCTCTCACATCTGTACGTGACCGCTGGAGAAACCGTAGCTTTCACGAGACAGACCCTCGTCACAGACCTCGTCTCTGCTTTTCGACATGCTGTCTAGGTTGGTCATAGCTTTTCTCCCAAGGAGCGAACGTCTTTTCATTTCGCCGGCGCGGCCGGCGTCTGCAGTGCTTTGGGGCAGCCCCCCCAAATGAAGTCTTTCCCGCTTTCCGTTCTTTCCCCGTCTATTTGCCATGAAGTGATGGGACGGGATGCCATGATCTTAGTTGTCTGAATGTTGAGTTTGAAGCCAACGTTTTCACTCTCCTCTTTCACTTTCCTCAAGGGGCTCTTTAGTTCTTCTTCGCTCTCCCCGAGGCAAAGGGGTGAAGACGGATGTGGACCTGTGCCTCGAATCCCACCACCGCTTAGTGGAAGTGAGAGAGCTCGCAGATCCGGGGGGGCGGGCCGGCCCGGCTGGGCAAAGCTAGCCCACCGGCCTGGAGGCGGCAGATGCGCTCGAGGCAGCGATGCCTGCCAGGGAGGACTACCCAACCATCAGGGTGTTTCCCTTGCCTGACCACAGCTCTCAATCCTACCGGACTGAGGCAAGATTTCCCCAGGCCTCCCTCCCCCACTCGTAACCAAAGGTGGGCACTGGGGCGCCCTCACACCCACACCCACCCACACACCCACCCACCCACCCACCCACACACACACACACACACACGCACAGCGCCCTGTTCCCCGCACCCCTCCCCTAGTTATGACATCTACGAGTTTCCCATTCTCATCCAACTGTCTATCCAGGATCCACTCCATCCCTCTCGCCAACCTGTCATTGTCTTCCCCTAGGAACTCTCCCCGAGGGTAATCGCCCACCACAGTCTCCCCTTGGGCCAATCTCGAGGTCATCTTTCCCCAAAGGGTTTCATTCCACGTCCGTTCAAGGACTGTGTCCTTCGGAGGGGAAGTGGACGGCCGACCAAGGGCACCAAAGTGCAGCGAGGGCGGCACAATCGGGTGGGATGGCGCCGAGTCCCCTATGGGAAAGGAGCCCCCGTGGCCCAACGTGTGCTTGCCGTGGCCAAAGGAGGTTTCCTTGAGGCCCCTGCCGGGGCCGTGGGCATCAGCGTGCGTGGGGGAGAGTATGGGACGAAGGTGCTTGGGGCCATGGCTGGTGGGCGCCCCACGTGGATCAGGGACCTGGGCAGAGCGATCATCGCAGGGAGAGGGGGCGGCGGCGAGCTGAGGGGCTGGCAGGCAGGCCCAGGGGTGCTTGGGTGGAGTCTTCCTGGAGGGCCAGCATGAGGGGATGGGTGGGGCTCGAGGGAACCTGGCCGAAAGATCGGCAGGCCGCTCGAGCAGGCCCTCTGCAGGAGCATGGGCGAGGTGGCAAAGCCCTGCCAGGCGCATGTGAGAGGCTGGGATGGATCTGTGGGAGGTAGGGGTGGGCGTAGGGTCGGGGTGGGTCCGCGGAGCCGGAGGGAGGCCCGCACTGGTGAACCTCAGGGCAGGGCAGGCCAGGCCAGGCCAGGGCAGGACGTGGGAGGGGTGGCCCGAGCTCCAGGGCGTTGGTGGCGGGGCCGGGGCGGGGGCGGATGGGTCCGAGCCTGGAGTTGGAGGGAAAGGCAGAGGGCAGGCCGTGACAGTGATGGGGCTGTGGCATGAGGAAGATGGTGGGGGAGCACTCCATTCATTTGGGCGGGGTGGCGGGTGAGCGGGCGAGCCACACTGGTGCGCGGTGCTGCAGGCTGCTCAGGCTCAGCGGTGGGCTGAGGACGCAGGCAAGCCAACGACAGAAACGGGGTCCCAGATGGGGGCCAGACCTGGTCCGAGATGGGTGGGCCCCCCTTACCGCCCCAGAGACCAAAGTCACCACTCATCAGGAGCAAATGTCCAGTCTCGGGTGTGACATGGCTGGGGGCACACGGTGGGATGGGGAGTGGTGGTTGGCCGCTCGGGTGGCTGAGATTTCACGAGGACCAAGGAGAGCTCCCATGTGACCGAGCACAACCGTCCCTCCAGGGTACACACCCGCAGAGGGCAAACCTCGGGGAGGTCTGAGGGTGCCCACACCGCCACGGACACGGCGACACTGTTTGCCATGGCCAAGACACGGAGCAAACCCCAGCGCCCATCCACACGTGGCGGGCCCGAGAAGAGGTGGCACAGATGTAGCATGGAACCATCACTCAGTCATAAAGAAATAAGTCAAGTGTTGCCACTTGTCACAAGCAATGATGGACCTAGAGACTCTTACACTTGGTGAAGCACGTCAGACCGCGTTGGACAAAGGCATGTGGAACGTGTGAAAGAATACAAAACGGAGCTATTTGCCGAGGAGAAACCCACTCACGCAGAAAACCACCTTAGGGGAACGCCAGCGGAAAGGCAGCGCTGGAGGGATGCGTGTGCAGCTGGGACGAACAGATACGCAGGACCCTGGATAAAGGGAGAAGCGCCAAGGTGATCCAGTTCAACACAGGGAATAAGCGTCAGTACCCTGGAATCCCCTCGAGTGGACAAGAATCTGAAAACATACATGAAATCCAAAATCCCGTGTACAACACGGGAAACAGAATCACTTTGCGGTCCATCGGAAACGAGCACAATATTGGAAACCCACTGTGCTTCAGCAACAACCGTGACTCCGACAATGGAATCGGCTTTGCAGAAGAAACGAAATCAACAGGCAAGTAAGTCGGCCGGGAACAGACGAGCTGTCCCAATCCCACCCTGGGTACATACCCGTGAGAGCCGCAACTCTTCATTCGGAAAGACACATGCAAACCCCACGGTCATAGCAGCACTGCTTGCCATAGCCGAGACGTGGAGGAAACCCTAGTGCCCATCCCCAACGGCTCACCCGCGTAGGTGCCATACCAGAGACAGGGAGAGAATGGGATGGCACTGAGCCGTCCACGCGAGTGCATTAGTGTCACTGGCAGCAACAGCGGAAGCTGGAGCTGCGCAATATTACCCTTGGTGAGGGAAGTCAAACAGGCAGGGTCACAGATGGGTGGAATCTTAAGTGTTGTACAAATTCACCCCTGTGGCAACCAGCGACAGACTCTCAGACTCGGGAAAGCAGCCTCGGGCTTCCCAAGGGCAGAGTCACGGACGGAGGGATGGATGAGGAGCCGGGCTCAACGGATGTACCGTACCAGTACTGCGTAGAAAGGAGAGGAGCAACAAGGAGACACGGAATACTACAGGGAATGAGATCCCGTATCCTGTTCACCTGTAACGGAAACCGATCTGAAACCCTCATCCCACCTGCACAGGAGGGAATCACAACGCTGTACAGCGGACACGGGCACCAGGCTGTAGTTGTACACTTCCAGAACAACAACTGCCACTCCGGGGAAGTCAATCAGTCGAGGATCGGTCCACCAGTAGGACAAAGAAGAGCTCACATGATGATCCAGCAGACCCAATCCCGGCTACTCATCGGGAAAAGACAACACGCCCAATGGGAAGAGAGGCGGGCATCCCCCAGGGTCATCGCAGCCCTCGGTGCCGTAGCCGAGACGTGGGAAACCCTCACGTGCCCGTCGGCCCGTGGCCGGCACGAGAAGGTGAGGCAGATACGTACCGTGGAATATGACGCAGCCATCAAGTAGGAGCGGCCATCGCCATGGGCCCCAACGCCGGACGGACCCACAGAAGGGTCCACTGCCTGAAGTGAGTCGGGTGGAGAGGGACAAAGCTCTGTGGACTCGAACAACGAATACCAGTGAATCTGTGTGCAAAGGGGAAACCGACCTTGAGACGGAGAAAACGTGCATAGGGCTAGCCAAGGGGAAAGGCAGGGGAGGGACGAAGTTGGAGTCGGATCAAGAGATAGGAAATACTGTACTTACAGTCGATGAGCAACAGAGCTTTCCTCTGTAGCATGAGAACTGTATTCGTGTCTCGCCTTAACCTACACTGGAAAATCACCTGGAAAAGAACAGGGGACTGAATCACTTTGCCGAGCACCTGAGACTAACCCAGGACTGTAAAGCAGTTCTCCTCGTGTTGGAAGAAGCAGAAAGAGGAGCAGGCCCTGGCCTGGGGTAGGGGGTGGGGGGAGGCAGGCCAGTGCGCCAAATGCAAAGGCAGGTTCCTGGACAGCCTGGGATTTGGAATGGCTCAGGGAGGACCTGGGCGTGGTGGGGGGGGGGTGTGCAAATGGGGGAGGTGGGGAGCCGGGTGGGGGTGGGATGGGGGTTGCGTTTGGGGAAGTAGGGGCACGGTGAGGGTGCAGGCTGAGGTGGTGGTGCTCTTGGGGGCAGGGCTGATGCTGAGGTGAGGCGCGCAACAGGGTTTCAGGGGCATGGGGTGGTGTTTGAGGCGGTGAGGCCGTCCCTGTTGGAGACCCATTTCTGCCGAGGGACGGGAGCTGGTGGACTTCTTTGGAACTCCTCCTGCAAGACGCTGGTCCAGGGACCCTCCAGGCGAAAGGGAGGTATGCTTGCCAGATGTGGCAACTTCCTTGCTCCTGACTGTGCAAACGTAGTGTGATTGATTCTCGGAGTGTGGGGAGAGTGAGGCAGGGAGCTTGGAGACGGACGTTGTGAAAGGTGAAGAGGTGGTGCGGGCGGCTGCCAGCCGTGGGCTATTCCTTCCAGTGCAATCCCTGAGCCCCTGGCTGGGTCCGGGTGAGGAAGCGGGCAAACACAAGAAAGGCGCCTGGACGCACGGGCGGCTGAGCCCGCAGGGCTTGGGGCCACGGAGGCTTGGCAGCAGGGCCTTTTCTGGGTGGGGTGGGGGTGGGGTGGGGTGGTGGGCGTCTGCGTGGGAGAGGCAGCGGGCGGCAGGTAGCAGCCAGCGGTTGCAGGAGCGCTGCCTGGAGCGTCTTTCAGCCGGCAGACCTAGCTGGGCTCTGGGGCTGCACTGCGGGACCAAAAGGGGACGCTGCGGCTGCATGGGCCGGGAATCGAACCCGGGCCTCCCGCGTGGCAGGCGAGAATTCTACCACTGAACCACCCATGCACCGATGGCCAACGCCGCCCGACGCTGCCCCAGGGGCGCTGACCGCCACCCGCCCGGCACTGCTCACTGCTCGCCCGTCGCCCGTCGGCATCTATCTGCTCCATCGGAGCAGGAGACGACGGTGGGGAGCGGGGAGAGGGGGCGACCTGAAAGCCAGGATCCGGGCACGTGCAGGACCACAGGGCGCGGCGCTCTCGGAGGGTCCCACTCGGCCCGTCGCGCGCCTTCTGCGCCGACCACGGCCGCCGCGACCCTGTCGGTGTCGCCCGAGGGGGCCGGGAGCCGACGCCTCCTGCCCGGCGCCGAGATCCCTGTCAGGTGCAGGCGCAGGCGCTGCGTGGTCGCTGCGGCCGCGCGCCGACGTTCCTCTCAGCGACCGCCGGGTCCCGACCCAAAGGCGTGTGAGCCCGGCTCGTGCGCTCTGGCGGGCCGCGCGCCCGAGGTCCGGCTCTGACGGGGTGGTGGTGCTGGTGAGGAGGGGCCATTTGGCAGAGCGGCTCCTGGCTCGGGGACTGCCGGCTGAGGCAGGGAGCGCGCTCTGGAAGGGCTTGGCTCCGGCCCGGGCAGCGGCTTCCCCGGGAAGGTCGGGGGCGCCGGCCGGCCGCCGGTGGGCGGGCTGCACGGGCACGTAGGGCTTCTGCTCCCTCCCCAGAGGAGCACCCTTCCCGGGACGGACTGGTGCCAGGAAGACCGGTGTTCGCTGGCCAGCAGGAAGGCTGGGAGGCACGTGTCCCTGGCGGGCGGCAGGCAGGTGTGGCCCGGCCAAGGCCGCAAGGCGCAGAAGCGTCGAGGGCACGCAGCAACCCCCCTGGCGGGCAAGGCTGGGGCTCGGCCGCCTCGGTGTGACTGGGGAGCGCAGGCGGGCCGGCGGGGCGGGTGCGGAGGACAGACAGGGTGCCGGCCGGTGGGAGAGCGGCCGGGGGCGGACGTGGAAGCAAGGCTGCGAGAGCGAGTTGGCCGTTCCCCGGCAGAAGTCGGAGCGCCGGCGACGCGAGGAGGGCTTGCCAGCCGCCGCGGGGCTGCGTGCTTCGGTGCGGCCGGGGGCGGGGCGTGGCCGTGGGAGTGGGAGGGTGGGCGAGGGTGGGCGAGGGGGAAGCGGGGAGGCAGGAAAACCAGCAGCTGCAGCTGCAGCCAGCTGGGGAGGAAAGATGCGCTGAGGAGGACTGAAGGTTCCTGGGGTGGGGGTGCAGGTGGCGGGAGGCAGGGCGTGTGTGGAGCAAGGCAGTGGCGCGGGGAGGACGGGCGCGTTTGTCCGGCGGGCCAAAAGGCTGGCTTGTCAGGAGTGGGATTCGAACCCACGCCTCCAGGGGAGACTGCGACCTGAACGCAGCGCCTTAGACCGCTCGGCCATCCTGACGGCGGGCCTGGCTGGGCGCGTGGCCGCTCGCCTGGCTGGGACCCGACGCGGCGCGAGCCCCGGCGCCCTTGGCGGGCCGCGCGCCGCGCCGCGCCCGGCAGGCAGGCAGGCAGGCAGGCAGGCAGGCGGCCGTCCGGGGTGGGTGTCGACGGAGCCGGCGCGCGGCGGCCGGCCGAGGCGCCTGGCTCGGCCGCCGGTCGCTCCCCGGACCCAGCCGGGCCGTGGGCGGGCCGGCCCCTCCCCAGCCGCGCCTTTCCTGGCCCGACGCCGGCCGGCGCGCGCCCACCGTGTCCTCGCAGCCTCGCTTGCCTTCTCGGGCCCCCTTCTCCCGGCGGAATGCCCGCGTGGGAGGCAAGAGGCGGCGCGCCCTGGGGAGTGTCCAGTGCCCCGGGGGTCCGGGGCCCTGTCGGGGTGGCGGGCTGCCGCTGTGAGCGAGGCGGTTGGTTGGGTGCCCGGTTGGGTCGGGACCCGCGGTGGCCGGGGGCCCGTGCTGGGCAGGGGTCGCGTCGGCAGGCAGCCCGAGAGCGGCCGGGCGGTAGGACGGTCGCCGCCGTCCTCGTTAGTATAGTGGTGAGTATCCCCGCCTGTCACGCGGGAGACCGGGGTTCGATTCCCCGACGGGGAGGCCACACACCCTTTTTGGTGGCCGCGGTCGCTCTCTGTCCTGCCGCCAGGCCCCCAGAGGCCCTTCGTCTGGTCCCGCCGCCTTTGGGCGAGGCGCCAGGGCGCGGTGCGCGGCCTAGCCACCGTCGACCCCCTCTCCCCGTGCGGGCCTCCAGCCCGAGCCCTTTGTGGTCGCCGGGCGCACGGTCGCCACGGCCGAGCGAGGGCCTCCTTGGCCACCCCACGGCCTTGCCCGACCAGAGCCGGAGCTTGCGGCCCGCGGGGCCGCCCGGCCGCCCACGCACCCACTCCCACTGGCCGCCTGAGTGGGCTCCTAGGCTCGCGACGCCCCCGCCGTGCGGCTCGGCACAGCGCCGCGACGCGTGCAGGCAGCTGGGTCCCGTGTCCCCAAGTCGTCGTGGGAAGTGGCCGCGCCCAGAGCCCGGTGGAGAAGGGCTTTGGCCAGCTGGGTGCGGGAAGCTGCGTGCCCCGCGTTGCCCGCCGGAGGTGAGGGCGGAGGCGTTCGCGGGCCGCGGCGGGGAGCGAAGGGCCGCAGGGCCGCAAGGCCGTCGGGCCGGTGGACCACGGCAACGGCGTAGCGCCGACGCGCATGGGGCGCCGCGCGGCTGCTGGTGGCGCCGGCGGCGGCGCAGAGCCTCCGGCTGACGGGGCGTCCGGGCAGGGATGCGGAGGCGGTGGCGGCAGGGGCGGCAGGGGCGGCGGCGGCGGCGAGATTATGCTGGGGCGAGCCCGGGGCCGGCGTCCGGCGGCCGCCCGGGCTGTGTAGCGTTGGTGGTATAGTGGTGAGCATAGCTGCCTTCCAAGCAGTTGACCCGGGTTCGATTCCCGGCCAACGCAGCGGGCCGACCTTTTGCTGAGCTGCACCGCCCTCCCGGCACGGGCGATGGCGGGGAGAGAGAGCTGGGAGCGGGGAGCCAGCCCGCTGGCCCGCGGCTTTTGGCGTGTGTGCGAGAAGCCGGCGGCGCGCGCAGTGTTTTGAGGGGGCTGAAAGCAAGACGGCACGCCAAGGCAGGAGGACTGACGGGGCCGGCGGGCGGCTGGACTTGCAAAGGCCGGGTGTGGGCGGCAAGGTGGCGCGGGCGGGTGGCATGGAGGCGCTGGGTTCAGCGGGAGCAGGCGAGGGCCTTGCCCCGACGCTCCCTGGTGGTCTAGTGGTTAGGATTCGGCGCTCTCACCGCCGCGGCCCGGGTTCGATTCCCGGTCAGGGAAGCCTTTCTTCTTCCTCTCCGGAGGCCTGCCACCTGCCGGGGTCCTCGCCGGCGACCCTCCCACCTTTACCCTTTTAGCCTACGCAATGGCAACCCACTCCAGTCCTCCTGCCTGGAAAACCCTATGGACCGAGGAGCCTGGGAGGCTGCAGACCATGGGGTCGCTAAACGTCCCATAGGACCGAGCGACTTCACTTTCACTTTTCACTTGCATGCATTGCAGAAGGAAATGGCAAGCCACTCCAGTGTTCTTGCCTGGAGAATCCCAGGGACGGGGGAGCCTGGTGGGCTGCCGTCTACGGGGTCGCACAGAGTCGGACAGGACTGACGCGACTTAGCAGCTCAGCACTGCGCCAGAGGCCCCCGGGACCCTGCACCTCCAGCCCAAGCACGATTCAGGCCACCTCCGCCGTCCCCCGGGGCAAACCTTTGTTGGCCGCAGTGGCAACCTCGCGCCGCTTTCACCACGACCGGCCTGAGGCCTCCCATCCCCCGCCTCCCTCCCTCCTGAGGGGCTGCGGCTGCTGGCCCTGGTGGCGGCCGTGAAGCTCCAGGGCTTGTGCTGGTTCTCCTGGTGTCGGGGGGGGCGGGGGGAGGGGGGGCGGGGGGCGGGGCCGGTGAGGAGGTGGGGTGGGATAGGGCGGGGTGGGGATAGGGGCGGGGGTAGGGGCGCGAGCTGTGGTGGTCGCCAGCGGGGGCCAGCAGCGGCAGGGGCGGTGGCCGCAGCCGAAGGTGAGCGAGGGGGATGTGCCTCGGAGAGTGGGGGCCAGTGGCCACGGACACGCCTGCCTTCCCATGTCCCTCATGCCAGCCCCGTCTCTGGGCGGCTTGGCCACTGCGCGCCAGGTCCCGGGCTGGCTGTGACTCCCGTATGGTGCTGCTGTCTCCGAGAGGGTTCTGGTCTTGAGTGGGCTCTGGGAGGCGGACCACGGCGCCCGGGAGGCATCGGGATCAGTTCAGTCGCTCAGGGCACTGCAGCAGCCAGGCTTCCCTGTCCATCACCAACTCGCGAGGCTTGCTCAAACTCATGTCCGTCCAGTCGGGGATGCCATCCAAGCCTCTCGTCTTCTGTCGGGTCGTCCCGGTCTCCTCCTGCCTTCCATCAGGGTCTTTCCCCGTGAGTCAGTTTTGCGGGTCGGGTGGCCAGAGGATTGGCGTTTCGGCTTCAGCCTCAGTCCTTCTAATGAATATTCAGGACTGATTTCCTCGAGGATGGACGGGTTGGGTCTCCTCGCAGTCCAAGGGACTCTCAAGAGTCTTCTCCAACACCGCAGTCCAAAAGCATCAATTCTTCGGCACTCATCCTTCTTTATACTCCACCTCTCACATCTGTACGTGACCGCTGGAGAAACCGTAGCTTTCACGAGACAGACCCTCGTCACAGACCTCGTCTCTGCTTTTCGACATGCTGTCTAGGTTGGTCATAGCTTTTCTCCCAAGGAGCGAACGTCTTTTCATTTCGCCGGCGCGGCCGGCGTCTGCAGTGCTTTGGGGCAGCCCCCCCAAATGAAGTCTTTCCCGCTTTCCGTTCTTTCCCCGTCTATTTGCCATGAAGTGATGGGACGGGATGCCATGATCTTAGTTGTCTGAATGTTGAGTTTGAAGCCAACGTTTTCACTCTCCTCTTTCACTTTCCTCAAGGGGCTCTTTAGTTCTTCTTCGCTCTCCCCGAGGCAAAGGGGTGAAGACGGATGTGGACCTGTGCCTCGAATCCCACCACCGCTTAGTGGAAGTGAGAGAGCTCGCAGATCCGGGGGGGCGGGCCGGCCCGGCTGGGCAAAGCTAGCCCACCGGCCTGGAGGCGGCAGATGCGCTCGAGGCAGCGATGCCTGCCAGGGAGGACTACCCAACCATCAGGGTGTTTCCCTTGCCTGACCACAGCTCTCAATCCTACCGGACTGAGGCAAGATTTCCCCAGGCCTCCCTCCCCCACTCGTAACCAAAGGTGGGCACTGGGGCGCCCTCACACCCACACCCACCCACACACCCACCCACCCACCCACCCACACACACACACACACACACACGCACAGCGCCCTGTTCCCCGCACCCCTCCCCTAGTTATGACATCTACGAGTTTCCCATTCTCATCCAACTGTCTATCCAGGATCCACTCCATCCCTCTCGCCAACCTGTCATTGTCTTCCCCTAGGAACTCTCCCCGAGGGTAATCGCCCACCACAGTCTCCCCTTGGGCCAATCTCGAGGTCATCTTTCCCCAAAGGGTTTCATTCCACGTCCGTTCAAGGACTGTGTCCTTCGGAGGGGAAGTGGACGGCCGACCAAGGGCACCAAAGTGCAGCGAGGGCGGCACAATCGGGTGGGATGGCGCCGAGTCCCCTATGGGAAAGGAGCCCCCGTGGCCCGACGTGTGCTTGCCGTGGCCAAAGGAGGTTTCCTTGAGGCCCCTGCCGGGGCCGTGGGCATCAGCGTGCGTGGGGGAGAGTATGGGACGAAGGTGCTTGGGGCCATGGCTGGTGGGCGCCCCACGTGGATCAGGGACCTGGGCAGAGCGATCATCGCAGGGAGAGGGGGCGGCGGCGAGCTGAGGGGCTGGCAGGCAGGCCCAGGGGTGCTTGGGTGGAGTCTTCCTGGAGGGCCAGCATGAGGGGATGGGTGGGGCTCGAGGGAACCTGGCCGAAAGATCGGCAGGCCGCTCGAGCAGGCCCTCTGCAGGAGCATGGGCGAGGTGGCAAAGCCCTGCCAGGCGCATGTGAGAGGCTGGGATGGATCTGTGGGAGGTAGGGGTGGGCGTAGGGTCGGGGTGGGTCCGCGGAGCCGGAGGGAGGCCCGCACTGGTGAACCTCAGGGCAGGGCAGGCCAGGCCAGGCCAGGGCAGGACGTGGGAGGGGTGGCCCGAGCTCCAGGGCGTTGGTGGCGGGGCCGGGGCGGGGGCGGATGGGTCCGAGCCTGGAGTTGGAGGGAAAGGCAGAGGGCAGGCCGTGACAGTGATGGGGCTGTGGCATGAGGAAGATGGTGGGGGAGCACTCCATTCATTTGGGCGGGGTGGCGGGTGAGCGGGCGAGCCACACTGGTGCGCGGTGCTGCAGGCTGCTCAGGCTCAGCGGTGGGCTGAGGACGCAGGCAAGCCAACGACAGAAACGGGGTCCCAGATGGGGGCCAGACCTGGTCCGAGATGGGTGGGCCCCCCTTACCGCCCCAGAGACCAAAGTCACCACTCATCAGGAGCAAATGTCCAGTCTCGGGTGTGACATGGCTGGGGGCACACGGTGGGATGGGGAGTGGTGGTTGGCCGCTCGGGTGGCTGAGATTTCACAAGGACCAAGGAGAGCTCCCATGTGACCGAGCACAACCGTCCCTCCAGGGTACACACCCGCAGAGGGCAAACCTCGGGGAGGTCTGAGGGTGCCCACACCGCCACGGACACGGCGACACTGTTTGCCATGGCCAAGACACGGAGCAAACCCCAGCGCCCATCCACACGTGGCGGGCCCGAGAAGAGGTGGCACAGATGTAGCATGGAACCATCACTCAGTCATAAAGAAATAAGTCAAGTGTTGCCACTTGTCACAAGCAATGATGGACCTAGAGACTCTTACACTTGGTGAAGCACGTCAGACCGCGTTGGACAAAGGCATGTGGAACGTGTGAAAGAATACAAAACGGAGCTATTTGCCGAGGAGAAACCCACTCACGCAGAAAACCACCTTAGGGGAACGCCAGCGGAAAGGCAGCGCTGGAGGGATGCGTGTGCAGCTGGGACGAACAGATACGCAGGACCCTGGATAAAGGGAGAAGCGCCAAGGTGATCCAGTTCAACACAGGGAATAAGCGTCAGTACCCTGGAATCCCCTCGAGTGGACAAGAATCTGAAAACATACATGAAATCCAAAATCCCGTGTACAACACGGGAAACAGAATCACTTTGCGGTCCATCGGAAACGAGCACAATATTGGAAACCCACTGTGCTTCAGCAACAACCGTGACTCCGACAATGGAATCGGCTTTGCAGAAGAAACGAAATCAACAGGCAAGTAAGTCGGCCGGGAACAGACGAGCTGTCCCAATCCCACCCTGGGTACATACCCGTGAGAGCCGCAACTCTTCATTCGGAAAGACACATGCAAACCCCACGGTCATAGCAGCACTGCTTGCCATAGCCGAGACGTGGAGGAAACCCTAGTGCCCATCCCCAACGGCTCACCCGCGTAGGTGCCATACCAGAGACAGGGAGAGAATGGGATGGCACTGAGCCGTCCACGCGAGTGCATTAGTGTCACTGGCAGCAACAGCGGAAGCTGGAGCTGCGCAATATTACCCTTGGTGAGGGAAGTCAAACAGGCAGGGTCACAGATGGGTGGAATCTTAAGTGTTGTACAAATTCACCCCTGTGGCAACCAGCGACAGACTCTCAGACTCGGGAAAGCAGCCTCGGGCTTCCCAAGGGCAGAGTCACGGACGGAGGGATGGATGAGGAGCCGGGCTCAACGGATGTACCGTACCAGTACTGCGTAGAAAGGAGAGGAGCAACAAGGAGACACGGAATACTACAGGGAATGAGATCCCGTATCCTGTTCACCTGTAACGGAAACCGATCTGAAACCCTCATCCCACCTGCACAGGAGGGAATCACAACGCTGTACAGCGGACACGGGCACCAGGCTGTAGTTGTACACTTCCAGAACAACAACTGCCACTCCGGGGAAGTCAATCAGTCGAGGATCGGTCCACCAGTAGGACAAAGAAGAGCTCACATGATGATCCAGCAGACCCAATCCCGGCTACTCATCGGGAAAAGACAACACGCCCAATGGGAAGAGAGGCGGGCATCCCCCAGGGTCATCGCAGCCCTCGGTGCCGTAGCCGAGACGTGGGAAACCCTCACGTGCCCGTCGGCCCGTGGCCGGCACGAGAAGGTGAGGCAGATACGTACCGTGGAATATGACGCAGCCATCAAGTAGGAGCGGCCATCGCCATGGGCCCCAACGCCGGACGGACCCACAGAAGGGTCCACTGCCTGAAGTGAGTCGGGTGGAGAGGGACAAAGCTCTGTGGACTCGAACAACGAATACCAGTGAATCTGTGTGCAAAGGGGAAACCGACCTTGAGACGGAGAAAACGTGCATAGGGCTAGCCAAGGGGAAAGGCAGGGGAGGGACGAAGTTGGAGTCGGATCAAGAGATAGGAAATACTGTACTTACAGTCGATGAGCAACAGAGCTTTCCTCTGTAGCATGAGAACTGTATTCGTGTCTCGCCTTAACCTACACTGGAAAATCACCTGGAAAAGAACAGGGGACTGAATCACTTTGCCGAGCACCTGAGACTAACCCAGGACTGTAAAGCAGTTCTCCTCGTGTTGGAAGAAGCAGAAAGAGGAGCAGGCCCTGGCCTGGGGTAGGGGGTGGGGGGAGGCAGGCCAGTGCGCCAAATGCAAAGGCAGGTTCCTGGACAGCCTGGGATTTGGAATGGCTCAGGGAGGACCTGGGCGTGGTGGGGGGGGGGTGTGCAAATGGGGGAGGTGGGGAGCCGGGTGGGGGTGGGATGGGGGTTGCGTTTGGGGAAGTAGGGGCACGGTGAGGGTGCAGGCTGAGGTGGTGGTGCTCTTGGGGGCAGGGCTGATGCTGAGGTGAGGCGCGCAACAGGGTTTCAGGGGCATGGGGTGGTGTTTGAGGCGGTGAGGCCGTCCCTGTTGGAGACCCATTTCTGCCGAGGGACGGGAGCTGGTGGACTTCTTTGGAACTCCTCCTGCAAGACGCTGGTCCAGGGACCCTCCAGGCGAAAGGGAGGTATGCTTGCCAGATGTGGCAACTTCCTTGCTCCTGACTGTGCAAACGTAGTGTGATTGATTCTCGGAGTGTGGGGAGAGTGAGGCAGGGAGCTTGGAGACGGACGTTGTGAAAGGTGAAGAGGTGGTGCGGGCGGCTGCCAGCCGTGGGCTATTCCTTCCAGTGCAATCCCTGAGCCCCTGGCTGGGTCCGGGTGAGGAAGCGGGCAAACACAAGAAAGGCGCCTGGACGCACGGGCGGCTGAGCCCGCAGGGCTTGGGGCCACGGAGGCTTGGCAGCAGGGCCTTTTCTGGGTGGGGTGGGGGTGGGGTGGGGTGGTGGGCGTCTGCGTGGGAGAGGCAGCGGGCGGCAGGTAGCAGCCAGCGGTTGCAGGAGCGCTGCCTGGAGCGTCTTTCAGCCGGCAGACCTAGCTGGGCTCTGGGGCTGCACTGCGGGACCAAAAGGGGACGCTGCGGCTGCATGGGCCGGGAATCGAACCCGGGCCTCCCGCGTGGCAGGCGAGAATTCTACCACTGAACCACCCATGCACCGATGGCCAACGCCGCCCGACGCTGCCCCAGGGGCGCTGACCGCCACCCGCCCGGCACTGCTCACTGCTCGCCCGTCGCCCGTCGGCATCTATCTGCTCCATCGGAGCAGGAGACGACGGTGGGGAGCGGGGAGAGGGGGCGACCTGAAAGCCAGGATCCGGGCACGTGCAGGACCACAGGGCGCGGCGCTCTCGGAGGGTCCCACTCGGCCCGTCGCGCGCCTTCTGCGCCGACCACGGCCGCCGCGACCCTGTCGGTGTCGCCCGAGGGGGCCGGGAGCCGACGCCTCCTGCCCGGCGCCGAGATCCCTGTCAGGTGCAGGCGCAGGCGCTGCGTGGTCGCTGCGGCCGCGCGCCGACGTTCCTCTCAGCGACCGCCGGGTCCCGACCCAAAGGCGTGTGAGCCCGGCTCGTGCGCTCTGGCGGGCCGCGCGCCCGAGGTCCGGCTCTGACGGGGTGGTGGTGCTGGTGAGGAGGGGCCATTTGGCAGAGCGGCTCCTGGCTCGGGGACTGCCGGCTGAGGCAGGGAGCGCGCTCTGGAAGGGCTTGGCTCCGGCCCGGGCAGCGGCTTCCCCGGGAAGGTCGGGGGCGCCGGCCGGCCGCCGGTGGGCGGGCTGCACGGGCACGTAGGGCTTCTGCTCCCTCCCCAGAGGAGCACCCTTCCCGGGACGGACTGGTGCCAGGAAGACCGGTGTTCGCTGGCCAGCAGGAAGGCTGGGAGGCACGTGTCCCTGGCGGGCGGCAGGCAGGTGTGGCCCGGCCAAGGCCGCAAGGCGCAGAAGCGTCGAGGGCACGCAGCAACCCCCCTGGCGGGCAAGGCTGGGGCTCGGCCGCCTCGGTGTGACTGGGGAGCGCAGGCGGGCCGGCGGGGCGGGTGCGGAGGACAGACAGGGTGCCGGCCGGTGGGAGAGCGGCCGGGGGCGGACGTGGAAGCAAGGCTGCGAGAGCGAGTTGGCCGTTCCCCGGCAGAAGTCGGAGCGCCGGCGACGCGAGGAGGGCTTGCCAGCCGCCGCGGGGCTGCGTGCTTCGGTGCGGCCGGGGGCGGGGCGTGGCCGTGGGAGTGGGAGGGTGGGCGAGGGGGAGGCGGGGAGCAGGAAAACCAGCAGCTGCAGCTGCAGCCAGCTGGGGAGGAAAGATGCGCTGAGGAGGACTGAAGGTTCCTGGGGTGGGGGTGCAGGTGGCGGGAGGCAGGGCGTGTGTGGAGCAAGGCAGTGGCGCGGGGAGGACGGGCGCGTTTGTCCGGCGGGCCAAAAGGCTGGCTTGTCAGGAGTGGGATTCGAACCCACGCCTCCAGGGGAGACTGCGACCTGAACGCAGCGCCTTAGACCGCTCGGCCATCCTGACGGCGGGCCTGGCTGGGCGCGTGGCCGCTCGCCTGGCTGGGACCCGACGCGGCGCGAGCCCCGGCGCCCTTGGCGGGCCGCGCGCCGCGCCGCGCCCGGCAGGCAGGCAGGCAGGCAGGCAGGCAGGCGGCCGTCCGGGGTGGGTGTCGACGGAGCCGGCGCGCGGCGGCCGGCCGAGGCGCCTGGCTCGGCCGCCGGTCGCTCCCCGGACCCAGCCGGGCCGTGGGCGGGCCGGCCCCTCCCCAGCCGCGCCTCTCCTGGCCCGACGCCGGCCGGCGCGCGCCCACCGTGTCCTCGCAGCCTCGCTTGCCTTCTCGGGCCCCCTTCTCCCGGCGGAATGCCCGCGTGGGAGGCAAGAGGCGGCGCGCCCTGGGGAGTGTCCAGTGCCCCGGGGGTCCGGGGCCCTGTCGGGGTGGCGGGCTGCCGCTGTGAGCGAGGCGGTTGGTTGGGTGCCCGGTTGGGTCGGGACCCGCGGTGGCCGGGGGCCCGTGCTGGGCAGGGGTCGCGTCGGCAGGCAGCCCGAGAGCGGCCGGGCGGTAGGACGGTCGCCGCCGTCCTCGTTAGTATAGTGGTGAGTATCCCCGCCTGTCACGCGGGAGACCGGGGTTCGATTCCCCGACGGGGAGGCCACACACCCTTTTTGGTGGCCGCGGTCGCTCTCTGTCCTGCCGCCAGGCCCCCAGAGGCCCTTCGTCTGGTCCCGCCGCCTTTGGGCGAGGCGCCAGGGCGCGGTGCGCGGCCTAGCCACCGTCGACCCCCTCTCCCCGTGCGGGCCTCCAGCCCGAGCCCTTTGTGGTCGCCGGGCGCACGGTCGCCACGGCCGAGCGAGGGCCTCCTTGGCCACCCCACGGCCTTGCCCGACCAGAGCCGGAGCTTGCGGCCCGCGGGGCCGCCCGGCCGCCCACGCACCCACTCCCACTGGCCGCCTGAGTGGGCTCCTAGGCTCGCGACGCCCCCGCCGTGCGGCTCGGCACAGCGCCGCGACGCGTGCAGGCAGCTGGGTCCCGTGTCCCCAAGTCGTCGTGGGAAGTGGCCGCGCCCAGAGCCCGGTGGAGAAGGGCTTTGGCCAGCTGGGTGCGGGAAGCTGCGTGCCCCGCGTTGCCCGCCGGAGGTGAGGGCGGAGGCGTTCGCGGGCCGCGGCGGGGAGCGAAGGGCCGCAGGGCCGCAAGGCCGTCGGGCCGGTGGACCACGGCAACGGCGTAGCGCCGACGCGCATGGGGCGCCGCGCGGCTGCTGGTGGCGCCGGCGGCGGCGCAGAGCCTCCGGCTGACGGGGCGTCCGGGCAGGGATGCGGAGGCGGTGGCGGCAGGGGCGGCAGGGGCGGCGGCGGCGGCGAGATTATGCTGGGGCGAGCCCGGGGCCGGCGTCCGGCGGCCGCCCGGGCTGTGTAGCGTTGGTGGTATAGTGGTGAGCATAGCTGCCTTCCAAGCAGTTGACCCGGGTTCGATTCCCGGCCAACGCAGCGGGCCGACCTTTTGCTGAGCTGCACCGCCCTCCCGGCACGGGCGATGGCGGGGAGAGAGAGCTGGGAGCGGGGAGCCAGCCCGCTGGCCCGCGGCTTTTGGCGTGTGTGCGAGAAGCCGGCGGCGCGCGCAGTGTTTTGAGGGGGCTGAAAGCAAGACGGCACGCCAAGGCAGGAGGACTGACGGGGCCGGCGGGCGGCTGGACTTGCAAAGGCCGGGTGTGGGCGGCAAGGTGGCGCGGGCGGGTGGCATGGAGGCGCTGGGTTCAGCGGGAGCAGGCGAGGGCCTTGCCCCGACGCTCCCTGGTGGTCTAGTGGTTAGGATTCGGCGCTCTCACCGCCGCGGCCCGGGTTCGATTCCCGGTCAGGGAAGCCTTTCTTCTTCCTCTCCGGAGGCCTGCCACCTGCCGGGGTCCTCGCCGGCGACCCTCCCACCTTTACCCTTTTAGCCTACGCAATGGCAACCCACTCCAGTCCTCCTGCCTGGAAAACCCTATGGACCGAGGAGCCTGGGAGGCTGCAGACCATGGGGTCGCTAAACGTCCCATAGGACCGAGCGACTTCACTTTCACTTTTCACTTGCATGCATTGCAGAAGGAAATGGCAAGCCACTCCAGTGTTCTTGCCTGGAGAATCCCAGGGACGGGGGAGCCTGGTGGGCTGCCGTCTACGGGGTCGCACAGAGTCGGACAGGACTGACGCGACTTAGCAGCTCAGCACTGCGCCAGAGGCCCCCGGGACCCTGCACCTCCAGCCCAAGCACGATTCAGGCCACCTCCGCCGTCCCCCGGGGCAAACCTTTGTTGGCCGCAGTGGCAACCTCGCGCCGCTTTCACCACGACCGGCCTGAGGCCTCCCATCCCCCGCCTCCCTCCCTCCTGAGGGGCTGCGGCTGCTGGCCCTGGTGGCGGCCGTGAAGCTCCAGGGCTTGTGCTGGTTCTCCTGGTGTCGGGGGGGGCGGGGGGAGGGGGGGCGGGGGGCGGGGCCGGTGAGGAGGTGGGGTGGGATAGGGCGGGGTGGGGATAGGGGCGGGGGTAGGGGCGCGAGCTGTGGTGGTCGCCAGCGGGGGCCAGCAGCGGCAGGGGCGGTGGCCGCAGCCGAAGGTGAGCGAGGGGGATGTGCCTCGGAGAGTGGGGGCCAGTGGCCACGGACACGCCTGCCTTCCCATGTCCCTCATGCCAGCCCCGTCTCTGGGCGGCTTGGCCACTGCGCGCCAGGTCCCGGGCTGGCTGTGACTCCCGTATGGTGCTGCTGTCTCCGAGAGGGTTCTGGTCTTGAGTGGGCTCTGGGAGGCGGACCACGGCGCCCGGGAGGCATCGGGATCAGTTCAGTCGCTCAGGGCACTGCAGCAGCCAGGCTTCCCTGTCCATCACCAACTCGCGAGGCTTGCTCAAACTCATGTCCGTCCAGTCGGGGATGCCATCCAAGCCTCTCGTCTTCTGTCGGGTCGTCCCGGTCTCCTCCTGCCTTCCATCAGGGTCTTTCCCCGTGAGTCAGTTTTGCGGGTCGGGTGGCCAGAGGATTGGCGTTTCGGCTTCAGCCTCAGTCCTTCTAATGAATATTCAGGACTGATTTCCTCGAGGATGGACGGGTTGGGTCTCCTCGCAGTCCAAGGGACTCTCAAGAGTCTTCTCCAACACCGCAGTCCAAAAGCATCAATTCTTCGGCACTCATCCTTCTTTATACTCCACCTCTCACATCTGTACGTGACCGCTGGAGAAACCGTAGCTTTCACGAGACAGACCCTCGTCACAGACCTCGTCTCTGCTTTTCGACATGCTGTCTAGGTTGGTCATAGCTTTTCTCCCAAGGAGCGAACGTCTTTTCATTTCGCCGGCGCGGCCGGCGTCTGCAGTGCTTTGGGGCAGCCCCCCCAAATGAAGTCTTTCCCGCTTTCCGTTCTTTCCCCGTCTATTTGCCATGAAGTGATGGGACGGGATGCCATGATCTTAGTTGTCTGAATGTTGAGTTTGAAGCCAACGTTTTCACTCTCCTCTTTCACTTTCCTCAAGGGGCTCTTTAGTTCTTCTTCGCTCTCCCCGAGGCAAAGGGGTGAAGACGGATGTGGACCTGTGCCTCGAATCCCACCACCGCTTAGTGGAAGTGAGAGAGCTCGCAGATCCGGGGGGGCGGGCCGGCCCGGCTGGGCAAAGCTAGCCCACCGGCCTGGAGGCGGCAGATGCGCTCGAGGCAGCGATGCCTGCCAGGGAGGACTACCCAACCATCAGGGTGTTTCCCTTGCCTGACCACAGCTCTCAATCCTACCGGACTGAGGCAAGATTTCCCCAGGCCTCCCTCCCCCACTCGTAACCAAAGGTGGGCACTGGGGCGCCCTCACACCCACACCCACCCACACACCCACCCACCCACCCACCCACACACACACACACACACACGCACAGCGCCCTGTTCCCCGCACCCCTCCCCTAGTTATGACATCTACGAGTTTCCCATTCTCATCCAACTGTCTATCCAGGATCCACTCCATCCCTCTCGCCAACCTGTCATTGTCTTCCCCTAGGAACTCTCCCCGAGGGTAATCGCCCACCACAGTCTCCCCTTGGGCCAATCTCGAGGTCATCTTTCCCCAAAGGGTTTCATTCCACGTCCGTTCAAGGACTGTGTCCTTCGGAGGGGAAGTGGACGGCCGACCAAGGGCACCAAAGTGCAGCGAGGGCGGCACAATCGGGTGGGATGGCGCCGAGTCCCCTATGGGAAAGGAGCCCCCGTGGCCCGACGTGTGCTTGCCGTGGCCAAAGGAGGTTTCCTTGAGGCCCCTGCCGGGGCCGTGGGCATCAGCGTGCGTGGGGGAGAGTATGGGACGAAGGTGCTTGGGGCCATGGCTGGTGGGCGCCCCACGTGGATCAGGGACCTGGGCAGAGCGATCATCGCAGGGAGAGGGGGCGGCGGCGAGCTGAGGGGCTGGCAGGCAGGCCCAGGGGTGCTTGGGTGGAGTCTTCCTGGAGGGCCAGCATGAGGGGATGGGTGGGGCTCGAGGGAACCTGGCCGAAAGATCGGCAGGCCGCTCGAGCAGGCCCTCTGCAGGAGCATGGGCGAGGTGGCAAAGCCCTGCCAGGCGCATGTGAGAGGCTGGGATGGATCTGTGGGAGGTAGGGGTGGGCGTAGGGTCGGGGTGGGTCCGCGGAGCCGGAGGGAGGCCCGCACTGGTGAACCTCAGGGCAGGGCAGGCCAGGCCAGGCCAGGGCAGGACGTGGGAGGGGTGGCCCGAGCTCCAGGGCGTTGGTGGCGGGGCCGGGGCGGGGGCGGATGGGTCCGAGCCTGGAGTTGGAGGGAAAGGCAGAGGGCAGGCCGTGACAGTGATGGGGCTGTGGCATGAGGAAGATGGTGGGGGAGCACTCCATTCATTTGGGCGGGGTGGCGGGTGAGCGGGCGAGCCACACTGGTGCGCGGTGCTGCAGGCTGCTCAGGCTCAGCGGTGGGCTGAGGACGCAGGCAAGCCAACGACAGAAACGGGGTCCCAGATGGGGGCCAGACCTGGTCCGAGATGGGTGGGCCCCCCTTACCGCCCCAGAGACCAAAGTCACCACTCATCAGGAGCAAATGTCCAGTCTCGGGTGTGACATGGCTGGGGGCACACGGTGGGATGGGGAGTGGTGGTTGGCCGCTCGGGTGGCTGAGATTTCACGAGGACCAAGGAGAGCTCCCATGTGACCGAGCACAACCGTCCCTCCAGGGTACACACCCGCAGAGGGCAAACCTCGGGGAGGTCTGAGGGTGCCCACACCGCCACGGACACGGCGACACTGTTTGCCATGGCCAAGACACGGAGCAAACCCCAGCGCCCATCCACACGTGGCGGGCCCGAGAAGAGGTGGCACAGATGTAGCATGGAACCATCACTCAGTCATAAAGAAATAAGTCAAGTGTTGCCACTTGTCACAAGCAATGATGGACCTAGAGACTCTTACACTTGGTGAAGCACGTCAGACCGCGTTGGACAAAGGCATGTGGAACGTGTGAAAGAATACAAAACGGAGCTATTTGCCGAGGAGAAACCCACTCACGCAGAAAACCACCTTAGGGGAACGCCAGCGGAAAGGCAGCGCTGGAGGGATGCGTGTGCAGCTGGGACGAACAGATACGCAGGACCCTGGATAAAGGGAGAAGCGCCAAGGTGATCCAGTTCAACACAGGGAATAAGCGTCAGTACCCTGGAATCCCCTCGAGTGGACAAGAATCTGAAAACATACATGAAATCCAAAATCCCGTGTACAACACGGGAAACAGAATCACTTTGCGGTCCATCGGAAACGAGCACAATATTGGAAACCCACTGTGCTTCAGCAACAACCGTGACTCCGACAATGGAATCGGCTTTGCAGAAGAAACGAAATCAACAGGCAAGTAAGTCGGCCGGGAACAGACGAGCTGTCCCAATCCCACCCTGGGTACATACCCGTGAGAGCCGCAACTCTTCATTCGGAAAGACACATGCAAACCCCACGGTCATAGCAGCACTGCTTGCCATAGCCGAGACGTGGAGGAAACCCTAGTGCCCATCCCCAACGGCTCACCCGCGTAGGTGCCATACCAGAGACAGGGAGAGAATGGGATGGCACTGAGCCGTCCACGCGAGTGCATTAGTGTCACTGGCAGCAACAGCGGAAGCTGGAGCTGCGCAATATTACCCTTGGTGAGGGAAGTCAAACAGGCAGGGTCACAGATGGGTGGAATCTTAAGTGTTGTACAAATTCACCCCTGTGGCAACCAGCGACAGACTCTCAGACTCGGGAAAGCAGCCTCGGGCTTCCCAAGGGCAGAGTCACGGACGGAGGGATGGATGAGGAGCCGGGCTCAACGGATGTACCGTACCAGTACTGCGTAGAAAGGAGAGGAGCAACAAGGAGACACGGAATACTACAGGGAATGAGATCCCGTATCCTGTTCACCTGTAACGGAAACCGATCTGAAACCCTCATCCCACCTGCACAGGAGGGAATCACAACGCTGTACAGCGGACACGGGCACCAGGCTGTAGTTGTACACTTCCAGAACAACAACTGCCACTCCGGGGAAGTCAATCAGTCGAGGATCGGTCCACCAGTAGGACAAAGAAGAGCTCACATGATGATCCAGCAGACCCAATCCCGGCTACTCATCGGGAAAAGACAACACGCCCAATGGGAAGAGAGGCGGGCATCCCCCAGGGTCATCGCAGCCCTCGGTGCCGTAGCCGAGACGTGGGAAACCCTCACGTGCCCGTCGGCCCGTGGCCGGCACGAGAAGGTGAGGCAGATACGTACCGTGGAATATGACGCAGCCATCAAGTAGGAGCGGCCATCGCCATGGGCCCCAACGCCGGACGGACCCACAGAAGGGTCCACTGCCTGAAGTGAGTCGGGTGGAGAGGGACAAAGCTCTGTGGACTCGAACAACGAATACCAGTGAATCTGTGTGCAAAGGGGAAACCGACCTTGAGACGGAGAAAACGTGCATAGGGCTAGCCAAGGGGAAAGGCAGGGGAGGGACGAAGTTGGAGTCGGATCAAGAGATAGGAAATACTGTACTTACAGTCGATGAGCAACAGAGCTTTCCTCTGTAGCATGAGAACTGTATTCGTGTCTCGCCTTAACCTACACTGGAAAATCACCTGGAAAAGAACAGGGGACTGAATCACTTTGCCGAGCACCTGAGACTAACCCAGGACTGTAAAGCAGTTCTCCTCGTGTTGGAAGAAGCAGAAAGAGGAGCAGGCCCTGGCCTGGGGTAGGGGGTGGGGGGAGGCAGGCCAGTGCGCCAAATGCAAAGGCAGGTTCCTGGACAGCCTGGGATTTGGAATGGCTCAGGGAGGACCTGGGCGTGGTGGGGGGGGGGGGTGTGCAAATGGGGGAGGTGGGGAGCCGGGTGGGGGTGGGATGGGGGTTGCGTTTGGGGAAGTAGGGGCACGGTGAGGGTGCAGGCTGAGGTGGTGGTGCTCTTGGGGGCAGGGCTGATGCTGAGGTGAGGCGCGCAACAGGGTTTCAGGGGCATGGGGTGGTGTTTGAGGCGGTGAGGCCGTCCCTGTTGGAGACCCATTTCTGCCGAGGGACGGGAGCTGGTGGACTTCTTTGGAACTCCTCCTGCAAGACGCTGGTCCAGGGACCCTCCAGGCGAAAGGGAGGTATGCTTGCCAGATGTGGCAACTTCCTTGCTCCTGACTGTGCAAACGTAGTGTGATTGATTCTCGGAGTGTGGGGAGAGTGAGGCAGGGAGCTTGGAGACGGACGTTGTGAAAGGTGAAGAGGTGGTGCGGGCGGCTGCCAGCCGTGGGCTATTCCTTCCAGTGCAATCCCTGAGCCCCTGGCTGGGTCCGGGTGAGGAAGCGGGCAAACACAAGAAAGGCGCCTGGACGCACGGGCGGCTGAGCCCGCAGGGCTTGGGGCCACGGAGGCTTGGCAGCAGGGCCTTTTCTGGGTGGGGTGGGGGTGGGGTGGGGTGGTGGGCGTCTGCGTGGGAGAGGCAGCGGGCGGCAGGTAGCAGCCAGCGGTTGCAGGAGCGCTGCCTGGAGCGTCTTTCAGCCGGCAGACCTAGCTGGGCTCTGGGGCTGCACTGCGGGACCAAAAGGGGACGCTGCGGCTGCATGGGCCGGGAATCGAACCCGGGCCTCCCGCGTGGCAGGCGAGAATTCTACCACTGAACCACCCATGCACCGATGGCCAACGCCGCCCGACGCTGCCCCAGGGGCGCTGACCGCCACCCGCCCGGCACTGCTCACTGCTCGCCCGTCGCCCGTCGGCATCTATCTGCTCCATCGGAGCAGGAGACGACGGTGGGGAGCGGGGAGAGGGGGCGACCTGAAAGCCAGGATCCGGGCACGTGCAGGACCACAGGGCGCGGCGCTCTCGGAGGGTCCCACTCGGCCCGTCGCGCGCCTTCTGCGCCGACCACGGCCGCCGCGACCCTGTCGGTGTCGCCCGAGGGGGCCGGGAGCCGACGCCTCCTGCCCGGCGCCGAGATCCCTGTCAGGTGCAGGCGCTGGCGCTGCGTGGTCGCTGCGGCCGCGCGCCGACGTTCCTCTCAGCGACCGCCGGGTCCCGACCCAAAGGCGTGTGAGCCCGGCTCGTGCGCTCTGGCGGGCCGCGCGCCCGAGGTCCGGCTCTGACGGGGTGGTGGTGCTGGTGAGGAGGGGCCATTTGGCAGAGCGGCTCCTGGCTCGGGGACTGCCGGCTGAGGCAGGGAGCGCGCTCTGGAAGGGCTTGGCTCCGGCCCGGGCAGCGGCTTCCCCGGGAAGGTCGGGGGCGCCGGCCGGCCGCCGGTGGGCGGGCTGCACGGGCACGTAGGGCTTCTGCTCCCTCCCCAGAGGAGCACCCTTCCCGGGACGGACTGGTGCCAGGAAGACCGGTGTTCGCTGGCCAGCAGGAAGGCTGGGAGGCACGTGTCCCTGGCGGGCGGCAGGCAGGTGTGGCCCGGCCAAGGCCGCAAGGCGCAGAAGCGTCGAGGGCACGCAGCAACCCCCCTGGCGGGCAAGGCTGGGGCTCGGCCGCCTCGGTGTGACTGGGGAGCGCAGGCGGGCCGGCGGGGCGGGTGCGGAGGACAGACAGGGTGCCGGCCGGTGGGAGAGCGGCCGGGGGCGGACGTGGAAGCAAGGCTGCGAGAGCGAGTTGGCCGTTCCCCGGCAGAAGTCGGAGCGCCGGCGACGCGAGGAGGGCTTGCCAGCCGCCGCGGGGCTGCGTGCTTCGGTGCGGCCGGGGGCGGGGCGTGGCCGTGGGAGTGGGAGGGTGGGCGAGGGTGGGCGAGGGGGAAGCGGGGAGGCAGGAAAACCAGCAGCTGCAGCTGCAGCCAGCTGGGGAGGAAAGATGCGCTGAGGAGGACTGAAGGTTCCTGGGGTGGGGGTGCAGGTGGCGGGAGGCAGGGCGTGTGTGGAGCAAGGCAGTGGCGCGGGGAGGACGGGCGCGTTTGTCCGGCGGGCCAAAAGGCTGGCTTGTCAGGAGTGGGATTCGAACCCACGCCTCCAGGGGAGACTGCGACCTGAATGCAGCGCCTTAGACCGCTCGGCCATCCTGACGGCGGGCCTGGCTGGGCGCGTGGCCGCTCGCCTGGCTGGGACCCGACGCGGCGCGAGCCCCGGCGCCCTTGGCGGGCCGCGCGCCGCGCCGCGCCCGGCAGGCAGGCAGGCAGGCAGGCAGGCAGGCGGCCGTCCGGGGTGGGTGTCGACGGAGCCGGCGCGCGGCGGCCGGCCGAGGCGCCTGGCTCGGCCGCCGGTCGCTCCCCGGACCCAGCCGGGCCGTGGGCGGGCCGGCCCCTCCCCAGCCGCGCCTTTCCTGGCCCGACGCCGGCCGGCGCGCGCCCACCGTGTCCTCGCAGCCTCGCTTGCCTTCTCGGGCCCCCTTCTCCCGGCGGAATGCCCGCGTGGGAGGCAAGAGGCGGCGCGCCCTGGGGAGTGTCCAGTGCCCCGGGGGTCCGGGGCCCTGTCGGGGTGGCGGGCTGCCGCTGTGAGCGAGGCGGTTGGTTGGGTGCCCGGTTGGGTCGGGACCCGCGGTGGCCGGGGGCCCGTGCTGGGCAGGGGTCGCGTCGGCAGGCAGCCCGAGAGCGGCCGGGCGGTAGGACGGTCGCCGCCGTCCTCGTTAGTATAGTGGTGAGTATCCCCGCCTGTCACGCGGGAGACCGGGGTTCGATTCCCCGACGGGGAGGCCACACACCCTTTTTGGTGGCCGCGGTCGCTCTCTGTCCTGCCGCCAGGCCCCCAGAGGCCCTTCGTCTGGTCCCGCCGCCTTTGGGCGAGGCGCCAGGGCGCGGTGCGCGGCCTAGCCACCGTCGACCCCCTCTCCCCGTGCGGGCCTCCAGCCCGAGCCCTTTGTGGTCGCCGGGCGCACGGTCGCCACGGCCGAGCGAGGGCCTCCTTGGCCACCCCACGGCCTTGCCCGACCAGAGCCGGAGCTTGCGGCCCGCGGGGCCGCCCGGCCGCCCACGCACCCACTCCCACTGGCCGCCTGAGTGGGCTCCTAGGCTCGCGACGCCCCCGCCGTGCGGCTCGGCACAGCGCCGCGACGCGTGCAGGCAGCTGGGTCCCGTGTCCCCAAGTCGTCGTGGGAAGTGGCCGCGCCCAGAGCCCGGTGGAGAAGGGCTTTGGCCAGCTGGGTGCGGGAAGCTGCGTGCCCCGCGTTGCCCGCCGGAGGTGAGGGCGGAGGCGTTCGCGGGCCGCGGCGGGGAGCGAAGGGCCGCAGGGCCGCAAGGCCGTCGGGCCGGTGGACCACGGCAACGGCGTAGCGCCGACGCGCATGGGGCGCCGCGCGGCTGCTGGTGGCGCCGGCGGCGGCGCAGAGCCTCCGGCTGACGGGGCGTCCGGGCAGGGATGCGGAGGCGGTGGCGGCAGGGGCGGCAGGGGCGGCGGCGGCGGCGAGATTATGCTGGGGCGAGCCCGGGGCCGGCGTCCGGCGGCCGCCCGGGCTGTGTAGCGTTGGTGGTATAGTGGTGAGCATAGCTGCCTTCCAAGCAGTTGACCCGGGTTCGATTCCCGGCCAACGCAGCGGGCCGACCTTTTGCTGAGCTGCACCGCCCTCCCGGCACGGGCGATGGCGGGGAGAGAGAGCTGGGAGCGGGGAGCCAGCCCGCTGGCCCGCGGCTTTTGGCGTGTGTGCGAGAAGCCGGCGGCGCGCGCAGTGTTTTGAGGGGGCTGAAAGCAAGACGGCACGCCAAGGCAGGAGGACTGACGGGGCCGGCGGGCGGCTGGACTTGCAAAGGCCGGGTGTGGGCGGCAAGGTGGCGCGGGCGGGTGGCATGGAGGCGCTGGGTTCAGCGGGAGCAGGCGAGGGCCTTGCCCCGACGCTCCCTGGTGGTCTAGTGGTTAGGATTCGGCGCTCTCACCGCCGCGGCCCGGGTTCGATTCCCGGTCAGGGAAGCCTTTCTTCTTCCTCTCCGGAGGCCTGCCACCTGCCGGGGTCCTCGCCGGCGACCCTCCCACCTTTACCCTTTTAGCCTACGCAATGGCAACCCACTCCAGTCCTCCTGCCTGGAAAACCCTATGGACCGAGGAGCCTGGGAGGCTGCAGACCATGGGGTCGCTAAACGTCCCATAGGACCGAGCGACTTCACTTTCACTTTTCACTTGCATGCATTGCAGAAGGAAATGGCAAGCCACTCCAGTGTTCTTGCCTGGAGAATCCCAGGGACGGGGGAGCCTGGTGGGCTGCCGTCTACGGGGTCGCACAGAGTCGGACAGGACTGACGCGACTTAGCAGCTCAGCACTGCGCCAGAGGCCCCCGGGACCCTGCACCTCCAGCCCAAGCACGATTCAGGCCACCTCCGCCGTCCCCCGGGGCAAACCTTTGTTGGCCGCAGTGGCAACCTCGCGCCGCTTTCACCACGACCGGCCTGAGGCCTCCCATCCCCCGCCTCCCTCCCTCCTGAGGGGCTGCGGCTGCTGGCCCTGGTGGCGGCCGTGAAGCTCCAGGGCTTGTGCTGGTTCTCCTGGTGTCGGGGGGGGCGGGGGGAGGGGGGGCGGGGGGCGGGGCCGGTGAGGAGGTGGGGTGGGATAGGGCGGGGTGGGGATAGGGGCGGGGGTAGGGGCGCGAGCTGTGGTGGTCGCCAGCGGGGGCCAGCGCGGCAGGGGCGGTGGCCGCAGCCGAAGGTGAGCGAGGGGGATGTGCCTCGGAGAGTGGGGGCCAGTGGCCACGGACACGCCTGCCTTCCCATGTCCCTCATGCCAGCCCCGTCTCTGGGCGGCTTGGCCACTGCGCGCCAGGTCCCGGGCTGGCTGTGACTCCCGTATGGTGCTGCTGTCTCCGAGAGGGTTCTGGTCTTGAGTGGGCTCTGGGAGGCGGACCACGGCGCCCGGGAGGCATCGGGATCAGTTCAGTCGCTCAGGGCACTGCAGCAGCCAGGCTTCCCTGTCCATCACCAACTCGCGAGGCTTGCTCAAACTCATGTCCGTCCAGTCGGGGATGCCATCCAAGCCTCTCGTCTTCTGTCGGGTCGTCCCGGTCTCCTCCTGCCTTCCATCAGGGTCTTTCCCCGTGAGTCAGTTTTGCGGGTCGGGTGGCCAGAGGATTGGCGTTTCGGCTTCAGCCTCAGTCCTTCTAATGAATATTCAGGACTGATTTCCTCGAGGATGGACGGGTTGGGTCTCCTCGCAGTCCAAGGGACTCTCAAGAGTCTTCTCCAACACCGCAGTCCAAAAGCATCAATTCTTCGGCACTCATCCTTCTTTATACTCCACCTCTCACATCTGTACGTGACCGCTGGAGAAACCGTAGCTTTCACGAGACAGACCCTCGTCACAGACCTCGTCTCTGCTTTTCGACATGCTGTCTAGGTTGGTCATAGCTTTTCTCCCAAGGAGCGAACGTCTTTTCATTTCGCCGGCGCGGCCGGCGTCTGCAGTGCTTTGGGGCAGCCCCCCCAAATGAAGTCTTTCCCGCTTTCCGTTCTTTCCCCGTCTATTTGCCATGAAGTGATGGGACGGGATGCCATGATCTTAGTTGTCTGAATGTTGAGTTTGAAGCCAACGTTTTCACTCTCCTCTTTCACTTTCCTCAAGGGGCTCTTTAGTTCTTCTTCGCTCTCCCCGAGGCAAAGGGGTGAAGACGGATGTGGACCTGTGCCTCGAATCCCACCACCGCTTAGTGGAAGTGAGAGAGCTCGCAGATCCGGGGGGGCGGGCCGGCCCGGCTGGGCAAAGCTAGCCCACCGGCCTGGAGGCGGCAGATGCGCTCGAGGCAGCGATGCCTGCCAGGGAGGACTACCCAACCATCAGGGTGTTTCCCTTGCCTGACCACAGCTCTCAATCCTACCGGACTGAGGCAAGATTTCCCCAGGCCTCCCTCCCCCACTCGTAACCAAAGGTGGGCACTGGGGCGCCCTCACACCCACACCCACCCACACACCCACCCACCCACCCACCCACACACACACACACACACACGCACAGCGCCCTGTTCCCCGCACCCCTCCCCTAGTTATGACATCTACGAGTTTCCCATTCTCATCCAACTGTCTATCCAGGATCCACTCCATCCCTCTCGCCAACCTGTCATTGTCTTCCCCTAGGAACTCTCCCCGAGGGTAATCGCCCACCACAGTCTCCCCTTGGGCCAATCTCGAGGTCATCTTTCCCCAAAGGGTTTCATTCCACGTCCGTTCAAGGACTGTGTCCTTCGGAGGGGAAGTGGACGGCCGACCAAGGGCACCAAAGTGCAGCGAGGGCGGCACAATCGGGTGGGATGGCGCCGAGTCCCCTATGGGAAAGGAGCCCCCGTGGCCCGACGTGTGCTTGCCGTGGCCAAAGGAGGTTTCCTTGAGGCCCCTGCCGGGGCCGTGGGCATCAGCGTGCGTGGGGGAGAGTATGGGACGAAGGTGCTTGGGGCCATGGCTGGTGGGCGCCCCACGTGGATCAGGGACCTGGGCAGAGCGATCATCGCAGGGAGAGGGGGCGGCGGCGAGCTGAGGGGCTGGCAGGCAGGCCCAGGGGTGCTTGGGTGGAGTCTTCCTGGAGGGCCAGCATGAGGGGATGGGTGGGGCTCGAGGGAACCTGGCCGAAAGATCGGCAGGCCGCTCGAGCAGGCCCTCTGCAGGAGCATGGGCGAGGTGGCAAAGCCCTGCCAGGCGCATGTGAGAGGCTGGGATGGATCTGTGGGAGGTAGGGGTGGGCGTAGGGTCGGGGTGGGTCCGCGGAGCCGGAGGGAGGCCCGCACTGGTGAACCTCAGGGCAGGGCAGGCCAGGCCAGGCCAGGGCAGGACGTGGGAGGGGTGGCCCGAGCTCCAGGGCGTTGGTGGCGGGGCCGGGGCGGGGGCGGATGGGTCCGAGCCTGGAGTTGGAGGGAAAGGCAGAGGGCAGGCCGTGACAGTGATGGGGCTGTGGCATGAGGAAGATGGTGGGGGAGCACTCCATTCATTTGGGCGGGGTGGCGGGTGAGCGGGCGAGCCACACTGGTGCGCGGTGCTGCAGGCTGCTCAGGCTCAGCGGTGGGCTGAGGACGCAGGCAAGCCAACGACAGAAACGGGGTCCCAGATGGGGGCCAGACCTGGTCCGAGATGGGTGGGCCCCCCTTACCGCCCCAGAGACCAAAGTCACCACTCATCAGGAGCAAATGTCCAGTCTCGGGTGTGACATGGCTGGGGGCACACGGTGGGATGGGGAGTGGTGGTTGGCCGCTCGGGTGGCTGAGATTTCACGAGGACCAAGGAGAGCTCCCATGTGACCGAGCACAACCGTCCCTCCAGGGTACACACCCGCAGAGGGCAAACCTCGGGGAGGTCTGAGGGTGCCCACACCGCCACGGACACGGCGACACTGTTTGCCATGGCCAAGACACGGAGCAAACCCCAGCGCCCATCCACACGTGGCGGGCCCGAGAAGAGGTGGCACAGATGTAGCATGGAACCATCACTCAGTCATAAAGAAATAAGTCAAGTGTTGCCACTTGTCACAAGCAATGATGGACCTAGAGACTCTTACACTTGGTGAAGCACGTCAGACCGCGTTGGACAAAGGCATGTGGAACGTGTGAAAGAATACAAAACGGAGCTATTTGCCGAGGAGAAACCCACTCACGCAGAAAACCACCTTAGGGGAACGCCAGCGGAAAGGCAGCGCTGGAGGGATGCGTGTGCAGCTGGGACGAACAGATACGCAGGACCCTGGATAAAGGGAGAAGCGCCAAGGTGATCCAGTTCAACACAGGGAATAAGCGTCAGTACCCTGGAATCCCCTCGAGTGGACAAGAATCTGAAAACATACATGAAATCCAAAATCCCGTGTACAACACGGGAAACAGAATCACTTTGCGGTCCATCGGAAACGAGCACAATATTGGAAACCCACTGTGCTTCAGCAACAACCGTGACTCCGACAATGGAATCGGCTTTGCAGAAGAAACGAAATCAACAGGCAAGTAAGTCGGCCGGGAACAGACGAGCTGTCCCAATCCCACCCTGGGTACATACCCGTGAGAGCCGCAACTCTTCATTCGGAAAGACACATGCAAACCCCACGGTCATAGCAGCACTGCTTGCCATAGCCGAGACGTGGAGGAAACCCTAGTGCCCATCCCCAACGGCTCACCCGCGTAGGTGCCATACCAGAGACAGGGAGAGAATGGGATGGCACTGAGCCGTCCACGCGAGTGCATTAGTGTCACTGGCAGCAACAGCGGAAGCTGGAGCTGCGCAATATTACCCTTGGTGAGGGAAGTCAAACAGGCAGGGTCACAGATGGGTGGAATCTTAAGTGTTGTACAAATTCACCCCTGTGGCAACCAGCGACAGACTCTCAGACTCGGGAAAGCAGCCTCGGGCTTCCCAAGGGCAGAGTCACGGACGGAGGGATGGATGAGGAGCCGGGCTCAACGGATGTACCGTACCAGTACTGCGTAGAAAGGAGAGGAGCAACAAGGAGACACGGAATACTACAGGGAATGAGATCCCGTATCCTGTTCACCTGTAACGGAAACCGATCTGAAACCCTCATCCCACCTGCACAGGAGGGAATCACAACGCTGTACAGCGGACACGGGCACCAGGCTGTAGTTGTACACTTCCAGAACAACAACTGCCACTCCGGGGAAGTCAATCAGTCGAGGATCGGTCCACCAGTAGGACAAAGAAGAGCTCACATGATGATCCAGCAGACCCAATCCCGGCTACTCATCGGGAAAAGACAACACGCCCAATGGGAAGAGAGGCGGGCATCCCCCAGGGTCATCGCAGCCCTCGGTGCCGTAGCCGAGACGTGGGAAACCCTCACGTGCCCGTCGGCCCGTGGCCGGCACGAGAAGGTGAGGCAGATACGTACCGTGGAATATGACGCAGCCATCAAGTAGGAGCGGCCATCGCCATGGGCCCCAACGCCGGACGGACCCACAGAAGGGTCCACTGCCTGAAGTGAGTCGGGTGGAGAGGGACAAAGCTCTGTGGACTCGAACAACGAATACCAGTGAATCTGTGTGCAAAGGGGAAACCGACCTTGAGACGGAGAAAACGTGCATAGGGCTAGCCAAGGGGAAAGGCAGGGGAGGGACGAAGTTGGAGTCGGATCAAGAGATAGGAAATACTGTACTTACAGTCGATGAGCAACAGAGCTTTCCTCTGTAGCATGAGAACTGTATTCGTGTCTCGCCTTAACCTACACTGGAAAATCACCTGGAAAAGAACAGGGGACTGAATCACTTTGCCGAGCACCTGAGACTAACCCAGGACTGTAAAGCAGTTCTCCTCGTGTTGGAAGAAGCAGAAAGAGGAGCAGGCCCTGGCCTGGGGTAGGGGGTGGGGGGAGGCAGGCCAGTGCGCCAAATGCAAAGGCAGGTTCCTGGACAGCCTGGGATTTGGAATGGCTCAGGGAGGACCTGGGCGTGGTGGGGGGGGGTGTGCAAATGGGGGAGGTGGGGAGCCGGGTGGGGGTGGGATGGGGGTTGCGTTTGGGGAAGTAGGGGCACGGTGAGGGTGCAGGCTGAGGTGGTGGTGCTCTTGGGGGCAGGGCTGATGCTGAGGTGAGGCGCGCAACAGGGTTTCAGGGGCATGGGGTGGTGTTTGAGGCGGTGAGGCCGTCCCTGTTGGAGACCCATTTCTGCCGAGGGACGGGAGCTGGTGGACTTCTTTGGAACTCCTCCTGCAAGACGCTGGTCCAGGGACCCTCCAGGCGAAAGGGAGGTATGCTTGCCAGATGTGGCAACTTCCTTGCTCCTGACTGTGCAAACGTAGTGTGATTGATTCTCGGAGTGTGGGGAGAGTGAGGCAGGGAGCTTGGAGACGGACGTTGTGAAAGGTGAAGAGGTGGTGCGGGCGGCTGCCAGCCGTGGGCTATTCCTTCCAGTGCAATCCCTGAGCCCCTGGCTGGGTCCGGGTGAGGAAGCGGGCAAACACAAGAAAGGCGCCTGGACGCACGGGCGGCTGAGCCCGCAGGGCTTGGGGCCACGGAGGCTTGGCAGCAGGGCCTTTTCTGGGTGGGGTGGGGGTGGGGTGGGGTGGTGGGCGTCTGCGTGGGAGAGGCAGCGGGCGGCAGGTAGCAGCCAGCGGTTGCAGGAGCGCTGCCTGGAGCGTCTTTCAGCCGGCAGACCTAGCTGGGCTCTGGGGCTGCACTGCGGGACCAAAAGGGGACGCTGCGGCTGCATGGGCCGGGAATCGAACCCGGGCCTCCCGCGTGGCAGGCGAGAATTCTACCACTGAACCACCCATGCACCGATGGCCAACGCCGCCCGACGCTGCCCCAGGGGCGCTGACCGCCACCCGCCCGGCACTGCTCACTGCTCGCCCGTCGCCCGTCGGCATCTATCTGCTCCATCGGAGCAGGAGACGACGGTGGGGAGCGGGGAGAGGGGGCGACCTGAAAGCCAGGATCCGGGCACGTGCAGGACCACAGGGCGCGGCGCTCTCGGAGGGTCCCACTCGGCCCGTCGCGCGCCTTCTGCGCCGACCACGGCCGCCGCGACCCTGTCGGTGTCGCCCGAGGGGGCCGGGAGCCGACGCCTCCTGCCCGGCGCCGAGATCCCTGTCAGGTGCAGGCGCAGGCGCTGCGTGGTCGCTGCGGCCGCGCGCCGACGTTCCTCTCAGCGACCGCCGGGTCCCGACCCAAAGGCGTGTGAGCCCGGCTCGTGCGCTCTGGCGGGCCGCGCGCCCGAGGTCCGGCTCTGACGGGGTGGTGGTGCTGGTGAGGAGGGGCCATTTGGCAGAGCGGCTCCTGGCTCGGGGACTGCCGGCTGAGGCAGGGAGCGCGCTCTGGAAGGGCTTGGCTCCGGCCCGGGCAGCGGCTTCCCCGGGAAGGTCGGGGGCGCCGGCCGGCCGCCGGTGGGCGGGCTGCACGGGCACGTAGGGCTTCTGCTCCCTCCCCAGAGGAGCACCCTTCCCGGGACGGACTGGTGCCAGGAAGACCGGTGTTCGCTGGCCAGCAGGAAGGCTGGGAGGCACGTGTCCCTGGCGGGCGGCAGGCAGGTGTGGCCCGGCCAAGGCCGCAAGGCGCAGAAGCGTCGAGGGCACGCAGCAACCCCCCTGGCGGGCAAGGCTGGGGCTCGGCCGCCTCGGTGTGACTGGGGAGCGCAGGCGGGCCGGCGGGGCGGGTGCGGAGGACAGACAGGGTGCCGGCCGGTGGGAGAGCGGCCGGGGGCGGACGTGGAAGCAAGGCTGCGAGAGCGAGTTGGCCGTTCCCCGGCAGAAGTCGGAGCGCCGGCGACGCGAGGAGGGCTTGCCAGCCGCCGCGGGGCTGCGTGCTTCGGTGCGGCCGGGGGCGGGGCGTGGCCGTGGGAGTGGGAGGGTGGGCGAGGGGGAGGCGGGGAGCAGGAAAACCAGCAGCTGCAGCTGCAGCCAGCTGGGGAGGAAAGATGCGCTGAGGAGGACTGAAGGTTCCTGGGGTGGGGGTGCAGGTGGCGGGAGGCAGGGCGTGTGTGGAGCAAGGCAGTGGCGCGGGGAGGACGGGCGCGTTTGTCCGGCGGGCCAAAAGGCTGGCTTGTCAGGAGTGGGATTCGAACCCACGCCTCCAGGGGAGACTGCGACCTGAACGCAGCGCCTTAGACCGCTCGGCCATCCTGACGGCGGGCCTGGCTGGGCGCGTGGCCGCTCGCCTGGCTGGGACCCGACGCGGCGCGAGCCCCGGCGCCCTTGGCGGGCCGCGCGCCGCGCCGCGCCCGGCAGGCAGGCAGGCAGGCAGGCAGGCAGGCGGCCGTCCGGGGTGGGTGTCGACGGAGCCGGCGCGCGGCGGCCGGCCGAGGCGCCTGGCTCGGCCGCCGGTCGCTCCCCGGACCCAGCCGGGCCGTGGGCGGGCCGGCCCCTCCCCAGCCGCGCCTCTCCTGGCCCGACGCCGGCCGGCGCGCGCCCACCGTGTCCTCGCAGCCTCGCTTGCCTTCTCGGGCCCCCTTCTCCCGGCGGAATGCCCGCGTGGGAGGCAAGAGGCGGCGCGCCCTGGGGAGTGTCCAGTGCCCCGGGGGTCCGGGGCCCTGTCGGGGTGGCGGGCTGCCGCTGTGAGCGAGGCGGTTGGTTGGGTGCCCGGTTGGGTCGGGACCCGCGGTGGCCGGGGGCCCGTGCTGGGCAGGGGTCGCGTCGGCAGGCAGCCCGAGAGCGGCCGGGCGGTAGGACGGTCGCCGCCGTCCTCGTTAGTATAGTGGTGAGTATCCCCGCCTGTCACGCGGGAGACCGGGGTTCGATTCCCCGACGGGGAGGCCACACACCCTTTTTGGTGGCCGCGGTCGCTCTCTGTCCTGCCGCCAGGCCCCCAGAGGCCCTTCGTCTGGTCCCGCCGCCTTTGGGCGAGGCGCCAGGGCGCGGTGCGCGGCCTAGCCACCGTCGACCCCCTCTCCCCGTGCGGGCCTCCAGCCCGAGCCCTTTGTGGTCGCCGGGCGCACGGTCGCCACGGCCGAGCGAGGGCCTCCTTGGCCACCCCACGGCCTTGCCCGACCAGAGCCGGAGCTTGCGGCCCGCGGGGCCGCCCGGCCGCCCACGCACCCACTCCCACTGGCCGCCTGAGTGGGCTCCTAGGCTCGCGACGCCCCCGCCGTGCGGCTCGGCACAGCGCCGCGACGCGTGCAGGCAGCTGGGTCCCGTGTCCCCAAGTCGTCGTGGGAAGTGGCCGCGCCCAGAGCCCGGTGGAGAAGGGCTTTGGCCAGCTGGGTGCGGGAAGCTGCGTGCCCCGCGTTGCCCGCCGGAGGTGAGGGCGGAGGCGTTCGCGGGCCGCGGCGGGGAGCGAAGGGCCGCAGGGCCGCAAGGCCGTCGGGCCGGTGGACCACGGCAACGGCGTAGCGCCGACGCGCATGGGGCGCCGCGCGGCTGCTGGTGGCGCCGGCGGCGGCGCAGAGCCTCCGGCTGACGGGGCGTCCGGGCAGGGATGCGGAGGCGGTGGCGGCAGGGGCGGCAGGGGCGGCGGCGGCGGCGAGATTATGCTGGGGCGAGCCCGGGGCCGGCGTCCGGCGGCCGCCCGGGCTGTGTAGCGTTGGTGGTATAGTGGTGAGCATAGCTGCCTTCCAAGCAGTTGACCCGGGTTCGATTCCCGGCCAACGCAGCGGGCCGACCTTTTGCTGAGCTGCACCGCCCTCCCGGCACGGGCGATGGCGGGGAGAGAGAGCTGGGAGCGGGGAGCCAGCCCGCTGGCCCGCGGCTTTTGGCGTGTGTGCGAGAAGCCGGCGGCGCGCGCAGTGTTTTGAGGGGGCTGAAAGCAAGACGGCACGCCAAGGCAGGAGGACTGACGGGGCCGGCGGGCGGCTGGACTTGCAAAGGCCGGGTGTGGGCGGCAAGGTGGCGCGGGCGGGTGGCATGGAGGCGCTGGGTTCAGCGGGAGCAGGCGAGGGCCTTGCCCCGACGCTCCCTGGTGGTCTAGTGGTTAGGATTCGGCGCTCTCACCGCCGCGGCCCGGGTTCGATTCCCGGTCAGGGAAGCCTTTCTTCTTCCTCTCCGGAGGCCTGCCACCTGCCGGGGTCCTCGCCGGCGACCCTCCCACCTTTACCCTTTTAGCCTACGCAATGGCAACCCACTCCAGTCCTCCTGCCTGGAAAACCCTATGGACCGAGGAGCCTGGGAGGCTGCAGACCATGGGGTCGCTAAACGTCCCATAGGACCGAGCGACTTCACTTTCACTTTTCACTTGCATGCATTGCAGAAGGAAATGGCAAGCCACTCCAGTGTTCTTGCCTGGAGAATCCCAGGGACGGGGGAGCCTGGTGGGCTGCCGTCTACGGGGTCGCACAGAGTCGGACAGGACTGACGCGACTTAGCAGCTCAGCACTGCGCCAGAGGCCCCCGGGACCCTGCACCTCCAGCCCAAGCACGATTCAGGCCACCTCCGCCGTCCCCCGGGGCAAACCTTTGTTGGCCGCAGTGGCAACCTCGCGCCGCTTTCACCACGACCGGCCTGAGGCCTCCCATCCCCCGCCTCCCTCCCTCCTGAGGGGCTGCGGCTGCTGGCCCTGGTGGCGGCCGTGAAGCTCCAGGGCTTGTGCTGGTTCTCCTGGTGTCGGGGGGGCGGGGGGAGGGGGGGCGGGGGGCGGGGCCGGTGAGGAGGTGGGGTGGGATAGGGCGGGGTGGGGATAGGGGCGGGGGTAGGGGCGCGAGCTGTGGTGGTCGCCAGCGGGGGCCAGCAGCGGCAGGGGCGGTGGCCGCAGCCGAAGGTGAGCGAGGGGGATGTGCCTCGGAGAGTGGGGGCCAGTGGCCACGGACACGCCTGCCTCCCCATGTCCCTCATGCCAGCCCCGTCTCTGGGCGGCTTGGCCACTGCGCGCCAGGTCCCGGGCTGGCTGTGACTCCCGTATGGTGCTGCTGTCTCCGAGAGGGTTCTGGTCTTGAGTGGGCTCTGGGAGGCGGACCACGGCGCCCGGGAGGCATCGGGATCAGTTCAGTCGCTCAGGGCACTGCAGCAGCCAGGCTTCCCTGTCCATCACCAACTCGCGAGGCTTGCTCAAACTCATGTCCGTCCAGTCGGGGATGCCATCCAAGCCTCTCGTCTTCTGTCGGGTCGTCCCGGTCTCCTCCTGCCTTCCATCAGGGTCTTTCCCCGTGAGTCAGTTTTGCGGGTCGGGTGGCCAGAGGATTGGCGTTTCGGCTTCAGCCTCAGTCCTTCTAATGAATATTCAGGACTGATTTCCTCGAGGATGGACGGGTTGGGTCTCCTCGCAGTCCAAGGGACTCTCAAGAGTCTTCTCCAACACCGCAGTCCAAAAGCATCAATTCTTCGGCACTCATCCTTCTTTATACTCCACCTCTCACATCTGTACGTGACCGCTGGAGAAACCGTAGCTTTCACGAGACAGACCCTCGTCACAGACCTCGTCTCTGCTTTTCGACATGCTGTCTAGGTTGGTCATAGCTTTTCTCCCAAGGAGCGAACGTCTTTTCATTTCGCCGGCGCGGCCGGCGTCTGCAGTGCTTTGGGGCAGCCCCCCCAAATGAAGTCTTTCCCGCTTTCCGTTCTTTCCCCGTCTATTTGCCATGAAGTGATGGGACGGGATGCCATGATCTTAGTTGTCTGAATGTTGAGTTTGAAGCCAACGTTTTCACTCTCCTCTTTCACTTTCCTCAAGGGGCTCTTTAGTTCTTCTTCGCTCTCCCCGAGGCAAAGGGGTGAAGACGGATGTGGACCTGTGCCTCGAATCCCACCACCGCTTAGTGGAAGTGAGAGAGCTCGCAGATCCGGGGGGGCGGGCCGGCCCGGCTGGGCAAAGCTAGCCCACCGGCCTGGAGGCGGCAGATGCGCTCGAGGCAGCGATGCCTGCCAGGGAGGACTACCCAACCATCAGGGTGTTTCCCTTGCCTGACCACAGCTCTCAATCCTACCGGACTGAGGCAAGATTTCCCCAGGCCTCCCTCCCCCACTCGTAACCAAAGGTGGGCACTGGGGCGCCCTCACACCCACACCCACCCACACACCCACCCACCCACCCACCCACACACACACACACACACACGCACAGCGCCCTGTTCCCCGCACCCCTCCCCTAGTTATGACATCTACGAGTTTCCCATTCTCATCCAACTGTCTATCCAGGATCCACTCCATCCCTCTCGCCAACCTGTCATTGTCTTCCCCTAGGAACTCTCCCCGAGGGTAATCGCCCACCACAGTCTCCCCTTGGGCCAATCTCGAGGTCATCTTTCCCCAAAGGGTTTCATTCCACGTCCGTTCAAGGACTGTGTCCTTCGGAGGGGAAGTGGACGGCCGACCAAGGGCACCAAAGTGCAGCGAGGGCGGCACAATCGGGTGGGATGGCGCCGAGTCCCCTATGGGAAAGGAGCCCCCGTGGCCCGACGTGTGCTTGCCGTGGCCAAAGGAGGTTTCCTTGAGGCCCCTGCCGGGGCCGTGGGCATCAGCGTGCGTGGGGGAGAGTATGGGACGAAGGTGCTTGGGGCCATGGCTGGTGGGCGCCCCACGTGGATCAGGGACCTGGGCAGAGCGATCATCGCAGGGAGAGGGGGCGGCGGCGAGCTGAGGGGCTGGCAGGCAGGCCCAGGGGTGCTTGGGTGGAGTCTTCCTGGAGGGCCAGCATGAGGGGATGGGTGGGGCTCGAGGGAACCTGGCCGAAAGATCGGCAGGCCGCTCGAGCAGGCCCTCTGCAGGAGCATGGGCGAGGTGGCAAAGCCCTGCCAGGCGCATGTGAGAGGCTGGGATGGATCTGTGGGAGGTAGGGGTGGGCGTAGGGTCGGGGTGGGTCCGCGGAGCCGGAGGGAGGCCCGCACTGGTGAACCTCAGGGCAGGGCAGGCCAGGCCAGGCCAGGGCAGGACGTGGGAGGGGTGGCCCGAGCTCCAGGGCGTTGGTGGCGGGGCCGGGGCGGGGGCGGATGGGTCCGAGCCTGGAGTTGGAGGGAAAGGCAGAGGGCAGGCCGTGACAGTGATGGGGCTGTGGCATGAGGAAGATGGTGGGGGAGCACTCCATTCATTTGGGCGGGGTGGCGGGTGAGCGGGCGAGCCACACTGGTGCGCGGTGCTGCAGGCTGCTCAGGCTCAGCGGTGGGCTGAGGACGCAGGCAAGCCAACGACAGAAACGGGGTCCCAGATGGGGGCCAGACCTGGTCCGAGATGGGTGGGCCCCCCTTACCGCCCCAGAGACCAAAGTCACCACTCATCAGGAGCAAATGTCCAGTCTCGGGTGTGACATGGCTGGGGGCACACGGTGGGATGGGGAGTGGTGGTTGGCCGCTCGGGTGGCTGAGATTTCACAAGGACCAAGGAGAGCTCCCATGTGACCGAGCACAACCGTCCCTCCAGGGTACACACCCGCAGAGGGCAAACCTCGGGGAGGTCTGAGGGTGCCCACACCGCCACGGACACGGCGACACTGTTTGCCATGGCCAAGACACGGAGCAAACCCCAGCGCCCATCCACACGTGGCGGGCCCGAGAAGAGGTGGCACAGATGTAGCATGGAACCATCACTCAGTCATAAAGAAATAAGTCAAGTGTTGCCACTTGTCACAAGCAATGATGGACCTAGAGACTCTTACACTTGGTGAAGCACGTCAGACCGCGTTGGACAAAGGCATGTGGAACGTGTGAAAGAATACAAAACGGAGCTATTTGCCGAGGAGAAACCCACTCACGCAGAAAACCACCTTAGGGGAACGCCAGCGGAAAGGCAGCGCTGGAGGGATGCGTGTGCAGCTGGGACGAACAGATACGCAGGACCCTGGATAAAGGGAGAAGCGCCAAGGTGATCCAGTTCAACACAGGGAATAAGCGTCAGTACCCTGGAATCCCCTCGAGTGGACAAGAATCTGAAAACATACATGAAATCCAAAATCCCGTGTACAACACGGGAAACAGAATCACTTTGCGGTCCATCGGAAACGAGCACAATATTGGAAACCCACTGTGCTTCAGCAACAACCGTGACTCCGACAATGGAATCGGCTTTGCAGAAGAAACGAAATCAACAGGCAAGTAAGTCGGCCGGGAACAGACGAGCTGTCCCAATCCCACCCTGGGTACATACCCGTGAGAGCCGCAACTCTTCATTCGGAAAGACACATGCAAACCCCACGGTCATAGCAGCACTGCTTGCCATAGCCGAGACGTGGAGGAAACCCTAGTGCCCATCCCCAACGGCTCACCCGCGTAGGTGCCATACCAGAGACAGGGAGAGAATGGGATGGCACTGAGCCGTCCACGCGAGTGCATTAGTGTCACTGGCAGCAACAGCGGAAGCTGGAGCTGCGCAATATTACCCTTGGTGAGGGAAGTCAAACAGGCAGGGTCACAGATGGGTGGAATCTTAAGTGTTGTACAAATTCACCCCTGTGGCAACCAGCGACAGACTCTCAGACTCGGGAAAGCAGCCTCGGGCTTCCCAAGGGCAGAGTCACGGACGGAGGGATGGATGAGGAGCCGGGCTCAACGGATGTACCGTACCAGTACTGCGTAGAAAGGAGAGGAGCAACAAGGAGACACGGAATACTACAGGGAATGAGATCCCGTATCCTGTTCACCTGTAACGGAAACCGATCTGAAACCCTCATCCCACCTGCACAGGAGGGAATCACAACGCTGTACAGCGGACACGGGCACCAGGCTGTAGTTGTACACTTCCAGAACAACAACTGCCACTCCGGGGAAGTCAATCAGTCGAGGATCGGTCCACCAGTAGGACAAAGAAGAGCTCACATGATGATCCAGCAGACCCAATCCCGGCTACTCATCGGGAAAAGACAACACGCCCAATGGGAAGAGAGGCGGGCATCCCCCAGGGTCATCGCAGCCCTCGGTGCCGTAGCCGAGACGTGGGAAACCCTCACGTGCCCGTCGGCCCGTGGCCGGCACGAGAAGGTGAGGCAGATACGTACCGTGGAATATGACGCAGCCATCAAGTAGGAGCGGCCATCGCCATGGGCCCCAACGCCGGACGGACCCACAGAAGGGTCCACTGCCTGAAGTGAGTCGGGTGGAGAGGGACAAAGCTCTGTGGACTCGAACAACGAATACCAGTGAATCTGTGTGCAAAGGGGAAACCGACCTTGAGACGGAGAAAACGTGCATAGGGCTAGCCAAGGGGAAAGGCAGGGGAGGGACGAAGTTGGAGTCGGATCAAGAGATAGGAAATACTGTACTTACAGTCGATGAGCAACAGAGCTTTCCTCTGTAGCATGAGAACTGTATTCGTGTCTCGCCTTAACCTACACTGGAAAATCACCTGGAAAAGAACAGGGGACTGAATCACTTTGCCGAGCACCTGAGACTAACCCAGGACTGTAAAGCAGTTCTCCTCGTGTTGGAAGAAGCAGAAAGAGGAGCAGGCCCTGGCCTGGGGTAGGGGGTGGGGGGAGGCAGGCCAGTGCGCCAAATGCAAAGGCAGGTTCCTGGACAGCCTGGGATTTGGAATGGCTCAGGGAGGACCTGGGCGTGGTGGGGGGGGGGTGTGCAAATGGGGGAGGTGGGGAGCCGGGTGGGGGTGGGATGGGGGTTGCGTTTGGGGAAGTAGGGGCACGGTGAGGGTGCAGGCTGAGGTGGTGGTGCTCTTGGGGGCAGGGCTGATGCTGAGGTGAGGCGCGCAACAGGGTTTCAGGGGCATGGGGTGGTGTTTGAGGCGGTGAGGCCGTCCCTGTTGGAGACCCATTTCTGCCGAGGGACGGGAGCTGGTGGACTTCTTTGGAACTCCTCCTGCAAGACGCTGGTCCAGGGACCCTCCAGGCGAAAGGGAGGTATGCTTGCCAGATGTGGCAACTTCCTTGCTCCTGACTGTGCAAACGTAGTGTGATTGATTCTCGGAGTGTGGGGAGAGTGAGGCAGGGAGCTTGGAGACGGACGTTGTGAAAGGTGAAGAGGTGGTGCGGGCGGCTGCCAGCCGTGGGCTATTCCTTCCAGTGCAATCCCTGAGCCCCTGGCTGGGTCCGGGTGAGGAAGCGGGCAAACACAAGAAAGGCGCCTGGACGCACGGGCGGCTGAGCCCGCAGGGCTTGGGGCCACGGAGGCTTGGCAGCAGGGCCTTTTCTGGGTGGGGTGGGGGTGGGGTGGGGTGGTGGGCGTCTGCGTGGGAGAGGCAGCGGGCGGCAGGTAGCAGCCAGCGGTTGCAGGAGCGCTGCCTGGAGCGTCTTTCAGCCGGCAGACCTAGCTGGGCTCTGGGGCTGCACTGCGGGACCAAAAGGGGACGCTGCGGCTGCATGGGCCGGGAATCGAACCCGGGCCTCCCGCGTGGCAGGCGAGAATTCTACCACTGAACCACCCATGCACCGATGGCCAACGCCGCCCGACGCTGCCCCAGGGGCGCTGACCGCCACCCGCCCGGCACTGCTCACTGCTCGCCCGTCGCCCGTCGGCATCTATCTGCTCCATCGGAGCAGGAGACGACGGTGGGGAGCGGGGAGAGGGGGCGACCTGAAAGCCAGGATCCGGGCACGTGCAGGACCACAGGGCGCGGCGCTCTCGGAGGGTCCCACTCGGCCCGTCGCGCGCCTTCTGCGCCGACCACGGCCGCCGCGACCCTGTCGGTGTCGCCCGAGGGGGCCGGGAGCCGACGCCTCCTGCCCGGCGCCGAGATCCCTGTCAGGTGCAGGCGCAGGCGCTGCGTGGTCGCTGCGGCCGCGCGCCGACGTTCCTCTCAGCGACCGCCGGGTCCCGACCCAAAGGCGTGTGAGCCCGGCTCGTGCGCTCTGGCGGGCCGCGCGCCCGAGGTCCGGCTCTGACGGGGTGGTGGTGCTGGTGAGGAGGGGCCATTTGGCAGAGCGGCTCCTGGCTCGGGGACTGCCGGCTGAGGCAGGGAGCGCGCTCTGGAAGGGCTTGGCTCCGGCCCGGGCAGCGGCTTCCCCGGGAAGGTCGGGGGCGCCGGCCGGCCGCCGGTGGGCGGGCTGCACGGGCACGTAGGGCTTCTGCTCCCTCCCCAGAGGAGCACCCTTCCCGGGACGGACTGGTGCCAGGAAGACCGGTGTTCGCTGGCCAGCAGGAAGGCTGGGAGGCACGTGTCCCTGGCGGGCGGCAGGCAGGTGTGGCCCGGCCAAGGCCGCAAGGCGCAGAAGCGTCGAGGGCACGCAGCAACCCCCCTGGCGGGCAAGGCTGGGGCTCGGCCGCCTCGGTGTGACTGGGGAGCGCAGGCGGGCCGGCGGGGCGGGTGCGGAGGACAGACAGGGTGCCGGCCGGTGGGAGAGCGGCCGGGGGCGGACGTGGAAGCAAGGCTGCGAGAGCGAGTTGGCCGTTCCCCGGCAGAAGTCGGAGCGCCGGCGACGCGAGGAGGGCTTGCCAGCCGCCGCGGGGCTGCGTGCTTCGGTGCGGCCGGGGGCGGGGCGTGGCCGTGGGAGTGGGAGGGTGGGCGAGGGGGAGGCGGGGAGCAGGAAAACCAGCAGCTGCAGCTGCAGCCAGCTGGGGAGGAAAGATGCGCTGAGGAGGACTGAAGGTTCCTGGGGTGGGGGTGCAGGTGGCGGGAGGCAGGGCGTGTGTGGAGCAAGGCAGTGGCGCGGGGAGGACGGGCGCGTTTGTCCGGCGGGCCAAAAGGCTGGCTTGTCAGGAGTGGGATTCGAACCCACGCCTCCAGGGGAGACTGCGACCTGAACGCAGCGCCTTAGACCGCTCGGCCATCCTGACGGCGGGCCTGGCTGGGCGCGTGGCCGCTCGCCTGGCTGGGACCCGACGCGGCGCGAGCCCCGGCGCCCTTGGCGGGCCGCGCGCCGCGCCGCGCCCGGCAGGCAGGCAGGCAGGCAGGCAGGCAGGCGGCCGTCCGGGGTGGGTGTCGACGGAGCCGGCGCGCGGCGGCCGGCCGAGGCGCCTGGCTCGGCCGCCGGTCGCTCCCCGGACCCAGCCGGGCCGTGGGCGGGCCGGCCCCTCCCCAGCCGCGCCTCTCCTGGCCCGACGCCGGCCGGCGCGCGCCCACCGTGTCCTCGCAGCCTCGCTTGCCTTCTCGGGCCCCCTTCTCCCGGCGGAATGCCCGCGTGGGAGGCAAGAGGCGGCGCGCCCTGGGGAGTGTCCAGTGCCCCGGGGGTCCGGGGCCCTGTCGGGGTGGCGGGCTGCCGCTGTGAGCGAGGCGGTTGGTTGGGTGCCCGGTTGGGTCGGGACCCGCGGTGGCCGGGGGCCCGTGCTGGGCAGGGGTCGCGTCGGCAGGCAGCCCGAGAGCGGCCGGGCGGTAGGACGGTCGCCGCCGTCCTCGTTAGTATAGTGGTGAGTATCCCCGCCTGTCACGCGGGAGACCGGGGTTCGATTCCCCGACGGGGAGGCCACACACCCTTTTTGGTGGCCGCGGTCGCTCTCTGTCCTGCCGCCAGGCCCCCAGAGGCCCTTCGTCTGGTCCCGCCGCCTTTGGGCGAGGCGCCAGGGCGCGGTGCGCGGCCTAGCCACCGTCGACCCCCTCTCCCCGTGCGGGCCTCCAGCCCGAGCCCTTTGTGGTCGCCGGGCGCACGGTCGCCACGGCCGAGCGAGGGCCTCCTTGGCCACCCCACGGCCTTGCCCGACCAGAGCCGGAGCTTGCGGCCCGCGGGGCCGCCCGGCCGCCCACGCACCCACTCCCACTGGCCGCCTGAGTGGGCTCCTAGGCTCGCGACGCCCCCGCCGTGCGGCTCGGCACAGCGCCGCGACGCGTGCAGGCAGCTGGGTCCCGTGTCCCCAAGTCGTCGTGGGAAGTGGCCGCGCCCAGAGCCCGGTGGAGAAGGGCTTTGGCCAGCTGGGTGCGGGAAGCTGCGTGCCCCGCGTTGCCCGCCGGAGGTGAGGGCGGAGGCGTTCGCGGGCCGCGGCGGGGAGCGAAGGGCCGCAGGGCCGCAAGGCCGTCGGGCCGGTGGACCACGGCAACGGCGTAGCGCCGACGCGCATGGGGCGCCGCGCGGCTGCTGGTGGCGCCGGCGGCGGCGCAGAGCCTCCGGCTGACGGGGCGTCCGGGCAGGGATGCGGAGGCGGTGGCGGCAGGGGCGGCAGGGGCGGCGGCGGCGGCGAGATTATGCTGGGGCGAGCCCGGGGCCGGCGTCCGGCGGCCGCCCGGGCTGTGTAGCGTTGGTGGTATAGTGGTGAGCATAGCTGCCTTCCAAGCAGTTGACCCGGGTTCGATTCCCGGCCAACGCAGCGGGCCGACCTTTTGCTGAGCTGCACCGCCCTCCCGGCACGGGCGATGGCAGGGAGAGAGAGCTGGGAGCGGGGAGCCAGCCCGCTGGCCCGCGGCTTTTGGCGTGTGTGCGAGAAGCCGGCGGCGCGCGCAGTGTTTTGAGGGGGCTGAAAGCAAGACGGCACGCCAAGGCAGGAGGACTGACGGGGCCGGCGGGCGGCTGGACTTGCAAAGGCCGGGTGTGGGCGGCAAGGTGGCGCGGGCGGGTGGCATGGAGGCGCTGGGTTCAGCGGGAGCAGGCGAGGGCCTTGCCCCGACGCTCCCTGGTGGTCTAGTGGTTAGGATTCGGCGCTCTCACCGCCGCGGCCCGGGTTCGATTCCCGGTCAGGGAAGCCTTTCTTCTTCCTCTCCGGAGGCCTGCCACCTGCCGGGGTCCTCGCCGGCGACCCTCCCACCTTTACCCTTTTAGCCTACGCAATGGCAACCCACTCCAGTCCTCCTGCCTGGAAAACCCTATGGACCGAGGAGCCTGGGAGGCTGCAGACCATGGGGTCGCTAAACGTCCCATAGGACCGAGCGACTTCACTTTCACTTTTCACTTGCATGCATTGCAGAAGGAAATGGCAAGCCACTCCAGTGTTCTTGCCTGGAGAATCCCAGGGACGGGGGAGCCTGGTGGGCTGCCGTCTACGGGGTCGCACAGAGTCGGACAGGACTGACGCGACTTAGCAGCTCAGCACTGCGCCAGAGGCCCCCGGGACCCTGCACCTCCAGCCCAAGCACGATTCAGGCCACCTCCGCCGTCCCCCGGGGCAAACCTTTGTTGGCCGCAGTGGCAACCTCGCGCCGCTTTCACCACGACCGGCCTGAGGCCTCCCATCCCCCGCCTCCCTCCCTCCTGAGGGGCTGCGGCTGCTGGCCCTGGTGGCGGCCGTGAAGCTCCAGGGCTTGTGCTGGTTCTCCTGGTGTCGGGGGGGCGGGGGGAGGGGGGGCGGGGGGCGGGGCCGGTGAGGAGGTGGGGTGGGATAGGGCGGGGTGGGGATAGGGGCGGGGGTAGGGGCGCGAGCTGTGGTGGTCGCCAGCGGGGGCCAGCAGCGGCAGGGGCGGTGGCCGCAGCCGAAGGTGAGCGAGGGGGATGTGCCTCGGAGAGTGGGGGCCAGTGGCCACGGACACGCCTGCCTCCCCATGTCCCTCATGCCAGCCCCGTCTCTGGGCGGCTTGGCCACTGCGCGCCAGGTCCCGGGCTGGCTGTGACTCCCGTATGGTGCTGCTGTCTCCGAGAGGGTTCTGGTCTTGAGTGGGCTCTGGGAGGCGGACCACGGCGCCCGGGAGGCATCGGGATCAGTTCAGTCGCTCAGGGCACTGCAGCAGCCAGGCTTCCCTGTCCATCACCAACTCGCGAGGCTTGCTCAAACTCATGTCCGTCCAGTCGGGGATGCCATCCAAGCCTCTCGTCTTCTGTCGGGTCGTCCCGGTCTCCTCCTGCCTTCCATCAGGGTCTTTCCCCGTGAGTCAGTTTTGCGGGTCGGGTGGCCAGAGGATTGGCGTTTCGGCTTCAGCCTCAGTCCTTCTAATGAATATTCAGGACTGATTTCCTCGAGGATGGACGGGTTGGGTCTCCTCGCAGTCCAAGGGACTCTCAAGAGTCTTCTCCAACACCGCAGTCCAAAAGCATCAATTCTTCGGCACTCATCCTTCTTTATACTCCACCTCTCACATCTGTACGTGACCGCTGGAGAAACCGTAGCTTTCACGAGACAGACCCTCGTCACAGACCTCGTCTCTGCTTTTCGACATGCTGTCTAGGTTGGTCATAGCTTTTCTCCCAAGGAGCGAACGTCTTTTCATTTCGCCGGCGCGGCCGGCGTCTGCAGTGCTTTGGGGCAGCCCCCCCAAATGAAGTCTTTCCCGCTTTCCGTTCTTTCCCCGTCTATTTGCCATGAAGTGATGGGACGGGATGCCATGATCTTAGTTGTCTGAATGTTGAGTTTGAAGCCAACGTTTTCACTCTCCTCTTTCACTTTCCTCAAGGGGCTCTTTAGTTCTTCTTCGCTCTCCCCGAGGCAAAGGGGTGAAGACGGATGTGGACCTGTGCCTCGAATCCCACCACCGCTTAGTGGAAGTGAGAGAGCTCGCAGATCCGGGGGGGCGGGCCGGCCCGGCTGGGCAAAGCTAGCCCACCGGCCTGGAGGCGGCAGATGCGCTCGAGGCAGCGATGCCTGCCAGGGAGGACTACCCAACCATCAGGGTGTTTCCCTTGCCTGACCACAGCTCTCAATCCTACCGGACTGAGGCAAGATTTCCCCAGGCCTCCCTCCCCCACTCGTAACCAAAGGTGGGCACTGGGGCGCCCTCACACCCACACCCACCCACACACCCACCCACCCACCCACCCACACACACACACACACACACGCACAGCGCCCTGTTCCCCGCACCCCTCCCCTAGTTATGACATCTACGAGTTTCCCATTCTCATCCAACTGTCTATCCAGGATCCACTCCATCCCTCTCGCCAACCTGTCATTGTCTTCCCCTAGGAACTCTCCCCGAGGGTAATCGCCCACCACAGTCTCCCCTTGGGCCAATCTCGAGGTCATCTTTCCCCAAAGGGTTTCATTCCACGTCCGTTCAAGGACTGTGTCCTTCGGAGGGGAAGTGGACGGCCGACCAAGGGCACCAAAGTGCAGCGAGGGCGGCACAATCGGGTGGGATGGCGCCGAGTCCCCTATGGGAAAGGAGCCCCCGTGGCCCGACGTGTGCTTGCCGTGGCCAAAGGAGGTTTCCTTGAGGCCCCTGCCGGGGCCGTGGGCATCAGCGTGCGTGGGGGAGAGTATGGGACGAAGGTGCTTGGGGCCATGGCTGGTGGGCGCCCCACGTGGATCAGGGACCTGGGCAGAGCGATCATCGCAGGGAGAGGGGGCGGCGGCGAGCTGAGGGGCTGGCAGGCAGGCCCAGGGGTGCTTGGGTGGAGTCTTCCTGGAGGGCCAGCATGAGGGGATGGGTGGGGCTCGAGGGAACCTGGCCGAAAGATCGGCAGGCCGCTCGAGCAGGCCCTCTGCAGGAGCATGGGCGAGGTGGCAAAGCCCTGCCAGGCGCATGTGAGAGGCTGGGATGGATCTGTGGGAGGTAGGGGTGGGCGTAGGGTCGGGGTGGGTCCGCGGAGCCGGAGGGAGGCCCGCACTGGTGAACCTCAGGGCAGGGCAGGCCAGGCCAGGCCAGGGCAGGACGTGGGAGGGGTGGCCCGAGCTCCAGGGCGTTGGTGGCGGGGCCGGGGCGGGGGCGGATGGGTCCGAGCCTGGAGTTGGAGGGAAAGGCAGAGGGCAGGCCGTGACAGTGATGGGGCTGTGGCATGAGGAAGATGGTGGGGGAGCACTCCATTCATTTGGGCGGGGTGGCGGGTGAGCGGGCGAGCCACACTGGTGCGCGGTGCTGCAGGCTGCTCAGGCTCAGCGGTGGGCTGAGGACGCAGGCAAGCCAACGACAGAAACGGGGTCCCAGATGGGGGCCAGACCTGGTCCGAGATGGGTGGGCCCCCCTTACCGCCCCAGAGACCAAAGTCACCACTCATCAGGAGCAAATGTCCAGTCTCGGGTGTGACATGGCTGGGGGCACACGGTGGGATGGGGAGTGGTGGTTGGCCGCTCGGGTGGCTGAGATTTCACGAGGACCAAGGAGAGCTCCCATGTGACCGAGCACAACCGTCCCTCCAGGGTACACACCCGCAGAGGGCAAACCTCGGGGAGGTCTGAGGGTGCCCACACCGCCACGGACACGGCGACACTGTTTGCCATGGCCAAGACACGGAGCAAACCCCAGCGCCCATCCACACGTGGCGGGCCCGAGAAGAGGTGGCACAGATGTAGCATGGAACCATCACTCAGTCATAAAGAAATAAGTCAAGTGTTGCCACTTGTCACAAGCAATGATGGACCTAGAGACTCTTACACTTGGTGAAGCACGTCAGACCGCGTTGGACAAAGGCATGTGGAACGTGTGAAAGAATACAAAACGGAGCTATTTGCCGAGGAGAAACCCACTCACGCAGAAAACCACCTTAGGGGAACGCCAGCGGAAAGGCAGCGCTGGAGGGATGCGTGTGCAGCTGGGACGAACAGATACGCAGGACCCTGGATAAAGGGAGAAGCGCCAAGGTGATCCAGTTCAACACAGGGAATAAGCGTCAGTACCCTGGAATCCCCTCGAGTGGACAAGAATCTGAAAACATACATGAAATCCAAAATCCCGTGTACAACACGGGAAACAGAATCACTTTGCGGTCCATCGGAAACGAGCACAATATTGGAAACCCACTGTGCTTCAGCAACAACCGTGACTCCGACAATGGAATCGGCTTTGCAGAAGAAACGAAATCAACAGGCAAGTAAGTCGGCCGGGAACAGACGAGCTGTCCCAATCCCACCCTGGGTACATACCCGTGAGAGCCGCAACTCTTCATTCGGAAAGACACATGCAAACCCCACGGTCATAGCAGCACTGCTTGCCATAGCCGAGACGTGGAGGAAACCCTAGTGCCCATCCCCAACGGCTCACCCGCGTAGGTGCCATACCAGAGACAGGGAGAGAATGGGATGGCACTGAGCCGTCCACGCGAGTGCATTAGTGTCACTGGCAGCAACAGCGGAAGCTGGAGCTGCGCAATATTACCCTTGGTGAGGGAAGTCAAACAGGCAGGGTCACAGATGGGTGGAATCTTAAGTGTTGTACAAATTCACCCCTGTGGCAACCAGCGACAGACTCTCAGACTCGGGAAAGCAGCCTCGGGCTTCCCAAGGGCAGAGTCACGGACGGAGGGATGGATGAGGAGCCGGGCTCAACGGATGTACCGTACCAGTACTGCGTAGAAAGGAGAGGAGCAACAAGGAGACACGGAATACTACAGGGAATGAGATCCCGTATCCTGTTCACCTGTAACGGAAACCGATCTGAAACCCTCATCCCACCTGCACAGGAGGGAATCACAACGCTGTACAGCGGACACGGGCACCAGGCTGTAGTTGTACACTTCCAGAACAACAACTGCCACTCCGGGGAAGTCAATCAGTCGAGGATCGGTCCACCAGTAGGACAAAGAAGAGCTCACATGATGATCCAGCAGACCCAATCCCGGCTACTCATCGGGAAAAGACAACACGCCCAATGGGAAGAGAGGCGGGCATCCCCCAGGGTCATCGCAGCCCTCGGTGCCGTAGCCGAGACGTGGGAAACCCTCACGTGCCCGTCGGCCCGTGGCCGGCACGAGAAGGTGAGGCAGATACGTACCGTGGAATATGACGCAGCCATCAAGTAGGAGCGGCCATCGCCATGGGCCCCAACGCCGGACGGACCCACAGAAGGGTCCACTGCCTGAAGTGAGTCGGGTGGAGAGGGACAAAGCTCTGTGGACTCGAACAACGAATACCAGTGAATCTGTGTGCAAAGGGGAAACCGACCTTGAGACGGAGAAAACGTGCATAGGGCTAGCCAAGGGGAAAGGCAGGGGAGGGACGAAGTTGGAGTCGGATCAAGAGATAGGAAATACTGTACTTACAGTCGATGAGCAACAGAGCTTTCCTCTGTAGCATGAGAACTGTATTCGTGTCTCGCCTTAACCTACACTGGAAAATCACCTGGAAAAGAACAGGGGACTGAATCACTTTGCCGAGCACCTGAGACTAACCCAGGACTGTAAAGCAGTTCTCCTCGTGTTGGAAGAAGCAGAAAGAGGAGCAGGCCCTGGCCTGGGGTAGGGGGTGGGGGGAGGCAGGCCAGTGCGCCAAATGCAAAGGCAGGTTCCTGGACAGCCTGGGATTTGGAATGGCTCAGGGAGGACCTGGGCGTGGTGGGGGGGGGGTGTGCAAATGGGGGAGGTGGGGAGCCGGGTGGGGGTGGGATGGGGGTTGCGTTTGGGGAAGTAGGGGCACGGTGAGGGTGCAGGCTGAGGTGGTGGTGCTCTTGGGGGCAGGGCTGATGCTGAGGTGAGGCGCGCAACAGGGTTTCAGGGGCATGGGGTGGTGTTTGAGGCGGTGAGGCCGTCCCTGTTGGAGACCCATTTCTGCCGAGGGACGGGAGCTGGTGGACTTCTTTGGAACTCCTCCTGCAAGACGCTGGTCCAGGGACCCTCCAGGCGAAAGGGAGGTATGCTTGCCAGATGTGGCAACTTCCTTGCTCCTGACTGTGCAAACGTAGTGTGATTGATTCTCGGAGTGTGGGGAGAGTGAGGCAGGGAGCTTGGAGACGGACGTTGTGAAAGGTGAAGAGGTGGTGCGGGCGGCTGCCAGCCGTGGGCTATTCCTTCCAGTGCAATCCCTGAGCCCCTGGCTGGGTCCGGGTGAGGAAGCGGGCAAACACAAGAAAGGCGCCTGGACGCACGGGCGGCTGAGCCCGCAGGGCTTGGGGCCACGGAGGCTTGGCAGCAGGGCCTTTTCTGGGTGGGGTGGGGGTGGGGTGGGGTGGTGGGCGTCTGCGTGGGAGAGGCAGCGGGCGGCAGGTAGCAGCCAGCGGTTGCAGGAGCGCTGCCTGGAGCGTCTTTCAGCCGGCAGACCTAGCTGGGCTCTGGGGCTGCACTGCGGGACCAAAAGGGAACGCTGCGGCTGCATGGGCCGGGAATCGAACCCGGGCCTCCCGCGTGGCAGGCGAGAATTCTACCACTGAACCACCCATGCACCGATGGCCAACGCCGCCCGACGCTGCCCCAGGGGCGCTGACCGCCACCCGCCCGGCACTGCTCACTGCTCGCCCGTCGCCCGTCGGCATCTATCTGCTCCATCGGAGCAGGAGACGACGGTGGGGAGCGGGGAGAGGGGGCGACCTGAAAGCCAGGATCCGGGCACGTGCAGGACCACAGGGCGCGGCGCTCTCGGAGGGTCCCACTCGGCCCGTCGCGCGCCTTCTGCGCCGACCACGGCCGCCGCGACCCTGTCGGTGTCGCCCGAGGGGGCCGGGAGCCGACGCCTCCTGCCCGGCGCCGAGATCCCTGTCAGGTGCAGGCGCAGGCGCTGCGTGGTCGCTGCGGCCGCGCGCCGACGTTCCTCTCAGCGACCGCCGGGTCCCGACCCAAAGGCGTGTGAGCCCGGCTCGTGCGCTCTGGCGGGCCGCGCGCCCGAGGTCCGGCTCTGACGGGGTGGTGGTGCTGGTGAGGAGGGGCCATTTGGCAGAGCGGCTCCTGGCTCGGGGACTGCCGGCTGAGGCAGGGAGCGCGCTCTGGAAGGGCTTGGCTCCGGCCCGGGCAGCGGCTTCCCCGGGAAGGTCGGGGGCGCCGGCCGGCCGCCGGTGGGCGGGCTGCACGGGCACGTAGGGCTTCTGCTCCCTCCCCAGAGGAGCACCCTTCCCGGGACGGACTGGTGCCAGGAAGACCGGTGTTCGCTGGCCAGCAGGAAGGCTGGGAGGCACGTGTCCCTGGCGGGCGGCAGGCAGGTGTGGCCCGGCCAAGGCCGCAAGGCGCAGAAGCGTCGAGGGCACGCAGCAACCCCCCTGGCGGGCAAGGCTGGGGCTCGGCCGCCTCGGTGTGACTGGGGAGCGCAGGCGGGCCGGCGGGGCGGGTGCGGAGGACAGACAGGGTGCCGGCCGGTGGGAGAGCGGCCGGGGGCGGACGTGGAAGCAAGGCTGCGAGAGCGAGTTGGCCGTTCCCCGGCAGAAGTCGGAGCGCCGGCGACGCGAGGAGGGCTTGCCAGCCGCCGCGGGGCTGCGTGCTTCGGTGCGGCCGGGGGCGGGGCGTGGCCGTGGGAGTGGGAGGGTGGGCGAGGGGGAGGCGGGGAGCAGGAAAACCAGCAGCTGCAGCTGCAGCCAGCTGGGGAGGAAAGATGCGCTGAGGAGGACTGAAGGTTCCTGGGGTGGGGGTGCAGGTGGCGGGAGGCAGGGCGTGTGTGGAGCAAGGCAGTGGCGCGGGGAGGACGGGCGCGTTTGTCCGGCGGGCCAAAAGGCTGGCTTGTCAGGAGTGGGATTCGAACCCACGCCTCCAGGGGAGACTGCGACCTGAACGCAGCGCCTTAGACCGCTCGGCCATCCTGACGGCGGGCCTGGCTGGGCGCGTGGCCGCTCGCCTGGCTGGGACCCGACGCGGCGCGAGCCCCGGCGCCCTTGGCGGGCCGCGCGCCGCGCCGCGCCCGGCAGGCAGGCAGGCAGGCAGGCAGGCAGGCGGCCGTCCGGGGTGGGTGTCGACGGAGCCGGCGCGCGGCGGCCGGCCGAGGCGCCTGGCTCGGCCGCCGGTCGCTCCCCGGACCCAGCCGGGCCGTGGGCGGGCCGGCCCCTCCCCAGCCGCGCCTCTCCTGGCCCGACGCCCGCCGGCGCGCGCCCACCGTGTCCTCGCAGCCTCGCTTGCCTTCTCGGGCCCCCTTCTCCCGGCGGAATGCCCGCGTGGGAGGCAAGAGGCGGCGCGCCCTGGGGAGTGTCCAGTGCCCCGGGGGTCCGGGGCCCTGTCGGGGTGGCGGGCTGCCGCTGTGAGCGAGGCGGTTGGTTGGGTGCCCGGTTGGGTCGGGACCCGCGGTGGCCGGGGGCCCGTGCTGGGCAGGGGTCGCGTCGGCAGGCAGCCCGAGAGCGGCCGGGCGGTAGGACGGTCGCCGCCGTCCTCGTTAGTATAGTGGTGAGTATCCCCGCCTGTCACGCGGGAGACCGGGGTTCGATTCCCCGACGGGGAGGCCACACACCCTTTTTGGTGGCCGCGGTCGCTCTCTGTCCTGCCGCCAGGCCCCCAGAGGCCCTTCGTCTGGTCCCGCCGCCTTTGGGCGAGGCGCCAGGGCGCGGTGCGCGGCCTAGCCACCGTCGACCCCCTCTCCCCGTGCGGGCCTCCAGCCCGAGCCCTTTGTGGTCGCCGGGCGCACGGTCGCCACGGCCGAGCGAGGGCCTCCTTGGCCACCCCACGGCCTTGCCCGACCAGAGCCGGAGCTTGCGGCCCGCGGGGCCGCCCGGCCGCCCACGCACCCACTCCCACTGGCCGCCTGAGTGGGCTCCTAGGCTCGCGACGCCCCCGCCGTGCGGCTCGGCACAGCGCCGCGACGCGTGCAGGCAGCTGGGTCCCGTGTCCCCAAGTCGTCGTGGGAAGTGGCCGCGCCCAGAGCCCGGTGGAGAAGGGCTTTGGCCAGCTGGGTGCGGGAAGCTGCGTGCCCCGCGTTGCCCGCCGGAGGTGAGGGCGGAGGCGTTCGCGGGCCGCGGCGGGGAGCGAAGGGCCGCAGGGCCGCAAGGCCGTCGGGCGGGTGGACCACGGCAACGGCGTAGCGCCGACGCGCATGGGGCGCCGCGCGGCTGCTGGTGGCGCCGGCGGCGGCGCAGAGCCTCCGGCTGACGGGGCGTCGGGGCAGGGATGCGGATGGGGAGGCGGTGGCGGCAGGGGTGGCGGCGGCGGCGGCAGGGCGGCGGCGACGGCGGCGGCGGCCAGAGTATGCTGGGGCGAGCCCGGGGCCGGCGTCCGGCGGCCGCCCGGGCTGTGTAGCGTTGGTGGTATAGTGGTGAGCATAGCTGCCTTCCAAGCAGTTGACCCGGGTTCGATTCCCGGCCAACGCAGCGGGCCGACCTTTTGCTGAGCTGCACCGCCCTCCCGGCACGGGCGATGGCGGGGAGAGAGAGCTGGGAGCGGGGAGCCAGCCCGCTGGCCCGCGGCTTTTGGCGTGTGTGCGAGAAGCCGGCGGCGCGCGCAGTGTTTTGAGGGGGCTGAAAGCAAGACGGCACGCCAAGGCAGGAGGACTGACGGGGCCGGCGGGCGGCTGGACTTGCAAAGGCCGGGTGTGGGCGGCAAGGTGGCGCGGGCGGGTGGCATGGAGGCGCTGGGTTCAGCGGGAGCAGGCGAGGGCCTTGCCCCGACGCTCCCTGGTGGTCTAGTGGTTAGGATTCGGCGCTCTCACCGCCGCGGCCCGGGTTCGATTCCCGGTCAGGGAAGCCTTTCTTCTTCCTCTCCGGAGGCCTGCCACCTGCCGGGGTCCTCGCCGGCGACCCTCCCACCTTTACCCTTTTAGCCTACGCAATGGCAACCCACTCCAGTCCTCCTGCCTGGAAAACCCTATGGACCGAGGAGCCTGGGAGGCTGCAGACCATGGGGTCGCTAAACGTCCCATAGGACCGAGCGACTTCACTTTCACTTTTCACTTGCATGCATTGCAGAAGGAAATGGCAAGCCACTCCAGTGTTCTTGCCTGGAGAATCCCAGGGACGGGGGAGCCTGGTGGGCTGCCGTCTACGGGGTCGCACAGAGTCGGACAGGACTGACGCGACTTAGCAGCTCAGCACTGCGCCAGAGGCCCCCGGGACCCTGCACCTCCAGCCCAAGCACGATTCAGGCCACCTCCGCCGTCCCCCGGGGCAAACCTTTGTTGGCCGCAGTGGCAACCTCGCGCCGCTTTCACCACGACCGGCCTGAGGCCTCCCATCCCCCGCCTCCCTCCCTCCTGAGGGGCTGCGGCTGCTGGCCCTGGTGGCGGCCGTGAAGCTCCAGGGCTTGTGCTGGTTCTCCTGGTGTCGGGGGGGCGGGGGGAGGGGGGGCGGGGGGCGGGGCCGGTGAGGAGGTGGGGTGGGATAGGGCGGGGTGGGGATAGGGGCGGGGGTAGGGGCGCGAGCTGTGGTGGTCGCCAGCGGGGGCCAGCAGCGGCAGGGGCGGTGGCCGCAGCCGAAGGTGAGCGAGGGGGATGTGCCTCGGAGAGTGGGGGCCAGTGGCCACGGACACGCCTGCCTCCCCATGTCCCTCATGCCAGCCCCGTCTCTGGGCGGCTTGGCCACTGCGCGCCAGGTCCCGGGCTGGCTGTGACTCCCGTATGGTGCTGCTGTCTCCGAGAGGGTTCTGGTCTTGAGTGGGCTCTGGGAGGCGGACCGCGGCGCCCGGGAGGCATCGGGATCAGTTCAGTCGCTCAGGGCACTGCAGCAGCCAGGCTTCCCTGTCCATCACCAACTCGCGAGGCTTGCTCAAACTCATGTCCGTCCAGTCGGGGATGCCATCCAAGCCTCTCGTCTTCTGTCGGGTCGTCCCGGTCTCCTCCTGCCTTCCATCAGGGTCTTTCCCCGTGAGTCAGTTTTGCGGGTCGGGTGGCCAGAGGATTGGCGTTTCGGCTTCAGCCTCAGTCCTTCTAATGAATATTCAGGACTGATTTCCTCGAGGATGGACGGGTTGGGTCTCCTCGCAGTCCAAGGGACTCTCAAGAGTCTTCTCCAACACCGCAGTCCAAAAGCATCAATTCTTCGGCACTCATCCTTCTTTATACTCCACCTCTCACATCTGTACGTGACCGCTGGAGAAACCGTAGCTTTCACGAGACAGACCCTCGTCACAGACCTCGTCTCTGCTTTTCGACATGCTGTCTAGGTTGGTCATAGCTTTTCTCCCAAGGAGCGAACGTCTTTTCATTTCGCCGGCGCGGCCGGCGTCTGCAGTGCTTTGGGGCAGCCCCCCCAAATGAAGTCTTTCCCGCTTTCCGTTCTTTCCCCGTCTATTTGCCATGAAGTGATGGGACGGGATGCCATGATCTTAGTTGTCTGAATGTTGAGTTTGAAGCCAACGTTTTCACTCTCCTCTTTCACTTTCCTCAAGGGGCTCTTTAGTTCTTCTTCGCTCTCCCCGAGGCAAAGGGGTGAAGACGGATGTGGACCTGTGCCTCGAATCCCACCACCGCTTAGTGGAAGTGAGAGAGCTCGCAGATCCGGGGGGGCGGGCCGGCCCGGCTGGGCAAAGCTAGCCCACCGGCCTGGAGGCGGCAGATGCGCTCGAGGCAGCGATGCCTGCCAGGGAGGACTACCCAACCATCAGGGTGTTTCCCTTGCCTGACCACAGCTCTCAATCCTACCGGACTGAGGCAAGATTTCCCCAGGCCTCCCTCCCCCACTCGTAACCAAAGGTGGGCACTGGGGCGCCCTCACACCCACACCCACCCACACACCCACCCACCCACCCACCCACACACACACACACACACGCACAGCGCCCTGTTCCCCGCACCCCTCCCCTAGTTATGACATCTACGAGTTTCCCATTCTCATCCAACTGTCTATCCAGGATCCACTCCATCCCTCTCGCCAACCTGTCATTGTCTTCCCCTAGGAACTCTCCCCGAGGGTAATCGCCCACCACAGTCTCCCCTTGGGCCAATCTCGAGGTCGTCTTTCCCCAAAGGGTTTCATTCCACGTCCGTTCAAGGACTGTGTCCTTCGGAGGGGAAGTGGACGGCCGACCAAGGGCACCAAAGTGCAGCGAGGGCGGCACAATCGGGTGGGATGGCGCCGAGTCCCCTATGGGAAAGGAGCCCCCGTGGCCCGACGTGTGCTTGCCGTGGCCAAAGGAGGTTTCCTTGAGGCCCCTGCCGGGGCCGTGGGCATCAGCGTGCGTGGGGGAGAGTATGGGACGAAGGTGCTTGGGGCCATGGCTGGTGGGCGCCCCACGTGGATCAGGGACCTGGGCAGAGCGATCATCGCAGGGAGAGGGGGCGGCGGCGAGCTGAGGGGCTGGCAGGCAGGCCCAGGGGTGCTTGGGTGGAGTCTTCCTGGAGGGCCAGCATGAGGGGATGGGTGGGGCTCGAGGGAACCTGGCCGAAAGATCGGCAGGCCGCTCGAGCAGGCCCTCTGCAGGAGCATGGGCGAGGTGGCAAAGCCCTGCCAGGCGCATGTGAGAGGCTGGGATGGATCTGTGGGAGGTAGGGGTGGGCGTAGGGTCGGGGTGGGTCCGCGGAGCCGGAGGGAGGCCCGCACTGGTGAACCTCAGGGCAGGGCAGGCCAGGCCAGGCCAGGGCAGGACGTGGGAGGGGTGGCCCGAGCTCCAGGGCGTTGGTGGCGGGGCCGGGGCGGGGGCGGATGGGTCCGAGCCTGGAGTTGGAGGGAAAGGCAGAGGGCAGGCCGTGACAGTGATGGGGCTGTGGCATGAGGAAGATGGTGGGGGAGCACTCCATTCATTTGGGCGGGGTGGCGGGTGAGCGGGCGAGCCACACTGGTGCGCGGTGCTGCAGGCTGCTCAGGCTCAGCGGTGGGCTGAGGACGCAGGCAAGCCAACGACAGAAACGGGGTCCCAGATGGGGGCCAGACCTGGTCCGAGATGGGTGGGCCCCCCTTACCGCCCCAGAGACCAAAGTCACCACTCATCAGGAGCAAATGTCCAGTCTCGGGTGTGACATGGCTGGGGGCACACGGTGGGATGGGGAGTGGTGGTTGGCCGCTCGGGTGGCTGAGATTTCACGAGGACCAAGGAGAGCTCCCATGTGACCGAGCACAACCGTCCCTCCAGGGTACACACCCGCAGAGGGCAAACCTCGGGGAGGTCTGAGGGTGCCCACACCGCCACGGACACGGCGACACTGTTTGCCATGGCCAAGACACGGAGCAAACCCCAGCGCCCATCCACACGTGGCGGGCCCGAGAAGAGGTGGCACAGATGTAGCATGGAACCATCACTCAGTCATAAAGAAATAAGTCAAGTGTTGCCACTTGTCACAAGCAATGATGGACCTAGAGACTCTTACACTTGGTGAAGCACGTCAGACCGCGTTGGACAAAGGCATGTGGAACGTGTGAAAGAATACAAAACGGAGCTATTTGCCGAGGAGAAACCCACTCACGCAGAAAACCACCTTAGGGGAACGCCAGCGGAAAGGCAGCGCTGGAGGGATGCGTGTGCAGCTGGGACGAACAGATACGCAGGACCCTGGATAAAGGGAGAAGCGCCAAGGTGATCCAGTTCAACACAGGGAATAAGCGTCAGTACCCTGGAATCCCCTCGAGTGGACAAGAATCTGAAAACATACATGAAATCCAAAATCCCGTGTACAACACGGGAAACAGAATCACTTTGCGGTCCATCGGAAACGAGCACAATATTGGAAACCCACTGTGCTTCAGCAACAACCGTGACTCCGACAATGGAATCGGCTTTGCAGAAGAAACGAAATCAACAGGCAAGTAAGTCGGCCGGGAACAGACGAGCTGTCCCAATCCCACCCTGGGTACATACCCGTGAGAGCCGCAACTCTTCATTCGGAAAGACACATGCAAACCCCACGGTCATAGCAGCACTGCTTGCCATAGCCGAGACGTGGAGGAAACCCTAGTGCCCATCCCCAACGGCTCACCCGCGTAGGTGCCATACCAGAGACAGGGAGAGAATGGGATGGCACTGAGCCGTCCACGCGAGTGCATTAGTGTCACTGGCAGCAACAGCGGAAGCTGGAGCTGCGCAATATTACCCTTGGTGAGGGAAGTCAAACAGGCAGGGTCACAGATGGGTGGAATCTTAAGTGTTGTACAAATTCACCCCTGTGGCAACCAGCGACAGACTCTCAGACTCGGGAAAGCAGCCTCGGGCTTCCCAAGGGCAGAGTCACGGACGGAGGGATGGATGAGGAGCCGGGCTCAACGGATGTACCGTACCAGTACTGCGTAGAAAGGAGAGGAGCAACAAGGAGACACGGGATACTACAGGGAATGAGATCCCGTATCCTGTTCACCTGTAACGGAAACCGATCTGAAACCCTCATCCCACCTGCACAGGAGGGAATCACAACGCTGTACAGCGGACACGGGCACCAGGCTGTAGTTGTACACTTCCAGAACAACAACTGCCACTCCGGGGAAGTCAATCAGTCGAGGATCGGTCCACCAGTAGGACAAAGAAGAGCTCACATGATGATCCAGCAGACCCAATCCCGGCTACTCATCGGGAAAAGACAACACGCCCAATGGGAAGAGAGGCGGGCATCCCCCAGGGTCATCGCAGCCCTCGGTGCCGTAGCCGAGACGTGGGAAACCCTCACGTGCCCGTCGGCCCGTGGCCGGCACGAGAAGGTGAGGCAGATACGTACCGTGGAATATGACGCAGCCATCAAGTAGGAGCGGCCATCGCCATGGGCCGCAACGCCGGACGGACCCACAGAAGGGTCCACTGCCTGAAGTGAGTCGGGTGGAGAGGGACAAAGCTCTGTGGACTCGAACAACGAATACCAGTGAATCTGTGTGCAAAGGGGAAACCGACCTTGAGACGGAGAAAACGTGCATAGGGCTAGCCAAGGGGAAAGGCAGGGGAGGGACGAAGTTGGAGTCGGATCAAGAGATAGGAAATACTGTACTTACAGTCGATGAGCAACAGAGCTTTCCTCTGTAGCATGAGAACTGTATTCGTGTCTCGCCTTAACCTACACTGGAAAATCACCTGGAAAAGAACAGGGGACTGAATCACTTTGCCGAGCACCTGAGACTAACCCAGGACTGTAAAGCAGTTCTCCTCGTGTTGGAAGAAGCAGAAAGAGGAGCAGGCCCTGGCCTGGGGTAGGGGGTGGGGGGAGGCAGGCCAGTGCGCCAAATGCAAAGGCAGGTTCCTGGACAGCCTGGGATTTGGAATGGCTCAGGGAGGACCTGGGCGTGGTGGGGGGGGGGGGTGTGCAAATGGGGGAGGTGGGGAGCCGGGTGGGGGTGGGATGGGGGTTGCGTTTGGGGAAGTAGGGGCACGGTGAGGGTGCAGGCTGAGGTGGTGGTGCTCTTGGGGGCAGGGCTGATGCTGAGGTGAGGCGCGCAACAGGGTTTCAGGGGCATGGGGTGGTGTTTGAGGCGGTGAGGCCGTCCCTGTTGGAGACCCATTTCTGCCGAGGGACGGGAGCTGGTGGACTTCTTTGGAACTCCTCCTGCAAGACGCTGGTCCAGGGACCCTCCAGGCGAAAGGGAGGTATGCTTGCCAGATGTGGCAACTTCCTTGCTCCTGACTGTGCAAACGTAGTGTGATTGATTCTCGGAGTGTGGGGAGAGTGAGGCAGGGAGCTTGGAGACGGACGTTGTGAAAGGTGAAGAGGTGGTGCGGGCGGCTGCCAGCCGTGGGCTATTCCTTCCAGTGCAATCCCTGAGCCCCTGGCTGGGTCCGGGTGAGGAAGCGGGCAAACACAAGAAAGGCGCCTGGACGCACGGGCGGCTGAGCCCGCAGGGCTTGGGGCCACGGAGGCTTGGCAGCAGGGCCTTTTCTGGGTGGGGTGGGGGTGGGGTGGGGTGGTGGGCGTCTGCGTGGGAGAGGCAGCGGGCGGCAGGTAGCAGCCAGCGGTTGCAGGAGCGCTGCCTGGAGCGTCTTTCAGCCGGCAGACCTAGCTGGGCTCTGGGGCTGCACTGCGGGACCAAAAGGGGACGCTGCGGCTGCATGGGCCGGGAATCGAACCCGGGCCTCCCGCGTGGCAGGCGAGAATTCTACCACTGAACCACCCATGCACCGATGGCCAACGCCGCCCGACGCTGCCCCAGGGGCGCTGACCGCCACCCGCCCGGCACTGCTCACTGCTCGCCCGTCGCCCGTCGGCATCTATCTGCTCCATCGGAGCAGGAGACGACGGTGGGGAGCGGGGAGAGGGGGCGACCTGAAAGCCAGGATCCGGGCACGTGCAGGACCACAGGGCGCGGCGCTCTCGGAGGGTCCCACTCGGCCCGTCGCGCGCCTTCTGCGCCGACCACGGCCGCCGCGACCCTGTCGGTGTCGCCCGAGGGGGCCGGGAGCCGACGCCTCCTGCCCGGCGCCGAGATCCCTGTCAGGTGCAGGCGCAGGCGCTGCGTGGTCGCTGCGGCCGCGCGCCGACGTTCCTCTCAGCGACCGCCGGGTCCCGACCCAAAGGCGTGTGAGCCCGGCTCGTGCGCTCTGGCGGACCGCGCGCCCGAGGTCCGGCTCTGACGGGGTGGTGGTGCTGGTGAGGAGGGGCCCTTTGGCAGAGCGGCTCCTGGCTCGGGGACTGCCGGCTGAGGCAGGGAGCGCGCTCTGGAAGGGCTTGGCTCCGGCCCGGGCAGCGGCTTCCCCCGGGAAGGTCGGGGGCGCCGGCCGGCCGCCGGTGGGCGGGCTGCACGGGCACGTAGGGCTTCTGCTCCCTCCCCAGAGGAGCACCCTTCCCGGGACGGACTGGTGGCAGGAAGACCGGTGTTCGCTGGCCAGCAGGAAGGCTGGGAGGCACGTGTCCCTGGCGGGCGGCAGGCAGGTGTGGCCCGGCCAAGGCCGCAAGGCGCAGAAGCGTCGAGGGCACGCAGCACCCCCCTGGCGGGCAAGGCGGGGGCTCGGCCGCCTCGGTGTGACTGGGGAGCGCAGGCGGGCCGGCGGGGCGGGTGCGGAGGACAGGGTGCCGGCCGGAGGGAGAGCGGCCGGGGGCGGGCGGACGTGGAAGCAAGGCTGCGAGAGCGAGTTGGCCGTTCCCCGGCAGAAGTCGGAGCGCCGGCGACGCGAGGAGGGCTTGCCAGCCGCCGCGGGGCTGCGTGCTTCGGTGCGGCCGGGGGCGGGGCGGGGCCGTGGGAGTGGGAGGGTGGGCGAGGGGGAGGCGGGGAGCAGGAAAACCAGCAGCTGCAGCTGCAGCCAGCTGGGGAGGAAAGATGCGCTGAGGAGGACTGAAGGTTCCTGGGGTGGGGGTGCAGGTGGCGGGAGGCAGGGCGTGTGTGGAGCAAGGCAGTGGCGCGGGGAGGACGGGCGCGTTTGTCCGGCGGGCCAAAAGGCTGGCTTGTCAGGAGTGGGATTCGAACCCACGCCTCCAGGGGAGACTGCGACCTGAACGCAGCGCCTTAGACCGCTCGGCCATCCTGACGGCGGGCCTGGCTGGGCGCGTGGCCGCTCGCCTGGCTGGGACCCGACGCGGCGCGAGCCCCGGCGCCCTTGGCGGGCCGCGCGCCGCGCCGCGCCCGGCAGGCAGGCAGGCAGGCAGGCAGGCAGGCGGCCGTCCGGGGTGGGTGTCGACGGAGCCGGCGCGCGGCGGCCGGCCGAGGCGCCTGGCTCGGCCGCCGGTCGCTCCCCGGACCCAGCCGGGCCGTGGGCGGGCCGGCCCCTCCCCAGCCGCGCCTCTCCTGGCCCGACGCCCGCCGGCGCGCGCCCACCGTGTCCTCGCAGCCTCGCTTGCCTTCTCGGGCCCCCTTCTCCCGGCGGAATGCCCGCGTGGGAGGCAAGAGGCGGCGCGCCCTGGGGAGTGTCCAGTGCCCCGGGGGTCCGGGGCCCTGTCGGGGTGGCGGGCTGCCGCTGTGAGCGAGGCGGTTGGTTGGGTGCCCGGTTGGGTCGGGACCCGCGGTGGCCGGGGGCCCGTGCTGGGCAGGGGTCGCGTCGGCAGGCAGCCCGAGAGCGGCCGGGCGGTAGGACGGTCGCCGCCGTCCTCGTTAGTATAGTGGTGAGTATCCCCGCCTGTCACGCGGGAGACCGGGGTTCGATTCCCCGACGGGGAGGCCACACACCCTTTTTGGTGGCCGCGGTCGCTCTCTGTCCTGCCGCCAGGCCCCCAGAGGCCCTTCGTCTGGTCCCGCCGCCTTTGGGCGAGGCGCCAGGGCGCGGTGCGCGGCCTAGCCACCGTCGACCCCCTCTCCCCGTGCGGGCCTCCAGCCCGAGCCCTTTGTGGTCGCCGGGCGCACGGTCGCCACGGCCGAGCGAGGGCCTCCTTGGCCACCCCACGGCCTTGCCCGACCAGAGCCGGAGCTTGCGGCCCGCGGGGCCGCCCGGCCGCCCACGCACCCACTCCCACTGGCCGCCTGAGTGGGCTCCTAGGCTCGCGACGCCCCCGCCGTGCGGCTCGGCACAGCGCCGCGACGCGTGCAGGCAGCTGGGTCCCGTGTCCCCAAGTCGTCGTGGGAAGTGGCCGCGCCCAGAGCCCGGTGGAGAAGGGCTTTGGCCAGCTGGGTGCGGGAAGCTGCGTGCCCCGCGTTGCCCGCCGGAGGTGAGGGCGGAGGCGTTCGCGGGCCGCGGCGGGGAGCGAAGGGCCGCAGGGCCGCAAGGCCGTCGGGCGGGTGGACCACGGCAACGGCGTAGCGCCGACGCGCATGGGGCGCCGCGCGGCTGCTGGTGGCGCCGGCGGCGGCGCAGAGCCTCCGGCTGACGGGGCGTCGGGGCAGGGATGCGGATGGGGAGGCGGTGGCGGCAGGGGTGGCGGCGGCGGCGGCAGGGCGGCGGCGACGGCGGCGGCGGCCAGAGTATGCTGGGGCGAGCCCGGGGCCGGCGTCCGGCGGCCGCCCGGGCTGTGTAGCGTTGGTGGTATAGTGGTGAGCATAGCTGCCTTCCAAGCAGTTGACCCGGGTTCGATTCCCGGCCAACGCAGCGGGCCGACCTTTTGCTGAGCTGCACCGCCCTCCCGGCACGGGCGATGGCGGGGAGAGAGAGCTGGGAGCGGGGAGCCAGCCCGCTGGCCCGCGGCTTTTGGCGTGTGTGCGAGAAGCCGGCGGCGCGCGCAGTGTTTTGAGGGGGCTGAAAGCAAGACGGCACGCCAAGGCAGGAGGACTGACGGGGCCGGCGGGCGGCTGGACTTGCAAAGGCCGGGTGTGGGCGGCAAGGTGGCGCGGGCGGGTGGCATGGAGGCGCTGGGTTCAGCGGGAGCAGGCGAGGGCCTTGCCCCGACGCTCCCTGGTGGTCTAGTGGTTAGGATTCGGCGCTCTCACCGCCGCGGCCCGGGTTCGATTCCCGGTCAGGGAAGCCTTTCTTCTTCCTCTCCGGAGGCCTGCCACCTGCCGGGGTCCTCGCCGGCGACCCTCCCACCTTTACCCTTTTAGCCTACGCAATGGCAACCCACTCCAGTCCTCCTGCCTGGAAAACCCTATGGACCGAGGAGCCTGGGAGGCTGCAGACCATGGGGTCGCTAAACGTCCCATAGGACCGAGCGACTTCACTTTCACTTTTCACTTGCATGCATTGCAGAAGGAAATGGCAAGCCACTCCAGTGTTCTTGCCTGGAGAATCCCAGGGACGGGGGAGCCTGGTGGGCTGCCGTCTACGGGGTCGCACAGAGTCGGACAGGACTGACGCGACTTAGCAGCTCAGCACTGCGCCAGAGGCCCCCGGGACCCTGCACCTCCAGCCCAAGCACGATTCAGGCCACCTCCGCCGTCCCCCGGGGCAAACCTTTGTTGGCCGCAGTGGCAACCTCGCGCCGCTTTCACCACGACCGGCCTGAGGCCTCCCATCCCCCGCCTCCCTCCCTCCTGAGGGGCTGCGGCTGCTGGCCCTGGTGGCGGCCGTGAAGCTCCAGGGCTTGTGCTGGTTCTCCTGGTGTCGGGGGGGCGGGGGGAGGGGGGCGGGGGGCGGGGCCGGTGAGGAGGTGGGGTGGGATAGGGCGGGGTGGGGATAGGGGCGGGGGTAGGGGCGCGAGCTGTGGTGGTCGCCAGCGGGGGCCAGCAGCGGCAGGGGCGGTGGCCGCAGCCGAAGGTGAGCGAGGGGGATGTGCCTCGGAGAGTGGGGGCCAGTGGCCACGGACACGCCTGCCTCCCCATGTCCCTCATGCCAGCCCCGTCTCTGGGCGGCTTGGCCACTGCGCGCCAGGTCCCGGGCTGGCTGTGACTCCCGTATGGTGCTGCTGTCTCCGAGAGGGTTCTGGTCTTGAGTGGGCTCTGGGAGGCGGACCGCGGCGCCCGGGAGGCATCGGGATCAGTTCAGTCGCTCAGGGCACTGCAGCAGCCAGGCTTCCCTGTCCATCACCAACTCGCGAGGCTTGCTCAAACTCATGTCCGTCCAGTCGGGGATGCCATCCAAGCCTCTCGTCTTCTGTCGGGTCGTCCCGGTCTCCTCCTGCCTTCCATCAGGGTCTTTCCCCGTGAGTCAGTTTTGCGGGTCGGGTGGCCAGAGGATTGGCGTTTCGGCTTCAGCCTCAGTCCTTCTAATGAATATTCAGGACTGATTTCCTCGAGGATGGACGGGTTGGGTCTCCTCGCAGTCCAAGGGACTCTCAAGAGTCTTCTCCAACACCGCAGTCCAAAAGCATCAATTCTTCGGCACTCATCCTTCTTTATACTCCACCTCTCACATCTGTACGTGACCGCTGGAGAAACCGTAGCTTTCACGAGACAGACCCTCGTCACAGACCTCGTCTCTGCTTTTCGACATGCTGTCTAGGTTGGTCATAGCTTTTCTCCCAAGGAGCGAACGTCTTTTCATTTCGCCGGCGCGGCCGGCGTCTGCAGTGCTTTGGGGCAGCCCCCCCAAATGAAGTCTTTCCCGCTTTCCGTTCTTTCCCCGTCTATTTGCCATGAAGTGATGGGACGGGATGCCATGATCTTAGTTGTCTGAATGTTGAGTTTGAAGCCAACGTTTTCACTCTCCTCTTTCACTTTCCTCAAGGGGCTCTTTAGTTCTTCTTCGCTCTCCCCGAGGCAAAGGGGTGAAGACGGATGTGGACCTGTGCCTCGAATCCCACCACCGCTTAGTGGAAGTGAGAGAGCTCGCAGATCCGGGGGGGCGGGCCGGCCCGGCTGGGCAAAGCTAGCCCACCGGCCTGGAGGCGGCAGATGCGCTCGAGGCAGCGATGCCTGCCAGGGAGGACTACCCAACCATCAGGGTGTTTCCCTTGCCTGACCACAGCTCTCAATCCTACCGGACTGAGGCAAGATTTCCCCAGGCCTCCCTCCCCCACTCGTAACCAAAGGTGGGCACTGGGGCGCCCTCACACCCACACCCACCCACACACCCACCCACCCACCCACCCACACACACACACACACACACGCACAGCGCCCTGTTCCCCGCACCCCTCCCCTAGTTATGACATCTACGAGTTTCCCATTCTCATCCAACTGTCTATCCAGGATCCACTCCATCCCTCTCGCCAACCTGTCATTGTCTTCCCCTAGGAACTCTCCCCGAGGGTAATCGCCCACCACAGTCTCCCCTTGGGCCAATCTCGAGGTCGTCTTTCCCCAAAGGGTTTCATTCCACGTCCGTTCAAGGACTGTGTCCTTCGGAGGGGAAGTGGACGGCCGACCAAGGGCACCAAAGTGCAGCGAGGGCGGCACAATCGGGTGGGATGGCGCCGAGTCCCCTATGGGAAAGGAGCCCCCGTGGCCCGACGTGTGCTTGCCGTGGCCAAAGGAGGTTTCCTTGAGGCCCCTGCCGGGGCCGTGGGCATCAGCGTGCGTGGGGGAGAGTATGGGACGAAGGTGCTTGGGGCCATGGCTGGTGGGCGCCCCACGTGGATCAGGGACCTGGGCAGAGCGATCATCGCAGGGAGAGGGGGCGGCGGCGAGCTGAGGGGCTGGCAGGCAGGCCCAGGGGTGCTTGGGTGGAGTCTTCCTGGAGGGCCAGCATGAGGGGATGGGTGGGGCTCGAGGGAACCTGGCCGAAAGATCGGCAGGCCGCTCGAGCAGGCCCTCTGCAGGAGCATGGGCGAGGTGGCAAAGCCCTGCCAGGCGCATGTGAGAGGCTGGGATGGATCTGTGGGAGGTAGGGGTGGGCGTAGGGTCGGGGTGGGTCCGCGGAGCCGGAGGGAGGCCCGCACTGGTGAACCTCAGGGCAGGGCAGGCCAGGCCAGGCCAGGGCAGGACGTGGGAGGGGTGGCCCGAGCTCCAGGGCGTTGGTGGCGGGGCCGGGGCGGGGGCGGATGGGTCCGAGCCTGGAGTTGGAGGGAAAGGCAGAGGGCAGGCCGTGACAGTGATGGGGCTGTGGCATGAGGAAGATGGTGGGGGAGCACTCCATTCATTTGGGCGGGGTGGCGGGTGAGCGGGCGAGCCACACTGGTGCGCGGTGCTGCAGGCTGCTCAGGCTCAGCGGTGGGCTGAGGACGCAGGCAAGCCAACGACAGAAACGGGGTCCCAGATGGGGGCCAGACCTGGTCCGAGATGGGTGGGCCCCCCTTACCGCCCCAGAGACCAAAGTCACCACTCATCAGGAGCAAATGTCCAGTCTCGGGTGTGACATGGCTGGGGGCACACGGTGGGATGGGGAGTGGTGGTTGGCCGCTCGGGTGGCTGAGATTTCACGAGGACCAAGGAGAGCTCCCATGTGACCGAGCACAACCGTCCCTCCAGGGTACACACCCGCAGAGGGCAAACCTCGGGGAGGTCTGAGGGTGCCCACACCGCCACGGACACGGCGACACTGTTTGCCATGGCCAAGACACGGAGCAAACCCCAGCGCCCATCCACACGTGGCGGGCCCGAGAAGAGGTGGCACAGATGTAGCATGGAACCATCACTCAGTCATAAAGAAATAAGTCAAGTGTTGCCACTTGTCACAAGCAATGATGGACCTAGAGACTCTTACACTTGGTGAAGCACGTCAGACCGCGTTGGACAAAGGCATGTGGAACGTGTGAAAGAATACAAAACGGAGCTATTTGCCGAGGAGAAACCCACTCACGCAGAAAACCACCTTAGGGGAACGCCAGCGGAAAGGCAGCGCTGGAGGGATGCGTGTGCAGCTGGGACGAACAGATACGCAGGACCCTGGATAAAGGGAGAAGCGCCAAGGTGATCCAGTTCAACACAGGGAATAAGCGTCAGTACCCTGGAATCCCCTCGAGTGGACAAGAATCTGAAAACATACATGAAATCCAAAATCCCGTGTACAACACGGGAAACAGAATCACTTTGCGGTCCATCGGAAACGAGCACAATATTGGAAACCCACTGTGCTTCAGCAACAACCGTGACTCCGACAATGGAATCGGCTTTGCAGAAGAAACGAAATCAACAGGCAAGTAAGTCGGCCGGGAACAGACGAGCTGTCCCAATCCCACCCTGGGTACATACCCGTGAGAGCCGCAACTCTTCATTCGGAAAGACACATGCAAACCCCACGGTCATAGCAGCACTGCTTGCCATAGCCGAGACGTGGAGGAAACCCTAGTGCCCATCCCCAACGGCTCACCCGCGTAGGTGCCATACCAGAGACAGGGAGAGAATGGGATGGCACTGAGCCGTCCACGCGAGTGCATTAGTGTCACTGGCAGCAACAGCGGAAGCTGGAGCTGCGCAATATTACCCTTGGTGAGGGAAGTCAAACAGGCAGGGTCACAGATGGGTGGAATCTTAAGTGTTGTACAAATTCACCCCTGTGGCAACCAGCGACAGACTCTCAGACTCGGGAAAGCAGCCTCGGGCTTCCCAAGGGCAGAGTCACGGACGGAGGGATGGATGAGGAGCCGGGCTCAACGGATGTACCGTACCAGTACTGCGTAGAAAGGAGAGGAGCAACAAGGAGACACGGAATACTACAGGGAATGAGATCCCGTATCCTGTTCACCTGTAACGGAAACCGATCTGAAACCCTCATCCCACCTGCACAGGAGGGAATCACAACGCTGTACAGCGGACACGGGCACCAGGCTGTAGTTGTACACTTCCAGAACAACAACTGCCACTCCGGGGAAGTCAATCAGTCGAGGATCGGTCCACCAGTAGGACAAAGAAGAGCTCACATGATGATCCAGCAGACCCAATCCCGGCTACTCATCGGGAAAAGACAACACGCCCAATGGGAAGAGAGGCGGGCATCCCCCAGGGTCATCGCAGCCCTCGGTGCCGTAGCCGAGACGTGGGAAACCCTCACGTGCCCGTCGGCCCGTGGCCGGCACGAGAAGGTGAGGCAGATACGTACCGTGGAATATGACGCAGCCATCAAGTAGGAGCGGCCATCGCCATGGGCCCCAACGCCGGACGGACCCACAGAAGGGTCCACTGCCTGAAGTGAGTCGGGTGGAGAGGGACAAAGCTCTGTGGACTCGAACAACGAATACCAGTGAATCTGTGTGCAAAGGGGAAACCGACCTTGAGACGGAGAAAACGTGCATAGGGCTAGCCAAGGGGAAAGGCAGGGGAGGGACGAAGTTGGAGTCGGATCAAGAGATAGGAAATACTGTACTTACAGTCGATGAGCAACAGAGCTTTCCTCTGTAGCATGAGAACTGTATTCGTGTCTCGCCTTAACCTACACTGGAAAATCACCTGGAAAAGAACAGGGGACTGAATCACTTTGCCGAGCACCTGAGACTAACCCAGGACTGTAAAGCAGTTCTCCTCGTGTTGGAAGAAGCAGAAAGAGGAGCAGGCCCTGGCCTGGGGTAGGGGGTGGGGGGAGGCAGGCCAGTGCGCCAAATGCAAAGGCAGGTTCCTGGACAGCCTGGGATTTGGAATGGCTCAGGGAGGACCTGGGCGTGGTGGGGGGGGGGTGTGCAAATGGGGGAGGTGGGGAGCCGGGTGGGGGTGGGATGGGGGTTGCGTTTGGGGAAGTAGGGGCACGGTGAGGGTGCAGGCTGAGGTGGTGGTGCTCTTGGGGGCAGGGCTGATGCTGAGGTGAGGCGCGCAACAGGGTTTCAGGGGCATGGGGTGGTGTTTGAGGCGGTGAGGCCGTCCCTGTTGGAGACCCATTTCTGCCGAGGGACGGGAGCTGGTGGACTTCTTTGGAACTCCTCCTGCAAGACGCTGGTCCAGGGACCCTCCAGGCGAAAGGGAGGTATGCTTGCCAGATGTGGCAACTTCCTTGCTCCTGACTGTGCAAACGTAGTGTGATTGATTCTCGGAGTGTGGGGAGAGTGAGGCAGGGAGCTTGGAGACGGACGTTGTGAAAGGTGAAGAGGTGGTGCGGGCGGCTGCCAGCCGTGGGCTATTCCTTCCAGTGCAATCCCTGAGCCCCTGGCTGGGTCCGGGTGAGGAAGCGGGCAAACACAAGAAAGGCGCCTGGACGCACGGGCGGCTGAGCCCGCAGGGCTTGGGGCCACGGAGGCTTGGCAGCAGGGCCTTTTCTGGGTGGGGTGGGGGTGGGGTGGGGTGGTGGGCGTCTGCGTGGGAGAGGCAGCGGGCGGCAGGTAGCAGCCAGCGGTTGCAGGAGCGCTGCCTGGAGCGTCTTTCAGCCGGCAGACCTAGCTGGGCTCTGGGGCTGCACTGCGGGACCAAAAGGGGACGCTGCGGCTGCATGGGCCGGGAATCGAACCCGGGCCTCCCGCGTGGCAGGCGAGAATTCTACCACTGAACCACCCATGCACCGATGGCCAACGCCGCCCGACGCTGCCCCAGGGGCGCTGACCGCCACCCGCCCGGCACTGCTCACTGCTCGCCCGTCGCCCGTCGGCATCTATCTGCTCCATCGGAGCAGGAGACGACGGTGGGGAGCGGGGAGAGGGGGCGACCTGAAAGCCAGGATCCGGGCACGTGCAGGACCACAGGGCGCGGCGCTCTCGGAGGGTCCCACTCGGCCCGTCGCGCGCCTTCTGCGCCGACCACGGCCGCCGCGACCCTGTCGGTGTCGCCCGAGGGGGCCGGGAGCCGACGCCTCCTGCCCGGCGCCGAGATCCCTGTCAGGTGCAGGCGCAGGCGCTGCGTGGTCGCTGCGGCCGCGCGCCGACGTTCCTCTCAGCGACCGCCGGGTCCCGACCCAAAGGCGTGTGAGCCCGGCTCGTGCGCTCTGGCGGGCCGCGCGCCCGAGGTCCGGCTCTGACGGGGTGGTGGTGCTGGTGAGGAGGGGCCATTTGGCAGAGCGGCTCCTGGCTCGGGGACTGCCGGCTGAGGCAGGGAGCGCGCTCTGGAAGGGCTTGGCTCCGGCCCGGGCAGCGGCTTCCCCGGGAAGGTCGGGGGCGCCGGCCGGCCGCCGGTGGGCGGGCTGCACGGGCACGTAGGGCTTCTGCTCCCTCCCCAGAGGAGCACCCTTCCCGGGACGGACTGGTGCCAGGAAGACCGGTGTTCGCTGGCCAGCAGGAAGGCTGGGAGGCACGTGTCCCTGGCGGGCGGCAGGCAGGTGTGGCCCGGCCAAGGCCGCAAGGCGCAGAAGCGTCGAGGGCACGCAGCAACCCCCCTGGCGGGCAAGGCTGGGGCTCGGCCGCCTCGGTGTGACTGGGGAGCGCAGGCGGGCCGGCGGGGCGGGTGCGGAGGACAGACAGGGTGCCGGCCGGTGGGAGAGCGGCCGGGGGCGGACGTGGAAGCAAGGCTGCGAGAGCGAGTTGGCCGTTCCCCGGCAGAAGTCGGAGCGCCGGCGACGCGAGGAGGGCTTGCCAGCCGCCGCGGGGCTGCGTGCTTCGGTGCGGCCGGGGGCGGGGCGTGGCCGTGGGAGTGGGAGGGTGGGCGAGGGTGGGCGAGGGGGAAGCGGGGAGGCAGGAAAACCAGCAGCTGCAGCTGCAGCCAGCTGGGGAGGAAAGATGCGCTGAGGAGGACTGAAGGTTCCTGGGGTGGGGGTGCAGGTGGCGGGAGGCAGGGCGTGTGTGGAGCAAGGCAGTGGCGCGGGGAGGACGGGCGCGTTTGTCCGGCGGGCCAAAAGGCTGGCTTGTCAGGAGTGGGATTCGAACCCACGCCTCCAGGGGAGACTGCGACCTGAACGCAGCGCCTTAGACCGCTCGGCCATCCTGACGGCGGGCCTGGCTGGGCGCGTGGCCGCTCGCCTGGCTGGGACCCGACGCGGCGCGAGCCCCGGCGCCCTTGGCGGGCCGCGCGCCGCGCCGCGCCCGGCAGGCAGGCAGGCAGGCAGGCAGGCAGGCGGCCGTCCGGGGTGGGTGTCGACGGAGCCGGCGCGCGGCGGCCGGCCGAGGCGCCTGGCTCGGCCGCCGGTCGCTCCCCGGACCCAGCCGGGCCGTGGGCGGGCCGGCCCCTCCCCAGCCGCGCCTTTCCTGGCCCGACGCCGGCCGGCGCGCGCCCACCGTGTCCTCGCAGCCTCGCTTGCCTTCTCGGGCCCCCTTCTCCCGGCGGAATGCCCGCGTGGGAGGCAAGAGGCGGCGCGCCCTGGGGAGTGTCCAGTGCCCCGGGGGTCCGGGGCCCTGTCGGGGTGGCGGGCTGCCGCTGTGAGCGAGGCGGTTGGTTGGGTGCCCGGTTGGGTCGGGACCCGCGGTGGCCGGGGGCCCGTGCTGGGCAGGGGTCGCGTCGGCAGGCAGCCCGAGAGCGGCCGGGCGGTAGGACGGTCGCCGCCGTCCTCGTTAGTATAGTGGTGAGTATCCCCGCCTGTCACGCGGGAGACCGGGGTTCGATTCCCCGACGGGGAGGCCACACACCCTTTTTGGTGGCCGCGGTCGCTCTCTGTCCTGCCGCCAGGCCCCCAGAGGCCCTTCGTCTGGTCCCGCCGCCTTTGGGCGAGGCGCCAGGGCGCGGTGCGCGGCCTAGCCACCGTCGACCCCCTCTCCCCGTGCGGGCCTCCAGCCCGAGCCCTTTGTGGTCGCCGGGCGCACGGTCGCCACGGCCGAGCGAGGGCCTCCTTGGCCACCCCACGGCCTTGCCCGACCAGAGCCGGAGCTTGCGGCCCGCGGGGCCGCCCGGCCGCCCACGCACCCACTCCCACTGGCCGCCTGAGTGGGCTCCTAGGCTCGCGACGCCCCCGCCGTGCGGCTCGGCACAGCGCCGCGACGCGTGCAGGCAGCTGGGTCCCGTGTCCCCAAGTCGTCGTGGGAAGTGGCCGCGCCCAGAGCCCGGTGGAGAAGGGCTTTGGCCAGCTGGGTGCGGGAAGCTGCGTGCCCCGCGTTGCCCGCCGGAGGTGAGGGCGGAGGCGTTCGCGGGCCGCGGCGGGGAGCGAAGGGCCGCAGGGCCGCAAGGCCGTCGGGCCGGTGGACCACGGCAACGGCGTAGCGCCGACGCGCATGGGGCGCCGCGCGGCTGCTGGTGGCGCCGGCGGCGGCGCAGAGCCTCCGGCTGACGGGGCGTCCGGGCAGGGATGCGGAGGCGGTGGCGGCAGGGGCGGCAGGGGCGGCGGCGGCGGCGAGATTATGCTGGGGCGAGCCCGGGGCCGGCGTCCGGCGGCCGCCCGGGCTGTGTAGCGTTGGTGGTATAGTGGTGAGCATAGCTGCCTTCCAAGCAGTTGACCCGGGTTCGATTCCCGGCCAACGCAGCGGGCCGACCTTTTGCTGAGCTGCACCGCCCTCCCGGCACGGGCGATGGCGGGGAGAGAGAGCTGGGAGCGGGGAGCCAGCCCGCTGGCCCGCGGCTTTTGGCGTGTGTGCGAGAAGCCGGCGGCGCGCGCAGTGTTTTGAGGGGGCTGAAAGCAAGACGGCACGCCAAGGCAGGAGGACTGACGGGGCCGGCGGGCGGCTGGACTTGCAAAGGCCGGGTGTGGGCGGCAAGGTGGCGCGGGCGGGTGGCATGGAGGCGCTGGGTTCAGCGGGAGCAGGCGAGGGCCTTGCCCCGACGCTCCCTGGTGGTCTAGTGGTTAGGATTCGGCGCTCTCACCGCCGCGGCCCGGGTTCGATTCCCGGTCAGGGAAGCCTTTCTTCTTCCTCTCCGGAGGCCTGCCACCTGCCGGGGTCCTCGCCGGCGACCCTCCCACCTTTACCCTTTTAGCCTACGCAATGGCAACCCACTCCAGTCCTCCTGCCTGGAAAACCCTATGGACCGAGGAGCCTGGGAGGCTGCAGACCATGGGGTCGCTAAACGTCCCATAGGACCGAGCGACTTCACTTTCACTTTTCACTTGCATGCATTGCAGAAGGAAATGGCAAGCCACTCCAGTGTTCTTGCCTGGAGAATCCCAGGGACGGGGGAGCCTGGTGGGCTGCCGTCTACGGGGTCGCACAGAGTCGGACAGGACTGACGCGACTTAGCAGCTCAGCACTGCGCCAGAGGCCCCCGGGACCCTGCACCTCCAGCCCAAGCACGATTCAGGCCACCTCCGCCGTCCCCCGGGGCAAACCTTTGTTGGCCGCAGTGGCAACCTCGCGCCGCTTTCACCACGACCGGCCTGAGGCCTCCCATCCCCCGCCTCCCTCCCTCCTGAGGGGCTGCGGCTGCTGGCCCTGGTGGCGGCCGTGAAGCTCCAGGGCTTGTGCTGGTTCTCCTGGTGTCGGGGGGGCGGGGGGAGGGGGGCGGGGGGCGGGGCCGGTGAGGAGGTGGGGTGGGATAGGGCGGGGTGGGGATAGGGGCGGGGGTAGGGGCGCGAGCTGTGGTGGTCGCCAGCGGGGGCCAGCAGCGGCAGGGGCGGTGGCCGCAGCCGAAGGTGAGCGAGGGGGATGTGCCTCGGAGAGTGGGGGCCAGTGGCCACGGACACGCCTGCCTCCCCATGTCCCTCATGCCAGCCCCGTCTCTGGGCGGCTTGGCCACTGCGCGCCAGGTCCCGGGCTGGCTGTGACTCCCGTATGGTGCTGCTGTCTCCGAGAGGGTTCTGGTCTTGAGTGGGCTCTGGGAGGCGGACCGCGGCGCCCGGGAGGCATCGGGATCAGTTCAGTCGCTCAGGGCACTGCAGCAGCCAGGCTTCCCTGTCCATCACCAACTCGCGAGGCTTGCTCAAACTCATGTCCGTCCAGTCGGGGATGCCATCCAAGCCTCTCGTCTTCTGTCGGGTCGTCCCGGTCTCCTCCTGCCTTCCATCAGGGTCTTTCCCCGTGAGTCAGTTTTGCGGGTCGGGTGGCCAGAGGATTGGCGTTTCGGCTTCAGCCTCAGTCCTTCTAATGAATATTCAGGACTGATTTCCTCGAGGATGGACGGGTTGGGTCTCCTCGCAGTCCAAGGGACTCTCAAGAGTCTTCTCCAACACCGCAGTCCAAAAGCATCAATTCTTCGGCACTCATCCTTCTTTATACTCCACCTCTCACATCTGTACGTGACCGCTGGAGAAACCGTAGCTTTCACGAGACAGACCCTCGTCACAGACCTCGTCTCTGCTTTTCGACATGCTGTCTAGGTTGGTCATAGCTTTTCTCCCAAGGAGCGAACGTCTTTTCATTTCGCCGGCGCGGCCGGCGTCTGCAGTGCTTTGGGGCAGCCCCCCCAAATGAAGTCTTTCCCGCTTTCCGTTCTTTCCCCGTCTATTTGCCATGAAGTGATGGGACGGGATGCCATGATCTTAGTTGTCTGAATGTTGAGTTTGAAGCCAACGTTTTCACTCTCCTCTTTCACTTTCCTCAAGGGGCTCTTTAGTTCTTCTTCGCTCTCCCCGAGGCAAAGGGGTGAAGACGGATGTGGACCTGTGCCTCGAATCCCACCACCGCTTAGTGGAAGTGAGAGAGCTCGCAGATCCGGGGGGGCGGGCCGGCCCGGCTGGGCAAAGCTAGCCCACCGGCCTGGAGGCGGCAGATGCGCTCGAGGCAGCGATGCCTGCCAGGGAGGACTACCCAACCATCAGGGTGTTTCCCTTGCCTGACCACAGCTCTCAATCCTACCGGACTGAGGCAAGATTTCCCCAGGCCTCCCTCCCCCACTCGTAACCAAAGGTGGGCACTGGGGCGCCCTCACACCCACACCCACCCACACACCCACCCACCCACCCACCCACACACACACACACACACACGCACAGCGCCCTGTTCCCCGCACCCCTCCCCTAGTTATGACATCTACGAGTTTCCCATTCTCATCCAACTGTCTATCCAGGATCCACTCCATCCCTCTCGCCAACCTGTCATTGTCTTCCCCTAGGAACTCTCCCCGAGGGTAATCGCCCACCACAGTCTCCCCTTGGGCCAATCTCGAGGTCGTCTTTCCCCAAAGGGTTTCATTCCACGTCCGTTCAAGGACTGTGTCCTTCGGAGGGGAAGTGGACGGCCGACCAAGGGCACCAAAGTGCAGCGAGGGCGGCACAATCGGGTGGGATGGCGCCGAGTCCCCTATGGGAAAGGAGCCCCCGTGGCCCGACGTGTGCTTGCCGTGGCCAAAGGAGGTTTCCTTGAGGCCCCTGCCGGGGCCGTGGGCATCAGCGTGCGTGGGGGAGAGTATGGGACGAAGGTGCTTGGGGCCATGGCTGGTGGGCGCCCCACGTGGATCAGGGACCTGGGCAGAGCGATCATCGCAGGGAGAGGGGGCGGCGGCGAGCTGAGGGGCTGGCAGGCAGGCCCAGGGGTGCTTGGGTGGAGTCTTCCTGGAGGGCCAGCATGAGGGGATGGGTGGGGCTCGAGGGAACCTGGCCGAAAGATCGGCAGGCCGCTCGAGCAGGCCCTCTGCAGGAGCATGGGCGAGGTGGCAAAGCCCTGCCAGGCGCATGTGAGAGGCTGGGATGGATCTGTGGGAGGTAGGGGTGGGCGTAGGGTCGGGGTGGGTCCGCGGAGCCGGAGGGAGGCCCGCACTGGTGAACCTCAGGGCAGGGCAGGCCAGGCCAGGCCAGGGCAGGACGTGGGAGGGGTGGCCCGAGCTCCAGGGCGTTGGTGGCGGGGCCGGGGCGGGGGCGGATGGGTCCGAGCCTGGAGTTGGAGGGAAAGGCAGAGGGCAGGCCGTGACAGTGATGGGGCTGTGGCATGAGGAAGATGGTGGGGGAGCACTCCATTCATTTGGGCGGGGTGGCGGGTGAGCGGGCGAGCCACACTGGTGCGCGGTGCTGCAGGCTGCTCAGGCTCAGCGGTGGGCTGAGGACGCAGGCAAGCCAACGACAGAAACGGGGTCCCAGATGGGGGCCAGACCTGGTCCGAGATGGGTGGGCCCCCCTTACCGCCCCAGAGACCAAAGTCACCACTCATCAGGAGCAAATGTCCAGTCTCGGGTGTGACATGGCTGGGGGCACACGGTGGGATGGGGAGTGGTGGTTGGCCGCTCGGGTGGCTGAGATTTCACGAGGACCAAGGAGAGCTCCCATGTGACCGAGCACAACCGTCCCTCCAGGGTACACACCCGCAGAGGGCAAACCTCGGGGAGGTCTGAGGGTGCCCACACCGCCACGGACACGGCGACACTGTTTGCCATGGCCAAGACACGGAGCAAACCCCAGCGCCCATCCACACGTGGCGGGCCCGAGAAGAGGTGGCACAGATGTAGCATGGAACCATCACTCAGTCATAAAGAAATAAGTCAAGTGTTGCCACTTGTCACAAGCAATGATGGACCTAGAGACTCTTACACTTGGTGAAGCACGTCAGACCGCGTTGGACAAAGGCATGTGGAACGTGTGAAAGAATACAAAACGGAGCTATTTGCCGAGGAGAAACCCACTCACGCAGAAAACCACCTTAGGGGAACGCCAGCGGAAAGGCAGCGCTGGAGGGATGCGTGTGCAGCTGGGACGAACAGATACGCAGGACCCTGGATAAAGGGAGAAGCGCCAAGGTGATCCAGTTCAACACAGGGAATAAGCGTCAGTACCCTGGAATCCCCTCGAGTGGACAAGAATCTGAAAACATACATGAAATCCAAAATCCCGTGTACAACACGGGAAACAGAATCACTTTGCGGTCCATCGGAAACGAGCACAATATTGGAAACCCACTGTGCTTCAGCAACAACCGTGACTCCGACAATGGAATCGGCTTTGCAGAAGAAACGAAATCAACAGGCAAGTAAGTCGGCCGGGAACAGACGAGCTGTCCCAATCCCACCCTGGGTACATACCCGTGAGAGCCGCAACTCTTCATTCGGAAAGACACATGCAAACCCCACGGTCATAGCAGCACTGCTTGCCATAGCCGAGACGTGGAGGAAACCCTAGTGCCCATCCCCAACGGCTCACCCGCGTAGGTGCCATACCAGAGACAGGGAGAGAATGGGATGGCACTGAGCCGTCCACGCGAGTGCATTAGTGTCACTGGCAGCAACAGCGGAAGCTGGAGCTGCGCAATATTACCCTTGGTGAGGGAAGTCAAACAGGCAGGGTCACAGATGGGTGGAATCTTAAGTGTTGTACAAATTCACCCCTGTGGCAACCAGCGACAGACTCTCAGACTCGGGAAAGCAGCCTCGGGCTTCCCAAGGGCAGAGTCACGGACGGAGGGATGGATGAGGAGCCGGGCTCAACGGATGTACCGTACCAGTACTGCGTAGAAAGGAGAGGAGCAACAAGGAGACACGGAATACTACAGGGAATGAGATCCCGTATCCTGTTCACCTGTAACGGAAACCGATCTGAAACCCTCATCCCACCTGCACAGGAGGGAATCACAACGCTGTACAGCGGACACGGGCACCAGGCTGTAGTTGTACACTTCCAGAACAACAACTGCCACTCCGGGGAAGTCAATCAGTCGAGGATCGGTCCACCAGTAGGACAAAGAAGAGCTCACATGATGATCCAGCAGACCCAATCCCGGCTACTCATCGGGAAAAGACAACACGCCCAATGGGAAGAGAGGCGGGCATCCCCCAGGGTCATCGCAGCCCTCGGTGCCGTAGCCGAGACGTGGGAAACCCTCACGTGCCCGTCGGCCCGTGGCCGGCACGAGAAGGTGAGGCAGATACGTACCGTGGAATATGACGCAGCCATCAAGTAGGAGCGGCCATCGCCATGGGCCCCAACGCCGGACGGACCCACAGAAGGGTCCACTGCCTGAAGTGAGTCGGGTGGAGAGGGACAAAGCTCTGTGGACTCGAACAACGAATACCAGTGAATCTGTGTGCAAAGGGGAAACCGACCTTGAGACGGAGAAAACGTGCATAGGGCTAGCCAAGGGGAAAGGCAGGGGAGGGACGAAGTTGGAGTCGGATCAAGAGATAGGAAATACTGTACTTACAGTCGATGAGCAACAGAGCTTTCCTCTGTAGCATGAGAACTGTATTCGTGTCTCGCCTTAACCTACACTGGAAAATCACCTGGAAAAGAACAGGGGACTGAATCACTTTGCCGAGCACCTGAGACTAACCCAGGACTGTAAAGCAGTTCTCCTCGTGTTGGAAGAAGCAGAAAGAGGAGCAGGCCCTGGCCTGGGGTAGGGGGTGGGGGGAGGCAGGCCAGTGCGCCAAATGCAAAGGCAGGTTCCTGGACAGCCTGGGATTTGGAATGGCTCAGGGAGGACCTGGGCGTGGTGGGGGGGGGGTGTGCAAATGGGGGAGGTGGGGAGCCGGGTGGGGGTGGGATGGGGGTTGCGTTTGGGGAAGTAGGGGCACGGTGAGGGTGCAGGCTGAGGTGGTGGTGCTCTTGGGGGCAGGGCTGATGCTGAGGTGAGGCGCGCAACAGGGTTTCAGGGGCATGGGGTGGTGTTTGAGGCGGTGAGGCCGTCCCTGTTGGAGACCCATTTCTGCCGAGGGACGGGAGCTGGTGGACTTCTTTGGAACTCCTCCTGCAAGACGCTGGTCCAGGGACCCTCCAGGCGAAAGGGAGGTATGCTTGCCAGATGTGGCAACTTCCTTGCTCCTGACTGTGCAAACGTAGTGTGATTGATTCTCGGAGTGTGGGGAGAGTGAGGCAGGGAGCTTGGAGACGGACGTTGTGAAAGGTGAAGAGGTGGTGCGGGCGGCTGCCAGCCGTGGGCTATTCCTTCCAGTGCAATCCCTGAGCCCCTGGCTGGGTCCGGGTGAGGAAGCGGGCAAACACAAGAAAGGCGCCTGGACGCACGGGCGGCTGAGCCCGCAGGGCTTGGGGCCACGGAGGCTTGGCAGCAGGGCCTTTTCTGGGTGGGGTGGGGGTGGGGTGGGGTGGTGGGCGTCTGCGTGGGAGAGGCAGCGGGCGGCAGGTAGCAGCCAGCGGTTGCAGGAGCGCTGCCTGGAGCGTCTTTCAGCCGGCAGACCTAGCTGGGCTCTGGGGCTGCACTGCGGGACCAAAAGGGGACGCTGCGGCTGCATGGGCCGGGAATCGAACCCGGGCCTCCCGCGTGGCAGGCGAGAATTCTACCACTGAACCACCCATGCACCGATGGCCAACGCCGCCCGACGCTGCCCCAGGGGCGCTGACCGCCACCCGCCCGGCACTGCTCACTGCTCGCCCGTCGCCCGTCGGCATCTATCTGCTCCATCGGAGCAGGAGACGACGGTGGGGAGCGGGGAGAGGGGGCGACCTGAAAGCCAGGATCCGGGCACGTGCAGGACCACAGGGCGCGGCGCTCTCGGAGGGTCCCACTCGGCCCGTCGCGCGCCTTCTGCGCCGACCACGGCCGCCGCGACCCTGTCGGTGTCGCCCGAGGGGGCCGGGAGCCGACGCCTCCTGCCCGGCGCCGAGATCCCTGTCAGGTGCAGGCGCAGGCGCTGCGTGGTCGCTGCGGCCGCGCGCCGACGTTCCTCTCAGCGACCGCCGGGTCCCGACCCAAAGGCGTGTGAGCCCGGCTCGTGCGCTCTGGCGGGCCGCGCGCCCGAGGTCCGGCTCTGACGGGGTGGTGGTGCTGGTGAGGAGGGGCCATTTGGCAGAGCGGCTCCTGGCTCGGGGACTGCCGGCTGAGGCAGGGAGCGCGCTCTGGAAGGGCTTGGCTCCGGCCCGGGCAGCGGCTTCCCCGGGAAGGTCGGGGGCGCCGGCCGGCCGCCGGTGGGCGGGCTGCACGGGCACGTAGGGCTTCTGCTCCCTCCCCAGAGGAGCACCCTTCCCGGGACGGACTGGTGCCAGGAAGACCGGTGTTCGCTGGCCAGCAGGAAGGCTGGGAGGCACGTGTCCCTGGCGGGCGGCAGGCAGGTGTGGCCCGGCCAAGGCCGCAAGGCGCAGAAGCGTCGAGGGCACGCAGCAACCCCCCTGGCGGGCAAGGCTGGGGCTCGGCCGCCTCGGTGTGACTGGGGAGCGCAGGCGGGCCGGCGGGGCGGGTGCGGAGGACAGACAGGGTGCCGGCCGGTGGGAGAGCGGCCGGGGGCGGACGTGGAAGCAAGGCTGCGAGAGCGAGTTGGCCGTTCCCCGGCAGAAGTCGGAGCGCCGGCGACGCGAGGAGGGCTTGCCAGCCGCCGCGGGGCTGCGTGCTTCGGTGCGGCCGGGGGCGGGGCGTGGCCGTGGGAGTGGGAGGGTGGGCGAGGGTGGGCGAGGGGGAAGCGGGGAGGCAGGAAAACCAGCAGCTGCAGCTGCAGCCAGCTGGGGAGGAAAGATGCGCTGAGGAGGACTGAAGGTTCCTGGGGTGGGGGTGCAGGTGGCGGGAGGCAGGGCGTGTGTGGAGCAAGGCAGTGGCGCGGGGAGGACGGGCGCGTTTGTCCGGCGGGCCAAAAGGCTGGCTTGTCAGGAGTGGGATTCGAACCCACGCCTCCAGGGGAGACTGCGACCTGAACGCAGCGCCTTAGACCGCTCGGCCATCCTGACGGCGGGCCTGGCTGGGCGCGTGGCCGCTCGCCTGGCTGGGACCCGACGCGGCGCGAGCCCCGGCGCCCTTGGCGGGCCGCGCGCCGCGCCGCGCCCGGCAGGCAGGCAGGCAGGCAGGCAGGCAGGCGGCCGTCCGGGGTGGGTGTCGACGGAGCCGGCGCGCGGCGGCCGGCCGAGGCGCCTGGCTCGGCCGCCGGTCGCTCCCCGGACCCAGCCGGGCCGTGGGCGGGCCGGCCCCTCCCCAGCCGCGCCTTTCCTGGCCCGACGCCGGCCGGCGCGCGCCCACCGTGTCCTCGCAGCCTCGCTTGCCTTCTCGGGCCCCCTTCTCCCGGCGGAATGCCCGCGTGGGAGGCAAGAGGCGGCGCGCCCTGGGGAGTGTCCAGTGCCCCGGGGGTCCGGGGCCCTGTCGGGGTGGCGGGCTGCCGCTGTGAGCGAGGCGGTTGGTTGGGTGCCCGGTTGGGTCGGGACCCGCGGTGGCCGGGGGCCCGTGCTGGGCAGGGGTCGCGTCGGCAGGCAGCCCGAGAGCGGCCGGGCGGTAGGACGGTCGCCGCCGTCCTCGTTAGTATAGTGGTGAGTATCCCCGCCTGTCACGCGGGAGACCGGGGTTCGATTCCCCGACGGGGAGGCCACACACCCTTTTTGGTGGCCGCGGTCGCTCTCTGTCCTGCCGCCAGGCCCCCAGAGGCCCTTCGTCTGGTCCCGCCGCCTTTGGGCGAGGCGCCAGGGCGCGGTGCGCGGCCTAGCCACCGTCGACCCCCTCTCCCCGTGCGGGCCTCCAGCCCGAGCCCTTTGTGGTCGCCGGGCGCACGGTCGCCACGGCCGAGCGAGGGCCTCCTTGGCCACCCCACGGCCTTGCCCGACCAGAGCCGGAGCTTGCGGCCCGCGGGGCCGCCCGGCCGCCCACGCACCCACTCCCACTGGCCGCCTGAGTGGGCTCCTAGGCTCGCGACGCCCCCGCCGTGCGGCTCGGCACAGCGCCGCGACGCGTGCAGGCAGCTGGGTCCCGTGTCCCCAAGTCGTCGTGGGAAGTGGCCGCGCCCAGAGCCCGGTGGAGAAGGGCTTTGGCCAGCTGGGTGCGGGAAGCTGCGTGCCCCGCGTTGCCCGCCGGAGGTGAGGGCGGAGGCGTTCGCGGGCCGCGGCGGGGAGCGAAGGGCCGCAGGGCCGCAAGGCCGTCGGGCCGGTGGACCACGGCAACGGCGTAGCGCCGACGCGCATGGGGCGCCGCGCGGCTGCTGGTGGCGCCGGCGGCGGCGCAGAGCCTCCGGCTGACGGGGCGTCCGGGCAGGGATGCGGAGGCGGTGGCGGCAGGGGCGGCAGGGGCGGCGGCGGCGGCGAGATTATGCTGGGGCGAGCCCGGGGCCGGCGTCCGGCGGCCGCCCGGGCTGTGTAGCGTTGGTGGTATAGTGGTGAGCATAGCTGCCTTCCAAGCAGTTGACCCGGGTTCGATTCCCGGCCAACGCAGCGGGCCGACCTTTTGCTGAGCTGCACCGCCCTCCCGGCACGGGCGATGGCGGGGAGAGAGAGCTGGGAGCGGGGAGCCAGCCCGCTGGCCCGCGGCTTTTGGCGTGTGTGCGAGAAGCCGGCGGCGCGCGCAGTGTTTTGAGGGGGCTGAAAGCAAGACGGCACGCCAAGGCAGGAGGACTGACGGGGCCGGCGGGCGGCTGGACTTGCAAAGGCCGGGTGTGGGCGGCAAGGTGGCGCGGGCGGGTGGCATGGAGGCGCTGGGTTCAGCGGGAGCAGGCGAGGGCCTTGCCCCGACGCTCCCTGGTGGTCTAGTGGTTAGGATTCGGCGCTCTCACCGCCGCGGCCCGGGTTCGATTCCCGGTCAGGGAAGCCTTTCTTCTTCCTCTCCGGAGGCCTGCCACCTGCCGGGGTCCTCGCCGGCGACCCTCCCACCTTTACCCTTTTAGCCTACGCAATGGCAACCCACTCCAGTCCTCCTGCCTGGAAAACCCTATGGACCGAGGAGCCTGGGAGGCTGCAGACCATGGGGTCGCTAAACGTCCCATAGGACCGAGCGACTTCACTTTCACTTTTCACTTGCATGCATTGCAGAAGGAAATGGCAAGCCACTCCAGTGTTCTTGCCTGGAGAATCCCAGGGACGGGGGAGCCTGGTGGGCTGCCGTCTACGGGGTCGCACAGAGTCGGACAGGACTGACGCGACTTAGCAGCTCAGCACTGCGCCAGAGGCCCCCGGGACCCTGCACCTCCAGCCCAAGCACGATTCAGGCCACCTCCGCCGTCCCCCGGGGCAAACCTTTGTTGGCCGCAGTGGCAACCTCGCGCCGCTTTCACCACGACCGGCCTGAGGCCTCCCATCCCCCGCCTCCCTCCCTCCTGAGGGGCTGCGGCTGCTGGCCCTGGTGGCGGCCGTGAAGCTCCAGGGCTTGTGCTGGTTCTCCTGGTGTCGGGGGGGCGGGGGGAGGGGGGCGGGGGGCGGGGCCGGTGAGGAGGTGGGGTGGGATAGGGCGGGGTGGGGATAGGGGCGGGGGTAGGGGCGCGAGCTGTGGTGGTCGCCAGCGGGGGCCAGCAGCGGCAGGGGCGGTGGCCGCAGCCGAAGGTGAGCGAGGGGGATGTGCCTCGGAGAGTGGGGGCCAGTGGCCACGGACACGCCTGCCTCCCCATGTCCCTCATGCCAGCCCCGTCTCTGGGCGGCTTGGCCACTGCGCGCCAGGTCCCGGGCTGGCTGTGACTCCCGTATGGTGCTGCTGTCTCCGAGAGGGTTCTGGTCTTGAGTGGGCTCTGGGAGGCGGACCGCGGCGCCCGGGAGGCATCGGGATCAGTTCAGTCGCTCAGGGCACTGCAGCAGCCAGGCTTCCCTGTCCATCACCAACTCGCGAGGCTTGCTCAAACTCATGTCCGTCCAGTCGGGGATGCCATCCAAGCCTCTCGTCTTCTGTCGGGTCGTCCCGGTCTCCTCCTGCCTTCCATCAGGGTCTTTCCCCGTGAGTCAGTTTTGCGGGTCGGGTGGCCAGAGGATTGGCGTTTCGGCTTCAGCCTCAGTCCTTCTAATGAATATTCAGGACTGATTTCCTCGAGGATGGACGGGTTGGGTCTCCTCGCAGTCCAAGGGACTCTCAAGAGTCTTCTCCAACACCGCAGTCCAAAAGCATCAATTCTTCGGCACTCATCCTTCTTTATACTCCACCTCTCACATCTGTACGTGACCGCTGGAGAAACCGTAGCTTTCACGAGACAGACCCTCGTCACAGACCTCGTCTCTGCTTTTCGACATGCTGTCTAGGTTGGTCATAGCTTTTCTCCCAAGGAGCGAACGTCTTTTCATTTCGCCGGCGCGGCCGGCGTCTGCAGTGCTTTGGGGCAGCCCCCCCAAATGAAGTCTTTCCCGCTTTCCGTTCTTTCCCCGTCTATTTGCCATGAAGTGATGGGACGGGATGCCATGATCTTAGTTGTCTGAATGTTGAGTTTGAAGCCAACGTTTTCACTCTCCTCTTTCACTTTCCTCAAGGGGCTCTTTAGTTCTTCTTCGCTCTCCCCGAGGCAAAGGGGTGAAGACGGATGTGGACCTGTGCCTCGAATCCCACCACCGCTTAGTGGAAGTGAGAGAGCTCGCAGATCCGGGGGGGCGGGCCGGCCCGGCTGGGCAAAGCTAGCCCACCGGCCTGGAGGCGGCAGATGCGCTCGAGGCAGCGATGCCTGCCAGGGAGGACTACCCAACCATCAGGGTGTTTCCCTTGCCTGACCACAGCTCTCAATCCTACCGGACTGAGGCAAGATTTCCCCAGGCCTCCCTCCCCCACTCGTAACCAAAGGTGGGCACTGGGGCGCCCTCACACCCACACCCACCCACACACCCACCCACCCACCCACCCACACACACACACACACACGCACAGCGCCCTGTTCCCCGCACCCCTCCCCTAGTTATGACATCTACGAGTTTCCCATTCTCATCCAACTGTCTATCCAGGATCCACTCCATCCCTCTCGCCAACCTGTCATTGTCTTCCCCTAGGAACTCTCCCCGAGGGTAATCGCCCACCACAGTCTCCCCTTGGGCCAATCTCGAGGTCGTCTTTCCCCAAAGGGTTTCATTCCACGTCCGTTCAAGGACTGTGTCCTTCGGAGGGGAAGTGGACGGCCGACCAAGGGCACCAAAGTGCAGCGAGGGCGGCACAATCGGGTGGGATGGCGCCGAGTCCCCTATGGGAAAGGAGCCCCCGTGGCCCGACGTGTGCTTGCCGTGGCCAAAGGAGGTTTCCTTGAGGCCCCTGCCGGGGCCGTGGGCATCAGCGTGCGTGGGGGAGAGTATGGGACGAAGGTGCTTGGGGCCATGGCTGGTGGGCGCCCCACGTGGATCAGGGACCTGGGCAGAGCGATCATCGCAGGGAGAGGGGGCGGCGGCGAGCTGAGGGGCTGGCAGGCAGGCCCAGGGGTGCTTGGGTGGAGTCTTCCTGGAGGGCCAGCATGAGGGGATGGGTGGGGCTCGAGGGAACCTGGCCGAAAGATCGGCAGGCCGCTCGAGCAGGCCCTCTGCAGGAGCATGGGCGAGGTGGCAAAGCCCTGCCAGGCGCATGTGAGAGGCTGGGATGGATCTGTGGGAGGTAGGGGTGGGCGTAGGGTCGGGGTGGGTCCGCGGAGCCGGAGGGAGGCCCGCACTGGTGAACCTCAGGGCAGGGCAGGCCAGGCCAGGCCAGGGCAGGACGTGGGAGGGGTGGCCCGAGCTCCAGGGCGTTGGTGGCGGGGCCGGGGCGGGGGCGGATGGGTCCGAGCCTGGAGTTGGAGGGAAAGGCAGAGGGCAGGCCGTGACAGTGATGGGGCTGTGGCATGAGGAAGATGGTGGGGGAGCACTCCATTCATTTGGGCGGGGTGGCGGGTGAGCGGGCGAGCCACACTGGTGCGCGGTGCTGCAGGCTGCTCAGGCTCAGCGGTGGGCTGAGGACGCAGGCAAGCCAACGACAGAAACGGGGTCCCAGATGGGGGCCAGACCTGGTCCGAGATGGGTGGGCCCCCCTTACCGCCCCAGAGACCAAAGTCACCACTCATCAGGAGCAAATGTCCAGTCTCGGGTGTGACATGGCTGGGGGCACACGGTGGGATGGGGAGTGGTGGTTGGCCGCTCGGGTGGCTGAGATTTCACGAGGACCAAGGAGAGCTCCCATGTGACCGAGCACAACCGTCCCTCCAGGGTACACACCCGCAGAGGGCAAACCTCGGGGAGGTCTGAGGGTGCCCACACCGCCACGGACACGGCGACACTGTTTGCCATGGCCAAGACACGGAGCAAACCCCAGCGCCCATCCACACGTGGCGGGCCCGAGAAGAGGTGGCACAGATGTAGCATGGAACCATCACTCAGTCATAAAGAAATAAGTCAAGTGTTGCCACTTGTCACAAGCAATGATGGACCTAGAGACTCTTACACTTGGTGAAGCACGTCAGACCGCGTTGGACAAAGGCATGTGGAACGTGTGAAAGAATACAAAACGGAGCTATTTGCCGAGGAGAAACCCACTCACGCAGAAAACCACCTTAGGGGAACGCCAGCGGAAAGGCAGCGCTGGAGGGATGCGTGTGCAGCTGGGACGAACAGATACGCAGGACCCTGGATAAAGGGAGAAGCGCCAAGGTGATCCAGTTCAACACAGGGAATAAGCGTCAGTACCCTGGAATCCCCTCGAGTGGACAAGAATCTGAAAACATACATGAAATCCAAAATCCCGTGTACAACACGGGAAACAGAATCACTTTGCGGTCCATCGGAAACGAGCACAATATTGGAAACCCACTGTGCTTCAGCAACAACCGTGACTCCGACAATGGAATCGGCTTTGCAGAAGAAACGAAATCAACAGGCAAGTAAGTCGGCCGGGAACAGACGAGCTGTCCCAATCCCACCCTGGGTACATACCCGTGAGAGCCGCAACTCTTCATTCGGAAAGACACATGCAAACCCCACGGTCATAGCAGCACTGCTTGCCATAGCCGAGACGTGGAGGAAACCCTAGTGCCCATCCCCAACGGCTCACCCGCGTAGGTGCCATACCAGAGACAGGGAGAGAATGGGATGGCACTGAGCCGTCCACGCGAGTGCATTAGTGTCACTGGCAGCAACAGCGGAAGCTGGAGCTGCGCAATATTACCCTTGGTGAGGGAAGTCAAACAGGCAGGGTCACAGATGGGTGGAATCTTAAGTGTTGTACAAATTCACCCCTGTGGCAACCAGCGACAGACTCTCAGACTCGGGAAAGCAGCCTCGGGCTTCCCAAGGGCAGAGTCACGGACGGAGGGATGGATGAGGAGCCGGGCTCAACGGATGTACCGTACCAGTACTGCGTAGAAAGGAGAGGAGCAACAAGGAGACACGGGATACTACAGGGAATGAGATCCCGTATCCTGTTCACCTGTAACGGAAACCGATCTGAAACCCTCATCCCACCTGCACAGGAGGGAATCACAACGCTGTACAGCGGACACGGGCACCAGGCTGTAGTTGTACACTTCCAGAACAACAACTGCCACTCCGGGGAAGTCAATCAGTCGAGGATCGGTCCACCAGTAGGACAAAGAAGAGCTCACATGATGATCCAGCAGACCCAATCCCGGCTACTCATCGGGAAAAGACAACACGCCCAATGGGAAGAGAGGCGGGCATCCCCCAGGGTCATCGCAGCCCTCGGTGCCGTAGCCGAGACGTGGGAAACCCTCACGTGCCCGTCGGCCCGTGGCCGGCACGAGAAGGTGAGGCAGATACGTACCGTGGAATATGACGCAGCCATCAAGTAGGAGCGGCCATCGCCATGGGCCCCAACGCCGGACGGACCCACAGAAGGGTCCACTGCCTGAAGTGAGTCGGGTGGAGAGGGACAAAGCTCTGTGGACTCGAACAACGAATACCAGTGAATCTGTGTGCAAAGGGGAAACCGACCTTGAGACGGAGAAAACGTGCATAGGGCTAGCCAAGGGGAAAGGCAGGGGAGGGACGAAGTTGGAGTCGGATCAAGAGATAGGAAATACTGTACTTACAGTCGATGAGCAACAGAGCTTTCCTCTGTAGCATGAGAACTGTATTCGTGTCTCGCCTTAACCTACACTGGAAAATCACCTGGAAAAGAACAGGGGACTGAATCACTTTGCCGAGCACCTGAGACTAACCCAGGACTGTAAAGCAGTTCTCCTCGTGTTGGAAGAAGCAGAAAGAGGAGCAGGCCCTGGCCTGGGGTAGGGGGTGGGGGGAGGCAGGCCAGTGCGCCAAATGCAAAGGCAGGTTCCTGGACAGCCTGGGATTTGGAATGGCTCAGGGAGGACCTGGGCGTGGTGGGGGGGGGTGTGCAAATGGGGGAGGTGGGGAGCCGGGTGGGGGTGGGATGGGGGTTGCGTTTGGGGAAGTAGGGGCACGGTGAGGGTGCAGGCTGAGGTGGTGGTGCTCTTGGGGGCAGGGCTGATGCTGAGGTGAGGCGCGCAACAGGGTTTCAGGGGCATGGGGTGGTGTTTGGGGTGGTGTTTGAGGCGGTGAGGCCGTCCCTGTTGGAGACCCATTTCTGCCGAGGGACGGGAGCTGGTGGACTTCTTTGGAACTCCTCCTGCAAGACGCTGGTCCAGGGACCCTCCAGGCGAAAGGGAGGTATGCTTGCCAGATGTGGCAACTTCCTTGCTCCTGACTGTGCAAACGTAGTGTGATTGATTCTCGGAGTGTGGGGAGAGTGAGGCAGGGAGCTTGGAGACGGACGTTGTGAAAGGTGAAGAGGTGGTGCGGGCGGCTGCCAGCCGTGGGCTATTCCTTCCAGTGCAATCCCTGAGCCCCTGGCTGGGTCCGGGTGAGGAAGCGGGCAAACACAAGAAAGGCGCCTGGACGCACGGGCGGCTGAGCCCGCAGGGCTTGGGGCCACGGAGGCTTGGCAGCAGGGCCTTTTCTGGGTGGGGTGGGGTGGGGTGGGGTGGGGCGGGGTGGTGGGCGTCTGCGTGGGAGAGGCAGCGGGCGGCAGGTAGCAGCCAGCGGTTGCAGGAGCGCTGCCTGGAGCGTCTTTCAGCCGGCAGACCTAGCTGGGCTCTGGGGCTGCACTGCGGGACCAAAAGGGGACGCTGTGGCTGCATGGGCCGGGAATCGAACCCGGGCCTCCCGCGTGGCAGGCGAGAATTCTACCACTGAACCACCCATGCACCGATGGCCAACGCCGCCCGACGCTGCCCCAGGGGCGCTGACCGCCACCCGCCCGGCACTGCTCACTGCTCACTGCTGGCCCGTCGGCATCTATCTGCTCCAGCGGAGCAGGAGACGACGGTGGGGGGCGGGGAGAGGGGGCGACCTGAAAGCCAGGATCCGGGCACGTGCAGGACCACAGGGCGCGGCGCTCTCGGAGGGTCCCACTCGGCCCGTCGCGCGCCTTCTGCGCCGACCACAGCCGCCGCGACCCTGTCGGTGTCGCCCGAGGGGGCCGGGAGCCGACGCCTCCTGCCCGGCGCCGAGATCCCTGTCAGGTGCAGGCGCAGGCGCTGCGTGGTCGCTGCGGCCGCGCGCCGACGTTCCTCTCAGCGAACGCCGTTTCCCGACCAAAAGGCGTGTGAGCCCGGCTCGTGCGCTCTGGCGGACCGCGCGCCCGAGGTCCGGCTCTGACGGGGTGGTGGTGCTGGTGAGGAGGGGCCCTTTGGCAGAGCGGCTCCTGGCTCGGGGACTGCCGGCTGAGGCAGGGAGCGCGCTCTGGAAGGGCTTGGCTCCGGCCCGGGCAGCGGCTTCCCCCGGGAAGGTCGGGGGCGCCGGCCGGGCACCGGTGGGCGGGCTGCACGGGCACGCAGGGCTTCTGCTCCCTCCCCAGAGGAGCACCCTTCCCGGGACGGACTGGTGCCAGGAAGACCGGTGTTCGCTGGCCAGCAGGAAGGCTGGGAGGCACGTGTCCCTGGCGGGCGGCAGGCAGGTGTGGCCCGGCCAAGGCCGCAAGGCGCAGAAGCGTCGAGGGCACGCAGCAGCCCCCTGGCGGGCAAGGCGGGGGCTCGGCCTCCTCGGTGTGACTGGGGAGCGCAGGCGGGCCGGCGGGGCGGGTGCGGAGGACAGACAGGGTGCCGGCCGGAGGGAGAGCGGCCGGGGGCGGACGTGGAAGCAAGGCTGCGAGAGCGAGTTGGCCGTTCCCCGGCAGAAGTCGGAGCGCCGGCGACGCGAGGAGGGCTTGCCAGCCGCCGCGGGGCTGCGTGCTTCGGTGCGGCCGGGGGCGGGGCGTGGCCGTGGGAGTGGGAGGGTGGGCGAGGGTGGGCGAGGGGGAGGCGGGGAGGCAGGAAAACCAGCAGCTGCAGCTGCAGCCAGCTGGGGAGGAAAGATGCGCTGAGGAGGATTGAAGGTTCCTGGGGTGGGGGTGCAGGTGGCGGGAGGCGGGGCGTGTGTGGAGCAAGGCAGTGGCGCGGGGAGGACGGGCGCGTTTGTCCGGCGGGCCAAAAGGCTGGTTTGTCAGGAGTGGGATTCGAACCCACGCCTCCAGGGGAGACTGCGACCTGAACGCAGCGCCTTAGACCGCTCGGCCATCCTGACGGCGGGCCCAGCTGAGCGCGGTGCCGCTCGCCTGGCTGGGACCCGACGCGGCGCGAGCCCCGGCGCCCTTGGCGGGCCGCGCGCCGCGCCGCGCCCCGCAGGCAGGCAGGCAGGCAGGCAGGCAGGCGGCCGTCCGGGGTGGGTGTCGACGGAGCCGGCGCGCGGCGGCCGGCCGAGGCGCCTGGCTCTGCCGCCGGTCGCGCCCCGGACCCAGCCGGGCCCTGGGCGGGCCGGCCCCTCCCCAGCCGCGCCTCTCCTGGCCCGACGCCGGCCGGCGCGCGCCCACCGTGTCCTCGCAGCCTCGCTTGCCTTCTCGGGCCCCCTTCTCCCGGCGGAATGCCCGCGTGGGAGGCAAGAGGCGGCGCGCCCTGGGGAGTGTCCAGTGCCCCGGGGGTCCGGGGCCCTGTCGGGGTGGCGGGCTGCCGCTGTGAGCGAGGCGGTTGGTTGGGTGCGCGGTTGGGTCGGGACCCGCGGTGGCCGGGGGCCCGTGCTGGGCAGGGGTCGCTTCGGCAGGCAGCCCGAGAGCCCGTGAGCGGCCGGGCGGTAGGACGGTCGCCGCCGTCCTCGTTAGTATAGTGGTGAGTATCCCCGCCTGTCACGCGGGAGACCGGGGTTCGATTCCCCGACGGGGAGGCAATACACCCTTTTTCGTGGCCGCGGTCGCTCTCTGTCCTGCCCCCAGGCCCCCAACGGCCCTTCGTCTCGTTCCGCCGCCTTTTGGCGAGGCGCCAGGGCGCGGTGCGCGGCCTAGCCACCGTCGACCCCCTCTCCCCGTGCGGCCCTCCAGCCTGAGCCCTTTGTGGTCGCCGGGCTCACCGTCGCCACGGCCGAGCGAGGGTCTCCTTGGCCACCCCACGGCCTTGCCCGACCAGAGCCGGAGCTTGCGGCCCGCGGGGCCGCCCGGCCGCCCACGCACCCACTCCCACTGGCCGCCTCAGTGGGCTCCTAGGCTCGCGACGCCCCCGCCGTGCGGCTCGGCACAGCGCCGCGACGCGTGCAGGCAGGTGGGACCCTTGTCCCCAAGTCGTCGTGGGAAGTGGCCGCACCCATCGCCTGTTGGAGAAGGGCTTTGGGTAGCTGGGTGCTGGAAGTTGCGTGCCCCTCGTTGCCCGCTGCGGTTGAAGGCGGAGTGGTTCGCGTGCCGCGGCGGCGAGGAAGGGCCTGAGGGCCGTAAGGCTGCGTGAGCGCCGCCCCGGGGCGTTCGGTCCGGTAGACTCCGGCTGCCGCTTAGCTGTTGCGCGGATAAGGCGCCGCTTGGCTGCTGGCGCCGGCGGCGGCGCACATCCTCCGGTTCGCGGTGCGTCGGTGTAGGGATGCGGAGGCGGCGGCAGCTTCGGCGTCGAGAGTATGCTGTCGCGACCCCGGGCCTGGGATCTGGAGGCCGCTCGGGCTGTGTAGCGTTGGTGGTATAGTGGTGAGCATAGCTGCCTTCCAAGCAGTTGACCTGGGTTCGATTCCCGGCCAACGCAGCGGGCCGACCTTTTGCTGAGGTCCACCGCCCTCCCGGCAGGGGCGTTTGTGGGAGAGAGAGCTGGGAGAGTGGAGCCAGCCCGGTGGCCCGCGTCTTTTGGCGTGTGTGCGAGAAGCGACGGCGTGCACAGTGTTTTGACGGTGCTGAAAGTAAGACGGCACGCCTGGGCAGGCGGACTGATAGGGCCGGCGGGCGGCTGGACTTGCAAAGTCCGTGTGTTGGCATCAAGGGGGCGCGCGCGGGTGGCATGGAGGCGCTTTGTTTAGTGGGAGCAGGCGAGAGTGCGTCCCCGACGCTCCCTGGTGGTCTAGTGGTTAGGATTCGGCGCTCTCACCGCCGCGGCCCGGGTTCGATTCCCGATCAGGGAAGCCTTTCTACTTCCTCTCCGCCTGCCACCTACCGTTGTCCTCTCCCGCGACACTCCCACGCTTTTAATCTTCTCTTGCTAAGCGCTGCGCCAGAGCACCCTGGGACCCTGCACCTCCAGGCCAAGCACGATTCAGGCCACCTCCGCCAAACCCCGGGGCAAACCTTTTGGCCACAGTGGCAACCTCGAGCCGCTTCCATCATGAGCCGCGTGAGGCCTCCCATCCCCCGCCTCCCTCTCTCCTGAGGGGCTGTGGCTGCTGGACCTGGTGGCGGCGGTGATTCTACTGGGCTTGTGCTGGTTCTCCTGCTGTTGGTGGTGGTAGGAGGTGAGGTTGGATAGGGTGGGTGGGGGTCGCGGTGGGCGTCGGGGCGCGGGCCGGCAGCCGAAGTTGAGCCAGGAGTTCTGCCTCTGGGAGTGGGGTTATGGTGAGGGTTCAGGCTGATGTGGTGATGGTCTTGGGCAGGGCTGATGCTAAGGTGAATGGGGAAGAGGGTTTCAGGGGAGGATTGATGTTTGATGTGGTTGTGGCGGTGCAGTTCGAAACCTATTTCTGCTGAGGGACAAAAGATGAATAGAGATTACAGTGTGCCAGGAGCTTGTGGACTTCTATTGAACTCTTTTTTTTTTTTTTTTTTTTAATTTTATTTTATTTTTAAACTACAATATTGTATTAGTTTTGCCAAATATCGAAATGAATCCGCCACAGGTATACCTGTGTTCCCCATCATATTGAACTCTTAAGTTGATTGCATGGTACCCCCAATGAATTTGAAATTATTGTGCTGGATGTGGCAACTTCTGTAATCCTAGTTATGCGAATTAGTGTGATTTTCAGAGTGTGTATAGTGACTCAGACTCAGACAGTTGGATAGTTGGTGGTAGGTGACGAGATTGCTGATGCTGTTCTCAAATCTGATACAGTTTGCAAAATTCAATTTGTCATGAATGTGTCTGAATTTCCCGCCACTGTGACTACTACCTGCTTTTACTTTGGATGTCTGAACCATAGGTGCTGCCATTTTGACTCTTAAATACACTATACTCATCAATCGTGAACGTAGATATAGAAGGTATGTTTAATAAACCACAACAGCAACTGCTGTGATCAATAAAATTTAAGTTAGATTATGATTTTAAAGTTCCTTAAAACCAGATAGGTGATCTACATGTCAAAGGCATAGGAAGAGAAATACGGATTGGTTTCATTCATGGGAGCATAAACACCCTGCGGGAACTATAAGATAAAAGCGCACCTGTCACCCATACTTAATTACTCATGGCAAAATAGCAAACCAGTGCAATATAGACGAGTCTCTCAGGGTTGCAGTTCCCTAGGCCTCAAAAGTGGAGAAGGCGATGGCACCCCACTCCAGTACTCTTGCCTGGAAAATCCCATGGGCAGAGGAGCCTGGTGGGCTGCAATCCGTGGGGTTTCGAAGAGTCGGACACGACTGAGTGACTTCACTTTCACTTTTCACTTTCATGCACTGGAGAAGGAAATGGCAACCCACTCCAGTGTTCTTGCCTGGAGAATCCCAGGGACAGGGGAGCCTGGTGGGTTGCCGTCTATGGGGTCGCACAGAGTTAGACACGACTGAAGTGACTTAGCAGCAGGCCTCAAAACAGAAATTTCCAAGCAATGTTCCACTATATTCAAAGCCAATGCAATAAAGGAAAACACCCTTGTCAGGGCTCAAAGGCCATGGATGTCTTAACCACCCAATCCTAGTACTGATACACATAGACATACTTAAAAACAACAAATATGTTTCCACCAACAAAAGATCAGACAAGCTGTAGCCCCCAAATTCCACTTCCAGTGCCAGATGGAGACTTCCAGATTGGCCTGGCTCCTGAAAGAGAATGAATCTAGAGTGTCTCATAATCAGTCCTGAATGGTTCAGTCCCTGAAAGGGAAGTGAGCCCAGATGGTGCAGGTAGAATTTTCCCATCCTGCACAAGCCAGAGTGGCTCTTCCCAATTCAATCAACACACACAAAAACACCAACAACTAACACGGTATGGTCACAGAGACAGAAAATCAGAAGAGGTATAGTCCAAAATTTTACTCCCAGTGCCAGATGGAGGTCTCCAAACAGATTGGCCCAGCTCTTGAAAGAAAGATCCAGAGTGGCTTGCAATGAGCCTGCTCTTGGGTGGCCTCAGCCTTCAATGTCTTGGAGCAAGGCTTGGGCTCCCAGCCAGAGACTGAGCTGAGTCATAGCAGTGAAAGCACCAGATCCTAGCCACTAGACCAGTGGTCAGTGACAAGGGCCCTGGCCCTTTGGCTTTGCAGAAAAGAATATGCCTCCTGCCTTAAGCCCAGATTGGCTCACAGTGAGCCCAAAGTGGCTCAGTCCTTGCAAGGCAATGAGCCTGGATAGAATAGAGAGAAAATTTCAGCCTGCACAAACTGGAGCAAATCACCCCCAAGTGATGCAGAATATGGATTGTAGCTCAGGACATTTCTTGGTTCCAAAAAGCCTCATGCTGTGGTGGCTGGGGCCTGTCAGGAAGAGTCCCTTTATCTTCCCCAGAGTAAAATGAGCTCCTGCAGCAGCTGCTGCTGCTAAGTCACTTCAGTTGTGTCCCACTCTGTGCGACCCCATAGACGGCAGCCCACCAGGCTCTGCCGTCCCTGGGATTCTCCAGGTAAGAACACTGGAGTGGGTTGCCATTTCCTTCTCCAATGCATGAAAGTGAAAAGTGAAAGTGAAGTTGCTCAGTCGTGTCTGACTCCTAGCTACCCCATGGACTGCAGCCCACCAGGCTCCTCTATCCATGGTATTTGCCAGGCAAGAGTACTGGAGTGGGTTGCCAAGAGGCTGCTCCTGGCTGGAGTCAGTCTGCCATGGACACAGACTCCTGACTGGGTCACCAAACTCAACTTTGTGTGCCTAACAGTAAGGCCAAACAAACGAAAACATCAGAGTTTGGAGCAGAGAAAATTTTATTGCAGGGCCAAGCAAGGAGATTGAGTGGCTTGTGCTCATAAAAAGAGGAACTCTCATTTAGTTTTGGGGGAGAATTTTTATGGGCAAAATTTAGAGTGAGGGCTGAAGGGTGTATGACTTCTAATTGGGTGATGGTGAGGAAACCAGGTGGTATTCCAGTAATCAAGGGCTCAATCTGAAGTTACCATCCTTTACCTGAGTGAGGACCTTAGTTTCTGCAGAACTGAAAGGTATTGTTATGTATAATCCTTCAGGAGGAACCAGGACCTTGCCCAGTAGATGCCTTGACTTGACTGCTTGACTGTTTCTCCTTTGTTTCTGCATTCCCTCACTTCCCTGATTAGGAAGTGTTTCAATTTGCTCTTTGGAATCAGTGTAGAAGGCTGAAGCCTTTTTTTTCTGAAAACAAGAAAGGGAAGCAGAAAATATCTGCACTCCAGAGGGCCCCACATGGTCCTGTTCATTTCAGTTTTCTTTTAGAAACATCTCCTTGTAATTTGTTCTTTCTTTATCTTTTCTCAGCTGTGATGGGAAAGAGAGATATGTTTTTGTTTTATCAGTTCAGTTCAGTTGCTCAGTCATATCCGACTCCTTGCGACCCCATGAATCGCAGCATGCCAGGCCTCCCTGTCCATCACCAACTCCCGGACTTTACTTAAACTCATGTCCATCGAGTCAGTGATGCCATCCAGCCATCTCATCCTCTGTCGTCCCCTTCTGCTCCTGCCCCCTATCCCTCCCAGCATCAGAGTCTTTTTCAATGAGTCAACTCTTCGCATGAGGTGGCCAAAGTACTGGAGTTTCAGCTTTAGCATCAGTCCTTTCAAAGAACACCCAGGACTGATCTCCTTTAGGATGGACTGGTTGGATCTCCTTGCAGTCCAAGGGACTCTCAAGAGTCTTCTCCAACACCACAGTTCAAAAGCATCAATTCTTCAGCGCTCAGCCTTCTTCACAGTCCAACTCTCACATCCATACATGACCACTGGAAAAACCATAGCCTTGACTAGATGGACCTTTGTTGGCAAAGTAATGTCTCTGCTTCTTAATATGCTGTCTAGGTTGGTCATAACTTTCCTTCAGAAGGAAAAATAGTTTTCCCTCTATTCTTCTAGGGTCTTGGCTGAGATGACCCTCCTCCGTCTGCCTTATAATAAAACATTAATGGAGGACTTCTCTGGTGGTCCGTTTGTTAAGAACATGCCTGCCAATGCAGGCCTGGAGAAGGAAATGGCAACCCACTTCAGTACTCTTGCCTGGAGAATCCCATGGAGGGAGGAGCCTGGTAGGCTGCAGTCCATGGGGTCACAAAGAGTCAGACACGACTGAGCAACTTCACTTTCTTTCACTTTCTTTGCCAATGCAGGGGACATGGGTTCAATCCCTGGTCCAGGAAGATGCCACATGCTTTGGGTCAACTAAGCTTGTATGCCACAGCTACTGAGCCCATGCATTGAAATTACTGAAGGCTGTGCACTCTAGAGCTCCTGCTCTGCCACAGGAGAAGCCATGCGAATGAGAAGCAGGCGCCCTGCAACTAGAGCATAGTCCCTGCTAACCACAACTAGAGAAAGCCCACACACAGTGATGAAGACCCAGTGCAGCCAAAGTTAATTTTATATAGGAGGTATACATATTATTAAAGTTGTTTGTTTTCCTCCATCAATTTTTTTTAAAATTTATTTTTGGTTGTACTGGGTCTTCATTGCAGTATGTGGGCTTTCTCTAGTCGTGGTGAGTGGGGGTAACCCTAGTTGCAGTGCATGGGCTGCTCAACTCGGGGAGATGGTGAGGGACAGGAAGGCTCAGCGTGCTGCGGTGCGTGGGGTCTCAAACAGTCAGACTCAACTGGGTGACTGAACAACAACCACACACCTCCTGTATACATAAGAGATACCCAGGAAAGCTGAATGGCTCCCTGAAATGGCTCAAGTCATTACCTTAAATACTGCTGCTGCTGCTGCTGCTGCTAAGTCGCTTCAGTCGTGTCCGACTCTGTGCGACCCCATAGATGGCAGCCCACCAGGCTCCCCCATCCCTGGGATTCTCCAGGCAAGAACACTGGAGTGGGTTGCCATTTCCTTCTCCAGTGCATGAAAGTGAAAAGTGAAAGTGAAGTTGCTCAGTCGTGTCCGACTCTTAGCAACCCCATGGACTGCGGCCCACCAGGCTCCTCTGTCCATGGGATTTTCCAGGCAAGAGTACTGGAGTAGGGTGCCATTGCCTTCTCTGACCTATATTCTGCTAAAAACAGAAGAAAGATTTTGGAAGTGGGGGAGTGAGTTATGGCAAGTTATTAGGAAAAGTGCATTAAAGGGTAAGATTATTATTGCAGGTTTTAGTCTGTGCCTTCTGCAGAGATAATAATTTCTTATGATTTAGGGTGATTCTTCTCTTCCTGGTATGTATAGCGATATATCTGTACAAATGGGGATTTCCTTTCTAAATGTAACTTTCCCTTACACAGAGAAAATTCTGCTTAGTTTTCAGAGCTTTTCTAGTGTCTGCTGTTTCAAGCAGCTCAAGATAATCCTTATGACAGTGAGGCATATTTTGGGGTGGTATATTCTGCTTCCCTTCTCAACCAGTAACAAAGAGACACTTAGGTGAGAGAGCTAATTCTTAGGTAGGTTGATAAGGAAACCAGGGCCCTCAAGGAGGAGGAAGGGATAAACTTTTTCTTCTACATTCCTACATCTTAGTCACATAAGATGTTTTTTCTTAAGCTCTGAGTTGTTATGGCAACAATCTATTTTGCCTTAAACTAACTTTCTTTAAGCTCAGAGCTAATGATTACACAATAAAACAACACATCTTGCTCAAGTTATGTTTTTCCTTAAGCTCTGTACTAATGATTATGTAACAACAATGTATCTTTCTTGAGGACATGTTTCTCCTTCTTCACAGAAGTCTTCTGACTAATCCTATTATCTTAAGATGTATGTTGTGGGAGTGGGTCTGTTAAGACCTTTACAAACTTGAGACATTCTTTTGATCTATTGCTAGTAACCAATTGAAAAAGTATATAGATCCCTTGCTGAGTCTGCCCCCTTCTGATGTCTATGTCAGAAGCTTTCTCTGTCCCCTTTTCACCTTAATAAATCTTTTGCTGCACGAAGCTCTGAGTGAGTGAAGCTGCATCTTTGGTCCTGAAGCTAAATTCTCTCCTTTTGAGATCATAAATCCAACCTTGTTCACCATAAGCTGTCACTAGGCTTTTCTAAAATAATGCAAATACTTAAGCTATAGCCAATCAAATAATTTCCTTGCTTTGCTTCCATCTTTTATCTAAAGCAGTCTTTCTCCCAGTTCCTATTGGTGGACCACTCAATCACTTCTGTGGAGCCCTACACCAAAGTCATAGGTGTGGGGCCCTGAACCAAGGTCACAGGACAAAAATCCCTGGAAGTGACCAAGCCCCATAGGAACTGTTGCCATGAGCCTTCGGGTCTAAACCAGTCAGTTTCCTGACTCCATATTAGGTAAAATACCCACCCTATTACCCATCCTGTAGCATCCTCTGTGCATGCGTGCTCAGTCACTTCAGTTGTGTCTAACTCTTTGCAACCCTATGGACTGTAGCCTGAAAGGCTCCTCTCTTCATAGAATTCTCCAGAATGGAGAATACTGGAGTTGGTTCCTGTTCCCTCCTCCAGGGGCTCTTCCTGACCCAGAGGTCAAACCTAGGTCTGCATTGCAGGCAGATTCTTTTTACTACCGAGCCACCGGGGAAGCCCATAACACCCTAACCAGTTACCTAATGCCACCATTCCAGTAGGAATTTTCTCTGTCTTGAGGCTATAAAAATTGGCTACTAGCCTGCGAAAGGTTCAGATTTCCCTTGCAGCTCTAACAGTGTCTCCTACTGTAATAAATGTTATTCTCCTCTCATTCTGCCTTATGTTTGGAAATTCTTTTCCAACCCATGCACAGACCACACTATTCTGGTGGCCTATACAGGGATTTGGGGTCTCTTCCATCACCTGTTCTTTTTCAGAGGAGCCCTCTGTGAGCAAGCAAGAGCCTGTGGCAGCAATTGAGGACCTCTGGCCAGGGTTACCATCTGGTGTATTCCAAAGGCCCTACAGCCGACTGTGCCCCAGTAGCTACCACCCAAATAGGTGAGGGTCTCACTTTTTGACTTCTTTCCAAATGATGACTAGGCCAATCAATATTGTGCAGGCATGGGTCAGACACTTAAGAGACCTTAGGGTGTCTGCCACTTGAAAGTTCCCTTGAAGGATAAGGGAGTTATGGGATGGACCAGACCACAAGGGCATCCACCCTCAACAAAACAACTTGCGTGCTCCATGTCAGGCACATATTACTTCGAGCAAAACAGAGCCCATTGTCCCCTGGCCACTGCCTCCCCAACAGGATTATAAGGTGGAATCCCCAGCCTGTCTTCCCTATCACTTTCACTTCTTTTCCTTTCCATCTGGGTTGATTTAAGGAGCCTAAGGGTTGCCTGTGAGCCATCCCAAGAGTGCCTTCCACATTTCAGGGAAGTGCCAAATGGTGAGTTACCCAGTTGCTCCCAGGAATCTCTGTCTTTCCCTGCCTGGGTCACATGGTTCTTTAGCTTGTAGGTTCTCAAGAAGCAACTCTTAGGATGATTGGCTGTTTTGTGCCATTAGTCACATGGAGAGATCACTGGGACAAAGGTATGCCTTTCTGTAAGCTGGTGACTAAGTACTTGCAGTCTATGGCATGTAGGCTAAGAATGGTATATCCTAGGAGCCTCTCAGACACACCCCTTGGCTACATCCTCAGGAACTGAAAAAATTTGATCTTGAAAATCTCAAAAAGGACTGGCCCCAATATAAATTGGAGGACCAAAAAAAAAAAAAAAATGCCCTCCGAATGGCACACCAGATTGTAGCACAATCCTTCAACTTAATCTCTTTTGCCACAAGCAGGAAAGGACTCAGAGGTTCCTGATGTTCAGTCCTTCACAGCCCTTAGTCAGAATTCAGATTTGAGGGACTCATGCCACATGTATCTTTCTGTTGTTGCCTTTTCCCCCATCCCTCTCTGTCTCCTGCTCCATCAGATTGCCTAGATGACCTCTACTTGACCTTTCCTATCCATGTGCACATGTGCTAAGTCACTTTAGTCGTGTCCGACTCTTTGCAACCCTATGGACTGTAGCCTGCCAGGCTTCTCTGTCTGTGGGATTCCCCAGGCAAGAATCCTGGAGTGGGCTGCCGTGCCCTCCTCCATTCGTATCCATATTTGATCTCTGTTGTCAGAGACAAGGAAAGGATTCTGAAGTTCCCTTTGGTCTAGGACTTTCTCCTATGATCAAACGCCTGAGGGATCAAAAAACTCTCCTAACATTCTAAAGAAGCCCCTTCTAACTACTGCTATCTCTCAGGGTGGGAAGGGACCAAACTTCCCCCAACCCCTCCAGATTCTTCTGATTAAATGGAAGACCTCACCTCCCCAGAGGGTCAATCTCTGCTGGGACAACATCTTATCAGTCAGTCTGCCCCTGTTATCAGAGCCGATTTGAGTACTATCTAAATTTTAGCTCTGAGTCCATAACCACAGAAAGAAAAAGACAATATGACCATGATATTAGACCCTGGAGAAAACTGATTAAAATGAAACCTTTCTGAAATTACAAAACTGTTCTTGCATATTCAACTAGAGAAAGTTAGCTTGTTAAGCAAAAATATGCCTAGGAGAAAGCTTGAAGTTAACTTATCATGTCCTTTGCCTGAGACTTCAGCATTGGGCAAATTAGAACCTCAAGCCAAAAAAGTGGGGGAAGGTAAAGAGACAGTACATCTCAAGTGGAAAATTATGAGATCTCTCTGTATTTATTGTATGTCTCTGTGTGTGTCTTTGTCTTTGGGCAATATTGCTGAAGTTAATTTGTAAATGAGCTCTGATTTAACTGGCCTAAATAAAAGTAAGTGCTTACAAATAAAACAATTCTAAATACAAAAGAAATTAAGCTAAATGAATTTCAGGTTTGTGCAAACTGGGAGAAATTCAGTATTAAATTAATATCTGCTATTAATGCTTGTTTGTTAACCTAATCATTCATAATGATCTGGTATGTCCTGGTGAAATATCAGTCCTAATTCTAGTTATTATCTAAGTGTTGCATATCACAGCAGTAACCGAGTTACTTTTTTAAAAACAAATTTTTTTATGGGGACCATTTTAAAGTCTTTATTGAATCTGTTACAATATTTCTTCTGTTTTATATTTCAGTTTTTTGGCCAGGAGGCATGTGGAATCTTAGCTCCCTGAGCAGAGATCAAACCTGCACCCCCTACATTGGAAGGTGAAGTCTTAACCCCTTTACCACCAAGGAAGTTCCCAAGTTACTTTTTTTCAGTTGCATTGTAGTCAGATTTTAAATGTGCCTTCTTGTCATCATAGAAAACTATGGTTTCACTCTGATGCCTTTCCAAAAAAAAAAAAATATATATATATATATATATATTTATATATTACCTCTTCAAGATTTACAGAAAGGACTTTCTAAGGTTAAATTAATAGTAAGCTGGTTCAGTTCAGTTCAGTTGCTCAGTCGTGTCCGACTCTTTGCGACCCCATGAATCGCAGCACGATAGGCCTCCCTGTCCATCACCAACTCCCGGAGTTCACTCAAACTCATGTCCATTGAGTCGGTGATGCCATCCAGCCATCTCATCCTCTGTTGTCCCCTTCTCCTCCTGCCCCCAATCCCTCCCAGCATCAGAGTCTTTTCCAATGAGTCAACTCTTCACATGAGGTGGCCAAAGTATTGGAGTTTTAGCTTTAGCATCTTTCCTTCCAAAGAACACCCAGGGCTGATCTTCAGAATGGACTGGTTGGATCTCCTTGCAGTCCAAGGGACTCTCAAGAGTCTTCTCCAACACCACAGTTCAAAAGCATCAATTCTTCGGTGCTCAGCCTTCTTCACAGTCCAACTGTCACATCCATACATGACCACTGGAAAAACCATAGCCTTGACTAGACGGACCTTTGTTGGCAAAGTAATGTCTCTGCTTTTTAATATGCTATCGAGGTTGGTCATAACTTTCCTTCCGAGGAGTAAGCATCTTTTAATTTCATCACTGCAATCACCATCTGCAGTGATTTTGGAGCCCCCAAAAATAAAGTCTGACACTGTTTCCACTGCTTCCCCATCTATTTCCCATGAAGTGATGGGACCAGATGCCATGATCTTCGTTTTCTGAATGTTGAGCTTTAAGCCAACTTTTTCACTCTCCTCTTTCACTTTCATCAAGAGGCTTTTTAGTTCCTGTTCACTTTCTGCCATAAGGGTGATGTCATCTGCATATCTGAGGTTATTGATATTTCTCCTGGCAATCTTGATTCCACCTTGTGCTTCTTCCAGCCCAGCGTTTCTTATGATGTACTCTGCATATAAGTTAAATAAGCAGGGTGACAATATACAGCCTTGAATCTGGTATCAGACTGGAATTTGGTTTTCTTTCTCTGTTAAGAGAACAAAGTTTACTTGGAATGTGGCTTTTGATAACAGACTATGTGAATTTTTTTGCCTTTAAATAATTTATATTTGTTTCTAAAACATTTTGTTGCTTTGGTAAAGTAAATAAATATTATTTCACAATTATCTATGAAGATTATGGTACATGTAGATAAAACTCATTCTGATTCTACAAAAAATTAACCCCTCATTGTCAGACTTTTGCTATCCTGATGTCCTTAAAACTTGACAATAGTCTACTCCTAAATCAGGGAATTTAAAATGGGTAAATAATAGCTGTAAATCAAACGATCAGAGCTTTGGAAATCCAACAAGGCCACTTGGCTTTTCCCAGCTCCCTGCAAAACCTCATTTTTATTTGATGGGTTAAACCCTTTTCTGGCTGTGGTGTTAATGCCCTCACAATGAAAAAGAAATTATGTTTCACTGAATATTAAATTCTAGTTTTGTTAACTAAAGTCTGTGTTTACTATGACTCATTTCTGAGATAACTGTTATGTTATATTGCTAAAAGGTTTATTTAAACTATTAAAAGAGACACTCTAAATTTGTTTCTAAAGCATATCTCAATAATCAGTCTTTGGATAAAGACCAGATGCTCCATGATCTACAACCAGGAAATTAACACCAGGCTACAGCCATTTAACAAGCTGTCAGATGGCCTGGGGATGTAATGGACTATGCTTAATGGAAGTTCTTGACTTAAATTCTTACTTTTGACATTACTAATAACAGCTAGCTATATTATTTTCTATGTCACCTGTTTCATAAGATTGTTTTTTACATTACCAAATATGTGACTGAGTGTCTGATAAAATGCTGATATATACTTTTATATGAGATCAGACATGGGAAGAAGCAACAAAAGGGAATATTTTCCTGGACCAAGAGGCTAGTAACATAAGTGTGGTCCAGAGACTTTTGCTACTTGCCTGGTAGCCTGGCAAGACCCTGGCCTGGTCCAATAACAGCACACTGAGAGGCCTATCAACAAAAGCTTCAACAGAACTGGGAATGAGCTTTCCTAGCTTTCCTAGCACCATGGGACACAATGGCCATGAAATGCCCCCAAACCAGGGTCAAATTTATGACCCAAAGGGGTTCTGCCAACTGGAAATTGCACTTGCCATTTGCCTCTACAAAGATTAATTCATGACTCCCGCAAGCTGCTGACCTTCAGGGTCAGCTGAAAGGAGTTCAGGGTGGTGATCAGAGGCACGGGGAAAAACCGGAAGAACAGGCCTTCAGACAGTCAGACGTTTTCAGGTAAAGAATTTTATGAACCCAAATTCTTGCATCTTCTCATACCTAGATAGAAACACTAACCTCACAGACTGAGTTCTGGTCCTAGTTCTCCTGGCCAGCCCCTCTTCTATACCCTGGCGGCTTTTCTACTTCTGTTAATCTTTGGCCCATGTATCTTTAACCTTCTTATTAAGTTTCTTTCTTCTAGAATACAACAAATAAATCACCAAGTGGTAGATAAGACAGGAATATCACTCTGCCAACACCCAGACAATGCTGGAACAAGCTGCCTTATCATTTCTTGGACTCTCATCTCCCTCCATAATTGCACCCTGACAGAAAGTGGGCATTGGAACCCAGGACCCTATGACACCACTGCCCAGTTTGAAGAAGTCAGAGAGGTCATCACCTCTCTCCCCAGTAAGTCTGGGTCCCCAGACTGAGTCCCCATGGTCTATCCCATAGGTAGACAGTTACAGTCATGAGCAGGCTGTTAAGGGGCCAAAGATTTGGCCCACAAGTAGAAAGAGGGGGTAATGTGGAACCCTATACCAAAGTTACAGGTGTGGAGCCCTGTACCAAGGTCACAGGATAAAAATCTCTGGGACTGACCAAGCCCCATAGCAACTATTGCCATTAGCCTCCGAATCTAAACCAGCCAGTTCCCTGACCCCACATTAGGTAAAATATCCACTCTATTACCCACCCTACAGCATCCTAACCAATCATCTATGGCCACCATTCCAGTAGGGATTTTCTCTATTTTGAGGCTATAAAAATTGGCGACTAGCCTGTGAAAGGGTTCAGCTCTCCCTTGAGCTGTCCTGCTGTTTTAACAGTGCCTCTCACTCAAGCTTTACTCTCGTCTCATTCTGCCTATGTCTGGAAATTCTTTTCCAACCTGTGTATGGACCATGACCACTTCCAATTTGGTGCTGCCCAGTTGGAACTGATTATTGCTCAAATGAACTCTTAAAATTTTTAAAAATATGCCCCGGTTTATCTTTTAACAGTTTCTTTTTGTGCAAATGAGGGTGTAGGGCTTCAGAAAGAGTCTCCCTCAAAATGCCATTTTTGTGTGAGAATTATTTTAAGCTAAAGGCAATGGAAATCAAGCCGGACTCTGCTGAGCCCTTCCCATGTCTGGTGGCCTGAGCCTGCAGTAGCTTGAAGCAGGATTTCAGTCCCTGGGAGGCTGAAGTCAGGTTGTGGCAGTGAGAGCACTGAGCCCTAGCCACTAGACTGCGAGGGACAGTGACCTGTGACAAAGCCTCTGGCCTGAGGGCTTTGTAGAAATGAATTCCCACAAAGATATGGAAATAGTGTAACAGGTAAAACATTTATTAGGAGGGAAAGTGGCACGTGTGAATGGGCACACAAGGGCAGACTCAGAGAGAGAGAGCATCATGGACCTGTGGTAGTTTGAATCACTTATATTGGGCGAATTTTCTGAGTTTCCTTTGACCAATCATCTTGCTTTGCCTGAGTCCCTATTTGGTTTATCTCAGGGTCCTCCTGTGTGTGTAGACATATCTCTTAGCCAAGATGAATTCTATTGAAGAGACCTATGGGTAGGTTGACATCACCTACTATGGGGTGGTGCCCCCTCCGTTTCTGACCTTCACGAGGCTTTCTGCACGTGTGTAGTCCAGACCATCTCCTTGACTTTGAGAATGAGGAAAATGTGGTCTCTGTCTTTAAATCCGAGCAGGGCTCAGCTTCCATTATAATCCTCCTGCTATTATCTTCATCTAAGAGTATCCATAGGTACTGAGAAGACTCCAGTTTCTCAGCCTGGGGTCCACTATCTCCTGTCTCACTCCTGGGTAAATAAGCTTTTCCATGTTCCTTGTGTTTTATTTTTAGGGAAAAGGCTTCAGCCACCTAGAACTTCTCTTGTTCCAAACGGCAGATGCATGCAGTTTCTAATTAGGGAAGAAGTGAGGGAATGCAGAAGCAAAGGAAACGCTGTCAAGAAACAATAATATAGTGATATAACACAGAGTCTAGTTCCTCCTCAAGGGATATACATAGCAATATGACACATATCTTTAAGTTCTGCAAAAACCAATGCTGAAAAATTGGCCTCTGTGCACCAGTGCTGAATCAAATCTCAAAGAGAATTTGGGGTGAAGTAGGAAAGAATAACTATTGCTTTACTGGGCAAAGGGGAACACAGCAGGCTTGTGCCCTGAAAAACTGTGTTCCAATCTAGGAAGATTTGTTCAGGAGTTTTACAGGAATGGTTCAAAGGCAGGGTTGTTGATAAAATTAGGGTGTGTGCAGGGCCTTCAGTCCTTTAGTCTGGCCTGAAGTAGCTCTGGTTCTCAAGGATATCAAACCCTAACCTCTCTGGAATGAGTTTTGCTTCATTAGGAGTTCATATTCCACATGTTAGAGGTTTTAGTTTTGTAGAAGAGCTTAGAAAGTTATGTATATCCCTGGAAGCAGAACCAGGACCCTGCTCCAAGGCCATACTCTTGTTTCTTGGCTGCTCCTCTCTTGACTTGTCTCTGTATCCCCTCGCTTCCCTGATTAGCAACTGTTTGACTCTGCCTTTTGGGACACAGGGAAGGTGCTGAATGTGGAGTCTACTCCCTGCAACAAGGAGCAGAGGGCCCTGAAAAGCTTCTGTGCCCATGAGCCCCACAGGGTCCTGCTTGGTTTCAAAACTAAGCCCCCCTTCACCCCACGCTCTGCTCTAGGTGGAGGACGGTGACTTCATGCTGAGCACTGGGTTCCTGGAAGACTGTCCTATTACCTCACCATCCACCAATCAGAAGAAAGTCATACACCATGCAGCTCTCACCCCAAATTTTCCTTACAAGAACTTTTTCTCCCAAACTGAAATCAGACGTCCCAGTAGGTCCTATTCTGTGGGTAAGATATGCTAGCTAAAGCTGAGTTGGAGAATTGTGATTGGTGGGTGTTAGGTTGCCTGCACGGGGCTTTCTGTTAGTTCAGGCTGACTTAGATTTACATGTGAAGTGTTATGGGCTGGGCCTGCAGTACGGAGGGCAGTCTCCTCCTGAAGGATCCTGATATGTAGATTAATTTGACTGATTCCACTCCCCTTTGATCATACTTCCAGTTGTATTGAGTGTATTGATCAAAGTTAAAGTATTGGCACAACTCTGAGCTCCCATAGAATCATATTGGCTCTCTGATTGGAATCTATAGGTTAGAATATTGAGGTCTCAGTCCCATAACTGGCAATTTTCTTCATCCTATCTTTGGCATTCTAAGTGAAGGTAGATCATTTGTCTGGTCTCCTGCAGCTGCGCCCGTGCCTTTAAGAGAAAATGCACGAGCACGAGGGAGACTATCAAAAAGATTATAAGCAGAATAATTCCCAACATTTGCAGAGCGCTCAAACACCACAGTCCCCTGGCCCAAAACAACTTAGATCAAATAGATCAAAGAAAGGCTGAATCAAAGGAGACACTTTACTAAGCAAAGTGACTTTTTCAGTTATCCCAGGTAACTGAGTTTCAACTTCCCCAGAAGTGTTAATCCAAGTACAGCAAGTGGTGTTGGCAATGGCACAGACACTTCTTGCTCCTCTAAAAGATATCAAGGGCTATCCTATTTCAAGAACAACATTGGCCAGAGAATCCAGGGATTTTGGTTGGGCAGCTATTGTTTTAACATTAGATTTCTATGATATCTTCAAGAGTTAAGGGTAGGTTCCTAATCACAGCCTCATTTACACTGACTCCTAGCCTAGGAAATAGGGATCTGCCTAAGGAAGAAAAATTTTTTTAATTAATTAATTTATTTTAATTGGAGGCTAATTACTTTGTAATATTGTAGCGGTTTTTGCCATACATTGACATGAATTAGCCATGGGTGCACATGTGTTCCCCATCCTGAACTGCCCTCCCACCTCCCTCCCCATCCCATCCCTCAGGGTCATCCCAGTGCACCAGCCCCGAGCACCCTGTCTCATGCATCGAACCTGGACTGGTGATCTGTTTCACATATGGTAATACACATGTTTCAATGCTATTCTCTCAAATCATCCCACCCTTGCCTTCTCCCACAGAGTCCAAAAGTCTGTTCTTTACATCTGTGTCTCTTTTGCTATCTCTCATATAGGGTCATCATTACCATCTTTCTAAATTCTATATATATGCGTTAATATACTGTATTGGTGTTTTTCTTTTTGACTTACTTCACTCTGTATAATAGGCTCCAGTTTCATCCACCTCATTAGAACTGATTCAAATGCATTCTTTTTAATAGCTGAGTAATACTCCATTGTGTGTATGTACCACAGCGTTCTTATCCATTCATCTACTGATGGACATCTAGGTTGCTTCCATGTCCTGGCTATTGTAAACAGTGCTTCGATGAACATTGGGGTACACGTGTCTCTTTCAATTCTAGTTTCCTCAGTGTGTATGCCCAGCAGTGGGATTGCTGGGTCATATGGCAGTTCTGTTTCCAGTTTTTTAAGGAATCTAAAGGAAGAAAAATTTGAATTGTGGATGCCTCCTGGTAATTCCCATTTGATCTGTAATGTAAATAGATAGGTGCAACCCAGTGTGATGCCTTGGTTTGATTGTGGACCATCAGAGACATGGTTAGCTCAGACCACAGCTTCCCACCATTTCCCAATTATTTAAACATTGAGTTTCCCATGTGTGAAGGGCACTATCATCCATGCTGCTGCTACTGCTGCTAAGTCACTTCAGTCGTGTCCGACTCTGTGCGACCCCATAGACGGCAGCCCACCTGGCTTCCCCGTCCCTGGGATTCTCCAGGCAAGAACACTGGAGTGGGTTGCCATTTCCTTCTCCAATGCACAAAAGTGAAAAGTGAAAAGTGAAAGTGAAGTTGCTCAGTTGTGTCCGACTCTTAGCGACCCCATGGACTGCAGCCTATCAGGCTCCTCCATCCATGGGATTCTCCAGGCAAGAGTACTGGAGTGGGGTGCCATTGCCTTCTCCGACTATCATCCATAGACAAAGATAAACCTGGGAACAGTACAGGTGTCCTACCAAAGGAAATATTCCCATGGTGGAGAATGCTGGAATAGAAGTGCAGAGAGGTCAGATAATTTATGACTAAAGAGTTAAGGGTCTGTACATTGCACAGAGTATTCTGATTTCTCTTTGTAGAGTTGTCAACTGGAAGCAGAGAAATTGACTTGCAGAGTCAGGGTTAAGAGTCGGGGCTTCATTTGGTCCAGAGAAACTGAGGCATTGGAAATCAGGGAGAAGTTTGTAACAGGCAGAACTACAGGATTACCAGTATCATAGTAATTGTTGCTTTGGTGGCAAATTTAATTGTGGGGAGCGAGCTCCACCCCTGGCAAAGGTCTTGAGAAAGGAGGCTTGGCATACGCAAAGGCGGGATCAAGCCTCAGGAGTCTCCCTGGAAATTCTCGAGCATTTACACCCCAAACCAGAGTCTGCCTACTTTCTGCTTTGTGCCTTCACCTATACCTCTGACTTTACGGGGGGGGGGGGGGGGAGGGCTGTCCCCACTACCTCTCTCTGAAAAAAAGAGTTAGCTTACAGCTCCAGTTAATAATTCCTGGTTGTGACAGTGTTTAACCTACAAACTCCTTTGGAAATCCTCTAGCCTGCCTGAATAGGTTTTTCCGGTCACACGTGATTGTTCAGAGCCTCCCAACTGTGAGAGGCATGAGATGTTCTAAACTGTCTAAATACAGATTCCTTTGAGCAGTTAAAAGATTGATTAGAAATTGTATTGGTGAAGGGTTTTTCACTTGTTGGGCCAATGTTTGCTGCTAAGTCTCCATATCCCTTATCTGCTGTGTCCCTGGCAGTGTATTGATTAATATAATTGGTGTAAGTAGTAGCTTTAATGTTTGTAACCTGGGACCCTTGAGTTAATTCTTTTTCTCGTTATAGCCCACCACACCTTTGCTCTGTAGGAAAGCAACCTTATCTAATGCTTTTGGAGGGTGGCGCTTGACTTATCACCTTTAGAGAAAAATAAGTTTTCTGAAGAAAGGGTCTTAAAATGTTAACAGGCCTCCGGGCCAGAAGATGATGCAAATCACCTAAGCTTTTGCATATGATAAGTTTGCAGGAAGAAAGCCTGGCTTGCTGCATGACTCTACCCCTTCCCCCATTATCCTCTATGCATAACTTAAGGTATAAAAACTACTTTGGAAAATAAAGTGCGGGCCTTGTTCACCGAAACTTGGTCTCACCATGTCGTTCTTTCTCTTACCTTCTGGCTGAATTATTCAGCCTCTTTTCTCCACTGAATTTCCTCACTGAGCTATCCTTATTCCATTACTCTTTATATCTTTAATTAAAGTTTAATTAAGCAGTTGTTTCCTGATCCTCGCCGACGCCGTCCCCGCTTCGAATTCCCTGGATCCACCGGGGCTGGACCCCGGCATTTAATAATCAGGTAAGTCTCCTCTTTTGCAAGAGCCCCAGAAATACAGATGATAGCTTTATCTTTACAAGTGACAAGAAGGAAAGAAGAATGGTGAAGCAGGTACAAAGAGGAGAGGGTGTTTCATGATGAGAGTCAAAGGGACTAGGATTCTTGCCTGTTAGTGTCTTGGGTGCAAGCAGTCTACCTAATGATGTCAATAGCTTCTCATTCTAGTAAGCTTGATTGTGAGTTCTCCACCATTTGTACAGAACCAGATGCCAGGTGGACCCTTTTTCAGTTGTGAAATGTATATGCAAGGTTTTGATGTCAAAAGCTCAGCTTCTCTGTACACCTGTGCTGAATCAAATCTTGGAGACAGAGTTTTGGATGAAGCAGAAAAGACTAGCTTTTTTGCTTTGCCAGGTGAAGGGGGCCACAGCAGGCTAATGCCTTCAAAACCATGTGTCTCAACCTGGGGAAGATAGTGAGAAGTTTTATAGTAATTGTTCAAAGAGAGTGTGATTAGCTCGTGCACATTCTTCTGATGGGTTGGTGGTGATGTAAGTAGGAGTTAATATCAACCTTCATGGTCTGGGGTCTACATGCTTGTGGGCAGCATGCCATCTTTAATCACTAACTTCTCCCACCGGGAGGGGGTTTCAGTATCTGCAAAATAGTTCAAAGATATTGTTGTGTGTATCCATTGATGGGAAATAGGACCTTGCCCCAAGGCCACTCTGGACTGGTTTTTCCCTGGTTTTGCATCCCCTCCTTTCCCTAATTAACAATGGCTTGTATATGCCCACTGGAACTCGGGGAAGGTCCTGGAGTCTGAATGAAGGCTGTTTACTGTAAGCAAAGAAATGGGGCCACAAAGGCCTTGTGCCCAGGAGCCCCAAAGGGCCCTGCACAGTATCAGTTTGCCGCCGGTGATTTGGCAGCAGTGTGCTGCTGCTGCTAAGTTACTTCAGTCTTGTCTGACTCTGTGCAACCCCATAGATGGCAGCCCACTAGGCTCCTCCATCCCTGCGATTCTCCAGGCAAGAACACTGGAGTGGGTTGCCATTGCCGTCTCCAATGCATGCATGCATGCTAAGTCGCTTCAGTAGTGTCTGACTCTATGTGACCCTATGGACAGCAGCCCACCAGGCTCCTCTGTCCACAAGATTCTCCAGGCAAGAATACTGGAGTGGGTTACCATTTCCTTCTCCAGGCAGCAGTGTGAGTGGTCAACAATTTTTCACAGGGCCTTTCCATGAATCTCATTTTGCAAAAGCATCAAAGTAAAATAATAACTGTCTGTCAATGACAGAAGACTTTAATGCCCATGGATACAAATCTGATGAGAGTTCATCTCATAAGGAAATATAGTTAATTCTATGCTGCGGCTGCTAAGTCACGTCAGTTGTGTCCGACTCTGTGCGACCCCATAGATGGCAGCCCACCAGGTTCCTGTCCCTGGGGTTCTCCAGGCAAGAATACTGGAGTGGGTTGCCATTGCCTTCTCCAGTTAATTCTATGACATAAAGTAATTTAGGATGATTGGACAATAAAAGTATTGAAAAATTTCTAGCACCATAAAACAATTTCTGGAACACCTATATTAGTAACATATACTCATACCCATTTACCTTAAAAAGGTTTACCAACACTTTTTGACAGTGTTTTGCATATCATTTAATGTAACAAATAAACATAGTTTAACATCTCTCCTTTATAAGCTGAGAGACAAATCGCTTGAGCATTCCAAGGGATTTTTGGATTTGTTACTTTGAGGTTAATAAGAATCTATTTAGAACTTGGGAACTTGAAGATGCCAAAAAGGCTCGAACATTTGACTACATAGGGTCACAGATCATTATGAAATAATACTTATCTGTTTAAGTAGAGTGACCCTAAAAGATTTTAAAGGCCAATGAGGAAGGTTATAGTTGTGAACAAATCTTTGCTTTTTAATATTGAGAAGACCGAGTTTTCTTAAGTAAGTAAAGATCTGATAAAGACAATATGAAACCCAGGAAATTGTTTTGGTAAGACTCAAAAGCTTTGCTTTCCAAGTAGATTACCCAAAGGGCTAAAAAAAAGACTTTCCCAATTTCTTATCAATAGTGCAATAAAAGTTTGTTTTTGTAACAGAAAACCAAATTCTAATTTTGTACCAGTTTACTTGTGATATTAACATTAAAAAAAACCTTAAGTAAATCCATCCCAATCTTAGCCACATTTTCCAGCTTGACCACACTTAAAACTGCTTTCCCACAAGAATCCTTTCCCACAAACATTCTACAACGTTTTTTACATCCATTCAAGTTTTTTCCTATGTTTTTTTTTTTTTTTTGTCATTTTAGATTAAGACAAAATCATTTTAGATTAGGAAAAAATTACTCTCTTTTTCCCTTAAGAAAAACACATCTCCACATCTTGCATAGAGATATTTCCTGTATTATTTCTGTTAGTTTTAATTTCATGTATTAATTATAATTCTTAGCCTTAGAATCCCTTATTTCCTAGTGAAACCTGAAAAGTAAGTAATTGTGGACTGTCTGTTGTACTAGCATTTTGTGAATTGGCAAATATACAAAAAACATCTCATAATTTTTAGAAGTATATTCTTCCTCATAGTAAAAGTTTTTAATGTGCCAAAAACCATGTTTACTAAAGGAAGCCAAAAGCAGATAAGCCTATGTTCAGTAATTAATGTTTCAGAATTTTATCTTATTTGGAATGATCTAGGTATTCAGTGAATATCCATTATATAAGATAGTTTAGTATAACATTAAGATTTTAAGTTACCAGAAATATTTTAGAAACTATTTTTAAGTAGATGTATCATGAAGTATAATTACTGTTGAAAACTTCATTTATAATCTTGTATCTTAGTTACATCTATTTATTTGCTCTTAACCATTTTGTTTAAATTGCTAACCATCATCTTAATTTATCTTTCTTGCTGACAAATTCTGTAACAGATATAACACGAGCTAATTTGACTTTTAGTAAGCCTAGGTAGAATAAAAGTATTACTGAACCAAATGTGGGTCTGCTGGCTCAGGCATAGTAATGCCAACCTACTGACCCAGGTTGTGGTAAAGTGCAGTGTTTATTGCAGGGTGGCAGGTGAGCTCAGGACAGCTAGTGAACTTGCTAGTGAACAGAAAGCCCACACTTCTCAGTGGGTTTCTGCAAAACATTTTTAAAGGCAAGATGAGGGAGTAGAGTCCCAGGGTATGTAATCAGCTTGTGCATAATTTTCTGATTGGCGATGGTGAGGTAACAGGGCAGTGCGGTAGGAGTTAACATCGACATTAGTCAGATACCAACTGGTCTGGAAGCTACTACTCATGATCAAGTAGTTAATTTCTTCCATTTGGTGGTGGCTTTAGCATCTATAAAACAATTCAGGAAATGTGCATCAGATAATAGTATCTAGGTACTTCAGGAAGAAGATAAAAGCAGAGGATATGGGGGAGGGATCTGCACCAAGGTCCCATAGCATCTTTCTCAGTTACAAAAGTATTATATTTAATGCTGCTATTTCTAAAAGCATGCCTGTTTTAATCAAACTGTTTCAGGAAGGGGCTTCCCACATAGCTCAGTCCGTAAAGAATCTGCCTGCAATGCAGGCCACCCTGGTTCAATTTCCAGGTCAGGAAAATCCCCTGGAGAAGGAAATGGCAACTCACTCCAGTTTTCTTGCCTAGAGAATCCCATGGCCAGGGGAGCCTGGCAGGCTACAGTCCATGGGGTCTCAAGAGTTGGACACATGACTCTTAGTTTCAGGAAGGGGGACCCCTTCAAGGACAGAGTGGGCTCTTATCTAACACTCAGAAATGAGTTGTCTGAGGAGACACATGTGCTGACAAAGCAAGAGACTTTATTAGAAAGGGATGCCTGGGCAGAGAGCAGCAGCGTAAAGGAATCCAGGAGAACTGCTCTGCCCTGTGGCTCATAGACTTGGGTTTTATGGTGATGCCATTAGTTTCCAGGTTGTCTCTGGCCAATCTTTCTGACTGAGGGTCCTTCCTGGTGGTGCGTGCATTACTCAGCCAAGATGAATTCCAGTAAGGGGATTCTGGGAGGTTGGTAGTGAGGCAGGAGATTGAAGAGCTCCAGGCTGAACAGCTGGAGTTTGTCCCCTGTAGACAGGTACTCCAAGATGAAGATAATATTAATAGCAGAAAGGGAGAGGGGAGCTGAGTCCTGTCTAAATAAGAGACCCCATATTTCTTTCTTTTTAAAAACTATATTTATTTTGGCTGTGCCAGGCCTTAGTTGCAGCACGTGGGATCTTTAGTTGTGGAATAAGAATCTTACTTGCAGCAGGTAGGATCTAGTTCCCTGACCAGAGATCGAACCCAGGCCTCTGGTGTTCACTGGGAGTGAAAGAGTTTTAGCCACTGGATCACCAGGGAAGCCCCAAGCCCACATATTTCTCATACTTGAGGTCAAGAGATCTTCCTGACGACATGTATGCAGAAAGGTTCCTCTGGCCAAAAGAAGGGGAAGTCACACACGGGGGAGGACCCTGAGATAAACCAAGTACACACTCAGAACTAGGCTAAGCAAGATGATTAACCAGAGGCAATACAGAAGAAATGCCTCGTAGAAGTAATTCAACTACCATGAGGGTGCTTGCCTGTGTGAGTCAATTCACATGTACCCTTTTCCCTCCTAATAAACACTTCACTTGTTTCATTACTTTCTCTTTGTGGGAATTCATTTCTACAAAGCCAATGGGCCAGAGCCTTGTCACAGGTGACATTGGCTACTGGCCCTCGTGGTCTAATGGCTAGGATCCAGCACTCTCACTGCCAGTCCTGACTTCAATCTCTGGCCAGGGAACCAAAATCCTGCTTCAAGCCACTGCAGGTCGAGATCACCTGAGATCAGTAGGGCATATGGACTGGAGTCTCCTCTCTCTTTTTGACCTTTCCTGAATTCTTCTGGCTGTTGGTAGCTTGTTAGTTCTGTATTCCTTACCAGGACCTCCGGTTGTAAGGTAACTCATTCAAGTGGTTACTCTTGTGCCTGGTCAGGGTAGGCAGTTTCAATCAATGGTTCCCCTAACAACACTGACAAGCTTAAAGTAGCTTTTATTCAGCAAACTTTATCATCCTAGATTATGTGAAATTGAAAAACATATTACATATTTCTGAGAGTACACTTGATTTATATAAATGCTTAATTTTCTTTAAGCCAATTAGAGCTCCTCACCAATTAATTTTGGCAATATCATCCAACAGTGTTAAAAAATTACACATTTATAAAACATACTCATAGACATACACAGACATATGTAGAGACCCAGAGATCTTATGCTGCTGTTTAAAGATTTTAGTCACAAGACTATTATGATAATGATAGCCCAAGTCTGTGAGTCTGACGCAGTGAGGCCAAACTGAGATGTCAGAGTTTGGAGCCAAGAAAGGTTTACTGCAGGGCCAGGCAAGGAGGTGGGTGGTATGAGCTCTAAAACACCCCCTGCCCTCTGAAGTGTTTCAGCCAAGCATTTTTAAAAGTCAGGTGAAGGAGGAGGGTTCCAAGCACCTGTGATCATCTTAGGCACAGTTCTCTGACTGGCTGATGGGTAACAGGGCAGGGTCATAGAAGTTATTAATAACATCGTATTGGGGGAGTGTGTAACTTCCCTCGTTCCATCTCGCCACAGCAAAAATTTGCAGTGAAGGACCGACCAGTGTTATAGCTCCATGTTACAGCTCAGTTTTATTTGGCAAGCAAAGGAAAATACGTCCTTGAGGTGTGAGGGTGGGCCGACCCAAAAGATGCGAAGAGAAGAGAAACCCCCCGCTGAAATTTGGCTCCTCTTTTTGTAAGATTTTTCTCCTCCCCCTGAGCCTGCCCTATGTAAACTGGGCTAGCAAGGAGGGCTGTTTGTTTCACCTGAGGTTCTCACTCTGGTCCTCGGACCTTCCTTTGTTCTATTTTTATGGGTTTTTCTCTTTGTCTTTTAGCCACCACCATTTTGGACCCCTTTTTCCTATTCTAACTACCTAACATTCCCCCCTCAAGAGGTGGGTGGCCCAATTCTTTGGGAATAGGGCGTCGAGGTCTCTCTGGCTACTTCCTGCTGAGCTGGGACAGCAAGGGGCATTGGGCCTCCCCCTCTTGCTTATCGCAATCCTCAGAGTCTGTATAGCGGTGTCCATCTAAGGGTGAGTGATATTTCCCATGGTCAGGTGTAGTTTTATACATCCTTGTTGAACGGGCACCCCATGTTGTAGCTTGTTGACCTGGGCAGAGATAAAATGGGTTAGACAATTGTTAATACATGGAGCAATCATAAGCAGCATCAAATGGTGATAACAGGGATTAGTAGGGATATTAGCCAACTCCAAATCCTCCCTCACCAGGAGAAGGATCCCCAAGGAGAGATTGTAGCCACCCCGAGAACTCTCCATTTCGTTCTTTGAGGTCCTGTAGGATCTGGAATGTTTTTCTCGAAGACTGTTAAACTTTCTTTAATTTAGCTGGAGGTATTTACTAAAAAGCCTCTTGGTGAAAGTGAAAGTGGAGAGTGAAAAAGTTGGCTTAAAGCTCAACATTCAGAAAATGAAGATCATGGCATCCGGTCCCATCACTTCATGGGAAATAGATGGGGAAACAGTGTCAGACTTTATTTTTCTGGGCTCCAAAGTCACTGCAGATGGTGACTGCAGCCGTGAAATTAAAAGACGCTTACTCCTTGGAAGGAAAATTATGACCAACCTAGATAGCATATTCAAAAGCAGAGACATTACTTTGCCAACAAAGGTTCGTCTAGTCAAGGCTATGGTTTTTCCTGTGGTCATGTATGGATGTGAGAGTTGGACTGTGAAGAAGGCTGAGTGCCAAAGAATTGATGCTTTTGAAGTGTGGTGTTGGAGAAGACTCTTGAGAGTCCCTTGGACTGCAAGGAGATCCAACCAGTCCATTCTGAAGGAGATCAGCCCTGGGATTTCTTTGGAAGGAATGATGCTAAAGCTGAAACTCCAGTACTTTGGTTACCTCGTGCGAAGAGTTGACTCATTGGAAAAGACTCTGATGCTGGGAGGGATTGGGGGCAGGAGGAAAAGGGGACGACAGAGGATGAGATGGCTGGATGGCATCACCGACTCGATGGACGTGAGTTTGAGTGAACTCTGGGAGTTGGTGATGGACAGGGAGGACTGGCATGCTGCAATTCATGGGGTCGCAAAGAGTCGGATATGACTGAGCAACTGATCTGATCTGATTTACCCAGAAACAACATGTCTCATTCAAGATGGCTCAAGTCCCTCCTTGTTCAGGGGTCAAGAGATCTATCTCCTGTCTGTTTTGGAGTACAACCCCTGCCAAGCTTTGTTGGCTCTTTAGAGTGTCCTGAGAAATCTTATCCCCAGAAACTTAATTTTGGGGGTGTTCATTAGAACGGCACTCATTTGTGGTTCTGAACAATTTTCTGAGATCTCCCAGGGGCTCACAGGGGTATTGAGTGTTCTCTTCTGTTTTCTTCCACGGGCTTGACTCGTGAGTAGTGAATCCAGGAGTCATGTCCTGGTACCTTGACTGCTGTGGGGGTAGAAAGTATTACAGGGTAGGGGCCCTTCCATGTGGGCTGGAGTTGAGCCTTTGAGGACCCATCTTTCCAGACTTTAATTAGGACTTGACTCCTTGGAGCATATAGTGGTGGCTCTTTAGAATCTTTTGGATCCTGGTTGGCACCCCACAAGCATATGTCTTGTTGGAATTGCCTAATGGCCATGGTATAAGACTGGAGGGTCTGAGCCTCTGGATCTAGGAAGAGGTCATTGACATAAACAAAAGTTCTCCCACATAGCATCTCTTAAGGACTAAGACCAAGCTGTTCCTTAGGGCCAATATGGGTGGAGAGCTATTGGTAAAGCCTCCTTCCATCCCAGAGAGGTCTCCCGGGTTATCTTTTTTATCACTGATTTTGAGAACTGGTTGGCTTTTTCTACTTTTATTGAAGACTGAGGCCTCCAGGCACAATGGAGATAATAAGTAATGCCCAATGCTCTTGAGACCCCTTGGGTGACCTTAGAAGTAAATGATGTCCCATTGTCACTTTGTAATGATCTGGGCAGACCAAATCTCGGAATGATTGCATGGAGCAGTTTTTTTTTTTTTTTTTTACCACCTCCTCAGTCTTCTCAGTTCAGGTGGGAAAGCCTTCAATCCATCCTGTGAAGCTATCTATCATGACTAATAGGTATTTATACCCTTGAGAAGCTGGCATCTGGGTGAAGTCCATCTGCCAGTCCTCTCCTGGGTAGGCTCCACATCATTGGATAGGCTGGGCCAGCTGGGATATTCAAGCTCCTGGGGGGATGTTTAATTGGCAAGTTGGACAAGAGGAGACCACTTGCCTTATAGTCATTTGGAGACCTGTTCCTCTGAAGGAACTTTCTAGTCATCTTTGGAGGGCCTTCTCCCCTAAATGAGTGGTGGCATGTAAGGAGTTAACCAACTTCCATTGGAGGTTCCCAGGCAGAAAAAGGAGTCCCTCCTTTTGGAACCACCCCATATGATCTTCCTGAAACGCCTCACTTTTAGTTTAAGAGTCTCACCTTCAGTATATGAAGGAGTTTCTGGCAAATTAGTCTGTGGAACTAAGGTGGCAATCCCTATTAGGTCATGGTTCTGTAATGCTGCTCTCCTAGCTGCCTGATCAGCTGCTTGGTTCCCTCGTGCCACTTCTGTGCTCCCTTTTTGGTGTCCTTTACAGTGGGAGACTGAAACCTCATCTGGCAAATGGACTGCCTCCAAGAGCCTAAGGATTTGATCACCATATTTGATTGGGGACCCTCGGGTGGTCAAGTGGCCTCTTTTCTTTCCAAACAGCAGCATGTGTATGTAGCACCAGAAAGGCATATTTGGAGTCAGTGTAAACGGCTACTCTCTTCTTTTTCCAGCTCTAACGCTGGAGTCAGGGCCATGAGCTCAGCTAACTGAGCTGAAGTACCTAGTAGCAAAGGTTTAGCCTTTATGGTCTCAAAATTGGAGACTACTGCATATCTGGCTCTTTTTCCATTCAAGACAAAGCTGCTTCCATCAGTGTACGAGATTCCCTCAGGATTAGTCAGAGGATCTTCTGACAATCCCTCTCAGGGTTTTGTCCAGTGGTCCAAGGTTTCTAGACAGAGTGAAAGGGGAGAGAGCCCTCAGGAGGGTGGCTGGGTTAAGAACCTCACAAGGTGATATAGTCAGGCCTGGATTTTCCATCAGCACAACTTGATATCTGAGGATTTTTTGATCAGACATCCATAAATGGCCTCTCCCATTTAGGAGTTTTTTTAGTTGGCAGCTGGTAAAAATAGTTAGTTTGCCCCTAAAAGAGAGTTTTAAAGAATCTCCTATCAGGACTGCAATAGCAGCAAGATTTCGAAGGCAGGGAGGCCAGCCTGGGGCAGTTGGGTTGAGCCTCTTGGATAAATAAGCTACAGGCTGGGGCTCAGATCCCAACCTTTAAGTTAACACTCCCAAGGCTATTGCCTTTCTTTCATGGACATAAAGTTGGAATTCTTTTTCTGAGTCTGGCAACCTCAAAGCAGGTGCTTGAGTTAAGGCTTGTTTTAGTGTAGGTTCTGCCTTCTTTTGAGGCATCCCACATCATCCCATCCCTTCAAGCTTTCATATAAGGGCTGGGCAATTAGACCATAGTGGGGTATAGATTCTACAATACCCAGTTAGCCCCAAGAAAGCTTGCAATTGTTTTTGAGTCATGGGGGAGGGCAACTGGAGAATTCCTTGTACCGGATCAGAGGACAGCCTCCTAGACCCATGTGTAATCTGGACTCCCAGGTAAGTGACCTTTGTCTCAACCATCTAGGCTTTAGCACAGGACACTTTATATCCCTTCTCTGCCAAAAAGTTTAGAACTTGAATTGCATGTTTTTGGGCATTTTTCTCATCTGGAGAGCAGATTAGTAGGTCATCTATGTATTGTAATATTTTCCTATTAGGTCCCAGGTCCAGATCTAGGAGATCCCGGCTAAGAGCCTGCCCCAAAATGTGGGGGCTATCTCTGAACCCCTGAGGTAATACTGTACAAGTTATCTGTTGGTATTTTTCTCCTGGAGCCTCCCACTTGAAGGCAAAAAGATATTGGGGTTCTTTAGCCAATGGTATGCAAAAGAATGCATCTTTGAGATCCAGGACTGTAAACCACTTGGCACTGGGTGGGATTTCTCCCAAGATTGCATAGGGATTGGGTACTGTGGGATGGAGGGGGACTACAGCTTCATTTATGATCCAGAGATCTTGAACCATTTGCCAGGTCCCATCCTTTTTCTTTACAAGGAGGATTGGAGTGTTACACGATGAATTGGTGGGGACCAACAGCCCACGGGCAAGGGATTTATTTATTGGAGGCTGTAGTCCTTTCTGAGCTTCTCTTCTGGAAGAGAAGCTTCGATTTGGAAACCGAGTAGGATCTCAGAGGACAATGACAACTGGTGCAGCTTGGTGGGGTCGTCCTGGAGTTTTCTGGTCCCACACCTGGGGGTTAATTTTGTCCTCCCATAGTTTTGGCCCTTCCCTATTGGACAGGGTATAATGGGATCCTCAGTAGTAACCAGAAGCAGTAGGGCTCTAGGGACTGAAAAGCTTCCCATCACAAGGGTGGTCCCCACTTTACTGAGTATATCTCTTTTACTCAGGGACCACCAGAAACTGGTGGAAAAATATTTGTCCATCCCAGCAACAAAGAGGTGCTCAGGTGGGTATTTTTGTAATTTTTTTTCCTGTAGCACCTAAAAGTAAAATTTTTTCCTGTAGCACCTCCCAGGTTTGGGAGGAGAAGGCTCTGGAGTAGGAGGTCAGGACAGAGTAGGTAGCCCCTGTGTCAACCAAGAAATCCTTGGACCTACCTGCCACATCCGGTTGCACCCTTGGCTCCAGCAACAGGTGGGCTGTCTGGAGCGGGCCACTTCAGTCCTGTTGAGCCATGGTGAGGGAAGGCTTGGTGCTTGACCTTGAGGCTCTTGGGTCCCCAGGGCAGAGTGCTGCCCAATGTCCCAATTGATGGCATTTGTAGCCAGCTGTTTTAGGAGACTTGTCATGGTTTTGATGCTCTTTGGCCCAATGTCCCGCTTGTCTACAGATTAGGCATTTGCTTCGTGCCTTGTCCTTCAAGGACTTGGGGTTTGCCATAGGGCTTCCCTGGAGGGTGGCCAGCGTTTGGGCATGGAGTGTCTCTTTCCTTTTATCCCTTTCATGGGCCTTGGCCTCCCTCTCCTGTTCTCTGTTATAAAAGGTATTGGTGGCTGTCTGGACCATCTCATCTAAATATGCAGCAGGGTCCTGCTGCTGTAGCTGTTGTAACTTTATCCTGATGTCTGATGCACATTGGGACAGGAATTTGTCCTTTAAAATCACCTGTCCCTTGTAAGAGTCTAAGTCCAGATTGGTAAACTTTTGGAGGGCCTCTTTTAGCCTTTCGAGAAAGGCAGTGGGGTTCTTGTTGGACTGCTGACTTATTGCTGAGACCAAGGCATAGTTGATTACTTTTTGCTGGGCTGCTCTTAGTCCTGCCTTTACACAGATCAGAAAATGATCTCTTTCCCAGATGTGTTCAGGGTCATTATAATTCCAATTAGGATCTAAGGAGGGGACCGCTGTTTCCCCTATGGGGTATTTATCGCTTGACATGTGAAGCCCTATAGCATACCTTCAGGCTTCCTTTAAGACCCTAGCATGCTCAGGTCCAGATAAAGTTTGACTAAATATGACCATGATATCTTTCCATGTCAAGTCAAAGGCCAAGGTAATGTGTTGGAATGTATCTATATATTTGCCTGGGTCATCTGGATAGCTTCCCAGGTCTTGTTTGATCTGTCTTGGAGAACGGCTTATGGATCTGGGTTGGTCCAAATTCTCCAGTTTCAACTAGGGGACATACTCAAATTGGCTTCTGTGGAGGGGGTGCTCCCAGATATGGGGGCATGTTTGGATACAAGGAAGGAACATCAGGCAACTTGGGAGCCATGGGAGGTGAGCCTTCATGGGAGGCTTCCTTCTCTTGGTTGTCTGTACCTAACACCATTTGCCTAGTAGGCTCACTTTTAGGGCGTACAACAATCCCATACTTAAGACAGAGTTCTTTCATATCTCTTAGGTGGAAGAAAATTTGGACATAGGGGATCTCTGTCCATTTCCCTTGTCTTTTGCAGAGTAAGTCTAGCTGCAGGATGGTATCGTAACTTAAACTCCCATCCTCGGGCCAGTGTTCCTTGTCCCCCAGAGGATAATGTGCCATGCAGTGGCACAAAAGAATTTTAAGTGACTTCTCCTTAAGGTTTGAGGATTGAACAGCTTCCAGCTATCAAGGATGCATCTCAAGGGCATCTGTCAGGAAGTGGATTGGTTATTTCCCCTCTGAAAGACAGTGATGACAGGGAGGAAAAGAAAAAACAAAAATAAAACAAACAAACAAAAATAGGCCTCCTTCTATTTCCATGGGTGGACTTTCTTAGGGATGAGTCTTTTTGAAGCTTATCCTACCCAGTACTGTTGTAACCTGAGAGTCAGGCATCCCCGGGTCAGAGTGCAGATCCCCAGGCAGGCTGAGGCGTGACAGCCTCTTGGAGATCAAATGCCCAGGCAGGTTGAGGCAGGTCAGCCACCCGAGAATTGGGTCCCTGGGCAGGTCTAGGCAACCCCAGTTGTCACACTGGAGACCTTGAGGGTGCCCAACTCCAGTCCGGGGGTCCCAGGAGGTCAACCTGCCTCAACCTGCCTAGGAATCTGGTCCTTGAAAGGTTGTCACACCTCAGCCTGCTCGGGGGTCCACCTGTCCAGGGGTCCCAGGAGGTCAGCATGCCTAGACCTGCCCCGGGACCCAATTCTCAGGAGGCTGACCTGCCTTGACCTGCCTGGCGATTTGATCTCCAGGAGGCTGTCACGCCTCAGCCTGCCTGGGGATCTGCACTCTGACCCGGGGATGCCTGACTCTCAGGTTGCAACAGTGCTGGGTAGGATAAGCTTCAAAAAGCCTCATCCTTAAGAAAGTCCACCCATGGAAATAGGAGGCCTATTAGTTTTTCATTTTGTTTTGTTTTTTTCTTTTTTTCTAAGGGGTTGTAATCTTAACTCATTGCTGGTTTGTCCATCACAGATGGGAATAGATATTATGATGTAAAGCAATCCAATTCTGTGCCCTGAGACTGGGAACCTGGAGAAATAGTCATAAGCCTTATCCTCTTATTACTCTGAGGGAATGTAAGTCACTGATTTCTCCCCTTAGTCCTCCACAAGAGCAGTTTAGGGTGTTTCCAATGGTAAGCATCTCATAGACTCACTTTAGGTAATAACAGAAGTAATGACAAAGGAACAGGTTATCTGGTCCTGTTAGGGGTGTTAGGAGTATTTTAATAATAATAAATGGGGTAGAGTAATGTTGCCTACAAAGAGGCAGGGTCCTGGTTGTAGGAGTTAGTAAGTGGCTTAAGAACAAATTGATGAAAGTGAAAGAGGAGAGTGAAAAAGTTGGCTTAAAGCTCAACATTCAGAAAACGAAGATCATGGCATCTGGTCCCATCACTTCATGGCAAATAGATGGAGAAACAGTGGAAACAGTGGCAGACTTTATTTTTGGAGGGCTCCAAAATCACTGCAGATGGTGATTGCAGCCATGAAATTAAAAGACACTTACTCCTTGGAAGAAAAGTTATGACCAACCTAGACAGCACCAACAAAGGTCCATCTTGTCAAGGCTATGATTTTTCCAGTAGTCATGGATGCATGTGAGAGTTGGACTATAAAGAAAGCTGAGCACCAAAGAATTTTATGCTTTTGAAATGTGTTGGAGAAGACTCTTGAGAGTCCCTTGGACTGCAAGGAGATCCAACCAGTCCATCCTAAAGGAAATCAGTCCTGGGTGTTCATTGGAAGGACTGATGCTGAAGCTGAAACTCAGTACTTTGGCCACCTGATGAGAAGAGCTGACTCATTGGAAAAGACCCTGATGCTGGGAAAGATTGAAGGCAGGAGGAGAAGGGGACGACAGAGGATGAGATGGTTGGATGACATCACCGACTCAATGGGCATGAGTTTGAGTAAATTCTGGGAGTTGGTGATGGTCAGGGAGGCCTGGCATGTTGCAGTCCATGGGATTGCAAAGAGTTGGACACGACTGAATGACTGAACTGAACTGAACTAAGAGCAAATTGATAAGAGGCAACAGACTGGATGTTCCATAAAAGTGGAATGGAGATTTGATCCAGGGGTATGTTTGTAACTTTAGGAGAAGGGTGGTAAGGGTTTGGGCCCAAATATTATCCCTGGATGCCCAATTGCCCTTGAAGGGATGCCACAAACAGATAAACCTCTAGTAGGCATTGAGTGCCTGTCACCCACTCAGTGGGTTCACTGAGAGATGCTGTTGTTGCACATGTTGCAGGAAACATGGAAGATGAAGGCTGAATATCTAGAGAGATTGGATATTATACAGCATTTCTCTCTCAAAGGCCAGCTATTTTCTGGTTGTCCCACCAGAAGATTATAGAGGCAACATTGTGGGCCCGGACAGGGCTCAAGAAAAGAGCCTGAAACAGGAGGGAAGGGGGCAGGGCACAACTTTTGAAAAAATGACATAACCCAAGGGCCTACCGTAAACCGATTAAAATCAAATGGGTCCAAGATGACAAGTCAAATTCAACTAAACCTTGATCCTCAATCTGCAAGCTAAATGACACACCCAGAGGTGCCCAGACAGTTCCAAGGCACTGTCAAAAGACCGAGGAGTGGGTGGTTCCCCAGTTGTTGGAATGACCCTCCCACTCATTAGCATATGAAATCACCCAGCCCTCGAAAACTAACCACACCATATTCCATGGCTGCTTCCCTCTGTGATGGCCCACGCTCTTGGAGAGTGCTTCTCTCTGAATCCAAACAAATCTACCTATCTTACCTATCCCTGTGTCTCTCACTGAATTTTTTGCAATAAGACATCAAAAGCCTGAGCTTCATTAGGTCTTGAAGCCAGGCACTGTGGGTTTTGGCCAGGGTCAAATCCTGGGAGAGAGGAGCTGAAGGACAGGAGGAAAAAGCAATGGGAAAAACGTGCCAAGTAATCCCCTTCATAACCTGCTGGAAAATGTAAATACCTGGCCTGTGCTCACAGTTTTCATTGGCCTAATCCTTGGCACAAAGAAGATTAAGGACAGAAGAACCCCCACCAGCTTGGGCAACAGCTACTAAGTAGACCCTGCCAGAGTCCCTCAATTGCACCCACTGCCGCTCGCCTATTCACGGGGTGTTCAAGGAAACAAGAAACAAGAGATTGTATAGGAATTAAAATTTTGTTAGCCATATGTCCTTCCATCCATAGGAGTGAGGACATCCTACCTTAACCGGAGGTCTTCTGGAATCTGAGACTGAGCCCCGTGAGCTTTCTGCTGTTTGTTTTTGCTGTCCCAGTTTTCAGCACGCTGGGCTTCTTGTCACTTCCTCTGCATTGGGTTTTCTTCTTGTTCAGCTTCCACTTGCGGGAGCTTCACCGAGTTGGTCTTCTGCTGTGCTTGGCTTCCGCCTTGCAGGGGCTGAGCTGAGGTTGTTCCCGCCAGGTTAAATCTGAGTCATGGCACTATACATGTTGGGGGAGTGTGTAACTTCCCCGGTTCTGTCCCACCACAGCAAAAAAATTTTTTAATTTTTTAATTGAAGGATAATTGCTTTACAAAATTTTGTGGTTTTCTGTCATTCATCAACAAGAATCAGCCATAGGCATACCCATGTTCCCTCCCTCCCAAACCTCCCTCCCATCTCCCTTCCCACCCCACCCTTCAGCCTGTTGCAGAGCCCCTGTTTAAGTTCCCTGAGTCTCCATACAATCTTTCATAGTAACTGTATCAGTTTACATTCCCACCAGCAATGCAAGAGTGTTCCCTTTTCTCCACACCCTCTCCAGCATTTATTGCTTGTAGACTTTTTGACGATGGCCATTCTGACTGGTTTGAGGTGGTGTCTCATTGCAGTTTTGATTTGCATTTCTCTAACAATGAGTGATGTTGAGCATCTTTTCATGTGCTTGTTAGTCATCTGTATGTCTTTGGAGAAATATCTCTTCAGGTCCTTTTCCCACTTTTTGATTGGGTTGTTTGCTTTTTTGGTATTGAGTTGTATAAGCTGCTTGTATATTTTGGAAAGTAATTCTTTATCAGTTGTTTCCCTTGCTATTATTTTCTCCCATTCTGAAGGTTGTCTTTTTTATCTTGTTTGTAGTATCCTTTGCTGTGCAAAAGCTTCAAAGTTTAATTAGGTCCCACTTGTTTATTTTTGTTTTAAGGTGGGTCATAGAAGATCTTGCTTTGATTTATGTCATCAAGTATTCTGCCTATGTTCTCCTCTAAGAGTTGAATAGTTTCTTGTCTTACATTTAGGTCTTTAATCCATTTTGAATTTATCTTTGTGTATGGCATTAGGTAGTGATCTAATTTCACTCTTTTGCATGTAGCTGTCCAGTTTTCCGAGCACCACTTATTGAAGAGGCTGTCTTTGCCCCATTATATAATCTTGTCTCCTTTGTCAAAAATAAGGTACCCATCAGATCAGATCAGTCGCTCATAGGTGTGTGTATTTATCCCTAAGTTTGCTATCTAGTTCGATTGGTCTATATTCATGTTTTTATGTCAGTACCATACTGTCTAACATAAAAACACGAATATAGACCAATGGAACAAGATGTCTTGGAGAAGGCAATGGCACCCCACTCCAGTACTCTTGCCTGGAAAATCCATGGACGGAGGAGCCTGGTGGGCTGCAGTCCATGGGATCGCAAAGAGTCGGACACGACTGAGCGACTTCACTTTCATTTTTCATTTTCATGCATTGGAGAAGGAAATGGCAACCCACTCCAGTATTCTTGCCTGGAGAATCCCAGGGACAGGGGAGCCTTGTGGGCTGCCGTCTATGGGGTCGCACAGAGTCGGACATGACTGAAGCGATTTAGCAGCAGCAACCACTAACTAGGACTTCCCTGGTGGCTCAGATGGTAAAGCATCTGTCTACAATGCGGGAGACCCTGGTTCAATCCCTGTGTTGGGAAGATCCTCTGGAGAAGGCAATGGCACCCCACTCCAGTACTCTTGTCTGGAAAATCCCATGGACAGAGGAGCCTGGTAGGCTGCAGTCCATGGGGTCACTATGAGTTGGACACGACTGAGCGACTTCACTTTCACCATACTGTCTTGATGACTGTAGCTTTGTAGTATAGTCTGAAGTCAGGAAGGTTGATTCCTCCAGCTCCATTCTTCTTTCTCAAGATTGCTTTGGCTAGTCAGGAAAACACTTTTGTGTTTCCATATAAATTGTGAAGTTTTTTGTTCTAGTTCTGAGAAAAAAGCCATTGGTAATTTGATAGGGATCACATTGAATCTGTAGATTGCATTTGGTAGTATAGTCATTTTCACAGTATTGATTCTTCCCACCAGGAACATGGAATCTCTCTCCATCTGTTTATATCGTCTTTGATTTCATTCGTTAGTGTCTTATAGTTTTCTGTATACAGGTCTTTTGTTTTGAATCTTCACTACTTGCCTACTATGAGGAATGACCCGGGGTGTCCAAAAGGTCATAAATTATATTAAGATAAAAGAGGTTACACAGGGAGAGAATGAAAATCCAGCTCTTTTTTTTTTTTGGGGGGGGGGGGGTGGGTGGGAGGGAAGACTCACAGAGGTCTTTAAGAACTTTACCCAGGCAGATCTAGAGAGTATGAAAGGAAAAGTCCTGTTGGCCCATTCCTTCATAACCCAGGCAGCCCTAGACATAAGAAGAAAATTGCAAAAACTAGCAAAAGGACCAGAAAGCCCAATCTCTGATTTGGTGAAGGAGGCAAATAGGATGTTTTTGAATAGGGACCAGGAGGAGGAAGCCAAAAGGGAGCAAAAGGAAGCCCAAAAGGATAAGAGGATAGAGAGGCAGACCCAAACCTTGACCCAACAACAGGCTAAAATCTTGGCCTTGAATCATCCTGCTACTATGCCAGAGTCATGGAGGGAGTAAGGAAGAAGAAAGGATCTTAGAAATCCACCGTGGCTGAGACGCACCCAATGTGCCTACTGCAGAGAGGATGGGTATTGGAAAGGGGAGTGTCCCTATCACCCTAAGGGAAGGCGTATGGAGACCCCTACACCTGCTCCCTCTGTGTGAATCCTGGGCAACTGGGACTGGCAATGCCCAGCAGCTCAAGAAATTCCCCCGAATGGTGAAATCCAGATCACTCCTCTCGATCTTTAGGTGATTCTGCAAATAGAAGGTAAAGATGTGAACTTTCTTCCGGACATGGGGGCTGCCTTCTCTATTCTTCCTTTCTGATTAGGACCTTTAGACTCCATGAATAAAATGGTGATGTGGGTAGATGGAAAACCCCAAAGCTGAAATTTTACTAAGCCCTTCCATTGTAAGGTGGGCAATTGGCAAGGGACCCACCCTTTTTTATACATCCCTGGTTGCCCTGCTCCCCTACTGGGGGGAGACCTTCTTTGCTGCCTCCAGACCAGAATGACTTGGGGAAAGCTAGAAACCAATAATTTCTTTTGTCTTGTGTCTGAATATTTGCAGTCAGATGTAGAAAAGGAGGAGTCCTTCCCTTTCTTAGATGAGGTCAATCCCCAGGTGTGGGATGTCTCCAGTCCCGGGCTAGCCATAAATGTTTAATCAGTGAAGATTCTTCTGAGGCCAAATGCTCCTTACCCCTGAAGAAGACAATATCCCTTAAAACTAGAAGCTCTTGAGGGTCTTAGACCACTAGTTAACAACTACCAGGATATTGGAATTCTAATCTCCTATGAGTCTCCCTGAAATACTCCAATCTTCCCTGTTAAGAAACCAGATGGATCTTATTGATTTTTCTGGGATCTAAGGGCAGTATAGTCCTGAACCTGAACACACTCCTATCCCAAGTCCCAGGAAATGCTAAATACTTCTCAGTCTTGGACCTTAAGGATGCTTTCTTTTATATTCCTTTCCATCCCAAATCCCAAAAGCTCTTTTTGCTTTTGAGTGGTGGGACCCAGGAACAAGGGAGGCTATACAACTTTGCTGGACTCAACTACCACAAGGGTTTAGGGACAGCCCTCATATTTTTAGGACTTCCTTTGGGAAAGAACTAAGGGAATTAACCTTAACAAACAGTAATATAATACAGTATGTAGGTGACTTGCTCATAGCTAGCCTAGATTTTACCAGCTCTCAAATGAATACTATTAAAACTTTAAATTTCCTCTATGAAAAGGGTTATTGAGTATCCCCCAAAAAAGTTCAGATTAGTTTGATCCAAGTAAGATACCTTGGATTTATAATTACAGAGGGGAAAAGAATGCTTGACCCCTAGAGAAAATCCCTCATGTTAAGTACCCTCTACCCCCAAATGAGAAAACAACTTAGGGTTTTTTTTAAGAATGACTGGGTTTTCAGGATCTGGATCCCAGTTATGGGAATCTGGCCTGACCCCTATATGAAAAATTAAGAGGGAAAGAGGAAGAGCCACTTGACTGGGATGAGACCTGCACGGTTGCCTTTAATGCCCTGAAAGGCTATCATTACAGCCTCAGCTTTAAGCCTCCTGGACCTGGAAAAGCCTTTCAGGCTGTATGTCTCTGAAAGGGTAGGAACTGCTCTTGGGATATTAGGGCAAATAATGGAGCCTGTATTACAACCTGTAGCTTACTTCTCAAAACAACTAAATGAGGTAGCCAGAGGATGACCCACTTGCCTCGGGGCAGTAGTGGCCACCGCTCTTATGGTTAGAGAGGCATCAAAGCTGATCCTGGGCCAGCCCACCACAGTGTATATGCCTCACCAGTGCAAACAGTCTTGGAAACTAAAGGGGATACATGGAATAACAGGGGGAAGGATCACCCAATAACAAGCCCTCCAAGACACTCCAGAAATAAAATTAAGAGTCTATCAGACTTTAAATCCAGTCCACTTTAATGCCAGATCCCCATACTTCCCCTTTGGATCACCAGTGCATGCAAATCATAACGAGTTATATTTTTCTTGCCCTGACCTATCAGAGACACCTTTATCTGACCCAGAGGAAGAATGGTACACAGATGGGCAGTAGCTTTGTAGAAAAGGAGAGAGGAAAGCAGGATATGCCATAGTGAGCCTAGAAGAAATGAGGGAAAGTGCCTTCCCCTAGGCACCTTAGCTCAGAAAGCTGAACCTTTTCCCCTGACAAGAGCTTTGGAATTAGGGGAAGAAAAGAGGATTCATGTATATACAGACTCTGAGTATGCTTTCCTCATCCTGCACGCCCATGTGGCAATTTGGAAGGAAAAAGGGATGCTCAGTGCTCAAAGCTCTCCTATTAAACACAAAGAGCTCATTCTCAGGCTCCTGGAGGTGGTCAAACTTCCTGCTAAACTAGCTATCATCCACTGCAAGGGTTACCAAAAGGGACAAGAAAAGGAGGCCCAGGGAAATAGGAAAGCTGATAAGGAGGCAAAACAAGCCTCGAGGGAAGCTACTCCTGTCACTGCTACCTGCCCCCTTTGCCCCAAGGAAATCCTGACTCCAAATTATACCCCAGAGGAACATTCCCAATATGCCGAGCAGGGCTGGGAGATTGGGTCACATGGGTAGTTCCAGACTGATTAGGCCCAAATAATACTCCGACTCTCAGGTTTGGAAAATTACTAACTCCTTACATAAAAGTACCCATTTTAGGAAAGATAATCGGGAAACCTTGCTCAAGCCCATTCTCTACCACCCCCAGTTGGCTATGGTCATGTAGCAGGTCACACAGAATTGTGATACCTAAGAAATAATCCAAAAACCAGACTCTTGCCACCTCCTCTAATTAAACCTGTCCGACATTGGGGATCATACCCAGGGGAGGACTGGCAAAGTGGATTATACAGCCATGACAAAGACCCAAATGTTCTCTTGTTTGCTAGTCTTTGTTGGCACATTCACAAGATGGATTGAAGCATTCCCTACTGGGACAAAGAGAACTACAGAAGTCTGTAAAGCTCTGCTAAAGGAGATAGTGCCTCCACTCATCCTAGTGGCCTCAAGCCTCAGGGAAGGTGGAGAGAGCCAATCAGACTCTTCAAAGGGCTCTGGCCAAACTATGTCAAGAAACACATAATAAATTGATCCATATGCTACCCATAGCCCTCATGAGGGTACGGGCAGCCCCCCAAATGACCACTATTATTAAGCCCTTATGAAATGATGTATGGATGTCCATTCTTAACTTCTGACTTGTTTTTTGATGAAGACACCAATGCATTCCTAAAACATATAATTGAGTTGGGAAGGTTTGAACAAGAACTCCAATGATATGGAGAACAGGTCCTCCCTAGACCACAGGAGGACTTGAAAAATCCCCAAGTACAGCCAAGGGACCAAAGTATTAGTAAAGACCAGGCAAGAGAAAGGGAGTCCAAACCCACTGTTCGAGAAATGAACAGGGCCATCAAGTCGTAGTAGCCTCAACCAGTGTAAAAGTGAAGGGTCTATCTGCCTGGGTCCACAATTCTAGAATAAAACCCTATGGTCTACAGGAGGCGGAGATGGGGACTAGACTCCAAAGCCAGAGGACAACTACTCCTGCGAACCTGTTGAAGACCTGAGACCTTGTTCAAGAGGAACACCATTAAATCTCCCTCAGATAAGTAAATGCATCCTATGATGTTCCTTCTCTTTCTGATCATGTCTCCCTGCACAGCTATTAATCTCTCCCTTGATGATGCATATACGCTTGCAAACCACACTGCTTCTCAACTCAACCTGACCACCCCTTACTGGATCTGAATTAATGACAGAAGCTGGGGATATGTCCAACCTATCCCAGGGTATCAATGGCCCACCCTTCCAGCCCAGCTACATGCCATCACCCAATGCACACCTTCTGGTCATGGCATGGCCTTTTGGGTAAAAGGGGAGAAAAACTTCACACCTTGGCATCAGCAATAGCTGTCTATATTTACTCCCATGATAACATCTGCATCCCACCCAAGCCCTTATTTTCTCTCTTGACTAACGTTACCCAAGTGATCCTCCTTAACTGTCTTAAAAGCAACTCCCAAAAAAGGGTGTCTGTAGGAAATCTGGACAACTCATGATGTGGGGTAACCTTCACTGTCAGAACTGATCTGACAAAACCGGGATCTAGAAATTGCCCTAGGGTATTATGATTTAGCCCAAAGCCTTGAAACTAGGAGTGCTGGCAGAACTGACATGCTATACCTATTCCTGAGCACGAGGCTCTCCTCGGATGTTATTAACCAGTATCAGAAATCCATGTTCTGTTTTGGATGACCAAAAAACCACACCCAATCATCCCGGTTTCTAAATCAGACAGGCAACTCTGACCCCTGTTATTCTCTATACAGTCAGCAAAAACAAGACTGGGAGCTGACTGTGGCTCAGATCATGAACTTCTTATTGGAAAATTCAGACTTACAATGTAGAAAGTAGGGAAAACCACTAGACTATGCAGGTTCGACCTAAATCAAACCCCTTATGATTATACAGTGTATGTGAAAAATAGATTCAAGGGATTAGATCTGATAGACAGAGTGCTTGAAGAACTGTGGACAGAGGTTCGTGAAATTACACAGGAGGTGGTGGTCAAAAACATCCCCAAGAAAAAGAAATGCAAAAAGGCAAAATGGTTGTCTGACGAAGCCTTACAAATAGCTGAGAAAAGGAAAGAAGTGAAAGACAAAGGAGAAAGGAAAGATATACCTATTTGAATTCAGAGTCCCAAAGAACAGCAAGGAGATTAAAAAAGCCTTTCTAACTGATCAGTGCAAGGAAATAGAGCAAAATGATAGAATGGGAAAGACTAGATCTCTTCAAGAAAACTAGAGATACCAAGGGAATATTTCATGCAAAGATGGGCACAATGAAGGACAGAAATAGTATTGCATCCCACTCCAGTGTTCTTGCCTGGAGAATCCCAGGGATGGGGAAGCCTGGTGGGCTGCCATCTCTGGCGTCGCACAGAGTCAGACACAACTGAAGCGACTTAGCAGCAGTAGCAGCAACAGAAGCAGAAGATATTCAGAAGAGGTGGCAAGATTACACAGAAGAAATATACAAAAAAGATCAACATAACCCAGATAACCACAATGGTGTGATCACACACCTAGAGCCAGACATCCTGGAATGTGTCAAGTGGGCCTTAGGAAGCATCACTATAAACAAAGCTAGTGGAGGTGATGGCATTCCAGTTGAGTTATTTCAGATCCTAAAAGATGATGCTGTGAAAGTGCTTCACTCAATATGCCAACAAATTTGGAAGACTCAGAGTGGCCACAGGACTGGAAAAGGTCAGTTTTCATTCCAACCCCAAAGGAAGACAATGCCCACGAATGCTCAAACTGCCACACAATTGCCCTCATCTCACATGCTAGAAAAGTAATGCTCAAAATTCTCCAAGCCAGGCTTCAACAGTATGTGAACCGTGAACTTCCAGATGCTCAAGCTGGATTTAGAAAAGGCAGAGGAACCAGAGATCAAATTGCCAACATCCACTGGATCATCAAAAAAGCAAGAGAATTCCAGAAAAGCATCTACTTCTGCTTTATTAACTACGCCAAAGCCTTTGACTGTGTGGATCACAATAAACTGTGGAAAATTCTTCAAGAGACGGGAATACCAGACCACCTGACCTGCCTCCTGAGAAATCTGTATGCAGGTCAAGAAGCAACAGTTAGAACTGGACATGGAACAACAGACTGGTTCCAAATCAGGAAAGGAGTATGTCAAGGCTGTATATTGTCACCCGGCTTAATTAACTTACATGCAGAGTACATCATGTGAAATGCTGGACTGGATGAAGCACAAGTTGGAATCAAGATTGCCAGGAGAAATATCAACAACCTCAGATATGCAGATGACATCACCTTTATGGCAGAAATCGAGGAGGAACAAAAAGAGCCTCTTGATGAAGGTGAAAGAGAAGAGTGAAAGCTCTTTAAAGCTGGCTTTAAACTCAACATTCAAAAAACTAAGATCATGGCATCTGGTAAAAGTAAAAAATAAATAAAAATAAGTAAAAAAAAAAATAAAAAAAACTAGGAATGTTCCCGCCTGCTCACTGTTTTATCTTCTTTGCTCTCAGGAAAGGAACGTTTAAAAACTCACTCTTTTTTTTTTTCGTTTTTCACTGCAACAGTGGCTACTATCTTGCCTAGCCAGGGCAGGCAGTTTTGGTCAGTGGTTCCCCTAACTAAACAATTCAGGAAATGTATATCAAATACTGTTATCTAAGTACTTCAGGGGGAAGCTAAAGCAGAGGATATGGGGGAAGGCCTGTCCCAGGAATGCCCCATAGGGTCCTGCTTGGTTACGATAAGGCAAAACTCACTTTTAGTTGATAAAAACTCACTTTTTTAGTTTACTTTAAAAAAAAAAAGACAGTTAGATCAAAATTATGTTTCTGGTGGATGGAATAAGTTAAAGTTACCTGCTCAGATGGCATATCTTTTTCATAACATTTGTGATAACCCTAAAGATTTTTCATCTACCTAGTTTCCAAGTATCTTTTCCTTTTTTCTAATAAAAGTTACCTCACTGAGATTTGCATTTCAAAGATATGGGCTAGATAAGAGTTCCTGGAGAAGACCAGGTGTACATTTACATCTTAAAGACCAAGGAAAGAAAGCAAGTTCTCCAAGGAGGAATTTTATTTTCTAAATCCAGATTTCTACAAGACCTACAAGCTTTCAAGATGAAGGGAAATTGTTTCTTAAGCTGCATTCAGTTCTTACAAGAACAGTTGTTTTTAATTCCTTAAAGAAATGCATTGCAACCTGAATACTCCAAAGGGCTGTCTGACCCACCGGTCTGACTATATTATCTTCAATTTGTTGTTGTTTTTTTTTTAATCAGGAGAAAATCTTCAACTGAGATAGAAATGAAAAAAAAAACCTTTAAATCGACTATACTTCAATAACAACAAATAAATAAAAGATGGAATTGCTCAACTTAAAAAAAAAAAGAATCTTATGTTCTGTATGTAGATCATAGCTGTTTCTCCTCGGAATGTTTTTCTTCTCTCTGGGTATATAGTGTCATTTGGCTTAGGGGAGAATGCCTTAAAAAACAGGATGCAGAACATAATAGCTCTCCCAAGATCTAGAGCCACTCACAAAAGTCTCCAAGATACTTAGCTAATTCCCCTGAGAGCTGGCAACAGTAGGACCTCAGCTATAAATGGTGCGCAACCTTGTTTTGTGCTAGTCTCAGGCTACCAACAACTAATGTTGTGGTTGTGTTAGGTAGGTAGAATAGGGGAAAGGAGTCCAAAATGGCAGTGGCTAAAAGACAAAGAAGGGGAAAGCCCTCGAAAATAGAACAAAAGTTCCGAGGACTGGAGTGAGGACCTCAGGTAAAACAAACAACACTCCTGGCTGGCCCAATTTACATAGGACAGGCCCAGGGAGAGATAAACATAAAAAGACAGCCAAAGCTAGCTTTCTCTCTCTCTCTCGCTCTTTCCTGAGGGCTGGGGCGCTCTTCCCTTCACGTATTTGGATCGATGTGCCCTTACGCCTCAGAGATTGATTTTCCTGCTATCTTCTAAATAAAATAAAATAAAAGAGCTGTAACACCAAGCTGTAACGCTGATTTGTCTAAGAGCTACAACATGGTCCTTTTGAGACCTGAGAGCTATAACTCAGTCTATCCAAGACCCGAGAGCTGTGACATGCCGAGGGGGCTTTAATGTCCATCACTCCAAATCTTTGTTGTGATGAGACAAAGAACCAAGGAACATACACTTGCGTGACAGTTGGACCAACTTTTTTAGTTCTTATAAATGTTGCAGGAAGGGGAAACCCTTCCAGGGCCCAAAACTGGGCTCTTGTCTAACACTCAGAAATGAATTGTCCCAGGAGACACATGTGCTGACAAAGCAAGAGATTTTATTGGGAAAGGGCACCTGTGTGGAGAGCAGTAGGGTAAGGAAACCCAGGAGAACAGCTCTGCCACGTACTTGGCTTGCAGTCTCAGGCTTTATGGTGATGGGATTAGTTTCCGGGTTGTCCTTAGCCAATCATTCTGACTCAAGAGTCCTTCCTGGTGGTACACGCCTTGTTCAGCCAAGATGGATGCCAGAGAGGATTCTGGGAGGCGGTTGGACACCTGGTGTTTCCTTTTGACCTTTCCCAAACTCTTCTGGTTGGTGGTGGCTTATTAGTTCTGTGTTCCTTACCAGGACCTCCTGTCTTAAAACAACTCATGCAGATGGTTACTATGGTGCCTGGCCAGGGTGGGGGGTTTCAATCAGTGTGCTTCCCCTGACATAACTGCAAGATGCCCTTTAGCAGTAACTATCAGCAAACTGAAAAAAATGGAGCCTTACTATTTACAAGACCTAGCAATTACCAGCACACCTGGGGCCACACAACAAGGTCATAGGGAGACACATACAGGCCTGGAGTACTGCTTTTGTCACAGAAAGGAAACTCCTTCTAGGGCCCAAAAGTGGGCTCTTGTGTAACACTCAGAAATGAATTGTCCGAGGAGACACACAAGCTAGTGAAGCAAGAGACTTTATTGGAAAGGGCACGTGGGAAGAGAGCAGCAGGGTAAGGGAACCCAGGAGAACAGCTCTGCCATGGGTCTCAAAGTCTCGGGTTTTATGGTAATGGGATTAGTTTCCTGGTTGTCTTTGGGCAATCATTCTGACTCAGAGTCCTTCCTGGTGGTGCATGCCTTGCTCAGCCAAGATGGATGCCAGTGATAAGGATTCTGGGAGGTGGTCAGACATGTGGTGTCTCCTTTTGACCTTTCCTGAACTCTTCCGGTTGGCGGTGGCTCATTAGTTCCATTTCCTTACTAGGACCTCCTGTCATAAAATGACTCACACAAACAGTCACTATGGTGCCTGGCCAGGGTGGGCTGTTTCAGTCAGTGTGCTTCCCCTAACACATTTATTGGGGTTGAGAGTGAGTGCCTAGGGGTTTGGGGCCTCACTTTTTATTTGTGAATTTACTATATAAGAGCAGGGATTTAAAGAACGGGATGAGAAAAAACGAAAACCATGTAGACCAATCGATTAGTTATTTAAACCCACCAGAATCTCTAAAATGAAGTGTTACCAAGTCCAAGCTCAGTCAGCACACTGCAAGACAGGCCAATAAATTGGAGAGACAAAGTATTAAGGCAAGAAATGCAACTTTATTTGGAAAGCTGACTGACTAAGATGACAGACTAATGTCTCAAAATAGCCACCTTTATGGAGTCTGGATGCCAGATTCTTCTATAGAACAGAGAAGTGGGGAGGTGAGGAAGTAGTTAAAAGGCAGTTAACCTCGCAAAGGGGCTTCCCTGGTAGCTCAGAAGGTAAAGCATCTGCCTGCTATGCGGGAGACCTGGGTTCAACCCCTGGGTCAGGAAGATCCCCTGGAGAGGGAAATGGCAACCTACTTCAGTACTCTTGCCTGGAAAATTCCATGGATGGAGGAGCCTGGTGGGCTACAGTCCATGGGGTTGCAGAGTTGGACAAGACTGAGCGACTTCACTTTCACTTTCAGTCTTGCAAATATTTCCTGGAATAGGCAGCCTCAGGAAAGGGATGTGTTAATTTCTTCCTTCCTGTAGTCATCCACAGATGGACAAGACATTTGACAAAGACATTGAACATCCTGAACAAAGACATTTTGGTTTAAAATATTTCTCCCTCCAGAAGTCAGGAGATCCCCTCAACCACACATGTGCAGAAAACTCCTGGGAGGTCAAAGGGGAGTGATGGTAATTAATGCCAGGCTATCCACATGCTTTTTCAGTAAAACCCATCTAGGTTTAAAGATGCATGCACACACATAGGAAGATCCTGAGATATACCAAATATGGACTGTGAACCAAGCCAATCAAATGATTGGCCAAAAGAAACCCAGAAGAAATGCCCTATGAAAGTAATTCAAACCACTATGAGAGTGAGACTCAGGGACTCTCCTTCTGAGCCTGCCCATGTATCTATCCACACATACTGTCCTTATTTTTTCCCTCTTAATAAATACTTTACTTGTTTCACTACTTTCCATCTTTGTGGGAATTCTTTTCTGCAAAGCTGAAGGGCCAGGGCTCTTGTCACTGACCACTGGTCTACTGGCTCTCACCACCACAACCTGGTCTCAATCTCTGGCTGGGAATGGAAGCCCCACTTCAAGCTGTTGCAGGCTGAGGGATCATTCTTGTGGAAGATCACAAGAGATCATTCATACATAACAGCCTGCCTCAGGCGACCCTGCCCTTCTGCCTGAATGTTAAACCTCTGCTACAAAGGTCCATTGTCACTCTGAAAGTGATGGGGCAATCAAATCTAGGAATAATTTCCTTTAGGATTGTCTTAGTCACTTCAATTGCTCTCTCTGTTCTAGTGGAGAAGACTTCTATTCACCTATCCATCCAGTAAAGTTATCTATAAAGACTAATAAGTATTTGAAGCCCTGGAAAGAGGGCATCAGAGTGAAATCTATTCGCCAGTCCTGTCTTGGATAAGTCCCATGATGCTGGACTGGGCTAACAAAAGAGGGAGGCTTGACATTGCCCCCAGGATTATGGGTGACACAAAGGGCACAGGCTTGAGTAACTCTTTTCATTTGCTCCAGGAGCCCTTTCCCTGTTAAAAGTCAGAAAACAATGATAGACATTGCATCTCTCCCCAGAGGGAGAGAATCATGTAGCCCTTCTTTAACAGTTCTCCATTGTTCAGAGAGAAGTATGAGCCATTTCTGATCTATGTGCCACTAACTATCTGTTCTCTTAGTTCCCCCTCTATCTCATGTCCAGTTCTCTTTGGAAGTTGAGTAGCTGGGTATAATGTTAGAAGGGGTAAGGGGTGAGATTAAAGCCATTTCATTTATGGGCATCAGGGCTGCTTACTTTGCTTCCTGATCTGCTCTGTCATTTCCTCGGGAAATTTGAGAATTTCCCTTTTGGTGCTCAAGGCAGTGGATGACTGCTACCTGATTTGGTTTCTGGACCACTTCTATGAGATGTAAAATCTCAGCCTCATTCTTTACAGGGGGGTTTCTTACATTTAGAAGTCTTTTCTCTTTCCAGATAGCTGTGTGGGCATGTAAAACAAGGAAGGTATATTTTGAGACTAGGTATATATTTATAATCTTTCCTTTCCCTAGGATTAAGGCTTGGGTTAGAGCTATCAGTTCAGCATTTTGGGCCAAGGTGTTAGGTGGCAAGATTTTTGCTTCTATGATGCTATGAGTGCCCGCAAAAACATACCCTGCTCTCCTGACCGTCTCTAACAAAACTTCTGCCATCAGTAAACCATTCTTCCTTAGGACTTTCTACGGCCTGTGTCTGTTAGGTCAGACCTGTGAGCATAGACCTTGTCAAGGGTTTGGAGGCAAGAATGTGTTAGCTCTGGGCTTTCAACAGGCATTAAGGTAGCGGGGTTAAGAGTATGGCAGGTTTTGAGGATTAACTCTGAGAAGTCAAGGAGCAAAGGCTGGTACTTGATAAGGCCGCCTCCAGTTGGCCAGTGGTTCTGTATCTGGGCCTTTAGTGGCTTCATACAGGGGCTTAATCATTAGCCTGAATCCTGGAATCAAAACTGTACAAAATCCTGCCATCCCTCAAAAGCTATGGAGATGTTTCCTTAGTCTTCGAAGTGCTTAGGCCTAATATAGTTTTTTTTTTTAATCTGGAGATAACTGTCTATATCCAGAGTTTATAATATATCCCAGATACTTACCTTGTTGCTTTGTGATTTGTGCCTTTTTCTGAGAGACTCTGTAACCCTAGGCCCCAAGGAAATTAATTGAATTAATACTTCAATGGTATTTTGATCTGAGGACTCCATGGAGGGATTACCTGTTAAAATATCATCTATGTACTGTAGAATAACACTTCCTTCTAGGTGTGTTTCCCTTAGTTCCTTTCCCAGGGCCTGGGGAAACAGGTGTGGAGTGTCCTGAAACCCTGGAGGCAATACTGTTCAGGTATATTACTGTGTTCAACCTGAGTGATAAGGAATGAAGTGGGATGTAGAAGAAGGCATCCTTGAGATGGTATACAATAAACCATTTAGCATCCTCAGTGATTTCAGTTAATATGTAATCAGGGTTGGCCACGAGGGGATGTACAGGAACCACTGCATCATTTACTGGTCTAAGGTCTTGTGCCCTGTTATATTCCCCATTGGGCTTAACAACTAGAAGAACAGGATTGTCACGTGTGGACTGGCAGGGCACCAAGAGGCTATGCCTTAGGAATTTATCCACGAGGGGTTGGAAACCCTTCTTTGCTTCCAACTTTATAGGATAGAGACCTGGAAGATCCTGACTCCGGTCAGAATTCCCACCCTTCAGTGTCTTCTGCCACTTCATTCAGGATCCCTTCTGGAGGCTCTGAAGCAAGAGGGGTTTAAAGTAGAGTGAAGCTCCAGTATCCATCAGAATTTGTAAGGTTGCCCATTAATTTTAATTTTAGTTTGCCTTGGCCGTTTAGGGGAATAACTAATAGCAGTTTATCAGAGTCTCATCAACCATATAAGGGGCCCATTTGGCAGCCTCCCTTTAAGAGTAGATGCTAATGCTAAGTGCTAAGTTGCTTCAGTCGTGTCCAACTCTGTGCGACCTCATGGACAGCAGCCCACCAGGCTCCTCTGTTCACAGGATCCTCTAAGCAAGAATACTGGAGTGGGTTGCCATTTCCTGCTCCTTTAAGGGTAGATAAGGGGTGTCAAATAAGGTCAAACTTGGCAGACTTTTGTTTACAGTCTTAAGATCTCTTCAGAATGAAAGGGCAATTCAGATACAGGATTTGATAGGAGAAACACTGACAAACACTGCCTGCCCTGCCCGGCCCCAAAGTAGCCAACTTGCATGAATTCTCTTAACAACAGGAAGTCCTGGTAAGGAATAGAAAATTAACAAGCTACCACCAACCAGAAGAATTCTGGAAAGGTCAAAAGGAGAGAGGAGACACCAGTCCATATGTCTTACCAACATCCCAGAATCCTCCTTGCTGGAATTCATCTTGCTTGAGCCATGTGTGTGCCACTGGGTTCCTTTACCCTGCTGCTCTCTGCCTAGCTGGGTGCCCCTTCCCAATAAAGTCTCTTGCTTTGTCAAAACGCGTGTCTCCTCAGACAATTCATTTTCAAGTGTTAGACAAGAGCCCACTCTTGGACCCTGGAAGGGGTGTCCCTCCCTGCAACAAGTTGGTTTACTGAGCACTGGTAAAGGAGGAGAGAAGCAAGTGGTAGTGAAACTGTGCACCCCAGACTGGGACCTGAACCCATGGTCTTTTAATCAAGATCATGTACCACCACATTCCCTGGTGGCTCAGATGGTAAGGAATCTGCCTGCAATGTGGGAGACCCAGGTTTGATCCCTGGGTCAGGAAGATCCCCTGGAGAAGAAAATGGCAATCCACTCCAGTATCCTTGCCTGCAGAATTCCATGGACAGAGGAGTCCGGGCGGGCTACAGTCCATGGGGTCACAAAGAGTTGAACATAACTGAAAGACTAACAATACATTCTAATTTCTCCCAATGCAGTCCATTTCAAAATGTGAGAACAGCCTTGGAAGAAACACACTTCACACACAGAGTATGGGCTATCTCAGAAGGCTACAGGCCCCCATATATGGATGGTGGTTAGTTTTCATGGGCTGGGTAATTGCCTAAGCTAATGAGTGGGAGGATTGTTCCATCTGTTTCAGGGAAGGAGCAGAGATTTCCAAGAATTGGGCCACTGTCAACCTTTTGACCTTTTATGGTTGGCGACAGAACTCTCCTGGTACTTGAAGGTGTGTCATTAAACATATGCTAATGCCAGCAAATTTGGAAAACTCAGCAGTGGCCACAGGACTGGAAAAGGTCAGTTTTCATTCCAATCCCAAAGAAAGGCAATACCAAAGAATGCTCAAACTACCACACAATTGCACTCATCTCATATGCAGAAAAGTAATGCTCAAAATTCTCCAAGCCAGGCTTCAGCAATATGTGAACCATGAACTTCCTGATGTTCAAGCTGGTTTTAGAAAAGGCAGAGGAACCAGAGATCAAATTGCCAACATCTGCTGGATCATCGAAAAAGCAAGAGAGTTCCAGAAAAACATCTATTTCTACTTTATTGCCTATGCCAAAGCCTTTGACTGTGTGGATCACAATAAACTGTGGAAAATTCTGAAAGAGATGGGAATACCAGACCATCTGACCTGCCTCGAGAAACCTATATATGCAGGTCAAGAAGCAACAGTTAGAACTGGACATGGAACAACAGACTGGTTCCAAATAGGAAAAGGAGTACGTCAAGGCTGGATATTGTCACCCTGCTTATTTAACTTATATGCAGAGTACATCATGAGAAACGCTGGACTGGAAGAAACACAAGCTGGAATCAAGATTGCCGGGAGAAATATCAATAACCTCAGATATGCAGACAACACCACCCTTATGGCAGAAAGTGAAGAGGAATTAAAAAGCCTCTTGATGAAAGTGAAAGTGGAGAGTGAAAAAGTTGGCTTAAAGCTTAACATCCAGAAAACGAAGATATGGCATCTGGTCCCATCACTTCATCGGAAATAGATGGGAAATAGTGGAAACAGTGTCAGACTTTATTTTTTTGGGCTCCAAAATCACTGCAGATGGTGACTGCAGTGATGAAATTAAAAGACGCTTACTCCTTGGAAGGAAAGTTATGACCAACCTAGATAGCATATTCAAAAGCAGAGACATTACTTTGCCAACAAAGGTCCATCTAGTCAAGGCTATGGTTTTTCCTGTGGTCATGTATGGATGTGAGAGTTGGACTGTGAAGAAGGCTGAGCACTGAAGAATTGATGCTTTTGAACTGTAGTGTTGGAGAAGACTCTTGAGAGTCCCTTGGACTGCAAGGAGATCCAACCAGTCCATTCTGAAGGAGATCAGCCCTGGGATTTCTTTGGAAGGAATGATGCTAAAGCTGAAACTCCAGTGCTTTGGCCACCTCATGCGAAGAGTTGACTCATTGGAAAAGACTCTGATGTTGGGAGGGATTGGGGACAGGAAGAGAAGGGGATGACAGAGGATGAGATGGCTGGATGGCATCACTGACTCGATGGATGTGAGTTTGAGTGAAGTCTGGGAGTTGGTGATGGACAGGGAGGCCTAGCATGCTGCGATTCATGGGGTTGCAAAGAGTTGGACACGACTGAGTGACTGAACTGAACTGATGTCTTTTCTTAACTTTTTATTTTATATTGGACTATAGATTATTAACAATGCTGTGCTAGCTCAGGTGCACAGCAAAGTGATTCAGCCACACACATACATGCATCCATTCTTTCTCAAACTTCCCTCCCATGTAGGTTGCCACAAAATATTGAGCCCAATTCCCTGTGGTACACAGCAGGTCCCTGTTGGCCATTCATTCCAAAAATAGCAGTGAGTACACATCAGTCCCCAAACTCCGAAGCTCTCCCTCCCATCCACCTTTTCCCCACTAACCCCATAACCATAAGTTCTCTAGTCTGTGAGTCTGTTTCTCTTTTGTAAATAAGTTCACTTTTTTTTAGATTCTGCATATAAGTGATATCATATGATATGTGTCCTTATCTGACTTACTTCACTCAATATGACGATTTCTAGGATCATCCATGTTGCTACAAATGGCATTATTTCATCCCTTTTCATGGCTGAATAATACTCTAATGTATATATGCACCATTTCATGTTCTGGCTACTGTCAATAGTGCTGCAATCAACACTGGGGTGCATATATCTTTTGGAAGTATGGTTTTCTCTGGATATATATAAGCCTAGGAATGGGATTGCAGGATCATATGATTACTCTATTTTTAGTTTCTTTCCTTTTTTGTTTGACTGCTCTGGGTCTTCCTTGCTGTGCATGGGCTTTCTCTGGTTACTGCGAGTGGGGGCTACTCTCTAATTGCAGTGCATGGGCCTCTCACCGCAGTGCCTTCTCCACTTGCAAAGCATGGGCACGAGGGCACGTGGGCTTCAGCAGTTGTGGTGCACAGGCTTGGTCACTCCACAGAATGTGGAATCTTCCCGAACCAGGAATCAAACCCGTGTTTACTCCATTAGCAGGCGGATCCTTAAGCCCTGGACCACCAAGTTGTTCCTAAATTAGCTTTTAAAGTGTTGATGTCAGCTCACTGGAGCTTTGTCACTGGTTAAGGAAACTTATTCACCTAAGAATCAGATAAGGGCTGGAGGTAGATTGGGAGTGGGAGGCGGGGTAGAGTGGGGCCAGTAGTAAAGCCTTAGCCGATGGGGCCAAGGGGTAGTTGAGGTTTCTGAAGACCGCAGAGTGTAAACGCAGGTTTTACAGTATCATGTTCTAGAATATTACAGCTTGTTTCCTGAGAAAGCATTTGGGAGAGAGGCCCCAGCAAAGGGCCCCGAGAGAGGTCCCAGAGCATTTTCTGTTCTGGGGATGTTGAGGGTGAGCAAACGGTGACAAGGATGACGACAGAAAGCAAAAAAGGGGAACTGGTGTTGATTGGATACCCACAAAGGATGGTGCTAGCACACAAATTATCTTTTAATTTTCAAAAACCTTGAGTGCAGTGGTTCTCAGCCAGGGGCAATGTTGCCCCCAAAAGCAGATTTGTCAAAGTCTAGAGACATTTCTATTTTCACGATTAGGGGATGTCACTTGGCATCTAGTGGGTAGAGGTCAGGGATGTTGCTGCTGCTGCTGCTGCTGCTTCAGTCGTGTCCGACTCTGTGTGACCCCATAGATGGCAGCCCACCAGGCTCCCCCGTCCCTGGGATTCTCTAGGAAAGAACACTGGAGTGGGTTGCCATTTCCTTCTCCAATGCATGAGTGAAAAGTGAAAGGGAAGTCACTCAGTCATGTCCGACTCTACTAAACACCCGATAATGCATGGAACAGGTCCTAACATGGAGAATTATTTGGCCCCAAATGTCAATAGTACTGAGGCTGAGAAATCCTGTTTGAAGGATAGATATATTAATCTTCATTTATACAGATGAGGAATCTGTAGTTCTGAGAAGCTACCTGTCATTCAAAATTAGACTACTACAGCTCCAAAGCCCTGCTCTTTCACCATGCCATAATGATAGGAACAGTGACGGGAATGAGGGTGAGAAAGATAAAGAACCAGGGCACTAGTTGCTGCTCAGAAGATATTTGTTGGAGGGAAGAGTACAAGAAAGACAAAGGGTGATAAAAGATGGGAATGATCCTTCTATCGCCACCCTGACACACTTCTCTGTCCTGGTTCCACAATCCAAAACGGAGTCTGGATTATGATAATAAAGGCAATCAAATGATGGGGAAAGGTGGCCTCAAGCCCCTCTGCTCAGTCTCAGGAGGAGTCTGACGCCAGTGTCTGCACCTCTAAATGGATCTAGAAGATGGGGAGTCCCCTGGCACACTCTCCTCCATCGCCTTAGAGACAGACAGGGAGTTCTGAGTTGAGTAGGGGTGACCATTCCCCTCTTCCTCCCTGGGGCTGAGCACAGCTGTGGCCCCAGAGGACGAGGAGAATTTGTTTCCCAGTTTCTACATTTTCTGTGAATTTGGAGTGGGACTGAGCCAGATTCATTCTGGGAAGCCCTGAATCTTCTGGGAGGGAACTCCCTAGAGCAAAGAGGGTGGAAGGGGAGGAGCCAATGATAAAGCAACACTTCTTTTCACTTCCTCTTTTGGACTCCTGAATTTGCCCACTGGGTGGAATCTATCAGGCCTCGAGAGAAGCCAGTGCCTGTCGTGCAGGGCTGTCAGAGCAACCTGCTCGCTCCAGGAGGTGATGGGGATCCCCTCATTCCTAGCCTTCCCTGCTGCCAGGAGGAACCGAGCTCACTGCACGCCCTGGCATCCTTGGGGCCACATGCTACTGTGGACAGCTCTGCTCTTCCTGGGTGAGTGGGGGGCACAGCAGGGACAGTGGATCAGGACGATGGGCAGGTGGGCTTCTCTAAGTCAGCTGCTGCCACCTGGGTTGTTGCAGAAATAGGAGGTGGTAACACTGGTTGCACCTGGGTGGGGTGAACACTGCTGGGCACCGCTTTCTCTGCACCACTAACCTCTCTACAGCCAGAGGCAAGGATGAGGGCTGCAGTGGGAAGCACATCAGGAAAGTCAGGAGGGTGAAGGCAGGCTGATGAAAATCACATTCTGACGACCTTGCTGGCCTTGGGAAATGATGAAATTGGCAGAAGTAGGGCTTTTCAAACATTTTGCCCAATGACACTGGGCACTAAGGCCCCTGGTAATCTGCCACCTCCCACAGCTGAGCCAGGCCTGAGGAATGTCCAGTGACCTAGACTTGAAGGACTGATGATGGCCAAGGTGTTCACCTTCCTTAGAAATGTATGTTTCACTGGGACTAAATCTTAGGCCAGAGGGCCGATGCTGTCTTAAGCAATAAGAGGCATGAAGGAGCGATAAAAACTGCCTTGGGGAGCAGAGGCCATCCTCTGGGCCTGCCACTTCAGGCAGCAGGGCCTATTCTCTTTCTGTGAAAGGAGAGTCCCCTGGGGAAAAGCGCACGAGAGTCTGGGTTATTCAGGGATGGAGATCAGAAAATATGTTAGCCAGGCAACTCCAGCAGCATCAGTTGTGGGACCAGAGACATCAAGAATGCCTCCTTGCACTGCAAGCATGAAGAGAGGAAAAGATCAGTATCACTACCAAGAGAATCAGAGCAAACGTCTTCAAGTGTGAGAACTGCAGTTTAGTGTCTTTCCGAATATGGTGACAGTAAATTTATGAAGATATCAGTCTGGCCCCTGTGTGGTAATTTTGTTAACGCAGCTGAACAAGTTAAGGCATGAACACCACAGGTGAACGAAATGCAGACATGATGTTAAAGGACCTCAAGAGACTCACGAGAGAGGGAAGGGGATTTGCAAGGGAGAGGGTAACAGGCAGGAAGGCTAGGGGCCCCCACATGGAGGACTGGCTGCAAGTATCAGACACTTTTTTATTTCTCTCTTAAATGGCAGGAGGAAACTACAAGTGTCAGATTGTATTCCCCTTCTCTATACAAAATTAAAAGGTTTCCCTTAAAATTCTGTGTTGCCATGACGACACCGGGTTCCACCTGAACTTAACTTTTCTCAAACCTTGAGCTAACCAATGCGTTTTTCTCAGGGAAATGTTTTTCTTAAGCTATGTTAATGAACTATGTATTTACCTTGGACTGTCTTTCTTCAAGTCGGTTTAGCCTAACACTCAGAACCCATAAGAGCTCAACAGACCAGTGTGTTTTCCCAATGGAAATGTTCTCTTAAGCTATGTTAATGAGACTATGTATTTGTTTGGAAATCTGCCTTTCTTCAAGATTCATGTCAATCATTTTATGGCCTGGGATGACTCACCTTGTGCCAATGTTACCTCAAAATGCGCGTTGTGAATAAGGGGCCTGGTACCACTCTCTGAGTTTTGAGACATTTCCTTCCTCTAATCAGCAGGCTGCTGATAGGAATATAACTTCTTGTTAAAAACTAGCAAGGCAGCACTCTTTCTGCCCCCTTCTGATGTCTATGTCAGAAGACCAGTCTAAGGAGTGGCCTTCTCTATCTCTTTTATACTTTAATAAAACTTTATTACACAAAAGCTCTGAGCAATCATGCCTTGTCACTGGCCTGGATTGAATTCCTCTCCTCCAGAGGCCAAGAGTCCTGGCATCTTTCACGGCTCGGCAACAACCTTTCACAATGTGATTATTTGTAATGATGAATCATCATATCCAAACACCAGGCTGATCTTTGCTTTCTCTCTTGCAGCTCCTGTTCCTGGGAAATGTGGTAAGTACTCCAACACATCCCCTCTGTCCCCCAGCTCTCTCTGCTCCCTGCACCCTGTATGGAGGAACTCTGGAGGCACCAGCAATCCAAGACTGAGGTAGAGCCAGGAAAGAGGAATTGCGCCCACAAGAAGCCCTGCACCCCCTTCTCCTTCCTGCTTCCCTTCCACTGAAGCCACCAGGGGTGGGCAGCCAAGGGACACAGATGCCTCAGCCCTCCTGCTTCTGTTATGATGAGACTTCACAGATTCTGTCATAGAAAATAACTGTCCTCTGTCTCAATTGCTTCCTCTTTCCAAACTAAGCCACGAGCCCAAGCCATGCAGAATCACATGATCTGCTTAGATTATCCCCATGGGTTGATAAATTGTCCATTTTTCATGTATCTGAAGGCTTCAGGGCCTGTTCCCTTGGACAGAAAGAGGAGGCCGTATTACTGACTGTGGCTGGGTGGGGTGAACACTGCTGGGCACTCCTTTCTCAGCACCACTAACCTCTCCACCACCCAGGGCTGGTAGGGGGTGGGGCTCTCCTGGGTCACTGAATCCAGAGCTCCTAGACTGGCCTTCTGGCCTTTCTCACTCTTTCTGATTCTCCTGAGGCCATAGAGATTCATCTGTGCTTTGGTGTCAGGACAGGTCTATTCTACAGGATAAGGAATGAAGCAGGTCAGAAGAGAAATGTGACCTCTGACTCTCAGCCTGGCACCTCCACCAGGTGGCCCCACTTGTCTTCATCCAGCTGGGAAGACAGTTTATCCACTAGTGTCCAAATGCCTCAGTTTATGAGGGTGGGGGAAGTGATTCCCCAAAGGATGTATGTGTAGTGTGTGTGTGTGTCTGTGAGTGTGAGTTCGAGAGAGAAAGAGAAATAGAGACAGAGAGAAGGAACTGGGCAGAGCTCCTTGGGCGAGGTGTACTTGTGTTTCTCGACTGTGTGCTTGCCCCCTCTCCCATTTCCCTACCCCTCCTCCTCTCCTCCCTGAGAGAATCTGGGTTCCTGGGGGCCCCTGTGTGGCTACATGAGTTGGAGGAATTGCCTTCAGGTGTGGACCTGTTCTGGGTTGGGTTCTTCTCTTGATCTCTGCAGCATGGCCACAGTTTTCCATCATCTGAGATTTGGGGTCTGCTTAGGCCCTTGGGGTCCCTTTTCCTCATGCTGCCTCCTCTCTCTGCCCCTCAGCAGATCTCCCAAAAGCTGTGGTGAGCATCCAGCCTGCGTGGATCAATGTGCTCAGGGAGGATCACGTGACGCTGATGTGCCAGGGGACCAGCTTCTCTGCAGGCAACCTCACCACGTGGTTCCATAACGGGAGCTCCATCCACACCCAGAAGCAGCCCAGCTACAGCTTTAGGGCCGGCAGCAATGACAGTGGATCCTACAGGTGCCAGAGGGAGCAGACCAGCCTCAGCGACCCTGTGCATCTGGATGTGATTTCCGGTCAGTGGAGGAGGCCCTGGAGAGTCTGGGAGAACAAGGGGAGATGAAATCTGCTTCCATGCAGAGGTTTTTAGGAAAGGGCAGTCGCCTACTTACTGGAAAGCACGGCTGTGAGTTGTTTGAAGTGGTTTTGGTCTACTCATTTCCCTTCTCAACCCACCTCCTCGGCTTAGTATGAGTGGTGAGGTGGAAGTTCCTAAGAGATTTCTCAGAATATGTTGGGCTCTTTTGTCTTGGTGCTGATTGAGCAAGAAGGTGACCAGGCCACCAACAGGCATCTGGGTGTGAGAGAAGCAGAAGAAAATCTCTAATTCATAGAAAGCTTCCCATTTTTATGGCAGAGTCAAATGCACAGACACAGCACAACTGAATCCTGCTGCTGCTGCTGCTGCTAAGTCTCTTCAGTCGTGTCTCTGTGCGACCCCAGCAGCCCACCAGGCTGCGCCGTCCCTGGGATTCTCCAGGCAAGAACACTGGAGTGGGTTGCCATTTCCTTAGCCCTGGGAATTACTAGCCATCTAAACATGATGATTTCATTCACCTTTGAGCCTCAGTTTCCTCACTTGCTAGTGGAGATACCACTGCCTCCCACATGAGGTCCTGGTGAGAATCAGCATTTCCCTAATCCCTGTCCCCTGTCTGTGCAACTGAGGTGAAACTTGTGTCTTTTAAATTTCTATTTATTTATTCATCTATGGCTGCTCTGTCTTCGTTGCTGTGTGTGGGCTAGTGCCTAGTTGAGGTGCATGGGCTTCTTATTGAGGTGGCTTCCATAAATATAACTTGGTTGGTGTCATGATTTGCTGAAGGGTCTAAGTGTGGTTGACTGGCACACGTGTGACTGTTGTCATTTTTTCTTATCTCCCTGCTCCCTTCCAAGGTATCTGCTGTTTCCTACCCTTTCTTTCCAATTTCAACTCTGCTCTGTCCTATAACTTCAGGAAAAAAGTCGGTGTGGGCTGAGATCAGGATTAGAAGTAGCTACCTAAGCCTCTATTCCCTACGGAACAAAGAAATTAAATATTTTTCCGCAGTAAAAAAATTAAATTTGGGAGAAAAAATACACAGCCGGCTAATGGCCCACCCATGTCACTGCTGCCTTGAGACAAAGTCCCCACTGAATTCCACGTTTACTAACATGCACCAAGTAAACCAATATTTGTCGGTGCCCGTGACTCTCCCCAAGGACACAGGTCTCTGCTGCGTCCCCCTCCCATGCTGTCTTCTCTCTCAGACTGGCTTCTCCCCCACCTCCCTCGGGGAAAGTGACTGCACTCCGGGTCCCCTGTATCCTCCTGCAGAGGCCTCTTGGGCCAGAAGGGCTGCAGCTGTGTCTCCCAGGATGGGAACGAGAAGACAAGCATATCTGAACACCTACTGTGTGCCAGCAACTACTGTAGACAGTGCAGCTAATGGTACTATTGTGACTAGTTCCGCATACGAAGAAACTGAGGTCCGAAAGAATTATTTACCCAGGATCACAGGGTGCATACACGAAGGAGCCAGAATTAGAGACCAGGGGTGTGTGAGTCCACATTTAAACTCCCCCCGACACACACTGGCCCCTGGAGGGATGGTCTGGGTCTCAGATCTGAGTCAAGACCTTCCGGGTCCTGCGGTCCCTTTGTGTCTTTCAGACTGGCTGCTGCTCCAGACCCCCAGCCTCGTGTTCCAGGAAGGGGAGCCCATCATGCTGAGGTGCCACAGCTGGAGAAACCAACCTCTGAATAAGATCACGTTCTACCAGGATGGGAAATCCAAGATATTTTCCTATCAGCGCACCAACTTCTCTATCCCACTCGCCAACCTCAGTCACAGCGGCCAGTACCACTGCACAGCGTTTATCGGGAAGATGCTACACTCATCACAGCCAGTGAACATCACTGTCCAAGATGGGAATGAAGGTTGTTCAAGGAGATGTACACCTTGGAAAGATGGGTAGTGAGGGGATTACTAATCTTCTGGACTCCAGAATGTTTGTTTTCCTGGGAGTGCCTGTTTAACATAAACAGGAACCCTGAAAGTCCTAGCTTGGCCTGATGGTTGTATGAATGTGAAGCTGTGTTCCCGGTCATTTCTCAGGGATTATAGAAATGGGTGTCATTTATTTGGTGTTTTAACTCTCAGGGGACAAAATCCACCTTTTCAAGCTCCATATCCAATTCCCAGACATTGCCATTCTCCCTCTTTTGCATCTCACTCAAACCACTCTATCACGTGTCTCTCCCGGCGTCTAATGCTTGCTGCGTTTCCCTACTGAGCCTCTCACCCTAGGATCGACTCTTAGCTTGCTGCAGCCATGTTGGCATTAGAACCTCTCTCTACACATAAAGAACTAGACTTCCGCCTGTTCTTGAGAAACTGTACATTGTGGAATCCATATTATGTCCTTTCAGACGGTATCACAGATTATTTATGCCAGCCTGATGTTCATTAGTAAGTACCCAGCCCTGGGTTCAGAGGAGGTGGTGAGTGAAGATGTGTTGATGTCATCTGTGTATTCCCGAGTTCAATGTTGCCCAAAGGCTGTTCCCCAATCACATAACTCTTTGAGAGCCCTTTCAGAATGAAGGGTTCTGTGGTCAAATTAATGCAGAACACACTACATATTCTTTTCCTCTCCTTTTATATTCATAATGCACACCAAAGGCTTCAAGAAGCCCTGTCTCAAAGAAAACTTTTAAATTGAGCCTGGTAAGGCATTTGCTAAACTCAGGTAACCACAGAACCCTTCTTCTTCTATAACTTTTCTTAATGTTCTGCAGAACAGATGTGTTTGAGGTCATCCTTTGGGAAATGCCGATCCAGCACTTTATTTGGGAAGGCAGAGAGACGAAGCGATCCGCTGAAGACTTCCTGGGGTAGCTGTCTGCTCCTGGCCTTGGCTTGGGTTGCTTTGCAAAGACTCCTCACTAGGGACATGACTGTTCCAAATTTCTGTCTTAACAACTGTAATTTTTCCTATCCCTCTGCCTCTCCGATTAGGTCCAGCAGTTCCACTCATCTTTTCACCTTGGTATCAAATCACTTTCTGCCTGGTGATGGGACTCCTTTTGGCAGTGGACACAGGCCTGTATTTTTCAGTGCAGAGAGACCTTCAAAGCTCCATGGGAGACGGGAAGAATAACAAAGTCAGATGGAGCCAAGACCCTCAGGACAAATGACCCTTCATTCCATGGTGTAACAGCAGTAGTGGCAGCAACTCTTCAGTCCATAACTTTCCTCTTCCCTGGCCTCACTTTGACAATAACCTGGGCTAAGGAGCCTCCAGGGAAAGAAAAGACCTGTGATCTCCAGATCAAGTAGAAGGTAACAGGCCCTGCCGCTGCCGCCGCCGAGTCACTTCAGTCGTGTCTGACTCTGTGTGACCCCACAGACGGCAGCCCACCAGGCTCCCCCGTCCCTGGGATTCTCCAGGCAAGAACACTGGAGTGGGTTGCCATTTCCTTCTCCAATGCATGAGTGAAAAGTGAAAGTGAAGTCGCTCAGTCGTGTCCGACCCTCAGCGACCCCATGGACTGCAGCCTACCAGGCTCCTCCATCCCTCCCTTCACTGATTTCCCAAAGGCTAAGGCACAGTCCCCACCCATCCAGCTCTACATGGACTCACAGCGAATGTGTTCTCCCAGCTCTTTGCTAGAGGCTCCTCAAATATATGAAGCCTCAGTAAATCCTGGTGCTTCTTTCAAAGTAAATCCAACAATCTTCTCACTTCTCACAGGCTGCAGAAGGGCTCATGGGGGCCGGGGCTGCCTGGAGGGATGGCACAGCCCCAGGAGGGGGGTGGACGTGGCAGCATCTTGATCCAAGCCACCATCCTCTCTTACTTGGATTACTGCAACAGCCTCCTGCCTGGTCTTCCTGCACACAACCATGTCACCCAACAGTCTATTCTCACAACAGCCAATGTGTGTTGTATCTGTCACTTCTTTTCTGGAAGCTATGTAATAGCTTCCCCCTTGCATTTAGAGTAATAGCTAAAGCCTTTGCAATGTTCTACGAGGTACTACATGATCTTGCTCCTCAATGCCTCTCTGACCTCATTTATTGCTCTGTTTTGCTTCCTTGGACACTTCAATTATACTTCTGCTACAGGTTTATGTTATTTACTGTTTCTGAAATGTTCTTACAGATATCCACATCATGCTTCTTCATGGTCTTTACTCAAATATCACCTCATCAGTGAGGTCTCCTTGGTCATTCAACCTAACCTCACTTCTCCACCATCTCCTAATCCTGCTCTCCTGCTTTATTTTCCCCCATTGTTCTCATCTCCAGCTGAATATGTTCAGTTGTTTATTGCTGTATTTTTTCCCCCATGGATGTATCACCAACTGACTACTCCCTCTCTCATTAAAACATGCTCCAGGAGATCTGGGCCTTTGTTTTGTTCACTACTATATACTTAAGAGTCAAGGTCAGGGTCTGGCACATGATAAGACCCTCAATACATATTTATGGAATCAGTAAGTTCTTCAGCATTCAAAATCAGACACTTTTTTAAAAAGTACATCTACTCCATCTTACCAGAAGCAGAAGTCCAATTCAGTACTACTGAACACCCTATTAGATACTACCCAAAATATCCCACTAGTACATTCATTTCAGTTTTGAATGTTATCTGTCTAAACTCATTTTTTACTTTCACCCATCACATCTTGTAAAGTAGTGTATTAGTTGGACCTACTGCCCTCTAATTGAATGGACTTTCTAATCCTGTACAGTAGCCGTGGAAAGCATACTAAAAAGAGAGTTGAACAACTTGGATTTGTGTTTCTACCATTTGCTAGGTGCTTTGTCTTGAAGAATTCATTTAACTACTCTATGAATTAGATTCTTCTTCTGTGAAATACTGATAACTTTATCTCCCTCCCCAGGGATATCATGTGAGGTTAAAGTGTAACAACATACATGGAAGCATAATGTCTTTGGAACATAGTAGATGTTTAATAAATGCTTATGGAATCTGATGTCTTCAGAGCACACTATTTGGCTGGCACTTTCCCTTTAAATAGATAATATTGCTTTTACTATAGTAACTGGGGAAAAAAGAAAAATAAGAAGGTCTAACTTGGAGTAGGGACGAAATCAAAGGTAGAACTGTGGGTGAGTTATGTTTCTGGGGCTAGTCACATTGGAAAAAAAATGGGGATAACCCTGTTTGACTAGCTCTAGCCAGTATACTAAGCTCATATGCTGTAAAAATACAATCTTAGTGGCATAAATCATCAAAGGTTTATTTCTCACTCATTTTCTGCTATATACGTGGAAGACTTCCTAAGGAAGCTCTCTCTCATGGGATGGCTCAGGTTTATACTATACTTTGATTTTAACACCAACTACCACACATTGCCAAAGAAGGCAAAGAGAACAGTAACAATTAGGACAGTAATTAAATGCACTCTGTCCAAAAGTAACATACACATACTTAAATTTCATTAATCGAAACAAGTTGTACGACCTGACCTCAAGAGGCATGCAATTGCAATCCTTTTTTGAGGCTGAAAAGAGGAGACTCATACATATTTTTAAGCATCATCGATATCTAGCACACTAAGGCTCCTTACTGGACTGTTGTTAAGGGTTAAAATGAATAAAGTATATGTGGCACCATAGGATAGACATAGCAGATCACTCCTCTTTTTCTTATCAACAGAAGCTTGATTTTTTCAGATATAGAGCAGGTACATAGTTTAGGGGAAACAGGAATCCTCTTTTGCTCCTGGATGAAACCAAAGACTTCTACAGCTATAGAATGTCTTAGAAAAGATGAAGTTCAATCTCCTCATTTTAAAGCTGAGAAAGCAATGAACCAGATGGTTGAAATGATTTGTTCAAGGATGTACAAGTAGTTGGTGTCACAGATCTGTACATACCGCAACTGGACTGCACTGTATAATTTGTTCTACAGCTTGTTTTAGAAGCTGTAGGACTCTTGGAACTTGGAACTCTTGGGGGTAGATGTGTAGGGCTTTTGAGGCTACTGAGGGCTGGGAGAGAAAGTTGGAGCAGCTTGGACAAGGTAGTCCCTGAACTACAGGGCACAGACCCCAGGCCAGGCCACATCTTTCTTTCTGAAGTGAGCACCCTTTTTTGCAGGGCCTTGCCTAAAATATCCTGACTTTTGACACACAGGCCTGGGCAGCCTAAACACTGAGAGAGAATGAATTTAAAGCTGACAGCTTCTCTCCCTCTTGGGTTATAAAAATAGGTTCCTTCTTTTTGAGGATGTATAGTTACTCTAGAACAACCTTTATGGAAAAAGAATCTAAAAAAAATAATGGATATATGTAAATGTAAAAGTGATTCACTTTGTTATACAGCAGCAGAAACATTTAAAAACAACTACACTCAAATAGGATTTTTTTTTTTTTAATGAAGATCCACTTTAGAAGTTGAATTAAAGAAAAAAAACAGAAAAAAATGTTAAAATGCGGGTACCCTGAAGGAAAAGAGCAGGCTGCATTGGCCGGGAATCGAACCCGGGCCTCCCGCGTGGCAGGCGAGAATTCTACCACTGAACCACCAATGCTACTTCCGTGACCAAGGTTCACAACACTGTCTCTTACCATCATCTCTGACCCTAGGTCCACTCCGTAACAGAAATCTGACCACCCCTCTTAATCACAATTTTGAAAACACAGCCTTCATGTTTCAAGACTAAAATAATAAAACTTTAAACCTCTGTCCTTGAAGCCATGGCTCTAATGCTTTCGGTTTTTCTAGAGCCGTTGGACTCAAAACCGCCCTCTTCAACCAACCAGAGGGAGAACAAGTTTTCACCTTACCATTCTTCTGCCCCAACCGCTCGCCCTTAGAACAAGCCGGGAGAAGCTGGAACTTTCTCTGCAACTCTGAGTCAGACGCTGGTGGGGCCGCCGCTCCCTGCACGGCCCGATCCGCTCGAACCTTCTCCCAGAGTCAGCGCAGCGCCTCCTGGGCTGAGTCAGCCGGAGCGGGCGGGCCGGGCGGCTCTGGGCTCGCCGCGAAGGCGCTAGAAGTTTCGCGGCGGCGGCGGCAGCGGGAGGAGGCGGGTCTTTCGCAACTGGATAAAAAGCTCTTGGAGCCGGAGCCGAGCAGATCCGAGCTGGGCAGGCAGGACAGAGGCGCCGCTGCGTACACCTACACTGCTGAGCAGCACCAACTTTCGCAGGTTCCTGCATCCATCCGACTCTGTATAGCACTGGTCGCCGGGAGAGGGAGAAACCACAACCATGTCCGCCGCGAGGGAGCTGGCCATAGGCATCGACCTGGGCACCACGTACTCGTGCGTAGGCGTGTTTCAGCACGGCCGGGTGGAGATCCTCGCCAACGACCAGGGCAACCGCACCACCCCCAGCTACGTGGCCTTCTCAGACACCGAGCGGCTGGTGGGCGACGCGGCCAAGAGCCAGGCGGCCCTGAACCCGCACAACACCGTGTTCGACGTCAAGCGACTGATCGGGCGCAGATTCACAGACCCCTCTGTGCAGTCGGACATGAAGCACTGGCCCTTCCAGGTGGTGAGCGAGGGCGGCAAGCCGAAGGTGCGCGTGTCCTACCGCGGGGAGGACAAGGCGTTTTACCCCGAGGAGATCTCGTCCATGGTGCTGAGCAAGATGAAGGAGACGGCGGAGGCGTACCTGGGCCAGCCCGTGAAGCACGCTGTAATCACGGTGCCTGCCTACTTCAACGACTCGCAGCGTCAGGCCACTAAGGACGCGGGTGCCATCGCGGGGCTCAACGTCCTGAGAATCATCAACGAGCCCACGGCAGCTGCCATCGCCTACGGCCTGGACCGGCTGGGCGCCGGAGAGCGCAACGTGCTCATTTTCGACCTGGGTGGGGGCACCTTCGACGTGTCGGTCCTCACCATCGACGCTGGTGTCTTTGAGGTGAAGGCCACGGCTGGAGACACTCACCTGGGTGGAGAGGACTTCGACAACCGGCTGGTGAACCACTTCATGGAGGAGTTCCGGCGGAAGCATGGGAAGGATTTGAGCAGGAACAAGCGGGCCCTGCGCAGGCTCCGCACGGCCTGCGAGCGCGCCAAGCGCACCCTGTCGTCCAGTACCCAGGCCACTCTGGAGATCGATTCCCTGTTTGAGGGTGTAGACTTCTACACTTCTATCACTCGAGCCCGCTTTGAAGAACTGTGCTCGGACCTCTTCCTCAGCACCCTGGAGCCGGTAGAGAAGGCCTTGCGCGATGCCAAGCTGGGCAAGGCCCAGATCCATGACATTGTCCTGGTGGGTGGCTCTACCCGAATCCCCAAGGTACAGAAGCTCCTGCAGGACTTCTTCAATGGCAGGGAGCTGAACAAAAGCATCAACCCGGATGAAGCTGTGGCTTATGGGGCTGCTGTGCAGGCAGCCGTGTTGATGGGGGACACGTGTGAGAAGGTGCAAGATCTTCTGCTGCTGGATGTGGCTCCCCTGTCCCTGGGGCTGGAGACAGCTGGTGGGGTGATGACTGCACTGATCCAGAGGAATGCCACTATCCCAACCAAGCAGACCCAGACTTTCACCACCTATTCAGACAACCAGCCTGGGGTCCTGATTCAGGTGTATGAGGGTGAGAGGGCCATGACCAGGGACAACAACCTGCTAGGGCGCTTTGAGCTCAGCGGCATCCCTCCTGCCCCACGTGGAGTCCCCCAGATCGAGGTGACCTTCGACATTGACGCCAATGGCATCCTGAGTGTGACAGCCACTGACAGGAGCACAGGCAAAGCTAACAAGATCACCATCACCAATGACAAGGGCCGGCTGAGCAAGGAGGAGGTGGAGAGGATGGTTCGTGAGGCTGAGCAGTACAAGGCTGAGGATGAGGCCCAGAGAGACAGGGTGGCTGCCAAAAACTCTCTGGAGGCCTATGTCTTCCATGTGAAGAGCTCCTTGCAAGAGGAGAGGCTTAGAGATAAGATTCCTGAAGAGGACAGGCGCAAAGTACAAGACAAGTGTCAGGAAGTCCTTGCTTGGCTGGAGCACAACCAGTTAGCAGACAAAGAGGAATATGAGCATCAAAAGAGGGAGCTGGAGCAGATCTGTTGCCCCATCTTCTCCAGGCTCTATGGGGGGCCTGGTGTCTCTGTGGGCAGCAGTTGTGGAGCTCAAGCCCGACATGGAGCCCCTAGTACTGGCCCTGTCATCGAGGAGGTCGATTAAATGGCCCCTCTGGACGGATCAGCTGAGACTGCAAGGGCTGGGTTTGTGGACTTTCTAGACTTTCTACTGTGATCCTGCCCAACTTAAGGGGTAGGAGTGGAGGAGAATCTTACCCTCAACAGAGAATTTTTTTTTTTGTGGTCAGTATGTTTTATTATTGAGATATTTGTCATTTGACTTATAAAAAATCTTCTCCTACATCAAACAAGCAGAAGTAAAATCATTATGAACATTTGTGTGGCACTTTAATATTGCTTTTACCTACATTTAATGCATTTTGTTACTTGCATGTATGGATTTGTTATATGAAATAATAAAGCTAAATAAACTTTTAGAATTTCTTCGTTTTCTTTCTATCCAATTAAGTAGACGAAGGGGCAGGGCTTTCAGAAGCAGAAATACTGGGGTGGGTTTTGAAGGAGGGATGGGAAGAAAATTCATGAGGCTATGTGCATAATTTCTATAAGGGAAAGCAAGAGGAAGAGTTTGAGGAAGGCACACTGAGATAGTATTGAAGTGTGAGGAGAGAGGAGAGAATTGTGATATTGTGTTGAAAGAGGGAGGGAGGTGGAGTTGGAAAAGCAGAGAATGAAGAGAAACAAGTTTTGGCAAGACCCTAAGATAAAAATTCTGTATTGGGAGCTTAGTTTAGTTTTTCAGTGTATGTGTCCTAATACACGGACAAGAAGTTTATATGCTAATTATTTGCCTCTCATAATGTGACCTTATTGTTCTTTTACCGAACAGACCCCAAGTCCTGGATTCTGGGGAATAGTATTTGTTAGATTAAGAGAGTAAGTCTAGTGGTATAATTAAAATTATTATTGATCTTATCTGTGTGAGAGGAATTGCATGGTCCCATCTGCTTTCTGCTGATGGCCCTAGGATGATGACGATGATGATGGTGACAGTGGCAACTGTGTAGTAAGATGGCTGTACTGGAACCAGACGGGTGTTCCTTTATCTACTCCGCAAGTTAAACTCTGAGCTTCAGTTTTCCCTTCTATTTAATGGGGATGATGATCAAATAATATCTCAGATGTGTAATGAGGGTACAATTAAGTAAGTATGTGAGGAGTGAAGAAGAATAGGCTAGGCATCTAGTATTGAGCAACAAATATTCACTATTACTAATTATTACTAATTGATTGTCGACTATGTACAATCTAATCATCACAGCAACATAACAGTGTATTATCTCTTTTGAAAGTGAGGATCCAGAGGCTAAAAGAGGTTAAACAATTTACTCAATATCCATATCTATTAAGTCAGGGAACGTGGGTAGTGGGGAGAGTTGAAATTAAGAACTATGTCCTGCCTGCTTCTACATTCCGTGCACTGTTAACTCACAAACAGACCATTAAAAAAAAGAAAGATTTCCCCCAGATGTTGTGAAATTGTACATATTATTCCTTTAGAACACAGTTGGACACGGAGCCCTGAGAGAAAAAGTATGTTTTATTGTATCTTTGCATTATTCATTAAGTGAATATGTGCTTTTTATAGCAAGTGACTGAACCAGGGGAGTATCCTCAGGCTCAACTTTACTGCCAGTTAAATGACATAAGAGAAGGATAAGTTTGTGTAAGTTAGTTCCCAATCAGCCCAAAGACTTATTTTTATCTCAGAAATGAAGGTGGCCTTGGTTAGAGGAATGCTACATTATATTTAGCTAAGGGTGATCTGTTGCAGGTTGAGAGGAGATTGCAGTAACGACCCACCTGTAGTCTGGTTGTCAGCTCACATTTTAAACTGCGTTTTCCTGCACCTGGCCCAAGTCTTTTGTGACTTGTTTTACATTGAAAGAACCTGCAAAAAAGAGATGATATCACACACATATTCTGTATTACACTTCCCCTTTCCTGAATGTCCTTCCCACTTCCAACACTGACCACCGCAACCTGTTTGTAACTTCTCAAACAGAATGATGGCACCTACATTTGGATAGTTTCCTCACATTTCAACAATCTCTCTCTCTAAACAGACACAGGTTATAAGAAGGAGAATTCCATCATGCTTAGTTGTGAAAACACTTCAGATCTCATTTGAACGGTATCTATTTTTCTACAGAGAGATTTAAACAAACTAACCACTTTATTACCAAAGAACGGCAATGCCAAAGAATGCTCAAACTACCGCACAATTGCACTCATCTCACATGCTAGTATAGTAATGCTCAAAATTCTCCAAGCCAGGCTTCAGCAATATGTGAACCATGAACTTCCAGATGTTCAAGCTGGTTTTAGAAAAGGCAGAGGAACCAGAGATCAAATCGCCAACATCCACTGGATCATCAAAAAAGCAAGAGAGTTCCAGAAAAACATCTATTTCTGCTTTATTGACTATGCCAAAGCCTTTGACTGTGTGGATCACAATAAACTATGAAAAATTCTTCAAGAGATGGGAATACCAGACCACCTGACCTGCCTCTTGAGAAACCTATATGCAGGTCAGGAAGCAACAGTTCGAACTGGACATGGAACAACAGACTGGTTCCAAATAGGAAAAGGAGTACGTCAAGGCTGGATATTGTCACCCTGCTTATTTAACTTATATGCAGAGTACATCATGAGAAACGCTGGACTGGAAGAAGCACAAGCTGGAATCAAGATTGCCGGGAGAAATATCAGTAACCTCAGATATGCAGATGACACCACCCTTATGGCAGAAAGTGAAGAGGAACTAAAAAGCCTCTTGATGAAAGTGAAGGAGGAGAGTGAAAAAGTTGGCTTAAAGCTCAATATTCAGAAAATGAATACTGTGGCAACTGGTCCCATCACTTCATGGGAAGTAGATGGGGAAACAGTGGAAACAGTGTCAGACTTTATTTTTCTGGGCTCCAAAATCACTGCAGATGGTGATTGCAGCCATGAAATTAAAAGATGCTTACTCCTTGGAAGGAGAGTTATGACCAACCTAGATAGCATATTGAAAGGCAGAGATATTACTTTGCCAACAAAGGTCCATCTAGTCAAGGCTATGGTTTTTCCAGTGGTCATGTATGGATGTGAGAGTTGGACTGTGAAGAAAGCTGAGCACTGAAGAATTGATGCTTCTGAACTGTGGTGTTGGAGAAGACTCTTGAGAGTCCCTTGGACTGCAAGGAGATCCAACCAGTCCATCCTAAAGGATATCAGTCCTGGGTGTTCATTGGAAGGACTGATGTTGAAGCTGAAACTCCAATACTTTGGCCACCTCATGTGAAGAGTTGACTCATTGGAAAAGACCCTGATGCCGGGAGGGATTGGAGGCAGAAGGAGAAGGGGACGACAGAGGATGAGATGACTGGATGATATCACCAACTCGATGGACATGAGTTTGGGTAAACTCCAGGAGTTGGTGATGGACAGGGAGGCCTGGCGTGCTGAGATTCATTGGGTCGCAAAGAGTCGGACACGACTGAGCGACTGAACTGAACTGAACTGAACTACTTCATCTACTTCTGAATGACTGTTGCTGATGCTTTAGATACTTTGGGGATTGTTTCCTGTTAATGGGCTTCCCTGGTGGCTCAGAGTTAAAGAATCCCCCTGCAATGCAGGAGATGCAGTTTGATCCCTGGGTTGGAGGACAGCATGGTATTTAAATGTCATTGTATTGTGTATATATAGTCTTAGTTTGATTACTGTAATCACAAGTTTTGTGATTACAATATTAATTTGTTTCCCAAAATATTGAAACAAAATACATTCCATTATTTAAAAAATCAAAACTTCCTACAACCCTTCCAATGAAAAATCAGCAGTTTTGGGAACTCCCTGGTGGTCCAGTAGTTAGGACTCTCTACTTCCACTGCCTTGGCTGGGTTTCTGTCCCTGCTAGAGGGAGTTAAGATCCCACAAGCCTCGTGGTGGTGGGGGTGGGGAGGCAGAACAAGAATAATAGCAGTTCCTTGCCCCACTCCCAACTGCTACTATTCCTAACAGGTAACCACTGTTAAGTTTTTTGTTGTTGTTGTTAAGACCTTTTTATTTTGCAATAATTTTAGACTGACAGAGAATTGTAAAGATACTACAGAAAATCACTGTATATCCTTCATCCACCTTCTCTTAATGGTAAGGTCTTACATGGAGCCTTGGAACAATTAAGCCCAAGCTCTGCAACTACTGAGCCCACATGCCACGACCACCCACGCCTGCACGCTCTAGGGCCCTTGAGCCACAACTAATGAGTCCCTGTGCTGCAACTATTGAAGCTGGAGCACATAGATCCTCTGCTCTGCAGGGAGAAGCCCAGCTAGAGAATAGTCTGCCACTCTCTGCAATGACAGAAAGCCCACGTGCAGCAATGCAGTCTCAGCATGGCCAAAAATGAATGAATGAATAAATAAAGAAATAAAGCAGTGTCCCCCCAAATTTCACATTTTGATAAGCACTGGTTAGGTATTTGGCAGAAAATACATGAAAGTCGCTCAGTCGTGTCTGACTCTTTGTGACCCCATGGACTGACTGACTATACAGTCCATGGAATTCTCCAGGCCAGAATACTGGAGTGGGTAGCCTTTCCCTTCTCCAGGGGATCTTCCCAACCCAGGGATCCAACCCAGGTGGATTCTTTACCAGCTGAGCTACCAGGGAAGCAGATTGTCGCCCAATTTGGGTTTGTCAGACTTCTCATGATTAGAGTGGGGGTTTGGGGGCAGTATATCACAGGGTGAAATGCCCATCTTATTGCATTATATCAGGAGGTATGTGATACCAATATGACTCAACTCTGGTGATCTTAATCTTGATCATGTGGTTAAGGCTCAGCTTTGTTATTTTTTCCCTGTCTCTCTTATGGATACACTCTTACCTTCTTTAGTTTAGACACAGTATCTAATTTAACTTTTTGTCTCTGTTTTAAGCAGACTGGCATACTGCAAGTGCTCAAATGATACAGAGTAAAAGGTGGCAAGGGAAAGGATATTCCAAGTTAAAGATTTAAATTAGACAGACCAGTGCTTTCAAACTTTATTATGCATGAGAATCATTTGAGAATCTTATAAAATGTGGATTCAATAAATCAGAGGTGCAGCCTGAGATGTGTATTTCTAATAAGCTCCTAGGTCATCTCACTCAATCCTCACAACAATTCTGTCTCCATTTTACAACAAGCAAACTAACACTCAGAAAAGTCAAATACATTTCCCAAGGTTATAGTCTAGTAAATAACAAAGAATGTAAACTTTCACTAACCAACCTAAAGATCCTTCCATCTTCATGCTTATGAACCTCACACATTCAGCCTCTTCTGATTGACAGTTCTTCTCTCTTCTGCAAAGGACAACATTTTTCTATAACCAGTTCCTCTCAAATGAGAAAGTGGCTTGTTTAGGTCTTGAAGAAAAAGTTCTTGAAACAACTCCATGCGTTTATTTTCCCTTTCTATTACTTTCCCCTGGGTTTGGTATGTTGATTTCTTTCCCTGGTTTTTGATGGTACAGCAAGCCTTTTGAATAAAAATTGGTGGTGGGAGCAGTTTGGCAAGATGGTGGGGAATCAGAGTCTCACCAAAGCTTGACACTACAATCTTGAGCACAAAAAGACTCGGGTCAATTGCAGTTTAAGAGATCTGGATTGAGGGCTTTTCTCCATGAGGTGAATAAGCACTGAGAGACTGGAGTCTAAAGGAAAAAAAGAGGGACTCTCTCTCCCGCGTGCGTGCGCTCTTTTCTCTCTCTCTCTCTCTCACCCTCTCTCTCTCCTGCTATCTTCTAAATAAAATGGAGCTGTAACACTGGAAAAAAAAAAATAATAATAATAAAGGAAAAAAAGAAAAAATTGTAACTAGGGATAGATCTAAATTGGAGAAGGAATTGGCAACCCAATCCAGTATTCTTGCCTGGAGAATTTCATGGACACAGGAGCCTGGTGGGCTACAGTCTATGGGGTCGCAAAGAGGCAGACACGACTGAGCGACTAACACACAGCATATACATAGAACCAAATAGATTCAGTTTTATATTCAAAGCGAAGCACATTCTTCATATGTAGATACGGAGCATTAAAAAGTGTTGATACAGCGTTGATTAAAGAATAAAGTGTTGATTAATCAATAGTCGTTTCTCCACGAATTCAATCCTACTTGTTCATTGGAAACAAATAAGAAAAGCCCGAAGAAAATAACTGGATGTTGTCAGAAGTGGGATTCGAACCCACGCCTCCAGGGGAGACTGCGACCTGAACGCAGCGCCTTAGACCGCTCGGCCATCCTGACACACATAGAATCGGGTTTCTTATTTTCTTCTAAGACTGTCAAAAAGTGCTGTAGCATGGTTAGTTTCTCATTTTAAATTAAACCACAACTCCTCCCTGGACTTCTTCGCAAAATAGGGAAAATAAAACTGTTTCTGACTCTTATTTCCTACGTTATCACCATCCTAAATTGCAAAGATCCATTTCTCCAGTGTCCCTCTCGCTCCTTTTCTCCGGAGACCTAGCCACACCAGAGTGGACTCCCTTGTTGGCTGCTCTCCCTCGGCCCTTTCGCTTCAAATCGCCCTTACTGAATGCAACACCCTGTGGATCTAGTCCTGGGGTGGCGCCAAGCGGCGGAGCAGGGAGTTCGGATGACAGAAGGCGGGGGCGTGGGTAAGAAAATGCTCTGCCAAGCGAGGCATTGGCTTTCCCTCCTGGCTTCTCGCTGTTCCGTCCTTCCAGCTCCAGGCCCCTGGTGGTCTCTGCGTTTCAGGCCCTAGTCCTTAGTTGGCGGGGCCGATTAAGAGGAGTAAGAACGGGGCCCATCCTCGCCTAGAAAAGGCTCTGTGTATTTTGGGGTTTCAGACACAGAACAGTACTAAAAAACATTTGCAGATTCATAGTCTGTATTACTCTTATACGTGTAATTCGAAAAGCTTGCCAGGCAGGCGTTGGTGGTATAGTGGTGAGCATAGCTGCCTTCCAAGCAGTTGACCCGGGTTCGATTCCCGGCCAACGCAGGGGATCTTTTCCTTCTTTCACTCTAACTAAATTGAGAGAGAGAAGCAGAGCGTGCGATGTAGTTTGCAGTTTAAAGCCTGAGCGAAACTGAGAACTGAAACTAGAACTGCAGCCGTACCTCACTTTCTCCCTTGACTTCATTCTCTGCCCAGGTACATTTTGGAGGGATTCGAATCTGAAGCGTTTCTTTTCTCTTTTACCTTCCCTCCTGCCTTCCATTTTAAACTTTCAACTCTTGAGAAATCTTTGGGATCTTCCGGATGTCCTGTCTGAAACTGAGCTTCAGAAAGGGGTCATGGTTTTATATTTCCGAGACTGATACGGTAGCTACAAGCTGTTGGCCACTTGAAACTGGCGAATGTGTCTGAGGAACTGCATGTAAAGGCTAGTTAATTGTAATTAATTAATTGAAATAAATTGATGTAAAAAGTTAAACAGATACTCCATTTACCTATTGCAGAACGTTAACGTACGTTACGAACAACTTGGTACGTTATGAATCCACTTGAATTTCAGTTGTGAATGTCATGAAATCTAAATATTAGTCATTTTTTTCCAATGAAAATTTAACGTCTGAGTTGAAATGTGGTATCTGTAAATGAAAAATACTTACCAGCTTGAAAATTATGTAAAAAAATCCAGTTCTTATTTCGAAATTTTGGGTTAAATCACATATATTATTAAAAATATCACCTGTTTCTTACTTTTTAAGTTGGCTATTAGAAAGTTTAAATTACACGTAGAGCTCCCATTATGTTTCAATTGCAATGTGACAGACTAGACACAGTAAAGAGACAAGTTGAATAACAGCCATTTTTCAAGGAATGACGATGGCAGTTTAGAAGTAACTTCCTAGTGAGCAATTTTACATACGTAGTTGTCGTTTTCCTCGTTAGTATAGTGGTGAGTATCCCCGCCTGTCACGCGGGAGACCGGGGTTCGATTCCCCGACGGGGAGACGAAAGACTGTTTTATTTTGTCCCCCCACTGCCAAAATACAGACTAACCAACTTTCGGAGAAGGCAATGGCACCCCACTCCAGTACTCTTGCCTGGAAAATCCCATGGATAGAGGAGCCTGGTAGGCTGCAGTCCATGAGGTCTCGAAGAGTCGGACACGACTGAGTGACTTCACTTTCACTTTTCACTTTCACGCACTGGAGAAGGAAATGGCATCCCACTCCAGTGTTCTTGCCTGGAGAATCCCAGAGACAGAGGAGCCTGGTAGGAGGCCGTCTATGGGGTCGCAGAGTCGGACACGACTGAAGCGACTTAGCAGCAGCAGCAGCAAACAATTTTAGGCTCTTTCCAAGAGTACTTCTCTTCCATGCAAATTTCTTGGCTCCTGGGCAAGAGTACTAGTTGCTGCGGTTATTTGGAACCCCGGTTCTGCGTTAAATGCATCGAATCATTAATCCTGCAATCAAGTTTCCACCTCCTCTGCAGTTAAGTGGGCCATCCCTATTGTTTACCTGCCGCACACTTTAATCCCATCCCAGGATTCAGGCTCTGCCTTAAACCCTGTACTCCAGATTTCCACCTTTTTTCCTTCTTCTTTTCTCCTGCGTCGACGATTCACTAAGCTCTCATTTGCTCCCTTCCTTCATATTGCTATTCAGTAGGGGCCAACCTAACGTTCTCAAGCCCACACACTTTGCACTGCCATACTACACCAAAGAATGCAATTTATGAAACAAACCTCTCCTCTACAAGGGATGATGAGGAATAAACCAAGATTTTATGTCTAAACTGGTTTACAAAGAAGTGAGTCACTGGTTTGACAGTCAGAAGGCTTACTTATCACTACAAACGGTTGACGTGTTTGCAAATCATTTAACTTTTCTGGGCTGCAGTTTCTTTATAAGGGAGAGGAACAAAAGTACAGTTTTTGAGACGCTTTGCAAGGCTAGAGTCCTTTGAAGTAGTGCCTTGTGTGAGCACCTGGTAGATAGTATATGCTCGTTTTTTCCCCAAAGGATAGTATTTTTCCTGAATATAAGGGTAATATAGAGTCCTTACAGAAAATATGGAGAATAAGCCACTCACAAAGAAATAAAAGGCACGCATATTTTCATCATCCAGAAAATCTCTATTAATATTTTGCTGTATGTTTTATCTCTTTGGCATTTTTAATTGCAAGGTTAGAATCATACTGTACACATTTTTAAAGCTACTGAATGTTTATTTAAACATGTGAATATTTCTATATTCATTAAGTACTAGTCTAAAACATTGGTTTAATGACTTCATTGTTATACTATATGGCTACATCATAATTTTTTTAGAAAGTCTCCTATTTTTGAATATTTATGTCATTTCCAGTGTTTTTTCCTCCTCTGGTGGGGCGGCTCTTAAAATCTCTGCTCAGTATTCTTTTAGACTTCCAGCTGTTATTTTCCCCCTGGCCTCCCTCGAGTCAGCACATAGCAGGTACTGCTGCTGCTGCTGCTGCTAAGTCAATTCAGTTGTGTCCGACTCTGTGCGACCCCATAGACGGCAGCCCACCAGTCTCCCCCTTCCCTGGGATTCTCCAGGCAAGAACACTGGAGTGGGTTGCCATTTCCTTCTCCAATGCATGAAAGTGAAAAGTGAAAGTGAAGTCGCTCAGTCGTGTCTGACTCTTAGTGACCCCATGGACTGCAGCCCACCAGGCTCCTCCGTCCGTGGGATTTTCCAGGCAAGAGTACTGGAGTGGGGTGCCATTGCCTTCTCCAATAGCAGGTACTAGGGTGAACCAAAGATATGAAATGTGATTCATTTGCAGATTGTTTTTCCCTGATGATGCTCCCTGCTTTCTGAAATTTATTCCTTCAATTTCTAGTCAGTCTGGGAGATCTAAACTGTACCTTGATGAGTGAGGTATAAGGTTGGTTTTCAGCATGTTCATATGCCTGACTATGTCTGATTGGTGAGTGCTCTCAGAATGAAGATATGAAGAATGAAGAATGCTCACCCATTGTGGTTCCTTCTTCCAAGGCTTGAATCCTCTTTATTTTCTATCTAATTTAATTGCACTTCAGATATTTGATAAGATACACACAAATAATGACCCTGGAGGAGGGCATGGCAACCCAGGTACTCCAGAATTCTTGCCTGGAGAATCCCGTGGACAGAGGAGCCGGGTGGGCTACAGTCCATAAGGTCACAAAGAATTGCATAAAGTTTGCAAAGAAATGACAGAAATGACTCAGCACACATGCACGCACACAAGTAGTGAAGCTTATAAAAACCAAAGGAATAATAAATATAAAATCCAAAATAAGACTCCTTATTGGGAAAAAGAAAAATAGAGGAACATTGGAGGCTTCTTCTGTTTCATTCTTTTTTTTTAAAGTTTAATTTTATTTATTTTAATTAGAGGCTAATTACTTTACAATATTATATTGGTTTTTCTGTTTCATTCTTAAGCAGGGTATTGATATACAAGGATTTAAAATTTACATAACTGGCATCAGGTGGCACGTATTCTTTTACAACTAGTATGTTTTCCATTAAATATTAGTTTTATGGGATTCATTTATGTTGAAACACAGAGCTAGGAATGTGTTTAGCTAGGAATATTCTGAAGATTTAAAACATTTATAAGAATATGTATTTCAAAAATTCTCTATTATTCTTTATGTATGTAGATAAACATGTCTTTGTATCTTATAAAACTGATCTCTGGGTAATGTCAGGGCAAATACTATGTTAAATCTTTCTATTCATCTCCAGATTAGCTGATTTTTAACAATTGTTGGCTCTATTTTATACAGCTGTCACTAGCCAAATGATGCTTCTACCTGAACCCTGGTTTCAGTTCAGTTCAGTCGCTGAGTCATGTCCGACTCTTTGGGACCCCGTGAATCACAGCATACCAGGCCTTCCTGTCCATCACCAACTCCTGGAGTCTACCCAAACCCATGTCCATCGAGTCAGTGATGCCATCCAGCCCCATCTCATCCTCTGTCGTCCCCTTCTCCTCCTGTCCCCATCCTTCCCAGCATTAGGGTCTTTTCCAATGAGTCAACTCTTCGCATGAGGTAGCCAAAGTATTGGAGTTTCAGCTTCAACATCAATCCTTCAAATGAACACCCAGGACTGGTCTCCTTTAGGATGGACTGGTTGGATCTCCTTGCAGTCCAAGGGACTCTCAAGAGTCTTCTCCAATGCCACAGTTCAAAAGCATCAATTCTTTGGCGCTCAGCTTTCTTCACAGTCCAACTCTCACATCCATACATGACCACTGGAAAAACCATAGCCTTGACTAGATGGACCTTTGTTGGCAAAGTAATGTCTCTGCTTTTCAATATGCTATCTAAGTTGGTCATAACTTTCCTTCTAAGGAGTAAGCGTCTTTTAATTTCATGGCTGCAGTCACCATCTGCAGTGATTTTGGAGCCCCCAAAAATAAAGTCTGACACTGTTTCCACTGTTTCCCCATCTGTTTCCCATGAAGTGATGGGACCAGATGCCATGATCTTCGTTTTCTGAATATTGAGCTTTAAGCCACCTTGTTCACTCTCCTCCTTCACTTTCATCAAGAGGCTTTTTAGTTCCTCTTCACTTTCTGCCATAAGGGTGGGGTCATCTGCATATCTGAGGTTATTGATATTTCTCCCGGCAATCTTGATTCCAGCTTGTGCTTCTTCCAGCCCAGCGTTTCTCATGATGTACTCTGCATAGAAGTTAAATAAGCAGGGTGACAATATACAACCTTGACGTACTCCTTTTCCTATTTGGAATCAGTCTGTTGTTTCATGTCCAGTTCTAACTGTTGCTTCCTGACCTGCATACAGGTTTCTCAAGAGACAGGTCAGATGGTCTGGTAGTCCCATCTCTTTCAGAATTTTCCACAGTTTATTGTGATCCACACAGTCAAAGGCTTTGGCATAGTCAATAAAGCAGAAATAGATGGTTTTCTGGAACTCTCTTGCTTTTTCCATGATCCAGCAGATGTTGGCAATTTGATCTCTGGTTCCTCTGCCTTTTCTAAAGGCAGCTTGAACATCTGGAAATTCACAGTTCACGTATTGCTGAAGCCTGGCTTGGAGAATTTTGAGCATCACTTTACTAGAGTGTGAGATGAGTGCAATTGTGTGGTAGTTCGAGCATTCTTTGTCATTGCCTTTCTTTGGGATTGGAATGAAAACTGACCTTTTCCAGCCCTGTGGCCACTGCTGAGTTTTCCAAATTTGCTGGCATATTGAGTGCAGCGCCTTCACAGATTTGAAATAGCTCAACTGGAATTCCATCACCTCCACTAGCTTTGTTCGTAGTGATGCTTTCTAAGGCCCACTTGACTTACCTCCAGTTGTGGATGTGACTGGTGATAGAAGCAAGGTCCAATGCTGTAAAGAGCAATATTGCATAGGACCCTGGAATGTTAGGTCCATGAATCAAGGCAAATTGGAAGTGGTCAAACAGGAGATGACAAGAGTGAACGTCGACATTCTAGGAATCACCGAACTAAGATGGACTGGAATGGGTGAATTCAACTCAGATGACCATTATATCTACTACCGTGGACAGGAATCCTTCAGAAGAAATGGAGTAGCCATCATGGTCAACAAAAGAGTCCAAAGTGCAATACTTGGAGGCAATCTCAAAAACAACAGAATGATCTCTGTTTGTTTCCAAGGCAAACCATTCAATATCGCAGTAATCCAAGTCTATGCCCCAACCAGTAACGCTGAAGAAGCTGAACGGTTCTATGAAGACCTACAAGACTTTTTAGAACTAACACCCCAAAAAGATGTCCTTTTCATTGTAGGGGACTGGAATGCAAAAGTAGGAAGTCAAGAAACACCTGGGGTAACAGGCAAATTTGGCCTTGGAATACGGAATGAAGAAGGGCAAAGGCTAATAAAGTTTTGCCAAGAGAACGCACTGGTCATAGCAAACACCCTTTTCCAACAACACAAGAGAAGACTCTACACATGGACATCACCAGATGGTCAAAACTGAAATCAGATTGATTATATTCTTTGCAGCCAAAGATGGAGAAGCTCTATACAGTCAGCAAAAAGAAGACTAGGAGCTGACTGTGGCTCAGACCATGAACTCCTTATTGCCAAATTCAGACTTAAATTGAAGAAAGTAGGGAAAACCACTAGACCATTCGGGTATGACCTAAATCAAATTCCTTATGATTATACAGTGGAAGTGAGAAATAGATTTAAGGGACTAGATCTGATAGATAGAGTGCCTGATGTACTATGGACGGAGGTTCGTGACACTGTACAGGAGACAGGGATCAAGACCATTCCCATGGAAAAGAAATGCAAAAAAGCAAAATGGCTGTCTGGGAAGGCCTTACAAATAGCTGTGAAAAGAAGACAAAAGAAAAGCAAAGAAGAAAAGGAAAGATATTCTCATTTGAATGTAGAGTTCCAAAGAATAGCAAGGAGAGATTTTAAAAAAGCCTTCCTCTTTGATCAATGCAAAGAAATAGAGGAAAACAACAGAATGGGAAAGACTAGAGATCTCTTCAAGAAAATTAGAGATACCAAGGGAACAGTTCATGCAAAGATGGGCTTGATAAAGGACAGAAATTGTATGGACCTAACAGAAGCAGAAGATATTAAGAAGAGGTGGCAAGAATACACAGAACTGTACAAAAAAGATCTTCACGACCCAGATAATCACGATGGTGTGATCACTGACCTAGAGTCAGACATCCTGGAATGTGAACCCTGGTTTAGCATAGGGGAAGTGCATCAAATTCTCCCAATTCCTTTCCCCCAAAATGGATAGTCATTAGGTAACTTATCTCAATAAGTAGAAAACTTTTTCCTAAAATTAGGAAAGGATAGATGTTGATACTGAATTCCCTGTAATCTTCTGCAGAACTAGCAGCAATTATATTAACATTTTTTCTAGCTTTTAAAATACTGTCCAAGGGTTTTATGTATGTGTTATCTCTATCATACAAAAATCACTTATTGGAATGAGATATGCAATTAGGCTGACCTCAGCCATTTAGGCTGGATGAGGTGACGTAATGTGGTGGTTAAGCACATGGGTCTCTTGTGCTCCCCGGGTTGCAGTTTCAGCTGTCTCAGTTCCCTCATTTGTCAGAGGGGATAAAAATCGTAACTACAACTTTCAAATGAGTTAGTTAATGTTTAGAATGGTGCCTGGCAACACGCAAACATTAATTATTCATTTTATCACTAAAACAAATTTTAATGCCCATCGTCGGAAGATGTTTGGGTTTTCAAAAAAAAAAACCCCAAAAAACCCCACCTCATCCCAAGAAAAGAAGGTAAAATATTAGTAGAACATGGATGGAAAAAGAGAACAAGTGCATCTCAGTCATCCCTTAGTCCCCGAGTTTTCTTACACTCCAGTGCCAGAGTGCTAGCAGAGGCCACAAGACCAGGCTGATGCCTTCACCGTGACCTATTACTGCCTGCCTGCTCTCTCTGCTATTCCGGCTCTCTTGGTGCCAAGATTGGGTGGAGGCCGCAGTTCCCGCAGATGGCTACAAGCACGGGTGACTACAGAAGTGTGCTGAGTAGTGAGTGGTCAGACTGACACTGAGTGCTTGTTAACTGGACTGTGGTTCAGGTAGCCCTGTCCGGGGAGACATTTAGGGACAGGGACCTATATCCAGGACCTGCAGTAGGCTGGCTTAAATGAGACCTGCCTACTGGGAGGCACTGAGTGGGCTCCTTGGAAGTGACTACCTAGAGTTTCTTAGAGTTGGCTAGCAGTGGTATGGGGAAGTTTTCTGGAGTGTATAGGGAGAGCCAAAGCAGAACCCAGAGGACGGTTCTATCTGAGGAGTTCATTGGTACGGCGCTGACCAATCAGAATAGTTACTGGCTATTTATTCCTCTCACTGTAATAGGGTGAAATTGTATTTCATTTTTTAAAAACAGATTTATTTAACAGAAAATACTGTTTAACGTATAGTCTAAACATTGACGGTTAGTATAGTATTCCTTTACCCAAGAGCACATGTAAAGCATTGAGCATTTGCTAATTCTGGTATGCTCTAGTTTTAGTTACTCAATCTAAGTATTTTTCAATTTTCATGCAGTTTATCTTTATTACAAGTTATTTAAAAGCAAATTAAAAAAATTTCTAATAGTGCCAATTTCCTGAGTATATTAAGACTTGTTTTATGGCCTCATACAAAGTCAATTGAGAAGACTGTATAAACTGTAATTATTGGTTGCAGAGTTTTATATACATATATAATTGGTTGCAAAGTTTTATATATATATATATATATATATATATAAATATATATGGATATGGATATAAGGCTTTCCTGGTGGCTCAGACAGTAAAGAATCTCTCTGTAATGCAGGAGACTCGGGTTCCAGCTCTGGGTTGGGAAGATCCCCTGGAGAAGGGAATAGCAACCCACTCCACTATTCTTTCCTGGAGAATTTCATGGACGGAGGAGCATGGTGGGACAGGACTTAGCAACTAAACCACCATATACATACAAAATGTTAACATGGTAGTCACTCAGTTGTGTCCGATTCTTTGCGACTCCATGGATTGTAGCCCACCATGCTCCTCTGTCTATGGAATATTGTTAAACTTGTCTTAATATACTTGTTAAACAAGTCTTAATATACTCATTAAATTGGTAGTACTACATATGTATCTTTAAACTGAATCTGCTCCTAATCTGGAATCCCTTTATATATATACATATAAAGTCAAACTCGTTCATTTTTTATATGTAAGATGATGCTGTGAAGGTGCTGGACTCAATATGCCAGCAAATTTGGAAAACTCAGCAGTGGCCACAGGGCTAGAAAAGGTCAGTTTTCATTCCAATCCCAAAGAAAGGCAATGACAAAGAATGCTTGAACTGCCGCACAATTGCAGTCATCTCACACTCTAGTAAAGTGATGCTCAAAATTCTCCAAGCCAGGCTTCAGCAATATGTGAATTGTGAACTTCCAGATGTTCAAACTGGTTTTAGAAAAGGCAGAGGAACCAGAGATCAAATTGCCAACATCTGCTGGATCATCAAAAAGCAAGGGAGTTCCAGAAAACCATCTGTTCCTGCTTTATTGACTATGCCAAAGCCTTTGACTGTGTGGATCACAATAAACTGTGGAAAATTCTGAAAGAGATGGGACTACCAGACCATCTGACCTGTCTCTTGAGAAACCTGTATGCAGGTCAGGAAGCAACAGTTAGAACTGGACATGAAACAACAGACTGATTCCAAATAGGAAAAGGAGTACGTCAAGGTTGTATATTGTCACCCTGCTTATTTAACTTCTATGCAGAGTACATCATGAGAAACGCTGGGCTGGAAGAAGCACAAGCTGGAATCAAGATTGCCGGGAGAAATATCAATAACCTCAGATATGCAGATGACCCCACCCTTATGGCAGAAAGTGAAGAGGAACTAAAAAGCCTCTTGATGAAAGTGAAGGAGGAGAGTGAACAAGGTGGCTTAAAGCTCAATATTCAGAAAACGAAGATCATGGCATCTGGTCCCATCACTTCATGGGAAACAGATGGGGAAACAGTGGAAACAGTGTCAGACTTTATTTTTGGGGGCTCCAAAATCACTGCAGATGGTGACTGCAGCCGTGAAATTAAAAGACGCTTACTCCTTAGAAGGAAAGTTATGACCAACTTAGATAGCATATTGAAAAGCAGAGACATTACTTTGCCAACAAAGGTCGGTCTAGTCAAGGCTATGGTTTTTCCAGTAGTCATGTATGGACAGTGAAGAAAGCTGAGCGCCAAAGAATTGATGCTTTTGAACTGTGGCATTGGAGAAGACTCTTGAGAGTCCCTTGGACTCCAAGAGGATCCAACCAGTCCATCCTAAAGGAGATCAGTCCTGGGTGTTCATTGGAAGGATTGATGTTGAAGCTGAAACTCCAGTACTTTGGCCACCTCATGTGAAGAGTTGACTCATATGGAAAAGCTGGGAAGGATTGGGGGCAGGAAGAGAAGGGGATGACAGAGGATGAGATGGCTGGATGGGATCACCGACTCTATGGACATGGGTTTGGGTAGACTCCAGAAGTTGGTGATGGACAGGGAGGCCTGGTGTGCTATTCACGGGGTTGCAAATAGTCAGATACGACTGAGAGACTGAACTAACTGAACTGAACTATTAGATCTATGAAATACTGAGAGAAGTATGTTGAATTCTCCCACTATGGTGATAGATTTGTTAATTTCCCTTTTGGTCTAATAATTCTTGCTTTTATATTTTAATACTATTTTAATAGATACATATGTGTTTAGAGTGTTATGTGTTTATCATGTGTTTAATCTTTTATTAGCATATAGTGACCATCCTCTTCTAGTGATGATTTCTTTCTTAAACTTTAGTTTGTCCACCATATAGCTATTAATATATACCAAGTACAAACTTTTTTTTCCTTAGAATATTTCTGACATCAGTTCAGTTCAGTTCAGTTGCTCACTTGGGTCTGACTCTTTGTGACCCCATGGACTGCAGCACTCCAGGCCTCCCTATCCATCAACAACTCACATCCCATGAGTTGGTGACGCCATCCAACCATCTCATCCTCTGTTGTCCCCTTCTCCTCCTGCTTTCAATCTTTCCCGGCATCAGGGTCTTTTCAAAATGAGTCAGTTCTTCACATCAGGCGGCCAAAGTATTGGAGTTTCAGCTTCAATGTCAGTCCTTCCAATGAATATTCAGGACTGATTTCCTTTAGGATGAACTGGTTGGGTCTCCTTGTAGTCCAAAGGACTCTCAAGAGTAACAATTCTTTTACATTCAGTCTTTCTGTTTATGTTTAATGTCATTCTTCTAAACAAAATAAAAATAAAATATATTTTAAAAATCCACTTTTGTTTTTAACTGGCACATTTTCTCCAGTTATATTTGTTGTGATTACTGATATATTTTGGATTTATTTCACTATCCCATTTTGTACTTTCTTTTTGCCTCAGTTTTTCTTTTCTTCTTTTCCCACCTTCTTTTGAATTGCTATCATGTGTACATGCAAAGTGAAGTACAGGAAATGTATATGTTTTTAGAATAAACTTGAAAGTTATTTTTACTTTTTGTGGCCAAGATGAAAGTAGTGATTCCCAAACTAGGACTTCATAGAGAAGTAAATATTTCCCCCAAATGCTGGTGACCAACATAGGGTTGCTAACTTTTCGTTTTGCTAAGTTAGGAAATTAATAAAACAATCACAGCCACATCAACTGTCATCTATCCTCATCTTAATGTTATAAAAGAAGGGACATTTAAAAACAAAAATTTAAAGTGTGAAAAAACAATGTTGGCTTGGAGGTCATTTGGCAAACTTATCTGAGATACACACACACACACAGACACACACACATACATATATATATATATTGTGTGTATTCTCATTTCACTGGAAATCAGTGAAAACTTGGACCTGCACCTAATCTGGAACCGTTATTAAAGGGATGCTGGTGCAGAAGGAAGACAGAGATTCTATGTGTTGGTGCCCTGGGACTTGTGCAACAGAGAAAATCACTTCTTGTGAGTGCCTGGGTTCAGAGAAGAACTGGTGTTGTAACCTGGTTTGGTATGCCTGTGGCAGAGAAGATGCAGCTCAGGAAGCCTGGGGTTTTTAAATGGCCCAAGAACAAAGAGAGGAGCTACTTTATCAGGCCCAGCACTGGCCAGAATCTCTAGGTTGATTTCATTGGATAAGGGCCCTTGAATATTTGAATCTGGATTATGTCAGAGTGAAAGTCCATACATTACAGGCATTTATAAACTCTATGTTCTGTCTGGGAGCCTAATAAACTAGTAGAAATCCTTCTAAACAGCTGAAATTGAAGATCAGTTTTGTTTCACTATGCTCCTTTACTTAAATATAATATTTTTCCAGACATGATTGGATATGTGATGCAGTATTTAAAATTTTCACAGTAATAATGTTATTATAAGTTAACACTCACGCATGAATGCATAAATTGCCTAAATCGGCAAAAAAGTATGGTGATGTATTTCTCTGAGGAAAACCAAATGAACTCCTGAACCCACAGCATTCATTTTGGATTCCCCCCAAGACCCCCATCTGTGTAGATCACAACAAACTGTAGAAAATTCTTAAAGAGATGGGAATACCAGACCACCTGACCTGCCTCCTGCAAAACCTGTATGCAGGTCAAGAAGCAACAGTTAGAACTGGACATGGTACAACAGACTGTTTCAGAATTGGGAAAGGAGTAGTTAAGGCTGTATATTGTCACCTTGCTTATTTGGCTTATATGCCAAGTATGTCATTCCAAACTTCGGACTGGAGGAAGCACAAGCTGGAATCAAAATTGCCGGGAGAAATATCAATAACCTCAGATATGCAGATGACATCACCTTTATGGAAGAAAGCGAGGAAGAACTAAAGAGCCTCTTGAAGAGGGTGAAAGAGAAGAGTGAAAAAGCTGGTTTTAAACTCAACATTCAAAAAACTAAGATCATGGCATCCAGTCCCATCGCTTCATGGCGAAATAGATGGAGAAGCAATGAAAACAATGACAGACTTTCGCCGCCAAATCACCGCGAACGGTGACAGCAGGCATGAAATTAAAAGACGCTTGCTCCTTGGAAGAAAAGCTGTGACAAACCTAGACAGTGTATTAAAAAGCACAGACATTACTTTGCCGACAATGGTCCGTATAGTCAAAGTTATGGTTTTTCCAGTAGTCATGTACCTATGTGAGAGCTGGACAAGAAAAAAGACTGAGCGCCAAAGAACTGATGCCTTCCAACTGTGCTGCTGGAGAAGACTCTCGAGAGTCCCTTGGACTGCAAGAAGATCCAACCAGTCCATCTTAAAGAAAAACCAACCCTGAATATTCATTGAAAGGACTGATGCTGAAGCTGAATGAAGCTCCAATACTTTGGCCACCTGATGCGAAGAACTGACTCATTCGAGAAGACCCTGATTCTGGGAAAGACTGAAGGCAGGAGGAGAAGGGGACGACAGAGGATGAGATGGTTGGATGGCATCACCGACTCAATGGCCATGAGTTTGAGCAAGCTTTGGGAGTTGGTGATGGACAGGGAGGCCTGGCGTGCTGCAGTCCATGGGGTCGCAAAGAGTCGGACACGACTGAACGACGGAACGACGACGAAGAGTCAGGTTCATTCACCTTCGGCTGCTCTCGTTTTCTTAGCATCTTCCGGGTAGAAACTGAGTCCTGTCTCAGATCTAAGCAGGCGCTAGTGCGGGAAAAGGACCCACTTCTCTCTGGGCTACTTACTTCCCTGGTGCTCTGGAGGGGGATGTCTCTACCAGTTCCTACCCGGCCTCAACCACATTGAAGACACAGAACACTTCGAGTTTATTTTCAGTGACCCAAGTTGGAAAAAGGTACTCCCACCGTCTGTCTCTGTAGCGCAATCGGTTAGCGCGTTCGGCTGTTAACCGAAAGGTTGGTGGTTCGAATCCACCCAGGGACGAAGTGTAGCAATTTTGACCCTTGAAATAGACCTGTCAGTTTCTCACCGGAAACCAATGGCATTAACATTATGAAAGTTTGCAAATCTCCACCCAGCCTGAGTCCAACCTACTACTTTTTTTTTGTTTGTTTGTCTTAGAAATTGAAGTAGAGTTGATTTGGGACTTTCCCTGTGGCCCAGCTGGTAAAGAATCCGTCTGCAGAGGGAGACCTTGGTTTGATCCTTGGGTTGGGAAGATCCCCTGGAGGCGGGAAAGGCTACTCACTCTAGTATTCTGGCCTGGAGAATTCCACCAACTGTAAAGTCCACCGGGTCGCAAAGAGTTTGCCACGACTGAGCGACTTTCACTTTCACTTTCATAGTTGATCTGGGCTCCCCTGGGGGCTCAGCGATAAAGCATCCGCCTGCCGATGCAGGAGAAGCAGGCTGGATCCCTGGGTCAGGAAGATGCCTTGGAGAAGGAAATGGCAACTCACTGCAGTATTCTTGGCTGGGAAATCCCATGGACAGAGGAGTCTGGCTACACTGCGTGGTGTCACAAAGGAGTCGGACACGACTTAGCGACTCAACAACAATAGTTGATTCACAGTGTGGTGCCCATCTCTTTGGCATCACACTGTATAGCAGTGTTGTGGCGCTTTGTGGCACTACATGGCATTTTTCTGTATAGCAAAGTCACTCAGTTATGCACATAATTATAGGTTAATCCCAAGAAACCTGGCAGGCAGGTTTATAGTTTCCTGTGCTGTACAGGACTTTGTTGTTTATCCATCCTCAATGTAATTGTTTCCTTTACCAACCCCAAACTCCCAGTCCTTCCCTCTCCCTTCCCTCCTCCCCCTTGGCAACCACAAGTCTCATCTCTTTCAGTTCTCTATGTATTTTGCTAGCAGTTTCTAAACAAAGGGTGTATGAGATCAGGGTTGCAACTAGTAGAACAATTTTTACTTGCTTGAGTAAGGTTCTACTAAAATTGCATCACGAAACTGATGCTTTAAAAATATTTACCAACCAAAATCCAAAACTGGATTCTTTTACCCTACATCTGCCTGTCTTGCCCGTTGTACTTGTATTCTTAACTTGTGAAACTGTGTTTCCAGAACCTGGGCCCTCAGTCATGCTACGTCCTGCTGGTTCGAAATTTTTGGAGAACCTACCTTCTAAACATTTGAATAGCCATCTCCCTCTTCTGCCTGCTGATAGTTACTTTCTGATTACTTGCCCCCTGAGTTACTGCAATAACCACCTTGCTGCCTAAGCAGTGTCCTGTCTTCAACCGTCCTCTTCTTTCCAGCCTCCAAGTAGCTTCCAGAGAGGCTTTCTTTAGAAAAGACCTGTTCTGCTTAAAATCCTTCAATGACTTGCAGGGTAAATGACAACCTCCTTATCTTGGAAGGCAGTGCCTTTCAAGATCTGGCCCCTGAACTCTCTGCTGTCCTTCACTGACTCTTTAGACTGCAACAGAACCAAACCACTTTCTTGACCCCTTTCTCCGGCTTTTGAATCATTGCCCATGAGCCTTCAGCACTTCTCTTTTTTGCCTGGCAAACTTATAGTCATCCATTACCACAATACCAAATATTAAGCCTCTTTTCGGCAGCCCTTTCTTCATCCTCTATTTACGCTTTTTATTTTTTTCACTAGAATGAAAATTGCTCCAGGGAATGACCCTGGGTTGTTCATCTTGATATCTTCAGCAGCTAAATGCTAGCTTGGGGACTTCCTTGGTGGTCCAGTGGTTAAGAATTTGCCTTCCAATTTAGGGTATATGGGTTTGATCCCTGCCTTGGGAACTAAGATCCCACAAGCCCCAGGGCAACTAAACCCCCATGCCTGCAATTAGGGCCAGCCTCAGCCACACGTTAATAAAAACAAAACTTTTTTTTTCAATTGGCACTTAAGTACTAAGTAGATGTGAGTTGAATGTTTAACGTTTCCAAATGCCCTTGTCTCATGTCCAAATCTAATATCCCTATACTTCTAATATTCTTATACCAAACCTGAATTGTTGGCTTGGCATAAAGCTCATAGTTGACCTACTTCTTTCCTAGCTCTACCTTTTCTTGCCTGCCCCATGCTCTAAAACTACCTCTAATTCCCATCCATCCTCCTATCCCAGACCACCTATCAGAGTTCCCCTTTGCCTAGTTGTTTCAACAAGATCTGGTGAATTAGCAAGTTGACTAATTCATATGAGTTGTGGTGAGATGGTTGCTGAGAGGAGAGGGGTTTCTCATTAACTAATCTCTGATAAGACTTTAGGCAATGGAGGACAAAAGGATTCTATCATTCATGTTTTATTATCGTGGTTTTTCCATCTTCTATCTAACAATAACATGCAGAATCTTGTAAAAATGCCTTACCGGAATCAAGAAATGTTCAGTTTAAAGCTTCTAAAACACAAAGAGAGATAGCTAAAGCTTTCTTCCAGAAGCAGTGATTGATTTCACCTCTACTCCATTATTATTGACATGCTGAAGGATTTAAAAGTTTCATGATTTAATTCAGTAGAGTTTAGTACATTTAATAGTGGTTATCCAACATTTGTTTAAGGGTGATGTGAATAAAGCTGAATTAGATATTGAAGTGAAAATTCTGGTTTTATATGCCCCTTCTCTCTAATTCTCAGTCTAAAAGCATCCTCATCTCCTGCCAGCTCCTTCCTGTGCAGTTGTGGTTGACTTTTTCTTGTAATGCTTTCTCGGTTTAGACACTGATATATCTTTGTTCAGTGGGCTTAATTTGGGACAGCAATGTTCCTTCCAATGAGTTTATTCTGTGCTTTCTTTTGCAAATCCTCCAACCCCTAACCCCCTTCCTGGATCATTTTCTACTCATGACAGTGAGAGGATTTATCATTGTATACTCACAGACTCACACTGTATCCTTTTGACAGGGGCTCCCCTGGAAAACTCAATCCCATCTCACGTCTGTGATTTTCTTTTACCTCCACCATGGTTCATGTTCTAGGAAGACAGCCCAGGTGGTGGTCTTGCCTGGTCTATCCTGGACTACCCTGCTCTTTCTCAGCCACCCTCTTCATTGGTTGTGCTCTCTTCCCTACACCCCCACATGTACCCACAGACTATCTAGAAGGAGTTTCAGGGTGCCTTGAAGGCAGTCAGCGTGCAGCAAAAGATGTAGACCACCATCCAGCTGCCTCTCCACCATGAATTTTCTTCTTTACATATCCATTTATTTTAGCACAATATTCATACATCAGGGCTGATCTTTGAGAGTCTGTATGGTTGTTCTCTTGGGACAGAATGGTTGGAATACAGAAAGCAGCCACGTAGCTCTGAGACTTCTATTTCTGGTGATGCAGATATTTACTGATCCTTCACGGTTGGCACTTTCTTTCCATAGGAGACTAGAAGAAACAGAGTTGGGTGAAGGATCCTCAGATCCCTAGAGTCTGACGTGTAATTTTCCTGCTGCTCCCAGAGATGCCTGTTGGGAGATGATAAGGCTGTGAAATTAGGAAGAGGTTCATAGATGCTGCTTTTATCACCCCATGGGATGGGGATGCTGCTTTCATTACCTCCATTTGTCCTAAGGGCCCTTGCTCCATGTGACTTTGCCATCCCTCCATTCCTCTGAGCTTTGAAGGTGTCTCCGTACAGAAAAATACAGTCCCGTGTCCACTGCAAACAGGACTCCCATCACCAGACAGAAGGTGATCTGGTGCCAAGGTAGAAAGAATGACGAGACAGTTTGTAAAGTTTCTGGAGCTGAGCAGAGAGATGAGAAAAAAATGACATTTGTTAAGGCAGAAAATTGGCATAAACAGTGAGGTCATCACTGTGAAGTCTTTCTGACACCTGCTAAGAAACAGATTCTATTGAATGTGGGGGAGTCTGGAAGAAAGCCACAGCTTCCTCCTACCAGTTTTGGATTCTAGTGCTTCTTGAGCAATAGTGTTTTCATGTTTGATGGAGGTACTTGTAGCTGGGTTTTGCGTGAGATCATCAACCCTGAATATTCATTGGAAGGACTGATGCTGAAGCTGAAGCTCCAATACTTTGGCCACCTGATGCGAAGGAGAAGGAGGTGACAGAGGATGAGATGTCTAACTCAATAGACATGAGTTTGAGCAAACTTGGGAGTTAGGTAAGGACAGGGAAGCCTGGCATGCTGTCTATGGGGCTGCAAAAAGTCGGACATGACTTAGTGACTGTACAACAGCAATGAGAGATATCAAAGTTTAAGTTGTTGTGAGAACACTGTTTTTTAATTCAGTAACTTTCTCTTGTGTCTCAAAATTATACTCATTGTATTCACCCGACTCAAGAAAATGAAAAAACAAAAACAAAAACAAAAACCAACACACACACAAGGTAAGCCGTTGAAATCTACTACTTATCCTATTTATCGTCAGAAAATATTTCTTTATCAAGGCTCAGTAACTAAGAACCCAAAATGGAAAGGGCTAGAATTTGTTGCTTCTCAACCTCTTAGCCATTAAGATTGTTTTAAAGTCATTCTCTGCTGTTGCCTATAAGGTAGTAAGATGAGAGTGCATTTTTAGTCTCAATTTAAAAAATCTTAATTTTGATATAATTTTGAACTTAAAAAATGGATGTCAATAAAGTACAAATAACTCTCAGATATTCTTTACCTAGATTTACTAATTGTTTGCAATTTGCCCCCATTTTCCTTATTATTTGCTCTCTCTTTTCCTAGCTATTTGAGAGTATTTACTTTCAATTTAAATTGTGATGAAGTTATTTTTTATACAAACTATGGCACTGTTTTGTTAGAATCTCAGAAGATGTGTGTCTATATTGCTGTATTATTACATGTAAATTGCTTACAGTGTATTGTTGTTCAGTCACTCAGTCGTGTCGAATCTTGGTGACCCCATGGACTGCAGCATGCCAGGCTTAACTGTCCTCCACTATCTCTCAGAGTTTGCTCAAACTCATGTCCGTTTAGTCAATGACACTATCCAACCATCTCATCCTCTGTCGCCCCCTTCTCTTCCTGCCCTCAATCTTTCCCAGTATCAGGGTTTTTATCTCAGTCTGATTCCAGGTGGAAGTTTTGGGAGATTAGGAAGTCCAGGAGCACCATGGCAGGGCATCTCTGACCCTGGAGGATGGTGCTACAGAAACTGGAGATGTTTTCTAAATGATTTGGAAAGTGGAATTCAATATCAGTTCAGTTCAGTCACTCAGTCGTGTCCGACTCTTTGTGACCCCATGGACTACAACACGCCAGGCTTCCCTGTCCATCACCAACTCCCAGAGCTCACTCAAACTCATGGCCATTGAGTCGGTGATGCCATCCAATCATCTCATCCTCTGTCATCCCTTCTTCTTCTGCTTCAATCTTTCCCAGCATCAGGGTCTTTTCCAATGAGTCAGTTCTTCGCATCAGGTGGCCAAAGGATTGGAGTTTCAGCTTCAGCATCAGTCCTTCCAATGAATATTCAGGACTGATTTCCTTTAGGATTGACTGTCCTTGCTGTCCAAGGGGCTCTCAAGAGTCTTTTCCAACACCTCAGCTCAAAAGCATTAATTCTCAGGTGTTCAGATTAAGTGCATGTAATGAAGCATTCAGCACAGTGTCCAGCACACTGAAAAATGCCCAATAAATGTCAGCTTGTCTTTGTTACAAAAGTGGAAATTGAGTTCAAGAGACTAACTGGCCACAGTCATATGGTTAATCAGCAGCAGAGCCAGAACACAGGTTCTGGGTCTTTCTGTGAGAAAGTGAGGGGTTACTGCCAGCTAGACTCTTGGCTAAGACTTGAGACTTGGAAGAGAAAGGGGAGCAGGAGCAGGCAAAAAAAGGGCCAGCACGATAGAGATACACAAGAGTGTGGATATGGTTTGAATGAGGTAAGTTAGGACAGGCATATTTATGAGGAAGGAAATGTGGCCTTTGCACCTGCTGTCATGTTTCAAAGTGAATGACACTCGTAAAGAAGTCTGTGGAATTGTCAGCAATTTCCTCCCAACTCATCTCCCCAGTGTGAATGCAAGATTCCCAGCACAGGGGTCTCTGGTCCCTTTAGTGCCGCACATGTCTTACCTTGAACAGTGATCTGCACAGACTCTGAAGACTCGTTTTTAGACCCGATAATGCCCCTGCAGAAGTAGGAACCACTGTGTTCAAGTTTTGCTTCTGGAATGTGGAAGTCAGAATTCCCATGAGAATACTTCTTGCCTCTGCCATTCCGGAAATACTGGACCTTTGCTACAGGAGTTTTCTTCCAGCTGTGACACTTCAGCCGAATGGGCTTTCCCACATTTACCACCCGTTGAGCGACCTGGAGCAATAGCCAGCCTGCAAAACACAAAGACAACACAGGCCCAGGAGGCCTCAGCACCCAGCACAAAGCTCTTCTGAAGAGAATGCTCACGACCCAGGTGCTGGGGGACAATGGAACTCCAGACCGGGCGGCGCCGTCCTTATGTAACTTTCTTTGGGAAAAAGACAACTGGACTCTGGATGAGAACTCAAGTCACTCCAAGAGCTTTTGTCTAATGGGAGAGAGGGACAGACACACACATGATCAAAGCATAAAGTGAGAGCAGAGGGACTAAGTGATGAGGCAGGTGAGAAGCAAGCTGCAGCATCCTCAAAGTCCACACTTGGATTTGCTATGGAAGGTGATAAGGGGCCATTGTAAATTCTAGATCAAAGAGTAAGAATCATATTAGAATACAAGGAAAGGTAGACTTCAGAAGGAATAGACGGTTTTAGGAATGTTGGAAGACTGTTGCAACCAGTCAGGAAGAAGGTTACTGAGTATCCGTAGGAGTGGCTACAGAAATTGTGAAGGAGAACTCCTTGTAAAAGTCAGGGAGAGGAAAGAAAAGCATGCTTGGTAGTGCTGATGGTAACTGCTAATTTCAGGGGCCACAGTGTCTTAGCAAGACCATTTCATTACAGAGCACAGCCTTTAAGACGGAAACAGTTAATCATCAAAACAACTCTTTTCACAACTGCCTTGCCAAGTAACCAGACTTCACACACACAGAGAACTTAAAGTCATGGTGAGGAAGTTGGCCTGAATAATTTAAAACGATACTGCAGAGAAATTTTAAAATGACATGAGAAAACATTTATCAGAGAATGTTAAGTTAAAAAGAATATAAAACATATGTATGCTCATAAAAAAAGAAAGAACATGTGCTTAAATATTAACAGGGGTTACATATGTAATCATATATATACATACATACACACACACATATATATACATAACTTATGTTGTATATACACACATATACACACACACACACACACATATAGTTTGGTTTCTTTGAGGGGAGAACGTTCTTATTCCATTCAGGGTGTCATGGACTCAGTGAATGTTCACATATACATTAGTTAAACAAATATCTTATTGAGAACTTACTATGTCATGTCATGCAGATTGGGGACACCCAGATGACTGAGACACATCAAAGAACCTGTGGTCTAGGCGTAGAAACACATATACTCAGAAATAATTATAATACCAGGTGATAAGTGCTACAACAGGCTAAGAACAAAGGACTGCATGACCAAAGAGAATGGAGCAAAGAAATTCGGCCCGAAGAAAGTAAGCAAAGCTTCTCAGAGAAGAAGATAAGTGAAGTGGGTCCAAAAGAAGGATCAGGAGTTTGCCTGGTGAACTTAATGCTCTTGGTCAGAGTTTAAAACTGTTCACACTAATTAGACTTCTAAAGTCAGTTTCTAGAGCCAAGTTTAAGACAAACTAACAACTCCAAGACTTGAGGTTTCTCTTGCTTCCTGTTGGTAATTCCCCATTTTATTTGGTCACAGGTGGCCATCTCTTGGGATTCCCAGGTGGTGCTAGTGGTAAAGAACCTGCCTGCCAAAGCAGGAGATGTAAGAGATGTGGCTTAGATCCCTGGGTTGGGAAGATCCCCTGGAGGAGGACATGGCCATCCACTCCAGTATTCTTGCCTGGAGAATCCCATGGACAGAGGAGCCTGGCAGGCTACAGTCCATAGGGTCACAAAGAGTTGGATATGACTGAAGCAACTTGGCACACAGGCATGGCCATCTCTCACCTAGCTAGATTGAGAACTAAGTCAACTAAGTAACACAGTCAGGTGTAGGAGCCCAGAAAATCAGCTTCAGAGACCCAGGTCCGTGGAATTTTGTTGCAGGTCCTCCTTCATTAAACCCGCCTTTCCCTCCAGGCTTGTTCCACTCACATACATTATGGAGATGGGGCAGTCATGCAGATAGAGTGAAGCTTACAAGACACAGCAGGTACCAGGCTATGTGGTGTGATTTCAGGGACACCAGGAGAGATCTCTGCCTCAACATACTTCTCCTTGCATCCAATGCCTGGATTTTGTTAAGATACAAAGACTTTCGTTCCATGATGAATGTGCGGGCTGAACGTGTATCTATCTCTATTAGGAGAGATTTCACATTGCCAAATTTAGGCTGAAGTGTATATTTGAGTGTAGCGTTGATGGGAAGAGGAAATAGATATGATGCTAGATTAGGGGTGGCTTGTTGGGTAGCTTAGAGAATGTGGAGATTGTGTCTGAGAATGAGGAGATTGAGGTCCTAAAGTGGATTCATTAATTTATTCAATAACTGTTATAGAGCACTGATGTCATGCCCTGACCTTCAGATGACACCATTCATGCTGTATATATTCATCTTCTATGTGAATGTAGATTCTTGGAATTGTGCAGTCCAGCAGCCCTGTCCCTAGTGTATGCCAGGCTTTGACATTTTATCTAAGGCCTACTTGTAGCTAGGACTACAATACTGATGTAATTCAATAGACTACAGATCATCTCATCCTAGTTTTAATCCCCAGGAACATTATTTTTTTTCAGGGCCTCTTTTTTTTTTTATCCTTTATTGGTCAGTTCCTTTTTCCCCTTCTCCTACTCACCTACGTGGACTTCTAGCTTCACCGGGTCACTGAGTGCAGAGAGGCCTGTCTGACACTTGTACTCGCCACTGTCCTGAACCTTGACATCTGCGATGAAGTAGCTGGGGGTCTGGCTTGAGATGAGAGTCCCATTGTGCCACCATTTTGTGGAATTGTCTTCAACAGGGTAGTCTCCCTGGCACTTCAGAGTCACACGGTCATTCGTGAGCACGTGGTTCCACTGAGGGTCTAGGAGCACCACAGCCTTTGAGAGATCTGCTGAAGTGTTAAGAGAATGTAGATAAGGGCAGAGAAGTGAGCAGGCTCTATACTGGTATTCCCAAGGAGGCTCAAAACCCATTGCAAACTGAGAGTTGGCATTTCAGCCTTAGTATTGCACTCAGTCTGGAGAAGGCAATGACAACCCACTCCAGTACTCTTGCCTGGAAAATCCCATGGATGGAGGAGCCTGGTAGGCTGCAGTCCATGGGGTCGCTAAGAGTTGGACACGACTGAGCGACTTTACTTTCACTTTTCACTTTCATGCATTGGAGAAGGAAATGGCAACCCACTCCACTGTTCTTGCCTGGAGAATCCCAGGGACAGCGGAGCCTGGTGGGCTGCCGTCTGTGGGGTCGCACAGAGTCGGACACGACTGAAGTGACTTAGCAGCAGCAGCAGCAGCAGCAGCATTGCACTCAGTCTGAGCATACTGACTTGGAGAGACTTAGCCTCCTCCTTGGTAGGGCCAAGCCCACTGTATTGGGGGAATTGCCCCTGCCAAGAATCTGCCCGAAATGCAAGACACCTGGTTTCAATCCCTGGGTCGGGAAGATCCTCTGGAGAAGGAAATGGCAATCCACTCCAATATTTTGCCTGGAGAATCCCATGGACAGAGAAGCCTGGAAGGCTATAGTCCATGGGGTTGCAAGTCAGACAAAACTTAGCGACTAAACCACCACCACCACCACCATCAACTCCATGTCAACAGTTTCTTGTGCAAAGAACATTTCCTAACAGTGCCCTGCAGCTATTACACATTTACATGCCTCACTCGATCCGTCCAAGACCATGAAGCAAACTCACCAGTTTGCGTGTCAGCTGAAACTGTAAGAAAAAAAGAATAAAACAAATATTGGTCAGCAGCAGAGAACAGGGTGACTGGAGTGTGGTATTTAAACTCCCCTGCCCACCTCTGCCCTCAGAGGCCAGTGTTCCCAAGAATCAGGATAAAGATAGTGGGGACTTCCCTGGTGGTAAGAATCCGCCTGCCAGTAAAGGGGACGCAGGTTCAATCCCTGGCACCAGAAGTAAGATCCCACACACTGCAGAGCAACCAGAGCTCATATTCTAGAGCCCATGAGCCACAACTACTGAAGCCTGAGCGCCCTAGAGCCTGTGCTCCACAACAAGAGAGACCACCGCGACGAGAGACCACCGCGACAAGAGGCTTGTGCTCCGCCACTAGAGACAGCCTGCGCAAAGTGATGAAGAGCCTGAGCGCCACAGTGAAGGCCCAGTATAGCCATTAAATAAACAAACAAGGTAAAGACATCTTCAACAAAGATGAATAGAGTGGGTATCTCCCCCACTGCCTGCCTTCTGGTTTCCAGCGTCTGTACCTCCTAATCTGTTGTCTGCCCAAATCCCTGTTTTCAATACCCTTCCTCCTTGGTCCCTGTTCAAACCCCAAAGTTAAGGGCACAGGTTGAATATCTCTGAATCAAGCATGGAAACTATCTCCACCCAAGTCCTCTGGAAAGGATAGAAATGAAAAGACTGAGAGAGGAGCATTGGAAAGTGAGAATGGGAGACAGACCTTAGGGGCTACCCAGTGCACACTTGTCAGTTTATAGCCAGAGAAGCTGAGACCTAGAGGAGTGAAGTGACGGAGAACTCATGTCCTCTCCTTTCACCTCCCGATTATGCCCATTTCCTGTATCTCTAACCCCTGAAGCTGTGTCCTAGGAGCTAAACCAAGGTCTATAGACATAGGAAGGGGTCTCTCCTTGGTTAAGGGTCTCATTCCTTGCCTGAGAAGAGATGCTTGCTGTGCCCAGGGCATCTTGTGCTCTGCTCTCAGGCCAAGTGAGTCTGACTTACCTAGAAGCAGCAGAGCTGCCAGTGGTAGCAGTTGCCACATGCTGTGTGTTAGAGTGCGAAAGTCACCACAGATAGGAACCCTCAAGAGACCTAGCTGACTCGAAGAGAGGAAGTAAACAGCCTTTCTCCCCACCCCTAATCTATTACGCACCAGTTTCCATTTCTGGGAACTTCATGTAATTCCTGAATATAAATGGCAGACGAATGAGCCCACTTCTTGCATTAGGACCCACCAATGCCACGTTCGAGACAATAGGAGCCTGGGAATGAGACTCAAGAAAGAGAACACTTCCTTAGGGGGGTCTCTTGTTCTATTTCAAAACGTCTCACTCTCCTGCTTGGCCCAGACCCATCTCCAAGCAGCCAGGGCCTGCCTACAGAAAGAAAAAAAGAAAGTAAAGTCACTCAGTTGTGTCCAACTCTTTGCAACCCCATGGACTGTAGCCTACCAGGTTTCTTCGTCCATGGGATTCTCCAGGCAAGAATACTGGAGTGGGTTGCCATTTCCTTCTCCAGGGGATCTTCCTGACCCAGGGATTGAAGCTGGGTCTCCTGCATTGCAGGCAGACGCTTTACTGTCTGAGCGACCAGAAGCTACCCACAGGAAGCAGTCATTTAAATCTTCAGATCATTACAAGTGTCCTTCACCCCGATGTTATCTACAGTAATATTTTCTTTTAAAATTGGAGATGTGTATATCTCTGGGATCTGTAAACTGCAGGAGCTACTAACTTAGTGGGAATTTGATCATGAGATTTGAATCCTCTATTAAAAGAAATAGGCAGTGGGAGAAATGGGCTCTGGGAGGAGGAGATACCTCCAAAAAGTTGGAAGGAATGAAGAGAAGGTGGAAAGGCAGGAAAGGAAGCAGGTGAGGTGAGAACTAGGGTGACACTTCTCCTAGTGTTCCTAGGGCTGTAATGGGCCACAGTAGCTCAGATTAGCTCAGGCCCCTCAGGGCCCTGTGAAGCAGTTCCTTACCGGAAAAAGTGGAGGTGCAGCGGTTAGGAAGTGGTAAAGTTGTTAACCTCTTCTCCGCCTTTCTCGACATCGCTCTGCCAAAATACACACACCCACACCCCCCCCCCCCCAACCCCTGCGCTGTTTGCTCTCACATCAGTCTAGTTCCTACACAGAAAATCAATGGCTCTGCTTGGCCATTTCAGGCCCCCAGCAGGCTTCTGGACATCTAGGACAGGCCTTGCTTGGAAAAGCCCAGGAAGTGAGCAGCAGACAGAAGTGGGCCGGTGATGTTTGGCAGGAGTAGCATAGAATCCGGAGAAGGCGATGGCACCCCACTCCAGTACTCTTGCCTGGAAAATCCCATGGATGGAGGAGCCTGGTGGGCTGCAGTCCATGGGGTCGCTAAAAGTCGGACACGACTGAGTGACTTCACTGTATTTTTTCACTTTCATGCATTGGAGAAGGAAATAGCAACCCACTCCAATGTTCTTGCCTGGAGAATCCCAGGGACAGGGGAGCCTGGTGGGCTGCAGTCTATGGGGTCGCACAGAGTTGGACACGACTGAAGCGACTTAGCAGCAGCAGCAGCAGCAGCATGGAATCAGAGGCTGGCACAAGTGACCATTGCTTCAGACACTTCCTTTCCACTCCAGAGTGATGTAAAAACTGCTCCACACATTTTCATTTCTCTGGAGTAGAGTTAATCTGTCCTCTCCCATTATCGTCTTCCCTGCCCCCAACGTCCTTCTACAGCAGCCCCTCCCCCACAGGCCCTTGGATTAAGTGTCTGATAAGGATGGATGGCGGAAACGAATGAAGAGCCATTCTAGTGCTCCTCTCGGGTGATTTATTTGCATCTTCGAAAATCCAGACTTGTATTTGAAATCTTCAGGCTCCATGCTGTAGCGCTGTGGTGGCTTATCTGGGAAGTCTAAAATCGAGTGTCTTCTGGGTTTTCTGTGGCTTCAGGGCGAAAGGTGGGTACCTCTCAATGCTCTCTGTTGTTCTTGTTCCCTGAAGCCGCTTTCTGCCACATACGTGATGCCAGGCATTCACTTTATTTTCCTCCTTTGAGGTTTAATTTTCTTCTTGCCTCATTTTCTGTCTGTGGCCTTCAGTTGGAGGGAGGAACTGTCAGCTGTCAAGAGCATGGGCTAGACTGGGAGGAGAGGAGGGGAACACAGGAGGACCGCAACAGAGTGGGAGCCATTCTGCAGGTTTTCTTGAACAGCCCTCTAACTGACTGTGGTTGGGCTGGTAAGGATTGACCTTGCAGTAAATGCAAATTTTTAAAAAGAACAGATGGTCTTGGCATTATCTTATACTGGGGTGCTTGTCTCTGTGCTTGCTTTTTCTTTTCTCCCTCATCTTTTTCTTTACTCTGTCCCTTCTTCTCTTCCTTCATGTTGAAATGGCAGCCACAGCACAAGGTTCTGAGATTACAGAGGTCCTCGATTATCATCCTCTGGGATTTATAGTTTCTTCTGGCTTGGAAAAATCCATGGACAGAGGAGCCTGGCAGGCTGTAGTCCATGGGGTGGTAAAGAGTCAGACACGACTGAGTGAATGATCACGGCAGGGGAAGACTACCCACATAAGCATCTGAAGTGCTTCAGGAACTTAGAAAAGATTTGTGAAATTCTGTGTATCCACAGAGAAGGCAGTGGCTAATTCTAGGAGTCCACACGGAAGAAAGAACACTTTTACTGGATCACAGAAGATAATTGCGTGTTCAGCAGGAAGGCTTTTGAGGGAAATGGGTATTTCAGGCAACGGCAGCATCATGAGCCAAGACCGTAAGTGAAATAGGTGGGCATGTTTACAGAGCTGAGGATAGCTCCAGAGGATTCGTGAATACAAGAAAAGAGAAGTACAAGATTTTAAAGGTCTAAGAGGGCTGCGTTTCAGATGAGTGTGGGAAGGAATTCCAATTCTATTACTTTAACTAGCTAGGCCTCAGTTTCCATATCTCTAAAATGGGGCTAGCAAAAATGGTACCAACCCTAAGGAGTTGTTGTGAAGTTTAAACGAAATAATGCATTCAAAGTTGTTGGTTCCATATCTAGACACACACCTGTTGATGACAACTGGAAGTGGAACACAAGAGGCTGAGGCTGGCTCTCGTTTCCTGACTCAAGTTGGGACGCTCACATCCCCTGCAATCCTGCAGTGGCTTGTCCTCCTCCTTTGTAGTACTCATCACATTTGTGGACTGTAAGGTCTTTGGGGGCAGGGAATCTGTTCCTCTTGTTCATCGTTGTATCCCCAGAATACAATACAGTACCTTGAGTAGACTCCTGCTTAGTTGCGCAGTCGTGTCCGACTCTTTGCAACCCATGGACTGTAACCCCCCAGGCTCCTCTGTCCCATGGGATTTCCCAGGCAAGAATACTGGAGTGGGTTTCCATTTCCTTCACCAGGGGATCTTCCTGACCCAGGGATTGAACTCACATCTCTTGAGTCTCTTGCATTGCAGGCAGCTTCTTTACTGTCTGAGCCACCAGGGAAGCCCCCAAATAAGCCATGTGTGTGTGTGAGTGCTTGGTTGTGTCTGACTTTTTGTGCCCCGTGGACTGTAGCCTTCCAGGCTCCTCTGTCCATGAGATTTCCCAGGCAAGAACACTGGAGTGGCTTTCCATTTCCTTCTCCAGGGGATCTTCCTGACTCAGGGATAGAACCCACATCTCTTGACTCTCCTGCATTAACAGGCAGGCTCTTTACCAGTTGAGTGACCAGGGAAACCCTTGAGGAGGCGCTCAATTAATGTTTATTAGGTGATCATAAAAAACTTTGTATGCCATGGTGAAAATTTTGGACTTTCTTGAACTGTTATCATGGTAGTTTTTACAAAACATAAAACTGATCTTCAAAGTTTTAAGCTGGGGAATAACATAGTCCACGAAATAGGTTGGAGGGGAAAGAGATTGAAAATGGAGGAAAAACTTGGGAAGTTATTTTAACAGTTGAGTTGAGGGAGAGTCTCTGTTAAAGAAGTGAAAATGCAATGGAAGCCTTTAGGAGAGATGTTAAGAAGGTGGAATGGACAGCATTTGGATGAATGAACGGCAATGAGGAGTGGTTTAGAAGGAGGGGCTAGGTGATGCTCAGCTTTCTGATTTGGGTTATCAGGAGGATGGCAACACATTTCTTGGGCATAAGAAATAGAGGAAGGAGAGCAGGCTTTGAGAAAGAGAGATAATGATCTCAGCTTTTGACACTGAGTTGGAGATTGGTGGTGATTTTAGGTGAAGATGTCAAGTAGGCAGTTGGATATATGGCTCTGGAACTCAGAAGGGTCTGGACAAAAGATTTAGGAGGCATCAACATGGTTGATGTTTTAAACTTTTGATAATGGCACTCCACTCCAGTACTCTTGCCTGGAAAACCCCATGGATGGAGGAGGCTGGTGGGCTACAGTCCATGGGGTCGCTAAGAGTCGGACACAACTGAGCGATTTCACTTTCACTTTTCCCTTTCATGCATTGGAGAAGGAAATGGCAACCCACTCCAGTGTTCTTGCCTGGAGAATCCCAGGGACGGGGGAGCCTGGTGGGCTGCAGTCTATGGGGTCGCACAGAGTCAGACACGACTGAAGTGACTTAGCAGCAGCAGCTAGGCCCTCTCCTAAGAAAAAATGCACATATACATACCATTTTCCCTATAATTTAAGAACCTCCATGTGAAGCCTATCTAGAGAGCATAGGTTAAGATAAAGTATAAAAATCTCTTTGTTTATAAGAGTATTGATTGAGAAAGAAAGGGGAACAGTGAGGAAAAGGGGAAGCAAGGGGAGAGGTGGGAAAGGGCTAAAGAGAGGGCCATTGACGGAAACTTGACACTCAGCAACTTTGACAGGGTGTGAAAAGGAAGAATAGCTGACAAAGGAAATTGGGTAGGAGGGGCTAACGGAGAGAGCACAGCAAAACAGTCCAGGGAGAATGGATCTTGTAGGAGAGAGAAGTCAACAGTATAAAATGCTGTAGAAAAGTTTAAGACAAAGTTCTTTCAGTGTGGCAATCCAAGAACTATTTACAACCTTTGCCTGAGCAATTTCAAGGGGCTGGGGTTCGGCGATAGGAGCTTGATAACTTTTGGCTGAAGATTGGGTGGAAATGAAAAAGTGTTTTAATTTTTAAAATTTTATTTAATATTTATTTATTTATCTGTTTCTGGCTGTGCTGGGTCTCTGTCACTGTGCACGCTCTTCTCTAGTTTCGGCGAGTGGGCTTCTCTTGGCAGTGGCTTCTTCTGCTGCGGAGCGCAGGCTCTGGGGCGCCTGAGCTTCAGTGGCTGTGGCCTGTGGGCTCAGCTGTCGCTGCTCCCCGGCTCTAGAGCACTGGTTCAGCAGTTGTCATGCATGTGCTTAGTTGTTCTGCAGCATGTAGGGTCTTCCCAAATCAGGGATCAGATCTGCTTCTCCTGCACTGGCAGGCAGATTCTTTACCACTGAGCCATTAAGGAAGGCCATGAGTTACTACTCCTTTTAAGTGTCTGTGTTATGAAAACATGACTGGATCCACTCCTCTTCCCCTTCTCACCAGCACCTCAGTATTCCTTGGGGAAACCCCCCACTGTGAGTAGTAATAGAAAGTGGTGATTGCTTTTTATTGCAGAAGCCAGAGGAGATAGATCTCCCCTCCACCCCTCACCCCATCTTGGGCTTGTGTCTCCCTTATATTTATATGTTGAAGTCCTAACTCCCAGAACTCTAGACTGTGACCGTATTTTGAGATAGGGTATTTAAAGAGTCAGTACCTTAAAATGAAGTCATTATGGTGGACCATAACCCAGGATGACTGGTATGGTTATAAGAAGACGAGATAGGACACAGCCATGCACAGAGGGAAGACCATGTGAACACGCAAGAAAATGGCTATCTACAAGCCAAAGAAAGAGATCACAGAAAAAAAACAACCCTTAAAACACGTGATCTCTGACTTCTAGCCCTAGAACTGTGAGAAAATGAATTTCTGAGGTTTAAGCTCCCCAGTCTGTGATACTTTGCTATGGCAGCCTGAGTTGACTAATGCAGAAAGCCAAAGAGCAGGCATGTGAGCTGGGCCTGGCAAGTTTGTCTTTCCTGGAATGCTCAATCTCAAATAAGTAAGACTTGGTCACGTATGACGTAGACACCTTTAGAAGAGAGGGACACAGTTGGGTCCCAGGCACCACAACAGTAGGACTGGCTGACCTGCCTCCAGTTACCCACCAATAGATTCCTTTCTTGACACTGAATATATCCAGATTCTGATATTGTGGCTTACTATGGAGAGCCCTGAGTGACATAGTAAGAAAGGACAATTAGAAGATGATAAGTAGAAGGGGGACAAGGAAAGAAAGGGAAATTTTGTTTTAAGTAAAAGACTTGGACTTGCTTACAGGTCTTTGGGAAGAAGTCAGTGGGAGTGGGAGAAGTTGGGTGCATGACAAAGAGGGAATACATGATGAAGCAAGCGCAGATCCTGAAGACACGAGAATAGCGCATGGGTGGGGAGTTGGTTCTGAGGTAGGCATGGAACACCTCTCCCTCTGAGCTAAGAGCAGGAGGTGAGGAAGAGTCATCAGTTCCATTCAGTTCAGTCACTCAGTCGTGTCCAACTCTGCGACCCCATGGACTGCAGAACGTCAGGCCTCCCTGTCCATCACCAGTTCCCGGATTTCACTCAAACTCATGTCCGTTGAGTTGGTGATGCCATCTGACCACCTCATCCTCTGTCGTCCCCTTTTCCTCCTGCCTTCCATCTTTCCCAGCATCATGGTCTTTTCAAATGAGTCAGTTCTTCACATCAGATGGCCAAAGGACTGGAGTTTCAGCTTCAGCATCAGTCCTTCCAATGAACACCCAGGACTGATCTCCTTTAGGATGGACTGGTTAGATCTTGCAGTCCAAGGGACTCTCAAGAGTCTTCTCCAACACCACAGTTCAAAAGCATCAATTCTTCGGTGCTCAAGACAAGTCATATGCAAATCTATTTTCAGACACTGAGTAAGAAAGGTGAAGTACTTTATGCCTGATTGCCTTGATTTTCTTGGGTAAGGAGGCAGTCAACTGTTGAGAAAGAGGGGGCGAAGGTGATAGTAGGAGGGCTTAAGGGTGCCAGAGAAGGTTTAGTGAAGTGAAGTGAAGTCGCTCAGTCGTGTCCGAATCTTTGCCACCCCATAGACTGTAGCCTACCAGGCTCCTCTGTCCATGGGATTTTCTAGGCAATAGTACTAGAGTGGATTGGATCGAACCTGGGTCTCCCGCATTGTAGACAGACGCTTTACCGTCTGAGCCACCAGGGTGGTCCTTATGGTGAACAGGAGAAGGAGCTGAACAGGAGTTTACATGTAAAAGGATTGCCAAGCAATGCGAAGGGCCCAGCAGAGGTTGAGGGGTATGGGTTTGTAGCTAGACCAGTCTTCGGTCTTGGTAACTTCTCTCCAGTAGTGTTCAGGTCAAGTACTCTCTGATTAGCTTGCTGACAGCAGTCCTGAGCAGGAGTCCAGGTAGATTATGTCACCTGTGGCACCTCTAAAGCAGCTCAGTTGGATTCAGGAAATCCTAGAATGAAGACAGGCAGAAATTCAGTGAAGTCATCCAAGATACAGTCGTGAGAGGGAGTGTGAGCGGTAGGCTGGCCTGGTTGTCTTCGATATAGCCCAGAACTAGAACTCCGGTTATCGATCGCTATGTAACAAACCATACTCAAATTTAAAACAATAATCATTATGGTGTAAAACAACAGACATTTGATTGTTCTTATGGGTTATATGGGTCAGGAATTCAAATAGAGCATGGTAGGGATGGCTTATATCTGCTCCATGATGTCTGAGGGGTGCTCTGGGAAGAATCAAACAGCTAAGGGCTAGAGTCATCTGGAGGCTTTTTCATTAAAAAGAAAAAATGAGGGAAAACTGAGAAAGACAAAGATGATCAGAAAGTAAAAAAATACTCAAGACGATACCCTGCTTCACAGATAATAAATCTCAAACACTCATGGAAAATGCACACAGAATAAGACACAGACACAGAAGTCTGAAAACAGATATGCTTATAGAAACACACAAAGGAAATCAAGGTAAGAAAACTACTCCCCAAATAGGAAGAGATAGACACAAGGGAAGAAAACTGCAAGGAACTAAACTATATTTGTGGTGTAACCTTAAACCATAGCCTGAACTTTAAACATTAAAATAACAGCCTACTGACATATAAGAACTTTCCAGAAAATAGATGCTATCTGCTAGAGTGACTTATACATATCCTACCTCGTTATCTCACATCAGAATATACTTAGACTCCCCCCAGACCTGCAGAATTTTAAGTTGGTGATGTGGTATGGGAAAGATAATGGTGAAAGAGGAAGGAAATCCAAGTTTTGGTTTCGGTTTCACAGAGACTAGCTGTCAAGCCACTTCTCTTTCCTAAGCTCATCTGTAAATGATGTAATTGAGTTAGATTATATCTAGTTCTTTCCCTTTTAACATTCCATCATTTTAAATATGTGTTAGTCACTCAGTCTTGTCTGACTCTGTGCGACCCCATGATCTGTATCCCGCCAGGCTCCTCTGACCATGGAACTCTCCAGGCAAGATATACTGGAGTGGGTAGCCATTCCCTTCTCCAGGGGATCTTCCAAACCAGGACTCCAACCCAGGTCTTCTGCATTGCAGGCAGATTCTATACTGTGTGAGCCACCAGGGAAGCCCTATCATTTTGAATGCTGGCTTCCAGGTGTAATTTTCTAAGCCTTGCAGAAAATGAGGCAAGAAATACAGGGCCAAACCTAATAGCCTTCTTGTGCGTGGGCATTAAGGAGACAACAAAGACACTTCCTCGTTTTGCACTTAAGAGGTCATGACACAGGGAGGAATGACGTTTAAAACAGAAACTTGGTAACATCTGAGGAAGAAACTCTCACCATGAAAACCGAGGAGCATGTGCAATCAAAGCACACAGGTTGCTGATGACCTTGTATGAGCGTCCACATGTGGTGGCCCTGGACCAATACAGAAGATTTAAGGGAAGACAACCCTGAATATTCATTGGAAGGACTGATGCTGAAGCTGAAGCTCTAATACTTTGGCCACCTGATGCAAAGAGCCGATTTATTGGAAAAGACACTGATGTTGGGAGACGTTAGGGCAGGAGAAGAAGCGGGCAACAGAAGATGAGATGGTTGGATGGTATTGCTAACTCAATGATTTGAGCAAACTCCAGGACACAGTGAAGGACAGGGAAGCTGGCATGCTGCAGAGTCAGACATGACCTAGAGGCTGACCAACAAACTCTTGGAGTGTGTTTGTGGTAGCTTCTGGAGATAAATGCTCAGGATCAGGACTGAAAAAACCTGGTGCAATCCAGACCATGCTTCAGCCTTCCCCTCAATGAATAGTCCATCCTTAATCAAAAAGACCCCAACCCATTCAAAGGGCTAAAAACAGCATAAAAGTGGGATCAAAAACTCTGTGGGCATCCCTCACTTGGGAGGCCACCCACCCTATTCTCTGAGGGGGTAACTTTGGCTTCTGTCTTAAATAAACTGCTTCTTGGTTCTCTTTGTTCCTCAACCTCAGTATTTGTTTTTTTCTTTGAGTTTTGTGTTCCTTGCTGGATTTTTTTGGATGAGTTGGACAAGAGCTTGCACTTTTGATAAAGCTTTTCTGGTATCCAAAGTGATAAACTTTGTCTTTAAAAATTCCGATGAAGGCCATAGGCTATTTTTTGGGAGTCCAGGGAATTTTCTAGCAGAGCTATCAAATTAATAGCACTAAGATTTAACAGTTTATTATAAAAGCTGAACTCATGCTTTCTCTTCCATGCAAGCCAGTCAAGCGACACCAAAAAAAAACCAAAACAAAAACAAAAATGCTTAGTTTTGAAATGATTTTTCTTTACTGCCATCTTTTCATCTGTGAAAATGTGAGCAGAGCTCAGAATCATTCCTAGAACTTCAGTCCTTTCTCCTCTTGCCTATATTGTGTGTTGACATTTTAAACAATTACTTCTTTGAAACTACACACGTGGTCTAGAATATATTCTTTCTATAAATAAGTGAAACAATTTAGAAATGTCGAGGCAGTCTGAATGAGGCTTGGAAAAGAATTTCCAGACACGGAATATGGCAGAGAGGAGTGAGGTTTTAAGAACAAAGAGCAGAGATAACATGTGCACTGGGAGCACAGCAAACGGACGCCTCCTAACAGGTCAGGGAGAGCCAACACTTTTTGTGGGTTAGTAGCCGATTTTTACAGAGAAGGCAATGGCACCCCACTCCAGTACTCTTGCCTGGAAAATCCCATGGATGGAAGGGCCTGGTGGGCTGCAGTCCATGGGGTCGCTAGGAGTCTGACATGACTGAGCGACTTCACTGTATTTTTTCACTTTCATGCATTGGAGAAGAAAATGGCAACCCACTCCAGTGTTCTCACCTGAAGAATCCCAGGGACGGCGGAGCCTGGTGGGCTGCCGTCTATGGGGTCGCACAGAGTCAGACACAACTGAAGTGACTTAGCAGCAGCAGCAGCCGATTTTTATAGCCTGAAGACAAAGAAAATTGCCGCCTGAAGGCTAGCATTATGTGGTTGGTTGTGGCGCTATTGGGTAACTACCAGGGTGGAAATTTTTGCCTAATTTGGGGTGAGAAGCTGGCTGCTGATGATTGGGGGTCTTTTAGCAATGGTGAGTTACACAGGGGCTCAGTGAGTTTCGGAGATGACCTGGTTTTGGGCTCTGCTTCTGTGGCTTTAGTACAAGGCCCTCACACCTGTGGCCTTGGGGCAGGACTCCACAAGAAGTAAATAAAGTAAAAGTGACAGTAATACGTTTCTCCTCCAGTTTCACTCCCCTCCTTAGGAATAGCCACTGTGAATTTTGTAGTCCTTCCAGAACTTTCCCTATACATCCATATTCATGTAAACACCCATCTACCCTTACGTATTTATATTTTGCTTATTTTGTTCCTATTGTTTATGTATTACATTACGTAATTATTTTGCAACAATTACTTACAACACTTCCACATATGCATAGGCTGCAAATGCACATATCACTCAGTATTTTCCACTTTTTTTTTTTTTGGCCATGCCATGAAACTTGTGGGATTTTAGTTCCCTGACCAGGGATCAAAGGTGGGCCCCGGCAGTGAAAGTGTAGAGTCCTAATCAATGGACCACCAGGGAATTCCCTCACATTTTTTAACTGAAGAAAACATACCAAAAAATATTTATTTTTGAGGAATGTGGAAAGGAAGAGACCGTGTCATTCCTTGTATCCTTAGAAGACTCATCATCATTAGAACATGATTATCTCTAGCTCTAAATTTCTTCTCCCTTTCTTCCTTGCTGGTAGAACATGATTTGGTTCAGATATATGGTGGTAAGACTCTGCCTAAAATGTAGGAGATCTGGGTTTGATCCCTGGGTTGGGAAGATCCCCTGGAGAAGAGAATGGCTACCCACTCCAGTATTCCTGCCTGGAAAATCCCATGGACAGAGGAGCCTGGCAGGCTACATACAGTCCATGGGGTGGCAGAGTCGGGCATGACTAAGCAACTTTCACATGGTGTCCATGAACTTGAGAGAAGACTAGACATTTTCCTAGCCCCAGGAGGTGGTTTCTCTTTAGTCTAAGTCAGTGGTCCTCATATTTGAGCTCTATCAGAGTCATCTGGAGGTATAGTTAAAACACAAATTAGTGAGCCCCACTCTCAGATTTTCTGATTCTCATAGGGCTCCAGAATTTGCATTTCTAACAGATTATGATGCTAATCCCCAGAGCAGGAAATGGCAACCCACTCCAGTATTGTTGCCTGGAAAATTCCATGGACAGAAGAACCTGGCAGGCTACAGTCCGTGGGGCTGCAGAGTCAGACACAACTGAGTGACTAACCACATGATGCTAATACTGCTATTCACACTTTGAGAACCAATTCCCTCGCTAGTGATTTATTTCGGAGAAGGCAATGGCACTCCACTCCAGTACTCTTGCCTGGAAAATCCCATGGACGGAGGAGCCTGGTGGGCTGCAGTCCATGGGGTCGCTAGGAGTCGGACACGACTGAGAGACTTCACTTTGACTTTTCACTTTCATGCATTGGAGAAGGAAATGGCAACCCACTCCAGTGTTCTTGCCTGGAGAATCCCAGGGACGGGGGAGCCTGGTGGGCTGCCGTTTCTGGGGTCGCACAGAGTCGGACATGACTGAAGCGACTTAACAGCAGCAGCAGCAGCAGCAGTGATTTATTTAGAACTGAATGTGTAATACAGCTCTGGACAATGAATCCTCAAGGGCAATCTGATTGTGGGGGTAGGGGGGCAATTCTGGAGCACAAGAAGCAATAAAATCTCTGTGAGGCTTTGAACGTGGTGATGTTTAAGGGTGTATTCTGTGAGCTGCTGCAGCTGTCTTGCCTCCATAAGGGAAGTGGCTACACTGCTAATGGTAGTAAAGAGAAACATTTAGGGCACTGGTGACATTATTGAGCCATCGTTTAACTAACCCTGGAACTACCCTATCTTCAGACAACTTGATATATGACATAGCAAAATATTACTTGTTGTTTAAGCCATCTGAGGGTTTTCTGGTACTTTCTGGGGAAAGTCACCTAACTGATATATACACTTCTCTCAGAGCGATTTACCTAGTCAGATTCCAAAACATCCAACATTTTTAGATTGCTTCATATTAAAAAAAAAAAAATTTCAGCTTTATCGACATAAGTAATACAAAAAAAAAAGATATTTAAAGTGCACATGGTGATGACTTGTTTTGTATATACTTATAGTGAAAGGATTTTCTCATTCTAGTTAATTAACACATTCATCATCTCACAGACTTTCTGATTTTAATTATTTTCAATAGTGCTGCAAAGAATGGCAGTTTAAAAAATATTTTGGCATTTTTCCAAAGGCCATTTTTCCAGAAGTGAAATTATGATGGCATAGACATACATATTTCTCAACTTTTAATAGTAGTTCCACATTTTTTTCCAGAACAATTGTTTTAGTTTACACTTCATTCAGAAATCTATGAGAATCCATTTAATCACATTCTTTTTCCTAATCTTAATAGACAAGAAATGGGGTCTTATTATTTTAATTTGCATTTCTTTGATTTTCAGTGTGTCTGAACATTACTCTGGTTGTGGCTTATAAACAGGTTGGAAGGAGTAAGACTGGGAGCAAAGAGATGAGTTAGGCTCTTGCAGTAGTCATGATGGCAGATGAAGATGACTTGGGACCAAGGTAAGGGTTAATGGTAGTGAGGTTTGGATATTTAGCAAAGAGAACTGGAAAAACTAGATGTGGATTATGAAAGAGAGTAAGGAAACCCAATGATATCTAGATTTCTGGCTTGGGAGGTGCTATTTCTTGAGGTAGAAAATAAGATGAGAAGAATTTTAGCTGGAATGGAGTAGGGAGATATAAGTTTGGGTGTGGATATTTTGAGTTTGAGGTGCCTGTGGGACACAGTGATGGAGTGGTCAGAATCTGTTGGATATCTGGAAGGAGAGGTATGGGTTAGAACTAGAGACATGGCCTCAAGCTGAACTGTGCTTTAGGAAATTAACTGGAAGCCATAGAAGTGTTTCCTTTATTTACTGAGGCCTTGGGGCCTCATCTCGATGAGATGAAAATTATCTTTTTGTCACTGGCCTATTTGGAACCTCCTCTGTCCATGGGATTTTCCAGGAAAGAATACTGGAGTAGTTGCCATTTCCTTATCTAGGGGATCTTCCCAACCCAGGGATCAAACCCCTGCCTCCTGTGTCTCCTGCATTGCAGGTGAATTCTTTACCTACTAAGTCATCAGGGAAGCCCTAGAACCTCATTTATACTTCTTCAAATGTCCTTATCTAATTTTGATTTGCTACTGAGCAGGGCAGCTTCAGCCCTCCCCAGGAGCAGTTTCCAGCAATTCTTAGCATGTTTGGCTTAAGACAGAGTTGCTACCCTCCTGAATCTTTACCCTTGCTGGGGACCCTGCACTTGATACAGCTAAAGGACAAAGCAGGCCTGAGGGGGAGGTTCTAAGCCAAGTGAGTAGCAGTGATAACCACTAGGGTTCTCGGCCTTCCCCAATCAATAGAAATTGACTAGAGGCCAGACAATGGCACCCCACTCCAGTACTCTTGCCTGGAAAATCCCATGGATGGAGGAGCCTGGTGGGCTCCAGTCCATGGGGTCTCGAAGAGTCAGACACGACTGAGTGACTTCACTTTCACTTTTCACTTTCATGCACTGGAGAAGGAAACGGCAACCCACTCCAGTGTTCTCGCCTGGAGAATCCCAGGGATGGGGGAGCCTGGTGGGCTGCCGTCTATGGGGTCGTACAGAGTCAGACACGACTGAAGCGACTTAGCAGCAGCAGCAGCAGAGGGCAGACAAGAAATTCAGGCAAGGCTTTATTGGGTCTCCTACAGCAGCAGGGGGAAGCAGGAACAAACAACAGATTCCCTTGGTTGCTCGCCCTGGGGCGGGGGTGGGGTGGGGTGGGGTGGGTTGGGGATTGGGGGTGGAGGTGGGGATTGGGGGTGGAGGTGTGTGGGGTGGGGGTGGGATAGGGGGGTGGGGTGGGGTGGGGTGGGGGGTTGGGCTCGGGGTGGTTGTTCATTACACGGGGCAAGGTTAGGGGTGCTTCCAGGGGTCATCAGGTGGCGTAGCCTTAGGTGGGTGCTGTGTACAGGGGGCATGCTCTGTACTCTGCTTTTGCTCTCGATCCCCTGCTTGTGCTCCTGGCTCTTCAGGGCCGCTGGGTTTTTGGGTCTCTTTTTTGCAACTTACGTCCAGAATTTGCCCCATACAGTTTCTTTGTATTTTGTTGCTCTGCTACTGCTGCTAAGTCACTTCAGTCGTGTCCGACTCTGTGCGACCCCATAGACGGCAGCCCACCAGGCTCCCCTGTCCCTGGGATTCTCCAGGCAAGAACACTGGAGTGGGTTGCCATTTCCTTCTCCAATGCACAAAACTGAAAAGTGAAAGTGAAGTCGCTCAGTTGTGTCCAACTCTTAGCGACCCCATGGACTGCAGCCTACCAGGCTCCTCTGCCCATGGGATTTTCCAGGCAGGAGTACTGGAGTGGGGTGCCATTGCCTTCTCCATTTTGTTGCTCTAACTGCAAGCATTGCAGCACTCTAGCAAAGGGTTTCCGGTCCCAGCCAGTCTCAGCAGATCCTAGATGTTGGGGTCTAATTTCTAGTTTTCTACTGCCACTTCAAATTGTGCCCTCACTCTAAGGGTCTAAAGCCAGAGTGAGAGTGAATGAAAGCAAGCTTTTGACGTCACTGTCTGAAGTTAAGGGTCACTCAAGCAGAAGAGCGGAGCAAGTGGCTTAGAAAACAGCACCCCCAGGTTCTTCTTGCTCCTGAACCTGACTCTCACTACTCTAGCCCATTAACTGGCTGCTTCTTATATTAAATTGCTTAGATCCTTAGTTTTTTTTGAAAACTGGGCTTTTCGTCCTGCAGAGGAAACTCACATTGTCTCCTTTGTTTCAACAGAGGGCAGTAGAGAGCAGCAAACGGCCTTCTTTTGTTAGCTAAGAAAAAAATATAACAAGAACATGATTTCAAAGTCAAGGGACCCAAAATATGGCACATAGAATTTAAGAATGAGAGAGATTTTTGTGGAGGCAGGGCTACCGATGGAGTCAGCAACATTTAGGTGACTCTTGCAAACTAGAGTTTAGCTATGTGCAACTTTTGGAAGTCTTTATGGAGAAGGAATTTGGTCTTGATGAGGATGGAGGAGTTTGGTCTTAAGCAATAAGTGTGAGTTGGGAAAATAGCTCTGTTGACAGAAAACAGCATAGGTGAAAACATGGCAAATTTGGGGACCAGCAAGAAATGTGGTAGTGGTGGAGCATAGGACTGGGGTGGGAATTACAGTAATAGCAAAACCATGTACGAGTCCCTGTGTCCTTGTCTTTAGAAGTAAAATGCTGACTTAAGAGTTCATGATTAGGAAATGTGAAGACGTAAAAACAAAGGCTAGTTCTTGGGGTAAGGAACTGGTAACAATTTTGACTATAACTGCCACACAGCTGAATTACCAAGCTCACAGTTCCCTGAAAGATATAGATAAAGCCCTGTTGCACATTCCTAAGTTGTTTTTACAGGAAGCAGATCCCCCCCAGATGAAAACTGCAGACCCCAGAACCGATTGAAATCAGAATGTTGATGATGCTTGAAACATCACCTCGATGCCAATCTGAGAATTGTCTACAAGTTGAGCACGCCCTGCTCCTTGAACACTATAAAACGCCTTACTACCTTCTCCAGGGTGGGTCACAGTCTGAAGGGCAGTAGCCCCTGTGGCCTCCTTTGCCTGGCAAAGCAATAAAATCCATTGTTTTTACTTCACCCAGAACTCCGTCTCCCTGTTTCTATTCGGCACAAGTGAACAGAAGGTGAATATTGGCAGTAGAATCTTGGGGCCTCCTCCAGGACTGACTAGTGGGCAGGCAGCCCCTTGGGGCCCCTCAGTTTGAGTGGATGCTCTGAAGTTTCTCTCCAGACAGCCTTCTTTGGGATAGAGGTTTGGAAGACTCCTCTGGAGGCTGGATCGCCAGGGATGCCACGCCATAGGGCTATGCCACAATCATACCTGGACTGCTGTCACGGTAATTAGAGCTCCTGGAAGGGGATGGCAGGCAGGAGAGAGGCTGCTAAAGCTGAACTTAGAACAAAGATTAATTATATGGGATTAAATTAGCTACTACTCTTTGTTTTTCAGATATAGAAAAAACCCTTATTCTCATGCTACTTGTGATTTACAACAAGTTGGTAATTTGTACTTGTGGGTAAAATTATAATATTTTTCTTTTCTTTCTGTTGGTTCCTCTAGAAATTGGGGACTCTTGGGTTCTGAGCACGCTTACCAGGTGAAGGGGAAAGACTAACTCTTGGTATGTGCAGGGATCTAGGTAGTCAGATCAGGTCACATCAGATCAGATCAGTCGTGTCTGACTCTTTGCGACCCCATGAATCACAGCACGCCAGGCCTCCCTGTCCATCACCAACTCCCGGAGTTCACTCAGACTCACGTCCATCGAGTCAGTGATGCCATCCAGCCATCTCATCCTCTGTCATCCCCTCTCCTCCTGCCCTCAATCCCTTCCAGCATCAGAGTCTTTTCCAATGAGTCAACTCTTCGCATGAGGTGGCCAAAGTACTGGAGTTTCAGCTTCAGCATCATTCCTTCCAAAGAAATCCCAGGGCTGATCTCCTTCAGAATGGACTGGTTGGATCTCCTTGCAGTCCAAGGGACTCTCAAGAGTCTTCTTCAACACCACAGTTCAAAAGCATCAATTCTTTGGCGCTCAGCCTTCTTCACAGTCCAACTCTCACACCCATACATGACCACAGGAAAAACTATAGCCTTGACTAGACGGACCTTTGTTGGCAAAGTAATGTCTCTGCTTTTCAATATGCTATCTAGGTTGGTCATAACTTTCCTTCCAAGGAGTAAGCGTCTTTTAATTTCATGGCTGCAGTCACCATCTGCAGTGATTTTGGAGCCCCCAAAAATAAAGTCTGACACTGTTTCCACGTTTCCCTATCTATTTCCCATGAAGTGATGGGACCAGATGCCATGATCTTCGTTTTCTGAATGTTGAGCTTTAAGCCAACTTTTTCACTCTGCTCTTTCACTTTCATCAAGAGGCTTTTGAGTTCCTCTTCATTTTCTGCCATAAGGGTGGTGTCATCTGCATATCTGAGGTTATTGATATTTCTCCCGGCAATCTTGATTCCAGCTTGTGTTTCTTCCAATCCAGCATTTCTCATGATGTACTCTGCATATAAGTTAAATAAACAGGGTGACGATATACAGCCTTGACGTACTCCTTTTCCTATTTGGAACCAGTCTGTTGTTCCATGTCCAGTTCGAACTGTTGCTTCCTGACCTGCATACAGATTTCTCAAGAGGCAGGTCAGGTGGTCTGGTATTTCCATCTCTTTCAGAATTTTCCACAGTTTATTGTGATCCACACAGTCAAAGGCTTTGGCATAGTCAATAAAGCAGAAATAGATGTTTTTCTGGAACTCTGTAGGTAGTCTGGGGAACTGGAAAAGACACAAATTGACCCCATCTACAGATATCACAGGTAGAATCTGAAGACAAGCCATGGGCATGGCTCTCCCAGCCTTGAGAGGCCTTTTAAAGGTTCTATCTGAGATTCCTAATGAAAAGTTCCAGTGCAACCAATTTAAAAGAGCCTATATAAGCAATTACACTTATACGAATAATTGAGCCATATTTATTGAAACAAGGCTTACTTTGAACAAGTCAACTTTAATTTGGCTGGGTTTAGTAAAAATGAAGAGAATCTAGAGAGAAAAATTATGTTTCAATAGTATACCTTGGTGATGACCTTTCCTGGTGGTCCACTGGTTAGGAATCTGCCTGTCAATGCAGGGGACATGGGTTCAATTCCTGGTCTAGGGAGATTCTACATGCCTCAGGGCAGCAAAGCCTGAGTGTCACTATTGAGCCCATGTGCTGCAGTGACTGAAGCCCTCATGACCCAGAGCCTGATCTATCCAACAAGGGAAGCTACCACAATGAGAAATCTGTGTACCACAGCCAGAGAGTAACCCCCGTTTGTTGCAACTAGACTAAGCCCACACACAGCAGAGTAAGCCTACACTCAGTAATGAAGACCCAGAGCAGCCAAAAATAAATAAAATAAATAAATCAGTAAATTAAGTTAAAAATTTTTTAAATACTGTATCTTTTTGGATATTGAAATTTTGTATTTACTGAGGCTTTGTATTTGTAATGTATGTCCAAGATGGCTCCTTGTTGCTATGTTACATTACTGCAAAGAGGCAGAGTTGGTAACAATAGGTATATTTTTAGAAGTTTTGTGCTGTCCTTAAGGTTTTAGATGTCATCTTGAAGGGTTGAACATCATCCTGAAGGCAATGGGAACTCATTGAAGGATTTTGAGCAGAGCAGTGACTCGATCTGTTGGACAATTTTGGTTTTCACTCTTTTGGTTTTAATTGAGTTTATTTTCGTATTTTCAATCTTTTTAATTTTAGCCAATCAGGTAGATGTTGTAGGCGAAGAAAACCTTCCCCTTCTTCCCCTCGAAGTTCTTTAGCTAATGTAATTATTAAATTGACATAAGACACATTAACAGGGGAAAAATAAATTTAACTTTGTACATTCATATATGTGAATAGGAGCCCCACTAAGAGATGAGACTAAAAAAAGTAAACAGAGAAGGAAACTTTTATACCTTTCAGACAATGCAACAATGATTTTGTGAAACATGGACAAGGCAGGGAGTTTGAACTATCTATGGGTAGTAAATGGTGAAGAATAAACAAGGCTGTTTGTACGGTCTTCTTGGGCCTAAATTCCCCATCTCTGTTGATAAATGTTTCCCTTCCTCCTGGTACAGGGAGGGTACCTTTTACTTGGGATATTTATCTCCTGTTTTCAGGGAAGAAGGGTGAGGTGAGGATGTCAGAGCAACCTTCTGGTTTCTGCCATTAAAAAAAAAATTCCTTCAGCTTAAAATACTCAATACGCCAAGCTACCATATTTTGGGACAGCGGATCCTGAACCTCATCAGCATATAGTGATCACTTATTGTGTTTTTAATTTGCCTTTCCCTGATAAACAATGATGCTGAGTGTCTTTTCATGTGCTTATTTGGTCATTTAGATATCCTCTTTCATGATGTGCCTATTTTTTTTTTTTATTAAAAAATTTTTTTGGCCATGCAGCTTGCGTGATTTTAGTTCTCCAAACCCAGGGCCCATGGCAGTGAAGGCACAGGGTCCTAATCACTGGACCACCAAGGAATTCCTGTGAAGTGCCTGTTTAAATCTTTTCTTCACATTTTAACTGGGTTCTTCACATTTTAATCAGTCTTCTTAGAGATCTGTAGAAGTTCTTCATGTACTCTTGATACGAATCCTTTGTTAGATATGTCTATTACAAATATCTTCTCCTAGTCTGTGATCACTCACTTCTTAAATAATGTCTTTTGATGAACAATAGCTTGATATGTCTTTTTGAAAACAGTTACAGAAAATGGATTTGAATGGGGCAAGACTGAGGAAGGAAGACTAGTTAAGATTCTATTTCAATATTTTAGGCAAGGAATAATTAGGCCATGAAATAAATAATAATAACAGCAAGCACTTACGTAGTACTTACTATGTGTAGGCACCATTGCAAGCTTTCTAAGCAATAATTAACTTACTTAATCCTCATATCAATCATGTGAGATAGTTGAACTTTTATTGTCCTTACTTTACAAATCAGAAAACCAAGGCACAAGGAGATTAGGTGACTTACTCAAAACTTTATCCTGTTAATAATTGGCAGTAGGGAAAGAAGTTTAAGAAAATTTAATTATTGATTGGATAGGAATGATAGATAGTAGGGGCCTAAGGTACCTTGAAGGGTTTTGACTTCATAGAAGTCAGATCATAGAGTGCAAGTGTGGAAGGAATAGATGAGTCTCACTTTGGAAGAAAAATTTTTGAAGTGAAAATGCCTAATAATTAGCTGATTATTCTATACTTTTCTAGAATTCAGAAGAAAAGTGTTGGCTGGAGATAAAGACTTGGGAGTCATTAGCATATAGGGAGTAGAACAGAGTTTTTTAAACCTTAGCACTGTTGACATTTAGGATCAGAAAATTCTTTGTCATGGGAGGCTGTTCTGTCCATTGGAGGATACTCAGCAGCATTCTTGGCTTCTTCCCAGTAAATCTAAGGGGGAATTCTCCCCAGTTTTAACAACCCAAAATATCTTCAGACGTTGGCAAATATCCCCAGAGGTGGGGATGGAGGAATCACTTTGAGTATTAGTCTAGTAGAAATTATGGGTGTGGGTAAAATCATTTAGAAATGACAAAGGTGCAAAATCATGTTTCCCAACTTTTTGAAGTCTATTCTCCACTCCTTTAAATGTAAATATAAAACTTTTCATCTTCCTTTAATTTTATCTCAAATTTCAAAACTTATCTGTCAAATTGCAAGTATAACATTGTATTACAATGCTGAATAATCTTTTCAAATTACACTTCTTCCTCTCTTTCCCCTTCCCATTCTGATACTCACCCTGGGGCACTCTCTCCCCATTTAGAAAATCACTGGAAAAGAGAAAAGTATGCTGAGGATAGAGAGATGAACAAGCACCAATGTTTAATGAGTGGGTGAAGACAGGAGCCTTCACAGAAAGTAGGAAGAGTCATCAGAGGGGCAGGAGACACCCAAGTCTTGATGAAAGAGATACTGAACAACATCAAAGTATTTTGGTCCTGCAAGCTGTGATGAGTTCACAGGTTATTTCTTAGAGAAGTGAGAGGATTTCGAGTATTCCTTGGGCTTGGAATGAAGGGAAACTTTCACGTGGCAGGACCCAAAGCAACATCTAGGACAACTCAGGGGAGGAATATTTGAGATTCAAAAAGAAAATGGACTTCCTCTTCAAGACAAGTAATAAGGAAGACTGCAGGGCAGCCATCTGAAGTCTGAGATGACCTAAAATTTTCATCTTGCAGGGAAGACTAGAAAACAAGGTCTAGACACCGCTGGGTTTTCCATCTGCTCCAAAAGGACATTGTTATGTGGCATACTTTAGAAATGGAGTTCTGACTTTCTTTTTCTCATTTCCATTTCTTAGAAAAATTTCTTTTTTAAACCTTCTAGACAATTGTGAGTTGGCCAAGAGACAGATTTAAATGTCTTTACATTTCTGCTAAAATATTCTCTGGACTGATTATACCTTTTTTGGTCTGACTATGGTGGTGGCACTGATATCCTAACTCTCTAAGATTTTTAAAAATTAAGATCTATTGGTGTTTTGATGATTTTTCCCTTTATCTTTGGTTTTCAAGAGTTTGAGTATGAAGTGTTTCTTCTCTCTGAAAATCAGCTCTTTGTGACCCCATGGATTGTAGCTTGCCATGGCTCCTCTGTCCATGGAATTCTCCAGGTAAGAATACGGACGTGGGTAGTTGTTTCCTTCTCCAGGGGATCTTCCCAACCCAGGGATAGAATCCAGGTCTCCCACATTATAGGCACATTCTTTTCCATCTGAGCCACCAAGGAAGCCCAAGAATAATGGAATGGGTGGCCTATCCCTTGTCCAGGGGCTCTTCCTGACCAAGGAATCAAACCAGGGTCTCCTGCACTGCCGGCCTATTCTTTACCAGCTGAGCTACCAGGGAAGCCCCATGTGTTTATGTGGGGTGTGTGTATGTGCATGCGTGTATGCATGTATTTAGTCTGTGTACTGTTCTCTCAGTTTCTTGGATCTGTGGTTTGACAGCTTCTATTATTTTTGAAAAATTCTTGGCCATTATCTCTTCAAATGTTTCTTTTGCTCCATTCTTTCTCTCCTCTTTGATGTATCTATTACACATACATTTAACTATTGTATAATTATTTATCACTTAGATATTCTGTTCTATTTTCTTTCTTTTTTCACATTTTTCCTTTGAATTTTCAGTTCAGTTCAGTTGCTCAGTCCTGTCTGACTCTTTGTGACCTCATGGACTACAGAATGCCAGGCTTCTCTGTCCATCACCAACTCCCAAAGCTTGCTCAAACTCATGTCCATCATGTCAGTGATGCCATCTAACCACCTTATCCTCTATTGTCCCCTTCTCCCCCTTCCTTCAGTTTTTCCCAGCATCAGGGTCTTTTCCAAAGAGTCAGTTCTTTGCATCAGGTGGTCAAAGTACTGGAGCTTCAGCTTTAGCATCAGTCCTTCCAATGAATATTCAGGAATAATTTCCTTTAGGGCTGATTGTTGGATCTCCTTGCAGTCCAAGGGACTCTCAAGAGTATTCTCAAACACTGGAGTTCAAAAGCATCAATTATTCAGTGCTCAACTTTGTTTATAGTCCAACTCTCACATCCATACCTGACTACTGAAAAAACCATAGCTTTGACTAGATGGACCTTTGTTGGCAAAGTAATGTCTCTGTTTTTAAATATGCTATCTATGTTGGTCATAGCTTTTCTTCCAAAGAGCAAGTGTCTTTTAATTTCATGGCTGCAGTCACCATCTGCAGTGATTTTGGAGCCCAGAAAATAAAGTCTGTCACTGTTTCCATTGTTTCCCCATCTATTTGCCATGAAGTAATGGGACCAGATGCCATGATCTTAGTTTTTTGAATGTTGAGTTTTAAGCCAACTTTTTCACTCTCCTCTTTCACTTTCATCAAGAAGCTCTTTAGTTTATTTCTGCCATAAGGCTGGTGTCATCTGCATATCTGAGGTTATTGATATTTCTCCTGGCAACCTTGATTCCAGCTTGTGCTTCATCCAGCCTGGTATTTTGCGTGATATACTCTGCATTTAAGTTAAAGGAGCAGGGTGACAATATACAACCTTGATGGACTCCTTTCCCAGTTTGGATGGAACCAGTCTGTTGTTCTATGTCCAGTTCTAACTGTTGCTTCTTGACCTGCATACAGGAGGTATTGCATACAGGACCTGCATTCTCAGGAGGCAGGTCAGATGGGTATTCCCATTTCTTGAAAAATTTTCCACAGTTTGTGGTGGTCCACACTGTCAAAGGCTTTGGAGTAGTCCAGATATAGAAATAGATATTTTTCCGGAACTCTTGCTTTTTTGATGATCCAACGGGTATTGGCAATTTGATCTCTGGTTCCTCTGTCTTTTCTAAATTCAGCTTGAACATATGGAAGTTATTGGTTCACATACTGTTCAAGCCTGGCTTGGAGAATTTGGAGCATTACTTTGCTAGACTGTGAGATGAGTGCAATTGTGTGGTAGTTTGAACATTCTTTGGCATTGCCTTTTTTTGGGGATTGGAATGAAAACTGACCTTTTCCAGTGCTGTGGCCACTGCTGAGTTTTCCAAATTTGCTGGTATATTGAGTGCAGCACTTTCAAAACACCATCTTTTAGGATTTGAAATAGCTCAAGTGGAATTCCATCCCCTCCACTAGCTTTGTTCGTAGTGATGCTTCCTAAGTCCCTCTTTACTTCACATTCCAGGATGTCTGGCTCTAGGTGAGTGATCACACATTGTGGTTATCTGGGTCGTGAAGATCTTTTTTGTCTAGTTCTTCTGTGTATTCTTGCCACCTCTTCTTAATAGCTTCTGCTTCTGTTAGGTCCATACCATTTCTGTTCTTTATTATGCCCATCTTTGCATGAAATGTTCCCTTGGTATCACTAGTTTTTTTGAAGAGATCTCTAGTCTTTCCCATTCTATTGTTTTCCTCTATTTCTTTGCATTGATCACTGAGGAAGCCTTTCTTATCTCTCTGTGCTATTCTTTGGAACTCTGCATTAAAATGGGTATATCTTTCCGTTTCTCCTTTGCTTCTCTTCTTTTCACAGCTATTTGTAAGGCCTCCTCAGACAACCATTTTACCTTTTTGCATTTCTTTTTCTTGGGGATGGTCTTGATCACTGCCCCCTGTACCATGTCAGGAACCTCTGTCCATAGTTCTTCAGGCACTCTGTCTATCAGATCTAATCCCTTGAATCTATTTGTAACTTCCACTGTATAATCATAAGGGATTTGATTTAGGTCATACATGAATGGTCTAGTGGTTTTCCCCACTTTCTTCAATTTAAGTCTGAATTTGGCAATAAGGAGTTCATGGTCTGAGCCACAGTCAGCTCCTCCTTGTTTTGCTGACTGTATAGAGCTCTCTGTCTGTATAGAGCTTCTCCAAAATGGGCAAGTCAAGTCCAAAGTAAAAAATCACCAGAAATCATGTCAGGATAAGTTTAGGCACAAGAATCAGGTTTCTCACATGACTTGATAATCTAAAACCTGAAGATATCTCACATCTTCTTCATCCATCCATGCATTGATAGGCATCTAGGTTGTTTCCATATCTCGGCCTTTGTGAATAATGCTGCAGCTAACATGGGACTGCATTTATCTCTTCAAAATCCTGTCTTCATTTCCTTTGGGTATGTACCCAGAAGTGGGATTTCTGTTCATAAGGTAGTACTGTTTTTAATTTTTTGAGGAAAATTCTATGATGTTTTCCATAGTGGTTGAACCAATTTACTTTCCCCCAAACACATTTGCATTCCCTTTTCTCCACATTGTCAATAGCACTGAGAAGATATTTTGTCTTCTTGATAATAGCTATTCTAACATGCGTGATGCAATGTCTCATTATGGGTTTGGTTTGCATTTCCTTGATGATTATCAGTGCTAACCATTATTTTCCGTGTACCTGTTGGCCATTTTTCATGTACCTGTTTTTACCATGTCTTCTTTAGAAAAGCATCTATTTAGTTAGTCTACCCGGGTTTTAATCAGACTGTTTTTTGCAATTGAATTCTGAATTGATTGCATATTTTGTATATTAACTCCTTATCTGATACATGGTTTGTGATACATGGTTTAAAAACTTTATTTTCCATTCTGTAAGTTGTCTTTTCATTTCCTTCATTGTTTCTTGTGCTGTGCAAAGGCTTTTAAATTTGATGTAGTCCCATTTGTCAATTTTTGCCTCTGTTGTTTGTGATTCTGTTGTCATATCCAAAAAAACATCATTGCCAAGACCAATGTTGACAAGCTTCCACTCTACATTTTCTCCTAGGAGTTTTACAGTATCAAGTCTCATGTGTAAATCTTTTATCCATTTTGAGTGATTTTTCATGGGTTTTGTAAGATAGGGATCCAATTTCATTGCTCTACATGTGTTTGCTCAGTTTTCCCAACACCGTTTGTTGAAGTGCCTATCCTTTCTCCACTGGGTACTCTAGACTCCCTTGTTAAATATTAATTTACTGTATAAGCAAGAGTTTACTATCTGGGCTCTCTCTTCTATTCCATTGTTCTATGAATCTGTTTTTGTGCCAATGCCATACTCTTTCTATTATTGTATCTTTGTAGACTAGTTTGAGCAGGAAATGTGATACCTCTGACTTTGTTCTTTTTTCCTAAGAGTTGTTTTGGCTACTGGGGATCTTTTGTTATCTTATACAAATTTTAGGATTTTTCTTTCTATTTCTATGAAGAATACCACTGTAAGTTGATGGGGATTGAATCTATAGATAATTCAATAGTATATAGGTATTTTTAACAACATTAATTGTTCTGATCCATGAACACAGAATGTCCTTCAATTTGTTTATATCATCTTCAATTTCTTTCAGCAAAGTCGTGTAGTTTCAGTTTCTTGGTTAAATTTATACCTAAGTATTTTACTGTTTTTGAAGCTATGTGAATGGCTTTTTAAAAATTTCTTTTTCAGATGTTCCGTCATTATTATATAGAAAAGCAACTGATTTCTGTATGTTGATTTTGTAGCCTACAACTTTACTCAAATTGTTAATTAGTTCCAAAAGGTTTTTAGTTGAGTCTTTGGGATTTTCTCTATACTAAATTATATCATCTGCAGGTAGTGAAAATTTTACTTCTTCCTTCCTGACCTGGATACCATTTAGTTGTCTCGACTAATTGTCCTAGCTAGGATTTCTGGTATTATATTGAATAAGAATGGTGGGAATGGGCATCCTTTTCATGTTCCTGATTTTCAACTTTTCTTCACTGAGTATAATGTTAGCTGTGAACTTGTCATATATGACCTTCATTATGTTGAGCTGTAATCCTTCTATACCCAATTTTCTGAGCTTTTCTCTTTTTTTTAATCATGAAAGAATGTTTTGTCTGGTGCTTTTCCTGCATCTATTGAGTCGTCAGGTGATTTTTATCTTTTATTTTATTAATAAATCATATTGCGTTTATTGATTTACGTATGCTGAACCACCCTTGCATCTCATGGATAAATCCTAAATGGCTGTGGTGTATAAGGTAATCCTGGCCTTGTAGAATGAGTTTGAAAGTATTCCCTCCCCCTCAATTTTTGGGAAGATCTTAAGAAGGATTGGTATTACTTGTTCTTTGAATGTTTGGTGAAGTTTTTCAGTGAACTCATATGTTTCTGGGTTTTCTATGTGGGGAGGTTTTTGATTATTGATTAAACCTCTTGTTGTTGGTTTATTCAGCTTTTCTATTACTTCATGATTCAGTCTTGGTAGGTTGTGTGCATCTAGAAATTTATCCACTTCTTAGGTTATCTAATTTTTTGGCATATCTTTGTTCATAATAGTCTTTTATGATTCTGTAGTTAGTTGTAATGTCTCCTTTTTCATTTCTAATTTTATATACTTGAATCTTTTCTCCTTTTTTCTAAGAAAAATGCTAAATGCTTGTCAACTTTAACTTTTTGAAGAACCAGATCTTGGTTTTGTCAATCCTTTGTATTATTTTTCTGTTGTTTATTTTATTTACTTCCATTCTGATCTTTATTATTTCCTTCCCTCTGCAAACTTTGAGTTTAATTTTGTTTAGTTGCCAAGATGTGTCTGATTCTTTTGTGACCCCATGGACTGTAGCCTGCCAGGCTCCTCTGTCAATGTGATTTTTCCCAGGCAAGAATACTGGGAAGAATAGGTTGCCAGTTTCCTTCTCTGGGGGATCTCCCTAACCCAGGGATAAAACTCACATCTCCTCCTTGGCATGAACTCTTTACCACTGAACCAGCAGGGAAGTAAGCCCTAGCTAGTTCTTCTTTTTCTAGTTCTCTGAAGTGTAAATTTAGGTTATTTTAGATCTTTATAATTTCTTAATAAATGAACTTATAGCTATTCATTTTCTTCTCAGAACTACTTTTGCTGCATCCCATACGTGTTGATATGGTGTGTTTCTATTTTCATTTGTTTAGAGATCATTTTTCCCCCCTTTGACTTCTTCTTAGACCAATTGGTTATTTAGAAGTGCGTTTAGTTTCCATAAATTTGTAAATTTTCCAGCTTTACTCAGCTGTTGACTTCTATTTTCATACCACTGTAGTCAGAAAAGACAGTTGGATTGAGTTAAATCTTGTTCATCCCTGCACTTTGAACCCATGTGTGTCTTTAGAGCTGAAACAAATCTCTTGTAGGCAGTACATAAGTGGGTCTTGTTCTTTTTCTTTATTTTTAAAATCCATTCAGCCACTTTATATTTTGTGATTGGTGAATTAAATCCATTTGTCTTTAGCATGACTATCGATATATAGTGATTTACTATTGCCATCTGATCGTTTCCACTCCAATAGTCTTGCCTGGAGAATTTCATGGATGGAAGAGCCTTGCAGACTATACTCCATGGAGGTGTGGAGTTGGACGTGACGGAGTGACTGACACCACTACGACTATCTTATCATTTGCCTTCTGGTATTTTTTGTACCATTTTTTCCCTTTCTCTTTCTATCTCAGAATGGTTGTTTTAAAGCTCCTCATCAAAAATGACTAAGAGTTAGACCCTAACTATGACTAGGGTTTTACACAAGCCAGAACCATGCCATGACGGCATGATTTCCATATGTTCTTCTCATCACTAGTTCAATTTGTAGTCTTTCTTTGTGCTAAATTTTCACCACAGGTGATATTGGTATTTGCTTTTCCTGAGGATATACTGTTTGCAACACAAACATGATTTCAGTTTTATGACTATCATAGCCATTTATGGTACAAACCTTGCATGTTCTTCAGTGTTTTCTCACTTTTATGTGATTACATAAATGTAGGTCTGCTTTCTATTCAGACATACCTTGCAGCTAACCTTCAGATGTGTTTGAAACCAAAACTTTTTTTGATTAAATGCTTTGGCTCTACAATTAATAATTTTAACTATACTAACACTCTAACACTCATATTTTTTCTCAACTTTTAATTCCAGTCACAACCTCAAAGCTCTTTTTCTATTAGGTTGGCCAAAAAGTTTAAAACCCAAACAAATTTTTAGCCAACTCAATACTATGCTCATATGAGTGAATGTGTTTGTGCTGTTTTTATACTGTCTCTTGCATGTAGCCTGTGTGGTGACCCAAGGTTGAAAAAGCAGATAAAACCAAGGAGGGTCTTGGAATGCAGGAATGGAAAACCAGACTCTTGTTGACCTTCCCTCCCATCCCCAGTGATGTAACTGTTAATGAATTTCAGGTCCTCCTGACCAGTATAACCTGTCTCCTCTCCTTCCTCATATAGGGAGAAGGTATTTGCCTTATTCTCCGCACCCCGCCCCCCCCAACCAATATACCTACCTCACCCAATCAGCAAATGACCCGTAAGACCCCTATCCCACTCCTTACACCCAGGGTATAAAAATGAATCAAGAACCCCTGCTCACTGTAGGCTCTCCCTGACTATCAGGAAGCCAGCCAGCTGTGCTGGCAGCCATTCTCCCCTCCCCACTCTCATAAACTTTATTCTTCTTTCATCCCGCCTCGTGTCTGGAAATTCTTTTCCAACCCGCACCCAGACCACAACATTTTTGGTGACCCATACGGGGACCTTGGGGTCTCTTCCCCCACCTCCTTGCTTCTCCTTTCCCATAGGGACCCTCTGCAAATAGGCAAGGGCTGTGGAAGCAACTGAGGAACTCAGGCCAGGGTTACCTTCTGGTATGTTCCAAAGGCCCCACTGCTCACTGTGCCCCAGTAGCTGCTGCCTGAATGGGTGAGGGTCTCTCCTTTTTCTCCTTTCCAACTGAGGACTAGGCCAACCAATACTGTGTGGGCATGGGTCATGCACTTAAAAGCCATTAGGGCGCCTGCCACAGGAAGACTCCCGTGTGAGGATGAGGGGGACACGGAATGGATCGGGCCACAAGGGCATCCACGCCCAGCAAGACAACTTCTGTGCACCGTGTCAGACACAGTGTTTGAAGCAAAACAGAGATCATTGTCCCCTGGCCACTGCCTCCCCGATAGGATTTTAAGGGGGAATCCTCAGTTCTCTTTCTGTCTACTCTCGCCTCCTCTTCCTTGGCCTGGATTGGCTCCAAAGGACCTCACAGACCCCAAGTCATCCTGGAAACTGCCTCCATGTCCCTGAGGATCTTCTAACGGTGAGTCAATTAGCTGGTGGCCAGGATCTCCCCGTCTGCTCCTGGTGCCTTAGTAGCATGGTCTTACGGTTTACACTGGCCACCTCTCAGTCGGATGCGACTGTCGGGATGGTTGACATTTTGCCTTAGTCGCAGGGAAGCCTTTTGCTAGTTGGTGATTCTCAGTACCCCCATTCTACAGCATATAAGCTAAGGATGGGTTCTGGTACATCTTGGGCGCCTTCCTCAGACGCACCCCTTGGCTGTATCCTCAGGAATTGGAAGATGTTTGACCCAGACAATCTCATGAAAAAGAGACTTGTCTATTTCTGTAGCTCGTCCTGACCACAATACAAATTAGGAAATCAAGAACAATGGCCTTTTAATAGGACATTAAACTGTTAATACAATCCACCAACTTGACCTCTATTGTTGGAGACATGGAAAAGATTCTGAGGTTCCTTATATTCAGGACTTCATGGCCCTTCAAGCCAGAATCTGGGCTTGAGGAAGACATGTTGTGTGTGCCTATCCACTACAGCTCTACTGCCTCGCATCTGTCCTCCACCTCCTCTTACACCAGATATTCTAGATGACCCTTCCTATCCCTGATTTCATCCTTCTTCTCAACTTTTGCCCCACAATCCCCGCCTCCCTATCCAGTGGCAGATTTTCTTTCTCCTCCCCGTACTCGATCTTGGACAGCCCAATGCTTGGAGCCAAGTCCTAATATGCTCCCCCAAGGGAAGTTGCTAATGGAGACTCAGGCACTATCAGAGTCCATGTCCCCTTCCCTGTGTCTGACCTCTCTCATATACAGGGCAAATAGGTTCTTTTAGTCAGGACCCTATCACCTTTACCAGAGAATTTCAGGCCCTCACCATAGCCTTTGAACTAACTTGGCAAGATGTTCACATAATTCTAACTACTTGTTGCACCCATAAAGAAAAGAGCAGGATCTGGGCTTTAGCTCAGACTTGGGCAGATGAGGCACATGCCCGAAACCCTAATGCAAAAAGGGCAGGGACAGAGGCAGTCCCTCAGGCAGACCCAGGATGCAAATACCAAGCAAATGAAAGTGGGCCAGCAGGTGGACTTACTAGGAGAAATTACATGATTACTTGTCTACTAGAAGGCATGAAAATAGGCAGTTATCAAACCTGTTAATTATAATAACCTTAGGGAAGTTATGCAGGAACCTTCTGAGAACCCAGCCCTTTTCCAGGCCCAATTAGTAGAAGCTATGAGAAAATACACCAATCTAGACCTAGAGACCCCCAAAGGACAGGCCATTCTTGCAGTCCACTTTATAAGTCAGGCATCCCTGGACAGTAGACAAAAGTTACAAAAACCCCACAAATCTCATCCTCTGTTTTGCTTGATATGGCCTTTAAAAATAGGGAGGAACCTTCTAGGAATGGGCAGGAACAGAAGGAGGAAGAAAAATTAAAGTGACATGCTCAGTACATGGCTCTTGCCATTAGTCAGTCCCTCCCAGGGCAGGGATCAAAGGGTGCTCCTCCCCCTTCTCAGAAATCTCTGATGACTTGCTTCCAGTGCGGTCAGTCAGGGCACGCTGTCAGGAACTGCCATGCTCCATCACTCCTACCTCTTGCCCTTACTGTCACCAGAAGGGCCACTGGAAGAGGATTTGTCCCTCATGCCAACAGCACTGCCAACCAAAACCAGGGGTACTTCGGAACTTGGCAATCAGAGTCAAAGTTGAAGTCAGGCCGCGGAGTCTGCGTAGGGGTTGGCGCCGGAGCGGTGCTGCCGTCGGGGGCTGACGCTGAGCGCCCAGCCCGCGGTGTCGGCGGCGCGTCGGCCTCTGTGCGCCGCCGCGGCCCGGGAGCGTCGGCCGGGCGGGCCGGTGTTTGCCGCAGAGAGGATGCACGAATCAACTGTGACATATTTACAAGTACTCGAGGCAGCTAAAGTGAAGATACATATACTTTTTAAGGAATGGATGCAACAAGCTGTGTTGCACTGAACTGAGAAGATGTCCTTGTACGATGACCTGGGAGTGGAGACCAGTGACTCAAAAACAGAAGGCTGGTCCAAAAACTTCAAACTCCTGCAGTCTCAGCTCCAGGTGAAGAAGGCAGCTCTCACTCAGGCCAAGAGCCAGAGGACAAAACAAAGTACAGTCCTTGCTCCAGTAATCGACCTAAAGCGAGGCGGCTCTTCGGATGAGCGGCAGATCGTGGACACTCCACCGCACGTGGCTGCAGGCCTCAAGGACCCTGTTCCCAGCGGGTTTTCTGCAGGAGAAGTTTTGATCCCCTTAGCTGATGAATATGATCCCATGTTTCCTAACGATTATGAGAAAGTAGTGAAGCGCCAAAGAGAGGAGCGACAGAGGCAGCGGGAGCTGGAAAGACAGAAGGAAATAGAAGAGAGAGAAAAGCGGCGTAAAGACAGACATGAAGCTAGTGGGTTTTCCAGGCGACCTGATCCAGATTCTGATGAAGATGAAGATTATGAGCGAGAGAGGAGGAAAAGAAGTATGGGCAGAGCTGCCATTGCACCTCCCACGTCTCTTGGGGAGAAGGACAAAGAATTACCCCGAGACTTCCCTTATGAAGAGGATTCACGACCTCGCTCACAGTCTTCCAAAGCTGCTATTCCTCTCCCAGTGTACGAGGAACAAGACAGACCCCGATCCCCAACCGGCCCTGGCAACTCCTTCCTCGCCAACATGGGGGGCACGGTAGCACATAAAATCATGCAGAAGTACGGCTTCTGGGAAGGCCAGGGTCTCGGGAAGCATGAGCAGGGCCTGAGCACAGCGCTGTCGGTGGAGAAGACCAGCAAGCGGGGCGGCAAGATCATCGTGGGCTACGCCACCGAGAAAGACGCAGCCAAGAAGTCAGATTCAAATCCATTAACTGAAATACTTAAGTGTCCTACCAAAGTGGTCCTACTCAGGAACATGGTTGGTGCAGGAGAGGTGGATGAAGACTTGGAAGTAGAAACCAAGGAAGAGTGTGAAAAATATGGCAAAGTTGGAAAATGTGTGATATTTGAAATTCCTGGTGCCCCTGATGATGAAGCAGTACGAATATTTTTAGAATTCGAGAGGGTTGAGTCAGCAATTAAAGCTGTTGTTGATCTGAATGGGAGGTATTTTGGTGGACGGGTGGTCAAAGCATGTTTCTACGATTTGGATAAATTCAGGGTCCTGGATTTGGCAGAACAAGTTTGATTTTAAAAACTAGAGCCTGAGTCATCTCCAGCGATCCTTCAGCGAGCTGCAGACTGAGCAGAGGAGAACAAGGCGTCAGGGGGCCTTCATGGCTATGGGTGCAGAGACTCTGTAAGACTTCTAAGATATATGTTGACTGATCCCTTTTTTATTTTGTGGTTTTTTAATATAGTATAAAAATCCTTTTAAAAAAACAAACAAACAAACAAAAAACCCCACAAAGTTGAAGTCAGCTTCAACTGTCGGTGGTAGTCGACTATCAAGAACAGGAGCCAGACTTCATTTTGGGTCTTGACTTCCTGGAGGCAGATGGCTGAAGGTGCCCGGGGCTTAGTCTACAGGCTCCCAAATTCCCTACAAAACCGGAGGAGCCCCGGGTAACCCTGAATGTGGTGGGGGCCACTGTAACCTTTCTGATTGACACCAAGGCTACTTCTTCAGCCCTAACTTCCTTCTCTGGGCCCACTTACTATTCCTCAACCCTCCTAACAGGGACAGATGGACAGCCTTCCTATGCCTGTTTCTCTCCCCTTGTTCCTGCAAAAACACTCTGTTCACCCACTCCTTCTTAGTCGTCCCAACCTGCCCCCTACCCCTGCTAGGCCGAGATCTATTAGCTAAACTTAAAGCCATCTTATCATTTACATGGCTTTAACAACCACCATGGAACCAGTCCTACCTAAAATTCCACCCAAGATCCTCAGGCAAGTTCCTCCAGAGGTATGGGATACTTCTACTCCTGGCGGGTCTGTTACAGCCACTCCAGTAGTTATCCATCTAAAGGATCCTAGCTCTTTCCCTAGAGTACCTACCTCAATATCCTCTTAAGGGAGGAAGTATTAATAGGATCAATGCCTCTAATCTCCAAATTCTTCCAAACTGGACTTCTAATCCCATGTAATTTTCCCGGCAATACCCAGATCCTGGCAATAAAGAAACCTGACAGCTCTTAGTCCAAGAGCTGAGGGCTGTTAATCAAGCAGTGATCCCTACTCACCCAATAGTACCAAAGCCATATAACCTTTTAAGTCAAATTCCTTCACAAACCCAATATTACTGTCCTTGACCTCAAAGATGCCTTCTTCTGCATTCCAGCCCACCCTGACTCTGAATTTTTATTTGCCTTTGCATGGAAAGACCCAATTACTAAATTTACCCTACAACTCACCTGGACAGTTCTGCCTCAGAGATAGTCCTCATTTGTTCAGCTAAGCATTAGCAAAGGACCTTTCATCTCTAACATTGGAGGGTGAAAGCTGCTTACTCCAATATGTTGAGGATCTTTTAATCTGTAGCCCAGATATACTAACCTCAGATAATAACACTATTCTCGTTCTTAAACATTTAGCAGAACGAGGGTACTGGGTATCCCCAGCCAAGGCACAGATTACCTCATAACAAGTCACTTTCTTGGGGCTGATATTAACCCCAGGAAAAAGAAGTATCGCCCCTGATCGAAGGAAGTTAATCTCAGACATGGCCATGCCAGCCACTAAACAACAGCTTAGAATCTTTTTAGGAATGACGAACTTTTGCCAAATCCTAGATCCCCACTTATGCCTTATTAGCTAAACCCCTTCACGATGCCCTTAAAGGACAAGAGGAGCTGCCCTTTGAATGGACTGCAGAAATGGAGACAGCTTTTAAACAAATAAAGAAGGCCCTAATCACAGCACCAGTCTTAGGCCTACCTGATTTAGCAAAGCCCTTCTCTCTCTTTGCTCATGAGAGAAAAGGTATGGCTCTGGGTGTACTAACCTGGGCCTCATGAGACAAAAGGTATGGCTCTGGGTGTACTAACACAGTCCCTGGGCCCATCACAATGCCTAGTAGCATATCTATCTAAAACACTGGACGTAATGTCTCAGGGATGGCCTCCTTGTCTAAGGGCATTAGCTGCTACTGCACGTCTAACAGAAGAAGCTTCCAAACTCACTTACAGTCTACACTCCTCACCAGGTCTTAGATGTTCCCAATTCCAAGGCATTCCGTTGGATTTCAGATAGCAGAATTCACAAGTATCAGGCTTTTAGAGGGGCCAGAGATATCCATCAAACCTTGTACCACTCTACATCCTGCCACCTTTTTGCCTGATCCAAATCCTAAAGCTTCTCCACTTCCACATTCTTGTTTAGAAATAAATGACCAGGCCTACAATGCTAGGCCAGACTTGCGAGATACTGCTTTCCCCAACCCAGATGTAGAATGGTTTACCGTTGGCAGCAGTTCCATTCAGGAGGGCCCAAGGGTCTCGGGGCATGCAATAGTTAGCCTAACAGAAGTAATAGAGTCAGGCCCACTCCATGGGGCAATACTTCAGCCCCAAAGGCAGAACTCATAGCTCTAACCAGGGTACTCAAACTAGGAGAGGAAGTGCAAGTCAATATTTACACAGATTCAGCACACACCTTCCATGTAGAACATGACCACATAGCCATTTGGAAGGAAAGAGGCCATTAACCACTCATAATACCCCAATTAAGCATGGGCCAGAGATTCTAGACTTATCAGAAGCTATAAAATCTAAGGAAGTGGCCATCATGCACTGCAGGGCACATCAAAAGGATTCATTGGACATACGTTAAGGAAATGATAAAGCAGATAAAGAAGTCTAGAGGGCTGCCCTAAGCACGCTAAGGCTCCTCCCATCCCACGTCTAGATCTCTCTCTGCCTCATTACTCACCCTCTGAACTCAAAGAAGGACAGAACTGTGGGTTTACTTTAATCCCTGAAAGACGGCTACTGAGCCCAGACAACAAACTTCTCCTACCAGAAGCTTCCCAATGGAAGATATGAAACCACCTACATCAGGCCACCCACTTAGGGGCCAAATCCTTTTTAAACTAATGGGGACAATATTCACTGGAAAAGGAATCCTCTCAGCCCTTCAATCTATATCCCAAGCCTGTCCTATTTCTCGTCAGGTTAACCCAGAGTGGGCCGTGAAACCTCCTCCATTGCTCCACCCGATCCAGAGGAAAGGAGACCAACCAGAAGATTGGCAGGCAGATTATACTCACATGTCACCTTGCAAAGACTATAAATATCTCCTGGTAATGGTAGACACCTTTATGGGATGGGGTGGATCCTACCCCACTAAGACTGAGAGGGCATCTGAGGTCACTATGGCCCTTGTGGAATATATTATACCTAGGTTTGAACTCCCACGCTCTTTACAATCAGATAATGGCCCTGCATTTATTTCCAGTTTGACCCAAGGAGTCCGTGAAGCCCTACAAATTAATTACTATCTTCACCTGGCTTGGCATCCCCAGGCATGCGGAAAGGTAGGAAGAGCCAATCAAACCCTCAAAAGTATTTAACCAAGCTAGCAACTGAAACTCACCAAACATGGGTCACTCTTCTGTAGGGAATATGCTATGCACAGGCCTGTGCTATAATTACCAGGGCCTCTTTGAAAAATAAGAATGACTTTCTCATCACACCCAGGCAAAGGGCTAGGAGCAGTCAAAAGTACATAGTGGAAAGATATCTTGAAAACAAGATGTTGAAGTACTGATGTGACTGATGGAAAACTATTAGTGACTGTTCCCATAATCAGAACCTTGAGGGAGTTGCTGAGAAAGGGCATCACTAGCTGAAGGGCTAAACAAAGTCATGAAAGGCCTGAAGGTTGAGGACTGTGCATTGTATATCTTTATCTCCGATCTGGGATTGTAAAGAACAGATATCTCCAGAGCAGGTACAAGGAAGTAGATGTTAACAATAAAAGGCATGCTAGGATTAGGATCTGGGCTTTTGCTTGTGAATAGCATCAGCGCCTGATCCCCACCTTATTTCTGAGTCTCATTCTTCCTTATTCTTCTGCGGCACCGCTCCCTCAGGTTGGTTTGTTGTTGGGCTTGTCCCAACACTCTTCTTCCTATCGCTCTTTTAAGAGTTCAGATCACCCCAAAATCGGTCTCATCTAAGCCCTTATGAAGTCCTTTATGGGAGACCATTCTTAAGACCACCTGGCTGATCCAGAAACCCATTACTTAGCGCAGAATCTTCAAACTTTGGGACTAACTCTTAAAAACATCTGGGAATACTAGGATCAAAACAGCCCCAAGCCAGATCCTAACTTTTCAGAAACTTCTCCCCACCTGAACCCTGGTGATTGGGTATATGTTAAGACCCTTCCACAGGATTGAAAACCACTCGAAGCAGTGTGGACAGGACCACACCAAGTCCTCCTGGTCACTCCCACAGCTGCCAAGGTCCAAGGCTTCACGCCCTGGATCCGTGCGTCAAGACTGAAGACAGCTCCTCCTCCAGAAGAAGATCCCCAGCCAGCAGAAGATTCCACAGACATCTCTTATGACTGAAAACCTCTGGATGGCCTTTGCTTTCTTTTCGAAAGGAAATCAGGTGGTGACCCCTCCTTGAGTTCTGAGCCTTGAGATATCTTGATCACTACTCCTTACAACTGACCCCAATAATCTTAGTTCTTCTTAATACTAATGTACACTTTATGACAATTACTAAATCTGCTCTTACACCAGCTTTCCATCGCCCCTTTTGAATTTGACTTCTACTGGGCATTACTGGAAGATATAAATTTCCAAGAGCCTCAGCTATCCTTACGGCCTTCAAATTACCAAAGACAGTTCATATTACAGTTAGCACGGGACAAGATCCTTCGAGACTTCCAAGACTATTCACCAAACAAGTCTGTCTCCTCTTAAACCTGGAGCCATGAGACTCTTAGTTTTCCTTCTTGGAAGCCTAGTTAGTATATGGTGGAAAATGTCAGGGGAATGGACAACCAATTCTTTAGTAAATATCTCCACTATTACAGCATAAGGGGAGAACCTTAGGGACTGCTGGATATATCACCAACACTGGGAAAGAGGCCTACAGTTTCTCCCCTACCATCCTCTTTCACAGGAGATCTAAGATTACAATCTAAGTTTTTCATCTGGCCTGTCCCCAGACACTCCCATGTCTACAATTACCTCCCCACCCTAACCTGACAAGAAACAAAAGCCAGATCCATTGCACTGTATCCAGCGGGGGAGCTGTTGTCACTGCTGTGGCTCAGGGCCCAGAGGAGGCCCCTGCAACTGTTAGGGGAAGCACACTGATTGAAACAACTCACCCTGGCCAGGCACCATAGTAACCATTTGCATGAGTTGTTTTATGACAGGAGATCCTGATAAGGAATACGGAACTAATAAGCCACCACCAACCGGAAGAGTTCGGGAAAGGTCTAAAGGAGACACCACGTGTCTGTCCACTTCCCAGAATTCCTCTCGCCAGCATCCATCTTGGCTGAGCGATGCGTGTGCCACCAGGAAAGACTCTGAATTAGAATGATTGGCCAAAGACCACCTGGAAACTAATACCATCACCATAAAACCCGAGACTGCGAGCCATGCGGCAGAGCAGTTCTCCTGGGTTCCCTTACCCTACTGCTCTCCACCCAGCTGGCCTTTCCCAATAAAATCTCTTTGTCAGCACATGTGTCTCCTTGGACAATTCATTTCCGAGGGTTAGACAAGAGCCCAGTTTCGGGCCCTGGAAGGGGTCCGCCTTCCTGCAACACAACTGCTCCCTAATATATGAGGATTTGATGCCTCCCAGATTTCACCTCTGATTTTTAACCATCCAAGCTGCAAAAATGGTTTAGGCTATGGTAACCTTCCACATTGGTGCCCAATATCTATGACCTCCACACCACTGTCCTCCACCGCTTACAATCAATGTGCTCATGGGGGAGGGGCACTCGGGGTCACCTGGTGCCTATTATATAGTGCTCCTAAGGCATATGGGCGGAGAAGGCAATGGCACCCCACTCCAGTACCTCTTGCTTGGAAAATCCCATGGACGGAGGAGCCTGGTAGGCTGCAGTCCATGGGGTCGCTAAGAGTCGGACACGACTGAGAGACTTCACTTTCACTTTTCACTTTCATGCATTGGAGAAGGAAATGGCAACCCACTCCAGTGTTCTTGCCTGGAGAATCCCAGGGACGGGGGAGCCTGGTGGGCTGCCGTCTATGGGGTCGCACAGAGTCGGAAACGACTGAAGTGACTTAGCACAAGGCATATGGGAAAGATCCAAATCCCCATGCCCCTTTTTCCTTTGGTCATCTATCTTACCATTGTAATGATACCCCTGCTTGGGGAAACCAGATAATACACCGGTTTAACTCCTCCCAGGTGAGACACATTTGTGCCCCAGCTGGACAGGTCTTCATTTGTGGTCTCCCTACTAATCCACTGCCATATGATGGGCACATAGAACCCTCATCACCTTATCCAGGTAAAGCAAATTGCACTCAAATGTCTTAATAATGCATGGTGTAAAGGACAATGCACCTTGGGGATTATGCAAAACAGCTCTGTAGGAGTGACTATTTACCAAGCCACGCAGCCCAGATCTAAAAGAGCTACAGGACTCATCTTAGCAGGCACTGGAGCTGCCATTGGATTAGCTGCTCCCTGGGGAGGCTTCATCTACCATGAAGCAACTATAAGTAATTTATCAGACACTTTGTATGACCTCCGCCGAGTCACGGGAAGATCAATGGAAAGACTTTCCCAGTCTTTAAATTCTTTAGCAGAGGTGGTAATGGACCTCAGGAGGGCCTTAGATTATTTCCTAGCCGAGCAAGAGGGAATTTGTGCAGTCATCAACGAAACTTGTTGCACATATATTAACAGCAGTGGTCTAGTAGAAGAGAGTATTAAGAAAATATATGAACAAGCTAAATGGCTACATTACTTTGGAAAAAGGGGCCCCAGATGCAAATACTATTTGGCAAACTATCAAAGGGGCCTACCTAATATAACATGGTTTTTACCTCTCCTTGGACCTGCCATCACCTTCCTCCTGATATTACTGTTTGGCCCATGTATTATTAACACCTAAGTTCATCTCCTGACAGGTTCAGAAGCTCCAATTCCAAATGGTCTTACAAAAAGGATACCAGCCAGTGGATACTCGGACAACCTTAGAACAAGCTGCCATACTGTTCCATGGAACCCCACCTTTCTCCCTAAGTATACCATGCAGGCAAAGGGAACCCAGAGCCCCATGACACCCCTGTACAGCCTGAAGAAGCCAGAGCATCATTGCCCCTTTTCCCTTGAGACTGGGTTCCCAAATGCCTGAGAAGGGAAATAGGTAGATAGACATTAGCAGGGTATGAAAAGGGGCCAAAGAATTGGCCCTAAAAATAAAGAGAGGGTGGAATGTGCTGACCCAAGGACAAAAGAGCAGATGAAACCAAGGAGGGTCTTGGAATGCAGGAATGGAAAAAGCAGACACTTATTGACTTTCCCTCCCATCCCCAGTGATGTAACTATTAATGAATTTCAGGTCCTCCTGACCAGTATATCCTGTCTCCCCTCCTTCCTCATATAGGGAGAAGGTATTTGCCTTACTCGCCCCCCCCCAACCCCCCACCAATATACCTTCCTCACCCAATCAGCAAATGACCCGTAAGACCCGTATCCCACTCCTTACAACCAGGGTATAAAAATGAATCAAGAACCCCTGTTCACTGTTGGCTCTCCCTGACTATCAGGAAGCCAGCCCGCTGTGCTGGCAGCCTCTCCCCTCCCCACTCACATAAACTTTATTCTTCTTTCATCCTGCCTTGTGTTTGGAAATTCTTTTCCAAACTGCGCCCAGACCATGACAGCCTGTATTCCCCATTATAGTGAATGTTTCTCAGGACACAGCTTCTTGCCTCTATTTATTTCTTCATCCTCCCACCATCACTCTATTTTATTTTCTAATTGAAGTATAGTTAATTTACAATGTTGTGTTAATTTTTGCTGTATAGCAAAGATTATATACATATTATGATATATGATAGGATATTTATTACAGTAGGACCTTGCTTTAAAACGGGGTTTAATCACCCCATTTATGAGTATAGAGTGAATATAGGGTTAAAGCACTGGATGTTGACTGAGTCACTGAGTCACTCAGTCTCTAGGTAATCACTTCCCCTTGGGCAAGCTCTCCCTTGCTCAGCCTTTGGTGCTATTGCCAGCCTCAGCGTCATTGCCCTCTAGGTGTCCCAGAAGACGTTAGCTTCACTTCTGCAATTCTGCCAGGGTTCAAGTTTACTCCAGCTTGCCCACCTTCTCTGTACCTTTGCCAGAGGAAACTCTTCTGGGGTCCTCTACTGAGACTAGGGACCACAGGATAGAACAGATGCTAAACTGGGAACTCCCACTATCTTCTTGTACAAAACAACTTTTCCCAGTTTCTAGAATGATAAAGTGACCTCCCAGCACCCCTCCCTCCCCCACCATGGAGGGGCTTTTCTATAAGCCTCCTCAGCCATCAACCATCTCCATAGTTACATGGACATCTCCTTTATTTATATTCTTATCCTTTTACAACCTGTCTTCTCTTAGCAATCTGGCAATGTAGAAAAGGAATGAGTGAACGGAACTCGATTTTGACAAGGTTTGTTCCAAACTGAATCTGGACCCATCACACCTTCATCTGTTTTGACTTCTCATCCCCCAGCACGTCCTCTCTGAATACTTGGTTAATGGACCTCTCTGGCTCCTCAGTCTTCCGTTTTTCTCCCTGGGTGATGACATACCTCCTTCCTCATGGCACAGCATCTGCTTAGGATAGGAGTCATGATAAGCTATCTCTATGTCCCACCCTCCTGTGTGTGGCTCCTTAGAGCAGCCTACCTGGGTGTGACCTAAGATTCCAACACTGTTGTCCCCGGCAGGTTGTGAAAGATGGGTCACTTTCAGCCTTGGGATCACTGTTGAAGAGAAAGCAGAGTATGGAGCCTGAACTGGATAAAACTGGAAATGAATCAATGTCTATCTTCATTAACATAGTTTAATGACCAGGAAGAAGTGAGTAGATCAGGAAGAGTTCTCAAAGAACATCCTGTTATTGGCAGAAGAATAGACAAATAAATCACTGGAATACAATAGAGAGCCCAGAAACTGACCGTCGTAAATACAGTCAACTGATCTTCAACAAAGAAGCAAAGGTAATACAACAGAGAAAAGACAGTCCTTTCAACAAATGGTACTGGAACAACTGGGCGATTGCAAGCCAAAAAAAATCTAGACACAAACCTTACACACGTCACAAAAATTAACTCAAAATGGATCATAGACTTAAATGTAAAATGCAAAACTATAAGACTCCTAGAAGATAAAAAGGAGAAAAATCTAGATGACCTCAGGTACGACAATGACTTTTTAGATACAACATCAAAAGTATGATTCATGAAAAGAAATAATTGATACTTCACTTTATTAAAATGTAGAACTTCTGTTCTGCAAAAGGTACTGTCAGGAAAATAAGAAAAGCCAGAAACTGGGAGAAAATATTTACAAAAGTAATTTTGGATAAAGAGCATCCTGTCCATTTCCCTCACTTCATTGAGGTCTGCAAAATGGCAAAGCTCTCTCTGAAATCTGATCTCATCTCTCCCTTCCTAATCTAGGTCCCCAGAGAAAAATAGCCCTCTGTTGTCTAAGACCCTCACTTTGTCATGGATCTTTGCTTCCTGAGAAATAGCCTTTCCTTGTCTTATATTACTTTTCTATCCTCTCGTGATAATTCTTCAGCACTCTATTGTGCTGAAAATGAGCGCTGCTGCTGCTAAGTCGCTTCAGTCGTGTCCGACTCTGTGCGACCCTATAGACGGCAGCCCACCAGGCTCCCCCGTCCTTGGGATTCTCCAGGCAAGAACCCTGGAGTGGGTTGCCATTTCCTTCTCCAATGCATGAAAGTGAAAAGTGAAAAGTGAAAATGAAGTCGCTCAGTCGTGTCCAACTCTGTGCGGCCCCGTAGACGGCAGCCCACTAGGCTCCTTCATCCATGGAATTTTCCAGGCAAGAGTACTGGAGTGGGGTGCCACTGCCTTCTCCATGAAAATGAGTGACTGGTGAGCAAAGCCACACTTGTAGTTAATGATCCACACAGCTTAGAGTATTTGCATTTCTAAAACGTTGTTAAAGGTGACAATGTTTTATTTTTTATTTATTTTATTTTATTTTTTAAATTTAATTTTATTTAACTTTACAATATTGTATCAAAATGAATCTGCCATAGGTATACATGTGTTCCCCATCCTGAACCCTCCTCCCTCCTCCCTCCCCATACCATCCCTCTGAGGTGACAATGTTTTAATGCAAAGACATAAGTTTGAAAGTTTTCAGGCTGGGCTGTTGATACTGGTATATGGAGCTGGCTGAGCCCCTTGAAGCCAGAGCTTCTGTAACTCCATCATTCTGTATCCTTTCTTCTCCTTCTGTGGTTGCCTTTCCTTCCAGACTTCCTCCTCCTTTGGGGTCAGTAGTTTCTCAGCTCTTGAGGAAGTCACTGTAAGAAGGAAACCATAGAAGGACTAATAAAGGGATTACAGGCATCCACTGAAAGAGTGGTCGTTGTATTAACAGGAAGAGAAACAAAACCCAACCAAGCAGAGGAAGGAAAGAAAAAAACATCTTCTGAATCAAGCGGCTGGAATCCAAGCGTGTCTAGAGCTGGAGTCATTTATCTGTCCTTTCCTATGTGGGTCCATAAACACCATCCCTCACTGGAAGCAGTGGACCAGACTCTCCTAGTCTTTTCTTTTTTTTTTTACTGACTGTATTTCCCCCTCTGTACATTTCATCTCCGTGACTCATCTATTATTCTTTAATGACACTGGTCTCTTTCATTTTACTCATTCATTAGGCTGCGTCAGGTCCTAGTTGCGGGGTGCCAGATCCTTGTGGTGGCACGCTGTATCTTTTGTTGTGGTGTGTGGGCTGTTCCCTGCCGTTCACGGCCTTCTGTCTCTAGCTTTGTGTGGGCTCACGAGGTGCCGCCCATGGGTAGTTTCCCTGTGACATGTGGGATCTTAGTTCCCCAACTAGAGATCAAATCCATGTCCGCTGCATTGGAAGGTGGATTCTTAACCACTGGACCACCAGGAAGTCCTCATGACTCATTTATTTCACAACTGAAGTTATGAATGAAGTTATTCTCCTTCACTTATTTCTCTCTGGCAACCCCTTTCCCCTGGCAAACACCGGTTTGTTCTCTGTGTCTATGACTCTACTATGTTTGCTCATTTTATAATTTTTTAAAAAAAATTTATTTATCTTTGGCTGCACTGAGTCCTTTCTGCTGTGCAAGGGCTTCTCTAGCTACAGCAAGTGAGGGCTACTCTTTAGTTACAGTACACCGGCTTCTCATCGCTGCGGCTTCTCTGGTTGCGGAGCATGGGCTTTAAAAGTATGTATCAGCTTCAGCAGTTGCAGCACGTGGGCTTAGCTGCCGTGTGGTATGTGGAACCTTTCCAAACCAAGGATTGAACCTGTGTTCCCTGCATTGGCAGGTGGATTCTTAACCACTGGGCCACCAGGAAAGTCTTGTCTTGTTTTTTAGATTCTACACATATGTGAAATTATACAGTATTTGTCTTCCTCTGACTCATTTCACTTAGCATAATACTCTCAAGGTCTATTCATGGTGTCACAAATGCAAGATTTCTTTTTCTATGACTGAACAATATCCCATAGTGTGTATACACCACTGGCCTTCTTTGTCCATTCGTTTATAGATGGACACTAATGTTGCTTTCATATTTGGGGTTTGTAAATAATGCTGCAGTTAATGTAGGGGTGCATATAACTTTTCCAATTAGTGTTTTCATTTTCTTCAGACAAATACCCAGGAGTGGAATTGCTGGATCATATGGTAGCTCTATTTTCAATTTTTTGAGGAATCTCCTCAAATACTGTTTTGCATAATGGCTAACCAATTTACATCCTCACCAAGCATGAGCGAGGGTTTCCTTTTCTCCTCATTCTTATCAACTCTTATTATTTTTTGTCTTTTGATAATAACCATTCTGATAGATGTGTGGCGACATTTCATTGTGGTTTTGATTTGCTTTTCCCTGGTGATTAGTGATGTTGAGCATCTTTTCATGTGCCTGCTGACCATCTGTAAGTCTTCTTGGCAAAAATGTCTATTCAGGTCTTCTGCCATTTTAATTGATTTATCTTTTGATTTTGGTTTTTGTTGTGTGGTTGTATGAGTTATTTACATACTTTGGATATTCACCCCTTGTCAGTTATATTGTTTGCAAAATCTCCCCCCATTCTGTAGATAGCCATTTCATTTTGGTGATAGTTCCCTTTGCTGTGCAAAAGCTTTTTAGTTTGATGTAGTCCCATTTGTTTATTTTTCCTTTTGTTTTTCTTGACTGAGGAAACATATCCAAAAAATATATTGTGAAGACCAATGTTAAAGAGCATACTGCCTGTGTTTTATTCTAGAATGTTTATGGTTCATGTCTTGCAATAATTCTTTAACCCATCTTGTATTCATTGTTGTAGATGGTGTGAAAAGTCATCCAGTTTGATTCTTTTGCATGTTGATGTCTAGTTTTCTCAACACTGTTTATTGAAGAGACTTTTTCCTATAGTATATCCTTGCATGCTTTGTCATAGATTAATTGACCATAGAAGTATAAGTTCATTTCTGGGCTCTCTACTCTGTTTCATTGATTTATGTGTTTGTTTTTGTGCCAGTACCATACTGTTTTGACAACAATAGATTTGTAGTAAAGTTTGAAATCAGGGAATCTGATACCTCCTGTTTTGTTCTTCTTTCTAGATAGTTTTGGCTGTTCAGGATCTTTTGTGTTTCCATTCAAGTTTTAGAATTATTTGCTCTAGTTTTGTGGAAAATGCCATCACTATATTGATAGGGATGGCATTGAAATTATAGATTGTCTTGGGTAGTATGAACTATTTAAGCATATTGAATCTTCCAATCCCTGAGAATGGTATATCTTTCTGTTGGTTTGTGTAATCTTCAATTTCTTTCATCTTCTAGTCTTTTAATAACAATAATAATGGTGAAGATTAAGTTTGTGCGCCAGGTTCCATATTAAACATTGTTAAAACAAAGAGCCCAAAATGGAGTCACTTGTGCTAAACACCACATTATGAAATTGAGATTTTATTGCAGTTTAGGCTCTCCCAGAAATGCAATCTTAGACTGATCAGTCAGTAATTGTCTAATAAGCACCAGTTAGATAATCTACCTAGATAGCAGACCCCTCAGTTCAGTTCAGTTCAGTTCAGTCGCACAGTCGTGTCCGACTCCTTGCGACCCCATGAATCGCAGCACACCAGGCCTCCCTGTCCATCATCAACTCCTGGAGTTCACTCAGACTCACGTCCATCCAGTCAGTGATGCCATTCAGCCATCTCATCCTCTGTCGTCCCCTACTTCTCCTGCCCTCAATCCCTCCCAGCATCAGAGTCTTTTCCAATGAGTCAACTCTTCGCATGAGGTGGCCAAAGTACTGGAGTTTCAGCTTTAGCATCATTCCTTCCAAAGAAATCCCAGGGCGGATCTCCTTCAGAATGGACTGGTTGGATCTCCTTGCAGTCCAAGGGACTCTCAAGAGTCTTCTCCAACACCACAGTTCAAAAGCATCAATTCTTCGGTGCTCAGCCTTCTTCACAGTCCAACTCTCACATCCATATATGACTACAGGAAAAACCATAGCCTTGACTAGACGGACCTTTGTTGGCAAAGTAATGTCTCTGCTTTTCAATATGCTATCTAGGTTGGTCATAACTTTCCTTCCAAGGAGTAAGCATCTTTTAATTTCATGGCTACAGTCACCATCTGCAGTGATTTTGGAGCCCAGAAAAATAAAGTCTGACACTCTTTCCACTGTTTCCCCATCTATTTCCCATGAAGTGATGGGACCAGATGCCATGATCTTCGTTTTCTGAATGTTGAGCTTTAAGCCACCTTGTTCACTCTCCACTTTCACTTTCATCAAGAGGCTTTTCAGTTCCTCTTCACTTTCTGCCATAAGGGTGGTGTCATCTGCATATCTGAGGTTATTGATATTTCTCCCGGCAATCTTGATTCCAGCTTATGCTTCTTCCAGTCCAGCATTTCTCATGATGTACTCTGCATAGAAGTTAAATAAGCAGGGTGACAATATCCAGCCTTGATGAACTCCTTTTCCTATTTGGAACCAGTCTGTTGTTCCATGTCCAGTTCTAACTGTTGCTTCCTGACCTGCATATAGGTTTCTCAAGAGGCAGGTCAAGTGGTCTGATATTCCCATCTCTTTCAGAATTTTCCACAGTTTATTGTGATCCACACAGTCAAAGGCTTTGGCGTAGTCAATAAAGCAGAAATATATGTTCTTCTGGAACTCTCCTGCTTTTTCCACGATCCAGCGGATGTTGGCTATTTGATGTCTTGTTCCTCTGCCTTTTCTAAAACCAGCTTGAACATCAGGAAGTTCACGGTTCACATATTGCTGAAGGCTGGCTTGGAGAATTTTGAGCATTACTTTACTAGTATGTGAGATGAGTGCAATTGTGTGGTAGTTTGAGCATTCTTTGGCATTGCCTTTCTTTGGCATTGGAATGAAAACTGACCTTTTCCAGTCCTGTGGCTACTGCTGAGTTTTCCAAATTTGCTGGCATACTGAGTGCAGCACTTTCACAGCATCATCTTTCAAGATTTGGAATAGCTGAACTGGAATTCCATTACCTCCACTAGCTTTGTTCGTAGTGATACTTTCTAAGGCCCACTTGACTTCACATTCCAGGATGTCTGGCTCTAGGTCAGTGATCACACTATCGTGATTATCTGGGTCGTGAAGATCTTTTTTGTACAGTTCTTCTGTGTATTCTTGCCATCTCTTCGTTATATCTTCTGCTTCTGTTAGGTCCATACCATTTCTGCCCTTTATTGAGCTCATCTTTTCATGAAATGTTCCTTTGGTATCTCTTATTTTCTTGAAGAGATCCCTAGTCTTTCCCATTCTGTTTTTTTCCTCTATTTCTTTGCATTGATCGCTGAAGAAGGCTTTCTTATCTCTTCTTGCTATTCTTTTGAACTCTGCATTCAGATGTTTGTATCTTTCCTTTTCTCCTTTGCTTTTCACTTCTCTTCTTTTCACAGCTATTTGTAAGGCCTCCCCAGACAGCCATTTTGCTTTTTTGCATTTCTTTTCTATGGGAATGGTCTTGATCCCTGTCTCCTGTACAATGTCACGAACCTCATTCCATAGTTCATCAGGCACTCTATCAGATCTAGGCCCTTAAATCTATTTCTCACTTCCACTGTATAATCATAAGGGATTTGATTGAGGTCATACCTGAATGGTCTAATGGTTTTCCCTTATACTGACACATTTATAAGTGGAAATTTCCCTTCAGTTCAGTTCAGTCGCTCAGTCATGTCACTCTCTTGTTTCACTTTCACCAGGAGGCTCTTTAGTTCTTCTTCACTTTCTGCCATAAGGGTGGTGTCATCTGCATATCTCAGGTTATTGATATTTCTCCCTTATAGATGTAGATTTCCCTTACAAAGACTAACTTTTCAGTTTTCAGAACTCTCCCAGTGTCTTCTGTTTCTTAAATATAACCAGATCAAGACAATTCTTATGCCAAAGAATCATATTTTGGGATGACATACTCTGCTCCCTTTCACAATGAATTACAAATAGGCAGCTATGCTTTTCCAAATAATGAAGATACTTAAGAGCAATATTGCACTGGAACCTGGAATTTTAGGTCCATGAATCAAGGTAAATTGGAAGTGGTCAAACAGGAGATGGCAAAAGTGAACATCGACATTTTAGGAATCAGCAAACTAAAATGAACTGGAATGGGTGAATTTAACTCAGATGACCATTATATCTCCTACTGTGGGCAAGAATCCTTTAGAAGAAATGCAGTAAACATCATGGTCAACAAAAGAGTCCAAAATGCAGTACTTGGATGCAATCTCAAAAATGATAGCATAATCTCTGTTCATTTCCAAGGCAAACTATTCAATATCACAGTAATCCAAGTCTATGCTGAAGAAGCTGAAGTTGAACGGTTCTATGAAGACCTACAAGACCTTCTAGAACTAAGACCCCAAACAGATGTCCTTTTCATTATAGGGGACTGGAATGCAAAAGTAGGAAGTCAAGTGATATCTGGAGTAACAGACAAGTTTGACCTTGGAGTACAGAATGAAGCAGGGCTAAGGCTAATACAGTTTTGCCAAGAGAACGCACTGGTCATAGCAAACACCCTCTTCCAACAACACAAGAGAAGACTCTACATATGGACATCACCAGATGGTCAATACTGAAATCAGATTGCTTATATTCTTCACAGCCAAAGACGGAGAAGCTCTATACAGTCAGCAAAAACAGGACCGGGAGCAGGCTATGGCCCAGATCATGAACTCCTTATTGCCAAATTCAGACATAAGTTGAAGAAAGTAGGGAAAACCACCAGACCATTCAGGTATGACCTAAATCAAATCCTACGATTATATACAGTTCAGTTCAGTTCAGTTCAGTCACTCAGTCATGTCCGACTCTTTGCGACCCCATGGACCACAGCACACCAGGCCTCCCTGTCCATCACCAACTCCCGGAATTTACCCAAACTCATGTCCATTGAGTCGGTGATGCCATCCAACCATCTCATTTTCTGTCGTCCCCTTCTCCTCCTGCCTTCAATCTTTCCTAGCATCAGGGTCTTTTCAAATGAGTCAGTTCTTTCAAGGGATTAGATCTGATAGAGTTCCTGAAGAACTATGGACAGAGGTTCGTGACATTGTACAGGAGGCAGTGATCAAGACCATCCCCAAGAAAAAGAAATGCAAAAAAGCAAAATGGTTGTCTGAGGAGGCGTTACAAATAGCTGTGAAAAGAAGAGAAGCCAAAGGCAAAGGAGAAAAGGAAAGATATACCCATCTGAATGCAGAGTTCTAAAGAATAGCAAGGAGAGATAAGAAAGCCTTCCTCAGAGCCAAGTTAATGCCTAATAGGGAAGTGCCTCCAGGTTGGGGATTATATGGTATTCAACAGTGTAGCTGGTTATTTGGACATTTTTGTGAGGTTGGCACATGACTTACTGTCAGTCTAACCCATTCCTCTACCAACTTATCCTAGTCCAGGAGTCTGAGACAGAGGTGGTAAGCCCTCTAACAGCTTTTAAATGCTTAGTCTGTGGCCACCAATTTTGCTGCTTTGGTTTCTAAGATTCCCATATGTCTTTATAGTGGCAGATGCTCTGATGGCTTTCAAGAGTTTGACTTGTGCCTACTTAGATTTTGATGTGCTTTTGGTCAAAATAGTCCAAATTTATAGTCTTAATTCCATTCCCCAAGTCCCTCAGCAGTTTGTTCTGTGGACTCACCTCAAGCTTTCGGAGTTTCCTAATGCCTGCCACCATCTTTCTTTTGCATTGTGTGTGTGTGTTAGTCGATCAGTCATGTCTGACTCTTTGCAACCCGATGGACTGTAGCCTGCCAAGATTCTCTGTCTATGGGATTTCTTAGGCAAGAATACTGCAGTGGGTTGCCATTCCCTTTTCCAGTCTTTTGCATAAGGGGCTCTTATTATTTTCCCTTGTTTAAATAATCCTCCTTAGTTCAACCAGACTTACTGTTTCTGGCTGCCTGAGCATGTTCCTGAGATCTTTTTGTACCTCCTGTAGATGCTTACACTGTAGCTGAGATTGGGCATAAACTCAAATGTTGTGGCCTACTAGGTCTCACCACGAAATATCTGGAGTAGCTCACACCCCAAATTTCCACCTAAAAGGGTTAGAACAAACAAACTTGATTTCCAAATGGCAAATAGGTGGAGCTCGATTTAAGAGAAATTTACCGGAGATGCTGAAGAGGCAGCAAAGTAAAGTGGCTCTGCAGGAACCTTCACTTTCATCTCAGAGCCAACCTTAGAACCTCAGTAGCTGTCCTCATACTACACTTCACTGACATTACTCGCTGTACCTCAGAGACAGAGCGGGTTTGGTTCCAAACCCCTGCAGTAGAGCCAATATTGCAATTGAATGAGTCACACAATTCTTTTTGGTTTCCCAGTGCATATGAAAGTTATGTGTACACTATACCATAGTCTATAAAGTGTGCAATAGCATCATGTACACACCTTAATTTATAATGGCCTTATTGCTAAAAGTTCCAAAACAATTTCAGTAGGAACATCAAAGATCACAGATCACCATAACACATAATAATAATGAAAAGGTTTGAACTCTTGTGAGAATTACCAAAATATGACACAGGGACACAAAGTGTGCCAAATGCAGTTGAAAAAAAAGAATGGTACTAACAGACTTCTTCAGTGAAGGTTGCCACAAGCCTTCCGATTGTGAAAAATGCATTTGCAAAGCTCAATAAAGTTAGCACAATAAAATGAGATATACCCTACCTGTCCAACAACAAAGCTAAAGTGATTTAGTTATAAGACTGATATCCTTTATTCAAGGGAAAGCAAGCCATGGATTGAGGTAGTACAGTTCCTCATAAGCAGAACTCTTTCCAAGGGATTTGGGCAAGGCCAAGTGTTACAGAGCTTTACAGGAGGCCATGTGGAAACAGGGCCTCATTGGCTAGGAGTTGGGAGTTTACTTACAAGGCTAGAAGATCCTGATAGCTAAAGCTGAGTTGAAACTGTGATTGGTGCATGCTAAGTTCCTGGACAGCTGTTTCCTGTAAGCGCAGGCTTACCTGGGCTTAAATTCATGATGTGGGCTGCTCTACTGGGGTGGCTCCAATTTGTGGGTCACATTATATAAATTAACTTTTAAAGTGTTGATAATAGCTCACTGGAGTCTTGACATTGGTTAAGGAAACTTTTTCACCTAAACATCAGATAAGGGCTGGAGGAGGATTGGGAGTGGGGGATGGGGTAGAATGGGGCCGGTAATAAAGCCTTGTCCAATGGGGCAGAGGGGCGGGGGTGCTGCTGAGGTTTCTGAAGACCACAGAGTGTAAGAACAGGTTTTACAGTATCATTTCCTTGAATATTACAGCTTGTTTCCTGAGAGAGCATTTGGGAGAGAGGTCCCAGCAGAGGGTCCCGAGAAAGATCCCAGAGCATCTCATGTTCTGGGGATGTTGAGGGTGAACACACGGGATGAGGACGATGATAGAGAGCAGAAAAAGGAAACTAGCATTGACTGGATACCCACAATGCACCAGGGCCTGTGCTAGCACACACATTCTCTTTTAATTTTCAAAAACCATGACCACTGTGATTCTTAGTCAGCAACAAGGTTGCCCCCAAGAGCAAATTTGCCAATGTCTAGAGACATTTCTATTTTCACAGTTAGGGGTTGCCCCTGGCATCTAGTGGGGAGAGGTCAGGGATACTGCTAAACACTCTACAGTGTATGAGATAGGTCCTAACATCAAGAATTATTTGGCCCCAAATGTCAGTAACACTGAGGCTGAGAAATTCCGCTTGAAGGATAGACAAGTTAATCTTCATTTATACAGATGAGGAATCTGTAGTTCTGAGACGCTACCTGTCATTCAAAATTAGACCAATATGGCTCCAAAGCCCTGCTCTTCACCACGCCATAGTGATGGGAACAGTGATGGGAATGAGGGCGAGAAACAAAGAACCAGGGCACTAGTTGCTCCTCAAAAGATATTTGTTGGAGGGATGAGTACAAGAATGAATGACGGACTTCCCTTCTGGTCTAGTGACTAAGACTCCACACTCTCAATGCAGGGGCCCTAGCGTTCCATCCATGGTCAGGGAACTAGATCCCACATATTACAACTAAGAGTCTGCATGCCACAGCAAAAGATCCCACATGCTGCAACTAAGACCCGGGGTGGTCAAATACATAAATGACTAAATATCTTTTTTAAAAAGAATGGAAGTCAAGGGGTGATAAAAGATGGGAATGATCATTCTATCGCCACCCTGACATACTTCTCTGTCCTGGTTCCACAATCCAAAATGGAGTCTGGATTATGATAATAAAGGCAATCAAATGATGGGGAAAGGTGGCCTCAAGCCCCTCTGCTCAGTCTCAGGAGGAGTCTGACGCCAGTGTCTGCACCTCTAAATGGATCTAGAAGATGGGGAGTCCCCTGGCACACTCTCCTCCATCGCCTTTTCCAAACAGACAGAGACAGACAGGGAGTCCTGAGCTGAGTAGGGGTGACCATTCCCCTCTTCCTCCCTGGGGCTGAGCCCAGCTGTGGCCCCAGAGAAGGAGGAGAATTTGTTTCCCAGTTCCTACATTTTCTGTGAATTTGGAGTGGGACTGAGCCAGATTCATTCTAGGAAGCCCTGAATCTTCTGGGAGGGAACTCTCTAGATGAAAGAGGGTGGAAGGGGAGGAGCCAATGATAAAGCAACACTTCTTTTCACTTCCTCTTTTGGACTCCTGAATTTGCCCTCTGGGTGGAATCTATCAAGCCTCAAAAGAAGCCAGTGCCTGTCGTGCTGGGCTGTCAGAGCAACCTGCTCGCTCCAGGAGGTGATGGGGATCCCCTCATTCCTAGCCTTCCCTGCTGCCAGGAGGAACCGAGCTCACTGCACGCCCTGGCATCCTTGGGGCCACATGCTACTGTGGACAGTTCTGCTCTTCCTGGGTGAGTGGGGGGCACAGCAGGGACAGTGGATCAGGACCATGGGCAGGTGGGCTTCTCTAAGTCAGCTGCTGCCCCCTGGGTTGGGGCTGAGCTGGGACAAGGACGAGGGCCACAGTGGGCAGCACATCAGGAAAGTCAGGAGGGTGAAGGCAGGCTAATGAAAATCACAGGCTGACAACCTTGCTGGCCTTGGGAAATTGTGCAATTGGCAGAAGTCAGGTTTTTTTTTTTAATGTGTTTTGCCCAAAGTCACTGGGCACCAAGGTCCCTGGTAATCTACCACTTCCCACGCAGAACCAGCTCTGAGGAAAGTCCAGTGAGCTAGACCTGAAGGATTAATGATGGCCAAGGTGTTTATCTTCCTTAGAAATGCATGTTTCACTGGGACCAAATCTTAGGCCAGAGGGCTGATGATGTCTTAGGCAAATAGGAGATGTTGTTGCTGTTCAGTTGCTAAGTTGTGTCTGACTCTTTGTGACCCCGTGGACTGCAGCATGCCAGGCTTCCCTGACCCTTACCATCTCCTGGAGTTTGTTCAAACTCATGTCTATTGAGTCAGTGATACCATGGCGATGTGGGGAAGCAAGACAGCACATTGTAGTGGGGGGCAGTGGCTGCTCTCTGTGCCCCTGAAACCACTTCAGACAGCAGAAACTTGTTCTCTTTATGAGAAAGGAGATCTACCTGGGAAAAAGCACAGGAGGGTCTCAGTTATGCAGGGAATAGGAACCAGAGAATGCATAAGCCAGGCAATTCTAGAATCATCACTTGTGAGACCAGAGACATCATGCATGTCTGTTTGCACTGTACAGACAGGGAGAGGTGTCCTATCACTGATGAAAGAGAAGGAGAGGATCTTGGGCTGTGATTGAGCACTGCCTTCTGACCACGTTCTCAGCCCTGGGCTAGGGACCATGGACTGATAATGCTGGTGGGAGAGTCTAGGGAAGGCCAAGTAGAGGAGTCGTATCACCAGGAATGTCCTCCCAAACTTAATTTCTGGAGTATGACCATCAAATCCACTTCAGGATGGTTCCAGAGGAAGACATACAGCCAGCCATTTTCCAAGTTACATACTATGATGGGTAGTAAAATCTGGTCAGTGCTGGGAGCCCTGGCCCTTGGTGCTGGATGATGCTGGGACAGGGGGTGGAGATGAGGAAGACAGAGTATTCCCCCACGAGCAAGGTGAGATGGAGTGAAGTAGAATAGCATGGAAAAGGAGCACACGGAACGTCCTCCCTCTTTCACATGGAGGAGCTCAGGCCTGGAGAGGTGCACACTTCCCTGCCCCTGCCGTGGAGATATCAGTGTGAGCCCTAGGCAAGATTCCTGGGAGAGACTTCCGGCATTTTTGTCCACTTGCCTCTTTGGTGTCACCAAGGATTTAGGTCTTCATTGCTCTGTAGCTCATTTTATTACAACACATTCTGGTCTAGTCTTGACTGCTCCTGTCTCCTCTTGTCTGGATCCACGCTGCACACCGAGGCCATGGCTTCTTCAGCTATGGCTGGGGGAGAGCCACTGTACTCCATAAATGCCTTCAGCGCTGCTCCACGGCCTACCTAATGAAGCTCCGACCCTACTCTTACAGGTAGATGTTCCTCTAGAGCCAGGCAATGTGTCCAAGGACTCTCCGCTTTCCAGAGTCCACAGACTGCCTTGTTTACACATTAAATAAATGCTATGTGCAGACTCTGGGGATTTATCAGGGAACGAGAGAGACGGCCTTCTGTCTCCCTTACAGTGACGATACAGAGCATGAACACATTTAATATTCACATGAGCGACTGAACTGAACTGAATATTTGTTTAGTGAATGAGTGGAAGATGACTTCTCTCTAGTTTTCTCATCTCTTGTTTCTCCTCCTCTTGGTCCTGCTTTTTTACCCATTGCCTGTACTGTCACCTGTCACTTCTGCACACTCTGGTTTTTAGCTAACTTCTATGTCAATAATTTCCAAACCTGTCTTTCTTGTCTGTGTCAGATACAATTTTATATTTCCATTTTCCCGGTTGGAAACCTGCAAATTGATTTGTCAGCTCAGAAACAAAACACATTCAAACTCTATCATCTTCCCCTCACAAATGTTCTTCTCCTCCTAACATTTATATTTGTGTGAGCACAATTAACTATTTTCCTGGTCACCCATTCACAAAACCCCATACTTCATCAAGTCGCACTCTCTTGCTGCCTGTTACATTTCCCTCATGCCTATGTCCCCATCTTCACTTTCTACTGTCATCACAACTTTGGGCTGTCTTATCTCTCACCTAGGTAACACTCAATGGATGATTTTCAGAGTATTGGTAAATAAAATTAACATGGCTATTGCCCTCTTTGAGTTTACATTCTACTGAGGGACACAAACAATAAATAAAAAAGCACAAATGCATAAATTGGGAAGTGTCTATGAAGCTGTAAACAGGATACTCTGATAAGAACAGTTGTTGTGGGGGAGATGAGAGAATAGCCTGTGTTAACAGGATGATATGGAAAGAATTTTCTGAGGAAGTGACTTTTAGGCTAGGACCTGAAGCAAGATAAGAATTAAGCCATTTGAAGATACAAAGGAAGTGGGTTCAGAGAGTTCAGCATACAGAAAAGCCCCAAGTTTGAAGAATTTAAAGAGGGCTGGTATTATTGGAATTCAGTGAATAGGGAAAGTGGAGCTTGAGATGCAGCTGGAGAGGTGAGCAAGGACTGTATCAGGTGTGGCCTTGTAAATATTTACATTTTACTTTAAGAGCAAAGGAGGAAACCAGAAAGCTTGTAAGCAGGGGGGTGATATCTGATTTGTTATTTTAAAAATGATTCTAGCTTCTCTGTGGGGAATGAATTGCAGGGAGAATAGAAGAAGGGAAAAGCTAAGTTAGGAGATGGAAGAAAGCTGATGGTAGCCTAAAGTAGTTTGGACATGGATAAAGTCGATGCACTTAAGGACTAACTAGAAGCAGGGTGAACAAGAATTTACTGGTGCAAAGGTAGATGGTTTGGGAGAGAGAGGAATAAAAGAAAATTTGCAGTTTTCTGGCATGAATACCTGGGTAGACGGTAAAGAGATACCCTTATATGGGGGGAATCTGGGAGAGGAATAGAATATATCCATTTAATTTGTCATTGAGGTCATTGGTGATTTTGACAAAAGTTTTAGTGGACTAGAGAGGTTCAGTGATTGGAAAGAGAAGAAATGAGGATAGCCTATGTAGAAAAAGAACTGAGAAATCAGGCTGGGAAAGGGAGCAGGGAAATACTTTTGGAATTCTATGCAGGGTCAAGTGAGATTTTTATCCTTTTAATGAAACATCCTGGAGCATATTTATGTTGGTAGGAAAGACCCAGATGAGAAGGAGAAATGGGTGATGCAAAAGAGAAAGGGAATAACACAGAGAGGGAAATCTGTGCAGGTGAAGGGAATTTGACCTGGGACTGATGATTATTTGTAATGATGAATCATCATATCCAAACACCAGGCTGATCTTTGCTTTCTCTCTTGCAGCTCCTGTTTCTGGGAAACCTGGTAAGTGCTCCACCACATCCCCTCTGTCCCCCAGCTCTCTCTGCTCCCTGCACCCTGTATGGAGGAACTCTGGAGGCACCAGCAATCCAAGATTGAGGTAGAGCCAGAAAGAGGAATTGTGCCCACAAGAAGCCCTGCACCCGCTTCTCCTTCCTGCTTCCCTTCCACTGAAGCCACCAGGGGTGGGCAGCCAAGGGACACAGATGCCTCAGCCCTCCTGCTTCTGTTATGATGATACCTCACAGATTCTGTCACGGAAAATAACTGTCCTCTGTATCAATTGCCTTCTTCTCTCCAAACTAAACCACGAGCCCAGACCATGCAGAATCACATGATCTGCTTAGGTTATCCCCATGGGTTGATAAATCATCTACTTTGCATGTATCTGAAGCTCTCAGGGCCTGTTACCCTGGAGAGAACTAGGAGGCCGTATTACTGGCTGCGGCTGGGTGGGGTGAACACTGCTGGGCACTCCTTTCTCAGCACCACTAACCTCTCCACCACCCAGGGCTGGTAAGGGGGTGGGGCTCTCCTGGGTCACTGAATCCAGAGCTCCTAGACTGGCCTTCTGGCCTTTCTCACTCTTTCTGATTCTCCTGAGGCCATAGAGATTCATCTGTGCTTTGGTGTCAGGACAGGTCTATTCTACAGGATAAGGAATGAAGCAGGTCAGAAGAGAAATGTGACCTCTGACTCTCAGCCTGGCACCTCCACCAGGTGGCCCCACTTGTCTTCATCCAGCTGGGAAGACAGTTTATCCACTAGTGTCCAAATGCCTCAGTTTATGAGGGTGGGGGAAGTGATTCCCCAAAGGATGTATGTGTAGTGTGTGTGTGTGTCTGTGAGTGTGAGTTCGAGAGAGAAAGAGAAATAGAGACAGAGAAGGAACTGGGCAGAGCTCCTTGGGCGAGGTGTACTTGTGTTTCTCGACTGTGTGCTTGCCCCCTCTCCCATTTCCCTACCCCTCCTCCTCTCCTCCCTGAGAGAATCTGGGTTCCTGGGGGCCCTTGTGTGGCTACATGAGTTGGAGGAATTGCCTTCAGGTGCGGACCTGTTCTGGGTTGGGTTCTTCTCTTGATCTCTGCAGCATGGCCACAGTTTTCCATCATCTGAGATTTGGGGTCTGCTTAGGCCCTTGGGGTCCCTTTTCCTCATGCTGCCTCCTCTCTCTGCCCCTCAGCAGATCTCCCAAAAGCTGTGGTGAGCATCCAGCCTGCGTGGATCAATGTGCTCAGGGAGGATCACGTGACGCTGATGTGCCAGGGGACCAGCTTCTCTGCAGGCAACCTCACCATGTGGTTCCATAACGGGAGCTCCATCCACACCCAGCAGCAGCCCAGCTACAGCTTTAGGGCCGGCAGCAATGACAGTGGGTCCTACAGGTGCCAGAGGGAGCAGACCAGCCTCAGCGACCCTGTGCATCTGGATGTGATTTCCGGTCAGTGGAGGAGGCCCTGGAGAGTCTGGGAGAACAAGGGGAGATGAAATCTGCTTCCATGCAGAGGTTTTTAGGAAAGGGCAGTCGCCTACTTACTGGAAAGCACGGCTGTGAGTTGTTTGAAGTGGTTTTGGTCTACTCATTTCCCTTCTCAACCCACCTCCTCGGCTTAGTATGAGTGGTGAGGTGGAAGTTCCTAAGAGATTTCTCAGAATATGTTGGGCTCCTTTGTCTTGGTGCCGATTGAGCAAGAAGGTGACCAGGCCACCAACAGGCATCTGGGTGTGAGAGAAGCAGAAGAAAACCTCTAAATCATAGAAATCTTCCCATATTCGTGGCAGAGTCAAATGCACAGGGAATTACTAGCCATCTAAACATGATGATTTCATTCACCTTTGAGCCTCAGTTTCCTCACTTGCTAGTGGAGATACCACTGCCTCCCACACGAGGTTCTGTTGAGAATCAACATTTCCCTAATCCCTGCCCTCTCTCTGTGCAACTGAGGTGAAACTTGTGTCTTCATCTCCTTATATTTCCAGCACAGGCACAGGGCAGGGCTTAATAAATGTTTGTTGAACAGATCAATGATTTTCCAAAGCTCTTGGCAAGAAATAGTTTCTCCATTAAAAAAAAAAAGCTGCAATGTGATTATGATAAATATTGTCATTGTTACTGTTCATTTAGTCCCCTTCCCTCCCTGAATACCCACATTTTAAGTATCTAATAGGCCCAGTGGGCTCCAGTCCCAGTCCTGCCATCTTTAGCCTCTGGGCTTAGCAGGAAAAGACAGTCATGGAGGGAAGCCTCAGTGGCCTGGCAGGGCCCTGGCCTTAGTGCTCTGGCCCTCCAGGAAGGGGTGGAGCTGAGGGGCTTCCTCTTCTCAGGACTATGGGAGACACCCCCACCACAGTGACTGATGATGGAACGACTGGCACATGAGGTGGGCACCACCCTGGGGGACCTAGGTGCAGAGCTAGATATGACGTCCTTGAGCCCAACACCAGCCTGGGTGACCTTGGACCACTACCATGGAGACCAGTGCCAACAGAAGGCAAGGCACTCTCAGTCCAAGGCAAAGGCTCTCTATAAACAAGAGGCGGGGCAGGCTCTGTAGACACTGCTGGGGCAGCTCTGTGGGCCTCAGTATTTACACCAATTTGTGCCAGCAGCAGCTCAGCAGGCCCAGCTGCGTGGGCTGGCTGTTGTCCAGCTGGCCACAACTGCTGCCAGGCAGCAGATCAGCACCCCAAATGCCAGCAAGGCACAACAGCTGAGCACCACCCAGGCCCCAGTCAGGCCACAGCATCAGCCTCCCCATGCACCAGCCAATCCCAGAGTGAACTCTTCTGGTGTTACAACTCTGACCCAATCTTTGCTACTGGAGATCACGACATCCTTCTCCCTCAACCTATCCCAGCCCTAGATGTATCCAAGACTGCAGCTGGGAAAACAATCCTAGGTAAAGCAGACCCTGGCCCAGCAGACCCTGGCCTCTAGTTTTCAACTCATCCTGATGCTTGTTAGTGGCTGTAGTCCAGCAGGAGTTACCATCTGCTCAGGCTCCTGGAGTCCATGCAGATACGGTTGAGTACAGAACTTGGCAATGAGCAACAACAGGTCTCAGCCCAAGGCTCCACCCAGAATGCTATTCCCCATTTTGTTCCTGTTCAATCACTAGATCATGTTCAACTCTTTGTGACCCCATGGACTGCAGCATGCCAGGCTTCCCTGTCCTCTATCTCCTGGAGTTTCTCACACTCATGTCCACTGAGTCAGTGATGCCATCCAACCATCTTATTTTCTGTCATCCCCTTCTCTTGCCTTCAATCTTTCCCAGCATTGGAGTCTTTTCCAATGAGTCGGCTCTTCTCATCAGGTGGCCAAAGTATTGGAGCTTCAGTATCAGTCCTTCCAATGAGTTGATTTCCTTTAGGATTGACTGGTTTGATCTCCTTGCTGTCTAAGGGACCCTCAAAAGTCTTCTCCAGCACCGCAATTTGAAAGCATCTATTCTTCAGTGCTCTGCCTTCCTTATGGTCCGACTCTAACATCCATACATGACTACCGGAAAATCTATCTCTTTGACTGTATGGATCTTTGTTGGCAAAGTGATGTTTTTGCTTTTTAATACCTCTTTTCTGGCCTACCCCAGGCCTTTTGCCAGGCCCTAGCTGTGGCTCAGACTCCCTCTAGGACTTCAGGTCCATTTGCTAACGTTAGTCCAGCTGGTGGAGGCAGTGGACATAGGCTGATGGGCCCAGGAAGAAGTGGCCACACACCTGGGCCTTTGGGTGAGTTGCCCTCGTGAGGAATAGGTGGTGGTAGGAGCTGCCCAAGGAAAGGCACAGGAGAGGTGGAGCCCTTGCCTACATCCAGGCAGTGACTGACCCGGGGTGTTAGCCAGAGGCAGAAAGTGCAGTGGCCAAGAAGGCAGAAGCAGATGGGAGTGGTCAGCAGGGCATGAGCCTGACACGGACAGCCACACCTGCTCCCACCCAGACCCTGATGGGTTTAGTCACTCCCGTCAAGCCCCGTTCACTGATTTAGCAACAGCACAGATCCAGCTGTTGAAGAAACAAGTGGTTGTCCGACTGCAGATTGTTCTCGACCACTGGCTGCAGCTCCAGCACCGTCAGTCCCAGTACCCCCCGCCCAGCTGCGTACCTCCAGGTGGTCCAGCAGCAGCAGTACCCACGAGCCTCACTGCGCCTCAGCCACCACAGCACAGGTCCCTGTTGTTCTCCTCATGCAGTCTGTGCACTGACTGGACAAGCCCAGACATCGGCTGTCCAACACAAGGAGGAGGGAGATGACGTCTCCACATTGCGTTCAGTGCTCCTGCCGAGGGTTCTCAGGCAGCAGAGAGCCCAAGACCATAGATGAGGAGAACAGTCTTGGAGAAGAAGCTGAACTAGTGACCAATGGGAATGGTAATTCACCAAGCGATGAGTTGGCAGCCGAGGCCCCTGCCCATCAGCACCACCTTCTACCTTAGCCATGGTATCCAGACAAATGGAGACTCAAACCTTGGCGAAGCACTGTGAAGCCCCAGATGCTCACCCACGTAACTGAGGGCTTTGGTACCCAGGACTGAGCAGAAGCATTCCCAGTGTTCTCCATTACTGAAAGAGTTTGATAAGCCACTGTAGACTGGCCTCCCGACAGGGCTGAATAAGAATCAGTCAGGTGGCTCCAGTGAAGGGGACAACCCATCTACTCAGCAGTAAAGAAGGCAAATCTCCCAAAGTTCCACCACTGTGGCAAGTATACTCCCGCAGAACAGTTCTACGGCTCCAAGAATTTTCTGCTTCATGAGTTCCACTAAGAGGTACTGTGTGAGCTGTAGCTGCCAGTTCTGGCTGAAGAGGGAGAAAATGAAAGAGTTTCGGGAGGCTCACCATGTTGTGGTCACCAGTGTGGACCCTGCTGCTCCTCTGACACCATCCATGCCATCATCCAGGGCACGTGCGGCAGGGGTCAGGAGCACTCTAGCTGGGGTTCAGAGATTTCAGTTATGATGAAAGCACTCTCTCCAACATCCTTGGGCCTTTATCAGTGAGAGCTGGGCATGGGGAATGAGGCCCGGGAAACTTCCATTCGGCTCTGCCTATGCCAGGATTCATGGCATCGACCCTGTGTTCCTGTCTAGTAATCTTAGCCTTTGGAGTCTTATGTAGGTTTATTGCTTCTCTACAAGGCTTCCAGGAGATTGCAGAGGAGTTTTGTTCCCAGGAGTTTGACGGAAATGCCCTTTTATGACTTAAACAACACCTCATGAGTGCCACAAACATGAAACTGGGCCCTGCCCTTATGATCTGCACCAAGGAACTGTCCTCAAGGAGACCTCAGACGGCCCTCTTGGACAAACCACCCTAAGGCTGAGGCTTCCACTGTACAGGTTAAAATTTGGCACCAGCGGAGACTTTGCCGAGAAGCAAGTGCTGTTCTAAGGCTGTACACCTTCTGTAGAGGGGATTCCCCAGACAGGGAGGAGAAGTAATTGGTTGCAGGTGCTACATGGAAGCAGCTTTGACATTTTCTCTGAGTTCTACTTCATTTTAAGAAATCTCTACAGTTCTCAGCATTCCCATCTAGCTTAATCCAACCTGTATAAAAGAAGCAGACTAGAGACCGAGGACTGCTCACCTAAAACTGGAGTAGAACGTCCAGCCAGGGTCTGAGCTCCTCACGAGGAGGGTGATGGGGGAGGAAGAGGGTGGAACACAGGACTGCCCCCAGTGTTAGGCGTGGGTTTCCAGCCTGTGTGACAGAGCAAAGGCCGGGCGCCCCACTTTCTCTCTGCACTGTCCCGCTGTAGCTGTGGCCCGTGGTTTTCTCTTCCCTGTCACTCACTCCCTCTGCTGTGAACGTTTCCTTCCACGTATGTGGCAGGCTCACCAGCCAATGTAGGGGCTTGGTTGGCATCATTCTGGTCTGCTGAAGGGACTAAGTGTGGTTGACTGGCACACGTGTGGCTTTTTTTTTTTTTTTCATTTGCCTTCTCCCTTCCAATGTATCTGTTGTTTTCTACCCTTTCTTTCCAATTCCAACTCTGATCTGTCCTACAGCTTCAGGAAAACAGAAGGCATGGGCTGAGGTCAGGATTATAAGTACCTACCTAAGCCTCTATTCCTTAAACTATAAAGAAATTAAAAATATTTCCTCAGCAAAAGGATTAAAATGACTGGGGGAAAGTACACAGCTGGCTAACAAATGGCCCACCCATGTCACTGCTGGCTTGAGACAAAGTCCCCGCTGAAGTGAAATTCCACGTTTGTTTACTAACATGCACCAAGTAAACCAATATTTGTTGGGTGCTCGTGACTCTCCCCAAGGACACAGGTCTCTGCTTGTCCCCCTCACATGCTGTCTTCTCTCTCAGACTGGCTTCTCCCCCACCTCCCTCCTTCCTCGGGGAAGGGACTGCACTCCGGGTCCCCTGTATCCACCTGCAGAGGCCTCTTGGGCCAGACAGGGCTGCAGCTGTGTCTCCCAGGATGGGAACGAGAAGACAAGCATATCTGAACACCTACTGTGTGCCAGCAACTACTGTAAACAGCACAGCTAATGGTACTATTGTGACTAGTTCCACATACAAGGAAACTGAGGCCCAGAAGAATTCATTATTTACCCAGGATCACAGGGTGCATACACGAAGGAGCCAGAATTAGAGACCAGGAGTGTGTGAGTCCACATTTAAACTCCCCCCGACACACACTGGCCCCCGGAGGGATGGTCTGGGTCTCAGATCTGAGTCAAGACCTTCTGGGTCCTGCGGTCCCTTTGTGTCTTTCAGACTGGCTGCTGCTCCAGACCCCCAGCCTCGTGTTCCAGGAAGGGGAGCCCATCATGCTGAGGTGCCACAGCTGGAGAAACCAGCCTCTGAATAAGATCACATTCTACCAGGGTGGGAAATCCAAGATATTTTCCTATCAGCGCACCAACTTCTCTATCCCACGCGCCAACCTCAGTCACAGCGGCCAGTACCACTGCACAGCGTTTATCGGGAGGATGCTACACTCGTCACAGCCAGTGAACATCACTGTCCAAGGTGGGGACTCTCTCCAGATGAAAGGATGGGAGAAGAGGAGATGGATAGTAAGGAATAAAGTCACATGGTCTTAAATGGAGATTTGAGAAATGCCATAGTAGCAAACCTTGGCTCTGGGGCCAAGGGCAGGGGTATGGCAACTTGATAAATGCTGTCCAGAGCTTGGGACCCTCAGCTCTCAAGTGACAGGTGATGAGGCTCTTATTCCACTTTGAAATATAAGCCCGTCACACCAAGCACAGCAGTGAGGCAGAGCTTTCTCATTGGTGTAGAAGTTCCCAAAGCTCCTGGACATTCCTAAGAACTGAAGTTTTCCTAATTTTTTCTCATGTTTCATGATATGTCCATTCACTCCCAAAGGTATAGCATGTTCTTAAACAGTTTAGGGGTCCAGTGTTGGAGGCTTCAGGTTCATGCTTCCTGCTATCCCCACGGGCTAAAAGGAACCCTTCCCTCCACCTTATACACTCAGCAGTGTGCCTTCATTTGATTAGCAGAGAAATCGAAAGGGTGTGGGGGAGGCACAAACCCACTCACAGAACTCCTGTGCAGGTGAGGCTGGGGGAGGAAGCAAGTGCTGCACTGGAGGAGGGCAGGGAGGGTGAAGTGGCATAGGGAGGGTCCTGAGGTCTGTCTTCCCCAGAGTCCAGCTCGAGTGGCCCCTCATCGATGACAGCTGTGGCTATAGGCACCTGTTTTGCTGCAGTGGCTATTGTTGCGGCCATAATAACCTGGTTCCGCCTCAGGAGAAAGCCAATCTCAGGTTTGTGGTTCCTCTTGGTCCCTCTTGTTATCAGTTCCTTTTTACCCAAGGCCCTAACCCCAACCATGGCTAGAACCCTTATCTTTGGGCTAAAGAATCCTTAGCATTCATATATAGTCCCATATTTTATTTATTCATTCATTCATTTAACAGGCCTGAACAAATTGGCTTATGTGTCAAGCACTGTGATAGACTCTGTGGATGATGCCAAGTTAAAGAAAAGTTCAGCCTCTGCCCTTAGGGAGTCCATAATATTGTCGAGAAGACTGAAATACAAATAGTACAATAGCACAGATAGTAACTGGAGGGGATAAGACCAGTATTAGAGAATGCATAGGCTACGACAGGGATAGAAGAGCCTGAATGACCCAGCACGGGCTGGGCCAGTTAGAGAAAACGTCATAGGGAGGTAGTGTTGCATGGTGATTGAAGCTCAACTGGGGGGTCAGACTGCCTCAGTTCAAATCTAAGCGCCTCTGCTCACCGGCTGAGTAACGTGGGGGTGAGTTATTCTCTGTGTGTTGAGAAGATGGAGCTGGCGTGTTAAGAATGTTCACATCACGACCAGCTGAACAAGGAGGCACGAGCCACCCACACGGGGCTGGCGGCTCCTTCAGCATCTGAACTCCTAGACTGGGGAAGTGAAAGCCCTGGGTCGTTTTCATTGAAAATACAGTTTCAATACATTCTCATAAAGGAAGTAGAGTCACAAGATTTGCCACTCAGAGATCCCAGAAATGAGAAGGGGTGGCAGCCCTTTGCCCCAGGTCATGGGTGAGCAGAGAGGACAGTGTCAAGCCACTATTTATGAAGTGGTTGAGGTGGAGGACACCAACATATTTGTGGGCTTAACATCTAAGTGGTTGTTTTGAAAGATGCCCCAGGAAAATCAAAGTGAGAACTTAACAGCGGGAATCCTAAACTCAAGTCCTTATCTTAAATGTCCATACTCTGGGAGTAAGCAAGGTGATCATACTGTAAAATTCTTAGGTGGCAACTCAGGGAAACAAAGTTGTTGTTGTTGTTTTCAGGAAAACAGTTGTTTTTTCTCATCATATTCAACTTCTATGTGCCTCAGTTTCTTCATCTGAAAAATGAGGACACAAATAGAACCTACCTTATAAGGTTATGAGAATGAATGAGCCTGCAGCTGAGTGCCCAGCACACAGCTAGTACCATATAGTATGGGCTGTTAACATTATGGAGGAGGTGCTGTTTGAGGCTAGCAGTTAACCAGGCAAAGAGGGTAGATGAGCATTACAGGCGTGGGGGCTGAGACATGGAAATGAGAAACACTGTGGCTGGGATGGAGCTCGGGGAAGTGTAAGGAGGGTGCTGGGAGCAATTTGATGCCATTGAAGCCACAAATGGTGAAGCAGAAAAAAAGAAGGTGAAGCAGAAAAAAAGAAGGTGAAGCAGGGCAGAAAGTTCATGGAATTGACATAGGGTACCTTTAAACAACTAATCTGTATTCTAAAGGGCACAGGAGGGCAGTAAGCATGTCTCTTTGTTTTATGCTTCTTTCCTCTTCCCATCAGCACCTAGCACAGTGCTTGCCACACAGTAAGATGATTAATAAACATCTCTTCACTGATCAGCTGAAGAACTTCAGCTCTTGGAAAGCAGGCTCCTTCCCCCCATAGTATTAATATTAATGTAAAATTGCTGAGAGAGAAGGGAAGGTGCTATAGAAATCTAGTAAGCAGATCATCACAATTCTTAACACTGTAAAGCTAGCTTACTGGTGAGAGAAAGTGCCAAAGTTATCCAGACACAGAGAAAGTAAAAGGGAAAAAAAGACTCAGAGCCACTGACAAAGAGAAAAAATACTACTTATACCTCACAAAGCACTTTGCAATTGGTTCATAGCCAAGACCTCAGTTACCGATGGTAAGTAAATGTAGAGACTCAGTGAGAAAAACTGAGAGGGAGAAAGAGATGCTTTTAAAAGGCAGAGCAAGCTTAAGAAAGGTGCAATGGAATGGCCTTTCTGACAGTCCCATGAGTCCCTACTATTAACCTAGCCAACTTCTACCTCTCTAGACCAGCCCTTTTATAGGCTAAGGTAGTCTCTGGGAAGTGGGGAGGAGAGGCGTGTCTGTGGGAGAAGGGTATATATTGGTTCTAACCCAGTCTTGCCTCTGGTCCGTGGTCCTGAAGACTTAGGTTCTACCCCGTAATCCTACTAACCTCCATGTGCCCCTCCTAGCTCTCCCAGGAAGCCCTGAGCGCAGGGAAATGGGAGAGACCCTCCCTGAGGAACCAGGTGAGTGCAGCTCCCCTCTGTGGGCTCAGTGACACCCTGTCGTGTGCGTCAAGAGGCGGCTTGCCGTGTGCGTCAAGAAGCGGCTTGCCGTGTGCGTCAAGAAGCGGCTTGCCGTGTGCATCAAGAGGCGGCTTGTGAGCACAGGAGAGGGAGGGGGCAGTGGGAGGAGGGCAGGGGCTCAAATCTCTTGGTCAGTTCTGAGACTAACTCCTGGGCCTGAAGAGGACCTCACTGGGGATGAGGAGATGAATACCTATCCTAGATAGAGAGACAATGGCCCTGTCTGAGTTTCTGGGGCTAGAACTTCTAGGGGTATTTCCAGAGCAGGACATCAGAGATATTTAGGTCTTTCTGTGGAGCTTTGGAAGAGCTGGCACAGGGTGGGGGTTAGATGTTGTAAGACTAAGGCAAATAGAATTAAAGAGAGAAAACTCTAGAGGAAAGGGGAAAGAGGCCAAGGGAATAAAGCCTAGATTTGCTGTAGTCCGTGTCTGTGGAGAGATGGGGTAAGAGTAGATGGGGTGAGCGATGGGGTAAGGGCTCAACTCTTAGTGGAACATGAAGAGAAGATTTTAGGCTGAGAAAGTTCTGTGTACTAGCTACATTATCAGGCTTTCCTCTGTCGACAAAGCCTGGATCTAATGCCCACTCCTGTAGGTTTGTTAAATGTGAACCTGGCACTAGCCTGGTCGCTATCATAAAATGAAATCTTGAGTGTCGTTTCCTCTCTTGGGGGTTAATCACCTCACTGAGGAAATGAGTGCATTGGCCTGGAGGACCTCGAAGCCTTTCCGGTCTGACATTCTGAGAGTCAGTGCCCATCAACTCTGGCCCAAGTGGGGATATGTTAAAGGAACAGGACTATCCCAGGTGATTTCCTGACTGTAGTTAAAGCCAGAGCTTGGAGGGACCTGGAGCTTTCTCTGGGGGCTCCCAGACAGCAGAAACAGACAGGAAAAAGAAGCCCTTGAGGACCCCACCTCTGATGGCTGGAGTATGACTCAGAGCAGAGCCAACAGATTTGAGAGCTTGAGCAAAACGGCCCAGCTGTCCAGCGGCACTTTGAGCAAGACCCCTAGGTCCCGTGGCCAGGCCAAGTGGGGATATGGACCTGAGTCTGCACTGGGGCCAAGCTGACGTAGGATAAAACGTCCGAACACAAGTGGGTTAGCCATTTTGATGTTTGGTTCTACCACTGGCATAAATATATTTCACAAGGTGTTTATTTCACAGGAAGGCACTGGGGCTGATGGTTTCCCCAAAGGCTCATCTAGGTTGCTGGGATTGTAGAGGGATGCATTAGAAGGAGGATTCAGGACGTGGTTTGTTCCAGAAGTTGGAGCATGGCATACAGGGATTCCTTGTGTCCTGGAGATGAATGAAGACACTAGATGCATTGTCTCAGACTCCTTCCCCACTTCCTGAGGAATGCTGCTTTGCAGATACTGAGCTGCTTTCCGCACTGGCAAAGTGAGTTTGTTGGCAAAAACATGAGGAAATTTGGATGTGTTTTAGATCTTCACCAAGGAGAGTGCTGGCTGGCTTGCTTGCTTCCTTCTTTCCTTTTCTTCAGCCTCCCTTGTTCACTCTCACGCTTTCTTTCTTTTTGATGTGAGGGAGTACGAGATTCTCCAGAGCTCCGACAAAGACATACTATTGGGCTGGCCAAAAAGTTCGTTCAGGTTTTTCTGTACCAGCTTCCAGAAGAATCTGGATGAACTTTTTGGCCAACCCAATACATCTGGCTAACCTGGAAAGGTCCCCACCCCAGTCCACACACACCTCTTACTCAGTATCTCCAATCCCAAAAGCTGCCTGGTAGCTTCGAAGAAAATAGTGGTTTTCTGAAAAGAGTGTAGTACAGATGACTGTCTCCCTTTGCTAATGTAGCTGGTGGGGGCGCCATGTCTGGGATACTGAGGGTGGGCTGGGAACCAAGCTTTCGGCCCACAGGGCTGAGTTGGGGTCAGTGGTCCTCCCTCAAGCCTGGTTTGGGCCCCGCCTCAGTGTGGGGCGGCCCCAGGCTATAGCCGTGCGCCTGCTCACCTCTGCTCTCTTTGCCCACAGCCGGTCTCACTGATGCTGAAAATGATGCTGCCAGAACTGAGGTGAGCCCTCCGCCGCCTGATCTTCCTTCTCCCCCTCCTCCACCCTGCTGCCTCTGCTGCGGCCTCCTTCCTGCGGCCTCTCCGCGGATCCTCACTGCTCCCTTCTGTTTTCTCCAGGCTGAGAACACAGTCACCTATTCACTCCTCTCGCACCCGGATGTTGCAGAGGAAGACTCAGAGTCCGATTACCAGAAACGCCTTTAGTTTTCATTGTCTTGCCTGGGACTTGGGGCAGTGAATCGGAGAGGCCAGGATCTGGTGTCTTCTGGCCTGAACTCCTCTTGGGTAGAAGAGGATACTGCAGTTCTAAAGAAGGAGAATGACTTTTTCAGAGTTCGGTCCTCTGAATCCTGAAGCTCCCTGTTCTGACATTCACAGGTGATATAGCCTCAGATAACTGACCGCTGATTTCTTCCTTGCCTCAGCACGTTCATCAGTAGGACTCTTCTATTATACATTCACACAGCCAGTGTAAATTACTTTTATTAAGAAATTGCAGCAACACAGAAATACGTTACAGGTTATATGAGAAAAATTAGATAACCATGGATGATTTCAGAAATGTTGAAATAGACTAACGTATGCCAATATATTAAAAGTGATTGTTTCTGGGGATGGAATTATTGGTGCTTTTCATTTGCTTTGTTAATTCTTCTGTACAGACCATTTATTACTTTTATAATAAAATACTACACAAACAACAGTCCCCTTATCTTTTAATCACTGAACCAATTAGAATATAGACTGATCTGGGGTCGGTTTCTTTTCAGTGGTAAGAATCTTGGGGAGGTGGTAATGGGCAGGAGGTGGGGGCAAGAAAATGTTTGGAGTGTAGGACAAGTATCCCTCATCTTAAAACCATATACTCTTCTTCCAATGAATTTGTGTTCTTGTTTCCATGTCTTCTTTCTCTTCCTCCCATGGTAAATAAACACCAGTTCTCAGGAAGCCAAACTTCAGATGAGTCCTGAACGGAGATTTACTGACTCTTTCTCTTCTGCTCTTCCCCTATCAGAGTTATCAGAAGGATGTGAACTTCTCAGAGAAGGTTCCGGGAGGTTAGAAACAGGACTGACAGCTTCCTCAGGAGATGTCCTTAGCGAGGCCTCATTTTCCTGGGACTCTAACAGGAACGTTGTGCAACATTTTTGCATTCAGAATTTAGCAGCTTCCTTTGTTGAGTAGTTTTCATGAGGTTTCATATTCACATATTGCTGTACAATAAGGAATAGTAATTGCAATTATTGGGTTATTGAGGGCTTACTTTATGGCAAAACATGTGCCTTTAGAATGAGAGCGTTTAAGAGTATTAGCCGTTCATAGTTCTTCTGTTGTGGTTTTCTTGTTCACATACTCGTGCCCTTTTTACAGTAACAATGTATGTCCCTCTATTCATACATTACATGCTGCTGCTGCTAAGTCGCTTCAGTTATGTCTGACTCTGTGCGACCCCATAGATGGCAGCCCACCAGGCTCCCCTGTCCCTGGGATTCTGCAGGCTAGAACACTGGAGTGGGTTGCCATTTCCTTCTCCAATGTATGAAAGTGAAAAGTGAAAGGGAAGTCGCTCAGTCGTGTCCGACTCTTAGCAACCCCATGGACTATAGCCCACCAGGCTCCTGCATCCATGGGATTTTCCAGGCAAGAGTACTGGAGTGGGGTGCCATTGCCTTCTCCGATACATTACATAGTAGCAATTTATTTTATTTATATGTAAATTAGTTTACTATGCTAATTTCTAAGATAAAATTAAAATACAGGTAAGCAAAAAAGATAATTAAGATCACCTATAAATTCACAAAATAGAAACAATCAATGCTAATGTTTAAAAAATTTCAATCCACGTTTCTGTCTATAATAATATGTATAAGCATATGGGTTTTTTAAATTAAATCACATTATATTTTTGCCTGTTTACAAATACACATAGGCCAAAACTCATGCTCACTGTGAGCATGAAGACTCAAATAATACTGAAATATAAAGAGGAAAAGTGAGAGTTCCATTTTGTTCTCACCCCCTAATCCTATTTCCTTTTCTGTGGGTAACTACTGTTGAATTTTGGAGTATATTTCTGGATTTTTTAATACACACCTAATACATATTTTTAGGTTTTTTGAGTCAGACACAACCGAGCAACTGAGTATGCACACAGTTTTTTAAGACCATAAATGGGATCATATACTTATGCAGTTTATTTTGATGAATAGTATATTATGGAGCTCTTCCATGGAAGTATTTTCTTTTTAAGGATTGTATAGTATTCCATAGTACAAATGCTGTGCTATATTTCATTTAACTGATATCTTAAATATTACCAATTTTTCGGAAAGTTATGACCAACCTAGATAGCATATTCAAAAGCAGAGACATTACTTTGCCAACAAAGTTTCGTTTAATCAAGGCTATGGTTTTTCCTGTGGTCATGTATGGATGTGAGAGTTGGACTGTGAAGAAGGCTGAGTGCCGAAGAATTGATGCTTTTGAACTGTGGTGTTGGAGAAGACTCTTGAGAGTCCCTTGGACTGCAAGGAGATCCACCCAGTCCATTCTGAAGGAGATCAGCCCTGGGATTTCTTTGGAAGGAACGATACTAAAGCTGAAACTCCAGTACTTTGGCCACCTCATGCGAAGAGTTGACTCATTGGAAAAAACTCTGATGCTGGGAGGGATTGGGGGCAGGAGGAGAAGGGGACGACAGAGGATGAGATGGCTGGATGGCGTCACTGACTTGATGGACGTGAGTCTGAGTGAACTCTGGGAGTTGGTGATGGACAGGGAGGCCTGGTGTGCTGCAATTCATGGGGTCACAAAGAGTCGGACATGACTGAGCGACTGAACTGAACTGATCTGATATGCAATACTGTGGTGAACAACATTCTTGAATGATGTTTTTGACTACATATGTGAGTATTTCTTCAGGATAAATTCCTAGAAGTAGAATCATTGGCTCAAAGGATGCTCTCATCTTTAAAAAAGCAGTCTACATATCCTCCCAAAGTATACTAGGGAAACCAGTTCCTGACCCCTTTGTCAATGCTGAGTATTTTTAACTTTTCCAATCTGATTATAATGGACTATTTTCTTACCCAGCATTGATTTTCCCTGATTCTGTTAATAGTAACAGAGCCCGACTTCCCTTTGACTAAATAACTCTATTCCCTGTCTCATTCCATGCAGGTAGGTGGGCTGACCTCATCCCTAGTTCCAGAGGAGAACGTGCACCCCAAGCTGGCTCAACCAGGAGCTGTTTCCCTGGAATTTAAATCTTGATCAAAGTGACACTGTGCCTGCAAACAAGTGAAGTTCATTCATCCCAGTGGCCATCCCAATAGCCCAGATTAGACTAACTTCCTACATGCCTGAATCTGCCCTGTTTTTTATGTTTCTAGGATCCTTCAACTTCCTTTTATATCAGTTAATTTAGATTTGATAGAATTCTCCTATAATATCCTGGCGGGGGCAGGAAGACTTCCCAGGTGATCTAGTAGATACGAATCTGACTTGCAATTCAAAGGACACTGGTTTGATCCCTGGTTTGGGAAAATCCCACATACTGCAGAGCAACTAAGCCCATGGGCCACGACTGCTGAAGCGCACTCACCAAGAGCCTGTGCTTCGCAATAGAGAAGCCGCGGCAGTAGGAAGCCTGAGCACCGCCCCTGCTCGCCACAGCTAGAGAAAGTCCACACACAGCAATGAAGATCCAGCACAACCAAAAATAAATAGATACTGAACATATCCTGTGGGCTTGATACTTTTTTTAGGCTAGATCTTTGACAAACTTTTTTTTCCCCCTGTCATTACTGGTTTAATAAGGCTTTTCTATCTCACTGGAGTCAATTTTGAAAAAATGTTACTTTCCTAGAAACCATCCAGTTTATTGATATGCAGCTATACACTGTATCTTCTTCTATCTTTTGGTAATAATCTATGTATCTGTAGACTTCCCTGGTGGCTCAGACAGTAAAGAATCTGCCTGCAATACAGGGGACCCGGGTTCGATTCCTGGGGAGGGAAGATCCCCTGGAGGAGGGCATGACAACCCACTCCAGTATTCTTGCCTGGAAATCCCATGGACAGAGGAGCGTGGCAGGCTACAGTCCACGGTGTCACAAAGGAGTTGGACACGACTGAGTGACTATTGCTGTGTGTCTGCATTTATATTCTCTCTCTCATACCTAGCTTTTGGGCTTGCTTTCTTTTGTCAGATGACTTCAGCTGGAAATAACAGGAAATCAGATTCAATTTGGCTTAAAGGATAGGGAAATGTATTATCTTACACAACAGAAAGTTCAGAGACAGGGTGTCTCCTGTGCATCAGAACTCTGGGTGTGCTGTGCTGCGATCCCTTGGCCTAGCAGCATGACGACCACAGCAGTTCCAGGCATCACTTCCAAAGATCTAGACAAAGAAAACGGCTAACTACCTCTTCTATGTGTCTCTTTCTTAAGAGTGAGAAAATGTTTCTCCAGCAATCTTCCCATCACATCATTATTGGTCAGGCCTGGGTCACATGCCCATTCCTAAATCAATCACTAGAAAAGGGAATAACTTACTTTAGCTTAATCATTTGGAGGTGGAATGATTTTTGGAGAGTGAACCACCTTGACTGTCATATCTGTTTATCTTAATCAGGCTTCCCAAATGTTTGTCTAGTTTTTTGTTTGTCTTGTCATGACTTTTGATTTCATGATCAAGACTTTGCTATTTGTTTCTGATGGATTATTTCTTTCTGCTACTTTATTTAGACTTACTGTATTGTTCATTTATTTACAAAGTTCTAAGGATTTGTTTTTAAACAAATTCACAAAAGGCTATAACATTGCCTCTTATTGCTATTTTAGCCACATCCGTTAGATTTTGATATGTATTTTTGTCATTGCTATTTGTCTTTAAATAATCTATAACTTTTGTTCTATTTTCTTCTTAGCTCAAGGTTTATTTAGATGAGTGTTTCACGCTATTTGCTTGCTTTATTTCCAAAGGGAATGAGCACTATCTTTTTTTGTTGTTATTTCCCACTTATATTGCACAGTGTGGTCTGCGTGAGTTTTTCTCACGTGAATGTCTTAAATGTATATGTGAAGACAATGCTTTCTTCTGTTTTTAAATACAATTTTAATGTTCTGTTAAAGTAATAAGACATAATTTGAATTATATAACAGAACACAAGGCATATAACAAGAAATAGCTGATTCTTGTCCCTTCCCTTGCATCTCCTCAGTCCTGTCCCCCAGAGGCAATCATTTTCAACAATTTCAACTGTATCATCTGTTAATTTATCTCCATATTTCCAAATAATACATTTGTAACTATTTCTTGATTTTAAATGTCAGATATTATTCACTTGATTTCCTCCTATAGGATAAGAAGACTATTTTTACTATACCATGGTCACTCAGTTCTCATTCTCCTTATCCAGTGCTCCAATATAATTTTATCACCATTGTATGACTACTGTTCATTATTGAGACAAATAGTATTTTCTGATTACATTTCTCCTCCTGAACAATCTTTTTTTTCCCTCTAGAGATAATTACTGCTTCATTTTCATCGTGTGTTTAGTTTTCTATGTGCTTATTGCTTACTAGGTACTGCACAAGAACTAGGTACTGCACAAGAACTAGGTACTACACAAGAACTAGGTATTACATAAGAACTAGGTACTACACAAGAACTAGGTACTACATAAGAACTAGGTACTACACAAGAACTAGGTACTACACAAGAACTAGGTACTACATAAGAACTAGGTACTACACAAGAACTAGGTACTACATAAGAACTAGGTACTACACAAGAACTAGGTACTACATAAGAACTAGGTACTACACAAGAACTAGGTACTACACAAGAACTAGGTACTACATAAGAACTAGGTACTACACAAGATGTGGATCAGGTATGATTTTGAAAATAAGGGGATAACTGGAAAACTCTGTAAAAGGAGAAGTTAGACTCTTAGAGCCTCTCTCATACCCAAGGGGAGTAGATGTTTCCAGGTCACTAGTTTTCCTTTTACCTTTGTTTAATTCTCAGGAGAAACTGAACTAGTCAGCAAGTATGAGTGAATTCAGGTGAACCAAGTGAATTTGAGGTGGAGCACCAGGGGCATCTGCTATTCCACCTGCACACCCTTTCTCAGACGCCCTGGCAAACTTGCTCCAGTCAAGTCAATCAAGAAATGGGAATACAGAAAATTCAGGGGAAGGAGGCCTTAACACAACAGCCATGCAGGGAGCCGTGCAAACAATCCAGACTAGTGTTGAAGAACAGCGATTTCCAGGAAGGACTTCTTGTTAAAGGAAAAAAAACAAAAGAAAGAGAAAAATTATTTGGAGCATTTGCCTGTGTAAGAAATAGCATTAAGTTGCCTCAGAAACTTTTTGAAAAATTGGGAAAAGCTAGTAAGCTTCATAAATTGAAGGATTTAACTTATTTGACTAATAGTTGTCCTACATAATTTTATTGATATAAATATTTGTATAATTTAAATAATCTGATGAAATTATGCTTTTTCAGCAAATGAAAAAGAAATTAAAGAATATTTAATCACAGTAGCCACCGGAAAACAGTAAACAGTAAACCAGAGACTAGTGGGGCAAATATCATAGATGATTTTAAATCTATACATATTCTTTACTTTTTTAATTATGAAAATATGATAATACATTTATAGGAGACTTAGAAAATGCAGAACAAGGTTGCATATAATTCCACTGTTCATTACAATTATGTTTTAAGTAGACAAATTAATATTTTCAGTAGCAGTTTCAATATCAAACTCTCAAAAATTAATAGAATGAATATATAGAAAAGTAGAAGAATATAGAAAACCTGAAAAGCTCTGTGAACCAACTCAACATAATGAAGATTTATACAATTTTCACACAAGAGTAGCATACAAATTCTATTCCATCTCCCGTATAGTATAAACTAAGGGACCTTGGAACATATCCAGGAAGATGGAACAAGGCACAGAAGTTTCATACTGTAAAGGTATTCACACACAGTCCGTCTTCTTATCATTGTGGAATCATGTTAGAAAGCAGTATCAAAAGATATTTGAAAGGAACCCACATATTTTCAAGTGCAATATGCATGTTCTTTGGTATTTAAAAAATGGGCTTCCCAGGTGGCGCTAGTGGTAAAGAACCCTGCAGGAGGCGTAAAAGGCATGGGTTCCATCCCACATCTTGTGTAGTACCTAGTTCTCCCAATTCTTGAACTCTTCCAGGAACTTTCAGGAAAATTGTTTTGCTTCTCAATAGCACTCGTCTCATTATGGAAATAAGATCAGTTCCCTGTAACTCGATTCTTTATAACAACGTGACCAAGATTTGTGGGCATCCCCACATATGTTGTGGTCATCCCCACGTTACATCAGAGATACTAAACAAAATACTGCTATTAAATGGTTGAATACTAAAAAGAGACCTTTGTACCTCTGTTTATCTTAATCAGACTTGTCCAAGTTCTAGTTCATTGATCTTTTCACAGAGTTAGCTTTTGATTGTTTGATCAAGTGTTTTCTTTTGTTTGCTTTTTATTTTGTACATTGAAATCTCCTTTATATTTGTAATGATTCTTAGCCATGAAGAATATTCTCTTTCTTATTTCTAAGTTTGTATTTTTTTATACCTGCAATAATAAGTTTATTATTTTATCAACTGAACAACCTTATCAATCCTCATCCCCCTCCTCAAAAAACACTTAGAAAACCCTTTGGGGAATAATTTATGGATAAGTTAAATAATAATATAAATCTCTCTTATTTTTGTAACATGGTGATTATAATAAACTGTATATTTTAATTTGACCCATCAATTTAAGAACCTCTATAAGAGCTCAACAAACATTCAATATAAAATGTTTTAAACCTACGTACGTAAAACCAGTAAGCTATGACATAAAAAAGTAGCACACATAGAAGTAAAGAACAAGATTTTCATAAAAGAGCAATAACAACTTTTTTACAAGGCTACTCTAAAAAATAAAGCTTGAATGTATATAATTTGCATTGGGTAATTGGTATCATCACTTGGGGCTGGCTAACAGGTTTTGTATGTATGTATTTTATAAATCTCATATTTTTCATTTTTTCAATCTCCATTTTGTCTTTTGAGTGATGTTTTGTGCTTGTTGTTTAAGGTTATGTATGAGTGATGTTAATGAGAGCATCTATCAGAAACACAGGAAGCATCAACCTTATCATTACCAGCGAACAGGTTAAAGTTGCTTCTTAACAAACACAAAAGGGAAGTCAGAAGAAGTGATTTAGAATTCTGAAGGAGAAAATTAGCTGTTTAAAAATATTTTAACACAGTAAAGCAATTTTCCTCCAGTTAAAAAAATTAAATTTTAAAAAATCATCACACATTAAAAAAAAAGTATTTTACATTGTTTGTGTTAGTCGCTAAGTCGTGTCCTACTCTTTTGGGATGCCGTGGACTGTAGCTCACCAGCCTCCTTTGTCCATGGGATTTCCCAGGCACAAATACTTGAGTGGGTTGCCATTTCCTTCTCCAGGGTAACTCTGTATTTTTTAATACTGTGTGCATGCAAGCTAAGTTGCTTGAGTCGTGTCCGACTCTTTGCAACCCTATGGACAGTAGCCCACCAGGCTCCTCTGTCCATGGGATTCTCCAGGCAAGAATACTGGAGTGGGTTGCCGTACCCTCCTCAGGGGCTCTTCACCCAGGGATGGAACCCATGCCTTTTACGCCTCCTGCAGGGTTCTTTACCACTAGCGCCATCTGGGAAGCCCATTTTTTAAATACTAAAGAACATGCATATTGCACTTGAAAATATGTGGGTTCCTTTCAAATATCTTTTGATATTGATTTCTAACATGATTCCACAATGATAAGAAGACAGACTGTGTGTGAATACCTTTACAGTATGAAACTTTTGTACCTTGTTCCATGTTTCCGGATATGTTCCAAGGTCCCTTATTTTTCACTATATGGGAGATGGAATAGAATTTGTATGCTACTCTTGTGTGAAAATTGTATAAATCTTCATTATGTTGAGTTGGTTCACAGAGCTTTTCAGGTTTTCTATATTCTTCTACTTTTCTATATATTCATTCTATTAATTTTTGAGAGTATGATATTGAAACTCCTACTAAAAATCTTAATTTGTGTACTTCAAAAATAATTGTAATAAACAGTAGAACTATATGAAAACTTGTTCTGCATTTTCCAAGTCTCCTATAAATGTATTATCATATTTTCATATTAAAATTTTTTCATATTTTTTTAAAAATAAAGAATATATATAGATTTTCATATTTTTCATATTTTTTTAAAAAAATAAAGAATATGTATAGATTTAAAATCATCTATGATATTTGCCCCACTAGTCTCTGGTTTACTGTTTACTGTTTTCCGGTGGCTACTGTGATTAAATATTCTTTAATTTCTTTTTCATTTGCTGAAAAAGCATAATTTCATCAGATTATTTAAATTATACAAGTATTTATATCAATAAAATTATGTAAGACAACTATTAGTCAAATAAGTTAAACCCTTCAATTTATGATTTTCACATATCCAATGAAAATCTCTGTCTTTTAATAAAGCACACCTTTGGTATCAAGTCTAAGAATTCTTTGCTTAGCAGTAGGCCCAAAAGACATTTCTTCTGTATTTTTGTAAAAGTTTTATTTTTTCACGTTTTGAAGTCCATCATCCATTTTGAGTTCATTTTTTTTTGAGGTATGAGGCTTAAATTGAGGGTTGTTTTTTTTTTTTTTTTGCTATGAATTACCAACTATCTATTAAAAAAGTCTTTCACCATTGAATTACTTTTGCACCTTTGTCGAAATCTGTTGGGCATATTTGTGCCATTCTGATGGAGATCAGCCCTGGGATTTCTTTGGAAGGAATGATGCGAAAGCTGAAACTCCAGTACTTTGGCCACCTCATGCGAAGAGTTGACTCATTGGAAAAGACTCTGATGCTGGGAGGGATTGGGGGCAGGAGGAGAAGGGGACGACAGAGGATGAGATGGCTGGATGGCATCACCGACTCGATGGACGTGAGTCTGAGTGAACTCCGGGAGTTGGTGATGGACAGGGAGGCCTGGCGTGCTGCGATTCATGGGGTCGCAAAGAGTGGGACACGACTGAGCGACTGATCTGATCTGATGGCTGATTTTCTGTTCTATTCCATTAGTCTTTGTGTGTACTCCTCTGCCAATCAAGTCTTACTGTAGATTTATTTTTCTCACTTTATTCTTTTTCAACATTATGTTTTTTTGTATTTATTTATCTTTTGGGAAAGATTGAAGGCAGGAGGAGAAGGGGATGACAGAAGATGAGATGGTTGGATGGCATCACCGACTCAATGGACATGGGTTTGGGTGAACTCCGGGAGCTGGTGATGGACAGGGAGGCCTGGCGTGCTGCGGTTCATGGGGTCGCAAAGAGTCGGACACGACTGAGCAACTGAACTGAACTAACTGAACTGAATTGCTTTACAGAACTTTGCTCTTTTCTGTCAAACCTCAACATGAATCTATTATTGTTCTTTGTCTGTCCATGTACATTTTAGAATAATATGGACTGTCTATACCTACAAAAATTCCTTGCTAAGATTTTGAGAGGAATTGTGTTAAACCAATATAATAGTTTGAGGAGAAATGGCTTTTTAAAGATGTTAAATTTTCTAATCCTTAAAACATGGTGTATCTCCCCATTTATTTATATTAAAATAGTTTCACTAGTATTATATAGTTTTCATCATATAAGTCCTGAACATATTTTGTTAGATTTGCACCTGTTATTTCTTTTCAGTGATTATAAATGAAGTTGCATTTTTAATTCCAGGCTCCACATGTTCATTGCTAAATATATAGAAAGAATAATTTTTTTACTCTTTACCTGTGTTCTGCAAACTTGCTGGATATTCATTTAGTAGCTTCCAGGAATTTTTTATGAATTCTTCAGATTTTCTAAATAGGTGATCATACCATGTACAAATAGGGATATTTTTATTTCTCTCATCCCAACCTGAAAGCCTTTTAATTTTATTTTCTTTATTAAACTGGCTAGAACTTTTAGCATTATGTTAAGAGGGGTGAGAGCAGACATCTTTGCCTTGTTTCCTCTCTTAGTGGGAAATCATGGAGTTTGAACTGTTAAGCATGATGTTAGGGTGATACTAACTTTCTAAAATGAACTGGCATGTGTCCCCTCACTGTCCGTATTCTGGAAGGGGTTGTAAAAAATTGGTGTTAATTCTTCTTTAAATGTTCAGCAGAATTCTCCAGTGAAATCATACAGGCCTGGAGATTTCTTTGGGGGGAGGTTTAAAATTATGAATGCAGGGACTTCCCTGGTGGTCCAGTGGTTGAGAATCTGCCCTTCAATGCCGGGGATGCAGGTTCAATCCCTGGTCAGGGAACTAAGATCCCACATGCTTCAAGGCATCTGAGCCTATGAGCTGCAACTAGAGCCCCAATGCCATGCCACAACTAAGACCCGCTGAATCCAAAAATAAATACATATATTTAAAAAATAAATAAATAAATAAAATTATGAATGCAATTTCCTTTAGAATTATAGGGTTATTCAGGTATCTATTTTAAGTGAATTGTGATAGTTTGTACTTTTCAAGGAATTGTTTCATTTTATCTAAGTTGTCAAATTTGTGTGTATAAAATTGTTTGTAGTACTTAAAAATTTTCCTTCTGATTTATGCAAGTTCTGTAGTGATAGCTCTTGTTTCACTCAGATATTGGTGATTTGTGTCTTCCTTTTTGATCAGTCTTGCTAGAGGTTTGTCAATTTTTTTTTAATATTCTCAATAAAGATCAATTTTCACTATTTTTTTGTTTCACTGATTTTCTCTGTTTTCATTGTTTTCTGCTCTTATTATTATTTAATTTCTTCTGCTTGCTTTGGATTTATTTTGCTCTTCTTTCTCTAGGTTCCTGAAGTAGGAGTTTAGATGACTGATTTGAGATTTTTTTCATTTTTTTAATCCAGTGGTAAATTTCTTTCTCAGTAGTATTTTAACTGTGTCCCATAAATTTTGATATGTTGCATTTTTATTTTCATTCATTTCAATGTATTTTTAATTTCTCTTAAGGTTTCCTCTTTGGCCCATGTATTGTTTGGAAATATCTTTTTTACTTTCCAAGTGTTTAGAGACTTTTTTTCTGTTTTCTTTTTGTTTTATTTCATTGTGTCTGGAAAACATACTCTTTATGATTTCAATTCTTTCAGGTTTGTTGAGTTTTTGTTTATTTCTTTTTGTTTTGTTTTTGCTCATGTTATGGTCCAGTTTGGTGTATATTCAATGGAGAGTTGAAAAGAAATGTGTGTTCCATTGTTACTGAGTGGTGTGTTCTATAAATACTGATTAAGTTCAATTCAGGTCAGTCGCTCAGTCGTGTCCGACTCTTTGTGACCCCATGAATTGCAGCATGCCAGGCCTCCCTGGCATCACCAACTCCCGGAGTTCACTGAGACTCACATCCATCAAGTCAGTGATGCCATCCAGCCATCTCATCCTCTGTCGTCCCCTTCTCCTCCTGCCCCCAATCCCTCCCAGCATCAGAGTCTTTTCCAATGAGTCAACTCTTCTCATGAGGTGGCCAAAGTACTGGAGTTTCAGCTTTAGCATCATTCCTTCCAAAGAAATCCCAGGGCGGATCTCCTTCAGAATGGACTGGTTGGATCTCCTTGCAGTCCAAGGGACTCTCAAGAGTCTTCTCCAACACCACAGTTCAAAAGCATTAATTCTTTGGTGCTCAGCCTTCTTCACAGTCCAACTCTCACACCCATACATGACCACAGGAAAAACTATAGCCTTGACTAGACGGACCTTTGTTGGCAAAGTAATGTCTCTGCTTTTGAATATGCTATCTATATTGGTCATAACTTTCCTTCCAAGGAGTAAGCGTCTTTTAATTTCATGGCTGCAGTCACCATCTGCAGTGATTTTGGAGCCCCCCAAAATAAAGTCTGACACTGTTTCCACTGTTTCCCCATCTATTTCCCATGAAGTGATGGGACCGGATGCCATGATCTTCGTTTTCTGAATGTTGAGCTTTAAGCCAACTTTTTCACTCTCCTCTTTCACTTTCATCAAGAGGCTTTTGAGTTCCTCTTCATTTTCTGCCATAAGGGTGGTGTCATCTGCATATCTGAGGTTATTGATATTTCTCCCGGCAATCTTGATTCCAGCTTGTGTTTCTTCCAATCCAGCATTTCTCATGATGTACTCTGCATATAAGTTAAATAAACAGGGTGACGATATACAGCCTTGACGTACTCCTTTTCCTATTTGGAACCAGTCTGTTGTTCCATGTCCAGTTCGAACTGTTGCTTCCTGACCTGCATACAAATTTCTCAAGAGGCAGGTCAGGTAGTCTGGGATTCCCATCTCTTTCAGAATTTTCCACAGTTTATTGTGATCCACACAGTCAAAGGCTTTGGCATAGTCAATAAAGCAGAAATAGATGCTTTTCTGGAACTCTCTTGCTTTTTCCATGATCCAGCAGATATTGGCAATTTGATCTTTGGTTCCTCTGCCTTTTCTAAAACCAGCTTGAGCATCAGGAAGTTCACGGTTCACCTATTGCTGAAGCCTGGCTTGGAAAATTTTGAGCATTACTTTACTAGCATGTGAGATGAGTGCAATTGTGCAGTAGTTTGAGCATTCTTTGGCATTGCCTTTCTTTGGGATTGGAATGAAAACTGACCTTTTCCAGTCCTGTGGCCACTGCTGAGTTTTCCAAATTTGCTGGCGTATTGAGTGCAGCACTTTCACAGCATCATCTTTCAGGATTTGAAATAGCTCAACTGGAATTCCATCACCTCCACTAGCTTTGTTTGTAGTGATGCTTTCTAAGGCCCACTTGACTTCACATTCCAGGATGTCTGGCTCTAGGTCAGTGATCACACCATCGTGATTATCTGGGTCATGAAGATCTTTTTTGTACAGTTCTTCTGTGTATTCTTGCCACCTCTTCTTAATATCTTTTGCTTCTGTTAGGTCCATACCATTTCTGTCCTTTATCGAGCCCATCTTTGCATGAAATGTCCCCTTGGTATCTCTAATTTTCTTAAAGAGATGTCTAGTCTTTCCCATTCTGTTGTTTTCCTCTATTTCTTTGCATTGATCGCTGAAGAAGGCTTTCTTATCTCTTCTTGCTATTCTTTGGAACTCTGCATTCAGATGCTTATATCTTTCCTTTTCTCCTTTGCTTTTTTGCTTCTCTTCTTTTCACAGCTATTTGTAAGGCCTCCCCAGACAGCAATTTTGCTTTTTCGCATTTCTTTTCCATGGGGATGGTCTTGATCCCTGTCTCCTGTACAATGTCACGAACCTCATTCCATAGTTCATCAGGCACTCAATCTACCAGATCTAGGCCCTTAAATCTATTTCTCACTTCCACTGTATAATCATAAGGGATTTGATTTAGGTCATACCTGAATGGTCTAGTGGTTTTCCCTACTTTCTTAAATTTCAGTCTGAATTTGGCAATAAGGAGTTTATGATCTGAGCTACAGTCAGCTTCTGGTCTTGTTTTTGCTGCCTCTATAGAGCTTCTCCATCTTTGGCTGCAAAGAATATAATCAGTCTGATTTCGGTGTTGACCATCTGGTGATGTCCATGTGTAGAGTCTTCTCTTGTGTTGTTGGAAGAGGGTGTTTGCTATGACCAGTGCATATTCTTGGCAAAACTCTATTAGTCTTTGCCCTGCTTCATTCCATAGATCCTGCTGGTTAATGTGTCATTGAGCCCTTCCATATCCATGTTGATTTTCTGTCTGGTTGATTTATCAGTTGTTGAGAGGTGTTGAAGCCTTCAACTGTAATTGTGGGTTTATCAAGTTCTCCTGGTCTCTCGTTGTTGCTTCACCTTTTGCAGCTCTGTTGCTTGCTGTATATTAATGTAGGGTCTTTTTGGTGGATTGATCCTTTTGTCATTATATCATATCCCTCTCTGTCTCTGGTAACTTTCTTAGCTCTGAAGTTTACTTTATCTGATGCTTTTGTGGGTAGTGTGAGGTTTTTCCTGTGATGTTGCTGGAGTGGAACATTTATTATCTGACTGTTTTGGGTCATGCTAAGCTGGTCCTTTCTAGTCCTTTGGCTAGAGAGAACATAGTTCTGTCAGGGCTTCGTTTTGGGCTGTGCTATCGATATTTCTGGGTCACTGGTTTTTCACTCAAAATTTGAGATATGTAACACCAAAAGAAAATCCAGGGAACACACCATTGTGTCATCCCTCAGAGCCTAAGATCTCTAATTGGTCTACATTTTTCTCTCCAGTTTTTAAGAATCTTATTTTTGTTTTATATACAATGTCCAGGATTTTTAGTTGTATGCAACAGGAGAAATAGGGACAAGTACCTTTTACCCATATTCTCAGAAGATGTCTGAAACTTTATATTTTTAATATACATATTTAAACTTATACTTTCTATTGAAACATAGAGTTAATCACAGTCTGTAGTTTCCTCCTGAAATGTTGGAGGGAAAAACACCTGACCAGAACCTCCATAGGAAAAGTCTCTATGTGTGTGATTTTTTTTCATTTATTTCCTTTTTCTGTGTTTTCTACACTTTCTATAAGTAGCATGTATCATTATAAATAACATTTGAAAGCACAATGTTCTGTGCACCTTATGTTACTATTATGAAGTAATAAAGCCCTGTTCATTTCTACATCATTTCTACCAGCAAAATAGAATTTTATAGGCCTTCTTTTTGCTCACAATGATAACAATAAAATGGCACGTTCTAATCTGAAAAATGCACTTTCATAAGTCTCAGAAAGAGATGAAAGAGATGTCCCCTCTCTCCTGCATGAACACAAGGGGCATTATCCTTCTGCATGATGAAGCTGGCTCAAAGAACCTAGTCTGATTTGTTGTTAAATTGAAGACTTTGATGAGAATATCAGAAGATCTAAAATTCATAATTCGATTTGGTTATCTTATTTCATAATGTGTTGCTGCTGCTGCTGCTAAGTCGCTTCAGTCGTGTCCGACTCTGTGCGACCCCATAGACGGTAGCCCACCAGAAATCCCCGTCCCTGGGATTCTCCAGGCAAGAACACTGGAGTGGGTTGCCATTTCCTTCTCCAATGCAAGAAAGTGAAAAGTAAAAATGAAGTCGCTCAGTCGTGTCCAACTCTTAGCGACCCCATGGACTATAGCCTACCAGGCTCCTCCATCCATGGGATTTTCCAGGCAAGAGTACTGGAGTGGGGTGCCATCGCCTTCTCCGCATAATGTGTTACTTGAGCAATAATGTAATTGACACCTCTGTATTCCTGTACAGAGTAAATACCTGTAAAACTGCTCTGTCAAATAAGAAGCGGTTCCTGCCACTTTCGCTTTCTCAGGCGTGTGTTTGGGGGAAAGAAGCCTGTGGTCTGCTAGATAGTCTCCTTCAACAAAGACACTGAGAGATTTACTTCAATTGATTAATAAATGACATTAAAAAACCCATGTGGGGCTGAAAGCTGAAGGCTGTTCTCTGTGCTGACAGACCCAAACACAGCAACAAAGGAAAGGGAGATAGACCATCATTCTGGGCCTGAGCAAGAGCCTGCTTGTCTCTGTGTTGTACTTCTTGCAGCTCAGAATAACTGTTTTGCTGAACTAAGCTGCAAAGCCAACACAAAGAGAGTAAGAAAAAATATACACAAATATATTGTTTAATCCTCTGTGGTCCAAGAACTTCAGGCAGATTCAATCTCTCAAGAAAGGGCCCAGGGCACTATCCTCTATGAAATATTAATTCTTTCATTTGCTGCCAGCAATCAAGTTAAAGGAATAGCTCTGAGCGCTATCTTCCCAGAATATGTGAGTTTTCTCTATGAAAATGAGGTCCACCTGGCAGCAGAGTGTGTTTCCTCATACTTCTAGTCTCCCAGAGGTAAGGAATTGGCTTTGTTTGGAAATGGGGAACTGTCCCCAGGAAGAGAAACAATAGGGTCATTGGTCTCGTGCATTGGAGAGCTCAGAGCATCTTTGTAAATGCTCTCTGAATCTGTGCTCTAAAACCCGAGCTGTAGGTGTAACAGGCATCCAAAGACAGACGTGTCAGTTCATATCTGGCACGCCTGGAGACTTCTAGCTTCTACTTGAGCAATATGAAACTGGACCTGAGTGTAGTCTCTCTTTTTTTCCTTCCTCCCTCCCTGTCTTTCTCATCTCGCCCCCCTTCCTTTGTTCCTTCTCTCTCTTTGAAGAAATATAAAAACAAGCCAGTCAAGAAGTGAGGAATAACTTGTGTACTGCAATACATTTTCAAGTCTTAGGAATAAGATAGATGGCCTCACTATGTGTTCTATAGGTTTGCAAAGTCACACGAGCACTCAATAGCCACAGTGTAGCTATAGACAGACATCTCGACTAATGCAAGATTGAATTTATATTTGAAAACCAGTTAATGTAATTCACTGTATTAATAGGGCCAAAAATATGATTATCTCAGTAGAGGCAGAAAAACCACTTGACAAAATCAACACCCATTAATTATTTTTAAAAAATAGTAAGTGGGAACAGGTGGGCTTCCCAGGTGGCTCAATGGTAAAGAATTTGCCTGTCAATGCAGTAGCTGCAGGAAATGTGGGTTTGATCCCTGGGTGAGGGAGGATCCCCTGGAGGAGGAAATGGTAACCCACTCCAGTATTCTTGCTGGGATATTCCCATGGACAGAGGAGCCTGGAAGGCTACAGTCCTTCACGACTGAATGGTGAAGCACGGACAAGAAGGAGCAGAAGAAAACTCTCTCACCCTGATGAAGGGCAATGTAAAGAACCCACGTTCAACAGCATTAATAGAGAAAGCCTGCATGCTTTCTCCCCAAGGCCAGAAGCAAGCTGAAGAGTCTGCTCGTACCGCTCTTTTAGCATAGTGCTGGAAGTCCTAGCTAGTGAAATAAGGTGATAAAGGAAACAATTTAAATGTACAGATGAAAATGAAGAAATAAAATTTTTTGTATTTGAAAATGACTGGATGGTTTGTATAAAAAAAATCCCGGGGAATCTATATTTCAAAACTCCTATAGCTAATGAGTGACTTTAACAAGTTTACAAATTCAATGTACAAAACTGTCCGTATTTCTATATACTAACTGAACCATCAGAACTTTATTTTTTAAAGTGTCACTTACAATAGCATGAAGAATATGACATATTTAGGTATACATTTGACAAAAGATGTGCAAGACACATATACTGAGGACTGCTAAGGGAAACTCAAGAAGACTTAAACAGAGAGCGCATGTGTTCATAGATCAAAGACGTGGAATTGTTAAGATGTCAATTCTCTCCAAACTGATCTATGGAATCAAAGTCCCAGCAGGCTTTTTTGAAAAAACGTTGACATGCTGTTTCTAAATTTATACGGAAGTGTAGCAATATTTGCATGGAAATGCAAAATCTATGTGGAAGAGCTTTTGAAATTTTGAAAACGGAGAACAAAGTTAAAGAGAGTGCAGACATATCATCATAAACATATGGCTGATTTATTTTTGATAAAGATGCCAAAGCAGTTCAATGAGGAAAGTATAATCTTTTCAACAAATGGTGCTGGAACAATTGATAACCAATGTGAAAATTAAACCTTTGTCCTTAACTCACACTGTATATAAAATGTACTTAAAATGGATCCTAAAAGCAAACTTATGGTTACCAAAAGAGAATGTAGGGGTAGGGAGGAATAAATCAGGAGCATGGGATTAACATACACAAACTACTATCTATAAGCTGGGCTTCCCAGGAGGTGCTAGTGGTAAAGAACCCTCCTGCCAATGCAGGAGACACAGGAGATGTGGGTTTGATCCCTGGGTGGGGAAGGTCCCCTGGAGGAGGGTATGACAACCCACTCCAGTATTCTTGCCTGGAGAATCCCATGGACAGAGGAGACTGGTGGGCTATGGTCCACAGGGTCGCAAAGTTACACGTGACTGAAGTGACTTAGCGAGAATGCATATATAAGAGAGATAACCAACAAAGACCTACTGTATAGCACAGGAAACTCAATATTCTGTGATAACCTGTGTGAGAAAAGAATGTGAAAAAGAACAGATATATGCATATGTACAACTGAGTCATTTTGCTATACACCTGAAACCAACACCACATTGTAAATCAACTATAATCCAATAAAATTTTTAAAAACATTTAAAAATGGATCTTATATCTAAATGTAAGATCTAAGCCTATAAAGCTTCGCGAAGAAAACAACAAAAAATCTTAATGACCTTAGATTTGGCAGAGATTTATTAAGTGGGATTAAAAAGCAATATATAAAAGAAAAAAAACTCAGAATAAACTGGTAAATTGGACTTCATAAAAATTTTAAGTGTTTGCTTTTCAAAAGACAATGAGAAAAAAAAAGGCAATGAGTGGTGATCATTTTGTGGTGTGTAGAAATACTGAACCACTGTGGCGCACCTGGAGCTACCACAGTCTCTAGGTCAATTATACTTCAGTAATAAAAATAAGAAAAGAAAAGAAGCACCAGACCTCACACACAGACAGACAAAAACCCGACAAATACGTACATGCAAATTCATTTGGACGATACCCCTCAAAAAGAGACAATGATAAGAAAATAAAATGATGAGTCAGATTGGGAGATAGCATTTCTAAAACATATCACCCTGTAAGGGACATATAGCTAGAATTTTTAAAAGCCGAAAGTTTTACCACTCAATAATAAGAAAATAAACAACCTAACTTTAAAATAGGAGCAAAACATTTGAATTAATACTTCATTAGGGCCCCAGGGGGATGAGGTATACTGTTATCACAGACTCTGACATCATATTCAGCGCCTGGATTCTCAAAAAGTATTTCTTCATGTGCGACACAAGGGTCTTTGCTTCCGTTCTGAGCGGTGGGGGCAGAGGACGGAGAAAAGGGCAACAGAAATGCTATCAGGATGGAGGCTACTGCGTTCTTGCCTCAGCCTCGGGTCAGTCCGAGACCTCTGACCCCAAGGGCCTGCCCAGCCTCTGACTGCCTGGGGCAAAGAGGGTCCTTGGCCTGTGCCACATTTAAAAGGTGACACCACCAGCTTGTTCAGGGCCCTGTTGCTCCACAGAGACGTTGGCCCTGCTGTTTTCCCCTCCAGGACGGAGCTGGGTTGGAGAGTCTGCCTGCCAGCAGCCCAGGGAACCCTCTGCTGGGCAGGAGTTGCTCCCTCTGTTGCTCCAGCAACCCCAGAACATAAGACTGCCTGCCTGCACCTCATTTTAACTAAATGCGACTGAAAGCAGAAGAAAACCAGTCAGATTGGCAAGGCAGCAAGCACATTAAATGTAAATCATAAACTCAGAAACCCAAACAGGTGGGCAGTGGAAGTCACACTCTTGGCTCTGGAGCCTGGTTTAGATTTGTCCCTGTTACCTAATTTACACTTTGACTTCTACAAAAAAAAAAAAAAAACAACAAACTTCATTAAAGAACATATACAGTTAGTAAATACACGAAAAGATGTTCCATATCATTAGTACATGGATGTTTATAGCAGCTTTATTGATAACTGCCAATCCTTGGAAACACTAAGGTATCCTTCAGTAGGTGAATGGTAAATAAACTGGTATATCTAGACAATGGAATCCTATTTAGGGCTAAAAAGAAATCTACTATCGAGTCATGAAAAGGCATGGAGGAATCTTAAAAGACACTGCTAAGTGAAAGAAGCCAGTTTGGAAGAGCCACGCAGTGCATGATTTCAACTACATGACATTCCGGAAGAGGTCAAACGATGGAAACAGTAAAAATATTAGCGGTCATCAGGTGTTGCAGAAGTGGACTGATGAATAGGCAGAGCAGCGAGGATTTGTAGGGCAGCGAAAATACCTGTATGTTACTATATTGATGGATACATTTGTCTAAAGCTGTAGAATGCACAGCACCAAGAATGCAGTCTAAGACAAACCTGGGATTTGGGGTGATTATGGTGCATCAGGCTTGTCAGTTTTAACAAACGGACCAGCAGGGGACGGCAGCAGCGAGAGAGGCCGCGCGTGCGCGGGGGCGGGAGGGGTATGCGGAATCCCTGCACCTTACCCTTTGCTGCGAGCCTAAAACCACTGTGCAAAAGAGTTTTTAAACACGAAACACACACACATACACCTGACCTGAAGGGTTCTAGAAAAGGTATTAAGAACTTTTTGTCCAAGCCCAGCACAAGGCTAATAAAGAATTCACAAAAAAAAAAAAGAAGAGAAGAAAGTAAATCTCAAAACAATGCATACAATATTAATCAATTTAATAAAAGTTCCAAGTGCGAAATGATTACAACTATAAAATAAAGGGGCGACACTTTGCTGTGCACCAGAGACTGAACACAACATTGTAAACCAACTATACTTTTGTATAAATAATAAAATTTTAAAAACAAAAAATAAAATAAAGGAAGTGATAAATACAAGATCAGGATTGTGGTTGATTGTCACCAGGAAAGAAGATAATGAAATCGGAAGGAACCCACACAGTGCTTCAAGGATAGTGGTAATATTCTATTTCCTCCACTGAACCAGGTACAAAAGTCTTCATTGCATCATTATTCTTTATACCGTCATTTATCTTTTCTAATTTTTTTAATCTACTCAATTAAAAAAAAAGAAAAAAGAAACATCATCTGCTTGTGACAAGCCAGGAGCAGTTGAAAATTACATCAAAGGTCTCATTAGTATTGGGATGGAATGAGGACGGAGAATTGCCCCACTGATCTGTGAAAATTCTGGGGTGATCTTCATGGTGGGACTAACTCAGTAAACTGAGATCAGCCTCCATAAGCACGTAACAGGCCCAGTGTTCCTCTTTTCCCAGTGATTCACACCTGTTCTAAGTATTTCATGGATCAGACTTCATGTGATTGAAATTTTCCAGAGGCTTAGTAGAAATTTCAGCGTAAAGAATGTGATCGCTTCATCCCACGTCCGCAGGGGCCTTCTTACTTTCCATACTGAGAGTGGGATCCTGTGGGAGCTGATGGCAATGGTGTGTATAGATGAGGGTCTCCATCTAGGTACAACTCAGTGGTAAGGGCAGTTAAGGAGAAGTTGGGGGCATGAGAATGGAAAGATTTGTGGGGTTAATGTGGAAGCTCCTTACAGACCTAACTCCAAAAGTCTGTATTTTACAGAGTGTTAAGTCTGGAAGTTCATCTAAACACATTTCATTTTCTTAATTTTCATTAGGGCTGGTCTAGACTTCTCTTCCTCTTCTGAGCCTGTGGGTTCTTTCGCGTCATATCACCTGCGAGGCTTACTGCCTCACTGCTTCTCCCCACACCCATATTCACCCCTCACTCCCACTGCATTCCCTGGGGCCACCTGCAAAAAAAATTTGTCTCTCAGATAATGGAAAATTTATTTTAAATGCTTATTTTAGCTTGAGAAGTACCCGCTCTGTCAGGCCTCTGTTGCTAATGTATCTGTTCTGACGTGTGGTTTTTGCACAGTTGAAGGGTCATGCTGACTCTCCTTCTGCCTTCAAGCAGGACTGCCTTCCCCCATTTCTGATGGCTCGTTTCATCTCTGAGTCACCAACTGAGGGCCTGGTGGGTGTCATGATGGGAAGGGGAGAGTAGTGTGGTCCCTGGGAAAAGAGGCCTGGGCCCTTCCATTGAGGAGATCTCAGTCCAACAGCACACGTTCAGAGGTAGGCATGTGGTTCCCATAAGGACTCCTGGAGCTGAAGAGAGATGCTGTGGCCTTCGTATTGCCCTTGTTCCTGACTCTTCTCAGGTTTCTCAGGCTATCAGATGCCTTCTGTCTCTAATTTCTTCGGGATCAGTGGCTTGAGCATTGGCCATGAGCCTGAGCCCTAACCTTACAGATAGGGCCCCTGGAAATTGACTTTCTTTTTTCCTCTGCTCTTTCCCAGGAGTCCCTCTTTGCCTTTTACTCAGATTTCCAATGAGACTGAATAGCTTTAGTTGTACTGTAGAAAAAGAGAGCTGAGGCCTGAGTCTAGAAAAATTTGTATACAAATTTGTCTGGGCTTTGGATGTTAGAAGCATGTGGCTGCTGCTGCTGCTAAGTCGCTTCAGTCATGTCTGACTCTGTGCGACCCCATAGATGGCAGCCCATCAGGCTCCCTCATCCCTGGGATTCTCCAGGAAAGAATACAACCAGGGGGCTAATCTCATATGTAATTTGGTGCCATTACCAATTGGACAGAAAGGAAGTCAAACCAGTCCATCCTATAGGAAATCAGCCCTGAATATTCACTGGCAGGACTGATGCTGATGCTCCAATACCTTGGCCACCTGATGTGAAGAGCCAACTTATTGGAAAAGACCGTGTTGCTGGGAAAGATGGAGGGCAGGAGGAGAAGGGGGCAGAAGAGGATGAGATGGTTAAATGGCATCATGGACTCAATGGACATGAGTTTGAGCAAATTCCAGAAGATAGTGAAGGACAGGGAAGCCTGGCGTGCTGCAGTCTGTGGGGTCACAAAGAGTCAGACACGACTGAGGGACTGAACAACCACCACCAATCTTCTTCTCCCTTCAGTCCTGCTCCAGTTTGGTTACTAGAAGCATGTAAGACTTGGAACAGGACAAGATAGGACACTTGAATTCTCACCGATGGTCTTGCTGTGACTTTCTGTGTAGCCTTCAAGCAATTTCCTGCCTCCTATCCCCAGTTATTTCATTGGTGACATAAACGATTGTTGCACTGATTTTGCCTAGAGTTTGTGAAGGCCGGTGGGAGAGCAGACTTTGAAACATGCTTTCCAACATGCTCTGAAAGGTCTCTGAGCTCTGCGGGGGAATTCACGAACAACTGGGAGGGTGATCATGTCATCCACACCCCTAAGGGTGCTGATGGTGCTGGAGCCAACCTGGTCAATCTGAAGGATGAAAGTCAATTGCAAAGTTGAAAATGGGCCCCAGATGCAGGCGATCAGACAGTTAGACTTACTTCCTCTTTTCTAATTTGAGGGGTTTCGTGTTGAAGAAAATCAGTGTGTTAGAAGCTGCAGGAGACCTAAACGCAGTTACCACGAAGCTAAGCTCTGTCCTCATGGCTGGAGTCTTCTACTTTTCTCCTGCTTTGCTCTGGGCAGCCCAGATGCTACTGGGTAAGTAAAATCTTGGAATTTGTGGAAATGGAGATATGTAGGACTTTAGGGAAAAGACCCAAAGGAAAGCAGCATGAACTAACTTCAGCACTCAGAAGCCAAGTTCAGGTGGGATATGGCTAGTGTATGGAAGTTTCGTGTGCGGGACTGAATGGCTCTTTCTGAATGGTATTTTTTTTCATCCTAAAAGTCCCCTTGACTATGATGCCCTCTTTGGCTACAATCTCAACTCTTTTCTTCCTTTTCTCAGATAAATCTTTTGAAAGAGTAGTCTGCATTTTTGCTTTCTCTGTTTCCCCACTTGTCACTCACTCTTAATGACCACAGTTTGGCTTCCGGTGGACTCAGTTTTGGCCAAAGTACAACAAACTCTATTCAGACACTTCACACTTTTAAAATCTTATCCTGCTGGACTTCTCTGCTGCATTGGGTACAGCTGATCACATATTTTTCCTCGGCAATCTCTATTCCCCTGTCTTCTCTTTGTACTTCATGTATCTCTCTTGGTCCCTGTGGTGGCTTTTCTTCTCTTTCCCTTAAAGACTGGCATTTTCTACAGTTGCCTCCTCGCCGCCTTAGTTTTTAATTTACAGTCTCCTTAGTGAACTTATTTGTCTAACTTTTACCAGCACAACTGTATAATTAAGAGTTCTAAGTGATGCATCACACCCTAATCATGTTTTTGAGTTTCACATTCAAACATCAAGCTTTGCACAAGACATAGCTACCTGCGTGTTTCAAGATATCTCAGCACAATACGACCAGAGTGGAGCTCATCGATCCTCTTGGTGCCTCCCGCTCCTAATTTCATCCTTCTGGTTTTTTGACTGCACTGTGTGGCTTGAGGGATCTCAGTTCCTTAACCAGGGGTTTAACCTGGGCCATGGCGGTGAAAGCCCGGGATCCTAGCCACTAGACCATTAGGGAAGTCCCCAAATTTCATTTTTCACTGTTTTATCTCAGTTAATGGTATCCATCCAGAAATCTGGGTCAAAAATTCAGAGATAATGTAGATTCCTCCCTCTCCTTCATCTTTTACACATGATCAGTTATCAAGTTTGGCAAAGTCTACCTTCTAAGTTGGTCCTAGACCCGGTCTCTTTCCTGAAACATGACTAATCGTATCTACTAGGAGAATCCCAGGGACAGGGGAGCCTGGTGGGCTGCCTTCTGTGGGGTTGCACAGAGTCGGACACGACTGAAGCGACTTAGAAGCAGCAGCAGCAGCAGCAGGACAAGCCCTCATCATTTCTGTCTTGTGCTAGTCCAACAACTTCCTAACTAATCTTCATATCTCAGCCTGGTGTCCTTGAAATAAATTCGGACTCTGCAGCCAGAGTAATTTCTAAAATTCAAGTCTGCCAGCCAAAGCTCCTTATCATGGCATTCAAGGTCCACAATAACTTGGCCTTGTTTCAACCTCTTCAACCTCTTCTCTCACCCTCTGGGCCTTGCAATAAATCCCAACCTGCTTATGTTTACCCGCCAAACTCTTATTTATCTCCAAAGTTTTGTTCATACTGCTACTTCTGCCTGAAATGAGTCCCGTCTCCCTGCCCCCGCCATTGCTCCCTGCTCCTCTCTCGCTTACAATCTTCTGGGCATCCCTAAAGACTCAGCTTAGGTGGCATCTTTACCAGGAAATCTTCCTTGAGCCCTCCTCTCTGCTTTGATGGCTGCCTGTGCAAATTCTTTCTTTTTACTTTCTTCCTCCTCTGAAACAATCTCTTCATATGCCTGTGCCAGCCACTGAACTGAGAGTTACTTGTAGGCAGGGACAATGCCTTTTTGTTTGATTTTTAAAACTGTATCTTATTTATCTTTGAATTCTCAGCACCCACATTTCCCCTACACAATAGTTTTGTTGAATTGTTTTATTGAACATACGGAAACAGGACTGGGTGACTGAATTATGACACAGCAGTGGTATTGTGGTGAGAACAGACTCAGAATCAGATGCTCTGGTTTCAAGCCACTCTTCTTTTATTTACTAGCTCTGTATCACTTGGAAAAGCCACTTTTCATATTTCTGAACTCGGTTTTCCTATCCATAAAATGAGAATAATAATACCTGTCACATAGTTTATTGAGTCAAAGTGCCTGGTAGCCTAACAACATTTTATTTTACAAAAAGAGATGAGGCTGTGTCCAGTTGACTGAAAGTGGAGGAACTGAAAAGAGGGTAGCAGGGTGAGGAAGAGGGCTGAGAGGGGATCGAAAGAAAGCACCTGCTGCTGATGTAATGAGGATTAGGAAGTAGAGACTGGCCTTGCTAAGAGAAGTTACCAGGTCAAAGAAGGGTACTGGGACTTTGCAAGTGAAAGGGAGCAAAAGCAAGTGGGACAGGAAAGAATTGAGAACATGTGAACGGCCATGGGCCCAGGAGAGGGAAAGAAGCATTAAGAGGGTCAAGAAGCAGTCACGGAGATGAGAGATTTACCTAGCCTGGGTCAGCCATGGAACTAAGAGGTAGGGTGAGGAAATGTGGTGGAAAAGCTATAACACTAAGTTTCAACCCCCAAGCAAAGAAAGAATTGTTTCATAGCTACCAGTACAGACTTGGAGTAGAGGGTCAGGGGTAGAGGGAAAGACACAGGATGGGCTTTACCGTTGCCAGGGAAGGTTCAAGGGACAGAGGACATTAAGGTAAAGGAGACTGAAAAAGGAAGACCTGAAAGGAGGAGCCAGGAAGGAGGTACTAAAAGCTAGTTAGTAGATGACATATTCAAGGATTAAGAGCAAAGTGAATCTGGGAAAAAGAAAATATGGAAGAAAGCCCCCAGGAAGGTCTGAGGACTAAAGTAGATCATGTCTGGACAACTAAGTAAAAAGAATACTGACTTTGGGCTCAGATGTACCTGACTTTCTTGCTATACTCCTTACTCTTTTTTAAAATTGGGGGTAAATGAATTGGCTTTTCAAAATCTGTTCATTTATTAATAAGATTTATAAAGTGGGGGTGAAATCGCATGCCCAGAAATCTTGTGAGATTAGTGAGATAAAGTGTGAATGTGCCTGGCAATGCCTGGCACATGGTAGACCCTCAACAAATGTTAGAATCTGATCTCCTTTCCCTCTTGTCCTGTGTCTGTCTGCTCTGGGATCCTCTTTGTCTTTGACATCTGGTTTCCTGCACCTGCAGCTGGATGTCATGCTGGTGAGCTCACCATTCTCTCCCCACCCCCTTCCTCAAACCCACAGTCCACTCACTGACTGCACCCGGGAGCCAGCGAATCAAGTCAAATGCGTCCCTCTTAGAGAGCCACATGGGTCTCTTGGGAAAAAAAAAAAAAAAGGTTTTGATGTCTTCTTACTCTATTTTAAAACGCGTGATTCCCCAAGGAGAGGGAGGAACCACTGTGGAGAGCCATTTCCTGTCCTCCTTCTCCAAGCTGCAGCATCATTTTCTGGTTCTTCTCCAACCATGCTCTCCGCAGCTGCCAGTTTTGAGGCACTCCAGTGCAAAGGACCAGCCAGCACCCAGGACAGCATGTGCCACCCTGAGGATGACTTGACGGACCCAAGGGAAGTCAGCTTCCAGGTCAAGGGCTACACTTTCAGTGAACCCGTCCACCTGACTGTGTCCTACGGTGAGGTCCTAGAAAGGACTGACCAGTGCAGGCAGCTCTTTCTCCCATTTCCCAAAGCTCTCCTTTCAGCCCCACAGCCCACTCAGGAAGGTACCCTCAGGAAACTGGCCATGGGAAGAGATACCATCTGCTCCATCTTCAGCCCTAGAAGCCAGGGTACCCTCTGTGCTAGACCCTAGAGAAGCTGTCCCACACTCCCAACCAGAGGGCAGGTGGCCTGGCCCCTCAGAGAAAGACTAGAGGGATCTACTGTGGGCAGATTGAGGGAGCTCCCAAGGGGCAGTAGGTCACACTCAGCTTTTGCCTTGGCCCACAGACTGGCTGATCCTCCAAAGCCCAGCCAAGCCTATATTCGAAGGAGACCCTCTGGTTCTGCGCTGCCTGGCCTGGCAAGACTGGCCACTGACCCAGGTCACCTTCTACCGAGACGGCGCAGCCCTTGGCCCCCCCGGACCTAGCAAGGAAATCTCCATCACTGTGGCGCAAAAGGCCGACAGCGGGCACTACCACTGCAGTGCTGTCCTCAGGAGCCCTGGTCCTGGGAGCCCAGAGACGGCGTCTCCTGTGGCTCTCACAGTTCACGGTAAGCACTATAGGCAGTGTCATCATGGTGGAGGCAGGTGGGGAAAGACAGAGGAACTACAAATGTCTTTCTCTGGAGATGGCAAGATCACCAAAGGCCTAAGCAGTAGGTTGCTGGCAGATGCCCCAGGTGGCCTTCAGGAGGAGCAGCATCTTAGCATTGCCCGTCCAAGCCCTTCAGCTTGACTCCAAGCTCAACATGTTTCCTTCTGCTCTGTCCTACAGCTCTGTGCTCCCCGATGTTCACTGACTGGATGTCTGGCTTACTGTCAGATTTGCCAATCTCTAGATCTTCTCTAGTCCTGTCTATTGAAGAGAGAGACAACTCGAAAGGTTCAAATGGAACTTTTCTAAGAGAAGTCCTTCCTGATCTAGAAATAGAGGAAGGAATGTGGGACCGGGGTTCTTTGCTTGCCGGGGGCTCATCTGAATGAATGGCTGAGCTCCTCTTTCTCACCTCTCTCTCCCCCAGAACTGTTTCGAGCCCCAGTTCTCAGAGTCACACCCTCAGCTGAGCCCCAAGAGGGGAAGCCAGTGACCCTGAGCTGTCAGACAAAGCTGCCCCTGCAGAGGTCATCCGCCCGCCTCCTCTTCTCCTTCTACAAGGACGGCAGGACAATGCGTAGCAGGGGTCCCTCTCCAGAATTCCAGATCCCCACCGTGTCAGAGGCACACTCTGGGTCCTACTGGTGTGAAGCAGCCACTGAGGACAATCAAGTTTGGAAACAGAGCCCCAAGCTGGAGATCAGGGTGCAGGGTGAGTTTGTGTGTGTGTGTGTGTGATGGGTGTGAAAAAGCAGGAAGGAAGGGGATAAGACAATTGGGTCCGTGAGCTAGGGTTTGGTGTAAGCAGGTTAAGAAAAGACACACAGGAGGCAAGAACAATAAGCCAGAGGCCCTGGTGGTGGGAAAAAAAGCACAGAGAGGCAACTTCTCCCTCAGACTGTGGTGTACAACTCACCAAACCAAGACCTGAGCCAGCAGCTACTGCCCTGTAGACTTGACACTCCCTTCATGAACTCTGGGTATTTGTAGCAACAGAGTTTCTAGAGTGAGGATGAAGTAGGCTGGAGTTTATATTCAATTCTAGGAATCTCAGTCAAGAAGGCTGCATTTGATCTGAAACATACCCATAGGAAGTGTCCAGGGTAGGGAGGGCACTCAAGTCATGTCATAAGGAAAATAATGGAAGGGATGGGAGAGGCTCATCTTGAAGAGGAGGTGACTCATGGGGCCAGCAGAGGCATCCTCAAAACACTGAAGGCTGGCACAGGATAAGGAATTACACTAATGTCAAGTACATTAGTGTAGAAAGCCATGGCAACCCACTCCAGTATTCCTGCCTGGAGAATCCCCATGGACAGAGGAGCCTGGCGGGCCACAGTCCATGGGGTGGCAAAGAGTCAGACACGACTGAAGAGACTTAGCATGCATGCATGTACAATCAGAGATTGACCTAGGACCAGTTACCTGTTGTACAACATGCCTGTTGGAAGGAATTCAATTAAAAGAGGAGGAACTGGCTAACATCCATAGCCCTTTTAATGATAAGGCCTCCCTGTGGAAGATTTTCAAGCAGAAGAAATGCAGATTTCTTCAGTTTGGAATTTGGACCAGAGTCCTCAAATTTTTGCTGCCACTGGGCTCCAAAGCTACTTTCAGAGAATAAGAAAGACTGACCAGGAGTATGAGGGTAGGACGAGAGTCAGACTTCACTCTGTCTGTGTCTCCTGCCCCCTAATCCAGGTCCCTCCAGGTCTGCTGCACCCACTACCTTGACTCCAGCTCCTCAGAAACCAGATGCTCCAGAAACTACTTCTACAAAGCCCCCTGGGCCACTGCCTCCACTTTCCACCCCTTCTTCTAAGGATCCAGACTCCTTTTCCCCTCTGCAAGGCCCAGACCCTCATCTGTATCACCAGATGGGTGTTCTCCTCAAGCAGATACAGGATATGAGAGTTCTCCTTGGTCACCTGGTCATAGAGCTGAGGGACTTGTCTAGCCACCTGAAGCTTGAGACCACAAAGGGTCCTACCAAACATGAATAAATAATTCACTTGCCATATTGCTTGACTACCCCCAATAAATCCAGTTTTTTTTTTCTAGTTTTCATCTTTCTGTTCTATACTTATGCATAAATGGTTTTACAGGTTGCCCCAGTGTTTTGTTAGAGCAGCAGAGATAGGTGAGTATAAATAAATTTGTACCAAGTTATACCTAGAGTTTAACTATAATTGTGTATTCTGTCTTAACATGAAGACATATCCTGCTTGATCTAGAGAGTTGCCTTCTGTGGCCCAGACCAGAATCTGGTGAATGAAAGAGAAGCAATGAGATAGATTTAATGCAGCAGTCTCAACCAAGGGCAATCTCTCTCCATCCTAGGGGACATTTGGCAATGTCTGGAGACATTTTTGGTTGTCACATGGTGGGGAGGGTGTGCTGCTGGTGTCTAGGGATGTTATTTAAACATCCAGTAATACACAGAACAGCCTTCCACAACAAAGGATTATCTCGTCCAAAATGGCGATAGTGCTGAAGTTGGGGAATCTCAGCTTCATGTAGGTGTTGGACTCTGAGATGAACTTTTGCCGCTCTTACTTAATTCTCTCCCGCTAGCCTTAATTCAGCAAATATTAATTACATGCTGGTGTTTTCTGGCCTCTGCTACATGCCCAAATTGATGCTATGTTAAATATACCTATAAAACAGTGTTTCTGTCTATAGAGGGTTTACGATTTGAGATGGAGGGATGGTAATACGCCTACCCATTAAGCAATTAAAGCAGGGCATATACAAATTCCCCAGAGGATCCTACTGAATTATCATGCTTGATCACAGAAATATGTGATAAAGCCTAACACTGCTGGGCTTCCCAGGTGGTAAAGAACTTGCCTGCCAATGCAGGAGACTTGGGTTCGATCCCTGGGTCACGAAGATCCCCTGGAGAAGGAAATGGTAACCCACTCCAGTATTCTTGCCTGGGAAATCCCATGGACAGAGGAGCCTGAAGCATTACAGTCCACAGGCTCACAAAGAGTCAAACGTGACCGAGTGACTAAACAACAAAAGCACTGCCAGAACAGCAATTATTTAATTCATCTCTGAAATATTTTTCTTTAAAAATATACATAAATTGATTTTGGTACCATAATAATACTTTTTTCTATGCTTGGACTGCTACTGTGCATTCTCAGCCAATGAGAGCTAGCTTGACATACTCTACAGTAACCTTTGGTCAGTGAGTTACCCTTCATTTTATGACCTCAGCCAGGGGGGACTCTACCATATTATCTTAAATCACGTTGTGTGAAGTTATTCAGTGAGTGGTTTTTTTCTGCTATTTATTCTGTGTGCAGTTTGGACCCACAGTGATTTACAACGATGTGTATTTGATTGTTCCAGAAATGCCACAAAGAAACAGAGGAATAGAATCACGTTGAATGTTAAAATTCAAGTTTTCTGGTGGTTCCTGTGTTCTGCTTAGTCACTGACTGACTTAGTCGTGTCTGACTCTTTGTGACCCCATGGACTATAGCCCGCCAGGCTCCTCTGTCCATGGAGATTCTCCAGGCAAGAATACTGGAGTGGGTTGCCATGCCCTCCTCCGTGGTGGTTCCTGCTAAGTCGCTTCAGTCGTGTCCGACTCTGTGCGACCCCATAGACAGCCGCCCACCAGGCTTCCCTGTCCCTGGGATTCTCCAGGCAAGAACACTGGAGTGGGTTGGCATTTCCTTCTCCAAGCAAGTGAAAAGTCAAAGTGAAGTCGCTCAGTCCTGTCTGACTCTTAGAGACCCCATGGACTGCAGCCTACCAGGCTCCTCCGTCCATGGGATTTTCCAGGCAAGAGTACTGGAGTGGGGTGCCATTGCCTTCTAAAATGCCAGTTTTATGGTGATTCCTATCATCTACCAGGGGAAAGATCAAGAAGCAAATGAAAATTGGTAAAAGTCCACAAATATCACTGTAGCATGAGAGGATGGATTAACAAGTGTATGAGTGGGAGTTGCAAGAAATGATGACCAGAAATATGTCATTTGGGAGATGACCAAAGTAGAAGCTCAGGTGCCAATGGACCACGCTGAATGTACCTTCAAAGGTTCTGTGTTATAGCCATTCTACACGGAATTGATTTCACCTAGTGGTACCACATTCATAAATGCATCCTGCAAGCCTGCGCTAAATAAGGAGCCATGTACAGATAATAAAAGCTCTCAGAGAAAAAATAAGGAAGAAATGGGTGTAGCTGGCTAAGTGTCTTTTGTACTCCTCATCCATGTGTCAATGTGGACCTTTATCATCACACTGCATTTTAATTTTTTTACTATCTTATTTCTAGTCACTAAAAGGTGAGCTCTTGGAGGACTTCTTGAGCTCTCTGTTCCACATTGACTCATTGGTGTCTAGTTTAATGAGGGATGTTTAAACTTTCAGTGAATTGTGGATCATCGAACTGAATTGGGTGTCAGCATAATAAGGGAAGCATTGTGAAGAAGATGGGAATTAACTATACCTTAAAGGATGAGTAGGACATCTAGTATCAGCAAAATGTCCAGGTTCTCCCCTAGAGGACCCAGATTAGGTCAAGAACTGGATGCCTCAGGGAGAGAAACTGCTATCACCAGGGATAAGAAAGGCAAGAACAGAAAAGAAGGCGTGGAGGGAGAGAGCTTTTACCTGTCCTCATCTGTCTGTCCAGCCTGGGGAAATTGGAAAAAGGCTGGCAAAGAGGAACTGTTATACTAGATTGGGTTTATGGCCTGTGCAGTGTAGGATTCTGTAAACCAAAGAGGCCTTAATGCAGCTGCACCGGATGTTATCTCTGAAATAAACGTTAGATACCAAGCACACCTGTTGTCTTGTAAAGCTGAATACTTTTCACTTTATAACCCAGAACTTCATGCCTGAGTATACATACTGACTAGTATATATACATGTGTACCAGAAGATATGTACCATAGTGTTCATAATAGCACTATTTGTAAAATCACAACTTTGAATTCAATTCAGTTGTCCAACAGAAAAATGGATAAGTTGTGCTATCTTCACAGAACAGAATACTATACAACAGAATAAATGAACCATAGCTACAATGCAGCAGCATAAAAGAATATTAGGAATATTAATATTCAGTGAAAAAAAAAGTCCTAGAAGATACCATATGGTGTGATGTCCTTTCTACAAAGGAATATATTGTTTAGCCATTCATTCATACACGTGATAAAGTTTTTTAAAAAAGCACAAAAAAGGAAACACCATGGTCAGGATAGTAGTTACCTCTGGAGCTAATGGGAGACCACTGAGGAGGACCACACAGGTAAATATAAATTATTAATCAAAAAAATCTTCTTGGAGTAGGAATTTAGAAATATATATATATATAAAAATCTCTAAATCATCTTCAGATTCCTTTATGTTATCTGCTTTTGTCTTTTCTTACAGGTAATAAGAAGCCAAGTTTATTACCTACAGTGTGAAGTAGTTCTTTTTCGATCTCCAAGTAATCTCAACTTGCTAAAGACTGCCCCTGGTATACTGTTAGAATTGCTGGATTTGGTAAACCTTTTTTTGTTGAGCTTAAAGACATGACTATAGATGTTTCACACATTTTCCCAGCCAGACAAGACAGCTAATTTTTGTCAGTACTGAAGTACCTTCATTTAATGGGTATTTATATGTACAGTACTGTGCAAATTGTTATAAGAAAAAAAATTTAACATGAACTCTGCTTTAAAAAGAGAGTTCAGTGGAAGTTTATGAAGAAAATCTGGCTTCATCCAGGTTTGTAGTTGCATTTTAAGAGACTTTTTGTATAATTGTGGATATTCTTTGATGCTACATGAGAACTCAACAAGGATAGTTTTTAAACATTGAGTTGCATTATGGAATCTGAAGCCATATCAACATGTATTTCTTTGTTTTTGGCTGCGGTGTCTTTGTTGCTGCATTAGGACTTTCTCCGGTTGTGGCGAGCAGGGGCTACTCTCTAGTTGCATTGCAGTGGCTTCTCTTTGCTGCAGAGCTCTAGTTCTAGGATGTGCAGGCTTCAGGAGTTGTGGTGCATGGGCTTAGTTGCCTTGTGGCATATGGGACTTCCCTGGACCAGGGATTGAATCCTTGTCCCCTGCCTTGGCAGATGAATTCTTAACCACTGACCACTAGGGAAGCCCTCAACAAACATTTCTTACTCTGCTGCAATAAAATTCAAAAAATAAAATCCAATGAATTTTTTTTGTACTTTAAACAGATTTTTCATTCTTGTGTTGGCAGTTGAAAATACTTGTTCACAAAGTTATAGAGATCTTTTAAATGTTGATAGCATCTCATTATATACAATATTTTAAAAATCAGATTCAGTATTAACAGAAAAGTCTTTAATTACTGGGAGACTGTCAAGCTCATGATAACAAATGCAAGTTTTTCTAAAGCTCTAATTTGCATTTGAAATCTGGAATTTCACGATTGGCAACAATTACTGTCAGATGTTTTCCTTGAAGTGACAGTCTCACTTTGTTCACTTTTAAGAAAATGTCTGAGAAATACCCAAGTCTGAATGACTACAGTTTTTCAGTCATTTTTTTAATTAAAAATGGTATTCCAAGAAAAAGGGTAGCTGGTTCAACTCAGAACTCAGTTGTGTAAGAGCTTTCCCTGAAGACAGTCATTGTATTTCAGTATGGAACAGAAGTGCATACTTCCTATTTCAGCACACAAAATATTTTAAGAGATGTGTACTTTGAGCTCAAAATGTAACAAAGTTATTTTTTAAATGATTTCATCAAGGTTTTGTTCTGTTTTCTTACTGTGAGCGCACAACATGACGGTGAAAAATACAGTTTGGTGCCGCTGCCTTCAACTATGCTTCAGATCTAACGGTTTTATCCCCCACTGTTTTGTGCCATCTATGCAAGTGTCAACCTAATGAAACAGGCAAGAGACCTCTTAGTAGGGTGTGAAGCTAGTGGTAAAGAACCCACCTGACAATGCAGGAGATGTAAGAGATGTGTATTCGATTCCTGGGTTGGGACGATCCCCTGGAGGAGGAAATGGCAACCCACTCCCATATTCTTGCCTGGAGAATCTCATGGACAGAGGAGCCTGGTGGGCTACAGTCCATGGGGTCACAAAGAATTGGACATGGCTGAAGTGACTCAGCACACAAACATAATTTTGACTTTTCAGATCCCTTAAAGGGTCACTGGAACCCCCAGGTATCTCTAGACCAAACTGAGAATTACTGAACTAGATCATTCTTAAGGCCCAGCCTGACATTACCCTCAAAAATCTCAATATTTACACATTTCTAAAAAGAAGAACCCATTTACTTTTTGATTCCTTAATCAGTTCTCTAGGTATAATAAAATAATTTTGACCTCAACCTCAGCTCAGTCATTTTAATGCTTCTAATTGGACACTTTTTAAGAGTCTAAGTTGGTTATACTACATGTTTCTTTTTTCCTTTGTACATCTGTGAGAAGACGCAACAACTTCTGCATAGCAGTGAAAATAATCAAGAATGAAAAGGCAACCTATGAAGTGGAAGGAAATATTTGCAAACCCTATAGCTGATAAGGGATTAATATCCAAAATATATAAGAAGCATGAACAACTTAGCAGCAAAATCCCAAATAACTTGATTAAAAAATGGATGAAGAATCTGAATAGGCATTTCTCAAAAAAAGATGTACAGATGGCCAATAGGTATATTAAAAGGTGCTCAATGTCACTAATTATCAGGAAAAAGCAAATTAAACCACAGTGAGATACCACCTCACACCTATCCGAAAGACTAGTATCAAAAAGAAGATAATAGGTGTTGCAAGGCTGTGGAGGAAAGGGAACCCTTGTGCACATTGTGGGGAATGTAAATTGGTGCAGCCACTATGGAGAACATTACGGAGGTTCCTCAATATTTAAAAATAGAACTGCCTAATGAACAAGAGTCCCACTTCTGTGTATTAGTCAGCTAAGTCCTGTCTGACTCTTTGCCACCCCATGAACTGTAGCATGCCAGGCTCCTCTGTCCATAGAACTCTCCAGGCAAGAACACTGGAGTGGGTTACCTTTCCTTCTCCAAGGGTTCTTCCTGACCCAGGGATGGAACCCTAGTCTCTAGCATTGCAAATAGTGGGTAGTTGGCCATTTTTTTAATGGAGGGGGTGGCATTTGAGCAGTAACTTGGCAACATGGGATCAAATCACTAGCTCCCTAGGGACGTGCATGCAAAGCAGCAGGAAGAGCAAGTGCAAAGGTTCTGGGGTGCACATGTGCTGGGCACCTGGAGGGGACACATGCAAGTGGAGCTGGTGGAGAGGAAGGAATGGGTCAGACTTAATTCAGGCCACACCGTGAGGCCTCCTGGATGTACTCAGAAAGCAAAAGGGATACCAGGGGTTCTGAGCATGATCGGCCGAGGCCTGAAGGGGCCTCAGAAGTATCTGCGAGCTGGGGGTAGGGCTCGAGCTCGCCGCGGGGCCGGGGTAGGTGCTGGCTTCTCAGTTCTCCCTCCAGGACACTTTGAGGCTGTGCACAAACTCGAGATCGAAGGGCTGCGAGGTGTTGAACCTGGAGAAGCCCAGGATGTTGGAGGAGTCCTCCACCACCAGGTGTAGAAAGTCCATGGTGACTTTCTACCATGGGGAAGTCCATGGTGACTTTCTACCATGGGGAAGTCCATGGTGACGAGGATGTACTTGAAAACGCTGAGGTCATTCCCAGCCTCAAGATGGTACTGAGAATGAGGTGGGAGATGGATGCGTTGGTGTCGATGAGGATGGTGGACACTTTTGTCATTGTGGAACTCCTTGAGCAGCGGGGTGGGGTCCCAGCTGTCGTCCAGCATCCTCATGGACAGAGTCTCCTTGGAGATGAGGAAGCCACGCACCAGTTCCTCCAATCGCAGCAAGCATTCGGCCCTGAGATGAGCACTCGCAGATGAGGCTGGCTGAAGGGTAGTTGAAAAACTTGGGGATCCGGGAGATGGCCAGGCTGGTGTCCTTGTTATTGGGGTACAGGCTGCCAGACACAAAGCGGAGGTACTGAAGGTGGGACATCTCCTCGGGACCCACCTTGATGTGGGGGATCTCCTCTCCACAGATTTGGCTCACTGTGGAGACAGAAGTGGGGCTGGAGGAGGGTCCCAGGACAGACACGGCCCCCTTGGGCAGGATCTGACACATGGTGTCCGTGGCCCTCTACTGGCTGCCCTGCTGCAGCCCAAAGATGTCTACTTCCACAGGGGCCTTGGCTGGGACTTCGATGATCCTGTTGATCTGCTCCCGGGCCAGGGTTAGGGTCAGGGTCAGACATTCACTGTGGCCCCACACAGTCTGGTCGTCCAGGATGGCAGCCCTGCGTGGTGATGAGAGCACCTGGCAGGTGGGGCTGGCCAAGGCAACAATCAGCAGCAGCAGCAGAGCTCAGCTGGAATCTTCCTCCCCTCCTCCCCGGGGACACAGCTGCTGTCGCCCCCACTCGCCACAGATCCTGGTGGGATGGAGGGCTGGGATTCCTCAAGGCCTGAGGATCAACAAGGGGGAGATGCTCTGGAGCTGGGTGGTGGGGCTGGGGCCAGGGTGAGGGTAGTCCACAGGGCCCCCTCCCCTGCCTCCGGTGGTGGTCCCCAGCTAATCCAAAACAGGGGGCTCCCAGGGAGCAGGGAGGAAGGAGAGGTGGAAGAGGAGAGGGAAAGCCAGGAAGGGGAGGAATAGGAAAGGAGAAAATGGAGGAGGGAAGGGGAGAGTAGAGAGGGGGAAGGCGCGAATGGAGGGGAAGGAGGGAGGGATATATATATATATCCCTAAGTGAAAAGGGAAATCAGTATCTCAAGAGATATCTGCATTCCCATGTTCATTGTAGCATTATTCACAGTAGCCAAAATATGAAAATAACCTAAATGTCAACAAGTGAATGGATAATTAAAATGTATCTAAGATACGTTGTATGTACTACACATATATGTAATGGAATATTATTCAGCCTTAAGAAAAGAAACTCTTGCCATTCACAATATGGATGAACTTAGAAGACACTGTGCCGAGTGAAATAAGCCAGACAAGAGGGACAAATATTGCATGATCTCATTTATGTGTGAAGAAGATGCCCTGAAGGAGGACAAGGCAACCCATTCCAAAATTCTTGCCTGGAGAATACCCTCGGACAGAGGAGCCTGGCGGGCCGCAGTCCATAGGGTTGCAAGGAGTCGGACATGACTGAGTGACTTAGCATGCATGCATGCATTTTTGTGTGGAATCTGATAGCGCCAAACTCGTAGAAGCAAAGAGTAGAATGGTGGTTTTCAGAGGCTCAGGCAGAGAGAAGAGAAAGTGAGTATGAGGAATCAGCTCACTAGATTATGGAGGCTGAAAAGTCCCATGATCTGCCATCTGCAAACTGGAGGCCTAGGAAAGGGAAATTGAGTCTGAATCCAAAGGCCCGAGAGCCGGGGGAATTGATGATGTAAATTCCAGTTCAAGGGTCAGAGAAGATGAGGTGAGATGTCTCAGCACAATCACTGAGGCAGGAAAAAAGGGGAGGGGGGGGCAAATTCCTCTTAACTCTGGCTTTTATTCTAAAAGAGAAATATCTAAAACTCAATAGCATATATGTAAATTAATAATACTAAACATTTCTCAAATGTAAATATACGCATGTATGAAGGATTAGAAAGTAGTTTACACAGTGGGTGTTCGTGTGGAGCAGAGAAGAACAGAAGTATGAGTGAAAAGTGAAAAATTAAGTCACCCAGTTGTCTCCAGTTCTTTGCGACCCCATGGACTGTGGCCTGCCAGGCTCCTCTATTCATGGAATTCTCCAGGCAAGAATACTGTAGTGTGTAGCCATTCTGTTCTCCAGGGGATTACCAAAGAACTAACGCTTCTGAATTGTGTGCTGGAGGATTCTTGAGAGTCCCTTGACAGCAAGGAGATCAAACAAGTCAATCCTAAAGGAAATCAACCCTGAATATTCATTGGTAGGACTGATGCTGAAGCTGAAGCCCCAATACTTTGGCCACCTAATTCAAAGAGCTGACTCGTTGGAAAAGATCCTGAGGCTGGAAGAGATTGAGGGCAAGAGGAGAAGGGGGCGGCAGAGGATGAGATGGTTAGATAGCATCACTGACTCAATGGGCATGAGTTTGAACAAACTCCGGGAGATAGTGAAGGACAGGGAAGTCTGGTGTGCTGCAGTTCTTGGGGTCACAAACAGTTGGACATGACTTAGACAATGAACAGCAACAACTGGAGTGTGTAGCTGCTCCCCTTGAGGGATTAAACCCAGGTCTCCTGCACTGCAGGTAGATTCTTTACCATCTGAGCTACCAGGGAAGCCCCAGTGTGAATAAAGATAAAAAATAAAACGAGAGAGGAGACTTGAAAAGACTAATGATGACGGTCTGCTATGAGCATGAAAAAACCGATTTTAGAGTTGAGACAGATTTCTATTCAAATTCCAGTTCTAGCGCCACAGGAAACATATGTAAAATGGAGATGATAATTCCTCCTTAAAGTCCCCTTGCAGGAATTAAAGTAATATGGTCTTTCCTGATGGTCCACGGCTAAGACTCTGAGCTCCCAACGCAAGGGGCCTGGTTCGATCCCTGGTCAGGGAACTAGATCCCACATGCTGCAGCTAAGACTTGGCACAGCCAAATAAATAAATATTTTTAATAAATAAATAAAGTAATATCTGTGAGGCACATGGTGTTGTGCCTGCTACATGCTCAGGGCTGCAGCACCCACTGAAATAAGCTGTGTCTCCATTGATACCAACAGCAGCAGCATCCCACTGTCATCACTGAAAGCGTCTTATTTCTCAGAATTCTTAGCAGATAATGGTATATCTTGTCCAGAAGTGATGTCGTGATAGGCTTCACAGAATTGCTCAGGTAATAAATGATCATTGCTAATTTTCTCTGCATAGTAAAGGTGTGCATAGTAAAGAATTAGAAATTCTTCAGGAAAAAGTCCTGGATGGAGAAGAAGATCCAATTTAGGAAAGTGCAGAAGAAAGCCTGGAATGAAGAAATGCTGGGTGGGAGATTCTTCAAGCCAAAACTTGAGCGCTATATGATATGAACCCTACGGGTAATTCTAGAGATTTTCAGGGAAGATTGTACACCTCATGAATTTTGAGTGTAATCAAGTTTTTTCGTGGAATCTGGGGGAAGAGGCTGAGATCTGTATTCTGAGTGATAGGAAGAGAAAATAGAGTCAACTTGGGTAGATTTAGGGAAGAGCTGAGGGGTGCATTACATTCTTATCATAAAGGTGGTGGCCTGGTACAGATTGTGGATGATGTGCGGAGGCTCACGTTGGCCCCGGATGAGGCATCAGGCATGTTGGGAGAAGCTGGGAACACTGCCTAGCTGGGCCCTCCTAAAGCGGGCAGTTTATAGTCTCTGTTCCTGGTGTCTCGTCCTCTCCTCCCCCCACTCCTGAACACCTTATCAATTACCTCCCTGGTTTTCAGACCCATATAATTCTATCTCTCTTCTATCAAAACGTGTTCTCAAAGCAGGATCTGAAGTGACCAGCTTAATTTAAAGGATCAATCGCATTTCCCTAAGGGGCATCTGCATTTTTAACAAAGGCTAGCATATTAAGAGAAACTACGAGGAAATTCTTAGAGTGAAACTTTGGGCATCAGCAAGGAAGGGGGGAAGAGACCGTCTTAAACCCTGACAGGGTTTGATCATCTATCTCCTTCCTGCCAGAGTTCCAAAGGAAGGAGGTACCCTAGTACTAAACAGTCACAGATGAGGACCGAACACTGTCCAAGGAGACATACTATCAGGTTGGAAAATTCATTAAGTATTTACAGGAGAATTCAGGTTCCCCACTGCTTAGGGTATGATCACACGGCTGAAAAGCACAAGAAGTAGAGGCGAGAGGTCAGGTCTGAGAAGCTTCCGAGGGGTTGATGCAGTGACTTTTCTAACACAGGTAAGGATTATTAGAACTGGGGCATGGCTGGGGACAGAGAGAAGGAAGGAAAGCCAAGTGAGTGGATATGTTATAGAGAAGATCTTTGGGATAGGTGGGAAGGAAGGGTTTTCTAATTTTTGAGGTTTAAGTTTCCAGGAAAGGAGATAGAAAGAGGAAACAAATAAACATTTCTCCTCTTGACTGTGACACTGTAAGACAGTGACACAGAAGGTGGTTGATGAATCATACTCTTCTGTCTATTCACCCAGGGAAGGACGTGACTTCCAGGTATACAGAACCCGATGTCAATCTCACTTCCCACCAATGCCTATCACTGGGAAGTGAGCAGAATAATCCAGGGTGGATCTATTTTTTAAAAAATATTTTTATTTATTTATTTGGCTGCACTGGGTCTTCGTTGGGGCACAAGTGATCTTTAGTTGCAGCAAAGTGAAGTGAAAATGTTAGTCGCTCAGTCATGTCCAACTCCTTGTGACCCCATGGAATTCTCCAGGCAAGAATATTGGAGTGGGCAGCCATTTCCTTCTCCAGGGGATCTTCCCCATCCAGGGATAGAACCCAGGTCTCCCACATTGCAGGCAGATTCTTTACCATCTCAGCCACTTAGGTTGTAGTAAGCAGGATCTAATTCCCCAACCAAGGATCGAATCCAGGCCACCTGCTTTGGGAGTATGGAGTTTTATCCACTGGACTACCAAGGAAGTCCCTGTCCTGTGTGGATCCTGAGGACATGAAGATGTCTTTCTCATTTGAGGCTTATGGGACCTTCCTGGATAGGAAAGGAGTGAGATGGGAGTGGGATGTTGCTGGGAGCCTGAAGGTGGCAGGCAGAGCCTGGGGTTCTATGTGGCTTTCTTGGGCTGCAAAGGGAACAAAGGCTTTCTCTACAGGAGGTGGGGCTGGCCTGAGATGTGAGGTGGTTTAGGCGTAGCAGGTGGGACAGTGTCTGGTGCTGGGGCATCTGAGAGTTGACACATATCCAGCCTGTCTCCTGCTCCCTCCAGTCCACCGTGTTCAGAAATGAGGAATGACTGGGAGAAGCAGCGATGTCTCCCAGGGCTCAGTGGTCAGCACTGGTCACTGGTCTCTGTTTCTTCTCCCATCCCATGTCAGGGCATCTCCGTTGCTCTGCAGCTGCTGCTGGTAGATCCACCATGTGGGAGCTAACAGTCCTTCTGCTCCTGGGTGAGTCCTCAGTGAGGCAACACTGGCCTAAGAACTTTAGGTATGGGGAAGAGTGGGAGTCAGGGTGTATATGTGTGTTTGGGGGGATATTCAGTCCTCAGTTTGTTATCTATTTTTGGAGAGGAAAAGAGGAAAGGGTCTTTCTCAGAGTTGAGGGAACTAAAGGCAGAAGAAAAACACGTCTTGGGATTTGTTGAATCTTTCCTATGGTCAAGAGAGGCCCCCTTTTCCTTTCATTGCCAACATTCTCCTTCTTCTTTCTTGTTTTGTAGTTCCAAGCAGTGGACAAGCTGGTGAGTCTTACACATCCCTCATCCCAATTTTCTGTGACTTCTACTCCAACCATCCCAAGTGACCTGCCTGGGTACTCTCCACTTCTTAGCTGTTCCAGGGTAGCGTCTCTTCTCATGGCTTCTCAATCCCTGTGACTCAGTTTGCCAGCAGGCCTGGCACTTAGACATGGGTGCTCACCAAGGGACTAGTTGATAGCCCAGTGTGGTCTCTCCTCTCCCAGAGACGGACTAGTAACCTGGGTCCTGGAAACTGGCATTTTCTGATATTTTCTAACCTGAGATCTCATCCTTGGGCACCTCACCTTGATTCTCTTTTTCACATTGCTGCCTCCCATACCCTCTCCCCCAGCTACTCCAGAGAAGCCCATATTGTCTCTGCACCCACCCTGGACCACAATCTTCAAAGGGGAAAAGGTAACCTTGCGGTGTGATGGGTACCACCCGCTGCTCCTGGAGCTTCGACCCATTAGCACTCTCTGGTATTTGGGCCACCTACTCCTGCCTTCTTATAAGAAGAGCATCGAGGTGCACACGCCAGGGGTGTATAGATGCCAGACACGCGGAGCACCCGTCAGTGACCCCATCCACCTCTCTGTATCTAATGGTGAGCGTCTGAACACCGGAGGGGCAGCGCACACGTCCCCTGGCAAGGCTGCCCCTCCTGTGGGAGAGGACACGGGGCCACTCTGATTGGGGTAGGAAGAGAGGGGTTATACTGAGTCTGCCTGGCACTATGTGAGAGATGCAGTAAGGCTTGCATAGCCTCAAAGGTCCCTTTACCATCCTGCCAGTGGACAGTAAATAAACATTTCTGTTCATTTACTAGCTCAGAAGAGAAGAGAGTCTAAGGACCTGGGATACTGAATACTTTTGAGAAAGAGGGTTGGGCAGGAAGGGAAAGGGCAGGGCAAAGCAGGAAAAGTGAGGTTCCCTGGACAGGTTGCCTGCAACTGGGGGATTACTCTTGTTTGAACAGAGTGATGCTTCTTTGTGCCTCCCATTAGTAAAATAGGGACAATAAGAGTGTCCATCTGTTCGGTTATTGTGAAGATTAAAAATGAATTATGAGAGGTTGTCAAAGAAAAAAGCAGATGAACAAAGCACTTTTATTACACACACACACACACGAGTCAAGAAGAAACTAATTTTCTGGGAAGACATAAAGAGCTTCCAAACAGAATAAGAGAAGTAACAGTAATTTGTTCATTAGGGCACAGGATTGGCTACTTTGTAGGGAATATTTTGTCATTTTAGCCTGGTAGGGTATATTTTCTATTCAGAATTTAAAAGGTTATCACTCAATGTTCAGATTAGCATTTACACTTCATACCCATTTGTTGCTCAGTCTCTAAGTCACATCAGACTACTTGCAACCCCATGTGACTGCAGCACGCCAGGCTTCCCTGTCCTTCACTATCTCCCAGAGTTTGCTCAAACTCATGTCGATTGAGTCAGTAGTGCTATCTAACTGTCTCATCTTCTGCCGCCTGCTTCTCCTCTTCCCCTTAATCTTTCCCAGCATCAAGGTCTTTGCCAATGAGACAGCTCTTCGAATTAGGTGGTGGCCAAAGTATTGGAGCTTCAACTTCAGCAGCAGTCCTTCCAATGAATATTCAGTGTTGATTTCTTTTAGGACTGACCGGTTTGATCTCCTTGCAGTCCTAAGGACTCTCAAGAGTCTTCTCCAACACAATTCGAAAGCATCAATTCTTCGGTGCTCAGCCTTCTTTATGGTCCAACTCTCATCCACACTCCATGGTTTCTTGTTTGGAAACTGATAGCAAGCACAGATAAGATACTGAATATGATAGACAGTAGTTACTGCTTGCAGAACCGAGAGTACCATAGAGATCGTGGCTATTACTTGCAGAATTTTTTCTCCATGTAAAACACCTAAAGTGGCATTTAGCAGTACTTTGGCCACCTCATGCGAAGAATTGACTCATTGGAAAAGACTCCGATGCTGGGAGGGATTGGGGGCAGGAGGAAAAGGGGACGACAGAGGATGAGATGGCTGGATGGCATCACCGACTAGATGGACGTGAGTCTGAGTGAACTCTGGGAGTTGGTGATGGACAGGGAGGCCTGGCATGCTGCGATTCATGGGGTCGCAAAGAGTCAGACACGACTGAGTGACTGAACTGAACTGAACTGAGGGCTGTGTAAACGTTAGCTAGTATGATGATGAGGTAAATAAGGGTACCGCAGAAGGTGCCTAAGGCTGTCCTCGGGGGGTGGGAGGCCCTCAGGTATGTTTTCTGGAGGAGATAAGATCTAAGTTCAGACCTGCAGGATAATAGGCCTCAACTAAAGTAGGTGAAGAGGTCTTCTTGGCATGTACTAAGGCTCTGGGCAGTGCCAGTTCTCCCAGCAGTACAGTATGGATGGAATTAGCCTGCATTGTAAGGCGGAAAAGGAGACACGGGGCAGGGGAGAATCCTGAGATGGTGCTGAAAAGGTAAGCAGGGGCCGGGTCAGGAAGGCCTTGATGCCATCTTAAGGCGTTTAAACTGGATTCTGACGGACACTACTCTTTGAGGCTGGAACTAAGTCTCAGCCATCAATACCTAAGGTTGGCCTTCCCCTTCCCCTTGCCACTCACCATCTGAGGCTCCTGGGGTGTCCAGGAAGGGAGAAGGGGATTGGTGGGGGGAAAGGGGTAGGAAGAAGCGAGCAGGGAGGTGGAGAAGAATGGGTCACCCCAAGGGCTGGACTTTCTCTTGGAATCAGGCTGTTTGTGCTGACTGTCGTAGACTGGCTGATCCTGCAAGTGCCCTATGCTGCGGTGTTCGAGGGCGAGCCACTGGTCATGCGCTGTCGCGGCTGGTACGATAAGATCGTCTATAAACTTCACTACTACCACGATGGCCAACCCGTGCGCTACTTCCACTCCAGCGCCAACTACACGGTACCCCAGGCCCGCGCCAGCGACAGCGGGCACTACCAGTGCTCCGGCACCATGCGCATTCCCGTGGAAAGCGCGCCCATGTTCTCCGCCAAGGTGGCCGTAACCGTGCAAGGTGGGGGAGACGGGGCCGGGGAGGGAGACAAACAAGCCTTGGGAAATTCTGGGACAGAAACCCGGCGGGGAAATGAAGGGGCGAGAGTTATAGTAGCTGGCAAGCTGGGGATTTCTCTGCGGGACCACGAGCACGTTCTCCTCTCCTTCTTAGTGTGAAGTCGCACTTGATCTTTAAGCCTGGGTGGGGGCAGGGGTCCTGGCTTCTTTCTCTGGGTAGGCACCCATGTAGGGGGAAGCTCTCTCCGCAGCCCCAGCCAGAATGACAGTGGCAGTAAATGGGATCACGGTGGGACTGGGGCGAGGGAACTGCTTCCAGGCGTCCTGAGACCCCTTCTAGGCTGAAGGATCAGAGCTGGATGTCAGTCGGGGAATGACTCGAGGCGTCTGACTTGGTGCCGCTCCATTCAAGCTTTCCCCTTCCCTCGTGGACTCGTCTCCCACATTTTCAAAGACTTTCCTCCCTTCAAGTGTACACACAATCTCCTCCCTGGTGGGTTAGAGGTCCTCGTGGGAAACCGGAGCGGGAGAGGGGTCGTGGGACTACAAAGCTGGGCCCGGTTCCCTGGGACCCTTGCGCCAGCCTAAAGTGCACCTTTGGCCACTGGGCCCCCGCTTCCGCAGAGCTGTTCCAGGCGCCCGTGCTGAGGGTGATAGGCCGGGTGGAGGCTCGCGGCGGGGCCTTCGGAGGAGTGGTCTTGCGCTGCGAGACGCGCCTGCATCCGCAGAAGCGCGACACGCCGCTACAGTTCGCCTTCTACAAGTACAGTCGCCCCGTGCGCCGCTACGACTGGGATGCGGAGTACACGGTCCCCGAGCCGGAGGTCGAGGAGCTGGAATCGTACTGGTGCGAGGCGGCTACAGCCACCCGCAGCGTCCGGAAACGCAGCCCATGGCTGCAACTCCCGGGCCGCGGTGAGTGACGGCCCTTCCCGAAGCCTTCCGGGCGGGCAGCCCCGGCCGCCCAGCCTCCGCCCACGCCTTCCGGAAACGCCCGTCACTCCCCACCCGCTCTCCTGCCCCGCCGTCCGGCTCCACCGCCTCCCACACCCCTGCCTCCCTCACCCCTCCAGCTCATTTCCCGCTTCCTCGACGTCCCCACTCGCCTCCCCAGCCCGGCCCGTCCTTCAGTCCTTCGCCCCCTTTTCCCGCCTCAGGCCATGAGAGAATGATTTCAGCCGAGCGTTTCTCTGTGTGCTGTGTTCGCAGGTTCTCCCTTGGACTTGGCGTCCACCACCGCCCCGGACCCCGGTAACCAGCCGCTTTCCTTCAGAAAGCCCCCGGTGTCCAGATCGGTCCCGTCGGTCCCCTCCGTCCCTAATGTCACCTCAGCGGGGCCGCAGTTCCCCGCGGGCGGAGCCCCCACCGCTGGGCCACCAGCGTGTGCGCCACCGACACCCTTGCAACAAACCGCTGGCGCCCTAAAACCCGACGTGGCGCTTCTGCTCCGAGAAATGCAGCTGCTCCAAGGCCTCCTCAGCCGGGTGGTCCTGGAATTAAAGGAGACACAGCCTTTGCCAGGGCACACAGTCGAGACCCCCACTTCCCACTCGGCTGTGAGTCAGGGAACCCCTGAGACCACTACGGTGGAGAGCTGAGGGAGGGGGTGGCTACAGTCCCCTCTCCAGGCACATCCACCTCTGGTTTCTCCTGCTCCCGTCACGTGGAGACCTTCCTAAGCCACCTCTGTTTCATCCCTGTGTTTCGCTGTGGTTTATAAAGTGTGGTAGCTGACACGTCAATCTCACCCTGCACATCTGAGCAGTTTGTAACCCCAAGGCCTTCCCTCTCATCTCTTCCTTCGCCTCACAGATTTCAGTAGGGAAGTAGAAATCTGCTATTTACTGCTTTGAGGTTGACTTTTGGAAGTGGATTTAGTCATCCTTAGCTTTTCATGTAAACCCACACAACGCATATTTCAGCACAAGGTTATTTTGGTACTAAACTCTTTGGCACATTTAAGGGTCAATAATTACAACCCTAATTATTCATCATGAATTGAACGTTAAAATTTAAAAGGTTTTCAGTTCTGTTTCTGATGAGTTTATACCTTCAAAGTCCTGTGTTATAGTTTTAGAGACAGAAAGGGATTTGTGTGGGTCTCCCGTTCCAGGTTAAGGGTGAGTGTACACTTAGAGCCACCCAGATGCACCTCCCACACCAGCATAGCCTGACAGACTCTGATGGGCTCTGGTGGCAGCAGGCAGGCCCTGCTCATTTTAGCCTAAATTAAACAACTGCATCGAGAAATCTCTTTGAAGAAAGTTTAAGACAAATTCTCAAAATTGCTGTATTCTAGTTTTTGCCAGTTTCTTCTATAAGAGCCATTCCAACACTAAGACACAGTTCAGTCTTTATAAGTTCCTCATCTGCCTACTAAAACTATGAGATCTCAGCAGAGCTGGTGTGAATTATTTCCAGGAGAATTCTTTCTCATTAGGCCTACCTATACCTTCATCAGTTAACCTTTACTGTTAAGGCTTAGAACTGATAACAACTCTACCCTCCCACCCTTCTAGTCTATAGGTATTCAGTCACAATGCAATTTCCCTTTCTTTTTGAGTGATTAATCAGTATCACATTAACATCCTTCATCTTTTTCTTCTTCTTACCTTCTTACTTTCTTCAAGTATTATCTTCACCATGTTATTACTACAAAGTCACTGAAATTATATAAGAAGAGAGGCAGGTGGGTTCACACATATATTACAGTGCAATGTGATAAGTGCTTCTGTGAAACACTAGGAATTCAGTGGAGGAAACTGAATCTTGAAGGAGAGCAAGATTTCACCAAGTGAAGATGGGAAAATATTGAGGAGTGGGGGATGCAGGCTGAGGATGCAAAAGCAGAGACATGGAAGACCATAGTGTGTTTGTAGAGTTGCAAATAATTAAAAGTGGCTGGAGAATTATATGTGTTTATGTGTGTGTGTATGGCAGGGTAGGGTATATTTTAGGCAGAAGGTGGCAGGAGATGAACATGGGGAAGTAGAAAGGGTTCAGAACATGGAAGTCTTGTTAAAAGGTTCTTAAACCTGTTGGAAAATTGGGATGGATATGCGGAAACATTCTTTATGGAGGGCATAAATAAACCTCACTGGAGGAGAAGCTAATTTAAAATTACGAAAGAGCAATCAAATAAACTGATCTCAGCGGCCACTTGCTTATCCCTTGAGAAGGTATGTTCAGGCACTATAATCCAGTGTTGGGCTTCTGGTCTTTGTGCCTCTGCTTTTCAGCTTTCTATGCAGGCTTAGCTCACTTCCCAGAATCTTCTCTTGGCATGCCTTCCCTGGCTAACCCGACTCTATTTCAGTGGGCCCATTGTGATTTTGTTCCCCTGATGTTTCTGCTGTCTCTTTATCCAGATAGAAAATGAGTAGCATTAGGGTTATGACTAGCATTGATTACCTAATCAAAGAATCTCACCCATTAAAAAAAAGTCAGTTGATATGTATAACTGATTCACTTTGCTGCATAGCAGAAATGAACACAACATTGTAAAGCAATTATACTTCAATAATAAGTAATTTTAAAATATCAGTTGATCATTTCTTAAGGGAGTGAAATGGTGAAATAGCCATTCAAAAGAGCATTTTATCTCTTTACTATCTCCTCATTCACAGCAGCCACAATATCTTCCTTCCTGCCACCTACCTCCATTTAAGGCCAGGGATGTGGGGGATGGGAAAGAATAAGATTTATGGGTTAGAATGAAATCATTCATGATGCAACTTCTCTATTTATGTTGTGTGGCAAGGGAAGGAGTAACTTTTATGCCTTTTAGTCTCCATGTCTTTAAGCCCCCCGAATCTCCTTGATCTTCCCCTACAAGATCTATTAATGATCTCCCAGGAAGACCTGCACTAAGGAAATACTGAGAAACGTCAGACAGGCAGCTTACTGGCCATGCTCCTCTGGGTGGGGCGCAGGGCGCTGAGTCCTCATCCAGCTTCATCAGGTTCCAACATGCTTTTAGGGAAACAGAAGGCTGGCTAGCTAGCCCAGGCTACCCAAGGAGAATCTCAAGCTCATTCTCAAGCAGCAAGGGTAGCAACAGAATGCTGGAGAAACCTGGGGAGGAAGCCACTGCTCTCTGGCTCTCTGATCACTTCTGTGTCTCAGTCTCAGGCCTTGACTGTAAACCTGTGAGTGTCCATACCAGATACCAAACAAGGAACCCGGAAGTCCTCCATCAGACAGCAGAAACGGTCCTGGCAAGTTTCCTTTGGATCTCAGCCTCCCTCTCTCATACTGTCCTCCCTGAGTCTAAGTTTCTCATCTGGACTTGACTCTGTGGAAGGAAGGAACTCAACTCTGGGTTCCACACTTAATGACTTTTTTCCTAAGAGAGTGAATCAAATCCTCTAGGTTCAAGTCCAAACTCCCTATCATGACATGGAGCAGTCACACAGACCACTTGCTCTCTCCCCATGGAGCCTCTTTCATGCCTCTGTGCCTCTGCATATACTTTTGCGTCATCAACTCTGTTGGTGAGGCATGGGCTGTACAGGCCTTCTGAGTTCAAGCTCTCTCATCGGGAAAAAGAGGGAAATAAGAGTAACCTTAAAGAGGTTAAAGCGTCTGCCTGGAATACGGGAGACCCGGGTTCAATCCCTGGGTCGGGAAAATCCCCTGAAGAAGGAAATGGCAACCCACTCCAGTACTCTTGCCTGGAGAATCCCATGGAGAGAGGAGCCTGGTAGGCTATAATTCATGGGGTCGCAAAGAGTTGGACACCACTGAGCGACTTCACTTTCACTTTCACTTAGAGAGGGAAAGACAAATAAACAGATTTTTTTCATTACTAAAGGTTCTAAGTCAGGGGATGCTAAGGTGCTTAGAAGCACAGAGGAGGAGCACCAAGCCCAGCATGGAGGCTCACAAGTCACTTTCCAGAGAGATGACGTCTGCCAGTGCCTATTGATGAACTATTAGGTTATTTCCAAACTTCTGTTGTTTTAGATTATGCTGCAATGAAGATTCTCACACTTAGATCTTTAGACACATATTTGAATATATCTGTAGGGCAAACTCCTAGCGTTAAGTAGAATTGTTAAAGAAAATGAGTCCTTTTAAATTTTAATAGATATTGTCAAATTATGTCTGAGAGAGCTTGTTTCTCTTACCCTGGTCAGGAGAGTACATCATTGCAGTTATATATTTCTTTTAAAAAATTAATTCATATAGTTTTGGTTGCACTGAGCCTTTGGTACTTCGCGAGGGCTTTCTCTCGCAGCAGCAAGTGGGGGCGGCTGCTCTTCAGTTGGGCACCGGCTTCTTGTTGCAGTGGCTTCTCTTGTTGCAGAGCGCAGGCTCTCGTTGCGGGCTTCAGTACATGCAGCTCATAGGCTCTAGAGCTCGGGCTCTGTAGTTGTGGCTCAAAGGCTTAGTTGCTCAACAGCATGTAGAATCTTATCAGACCAAAGATCAAACCCATGTCCCTTGCATTGGCGGGTGGATTCTTATTTATTGTACCACGAGGGAAGTCCTATATTTCTTAATAAACCCAGAGAAACTCTTGACCCCTAATCTTCTGTTGAATTCCCCCAGTTGAATCCTGGCAACATTACTAACTTTGTGCTGTGCAACAACTCAGCAGTGCAATCCTTGCAGAGTCAATGTCCCTGTTTGTAGTTCTAACCCACCCATCGTCTGAATTCTTGTTAACTGGGCTGCAGTTAACTAAGAGAATGTACTCTTGACTATATTTCCTTAATAAATGTGAACTTTCTGCTAAGTAGAGCTCTTATTCCAAGCCAGATCATCCTAGTTCTCCACCCAGTTCCCAAGGTGTACTGCAGTTTGCCCGTGTTAGTTTAGTTTATTCCCCAGTCACTATATCTGCACTACACCCTCGAAGATAATTGGTTTCAATGCTTAACATTCTAATTATAATAAGAGGCCTCATATAACTGTACATCCCTGATTCAGCTAACATCTGAGGCTAAAGAACTGGTATACTTAAGTCTTTTTCAGTTCAAAGGAGCTGATGTGGGAGATGACCACTCTCCCGTTTCTTTACAGTAAATATGCTCTTAATGTAGAATGTTAAGTTGTAGTAGCCAAGCTAATTAACTCTGGACCTAGAGGTGGCAGAGTATAGAGGTTAAGAACCCCGGCCAGCAGTTAATAGACTTGGGTTCAAACATCACCCTCACTACTTACCATCTGGGTCACAAAGGGTAAGACACAACTTAGCGACAACAGCAAGACTTGGGCAAGAGATTTTCTCCCTGAAGTTGTATTTCCTTATCTGCAAAGCACAGTAATAATAGCATCTTCCTTACAGAATTGCTAGAAGGATTCAATGAGGTTATCCAAGTAACATACTTGATAGAAGCTATTATCACATTATCACTGTAGTTCACAGCATCTAAAATGACATTGACCATAGGATGCACCATTGAGCAGAACATTAAGGAAGGAAATTGTGGCCAAATAGCCACACAATGTCTTTTAGGCTTAATTAGAAATAGAAAATTTTTAAATTTTTTATTTTTAAATTCAAATTTCACTCTTGAAAGTGAAAGTGTTAGTTGCCAATCATGTCTGACTCTTTATGACCCCATGGACGGTAGCCCGCCATGGTCCTTTGTCCATGGAACTCTCCAGGCAAGAATACTGGAGTAGCTATTCCTTTCTCCAGGAGATCTTCCCGACCCAGGGGTTAAACCCAGGTCTCCTGTGTTGCAGGCAGACTCTTTACCATCTGAGCCACTAGGGAAGTCCTATAATCACTCTTCAGTTCAGTTCAGTCGCTCAATCGTGTTTGACTCATTGCGACCCCATGAATTGCAGCACGCCAGGCCTTTCTGTCCATCACCAACTCCCGGAGTTCACTCAAACTCACGTCCATCGAGTCGGTGATGCCATCCAGCCATCTCATCCTCTGTCATCCCCTCTCCGCCTGCCACCAGTCCCTCCCAGCATCAGAGTCTTTTCCAATGAGTCAACTCTTCGCATGAGGTGGCCAAAGTACTGGAGTTTCAGCTTTAGCATCATTACTTCCAATGAACACCCAGGACTGATCTCCTTTAGAATGGGATGGTTGGATCTCTTTGCAGTCCAAGGGACTCTCAAGAGTCTTCTCCAGCACCACATTTCAAAAGCATCAATTCTTCGGTGCTCAGCCTTCTTCACAGTCCAACTCTCACATCCATACATGACCACTGGAAAAACCATAGCCTTGACTAGATGGACCTTTGTTGGCAAAGGTCTGCTTTTGAATATGCTATCTATATTGGTCATAACTTTCCTTCCAAGGAGTAAGTGTCTTTTAATTTCATGGCTGCAGTCACCATCTGCAGTGATTCTGGAGCCCCAAAAAAATAAAGTCTGACACTGTTTCCACTGTTTCCCTATCTATTTCCCATGAGGTGATGGGACCAGATGCCATGATCTTAGTTTTCTGAATGTTGAGCTTTAAGCCAACTTTTCACTCTCCTCTTTCACTTTCATCAAGAGGCTTTTCAGTTCCTCTTCACTTTCTGCCATAAGGGTGGTGTCTTCTGCGTATCTGAGGTTATTGATATTTCTCCCAGCAATCTTGATTCCAGCTTGTGCTTCTTCCAGCCCAGGATTTCTCATGATGTACTCTGCATAGAAGTTAAATAAGCAGGGTGACAATATACAGCCTTGACGTACTCCTTTTCCTATTTGGAACCAGTCTGTTGTTCCATGTCCAGTTCTAACTGTTGCTTCCTGACCTGCATATAGGTTTCTCAAGAGTCAGGTCAGGTGGTCTGGTATTCCCATCTCTTTCAGAATTTTCCACAGTTTATATCACTCTTACGTATGCATAAAAAGGACAACATAAAGGAAATATATAAATTGGGTGAGGTATTCCTAAAACTATTCACTTTCAGAGTTTGACTTCTCTAAATCACTTTCCCCACTCATATTTATCAAAGATTTTTTTCCCATTCTTGCAACGTGCTCTTTCCTATGAAGAGCATTAGTAATGCAGCATTCCTTAAAAGAAGCCATAACAAGAGTAACACTCATCATTGCCAGACTTGTAAGCTGGTTTTGCAATCATCGTGAGTTAACTTACTTTTGACTTCAGCTGTGGGAGGCCTGGTTTTGAGCCCTGGGGCGGGAAGATCCCCTGGAGAAGGGAATGGCTACCCACTCTAGTATTCTTGTCTGGAAAATTCCATGGACAGAGGAGCCTGGTGGGCTACAGTCCATGGGGTCACAAAGAGTCAGACACGACTGAGTGACTAACACTTTCACTTTCAGGAATGTGGCTAAACATGTCTGATACATCACCCATTCCACTTCTCACAACCTATGAACGTTTCACTGTCATCTCTAGAAATTTCTCCCAAGATGCTCATACCAGTTCTTAAATTTTGAAACCAGTACTTTCATGTTCGTGTTTATTTAAGCAGTGCAAACTATGACACGATGACAGTCATAAGATGCATTGTAGTTCCAGAGACATTAAAAGTAGTTTGAACAAAATTATCTCTTAGAATTAATGAAATACAAAATGCATCCTAAAAGCAAATTTCAATATGTCTAGAAAAAAAGTTACACATGACCCTACGTGTAGCCTGAGACTAAAGATGGACTTTTTCTTCAGTTGAAGAGGAAGTCCTCAAAAATCTGAAAGGAATTTAAAAGCTGTTTAGTTCAACCAAGAAACCACTTATTAAGATTCTAAACTTCTCCTGCCATGTGGCCACATTTGACTTCCTGTGAGTATGCGGTCCTCGTTGCCTCCCAAGGACGATTCACTTTATATTAGGAGGAGTGGGCATGCTCAGTTGTGTCTGACTCTTTGGACCTCATGGGCAGTAGCCTGCCAGGCTCCTCTGTCATGGAATTTTCCAGGTGAGAATACTGGAGTGGGTTGCCATTTCCTACTCCCAGGGATCTTCCTAACCCAGGGATCAAACCTATATCTCTTGGGTCTCCTGCATTGGCAGGTGGGTTCTTTACCACTGCCTGGGATAGCTCTGGCAATTGGAAAGTTCTTCCTATGGGTAATGAGCAAAATGATTTTGTTATAGCTTCTACTCACCGTGCCTCCTAGAGTTACACACAACAGATCTAATTCCTCATCCTCTTGTTAGGCCTTTGGATGTTTAAAGACGCTGCTTAAGTCATGCTTAGTTTTCTTAAAGATAGACTCTGTTTGTTTCAGTGTTTTCAACTGTTCTTAATTTAGAATTCCTTCCCCATCCTGGCTTTTCTGGGCACATCTCTGTATTTGATTTAAAATGTGGGACCCATAACTGACTGGGTGTGTCCAGGGAGAAAAAGGCAGGAAGGCAGAATTTTATTTTTATTTTTTTACAATTAAGCAATTGCACTTGTGACAGGATGTCAAAAGTGATATTTCATGATGCAATGCAACAGACATGGAATTCTGAAGCCAGATCATCATACACAGAATGTACAAAGGAAATGACCAAAGATTTGTTCTCTGGCTTTTGGACTCCGAAATCAAATCAAGAAGATTAAAAAGGGGTTAGAGTATGGAGGGGAGAGAGGGTCTGTGAAGAGCTTTCTTTGACATATGAAGAGTTTCCATCACAATTCTTACTCATAGTGGGGAGTCTGGGGCGCTTATCCTCTCCCCCTCAAGCCTAATGAGGGCAGTCCCTTGGCCTCTCCCAGAGAGGTCTGAAATGTGTTCCCCGCAGTTGCAAGACACAGGAAACTGGGCCTGACTCACTCTTGAGAAAGCTAAGGTGAGTTGTGGCCATAGGATGGAGAAGTCTGTTTTGGGATTCTACACTACAAAATTTGCGGGGGCAAAGCTAGGTATGTACATATTTCTGTGGTCCATGAAAGACAGAGAGCTGCCATGGGGTTATCTTGCATGTGTGTGTGCTAAGTTGCCTCAGTCTGACATGACTCTTCGTGACCCTGTGGACCATAGCCTCCATAGTCTCCTCTCTCCCTGGGATTCTCCAGGAAAGAATACTGGAGTGAGTTGCTGTGCCCTCCTCCAGGGGATCTTCCCAACCCAGGGAGGGAACCCACACCTCACACATCTCCTGCACTGGCAGGCAGGTTCTTTACCACTAGTGCCACCTGGGGCTTGGTTCCTGTAGAATAAGGCCACCAGAAGGGGTTGAAAAAAATACCGGAAAAGCTGGAGGTGAGTCTGGATTCCCAGAGATTGAGGAAAGAGGTGCAAGTGAACACCTGGAAAAAGATAAACCTGTCTTGAATATCAGAGGGGATCAGTCCCCCAAAATGAACACCTCCAAAAAGTCCACAAAACGTGTTTATGGAAGAAAGAATTGGCCATAGTCACCTCCAAACTCAGAGAGGAGGAAGCTGCTCATCCAAAGAGTTTTCTACTTCCTTACCCATCCTTCCTTCTTTCCCTGTTATCCCCTTCTTTGGCCTGGGTGAGGTGAAAAGGAAACAAACACTAAGGAGATGCAGAAAGAGAAACAAAGGAAAACCAATCAAGCTCCTTCAAGCTGCTTTCTCAAGTCAGGACCTAAACCCAATATGTATGAGGACAAAGAGTTATCTCAGAATTAAGCTTGAAGTTCTGATTAACATCTAAGACTGGGCATTCTAATTAATAAATTGAAACTATATTTGTGACTAAAGTCATTAAAGAAATATGAACTGCCAAGAGCAGCAGAAAAGTCAGGGATTGGCTCAAACTTTAATGTATGCATGAATCAGCCAGGGCTCTTCTGCAAATACAGATTATACCCAGTGGGTCTGGGGTAGGACCTGAGAGCCTGCATATCTAACAAGTTCCAAATTGATGCTAGTGACTTTGAGTAGCAAGAGGAGCAGGGGATTACTCCACTGAATGAATCTGAAATGGATTATGAAATATTAAGAAAGCTGAATTTTGATCATTCCACGAATTGTGCTTTCAGCATACCCAGTCTGCTATGGTCCAAGAAATAGATGCTCAGGGCCCTGCCTCTCAGCACCACAGAGATCCACTGGGATCCACTGGGATCTCTGATATTGCTGCTGCTGAAGAAACCAAGAGCGTCATCCACCTGGTTTACAGAAGCCACAGAAGCTGCAGAAGTACAGCCTCTGCTTCACTTTCACCTTCCATATGTTGTCTAAGGGCTTCTGAGTTGCCAGACCTAGCTGCAAGGGAGTCTTGATCCCTTTTTGCTTTCCAGGCTCTTTAGTTCAGAAAGGCACTTGAAAAGGTAGTGAAGTCAATGCTCATCCCACTTCCATGGACAATAAAGGGGTGAGTCCTATGTAGACTTTTACTATTGTGAAGGACCTAAAGATTTACGGCAACTTGTTAATTTTAGAGGTCAGTAAATGAAGACACAGAAACTGAAAGACTTGTTGGGGGTGGGGTAGAAATAGAGCTCAGGTCTTTTGAGAAGGAATTCAGTGAGCCTAAAGGATAGCCCGGAGAAGGCAATGGCACCCTACTACAGTACTCTTGCCTGGAAAATCCCATGGATGGAGGAGCCTGGTGGGCTGCAGTCCATGGGGTTGCTAAGAGCTGGACACAACTGAGCAACTTCACTTTCACTTTTCACTTTCATGCATTGGAAAAGGAAATGGCAACCCACTCCAGTGTTCTTGCCTGGAGAATCCCAGGGACGGGGGAGCCTGGTGGGCTGCCATCTATGGGGTTGCACAGAGTCGGACACAACTGAAGCTACTTAGCAGCAGCAGCAGCAAAAGATAGCCACTCTCACAGGAGTCAGGTACTATTGTCCAGCTTCATTAAGCTATTGCTTGCAAACCCAAGAGAATGTTTTATCTAAGCCATACCTCTTTGACCCCCAATTTATATTTATGTAGTTCATTTGAGGGATCAAAGTCCAGGATCTTATATTTCTCTTTTTTGAATTTAGTTAGCTGGACAAAGACAAAGACAATTTTGGATCCAAATGTAATCCCTCTCAGCTGTAACACATGTAGATTAGATAAACATGTCTTGTGCACTGTAATACTAAAAAAAAAAAAAAAAAAAAAAGAAAGTTGAATAAAACAGATTAAAGAAATTTAGATGATGGCTCTATCTTATTAGAAATTTCTCTTATGATTGCTATTGATCCATTTTATTTTCCTCTCTTTGGGTGCAATTATTTAACCAATTACTAACTCAATTGCTCTAATATCCAACCTTTATTTCTTTTTTTTAAAAAATGTTTATTTCATATTATTATTTTTCATTGTTGTTTATCACAGGATATTTAATATAGATCACTGTGCTGCATACTATGATCTTGTTTATCCATCCTATATCTATGTATATATAATAGTTTGTATCCCCAAATCCTAATCCATCCCTCCTCTACCTCCCCTCCCTCCTGGCAACCACAAGCTTGTTCTCTATATGAGTCTGTTTCTGTTTAATATATAAGTTCATTTGTGCCATATTTTAGGTTCTGTATATAAGTGACATCACATGGTTTCTCTTTCTGACTTATTTCACTCAGTATGACACTCTCTAGGTCCATCCGTGTTGCTGCAAATGGCATTATTTCATTCATTTTTATGGCTGAGTAGTATTCTATTGTATGTATGTATCTGTATATATGTATGTATATACATACATGTACCATCATTTAAAAAAAAACTTCATTTTGTTTTGGGGCATAGCTGATTAACAAACAATGTGATAGTTTCAAGTGAACAGTGAAGGGACTCAGTGACACATATACATGTATCCATTCTTCCCCTAACTCCCCTCCCATCCAGGCTGCCACAACATTGAGCAGAGTTCCATGTGATATATAGTAGGTCCTTGTTGGTTATCTGTTTTAAATATAGTAGTGTGTATATGTCCATCTCAAGCTCCCTGCTGCTGCTGCTGCTAAGTCGCTTCAGTCGTGTCCGACTCTGTGCGACCCCATAGACAGCAGCCCACCAGACATCCCCGTCCCTGGGATTCTCCAGGCAAGAACACTGGAGTGGGTTGCCATTTCCTTCTCCAATCCCTTTACCCTGGCAGCCATAAATTCCTTCTCTGAGTCTCTTTCTGTTTTGTAAGTTCATTTGTATCATATTTTAGATTCTGTGTATAAGTGATATCACATGGGTTTTTCCTTTCTCTTTCTGGAGACAGACTCACAGACTTCCAGAATGAGCTTATGGTTGCTGGAGTGAAGGGTGGGAAGAAGGGATAGTTAGGGAGTTGGGGAGGGACACCTTTATTCCTTATTCGTGAGGAGATCTGTCTACAAGACTGCAGAAGTGCAGATTCAGTGGGTGAGAATGTCCCCTTACCTGCCTATTTAGTCATAGTCAGAAAAACAGGCTAGTAAGGCAAGACTGTCCTTGGTAAGGTCATGCTGGCCCCTAGCGGATGCTTCTTCCACTTCACCTCCCCACCCACCAGCCTGCCTGTCCCTTCCTCCTCCTCCTTTCTCTTCCCTGTCCTCTCCCCCCTCCTTCTTGGACTGAGGTAATATCATTGACAAACTTCCTCTTCTTGGGCTCTAAAACCACTGCAGATGGTGACTGCAGCCACGAAATCAGAAGACGGCTGCTTCTTGGCAGGGAAGCGATGACAAACCTAGACAGTGTGTTGAAAAGCAGAGACATTACTCTGCCGACAAAGGTCCATATTGTCAAGGCTGTGGTCTTCCCAGTGGTCACGTACGGTTGTGAGAGCTAGACTGTAAAGAAGACAGAATGCCAAAGAATTGATGTTTTCAAACTGTGGTGCTGGAGAAGGCTCCTGAAAGTCCCTTGGACAGCAAGGAGATCCAACCAGTCAACCTTAAGGGAAACCAACCCTGAATACTTGTTGGAAGGACTGATGCTGGAGCTGAATCTCCAGTATTTCAGTCATCTGATAGGAACAGCTGACTCGTTGGAAAAGTCCCTAATGCTGGGAAAGACTGAGGGCAGAAGGAGAAGAGGGTGTCAGAGGATGAGATGGCTGGATGGTATCACCAATGCAGTGGACACGAACTTTGGCAAACTTTGGGAGATGGTGAGGGACAGGGAGGCCTGGCGTGCTGCAGTCCACGGGGTCCCAAAGAGTCAGACACAAGTGGGCTACTGAATAACAACAACAATTGACACATAATGTTATATTAATACTAGTTTCAGTTCTATAAATAATGATTTGATATTGGTATATGTTGCAAAATGATCATCACAATAAGTCCTCCACTGTATATAGTTACATATATATTTTTTGGTGGTGAGAACTTTTAAGATCTACTCTCTCAGCGACTTTTAAACAGTATTATTAACTGTAGTCATCATGCTTTCTACAGTTGATAATGCTAGAATTCATATGAATTGCTTCTTTTTATAAGTGCATACGAGAAATTCCTGCAGTAACCTGCATCGTTTTGGATTAGAGGCAACCAGTAATGGTTCGATATCCTAAAGGTATATGCAGATGGGGCTCATCCACTTACTACCCCACTATCCATGTTATATTTTGTGACCCCACTAAGGAATTCTGAGATCCTCGTGTGCAAGGGGCTTGATAAACTTGAGGCTTGTGCGGGACTTGTAGTGGCCTCTTCCTTTCACAACGGCTACAACTCTGTGTGGCTGCTGTTAGGACTGCATTGGTTCGTGGGACCCAACACATGCCCCAGGACTGCTTGTGAAGTCTCAGGATAAATCATGTATTTCTCAGACGCTGGGCGCCCTTAATGAAACATTCTCAAGCATCTCAGCCCTCACATCTCTGTGCCTTCTCCCTCACTGCTCTCTGTCTTCCGACTACTCTTCCAGCCCTATCTCCCTCACAGCTCTTTCCTTCACCTGTGGGAAAGACCCAAGTCAAATGCTGCCTTCCTGGACAATTTCCCCCAGTTTCCTCCAGCCAAAATGAATAATTTCTTTGGTCTGAGCCTCCAAGCATTGTTTGTACTGGCAGTTTAATACAGAATGTGGGTATTTGCACCTCTGTCTGCATAGTGGAGGCTTGAGTTAAAGGGCTTCACCATATTCCAGGCTGCATCTCCACTTTGGGACCATACAAAATGCTTCTATTGAACATCCAAATCTAGCCTTTTCCCTTTATTTGGACAGTTTCCTCCTGCCGTCTTGAATGTTTGTAAATATATAGCCTTGACACGCTCCTTTCCCAATTTTGAACCAATCTGTTGTTCCATGTCTGCTTCTAACTGTTGCTTCTTGACCTGCATACAGGTTTCTCAGGAGGCAGGTGAGGTGGTCTGATATTCCCATCTCTTTAAGAATTTTCCAGTTTGTTGTGATCCACATAGTCAAAGGCTCTAGCATAGTCAATGAAGCAGAAGTAGATGAGTTTCTGGATTTCTCTTGCTTTTTTTTTTTTTTATGATCCAACAGATGTTGGCAATTTGATCTCTGTTTCCTCTGCCTTTTCTAAAAATACATCTTGGAAAATATGAGATAGTTGATAGGAAACACACTTAGAAGAAGCAGCTGCGTATATTTGGTATAAGGAGGGGCAAGCAACAGCATTTTTAAAGGATATAGAAATGTTCTGTGTACTGACCAAAAGTTTATAGAATTTCTGATTTTTATAATTTAAAATCATTTAGCGAATGTTAGAGAAGGCTTTATTTTAGGCTGGGGCCACTGAAATTCAGAGGGCTTAACTGGCTTGGCCAAGTTATAACACTGGTACATGATAGAACCAAAACTTAAGTCTAGAACACGCATCCAAGTCCAGAGCTCTTTCCATTACAACACACTGGACTATATTTAGGCAGCGAGAGTACTCCAAAGGTTGTGATGTTGGAAAGGGGCAACTTTGGCCATTCTCTGTATTTTGCTTGTCTGGGGAGGAATGGAGGGAGAAGAGTTTTGCAAAATATAACCCAGCAACCCCCTGACATGCAATAGGGAACATCTTTGCCCTACTCATCTGACTCTTTGTTTACCAGTTTCTCTTTTAGTCAAAAAGGAACTGAGAGCACAACCCAAATATCACTAACCAGTTCCTGCCCCAGTGTTTCTCAAATGGCTTGTCCCCAAATGCGATGGGTTTTCAAATATTAGGGTTGGGTCGTGGGGCACAGTTGGGAGTAAGACAGGAGAAGTTGTTGGGTCAGTGGACCAAGCTATCCTTACATAAGGAGGGGGTTTCAACTCGCTTCAGTCATCTCTCTTCGCAGGGCTTCGTGGTGATGTTATTTCCTCAGAATCTTGACAAGAGGTGCCCTTCTAGGGAAGGAGGACATGTTTTTACAAGACACGGACTCTAATATGTGACTTCAGAATGTGGTTGAAGCAGCATGAGTAGTTAGGGTCCTCTTACCACTAAGTCTCATGACCACTGAATTCCTGGACTGATGACGCTCAGTGATTTATCTCTGCTCACCAACTTCCTCAGGACACGCCATCTGCGGTCGTTTCTCCCTCGCTGCAGCTCAGCCTCTCCTGCACAGCATCCTCTACGAGCTGCTTCAGGGGCAACGGTGCAGCTTGGGATTTCTTTCTCCTAGCAATAACACATATTGATGAGTTAATTCTTATTAGAACTCTGCAATGTGGCTATAATTTCTCCTATTTTGCTATGGGAGACTTGGGTTCGATCCCTGGGTTGGAAAGATCCTCTGGAGGAGGGCATGGCAATCCACTCCAGTATTCTTGCCTGGAGAATCCCCCATGAACAGAGGAGCCTGGCGGGCTACAGTTTACGGGGTGGTGAAGAGTCAGACACAACTGAACGACTAAGCACAGCACAGCATTTCTATTTTGCAGGTGAAGAAACTGAGGCTTAGAGAAATCATATAAATTTCTACAAGCACATGATTACATATTGGTAGGTAATAGGGTCAGAAGAAGCTTGGGATTCAGACCTGGGTTTTCTCTGGTTGCAGACTGTGTGCCTCAAAGACAGTGTCAAATCTGAACTCATCACTTTCTAGGTGTCCACCTTCTACTCACGAACACAGACAAAATAATGTTGTCACCATTTACATTTTTGTTCAACATTTTAATTTGGAGGCCTTAAAGTACATTTCACGTGTATCTCCATAACTGTCATAGATCTTAAGTTCCATTAAGAACATAACTGACAAAGATTTATTGATAATTCATTGGGTTTAGGAGGGCCCAGGCAGCATGCTGGAGATAAAAAGAGGAACTTGTCTTTGGACCATGATGGGGAGGCGATGGGGCAGAAGAGGGGAAATTGCCCTACTCATCGCTCAGCATAAATATGCACTTACAGCAAATATTTTTAAAGGTGAAAGTGTTAAATCATACTTGTGACTGTGCTCTAGAAGATGAAACATTCTGAAAGCAACCATAAATGGAAAGGTAGGGTGATGTGGACTCTCATCAGATTTAGGCCTTGTTATATAGAATGAGTGATGTCTTTTTAAAATGCAAGCCACCACATACTTGAATATCTCTTAGAATTTTTGCTTAATTCATGTTTATCAATGATATAGGCTTGCTCCCGATAAAATGAACAGATAAATTATGTGTGTGTTGGGGGTGGTGCATGCCTGAGCCTACCAATGCTAGGTAGAGGCAGAGAGCCTCCTCTCCTCTTCTTGACAAGAAGCAACCCAGCTCCCTCTCTAAACACAAATTTCTTTCCCTGGGCCAAACATCCAGCTTTTGTTGCAGGTTGCCATATATGCGTTTCTCTGTGAAGGAAGCTGAGCGCGGAAGAATTGATGCTTTTGAACTGTGGTGTTGGAGAAGTTCTTGTGGTGTTGGACTCTTGTGGTGTTGGACTTTTGAGAGTCCCTTGGACTGCAAGGAGATCCAGCCAGTCCATTCTGAAGGAGATCAGCCCTGGGATTTCTTTGGAGGGAATGATGCTGAAGCTGAAACTCCAGTACTTTGGTCACCTCATGGGAAGTGGTGACTCACTGGAAAAGACTCTGATGCTGGGAGGGATTGGGGGCAGGAGGAGAGGGGGACGACAGAGGATGAGATGGCTGGATGGCATCACCGACTGGATGGACATGGGTTTGGGTAGACTCCGGGGGTCGGTGATGGACAGGGAGGCCTGGCGTGCTGCAATTCATGGGGTCGCAAAGAGTCCGACACGACTGAGCAACTGAACTGAAGAAAATATATTTTGCAAAAGGGCACATGGTGCCACCTAGTGGCCAGGCATACAAATACAGAAGCTGGTAAATACCTTTCAGCTTTGGGAATTGAGGTATTATTCACCCAGGTACAGATAAACACTGAGCCAGGCTATATGATGTTCAATAACAATTCAGATACGTCTCCCACTCCCATCCTTGAAGGAACTTACATTCATTTTAAGGAGTTGAGGAAGAAAAGCTAATTTCCAACAGAAAACTAATAAAGCTGATGGAATGATTTGCTGCTGCTGCTGCTAAGTTGCTTCAGTCATGTCCGACTCTGTGTGACCCCATGGACTGCAGCCTACCAGGCTTATCCGTCCATGGGATTCTCCAGGCAAGGACACTGGAGTGGGTTACCATTTCCTTCTCCAATGCATGAAAGTGGAAAGTGAAAGTGAAGTCGCTCAGTCATGTCTGACTCTTAGCGACCCCATGGACTGCAGCCTACCAGGCTCCTCCATCCATGGGATTTTCCGGGCAACAGTACTGGAGTGGGGTGCCATTGCCTTCTCCCGATGGCATGATTTAGGCTACCTTAATAAAATCAACATTAAGAAAACTAAGATCATGGTCCCATCACTTCATGGCAAATAGATGAAGAAACAGTGGCTGACTTTATTTTTTTATTTTTTTGGGCTCCAAAATCACTGCAGATGGTGATTGGTCATGTATGGATGAGAGAGTTGGACTGTGAAGAAAGCTGAGCACCGAAGAATTGATGCTTTTGAAATGTGGTGCTGGAGAAGACTCTTGAGAGTCCCTTGGACTGCAAGGAGGTCCAACCAGTCCATCCGAAAGGAGATCAGTCCTGGGTGTTCATTGGAAGGACTAATGCTAAAGCTGAAACTCCAGTACTTTGGCTACCTCATGCGAAGAGTTGACTCATTGGAAAAGACCCTGATGCTGGGAGGGCTTGGGGGCAGGAGGAGAAGGGGACGACAGAGGATGAGACGGCTGGATGGCATCACTGACTCGATGGATATGAGTTTGAGTAGATTCCGGGAGTTTGTGATGGACAGGGAGGCCTGGCATGCTGCGATTCATGGGGTCGCAAAGAGTTGGACACGACCAAGTGACTGAACTGAACAAACTGTCTAGGAGATTAACCCTAATTCTCCCCTCCACCATTTTTCCAGAATGTAAATATCTATGATTGTTAACAATGAATAATTTTAATAACACTTCTTGAAAAGATTCAAATTATACAGTTCAGTTCCAACCCAGCATTTCTCATGATGTACTCTGCATAGAAGTTAAATAAACAGGGTGACAATATACAGCCTTGACGTACTGCTTTCCTGATTTGGAACCAGTGTGTAGTTCCATGTCCAGTTCTAACTGTTGCTTCTTGACCTGCAAACAGATTTCTCAGGAGGCAGGTCAAGTGGTCTGGTATTCCCATCTCTTGAAGAATTTTCCAGTTTGTTGTGATCCGTACAAAGGTTTTGGCATAGTCAATAAAGCAGAAGTAGATGTTTTTCTGGAATTCTCTTGCTTTATCAGTGAACCAGCGGATGTTGGCAATTTGATCTCTGGTTCCTCTGCCTTTTCTAAATCCAGCTTGAACTTCTGGAAGTTCACGGTTCATGTACTGTTATACAGAAAGAAGTGTATTAAGAAATTATACAGGAAGAAGTGTATAAACCCTATCATGTACGTCTCCTCATGTCAGCTCCCAGAAATAACCATTGTTAATAGTTTGATACATATATTTCAGTATTTTTCATATATGCCATACATGCCACCCCTGGCATTCTTCTTAGTGATTTGCCCTTGCTCCTGTCAAAACACTACTAGGCTATTTATTTATCTTTTACTCCAGTTTTTCTCTAAGTTCCTTGAGGGCAAAGACTCATTCATTTTGTAGCTTCAGCATCTACTGTAGAGCCTGACACAAAGGAGATGTTTCCAGGACCATAAAGTGAGAAAGGCCGAGTTGATTCAACCAAGGGCTCAGAAGATTGAGAACATGACTCTGCAGCAAAAACACTGAGTGAGACTTTGAGATAAAGCCTTTGGGATGGGGAAGGATATGACACTGAAAGGGACGTGCACAGTGTCTTTTCTGGTACTCTTTTCCTTTTCATTTCTAACATTCAAAAGATGGAATAATCAGCACCATTAGCCCAAATTCTGTGGGGTGAGGGATACAAAGATGAAAAGGCAAAGTCCTTACCCTTAAGAGGTTCAGAGCCTGTGGTGGGAGTAAGGGAAGGTACCACTCTTCCTCCATCCCTACAGGCTGCCCACTTAAGTGTTTCCAAGGACAAGTAGTCGCTGCTTCCTCCGTTTGACTTAGATGGGGGTCAAATGTCCCTGCCCCAAGTCTCAGTCTCTTTGAAAATCATAAAGTCATATATGAGAAAGAGGAAAGCAGACCCTGGCATCCAGGAGCTGGCTTGGTACTATGAAGTAGATCTTCCTTAGTGCTGCTACAGCTGGCCAGGCGCTCACAGTTAGGTGTTTCTTCCTCTCCTGCTGAACGTAAACAACTTCACAGAAAATCAACATCAGACAAGGCAACTCCGAGATCATGACGAAGTAAGACAAAGACCAGCATCATTATGTCTGAATAAGACAGAACATGAACATTGTCCAATTACAAAACACCAAATATCCCTCTATTTTAGCTAAAATGACTGCTATTAAAAAATATGATGAAAAAAAAATTTACCCTCTTAACCATTTCATCTTGAAAAACAGAAACTCTATACCAATTGGACAACTCTTCAATTCTCCCTCCCTGCAGCCCTAGGCAACCATTATTCTATGCTGTTTCTGAGTTAGCTGTTTCAGTTACCACATATAAGTGATATGATGCAATATTTGTCTTTCTCTCTCTGACTTATTTCACTTAGCATAATGCTTTCAAAGTTCTATTCATGTTATCACAAATGGCAGGATTTCCTACTTTCATTTGGCTAAATAATATTTCATAATATATAAATCACATCTTTACCATCCATGCTTAGATGGACATTTAGGTCACTTCCATGTATTGGCTGTTGGGAATAACATGAGACTGCAGCTCTCTCTGTAAGATTCTAACTTCATTTCCTTTGGACATATATCCAGAAATGGGATGGCTGCATTATATGGTAGCTCTGTTTTTTAAGTTTTTGAAGAACTTCCATACATTTTCCGGAGTAGCTGTATCCATTTATAGTCCCACCAACAATGCACAAGGGTTCCCTTTTATCCACCAGCCTCATCAACATGCTACGTATTGTTTGCTTTTTTTTTTTTTTAATGTCATACTCACAAGTGTGAGGTGATATCTTATCATGGTTTTGATTTGTATTTCCCTGCTGGGCAGTGATATTAAGGATCTTTTTATGTACCCGTGGGCCATTTGTATGTCTTCTTTAGAAAAAAAAAATCTCTTTTCAGTTTCTCTGCCCATTTTCTATTTTTATTTGCAGTTGAGTTGTATGAGTTCTTTGTATATTTTGGATATTAACTCCTTATCAGATATATGGTTTGCAGATATTTTTTTCTGTTCTGTAGATTGCCTTTTCATTTTGTTGATTGTTTCTTTTGCTGTGCAGAAACTTTTTAGTTTGATATAATCCCACGTATTGCTTCTGGTGTCATATCCAAAAAGTTGTTGACAAGACCATTGTTTGGTCATGGTACCCTTGCCAAAGATCATTTGCGCATACATGTGAGGGTTTATTTCTGCGCTCTCTATTCTGTTGCGTTGGCCCATGTTTCCTTCTTTATGCCAGTACCATGACTGCTATTTCTTGACCAGTTACAGCTTTAGCATCTCTCTAGCCTTCTTTCCCTTGGGTAAGATTTATTAACATACTGAATCATAGAATCACTCCCACTTCCTGACAGCATCCAATCCAGAGCAAAGTCCTGCTTCCACAGCCCCTTAGCCCTAACCCATTCAATATAAGCTCAGATCCTCTAATGCATGCTAAGTCACTTCAGTTGTGTCTAACTCTTTGCGACCCTATGGACTGTAGTCCACCAAGCTCCTCCGTCCATGGGATTCTCCAGGCAAGAATACTGGAGTGGGTTGCCATGCCCTCCTCCAGAGGAACTTCTGGACCCAAGAGATTGAACCCAGGTCTTTTAAGTCTCCTGCACTGGCAGGCGATTTCTTTACCACTAGCCCCCCATGGGAAGCCCAAAATCCTGTAATAGGATCTTCCTAAGACAGAAATGGTATGGACCTAACAGAAGCAGAAGATATTAAGAAGAGGTGGCAAGAATACACAGAAGAACTGTACAAAAAAGATCTTCACGACCCAGATAATCATGATGGTGTGATCACTGACCTAGAGCCAGATATCCTGGAATGTGAAGTCAAGTGGGCCTTAGAAAGCATCACTACGAACAAAGCTAGTGGAAGTGATGGAATTCCAGTTGAGGTATTCCAAATCCTGAAAGATGATGCTGTGAAAGTGCTGCACTCAATATGCCAGCAAATTTGGAAAACTCAGCAGTGGCCACAGGACTGGAAAAGGTCAGTTTTCATTCCAATCCCAAAGAAAGGCAATGCCAAAGAATGCTCAAACTACTGCACAATTGCACTCATCTCACACGCTAGTAAAGTAATGCTCAAAATTCTTCAAGCCAGGCTTCAGCAATATGTGAGATCAAATTGCCAACATCTGCTGGATCATGGAAAAAGCGAGAGTTCCAGAAAGTCATCTATTTCTGCTTTATTGGCTATGCCAAAGCCTTTGACTGTGTGGATCACAATAAACTGTGGAAAATTCTTCAAGAGATGGGAATACCAGACCACCCGATCTGCCTCTTGAGAAATTTGTATGCAGGTCAGGAAGCAACAGTTAGAACTGGACATGGAACAACAGACTGGTTCCAAATAGGGAAAGGAGTTCGTCAAGGCTGTATATTGTCACCCTGTTTATTTAACTTATATGCAGAGTACATCATGAGAAACGCTGGACTGGAGAAACAAGCTGGAATCAAGATTGCCGGGAGAAATATCAATAACCTCGGATATGCAGATGACACCATCCTTATGGCAGAAAGTGAAGAGGAACTCAAAAGTCTCTTGATGAAAGTGAAAGTGGAGAGTGAAAAAGTTGGCTTAAAGCTCAACATTCAGAAAACGAAGATCATGGCATCCGGTCCCATCACTTCATGGGAAATAGATGGGGAAACAGTGGAAACAGTGTCAGACTTTTTTTGGGGGGGGCTCCAGAATCACTACAGATGGTGACTGCAGCCATGAAATCAAGACGCTTACTCCTTGGAAGGAAAGTTATGACCAATATAGATAGCATATTCAAAAGCAGAGACATTACTTTGCCAACAAAGGTTCGTCTAGTCAAGGCTATGGTTTTTCCTATGGTTGTGTATGGATGTGAGAGTTGGACTGTGAAGAAGGCTGAGCGCCAAAGAATTGATGCCTTTGAACTGTGGTGTTGGAGAACACTCCTGAGGGTCCCTTGGACTGCAAGGAGATCCAACCAGTCCATTCTGAAGGAGATCAGCCCTGGTATTTCTTTGGAAGGAATGATGCTGAAGCTGAAACTCCAGTACTTTGGCCACCTCATGCGAAGAGTTGACTCATTGGAAAAGACTCCGATGCTGGAAGGGATTGGGGGCAGGAGGAGAGGGGATGACAGAGGATGAGATGGCTGGATGGCATCACCGACTCGATGGACGTGAGTCTGAGTGAACTCCGGGAGTTGGTGATGGACAGGGAGGCCTGGCGTGCTGCGATTCACGGGGTCGCATAGAGTCGGACACGACTGAGCGACTGATCTGATCTGATCTGAAGGCACCCCACTTGCCTGGAGAATACCAGGGATGGGGGAGCCTGGTGGGCTGCCGACTCTGGGGTGGCACAGAGTCAGACACGACTAAAGTGACTTAGCAGCAGCAGCAGCAAGGCACCCCACTCCAGTACTCTTGCTTGGGAAATCCCATGGACCGAGGAGCCTGGTAGGCTGCAGTCCACGGGGTCGCTAAGAGTCGTACATGACTGAGCGACTTAACTTTCACTTTTCACTTTCATGCACTGGAGAAGGAAATGGCAACCCACTCCAGTGTTCTTGCCTGGAGAATCCCAGGGACGGGAGCCTGGTGGGCTGCTGTCTGTGGGGTCTCACAGAGTCGGACACGACTGACGTGACTTAGCAGCAGCAGCAACATTCTCTTAAGACCTGCATTTCCCAAAATGCTACAGTTCATGATTGAGTAATAAAGTCAATTTATTTAAAACTACACGTGGATTCTTGGTGGTCTTTGGAGTGCACTGACACAAAACCATGGGATCAATATTTTCAAACATACAGAATATACACCAACAAGAAGTCACATACCAATAAAAAAAAGGAGGGGGGCAAAAAGAAAAAAAAAGTAAAAAGTTACAAGAGAAGAACTACAAACAAATGATTTCATACGTACTGGAAAAGCGTTGTATTTCAAATGCATAAGATTATGGTACTGACTCAGTTGGTGTGACCATCATTTCAACTTGAATCCATTTTCTGCTTCTGCAGAAATCTATAAAAATCTCAACCCTAAGAGCCTGAGAAACCCTGTAGGTATTTGCGTTAGGGTTCAGAAGCGGCTGCGAATGGGGTTTAGCTCCGCCCAGGCCGAAGTCACGTCACCTTCCCCAGTAAATCCACATTCCAGCGGTCGAGGAAATCCTCCGAGGCAGCAGCGGCGCAACTCAGCCGGCTGGGCCTAGAGTAAGGACGTTCTAGCCGATTGCCTACTCGGTGGTAGGGCCGCCGCTGCCCGGCCCCCGGGCGCCGCCATGTTGGAGGCGCAGGACGGGAGCAATGGCTGCGAGCACCAGATCGGCAGCCAGAGCCGGGCCAGCTGTGCCAGGCATATGCTGGAAGTGCGTCCGGGGCTGTTCTTGGGTGGAGCCGCGGCCGTTGCGGAGCCAGACCACCTGAGGGAGGCGGGCGTCACGGCAGTGCTGACGGTGGACTCGGAGGAGCCTAACTTCAAAACGGGGGCTGGGGTCGAGGGTCTACGGAGTCTCTTCGTGCCAGCGCTGGACAAACCTGAGACCGACCTGCTCAGTCATCTGGACCGCTGTGTGGCCTTCATCGTCCAGGCTCGCGCCGAGGGCCGCGCGGTGCTGGTGCACTGGTGAGTGGTCGGGTCCGTGGGGAGAGCAACCTCGCCACGCTTCTACCCTGGCCCACCTCACCCTTTCCCTCCCAGGGCCCAGAAGAGGACCAGAGGGCTGTCCCAGCTCCCTCTTGCGTAGGCTTGTGTCAGAGAGAGGAGTGGGCGGGACACGGTCCCCTGACGAAGCGCAGGCTTTTCATTCATTTTGTTTATGTTGGGTCATTCTGCAGCCGCTGAGTTTTCGAGGGTAGGAGGAATCTTCAGATAAATGACTAAGTCTCTACACCTAAAGAGTTTAAATCTCTTCTCGAGTAGCCAGACGCATACTGAGGAAATGCAGACTGGGATGCGAGGTGTGTAGTAAGAGAGATGAACAGAGGTTAAGGTTATTCAGACTTCAGAGGGAGAGCAGGCTATTTTCATTGTTCTTGTTTGAGGCAGGCGTGGCCAATGTAGGGGAGATTTGGGGAGAGAAAAATTGATTAGGACGTAGCAGTGGCAGAAGGAGTATAATAACAACAGTTTACGCTTACTGAGTCAGCAATTTTACAGCCAGCCTTTGTTATAAATATTACATAAAGATAAAATAGAAGTTTGGGACCAGATCTCCAGGGCCTTTAAAACCAAGAGCAAAAGAGTTTAGATTTGTTCTGAAGCCATTCAGTTCAGTTCAGTCGTTCAGTCGTGTCCGACTCTTTTCGACCCCATGAATTGCAGCAGGCCAGGCCTCCCTATCACCAACGCCCGGAGTTCACTCAGACTCAGTCCATCGAGTCAGTGATGCCATCCAGCCATCTCATCCTCTGTTGTCCCCTTCTCCTCCTGTCCCCAATCCCTCCCAGCATCAGAGTCTTTTCCAATGAGTCAACTCTTCACATGAGGTGGCCAAAGTACTGGAGTTTCAGCTTTAGCATCATTCCTTCCAAAGAAATCCCAGGGCTGATCTCCTTCAGAATGGACTGGTTGGATCTCCTTGCAGTCCAAGGGACTCTCAAGAGTCTTTTCCCACACCACAGTTCAAAAGCATCAATTCTTCAATGCTCAGCTTTCTCCACAGTCCAACTCTCACATCCATACATGACCACTGGAAAAACCATAGCCTTGACTAGACGGACCTTTGTTGGCAAAGTAATGTTTCTGCTTTTCAATATGCTATCTATATTGGTCATAACTTTCCTTCCAAGGAGTAAGCGTCTTTTAATTCCGTGGCTGCAATCACCATCTGCAGTGATTTTGGAGCCCCCAAAAACAAAGTCTGACACTGTTTCCCCATCTATTTCCCATGAAGTGATGGAACCAGATGACGTGATCTTAGTTTTCTGAATGTTGAGCTTTAAGCCAACTTTTTCACTCTCCTCTTTCACTTTCATCAAGAGGCTTTGTAGTTCCTCTTCACTTTCTGTCATAAGGGTGGTGAAATCTGCATATCTGAGGTTATTGATATTTCTCCTGGCAATCTTGATTCCAGATGTGCTTCTTCCAGCCCAGCGTTTCTCATGATGTACTCTGAGTATAAGTTAAATAAGCAGGCTGACAGTACACAGCCTTGACGTACTCCTTTTCCCATTTGGAACCAGTGTGTTCTTCCATGTCCAGTTCTAACTGTGCCTTCCTGACCTGCATATAAGTTTCTCAAGAGGCAGGTCAGGTGGTCTGATACTCCCATGTCTTTTAGAATTTTCCACAGTTTATTATGATCCACACAGTCAAAGGCTTTGGCATAGTCAATAAAGCAGAAATAGATGTTTTTCTGGAACTCTCTTGCTTTTTTCATCCAGCGGATGTTGGCAATTTGATCTGTGGTTCCTCTGCCTTTTCTAAAACCAGCTTGAACATCTGGAAGTTCACGGTTCACTTATTGCTGAAGCCTAGCTTGGAGAATTTTGAGCATTACTTTACTAGTATGTGAGATGAGTGCAATTGTGTGGTAGTTTGAGCATTCTTTGGCATTGCCTTTCTTTGGGATTGGAATGAAAACTTACCTTTTACAGTCCTGTGGCCACTGCTGAGTTTTCCAAATTTGCTGGCATATTGAGTGCAGCACTTTCACAGCATCATCTTTCAGGATTTGAAATAGCTCAACTGGAATTCCATCACCTCCACTAGCTTTGTTCGTAGTGATGCCTCCCAAGGCCCACTTGACTTTGCATTCCAGCATGTCTGGCTTTAGGTGAGGGATCACATCATTGTGATTATCTGGGTCGTGAAGCTTTTTTGTACAGTTCTTCTGTGTATTCTTGCCACCTCTTCTTAATATCTTCTGCTTCTGTTAGGTCCATACCATTTCTGTCCTTTATCGAGCCCATCTTTGCATGAAATGTTCCCTTGGTATCTCTAATTTTCTTGAAGAGATCTCTAGTCTTTCCCATTCTTTTGTTTTCCTCTATTTCTTTGCATTGATCGCTGAGGAAGGCTTTCTTATCTGAAGGCATTGTAAGGTGTTAAAAAATTAGTGTAATTATTTTTCAGTAGGTAGTACATTCACATGGTTCAGAATTAAAAGTGAATAAGGAAATCAAGGAATACTTCTTTTGTGTAGCAGTAGTATTTCAGAGGCATAGGATTTACTTGAGTAGAAGAAGCAGACAAGAAGTGGACCCAAACTTTACCATTTATAGGGGGTGGGTGTTTTGTTTTTGTAATTGTTGCTATTTGATATTTTAAAGGTTTCTTTTTCAGTCATTCAGGGGTCAGTCGAAGTGTGACTGTAATAACTGCTTTTATGATGAAGACTGACCAGCTTACCTTTGAAGAAGCCTATGAAAACCTTAAGACTGTCAAGCCAGAGGCCAAGTGAGTTACTTGATATAGTAATAATTCTGCTTTTGTGATGCAGTTTTATTTATTTAAAGAAAATTTAACTCTGTATCTGTTTGCCCTTGCAGGATGAATGAGGGGTTTGAGTGGCAACTGAAATTATACCAGGCAATGGGCTGTGAAGTGGATACCTCCAGTGCAGTTTATAAACAATATCGTTTACAAAAGGTTACAGAGAAGTATCCAGGTAAGTAATAATTGGCAGTATGTATTCAGTCCTTTTTGGGCGTCCCTGGTGGCTCAGCCTGGGTAAAGGATCTGCCCACAATGCCGGAGACCTGGGTTCCATCCCTGGGTTGGGAAGATCCCCTGGAGGAGGTCATCACAACCTACTCCAGTATTCTTACTTTCGGAAATCCCATGGACTAAGGAGCCTGGCGGGCTATATAGTCCATGGGGTTGCTAAGAGTCAGACACAACTGAGCAACCGAAGCACAGCACATTCAGTCCTTTGTAGATGTGGTTTACTCTGACACCAGATGCTTCAGGTGCATTATTTCACTTTTGAAGCAGGTACTTTTATTTCATTTTGAAACCATGGTTTAGCAAGAAATAGCTTGTTCAGGGTCACATGGTTTGTAAATGGCTGGCTCGAACTTGAAGTCAGGCAGTCTGTGCCTGGAAGCCAAGGGCTGCATCACTGTGCTCTCCCACCTCGTCCTCATTCCTCAACACGGGAGATTTTTTTTAATTTCTGAGATTAGCATTTTGTTGTTTAGTTGCTAAGTTGTGTCTGACTCTCTTGTGACCCCATGGACTGGCTCCTCTGTCCATGGGATTTCCCAGGCAAGAATACTGGAGTGGGCTGCCATTTCCTTCTCCCGGGGATCTTTCCAACCTACAGATCGAACCTTCGTCTTCTGTATTGGCATGTGGATTCTTTACCACTGAGCAACTTGCCTCAATTTGACACAAACTGAATATTGTCTGAAAATGTAGAGTTGATTTTGACAAATGGATATGTTTTATGTTATGTAGAATTGCAGAACTTACCTCAGGAACTCTTTGCTGTTGACCCATCTGCCATTTCACAAGGATTGAAAGATGGGGGTCTCTACAAATGTAGAAAGTGCAGGTAAAGTATTTTGTATCCTTTGGAGATTTTACTTTGTCTCAGTAGAAAAGTACTGAAAGTTTGAGTTTCTTAAAATCTTGTAGGAAGAATTTGTTTAATGGAATAATACAGAAATTTCATATTCAGATCTGGTTTCAAGGTGAATATGAATTCTTAAAAGTTATCTGGTTACTTGTAGAGGTTATCAAAAATTAAAATAGCATAATCATTGTTATATTAATTTGCCCTCTAAGAAATAACTGCACTTTTAATCTATTTTTCCATTCTTTTGGAAATCATTAATGTTTTTGTTTGTTTGGGGGTTGCAGGCGATCTTTATTTAGAAGTTCTAGCGTTTTGGATCATAATGAAGGAAGTGGTCCTATAGCCTTTGCCCACAAGAGGATGACGGCATCCCCCATGCTTTCCGCAGGCAGTCAGGCTCAGTGTACATCTTACTTCATTGAACCTGTACAGTGGATGGAATCCACTTTGTTGGGAGTGATGGATGGACAGGTGAGAACACATTTTACTTTCTTTAGTTTTATTATGTCATCTGTATTTTGTTCCTTCTTTCATTTTAAACCATGCTTTAGTGTTTTACTCCATCTTAACTGCTTTCTTTCTAAAGATTATATCTCTGTAGGATAGGCAAGATTCTATCAAAGATAAATTAGTTAATTAAAAACCAGGTGATCTAAAACAGTGATCCACTTTCTGGATGAGAGCTTTTGGTCTCAGTTAATTCCTTTTAAGGCTATTGTTTATATTTTTTCAAATTAAGACAAACTAGAATATATTTAGCAAAACTTGAGCTTTGTAAGAAGTAGGGCAAATCACAGATTTTAAAGTTAGATTTAAAATTTCTTCTTGATCTTCCTTTTTCCTCCTTTGGCTCTATGTATCTCTGTTTTCTTGATTCTTTCAGTTTTATATATTTGTTATGAGATTCTTTTTCATTTCTTACTAATTGTAAAGAATGCAGCTCATATGAGCATCCTGTGACCGCTACAACTCTTTTTAGGTTTACTTGATACTAATGTAAAGATATTCTTAGTCTAAGAGGTAATGATGTTTAAAGATTATCTAAGTTTGTATAGTGAGTTTTTATGAAACTCTCACTGTATTTCATTTGAAGAATACAATAATTTTATAAAATAGAGCAGATATGTATTCACATTTTATATATGAGGAAACTTAATTTACATTAGTTAATGTCTTGCCTAGAAGGGGGTACCCTATATTCAAACCCATGTTTTCAGATGCTGCTGCTTTATTGAGATATAATTCACTTGCAATATAATTCACCCATGGAAAGTGTACGTGGTTTTGAGTATGTTTAGTATGTTTTCAGTGGTTTTGAGTATGTTCACAGGTTTTAGAATCTGTCACCATTGTTATCGCTACCAAATAAACCTTGTACAGCAGTCACTTCTGACTCTTGATACTATTTGTTGAAGTCCACTTTATCGTTTTTTCTTTTTTTTTTGTGGCTTATGTTTATGCCTTGCTGCTTTTATTTATCTTGGCTGCCCCTTGTGGCTTGTGGGATCCTGGTTTGCTGACCAGGAATTGAACCCTGGCCCTCAGCAGTGAAAGCATAGTCGTAACCATTGGATGCCCAGGGAATTCCCTTGCTGCTTTTATTTAATCTGGAAAGCATCCAAGATAAAGGCACTTATTTTTTTTTTTTTTGTGACATATTCTAGGTCACATTTGTGCATACTTCTTTGTACCTTTATTTTCTTATAGAATATGTACCTAAAAGTGGAATTCCTGGCTTGAAGAGTGTACATTTTAAAATATTACTAATATTCTGGGCTAACCTTAACAATGCCCACACAAATTTGCCTTTCACTAACGTTGAATGCATGTACTCACTTCCCCATACCGTTGGCATATGGATATTATAAAATCAGTAAGGTTTTGTCTGTCTATGAGATGAAAAATGTTAATCCTAAGGTGTCTTAATTTGAATCTCTATGACTGCTGCTGAGACCAACATCCTTATGTACTTATCAGCCATTTATACTTTGTTTCGCAGGAAATTTCCTTCATATCCTTGGTGCATTTCAATGGGTTTTGTCTTTTTCTAAGGAATTTAGGAGCTGTTTATGTCGTCTAGTGTTTCACATAATGCAGATGTTTTATCCAGTCTGTTGCTTATCTCAGCTTTGAGATACACAATTTTTTTTTGTTTTTTTGTTTTTTTTCAGTTTATTGAGATATAATTGATATACAGCATTGTATAAGTTGAAGGTGTACGGCACAAATGGTCTGACATACATATATTATGAATGTGGTTTTTTTAAATTATGGTAAAATAGTCATAACATAAATTTACCATTTTAACTATTTTTAGTGTGTAATTCAGTAGTATTGAGAATGTTCACATTGTGCAACCATCACCACCATCTTCCCCAGTTGAAATGCCATACCCATTAAACACTAATTAACTAATTACCCCTTAAACACTAATCCCCACCCCCTCCTCCCCAGTCCCTGGCAACCACTGTTCTACTCTCTGCTTTTATGAATGTGACTCCTCCAGGTGCCTCATAAATTTGTGGCTGGCTTATTGCACTTGGCATAATGTCCTCAAGGTTCATCCATGTTGCAGCGTGCGTCAGTTTCCTTCCTTTTTACTGCTGAATAGTCTTCCATTTTATGTGTATACCACATTTTTTTTGTCTACTCATCTATCCACGGATATCTGGGTTGCTTCCTCCCTTTGGGTATTGGGAATAATGCTGCTATGAACATGGATATACAAATACCTGTTTGGGTCCCTGCTTTTATTTCGAATATATACCCAGAATTGGAATTACTGGTTCATACAGTAACTCTATGTTTAATTGTTTTGAGGAATGTGGTATATTTTGTCAAACTAAAAACTTGTAGATAGTTATGTAATCAATTTTAGTTCTGAGTTTTATGTACAAACTTTCTTTATAGTTGGTTTAAAAGTAAACACATAATATGGTGTGTGGATAATGAAAGATTTTTCTGTCTCATCTTGTTTATGATGACACTGTATTTAAAGTGTGGATCAGGTATGCTCATGTCTGTACTGTTTGCTTGAAATGCTCTAGTCTTAGTACTAGCTAATTAGAAATAAAAATTTAAGTCTTTAGGTAAAAAAAAAAGTCAACATATATGCCACAGTCATGAAGCCTTCTGTTTCATGCCTCAGTCTTCACCTTTCTCCTTTCATTCTGGAATTAATCTATTCCTTCTCTGTACTCCCAGAGTACAACATACTTAAGAATTATTGCAGTCTACTATCCCTTATAATAAATTGCCATTACGTTTCCTCTCACTGGTTAGATCATCAACTCCTTGAAGCTATGAGCCATGTCTTAACTGTTTTATATCCTGTGTTACCAAAGATAATTACTTGTTTTATATAAAAGTGAGAGAAGAAGTAACACATCTGTTTTCTTTTAGCTTCTCTGCCCCAAATGCAATGCCAAGTTGGGTTCTTTCAACTGGTATGGTGAACAGTGCTCATGTGGCAGATGGATAGCACCCGCTTTTCAAATACATAAGAGCAGAGTGGACGAAACAAAAACGCTGCCAATGTGGGGATCACAAACAAGAGAAACAGGAACTTGTTTCATGTGATGACTTGCTGATATGTGCTGCTCTTCCTTATTGTCATCCGTGGCAGATTGTGTAGTTTTTAGGCTGTTAACATTTCATTTGCAATGTGAGAAGATAAAATCACTTGATGTTACTTAGAAATTATACATTGTCAGCTTCTTATTACTGTCTACGTAGAATACTTTGTATAGAAATCAGAACTTTTTAATCATGTAAATTATACTTTGATATTAAAATCTTCTATAACCTGGATACTTTCTTTATTTCATGTATATTAAAAGTTGTGATTTTTCCCCATCTTTTTTAAAAATTTATTTTTTAATTGGAGGAAAATTGCTTTACAATCTTGTGTTGGTTTCTGCTATAGAAAAATGCAAATCAGCCATAATTACACATATGTCACTTCCTTACAGTTGTGATTTTTGGAATGTTAGTTAAGAATTCTTCAGGTCTAGATGGACAGAATAATGTCCAAAAATTTAAAACTGTCATATTTAAGTGACATCCTTTTATTTCTAGAAATGTAAAGCAAATTTTCTTGGATGTGTTTTGACATTTTCTTTTAAGGGACATTAGTAAAGCTACGTAAGTCTGGATTTTTCTTGGAAATGTAGAAGGAAAGGACATCAGTAAAATGCTGACTAAAATGTCTTTTTTCTACTTTTGTTCTGGAATCCCAGTTATCTGAGTTTTTAGAAAAACGTGTTTAAGATACTTTTGGAAGTAATCTGCTTAAAGAAATATATTAATGTTAGGTATGTTTCTAATGATGAAGAAAATTAAATGTGGGGTAACTGCATATCAATCACCTTTTTAGCCTGGTGTGTTAAGAGTATTGGGAAAGGTAATATGTCCAGATTAGCTTTTTAATGTGATCTCTGGAGATGAATTTATTTTACTCATTGATAATAGTTAGAATTGTACCTGATTAGATGTTTGAACATTTACATGAGATCAGAAATAGCTAATAAAGTAGTCCATGTTCTTAATACATATTACATATCTTCACATGTGAGTGTATCTGTATGTACATAAACACCAACATGGAAGTTACTTTAAATACAAAGAAGTGTGAATCACCATCCTCTTTAAAAGGGTGGGACTGTTACAGTTGACTCTTGAGAGTATCTCAGAATAGGACCTGGAGCCTTTGGCAACTTTCATTTAATACATTTTTTTTAGGAGAAAAAATTTCTCCATTTCTGTCTTAGCTTTCATAATAGCTGTTTACCTCTTTACTTTGTAATGTTTTCCAGAAAGATTATTAAAAGCAATTAGGTTGAACCTTTGCCTCTTTGTAGGTAAAAAGTAGTTGAGTAGCAGCCGTTTCATGCTGTTCAAGTTACCTATCCATGACACTGTGGCATCTGACACAGAGAATTATGTAGATTTTACTTGAATTTATACTTGTCAGTTCAGTTAATAGTTACCAAGCACCTGTTGTATGCAATTTGGTGATACATTGAACAAACTAGATAAAACCTCTGCCTTGTAATTTATATTGTTGCCAGGGGAATTGACAAAACAGTATCTTTTTTGAGTGATAATTAGTATTTGCCAGTGAGGGATCGTTTTGGGATACATGACTATTCTTTATGTAAATTTTGAAATTTTGTGAAACATCCTCAGCAGGCTTTTCAGATTTAAAGTCTTTCAGTGTTTTGTTTTTTTCTTTTTTGGCAGGGGGTGGGGGATAGATAGAAAATCCATTTTGCCTTTGTTCTCAAAAAAGAATTCTTTTTAATATTTAGGAATACCAGTGTAAAACATTAGGATTTACACATTTGTTGAAAACAGCAATATTAACCTTATTTCAGAGGCGGTGTGGTACAGTGAAAACAGTACTGAAGTAGAATTATTAGAGAGTGGCTCTAATCTGGCTCCACTGATCACCATCTTCTTGGAAGTGAGCAGGTCTTTTGAAAATTGAGTCATTTTTCATCTTTACGAAATGCTACTGCTAAGTCAATTTCAGTCGTGTCCGACTCTGTGCGACCCCATAGACGGCAGCCCACCAGGCTCCCCCATCCCTGGGATTCTCCAGGCAAGAACACTGGAGTGGGTTGCTATTTCCTTCTCCAATGCATGCAAGTGAAAAGTGAAAGTGAAGTCGCTGAGTCTTGTCCGACTCTTAGCGACCCCATGGACTGCGGCCCACCAGGCTCCTCCGTCCATGTGATTTTCCAGGCAAGAGTACTGGAGTAGGGTGCCATTGCCTTCTCCGCTTCACGAAATGAGATTAATATATTCTCTGCTCTCCTGACAGCGTTGTTTGAAAGGTCATTTGCATTAGCTTTAATTCATTTTTACCTAAAATGGAGATAATGATAGGATCCACATTGGAGTTTTTCTGAGGATTTTTGTGATACAGTGCTGACAAAGAACTTTATATAGTGCTTAGCCACTAGCAGTCAACAGTTTCTCTTAAAATTCCTGCAATTAATTGAGTACTTTTGTGCCAGTCACTATCCTAAACACTTAATGTATATTTAATCCTCAAAACAGCTCTGAAATAGACCCTATTCCTATTTTACAGTCATAATTGAGGCTCAGAAAGATTGTCACTTCCTCAATAGTTACATAGCTATCTAGTGAACCTAGATTAGAAGTAAGGTTTGACTTACTCCAAAATCTGATCTTTTAACCTCTATATTTATTGTTTGAGTTCACTGTTCAGGGTGATATTTGTCTTGAAGATACACTGAAAATGTCAATCAGATTGTAAAATCTAATAGTACTGATGAAATGCCGTTTTTAACTAAGCTACAAATTCACTAGTCAGGCATTCTACCAACATTGGCAGGATTCAGACAGAACAGAATTGAAGTTTACATTCTATTTGTCTTAATATTTAGAACTTAAAGCTACTAAGCTATTAAAATGTTTTAATCTCTTATCTTGACAAATACATCTTCATAATGACCTAGAAGACGTTTGAATTTAGAATTCTCTGACTGGAGTTTTGTGACAAAATATGGCAATGCAGTGAGAGTTGGCTCCTACCCACAGATTGCCCCTCTTTCCCTACCCCTGGGTTTGTCCATGGGGACCCTGTGCATATGTATTATTTGGACTCCTAAGCTCACATTTCTAAGCTGTCTACATCCTGGCATTCACTATTGTCATAGTTCTTAGGGGTCAGAGGCCTGAGCAAGGCGTGGAGCTATTTGTGTGTCAGAAGTGTGTCTAGAGGGGGATGTATGTCCTGGCTGGGCACATCACTTTGGCATCATGGATTCTTAACCTGTGGGAAGATACATTACCAGATGCCAGAGTAGAGTCCTAGGTATGGATCTAGACATAAAATTCTTTGAAGTTTTATTTCTCTGCCACGGGTTTAAGTTAAAGCAAATGAATTAAGTTATTTGATAACTAACAGGTATGATTCAAAAAGATCTACAAACAGCATATTTCTTAATGAACATTGATGTTTCTTTAAAAAATGTCTCCAAAGAAAAGATTTTGCAGAAACAAATGAAAAAACCCCAAACCTATCAAACCTCTAGATATTACAATCAGGAGACTCACCAAGTGAAAAATTTACAGGACAAATGATGTTTTTGTTTTCTTTTGGCCCTGCACAGTGGAGTCTTAGTTCCCCAACCAGGGACTGAACCCAAACCACAGCAGTGAAAGTGGTTGGTGAAAATGCAGAGCCCTAACCACTGGACTGCCAGGAGTTCCTCCAAATGAAGACTTAAGAATTCCCCAGATTCTTTTGTTTGCTTGAAAATTTCCATATTAAAGGTTAATTTTAAAACAATATGCTTCCCCTGTGGCTCAGATGTAAAGAATCTGCCTGCAATGCAGGAGATCTGGGTTCAATTCCCGGGTTGGGAAGATCCCCTGGAGAAAAGAAAGGGTACCCACTTCTAGTATTATGGCCTGGAGAATCCATGAACTGTGTAGTCCATGGGGTCGCAAAGAATTGGACATGACTGAGCGACTTTCGCTTCACCTAAAATGATGTTAAAAATAGATTTTAAAATGTTAATGTTTACATACAAGAAGTCTTTCTACACAGAAAATCCTAGAGGATTTACAGTAGGGAGGGTATAACTCCATGGATGAGCATCTGACTGCACATAATTCAGTCAGGTTTTTGAATACAAAATTGCCGTAAAAAGGCAATAGTGCTACTATATGTCGGCAATAACTGAATTAAAAAAAAAAAAGGATGTGTAAAATGAAACTATAAAAATCGGGAAACAAAAATTCCCTCAGGAAAGGGATGGATTTCTTATGCAATATACAAATAGCAGAGATCATTAACAAAAGATTGATAAGTCTGACTACATTGAAATTAAAACCTAGAGGACAAAAATCCCATAAACAAAGACAAATGTCAACCTCAGAGAAAGTATTTGCTACATTCATACAAGTTAAATGAACACATCATTGAAAGAAAATCCAGTAGGAAATTTTATGAAAGATGAATGGGCAATTTACAGAAGAAATAAAGTTTAATGAATATGAGAAGATGTGCCACCTCTTTAATTGTCAGGGAAATGTAAATTATAGTCACACCCTTCACAGGCAAAAAATAAAAGTCTGGTTACATCTAGTGTTGGTGAGAATTCATCACTCCTAATGATAGTGTAAATTGGTATTATTTGGCAAATAGCAGTACTCCTAGAGCCAGCAAGTACCTTAAAAGACATTCTTGCATATATGCACCAGGATATCCATACGAGGATATATTTTATGTAACAGTAAAATGATGAAACCATCCAAATGTCCATCAGTAGGGAAATGAAAAATTTACGTTCATCAGTAGGGAAATGAAAAAATTTATGGAAATGCCATATAACAGTTAAAACATCAAAAAATAAATTTGAATGAGAAAAGTGACTTGGAGAAGACTAGTGCTAAACATTTATGTAAATTAAAATACCCCAAAACAACACTAAATGTATGTATCTATACACATATTTAAACATGATAAAAATGGACTTTAACGGTTACCATAAAATTCGTAATAGAAGTTGCCTGTGTGGACGAAGGGAAAGAAGCAGAAGGAAACAACGTAGCTCAGCTTAATCTGCAGTGCTTAGTTTCTTATGAAAAACCTGAAGTGAAAATGGAAATTCTTTGTGTTTGTTTATTCTTGGTGGTAAGCACACAAAATCTGTTTTGTATTATTATTATCTCCACTTGAATAAAAAATTAAAAAAATTTAAATTAAAACCCGAAAACTTGCTGGAGTTAAGTCATGGCGATTTTCTTAAAAAAAAAAAAAAAAAAAAAAGACTAAGATATGTGGTGGATATAGAAGATTCTTGGTGGTTTTATTTTAGTTTTCGTGGCAATTTTTGAATTTGGGTGAGAAGTTGGGTGAGAATAAAAACCTTATAAATTTCACCTGATATGAAAAATGATTAGTTAGCCGATGACAGAAAGAATCACCTTTAATGTAAGATAATTCAGTGATTTTTTTCGGGGTTTGCATCCCAGGGTGATTCTGTATATTCCGGATTGTGTAATCCGTAGTAATCATCCAGCCACGAGGAGTTTTGAGGCTTCTGGGAAGGGCTTGTTTTGTTTAGTAGCCTAGGGAAAGATTCCACTTGGTCCTAGAGGTATACGTGTTCTTTTTTTCCTTTTTTTTTATATTGTGGTGGCGTTTGCAATAATATTCACATGAATCAGCCATGGGTGTACATGTGTTCCCCATCCTGACCCTCCCTCCTACCCCCCTCCCCATCCCATCCCTCAGGGTCATCCCAGTGCACCAGCCCTGAGCACCGTGTCTCATGAATCGATATACGTGTTCTTAAGAATATACGTGTTCTTAAGAATATACGTGTTCTTAAGAATATACGTGTTCTTAAGGTGGAGGCTTTTATTAAATATTCAACTGCTGAAATGCTTTAGAAAGAAATTTTAAGTAGCGGTCTTGAAACTCTTTCATCAAACTCAGTTCAAGTTTTCCGTTAGAGTTTGTGGTGTAGGTGGATTTTTTAAAACAAAATCGATCCATAAGTTTTAGTAGTAAAACGATTGGGAATTTACATTATTACAGGTCTTAGGGTAAGGTCTCGAGGACTCGGTCTACTAGGTGCTATGCTTTAGAAATGTATATTTAAGGCGGTGAGCTGATTTTGATTTTTGGAAAGTTCATCTTTTATATTTATTTTGTTTAAATTTTCTTAAATAAAAGGCTTTCTAGAAGTACGATTCCTAGTATTTTTGCTTATCTCAGATGCTGTGCCAATAGAGGGGAAGCTCTAACGAATGTGGAAAAGTAGTTGTGTATTTTTCTTCCACACATTTGTGTATATGGAGAATTTTTATACTCATAGTGAGTTATTAAAATTAAACCAGAGTTACTTTTTTAGTCTCTAAATTTTGTTTTGATATATCTCCACTGTGGAATCAAAGGGGACTATGTTCAGAATGGGTTTTCCCCCATTTCTCAAAATATTATAATATATTTTATTTAACCGACGTAGTATTTGCGTCTTTCTTTTTTCCTTAAAACAGCAGAACAGAAAATGTCGAAAACTCCAGAAGGGAAAAATACTTGCTCAGCGATTTGTTTAAAACTAGCTCAGGCTCTGGCGGCCCTCGTGCGGCGGAAGCAGTTTGTCTCCATTCGGCCACCGTCGCGTCAGCGTTACGGAGTATTTTGTCCGCTCGCCGCCGCCGTCCCAGGACTAGTCACCGAGTTACTGGGCAGGGGAACGTGTGTTTCGGGGGAACCGGCTGGCGTTGCCGGCACCATGGAGTCACCTTTTAGTCCGGGACTCCCTCACCGGCCGGATGAAGACTGGGGTGAGTGGGATCTGAGACTGTGCCAGGGGTGGCTCCAGGTTTCTTCCTCCCTGCTTCCGCGCCCTCTCGGTGACAGGTGTGGACGAATCCTGTCGGGGAAGCGAGGGTTACTCGTCGTGTCCGTCCGTGGTCCTAGTAGAGTATAGCAGAACCTGTCGGTGTCTGTCCTGGCGACATGAGTGTAAAATGCTGCCTGATTAGAATTACTATCGTGTTGGCTGTTTCCTCTGGGAAAGTACCAGGTGATGATTTGGTGCGGCGAATACGACGTCATTAGGAAGCTTAGGGCAGGATGGCCGTGACCACCAAAACGGCTGAAGGTTTTTCTCAGTGTGCGATGTGGGCGATGCTTGCCGTATAGTGTTTGTGCGTGTATGTACACGTTTGGTTCGTCTGAAAGAAGACAAACCTTTTCTGAGCTTCCACTATTGATCGAGGCTGATGTCCATATTGGCAGAGAAGCAAAGCACCCTAGCACCTGACCTCAGGTTGCTGTCCATCTACACCTAACGCTTATAAATGGGTATAATCCTGATTGTTCTCCGGATACAATTATGAATTTGCTTGTTACGGATATTTTGTTTGGCTTTGTGGCAGGAAGAGTAGGAATGGAATGTGGTCGAAATAAGAGTAGAGAAGCTTTATCATCCAGTGTTTAAAGAAAACTTGTCCTTACCTTATAAGGATAGTAATATTCTTACCTTAACAGAGGAGTACTTATACTGTTCTTGAGCTTCAGTGTGAATTTGGGGTTGTATACTTTCCTGAATGAGTCCTTTAGCAAACCTAAAATTTACACCATTCATTACCTTTAAAATTTGGGGGAAACACAGACTGACCTTCATTTTTTCATTGGACCATGATTGTCAGTACCAAGAGTGTAATCTCAGTTCTCTTTGTTGAACTGAAGTTCTCATTTGATTTTCCAAGGGCAGAACTTCTCTTAAATTATATACTGTTAGAGATTTATTTCCGGAGAAGGCAATGGCGCCCCACTCCAGTACTCTTGCCTGGAAAAATCCCATGGACGGAGGAGCCTGGTAGGCTGCAGTCCATGGGGTCGCTAAAATTCGGACACGACTGAGCGACTTCACTTTCACTTTTCACTTTCCCGCATTGGAGAAGGAAATGGCAACCCACTCCAGTGTTCTTGCCTGGAGAATCCCAGGGTCGGGGGAGCCTGGTGGGCTGCCGTCTATGGGGTCGCACAGAGTTGGACACGACTGACGTGACTTAGCAGCAGCAGCAGAGATTTATTTCAATCCTTGGGTAGATTTTCTGAGTTGTTGGAAAAAGTAGACTGTCTCTTACAAGTAGAGTGTACTTGTAGTGTAAGTAGTATAAGCCTAATATAATCTTATATAGTATAAGCCTACTGTATTTGACTTGGGAAAATATATTTGGCTTTGGAAAATATATTCCTATTACAATTAGGAACAATTGTCACTTATTAAACATTATGTGTGAGGTGCTCTGCTAAGCTCTTAGATGCACAGATAAGGAAACTGAAGCTGAGAGAAAATGAATGCTCAAAGTCTTATAGCTAGTGAGTGTCAGAAGCAGGCTAAGAACTACGTTTGTCTACCTCCAAAGCCTGTTAACTTAGTCACTATTTTATATTGCTTTCCTGAATTATTTCTACAGATTTGATTCTTACCAAGATGCCCCCAGTTATTAATGAATCTAGTATGTTGGATAGTTAGGATCTATTTTCTCAGCTAGTCAACTATTATATGTTCATGATGTTTCTTAAACTATAACTGTGGGATACTTCCTGATAGCATTATTATGTCTTCTGATACTCAGGCTGCATTTTCCTGACTAATCTTATCTGTTGACTCCTACTTTTAATGTTCTTTAACAGATCATTCAGTTCTTTGTAGTAGGTTCACTGACTCAGCTCGGGTGTCTTGCCCTGCCCCTCCCTGAATATGCCCATTTCCCATGGTTTTCCAAGCTTCTCTTTTGACACTGTTAAATCTTCTCCTAATAGAACATTATACTTCTGATTCCTCAGGTGTTCAGTAAGTAGTATAGGTTTTGCAGGCGCTGGAGTGAAAGGTTACTTTCTGCTAGCATTTCTCAGTAGAATGTGGGTTCTTTTTCTAGGAGTTGACATTTTGGGTGTTCAGGTACTTCACTGATTTGATTTTTTTCTATATTACAAGCTAGCCAGTTAAAATTTTAAAATCAGATCATGTAATTAGAACTTGGGATTCTAACAACTTTGAATAATTAAAAATGGCTTACTCAGAACAGCCTATGACAAGATGTGCATATTCCTTTTATGTTGGGTAATGAAATTTAGAGAGGCCCTGTCAATGTTTTCTGTAAAGATCTAGATAGTAAGTATTTTAGGCTTTTGTGGTCATGTGGTCTCTGTTCCAGCTACTCAGTTCTGCCGGCTGCAGTATGAAAGCAGCCATGGACAGTATAAACTGAGCATGACCCTGTTCCAGAACAACTTTATTTATGGATGCTGAAATTCTATTTCAGTGTAATTATTTTTAAATACTTGATAGCACTTATTTTTAGTACAGTTTTAGATTTACAGAGTAATTGAGGGGTTAGTACAGAGTTTCCCCACCCCCAAGTTTCCCTAGTTGGTAGCGTCTTGCATTAATGAAGTATATTTGGTACAGTTCATGGGCCAGTATTGATACATTATCATTAACTAAATTCCATAGTTTATATTAAGATTCACTGTTCATTCTGTGTTGTTGTTTTTTTTTTTTTGCTTTTCAGTCGCTAAGTCGTATCTAGCTCTTTGCAGCACCATGGACTGTAGCATGCCAGATTCCTCTGTCCTGCACTGTCTCAGAGTTTGCTCAGATCATGTCCATTGAGTCAGTGATGCTGTCTAACCATCTTATGCTCTGCCACCTGCTTTTCCTTTTGCCTTCAATCTTTCCAAGCATCAGGGTCTTTTCAGTGAGTTGGCTTTTCATATCAGGTGACCAAAATATTGGAGCTTCAGCTTCAGCAACAGTCCTTCCAATGAATATTCAGGGTTCATTTTCTTTAGGATTGACTGGTTTGATCTCCTTGTAGTCCAAGGGACTCTCAAGAGTCTTCTCCAGCACTGTAATTCAAAATCATCAATTTTTTTGGTGCTCAGCTTCCTTTATGATCCACCTCACACATCCATATGTGACTGCTGGAAAAACCATAGCTTTGACTTTATGGATTTTTGTTGGCAAAGTGATGTCTCTGCTTTTTAATACACTGTCTTGGTTGTTACAGGTTTCCTTCCAAGGAACAAGCGTCTCTTACTTTCATGGCTGTAGCCACCATCTGTAATGATTTTGGAGCGCAAGTTTCAAGCCAGCTTTTTCATTCTCCTCTTCCATCCTCATCAAGAGGCTCTTTAGTTCTTCTTCAGTTTCTGCCATTGGTATCATATACATATCTGAAATTGTTGATATTTTTCTTGGGAATCTTGATTCCAATTGTGATTCATCCAGCCTGGCATTTCCCATGATGTACTCTGCATAGAAGTTAAATAAGCAGGATGGCAATATACAGCCTTACACTCCTTTCCCAATTTTGAACTAGTTGGTTGTTATGTCCAGTTATAACTGTTGCTTCTTGACCTATATACAGATTTCTCGGGAGACAGGTTAGGTGGTCTGGTGTTCCCATCTCCTTAAGAATTTTCCACAGTTGTGATCCACACAGTCAAAGGCTTTCACATAGTCAATGAAGCAGATGTTTTTCTGAAACTCCCTTGCTTTCTCCATGTTTATTCTGTGGGTTTTGACAAATACATAATGTCAGTATCTACCATTATAGTATCATATGAAGTAGTTATGCTGCCCTAAAAATATTCCCTGTGCTCCACTTATTTATCTCTGCCCGCTTCCTCCAAAGCCCTCTACAACCACTGATTTTTCCACTGTCTCCTAGTTTTGCCTTTTTCAGAATGTCGTATTATTGGAATGATATAGTATGTAGCATTTTCAAATTGGCTTCTTTCATTTAGCAAATGCATTTAAGATCCCTCTGTCTTTTAGTGGCCTGATAGCTCATTTCTTTTCAGCACTGAATAGTATTCCATTATATGGATGTACCACAGTGTCTTTTGGGCTCCCATAACAAAATACCTAGGTAGCTTAAACAATAGAAATTTATTTTCTGACAGTTCTGGAGGCCAGAAGTCCAACTTCAGGTGCCAGCATGGTCAGGTTCTGGTGAGACCTCTCTTCCTGACTTACAGAAAGCCATCTTTTTGCTGTGTCCTCACAAGGCAGAGGGGTGGAAGGGGAAGGAAGGAGCGAAGGAGCGAGAGAGGTAAGTAGATAGATCTAGCTCTTAGTTTTATGAGGCCATAGTTCTAGCAGATTAGGGCCCCACACTTGTAACCTCATTTAAGCCTGATTACCTCCGAAATACCATCCTACCTCTGGATGCAGTCATATTGGGGGCTTCAGCTTATACATTTTGGGGGGGACACGATTTGTTCAAGGCACACAGTTTGTTTATCCATGTACCTGCTGAAAAACAGTTTGGTTGCTTTCAAATGGTGGCAGTTATGTATAAAGCTGCTATAAATATTCATGTGCAGCTTTTTTTTTTTCTGCTGTGCCATGGAGCTTGTGGGATCTCAGTTCCCTCGCTAGGGATTGAACACAGGCCATGGCTATGAAAGTGCCGATTCCTAACCACCAGACCAGGTAGCTCCCACGCACAGCTTTTTATGTGGACATACATTTTCATATCATTTGGATAAATACCAAGGAGCATGATTACTGGATCACACAGTAAGAGTATGTCCAGTTTTGTAAGAAACTTTCAACCTGTCTTCCAAAGTGGTTATGCCATTTTGCATTCCTGCCAGTAGTGAATGGATATTCTTGTTGCTTTAAGTCCTTGCTGACACTTGGTTGTTGCCAGCATTTCAGATTTAGGTATTCTAATAGATGTGTAGTGGTGTCGCATTATTTTAGTTTGTAGTTCCCTGATAACATGTGATGTGGAGCATCTTTTCCTAAATTGTGTTTGCCATTTGTATATCTTTCCTCTTCTCTTTCCTTCCTACCTCCCTTACTCTCTCCTCCTCTTTCTTACATTTGTGCAAAAGCCACTTGTTGTTTTTTTATTTTGACCACATATGAGATATATGTACCAAGATCAGAAGCTTTGTTCTGCCACTGTGGTTTCTTTGATAACTTCAGCATCGTCTGTGAAAGTTCTCTTTGCCTTCCTGTGTTGACCAGTACCTGACACCCCTGATCACACTTTTTCCCTGAAGCCCTACTGAATGGTTGCTGTTTTCATTCTCAAAACCTTTATACCATTAGGGTCTCTGAAGGTGGGTTAGCGTCTTTCTTGTTCTTCATTGCTGCTTTTTGATCATTCATCTTCCCTAAAAAAATCCACATCCAGGCTTAAGTTTCACATTGTCTCACATGCTCTCCTCCACCTGTCCCTCTTATAGTCATCTTCTAATTTCTGGTTCACTCTCCCTCACTTTTTGAAAAAATTTAGTTCTTAACTTATTGTCACTTACTTCAACACTCCTTCCATCAAGATTTTTGGCTGATTTCAGTATTCTCAGAGAAAGAAAGAAAGAAAAAAAAAGTGAAGTTGTTCAGTCATGTCTGACTCTTTGCGACCCCATGGATGGTAACCTACCAGGCTCCTCTGTCCATGGGATTGTCCAGGAAAGAGTGCTGGAGTGGGTTGCCATTCTCTTCTCCAGGGGATCGAATCCCGTCTGAGCCACCAGGGAAGCCTTCTCAGAGAAGATCCTTCAAACACCTTGACCTCTCATTTCCTGGGTCTCCTCTCCACCTTCCATCCTGTCTTAGCCATTTGCTTTCCCAGTCATAAGCCTCAATCTAGTTGTTACTAATAACATAATCTCAGTTTCAAACATCCCTCTCTGACCATCACCTTCTGTCTTACCAGCTCACTCTATTTAGTGGTCCAGTGGCACCTCCAGCCCTGCTGAGATTCTGTCATCTTTTCCGTGTCCCTCATCCCCTTTATGTCATCACTTTCCCCTTATCCAGTTTACATTACATGGACAGTCTCTAACCATTGCCTCATACCCTCAGTATTCTTTGTCTCTCTCCTGCTTTGTAATTCTCTCTTTGGTCAACCAGAGCCTTGGTTAAATCTATCTCTGCCTACTCCATGAATGCCCTCAAATAGCTGAAAGTGGCTAAAAAAAAGAAAATTCAACCATTCTGACTGGTGTCACTAAATTTATGATTCTAACCTGAAATAGACCTTTGAGTAAGTGTTACCCAGCTGATCATATGTCCCTGGTCCTCTCATTCTGATGGTTGTTTTTGTGAAGTTTCTTCTCTCTTCAAACTTCCAGCACCTCTTCCTGAATCCTTCGAATCAGAAGAGAACTGCCACAGTCTCCTACTACCTTATCTGCCCATCCGTGTGCCAGCATATTTGCTTCTCTTCTGTTGGTGGGAATGAGAGAGCCGATCACTTCCATGTGTGCTTAAGAGTCCTCCTTCTTTATTCAAGAATATTGCTCAAACTTCTTCCTTCTGTGCCTTGAATCATCATTTCCCTCCCTGCATGTAGTTGTTTCTCCTATCTAGAGTGAAAAAAAAAAAAAAAAGAAAAACCCCAAACCCGCTTCAAATGTTAACTTCCCTTCTAACTGCCACCACATTTCTCTCTTTTATTTTACAGCAGAATTCTTTTTTAGAAAATGTCCATGTTCACCGACTCCAGTTTCTCTTTTTCTATTGTCTCTTGAACCCACTGCAGTCAGGCTCTACCGCTTTGCCAAAACAGCTCTTTCTAACTGGTCACCACTGATTTCTCATCTTATAAGAAGTAAAGGAATAAATAAGTGGTCAAAGTGGCTGTCAGGTGGGAAAGTTTGCTGAGCAAATGAGACCGAATAGCTACCATAGTTTACTATTGTTAAATAGTAGTAATCTAAACAGTAGAAATCTAAATGGTAGGGTGGGATTGGTGAAAAAGACATAGAAGTTGGCAGTAAATTTCAGAGATACTTCATAGGTAACCAATACCACCACTTCCGTATGGATCCTTCTAAGATATTCTGTGGATATACAAGTGTACTTATCAACCCACTATCAGTTTTTAAAAGTATTAGCAAACCACAGGAAAGTGAAAAGATCAGTATGGCGATAACCTATATTCCCCTTACCTAGATTTATCAACTGTTAACATCCTGCCATACTTGCTTTCTCTCTCAGTATTATGGACACTTCCTTCTTCTTTCATCATCTGAAAGCAGGTTGCAAATAATATGAAACTCCCAAACACTTCACTATGTATTTCCTAAGGAAAAGGAAATATGTGTTTTTAGAAAGCATGAATTTGTACTAAATATTCACAGTTCAAAGACAGCACAGAGTTCTTTCTCTTCTTGCATTATATACTTTTGCAAGTTTTTTTCTTGCATTATATAGTATTGAAAGCTTTTTTCTTCTTGTATTATATACTTTCATTTCTCTTTTCCTCCTGTGGAAATCCTGATTCTCAGTAACATCCTATGTTTTTATGGGCTCACTTTAGATGCTCTGTTGAAAATAGACTGAAGGAAGGTCAAGGGCAGAAGCAGGGAGACCATTTGGAGGCTACTGCAGCAATCCAAGTGATTTATGATGGGAGAATGGAGGAAATGGAAGTGGTTGGATTATGGATCTATACACATATGCATATGCATGTGTATATACCCATGTATATTTTTTATTCAAATTTAAATTTTTGAACAGTTTCAAACCTACAGAAGAGTTATAAGAACTGTACAAAGAATTGTTGCATGCCTTTTACACATATTCCGTAATTGTTAAATTTTGCTGTATTGGCCCTGTTTCTTTCTTTAGAGAGAGAAAAAGCCAGAAAACTATTGTGAGATCATTACCCTTAAACACTGCAGTGTTTACCCTCTCTTCCCCGAAACAAGGATACTCTCCTGTATCAACTACCATATACTCCTTCCAGTCAGGAAATGAACAAAGGTCCAGCATTACCCTCCAGTTCACAGATACCATTCACATGTTGCCGTATGTCTTAATAATGTCCCCGTTCCCTTTCCAGTCTGGGACCCTACCTACAAACCCACATTACTTTTACTTGTCATGTCTCCTGGAACGATTCCTTAGTCTTTGCCTGTTTCTGTATCCTTGACAGTGTTAAAGAGTGCATATCTTTTGTTGTGTAAGATGACTCTAAACCTGGGTCTATCCACTCTGTCCTCATGACCAGAATCAGGCCTTGAGTCCATGGCAGGAATGTGGCAGGAATGCCGGGGAAATGATGCTCTGTTCTCAGTGCGTTGCATTCGGAGGCACACCATGTTGATCTGTCTCAAAGTGATGTTCACTTTGATCCCATGGTCAAGTTAGTATCTCCAGATTTCTACACAGTAGCGTCTCTATTTCTCCTTTTACATTTGAATCATATTTGGGGAGAGATAATTGGACGTGCCACCAATATCATATTCCTTATTAAGCCTTCACTCACTAGCCCTGGCCTCCATTGATAACTCCAGTCTATATCAAGTACCGCTCTAATGCCAAATGGTGATTCTCTCCAGACATTATGTCTGCGTAAATTAATTGACATTATATTGTAAGAACCGTGATCTTCCCAATGTTCAAGCTGGGTTTAGAAAAGGCAGAGGAACCAGAGATCAAATTGCCAACATCCGCCAGATCATTGAAAAAATAAAAGAGTTCCAGAAAAACATCTACTTTTGCTTTATTGACTACATCAAAGCCTTTGTGTGGATCACAACAAACTGTGGAAAATTCTTATAGAGATGAGAATACCAGATCTCCTGACCTACCTCCTGAGAAATCTGTATGCAGGTCAAGAAGCAACAGTTCGAATTGGACATGGAACAACAGACTGGTTCCAAATCGGGAAAGGAGTACGTCAGGGCTGTATATTGTCACCCTGCTTGTTTGACTTATATGCAGAGTACATCATGAGAAAATCTGGGCTGGAAGAAGCACAAGCTGGAATCAGGATTGCCGGGAGAAATATCAGTAACCTCAGATACACAGATGACACCACCCCTATGGCAGAAAGCAAAGAGGAACTGAAGAGCCTTTTGATGAAAGTGAAAGAGAAGAGTAAAAAAGCTGGCTTAAAACTCAACATTCAGAAAGCTAAGATCATGGCATTCAGTCCCATCACGTCATGGCAAATAGATGGGGAAACAGTGGGAGACTTTATTTTTGGGGGCTTCAAAATCATTGCAGATGGTGACTGCAGCCATTAAATTAAAAGACGTTTTCTCCTTGGAAGAAGAGCTATGAACAACCTAGACAGCATACTAAAAAGCAGAGACATTACTTTGCCAACAAAGGTCCGTCTGGTCAAGGCTATGGTTTTTCTAGTGGTCATGTATGGATGTGAGAGTTGGACTATAAAGAAAGCTGAGCGCTGAAGAATTGATGCTTTTGAACTGTGGTGTTGGAGAAGACTCTTGAGAGTCCCTTGGACTACAAGGAAGTCCAACCAGTCAGTCCTAAAGGAAATCAGTCCTGAATAGTCATTGGAAGGACTGATGCTGATGCTGAAACTCCAATACTTTGGCCACTTGATGCAAAGAACTGACATTGGAAAAGACCCTTATGCTGGGAAAGATTGAACGCAGGAGGAGAAGGAGATGACAGAGGATGAAATGGTTGGATGGCATCACTGACTTGATGGATATGAGTTTGAGTAAGCTCTGGGAGTTGGTGATGGACAGGGAAGCCTGGTGTGCTGCAGTCCATGGGGTCGCAAAGAGTCAGACACAACTGAGTGACTGAACTGATACTGTAAGAAAGAGCTTTCTCTTTTTATTTCATTATGGGCTCACTAATTGCTATTTGACTTAATGGGTTGTACTCTGGCTTTATTTTGAGGCTCAGATTTTCCCATAATTGACCAGTAAGAGTCTATTCGTTACATGAAAGAATTGTAAATATGAGAAAACAAAAAGACAAACAAAAATAGAGTCCATTCATATCAGCTTCTTTGTTCTTTTAACGTGTTTCCATCATTCTCCGAGAATTTCTTTATTTTCTGGCAAAACAAGATTTTCCCAGGCCTCTTTTGCATGCCCCTGTCTAAACCCTGGAATTAGCTATTACTCTAAGTAGCCCTTTGGTGGACTTCCATTTAGTAGAGGATCATATTTAGTATCCAAGATCTGGAAACAGGATTTTTAAATACTGAGGGGATGTCATCTCTTCTTGGACCTGTTAGCAGACAAAGCTAAGAAATACATGTATATGTATGTGTGTGTGTGTGTACACACTTATACAAACATCTATAATTCTTTCTGTGTGTAAGTATTTTAAAAAATGTGCCCATATTAATGCTTCTAATACCAGTCCAACACCTTAGGATTCTTTTATTCTCTTCCCTTTTCACGTTTGTAAGCCCTTTTTCAAACAGTGAGGAACCTAGCTCCAATTATTTTAAATATATTTAGTCATTTGCTTTATCAAATAGCACATTTTTTTGGTATTATTACTCTTCTAACCACTTGGGCTGATTTTTACATCTACCACCCTGTGCCTCCTCCCACTGCCGCATTTTCTTGGCAGCTGAGGCATGCCTACACCTCCACTAGGCAGCCCCCACTCTGGCATCATCCTATTTCCTTGGGTACCAGGCACATTTTCACAGATGATGACACAAAAATCCCCACCACCCTTCTTGCTCTGCTGACATCTCTGTTCAGAAGAGCAGGGGAAGAAAGGAAAGATGGAAAGAGTTGGAAGGATGGAAAAGAAAGGTAAGAAGCCAGATTACTAATACATATTTTGAAGACAGAGCTGACAGGATTTACTGGTAGATTGAACACAGAATGAGAAAAAGAAATAAACAATGACTCTTAAGGTTTTTGACCTGAGCTGCTGGGGTAATTGGATTGTCATTAACTGAGATAAAGACAAAGCCATAGGACGTTTGATGAAGGATGATTTGAAGCTCAGTTTTGGCTGTTTTAAGTTTGAGATGCCTTTTAGATACTCAAGAGGAGATGGGGAGTACTTACTCTGTTTATACATCTTACGGTATAGATTGGAAATGTTTATTTAGGAATCCTTGGCACGTCCATGCTATTTAAAGCCATGAGCTCAGCTGAAATCACAAAGGGAGTAGGATAGATAGAAAAGTTTGCACTAAGCCCAGGGACAATTTCATATTAAGAAGATAAGGAAGAACCAGCAAGATAGGGCCAACCGGTGAGGTGGGAGGAAAACCAGGGGAGGATGATAATTTGAAACCAAGTGAGGAAAATGCTTCAATTAATATGAAAGGATCAACTGTTTCAAAGCTGTTGAGAGTACGATGAGGACCATGAATTTACTATTCAATTTAGCAAAGGAGAGGTCATTGGTGACATTAATAGCTGATGTGTATGCTTGTGTGTGTGGGAGGAGCTTGGTTGGAATAGGTTCAAGAAGGAAAGGGAGGAGAGAAATGAGAGGCAGCAGATAAAGAACTCTTTCAAGGAGTTTTAGCCTGTGTATAAGGTACATAGTCACAGTTAGCTACTTACACGGGTTTTTTGTTCTGTTTTGCTGGACAGCTGAGTTTAAGGTAGTCCTTTTCTGAGAGTTATATGAATAACCTTTCATTATCACTGCACACAACGTATTTTGCTAGGTCCTATTTTGTTTTAGGTTGGTGAAATGTTTCTCCCACTGGCTAGTCAAGGCTAGACTGGGAGTGCAGTTCCTATATGTGTGGAGTAAGGAACCACCAGAGCAAATTTCAGTGGCACGATGGTAGGGAGTACAGAGGCCAACTTAGACTGGCAGACTCTTCAAAGCACTTGAAGTTCTTAAGATGTTAGAGAAAATAGATACTTTACAGATTGTACAGTAATCAGCCTTGTTTGCCTTATCAGCACCTTGACATTCTGTATTCATGTTTCTGGATTTATAATGCAGTCTCATTAGGAAATTTGAACATTGTTAGATTCGCTGAAATAAATTCAGTGATTTAGGTAAGTTCTTTATTGTTTGGATAGAAAATTGGTTGTACCTTTAAGGCATGGATGGTAAATACCTGATACCTGTCCTGTCATCACTGCTGATCAACTGTGTCACCTTTTCTGTGCTGAGTCCAGATGAAGCCTCAGATTTTGTGTTAATAATGTTCCAGAAAGTCACTATCAATTAGTCCAACGTGACATGGCAGGACATTTTTAAATCCTTGGTATAATGGTTTGCCGCTGCTGCTGCTGCATTGCTTTAGTTGTGTCCGACTCTGTGCGACCCCATAGACGGCAGCCCACCAGGCTTCCCCGTCCCTGGGATTCTCCAGGCAAGAACACTGGAGTGGGTTGCCATTGCCTTCTCCAATGCATGAAAGTGAAAAGTCAGAGTGAAGTTGCTCAGTCGTGTCCGACTCTAGTGACCCCGTGGACTGTAGCCTACCAGGCTCCTCCGTCCATGGGATTTTCCAGACAAAAGTACTGGAGTAGGGTGCCATTGCCTTCTCCGATAATGGTTTAGTTCACAAGATAAAAAGTATGTGGAAAATAATACATATGTGAGAAATCAGCTTTGCATCGGCTGTCATTCACACTGCTAGAATGGCTAATGAGAAACTCTAATAGAGTTGGCATAAGGACACAGCAATTATCCTCTAGTCAAAACACTGGATTAACAGGAAATACCTATTGTTTTCTTTTGTCTCAAGATTCTGCCCTGTTTGCTGAACTTGGCTATTTCACAGACATTGATGACCTGCAATTGGATGCAGCAAATGAGACTTATGTAAGTATTTATTAGGGGAGAAGTGTTGAATAATGTGATATTTAATCTTTAACTATTGCAAGAAGATTTTAGAATAACACCTTTAGGCTGGTTATTTAAGTTTAAATAACTTTCAGGGTTAAAAATGAAAGTTAGTTGCCATTTTGTTTTCAGTGAATGTATGATTGCAGAAATTGCTCTGGTCTTAGTGTGTAGAAGACATGTATTCTAAGTCTGCCTTGGCCCCAGGAGTGGGTAACCTTAGAGAAGTTACTTAACTCCCTACCTCTTGGTTTTTACACATATTTTGCTGCAAAGGGAAACAATATGATGTTAAGGGATATATGTGAGTCATGGCTCTAGTTAAGAGAACTTACCGGACATCCCAGGTGGCTCAGTGGTAAAGAATCTGCCTGCCAATGCAGAAGACATAGGTTTGATCCCTGGTCTGGGAAGATCCCACATGCCATGGAGCAGCTAAGCCCAAGCACCACATCTACTGAGCCTGTGCCCTAGAGCTCAGGAGCTGCGGCTATGGATCCCACAGGCCACAGCTGTTGAAGCCTGTGGGCACTAGAGCTGATGCTCTGAAACAAGAGAAGCCACTGCAGTGAGAAGTCTGCATACTTCAACTAGAGAATGTCTCCCTCTCACCACAACTAGAGAAAAGCAACGAAGATCCAGCACAACACCCCCACCCCAAAAAGTAGTAAATTATAAAACTTTTTTTTTAGAAAGAGAACTTAACCAACTTCCTTTTTTAAAGTTAAGTATCCGTAGTGTCGAAAGCTCTGAAACTTAGAAATGTCCTTCCTTTTTGCCTTTGAGTAGCTGGAAGTATGCATAAAAGTTATTATAGTACTTTTGATTCCTCAAAAGTAGCTTAGATTTTTCTTTCTTTTTTCCTTTTCTGGGTCAGTATATGTGAAGCTGTTTGGCCTGAACTCTTATTTTGCTTTCTTCTTTAACGGATGAGGTGCTGTTTGACTTGGGAAGTAGTTCAAGTGAACAGAGTGATTTTATATGTACATCAATCAGGTTGAATATTTATCACTTGGTGAGTTTGACATTTCTCAAAGAATAATTTAGCAGTTGTTTTACCATGAATCAATAGAGAGTGGAACACATGTTTTTTAAAATCAATTCATGAGATTTGTTGTTGTTGTCTTAAACAATAGTCTTTATGTTTACACAAAGTAGTACAAAGTGAGGCATTTCCTCAAAGGGTGACTTGGAGCTAGAAAATCCATCCTAAGCATGAAAGTGTGAATATTAGTTGGTAAGTTGTGTTCAACTCTTTGCAACCCCATGGACTGTAGCCTGCTCAGGCTCCTCTGTCTATAGGATTTCCCAGGCAAGAATAGTGGGGGTGGGGGGTGGTGTTTAGTCACTAAGTTGTGTCCGACTCTTGCGACCCCATGGACTGTAGCCTACCAGGTTCCTCTGTCCATGGGATTCTCCAGGCAAGAATACCAGAATGAGTTGCCATTTCCTTCTCTAGGGGATCTTCTCAACCCAGGAATTGAACCTGGGTCTCCTGCTACAAGGGAAGCCCATGCTGGAGTGGGTTGCTAATTCCTTCTCCAAATGCATAAGATTTTATGGTTTCGTTTACTCTATGAGATGCTTTATAATGTTGTCTATAATTAAGTTGGGTTTTAATATTGACTAGTTGTTTAAGCAGCTAATGTTATTTTCATAACCTCCAGAGCCTAGTCTTCAAGAAACAATATATTATATTTGAAAGGTTCAGGGAAATATGATTCTGACTTTATAACTAACATTCTGTTGTCTCAAAGAAGTCATTCAGTCTTTCAGTTTCTTAGTTTTTCTGGTATAAAATAAGAGATTGGATTAAATCATCTTAGAGGGCCCTTTGCAGTTGTATAACCATCATTCTTCTACATGGCAGTACAGTTTCTCTTGAGAAGTTGTTGAGGAAGCAGAGTATATAAGTCTCAGCATGTTTTGCTTTACAATAAAATGGGCCTGTGAAATTTCCAACCAGATAAAATTCTTATGCTGTAAAAGGTATTTGACTTTTTTGGCTGAAGATTGAGTATGAAGCATCCCTGAAGTAGGTCACGCCACTGTTGAGCATGTTACAAAGGATTGCTAGTAATCAGCCAAATATTGCTCAATTTACTTGGACTACGAAAGTTTAAAGATTTTTCATTGCTGAAAGTATGAGGCTGTTTAATTTTTTATGTATAGATTCAAATTTGAGGAAAAAGCAAAGGAGATTGATTTAAAAGTTGTTTCTTTCATAATTTCAGTAGTTTTTTCTTTTTTCTGTGTGCAGTTTCATGTGTTCTCTTAAGTAACTTACACTAATATTTTCTCAGTTTAGGGCAAATATAAGATAAGAAAAATTTCCCTTCTTCTGTTACAGTCTCAATAAAAAATAAACCAAATAATAGACATTTGGAAGGATAATATTCTAGAAATTATTACTAGTGGTTGTTAATAATTACTAGATTAATCTTTCCTTTTTGCCTGAGGGTTACTTTCTTTTTTGTTGCTGTTTTATTATTTGTCACATTAAGTTAATACCGACTACCTTTTGACTTGTTGTACTGTTTTTATATTAAGTTTCCTTTGTTCTTATCTCTGTGACTTCAGACATTTAAAATAGTAGTGATACTGTCTTAAGTGATATGAGGGTTCTGAAATCATGTGGTTATTCTATATTATTGTATATGGTAGAAAATGGTTATGACCCAGAATACACTTATATTTACATTAAAAAAAATTGTCACCTAAATGACAAGAAGCTAAGAGCTCCTCTAAAAGGTTTATTGACCCCTATTTGAGAAACTTGGTGTTATCTTCTAGGATTAAAAAAAATTTAGAAATTTGAAAACTATAGACCAGTAAAAAAGATAAAATTGCCCTCCTCCTGTGGATCTCTTCCTTCTCCCATAACCATTTTAATATTTGGTATATCTGAAGGTTCAGTTAGTCTCTTTATGATTCCTGAATGTCTTTTGGATACATCTGTATTCTTTCCATTGCAGATAGAGATGATTTTATAAGTAGGCATTTGCTTTGACTTTTTTCCCTTTAGTGACAGTGGGAAAACTTATTATACTGGATCTCCTTTATGACAAAACACATATTTTGTGTTAATATCTTGTAATAGTGTCTCTTCATTGAAAAGAATGAGACCAACTGAATCTTTCTGATAGATGTTGACTCCATTACCTCCTTCCTAGTTATTACTACTGTGCTTAGAGTAAATTGGTTTATCTCTAAGGTATCTAAGATATATTCTCAAGATGAATTGATTAACTTAGAAAATTATTTTTTCTAATTTGGGTAATAGTTATTTTTGACAAGTTGTTTCTGTTAGTTTGGTTTCTGGATGTGTATATTTTAATCTGATATTCTTTTGCTGATTTGAAATCTACAGGAAAGTAATTTTGATAATCTTGATTTTGACTTGGATTTGATGCCTTGGGAGACAGGCATTTGGGACGTCAACAACCAATTCTGTACAGGTAATGATGTATTTCATTGATAAAAACTTTAAATGGATCCGTATTATTTTATGGTTTGGTAATAGTCAAAATTAGGTGGGGTTATTGGTCTACTTTTATTTGTTAAAAAATTCCAGGGACTACATTCTACTTCTGGTATGGCCAGGCATACATAAATTTCTTGCCAAAATAGATATAAAGAATTTCAGAGTTATGGCAGAGTCACATAATGCATGAAAATTTTATAATTCAGAAATATCGATTTTGAATTATATGTAATACTCTAAGAGATTATATGTAATACTGTAATATTTAATATTTGAATTAAATGTAATACTGTAAGAGATTAACCTATCTGAGAATTAAACAGGATTTAGCGAATCAAAGGGAAGAGACTTGGATTATCAGAACCTAGGGCCTTAGTGTAGCTGTCTCATGTAGACCCTTCTGAGGAGGAGCCACTACCTGGACGATGCCAATATCTGTAAGGGGCCACTGAACTGAGTTTTGGGTGTGCTGAAAAAAACTAGAACCTAAAGCAAACTGTCCCTTCTGGGATAAAGCTGATGGAAGGATGAAAAAAAAATCCCTTCTCCCCCATTCTACCGTAAGAAACATCCTTCTAGAATCCCCTATTGACAGGACCTAAAAGGAAGCCAGCTGGGACTTGTATTAATTTTCATCACAGACTATAGGAGGTGAACATGGAGCTGAGTAACAGTGGGTAATTAACCAGCACATTTCCCCATCTAAGTTACAGCCCTCCCCCTCTGTTGTAATTCCTATTCCCCTTCCTTTTATATATTAGTATATCTCGCTCAATTCCTTTCTTTCCTCATAGAATATGGACTACACAGGGTCAGTGTTCTCATTACTATTATGTAACAAACTTCTCTAAAACGTAGTGGCTTAGAACAACAACCATTTTATTAGGCTCCCAGAATCTATGGGTTAGGAATTTGGACATGATACATCAGGAATTTCTTGTCTCTGCTGGTGTCCAGACATCATCTGGGAAGATTTGGAGGTTAGGGTAGCCTGACATCTGGGGGCTCGGACTACCTTAAGGCTTCTTCCCTCACATGTCTGATGCCTGATCTGAAATGATGTGAAGATTTGAACTGCCAGTGTGAGAGCTGACCATCATCTTTCTAAATGTCCTGGCTTCCTCAAAACCTGGCAGTCTCGTGGTAATCAGGATTCAAGGGCTCAAATGTGAGTCTTTCAGCTACCTAATGTAACCCAGACTTGGGATTCACATATCGTTACTCCCATACTCTGTTGATTTAGGAAGTCATAGGCTCACCTAGATTCAAATAGAAGAGAATATAATCACTACTTCTTGATGGAGAAGTGGCAGGATCACAGTACAGATCATGAGACACGGTAGGTATTTTGCTCCTAACTTTGGAGAACACAGTCTGGCACAGATTCTTCTCTCCTTCCTTCCTACCCTGTTAGAAATTTGGCACTGAGGAACACTGCTGGGCTGAAGTTGATCAACACATTTAAAAAAATAGTTCAAAAGATAGGAACATTTTTGTATTGTAATTTTATTGTCAAAAATGCTTTCCACAAAAATTCTTCCCTGTTTCTTATGTTTTAAAATTATTTTGGGGGAAAATCTATAATTTTTTGCATATGGCATAATATTCAAAAGATACGAAAAGTCTATAGAGTAGAAAAATGTCTCCTTTGGCTTTTGTCCCTCAGCCAGCAAGTTCTGCTTCCTAGAGACAAGCACTGTGAGCAATGTCTTAAGTTTATCTTTTAAGAGAATTAGTGCAGATGTTAGTAATAGTATGTGCATATGTATTTATGTGTATATATACACATATAAACATACATATAATTATTACACAGATGGAAGCGTATTGGATATACTATTTTCTGCGTCTTGAATTTTCACTTGATGATATATTTTGGTGACCTTAGCTTCTATATCTGAATTTTGAGAGTAGATTTAACCTTTTTTCTTATTTATTCTGAGTTTATATTGTCCAGTGGGAAAATTTTTGCTTCTCCTTTTCCAATTAAAGATATTAAGACAGAACCTCAGCCACTTTCGCCAGCCTCCTCAAGTTGTTCAATCTCATCTCCTCAATCAGTGGACTCTTACTCATCAACTCAGCATGTTCCTGTAAGTAACTAGTCTTTTACAATGATTTTGGTTATAGTGGTATCTGGGAAATATGTATATGGGGAAGGAAGTTAACTTTTATTAAGTGCTAATATAAATCTTACCTCTTTTAATCCTGAGGAAGGACCTTGAGGGAGTTAGAAAGTTATTAGTCTCTTTGATTTTGCCACCCTTCCCTTATGATCTTGTTTTTATAATTTCGTTGCTTCATTTGTTTCATTGTACTTTACCAGTATCCAGTATTTTTTTGTTTATCAAGCTTACTCTGTCTTTATCAAGTCTTTTCTCTGTGCTACACTCTTTCCTCCCTGTTAGGATATATGTTCTTTGAGGACATGGTCTGTTTGTGTGACTCCTTAGCCATAAAACCTAGAATGGTCTCCTTAGTTCAGGAATGCCTAGCACTATCTTTTGAATGAGTTAGTAAGGTTTTTTACAAAACCTTAAACATGCTTTTGCTCTTCATCTAGGAAAAAAATTCTTGAGGGCAGGAAAAGAAAATACCAAAAGACTTAGGCATTTTTTGGAAAGGAAAAAGGAAAAAAATATAAGAAGAAAATTTAAATTAATGTTTCAATATATTATATCTGATGTAAATTGAGGTATTTCATTCTGGTGTGGTTTACATGTAGCAGTTACTAAATCCTGATGATTTTATCTGCTTAGTATCTCTAGGATTCATCTTCTCCACCCTGCCAGACTGTCATCACCTCTTCTGGATTAAGGCAATAGAATTTTGACTGGTCTCTCTGCCTCCTAATTCCCCAGACCTTTCTTAGCAGAGGAATCTTCAAAGAGAAATCTTTAAAAATCACAGGTTTGATTGTGTCAGTTTTTTGCTTAAAACCTTCCCAACCATTACAAGGACAAAATCCAAACTGCTAGTGTATCAGGCCCTCCATGACCCGGCCCCTGCTTACCTTCCAGTCTTCTTTCTCACTGTCCTTCCTACCCCTGCCTTCTCACTGCTCTTGGCTTTACCTCCGAGAGCTCCTGTGTGCTCCAGTCTGTGAACAACTGCCCCAGGAGCTGTGTGAGACACCACCAGTGAACACGGGCAGTGAGACCTCTGCTTCTACTATTTTAGATTTTTGGACATGCTCTTCCTTCTAGCTGAAATAGCCTTTTTTTCCCTTCCCTTGGAAGAAGGTAGCATGTTACATCCCTGTTCTTCACTTTGTTTATTTAACTTAGTGGTATATATCCTGGAGGTAATTACAGTTTCAGGTTATAGATTCTTTCTCATTCCTTTTTATGGCTTTACAGTGTTCTGGTGTGTGGTTATATCATACTTTATTCAATGATTTCTGTATTGATGGACATATGTGTTGTTTTCAGTCTTTTCTGAACTCAAACACTGTTGTAATAAATAACTATATACATAAGACACTTCATATTTTTGCCAGGATATCTTGGGGATATACTCCTAAAGAGAGACTGCTGAGATCAAGGTGATTTTTAATGTTACTGTTTATTGCCGAATTTCCCTCCAAAGGGTTGTACAGTTGTGTATTCTGACCAGGCAGTATGTAAGAGAGCCAGTTTTCCCTTTATTGCTACATAGTGTTAACTTGTTTTATTTTCTGTTCTTTTATTATAAGTATGGTTGGACATCTTTTGGTATATTTCATATGTATAATGCCTATTTGCATTTCTTTTTATGAACTGTCAAATTTTTGTCCATTTTTCTATTGGATTGTATTGGTCTTTTTCCCTTCAATTTTTAAAGTGTTTTATAACATATTAGAATTATTAGTGCTTCAGTTCAGTTCAGTTCAGTCGCTCAGTCGTGTCCGACTCTTTGCAACCCCATGAATCGCAGCACACCAGGCCTCCCTGTCCATCACCAACTCCCGGAGTTCACTCAGACTCACGTCCATCGAGTCGGTGATGCCATCCAGCCATCTCATCCTCTGCCGTCCCCTTCTCCTCCTGCCCCCAATCCCTCCCAGCATCAGTCTTTTCCAATGAGTCAACTCTTCGCATGAGGTGGCCAAAGTACTGGAGTTTCAGCTTTAGCATCATTCCTTCCAAAGAAATCCCAGGGCTGATCTCCTTCAGAATGGACTGGTTGGATCTCCTTGCAGTCCAAGGGACTCTCAAGAGTCTTCTCCAACACCACCCTTCAAAAGTATCAATTCTTTGGCGCTCAGCCTTCTTCACAGTCCAAGTCTCACATCCGTACATAACCACTGGAAAAACCATAGCCTTAACTAGACAGACCTTTGTTGGCAAAGTAATGTCTCTGCTTTTGAATATGCTATCTAGGTTGGTCATAACTTTCCTTCCAAGGAGTAAGCGTCTTTTAATTTCATGGCTGCAGTCACCATCTGCAGTGATTTTGGAGCCCAAAAAAATAAAGATTAGTGCTTAGGTTGTGAAATAAGTTACAAGTGTTTTCTTCTCTAATTTGTCACTTTCTATAAGCTTTATTTCTGGTGTTTACTTTCTCTAGGGATACTTTTCTCCATAGCTGAATGACCAATCTTCTATTGCTTTTGTTGTTGTTGTTACTCAAAGGAGGGTTTTAACTGCTCAGAAGTTATAATATTTATATTCTTGTCTTCTTGGATGTGTGTATATATAGATAGATAGATGTGTGTGTGTGTATATACACACATATAGATAGATATATAGCTATGTAGATAGATAGACAGATGAGAGAGAGAGAGTTTGGAAAAACCTCAAACTTACAGAAATGTTATGAGTACATTACAAAGAACTTTTTCACCCTGAATCATTTGAGAGTAAATTGCCAACCTGATGCCTTGTCACCCCCAGATACTCCAATGTCTACTTCCTACAAGTAAGGATATGTCTTTTAGTCATAATACAGCTTAAAATCAAGAAATAAATGTTTATACCTTATGGTCATCTGATCCTCAGCTCTCATTTAGATTGTACCAGTTGTTCTAGAGGTATCCTGTAGAGAGCAAAAGGAGCTAGTTTGGAATCATACATTGCATTTGGTTGTCCTGTCTCTTTAATCTCCTTCAGTTGAAATAGTTCATTCTTCCTTGACTTTCATGACTTGTCACTTTTGGAGATTAAAGACTAGTTATTTTATAGAATGTCTTCTGGTTGGGTTTGCCTGGTGTTTCCTTAGGGTGAGATTCAGTTTTGTGGCAGGAATATCACAGAAGTGATGCTGTGTCTGTCTCATTTACTTTGGATGCTATTGCATGCTGTTTTCATTTGTCCTGTTACTGATGAGGTTTACTTTGTTCATTTGATTAAGGTGGTATCTTCCAGGCTATTCTACTGTGAAGTTGCCCATCTCCCTTTGCCATAAATGGGTATTTTATGAGAAGGTACTTTAAAACTATGTAAAAATATCCTGTTTCTCATCAGACTTTAAATTCATTCATTTCTTTGTTTATATCAGTATGGACTCATGGTTTCCTAGTTTATTCAACAGATTTAGTTCAGTTCAGTTGCTCAGTTGTGTCCCACTCTTTGCGATTCCGTGAACCGCAGCACGCCAGGCCTTCCTGTCCATCACCAACTCCCAGAGTTCACCCAAACCCATGTCCATTGAGTTGGTGATGCCATCCAGCCATCTCATCCTCTGTCATCCCCTTCTCCTCCTGCCCTCAATCTTTCCCAGCATCAGGGTCTTTTCCAGTGAGTCAGCTCTTCATATCAGGTGGCCAAAGTATTGGAGTTTTAGCTTCAGCATCAGTCCTTCCAAAGGACACCCAGGACTGATTTCCTTTAGGATGGACTGGTTGGATCTCCTTGCAGTCCAAGGGACTCTCAAGAGTCTTCTCCAACACCACAGTTCAAAGGCATCAATTTTTCTGTGCTCAGCCTTCCTTATAGTCCAACTCTCACATCCATACGTGACCACTGGAAAAACATCGCCTTGACTAGATGGACCTTTGTTGGCAAACTAATGTCTCTGCTTTTTAATATGCTGTATAGGTTGGTCAAAACTTTCCTTCCAAGGAGTAAGCGTCTTTTAATTTCGTGGCTCCAATCACCATCTGCAGTGATTTTGGACCCCAGAAAAATAAAGTCAGCCACTGTTTCCACTGTTTCCCCATCTATTTGCCATGAAGTGATGGGACTGGATGCCATGACGTTAGTTTTCTGAATATTGAACTTTAAGCCAACTTTTTCACTCTCTTCTTTCACTTTCATCAAGAGACTCTTTAGTTCTTCTTCGCTTTCTGCCATAAGGGTGGTGTCATCTGCCTGTCTGAGGTTATTGATATTTCTCCCGGCAATCTTGATTCCAGCTTGTGCTTCTTCCAGCCCAGCGTTTCTCATGATGTACTCTGCATATAAGTTAAATAAGCAGGGTGACAATATACAGCCTTGATGTACTCCTTTTCCTTATTTGGAACCAGTATGTTGTTCCATGTCCAGTTCTAACTCTTGCTTCCTGACCTGCATACAGATTTCTCAAGAGGCAGGTCAGGTAGTTTGGTAATCCCATCTCTCTAAGAATTTTCTACAGTTTATTGTGATCCACACAGTCAAAGGCTTTGGCGTAGTCAATAGATTATAGCTCATTATTTTATTTATTCTGATTCTTATGTTGTCCTGGATTTTGCCAGTGCTGGTCCCTTCACACTGACTCCTGTGTTCTGGGCTTTGACACCCTACCTCAGGCTGATGCAATATGGATACAATCATTACCTTACTCTGACTCCCTGGGCTTGGCTGCCTGCCCTTACTTGCTTCGCTTGGACTCTGACACTCCCGCAGGCTGCCTCTCTGCGTCCGTGCTTGTCTTGCACTGTGCCCCATCTAGTGGCTTTAGGATCAAATTATTCAGGAAGTAATAGTTTCTAAGTGACTTGTTAATATATATATTTCCTAAGGTTTTAGTTTTAATTTTCAAATCTGATCCATTTGGAGTAATCCTGGTTTATGATGTAAGATACAAATCCAAGTTTTTTTGTTTTCCTCAATGACTATCAGAAGGACTATTCCAGTACCATTTATTAAAGTTCCTTTTTTTTTCTCACTGATTTCAGTTTTGTGTATGTGTTTTAAACTTACGTAAATGGTATTATATTAGATCTCTTTATTTCTTACTGTAAAAAATTAGCACAGTGTTTTTAAGACCCGTTCATATTGCTCTGTCTGCATAAGTTTGTTGAATGTAACTGCCTAACCCTTCACCTGCATCACAGTGAACATTGTCAAAGATGTCGCCTAGTAGGCCTAAGAGCTGACCTTCATATGAAGTGTTAAGGACAAATCTAGTTTTAATTTTCACTGTATAAATGAACTCGTTTTCCCAGTTGTATTGCCTTTGTAATCATCTTGTTAAAGAATATTATATGTTTCTCTGTTACTAAGGGTTTCTTTTTTGTCTCTCAGTTAAGCTTTATCATTTTCTTCATATAGATCTTATACATTCTTTAAAAATTAATTCCTAGGTATATCATAATTGCTATTACTATTATGAATGAACTATTTTTATTATATTGTCTAAGTGATTATTAGTACATTTTTATAGTGAACATTTTTTTGTTGGTTCTTAAATGTGTTCTAAGTAGATAGCACATCATCTTGCAAAACAAAGGCACTTCTGTCTCTATTTTAATATTTGTTCCTTTTATTTTAGTTTCTGCTATAATTATGTTTTGTAGAATTACAGAAAAAGCAATTATTTCTTTCTTGTCCCAACTTTAATGGCAAAGTATTAGTATTTTACCATTAAGTATGACTTCGGCTATCCAATGATGCCTAGCTTTTTTTTTTAAGTGTTAAATCATCCTTCCAGTTCTTATTTTCTAGGACTTTTATGAAGAATCTTTGCAGAGTTTTATTAAATGCCTTTTAAGCATCTAAGGCCATAAAGATAATCATTTCCTCCTATATTATCTCTTACTGTTCCCCCCCCCCCCCCGCCCCCACACACAAATGTATTATTATTCAATACACTATAAGGTTCATGCAGTCCTGGGTTTTGGCTACATGGTGATAGGTGTTAGGGATGGATGAATGAAGCAGTTCTCGTCCTCACCAGCATGACTGAGAGTGACCATTTCTGCCACATGCTCTTTCAGGTTATTTTAACTTTTCGTATCTGATGATTAAAAAGAAAGATTTTCTTTTAAATTTGCCTTTGGCTACCATTTGCATTTCCTTTTCAGTGAAATGATGACTCCTGTCCTTTGTTCATTTTAGGCAAATATTTTCTCTTAATATATATCTTTTAACTTTGTTTATGGCCTGTTTTTTATTATAAAATAATTATTATTCAAATCTGTTTTTTCTTCCTCTATGGCTTCTGGATTTTTGACTTAAGGGGGCCTACGTTATGCTAAGAGCAAACAAGTATTCTTTTAACTCTTCTTTCAGTGATCTTGTAGATTCTTTTGAAGATGATATGATGTATGTATGTAAATGTATATGCCTATTTATTTATTATACATAACATCTTTCTTTCTTGGAATTGAAATGCTACTTTATCCTATGTTAAGTTTCTTTATTTTAGCAAAATGAGACAGATCCACTGAATATTGAATTTTGGAAAGTATTAATATTTGTATATCTCTGCATTATTAATTTACCCATTAAATAAAATAGCCCTGCTCCTTTCAGGATTTTTCTTTCAAACATTAGGGACAAAGGTAGTTTTAATAAATAGAAAAGGATGAAAATAGTAAGAATTATTTGTTTTTGAAATTCCTGTAAGTCTGAATAAGAGATGGTAGGGAAAAGATATTAGCATTTTAACTGTAAATCTATAATGATACTAAATGTTTGTATGGCTAGGAATCAAGTAAAATATAAAGTTTGTGGGAGAAAATGTAGAAGCAGATCGAATCAGTGATCGTATCTTTAATATAAGAGGGTTAAATAGACATACTTCGCTTTTAGTTATTTTTACTTTTGTATTGATGGATAATGTTGATTTATCCATCATCTCTTAGTGCTTACTGTGTAGATATAGTTGTAATATATCACACCTTTGACTTGAAATTATCTTGAAGTGTTTCTGTTTATGCATGGATCTTGCCTCTCTTTCTAAGCCATTTTCTGCTCAAGGATACTGTTCTTCTGCATGAATTTATTTGTGTTGTATTTTACTGCAGGAGGAGTTGGATTTGTCTTCTACTTCTCAGATGTCTCCTCTTTCCTTATATGGTGAAAGCTCCAACAACCCCTCCTCAGCAGAGCCACTGAAGGAAGACAAGCCCATCATTGGTCCTAAGAGCAAAACTGGTATTACTCCATCTGCTAGCTTCTGTTATTTCTATTGTAGACTGAGAGTAAGCGCCATATCTTAAAGGAAAGTGTTGGATTAAGTGTATGTTTATTAAGCTAGCTTGCTGTTTTTAAACTAGTGGACCTCTATCCTTTGTTGTGAACGTTAATGTGAAGAGGAAAGGGAAAAAATGATCTTCTTTGGTTGTCTCTGTCTTTATAGGTGAATGATGCTCTGAAATAGATTTAGGGCCCCATCTTCAGGAGAAATTTCCAAGTTTCACCTAAAGAAGTTGAATGTGAGGCCCATTTGCCTGTGGCATTTATTAACCTCATTCACCTCAATGCTTTATTCAGTGATTTTAGCTGTTTTTCTTTACTGGTTCCTGTGTCCCCTTTGCAAAGCTGTAGCTTGGTCAGAAGGGAAGACCTCAGATTGAGGACTCTTCTTCAGTCCACTAAGATAAAATTCTGTTTTTCAGTACATTAAACTATGCTTAAACTTCAGTTAAGGGTAGTCAGAGGTTAAGATAATGTGTAGAGAAAGGTGTATAATAGAATCTGCTTTCTAGGATTTGCTTAATTGCACTTAAATAATTTGTGGTTTGGTTTTTCTCCAGAAAATGGACTGACTCCAAAGAAAAAAATTCAAATAAATTCGAAACCTTCAATTCAGCCCAAGCCTTTATTACTTCCAGCAGCACCCAAGACTCAAACAAACCCCAGCGTTCCAGCAAAAACAATCATTATTCAGACACTACCAACACTTATGCCATTGGCAAAGCAGCAGCCAATTATCAGTATACATCCTGCACCTACTAAAGGTACCTGAATGGAATCTGTTGTTCTGTATGTTTAATTGGAGGACTCTGAGGCATGGGTCATATGACTTGTTTTAATTCAGGGTATAATTTCTGAGCACATGTTGGGTGTGTGTGTCAAGAATGTCCTTGGCTCTGAGGAGGTTATAGAGAGATGGTTAATAGGTGGTTCCTGTCCTAACAAGGGAGGTAGCTATCCAGATCAATTATATCTAATACTTCTTTTTTCTCACAGTTTTAGTGAAAACAGCCTCTAAGGCTTGTAATTTTGTAGCGAAGAAGAAAATCTGGGAAACTTTCTTGATGCTATTGTATTCTGAGATTTTTGTATTTATGAATTTTTTTTGTTTTTAGGGAGAGGTTAGTATTTAAAATACAGTGGTCCATTTCAGGTCTAATAGGTGTGGTTTGACAATAGAATCAGACTCTTAAATCTCCGAGTAGTAGGAAGCATTGTTTAATAAACATGAGCTTATACAGGGCATTAAATACCTGAACCTCTGACTTCAAGCCATTAAGAATGTGTGTTTCTATATTTCATCCACTAGATGGCCTCGTATAGTTGATTCTATAAGAAGTTGAGGTCTATATTAAAAGAAGTTCAAGTCTGAGGATTTGGTACTGTTCACATATAGGAATATGTATATAGTTGTCACATATATGACCAACCTAGACAGCATATTAAAAACAGAGACATTACTTTGCCAAAAAGGTCTATCTAGTCAAAGCTGTGGTTTTTCCAGTAGTCATGTATGGATGTGAGAGTTGTACCATAAAGAAAGCTGAGCACCAAAGAATTAATGCTTTTGAACTGTGGGGTTGGAGAAGATTCTTGAGAGTCCCTTCCCTTGGACTGCAAGGAGATCCAACCAGTCCATCCTAAAGGAAATCAGTCCTGAATATTCATTGGAATATTCATTGGAAAGACTCATGCTGAAGCTGAAGTTCCAATACTTTGGCCACCTGATAAGAAGAACTGACTCTTTGGAAAAGACCCTGACGCTGGGAAAGATTGAGGGCAGGAGGAGAAGGGGATGACAGAGGATGAGATGGTTGGATGGCATCACTGACTCGATGCACATGAGTTTGAGTAAGCTCTGGGAGTTGGTGATGGACAGGGAGGCCTGGCCTGCTATAGTCCATGGGGTTGTAAAGAGTCAGACAAATGACTGAGTGCTGAACTGACTGAACATACAGGGCTCATTTGCACACAGAGCTCTCTTGGGAAGAGTATTCATCATCCTGCCTATACTGATGTGTGTACACATGGCTAAAGCGAAACTTGTGCAGCATTGTTTCCGTGGATTTATCTTATTGGCACCAAGTAAGACTAGGTATCAATGGGATATGGGTTATAAATAAATACCAGTGTTATGTTTATAACTATTTTCAGTTATAGATTTTTAGCTCATTTCTTTGAAGCATGGTTTTAGTGAGGGCAAGGTCATAAATTTGATTTCCAGGTACTCTATTAACTTTGCTCTATTCCATGGTCATAGACAGTATGGCATTGATAAAAAGAACTAGGTGAAAGACTGGATGGATCCGTGAAAATTCATCAATCCCTTCCAGAAAACCCCAACCAAACAAATCTGAAATACCTGCCCTCTGAAGACAGGGTCAAAATACGGTCTTTTTCATAGGAAAAATAGCAGTCCTGTCTAATGGGTATTCTTGGGACCTGTGAATGGATATCATGAACTACTTGAAATAAAATGCAAGATTTAGTGTATATTATTTGTGAATTTTTCTAGGGATAGTCTCCAAAACTTTCATCAGGATCTCAAAAGTGTACATCATCCCAAAGGCTAAGAATTTAAATGTGTGAAGAACTTTATTATAGCTTCCATAAGCTATTAAAACACATACATAAAAGGTAAAAGTTTGACATTAATATGATCAGTATGTAAAGCAAGAGGTGTTCCTAAGAATTTGCTCTTAGTAGACCATTGGCTTCTTGCCTGGAGAATCCCAGGGACGGGGAAGCCTGGTGGGCTGCCATCTCTGGGGTCGCACAGAGTCGGACACGACTGTAGCGACTTGGCAACAGTAGCAGCAGACCATTGGCTATGTTTGAATGATAGAAAATCTTACCTATAGCGAGAAGAGAAAACTTCTCTGAGCAGTTTATCAGTTTCAGAGGCCTGAATCATACACTATTCAGAACTTCAGTGCTTTCCCATTATCTGAAAACAGTTTATTTTGGGGGGAGCATATGCTAATACAGGCCTCGTTACTATTTTTATAGTGTAATCTGGAGAGGTAATTTTGTAATAACATAACAGATTTAAATGTATAACTTCCAGTCTTACATTTATTTGATAATGGGGAGGGAAGAAGAGAAATAGGAAAGGCATTTTACAGTTAATCGATATAAGTATCAGAAGTAAATATTTGTTATTAAAAAAGAAGTAATTTCTTTTTTTGGCTACACTGTGCGGCATGCGAGATTTTTGCTCCCACTCAGGGATCAAACCCTTGCCCCCTGCATTGGAAGTGCAGAGTCTTAACCACTGGACTACCAGGCAAGTCCTGCAAAAAAGAAGTAATTCTTACAGGATTAAGTTCAAATTGTCTGGCTTGGAATGTGAAACTCATCATGGTTTGTCTCCAGTTTAGTTTTCTAACTTTACCTTATAATAATAACTCTCCTTTCTATAAATCTTTGGTTCAACTAATTTGGCTATTGTCCGTTACATTTTCTTGTTTTTTCTAGTTTCTTGACATGCTGTTCAGTCTGCCGTAAATAACTGCTGCTTACTTCTACATCTGTGTCCTATACATTCATTAAGATTCTTATGGTAGTGCAGGTGAGAGGTGTTGAAACTTAGACTATCAGTGAAGATCCAGGATAGACAGTGGAGATGTTAGAAAGTGTAGAATCACAGAGGTTGGCAGTTAGGTGATGGGAATGGAGGATGGAAAAAGGGCAAGTATCCTCTCTTGGACTTTTTGGGTAGATAGTGGTTCAAATCATTGAAATGGAGGATAAAGGTAAAATAACTTGCTCCAAGTCGTCCTATTAATAGAGGCACAGTCAGAACTTGAGCCCAGATGGTCTGGCCCAGAGTCTGTGTAATTAATTACTATGCTCTATTGCCTCTAAAAGAATGCAGACAAGTGGTCCTTTATCTCACGAATTGACTATCTAATTGGAAAATTATATCAATAGTTAAATAACAGTAACTATGAAAACTAATGAATTAATTATACATGAAATACCCTTACGAAAGTTATTATACATAAAAGATCAAGTGCCAGATACCATTCTAAGTGCTTAACTGTGTCATCTTATTTAATCCTTACATCAACTCTGTGAGGATAGGTGCTTTATTATCATCTTCATTTTATAGATGAGAAAATTAATACACAGAGAAATTATTTACTCAGTCACACAGCCATACTCTTTCAAACAAAGAAGACATTCAATAAATGTTTGATACAAAGTTTGAAATCTTTGAAGATAATTGAAAACGAAGACACTGACTATCACAATCAGTGAGTCATCCATAGTCAAGTATTCAGCATTGAAACCAGCCATGGTCCATGAAGGGGGATTTGTGTGTAATGCCAAAGAGGATTTTAAGCATGCTGAAATGGATAAACAGTGTTTTGGTATGCCCTTTTTAACTGTTTGCACATGAGGAACAGTAGTAACTTATGTTCAGCTGCTAACTATTTAAGCCCTGAAACAGTTCTTTGCCTTGCGTTTTGTGATCTGGTGAGCATCTAGCACGTCAGATTTAGCAAGCCACCGTGAACACACTGTAATAGAAATGTAGTTGCTTCTCCCCATTTTGTCTTGAACCCAAACATGCCAAGACTATGTAGAGGATCTTTGATTTAGATATTAAATAATTTGAGGTTAGTTGGGCACTCTGGGATGAAAGGGCTTGATGAGCATTTTTGAAAAAAAAGAGGCATCAATGGCCTGGAAGGACTTGGAGCCACATTTGGTATGCAGACCTTGCCTTGATATTGCTTCATCTCCCTTGCTCCATGCTACAGTTCTCTTAGCAAGGAGATGGTGATAACCAGACATGAACACTACAGACTTGGATTATTTTTTGAATCAATTTTAAGAAAATTGATTAAGAAAAGCCATCTGCATGTGTTGTCTGCCAATGCTTTAAATCTGTAATTGGAGCTAAAAGTAGGATTGTTTCCTTGAAATGATTTCACTCTTTACATTTACCACCTTCTCTGACCTTTGGAGTAATCCCCTAAATTCACTGAACATTTTAGTTTTGAGGGGTGGCTCAGAGGGTAAAGCAATGCAGAAGACCTGGGTTCGGTCCCTGGGTCAGGAAGATCCCCTGGAGAAGGAAATGGCAACCCCCTCCAGTACTCTTGCCTGGAAAATCCCATGGACAGAGAAGCCGGGTAGACTACAGTCCATGGGATCACAAAGAGTCGGACACGACTGAGCGACTTCACTTTCACTTTATCATAATTTTTAAACTCAGGAGATGTGGAACACTGCCCCTGATAATGCTCTTTTCAAAGTATTGCTTTAAATCAGTGGTTCTCAACCTATAGACTGTGGATCCTGGGATATGGATGGTTGAAGTGGCAGTAGCTTTTGGCTTTTTTGTAGGGTATCTGCACATCCATATTTTCTGTTGACTGGATACATAATTTGTTTCATATATCTTTGCACTGATTTTTAAAAATTTTGTGGTTATACTTAGGATAATAAATTCCAGATTCATTTCAAATCACTACTAAATTCTTACTAAACTTTTCTCATCACATATTTTCTCCATCTACAGAAACTGAAAGGACTGCTGTGATAGTCTTGGGTGACATGATGTTTTTGATATTAAAGAAGGGTCCTTAAATTCGGGGTGGGAACCTTTGGTCTGAGTTTTACATTCTTGACATACATGAGTATGTCTTTCACAGTACCAGATTAACTGTAATAGATCAGTAAGTGTTATTTAAAAAACATTTGGTGATATGCTATTTATTATTATTACTTTTGGTTTTGCAACGTTGCTTGCAGGATCTTAGTTCTCTGACCAGGGACTGAACCTATGTCCTTGGAAGTGAAAGTGCAGAGTCCTAACCACTGAACCACCAGGGAATTCTCTATTTTTATTTGAATATTTGGCTAGAGCAAGTTTATATCTGCTTATGAGTTATTACCATATTTTATATGTTTTTATTTCATAAAGTAAATTATTCCAAGGGAAAATTAGAAGATAAGAATACTTGCTGCTACTGCTACTAAGTCACTTCAGTCGTGTCCGACTCTGTGTGACCCCATAGACGTCAGCCCACCAGGCTCTCCCGCCCCTGGGATTCTCCAGGCAAGAACACCGGAGTGGGTTGCCATTTCCTTCTCCAATGCATGAAAGTGAAAAGTGAAAGTGAAGTTGCTCGGTCGTGTCCAACTCTTAGCGACCCCATGGACTGCAGCCTACCAGGCTCCTCCGTCCATGGGATTTTCCAGGCAAGAGTACTGGAGTGGGGTGTCATTGCCTTCTCTGTAAGAATACTTAGGGATCACTTATACTAAATTGTGTATATGATAAATCTGTGAAATTACTTTTAGGTCTTTCTTACTAATTTATTTACTTTTAGGGATAAAATACTATTAATTCTAGTATAAGTATGCTTTCAAGGCCTTTTGAGACAGAAAGACTGATTTTATAGAAGTGATTTTTTTTCAAGCTAAGACATGTTCATAACAAACAGGTGTTTGAAGCATTATTTTGATTTTTAGTTTTCTTTGATCCTTTGAAATACTGAGCTGAATTTTACATGGGTCATGCATATTACACTGTCTGAAAGCATAGTATTTTTTTTCCTTCAAGAAGAGTATAAATATACAATGGGAAATTTTAGTTGCCAGTTACTTTAATACCTTTATTTTGCTGGATAGGCTCAGGCAGCTGTGGATGTTAGGTGAGGCTTTCAACGCCTTATAAAATTGGCCAGATCTGAAAGCAAACACTCAGCAGACAAATCAAAGTTTTACTAGATCAGTATTTGACTAGATCAGTATTGGGAGTTGTATGAGCCTTCTTTAGGTTATGATATTAATTTTCAGAATAGCATAATTTTAAAATAAGGTTAAATGTGAAGATTAAGAAAAGACTTGTAGACTATTTTGGTGGGTAGGGGAGTCAACATTATTTGGTTGTGTTAAATTACAGATCTCTGTTTCCCGTGTTAGCTAAGAATTTATCTCAAGTGGTTTTAACATTTTTGATATTTGTAGACTCAGATTCTTCCGAGTATTGACTTCCTGAATCTCTGTCATATATTTTTGGTGTTGTATGTATTTCTAAATCCCATTAACTTAAAATATATGATTCCGTGCTCAGTATACAAGGTTTGTTCTTTGTAATATGATAAATACTTCTAGCATGCAAAAGTTTCAGAGGTTAATACTTAGGGAAATCTATGTATAACTTAACAGATTTAGTATTTGTTAGTTGAAAAAAAGTGTGGAAATACATTGTTAATCATAACTTCAAAGAGAATGAATTTAAAACATATTTTAAATTCATTAAAAACACAGCAGTGAAAGTCAGCAAGAATGTGTGCTGCTCTTGATTGTGGTTTAATTGGTGGTTTCAAATCGTTTCATGTGGTTTTACCTATTGTATCTGCAGAAGAGACCTAAGTGCTCAACAGCTTGCCTGTGCTGCAGCAGTTACGCACCCTCTGATTCCTTTTCTTTTTTCTCTACTGCAGGTCAGACCGTGGTGCTCTCCCAGCCTACCGTGGTTCAGCTCCAGGCCCCTGGAGTTCTGCCCTCTCCTCAACCAGTCCTTGCTGTTGCTGGGGCAACCACGCAGCTACCTAATCATGTGGTGAATGTGGTACCAGCCCCTGTGGCAAACAGCCCAGCAAATGGGAAACTTTCTGTGACCAAACCTGTCCTACAAAGTACGATGAAAAATGTGGGTTCCGATGTAAGTTTTGAAGTTGAATGCTTTTTTTAAATGCCTGATTTTAAAAATGAGAACAAAAAAAGGACACTATTTTTGTTTTTTAAAGTTTGTTATATTGTGTCAAATGTGCTGAAATTGCACATCCAGTGGAAAATTAAGGTAAGGCTTATTTTGTTAGAATCTAAGTGAAAAGGTTTTAAAAAGTCCAAAGTGGTTTGACTAAGAGAGGTATGCATACCTTCCTCTTCTTTAATTCCTTCTTTTGAACCTTTTCATCGCAATACTTCAGACTGTCACCCCCAACTCAATCATAAAATACTAGTATTTTACAGGATTCTTTCATGTTTCCTGATTGAAATGTTTTTGGCAACGCCCCAGATAAGTCTGTAGACTTCTTTTTGGTCAGAGTTTATATTTAGCTTCTCTCTTAACTTACTGTAGAGTTTTCACCACTGCATAATGATGACTTGCTACTCTTAGGAATTCTGTTTCTTAATGATTATTTAGTTTTTTCCCATCTTTGCAAACCTTCAGAGTTTCTGTTATAGGGACTTTCTGTAATTTATAAATCACAGAAAGTTTCCCAAGATCTGTCACAGCCTAAAACCAGTTACAGTATTTGCCAGCTAACTCTTGCTTTCTTTAAAAGTGATACAAAATACCTTATGTTGTGTGTTAAACAGTAATTGAACATCACGGGCCTGAAGTTCAATGAAAGTTAAAATCAAGTAATTAGTCTGAAAGTGGATTCTCTAAAATCATGACTGGGAAAGCAAAACAAACCCTGTATCTTTTTTTAAAATAAAAGTGGATATTACCTTTTCTTTAGGTATTGCAAAGTATTTTTAAAATCCTGTGAGTTATGTAACATTGTATATCATACTATTGACAGATCTGTCTGCTAGAATTTATTAACTAGCATTTCAGTAGCCATTTCATTGTAGAATTGCTCTACTGTTGCATAAACACAGCCAAGTAATCTCCATCAGCAATATTGTAAAGACCCATAACAAAAGAATATTATCTACTGGAGTAGAACACCGAAATTCTACAGCAATTCCCACAGTTTATATAGGAATTGTGAACAGTGTGTGCCAAGACATGAAGGAGGAACAGTAGTGTTACATGAGAATAGACACATGGTACAGGATTGAGCTCGACTGTTACGTTAGTCTGAGTACTGAAAAAGGTAAGCACACAGTGCTGTAGCTTAAGACACTAATGCATAGAATGTGTTTCGGTTGAAGATGAAACGATGTGAAGCTGAGACTTGTTTTAAGATACTCTATGTGGAGGTGATGAGCACAGAACAGAGGAAACGTGATTAGCAAAAAAATGTTGGTACTCATTGAGGGTGGGTGTGTAGTCTTTCTTTCCTTTCTGTGTTTGAGACGTTTTCTACAATAAGTAAATGAACAATGATACCAAAAATCTAAAAAATATTTCATGATATTTTCAACTAAAAATCATACATCTAACTTTTCAATTAAAAAGTTTTTCACAGGAGAATGAAGTTCACAGGGAAATTCTATTTCATTTCTGGTGATTTGTCTGTCCAAATTATGTTTCTTCTTGACTAAGTTTTGGCAGGCCGTATGTTTCTAGAAACTTGTGTGGTTCTAGGTGGTCCAGTTTGTTGGCATATAACTCTTCGTAGTATCCTCTTATGATTTTTTGTGTTTCTGTGGTTCCCACTTGTTATTTCTCCTCTTTCATTTCTTACTTTGTCTATCTGAGTTCTCTTTGTTTTCCTCTAGGTGGGTGTGGTCAGAGGCTTGTTGGTTTATCTTTTCAGAAGACCAGCTCTTGTTTTATTGATCTTTTCTGTTGTTTTTGGATCTTTATTTTATATATTTCCTCTCTGATTTTATTATCTCCTTCGTTTTGCTGACTTTGGGTTTTGTCTGTTCTTTTTTTCCTAATTCTTTTAGGTGTCAGGTTAGGTTATCTGAGATTTTTCTTGTGTCTTGAGGAAGGCCTGTATGGCTATGAACTTCCCTTTTCGCACTGTTCTTGCTACATCCCATGGGTTTTAGGAAGCTGTGTTTTCATCTTCACTTGTCTTGAGGGACTTGCTGGTTTCCTCTTTGGTTTCATTGCTGACCCGTTGTTTGTTCAGTGGCTTGTTGTTTGGTTCTTTCCCCGTTTTTCTTACTGTGGTTGATTTCTAGTTTCACATTGTTGTGATCAGAAAAGATGCTTAAAATGATTTCTATTCTGAACAAGGATTTTGAAAATGACCGCTTAAAATTTTCTTTTAATACTTTTTAAATTGTGAATTTGAATATTTTTTCTATAATACTCACAAATAAAACTTGCAATAGAAAATATTCAAAGTTGTCTATAGGTAATTTGTTTAGACATTAAAAATATGTATTTTGAAATATTTTAGACATGAAAAAGATAATGGCTAATTAGAAATTTATAAAAATTGATGTATATGACATCTATATATTTTTTGATTACCAACATTTTTGATTACCAATCATACCTCAGTGAGTACCAACATTTTTTTGCTAATCATGTTTCCTCTGTTCTGTGCTCATCAGCTCCACATAGAGTATTTTAAAGCAAATCTCAGCTTCACATCATTTCATCTTCAATTGAAACACATACTATACATTAGTATCTATTATGCCACAGCACTCTGTGCTTACCTTTTTTAGTACTCAAAATAAACTAACATAATAGTCAAGCTTAATCCTGTACTATATATCTATTTTCATGTAACACTACTGTTCCTCCTTCATGTCTTGGCACACACTGTTTTCAGTGTTAAAAAATCTTAGCATATTTTAGTATACCTTCATAGAATTATAACATTCAATCATGGGATGGTCCAGAGGAGTGTAGCTAGGGTGGGGAGACGGTCTAGAAACCATGTCATGGGGAGAAGAATGGTTTAAGGGTTGGTATGATTCAGTCAGCTAAAGAAAAGAAGACTGAAAGTAGAGCCATCTTCTAGAAAATGAAGGTTGTCATGTGGAAAATAGGATAACTGTTCTGGGTTATTCCAGAGGACTCATCTAGAACAGGTGCAGGTAAGTTACAGAAAGTAAAAGTCAAAGTCGCCCAGTCTGTCCAACTCTTTGCCATCCCATGGGTGTACACTCCATGGGATTCTCCAGGCCAGAATACTGGAGTGGGTAGCCAGCCGTTCCTTTATCTTCCCAGCCTAAAGGATCAAACCCAGGTCTCCCACATTGCAGGCGGAGTCTTTACCAGCTGAGCCACCAAGGAAGCCAAAGAATACTTGAGTGGGTAGCCTATCCCTTCTTCAGTGAATCCTCCCGACCCAGGAATCAAACAGGGGTCTCCTGCATTGCAGGCCGATTCTTTACCAGCTGAGCTACAAGGGAAGCCCAAGTTATACAAAAATTTCTTCTAAGAGTCTTTGATGCAGTAATTCTATTTAAAAACAAGAAGAGATCATTGTTTTTCTTCTAGGCTTAATATCTGAATAATGAGCATCTTAATGGTGGCAGTCATCATTGTATGTCACTGACACACATTCTGTAATCTTTATAAACATTTCAGTTAATTATTTGTCAGTCTGTTAGCCAGACATCCTTTAGAAGTTCTTTGATGTGAAAGACTATGTCTGTTTTGGTTTTAAACTCTTGGAGTCCTTTGTAAATTTGGTGAATAATGCAGTCAACATTGAAGAACTGGGGGATGTGTGAGATGAGAAAGTATAGAATCAACAAGTATTATTAGCTTTTTTTTAAGCAATAATTATTGACTAGCATTCTTATTATTTTTCAAAATTCAGAATTGACAGTGTTATATAAGAAAGATTCAAGTACTGTATGTCTGGTGCAAGAGACATAAAGATGATTAGAATACATTTTCCAATCAACCTGCATTGAGATTTTTGTGCTCGTTTCTTCTTGACTAGCACATCAGGGAGTGAGCCAAACCTTTTCAATATGAGTTTTCTGTTAGAGGTTTTGACTTAATGTTTATTTCAAGTAAAGAAACATCAGTCTGTCCTCTATCAGCTGGCCAAGCCATTCAGGAACCCAGGATAAATCTGTTCCAGAAGGAGCTGCAGAAAACTTTGATCTGCTCACATATGTAGTCTCCTGTGACCTCAACAGTGTGTGTGTTTGTTAGACTCAAGTCCTATTAAATTAGGATAAATTTGAATTAGTATAACCCCGATTCAAAATGGCCAAAATGAAAACTTTTACAGCAAGCGTTTTTTTGTGTGTTTTTAAACCACAAAATGTGGTGGAAAAGTTGTAATTCGGAACCAAAAAAAAGTGTATCAGTTTTTTGTGGCTTTGTATTGCTGACACGGCTTCTTTTTTTCTACCTTTTTTGTTCTTTTCGTTTGGCTGGTTTCACTCTCCAGAGGTCTGCTCCTGCCATAAAGTAGCATTTTTAGCATACCATATTCTGCAAACTACATTAAGTGCCACATTTTCTGTTATGAAACAGTTTGCCTGGTTCAAATTATAATCTCACTCTTCCTGCCTTTTGCTGGTAAATCTGTTCTGTTTAACTCTTGGAAACCTCACCTAAGTCTTCAAGAAATATGGTTGGTTTTTGGCTCAGATCCTGATGGAAAAAATGAACATGGTCTCTCATTTCAGTGTAGAAATTCTCTCAAGCAGTTTCTTAGTAAATGGTAATCTTGGAACTACAAAGATGCCTTCATGGGAGAACATGCTTATCTTTCTTTAAAGTGCTATTGAATGTTGCCAAACATCAAACCAAGGGCTTGGAAACAGCAATCTGTTTAAATCTGCATTGAACACTTCCACTTACCCATTATAATTCCATAAAGTTCACAAGACTTTATGGTCCTAGTTTTAAGGCTACGGAGCTACAACATTGTTCTGGTTACTGGGACAACAGAACAGAAAAAAAAAGAGGGGTGAAATTCTATTCTAAATGTTGCAAGTGGGTCAAGGTGGAGCAAAAACCCTTAATAGAAATCAGTTGGTGGATACAATGGAAAGAAAATTATCAGAAACAAGGTCAGAACTTGAAATAACATCAGATGGGAGACTGATCAAGGGGTACAGGCTATACTGACAGGAGGCTGCAGGTCTTCTCTCAGCCCACTGAGAGAAGCGAATGGTCTTCTCTCCATTCGCTCCACTGAGGGTCTTCCAAACCCCTTATTACTTTGGACCCTCTGTCTTTTTCTTTACTTAGTGACCTTGACTCCTTCCATCCCAGCCCTTCCCTTTGGGAGTCCCTGTCCTGGGTCACTAGAGCCATCATGAGAAGGTGGGTGCTGGGGATCCTTTTCAGTGGCCTTGGGTGTGAGAATGGTGTGGAGGGGATTCCCCTGGCATACATACCAAATTGAAACTTTGTGTTTCTTTCTGTGGGGACAGTGTTACATAGTTAAGTTCAAGAATTCAGGTATTGTTAGTATTGTCAGCATGGGGGTGATGTGATACTGGCCCAGATGATGCTGTACACACAGTGTTCCTTTATTGCAGTGGCGGAATGCTGAAGTTGGGAATTGACTACATTTACAGCAAGCAGTAAGCAAGCCTCCTCATTGTCCAGAGGGAGATGTTATCTCATCTCTCAAGGTCAACCCTGAGAAATGGCCTGGGTAAAGAGTGGTCAGGGCTTTGTATTCTTGTCATACCCAGGAGGATGTGTAGTAGCAGGACTCACGGGGTACCCCCTAAAGGAGTAGCTTCCAAGAAAAGTATGAATCTAAAACAATCTGTTTACAATGCAAAGCAGTGCAGAGAAACTTAGAAAGATGGAGAGTGTCTGTGTTCTGTTTCAGAAAAAAAAAGTGAACTACTGAAGATGCTTATTTTGTCTGTAAACCCACAAATAGATACTGTTAGGTCAAAGTGTGAGCTGAATAACCTTGAATTGTGTGACTACCTTAGACCTAAAAAGATAAATAGTGAATAAATAATGAACTTTTTAGTAACTAAATTCTTAAGCAACAGAGACATTGAGATCATGATATTTCTTTAGGCTATAAAGTAGAGGAATCCATCAGAACAAATTCAACAGGAAGATTTAGAGATCTGAAAAGCTATCCAGATTCTAGTAAAGAAATTACTTCTGTGCTGACTACTTTTTGGCTTTGCTGCTACCAGACACTGTGCACGTAAAAGAAAAACATGCTTCGTTAAAATATTTGCAGTTCCTCTTTAGATGGAGATTTGGGGCTCCTAAAAATTTATCCTGAATAAAGACTTTGGCAAGTAATCTCTTCTGTGGTTACAGTAGCTTTGGAATGAGAAGTGAACAAAAATTTTTTTTCCCTGATGTGTTGCATTAGGTTAGATTTATGTCACGGCAACTTTAACATTCTTTATTTCTCAGTTTAGCATCTTGATAAGGTTAATAAATAATTATTTTTAGAGGGATGCTGGTTTATATCTTAATAAATAATTAAATGCTTCTGTCCTTTCTCTGATTTCTCTTCCTATAAACTACCCCTGGAGACTCATTCCTAGGAAGAGAGTCCTCCCATGACCTAGATGCTTTCTAGCTGTTTTGTTTCCCTGCTCAGAAGCAATCATTGTTACCAGTTTTTTGTGCATTCTTTCTGAGATAGTTCTTTAGTATATAAGAGTATATCTTTTTACCTATTTACCTGTTTTATGGAAATGGTAACATACTATAAACACTCTCCTGCATGTCACTCTTTTCAATATATCTTAGAGATTTTTCGACAGCAGTACATAAAAAGTTTTCTTATTATTTTAATAGGTGCATGGTAGTCTTATCTCATACAGCTGTCATAATCATTTAAGAGTTTTGTGGATTTTTTTTTTCTTTGTAAACATTCCTCCATTGAATAACTTGGTACTTACTTCAGTTTATTCATATGAAAGTGTATCTGTAGGAGAAATTCTTGGAACTGAAACTAGAGCGTCAGAAGCTAGGTAGCTTTTCACCTTAGGGGTAGTTGTAATTTGTCACAGGGTTTCTTAATGGTACCCATCGATAGGTTTCAGTGTTTCCGTAAACAAGTTCCCTTTTCTTCACCTCACTCTGTTCCCTGCATAATTGCTTGTAATACTTTGTATGCATGTACATTTGTCTGGAAAGAGGGTCCTTAGCTTCTGCCTTCCATGGCCTTTTGAGGTGAATGAAAGTCCTTGTTTGCTTGGGTTTTTTTAATAGCTTAGTTGGGCTAAAATTCATATACTATGGAGTTTACCTTTTTATTTTAAAAAACTGTTTATTTTCTTTGGCTTTGCTGGGTCTCCGTGGCTGTGCACAGGCTTTCTCTAGTTGCAGCGAGGGGGGGCTACTCTCTCGTGGCAGAGCGTGAGCTTCCGACTGTGGCGGCTTCTCTTGTTGCAGAGCGCGGGTTCTGGGGTGCTTGGGCTTCAGTGGTTGTGGCACGCGGGTGTGGTTGCCCTGCCGCATGTGAAATCCTACTGGACCAAGGATCAAACTTGTGTCTCCTGCATTGGCAGGTGGATTCTTAGCCACTGGACCACCAGGGAAGTCGGAGTTTACCCTTTTAAAGTGCACTGTTTAGTGATTGCTTAGTATATTCTCAGAGTTATGCAACTGTTACTGATGTTTAATTCTAGGATATTTCATCACCCTAAAAAGAAACTCCATTCCTGTTAGCAGTCATTCCTCATCTGCCATCCTCTTCAACCCCTGGCAGCTACTTCCTAATCTGCTTTCTGTATAAGGAAAAGTGAAAGTTTCTCAGTTGTGTCTGACTCTTTGTGACTCCATGGACTGTACTGTCCATGGAATTCTCCAGGCCAGAATACTGGAGTGGGTAGCCTTTCCCTTCTCCAGGGGAACTTCCCAACCCAGGGATTGAACCCAGGTCTCCCACATTGCAAGTGGATTCTTTACCAGCCACAAGGGAATCCCAAGAATACTGGAGTGGGTAGCCTATCCTTTCTCCAGCGGATCTTCCTGACCCAGAAATTGGACCAGGGTCTCCTGCACTGCAGGTAGATTCTATACGAACTGAGTTAAGCCTGCTTTCTGTATGGAGTTGCCTATCCTGGACATTTCATGTCAGTAGAATTATACATGATATAGCTTTTGTGTATGACTTCTTTCGTTTAGCACAATATTTTTCAAGATGTATTTATGTGGTATATTTCAGTGTTTTCTCCTTTTTTTGGCCAAATAATAGTCCATTTTTCAGATATACCACATTTGGGTTATCCATCCATCAGTTGATGGACATTTGGGTGGTCTCCACTTTTAGGCTACTAGGAATAATGCTGCTTTGAAAATTCATGTGCAAGTTTGTGTAGTCTTTTAAAAGCAATTTTTAGTATATAAAGAGTGTTTACAAATCAGAAAGATGCAAGTTAACCCAACAACCAAATGGACAAAATAAGTGAATAGATAATTTACAAAGAAAAATGACAAATTATTTCAATGAAAGTATCATTGGCTATATAGTCCTGAAGGTGTGTATTCTCCAGAACATCACTGTTCTACAAATGTGTGAAAGAATATTAATTGTTAACAGGAGAGAACTTTTGACTGGTTAAAGGTGGTTAACAAATAATACTCAAAGATTAAACCTGTTATGGTTAACATTTTCTGTGGCTCTTACCACCCTTGATTATGAGTTTTAAAGGAAAGTTCTTTTTGCTTTTCCTATAACTCCTTAGTGTTATGTCTGTACTGCAGTCTTATGTGTGTGTGTGCATGTGTGTGGACATGTGTACAGACCTTGCATATGGTAATAATTTCAAATTTTAAAAAGTTGTGAAAGCAAAACTAGTGCAGAGAACACCATGTACCTTTACCTGGATTCACCTGTTGTTAACATTTTACCACATTTGCTTTATCAGTTAGTTTTATTTATCTGCCTGTCTAACCATCTGCATATATATATATATACACACATATATACATTTTTTTCCTGAACTATTTTACAGTAAGTTACATACCTTATAGTTCTTTACCCTTAAATATGTCAGTGTGTATTTCCTCAGAATAGGGATATTCTCTTACCCTTTGTAAAATACTTTTTTCAGCTGTCAGTATGACAGTTTTATCGCTTGAGTTTTTCCCCCTCCAGTGTAGGATCCCTGTAGGGTCAGCTACTGCACTGAGATGTCATGTCTCTTTGACTTCTTTCAGTCTGGAGCATTCCCATAGCCTTTGTCTTTTTGACGCTTCTGAGAAGTTCAGCTCTTCTCTAATATAGTTTTGATAAGTACTTCACATTTATTTTCACATAGTCCTATTTGATTCTCTCAAAATCCTTGTAAAGCGGGCTTTGTTCCCATTTTAGCATTGAATGAATTAGTTGGTTAAATATTTCAGTCAAGGCCATGTTACTTAGATGGCTGATATTGATGAAGTGGTATATACCAGACTCTTTGTTGTAAGTGCATAAAACCTCCTAATGGCCTTCTCAGGCAAATGAGAGTCCTGATAAATACAGAATAAGGAGCAGACTGAGGGATCTTGGGAGGAGAGTGAATTAGATTTTTATTCTTAGGCCCTGGTTTTCTGCTTTTGTATGAATTAAATGGGATTTCCAGATTTTGTCTGTTTTTGTTTTAATCTGATATTTAATATTTGAAATCTGTAAAAATAAGAGCTGGAATGAAGGCAGATATTTGCGATATTACTTTAGTTGAACAGTTTATCAGAGTATCTCTGAGGCACATTGTTGATGGAATTAAGAATATGTGTTTCCTCACCCAGTTTATTCATAGCTGCAGGATATTTCTTTTTAGTGAAACTTATAGCTTCAGTTCAGTTCAGTTGCTCAGTTGTGTCTGACTCTTTGTGACCCCATGAATCGCAACACGCCAGGCCTCCCTGTCCATCACCAACTCCCGGAGTTCACTCAAACTCACGTCCATTGAGTCAGTGATGCCATCCAGCCATCTCATCCTCTGTCGTCCCCTTCTCCTCCTGCACCCAATCCCTCCCAGCATCAGGGTCTTTTCCAATGAGTCAACTCTTTGCGTGAGGTGGCCAAAGTATTGGAGTTTCAGCTGTAGCATCATTCGTTCCAATGAACACCCAGGACTGATCTCCTTTAGGATGGACTGTTTGGATCTCCTTGCAGTCCAAGGGACTCTCACGAGTCTTCTCCAACATCACAGTTCAAAAGCATCAATTCTTCGGCGCTCAGCTTTCTTCACAGTCCAACTCTCACATCCATACATGACCACAGCGAAAACCCTAGCCTTGACTAGACGGACCTTTGTTGGCAAAGTAATGTCTCTGCTTTTTTAATATGCTATCGAGGTTGGTCATAACTTTCTTTCTAAGGAGTAAGCATCTTTTAATTTCATGGCTGCAGTCACTATCTGCAGTGATTTTGGAGCCCAACATATAGCTTAGTGGTAAAAAATCTGCCTGCATTGCAGGAGCCACAGGAGACATGAGTTTGATCCCTGGGTCTGCAAGATCCCATGGAGGAGGAACTGGCAACCCACGGTGGTATTCTTGCCTGGAGAATCCCATGAATAGAGGAGCGTGGTGGGTGACAGTCTATGGGGTGGCAAAGAGTTGGATATGACTGGAGCAACTTAGCACAGCATGGCATGTGTGTGGTACATTACAGTTTACAGACAACCTTCATGTCCATTAAATTTGATCCTCACCTCCATCATATGACCTGCGATAGTGGAGTTAGAATTCAGACCTTGGCCTTCCCTCAGTTCAGCACTGTGGTCTTTGCTCTGCTCTGTCAACGAGGCTTACAAGGCAGCCCTGATGCAGTGCCAACTTCAAATTATCCGTATCTTGAAACTTGCTGTTCCCTTTTCTCTCTCTCTACAAATGTATTCTCTTAATTAAGAAAAAAATTCAAGCAGATGGTTTTAAGTTTTGTGAGACAAAGTATAAAGATTGACTTTATTTGAACAGTCTGGAATCAGATAAAACAGCAAAGTTAATAGCATCCATATTTTATGATACAGTAGTCATTATTGTGCTACATGGTAATTAAGCACACGTGTTTAACATTGGTACTAGAACCATTTTGTTTTTGGATTGGATGAGACCTTTAGAGGATTAAAGTGTCATTTTCCAGTAGGTGAAGTTTATTTCTTTTTTATTTAATTGAATAAAGTTTTGTTTGATATAATGAAGAGGTTAATTAGCAACAGTGTTCGCTTTATACATCAGTGTAGAGAGAAAAACTCAGCAAAATGAGAATTAGAACTGATAGATGTATAGTAGCCTAGTGGTTCATTCACCTGTATGTTACCCGTACTTGATCTGTCTTGAGCTTGTGTGAGATGCTGGGATGTATTTCTTAGCCGTAAAATATTTTAATATCTTTATAGCCATTCAGGACTTCGAAGCTCATTTTTTAGCAACGTCATGGAATCAAGGGTCTATATAGTCTATTTATTTGTAAGAAGAACATGTCTTGTAGTGTTTATCAGTAACTTAAAATGAAACATAATGCAAAGAGACTTAGGATTTTGACTCTTAAATTGATCCAACCTTCAAAAAGTATTTGTCCATTTGTGAAAGTTCTCCTTTTATGAGAGTCTTTCTTTTTTTTTAAATTTTATTATTATTTTTTAATATAAATTTATTTTAATTGGAGGCTAATTACTTTACAGTACTGTAGTGGTTTTGCTGTGCATTGACATGAATCCGTACATGTGTTCCCCATCCTGACCCTCCCTCCCACCTCCCTCCCCATACCATCCCTCTGGGTCTCCTCAGTGCACCAGCCCCGAGCACCCTGTATCATGCGTCGAACCTGGACTGGCGATCTATTTCACATATGATAATATACATGTTTCAATGCCATTCTCCCAAATCATCCCACCCTCGCCCTCTCACACAGAGTCCAAAAGACTGTGCTTTACATCTGGGTCTCCTTTGCTGTCTCTCATATAGGGTTATTGTTACCATCTTTCTAAATTCCATATATATGCGTTAGTATACTGTATTGGTGTTTTTCTTTCTGACTTGCTTCATTCTGTATAATAGGTTCCAGTTTCATCCACCTCATTAGAACTGATTCGAATGTATTCTTTTTAATGGCTGAGTAATACTCCATTGTGTATGTGTACCACAGCTTTCTGATCCATTCGTCTGCTGATAGACATCTAGGTTGCTTCCATGTCCTGGCTATTGTAAACAGTGCTGCAGTGAACACTGGGGTACACGTGTCTCTTTCAATTCTGGTTTCCTCGGTGTGTATGCCCAGCATTGGGATTGCTGGGTCATATGGCAATTGTGAGAGTCTTTCTTACAGTCAAATAAATGTTTAATAAGGAAACACTATTGATGTTTTATAGTGCAGTGGCAATACAGGGAGAATATTTTTCTGCTTTGGAGTTTTTCCTTTTCCAAGACATAATGCTTGGTGAAAGAGTTGTCTGAAGGCAGGATGATCAGAAACAGGGACCGGCTAGCTGTTCACTCATCTCAATCATGCTAAATCATCTTATACGCCCACAAGGAGATGTGTCAATTGATTAATGGGCCAGAGTATTGATTTTATGTTTGTAGACTGCTAACAGAAGAGGGTAAACTTCCAGATACAAGCAGTTCCATAAGCCTTCAATTTCAAACAGGCACATAATTAAAGTAACCACACAGTTCACTGAGTTTAGAGTTCCGTACTGTAATGCAGGACTTCCTGTTTGGTATTTAAAAGCAGCGTGGAGCTATTGTGTAAGTAGCACTGGTCTTGGAATTAACTGCCCTAAATTCTAGCCTTGATTCTTCTACTCTTAACAGTGTCGAATGATGAGCCTTATTTTAAAGAATCTTGAAAACTATAACAATTTCAACAAGAGATTAATTAAATGTTTTACGGAGCATCAATGTAATTGAAATACTGTGCTGCCATTCTCATGGCATGTCAAAGATGATCATGATATGTTGTATGGGAAGAAAATCAGTTTACAGAATAGTAATTACAGGTAGTCCTTTTTTTCTTTTAAAATATCCTCCCCTGTCAAACAAACAAACAATATGCATATGTTTAATCTGAAATTTTATTTTATTTTTTTTACCCTCAAAAATACAGAATAATTTAAATATTTTATTCAGTTAGCTGAAGATAGCTTGCTGAGATGTAAAGTAGGAGCTCTGTGTTTGGAGATTCCTGTGGACTTCATATATTTTTATTGTATTCATCCTTTGTATTTATTGGTAATACTGAGTATTTACTGCATTTTCAGAACTATTGTTATCTCTTTCTATGGGAAGAAATGAATATTTGGCTACAGGTGGTTTTCGTTTCTTTAGTCTGAGGCATGTGCACTGACGGCCTTTGAAACTTTATGCTGTATAATATGCAGGTGCTTTTATTGTTTATAGAAATGCCTAATCCTGTTTGAAATTTATTAGGTAGTGTGCCATCTGTAAGCCTCCCCAGAGTCCATACATTAATCAGCCTTTAAATAAGTAAGGTTACCTTTTATCCAACTTTTAGTACAAGCTCTTCCATCTGGGAACCTTCTCTTTTACGTGCTTGCTCGGCGTTCTGTGTACTTCAGCGCTCTTGTGTTAAGTATTAATTATGGACACTGGCATTCTCAGTAAAAATGAAGATCACTAAGAGTAATAGTGGCTTGAACAAAGTGGCATTGTCCGGAAATAGTTTGAAATTGATGGATAGTTAAAACCCATCGTGATTTGGCACTGCCCCGTGTGTGTGTGTGTGTGTTGAAGAGTGGTGTAGTTATGCCACAGGGAGATTTTGTAGATTGATGATAACCAAAGTCAGCATTCTTGTGATGTTTCAGTTAAAAAAGAAAAAAAAGGGGGGACAGATACACTTCTTGATATCTCAGGTAATATTTCTTTTCCTTGTGGATTCTTTTTTTTTCCTTATGGAGTCTGATTGCTCAGTTGGATTTGGTATACCTCTATTTCTAGAAACTGTAGTATGGGGTGGAAATTGCAGTGTTATTTCAAAAGAAATCAGCATTAAATCATTTAATTTTATTTATGTATCTCAGTGAAAGTTATTAAACAGCCACAGTAAAATGTTTCCTTTTTTAAAAGTCCTTTACAAAACAGAGAAGTCAGAAATTCTGTCATCTGTACACTTACAATAATACATTTAATATTATTTGATTCTTTTTATGGACTTAATTTTACTATCTCACATTCTCTCTGAAATAGACTAATGCTAAAACACTTTTCACATCTTTGTTTATAAAATATGACAAAAATAATTTTGGTCAGTAAGTTTTGATTATGGTAGATATTGTGGGTCATATCACATAGTTTTGGCTTCCGAGGTATAAAATCTAGGAAAAGAGAGAAAAAGTCAGCATTTTTGAAACAGAGCATTCAGCTGTATCTTCTGAATTACAAGGGCATAAGTAATTCAGACAATATTAAAAACTCCAAGTGGTCTATCATAATTAAGAGTTTGGATGGTCCTTAAATAGCTTAGTAGAGGAAAGCATTCTAAATCAGAACACACAGTATGAATAAAGGAACGCGTTAGATATGTGTGAAGATCATGGAATAACCTTGATTGGAAGGTATGGTGTGAATAGTTGGAGAGTTAGAAAAGTAGAGAGTGGTCGCATTATGGAAGATTTTGAAAGCAAACGTGGGTAGGTAAAATATGTGACTAGCTTGCTTTTGCAATGGAGAAGGCAATGGCACCCCACTCCAGTACTCTTGCCTGGCAAATCCCATGGACAGAGGAGCCTGGTAGGCTGCAGTCCATGGGGTAGCTAGGAGTCAGACACGACTGAGCGACTTCACTTTCACTTTTTGCTTTCATGCATTGGAGAGGGAGGTGGTAGCCCACTCCAGTGTTCTTGCCTGGAGAATCCCAGGGACGGGGGAGCCTGGTGGGCTGCCGTCTCTGGGGTCACACAGAGTCGGGCATGACTGAAGCGACTTAGCAGCAGCAGCAGCAAGATTAAAATGTTTTTAGGAGAAGAAAGTTATCTTAAAAATTGTAGACAGAAGGAGCTTCAAGCCAGCTGAAGTAGTTAGAAAGCTGTTGCAGTAGTCTGGAGATGAGTTAATATGGTAGGGAATGAAAGAAAAATAGGTTACAGGACACACCTTCCTTTATATCCTGAGAGATACCATTGATAGAAAATCAGTAGGTTTTAAAGAATAGGTAGAGGGAGATAATGAATTCAGTTGGCATGTGGTGAATTTGAAGTGATGGTAACTCTACCAGCAGAAGTGGCCCTATAAGTAACTGGATAGATGGTTCCGAAAAACAGTCAAGTAATTCAGGGCCTCTGATATAGATTAAAGCTGTATGTATACATATAAATAGTATTTCTAAAGGGAAAGTGGGAAGGTCAATAAATAAATCTTATTTATTATTTATCAATAAATAAGTCTTATTTCTGGTGAAAACACCAGAAGAAATCATTTAACAGGTTTTAGAAGGCCTTATTTAATCATTTGATTTCAGTTTATTTCATTTGAGTATTTTTTTAAAAACAACCAATAAGCTATCTTTTGAACAATTTGTTTAAAGATAATTATAAAAATCAGTATATTCTTCACTGATGTGATTCTAAAATCCAACTATTTTTGATTTACTGTAACTTTTCCTAGATTGCTGTGTTAAGGAGACAGCAACGTATGATTAAAAATCGAGAGTCAGCTTGTCAGTCCCGCAAGAAGAAGAAAGAATACATGCTAGGCTTAGAGGCAAGGTTAAAGGCAGCCCTTTTGGAGAATGAGAAGCTGAAGAAAGAGAATGGTTCCCTGAAGCGGCAACTGGATGAAGTTGTATCAGAGGTGAGTGCTAGTTAGTGATAGAGGCGAGATGATGGGTTGAAGTATTTTTTTTTCCTGATAAAGCAATTGGAAATTTTACATTTTAAATTAAATTTTGTAAAATAATAATAGGAAAAGGCAGGCACAATAAGCCCAAAAACATTTGTCATAAGGATAAAATGTTGGAAAGAGGAGCTTTGGAATTGTACCTCCCAAGCTGTGTATAAAAATTATCTCCTTTTCCTGGGTTTCTTCTCCCTTATTATCATAGCACCCTTTCTCTGTTTTTTTTTTTTTTTTTGACTAAATGAATCACATCAGGTCTCCTAAGTAGTCCCACTAGGTCTTCCCTTTTAAAAGAGTAAACAATACAAAATTTAAAAATTTAATGTGTTCTCAGTTCACCCAACCACTATGCTATACTTTGTATTTCGTTGCTATGCATCCCAATGAGGCTAATCACCTCAGTTCTGTTCATGAAATCTGCTGCCTTCAGAATTTCCTACTGCAGTGCTTTCTTGAACCAAACAGATGCCTCTGCCTAGTAAATGGGACGTTTTTGTTTGACTGTGCAGGGCAGCATGTGGGATCTTCATTCCCTGACCAGGGATCAAACCCATGCTCCCTGCAGTGGAAGCGTGGAGTCCTGACCACCGGAGACTGGCTTCTTACATTGCTCTTTCTATCTTACCCTGAGCACATGGGAATATTCCATTATGTTACTGAAAACAGTGATTTAAGAGAGAGACAGATTACTAAAGTACAGTGCCTTGGGATTCTTTGAAGATTCATAAAAACATAAAATTGTTGACTTCTTCCTTTGGGTGAAGAGGCCTCTGTAACAAGGGCTGCTGTGTCTCTTCTCTCCTACTCCTCTCCTTAGTCTTTTGAAAAGTATTCTTTCCTTATATTTGCATTTTGGTTTTCATTTAAGCATTCTCATAACTGGTAAAGAGGAGGGTTATTATTATCTTAGATGTTGCTTTTTGTAAGACTGATGTGTAATTCAATCGTATTTAATATGATCATTTTCTTTAGAACCAGAGGCTTAAAGTTCCTAGTCCGAAGCGAAGAGCTATCTGTGTGATGATAGTTTTGGCATTTGTAATATTGAACTATGGACCCATGAGGTAAGTGTATAGATATTTGTTTTGGATACTAATGCTAGAAATTTGAATTCTTATTATTTATTATTTTTGCTCTAGTCATAAGCTAGGGAAAAATGGATTTGTTTTTTCCTCCTCAGAGGCAAGATAACAGAAGAAAGATTGGTTCCTCTTTCTTGTTCTTCATGTAGGTCTGGCAGAAAGTAAAGTTCATGTTTTTTTTAAATGAAGGAAGCCTTAAGTTATTAAACAGAGCACTGATAAAGCATAATACTGAACTGAAAAAGATCATGGGCCTTGAAATTAGACTGAGTTCAAATCCTAGCTTCCCCACCTAGCTTAGTAACTTTGTTGTCTTATTCAAGTTACTTAATCTCTCTATGCCTCAATTACTTACCTTTAAAATGTAATTATAATATTACCTCCCTCAATACTATGATACTTGAGTGTCAGTGATTATAAGGCACTTGAATGATTTCTTCCCTAACTAGAGCAGTAATTCTGTTTCCTCTTCCGTAGGTTTGGAACAGGAATTAATATAAATATTTTAAGCATTCTAGCTGTATTTGACACAGGTTTTCAGCTAAATCACAACTAAGAAGTGCTGCATTAATGTTGAAATTATAGAATACTAGAATTCAAAGGGATCTTAAAAATCATCTTTTTCAGATTCCCACTAACCATGGCATACTCTGCACATGAACAAAGTCAGCATCCTAGATGTTGGGGAGTCAAAGAGTAGTTAGACAGGGGCCGTGCCTTTAAAGATCTCATGATCCAGCTGGGAGGAGAGACGTGTGGCAGGATGACTATAGCATAATGTGATAAATGTCATAACTTCAGTATGAACAAAGTACTAAAAGAATATAAACCAGAATATGCATTCCTTGAGGAGAAGGTTCATGTCATATTGATAGATGCACAAAACATTTTCTTTTGTTGAATGCCAGAATGATGAGGGAAATCCCATAGAGGAAGCTGAATCTTACAGTACGACGATCGTTTGCCTGGTGGAAAGTACGGGAGAGGCATGCCAAGGGAGCAGCATGATAAGAGGCACAGTTATGAAATGGCTGACAAGTTCAGAAAAAAAGTGAAAAATCCGGTGCATTTTATGTATGTGGAAGTGTGTGTGAGGAAATATAGCTGGTGATATAAGTGAGGCCAGATAATGAAGGGCTTAGTATGCTGCTGTATTCAGTGCTACTATAAACCAGTCATTCCTGGGTTTTTAGGCAGAGGGTAACATAATCAGTTTCGTATCTTAGGAAGATGACTAAAATGACTCTGAGGGTGCTATTGAAAATGGTTTGGATGGAGAAGAAACTGTTGACAGAGACAGCATGGGATTCTGTTGATGTATGTAAAGCAATAGACAAGAGTCTAAACTTGGACTATGGTGATGGAAAGGATGGCCTATCCCAGGGTACATCTCTGATGTAAACTCTGTGGGATTTGATGATGAATACAGTGTGGAATGTGAGGAGGAAAAGAGAGAAAGGAAACATAATTCCAAAATTTCTCTCTTGAGGGACCAAATGGTGATACTCTTATATGAAGTAGCCAACATATAAAGATGAATAATTTCATGGTGGAAAATAATGGTTTCTATTGTTAGTATAAATTTGAGATAGTGACTAGATATTGGGAAATTTGAGGTAATGCCTAGATATTCAGTTCAGTTCAGTCGCTCAGTCATGTCTGACTCTTTGCGACCCCATGAACCGCAGCACGCCAGGCCTCCCTGTCCATCACCAACTCCCGGACTTCACCCAGACTCACGTCCATCGAGTCAGTGATGCCATCCAGCCATCTCATCCTCTGTTGTCCCCTTCTCCTCTTGCCCCCAACCCCTCCCTACCAATTATCTGATAGATAGACAGAGATGTTAGTGGAGTAGCTGAGATTATCCAAGGAGAAAAATAGAGGAAGAAGAATAATAAGAATCTGAGTGACTCAGCATGAACAATAGATAGACCCAGGGAAAGACACTCAAAGTGAATAGGATTGGGGACAGAATGAGAAGAAAATGGTTTTCTGAAGCCAAGGATGAAAAGAGTTTCAGGAGGGGCTTGAGCAGTGGTATCACATGTTGAGGGCTTGGGATAGGCAGAAAACTGAGATGAAAATACTGAATTTGGTGATTAGCAGGTCAGTGGTAATCTTGGAAAGCAGATTTATTAGGGATAGGAGTGAAATCTGTATTAAAATTAGTTGAGAACTGAAAGGAATTATAAGTTGAATAATAATAATCTCTTTTTTATTTATGACGATTTTAAACAGATAAAATAGTATAATAGTATAATGAACCTCCTGTTCACATGTTTGATAGCCAAACCAGGTCATTCCCATTTTATTTCTATGTAGTTGTTTTCTAAAAATGAAGTTGATCTCATATTGGACTCTGGTTGTTGTTTGATGTTAGCACAATTCCCCAGAGCATTTGAAATCTCTTCATGGAGTCCCAGAGACCTTGCTTTTTAATTGGTTAACTAAGATAGCTCGGTGAAAAGTCATGATTTCAAGTTGACTTATTTTTGAAAGTTGACACTATACTAGACAAGTTACATAAAACATGCTGAAGAGATACCTGAAATAAGCATTTGCATTATTAAAAAAAAATTATTGCTTTTTTCATTATTTATTTTTGACATTTTACCCGTATCCTTTATATTAAAATTCTTTTGTTTTTGTGTGTGAGAACTGGACTCCTTTTTCTTTTTTAAAAAAATACTAATTTATTTCACTGCATCAGGTCTCAGTTGCGGCATGCAGGGTCTTTCGTTGTGGTGCACGGACTTCCTAGTTGTAGCATGTGGGCCCCTAGTTGTGTCACAGGGGTTCCAGTGTGCGTGTGCGGGCTCAGTAGTTGTTGTGTGTGGGCTTAGCTGTCCCATAGCATGTGGGATCTTAGCTCCCCAACCAGGGATCAAAGCCCCTGTCCCCTGCATTGCAAGGCAGATTCTTAACCATTGAAGAATCAAGGAAGTCCCAAGGAGTGCAACTTCTTTATTTAAGAAGATCTATCTTTTGATTAATATAGGAGACAAGAGACGTGCTAATCAAAACTTTGTCATCCTGATTTAGGAACTTGAATATAATTAAATTACTTGAATAAAGTGAATTAGATTACTATGGAGTGAATATAAAGTCATCAGTTAGTTCAGTCGCTCACTCGTGTCCAACTCTTTTTGACCCCATGGACTGCAGCACACCAGGTTTCCCTGTCCATCACCAACTCCTGGAGTTTGCTCAGACTCATGTCCATTGAGTCGGTGATGCCATCTAACCATCTCATCCTCTGTCGTCCCCTTCTCCTCCTGCCTTCAATCTTTCGCAGCCTCAGGGTCTTTTCCAATGAGTCAGTTCTTCGCATCAGGTTTCCAAAGGATTGGCGTTTCAGCTTCAGCATCAGTCCTTCCAATGAATATTAGGACTGATTTCCTTTAGGATGGACTGGTTGGATCTCCTTGCAGTCCAAGGGACTCTCAAGAGTCTTCTCCAGCACCACAGTTCAAAAGCATCAATTCTTCTGCACTCATCAACATGAGTGCAACTCTCAAAAGTTGAGTGCATTTTATACTGGGACCCTCAGTACCAGACGGAGCTCCGTGAGTGCAGGTTGCAGTGAGCAGGGCCTGCTCTCTGTTGTGGTGTGTGGGCTTCTTACTTCGGTGGCTCTTTTTGTTGCATTGCACAGGCCTAGGTGTGTGGGCTTCAGTAGCAGCCCGCAGTCTCAGTCTTTGTGGCACGCAGGCTTTAATTGGCCCTCGGCATGTGGAATCTTCCTGGACTAGGATAGAACTCACGTCCCGTCCATTGGCAGGCGGATTCCTATCCACTATACTACCACGGAATCCCAGAGATACACATTTATATGATTTCTTAAAAGCTGTGTGCTTTTAGTTCCTCATTTGTTATCTAGGCTCTCTGAGGTGAGGCTCATTGTTTTTTCAGTCAGACCTACAGCATATATTTTTATATGTTTGCCAGGTGCTGAGCAAGGAACCAGGAATGTACACATGAATAAAAGCATGTCTAGTAAGAGAAGCACATATGTAAACAATTGTAATATGAAAAAAGATTATGTAGGTATTGTGTAAAGATAGCATATTCTTGAAGGAACATCAATAACTCTGATAATGGTAGTCACAGTGACTTTTTGTAGTAGCATTTGATGAACGAATAAAGACAGTAGAATTTTGCTTCAGGAAGTGAGAATGGTGTTGGGTATGTCCTGTTGTGAAAGTCTGTATAAGTCAATAGAGATTTGAAAGATAAGACAGGAACAAAAAACTTTTAATGAATTACTGATCTTCGCAGATGCTGAGGTGATGGGTGTATCAAAGGATGGGTCTTATTTCCATGAGCGAGTAGATTGACCCATTATGGATGGAGGGGATAGTGGTCTCAATTTATCAATAAAGGTTTGTGTTTAAAAAATTAGATGGATAGTACAAAAAGAATAAATAAGAATGAGAGAAAGTTGAAATACTTGAAAATCCTGAGGAGCAACCCAAGGAAATCTATGCCTGTCTTTATGTGAAGCTTTAGGAACAGAAAGCCAAGAAGTAATGGGAATATTAGCAACTGTTCAGATTTTAAAAACATGTTTAAAAGGCTTAGACTGAAGATAAAAAAAAACAGAGAAGAACTAGAAGGAATGAAGAAATATGAAGATGTCTTAACAAGTTGGAATATCTCAGACACCAAGAAGGAAATAGGAAAGAAATGGCTACAAAACTCATACAAAGCTGGAATTATTTCTTCTGGAGAAAATTCGGCACAAACAGTGAAATATCAAAGCTAGAGAGCAACAATGACTTGAAAGACTGAGATCTACCCCTGAAGCAAATGTGGGGGATGAAGATGTTCCATCATGTATAATATTCAGAAGTATTTCTTAATTGACCTCACCGTTTGTAGTCTTTTTCACTGTGAGACAGAGGATCTTCTCAGGCCTGGGAGTCTGCAAGAGGAACAGGAACTCCCTAGTTGAACCTTATTAGTACCACCTGGAAGATATTTATTGAACAACTTCCACATCCGTGGCCTTGTGTTGTGTGTATATATATATGTATATATAAAGCAAGCATTATTCTGCTTTAATTGATATAGAAACTGCATAGGCTTTTAAATAACAGACCATGAGTTCTAACTCAACTTTTCTCAGGTACCGGAAAACTAAGTCTGGCCAGACAAATAGACATTTTAATCAGAGATTTCAAAAGCATTTTAGATTTAGGAACCTGAACTCTTTCAGAAGAGATCACATTACCATAATAGTGTTGTTAATGTTGTTTCAGATGTTCAGTGGAGAATTGAACTTTTGTGCCTTACTGGTATGGGTCCAAGTGAAAAAATATATAACACACGTTTGCCAAATATAGGTATGCCTTAAGAAACATTTCCTGAAGGCACTTGGTGATGAAATGTAAATACACCTTATGTCTAAAGTAACAGAGTTTTGTCAAAGTAATGTGTAAGCAAAACTGACTAGTTTGAAGAGTTTTGCGTACCCGAATAGTTATTACACCGAAAAAGAAAATAAACTAAATATAGTTAAAAGGGTTAATTTTTCTGACCTTATTGATATTGTGTAGATGGTAAAGAGGGCATCTAGTGATTTTTGGCACAGAATTCAAGGAACTGGCCTATTCTGGGTGGTCTATAAAAACAGTAACTCTAGGCAGCAGGGAATAACCAAACAGGACAAATGAATTGGTAGGAAACCCTCTTCTCACTTTCTACTCATCGAGGTTGAATCTATGATTATTAGTCATATTTTATAAAGAACCTGAAATTTAATCCAGATCTCTTTTTAAAAATTATCATTAAAAACTCTGCCTTTTCTACTAAACCCTAAAGCATTTTTTTTCCCTATCATTATTCAAAAAAACCTTAAAGATGTCTGTTTTTGGCAATATGGCGGGCTGGAGGTACAGAGAAACTTTGCATTTTAGTATACCAGAAAATGCTAGGTTAAAAAACAAGTCAAAACTCTTATTTCATGGCTGAACTGAGGAAAAAGGAAGGATTTCTTGGAAGCCAGAAATAGCCAAGCTAACATGAATCCATGTAGTAAGCTATCATTGGAAGTAGTGTTTGTCCTGGAGTTATTTCCTTATCCTTTTGGCCTAGCATCTGGGAACGGGAAAGAGAGCTCTGGACCTAAGCAAAGTGAAAAGTCGCAACTGAAGCCCTCCTACGCCCACCCAAATAAAGTCAGGACTTCCAAAGAATACCATTCTTGGTTGCTAAAAGAAAAAAAAGTAGATTACCATACCTCAGAGGGGGAGTGTTGCAAAGTACCTTGACTGTGAGTAGAATTTTAAAAAAATTTTCTCTTTACCACAGGCCCTAACTCATGCTGGTTTGAGCCTGAGTTTCTACTACTTGTGTGGCCTCCAAAAAACCAAGACAAAAATCTAGTTTAAGAGATCCTCTGTTGGTGCTACTACTAGTCTCTTGGCCAAAGCAAATGCCAGTCCTTCTCAAAGAAAGGCACTTTAAATAGACATCTAAAAAAATTGCCAAAGGTAGGGTTTCAATTGAACATGAATCCGTATCCCCGCACCTCCTCCAAATTATTAAACACACCAGCAAACAGGCTACTGTGAGCAAGAGTTAGAGGAAATAAACTACAGAGTGACACTCTGAAAGACTACAGATATTTGAATTAATAGATACAAAATATAAGTATGTTAAAAGAAGGAGTTAAAGTAAGATGAAAGAACAAAAGACTATCAGAATTGATCAGGACATTTTGAAAAAAATCTGGAAATGTGATAATTAAAAAGTTTGAATTAGAAAAGTAATACACACGTTAAAACAAAAAATTAGACACATTTGGAGAAATAAATAGTAAATGGGAAGATGGAGCTGAAGAAATTATGCAGAACGTAACATAGAAACATAGAGATGGAAAACATGAGCACTATTAAGAGGCATGGGGTTATACTGCCATAACTAAATAATCAAAGTAACCAATAATCAATAATCAGTCATGAGATGTACTGACATCTTGTACCTCCTGATGTGATGCACTGAAAGGGCACAGTATCACTTTTGGGATAATCTTGCCAAAAATCCATAACCTGGATTTTATCATGAAGAAACATTAGATAAGGCCAGATTTGAGGGACATCCAAAATCTTTTGTAGTCTTCACAAGTGTCAGGGAATTAAGGAAGAAGGAAAATGGACTCAAAAGATTTTGAGACCTAGAAATGAGTAGCCAGCAACAACAACAAAAATAATAAATGTGAACGAAACTTTTTTTTTTTTTAGTTCCAAAATATTTACTGAAAGCGTTCAAATCTTTTATGGGTGAAACTAAAACAAGTTGATGGTATAAAACATTAACAGTGTCTAAAACAAATCAAGACAGAAATTTAGTATTAGCTCCCCCCACTTATCCTTGGGGGGTATGTTCCAAGACCCCTCATGGATGGTTAAAATCATGGATAGTATGGAATACTACATATGTATATACACACACACACTATGTTGTTTCCATATGTACATACCCATGATAAAGTTTAATTTCTAGGCACAGTAAGAATAAAAGCAGTAACTAATGATAAAATAGAATAGTTATAACAATATACTGTAAGAAAAATTATATGAATGTGACCTGTTTCTCTCTCAAAATAGCTTATGGTAGCAATTAGTACCTTTTCCATTTTAACTAAGCATTTATACACTGTGGCCGTAACTTCTGCAGCTTGAGATGTGATGATGAAACTAGTATGATTTCTTTCCCTTCTTCGCAGTTTCATGGATAGAAGATTTGTTCTTACATAGGTCTTAGCAACCTCAGTATACAATTTTTTTCCTTTTCTTATTAAGTAGAGAACCTGACCTTTTCAAATAAAGGAAGCACTTTCTGGCTTCTCTTTGGCATGCACAGATTGCCAGCATCACTGCTCCTGCACTTGTTTGCCATTATTAAGTAAAATGAAGCTTATTTGAACACAAGCACTGCAGTATCGATACTGTGACAGTTGACCTGGTATCTGAGATGTCTGCAAAGTGACTTACCAGCGGGATACACTGAGCAAAGGGATAACTGACGTCTTTAAGGGTGGGACGGAGCAGGACAGTTCAAGATTTCATCATGCTACTCAGTGCGCAACTTAAAACAATAATTGTTTATTTCTGGTATGTTTCATATATTTTTATTTTTTTAGGCTGCACTGAGTCTGTTGCTGGGCTCAGATTTTCTCTAGTTGCAAAAAGCAAGGGCTACTCTCTGGTTGCCGTGTGCTGGCTTCTTCCTGCGGTGGCTTCTCTTATAGAACGTAGGCTCTTGGCCTGCAGGCTGCAGTGGTTGCAGCCAGGAGCTCAGTAGTTGTGGCTCGCAGGCCCTAGAGGGAGCAGGCTTCAGCAGTTGAGCTTCCTGGACTAGGGATCAAACCTGTGTCCTCTGCATTGGCTTATCCACTGTACCATCAGGGAAGTCTGTGGTTACCCACAGGTAATTGAAACTGCAGAAAGCAATACCACAGATAAAGGGGGACTACTGTAATTTCTGGATAATAATAACTGATAAATTGTGAGGGGTGTAGCTGAACTTAACGTATTCAAAGTTTGTATTGTTTGAGAAGTAGGTAAAGATAATGACTATGTTTAGAGTGTTAAATTGATATTTTAAAGTTTTGAAGGGTAACCTCTAGCAAAATAGAATATATCATTGCTAAGTCTAGTGTATCGTGGAATGAGGTGGACAGATTCATTCCAAAAGATGGCATTAAGAGAGAAATAAACAGCTCAATTACGAAAGCACAAAATACTGTAGTAAAAATGAATCTAGAATATTTTCTGTAATCACAATGAGTGGAAATGTACTGAACTCTGCATTTAGAAAGCAAAGATTGTCAGACTGGATTGGGGAGAAAAGCAAAATTGGGCTTTATGCTGTTTATAAGAGAAACACCTAAAAGCATAAAGCTACAAAAAAGTAGGTGGTCAGAGGATGGAAAAAACAAATAGTAGTCAAAAGAAAGCCTAGCATCAGACACATATACTTTAAGGAGAAAAGCAGTGTTAGACTTAGTCACTACATGTTGATTTAAAGGTTTAGTTTACCAGGAAGATATTATAATTCTAAATTAGTATGTTCCCAGTAATATTCCTTGTAAACAATTACTGACAGACCTACAGGATAAAATTGACCTTCTGCTGCCATAGTGGGAAATTTTAGCATACCTCTCTCAATAATTCATCGACCACATAGACAAGAAAATCTGCAAAGATACAGAAGATTTGATTATTGCCATTATTAAATTTGATCTGGTGGCCATATGTATATACAACTGCATCTGTCAATACAGTTTTTCCAACCATATGTGAAAGTGTTAAAAAATTAATTTGTACTAGGCCATAAGGGAAATATCAGCAAATTTCAAAAATTAACATATGGAATATATTCACTGTCGGCAATTAAGCTGGAAATCAATAATAAAAAAGATGAAACTTAGAACTTCTAAACCACTAAAAATTAAAAGGCACAGTTCTAAATAACCCATAGATCAAAGAAGAAGTCATAACAAAATTTGATATTAAATTAGATATTAAAATGCTGTTTATTAGACTTTGTAGGAAGCACTATGCTGTGTGGGAAAAACAAATTGCAGAAAAATATTTAAAATATGATTATATGAAGTTCAAATCAGGAAAACTGTACATTATGTATGCATGTGCATATATGGTATAGCTATAAAGAAAAGCAAGGGAATTGTTATTTTTAGATTTAAGAATTGGCATTGAGCAAATTGAACTCACCCCTAGGCTAGGCTAAGTATTTTTTTAATTAAAGGATAATTGCTTTCCAATGTTGTGTTGATATCTGCTGTACAAGAACCTGAATCAGCCATAAGTGTACATATTTCCCCTCCCTCTTGAACCTCCCGGCCCCACCCAGCCCACCGCTCTGGGTTGTCACAGAGCACCAGGTTAAGCTCCTGCATCTCACAGCAAGTTCTTGCTGGCTTTCCCTTGATGTGTGGTAATATATGTTTCAGGGCTACTCTTTCAGTTGGTCCCGCCCTCTCCTTCCTCTGCTGTGTCTCAGGTCTGTTCTCCTGGTCTGTGTCTCTCTTCCTGCCCTGTAAATATGTTCATGAGTACCATTTTTCTGGAGAAGGCAATGGCACCCCACTCCAGTATTCTTGCCTGGAAAATCCCATGGATGGAGGAGCCTGGTGGGCTGCAGCCCATGGGGTCGCGAAGAGTCGGACATCACTGAGCAACTTCACTTTCACTTTTCACTTTCATGCATTGGAGAAGGAAATGGCAACCCACTCCAGTGTTCTTGCCTGGAGAATCCCAGGGACAGGGGAGCCTGGTGGGCTGCCATCTATGGGGTGGCACAGAGTCCGACACGACTGAAGCGACTTAGCAGCAGTAGCAGTAGCAGCAGCAGCAGTACCATTTTTCTAGATTCCTTATGTATATGTGTGTTAATATATGATCTTTGTTTTTCTCTTTCTGACTTACTTCACTCTGTGTAACAGGCTCTCGGTTCACCCACCTAGGTTCAGCTGACACAAATTCATTCTTTCTTATGACTGAGCAATATCCTGTTGTGTGTATGTATCACAGCTTCTTGATCTGCTCATCTGTCAGTGGGTGTCTAGGTTGCTTCCGTGTCCTGGCTGTTGTCAGTAGTGCTGCAGTGAACACTGGGGGTACGTGTGTCTTTTTGAATAGTGGTTTCCTCAGGGTATATGCCCAGTAGTGGGATTGCCGGCTCATATGGTGGTTTTATTTCTAGTCTTCTAAGGAATCTCCACACTGTTCTCCATAGTGGCTGTATCAATTTACATTCCCACCAACACTGCAAGGGGGTTCCTTTGTCTGCACCTCCTCTCCAGCATTTATTGTTTGTAGGTTTTTGATAATGGCCATTCTGACCTGTGTGTGGTGATACCTCATTTTAGTTTTGATTTGCATTTCTCTGATAATGAATGATGTTAAGCAGCTTTTCGTGTGTTTATTATTGGAGAAGGAAATGGCAGCCCACTTCAGTGTTCTTGCCTGGAGAATCCCAGGGATGGGGGAGCCTGGTGGGCTGCCGTCTATGGGGTCACACAGAATCGGACACGACTGAAGTGACTTAGCAGCAGCAGCATGTGTATATTGGCTATCTGTATATCTTCTTTGAGGAAATGTTTGTTTAGGTCTTCTGCCCATTTTTTGACTGGGTTGGGCTTAGTGTTTCTTTTTAGTGTTCCCATATTATCCTGTATATATATAATAGAATGTATCACGTTTTACTGATTATTTGTTGGTCTGTCTGTCATCACTGTTATTGACTCCTTGAGTCCTTTCAGCCATGCTGCATGGCTTTCAGAATCTTAGTTCCCCAAACAGGAATTGAACCTGGACTCCTGCAGTGAGAGCTTCAAATCCTGACCACTGGACTGCCAGGAAATTCCCTCCTTTTTTTTTTTAAAGAAATATACGTATATTCTCAGCATCTGTATTGTGCGTAGTACATTGTAGACACATGTTGCACTGAATTGTGAGGAAAGGTTTAATCATGGTGACAAAGTGGGAACGGTCTTCCAGGCAGAGGGAATATTCTGAATAAATGCTTGGAGAGGTGAAGGAAGATGGCTGTTACCTACAGTAAGCTGCAGTCAGGGATGGCTAGAGCTTACCTTGTTCTTATTTATTTTTATTATTAAAAAATTTTTTTTACCTTGCTTTTAGATTGTGTTTGACATATTGTAGCTACTTGATAAATATTTGTTGGATGACAGTTGAGTGACTAAGTGAAATGAATGATTGAATGTGAATGAACGTAGGTTATATGGTAGAGAATGGTAAGCAGTTAGGCTGAAAGGGTGGACTGTGTCCAGGTCACATAGGCCATCATGCTCACAATGAAGGAGAACAGCATAAACAGTGACTAATGCAAGGATGTGTCATAGCAAGTACCAAGTAACTGGTGTATGTTGTGAGTGTTGTACTGAGAAGAGGGAAATAGATGGAGATAATTATTGTAAAGAAAGACTTTTACAGAGGAGAGTAAAATTAAAAATTTATAAGGAGAGATAAACATTCCAAGGGAAATGTATGACGCCTGACAGTAACCAAAGTATAATATAAAAGGTTCCACGGAAGTGGAAAAGAAGTTATCCCCCTCTTATGTTGATATATGGCAAAACGAATACAATATTGTAAAGTTAAAAAATAAAATTAAAAAAAATAAAATAAAAATGGCAAAGAAATTTTTTTTAGCTAATTGATTTATTTTAATTGGAGGATAACTGCTTTCCAGTATTGTGGTTTTTGCGATACATTGACGTGAATCACCCACAGGTACACATGTGTCCCCCCCACTATGCTGAACCCTCAAATCCTGGGCCTCTTACAATTGACTCTGTTTTCTTTATTTTTTCTGATTGTACATTTTCTAAGATACTTTACTTCTCATATCTGTTTTCTTTATCTCATTACTACCACTTCCTGTACTATAAATGTAGTTTCATCTAATCATTTTTCATACGCTAAACCTTCTAACAGACACTGAGATTGGATAGGGTCTGGTATAATTGGTTATTATGTTTTAAATGTTATGAGGTTGAGGAAGAGATATTAATATTTTTGTTGTTAGGGAGAGGACTTGTCTTTAGGGTTCCCTCCTGTTGGGTCCCTACTTCCAAGGAGTAGTCAAAGATCATACCTGATGTTGTTCATACTGAAGACATAGTTTTTCATTGCTTCTCTATGCTGTGTTTCTATTTGACTCGGAAGTTTCATTGTTTTAAGTTTAACTTCATGACAGTTTCGACATTAGGTAAGTTTAACTTGCTCCTCACCCCAAGGGTTGGTGTAAATCTCAGAGTTATACAAATATTCAGGAAGTATAGTGAGGTGGGGAAAATGGGCAGTGTTCATTTTAGACACTTGTGAAAATACTTCTTCATGGAGGGAAGTTGAATTAATTTAAGAAATGAGGGGGAAATAAGGAAAGAGGGGAGGAAAATAGATAAATTTTGATAGAAAGAAAAGAGTTTCTAAAAGGTTCTGTTAGCAAATAAAGTTTAACCAGCAACAAATTGTGCTAAAAATACTTCCTTCTTTGTAAAACAAAGTGATTAAGAGCTAGTTGGAAAAACATCAGTCTGAATGCTACTTGTAGTTTGTTGTTTATTATTACCTTTATTATATTCTGAGTTTTCTTGACTCTTGAATGATGATAGGGCAACAGCTTTTATCATAGAAGTTTGTCTGATGTTTTGCTAATTTCCCTTTTCTCCTTAATAGTTTGGATGACTTTTTGTTAAATTCTCTCTATAGTGGTTTTCAACCTTGCCTGTACATAATCACTATGAAAATCTTAAAAAGACAGCTAACTGAGCCCTACCCCTAATGTATGGAATCTAATGAGATGGGTCTAAATCATTTCTTTTTAAATAAAGCATTTTTCTTTAGATAATCCTGAGGTGTGTCCAGGGTTGAAAACTACTGTGTATAATTTTATATTTCTTCCTTTCTATACATCGACCCCTATGGTGATTGTAAGCATGCTTACCCATTAAATTGGAAGATAATACATGTGAAAGAAATTTTTAAAAATCTCTGGATAGGCACTTGTATATTCCTAGGTTTGTTTTATATAATTGAGGAAATTTATGAACTTCTGTTTTGGAGAGAATAAGAGCCATGACAGAATCCTATAAGAGGAACTTCTTCCTGGCACATAGGACTGCAGTATATAGATTCCTTTGTTACTTCTTCCCCTTTCTACATATTTAAAAAGTCACTTTAACCATTTTCCTTTTCTGCAAATAATAAAGAAGCATCCTTAGGAGGTTTTAAATATACTAAGTCTTAACCCTGATGCTGGGAAAGATTGAAGACAAGAGGAGAAGGGGGTGACAGAGGATGAGATGGTTGGATGGCATCACAGACTCAATGGACTTGAGTTTGAGCAAGCTCCGGGAGATGGTGAAGGACAGAATGGTGTAGCCTGGCATGCTGTGGTCCATGGGGTCGCAAAGAGTTGGACATGACTTAGCGACTGAACAACAACAAAATTAGCAAGTGTTTGAAATTGATAATACTTTTCCTTTGTCCAGGGTTAGGTGCTGTCCTCTCATAAGAACCATAATCTTTACAGTTTAAGACATCAGACTTGGGTGAGGAAGGCAAATCATACTCCGTAGGGGCCAGCTGCTCTGTGGTTTCTTAAGAGACTATGTTATTAGGGAAAAGATCACCACAGAGAATACGGTATTGAATTTGAGTTGCCTGGAACTGGTTAGAAATAAAATGTCTCTAATTCCAGTATTCTCTGTTTGTCAGCTTTTCATTATTTTTATAGGAAGAGTTCTAACTTTCCTATATGAGATGAGCCTGTCTCCAAATCTGGCTTCAACTTTTCCCCTTATTCAGTTGCTGAGCACACTTTGCTGTATGATATCACTATTGGCTGTAGGTTAAAAGTTACTCTATAACTTATATGTCAGACTTCAAACCACCAAGTATACATGGTTTTGTTCAGCTAAACTTTAAAATGAAATCTAATTCAAGTTTTTGGCTAAAAGTACTTTCCACATTTATCAAAGTGACACATAAACTGAAGAAATACTATACATCTAAATACTAGGTGTTACTGACTCTGGGATTGCAGAGAGGTAGCAGACCTAACCGGAGAACGCAATGGCACCCCACTCCAGTACTCTTGCCTGGAAAATCCTATGGACGGAGGAGCCTGGTAGGCTGCAGCCCATGGGTTCGCTAAGAGTCGATTACGACTGAGCGACCTTACTTTCACTTTTCACTTTCATGCATTGGAGAAGGAAATGGCAACCCACTCCAGTGTTCTTGCCTGGGGAATCCCAGGGATGGTGGAGCCTGGTGGGCTGCTGTCTATGGGGTCACATAGAGTCGGACACGACTGAAGTGACTTAGCAGCAGCAGACCTAACTGGGGAAGGAAATGGCAACCCACTCCAGTATTCTTGCTTGGAGAATCCCATGGACAGAGGAGCCTAGTGGGCTACAGTCTGTGGGGTCGCAAAAAGTTAGATATGACTGAAGTGACTTAGCCAGCCAGCCAGGAGACCTAAGATTAGTTCTTTTCCCAAATGTCTAATTTATTCATGTTCTTCAAAAAAGAATCTGTGCAAAGTAATTGGTTCTCTTTTCTTCTAGTCCCTATAGGGTTTCACCCTTTGTTTAAAAAAATGACATAGAGTCTATCAACAGTGCAGAGTTTTGAGGGCATGGAAAATTCTATTGATGATTTTCTTTAGTTTTGGCTTTCTTGTGAGTTACATATAGAGAGACGAATAAGGAGTATTGCAATGGCTTTATAATGTATCACTTGGCTACCTTTCCCCTCAGACCTGACTCGTCATAGTGAAGGGAAAGCAGTTGAAATCAGAAAGGTACATTCTTTGCTAACTTCCTTTAATACCTTGAGTGAGTCAGTCACTGTGTCACTTTCAAAGATAAAAGGAGATCATGTGGTAACTTCTGCCGCTTCTATCTTGTGAGAGGGGGTCAGTGAGAGACTAGGGCAGATGCAAAAACTGTCAGAGTTTAAGTTGGTTACTTTGATATTTTCTTTAGTCTATAAATCTTAGTTTAATGTGAAACAAGGACCAGTAGCTGATTGTTTAAAATAGCTTTTTCAAACACCATTTTCAATACTGAGCTGTGCAAAACATAAATAATAGAGGGATACTTAGCTTTACTTTGTAATAAGTGAGGGTCTGGCTTAATATTAAGGTAGTATAAAATAACTTTGAAACTTTTGATTTTGCAAAATATATATGTAATTATTACATGTTGTTTCTAGGCAGTTTGCCTAGAAGTTTAATGTCTTATTTTCTCCAGATTTGACCTGTTCTGTCATTTCAGTAAACATTTGAAACTTATATTATAAGGTATATTCTACAGATGGTTTTTGGCTCAGATGTTAAAGTGTCTGCCTACAATGTGGGAGACCCAGGTTTGATCCCTGGGTTGGGAAGATCCTCTGGAGAAGGAAATGGCAACCCACTCTAGTACTCTTGCCTGGTAAATCCCATGGACGGAGGAGTGTGGTAGGCTACAGTCCATGGGGTCACAGAGAGTCAGACACGACTGAGCGACTTCACTTTCACTTCACGAATGGTTTTTAACTGAGTTATAGCTGGTGTAGCAAGAAGTGTGAGTGTGTGCTATGCATCTAGACTTCCTGGTGTCTGTGTGTCGTGAACATAAACTGGCACTGATATCTTATGTTACCAGTCAACTTATCACAACCCATGAACTCTGAGAAGCTACTACTGGGGAATCATGGATACTCTGTATGCTTTATGTGGCTTTCTGTCTGAACCCTTTTGGGCTTCCCTGTTGGCTCAGTGGTAAAGAATCCCCCTGCCAATACAGGAGACGTGAGTTTGATCCCTAGGTCAGGAAGATCCCCTGGAGAAGGAAATGGCAACCCATTCCAGTATTCTTGCCTGAGAAATCCCATGGACAGAAGGAGCCTGGCGGGCTACAGTTCATAAGGTCATAAAAGTGTCAGACACAACTTAGTGACTAAACAACAGCAACTCAACCCTTTTATTGGAATTCTCAATAAAGCAGCATTACTTACTTTAATTTTCCTTCCCCCCTTTTTTTGTATAATGTGAATTTGAAAATGAGAGATAAATGGAAATAAGATAGTTGGGAAAAAAGATGAGTACAAAAGTGAAGACAGTTTCAGAATAATCTGCCTGTTTGTTGATACCACCTGTGTTTGGTTGATAAAGGTAGCAGTTTTTTAAGTGTTTTGCTGTTGAGCTTTTATTTATCAAACATTTGCTGTGCAGCAAGTACTAATCTAAGCACTTTATATATTGAACTATAAGGTAAGTATTATTTTCTCCATTTTACATATGAGGAAACTGAAGTCATAGCTAACATTCGGCAGAGCTAGAATTCAGTTTGTATTTGGAGCCCTTGTGTTAATCATTAATAGAACAACAGCCATTTATGCAGAGAAAAAGATCCAATAATGTTACCCATTTCCCTAAAGCTTAAGATTGGATGTAAAAGGAGAAAATATTTATTTTATGGGTTGATGGGATTGATGGGACTATAACAGAAGAGATTGCACTGAAATTTATAGTCATTTAAGAAAGATTAGAGCATGCCTTTTTCAAGTGAGAGAATACAAAAGAGTTGTTCACACACAAACTTACTGTATTAAATATTGATTTATTGACTTCAGAAATTTAATAACTAGAGTGTATTAGTTATCAATTGCTGTGTAGCAAACCACCCCAAAACTTAAGAGCTTAAAACAACAACAGTCATTTACTTGGCTGAAACACCAGCAGTTTGGGAGGTGCTCACTAGAGACAGCAGTTGTTTGCTCCATGGAGTGTCAGCCGGGTTGACTCAGGGTGGAGGACCTGCTTGGAGATGGCTCACTCATCATAGCCAGCAGGTTGGTGCTGGCCTCAACCGGGACTGAGCCAGGGCTGTTGGCTAGGGGTCTCCTTCTTCCTTTAGCTGGACCACTCTGCAAGCTGCTTGGCCTTTCTCAGAGTCTAGTGACTAGATTCCAAGAATGAGCACTGCCTGTTAGAAGAGTGCTTGCTTTATAATTGTTCGTTGAATGGATGAAAGAATCTCAGGTTGTCTTCTTGCTCTTGCCGGCTTGCTTGGCAAACTGCCGCTGTACGTATGTGTTTCTTCTCCAGGTCTGGTAATCCGTGGTTCTGAGAACTACTATTTAGAGGAATTTTTTTTTTTTTTTTTTTTAATCTTGACTATTGATCTGTTGCTTCAAATTTCTGTTTCTAGTAAATTGCCCCCAGTTACTACAAGTCTGCAAAAATCATCTGCGAACCATTCAATAAACAGAGAAAAATAGCTTTTTTAAGATTTGGAGAACTCCCTTGAGAACTCCCTGTCTTTAGCCTCAGTTTCAATGAAAATTAACATAATTTCCTGTTCCTGCATCTGGAGATGGTATAATAATGAGTTCACCACCTGCTATTCTTGAGTTATGCCTTAGTTTTCTCTAAAATAAAGATCTGGATTTTTTCTCCTGGCAAGAGGCAGAATGTTACATAAAATAACATTTGTTACTTAAGAAAAAAAAAAAAAAAAAAGAAATGCCTCCTGTGGGTTAGGCATTGTCTTAGAACAAAATACACATACAGGGACATACAGATAGTAAACATAATAAGTAAAATGATAGAAAAAAGGAATAAAATATAGTAGGGTAAACAGTTTTACAAGTGTGAGGGTGGTTATTGGAATTGTAGTTTTAAATAGTTGTCATTATAAAGTAGATATTTGAACCAAGGCTTAAAAGTGATAATTATCCATATGGATGTTTGGGGAAAGAGCATTCCAGGCAGAGGGAACAAAGGTGTTAGGGTGGGAGTGTGCCTTGCATGTTCCAGGAAAAGCAAGGGGGTTGGTGTGGTTGGACTAAAGTGAAGGAGGGGGAGAGTAGTAGGGGATGGGGCCAGAGAGGTTAGGTACAGGGAGGGAATAAACTTAGCGAGGCCTTGGTCATTTTAAAGATTTGGGCTTTTACCATGATACAGATGGGGAGCCATCTGAAGGTTTTGAGCAGCGGAGTGACATAGTCATCTGACCTAGATTTTAAAACAATCACTCCAGTTGCTATGTTGAGGATAGCCTGAACCTTGGCAGGCAGGAAGACAAGCTGTGCCACTAACTGCTGTGTCATCTTCCTTTCTGATTTATAAGGCATGTTCTCATCCATCATATCATTTGAATCTTTGAAAACTGCTGTGAAGAGAGGAATTGGAGGCTCAGAGAAGTTAACCAACTTTCCCAGAATGACTCGGGGAGTCTCAGAGCCACATGTTGAATGCACATCTCTTGATTCCAAATTTTGTGTTCTTTCCACTATTCCACATTAAAACCTAAGGATCTTCCCGCTCTTTCCAAATCCTAAAGTGATTTCAGTTTTTCATATGCAGTGTTCAGGGAGAGCAATAGCAGCAAATGGGTTTCTTTTGGGGATGGGAACTGTAAGATTCTTACCTGCTGAAATGGCTTGACTTTGAAATTGACCAGCTGGTACCATAAGGAAACAGGTTTGTGACGGGTAGTATAGATTTGGAGATGTGCCATTTTTTGTTGAGCTACTTGGTATGAAAATTGGGTATCTGAAATCATATCTTAATAATTAAGTTGGCTTCATAAGTGAAACAGTTGTTAGCTTTTAGAATTTCATAAATGAAAAAATAAAGTAACAGTTCTTATAATACTTTTTCCAGGCTTCTGGAGAAATTGAAGTTATTTATGTTTTATTAATCTGTGCTTTTCAGGCCCACTGACCCCCAGCATGAGCAGCGTTTGTCGGTGTAATGGTTATTCTGAGACTTAAAACTTGTAACTCTTGCAGGGTAGCTTGTTTCTGGTCACAGAGACATAGAGACTTCTGTTTTTTAAAATATTTATTAGTTTATTTGAAAATACTGAATAGAATGTGATTTAAGCTAATTATGAAAAGTGTGATTAGATCACCCTATTTATATCATGAACTATAACAGTTAATCATTATACTAATTCTTATTGTGACTGAGTCATCTCCTTGTGTTTTGGGAAATTTTTTTCCAAAATTAACAAAAAGAGACACTGAATGATGCAAAAACACTCATGCCAAGCATCTGAAAGTTCATATCAACAACAATTTTCTCGTACTCTTTTGTACGTTTGGCTGTTTTGGCTGTCAAATTCCTTCCTTCATATTTGTGTTGTCAAAGTTGTATGAAGACAGTCTTGTATTCTGCCAGTAAAATAAAGCTCCTTCATGTATTTCAAATATTAATAAAAACAAGGGAAATGTAAACTTACAGTTATTTAGATGGTTAGTTTCTGTAAGTCATTTCATAGTTTGAAGCATATATAGTTGTTTTGAGCTGAATTGGACAGTCAGCGTCTCTGTAATTTAGCTTAAGAGAAATTTCATTTTAAGACTTCAAAAAAATTTACAAGGACTTGGGGCTGAAGGACAACAACTACCAAAAATAAACAAGTGAAAAACTTTAAAAGCTTCTTTACAGAATTTCCTGATATATTGCCTTCAAAATACATTCAGGCCAAATGGATAGATAATAAAATTGAGACTCATAGACTGTTTGATGCTTTTTTATTTTTCTTCTTCTAGTCATTTTTAAAAATTTTATTTATTTTCATTGGAGGCTAATTACTTTACAGTATTGTGGTGGTTTTTTCATACATTGACATGAATCAGCCATGGGTGTACATGTGTCCACCCATCCTGGACCCCCCTCCCCCTCCCACCTCCTTCCCTCCCCCATCCCTCTGGGTTGTCCCGGAGCACTGGCTTTGAGTGCCCTGCTCCATGCATTGAACTTGCACTGGTCATCTATTCCGCATATGGTAATACACAGGTTTCAATGCTATTCTCTCAAATCATCCCACCCTCGCCTTCTCCCACATAGTCCAAAAGTTTGTTCTTTACATCTGAGTCTCTTTTGCTGTCTCACATATAGGGTCATTGTTACCGTCTTTCTAAATTCCATATATATGCGTTAATGTACTGTATTGGTGTTTCTCTTTCTGACTTACTTCACTCTGTGTAATAGACTCCAGTTTCATCCACCACATTGGAACTGACTCTTTTTTATAGCTGAGTAATATTGCATTGTGTATATGTACCACAACTGCCTTATCCATTCGTGTGCCAATGAACATCTAGGTTGCTTCAGTGTCCTAGCTATTATAAACAGTGCTGCAGTGAACATTGGGGTACATGTGTCTCTTTCCATTCTGGTTTCCTTGGTGTGTATGCCCAGCAGTGGGATTGCTGGGTCGTATGGCAGTTCTATTTCCAGTTTTTTAGGGAATCTCCACACTGTTCTCCATAGTGGCTGTACTAGTTTGCATTCCCATCAATAGTGTAAGAGGGTTCCCTTTTCTCCACACCCTCTCCAGAATTTATTGTTTGTAGACTTTTTGATGGTAGCCATTCTGACCGGCATGAGATGGTACCTCATTGTGGTTTTGATTTGCATTTCTCTGATAATGAGTGATGTTGAGCATCTTTTCATGTATTTGTTAGCCTGGATATTTATTTTTTGCCTCTTCTCTGTCTTACTTCCTTGTTAAAAATGCTTTGTTGACTCTGTGTAATGAAAGTGTTGTGAAGATCATGTTTGTGGAGTCCATTGAATGAGATCTGAGTGAGCCCTCAGGCTAAAAAAGGGTAAAATTATTAAAGTTGTTATGGTTAAACATATATTTGTCATTACACTCTGATAATCATTTTCTCATGTGGGCAGTGGGAATAATAGTGATCACTTATGAGCCAAACCAATCAACATTAAAACTGATTTCTAGCAAGTGTAGCTGCTAAGTGATTATGACTGCTAAGTGATTACAGTCCAATAACAGATGGAATAAACTGAACTGATAGTTAAATGCAAGGCATTTCCTTGTGACAGTTATAAATTGTGACTTGAAATCCCAGTTTTCATAGTGGTAGTAAAATCATCTAAAGAACAATAATCGGTAGAAGAACTCTTTGAAAACTCCCAAGTACTGATGGTTATGAACTATTAATAATTTACTTTAGGGACTTCCCTGGTGGTCCAGTAACAGGGGGCCCAGGTGTGATCCTTGGTTGGGGAACTAGATCCCGCATGCCGCAACTAAAGACTCCACATGCCGCAACAAGTATCAAAACCCCACATGCTGGAAGTAAGACCCAGTGCAGCAAAATAAATAAAATAAATATAAACCTCTAAAAAATAACTTACTCTATTAATCATCCATAAACCACATACATCGTTTTTGATTGTGTCCTTCCACAGCCATTTCATCTAACTGCCCCATCCTTTTCCCCACACTGTTCACTTTTGTTGGATTTATTGTGAAAAACATGTAACTTTTAGGGAATTGAGGTAGGAAAGATGTTATGAGAAACCAGATTAGTTTAAAATAGTGGTTCTCAAACATTGACGTGTATCATGTGGACAGCTAGTTAAAACACAGATTGTTAGGCACCACTTCCAGGGTTTCTGGGTGCGTAGGACTGCAATGGGACCTGAGAGTTTGCATTTCTAACCAGTTATCAGGTGATGCTAATGCTGCTGGTCTGGGTACTGCACTTTGTGAGGGTCACTGTGCTAGAGGAAGGTGCCTTCTGATCCAGAAGGACTAACTGTGTTCGTTGCTAGCTGACAGTAGGATTCAGGGAAGGAGAAATGTAAAAGCTACTCCCAGAAGCCATAACAGCCACTTTAACTTAGCACTTACCTGTGAGAGCCTCACAAACAGCTTTAAGATCCCTAGCCAGGAAATAGGTAAAGCAGAGGAACGGTCCTAGCCTTCTGCTGTTTTTCTGGCAGTGATAGTCACCAAGTAGTCTAGATGGGTAGGGGACAAACGTGATATCAGTTTCTAAAAGAAAGAAGGTAGATTTCTCCCATTATACCAGGGAATTTAACATTAATCACATGGAAGATGTTGATACAGAAAGGGACAGGATAACTGGGAACCAAAATTAAAACAAGAATAAAACATACCAGTTTTGTTTCTTTTATTGAATAAATTGCTAGACTTACTGCTACTGTGGCAGGCGAGGCCACCCCCGTAAGTAATCTAGCCTTGCAGTACTCTTAGTCTAGTCTCTCCCTTCTCTCTTTGCGATGGTCCCTTTCCCTCCGTGCTTATACATGCACATGTCCACCCATATACCTTCTCCTGCTTTACTTGGAATTTCTCAAGCAAATCATACTCTCCTGTGACTGTGTCCTTTTTCATATTAGTCTGCATGAAATGCCTTTTCTCACTCCCATCCTCCTTTTCTACCTGTTTATTTACTGCTTGTCATTTAAAGATAACTTCATGATCCTCTTGGTAAAGATCAAATGCCCTAGCTATATGCTTCTGTAACATTTGGCATTAACTGCTATTATGCTGCTAATCCCTCTATTATCTTGTATCTGTATCCACCCCCCCCAACATACACACACACAGAAACACTTATACACACTATATTTGGTTTTATCTTTGAGTCTTTAGTATCAAATATGATTCCTGGAACATAATAGGTGTCTAGAACATGTTGAATAAATGAGTGAGTCAATCAGTCATTCTGGGAAATGTCATCAACATAAGGCAGTGATGATGTTCTAATCCTGGACCCAAATCCTGGCTTCATTAATTACTCAGAGCATGTACATTTCTGACACCAATTCCAATGTGTGTTTTTCCACACCACCAAACAGTTCTCCTAAGGATTCTGATTATCCAGTTCCAAAGTATGGAGAGATTTTCCCCGTACCAACAAGCACAGACACCAGCTGGGTGTCCTACAATTCAGCTTAATTCTGATACAGCCAGTGTGGAGACAAGGTCAGATTCCACAGATTAGGGGCTCAGTCCTACAAGAGTTACCCTCTCCCGCTTCAGACATCAACTGCAGATCCAGGTTGTCACCTGTGCTTCTGGCCAGCCAGCTATAGAGCAGAGGATCCCACAATCCTCAGGTTCCTGTTTGTTTGCTGGAGTGGCTCACAGAAGTCAGAGAAACATTTTGCTTACTAGAATACCAGTTTATCATTAAAGGATATAACTCCGGAACAGCCAGGTAGAAGAGCTGCATGGGGCAAGGTATGGGGGAATGGACAGGGAGCTTCCATGACCTCTTCAAGCTCACCACTGGCTCTGAATGTTCACCAACCCAGATGCTCCCTGAATCCCTTCGTTTTGGGTTTTTATGGAGGCTTCATGACAGAGACATGGTTGATTAAGTCATTTGGCCATTGGTGATTGAACCTAATCTCTAGCCCCTTTCCCTCTCCTGGAGGTGGGGGTCCGAGTTGGAACTGAAAGTTCAAACTCTGTATTCTATGACTGATTCCTCTGGGGACTAACCCCCATCCTTAGGCAACCCAAGGGCCTTCCAGAGTCACCTCATTAACATAGCATATGGCACCTTTATGGGTCTCATCACTTGGGAAATTCGCAAGGATGTTAGGAACTCTGGGCCAGAAAAATGTTGCCACCAAATATGTATTTCTTTTTATAAATCACCATATCACAGCATGACCTTCTGCAAACTTTAAACTCTTTTGAGCCTCAACTTTCTTTGAGCTTTGATTCCTTAGTACATAGAAGGTGCTCAGAAAATGGTAGCTGCTGTTATACTGCATTTGCATCTTAGGAGAATGTTTAACAGTCTTGTAATATCCCTATGGTCAAGACAGGGATTTTGGACTAGGAGATATTATGATTAATTCATAAGTGTTTTACTTATGTTTTTACAAACTTAGAAGGTGCTGCCTGGGAGCATGCTCCAGGGCTTAATTTCTTTTCTTTTTGATATCTTAACAACAGCTTAGCTGAGGATGTTGGTGGCATGTTGTTCCTTGCTTTGAAGGAGAATTTCTGTTGTTAATTAGGATCTGAAAAGTCCTTGAATGATATTTTAAAGGGAATTAACGTAAATTACTCAACGGGATCACAAAGCTCAGTTATGTAAATTCTAAATTGGAAGTGGGAGAAGAAGGGAAGGGAAGGGAGGGTAATAGTCCAGTTTGTAAGAAGAGTTGGAATTTTAATTAAACCAACTTCAATATAGAGTCTGATGTAACTGCCAAAAAAGCCTGTGTGATATTAGGCTGCATTGGTGGAAGAATAATATTTAGAACATGGGAAGGAATTACCCTGTTCCGTCCTGTAGTGGTCATACCACCTGAGAAGTACTGTGGCCAGTTCTGGACATCATCTCTGAGAAGCATATTGAGGGGGGAGTGACCACATACGCTGAAGGAACCTAAGACTGTACTGTAAAGAGGAACATGTGGAAGAAACTACAGCCATGAAAAAGAAAGCCTGAAGTGAGGGCTGAGGGGTGTTAGGTTTCTTTGGATATTGGAAGAAGGCTTGCTTATTAGGTATGTACTGAATACAGAGTCCAGAATTTGTACCAAGACTAGTGGTACTAGTTGAAACATTTTTAGTTAAAAAAAAAAAAAGCGACCCTATTGAAGTGAATTGCAGGGAGGGACACCCAGAATTTGCTCCTCTCCCAAACCCTGTTCCTTCCTAGGAGCTTTTAGCTCAACACTATCCAGTAGAAATAAAATGTGAGTGGGGTTCAGACCCAATTCTTAAATAGTTAGAGTGGTAGAGTTTCTCCTAGTCATTGGTGAGATTGACGGAGTACATCCACCAAACAGGAATGTTATTATGTGGATATTTCACAATTGCAATGGAGAGGTAGGTTGATAGGAGGTGAATAATTCTGTAAACTGGGGTAAGTTCTTTTTAAAAAAATAATTTCATTTATTTGTTTATTTTCGGCTGTGCTGGGTCTCTTGCCGGGCGGGCTTTTCTCTAGTTGCTGAGAGCGGAGGCTGCTCTCTAGCTGCGGCGCACGGGCTTCTCGTTGTGACGGCGTGTCTCGTTGTGGAGCACGGGCTCTCGGGTGCCTGGGCTTCGGTTCCTGGGCTCAGTAGTTGTGGTGCCTGGGCCTAGTTGCTCTGCAGCATGTGGGATGTTCGCAGATCAGGGCTTGAACCTGTGTCTCCTGCGTAGCAGGTGGATTCTTTACCACCGAGCCACCAGGGAAGTCCTGAGGGGGAAGTGTTTACCTTTGATTTTGTTTAGGCTTACTTTCCTAGGTAGACGTTTTGGCATCACCCTTGAAAGGATTAAAAAGTAAACCCTTTTCCAAAATGTAAGGTTTGAAAAGAAAAAACACATTCTACAGTTATCATCACACTCTTCATTTGGCTTCCCTACAAAATTGTTTTTGTTTACTGCTTATCTCATGTTTTCTAAAATACTCACCAGGCTAAGTGTTCATAAGTTTAGTGGGGTATTCCACAGCCTTTTATCTCATTTGTAGCAGGGTTTATACTGTTCCTGACTACTCAGGTGAACATTCTTTCTGAAAGATACAGTTGTAACAAAATGGAGCCTCAGTTGTAGCAAAATTAGATTTTACACCATGACCATCATTAGATGGTAACCCCTGAAGAGTCTGTAGTGTGCCCGCGCGCCACAGCACATCCTGTGAGAAACACTGGATGATGGTGACTCCAGGAAGGAAGGATTGCAGAGAATGGGGAATATAGCAAGGCATCAGGAAGAGACTCTACAGTGATGTGCATGCTTTTCCTTCCACCTAACATCCCTTTCTCCAAATCTGGAGGCAAAGTACTCCACCTGAAAGAACTCCTTTTCTCTTAGAATCTCGGGGCCCTTAACTGTGACCCTCTCATCAGCCTTATTTCCTTCCTACGCTTCATCCCTCTAAATAGAATCTGGTATCCCTTCTTTTGTGCTTCCCTAGGGAAATTCCCTTTGTGTTGAATTTCAGGAAGGTTTTGACTAGTATAAGTTATATATGTGGCACTGTAAAATTAAACACACCAGATATATCGATGAGCCAGATTTCTAAGCCCTTGGTTAGTTAGTTGAAAGTGTTAAATAACTATTGCAATAATATATATCTATGTTTGCCCCAGATACATACAAAAAGATTTAGGAAGAGTGAAGAGAAAGGAGTAAATCAACATTTAAAAAATTTCTGTTAACTTTATTTGATAGCCTGCCTTCTGGGATGGTGAAAATCTAGTAAATTTGATTGTTGATAAAGAGAATAATTCCCGTTTTATTTGAAGTATTTCTTCTTTGAAAACATCAATCTGAAGCATCGAGGAAGACTTCTTATTCTAGTTATTATCTGAGTTTGGAATTTGTTTATATGTACATTGGACCTATTTTTACTTTATATATATGTGTATATTCACATGCTAAGTCACTCAGTTGTGTCCAACTCTTTTCGACCCCATGGAGTGTACCCCCCAGGCTCCTTTGTCCATGGAATTCTCCAGGCAAGAATACTGGAGTGGGTTGCCATGTCCTTCTCCAGGGATATATTCATAGTTTAAAGCATATAGAATACTGACTTTTTAAAACAGTTTATAAATAATGTACTCCTATAGTTAGAAAAATTATTTTCAAAATTGTTTTTCATGTATGTATAGGATGCCAAGCTAGGGATTTGACCATATCAGTAAGCTGTTTTGACTTACCTCTATACCTAGTATTCTTGCTGTGTGTACAGAATTCTGATTTGCTTCAGAGCTACACGTAGCATGTGTATGTATGACAAATTTTTCTTCAATTATTTGCTAACATTTTAACATTTTCAGCATGTTGGAACAAGATTCCAAGAGAATGAATCCTAGTGTGAACCCTACAAATCAAAGGAGGCATCTTCTAGGATTTTCTGCTAAAGAGGAGCAAGACACATCAGATGACATCATCCAGAAAAACAGCTACAGGTTAGATTTATATCTAAATTGTTTATATACAATTTCAACTAGTAGAGCAAACAAGTTACAAGGATGTTCATAAATTTTACCAAGATCAGTTCTAAGGGTAAATTTCCTTTTTAAAAACTGTCCCAGTTTTAGAATTCTTGTAGAGCTGGGACCTTAAAATCTCGGTTTGTGTGTACTACTATATGCGTTGAAACACATACATTATATATTACACATGGTATATTGTTTGTAGTGCTTTAGTATAGTTATTTTACTGTCATATGTTTATATATATAGTGTAATATTTGTTACTGTATCATCTGTGATGGATATGATTTGGTGGAATGATATGGCTGAATCCATTTGCAGTTATTAGATAAAATCATTTATACTTGTTTATTGTGATTTTTATTGAATCTCTTTTTCTTGTTATAATTTAATTCTGTCTTCATAAATTTCCATATAGCTTGGAAGTAGTAAAGACAACTGTATGAAAATATAATTTTTACCTATGGCAAGTAGAAGAAGGTTATAGTGGCCCTTTTCAAAAATGTTTTTGATAAACATTTCCGTGTGATTTATAATTTTTATTAGAGTCAAGTGGAGCTAGGTCCTTGAATTACAAGGCAAAGGGAGGTTATAGTGTGTCAACCATGGCACAGAATAATGCTTGAAAATCATTAAAGATTTGATTACTCTTAACTCTCTAAGGTTTCACAGGCCAAAGGCCATAGGGGAATCATTCTTCTGATTTTTACTCTGTTACACCCATACCACTTAATGAGAGTATTACCATAGTCCTTCAGGCTTGTCTTCATTCAGTCTTCGTGGAAAAAAACGCTAGTATTCACTTTTTTTAAGAATCTTCAGTGTGCAAAATACTGCGCTAAATATGGCAGATGATCCAAAGAATTCTATGGTAGTAACTGTAATGCAACATAGAATGTGATAGATGTTGGAAAACCTAACATTTCCTGCCTTTTTTTTACATGCCCAAATTAGCCATACTTCTGAAATACTGATCTTAGTGATTGTATAAGTCTCCCTGAACATTACTGGAGTTTAATAGTAATAGTATTTTTAATTTGCTAAATAATTTTTCCAAGTTAGCCCTGCATATGCTGTAATTTTGAGTTCTGTTGTTGTCTATGTAAGATCCAGCAAAAGTTACATTTTTCATAGATAGCCTTTGGATTTATGAGAGTTGAGAGTACGCCACTTATGTTTTATAGCTTGTTGCTAAAATAGAATGGAATTAGACACCTGAAATTACTGTTCAGGTAAGCGTTATAAAAATATTTTGTATTTTTCACAAACTACAATAAATAAAAGCTTTCAGTTACTTGTCCATGTTAGAGTAAGATAATATGGTGGTTCGTGGAAAGCACAGTCCTTTGATCGTATTAGCTCTAACTAGAGGTCTGAATGACTTTTAGGCTGTAATTTATCAGCTTTCAAAATAATTCATGAAGTGCAAGCCATCTCTCTGTCCTTGACCCAGAGCCTCCACTGGTCTTAATAAAAAATGGAAATGATTATTGATTCTTGGTTGTATGCAAGTCTCTATCGAAATACCTAAGATTATTATTAAGCCATTTGGTAGATTTAGGTGTTCGCCCATTAATTTGATATTCTTTCTTTTATTATTTTATATACTAAATAACAGATACCAAAAAATGTTTGTGAAACGTTTGAAAGCACCAAGTATGAATTTGTTTTAAACTGATTTTTAGGTGGTTTATTTATACTCAGCCATAACATTCGTGTGTGTGTGTTTTAATGCAGCTTACTTTATGTTATGTTTCATTTTTTCAGGAGAGTTATGACAACTGGTTCAAATAAAAAAGGAGTAGATTCTAATCTCGTAATTTATAATATTACATTTGTCTATCATTTAATAATTAACTGCATATATTTTTTCAGTCTTAGAAATGTGTGGTATATAAGATGACCATGTAATCTGTCAACCAAACCGAGAGACTTTTAATAATGAAAACTAGTACTAGCGTCAGTCAGTCAGTTCAGTCGCTCAGTTGTGTCCAACTCTTTGCGACCCCATGGACTGCAGCACACCAGGCCTCCCTGTCCATCACCATCCATCTGGAGCTTGCTCAACTCATGTCCATCGAGTCGGTCATGCCATCCAACCATCTCATCCTCTGTCGTCCCCTTCTCCTCCTGCCCTCAGTCTTTCCCAGCATCAGGCTCTTTTCTAATGAGTCACTTCTTTGCATCAGGTGGCCAAAGAATTGGAGCTTCAGCTACTAGTACTATTGTACCAGTGTAATAATTATGTCAGCATGTCAGGTATAAATCAGGACTTCTTAGATGAAGGCATCAACTTCTAAGGCATCAGCCAGAACCAGTATTTATTCCAGAAATTCTCATTAGCTGTAGCTCCTTAAGACTGCCCTTTATTGCAGTGATTTATTTATTGAAATTTTCTCTATTGGTATGGAATGGTTTGCAGGCAGTCTGGAACTCTGACCATCTCAGGAGTAGTGTGGATATCATTGTTTCCAGATTGCATGTTGGCTTATGTTCTCCCTTTTCTTTCCTCTTCAATTCCACCTAGTCCCTTTCCTCGGAGAAGGCAATGGCACCCCACTCCATTACTCTTGCCTGGAAAATCCCATGGATGGAGAAGCCTGGTGGGCTGCAGCCCATGGGGTCGCGAAGAGTCGGACATCACTGAGCAACTTCACTTTCACTTTTCACTTTCATGCATTGGAGAAGGAAATGGCAACCCACTCCAGTGTTCTTGCCTGGAGAATCCCAGGGACGGGGGAGCCTGGTGGGCTGTCGTCTATGGGGTGGCACAGAGTCCGACACGACTGAAGCGACTTAGCAGCAGCAGCAGCAGCAGCAGTCCCTTTCATGATATAATATTTCTCCTATCAGATTTTTTGTTTCCTTTTCCAAAGAATATTTTTGGCTGATAGAATAAAGCCAGTCAGCACAGATGTGCAGAAATCATTACCAGAGTTTATCACATGGAAATAAAATTATAAATCAGATTTATAGTTTCAAAAGTAGTTCAAGACTTTTTTGATGAACTTGACTTCAGTGTTTGTATTTTTGTGAGTATTCAGACCTGATTTTAAAATAACACATATATAAAGATCTTTGGTCTTAGTAGGTGGTTTTTTTTTTTTTTTTTTTTTTTAGTGTGGTAAACAGCCTCTGGCTTCTTAAAAGCATTCAGAATTTACCAAGTGCAAGGCAGGGTTTTTTTCTTCTCCCTCAACAGTTAATTTGAGCTGATTTCTTTTTGTGTGTGCGTTCATTACCTGTGTACCACAATCGCTGTTTTATTCTGAATAACAACCCCCGTAGGCAGAAGAAAGGGCATCAAGAATGTTTCTGGTACAGCTGCAGGAAAGAATGGTGTATATACCCTCTGCTGTTGCTTTTTCCCACTTGTATGTGGCATAGTTAGAAGTCTTTAAGTTTTATCTGAAGTTAGTTTTCCACACTGCAAAAATTATTTTTGTCAAGGTGGCCACTGATTTCAGCATTGTCAGTCCAGTGAAAACTCTCTATCTTGATCTTTCCTCAGCATTTGGCTGTATAGATCACTCCTTCTTGAAGTATTCTCCTTTAGTATTGCTGCAGTTTTGTTTCCTCTGTTTTCATTGGCTCTGCTTCATCTTTGTAGGCTCCTCTTCTATCCAAATCCTAACGTATAGAACTGTGAGCTTTTTTTCCCTTTATGCCATAATTTAGCACACAGTCCATTTCTGTATATCGCGATGACTCTCTTTGATTTCCTGCCCAGACTTCTGAGTCTCCAAAGTCATATATCCAGTAGTTCCTTCACTTCTCTTAACATTTCGAACTTAACCCCTGCACAGTGAAACTCTAGGTCCTTTTCCATACTCAGGTTCCACCCGCTTCTGTACAGCACGCTTCGTCATTTCTGTTGCTCAAGCCAGAAACCCTGGTTCCTCCCTTTCAACAAGTGCTATTGATATTCTTTCCAAACATTATCTTGAATTGGTTCATTGTTTATCTTCACTGCCACCACCTTAGTCATAGTATCTTCAGCTCTTGCCCAGATTGCTGTTGATCTCTCCTGAGAGAGAATTTACCAAGCACAAGGCAGAGTGGTCTTCCACTCTGACTGGTCTCCCAGCTTCCCCTTTTGCCTCCATCAAAACTGGTTTTGGTACAATAGCAAGGGATACATATAAATTAAAAATATATCACTTCTCTACCTAACACCTTTTTGTGGCTCCTTATTACATTTAGTAATTCCTTACCATGATTGGTCTCCATCTTACCAAACATCTTGTGCCTCCCTCACTTGCTTACAATTTTCCGCTGGTGAGTTTTCCTTAATTCCATAAAGCCTCCCTTTTCCCACCTGCCTCTATCTAGAACACTCTTCCCCCAGTTTTTATAGGTTTGGCTTCTTGCCATCCTCTACGCCTTGTCTTAAATACCTTCTCCTTCTCGGACCATTTTATCTGAAGTAGGCATTGTCATTTGGTTTTCTATCTCAACCATATGTTTTTTTTCATAGCTCTTACCTCAGTTTGGATTTATTCTCTGTGTTTGTTTTCTTGTATTTGGTCCATCTTCTCCATCAAGATCATGGAGGATTGGACTTCATTTCCCTGTTCCCTGTTGGAATTCCATCACCTAGCACAGTATCTGGCATATAGTTGGTTTTCAAAAATATCTATTGTTGATTGAAAAGCACAAATCTAGCCATGTCCAATTTTGTGTTTTTCTTTTTGAATTTTAATAAATCTAGTTTTCTAAATCCAGAGTATTGTATATAAAGAAATTCAAGACAGAATTCAGATTTCTTAGTAAGAAAGGTTAAAATAGCAGACTGACGGGAATAAATAGCAATAATATCCTCAACTCAGATTAGGATCTGATTAGGATTTTCAACCCACATTTTGCTCACTACATCATACCCCGGATATGAATTCACGTGATAGAGATCACTGTGATGATTAGGAAAGTATATTTTTTAAAGCTAATGGAATAACTGGTTAATGTCAGTCAGGTGTTTTATTAGGGATTCCTCCCTGATTCTAATATTTAACTTTTCAAGGCTTTTACTTTTCTCCTGCCAAGTATTTTATGCTTTTCCTTTCCCCTACCACACACAGATTTTTTTTTTCATTATTTTTAATCCGAGGATAATTGTTTTACAATATTGTATTGGTTTCTTCCATACAACAGCATGAAGCAGCCGTAAGTATATATATGTCTCCCTCTTGAACCTCCCCCTGCCCCCTCCAGCCTCCCCCACCCTCCAGGCTGTCACAGAGAACCGTGTTGAGCTCCCCGTGTGGCATAGCCACTTCCCGTTAGCTGTCTGTTTCACATATCGCACTGTACATGTCTCAGTGCTGCTCTCTCAGTTTGTCCTATCCGCTCCTTCCCCTGCTGTGTCCAGAGTCTGTTTTCTACCCTGTAAAGAGGTTCATCAGTACTGGTTTTTTCTAGATTCCATACATATGCATTAATACATGATATTTATTTTTCTATTTCTGACTCACGTCACTGTATAACAGGCTCTAGATTTATCCACTTCACTAGGACTGACCGAAACATGTTCCTTTTTATGGCTGAGTGATATTTTATTGTATATATATGCCACAACGTCTTTGTCTGTTCATCTGTCAGTGGACATCTAGGTTGCTTCCATGTGCTGGCTATTGCAAATAGTGCTGTAATGAACACTGGGATATATACACAGACACTCTTTTAAGGAGACTGTTCAGTTCTCTTATCACAGTGTTGAGAATGAGCACAAACTTCAGTCCTGGTTACATAATACTTCACTGTCGGTCGTAAGTCTTTCCTGTCCATCAGTGGGTCTTTCCCCCAGTTTAGCTTCTCACTGTGTTACCCCTTGTGTTCCAGCATCACTGAGTATGCCTTGAGTTCATTGAAGACGTGAACTGTGTGTTATCATTATATCTCTAGTTTTAAGTACTTAATAATTGGGCAGTAAATGTGAACTACCGTGATAATCTCTTTAGAAAATTGCAAAATGATGTTTGTGCTATATGGTATATATTTCCCCCCATTTTAAATCACATTCACTTCTTGCTTGCAGTATCTTCTATTCAAAATATTTACAAAAATGTTTTTATGGAAGTACAGAAGTGTAGTTGATTTACAGTATTGTGTTAGTGCTGTGTGTACACACACACATTCCTTTTTAACATTCTTTTCCATTATGATTTATCGTAGGATACTGAATATAGTTCTCTGCTGTATAGGAGGACTGTACTGGTTTATATTTTTATTTTCATGAAAACAATACTAGCAATGACTTTCTTATAGCAGACTTCCTCTTAGGAATACAAGACACAAGGCAACACATTTTGTATATTTATGTTTCAGATATGACCATTCTGTTTCAAATGACAAAGCCCTGATGGTGCTAACTGAAGAACCATTACTCTATATTCCTCCGCCTCCCTGTCAGCCCCTGATAAACACAACAGAATCTCTCAGGTGAGTGTTGTCAATTGTTACAGATATAGCTGATTGGGTTCCTGTGCTTAGCTGTGGAACCTAGACAGATATTAATTCAGATTAACCAAATACCTGAGAAAACTCTGAATTATTTCTTGCATAACCATAGGCAGGCATATCAATTGTTCAGTTTCCCCACCAACCTGATAAAGGGGGTATTGGGTCTATTTTATGTGATTATATGGGAGTTGTATGCTTAAATATGTCTTATTTGAAAACTAAAGAATGATATTAATATAAAAATTCAGGGTAAGTGTTAGATTTGTAGGTGGTAACATTCATATTGGAAGGTACCTTTTCAAATTAGGAAGGTAGTAATTTGAAGATATGTGATTCTGGAATCACTTTCACATTAGTGTATTTTTCTTTATTTACTCTTCCCTTGAATTTTTTTTCCTGTGATTTTTGGATCCTATCTACACACCTTAAAAACTGCTTCAGTTTTTTTGTGTGTGTGTGTGGTATGTAGTAATCAACTGTAGAAAACTGAGTATAGTCTGACATCTCCACAACTGCTTTAAAAAGTAAGAAAAATAAAGGGAAGTTATATTTGAACTGGGCTTAAAATTTTTTTTTTTTTCAGTTTTGGAAAATTTGGATTATAGTGCCTTAAAAATTCTCTTCCTGAGCAGTTGATTGATTCTTTTTCTTCTCCCCAAACAGCATGCGTTTCAAAGGCCTTGATGCGTCCATCTGTGGTTAGGAGCCCTATGACTTGTTCTGTGCTCTCCAGTATTTGTGTGTACATAGTCCAAGAGCAGAAACAGAAATACTTTGTGGAAAAACTTTTGCATTTAGTATTTATGTTTGGCAGGTATTTAGCTATGATTTTCTTTGAACTTTGAACTCATGATTGAGGAGACTACTATATAAAAATGCAAGTCATTAAAACAACTAACATTAAGTGTCTTCGCTTTCTTAAGTCAAAAGAATATTGAATCATTAGGCATTTGGAATGCTCTTTGGAACCTCAGAACATGATTAAATTTCTTTCCAATCAGGTGAAACATCTGTTTCTATGAAATATGTTTAATCAATTAAGCTGTTTTATAGGTTAAATCATGAACTTCGAGGATGGGTTCATAGGCACGAAGTGGAAAGGACCAAGTCAAGAAGAATGACAAATAATCAACAGAAAACTCGTATTCTTCAGGTTTGTTTCTGCTTGTCTTTAACAACAGTTGATATATTTGTGGGCTTCCTTGGTGGCTGAGATAGTAAAGAATCTGCCTGCAATACAGGAGACCCAGGTTCAATCCTTGGGTTGGGACGATCCCCTGGAGAAGGAAATGGCAACCCACTCCAGTATCTTGCTGGGAGAATTCCGTGAACAGAGGAGCCTGGCAGGCCACAGTCCATGGGGTCGCTAAGAGTCAGACCCTACTGAGCTACTAACACTTTGACGATTAAGACTCTCACTTTCACTTGGCATACTTGTTAGAAGGCTTCCTGCAGGTGGGTTGCCGTCTTCCCTGGATGACTTGGGAAGCTTGAACTGTAACCACTTCCTGCTGCCTCCTGCTGCTACTGGTGCAGCTGTCAAGGCCACTGAAGCCCTCCTCCCAGGTTTCACAACACTCATTTAGGTTTTATAGTGCTAGTGCTTCCTGTTCAGGCATGGTGCTCTTTCCTGCTCTGTCTCTCAAATTTGCTTTCAAGTCTGGAGTTGCTATGCATGGGTCTGCATCAGCTGTTCTTGGCACAAAAAACTTAACAAATGATACTGTTTATCTCCTCTGTTCTTAGAACTTTTCAAATGTAGGACAGCTTGGGATTGAAGGCACATCTCCATGGAGAGCATTTTTGTATTTAGACAGGTTATTGACAGCTCTTATTTAGAACCTGTATAGCTGGGCTTCTATCTTAAATTTTTTTTGTTTTTTACCACAAAGTACATTTATAGTCTTTCTGTCATTCCAGTATCTAATACTACTTCTGAATTACTTAGATTGACACATTGCAAGCTCCTAACAAATGTTACCTGTGGTAGTAATAATGAGCCAGGTGCTATCCTGGACTTTGGGAATATAGTAGAGAGTACTATAGAGTCCCTGCCTTCATGGAACTTACATTCTAATGAGAAAGATAAACTATAAACAAGTCAAGTGAAATAAGTCAGACCCAGAAAACATAAATACCGTATGATCTCATTTACATGTGGAATCTTAAAATTCCAGCTGACTAGGACAGTGTTAGGATGGCATCTTCATAAATGGGTGCTATTTGATGATGGAAATGACTTGGTATGGACTACACAGAGCATGTGAATAATGAAGCCATATGTTTATGTCTGGATTCACAGTTTTTAAACAATCATTTACTAAGTCATTTTGCTTTACCTTGAAGAATATAAACTGTTGTTTCACTGACACAAATCAGCAAGATCTAACTTATGGCAAGAAATATTCCATTGAAATGCTGTGCTCTAATGTGGGAAAATGTAAATCTTTTTCACGGTTTCTATCAATGTGAAATAAAATTGAATTCTGACTTAAAAAAAAAAAAAACACACCAAACTCATGGAGGTTGCCAGAGGTGGTGGGTGGAGGCCACAAACTTCTAGTTACGAAATAAAGAAGTCATAGGGACGTAGCTCACTGCATGGTAACCTTAGTTAATAATTCCGTAGTGTATATTTGAAAATTGGAAGAGAATGGATCTTTTGTGTTTTTGGTTGTGCTGGGTCTTCATTGCTGCTCACGGGCTTTCTCTGGTTGTGGAGAGGAGGAGCCGTTCTCTGGCTTTGGTGTGCAGACTTCTCGTTGCGGTGGCTTCTCTCGTTGCAGAGCACAGGCTCCAGGTGTGCTGGCTTCAGTAGTCGCAGCACGCGAACTCAGTAGTTGTGCTACAAGGGCTTAGTTGCTCCGCAGCGTGTGGAATCTTCCCAGACAAGCGGTAAAACCTGTGTTTGCTGCGTTGGCAGGTGGATTCTTTCTTTTTTTTTTTACTTTTTATTTTGTAGTGGGGTATAGTAGATTAACAATGTTGTGATAGTTTCAGGTAAACGGCTCAGGGACTCAGTCATTCATGTATCCCCAGTCCCCCCTCCCATCCAGGCTGCCACATAACACTGAGCAGATTTCCATGTGCTCTACAGTAGATGGCAGGCAGATTCTTATCCACTGTACCACCAGGGAAATCTGAGAATGGATCTTTAAAGTTCTCATCACGAGGGAGAAGATTAACTTAAAAAAATAAATAAGTATTTAAATACACTCAAAGGGCTTTCCTGGTGGCTCAGGAAAGAATCTGCCTGCAATATAGGAAACCTGGGTTTGATCCCTGGGTCGAGAAGACTCCCTGAAGAAGGGACTGGCAAACCACCCCAGTATTCTTGCCTGGAAAATTCCATGGACAGAGGGGCCTGGTGAGCTACAATCCATGGTGTTGCAAAGTCAGACCCAACTGAGCGACTTTGACTCACTGACTCAAAATTAAAAGTTATTTATAGAAAAAAACAGGGCTAGAGTTTGAATTGAGAGGTGAGTGGCAATTTTATTTTATTTTATTTTATTATTATTTTTTTTTTATCGAGTGGCAATTTTAGATTGGGTGGTAAGAGAAGCCTTCTCTAAAGAGATTCCACTTGAGTAAGGTATTGTCAAGGTAATTATTACCAGCTGTCACAAGTCTGGCGTGCTGCGGTTCATGGGGGGGTCACAAAGAGTTGAGCACGACTTAGCAACCAAACAACAGCAGCTGGCCTCAAAATCTCAGTAGCCATTGGAATAGAAATTTGTTCCTCACCCACTCGGAGTTTGAGATAGCTCTCTAGAATGGCTTTCCTCCAAGCAGTGACTAAGGAACCCAGATTCTTCTACATTGTGGCCTCAGCAACTTGAAATCCTTTGCTTCTAGCTTTGGATGTTGAGGAAGAAAGTTTGGAAAATTATGCAAAATATTTTAGGGATAAGGCATGGCCTTTGCCACTGTTCCGTTGACTAAAACTCTGTCACTTTTCCTAGTCTCCCTTGCAGTAGGTTTGGCAAATGTAGTTTTCCTATGTGCTTGGGAAGAAGAGGGTTTTGGTGAGAACACTGCTTTTGCCATAGGCAGAAAATGGAGGAGCAAATAACGTAAAGATCTAGGAGAAAACCTGGAAAAACAGCTTCCAAAGCAAGAGAATAGAAAGTATTAGTGACCCTCAGGAGGAAGCAGTTTATGTATTTGAGGAACATCAAGAATTGGAATAAAGCTGGATTAAAAGCTTCCTTGGTGGTGCAGACGGTAAAGAGTCTGCCTGCAGTGTGGAAGACCCAGGTTCGATCCCTGGGTCAGAAAGATCCCCTGGAGAAGGAAATTGCAGCCCACGCCAGTACTCTTGCCTGGGAAATCCCATGGACAGAGGAGCCTGGCAGGCTCCAGTCCATGGGTTAGCAAAAGAATTGTACACAATTTAGTGACTAAGCATCAACAAGTGACTGACGAAAGTTGTCTCACTGGAGAGTGGTAATGACAAAAGGCTCATTGATGTGGGTTCAGGAGGTAAAAATAAAATGAGAAAATTACTTCAGGATGATTGCCATTAATGGAAACAGAGAAATGGAGTAGCTGTAAGAATCAAGACATTTCATTTTGGGATGGGATATGTTTCACCAGGTTTACCTGGTTATATGCTAATAAAGTGAAATTGCTCAATCATGTCTGACTCTTTTACAACCCCATGGACTGTAGCCTACCAGGCTCCTCCATCCATGGGATTTTCCAGGCAATAGTACTGGAGTGGGGTGCCATTTCCTTCTCCAGGGATCTTCCCAACCCAGGGATCGAACCCAGGTCTCCCGCATTGCAGGCAGATGCTTTACCATCAGCCACCAGGGAAGATAAAGTGAAAGTAAAAGTCACATCCGACTCTTTGCAACCCCATGGACTATCAGTCCAGTCCATGGAATTCTCCAGGTTAGAATACTGGAGTGGGTAGCCGTTCCCTTTTCCAGGGGATCTTCCCAACCCAGGGATTGAACCCAGGTCTTCTGCATTGCAGTCAGATTCTTTACCACAAGGGAAGCTAATGGATATGCTAATGGAACGCCTTAACTATTTGATTATTTGGAAACTAATTGGAAGCAGTATGTATGTTCTAAAGTACATTAAAAGGATATTGAGAAACATGAACTTTTGACCATTAAGGGACTGTTTTCATCTATAAAATAATGAGGGTTAGTCTAAATGAGCTTAAGCTCTGACATCAAGAGTCTCTGATTATCCAGCATGTGTTTCTCTGGGCCACTTACCTTTTGTTCACCTATTATAGCAACTTTATTTGTTGGCAGTACTTCTGGAGGCTACAGGCAATCATTACTAATGTCATAGTTACCTCAAAGTCCCAAAGCTGCTGACTCGCATTGGAATACAACGTCTGTTGCTGCTGCTGCTGCTAAGTCGCTTCAGTCGTGTCCGACTCTGTGCGACCCCATAGATGGCAGCCCAATAGGCTCCTCTGTTCCTGGGATCCTCCAGGCAAGAATACTGGAGTGGGTTGCCATTTCCTTCTCCAATGCATGAAAGTAAAAAGTGAAAGTGAAGTTGCTCAGTCGTGTCCGACTCTTAGTGACCCCATGGACTGCAGCCTACCAGGCTCCTCCGTCCATGGATTTTCCAGGCAAGAGTACTAGAGTGGGGTGCCATTGCCTTCTCCAAATACAATGTCTAGTACTGCCAAAACTCACATCTGCCAAAGCCTATGCGTTAGCTGCCTCCATGGCCAGAGAAAAAAATGAACTCTGTCTCCCTCTGTTTTCCAAATCTGGTGCAAGTGAGTATTATTGGTAGAGCCTAAATTATATATAGACCCTGGTAGCAAAAAAGTTTGGGTAATATAGTTGGGTAAAAAGGCTTTCATCCTTTGTTATACAGGGAAGAGCGAAAAGGGAGCAGGAAGAGACTGTTGCCAGTGGAGAATTCCACACAGCTGGCAAAGTGGGCTTTATGAAAAATAGGTTAAATCATTGGCCTAAATAAGTTTTTTGTCTTATCTTTTGACATATTTTTTCATGTTATTCTTTCCTGTTCATTAGATAAATAAGCAGAGAGTTAACTTTGTAAGGGTGCTTGGTGTTCTTTAATCTTACAGAAATTTTAGTGGAAGATAAAGAATTTTGCTTTAATTTCATGGCTTTTGAACATTTGGAGATTTGTAGTTTAAAATCTTATCTCTTTCTCTGCTATCTTGGGTACATATATTTTTAGTAGGGAGCTTAGATAATGGTAAAAAAATGGGAGTCTTAGCTATTACAGAAAAAAGGAATGACAAGGATAAATCTATGTTTGTTAAAGGTTAAATGAAGTTCTTGATTGGTTAGGGGAAGAAGAATCATTCTGCTTCTTCTGCTGTTGTTGATACCAAAGCATATAAAGAATTCATCTGGTTTTGTTTTTTAGTATACAAAACCTGTATCTACTCTGCTTAGTCTTCTTTGCTAATTTGAACCTTCTTGTGCAAAGGACCTAATAGTCCAATAAGGTATTCTATAAATTTGACAAATGAACATTATTTTTAAAATTTCTGTCATCTCTAAGCCTTATATTCTTGATTTGATTTGTCCTATTTCATAATTCTACCCTCTTCCTGGACTGTGAGTTATTAGAAAAGATAAAGGGGCAAATTAGTAAAAATATCATTCCAAATGAAGGCAAAATAAAGACATTTTCAGACAGATAAAAACTGAGATAATTTGTCTCCAGAAGATCTGCGGTGTAAGAAATACTAACATGAGTTTTTTAGACTAAGGGAAATGGTACCAGACAGAACACCAGATTATCCAGAGTGAAAGCACCACAATGGGTAAATATCTGGATAAAAATAAATGGCTGTTTGTTTTGTTTGTTTTAGTATCTTTATTTTATTTGTGTATATCAAAGTCTTTAAAAGACTAGTATCTTAAAAAAAAAACTTTTTATTTTGTATTGGGGTATAGCCGATTAACAATGTGATAGTTTCAGGTGAGCAACGAAGGGGCTCAGCCATACATATGCATGTATCCATTCTCCCTCAGACTCCCCCAGGATGGCATCCAGGCTGCCACATAACACCGACAGAGTTCCATGTGCTATATGCACAGTAGGTCCTTGCTGGTTATCTGTTTTAAATATAGCAGTGTGTACATGTCCATCCCAAGCTCCCTAACTAGCTCTTTACCCATTTTCTAAGTCTAAGTGTCTTTCTGTTTTGTAAGTTTATTTTTATCATGTCTTTTTAGAAAAAAAGATTTCACATGTAAGGGATGTCATATGATTTTTCTCTTTCTCTGTCTGACTTAACTTCACTCACTATGACAATCTCTAGGTCCATCCATGTTGCTGCAAAATGGCATTATTTCATTCTTTTTAATGGCTAAGTAATATTCCAGTGTGTATGTGTACCCCATCTGCTTTATCCATTCCTCTGTTGATGGACATGTAGGTTGCTTCCATGTCTTGGCTGTTGTAAACAGTGCTGCAATGAACATTGGGGTGCATGTATCATTTGAGATCATGTTTTTCTCAAGATACATGCCCAGGAGTGGGACTGCAGGGTCATATGGTAGCTCTGTTTTTGTCTTTTTTAAGGAACCTCCATACTGTTCTTCACATTGGCTGTACCAATTTAAATTCCCACGAACAATGTAGGAGGGTTCCCTTCTCTCTACACCTTCTCTAGCATTTATTGTTTGTGGATTTTTCGATGATAGCCATTTTGATAATTAACCGTGTTGAACATCTTTTCAGGTGCCTCTTGACCATCTGTATGTCTTCATTGGAGAAATGTCTATTTAGGTCTTCTGCCCATTTTTTGATTGGATTGTTTGTTTTGATGCTTTTAAGCATCATGAGTTGTTTGTAAATTTTGGAGACTAATCCCTTGTCAGTCACATCATTTGTAAATATTTTCTCCCAATCTGTGGGTTGTCTTTTTGTCTTATTTATTGTTTCCTTTTCTGTGTAAAAGCTTTTGAGTTTAAGTAGGTGTCATTTGTTTATTTTTGTTTTTATTTCCATTATTGTGGGAGACAGATTGAAAAATATACTGCTGCGATTTCTGTCAGAGTCTTCTGCCTATGTTTTCCTCTAGTAGTTTTATAGTGTCCAGTCTCACATTTAGGTCTTTAATCCATTTTGACCTTATTTTCATGTATGGTATTAAAGAATGATCTTATTTCATTTTTTTCCATGTAGTGTCCTATTTTCCCGGCTCCGTTTGTTGAAGAGACTGTTTTTTAATACTGTGTATCCTTGCCTCCTTTGTCATAAACTGACCATAGGTGCATGGGTTCATTTCTGGGTTTTCTGTCCTGTTCCACTGATGAATATTTCTATTTTTGTGCCGGTATCATACTCTTTCGATGACTATAGCTTTATAGTATAGCCTGAAGTCAGGGACCCTGATTCTTCCAGCTCCATTTTTTTTTTTTTGCTACATTGCTTTAGCTATTTGAGATCTTAAGAAGACTATTTTAAAAGCAAAACTTGCAGCAGCTTGTTGTGGGGTTTATAGTTTGTTTTGATGTAAAATATTAGATAATAAGAACAAAAAGGGAGGGGGATAAATGGAATTATACTCTTATGAAGTTTTTATATTGTTCAAGTAATATTTGAAGGTAGACTAGTAGCTTAAAGATCAAAGTATAATCTCTAGAGCAACCACTAAAAATGAGCACAAGGAATAGTTAAAAAGGTGATATCCGCAGTAAAAATGGAATGCTAAAAAAGTGTATATTTCAGCCAAAAGAATAAACAAATAAAGAATAATTAGGATAAATAGAAAATATATACCAGGGTAGTAGAAACAAACTCAACTATATTAGCAATTAAAGTTAATGGCCTAAACTTATCAATTAAAAGGGAGAAATTATCAAACTAGATTTTTTAAAAGGGAAGACTCAACTATATGCTGTTTGTAAGAAATGACATTTTAAACGTAAAGACACAGACAGATGCAAAATAAAGGGTGAAGTGTATTTTATGTGCAAGCACTAAGCATTAGAATGCTGATGTGGCTATGTTAATCAAACAAAGTAGATAGGGAATATTACAGAAGACAAAGAAATTTTGTGTTGAGAGAAGGAGCATTAAATCAAGTTCTAACAATTCTAAATGCATAGGCTCCAAATAACAAAGTTTCAAAAACATAGTGCAGAAAAATGACAGAACCAAAGGGAAAACAAATCTACAACATAACTGGAGATTTTAACATCTTTCTCACTTCTATGTAAATGTCTCACTTTTTTTTTCTGATCATAACCTCGTGCTAAGTCCACAGAGCTAAAAATGTTGATGTTCACAGCCAAATTTTCATAAGTCCCGCTATTTATTGGTGTAAATCTTGAATAGGTAAATGGCATGTTGAGGTTCTGTTTGCCTGCTGTCTCTGTAAGTCACTCAGCTTTCTTTAAAGCCTACCCACTCATTTCTGAGTCTATGAAAAGAAGTCTGACTTTTTTCAGACTTCTGTGCTTATTTCATATGTGCCAAAGTAGCAAAATCATTTAAAATTCATCAGCTATTTAATCTGTTTATTTTAACATTTATATTATCCACTAGCTGTAGTTTAATTTTGGCTTTATTTGCTACTTCATAAGCATAACAGTAAGTATAATATTTTATTATTTAAGTATCTTTTCTTTTCATTTTATGTGTGCTCTTTTTACTTTTGTTTAATGCATTTTTGAGCACTTACTATATTTAAGACCTACATTAGTTTTTCATAAAATAAGACCCTTGACTTGTTACAGAGCCAGGAATTGGAAACCCTCTGTTCATCCCTGCATATTGGTTCCGTCTACCACCAAACAAAATCGTTCCCTCTTCTCTTCCCTTAACCCTTTGTATATTCTTGTGTTTTAGCATTATACTGTATTGTCTTCCCAGTTACACTACAAGCTTCTTGATGGCAGAAATCAAATTCTGTAGCACCTGTACATGTAGTAGGCACATTCTATGAAAGTTTGATTGCTGAAGGAAGAATGGATGGATATAGTAACGAACAAATGCTAGTAATCTTGTGATTAAAGTTAGTTAAGTCTCTGACAAAGTAATAGTAAAGTCAATTCCTAATGTGCTCTTGAACTCTGATAGTCTTATAAAACTTTTTTGAAGATCAGTTTACAAAGCTGCCAGGGTATATAAGAAGACATAGTGCAAAGCAGATGCTAAGTGGGAGAGAAGTTTCTACCATAATCTATGTAGATCACTAATGGTTCCAGAAGGCGAAGAGTCACTGGTGAGATCTCTTAGTGATGGACTAGTCTATAGGTCTGTTTATGCACGAAGACCTTTGTGTTTACTCAAAGTAAACTTTCAGTTCAGTTCAGTTCAGTTCAGTCTCTCAGTCGTGTCTGACTCTTTGCGACCCCATGATTCACAGCATGCCAGGCCTCCCTGTCTATCATGAACTCCCGGAGTTCACCCAAACTCATGTCCATCGAGTCAGTGATGCCATCCAGCCATCTCATCCTCTGTCGCCCCCTTCTCCTCCTGCCCCCAATCCCTCCCAGCATCAGGGTCATGCGAAGAGTTGACTCACTGGAAAAAGTAAACATTAGGATTTAGTTTTGTTATGGACCTTTCATACTTTGGGCTTCCCTTGTGGCTGCAATGTGGGAGATGTATCCCTGGGTTGGGAAGATCCCCTGGAGAAGGGAAAGGCTACACACTCCAGTATTCTGGCCTAGAAAATTCCATGGACTGTATAGTCCAGGAGTCAGCAAAGGGTCTGATATGACTGAGCGACTTTCACTTTCACTTTCTTCTCATACTTTAGGAAATTTTCATTGGGAAAATAATTATTTGAGACAAACACAAGTTGTTAATGATTTCCCTGGTGGCTCTGACAGTAAGAATCTCCCTGCAATGCAATGGGTCTGGGTTTGATCCCTGGAGAAGATCCCCTGGAGAAGGGAATGGCTACACACTCCAGTATTCTTGCATGGAGAATTCCATGGACAGGGGAGCCTGGTGGGCTATAGCCCAAGGGATCGCAAAGAGTCAGTCATGCCTGAGCAACTAATGCTTAAATTGTTATACATTCAGTAATACTTGTATGAGCTGGTCATAAAACCTGTGATACTTGGATTAAGTTTTGTGGCTATATCTTGAATCTTTATGGGAAGTCCCTTAAATGTCTTACTGTCCATAAGACACATCTTTCAGCCCAGAATATGACCAAATGAGTTCTAATTTGTTTATTGGTATTTAGTTATGTAAGCTTAATATGTCAGAATATTCATGAAAAAAACTTTTAAGAATACTTTAATGAAGTTTAGTAAATGTAAATATAGAATGAGTCAATATAGGAAACTTTTCATATAATTTCATTATGTAACATTAACACATTTTTTTTCTTTCAGGGTGCTCTGGAACAGGGCTCAAATTCTCAGCTCATGGCTGTCCAATACACAGAAACCACTAGTGTCAGGTGAGAAAGTGTGGAGGCTCTTGGTTAAGGAATTCTAAATACCTAGTATTTTCCCCTGCAGAAGGAAATGGCAACCCACTCCAGCATTCTTGCCTGGAGAATCCCAGGGACGGAGGAGCCTGTTGGGTGCTGTCTGTGGGGTCGCCCAGAGTCAGACACGACTGATGCAACTTAGCAGCAGCAGCAGCAGTATTTCAGTAAAGTTGAAATGCACACTTTGCTTCCATCTTAAACTTGTTCTCCTCATTATATTATAGAAACAGATTGTTCAGTTATATGTAGTAACTTATAGATCTCTGTAACCAGAATATTTTATTCAATTACTATGTGTATGTTAAAAATATATCATTTTTTGACACATTATTATGATGGCATATTATTTCTTCATTAGTTAAAAATGTTTTTAATCTCTTAGTTCAGTCGCTAAGTTGTGTCCAACTCTTTGTGAGCCCATGGACTGCAGCACGCCAGGTCTCTCTGTCCATCACCAAGTCCCAGAGCTTACTCAAATTCATGTCCATTGAGTCAGTAATGCCATCCAACCATCTCATCCTCCGTTTTTTCCCTTTCTCCTCGTGCCTTGAATTTTTCCCAGCATCAGGGTCTTTTCAAATGAGTCAGTTCTTCACATCAGGTGGCCAAAGTATTGGAGTTTCAGCTTCAGCATCAGTCCTTCCAATGAATATTCAGGACTGATCTCCTTTAGGATGGACTGGTTGGATCTCCTTACAGTCCAAGGGACTCTCAAGAGTCTTCTCCAACACCACAGTTCAAAAGCATCAATTCTTCTGCACTCAGCTTTCTTTATAGTCCAACTCTCACTTCCATACATGACCACTGGAAAAACCATAGCCTTGACTAGACGGACATTTTTGGTAAAGTAATGTCTCTGCTTTTTAATATGCTGTCTAGGTTGGTCATAACTTTTCTTCCAAGGAGCAAGCGTCTTTGAATTTCATGGCTGCAGTCACCATTTGCTGTGATTTTGGAGCCCAAAAAATAAGTCTGTCACTGTTTTCCCATCTGTTTGCCATGAAGTGATGGGAACAGATGCCATAATCTTAGTTTTCTGAATATTGAGCTTTAAGCCAACTTTTTCACTCTCCTCTTTCACTTTCAACAAGAGGCTCTTCAGTTCTCCTTTGCTTTCTGCCATAAGGGTAGTGTCATCTGCGTATCTGAGGTTATTGATATTTCTCCTGGAAATCTTGATTCCAGCTTGTGCTTCATCCAGCCCAGCATTTCTCATGGTATACTCTGCATATAAGTTAAATAAGCAGGGTGACAATATACAACCTTGACATACTCCTTTCCCTATTTGGAACCAGTCTGTTGTTCCATGTCCAGTTCTAACTGTTGCTTCCTGACCTGCATAGAGATTTCTCAAGAGGCAAGTCAGGTGGTCTGGTATTCCCATCTCTTGAACAATTTTCCACAGTTTGTTGTGGTCCACACAGTCAAAGCCTTTGGCATAGTCAAAAGCAGAAGTAGATGTTTTTCTGGAACTCTCTTGCTTTTTTAATGATCCAACAGATGTTGGCAGTCTGAAATCCAGCCTGAACATCTGGAAGTTCACAGTTCACATACCACTGAAGCCTGGCTTGAAAAATTTTGAGCATTACTTTGCTAGCATGTGAGATGAGTGCAATTGTGCGGTCGTTTGAGTATTCTTTGGCATTGCCTTTCTTTGGGATTGGAATGAAAACTGACCCTTTCCAGTCCTGTGGCCACTGCTGAGTTTTCCAAAGTTGCTGGCATATTGAGAGCAGCACTTTCAAAGCATCATCTTTTAGGAGTTGACATAGCTCAACTGGAATTCCATCACCTCCACTAGCTTTGTTTGTAGTGATGCTTCCTAAGGCCCACCTGACTTCACATTCCAGGATGTCTGGCTCTAGGCTGGTGATCACACCATCATGATTATCTGGGTTATGAAGATCTTTTTTGTACAGTTCTTCTGTGTATTCTTGCCACCTCTTCTTAATATCTTCTGCTTCTGTTAGGTCCATACCATTTCTGTCCTTTTTCATGCCCATTTTTGCATAAAATGTTCCTTTGGTATCTCTAATTTTCTTGAAGAGATCTGTAGACTTTCGCATTCTGTTGTTTTCCTCTATTTCTTTGCACTGGTCACTGAGGAAGGCTTTCTTATCTCTCCTTGCTATTCTTTGGAACTCTACATTCAAATGGGAATATTTTTCCTTTTCTCTTTGCCTTTTGCTTCTCTTCTTTTCACAGCTATCTGTAAGGCCTCCTCCGAAAACCATTTTGCCTTTTTGCATTTCTTTTAATCCCAAACTTAATATTTAAAACTGAAAACTGCTTGAACCTAAACTGCTATTTAAAAAACAGTTTTTAAAAAATGTTTTAAAGTGAATTATAGTTGACCTTCTTTATTCATGCATTCTGTATTTATGAATCCTCTTACTTGAGAAAATTTATTTGTACCGCCAATCAATATTCAAGGTACTTTCATGGTCATTTGCATTCCCAGGTGAATTTCAGCAAAGCAGTACTTTGGCTTCCTGTTTCAGCTCTCATACTATAAACACTTGTCCTTTCTGAGATCTATTTAGTGCCGTAGTTTTTACATTGTATGATTTTTGCTTTTAAATTCATCATTTAAAATTGCCTACAAGCATAGTTCTGCAGTTTGCTGCCTAGTTTTGCGAGAGCCCGAGAAGGCTGTATTGTGCTGTGTAGAGAAAACGTGTATTAGATAAGCTTCGTGTGTACACGGGTTACAGTGCTGTTGCCTGTGAGTGCTTTGTTAATGAGTGAGCAGTGTTTGTTAAAGAAAGTGTCTTTAAATGGAAACATGTAAAGCAAGGTTATATGATGATCAGTTCACAAAAATGCTGTAACTAAGGGCTCACAGGAATCTCACCTGGATTTCCCTTAGGAGAACGGTTCAGTGTTTTCTAGTTCAGAGTTCGCACTGACTTTATAGAACGTAACTACCGTAAATAATAAGAGTTGTACAGGTAAAATATTATAGTTAGAAATGGCCTATTGAGTACATGAAACTATTTCAAAGGAAGTTTTTATGGCTCATTTATAATTTCCTTTTAGGTCAATCTTTCTGTCCTCTTAAGTTAGTAACAGTTTGAAGATATAGAAGAACCTATAAGAATTAAATATATATGATTTTTGTTTTTGAAGAAAGATAAACATTTTTTTTACTCTCTTTAACTTTTGGGTGTTAGCTTACTGTGCTAAACAATAAAAGACCCTGAAAATATTATTAAGAACTATATTAACACCATTTGAGTACATCTTTCGGGATATGATGTGGTTTGAGGTATTACATTTTTAGATATAATTTTATCAAGGCACTGACATGATACTTTTAATATCTATGGCTAATCATTGTTGAGTGGCTCCTATGCAAAAGGACCCATAGGAGTAACATGGTTGGTACGAACATCTTTGACCCCAGGGACAGTCCTGAAAGGTTTATGTAGTTACCCTCATTTTACTGATGAGGAAAATGAAGTTGCTCTGGGATGGATTTCCCCCACAATTCCCCAATTGAGGGGTGGAACAGGAATTCAGAGACAGGTATATTTGTTTCCAAATCCTAAGCTCTTTTTCACCTTTTGTACAGCCTCATAAGCAAGTATGCATTCACAGATTTGACAGAACGGTGAAAAAGAACTTTTCCTCAGACTTAATTTTTCTTACCAAAATTTTAAAATCATGCAAACTGATGTAGAAGTCTGTTTTCTGGTACTTCTGTTGTTTTTACGTGCTTTGCAGTGCACTTGACTGGTACATTTAGAGCATTCAGAAATGAGAGTTTAGCTCTAGTGAACTGGATCTTAGCTTTTCAAAATGTTATTGCAAAAATTGCTGCCAAAATGCTACTAATATTCTGGTTGAGAGAGATTCTTATGATTCAGATGTCACCTTAGATTAGGAAGCATTTTTGAGTGGATAGAAATTCATCAGTTTAAGAGCACTTTGCCATTTTCTTACTTCAGCAGGAACTCAGGGAGTGAGCTACAGGTGTATTATGCTTCACCCAGAAGTTACCAAGACTTCTTTGAAGCTATCCGCAGAAGGGGAGACACGTTTTATGTTGTGTCGTTTCGAAGGGTAAGTTCATTTGGAGAGAATAAAAGAAATATTTTTGAATATTTGCTGTGCATAAGGCATTGGGCTGCATACTATGGAAGATAAAAATATATGAGATGGGAAGCAATATACAATAAATTGTATGAGTAGAACACTCTAAGTGCTATAATACAAGCTTGACCTTGAGCTGTTCAAGTTATGAAGAACATGGAGTTGATACCAGACACTATTTAGAAAATATAAGCTGCTTATTGATTTTTATTCTTTGTTGTCCCTATAGCCATATTTTTTGTTTATAACTAAAGGAGAAGTAAAAACATAAAAATTTCTTTTTAGGTTTTATGGTGGTTTGGTTTTCCCATTTGGTTAATGGAAAGTAGAGTTCCTAAATTTTAGCTTAATATGAGTTATGGGCTGATTAATACATTACATGTGGAATGTTTGAATCTATGTGACTGAGACTTCCTATTCTTTTCTCTCTCCTTCATCAAGCATTTACTCTTATTAGTGAAGAATGTATAAGATAATTAGTCACTCATGCAAAAGAAAATGTTTATATGACCACTTCTGAATGTTACAAATGTTAGACTAAATGGGGTAAAACGCATAGCTTATTTTCATGCCATCTACTTTTCCTCTAAAATGAAAATACATTTTTCATAGAATTACCATTTGAATATCTCTCGTAAAGTGCTGTATGTTAAACCAGTAACATATGAATAGGTTAGAATTTCTTAGTAGTTTGTATCCTAGGTTTTTCTTTTTCTTTTTTTAAAGAATGTGGAGAGGCATGATAGAAATAAGCATATGCTGACAGTAAATGATGCATTCTCTGATTATTGTCACAACTCACTATCACTGAAATTTTCAGTTAATTCTTTTCCTGAAGTATAAATATTTAGTGGCTCAGAATTTTGGACTCGAAGATTAGGGCAGTCAAACATTTCATGTATGTGTAGTCGTTAATCAAATGTGTTAGGAGATTTGGGATACTCTAGTGAAGGTATCTCATGACTTCTGCCTTTTCTCAAAAACTCCCTGTGCTCAGTCTATTCTCTCAGATGTAATCGGTGTGTTTCTATACTGCACCAGCCTCAAAGTTCATTTTTAGCAGCAAGGGGGCAGCTGAAAACAGGGTTTCGGCAAGGCTCCAGCTCTACTGGCTGATGAGAACTTGGTGTTGCTTTGAGTTGACACAGTCATGTTGGGGGGAAATGTAAATGGGATCGAGCACTATGAAGAAGAGACTCGATGGGTGTTAAAACGAACGTGTTGATGTGTATATATAATGAATATAACCACAAAAGAAGCACTGAAATAGCTGAATACTTTTCCTTAGGTTTGGGATAATTTCTGTATTATTTGATGAAAACAGTACAGTATACATTAAAAGTAGCAATTGTCAAGCCACAGATTGACATCATGACTAGTAACATTTTTCTAGGGAGGAGAACAAGTATTTGTCACGAAGAAAATTATTGTAGCCTTAAAAGGACTGTGTTTTTACAAAGGAAGACAAATGCTGTTCTTTTCTTTTAATGAATATGTTACATTTCTTACATTTGTAAAAGCTAATTCTCATTAGTTTGCTGTGAAAAGTGCTACTAGAAAATTATTTGTCACCCTCCCTGCAACCTTCTGATGTTCTGGAAGGAACTGTCTCATGTTTAAGCAAACTGTTGGACTCTCACATTCTGTTTGAGTTTTTCATTTCCTAATTACTGATTTATCATATCTTAGTGTTTTATATCAAGGAAAAGTGAGGATAAGCATGAACTGAACTAGATAACAGTCGTTAGAAGTCCTTAGAGAGAGAGAGAGCATCCTTTTTTACTTTTTCTTGCTTTATTTTTTTTCAACAGTAGGGATAAGGAAGTTAATTTTATCATGATGACTATGTCATTAGACAGGAATTTGATTAAGTCCTGGGTTGTTCTTTTTGTTCTTGCTAAAATGAGAATGAGAGACATAATGATCTCATGCTTACATGCTTAGTTTTCTTTTCCATTTTTTTCAATATAAAATATACTAACAGTTTTATTAAAAAGTTAACTGGCATCATTTTTTGTGCAGAAAGATGTAGAAATCTCAATAAAAATAAATAAGGGAAAAAAAAGAAAGACGTAGAAGTCTTAGTCAGGCTCTTAATTTCATTGACAGAAATTACTGTAATTGATACTGTGTGACTGCATTAGAAATTAAGAAGTGTAGGAATTTTGATGCCCCCGGGTTTTGCTTAGTATAAATGAAAATTAACAGAGCCAATAAGCAAACCATATTGTTTTATTTTATAATTGGACATGTGTTTAACAAATATTTTAATTTATAAAAAAGTAGATGTAGCTATTGACTGTTTAGTATACCATTATTTAATAAACCAACTCTTACATTTCATAGCTTGGAACGTACACTAGTCCTCATGGAGACTTAGAGTAGTGGCTTGTTGTCATTCCTGATTCAACAGCAGCTCCAGTAATTCCACTTTAGTCTTTTTCTCATGTGTCTTATTCAGACTCCCCAAACATAAAGAGCTTGATTATATATATATATATATAATTATATGGAATTTCTGCAGTAATCTGGCTCATGACCCATGGTCCATTCATTTGTGACCGAGGAAATAGGGTGGATTTCTTTAAATGTACCAACAAGTTTATGCAGAAGGAATAGCTTGGACTACTAGTTTGAGAAAAAGATTGTGATCAACCATTAGAGCTTCATAAACTGTTTATTATATCACGTAACACCTGCTTTTTTAAAAGAGTTCTTTCTTTATTGGTCCCTAGTTTCTGGTCTCCAAGGCTTGTCTTCTCATATGTATCACAGGCCTCTGAAAGACGGGAAGTGTCATGTGCTTCTTTATGACTACAGCTGACACTCGGCACAATGCCAGTCACTCAGTGTTTATTGAACAAAGCAATTTTATGTATGCTTCACTAAGGGAAAGTTCACGGTTTTTCATCATCGTTTAAGGTGTATATTTACATCTGTTTTGCTTAGAGAAATTTAAATCTATTTTGCTGCTCTAAGAAATAACATGGGCAGTGCCAAATTCCAGCAGAAAGTTCAGTTAGAGATGACCTGTCTTTGCTTTATTTATGGTTGTACTAGCCAGAGATGTATCTTATCAGCTTTGTGCTTATCTCTGAATCGAAGCTTTAGAGCTAAGAAAAAAGTCACCTTGGTGAAATTATTGGAGTGGATTGTTGTTAGACCTTGTTGCTTTTTTTTTGTGTGGAGAAGGGTTGGTGTCTAGTATCTGCAGATTCAAGCAGCGTGAACCAGAAACTTGTAACTTTGGACAAAGAATAAGAAAGACTTTCATAGTGCAGAAAGGTTGACTGGTGATGTTAATAATTCAAAAAGTTTGCCAAAGGTTTATTCCCACGGAAGGCCGTAAAGGAGAGTTTTACAGAATGACAATGACATTTTCTAAGTTAATGCCTAAAGTAATACCGAATACATGCTTAGAAGAGTGGCATCTTTTCTTAACGTATATTATTTGTTTCTTGGAAATTTTTGTTTAGTATATACCTTTATATAAAATCTTTAGAGGCAAGAGGAATTTCTTTAGTAATCAAAGGAAATTAGTGTATAAAGTCTCCTTCAAAAGGATACAGCTCCTTTTGTTTTGGGACTTCACAACTACACATGGATCTTGAAGTTTGGCCATTTACTTATCTCTGCTTTCATAATCTTCTAGCCAGATTCCTTCTCTGGCTGAAAAAAGAAGTGACTAAATGAATTTTGAAAAATACTTGCTATTTTAAAAATATGTCTTTCAAAGAATTAATCTCAAAAATATACAAGCAACTCCTGCAGCTCAATTCCAGAAAAATAGACGACCCAATCAAAAATGGGCCAAAGAACTAAACAGACATTTTTCCAAAGAAGACATACAGATTGCTAACAAACACATGAAGAGATGCTCAACATCACTCATTATCAGAGAAATGCAAATCAAAACCACAATGAGGTACCATCTCACAGCGGTTAGAATGGCTGCGATCCAAAAATCTACAAACAATAAATGTTGGAAAGGGTGCGGGAAAAGGGAACCCTCATACACTGTTGGTGGGAATGCAAACTAGTATAGCCACTACGGAGAACAGTGTGGAGATTCCTTAAAAAACTGGAAATAGAACTGCTATATGACCCAGCAATCCCACTGCTGGGCATACACACTGAGGAAACCAGAGTTGAAAGAGACACGTGTACCCCAGTGTTCATCGCAGCACTGTTCACAATAGCCAGGACATGGAAGCAACTTAGATCCATCAGCGGACAAATGAATAAGAAAGCTGTGGTACATATACACAATGGACTATTACTCAGCCATTAAAAAGAATGCATTTGAATCAGTTCTAATGAGGTGGATGAAACTGGAGCCTATTATACAGAGCAAAGTAAGTCAGAAAGAAAAACACCAATACAGTATACTAACGCATGGAATTTAAAAAGATGGTAACGATGACACTATATGCAAGACAGCAAAAGAGACACAGATGTATAGAACAGTCTTTTAGACTCTGTGGGAGAAGGCGAGGTGGGATGATTTGAGAGAATAGCATTGAAACATGTATATTATCATATGTGAAATAGATTGCCGGTCCAGATTTGGTGCATGAGACAGGGTGCTCAGAACTGGTGCGCTGGGATGACCCTGAGGGATGGAGTGGGGAGGGATGTGGGAGGGAGGGTCAGGATGGGGAACACATGTACACCCATGGTTGATTCATGTCAATGTATGGCAAAAACCACCACAATATTGTAAAGTAATTACCCTCCAATTAAAATAAATTAAAAAAAATGTCTTTTCTTAGAAGAGAGAGACTTAAAAAAAAATCCTTATTTTAGAAGGCTTTTTTCCAAATAAATTGTTAGCTTACTTTAAGATATACTGTTATTCAGGTCTTAAGCACATTATAAAAAATAGAACAGAGTTGTCTGAGGATTCACTTAACCTGAGTTTAGTTAATGATTATATCAAGAGCATTATATATCCATTTTCTTTTTCATTCATATACAAATATGGATACCTTTAATGTATACGGCCATTATAATTTACTTTTGCGTTCCAGTCCCCTATAATGAAAAGGACATCTTTTTTTTTTTTTTTTTTTTTTCTCTAATTTTATTTTATTTTTAAACTTTACATAATTGTATTAGTTTTGCCAAATATCAAAATGAATCTGCCACAGGTATACATGTGTTCCCCATCCCGAGAAAAGGACATCTTTTTTGGGTGTTAGTTCTGGAAGGTCTTGTAGGTCTTCATAGAACCGTTCAACTGCAGCTTCTTCAACATTACTGGTTGGGGCATAGACTTGGATTACTGTGATATTGAATGGTTTGCCTTGGAAACGAACCGAGATCATTCTGTCGTTTTTGAGATTGCATCCAAGTACTGCATTTCGGACTCTCTTGTTGACTATGAGGGCTACTGCATTTCTTCTAAGGGATTCCTGCCCACAGTAGTAGATATAATGGTCGTCTGAGTTACATTCACCCATTCTAGTCCATTTAGTTTGCTGATTCCTAAAATGTCGATGTTCACTCTTGCCATCTCCTGTTTAACCGCTTCCAATTTGCCTTGATTCATGGACCTGACATTCCAGGTTCCTGCAACACTGCTCTTTACAGCAGTGGACTTTGCTTCCATCACCAGTCACATCCACAACTGGGAATTGTTTTGCTTTGTCTCTGTCTCTTAATTCTTTCTGGAATTATTTCTCCACTGATGTCCAGTAGCATATTGGGCACCTACCGAACTGGGGAGGTCTTTCATCTTTCAGTGTCCTATCTTTCTGCCTTTTCATACCCTCCATGGGGTTCTCAACGTGTGAATACTGAAGTGGTTTGCCATTCCCTTCTCCAGTGGGACCACATTTTGTCAGAACTTTCCATCATAATCCATCCGTCTTGGGTGGCCCTATATGGCATGGCTCATAGTTTCATTGAGTTAGACAAGGCTGTGGTCCATGTGATCAGATTGGTTAGTTTTCTGTGCTTGTGGTTTTTAGTCTGTCCTCTGATGGAGAAGGATAAGAAGCTTATGGAAGCTTCCTGATGGGAGAGACTGAGTTAGAAATTGGGTCTTGTTCTGATGTTCAGGGCCATGCTCAGTAAATTTATAATCCAATTTTCTGTTGATGGGTGGGGCTATGTTCCCTCCCTGTTAGTTCAGTTCGGTTGCTCAGTCGAGTCCGACTCTTTGCAGCCCCATAAACTGCAGCACACCAGGCCTCCCTATCCATCACCAGCTCCCGGAGTTCACCCAAACTCATGTCCATCGAGTCGGTGATACCATCCAGCCATCTCATCCTCTGTCGTCCCCTTTTCTTCCTGCCCCAAATCCCTCCCAGCATCAAAGTCTTTTCCAATGAGTCAACTCAGCCAGCATGAGGTGGCCAAAGTATTGGAGTTTCAGCTGTTATTTACCGGGGGCCAAACTATGGTGGAGGTAATGAAGATAATGGTGACCTCCTTCAAAGGTCCCATGTATGCACTGCTACACTCAGTGCCCCCAGCCCTGCAGCAGGCCACCGCTGACCCATGCCGCTGCTGGAGACTCCTGGACACTTACCGGCAAGTCTGGATCAGTCTCTTATGGGGTCATTGCTCCTTTCTCCTGGGTCCTGGTGCACATAAAGTTCTTTTTGTGCCCACCAAGAGTTTGTTTCCCAGTCCTGTGCAAGTTCTGGCAGCTCTGTGATGGGGTTAATGGCAACCACCTCCTAGAGGGCTTATGCCACACCCAGGTCTGCTGCACCCAGAACTCCTGCCCCTGCATCAGCCTGCTGCTGACCCGTACCTCCACAGGAGACACTCAAACACAATTCTTAGTCTCAGTCTCTGTGGGATCTCTGGGTCCTGGAGCAGGGCAAAGTCTAATAGAGTTTTGCCAAGAGAACGTACTGGTCATAGCAAACACTCTCTTCCAACAACACAAGAGAAAACTACACATGGACATCACCAGATGGTCAATACCGAAATCAGATTGATTATATTCATTGTAGCCAAAGATGGAGAAGTTCTATACAGTCAGCAAAAACAAGACCAGGAGCTACCTGTGGCATAGACCATGAACTCCTTATTGCCAAATTCAGACTTGAATTGAAAAAAGTACGGAAAACCACTAGACCATTCAGGTTTGACCTAAATCAAATCCCTTACGATTATACAGTGGAAATGACCATTAGATTCAAGGGATTAGATCTGATAGATAGAGTGCTTGAAGAACTATGGACAGAGAGCTTCGTGACATTGTACAGGAGGCAGGCTTCAAGACCATCCCCAAGGAAAAGAAATGCAAAAAGAAAATGATTGTCTGAGGAGGCCTTACAAATAGCTGTGAATAGAAGAGAAGTCAAAGGCAGAGGAGAAAAGGAAAGACATACCCATTTGAATGCAGAGTTCCAAAGAATAGCAAGGAGGGAATGAAAGCCTTCTTCAGTGATCAATGCAAAGAAATAGAGGAAAACAATAGAATGGGAAAGGCTAGAGATCTCTTCAAGGAAATTAGAGATACCAAGGGAACATTTCATGCAAAGATGGGCACAAAAAAGGACAGAAATGGTATGGACCTAACAGAAGCAGAAGATATTAAGAAGAGGTGGCAAGAGTACACAGAAGAACTGTACAAAAAAGATCTTCATGACCCAGGTAATCACGATGGTGTGATCACTGACCTAGAGCCAGACATCCTAGAATGTGAAGTCAAGTGGGCCTTAGAAAGCACCACTACGAACAAAGCTAGTGGAGGTGATAGAATTCCAGTTGAGTTATTTCAAATCCTGAAAGATGATGCTGTGAAAGTGCTGCACTCAATATGCCAGCAAATTTGGGAAACTCAGCAGTGGCCACAGGACTGGAAAAGGTCAGTTTTCATTCCAATCCCAAAGAAAGGCAATGCCAAAGAATGCTCAAACTGCCACACAATTGCATTCATCTCACATGCTAGTAAAGTAATGCTCAAAATTTTTCAAGCCAGGCTTCAACGGTACATGAACTGAGAACTTCCAGATGTTCTAGCTGGATTTAGAGAAGGCAGAGGAACCAGGGATCAAATTGCCAAAATCCGTTGGATCATCCAAAAAGCAAGAGTTCCAGAAAAACATCTACTTCTGCTTTTGACTATGCCAAAGGCTTTGACTGTGTGGACCACAACAAACTGTGGAAAATTCTGAAAGAGATGGAAATACCAGACCACCTGACCTGCCTCTTGAGGAATGTGTATGCAGGTCAGGAAGCAACAGTTAGAACTGGACATGGAACAACAGACTGGTTCCAAATAGGAAAAGGAGTACGTCAAAGCTGTATATTGTCACCCTGCTTATTTAACTTATATGCAGAGTATATCATGAGAAACGCTGGGCTGGAGGAAGCACAGCTGGAATCAAGATTGCCGGGAGAAATATCAATAACCTCAGATATGCAGATGACACCACCCTTATGGCAGAAAGTGAAGAGGAACTAAAAAGCGTCTTGCTGAAAGTGGAAAGAGGAGAGTGAAAAAGTTGGCTTAAAGCTCAACATTCAGAAAACAAAGATTATGGCATCTGGTCCCATCACTTCATGGCAAATAGATGGGGAAACAGTGACAGACTTTGTTTTTGGGGGCTCCAAAATCACCACAAATGCAGCCATGAAATTCAAAGACGCTTGCTCCTTGGAAGAAAAGTTATGACCAACCTAGATAGCATATTAAAAAGCAGAGATATTACTTTACCAAAAATGTCCGTCTAGTCAAGGCTGTGGTTTTTCCAGTGGTCATGTATGGAAGTGAGAGTTGGACTATAAAGAAAGCTGAGTGCAGAAGAATTGATGCTTTTGAACTGTGGTGTTGGAGAAGACTCTTGAGAGTCCCTTGGACTGCAAGGAGATCCAACCAGTCCATCCTAAAGGAGATCAGTCCTGAATATTCATTGGAAGGACTGATGCTGAAGCTGAGACTCCAATTTTTTGGCCACCTGATGTGAAGAACTAACTCATTTGAAAAGACCCTGATGCTGGGAAAGATTGAAGGCAGGAGGAGAAGGGGACGACAGAGGATGAGATGGATGGATGGCATCACCAACTCAGTCGACTGAGTTTGAGTAAAGTCTGGGAGTTGGTGGTGGACAGGGAGACCTGGCGTGCCACAGTCCATGGTGTCGCAAAGAGTCGGACATAACTGAGCGACTGAACTGAACTGAACTGATTATACTTTACACACTCCTTTCACATTTATAATCTTAGTTCCGTATATATAATAAAGTATCCCTAGTTTTACTTTACACATGGAAATATTGAGGCACAGAGAGGTTAAGTAGCTTGTCTAAGGACACAAAAATGGTATGCAGTAGAAATAGCAATAATTGAGGTGTTCTAATTTAATACGATTTTTTTTATTTCTTTACATTCTGGTGCTGCATTTTAGATATATATGCAGAATATTTAAATATCAAAATTACTCTGTTTCTCCAAAGCCAAGTATGTTTTGTTGCCAAATCTGCTGGCCAGTTTTGCTGGAGTTATTATATAACAATTAAAATATTTTGTTTGTTAATAACCTGACTGTAGCTTAAGTGCTTTATTAGGTTACACTTTCATAATAGTAAAGAATAACTTAATGGTCTGAAAGATTACAGTATCGCTTCAGATTTGAAACCAAGGGAATATAATAAGTAGACTTTATGAGAGTTTCTGGTTTCTTTTTAAAACAGTTGAGGGGAAAAAAATTCTTTGCTGTGTCTTGAAATGGAAGTACTTTAGCCAAAATAGACAATATTTTAATGATTGGTACGCTAGAACTTCTCATAGAGAAGAATGGTTTTTGTGTCTGTGTAAATGCATTTTATAATGCATTCTGTATATGGCATGCCAGATTCTTGAGATGAGAAACTTTTGATCTCAAGCTCCTTGTTGAATATGAGTTACTGTTGTATGGTTTTAGGGGATTTAGTCATTTGTTCCTTGGCTCTGTAACAGATTCCTAGCTAATATTAAAAAAAGTTTCTGTTATTTGGACTTTTCAGTTATAAACTGTAATATAACTTGTTTTATGTTTGAAAAATGACTGTTCAGTAGTCTCTATAATGAGACTTGTAAGTAGAATAGCCATGGACACAAAGAACTTATAACTCATGATTTCAAGTCTTCAAAATTTTCAGGATGGTGGGCAAGTCCATCTGAGTCTTTTCCAACCTTTTGTGATTCATGTGCTATATTTAGTAATCTTTATTTTATGATGTTTTTTCACATGCATTTGTTTAAGCTCCTTTTATAGATTGCAAGCTTTCTCTGGGCAGGAATAAAGTTATTCCTCTGGTCATTTTACAAAGTCTGTTGCAGTGCACTGCAGACAGTGTAAAGTAAGTCCTAAATAAATGTTAGGTCTCAAACTGCTATTTATTTGTGACTTTTTGCCTTATTTTTTATGTCCTGTTGTTCAAAAGATTACTAGAGATGAAGTTTCCAGAAACAAATAAGGAAATTTTCTCAGTGAACGTTTAAAATTACTTTTATTATTTGAGTAACTGTGGAAAAAATCTTTAAATATATAGTCTACTTTGATGTGGATAGATTTTTAGCTACAGAATAGAATGACTTCTAAAGCTACCCCTATTCTTCAGGTGGGATTTGATAATTGATGAAGTTTGGATAGTTTCCTTCTCATCAAACTTCACATTTCTCATAACGGAGTAAGAAAACATTTCCTGAAAGCAAAACTGCATTTTAAGAAAAAATATTTCTTCACATCATGAAGATGTGAGGGAAAATGTTTTTTAAACAACTCACAGATGCAGCCTTTAGTGACTTGCATTCTAACCCCAATTCTGCCACTTACTATTTGATTTTGGACAAATCACTCATCTCTCCTAATTTCAGTTTCCTGATCTGTAAAATGATTCAGTTAGAGCAGGTTTGCATTTTCCTTCTAACTCTAGAAATCTGAAATCTCCAGTCTTCTATTTGTGTGTGTGTAGGTATTTGTGTGTATATGTGTTTCTATGTGTCAACACTGTCCTTTTTTTTTTTTTTTAAACTTTACATAATTGTATTAGTTTTGCCAAATATCAAAATGAATCAAAGACCTGTAGTATTGTGTTAAAAACTCTTTAAAGTTACTAGAGTGACTCAGTCTGTTGGAGTTTGAATATTTTAAAGGTTTTGAAAAACAACCATAACAAAAACAAAATGTCAAATTACAAGATAGACCCTTAAGTTAATGAGTTTGATTTTTTAATTGCTAGTGACCTTATAATTTATCTAATAATAGTTTTATAGTGCTTATAATATGCCAGTCTTTAATCCTGAGGTAGGTACAGTTATTATCTTCACTTTGCAGATGAGGAGCCTGAGGCACAGAGAGGTTGATTTGTCCAACATGACATAGTTTGGAGGTGACTGAGCCAGCATTTAACTTACAGAGTCTGGTTCCAGAATCTGTGTTTGCAGCCACTTCCCAGTATTGCCTTTCTAGAACTTTTAAGTCCAAGTGCCTTGTCTTTCAGAATATTCAGCTTGGATTTTAATTCAAGATTTTAATTCCACTGATCCATCTGTTCAAAACATTGTTTGAATGCTTCTGGTTCATTTTCTAAAGAACAAGACCAAAGATAAAGCCCTGTGGAAAAGCAGGACCCATGCTATGAAGAGTAATATTGTAAGAGAAACAGAGCTACCAGGGAAATACAGAGGAAATGATTAGAGATATAGAAGAAGAATTGGAGCAGTGCTACAGATGAAGGGGGGAAATCTATTTTAAAATATGGAGATTAAGGAAGAAGAATTCAAAAAAGAGATGGTCAGCAGTATCAGGTGTTACAGAACTCACTGAGAACGAGATGAGGAAAGCCCATTTGGCCTGTATAAACATGGAAATAATTGGTGACTTGAAGATTAGAGGCTGAGAGAGACTGTGAAGGAAATAAAGTGGGGACTTGGTAAATTTGGCACTGAAGGGAAGGGGAAATAGCCTGGATACAGGTAAAGGGAAGAGAACTAAGGTGTGTGTTGGTGTATGTGTGTGTGTGTGTGCACGTGTGCGCATGTGTATGTTTAAGGATAGGAGAGATATAAAGTAAAGAGAGATTTGTTGTTGTTCAATTGCTAAGTCATGTCCGACTCTTTGTGGCCCCATGGACTACAGCACGCCAGGCTCCTCTGTCTTTCACTATCTCCCAGAATAGTCACGGAGAGACTGTTATGGTTAATTTATATACATATAAATATAAGAATGCAGTGCATATTTTATTTTTGACAGATGTTTTAAAAGAAAATAAACATGTCAGTGTTTGTTCCTCCTCTGTATTAATGTGTTTCTGTTTAACTCAGAGCATGGAGGAAGTTAAAGAAAAATTTTTGATTTGCAGTAGGACTACACAAAATAAAAGGAAAAGTGGAATTAAAACCAGATTTCTACAAAATAAAATCATATTTAAAGTATTCCTTGAGACATCAAAAGTCTTCTAAATCTTAAACAGGGAGCTGGTTTTTAATAATGGTAAAATGTTTTTAAAATTTAAAGGAGATAGAACTATTTCTAATTTAACTAATGCACAGATGGTCTTCAAGTTTTTCCTCAAAAAGTTGGAAAACTAGCAAAGTAGACTATTAAATCATTTTATGCTTAAACAGAATTTGGTGCTAGCTTTTTGATGATGTCATAAAGCTTAATTATGGAAGAAGCAGTTATAGTTAGGAAAAGTTGTTCATTTACCATCTGACTCAGGAGTAAGGTCTGAAATGCTTATGTCCTTCCCTCCCCAATATGTGGTGATTTCTTCATTTTGGACTATGATTTGTTTAACTTTGACACCATCAACAAATCTGAACACTGACATGTAGCTGGTTTTTCTTGAAAGATCCTAAGGCTTTAATAGGTGTGTGGTATTTATTTCAAGACACTGATGCTAATCTGTAGAGAGTCTGTTATGGTTGGGCTTTGAGGAGTTTTCCAGTTCCGAGTATAGAATCACACTGGAAACCAGCAGGATAGATGATTAGCTGAGACCAGAGTGTGGTGTATGTCTAACTAAATAATTATGTAACTATTTGCTTACTGTCTGTTTCCCTTGTCAGGCCCTAAGCACCTGAGGGCAAGAACCAACTCCATCTTAGTCATCACACTATCCATAGTACCCAGCCTAGTATCAGGCATAGAGCAGGTATTCAGTAAATACTGAATGAATGAACAAACTGGATATCAAATCCATTAGTTTGATGGATGGATTCTAAATTAGTTTATAACATCACCATAATGTGATAAACAATTTGTGATAGACCAGCTTCTTGATTACTTTTATTGGGGCCATCTAGGTCTCATGGTAAATCTAGAAATCAGTCTTTGAAAATCTGTAAATTTAAATGCATTTTATACTGCATAGGGACTATAACCAATATTTTATAATAATTTTAAATGGAATATAATTTATGAAAATATTAAATGACTATGTTGTACACTTGAAACTAATATAATACTGTAAATCAACTGTTCAATAAAGAAAAAAACATGCTTCAAGAAAAGCTTGTCAAATCTTCCATAGCCTATATTTTAAATAATTCATATAGAGTCATCTATGTCTGATTATAATACACCTAGAAGTAAATCTTGAAAATAAAATATATCATACAGAATAAGCAAGCCTCTGTTAAAGTTTTATAGCTACTTTTCTTCTCATTCTGTTATTGAATAGAAATTCAGTAACTTTTATTCTGTTGAGTATGAATCTGCCTTGGAGGGGGTGTTTACTTTAAAGTTCCTTAAAGAGACTATTGCATTCTTCCTGCTAAATGTGCTTTGAATTAGTAGCATTTGGATATCTATTCTTGTGGAGGTACAAGCAGTATAAAGAGAATGATACATAATCAAAAAATTTTTCCTTGGCTTTGGAATGAAAAAACATCCAACTCAGAATTTTGCAGTCAAATATTTATCTCATCAAATATTTATCCACTCATTTCCTATATGGAGAAGGCGATGGCACCCCACTCCAGTACTCTTGCCTGGAAAATCCCATGGATGGAGGAGCCTGATGGGCTGCAGTCCATGGAGTCACGAAGAGTCAGTCAGACACGACTGAGTGACTTCACTTTCACTTTTCACTTTCATGCATTGGAGAAGGAAATGGCAACCCACTCCAGTGTTCTTGCCTGGAGAATCCCAGGGACGGGGGAGCCTGGTGGGCTGCCGTCTATGGGGTCGCACAGAATCAGACACGACGGAAGCGACTTAGCAGCAGCAGAAGCAGCAGCAGCAGCAGCGTTTCCTATATATTTGACTCTGATCTTCAGGCTCCTATTTTGCCTGAAAAATCAGGCCTCAGACTGAACTGAGTGATAAGAAAGTGGAGGTCCTTGACTGATGTAGATCAGAGGTTCTCAAACTTTTCAGTTTCAAGAATCCTTTGTATTTTCCCAAAAGATTTCAAAGAAACATTAGTGAGAAGAGTGCTGGTTTTATATTTTTATGAGTCTCTTTCATATCTGGCTTAGTAGAAGTCAGCTGGATTCTCATATGTGCTTCTGCATTAATCATTTCCTTTCGGCTCAAATATATGAAGAAAACCTGACCTCACACAGATAATGTAGTTGGATATGGAAGAAATGTTTTCAAAGCCTTTGCAGATAATTGTGGGTATTCTTCTTTGATGCCATACCAAAATTCAACCAGAGATAGTTTCCTCAAGGGTACTTTAAGTGTAGAAGCCAAATCTAAGAACTTTTAGCACTCTGATACATTAAAATCCATTGGTTTTTACCTTGCCCTTTGAATGGATCTCTTCTCCATGCATGATTTTGTAACGTCACACATTGGCCATTTGGAAAAATTTGGCTCATTGAGATATACAGATCTTGCAAATGTTGACACATTTTATTATACAATATTAAAAAAACCATGCTGTTTAATACCACCACAAGTCTTACCTGAAAAGTCTTTAAGTATTGTTGTTGTTTAGTCACTCCGTCGTGTCCAATTCTTTGTGACCACATGGACTGTAACACACCAGTTTCTTCTGTCCATGGCATTTTCCAGGCAAGGATACTGGAGTGGGTTGCCATTTCCTGTTCCAGGGGATCTTCCCAACCTAGGGACCAAACCTGCAGCTCCTGTACTGGCAGTGAATTCTTTACCACTGGGCCACCCAGAAAACCCCAGTAGTACTAACTCTTAGCATCCACTAAACACCCTTATAAAGAAAGAGAGTCTTTAAATATTAGGAAGCTGTTAAGTTCATGGTAGCAGATGCAACTTTTTCAAAATTCTGTTTTTTGCTTGAAGGCTCATTTCATCACTGTCAAAATATTGTCAGTTGTTTTCCTTGAAGTGGCAACCTCCTTTAACTCATTTGTCTATCAAATACCCAAGTCAAAATACTATTTGTCTATCTGATATCCTTTTAAATAAAACTGATATTACATTAAAAAGTTGCTAGGGAGTTCCCTGGTGGCCTATTGGTTCAGATTTTGGGCTTTCACTCCCATGACCCAGGCTCAATCCCTGGTTGGGAAACAAATCTCACAAGCCATGTGGCACAGCCAAACAAGACTTTTTTTTTCTGTTTTTTCTTTTTTTAAAAAATTATTTTAATTAGAGGCTAATTATAGTATTGTAGTGGTTTTTGCCATACATTGACATGAATCAGCCATGGGTGTACATGTGTTCCCTATCCTGACCCTCCCTCCCCATCCCATCCCTCAGGGTCATCCAAGTGCACCAGCCCTGAGTACCCTGTCTCATGCATTGAACCTGGACTGGCAATCTATTTCACATATGATAATACACATATTTCAATGCTATTCTCTCAAATCATCCCACCCTCGCCCTCTCCCACAGAGTCCTGTTCTTTATATCTGTGTCTCTTTTGCTGTCTCACATACAGGGTTATTGTTATCATCTTTCTAAATTCCATATATATGCGGTAGTATACTATATTGGTGTTTTTCTTTCTGACTTACTTCGCTCTGTATAACAGGCTCCAGTTTCATCCACCTCATTAGAACTGATTCAAATGATTTCTTTTTGATGGCAGAGTAATATTCCATTGTGTATATGTACCACAACTGCCTTATCCATTCATCTGCTCATGGACATCTAGGTTGCTTCCATGTCCTGGCTATTATAAACATTGCTGCGATTAACATTGGGGTACATGTGTCTCTTTCACTTCTGGTTTCCTGGGTGTGTATGCCCAGCAGTGGGATTGCTGGATCATAAGGCAGTTCTATTTCCAATTTTTTAAGGAATCTCCACACTGTTGTCCATAGTGGTTGTACTAGTTTGCATTCCCACCAACAGTGTAAGAGGGTTCCCTTTTCTCCACACCCTCTCCAGCATTTATTGCTAGTAGACTTTTGGATCGCAGTCATTCTGACTGGTGTGAAATGATACCTCATTGTGGTTTTGATTTGCATTTCTCTTATAATGAGTGATGTTGAGCATCTTTTCATGTGTTTGTTAGCCATCTGTATGTCTTTGGAGAAATGTCTATTTAGTTCTTTGGCCCATTTTTTGATTGGGTCGTTTATTTTTCTGGAATTGAGCTGCAGGAGTTGCTTGTATATTTTTGAGATTAGTTGTTTGTCAGTTGCTTCATTTGCTATTATTTTCCCCCATTCTGAAGGCTGTCTTTTCACCTTGCTTAGAGTTTCCTTTGTTGTGCAGAAGCTTTTAAGTTTAATTAGGTCCCACTTGTTTATTTTTGCTTTTATTTCCAATATTCTGGGAGATGGGTCATAGAGGATCCTGCTGTGATTTATGTCGGAGAGTGTTTTGCCTATGTTCTCTTCTAGCAGTTTTATAGTTTCTGGTCTTATGTTTAGATCTTTAATCCATTTTGAGTTTATTTTTGTGTATGGTGTTAGAAAGTGTTCTAGTTTCATTCTTTTACAAGTGGTTGCCCAATTTTCCCAGCACCACTTGTTAAAGAGATTGTCTTTTCTCCATTGTATATTCTTGCCTCCTTTGTCAAAGATAAGTGTCCATAGGTGCATGGATTTATCTCTGGGCTTTCTATTTTGTTCCATTGATCTATATTTCTGTCTTTGTGCCAGTAGCATAGTGTCTTGATGACTGGGGCTTTGTAGTAGAGCCTGAAGTCAGGCAGGTTGATTGCTCCAGTTCCATTCTGCTTTCTCAAGATTGCTTTGGCTATTCGAGGTTTTTTGTGTTTTCATACAAATTGTGAAATTATTTGTTCTAGCTCAGTGAAAAATACCGTTGGTAGCTTGATAGGGATTGCATTGAATCTGTAGATTGCTTTGGGTAGTATATCATTTTCACTATATTGATCTTCTGATCCATTAACATGGTGTATTTCTCCATATATTTGTGTCCTCTTTGATTTCTTTCATCAATGTTTTATAATTTGCTATATATAGGTGTTTTGTTTCTTTAGGTAGATATATACATAAGTATTTTGTTCTTTTTGTTGCAGTGGTGAATGGAATTGTTTCCTTAATTTCTCTTTCTGTTTTCTCGTTGTTAGTGTACAGGAATGCAAGGGATTTCTGTGTGTTAATTTTATACCCTGCAACTGTACTATATTTACTGATTAGCTCTAGTAATTTTCTGGTTGAATCTTTAGGGTTTTCTATGTAGAGGATCATGTCATCTGCAAACAGTGAGAGTTTTACTTCTTCTTTTCCAATCTGGATTCCTTTTCTTTCTTTTTATTCTCTGACTGCTGTGGCTAAAACTTCCAAAAGTATATTGAATAGTAGTGGTGACAGTGGGCACCCTTGTCTTGTTCCTGATTTTAGGGGAAATGCTTTCAATGTTTTACCATTGAGGATAATGTTTGCTGAGGGTTTGTCGTATATAGCTTTTATTATGTTGAGATATGTTCCTTCTATTCCGGCTCTCTGGAGGGTTTTTATCATAAATGGATGTTGAATTTTGTCAAAGGTTTTCTCTGTATCTATTGAGATAGTCATATGGTTTTTATCTTTCAATTTGTTAATGTGGTGTTAACAATATCAATCAATCACATTGATTGATTTGCGAATATTGAAGAATCCTTGCATCCCTGGGATAAAGCCCACTTGGTCATGATGTATGATCTTTTTGATATGTTGTTGGATTCTGTTTGCTAGAATTCTGTTAAGGATTTTTGCATCTATGTTCATCAGTGATATTGGCTTGTATTTTTCTTTTTTGGTAGCATCTTTGTCAGGTTTTGGTATTAGGGTGATGGTGGCTTCATAGAATGAGTTTGGAAGTTTACCTTCCTCTGCAGTTTTCTGGAAGAGGTTGAGTAGGATAGGTGTTAGCTCTTCTCTAAATTTTTGGTAGAATTCAGCTGTGATGCCATCTGGTCCTGGAAGATTTCCAGATTGCTGGAAGATTTCTGATTGCAGTTTCAATTTCCGTGCTTGTGATGGTTCTGTTAAGATTTTCTATTTCTTCCTGGTTCAGTTTTGGAAAGTTATAGTTTTCTAAGAATTTGTCCACTTCTTCCAAGTTGTCCATTTTATTGGCATATAGTTGCTGATAGTAGTCTCCTATGATCCTTTGTATTTCTGTGTTGTCTTCTGTGATTTCTTCATTTTCATTTCTAATTTTGTTGATTTGGTTCTTCTCCCTTTTTTTCTTGATGAATCTTAACTAATGGTTTGTCTATTTTATTTATCTTCTCGAAGAACCAGCTTTTAGCTTTGTCAATTTTTGCTATGGTCTCCTTTGTTTCTTTATCATTTATTTCTGCCTAATTTTTATGATTTCTTTCCTTCTTCTAACCCTGGGGTTCTTCATTTCTTCTATTTCTAGTTGCTTTAGGTGTCGAGTTAGGTTATTTATTTGGTTTTTCTCTTATTTCTTGAGATATGCCTGTATCACTATGAGCCTTCCCCTTAGCACTGCTTTTACTGTGTCTCTTAGGTTTTGGGTTGTTGTGTTTTCATTTTCATTCATTTCTATGCATATTTTGATTTCTTTTTTGATTTCTTCTGTGATTTGTTGGTTATTCAGAAGTGTGTTGTTTAGCCTCCATATGTTTGTATTTTTAATAGTTTTTTTCCTGTAGTTGACATCTAATCTTACCCCATTGTGATCAGAAAAGATGCTTGGAATGATTTCAGGTTTTTTGAATTTACCAAGGCTAGATTTCTGGCCTAGGATGTGATCTATCCTGGAGAAGGTTCCATGTACACTTGAGAAAAAAGTGAAATTCATTGTTTTGGGGTGAAATGTCCTATAGATACCAATTAGGCCTAACTGGTCCATTGAATCATTTAAGGTTTGTGTTTCCTTGCTAATTTTCTGTTTAGTTGATCTGTCCATAGGTGTGAGTGGGGTATTAAAGACTCCCACTATTATTGTGTTACTGTTAATTTCCCCTTTCATACTTGTTAGCATTTGTCTTACATATTGTGGTGCTCCTATGTTTGGTGCATATATATTTATAATTGTTATATCTTCTTCTTGGACTGATCCTTTGATCATATGTAGTGTCCTTTGTCTCTTTTCACAGCCTTTATTTCAAAGTCTATTTTAATCTGATATGAGTTATTGCTGCTTCTGCTTTCTTTTGTTGTCTATTTGCATGGAATATTTTTTTCCAGCCCTTCACTTTCAGTCTGTATGTGTCCTTTGTTTTGAGGTGGGTCTCTTGTAGACAGCATATATAGGGTCTTGTTTTTGTATCCATCCAGCCAGTCTTTGTTTTGGTTTGGGGCATTCAACCCATTTACATTTAAGGTAATTATTGATAAGTATGATCCCGTTACCATTTACTTTGTTGTTTTGGGTTTGAGTTTATAAACCTTTTCTGTGTTTCCTGTCTAGAGAAGATCCTTTAGCATTTGTTGAAGAGCTGGTTTGGTGGTGCTGAATTCTCTGAGCTTTTGCTTGTCTGTAAAGCTTTTGATTGCTCCTTCATATTTAATTGAGATCCTTGCTGGGTACAGTAATATGGGTTGAAGGTTTTTCTCTTTCATCACTTTAAGTATGTCCTGCCGTTCCTGTCTGGCCTGAAGAGTTTCTATTGAAAGATCAGCTGTTATCCTTAAGGGAATCCCCTTGTATGTTATTTGTTGTTTTTCCCTTGCTGCTTTTAATATTTGTTCTTTGTGTTTGATCTTCATTAATTTGATTAATATGGTCTTGGGGTGTTTTCCCTTGGGTTTGTCCTGTTTGGGACTCTCTGGATTTATTGGACTGAGGTGCCTATTTCTTTCCCCATTTTAGGGAAATTTTTAACTATTATCTCAAGTATTTTCTCATGGCCTTTCCAAAAAAGAAATTTTAAAAAAAAGTAGTTTGTAGAGCTCACAACTCACACAGTACACAAGTGATTTTCCTTTGGACAGTCATACTTAGGATGCAGCAGAAATGTTTTATGTATATTTCCTATTTTGTCATAGAATATTAAAAAGAAGTCTACTCAGGGGTCAAGATTTAATAAAGTTAATAACTTTTATTGCTTTATCCAGGATGTCCTTAAACTGACTTTGTGTGTGTGTTTATGATGTGTATATGTGTGTGTATCTGAACATGAGGTGATGAATAATACAGTGAACTCTAATACAGTTTGGTGCCCTTGTCTTCATTCAGGCTAAAGTATCAGAATTGATTTTGTATCATCAGTATAAATATCAACACAGTTGTTCCAGGATAAATGAGATTCAAAACCATTGTTCAAAATGTTTAAATATTCAATACTGAATATTTTAGAATTGCTTCTGTTTGTTGCCAAACATTTTCATTAAAGATTTTTGTTGCTGATTATTTGGTGCTCATACTGAATGAATGTAAATAAAATATCAAGTGTGTAGTTTCTTTCATTTATTGAGCAGAACAATTCTACAGTAGAAATATTAATTCAGTCTTCATATTTGCAGCTACTCTTTAATTTGATGCGTTATTATATGACTAGAAAGTAGCAGTGCCATAATTTCTTGTATTGACTTTTCATCCAGCAGGCACTGAGCGGGGTCAACTATCCACAGCATTTTTAGTCTCTCAGGTATTGATTGTATGTACTTCTTCAGCCAATGCATTATAAATTTACCATGTAAGATATTTCAGTGGCTCTTAAACTTTACATGATTGGTCTTAGAATAACCTTAAGTTGTGGGTCTTAACCTTTACTATGTTGAGTTATATTCCCTCTATACGTAGTTTGTGGAGCGTTTTTATGATGAGTGGATGTTGAGTTTTCTCAATTGCTTTTTATATGTCTGTTGAGATGATCGTGTGATTTTTATCCTTCCTTTTGTTAATGCAGTGTAACACATTGATTTCCAAATGTTGAACCATCCTTGTGACCCTGGAATAAGTCCCACTTCATCGTGGTGTCTGATCTTTTCTGTGTTTTTTTTTTTTTAATTTGTTTTGCTAATATTCTCTTGAGAATTTTTGCATCTAAATTCATCAAAGAGTATTGGCCTATAATTTTTTTTTTTTTTGTAGTGTCTTGGTGCTCAGTTTTGGTATCAGGGTGGCCTCATAGAATGAAGCTTTATTTGAGGTATTATAAGAAAGCCAGTGTGGCAGAAGAGTTAGTGAATAGTACGGGGGATGAGGTTGAGTTATGAAAATAAGGTTGGAGAGACTGGAAGGTGCCATATCACACAAGGACTGTAAGCTATGGTAAGGAGTTCAATTTTATTCTGAGGGCCATTTAAGGCATTTAAGCAACTGAATGACATGAATGATTTAGAAAATATGGAGATTGAATTAGTATTTCTAGTATAGAATTGTTTTTCTGCTCTATAAATGAAAGAACCTACACACTTGATGTTTTATTTATATTCATTCAGTATGAACACCAAATAATCAGCAACAAAAATCTTTTATGAGAATGTTTGTCAACAAATACAAGCAATGCATATCAAGGGAATTGGTTTCAGTGAGCCCAGAGTCTTGAATCTTCCCATGTATAGAAAAACACTAAATTTCTTGAGACATCTGGTTTTCATTAACTAATAATACTAATCTTTTGACATCCCAACTACCAGGTCTTTGTAGCAAAATCTCCTATATGCCCTGGGTCCTTCCTTACCTCTTTGGAGCAAGTCTCTCAGAACTAGCTTAAGTCCTCAGTTCTGTCTGCCAAATAAAAGTAATTCTCAAATTTTGGGTTGTGTATTTTTTTAGTCAACAGAAGGAACAGAGAAAGGGTAGTTTTTTTTAATTCCAAGACAACAATTTTAAATTTTCACGGAATGAACTAGTGGATAGTAAGAGAGCAGTGTTATTAGAAGTGATGAAGTCCTTGAGGCGGGGCAAACAGGTGGAATTTATGTCACAAGTAGAAAGACTGTCCTTTGTGCTAGAAGGTGAGACCTTTCTTGTCTTGCAGTTAGAAGCCAGGCAATTTATAGGGAGGACGTTTTATTCTAGGAAGATAAGACACCTCTGATGGCTTCTATTTTCCGCTGAAGGATTTAATACAGTGTGATCAGCTGCAGGTGAGGCTGTTGGAGGAGGTATAGGGGATTTGAGGAAAGAGGAGTGGGTAGGTGTGAAATAGTTGTCTTGACTAATAGTGTGCCTGCTAGAGAAACAGGATTGTCAGGCCATGGTGGGTGCCAGTTTGCAGTATGAGATAAATGAAATCTCTGCAAGAAAGTGCTTGATGTGGGGTTACAGCTGATTAATAAGACATAGCCGTTGCACTCAAGGAATTTATAATGTAAAAAATGACAGACAAATAATTACAGTACAGTCCTGTGCAGGGAACTCTTCCTGGAGACTTAACAGCTGAGAACTGATTGTTCTGAGATATTTTACCTGTAACTATTACATCATACCTCATGGTGACAAAAATAATTGTAGAGGGTGTGATAGTCACAACCGTATTTACGTCTTGATGCAGTAGCTTGTTTGCTTTCTGCAAATATCATCAGGCACCTCATTAACACATCGAGATGCTGTGAGGAAAAGGGCCATCCTTCTCTTCTTTCTCCCTCTTTTTCCCCCCTCATATCTTTGTTTAGTTGTAGTTGTTGGAAGCTAGAAAATTACAAGAATTTGTACATGCAGCCTAATAATACTGTTTTGTTTTCATTTGGCATGTTCTTTTTATCATTTCCTAACTATTTTCTAATTTTTTATACTGTTGTAATATTTGAACACTTAGCGTTTAACTTGGATTTCTGCCTTACGGCCTTATGAGGAATTAGTCTTTTTAGCATTCAGGGAACCATACCTCTTGGAAGACTCTCTTAATACAAGAAAACAAACCTTGTGTCTGGATTGAATTTAATTTGCTGCTATATGAAGCAAAGACTTGTTCTTTAACATATTTATACTTAAAATTGCTAGTGAGAGTTTGTATATCATGTAATGCCATTTTTTAAGGTAAAGGTTAGTGTTCTCCATCCCCTAGCTTTATTGAGATATAATTGATACATAACATTGTAAGCTTAAGGTATATATCTTTAATTATTTTATAATATATATGCACATACATATTATAAAATGATTACTATAATAAAGGCTAGTTAGAACATTAGTTAAATTGTTAGATTATTAGTTAATATTATTAGTTAAATAATTAGGTTAGTTAACACATCCATCATCTCACATAATTGCTTTTTTTAATATTGAGAATATTTAAGGTTTACTCTGTCAGCAATTTTCAAGTATATAATATGGTATTATTAACTGTAGTTGTATATCTCTAGATCTCTAGACCGTATTCATCTTATAACTGGAAATATGTATCTTTTGACCAACATCTCCCTCATTTCCCCCACCCAAGTGCAAATCATACAGTATTATCTTTCTCTGATTTTACTTAGTATGATAATCTCTAGGTCCATCCATATTACTGCAAATGGCATTCTTTCTCTTTTATGTATAACTAATATACCACATCTTCTTTGTTTTTTTAAATTTCATTTTTTAACACCAAAAACATTTTGTATGGCTCCCCACTCCAGCACTCTTGCCTGGAAAATCCCATGGATGGAGGAGCCTGGTGGGCTGCAGTCCATGGGGTCGCTAAGAGTCGGACACGACTGAGCGACTTCACTTTCACTTTTTACTTTCATGCATTGGAGAAGGAAATGGCAAGCCACTCCAGTGTTCTTGCCTGGAGAATCCCAGGGACGGGGGAGCCTAGTGGGCTGTCGTCTATGGGGTCGCACAGAGTCGGACACGACTGAAGCGACTTAGCAGCAGCAGCAGCATAGCCAATTAACAATGTTGTGATAGTTTCCGGTGAACAGTGTAGGGACTCAGCCACACATATACATGTATCCATTGTCCCCCAAGCCCCCCTCCCATCCAGGCTGACAGATAACATTGAACAGAGTTCCATGTGCTATACATTAGGTTTTTGTTGGTTATCTATTTTAAATATAGCAGTGTGTACATGACCATCCCAAAGTCTTTAACTGTCCCTTCCCATGAGTTCGTTTTCTAAGTCTGTGAGTCTCTTTCTGTTTTGTAAATAAGTTCATTTGTATCATTTCTTTTTAGATTCCACATATAAGGGATGTCATATGATATTTCTCCTTCTTGATCTGACTTACTCAGTATGATACTCTCTAGGTCCATCCACATTGCTGCAAATGGCCTTATTTCATTCTTTTTAATGGCTGAGTAATATTCCATTGTATATATATACATATATAGCATCATATGGTAACTTTGTTTTAATTGTTTTTAGCTTTTTAAAGAACCTCTATACTGTTATCCATACTAGGATTTCCCCTTTTTTATAGCTGAATAATATTCCACTTTGTGTGTTTCACATTTTCCTTATCAATGCATTCATCCATCATTAGACACTTAGGTTGTTTCCATGTCTTGGCCATTGTGAATAATGTTGCAGTGAACACTGGGGTGCAGATATCTCTTTGAGATATTGATTTCATTTCTTTCAGATACTCACCCAGAAGTGGGATTTTCCATCATATGATAGCTCTATTTTTAATCTTTTGAGGAACCTTCATACTGTTTTCCATGGTGGGTTAGTTGTTATTGTCTAAAAAAATAGAAAACAGCATTAATGAGATATAACTACCATCTAAGAGGCTGTACATACTTAATCACACATGTTGTTTTGAAAAATGTATATATCTGTGAAATCATCACCATAGTCAAAATAATCAGCATGCCCATCATTTCTGATGGTTACTCCTTTGTAATTTCTCCCCACTTATTCTCTCCCCTGTCATAGGCAATCACTGATCTTCTTTCTGATATAATACTATAAATTCATTTACATTAAAAAAACAATTTTTTATGAAGAAATCATACAGTATGTATTTTTTCCTTCCACATCATTACTTTGAGAATCATCTATACTGTTGTATTATCAATAGCTAATTCCTCTATTGTTTAGTATTCTGTTGTAGGAATATAACAATTTGTTTATTCATTCACCTTCCACTTTTGGCTAATACAAATAATTGTTAACTATAATTACCATGCTGTATCTTATATCTCCAGAACTTATTCATCATATAACTGGAAACTGGTACCCTTTGACCAACATGAGTTTACAGTTATCAACATGAGATAATGCTACTATGAATATTGGTGTACATATGTCTCTGTAGACACATATGTTCTCATTTCTCTTATGGAAATTAGGAGTAAAGTGGCTGGGTTATATGATAGGTATGTGTTTATCTTTTTAAGAAACTGCCAGACTGTTTTCCAAAGGGGTTGTACAATTTTACATTTTTACCAGCAGTATACGAGAGTTTCACTTCCCCTGCATTCTCACCAACACTTGATATGATATGGCCAATCTTTTTTATTTGAACCATTTTAATAAATGTGTCAAGGTATCAGAGATCAAATTGCCAACATCTGTTGAATCATCAAAAAAGCAAAAGAGTTCCAGAAAAAAATCTACTTCTGCTTTATTGACTACGCAAAACCTTTGACTATGTGGATCACAACAAACTGTGGAAAATTCTTCAAGAGGTGAGAATACCAGACCACCTGACCTGCCTCCTGAGAAATCTATGTGCAAGTCAAGAAGCAACAGTTAGAACTGGACATAGAACAACCCAAACAGGAAGAGGAGTACATCAAGGCTGTATATTGCCACCCTGCTTATTTAACTTTTATGCAGAGTATATCATGCAAAATGCCAGGCTGGATGAAGCTCAAGCTGGAATCAAGATTGCTGGGAGAAATATCAATAACCTCAGATATGCAGATGACACCACCCTTATGGGAGAAAGCAAAGAAGAACTAAAGAGCTTCTTGATGAAAGTGAAAGAGGAGAGTGAAAAAGTTGGCTTAAAGCTCAATATTCAGAAAACTAAGATCATGGCATATAGTCCCATCACTTCATGGCAAATAGATGGGGAAACAATGGAAACAGTAAGAGACTTTTATTTTCTTGGGCTCCAAAATCACTGCAGATGGTGATTGCAGCCATGAAATTAAAAGACGCTTGCTCCTTGGAAGAAAAGCTATGACCAGCCTAGACAGCATATTAAAAAGCAGAGACTACTTTGCCAACAAAGGTCTGTCTAGTTAAAGCGATGGTTTTTCCAGTAGTCATGTATGGATGTGAGAGTTGGACTATAAAGCTGAGCGCCGAAGAATTGATGCTTTTGAACTGTGGTGTTGCAGAAGACTCTTGAGAGTCCCTTGAACTGCAGGGAGATCCAACCAGTCCATCCTAAAGGAAATCAGTCCTGAATATTCATTGGAAGGAATGATGCTGAAGCTGAAACTCCAGTACTTTGGCCACCTTATGTGAAGAACTGACTCATTTGAAAAGACCCTGATGCTGGGAGGGATTGGGGGCAGGAGCATAAGTGAACAACAGAGGATGAGATGGTTGGATGGCATCACCGACTCGATGGACATGAGTTTGAGTAAGCTCCAGGAGTTGGCAATGGACAGGGAGGCCTGGTGTGCTGCAGTCCATGAGGTGGCAGAGATTCGGACACAACTGAGTGACTGAACTGACTGATCTCAGGTTTTAATTGCATTTCCCTAATGACAAATAATCTTAAACATCATTTCATGTGCTTATTTGCCATCCATATATCTTCTTTTGTAAAGTATCTGTTCAGATCTTTTGCCCATTTTTAATTGGGTTGTAGCTGTTTTCCTATAATTGATTTGAGAGTTCTTAAATATTCTAGATAAAATTCCCTTGTCAGTTACTGATTTGGATATATTTTCTCCCAGTCTGTTGTTTTTTCAATTTCTTACCAGTGTTTTTAAAAGAGCAGAAATCTTAATGTTGATGAAGTCCAATCTATCATCTTTTTCCTTTAAGTATTATTTTTATTGTTCTAAAAAATCTTTGTCTAACCCAAGGTCACAAAGATTTTCTCATGTTTGCTTCTAAAAGTTTTATAGTTTTAGGTTTTACATGTAGGTCTGTGATCCATTTTAAAGTACTTTTTGTATATGGCACAGGGATGGGTCAAAGTTCATTTTTTTGCATATGGATATCCAGTACTGTATGATATTCAATACTGTTTACATCCCATAGTTTTTTTTCCTCCTAGTTTTATTGGGATAAAATCGATACACAGCACAGTATAAAGTGTACAAAATAATGATTTGACTTACACACATCATGAAATGACTATCATTAAGTTTATTGAATATCCATCATTTTATATAGGTACATAATTAAATAAAAACTCTTTTTCCTTGTGTCCAGTAGCTTTTAATAGAAGAATTAAAATAAAGCTAAGCTTAAAAGGGTATGTGCTTAGTCACTGAGCCATGTCCAACTCTTTGCGACCCTATGGACTGTAGTTTGCCAGGCTTCTCTGTCCATGGGGATTCTCCAAGCAAGAATACTGGAGTGGGTTACCATGCCCTCCTCCAGGGGATTTTCCTGACCAAGGGATAGAACCCAGGTCTCCCACATTGAGGGCGGATTCTCGATTCTTTACCATCTGAGCCACCCGGGAAGCCCAAGAATACAGGAGTGGGTAGCCTATCCCTCCCTAAAGGGGATCTTCCCTTTCCAGGAATCGAAGCAGGTCTCCTGTGTTACAGGCAGATTCTTTATCAGCTGAGCTACACTAGGCTATTTTCTTTTGTTATCCTTAAAACTTTCTTGTTGTCCATTTTGCTGGAACTTCTTAAAATAGTATCCTGTGACTGAACTCCTTCAACCTCAAGTTTCCTGACTTTCTACTTAACCAATGAAATGTTATTTATATACTCTTTTGGAAACATAACATATACTGTAGGTAATTACAGCAAAAGTGTAATGGGTAGTGGAAGATATTGCCAAACCAAGGTTCTGGAGACCAGACGAAATAAACATACAACATGTGCCAATACAGATCTCAGTGCTAGGAAATACACAGAGAAGTAAGGGAAAGAGGAGCTAAAAATAAAGTTTTTAAAAGAACTGGCTACTACTTTGTGTCTAATCTACTATGTATTTCTCCCTTTTTTAGTAAAAAAGACCTATAGGATTTGACCTTAGAATTATTCTTTTAAAAATACATGTATTATGTATGTATGAATACATGTATGTATGTGCATACACATGCACATACAGATATTTTAGGCGTTGGCTTAAAGAGTAGAAAAATAACAGAGGGTATAGATAGTTTATCCTGTAGCACTATGCAGCCTTATTCAGAAATAAGAAAAAAAATTTCCAATCAGCTATGAGTCATCATAATTTTTAGTTTGTAGAGAAAATAACTTTGGAGGTGCTGAGACAGCCTTTTTTTTTTTGTAAGAAATCATGTAGCATGGGCTTTAGAGTCGAATATATTTGGATTTCAACCAGCACTGTTCTCTTGCTTACAAACTCAAAGATTTCAGGGAAACACTTTCAGAGCCTCAGTATCTCTAATATTAATAATTCTCTCTTTTTAGGCTAAGAAATTTTATATAAAAATTTTTATATAAAAAATCAGGTACTAGAAGAGTACTTAATAGGATAGTACTTAACACATAGTAGGTGTTCAGTATATGTCTGTTTCTCTGTCATCAGGGGACTGACCTTTGAAGCCTGTGACTACAGTTTGAAGAACCTATAAATGGATAGGACAAGGGAAGAAAGTTTGTTTTTCATTAGACATAACACAGTCATCCATGATCCCATACCACCCCCAACTCCCCATATTCATTTTTTTGCCATTATCATTCAGCAACAGACAGAAAATTAACATATTAGAAAGAGTGTGAAATCTGCAACATTTTACAACAGTGACTTTTATATTACTATCCATTATCTAATTAGGTTTTTTGAAGGCTTTATTTACATAATTTAGACCTACCCTTTATCCCTTTTGGGGGTAAAGGCAATTATAATTTGAAAGGAAGAGCTCTTCCAAACAGAAGGACAGCTAGAATCTCCCTCAGTAGTCTATAAATTTCTTACAGTAGTCTTTTAAAAAGTGATTTGAGTGATTTCCTAAATTAATTCTATTTCAATATTCATTTCATGTGATGCCTGCAGAAACTAGATACTTAGATTACCGACAGAACATGAAGTAACAGAAGACACCAGGTTTTCTGCTGTTTTTAGGATTTATTCAAATTGACTCTGTCACATTCATTTTGATGATTTTAGTAACATCAGCTGATAATTGAAAAGAAACTGTCATCTTTAATCTGACCTTTCCATATTGATATCAGATAGGAACCATATGCCTGGTATGGATGTGATAGGTCATCCAGAAGATTTAGTAAATATTACATATTTGTAGCATAAAACTAGTCTTGTTTTCCTATAAATTTTAATAGCACACATAAAATCATATATAGTTTTTGAAACAGTTAATGTCAGCATAGGTTTAATATTAATAGACATTACTGCACAAGGTTCTAATTCTGTTGTTCATTTTTAGATGAAACCTGTTACCTGACATTTTTATATATAATGGAAGCTCATAGGTTTTTAAAAGATATAGTTATGTATTTATTTGGCTGCACTGGGTCTTAGCTGTGGCATGTAGGGTCTTTTACAGCATGCCAACTCTTAGTTGTGGCATGTGGAATCAGTTCCCGGACTAGCGATCAAACATCCCTGAATTGGTCCCCCTGAACTGGGAGCTCAGAGTTTTAGTCACTGGACCACCAGGGAAGTCCACCATAGACTATTAAGTAGATCAATAATTAAAGATAAAATAATTTGAATTCAGATTATAAATAGTTCAAGTCTATTCTGATGAAACAACTTAAGACTGAGGCTTTGGGGTCAGCTTTTTAGCTATGAAGTTTATCTTGCTTATATTTTAGTAAAATAAGTATATGTATTATTTACCATACAAAAAGAAGTGATCAACCTAATTTCTGTGCATATATGATTGCTAAGTTTTTTGAAAACTTTTATCCTCCTAGGATTATTTTACCAACTTTGTGTTCAGGTTACATTCAGGAAAGCATAGCATCTCCTTAAGCAAAGTACTTATTAGAACCAAAATAAGTCCAAATTCAATTGTTTTTATCTGTATTTTTTTTAACTTTACTGCAATTTGGTGTAGTTGACCTGAGTTGAAAATAGAAAGCTAAGGAGTTATATTTTCCATCTTTGAAAATATGAATCTTTTCATCTTGGGAAAAAACATATATTTTAAGAAGGTAAATGGAAGTGATAAATACCAAAATCCAAATTTTTTAAAACAAGTAGTGCCTCTTTTGTTGCTCTTTAAGAGAAAACATAAATATGAGAGATCGTCATAAAACATTTTTGCTTCAGATATTTAAGGATTGCTTTTATTGTTCCAAAAACTTTATTCATACTAAGTTACGACTATTTGAATGATTACCTTACTTTCATAATTTAAAAGTTTTTCCAAATGCAGTTATCCTCAAAGAGTTATTTAAATCAAGAGATTTAAACAAGTTTACTGTCATTCATCCAACAAAATATTTATTGAGTAGCCATTATGTTCTAAGCTGTTCTCACTGCAAAGAATCCAGTAAACAAAACAAAAAAAAGCTCTTGATTTTAAGTTCTAGAGCCTGGAAACAACAAATAGATAAACATGTAATAGAATTTCAGTTTGTGATAAGGGATAAGAAGGAAAATCAAAGTGAAAGGACCGAGTAATTTTAAACGAACATAAAGAAAGTACATTTTTTCAGGTTGAAGCATATACATTCTTTGGTTTGGTTTTTGAAATGTACATTTGACTATTTCTGCTGGTCAGAATTATTTACAGAAATTAGAAACTCATCATACATATTTTATATACTAATCAAAAATTTAGCTCCAACTAGTGAATTTAGCGTTTATAAATGGACGTGTCTGTGGAAGAATAAAATCTTTAGTTAACCACTACTTCACTTTTAGCAGTAAAGTCTACAGCTCATGAAATTTGTAATTCTGGAGTGGTTTCAGCTTGCACCAGCCCCTGGGGAGTCTGTTGATACAGCACCGAGTTACAGATTATTATTCAGGGGTAGAAGTTTTATGCTTGGGCATTTTCTTACATCTTCCTCTCTCAGTCAGTGAAATCTTGTATATTTGCCAAATAAAACAAATGCCATCCTAATAAGAAGCTGTAAGTAAACAGTAGGCGCATGAGTCAGCCAGCCCCGCCCGTATCCCTTGTGTGTGTACCTCTCTAGTACTCCTGAGATGTTCATTTTGCACAAACACGCAGTGATGCGTAACTACTGTTCTAAAGACCAACTCCAGTTGTTTATGTAAGAGCTCCTTCTTAGAACTAAGCAATACTGTGATTGCTAGAATTCTGGCATATTACCAGAGTCAAAAGCAGAATGTAAAACTCTGCATGCTGTTGATGGGAGAAAAAAGAAATATATTTCCTACTTTCCCTATAAATCCCTAAAGAGTTCAACCCAGAAGACCACTGTTAGATCTCTAAAATGGATTTTTATGTGACGTAGGATAGTTCAGCAGCTTTTCAGGGGAAAACGAAAAAATAAGTTGCTTGAGAATCTCATCTCTTTTGCTAGTTAGGTCATGTCTGATACATTTTATTATACTTCATTAATTTATTCAGTAAATATTCATTGAACACTTATTGTTACCTGGCACACTGCCATTAAAGGACATACAGAAATCAAAGAACTGAAATGCTTATCCTCAAAGAACTTATGGTGGAGAAAAGTGACATGTAAATCCAGACTTACAATACTGTGATAGGAACTATAAAAGAGATATATGCAGAATACTTTAAGATACAAATGAAACTACTACTATTTATGAAGAATGTATTGTTCTAGATGCTTTATATGTTATCTCATTTAATCCTTTCAACAGCTTTATGAGGTAGATCTTAGACTATTTAACCTGTGCCAGAAGCAATAACTTCATCTAACAAGGAAGCAGGTGGCATCAGGAAACGTTCTTGAGTTGATTATAGCAAGATGAGTAAGACAGAGTGAGAGAAAAATGATGCAGCGTGGCATTTTACACAGAGAAAGCTGAATTTGTAAAAGCATAGGACATGTTATTGGAATGTAGAGTTGGTTCTGGGAAATAAAAGATGGCAGGAAATAGGTCAGGAAGGAACTTGTAGGCTATGCTTAAGGAATTTGAGAGAAATCTGATAACACATTTCAGGAAGATAATTCTGGAATTGTTCACATAAGGCATTAGAAGAGGATTTTTACTTTTAAAGGAAGAAATTCTCTGCCAGCATTGACTTATGTTTATTAAGTACATATAAACATAAAACTCGAAACATCCCCTACTTTTAGTTTACAAGTACTAAACCAAAATAATATAATTCTATTATATAATATAAATATATAAATTAAATATAAATAATATTACAAAAATAAAATTCAAATCAACAACATGGATTTATGTCATAGACTATGTTCTTGTGTAAGTTACTACTGATAAGTGAAGTACCGACTCTCATGGTGCAAGCGCTTTTCATTTTTAATTAAACATTTTCATATTATTAATTCCAATTAATTCTCCCACAGGTTTTCTCTATTTGAGCCACTAAAAAAACCTTTTGCTCTATTGGATTAACAGTTATTTGGGAGAAGGGAAAAATGGATAATCATACCTAATAGGCTCCTTTCTCAGAAGGAAATGGCAACCTACTCCACTATTCCCACCTGGCAAATCCCATGGACAGAGGAGCCTGGTGGGCTACAGTCCATGGGGTTGCAAGAGTCGGACACAACTTAGCAACTAAACCAACACCACTTAATAGGCTCCTCTCTCATCAATTAAGGTAGATATACTTGGTACCATCATAATCATAAAAATGTAATTGCTGGGCCCCAGATCACATGGCAGTTATAATATGATCCACAATATGCTTACATCAATTAATTTATCATCAGAATGAAGACACACAAATAATTATAGGGAACCAGTGGGCTTCAGTTTGAAAAATACTGAACTAGAAGATTACTTATCCGTCCAGTACATTATTTTTATTATTTTGGGCTGCACTGGGTCCTCGCTGCTGCATGCAGGCTTTCTGTGGTTGCGGTGGGCGGGGCCTGCCCCTTGTGGTGGTGCACGGGCTTCTCGCTGCAGGGGCTTCTCGTTGGGGAGCACAGGCCTCAGCGGTGGCAGCTCGCAGGCCTAGAACGTGGGCTCAGTAGTTGTGGTACACGGGCTTAGTTGCTTCGCAGCATGTGGAATCAATCCTTCTGGACCAGGGATCCAACGCATGTCCCCTGCATTGGCAGGCATATTCTTATCCTTTGTACCACCAGGGAAGTCCTTCAGTACATTACTGATCCAGGCAGTTTGTAAACAAGGAAGCTATCAGTGACTTGAATGGAGAGCCACTGGCCATAGCATCTTAAAAAGTCAAGAATCTAGGACCTGAAAATCAGTGGATTTTTGTTAAAATCAGTGATTTTTAAGGACCCTTGAAAGTAGACATCACTGTTTCCAAACTATCCCAATTATGTAATTTGTAAGATAAAAATAATGTGAAATTGCTGAAGATATGGCTTTTGCAAGAAGGGGTTCTATTTAGAAACAGAGTTTTCAGTCAAGGTAGCCAATAAACCTTTGTGCTTACTTCACCTATGCTCTCTGTGATATGGGCTCTAAATACTGATGATCTGAGAAATTCAAGCCATTAAAAAAAGATACTTATATTCAACTGTATAGTACAATTAGTCATCACTGCTAAATAATAAGACAGTGAACGAGAAAATTATATCTTGTTTTGTTTGTCTAGAATACATAGTTCTACTCCTAAGAGTAAAGGGAGATTTTGGACTGTTGATAGACCCTCCTTCAATAATAGCTAACATTTATTGAACAATTACTATATTCCAGGCCCTCTGCTAAACTCTTTACATGTATTAACTAATTTAATCCTCAAAATAATTTTATAGATATTATTATAGATGAAGAAAATGAAGCACAGAGAGGTTAGATAACTTAGCCTCAGTCACAGTAAGTAGCAAAGCTTAAGATCTGAACATGGCTAACTTCAAAATTTAACCACAATGCCTATATTGCCAACTTGACTTCCCTGGTGGCTCAGACAGTAAAGAATCTGCCTGAAATGCAGGAGACCCAGGTTTGATCCCTGGGTTGGGAAGATCCCCTGAAGAAGGGCATGGCAACCCATTCCAGTATTCTTGCCTGGAGAATTCCATGGACGGAGAAGCCTGGCAGGCGATAGTCCATGGGGTCGCAAAGAGACACGACTGAGTGACTTAACACATTCAATTTCTTTCACTTCATTTAAAGCCATGATCATGTTAGATGTGGAGACTTGATTCTGACAAAAAGGCACTGCAGACTGTTTATTTCTGTACCTTTACTTACAGCAGTCTAGGAAGAAGAATGAAGGAAGAGACATGATATATTTCCCAGGCCTAGAAATTGCTCACTTGGGGGTGTTCACACGTGGTAAATGAAACCATTTGGTCTAGATAACGTAAGATCCATTGCAACCCAGAGTTGAGGTTTTATAAAGACATAAATATTACCACCCACCAGAGTCTTACGATTATCTAGATATAGCCCCACTGATGATATTTCTTCTAACTTTCATAGACAGAAATCAGTGGGGGGGGGGGAAAGCTTAGTTTGGAAGATTACATTCCAATCCATGTCGCACACTTACAGGTGTCTCCAATAGTTGATACAACAATAGTTGTTTAGTTTTGTAAGTGGAACTTAGCACCACAGAATCCCATCTTCACAGGGAAGTTTCAGATTTGGAAGATATTTAAAGGACAAATCAATCCATAGATCTGTTGGTATTTCTAAAAGACGAGCGGGGTGTCTGTTATTGGCATCAGTTCATGATGAACCCTACTGGGCTGTGAAGAAAGGAGAAACTGAACTGAACGAGACAACAGTCTATACAGCTGTCCCTAGCCTTCCTCCACCTGTTAGCACTCGGTGTTAATTTCATGGGTCAAATCAAGGCATGCAAGTGCATTAAATAATCTTTAAAACTGACTGCTGATGGTTGATGGCAGAAGAAGAATTAGGAGCTATTACTTTCCTACCAACTGCTACTTTCATTCACAAGACCAGAAAACATTACAAATAAATAAAATTCTTACATCACATCAGAAAAAAGAGCAGTTAAATCCCCCAAAGGATTTTATATTTTATCATTAGACAAGTAAAGAAAATAATTTCACATAAATGGCTACATTAATCACTTATAAACAGAAAGAAACTACTCTCCTTTTTTAAAACAGCAACTGGAAGAGAGGGGATATATGTGTATGTGTGGCTGACTCACTTTGCTGTACAGCGGAAACTGACACAGCAGTGTAAGCAACTATGCTTCAGTTAAAAAGCAGCTAGAAATGTTTTCTCTTTGAAAACAAAATAACCATCTGTTAAACTATATATATTAATACCTTTGAGGATGTTATTGGTACAAAAAGGAATTTCCATGCTGGCCCTATTGTAATCTTTTATAGCCAAAGTTATGAAGAAAATCAACATTTGGGAAATTGTGGTCATGTTTCAAGATCTGCTTTTTCTTTTCTATTTGACAGCTCTATCTAAATTCTCATAACTCGAATGTAAATATGTGTGTGTAAAAAATGTATGTATATTTAAATCACCTCTTGCTGCTGCTGCTGCTAAGTCGCTTCAGTCGTGTCCGACTCTGTGTGACCCCATAGATGGCAGTCCACCAGGCTCCGCCGTCCCTGGGATTCTCCAGGCAAGAACACTGGAGCTGGTTGCCATTTACGTCTCCAATGCATGAAAGTGAAAAGTGAAAGTGAAGTCGCTCAGTCGTGTCAGACTCTTAGTGACCCCATAGGAGAGGTTTAATATAAGTATAAATAGAAATTATTTACCTAAGCCAAAAAAAAAAACTTGCATAATATTGAATTCTGCTTTTTCTCATCTCGCCGTATCTAAAACTATCACCATGTTAATTTTACTTTCTAAGACTTTCTTGATGCTTCTCTTCAACCCCATTACCACTCCCAATGAGGTATTTTTTTTCCATTTGGATTATGGTATCTTAGTGTTTTACATATGTAGTTGAAGCTGTGATGAGCTCCCCAGATCCCTCCTCAGAACTTAAGTTTTTATTTCCCAACTGCAAGAAGTCCTGCTGCCAAAGAGCCCTCTTCAGAACTCCCTTGACCCCATCTCAGGATAACTCTGAAGGGCATTACCCAGTTCCCCATGGGGTCCATCAAGGCTCTGAGATTGCATTGAAGTCCAACTTCTCCCAGTTCTGTCTCTTCCTTTCCATAGGTGTTTATCTTAAGAACACTCCCTAATAAACTTCCAGTAAGCAACTTCTCTGCTTGCTGGGGACCCAACCTGTAACAACATATTTGTCTTGTTGATATTTTCCTTTTGGTTCTAGATATTCTGAAGTTCTAGTTAGCTAAAATCTTACTATGTCAGGATCATTTCATCAGGCATGTATTGAGCACCTGTAAAGGAAATAAATTAAAACTTGGCTCCTGTCCTGAAGGAGTTTACAGCCTGATCAAAGTGACAATTACATTTGAAACTATACTATAGCATCTTTAGAATAATCCTTAAAAAAAAAAAAAACACCCTAAACTTCAATAATTTTAGAATAAAAGTGAGTGGCATGGATTTTACTCTGTGGGTTGCAAAGAAGAAAAGGAAAATATTTCAGGGAAAGGAAAATGAATATAAATAAATAGGGTGAGAGTTTAGAAGACTATCGAATTTGTCTTTATGATTCCAGAAAACTTTAAGGAAAAGGTAGTTTTTTTACTTTTTATTTTGAATTAAGTAGAAACTTACAGAGAATTTATAAGACTAATACTGATCTCTCATACAGTCTATACAGAGTCATCAATTTTTATCATTTCTCCACATGCTTCAGCATTCTCATTCTCTATACACATGCACACACTGACAAACATACACACTTTTTCTGAAGCATCTGAGAATAGGTAAAGGCATCATACCACTTTATCCCTTAATATTGTAGTGTGTGCTTCCTAAAAACAAGGATATTAACCTCGGTAAGCACCATACACTTAGAATTCAGGAAATCTGTTACTTTAATCTACAGTCTAGATTTAACTGTGATTATTCACCAAAATGAATTTTTAGAAAAGTTCTGTAACTTAACATTTGCTATAAATTTAAACTAAAAATTATATGAAGTAAGCCATAGAAGATCTCAGAAGTTTTCTAACTTGATTAAAAATATAATAGTGCACTCGCTTCTGACTTTTTATGTATGCTTAGTTGCTCAGTCGTGTCCGACTCTTTGCGACCCCGTGGGCTGTAGCCCACCAGGCTCCTTTGTCCATGGAGCTTCTCCAGGCAAGAATACTGGAGTGGGTTGCCGTGCCCTCCTCCAGGGGATCCTCCCAACCCAGGGATCGAACCCGCATCTTCCCCATTGCGGGCAGATTCTTTACCGACTGAGTCACCAGGGAAGCCCTCTGACTTTCTAAGGGGAAAGCATGGATAGTCTCAGATTACATGTAAAGATGTGATTTAAAGCTCTTCATAAGTGAGACTTGCTCTTGGGAGCCCATTTCGTGAGGTGACTTTCAAAAGAAATTGTGTATTCTGGATCTAAGGACTGTGGATTTCCTTGACTTCCGTCGTCACAGCTTAAGTTTAACGATGTTCTTTGGAACTGTCTTCCAGCCCGTAGGGGCCAGTAAATAGGGGATGGGCCGCCCAGATAACTAGATCCGGCTGGGCTCCCTCCCCACCTACACACACGTGGTCAGGGTGCCATCGGGAGTGGTCAGCGTGCCATCGGGAGTGGTCAGCGTGCGGCTCCGCTTCCACCGCGTGCCAGTCCGCAGAGACCCTGGGACGTCACTTCGGCCTAGCGGGCCCTGGTCTGTTGGGAGTTGGCGGTGGCGCCGGAAGCCCAAACCCGTATCTGCTCCAACATTCGACGCCCGTGGCGGTCATGGCTTCTCCACTGAAGCTAGAGCAGGACGTGCTGGGGAAAGTAGATTCATTCCGGGCCCGCATCGCCCAGGAGGCCGAGGATCTAGTGTCCACCTTCTTCCCTCAGAAGCTCTCGGAGCTAGATAGTCGCGTCCAGGAGCTCCGCCTGCAAGACTTGTCCAGAATCCGTTCAGTGCCAGCCCCAGAGAGCCTCATTGCCCCAGAAAGCCTCATCACCCCAGACACTGCGGGTGATGGGCCCAAGCGGGATCCGCCACCTCTGCAGACCCAGTCCTCCATCAAGGTACTAGCACTGCCCGGCGGCGAGGGACAGCTTCTGCGGAGCAACCAGCATCTGGTGGAGCTGATTGAGCGTGTAAAGCCTGAGATCGAGCTGCTGAGAGAGAAATGCAACACGGTGCGGATGTGGGTGCAGCTGCTCATTCCGAAGGTGGAGGACGGCAACAACTTCGGCGTGTCCATCCAGGAAGACACCGTGGACCAGCTGTGGACCGTGGAGAGCACAGCAGCCTCCTATCTACGCCGCTTCTCCACCTACTACAACACCCGGGCAAAGTTGGTATCCAAGATAGTCAAATATCCCCAGGTGGAAGATTATCGCCGCACTGTAGCGGAGGTCGACGAAAATGAGTACCTGAGTGTGCGCCAGATCCTGCTCCATTTACGGAACCAGTATGCCACTTTGCATGATGTAATCCTCAAGAATATCGAGAAGATCAAGACCCCTCGGAGCACCAACACTGACAACCTTTACTGAGGACCTTTCTCCACCCTACTTCCTTCAGGAGTTGGCTGAGCTGTTCAGAAGGCTGGTTATCTACAGGTGACGAAACAACTGGAAATGTGCGTTACTCTTTAGAGACTGTTTCGTAGCTTATCCTCATACTAAATCCTCTTGGTGTAATTTTTATTTGATTTTTCTTTGGGGAGAGAGAATGGGATCAAGCCATCTGGTTGAAGGTGGTAAGGCTGGTCAAGGAGAAAGGATGGCCATTTTAAAAACAGCTTTATAGATGAATGTTGGCTAAGGTTTCTTTTTTTATGGCATTGGTGATATCGAATGGTTTCAGGGGTTAATTAAAAAAAAGTTTTAAAGAAAGTTCAATGACGCTTTTCTTAAGGTTCTGCTCTGTTACTTTGTTCAAACCTCAGAAATGCTCCTTTTATACCATCTTTTGTTTTTTGCAAGAAAAAGAGTTTAAAGGGATGCGTTTAGGTCATTGTATGCTTTCAATTTAGCAAATTGAAATAAAAATCATTTTTTGATGGCCTGTGTGCTTATCTGAACTTTAATTTTCAGATGTGTAGTTTTCCTCCTCCTCAGCTGGACTCATACCTTTGGTATTTTTCAACTCTGATGTGTAAGAAAAATGAGCATATAAAGAGGGATAGATCTCAGTTGTTCTAAAGAAATGGGCATCTATACCTCCCTTAGACTGGAGAGAGATCTGTGAAAATGGCTTCCTGGCACAATCTTCTGCCACCTCAGCATCATCTATTTTCCTTTTACACACAGTTTAGAGTTTCTTCTGTATATCCATTTGTTTAAGTCCCTGCTAAGTCCTTCAAGCTTTATATCACATTTTTTGCCCTCAACTGATTTTCAACTCCTGTACCCTTTTGTCCCTTAAGATATTTCTTATTTCTTAAAAGTTTTCCTGTCAAATTATATGGGTCATTTTTAAAATCTAAAGCCTCTAAAATGTGACTGGGTTTTTTCCTCCTTCCTGCTTTTGCTGCCCAGTTTAGGGGAAACCATTGTCATCTCAGTAGTGATCTATATTGTTGGTGTATTTCAAGTCCAGCATTTTCAAATTTTATTTGCCGGTAAGGTAAATTACTATACCCTGAGTCACCTTATGCATCAGAGAATTTTTTGCAGTTATTGAATGATGAATCTTTCTTCCATGGTGGGTTTTTGTTGTTGTTTTTTTTTTTTTTTTTCAGAATTCTACTTTATCTGGTGATGAAGATACTTCAGCCAGCTGAAGTATATTTATTGAAAACTTTTTCAGTGGGACTTTACCGGTGGCTCAGACGGTAAAGTGTCTGCCTACAATGCGGGAGACCCAGGTTCAATCCCTAGGTTGGGAAGATCTCCTGGAGAAGGAAGTGGCAACCCACTCCAGTACTCTTGCCTGGAAATCCCATGGACGGAGGAACCTGGCAGGCTACAGTCCATGGAGTGGCAAAGAGTCAGACAGGACTGAGCTACCTCACTTTCACTTTCACTTTTTTTTTCAGTATTAGTATTATTTGAGGATCTTCGTCACTCAAAATCAGCATTTGTGGAAGTTATATAATACACAATTGGAAAAAGAGTGGGAGTTACTTTTGTTGCCTTTTTATATACAAGAATGAGATTATTCCCATGTACAACTGACAGCTTCATCTTTTTTTTCCATTCAGCTAAAAGTGCCCTGAATCCTCATGAGAGTTTTTTAAGACTACGCATAATAAGTTATGACCTTAATCTTTTAATGTATTTTAAGTAATACTTTCATGCAATAAATTATTCCTCAAATGAGTTTTTGGTAGGGAAATTATGAGGGATTAAATTTATTTTTGTGAAAAATGAGAATGTATTTCCCATTGGAAATTTTTCTCACATAATATAAGACCCTCTGAAACTAGGTAACTATCCAAGTGAGAGTCTAGAATCTATTATTAAAACTTGCTCGTGATTCTACTCCCTTCCCCCCTTTTTTTGCAATATCTTTCCTTACTATAAGTGAAACTACCTTCAGATCTTGCTTCAGATAGGATCAAAACATGATTATCTTCTCTTTTCATTGATCTTAATCATTCCTCTCTCACTCCCCCGTTTCCCCATTTAATGAATGAAATCACTTTTGAAGGAGACTTTTTTGTTTAGGAGTTTCTTTTCAACAATGCATTTTGGTTGCCAAGGGTGAAAACCAGCATGAACCTTTATCGTACAGACTTGACTCTAAAGGCTGCTATAAAAACATTTCCTATTTAATAGTAAGAATTGTTTAATGTGTAAAGCAGAGATGTTTTCTTTTGCATCTTTTTTAAAAAAGAAATATTTCTTATTTTGAATTATACCACATTTCTAGTGGGTGGTTTTGTTTTTCTAAGTGAATAGTGATGTTCATTACTTTTTTTTCTGGGGTAGTGTCAAAGTCTATGCAGGAAGAGCATGGTGATTTTGGGCACCTCTTCTTTTTCATTTTCCTTATCTTTTTCACTTGAAGGAGTAAAATAGCTGTTTCTTCATGAGTGAAGTGAATTAGAGACATAATCACCTTTAAAAAATTTTTATTTATATTTGTAACTATAACGCATCCTTATAACTGAGCCCGTTTTACTAAAATATACATGAATATGTGTCTATATTAACCTATATAGATGAGAAAAAATTGTAAACTGCTTTAGTGGAAGCTTTATTTTCAAAGTAAACTTCTAAAAAATGATGCCCCAAGATAGAACAAGTTTATTCTTTCATTGAACTTCTGAAAAGCCTGCATCTTTCAAATTGGACCTTGTAAAAAACAAAAGATATTGCCTAATAGAAAGACTTCTGGTTGCATTTAACATTCTTCCTCAAGAGTTCTCTTTATTTCCCTTGTAAGGTATTAGTTCTGATTCAGATTAAGTGCCAGGAATTCTACGTCAGTTCATGTCGTTTGACAGGCATTTAATTGCATGCCAGTGTGTAATCGACAGTGTAAGGAAGTCCAATTGTTGCTTGTTTTTCAACCATAGTTAATCATCTAAGGTTTAAAATACCTGTTCCATACATAATACCACCGTCATCTTGCTTATTTCTTATTCTTTTAAACTGTCAAACCCTATGCCAGTTCAGTTCAGTTGCTTAGTCATGTCCAACTCTTTGCAACCCCATGGACTGCAGCACACCAGGCTTCCCTGTCCATCACAAGCTCTCGCAGCTTGCTCAAACTCATGTCCATCGAGTCGGTGATGTCATCCAGCCATCTCATCCTCTGTCGTCCCCTTCTCCTCCTGCCTTCAGTCTTTCCCAGCATCAGTCTTTTCCAGTGAGTCAGTTCTTTGCATCAGGTGGCCAAAGTTTTGGAGTTTCAATTTCTTGATGCTGACCCTATGCGAGATTGAAATAAATTATCTCTAATACCCAAGCATGTCTTTTACTAAGAAAATATGCTTGTCCTTTTTAGTTCAGATTTCTGGTATTTGCATTTTTCTCCCTGTTCTAACACTATATCAAACAAATTTGGAGCTGGTGCCTACTTCTGCAAAAATCAAGCCCTTTATGATTTCTCCTTGCATATGGTTGCAAAAGCTTTTATTGTAATGAGCCTATTTCAGGACTGGTATCAAAGCATGGTAGCCAATATGTATCATTTGCTGTTAGTCTTAAAGCCTCTTTTAAATTCCTTTTAAAAAGACAGCTGAATTGAAAGAGTGTGTGTTTCATATTTTGTTCTTAGGAAATGGTTTGAAAAACTCATTTGAAATTAATTTTAGTTTTAAATTCTTTTTATGATTCATGAAAGCTTCTAACTCAGATTTGATTGGAAATTCTGAAATTGGTAGATCTGGTTTTTAGAACCGAGTGATATACCTTTCTTAAGCCATAAAACTGATACAGAAGAGACTCAAAGTTCTTAAGTTTTGGAGCATAGAAGTTTTTTTTTTTTTTTTAATTATCAAATTGTTTATAAATTCTTTGGTTATTAGAAGCAACTTTTTAAATTGTCTTAATGAGGTTTTCATATTTCTGCAGAACTCTTACCAAATAGCCTCAGCCATTAATAGATAACTGTGATCAATTTAAAATGTTTTTTCAGTTTCAAAAGGACTATCTCAATGCTCAGAAATTTGAAAAACAAACAGGGAGAAGTCATCTCTAGTCATCCACTAGTTTAATGAAATCATTGAAGCTTATGTGTGGGTTTCATTTATTTTAAGAAATACATCTTCTTATATTATTGCAACAAAGATTATGTAAATTTCTATAGAAGATAAGCATTTATATTTAAATCAAGTTTTACTAATTAGAATTTCATTTGGCTGTTATCCCCCAGATTCAGATAGCAACAGATGAACCCCCTTTAATTTTGTCTTTCAAGGATTCCTAAGGCTCTGTTACCTAGCTGTGGCAATGATATGCAGCTAGGATAAGGGTTTTGACCACAATGTGGAAAATAGAGATCAAGTAGTGAGGAAGACGTGTGCCTAGGTTACTGTGGGAATGTCTAGATACTTACATTAGGATTTTACTCCGATTTTGATTTGAGGTTCCATAGTGGAATTAACCATTTTATTGTTTAGTGTTTATCCCATTCCCCCTCAAAAAACATTTTTATTACCTCTGTCAATATGTTCAAGAAAGCACTCATTGTCTTGTACTGATTAGATGAGTTGTTCCTTCTTACAGTGATTTGGTATGAGTAGGAGGGAATCCTACTTCCTTTGTCAACATTTAAACATTTCTGAAAGATGCTATTGTGCACTGACATCAAGGCATTTTTTTAAAAATTACTGATCTTTTTGAAAAAACAAAGGACTCAGTCAGTTACAGAAACAGGTGTTGGACCACCCTTGTTCTCTGAATTACAACACTGTAGTGCTAACACATAAGTATCTGCCCACCTGGAACTGAAATTGTCCATGGGAAATAAAATAGAAATGTCGAAGTTTCATGACTTATCTTTTCATCAACAGTCATAGGTGTTTAATATTAGATGATTATACATTTGTATGTGTTTTTTCTTTGCTTTCTTTTTTGTGATAAGTCTTTAAGTTTCTAAAGTTAGTTAGCAGAATCTTATCAGTGAAGCTTAGTGATCCTAGTCACTCAAATTTAAACTATTTCAATACTAAACTGAACTTAATGAATTCTCTCACATAGAGAACGTCGTGTCATTTTTCCTTGTGAAAAACTATCAGGAGCTAATGAACAGGAACTAAACCCGCCTGCAGAATTAAGTTCCTTTTATAACTTGTCCATTTATTTTAGCTTTGTTATTTAATCTCACTCTTAACAAAGTTTTGCAACATGACCTTGGAAACACTATTTGTTTCAGATAATACAGCATTTTGAAATTCTTGAATAAATATATAGCTTCCAGTTAAGGTTTTTGATGTACTTTTGCCTCCTTAATTTTACAGATGAAGAAATTTAGATTCAGAAAATTATATAACATCACACAACTTACGTGACAGAAGTCTAGAAGCCAAATCATCTTCCATTTCAGGCTAGTGCTTTATTCACTGCACTGTACTGCATCTTCATTTTCAATAAATGAGATTATAGTGTCTTAAAAGGGAGTTCTAGAAACGTGCAAACCAGTAGCCACAAATTAACATATCACTACGAAGTGGTGTATTACTTTATTATATGAAATTTAAGAGAAGTTGAAATGTTTCTAAACCAGAATGGGCTATAGTATTTTTACTAAAAGATTATATAAAGGTATCTAAATAATATCTAAATTTATATGGTATCCGTAACTTTATTTTGGTCATAGAAATGACCCTTACTAAGGAGTCAATACCCCCAGGAGTTTGAATACTCCCATTCCACTTCTCCTGAGGAGACATTCTAAACTATCAGCCATGCCATTTGTGGTGGTGGTGGTTTAGTCGCTAAGTCGTGTCCGACTCTTGCGACCCCATGGACTGTAGCCTGCCAGGCTCCTCTGTCCGTGGGATTCTCCAAGCAAGAACACTGGAGTGGGTTGCCATTTCCTTCTGCAGGGGATCTTCGTGACCCTGGAATCAAACCTGGGTCTCCTGCATTGCAGACAGATTCGTGTTGGAGGGAGGTGCTATTACAGCATTTGGAGATAGGTGGGGAGAAATATAGTACAAGATTTTATTTATTTCACTTTTGAATTTATGGGTTTAAAATATCTTACTGACCAAGTCACCTACCCTCCCATTGTTTACCACCAAAGAACTGCTAAGTGGAGTTGTTAAGGCCCTGTCCGTAATAACCTACAGAATAAAGGGGAAAGCAGAGGAGCGATAGGTTTTTGTTGGAGACGAAGGCTCAAAGGACCATTTCCCAAAAGAAGTTTATCCTCTAGAGCGTCACAGTGTTCGTTATAGTAGCCACTAATCTTCAACTCTAACTGGTCCTAATGGAGATGTGTTGTAAGAGCAAACTACACACCAGAGTTTGAAGACTAAGAACTTGAAGAAAAAAAGTAAAATAGCTCAATAATTTTTACACTGATTACATACAAATTGAATGATAGTATTTTTAATATGTTGGGTAAAGAAAATAGATTATTAAACTTAATTTCACCCATTTCTTTTTACTTTTTTATTACTAGAAAGTTTACATGTGACTTGCATATATGGTTCACAATATAGACCTTAGGCAACATGCTTAGAGCTAAGATTTCTAAGTTAATTGGGTTGAGTCTTGAAGCTGAACCAAAACCTTCTATGGGGACATTATGGGGACATTACCTGAGGACACTGATTTGTCTTTTTTTCATAATGTATGGTAAAAGTGAATCAAGCCTTCTCAGAGTTCAACTTCATCTTGGAACTTGGAGTGCCTAAAGGGAGTGGATGGCCAGCATGCCACTTAAACATATCTTCTAAATATCTTATCTCTTATCCACTCTTATGATGAGAGCCTAGAGTACTAGCCTTCTGTATTGCTAACTCAGGGTGATTCCGTATGCTTTAGAAACCTAATAGATGGTAAGGTTGACATCTTATTTTGAAGGTTGACTTTCCTAACAATTTTTACCTGGATGAAGGAATAATGTACTTATGGATACCTTCAGGCAAAGTCAGGCTCATCCTCAAGGAACAGCATTTGAACACTCAGTGAAATCTGGGAAATTCCACTGAATTCCTGTAATACTGTTTCTCTGTATTATTTTTATGTGTACACGTATAATACCTTCTTTAGGTAAGTTTCTTGAGAATAGTGAGGGACTTTTTTTAATTCACTCTTTATCCTTTTGGTGTTTTGCATATAATAAATTCATAAAGCATTTTGAATTTAACTGAGCCACAACTTGATCAAACTAAAGAAAATTGTTTTCTCATCAGACATACATTAATAGTAAGTGAGGTACTTTGTTACAACTGCACATGTTTGTGGATGTATACCCAGGAATATGTAACAATGAGAGATGTCTAAAAATCTGATCATAATTAAAGACCAATTTTAGGCTTCTAATTAAACGGTTTTTAATCACAATAATATAAATGTTTTAAAGTACTTCTGGCAATTCTCCTTCAATATTCCCAGTGATTTCATTAAGCCTATTCACCCTGCAACAGCTGCAAGTTATTCCAAACATCTGTACTGAATTCCCATGCTGTATAAGCCCATTTGAAAACAACTCTCTCACCCCATTAACGGCATCAGTAATTCTCTTATTACTTTTCTAACCAACAGTTATGAAGAAATTTGTATATCAAAGAGTGAAAAGTTTTTTTTTCAAAATTGATTCTCTATGGTCATGAACATAATGCTTTACCCTTCCAGATTTCTGATTTTAAAAAGTTAATTTCTTAAATACTTAAAGGTACATAGTTTATTAAATACTCAAGAAAGAATTCTCTTAGATTTTAAGTTTTATTTGCTAATATAAAGACTTAAAATATTCTGGTTAAAATTATTTCATAAATTTTAAACAGTTTAAAAAGTATGGTGAGGTCAAGACATCACTGTCTTATTCCTCAGCTTCTTTAATGTTAGTGAATGTTTTTGTCTGCTTCTTTCCTTCATTTTCTGCTGTGAGACAAGCACAAAATTATTGAACCCATTACCTATGTATTTCATAGCTTACTCCAATACTGCTTTAAGGCACCCGTCTGGAACTAAAGAAATTTGACAGACTAAGATGGTTGCTCTTCTGTAGAGGAGTAGTGAAAAAGACCATTTTATGAGCTTCATGAGCTGAGAGTTAATATTTTCAGTAAACCAATAAGTTGAATATAATCCTTTGTATTTAAATTTCAACTTATTGCATTGTATTATATTAAGTCCAAAAGACCACACAGTATGGTAGGAAGTTTAAATGTTACTTAAGAATCAAATTTCTGTTTATACTTTTAGAAAGAAGATTAAGAGTAATGACAACAAATGAAGTCAAAATAGCTTGATTAAAGGAAGCAAATAATTGTAGTTTATTAAAAGAATATCTCCTTAATCTTACAGTATGTGCTAATTTTTTGCTTTGCAAGTACATAAATTTATGTATTACCTGAGATATGCTCATTCTGTAAAAGTTTTATGTAAAATTAATGAACTTTAGCTCCATAAGAACATTTAAAAATTAAAACTAATGTTTGAAAAATGAGAACTTTCATAATTCCCATAGGAAAGACTATAAGAAATAATGTATCAGAAAGAAATATTACTCATTACTCATTTTTTAAGCTCTTTCATTTCTACCGCAGAAATCATTTAAATTTTTTCAAAAAGGTTTAACAACAGTCCTGCCTAGAAAATAAATTTGAGACTTTTAGTATTATTTCATGGTGATACTATTCTAAATATATGTTTAATCAGTAACTAGATTTACTGTGAAATTATTTCTGAAATTTTTAGCTACACTGTCAGATTAATGGCTAACTTATTTTCTTTTTTAAATTTAATTTTTATTTTATTTTGAAGTATAGTTGATTTACAATGCTGATTTAGTTTCAGGTGTATAGCAAAGTGATTCAGTGATATGTACATTGTTTTTCAGATTCTCTTCCCATATAGGTTATTGGAGAATATTGAATAAAGTTCCCTGTCCCATACACTAGACTGGTCCTTGTTGATTATCTGTTTTATATGTAATAGTGTGTATGTGTTAATTTCAAACTGATCTCAGTAATTTCAAGAAGCAGTATTATTTCATTAAACAATCTAACTGTCTCTGTCCATTGATTAACCTATCCTGAGGATTTACTAATCTATTATTTTGTTCAGGTGTATGTGAAACTCTTTCTGTACATGTGCTTGAGTTCACAATAAGTATTAATGCATTTATTACCTTACATATGGCAATACATTTGCTGTATAACCCTGGTAACATTGTTATGATGTTTTAGTATAAAATTACTAGTAGAGAGACCACTATGTCAATCACCTGTACATTATTCCATCCTATTAAACAACAGAGATCCTTAACTGTCATAAAATAATTTTCTAGTTTGTCATACATTTGAGTGTAATTATAAGAAGTAATTTTTAAAGTCAGTCAGTCTTAAGTGACCAAGCATATTCTTTAGTCTCAACATTCCCCTCTACCCCTACCCCCAGTATACCCTCACCCCCAGTATATTTTAGGCAAGCCTGAATTTGGATTTCTACTCATAGTTTTGGCAGTCCTAATGAGTGTAGTGAACAAAGCTAGTGGAGGTGTTGGAATTCCAGTTAAGCTATTTCAAATCCTGAAGATGATGCTGTAAAAGTGTTGCACTCAATATGCCAGTAAATATGGAAAACTCAGCAGTGGCCACAGAACTGGAAAAGGTCAGTTTTCATTCCAATCCCAAAGAAAGGCAATGCCAAAGAATGCTCAAACTGCCGCACAATTGCACTCATCTCACACGCTAGTAAAGTCATGCTCAAAATTCTCCAAGCCAGGCTTCAGCAATACATGAACCATTAACTTCCAGATGTTCAAGCTGGCTTTAGAAAAGGCAGAGGAACCAGAGATCAAATTGGCAACATCCGCAGAATCATCGAAAAAGCAAGAGAGTTCCGGAAAAACACTATTTCTGCTTTATTGACTATGCCGAAGCCTTTGACTGTGTGGATCACAATGAACTGTGGAAAATTGCTCAAGAGATGGGAATACCAGACCACCTGACCTGCCTCTTGAGAAATCTGTATGCAGGTCAGGAAGCAACAGTTAGAACTGTACATGGAACAACAGACTGGTTCTAGATAGGAAAAGGAGTACGTCAAGGTTGTATATTGTCACTCTGCTTATTTAACGGATATGTAGAGTACATCATGAGAAACGCTGGGCTTGAGGAAGCACAAGCTAGAATCAAGATTGCTGGGAGAAATATCAATAACCTCAGATATGTATTTGATACCACCCTTATGGCAGAAAGTGAAGAGGAACTAAAAAGCCTCTTGATGAAAGTGAAAGAGGAGAGTGAAAAAGTTGGCTTAAAGCTCAACATTAAGAAAACTAAGATCATGGCATCTGGTCCCATCACTTCATAGGAAATAGATGGGGAAACAGTGGAAACAGTGTCAGACTTTATTTTAGGGGGCTCCAGAATCACTGCAGATGGTGACTGCAGCCATGAAATTAAAAGACACTTACTCCTTGGAAGGAAAGTTATGACCAACCTAGTTAGCATATTAAAAAGCAGAGACATTACTTTGCCGACAAAGGTCTGTCTAGTCAAGGCTATGGTTTTTCCTGTGGTCATGTATGGATGTGAGAGTTGGACTGTGAAGAAAGCTGAGTGCCAAAGAATTGATGGTTTTGAACTGTGGTGCTGGAGAAGATTCTTGAGAGTCCCTTGGACTGCAAGGAGATCCAACCAGTCCATCCTAAAGGAGACCAGTCCTGGGTGTTCATTGGAAGGACTGATGCTAAAGCTGAAACTCCAGTACTTTGGCCACCTCATGCGAAGAGTTGACTCATTAGAAAATACTCTGATGCTGGGAGGGATTGGGGGCAGGAGGAGAAGGGGACGACAGAGGATGAGATGGCTGGATGGCATCACTGACCCAATGCACATGAGTTCGGGTGAACTCCGGGAGTTGGTGATGGACAGGGAGGCCTGGTGTGCTGCGATTCATGGGGTCACAAAGAGTCGAATGCAACTGGGTGACTGAACTGAACTGAATGTGTGTAGCAGACAGCAGCTTTTTTAGATTTGAACTTGTTCTTGAATCACTTATGAGTAAATGAATGAATAGATAAATAAATGGCTAAAGTAGATACTCACCTAAAGTTTGGTGGTTTCAAACCACTGTTAGTCAATTCAGTTGCTCAGTCATGTCCGACTCTTTGCTACCCCATGAACTGCAGCATGCCAGGCCTCCCTGTCCATCACCAGCTCCCGGAGTCCGCCCAAACCCATGTCCATTGAATCGGGGATGCCATCCAACCATCTCATCCTCTGTCATCCCCTTCTCCTCCTGCCCCAGTCTTTCCCAGCATCAGGGTCTTTTCCAGTGAGTCAGCTCTTCACATCAGGTGGCCAAAGTATTGGAGTTTCAGCTTCAGCATCAGTCCTTCCAATGAACACCCAGGACTGATCTCCTTTAGGATGGACTGGTTGGATCTCCTTGCAGTCCAGAGGACTTTTTCAAGAGTCTTCTCCAATACCACAGTCAAAAGCATCAATTCTTCTGTGTTCAGCTTTCTTTATAGTCCAACTCTCACATCCATACATGACTACTGGAAAAACCATAGCCTTGACTAGACGAACCTTTGTTGGCAAAGTAATGTCTCTGCTTTTTAATATGATGTCTAGGTTGGTCATAACTTTCCTTCCAAGGAGTAAGCGTCTTTTAAATTCATGGCTGCAGTCACCATTTGCAGTGATTTTGGAGCCCAGAAAAATAAAGTCAGCCACTGTTTCCACTGATTCCCCATCTATTTGCCATGAAGTCAAGTTCAAACCACTGTACTGTAATTTTATTTTTAAAATTTTGATTTCATTTTCTAGAAAAGTTTTATATTCAGGGAGTTGTCATTCAGTTGTACTTTAATCATTCTGTGACTGCCCACAAATGAGTCATACATTTATTTCCTCTTTGTGAACAAAGAAAATCATTTAACAGTTCTCAGTTTTCTTCATGAACAAGGTATATCATGGTAGCTTTGAAATAGTAGATTCAAAGATTTATAGGACTGTCTTCACTACTCATAAAACATCTAAGAATAATTCCTAATATATAAGATTCAGTTCAGTTCAGTTCAGTCACTCAGTCATGTCCGACTCTTTGTGACCCCATGAATCTCAGCACACCAGGCGCCCGGAGTTCACTCAGACTCACGTCCATCTAGTCAGTGATGCCATCCAGCCATCTCATCCTCTGTCGTCCCCTTCTCCTCCTGCCCCCAATCCCTCCCAGCATCAGGGTCTTTTCCAGCAAGTCGGCTCTTTGCATCAAGTGGCCAAAGTATCGGAGCTTCACCTTCAGCATTAGTCCTTCCAGTGAACACCCAGGACTGATCTCCTTTAGGATTGACTGGTTTGATCTCCTTGCAGTCCAAGGGACTCTGAAGAGTTTTCTCCAACACCACAGTTTGAAAGCATCAATTTTTTGGCGCTCCATCTTCTTTATGGTCCAACTCTCGCATTTATATATAACTACTGGAAAAACCATAGCTTTGACTACATGGACTTTTGTTGGCAAAGTATTGTTTCTGCTTTTTAATATGCTGTCTAGGTTTGTCATAGCTTTTCTTCCAAGGAGCAAGTGCCTTTTAGTTTCATGGCTGCAGTCACCTGCTGAGGTGGTTTTGGAGCCCCAGAAAATAAAGTCTTTAACTATTTCCATTGTTTCCCCATCTATTTGCCATGAAGTGATAGGACTGGATACCATGATCTTAATTTTTTGAGTGTTGAGTTTTAAGCCAGCTTTTTTACTCTCCTTTTTCATCTTCATCAAGAGGCTCTTTAGTTCCTGTTTGCTTTCTGCCATAAGGGTGGTGTCATCTGCATATCTGAGGTTATTGATATTTCTCCTGGCAATCTTGATTCCATCTTGAGCTTCATTGAGCCTGACATTTTGCATGATGTACTCTGCATATAAGTTAAATAAGCAGAGTAAGTAGAAGTACATGAGAGGAGCTAATGTGGACTTAAGCTTGGGAATGAAAAGGGGGCATATTTCGTGCTGAAGGTAAGAACGAAGGAGTCCAAGATGATTTTAGATTTCTATTTGGATAACTAGATGGAAATTGATGAGTTAACAAAAGTAGAAAACCCAGGAGAAGATAAACTGTCATTTAAGAATACTGTTATAGATATTCCAGTGGAGATGGTTAGTGAAAAATTGTAAATATGGGTCTTCAGTTAATGTTTGGGAGGTTTGAGCCAGACATATACTTCAAGTCATGGGACTAGATGAGAATTGGGTTGAAAAAAGATTTGCCACTAAGAAACACCAATTGTTAATGTGGAATGTGGTGGAAGAGAAGGTAACAGTAACATTGGAGGAAAATGAGAACTAAGAGAATTTGAGGAGGGAAAGTTGCATGTCAAATGCTGCGAGAGAAATCTAGCCTGAGGACTAAATAAAAGCAAGTGGCTTGGACAATTGGAATGTAATATTTTTGAGGACAGTTTCAATAGTGTGGTAGTGACAGAGTTAGTTTTCATTACTGTGGGCATCAAACGGAAGATGAGGAAGCCCATTGATTTATGACTCTGTTGTAGTTTATCTAAAATAATGCCATTGTTAACTTAATGTTTTTGAAAAATGTTAGGTCAGACATTAACTGGCAATGTCAAATATGTCAGAAATGGAATTGCAGCTCTGTCCTAGTAGTGTTTCTTAATTGTAAACAACAGAAACCTACTGTAAGTTAAAGCAGAAACTGCTGACATTAAGCAGAAAAGGAATTTATTGGAAGTCTATTTGGTAGTTCACAGATACCATGGAAGACTGGAGAATTCAGCTTAGAATATGGTGGGAACCAAAGGAAGCCACACAGCAAAGAACACAGCCATTGTCTCAGCTCAAGAAGTTGGGTTAGGATAACCCACCACTGGATACCCCACAGATTGCTAGCACTGCTGTCAGTGGCTGACTCTTCACTGCTATGAATAATCTGTATGTCTCTGAGTCTTTTTTCACTAATGCCTGAGCCTTTCAAATTTAAAAGGAGTATCTGATTGGCCAAGCTTATGTCACATGTCCATGCCCTAGTTGCCAAAGAGCTGGGAGAGAGGCTTCGTCTCCTAGCATCAGGCTTCAGTAGTTGAAGATATTTTCTGCACAAAAACCCACTCAGTGGTAATACCAACAAATAGAAAAGCTTTTGGGATGCAGGATAGCCATAACCACCAGCTAATACTATAAAAATTAAGTGCCAAGTCTTAAAGATTTAGGGAAACTAATTTGAAATTCACATGACTAAAATGAACAATACTTATTAAGCTTAGTAATGTAATCTATGGCTTGCCTTACAAATATTAAATATCAAGAGTATTAAATTAAAGACTTTTATCTCTCCTGCTTTGTACCTTATAGTATACGCCCTTCAGTGTCCTCTCTTTCCAGATATCTGGGCCCCTGTAACCTACACTGGGATTCATTATGGCAGCCTGGGCAAACCAAATGGAGGCAACACTGTTGAACCTAGTAGTAGGAGCACATGTCTAGGAATGAGATTAGTCTCAGCTAGACCTGATGCTAAAGCTGAAACTCCAGTACTTTGGCCACCTCATGTAAAGAATTGACTTATTGGAAAAGACTCTGATGCTAGGAAGAATTGGGGGCAGGAGGAGAAGGGGAGACAGAGGATGAGATGGCTGGATGGCATCACTGACTCAATGGACGTGAGTCTTAGTGAACTCCGGGAGTTGGTGATGGACAGGGAGGGCTGGCGTGCTGCGATTCATGGGGTCGCAAAGAGTCGGACACGACTGAGCGACTGAACTGAACTGAACTGAGACCTGAATGGATATAAGGAGTAGCTGTGACCCTTTGGACGGGGAGGGAGAAAAATACCACTTTGCAGAAGAGAAAATTGGGTTGAGGCTGGGGTGGGAAAGTGCTTTGGGCCACAGAGGAAGCTGAGTGGCTGGGCCAGGCCAGGAATTGGCGGGGGTAGGAGAATAACAGTGGAGGGAAGCAGAGAAAGGCAGATGTTGTACAGATAGTAGCTGCCCAGATTCTTCAAATGACTACGCCTGTGAGAAACTTTTTTTCTTGGTACTAGGATTTAACTTGATTTTTAAATGTGTTTCCTTGCCAGAAGACCATTATGAAGTCTGCCCACAGAAGAAAAGACCCTTTATCTATGTAATTCAAATAAAACTAGACATTTTTTTTCTTACCCTTTTAAAAGACTAATTTTGGCATAGTGGCACATCCAAAAGAAATGCAAATCCAAAACTTCAAAAACTTGATAAGTAATATAGCCTTTTAATGGAGTCTCTTGAAAAAACTGGAAAGGGAATATTAATAGACAGGAAAACATCCTCTTGCCTCCAACCACCACTCCCTGCCCCCAACACACAGTCACTGCGTTAGTCTCTCTTCTGTCACACAAAGCCCACAGCTCAGGCTAGCCCTCTTTACTCAATTCTTTTCTACCCTTCCAACTTCCAGACTTCTCCCCCTCTGCTAAACTAATACTTTTTAAAAAATGTAAGCCAGTGTAGCTTCTTCCAACTCTCGTCTCCACCTATAACCTCACCCCTCCCACACACACTATCAGCAGTGCTAAAAAAAAAAAAAATCCTTAGAAGAAGCACAGAGATAGGAGTAGAAGCTCTGAATACTTAAACCTCTGTTATTTCTCTCTCGCCATTTTTTTAAATTAAAAGAAGTGAAAAAAAAAAAAAAAAGAAGTGAAATACCAGAGTGTATTCCTTTCTTGGTTGAATTTATAGAGAGTATCTATGACAGTTGACACCAGTGTTTGTGAAAAAGAATGAGAGATCCCAATAGAAAAACCAAAATCCATGGGGACCAAATCATAAAAGAGCTTTCATTTCTAGGCTCAGGAATTTAGATCAGCTGTGTCTGTCACCCTCAGTTTCTTTTATTCAGCTGTGGAAAGTGGTTCTCCACTATGAGGTGGAACGGAATAAACTTAGACAGCTGTCACTGCCCCCTTTGTAATTTGCCTTGTCAAGTCCAGTCTTTCCTAAAATGTACTTTATGGATATTTTCCAGCCCCTCATATTTCTTTGTGTGAAACCAAGATCAAAATTGCTTTGGAAAGAAAAGGATCAAGATCTGTAGTGAAGAGTGGGGAAATATCCAAACACTGAGAATCATTCCAGGAGAATAGATTAAGTAGGACTCCTCTTCCACAGCAGAAGATTGTAGAGTCATAGATATGAAGGAATCAGCTAGAATCATATCCCTCCATGTTCCCTCCCCTGTTTACACACATAGAACATTTGAGACTACTCTTGTACAAGTCAAAGTGAAAGTCACTCAGTCGTGTCCAACTCTTTGCACCCCCACGGACTATAATTTCTCCAGGCCACAATACTGGACTGGATAGCCTTTCCCTTCTCCAGGGGATCTTCCCAACTGTGGATCGAACCCAGATCTCCCGCATTGTGGGCGGATTCTTTACTAGTTGAGCCACAAGGGAAGCCCAAGAATACTGGAGTGGGTAGCCCATCCCTTCCCCGGTGGATCTTCCTGACCCAGGAACCGAACCAGGGTCTCCTGCACTGCAGGCAGATTCTTTACCAACTGAGCTCCAGGGAAGCCCCAAACTGGGGAATGTGGGCATCGATCCCACTACCACTCACATGCTAAGCGAGTCCTCTACCATTTGAGCTAATCCCCCACTCCACTCTTGTACAAGTTTACTTCATTTCTAGAGCCAGCTGCCTAGTTTAAAAAACATTTTTGGTCTCCACCCAACATTTTCCCCAATTTTTCCAACAAAAAAATAAAGTAATTCTCTTAGATACCAATATTTAACTTTTTGCTTGAAGTGTTTCCTAATTAATCTCTTTTTTCAGAAAACTTGATTCAATTTTCTGTAGACACAGACCCTTCCTCTGTCCCATCCCATCCTTTGCTTTGGTAGCATATCTGTAGTTTGCAATTTAATTCTCAGGAAATTCACTTCCTGCCAGTAGTCCTGAGTAAAGTCAATTTTTAAAATAAAACATCTTGTAAACATTATGTCTGACAGACTCTCATATGGTTAAACTCTATACGTTTAGTGTTTGATCTTTCTCCTTAATAAGACATTTTTCTGACGCTACACTCTCAGCACACAACAAATGATGATTGATAACAAGTCTCAGGAATCCTAATGTATTTGCCTAAATCACACATGGTCCACCTTTGAAAAAGCTCTGTATTATAGCTGACAAAGTTTTGAAGTTTGATGAGCTCAGATTACTGAATGAAGAAATAGGAAGTATAAGGTCAGAGACTTCCTAGCACTCTACTTATTCAAGGCACATAACCAACATTTTGTTCTAAGAGCTTTCTTTAGGGAAAACAATCCCACCCTGGTTTAGAAACACTTTCCCTGAAGCCCTCATCAAGACAGAAGAATGACTGGGGGGCTACTGTCTTATTCTTGGGAAAGTTTACAAGGAATCATTTTGGCTGTGAAACTCAAAATTAATTCTGGATTTGAAAGAGAGGCATACGTAACGGTGTTGTTGTTGTTCAGCTGCTAGGTTGTGTCTGACTCTTCATGACCCCCTGAACTGGAGCACGCCAGGCTTCCCTGTCCTTCACGATATCCCAGAGTTTGCGCAAATTCTTGTCCATTGAGTCAGTGATGCCATCCAACTATTTCTTCCTCTGTCGTCCCCTTCTCCTTTTGGCCTCAGTTTTTCCCAGCATCAGGGTCTTTTCCAATGAGTTGGCCGTTCTCATCAGGTGGTCTAAGTATTGGAGCTTCAGCTTCAGCAACAGTCCTTCCAATGAATATTCAGGGTTGATTTCCTTTAGGATTGACTGGTTTGATCTTCTTACTGTCCTAGGGTCTCTCAAGACTCTTCACCAAACTGTGAGGTTGACCATTATCAAATTGCTGAGATTTGACTCACCATAAAAATGACAGTTTTGTATGGTTCAATCATGCCCTTTTTGTGTGAATAAAAGAGTTCAGCACAGAGCTATAACAGAGTGAAGTAAGTCAGAAAGAAAAAATAAATATCACGTATTAACACACATATATGGAATTTTGAAAAATGGTACTGATGAACCTGTTTGCAGGGCAAGTGGAGATGCAGGCATGGAGAACAGACTTATGGACACGAGGCAGGGATATGGAAGATGAGGATGGGAAGAATGGAGAGGGTAGCATGGAAACATGTACACTAACTTATGTAAAACAGATAGCCAGTGGGAATATGTTATATGGCTCAGGGAATTTAAGCCGGGGCTCTGTGACTACCTAGAGGGGTGGGATGGGATGGGAGGTGGGAGGGAGGCTCACGAGGGAGGGGACACATGTATACCTATGGCTGATCCATGTTGATGTATGGCAGAAACACCACCATAGTGTAATTATCCTTCAGTTAAAAAATTAAGGAAAAAAAAAGGAGTTCAGCATCAGTTGGGGAGTTTTGGGGGCTTCTTGTAGAGTTTGATATGAGAACCATTGCTTATGGCAATACTTTAGTTTGTACTTATTAGGATTTCAAACTAACTTTTTTTGGGGGTGACCTTGCCTGCACTATCAGATTTGAATTTACTGTCAAAATTTTCCTCTTGTCAAAATGTAAACCTTGGCTCACTTTTGAGCCATCTGTTGTGCTCTAATAGTTTTGATTTATTTTTCCTCTGGCTGACATGTGTGCTAATGGTGCAGATGCAAACTTTACATTTCCTTTTATTGGCCTGTAGTTTTATTGCATGTGTTAGTGGCACAAATACTGCATTCATATTAGCTATTTCTATTAACTGTTTCTAGTTTTGGGATGAGTAATGTATTTTACTTATGTTTTTACTATGATGGGAAGTTCTACATCATAGACATTTTAATAGACTTTTAAATGATTACACTCTACTTAATTTTACTACCTCTAATTTTTTTTTTTTTTTGCAAATCTTATTTTCAGGATATGTCAGTATGTGTGTCTGTGTAGTTTAATGATTTCTAATTTCCTAATTGCCTTTGCTTTATAATTGCTTTAAATGAAAGGACAGATTTGGTTCCTGATCAACAGTTAATGTAACTACTAGAAATTAACATTAGTTCAGAATGTTGTGAATTGATAAATAACTAGGAAAAACTGACTTTAATTACTGCTTTGGCCTTCAGTTTGGTAGTCTGAAAGATACTTGGTAAGGTAAATGAGGCAGTGATACAGGAAACAAAAGGTAGGAACATATTGATAGAGAAAATTTAATACAAAGCTGTTTTTCAAATGTGGATAGATGCACTTTTTATTTTTGGTCTGTTTTTAACAGTTTTCTGGGTTGGAAAACCAACCCCCATGTCTGTAATACAGTTTACGTGGTTCAAATTTAAAATATCAAGAGGTCATTGTTATTAATATGGGCCTGATCTGCAAGACTCTTTGACATGTTGATCTAAGTGAAAGCTGTTTAGTGTCACAGATACTGCCTGTTGCAGACTGAGTTTCCCTCATCCTTAGGGGACATCGTTAGATATTAAATACCTTCCTTTCTGGGCTTCCCTGGTGACTCAGTGGTAAAGAATCTGCCTGCCAGTGCAGGAGACACTTGTTCAATCCCTGGCCCGGGGGAATCCCACATGCCGCAGAGAAACTAAGAAAACATAGACTACATCTATGAAGTCTGTGCTCTAACGGCCAGAACTGCAGCTACTGAAGCCCACTCAGCCTAGAGCCTGTGCCCTGCAGCAAGAGAAGCTACTTCAGTGAGAAGCCTGAGCACACTGCCACTAGAGACAAGCCTGCATGGCAGCAAAGACCCAGCACAGCCAAATAAATAAATTTTAAATGCATTCCTTTCTATCAAAAATAAAAGACTGCAGCCCTGATTCAGTTTCCTAACATGGGCAAAGCTGTTCTACCTAGTAAAACAGAGACTAGGGGTAATCTGTTAATTAACAAAATTGGTTAAAGCAAAGGATCTTTTTTTTTTAAGATATATACGTGTGTATGTCTTACTTTATCTAAATTAATTATATAAATGTGCATTCACGTGGCAAGCTTGGAGGCAGGGCCGGTTCTTTTTGAGTGCACATCTACTCAAGTTCCACGTTGTCTTTCTTGCAATAAACTCTACTCACTGTGTGCGTGCTAAGTCACTTCAGTCGTGTCTGAGTCTTTGCGACCCTATAGGCTGTGGCCCTCCAGGCTCCTCTGTCCAAGGGATTCTCCAGGCAAGAATACTGGAGGGAGTTGCTGTGTCTTCCTGCAGGGGATCTTCCTGAGCCAGGGATCGATCCTGCGTCTCTTTCTTCTGCATTGGCAGGCAGGTTCTTTACCACTAGCGCCAACTCGGAAGCGCTACACCCACAGTGCTCTCTTTCTATTCACACTGTTTTATCAGTTATGTGGTAGTTTATTAAATTACACAGTTAGTAACAAATGCAATTAGCAAAGGTAGTTTTGGAAAAATAACCCAACTAGTCATGAATGTTTAGTGTGTTAGAGGCAGCAGTAAGTTTTAGAGGGGGAGCGGGAAGGGTCATTTAACCTAGTGAGTTAGTTTAAGTTAAGGTCAGTTTCTGCCTACACAGATATGTAGAATCAACATTAGACAAAACTTGGTAGGACCTCAGTTTGAATGTGCTTTTCCATCATAACCTCCAGCTGGGCAAAATGTGGTCCTGTTCTTTTGATAAGTTAGTCTCCAATTTTAGCTCTTTAAAAAAAAAGAGAGAAGAAACAGATAACTTTGGATGCTGTGTTATGCACTAATAATTTTGTTTTTCTAACAAAGTGCTTGGAAGAGGGAATGGGGAAAGCTGTATGAAAATAGTATATTTTCTCATGCACAATATTGTATAACATTGGAAAACTGATGCTTTATTCTGACAATGAAACGTTTTGGCGTTTTCCCACCAGTATTTCTCTAACTTCCTCTGAGAATAACAAAGCGTTGATTATGCTATTTTGTCCACATAGTTTTCTCCCCACAGATATTCCTAGGTATCTCAGTCCTATAAAAGCTTTTTAGGAGTCCATTTGAAGATATCTTAAAGGTAGTGACATAGTTTTGAAAGACTGTGACAAAATAATTTATCTCTATGGCAACATCTTTTTTCTACTTTTTATTTCTAAGTAACTTCACCTTTGTTGCAGTTGAATTATATTAACTGACTTAATAAGAAAGAAAGAATTTTGTTCAGATTCATCTAATTGTACTTGTACTTTTCCAGGATTGAATTTCCTAGACAATTTCTTTAATAAATAAAGGGGAGGGGAATATTATCAAGAAGGCCAGATAACAAAGGTGATTGTTTTACACTGTTAAAGAGTAAAGCTTCTTTGATTATTTTAACCCTTATTGAGATTTCTCTTGAGTAAAAACCACTATATTATTTCACAGACTTGTAATATAACTAGTCATTGGAGTTGTTTTAGTACAAGTGACAGAAAAGTCCAAAATAGTAGTGACTTAGACAAATTAGAAGTTTGTTTCTCATATGGAGGTCTTCTGGTATCTCCTTGATCGTTAGGATCCCTTGCTCCTCCTTATTGCTCCATAAATTTCAGATTGCAGTTTCCGTATCCTGATGCAAGATGGCTACCCCAGTTTCAGCAGTCACATCTGCATTCTAGCTAGCAGGTGAGAAACAAGAAAAGGAGCGAGTTTGCCTTTCACCATCACCACCCTGACAAAGTTTCATGCACCATTTCTCCTCACAGTCCACTGACCAGAACTTGAATATGTAGCTTCACTTGGTTGCACAGGAATATAGTCCTTTTTCTGAGTAGCTTCGTGCCCAGCTAAATGATATTAGAAAAGGAATAGGAAAAGGAAAGCAGATACCGAGTACAATGACTGTTCCTGCTACAATTAGCATTCTTTGCCTAAGAAAAACTTGAATATGTGTTCTTTAAAAGAAAATATCCTCTGTAGCACAGTGCTGAATACATGGTAGGTTACTATGCTCAGTAAATTTTTTTTTAATGAATGGTGAGAAGTCAGTAAATGTTGACTGATTACTTTCTGAAGATGTCACTGATAGGATTAGTGAAATACCATCAAACGTGAGATAAACATAGTTGGAGAGAACAAATGATTGAAGATTCACTGTTACGGCAAGAAACATTTAACTTGATGAAGTGAAAGTAAATATTAAATGAAGCAACTACACTGTTGTAGGCGTGTGTGTGTGTGCAAAGTATTTTTTAATATAAAATAGGCACAGTTAGAGTTCGTGGGTGCATGCTAAGTTACTTCAGTCATGTCCAACTCTTTGCAACGCCATGGACTGTAGTCCACCAGGCTCCTCTGTCCATGGGATTCTCCGGGCAAGAATATTGGAGTGGTTTGCCATTTCGTACTCCAGAGAATCTTCCCAACCCAGGGATAGAACCCACATCTCTTTTATCTCCTACATTGGCGGGCAGGTCCTTTACCACTAGCGCCACCTGGGAAGCCCAGAGTCTTTAGTATACCAGCTTTGATTCCCTGCATGTCTAACCTATAGGTCTCTTTGTAAACAAGCACTTTATAGGTTTTACTCCCAGTTTGCAAACCTTTAATAATTAGAGGTAGGGAAGGTTAACTGTAATAGTTTTTATGCGTTCAAGATGTGATTTCTTCTTTTTCACAAATAGTAATGTGTTTTTTTGGTTTTCTGCTGCAAAAGTAACTACTTTGTATGAAATTTAATGAAGAGAGAAAGCAGGAGGCATTATGTTCTGAAAATCATGTTTAAAGAAGTTTGATACGACATCTAGATCCTAACAGGAAATTCAGATTTAAGTCTGAGCCTGACCTTAACCCGTGACCAGTGGAATCAAAGTATGTTTATTTTTACAGTAGCCTTAATTTGGGGCTTGTAAGTTTGTTGGTTTGTTTTCTCATTCAATTTGGGGGATCCTGAACAGTATTTTAATTATAGGTGTTTAGCTATTTATAATTTTTATGGCACGAAGATCAGCAAATTTTGTTTTGTCTTGGCTATCATATGTTATCTTACTTTCAGAAACGTGTGATCTTTGTGTCTAACAATGCACTTAAAAAAAAAAAAAACTTTCCCATGCTGCAGTGCCGGAATTATAACAGAACAATCACACTCATCTTTTCCCCTCTGTTTTTTTGTTTTTTTTTTTAAATAAACATGTTCTCATGGAGATGTTGCCTTGAATTAGACAAAGCACAAGCAATTACAGGAAAGGTTTTCTGTACAGTTCTGTTCATGTACATTAATTTCTGTTTGTTTTTCACAATCTAGATTTTTTCTTAGCTTTGCTGATACTTACATTTCATAATCACATTGAATTAAGTTGCATTGAATTTTTTATCACTCTCAGCTATGTCAAGTCCTATTTTTTGATGAGTCCTTCCATAGAGCAAGTTTGTTGAACAAATGATGCAACACAGGAGCAAGAAAATAAAGCAAGAGGAGTTAGACTGCGGGTTAGCTTTATCTCAGTTTAACCATGCTCCCTTAAGAAGAAACACTACTGTATACTTTTTTCTCTTTTGCCTTTTTGTTGTGACAATTCCTATGTTTTTGCTAGGAAAAAAAGTGTCTGAGTTATTGAAAACAGTAGTTAATATCAAAGTCAAAGTCATTTTTAACCAGCTTTTTCATACCTACAAAAGACATATATACCTTTTCCAAAACACTCATTCTTCCCTGTTTCTGAAGCCAAAGTCCTCTTGGTTCATTCTTACTTCAGCTTCAGTATTTGTGTGGTTGGAAACTAGAAACCTCAGATGCTCTGGGTCACTTATAGATGATCAAAAGTTGGCAATATTACATTTATGTGTATGTACTCAGTCATGTCTGATTCTTTGCAATGCTGTGGACTGTAACTGGCCAGGTTCCTCAGTTCATGTTATTTTCTAGGCAAGAAATGCTGGAGTGGGTTGCCACTTCCTTTTCTAGACGATCTTCCTGACCCAGGGATCAAACCCATCTCTCTTGTGTCTCCTGCATTGGCAGGCAAATTCTTTCATTTGTGTCACCTGGGAAGCCCCAATATTACATTTAGAATTATACAATTTTGCTAGGCATCCGTTTATAATTTTTTTTTTTTTTACCCTTCCACTAAGCTGTATACTTTTTAAGGGGAAGAACTATGCATCTTATTTAGCATTTTTCTGTTGCTTACCAAAAGAGAAGCCTAACACTGGCTGCTTCAAAGGGAGAAGAGAAGGCCAAGCAGGTAAGGCTCTAGGCCTTGGTCTTGCTTGAATCAGAACTTCTCTGTTATATATCAGTTTTGGGGATCAGTATTGTTTTCAGGAGGGGGCGGAACATTACTCTTCTTTAAAAAAGAAATTTGAAGATGACTCTACTAGATAACTTCAGTACCTTCTGACATTATCTAGTCCAGCCTCCTCATTTTATAGGATTGGAAATAGATCCAGATTATACAGCTATTCAGTGGCAGAGCTAGAATTAAAAGCCCTCTGTTCTGACTGCTTGACCAATACCCTTTATAGTATACTGCAGTATATATATTATCAGAACTAGCAGTTTTCTATAGTATCTGGTAGTGATAGTCTTTCCCTGGTGGCTCAGATGGTAAAGAATCTGCCCTTAATGTCAGAGAACTGGATTTGATCACTGGGTCAGGAAGATCCCCTAAAGAAGGGAATGGCAACCCACTCCAGTATTCTTGCCCAGGGAATTCCATGGACAGAGGAGCCTGGCAGAGTCAGACATAACTGAGCGTCACAGGCTGGTCTGGGCTAATGATAGTCACTCAGTAATTCATGTGTATTGCATTATGAATGAATGAATCATAAAATGATTTGTAGTTAATTATCCCAAAGTCAGGTTCAAATAAAAAACTATCATTTTTTTTAAATGTAAGTTTCCATCTCACTCTTTTCATACGTCTCACCCTCTCCTCCCCTCTCCCCATGTCCATAAGTCTATTCTCTATGTCTATTTCTCCACTGCTGCTGCTGCTGCTGCTAAGTCACTTCAGTCATGTCCAACTCTGTGAGACCCCATAGATGGCAGCCCACAAGGCCCCGCCATCCCTGGGATTCTCCAGGCAAGAACACTGGAGTGGGTTGCCATTTCCTCCTCCAATGCATGAAAATGAAAAGTGAAAGTGAAGTCTTCAGTACCACAGAATACAATATTTATCTTTCTCTGACTCACTCAGTCTGTGTAATAGATTCTAGGTTCATCTGCGTCATCAAAACGGAGTCAAATGTGTTCCTTTTTATGGCCGAGTAGTATTCCATTGTGTATATGTACCACAACTTTTTTATCCATTCATCTATCGATGGATATCTAGGTTGCTTCTGTGTTCTAGCTGTTGTAAATAGTGCTGCAGTGACCAATGGGATACATGTGTCTTTTTCAATTTTGGTTTCCTCATTTGCCTATGAGTGGGATTGCTGGGTCATATGGTTGTTTTATTCCTAGTTTTTTAAGGAATCTCCATACTGTCTTCCATAGTTGCTGTATCAATTTGCATTCCCACCAACAGTGGAGGAGCGTTCCCTTTTCTCCACACCCTCTCCAGTATTTATTATTTGTAGACTTTTTGATGACTGGTGTGAGGTGATATATCATTGTAGTTTTGATTTGCATTTCTCTAATAATGAGCAGTGTTGAGCATCTTTTCATGTGTTTTTTAGCCATCTGTATGTCTTCTTTGGAGAAATGTCTGTTTAGGTCTTTTCCCCATTTTTTGATGGGGTTGTTTGTGTTTCTGCTATTGAGTTGTATGAGATGCTTGTATATTTTAGAGATTAATCCTTTGTCAGTTGTTTCATTTGCTATTATTTTCTCCCATTCTGAGGGTCGTCTTTTCACCTTGCTTATAGTTTCCTTTGCTGTGCAAAAGCTTTTAAGTTTACTCAGGTCCCACTTGTTTACTTTGTTTTTATTTCCATTACTCTAGGGGGTGGATCATAGAGGATCTTGCTTTCATTTATGTCATCAAGTGTTCTGCCTATATTTCCCTCTAAGAGTTCTATAGTTTCTGGTCTTACATTTAGGTCTTTAATCCATTTTGAGTTTATTTTGGTGTATGGTGTTAGGAAGTGTTCTAATTTGATTCTTTTACACGTATCTGTCCAGTTTTCCTAGCACCATTTATTGAAGAGGCTGTCTTTGCTCCACTGTATATTCTTGCCTCCTTTGTCAAAAATAAGGTACCCATAGGGGCATGGGTTTACTTCTGGGCTTCCTATCTTGTTCCATTGGTCTATATTTCTGTTTTTGTGCCAGTACCATACTGTCTTGATGACTCTAGCTTTGTAGTATAATCTGAAGTCAGGAAGGTTGATTCCTCCAGCTCCATTCTTCTTTCTCAAGACTGCTTTGGCTCCTCGGGGTCTTTTGTGTTTCCATATGAATTGTGAAATTTTTTGTACTAGTTCTGTGAAAAATGCCATTGGTAATTTGATAGGGATCGCGTTGAATCTTAGATTGCATTTGGTAGTATAGTCATTTTCACAATATTGATTCTTCCTACCCAGGAACATGGGATATCTCTCCATTTGTTTATGTCGTCTTTGATTTCTTTCATTAGTGTCTTATAATTTTCTCTGTACAGTTCTTTTGTCTCCTTAGGTAAGTTTATTCTTAGATATTTAATTGTTTTTGTTGCAGTGGTAAAGGGGATTGATTCCTTAATTTCTCTTTCTGATTTTTCATTTTTAGTATATAGAAATGCAAGTGATTTCTGTGTATTGATTTTGTATCCTGCAACTTTGCTAAATTCACTGATTAGCTCTAGTAATTTTCTCATACTGTACTTTTCTATGTTTAGTATCATGTCATCTGCAAACAGTGAGAGCCTTACTTCTTCTTTTCTGATCTTGATTCCTTTTATTTCTTTTTCTTCTCTGATTACTGTGGCTAGGACTTCCAGAGCTATGTTGAATAATAGTGGTGAGAGTGGACACTCTTGTCTTGTCCCTGATCTTAGGAGGAGTGCTTTCAGTTTTTCACCATTGAGAATAATGTTTGCTGTAAGCTTATCATATATGGCCTTTACTATGTTGAGGTAAGTTCCTTCTATGCCTATTTTTTGAAGAGTTAAAATCATAAATGGGTGCTGAATTTTGTCAAAGGCTTTTTCTGCATCTATTGAGATTATCATATGGTTTTTATCTTTCAACTTGTTAATATAGGGTATCACAGGGTATTGATTGGTATATATTGAAGAATCCTTGCATTCCTGGAATAAACCCAACTTGATCATGGTATATGAGCTTTTTGATGTGTTGCTGAATTCTGTTTGCTAAAATTTTGTTGAGGATTTTTGCATCGATGTTCATCAGTGATATTGGTCTGTAGTTTTCTTTTTTTGTGTTGTCTTTGTCTGGTTTTGGTATCAGGGTGATGGTGGCCTTGTAGAATGAGCTTGGAAATGTTCCTTCCTCTGCAGTTTTTTGAACGAGTTTTAGAAGATAGGCATTAACTCTTCTCTAAATGTTTTATAGAATTCTCCTGTGAAGCCGTCTGGTCCTGGGCTTTTGTTTTTGGGGAGATTTTCTTTATCACAGCTTCAATTTCAGTGCTTGTAATTGGGTTGTTCATAATTTCTAATTCTTCCTGGTTCAGTCTTGGAAGATGGAACTTTTCTAAGACTCTGTCCATTTCTTCCAGGTTATCCATTTTCTTGCCATATAGTTGTTCATAATAGTCTCTTATAATCCTTTGTATTTCTGCACTGTCTGTTGTAACCTCTCCTTTTTCATTTTTAAGTTTGTTGATTTGATTCTTCTCCCTTTTTTTCTTGATGAGTCTGGCTAAAGGTTTGTCAATTTTGTTTATCTTCTCAAAGAACCAGCTTTTAGTTTTATTAATCTTTACTATTGTTTCTTTCATTTCTTTTTCATTTATTTCTGCTCGGATCTTTATGGTTTGTTTTCTTTTACTAATTTTTGGGGGGTTTTGTTCTTTTTCCAGTTGTTTTAGATGTAAAGTTAGGTTGTCTAGTTGATGTTTTTCTTGTTTCTTGAGGTAGGATTGAATTGCTATAAACTTCCCTCTTAGAACTACTTTTGCTGCATCCCATAGGTTTTGAGTTGTGTTTTCATTGACATTTGTTTCTAGAAATTTCTTGATTTCCCTTTTGATTTCTTCAGTAATCTTCTGGTTATTTAGAAACATGTTGTTTAATCTCCATGTGTTTGTGTTTCTTACAGCTTTTTCTTATTATTGATATCTGGTCTCATAGCATTGTGGTCAGAGAAGATGCTTGATTTCAATTTTCTTAAGTTTACTGAAGTTTGATTTGTGACCCAAGATGTGGTCTATCCTGGAGAATGTTCCATGTGCCCTTGGGAAGAAGGTGTATTCTGCGTTTGGATGGAATGCCCTGAAGATATCAATGAGATTCAGCTCATCTAATGCATCATTTAAGACTTATGTTTCCTTATTAATTTTCTGTTTTGATGATCTGTCCATTGGTGTGAGTGGGATGTTAAAGTTTCCTACTATTATTGTGTTACTGTCAATTTCTCCTTTTATGTCTGTTAGTGTTGTCTTATGTATTGAGGTGCTCCTATGTTGGGTGCATAGATATTTACCATCGTTATGTCTTCCTCTTGGATTGATCCCTTGATCATTATGTAGTGTCCTTCCTTATCTCTTGTAATCGTCTTCATTTTAAGGTCTATTTCGTCTGATGTGAGGATTGCTACTCCAGCTTTCTTTTGTTTCCCATTTGCATGGAGTATATTTTTCCATCCTCTCACTTTCAGTCTCACTGAAAGTCTTACTGAAAATGAGAGGTCTGAAGTGGGTTTCTTGTAGACAGCATATAGATGGGTCTTGTTTTTGTATCCATTCAGCCAGTCTGTGTCTTTTGGTTGGAGCATTTAATCCATTTACATTTAAAGTAATTGTTGGTATATATGTCCCTATGCCATTTTCTTAATTGTTTGGGGTTGATTGTGTAGATCTTGTTTCTTCTCTTGTATTTCTTGACTGTAGAAGTCCCTTTAACATTTGTTGTAAAGCTGGTTTGGTGGTACTGAATTCTCTCAACTTCTGTTTGTCTGAAAAGCTTTTGATTTCTCCATCAATTTTGAGTGAGATCCTTGCTGGGTACAATAATCTTTGTTGTAGATTTTTCCCTTTCAGTACTTTAAATATATCCTGCCATTCCCTTCTGGCCTGCAGAGTTTCTGCTGCAAGATCAGCTGTTAAGCATATGAGGTTTCCCTTGAATGTACTTGTTGCTTTTCCCTTGCTGCTTTTAATATTCTTTCTTTGTATTTAGTCTTTGTTAGTTTGATTAGTATATGTCTTGGTGTGTTTCTCCTTGGGTTTAATCCTTTACAGGACTCTTTGTGCCTCTTGAACTTGGTTGACTATTTCCTTTTCCATGTTGGGGAAATTTTCAACTATAATCTCTTCAAAATTTTTCTCATACCCTTTCTTTTTCTTTTCCTCTTCTGGGACCCTATAATTCGAATGTTGGTGCATGTGATATTGTCCCAGAGGTCTCTGAGACCATCCTCAGTTATTTTCATTCTTTTTACTTTATTCTGCTCTTCAGAAGTTATTTCCACATTTTATCTTCCAGCTCACGGATTCATTCTTCTACTTCAGGTATTCTGCTATGGATTTCTTCTAGAGTATTTTTAATTTCAGTAATTGTGTTGTTTGTCTCTGCATCTTTATTCTTTAATTCTTCTAGGTCTTTGTTAATTGATTCTTGCATTTTCTCCATGTTGTTTTCAAGGTTTTTGATCATCTTTACTATCATTGTTCTGAATTCTTTTTCAGGTAGTTTGCCTATTTCCTCTTCATTTATTTGGACTTATGTATTTCTAGTTTGTTCCTTCATTTGTGTAGTATTTTTCTGCTTTTTCTTTTTTTTTTTTAACTTACTATGTTTGAGGTCTCCTTTTCCCAGCCTTCAAGGTTGAATTCTTTCTTCCTTTTGGTTTCTCCTCTCCTAAGGTTGGTCCAGTAGTTTGTGTAAGCTTCATGTAGGGTGAGATTTGTGCTGAGCTTTTTGTTGTTGTTGTTTGTTTGGTTGGTTTTCCTCTGATGGACAAGGCTGAGTGAGGTGGTAATCCTGTCTGCTGATGATTGGGTTTTTATTTTTGTTTGTTGTTTAGATCAGGCATCCTGCACAGGTGTCCGGCACAGGCGTCTTGCACGGGTGGTTGAGTGATGCCGGGTCTTGTATTCAAGTGGTTTCCTTTGTGTGAGTTCTCACTATTTGATACTCCCTAGCATTAGTTCTCTGTTAGTCTAGGGTCTTGAAGTCAGTGCTCCCACTCCAAAGGCTTAGGGCTTGATCTCTGAGTCCAGAAGAAATGGCGCAGTGCTTTTTACCCAGTCTTCAAAACAGGTCTGAAGCCAGATTCAAGGACTCCTGTCCTCCAGGATGACGCCTCCCTCCTGACGGAAGATCCCTTTTTCTCTTCCTCGGTGCTGAGTCTGGTTTCACCTGCTCACAGGGGGACGAGTACAGAGGCCTTGCACCTCGTCCTTCAGGCCAGAGTTCTGAGTACAAAAGGGCTTAGCCAGCCCCACCCCACCTTTTTTTTTTATGATAGCATTGAAATGTTGGCATCCTAGAAACTCTGAATTGGGCTTGTTATAGGACTAAGCTGATTGTTATATGTAACAAATTGTTCTTTGTTAATCTTAGGATCACCTGCTGTTACCAGCTACCACCCATAACAAGACCTCAAGACCAAAGATGTCAATTGTATTACCAGCAATAAACATAAATGGTAAGTTGAAATTTTGGCTTATGAATGACATGTGATTGCTTTGTTTAACCTAGATTCTCTGGATTAACTAACACATTCATCTGGTCAAGTATATATCCATGCGTTAATTCTGAAGCATTTTCCCACTGTTTTCACAAAATATTATTTTTAAATTCTTCTCTTTTAAAAAGTAAAAGGTTTAGTCTAAAGCTACCTTTACAATTACTATATATTTTGTATATAAATTTATATACAATTTATCTTTACTGATCTATAGACTACTTGCTTGGGGCCTTTCTGGTAATACCTGCTGTATAAGAAGTCCTTGCTATATTGTGAGGGTGAGTTCATAAGTTAGGTTATTGGAGCTCAAAGCAGTTTCTTGTATAACATAAATGGTGATGTGATGTGATGTGATTCCCAAACTAAACCTAAGAAACCTGTTTATATTTAATCTGTAATACTAGTGAATTTGATATTGACAGTATTACTATTGCATTTTGTTCTCTCATTAATTCTGGGTATTGGATAAAATACAAATAATACCATAGTGCTTTGAGAGTATCCAAAGTGTGATGGTGTAGTGTACTTGCTTATAGTTTAGTAGGGAGTATAAGATAAGCACAGAAATCACTGTATTCCAGAGAGAGCATCCCATAAGGAATAAACAAAGTACTAAAGGGATTTAGTAAAGAAGAGATTACTTCCAGCTGGGTTCTTCATGGAAAAGAGAAACTTCTCACTCCCAGTGTCAGGTGTGTGTTGAGAATGAGCACAGTGTATATTGTTGGCTGATGACTTTCTCTGACACATCATATTAAATTCTAATGGAACTGGGAGGATTGGTTGTCCTTCTCAAGTCCATTTATCTGGTGTAACAGAACTACTAGTAAATTTTCTGTCTAATAATGACAACCTTATAGTTTAATGAGTAAGACAAAATCGAAAAGTTCTTTAACCTGCAGTTGAACCAGTCCACATTCTGATTGATGGTCATGCTGAAGCCACCAAATACAATTATAAAACACTGGGATTCTAGATAAATTCCAATAAAATTTAGTCTTAGAGAAAGAGTATTAGGTATTCATTGTACATTTTAAGATCATCGAGGACTGTCAAACTTCAATTAACTGTATCAGGTCAGATCAGTCGCTCAGTCATGTCCGACTCTTTGCAACCCCATGAATCGCAGCACGCCAGGCCACCCTGTCCATCACCAACTCCCGGGGTTCACTGAGACTCACGTCCATCGAGTCAGTGATGCCATCCAGCCATCTCATCCTCTGTCGTCCCCTTCTCCTCTCGCCCCCAATCCCTCCCAGCATCAGAGTCTTTTCCAATGAGTCAACTCTTCGCATGAGGTGGCCAAAGTACTGGAGTTTCAGCTTTAGCATCAGTCCTTCCAAAGAAATCCCAGGGCTGATCTCCTTCAGAATGGACTGGTTGGATCTCCTTGCAGTCCAAGGGACTCTCAAGAGTCTTCTCCAACACCACACTTCAAAAGCATCAATTCTTCGGTGCTCAGCCTTCTTCACAGGCCAACTCTCACATCCATACATGACCACAGGAAAAACCATAGCCTTGACTAGACGAACCTTTGTTGGCAAAGTAATGTCTCTGCTTTTGAATATGCTATCTAAGTTGGTCATAACTTTCCTTCCAAGGAGTAAGCGTCTTTTAATTTCATGGCTGCAGTCACCATCTGTAGTGATTTTGGAGCCCCCCAAAATAAAGTCTGACACTGTTTCCCCATCTATTTCCCATGAAGTGGTGGGACCGGATGCCATGATCTTAGTTTTCTGAATGTTGAGCTTTAAGCCAGCTTTTTCACTCTCCACTTTCACTTTCATCAAGAGGCTTTTGAGTTCCTCCTCACTTTTTGCCATAAGGGTGGTGTCATCTGCATATCTGAGGTTATTGATATTTCTCCCAGCAGTCTTGATTCCAGTTTGTGTTTCTTCCAGTCCAGCGTTTCTCATGATGTACTCTGCATATAAGTTAAATAAACAGGGTGACAATATACAGCCTTGATGAACTCCTTTTCCTATTTGGAACCAGTCTGTTGTTCCATGTCCAGCTCTAACTATTGCTTCCTGACCTGCATACAAATTTATCAAGAGGCAGATCAGGTGGTCTGGTATTCCCACCTCTTTCAGAATTTTCCACAGTTTATTGTGATCCACACAGTCAAAGGCTTTGGCATAGTCAATAAAGCAGAAATAAATGTTTTTCTGGAACTCTCTTGCTTTTTCGATGATCCAGCAGATGTTGGCAATTTGATCTCTGGTTCCTCTGCCTTTTCTAAAACCAGCTTGAACATCAGGAAGTTCACATATTGCTGAAGCCTGGCTTGGAGAATTTTGAGCATGACTTTACTAGCGTGTGAGATGAGTGCAATTGTGCGGTAGTTTGAGCATTCTTTGGCATTGCCTTTCTTTGGGATTGGAATGAAAACTGACCTTTTCCAGTCTTGTGGCCACTGCTGAGTTTTCCCAATTTGCTGGCATATTGAGTGCAGCACTTTCACAGCATCATCTTTCAGGATTTGCAATAGATCAACTGGAATTCCATCACCTCCACTAGCTTTGTTTGTAGTGATGCTTTCTAAGGCCCACTTGACTTCACATTCCAGGATGTCTGGCTCTAACTGTATACAGACAGCTTATTAGAAATGCTTAGGAGACAATGTTATAGACACATAACATATAAAAAAAAGTTTTTTTCTTTTTAAAACATAAAAGAATTATGACATCCTCTTAGTCTTAGGAAGACAGAACAAACTTTTTAAAAAAACAAACTGTAACGCTGAGGTGAACTTATACTCCTTCAATGAAGGCATACCTCTGAAGCTTTCATGGATCAATCATATTACAACTTCAAGTGGAACAGTATATTCGAAAGGGTAGTGTATTACACTCCAAAGAATATGCTTAGGAAATATTATTCATCTTGTTCCTAGATTTCTCTACTTGAACCGTAATAGATCTAACTTCTTGTCAGTTTATGCTCAGAAAGGGTATTGTCTAACCTTCAGCAAGGCAGAATTTACTTAATTTTAGTATTTTGATCTCAGGTTCTTATAAAGTAAAACCAGGCATTCTTCTGCATAACAGTAAGCTATCCATTTGTATTGATATTAAGCCAAAAACAGTAAGATGCTGTTTGATTATCTTGGCCAGGGGACTAATTTTTTAAAATGAGCCTTTTCATGGATTTGAAAAATACCATAATTAGAGGATCATTTCCTTTTTAATCTGGTTTGAATTTCTTTGTAAATAAGTTTTGTTTTCCTTTTTAGGATATAGACAACTCTTAGAAAAGTTACTTCAAATTCAGGAAATACTGATTAAGTAGATACCATGTGCTCAGTACTGTACTGCATCCTCAGCTTCTTTTCTGAACCATCCCTTTACCTTCTTGTTTTGAGTCCACTTCTCAAATTAGACCTTGATTTTTCCTTCCCATGTCATATATCTCAGAGCCTGCAGATGGGGCGGATAGTATCCTTGTCCCCCATTACAACCTCCAGATGACCTCACCTTTCTTCTTTGGTCTCCCTAACATCTTTTAAGTTTATAACACTCCTGTTACCCTTCTTTGCTGCTGTCTTCTACCCCGCTTTCACTGACTACTTCTCCACCACGGCTCTTGTCAACTCTATAAAACTTCAGCATCTACACAGAGGATTCATCCAGCACTCAGGCCTCTTTAGATCAACTCATCTTTTATTTCTGCACCACCTCAGCTTCCCATCCACATGGTCATACTCAAGACCTCCTCATCATCCATAATGGCATCCATTTGAAATCTCTCCAGGCATCCCACTCTGACTTTTATTTGCTCTCCCACTGTAATACCCACACTCCAGCTACTCTCTGACCTCACAAATCTCCAGTCCTTTGACCCTGCCACTTTTTCTGTCTTACATCTATCTTGGCATACACTTCTCCTTACCAAGCCTGTATTCCGTGTTCCATACTATCACCACTCTTACAAACCACCCCCCCCCAATCCTCTTTCCTTAGGTCCCACTTGTCTGTAAAAATCTCACCCTAATTAAACACAGCTATACTCTTTATGCCTCCTGTCAAGCGGTTGAAAATTGCTACAAAACATCATCCAGTCTGGACAAGGAGATTCACTTCAAATTTATGACCATTAATTCCAAAGGGGCATTCAGTACCACCTATCATTGCTAGTAAATCCACTTGCCTTCTCTCTGAAACAAGAATTTCTCACCTTCTCTTCTCAAATCTCCAATATCCCCTCTCTTCACCCCCTCAGCTGATGAACTCATCAAAATGCTACATTGAGAAAATAGATGTAATCGTTGAAGAGCTATCTCATCTTTCCACTACCTAGCAGCATCTATACCCACAAATTCTGCTTTCCTTCTTACTGCACTGGGAGAAAAGTTTCTTCCACTGAGTTGTAAATCCCAACTTTGCTATTTATTGGATATGTGTAGTTCGACAAATTAATTAAGTTTTCTGTACTTGTGCGTGCGTGCATGCTTAGTCGCTTCAGTCATGTCTGCCTCTCTGCAACCCCATGGACCATAGCCTGCCAGGCTCCTCTGTCCATGGGATTCTCCAGGCAAGAATACTGGAGTGGGTTGCCATTTCCTTCTGTACTTGAGCTTCCTGTAAAAGGAGGTATTAGTGTAATACCTTCCTCTTAGATTTGGGTGAGAATTAAATAAGCAGAAATGCTTTAAATAGTGCCTAGCTGTTTTCAGTTTGGTCACTCTTACTTTGTCATTGTCATCATGGTCACCATTATCTAAGGTGACTCCTTCCTTTTGGATCGTGCATCCCAGCCCTTCTCACCATTTCAGAGACTTTGCTCCTGCATTTTTACCCTTGCTATCCCCAGTGATCAGTTTCTTCTCTACTGGGTCATCCCTACCAACATACAAAGTGCCTTAATATTGCTTTTGGTGTAGGGAGAATCTCTTGACTCCATGTGCTGTTTCTCTTCTGCCTTCATAGCAAAACTCTTGAAAGAGTTACCTATACTCATTGCTTCCATTTACTTATCTCCCATTCTCTCCTCTGCTTACTCTTATGTAACTTTTGCCCTGCTGAAGTATTCTTGCAAAAGGGTCATGACCAATACCTTGCCAAAGCCAAGAGTCATGTCTTCATTCTCATCTTACCTGACCTCACAATGTTATTTGACATGGTTGACTATTCCCGTTTTTTCAGCCTCCCATTTTTATTTTTAAAAACTTCACATCTACAGAAAAGTTGAAAGATGAGTACAGTGAGTATATGGAGACCCTTTACCTAGATTTCACCAATTGTTAACAGTTTCCCATATTTACTTTATTTGTATCTATTTATCTCTTTATACTCATATGTGTTTTTTTCTGAACTGTTAGGAAGTTAGTTGCAAACATTTTAATACTTTACCCTTAAATACTTGAATATGCATCTCCTAAAAAAGGGATGTTCTCCTACACAAGCACAATAAAATGACCACATCAAAGTTTAACATTGATATAATAGAGTTTAATATATAATCAATATTCAAATTTCAAAATTTGCCCCCAAAATATTCTTTATAGCTTTTGGGGGAAGGGATTCAACATCCAATCAGAGGTCATACATGGCATCTCCTTGTCACACCTCTTTAGTCTCCTTTCATGTAGAACAGCTCTTCTGCCCTTTTTAAAATTATTTTTCGTGACACATGCATTTTTTAGAAATCAGATTCATTGAGATATAATGTACATACAATAAAAAAATCACCAATTTTATGTGTACAATTTTATGAGTTTTGACAAGTGTAAACCGTTGTGAGACCACCACTTCATTCATGATAGCAGCATTCTCACTGCTTCAAGAAGTTTATTTGTCTTCTTTTAAAGTCAGTCCCCTCACATTCATTTTTGGTGTTCCCTGTGTTTTTAAACACTTTATTTTGTGAGCTTTTGTAATACAATGGCTGGTCTAGTTTTCCTGCTGCACCTCCTTCTTGGTTACTTTAGCCAGCTTCTCCTCCTCTGTAAGGACAGGAATGTTTGTTATATTTGCATTTACCATAACCCCAGTACCTAGAGCAAGCAGTGTCTGGCACAGGGTGTATTGCAAGATGTTCATCTCTGTTAATTTATGTAATGCTCAGCTGCCAGCTAAGTATTATCTTCATTTTATTTTATTTTATTTATTTATTTTTTATTATCTTCATTTTATAGATGAAGACATTAAAGGTCAAGGAAGTAATTTGTACCATTTATTCAACCATTATATAACAGAGAAGTAAGAGCTAAATACATTGTATAAAATATATTTTGATCAATTATTAATTAAATATTTCAATATTAAAGACAAATGTGTAAATATTAAAAATATGTGGACTCAAGAATTTAAGATATATTTTTATACTACTTGATCCCTGTTATAAAGGTTAAGCACATTCATTGAGCAATATAATTCAATATAATATAATATTTTGGATTTGATAGGCACATGTTTGTTGAACGACACAATAAGTAAGGTAAATGTTATTTGGTCATTACTTTGTGGTCACTTGAAAGACATTACTATTTTAACTCTTTGATTAAAAACAGTCAGCAAGGTTTTCACCGTGAGCAATATGAGGACTTGAGGAAGTTAATAAAATATATTTTCTACCATCTCTGAATTCAAAAGTTACATGTAACTTGAAACAGAAAAATGAGTTGTGGGTTTGATCCCTCTCTTTGACTTAAATGGAGCTTGTAGAATGTTGGAGTGAGTGTAGAGGGCATAAAGTTAAAGTTTATTGAGCAATTGGATTTTTTTGTATCCTGTATGTGGGGATTTGGGAATAGGAATTTGATTTTCCAATTTTAGCAAAATAAATTAGATTCTAGGTCAATGTTTTGCCTTAAGCTATAATGTATAATGATTCTACTTTGTGGTTTTGAGCTGTGGAAAAATGTCTATATAAGAAATAGCTAAAGAGAGTAGGATATGGATGTGAGTTTAATGCCATTTAGAAAATAATAGTCGCATCGTTCTGTGTTCTCCATGCCTTATTTAATTTTTGTAGTTTATTACTCTTCAATGAAGAGTAATAAACTTTATTATTTAATTTCCCTTGTTCTCGTAAGAGAGTTGAAAACAGGTTAGGCTGTAAGAAAGAAGGTCTTTGAAGAAGTCTTCACACTGAAGATTATTGAAGTAAAATGAAATTCTAGGCATACTGTATGCAGGTCAGGAAGCAACAGTTAGAACTGGACATGGAACAGTAGACTGGTTCCAAATAGGAAAAGGAGTACGTCAAGGCTGTATATTGTCACCCTGCTTATTTAACTTCTATGCAGAGTACATCATGAGAAACACTGGGCTGGAAGAAGCACAAGCTGGAATCAAAATTGCCGGGAGAAATATCAATAACCTCAGATGACACCACCCTTATGGTAGAAAGTGAAGAGGAACTAAAAAGCCTCTTGATGAAAGTGAAAGAGGAGAGTGAAAAAGTTAGCTTAAAGCTTAACATTCAGAAAACTAAGATCATGGCATCTGGTCCCATCACTTCATGGCAAATAGATGGGGAAATAGTGGAAATAGTGTCAGACTTTATTTTTTGGGGCTCCAAAATCACTGCAGATGGTGACTGCAGCCATGAAATTAAAAGATGCTTACTCCTTGGAAGGAAAGTTATGACCAACCTAGATAGCATATTGTAAAGCAGAGACAGTTTGCCAACAAAGGTCCGTCTAGTCAAGGCTATGGTTTTTCCAGTGGTCATGTATGGACGTGAGAGTTGGACTGTGAAGAAAGCTGAGCACCGAAGAATTGAAGCTTTTGAAGTGTGGTGTTGGAGAAGACTCTTGAGAGTCCCTTGGACTGCAAAGAGATCCAACCAGTCCATTCTAAAGGAGATCAGCCCTGGGATTTCTTTGGAAGGAATGATGCTAAAGCTGAAACTCTAATACTTTGGCCACCTCATGTGAAGAGTTGACTCATTGGAAAAGACTAATGCCGGGAGGGATTGGGGGCAGGAGGAAAAGGGGATGACAGAGGATGAGATGGCTGGATGGCATCACCGACTCAATGCACGTGAGTTTGGGTGAACTCTGGGAGTTGGTGATGGACATGGAGGCCTGGCGTGCTGCAATTCATGGGGTCGCAAAGAGTCAGACACGACTGAGCGACTGAACTGAACTGAACTGAGGCATACTTTTAAAAAAACTTAAAAAACAATGATTGCAGATGTATGGCAGGCCAGTTGGTGATGAATTAAAGGCTATTGCTATTTTTATTTTTTTTTTGTAAAAGGATTCTAGAAGGTCTTCTTGTACTATAAGTCAGCATTTCCTGCTTTTAAATTATTTCCACTCATGTTATAGTAAAACTGCTCATTTCCTTTCGTTCATTCTTGATACATAATTCAACAAAAAACATAGAAGAGTTTTTTTAATGGTAACTACTTTGTAGACGCCTTTCATCAGACATTGAACACAGCCATTAGCAGGTACATTTCACAGTTTGACCAGCACTTGTGTTGATTTGGTTTTACTGTCTTCCTTCCCTCTGTTAACCATGTGGCTCAGACAATGTGGTAAATGAGTAACGAAAATAAAACTGTAACTCTAATTCTACCCTGTCAGTATTAAGGGTTCAAGTAAGTGAACAAATGACTACAAGGCTAAACTGTAATTGTGTTTAATCTCAAAATAATTTTCATGTAAGGAAAATCTAGAAGTCACTACCAGTGGAACCCCTTTTGGTTGGAGAGACTATAACAGAAGGGCAGAAAGCAAACCAACCAAATAAATGGATTGGTTTTTATAATAACAGAATGTTGATACAACTGCTTTTGATGATTACTTTCATAGGAGTGTTATCTCAAAGAAAATATATTTGGAAACTGTCCTACTTTAGACTTGTTCTGCTCAAGCAGGCTGGTTGCCCAAGAGAGTTGTGCCTAAAAGTTGTGCATTTTCTTCTTATATATTCATTTCTCCTTAAATGTGTACAGGCTATCTATTTTTAAAAATATGTGAACAGTTTTGCATTATGATTGCAATTCATTCCATTTCAGATATAATTATATCTAATTGAGTAAATGGAGTCTTCTCTTGAAGCCATGTTTTTTTTTAATGCATGATCAAGTAGTTCCACTTTTGACTCACTATTAAAACCGGTAGTAAAATTCCCACTGAGAATTTCTACTGAAGAAAGGAGAAAAATCACACTATTCATCTGAAAAAATGATTTTTTTTTCTTTTGAAACAAAGTCAGAGATGTGTTAATTATGAATATAGTAATAACTGACAAGTAAAATGATGAGCATTAAGTCACATTTACTGTGCTAACTATGATAAGGAACACTTTCATAAAGACTGACTTTACATTCTGAGCTGCAGATTCAATTGGCAGTTTTCTAGTGAGAGGACATTCACCTAAGGAAGGCAGCTGTTCCTGCTAAGTCACTTCAGTCGTGTCCGACTCTGTGCGACCCCATAAACGGCAGCCCACCAGGCTCCACCATCCCTGGGATTCTCCAGGCAAGAACACTGAAGTGGGTTGCCATTTCCTTCTCCAATGCATGAAGAAAGTGAAAAGTGAAAGTGAAGTCGCTCAGTCGTGTCCAACTCTGCGACCCCATGGACTGCAGCCTACCAGGCTCCTCTGTCCATGGGATTTTCCAGGCAAGAGTCCTGGAGTGGGTGGCCATTGCTTTCTGTGACACAATTGTCTTTAGAATTTGGGTAAAATCTGACTGAATTTCTTAGGTCCCTTTATAGCTCATAGCTTCCACTGATGCTACCTTACTAAGTGGATCTAGACCCACAGTGATGGCACAGATAAGTTCTGAACCATTAATAATATGCTGATTGATTTTTTTAAAGGAGAGATCAATTAGGTACTGGTAGTTGTAAAGCTAATGCTATGGTATATGGCTGATTCATGTTGATGTTTGACAGAAAACAACAAAATTATGAAAGCAACTATCCTTCAATTAAAAAATAAATTTCAAAAGAAGGAAAAAAAAGAAAATTAGAAGAATATGATAAATGAGAAAATCTTTATGACTAACATAATTTGGTTCCTTGGGAGATAAAACTTGAACTGTAAATGGAAACTTAGAATATAAGGATGAGGAAAGTATAAGATATACAATTTTATCTTATACTCTCTATTATATTAAAATATTTTATATTATTATAAAATAATATAAAAATTGCTTTCAGCTACAAGTAACAGAACACGTAATTAAGCATGGGCTTAAATAAATTGGATTTTTTTCTTATGTATTGAAAAATCCACAGCAGTGAACCAGTCCAGTTGCTGGTGTTGATTCAGAAATTTAAGGGTGCTAGGACTAAGGTTCGGAGAAAGCAATGGCACCCCACTCCAGTGTTCTTGCCTGGAGAATCTCAGGGAGGGGGGAACCTGGTGGGCTGCAGTCCATGGGGTCGCTAAGAGTCGGACACGACTGAGCGACTTCACTTTCACTTTTCACTTTCATGCATTGGAGAAGGAAATGGCAACCCACTCCAGTGTTCTTGCCTGGAGAATCCCAGGGAGGGGGGAGCCTGGTGGGCTGCCATCTCTGGGGTCGCACAGAGTCGGACACGACTGAAGTGACTTAGCAGCAGCAGCAGCAGGACTAAGGTTGCTGCAGTTGTCTTGGCCTTTCCCAGATGATCTCAAAGCGGCTGTTGCAGCTCAAGCCGTCACGTCTGTATTTCAGACAGAAAAAAAGGAAGGCATGGTGTCTATCAGAAGACACATTTTCCAGAAATTTGTAGCAGACTTTATTTCTCACTGGATATGAACTGTGTCACATTCTTGTGCCTAGCTTCAAAGGAGGCTCAGAAGTATAATGTTTTAACTAGGTACACTGTGATCTGAAAAAAACAAAAAAAAGTGAACTTCTCTTAGTATGGAAATAATGGATATTGTGGACAAACCAGCATCTGCTTGCTGCGTGCTCCATCACGTGTTGGAACTGAGCAAGGTATCCAGGTAGTTTTTGTTGTTCATTTAGTCGTATCCGATTCTTTCCTTCACTGTCTCCCAGAGTTTGCTCAAATTCATATTGGTTGGGGGTTGGAAAAAGTTGGACACGACTTAGTGACTGAACAGCAAGCAACATGTCTGTTGTGTCGCTGATGCCATGCAACCATCTCATCCTCTGTCACCCCCTTCTCCTCCTGCCCTCAATCTTGCCCTGCATCAGGGTCCTTTCCAGTGAGTTGGCTCTTCACATCAGGTGGCCAGGAGAAGACAGTAAGGAGAGGGTTCGTGTTGAGGAGAGATGGGGAATAGGTGTTTATTGCATGGGGTGCAGTTATATATGATTTAGGTCGTTAATGAGTTAAGGAAGTGACTTTAAGCTATGATAATTTTAAAAACACTATAAAGGCTCTATTAAGAGACTGTTAATCTGGAGGAGGTCTGTAAATAGAAAGAAAAATAAGAGGGAAGCTGTGCTAGGAGCAAGGGTAGAGTACATTGAAGCTTCAGAGGAGATGAGCAAGGAGACACTGCAGCAGTCTTGGAATGAGATCATTAAAGGCCTGGAATGGAGAGAAAGGGAAAATGTCCAAAGAAGTTTCAAAGGAAAATCTATAGCACTTGGCAGCTAAAGGAGGAAGCAGTAAAAACTGATCCCATGACTTTGAAAAAGCTGTCGTATTACTGTATCCTGCCACCCTCATTTCCCTGCTTGTCTTTCTTCCCCATTTATTTCTTGAAGTCATCAGGGTATCTGTTTTTAATTCCTTCGAAACCACTAGGTTATCCCCACTTGGTATAGCCTGTTCTAAAGCCCCTTCTACAAAGTAAATCTGAAGATAGATTTTTAAAATAGAAATAAAATAGGATTTATGGTATGTCTGCCTTTCTGTACTTGGAATACTTATCACTTTGTGAAGAATGATCATTGCTTTGATAGTTTATTGGAAGTTGTACAAGTAAATCTTTTCCATGAAGCGTTTGTCCCTTTTGTATGTGATTTATTAATCAAACATTTAATCTGTTAGAACTTTCACTAGGCTTCAGAGATTTACATTAGACAAGTTTGCATTGTATTTTCTAGGATACTAGAGAACTTCCTTGACCCAAAGGAGCCAGTTCCCAAACCCACTGTACCTAACTGACCTTCAGTGCCCTGTTAGCTTCAGTGAGATCACTTTCACTCTTTCTCCCTGGGGCCAAAATCTGTTTCTACTCAAACAGATGGTTTAGCTTTCAGCTAATAAAAACTACAGATCAACATCTATTTAAGCCAACAAAATTGGTTTGAACCTCCTACTGACTGTCCAAAATTTGAAATATTTATTTATTTTATACATATTAAGCTCTTCAGAATGGATTTATCTTTGTACTGGAAAATTAAGAACCTTGTAGTATGTCAGAAGATTGAGCCATTTCACATAATCTCAAGTTTCTGTTTTTCAGAAGAACTGCTGAGCAAGTGCAGGTTCTCTGTGTGTTCTCCTTTGCAGTGATACCAATTGGCAACAGTAGAGACCATAACTTTCTCTGGAGTGTTACATAGTTCTTTCCATACTTGCATGGTAAATTCTTTGATATTTAAGATGTAAATTGAAGACAGGGTAATAGACTAGAATCATCTTAAGGATGTACATGTCAAAGACATTGTAGTTTTTGTTCACACTTGGACTTTTGGGGCTTCCCAGGTGGCTCAGTGGTAAAGAATCCACCTGCGAATGCAGGGGACACGGGTTCAATCCCTGGGTCAGGAAGATCCCCTGGAAGAGGAAATGGCAACCCACCCAAGTATTCTTGCTGGAGAATCCCGTGGCCAGAGGAGTCTGGCGGACTACATGACCCCATGGTGTTGCAGAGGGTTGGACACGATGAAGCACACATGCTTGGACTTTTACAAATAAAGGTTAGCAAGTCTGAAGAAATCTATGTTTCCTTTTTCTGAATTCAGAAAGTTGAAATTGAAAATATGGATACAGATACTAGCGTTCATTAGAGAGAACTTTTGCTTTGGGGATCTTGAGTACATCAAGCAGCAGTTGCCTTTGAACTCAACCAAATATCCATAGAGATATTTTCCTCCAGATTTATTACAGATTTTACAGAAACAAATGCATGCCTTAAACATATGATTTAGATTAAATAATGAGACAAATGAACTATAAAATAGTTTGTTGCTAGGAGCAGGGTTGCTGAGAAGGCCATATAGATAGCCTCTTTGAAGATATCTAAAGCCCATCTCTTTGTTTTCGTTCTGCTTACTATATAGAACAGATCTTGTGGCAAATGTGAACTACTTGGCATCACTGCAGTGTACATTAGGATGAAGAAAGACTCATTAATATTCATGTATTCAAGCCATAAAATATCAAGGTTTAAAAGGCTTTAGTACAAAGTCATACATACTAACTCCCTTCCAATATTTGGATTCCCTTCTGCAGTGCTTTGCTCAGTGGCCAACAAATTGAGAAATAGTCACCTCCAGGGATAAAGACTTACCTGCCTTAAATAGCTCTGGCTATTTCTGAATTGTTCTTCTGTCTCTTCCTTACTCTATCCATAAATCCATGGGATTATATATTAATATAAAATATTTTCTACAAGACTGACCTTTAGCTACTTATACACTGTGCACCTCTGTGTCTTCACACAGCAAGGCCTTCCAGTTTTCAGAAGCTATTCTTTTTGTGATGTGGGTTCAGGGTGTCTCAGTTCTGGTCATTCTCTTCTCAACGGGCTCTGTTTTTCCCTCCTTTAAGAGGCTGTGAATACTGAGCATAATGGAGTATTTCCAAACTCTATACAGTTCAGTTCAGTTGCTCAGTTGTGTCCGACTCTTTGTGACCCCATGAATTACAGCATGCCAGGTCTCCCTATCCATCACCAACTCCCGGAGTTTACCCAAACTCATGTCCATCGAGTCGGTGATGCCATCCAGCCATCTCATCCTCTGTCGTCCCCTTCTCCTCCTGCCCCCAATCCCTCCCAGCATCAGAGTCTTTTCCAATGAGTCAGCTTTTCGCATGAGGTGGCCAAAGTATTGGAGTTTAGCTTTAGCATCAGTCCTTCCAAAGAACACCCAGGACTGATCTCCTTTAGGATGGACTGGTTGGATCTCCTTGCAGTCCAAGGGACTCTCAAGAGTCTTATCCAGTCCCCAATTTCCAAATGTTTGACCTATCCATTTTTTTGGCTTCAAGATAGTGCAGAAGTGTTATGTATTCAATAGAAACTGTACTTCATATTTTGAAATTTGATTTTTTTCTCCCTAGGCTAGTGATATTAGTTATAGTACTCTAGTGATCCTGGGCAGCAGCAGCTCCCGGTCAGCCGTGTGATCACCAGGGTAAACAATGGATACCCTTACGACCAATCTGTACCCAAACAACCATTCTGCTTCTCACTTTCAGTACAGTATTCAGTAAATTACATGAGCTAGTCAACACTTTATTATGAAATAGGCTTTGTATTAGGTGATTTTGCCCAACTGTAGGCTAATACAAGTGTTTTGAGTACATTTTAAAACAACGGTGTTTTTGGCTGTGCTGGGTCTTTGCTGCTGTGCTCGACTTTCTCTGGTTGTGGAGAGCGAGGGCTGCTCTTCGTTGCGGTGTGCTGGCTTCTCGTTGCAGCTGGCTTCTCTTGTGGTGGAGCACGGATTCTAGAGTGTAGACTCCAGAGTGTGGACTCAGTAGTTGTGCTGCACGGGGTCAGTTCCTCCATGACATGTGGAATCTTCCCAGACCAGGGATCGAACCTGTCTCCTCTGCATTGCCAGGTGGATTCTTAACCACTGGAGCCCCAGGGCAGCCCCTGTGAGCACATTTAAGGTAAGCTAGGCTTGGGACTTCCCTGGTGGTCCAGCACCTAAGACTCCATATTCTCAATGCAGGGTCCTAGGCTTGATCCCTGGTCAGGAACTAGGTCTCACATGCTGCGACTAAGACCTGATGTGGCCAAATTAAGGTATACTGAGCTAAGGGCCTCCCTGGTACCTGCCAATGCAGGAGACGCAGGTGAGAACCCTGGGTGGGGAAGATCTCCTGGAGAAGGAAATGGCAACCCACCCCAGTATTCTTGCCTGGGAAATCCCATGGACAGAGGAGTCTGGCGGGCTACAACCCGTGGTTCTCAAAGAGTCGGACATGACTTAGTGACTAAACAGAAAAAGCTGGACTAAACGATGTCTGGTAGATGAGGTGTATTAAATTCATTTTGACTTACAATATTTTCAATTTATAGTGGGTTTATTGGAATGTAACTCCATTGTCAGTTGAGGAGGATCTATATAGTATATTCCCATTGGTGAAACCAAAGTGTGTTTTTTTTTTTCTATATCATACATTGTGCTTTCTGTCAAATATAGTTCATAACTTTTTTTGCATATATTGTTGCCAAAGTATGTCTCCGTTTTACTTGCTAATTTTGATTTTTGAACTAAAATTTAGGGCTGTGTTTTTATTTTGATTTCACACCTTTTGGGAAGAGTTTTTTCTTAAATTCTTTACTCAACAATCATTCAAGAAAATCTCTCCTAAAACCATAGAATAAGTTGGGGGTCCCTCCCCCACCTTGTCTGCCCAGAATACTCTGAACTCCCTTATTTTTATAACATTCACGTCATTTGTAATCAGTTGTTTACTGTCCAGCTTCCTTGTTACTTCCCCTCCCTTAGGTTAAGGACCCTTCACTTAGTATTTCTTGTTATTCCTAGTGCCTTACAAAAAATGTGCCGAACACATAGTAGGTGCTTAAAAGTTTTTGTCAAATTGAATTATAAATATATACAAGCCAGACGCTTGTATAGAAGTATCTATGTCCAAGAAAAATATATAATTAATTAAATACACACACACACACACACACACACACAGAGTAATACTTAAACTGAATCTTGAAGGATAAGTAGTGTTGGCCAAATGGATGAGATATTCTAGGCAGAGGAAACAGTGTAATAGTGATATCAGAAAAAGAAAAATCCTTAGCCCACTTTGGGTATTGAAGTAGAGTTAAAGTGCTTAAGTACTGAGGTGCAGAAGAAGCTAGAGAGAAAACAGAAGCCAGTTTGTGAAGGCCTTCTATAACAAGGTATGGAGTTTTGAATGTTCTAATAGTAATAGGGAGCTGCTAAAATTTTTTAAGCAATAGAGAGGCACAAATAAACTTGCATTTCAAATATCTCACTTACAGCCATGTAAAGGATGAATATTACAGAGGCTGATGCTTTTACAGGGACAACAGTTAGGAAGTTATAATCATCTAGGCAAGAAGAAGAAATCACAGGTACTTCATATTAGAAAAGGATGATAAATAGGTATTTGTTGTGTATAATCTGCAAACCTAGCAGTTTGAAAAAGCAAACATTGATTAGCTCACAGTTTCTGAAGGTCAGGAATCTGGGAACAGCTTAGCAGAGTGGTTCTGGCCTCAGATCTCTCCTGAGGTTGTAGTAAGCTGTTGGTGAAGATGAAGACTTGATCAGGGCTGAAGGGTATGCTCCCAAACTCACTCACTGTTGGTAGGAGGTGTCAGCTTCTCACTGTGAGGGCCTCTCCCTGGGGCTTCCCTCAGGGTAAGTAAGCCACAAGAGTGAGAAAGTGAGCACGTGGGAGAGCTCCCAGGAGAGCAGTCAGTCTTTTAAACCTAAGCATTGGAGCCCCATCCGTTCTGCTGCATGCTAACCCTGGTTCCTTCTAGCAGGGAAGTACACAAGGGTATGAACACCGGGAAGTGGGGTTCCTTGGGGAACTTACTGAAGCTGCTTACCACACTGACGTACGACAGTGTAAGCCTAGAAGTTAGGAGTATTTTAATGGTTTATGGAGATAAGAGGACATAACACCTCACATAGAAACTATCCTGTTTAGTCATTCCTCCCAGCTTCATACTGCCTAGAGCAGTAAAGGAAGCATTTGCTTGACTGAAATATAAGAGAGGACCCCATTATACATGTTAAATAATGGTTACTTTGCAATAATTGGTTTTATACTATAAGATGTAATAATCTGGTTCCATATTGGGTTTACAGTGTCATAATTGCAGTTCAGATTTATAGATATTCCATACATACCACTATGCTAAGTAACGTACAGTTTCTCTCAAAGACCTGATTTATGCCTCCAGAGAACCAATGATCTTACTGGGAAGCAGGACATAATGTAGATCATAGGGAATTTAGGCACTGGAAGAAAACTTAGTGATAGTTTAGTATAACAGCTTTATGATAGAGGTAAGAAAATAGGTTGAGGGAGGCAAACGGCTGACCCAACCCAGCTATTAATGGAGCTGTGACCAGGCCCAGATCTTCACATCCCCAGACACAGAACTTTAGTTAAATGTGAAAGGTTATTTGTTTATATTTATTTGATAAACCATTTTATATTAGAAGCAAAATGACTTAGTATTTGACATGGGGAGAAGTGAGACATAAACGTCTTAGAAAACCTTTTTGTCTTCTCTTAAAACACCAACTCACTTTGTCACTGGTTATTGTACGACTTTGAACTGAATTGTAGTGCGTTAGTAAACCCAGAGAAAAGAATTAGCAGTGTCACATACCTTACAGTTTTTTGAAGCAGCGACCTCCCTAGTTGATAGCGAGATATTTACATAAATTTTCCCGTATTAAAATGATAATCATGGCTTCCCTGGTGGCTCAGTTGGTAAAGAATCCGCCTGCAATGCAGGAGATCCAGGCTCGATTCCTGGGTGGGAAAGATCCCCTAGAGAAGGGAAATGGCAACCCAATCCAGTATTCTTGCCTGGAAAATCCCATGGACAGAGGAGCCTGGTGGGCTACAGTCCATGGGGTCTCAAAGAGTCGGACATGACTTAGTGACTAAACCATCACCAAAATGATAAAATCCAGGGTTAAACAAAGAATTATGTTATGAATAATGAATAAAAATAGTAAGTATGAACTATACTGTTAGAATAATGAGAGGATAAAAATAAAGTTAAGCATTTACAAGATTTATTCAGCATGTATCATAGCTTAAAATATATTTTGGAATTTTTTTCCCCCAAACAAAATGCTTTTGACATAGATTTGCCTGTGCTACTAAATAGTTGCAAATTCAGGTTTAGTTCCTTTTTTTGAGTTTTGTTCTTGTTGTCACTAAGTCACATCTGCCTCTGCGTTCCCATGGACTGCAGCTTGCCAGGCCTCCCTGTCCTTTACTATCTCCTGGAGTTTGCTCAAATCCACGTCCTTTGCGTCGGTGATGCTATCTAACGATTTCATCCTCTGCTGTCCCCTTCTCCTTTTGCCTTTTTTTGAGTGCCCACCATGTATATTAAGCATATTTCTGGGTTCTTTAAAATATATAATTGCATTTGGTCCTCACACAGTCTCCATGGTATAATTTTATCCCAGTGTACGGCTGAAATGGCTGAGAAGTTGGAAGAATCATAACTGAATTTTCTGAATAGTCCTTGCAGTCACTTTCCTTTACCCAAAGCTCCTATTTAAATAGTTGGTGACTGAGTGGAAGCAGTATAACTAAATGCCAGTTTATGTTACCATAATTTCAGAGTAGCAGCTATGGTGTTTATGTTCCAGGCATCTATAAATATTTTATATTAAGCACATAATTTGGTAGGATGGCCAACAAAATGATGAAGTACTTATGTTCATAGTAAGATAGACATGCTCACATGTTCCCTGGAATTTCCATGATAAGACAGAAAGATTTTCTTACCAGTATACTAAAATGTGAAGAAACAAATGGAGTAACTGTAAGCTGCAGCTTTCTTGGCATCACGTGTTTACCCAATTAAAGGACTTTAAAATAAATTCATTCCATCCAAATTTAGCAAACATGGATTTCAAAATTTGCTTGCTTTTTCCTTGGGATTTAAATATACAATTTTTTTTTTTTTTTACATTTTCTAGTAAATAAATATTAATCATTTCCCTAACCTAGCCTGTCCCAGACCAACAGATCAGTTCTACATGCAAAATAAAGCATGTCATTTTATAGCAAAAATAAACGAAACTGTCCTCTCACTAAGGAATTTACTGTCTGCGTTTCTCTAGAAACATGTATCTTCCCAGGAAAATGGGCTTGCCAAAATTTAGATAGTTTGAAAGTTCCATTAGAGAAACTAGGCTATGAACATAAAAAACTTCTGCCCCCGCCTCTGGGTTTGGTTAGTTGTTCTGTCCTCACACATTCTGGTAAATGTACTTTCCTGTTGGTGCTATCTTTTCCCTTTTATCCCTGGAAGCTTCATTAATAAGTATTACCTTTGTAAATAAAATAGCCAATTTAATTCTACATTTGTTAGGAATCTACTAAATGCTGGACATTATCTTACAAGCTGAGAAATACTATTTAATATGAAAACTACATATAGAACCAGCTTGAGATAAACACAATATAGAAGAGCTTTTTTTCCTTTCTTTCTTTTTCTGTATTCCTTTCTTTTTTTTTTCTTTTACTTATAGCTGCTTGTATTAATACTTCTTGGTTTCAAGTAACAGAGACTAACTCTGGGTGACTTAAGCAGTTTTCTAGGAAAGCCAGAGAGTCACACTTGGAGGTCCCTTAAAGAAGAACAAAGCCCCAAATTCCACACCACAGCTGGTCATAGAGCATAGCTTGCACCACTGAGATCACTGATTCCTAACTCTGCTTCCAGAACCAGTGCCATGGCTGGCTCTTGAAATTAGATGCTACTGCTTCCAGGGCCACCTCCCTGTCCAGGAGAGTCTTACTAGCCACAGCTTCTTTGTAGTCTAGAGCAGGTGCATCTTGTAAGGCAATGCCTAAGTCACGTGTCTGTACCCTAGTTATAAGGAAACCTGGGAGATTAAGTATCTGGTACCGTATTGAGAAAACCTGTGGTTCTCCTTTCCTGTGTCTTTCTCCTTTAATCCTCACAAAGATACGAACAACTGTTCTGGTCACCGGATGTGTGGGGTTTCCCCCCGTACCAGGGATTCTCCACAATGCCAGCTCGGAGTCCTACCGTCTAACTCAGTTCTGACGCTGTCCACTTGGATCTGTGTCACATCCCGCACGACTGCTCCCACCCAACTTCAGATGCCAGTTGCAAGTAGTCAGCACCCCAGGTTACCTGCAACTTCATCCAACTTGGACAGAAATTAGTGGTTTACGTGACCCCTTTCTTGGGTTCAGTTAACTTGCTAGAGTGGCTCACAGAACTCAGGGAAACACTTATGTTTAGCAGTTTATTAAAGGATGTGATAAAGGACACAGATGAACAGCTAGATGAAGAGCTCCATAGGAAGAGGTCCAGGAGTAACCCAAGCACTGGAGCTTCTGTTCCCTTGAAATTGGGATGCATCATCCTCCCGGATGTGTTCTTCAACCTGGAAGCCTTCCAGATCCCATATTATTGGGGGTTTTATGGAGGCTTCATCACATAGGCAGGATGGTCAGTCATTAACTCCATTTTCAGCAGGGCCAGGGCTGAAAATTCCAAACTTCTCATCATGGCTTGGTCTTTTCAGTGATCAGCCATAATCCAGGAGACCATCCAGAGTGGCCTCATTAGGAGAAGACATTCCTGTCACCCAGCACAAAGGTTTCAGGAGTCTTGTATCAGGAACCATGGTGAAAGGTCAAATGTTAGAACAAAACATGCTCCCAGTGCTCTTATCAAAGAAATTCCAAGAGTTTTAGGAACTCTATGCCAGGAACCAGGGGCAGAGGCCAATATATAATTCCTGCTATCTCACAAGAACTTAAATTATATAGTGGGACGTAAGCTCTACCTCTTAAGATAGGAGATTCTCTAAATCTATAACAGTAGATGCCAAGTGCCTAAAAACTTATTTCAACTACATTTTAGATAATCAGAGAAGGTTAAACACAGAAAGTGAGAAGAAAGAAACCACAACCAAAGGAGAAAGATAGTGAGTTTTGGCTTTAGTTCATATCGTTAAACTAAAAAAAAACTGCTTTCCTAAACCATTTGATAAAACTCATTTAATAGAAGTCTCGGTGATAACTGATATTCTCAGAAGTTAACAAGGTCTTAAAGAATGGATAATAACTCTACTTGGAGTCCATTATCTCTACACAGATACAGGAACTGTTGTCTCTTTTTAAAGGTTTAGTCTCAGCACAAGACCCAGGAAAACAACCTACACTTTAGGTTCTCACTCCGCTCAACCCTTAACCAGGTGTTCAATTTAATGCCCTCATCTATAACGTGAGAAGGCTGAGGTAGCTGATCTTTAAAGGAAGGTCTGCCTAAATGGATTGTGTGTTTTAGAGGGCAAATAAACCATGAGCTTATTTTTTGGTGGCAGTAAATTTCCATGAAATCACATAATTAAATCCTCAATTCCTGCTTAGTTTTTTATTTTTTTAAGACAATGCTATTTTCCCACACAATACAGCTTAGTCATTCAAGATGCAGCAGGGGAAATTCTCATTGAATTTTTTGGTTTTTTATTTATTTATTTTTGGCTTCTATTTTTATAAGAGCCTTTCTAGTTTCCTAGTTTCATATTATTTCTCAAGTAGATTTTAATTCATAGCATGCCTGATTTAACATTTGAAGATTCAAACTGCATTTATGATAATGAATTAGAATACTACCATGTTCTTTAAAAAACGGGTTTATCTCCATACAAAATACAAGATTCTTCACATTTATTGTAATGTGGAGGATTTTGGAGACATTTTACATCCACTGGTCAACTATTTTCCTTTTTTGATTCAGTTGATTCAGCGATAGAGATGGTAGCAAATTGTACATTTAAAAATTGAATAAATGTCTAAGTTTTCCACTGAAAACCTGTACTTTTGTGTTCCCACCAATTGTGTACGAGGTTTCCATTTGGTGCACGTTATTAATGGCACTTACTGTTGTCTGTTTTAGAATATCTATTTATTTCAGTAGTTGGCTGGGTCAGGTTTTAGTTGCAGCACACGGGGTCCTCATGGAGCCGTGTGTGATCGTCACTGTGGCGCATCGACTCTAGTTGCAGCGTGCAGGCTTGGTCCCTCAGAGCCGTTTGGGATCCCAGGTCCCCTACAGCCATCCTAGTGTGTGTGGAATGGTATGTTAATTGTGGTTTGGATTTACATTTTACCAATGGCTAATAATGTTGACCATCTTCTCATGTGTTTATTGGCCATTTGTATATCTTCTTTGAAGAACTATCTCATCAGATCATTTGCCTGTTTTTAATTTGATTATTTGTCTTTTTTATTATTGGGTAGTAAGGGTTCATTTTATGTTCTAGATACAAGTCCCAGTCCCTTATCAGGTACATGATTTACAAGTATTTTCACTCATTCTCTGGGTTTGTCTTCTCGCTTTCTTGAACAAGCCTTTATTTATTTTTGGCTGTGCTGAGTCTTCCTCATTGCTGCACATGGGCTTCCTCTAGTTGTGCTGAGCAGGGGCTACTCTTTGTTGCGATGCACAGGCTTCTCGGTGCAGTGTTGGCTTTTATTGTTGTGGAGCACAGGCTCTAGGCATGCAGGCTTCGGGAGCTGCAACGCACAGGCCTGGTAGCTGTGGCTTGTGGGCTCTAGAGGACAGGCTCAATAGTTATGGCACATGGGCTTAGTTATACCACAGCATATGGAATCTTCCCAGACCAGGGATCAAATCTGTGTCCTCTGCATTGGCAGGTGGGTTCTTATCCACTGTACTACCCAGGACATCCAAGCCTTATTCTTAGCTCTGGTTAAAGTTTGGTTTCCTGAACTTCCTGCTAATTTTTTTTAAAATGTCTCATGTGAAGTAACCTGAAAATTTGTGATTTATAATTTTTTAAGACTATAACAGAAAACAGTAATTGTTATAGGAACTAAATCTCTTTGGTTGTTAACCATGTACCAAGCATTGCTCTGAGTGCTTTACAACCCTAAAGTGTAGGTTTCTTATTATTTTTATTACATGGATGAAGAAACAGGCATGAAGAGGCTGACTTGTTAATAAGCACTGATGCCAGGGCTTTCAAGTTGCAGTGCGAGTACAAGTTATTGTGTCTTTATGTCCCGCTGCCATTCTTTTAAAAACAAAATTATTTTACAATTTCATTTTTCATCTGATAACAGTCTCTAGATTTTTCTCAGGCATATTAGAACCCAGTCTTTAACTTCTAATTTTAGATTTCTGTCTCTTTGAAACTGCAGTTTCTTAGTTTCTGATCAGATTTTTTCATTAATATATAACCTTTGGATTTTTTGGCTATCCCCTCCAAATTAGCCCGTTTAAACTAATTCTAATATTAAAAAATACTAAAAGGCAAACTTGCTATTACAAAGTGATTAAATATGTATGTCAGACATTTTAAATGTCTTTTGGATTAGCCACTGTTAAAAATGTAACTGATCTACATCTCCATTAAAATGATAAGTAGTTCGGTATATTAGTTATGTATTGTTGTGTTACAGAGTATCCCAAAAGTTAGTGACTTAAAACATTTCACAGTTTCTGTGGGTTAGGAGTCTAGGGGTAGCTCAGTTGGGTGCCTCTGGTTTAAGGCCTCTCATGAGGTTGCAGTCCAGCTCTCAGCTAGGGCTGCAGCCTCTTAAGGCTCAGCTTAGGGAGGATCCATGTCCAAGTTTACTCACATGGTTGTTGGTAGGATTCAGTTCCTTGTGAGCTGTTGGACTGAGAGCTGCATTTCTTACTGGTTATTGGCCTGAGGCCTCCCGCAGTTACTTGCCACATGAGCCTCTCTGTTAGACAGCTCATAACACAGCATCTGACTTATCTCAGAATGAGTAAATAAGAGAATGCTCAAGGTGGATGCCACAGTGTTGTTGTAATACCCCATCACTTTTACCATATTCTGTTTGTTAGAAGCTAATTATTAAATACAGCCCCCACTCAACAGGAGGGAGCACCAGGGATATGAACACTAGGAAGTGGGGCTCACTGGAGGTGCTGGTAGAGGCTGCCTGTCACATTCAGTGAATCTGTTGTCCAGTCATGGAGTACCCAAAAGTCATAGTGTCTTTAGGTAGAGCATTGACATATGCGATTCTGTCACGCAAACAAGTGATCATTTTATTTCCAAAACATATGTATAATAAGCAGGTCTCTCCATCCTAAATTATGTGTATATGTGCATAATATTTTAAAGCATCTGAATTGTGAATATCCACTGTTATTAATCCATTTTATCAAGAGATAATGTTAAAGTTCTAAGACACAATTAGAAATTTGTATGTGTAACTTCATTTTTTCCATTGACTTAGAAAGATTGACATTATTCAGTTTTAGTAATAGAAAACTTTGGCCCATGTAAAAGATTATTTTAATTTAAACATGCTCAACATGCAGAAGAATATTTCTCTTTCTTTTAAATCATGCTGTGAGTTTCAATTCTAATTTAACAAAATAAGTAGTTCTGAATAGATTTTAATAATTAATTTGTTCAACAGGCAGAGCTTATTAAGTTACTCACGTAACTCATCATGAGTTAAACCTGTAATAAAGTCCACACTCCTCACTTTGGCCTCCATAACTCAACTGATCTCTGTCCGTCTCTCCAGCTTCATTTTCTCTGTCACCACCGGTCCTATTCTTGTTCATTCCACTCCAGCACACAGTCCTTGCTCGTCTTCAGCCTTAGTGATTGTTTATGCTTCAGGCTTTTCCATCTTCTGGAAGCCTCTTAACCTCACATCATCACATGGTTCACTCCTCCTCTTCATTCACTTCTCCATTCCAGCATCACTACCATAAAGAGGCAGTCATGTAACGCCTTTCACAGTATCATAGAGACCATCAAGGCCAGGGACATGATGAAAGTGAAGAAAGATTAATCTCCTGACAGTGTACATGATGACTTATATGTAGACAGAGGCTGGATTAGACATGATCAGGTGCCACAGCTAGGAACTTTTGTATTCATTCAGGCGTGAATTGATAATGATCTGACCTGGAGGAAAGGTGAGGACTATGTGCTTGTAAGCAGAACACAAGACTTTATAGAAGATGGCATGTTATTTGCCAAAACCACATCATTTTTTTCTTGACCATTTTATTGACTTCACTTCCCTCATAAACACAAGTGTCATGTTGAAGAATAGTGGGATCTCCATTCCATGGTTACTCCATGATCATATCTGTTCAACACAGGGGAAATCTCTCTCTATGAGCTTAAATGGAAGACTTCTGCTATTAGCCTTTTGGTTTACCTAACTATTATAAGGATTGAGTCAGTCTTCTCTGAGCTGGCAATCCAATCCAGTTGTCTTTGTATGTTCAGTGAGATTACAGACCACTCTTCCTGCTTCTACACTTGCGAAGTATCACAGATTTTTCAAAACTCGGGTCAAGTACTCAGTGCTACTGTGGTGATTTTGGCTCGCTCCCTTGCCTGTCCCTATAACCTACTAAGGTATTCTTTTAGACAATTTTTGTTGCACTAATTTTGATTTCTTATCTTCTGGAATATATGTGAGGAATTTCTTTATATATATATTTTTCCCTTACTCATCTGTGCTAAGGATGTTTTAGAGACCACAGGGATATTGTAGGTGAGTGGGTCAACCTGATAAAGAATCTTCCAGTCCTCTAAATGGATGAATTTGGCAGTCTCAGCTTTAATTCAGTTGATCCTATCATGAAAATAAATCAAAGACTAGAAAGTTAGTGAATGCAGTTTTTAAAAAAGGAACTTAGTGAAAACTTGATTGAGGCCAGCTTTTGTGCTGTAACTTCCCTGACAAGTTCATGGTCATCTTTGTGATTACCTGTGAGAATATGATATCAGTTATTATCATCATATAGGAAAGCAAAGGTTTCTTTTTAATACAGGCCACTATATTAGTGGCTTCCCTGGTGGCTCAGATGGTAAAAGAATCTGCCTGCAATGCAGGAGATGTGGGTTGGATCTGTGGGTTGAATCCTTGGGTTGGGAAGATCCCCTGTAGAAAGGAAGGCTATCCACTCCGGTGTTCTTGCCTGGACATGGACAGAGGAGCCTGGCAGGCTACAGTCCAGGGGGTCACAAAGAGTGGGACACAACTGAGCAACTGACACTTTCACTTTACTTATATTAGGGAGTAGCATGGATGCTAGTGCAAAGATAATACAATGGTAGGAGAGTCACCTGAAAACTCTGTGAAACAATATATAGAGAGACAGCTGGAAAACTAAGCACCAACTGAGCCAGGGGGTAAGTGCCAGTGGCTAATTGTTGTTTAGTCACTAAGTCATGTCCAACTCTTAACAGAGTTGTTCTGTGAAGAAAAATTTTAATCAGGACACAGTGTTTGAAGCCACACACGTCCTTTTAATGAGGAGAACTTTGCCTGCCCCCATACAAAGCAAAAGCTCCATCCGTGCAAGTGCGTCTGTTTCACATGAGGACGCCTTGGGATCTGAGCCCAGCCTGGTGAGCCACCCAGCAGCGAGACCAGCTTCAGCCCGGGGGGAGCTTCACAAATGGCCTGTGGAAACCAGATCTTCCTCTGGTTTGTCATGTCAGTAGACTGTTGCTGCCTTCCTTCCTACTCCTTTAGCCTCTAGAGCCACTTGACAACCCAAAACATGATAAAGAAAAGTTTGAAAAAAAATAAGAAGTGCCAAAAAAGTAGCAGGAAATTCTTTATCAGGAATGAAACCCATTCAGGTAGGAGGAGCTCGGATAGAGGAAGGAGTGAGTTGTTCAGAGTGCCACACATCTGTGGGCCGTTGTTCCCGAGATGCTTTTGGTTCCCAGTGGTGTTAGCAGAGCCTCTTCCCAATGCACCAGGTACCTCCCCAGAGGCCTTTCAAAGAGAATGTATGGCCAACAGCCTCTATGTAAAGGCCCATAACTCTCGAGAGTGTGATTTTTTTCATAGGAGTTGTGATTTGGTGTTTCCTTTTCTTCTAAGTTCCCTTCTAATTGTTTTTCTTCTGGTTCTTAAGCTCAGTGATTTATTTTTTCCCCTGAATTTTTCATATGCTTGTGGAAAGAACAAATGTGTTTCCATGGCACTTAGCATGTTTTAAACACTTTGTTTTCCAGGGAATAAGCACATTCTACCACTGACAGCATTAGAACTAAGGTAACCCATGCTTCCCTTGGGGCAGGGCAAGAGTCTTGACTAGCTCTCACATTCTCCGTTTGTTCCTGGGGCATCATCACCCACTGTGTTAACCACTGTCAGGAAGTTTCCTTCCAGAAATAGCAATACTTATGTCTCTACCCTCATTCCAGTTGACCTTCCATGATAGCTGGAGAGAATCTGACTTAACAGAGAAATATGATGCACACAATTACTAAAAAAAGGTGCAGATGTCAGTGTTATGTGGCAGCCTGGGTGGGAGGGCAGTTTGGGGGAGAATGGATACATGTATATGTATGTGTGTGTGATTGGCGCAGTTGTGTCCGACTCTCTGTGGCCCCACGGGCCATAGCCTGCCAGGCTTCTCTGTCCCTGGTATTCTCCAGGCAAAAATACTGGATGTGTTGCCATTCCCTTCTCCAGTGTATAATGTATGGCTGAGCCCTTTGCTGTCTACCTGAAACTATCAAAACATTGTTAATCATCTATACTCCAATATAAAATAAGTGTTTTTTTAAGAAAGAGAGATGCAAATGGGTTTCAATAATTGGTAATCACAGAGCTCTTTGGATTAACAGGTACTTAACTAGGCAGAGTGTTTTCTTATTCCATATTAGTTTTAACATACACTATTGAAAAAGACTACACACAGTTGAAAATATCCAGAGAGAGACATGCATAGAAGCATGGGCTTTTGAAACAGATGGACATAGGTGTGAATCTCAGCTCTTCCCTAACTATATGATTTGTTCACTTTGCTCTGAGTGGAAATTTCCTCATATGTGTGCATGCATGCATGTGTGCTCAGCCATGTATGACTCTTTTGCAACCCCACGGACTGTAGCCCACCAGGCTCCTCTGTCCATGGAATTTTCCAGGCAAAAATAGTGGAGTGGGTTGCTATTTCCTCTCCATCAGGGGATCTTCCCGACCCAGGGATCAGAGCCACACTTCTTGCGTCTCCTACATTCCAGGAGGATTCTTTACCAGCTGAGCCACCAGGGAAGCCTTTCCTCATATGAGGTTGTAGTAAAGAGGGACTTAATATATTGTATAAATTGCCAATAATATATCTAGCATATGAAAGCATTTATAATAGAGTCTCAGAAAATGGTGACAGTGCTCCAATATTTCTCATAAAAGGGCATTGATTACCTCCAGAGACAGTTCATTCTCTTTTCAGACAGCTATAAATGTCAGAAATTTCTTTTTATATTGCTTCAGAATCTCTGCCTTTCGATTACTGGTTCTAATTCAGTATCCTTGGGCCTTGGAGAAGACACGTAATCCTTTTCCTACATGGTCAGCTTCAAGGTCTTTGAAAATGGCTGCTTTGAACTCCTGGGTTCAAGCCAATACAGAATGGGACAAAGCATTGCAAATGTGCTCTGATCAACAGGTAAAGAGTAGAACTCTCATTTTGGGGGTTGTATTCTCAACACAACCTTAGTTGGCATGAGTTGTTTCACCTTTGATTTATCAGACTTGTATACTTGATTAAGACCTCTGTATATTTTTCAAACATGTCTCTAGTCTACTCTATCTCCCTCATCATGTATTTGTGTAGAATTTTACGTTTCGACTTAATTTCAGCTTGTTAGAGTTTGCTCATGTTTCTTCTAGCCTGTCAGGTTGTTTGGGGGTTCTCTTATGACAGTGAGTGACTTAGCCATGCACTTCCCTCATTATATATTCAGTATCTACACTTGCATAATGTACCTCTAACTTCAGCCTAGCCAGATTCATTTATCCAACTGCCTCTTTAATATCTCCACTTAGATGAGGCAGCTCACACTTAACCAGACCTCCTCATTTCCACCCCCAACCTTCTCTTCTCATAGTCTTCCCATCTCAGTTGATGGCATATCCAGCCTTCAGTTTGCACAGCCTTGGAGTCATCCTTGGCTCCTTTCTTTTTTCTTCCACACCCCACATCTAATCCCTCAACTAATTCTGCTGACTTGACTTCAGCGCATATCCTGAATCAAACCTCTTCTACATCTCAGCTCCTTGCCCTGCTGCTCTGAACCAGACCTCAGTAGAGCCTTGAATGGACTCCTGTTATTTTCTGTTTTTACCCTTGCCTTCTTTCGTCTCTCTCCAACACTACAGCTGGAGGGATCCTGTTAAAACATAAATTAGGTCATGTCACTCCTCTGTGCAAAATAATCACTTTCCATTTCACTCAGAGTAAAAGCTAGAGCCCTGCAAACTGCCTGCACAGCCTTGCATGATTCTCGCCACACACACAGACGCGCTGCATTTCTGACCTCACTTTCCACTCCTCTGCCCTCTCCTCTCCTCTCCATGCAGTGTCCTCCTTGTTGTTCCCGGGACATGCCAAGTGTCCTCTACCCAGAGTGCACTTTCTTTCACTGTCTGGGAATCTTCCCTATGAAATCTCCACATGTCATTTTTTGTTTGGTTGGTTAAGGTATTGTATGAGAACCTATGCACTAACAGAAGTTATGACTAATGGCAGTTGTAGGTTTGACTTCTGAACTCACATAAATGAATATTTTGAAATTACATCTAAAGAAATAATTGCCTCTGTATACCAAATATTTTGTGCGAACAGTTAGATTCCTCCCCCAACTCCTCTCCTACTAAATGTTAATGATTTTCACATACTTGAGATTTCCCTGTGAATCTGAGAGAACATAAGAAGAGCATTAGGATTTTCAAGGAAATGGTCAGATTTCTCCAATGGAAAAAGTACACCAAACTTTTTAATTCATTGGTACCAAAAATATAAGGTATATTTTAAAAGTTTGTAGAAGAAAGTTTAGTCAGACTATCAAGTTGTGGGGTTTTTTAAATTATAGGCACTGATTTATAAATGAGAAAGAGTCCCATTAATCACCCTATTTGCATTTGTAGTATAGCGACAGCATTTGTGCTGTTAACGTGATTCATTAAGGGTCTCAAGTTTAACAGCTTGAGCTGTCATTCCTGTAAGGAGGTGAGTTTTCAAAGAAAGAATTACTCCTTTATAAAAATGTAAGTATTTCATGCTGCATTTCAGAGCTCTTGCTTTTTAGTACTTGTCATTAATAATGACAAGTTTAATTAAATTTTAAACTTCTCATTACAGTAGGTTTGATAATGATAGTAGGGCTCACTTAGAAAAAAATATTCCCTGATCCTTCATTTCCTCTCCAGTTATCTCCCATTTCACTATCGCCCTCTTTAGCAGAAATCACTGAAAGACTCATCTGTACTTGGTGCTTCCTCCTTCTCTGCTCCTATTTATTCTTTAACCCACTCCAAGTAGTCTTTCAGCTCATCACTCGACTGAAACTTCTTGTCAAAGCTGCCTTCACCTTCATTCTTTCAAATTCTCTTCTCTGTTTTTATCATTCCCAGCAGCATTTGGCACTACTTTGAAACACTTTATCTAGTTGTTTTCCACTATGACCTTTCTGTTATGTCTCATTTTGTTCTTCATCTTATTTCACTAGTGGCTGTTTTTCGGTCTCATCTAGGGACTCTTTCTTTCTCCTCTCGCAAACCCTAAACATTGAAATATCCCAGGGCTTAGACCTTACCCCTGGTCTTACCTCGGTGATTCTCACTTAATCCCATGGTATCTAAATTACAACATCCCTTTCCTGTAAAAGTGAGGGTAGATGATCCCACTGCTATGATAGCTTGTTAGTGTTGGAGATCCAGACTCTTTCTTTCCTGCTGTTTTCAACACGCTGCCTCCATTTTCTGGTCCCAGATGGCTGCTCCAGCCTCTGGATCAATCACATCTGTGTTCTAGCTGGCAGGAAGAAGAAAATAGGAAGTGAAGGACATATCCCCACCCTTGAGGACACTTTACAGTATTTCTTCTCCTTTCATTCCACTGGGCAGAACTGAGTCACATGACAGCTTTCTGAATGGCCTCCAGGAAATGTAGTCTTTAGTCAGGTAGCCTGGGACTACAGGTAAAAGTTGGCAGTTCTTTTACTAGAGGAAAAAGAGGATAATTGAGTTTGGTGAACGGAGCAATTTCCACAACACATGGCTTCAGGTATTAAATAGGTGCGGATGTCTCCCAGTTTTGAGTCTCTAGCCTTGACCTATGCCCCGCATTCCAGATTCTTTACCCAGCTACATTTCCAACATCTCCAAACATTCCCATGTCCAAAACTGAACTCTTTACTTTTCTTCCCAACCCCCTTCCTCATCTTAGTTATCCCAGCTGCTCATGCCAGAAAAATAGGAAACCTTGGTTCCTCTCTTTTTCTCTTATGCAACATACAATCCATCTGTAAGTCCTATTAATTTTACCTTCAAAATAACACTGAGCCCTACAACTTCTCCTCATCTCCCTTTCATTGCTCTGATCACTGCTCTGATCTATCCACCATTATCTCAGCAGGACAACTGTAATTCTCCCTAACTAGTCGTGTCTCATTCTACTTTTTCACACAGCAGCTGGAGTGATGTGATTTTTTTTTTTAATGTAAATCAAATCATATCCCTGTCTTGTTCAAAATCTTGCAATGGCATCTTGTCACACTTAGAAAAAATTCCAAATCCCTTATCATAGCTTACCAAATGGTACATGATTTGATCCCTACCTCCTCCTTTGATTTTATTTTCCTTCCTCATTCACCCCACCTCAGCCTCCCTGGCCGTCTTGGGTTTTCTGGAACATGTAAGCTCATTTCTTCTTCACTCCTTTACACATACTGGTCCCTCTGCCTAGAAAACTCTTCTGTCTGGTCCTTCCTTGGCTCTCTCCTTCCTATCACTTAGATCTTAGCCAAAAGAGGACATCTTCAGAAAGCCTTTCTCAAATGCTACTACTGTTGAATGTAGGGTATTCCCTCCTCTCCCCGCCTCCCTCCCTCCCTGTCTTCTGCTCTCTTCCACTAGCCCTCTCTGAGTGCTTGTCTTGCTTTGGTTTCTTCATAGCCTGTCAGTGTCTGAAACTGCTTTTGTTTTGCTCTGACTGCTCTACTATTAAGTAAGTACTATGAGGGAAGAACCTTAAATTTGTTTGACGATTTCTCTCTAGCACCTGAGATGGTGCCTGGCATGAATAAGGTGCTTAGTAGTTATTGGATGCTCAGATCCTTCTTTTTATTTCATCATGATATAAAAATACAGATTAAGCTGCTATGACAAAGAGAGCTGCCATCATGGAATGGATGAAGTAGGAATTCAGTGTTTGTAGTATTAGTAGATATGTAGACTAGCTGGCCAAAATTTCTTTTGTACCCAAAGTCATCTAAAGTGTTGGACCGAACCAACCTTGGGTTTGGATTTCAAATCTCAGAGAATCCAAAGGCATCTGTTTCTATACTATTTTTCTCTGTGGTAAGATCACGACTTTATCTTGATTTTGTCATCTCTTCTTTGAAGAGATGGTAGGGCGTAGAAGAGTGAAAAGGAAAACCAAACAGGAAATGAAGACATTTCTAAAATATAATGCATTTTAATTAACCGAAAAGTTCCTTCTGAGCCCAAGTAAATTATATGTTAATAAAATTTGAATTGCTGCCTCTTTTTGAGAGATCTCATGGTCTTGCTGTCATAGAAAAAAGTACTCAGACTTTGGAATCAGACCTGAGTTCAAATGTGAGTCTTCCTCTTCACTACCTATGTGCTTTGGGGCAGTTTATATAAATTTCTTAGACTGAGATTTCCCATGTGTTAACATTGGAGATACAGTAGGTACCTCCCAAGGGTGCAAAGAGTCAGACAGGACTTAGCAACTGAACAACAGTTTTCTGAATGTTGAGCTTTAAGCCAACTTTTTCACTCTCCTCTTTCACTTTCATCAAGAGGCTTTTTAGTTCCTCTTCACTTTCTGCCATAAGGGTGGTATCATCTGCATATCTGAGGTTATTGATAGAAAACTAACATCATGGCATCTGGTCCCATCACTTCATGGGAAATAGATGGGGAAACAGCGAAAACAGTGTCAGACTTTATTTTTTGGGGCTCAAAAATCCCTGCAGATAGTGATTGCAGCCATGAAATTAAAAGACGCTTACTCCTTGGAAGGAAAGTTATGGCCAACCTAGATAGCATATTAAAGAGCAGAGACATTACTTTGCCAACAAAGGTCCATCTAGTCAAGGCTATGGTTTTTCCAGTGGTCATGTATGGATGTGAGAGTTGGACTATAAAGAAAGCTGAGTGCCGAAGAATTGATGCTTTTGAACTGTGGTGCTGGAGAAGACTCTTGAGAGTCCCTTGGACAGCGAGGAGATCCAACCAGTCCATCCTAAAGGAGATCAGTCCTGGGTGTTCATTGGAAGGACTGATGCTGAGGCTGAAACTCCAATACTTTGGCCACTCATTGGAAAAGACCCTGATGCTGGGAGGGATTGGGGGCAGGAGGAGAAGGGGACGACAGAGGATGAGATGGCTGGATGGCATCACCGACTTGATGCACATGAGTATGGGTGAACTCCGGGAGTTGGTGATGGACAGGGAGGCCTGGCGTGCTGCGATTCATGGGGTCGCAAAGAGTCGGACACGACTGAGTGACTGAACTGAACTGAACTGAACTGAAAGTTAGTTTAAATAGGGAACAATCCAGGAATTGGGAGCAGTATAGAAAATGTAGCAAATGCTTCACTATTCCCTTGATAATTCCTTATTTTTCCAAATCATATATTGAATGTTAAAAAATAATAAATATTCTGCTTAAGAAGAGACAATTTTGCAATAGATTGTGCCACTTTGTTACAAAAAAAGAAGGGAAGACTTTTTCACTGTGGATCTAAGAGCCATATTGGACTTTTTAGGACTTCTCTTACACTGGGCTCATGTATTTTTATTAGAAACAAAGCAGACCTAATAAGGACGGAGGGTTAACTCTTGCTCCAAGTGGGATATACTCTGGACTGTCAGGCATACATTAAAAATCTGTGTTCCATACTTTCATCTGCACTGGCGGATATAAAGCAAAACTAATGGACCTCTTTACCCCACAGGAAAAAAGTCAAGATATATAAACTTATGATTGAATCATCCCTTTGTTCTTGTCTCCATCCTTCAACAGCTCTGTCTTCTGCACTAGCACCAGTGACCTATTAAAATAAAATACATATCCAATCCTGTTTCTCACTTCCTTAAAACTCTTCAGTGGCTCCCCACTGCCATTGGGATAAATTCCAAGCTCTTTGTGAACCACCCCTTCTCATCTCTTCAGACTCATAACCCCACTTTCCACTTCACCATGTAACTTCAACAACCCCTTGCACAGACTGTTGCCTCAGGACTTCATGCATTGCCTAATGCTTATCCCTCTCTAGCATTTCCCCTACCTCTGACCTGGCTGAAGACTCCTTCAGAGTTCACCTTCAGTGGCATTTCCTTCAGACAGCCTTCTTCACCCTCTCCTCACCCCCCCACCCCCCGCCCCCAGGCCAGGGAAGGCACTCCTTCTCTTTGTTCTCTTTACACCATAGGCAAACCCACACAGCACCTATGCTGCCTGTATCTGTTTACATTGCTGCCTCCCTTAAACGCCTTGATCCGGGGCCAGGTCTTACTCATCTCTTTTTCCAGCACCCAGCACAGTACCCAACACAGAACAGCTGTTAAGTAAATATTTATGTAACTGAATCATATTGATCATATGAACAAACTCCCACTGGGAGAACATCTGCCTTGCTTGCCTTATATATCTCAGAAAAGCCCTTGTTTATTACACTCTATTAATTGAGAGCTGCTGTACTACATATTAAATTGGATATTTTAGTCCTGCTTTAAAAATAAAGGTTAAATTGAGTATATTCACAGCTCTGTTAAGATTACATAGTGCCTATTAGTGCAGAAACATAGGTGGTGACTACATTTTACAGTTGCTTGGGATGTGTGATGCCCGGCTGCAGTCCAGCATAGCTTTCTGTGTTTGGTGGTATTTTGATGAGATGAGCTAATAGCATAAAAGTAGCAAGTCACTGTTGGTCTATGGAAGAGGCTGAGTGGCAAGCCGTCTCTGCTTTGATATCTTGCTTTTTAAAAAATCCCAAGAAATACGGATTATTTCAAGAAAGCTTATGGCCTACATTTTCTAGGTCATAAACCAGCCTAGTTTTCAGCCTTCAGCCTGCCTTCCATAGAGATTAATAGTGACCTATATAAACTATGTAGTGGTTCCAGTTGTTTTATCCCAAGAAGGGCCCCAAATTTTTTATTGAAGAAGCCCAGAAAGATGTCATGAATTCTGATGAGACATACCAAGTTACAGGAAGCGGACTGGGATAACTTATCTGAAAAAGAGATAGGAAAATAGCCAAATTTTCTAGTGCTTTCTTAGCTCTAAAGCAAGAGTTAAAACAGGTTTTTAATATGTGCCAGAATTTCCCCTCTGCAACCATTTCTACTATGTAATAACAGACGTCTGATGCTGTAGACCTGTCTCCTTTTTCTTCTCTTTCTTCTTCTTCTTTTTTTAATATAAGTCATAGAACTTCAACGGTTCTGGAAAGCGTTCTCAGGATAAACATAAATCTCATATTGTTTCCAAAGCAGCAGCTTCCTCTGGAATCTCTCACTGTCTCCTTAGCGTAAGCCTTAGTCACACTTGTATTAACAATAGGAACATTCTGTAGTATCTGCTTTCAAACAGCAGGGTCACAGGCATTAACTTCTTAACCCTCATACCACCACAGGAAACTGTAACCTCCATCCATCAGAGAGATGGAGAAAATGAATCAGCTTTAAAGAATGCAGCTAAGTCCGTCACCACAAGACCATAAAGGAGTGGAAAGTCACAGCTAGACCCTGGGGTCACAGATTCCCAGGCCTTTTCCCTGTGCTCTGACGTCTTGTGCCCTTGCTACTTAGAGGGGTGTACATTGCATGCTGTGTTAGGTACTTTAATCTATGTGTTTAAGTCTCACAGCCACCCTACAGGGTAGATATTAGCTTCCCTGTTACAGACGAAGTTACAAAAACTTCAGTTCAGTTCAGTCGCTCAGTCGTGTCCAACTCTTTGCAACCCCATGAATCGCAGCACGCCAGGCCTCCCTGTCCATCGCCAACTCCCGGAGTTCACCCACACTCATGTGCATCGAGTCGGTGATGCCATCCAGCCATCTCATCCTCTGTCATCCCCTTCTCCTGCCCCCAGTTCCTCCCAGCAACAGAGTCTTTTCCAATGAGTCAACTCTTCACATGAGGTGGCCAAAGTATTAGAGTTTCAGCTTTAGCATCAGTCCTTCCAAAGAACACCCAGGACTGATCTCCTTCAGAATGGACTGGTTGGATCTCCTTGCAGTCCAAGGGACTCTCAAGAGTCTTCTCCAACACCACACTTCAAAAGCATCAATTCTTTGGCGCTCAGCCTTCTTCACAGTCCAACTCTCACATCCATACATGACCACAGGAAAAACCATAGCCTTGACTAGACGGACCTTTGTTGACAAAGTAATGTCTCTGCTTTTTAATGTGCTATCGGTTGGTCATAACTTTCCTTCCAAGGAGTAAGCGTCTTTTAATTTCACGGCTGCAGTCACCATCTGCAGTGATTTTGGAGCCCAAAAAAATAAAGTCTGACACTGTTTCCACTGTCCCCATCTATTGCCATGAAGTGATGAGACCATATGCCATGATCTTAATTTTCTGAATGTTGAGCTTTAAGCCACCTTTTCACTCTCTAGCTACCAATTAGAAAAGCTCACCTTCAGACTCACGTCTGTGATTCCAAAGCCTGGCGTCTCTCCACTGTGTGACTCCACACAATGACAGAAGGTAACATTTTATGTCGCTTTATAGCCTGAAAGTCCTCCACCAGATGATCGCATTTAATTCTTAAGAACTTTGGAAATACGAATGCAATTTTTGCAATAAATAAGCAAGAAACTGGTCAAAATGATCTTATTAAAATCTAAGTCAGTCAGTGACACTCATGTTCAGCCCCCCAGTTGTGTCTCATCTATCTAGAGTAGAGGCCCAAATCCGTGTGGCCTGTAGGGGTCTGGCGCCCTGGCCCCACTCTGGCCTCAGCCCTGCTTCTACCTCTGCCCCAGTCGCGCTGGCCAGGAGGCCATTCCTCAGACACATGGGGCCTTTATCGGGGCTCTTCCCTCAGCCGGAAATTCCCTTCCCCAGGGACCTGCATGACCAGCTGCCTCTGCACTGTCAGGTCTTGACAAAAAAGTCGCGTTTTCACCAAAAATCATCTTCCTGGTCAGTTGTTGCTAGACCACTCTTTCTAAAATTAGGTTCAACTCCTCAGTATTTCATGTGGCCCTTCCATGCTTTAGTTTTGTCCTTGGTGTTCATTTTCAAACATACTAGGTATTTATTTCTCTTGTTTATTATTACACTCCTTACTGCCAAATTCAGACTTAAATTGAAGAAAGTAGGGAAAACCACTAGACCACTCAGGTATGACCTAAATCACATCGCTTCTGATTATACAGTGGGAGTGAGAAATAGATTTAAGGGACTAGATTTGATAGACAGAGTGCCTGATGAACTATGGACAGAGGTTCGTGACATTGTACAGGAGACAGGGATCAAGAAGATCCCCAATAAATAGAAATGCAAAAAGACAAAATGGCTGTCTGAGGAGGCCTTACAAATAGCTGAGAAAAGAAGAGAAGCAAAAAGCAAAGGAGAAAAGGAAAGCTATACCTATTTGAATGCAGAGTTCCAAAAAGTAGCAAGGAGAGATAAGAAAGCCTTCCTCAGTGATCAATGCAAAGAAATAGAGGAAAACAATAGAATGGGAAAGACTAAAGATCTCTTCAAGAAAATTACCAAGGGAACATTTCATGCAAAGATGGGCACGATAAAGGACAGAAATGGTATGGACCTAACGGAAGCAGAAGATATTAAGAAGAAGTGGCAAGAATACACAGAAGAACTGTACAAAGAAGATCTTCACGACCCAGATAATCACGATGGTGTGATCACTCACCTAGAGCCAGACATCCTGGAATGTGAAGTCAAGTGGGCCTTACGAAGCATCACTAAGAACAAAGCTAGTGGAGGTGATGGAATTCCATGGGGCTATTTCAACTCCTGAAAGATGATGCTGTGAAAGTGCTGCATTCAATATGCCAGCAAATTTGGAAAACTCAGCAGTGGCCACAGGACTAGAAAAGGTCAGTTTTCATTCCAATCCCAAAGAAAGGCAATGCCAAAGAATGTTCAAACTCCCGCACAATTGCACTCATCTTACATGCTAGTAAAGTAATGCTCAAAATTCTCCAAGCCAGGCTTCAGCAATAGGTGAACCGTGAACTTCCAGATGTTCAAGCTGGTTTTAGAAAAGGCAGAGGAACCAGAAATCAAATTGCCAATATCTGCTGGATCATCAAAAAAGCAAGAGAGTTCCAGAAAAACATCTATTTCTGCTTTATTGACTATGCCAAAGCCTTTGACTGTGTGGATCACTACAAACTGTGGAAAATTCTGAAAGAGATGGGATTACCAAGCCACGTGACCTGCCTCTTGAGAAATCTGTATGCAGGTCAGGAAGCGAAAGTTAGAACTGGACATGGAACAACTGACTGGTTCCAAATAGAAAAAGGAGTTCGTCAAGGTTGTATATTGTCACCCTGTTTATTTAACTTCTGTGCCGAATACATCATGAGAAATACTGGGCTGGAAGAAGCATAAGCTGGAATTAAGATTGCCAGGAGAAATACCAATAACCTCAGATATGCAGATGACACCACCCTTACGGCAGAAAGTCAAGAAGAACTAAAAAGCCTCTTGATGAAGGTGAAAGAGGAGAGTGAAAAAGTTTGCTTAAAGCTCAACATTCAGAAAACGAAGATCATAGCATCTGGTCCCATCACTTTATGGGAAATAGATGGGGAAACAGTGGTTGACTTTATTTTGGGGGGCTCCAAAATCACTGCAGATGGTGACTACAGCCATGAAATTAAAAGACGCTTACTCCTTGGAAGGAAAGTTATGACCAACCTAGACATCATATTAAAAAGCAGAGACATTACTTTGTCAACAAAGGTCCATCTAGTCAAGGCTGTGGTTTTTCCAGTGGTCATGTATGGATATGAGAGTTGGACTGTGAAGAAAGCTGAGCGCCGAAGAATTGATGCTTTTGAACTGTGGTGTTGGAGAAGACTCTTTAGAGTCCCGTGGACTGCAAGGAGATCCAACTAGTCCATCCTAAAGGAGATCAGTCCTGGGTGTTCATTGGAAGGACTGATGTTGAAGCTGAGGCTCCAATACTTTGGCTACCTCATGCGAAGAGCTGACTCATTTGAAAAGACCCTGATGCTGGGAAACATTGAGGGCGGGAAGAGAAGGGGATGACAGAGGATGAGATTTTTGGATGGCATCACCAACTCGATGGACATGGGTTTGGGTTAACTCTGGGAGTTGGTGATGGACAGAGAGGCCTGGCGTGCTGCGGTTCTTGGGGTCACAAAGAGTTGGACACAACTGAGTGACTGAACTGAACTGTTAATCATCAGCCTCCTCCTACCCACTAGAATGGATACACTGTGAGGAAATGCCGTGAAGAAATGCTTTGGTCTGTTTTGTTCACTTCTTAGCTCCAGCACCTAGAACAGGCTTGGTGCATAGAAAGCACTCAGTAAATATTCAGTGCATGAAAAAGAAACCAGAAAATGGAAGATGAAAAAGGTAAAGTGGTTTTCCCCGGAAAATACTGTGGACCAGCAGTGTCAGAGTTTAAGCTGACCCTGATCTTCTGGTCCACATTCCATGCTTTTTCAGTTTGGAGCTGAGTGAGGTCAAAATCCACAAGAGGTTGTAAGTGATCTTATAACATAGAATCTAGTTTATTAGGAATACTTTTTAGGTAATTTGCACTTTTAAAACAATTATTGCATCAGTTACTGTATCATAGGGGACACAGGCCAGCCCTTCCTCAGCGCTGTCCCCACATAGCAGGAGTAATGAGAACAGGTGGAGAGCTGCATAAACCTAGGGATTTTCACCTCCCTGTGTCACATTACAGGATTGGCAAGCATGCCGGTCTCTCATGCAGCCTCTGCCACAGGGAGACTCTGCCACTCACCAAAGGGGCAAACAAACCAGAAGGCAAGGCCGCTTTAGACTAGGGAACTAAATCAGTGATCCACAGGTCAGGAAAGGAGGCAAGTCTGCCACATGGCTCTGCACTGTTGCTGTTCTGAGTTAAGGATGTGCTCCAGGCAGCCGGATACAAAAAGTGCACTGGTGAGTCAGGTGGGTGGTTGTCCAACTCTGTACAACGGTTTTGGCAAAGAAGGAGTAAGGCAGTTGTTTTGCAATATATCTGTTTCTTTCGTAAAAATTCTCTCTGTGGAGGGAGTACAGTTATTTGGAGGTGGTGTGCATATCCTTATGAGCAGAAGGCAGCTCTCCAAGCTCCTCGACAAATATTGGTTCTTAAATGCACAAGTTGAGTAAGTTTTGTGATCTCCAGTCCTGTTTTACTCCTTGCACAATGGTTTGTGACTAAGTGAACCTGCCATGACCCCTGACAAGGTAGAACAAATTTGAGAAAGTAAGAATAGTAAGCTAATTACTCAATTTGGGATTTGATCAGTAATCAAACCAAAACTTTTATTTGGAAATAAAAGAAAACAAAAACATCAGGGACTTCCCTAGTGGTTCAGTGGTTAAGACTCTGCACTCCCAGTGCAGGGCGTGCGGATCTAAGAACCCCACATGCCACACGGCCAAGAAAACCCCAAGACAAACAATAAAACATCAGCCTCCTAAGTCACCTTTCTCTTACTGAATTTCCATTTTCTCCAGAAAGAATTAATCTCTTCTTTCTCCTTATCCCCAAGCACTTTTATAGCTGCACTTAGAGGCAACTGTATTAAGTTCTTTGCTTGAACTGAAGTTAATTTATTATAACCATTACTCCTGTCACCATACCAGCCAGCGTTTGGATTTCACAGGTCATGCAGTTTCCAAAACACCAACTGATCACTGCTGTATTTATTCTTACATGACTTTTCACTAGGAGAAAGTATAATTGTCTGTCATGACAGAAGTACAGATAGGATCCTAATAAGCTTATCATTGTTAATTTCTATTGCATACAAGGAAATTGCTATATTTTTCAGTAATTTTAGAATATCTTCCTTCTGAACTATTATTAGTGTCTTCTTCCTCTGTATATTTTATCTGCCAGCTTGATTGCGAACTACTTACCAATAGGGACTGTGTCATGTAATCATTTGCTAGTTCTGTGAATGATCAGGGATTTGGTTAGACATTTCAGCTGAGAGCAGTGCCTGCCCTGACACCATGCTGGATCCACTGAATGCATAGCCACTAGCTTTCATGAGCACATTTTCTGTTCTCCTACCCAAGTATTTAGATAAGACAGTACAGGATACCTGACTGCAAGCCCAAAGAGTCTTTAACAAACTAAAGTGTGAGGAGGAGCCTGTATCCATGATGTTACACTCCTGTGAGACAACCACAGATCCTCTAAGAAGGTTATGCTTCTGCTGTAGCAGTGCCACCTGTTAGGCACTGTTCCATGAGAGAGGAGGAGAAATTCTCTGAGTTTAAAAAGTCAAAATTACATCCTTGATCAAAAAATCTCTTTCTGGTTTGAGTATCCTAGTTGACACCAGGAGTCTCTGGGAATTTGGTCTTGATGCGATTCTCAGAGTGTATGTGGCATACATTCCACACGGGCCTTGGGGGATGGAGCAGGCTTAGTTTTGGGTTTTCAGCAGGGTTTGTCATCTTCATAGCTGAGTAGAACACTCGAATGTGACATGTACTCAATTGTACCCATTTTTCATTCATTATTTATCGATAATTTTTTATGTAGCAGGCCTTATCTTAAAAAAAACAAAAACAAAAAAACAAGCACCCTCTGCTTTTGTGAGTTTAGTTTGTGAAAAAAAATGAGAGCAGGAGACTTACTGAACTTCACCTGAATATTAACATTCACACCCCGTTCTCACTCTTTGCTCAGCAAATCACATGACATTTATTGATCAGAACATTTTATAGTTAATTCACTTTAAACTTTTCCAAAATGCTGTTTGGCTTCTTGCCAAAAACCTATATAGTACCAGGATTTATTCAGTAGTTTTGTAAATATGACTGCTTCCTTTTTCTGAAAGAAATAGAAATGTCTGAGAGAAAATGGCTTCCCTGCCAAAAAGAGAAATAGCTTTTATGGCTCAGAGAATAATAGTTCAACCATATAGCAAGAGAGAGCTTGTCTGTATCCCACTTTATATTAATTCAGAACTCATGAAAAATTCTTGGAAAAGAGGCATTTGTTGTAGGAGTCAAAGTGGTACTATTTGTAGGCTGATGTAGTAGTGTATCAGAATTCCCAGAATGGAAAAATTATTCAATGTGTAGAATAGTATATTCCAGATTATTTTTGTGTTATAAAATCAAAAATCTTATACAGTCCTTAGGCCATTTCTTTTGAGAATCTGAGACAAGACCATCCAAGCCATTTCTAATGTGGAGGGTGGGTTGAGGATGGGGTATCAGTTCACAGCAGAGCCTTAATTGTACTTGGTGATGACTTCTATCAGCTCTTTAACCAAGTATCCTCTAGTATTTTTCTCTAAATAAATCCAGAGATCTTTCCTCAATTGTTAGACAACTTTTCTAGATTAGTTTCCAATAATAACAAAAGGGAAATTTTTTCCCACTAATTTTCTGATTACTTCATCTGCAAGAATAAAGTGAATACTGAAACAGTGAGCCTCACTCATTTATAGGAACATCTGAATAAGGCACTCAACAATTATTTCTTTTCCAGATATCTACAAGTACTGTTTATACCAGTTTCTTAACTTTAAAAAAAAATCCTATTTGTTATCAAAGACCTCTGTGTCTAAAAGATAAACTTACTTATTTTTTAGGTTTCTGAAAAAGTAAACTCTAGATGACCCAGCACTTGGTCAAATTTCAACTAAGAGTGAGATTGAATTAGTAGTCTCAGAATCTCAGCATTTATTTGGCCTTACGTAGTGGTAAAGAATCCACTTGCCAGTGCAGAGACACAAGAGGCAAGAGTTCAATCCCTGGGTCAGGAAGACCCCCTGGAGTAGGAAATGACAAGCCACTCCAGTATTCTTGCCTGGGAAGCCAAGGACAGAGGAGCCTGGCAGGCTACGGTCCATGGGGTCACAAAGAGTTGGATACGACTGAACACACATGCGTGCACGCACGCACATTGTTAATGAAGCTTGCCTGGAGGCAGGACTGCCCGTTACAGTGCTTAAGCGGGGCAGTCAGGCTATTTATAAATGCAGACACTTTAAGAAGTCCTGTTTCCTGGGTTTTGCTTATGTAAGCCTACAGAATTATCAGTTGTAAGAGTGGGGAGTAAACACAGGAAACTGGGGAGTTCTAGGCTTTTCGGAACATTATGTAGTTGAAAAGCAACATGGTTTCCTGCAGACTGAGAACTGCGGACATAGCAGTGGAGAAAATGAGACCCAGAATGGCAAATAACCTTGTGGACATTGACCTCTGAACCTGGTCTCCGCCTCTCTCTTACCTCCGCTCCTGCCCCTGTTTTGAGAGAGGGGGGAATTCTCTGGTTAAAAACTGAACCCACAGGAGAGCGGGTCCCTCCTGAGGAAGCCGCCTTACTCTCACTCTTGTTGAGCTCAGTTCTGTGTATGTGGTAGAGGAGAATACTTCCAGCACCCTCTGTAAGTCAGCATCCTGTGGGAACACTTCCACACAACCAAAGCCTCATTCATTCATTTATTTTAAAATGCCTATTGAGTGCCTTCTGTGTGCCAAGCACTGGAGATTCAGCAGTGAGAAATGGATAAAAATTCCTTGTCCTCAGGGAGCCGACTTTCTACTGTGACTCCTCCTAAGAGCTGTCCAAGTTAAATGGACTTTAGAAGTGGGTGTATCTGAGAAGCCTCTGAAATTTACAGGGCCCCTCACCTGTTCTGTGCCCTTAAACAGGCTTTATATCTGAGCAGGTGTGGAGAGGAAAAGACACTTCTTCCTATTGAAAGAATATGAAGAATGGCAGCCTTCTGTGTTACACAAACCGCTTTCTGGGTATATACATATGTGTGTGTGTATATATGTATATATATCTATATATATTTCACTTTGTTGGTTTTTAGTCTACAGTTACAATACCATGTCAGGTTTCATTCATTTTAACCTGTTGGCAGTTGTTTCTAGAATGTGAATGAGTTTTTCTGCATGTACCTGATATTGAGTGACTGTCATTTCCAAAATATTTTAAGATTCCATTTTATGAATAAAACATATGCTAGACTTTTTACTAGGCTGAGAGCAATATGACAATATCAGGCCTCAGGTTCCTTCACGTTCTATAATTCTGATTTAGTGATTCCTTGTAGAAGCTGAGCCTGCCCAACACAACGGGCAGAAATATTACAGAGAAAGCCATTTTGATGCTCTGAGAAGAATGTATAATTCCCATGTATTAATTTTAAATGCAATTACGGAGCCACAGATTTTCAGAAGAAAGAGTGCTCTTTGACCCAGTGTTAGTAATTGCAGAGGTTTGGTTCTTAATCTGCCTGTGGGGTAGTTCTTCCACGTGTTCTGGTTTTAGAAGGAAGTGCCTTTGAACATTGGTTCGGTTCTTATGGGTCTCAAATTGCAGATTGTGACACCATGAAACAGTTTTCTAGTACTTGGTGCCAGCAATTTTATTATTTGAAGCAATAACATTGGTCATCCCTAGAGTTGGGCCCACGTCCCAGGCTAAAACTCAAAACTGTGTCTTAGGGCAACAGATCAGCTCCTATGTCTAGTTCATTCAGCTTTCAGAATGAATTTTAATTTTAACCCCAACCCAGTGTTCTCGTGAGTCCCTTTGTTGCCACTCACACTGAAGTTCACTTGTTCTCAGTTTTTCAGGCTAATTGAAATTACATAATCAGATATCAGTTTGGTAGTCTAGAAATCCAGTTTGAAGCAAAATGAGTAATTTTGTCATATCCATTTAATGATCTGTTAGGGGCTGTTGAAGATCAATGAAATGTAACTCTTTTTATGATCTGATGAAAAAAACCTCTCACATATGTGGGCAGCATTTTCAGGCAAAGACTAGGCAAATCCAGGGTAAAGCAAAACTAATACCATTAGTCTTTGAACAACTATGGAATTGTTTTGGAATTATGAACAATTATTATGGAATCTGAACAATTATAGTCAGATTTCCTGAAATCATTCTAGCAAACTATCGAAAGCCCAGGAGGAGCTGAACTTGGGAAAAGGTAGGAACGTGACCATGTACAGCTTAAACTTCTGTAAGCCCCTAAATTTCCCAGGGGATAAATTTCATCTGGTCACCTTTAAAGGAGTCATTGTTGATGGTTATGAATTCAGAATATAAACTTGAGGTTGAAAAGAAGTGACTTCAGCTGTGTTTCAGAGTAGGATTATTTTTGTGTTTGAGGATATTAGAAATTCTTTGTTGCTACCATTTCTGGAAGTATTCTAGGATGACACTTTCTCAAGTTGGAGTCAAGAATGATGGAACTTTCATAGGGCAAAGAATTACCTGATGACATAACTAGCAAGTATGAAGGACAGCCTTCTTAACCATGTTCTGTATTTTTCATTGTCTGCTGTAAAGAGATGTTGCTAATTCCAGATATGTAGTGGTGAATGAAAGAGACATATTCTTTGAGTTTATGGAGTTTGATGGTCTAGTAGGGGAGGCATATATTCATAAACAAGTAAATAAGCCAGTGTTAAATTATATGTTGCGGTAAGTGCTATGAAGGAAAATAACTGATGTGATTTGAGGATGCAACTTGAGTTTTGGTAGTAAGAAGAAAGGCTTTTCTGAGGAAATGCACTTGTTTGATGTTTTACCAATATTTTAAATGTGATTTTGTTGCTTTTGAAACACTCCTGTCAGCTGCATAAAGGGAGAAACCTCATTGTCTTACGTAATTCCTTACAATTTAAGGCACTTAGTAAATGTTTGTGGACAGTTTTGTGACCCATGATATGGTGTCCGTTTTCCTTTAGAAAATTCACCCTCTGTTTAATTTGGATACAGAAAATAGGATCTGAATGCTTTTAAGAGTCTATAACCATGCCTGGCCTATAGTTAGTATATAAACATTTGTTGAATGAATGAACGAAGATTACAAACTGAGTTTGGTTTCTCAGTTAAAAGTATTCTCGGTGATCAGATAAAACCACAGATCTACTCTTTTCCTTCATGTTCATCATTCTTTTTAAAAAATTTTTATTGAAGTATAGTAGATTTACAATGCTGTGTTAGTTTCAGGTATACAGCAAAATGAATCAGTTATACATATATCTACTCTTTTCTTTTTTTCACGTTCTTTTCCCATAAAGGATGTTACAGAGTATTGAGTAGAGGTCCCTGGGCTGTGCAGTAGCTATTTTATACATGGGGGCTTCCCCTGTGGCTCAGATGGTAAAGAATCTACCTGCACTGTGGCAGACCTGGGTTTGATCCCTGGATCAGGAAGATCCCCTGGAGAAGGGAATGGCAACCCCCTCCAGTATTCTTGCCTGGAGAATCCCATGGACAGAAGAGCCTGGCGGGTTACAGTCCATGGGGTCGCAAGAGTCGGACACAGCTAAGCAACTGCAATTTCACTTTCATTTTATATATAGAAGTGTGTATATGTCAGTCTCCCAATTTATCTGTCCTCTCCCCTTTTCCCCCCTGGTAACAAGTTTGTTTTCTACAAGTGACTCTATTTCTGTTTTATAAGTAAGTTCATTTGTACCTTTTTTTTTTTTTTACATTCCATATATAAGCCATATCATATGATATTTGTCTGTCTTTGTCTGACTTCTTCACTCAGTATAACAGTCTCTAAGTCCATCCACATTGCTGCAAATGACATTATTTTGTTCTTCTTTGCAGCTGAGTACTATCCTATTGTACATATGTGCCACATCTTCTTTAGTTTTGTCTTGGCTTTGGTAAATAGTGCAGCAGTAAACATCAGAATGCGTGTATCTTATCATACTACAGTTTTCTCCAGATACATGCCAAGGAGTGGGATTGCTGGATCATATAGTAGTTCTATATTTAGTTTTTTAAGTTCAGTTCAGTCGCTCAGTCATGTCTGACTCTTTGCAACCCAGCATGCCAGGACTGTAGCACGCAAGGCTTCCCTGTCTGTCACCAACTCCCAGAGCTTGCTCAAACTCACGTCCATCGAGTCAGTGATGCCATCCAACCATCTCATCCTCTGTCATCCCCTTTTCCTTCTGCCTTCAATCTTTCCCAGCATCAGGGTCTTTTCAAATGAGTCAGTTCTTCGCCTCAGGTGGCCAAAGTATTGAAGTTTCAGCTTCAACATCCAATGAATATTCAGGACTGATTTCCTTTAGGATGGACTGGTTGGATCTCCTTGCTATCCAGGGGACTCCCAAAAGTCTGCTCCAACACCACGTTTCAAAAGCATCAGTTCTTCAGCACTCAGCCTTCTTTATGGTCCAATTCTCACATCCATATGTGACTACTGAAAAAACCATAGCTTTGAATATACAGACCTCTGTCAGTAAAGTAATGTCTCTGCTTTTTAATATACTGTCTAGGTTGGTCATAGCTTTTCTTCCAAGGAGCAAGCATCTTTTAATTTCCTGGCTGCAGTCACCATCTGCAGTGATTTTGGAGTCCAAGAAAATAAAGTCTGTCACTGTTTCCATTGTTTCCCCATCTATTTGCCATAAAGTGAAGGGACCAGTTGCCATGATCTTAGTTTTTTGAATATTGAGTTTTAAGCCAGCTCTTTCACTCTCCTCTTTTACTTTCATCAAGAGGCTCTTTAATTCCTCTTTACTTTCTCCCATAAGGGTGGTGTCATCTGTATATCTGAGGTTATTGATATTTCTCCCGCCAGTCTTGATTCCAGCTTGTGCTTCATCCAGCCTGGCATTTTATATGATGTACTCGGCATATAAGTTAAATAAGCAGGGTGACAATATACAACCTTGACGTACTCCTTTCCCGATTTGGAACCAGTTTTGTTCCATGTCCGGTTGTAACTGTTGCTTCTTGACCTGCATGCAGATTTCTCAAGAGGCAGGTAAGGTGGTCTGGTAGTCCCACAGTTTGTTGTGATCCACACACATTCAAAGGCTTTAGTGTAGTCAATGAAGCAGAAGTAGATGTTTTTCTGGAATTCTCTTGCTTTCTCTCTGATCTAACTGATATTGGCAATTTGATCTCTTTTTCCTCTGCCTTTTCTAAATCCAGCTTGAACATCTGGAAGTTCTCAGTTCACGCACTGTTGAAGCCTAGCTTGGAGAATGTTGAACATTACTTTGCTAGCATGTGAGAAGAGTATAATTGTGTGGTAGTTTGAACATTCTTTGGCATTGCCTTTCTTTGGGATTGGGATGAAAAGGAACCTGCATACTGTCCTCCATAGTGGTTATACCAATTTACATTCCCACCAATATTGTAGGATGATTCCCTTTTTTCCACACTCTCTCTAGCATTTACTGTTTGCAGATTTTTTTGGTGATGGCCACTCTGGTGTGAGGTGATACCTCATTGTAGTTTTGATTTGTATTTCTCCAATAATAGGTGATGTTGGAGCATCTTTTCATGTGCTTTGTAGCCATCAGTGTATCTTTGGAGAAATGTCTATTTAGATCTTCCAGCTCTTTTTTGATTAGGTTGTGTGTTTTTTTTTATTGAGCTGCATGGGCTGTTTTTATATTTTGGAGATTATTTGCAAATGAAGGAATTATTTTCTCCCATTCTCTGGGTTCATGCCCATCCTTTTTAACACACATGTTCCCATCATTTTTTCCCCAAGAGTACCATTTGGTTTCAGGACTCCATCTGTCTTGTCTACAAATAAACTCCAAAATTACAGTTCTAACCCTGTTTTCTCCCGCCAATCAGTCCTCACCCCTATTTCCTACTGCTTGCCTGTTCTCTCCACTAAAATGTCATGGAATCTCAGACATGTACGTGCTCGACTTCTCCCTTGATAGCTGCATGGCTCGCTCCTCACCTCCTGAGGTCCTTATGCAGAAGTCACCCTCTCAGTGAAGCCTCCACCGGGCACCACATCTAAACTGCAAGCCACTCCTCACACCGCCACCCTCACTCCCTAACCACCTTCGGTGCTTTGTTTTTACCCATACCACTTATTCAACATTCTGTATACTTATTTAGTTTCGGTCTCCACCCTCATTTTCATCTTTTATAAGGGTTAAACTCTATGAGAATAAGATTTTTTTTTTTTTCTGTTTTGTTCACTTCTGTATCCTCAGTGCCTGGCACATGGTAGGAATTCAGTAAATATTTGTTGAATGGATAAATATATATAATGTTCAAGCATTATAAATATAATGCTTATATTGCATTAGAATACACAGTGAACAAGTCAGGTGCTTGAATCAGTACCTACTATGACTGGGAATGCAACAGCTACAAATACAAACTGATACTAGCGTTTCCTGATAGTGACCCAGGTACTAAGGGTCACTTAGTATCACAAGATACTTGCCATTGGGGATGTGATTTCCTGAAATGATGATAAACAAATCTCAGTTAAAAAATAATAATATTCCCAACATAGTGGAGTGGTTTGTAAGAATGTATTCTAAAGACACTCTGACTATGTTTGAACTTCCTGCTGTGCCATTTCCTTGTTGTATTGCTAGTTGCATGACATTTTTATGCTCCAGTTTTCTCATCTATAAAATGGGAATAATAATGCCTGAATTAGGAGGTTGCTTTGAGTATTAGATGAACAGTGTCTGGCAAACCAAACCACTAAATGTTATTAAATAAATTACTCAGTAGTTTATTCTTGGAAATTTAGTATATATAAAAACCAATACAATATTGTAAAGTAATTAGCCTCCAATTAAAATAAATAAATTTATATTAAAAAATAAGTAAATAAATTTAAAAATAAATAAATAATAAAAAGAAAAAAACATGTAAAAATGCTTTATATTTAAATATAAAACAGTAAGTGTAGTTTCCTTCAATCATCATGACCACTACATGTCTTCCTTAAGGGTTGATGGGTTTTATAGACATTATTGTAGGCCCATACATTTTTAAAATTAAATTATTATAGATCTTCTAACTAGATAAGTTCTTTCTCATCTGTCTCCCCATTGTTCAGAAATATAATAATCATGTAATATTTAACAAATTCTATTCATACCTCTCCTTCTCAAACTATTCTGAAAAACTGAAGAGAGAGCACATCCAAATTCATTCTGCAAGGCCACCATTACCCTGATACCAAAATCAGAGAAAGATACTATGAAAAAAGAAAATCACAGGCCAACATTTCTGATGACTATAAATGCAAAAATCTACAACAAAGTATTAGCAAACCAAATTCAATAATATGTAAAAAGGATCACATACCATGATCAAGTGGGATTTATTCCAGGGATGGAAGGATGGCTCAATATCTGCAAATCAATTAATGTGGTACATCACATTAACAAAATGAAGACTAAAAATCACATGATTGTCTTAACAGATGCAGAAGCATTTGACAAAATTCAATATCCATTCATGATAAAAACTCTCATCACAGTGAATATAGTGGGAACATATCTAAACATAATAAAGGCCATTTATGACAAACCCACAGTTAATATATTCAACAAGAAAAGCTGAAAGTTTTTCCTGTAAACTCAGGAATAAGGTAAGGATGCCAACTCTCACCACTTCTGTTTAACACGGTGTTGGAAGTTCTAGCCATATTAATCAGACAAGAAATAAAAGGCATACAAATTGGATGGGAAGAAGTAAAACTCTCACTACTATGACATGACACTATGTAGAAAGCCCTGAAATCTCTACCCCGAAACTAAATAAATAAGTTCAGTCAGTTACAGGATACAAGATTAATTAAAGAAATATTTTGTTTCCCTATATACTAATAATGAAGTATCAGAAGGAGAATTCAAGAAAACAGTCCTATCTACATTGGCATCGAAAAGAATAAAATTCCTAGCAACAGATTTAAACCAAGGACGTTAAAAGACCTGTACTGTGAAAACTATAAGTTATTGATGAAGGAAATCGAAGACAGTATAGACAATTGTAAAGACATTCAATGTTCATGAATTGGAAGAATTAATCTTGTTAAAATGACCATACTACCCAAAGCAATCTACAGATTTATTGTATTGCCTATCAAAATAGCTATGACATTTTTCACAGGACTAGAACAATCAATTCTAAAAATTTTACATGGAACCACCAAAGACTTCAAATAGTCAAAGCAACTTGAGAAGAAAGAATAAAGTTGGAGGCATCACACTTCCTGACTTCAGACTATACTACAAAGCTACAGTCGTCAAAACAGTATGGTTCTGTATACAGATACATAGATCAGCGGGACAGAATAGAGAGCCCAGAAGCATATCCACACATTTATGGCCAATTAATCTATGACAAGAGAGGCAAGAATATACAATGGAGAAAAGACAGTGTCTTCATTAAGTGGTGCTGGGAAAATTGCACAGTTACATGTAAAAGAATTAAAGGAGAACATTCTCTAGTACTGTATATAAAAATAAACTTGAAATAGATTAAAAACCTAAATGTAAGACTGGAAACTATAAAAACTCCTAGAAGAAAACATAGGCAGAACCCTTTTTGACAAAAATTGTAGCACTAGTATTTAGGATCTGTCTCCTAAAGCAAAGGAAATAAAAACAGAAGTAAATAAATGGGACCTAATTAAGCTTAAAAGCTTTTGCATAACAAAGGAAACCACCAACAAAAAGAAGACAGCCATTTTGGGAGAAAACAGGAGAATGGGAGAAAATATTTGCAGTGATATGACCAGTAAGGGTTTAATATCCAAAATATATATAAACAGCTCATAACAATTCAATGTTGAAAAAGCAAACAGCCCAAATAAAAAAGTGCAGAGGACCTGAATAGACATTTTTCCAAAGTAGACGTATAGATGCCCAGCAAGCACATGAAAAAAAATGCTCAGCATCACTGATTAATGAGAAATGCAAATCAAAACCTCAATGAGATATCGCCTCACACCTATCAGAATGGTTGTCATCAAAAAGACCACAGATGACAAATGTTGGGGAGGATGTGGAGAAATCCTTGTACACTGTTGGCGGGAATGTAAATTGGTACAGCCACTGTGGAAAACTATATGGAGTCTCCTCAAGAAACTAAAAATAAAACTACCATATGATCTAGCAACTCCCCTTCTGAGTATATATCTGAAGAAAATGAAGACATTAATTCAAAAGAACACATGCACCTCAGTGTTCATGAGAGCATTATTTACAGTAGTCAAGATAATGAAGGCAATCTAGGTGTCCATCAGTAGATGAGCGCATAAAGAAAATGTGGTGTATATAGCAACAGAATACTACTCAGCCATAAAAAAGAATGAAGCATCGCCATTTGCAACAACATGGATGGAACTGAAGAGTATCCAGTTCAGTTCAGTTGCTCAGTCGTGTCCGACTCTTTGTGACCCCATGAATTGCAGCACGCGGGACCTCCCTGTCCATCACCAACTCCAGGACTTCAATCAAACTCACGTCCATCGAGTCGGTGATGCCATCTTCTCATCCTCTGTCGTCCCCTTCTCCTCCTGCCCCCAATCCCTCCCAGCATCAGGGTCTTTTCCAATGAGTCAACTCTTCGCATGAAGTGGCCAAAGTACTGGAGTTTCAGCTTTAGCATCAGTCCTTCCAAAGAACACCCAGGGCTGATCTCCTCTAGAATGGCGCGGTTGGATCTCCTTGCAGTCCAAGGGACTCTCAAGAGTCTTCTCCAACACCACAGTTCAAAAGCATCAATTCTTCAGCACTCAGCTTTCTTCACAGTCCAACTCTCACATCCATACATGACCACTGGAAAAACCATAGCCTTGACTAGATGGACCTTTTTAGGCTTAGTGAAATAAATCAGACAGAGAAAGAAAAATACTGTATGTTATCATTTATATGTGGAATGTCAAAAATAAAATGACTGAATATAATAAAACAGAAACAGACTACCAGATATGGACAACAAAGCAGTGGTTTCCAGTGGGGAGAAACAAGGTAAAGGGAGGGAATAAAGAAGTAGACACCACTATGTATAAAATAAGCTACAAGCATAGAGAATATAGCCAATATTTTATAATAATTTTAAATGGAATATAATAGCAATTTATGTAATACAGTAAATCAACTATACTTCAATAAAAAATAAATACACATGTATTTTTAAAAAGTTTAACAAATTCTGGTTTGTCTTGTAGTTAAATGTATAAAGCCCCTCCCACTGTCCCTCCCTGCCCTTGGACACTCAGATCAGATCAGATCAGTTGCTCAGTCGTGTCTGACTCTTTGCGACCCCATGAATCGCAGCACGCCAGGCCTCCCTGTCCATCACCAACTCCCGGAGTTCACTGAGACTCACGTCCATCGAGTTAGTGATGCCATCCAGCCATCTCATCCTCTGTCGTCCCCTTCTCCTCCTGCCCCCAATCCCTCCCAGCATCAGAGTCTTTTCCAATGAGTCAACTCTTCGCATGAGGTGGCCAAAGTACTGGAGTTTCAGCTTTAGCATCATTCCTTCCAAAGAAATCCCAGGGCTGATCTCCTTCAGAATGTACTGGTTGGATCTCCTTGCAGTCCAAGGGACTCTCAAGAGTCTTCTCCAACCCCACACTTCAAAAGCATCAATTCTTCGGCGCTCAGCCTTCTTCACAGTCCAACTCTCACATCCATACATGACCACTGGAAAAACCATAGCCTTGACTAGATGAACCTTTGTTGGCAAAGTAATGTCTCTGCTTTTGAATATGCTATCTAGGTTGGTCATAACTTTCCTTCCAAGGAGTAAGCGTCTTTTAATTTCATGGCTGCAGTCACCATCTGTAGTGATTTTGGAGCCCAGAAAAATAAAGTCTGACACTGTTTGCACCGTTTCCCCATCTATTTCCCATGAAGTGGTGGGACTGGATGCCATGATCGTAGTTTTCTGAATGTTGAGCTTTAAGCCAACTTTTCACTCTCCACTTTCACTTTCATCAAGAGGCTTTTGAGTTCCTCTTCACTTTCTGCCATAAGGGTGGTGTCATCTGCATATCTGAGGTTATTGATATTTCTCCCGGCAATCTTGATTCCAGCTTGTGTTTCTTCCAGTCCAGCATTTCTCATGATGTACTCTGCATAGAAGTTAAATAAATAGGGTGACAATATACAGCCTTGACGTACTCCTTTTCCTATTTGGAGCTAGTCTGTTGTTTCATGTCCAGTTATAACTGTTGCTTCCTAACCTGCATACAAATTTCTCAAGAGGCAGATCAGGTGGTCTGGTATTCCCATCTCTTTAAGAATTTTCCACAGTTTATTGTGATCCACACAGTCAAAGGCTTTGGCATAGTCAATAAAGCAGAAATAGATGTTTTTCTGGAACTCTCTTGCTTTTTTGATGATCCAGCGGATGTTAGCAATTTGATCTCTGGTTCCTCTGCCTTTTCTAAAACCAGCTTGAACATCAGGAAGTTCACGGTTCACATATTGCTGAAGCCTGGCTTGGAGAATTTTGAGCATTACTTTACTAGCATGTGAGATGAGTGCAATTGTGCGGTAGTTTGAGCATTCTTTGGCATTGCCTTTCTTTGGGATTGGAATGAAAACTGACCTTTTCCAGTCCTGTGGCCACTGCTGAGTTTTCCAAATTTGCTGGCATATTGAGTGCAGCACTTTCACAGCATCATCTTTCAGGAGTTGAAATAGCTCAACTGGAATTCCATCACCTCCACTAGCTTTGTTTGTAGTGATGCTTTCTAAGGCCCACTTGACTTCACATTCCAGAATGTCTGGCTCTAGGTCAGTGATCACACCATCGTGATTATCTGGGTCGTGAAGATCTTTTTTGTACAGTTCTTCTGTGTATTCTTGCCATCTCTTCTTAATATCTTCTGCTTCTGTTAGGTCCATACCATTTCTGCCCTTTATTGAGCTCATCTTTGCATGAAGTGTTCCTTTGGTATCTCTGATTTTCTTGGACACTCACAGCCTGAAATCTCGCCACTGTCTGAGAAACAGCAAAGGGCAGACAATAGAAGTTACTGGGTGCTCTTTGCTCCTGCAGGTGTTCTTCCTTATGTCTCTGGAAAGAGTCAAGTCAGAAGTGTATTTTGTGTTTCCATCTGCAGTATGCCTGCCTGCTAAGTCACTGCAGTCGTGTCCAACTCTGCAATCCCGTGGACTGTAGTCCGTCAGGTTCCTCTGTCCATGGGGATTCTCCAGACAAGAAGAATGGAGTGGGTTGCCATGCCCTCCCTCCAGGGGATCTTCCTGACCCAGAGATCAAACCTGCGTCTCTTAATGTCTCCTGCATTGGCAGGTGGCTTCTTTACCGCCAGTGTCACCTGGGAAGCCCATCTTCAGTATGACTCTTAGTTATTCACTCAGTCTTCTTCCCCGCTGATGAGGGAAAGGTTCTAGCGCGACCAGTGATCTGATCCCTTACCTGCTACCTTCAAAAATGCCAGACATTTTTTAAAAGAGCCAAACCTCTTTTCTGTCAGTATTTTAACATATTCAGTGACATAGAACATTTATATATTGGTTATAAGAAAAAGGTCAATATTGGAATTTTCATAGAAGGTTCTCAGAAGAAGTTCTTGAAACAGGAATAACATTGAAACATATACACTACTACATATGAAATAGATAACCAGTGTGGGTTTGATGTATGAGGCAGGGCATCCAAAGCCGGTGCTTTGTGACATCTGGAGGTTTAGAGTGGGGAAGGAGATGGGAGGGGGGCTTCAGGATAGAGGGGGCATATGTATACCTATGGCTGATTCATACTGATGTATGGCAAAAACCATCACAATGTTGTAAAGTAATTATCCTACAATTAAATTAATTTTTAAAAAAAGAAGTTGAATGGAGAATTTGGGTAGAAGAGTAGAAAGAGCTTTTTAATTTTTTTCCAACGCATGGCGCACTGGGATGGTCACAACCGGCACACATGTGATATTTTACCACGTTATTGTTCATTCTGTTCCCACCTTCCATTCCCTTTGTCTCCACTTTCTTACGCATTTGGGTTTCTTTCCTCATTTTTCAGTTTGTTTGTTTTGGATGAAGTTATATCTTGTGATCCGTGGAAGGGGGCATTTTTATTTACCATCCATGTCTCCCCACACCCCGCAGAATTCAGGTACAGATACTGACAGCCTACTGCCAGTCACCAGCCTAGCTTGATTAGTGTCTGATTCTGAACAGAAATCTGTTTTCTCATACATAACTTCTTTGCAAAGCACTGGTGAAGTCTTGTTTTGTTTTGTTTTGCTTTTAAATTAAGCTTTCTGTAAAATTCTGAGGTATTTGAATTCTGTTTACAGTCAAGGTTCTGATGTATGTGTTAGTCATCTCCCAGCTAACAGCCTCTTGGCAGGCCATTCTTAATTCAGTCACTGTGTGTTTACAGGCATTCAGCATTTCACAGTGCCTAAAGTTTTTCCACCTCCACTATCCAGGCGCTCTTTTTCATGCTTTCCCAGTCCTTCTGGGCATTCAGAATCACTTTCTGGCGCTCATGTTTCAAGTCAGTCACCTCTTCCTTTTTATTTGCCTGATTAATTTTGAACGTGAAGTATTCGTATTTTATACCTTTTTCCTGACTCAGGTCAATGCTTCTTCTCATTGTGTTTACTCCAGAAGGCCCAGAACCTAAGATCAGTTACATCACTTGTGCAGCACCCAAAACAGCGCTTGCCAGTGCAAGAGGGAGAGTGAACCTTTACCGTCTGTGCTCCACACTGTTCCTTTTAGTTCTGTTTTTCCCAAATAGTCACTGTCTTTTTTCATTAAGTACACAAAAAATGTTTTAGCAATCTTTTCACATAACTCAACTCTAACAACTCCCTAATCCAGTATTTACCTTGTTCCCTCTTGTCAGAAAGCCCATGAGCTGTGATGTTTTCTCTTTTCTGGGGGTGCTGCCCCTTCATAATGGAAGCCTGGCCCTTAATGAGAGTGTGCAGTCAGTCCTCAGCCTCTCACATCCTGTCTGGATTTTCCTTCAGAGACTCTTCCTCTCCCTTTTCCCTGAGCCACCAGAATCTTCAGGTCTCATCTCTCCAGTTAGAACCTACTCTGGTGTATATTATTCACATGCGTGCGTGCTTAGTCATGTCCAACTCTTTGTGACCCCATGGACTGTAGCCCACCAGGGTCCTCCATCCATGGGATTCTCCAGGCAAGAGTACTGGAAGTGTGAAGTGAAAGTCACTCAGTCACGTCTGACTCTTTGCAACCCCATGGGCTGTATATACAGTCATCTTCCCAACCCAGGGATCAAACCCACGTCTCTTGCATCTCTTGCGTTGGCAGGCAGATTCTTTACCGCTGTACCACCGGTAGACCCCTTGTATTATTCACAGTGAGGCACAAATTTCAGAGTTTCAGAGTCTCTCTGTTTCTCCTGGAAGCAGACTGTGTGCCTGACAGCACAGGGGAAGGGCCTACCAGGCCACAAGTTATCATAAGCTGTTTCTCATTCTGTTCTCCTTTAGTTAAAATAATTAGAACCTCATCAGTAATGCTAAGACCACCCCACTCATTATGCAAGGGGGTCAGTACTGAAACCCCCAAAGGACTCTTTTATAGGGTCCCACAGAGTGGACCAAAGAAAAGAAATTGCTAGAGCTACTCTTATTTTTTTAGAGGTTGTGGGTAACTTGGGAGTCCTAATGGTATGTCACTTTAAACCCTAAATTATCAGTTTGTCGTTTAGAAGGGCTTCCTAAATTCAGTTTAAGACATTCATATCCTATCTGGTAGAGTCTTCTTCTAGTATTGCTGGTCCTTTCCTTGGCCTCAAATTTCAGAAAGGAGTGAAGAACAGAGTCCATTTTAAAGCTTCCTGAACCATAGCTAGCCTGAGCCTCCTGGATGGGCTTAAAATAATGATGCCATTTCAGCCATGGCAGGGGACTCCCAGGTTTTTGGAATCATGACACAGCTTTAGTTTTCCCCCAAGCATCTGAGCTCATACCACCAGGTTTTTCATCTCTTCCCAATATTTAAGATATTAAAGAACTCCAGTTATCAATTTAAAGCATCTCAGGCACACAGGCTCTGATGACTTCTGCAGGTGGTATGGGCTATATGAGAGAACCTAGTTTTGATCTTATACTGTCATCTGGATTTTGAGTCAATCCAGGAAAGTAGTAAAAATTAGTAATGTATATTATGTCTCTTATACACGTGTTTTTCATTATTCGGTCATGTGTGTGTGTGTGTGTGCGCGTGCACGCACACATACAATCTTTCAATTTTTCTAAAAGAGAGGGACCATGGTTCCAAAAGGAAATGACTAGTGTGGTACCTTGGAATCTGAACTGTATCACATGTTCTGAATGTAATAACTCCAAATACGTTAGCAGCTTGTCTTTCTTCCATTGCCTACTTTTTAGAAAAGAAAACACCTGGATAGGGAAACGTTGGCTAACTTGCAGGCAATCAGATTTAATTCTCTAAAGATAAGTAAATGATTTGATAGCCATTACAGAGTAGCAGGAGCTGTAAAATTGGAGTTAAAATTCCATAGCAATGGTCTTAAAAAATAAGTAGGGTTAGTTAATATCCAGCAGCAAATGACTGCTCTTCATCACTAGTACGGCTGGGAAAGAAGGAAATTAGCTTTAACTGTAATCAAAGAGACTTATAATAAGACTTGTAGTGGGAAATTCACCATCAGTGGAGACTATTTTAGAAATTGAAACAATCAGCCAATAAAAGTGCAAGAATTATGTCTTCCATTAGCTTTAAAAATATGATCTGCTCAAGGCACTTGAGGTTGATAGCTTATTAGATTTAATCGTTTTTAACCTTTAAGAGGCGATAGACCTCATCAAGAATCTGATGTAACCCCCCTCTCCAGAAAAATGCTCGCACAAATAGAACTTTGCATGTAATTTCAGGGAACTTATGGACTCTGAGGTCTTTGCAGTAGACCCTGTTTTAAGACACCCCAGATTAGGTGATCTCTGTAAATCTTTTCCTGCCTCATAAGTGACAAACTCCATAGTTCAGTTTTCCCAAACATAATGGAATCTGAGGATCATATGTCAAGCTTTGGATTTTCTTCCTCTGGATTTATAATACTTGGCATACATGGTGTAGTAGTAGAAAATAAATAAAAAGATAATGGAATAGAAAGAATTCTACTTTTAAATTCAGTTCTTTGTCCTAGAGAAGCCAAGTGTTTAATTTAAAAATCACTGGCTGGCCGTGTATCATCTTCATGAAAAGGCAGTGGAGGACTGGGCCTTCGCCAGCTTCTTCCTGATCCCACACCCAGCTCTGGATTCGTGGTTCAGAATGCAAACTGAGATGCCACGTTGACTCTCCAGCCTTCTTCCTCTGACTGTATTGCTGTGACTGTTCAGCTGGACTTGAAAGATGTTATCTATTTATAATTCTTCCATCAGTTTTATGCCAAGTTTCATTGACTACAAGTTGGAAAAAACCACCCGGAATTACAAATCAGGGAATAAATTATTATAGCCTTCACTGTATTTTTATGTTCCTAATTTCTAACCCTTAAATGCATAGTTGGGAATATCTTAATTAGAAATATTACTGATGCACAGGAACCAAGCAGTCTTGGCCAAGGCCCCCTTACGATTCACATGATGTGGTGGTCCATTTGACAGATTACTCCTTCCCACTGTTGAAAGGGAAGGAGAGGACTTAAGTATTCTTCCCGCTGCACCCACTCCCCACCCTCTGCATCTGAAATCCCCTGCTGTTCCAGTTGCTGCAGTCGTGGTGCTACACTGCATGGAAAGCATACAAGACATACAATGTCTGTGAATAGGTAACCTGCGGTATTTATTCTGACAGTGCCTCCAGCGCCTCCTGAGCCAGTGAAGGTTGTTTAGAAACCAGAATTGAGGAGAGGACAGCCCATCCCGGCACTGTAGCTCTGATTAGTGACTGATGAATTCTCTCTATACCCTTGAAAGCGTGTTGACAGTTCACACCTTGGAGCTCATGATGTCTTCCTGGGATTCAAGCTTATAGCGGAATTTCACCTTCTGTTGAATATTTATTCCTTGTGTGTATTCCTCTCTGCAGAGAATGTGATCAACGGGCAAGATTACGAAGTGATGATGCAGATTGACTGTCAGGTGATGGACACCAGAATCCTCCACATCAAAAGCTCGTCAGTTCCTCCTTACCTCCGGGATCAGCAGAGGAATCAAACCAACACCTTCTTTGGTTCCCCTCCAGCAGCCCCAGAGGCAGCCCATGTTGTCAGCACCATCCCTGAGTCATTACAATAGTACCCTGGGGCTACATTGGAGAACTAAGAATGGGACCCTGCCAGACTGGTGAGTGGGTGAGGGAAATGTTTCTTTTTGCCTCGGTGGCAAGCAGAGAACTGCCTCATAATAGAATTCCAGAGAGAGAAGAGGAAAAAACGAAGCTGCTCCATTTCTCACCATCTGCCTATCCACTTGAAGAGCACTGAAGCTCAGACACAAGGCAAGCAGCAGTTCTCTGGGGGCACAGGTAGCCCTGCATTCTTCACCGCTGCCTGGTGTAGATTTTTTTTTTCCCTGTACTTTTCTAAATTACTTTTCCCTCTGTATTTGTTTTGTGTTTAAATAGTCATATTCTTTCAAATAAGACCTGCTTCCCGTCTCTGCCATTTCACTTATAGGTACCATACTTTGATTTAACAGCACACAGATGTTTCCACTGATTAGATCTTTCATCAACTTAATGCAAACCAATTGTGGATGTATGCTTATTGGAAAGCAAATGTCAGAACCAGCAGGGCCAAAAGCATCCCCAAGAGAGGCAAACCCTTTGGAGTGTTAGGTAAAAGGGAAAATCCTCCAGTGGCAAAGTTTATCTTGGGATTTGTGGTTCACACCTGAAACGCCACGAGAACAACTGTATTGCCGGGGGAGGGTAGTGAATTTGAGAGGATGAAATGGAAGAGACGGTGGTGGGGGTCTTTTTGAAAGAGGAGATAGCTCCATTTACAAATGTATTTAAAACACTGAAAGTTTGATGAGACTGCAGTTTAATTAAAGCCATTTTCCTTCACTTGACTGTGAATCTCCACACACTACACACCTTCTAGTAATATGACCCAGTTCAAGTAAGGAGCATGTAGGTGACTTTAGATTTAAACAAACACGAGTTTTTTCTCTTGAGAATTGACAGGTATTTACTCCTTTAAGACTATGCACACAGGCAAATTAGATTCCTACTGGTGGAGTGCATCCCATAATATGGCAGTAATTATCAGTTCTCCAGTGAAAAGGCAGTGAAGGAATTTAATTCTTTTGTCCTCCCATTATTAAAAACGAAACAGAAAAATATTGTACTTTGTTCACTTGTACTTTACTTTCTTCTCCTCTGTGATTTCTACCTTTAGCTTCAAAAATGGGTCTTTGACCCTCTCCTCCTCTGAAACTTTTCAATTTCTCGGTAGAATGCATTCTGCAAACACCGCTTCTTATCCTAATGGACTTGCTTTGGTCAGATTTCTTCCCTTCCATTCCACACTGTATCAGTCTCTTCCTCCCTGCAAGAAAAGAACAGAGAAAATATATCAACTCAAGGATTTATATGTAGCCAGTTAGTTTTCTGCCTGTGAAATTAGCATAGTTCCTAAATACTTCTGAAGACGCACCAGCACTTCTGTCTGGACAGTGATGCTTCTCTGTCTAAGTCAGTTAGATGCTTTTGGAGGAAATCAGTTTAACTCTTGTGAGGGGAAGTAGGGGGCTCTGTTGCTCTGTTCCCCGGGAATCTGGTGTTTGGGAAGTATCAGTAGCCTCCTTTTCTGTATGCACAAACTGTTTTAAATCAGGGCAGCACTCCACTGTGATTTGTCTGTCCTGGGCAATTTCAGACAAGAGCCACTTCCAGGGGACCACTCATCCTTCTACTGGGCACCAAGAAAGAGAAGGCAGCGCCTAGAAGACCTTTAGGCTGCAGGCCATCTTCTCCAGGAGTGTCTTCTCCTGGCCCTGATCCTTCCCATTCTGTCCTGTGAATTATTCCAAACAAGAGGCTGCTGCCATGGCTAGTAGTCAGTGGCGACATGGTCATTCCCAAGCTGCCAGTCTTCCCCTGGAACTGAGGTAGTCATTACGGTGGATACACATGAAGTGTGCATGGAGTGATTATAGACGGTGCTTCCTTCCTGTCCTTTGCACTGAATCACACAAGAGCGAACCATCACGTGGAGTTCTTGGTTTTAGCACTCGCTTTTACTTTTTCCCTTCATTCCCAGCTTTTCCTGCGCTCATTTTACCAAGTGGCCAGACTGAAGGCTTACATGTTGCGTCCCCTGAATGCCTTTCAGGTGGGTTAAGTGTGGATTGAGAGTACCTGTGAAGTGCCCATAAAAAGCAGCCTGGGAGCCTTGCCTGCTTGCACTCACCGACCTTTCTGCTCCTTGTCATGACCTATTCTGCAGTTGATCTTTTTGAGAGGTGGGAACAGGATTCTCCTCAGGGTACAGTTTCAGGAAATGAGTGAAAGGCAACTGACAAGTGCAAAGAAATATACTTTTTAAACTACTGTCAAGGCTACTGCTAATCCCTGGGCATAATGGTATTGTTATTTTAACGCCTGTACGCTAGCTCAAGGTCCTTTAGGAAATGGAAAGTTGCTGTGCCTGATGAATAAATTAAGCTGTTTTTTTCCCCTAATTGTTGTGGTGAGATTGCCTTTTGGGGATGGCAACCAGGAATTATGGCGGATATGTGGGTGTATATTTATTTAATTTTTTAATTTATTAAGTCTTTAAGTGGTATTTTGCAAATGTGTGAGGATATTAGATAAGGTCACGGAGAGGTCAAGTCCACCTGTTCCTAGATGGCTGTGCCCTTTGGGGCACTGGTACTACTCTCGTGGGAAGTGATGGTGAAGACTTCTGGGTGTTTTTCCCACCTGGTTGCGACTTTTTAAGGCTTCATGGAAGTAGATGTTCCCTTGTGCTACCTACTGAGTCAGATGTCAGGGACTGCTTCCCCGGGGGGTTAACTCACTCAGCAGAACAGGGACACAGCTCCATTAGGACCACAGTGTGAAATGTCTCTTTCTAAAGTTAGGGTTTGTGAAAGGATCATCTTGAAAGAAACATTGCTTGCCATCCTTGTAGTCTATGTTATTGGGTAGTGTTTGTCGTTTCACAAATAAGAAATTCCCTGTGATTATGAAAGCTCAGAGCATCTTCTAATTTAAAAAAAGAAAAAAAAAAGACTACAGGCTTCAGAACAAAGCTGGCATTTCTTTGCCTTCTCTTGTTAGCAAGAAGTAGACTCAGAGGTATTTGAAAGCAGCAATGTTACATGAGTCATTCCTGAGTGTTCTGAATAAACACTACTTAGAAACAGACAAGAAATTTGGGATTCAAACTGATTTTTCTAGCATTTTTAAAGAGACACTGTCCCGATTAAACTTTCCTGGCTTGAGTCTGCCTCCCGGGAATGAACCCCCAGTAGTCACAGCAGTGACACTCTGATAAGACCCTGCTGCTGCGGCATCTGGAGTGATTAAAGCTGGAGAATTCTCAAGCTCTTTGCAGCTTTTCTACTATTTTCTGATTCTCACCATTTTACTAACCTCAGGTGGTGAAACTTGACAATCAGAGAGAAAAACTTGTAATTATATTTGACTTTCTAACACATTGCCAAGTTTCAAAGCAGCTTCCACTTTCAACTATTAGAAGTAACCACTTTTACTGAAGAGCCAGAGTTAGAGTCCATGCCCCCTTCAGTCTGACCTCATGGAAATTTTCCACCGTGAAAGCCCTCTTTCCACTGCACACTGCTGGGCCAACTCGGCTTCCTGTTTCAGAGTCACAGGACTCAACTTCAAATGAGACCTTGCGTACTATCCTATTGGCTGTTTTCATACAAATTAACCTCTCAAATAAGATTGCTTAATGCCAGAATTGATAGACATTTTTGACCCTCTACAGACCCCTCATTCTTTGCCAAATGCTACTTCTGTTAGTCTTGAGTCATTTTAATTTACAGAAATGAGGATCTTCGCTGCTAATATGAATGCTAATTATAACTTATACCTGAAAAGCAGAATAAAGCTTAAAGAGAAAAAATGAAATGTAAGAAATTTTTATTCTTACACCTAATAATATTTGGGAGGGAGCAGTTCCTATTTCCCCTCACCCCTAGGGGTTGAGATTAATTTTTAATTTTCTAGGAAATAGAACATTGGACTACCACCCAAAATGTTGCCAGAGTCCAGATGGAACTGTGCACATTAAAAAAAAAAAAACACTTTTCTCTTACCTGAAAAAAGAGTCTGTTCTGTTAACTTATATTTTTAATGAGTAAACTTAAAATAAATTTTATTTTGGACAAGACTAGGACTTTTCGCAGTTTATTCTAATACCTCTGTGTTACTATCTGTCAGGTTTTCTGTGAGAACTTATGAAAAGAAGATGACAAAGGCATCTGGATCAGGAAACTTGTCCTGTGTGTGAGTCAGGTCATGGCTAGTCACTGTCAAAAGTGGGCACCATACTCAACATAGTGGTTTGCTACCTTGAAGCCTTAGAGACTCAGCACATTAAAAGGCTTTTAATTATATTAAATGGGGAACCAAGGAGTAAATAAAGCATAGTTGACCGTTTCCAAGGTCAGCAACAGTGCTGCTTGCCCCCAGTGATGCTGCTGACCATTAGTCAACAAGCAGACCTGGAGGCTTGGCGTCTTGCCCAGCAGGATCATCTCAGACAGTTTAGTGGGCTGACTTTCGCGACAGATGTATATTGGACCCTTTTAACTCACACTCAGCCCTCATTTCTAGGTCAGTCATCTTCATGAGAGATAGTGGGGAAATAGAACTTTAGATGGAAACTGCTCTGTACTACTGGCCTTAGAGATACTTGTCACTTGTCATCACACTGGCAGTATGGTTAGTCTGAGACCGATAGTGCTTCTCCCACGGAGCCATTAGAACCCGAGGAGAGAGCATCAGAGATGTCGTTTCACCAGGACTTTCTTTGTAAGGTTGTATTGGTGCTCAGTTAAGAATGGGTTAAAATATGGAGGAAAGATGTACCATTTTCTCCCTTAAATTTTTTGTTTTGTTTTGTTTTCAACACATAAAGAAACAATGACAGCAGACTATGATATGCTTTTAAGCAAGTCTTTATGATGCAATACTTGTTCTTTGTCTAAACTTCAAATAAAGAATTTTTAAACTTGCTTGGTTTTGTTCTGTATGTAGAAAGAGAAAAAAAAAAAGACCCAAAATGAATCTGTAGTGTTAAGTGATTAATAATGAGAAGGGAAGCCTGACATGGTTTCGTGGCTTGTCACTGTTTAGATGAAACAATTGAGCTCTTTTCCACTCTTCTTCCCAACCTGGTTAAGTAAAAGTTTCCTTTATTGTGTCCAAATATTTAAACTACAGTCTTACTAAGGGGAAAAACAATTGTCTAAGAATTCATCCTTTGACATTCTACATTAGGAAACCAAGTTACTCAATCACACCAAAGACCTCTTTTCAGCTTGGAATGACATGTCCATGAAGCTGGTCTCTGCAGACTGTCAGCACAGAATCCATCTGGGAGCAGTCAGTGTCGGCATTTAGTGAGGACCCAGGGTATACCTCAGACACTGCTCTATGTTCACTACCTTTTATCTTATCTCAATCCTCCCTACAACTCATTTCCTACAGTGGGTACCTAACTAGTAAGCAACAGACTCAGTATTTGGACCCAAGCAGTCGATGGAGAAGGCAATGGCACCCCACTGCAGTACTCTTGCCTGGAAAATCCCATGGATGCAGGAGCCTGGTAGGCTGCAGTCCATGGGGTCGCTAAGAGTCGGACACGACTGAGCAACTTCACTTTCACGCATTGGAGAAGGAAATGGCAACCCACTCCAGTACTCTTGCCTGGAAAATCCCATGGATGGAGGAGCCTGGTGGGCTGCAGTCCGTGGGGTCGCTAAGAGTCGGACATGACTAAGCGACTTCACCTTCACTTTTCACTTTCATGCATTGGAGAAGGAAATGGCAACCCACTCCAGTACTCTTGCCTGGAGAATCCTAGGGATGGGGGAGCCTGGTGGGCTGCCATCTATGGGGTTGCACAGAGTCGGACATGACTGAAGCAACTTAGCAGCAGCAGCAGCAGCAGTTTAACTCAGAGCATGGATTCTTATTTGCTCTATTGCTCCCCCTCCTGAGGCACAGATCAAGCATAGGTACCTGCCCTAAAGGAGCCTATGGGGTCGGGTACACAAATATATAAAATTACAGTCACATCAGGGTTCTCTCAGAGGCAAAACTACATTTCTTTCCTAAGATACCTTATCAGGCTTCTTTGAAAAGTAAGACCTCAAATCCCCTCTTCTGCAGAGAAGGTCAGCGCCCGTTGGAGGGTAGGGGCCTGGGCAGCAGCAGAATAAAAGCTACAGGACTTGGTCTCTGGATTCTGGAGCTTGTCAGGACTCATGAGAAGATTCCCTGGTCACAGGAGGACAAAAAGACTTCACACTGCTCAATGTGCTAAAATCTGAATCCTCTTCGTTGTCTCAAATATTCAGTGAGTCTGTCGCACACACACCTTTGAATCAGTGTTGTTTGAGGGAGTGAAAGAATGGAAATCGGATGTAATGTGGTCTGACTGGTGCAGAAGAAAAGCTTGCAGACAGTAAAGCAAGATAATTCATAAACGGAAGAGTCGAAGCAGCAGAAGTGAATGGGGAAATATCACCGCCCATACCCTTGCCCTCACAGGACCCCACCACCAAATCATTCTGGGATTGTCCCTCCTGGACTTCCCACTGTGTGTGGGATAGTGTTCAAGCCAATTTTGGGGTCTCAAAGGATAACCACAGCGGACATTTGGATTACACAATACAGGGTGCCTGAAGTAGAGGGCGCTTCTAGCACGTACTCTGCAATTTACCAAACTAGTCCTTTTTTGTTAGAAATTTAAACTACTTCCAATGTTTTGCTAACCATAGGAAATCTATAGTGTATTATTCACTCCATCACATTCACTCCATCGCATCTGGTGTGATCTCCACAATTGCCTGAAGACAGTTCTTCCCTTAGCTGACTTCATGATGATGGTTGATACGTATAGAAGACTTAACTTGTAGTAGAGATTGTGCTAAGCATCTGTAAGCATTAGTTCACTAAACTTTACAGCAGCCTTATCAAGAAGTTTATCCACGACACAGATGAAAAAATGGGCAAAAAAGTTAAGGAACTTGCCTAAGAACTCACAACTAGCACATACCAGAGCTAGGATTTGAAATCATGTCTCAATTGAGTTCAGTCGCTCAGTCGTGTCCGACTCTTTGAGACTCCAGGGACTTCAGCATGCCAGGCCTCCCTGTCCATCACCAACTCCCAGAGTTCATTCAAAATCACGTCCATTGAGTTGGTGATGCCATCTAACCACCTCATCCTCTGTCGTCCCCTTCTCCTCCTGCCTTCAATCTTTCCCAGCATCAAGATCTTTTCAAAAGAGTCAGCTCTTCGCATCAGGTGGCCAAAGTATTGGAGTTTCAGCTTCAGCACCTATCCTTCCAATGAATATTCAGGACTAATCTCCTTTAGGATGGACTGGTTGGATCTCCTTGCTGTCCAAGGGACTCTCAAGAGTCTTCTCCAGCACCACAGTTCAAAAGCATCAATTCTTTGGTGCTCAGCTTTCTTTATAGTCCAACTCTCATATCCATACATGACTACTGGAAAAACCATAGCCTTGACTAGACGGAACTTTTTTGGCAAAGTAATGTCTCTGCTTTTTAATATCCTGTCTATGTTGGTCATAACTTTTCTTCCAAGGAGTAAGCATCTTTTAATTTCATGGCTGCAATCACCATCTGCAGTGATTTTGGAGCCCCCCAAAATAAAGTCCTCACTGTTTCCCCATCTATTTGCCATGAAAGTGATGGGACCAGATGCCATGATCTTAGTTTTCTGAATGTTGAGCTTTAAGCCAACTTTTTCACTCTCTCTTTCACTTTCGTCAAGACACTCTTTAGTTCTTCTTCACTTTCTGCCATAAGGGTGGTGTCATCTGCATATCTGAGGTTATTGATATTTCTCCCGGCAATCTTGATTCCAGCTTGTGCTTCTTCCAGCCCAGCGTTTCTCATGATGTACTCTGCATATAAGTTAAATAAACAGGGTGACAATATGCAGCCTTGACGTACTCCTTTTCCTATTTGGAACCAGTCTGCTCTTCCACGTCCAATTCTAACTGTTGCTTCCTGACCTGCATACAGATTTCTCAAGAGGCAGGTCAGGTGGTCTGCTAATCCCATCTCTTTAAGAATTTTCCACAGTTTGTGGTGATCCACACAGTCAAAGCCTTTGGCATAGTCAATAAAACAGAAGTAGATGTTTTTCTGGAACTCTCTTGCTTTTGCGATGATCCAGCGGATGTTGGCAATTTGATCTCTGGTTCCTCTGCTTTTTCTAAAACCAGCTTGAACATGGAAGTTCATGTTTCACGTACTGTTGAAGCATGGCTTAGAGAATTTTGAGCATTACTAGCATGTGAGATGAGTGTAATTGTGTGATAATTTGAACATTCTTTGGCATTGCCTTTCTTTGGGGTTGGAATGAAAACTGAGCTTTTCCAGTCCTGTGGTCCCTGCTGAGTTTTACACATTTGCTGGCATATTGAGTGCAGCACTTTAACAGCATCGTCTTTTAGGATTTGAAATAGCTCATCTAGATTTCCATCACCTCCACTAGTTTTGTTCATTATGATACTTCCTAAGGCCCACTTGACTTCACATTCTAGGATATCTGGCTCTAGGTGAGTAATTACACCATCGTGATTATCTGGGTCATGAAGATCTTTTTTGTACAGCTCTTCTGTGTATTCTTGCCACCTCTTCTTAATATCTTCTGCTTCTGTTAGGTCATACCATTTCTGTCCTTTATTGTGTCCATCTTTGCATGAAATGTTCCCTCGGTATCTCTAATTTCCTTGAAGAGATCTCTAGTCTTTCCCATTCTATTGTTTTCCTCTATTTCTTTGCACTGATCACTGAGGAAGGCTTTCTTATCTCTCCTTGCTATTCTTTGGAACTCTGCATTCAAATAGGTATATCTTTCCTTTTCTCCTTTGCTTTTCACTTCTCTTCTTTTCTCAGCTATTTATAAGGCCTCCTCAGACAACCATTTTGCCTTTTTGCATTTCTTTTTCTTGGGAATCTTCTTGATCCCTGTCTCCTGTACAATGTCACAAACCTCCGTCCATAGTTCATCAAGCACTCTGTCTATCAGATCTAGTCCCTTAAATCTATTTCTCACTTCCACTGTATAATCAGAAGGGATTTGATTTAGGTCAAACCTGAATGGTCTAGTGGTTTTCCCTACTTTTTCAATTTAAGTCTGAATTTGGCAATAAGGAGTTCATGATCTGAGCCACAGTCAGCTCCCGGTCTTGTTTTTGCTGACTGTATAGAGCTTCTCCATCTTTGGCTGCAAAAAATATAAGCAATCTGATTTCGGTGTTGACCATCTGGTGATGTCCATGTATAGAGTCTTCTCTTGTGTTGTTGGATGAGGGTGTTTGCTATGACCAGTGCATTCTCTTGGCAAAACTCTATTAGCCTTTGCCCTGCTTCATTCTGTACTCCAAGGCCAAATTATGTCTACCTTGCTTTTAAGGTCACATTCATTTTGCTGTAATACACTATCACGCATCCTTTAAAGCCATAAAGGATGTCACAGGAGACAAAGTAGAGACAGAAACAAAGCCACATATCACAGGCAACCTGGCTGCTGCGGCATGTTCAGGAAAGAGGGACAATAGCTGAGAGGCAGAGCCCAGCAATGCCAGTGGATTTTCTGTGAATAACTACGTCCTTCTGAAGGTATGTACTCAATGCTGGTTGCATGTGGAGCCCACAGTGGGCTGCTGCCCTGCCTCTCCTGGCCCTTAATCCTTGTGTTCTTTTGGGTGAGTTACCCAGTGAATGGGGTGAAGACAAGCTGGGTGCTTCCACAATTGAAGGCCCCAGGCTTGGCCAGTCCACCCACTCAGCTCAGGTTGAAGAGCATTCAAGTGTGACCCTTCAACCCCATCTGCAGGGTGTATCCAACTGCCTACTCTTTTGATCACAAGTTCTTTTGTCTTTAGAAAGTTTTCACTGCAGAATTAACTTCTAGTGTGGATGTTGGACTATGAGATGGTGAGAGATACTTTTGTAAGAGATCACTAATGTCCAGATCCAAAACTGAAATGCTTTGGTCCAGAAGAGAGGGATGTATCTTTAAAATAAATGCAACACACCATATTAAGAAATGGGTCATCTTGTTAGCTTAACTATTGCAACCCTGTCACTCCTAAAAACTGCTTAATTAGGAGTAGGGGGACCTTGTGAAGCTAACCAAAAATATTTCCAGTTGTTTACAGGCGTAGCCCTGTTTCTACATACATCAGTTGGTTGGTTGCAAAGAAAAACTGAGCCTCAAAAGCCTTTCCTGACTCTCATTTCTAAGATCTCCTGCTAGACTTCCAAAGCCTCTCAGGTTATGCACATTGCCTGAGTACTCGGTGGAACTTGGACTCCTGAGTTGAATGTCCCCATAGCTAGAGTTAATGGCCCCAGAATTTAAACCTTTGTTACAGATGCTGTGTTGAACTAAGTTCAGGCAGCTACCACCAATGTGTGGGATGCTGTATAGATAAACCAGATAATATCCTTGGCCTCAAAGACGTGAATGATGTCTCTTCTGTGGGTCTATGCGGTCACCCCTCTGTTGCCACAGAAGAGTAAAGATAATTTCCAGACGAGGTCATTATTTCCGGTCAGCCTGAAAAATAAGTTTAGTTAGACACAAGCTGCTCTCAGGAGAGCTTTGGGATTGAGGATTCTTTGACCAATGTCTTTGCCACAGCCACAGAGCTCACCCACTCACTAGGCTGCTGGTCCTAGGACAAACAATGGTGCATTTCACTGCATTGTCTCTGGTTTCCTGAACATGGTGGAATTCTCTGCTCAGTGACTTACTCACATCAGACTAACACAATGCCCCCTCTAGCCTGGCAGCCTCAAGCAAGACAGAATTACAGCAACCTCTGCACCACCATGGAGAAGGGGGAGAAGGAAATGGCAACCCACTCCAGTGGTCTTGCCTAGAAAATTCCATGGACAGAGGAACCTGGCGGGCTACAGTTTATGGGGTCGCAGAGTCGGCCACGACTGAGCACATCAGCACGGCACCACCAGCCTGGCTGTTTCCATCAAACCCTTGGCTGGAAGGGGAACTGAAAATTCATTTAATTTAAACAGCATGAGCTGAAAGATTTCAGCAAGATGCTGAAACATTTAACCTCTGGTTTTAAGTGGCTCTATGGGTCAGCTCAGGTGAACACAACAAGTAGCCCATTTGGGGCCAATTCCATCTCCCCAAGATTTATAATCTGGTTCAAGTCAGCAGGGCATCAACAGTCCAAAGAGGGAGAAGCCTGCTCTTAGAATGGTAGCTTTCTTTCCAAGCTCTCACCTCTGCCATTTCTTGTTTACTGTCATCTCTGAAAGGCAGTAAACTCCAGAAGATCAAGAACTCTGTCAGTATCTAATTCACTGTTTTATCCCCAGTAGATTTTTGACATGATGTGCTTAGAATATGGTACTTTGGGCATTTTAGGCCAACTCAGTATTTTTTGTTGAGTTCAGTTGTTGAGCATTTAGAAAGCCACAGACAGACATTGTCTTTCCAGAAGTTTACACGATAGACTGGCATTTGTCGCCTGTGTTTGCGTGTACCAGCTACGTCACCATACAGAAATATTCATGGCGCTCTGCGGTGCAGGCACACTGTCAGCTATGAGCAGGAGGGACACGCAAGATGGGGGCCCTGCCTCTCCTATCAGGCGGGGCAGCATCAGCTCTCCCCTTCCCTTTTTATTGTTTCCTGCTGTTTTCCTCTGATTTCAGTCTGTGGCACACTGGAGGTGTTCTGGAGAGAGGCTGTAGACCAGGCGCTCTATAAATGTGACCTTCATTCTGTAGCAGCAACAGCCCTTGTTAGAAATGCTCTGGTCCCCACCCAGACCCACTGAATCAGACTCTGAGGCCCAGCAATCTGCGTTTTAAGAAGCCCTTCCTTCATTGGGCTTCCCTGATAGCTCCCTCATTGAGCTTCCCTGGTAACTTCCCTCACTGGGCTTCCATGATAGCTCAGTTGGTAAAGAATCTGCCTGCCATGCAGGAGACCCTGGTTCGATTCCTAGGTTGGAGAAGATCCCTGGAGAAGGGATAGGCTACCCACTCCAGTATTCTGGCCTGGAGAATTCCATGGACTATACAGTTGGACACAACTGAGTGCCTTTCACTTTCTTTTTTTTATTATTATTTTTTTACTTTACAATATTGTATTGGTTTTGCCATACATCAACATGCATCCACCACAGGTGTACACATGTTCCCCATCCTGAACCCCCCTCCCACCTCCCTCCCCATACCATCCCTCTGGGTCACTTTTCATTTTCAGAGGATTCTGATAAAAGTTTGAGAACCACCCATGTAGATGCTTGTCAGGGTGGAGGAGTGAGAATATCAGAGCCTGCCAGCGATGATCCTTCCAAGACTGTCATTGCTGGGGCTCTAGGGAAACGCCAGGAAAGAATTTTCTTGCTGTCACTCTGTTTGTGAAAGTCCACAGAGTTACACCTTGAGCATCCACAGCCTCCCACCCCTTGCCACCTCACCTGGCCTCCTGCTACCCGGGATGGCCTTACTCTCAGCTGAGCAGCAGGAATCAGGGCTGCCCGCAGAGTGGGAATCAGAACCATGTCCTTAATCAGAAGTGTGTCAGGAACCCCAGGGCTTGGGGCTGCATTCAGGAAGGAGGGACAGAACTGGCTGCTTACTTCCCAACTGACCTGAGGCTCTCCTGGGGACTGAACCCCTCAAAGCTCCTGCCTGGAACCAGCACCCTCTGCTGCAGAAAGGGAATCTCTCCCAGGCCTCTGTCAACCCTCCCCAGAGCATGTCTTCACCTCGAGGCTAGGAGAGGCCCCGGTTCAAGTGCAGAGACACCCCAGAGAGAATGCTCCCAGCCTAGTTTGGGACCTGGGACCTGTACCCTCATGTCTCGACAAGACGAGAAGATCTGAGCTCTATGAAGTTGATTCAGTTGGCTGCAGGCTGTAACCCCCTTCAGTACATCACCAGGTCATGGTTCCCAAACTTGGCTGCATGTTGGAATCACCTGGGGATCTTTAAAAACTACTGTTCCCACTCCCAGCCCCAGATGTTCTGATTTAATTGGCATAGGGTGTGACCTGGCCACCGGAGTGTTTAAATTCCCCCAGGTGATTCTAATGTGCACACAAGTTTGGGAGCCAATGAACAAGTTCTCCTGAGACCAAGCCCAGCTCATATTCTAATGTTTAGGGAGCAACATAGGCTTAAAGATGGAAGGTAGAACCGGGTTTCAAGGACAAGAAAAAAAAAAGTATTTCAATCATCAGACAGACTCCAGACTTAGCAAACAGCTGGTGAAGAAAGGAGGGGAGAGAGGTAGGGACGGGGGGTTGCTGGTGAGCGTTGGATTCACTGGTGGAGATGATGTCAGACATTCCTCTGCGATGTTAGAACTGGGGAAACACATGAAAATAACCATGGCTGTGAAAATGGAACTTTCTGTGAAATGGCATATTCTTGGAAGGAGAGGGAAGAGGAGAGGGGGAAAAGGTGGGGGTTGGGGGGGCCGAGCCAGAGAGAATATAGGAGGGAGATTCACTCCCAGACCTCTGGAGAATGGAAGAAGGAACAAGATGTGAAAAGATGTGCAGAGGAGAAGGCGGTTTGAGTCCCCACGAGGAATGGGGACAGAGGCCAACTGCTGACCCAGAAGGAGCCGAAGCAACAAAAGAAAAGATAAGCCAGGAGAGAGAGAAGGAATCTACTGCTAAGAGAAGAAACACCCAGCTTTTGACCCAAACCCACCCAGGCAGATGGAGTGCTTCCCGGGAGCAGGCTGAGGGTGCAGCTCCCCACCCCCAACAGCCCCTCAGGGGAGGGGAGAAGACACGAGACAACCATCGCATGCCTTCCCCTTTCTCCTCCATTCCCGGCGCTGCAGAGCTCGCAGATGAAGGCGCCCTGGGCCTGACACTGGGAAGCCAGATGCTTCCCCTTCCAAGTTTCTGTGAGGGAGTGAGGGCCGAGCCCCAAGGAGCCCAGGCCTCTGGCTCCTGTGGGCCTTGAGGGGAGCAGCTCCCCACCCAAAGCCACGCGCCAGCCCCTGATTCTTAGATCTCACTCTAATGGCTTCCCCCGGGGCTAGCCATCCAAATATTGAGTCACCAAGAGAAAAAAGCCTCACAGACCAAACCTAGAAGACTTACACAGGCTCTTCTATTCCTGGATGAAAGATTTCACACCTATTTTGTGCAAAATCAGGAGACTTCTCGTGACTGGGTGTGACTGTAACCCCCATGTATGTGACGAGCCTCCCACAAAGTAAAGATACCGGCTGCGTCACGTGACGCGGCCCCTGTGACGCCGCAGGAGGGTCCCCTCTCGGCTCCTGCGCTGACGGAGACCCCCAGCACCACCTGCCGGGTTAGCGCTCCCTCCCATCAGAGAGCGTCGCCATGTGTGCGGTTCAGGCTCAAGGGACCGTCTAGGGGAAACCAACGTCAAATCAAGTGTTCCGGATGCTGGCTGTGGTCCACCGGCCGCTGTGCCTCCTCCATGGGTACCGTGGGCTCTGTGCCCCCTCCCGCCCTCCGCATGTCTCACGAGCTGTTCGGAGGGGCTGCGGGCGCCGCATGACAGCACTCTGGGTCGTGCAGCTGGGAGCTGCCTCCAGCACTTCAGAGTTTCCAGTCAGTGGTTTCCTGTGGGAGAGCAGGCCCGGCCTCTGCTCTCGCTTCCTGGCAGGCCTCCCCCTCTCTCTGCTCGGCCTCCCATCCATCCTGACCACTGGCCTGGCCTCGCTAGAGCAACAAAAAGTAGACTGGCTTCCTCAGAGTCAGAAGATACAGCATGCCTGGGAGCTGAAGCTAGCCACTGGCCCTTAGTGTTTAGGGGACAAGAGTGAAGTGGAGGGCACCCTGGGACCCCAGAGTCTAGAGCCTGTCTCCTGAGGACAATCTGTTCTGCAAGAACGCAGCAGCCCAGTGGGGGTCCTCGTCTGTCCCGATGATGCCACGTGGAGGGCAGGGGCCCCTCCATAGCAGAAGTGGCCACTGTGAGACGGAGGAATCCGCATGGGGCGACGGTTTTTAGGGAGGGCAGGGTCCACTGCTGGCTGAGAAGGCTGGACCTGGGGGCCGCAGGAGCCTGTTCCAGGGGCTCCTGGGAGGTTCAGAGGTCCTTCTGGGTGACAGCACGCATGTCAGCATACCAGTCCACCTGCTCGGAGCTGGGCTCTGCTCACGCTCTCTCAGGGACACAGAGATGTCCTCCAAAGATAGTCAGCCTAGAGAGGGAAACACGTGAAGTGTGAGCAACTCAGGCACCAGATGCCGTGTGTGCCGAGACACAGGTACAGAGGGAGACAGGGAGGAAAGGATAGGCAAGCCGGGGGGCTTCTTCTAGGAGGTTGGTCTGGGGTAGGGCCTTAAGGGAAGGGGAGAATTCAACCAGGTAGTGACTGGGGAGGATCACCTGTCAGGGAATTCCAAGGAGAGGAATGGCCTGAGCAAAAGCAGTGAAGGTGCCCGGGGGTCAGTGTGGCCTCACGCATTGAAGTCTTGTTCTGCCCAGGGAAAAATAAAACTGGTGGGTCAATAACTTCCAACGTCTCTGACGCACTACTTTGATGCTGGGACTGGTTGTGAGTAATCCTGAATGGTTCCCCAAACTTGGACAGCTCTATCTCAAGAGAGTCATACTTGGGGGAGTTCCCTAGGAGGGAAGAGTTAGGTGTTAACCTGCACAAAATGAATCTGCCTTTCATTGGATGTCCCAAACATCGCTGTCCTCCAGAAACCAGGAGATACCTCAGGGTCCTCTGATCGTGGGTCCATTGGCCCTGGGGAGCAGGAATTCCACATCACTCCTAACAAGAGCTCTGAAGGTCTGGAAGGTCCTCAGCGGCCCTTCAGCTAAGGGGAAAGCCAGCATCAACACCTTTCATGAAGCTCGAGTTTATTGGCCCTCATGAGACCTGCTCCTCCTAGCCATGCCAGCTAGACAAGGGGTAGACACAGTCAAGTCACGTGCTCAGGATAAACAGAGGAACTGTACCAGTCACAGGGGTTGAAGAAAGAGACCCAGGGATGGCACAGCTGGATACGCAAGCTCAGACAGCTGGTTGACCACGCTGCCATCATGCTGGGCCACATGCAGGATGACTGAGCCCAGAGAAGCAGAAGTAAGGGAGCTCTCTGAGGGCCTCCAAGGGATGGAGAGGATTGGCAGTTCCTGAATTTTCTGTCCCAGCCCCTGAGAAGATCATGATCTGTTCTTAATTGCTCAGTTGTGTCCGACTCTTTGGGACACCATGGACTGTACCCCGCCAGGCTCCTCATCCATGGGATTCTCCAGGCGAGAATACTGGAGTGGGTTGCCATGCCCTCCTCCAGAGGATCTTCCCAACTCAGGGATTGAACCCAGGTCTCCCACATTGCAGGCGGATTCTTTACCAGGGAAGGCCATGAAGATCATGATACCTCCCTGAATGTCTAAAGGACTACCCTTTGCATCCATTACATCCTTACAAACAAGTGACTTTTATTTGAGCTAGCCTGAGTAGATTTCTGCTTGCTATAACCAAAAGATCCTGAGACGAAAGAACATTACCCTCCCACCTCTCCTTGCCTCTGGGCTCAGGCAGGAAAAGTCAGCTTATCACGGAGGCTGGAGGGTGGAGCTGGGGTTCTTTTGAGGGCAGCAGGCAGACCTCCCATCTTTCCAACCCCAGCTTTGACTCTCCAAACCCTAACTGAAGCTGCTATGCGGCTGGGAATTTCACCAGAGTTTTCCGGCCCATTCCTGGCACCTGCTGCTCTTGGCTGCACTCGAACTCCCCCAGGCACTGCCAAATTTTCCTTGGTGCTCCCAGGCCAGGCAATCTCCTCCAGAGAGAGAGAGCTCAGCTGAGGTCACACGGAAAATAACCCATGAGCGGGGCCCTGCCCCAAGCTGCTTCAGATGACTTCCTTTTGTTCTCTCGCTTTCTCTCTCTCTCTCTCTCTTACATGAAACTGGCCTGTTTTACCAGGTCAAATTGCATTCTTCTAAACACAGGAGTGCTGTGCAGTGAAAGTTTGATACAAGTTCTTTGCACCTAATCACTCTGGGAAAGCTTTCAAAGCGGAGAACTGCAGGGATACTGTGCCATGATATCTTTATAACTGCTTGCTGGCTTTCAGATTACAAATCCTTCCAATGGGAAAATTCATAATACAGATGAACCATGCTTTACACCATAGCACATTCCTGAAGAGTCACAAACAAATCTGCTCACTCATATTCTGCCTTATTCCAGAAAAAAATAACCCCACAGCATGAACCAAGATGGCAAATTAGAGAGAAAGGAAAACGAACATCAAAAATATAAAAAAGAACCAGGAGAGAGGCGAAGACAACATGGTCACCCACAAATCCTACTTGCTTTCTACAGGTTAAGATTCCATAGGGCTGTACACTTCCCAGCAGCTAATGTGGAAAGAGAAGCGTGATTAGTTACACAAAGAGTCACATATAAACTGAATTTTGGCAAGCTGAATCACATTTCAAATATATTAGCAGAGGTTGCTATTGAAAAACTTTTTAAGAGGCATCTGGTTTAGGGTTTTAGTTTCTGTTTGTTTTTGTTTACTCAGCAGCACTTTATCTTGGGAACTGACCCTTCCTGATGTGGTGTGATTCAGGTGAGTTGTCAATCATAGAATCCCACCTTGTCATGGAGGTAGGCTTGGGACCCAAGCTCACTAATCATACCATCTACTGGAAATTCACATCTTGAGTAGAGAAACATGGGGGCTGTATATGGTTAAAGCAGAGGCTCCCGTGAGGGTTAGAGGAGGAAATGGCAACCCACTCCAGTATTCTTGCCTGGAAAATCCCATGGACAGAGGAGCCTGGCGGGCTACAGTTCATGGGGTCACAAAGAGTTGGACATGACTGAGCACTCACATTTGCACACACACACACATACATGCCAGGGAGGGTATTTTTAAAGGACCATTCACAATGTCCTGCCACCCCTGAGCCCCAGTGCTGGCCTTGTTCTGTCCCTGCCATTCTGTATTTCCCTTGAGTATGTTAACTTCCTAATATCCTTCCAATAAATTCCTTTTAGCTGAAGCAAACAAATATCTATTCCTATTGCTTATAACCAAGGACTCCGAAAGATATTATACCAGTAAGTTTATATGGACTATGAGAATGCGCTCAGAAAGTAAATATTAGGGGTTTCAAGATGGCAGAGCAAGAGGACATGGGGCTTACCACCTCCCACAAATACATCAAAAATGCATCTATATGAGGAACAATTCTCATGGAAAACTGTAAATTGGCAGAAGAACTGTACAGCCAAGGCTGTAAGAAAGATTCCCGTGTGATTGGGTAGGATGGGAAGAAAAGCATCAGGTCAGGACCTGTGTCCCTAGGAGGAGACTAAGAGGGAAAGGAAGATCACAGAGGCAGATGCTCACCGTGGGGAGTAAGACGGTTGAACCTCAGACTGGCTATCCCAGTCCTGGGGTCCTTTGCATAGGAAACAAGTGCTCTGATGTGCTTGGAGAACCATTGGGACAGACAGAAAGGATAGAAAAGCCTACACATCACTTGTAAGGATTGTATGGGTGCTGGCTTATCCCCAGACAGGTCAGAGAGAAGTCTACCCACTGGCAGCCACCTTGCCATGTTCCCCAGTTCGAGCTGAGCAAATACCCTGGACCCATTCACTCCATGCCACAGCTTGGCATGGGGTGTAGCATGATCAGGACTTAAGAAAAGACTCAATCTAGGGACTCAGAGGTGACCCAGGGCCGTGGAGTGTTGTCTAGGTGGCGTGGTAGTGGATACTGTTGGCACTTACTCCAACAGGACCACAGAAGCAGCCATGACTTCTGAAGGCAGTGCAGTGACTTCAGTTCCCATAACCACAATGCAGCCATCCCCAGTGCCAGCCAAGGGAATGCTCTGGCCCTGCCCACTCCATCCCACAAATTTGCACTAGATCTGGTACCACCACAACAGGGGGAAAGATGCAACCTTGGGCTACGCCTGAGCAAAGAGACTTCTGTAAGCACATGAGCCCCACTTTCTTCAGCACGCCCCTCCTTTGGAGCCAAGCTCCTGGTACCAAGAGGAGGAAGGACACACACTTAAAGGGAGCAGAGCCAGCCAGAGCCTGACCCTCAGGGCTTCCACTCCAGCAACTTAAGAGCAGATCCCACTGAGCAGAAAGTCCCACCTCACACCCTGTGCAGGCTCCAGCTGCTCCCAGGTAACAGTGGCCAGCACACTCTGGGGAAAGACGTTCCTGCATCCCTATCAAATCCAGCCTTCCCACCAAAAGCACAGGGCACACAGCCTACATAGGGACGCTCCCATATAAAACTCTCTCAAGACCACAATAGATAACTGTTTCATATAAGTACAGAGAGACAGAGACACTGAAGAAAAATGAAAAGCCAGAGGAACTCCTCTCAAAGAGCAAGAGAAAAACCCTGAAAAATAACAAAACAGAGACAATCAATCTACCAGACAGTGAATTTCAAAAGTTGGTAATAAAAATGCTAACTGAAGTAAGAAAGAGAATCATCCAAGCACAGATTATTTTAACAAGGAACTATAAACTATAAAGAAGACCCAATCAAAAAGAGACAAATCAATTTCTGAGAGAAAAAGCAATCCAAAAGCAATGAATAGAAGACTAGATGACACTGAAAATGCACAAGCGATCTGAAAGGCAGAATGATGGAAATTACCCAATCAGAACAGCAGATAGAAAGACAAGTGAAAAAAAAAAAAAAAAAAAAACCACAAAAGCTTCATAAGAGATCTATGGGATAATATAAAATGTGCCACCATTCACATTATAGGGGTTCCAGAAGGAGAAGAGAGAAAGAAGGATATTGAAAATGTATTGAAAGAAATTATGACTGAAGCCTTCCCAAGCCTGAAGAAGGAAACAGATATCCAGGTATAGGAAACACAGAGGGTCTCAAACAAGATGAACCCAAACAGACTTACACCAAACATATCATGACCAACATGGCAAAATTAAGGAAGACGTTTAAAGGCAGCAAGAGGAAAACAAAGTGCCATTTACAAGGGAGTCCCCATAAGTTATCAGCTGATTTCTCTGCAGAAATTTTGCAGGCCAGAAGGAAGTAGCATGATATATACAAAATCTTGAAAGGGAAAAACCTGCAACATAGGATACTCAGCCCAGAAAGATTATCACTCAGAATAGTTGGGAGAGGTAAAGAATTTCTCACATAAGCAAAAACTAAAAGAATTCAGCAATACTAAACCTTCCCTAAGAGAAATATTAAAGGGTCTTCACTAAATAGAAAAAAAGCAAGAATCTTTGGGAAAGGGAAAATCACGATAGGAAAGGCAAATATATAAACAGATGGAGGATCATTTAAGCCTGTATATACATTTTAAAAAATTATAAAAGTAATTATAACTATAGGAATGAAGATGTAAAATAGGGCATATAAATCACAAAATGTGGGGAAGGGGAGTATAAAAACATAGATGTTTTAGAATGTGTTTGCACTTGTGTATGATTATCAATTTAAATCAAGTAGATATAGTTATGGGTCAATATACTTGAACTCCAGGGTAACCACAAATCAAAAATATACAATAGATTCACAAAAACCAAAAGAAAGGAACTTAAATGTACTACAAAACAAAACCATTAGACCACAATGGGAAAAAAATGAACAAAGAACAACAAAAACATCTGAAAAACAAGGAATAAAATGGTAATAAGTATATATCTATCGATAATTAAATGTCATGGACTAAATGCTCTAATAAAAAGGTAAAGGGTGGTTGATTGGATAAAAAACAAGACCCTTCAATAGCTGCCTACAAGGGACTCACTTTAGGGTGAAAGATACATAGAGAGAGACTTAAAGTGAGGATGTTGGAAAGAGCAATATTGCATAGGAACCTGGAATGTTAGGTCCATCAGATCAGATCAGATCAGTCGCTCAGTCGTGTCCGACTCTTTGCAACCCCATGAATCGCAGCACACCAGGCCTCCATGTCCATCACCAACTCCCGGAGTTCACTCAGACTCACGTCCATCGAGTCAGTGACACCATCCAGCCATCTCATCCTCTGTTGTCCCCTTCTCCTCCTGCCCCCAATCCCTCCCAGCATCAGAGTCTTTTCCAATGAGTCAACTCTTCACATGAGGTGACCAAAATACTGGAGTTTCAGCTTTAGCATCATTCCTTCCAAAGAAATCCCAGGGCCGATCTTCAGAATGGACTGGTTGGATCTCCTTGCAGTCCAAGGGACTCTCAAGAGTCTTCTCCAACACCACACTTCAAAAGCACCAGTTCTTCGGTGCTCAGCTTTCTTCACAGTCCAACTCTCACATCCATACATGACCACAGGAAAAACCATAGCTTTGACTAGACGAACCTTTGTTGGCAAAGTAATGTCTCTGCTTTTCAATATGCTATCTAGGTTGGTCATAACTTTCCTTCCAAGGAGTAAGCGTCTTTTAATTTCATGGCTGCAGTCACCATCTGTAGTGATTTTGGAGCCCAGAAAAATAAAGTCTGACACTGTTTCCACTGTTTCCCCATCTATTTCCCATGAAGTGGTGGGACTGGATGCCATGATCATAGTTTTCTGAATGTTGAGCTTTAAGCCAACTTTTTCACTCTCCACTTTCACTTTCATCAAGAGGCTTTTGAGTTCCTCTTCACTTTCTGCCATAAGGGTGGTGTCATCTGCATATCTGAGGTTATTGATATTTCTCCCGGCAATCTTGATTCCAGCTTGTGTTTCTTCCAGCCCAGCGTTTCTCATGATGTACTCTGCATATAAGTTAAATAAGCAGGGTGACAATATACAGCCTTGACGAACTCCTTTTCCTATTTGGAACCAGTCTGTTGTTCCATGTCCAGCTCTAACTGTTGCTTCCTGACCTGCATACAAATTTCTCAAGAGGCAGATCAGGTCCATGAATCAAGGTAAATTGGATGTGGTCAAATAGGAGATGGCAAGAGTGAACATTGACATTTTAGGAATCAATGAACTAAAATGGACTAGAATGGGCATTTAATTCAGATGGCCATTATATCTACTACTGTGAGCAAGAATCCCTTAGAAGAAATGGAATAGCCATCATAGTCAACAAAAGTCTGAAATGCAGTGCTTGGGTGCAATCTCAAAAATGACAGAATGATCTCTGTTCGTTTCCAAGGCAAACCATTCAATATCACAGTAATTCAAGTCTATACCCCAACCACTAATGCTGAAGAAGCTGAAGTTGAACAGTTCTATGAAGACCTACAAGAACTTCTAGAACTAACACCTCCCAAAAAAGATGTCCTTTTCATCATAGGGGACTGGAATGCAAAAGTAGAAAGTCAAGAAACACCTGGAGTAACAGGCAAGTTTGGCTTTGGAGTACAAAATGAAGCAGGGCAAAGGCTAACAGTTTTGCCAAGAGCATACACTGGTCATAGCAAACACCCTCTTCCAACAACACAAGAGTCGATTCTACACATGGACATCAGCAGATGATCATAACCAAAATCAAATTGATTATATTCTTTGCAGCCGAAGATGGAGAGGCTCTATACAGTCAGCAAAAATAAGACCAGGAGCTAACTGCGGCTCAGATCATGAACTCCTTATTGCAAAATTCAGACTTAAATTGAAGAAAGTCAGGAAAACCATTAGAGCATTCAGGTATGATCTAAATCAAATCCCTTACGATTAAACAGTGGAAGCAACAAATAGATTCAAGGGATTAGATCTGATAAACAGAGTGCCTGAAAAACTGTGGACAGAGGCTCATGACATTATACAGGAGGTGACGATCAAAAACATCCCCAAGAAAAAGAAATGCAAAAAGGCAAAATGGTTGTCTGAGGAGGCCTTACCAATAGCTGAGAAAAGAGAAGAGAGCAGCATTTTTCTTTTCTTACATAAAGAAAGCTGAGCACCAAAGAATTGATGCTTTTGAACTGTGGTGTTGGAGAAGACTCTTGAGAGTCCCTTGGACTGCAAGGAGATCAAACCAGTCAGACCTAAAGAAAATCAGTCCTGAATATTCATTGGAAAGACTGATGCTGAAGCTGAAGCTCCAATATTTTGGTCACCTGAAGTGAAGAACTGACTCCTTAGAAAAGACACTGATGCTGGGAAATATTGAAGGCAGGAGAAGGGGATGACAGAGGATGAGATGGTTGGATGGTATCACCTATTTGATGGATATGAGTTTGAGCAAGCTGCGGGAGTTGGTGATGGACAGGGAAGCCTGGCATGCTGCAGTCCATGAGAGTGCAGAGTCGGACACAACTGAGTGACTGAACTGAACTGAAAGTAAGGATATGGAAAAGAATATTTCATCCATCGGAAATGCCATGAAGTAGAATGACAGAATGAAATATTGTCTTTGTAGTAATGTTGATTGACTTAGAGAATGTTATGCCTAGTGAAGTAAGTCTGAAAAAGACAAATGCAATATAATATCAATTATATGTGTATCAGAAAGGTAATAGAACTGAATTTATGTGCAAAAGGGAAACAGACTCACATAGAAAACAAACTTGTGGTTACCAAAGGGAGAGGGAAAGGGAGAAGGACAAATTAGGGGTTAACAGATACAAACGACTATGCATAAAATAAATAAACAATAAGGATACACTCTCTAGCACAAAGAATTATACTCATTATCTTGTAACAACCTATAATGGAACATAATTTGCAAAAATACTGAATCACTATGCTGTACACCTAAAACTAACAAACATGGTAAATCAACCATACTTCAGTTAAAAATAAAAAAGAAAATATTATCCTGAGTTGCCTTCTCTGAAAATGACAATCCAAGGCCTTTTATTGTTGTCCATTTGTGATTTCACAAGAGTGGGCAGAAGGGAGATTGAGAAAGTCAGCAGTTAGTGGAGGAGATAGGGAGGATGTTCCTGGTGCTGTGGGTGTGCATAGGCAGCCAGGGGAAGCTCTGTGATCAAGAGGGCAGAGGTCCTCACCAACGTACTCAGGATCAAGCCTTCAGAGACTCATCTTTGCTCAGTAGAGCTCCAGATAGCCATATTTCTTGCTAGCTGTATAACTTGTCAAGAAATGGCATACTTCTGTGTCTCTTAGTTAAAAATAAGGAAAGCAATCCATCATTGTCACTGAGGCTTGACAATGCGGGATGAGCTGGACATGTCCTGGGCTCAGGGATGACCACCAGGTGAAGACTGGTGGTTCCAGAAGGATCCTCTCTAAGGGTGTCCAGAAGTCTGCCCTCCTTGAGTTTTCACTTCCCTGAACTTCAGCACAGCCACATTCATGCCACATGGTCTGCTGAGCATTGTACTAAGAGTCTGTGGGCAGGACAGCCTTAAGAAAAATAATTCCTTGAATATACACTGCAGGGAAGCCTGTGACTCTGATCAGGTTCCTGTTTGTGAAGTCACTAATTTGACCTTGAATTTTGTGCAGCAAAAATGAATTCATCATTCATTTACTTACTCATTTGGCAGATCCCTAGTGAATAAGCACTATGAGCCAGACTCTCTGTTTAGTGCAGTGGAGAGTCCCAGATGAATAGGAAATAGCCTCTGCCTTCCAGGAGAGGGACACGTCACTGAGTAGATTATACGTCTTCACAGATGGATGCAATAAAAGGCAAGGAGTCGAGAGCCTTGAAGATGAAGAGCACAGTGATTGGCCATTGGAAGTTGACAACAGCCAATTGAGAGGATCATAGAAGCTGATCTTACAACTACACAAGAAGTTCCCCAAGAACTCACCGTTGACCATTCTACAGTTGTTTGGCATTTGAAGCAGATTATAAAGGTGAAAAAGATCAGTAAGTAGGTGTCTCATGCTGCTGCTGCTGCTAAGTCACTTCAGTCGTGTCCAACTTTGTGTGACCCCATAGACGGCAACGCACCAGGCTCCTCTGTCCCCGGGGTTCTCCAGGCAAGAACACTTGAGTGGGTTGCCATTTCCTTCTCCAATGCGTGAAAGTGAAGTTGCTCAGTTGTGTCCAACTCTTAGCGACCCCATGGACTGCAGCCTACCAGGCTCTTCTGCCCATGGGATTCTCCAGGCAAGAGTACTGGAATGGGGTGCCTCATGAGCTGACTAGAAATCAAAAATCTTGTCTTTTTAAAATGTCTTATCTTATTCTATGCAACAACAATGAACAATTTCTCAATTGGATTGTGACACAGGAGAAAAAGTGGGTTGTAGATGTCCATCAGCAGATGAATGGATAAGAAAGCTATGGTACATATACATAATGGAGTATTATTCGGCCATTAAAAAGAATACATTTGAATCAGTTCTAATGAGGTGGATGAAACTGGAGCCTATTATACAGAGTGAAGTAAGCCAGAAGGAAAAACACCAATACAGTATACTAACTCATATATATGGAATTTAGAAAGATGGTAACAATAACCCAGTGTATGAGACAGCAAAAGAGACACTGATGTATAGAACAGTCTTATGGACTCTGTGGGAGAGGGAGAGGGTGGGGAGATTTGGGAGAATGGCATGGAAGCATGTAAAATATCATGTAAGAAACGAGTTGCCAATCCAGGTTCGATGCACGATACTGGATGCTTGGGGCTAGTGCACTGGGATGACCCAGAGGGATGGTATGGGGAGGGAGGAGGGAGGAGGGTTCAGGATGGGGAACACATGTATACCTGTGGCGGATTCATTTTGATATTTGGCAAAACTAATACAATTACGTAATGTTTAAAAATAAAATAAAATTAAAAAAAAAAAGAAAAGAAAAAGTGGGTTGTATATAACAACCGGTGACAACCAGCTCAATGGTTGGACTGAGAAGAAGCTCCAAAACACTTCCCAAAGTCAAACCTGCACCAAAAAAAAAATGTCATGGTCAGTGTTTGGTGTTTCCTGTCTGATCCACTACAGCTTTCTGGAATCCCGGCGAAACCATTACGTCTGAGAAGTATGCTCAGCAAATCGATGAGATGAGATGAAAACTGCAACGCCTGCAGTCAGTATCGGTCAACAGAACGGGCCTAATTCTTCTCCAGGACAATGCCCAACCGCATGTCGCACAACCAACACTTCAAAGTTGAATGAATTGGGCTACAGAGCTTTGCCCCATCCGCAGTATTCACCTGACCTCTTGCCAACTACCGCTTCTTCAAGCATCTCTACAACTTGTTGCAGGGAAAATGCACCCGCACCCATCAGGAGGCAAAAAATGCTTTCCAAGAGTTTGTCAAATCCCGAAGCACAGATTTTTATGCTACAGGAACAAACAAACTTGTTTCTCGTTGGCAAAAATGTGTTGATTGTAATCGATCCTATTTTTGATTGATAAAGCTGTGTTTGAGCCTAGTTATAATGACTTAAAATTCATGGTTTGAAAGTGCAATTACTTTTTCACCAATAGGTGAAAATGTAATAGGAGGAAGGAACCTGAGAAGCATTATAGAAAGTGAAAGTGAGAGTTTCCAGGAGACACTACATCTCTCACTGCGAAGGAGGGGCCAGACTCCACTCTGTATTCACCAGGGAATTATCCTGGAACTGGGTAAAGACTTAAACTCTTCACCCACCTTAAGACTATTTAAAAAAAAAAAAAAGCTGAGTTGGATTTTTTAAAGAGAATGAAGAGAATTCCCTTGGAAAGAGCTTTTCCAAGGTCTGCCCTTCCTCCTGGAGCAGGGAGTGCCCGCATTTCCCCTTAAGCCTAAGGGAAGAGAGCTTGAAATGGACCAGTTGGGACACTTAATCTGTGTTCCTTGTAGTTCAGGGATCACAGTGGACCCCTGACTGACTCCCACCTGGGAGACCTAGAGAGGAAAGATGGGCTAGCTAGCTACTACTTTTCAGGAAAGCAAAGATTGCTTAGTTGGAGGCCAACCTGCACTCCCAGGCTTGGTCAGAATAAATAACAAGTGAAAAATGTCTATGGATCAGATGTGGCTATACATGGGGTCATCTTAAGTTTGCTCTAGGTGGCCATTTTAGAGGGACAGAGGTTTCAGCAGTATGCCATCGGAAGGATCACTAGAATCCTAGGGGCTGGGGAAGGGGTGGACAACCAGCCAGAATAAAGATGCTTCAACTCCTTATGAAGAGAAGACGACAAGACATCCCTATCAAAGGAGGAGGAGGCTCTTCAAAGGACCCACAAAAGTGCCTGAGAGAGAGAGAGAGGATTTTAAATGCCTCCCAAGAGAGCGGGACCACCATGACTTTACCAGCCAGACCACAACTTCCCTGCCCTGCTTGTTCCCCTCTCTCTCCTGTTCAACTCTGGACCAGTTAGCCACCTGGGGGAGTTGATGACCCCCTCCCCAAAAGCAGGATTCTGGTCTCCAACAGACTGAAGCAGCTACCTGAAGTGGAGTCCAAAGTGTTGATTAAAACTGAATCTGCGTTTGTTTATTTAAGGTGACCATAGGACTTTTTATTACCTAAGAGTTCCCAGAAAAGTCAAAGGACCTGCCCAGTTTTTAATACGGGAGCAAGACAAGACAAGGCTCTCCACCACCACCCCCGCCTAATACAGGGATATTCTTCCCCCCAAATACAGGGGTACTGGTAGGAAAAATAAAGCTGCTTGATGACTACAGTCCTGAAGCACCCTGTTCAACTTGACAATTACAAGGACATTATCAAAGTAAGATTCATCTGTCAGTGTGGGCTTGATAGATCTGTGGGAGAGAAGGCAATAGAACTGGTATGGGGCATTTGCAATACGCACCTTGGGCTGGTGAGGCTGGAGGAGGCAGAGGAAGTAGTAGGGAAAATACAGAAAATACTAAGCACCAAGTTCACAGCATCAGCATGAAGTTTTCTTGCCAAAAAAAGTTGAACCTGGACCTAATCAAGCCTTCAGATCTAACGTCCAGTTTAAAGGGAAAAGAAGGGAGAGAGGAATAAATTAAATGATAGTTGAAGGAAGCAATCAGATAAGGCCAGAAAGTGATGTTCTACAAAAACCCAACATGATTTTTCTCAGCAAATCAAGGCATGAAAGAAAGAGGACAGAACAGGAAGAAACTATTCTAGACTAAAAGATCTAACTGGAGTTTAGTTAATAGTAATATAGCGATATTGGTTTTCTAGCTTTGACAAATACCTTGATTACATAAGATATTAATATTAGGGGAAACTGAAGAATAGTTGGGAACTCTCTGTACTAACTTTGCAACTTTTTCGTAACTCTTAAATTATTCTAAAATGTAAAATTTATGAAAGAGGAGAGAATTAAGATGTAAAACCATAAACTCAAAGTGTAGACATTGATTCAGTTCAGTTCTGTCACTCAGTCGTGTCTGACTCTTTGTGACCCCGTGAAACGCAGCACGCCAAGCCTTCCTGTCCATGACCAACTCCCGGAGTCCACCCAAACCCATGTCCATTGAGTCGGTGATGCCATCCAGCCGTCTCATCCTCTGTCATCCCTTCTCCTCCTGCACTCAATCTTTCCCAGCATTAGGGTTTTTTCCAATGAGTCATCTCTTCACATCAGATGGCGAAAGTATTGCAGCCTCAGCTTCAACATCAGTCCTTCCAATGAACACCCAGGACTGATCTCCTTTAGGATGGACTGGTTGGATCTCCTTGCAGGCCAAGGGACTCTCAAGAGTCTTTTACAACACCGCAGTTCAAAAGCATCAATTCTTCGGCGCTCAGCTTTCTTCACAGTCCAACTCTCACATCCATACATGACGACTGGAAAAACCATAGCCTTGACTAGACGGACCTTTGTTGGCAAAGTAATGTCTCTGCTTTTTAAATATGCTGTCTAGGTTGGTCATAACTTTCCTTCCAAGGAGCAAGCGTCTTTTAATTTCATGGCTGCAATCACCATCTGCAGTGATTTTGGAGCCCCCCCAAAATTAGCCAGCCACTGTTTCCACTGGTTCCCCATCTACTTGCCATGAATTGATAGGACCAGATGCCATGATCTTAGTTTTCTGAATGTTGAGCTTTAAACCAACTTTTTCACTCTCTTCTTTCACTTTCTTCAAGAGACTCTTTAGTTCTTCTTCACTTTCTGTCATCAGGGTGGTATCATCTGCATATCTGAGGTTATTGACATTCCTCCCTACAATCTTGATTCCAGTTTGTGCTTCATCCAGCCAATGTTTCTCATGATGTACTCTGCATATAAGTTAAATAAGCAGGGTGACAATATACAGCCTTGATGCACTCCTTTTCCTATTTGGAATCAGTCTGTTGTTCTATGTCCAGTTCTAACTGTTGCTTCCTGACCTGCATACAGGTTTCTCAAGAGGCAGGTCAGGTGGTCTGGTATCCCCATTTCTTTTAGAACTTTCCAGTTTATTGTGATCCACACAGTCAAAGCCTTTGGCATAGTCAATAAAGCAGAAATAGATGTTTTTCTGGATCTCTCTTGCTTTTGCCATGATCTAGCGGATGTTGGCAATTTGATCTCTGGTTCCTCTGCCTTTTCTAAAACCAGCTTGAACATCTGAAAGTTCATGGTTCACATATTGCTGAAGCCTGGCTTGGAGAATTTTGAGCATTACTTTACTAGCATGTAAGATGAGTGCAATTGTGCGGGAGTTTGAACATTCTTTGGCATTGCCTTTCTTTAGGATTGGAATGAAAACTGACCTTTTCCAGTCCTGTGGCCACTGCTGAGTTTTCCAAATTTGCTGGTATATTGAGTACAGCACTTTCACAGCATCATCTTTCAGGATTTGGAATAGCTCAACTGGAATTCCATCACCTCCACTAGCTTTGTTTGTAGTGATGCTTCCTAAGGCCCACTTGACTTCACATTCCAGTATATCTGGCTCTAGGTAAGTGATCACACCATCGTGATTATCTGGGTTGTGAAGATCTTTTTTGTACAGCTCTTCTGTGTATTCTTGCCACCTCTTCTTAATATCTTCTGCTTCTGTTAGGTCCATACCATTTCTGTCCTTTATTGAGCCCATCTTTGCATGAAATGTTCCCTTGGTATCTCTAATTTTCTTGAAGAGATCTTTAGTCTTTCCCATTCTGTTGTTTTCCTCTATTTCTTTGCCTATCGCTGAGGAAAGCTTTCTTATCTCTCTTTGCTATTCTTTGGAACTCTGCATTCAAATGGGTATATCTTTCCTTTTCCCCTTTGCTTTTCACTTTCCTTCTTTTCACAGCTATTTGTAAGGCCTCCTCAGATAGCTGTTTTGCTTTTCTGCATTTCTTTTTCTTGGGGATGGTCTTGATCCCTATCTCCTGTACAGTGTCATGAACCTCCGTCCATAGTTCATCAGGCACTCTGTCTATCAGATCTAGTCCCTTAAATCTATTTCTCACTTCCACTGTATAGTCATAAGGGATTTGATTTAGGTCAAACCTGAATGGTCTAGTGGTTTTCCCTACTTTCTTCAATGTAAGTCTGAGTTTGGCAATAAGGAGTTCATGATCTGAGCCACAGTCAGCTCCTGGTCTTGTTTTTGCTGCCTCTATAGAGCTTCTCCATCTTTGGCTGCAAAGAATATAATCAATCTGATTTCGGTGTTGACCATCTGGTAATGTCCATGTGTAGAGTCTTCTCTTGTTTTGTTGGATGAGGGTGTTTGCTATGACCAGTGTGTTCTCTTGGCAGAACTCTATTAGCCTTTGCCCTGCTTCATTCCGTACTCTGAGGCCAAATTTACCTGTTACTCCAGGTGTTTCTTGACTTCCTACTTTTGCATTCCAGTCCCCTATAATGAAAAGGACATCTTTTTTGGGTGTTAGTTCTAGAAGGTCTTGTAGGTCTTCATAGAACTGTTCAACTTCAGCTTCTTCAGCATTATTTGTCGGGGCATAGACTTGGATCACCATGATATTGAATGGTTTGCCTTGGAAATGAACAGAGATCATTCTGTCGTTTTTGAGATTGCATCCAAGTACTGCATTTCGGACTCTTTTGTTGACTATGAGGGCTACTCCATTTTTTCTAAGGGATTCCTACCCAGAGTAGTAGATTATAATGGTCATCTGAGTTAAATTCACCCATTCCAGTCCATCTTAGTTTGCTGATTCCTAGAATGTCCATGTTCACTCTTGCCATCTCCTGTTTGACTGCTTCCAATTTGCCTTGATTCGTGGACCTGACATTCCAGGTTCCTATGCAATATTGCTCTTTACAGCATCAAACCTTGCTTCTGTCACCAGTCCCATCCACAACTGGGTGTTGTTTTTGCTTTGGCTCCATCCCTTCATTCTTTCTGGAGTTATTTCTCCACTGATTTCCAGTAGCATATTGGGCACCTACCGACCTAGGAAGTTCATCTTTCAGTGTCCTATCTTTTTGCCTTTTCATACTGTTTATGGGGTTCTCAAGGCAAGAATACTGAAGTGGTTTGCCATTCCCTTCTCCAGTGGACCACATTCTGTCAGACCTCTCCACCATGACCCGTCTGTCTTGGGTGGCCCCACAGGGCATGGCTTAGTTTCATTGAGTTAGACAAGGCTGTGGTCCATGTGATCAGATTGGCCAGCTGTCTGTGATTGTGGTTTCAGTCTGTCTACCCTCTGATGCCCTCTCTCAGAGCCTACCGTCTTACTTGGGTTTCTCTTACCTTGGACATGGGATGTCTCTTCACGGCTGCTCCAGCAAAGCCCAGCCACTGCTCCTTACCTTGGACTGTGGTAGCTCCGCTCCTGCGCTGTTGCAGCCACTGCTTCTGCGACATTGAGTGATCTGATTCAAAGGTCCAAATGTACAAGACATTGTTGACACAACTGGGGAAATTGAATGAGAGTTGGTTTTACTAATTTTAAGAAATCATTGTTATCCTTGTTACATTGAGGTTATGTAGGAAAATGTCCTTCTTTCGAAATAGGCCTACTGAAGTAAGTTTGGGTAAAATGTTATGATGTTCTGGAAATATTTTAGGCAATTTTTTTTAAGTTGAAGCAAATATAATGAAATATTGATAATTATTATATTCTTGATGTTGGGGCTATGGGGGTTCATTATACTTTCCTATGTATTTTTCTGGCTGAAAATTGTCAGTCACAATAAAAGCACAATAAAGTCACAATAAAAGCTATTGTGTGCTATTTTTGCCTTGTGCTTTGGGTGTTATTTCATTACGTCCCCAAACAGCCAATCAAAGACAGACCCATTACTGAGGGCTCAGAGAAGTTCAGTGTTTTTCCCAAAATCACACAGCCAGAACAAGGCAGAGCAGATATTTGTCCACAAAAACCCACTGTCTCCCAAAAGTGCCTCAGGTGGAAGGAAAGTATCTTGGAGCGGCGGCAAAGTTAAGAAAGGAGCCTTAAACTGATATCCCAGAGACCAGGAGACCATCAGGGAAATTGAGAGGAGAAGCTGGCTCAAGAAATTTAAATGAGGACTTTGGCTAGTGATTTCCACTTGCTTTTACTTGCACTGCCCTGTTCTAATCTTCCATGAATCTATCCTCCTTATAGGCTGTGTGTGCTCTTTTCTGAGGTCGTATGAATGCCAAGTTGCGGAATCAGAACTCAGACTGCGGTCTTGGAGACAGTTTCCTCCAGCAGACATCCCGATTCCCTTGGTGTTTTGTTGTTATTGTTTAGTCTCTAAGTTGTGTCCAAGTCTTTGTGATCCCAAGGACTGTAGCCTGCCAGGCTCCTCCATCCATGGGATTTCCCAGGCCAGAATCCTGGAAAGGCTTGCCATCTCCTTCTCTAGGGAACCTCCCCATCCCAGGGATCAAACTCGCATCTCCTGCATTGAAAGGCGGATTCTTTACCACTTATCCACCAGGGAAGCCCTCCCTTGGTGATAGCACAAAACAGGGCTGCAGGCCATCAGCCAGTTGTGTCCAGGGGTGTGAACACATCACGTGGCCACAGAATACATGTGCTCATTGCCCGGGGGCTGGGTTGGCTGTGGGCACCTCACCCGGAGCCTGGAGGCTCACTGCTCTGGGCTGATGCTGCTGAGAGCGGTGGCTGCAGGGCGTTGGCTGGTCCCGTCCCCTGCTGTCAGCCTCTAGCGGTCTGCATGCTCAGTCCTGCCATCTTCTGCTTCTGTCCCAATGTCCCCATATCACAGAGACTTTCTCTGACCTGCCTACACAAGAAGCCACTCCCTCTCTTCCTCCTGTGTTTCTCTATATTCTTTCCCTGCTTTATTTTTATTGCCACCTGTCATAACACACATCAATACCTTCCTTTTCTCTCCTCTGCTTCAGAATATAAGATTCCTGAGCTCAGGGACTTTGTCTTGGTCACTTAGGTTCCCCAGTGGGGCTTCTGTGAATATTTGTTGAATGGATACATGTAAACATGAACAGATAAATGCAAAAATAATGTGTAGATTGTTAGTCATATTTTCCCCACTTTTGAAAATGGTACTGTTGGAAAATACTTTAATAGGAAAACAAAAGTAAATCTATTTTCCCATCAGTATCAAGCAATTAAAATGCCCCAGGTTAATAATTCAAAAAAACACACATGTTATCCACATGTTCATTGCAGCTCTATTTGCAATAGCCACGACATGGAATCAACCTAGATGTCCACTGATAGATGAATGGATAAGGAAGTTGTGGTACATATATAGAACAGAGTATTACTAAGCCATAAAAAGGAATGAATGTGAGTCAGTTGAACTGAAGTGGATCAACTTAGTGCCTATTATACAGAGAGAAGTAAGTCAGAAAGAGAAAAACAAATATCGTATATTAATGCACATATATGGAATCTAGAAAAATGGTATTGATGAACCTATTTGCAGGGCAGGAATAGAGATGCAGACAGAGAACAGACTTGTGGAAACAGTGAGGGTAGGGAGTAGAGGGTGTGGGACAAATTGAGACATATGTTACCACATGCAAAATAGATAGCTAGTGGAAAGCTGCTGTCAACCTAGTGCTCTGTGACAACCTAGAGGGGTGGGCGGGGGGCGGGCTGGGTGGAAGGGAGGTCCAAAGGGCTGGGACATACGTATACCTATGGCAGGTTCATGCTGTTGAATGGTGGAAACCAGCACGACTTTGTAAAGCAATTATCCTCCAATTAAAAATAAATTTTAAAAAATGCCCCAGGTTAGGTGATGGGTTACAAAGCTCAGAGAAGACTTGGCAAATCAATCCCCCTTCATTTCACAGGTCAGGGAAAGGCCAGGAGGGTCGGTACCTACCTGGCTGTTTGTCTGCCTCTTCAACTTTCTGAAAAACTCATTCTCTAATTCTTCATGTTTCTGAAACTCAGTCCGGCGATGAGAAAGCTGCTTGGACAAGTCCTGGATGTGCTCAGGGGAAGTGTTTCCGACCACCCAGCGTCAGGCCTGAGGTCACCCCTTCCGCTGCTTCCTCCTTCCAGCGTGTGGGAGGTACCTGGGGAGCAGAGCCTCACCTGGCCTGAGTGGGCATTTCGGCCCTGGGGCAAGTAGATCGCCCAGACAGGCTGCAGCTGGCATCCCTGGGGCTGCTTCTCAGGGCCCCTTGCGCTCCCAGCAGGGGGAGCTCCGTGACGACTGAGAGGGGCTGGGAGGAGCTCAGAGGAGCCAGGGCAGGAAAACTGGTGCTCGGGTGAGGAGCCACATGAGTGTCCGTGTGGGAGCCTGATCCCAGAGTCACCGAGGAGGTGGGCAGCTGCCTTCTTACCTGCTGACCAGCCCTGTCCGGGGCCCGAGGATCCAGGCCGCGGACGCTTACTCCTTTGGCGTAGGTGATACAGCTGCCTGGTCCTTGCTCTGCCGTTCCTGCCTCTAGGCTGCTCAGCCCAGGTTCTGGCTTTTCAGGGGACACGGCTCATGTCCTAGGACCCCTACACCTGCACCTTTCAGCCAGGCCTCCCAGAACGAATTATTTTCCATAGCAGCTGGGGCCCTTCCTGGTCCCTGCCCACATCCTACTGATCCCCATTGCTTGTTCCTAAGGCTTATCCCTGAAGGCCAGTCTGCCCTGGAAACTTAGTCTGAGACCTTCCTTTGTCGACATGGCAGGGCAGCCCAACCCTCAGGAGGTTGATGCAGCTCTGCCCACCTGAGGAGTGGGCAGATTGGGAGGTCCTGGCAAGATCTGGATAGAGCAAAGTGCCTAGGCTATGGTTCAGGCACAGAGAGGAGAGGGATGCACAACCAGCCAAGCCTCTGGGCCGCCCAGCAGTGAGGTCCCAGGAAGGCTGAGTGTGCCTAGGTGACAAGCCCTCGTCTGGGAGTCTGGTGTACATGTGTGCACGCTCAGTCGTGTCTGATTCTTACGACCCCATGGACTGTAGCCCGCCAGGCTCCTCCGTCCATGGGATTTTCCAGGCAAGAGTACTGGAATGGGTTGCCATTGCCTTCTCCAGGGCATCTCCCTGACCCAGGGATCAAACCTGCATCTCCTACATCTCCTGCGTTGGCAGGCAGATTCTTTAGCACTGAGCCGCCTGGGAAGTCTGGCAATGTATCACTTTGCATGGATGGATGGGTGTGTGTGCAGGGGCTGGGGCGGGGGCATGGATGGCTGGCTGGATAGACAGATGGCTGGATAGACAGATGAACATTTCCATAAGATGTGAGCTCCCACCAGCTACTCTCCTGGTGGCTTACCCCATTCCCTCAGAGCAGGGGCTCATGCTGACTCTGCTGTGGTTTCCAACTGGGGCCTGACAGAAGGGCCAAAGTCTAGGGAGGCAATGCTTCTCTCTCCTCTAGCAGGGCAAGGCCTCTGGACGTGGGCAACTCTACCCCCATTATCATCCATCAAAGTCTTTTTGAACCCCGGACATACCAGCTTGTAAGCCCTGCTGCTGCCTCCAAGCCTGATAGGCACTAGCATCTGTTTCAGAGAATTTGACCCAAACAGCCCCAAGACAAAGTGAAGTCATTTGGATTTTCGTTATTTAGAATAGTCTAAGTGGAGGAAGCTGCTAGCGGGGTGGGGGTGGAAGCCACCCACTGTGCAGAGAGGTATAAGCTACGGGGATGACTGCGGGCCGGGCGGGGTGGGGGCGGTGGGAAGGGCGGGGGGGCGGGGTGTGTCTGTGCACAAGGGCTCAGCAGGCAGTGCTGCTCCCTCTATGGGGGTGGAGGTAGAGATGGTGCGGTGTGGGGACAGTGTGGTGACCTGTCTTCCCACATCACTCTTGGGTTTGCCTACCACCCACAACCTCTGGAGAAAGATGTCCCTCCAAGGCCAGGACAAATAGAGTCACAGCCAGGCCCCCCAGGCCTCCTTGGAAAGGGAAACACTCGAGAGCACTCTCTCTGGAACAGTCTGGGGTGCTGCTCCCAAGGCCTGTGGCTCCCACCCCTTTGATGGTGTCTGGGAATGACTACTTGGCACGGTCTGGGGTGGGTGGCTGGGGCTGGCGGGGATGGCGTAGAGGACTTTGGAGGACCAGGCCACGCTGACACTGAAGTTGGCCTGCTCCGTGATCACCTCGGCCAGCATCTGGTTGTCAGTGGGCTTGTCTCTGCCCAGGCTTCTGTCTCATGATTTGTGTCATGTGGAGGAAAGGGCTTGCTTGTGGGCAGCAGGCACTCACACACAGGCATGGGGAGGGTCTACCCAGTTCCCTCAGGGGCCTTGTTTCAGAAGAAGGCCCTTCCCCTGCTGGGGAAGCTGGGAAGGAAGCCTGGCTGAATGTGAATGTTCAGGATCGGCGGAGGAGAGGACTGTGGGAAAAGGGGAAATTGTTTGTAAGCTTCGTAAGAAGTACAGGGTAAAGGTCACACTCAGCTTTATATTTTCAATGGTGCCAACCACCAGACTACATGGAGAAAGACGAAGGAATGAACAGGTTCCTACATCTTGGGTAATGACTAGAAAAAAACCCGAACAGATCAAGGAAGCTGGTTGACAGTGGAAGAGCCGGGGAGGGATCAATGCCACAGAGCAAGTGCCGCGGGAGTCAGCTCATTCCAAATTCCACCCCTCAGCCCCCAACGGAGCCCCGCTCTAGGAGGGAGAGGAGCTGCCTGGGAGCAGCTCAGCATGAGGATGGTTCTGTGAAACATAGACTCATCTCCTTCTGGGGGAGGCATATAATCCTGTCAGACATAGCCATGCTAAACAAAAACGCATTTGGGGTTATTTTTAATTTCTTCTTTATTTAAAAAAAAAAGCATTTTTTTTTATGTTTTTTTTTTTCCTTCAAAAACTTCTCCAATACATAAAAAAAATTTCCCGCCCCTTAGCACTTCTTTCTTGCCTCCTTCACTCCTGCTCCGGGTGCCATCTGCCTACAAGACCCTGATGACGAAACCTTCTCAGATGGAGATCAGGAAGCTAGAGGGGGTTGAGGGTTTGAAGGAAGGTGGTTACTGGTCAAAAGGAGAAGTTGATTTGCACAAAAATATAAACCATGGAGGGTGAGACCAGCACATACACGAATGGATTGATCTACAATCCACATAGAAAAAATAGACCCAAATTGTCATTTTACATTTGCAATATTATACAAAATAATATATATTTTTTAAACAACACATGCGTACACACACACACACACACAAACACACGCAAGGTGCCAGTAGCCCCTCTGCACTTCGGCTTGTGGGGACAGGGGTGTCAGTAGGCGAAGATGACATGATAGGTGACCTGGTGGCCATTGTCCCAGGCATACAGCAGGCGGTCCTTGGGGTTGTAGTCTATCTGGGTGGTGTAGGAGTACTCATTCTCAAACAGCAGCCTGGGGACGATCTGGGTGTTGGTGTGGGTGTCAAAGGCGTAGGAGATGTTGGCGTTGCGCTGGTTGTGGCTGTCCACGGCGTACAGCACCCCACAGATGACAAAGCAGTTGCCGTAGAGGTTCCTCCGGAGCCCCGTGCGCCACGTGGTCTCCTTCTGCGTGCTCAGGTCCACAGCATTGAGCTTGCTCAGCACGATGACCTCCTGGCTGAAGCCCTCGTCATCCAGGGCCGGGTAGATGAGCCACAGCCCATTCTCGTCCACAGCAAAGTCCACGTCCGAGTGGCCCTGCCACCGCCAGGGTGTGGCCTCCTCATAGGCTACGTCATGGAGCATGGCCCAGGCAGCCACGTAGCGCTGCTTCAGGTCATACTTGATGATGTTGCGGGTGAAGGCCCGGTTGTAGTAGAAGGCACCATTGTACACCACGTGGCCCGTGCCAATCCAGCTGTAGGGGAGCTTGTAGGAATTGCTCCAGCGACCTGCGGGCAGTGAGAAGGCAGGAGGCTTCAGGGCAACAGTGCAGTGACAGCTGCCAGGCGGGGAGGGTGAAGGAGCAGCCCAAAGGGAGGGGATGCACCATGGGCTTGGGGTCTGAAGCCCTGGGTTTGTGTCTTGGCTCTGCCACTTCCTACTTCTGTGAGGCACCCTCATCTGTCATTTATAAATGACAATTCCCACTCCCCTCGTTGAGCTACTTCAAGGATCCAGATGCTAACATACATGAACATGGTTTATAAACAGTCAAGGACCACGGGAAAGGGAAGATGTATCATTTCCCTTGGGTAGTTGTCCCATGTTTCAGGGGCTGGAAGATGAAAAGGGGTGTGGAAGAGGGACATCCTATTGCTAGAAGTGTCTTTTACCATCAGAAGAAGGTTTTCCCCTTCTTATCCACTGTGTGCACCTTGGGTGGTCTGGTCATTAAAACAGAGGACATGGAGAAGGAAGACCCTCCCTCAAGCTGGACCTGTAGCACGTACCTTGTTTGAAGTTCTCCAGGTTCCGGAACTCTACCAGGGTGTTGCCATAGTAATAGTTGGTTACGTAAATCCGCTCATCTTTGGCCAGGGGGTCCTTCATCCAGGCCCCCTCATTCCGCCCATACGTGTTTTGTGTAATCGGCCCTGTGATGGTGGAGAGGGTGTCCTTGCACCTTCCTGATGGAGGAGAGGGGGATGGAGGGGTTAGGCTGATGGAAGAATGCCCCACCCCTAGGGCCCTTGCTGGCTGCCCCTCCTGGAGTCTGAACCCCTCCACAGGCTTCTACAGTCCTGTGTAACCAACATAACACCAGATGTTTGCCCAGCATCCTCCCCTGCTGCTCCTCTTATCTATCCAAGGTGTGTCTGACTCTTTGGGACCCCATGGGCTGTAGCCCACCAGGCTCCTCTGTCCATGGGATTCTTCAGGCAAGGATACTGGAGTGGGCTGCCATCTCTGACACCAGGAGATTTTCCCGACCCAGGGATCAAACCTGCATCTCATCTGTCTCCTGCGTTGGCAGGCAGGTTCTTTACCACTAGCACCACCTGGGAAGCTCCTTATTTACCCTAGTCTACGCTTATGAAGCCGTCTACTGCCACCATCCTGGGCCACATTCATGCCACCACGCTTTGCTCCTGCTGACCACTTCTCAGTCCGAGAAACTCACCCCTCAGGGATCTAAGCTCCCATGTACTTTTCTGACACCACTTTCTCCTCTGAAAAACCATTCTATCCCCCATTGGATTCCATCCTGCTCCCACAGTATTGTGAATGTGCCTCTCTTACAGGACACGTCACCTTCTGTTTTGACAATGCCTGTGCATCTCTGTCCTGATTCAGTGCCCATCCCCACCTCAAGCATAAACCCCAGGGGGTAGGGGCTGTGGCTGTCCCCTTCGTGTCCTTGGTCCTCAGAACACGGTGTCTGACAGGCCGTGGGCACTGGGCAGATGCTCTGAAACTTGGATGAATACCCGGCAGCATGAGAAAGGTGACCAGAGGAGAGGACTCTGCATGCCCAGGAACATAGAGCTTCACCAGCCACCGGGCAGCCCCAAGGCGGTTGGCCCAGACCAGCAGCAGAGAGCAGCCCTGACTGTGCAGTGGGTGTCATGTCCCTGAGGCCCACCTACTGGGTCCGAGAGAGCTGTCCTCAAGCCTACGCCCCTGTGAGCAGGGTGCCAGGACCCCATTCTGGGAATTGGAGAGGCCTGGGACCAAGTTCCCAGATAAGCAGCTTGTTCTGGGCTGTAGGAGCCTCCTTCAAAGGTCAGGTCTGCTTTAGTAGGACAGGCACTCTGCCATGCCCTCCTGAGTGACCCCCTGAGAAGTCCTCAAAGACCACTAGAATCACGTGTGTGTGTGTGTGTGTGTGTGCGCGCTCAGTCGTGTTCGACTCTTTACGATCCCACAGACTGTAGACCGCCAGGTTCCTCTGTCCATGGGATTCTCCAGGCAAGAATACTGGAGTGGGCTGCTGTTTCCTACTCCAGGGGATCTTCCTGCCCAAGGGATCACAACCCCATCTCTTGTATCTCCTGCATTGGCAGGAGGATTCTCTACCACTGTGCCACCTGCGAAGCCCCATAGACATGCTGGGTTCTAAATCAATTCGAAAGCCTGCCTGCATGCTTACTATGCAGTATTATTATATTGAACATGGCCCCAAATGATAGTAAAATCATGTGGCCACTTACTGAGAGCATGTCTTTTTGCTCTTTTTGTCTCTGCACTAATGGTTATGAAGGAGACGGGAAGAGAGGGATGTGGGAGAAGCTGATTAACCCAGCTTTTACAACTTCCTCCTCCTCTCTGGTGGCTTAGATGGTAAGAATCCGCCTACAATGTAGAAGACCTGGGTTCGATCCCTGGGTCAGGAAGATCCCCTGGAGAAGGGAATGGTACCCACTCCAGTATTTTTTTTTTAAGTACAAAATAATTTATTACAGCATTATATAGGTTGGCATTATTTTACAATGAATTCTTTTCTCTCAACAATTATGAATCTAAATATACACTTAGCGTGAAGGAAAACAATTTTAATTAGAACAGTTTCTCTAAATAAAATCTTTTGAATTTATATTTGTCTTAAAAGGAAGTATTAATGTTACAGACATATTTATATGGTTCTGAAAAAAACATATTCAATGATGCTATTACTGTTTTCTTATATTACTTATACTGTATAAGACAGTATTCTTATCAAGAGAATTCCATGGACAGAGAAACTTGGCGGGCTACAGTCCATGGGGTCGCAAAGAGTCGGACATGAATGAGCAGCTAACACTTTGACTTCACGCTCTTCCTCCTCCTGGCAGCTGGGACCAGCAGAACACCCCCTGCCAGAACACAACCTGCCATCAACACTGGCTCATGGACGGGCAGCAGCGAGGAGAGGGATCTGCCCCTGACACTCACATGGGACCAAAGAGCAAGGGCCCACGGCTCAGATTCAGGGCCCTCTCAACTCCAGGCCACCCCTGTTTCCAAACTGTTTCAATCTGTTCCATCCCTCCTGCTCCCACATTAGTGGTCTGAGCTGGCAGGACGGGGCAGGCGCTGTGCCCTTGGCCCCACGCCTGGGGCAGCCAGGCGTCTAAAAGCAGGATAAACATTGTTTCCCAGGCAGGCCGCACAGTTGGGTGCAATTGGCAGGGCTCAGGCATCTCTGTGTGGGGTTTATTAGGTCCTGGTCTGACAGAGAGGGGAGGGTTTTGGTCTCTGTAAGACAAACAACAGAGCCTACCAGCCAAAGCCTCATTCCCCCACAACTGAGCTCATCTGCTCGAGACAATAAAACAAAAGAATCTGCGTGAGCCTGGGCAGCAGAGTTCTGATGGAAAATGTCTCGTTCCCTGGTGCTGAGTGGGACCCTGCCTGCCAGTGGAGAAGCTGTGCTTCCTCAGAACTAAGGTGAGCCCTAGCGTGCCATGCCCAGAGAGGGGCATTTTTGCTTGCCCCCTTCCCCTGGAAAAGCCCAGTGAGGACCCAACTCCCTGCATCAGAGGCAGACCCCAGCCAATACCCAGAGCCTCGCAAGTGGCTGTGAGAAGCCAGGAGTCTCTGTCAGGGTCGCTATGGCTATGCCACCTTCCTGCCCAGACGCGGAAACTGCAGATGAGCTCTTGGAAACTGGGACTCGTCTAAGCTTCGATGCACTGCATCGCCCCAGGCAGCTTCCAAACCCCTCCAGGGTTCTGTCTCAGCACTAAGGCTCTGCGGTGACGGGGCCTTAATGTGAAGCTAGAGAACGTGCACCCCCCCTCCCCGATTTGTAGCCAGAGGTCTGGCATCACTCTTGGTCCTGCTACAGACCCCCAAGGTCTGTGTTTCATCTGAAAAGTCACAGAGCTTTCACTTCTTCCACAGAAAAACAAGCAAAATATATGCCCTCTCTACATCATGAGCACACTTGGAGAATGCACTCTGATGATGGTATAGAAGGCTGAGTATTGTCTTCCAAAGGTATCCAACTCCTAATCCTGAATGGGACTGTACATGGCAACAGTGAGTTTGCCAATGTGATTACCTCAGGGATGCTGTGATGGAGGGTGGCCAGGGGAGGGGGGAGACTAGCCTGTATTATTCAGGGGGGTCCTAATCACAGTCATAAGTATCCTCATAATAGGGAGGCAGACGGAGATTTGACTGAGAAGAGGAGGCAACCTGAGGATGGAAGCAAAGGAAGGATGAGGAGGAGGCCCCAAGCCAAGGAATGCAGGCAGCCACCCGAGACTAGAAAAAGCAAGGACTGGACCATCCCTTGGAGCCTCAGGAAGCAACCAGTCTCCTGACAGCTTGATTTTAGTCCTGAAAGACTCATTTCAGCCTTCTAGTCTCCAGAACATTCGAGAATAAATTTCTATTGTTTAAGCCATTAAGTTTGTGGTAATCTGTTACAGGAGGCCTAGGAAACTAAAACAGATGGAGGCTGCTTCTGGAGTCAAGCATCTTTATTTCTGTAGGAAGAAGGGAGTCTCAGCTTACAGCTTCCAAGTCCTGACACCCAGGACCTCAGGATGTATCACCATATGCCCTCAGATAGAGCAAATGCCAGCAACACACAGAGGAGTCCAGCACAGGCAGAAACAGTGATAGGTGTGTGTGGTCTGGGAGCATGTGAAGACAGGTTCAAGGGAGGTGAGTAAACCTCGAGGCCCAGGCCCATCACTATGGTCTGAGAGTCTGGGGCCATTCAGATGCTCCCACCCTTGGCAGCAAAGCGTCAGCCCTGGAGAGAAGAAGCCACGTGTTTATTCCTTTCCAGGGCTAATGAGAGAAAGAAGGGAGAGAGTTCAAAGGCACTGTGGAGAAAAGAGAATGCTTCTGCCTGCTGCTCAGAAGTTCTCCCCCACAGTATGGTGACAGGGAACATTTCCTAAGCTGTCTCTATGTACTAACTCATCTTATCATCAATGGTCCTGGGAGACAGCTGGCCCTGCTTCAGATTCCCAGGGTCTGGGGATGGGATGGGGAGGGAGGTGGGAGGGAGGTTCAGGATGGGGAACACATGTACACCCGTGGCGGATTCATGTCAATGTATGGCAAAACCAATACAATACTGTAATTACCCTCCAAAAAATAAAAAAAATTAAAAAATTTAATTTAATTTAAAAAAAGATGGCAGACAGCATATATAATAGGCCTTCCTCCTGCCTCAAATGCTATGAAGTCATGACAAATTTGATATGATAAATTAGCATGCTTCATTTTTAAAATAATCTTTTGATCTCTCTCTTCTGTAAGTGGTTGCCCAAGTGATATGTGGTCACTTGGAGTACTTGAAAATACGATTATTCTTTCAGGAGAGCATATGTATGTAATGTATAAAAATTTTGCTATTAGAATTAAAACTGCCACTTCAGAGGAAATGAATGATTTTGCTCTAGCTGAACCAAATGTATTAGATGATTAAACCTCCCACAAAGGAGATTTATGCACAGAGAGGGTTCCTTCTTTATAGAAGTTAACTATGGTAAATACCTACCATTTTTATTAATTTCATCTTCTCCGGTGAAAAGATTTTTTATTTATCTCTTCAACAACTTAAGTAAAATGTAGAAGTTCTAGCCCTACTTGACTAAAACCAAAGGACAACAGCAAAAATAACTTGGAGGATAATAGAAATGTTTCTGGCCCATAGAAACATCTCTATTATACTGGTTTCTAAATTTCTTTATTTGCAGATGGTGTAGCCCTCACATGTAAAATACCATCTATGAACTAGGAATAGAGGATAGAGACAGGACCACGAAATCAAGCTATTTGTCCCAAACTCATTCTCTAGTGTTTTCCCCTTGGTTGTTGCTCAGTTGCTAAATTATGTTCAACTCTTTGCATCATCTCTTTTAATTTAATGTACTGATGGACAGTACAGCAGTCTTCCCTGTCCTTCACTGTCTCCTAGAGTCTGCTCAAATTCATGTCCACTGAGTCGATGATGCTAGCCAACCATCTCATCCTGTTTTTTCCTTAAGCTCCAGTTATATTTGAAATAGGTTCCCCTTGATATCTGTGGGGGATTGGTTCCAGGAGTCCTGATGGATAATGAAATTCGCAGAGGCTCAAGACCATCATGTAAAATGTCTCAGTACAATGAATACAGTGCAGCTTCCATATGTCAGAGTTCCTCGTCCTCGGATTCCACCAACTATGGTCCAAGGATACAGAAGGCCATTTGAGTGAGTCTCTTTGAAGCTAAAGGATATCTTGCCTTATCTATTATATGTATTATCTTCTAAAATGTTTATAGGTTAACAACAAAAAAAAGGTTCCCAGGGTCTGTAGGGGCTTTTCCTCTCAGCACATCAAGCTGCTCAATCTTGCCATCTAACAAAAAGAAGTCAGCGCACAATAGGCCCCTCTGCCCTCTAGGGCTCCCAGCTGTGGCTGTCACGTGGCAGGCCTCCACTACAGGGTGGAGCAGCCCCAACACACTCCTCTGCCCCTCCCCGATGGCTGTCTTAAATGCTTGCACAGCGTCCACTGGGGATGCTCTCTGGCCCTTTTATCCGAGTCAAGCCTGTCTTGTGCACCCACCCTCTTCACACACTCGGTTTTCCTACCCCTCTCTCCTGGTTCCCACTTGCCGTCCAGGTCAGGCTGTCTTCGGCTGGTTCTCTTTTCTGCCCGCCTTTCAGATGTCATCTCTCAGAGCCCCAGTTTCAGCCCCTCGTCTTCCTCTTTTTCTTCCTGTATTCCCCGGGCACACTTGGCTCTCACTCAGCCCAGACTTTGTTTCTGAGCGCCAGGTGGCCACCCCGTTATGAGACACTTCCCTCCTGAGTGTCCTCCGGACTCCTTAATGGATTCAAAAAGGAATTCATTTGCTTCAGTTCACAGCCTGTTCCTCCTATGCTTCTGTCCGGGAGAAAGGCACGGCGCACCATTCACCAAGCCGGGAATCTTGGTTCTCCTTGCTGCCCACCTCTCCTCTACGCATGGCCCCATTGGTCGCCGTCTCCCCCCTCTTCACTTCTCAGCTTTTCCATTCCACCTCTGTGCTTAGCTTAGACCTCACGGTCCCTTGCCTGGATCACTCCAGTTACGATGGTGGTTTCTATGGCTCGTCTCTAACCCCTTCTAACCCATCCAACCCCTGTGCCCAGAAGTCCTGAGCTGCCTTGCTGCTTAAACCCTTCACTCAGCATCATCAACTGCTGCAGGAAGCCCTAGGTCCTATCCCAGTGCATCAGCCCCTCCTTCAATGCCATCACTTCTTGCCATCTCCCCTCAATCAGAGTTCTCAAACTCAAATGCCTCTAGAGGCCAGGTGTGATGGAAATGGGTGAAGCAGGCTGAGTATGAGAGGATGAGTAACAACAGAGACTGGAGTGGATTGGAAGAGCAGCTGACCTAAAGGCATTCAAGTTTAAGGCTGACAAGACATCTTGGGGGCGCATTTGGCCCTCGGGTTGCCAGCTTTGAGATCTCTTGCCCATACCTAACTGCTCATACAGCCCATGGTGCCGTGCCTGGAGGTAGCTTCATGGACATGTGAACCGGGCAATCACCTTTTCAAAGCTCTGCTATGGCCATCTTGTAATTCTTAATCATTTTAGTTTGGATTTTTATTTTATAGTTAGAATCTAATAGGACAACTGGGCATGTGCATTTGCAGAGGACACAGTACATGTGTCCACCTTCCTATGGCCCACTTGCGTGCAGGGGACACCGGTGGGCCCACTGCTCATGGGGTTACGGTGAGACTCAGAGTGAAGATAAGGCAGGTGTGTTGTCCCTGTGACTGAGTGCGCGGGGCATTGCATCCCCAGAGGCCACACTTGCCATTCTAAACAGAACCTCGAATGCAGAAAGAAGGCAGCGGTATGCTAGGAACCACAAATAACCAAGTAATCCCATTATATTCTTTCTTACTTGTGTTATTTCCTTGGAGTAGACAATAACTCATGCTGAAAATGTTATAGAAGAGGGAAAGATAGGGCAACTCACAGTTCCTTTTCTTTTATTCAGGGAGCCAAATGTAGGGAGTGGGGGTAGACTGTGAGCATATCAAGAAGAGAAACAGATGAGTTTGTTGTGTGCAGTATTTTCACTGGGCTGCTAAGAACAAATTACACAGGAACATAGGAGCCATGAAAAACAAACTGTATCATCTTGGTGGACTCCACACGTGAGTTAAATGATCTTATCTTTGCATTGAAAACTGGTAGTGCACAATATAAACACAAATGATAAAATTCACGCCAGTTATTTAAGTTTTTAAAAAAGTATTTCTTACAATGGCATGAAGTAGCAAAGAAAAAAACCAAGTGAATGAGAGAGAGACATCAGAGAAGAAAGGAAACAGCTTTATATTCACTATCTTCAATGGCACTTTCCATCTTGTTTTTTGAACTGGGGCTCTATGTTTTCACTTTGCAATGGGCTCAACAAAATGTGTAGTCAGCCCTAACTAAACTGGTTCACTGCTGGGGCTCTTGTTGATTCTGGTCCTTCTTATTGCAATGCCACCGTCCTTCCTGGCTGGTTTTGCCTCATCCCTCAAGACAGCTAGGTCAACTTCTCTTTCCAGAGGAGAGTCCCTCTGACCGCAAAGCACTCTATGCATCTGCTCGCCACCCTGAGTTGAAATTGGGTTTGCCAGGTGGCTCAGTGGTAAAGAATTTACCTGCCAATGCAGGAGCCACAGGAGATGTGGGTTCCATCCCTGGGTTGGTAAGATCGCCTGGAGGAGGAAATGGCAACCCTCTCCAGTTTTCTTGTCTGGAGAATCCCATGGACAGAAGAGCCTGGCGGTCTACAGTCCATGGGATCACAAAGAGTCAGACATGAATGAACAGCTAAACGCCACCCATCATCTGAACTGAAACTGTGTTTCTGGGTCCCATATTCGAGCTTGTGCACAACTCCAGGTCGGGGACCCTGCCTCACCTGCTTTTGTAGGATCAACACCTACAGCGCCAGCACTCAGTACTGTCCTTCAACTCAGTACTGACAAATGTGAGTGTTCTCCTCTGCTTAGAACCTTCTCTAACACCTTTAGATCTAAGTCCTCATGTCTTACTCCCTTCATCATCAGGCCCTCTCCCCTACCTCTCCCGGTCTGTGCCAGCACCGTGGGTGCCCTTCAACACCCCTGCAGAGGCTCACGCTGTCAGCTCTGCCCTGGTGACCACACCTGGAGATGGAGCTCACAGTCAGAACCAGAGACAGCCTCCCCTGGACCACATACCTTGCCAGACCTGTCCACTCTAGTCCCTGTAGCCCCTCCTGGTGACACCTCCGTGGAAGTGGCCAGAGTGCAGGCCCTTTCCCAGCCAGTGTGGCGAGGGCTGGGTGAATTAGGAGTGGCCTGTATCCTTGTAGACAGGCACAGACTCTTCCTTACCCATTTACAAGGAGCCACTCCACTTTATATTTGTCTTTCTAGGGCCAGCGGCCTCTGTGTTCTGACAGAGGCTCCTTGTGGTTTCAGGGGCCTGGTGAGCTGATCAGCACAGTGAGAGCGGAGTGTGTCTGTGGAGCTGGGGCTGGGAAAGGTGCCTGTCAAGAGACTCTGGGCCGCCGACGGGACAGTCCTTGGTACTGAGTCTGGGTGCTGTGGAGGCTCCGGTCAGCACTGCCCTGCCCGTGTCGGTGCCACTTACTCAGGCCGTCTCGTGCCCACTGCCACTGTGGCCAGCCAGGCCTCGGGGGTTGTTACGGCCAGTTACTTTGTGGAAGAGGTGGTCTTCATGGGATCACATTTCTAGGTTCAGCCATGAGGCAGGCTCTGGTATTGCTGTCATCCCGACTGTCCTCTTCGCTCCTCCCCACTCCCCTCTCTGCCCCACACCAGCCTCTCCTACAACGCGCATCACAGCCCTTAAGGTCTGGGACTCTGCAAAGCCACGGCCATGGGGCACCCGTGTTCTCATCCTCTGTGGCAGCCTGACCAGAGCTCCCCACACCACCAAGGATGGTGACCAGTCCCCTTTCCTCCCTCCCGGAACCCGGCTCCCATCAAGGATGGTGTTTTTCCTCTCTTGTCCTCAAGCAGCTATGCTTTGGCCAAAAGTTAATTCTAATTCGTTTGTTTTCGGAATTTTTCTGAGCATTTTACAATTCCCTTGGGGAAACTGGTGGACATTTTTGGGCATCACAAAACCAGGTTTGGAAACCACAGGATAGGATGTTCCTTCTAAAAGCAGCCTGTTTAAAACCACTCAAACAGCTCAAACTCGAAATTGCCAGGCTCATTAAACAGCAAACAACCTTTCGCAGGTAGCAAGTCAGTGGCGTGTGTTGGTTTCAGACAAATGATTCTTATTTAACTGAAGGCTACATATAGTCTTACTTGGCCAGGCACAGGCAGGCAGGAAGTGTGCTAAGAAGGTTCCAGAAAAGAAATCCCATCCACACTAACAGCAGCCTGAGAGAAGCATGTGGCAGCAATACGTGATTGGAAATGATTCCTGAGAAAACCTGCCAAGACTCCACCTGCCTTCTCTCTGTGCCACCCCCTCTTTTCACCCCTTGGCATTTGAAGAAGCACTTATATCTGTGTCCGTGTCCCTGTGTTTTTTTCCGCAGTAGATACAAGAGACAAGAATCCCAGATCTTCTGAAAAAAAAAACCCTACAGGCCAGTCTTTAAGCAGAAGCTGACATCCTCTGTGTAAGACAGATGGATAAAGAAGATGTGGCCCATATATACAATGGAGTAATACTCAGCTGTTAGAAAGAATGAAATAATGCCATTTGCAGCGACATGGCTGGACCTGGAGTTTACCATACGAAGTGGAATAAGTCAGAGAAGACAAATATCGAAATCTAAATAAAAATGATACAAATGAACTTATTTACAAAACAGAAACACAGTCACAGAGAATGAATTTATCAGGAGAAAGGTTGAGGGGAAGGGACAATTAGGGAGTTTGGGATATGTATCAGATCAGATCAGATCAGATCAGTCGCTCAGTCGTGTCCGACTCTTTGCGACCCTATGAATCGCAGCACGCCAGGCCTCCCTGTCCATCACCAACTCCCGGAGTTCACTGGATATTTATACACTGCTGTACTTAAAACAGATAACTAACAAGGACCTACTGCATAGTACAGGGAACTCTGCTCAATATTCTGTAATAACCTAAATGGGAAAAGAATTTGAATACGAATTGGTATCAATATATGTATAACTGAATCACTTTGCTGCACACCTGAAACTAACATAACATTGTTAATCAACTATATTCCAATATGAAATAAAAATTAGAAAAAAAGAACCCCAGCTCTTTTGAAAAATCCCACAGGTCAGTCTTTAAGCAGAAGCTGACATCCTCTTTTAATGTTATGACCAACCTAGATAGCATATTCAAAAGCAGAGACGTTACTTTGCCAACAAAGGTCCATCTAGTCAAGGCTATGGTTTTTCCTGTAGTCATGTATGGATGTGAGAGTTGGACTGTGAAGAAGGCTGAGTGCTGAAGAATTGGTGCTTTTGAACTATGGTGTTGGAGAAGACTCTTGAGAGTCCCTTGGACTGCAAGGAGATCCAACCAGCCCATTCTGAAGGAGATCAGCCCTGGGATTTCTTTGGAAGGAATGATGCTAAAGCTGAAACTCCAGTACTTTGGCCACCTCATGCGAAGAGTTGACTCATTGGAAAAGACTCTGATGCTGGGAGGGATTGGGAGCAGGAGGAGAAGGGGACGACAGAGGATGAGATGGCTGGATGGCATCACTGACTCGATGGACGTGAGTCTGAGTGAACTCCGGGAGTTGGTGATGGACATGGAGGCCTGGCGTGCTGCGATTCACGGGGTTGCAAACAGTCGGACACGACTGAGCGACTGAACTGAACTGAACTGACATCCTCTGTTGTATAGGCGCTCAGTTGTGTCCGACACTTGCCACCCCATGGACTCTAGTCCGCCAGGCTCCTCTGTCTGTGGGAGTCCCCAGGCAAGAATACTGGAGTGGGTTGCCATTTCCTTCCCCAGGGGATCTTCCCAACCCAGGAATTGTCTCCTGTATCTCCTGCATTGGCAAGCGGGTTCTTTTCCACTGAGCCACCAGGGAAGCCCCTCTGTGACAATGTGCTTCTGGTCGAACAGAATAGTGAAGCACAAGAGAAAGTGTATCCCGTCTCCTGCTCCTCTACCAGGTAAACAACTTCCAGGACACAGGGTTTCTCTTGTCTGGGCATCGGCATCTCAGTCAGGCTAACGAAGGAGGCGGAGTCCTGAGACCTAAGAACTCCAGAAAGATGCACATCAGAAAAGTGCGCGGGTGGCGACACCCAGGGGAGGCAGGTGGGTTGTGGAGACAGTGGAGAACTCACTGGCTGGAAGTGAAAGTGTGAGTCGCTTAGTCGTGTCTGACTCTGCAACCCTATGGACTGTGGTCCACCAGGCTCCTTTCTCCATGGGATTCTCCAGGCAAGGATACTGGAGTGGGTAGCCATTCCCTTCTCCAGGGGATCTTCCCAACCCAGGGATCAAACTCAGGTCTCCTGCATTACAGGCAGACTCTACTATCTGAGCCTCCAGGGAAGCCCCTCTCCTACTGGCTAGGAAGTCAGCAAGGGAAGAGTTTCCAGCCAGGCAATCACCATCCCTGGGGACACACAAGGGGTGTGGACCTACCTGTGGCCTGTATTCCACCCGTCTGTGGAGGAATAGTGGGGGGCAGCTGGCTAGGTTTCTGGAGGAACTGTCCCTGTCACCTGAGTGGTAGCGGTATGGGGACCCTGGGGAGTGCACTCCTGTGGCAGTGGGGAGATGGGGTGCTGGGCTCAGGGTCTGTGGGCCCATGAGCAAGGGCCAGTGTGGAAGTGGACCCTTTGCTCAGACTCTGGGGCATTCTGCAGAAATTGAGCAAGACCCACAGCTTCAGAACTGATTTCTCCACGCGGTGAGAAATGGATCTTCTACTCTGGGGTCTGTTGCTCCCACTGTGACAGTGAAAGGGACGAAAAGAAAAACATTCTTTCCTCCCACCCCAACCTCTGTGGCTCAAGAACTGTCTTCTTGCTTAGCTTCCTCCTGGCCAAGGTTCATGAGATTTTGCCCTGGGGTCCATGTGACTGCCTATTTCCTTGTTATTACTCTGGGGTTTTTTTTCACCCAATAAGAATTCCTTGCTATATCACGGCCTGATACACTTACTACAGGATATAACTGAGGAAACTTTCTTTACCAGCTGAGCTACAAGGGAAGCCCAAGAATACTGGAGAGGGTAGCCTATCCCTTCTCCAGTGGATCTTCCCGACCCAGGAATCAAACCAGGGTCTCCTGCATTGCAGGCAGATTCTTTACCAACTGAGCTATTAGGGATTCCCAATTTAGGCAGCAATCTTTAGTAAATTTCTAATTTCTGAGACCTGCAGAAGGGCAGAGATTTGGCTAAGGTCACACAGCTCTCCGCAGTGGGGACTAGGCTACAACCAGGCATCTGGCTGCTGGTAGGTACCCCTACCACCATCTGTCTGGCATGGCTGGCACTTTATCCTGAGGAGGAACTGGAAAAGAGGATGCCAAGGGGGCTGAAAATGGGAAGAAGGGAAAGAAAGGTATAAGGCAAATCGCATCTGTCAAATCAAGTATATTTTTAATGAAATTACTATTCAATAGTGTTATTTTTCAGTGTTGATGGTGACTTAATGAATGTTTAAGTCTTTTTGAAAAAGCCGTCTGTGGCAAGTCCCACTTCCCCCTTACCCCGCCTCCGCCCATGGAAACATACATAGACACACACACACTTTCACGTTTCACTGTTCTCAGAGTCATCTTATGGCCATGGAGCGCCCAGGCACAGAACAGGCTACATTCTCTGTTTCTGGAACACACCCTGCTCATTTAGACCTACCCAGTCAGAATACTTTCCTTTTCCACTTAGCAAACTCCTGTTCATCCTTCAAAACTCAGCTCAAGGGATACTTTCTTAGAAAAGCTTTCCCAGCCTTCTTAGCTGCCAGGCAATCTGCTGCTCCCTCTGCCCCTGTCTCTCCACTCCTCTGTTACATCATTTATCACACGATGCCATGATGTTCCCATGCTTTCTAAGGCCAGGAGCTAATGAGATTTGTTCCCTGGGGCTCACTATTTCCCTGTTCCCTCTTTTACTATTCTGGGATCCCCCCGCCTACACACACATAAGAATCTCTTGTTAGTTCATGGCCTGGTAAACATCCTGCTGAAAACGTGTTGCTGCTGCTGCTGCATCGCTTCAGTTGTGTCCGACCCTGTGCGACCCCATAGACAGCAGCCCACCAGGCTCCCCCATCCCTGGGATTCTCCAGGCAAGAACACTGGAGTGGGTTGCCATTTCTTTCTCCAATGCATGAAAGTGGAAAGTGGAAAGTGAAAGTGAAGCCGCTCAGTCGTGTCCGACTCTCAACAATCCCATGGACTTGAGCCTCCCAGGCTCCTCTGTCCACGGGATTTTCCAGGCAAGAGTACTGGAGTGGGGTGCCATTGCCTTCTCCAGCTGAAAACATAGTCATCACTAAATAACCAAATATCCAACACCCATCACAAAGCCTAGTACACCAGCATTTGACAAATGTTTATAAAACTTATTAATGAAGCTGAGATCTTAGCTCCACTAATTTATTTTAGAAAGGAGTTTTCTACTCTTGTCACTGGTACATTTTGAATATAGACCCTAGATGTTAAAACTGATCGTTGCCCAAGGAGTAACTCCACTTGCCTTTCTTTATGAAGCAGTTGGAGCATCTGACTCCCCCCTCTCCTTTCAAGCTATTTCCGGACTCAGCCTTTTACTTGAGCAGGAGACCCAAGCCAGGCGGAATGGACTCACCTATGACGTTCCGTATGTCATCTTCTTCCTCGGGGCTCAGGGTGGGGCCAGGGGGAACGGTGCCCTGTCTGGCAGTAGAATCTTTCCTTGGTGAGTCTGTCCTGACCGGAGGCGGAGGCACTGGGGCTGTGTGCGTCACCTCCACAAAGGCATCCTCAGGGGCCGCTGACGGAGGAGCTGAGGCTGGCGGTTGCTGGGTGGCTGTGTGGGCCACAGTGGTAGCTGGTACCTGAGTAAAAGGTGTAGGGACTGCCTCCTCCGTGGGATCTGGAGACACTGAGGTTGTCGGGAGCGGTGTTGAGAATTGTTCGACTGAGGCAGAGACTGCAGGGTCAGGGGTGCTGGGCGCTGCAGTGGAGGCAGGCAGCCGGGCAGAGGGCAGGGCTGTGGTCGGAGTGCCAGCGCTGGTGGTGCCGGCATCAGCTGTCACAGCGGCGCTGCGCCTGGTGGCTGCTGGCCTCCGGGTGGCGCTGGTCAGCAGCTGGTTGTGTCTCAGAAGCTGATCTTCAATTAGCAAATCCATTCCGTGTTCACCACTGAAAAATTCGTCTTCTGGGAAACAAACACAGGTGTGTTTGTGACTCAGGAGTCAGCAACATGTGGTGTGTGGCAGATTAATGAGGGTTTCTTTCATCAGCATGATACCCTGATTTATTATTTTTTTTATTTTTTAAAATTAATTTTAATTGAGGATAATTACTTTACAATATTGTGATGGTTTTTGCCATACATCATGAACCAGCCATAGGATACTCTGATTCAAAGTGGAGCCCAGGTGGGATTTAGAAGAAGAAGGTGAAAGGAGCACAGATGGACACATTTCCTGGAGGGTCTCTCTGAACAGTCTGCCTCCACCCACCACCCAGGAACCGCAGCCAAGGGCTACAAAACCTGGGAGGAAGTTAGTCACTCACTCAGTAGTTATCAATGGAGCACATACAACAATGAGCCTTCACGGAGTTTCTATCTAGTGGTGGAGACGCCAAACATTAGACAGATTGTCTCCTTGAAGGTGTTGTGAGGAAAAGTCTAGTAGGGTGAGGGGAAGGGGGGGATGGGAACCTTGCAGTCATGGATAAAGTGGTCAAGATGAGACTCAGTGGGATGAAGAGAGGAGCAGTGGCTTGAAGGGAGGTAACCGAGCAGGTGACGGGGAGTAGTATTCAGGGAGAAATAGCAGCAGTGCAAAGGCCCTGGGGCCGGAACACATCTGCTGAGGCTGAGGAGCAGTGAGGTGGGCAGAGGTCAGAGGGAACACAGCCAGGTCATGGAGGGCTTGGCTGCTGTGTTTGGACTTCAGTTTTTATCCTGCATGAAATGGGGGAGTCTCCAGGGTTTTGAGCAGAAAAGGAATACTAAGATGGAGTGTTTTCTTAGGACACAAAGAGATCTAACCACAAAAAACATAACTGGTCGACTGGATTTTACCTGCTCATCAAAAACATCATTAAAGAACTAAAGGTACAAGCCATGGGCAGAAATAAAATATTAATATCTGCAATACAAAGGATTTGTCCCAGAATATAAAAACCCCACAAATCCATTATTTATTTTGGCCATGTAGAGAGGCTTGTGGGATCTCAGTTCCCCGACAAGGGATTGAACCTGGGCCACAGGAGTGAAATCACCAAATCCTAATCACTAGACCACCAGGGAACCCCACAAGTCAATAAATTAAAACGTTACACAGTTAGAAATGGGCAAACTGATTATGCCAGCACCTGGGGGAGCAGAATCTATCAGGAGGCAGCTGAGGGGGACCAGATGAGAGGAAGTGGCGTAGCAGGGAGAGGGGAAAAGCTAGGCCTCCTGGGGTGCTGGGCAGGGATAGATAGAAGAAAAGGAGGGGCTGGTGGCAGGGAAGAGCCCAGGAAGAGGAAGTGTAGGGGAAACAAGATAAAGATGAGGTGAAAAGGAGTATCTATTTTCTGTGAAAGAGTAAGAAGGAAAGAGATGAAAGAGTAGGTGCTAGAGTCTAGGTCAAGAAGCCCAGGGTCCCCCTAGAAAAAGCAGGCGGGAGAAGCCTCTGTGTGTCTCTGAGTGGGTCACCCCTCCATGCCTCAGTGTGCACGTCTGAGAATGGGGAGGGCACAGAGGCCCCTTCCGGCTCAGCCACGCTCCGCCCTGTGGTCCTCTGCAAGCCCAGAGAAGGCAAGTGACTTGCCCCCAGGGTGCTCAGCAAGCTGTGAGGAAAGGCAGTAAGAACTCTGGGTAATTTGTAACTGCAGGTAAATCTCAGGTAACCAGGCTGGCTCTGCGGGGCCACTGTAGTAATCAAACTGCCGAAGGCAGGTGTGGCTCACAGGAAGTGCCCCTCCAGAGTGCAAAGGGTGACTCCCTCCCTGCCCTGCCTCTGGGGGGCTGCCCTGCGGACCCCAACTCACGATGCTCTTCGATGTCATTCTCCTCCTCGGGGTCCTTGGCTTTGTAGTAGGTGATGCCCCGGATTACGGTGGGCCTGGAGGCTGGCCGGCCCCTCAGGTGGACCTGTCTCTGTAGGGGTCGCTGTGGCTTCACCACCTCTGGTGGAGGCAGTGGCCGCGTCTGCAGGAGCTTGATGGATTTGATCTGTTGGGACACAGTTTCTTCCTGCAGAAACCTCTCTTCATACTGCTCCTCAGAGGGGACACAAGGGAAGGTCACAAGAGGCAGTGCTGGAGTCAAGGCCATCCTAGTCACAACAGCTAATCCTAAAAGCACTTCCTAAGCCAGGCACTGTTCATCTTGTCGTCAGCCCCATGAGGTATGAACCATTTTTAATCATTCCCATTTACAAATTGGGAAATTGAGGCACAGAGAGGTTATGTAAATCACCCAAGGTCCCAGAGCAGGGAAGTGGTAGAGGCAGGATTTGAACCCAGGCAGTCTGACTCTAGACTCTGACTCTAACCTACATGCTATACTTCCCAGAGAGTGCAGCTGTCCTCTCAGCTCTGGCCTAGAGATGCTGGGTGCCTCAGATCTCACGCAGTTGTTTGTAGTAAATCTATGTAGTTGGAACATGAAGTGTGTTAGTCACGCAGTCGTGTGTGACTCTTTGTGACCCCATAAACTGTAGCCCGCCAGGCTCTTCTCTCCATGGGATTTTCCAGGCAAGATTACTAGAGTGGGTTGCCATTCCCTTTTCCAGGGGATCTTCCCGACCCAGGGATGGAATCTGGGTCTCCTTCATTGTAGGCAGATTCCTTACCATCTGAGCTACCAGGGAATCCTGGCACAAGAAGGCTGAGGGCTAAGATGCACAGCTCAGGATAAGGCATGACTGCTTTTACTTGTGCTCTTGGCACAAACTGCCCCAAGCCCTCCCTAATGCATCCAGAATAAAGTCCAAAGTCCTTGACCTGGCACTGAGAACTCAAAGTGACTTGACCCAGCTCAGCCTTCTCTCTTGCTCCACCCCCAGCCTCCCCACCCTTGGTATTCCAGGCACTTGGGTGACTCCTGAACTGCTTGGCTCTCCCGAAGTGCTAGGTCTTTGCTCAGATTGTTTTCTCTGTCTGGAAGCCATTCCCTTCCCCCCATATAGCCATTTATTGAAATCTACCCACTTTTCAAGGCCTGGCTAAAATCTCAGGACCCCAAGGAAATACTCCTAAACCTTTTCATTTAGAATTCATCTTTCTTTCCCAATCCTTACTTTGCAGCAGAGACTTCTAAGTGACTATCCAAACACTCTCCTTTTTTCCTAACTTAATGAGAAACTGGTTTCATGGGAGTGGTCCTGGGACTAAGTTCTGGCTGTTAAAGTAGAAGTAGAAGTTGGTGGGAAGAGCTTTTGGAAAAGTTCCTTAAAACATGGGGCTGACTCAGCTGGAAGGCATCGTTTGCACTTTTCCTCATTTCTCTGGCCAGGAGAATGTGGGCAGGATGGCTGGAGCTGAGCAGTCATCTTGTGACCATGAGGGGATTTTGAAGATGGACATCTCGCAGCTAACTGTACCAGCCCTGGGCCACCTGCCTCCATGACTCTTTTACATCAGAACAACAAACCCCTATATTGTTTAATGCACAATATTTTGGTCTCCTACTCAAAGCTGAACACAACTCCTAATGGATAAAACTCTATACTATTATAACACCTCTCCCATCCTGCCTTCCACAGGAATTTCTTAAGAACGTTGTCTCTGTAAACTATGAGCAATTGGAAGAGCAGAGACAATCTCTTGTCTGTCTCTGATTCCCCTGGATATATGTATCTTAATATTTGTTAGACTGAATTTCTGAATCATAACAAATCCCAAAGAACTGTCAACACTTGTGACTGCCACTGGGATTTTTGTCAAATCAAATGATGCTTTACAGTAGGTAGCCTATGACCTGGGCATCATGATGGTACCAAAAAAAGGCCTCTGCGATGGTTATGGCCACACAGAAGGACCATCCTGTCTGTTCATCCTGGGGACTGACCTCTTGTGTCCACAGTGTGGCAGAGTCCCTGGGCCCTGCCTAGGTCCATCCAGTCATATTCCCTCACCCAGGCCCATTTTTGAAAACAAAGGGGCTTGGACACAGGGCCTGTGAGCCGGCTGTGCTCCAGTGCAGAGCCACCAGACAGGGCCAGTGGCTCCATCAGTAAAGCAAGCGCGGACCACGGGAGGCGTGGCCCACCTCTGCTCTCATGAGGACTTTGAACAGCTGAATTATGAAGAGGTCACTCCCTGTAGTCACCTAAGCCCTGAAAGCTCTTCTTCTCACCAGGAGGAGGTGGGTGAGCTCCCTTAAATCCTCAGTGAAATGTGCTCAGAGAGCAGAGCCCACTTGGAAACAAAACCTCTGTCCCTTTGATGCTCAGTCCTGAGAGGCAGAGCAGGACCTTTGAGCTCCCTGAATGTCAGCTGTCAGGGACCCAGCTGTCATGACCAACTCTTTCACTCTGCCTGCTGCTGCTGCTGCTGCTAAGTCGCTTCAGTCGTGTCCGACTCTGTGCGACCCCATAGACGGCAGCCCACCAGGCTCCCCCGTCCCTGGGATTCTCCAGGCAAGAACACTGGAGTGGGTTTCACTCTGCCTAGGAAGAAACAAATCAGATTCTTGTTCTGACCTTTAAAATCTGGCCTAGAGAAAACCTGGAGCCCTCATTCCCCACCACACCCCGGGTCTGTACTGGTTTTCCCGTGACAGAAGACTTTATCCAGATGGCACTGCAGACAGGGAAGCTCCTAAACGTGTGTTCTTCACTCCCCCATGCTGACCCACTCCTGGAAAACAGAGGACACTTTCCAGCAGCCTCCCCTTGCTGGGGCCAGAGAGCTGCCTGGAAGAAGCAGGCAGACGTGTGCCCTGGGCAGCCCTCACTCCCGCTAACTGCCCCTCCCCCACTTGCCATGGTTTGCTGGGGAGGTGACCGCCACCAGAAGTGCAGGGAATACTTGGCTGGTGGTGGTGGCATTTTACTGAGCATCTGTTATGGGCAGACATGTCCCTTCATATTCCTTTTAACCCTTAAAACAATGAGGCAAGATAGATACTATTATCCACATTTTACAGATGAATAAAGAGAGGTTCAGAGTCCTTTAGCAATCTGGTTGAAGGTTAATCAATTAAGTGAGAGAATACTTATTAAGTCATGTATGTGCATGCTAAGCCACTTCAGTCATGTCTGACTCTGCAACCCTATTGGACTGTAGCCCTCCTGGCTCCTCTGTCCATGGGATTCTCCAGGCAAGAATACTGGAGTGGGTTGTCACTTCCTTCTTATTAAGTCATAAGGCTATTAAATAACCCAGGGCTGCTTGCCTTCAGAGCCTGTGATCCACCTTGGTATAGCTACACTGTGCTCAGCTGTCACCACAGGACTAACTCATCTGCCGTCCAAAAAGCCCTCAGGGCCGTGGTCTGGCTGGTGTCCAGAAGACTTGGGGATTCCTCATTTCCCATAGAAAAGAGCTGCCTGGGAGGCGGACAAGAGGCCCCAGCCCTCAACTCAGATGCCACAGGCCATCTAATTGCCAGACCTTGGTTTCCCTCTGCATTGCAAAAGCAAGTTGTCATTTCTTCGTGGCAAACCCCAGGAACTGTCTTTAATTCCAGACTTTAAGGGATGAGCGGGAACTGCAGTTCCCACTCCCAGCCAAGGAGATGGAGCAAGACCATGGACAGCCTCTGCCAGAGAACATATAATTTCCTTGGATTCGCTGGCGACAGGCTGCACAGGGCGGCAGCAGCCCCCGAGTTTTTTGTTTCCTCTCTCTGTTAAATTGTTGTATGACTTCAACTCCTGGTGTATCCACGTTCCCAATCCCACCCTGACCTCTCCACCCACCCCCCAGAGCCCCCTGCCAACCCTCCAGGCATGGACCTTCTTGGAAAGACGCCTCCAACAAAGTGCCATTCACCATTCCAAAAAACCCTGACATAATCCATAAGAACCTTGAAAATAACAACCAAACCCAGACACCCCTCTTTACCCCCTTTTCAACAGGGGGTTCACTAAAGAGATAGGAAAAGGGAGAGAAAGATTCTAGCCTCGTCTCCTTCACCTCGCCTCCTGCCCTGGCCCTGGCTACCCCCACCACTACCCTGGTTTGGGTGGATTGTGCTAACCTCAGCAGTGTGTGAATGGGGATTTCAGGAGGGAGCAAGGTTTGCTGAGCAAGGAAAAAAAGAGTTTGGTGTGTTTGATTTGGTTTGCTGTTTACCCTCAGGAAATCTGAGCTGGGATCCTGAACATACCACATAATGTGTCATCAAGACAACTGATGGAATTCTCAAGCTCAGTCGACTGGGAAATTGGAGCCAGAGAGGACTGAAGTCAGGGAGCACCTGATTCCACTGAGCGGCTGGACCGGCAGATGATGCCACACGGGCGGTGACAGGAGCCGCTGGGCCCCAGGTCTGATGAACCCAGGGTGCCTCCAATTCCCTTTAAAGTGCAAATGTCCTCTGGCTCTTTGGTTTACAAGTTCAGACTTGCTCAGGGGTGACCCACCAAGCAGACTAAACATACGCTCAGTCACTGGCGTGTCGAGAACACCCGAAAATGAGAATAAAAATAATTTTTGAAGATATATGATATTTCCAAAAAACCATCAATGGAGTCATCGTGGGCTAAGCCAGAAAATTACTGGCCTTGCTTGTACTTATTTTCTGGTTTGGAAATGGGTTTATTTCAAGTTACAAATTGGGCGGAGTGTAGGCACCAGACTCTCTTCAGGGCCTCTTGTCTCCAAAGTCCTAATCTGCCTGCTCTTCTGCCTTTGGAACACATGCTCAAGGTTCCCCAAACCCACAGCTGCTGCCTGCTTGGCTCCACTTGGGGAATTTCTTTGCTCAAGAGTTCCAAGCCCGCAGGCCTAACCTTACTTCCTCTCTTACCCTGATTCTTAACAACCCAGGCAACAAATCCTTTGCAGCAACACTTCCCAGCCCTTTTCAATGTCACAGCACATAGAGCCACAAGTTCAGGGCTTTGCTGTCATTGTCCCAGACCCTCTCAACCCACACTCTGCCCACCTGCCCCAGGCTGAGGGGATCCCGCGATGGGTCACCTGAAATCCATGCTCTGCTGTCCACCACCAACCCGTGGGCCAGTAAAAGTAAGCAAGACCTTTCTTAGCTGTCGCTATTCCGTGTTTGCCAGGGACCCCTTTTATAACACTTTATCCAGACCTGCCTTGCTGAGAGCATCCACACTCTGCAAGTCCTGCTGCCAGAATTTACCTGTTTCCTCTTCTATTCTTTTAGGGTTAGCTCCTGTTTCACAGGCAGCAATTTAGGAGATAACACATAAATAATAATATATATAACTATCGGCACATAAATATAACTTGGTTGCTGCTGCTGCTGCTAAGTCGCTTCAGTCGTGTCCGACTCTGTGCGACCCCATGGACTGCAGCCTACCAGGCTTCTCCATCCATGGGATTCTCCAGGCAAGAACACTGGAGTGGGTTGCCATTTCCTTCTCCAATGCATGAAAAGTGGAAAGTGAAAGTGAAGTCACTCAGTTGTGTCCGACTCCTAGCGACCCTATGGACTGCAGCGCACCAGGCTCCTCCGTCCATGGGATTTTCCGGGCGACAGTACTGGAGTGGGATGCCATTGCCTTCTCCCATATAACTTGATAAGCAGAGACAAAAGAAACAGGTATCAGATGGGGAGGTATTTTTAAGCAAGTAGGCCCTCTGGCATCACCCAAATCACATTAGGTAGTGTTTCATTTCATCACACCAACCCAGACACTGCTGAGTGGGCAGAGACAGAGATCTGAGACCCCTGCCGCCACTTTCCGGCTGAGCCACGGGGAACGTGAGCGTTCCTGGACCTGCTTCCTCTTCTGCAAAGTGAGGGTACTGATGTCGGCCTCGGGCTGCCTTCCAGAGCTGGGGTGAGGGCTGTACAGTGTGATGGATGATGGAAGTACTCACAGAGTCCCTTACAAATGGGGAGGACCACACAGCTGACTGCTTCCAAACTGGGACTCTTCTAGAGTGACAGAAGGAGTCATTAGCGATCATGCCGGGACAGCAGGAGTAAACTAGGATGGTCCCAGACAAGCCACCTAACTTGTAAATGCAAGGGATGCTCAAAATGGCAGGATGAAGTATAATACAAAGAACAGGCCTGGTACCCAGGAGACCCAGATCTGGGTCCTGGCTTCAACCCTGGCTGAACCTTGCGGGGCTTCAGTGTTAAGTGTGATGGAGTCCACTTCTGCCCGGTCAGACTGATGGGACAGTTGAGTAGATGGAATGAGACCATGCCTGTGGGAGGCTGGAGCCCGAAGGCTCCATGCACCTGCGAGGGGGTGGGCGTACACTTTCCGGAGGGCTGTGGTCAGAGCTCCCGGAGGCCGGGGCTGTACCTCGGGATGGGTGTAGGCTGCAGCCGCGTCCCTCTGCAGGGCCGAGCGGATGTCTGGAATGCTGTCCAGGATGTTATTGGAACAGTTCTCTTTGCCTCGCTTGTTCATCTCAGTTCGAATTTCTTCCACGTCCTCTCTGATCTGCTCATTTTCCTTGGTGAGGTTTTTAGATATTTCCTAGCAAGAGAGAAAAATTTTTAAAGGGAGTCATTTAAAGTGCTCTGAGGACAAGTAGGAGGGAGCTGGCAGCCATCTCCTGCTCCGAGCCCAGAGACTCAACAGGCAGGTTGAGAAACCAACCAGAAAGCACAGGGGCCCTCAGGAGCGTCCAGCCCTGTGCTGAGGCCCAGCGCATGGACTCAGGTCGCATCTCCAGGGCAGCCTGGCTCCAGTGTGTCCATGACTGGAAATGCTTCCCAATACCACCACGGCTTTCCTAATAATAATACTGTCATGTCCCCGAGCTACTGGGACACCTGCTATTTTTCCATCCTGTGCACACAGTATGCTCATACCAGTGATGAGTAACATTACAGAAAAATTCCATTTGCTTGCATCTCCCCACATGTGAACCAATGTCTCAATTAATGAAAGAGGGATTTTCTAGGCAATTTAAAAAGAGGTGGTCAAAGAAATCTACTTAATCTGCTTTTCTAATAAGAACAAACTATTCTTTCGAGCACTTTTTAAAAATCTTTTTTTAATTGAATTCTAGTTGATTTACAATATTGTATTAGTTTCAAAAAGTGATTCAGTTATATACATACACATTTTTTCAGATTATTTTCCATTATAGGTTATTACAAGATATTGAATAGAGTTCCCTGTGCTGTGCAGTAAATCCTTATTGCTTATCTATTTCATGTATAGGAGTTTGTGTCTGTTAATCCCGTATTCCTAATTTATCCCCTCTGCCTCTCCCCTTGGGTAAACATAAGTTTGTTTAATATGTCTGGGAATCTGTTTCTGTTTTTTATATAGATTCCTTTGTATTGTTTTTTAGACTCTACACATAAGTGATTTCATGTCATACTTGTTTTTGTCTGACTTAGTTTGATATTCTCCAGATGCATCCATGTTGCTGCAAATGGCAACATTTCACCCTTTAAAAGTATTTACATATTTATTTTTGACCGCGCTGGGTTTCCTTGCCGTGGGTGGGCTCTCTCTAGCTGCAGCGAGAGAGGCTTGTCTAGCTGTAGTGCACGAGCTTGTCCCTGCAGTGGCTCCTTCTGTTGCAGATCGCGGGCTCCGGGCACATGGGCTTCAGTAGCTGTGGTGCACGAGCTTGTCCCTGCAGTGGCTCCTCCTGTTGCAGAGCGCGGGCTCTGGGCACATGGGCTTCAGTAGCTGTGGTGCACGAGCTTGTCCCCGCAGTGGCTCCTCCTGTTGCAGACCGCGGGCTCCGGGCACATGGGCTTCAGTAGCTGTGGTGCACGAGCTTGTCCCTGCAGTGGCTCCTCCTGTTGCAGAGCGCGGGCTCTGCGCACATGGGCTTCAGTAGCTGTGGTGCACGAGCTTGTCCCTGCAGTGGCTCCTCCTGTTGCAGAGCGCGGGCTCTGGGCACATGGGCTTCAGTAGCTGTGGTGCACGAGCTTGTCCCTGCAGTGGCTCCTCCTGTTGCAGAGCGCGGGCTCCGGGCACATGGGCTTCAGTAGCTGTGGTGCACGAGCTTGTCCCTGCAGTGGCTCCTCCTGTTGCAGAGCGCGGGCTCCGGGCACATGGGCTTCAGTAGCTGTGGTGCTCAGGCTTGGTTGCCTTGCAGCATGTGGGGTCTTCCCAGACCAGGAACCAAACCCGTGACCTAGCATCAGCAGCTGTATTCTTAACCACTGGACCCCCAGGGACACCCCTTCACCCTTTTTTTATGGCTCCCCTTTAAAAAGCATTATTTACATAGGAAATTGAGAGGCTGGCTTTAAACTTTCCTAATCACACATAAAATGTTTCCCTAAATGACCCCTCCTTGGCGAATTACCCATGTTCCAGATGTACTTCGTACCAGAAAGGACCAAAGTTACATTTCTATCAACCAATACTGGTAAGCACCTCCTGTGTGTCTAGGGTACAGTATGGCAGAAAGAAATCCTCTAATTCCTCTGGTGTTCCTGTCCTGGGATGGGAGGTGGGGGTGGGTTCCGTGGGGGACAACTGCAGTGGAGAAGACAGGCTCCCCACTGCAGGAAAAAGATGACCAACCACGCCAGGTTCTGTAAATGCCACACAGGCGTTCAAAGGGAGGGGTGGCGAGAGGCATCAGAGGCAGCATCCTGGAGAAGGTGAGGCTGAATGGGATTTGAATCTTGGGCAGCTGTCAACAGACTTAGAGGTACCCTTTCATCTCTAGCTATTTTTAGAGACGTTTACTGCACTGAGATCTAATGTTGTCCAGCACTGGCTCCCATTCCACAGTTTCCATGAGCATCTGAATTTTTAGATGTGGCGTTCTCCTTTGGGCCCTGTTTATGAGGGTGATAGAGGAAGTAACCATGTAAACACAGAGGACGTGTACACTTTCCATCTTTCTTTGACAGACAGGTACAAGATGTGCAAAAGCTCAGACCCCGCCAGGCACAGTCTGCAGTCTGGTAAGACGCCGCTGTTGGCCTAGAGGGATGCCACGGTGGCTCAGACCTAGGGGGCGTATAGGCAGACTGTGACACCCAGACACTGTGGCTCCAGTGGCTCTACGTGGGCTGCCCAGAGGAGCCCACGAGGTGCTTGTTAAAACTAACCAGGCTCCAGACCACTGGCCATGCCATTCTTACAGCATTTCAGCGCACGCCAAATTCTGAGCACTGGAAAGGCTCAATGTGTTCTGTGGGGCTGACGCCAAGTCGGCCTCCCTAAATATCACAGAACTAAGTGTGAGAGCGAAAGCCCTTGAGAGGAGGTTGTTTCAAGAGTGCCCGGAATGAGCGGTTTTACTGGACGTCTATCATTCCTGATAAGTGTTATCAGGGTCAGTCAAATGCAGCGGTTAAGAGCACGGATTCTGGAGGAAACCTTTCAGTTTACATTTCAATGGTGCTACTGCTAGACCTGTTATCTTGGGCAAATTGCTTAAGCTCCCTATGCTTCATTTGTCCATGTGTAAAATGGGGTTAACACTAGCACTCTCCTGGTGGGTTGTAATGAAGAATGAGTTAACGTTTGTGGAAATGCATGGGACATACTAAGTGGCTGTTATTTTTCATAGAATGTTACTGTCATGGTCTATGCACAGGTTGGAAAAGAATTTCCAGACATGAGGCAGAATGAAGGGAGAATAAAGCTTATTAGAGTGGGAGACGCTCTTGGAACAGAGGCTGGCTCCAGGAAGAGCCAATCCCTTTCTTGGGCTGGTAGCCAATTTTTATACCCTCAAGACAGAAGATTCCTACTGGAAGGGTGGCATTAGGTGATTGGTTAAGATGCTATAGGGTAGGTAATAGGGTGGGAGGTTTACCTACTATGGGGCCAGAAAACTGGCTGGCTTAAATTCGGAGGCTCATGGCAACAGTTGCTATGGGACTTGGTCAGTTCCAGAGATTTTTGTCCTGTGACAAAACAGAGGGCTCCACACCTGTGACCTGGTCTAGGGTTCCACAGAACTACTACTCAAAGAGACCAACAACACAGGCATCACTCCATCACTCAGGAGCTTGTTAGAAATGCGGACGCTCTGTTCTTACTGTAGGATTTGGGAGAAAGGTAGATAGTGATGGGAAGCTTTACATAATCTAAAGTGTGTGTGTGTGTGTGTGTGCGTGCGTGCGCGCACGTGTTTATTGAAATACATTTGTGTAAAGCATAAAGATTTGGGGAGACTAACCTGAGCAAGAGTCCCTGAAAAATAAAAGGCAGTTTGATTTAAAAAAAAAAAAGAAAGAAATGCAGAAGCTCCGACTTGACCCAGACCTGCTGAATTAGAATTTGCGTTTTAACAAGATCCCCAGGCAGTCTGCATACACACTGAAGTCTGAGAAGCACTGTCTTCAATATAGGGAGCTTGGGATACAGCTGATGGAAAGGGGGCCCAAATGTGTCAGAAAGGCTATTTTACAGGAGCCAGGTTCTTCCCGGGGCTGACAGGAGAAGTTCCTGGTGCCTTCATGGGATTCAAGCATTTCTGATCATCCACAAGCACCTGCAGTGAGCAGCATCCTTGCATCTTCTGTAATTCTCACATCCTGTGATGTGGAGTGAAGTCCCAGAAGGTTCAGGGTTCGATACACTACTCCTTCATTAATGCACTCATGTGTTCAGCCCTGGGCACAGAGGGTAAGCCAGAGCAAGGATCCTGCTCTGATGAAAACCACCTTCCGTGAAGGGAAGTAAGCAATACATAAGAAATCAACAAGAAACCATCAATTAGTAAAAAGTGCAATGAAGAAAGCAAGTTGGGGTGGTGTGACAGAGGCTGGTTCTGACTCATGGGGAAGGTCAGTGACGTAGCTCTAAGGGACTGAAACGTGTCCACCTCTGCTGCCCAGCCGTGGCCCCAGGACCCCAGACCCAGTGGTGTGGCCTAAGTAGCTGTATTAGCAAAACAAGAGCTCACGCAATTCCTGAACGCCTGGACAGAGTCAGCACTGACCCTCACACTCGCTGTGAGGCAAAGGGAAAATACCATGGAATTAGCCCCTGCCCTCTGGACCTTGGGTTTTCTAGACCCCTGGAAGGCCCTGTTCTCACTGATTTAGAAATGCCCAAGCCACTTTCTGGTTTTAGTGAGGGACCATTATTCTTGGTTTCCATAGAGGAGAGTTTGAGACAGGCCTGGCCCTGAGACCCCAGAGAAGCAATATTTTTTATTTCCCTCCTGCGAACAGCAAAGCCCACCAGCCGCCTGAATAAACAGCAGGCTGGCGGTAGCCTCACCCCATCAGCCTGCTGGGCCAAGCCAGCTGGGGTCCCCCAGGGCTGCAGCAGCAGATGCCCCTCCTTAGTCACCCTCCCCGACTCAGGCACCTCTCCCCCAGCGATGCTGGCCTTGCAGGGCTCCCCACTGCTCCCTGGGGTTCTGCCTTCCTCATATCAAGGCTCTTGCTCGGTATGTCTCAGGAGGCACCAGGGATGCTGCCTACCCAGGATACTCTCCATCCTGCCCTGGGAGAAGGCTGAACCCCATGACCTCATGCCTCTGGCTCTTCCCCTCTGGGACAGCTGTGACTATGACATTTATGGTGTGTGCAACTTGGCTTGTGCATAGCACTGGCAATGTGGGAGAGAGAACAGGAAGGGTGCCCGTCTTGCGGGGTGAACACATCTCATCATCCCTACCAAGGGTCCTGGTGCTGTGAGGAGGGAGAGGAAGAGGGAAGAAGAGTAGGTAGAGAGAAGGCTGGCACAGAAGGCAGGACACAGCCAGACAGGACGACTGAAGTTCTGGGAGCTGGGTCACGGGACTCAGGCCAAAGAGTCGAGAGGTGTTCCCAGAAGGAGGGCCACGTGCTGGGGCAGGCAGTAGGGCATCAAGGGCGCCTTCTAAGAGCAAGCCCACCTTGCCAGATGGGACAGGTGTCCTGCTCTGACCACAGCCAGATGCACAGGTGGCCGAGAGGAGGAGGTATGCAAACTAGGCAGGTCCCCGGGAAAGGGGAACTATGTATAGGCTTCCCTGGAATTGGGGGTGCCCCTGGCAGCCAGCCCTGGCAGCACAGCTGGTCAGAGGGCAGCTTGAAGGAGCCATGGAGGGCCAATACTACCAGATGTGCACGCTGGGGCAATGGACGTGGATGGAAGGGCTGTTCCATGGGTTCAGACGTATCCTGACTTTGTCCAGCTGTGGGACACGTATGTGCACGCCTGGGTGAGAGCACGGGGCAGCTTCAGCCAAAAGTGTTGGGACCTGAGGGAAAGACGACCAGGGTCAAGGCTCCATCAGTTCTCTGTGGTCTTGTTCTCCCACCCAGAAGCAGGGATGAGGGGCGGTGGGCAAAGTGCAGGCTCTGGAGACCAGGTATGAAATACACACCGCAGTCACTACCTGGTTTTATGTAACCACTTAAGGTGAGGGATGGGACCTCTCCAGGCCCCAGGTAGAGGAGGTCAGAATAATGATGTCTGCCTCCCAGGCTTGGTTTGGAGAATGAATGAAGAGGCACATGTAGCTCAATGCCAGGCACTAAACAGGGCTTGGACACGTGGACCTGAAGGTGGGGTGGGATGGACTCTCAGGATCTTGGTAGCAGACATGCAGGTAGAAAGGGGAAGGGAGCTAAGGCGTCCTGTGGCTGGGACAGGGAGGAAGGTGAGGACTCAAGGCTGGTGTGATGTGAAGGAATCCTGTAGAAGGAGACCACACAAGATTGCAGCTGGGCCAAAGCACGGTCCCGACTCGTGTAGCAGGCACGTCCAGCCCCCACCTGAGACACAGGGCTCCAGTGCAGATGGTAAGCTTGAGGGTGAAGGGAGCAGGGTGCTTGTGGGAGGGAAGTGTGACAGTGTGGGGGGCGGGGGTCACTGGACCTGGTGGCAGGGCTCGAAGTTCTCGTCAACTCACCCTGCCGCACCTCCTCAGAGGCCTCCAGGACATGACTAGGACCAGGTTGCCTGGGACAGCCACCCCTGAAGACAGCTGTCTGCAGCCCCTGGAGGAGAGCTGCAGGGGAGAGCAGCTAGAAGCAGCCGGTGCTCCAGCTGACGGGACAGCCGGGGCGCCACACAATCCCTGACTGCAGCTGGTGGAGACGGTAGCAGGCCCGTGCTGCAGGGGTGGCCGGCTGACGTGTTCCATCACTCCCTCAACCAAACAGCTGCTGACCATTTGGTCCACACCCTGTGCGGGGCTAAAATCCAGCAAACAAAAATAACTTAGACCCAGGTTGTCCTCAAGACGTTCAGAGCCTGGAAGATAGTCAAACACATAAAAAGCAAGAAGTTCTAGGCCTCTGATGACCAATCCTGTAAATATAGCCATGCACTCCTTACATCATGGCAGCTCCAAGCTATTGCTGGGCCAGTGGATGTAGGACAGACGCTCACACCGTAAACCCCTTTAGCCAAGAAGAAAACCTTTCATGCCACGGTGACAAATTAGATTTGAAGTGTAGACAACCCCAGGAGAGATAATATATTGACCTGAGCCCTTACTAAGATGTGAATTAACATTGGAACTGAAATATATCTTAGAAATCTTATCTCCAATCCTTTCCCATTTCACAGATGAGGACACTCTGGTCAGGCAGGGCGAGTGACACTCCTTTCCAGGCCACACTGGAGTGAGGAGGAGAGTGAAAAGATTTACAGCAAACCCTTCTGTGAACAATAGGAAGACAGTGCACTTGGTGTCTTGATGTGAGTGGAGGGAGGGCAGAAAGGAAAGGCTTGGAAAGAGACAGCTCCCCTGACTCATGGCCTGGTCTGCACAGACAAAAGTTACATTTCCCCATTAGTTGGTAAAGAGATGTATCCCCCAGTGTCAGGAATGATCTTTTGATCTTGCCTTCCAGACCAGAAACACAAAGGCCACCACATCCTTACGTCTGGGGGCGAAGCCCTCAGCAATGCTTATGCCAACACATTCTGGGGAGAGGGCCAGCTCTGGGTCTGGTAAATCCATTGTAGACTTTAAATCTCACTTGGATGCAACATTATCAGGAGAAAAGCCTTCAGATGACACACAAGGTTCCACAGTGCCATCTGTATTCATGGATGGGGTTTGCAAACTCCAGCAGGCAGGTGCGAGGGAAAGAGCCACACACACACGCTTGGGCAACAGAAATCACACTTTGGAAAGCTTGTAGGCATGCACCTATTTTAAGAGCCTGGGCTAGGCACCCACACACATGCAAGAGCACACGTGTAAACAGTCACCTCCAAGTAATTATAAATGTTGACAGGTGTCCTGCAGCTAAGTGGGGGTGAGGCATTCCTTCACCAAGTTTTGCAGTTTTTATGGGCATGACTTAATCCAATGAAAGCCTTGAAGCTAGAATAAATTATTTTAATGAGCTGTCCCTCTGTTTGTCTTTTTCTTTACTTCGAGAATAAATCTACTCCTGGAAGCAGTTGGTGGTACCACAGCTGTACCCTTGCGTCTTGTCCCTCTGCTGTCAGAAGGCACTTTTAGGCCTGGGCAGCCTACAGGTCTTTGTATCTCTGAGTGCACTCAGAGCAAAAGTCTTCTGAGCTGAATCTGTGCCCTGGAGTGAAAACAGTCGTGCAATGAATAGGTTCTGCCTTTGCCTTTGGAGGCTACAGATTTTCCTTCTAGACTTCTAATTCCTATCTCTCCTGGCACTTCTACTCTGCGCCTGTGCTGTGCTTAGTCGCTCGGCCATGTCCGACTCTTTGCGATGCTATGGACTGTAGCCCGCCAGGTTCCTCTGTCCATGGGATTCTCCAGGCAATAATATTGGAGTGGGTTGCCATTCCCTTCTCCAGGGGCTCTTCCCACCCAGGGATTGAACCCACATCTCTTACGTCTTATGCATCGGCAGGCGGGTTCTTTACCACTAGTGCCACCTGGGAAGCCCATATTTGTGCCTGCTGCTGCTGCTGCTGCTACTAAGTCGCTTCAGTCGTGTCCGACTCTGTGCGACCCCATGAACTGCAGCCCACCAGGCTCCTCCGTCCATGGGATTTTCCAGACAAGAGTACTGGAGTGGGGTGCCATCGCCTTCTCCATATTTGTGCCTACACCCACCTCAACTCCAATACATACCGCTACTTCGTGCATCCCCTTCCCTTTTCCAGCCATTTTCAAAAAAGGGTCAGTCTGGATCTACCACACTGAAGGTTCTTGGACCACTGACCACCTTAGATGTTCCTTTTACTTGGACCAGTTCTAGAGGAATGCCCATGCGGTTTCAGGCCTCCACTACATGAATAGGAAAGATGTTTTGAAGCGTAAGTTTTTGAAACACAATGAAATGGTTATACTAAGATACATGCTCCAAATATATAAAAATTAGAAAGTCTGTCAATACCAATTTTCGGTAAAAATGGGTATGGAGTATTCACAGCCTGCTAGAGGTGTCACTGGGGAGAACAGTATGGCAATAAAGTTGTCCCTTGGTATCTGCAGGAAATTAGTTCTAGGACCCCCGAGAACAGATAAGAGAATCCATTCAAGTCCTTTATACAAAATGGTGTTGTTCAGTCGCTCAGCTGTGTCAGACTCTTCTTGACCCCATGGACTGAAGCACACCAGGCTTCTCTGTCCTTCACTATCTCCTGGAGTTTGCTCAAACTCTTGTCAATTGAGTTTATGATGCCATCCAACCATCTCACCCTGTCACCCCCTTTTCCTCCTGCCCTCAATCTTTCCCAGCATCCCAGGGTCTTTTCCATCAGCTCTTTGCATCAGGTGGATCATAAATATTCCCCGCAAAATTCCAGAAAGCTCCAAAAAACAAACATTGAGTTTGCCACACATACATAACATTTGCATTGTATTAGGTATTGTGAGTAATCTAGAGATGAATTAAAGTATATGGTAAGATGTCTGTGGGTTTATGCAACTACTACACCATTTTATTCACTGGAAGGACAGATGCTGAAGCTCCAATATTTTGGCCACGGTGCGTTGAATCTACTGATGCAAAACATGTGGACGCGGAAGGCCAATCATACCCCTTAAAACGTGATAAGCATAACAACCCAGTGGTCTCATTCCCACTTACGTATCATAAAGAAACGTATGTGTGTGGGGGACGGGCTTTTAGATGGGTGCTCCTGGGGCTATTATGAATCACAAAACTAAAAATAACCCCCATATTCACCACCAGTAGGCAAGATCAGCAAATTGTGGTATAATCTCACACTAGAATACTACACAGGAATAAAACTGAATGAACTACAAGCCACAGAATTGACATAAAATCTTTAAGTTGAATGAAATAAACCTAACACACATACACACATACTTCTGTAGGATTCTATGTATTTAAAGTTAACAAACAGAACTATTGTGTTTAGGGATGTATCTTTAGGTGATGAAACTGTAAAGAAAAGCGAGGAAGATGATTAACAAAGTTAAGGATAGAGGTTCCTTTCAGGGATGGGATGTATTAGGCTGGGGTAAAAAAAACTGAGGTTTTGCATTGTTGAAATTTACCATTTGATATTGGAATATATTCTAAATAAATGTGGTCATGTTATACCTCATTTTAATGTGCATTTCTTGCTTTATGTTTTTTTTTTTGCTTATGACATTACTCACCATTTTATATTTACCTTAGACTATGGAAATGAAGTTCAGAGAAGGCGATGGCACCCCACTCCAGTACTCTTGCCTGGAAAATCCCATGGACAGAGGAGCCCGGTAGGCTGCAGTCCATGGGGTCGTTAAGAGTCGGACATGACAGCAATTTCACTTTCACTTTTCACTTTCATGCATTGGAGAAGGAAATGGCAACCCACTCCAGTGTTCTTGCCTGGAGAATCCCAGGAACGGGGGAGCCTGGTGGGCTGCCGTCTATGGGGTCGCACAGAGTCGGACACAACTGAAGCGACTTAGCAGCAGCAGCAGCAGCATGGAAATGAAGTTAGAAAGCAAATTCGAGCAATTTTCTTATTTGAGTTCAAAAATGGGTTGTAAAGCGGCAAGACATCTTGCACCATCAACCACGCCTCTAGTCCAGGAGCTGCTAATGAACATACAGTGCAGCGGTATACAATGCAAGAAGTTTTGCAAGAGTTGAGAGCCTTGAAGCTGAGGAGCACAGTGGCTGGACGTAAGAAGTTGACAACGACAACTCAGAGCCATCATTGAACCTAATCCTCTTACAACTACATGAGAAGTTGGCAAAGAACTCAACGTCAACCATCTACAGTAGTTTGGCATTTGAAACAAACTGCAAAGGTGAGAAAGCTCAGTAAGTGGGTGCCTCATGAGCTGTCCAGAAATTTTTAAAAATCATCATTTTGAAGTGCTCTCTTCTCTTATTCTATGCAACAACAACAAACTATTTCTCAATTGGATTGTGACATGTGACAGAAAGTGGATTGTATATGATAACTGGCTCAGTGGTTGGGCTGAGAAGCTCCAAAGCACTTCCCAAAGCCAAACTTGCACCAAGAAAGGTCACGGTCACTGGTTGTCTGCTGACAGTCTGATCCACTACAACTTTCTGAATCCTGGTGAAACCATTCCATCTGAAAAGTACGCTCAGCAGATCGATGAGATGCAGCGAAAACTGCAATGCCTGCAGCCTGCATCAGTCAGCAGAAAGGGCCCAATTCTTCTCCACGACAACGCCTGACCACACATCGTACAACCAACGCTTCAAAGTTGAATGAATCGGGCTACCAAGTTTTGCCACATCCACCATATTCACCTGACCTCTTGCCAACCCACTACTGCTTTTTCAAGCATCTTGACAACTTTTTGCAAGGAAAATGTTTCCAAGGCAGCAGGATGCAGAAAATGCTTTCCAAGAGTTTGCTGAATCCCAAGGCATGGATTTTTATGCTACAGGAATAAAACATTTCTCTTTGGTAAAAATGTGTTGATTGTAATGGCTCCTATTTTTGATTAATAAAGCTGTGTTTGAGCCTAGTTAAAATGATTTAAAATTCATGGTCCAAAACCGTAATTACATTTGCACCAACCTAATAAGTGGGAAGAGGGCATGTGGGGAGCTTTTAGGGTGTTAGCATTGCTCTGTTTCTTGAGCTGGGTGGTAGTTGCACGGGTATTCACTTTATAATGATTTGCTAAGCTGTACATTCATTGTTTATGCACTTTCCTATGCATGTGCTATTTTTCACCATTTAAAACACAAGCTCAACCAAAATCACTCCACCAAGCAGGGCTCCCAGAGCTCACTTTACCAGGAGGTGAGATTCTCAACAGTTCAGATTCCATTTCTCTCTCCTTCCTTCCTCTTTCATCTGCAAATGGAGTTTCCATTCTTAAATCCTGCTACAGAGCCGAGGTGGATGCACACATGTGTATGTGCCTGCTTCTTCTGCCAAGTTCTGATCTTACTCTGGGCAAAATGCCCCTCCATTTGACCCCTTTTGTCTGGTCTGACCTCCAAAGAACTCTCCTTGGGATTCAAGAATATCCAAAGGCCAGGAGCAGAGGTTCAATTCCATTCCTCCTGCAGAGTCAGGCTGGAGACGGAGTGTTTTTTCCATTTACCCAGCATTCTGCCTTTTCAATGTGCACAGACTGCAGACGGAGTTGGCCAGCAAGAGCCAGGAGACGAGTGGCCAGACCCAAAGACAAGAGACTCTGGTCTGTGGGCCCAAGGCCCAGGCCCATCATTATTCACTGTCACACCAAAGCACCTCGTCATCTTGGGCTGCCTGTTGGGGAAACTTTCACTGGATGAGACCTTCCCTAACTCAAATTTAATCCTATTTAACAAGATTTATGGGATATGGCCATGGTTTTGCCTAGAAATTCCCTTGGAAGGACTATTGCTATAAGTTCTGGTTAGGAAAAACTGACGCTCCCAGGGCAACTAGCAATGATTTGAAGACGCTTATAAGGTTTATTAGAAAGAGCCTGGACAAGGAACCAGATGACCTGAGCTCCAGCCTATTCTTTCCCAGCACTGTGTCTGTAGGAAAGCCATTTAATTTCCTTTGGTCTCATGTCTTGTCCAGCTCATAGGAACAAAGAAACTAAATATAAATGGAATGCTTTAAAACTACTGCTGCTGCTAAGTCACTTCAGTAGTGTCCAACTCTTTGTGACCCCATGGACTATAGCTCACCAGGTTCCACTGTCCACGGGATTCTCCAGGCAAGAACACTGGAGTGGGTTGCCATGCCCTCCTCCAGGGGATCTTCCTGACCCAGGGATTGAACCCATGTCTCCTGCATTGTTCCAGCATTGCAGGCAGATCCTTTACCACTGAGCCCCTGGAGAAGCCACTAAGTAAAACCACTAACGCTATACAAATATAAGGGATGATGATGATGATTACAAAGGTTCCAGTTCTTGCTACTAAACATTCCATAGTTCTGAAAAAGAGATAGCTCTCATCAATGTAACTATGGTTAGTTTTGGCGAAAACCCAGTGACTGACTGTTCAGAAGATAGATGCTGCTGGGTAGCAGCATTGCACCAAATTCACCCTCAGCCCCCTCCTTTGCCAGCAGAGAGGGCTCAGCTGCTAGACAAGGCTAGAAACAGATTATAGCCCTTCAACAAAGCTCAGCGCACTGGCCTTCTCAGAGGCTGAGTGCCTGACCTTGGCCTCATGAGCACTGTGTTCTACCCGCAGAACCACCTTTCCCAGGCTGTGTTCTCCAGAGAGAATGAAAAACATGTGGCTGCCAAGGTCAGGTAAAAGCAGAAGAGGAGGCTGTTACCGATGTTCCTGCACATTTGGGTGGTTCTAGGGGCCAAGGGAAAGGGAGGTACTTTTCAACTTTGAAGGTCCAGTTGGATCGTGGTCTAATTCCTTTTGAACCCATTTGAAAGAAGCAGAAGCTGGTTCTAAAAGGGAGGAAGAATCCCAGGCCTGCATGAAGTCCGTAGATAGTAGGATGCTGTTGACCATTCCCAATCCCATCAGTCTAGCTATTACTATCAGGGAAGGAAAGACTCAAGAAGCCAAGTAGCCTGATTCTCTTCGGGAGCCCCTCCAGGAGGAGTGGGGTGATAAGAGTAAACTGCCAAGATCCTATTGGCCACCTTGGCCTGCCTCCAAGTTTGGGCTCCAGTACCCTGACCCCACTCATTAGACCTCACAACTGAAGTGACTATGGACCTACCAACCCTCCCAGAGCAAACGGCCACGTTCAGACAGCACTTCATCCCAGCCCTGAGGGAGTTAAGGCTACGGGTAGTTGAGAAGGCTCTGGTGTTCTCTATCTTTAAAAAAATTTTTAATGGGAGGATAATTGCTTTACGATGTTATGTTGGTTTCTGCCATACAGCAACATGAAGCAGCCATAAGCATACATGTATACCTTCCCTCTAGTGCCTCCTCCCACCCCGATCCCCACCCTACTCCTCTAGGTCATCACAGAGTACTGGGTGAAGCTCCCTGTGTCATACAGCAGCTTCCCATCAGTTATCTGTTTTACACATCAGTTCAGTTCAGTTCAGCCACTCAGTCGTGTCTGACTCTTTGCGACTCCATGAACCGCAGCACGTCAGGCCTCCCTGTCCACCACCAACTCCCAGAGTCCACCCAAACCCATGTCCATTGAGTTGGTGATGCCATCCAACCATCTCATCTGTCGTCCCCTTCTCCTCCTGCCATTAATCTTTCCCAGCATCAGGGTCTTTTCCAATGAGTCAACTCTTCGCATCAGGTGGCCAAAGATTTGGAGTTTCAGCTTCAACATCAGTCCTTCCAATGAACACCCAGGACTTATCTCCTTCAGAATGGACTGGTTGGATCTCCTTGCAGTCCAAGGGACTCTCAAGAGTCTTTTCCAACACCACAGTTCAAAAGCACCAATTCTTTTGCGCTCAGCTTTCTTTATAGTCCAACTCTCACATCTATACATGACTCCTGGAAAAACCATAGCCTTGGCTAGATGGACCTTTGTTGGCAAAGTAATGTCTCTGCTTTTTAATATGATGTCTAGGTTAGTCATAACTTCCCTTCCAAGAAGCAAGCATCTTAATTTCATGGCTGCAATCACCATCTGCAGTGATTTTGGAGCCCCCCAAAATAAAGTCAGCCACTGTTTCCACTGTTTCCCCATCTATTTGCCATGAAGTGACAGGACCAGATGCCATGATCTTAGTTTTCTGAATGTTGAGCTTTACGCCAACTTTTTCACTCTCCTCTTTCATTTTCATCAAGAGACTCTTTAGTTCTTCACTTTCTGCCATAAGGGTGGCATCATCTGCATATCTGAGGTTATTGATATTTCTCCCAGCAATCTTGATTCCAGCTTGTGCTTCTTCCAGCCCAGCGTTTCTCATGATGTACTCTGCATATAAGTTAAATAAGTAGGGTGACCATATACAGCCTTGACGTGGTCCTTTTCCTATTTGGAACCAGTCTGTTGTTCCATGTCCAGTTCTAACCGTCACTTTCTGACCTGAATACAGATTTCTCAAGAGGCAGATTAGGTGGTCTGGTATTCCCATCTCTTTCAGAACTTTCCAGTTTATTGTGATCCACACAGTCAAAGCCTTTGGCATAGTCAATAAAGCAGAAATAGATGTTTTTCTGGAACTCTCTTGCTTTTGTGATGATCCAGCAAATGTTGGCAATTTGATCTCTGGTTCCTCTGCCTTTTCTAAAACCAGCTTGAACTGGTTCTGGAAGTTCATAGTTCACATATTGCTGAAGCCTGGCTTGGAGAATTTTGAGCATTACTTTACTAGTGTGTGAGATGAGTGCAGTTGTGCGGTAGTTTGAGCATTCTTTGGCATTGCCTTTCTTTAGGATTGGAATGAAAACTGACCTTTTCTAGTCCTGTGGCCACTGCTGAGTTTTCCAAATTTGCTGACATATTGAGTGCAGCACTTTCACAGCATCATCATTTAGGACTTGAAATAGCTCCACTGGAATTCCATCACCTCCACTAGCTTTGTTCGTAGTGATGCTTTCTAAGGCCCACTTGACTTCACATTCCAGCATGTCTGGCTCTAGGTGAGTGACCACACCATCATGCTTATCTGGGTGGTAAAGATCTTTTTTGTACAGTTCTGTGTATTCTTGCCACCTCTTCTTAATATCTTCTGCGTCTGTTAGGTCCATACCATTTCTGTCCTTTATTGAGCCCATCTTTGCATGAAATGTTCCCTTGGTATCTCTAATTTCCTTGAAGAGAACTCTAGTCTTTCCCATTCTATTGTTTTCCTCTATTTCTTTGCTTTATAGCTGAGGAAGGCTTTCTTATCTCTCCTTGCTATTCTTTGGAACTCTGCATTCAAATGGGTATATCTTTCCTTTTCTCCTTTGCTTTTCACTTCCCTTCTTTTCACAGGTATTTCTAAGGCCTCCTCAGACAGCCATTTTGTTTTTTTGCATTTCTTTTTCTTGGGGATGGTCTTGATCCCTGTCTCCTGTACAATGTCACAAACCTCCATCCATAGTTCATCAGGCACTCTGTCTATCAGATCTAATCCCTTGAAATCTATTTCTTACTTCCACTGTATAATCATAAGGCATTTGATTTAGGTCATATCTGAATGGTCTGGTTGTTTTCCCTTCTTTCTCAATTTAAGTCTGAATTTGGCAATAAGGAGTTCATGATCTGAGCCACAGTCAGCTCCCGTTCTTGTTTTTGCTGACTGTATAGAGTTTCTCCATCTTTGGCTGCAAAGAATATAATCAATCTGATTTCAGTGTTGGCCATCTGGTGATGTCCATGTGTAGAGTCTTCTCTTGTGTTGTTGGAAGAGGGTGTTTGCTATGACCAGTGCATTCTCTTGGCAGAACTCTATTAGCCTGTACCCTTCTTCATTCCGTATTCCAAGACCAAATTTGCCTGTTACTCCAGGTGTTTCTTGATTTCCTACTTTTGCATTCCAGTCCCCTATAATGAAAAGGACATCTTTTTTGGGTGTTAGTTCTAAAAGGTCTTGTAGGTCTTCAGAGAACCATTCAAATCAGCTTCTTCAGTGTTACTGGTCGGGGCATAGACTTGGATTACCGTGATATTGAATGGTTTGCCTTGGAAATGAACAGAGGTCATTCTGTCGTTTCAGAGATTGCATCCAAGCCCTGCGTTTCGGACTCTTCTGACACCTGGTAGTGTATGTTTGTCAATGCCACACTCTTGATTCGTCCCATCTTCTCCTTCTCCCACGTGTTCACATCTGTCCTTTACCTCTGTGTCTCTATCCCTGCCCTGCAAATAGGCTCATCTGTACCGTTTTTCTATATTCCATATATATGCATTAATATCGAATATTTGTTTTTCTCTTTCTGATTTATTTCACTCTGTATAATAGGCTCTAGTTTCATCCACCTCATTAGAACTGACTCAAATTTGTTTATTTTTATGGCTGAGTAATATTCCATTGTATATATGTACCACAATTTCTTTATCCAGTCATCCGTCAATGAACATTGAGGTTGCTTCCATGTCCTGACTATTGTAAATGTTCAATAGAAATGAACATTGGGATACATGTGTCTTTTTGAATTATGGTTTTCTCAGGGTACATGCCCAGTAGTGGGCTTGCTGGGTCATACGGTAGTGTTATTCCTAGGTTTTTAGGGAATCTCCATATTGCTCTCCACAGTGGCTGCATCAGTCTACATTCCCATCAACAGTACAGGAGGGTTTCCTTTTCTCCACATTCTCTCCAGCATTTATTGTTTGTAGATTTTTTTGACAATGGTCATTCTGTTGGGGATGAGGTGATACCTCATTGTAGTTTTGATTTGCATTTCTCTAATAATCAGTGATCTTGAGCATCTTTTCATGTGTTTGTTGGCCATCTGTATGTGGTGTTCTCTTTCTGGGAACATTTTAGGAGTGTAAGGAGTGTGCTGAAATCAATCCTTGAAACCATAACATTTCATCATCCTTGTCCCAGTTCTCCTGGCAAAGCAACAGAGGGATATTTGCCCCTACTCTCTCATTGGTCATAACCTGAGTGCTTTGTTTTTTTAACCATTTCAAAGTATTTATGAAATGGTTAGTTCAACTTTATCCCCTCAGGAAACACACAAAGTAGGCAGCATACCTTTCCCACTTTACAGATGGAAAAAGTGAGATATGGCTGCGTGGGAATGGCAAACAAAGAGCAATTCACCGTCCTGAGTCCCGGTCCAGTGGCTCTTTTGGCCCCTTGAAGAGCCTTATATACACCTCCTTCTACATCTGCTATCTCAACTAATCACCCATCAGGGAACCTCAGCTTCTCCACAAGAGACCCCCAAACGCCCACTTTTTCATGAGGAATAATAATATATTTACAGTCATCTCATTATTAAATTTATCTTACGTTAACATTCTAAAAATTAAATAGTTTTTTACTTGAAGTAGCAGCTCTTTGAGCCACTGCTTCAAGAATTCATTCAAGGACTGGATGCCAGTCAATGAACTTCTCATCAGTCAGGCTGAACGATGGTCATTCCTTTTCTGATAATTACATGATTGCTTATTTACATGTTGAAGCATTACAACAACAAATCAATGTCAACATTACTGTTTACGACTTCAATCTCCCATCAGCTGTGAAAACCATAGCTCCAGCTGTGCACCTCTTTAGAACTCACTCATACAAATGCATCTCTGTCTATGGACATTACATTACTAGTCTACTTTTCCTGGAAGTGAGCAGCCTGAATGGTTTCCAATAAGGGGTATTATTTATTAGTAAACATTTTATGTCTTTTTTTTCTAAAATGGATTTGAGATGGATTACTGCTCCTCCTCTCTGACACACACAGAGACATGCACTAGAATAGTTTCTTTAAGAAAGGAAATTAATAACCATATACCCAGAATAGAGATGACTCCACCTTAAAATATGAAGTAAGATGCTTATTGTACTTTTTACATTTTATTCAGCTCTGAGTTCCCTCGAAGTCAAGGGAGAATAGATATACATTGTTTAGTGGTTCTTATATATGGAAAAAAGAAGGTATTTCTTTTTATCACCAACAATTTGGCATGATTTTGATGAGTGTTTTATGTATATTTTCTTCTTTCCAAAGAATAATGAGTTAAATATAACCAGGGTACGTGCTTTCTGAAAACAAGGCTTTGGTTGACTTTAATACACTTTGAGGTTTGATCAAGAGAAAGATATAGAAATCTAGACTCTTCCTTACCTCCTCCAGCTTGTCCACTCGCCCCACCAGTTTGGTGGTAACTGAATGCAGCTTCAGGAGATCCAAGCCGTAGAAAGCTCCTTCCAGCATGTCTATAATGGTGGAGAGCTACGGAACAAGGGCAGGCATCAGTCCAAGGCTGGTGCAGATGGACCAAGAGGGAGATGGCTCCACGTCGGAGGCTGGACAGGGACACCACTAGCCAGGAGTTGCGAGGCCCCTCAGAAACGCACTTGTGCGGGTGGATAGGCAGATCCAATGGTGCAGGTGTGTTCTGTCTGCTGGAGTACATGGCTAAGAAGATAGGAGACTCCTACAAGTCAACTGAGGTCTGAATAGCTTCACCAAACTATTTGTACTTCCTTTATTAAGTCTATCAGTTGGATGCATGTCTGTCTTTCCTACTAGACTGTGAGCTCCTTGAAAGCAGTGCTATGTCATCTTCATCCTCGATTCCCCATGATATCTTGGCCCATAACAAGTGATATATAGACACTCAACAAAGTGGCTTATTAACATCCGTGCCTTGAGGATATGCTTCTGAAATACTTACATGCATTGTCTGCTGAAGTCCCTGGAAGACACCAGCAAGCTTTACCTTAGCACTAAAAGCAAAACTGCCCCTGGGAGGTAAAAGAGACCCAGTGGCCCACCTTTAAGGTGGCAAGTTGTCATGGGGTACCCAGCTGTCTCAATTTTTTCGACACTGTCCTCCCTGCCAGTACAGAGCCGGTGGGAGAAAGATGGCTGAGGTGCTGGTGCCATCCAGGTCATGCAAAGTTTAGGCACAGGAAGCTGATGAGAGATGCTTAAAGTGAGCCTCCCTGCCAAGGACTATCCCTGGAAGAGTTTGCTGGACATGCTTGTGCCCCACAGCCTTTCTATCAGATAAGAACTCCGTGTGTGAAGCGCTCATGTTTCAAAGATCTCCTTCCTCTGCATCAGAGGAAGATAGCTGAAGCCTGGGTGAGAGCCACGGAAGGGCAGCCAGTGAGTATGCACTGTGACGATTCTCTGATTCCTAAAATTTTGCCTGCTATTGTTTCAGAACCCCCCAAGAGTCCAATCCTATAACTGAGTGATTGTGCCTTTGGTTCAGAAATTGTTTCACAGCAGAGTTGCAGCTCTAAGTGACATGGCTGAATTCAGGGACACTCATTTTACTGGTAAACCCTGCTGCTGCTACTGCTAAGTGGCTTCAGTCGTGTCCGACTCTGTGCGACCCCATAGATGGCAGCCCACCAGGCTCCCCCGTCCCTGGGATTCTCCAGCAAGAACATGGAGTGGGTTGCCATTTCCTTCTCCAATGCATGAAAGTGAAAAGTGAAAGTGAACTCGCTCAGTCGCATCCAACTCCTAGCAACCCCATGGACTGCAGCCTACCAGGCTCCTCCGTCCAAGGGATTTTCCAGGCAAGAGCACTGGAGTGGGGTGAAGCCCAACTCTGCTTAAAGGAATATCAGTGACGACCAGTTACCAAGTGTGCGCCAGCTTCTGGCATAGCAGTAGCACTTTACACGGTCATTCATTACTGGAATGTGTCTATGGAGCCCCAACTCTATGTCAGTCATTGTGCCACGTACTCAGTAGTTGTCATCTCATCTATGCTCAAAACCCTCAAAGGTAGATGTTATTCTTCCTACTTTTTAATTCAAGGAGACTGAGGTCAGGCCAGTTGAATAACTTGTATATCACCATGCAGCAAGCACTAGCAATGATTTGAACCCAAGTCTGACTCCAAATCAAGCTTATCCCATGAGCCCACACTACAGATGAAGAGGGGAAAGTGGGGATCAGATGAAGGCCTCAGCTAACCTATGCGGCTGCCCCAGATAGGGCCTGAGTTTCCCCACCCTGTGGTCCAGGATTATAGGATTCCAATTGTGAGTATCGTTGCTTTACAGTTGTGTTAGTTTCGACTGTACAGCAAAATGAATCAGCCACACATGTACATATTATTGCTGTTGTTCAGTTGCTAAGTCATGTCAGATATTCATATATCGTCTCCTTTTTGGATTTTCTTTCCATTCAGGTCACCCATTCGTGTCTGACTCTTTGCAACCCCATGGACTATAGCCTGCCAGGCTCCTCTGTCCATGAAATTCTCCAGGCAAGAATACTGGAGTGGGTTGTCATGCCCTCCTCCAGGGGATCTTCCTGACCCAGGGACTGAACTTGGGTCTCCTGCACTGCAGGCAGATTCTTTACCATCTAAGCCACTAGGGAAGCCCTTCAGGTCACCATAGAGAATTAAGTAGAGTTCCCTGTGCTATATAGTATATTCTCATTAGTTATATATTTTATATACAGTATCAGTAGTATGTATGTGCCAATCCCAATCTCCCAATTGCCCCCACCTCCGTCTTTCCCCTTGGTATCTGTACACTTGTTCTCCAGGTCTGTGTCTCTATAGGATTGCAGTTTGCTGACCGGACCTAGGGCAGGCCCCAGGCCTCTTCTTCCCTGGGTCACCCAGCTCTTGCACTGAGGGCTAAAGGCTCACTGCTCTCTGTGTGTCTCTGGGGTGCTTGCTGTGCTGACAGTAAATCATGGCAGTAACTTTCCTGGAGAAGAACGCTGAGTTCTTTTGGCCAGCTGGGTCTGGCAGCTGTTCCCAGGCCCGGCCTCCTTGGCTCCCAAAGAGAGGGAGACATACTTTGCTCTAGGCATCACCCTCAGACATTAGAGTTGCAAATGACCAGTCTGTCAATTCATCAGCTCCGGATCCACACACAACACTCTGAGGCTTGGAGCCTGACCTCCTTTAAAGGCTAAAACAGGGCCCACTTACTCCAAGGCCTTGATCCCCAGCAAAAGCCTTGTCAGACTCAAGGGTCCCGAAGGCACCCTCTCACCCAGGCATCACCTTCCACCAGGTCCTACCTTCAAGTCCCGGCTGTCTGCCTCCCGAAGCTTCTGGAGCCTGAAGTCTCCCTCGCAGGGATTGAGGGCGGACGGAGGTGCAACACAGGCGCACTTGCAGGAGGGGCCCGAGGTGATGGTCTCCACTGTGTAGAAGTCTTCCTTCCGGGAGGTCCCCGCGTTGACCCGCTGGCAGGCATCTCGGCCCAGGGGCCGCACCACACACTTGCACTGACAGTCCGAGCCCTCAGACACGGCCTTGACTTTGTCATAGTCTCCCAGCAACTGGACAAAGACAGAGAGACCAGGTTTGGGCTGTGCAAACACCAGCATCCATCAGGGTCCTGAAAAAGGCTCTACATTCACTTTGTCAGATGTCCTGCTAGCCAGAGATCTCCGATAACTCTGATGCAGAGTTGAAGGGGTCATCGCAACACAATTTGCTAACTCTAGCATTTCCTGGAAGGCACTCTGAGTTCAGCTCTCTTTACTTATTTTGGAAAGGAGTGCACGTCTCAGGGAGCCTTAGTCTTTTATCACTTAAAGGAAAAAAACAAATAAGCTCCATCATTCTTCCAATAGTACTTGCCTTAGCTAGAATCCAGATTTAGACTGAAAAGGGAAAGGAGAAAGGATGGCGGAGGGATTGGAAAACTGGCATTCCAATTTCAAGACTGCTGGCTTCTGTTCCCCTTCATTCATTCTCCATTTACTGAGTGCCACCTTGGGACTGAGCTTGGTGTTATGAGAGGTAAAGCGATGAATGGGTCAGAGAGCCTGCTCTCGAGAGCTTCCTGTGCAAGAGGTCTATAAGTTACCAATACCCCAAGCAGGGAGTGGTAAGTACCCCGGATGTGGGAGTCCAGTGGGAGCTCAAACAGAAGGCCACAGAGCGTGGCTTCTAGAAGGAAGTGGTATCTGATGTGGCCTCAAAGGATGAGTTAGATTTGGAAAAAAGAAACTGGGAGGAGAGAGACAGATGCAGATGTCAGTAGGTTTACTCAGCCCAACGGTTCATTTGGCTCCTAGAATAGCTTCTGCACCCAAACCCCAGGCCAAAGCCAGGAAAGCAAACTGGCAGCACTTACTGCCTCCACAGCGCTAAACATTTCCTTCTGAGTGCTTGCCCAGGCAGGAAAACACGCAAGGGCAGGCTTGCTGGAACCACAATCCTAGGCACTTGCTGGGGACAAGGCTCCTCCCCAGCTCCTCTGCAAGACATCCTATATCCCCAAGGCCATGGCTCCCTCTGTGGGCACAGGGAATGGTTCCCTTCCTTTGACTAATGACCCTGGCAGGCAAGCTCTGGGCTTGTTGGAGTGGATATGTTCCTGGGATGCAGTTGGGGGAAAGAAGTCTTGTAATGTTTTTCTTGCAAAGGTTGGGTTTCTTCTAATACTAATATTTGTGTTAGGACTGTTGTCAAAGGCAGAATGGATCAGTGGAAGACAGAGTTGTAGTTCAAGATGACTGAAGTGGCCGGTCTTTATGGGCCGATGGAAAATCATAGCTGTCTGCTCTCTGAAACTCTGCTTAGATTCCTATATAGCCCTACTCAGAGACTCTGGGCGAATTCCTTCCTTTCAGGAGGCTCAAGTTTCAGGAAAGTTTTTGTTGATGGTCCTCCAGAGCCCCAGTATGATGGACTTTTAAGTCTTTTTGATTTAGGGGTCAGTGCGAGGTTATGGATGAGTATAGGGCATATATTAGCATAATTCTTAAAGGAAGGGTGAGGTGACTAGTGTTTGATAAATGCCAAAGTGGAGCCGATCATTCTTTCTACAGGAAAGAAGGACCCCAGTCCAAGGGCTTAGTAGAGGCACAGGCAGCACTATAGGGATCCTTTTTCAGCCATCCCTCCTCCTTAGGATTAAGGTGACACCCAACACACAGTCATCAGGCCGGTCCTGGAAAGCGTGAAATAAACAGTCTAGAGAGAACTGTTCTTTACTGTCATGAGATCAGGGCTGCAGACGGTCAGAGGACCTGGCTCTGCCCATCTCTAGGGCCCTTTACTGTTTCAAGCCTTACGGTCCTTATCTGTAGAGCGGTAGTAAGCACGCGTGAGGATTGAGGCAAATTAAACAAGTGAAAGCTTTTTGTAAAAGGGTGTGTTACAGATCCTGTTCCTACCCGCTGTCACTCCCCGCTCTGACACCATCTGCCAGACCTGAGTGGATCTGCATTTCCCTCTTATCTCCCCAGTGTGAGGGGGCACTTATCATCAGTGCCTCCGTGTGGGGTTCACCTCATGTTCATCACATTTGTTGGTGCTCTCTCTCCTCCCTGGGGGTCTCACTCAGGGTCATGAAATATCTCCCCATGGGTTACACCACCTGCCTCGGTCCAACAGGCCCGCCTGTATTCACATTCCAGTTCTGACGAACAGCCACACAGACAAGAGATGGCCATACTTTCCACAACCCTTGAACCAAAAGGTTTTGATATTTTTTCTTTCTTCTCAGGGAGTTGTGACGTGTCTCCCCTTCCTTCTCTCCTTTTTCCTGATTCTGTAACCTTGAAAGACCCTATGACTTTGAGAGGAGGACCCATGTCTCTTCAGTTAAGAAAATGTTCTGATAAATGAAAAGCAAAAGCCCTTCCCTTCGGTAATGGAGGGACAAACAGCTGCCTCCGAACGCTTCAGCGGGGACCGTCTTAAGGCTCTTGCCATCACTGGGGCCAAAGGAGTGGGCATGGGACTCGCAGCCTACCTGAGATAACACGTTCTCCTGGTTGTCTGCTTCGTTTTGCAGAGTCTCATCCTCTGTGGGTGCCACCGTCTGCACATCTGGGGGCTCGGTCGTCCCGGTGGGGGGAGCGCTGTACCCCCAGCCCAGAGTCGTAACCAGAGCGAAGCAGAGAACTAGCAGCAAAGACTTGGCCATGAGGAAGGCGACAAGAGGGAGCTCGGCCCCTTGGAAGAATGGCTGGGGTCCGGTGCGGAGGGTGGTGGGGCAGGGGCGCGGGTATCTCAGCAAGGAGTGAGGCGAGAGGGTGTCTTGGCTGGAGCCCCAAAGTGACTGCTCTAGAGCTGGGTGCGGCCGGGCGGGGCAGGAATGTGCACCCCAGAGACCCTGGTCATCTCCTTCCCGACGCGATCAGCCGGTAGACAGTGGGGCGCAGGGCAGAAGGAGGTGACAAGGAAGGTGGAGGTGGCAAGGCGAGCGCGTCGTCCTCTGGAGAGCGCTCAGGTGGAAGGAGCGGGTCCGGCCGGATGCGAGCGGGGCGCTGCGCGCCGGGGCGGGCGGCGGGAAGCCTGGGGGCGCACCCGGGCCCTGTGGGAGTGCGGGGCCGGCAGCGGCGGCGGTGCCGAGAGCTGCTGGGCCAGGGCGCCGCGCAGCGCTGGCGCGGAGGGAGGGCGGAGCCTCTATTGTGCCGGGCCGCGGGGATGCAGCCAGTTACCGCGCGGAGGAGGAGGAGGACCGGGAAGCGCCCTGGGCTCGGGCGGCGGGGAGACCAGCCGACCCCGCCCCCGACTCGACCTCAGCTGCTGCTCACGCCCTCCAGGGGTGACGTCGGAAGGGCGCCTCTTTCATCTGACCGCAAATGGGAGAGAAGTTACCCTGAGCCGGGTCCTTGAAGTTCGGGGATCCCTTGTGCCCGTTCTCTCCGAGAGGAGCGAGTTTCCTGTGGGTTGGCAGGTAGGCACCAAGAGCTCTCTCCAAGCGCGAGCCAGTATAGATGGATCCTCAACACCCTCCTTTTATTGCACCTGGAGGACGGAAGGAACATTTGCTCTTGGATGTTTCTTTTCCCGGACGACTCTGGAAAGACTCTTGGCAGCTTTGAACTTGGCGCCACTGGTCGTTTGCTCGCCTGCCACAGCTTTAGAACCTGGTAATACCTCCACCCAGAGGGTAACTATTGAACTCTCTGCAGGAGTGTCCTCAGCTCAATTCGGTCGCTCAGTCGTATCCGACTCTTTGCGACCCCATGAACCACAGCACGCCAGGCCTCCCTGTCCATCACCAACTCCCGGAGTCTACCGAAACCCATATCCATTGAGTCGGTGATGCCATCCAACCATCTCATCCTCTGTCGTCCCCTTCTCCTCCCGCCCTCAATCTTTCCCTGCATCAGGGTCTTTTCAAATGAGTCAGCTCTTCGCCTTAGGTGGCCAAAGTATTGGAGTTTCACCTTCAACATCAGTCAATGAACACCCGGGAATGATTTCCTTTAGGATGGCGTGGTTGGATTTCCTTGCAGTCCAAGGGACTCTCAAGAGTCTTCTCCAACACCACAGTTCAAAAGCATCAATTCTTCGGGCTCAGCTTTCTTTATAGTCCAACTCTCACATCCACACATGACTACTGGAAAAACCATAGCTAAGTTGTGTAATTATTAAAAACAAAGAGAGTAGTTTTTTCAGTAAATCTCTGACAGTCTGTGGGTGGGGGCCAGGGGGAGGGGGGAGCTACTATCGGAGATGCAGTTGATTGTCCAAGGGTACAACTCTTACTGTGTTCATGGTTTGGGACAATTGTCAGGATCTCTGTCACTAGATGATCTCTTAGAAGATGTCCACCTTCAACAGTGTGCAACTGTGCTACAGTATCCCTTAATTAGGTTCCGTTTTATAAACCAACTGTGAAGATTAACAGTGTCTGAATTAAAGGAACGGCATTGCACCTTCTGAGACAACTGTGGAAATGCAAAACAGAGCCAGACCCTTTAGAAGATGTGAGAAGTGTCACGCATCTTTGGGAAATTCAAACACTGTGCCTTTATGGTAAGGAAAAAGGGTCCTCATAATCTAAATAATAAACTATGAGATTTCAGCTCATATAAACGATGCTGGTTGAGAGAAGCACAGAGTTTTGCCAAGAGAACACACTGGTCATAACAAACATCATCTTCTAACAGCACAAGAGAAGACTCTGCACATGGACATCACCAGATGGTCAGTGCTGAAATCAGATTGATTATATTCTTTGCAGCCAAAGATGGGGAAGATCAGCAAAAATAAGCTGACTGTGGCTCAGATCATGAACTCCTTATTGCAAAATTCAGACTTAAACTGAAAAACTGGGGAAAACCACTAGATCATTCAGGTATGACCTAAATCAAATGCCTTATAATTATACAGTAGAAGTGACAAATAGATTCAAGGGATTAGATCTGATAGACAGAGTGCCTGAAAAACTATGGATGGAGGTTCATGACATGGTACAGGAAGCAGTGATCAAGACCATCCCCAAGAAAAAGAAATGCAAAAAGGCAACATGGTTGCTGAGGAGGCCTTACAAATAGCTGTGAAAAGAAGAGAAGCTAAAAGCAAAGGAGAAAAGGAAAGATAGACCCATTTGAATGCAGAGTTCCAAAGAATAGCAAGGAGGTAAGAAAGCCTTCCTCAGTGATCAATGCAAAGAAATAGAGGAAAACGATAGAATGGGAAAGACTAGAGATCTCTTTAAGAAAATTAGAGATACCAAGGGAACATTTCATGCAAAGATGGGTACAATAAAGGGCAGAAACAGTATGGACCTAACAGAAGCAAACAATATTAAGAAGAGGTGGCAAGAATACACAGAAGAACTATACAAAAAAAAAGATCTTAATAACCCAGATAACCACGATGGTGTGATCACTCACCTAGAGCAGGACATCCTGGAGTGTGAAGTCAAGTGGGCCGTAGGAAGCATCATGTATCACTATGAACAAAGCTAGTGGAGGTGATGGATTTCCAGTTGAGCTATTTCAAATCCTAAAAGATAATGCTGTGAAAGTGCTGCATTCAATATGCCAGCAAGTTTGGAAAACTCAGCAGGGACCACAGGACAGGAAAAGGTCAGTTTTCATTCCAGTCCCAAAGAAAGTCAATGCCAAAGAATGTTCAAACTACCGCACAATTGCACTCATTTCACGTGCCAGCAAAGTCATGCTCAACATTTTCCAAGCAAGGCTTCAACCGAAGCCTTGAACTTCTAGATGTACATGAGCAAGAACTTCCAGATGTTCAAGCTGGATTTAGAAAAGGCAGAGGAACCAGAGATCAAATTGCCAATGTCCAAACATCCAAATGAATCATAGGAAAAGCAAAAGATTTCCAGAAAAACATCTACTTCTGCTTCATTGACTATGCCAAAGCCTTTGACTGTGTGCATCACAACAAAGTGTGGAAAATTCTTAAAGAGATGGGCCTACCAGACCACCTGACCTGCCTCCTGAGAAATCTGAATGCAGGTCAAGAAGCAACAGTTAAAACCACACATAGAACAATGGACTGGTTCCAAACTGGGTAAGGAGTACGTCAAGGCTGTATACTGTCACCCTGCTTATTTAACTTATATGCAGAGTACATCATGAGAAACGCTGGGCTGAATGAAGCACAAGCTGGAATCAAGATTGCTGGGAGAAATATCAATAACCTCAGATATGCAAATAACACCACCCTATGGCAGAAACAGAAGAGAAACTAAAGAGCCTCTTGATAACAGTGAAAAAGGAGAGTGAAAAAGCTGGCTTAAAACTCAAAATTAAAAAAATGAAGATCATGGCATCCAGTCCCATTAATCACTTCATGGCAAATAGATGGCAACAATGGAAATAGTGACATGGGCTCCAAAATTACTGCAGATGGTGACTGCAGCTGTGAAATTAAAAGGCACTTGCTCCTTGGAAGAAGAGCTATGACCAACCTAGACAGCATATTAAAAAGCAGAGACATTACTTTGCTGATGAAGATGCGTCTAGTCAAAACTATGGGTTTTCCCGTAGTCTTGTATGGATGTGCAAGTTGAACCATAAAGAAAGCTGAGCGCCGAAGAACTGATGCTTTTGAACTGTGGTGTTGGAGGAGATTCTTAAGAGTCCCTTGGACTGCAAGGAAATCAAACCAGTCAATCCTAAAAGAAATAAGGTCTGACGCTGAAGCTGAAGCTCCTTGGCCGTGTGATGTGAGAACTGACTAGCTAGAAAAGCCCCTGATGCTGGGAAAGATTGAAAGCAGGAGAAGGGAATGACAGAGGATGAGATGTTTCGATGGCATCACCGACTCGATGCACACGAGTTTGAGCAGGCTCCGTGTTGGTGGTGAACAGGGAAGCCTGGTGTGCTGCAGTCCATGGGGTTGCAAACTGAACTAAACTGAACTGAATATCTTTTAGGTTATAAAGACTTCAGAGTATTAATATAACTTAATAGTTTTTTAAAACCCAGTTTATAGGCAAAAATTCAAGATTCTAGTTATCTGGACTTTGGAAATATCACACAGAGAATATTAAAGCTATCAAATCTTTTTTCAAAACTAGATGGAAGTAAGCAACTATAAAATATAGTTTGAAAATTCAATTAAAAGAAGTGTTGAATGTTGGCTAAGTATAGGACAATCTGCTAGATATTTAATTGGAACAAGAGATAGTCCACGTTTTCCTGGAGAAGTGGACTAGGAGTAAGGAGGTAAGCAGAACAAGTACTCAAGTTGTCAGGCAGAGTAAGAGCACATCCCAAGGAGCTTAAAGAAGGATTCGGTCACTTCAAGTTGAAAGGTCAGGATTTCATGAAAAAGTGACAGGTTGGCTGGGAGGATGGGAAGGTTTCGGCAAGGCAGTAAGATGTAGGCAAGATGAGAGGAGCCATTCTGGGCAAAGCCATCAGCCCGAATGTGCATATTCAGGTCTCTGACCGATGCTCACTTCTCAGGAAAGGCTTCCCGACTCCATCTCCAGCATACTTCCTCTTTGACGCTCCCATAGTACCATAGCATCAGGTTCCCCAGGTGGCGCAGTGGTAAAGAATCCACCTGCAAGTGCAGGAGACATGGGTCTGATTCCTGGTCAGGGAGATTCCCTGGAGTAGAAAATGACAACCCACTGCAGTATTTTTGCCTGGAAAATTCCATGGACAGAGGAGCCTGGCAGGCTACAGTCCCTGGGATCAAAAAGAGCTGGACACAGCTGAGCAACACATACACACAGTACCATGTATCTTTTCTTCTTAGAATTATGGGAATTGCATTTTTATACTTTGTGAGTTGTTTCCGTTGTGTCTGCCTTCACCACTAGGCTGTAAACTCCATGACGGCAGGCTTTTGTCTGGTTTTGTTCACCATTACATTCCCAGAGGCTTCCTTTGTAGCGATTCTTGGGTCAGGAAGATCTCCTGGAGAAGAAAATGACAACCCATGCCAGTATTCTTGCCTGGAGAATCCCATGGACAGAGGAGCCTGGCAGGCTACAGTCCATGGGGTTGCAAGAGTTGGATATGACTTAGCAACTAAACCACCACCACATTATCAGAGTTTAGCTAGTACCTGGAAGGAAGTAGACACTCAATTAAATTGGTTGAATGAATGGACTATAAATAGTCCAGTTGGATGTACTCCTAGTTACCTTCATAAACATCATTTTTGTACCTATTAGCATGCATTTGACTACAAGGAACAGGAAATCAACAATGGCTTAATCAAATTCTTATTTATTTTTCTCCCACTCTAAAAGACTGGAGGTTGACTATTTGAAGGTTGGCTTAGTGGCTCAGTGATATCATCAAGGACCCAAGCTCTTTCATTTCCCACTCTATTATTCTTTGGGCTTTTAAAAGATTTTTTTGTTTGACCTAATTGTAATTGGCTTAAGTCAGTTCCATATATCCCTTGACCATTCTCTTTTGCTGGACAATCAATTTCCCAATCTCCCTTGCAGTTAGGGGTAGCTAAGTGATTCAGTTCTTACTAATAGAATAAAAATAAATCTGCAGAGTTTTTACAAAAGATATTTTACTTCCTGATAAAAGAAACAAATAGAAGGGAGGAGCTTTCCAGTGCCACCCTTCCCCCACTTTGTCTTTGACTGTGGTCATGGCCCCTGGAACTGTGGCAGCCTTTTCATAACCATGAGTGAGTCCTTTCTCCTATGCTGAATTGAAATATGCCTCCTTTTAAAGTCCAGTTTTAAATCATTTTAAAGTTCAAGCCTATGGTTCTAATACAGCGTATGTCTTGGCTTTCCTTTAAAGAAAGGAAATGTATCTTTACTTAAAGACAGAATGTATCTTCCAAGTCTCTGTCTCAAGCGAACTACACCCACTTTCTTCACCTTTTATCTCCTTTTTATTCACCTGCTTCTCAGACCACATAACCTTCTAGACCTTCTGTTATTCTGGTTATTTTTTTCTCTAGAAAACCTCCAGTTTGAGTGTCTGTAGAGCATATTGAAACTATTTTCTTTATTTTTTGGGCACTGTTGCTTTATTAATACAGCCCACGATTGCCTTGGTTTTTTCAGTAGTTACATCACACCAATGATTCATATTGATTTATTTTTTAAATGTAGTTTTTCCTGTTATTTTTAGCATGAATTTTATACTTGTTTTCCCCATTCTGTGCTTTCCAGCTGAGTTCTTCTTATTTTTTTTTTAACCCAAGTGCAAGCCTTTACATTTTTTTCCCACTGAATATTATGATGGTTTTGGCCCATCTTTTCATTCTGTTGAAATCTTGCTCTTTTTGCTCTTGTCCCAGTTTGGGATAATTTCTAAATTCAATAAGCATAGTTTCTATCTTAATGCAGATCACTAATTTGAAAAAGTCATAATTATTCATATTCTAGAGCCCTACGCATAATAGGAAAGTCTTTCCTTATTGATATTAACATTTTGTTAATTGCTTAGGCAGTCAGAGGCACTGATGCCCAGGTCACATGTTTTCATCATGTCTAAAAGCATTTCCAGACAGACTTTTGTCACCTGCCTTTCAGAAATCCAGATATATTGTAGCTTAGTCCCACCTGCCAAGAAGATAACCTGATCTGAAGATCCTGAGATGAGCTGGGTTTGGCTTTAGAGCATCCAAGCTGACACAAACTCTGTGAAACATTTGTTAAATGCCTAAAGATTCCACTTCACTTAATCTTCAGCATATTCGTGTAAAATAAGTACTGCTCTACCTGTTTACAGATGGTCTTTGAGGCACCTAGACAATGAATTGTATCATGGCCACCCTGTACTGAGTGCTCACAAAACGCTGAGCTATGTAGTATCATCCCCTTTTGCAAATGAGGAAACGGCTTCAAAGAGGGACATACTTACTATGGAAATGTTCTAAGAAGAGGGTCCCAGGAAGTCCTGAGCATGCCACTTGAGCAACCTGGGACTCAGAACCTTTATAGGTTTTGGCCAGTTGGCACGTTGTGGGTCTCTGGGGCTCCCTCAGATGTTGCATCCACCAGGCCTCCCCAGCCAAGTTTGCTTCTGGCAAGAGCATCTGTTTTCCAGTTTACCTGGGAGCCTCCTGGCTTTGCTCTAAAATGCCTGTCTGTTGAAAACCAAGGCTTCATTTGCCAGGTGGGGCTGGGTTGGCTAGAAATGACCTGCCACCTTAGTGTGTAATTTAGAAAATGCACCTGCCCCACAGCATCAGAATCAAAGAGCAGGGCAAAATCCCACGAGCCACATCATTCTGCCATCTCGCTTCCCTGGCTCATTGTAAGGTGGGAGCCCTGCCAGGGAACTGCCATAAAGTGCTGGAAAAGGATGATGGAAAGCATGGCCGAAAATGAGGTCTTTTTTCCCCTGTTCTCTCTGCTTTGCTGTTTTCTCAGCTTCTTATTTTGCCTTTGATCTTCTAGGTTTTCTCTCTCTTTTAATTCAGTTTAACTCAATTATTGACTGTATATTATGAGCCGGGTACGCTATGGCCTGCTGAACACAAAAGATGAAAAAGACAAAACCTCTGCCTTTATGAGCTCATGTTATAAAGATTACGTGTAATCCTGGAGAGGCATACAAAAGAGCTTTTTTCCCTCTGAAAGTATTTAGTAAAAACAAAATTGTTCATAACTGCAAGAGAGCTGGGCAGTGACGAGTCATTAAAAGATCTGGGCCAGGAGAATGGCCATGGTCCGATTAGATGACTCACTCGTGGTGACGCGTTGAAGGCAGAGGGAAAGACAATACAATTAACTACAGTTCTCTGCTTGCAGACCCCCTGGCCTCCTGGGTTGGCTCTGCCCAAGCTAGAGTCCTGCACTGGCCAGGCCATTGCTCTGATTTAGAGGCAAGCTCCCCTGCCCTCTATGACTTGCAGTGACCCAAGGACGGATAGGTAGGCAGAGGCCCTTTGCCCTACCAAAGAAGTTCCCGTGACTGCTACATGGCAGAGCTGCAGGAGATATCATAGCTCATATGAGTGGAGCCCTCCGAAATAGCATAGGCACAGCCCACAGCACCAAACACTGTCCTGGGACAGGCCAGGAGCGCCACATAGAGCCTGTGGCTTCTACACAGCGTTTCCTCCCTCCCTCTCTCTCGTCCCACCCCCTCCCTCTTCCTCCCTCCCCTCCCACTGCCTCTCTCCTGGTTCCAGGAGGCCTCCGTGCTTGCAAGCAGAGAGCAGATGGGCACACATCACGTGCTTGTGGTGTGCTGTTTCAAGACATTCACACGCCTCCCCTGTCTTTTCAATGATAGCCCTTTAATACATTCTGCCTTCAGAGATGAGTCTTTACACATAAATACTTCTGGTAGAGGCAATGAATTGCCTGGAATCTATACCAGGGAATAAATAAACAACTGATAACAGATTTTGCTATGGAAGCAGCAGTGGGAAAACATTGCAAAGTCCGAAGGACACATTACTGGGCAATCCCAGAGAGGAGAATGTGGAGAAAGGCAAGGCCTGGTCCATGCTCTACCACCTAGGCTCTAAATGAGGTGTAGGGATTCATTCTTGATCATTAGAGGTGCGTAGAAGTTGGTTCAGTAAAGACTGGGAGAGGGCACTCCAGGTAGAAACCAGAAATGATAAAACTGTGGTGTTATCGGGAAGTGCAAGCAAAGGCAGAGCATGGGGTCACAGTGGACCGAAGAGAAAGGGAAGCAACGTGGGTGAGGAGGCAGGGCTGCATCATGCCACGCCTGTGCACTGTGCTGGGAGCTTGGATTTGGAACCAAAGGCTCTGGAGAGACTCCAAAATTGCTGTAAGCAAGGGAGTGAAATGATTAACTTGAGTTCTAGTAGATGGTCCTGGCAGTAGAATGGATTGGAGGCTCAGACTGAAGTAGGTAGACCTGTTTGGAAGTAGGAGATGGAAAGGTGTTGATAAAGGCAATGGCACAGAGAGAAAGGGGTGGGTAGGAGATACAGAATGAGGTAGAAATAATAGGAGTCAGTAAACCTCTAGATATGGGAGAGAGAGTAAGGCAAAAGTATTCTTGACTAAGAATTCCTGGTTGTAAGTAACAAGATAACTTTATCCAGATTAATCAAAGAAAAGGGGTGAGGGAGAGGGTTTTATTATAAGGATATAGGATTATCTCACAGAACCTGAAGGCCCCAGTGTCTCTTGGGTCATTAAGGACTTCTCCATACAACAGACAGAAGGTGTCCAGGCCATAGTTATTTGAAGAGAGAGTGAGGCTTTCTCCTTCTCAGGGTCAGTTCCAAAAGCCCAGGAAAGGGACTCTGATGCAACATGGATCAGGTGCCCAGTCCTGAACTGATAACCTAAGGTGTATATGGAGGGTGTCAGGCCACTGTGTAGAAATGGGAAGAAGGGCAAGTCCCGGGGAAGGGCTAACAGACCAGACAGATTGACAAGTATCCACTATATTCTAGCCCATGGCTGGTTGGCTCTGTCTTCCCTCTGCTTCCAAAATGTACTTACTTAACGTAAATTAATCTTCTTAGAGAAAAGCAAAAATGTCTCCCCAGAAAGAGACAACCCAAATTACTATCTAGGAATGACAGCTCTTACTTATGTCCAAGAAGGTATCTGTCCAGGTGATATCTTCCCCAGAGTGGCTCGAATCTGGTCCAGATGTGACTTCTCACCACCCTATAGGCACCAGATTCAATGATACGTTTAACCTGCTTTATGTAAATAGATCTCAGCTCAGTGTAGATATTTTACTTGGTAGTATGCTGCTGCTGCTGCTAAGTCACTTCAGTCATGTCCGATTCTGTGCGACCCCATAGACGGCAGCCCACCAGGCTCTGCCATCCCTGGGATTCTCCAGGCAAGAATACTGGAGTGGGTTGCCATTTCCTTCTCCAATGCATGAAAGTGAAAAGGGAAAGTGAAGTCACTCAGTCATGTCCGACTCTTAGCGACCCCATGGACTGCAGCCCACCAGGCTCCTCCGTCCATGGATTTTCCAGGCAAGAGTACTGGAGTGGGGTGCCATGGTAGTATAGCCACTGAAAATATGTGATACATACATTTATTCTCCAGGACACTCTCCTGTTCACTGGGGTGCATGAATGTCATTTAATTTTAGCCTTGTCAGGCAGCCTGGAGCCATGGGGGAGCCTGGGCTTCAGGTTAGACAGATGGTCTATGGAACCCTGGATTTCCCACACTTACTATGGAGTTTGGGAAAGTCACTTCGCCTCCATGGATCTCTGTCTCCTCCCTCTTACCTGGGAGTCATGTAAACATCCCCCTCTGACTACTAGGTGCTCACCACATGTTCCTGTGTTTGACTCTGGTGGGAATGAACTCCAACCCCAATTCTAAGGCTAAAAATCATGAGGTATACAAAGGTCACAGAAGACTTAATGAAAGGGTGCATCTTAGATTTGGCATCAAGAGGAAACCCAGACACTGATACAAAGGTGAAGGTTTCCCTGTAAGCAGGAGAAATGATTCTAGTCTGAGCTTTGTGGTGGCTTCAGGGCCACAGACCTGGGCTCCAATCTTAATCCTGCCACCCTTCTGGTGGGTGGTTTTGGGCAACTTTTTCTCTTCTGAGCCTTAGTTTTCTAACCATTGCTATGTTGTCGTGGAGATTAGAGATGTATAAGAATGCCTCACATAGCTTGCCACGTTCACAAATATTTGTTGAGTGAATGATAAAATAATAACTCTTTATTAAATAGAGATATTATTATCCTGTTTCTTTTTTTATTATACATCAATTGATATAAATTTATCAATTCAAATGCATGCACTTAAAAACTTAACTTTAGCACACGATCATGGTGTTGTTTAGTGGCTAAGTCATGTCCGACTCATTGCAACCTCGTGGACTATAGCCTGCTAAGCTCCTCTGTCCATGGGATTTCCCAGGCAAGAACACTAGCGTGGTTTGCCATTTCCTTTTCCATTATCCTGTTTCTGACTCACTATGTGAACTTAGTAAAAACTCTCTCTGTGCCTCGGTTTACTTATCTAAGAACAGCAACTATCCTTTCCTGTTCTTTGTCCCTTCCATGTGGGGACTGGGACTTACATACACAGGTTTTTCCCTTTGGGGGATTTGCTTGTTGCAGGGACTAAACTTGAATAAGATAACGTTCTAAAGCTTAAGCAGCTCTTGAGGTGTTTGGAGCCAGCTGCCAGCCCCTTGCTTTTGTTGGCAGGATAGCCCAGGAACATCCAGCAGGTGCAGCTGCCCAGGGAGATACTACCTCCAGTGGGGGAAGAGGGGTGGGGTGGAGGTGGGCAAGGCAGGAGCTTGTCTTGGAGGACATCCAATATTGCCCAGAGCAAGACGGTGAGTAGAGCAAAGCTGGCACAAGCATGCCTGGCCCGACACTGAGTCCTGAGTGAAAACCAAGGGCCACCTCACTCCACATAGGAGGAAGCCCTGCTGTGCACTCTGGAAGCCAACACTCTCATCCAAAGAGAAAGACACCCGAAACAGCAGCAGCATGACCGAACGAGGGCGGTGCCCCCAGAGTTCCAGTTTCTGCTTTCTGCAGCTTTCTCCCCTCTCCTCTAAAATCACTTTGTTTCTTTCAAAAAACCCAATCCAAGTTCATTCCAGTTAATCTTTGGATCTTCCCTCATGCCCCCATCATTCTCAGCCTTCCTTCAGCTCATTGATATTGCTCTGTTTTCCTCTTATCCCTCCTTCTTCCCTTCTTGCAAGGATAAAACATTCAGAGATCTGTTGTCTGAAAGTGATAACTGCAGTTCCTGAAAAACCACATGCTGTTGAAGTTTTCCATTCCTAAACAGAAGATTTTCAGTGTCTGCACTTCACTGCTCATAGACCTAGAGTGGTATGTCCAGTAACATACTGCTTTTGTATAACTCCAGGAGGACTGACCATACAATGTAAATGGTGCCCTGTGGGGTTAAGGATGGTTTTAGCACCTAATATGGCCAGGTGCAAGCATCTCATTTCATCACCACAACAGTCTTGCAGTGTTTTTAACCAACAGGCTGCAGGTGAGGAAAATGAAGCAGAGAGATTGACTAACATGCCCAAGAACAAAAATACCCAATTTATTAATGGCAAGCTAGCTTTGATTTCTGGAGAAGGCAATGGCTCCCCACTCCAGTACTCTTGCCTGGAAAATCCCATGGACAGAGGAGCCTGATAGGCTGCAGTCCATGAGGTTGCGAAGAGTCAGACACGACTGAGCGACTTCACTTTCACTTTTTACTTTCATGCACTGGAGAAGGAAATGGCAACCCACTCCAGTGTTCTTGCCTGGAGAATCCCAGGGACGGGGCTGCCGTCTTTGGGGTCGCACAGAGTCGGACACGATTGAAGCGACTTAGCAGCAGCAGCAGCAGCTTTGATTTCAGCTTCAGGTCTAACTCCAAGCTCATGCTGTTAATGACACCCCATCCTACAGTTAACTTTTGAAACCCAACTTTGTCTCCTCACCCACATGCCATCTCCCCTCCTGGAATTCCATACTTCAGGTTCTCCAATCACTTAGGGGCAAAGAGGCATGTCTATGGAAAAAGAGCCGACTACAGAAGCGGTGGACAGTGAGGTGTCCCATCTAGGAGACCCAGCATCTGGTCTCAGCGCTGCCACTCCAGCTGTGTGTGTGAAACTCGGGAATCCTGGGTTTTAGTCTTGTCTCTTTTTCAAGAGAATTGATTGGAAATCAAGAGTGATTTCCAAGGTGGTCCCTTTCAGCCTCAACATTCTAAAGTCTTCAGTCCAAGCAGTTGATTTAGTGACACTTCTTTACTGTGTTGTAAACACAGTTGGCTTGACTGTAGCTACCCACACAAAAAAATTGTTTTATATGTTTCTGTAAGGCCATTAGTCCCTCTACATAGTGTTGAATGTTTGAGTTATGAGAAGGGTAGATACATAGATATCCCGTGTTTCTCGTGGCACTTTGCTTAACACTTGTGTCTCCTGGGTTTTCTCAAATTGAAGCTTGGGGACTGCATAACCATCGTGTGATCATGCCCAGTCTACACCTGAGAACAGGTGGGAGAGGAGGGGGGAGTATCAGGGCTGCCCCAGGTGTGCTGCCAGGAATTTGACTGGTCTGGTCAGGAGTAATGGCTCACTCTCTGTAGAGCGTGTGTCCTGGCCCAGGAAGCAGGAGAAGTGGTCTGGTTCCAGCTGGGCTCACTCTGGGTTGGGGATAAATTAAGCAGTGAGGACCACTGGCAAAGCTCATTAACAATTCCCACGAAATAAAAGTAGAACCCAGGTAATAAAGTCTAACATTTTTTTTCCTTTTCTTTTGTGCTTAGTCTGGTTTACTTGGTCACAGGGTACCACGTGTGGAGTCCTTGCACCCAGCACTTCAGACCGGAGTTCCTAGTGGGAAGCGGCTGCACCTTACACTTCAGCTCAGGGGCGATGTGCAGAGATGCTGCGCCTGGAGCAATGCAGTCTGGAGCTATGACCAGCAAGAACTCCATCCCCCTCCCCTCCCCACTGATAAGAACCCTATAAAGCGGTTCCACCAAAGGACTTTTGGGGAGAACGTGTACTTTAAAGCGTGTGCTCCCTCCTCTCCATTCTTTGGTCAGAGACTGAAGCTTTCCTCTGCTCCTGAGCTTCACTTCAGGTCTCTTTCCATTGGCTCAAAGGACGCCTGGCACGAGGCCCCTTGTTGGAAACAGACACAAGAGGGGCAGCAACAAACTCCCAGCAGCCACAGAGGCATGGGCCATGGCCTTTTCACCTGCGCTTACCCACCAGGCTCCAGTGGGAGGACAGTGGAGGCTTTCAAGTTTTGCATGAGGATGACTGAGTCCAGTCTTCGAGTTCCCTCTGACAGGGGATTCAGAGCAAGTCTGCCCAGCAACCTGAACCTGGGTGTCCTGTGCACACTGCTGTAGCTCCAGAGTCATGTGGGCTGTGCCTGCTTGAGACGATCACCCTGTGGCCTCATCAGGTCTTAGAGACTGAAATTCACACGCCTGCCCACTGCCTCTGGCTAGCCTTCCCCGCAGTGCCGGATGCCCCAGGGACAGTGGGGACCTGTGGGTAGAGGGAGCCAAGGCAGGCTTGTCCAATGTCTTGCTAGTAGTGCTGTCCTCGTGACCCCTGGACAAGGCAGGAGCAACCACACCAGGGCTTTTGGCCCTCCTCTCTGGCCTCCAGGATGCAATGGTAGCATTCTTTATAGTCTCTTTCAAAATTGGTGAATTTTTATGTAGGCATTTTAATATTGAAGATGGAATAAAAAAGCAACATTTTTATCATATTATGCCTTAGTATTTCAATAAAGGTTAAAAAAGCAACTGAAATGCAAAAGAAAAAAAAATTGTGCAGTGTGAGGAGAAAGTGCTCTAACTGATTTAATGTGTCAAAAGTGGTTTTTGTAGCTTCATGCTGGAGATTTCTCACTGGATGATGTTCCATGGTTGAGTAGACAGTTGAAGTTGATAGTGATCAAATAAAGACATTAATTGAGAATAATCAATAGTATACCATGTGGGAGATAGCTGACATACTCAAAATATCCAGATTATTTATACCAACTTAGTTGCGTTCATCACTTTGATGTTTGGGTTCCACACAAGTTAAGTGAAAAAAACCTTCTCGATTATATTTCCATATGTGACTCTCTACTTAAACATAACAAAAATGTCCCACTTTTAAAACAAATTATGATGAGTGATGGAAAGTGCATACTGTATGATAATGCAGAATGTAAGAGATTATGGGGCAAGTGAAATGAACCACCAGCAACCACACCAAAGGCCAGTCTTCATCCAAAGAAGGTGATGTTGCATATATGGTGGGATTGGAAGGGAGTCCTCTATTATGAGCTCCTTCTGGAAAACCAAACGATTAATTCCAAAAGGTACTGCTCTCAATTAGACTAACTGAAAGCAGCACTCGCTGAAAAGCGTACAGAATTAGTCAACAGAAAACACATAGTCTTCCATCAGGATAATGCAAGATCACATGTTTCTTTGATGACCAGGCAAAAACTGTTACAGCTTGGCCGGGAAGTTCTGATTCATCCACTGTATTCCCAAGACATTGCACCTTCAGATATCCATTTATTTTGGTCTTTATGAAATTTCCTTAAGGGGAAAATTTCAATTCCCTGAAAGACTATACACAGCAGCTGGGACAGTTCTTTGCTCAAAAAGACGAAAAAGGTTTGGAAAGATGCAATTATGAAGTTGCCTGAAAAATGGCAGAAGGTAGTGAAACAAAACAATAAATACATTGGTCAATAAAGTTATTGGTGAAAATGAAAAAATGTGCCTTTTATTTTTACTTAAAAAACCAAAGGAACTTTTTGGCCAATCCAATGTAAGTGGTTAGTTAAGGTGACAGTAACTCCTGGCATGAAAAATAGAATCAGTTGTATAGTTGGAACCGTCTCCATCTGTACAGTGAACATCCCCAACAGCAGACCTCCCAGAAAGCCCCAGATATAAGGTCCGTTCAGGGCAGTGGGACATATCCTGGGGAAGACTGGCAGATTGATTTCACTGTCATGCCAAGAGTGTGGGCAATTTCAGGTATCTTTTAGTGCTAGTAGACATGTTTTCTGGGTGGATAGAAGCATTACTAAAAGAATAATCTCTAGGCAGGCTTCTAGGATCCCTGCTAAGCTGCTAAGTCGTGTCAATCGTGTCCGACTCTGTGCGACCCCATGGACTGCAGCCTACCAGGCTCCTCCGTCCATGGGATTTTCCAGTCAAGAGTACTGGAGTGGGTTGCCATTGCCTTCTCTAGGATCCCTACGAAGCAGTAATTGTCCAGCATTTGTGTCTCAAATAACAAAGGGGATAACGAGTGCCCAGGGCATAAAAAAGGGACCTTACACTCAGTTTGGAGATCTCAATTGTCAGGGAAAGTAGAGAGATCAAATCAGATCTCAGAAATGGCCCTTAGCAAAGCTATGTCAGGAGACTCAGGAAATTATTAAATTGGTTTCAATTGCCCTGCTCCACATGCAGTTAGCCCCAAGGGATAAGTTCAAGTTAAGTTCATTTGAATTCTTATATGTAGACCCGGGCCTGAAGATGGAGAAGGCAATGGCAACCCACTCCAGTAGTCTTGCCTGGAAAATCCCATGGATGCAGGAGCCTAGTAGGCTGCAGTCCATGGAGTCGCTAAGAGTCAGACACAACTGAGCGACTTCACTTTCACTTTTCACTTTCATGCATTGGAGAAGGAAATGGCAACCCACTCCAGTGTTCTTGCCTGGAGAATCCCAGGGACAGTGGAGCCTGGTGGGCTGCCGTCTCTGGGGTCGCACAGAGTCGGACACCACTGAAGTGACTTAGTAGTAGTAGTAGGCCTGAAGAAGGGAAAACTTAACCCCCTTGAAATGGAACAACTCATGTATGACCTCCAGGTAGGAGAAACCATGAAAGTCCTCACAGACTATGTTACCAGGTAATCCCTGCACCCCCTGACCTGGCCCTCCATTGCTTCTGGTCAGGAGACTGGGTATATCTGAAAACCTAGAAAACAGCAGCTTGCAAGATCAGTTCAGTCCCATCAGAAAGTGTGGGCTCTACAGTGTGAGCTCACAGCTCTCCATTCTCTGATCAAAGAGTAAAGCTTTCCTTTGCTTGTCAGCTGAATTAGGTCTTGTTCTGTTGGCTTGAATGACACAGGGCGCAAGGACCCTTGCTGAAGTCCCAACTTGAGAGGTCAGTAACAATAGCAGCATTCATGACAGAACTGATTCTTCATGGCTTTATGCGTACTGTCACTAATTTTCAAAGCATTGCTAGCAGACAGGTATAGTTTTCTCCACTTTGTGTATGAGAAACAGAAACTCAGAAAGTGTAAGTAATACAACCAAAGTCACAGATGGTGGACTGGAAATTGGGCTTATTTATTCAAAACCAGTGCTACATTCCTCATTTGTGGACTGGAGCACTGAACCACTGCTTCCTGGCATGGGACATGCATACTGTTGGGGGGCACTTGAAAATATTTTAGGTGGTGCCCAGTTAGTCACTTCAGACTAGGGTTCCTAGTACCTAATGACTGCTCCCGGCACAGGAACTCTGGGACCCTGTGCAGAGATAATGCACATGGCACTACCATCTTGATGGTGAGCAACATGCCTGCACCCACCTTCTGGTGGTGCAGAACATTACACACAGAAAACTTGCTATTTCTTAAATATTGATTACTGTTAAGTGTTAATTGCTCAGTCGTGTCTGACTCTTTGCTACCCCATGGACTGTAGCCCACCAGGCCCCTCTATCCATGGGCATTCTCCAGGCAAGAATACTGGAGTTGGTTGCCATGCCCTCCTCCAGGGGATCCTCCCAACCTAGGGATTGAACCAGGGTCTCCTGGGTTGCAGGTGGATTCTTTACCAACTGAGCCACCAGGGAAGCCCAATATTGCTTAGGGAGAAGCCACATTTAAAAATTAGTTGATTTAAGGTCCAAAGGTCAGTTGAGGTGACGTGGCAAAAATTGTGAAGTTGGGAACTTCACAAATGCCTGAGATTTGGGGACTGATGAATCAGACAATATGCTGCCCTGGTTCCATAAGGACAGAGCAGAACCATGGCCTCCCTGAGCCTTTGGAACTGTGCCTCCAGTGCCTGGGCCTTTGGATCCCTCTGAATGGAGAGAAACAAATTGTGTATACAGAAGGTTTAATAGGCCAAGTCTCAATTTATCCCGCTTCTAATGTCTACCCCACCTCCACAATCCTGTCTCCTATACATCCAAGACTTCACTGTTAGAAATCTCAACACATTCCTTGAGTGAGAAGCTTAAGGTGTAAGTTGCAAACTGATTGGCTGCGGATGTATTTAATTAGACCAGCACAGTGATTGTTTTTTATTTCTGAATTTGAACGTCTTTAGGGAGGACATACTCAAGCTTTAGCACATTTCACTTCACATAACATTAACCTTCTTAACTCCAGGTCACTGAGGCATATGAGGCTGTGACCATTGGTTTAAAGTCATATCTTCCCCAAGGTCAAAATCCTGAAAGGCCCGAAGGACTGGTTCTTCAGAACATAGCCTTCCCAAGGAGCTGTCAACTGTGTATGTTTGTAATACACCGTGAGTCTCTAATGCCTGTGGAGTTTCTGCACCATCCTTGCAGGAGGGGAAGTCAGGACAGGAGCCGGAGCCAGTGGATGGCAATCATCACAGCTTTTTATGGCCTTTGGTACCTCAGTGGCCTCTGCGATTTTTCAGACTAGGAGTAGAGTGACACCTGGCGTCTTGTGTCCTTCTTCACACCCAGCAGTTCCCAGCATAAGTCTCCATCCCTGAACCATTTCTCTTTCTTCTCTATATTCCCCTGTTTGGGTGCAGACAGCCTGGGATCAGGTTGAAAACTTCTCAGTCATTACCAATACTTTCTTTCTTCTCTCCTCCACCCCTGGCCCTACCCACTGCCAGTGTCTTGCAATTTGACTTGGGTTGATTTTATATGTCTCGCCCCTTCTTGCCATTGCCTCTTTTTGGCTCATAAATTCATCTCTCTCAGTGTAATAACTTTTTCAGAGTTCTCAGCTACATATCACTGCCTGGTTAACATTTTTAAAGTACAGTTCCATCGGATCACTCCCCTGGGCCATTAGGTTCCCACAGCTTGCAGAATAAAGCCTAATCCTTCAGACTGTTCATGACTTGGCCCCTGGCTACCCTTCTGTCATTTTCTGCTATTCCTGTGTTCTTCAGTAATGTTCCAGACTTTCTGCAGCTCATGTCACTGCTTCCCCCTACATGAATCACTGTTTCAACAGGGCTGGTTATAAAGAGAAGTAGAGAGATAGAGCAAAAGGTAAAAAAGATGAGCAGAGAAGGAGTTTTCTTCTGATTAACAGCAATGACTTGAACATGATTTAAGCCAGAGATTAAAGAACTCATTGTGGGGTAGGTAAAAGATATACACTGGCACTCTCTGAAACCACCTCTGGACCAGAGACTTGACTCTGTGTTACAGGAAATAATTAATTTCAATCCTCTCAGCAACATTACAAAGTAGGTACCATTGCTGATCCCATTGTACAGATAGGGACAGTGAGACCCAGAGAAGACATGTACTCACGTAAGAGCCAGAAGGAAGTAGAGCTGAGATTTGAACCCAGGCTGTTCAGCTCCAAGTGTGCGCTCTTACTTCATATAAGAGGAAGGGGATAACAACAGAGTCCCTTAAGAGGTGGAAGGAGGAATAATTCCAAGCTTGGAGTCGGGTGGTCATCCATCAGCCTTACACAGAAAAGGAACACCTCTTTCCTGAGGTAGGAGAAATGAGGATGGTGGAGTTAGACCCATAGGTTGAGGAAAGAAGTTGGAAATATTCTTGCCAACAGTTCTCTGTTGAGAATTGGGGGAAAGGGTGGTGTAAGGAGCTTGAGGAGAGTAAGGAGAGTCTAAAATAGTTGCTGCCGGGGAATGAAAGAGGAACTGTGAGGACCTGGAGTCAACCTTGCTTCAGTGATTATGAGCTCTCAGCCACACGGTGTGTGCATTCTCTGGTCTATACCAATTCTAGGTATCACTCAAACACTGTCTCCTTCACTAAACTTTCCCTGATCCTTCTAGCCAGAACTTTCCCACATTAATTTTATCTCTTTTTTATGGTCCTCCTAGTAAGGGGCTTCCCTTGTAGCTCAGTCGGTAAAGAATCTGCCTGCAGTACAGGAGACCCAGGTTCGATCCCTGGGTCAGGAAGATCCCTTGGAGAAGGCCATGGCAACCCACTCCAGTATTCTTGCCTGGAGAATCCCAGGGACAGAGGAGCCTGGTGGGCTATGGTCCATGGGTTGCAAAGAGTCGGACAGGACTGAAGCGACTTAGCACGCAAGCATGCACGACAAGGCCGAGTATATTCCATTGGATCATGGTTGCTAGGCAAATGCTTGCTCACTTACTGCTTGGCTATTTCTCTCCAGATGAGACCACCTCTTTCCTTTATTCTTTATTTTTCTTCCTTTATTATTTTTTCATTTCTTTCTGTCTGGGTCCCAGAACCTATCGTTTAGCTGTTTCTATTTTTTCTTTTCTGTTTACACTCTTGGAGGCTCTGCTCGGACTCTAATGGAGGCTCTGCTTGGACTCTAATTAGCATTGCCTGGCTGATTTAGGTTCTCTTGAGGTTAATTGAACAGGACAATTCTTGAATAAATGAAGACCACATAACAAGAGTACAGACTGACACTAGTCATCGGTCACTCCTTGCCTATATCACTGTACTTCTTGCAGATGTCGGGGAGCCTTGATAATAAGATGGAGTCAAAATGGATAAAAAGAAGAATCTTTTTTTTTTTGTGGCTGCACCACATCTTGCAGGATCATAGTTCCCCAATCAGGGACTGAACTTGTGCCCCTACAGTGGAAACATGGCAGCCCTAATGACTGGACTTTTGGAAATTCCTCCCAAAGAAGAATCTGTAACTACTGCAGACAGAAAGGATATTTAACTTATGCTACCCAATAGTATAGAAAAAGCAAAAGAGTTCCAGAAAAACATCTACTTGTGCTTTATTGACTACACCAAAGACTTTGACTGTGTGGATCACAACAAATTGTGGAAAATTCTTAAAGAGGTGGGAATACAAGACCACTTGACCTGCCTCCTGAGAAATCTGTATGCAGGTCAAGAAGCAACAGTTAGGACTGGACATGGAACAACAGACTGGTTCCAAATCGGGAAAGGAGTACGTCAAGGCTGTATACTGTCACCCTGTTTATTTAACTTATATGCAGAGTACATCATGAGAAATGCTGGACTGGAAGAAGTACAAGCTGGAATCAAGATTTCTGGGAGAAATATCAATAACCTCAGATATGCAGATGACACCACCCTTATGGCAGAAAGTGAAGAAGACCTAAAGAGCTTCTTGATGAAAGTGAAAGAGGAGAGTGAAAAAGTTGGCCTAAAGCTCAACATTCAGAAAACGAAGATCATGGCATCTAGTCCCATCACTTCATGGGAAATAGATGGGGAAACAGTGGAAACAGTGACAGACTTTATTTTGGGGGGCTCCAAAATCATTGCAAATGGTGATTGCAGCCATGAAATTAAAAGACACTTACTCCTTGGAAGAAAAGTTATGACCAACCTAGACAGCATATTAAAAAGCAGGAACATTACTTTGCCAACAAAGATCCGTCTAGTCAAAGCTATGATTTTCCCAGTGGTCATGTATGGATGTGAGAGTTGGACTATAAAGAAAGCTGAGCACCGAAGAATTGATGCTTTTGAACTGTGGTGTTGGAGAAGACTCTTGAGAGTCCCTTGGACTGCAAGGAGATCCAACCAGTGCATCCTAAAGGAAATCAGTCCTGAATATTCATTGGAAGGACTGATGCTGAAGCTGAATCTCCAATACTTTGGCCACCTGATGCAAAGAGCTGACTCATTTAAAAAGACCCCGATGCCAGGAAAGATTGAAGGTGGGAGGAGAAGGGGCCGACAGAGGATGAGATTGTTGGATGGCATCACTGACTCAATAGACATGAGTTTGAGTAAACTTCCGGAGTTGGTGATGGACAGGGAGGTCTTGCATGCTGCAGTCCATGGGGTCGCAAAGAGTCGGACATGACTAAGCGACTGAACTGAACTGAACTGAACCCAGTAGCATCCATATCTCTACTCAGTTCAGTTTTCTTATTTTTTTTTCTTTCTTTAGATGTTGTCCCCCAAATACCACAGCATGGTCAGAAGACGTGTCTCTCAGAATTCAATAGCCATTGAGGTAATACACTTGAACATGAAGCAGAACTCTCCCACACAGTAGACTGAAAAATCTGCCCCTCCCTAAAAAAAGATATCCACATCTTAATCTATGGAAACGGTAAATGTCACTTTATTTGTAAAGAGCATCTTTACAGATATTATTCAGGATCTTGAGATGAGGAGATTATCCTGGATTATCTGGGTGGGCCCTAAATATCATCCCAAATGTCCTTCTGGAGAGAGGCAGGGGAGCATTGTTACACACAGAGGAGAAAATGATGAGAGGAAGCAGCAGGTGGAGATGTGATGACGCTGACCTTGAAACCTGGAACAAGGCGGCCGCAGGGGCAAGGAACGCTGCGCCCACTACAATTTGAAAGAGGCAAGGTACAGACTCTCTCCTCTAGCTTCTGGAAGGAGTACAGCCTTGTAAACACCTTGCTGTTGGTCCACGGAAACTGATTTCAGGCCTCTGGCCTCCAGAACTGCGAGAGAATAAATTTCTATTGTTTTAAGTCACTGAGTCTGTGGTGATTTGTCACAGCAGCCACAGGAAATAATACACCACACCACTAAGAAGACACCATTCCCCAATGACACGTAGCCAGTGGGGGCATTTGGAAGATCATATTAGAAGAAAGAAAAATCTCATTACGTTTTAGTTTTCAAGACCCTGACAATTTTAGGCAGAGGCTGAAAATAGTTGTGCATCTGGCAAGAAAGGCACTGATAAAAAGAAGCCTCCGTTCCAGCACAGATACAGATGGTGTAAGAACAGCCTGGGGCACTCAGAGGAGGATCAGCTGGTCCTGCACAAGGCGAGAAGAGAGAAACCCAGTTTTTGCCAGGATAGACACAAGCCTCTTAGGTATACTTGGCTAAAGAGTTTTCCCCTACTTTTTTCATAGAAAAAGATTTGAAGTTAATATTTAAAAAGATGTCAAATGTCTTATTTTATCCTGAAATGATTATTTTATCCTGAACTAAGGTAACAAACTGTACTTGATTCTCTTTTGTGGATGTGAGTTCAGTTACTTTCAATTAGTCCTCATGCCATCTTCACAATCTCCTGAGCTAAAGAACTCCTCCAATGCTGTTGTGGATATCCTTGGACCTCATGGCCCCCACCTGAGGATAGCAGTCAAGGTCTGTCCTTCGGAATCTGTAAGCCAGATGAGTGCGCCTGAAAATGCTATCTTCAGAAGGCTTATTCCAGGCTGCATGGACAATCTAAAGCAAGGTAGGGTAAAACAGTAGCAAGCTGATAGTTTCTGTGGAAACAGAAATAAGATGAGCCCCATTTTTGAAAAAGGAAAATATGAAATCAGAAATGTGGGATCTCCCTATAAGAAAGCAATCTGCTTTACTGCAGTGAAAGCAGAATGACTCCCTCTTCTGGCTTCTGGAGTAACTGATAACAGACTTGTACTCCCTCTGTAAACAGCTAGAAAATTGAACAAAATGTGTGAGACAACTGCTTCAGACATTGCACAACAGGCAGCGCAGCACTGTGATCCCTGAGAGAAAGGAGACAGGGCGAGACCTGCAATTAACACAGTTTCCTGGCTGGAGGCGCTTTCTAGAAGGCAATGCAGAAGGGGAAACCTGAGATCACAGCAGCCTGAGTTGAAGAGCTAGAGTTCAGGAAAGCAAGACAGCTTGAACACTCAAGGCAGAGCACCAGAAAGAAGGCAGTGATATAGGGAAAGAGATTCAGAAATTTGCATAAGGGTTCCTCTTGAATTCTTGGCTGAACACTAAGTCTACATACATAGAATAAAACTCCATGAAGATTCTGCAAATAAAACTGTGAGAGAAGAAACAACTACCGGAGAGATACAGGAGCTCACGTAGGTTGAACAGACGTTTAATTTCTAACCATCAGAGTGTCCTTCTGCCAACACCTATGCATTCAGTAGCGAGGCCAAGACAGTTATTTTTTTAGTATTAGAGCTAAATCAGAGCAAAGGCAGTGGTGTGTGGAGCTGGCTCACACTAGTTTGTGGGGCCAACTGTGCACACCTCCTCCCATCTCCACCTTTAGTGACGTCATGCTAGAAGCTGGACATGAGCCATGGTGGGATATTTACATTAAAGAAATCAGCATACATTACAAATCTGTATTGTTTTCCCCAGGAAAATTGGTTGTTAAACATTTACCAGCATAGCTGTGGTGTCATAGAAAGACGTTTGGTTTTTGTCTCTGGTTCCTAGTCTAGAGCTCCTAAAACTCTTGGAATTTTCTGAGTGATAAGAATGATAGGAGCGTCTTCTGTTCTAAAGAGGCAACTCTTCACGGGCCCCTAGCTAACGTCAGGGTGGGAGCTGGTTATCAGAAAGACCAAGCTTTGATTAGAAACTTGAAACTTTTAGCCACGTTGCCAAACCTCTGGAGAAGTGAGACTGTTTGGAGATTAAGTTGTTAGCGGTTAATGATTTAATCAGACATGCCTACACAAACACCACCATAAGGCGGAAAAAACGCTAAATAGTAGGGTTTAGAGAGGTTTTTGAGTTCAGTTCAGTTCAGTCGTTCAGTCATGTCCGACTCTTTGTGACCCCACGGACCGCAGCATGCCATGCCTCCCTGTCCATCACCAACTCCCAGCATTTACCCAAACTCATGTCCATCGAGTCAGTGATGCCATCCAACCATCTCATCCCCTGTTATCCCCTTATCCTCCTGCCTTCAATCTTTCTCAGCATCAGAGTCTTCTCCAGTGAGTCAGTTCTTCCCATCAGGTGGCCAAAGTATTGGAGTTTGAGCTTTAGCATCAGTCCTTACAATGAATATTAAGGACTGATTTCCATTAGGATCGACTGGTTGGATCTCCTTGCTGTCCAAAGGACTCTCAAGAGCCTTCTCCAATTTCATAGTTCAAAAGCATCAATTCTTTGGTGCTCAGCTTTCTTCACAGTCCAACTCTCACATCCACACATGACTACTGGAAAAACCATAGCCTTGACCAGACAAATCTTGATTGGCAAAGTATGTCTCTGATTTTGAATATGCTGTCCTAGTTGGTCATGGCTTTTCTTCCAAGGAGTAAGTGAATTTTAATTTCATGGCTGCAATCACCATCTGCAGTGATTTTGGAGCCCCCAAAAATAAAGTCTGACACTGTTTCCACTGTTTCCCCATCTATTTGCCATGAAGTGATGGGACCAGATGCCATGATCTTAGTTTTCTGAATGTTGAACTTTAAGCCAACTTTTTCACTCTCCTCTTTCACTTTCATCAAGAGGCTTTTTAGGTCCTCTTCACTTTCTGCCATAAGGGTGGTGTCATCTGCATATCTGAGGTTATTGATATTTCTCCCGGCAATCTTGATTTCAGCTTGTGCTTCTTCCAGCCCAGCGTTTCTCATCATGTATTCTGCATATAAGTTAAATAAGCAGGGTGACAATATACAGCCTTGACGTACTCCTTTTCCTATTTGGAACCAGTCTGTTGGTCCATGTCCAGTTATAACTGTTGCTTCCTGACCTGCATACAGATTTCTCAAGAGGCAGGTCAGGTGGTCTGGTATTCCCATCTCTTTCAGAATTTTCCACAGTTTGTGGTGATCGACACAGTCAAAGGTTTTGGCGTAGTCAGTAAAGCAGAAATAGATGTTTTTCTGGAATTCTCTTGCTTTTTCAATAATCCAATGGATGTTGGCAATTTGATCTCTTCTTCCTCTGCCTTTTCTATATCCAGCTTGAACATCTAGAAGTTGACGGTTCACATACTGTTGAAGCCTGGCTTGGAGAATTTTGAACATTACTTTGCTAACATGTGGGATGAGTGCAACTGTGTGGTAGTCTGAGCATTTTTTGGCATTGCCTTTCTTTGGGATTGGAATGAAAACTGACCTTTTCCAGTGCTGTGGCCACTGCTGAGTTTTCCAAATGTGCTGGCATATTGAGTGCAGCACTTTACAGCATCATCTTTCAGGATTTGGAATAGCTCAACTGGAATTCCATCACCTCCACTAGCTTTGTTTGTAGTGATGCTTCTTAAGGCCCACTTGACTTCACATTCCAGGATGTCTGGCTCTAGGTGAGTGATCACACCATCATGATTATCTGGGTCATGAAGATCTTTTTTGTATAGTACTTCTGTGTATTCTTGCCACCTCTTCTTAATATCTTCTGCTTCTTCTAGGTCCATTTCTGTCCTTTATTGAGCCTATATTTGCATGAAATGTTCCCTTGGTATCTCTAATTTCCTTTAAGAGATCTCTAGTCTTTCCCATTCTATTGTTTTCCTTGATTTCTTTGCACTGATCACTGAGGAAGGCTTTCATATCTCTTCTTGCTATTCTTTGGAACTCTGCATTCAGATGCTTATATCTTTCCTTTTCTCCTTTGCTTTTCACTTCTCTTCTTTTCACAGCTACTTGTAAGGCCTCCTTCAGTTCAGTTCAATCACTCAGTCGTGTCTGACTTTGCGACCCCATGAATTGCAGCACGCCAGGCCTCCCTGTCCATCACCAACTCCCGGAGTTCACGCAGACTCACGTCCATCGAGTTGGTGATGCCATCCAGCCATCTCATCCTCTGTCGTCTCCTTCTCCTCCTGCCCTCAATCCCTCTCAGCATCAGAGTCTTTTCCAATGAATCAACTCTTCGCATGAGGTGGCCAAAGTACTGGAGTTTCAGCTTTAGTATCATTCCTTCCAAAGAACACCCAGGACTGATCTCCTTTAGAATGGACTGGTTGGATCTCCTTGCAGTCCAAGGGACTCTCAAGACTCTTCTCCAACACCACAGTTCAAAAGCATCAAATCTTTGGCGCTCAGCTTTCTTCACAGTCCAACTCTCACATCCATACATGACTACTGGAAAAACCATAGCCTTGACTAGATGGACCTTTGTTGGCAAAGTAATGTCTCTGATTTTGAATATGCTATCTAGTTTGGTCATAACTTTCCTTCCAAGGAGTAAGCGTCTTTTAATTTCATGGCTGCAGTCACCATCTGCAGTGATTTTGGAGCCCCCCAAAATAAAGTCTGACACTGTTTCCACTGTTTCCCCATCTATTTGCCATGAAGCGATGGGACCAGATGCCATGATCTTAGTTTTCTGAATGTTGAGCTTTATGCCAACTTTTTCACTCTCCTCTTTCACTTTCATCAAGAGGCTTTTTAGGTCCTCTTCACTTTCTGCCATAAGGGTGGTGTCATCTGCATATCTGAGGTTATTGATATTTCTCCCGGCAATCTTGATTTCAGCTTGTGCTTCTTCCAGCCCAGCGTTTCTCATCATGTATTCTGCATATAAGTTAAATAAGCAGGGTGACAATATGCAGCCTTGACGTACTCCTTTTCCTATTTGGAACCAGTCTGTTGGTCCATGTCCAGTTCTAACTGTTGCTTCCTGACCTGCATACAGGTTTCTCAAGAGGCAGTTCAGGTGGTCTGGTATTCCCATCTCTTTCAGAATTTTCCACAGTTTATTGTGATCCACACAGTCAAAGGCTTTGGCATAATCAGTAAAGCAGAAACAGATGTTTTTCTGGAATTCTTTTGCTTTTACGATGATCCAGCGGATGTTGACGATTTGGGATCAAGACCATCCCCATGGGAAAGAAATGCAAAAAAGCAAAATGGCTGTCTGGGGAGGCCTTAAAAATAGCTGTGAAAAGAAGAGAAGCGAAAAGCAAAGGAGAAAAGGAAAGATATAAGCATCTGAATGCAGAGTTCCAAAGAATAGCAAGAAGAGATAAGAAAGCCTTCCTCAGCGATCAATGCATAGAAATAGAGGAAAACAACAGAATGGGAAAGACTAGAGATCTCTTCAAGAAAATTAGAGATATCAAGGGAACATTTCATGCAAAGATGGGCTTGATAAAGGACAGAAATGGTATGGACCTAACAGAAGCAGAAGATATTAAGAAGAAGAATACACAGAACAACTGTACAAAAAAGATCTTCACTACCCAGATAATCACGATGGTGTGATCACTCACCTAGAGCCAGACATGCTGGAATGTGAAGTCAAGTGGGCCTTAGAAAGCATCACTACGAACAAAGCTAGTGGAGGTGATGGAATTCCAGTTGAGCTATTTCAAATCCTAAAAGATGATGCTGTGAAAGTGCTGCACTCAATATGCCAGCAAATTTGGAAAACTCAGCAGTGGTTTTAGAAAAGGCCTCCTTAGACAGCCATTTTGCTTTTTGCATTTCTTTTTCTTGGGGATGGTCTTGATCCCTGTCTCCTGTACAATGTCACGAACCTCAGTCCATAGTTCATTAGGCACTCTGTCTATCAGATCTAATCCCTTGAAATCTATTTCTCACTTCTACTGTATAATCGTAAGGAATTTGATTTAGGTCATACCTGAATGGTCTTGGTTTTCCCTATTTCCTTCAATTTAAGTCTGAATTTTGCAATAAGGAGTTCATGATCTGAGCCACAGTCAGCTCCCGGTCTTCTTTTTGCTGCCTCTATAGAGCTTCTCCATCTTTGGCTGCAAAGAATATAAGCAATCTGATTTTGGTATTGACCATCTGGTGATGTCCATGTGTAGAGTCTTCTCTTGTGTTGTTGGAAGAGGATGTTTGCTATGACCAGTGTGTTCTCTTGGCAAAACTCTATTAGCCTTTGCTCTGCTTCATTCTGTAGTCCAAGGCCAAATTTGTCTGTTACTCCAGGTGTTTCTTGACTTCCTACTTTTGCATTCCAGTCCCCTATAATGAAAAGGACATCTTTTTGGGGTGTTAGTTCTAGAAGGTCTTGTAGGTTTTCATAGAACTGTTCAACTTCAGCTTCTTCAGCATTACTGGTCAGGGAATAGCCTTGGATTACAGTGATATTGAATGGTTTGAAACCATTTGATATTGAATGGTTTCCAATTCAAATGTTTTGAATTGGAAACAAACAAAGGTCATTCTGTTGTTTATGAGATTGCATCCAAGTACTGAATTTTGGACTCTTTGTTGACTATGATGGCTACTCCATTTCTTCTAAGGGATTCCTGCCCACAGTAGTAGATATAATGGTCACCTCAGTTAAATTCACCCATTCCAGTTCATTTTAGTTCACTGATTCCTAGAGTGTTGATGTTCACTCTTCGTCTCCTGTTTAACCACTTCCAATTTGCCTTGATTCGTGGACCTAACATTCCAGGTCCACTAATATTGCTCTTTACAGCGTTGGACCTTGCTTCTATCACCAGTCACATCCACAACTGGGTGTTGTTTTTGCTTTGGCTCCATCTCTTCATTTTTTCTGGAGTTATTTCTCCACTGATTTCCAGTAGCATATTGGGCACCTGTTGACCTGGGGAGTTCATCTTTCAGTGTCCTATCTTTTTGCCTTTTCATACTGTTCATGGGGTTCTCAGGGCAAGAATACTGAAGTGGTTTGCCATTCCCTTCTCCAGTAGACCATGTTTTGTCAGAACTCTCCACCATGACCTGTATATATTGGGTGGCCTACACGGCATGACTGTTTCACCAAGTTAGACAAGGCTGTGGTCCATGTGATCAGATTGGTTAGTTTTCTGTGATTGTGATTTTCAGTCTGTCTGCCCTCTGATGGAGAAGGATAGAAGGCTTATGGAAGCTTCCTGATGGGAGAGACTGACTGATGGGGAAACTGGGTCCTGTTCTGATGGATGGGGCCATGCCAGTAAATCTTTAATCCAGGTTTCTGTTGATGGTGGAGCTGTGTTCTCCCCCTGCTATTTACCTGGGGCCAAACTATGGTGGAGGTAATGAAGATAACGGTGACCTCCTTCAAAAGATCCCTTGCATGTACTGCTACACTCACTGCCCCCAACTCTGCAGCAGGCCACCGCCAACCCACACCTCTGCTGGAGACTCCTGGACACTCCCGAGCAAGTCTGGGTCAGTCTTGTGGGGTCACTGCTCCTTTCTCCTGGGTCCTGGTGCACACAGGCTCTGTCTGTGCCCTCTAAGAGTCTATTTCCCATGCTGTGTAAGTTCTGGCAGCTCTATGGTGGGGTTAATGGCGACCTCCTCCAAGAGGGTGTATGCCATACCCAGGTCTGCTGCACCCAGATCCCCTGTCCCTGTGGCAGTCCCCTGCTGACCCATACTTCCTCAGGAGATGCTCAAACACCGTTCTGTCTCAGTCTCTGTGGGGTTTCTGGGTCCTGGTGCGCACAAGGTTTGTTTGAGCCCTCTGAATGTCTCTGGTGGGAATGGGGTTTGATTCTAACCTCCATTTCGTCCCTCCTACCATCTTGCTGGGGCTTCTCCTTTCCCCTTGGGCATGTGGTATCTTCTCACAGCCACTCCAGCGCCTACCATATTGCTAGGGTTTCTCTGACCTTGGACGTGGGTTATCTCCTCACAGCCATTCCAGCGAAGTGCAGCCACCGCTCCTGACCTTGGACATGGGGTATCTGCTCACAGCTGCTCCAGCGAAGTGCAGCTGCTGCTCCAGACCTTGGATGTGGGGTGTCTTGGAAGTGGGGTTTTGGGGCTGGTGAACATATTAATGTGCTAGGGGGGATGATGGGCCACCACTAGCATGGATGGTAAATACCTGATACCTGTCCTGTCATCACTGCTGATCAACTGTGTCACCTTTTCTGTGCTGAGTCCAGATGAAGCCTCAGAATTTGTGTTAATAATGTTCCAGAAAGTCACTATCAATTAGTCCAACGTGACATGGCAGGACATTTTTTAATCCTTGGTATAATGGTTTGCCGCTGCTGCTGCTAAGTCACATCAGTCGTGTCTGACTCTGTGCAACCCCATAGACGGCAGCCCACCAGGCTCCCCTGTCCCTGGGATTCTCCAGGCAAGAACACTGGAGTGGGTTGCCATTGCCTTCTCCAATGCATGAAAGTGAAAAGTGAAAGTGAAGTCACTCAGTTGTGTCCGACTCTTCATGACCCATGGACTGCAGCCTACCAGGCTCCTCCATCCATGGGATTTTCCAGGCAAGAGTACTGGAGTGGGGTGCCATTGCCTTCTCTGTGTGCCTCCACTGGACCCCACTATATTTATATATCTCTAACATTTGATTGTTTGAATTGTATCCTTTATGATAAACCTGTAATAGTAGATAACGGGTTTTGTGTGTTATTCTAGCAAATTATTGAAACTGAAGGGAGAGGCATCATGGAAATCCTCAACTTTGTAGCACAAATGAACAGAAGTGTGGGTAACCTATGGACCCAATACTTGTAACTGGTATCTCAAACGAGAACAATCTTGTGGGACTAAGCCCTGAAGCGTATAGAGTTTGACACGAACTGCAGATAGTTAGTGTCAGCATTGAATTGCATTGTAGGACACCCAAGGGATGTCAGAATTCATTAGTATCTAGGAGGGAAGAAAAAAAGGCTATTGATACCACTGAGTAAAGCCTATTCAAAATCTACCCTAAAAAGATTCTTTAAAAAGTCTCAAGGTGGTTTGCAATAGCTAAACTGCTTCTCAAAACAAAAGTAAATTTTCTTTATAGAAAGACATCAGAATACAATCAACAGTGTTATATTTAAAATGTCCATTATACAATAAAAATGACTAAACACATGAAGAAGCAAGTAGGTGTTGTCCATCACCAAGAGAAAAATTATTCAATAGAAACAGACCCAAATAAAATTAGCAGATGAAAATTTAAAACAAGTATTATAAACATGTTCACAATTTAATGGGAAAAATATCCAGATTGTCCTACACAGCAAACAAACAAAGTGAGCCTTGAAAAGATTTACTGCAAAATATGAGTATGAGAAGTAAAAGATATGAAAAAGTGAAACAAATGGACTCTCTAAAGCTGAAAAATATAATATCGAAAGTGAAAAATTCACTGGATAGACTTAGTAGTATATTATAAATTAAATAAAAAAGAATAATAATCTTGAAGACTGCAATAGAAACTATGTAAATTGAACCTCAGAGGGAGAAAAAGCTGGAAACAAAATCCCACAGCAAACAGCACCATGACCTGCAGGACAATATCAATCGGCATAATATATGTGTGATTGGAGTCACAGGGTGACTCCAAAAAATATTTCAAAATGCAATACCCCCAAAATTTCCATTTTGATTAATACTGAAAACTTAATTATCTAAGAAGCTAAATGAACCTCAAGCAGAATATACACACACCCACAAACAAAAAAAACAAAGGAACATAATAAAAAAATTATTAAAAACCAGTAGTAAAGAAAAAATCCTGGAAGCAATCAGAAAAAAAAAAGACACTGGATGCAGGAATACAAAAATAAGAATTTAATAACTTCTTACCATAAATAATGAAAGCCAGGAGACAATGGGAACTTCCCAGGTGGTGCTTGTGGTAAAGAAGCTGCTGACAATGCAGAAAATGTAAGAGACACTGGTTTGATCGCTGGGTAGGGAAGATCCCCTGGAGGAGGGCATCACAACCCACTCCAATATTCTTGCCTGGAAAGTCCCTTGGACAGAGGAGTCTGGTGGGTTACAGACCAAGGGGTTGCAAAGAGTCAGACAGGACTGAAGCAACTTAGCAGCATGCGGGAGATAATGGGATGATCTAAGTACCAAAATAAGAAAAAAATAGTCCATCAACCTAGAATTTTATATCTCACAAAAATATTCTTCAAAGATAAAGGCAAAATTAAGACATCTTTAGAGAAGCAGAAGCTGAGGAAATTTGTCACCAGCAGATCTGCATTAAGATAAATGCTAAAGGAAGCTCTTTGGACTGAAGAAAAATAATGCCAGATGGAAAACCAGATGTACAAAAGGAATTAAGAGATATGTATATATATAAAAGAGACATTTCCTAATTTAAACAATCTTTAAATGTAATTGTTTAAAGCAAAACTTAAAAAAAAACCCACAATATATTCTGAGTTTTATAACAAAAGCAGAAATAAAATACAAAAATGGCACAAAAGATGGCAGGGGAAAATTTTTTAAGTTGATTTTAAATTATAACTGAGATTGTATAACATTTGAAAGTAGGCTGTAATGAATTAAAAGTATTTGAAACTCTAAAGAAACCCCCTAAAACTAAGATTAAAAGGTACGTATCTAACGTATTAGTTTCTTAGGACTGCCATAACAGAGTATTATAAACTGAGTAGCTTAAAATGGCCAGAATTTATTCTCTCACAGTTTTAAGACTGAAAGTCTGAAATCAAGGTGTTAGCGGGGCCAAGGTGACTGAAGGCAGTAAGGAAGCATCTTTTTTTTTTTTGCCTCTTTCTAGCTTCTGGCAGCTGCTGGTAATTTTGGCATTCCTTGGTTTGCAGATGTATCACTCAAAACTCTGCATCCATCATCTGGCATTCTCCTATGCATCTGTGTGTCTCTGTTTTATTTTCTTATCAGGATATCAGTTTTTGGATTAAGGTCCTTCATAATCCACTATGACCTAATCTTAACTCTAATTATATTTGCAAGCATTATTTCCAAATAGGGTTTCATTCTGATGTTCCAGTGAACATGAATTTGGTGAACACTATTCAACTCAGTACAGCCAAGATCCAAAAGTGGAAATTAAACAGAACATAGACCACCTCTCCAGATGTGGAAAACAATATCGTTAAATCTCTATAGAGTTAAACTGGCCAACTACTCTTTTCATATCCAGTTCAGGCAGTTTGGTGAACGGAACATGTTTGTTTGTTAATATATTTGTACCCATTTAGTACCAGTTTCCCGGAGAAGGCAATGGCACCCCACTCCAGTATTTTTGCCTGGAAAATCCCATGGACGGAGGAGCCTGGTAGGCTGCAGTCCATGGGGTCGCTGAGGGTCGGACATGACTGAGTGACTTCACTTTCACTTTTCCTTTTCATGCATTGGAGAAGGAAATGGCAACCCACTCCAGTGTTCTTGCCTGGAGAATCCCAGGGACGGGGGAGCCTGTGGGCTGCTGTCAATGGGGTCGCACAGAGTCGGACACGACTGACGTGACTTAGCAGCAGTAGCAGTACCAGTTTCCTTCCTTTTTCTTGCTCACAGTGACCCATTCCAAGTGACTCATCAGAAGGTAACCCCATCCCCTGCTCAGGGTTAAGTTCTGATTAGTTTAAGTAACTTGTGTTAGTCCTGTTTCCCTTGTCAATCTCTTATTTAAGGATGAGCATGTGACCCATTTCTGGCCTTTGAAATGTGGCGGGTGCTACTAAGACTTTTGTTGCTGTTGCTGTTCTGTTGCTCAGTCATGTCCAACTCTTTGCAATCCCATGGACTGCAGTATGCCAGGCTTCCCTGTCCTTCACCATCTCCTGGAGCTTGCTCAAACCCCTGTCCATTGAGTCGGTGATGCCATCCAATCATCTCATCCTCTGTCATCCCCCTCCTTCAATCTTTCCCAGCATCATGGTCTTTTCAAATGAGTCAGTTCTTCACATCAGGTGGCCAAAGTATTGGAGTTTCAGCTTCGGCATCAGTCCCTCCAATGAATATTCAGGACTGATTTCCTTTAGGATGGACTAGTTGGATCTCCTTGCAGTCCAAGGGACTCTCAAGAGTCTTCTCCAATAACACAGTTCAAAAGCATCAATTCTTCAGTGCTCAGCTTTCTTTATGCTCCAACTTTCACGTTCATACATGACTACTGGAAAAACCATAGCATTGATTATATGGACCTTTGTCGGTAAAGATCATACTGTCTAGGTTAACATACTGTCTAGGTTGGTCATAGCGTTTCTTCCAAGGAGGAAGTATCTTTGAATTTCATGGCTGCAGTCACCATCTGTGGTGAATTTGGAGCTCAAGAAAATAAAGTCTGCCACTGTTTCCCTTGTTTCCCCATCTATTTGCCATGAAGTGGTGGGACCATATGCCAGGATCTTCGTTTTTGAATGTTGATTTTTAAGCCAATCTTTCACTCTCCTCTTTCACCTTCATCAAAAGTCTCTTTAGTTCCTCTTCTCTTTCTGCCATAAGGGTGGTGTCATCTGCATATCTGAGGTTATTGATATTTCTCCCGGCAATCTTGATTCCAACTTGTGCTTCATCCAGCCTGGCATTTTGCATGATGTACTCTACATATAAGTTAAATAAGCAGGGTGACAATACACAGCCTTGACGTACTCCTTTCCCAATTTGCAACCAGCTCGTCATTCTACGTCCAGTTCTAACTGTTGCTTCTTGACCTGTATACAGGTTTCTCAGGAGACAGGTCAGGTGGTCTGGTATTCCCATCTCATGAAGAATTTTCCACAGTTTATTGTGATCCACACAGTCAAAGGCTTTAGTGTAGTCAATGAAGAAGATGTTTTTCTGGAATTCTCTTGCTTTTTCGATGATCCAACAGATGTTGGCAATTTGATCTCTGATTCCTCTGCCTTTTCTAAATCCAGCTTGAATATCTGGAAATTCTCGGTTCATGTATTATTGAAGCCTAGCTTGGAGAATTTTGAACATTACTTTGCTAGTGTGTGAAATGAGTGTAAATGTGTGGTAATTTGAACATTCTTTGGCATTGCCTTTCTTCAGGATTGGAATGAAAACTGACCTTTTCCAGACCTGTGGCCACTGTTGAGTTTTCCAAATTTGCTGGTATATTGAGTGCAGCACTTTAACAGCATCATATTTTAGGATTTCAAATAGCTCAGCTGGAATTCTATCACCTCCACTAGCTTGCTCATATATAAAGGTTTTATTAAAACATCCTACATAGAGATGCTTGTATAAATGTAAGAGTAAGATGAGAGTTAAGCTGACATGATGATGGTCCGAGATTATGAAAATCTGTGTGTTAGTTGCTTAGTCATGTCAGATTCTTTCCAACCTCATGGATCGTAGCCTGCCAGGCTCCTCTGTCCATGGAATTCTCCAGGCAAGAATATTGGAGTGGGTTGCCATTTCCTTCTCCAGGGGATCTTCCTAATCCAGGGATCAAACCTGGGTCTCCTGCTTTGCAGGCAGATTCTTTACCATCTGAACTACAGGGAAGTCCTGTGAAAATCTGGTGGCCTTTAAATCTCCCCATCACATTTTATTTTCCCTCTCATGGCTTGTGAGGTCTTAGTTCCCCAACCAGGAATTGAAACTATGCCCTCAGCTGTGACAGCGAGAAGTCCTAACCTCTGAACACCAGGGAATTCCCTCCCCATCAAAATTTTTAATCTTACATTTCCATTTGAAAATGTTGTAAAAGTGAGATATAAGGATATTCTAGAACAGGGCTCACGTTTACATTGGTGTTTATGATTGTGTTGTTACCCGGTGATCCCTTAAGTGACAGTGCTTGATTTTCAATGTGTTTATAATGAAGTCTGATATGTTCTGATGTCAAAATGATCATTGACCCATAATTATTACCATGCTGAAATTCTTCAACAGTTTAAAGACAAGGCTTTTCTTCTGCAATGATAAGTCATGTTACTAAAGAAGTCATATTTCTAAAGAAGCAAATCTTGTACTTTCTAAAGAAGTAAATCTCTTGAGTATGTTGGTGTCCAAAGTGCAGATTATTCTGAGTCCAGCATGCCTGTGCTCTGTGCCTCTGTCCTTCCCCCACTTTTTCTCTGAACTACAAGAAAGGCTTTATTCACTGCGACTGTACTGCACTCTACTTTGTGCAAATGCAAACACAGTCCTTGAAATACGTGACACTATTTAGTTACACGATCACATGCCAGGTGATTCCCCAGTATATTTTTTATTGCATTTCTTCCTTTTAAAATGACTGAAGCTCAGAAATGTTAAGTTGCTGGGGCCCAGCCCCGGTGGATCCAGGGAATTCGAAGTGGGGACGGCGTTGGCGAGGATCAGGAAACAATTGCTTTATTAAATATTAATTAGAGATATAAAGAGTAATAGAATAAGGATAGCTCAGCAGGAAAATTCAGTGGAGAAAAAAGGCTGAATAACTTGGTTTATGTGGAAAGCTAATAAAATTCCAAAGAGAAAGAACGACATGGGGAGACCAAGCTTCGGTGAACAAGGCCTGCACTTTATTTTCCAAAGTAGTTTTTATACCTTAAGTTGTGCATAGAGGATAATGGGGGAAGGGGTAGAGTCAGCAGTAAGCCAGGCTTTCTTCATGCAAACTTATCATATACAAAAGTTTAGGTGATTTACATCATCTTCTGGCCCGGAGGCCTGTTAACATTTTAAGACCCTTTCTTCAGAAAACTTATTTTTCTCTAAAAGTGATTAGTCAGGCGCCACCCTCTAAAAGCATTAGATAAAGTTGTATTCCTATAGGGCAAAGGTGTGGTGGGCTATAACAAGAAAAATAATTAACTCAAGGGTCCAAGGTTACAAACATTAAAGCTACTACTTACATTCCTATACACCAATTATATTAATCAATACACTGCCAGGGACACAGTAGGTAAGGGATATGGAAACTTAGCAGCAAACATTGGCCCAACAAGTGAAAAACCCTTCACCAATACAATTTCTAATCAATCTTTTAACTGCTCAAAGGAATCTGTATTTAGACAGTTTAAACACTCTTGTCAAGCCCAGGAACTTTATTAACTGGAGCTGTAAGTTAACTGTTTTTCAGAGAGAGGTGGTGGGGGACAGCCCCCCGTAAAGTCAGAGGTGTAGGTGAGAGCACAAAGCAGTAAAGTAGGCAGACTCTGGTTCTGGGGGTAGATGCTCGAGAATTTCCAGGGGGACTCCTGAGGCTCAATCCCGCCTTTGCGTATGCCGAGCCTCCTTCCTCATGACCTTTGCCATGGGCGGAGTTCCTCACGCTGGCTCCCGGCATCAAGTGACTCTTCAGGGCTGCAGAACTACTGAGCAGAGGAACCATAATTTGAATGTAGGCATTTTTGCCTCCAATTATAGTGCTTTTCCAGCTACACCACTGTTTTCCTAGTTAGCATGCAAACCCCTGGTGATATGTCTGGTTATCTTAGGTGATAAATGGGAAAACATTTTAAACAATTGTAACTGAAAATATAATTAGTTTTATATCAAAATTATACTCTGATTTCTCAGGGTTTTGCGTAGGACAGGGTTAAGGTAGTTAGTACTATAAAATTTTATTTTAGTCAGAACACATTAAACACAGGAGTATGGTCAGGCAAGTATATTGATGTTTCCAAATTCCAGTAACTGAATCTTCTGTTACATAAAATTATTGAGATTAGCAATGATATAGATAACTTATATGGTTTCTCATATATCCTTTTCAGGCAAATATTGAAGTCTTTCTTCCATAAACTCTCAGTTATTTGCAAAATCAATACAAAGACTTGTTTCTCATATCTAATCTATTGCAGCAATCGGAAAATTTTCTTACGTAAACACAGGGAAATCTTTCTCATCAGAGAACTGCACGAAGATGGAACAAATCTGTTAAAGCATGTTAAGGGTAGGGCAATACATTCTTGACATTTTTTTTTTCTCAGATAGGTGGTATTCATAAGCAACATTTGTTTCATTCTCAAGTTCAGTGGCTTTCATAGGGAAAAAGCATTTATCTAAGTTGCAAGAAAAACTTCAGGGCTTCCAGAAGGAACTCATCACTCTGTAAGATTGTGGGCATCATTGAGACTGACCTTGCAAACTAGCTTATCTCACAGATTCAAAAAAGCTTGAATTTGTCCTTTCAAGGCAAGCTTTTGAAAATATATCAAGTGTACTACACGATTCTCATGAACCTAGGGTGTGGGATACATGCCATGACTGGTGGGCCTAGCTTCTATTTGTTGTCTAAATTACCCATCTATTGTTTATATTTCTGAGATTCTTAGTAATACCCTCTCCTCTTGCATGTTCTCCATGACTTGCTGTATCAGTTCAGTTCAGTTCAGTTCAGTCGCTCAGTCGTGTCCGACTCTTTGCAACCCCATGAATCACAGCACGCCAGGCCTCCCTGTCCATCACCAACTCCCGAGTTCACTCAAACTCATGTCCATCGAGTCGGTGATGCCATCCAGCCATCTCATCCTCTGTCGTCCCCTTCTCCTCCTGCCCCCAATCCCTCCCAGCATCAGGGTCTTTTCCAATGAGTCAACTCTTTGCATGGGGTGGCCAAAGTATTGGAGTTTCCCACTTATTAATTCCAGGTCTGAGAATTAAGACAGTATCACTTCCTTTTCAATCTGTGTATCTTTTATTTCTTTTTCTTGCCTTATTGCTGGGACTTCCAGTTTGGTGTTGAATAGACAGGAAAGCACTTGTTCCCAGTCATAAGAGGTGTGATAATGTGATTTATAATAAGAAATATATATTTGGTCATCTCCATTTCTGGCACAGTGCTCCTAAAACCCTTGAAATTTTCTAAGTGACAAAAGCACTAAGGGTGTCTTTTGTCATATTAATGAGGTGACTTTTGTACCCCACCTGAGGATGAGGGCTGGTTGCCAGGGGAGCCAAATGTGAGATTAGAGAATCTGAATTTTACTTCCACACCCCGTGACCTCTGAAGAAGAGGAGTTGAAGGTTGAATTAATCACAGATGGCCAGTTATTTAATTAGTCATGCCCATGTAGTGAATCCTCCATTAAAAATTCAAAAGGACAAGGCGGGAGAGCCTCTGGGTTGGTGGCTGTGTGGAGATTGGAGGAGAGGGGTCCCCTCAGAGAGAGCATGGAATCTCTACGCCCTTTCCTCACGCCTTGTCCTATGCATCTCTCCCATCTGACTGTTCCTAAGTGGTGTCCTTCTATAATTAACTGGTAATCTAGTAATTAAATGTTTCTCTCATTTCTGTAAGCTGCTCTAGCAAATTAATCAAACCCAAGGAGTGTGTGTGGGAACCTCTGATGTACAGCCCATCAGTCATAAATGCAAGTGACAACCTGGACTTGTGATTGGTGTCTGAAGTGGGGTAGGGGTTGGGGAGAAGTCCTGTGGGACTTAAGCCTTAATGTGTGGAATCTAACGCTACTTCCGGGCATATAGTGTTGGAATAGAGTTGACTTGCAGGACACTCGGCTAGTGGCCAAAAGTTGATTGATGTGAGGGGAGAAAAGCCCACACATTAGAATTGATGTTCAGAAAGCTTTAGAAGAAAATATTTCAGACTTTTGCCATAAGAATAGCATGAGCTGAAGTTTTTCATAGATGTTTTTGGTCTTATCTATTTTAATTCTCCTTAGTGTTTGGGAAGAATTATCCCATTTACAGATGAGAATACTGAGGCTCAAAGACATTGTGTAAATTACCTACAATTATGCAGCTAGCAAGAGGTGGTCAAGACCCCAGTGCCAGCACTATTTTGACTGTACCAATGATCCAGTTTGTCAAGTGCCTGATGCTTTATTCAATTTAAATCATTCATGTCGTAAACAATTACTGAGTTCATATTTATGTGCTGTGTTTTGAAAGTGCAAAGCACTGAGTTAAAGTTATTTATTTAGTTTTAAAATTAAGATGATACCTAGGTTATCTTTTAAGAAAGGTTTGCGGAAGATTCTTGCATAGATTACTTAGAAAGATGAGAGGACGTCACTTTACTGATGGGAAATAATGTTCCATCAGGATGGCACATCTCATTAAGCATCAATGAGATGCTGAGTTTTGGTTCTTAGAGCATGGGGTTGTGTCTCCGGAGATAATTTGCAATAACAACTATGCATTTGTGGCTCTATTTACCTGTGTTGAAGAATTCCACTTCAAATACAGGCTGTACTTAGGGAGCAGTACCCTAGGATTGGTAATTGCCACGGTCTTCTTTAGGCATCATATCAGAGAATGTCCTTTCTGATTTTATTGGGAGTTAATCTATTCTTATTGTAACCATTTTAGTTGAGGAAGTTTTAATTTTAGGTCTAGATTTTAAAAAAAATGTTTGTACGTATGTATGTTCTAACTCATTCGATCTAAATTGGAGCGTAATTTGCAAAGTGAAAATCAGCTCATATTCCTTCTGCAGATTATGAATGAACATGAAGAGGAAGGTGAAATTGTAGAAGAGAATCACAGAATGACAGGACTACAAGTGATTGCAGTGGCCAATGTGCCATTTTACAGATGGGGAAACTGTGGCCCAGAAATCTTAAGTCACATGTCTAAGGTTACACAACTACTGCCCCGGTGGCAAAGCTCGGGTCTTTCAAACTCAGGTCTTACGTTCCCAAGGCCTGCATTATTTCCATGTCCACAGTCTGATAAGCATCAAATGAGAGCCTGGGATAGTTTACTTTCAAGATCGCTTTCAACTCAAAGAGTCTTTTGTTATTTTATTCTTCTTTTTTAAATGGCCATGCCCTGAAGCATATGGGATCTTAGTTTCTTGACCAGGGATCAAACCCATGCCCTCTGCATTGCAAGACTGGAGTCCTGAACACTGGACTGCTAAGGAAGTCCCTATTTTATTCTGTTTAGAATTTTATTAGTCCTACAAACACTAATATTTGAAGTATTTTATGCTATTCTCCCTGCATAAAGAAATATTTCAAATTAAAAACGAGTTTCTAAAAAGTTGATTGTAGGCCAATTTAATGAGAATCACTACTACCTTTGAATTCATATACATGTTTTAGTTAAACAGAACAATCTTGTCGTGACTATTGGCATTTATAGGATCAGTGGTTGTTCTTCTACCACCTGTTTCAATAAAGACCCATGATTCCCCTGTCATGTTGGAAACGTTCATCTGCAGTGACTCAACACAACTGCACCTAAAAAAATAAATTGATATTCAGATTTCTCAAGACGCAAAATCAGCCCAAAAAAGTAAAAAATAGATGTGCTTTAAAATGGAAAATGTGCACTGCCAAAAAACAAAATACACATATTCAAAATTTGAAAGCTCTATGATAAGATTATATCAAGTAATGTTTTCCATTTAGAAATAAAAAAAATTTTACTTTTTCCTGGATGGTGATACAAATCATTTTTATTTCCGTCAAATCCACTGTAGCCTCTGACTCAACAGCTATTTTCCTCTATGTCTCTAGCATCTATATGAGAATTACCTGGTTCTGCTAATTAAAAATGCAGACTTCTGCTTCTCTCCCAGGCCTCTTTTCTAGTTGGCACCCAGGGACTTTGCACTTTAATACACTCTCTTCCCCACTCCCAGGACGATTCTTACGTGCACTAAGTTTGTAGCACTGGCCTAGAAGACAGTTTAATAACCTTAGTTTAACCATCACTGACCATGCCAGGTTCCTGCATTCTCTGATGATGATAATGTAATGCCTACTAAGCTCCTGCTTTAAACCCCTTGTAGCTACAGCTTTCCAGCTCCTACTTACAGGCTAATCCCCACCTGGTATCTTGGATCAGCCTTGTACTTATTCAAGGAGAATCTCAAAACCCATAAGTCAGTGGTCCAGGGTTCAGCAATGAGGGTGATGATGCTGTGATATTGATAAATATCTTGATATTTATTGATTGATATTTATTTATATCAAATAAATAAAGATACTGATAAATGTCTATTCTGGCCCCTCCCTCTCTTTCTCTGTCTTGGTAGCTCCAGGGAAGGTGGAGGGTGCATACTGCGCTGCGGGATCCCCCTCACCTCTAGGAGGCCCATTTCTCACTAGTTAGCTGGTTTATCCCACAAAACTTACCAGACAGCCTTCAACTTCACCCTTCTCTTTCCCTCTCTCCCCTAGGTCCACACAAAGGGGCTGGTTGGGTAGGATTTGAGACTTGAGGAATATTTACATCCATGTTTTGATGGAAGAGTGAAATATTATTATTCATTTTTATCCAAAACAGACTGCTTCGGGTCTTTGCACAGGTCTTAGAACTATCACTAAGTTTTAATTACACTCTTCTCTGCAGTCTGATTGCCACTCAATTTAACATATCTCATTGACAAGTCGTTACCTGTAGGTTATGCCTCACCTACATCTCAGACCAGAACTCCTCTGATGTTTGTCTCATGCTTTAAAGAAAGTATGGTAGACACCAGAGGCCTCAAATCCAGTTCTTCCTGGGCTAGGGAAAGAACCAGAGGAGGGCAGGCCTTCATCTTCATCTCTAGCTGATTCTTCAAACTGTTTCTTCCTTTAGTACCAAACGTCTCATATAGTCACCTGTCTTTCTCAGCTCAGAATTTCTGGGACAGGGAGCACACTTTTATCTGTGACCTGTCCGTATGCTCTGTTATGCCTAGAAATGTGAAAAGAAAGAGGACCTTGACCAGAAAAAAAGGTAATCTTCCTCCCAGAGGATAACACAAAACGTTTTTTTGTCTTTCCATCAAGCTCTCTTTCAGCCTTGAAAGGTTTGTTTGTTCAGTCAGTAAGTCATGTCTGACTCTTTGCAACCCCATGGACTGCAGCACGCCAGACTTCCCTGTTCACTATCTCCCTGAGTTTGCTCAAACTCATGTCCATTGAGTCGGTGATGACATCCAACCATCTCATCTTCGATCGCTCACTTCTCCTCCTCCTCTATTTGTAACCTCTGGTTCCAGCTCCCATATGGTGGTGACCTAGACAAGCACTATGGAGATCTTGCGAGGGTTACAGAGGATCTTGGGATTAAAAATTGCTTAAAATTTTTTTTGAATATATCGTCTTAGTAACAGGTTGTCTTCTGGATTTTGCAGAATAAAACCCTTGTAAGCCAAACAATCATTCTTTTTTTTACTTTTCATTATTTTTTTAAAATTTATTTTATTTTTTTAATTTTTATAAGGAAAAATAACTTTAATGCCTAATTATCCTAAAGTGCTGTTTTGGCAGGGATGACTAGCCAAAAATTCATGCTCCTTCCAAGATGACGAGTAACTGCTGGCAAGCAGTGGTCCAGCCAGATCCTGCAAGTCTCTGCTCCTAGTGCATGTGGCAGGAACCACGTAACTAGTCTTCATCAAAAGATCTTGAGCAGAAGTGTTGTGTGTCACCTCTGGCTGAGCTGGTAAAGTTCCAGATAGGTGGATTTTCATCTCTCTCGTTGTCATCTGACTGCATGCAGAGGATCTGATCGAGATGACAAGGTAGAGTGCAGGAAAGAAGAAACCTGAATCTCGAATCACTGTCTTAGTAGACAGCTGCCCAGAAGAGCTGCTTGACCAGGAACATTCACTTCAAATCAGTGTGAGTGAGGAATAAACTTTTATTTTGTACTACATTACTGAGACCTGTGGGATTGTTTGTTATAGCTGCTAGGGTCAATTACCCTGACTTATACAACCATCAACCACAAAAGGGGGTGAAAGGGGACAAGACCTGTTGGTCACATATGTAAGAACAACACACGTAACTAGAAACCTAGGTATCTAGACGTGCACACTTCACACGGAGAATCATCTTGCCCAAAAACACAGTGAAAAAAGTGAAAGTGTTGGTTGCTCAGACATGTCCACCTCTTGTGTGACCCCATGGACTGCAGCCCGCCAGGCTCCTCTGTCCATGGAATTCTCCAGGCAAGAGTACTAGAGTGGATAGCCATTCCCTTTTCCAGGGGATCTTCCTGACCCAGAGAGCAAACCCGGGTCTCCTGCATTGCAGGCAGATTCTTTACTATCTGAGTCATGAGGGAAGCCAAAAAAAAAAAAAACAGTACTCAAAACTAATACTTCCCAAGCTGCACTGTGCTGGCCAAGCGGGAGGTTCAGAGACACATCAGAGTTCCTTAAGTCTCTGTGGCAGCCCACAGTCCCTGCCAAACAGAGGCACTGGATAAGTGTTTGTTACATTGGATAGTTTGAGAGTCAGAGTTGAAACAAGATACAACACAAGAAAAGCGTCCTAACAGGGCTATGGGAACAGATGACAGAAGAACTAACTTTGCTTACATATGAAGTGAAGTGAAGTCACTCAGTCGTGTCCGACTCTTTGCGATCCCATGGACTACCCAGCTCTTCTGTCCATGGAATTCTCCAGGCAAGAATACTGGAGTGGGTTGCATTTCCTTCTCCAGGGGATCTTCCTGACCCAGGGATCGAACCCAGGTCTCCTGCATTGCAGGCAGACGCTTTACCATCTGAGCTACCAGGGAAGCCTTGCTTACATAGAGTCTATGTCAGTTGTTAGTGGAGAAAAAGCCACAGTTTCTAGATGTCTCTTACAGAACAATCACAAAGACCGCACTGGGGGCCTTTCAGCTCTTAGGCAGAAAGGAAGATCACAGCTTGGGTCTCACTCCCTGTCATTGCTGCTCTGGAAACTCCCAGGACTCTGGACTCTTCCTTTCATGGTCCCTTCCACCCAGGTCACCAATTGCTCCGGATCCTGAACACTCATCTCCAGTCCTTTATGAGAGGGCGGCATTGTGGCTCCAAGGAACAAGGGAGAGGAAACAAGCGCCTCTTTCTCCAGAGGAGAGTCATCTCACCACTTTCCCTTCTGCTCACACATTTCAAGTTCAAATTCTTTGGGGGGCAGGCACTTGGCATGGCCCTGTGGGCTCTCCAGTTTTCACAGGGGGGCTGGGCATGAAAGTATTAGGGGCAGTTTGTGTTTCAAACATATTTTGATATTCTTAAAAATGTTTCATGATCTTTAAAACAAAAAGGTGAACCCAAAGTATTCTGTAAAATTGGGGTTGGGGTGGATCAGAGGGTTTATTTCTCAGGCAGCTTCCTGACTATGTCTCGCCAGTGGAGCGGGTCACACTACTAAGTTCTGCCCCTGGAGGGCACCAGAGACTGCTTTCTGAAGAAAATGGTGCTTTGACGCAAACCAGATGGGCTCTATGGCAGCAATCAGCTGTGTGACCAGTGGACAGAGTCAGTATCTGGCCTGCCTTGGAAGCCTTGCCACAGGCATAGCCTGCAGAATTCTGCATGGCAGGCGGATGATAGCTGGCGACGGGGATGATGACAGGACCTAAAAGCTTGAGATCCAATTCCAACTCTGCTGTCAGCTGTGTGGCTTTTCAAAATTCATTTAACTTCTCTGGGTTTTAGCCCCCCTATGTAAAAAGATGGGGTTAAAGGAGCTGACCCTAAAGGTGTCTTCCAGCTTAATAAAATTTCTCTAAATAATAAAGAAAACGGGAAATGATAGAACAGCATGGATTCGTATTTCCTGGAACCTTTGAAAGTGTCCCTGTCCTGGGCACAGACCTTAGCATGACCAGGAGCAAGGATGGCAGGAGAGTGGGGATGGCAGTGATATCAGAGTTGTGAATAACCAGGGAGGAGAATGAGGCTCAGAGGTAAACTGGAGGTGGAAATCTCACAGGGTCTCCCTAATCCATGATCCTAGCCAACGCTAGTAGAATCTGGAGAAAGATGGGGTAACCTTTTCCTGTAACCACACTGAGTAGTCTTGCTGTGTGTGAAATAGCAACTGGGAGCACAGCATAACCCAGACCTACTCAGGAATGTCAGATACCACTCACAAGCTCCACTGAAGCATGGGTGGTCATCTCAATATTATTCTCAGGCACAGATGAGCTTTCCCTGAGAATTCATTTCCATTCCCAAGTCATGCGTGATATTTTGGTTCGCACCAGCTCATTGGGGTAGGGAGATGAAACGTGTGCATGTAACATCATTCCTGAATAAATGAATGAAGGAGTCAATGACTAAGACAGAGCGAGCCCTGAAGGGAAGAGTCTTGGCTGTGACGGGAGTGAAGTTGATTCTGATTCAGTCACAGCTTTGCAGAGCATTAGTCTCTCGCTCCTGAGCAGAGAGAACACCGTGGCTGGTCAATGGGTCCAGTCCACTGTCCCAACTGGTGCTTGTATGTAGGTTAAACTCAGAGATTGGGGGGTCACAAAAGATCCTAAAGAGGCTCTGTGAGGAGTGGGGAAAGAGGGGTCTCCTGTGCTGTGAATGTCAGAGGCAGAGATCAAGGAAGCCCGAGATGTTATGAATGCCGGGAGAACAACACTGTCATTCTGCTGGGGGCAGCATTGGACATTTCACTCCTCGTCTTGCAGTGATGCCATGCGGGACACGGATCAGTGAAGCTGAGCAGAATTATGGGGAAGAAGATTGCTTAGAGGCGGGTGTCAGGGTTGGGGCATCCAGGGAAGCCTTTCTGAGTGAGCACTGACCCCCAGGTTACAGTGTTCATCACTCCTCCTGAGGAGCCCTAATGAAGGCAAAGAAGCAAGTCTTCAGCCTCAGCTTTGCAGAAGTGCGTCTTTCCAGAAACCCCTCCCATCAAAGGAACTGCAGGCAGATAGGCTTACAGAGGAGTAGGGGTATGGGTGTCAAGGACTGGAGAGAAGGAATGCACAGAAGGTATGCGGTATGAACAGAGGGCTTGCCTTTTAGACCTGGCTTCTGGAGAAGGAAATGGCAACCCACTGCAGTATTCTTGCCTGGAGAATCCCATGGACGGATTCTCCATGTAGCCTGGCAGGCTACAGTCCACGGGGTCCCAAAGAGTCGGACACGACTCAGCCACTTCACTTCACTTCACTTCTGCCTACAGAAAGAATGAAGAAGAGAGCCAAAGCAAAAACAACACCCAGCTGTGGATGTGACTGGTGAAAGAAGGAAAGTCTGATGCTGTAAAGAGCATTATTGCACAGGAACCTGGAATGTTAGGTCTATGAATCAAGGCAAATTGGAAGTGGTCAAACAGGAGATGGCAAGAGTGAACGTCAACATTTTAGGAATCAGAGAACTAAAATGAACTGGAATGGGTGAATTTAACTCAGATGAACATTATATCTACCACTGTGGGCAAAAATCCCTTAGAAGAAATGGAGTAGCCATCATGGTCAACAAAAGAGTCCGAAATGCAGTACTTGGATGCAATCTCAAAAACAACAGAATGATCCCTGTTTGTTTCCAAGGCAAACCATTCAATATCACAATAATCCAAGGCTATGCCCTGACCAGTAATGCTGACGAAGCTGAAGTTGAATGGTTCTATGAAGACCTACAAGACCTTCTAGAACTAATACCCAAAAAAGATGTCCTTTTCATTATAGGGGACTGGAATGCAAAAGTAGGAAGTCAAGAAACACCTTTGGCCTTGGACTACAGAATGAAGCAGAGCAAAGGCTAATAGAGTTTTGCCAAGAGAACACATTGGTCATAGCAAACACCCTCGTCCAACAACACAAGAGAAGACTCTACACATGGACATCAGCAGATGGTCAACACCGAAATCGGATTGATTATATTCTTTGCAGTCAAAGATGGAGAAGCTCTATACAGTTAGCAAAAACAAGACTGGGAGCTGACTGTGGCTCAGATCATCAACTCCTTATTGCCAAATTCGGACTTAAATTGAAGAAAGTAGGGAAAACCACCAGACCATTCAGGTATGACCTAAATCAAATCCTTTACGATTATACAGTAGGAGTGAGAAATAGATTTCAAGGGATTAGATCTGATAGACAGAGTGCCTGATGAACTATGGATGGAGGTTCATGACATTGTACAGGAGACAGGGATCAAGACCATCCCCAAGAAAAAGAAATGCAAAAAGGCAAAATGGTTGTCTGAGGAGGCCTTAGAAATAGCTGTGAAAAGAAGAGAAACAAAAGGTAAAGGAGAAAAGGAAAGATATACCCATTTGAATGCAGAGTTCCAAAGAATAGCAAGGAGATATAAGAAAGCCTTCCTCAGTGATCAGTGCAAAGAAATGGAGGATAACAATAGAATCAGAAAGACCAGAGATCTCTTCAAGAAAATTAGAGATACCAAGTGAACAGTTCATGCAAAGATGGGGTTAATAAAGGACAGAAATGGACCTAACAAAAGCAGAAGATATTAAGAAGAGGTGGCAAGAATACACAGAAGAACTATACAAAAAAGATCTTCAGGACCCAGATGATCATGATGGTGTGATCACTCACCTAGAGCCAGACATCCTGGAATGTGAAGTCAAGTGGGCCTTAGTAAGCATCACTACAAACAAAGCTAGTGGAGGTGATAGAATTCCAGCTGAGCTATTTCAAATCTTAAAAATGATGCTGTGAAAATGCTGCACTCAATATGCCAGCAAATTTGGAAAACTCAGCAGTGGCCTCAGGACTGGAAAAGGTCAGTTTTCATTCCAATTCCAAAGAAAGGCAATGCCAAAGAATGCTCAAACTACCGCACAATTGCACTCATCTCACACGTTAGCAAAGTAACATTCAAAATTCTCCAAGCCAGGCTTCAACAGTATGTGAACCATGAACTTTCAGATATTCAAGCTGGATTTAAAAAAGGCAGAGGAACAAGAGATCAAATTGCCAACATCCGTTGGATTATTGAAAAAGCAAGAGAATTCCAGAAAAATATCTATTTCTGCTTTATTGACTATGACCAAGCTTTTGACTGTGTGATCACCACAAACTGTGGAAAATTCTTCAAGAGATGGGAATACCAGACCACCTGACCTCCCTCTTGAGACACCTGTATGCAGATTAGGAAGCGACAGTTAGAACTGGGCATGGAACAACAGACTGGTTCCAAATCGGGAAAGGAGTACGTCAAGGCTGTATATTGTTACCCTGCTTATTTAACTTATATGCAGAATACATCACGAGAAATGGTGGGCTGGAAGAAGCACAAGCTGGAATCAAGATTGCTGGGAGAAATATCAATAACCTCAGATATGATGACACCACCCTTACGGCAGAAAGCAAAGAAGAACTAAAGAGCTTCTTGATGAAAGTGAAAGAGGAGAGTGAAAAAGTTGGCTTAAAGCTCAACATCCAGAAAACTAAGATCATGGCATTTGGTCCCATCACTTCATGGCAAATAGATGGGGAAAAGTGAGAGACTTTATTTGAGGGGCTCCAAAATCACTGCAGATGGTGACTGCAGCCATGAAATTAAAATATGCTTACTTCTTGGAAGAAAAGTTATGACCAACCTAGACAGGATATTAAAAAACAGAGACGTTACTTTGCCAACAAAGATCGGTCTGGTCAAGCTATGGTTTTTCCAGTAGTCATGTATGGATGTGAGAGTTGGACTATACAGAAAGCTAAGTGCCGAAGAATTGATGCTGTTGAACTGTGGTGTTGGAGAAGACTCTTGAGAGTCTCTTGACAGCAAGGAGAGTCAACCAGTCCATCCTAAAGGAAATCAGTCCTGAATATTCATTGGAAGGACTGATGTTGAAGCTGAGGCTCCAATACTTTGGCCACATGAGGCAAAGAACTGATTCATTTGAAAAGACCCTGATGCTGGGAAAGATTGAAGGCAGGCGCAGAAGGGGATGACAGAGGATGAGATGGTTGGATGGCATCGCTGACTCGAAGGTCATGAGTTTGAGTACAGTCCAGGAGTTGGTGATGGACAGGGAGGCCTGGCGTGCTGCAGTCCATGGTGTTGCAAAGAGTCAGACACAACTGGGCGACTGAACTGAAAACTCTGCCTACCTGCTGTTGGAAAAATCCGATATCGTCCCTGAGTGATTGTTAGTTTTCTTATTTGCACAATGGGAACCATACTCACACTTCTCTCAGAACGTTGTCATGATCATTAGATGAGAGAATACCAGCAAAAGAGCTTAGGAAAACTGTAATACACGGTATGAAAATAAACTTTATCATGAATGACAGAGGGTGCGTGTGTGTGTGCGCATGCGCAGCCAGAGCTCCAGGATTATTTCTATTCCTGCTTGGTGGGTTTTTGAAGATCCTACAGGTTTGCCAGAACCACTTCTATTGGGTGACTGCAGGTGGTGGCTAATTAAGTTTTTGAATGGGCTCAAGAGCATTCTGTATGTGGCCTGAATCCTTGCATTGCCACCTGAAATCATTTTTTGTTGTAGGTTGGAAGGAAATCTGGGGGGTACCTGCAAATTTTCTTCTAGTTCTCTGCATAGGAGATCTGCTCCTATTTGGCCATGGTAACCCACGACTGATTTGACAGCTAGCAGTACTGACTACAAAACATTGTTTCGTAACTCACTGGGTCATGCATTCATTTCTGGGTGTGTCAAGAAATCCCATATCACATGGTTGTACATCCAGGCAATTTAGACATGCACAGGTTTGAACACAGGGCCTGAGAAGAGAACTCCTTGGGGACAGACAATGCAGCATAGTCCCAATACATGTCTCTGAGAGGCCGCATGGACCCTCTTGTCTCCATGTACCACCAGCACCACTGTGGTGTGCATCCGATCACAATAACACGTTTTTTTAAAACAAATTAAAAAATATATCTATTTGAGTGCATTGGGTCTTCGTTGCGGCATGCTGGATGCTTAGTTGTGGCATGTGAACTCAGCTGCAGCATGTGAGATCTAGTTCCCTGACCAGGACTGGGGCCCCTGCATTGGGAGCTCCGGGTCTTAGCCACTGGACCATCAGGGAAGTCCAAATGACAAATACTGAGAGTTTACAATGTGTCCAAAATCCTAAGTACTTTTAACGAATGATCTCATTCCTTGTTTGTTTAATCGTGGGGAAATATATATAAAACTTGGAGTAGAAAATGGCAACTTTCCTACTCCAGGCTTCAATATTCTTGCCTGGAAAATCATATGGACTGAGGAGCCTGACGGGCTACAGTGCATGGGGTTGCAAAGAGCCTGACACAGCTGAGCTACTGAGCATGCACACATTCATACATAATACTCATTATTTTAACCATTTTTAAAGTGTGTAATTCAGTGGAATTGTACAATTCAGTGGTATTAAGTATGTTCTAAATGTTGTGTAACCATCATCACTGCCCATCTCCAGAAATTTTTCATTATCTCAAACAGAAACTCTATTCCCAATAACTCCTCATCACCTCTCTCTTTCCAGGCTTCCCTGGTGGCTCAGATGGTAAAGCATCTGCCTGCAATATGGGAGACCTGGGTTTGATACCTGGGTTGGGAAGATCCCCTGGAGGAAGGCATGGAAACCCACTCCAGTATTCTTGCCTGGAGAATCCCCACAGACAGAGGAGCCTGGCAATCTCTATTCTACTTTCTCTCTCTATGAAATCGTCTATGTATCTCATGTAAGTGGAATAGTACAATATCTGTCCTTTTGTGACTGGCTTATTTCACTTAGCATAATTCTTTAAAGTTCACGCTTACTATAGTATGTGTCAGAATTTCATTCTTTTTTTTTTTTTTTTGACAAGAAAGTAGGATTTATTGGTGGGTGCAAATAAGGAGGGGACAAGACAAGGCTTTCATAAATGTGGGGCCTGCCATTCGACCAGGGGGCCACAATTAGGGCATATTTGACTCCACAGCCATCCAGGATGAGCCACTTTCCTGCCACTATGTTTTCAAATTCACCAGCATTAAACTTAGTAAATCCTCACTTCTTAGAGACATGGATCTTCTGGTGGCCCGGGAACTTGAACTTGGCCCTGTTAGGGCCTCAGTCACATGCTCCTTGTTTTGTAGCTTGGTACAGATGGACATTATGACTTGCTCAATGCGAACCCTGGCTACTGTGCCCAGGGGCTTTCCAAAGGCACTGCACACACCTATCTGGAGCCTAGACTGGGGACAGCATGCCAGTCATGAATGTCCACTGGGAAGGGCTGACTCCAGGCCTCCTTAGGGCAACACACAGAGGCCACAGGCTGCATACACTACCAAGGAGGCTGCTGTTTGCAGACACTGCACACCAGGACCCCACAGGGAAAAGAGCAGAATTTCATTCCTTTTCAAAGCAGAAAGATATTCCACTGTATGTACATATTATGTTTTATTGATTTGTTCATCTGTTAATGGACATCTGGGTTGTTTCCACATTTGGGCTTTTGTGAATGATACTCTTTAAAACTTTTTTAATGGAAGATGCCAAACATATGCAAAAGCAGACCAAAAGAATGTGATAAACTCCCATGTACAATAATTATCATGGGCTTCACTGGTGGCTTAGTGGTAAAGAATCCACCTGCCATTGCAGGAGACATGGGTTTGATTAGTCAGGAAGATTCCCTGGAGACTGAATTGGCAACTGACTCCAGTGTTCTTGCCTGGGAAATCCCATAGACAGAGAAGCCTGGTGGGCTACAGTCCATAGGGTCACACAAGGATCAGATACAACTTAGGGACTAAACAACAACTCTAATTATCAACTCATGACCAGTCTTGTTTCGTTTATATCCATACATAATTCTCCATCCCATATTATTTTGAAGACCATCTCAAATATCATAAATGTTACTGTTGTTTACATTTTACAAATGGAAAGACACAGAGAGGTTAATTGTGTTACCAAGGTTACAGAGCTCCGAAGAGATGCAGCCAGGATTTAATTCAGGCAGTGTGATGGCTGAGCCTGTACTTGTGTCTTTGCTACACCTGTGTGTGTGTTTGCATAAACACACACACATGCATCAGGTCAACTCTGGGAATGTTGGAAAAGTGCATTTGGAAAAGTTTGTCTCTTCCTACATTTTCCCTAAACTTGGATGTTGCCTGGAATCTGGAATAGATAGGCATGAGTTTGAGGTCTGAGGTCTTAGTTACAAGTAGAGTTGGTGATCCCCAACCTCCAGAGTTGCTGTGAGGATTAAGTGAGATAAAGTCAGTGAAAGTGCCAGGCACTTCCTAGCATGTGGCAGGAGATCATTACGTGTGATTTCACATCCTCTCCTCGGGCGCGGGGGTGTGGTGGGGGCAGGCCTACCTTCCCCCCACAGAAGCAAATGTCAAGAAAACATGCTCTATCAGAGTATGACTCTCAGAGGTCAATGTGTAATCACTGCTGGGGGATTTGTGTTGCAAAATAAGGGATTTTATCCTTTGGTCTTGTGCAGGCTGTGGGTGAGTGCAGAACAGAGGTGTTGCGATACCTTCTGGCCCCTGAAATTACGGATGTATGTGTATCCATGTGTGTGCACAAGTGTGTAAGACAGGCTGGTAGGTAAGTTCAGGCTTCATTCTCTGCCCAGAGCATCAATCGCTTTCTTTTCTGTAAAGAATTGTGTTCAAAACAAGCAACTATTTTCTCTATCTCCGTTTGCTCTTACTGGCTAAAACAGGAAGCAAAGCCCTGTTTTGGGACCCTTGTCATTTTCTAGTCCAAGGACACAAAGCTACAGGCTAGAGGTCTGAGTTCAGACAGGTCTTGGCAAGTGCTGCTCATCTCATTCTAAATTTCTATAGCCAGGCCCCTTGAGTTAATTTGGGAAGGGCCTGCAGAGCTCAGTGGACAACTGAGCAGGACTCACTGACGTACAACAAAGAAGTCTCAGGTAATCTTATAATGCCCCTGCAGAGGAGGCCTGGGAGGTGGGGCACTGCAACCTTCAGTGTATTAAGTGACAGTTAGCAAGAGTCTGATTCGCTCTTTCCTCTTCCTGGAATGCCTCTTTCTGATCTTGCCCATGGAAGTAATATTGGGTTGGCCAAAAAGGTTGTTCAGGTTTTTCTGTAACATCTTATTGAAAAAAAACCCAAAAGAACATTTTGGCCAACGCAATATAATCCTTTAATGCCAAGCTCAAATACCACCTCCTCCACAAAGGTTTTCCTACATCACCACCCACTGCCACCCACTCCCACTGCCATACAGAGTAATTTCTCTCACTCTGAACCCTTATGGCATCATTTTTGTACCCTTTGAGGCATTTTTGCTGCTTTATCTCTGTATTATCTGAATCCTAGTATTAACTCTGATAGATCAAAGTGAGTTCCTTGAGAAGAGGAATCATTTCATCTATTCCTTTTACTGTTCAGACCTCTTCATAGGCACATAATTAGCAACCAATAAATATCTGTGGAATAAATATTTCATGACAGTGACACATAGTAGGCATCCAGCAAATGCATACTGAGTACAATGACATCCCTCTCCCACGACTGGAATTTATAAGAGACTTTTTACCCTACCCTTGATATTTAGATGGAAACCAATTCCACACAACCCTTTGAGTTCTAAAATCTGTCAAAACTTCAATGGAAATAACCATAAAACTTGCCTTGAGGTAGCATGTGAGATGGTCTCAAGGTGTTACAAATATTCTAATATTTCAAAATGTGTCATTGTCTTTATGTGTATAATATCCCAACTGTCTCCAGAAGAACGTGAAGTGTCACAAAGTATAGTGCGTGTGTGATGATTTAAGATCAAACCAATCAATATTTGGTTATCAGATATTTCCTGCTTATCAGCAGAATGATCACTGATATTCCTAACAGTGACTCTGCAGCTCCACAAGAAACCAAAACACCTTGCTTAAAGATACAATGGCTCCAGAAACAAGCTTTTAAAAGGCTACTTACACCACTTAAAAATACACAATTCTGCGGTACTAATCACACTCATATTGTGGTACAACCATCACCACTATCCATCTCCAGAATTTTTTCATCATTCCAAACAGAAACTCAGTCCCCAGTAAACTATAACTCCCTATTCTCCCCACCCTTCTGTCCCTGGTAATCTCCATTATACTTTCTGTCCCCATGGATTTGGCTATTCTAGGATCCCCATACAATGGAACCCCACACTATTTGTCCTTTTGTGATTGGTGTACTTAGCATCATGTAGTCAGGTTCACCCATGTTGAACATGCCTCAATTTCATTCTTTTTAAGGCTGAATAATATTCCATTGCTTCTTCGGTGGTTCAGAAGGTAAAGAATCTGCCTGTAACTCAGGACATATGGGTTTGACCCCTGGGTCAGGAAGATCCCCTGGAGGAGGAAATGGCAATCCACTCTAGTATTCTTATCTGGACAATCAATATTTCTCCAGGCAAGAATACTGGTGTGGGTTGCCATTTCCTCCTCCAGGGGATCTTCCTGACCCAGGGGTCAAACCCCTGTTTCCTGCTTCTCCGGCCTTGGCTGGTGGATTCTTCACCACAGAGCCACCTGGGAAGCACAGAACACTTTTATTTATTTATTTGGCTGTGCTGGGTCTTAGTTGTGGCATGCAGGCTCTAGTTCCCTGATTAGGGATCAAACCCAGGCCCCCTGCATTGGGAGCGAAGAGTTTGAGCCACTTAGCTGGCAAGGAAGTCCCTTATTCTCATTCGTCAACCCTATATCCACGGTAACTTCCCACTAACCAGAAAATTTGAGTGATTAGAATACCCTATTCCACCATTAGGCTTAGCAAGGACCTTTCTTGGAACATGTGGTCATGGGCAATAGGCAGAGACAGGGAATGATGCCCCTGTCCCGGGAGTGGACATGGGCCACACGGAGGCGGATGATGGGGCCACAGTAGCGTATTAGTAATGTGCTCAGCATGTTCGTCCAGTCAGGTGTGCGTTAACAAATCCCACCCCTCCCGCCCTCACCTCAACTCTGTCGCTCCTCTAGCTGTTCGCCTGGGTTGCTTCTCCAAAAAGGTACGGACTTGAGGAACATTTGTTCTGAATTAAGCTTGGCTGCAATTAAAGTGTTATCATCTATATGGAGCTCAGATTACAGAGGCTGCCTTTGGCCAGTGAATGGTATTGCCCTGGCTGCTCAGAGAGGTGGAAAATTCTGAGGCCCCTCCAGCACTGTTTCAGGAAAAATGCTCTGAGTGGGGTGGAGAGGGGCCAGCTGGTGATGTCAAGGGATTTATAAAAGAGATTACAAGACCTTTTAAGGGAATGAGGCAGTTGCTAATGATGGAAAACTGCTAAAGCTGGATCTGGATACAGCCTGCACATTTAACTTGTTAGTTATCCTGAAATGCTTGTGCGTTTTAAAAAACGTAGTGCAACTCCCTTTGTGTGCATTTCAAAAGGCAGCATTAGCGTGTGGAGAGAACCTGTTATGTTAATCAGAGTCCGGGGGAACTGAAACTGAACTCACACACATGAAGCCCCAAGTGGGTGATACAGGACCTGGGAAGGAAAATTAAATGCCCAAATGGACCTGGGTGCACTGCACATCCATATTTTTCCTTCTTTCTTCCTTATTTTTTTAAAGCACACTAGTGGGGGCTCTGGAGGAAGCTTTATTTTTTAAGTAGCTACAAAGCTGCTTAAAAGATTTACACCTCCAGAGAGAGATCTGAAAATAAAATATTTACTTATATTGCATTTCCAAGTGTTTGCGTGGTCTTTTCACAACGCTTGTGTCATCCTTTCTGAAGAATGTGGCTTTTATAAGGAGGAACCAGGATCATTTACAGTGAGAGGGTAGATTTATTAATAGTTGAGTAGACAAGCTCCAACTTTAACAGTTGGGCTTACTTGGTGTTTTAAATAGATAACTAATGAAAAGTCATCCCAGATTTAGGGACAGAGACTTAAGTTTGGAGGGGTAAAAGTGAAGGCTCTAGAAATCAGTTTTCAGTGGAGCAGTTAAACTAAAGAAATTCTCTTTGCCATTATGGAGCTCTAAAACAAACCAATGAACAAACAAACAAATAAACAAAACAAAACTAATGGCCCATGTAAATAAGACTCAAACTGCCAGTCCAGGAGAAGGCCCAAAGCTAAAGTGGACTAGAAGCAAGAACTGGAAACCAGCATCTGGAAGCGAGCAGTGTGGAGGCACTTTGGGACCCACTATCCTAAGGCATAATTGGTTGCAGCTTTGTCTGTTTTCACCATTATTTATCTGTGCACAAGGAGAACGGCACAAGGCCTGGCTGGCCCACTCCTCGCGTGCTCTTATAATATGGAAAATCCAATCATCTAGCTTTAAGTGCCATTTTTCAATTGTAGCTTAAACAAAAGGGTCAGGAAACATATGTTGTTTTCTTTTACTTTTTTGGTGGGGGTGGGTAGGAGGGTAATCTCTCTGAATTAGCACCCTGGGTCATATCCCAGTTCAAACATTTCCCACGGAAGGCTGCCATCTCGGCCCCACATCGAAGCCCTCCTTTGCTGCCTCCAGATTGGCTGGTAGTCTTATCACCCTGTGCCCCAGTAAGAACTCTCCATCCTGCAAGCTTATCTCCTCACTGTCCGCTTTGCAGACACTTTGCAGATTAAGGTCTCTACAGACCCTGTTTCTGTGTCTTCTGCTCACCTCCTGCTCCGTTGTTTACTAAAATCCTTTCCCTTTTCCAAGCTGGATTGAAGCCTCACCTCTTTCTTCTTCTCCCTCCCATCCAATCTGGATGACTGGTCTTTCTTTTTAATTGAAGTACAGTTGGGCTTCCCTGGTGGGTCAGTTGGTAAAGAATCTGCCTGCAATTTGGGAGACCTGGGTTCAATCCCTGGGTTGGGGAGATCCCCTGGAGAAGGGAATGGCTATGCATTCCAGTATTCTGGCCTGGAGAATACAGTCCATGGGGTCACAAAGAATTGGACACAACTGAGCGACTTTCACTTTCATCTCACTTCACAGTTGATTTACAATGTCCTGCCAATCTCTGCTATACAGCAAAGTGACTCCGTTTTATAGATTCTTTTTAAAATATTATTTTCCTTTATAGCTTATCCCAGGAGACTGAATATAGTTCCCTGTGTTATACAGTAGAACCTTGTTGCTTATCCATCCTAAATGTAATAGTTTGTATCTACCAATCTGAAATTCCCAGCACATCTCTCTCCCTCCTCTACCTCCCTCCCCCTTGGCAATGACGAGTCTGATCTTGGTGTCTGTTTCCTTTTTAAAATAATTAATTTTTTGGTTGCACTGGCTCTTCTTTGCCATGTGGGTTTTCTCTAGTTGCAGTGAACCAGAACTACTCTGTTGTGGTGTGTGGGTTTCCCACTGCAGTGGCTTCTCTTATTGTGCAACATAGGCTCTTAGCACACGGGCTTTAGTAGTTGCCGCATGCAGGCCCTGGTTGCTCCATGGCATGTGGAATCCTCCTGGACCAGCAATCAAACCCATGTCCCTTGCATTGGCAGGCAGATTCCAATCCACTGTACCACCAGGAAAGTCCTGCGAATCTGCTTCTGTTTTGTAGATGGTTCATTAGTACCATATTTTAGATTCCATATGTAAGTGATATCATATGGTATTTGTCTTTCTCTTTGTGACTTACTTCACTTAGTATGATAATCTCCAGTTGCATCCATGTTGCTGCAAACGGCATTGTTTTGTACTTTTTTTATGGCTGAGTAGTACTCCATTCGGAGAAGGCAATGGCATCCCACTCCAGTACTCTTGCCTGGAAAATCCCATGGATGGAGGAGCCTGGTGGGCTGCAGTCCATGGGGTCATGAAGAGTCGGACACGACTGAGCAACTTCACTTTCATGCATTGGAGAAGGAAATGGCAACCCACTCCAGTGTTCTTGCCTGGAGAATCCCAGGGACGGGGGAGCCTGGTGGGCTGCCGTCTCTGGGGTCGCACAGAGTCGGACACGACTGAAGCGACTTAGCAGCAGCAGTACTCCATTATATACATGTACCATGTCATTTTTATCCATTCATCTGCTGATTGACATTTAGATTGTCTCCATGTTTTGGCTATCGTGAATAGCACTGCTATGAATATTGGGGGTGTATGGATCTTTTTGAATTATGGTTTTATCTGGATATATGCCCAGGAATGGGATTGCTGGGTCATATGGTAATTCTATTTTTAGTTTTTAAGGAACCCCCACACTGTTCTCCATAGTGGCCTCACCAACGTACATTCCCACCAACAGTGTAGGAGGGTACCATTTTCTCCACACCCTCTCCAGCATTTGTTATTCGTAGACTTTTTATTCTTTATTTGATAATAAGTTGAACTGGCACCCTTGGCAGTGAAAGCACGGAGTCCTAACCACCAGACCGCTAGGGCATTCCTGGTAGGCTTTTTGATCATGGCCATTCTGACAGGTGTGAGGTGATACCTCATTGTAGTTTTGATTTGCATTTCTCTAATAATCAGTCTCACCTCCTTCTTGAAGTTTTTCCTGACCATGCTGGTTCCAATGGGCTTTATTCCTCCTTTCCCTCCATGACACTTAGAAATGATGTCTCTCACTTTATACTTTGATCATACTTCAATTACTTTTTGCACTTAAAAGTGTATGTCACATTAAGGGTGTATATAACTCTCTTATAAATCCTGCTACCCCTGGGAAAGTATTATAGCAGAAATATTTGTTAAATATGATTGCCTTTAATCAAAAGGCTTTTTGACCAAAAACTGTTGCATCAATAACTATTTCTCACCTGAAATATTAGGCAGGGCCAAGAAACACAGCTATTAACTTGAAAAACAATATTTTGAATTGGAAGCTGGGAATGGCTACACCATCCAAGAAATATTCTTAGAAGAATGTACAAGAGAAAGGGAAACCCAACCATCTTTCTTCAACTCAAAATTCTTCAGACCTGGCTCCCTTCTCTAGATCTTTTAATTCCCCACAAGTGTTCCAAGAGAAAGGAGGTTGTGAAGCAGCCTGCGGGCCCTCTGAAAGTAGCTGTACCTTTCCATGCTATTTGCTTCCTGCCTTTCTGGCCCAGGGGCAGGTGGGAAAAGCGCTATGGAGGGAAGGTCACCAGCCACTGCCTCCCACTCAGCCTGCATTCCCCCTTTCTCTAATTTTGCCTGTACTCGTGAGCTGCTGAGGAAAGCTGGGAACCCAGAAAGCATTCCATCTGGAAGCTGATTAGAAAAAGTATTCAATTTATAAAAATATAACTTGCATGATTTTGTAGAAAAAGACTTACTCTGAAAAAATATTTATTAGTTGTGTTGGGTCTTCATTACTGCATGGGCTTTTCTCTAGTTGTGGTGAGTGGAGGCTCTCTAGTGCAGGAGCTTCTCGTTGCGATGGCTCCTCTTCCTGAGGAGCACAGGGTCTAGGGCTCGCAGGCTTCAGTACTTGTGGCTTCCAGGCGCTAAAACACAGGCTTAGTAGCTATGGAGCGGCACAAGGGCTTAGTTGCACTGTGGCACGTGCGATCTTCCCTGACCAGGGATTGAACCCGTGCCTCCTTCATTGGCAGGCAGATTCTTTACCACTGAGCCACCAGGGAAACTCCCCAAACTTACCTTTAAAATAGAAATAAATGACTCAATAAGAAATGTAGCTTACTCTTGTAATGGGGTACCCCTCATTACTTACCAGTGTGGGGAGTCAATTTCAATCACAAGGGGAAACACATGTACGCCAGCATCAAAATATGCAATACCTTTTAGAATAACCTTTTTTTACGGGACAAATGTCCTAAATTGTTGCTTATGACTTCCCAGTGGTCCAGTGGTTAAGAATCTGCCTTCTAAGGCAGGGGATGCAAGTTCGATCCCAGGATGCGGAACTAAGATCCCACATGCTGCGGGGTAAGCAAGCTCCCATGCACTGCAGCTACTATGCCCACAGGTGCAATGAAGACTCAGCGCAGCCCAAAGAAAATTGTTGCTTACAAAATAAAAGATCATAATAAACCAAACTTGGGTTAGAGACTATTAGTGATAGAGGATATTGTTGGGGGATGGCAGAGAAATCACTTAATATTTTTACTGACACCTTTTAAAACGGGCTAATGATTTCTAAATCTATGTGCCTATGGAGACACTGTCAAGTAAAAATGGTGCCATTAAAAAATAATCAGAGCTTTTTGGAGTTGAGTTGAGTTGAGTTGAGTTCAGTTGCTCAGTTGTGTCTGACTCTTTGCGACCCCATGAACCGCAGCACACCAGGCCTCCCTGTCCATCACCAACTCCCAGAGTTCACTCAGACTCATGTCCGTCGAGTCAGTGATGCCATCCAGCCATCTCATCCTCTGTCATCCCCTTCTCCTCCTGCCCCCAATCCCTCCCAGCACCAGGGTCTTTTCCAATGACTCAACTCTTCACATGAGGTGGCCAAAGTACTGGAGTTTCAGCTTTAGCATCATTCCTTCCAAAGAACACCCAGGGCTGATCTCCTTCAGAATGGACTGGTTGGATCTCCTTGCAGTCCAAGGGACTCTCAAGAGTCTTCTCCAACACCACAGTTCAAAAGCATCAATTCTTCAGCACTCAGCTTTCTTCACAGTCCAACTCTCACATCCATACATGACCACAGGAAAACCCATAGCCTTGACTAGACGAACCTTTGTTGGCAAAGTAATGTCTCTGCTTTTTAATATGCTATCTAGGTTGGTCGTAACTTTCCTTCCAAGGAGTAAGTGTGTTAGCTAATGGAAAGAAACCATTACATATTAACATTTAATATTATTATTTATAAGAAGATTTTATGAGTTCTGTTTGTGTATCTGAGCAGTACTGAGCAAGCTGACATACTCTTCATTCTTTCTTGGTTATAGCCATGAAAGGATTTTTAGGACTTACTGCTTTCTAACCTCCACCAGCTACTTCTCTCACTCAGCCCCAGTTTCCTCACCTCTAAAATGGGTACTGACAGTACCTACCTCATATATCAAGTGAGACAAAGCATAGGATGTACTTAGCACAGCAAAGCAGGTATTTTATGATCAAAACCTAATTTTCTCAGTTTTAAATGTGCTAAGAATAAAGTTTGCCATCAATTTATTTTAAATCCATATTTGTAAAGATTACTGAGTAGGAGATCTAGGCTTCCCTGGTGGCTCAGAGGGTAAACAATCTGCCTGCAATGTGGGAGACCCAGGTTCGACCTGTGGGTTGGGAAGATCCTCTGGAGAAGGAAATGGCAACCCACTCCAGTATTCTTGCCTGGAGAATCCCATAGACAAAGGAGCCCGGCGGGTTACAGTCTATAGGGTAGCAAGAAGTTAGACATGACTAAGTGACTTGACTTCACTTCTTCTTCAGCCTATAGTGATGACTAGGCAAATTAACCTCTCTGGGTTTCTATTCCTTTGGATTTATGAAGGAACTGGATTAGAAGATCTCTGAGTAGTTTCCATTTCTTAAGTCCCAAGTTAGGATTTTTTTCCAATTCATTTTTAAACAAAATTTTAATAAAATTTAACATAAGAAGCTTTGTATGCTTTAGCAATCTATTTTTCAATTAAATGTATATCAGATTAAAATTGTATTATGCAGTGTTTAAAATAGGAAAGGATATGAAAAATGATACATGTACCTATCATTCACTTTAAGAGATAAAAAAATTGGAAATACTGTGAGTGAAGTTCAATGGTATTTAAAGGTGCAAAAACAAGATCGAAATATCTGCTTAAAAAAAAATCACTTTGGATGTCCATTGCTTCTGAAAGAAGGGTGTTTTTGTGCCTGTGTGGCTCTGATGTTGTAGTAAGTGGAGGCCAAAGCAGAGGACAGACCCCTCCTTTTAGGAACATTTCATCTAACTGAAGCGAAGCAAATATAGCTTAGCAACAAAAAAACACCTAAATAAAACATGGACCCTGCATTTGATATGCATGTCATTTGCAGTAAGATTTTTACGGCAATCCAGGCTAATGGAAACACTCCTTGACAAAGGATTGGATTCAAATTTTGGCTTCTTTCCATTCTACGTGTGTGACCTTGGGCAAGTTATGTAATCCTCTCTGCCTCAGTTTCTTCATAAAATGGGGCTTACCTTAGGGTTGTTGTGAATATTACATGAGATAATACAGGCAAGGCTCTAACAACAATGCCTGACACATAAAGTTCAATGAATATTAGCTATTATTACTATCCAATTCCATAAATAATTATTGGATGTCTACTATGTAGCAGTCTCTGTACTAGATCCTGAAATATCTGTGGAGCTTAAGCTTTTTGTGTCTGGTGTACAAAGAATGTGTTACAGAGTTAGATACAAAATTCTGGTAAATGTAGCATTCCAGTGGGACCCAAGTTAATCTATTAAAATAGAGGCTTTGGAGTTCAGAAGACTTTTTATTTTATTTTTTTTTAAATTTTATTTTATTTTTAAACTTTACATAATTGTATTAGTTTTGCCAAATATCAAAATGAATCCACCACAGGTATACATGTGTTCCCCATCCTGAACCCTCCTCCCTCCTCCCTCCCCATACCATCCCTCTGGATCGTCCCAGTGCACTAGCCCCAAGCATCCAGTTTAAATTCAGGTGGGAATATGAGATGCAAAGGAAATAGTTACTTAAGGTCTTGCCTTTTAGTTGTTGAGTTCCTGTGCCAGGTTTTAGAGAGGGCATTACGATGCATATTAAAACCACGGTGACATTCAAAGAGTCACACATGCTTGATTAGACTTTCATGTCCTGTATTTATAAAAAGGTTAGTGGAGCATTTCCTCCATGCAAATTATTTTTGGTTCTTACTAATATTTATGAATATAATACAGTTTATACAGCAGAAGGTATATGATTAATTTGTTTTAGTCATCAGCTTTCTTTCATATAAGGAGATATCCCAGAAGAGGCTACATCTTGACCAGTAATTTCAGCAGGTAGGGATCAGGCAACATATAGGAAAGAGCAATTGTACTTCAGCACTATGGGGCAAAATAAGAAATAGATTTATGACAGTAATGCATTCTCTTATATAAATCTATCACAGAAATATTATAGGAAGACATGCCTCTTGGAAGTAATTTTATTGTGATGCTTTTGGGGCCTTGACTATACAACAATAGTGTCTCTATGTCAAGTTGTCCCTGGTGGATGTGTCCGCAAGATATTAGTAGGTTTAAATTGAATTCAGCAGAGTTGCTGACCATTGGCTCTCAGTGATCTCACGTTGGGCTAGCTTTGGCACCAGACTGTCTGGTTACTTTTGACTCGCCGGTAGTATTAAACCATGTTCCTCTACCCATGGGGTCTGATACATAATTGGTCACAAACTATCCCTTTGCCCTGCCCTTCCTTTGCACATTTTTGCATGGCAAAAAAACTCTTGGTGTAAAGGAGAAAAGTGAATGGGCCGCTTCTTAACAATAAGCAAATTGAACTGAAGCACTTTCTAAGATAGGAAGAGTAATAACAACTTGGAAGCCCATTTTGTCGACAACCAGCTTTAGGTTAAGAAAAATAGAAACGTTGTGGACTCTTTTGTCCTTAGTACGCTTCATCGGCCTATTCCATTTCCATGAGGCTTATGGTTTTAATATTAACACTAAAACCACCCCCAAAGGCATCCCCACAACCCTCCAATAATACAAGTCACAAAACAGCCCAAAGGAACGAACACAAAGCACCTGCGATCGTCCTCCATTTGGGTGCAGTCTTGATTCTCCAGAGAAAGGAAACTCTCAGAATTAATGTTCTGAATACACACGGGCCAGGACTTGGGCCTTCCTGGTAAAACATAAAAACAAAACAATAAACACCAGCCCCTCCCCCCTCCAAAAACAAAAACAGAAAACCCAAGGCGCCGCTGCTGCTAACTATTAGCAGCCTGGCTCAGATTCTGACTGTAAAAAACAAAAACAGGACTGAGCCTGCGTTCCTGGGACACCGGCTGTCCAGGGTCAGGGCGAAGTTCCAGGGGTCCGGCCCCAGTACGCGGGTAGAGCCGGGCGCCACGCTCCCGGGGACTTTCACCTGCTCGGCGGGCAGCGCGGGGGCGGGCCCGGCGGCGGGCGGAGCCTGGGCACCCTGCGGGAGGAGCCGGCCCGGGCCCGCCCCGCAGGAGGAGTCGCTCGCCGGCGGCTGATCCGGCGTCTCCGTGACAGGCACCCAGCTCCGCCGCCGCCGCTGCCGCCGCCTTTTCTTCCTCGTCCCGGGCTGTCCGCGCCTCTGTTCCCGGGCCAGCGCCGCGCCCAGTCCCAGCGCGGGCCGCGCGCCCACCGCTCCCCTCCCCCGGCCTGGGCGCCGCGCTGCCCGCTCCCACCGCCGCCCCCGCCGCCTTCCTCGCCGGCAGGAATTGCGCGGCCACAGCGCCGCTCGCGTCGCCCGCATCCGCGCAGCCCGGCCCTCGGCGTCTCTCCGAGTCCCGGCTTCCACGGCCGCCGCGCGGCCGGGGCGCCTCCAACCCGGCGACCCTCCGCTTGCGCCCCCTCCGCGCGCCGCCGCCCCCGGCTCCCGCCTCCCCTCCCCGCGGTCTCGCCAGCTCCTTCCTGCCACCGCCGCCTCTGGAGGAGCCGGTCCACCGCGGGTCACCATGCCCAGCAAAACCAAGTACAACCTTGTGGACGATGGTCACGACCTGCGGATCCCCTTGCACAACGAGGACGCCTTCCAGCACGGCATCTGCTTCGAGGCCAAGGTGAGGGGCCCCGGGGAAGGGACTGTCCCGGAGGGGGCATGTCTGAGCGGATGGGATGCGCAGCCATCCCGGACGCAGAGCTGGTGGGTTAGGCTGATTTGGGGGCCTTTCTGTTAGGGAGGATGACTCCCCTTCCCTGTATGGAATTCCGCGGGTTCCTGCCCAGAACTGCTAAAGAGTAACTGCAAAGTTTGAGCGGTATTGCTTCATCCCCCTCCTCCCACCTGCAAACTGCCCCATCCTTACCCACCCAGGACTCACTGAGTTACTTCCCGGATCCCTCCTTCTGAGAACAAGCCAGTCGGGGAGCGCAGCCTGGACTTGGTTCTTTAGAATCGCTTTAGGGAAGCTTTGGTGTCATTTACCTGTTGGGATCTCGTGGGAGAGGTGCTTTCAGGAAGGTCTTTTATAAGGGGAATACCTGCTTCCTGATTGAAGAAAATAATACAGGGGTGGGTTTGTTTTTAGATTCCTGGTAACCCCAGCCAGGTGTCAGAGTCACTTCCTAAATGCCTTATTAGCCACGACTCCTTTGCAAGTGCCAGTCATTGAAGGGGGAGGTGTGGTGAAAGCTGCCCAGTTGCTAGTTTTGTGGCGTAATGTGAAGTTTCAGCAGCTAGTAGGGGACTGCTGCTGAAGAATTTGTCGGGGGGTGGGGGTGGCGGGGGGGGGGGAGCGGCAACAGGCATTTTCAGCTCAGAGCCCCAGGTCCGTCCTTGGGAGAGGGGGTGGGGCGGAAGCCTCTGAACTGCACCATCAGGTGTGAATAAGGCTGGCCCCCTGTCATGCACTTCCCAGAGTGAGGAGTTCTGGTTTCCGAGGTTGCAGCCGGGGTTCCTGCCCATCACAAGGGAGCAGTGCTTCTGCTCTTCTTCATGCTTCTTGACGTTCTCCCCTCAAGACTTAAGGATGCTCAGCACCTACTGTGTGCCTGTCACTGGCCGGTTGTGTCTTGCTGGTTTGGGAAAGGTAATGCGTTCGACATGGAGGCAGTTTTACTCTCTGTCCCCTTTTTCTCCTTCATGACTTTGTAGGTAAGGTGTTAAGCATTTCAGGCAAGGATTACTCCATCAGGTGGCTATTTCCTTCAATTCATGAGACATCTTTTTGAGTGTCTGATGTGAGTCCAGTGCAGTCAGTTATCTCTTTTTTTTCCCCTTCTCCTGGTGATGTTAAATCTTACCTTTTCTCCTGCTTCCTGAATAACCTTCCCCCAACCATATTTGCTAGAACTAGGAGGACACCCCCTGTTCCCCTAGACATCAAGCCCTGCAGTGGAATGCAGAACTGAATTACTGGGTATGGCTGGGACCAGAGTGGGGCTGTAGACAAGATCTTATCTTGCTTCTCTCAGAATAGATCTGGTTGGTTTGATACCAGATCAGATAGGTTAATTTTTGTCTGGGCCTGTTGCTTTGGTAAGCAGGTTTTTAAATTTTAAGGTATGAGTTTTCATCACATCATGACTTAATTTTCTCGGACACGCATGAACTGGGCAGTTGGCTTTGGTCTTGTTTGGTTCACCAATACTCTGCTTTGCAAGGCTGGGTGGCAGAAGAGAGATCAGGATTAAAGTGTTTTTAACCTTTTAATTCTTTTCTCACAGTCTCTGCTAGTTTGGTCCTAGCTAGGACTCATAACCTAGCGTGCGTAAGAATCACCACGTGAGGTTGTTGAAAACTCTGTTGCCGCCCCGAATTCTAATCTGACACATCTGGGGAGAGACCAGGACTGTGCACCTCTAGGGAGCATTCCAGGAGCTTTCATGCAGGTGACTGGGACCAGAATTGGAGAAATACTGGTGGTGTGGTTCCTATGGTAACTTCCCTGGATTCATACACAGTGGTGCTCGATAAGAGGAGGGGGAACCACAGTTGGTCCTGGCTGTGTTCCCATTACAGATTTGGGGTGCAGCACACCAAGGGTTCTGCTTTGAGAATGGTGAAGTGGGGAAGAAAGGGCAGGGCTGACTTTGAGAACTGGGTCCTAACTCTCAGCTGTTTGTAATCGATGCTGGACACCAGTACATTCAAATCATGTCAGCTGAGACCTGAGCAGAGGTGGAAGTAGAAGCTTTTCTTCCCGTGAACATCTGGTAAGTGCCTCGTCTGGCTGGTTTTCACATCCCTCCTGAGCAGCATCCATGGAAGTGCATGATTACTGGCATTTCAGGGTTAAATACACGCCACACTCATTCCTTGTTCTGGAAAAGCGCAGGCTGTAAAATGTAAATGTATCCATGCTGCCTTGTCAAGTACCCTTGGAAAATGAGCCCAGATCTTTGCCTCCCAAGGGCTGGCAGTTTTTCAGGATCAACACTGGATGGAGTGCGTTTTTGGATGGATGCGTTCATTTTCCGGGTGCTGCAGAGATTGAAAGGTTATGGCTAGGAACTGAAAGGCATCTGGGCGTCAGAGGTTCTGTGCACTTAAAAACCACACCATCCATTTAATTATCAAGCAGAATCCTAGAGGTGTTTCACCTCCAGTACTTCATGTGATTCTCACTGCTTCCCTGGAGGTCTGTGTAGGTGCGTCTCCTTACATCTTACCAAGGAGGATATGTTGCCTGCTTTAGCTCTGTGTATGGCAGAGCTATGGTTTAAACCTGGGAGCTTTGATGTAGACTCTCAAATCCAATGCTCATTCATTTACTAATTTTTATGGAATGTTCACTCTGTGCTGGGCGGTTGGTCTGATTCACAGTTCACCGGCGGGGCATCCTTAGGTTGCTGGCCTCTCTGACTCTGATGTAGAAAATTATTCAAATTTTTAGTGCTGGGCTGTTTCCAGATATAAGCTTGGGCTGGGAGCTGCTCTTAAGGGATACCGCTCTCTGTGTCAGAAAGGGCACGTGGCTCACTCACCATTGCTGATGGGTGGGTGGTAGACATCCTTCTAGGCTTGAAAGCCTTTGTGGCTCCTTTTTGTCTGCCCCCCTCTTTCCCTCTCTCAGTATACCTTCCTGATAGCCAGTGCCATCAACTGACTGTCTCTGCTTGCTGGGTGCGAAGAAGACCTCTGATGATAATTATCATCAGATAATGATAATAAGTTAAGGGTATTAATAGCACAGTTATGCTTTACATTTGTAGGTTGATTTTTGATTTTCATGGGACTTTTGCACACAAAAAATTTTCCTTATGTGGCAGGGGGAACATTAGAGTTGTTTCCATTTTTCAGATGAAAAAAATGGGAATCAGATTAACTTGTCCAGGGTCACAGAACTGATGAGAGGATAATGATTATAGCTGATATTTAGTGAATACTTACTATGGACCATGTATCGTTTGAGGTGCTACCTCACTTAAGTCTCATGTTGCAGCGCTTTGAGTCCTAGTGCGCCGCTCCTTCACCTCACCCTGGTAGCTGCCTCTGTATTCCCGGTCCTCATCGCCTAAGCACTCACTGATCTGGGCGTGTATGGCACAGCCTATCAGAAATAGAAAGCACCTTAGCTCACTCCTACAACTTCCTCATTTTACAGATGAGGAAATTGAGGTCCAGAGGGGAAGTTGTTGACCCAAGGACCCGTAGCTAGGTAAGAACAGAAACAGGACTCATTCCTAGTTTCCTGGCTTCACGTTGGTTTCAGTTATCTGTGCTGTGTAACAAGCTATCTCAAAACTCAGTGGCTTAAGACAAGGTCTGTTTAATCTGCTCATGATTCATGAGCCAGGAATTCAGTCAGGGCTTTGCCGGGCTGTTCTTGTGTTCACCGTGGTGCTGACTGGATCACTCGGCTTCATTCTGCAGTGGCTGGGCTTGTCCTAGAAGGCGCCACTTCGTGCCATGGTGGTCCTCCATGTGGTGGGTGGTTCCCTCCATTGGGTAGCCTGGATCTCCTCATAGCATGGTGGCCCTTTGATCTGGCAGCTGGCTTTCAACAGGGAATGTTTCCAGCAGGGAAGGTGGGAGCTCTTAAGGCCTGGCCTCCGAGGTACACAGAATCACTTCTGCGTTCTGTTGGTCAGATCAGGCCATAGCCAGGCTTAGGTTCAAGAGGAGGAGAAGGAGACTTCACTTCTTGGAGGAGAGTGTCACGGTCACTGTGCAAGAGTGCACATGGGGTGAGATAATTCTGAAGCCACCTTGGGGTCACGGTCAACCATAAAATTTTGTGCTCTCTCCCTTCTTTGTATGTCTTCTCCAATGATGAGTGTTCTTTGAGGACCTGGTCTCATGCGTCTGTGTATAACTCCTTCCCCCAACATCAGGTACATATATATATATATATAGCCAACAGTAGCAAAGTATTAAGTGGAAGAAATGACCAATTATAAAAATTCTGAAAGCTGTAAATATATTGTCTTATTGCTGAGCGATGTGGGGGCTTTGCAAGTTTTTGGTCAAATCTGAACTGAATTCTCTAGTCATTATTTCCCTCTTTGCTAAATGGCTTGACTGGCTGATGATGTGGTTGTGGATTTTAGAGATTCCAATAACCCCACACCACAGGTTTCCTGTGGATGAATCTTAAACACACTGTCTTGAGGCTTCCAGGTTAGGATGTTACATACATTGATTCGCTGTAAATGGGGTACTCTAACTCAAACCTAACCTAACAGCTTCATAATAAGCTGTGATTTTGGTTCTGTGATCAGAACCAACACTGATATGTTCTGGGTGTGTGCTCCCCACAGCCTCTCCACCCCCGCCCCCCCAACCTGCAAGAGTCCTGCCTTCCAGGATTGTGGACAAGTACAGATTGAGATAGATGCCCTCATCTGAATTCCATCATATTCTATCTAATGTGTATTCACTGATGTCATCATTGAAGTGCAGGTTATTTCACCTTAGTAGGGATTTGTCCAGATGCTTTAAAATCCATTGTTACCTTCTGCCTGGACCAGATGAGTCTTTGGGGGATGATGAGTCTCAAAGATACAGTACTGCTTAGAAATGATACCTGTTTTTATTCACCCTGCTTTTGCTCTCAGGCATCCTAGGGTGTTACTCCACAGCTGGTGTTTTAGAACTTGATGAGCAAATCTATTTCTATCCTATCAATACGTCCCATGATGCTGCCACATCTCCTTTGCCCAGAATGTCCCATTAGTCCATTTAGTGGTCAAGATGACACTGTCTGTGTCATGCGCCCTTTGCCAATCACCCATATCCAGGACCCTAATCAGATTGGCTGTTTATTATGGCTCACTCATAACGTGCTGCTTCCAGAAGTCAGATCTTCAGAATGCTTTCTTTGATCACGGTTGCCTGCCTCCTGTCCCTCATTGCGCTGAGGCTGCCCTTAGCTCCTCAGGGACCTCCTGCCGCACTTCTGCTCTCCCAGCAGCCTGGCGCCCTGCCCACCACCCTTTCCGCCCCTCCCATTTTCCTACTTGACACTATGGGCTTGGTCTCTGCTACTTTTCCCCCCCTGTTTTTGGAAAAAGAACTTCATTCTTTTCTCCACTCCCTTTTTCCTAATAGCTTTATTGAGCTATAATTCACATACCATACAATTCACTGATTAAACATACCATTAAGTAGCTTTTAATATGTTCATAGTGTTGTGCAACCATCATGATGGTCAATTTTAGAATATTTTCATCACCTCAAAAAGAAACTCTGTGCCCTTTAGCTATCATCCTCCTCTTTCCCCATTCACCTCAGCCCTAAGCGATGCCTAATCTACTTTCTGTCTCTAGACTTGGCTATTCTGGACATATTATATGAATGGAGGCATGGAGTATGTGGGTTTTATGTGATTGGCTTCTTTAACTATGCATAATATTTTCAGGATTCATGCATATTGTAGCATGTATCAGGACTTCATTCCTTTTTATGGTCAAGTAATATTCCATCATATGGATATATCACATTTTATCCATTTATCAGTTGATGAACATTTAGGTTGTTTGTTTTTCAACTATTATGAATAATGCTTCTGTAAACATTTTGAGTACAAGTTTTGTGTGATACATGCTTAAATTTCTCATGGGGAGATAGCTAAGAGTGAAATTGCAGGATTGTATGGTAACTGTGTTTAACCATTATGGGACTCCCACAATATTTTCCAGTGTTCAGTTCAGTTGCTCAGTCGTGTCCAACTTTTTGTGACCGCATGGATGGTAGCACACCAGGCTTCCCTGTCCTTCACCAATTCCCGGAGCTTGCTCAAACTCATATGCATCGAGTTGGCGATGCCATCCAACCATCTTATCCTCTGTCATTCCCTTCCGCTCCTGCCTTCAATCTTTCCCAGTATCATGGTCTTTTCAAATGAGTCAGTTCTTCGCATCAGGGGTCCAAAGTATTGGCGCTTCAGCATCAGTCCTTCCATTGAATATTCAGGACCGATTTCCTTTAGGATGGACTGGTTGGATCTCCTTGCAGTCCAAGGGACTCTCAAGAATCTTTTCCAAGACCACAGTTCTAAAGCATCAGTTCTTTGGCACTCAGCTTTATTTATAGTCCAACTCTCACATCCATACATGACCACTGGAAAAACCATAGCTTTGACTGGACAGACCTTTGTTGACAAAGTAATGTCTCTGCTTTTTAATATGCTGTCTAGGTTGGTCATAGCTTTTTTTCCAAGGACTAAGCATCTTTTAATTTCATGGCTGCAGTCACCATCTGCAGTGATTCTGGAGCCCAGAAAAATAAAGTCTGTCACTGTTTACACTGTTTCCCCATCTATTGCCATAAAGTGATGGGACCAGATGCCATGATCTTAGTTTTCTGAATGTTGAGCTTTAAGCCAACTTTTTCACTCTCCTCTTTCACTTTCATCAAGAAGCTCTTTAGTTCTTCTTTGCTTTCTGCCATAAGGGTGGTGTCATCTGCATATCTGAGGTTATTGATATTTCTCCCGGCAATCTTGATTCCAGCTTATGCTTCTTGCAGCCCAGCATTTCACATGATGTATTCTGCATATAAGTTAAATAAGCAGGGTGACAGTATATAGCCTTGACATACTCCTTTACCGATTTGGAACCAGTCTATTCTTCCATGTCCAGTTCTAACTGTTGCTTCTTGACCTGCGTACAGATTTCTCAAGAGGCAGATAAGGTACATCTTGTTAAGACTTTTCCAGTTTGTTGTGATCCACACGGTCAGCGGCTTTGGCATAGTCAATAAAGCAGAAGGAGATGTTTTCCTGGCGTGGCTGCAGCATTTTTGTTTTCCACAGCAACGTGTTAGGCTTCTGATTTCTCCACATCCTCGCTGACACTTCTTTGAACCCACCTTTTTGATTCTAGCCATCCTAGTAGGCATGAAGTGGTATCTCATTGTGGTTTTGATTTGTGTTTCCCTGATGACCAACGATATAGAACATCTTCTCATGGCCATTTATCGGCTATTTGCAAATCTTTGGAGAAATGTCTGTTCGGATCTTTTGCCCATTTTTAAATTGGATTGTCTTTTTTTTTTAATTGCCATGGGGTAAGAGTTCTTTATGTGTTCTGTATTCAAATTCATTATGTAAATTTGCAAGTATTTTCACCTATTCTATGGGTGGTCTTTTTGCTTTCCTGGTATGCTTTTGAAACACCAAAGTTTTAAATTATGAAGTAGAATTAAATTTTTTCCCCCTTTTTCTTTTTAAGACTCATTGGCCCTCCATCTGCTGCTAGCCCACCTTTCCTTAGTCTCCATCACTCCCCACCCGGATGTTTGCAAGGTTCCATCTTCCCTCCTTTTGGCTCACTCCTCTGCCCAGGAGTGTGCTGTGACCTTCCCTTATGTGAAAACTCTCTTCTCTCCACCTTTTTATTCATCAGCATGTTGTCTTCTTCCTTTCATGGCTAAGCCTCCTGACAGAGTGATCTACTCTCTGCAGTTTCTCAATGTTCATCAGTCCCTGGCTGTGTCCTTCCCACTTCTGCCCGCCATATAGGAATTGTTCGATTGTCACCCTTCTCTGTCTTCCACCTTTTTGAGTTTTCTTCTTGAGCAGCAGTCCTTGTCTTTCTTGGGATGCCCCATTCAGCTCTCTGCAGGCTCTCTGTTGGCTGGGCATAGCCCCCCATCTGTACCTTCTCCTTTTGCTGCTTGCTCTTTCTCCGCTCATTGACCTCTCTGGTGAATGCTTGATTCCATCCTTTCTCCTTACGTATGTTGGCTCCTGGATCTTCAACTCCAGTTCAGTTTCCAGATCTTTCTTTTAGCTTCCTGCTGGCTGGCTCTACCCCACTGAACATGTTGCTAATCCTATCACTCAATCATCTTGAATTCAAATCTCTCTGACACTTTATACTTCTTTAGATGACCCCACTATCCTCTCAGGCACCAGGATTGACACTTTGGAGCAGTGCTTGAATCCTTTTGTATAACAGTGAACTCAGCTATGGATTGAGTAACTTTTGTGGCCAGGCTCTTCCCAGACATCCCCTGCCCCCAACTTCAAGTCAGTTGCTGCATCCTTGAAGTTTCACAGTGATATCCATGCAGGCATTCTGCTTCTTCCTTCTCATTTCTGGCTGGTTCAAATGGACACCACCTCTCACCATACTGTTTCAATTACTTTCTGGAGACCTCTACTTTATCCTGTAAACTTTTGCTCTGTTAATTATTCTGAAATATGGATTGTGATATCCTTCTACTCAAAACACTAAAAGTTTCTAAGCCTACCATATTGGGTCAAAAATTCTTAGCCTGATATTCAGGGCTCTCTGGTTTTGAGTGATTCTCTTTAATCACTCGTACCTACCATTCCCTCAACCTTTCCTGTGATTCCCCGTCTGTATCTCAGGCCCAGCCCACTGTCACTCTGTGAAGTGGATGTTACTAGTTCCTTCTATGTGGCAGGAACTGACTCAACCCTGGTATGCATTATAGCTGCTTGCCCTTGTCTGATTTCACCCCTCCAAGTGGTCATCTTTAGGGTCCCGGCCACTCTGCCCCCTCGTGTCTTCTGCATTGCTGACTGTAGTGCCTTGCGTATAGAAAAAAATGTATTTTGAATCAATGAATATAATTCTAAGGTGCTCTCTACAAGGACTGCCAGGACCCTGCTGTATTACCCAAGGGCGGGAGATGCCTCAGCTGGCTCTGATCGCCTCTGGCTTTTTTTTTCTTGCTTTAGACCTGTAACTCTCAGGCCTCAGTGAGACTAGTCCCTGATCCCAGGAGGTATTCCCCCATCCCCACCTGACAGAATGCCACTGCCTTCCAAAGAAAGTGCCAGGTAAACATTTCCCCTGAATTAAATGAAATTCCAGTGATGAACATGCAGCAGACTTAGAATCTTTGATTGTAGAACATATGGCCAATTTTAAGAGTAGATAATTGTCATTTATCAGTAAAAAATATTTTCAACTTGTTATGTTGTTATTAATGATTTGATACCCTTTCCCCTCAGATCAGATCAGTCGCTCAGTCCTGTCCGACTTTGCAACCCCATGAATCGCAGCATGCCAGGCCTCCCTGTCCATCACCAACTCCCGGAGTTCACTCAGACTCATGTCCATCGAGTCAGTGATGCCATCCAGCCATCTCATCCTCTGTTGTCCCCTTCTCCTCTTGCCCCCAATCCCTCCCAGCATCAGAGTCTTTTGCAATGACTCAACTCTTCGCATGAGGTGGCCAAAGTACTGGAGTTTCAGTTTTAGCATCATTCCTTCCAAAGAAATCCCAGGGCTGATGTCCTTTAGAATGGACTGGTTGGATCTCCTCTTCTTATTTTTTATCTTATAGTTTTTATAACATGAATTTGATTGACAGCATAGTGTAAATGGATTCAGGAGCCAAATTGTATTTGAGTTCAAATCCTGGCTCTGTCCCTCACTTGCTGTGCGAACTTGTTTGAGTTAGTTAACATTTCTCCCTTAGCATCTGCTTCTGTAAAAAGAGGATACAAATGTCACATGCCTCATAGGGTTAATGAGAGGAGAAAACGAGTTATGTATGCAAATACCCAGGACAGTGCCTGGCAATGAGTGGGTCGCTATTTTTATTATTGTTGTTTAGCCCTGCAGATTGCAATTTAAATTTCATCTGTGCATGGTTTAATGTAAAAATTGTCATATACTCTGTTTTTTTTCCCTAATGAATCAAAGGCCTGGTAGTGTATTATCTTCATTTTACATATCTGCTTAAAAAAATGTAGCTACTGTATTATTCTTGATTCCTAAAGTTGCAAATCAGACAGTGCGACTGCTTTGTGGACTTAAAATAGCTGTCAGCCTCCTCGGGAAGGAATAAGGAGGGGTTAACTGGCTTCTGGTACATGCCCCCATCACATTTGTTCCAGCCTTTTAATCCTCATTCGGATTAAAAATCACAGACTCTTAAGTACAGTATGTTGTCTGTCTTCATGGTCTTTCTCTGAATTTCTTGGATAAATACTTCTTTAAGCAGAGGTAATCTAAGCAGGAGGAATCTTGCATCATGGGATTAATTAATACCTTGTGATGCTTACAATTCCCTTTTCAATTGTTATATTCAGCATCATGTTTCCTTTTAAGTACTGGAGCAGCTGGCTTTAAAAGTTACTTAAAATGGCACTTCCAGCAAGTTCTGTGCCCAGAGTGTTGGAACGCTTTTGTACTCCTAGTCCCCTACCCCTTGTGTGAAACTAAATTGGTTTTCTGCAACACTTCAGTGAGACTTGTGTGTCTTATACTCTTACGGGTCCATCGGTGAGAACTGAGGACAGTGGCTACTACTATCGTTTATTTTTTAAAGTTTTTTAGATTTATGTGTTTTAATTTTTGGCTGTGCTGGGTCTTTGTTGCTACGCTCAGGCTTTCTCTAGTTGCAGCAGTCGGGGGCTACTCTCTAGCTGTGGCGCACTGGCTTCTCCTTGTGGTGGTTTCTTGTTAAGGTGGTTTCTCTTGTTGCAGAGCATGGACCCTAGGGCACGCAGGCTTCAGTGGTCGCAGCATATGGGCTTAGCTGCCCAGAGACATGCGGGATCTTTCCAACCAGGATTGAACTTGTGTCCCCCACGTTGACAGGTGGATTCTTAACCACTAGACCACAAGGGAAGTCCCCTCTCTGCCTATTCTTGAAGCTGCAGTGCTTTCCAGAACTGTTGAAATGATTAGCCTTGAGAGTTGAATGCAACCTGGGACTCCTAGGAAGGGGTGGCTGAGAAGAGGGCACTTGCCCAGTGCTCCCTGTACTCAGAACATTCTGAACTCCATTAGCCTGTATGTGAGCACGTTAGAGAAAAATACTGTTTGCATGGTTGCAGAACCATCGCATGTACCATGTTCTGAGAGATTCTTCCCTGCTGGTGTACATTGCTTATGTCTTGATCTAGACTATAAGCGTTTGTCTACAATGCGGGAGACCTGGGTTCGATCTCTGGGTTGGAAAGATCCCCTGGAGAAGGAAATGGCAATCCACGCCAGGACTATTGCCTGGAAAATCCCATGGACAGAGGAGCCTGGTAGGCTACAGTCCATGGGGTCGCAAAGAGTCGGACACGACTGAGCGACTTCACTCATAAGCTCCTTAAGGACGAAAGGGACTCCTCACATAGCTGCCTCATGCAGTCCACATCACAGAAGGCGAATAACATTCACTGATATTTACAAAGCACTGACTATGTTCTAGGAACTATGCCAAGTTCTTTCTAGGAAATGATTAGTCTTCCGCAACAACCCTGTGAGTTTTACTCACGGGGAAGCCGAGGCATAGAGAGGCAGAGGAACTTGCTCACGGTCCACATTTAGTAATGAAAAAATTCCTGAGTCAAACCCCAGCAGTCTCGCACTATTAAGTTCTGTGCTGAGTATATTTAAGAATGCTAAGAACTAATGTTTGCCCAGTACTCACCACTTTCAATTCGTGGTTCTCAGAATTTTACATATGCAAAACTAATTTAATCTTTACAGTGGCTCCCTGAGGGTAGGTATTCTTGGTTCCATTTTTTCAGATGAGGAAGCTGAGACCATCCTTCTAGGTTGGATTGAATGGGCAAATGGGCTATTAAAGGCAGTGGTCTCAGCCCCTCTCATTGAGGTGAAGTCTGTAACCAGGGGCGGGTCAGCTGCTGTATGCCAGTGGGCAACAGGCCACCTCTGCTGAGCCATGTTGATGGTCTCCAGATACGGAAATAAGGCATCAGTGAGTAAGTAGAAGGGCCGGAGAGAGGCTTTGGGAGGCCCTCCTTCCTGGAGAGAGTTATTCTTCACTGAGCTTCTGCCTGTGCACTTCCTGCGTGACGGTGGCCATCCACTCCCCCACTGCATCTGCCTTCTGTCAACTTCCACACCCTCTTCCTTGCCTTTTTCAGCTCTTTTTCTGAGGACCAGGTCTCTCCACGCCACTTGGAGCCTCCAGGGTCCTTCCAGGAAAGTATAAATGCCAGAAAACACTTCCAGCCCAGGAGACGTTGCCTTTTGGTTAGAACTCTCAGCCCACACTACACAATGGAAAAGCTCTTTGGATGTGTCCTTTTTTCTGTCTTTATTATAACCTCTTCCCTTTTTGTTGTGGTCTCTTTGGATGGGAAGAGGTGCTCATGTGGAAGCTCTTTCTTTTTCTGCTGCCAAGAAGAAGATTAATGTCTCCCATGGGCCAAGTGATGGCTACTATTTAATCTCACGCCCGTGCTGTTTCCCATAAACGTGTATGACCTGTACTGTAATTACATTTTCAAACTGTTCCTCAATATGTATGGATTTTTTCTTTAAATTTGGCAGTCCAGGTTAAACACATTATATCTTGGGCACCCATATCCAAAGTGTGATTGAAACTCTTTTTAAAGTATAATTGAAACTTTACCTCTCGCTTCAAGGTCACTTAAGTTTTGCTGTTTCCTCTTTCAAGTCAGGAATTTTGCAGCCTCCTGAATGAGGACAATCACCTGCAAATTGCTTTGATTAGTTAAGGCTTTTGGATCTACTGGAATCACATGAAGTCTGATTAAAATGCTACTGCCTGGTCTTGGAGTAGCTGAGGGCCCGGATCTCGTTGCCTTTATCACCTTTGTCCAGGTGATTCTGATGGATACCTTAGTTTGAGAACCATCAAGTTGGAGCACTGATTTTCAAACTTGGCTGCTCATTGGAAGCATTAGGAAGTTAAAAATAATTACTGATGGCTGGAAACTCTCAGCAATTTTAATTCAATTAGTATGGGCTGTAGCGTGGGTGCTGCAATTTTTATGTCTTCTGTTTCTTTGCTGAAATTTTGTTTTTCCATTTGTTTCAAGCATATTCATAATTGCTTGTTGAAGCATTTTTATGAAGGCCAATTTAAAGTCATTGTCAGGTAATTCTAATATATCTGTCATCTTGGTGCTGGCATCTTTTGATGGTCTTTTCCCATTCATGTTGAGCTTTTTCTGGTTCCTAGAATTATTTTTGTTGTTTAGTCACTAAGTCATGCCTGACTCTTCTGCAACCCCGTGGATTGTAGATTGCCGGTCTCCTGTCTGTGGGATTTTCCAGGCACGGATTCTGGAGTGGGTTGCATTTCTGTGTTCCTTGGCATTTCTGGGTCCCTGACTTCTCCAGCAACAGGTCTGGGAGATGTGACGGAGAAAGAACCCAGGAAACTCAACTGTCGTGTGGTTCATGGCTGCTGGGGTCCCTGGGATCTTCCTGACCCAGGGATCAAACCCACACTTCCAGCTCGGCAGGTGGATTCTTTACCACTGAGCCATGTGGGAAGCCCAGTTCCTAGAATGATGATTGTCTTGCTGATCCTGCCAACTACTCCGGTTGTCTTGCTGTTTCTCACTGTATGCATGATTCACTGAATCCATGGTAGGCAAGGCATGAGTGGGGAAGCTGGAAGAGAACTTGAGGTGTAGGAACTGCAAATGAGTTTATCCTCTCTGGGCTGGCACAGCAGCTGTAGCAGCAGCAGACATGCTGTATTCTCTTGTGGTTGACCCAGTGGACGCAGCCGTAATATAGCCATAAAAGAGTCACAAGGGCTTTTTCAGGTGGAGCTTATATATGCTTACAGAACAAAAGCCTGTGGCCAAGCCAGTACCTCCCGATGTGCGTGCGCAGCGCTGTAAGTGATCTCAGCTATTATATAATCATTATTTACAAAATGTGGGGCAAGAGCGAGAGGGCATGGGGCGAGAGAGCCTGACCACCGCCATCTTGGCTTATTTGCTCTTTCCCTACAGTGGTCAAAAATCATTATTTTTGATTGAAGCCTGGGTGGTGGGACTTCCCTGGTGATACAGTGGATATGAAGCCACCTGCCATTGGAGGAGACACGGGTTTGATCCATGGTCTGGGAAGATTCCACATGTCGTGGAGCAGCTAAGCCCATGTGCCACACTACTGAGCCCGACTGCTGCAACTGCTGAAGCCTGCATGCCCTAGAGCCCGTGTTCACAATTAGAGAAAGCCTGTGCATAGCAACAAAGACCCAGCACAACCAAAAAATAAAATAATAAATAATTAAAATACAGAAACCTGGATAGTTTGGGTATTGTGCTATGACTTTCTGGATCTTAGTTAAATCTGTTTTGGCAAGACGCCTCTGCCAGTGGGCTGGTGAGGGGAGGGGAGTGGTGCCTCCTTACTCTTGGGTGGGGTGGAAGACTAGATCATTTATTGGCCTCAGCTGATGCCACTCTGCGATGGGGCCAGAGTGCCTCATTACCGTTGCTCATGTGGTCTCCCCTGACGCTCTGCCCATGACCCTGGCTGGTGGTGAAAGCTCTGCCTCTTTACTGGGACTCCTCTGAAGCCCCAGCAAGGAGAGGAGGCGGCCTTGGCACCTGTGGGTCACTTCCTGGCACACAGGCTTCCCTTTCAGCCTTCTCTGAGGCATTTCATATGAGGCTGCCTTGGTTTCCTGGTCCTTTGGCTAGGGAAAGAGGGTTTCTCTTGGGATCTTTTTTTTTTTTGATCTGTGTTCACTGGCATTTCTGGGTCACTGGCTTCTCCAGCAACAGGTCTGGGAGGTATGAGGCAAAAAGAACCCAGAGGACTCAGCTGTCATGTGGTTCTTGAGTGCTGAGGTCCCTGGCTGCTCTGCCTTCTCTTCATCTTTCAGAGTTGTCTTGTACTTGTTTGTTCTATAATTCCGGGAGTTTTGGTGGTTGATCGCAGAAGGAATAGGGAAAAGTATGTTGACTCCATCTTTCTGGACATGGGAGTTCTGCATGCTGGGAGTTTTGGAAGCTCCCCGGCTGATTCTGTCAAATCCAATCAAATTGAGGAGCATGATTGGAGAATGTCAGTGTCTGCGTGCTGCAACAGGCCAAGGTAGTTTTGGTGGGAAGTCAGAAAGGACCTGGCGGCTTTGCTAAGTGGAGGTCTTTATGAGTCACTGTGTGCTTCCTTGTGAATTCTTATCACTTACCTTCATTTTACTCCCTTAGATTTATTGAGTTTTTTCCCCCATATAGTCTTCTCTGAATCTAACTTGTATTCTTCGATGTGTTCCTACATTTCTAAATGCAGCGGTAGGAGTAAATCCAGCCACACAGAAAGTGTTTATTATGCTCGTACTGTGTTTAGAGCACAGCGCTTGGTGTTGAAGGTCAGAGAGATGAAGCAAGATGGTGACTTGAAGGAAGCCAGCCAGCCCGGTGGGGGAGGCACAGAAAGACAGGCACAGTGGTGGTGGTGTGTACTGAGCACATACTGTGTGCTGGACATTCTGCCAGGTGTTCTAGAAACTTCCTCATTTAATCCTCCCAGCTGTGCTGCATGATGTCATGCTCCCCCTTTCACCGTTGTAGTTTCAAAGACTCAGTATTAAGTGACTTTTTCAAGGTCATTCCCTATCCAATTTGGGGACAGAATTGGACCAAGGCTTTGCAGGAATGAGGCTTTGCTTTTTCCGCACAGAGATGTTCTGCTGAGCTTTGTTCATGAGCTTGTCCATGGGGGTACTGCTGTGATGGGGTAGAGCTCATCCATTTATATTCATCCCTGAAACCCAGCAGGACAGTTTTTAGAAGCAGCTGTTGTTGGTGGCTTAGTCTGTGACTTTGGAAGGGGTCTTGCAGGAGCATGAGATGATACATCTTAAGATTTAGAAATATCCCTGTAGCAGTTTTGTGGAGAGTGGGTTGGAGGGGCCAGGAGAGACTGTTCAGAAAGCTCATCCCGTATTTCAGGTGAGAGATACTAGTGGCTGGAATGAGGGCCTGTGTTCTACTCCAGAAGTTGCCAAGAGGTATAAGGAAGGCATCCCTTAGCTTGGAATGATTATGTGTATAAATAAAGTGAATGGGTAGCTTTTAGGTAAGTGAAGAGGAGAGGAAAGGTAACTCTGTAGTGTTAGTGGGGGAGAGGAAATAAGAAGAAAATAATAGAGGTAACAAGACCCTTACATACCCCAGGAAGCTTTAAATACCAGGCTCGAGAGATGTGGCTTCAGCTTGTAAAGGAAAGTGTTAGTTGCTCAGTCGTCTCTGACTCTTTGCAACCCCATGGAGCAACAGAGGAGCTTACCAGGCTCCTCTGTCCATGGGATTCTCCAGGCAAGAATTCTGCAGTGGGTAACCATTCCCAGCTCCAGGGGATCTTCCTGACACAGGGATCGAACCCAGGTCTCCTGCATTGCAGGCATATTCTTTACCATCTGAGCTACCAGGGAAGCCCATTTTGTAGGGAACAAAAATGTGTGCCTCTCGGAGATGTACACACTTATGTATATATAATGTATACGTATACACACATACCGGCTTCACACACACACACACAAACACAGGCTTCCCACCCCCCACCGGCTTCACTCACGTACACACATTTCCCCAGTGGCTCAGCAGTAAAGAATTTGCCTGCAGTGTAGGAGAAGTGGGTTTGATCCCTGATAGGGAATATCCCCCGGAGAAGGACATGGTAACCTACTCCAGTATCCTTGCCTGGAAAATCCCATCGACAGAGGAGCCTGGTGGGCTACAGTCCATAGGTTGCAAAGAGTCTAACACAACTGAGCAACTTGGCATGCACACACATATTTACATACACACGTATGTATATGTGTGCACACGCAGAATTATGTGTTAGGAAGAGGAAATGGATAAGAGTTGTAAAAATGGGAAAGAGTGCTGAGAACATCTGCACATGTGAGGACTTGAACGAGGACGATCGTGGCAGGCATGGGAATGGAAGGGTAGGTGTAAGAGAAGTTGTGCAGAGAAAGGCTTAGTACAGCAACATATATTGTGTTCTTAGGGCCAGGCTTTTTTGGGAAGGAGAATCAGAAGTAGAAAAGATACAAAGTTAAACAGTCTTCACTTCCAAGGAACTTACTCTGGGTTATTACAAGTCGCAAGACAGAGCTATAAACCCCATCCACGGGGAGGGCACCCTGCTATGTGAGCTGTGAGAGCTTGAACGGTGGCTGAACTTACCTCTGTATGGGTTCCTCAACTGCTCTTTGTCGCTTGGGCCCTTAGTTACGCTGTATCCTAATATCCTATATGGAATTCTCTTTTTAGAGCAGTCTTGATATCTTATACTGTCTCAGAGTTTAGGAATCATTTTAGACTGCTGAGATTTGTCCATTTAAGGTCTATTTAGTCAAAATGATGAGATTTAACCATGTCCAAATGAACCCTTCTGACAAATGAGAAAAGGGCTGAGTGGGATGCTAATCAAGGCTGTAAAAACATAGACCCTAGATAGTTGACAGTCTCAGCAAGTTACGATTCGATCATTTCTTTCTCCCTTCCAGCCTCTTGTTAGAAGTTGCTGAAATACAAAAACTTTATGCAGGGATTCTGTAAGAAACTGATGACAAATCCATGATGGATTTCTGAGGCTAATTAGATTGTTTGGGATATTAGATAGCAACTCCCTTTGTGACCCTAGGCTGTCTGTTTATCCTGCCTATGTTACAATGATTTGTTTTCTACCATCTCCCTCCACCCCCAGGCTCCCTCCAGGCCTGGGGGTGGAGGGAGGTGGTACTGCCCCTGGTCTGTGGGATGTAGAAACAAGCACCCTGTCTGATTCACGTTTGAATTCCCCAGGCTTAGCACAGGGCCTGACGCACTGTAGGTGCACTGTTGACCTTGAATGAACAAGTGAATGATTGAAGCTGATGTCACTGAGTATATAGTACACTGCTTTGCTCCTCACCACATTTATCTGGTGCCTTTGCTAGGAGTGGGATCCCAAATATGGCTCTTGTCCACTGTGGTAATTCTGCTTCTCTTGCCCAGCCCAGTGGTCATCCCAATCCTGTTGGTTGTATTTTTCAAAAAAACATTTTGGGGCAAGAATGCAGTATTTGGTGATGGTGCTCTCCCAGCCATTCCCTTGGCAAGATGATAAAAATTTTTATGGTGTGGGTTTCACTTTTCTTCTCCTGAGGATAATTTAACCTGTGGCCTGAAGCTGGCTTTGTTTTTGTAGACCTGGGATGAAAACATGAACTCCACTCTTATCTTATGAGGCTTAGTTCATCAGATACTAATTTTTTCCTCTCCTCCCAACTCTATGTTCTTTCTTATTCCTTGAATTACTATAGTGCCATTTGGTTTATAATCTGATATTTGTGTGCTTGTCTTACAGTAGGCTCCATAAAATGCATTTTAGTTAAACTTTATATTGGGTTGGCCAAAAAGGTCATTTAGGTTTGCTGAGGAACCCGAACGAACTTTATGGCCAACACAACCTTTTCTGTAGTACCAGCAGAGGGCCTGGCTTATAGTAGCTATTACAGTAAGCATACGTAGGGGATTCTGTTTGTGCCCTCCAAGAGTCCACCAACCTAGACAGCATATCAAAAAGAAGAGACATTACTTTGTCAACAATGGTCCGTCTAGTCAAAGCTCTGGTTTTTCCAGTAGTCAGGTATGGGTGTGAGAGTTGGACTATAAAGAAAGCTGAGCGCCGAAGAACTGATGCTTTTGACCTGTGGTGTTGGAGAAGACTCTTGAGAGTCTCTTGGACTGCAAAGAGATCCAACCAGTCCATCCTAAAGGAAATCAGTCTTGAATATTCATTGGAAGGACTGATGCTGAAGCTAAGGCTCCAATACTTTGGCCACCTGATGCGAAGAACTGACTCATTTGAAAAGACCCTGATGCTGGGAAAGATTGAAGGTGGGAGAAGAAGGGGCCGACAGAGGATGAGATGGTTGGATGGCATTGCTGGCTCGATGCACATGAATTTGAGCCAGCTCTGGGCGTTGGTGATGGACAGGAAAGCCTGGTGTGCTGCAGTCCATGGGGTTGCAAAGAGTTGGACACGGCTGAACAACTGAACTGAACTGATGTAGGGGATGCATGAAATTCGGCAAGAGTTCGGTTTGTTAGAGAGTGAGGCCAGTGACCTTTGGGTCCTGTGGATGTCAAGTGCGTGATGACGGTGATGCCTTTTAGGGATTCTTTATTTCCTCTTTCCAGCAGTAGCTTGAAGTTGTTTTTCATTAAAAGTATGTCTGAAGCACACACTTGAGGCTGCTGACTCACCTCTTCTAAGGGAGAAGCCTTGACGCCTTGGCTATGTCATGTGGAGGGATGTGGGCCCTCCTCTTACCTCCCCATTCCAAGTGCTCGTTTCTCATAATAGTCTATTTATGCAGCAGGCAGGCCAGGATCTGCAAGACTAGGAGGAGGCATGGAAGAGTTCTGCACTGGTTTTCAATGCCAGTCCTACCTTTTGTTAGATCAAACATGCTTTAAACAACTCACTTGCATCTCTCTGTACTCCAGTCCCCTGGTTTGTAAAATAAGAGTTCCTTAGAAACGGAATCTTAGAAAGTCTCTGAGATCCCTTCCAACTGGAACACTCTGCTGCTGCTGCTGCTGCTGCTGCCGCCACCGCTGCTGCTTCAGTGTCCGACTCTGTGCGACCCCAGAGACGGCAGCCCACCAGGCTCCTCCGTCCATGGGATTTTCCAGGCAAGAGTACTGGAGTGGGGTGCCATTGCCTTCTCCAGGAACACTCTGCAATTCTCTTTTATTCTTCCCGTATCTTCTGTGGTCACATCCCAATGACTTAAGGCCCACCTACTGGCTGACAGATCAATTAGAGCAAACAGCCAGAACCCAGCCAGACTGCATGTGGGGCTGCACTTGCTCCCGCTGTGGAGGTGCCCTCTCTCTCTCTGAGGCGTGGGCAGTGGGAACTTGTGCTTTCCTCCCCTAGCTGTTCATCAGTATGTTGCTCAAGTGTAACTACATGTAAGCAGAATTTATTCATTACTTGTCTTCTCTTCTCAAGTATTTACACCTTTTGCTGCTCCATGAAAAAAAGTCTTTTAAGTCTTAGTCATCAATTTTCCCTATTGCAGCCAAAGGAGAAGAGTTTTGAAAAACTGCAGAATCCTGCAGGGTCACATTCTGCAGAAAGGCAAAGGAAGAAAAAGACTGAGCTATGATCTTGGATATTGTACACATTTAAGAAGAAAGAGGCCTCTGTGTGCTTCATAGGGGTCAGAGTCTTAGCCTTAAAGGGCAACCCGTTTTTCAAGGGTTAACTCTTAGTCTTGCTTCCTCTGAAACCTAATTTCATATTTTAACGGTACTTTACAACCCAGTTGTACTTTGGGGTCACCTGGAGAACTTAGAAACAGATGCTCACTACTCCTAGGGATTCTTATTTCATGTATCTGGGCTGGGATTCCTCTATCACTGTAACTTAAAGCTCCCAGGTGATTGCACTATATAGCCAGGAGAACTGCTGATGTAGTCACTGAACAGGGGCGTTTATGAATATACCTGGGTTATGCCAGTTGACGAGCCTGGTTTATTGGGCCAGGATGCCTTTTGATGGGTTTATGGTGGAATATGTAATTGAGGGAGTGATTGGATATTCTTGTGGATGCAGAAGCAGCGCCCATCTCCCTGCAGATAAGAGGGTGGGGGTTGTAGGGGCAAAGATCCCCATCAGAGGGGTGGTTGAGTATCCTTAATGTCAGCAGGCCAAGAGGGTTTGGGGTGCCCTCCCACACGATTTCCCTGGTGAAGCTGGAGTATTCAAAGTCCGTAGGTCAAAGCTCTCCCCCGCCAGTGCACAGTATTTGGCTGGACACTGCCAGCAGTTGCCTTTCTGTGTTGGGTTCTTGGGAGTGACTGTGTCCAGGGCTGATCGATGCATTCCTCCCCTCCCCACGATGCCTTCTTTCTTAACCTTTGTGAATACACAGTCTGGGAACTGGCACTTCTTTGAGCTCTGGAGGTTGATCCTCCCTGTGTCCTCTGCTCTCCTTCTCCTTCTCCTCCACTCTTCCTTTTATTTTCCAACTCAGACTCGAATCAGCATTTCTCCAGGAAGACTTGATGCCTTTTAATGCAAAATCTTTTCTCAGGACCACCATACAGCCACTTGGGATGTTGTTATTTATTATTATTATTATTTTTTTGAGTTGGCCATTGTTTCTAGATCTTTTTCAGCAGACAGAATTGGGAAACTATGAAGAGAGAGCACGAGAATAAATAGATATGAACATACTTGTGAGTTCATATTTCCAATTAGAATTCAAGGCTTCAGGGTTTTTACCTGTCTTTTCTATATTTCATCTGTTTTTTCGTCCATACTGTGAATTCTGATTTTCAGGTATGTAGGGAATGAAGAATTGCTTTATTCTCCATTTGCTTTATTTATCCCATTTGCTTTATTCCACAATATCCAATCAGCAGTCTCAGAATAACAATACTAACCCCAGCATCAATAATGATACTGAAAACACCCAAAACTTTTTTTTGCATATGCCATCCTTTTCCTCCATCATTTAAAAAGATGATTGTACTAGATTAGTGGTGGTGGACTGAATAATGGCCCTTCAGAAAGTGTCCAGGTCCCTACCTTTAGAAGCTGGCTGGAGACAGGAGCCCTGAGACTCTAGGCAAAGGGAGAGAGCGAGTGTGTAATATATGGGTCTCATTGCCTCTAACCATCTGTCTAGGGTTTTTTCTTTCCTTGATGGCAGTAGAAAGGCCTCAGTTCCATAACATACTACTCTTGATACTTTCTTTAAAGCTACTTTTCATGAAAGATTCCCTTGAAAAAGGCACTATAGAAAGTGTCCAGGTCCTAATCTCTAGTACCTGTGAATATTACTTTATAAGGCAAAGGCATTGCATGTGTGACTAAGGGTCTTGGGATGGGGCTGTTACCCTGGATTATCTGGGTGGGCCCTAAATGCCATCACAAATGTTTTTATAAGAGGGAAGCTGGGGGAGATTATTCACAGAAGAGGCAATGACAGTGTGATCCTGGAGTCAGAGATTGGAGTAATGCAGCCACAAACCCAAGTAGTTTGGCGACAACCAGAGCTGCAAGAGCAGGGGACATATTCCCCCAGAATCTCTGGAGGGAAGGCAGCCTGCTGGCACTTTAATATTGGCCAAGTGAGACTGACTTTGAAATTCTGGCCTCCGGAACTGAGAGATTTAAAATAAATTTAAAATAAATATCTGTTATTTTAAGGCACCAAATTTATGGTAATTTGTAATAACAGCCGTAGGAAACGAGCACAGTCATACAGCCATTAAACACTGTATTTTTCTGCAAGCCTTGCTTAATATTAGTTCCTTAATACATAATTGCATATTTAATTACATATTTAATACTACCAGCATGTACTTCCATGTGTCTAGTTATTTTGGCCATCTAAAGTTTATTCTGTAGTATCCTTAGGAAGGACTCATGGGAACAATATTTTCTGATTTTTTAAAAAGTGTTGCTAAAGTTTTGTCAAAATGGCTGGATACAAAGTTCTTGGTCCACATTTTCTTTATTTTAAATATTACTCCATTTTCTTCTCACATAAATCTTGTAAGTCTGATAATTTTCTCTCTCTTATAATTTACGTACTTTTTTCCTTAGATGGCCAAGTGGTCTTTAAAGTCCTGTAGGTTTTCTAGAGCATAGCTTGATAGTCGTTGTTTTGAGTCAGTATTCTCAGGTTCATACTCTCTTCAGGTATGAGGTTTCAGTTATCAAATATTTTTCTTTTTGGGGAATGTTTTTATGAATAAGTTAAAAAAATTTTTTTTCTTTTATAATTCTGTTCCCTTGTTTTGGTTTTGTTATTCAGAAATCCCTGTTAACCAAATGTTGGCTATTCTTTGCCCGTCTTCAGTATCTGTCACTTTCAGATCCCTTTTATCTCTTTGTATATATATATTTGAAAAAATTTAAAAACATGTTTATGGAGATATAAATCACATACCATAAAATCCACCTATACCATAAAATCACATACTATAAAATCCACAGTTTAATGGTTTTTAATGTGCTCCGAGTTGTACACCTGTCATGGTAATCAGATCAGGTTACAATGTTTTTATTTCAAAAATCTCCCATTCATCAGCTGTCACATGGTTACCTCTCATTTCCTCCGAACTGGTCCCCTCCTCCCTCCCTCCCTTAGCACCATGCAATCACTCGTCTGCTTCCTATATCTATAACCTTGCCTATTCTGGACATTTTGTATAAATGGAATCTTAAAACATGTGGTCTTTTGTGACCAACTTCTTTCACTTGATATAATGTTTTCAAGATTCATCCAGTTGTTGGGTGTATCAGTACTTAATGGGTTTCCATTGCTAATAATATTTCTTTGTATTCATATACTACATTTTATTTTTTCATCATTTAATGGATATTTAGGGTGTTTTTCCTTTGTGGTTATTATGAATAATGCTGCTCTGAAATTTCTGTGTACAAATTTTTGTGTAGATGTGTTTTCTTTTTTCTCTTAGGTTTATTCTTGAGTGTGGAATTGCTAGATCAAATAGTAACTTAATGTTTAACCTTATGAGGACATGCCAGACTACTCCAAGGTAGCGGCCCTATTTTACATTCCCATTAGCAATGATCAGAATTCCAGTTTATTTCTCCATATTCTTAACATTTCTTGTTATGACTTTTTGATTATTGCCACCTTCCCTTGTGGCTCAGCTGGTAAAGAATCTGCCTGCAATATGGGAGACCTGGGTTCAATCCCTGGGTTGGGAAGATCCCGTGCAGAAGAGAAAGGCTACCCACTCCAGTATTCGGACCTAGAGAATTCCATGGACTGTATAGTTTATGGGGTCACAAAGAGTCAGACACGACTGAGTGACTTTCACTTTCACTTTCAAAGAGTGTGAAGTGGTCTCTCCTTGTGATTTTGATATGCATTTCCTTGATGACATTCAGTGTCTTTTCTTGTGCTTATTATCCATTTGTCCGTCTTCTTAGGAATGTCTATTCATAATATGTCTAATCTGAAATGTCTACTCAGATTCTTTGTTTATTTTTTAAATTGAGTTCTTTGTCTTTGCTATTGAGCTATGTGTGTTCTTTATTTATGCTGGATAAAGTCCCCTGTCAGATATGATTTGTGTATATTTTCTCTTGTTCTGTGAGTTCTTTTTACTTTCTTAATGGTGTCCTTTGAAGTACAAATGTGCTTTTGATGAAGTACAGCTTTTATGTTGCTGTATTTTTTGTTTGTTTGTTTTGTTGTTTTGCAGTGAAGTTTTGAGAGACAGAAATACGGTGAAACACACTGGGTCTTAAGTGTGTTAAAAGTTTTCTAAAGTGTTTTCAGATATAAATGTCCAGATCACACTAAATGTCTGGGACTGAATTGGGAGTCAGACAAGTTAACTCCTATATTTTTTTTCATTTTAAAACTTTCTCTACTTTTCAGACATTTTAAGGTTATTTTTTCTTATATTCCTTCTAGTTTAGCTTTCATTTCTAAAATGATTTTCTTTTTCAAATTTCTGATTCTTGAATTCAGTCACTTCATCTTCTGAATTTTCATAATTCAAATATATGTTTTTCTTTCATGTCTTGAATAATTTAAAATATTTTAAGCTCATTCTAAAATGTTATATTTTTATCTGTTTTTTTGAATATGTCATTTTGGCATGCTTTGATTGTCACGCATCTCCAGCGATGACATTTTTGCTGCTTAATCTCTTTTTCTTATAGAAATGTCTATGGCGTTTCCTTGGTACTTGTCTTATTTTTTTTAAGTGAACTTGTTCTCAATTTTAGAAGGATGGTAAGGTCAGTAGAGTTTCTACCTTCACAGTTCCTCTTCTGTTGTTTTCATGTATTAATAGATTAGGAGATCGGTGTGGTCCTGCTCCCTCTCCCACTTTTATCCAAACCTTCCCTTTTGTCTCCCTTGCCTCTCCTGCTCAAGTTTGACTCCACTTTCAGCAGTTTCTCCTTGATGTGGGATCCTGCCTGTGAGCCAGTTTTGAGGGTTCACAGGGGCTGGGCTGCTCCGGCCCTTCAGACCTCACTGTGGGCCCCCCGAGCCCCTCATTTCAGCTGTTAACTCTGCAGTTTGCCCACGTGCTGCCCAGGAACCCCTGCTGGCCCTTCCAGGTTCTCCTCCTCCGGGTTGTTCACAGCCCCAGTGTTTCCCTTTGTTCTCTCCCACATCGACACCAGTGTCGTGCTGGCTGGTAGTCATCTCACAACTGCATGTGTTTGGGACTTTATGCTGCCTGCCAATGCAGGAGACATAAAGAGACATGAGTTCAACCCCTGGGTCGGGAAGATCCCCTGGAGGAGGGCACAGCAACCCACTCCAGTATTCTTGTCTGGAGAATCCCAAGAACAGAGGAGCCTGGTGGGCCACAGTCCATGGGGTTGCAAAGAGGTGGACATGATGGAAGCAATTTAACATGCACTCACGGGGGTGCCCTGTCACCAAATTGTGTTGGATTTTGTCCACGACGTTTAAATTTTGTTATTTAGTTGTTCTGTTTTTGTAAGGAATGTAGAAGATCCAATAATTCCACAACCACCATAGGTGCCATTGAACCAGAATTGATATCATCTTTTTATTTTCACTATTATAGGTCAGATTGCTCACTGAGATTTTAAAAGTTCCCCCCCCCCCGCCCCCCACCGCCACCCCATGGAGCAGTAAAAGGTGTAAATATTTGAGAAGAGAAGACAAGTAATAAATAAATTCTGCTTACGTGCAGTTACACTTGAGCAACATATTGATGAACAGCTAGGGGAGGAAAGCACATGTTCCTGCCTCCCACGCCTCAGAGAGAGAGAGGGCACCTCCACAGCGGGAGCAAGTGCAGCCCCACATGCAGGGCTGGGTTCTGCTGTTTGCTCTAATTGATCTGTCAGCCAGTAGGTGGGCCTTAAGTCATTGGGATGTGACCACAGAAGATACGGAAAGAATAAAAGAGAATTGCAGAGTGTTCGAGTTGGATCTCAGAGCCCATCTAGATTTAGGTTCCAAGTATAAGTGTAAATATAAATACATAAGCTATCAGTATAGCTGGTATTTTACAAACCGGGGGACTAGACCACAGAGAGCTTTAGGTGACTTTCTCGAGACTTGTTTCATCCAAACAGGGTGGGACCGGCATTACAACCAGTGTAGAGCTCTTCCAGGCCTCCTCCTAGCCCCAAAGACCCGGCCTCCCTGTTGAGTAATGAGCAAACAGACTATTGTGAAGCAGAGAGGCCTTATGTAGAGTAAATTGAAGGGTATTCACTCTTTTGTTTTAAGAAGTTCAGGTTCTCATTTAGTGGGTTTTCTTAAAATAGAGACACACATAATTGGGTGTTTGTGTGGAATAAATGAGGGGTGGAGCACGGGATTTCATCAGTATCATGTCTTCCGGTGGCTGAATCGAGACAGAACCTGAAGACCTAATTGCGTCGTCAGTCCCACTGAACTTTTCACTTTACCAGGTGATAAATCTGGCCTTGACACTTCGAAGAAAAGGAAGTGTCTGTCTGAAAGCTGTATGCTATTCATGGAATGATGGTTGATGACTGATTTAATGAGTTGATATTTATTCATCTCAACATATATTCTCCTAATGGTCTTCTTGTTTCTTTGGCCAGGGAGGTGGTGATTCATAGCTGGGTACCCAGTGCCTGGCACATGATTTGTGTTCCACATATATATCATGTGCATTGAATGAATCTGTTTGGAGAAGCGAGGCTAACATATGAAAGGATGAATGTAGTCAAATTCCCTTGCATGGCGGAGTACTAAATAACAGGCCGCAAACCCTGAGAAGGTGTGCAGGATGGGAAGCCTCCCTAGATGAAACGGGAAGGAGGATTTGAGTGCTTACCCTCTCCTGCACTCACCAGCACCTGTTCTCCTTACTACAGTGCTGTGATGTAGCACTGGGATAGGCAACCCTGCCCTTTCCATTGGCTTCCACATCCCCTCCTGTAGTCTCTTCCTGTTTCCCAGACATACCAAGCCAGCGCCCACCATCGGGCTTACTTTTTCCTTGTTCCCTCCGTCTGTGCATGCTTAGTCACTCAGTTGTGTCCCACTCTTTGCAACCCCATGGACTGTAGCCCGCCAGGCTCCTCTGTCCATGGGATTCTTCAGGCAAGAATACTGGAGTGGGTTGCCACGCCCTCCTGCAGGGGATCTTCCAACCCAGGGACTGAACCCAGGTCTCCGGAATTGCAAGCGTATATTTTACCATCTAAGCCACCGGGGAAGCCCAAGAATACTGGGGTGGGTAACCTATCCCTTCTCCAGGGGATCTTCCTGACCAACCCAGGAATCGAACTGGGGTCTCCTGCATTGCAGGGAGATTCTTTACCAACTGAGCCACTAGGAAAGCCCAGTGCTGTGATAGTGACATCCAATGAGGGAGGACCATAGGAAAAGTATATTTGCCATCAGAGAAAAATGGTTCCTTGGAGAGAGAGGCAGGTTTTCAGCTGCAGCATTCTCATCCCTACTATAGCCTGTTATCTTTTGTAGCTTTTCAACCGTTTTAATTACTGTGTTTGATCTTTGCATCCTTCACTTGACATAGTTATAGTTGTCCCCTGATATCCACTGATTTGTCCTAGGACCCCGCAGATAAAATTTGAGGATGCTTAGGTCTCTTTTATAAAATTGTATACTATTTGCATCTAACCTATAGGTGCAAAAGAGATTTGCATCTCATCTTCTAGTATATTTTTCATTATCTCTAGATTACATATAATACCTAATATAGTGTATTAGGTACACTGAACCCAGGTCTCTGGCATTGCAGGTGGATTCTTTACCAGCTGAGCCACAAGGAAGCCCAGGAATACTGGAGTGAGTAGTCTATGCCTTCTCCAGTGGATCTTCCTGACCCTGAAATTGAACTAGGGTCTCCTTCTTTACCAACTGAGCTATCAGGGAATGTAAATATGTAAATAGTTGTAAATACAATGTAAATGCTATGAAATAGTTGCCAGTATATGGCAAATTCAAGTTTTACTTTTTGAAACTTTCTGGATTTTTTCTGGATTACTTTTGACCCAGCAGTGGTTCACTTTACACCTGTGGAAGGCTATTCCCACTAATAGTTTAGGTCCCCGCCCCTGAGCATCATAACATCCTTTGGCTAGTGAAAGGCAGTTCCCAGTGGAACTGGGACTCTGGAGTCCCTGCTGTATTGTCTGCCACCTCTCAGAGCTCCACTGAGAATCAGTGGGAATGTGCTAAGATAAGAGGATCAGGGAAGACTGTTTCATTATTGCAGTCAGCAAGCACTTCCTGAGTACTATGGCAAGCCAGGTTATAGGGTTATGACCATACCCAAGAAGACAGTGTTGGCTGCAAGGGTCATGTGGTATAGATATGTGTGACGTAGGTCATGCAAGGTTGTCTTTATCCCATGCACTCTTCAGAATTATCCACGCAACAGAACAGAACTCTATATCATGACTCTTTTTTTTTTTTTGGTGTGTGGTAGGGCTCTAGGTTTCACTTTTCACTTTCATGCATTGGAGAAGGAAATGGCAACCCACTCCAGTGTTCTTGCCTGGAGAATCCCAGGGACAGAGGAGCCTGGTGGGCTGCCGTCTATGGGGTCGCACAGAGTTGGACATGACTGAAGTGACTTAGCAGCAGCAGCAGCAGCAGGGCTCTAGGTAGGGCCCTAGATGTGTGGTGGGCATTTTGTCTCCCCCAGGCTACATATACGACAGGTTTGTGGAGGAGGTACTGGGAACATTCTTGAAAAATTCAGCTGTGCAAAGCAGTTAGGCCATATGAAACCATAGTATAATTTCTTGTCCTCTAGGATTTGTGCTGTTTGTGACCAGGAAGGTAGGCTCTAAGGTTCCTCTGGCAGCCCAGTTACCTGCGACTGATTAAGAACTCAGCAGGTGTAGAGTGCTCCTCAATAACCTTCCTAGACTTCCTCAAAGCAAGTATGTCCATGTGCGTGTGGTATGAGAGACCTATGCTAATAACAGAGTACATAACTCAGCTCTCAGCTGATGGGTGGGACTAAGTTGCTACCCCCAAGAGGGAGAGAAGTTCATGGCCTACTCTTGCCTCACCCTGAAAGTAGACTTGGCCTTCTGATGGAATAGCCCTGATAGCTTCTTAGACATAGGTTGGTTCCTGATCCTCCTCCTCCATGCTCGTGACTTCACCGACTCTAATCTCCCATTAGGACAGCAAATGAGTTGGTGGGGAGGGTACTCGTTGCTTCTTTTGCAGATTTTTGTATCGCATTGAGACGTTGGTGATATATGCCAGGTGAGACTTGGTAAACTCCTGCCTGATTTACTCTTCCCCTGAAGCCCATGAAACCTGGGAAACAGAGTTAGAGAACCAGTCCTGAACCATGCCTGTTAGTGCTAACTGTGAACACAGTTCCTGATGGGTGGATGGTTTAATAAACTTCCGTTGAGCATCTGAGCTGGGCCTGTTCTGGACCTGGCTGGGAGGTGGATGTGGACATGTGGCAGATTTGTTGACATTTTGAGGTGAGGTATTCCTTTCTTCTGACTTGGTGCTAGCTGAAGGTCAGGCTCAGATAAACTTGGTGATTTATCCAAGGTCATACAGTTGAGAATTGAGCCTTGACTTCTGTCCTGTCACGGCCCCTTCCAAACTGGTCCAGCTCTCAAAGTGTGCGTGGGGGTGTCCCAGATGTCATTGTCTGTCCCAGCTCCGAGTTCAGCACTGGGCAGCCACATGCCATCTTCCACTCCTTACAGTGCTTCTCAGAATTTGTTCTGTTTGCCATGAAGCAGGACTGTGGTAGTAGTGCTTGTGTGAAGCAGTTCTGAAATCCATTTGAGGCTCCTCTCTGGGATTCTGCAGGGATTTTATGTCGTGAATATGATTGTGACCCAAGTTTCTTTTCTTTTATAGCTTAGCGTGGGGTAACAACTCTAGGAACTAGGGCATCGTAACTGACGTTTCTTACTGGTGATTGATTAATGGCATAGAGACAGGATATGTAGGTACTACATGATATTAGAAGATAAAGTTGGGAGTCAGGGAGAGGATGTTAAATTGTCTTTTATACTATCTGTATGTCAGCATCTTCAGGGACCATTTTAGACCCTGAACCATCCATAAGTGGAGTTCTCTTATCCTGTAGTCATGGTTACTTCTGCCACAGAATGATGGAGGAGCTTGGTGTCTGCAGACTTGTGTTGTAGGACCAGCCTTGACACTTTTCTTGGTAAGTTGCTCAGTCATGTCTGACTCTTTCAACCCCATGGACTGTGGCATGCCAGGCTTCCCTGTTTTTAGTTTGCTGAAACTCACGTCCATTGAGTCAGTGATGTCATACAACCATCTTATCCTCTGTCACCCCCTTCTCCTCCTGTCCTCAATCTTTCCTAGCATCAGGGTCTTTTCCAATGAGTCAGCTCTTCCTAACAGGTGGCCAGAGTATTCCTGGCCTTCCAATGAATATGTAGGGTTGATTTCCTTTAGGATTGACTGGCTTAATCTCCTTGCTGTCCAAGGGACTCTCAAGAGTCTTCTCCAGCAACACAGTTTGAAAGCATCAGTTCTTTCATGCTCAGCCTTTTTGGGTCAGTCCCTTAACTTTTCTCAGGCTTCCCTGGTAGCTCAGTTGGTAAAGGATCTGCCTGCAGTGCAGAGGACCTGGGTTTGATCCCTGGGTTGGGAAGATCCCCTGGAGAAGGAAATGGCACACCACTCCAGTATTCTTGCCTGGAAAATCCCATGTACAGAGGAGCCTGGTGGGCTACAGTCCATGGGATCGCAAGAGTCGGACACGACTTAGCGACTAAACCACCACCAACCACCACCAACCTTTCTCAGCTTCAATTTCTTAATTGATAGAGTTGAGTTAAAGCATCCTCACTGGATTATTGTGAGTATTAAATAACACAAATAAGCTGTAAAACACTCTTCAAAGGCTAATTATGTGGAGTTTATTAGAATAGTTTTCAAATCTACTATAGACAGTCTCTATAATTATTAAGAAATGGTATGGACTTAACTGAAGCAGAAGAGGTGGCAAAAATACACAGAACTTACAAAAAAGATCTTAATGACCCAGATAACCATGATGGTGTGATCACTCACTCAGAGCCAGACATCCTGGAGTGTGAAGTCAAGTGGGCCATAGAAAGCATCAATATAAACAAATCTAGTGGAGGTGATGGAATTCCAGCTGAGCTATTTTAAATCCTAAAAGATGATGCTGTGAAAGTGCTACACTCAGTATGCCAACAAATTTGGAAAACTCAGCAGTGGCCACAGGACTGGAAAGGATCAGTTTTCATTCTAATATCAAAGAAAGGCAATGCAAAAGAATGTTCTAACTACCGCACAATTGTACTCATCTCACACGCTAGCAGAGTAATGCTCAAAATTCTCCAAGCTAGGTGTCATCTGTATGTGAACGAAGAACTTCCAGATGTTCAAGTTGGATTTAGAAAAGGCAGAGGAACCAGAGATCAAATTGCCAACATCCATCGGATCATTGAAAAAGCAAGAGAGTTCCAGAAAAACCTCTACTTCTGCTTTATTGACTACACCAAAGCCTTTGACTGTGTGGATCACAACAAACTGTGGAAAATTCTTCAAGTAATGGGAATACCAGACCACCTTGCCTGCCTCTTGAGAAATCTGTATGCAGGCCAAGAAGCAACAGTTAGAACTGGACATGGAACAACAGACGGTTTTCAAATTGGGAAAGGAGTACATCAAGGTTGTATATTGTCACTCTGCTTATTTAACTTATATGCAGAGTACATCATGTGAAATGCTGGGCTGGATGAAGCACAAGCTGGAATCGAGATTGCCGGGAGAAATATCAATAACCTCAGATACACAGATGACACCACCCTTATGGCAGAAAGAGAAGAGGAACTAAAGAGACTTTTGATGAAGGTGAAAGACAAGAGTGAAAAAGTTGGCTTAAAGCTTAACATTCAGAAAACTAAGATCATGGCATCTGGTCCCATCACTTCATGGCAAATAGATGGGGAAACAATGGAAACAGTGAGAGACTTCATTTTCTTGGGCTCCAGAATCACTGCAGATGGTGACTGAAGCCATGAAATTAAAAGACACTTGCTCCATGGAAGAAAGCTATGACCAAGCTAACAGCATATTAAAAAGCAGAGACATTACTTTACTGACAAAGGTCCATCTAGTCAAAGCTCTGGTTTTTCCAGTAGTCATGTATGGATGTGAGAGTTGGACCGTAAACAAGGTTGAGTGCTGATGAATTGATGCTTTTGAGTTGTGGTGTTGGAGAAGACTCTTGAGAGTCCTTTGGACTGCAAGGAGATCAAACCAGTCCATCCTAAGGGAAATCAGTCGTGAATATTCGTTGGAAGGACTTCAGCTGAAGCTGAAGCTCCAATAGTTTGGCTGCCTGATGCCAAGAACTGACTCATTTGAAAAGACCCTGATGCTGGGAAAGATTGAAGGTGGGAGGAGAAGGGGCCAACAGAGGATGAGATGGTCAGATGGCATCACTGACTCAGTGGACATGAGTTTGAGCAAGCTCTGGGAGTTGGTGATGGACAGGGAGGCCTGGCGTGCTGCAGTCCATGGGGTCGCAAAGAGTTGGATATGACTGAATGACCGAACTCAACTGATACCTAACATTGCTTTCTTCTCCAGTCTCCTATCATTCATCCTGTTTAATCCTTGTTAGTGAATGTAAATTAATATACTTTATTGTTTCTAGCTTCTAGAGTTGTTTTTGTTCTTTTCCATTTCACTAACATTTAATGAGACTTTTAGGAAATGCTTTTAAAATATTTTTATTCAACAAAGATTAATCAAGCTATTTCTAAGCATAGTCTCTGCCATGGAGATAGAATGGTAAACAAGATATTAATGGTTCTTTCCTCTAAGCCGTCTTCCTTAGGAGGGCATTTTCTTTTGCTTAAATAGCTCCAGTGATGGGAAATTCAGTTTCCAGGTTAGCATATTTTATGTAGAAATGACTTGAATTTTTGGAAGACTCTCCCTTGTATTGGTATTGAACCAGTCTTTCAGTGTAAATTTAAATCAACTGAACCATAATTGGACCTCTTGATATATTTAATTTTTAAAAAGGTTAAGTATTTTAGGCATTCAAAAATATAGACAATATAAAGATTGTGTAGGTATGCACCACCTGTGTTTTTTCACTGTTTTTTTTTTTCTCCCTTGACATTTAAAAAATTTTTTTGATGTAATCGACACATAACATTATATTGCAAATTGATCACCACAATAAGTCTGGTTAACATCTGTCACCATACATATAATTTTTTTTTCTTGTGATGAGAACTTTAAGATTAATTCTCTTATCACCTTTCATATATGCAATACAGTATTATTAACTGTGGGCTTCCCTGGTGACTCAGTGGTAAAGACCCACCTGCCAGTGTAGGAGATGCAGGTTTCATCCCTGGGTCAGAAAGATCCCTGGGAGAACGAAGTGGCAGCCCACTCCAGTATTCTTGCCTGGGAAACCCCATGGACAGGGGAGCCTGGTGGACTAGAGTTCATGGGGTTATAAGAGTTGGGCACTACTTAGTGACTACACAACAGCAAATTATTAACTGTAGTCCCCATGGTGTGTATACATTTGCATGACTTATTTATATTATAATTGGAAATTTGTACCTTTGGACCCTCTTAATCCATTTTCCTACCCCCCATCCCAACCCCCATCCCAGCAACCACCAATCTGTTCTCTGTACTTACAAGCTTGATTTTGTTTGTTTTGTGGGGTTTTTTTTATTCCAATAAAGTGAAATCACAGTGTATTTGTCTTTCTCTGACTTGTTTCACTTAGCATAATCCCCTCAAGTTTTATCCATGTTGTCAAAAATTCCAAGATTCCATTCTTTTTTTACGGTTTGGTAATATTCTTCTCTGTGTGTGTATGTATATACAATCCCCCCCACTGCACCCATGTTTTCTTTATGCATTCGCTGATGGACACTTAGGTTGTAAATAATAATGCAATGAACATGGGGGTGCATATATCTTTTCAAATTAGTGTTTCCATTTTCTTAGGATAAATAATCAGAAGTGAAATTGCTGGATCATATGGTAGTTCTAGTTTTAATTTTTTGAGGAACCTCCATAGTGTTTTCTATAACAGCTGTACCAATTTGCATTGCCACCAATGGCGCAAGGGTTCCCTTTTCCACACATGCTTGCCAAAACTTCTTACCGTTTTCATAATAGTCATTTTAACAAGTGTGAAGTGATCTCATTGTGGTTTTGATTTGCATTTCCCTGATGACGTTGAATATCTGTTGGCCATCTGTATGGCATCTTTGGAAAAATGTCTATTCAGATCTTTTGCTCAGTGTTTAAATGAGTTCTTGTGTATATTTTAGATACTAACCTCTTATCAGATAATTTAATTTGCAAATGTTTTCTCCCATTCAGTAGGTTGCCTTTTTCATTTTGTTGGTTTCCTTTGCTGTGCAGAAGCTTTTTAGTTTGATGTAGTCCTTTTTGGGTTTTGCTTTTGGTGTCAGGTCCAAAAATCCATAGCCAAGACCTATGTCAAGGAGCTTTTACCATCTAAGTTTTGTTTTAGAAGTTTTATGATTTTAGGTCTTATGTTCAAGTCTTTAATCCATTTTGAGTTTGTGTTGTTGTTAGATGGGCTTCGCTGGTGGCTCAGATGGTAAAGAACCTGCCTGCAATGTCGTAGACCCTGGGTTCAATCCCTGGGTTGGGAAGATCCCCTCAAGCAGGGAATGGGAACCCACTCCAGTATTCCTGCCTGGAGAATTCCATGAACAGAGGCTACAGTCCATAGGATCCGCAGTGGTCCAGATTCATTCTTTTGCATGTGGCTGTCCCGTTTTCCCAACACCATTTATTGAATAGACTGTCCATCCCCCATTGCATATCTTTGACGTTTTTGTTGTGAACTAATTGAACGTATATCACTGGGTATGTTCCTGGCCTCTGTTTTATTCCTTTGCTCTGTGTTGTTTTATGCCAGTTCCGTTTTGTTGTGATTGCTGTAGCTTTGTATTACCATTTGAAATCAGGTAGTGTATTGCCTTCAGCCTTGTTCTTCTCCCTCAGTATTGCTTTGGCTATTCAGGATCTTTGGTGGATCCATGTAAATTTTAGGATTGTTCTGTTTCTGTGGAAAATACTATTGGAATTTTGATAGGGATTCTATTGAAGCTATGGATTTCTTTGAGTAACATTTTTCCAATCTAGGAGAATGGAATATCTTTCCATATACTTGTTTTGTCTTTAATTTTTTTCATCAGGGTTTTATAGTTCTCGGTGTATAGGTCTTTTATCTCTTTGGTTAAATTTATTCCTATGGGTTTTTTTTTTTTTTTTTGGGGATGCAATTGTAAATGGGATTGTTTTCTTAATTTCTCTTTCTGATTGTTTGATGTTAGTGTATAAGAATACATTTTTGTGTGTATATTGGCTTTATATCCTGCAACTTTACTGAATTCATTTATTCTAACAGTTTTTTGAGTTTTTTTGGGTAGAGTCTTTAGGATTTTTTGTATACAATATCATGTCATCTGCAAATAGTGACATTTACATCTTCCTTTTCAATATGGATGTCTTTTATTTCTTTTGCCTAACTGCTCTGACTAGGACTTCCAAGGCTATCTTGAATAAAAGTAGCTAGAGAGGGCATCCTTGCTTATGCTTCTACACTCTGCTTCCCCCACCCCCTACTTAACACTATGCTTTTGTGGTGTAGCCATATAGCTTTATTAAGTTTTCACTACTAAATAGTACTATTCCATTTTATGGGTATAGCACAGTCTATCCATTCTATTAATTGGTATTTAGGTTAATTCCAGGTTTTTGATGGAGAAGGGAATGGCACCCCACTCCAGTCCTCTTGCCTGGAAAATCCCACGGACGGAGGAGCCTGGAAGGCTGCAGTCCATGGGGTCGCTAAGAGTCGGCACGGCTGAGCGACTTCACTTTCACTTTTCACTTTCATGCATTGGAGAAGGAAATGGCAACCCACTCCAGTGTTCTTGCCTGGAGAATCCCAGGGATGGGGGAGCCTGGTGGGCTGCCGTCTATGGGGTCGCACAGAGTCGGACACACTGAAGCGACTTCGCAGCAGGTTTTTGAAGTTATCGACAGTGTTGTAGTGACATCCTTGTACAGCTCTGAGTCTTCTGAGCACCGCTGTAAATTTGTTATGTGCCCACCAGTAGACTTGCAGGGCTGTAGGCTGAGCGCATCCTCCACTTCATTGGATACTGTAAGGTCACTGGTGGGATGTAAACGGATAAGCAGTGCTTGCGTGCTGCGTTGCTAACACTTAGTTTTGTTAGCTGTAACATTTTTTGCCAATATGCTGGATGTGAAATTTTTTTTAGAATTTGCATTTTCCTCATTACCACCACCACCATCACGGAGTTAGAGCATCAGTTCTTTATTTCTTACTATTTTTTTTCTCATATGGGAATTGCTTATATTTCTTCTCTATTTTTCAATGACTCTTGTCTTTTCCTTGATTTTTAGAATTTTTATCTGAATGCTAAGCTTGATTATGTGTATTACAACTGTCTTTTTCCCACTCTGTGGCCTCTGTTTTCACTATCTTTATGGTTTATCTTCTGATATGTAAAAGTTTTAGATTTTAGCATACAATGTATGTCTTCTCCATTTCCCTTGTGTTTTTAAAATTTTTCCATAAGATCACAAAAAAGCTTTTAAAAAAACCTTCTAAAAGCTTTTTTAAGATTTGCTTTTCACATTTAGCTCTGGAATGTATTTTTGTATATGGTCTGAAATAGAAGTCTAGTTTTATTTTTTCCTTTATGTAGATAGCCAGTTGTCCTGGCACTGTTTTCGTCTGCCAAGTCACTACTTTTGCTGTGCCACTTTTGTCATATATCAACCTGTCTGTATGTGTAGAGGTTTGTTTCAAGGCTTTCTGTTCCATTGGGGTATTGTCCCTCATTCTTGCAGAGCATCTATCTTAATTAAATCTTCTGGTTTTATTGTAAGCCTTGTGATTTAGTAGGGCAATTCGCAATCTTATGGTCTTGATTATTCTTGGATCTTTGTTTTTTCATAAAAATTTTAGAAGCAGTTTAGTAAGATCTTTTAAATAGAGATCTTTGTGTTTATCAATTCCTTTACTGATTTGTCCTCTTGAGTTGAGAGTTTTAATCCGAATTGCGTTGAATTTATAGAATCTTTTTGGAGATAATTAACATCTTTGTGATACTTAATCGTCCAACCCATGAATACAGTTTATCTCTTTTATTTAGACATTACAAATGTCTTTCAATGAAATTTTGTAATTAAGTTTCTATCCACCTTTTATTGGTTTGCAGGTGTCTTATAGTTTTGGTTGCCACAATAAGTGGTATCTGTTTCAAACTGACATTTTCTAATGGTTGGGGGCTTATATTTTTGCTTGCATTTCATGGCTCTTTTCCCAGTAGGCCACATCTTCTCTATTCCACATGTCTGTGATCTCTCCAGCTTATGCTGTTCAATGATAGACCTCTGAACTTATCAGAAATGTGAAGAATTATTACTCCAAATGGCTCATAATCATATGAGAGAATGCTCAACTTGACTCATAAGAGCAATGCAGACTATACTGAGATAGCATTTCTCACTGAAAAGATTGGTGAAATTTCAAGTTTGACTCTTGATAAGGCCATGGAAGAAATACATTTTCCCATTTGCTGGAGGGAATGCAAAATAGTCCAGTACTCATCTTTGTAAGGGGAATAGGCAGTGCCTCGTACAATTGCATATGCATTTACTCTTTGATCTAGCAATCCCTTTCTGTAATTCTATTCCAAAGACTTACTGGCAAAAATATTTTTTGAAAGTCTGCGTTTTGCTGTCTGGAGTAATAAAAGGCTGAACATGATCCAAATGTTCCTCATTAGAGCACCGGTTGGATGTGCTCTGATGCCTTCACACGATGGACAACTATGAGGCTGAAAACAGGAATGGAGAATAGATCTGTAGTGCAGTGATAGCTTAGATATATGAACAACTTATTGACCAGAAGTGTAGTAATACATCTTTTGTTATTGTTGTTTAATTGCTAAGTCATGTCCAACTCTTTTGCGACCCCATGGACTGTAGCCTGTCAGCTCCTCTGTCCATGGTATTTCCCAGGCAAGAATACTGGAGTGGGTTGCCGTTTCCTTCTCCAGGGGATCCTCCCAACCCAGAGATTGAACCTGTGTTTCCTGCTTGGCAGGAGGATTCTTTACCACTGAGCCACCTGGGAAACCCTTGTCTTTTGTTACCTGAATATTAATGACTGGAGTCATATCAGTATTCACTGGCATAGCAAATTGCCAACCATAGGTGTTAGTTTCTGCAAAAATCCCCTGGTCAGTATGTGTTAAGTGAAAGGGCAATATATAATTTACTTAAGAAGGGAAAGAATGTTTTTACATTAAAAAAGAATAAACCAGAAAATAATTTAGAAAATGGTTATTCTCAAGAAAGAGATGTAATAGGCTGGAGGGAAAAGAAAGAAAACTTTGCCGTCTCTAAAGATACCTTGTTTTTTAGTTTGGCTTTGAATCATGCAAATTTTAAACATGGTTTTAAAACTAAATAAAAAACAGGCAGTCCCTGAGAAAAGCAAATAAATCTGTGTATTGAGCTGGTTGGCATAACCCACAGAGAAGAACTCTGCCAACTGGCTTTAAAACAGTGATTTGATTATACATTCCTAGTGACATATATCATAAAGATACCAAAAGTGCAGAAAAATTCTAAGCGGTTTTTTTAATATTATTGTTGTTGGTGTTGGTATTGTTATTCTGAGACTCTTCTGTGTGTATTGTGGGAAAGAGTAAACAACTAAATACATTGGTGGGAGAAAGGAAACCATCGTAAGAACAATGAGATAAGTAGAATCCCCTAGTCTTGAATTTGAATTGGACATATGAGCTCATAAAGTAGTTTGTTATTAAAAAAAGTTCTACCATCACAACATTGTTTACTAATCGGTTGTACCCGAATACAAAATAAAAAGTTAAAAAGTTATTCCAGCACTGTCCACTGGCAAGGCCCAGAAACGACGACAGTGAGTATTCCTAGTGTTTGTACAGTGATTGCCAAGTACAGTTTCCACATAAAAAGAACCAGGGCTCTTTGGAGAAATACCTGCTTTCCAATATGGGGCAGGAGATAGAAGAAAGATATAAGATAGAATCATGATTTCACACCAGAAAACAAGGAAGGACCTCCAAGTTCATGTTACAAAAGGACCAACTTGAAGAGGCTTCATTGCCCAAAGTTTGCAGTTTGAGCATCCTTAAGGATAATACTACAGTGGATTGCAAAGAAGGTGATGGCACCCCACTCCAGTACTCTTGCCTGGAAAATCCCATGGACGGAGGAGCCTGGCATGCTGCAGTCCATGGGGTGGCGAAGAGTCGGACATGACTGAGAGACTTCACTTTCACTTTTCACTTTCATGCATTGGAGAAGGAAATGGCAACCCACTCCAGAGTTCTTGTCTGGAGAATCCCAGGGACGGCAGAGCCTGGTGGGCTGCTGTCTATGGGGTCGCACAGAGTTGGACACGACTGAAGCAACTTAGCCAGCAGCCCAGCAGCACAGTGGATTGAGATATATTACACAGGTTTGAATACTTGAGTTTATAATGATACTCAAAAAATCAGTCACTTTTTTGGGGGGATGAAATTAGCTTATTATTTTGAAAACAAGTAGGTAAGGGAAAAGAAACATTTTACAAATGGTACTTTAGGGCCATCAAAGAGCTGATGAAAGCAAGAGGGAAGCTTCTCTTTAGAAGAAGTAAAGCTAAGAAATAAAGAAGGAATGATAAAAATCGTTACCATTTTCTAACACTTCATAAACTCACGAATCTAGGCAATGAACAACAAGGACAGCTGACAGCATAAAAGACGTGGTACCTCTTGGCGTAGCCTTGCCAAGAAAATTGAACCTAATAGCATCAAAGCTCCAGATTTCACAAATGTTTTTTTAATGATACACATGGGGCAGAGGAATATATTAAACAGTACCATGGAAATGCAGTCAGCAAAATCCAGACTATTGAAAATGCCATGGGGAAATTACCTAGGTTTTAAAATAATTACCAGCATTAAGTTATGAAAGAAATGGTAGATAAACCTGTAGGTTAGAATAGACATATTGACAACCAGTTGTTGTGTTTGGATTTAGTTTGGATTTTAATGAGAACAAACTTCAAAAATCTTTTGCGACAGACAGGCAAAACTTAAATACTGGCTATTTGATGAAATAAATTGGTAATTCTTTTCAGGTGAAATAATGTTGCAGTTATGTTTTAAAGAAAGGTCTTAATCTTTTAAAAATGCATACTGAGTCCATAGTAGTCTCATGATTCTGCTTTTCATGTTTCTGTGGTGTAGGTTGTAACTTCTTTCTCATTTCTGATTTTATTGATGTAGGTGCTCTCCTTTATTTCCTTGATGAGTTTGGCTAAAGGTTTATCAATTTTGCTTATCTTTTCAAAGAACCAGATTTTAGTTTTATTGATCTTTTCTGTTTTTTTTTTTTTTTTACTCTATTTCTTTTATTTGTGCTCTAATATTTAGGATTTCTTTCCTTCTACTAACTTGGGTTATGTCTGTTTTTCTTTGTTTGGTTCCTTTAGGTGTAGGGTTAGGTTTATTTGGGATTTTTCTTGTTTCCTGAGGTAAGCTTGTGTCTCTATAAACTTCCCCTTTAGAACTGTTTTTGCTGCATCATTTACTTTCAAAATAATATGATGGCTGGGATTTGCTTTAAAATAAAGGGCTCTTGAGGAACTGGGTGGATGTCATGGGAGTTCATTCATTGTACTGTCCTGTCTACTTTCATGTATGCTTAAGGTTTCATTGGTAAAACTTTAAATGAAAATAGCATTCTTAACATAAATATGGCTCAGAAGAGGTGAATTTCTGAAAAGTTATATAAAATGGGATTCTATATTAAACCTCATTTTCATTTTGTCTTTGTACATTAGAAATCAGTTCCTAGAGGGAAACAGAACACCCACAGGGTGTCTGGAATCACTTCTGGTTTTAATTCAGGGATTCAGCTGCTCAGCAAGCCCTCTCAGCCCATGACTGCTAAGGGAGACCACTCACGCTTGCTCCCTTGGAACACCATTCATAAAAAGACTTCTTGGTGCAGAATATGATTGTCCTTTTAATCTGGCTTAGTCTTCTTTATCATTACCTCGAGCCATCTGCAGACTGTAGTGTCTCTGTGGATGGAAAAGAATGTTTCCCTAGTCCCAGGTGTTCAAGGGCCCTTTGAAAAGCCATCAACCTTGAGATGGTCTGTGACCTCCAAGTGTCACTTGGCCAATTAGTGGAATAGTTGGGATTCGAACCAGAGCCTCCAGACTTCCACTGCCCTGCACTCTACACTTTGCCCTTATTTGGTGGGTTAAATTCTGTGTTGTTTCCTTATGTGATGAAGGGTGCCTGTATTCTTTGCTGAGATGCCAACGTGTTGTTTGAGAGAATTTTTGCCCTGAATAATTTATAGACCACTGTGCCTCTCTGGGTACCATTCACTAGCCAGATAACTAGTCTAAGGAAATGAATACAGCCTCCAGGGTCTGAGGAATATTAAACTGGGGATGAGGACATTTTTAATATCGATAATACTCATAAATAGAGTGCTGTGAAGTTTGGAAAGTGTTTCACATAAATACACCGTCTCATTTGTTCCTCTTCTCCTCACCTGCTCTTACCAGTGATGGAGTGGCTGTCGAGTCAGAGACTGTAGTCAGGGTCTTCTGACTCCAGACGCCATGCGCTCTCGTCTTTGTCACACCACCCTTTTCTTTTAGCAGACGTTGAGACTAATAACGTGTGATACCTTTAGATGATGTCAGCGACCCATCGTTGTTATAGCATAGACTGTTGTGTCACTGTCAGCACCATCGACATTACCAAATGAATCATGATTACTACTGAAGTCAGTTTGGGACTTACTGTGTGTTGGACGTGGTAGGAAACAGGATTTCTAATATTTAAAAACAATAAAATTCTAATACAAACCCTGTTATTGGCATACATATGAAAATCTTACTAGCTGTGGGAACTTGGGTAGAACAGTACTGATAAAGAGCTGAACCAGGATTTGAACCCAAGTGTGTCTGATGCCAGGGCTTGCTCTTGCTTTGACTCATCCACTGATTTTCACTAATTCATTCAATGTCAGACTTTATTTTTTTGGGCTCCAAAATCACTGCAGATGGTGATTGCAGCCATGAAATTAAAAGACGCTTACTCCTTGGAAGGAAAGTTATGTCCAGCCTAGATAGCATATTGAAAAGCAGAGACATGACTTTGCCAACAAAGGTCCGTCTAGTCAAGGCTATGGATTTTCCTGTGGTCATGTATGAATGTGAGAGTTGGACTGTGAAGAAGGCTGAGCACCGAAGAATTGATGCTTTTGAACTGTGGTGTCGGAGAAGACTCTTGAGAGTCCCTTGGACTGCAAGGAGATCCAACCAGTCCATTCTGAAGGAGATCAGCCCTGGGATTTCTTTGGAAGGAATGATGTTAAAGCTGAAACCCCAGTACTTTGGCCACCTCATGCGAAGAGTTGACTCACTGGAAAAGACTCTGATGCTGGGAGGGATTGGGGGCAGGAGAAGAAGGAGACGACAGAGGATGAGATGGCTGGATGGCATCACTGACTCGATGGATGTGAGTCTGAGTGAATTCCGGGAGTTGGTGATGGACAGGGAGGCCTGGCGTGCTGCAATTCATGGGGTCGCAAAGAGTCGGACACGACTGAGCAACTGAACTGAGTCCATACCTGGTACTTTTCAGACACCAGGGATATATTTGAGAACAAGACAGACGTGCTCTCTTGTCCTTAAACGACTTAAAACTGGTGGTGTGAGACAGTTAAACAAGATATTTTAAGGCAATGATGAGGGAATAAAACTGGGCAGTGTGACACAGAACATCTCAAGTGTGTGACTGGGGTGCTGTTTTAGGCTGATCGGGGGCTCCTCTGAGGATAGATAGGACTTGAGTAGATAGAGGAAACCCTGGAGGAGTGCATGGCAGCCCACCCCAGTATTCTTGCCTGGAGAGCCCACGGGCAGAGGAGTGGGGTGGGTCGCAGTCCACGGGGCTGCAAAGAGTCGGACAGGACTGAGCGATTAAGCACAGCACAGACAGAGGGAACAAGGGAAAATTAAGCCCGATCGTAGGCACTGGCTTGGTGTGTCTGGGAAACAGGAAGAGACTACAGGAGGGGATGTGGAAGCCGATGGAAAGGGCACGGTTGCCTATCCCGTGGTGAGCACAGATCTGCAGTGAGCTCCTCCATGGTGATGTGGGCATAGCTAGGGTAAGGAGTTAATGCCTTTGACCATGGAGTAGAGCTCACTGACCTGTGAGTGGTCTCGTTGCTGAGAAGTTCCATTCCAGAGAAATGACATATTTCTCCAAGATTTTTGGCTCTCTCATCTCAAAACTAGTAGGACAAGTATAGGGTGAGACCTGGCTTGATGGCGGGAGTTGAAAACAATTTTAAGGTCTTTAGTGACATTGAGTGGAAGCAGTGTCAACAGGATGATGTGGTTGCCAAAATAGTTGCTACAGTCAGAAGCTCCCCTGAAGGATGAAGTATGGAGAGGTGTAGTGCCTGCCAAGTACAAGGAGGGTGTTCCTGGCCAAAAATGGAATAGGCTTCTCGGGATGCTGGTGCATTCCCTCACAGTTGATGAGAAACTGCACTGCTCCTTGCCGGGAGTGCTGCGAGGTGATTTAAGCCTGGGCTGGAAGTAGGGGAGGACTGGGTGATCTCTGGGCCTTCCAGCCTGCAGTCCTGAGGGCCCCATTGCTGGGGGTGGCAGTCAGTGGTAATAGTGGTTAGCAGCAGTTTATGGGAGATGAAGGATCCAGAACCTGAATTTTGTTCCTGTCCACGTCACAGTCGAGGCCACTGGTCCCTCGTGCCCTGACTTCTTGTTGCACTGTTACCTAGGTCACAAGTTCACTCTGGGATCCCGATTGTTCTCAGTGTGGTCTTATTTGACGCATTTCTAGATTTTCCAGCTTCCTGGTACCATCTGTCTGTAATCACACTTTGCAGGCTGCCTCCTTGTCAGCAGCCTGCCTGCCTGTCTCATAGCTTGGGAACTAGATGTATTCTCAGTGACTTGCTGTCCTTAAAATTTTTGCTTGACGTGGTCAACAGAGGTACCGTATAGCCTCTGTGGAAGCCAGCAAAAGCCTTAGAACAGAGGCTTCAGTTGTCATGTCACTGGAAGAGCATCGTGGCCTTCGATATAAGAGCCCTTTGTCATTGGGCTCTGTGTGCACAGCCTTGGACACCTCTTTCAACATCCCTGGACTCCAGTTCTTTTATCTCTAACCCAGTTGATGGTTTTAGAACAGTGGCTGTCTGTAGAGCCCAATCCAACTCTGAGATCATTCAGAAGTGTTCTTTGCCCATGCTCTGCACCATCAGAAACATAATTGGACTTTTAGACAGGCTCTGACTTCTGAAAACTTGCCATCGGAGACCTTCTGACATGGATGCACATTTAAAAGACAGGCACCTGGTACGTTATTGAACAGTTCAGTCTGTAGTGTGATGAAGATGTCACGTCTGGAAAAGGGATGTGTGTTTTTTTCTTTTCACTACTTAGGTTAAATCATTTGACTTAAGAACTCCCTCAAGTATAGGCATGCATACACCATAGGCTGAGTTTTAGCATATTAGCAGTTTAAGCGTGTCAGGGACATGAATGCAGTTGTCCCCAGTATCCATGGGTGATTGGTTCCAGGAGCCCCCTCTCCACCCATCCCTCATACTAAAGTCTGAGAATGCTCAATCCCTTATATCAAACGGCATAGTCCCGCGGTTGGTGGACCCTGCGGTTGGTGAAGGGCTGACTATAATAGCAGTACTTTAGACATACTATTTATATTCTCTATAACAACTCTGCAGGGTGAGTTGCTATAATTTCCAGTGAAAAGATGAGTGAATTCAAAGAGGTGAAATAGCCTCCTGAAGGTTCTGTGGCCCTCCCATTTTGTCGGACATCAGCGTTTGTGCTCTTTCTGACATGTGGGCTGCTTCTTAAATAGGCCTGCCAGTCGCTGGGTGTACTGGGCAGGGGAGATGGGGACAGGGTCACTGGAGGAGACAAGTTGACAGGGTCCAAAGTGGAGGATCTTGGTGTCTGGAGATGGGGTGAGAGGAAGCTGACCGCTTTCCTCTGCTCCCCATGGCCTTGTGGGGAGGTGGATTTGGGGTGGCCTTGCTTCCCATAGTAAGCACGGTTGTTGGGGCAGGACTGGAGGCAGTCCAGGAATGACCCGGCTGGCAGGACATTTGTGCACCAGGCCTACAGAAGTGTCTGGTGTCCCTGTGGAGGCCTGCCAGCCTTGCGGTGGGGTGTGTTTGGGACTCGGGCTGCTGAGGAGACTGTCTCTGCTCTGTTATCCTCGATTCATCTCTTAGGAGGGAGGGCAGCTGCAGGAAAGTGCCTGCCTCTGGGTGCTCCTGAGCACCCTTCTCGTGTGGGAGAATAATGTCATGATAGAGAGCTTGAAAACTCAGAGCTTACAGAGAGAATGTTTCAAGTAGTGAGGTGGAATATATGGTTCCCTTTCCTCATAGTCTTAATTTAAGGTAGCACAGTGTTTGGCACATAAGCCATTACTTGATTTGAATGGGAAGAACTGTGCTATCGTTTGTCATAAACCCCAGTGTTGGAAGAGGCCACATTTCTGTCTAGCAGGACAGGATCACCCTGCTTCCTGAGTATCAGCCACAGTTCACCCAGAGAAACAGACCAGTTGGAAAGAGAGAGAGGTATGAAGAGATGTATAGCTGGGAACTGGCTTAGGTGGTTGTGGGCGCTGTTAGGCAAGTCCAACGTTTTAGGGCGAGCTCTCAGATGAGCTCTTGGGCATGGACTGAAGCTGCTGTCCCCTGGCAGAATTTTTCTTCATGGAATTCTCAGGCCCATTTAGATTACTGAGGATAATCTTAAAGTCAACTGATTATGGATCTTAATCATATCTACAGAATGTGTTTACAGCAACACCTGGATTAGTTTTTGATTGGATGACTGGGTACTGTAGCCTGGCCTGGTTGACGTATTCAAAACCCTATCACATCTGGTAAACTAGCCTATTTGAAAATTAATCTGGAGAGTTGGGTGCATCCTTGGTAGCCCACTACCTCACTACCTTGGTAGCCCAGCCTCCTGTTCCACAAACCTCCCTGCTGGGATATAATCATCAGGTCTAAAGAAAATTCCACAGGTCTCACTTAGACCTGTCCACCCAGACCATCGTGTTCTTGAACTTTTGTTATATTCGTTTGTACTTCTGCTTTATAAGTATGCTTAAGTCTTCTTTTGTGTATCCATGACCTTTGGAAGTCACGGAAGTTGGAAGTTCTTGCAGAAATAGGATGGTACCTTCTGTTGCCTTTGTCTGTTTTTGGTCTTAATCCATGCTGCCATGCTTTAAGTGGCTTCTCAGGGAACAGTGACTGACTTCTGGGGCCCAGAATGGCCAAGATTCTCTGCTCATGGAAGAAAAAGCAATTTGTTTTGTTTGTGCACCAGATATATTTTCAAGTGCCCACTATGAGCTGGGGATTTTTCTGTGTACTGAAGATGTAACAGTGAACAAAACACTACCCTGCTCCTTTGGAGCTTTACAAACTGTCATGGGTGTTGGGGATGTGGGAGAAGGGAAGGAGGGTCACGGTGAATAACTGTACGAGTGAAATGAACTAGCTAATTGCAGAGAGTGCTAAGTGTGTCGAGGAAAATTAAGCAGGGTACTGTGACTCTAAATTTTGTTGGTTACTTTCTGAGTAACCAAGTAGTGACTTCCACGTTGCATGATGTTGGGCAAATTCATCTTTTTGAGCCTAGATTTTCCACCTGGGATAAGAAGCCGTGAGATGGACTTCCCTGGTCATTCAGAGGTTGGGAGTCCACCTGCCAATGCAGGAGACACGGGTTCAATCCCTGATCCAGGAGGATTACACATACCACAGGACAGCCGGGTCCATATGCCACAACTACTGAGCTGTCACACTGTAGACTCCGTGCTGCTGCTGCTGCTGCTAAGTCGCTTCAGTTGTGTCCGACTCTGTGCGACCCCATAGACGGCAGCCCACCAGGCTCCCCCGTCCCTGGGATTCTCCAGGCAAGAACACTGGAGTGGGTTGTCATTTCCTTCTCCAATGCATGAAAGTGAAAAGTGAAAGTGAAGTCGCTCAGTCATGTCCAACTCTTAGCGACCCCATGGACTGCAGCCTACCAGGCTCCTCCGTCCATGGGATGTTCCAGGCAAGAGTACTGGAGTGGGGTGCCATTGCCTTCTCCGTAGAGCCCATATGCCACAACTATTGAAACCCATGCACCTTGGACTTGTGCGCCGAAACAAGAGATGCCACTGCAATGAGGGGGGAAAAAAATGAATCTCTGAGATGTTCAGAGTCTGAGCCACCTGTGGTGGGAGCCATTGTAAGTTTTTGGCAAGAGATTCTAGGAAGATGAGTTGTCTAGAAAAAACCTTTTGGAGTTGTTGGAGCTTTGTTCTTCAGTGTGGTTTGTTGTCCAGCAACATCAGGATCATTGGAGATCTTGTTACATGCAGACCCTCAAGCCCTGTCTCAGACCCTCTAAATCAAATCCCTAAGTGATTTGCTTGTATGCTAAAGTTTGAGAAACACTGGCGTGCAAGAGGCTGAGGGCAATCCAGAAGGCTACTGGAGCACTTTCGGTGTAAAGTTTTGGATTCAGAAAAGAAATGGAGAGGAAAAAAGAAAATGAATTCAGCAGGTTATTTTGGCTGATTTTTTCCTGGGTGAGGTCCTTCTGTGAAGAATTGACCTTTAAGAAATGGACTTATTACCAAAATTGCCAATACTGGGAGGTTCAATTCAGTTCAGTCGCTCAGTCGTGTCCGACTCTTTGCAACCCCATGAATTGCAGCATGCCAGGCCTCCCTGTCCATCACCAACTCCTGGAGTTCACTCAGACTCATGTCCATCGAGTCAGTGATGCTATCCAGCCATCTCATCCTCTGGCGTCCCCTTCTCCTCATGCCCCCAATCTCTCCCAGCATCAGAGTCTTTTCCAATGAGTCAACTCTTCGCATGAGGTGGCCAAAGTACTGGAGTTTCAGCTTTAGCATCATTCCTTCCAAAGAAATCCCAGGGCTGATCTCCTTCAGAATGGACTGGTTGGATCTCCTTGCAGTCCAAGGGACTCTCAAGAGTCTTCTCCAACACCACAGTTCAAAAGCATCAATTCTTCGGCGCTCAGCTTTCTTCACAGTCCAACTCTCACATCCATACATGACCACAGGAAAAACCATAGCCTTGACTAGATGGACCTTTGTTGACAAAGTAATGTCTCTGCTTTTGAATATGCTATCTAGGTTGGTCATAACTTTCCTTCCAAGGAGTAAGCGTCTTTTAATTTCATGGCTGCAGTCACCATCTGCAGTGATTTTGGAGCCCCCCAAAATAAAGTCTGACACTGTTTCCACTATTTCCCCATCTATTTCCCATGAATTGATGGGACCAGATGCCATGAGGTTTAAAATACTGAGCACTTGAACTGGACTCTACATATAGGACGTTTCTTCCTGGGTCCCAAATCCCTTCCAGATGTCAAATATACAAGGTAGCAGGTTGTTTGGAAAGAAGTTGGAATCGGCCTTTATCATAAAGGATGTTCAAGTTACCGTTGCTGGATGTGTCAGTCTGCTGCTTCAGGAATGTTGCCTTTACAAATCTAGTCCCAGACTTTGGGCTGTTGCGCCCTGGCCTCTGAAGTGTGTGCTCTGGGTCACAGCCTGTGTCACCGTCTCCAGAAGCTAGGTGATGGTTCCCCTTTGTGTGCAGGTCACTGCGTCACTGTCTTCCTGTTTAGTTGTGACTCCTAGGACTGTTGTGTGCTAATCCTTTTGCAGGTTGGCTGCTTCTTGATGCCCTGTGGGAGACTCCGTGATCCTATCTCTTCAGTGTTTCCAGCACAGGTTGCTCCCTAGTAAAATTGTATGGACAGCTATCCATTCACGCGATTGACATTCTTGTGTACTTTATCCCCCAGAGGATGAATCTTTCCTCCTCAGGTTTCTTCTCTTGTCTTTCCTGGAATCCATCACTCTAAGGGTGTTTACATCATTCAACACTTGCTTTGTATTGGGCGTTGTTCATGTTCTGTATTTACTGCAACTACAATTCAGAAAAGATCTTGGCTGAGCTGGTAACTTAATATGATAGATTTGTATTATGTCACCTTGGAATCAGTCCTAGTTAGGGACAATTGTGAATGCTGTGAGGTTTTCTTTCAAAAATAGTGTGTTCCAGAGATGACATATGCGGAAAAGACAACGCGGCAGGCAGAGGACAGGTACAGTTTCTGATTGAACATCTTAGCATTATGATTTGTTGACTTTACCAATTCAGGATAAGTGGGTGTCTTAGAAGTGACCGTGGATGATGCAAACACAGCTCCACCTGCCCCTTTCCTCTAGCATCCTCTTTAACAAGTGGAATTTCCTCAGTGACATTTCCCTCTATAGTTTTTCATGCTTCTACATAGATCTGTGGGCTCTTTTTGGGAGAGCCCCAAAAGAGCTTGTTCCATCAGCTTTGAAACAAGAGGCAGCCTTTGTTCAGCCTGAATCAGAGTTAAGCCCATTTCATTTTTTAAGTTATTTGAGCTCTCATGAAGCTTCTTGCAGATACATATACTGAGGGAGTAAGAACAGAGTTAAAAGTGCCTCTTGAATGAAGTTAATTCATTTTCTAGGGTATAATCTAATAATCAGAAAATGCCGGCTTTGGTGTCCTGGGGATAGGAGCTCATTTTATGCATTTTGTTCTGTTTGCATTGGCTGTGTCTTCAGATCCTGCAGGTTTCCATACATCGGTCCTCTTTATCAGATTAATGTCAGGCAGTAGTGACTAGATGCATGTGGATTCATCTGTTATTGCTTAATGGATTGTAGTCTGTGTCTGACGCTTGACTGCTGACTTCTTGGTAGCTATTTTTTTTAAACTGAATTCTTGCCAGGTAATTTACCATGAATTTTTCTTTCTGGAGACAGGGAGGCATGAACTCATGCACTGTAGCGTTTGTCCTTTTTGTTTGAGAGGAAAGGAGGGAGACAAAGGGAAGCCCAGGGACATATCTGCTCAGAGCCTTGCACCTTGTTGGAACGCCAGCTAAGACTCTCCACCGAGACTGCCCACCTTGGGCCTCCTGGCCTTCCAGGCATGTTGTTGAGCCCACTGGTGAGTGAATGTGCACTGTGCTCCTGGAGTAAAGAGGGACTGGTGCCCTGAATGCACCTTGTCTGGCTGCAGCTTGGAGACCTTTTAGTTCTCTTCCTACTAAGGGTCCCACTGTGAGTGCTTGTTGAGGCTGTATCTTTCCACCCCTCCAGGAAGGTCTGTGCCGGAAAAGCTGCCTGGCACACGTGCCTGCGTGTGTGCACAAATACTGAGGGCCTTCCATCATCTCCTGGGGACCTTAGAGACCCGTCACGGCTTCTTGCCATCTGATGACGGAGAAGCCCTCCTTTTTCTTTTGGCATTTTTGTCTCTACTTTCTAACACATCAGCCAGTGAACACTTGTTTTATCTCCTGGGCACAAGACACATCTCGTTGTTCTTCATAAAATTGTTAGGAGAAGATAATGGCTAAAAAGATTGTGAGATGTTTCCTCAATACCGGTTGCTTAGCAGGTGCTGTGATATTACAATTTTTTTTTCTTTAAGAAAAACCTCTCTAGCCTCCATGCTTTTTCTTTCATGATTAACCAGTGTTTGTAGAGCCCTTATGTGTACCCATCATTATTTGAATAGATATGCTAGTCAATTGATAGTTTTCAATTTGCTCCCTGTGTACTAAGCACTCACTGTGTGTCCAGGGCTGTACAAGAGATTGGGGTCAAAGTGGGGGTGACTGTCTTTTCACTGGGGAAGAGTCAAAACTTTGCTCCGGGAGGACCCTTGGTTCTTTTGAGTTGTGGATCCTGTGAAATCTAATGAAAGTTTTGGCTTCTCTCAGAAAACTGCTCATAAGCAGACGCCTTAGCATAGTACTTCAGGGGGCCCGTGGAATCCATGAGAAAGTTCATGAGATTCCTACAACCGCAGCATAAGAGCCACCTGTCCTGATGATATGACAGGCCACTTAAGAGATTTGTCATCAGATTCGTCATCATGTGCCTTTTGGGAGGTAGAGGTACTAATTTCTGGACCTTCATAGTGTGTTCTTTTTAAAAGAAACTGGATCATTTCACAGTCATAATAAGCTGACGAGGGTCTGCTTGGGACCATGGACGGAACTTATTCCAGTAGCCTGTGAGGAAGAGCATTGAGAGGTAGGGAGCAGGTCATCCTGGCGTTCCAGAGAGGTCTTCACCTGCCTCCATCCTGGTGTGGGGTCTGGGGGCTCCATGTCTGGCACAGGCAATGAGGAGCCTGGCTAACTGGGAAGCATTTACTCTGCAGCATAACTGTGCAGGCAGCAAGCCCGTGTGTCTGCGTGTCCCTGGGAATGGTGTTGGGATGCCCCTGCTTTGGCCTGTTTCACTAAAGCTGAGCTATCTGCTGGGTTTACTCCATACTCCACAAGAGCCAAGAAACAAAAAGCAACGCATGGCAGAAAATAAGCAGAGGTGTACTTCTGTGTTCATTTTTATTTAAAAAATGCCAACATGATGGGAGTTCAGTCAGTTTAGGAGAAGTAGTAGGAACCTACTTGGATGACTTTTGTTTTCTGCCTTTATTAAAATTTATATGAGAGTCTTCCTAATCCCTTATGCAGCTATAGCTTGCTCTTGGATCCTGGAGTACTCAACAGCTGGAGCAAAGGAATCTCTGTCTTGTCTTTATGAAATATTGAAGGGTAGCAAAAGGTATTCATGTCAGATGAGGGGGTTTATGGAGGCCCTTGGAATTGCCTAGATTTGCCCTCGGAAGACCTGAAGAGTGAAACATATTGGGGAGCCTTGGCTTGTTGAAAGGAAAACGGATGGCGTGGGGGAGGCAGAGAGATGGTAATAATGGGCATATGGCCAGAGTGACAAATGTGAACCTAGCCTGTGAGTAATAAATAGGATGTCTCCTGTGCTGCCAGTGGGATTGTAAACTTTTGAAGAAAGCAATTTGATTATATATCTGTATATGATACATACACATATGTGTTTGTATATATATATTACAGTGCTTCAACATTTTATACCCTTTAACCAATAATCCTGCTTCTGGAGATCTGTCCTAAAGAAATAGCATAAGTATAGTAAAATCTTTTAGGCAGTACATTTTTATATTCACTGCAGTTTTATTTGTAATAGTGAAAAGTGGAAAGACAGCTTAAGTGCTCACAATTGAGGAATTGCTAGGCAAGTGACAGCTCATTCAAATGATGGAAATTTGTACAGCCATTAAGCTTGTTTATGAATAAGGAAGCACAGAAAAAGTTGAGCCTCCGATGCAGGAGGCAGGGAGAGAACCGTTTCCATCTTTTCCTATACCTTTTTCGCTTTACAGTGTTGTGCTGGTTTCTGCTGTACACCAAAGTGAATCAGCTGTGCATACACATATATCCCTTTAACATGTGTTTCTTCACGTTCTCCGTGTGTAATTCTTCCCAGAAGTGTTTCTTATCCTTTCTCACTGCCAAGTGCAGCCCTTGGCCGTCTGTTGCCCCTCAGACGCTTGTGAAGGGGTTGGTGCTGTCTTCTCATCCTGGTGTTTCTCTCTTTTGGACGCTGGTTCTGAAAAGGCCCCCTGCGCTGTGATCTCCCGTCTACCCACATCTGTGTAGAGCAGGATTTTTCATGAGGAGTTCGGCCAGATGGTCATTGCAAAGCCGTGTCCGAAGAACTTGGAATGTTAGATATTCATTTGGAAAATTGCATCTGAGAGGGCTAGACTGATCAGTTCTGAGTCTGAGAGACTATTTAGCCCCATCTCCTCATTTTGCGGATGGGAAAACATAGGCCAAGTAAGGTGCCCCAGATCTCACAGCTGCTAGTGATAGGAGTGGCATCCCCCTTTACAGAGCAGGCTGTGGAGGACAGTGACTTTCCTGTTTATTTGCTGTGTGACTTTGGACAAAAAATCTGAGTCTCAGTGGGTGCATTTGTAAACTGAGATTGTATGAGGTGTTTAGCACCATGTCTGCCATATACTGAGCCACCAGGGCTTACCAGGTGGCTCAGTAGGTAAAAATCCAATTGCAGGAGACATGGGTTCCATCCCTGGGCTGGGAAGATCCCCTGGAGTAGGAAGTGCAACCTACTCCAGTATTCTTGCCTGGAGAATTACATGGACAAAGGAGCCTGGTGGGCTGCAACCCATAGGGTCGCAAAGAGTTGGACACGACTGAAGTGACTGAGCACACAGCACACTGTCATATATCAAGTGCTCAGTAAACGTTAACCATTATAAAAAATAAAAATATGAATGACAGGGGAAGTCAGTAATCATTACTTTTTATTGTTATTATGTAAGAGAGAGGACTCTTCTCTTATTATTTGGGCGTTCTTAGAAATTATAATCCTCACCTCCTTAGAGATGTAAGATAATTGTTTGAATAATGTCCCCACATGGGGGACATAAAGCAATATTGACTGTTTGCAGTTAAGGTGGAATAATTCACTTCTAAGTCCGTTTGAAATGAACACATTAGAATGCAGGTGAACGGTGAACCTTTATTGTAGAATAGCCTAAAAGCTGATATGTATCAACAGATAAGTTAGGATGATTCCAGGAATTACAAATGACTCCTTCACTTTATAGAAGAATTAATTTCAAAGTATATTTAAGTAGAGAAGCTCCTATTGAGTATTATAAGATTATTCATTGACAATTTCCGCTCAAACAATGATAAGCAAAATGAAAACTCTGTAAAGCAAGACATATGCAATCTGTTGTTGAGATAAAATTCTCTTCTAATGACACGAGAAATGTTCAGAAACAACGCTTTCAGGTGTCATCAGTGTTTAGAAATCCTAGTGCTGAGAAGTGCAGTGAACCATCTGGTGGGCATATAACAGTGGAAATTATTTTAATTTTTATTCCACACAGATTGTCAATAAATCTTGAATTAATGGTAAGAGTAGAGAACTCTCTAGAAACCAAGATCATATTGCATTCTGCATGTCTTTGGTCTTTGGGTCTTTGGTCTTTGAAAAAAGCCCCAAATATGCAAAAATAGGATACTATAATGAATCCCCAATACTTATTGCCCGGATTCAATCATTTTTAGCATCTTGCCATATTTGCTTTATCTATACCCTGCTTCCCTCATTTTGAAGTAGTTTAATGGAAATCGTGAGATCACATTGTTTCACCACTGCATGAGTGAATACTTGAATGTAAATCTCTACAAGAAGCAGACTTTTCTTACGCATTCAAGACAGTTAGCCAAATAAATCCTTATACCTGGCCCTTTGTTTGCTTTCTCCACTTGTCTTCAAATATGTCTTTTTACTCTTGTTGGAATCAGGACCAGGTGCGGGGCACGTGTTGCAGTGGGTTGTTGCGGCTCAGGGCTCCTGTCTAGGGTGGTGCCCCTGCTTCTTTTCCCTGTGACTTTGAAGAAACTGGCTCAGTTGTGTGGTAGCATGTCCCACGTACTGGAATGTTTTTGACAATCTTTAGGGGATATTGCTATATTCAGTGTGTTAAATAAATGTATAGTCTTTTATTTCGGCGCTCATATTGTATCATTTTAATAGGGATGTGCTCTGCAAAGCGGTGCCTGTGTCCTTTTGACTTGACCCCGTTTGTTTTTTTTTCTCTCCATGCCTCCCTGCTTTAGTTTTTATAGCCTCCATACGTAGTGGTACATCAAGATATCCTAAGCTGATCTATGTATTTCTTAGCCTAGACCCAGAATCAGCCCTGCCTTTGAGGAGCTCTATTCCTTTTAATAGAGGAGAAACTTAGAGACCGTGGTTTGGGTATTGGGGGTACTCATTGTTGGCTTTGAGGCTTTTTCAATGTTAGAATTAGGAAGCTTTTTTATTTTTGAAAAAATGCTATTCTTTCCATTGATAATGAACATTACAAAATTTTAACTTCTTTAATTTTATACTTGCATATTTTTCTTTTCATTGAAAATCTTGGTTCCTCTTTTGTCTTTTCTTAGAGCATATATATAGAATAGTTTTAAAAAATCAACATTGCTATTGATAATAGTACTGAATAAGGTTTGATTCATCACAGTTTTCTTTTCCTTAGAATATATTCCATCAAGTGTTTGTTGAGGTAGTGTTCTAAAAGCCATTGAAATATTGATTTTCTCTGTATGTTTGTATTGCCAACTTGAGATATTAGGTTCGTTTGTTTCAGTTGGTTCAATTAAAAAATTGTATTTTTTCTGAGTAGGTAAAACATATGATTCCAAATTCAAAGCTATTAACATGGTATATTCAGAGATACTACATTCTACCTTTTGTGCTCCGTCATCCTGTATGTAAGCATTTTTGTTAGATTTTGGTAATCTTCAGTGTTTCTTTTTTACAAGTGTAAAAGCATTTTTATCTTTTCCCTAAATCCATACCTGAAAGAGGCATATTCTATTCACTATTTTGCATATTGGTTTTTATTTTGAATTAATGTCAAACAGAATAACTGCAAAAATAGGACAAAGAAGTCCAATTTACCCTTCACTTAGCTTCTCCCTCCTCCCCTTTTCCCCTCCCATCCATCCACCCATCCATCCGTCCATATCCACATTATCCTGTCTACAGATTTTATTCACATTTTACCACTAATATCTTTTACAGTGAAATGAAAAAAATATTTTCTAGTCTAGGATCTAATCCAGGATGGTTTAGTATATTTAAGTTGTTATCTCTTTAGTCTTCTTTAATCTGGAATAGTTCCTCAGTTTTTCTTTGTCTTTCATGATCTTGACATTTTTTGAGACTACAGACTGCTTTGCAGATGTCTTTTATTTGAGGTTTGCCTGATTGTTTGCTCGTGATTAGATTCAGGGTTAGCCTTTGGGACAGGAGCACCACGGAAGTGCAGCATACAAGGAGGCACAGGTGTTGGTTTTTTCATTACTTGTGATGTTGACCGTAATCACTTGGTTACGTTTTTATTTTTTCTTCATCTTTTTTGTTCATTCAGCAATATATCTTTGAAATCATTTATGTGGATAAATCATCTATGTAAGTATCTGCAAGTATTCTTATTCTTTTTTTTTTAATTATATTTTTAATTGGCTGAGAATTGCTTTACAATATTGTGTTGGCTTCTGCCTCTGGTGTGAATCAGCCATAAGCGTACTTATGTCCCTACCCTCTTAAACCTCCCCGCTCCCCTCACCACCCCATCCCACCCCTCTAGGCTGTGTCACAGAGTACTGTGTTGAGCTCCCTGTGAGAAGAGGGAGCGAGTTCTTATTAGCTATCTATTTTATACATGGTACGGAGGAGCCTGGTGGGCCACAGTCCATGGGGTCGCTAAGAGTCGGGCATGACTGAGCAACTTCACTTTCACTTTTCACTTTCATGCATTGGAGAAGGAAATGGCAACCCACTCCAGTGTTCTTGCCTGGAGAATCCCAGGGGTGGTGGAGCCTGGTGGGCTGCCATCTATGGGGTTGCACAGAGTCGGACATGACTGAAGTGACTTAGCAGCAGCAGCAGCAGCAGCAGCAGCAGGTATATGTTTTAATGTGTCAATTCGTCCTGCCTTCTCCTTCCCTGACCAGGTCCAAAAATCTGTTCTCTGTTCCTGCCCTGCAAATAGGTTTATCAGTACCATTTTTATAGATTCCATATACATGCATTAATATATGATATTCATTTTTCTTTTTCTGACTTACTTCACTCTGTGTAACAGACTCTAGGTTCATCCACCTCACTGGAACTGACTCAAAGGCATCTCTTTTTATGGCTGAGTAATATTCCAATGTTCACATTTTACAGCTGTGTAGTTTCTGTCCTGATGAACATTGTTTATTCGACTTGGATAATTTTTGTGGTGTCAGAATGTATAACCTTAGGCATAAGTAATTTAATAATTTGGCCACTTTTTTTTTCTGACAGCAGAGCAAGGGGTGGGGAGAAGGGTGAATTCCTTGAAGTGGGATTTGACTCAAAAAGTAAATGCATATGCATTGTTGATGAGTTTTGCCAGGCTTTTCTCCATAAAGTTTGTACCATTTTACATTCCCATCAGCAATAATTGTTTCCATAGCCTGGCCAACAATATATAGTCAAGCTTGGATTTCTGCTAATCTGATAAGTGAGAAATAGTATCACTATATAGTTTTAATTTGAATTTCTTTTTATTATGAGTGAGGTTGAGCATCTTTCTGTTTGTATAAGGGTCACTGGCATTTGTTTCTCAATGAACAATTCATATCTTTCACCATGTTTCTATCAGGGTTTTGGTCTTTCTTCTCAACACTTAGGAACTCGTTGTCTATTAGAGATATGATCTCTTTGTGATCCATTGCAAGTATTTTTTTCTACTTTGTCATTTGACTTTATATTGCTCTCCCCTGCCCTACCTAACCACATACAACTTTTTATGTTTGAAAAATTTTTTAAAAGTTGAAAGAATGTACAGTATTATACTCTGTATATGCTACTATTTATAATATAGTATAGTATAATGTATATAATTATAATGTATAATTATATATAATATATAGTACAATATATAATACAGTATAGTATAATAGTACTATACTCTATACCTAAGTTCATCAGTTTTTAATAATTTTGCCATTTTTTTATATCTTTACATACACAGTTTTGTTGTTTTGTTTGAAAGTAAGTTGTAGAAATGGACACTTTGTCACTAAATACTTAAGATACATGTCCCAAGAATAAGGATAAACTGCAACAACATTATCATGTGGAAAAAAATGAGCAATAGTTTGTTTATGGTAGTTTTTATTTTTGCTATGCTTTTATATAGCTTATTATATAGTTTATATGCCTTAGTTAAATTTATCAGTCTTCTATTTTAATGCTTCTGGATTTTGAAGCAGAGTAAGATTTTCCTTGAGGAATGTGAAGGAATTTACCCATGTTTTCTTTTAGTACTTCACTGGATGGTTTTATGTTTTTAATTTACTTCAGATCTCTCTTTTATTTGGTATTTATCCTAGTATACAGAAACAAGACCAGGAGCTGACTGTGGCTCAGATCATGAACTCCTTATTGCCAAATTCAGACTTAAATTGAAGAAAGTAGGGAAAACCACTAGACCATTCAGGTATGACCTAAACCAAATCCCTTACGATTATACAGTGGAAGTGAGAAATAAATTTAAGGGACTAGATCTGATAGAGTGCCTGATGAACTATGGATGGAGGTTCGTGGCATTGTACAGGAGACAGGGATCAAGATCATCCCCATGGAAAAGAAATTCATAAAAGCAAAATGGCTGTCTGGGGAGGCCTTACAAATAGCTGTGAAAAGAAGAGAAGCGAAAAGCAAAGGAGAAAAGAAAAGATATAAGCATCTGAATGCAGAGTTCCAAAGAATAGCAAGGAGAGATAAGAAAGCCTTCCTCAGCAATCAATGCAGAGAAATAGAGGAAAACAACAGAATGGGAAAGACTAGAGTTCTCTTCAAGAAAATTAGAGATACCAAGGAAACATTTCATGCAAAGATGGGCTCGATAAAGGACAGAAATGGTATGGACCTAACAGAAGCAGAAGATATTAAGAAGAGGTGGCAAGAATACACAGAAGAACTATACAAAAAAGATCTTCACAACCCAGATAATCACGATGGTGTGATCACTGACCTAGAGCCAGACATCCTGGAATGTGAAGTCAAGTGGGCCTTAGGAAGCATCACTATGAACAAAGCTAGTGGAGGTGATGAATTCCAGTGGAGCTATTTCAAATCTTGAAAGATGATGCTGTGAAAGTGCAGCACTCAATGTGCCAACAAATTTGGAAAACTCAGCAGTGGCCACAGGACTGGAAAAGGTCAGTTTTCATTCCAATCCCAAAGGCAATGCCAAAGAATGCTCATACTACCGCACAATTGCACTCAGCTCACATGCTAGTAAAGTAAGGCTCAAAATTCTCCAAGCCAGGCTTCAGCAATACGTCAACCGTGAACTTCCTGATGTTCAAGCTGGATATAGAAAAGGCAGAGGAACCAGAGATCAAATTGCCAGCATCTGCTGGATCATGGAAAAAAGCAAGAGAGTTCCAGAAAAACATCTATTTCTGCTTTATTGACTATGCCAAAGCCTTTGAATGTGTGGATCACAATAAACTGTGGAAAATTCGGAAAGAGATGGGAATACCAGACCACATGATCTGCCTCTTGAGAAACCTATATGCAGGTCAGGAAGCAACAGTTAGAACTGGACATGGAACAACAGACTGGTTCCAAATAGGAAAAGGAATACGTCAAGGCTGTATATTGTCACCCTGCTTATTTAACTTCTATGCAGAGTACATAATGAGAAACGCTGGACTGGAAGAAGCACAAGCTGAAATCAAGATTGCCGGGAGAAATATCAATAACCTCAGATATGCAGATGACACCACCCTTATGGCAGAAAGTGAAGAGGAACTCAAAAGCCTCTTGATGAAAGTGAAAGTGGAGAGTGAAAAAGTTGGCTTAAAGCTCAACATTCAGAAAACTAAGATCATGGCATCTGGTCCCATCACTTCATGGGAAATAGATGGGGAAACAGTGGAAACAATGTCAGACTTTATTTTTGGGGGCTCCAAAATCCCTGAAGATGGTGATTGCAGCCATGAAATTAAAAGACGTTTACTCCTTGGAAGGAAAGTTAGCCTAGATAGCATATTCAAAAGCAAAGACATTACTTTGCCAACAAAGGTCCGTCTAGTCAAGGCTATGGTTTTTCCAGTGGTCATGTATGGATGTGAGAGTTGGAATGTGAAGAAAGCTGAGCACTGAAGAATTGATGCTTTTGAAGTGTGGTGTTGGAGAAGACTCTTGAGAGTCCCTTGGACTGCAAGGAGATCCAACCAGTTCTTCTAAAGGAGATTAGCCCTGGGATTTCTTTGGAAGGAATGATGCTAAAGCTGAAACTCCAGTACCCTGGCCGCCTCATGCGAAGAGTTGGCTCATTGGAAAAGACTCTGATGCTGGGAGGGATTGGAGGCAGGAGGAGAAGGGGATGACAGAGGATGAGATGGCTGGATGGCATCACCGACTTGATGGACGTGAGTTTGAGTGAACTCCAGGAGTTGGTGATGGACAGGGAGGCCTGGCGTGCTGTGATTCATGGGGTCGCAAAGAGTCGGACACGAATGAGTGGCTGAACTGAACTGAAGATTTTTCTTGAGGAATGTGAAGAAATTTACCCATGTTTTCTTTCAGTACTTCATTGGGTGGTTTTATTTTTTTAATTTACTTCAGATCTCTATTTCATTTGGTATTTATCCTAGTATATAGAATGAAATACAAATCTAATTTTATATTTTTCTAAGTGCATTCTGGTTGTCCCAACACTATTTATTAGTAAGTAAATATCCCTCCACCATGAAAATACTGCCTTTATTTTGTACCTCATTTCTCTATGCCCTTGGGATTTTTTTGTAGTCTGTATTATTTTTCATTGTCTGTCTTTGGGAATATATTCATTTAGTTGATTTGTTATTTCAGTTCATTCAGTGATCTATTCTCATATGGTTTCATTCTAATCATGAAGTATTCATTTCTTGTACATATTTACAAAATGTTTATCATACCAGAATGAAATATTCAGTGTTCTTCTAAATACTGATAATTTTCTTCCTCATTATACAATATCACTGAATGAAAATCCTCAAAAATATTTGTCTTCCAAAGCAAAGTTTATTTGTAGCTTCTTATTTGTAATCTTCCTTTAAAAGATGCATTGCAGGTTTTCCTAATTTTTCACTATTTTAAAAATTCTTTTTCTCCTTCTTTACAATATAGATATTTGAGTATCTTCTGTTTATAAGGTCATTTAACTAATAGTGTATAAATTGTACAAACAGGGAAAAACTTACTCCACATTCAACTCATGCTTCTCTTTATTATTTGAAGAAATCATTTTAAACTGAATAATTGCTGAAGTACTGGGGATCAGCTGCCAGTCTGTGATGCCAGCCTGGGGTTTCCCTGTCACCTGATTATTTTGTGGGTGGCTGTCTAGTCATCTAAGGGTGGGTGCTGATGAAGTCAGTGGTTCTCTTTCCCAGTCTTAGGAGGTTCTTCTTTGGCCCTGATAACCCCTGGCTTAACTTTACCCTTTACTCTGCACACAGGGATTCATGAGGTTGTGGAGGTGCTAAATGTACTGATTTTTATGGATATCCTTTTTTAATTTTTATTTACGTGTTTTTGTCTGTGCTGGGCCTTCGTTTCTGAGTGGCCTTTTTCTCTCATTGTGCCAAGCGAGAGCCGCTCTGGTTACAGCGTGCGGGCTCCTCTTTGCCATGGCTTCTCTTGTCGTGGAGCATGGGCTCTAGGGTGCACGGGCTGGGTTGCTCCGCAGCATGTGGGATCGTCCCAGATGAGGGATCCAACCCACGTCTCCTGCACTGGGGGTGGGTTCTTTACTGCTGAGCCACCAGGGGAGCCCTGAATGCATGTTCTGGTCATCTCACGCCAAGGTGAAGTTTTGGGTCTTTATCTAAGCATTTCTCTGTGTTGTGTTTTTCATGTATGTGTACTTCCTTCAGGCTCAGTTTCACCTGTAATTTGACCATTCTAGCTCTCTGTGCTCTTTCCTCAGATTCTGTCTTCTCATTTGGCCCATGGTCACACATGCCTTGAGTTATTGTATAACTGTTTTCTCTAGATCTTCTCCCCCTAGTTGAATAAGCTGTGCTGTTTGCCACCTGACTTCATTTTTTTTTTTAATGATTAGCCATTATTGCTCACTAGCGGAGTCGGACACGACTGAAGCGACTTAGCAGCAGCAGCAGCAGTCCACAGTGTGTACTCTGTACTCTGCTCAGCCAGTCCTGTTACTGCCGCAGATACGCCGTATGCCTTCCTACCTCCGTGCCATGTCTCATGTTCCCTGCCTGGACTGTCTTCTCTTTCCACTTCTGTGTATCTGGTTATCCTAATGAGTGAGTTAGCCGCTTAGTCATGTCCGTCTTTGCAACCCCATGGACTGTAGCCCGCTAGGCTCCTCTGTCCATGGGATTCGCTAATAGGCTCAGCTCAAATGCTACGTCCTCTGAAGCTGTCCCTGATGAGTATTTCTCAAGCAAGATGCATGTGACTTCTGGCACTTGCTGGAAGCTCTGTTCTTTACAAGAATAGGAAGAATAGACCATTAGGCTGTCTCTCCATGGTTTGCATCAGGGTATGGCATTGTCCAAGGCAGGAAAGAGGTCTTTCCAGAGGCTTCTTTTTTGTTGGGTATGAGAGATCATCTAGCCTAGGATCTTCAAACCAGGCTCTGAGGTCAACTTAACAAGGGTGGTACCACATTGATTTTATTGGTGTAAACCCAGCACCTTATGCAGTGCCCGGGGTGCCATAACATTTGTTGGATGAATGGTTTACTGATCATTAGAATCACTTAAGGAATTAAAAAAGAAAATGTTTGGTCTCAGGACCCACCCTGAGCCTAACAGATAAAAACTTAATTGATTGAGGTCAAGTAGGTTTGATAGTCCATGTTTGGCATCTACAGATTTAGCCTGTCTTCATCTTTTAATAATAGAAAATTGAAACTTAGGGAAATGGATTTGGAAAAAAGAGTTAGTCATGAGTGAAGCCATGCTTCCCAAATTTTTTACCGTTTTTCTGCACCCAGAGGAGTTTCCCCTTCAGTCTCTGTGGTGGGGCTCAGTGAGTACATTGGGAAGCATGGCCCGCCAGGACTTACGTGTATTTTGTATTTGGTTGAATGTTTGATGCTTGCAGTATGCTAGATGTGGGGATTCGAGAGGTCTTTGAGGGCTCTCAATGCAGTGAGGAAGCAGATCTATAAGCAAATAACTTTCTTAAAATGTTGCTGATTCTCTGACAAGTGACAGGGCACAGCAGGGCTTAAAAAGGAGCACAGTAGGATTTATTATGGTCTTCATTATATCACCTGCCAGAAACAAGTAAATCTGTGATTTTCCATGGAAGGAGGCTTCTAATTTAGATTTTACTTGAGGTCAACCTGTTTAACCAATGTCCTTGTGAGGACATTTCCCTGGGAGTTTGGGAAGTTCTCAGAGGTGATTTGATTTAGTTGCTTTCCAAGCTCAGCAGAACAGTGCTCTTTATGGGCCTCTTGGGCTATCCTGTGGGCTCTGGTATTACCCAGTGGCATCTTTTTTTGATTGTAATTAAGATAAGGGCAGACAAAACACCAGGAAGGGAGTTAGAATCTCTTTTAATTCTTGTATTGCTGTAAAACTTTGGGCAGCTGTTCACATCTCTCCAATCCTCAGTCTTCTCACCTGAGACACAGAAGAGTGGTGCTGTCTGCTTGTTCAGTTCAGTTCAGTCGCTCAGTCGTGCCCGACTCTGCGACCCCATGAATCGCAGCACACCAGGCCTCCATGTCCGTCACCAACTCCCGGAGTTCACTCAGACTCACGTCCATCGAGTCAGTGATGCCATCCAGCCATCTCATCCTCTGTCGTCCCCTTCTCCTCCTGCCCCAATCCCTCCCAGCATCAGGGTCTTTTCCAATGAGTCAACTCTTCGCATGAGGTGGCCAAAGTACTGGAGTTTCAGCTTTAGCATCATTCCTTCCAAAGAAATCCCAGGGCTGATCTCCTTTAGAAGAACTGGTTGGATCTCCTTGCAGTCCAAGGGACTCTCAAGAGTCTTCTCCAACACCACACTTCAAAAGCATCAATTCTTTGGCACTCAGCCTTCTTCACAGTCCAACTCTCACATCCATACATGACCACAGGAAAATCCATAGCCTTGACTAGACGGACCTTTGTTGGCAAAGTAACGTCTCTGCTTTTGAATATGCTATCTAGGTTGGTCATAACTTTCCTTCCAAGGAGTAAGCGTCTTTTAATTTCATGGCTGCAGTCACCATCTGCAGTGATTTTGGAGCCCCCCAAAATAAAGTCTGACACTGTTTCCACTGTTTCCCCATCTATTTGCCATGAAGTGATGGGACCAGATGCCATGATCTTAGTTTTCTGAATGTTGAGCTTTAAGCCAACTTTTTCACTCTCCACTTTCACTTTCGTCAAGAGACTTTTGAGTTCCTCTTCACTTTCTGCCATAAGGGTGGCATCATCTGCATATCTGAGGTTATTGATATTTCTCCCACCAATCTTGATTCCAGCTTGTGCTTCTTCCAGCCCAGTGTTTCTCATGATGTACACTGCATAGAAGTTAAATAAGCAGGGTGACAATATACAGCCTTGACGTACTCCTTTTCCTATTTGGAACCAGTCTGTTGTTCCATGTCCAGTTCTATCTGTTGCTTCCTGACCTGCATATAGGTTTCTCAAGAGGCAGATCATGTGGTCTAGTATTCCCATCTCTTTCAGAATTTTCCACAGTTTATTATGATCCACACAGTATTGTAGGATTATTACTGGGATCAAATGAGATAATGTGTGAAAATGTTTTGAAAACTGTAAGCTGTGCAGTGTAGTCCTTTGGGGCTATTGAGAAATCAAATTTGGCAGCAGTGGCATGAGTGTGTGTCCCAGACACATTGACCCCAGGGTGTGCATGGAAAGGTGGGTGGAAACTTGCTGATCACGGTGGAAGACTGTGAGAGGTTTAAATGTATCCTGGGAGGGAGAATGTTGCAGGACACCTGAGTCAAAGTCAGGTCCTGAGTGTGCTACAGCAAACACCCTGCTCTTTTGAGCAGACTGATGGCATACATAAACTTTTTGGGAGAGTGAAGTATATTGGAGAAAGTGCAAGTCACATTGGAGAAAGTGCATGCCCAAACAAGGAAACCCATGGGAACCTCACGCTAGGAGATGAGCGTGGATGGATGCCGATTCTGTCAGCCCTATGGGTTGTGAGTGGTCTCTCCTGGGTTCTGGACCCTTCGGTTACAGTGCTCAGGGTGCCAGGATGGGGGGAAGAGCTGCTTTCTGAAACCAGGGCTCTCTTCTTGTTAAAATTCCCAGCTTTATCTGAATGTGCCCTGGTTCTCCTTGTTTGCTCTAGCTGATCTCTCTGAGCTGTAGACTTTTTTTTTTTTGTCTTTTCCTTTTGGTCTCTGTTGACTTGGTACCTAATTTAAAGCTTGATGTCAACAAGACCCAGGGATAGAGGTTGATGAATATCATGATGTCACAGGTTATCTGAGATTTCAGGGTCCATTGTTTCAGTTCCATCTGAGTTTGTTCTCTGGCAGTGATTTACTTAAAATAGTCTCCAGATGTGGGCTTCTTATGTTAGTCTACTTCGTTTGCCTATGTCCTTTATGTTGAAGCTTAGACACTTTGAATTAAAGTCTAACTGCAAAACCAAACCACTGTTTTACCAGATGCCCTATATTTGGTCACACTTCCTAGCTTGCCACAATAGACCTTGTAGCACCAGACATTTGGCCTGCAGTTATCCCTTACTTGTCTTATCTATTCTTGATAGAACCAGTTCTAGCAGATTCCATATCCCTCTTGGTTACCATTGTGCCTGAACCTAGAGACGATTTATAGTTTTCTCTAAATGTCTGCAAATGGGGTCATACTGTCTTCCTATTTTATTCTAACAGTGTGATATTTTATATAAACTGAATTTTAAAACAATCTCTTTTTATAATCTGACATCAGTATAAATTACTGACGTTTATTGTTCTGTCTCTTATGTGATAGATTAATCTCTTCAATTTTAGCTATTGAGTGACTCATGTTGTTAACATTCTGCTGTGGCATTGGGTGGTCTTTAGCATTTTATTGGACTGTTACATAAAACACTACCAAAGAAATATGTTGGGAGTGGTATTTATTGCCGCAGTCTTATTGTCTGCTTTGAGAAGTTGCTAACTAAATATTTTCTCCAGCTTTCTCTTAATTGCAGTACGGTTAATTCCTTTCAATTGCAGGAAGCCAGGGTATTTGTAGGTTGTTATTCTTTTTGTGGTCAAAGTAATCAGCATTCATCGAGTGCCAAGAACATGCTTGGTGTGAAGTAGAACATAGAATCAGATCTAGTTCCTGTCCCATGAACTTGATGGGAAATGAACTTGATGGGCAGGGAGGAGGAAAGGAAAAGAAGATATTTCCACAAAATTTTATCTATTCTAAAGGGGAGGGAAAATAAATTCAGTTCAAAAGGACACCTTTGGAATTCAGTTGAGTGGGAAGAGACACAGATGACAGCCATCAAGTCAGAATTTATGCTAAATTACACAGATCTGAGGAGTGAGTCATAGCAAGCATAGGTATAATGGATAACATATCTCAAAGCAAAACTAGGGGTGTGAGAGGGAGAGAGTGGGTAAAAAGTGGAGATAGAGTCGGTAAGAGGTTGAAGGAAGGTGAAAGGAACCGTGGAAATCATCCTGGTTCAGCTCCACCCTAATGGCCACATCTGAGTCGTTTCCCAGGTCTGTCTCTCCTGCCTCTCAGCCTCCTCTCAGCCTGTCTGCACTTCCGTTGCCCTGGTTCTGGTCCTCCTCATCTCTGTGGTCCCTCCTCTTGCCCTCTCCCATCCACCACCCAGGAAGCTGCCCTGCAAACCCGACGGAAGTTTGCAGTGGATTCTGGGGCTGGAGGACCCGTGGCATTGAGCGGGTGTGCGGGCCATGCCGACTTCCCTCCGTCTCTGTGTGCACCGGTGCTCCTGTCAGGAGCAGACCCTCCTCAGTCTACATCTGACGGCGGCTCCTCAAATTCCGTTTCTTCTGTGGAGACCTCTGACCTGAACCCGGTCCACTTCGGTGTTTGTCCCTCTGTGCTTCTGCTGTGTTTTGTAGACAGAACCTCTTCACAGCAGTGACCTTATTTTGCACATTGTCTGTCTTCTGGTGTGCTCTTGGTTTTTAGAAGACAGGCGTCACGTCTCTTAGTTTTTCTGGCCTCAGTGGGGATGGCTGCTGGCTATTGGCAGGGCTGCCTGGGTCACATTGGGCTGTAAGCTCCTCAAGGATGGTATTCATGCTGAGTCTCTCTCTGCAAAGGCTTTTGTCTTTCCTATATTGCAAGGGGAAAAGACAGGCTCTTGGAATGGTGGGAAGATGAATTTCTTTCTCCTCCTGGAGGATTTCCAGTACTAGAGGACAAGAACAGTTGGTACAAACGTCCTGAATTTGTTGATATGATCGTGATGGGGGGGACACCTGTTTTATCTACAGAGCTGGCATTTGCTTTGCACGCTGAGTAGCGGCAGGCTTCCACATCTCCCAAGGGGAATGCCAGGTCTGTGCAGGGAGGTGGCTGACCCCGGTTTACTTTGTAACGTGGTAATTACTGTCACCATCTGGGAATCTGCCTTAAAGCATGAGGGTGGGGCTGGGGCACTTCTGACCTCTGTGGAAACTCAGGGAGAGTAGCTGCATTTCAGGATCAACAGAGCAAAAAGGCAGACTTGCTTTCTAGAACACCAAAGGCCTCATCCTAAAAACTGTATGTAGGACTGCATGTCATTTGAAATGTCTGTTTCTTAAGGTTTTCTAGGAAGTGAAATGTTATGAATTGATTCATTTGAAGTGGAAACTCTGAACATTTATTTATTAACTTTTGTATTCATCTCTGGTGTGTACACATGACTATTGTTAAGTGTTGTAGGAGATGTGATTTAGGTATATAATACAATCTGGGACTGTAAGATTCTGAGAGTCTAGTGAAAGTTCTGTTTTACGAGCAAGTGAGAAACATTGAAACAACCCAGGTGTGAACTATAAAAATGGATTCAGCACATGCTACAGATCTTCAGAGGAGGGTGGGTACTGTTCTGAGCTGAAGTGGCCAGGAAATACTGCACAGGGGGGAAAATGAGATCTGAGCTTTATCTTGAAGGTGAGTGAAATTCGAAAATGTGTAATGGAGGAGGGAGGTGATTTCAGGGTAGGAAAACAGCATTCACAAAGCCAACCAGAAGGGAATCCTTTATTCAGTATTTTTAAGATTTATAGTGTTGATTTGACTAGGTGTTAATTATAGAAATCTGGGCTCATGATGTCCCTAGGAGGGAGGGTAATTACTGGACAGTATTGTGATGGTTTTTGCCACACATCAATATGGATTGGCCATGGGTACGCATGTGTCCCCTCCATCCTGTAGCCCCTCCTGCCTCCCTCTCTCTAGGTTGTCGCCAAGCATGGGCTTTGGACGCCCTGCTCCATGCATTGAACTCACACTGGCTGTCTGTTCTACATATGGTGATGTGTATGTTTTAATGCTGTTCTCTTAAAGCATCCCACTCTCTCCTTCTCCCACTGAGTCCAAAAGTCTGTTCTTTACATCTCTGTCTCCATTGCTTGCCTATATGTAGGATCATTGGTACCATCTTTCTAGATTCCATAAGTATGCGTTAATATACACTATTTGTCTTTCTGACTTACTTTACTCGGTGTATTAGGCTCTAGGTTCATCCACCTCACTCCTTTACTCTTATTTTTAAATAACCTCTTCTGATTCTTTGAATATCTGTCATGTACCCAGGCTGGGCTGGATATGAATGCAAGACAGTACCTTTTCCTTATGGAGCTTCAGTCTTATAAATTACCTCAACCTACTGGAAAACATAGAACTGACAGCAGTTTTTTAAATGAAAAGTGTCAAATTAGAGTGACGGATTCAGTCTTCCTTGTGTGACGCTCCGGGCTTGCTGTCTCATTCTCTCACTGCTTTCCAGATCCATTTCTTGTCTTCCATGCTATGGAGGTCAGTAAATGGTTATTCCTTACCCTTTATAGATGGCAAACTCGACAGCAGGTGATTTGTGCAAGGAGACAAGTTGGTTGGAAGAACCGTAGTAAGAGGATTGTGTGTGTGTGTTTTTCTTCCATTCTCAGCTGGCGGATCATGAAGGGGGCTGCCTCTGAGCAGATAGAAGTGCCTCTTGGCCTTTCTGGGCTGGTACTGCTCTTCTAAACATGCGCTGGAACTCGAGGAAGAGGCAGATTGTGTCAGGCCAACTGGAGTGCAGGTCACAGTAGAGCAGCTCTGAGTTATGGTGGAGGAATCAGTGACTCACGTGGAAGCACCCTGGAGTTATTGTCTGAGATCCGGGGCAACTTGGGACTTGATCTCTGAATCTCTGTTTTAACCTTTGGTTCTCGCTGGCCTTGGCTTTGGAGACAGAGGGGAGGCTGGGAGCTGGAGTCCCTCTTCCTTTGCCTCTCTGACTTTGGCACTGATAGAGATGCTCTGCCCAGAGTAGGAGTCAGGGCACAGTTTGCACAGTCTCCTACGGCAGTGTGGCTTCTTGATGTTTTCTATCTGTGTGTCTCCCCTTGGTCAGCCTCAGCCCCTCAGCCACACTGAGAAGCACGTTCAGATTCTGGGCCACTCCTGCTGCCCCCAGGGCCATTTGTCTGTCCCTCTGCACTTCTGCAGCGCTATCGATTTGCCATTTGTGTGCAGCTTACCCGAATTTGGATTGGTGTGTGCTTCTAGATGCTTTTCTATCTATTGATCTGATCTAATGGTACCGTCACCACGGTTTCTAGGAGCCACATGGAGTGTTGGGAACTATTTTTTGCTTTAAAGCCAAGGTGGTCCGGTGACTCAGAGGCATGAGAGGTAAAGTGAATAGCTCTGTTTTCTTTTTAAACGTCTGTGTATGAGGACCTTTCCTGCCCTTTCTCTGCTTTATTTCTAAGTCCATTCTGTCCCTTATTCAGCCGCCTGCCCCTCATTCTGCTGTCCATACCCTATGCTTTCTCCCCACTGTGGCTGCTTAGCCTCTCTCCTCTGCCTTAGCATAGCACATGCGTACACACGGACACGCAATTCTGTCTTACTGTGTGGTGTTAACATGTACAGACTGCACATTCTCTTAGGGTCCCTCAGGTTCCTTCCCATCTGTGAATCCACAGATAGAACACCCTCCTTACTGGAAAGAAAGGTATACAGCTGTGGATTGGCCTGGGGCATGTATCTGAGCATCTTTAGGTCTGTGTGAGACAGAGAATATATAAGTGTGTAAAGAGGAAGGCCTGGCATGGTCAGGGGATCCATTATCTATTCCTTACGTTAAATGTTACATGTAACCTGAGGGGACAGAATACACTGGACAACTCCTTTGAGTTTTCTTTGGACATATAATGTATTGATTATAAGCTAGTAGAACAAGTATATTCTGTGTATTCATAGCCAGTTACCTCAAAATTTAGCAGCTTAAACTAACCATAATCATTAATTATATCATAGATTCTGTGGGTCCAGTTTTCAGGAGCAGCTTAGCTGGTAGTTCTTGCTCAGAGTATCTTAGAAAATTGCAGTCAAGATGCTGGCTGGGGATGTGGTCATTTGGAGATCTGACTTGGCTGGAGGGTCTGATTTCAAGATGGTTCACTTGCATGGCTGGCAAATTGGAGCTGGCTGTTGGCAGGAGGCCTCAGTGCTTACAATGTGGACCCGCCCGTAGAGCTGTTTGGGTGCCTTCAGAGCACGGCGGTTGGTTTCCCCGAGAGCAAGAGAACTGAGAGAGAGGTGGAGTGGTGGGAGCTGAGTGTATTTAAAACCTAGCCACAGGTCTCATGCCCACAGCATCTTACTGGTTCCTCGGGTCAGCCTGTTCACACTTGGTGAGGACTGTACAAGGGTGTGAATACTGGAAGGCAAGAGTCACGCTGGCTACCACATAACAAAGTCTCTGTGTTCTATGTCAGCGTTTCCTACTTCACAGTCTGGTCTGGAAAGGGCACTGTGTTATGTGAGTCATCTGGGGACGCAGATCCTTTCCATCTTGTCCTACCTTCCTCGAGGGCCAGAGTGCCCTGTGTTCATCTGAGAATGAGAAGGACGCAAGGATTTCCTATGGGAGTTGTTTTTAATCATCGGCTTTGGAGGTGGTGAGCATCATTTCTGTTCACATTTCATTGGCCAGAACTCACAAGATCTCATGAGGGAGGTTGGAAAACGTTGCCAAATTCTGTGATTTCAGTAAAGTGAGGAGAACACGGATGTTGGCTTAGTGATTTCTGCCATATTCCACCAAATTATAAAAGCTATGGTAGAGGCTCTGTGTCATTCAAGAAGGTCTAATATCAACCAGGTAGACTGGTGGTGTCTAGGGCACCCACAGTCACTAAATCCTCATGCTTCCTGAGGGTGTTTTTCATACCCAGCACCACTGGGCTGCCTCTGATGGGGCAGCTGGGCGGTGGTCCAAGGAGGGATCAAGAGCTATGGTATCTTGAGCATTTTTAGCTTTTCGTAGGAGAGCTTCCACTTAGTGAGGTGCAGTCTGTGTGCTTTACATGTTATTTAATTTTTCCATGAAACCCTCTGCTAGGTATTGTCTCCACTTGATAGTTGAGGATACGGAGGTTCATAAGGGCAAGTAACTCTCTTGAGAATCGCGTCCCACCCCCCAGCAGTCAGTATGTGGTGGTGTTAGAGTTTAGACCCTTTCTTTCAGTACTTCACTCTGCTGCCTCTGAGCTATGTGTAAGTGGAAACCATCAACATAACAGTCTAGTGATGCTCTCGTGGCAGTTTTGGCCATGGCATCTTGAGAATGGCCTCTTCCTGTCCAGGAGAGAGGTGATGTCCAAAGACAATCCCCCAACCAGAGTACATTGCTCTGCGTCCTGGGGGCAGGTAGGGCTGTAGAAAGGTGCAGGAGCGTCTGTGGGCCCCAGACCAGGAAGTCTGGTGCTTTGGCTTGGCTCACCCCTCTTCTTCCCTCTGATTGTGCCTCCTGCTCCTGTCTTAGTGGTCAGGGACCTGGTGCCACATCACTCCTATCTGGTAACAGTGTCACCTCTTGCTCTTGTAGGGTCTCATACTTTTTCAAGATATATTCACAGTGTATATGTATGTCTGAGCCCCTTTGCTATTTACCTGAAACTGTCACAACATTGCTAATTGGCTATGCCTCAATTAAAAAAAAGGATATGTTTACATTGACCTCATAAGCACTCTATAACGTAGGAAGAACAGGTATTCTTACTCATGTTTAGAGAGGCTGAAACCCAGAGAGTTTAATGTATCCTTCTGTCAGTGGGGCAGTGGTGATAATGGGTATGTGGTTTTCCTTTGGTTTGGTTTTGTAAATGCAGAAGTGGCCCTAGAGGATAAGACTTTGTAGTAATAAATAGTTCCTGGGATTTGTATATTAATGTTTGGTTATTAATAATTGTTATACCCTTGAGTAGCATTTTGTCTGTTTGCTCCCCACTCCCAAATTCATGCTGGGAAAATGACAGAGGAAGCATGGAGGAGCTGACACAAGCATGGCTGAGTGTCACTTTTCCGAGAGCATCCTTATAACTCTGGCAAGATGAGGCCTGAGGCTTGGCATCCTGCCTACCTGGGAGACATCGCAGGGGACTGGTCTTATTTTTTCAGCACCTATTTTTTCCTTTTCTGTAACTTTATCTAGGTGGAGGCATTAAGAAGACCCCTCTTTGAGAGGTTGTGTGCTTAGCTGGCAAGGCTGCTGGCACCTGTACCCCCCTTGGTAGGTCTGGAGTATTTTACTCTCTTGCTAGGGAAACCAGGATGGAGGAGAGAGACACTGCAGACAGCTAGGATGGAAGTGTGCCCAGGATGTGGAACTTGCACTACTAAAGCCAGGACAGCTCCTGGCAGAACAGGATGGTTAATCATTCTGGTTGGCCTTCACCCCTACTACGCTTGCCCCTGCTTTTGTACCCAGGGAATCTTGTGGCTCATGACAGGTGAGCATCTGGCAGGAGGCTTCCTTGTGGCTGAGGGCCCTGGTTCAGGACACAGCATTTCCCTCTACCCCAGTGGCTGCTTCTCCCATCCTGGCTTCCTGCCTCACTTCCTCCCTAGTTCTTTTCTCCTTCTAGCCTCCAAGGATGGCGTGGACCTTTCACAGCAACATTTAAACCATTTGTTTAGCTCTGTGGTGTATAAGGAGCCTCTCCACAAAAATCTTTATTAAAAAATAAATTTCGCCTTAAAAAAACCTTGGTCAGACAAATCTGAACCTTTGCTGTGCTTTGTTGGCATATTGGAATGGGATGCAAGCTGTGTGATTTGAGGTTAAACTTTTAGGGTAGATGTGGCAGAGACTTAATTTTGTTTTCTGAAACATCTCTGCTGCTGCTACTGCTGCTAAGTCGCTTCAGTCGTGTCCGACTCTGTGCGACCCCATAGACGGCAGCCCACCAGGCTCCTCCGTCCATGGGATTTTCCAGGTAAGAGTACCGGAGTGGGGTGCCATTGCCTTGTCCGAAACATCTCTAGTGTGTCCCAAAGAAGACCTTTGCCTGCAACCTCTTTCGTCCTGGCCCTGGACCACTAACTTTTCCCTAACTTGGTACTTGTATTCATTCAGAGTCATTCAGACAATTATTTCCAAACCTGCTTCTTTATTACAATAGACATTGGTCATTCCTTGTTATCAGTGTTTCCCCTTAAAATCTCATTTTTTTCCCACCTTGCTGATTTTTGGCAAATAAAAAATGCTCTGTGATTTTTCAGAAAGAAAGGAATAGAGCTCTAAGATAGGGTGTGCTTTTTCTGTGTAGTCTGACTTAATTCCCATGATAACCCTGTGGGGTTCCGTTCCACAGATGAAGAAGAGGAGGCGCAGGGAGGATGACCAGCTGGCTGAAATTCATAGACCGGCTTAAAAGTGGTAGAACTGGGATGGGGACTGCCCACGCCTTTTCGTTAGATTCTACCATACTGTTCGTTTTAGAACATTAGCTTGGAAGCCCCAACACCTGGGTCATAGTCTCGTCTGGACTCCGTAACTAACTGGATGTCCTTGAGGAAGCAATTGACCAAAGGACATTAGTGTCCTGCTTTGTTGGAGTAAAACAAAAGCTGGGACTAAAAGACTAGCCCAGAGCGGGTACCTTCCAGTGCTAACGTGTATCTCTTCCATCATTTCTTCTCTCTGGGAAATTCAGTCTTCACAGTCCACGTGTAGTCATTTCACCTTCCTCCCCCTTGCTGCTTTTCCACTTTTTGGGAGAGGAATTGTTTCTGTGACTTTGGATTCCTCAGACATTGTGCTTCCTGTCGTTTACCTGGATTACCATACCTGAAAAATCATTGCATAAGTATTTACTGTTTTGTCGTGGTGGTGATGATGATTAATTGCTGTGCTATGGGGACAGTTAGGTAGATCATCATAGCGTGTTGGATAATATCCTCAACAGTCTTGGACAGCCTGAAAGTAGGTAAAGAATTAAATAACATCTTAAAGGTTCTTCCTTAACAACTGGAAAAGCTACTAATTGTTTTGGTTTGATGGGCCAGGTTTTATACTGCTGCTGCTGCTAAGTCGCTTCAGTCGTGTCCGACTCTGTGCGACCTCATAGACAGCAGCCCACGAGGCTCCCCCATCCCTGGGATTCTCCAGGCAAGAACACTGGAGTGGGTTGCCATTTCCTTCTCCAATGCATGAAAGTGAAAAATGAGAGCCTTTAATCCTAGCCTCTGTAATTCTCTGTGCAAGGCCATCACTTCCGTGGGCAGAAGAGATACAACCTCTTATGTTGTGATTTGAAGGCTATAGTTAAAAGGCATCTCTGTCTTCAAATGCACGCTCTACTGATCTGATGCTCAGTGCTAGAACTCTGGCCAGTGAATCGCCTTTGAGGATATTTGGCTTCCATGAGATGCTCTTAAGATATGAGTGTGTCATCTGGCTGGGATAGTAAATCGGGACATTTGCTGTTGCCTAGTCTAGTTGACTAGTGTTGCCCTAGTTTGTCTACCTAGCTAGCTGTGTGTGCAATACATGGAGACAGGGGACTTGGCGCCAGGACAGCTAAGTTTTGGTGGGGAAAGGGTGGGGGCGGGAAAGAAATTGCCTGGATGGTTGGTTCTGCACTGGGAGGAGGGCTAGAAACAGGGTACCTGTAAAGATGAAGGATGGGACCACAAGTGAGAGGTGAAAGGTCATTAGAGATAAACTTTTCTCTGCTGGTCTTGATACCATGTTTATCTCTCTACATCATTTCACCCTTTTGAGATACAAAGCACATCATTTTATTTTTTTTGCCAGCTCTTATGTGAGCTGGTATTTATTGCCCGTTTCACACGGATCAGAAACCTGTGCAGCCTAGTGGCTGAGCCAAGAGTAGGTTGACTCATATCTCTATCTGGAGTTCTTGAACCTGCTGCTGCTCAGGGTTTAGATGGCATCAGGGTGAAAGGCCAGCCTGTTAGGCTTACCTCTCAGCAGCTGGTCCTCATGAGCACCACTTTAGCTTCTCTCTCTTGCTGTCTCCCTACTCCTGATCATTTATCTTTTAAACTGTCCCCTCCTTATGCCTCAGCTTCTCAGGGCACTGTTTGGCAGAGCTGGGAGGACTTGAGACACCTTTTTGAGAGTAGTGAAGCCTTTGAGCTCTAAAGATGAGAAGAGCTATAATGTACAGAAGAGACAGTCCATGGGTGCAGCGTGATGAGAACTATCTTTCCGTGTTTGAGGGGGGAGTAGAGTCTGAATCTGCATGGAGAGCAGTTTTAGCTTGCTGTGGGCAGAACTTTCCAACAGTTAAAGCTATTGTCTGAGATAAGAACTTCGTCAGTGGTGGTGTTTAAGCATAGGCTGGTTAGCAACCTGGCAGGGATTTATAGAAGAGAGAAAATGTCAGGTGTATGTGTGGAGAGGGAGGGCTGTCAGACGATGTGATCTGCGTTTATTGTCCCTTCTGACCTTGAAATTCTACTTCCTTAATGTGATAACACAACTTTTTCATTTTTCCATTTTAATCACAGTCTTTGAATGTTGAGATTTTTAAGTTGGAAAATGTGTAATGTATTGTTTTACCTTTTTTGGGGTGTGTCTTTAAAAATATTTTCCTGTCTGGAAGTTTGTTTGGTACTGTTTGGAGGTCACTTCAGTAAGCCTGATTTACTTGGGTAGTCCCAGAAATGGTGTGGTGTTTGGCTCTGTGCTCTGGAAACTTCAGCATGATATAGAAATAATCTACTTCGTGAGGTGCTGTTCAGTTTTCCTGCACTGGAGAGTAGGAATGTGAAATGGGATTGCTAAACTCTTACAATATGGAAAAAATTCATTTTCTTTGGGGGAGGGAAATGTTTCTTCTGCAACTGAAGCTAAAATCTAGTACAGTTAGAGCTCCTTTTTCCCCAGGGATTGTCTGCTTGGTGAACTCAAACATCTTGATGACAGACAGCAATGCAGAAAGGCAGAGAAGAGAGATGTGAGCAGCCAAGAAGGATGGTGGGTCTCACAGCCTCGTGTTGAAGGAGAGCGCCCAGAATCGAATTTGGCTGCAGCGGTTCTTTGTTTTTACAGCATGCCGAAAGGGGGAGAGTTATGGCATTGTTTTTTAATAACAACTTTAGCGAGATATAATAATTCACCCTAATAAGCCTGTGCAATCCAGTGCTTTTTAGTATATTCACAGTTGTGGAACTGGTATCTAGTTGCAGAATATTTTCATCATCTCCAAGGAAAACCTGTACCATTAGCAGTCATTTCCCCAATCCCTGGCAACCATTAATTCCACTTCCTGTTTCTATGAATTTGCCTATTCTGGACATTCCTAGAAATAGAATCATATATGTAGCCTTTTGTGACTAGCTATTCTTAGTTACCATAATGTTTTCAAGATTCATCTATACCGTAGCATGTATCAATATTTCATTCCTTTTTATTGCCAAAGGGTATTGTGTGGATGTGCCATCTTTTCTATATCCACGCGTCCATTGATGTACATTGGTGTTGCTTCCATTTTTTGGCTTTTATGCGTAAAGTGAAAAAGTGAAAGGGTTAGTCACTCAGTCATGTCCGACTCTTTATGATCCCATGGAGCCCCTGCCAGGCTCCTCTGTCCATGGAGTTCTTCCGGCAAGAATGCTGGAGTGGGTTGCCGTTAATAATGCTGCTACAGACGTCCATGTATAAGTTGTTGCATAGCCGTATGACTTTTTTGCGGAGGGGGGTGGGGATTCTGTATGGAGTGTGGGATCTTCTTTCCTTGACCAGGGATTGAACTCAGGCCCACTGCAGTGGAAGCAGAGAGTCTTAACCATTGAACCACCAAGGAAATACCATAGTCATACCTTCATTTCTCTCGGGTTTAAACTTATCAGTGGAATTGCTGGTTTATATGTTAGCTCTGTTTAACTTTTAGGGGAACTGCCAAACTTTTCCAAAGTGGCGGCATTATTTCCTCCTGCAGTTTCTCCATATCCTTGTCGGCAGTTGTGATTGTCTTTCTTATTTCAGCGGTCCTAGTGAGTATGAAGTATGTCGTTGTGGTTTTGATTTGCATTTCCCTCGTGACTAATGATTGAACATCTTTTCAAGTTCGTATTGGCCATTTTCTTGTCTTCTTTGGAGAAATGTCTATTCACATTCTTGGCCCATTTTTCCTTTGGGTTGTTTGTCTCCTATTGTTCTACGAGTTATTCTGGATTAGTCTCCTTTATCAGGTATGATCTATGAATCTTTTTTTTCCCATTCTGTGAATTATATTTTAATTTTCTTGATGATATGCTTTGAAGCACAAGTAATTTTACTTTTAAATCCAATTTATTTTCTTTCTTTGGTTTGTGTCATATCTAAGAAACTGTTGTCTACTCTAAGGACATGTCCACTCTAAGTATGTCATGAGGACATACTCCTTTAATTTATTCTAAGAGTTTCATAGTTTTAGCTCTTATTTTGAGCTGTATGATAAATTTTGAGTTAATTTTCACATATGATATGTGGTTGTTGTTCATTCGCTAAGTTGTGTCTGACTCTTTGTGACCCCATGAACTGCAGCATGCCAGGCTTCCCTGTCCTTCACTGTCTCCCAGAGTTTGCTCAAGTTCATGTACATTGAGTCAGTGATGCCATCCAACCATCTCATCCTCTGTCTCACCCTTTCTTCCTGCCTTCAGTCTTTCCCAGCATCAGGGTCTTTTCCAAAGAGTCGGCTTTCTGTATCAGGTGGCCAAAGTATTGGAGCTTCAGCTTGAGCATCAACCCTTCCAGTGAATATTCAGGGTTGATTTCCTTTAAGATTGACTGGTTTGATCTCCTTGCTGTCTAAAGGAAACGTGGTAGGAGTCTCATTTCATTCTTTTGCATGTGACTATTTAGTTGTCCCAGCACCATTGTTAGAAAGACCCTTTTCTTCCAGTGAATTATCATGCCACTGCTGTCAAAAATCAGTTGGCTGTAAATGTAAGGGTTTATTTCTGGACTCTCAGTTTTGTTCCATTGATCTGTATGTCCAGCTTTATGCCAGTATCATACAGTTTCTATTACTGTAGTTATGTAGTTGAAATTGAGAAGTCTGAGTCCTACAGCTTTTTCCTTTTTGATTGATTTGGCAAGTCTGGGTCCCTTGTACTTTTGCATAAATTTTAGGATTGACTTGTCAATTTATACAGGAAAGGAAGATGGGATTCTATGATTTTGTGGTACAATAAATGTATATTTGACCCCTGGTTTCTGGCACAGAACTAAAACTCTTAGAATTTCCTGAATAATAGGGGTGAGGGGAGCATCTGTTGTTACTCATATGCAGTCCCTTTCAAACTTACCTGAATTGATGCTAATAAGGTGACTCTTAGTGGGACCCTAATAGCTTTGAGATGGGGGCAGGGTGACAGATGAACCAATCTTATGGTTAGAGGTTTGGGGCTTGCAGCCATCTCCCAACCTCAGGGCAAGGGAGAGGGGCTGGAGATTAAGTCCAACCTCAATGGCCAGTGACTTAATCAACTATGCCTATATAATAGAATGTTCATGAAAACCGTGAACAGTGAGATTTGGGGAACTTCCAGATTGATGTTGGGAGGGTGATGTGCCCGGAGAGGCTTACCAGAGCTTTGCTCCTCTTCCCACATACTTTGGCTTATGCATCTCTTCATCTGGCTGTTCATTTGTATCCTTGATAGTAATTCAGTACTAGTAAGGAAAGTGTTTTCCTGAGTTCTGTTAGCTGTTATCAAACCTGAGAGGGGGGTCATGGGAACCCATAATTTATAGCTGGTTGGCCAGAAATACAGGAGACCCAAGACTCATGATTGGCATCTGAATTGGAAGGGCAGACTTATGGAACTGAGCCTGAAACTGTAGGTTCTGTGCTAATTCTGAATTGTTAGGATCAGAATTGAATTAAATTGTAGGATACCCAGTTGATGTTTGCAGAGAAGTAGAGAATTACTCATAGGAGAAGGCAATGGCACCCCACTCCAGAGAAGGCAATGGTGCCCCACGTCCATGGAAAATCCCATGGACAGAGGAGCCTGGTGGGCTGCAGTCTATGGGGTCGGTAAGGGTCGGACACGACTGAGCGACTTCACGTTCACTTTTCACTTTCATGCATTGGAGAAGGAAATGGCAACCCACTCCAGTGTTCTTGCCTGGAGAATCCCAGGGACAGGGGAGCCTGGTGGGCTGCCATCTATGGGGTTGCACAGAGTCGGACACAACTGAAGCGACTTAGCAGCAGCAGCGGCAGTAAAGAATTACTTGGTGTGAAAAATCGACACATTCGATATCAGAATCACTGATAATAAAAAGTTTCTAGGTTTTAGTAGAAATAGCATTGAATTTGTAGCTCAGTTTGGGTAGTATTGCCTCTTTACAGTATTAAGTCTTTTGAACAATGAACATGGTGAGTCTTTCCATTGATTTATGCTGTTTTGAATTATGATTTATATTTTTTGCTATCTTTATGCTGTCTTTCAGTTATTATTTATAATTTTCAGTGTACATCTTATATAATACTTAATTTTATTCCTACCCATTTTACTTTTTTTGAATATTACAGTATGCTATTGTGAATAGAATTGTTTCCTTCATTTTTAGCTCATTCATTGGTTCTAATAGAGTTTTTTTTGTGTGTGTATTCCTTATTTTCTATATAAAGATCATGTTATCTGTAAATAGATACAGCTTTGCTTCTTTTTTTTTTTTTTTTCAGTCTGGATGCCTTTTATTTCTTTTCTTGCCTAATTACCCTGACTAGGACTTCTAGATCAATGTTGAATAGAAGTCGTGAGAGTGAACGTCTTTGGCTTGGTCATGACCTTAGAGAAAAAATTTTAGTCTTTTACCATTAAGTATGGTGTTGGCCCTGGGTTTTTTGAAGATGTTCCTTATTGGATTGAGGAAGTTCCCTTTCATTGATAGTTCGAGTGTTTTCATCATGAAAGGATATTGGATTTTTGTCAAATGCTTTTTGTCTATTGGGAAGATCATTTGGTCTTTGTCCTTTATTCTATTAATATGGTATATGCATTAATCGATTTTCATGTATTGAACCAACCTTGCATTCTTGGGATAAATTCTTCTTGGTCATATAATCCTTTTTATATGCTGTTGGATTTGTGTTGCTGGTACTTGAGGATTTGGGGACAGTTGTTAAAGGCAGACGCATATATGGCATTTTGTTATCATCCTTGCTGCTAACGGTAGGAAGTGTTAGAAAAATTCTAAAAGTCAGCCTCAAGAACTCAAAAGTCTTAGCAGTAATCTGGAAACGTTTCTCATGGAGTCATTGCTGATATTAGCTTATCTGTTAAGTGATGTTTATAATGGTTATTCTGAATCTTGAAGAAGTATGTTGGATTCTAGCTCAGAGTCTCAATTATTAAGGAAGAGGATAATATATTTTAGGGCCATTTCTAGTCAAGAAAGAGAAAATAGAGAAAAGATTGGTTTTTAAATGGAGGTACAGGCCAGTTATCTGGAAATTTTACTCAGTTGTGGGGCTCTGCTCAGTGATAAATGACCGTTGTACGAGAGATCCTGCATCTCCAACTCCAAGCAGGTTTTTCCTGGTGACAGCCTGTTCATCTAGAGGGAATATGGCCAAGTGTTCACCGCAAACTGAGCCTATCCTGTGAGGCCCTGTGAGTGCTGTCATAGTTAGCTCCTGCCTGCTGGGAGCGGTTGTGGGGAAAGGGGAGTCTGTCTGTGTCTGTGTGACTTGGTCACTGGTGACACTCTCTGCTCATGCTGTTTATCCCGTCCTTTCTCTTTGAGCCTGCTGGGGTTGAATTCTTGATTCCATCCTCCCATTAACTCTGTGGCATTTTGAATCACCTCATTTTGTGCAGAGTCGTTAGTCTTTGAGAATCCAATATGAGATTACAGTAGAGCTACAGGTTCTGCATTTTCAGGGTCTTACACGCCCACAAAACAAGAGCATAATGATGTAAAGAACAGGATCTCTTTATGATTGTATGATTTTTAAAAAACTAACACTTCCACCTGCATTATCTAATTTGGTTCTTATGACAACCTTGACTTCTAGATAGTTCAGATATACTGTATTCTATGCAACAGACAGGTTTGGAGAGTTTAAATACTTAGAATCTCTCAGGAGAGGTACAGAGTGTTGGTGCTGGGAGATCCTCTCTAGCATCATCCTGGGGTCTCCTCATCTCTGTGTTTCTTCCTTTCCCTGCTTCTCTCCAGTGGTGGGATTAGGTTTCTCTCCTTCAGAAACATTTTCATAATGAATATCTTCAGTTCCATAACTTAAGACATTCAATGAGTCAAATGATGATCCATTTGCTTTTTTCTACAAATCTTCCTGCCCTGACATTTGTAATTGGTTTGCTTTTGACGTCATGATCATTTTGGTGTCCATATACAGGCTTACTTGTCCAGCTCAGTTTGAGTTTAATGCAGTGGACTAGGCCTTATTGAACTGTGGTGTTGGAGAAGACTCTTGGGAGCCCCTTGGACTGCAAGGAGATCCAACCAGTCCATTCTGAAGGAGATCAGCCCTGGGTGTTCTTTGGAAGGAATGATGCTAAGCTGAAACTCCAATACTTTGGCCACCTCATGCGAAGAGTTGACTCATTGGAAAAGACCCTGATGCTGGGAGGGATTGGGGGCAGGAGGAGAAGGGGACGACAGAGGATGAGATGGCTGGATGGCATCACCAACTCGATGGACGTGAGTCTGAGTGAACTCCGGGAGTTGGTGATGGACAGGGAGGCCTGGCGTGTTGCGATTCATGGGGTCACAAAGAGTCGGACACAACTGAGCGACTGAACTGAACTGAACTGAGGCCTTATTGAGGTGCTGGCTTGTGTTCATCCTGGTTGCTTCTTTTCTAGTATCAGTGAAGTATCAGTGTTTCAGTGCAAGGTAGGGAGACTCACTTTGCTTCTGGTTCTGCCACTCACAAACTGTATTCTGTTCTCTTTGAACCTCAGTTTTCCCTTCTGTAAAATGAAGGGTTGGATCAAATGACCTGTAAGACCACCTAAGCTCTGCTGTTGGGTCTGACTTCCCTAATGATTTTATCATGTTCTTTGTCTCTCTCTGCCTGGCTTACCTGGTTGTTTTACAGGTGATGATTTCATCATCATATGTTAGTGTTGTCAATGATTCTCAGCCTCTCACTGTGCCTCGGGCTTCCCCCATTTTCTTTTTTTCTGTAGGAGAAATAACCTGCTGGCTGAGTAAGCATCTCAGGTGTAAGGGCTGGAAAATACTCCCTGACCAGGATGTAGGCCAGCCCCTGCCCCACGCCTGCATCTGTGATGCAACCAGAGCTCTTAATTGCAGAGCTGAAGCTTTCCATTCAAGAGCTAATAGTTGAAAGACTAGAACAGGTTTCTGTCTTACTGCTTTCTTCTCTTTGCTGTATCATTCAGAGTCCTCATAATAAAGAAAAATAATTAAACCAACCCATCTAAGCTTGTGCTAATGGAGACTAAAAGAACCCATGGGCACATTGCATGGTTCAGCCTCATCCTCTGTGCCTTTTATAGAGTGGCAAGCCATTAGCATAAAGACAAGTCATCACAATTATTTATTTTGCACCCAGTCCCTTAATGTTGAGGAGCAGGAAGGATTCTGCTGTGATCTCCGGCACATTCATCGGCCCCCGCTGAGCCCCTGATCAATAGTGACACAGTAGCATCAGATGGCCTTCAAATAGTACTTCCTTTTTCAGATGGGCTGAGAGAGAGAGGAAGAAATATAAGTGTTTCATTCCTCTTAGACTACAAATAAATAAAGACGTGGTGTGCAGCTGCGTTTCAAGCATTTTGGAAGCTTTTCTGGTGTGTGGGTGTTGGGGGGTAGGGAAAGGGGGGAGAGGAGAACCTCCACTGAGGCTTCTGTCTTGTTGCAGGGGGCGGTGAGAACACTGGCAAATGTCCGTTTGGGCACTTCTCAGTCCCCACTGCCCCTCCTGCGCACGGAACCACCTGGAGAATGGAGCAGACTACACAAGTGGGGAGTGGGACACCCCGAGGCCACTTTGCTTTTTCGTCCCGTTCCCCAGAGCGCTTATTAGAAGGTCATCGGCTGAGTGTGTGCCCTGGAATCTGGGCCCGCTGCTGCCGCTGCAGTTAATGCTGCTTTGTTCAGTGCTAAATGAGGCGAGAACTTTCACCCAGGTCACATTCATAATCCTGCTCAGCAGGACGCTCAGCTGCGCACGGAGAGCGGTTTCTGCAGGCAAGGAGGAACTTTCCCATTGGAGTTCTTGCGCTGACCCGGGGTGGGTGCGTGTGTGCCAACTTGCTTTAGTTGTGTCGGCCTTTGGACTGTAGCCCTCCAGGCTTCTCTGTCCTTGAGGTTTTCCAGGTGAGAATACTGGAATGGGTTGCCATGCTCTCCTCCAGGGCGTCTTTCTGACCCAGGGATCGAACCCCCGTCTCTTATGTCTCCTGCAATGGCAAGCGGGTTCTTTACCACTAGTGCCACCTGGGAGAACAGGCTTTTCATGCCACTTCTGCCATGAGCTGCATCCTTGGGCAGGTCACCTAACCTCTGTGGGCTGCAGTTGCCCCCACTCATTCAGCAGATACTTGAGTCTTACTCTGCCAGGCTCAAAGGGCTGGGAATGCAGAAATATGAGGGCGGGTCGCAACTGTCAAGGAGCTTCCATTCTAGTGGGCATGGCAGATGGTGACCATGTAAATGAGGCAGAAGCCTAAGTGCAAATCATGTTAACTGCTGGGAAAGATATAGAGTGATGTGAAAAAAATGTAACTTTAGATGAAGTCATAATGGTGAATATTTACTAAGCATTGGCAGGATACCCAGCTGTGCTAAATGCTTTTCATATGTTCTTTCTTAATCTTCCTTTTGTGACATAACCTTGGACATGGTTCCTAAGGTTTCTTTGGATTTGGAATGGTCTGCTCCTATGATTCCAAGGTTTTAGCAACTGATAGAGGGTTGGTTAAGGGACTAACTCAGAAGGGCCATCACAGCTGCTGATTTCTAGATGCAAGCAGAATACCGGATTTCCCATGTGGCAATAGTGGTAAAGAACTAGCCAGTGCAGGAGACATAGGAGATGCGGGTTCAATCCCTGGGTCAGGATGATCCCCTGGAGGAGGCCATGACAACCCTCTCCAGTATTCTTGCCTGGAGAACCCCTGTGGACAGAGGAGCCTGGAGGGCTACAGTCCATGGGGTCACACAGAGTCAGGCATGGCTGAAGCCACTTAGCATGCACCAGATTCCTACTGCTTGTGTGTATCTTCAGAGAGAGGACACAGTGCGGCCAGCAGACTTGAAGGGTATAAGAAGGTAGGCACGGTGTTGGAATTCAAACCTGGCCAGGTTTGGGACCTGAAGGAAGAGAGTTAATAAGAATGCCGACAGCGGAGAGAGTCCTGGACTGGGGGCCAGGAGCTGGGGGTGGGGGCTGGCGGCTTGTCTGCCATCTGCCAACTGCTTTAGGCCTCATTGTCAACCTCTGTTATAGGAGGTGCCTCCTCCTGAACCTCACACGGTTGTGCTGGGAGCTGAGGCTGTAGCACTGAGTGGTTTTCAGAGAGAAGATGTGAGTTGGGAATGCGGAGATCCAGGGACCATTACATTGTGCCCATTTGGGGGGGCCTTGTCCTTTTACCTAGGAGAATGTGGCACTGTGGTCTTTCCCTGTGGTCTTGCCTTCACTGACGAAAGATTCTTCTGTCTTTTTCTGAACAGTGTAGATTTTTGTTCTTAAGGACAGTTAACGCAACAGGTCTTAAATCCTAAATTCGCCTCTGCTGACGTGAGCAGTACAAGCAGATCGGTGGCTCAGATGGTAAAGGATCTGCCTGCAATGCAGGAGACCTGGGTTCAATCCCTGGGTGGGGAAGATCCCCTGGAGAAGAGAATGGCAACTCACTCCTTTATTCTTCCATTCTGGAATGGAGAATTCCATGGACAGAGGAGCCTGGGGGGCTACAGTCCATGGGGTCACAGAGTCGGACATGACTGAGTGACTTACACGATTACATGAGGTGAGCAACTGCCACCTTCTGCCAGGCTCCTTGGAGCCTGCTTTACACATGGGCAGCTGGGGGGTCATCCGAGATCTGAGTAGCATTTATACGTGATTGGGGCTCCTTTTCTGTCAGCAATTTCTGCTCTCTTTCAGGCTCTCTGGTTGTTCACATCTTTGGTGACCAACTTCCCAGGCCCTCTGAGTGAGCATTTTAGCCTAAGCTCCAGGCAGTTTGTGGTGCACTTGTGGGATTGTGCTGTTGGGCAAAACTGCACCAACCAGGTTTTATCTCGTGTGGTTCCCTACTTTCAAGGGTTGATTCCCCACCAATCTCTGCCTGCTTTTGGTCTCTCTCCAGTGCCTTCAAAGTTATTTTTATTATTTCAAGTAATAGACTTAATGTTTTAGAGTGGTTTTAAGATTACAGAAAAATTGGGTAGCAAGGAGGGTTCCCACATACCCCTTCAACCCCCCTGCTCAGTCTCCTGTTATTAATATCTTGCATTAGCGTGTACATTTGGTACAATTAATAAGCCAGTATTGATATTTATTATTAACTAATATATATAGTTTATATATATCCATAGTTCCCTCTTTGTACATTTTATGCAGTTATTTCTTTGTATCTTGTCCAGAGGCCAAGTCTGAGGATACCAGTTGAGAATATCAGCATCATCACAAGCCGATCATTTGATGTGTTTATTTTTGATTCATACGTAAGGTTTTTCCTGATCTCTGAAAACACTTGACAGAAACCTTTTAAATAAAGGGCTGTTCCTTGAGGAGGGTAAGGGCAGAAAGTCTCACAAGTCAATGGGTGGTGATAATATTCGTGACTGTGTTAAGCTGTTATGTCTTGCTGCTTTTAGTGTGATTCACCAGGAAACACTACAGTTCAGTTTATCACAGTCTTCAGAAATTAATCTCTAGAAAATAGGGTGGAAGCAAGTAAATGAAGAAAAAGCACCCCCCACCCCCCAAAAAAAACTTCCTGAGGTATTAACCTAGCACCAAGGCTGAGGTTTCTCTGGAAACTTACAAAGAATATTTGAAGTCCTTTGGTTAACCTTATTTGCACTTAACTCCTCCTTATCTGGAAGATGAAGCCACAGATAAAACTGACTCATAAATCTTGTATGTTGATTACTTAGTACAATTTGCATCTTCCTTCTATTTTTTTTTCTTTTCTAGATGGTAGTACTCTTGCCTGGAAAATCCCATGGATGGAGGAGCCTGGTAGGCTGCAGTCCATGGGGTTGCTACAAGTCGGACACGACTGAGCGACTTCACTTTCACTTTGCACTTTCATGCATTGGAGAAGGAAATGGCAACCCACTCCAGTGTTCTTGCTTGGAGAATCCCAGGGACGGGGGAGCCTGGTGGGCTGCCGTCTATGGGGTCGCACAGAGTCGGACACGACTGAAGCGACTTAGCAGCAGCAGCAGCAGTGAAAAGGAAGCAAGCCCTGATATTTTAAACTTAAGTGGTTGTGTGAGCTTCCTTATCTGTCTGGTCTAAGACTGTCTTGTATTTTGCCCAAAATGGAGCCTCAGGGTGGACTGAGATTAGCTGTGGTGTTGGTAATGGTTAGGTATGGAGGTACTTTTTTGTTATGGAGTTATACACATACATAATGGCAGTAATCACTTATCGTAGCCTCTGATTTCTGACCCCGCCTCTGCTTCCCTGAAATTGTTGCTCTGCTTTTTGGTTCGTCATTCGTGTGGATGTTTAGTTTTTGATCCCTGCTTCATGTCTTCTTTTAATCTCCTCGAATAACCATAAGGCCTAGCTCTGGTAGAGATGGGTGTCTGCTCCATACTCTCTCTCAGAAAGGCAGATTTGTGATTTTCTTCAGATGGCTGAGAAGGAAGATGAGCGTGTGGTGTGACTGCAAGTGGGATGTGTTAGTGAGCGTGGGATGACCGCGTGCATGCTTCATGTGGGCTGTGTGAGATGAGTGTGTGGTGAGTCATGTGTATGCACGTGCCACATGTGTGAGCATGTGTGCACTGATGTGTGTGAAGGTGTGTGGTGAGTACACACACACGTGCTGGCTGGCTAATGGCGTGAAGGAGGCACTGATAGCGTGACGATGTTGGGTGTCCTCATGTGAGTGCCTTCACGTGCAGAATGCTGTTCCCTGGTTAGGAAACCTCGTCCAGAGCTAGAAAGCCACTTCTCCTCTCTCCTTCCCCCCGGCTCGTTTGGGGTTCTCAGCACCGCCCCTTTCTGAGAAAGGAGAGGGCAGGGATCCGTTTCGGCATCTGTGTTCAGACTGATTGCCAGGTCAGTCTTGACTGTTCAGGGTTCAGGGCAGGAGCCGCCAGGCATGCAGCGCTCGGGAGGGGGGTGTGGAGACTGCCCCCAGCTGCGGGAAGGGGGGTTGCTTTGAACTTGGGCCGTCACAAACCTGGCGTCATGTCATTCCTGGCTGTGTGGGTCACTGACATGCTGGCAAACCATGGGGTCCCGCAGAGCTCAGAGGGGAGCTCTGCCAGCCATGGTTGAAGCTGACAGTGTGTTTAGATCCTCAGGGTGAGGGGGCTTGTTTACCTGCAATGGTGAGGCCGTCCATGTGGGGCCCAGACTTCCTACAGGGGGCGGGGAATCACTGTCTCCAGTGTATTACCACATATTGTGGATCAATACGAGGGGACATCCTTTCCCAGTATTTAGTTTTCAAAACCCTTTTCACTGGGGCCAGCCTCGCTCCAAATTTTAGGAAGTACCTTCTGTTCTCGTAACCACAGGAAGTACGTTTCCTGCAGATGACTGTCCTGCACTTCTGTTAATGTGGTCCTGGGTTGCGTAGACTTAAATTATCCTGGGGCTATTAATTTCTGGGATATCCTCTGGGCTGTTTTATAGGTGCTTTTAAAAAGGAAAAGGCAAATTCAGTGGGTCAGTGTGGAATAGGGTGGGGCTGTCCTCTTGTTTCATCCTAAGTAATGATATCTAGAAATTATCTATAATTTTGATCCAGTAGTCCCACTTGTAGGAATCTAGCCTGAAGGGCTACCTGGATGAGCTCAGCTGTGTGCAGATAAGGAGGTTTGTGGAAGCAATTTTGTAAGAGTGCCCTGGGGAGATGTCCACCATCGTAAGTAATGTGATAGACTTGTATCCATTCGTGGAGAAAGATATCCAAGTAATCTTTAAAGTTAAAAAATCAAGTTGCAGAACAATGTGAGTAGTATTAACCTTTTCACATAAAAGAAATTCCTCTGCGTGTCTATGAATCTGTATGTCCATTAATATACAAAAGAGAGATGTGCTTGAGACCATTGACAGTGCTCTGCATATATCTGCATTATTTGAGTCATGTGTAGCAAAAAATTATATACGATATTAAACAACCTGTATGTCATTTGGTTTAATCAGGTTAAATTTTTAAATGCATAACTAGTCCATTCCTTTTCTCTATTCAGGAAATTGCTCAAACGTCTGAGGTCTCTGTAACATCCAGGGCAAACTCAGTGAAGTTTCATTAATTAAAAAAGAAGTAGATATTATTCTTTTTTATTCTTTTAGATTGCTTTAATGCATGAAGACCGGATTTCTGTAAGAGGTTTATACCTTATCCCACTTTATCTTTACTGAAATCCCATTTTACAGATGATGAAACTGAGACAAAGGCAAGCTAGCTTGCCACGAAGATGGTGGGAGAATCTTCATACCCAACCCTTTCTGTTTCAGAAGCCTACTTGTTTAACACAGTCCTTGCCTGCCTCTCTGATTAAAAACAATGAGAAAAGGAAGCAGTCTCTCATGTTGCTTTTTATAAAGTTAGAAGTAGTCAGGAAACATCCTTTTGGCTCTTAATTTCCTTATCTGTAGAATGGGAAGATGAACTTGATGACCTGTGGAGATCCTTCCAGCCCTAACTTTCTGTGATTAGGGACTCTTGCATCCCTCTTCTCAGCGAGTGTTTGCTTCTCTCCCCACAGTACGTTGGAAGTCTGGACGTACCGAGGCCCAACAGCAGAGTGGAGATTGTGGCTGCCATGCGCCGGATCCGGGTGAGTGGCTGGAGATGGGGCTGTGTGGGCCTGGAACCCAGGCATCCTACCTGCTTGCCCTTTTAGAAAGTGCTCAGGGTGCCAGAATGGATGGCTGCACTCTGTGTAAGACACCTATACTGTCCAGGGGAGCTATTCTGAGCTAGGTGGTTGATGTTGCTTAAAGGTCAAGGTTAAAATGGACATATCGATGGCTGGAGGGCTACCGCCCTCTCTGTCTTGTAAACTACCGCTTCTCAAACTGAGAAGCATGCTACCCCTGAGGATGTGGGGTCTGCCAGGGAGTGAGAGGGAGACTGGTGAAGTCATTCAGCTTTTAGTGAAAAGGTTTAGTAATTAGCTGATACTTGGCTCAAAGCACTTTTTAAAAAGTAAAGCATTTTTGTGGTGCATAAAGAAAATTTACGTAAATTTTTAACAACAAATGTGGGATTTCAACAGAATTTCCTTGGTCAGTTGCTTTAGGCTCTGGACATGTGTGTGCATTCTCTTCTGCTATTTTGGATATTCTAAAAGAGTTTGGTCAACTTTCCAACCTATTGTTTTAGGACCAGAGTCTGTGGTACATGGATCAGAGATGGAATAAAAATTAATTTTGTCTTCTGACCACTGTGAAGGAATTTCCCCATGTACTCTGTTGTGAAACAGAAGAGATCAGATTTATGCAGTTTGAGGGTGGATCTGGCATTGGGCAAATGAATTGGATTGATTTTTTGGAGAGAATTGGTATTGGAGGTGGCTAGATTGGTCACTGAATGCAGCCTGGTTTGAGCTCTTTGTCTTCTAGAAGAATCTGCTCACTTCAGTGGAAAACATATAGATGTTGGGAGCCTCATTTTGCTTTTTGTCAGTTTTTTTTTTTAGTTAGTTCATCTGAACAACAGAAACCTCAATTCATTGTGTTTTCTCTAAGCAGTTCATCAGCCTGCTTATTTTAGGCTGTTCACTGCTTTGACCCTCCCAGTTCTTCAGCATTTTTTATTGTTAAGTTGAATTTGTTGAAAGTATTTTTAAATACATCAATACTGTTTTTCTTGGATGCAGGAATGAGTCACTTTCACATGAGTTCATTTAATGTTCACAACAAACTGTGAAATGGGATCATGTTACCTTCATTATCTGGATTAAACTGAGGCTCAGCGAGTCACAGAGGTCTTGAATGGTGGGCATGCAGCCTGCATGCAGCCCTCCACTTGGTTTCATGAGAACATGCCTTTGACTTCAGGCCTGGCACTCAGTATTCCCAGACCTCTTCTCTTCCTTCACCTTCCCACTCAGGTAGAGACTGCTGAGGCCTGGCTGGGTGTATCTGGGGTGTTACCCTTGTGAGGATGGGTTATCGCTCTCACCACAGATGTGACCTTGGGGTTTCAACCAAAAGAGTCCCTCTTTTCTTCATACTCGACTAGGACACAGTGACTATGTTGTTTCTACTATTACTATCATTATTAGAGTAATTAATAGTAGCTATCAGAATAATAGCTACTATTCAGCACTTACTGTATGACAGGTGCTTTACTAGGCCTTTTAATATGGAAATGTTATTTATTATTTGTAGCTACTCTAGATGAAGTGAGAGTATTGTTTTTATATTTTGTAGATGAGGACATGGAAGCCTGGGGTAATTAATTCTAGATCAAGTTGGTGTCAGTAGTTTGAGCTGGCATCCACACCCAGAACTGTGCTGCTCCCTGCTTTGGGTGATGACTCCCGCTGGAGAACTGAAAGGTCGGGACTTGGAACATCCCCATTGAGGGAGTCAGTGGCAGAAATCCAACTTTGTAGAAGGAATGAAGGTACCGGCAAACAGCATCTTGAAACAGAGGTGGGCCGTGGTGTCTGGTGGCGCTGGCCATACACGGGATCTGGAGCCCTTGGGGCTGGAGTGTGGCCCCGTCTCCTCTCCCTCAGCACCTGTCAGCCCAGCGGGCCATGTGCCAGCAGCTCTGTTCCTTATGACCTGCTTCCAGTACTTAATGAGCAGCTCATTAAATTAGAGGGAGGAATTAATTGGCCAGAAAGCTGTTTGGTCTGGCTGTCCGGTCACTTGTTTAGTCTGGCCACCAATGAGAACTCTGGGTGTGTGTTTTACCCTGAACCCCCCAATTCACCGCTAGGTCCGGGGTGCTATTTTCTTTTCTTCCCTCCCTTTTAGAAGCTGTTTTGGCTGTAATTACAGTTGTCAAGAACCAGAGCATGTGATTTCCGTGCAAAGGACTGTTCCTGACTTGGTCCTTTTCTGTTGAATGGTGCCAGGCTAACGTTGGGCAGGACACTGCGGAGTTTGGTTCCTGGGTGCTCTTGTGGACTCTCAAGATGCAGGCCTCCAGCTTGGTCCCAAGCAGCGGCCCATCCTCAGAGGAAAGCAGTTACTCTAAGGACCTTGGTGCCTTACGTCTGTGAAATGAGTTGTGCCATGCCAGGCCCTTTAGACGGAGAAGGCAATGGCACCCCACTCCAGCACTCTTGCCTGGAAAATCCCATGGATGGAGGAGCCTGGTGGGCCTCAGTCCATGGGGTTGCTAAGAGTCAGACACGACTGAGCGACTTCACTTTCACTTTTCATTTTCATGCGTTGGAGAAGGAAATGGCAACCCACTCCAGTGTTCTTGCCTGGAGAATCCCAGGGACGGGGCAGCCTCATGGGCTGCCATCTATGGGGTCACACAGAGTCGGACATGACTGAAGCAACTTAGCAGCTCCTTTAGATGCCAGTCTTCCTGGACAGGACAGTGGATGAAGCAGTGCAGATTGTCTGCATTTCCCAGAGAGGGAAGCACTCAGTGGAGGGCTTGTCCTGGGGTGACCAGACTCACCTTCCGAGCTGGGGCTTCAGCGGCCATTTGGAGTCCTGTTCCTGCCCCCGTGTCACACCTGCAGTGCCAACTCCAAGCTGACTAGGTGGACTGTTGATTTGACTGATGCTTTTCCTTTTTCCCCATTTCTCAAGGTACTCTCACCATATAGATTTTCTTTTAAAATTTATGTTATCTGTCTTCGGCATCTTTTTATTTTTCATGTGCTTGTGAAGATTTTTTTTTTTTTGTGGAGATTAAAAACACATGACATTCTGACCATTTAAAAGTGTATAATTCAATAGTGTTAAGTATATTTACACTGTGTAACAGGTCACTCTGAAATTTTTGCGAAACAGACTGTACCCATTAAACACTAATTCTCCCTTCCTCTTCCCACAGCCCTTGGCCACCACCTTTATATTTTCTGTGTGTACAATTTGACTGTTCAGATACCTCATATATATGGAATCATACTGTATTTACCATTCTGGCCTGGCTTATTTTACCTGGCACAATGTTCATAATGTCCATCCATGTTGTAGCACCTGACATTTCCTACCTTTTTTGGCTGCTTAGTATTCAGTTGTGCCCAACTCTTTGCGACCCCATGAACTGCAACCTGCCAGACTCCTCTGCCCATGGGATATTCCAGGCAAGGATGCTGGAGTGGGTTGCCATTTCCTTGTCCAGGGGATCTTCCGAACCCAGGGATTGAACTCAGGTCTCCTGCACTACAGGCCGATTCTTTTCTGACTGAGCTACCAGGGGTGTATACAGTTGAATGTGTATAGCACATTTTCTTTATCTGTTTATCCATTGTACGCTTGGGCTTCTTCTAACTTTTGGCTATTGTGGCTAGTGTGAATAATGCTTCAGTGAACTTGAATACGCAAATTTTTCTTTGAGATCCTGTTTTGAATTCCTCTGATGTATATTCAGAAGTGGGATTACTGGGTTATATGGTAATTCTTTTTTAAAACTTTCTGAGGCCTCTCTGTACTGTGTTCTATAATGGTTGCACCATTTTTGATCCCCCAGCAGTATAATTTTTTTTTTTCCTCAGTAACATGTGTATCTGATTGGGTAGTGGCTTTTCAATAGGTGAGTTTTCTTTTTTCTGGTAAGGATTTGTTGGGATGGGAGCCGTTAAGCAGTTGGAGTGTTCATGGGTGGTTTCAGGGAGCAGAACATGGATTCATAATGGATTGCCAGGCTGCTTGCTGTCACAGGGACCCCCTGGCTGAACTACCCTATGCCAGAGTGTGGGAGTTCCTTATACTGTTCTTCTGAGGGCAGGATCTGGGGGTGTGAATGGTTGTAAGTGCAGCCTTAGCACAGGTGGCATGGTATGAGTTGGCACATAAATGGATGAATTCATCAGCATTTCTTAGAAGGCCTCCCCTGAATTGAGCACCTTCACCTTCTGCTTCTCTAACACTCCAGGCAGAACCACTTCTGGCCCTGCCAGGCCCTGCCCTGGTCACCCAGGCCCCCTCTTCTTGGCTGCACAACTGTTGGTCAGGCTCTGGTGACCAGCGTGGCGTGTTCCCGGTTCACATGTGTGGAGCCCACTTAGAGTGGAGACCACGCAGGTGAGAGCCTAGGACCTGCGAGGCGGTGGAGGAAGAAGTAAGGAACAGGAGAGCCATCCCTGCCCAGCTGGGGAGGGTGGTCAGCACTTCCTCTTGCTCTGTGGCTAATAGCGATTATTCGTGTGTATTTGTACCTTGTACACTTACAACTTTTAACCTTCTTTCACATATGTTATATCATTTGGGGCTTCCCTGGTGACTCAGATGGTAAAACATCTGCTTGCAGTGCAGGAGACCTGGGTCAGGAAGATCTGTCCTTGGGTCAGAAAGATCCCCTGGAGAAGGGAATAATCTTCTTACTGCTGTTCGATGAGAGGCAGAAAGATGGGACAGGGAGGAAGGAAGGAAGGGGACCCTTGGCACAGGCACATGCTGTGCTGATGATTCAGTATTCTGTTGGGTGCTGCTGTTCAGCAAAGGGCAAACTAGACACATGAATATATTATTAGTAAAAGGGTAAGAGGCTAAGTAAGTGTGTAACTGGGAGGTATTACCCAGCTTGGGGGAGACAGGGAAGGCCCCTGGGTTACTGAGGGTTGGAATCAATGATCAGTAGATACTGCAGCCAAATGACCCCAGAGACGAGACTATTGTGGCTCAGGGAGGACTTGCATCTCCTGAGGGGAGGTGGCCACATCACACTGTACTGTCTTTGAACCTCAGCTTCCTGGCTTAATGCCTGACCATTAGAACACAGTAGTGTTTTGTGAATGAATGAGTGACTTAAATGTTTTCCTCAATAAAATGTACTTGATTAAACTCAGTCTATTGTGTACTTCAAATACACAGAATCATAACACACCATTCATTGTTTGATGTGACTGTAATTGCAGTTTATCAGTTTGTCCATCAGATTTTACAGAGGCCCAAGGTCACACAGGAGGAAGACCCAGATCTTCTGATGCCCAGCCCAGTATGCTTTCCACTGCAGAGTGAGGCCAGTGGAAATTCACTGCACATTTTTTGGTTCCTTGTTTTCTTTGGATAGCTTCTAGGAATTTCCATTGATTAATTGGGAGTTGGGATGGATTTGGGGACGCTTTGTCAAACTGAGTTGGAATGAACTGCAGCTGTGGGTAGTAGCAGTTTTTTTTTTTTAATTGGAGGATAATTACGGTATTATGGTTTTCGCCATACATCAACATGAATCAGCCATAGGCATACATGTGTCCCCTCCCTCCTGAACCCCCTGCCACCTCCGTCCCCACCCCATCCCTCCAGGCTGTCGCAGAGCACTGACTTTGGGTGCCCTGTGTCACACGTCAAACTCCCACTGGCTATCATTTTACATATGGTGACGGGTATGTTTCAGTGCTGTCCTCTCAAATCATCCCACCCTCTTCTTCTCTCACTGACTCCAAAAGCCTGTTCTTGACATCTGTGTCTCCCTTTTGAACCTGCTTTTTGGTTGTTTCCTTTTTCAGGATTTGGCATGTTCCCCAAGGTTGAGACCCTTGACACACAAAGACCGTGGTCTGCTCCCTTGTTTGTTGTATTCGTAAGAAATCTTCAGTTTCTGTTATTTTCTGTATTAGGTTACTGTTGCTGCTGAAACAAATCAACGCCGTCTGACTGGTGTAAAACAAGGCAAGCTTATTATCTTACAGTTCTAGAGATCAGAAGTGAGTCTTATGGGACTAAAATAAAATTGCATCAGCAGGGCTGTGTTCCTTATGGAGGGTCTAGGAAAGAATCTGTTCCTTGTCTCTTTCAGCTTCTCGAGGCCACCTGTGTTGCTTGGCTTGTAGCCTCGTCACTCTAAACTCTCCTTCCATCACCATGTCCCCTTCTTTGACTGTGACCCTCTTACCTCCTCCTTATCAAGATCCTTTAGATGACATTGGGCCTATATGGAGAATTCAGGATAATCGTCCATCTCACAGTTCTTAAATGACTTCTTCAAAGTCCTTTTGCCATGTAAAATAACATGGTCACAGGTTCCAGGCACTGGGATACGGACACCTTTGGGGGCCCGTCATTTCACCCACCACACCTGACTTGTCTGCTGTCTACCAAATAGGATACGCTAAGTGATGGAGGCCAGACCAAACCAACAGGCCCTCTAATTTCCGATCACGTACTTTACCCACTGCCTCACACTAGGCTGACCACATGTTCTCCTCTGATCTCAGTGATGACCCAGGTAGGGAGGAAGCTTAAGAGATATTCCCTGGAAGCGCTGGATGATTCTCCTGCTCTTTGTCTGCTCAGATGTTCAGTCGTGTTTGACTCTTTGTGATTCTGTGGACTGTAGCCCACCAGGCTCCTCTGTCCATGGGATTCTCCAGGCAAGAATACTGGAGTGGGTTGCCATATCCTTCTGCAGGGGATCTTCCTGACCCAGTGATTGAACCTGTATCTCCTGCATTAGAGGGATTCTTTACCGCTGTGCCACTTGGGAAGCCCTGCTCTTTGTCTACCAAGGATCCAGAGGTCTGAGAAGATGCCAGCTGGACAAAGACAACAATAGAAGAGGGGGTATGACTTTAAAAAAAATTGCACAACTTAGAATGACTCACAAAGTTCAGAGAAGTTCTGTGAGCCCACAGTTGGTCTGGCACAGTGGGATCGCTTGCTTGGAGGTTAATGGTTCAAAGTTGAACAGTGGCTGGTCATACTGAAATCAGGCTACTGACTTTGCACCGTTGGGTCTGCTGTGTGAATAGGTGAATCTGGTGGCCAAATATTTAGCATAATTTTCAAGGCCTTTGTTCCCAAATACTAATACCATTCCCTATCATTGCACTTTTTAGATTCCTCAGGAAGGCAGCACTGTGTAGTCAAAAGAGCTCTCAGTGAAGAATGAGAGTTGAGCTTGCAGCCCCTTGACGTATAAACTTGGTGAGGTATTGACTGCCATTAATTTCAGTTTCCTTGTTTATAAAGGGGAAAGGATGATACTTGTTGTTTTCCCTGGTGTTATTGTTGAGTCTGGGATAATGCATGAAAAACTACTTTATAAACCAAAAAGGATTATTTATACTCATCAGTGTCATTTTGACACCTTCTTCTGGGTTTCAAAGCATTTCATATGGATAAATACCCTGAGATGCTGAACTGCTTCGTCTAGCTTCTTTTAATAGCCAGCATCTTTTTCCAGATTTCAGTGGCAAGCCTTGCTTCCTCGGGAGGCTTCCCCCACTAGATCATTTTGTCCTCTCACATGGTCTCATGGCAGCACACCTCTCTCTTTTGTAGCACTTGTAACAACTATATTCCCAGAGTCTGGCAGGATGCCAGCCTTTGCTCGGTAGACTTTTGTTGAGTGACTGAGAAAATTAATCTTAGCTGATAGCCATGTGAGCAAAAAAGCAGTGAAACCCAGTGAGGCTCTACTGAGGGGCTGGGGCACCAGGGAGTGGGGAATCTGTAGTGAAGTCAGACCTGACCTGCTTTGTCACTTGCCAGGGACACTGGTGTGTGGAGAGCCAGGCTGGGCTCCAGAGTGGCAGCTGCTGTTCTGTCACTGCCTCCCCTTGGGAACCTGTTGTAGCTGCTGGAAGGGAAGCCTCAGGTGGGGAAGGGTAGAGGCATCTTGCTGGACCTTCAGGGCTGGAGAGAAGGTGGCTGTCTTTGCGGCCACAGACCAGACTTAGGCCTGGTAAAAGCCCAGGGGCCTGAGCCCTGCAGAACTGTGGTGCAGCCTCCCAGAGGCCATGCGGCCTGCCTCTACAGGCTGTATGCCTGCAGCTGGATGCTCTCAGATGTGTGGTCCCCGTCGTGGCTCCTCCACTGTGGTCCACAGTGTGGCCTGTGGGCTGGGTGAACACTCAGCCACCCTGAAGATAGCTCTCACCGTAGTCCAGCGTGGGATCAATTTGCTGCTGAACAGGGACTTGATCTCTCAAGAGGGACTGCTTAGGAGTGGTGTGGTCAGTGGCCTAGAACAGAATGGGCAGGTGACCAGGATATGGCCAAGCCCTCCCTGCTCCTGCAACTCCCTTCCAGTGGTGCCGCCTCTTCCAGAAATTTCTCTCAAGAGAACCAATAGATGTAAAATGGCCCTGGATGCTCTTGGGAGAAGATCCAGGGACTGGGGGACACGGGGGCTTCATGGAACAGTGGCTGGAGTTACGAGTGCCGTATAGCTGCGTGTTTCCCTCCCCACATGCATTCAGCCCCTGCATGTGGCTGCCTCATACATTTGTGGCCTCCTTATACATTCAGCCAGGAAATCTATGCTTTACCCTTTCTGGAAGGCTTTGTCCAGAAAACATTTTGTTTGTTTGCATAACTCTCCCCCTCAGCAGCTACCCTCAGCATCATTTTCTCTCTTGCCATTAATTGTTTTCCTTTTCTTTCCAAGTTCAGAGTTGGCAAGGTTGCCTCTGAGCAGCTTAGATTGTAACACAGGCCTCCCTCTCATTACTCTAGCATGGCCCTGTTAATTTCCTATTGCTACTGTAACAAATGACTGCAAACGTAGTGGCTTAAAACAAAGCAAGTCTATTATCTTACACTTCTGGAGGTCAAAAGTCTGAAAGGAGGCTAAAATCCAGTTGGTAGGGCTGCTTTCCTTCTGAGGCTCTAGGGAGAATCTGTGCCCTTGCTTTTCTGGCTTCTAGATGCTGCCTGAATTCCTTAGTCCTTGGCCTGTTTCCATCTTCAAAGCCAGCAATCACATCTGACCTCTGACCCTCCTGCCTCCCCCTAACATGCGTAAGACCTTGGTCATTACGTTGACTCTTCTTCCTCCTCCTGACGATCCAAGAAGACATCCCTGCCTTGGGGTTTTTAATTTAACCACAGCTGCAGAGTCCCTTTAGCCATGTAAGGTAAACATAGTCACAGGTTTTGGAGATTAGGTTGTGGACATCATGGCGGTAGTGGAGCAGGGACGGGTGGTGTGGTGGTGACATTATTCTGAAGATTAGACTTGCAGCAGGGATTGGAAAGATTCCCCCCCTTTACTGGGGCACTCTAGTATTGGGGCCATAAGTACTAAGTTCACATCCTCTTCCTTCTGTTGACTAGCTGAATGATTTTGGATGTGTTTCTTGCTCTGCCAGTCTTTAATCAGTAAAGTTGGGATAGCTTCAGTTCAGTCACTCAGTCGTGTCTGACTCTTTGCGAGCCCATGGACTGCAGCATGCCAGGCCTCCCTGTCCATCACCAACTCCCAGAGTTTACCCAAACTCATGTCCATTGAGTCGGTGATGCCATCCAACCATCTCATCTTCTGTCATCCCCCTTTCTTCCTGCCCCCAATCTTTCCCAGCATCAGGGTCTTTTCAAATGAGTCAGCTCTTCACATCAGGTGACCAAAATATTGGAGTTTCAGCTTCAACATCAGTCCTTCCAATGAACATTCAGGACTGATCTCCTCTAGAATGGAGTGGTTGGATCTCCTTGCAGTCCAAGGGACTCTCAAGAGTCTTCTCCAACACCACAGTTCAAAAGCATCAATTCTTCTGCCCTCAGCTTTCTTTATAGTCCAACTCTCACATCCATACATGACTACTGGAAAAACCATAGTCTTGACTAGACAGACCTTTGTTGACAAAGTAATGTCTCTGCTTTTTAATATGCTGTTTAGGTTGGTAAAACTTTTCTTCCAAGGAGCAAGCATCTTTTAATTTCATGGCTGCTGTCACTATCTGCAGTGATTTTGGAGCCCCCCAAAATAAAGTCAGCCACTGTTTCCACTGTTTGCCCATCTATTTGCCATGAAGTGATGGGACCGGATGCCATGATCTTAGTTTTCTGAATGTTGAGTTTTAAGCCAACTTTTTCACTCTCCTCTTTCACTTTCATCAAGAGGCTTTTTAGTTCCTCTTCACTTTCTGCCTTAAGGGTGGTGTCATCTGTATATCTGAGGTTATTGATATTTCTCCCGGCAATCTTGAATCAAGCTTGTGCTTCCTCCAGCCCAGCATTTCTCATGATGTACTCTGCATATAAGTTAAATAAGCAGGGTGACAATATACAGCCTTGACGTACTCCTTTTCCTATTTGGAACCAGTCTGTTGTCCCATGTCCAGTTCTAACTGTTGCTTCCTGACCTGCATTCAGGTTTCTCAAGAGGCAGGTCAGGTGGTCTGGTATTCCCATCTCTTTCAGAATTTTCCTCAGTTTATTGTGATCCATACAGTCAAAGGCTTTAGTGTAGTCAGTAAAGCAGAAGTAGATATCTTGGCAGATATATTTTTCAGTTTTATGTGAGTGCGTGCAAAGCGCTGAGCAGAGTGCCTCACACGTGGATGGTGCACCACATAATAATCCCCTTCTTTCCCTTCTAATTAATGTGTATTGGGCAGGGCAGTGGGCTTAGAAAACCATACAAGTTGGCTGTCAGACACACTTAAGCACCCGGTAAATGTTAGCTATTAAAGGCATCAATTTTGTATGCCAATTACTTTTTTCCCTTAGTTTGTGGGTAAGTGTTTCTCAAAATGGATTCTGTGGCTATCTTGCAATTTAAGGATGTTAGTTTCCAGGGTCTGAGTTCTTTATAAGAATTTTAAAATTTCGTGTTGTCGTTTGAGTCAATAACAAAGTGAAATAAGCCTATTGCAGTCTTTTGGAAGGGCCATATTATGCCCGAACGCTGCCAACTGATTTTATCGTCTACAGTTCTGCTTGTTTTCTTGTGTTGGCCCCAGAAAGTTCTTTTGTAATTGTGCACTGAAGAAAAGTTTACCATATGTCTGTAGTGAATTCCCATAAAGCAAAGGACCATACCTTGTGGAAGTGAGCTTTCGCACTGGTGGGAACAGACTAGCAGAAACACGGAGCCAGCTCATGGAGCGCAGGGCTGCAGGCAAGGCTGCGATGCGGCCGCGCTCCCCGGGGTGGCTTTCTGAGTTGCTCCTGGCTTGTGTGACTGGCATTTGTTCTTAATAGTTCCAATATCTCTTCTGATTTGTTGGCTCCTGTGCTGTGCTGCTTGTCAAAATACTATCACCCAAGTGTGTGTCTGCTGGACTCAGTAGAACTTGGGTAAAGTACTCACAACATATTCCTGTTGTGAGAAGGGGTGTAGTTTTAGTTAAATAAGAAAATCTTCTCTGACATAAACATTTTTACTTTAATTTATTGGTTATATAGCTTGTGTTTAATTTATAAATTTGTAAAAAGAACCTGTATGTATAAATAGTTTATATCCAATTTTATGTCTTACATATTTAAACAATTATGTATGATTTGCCAAGAGTTTTTTGGTAACAGCTTTATTGAGGCATAACTCATATATACTGCAACTCATCCATTTTAAGCATATAATCCAATGGTTTTTAGTATTGTGCAACCATCACCATAATCAATTTGAGAACAATTTTATCATCCCACAAAGAGACTTTGTACTTCTTAGCCATCACCTTCGAATCAGCCCCAAATCTCCCATGCCAGCCCCAGGCAACCTCTAGTCTACTTTCTGTCTCTATGATTTGTCTGTTCTGGATGTTTCATGTAAATGGCAGTCATATGATATATGGTCTTTTGCATATGGTTTCTTTCACTTAGCATAATGTTTTCGAGGCTAGCTATAGTATGACATGTATCAGCATTTCATTTCTTTTTATTACTGAATGATATTCCATAGTATGAATATACCAGCTTCCCTTGTGGCTCAGATGGTAAAGAATCTGCCTTCAATGTGGGAGACCTGGGTTCGATCCCTGGGTTGGAAAGATCCCCTGGAGAAGGGAGACTCCCCACTCCAGTATTCTGGCCTGGAGAGTTCCATGGACTGTGTAGTCCATGGTGTCGCAAAGAGTTGGGCACAACTGAACGACTTTCATTTCACTTCATTTCATTTATTCACTCAAATGCTGAGCATTTGCAAATTTTTTTTTCTTACAAAGAGGCCTATACTTTATTAAATTTTAGAAAGCATTTGATGTGGATTGAGGAGTATGTTACAGTTGTCTTCTTAGCCAAAGGAAACAAATAGTTGGTTTCTTCGGTAATCTTGGCCAAGGCATTCTCGTCAATATAAAGAATAGTGTACTGATACAAGAACTTATTTTTTTTCTCCAGTCATTAAAAAAGTATAATGAACATTGGGTACATATATCTCTTTGAATTAGTGCTTTCATTTGCTTTGGATAAATATTCAGTGGAATTGATGAATCATGTGCTAGTTCGGTTTTTAATTTTTTGAGGACCCTCCATACTTTTTTCATAATGGCTGTACCAATTTACATTCTCACCAACAGTGTGCTCTTAGAGTTCCCTTTTCTCTACATTCTCACAGCATTATTTACAATATCCAGGATCTGGAAGCCGCCTAAGTGCCTACCAACTGATGAATGGTTAAATGTGGTTTATATACTTTGCAATAGAATATTGTTACAGCCACAAAAATGAATGACATCTTGCCACTTGTGACAGCCTGGAAGGACCTGAAGGGTATTATACGAAATGAAATAAATCAGAGAAAAGCAAATATTGTATGCTTCCCCTTATACGTGGAATCTAAAAAACCAAACAAACATATATAATAAAACAGAAACAGATTCACAGATACAGAGAAGAAGTTAATCTTTGCTAGAGGGGAAGGGGCTGGAAATAGGTGGAGGGGACTAAGAGGCACAAACTACTGGGTATGTATTAGATTGATACAAAAGTAATTGTGGTTTCAGACCATGAATTTTAGATCATAACTAGGCTCGAACACCTGTTTATTAATCAAAGCAGGAACCATTACAGTCAACACATTTTTGCCAACAAGAAATGTTTGTTTTTTTTCTGTAGCTTAAAAAGACTTGCTTTGGGATTCGATAAACCCTTGGAAAGCATTTTCTGCCTTCTGCTGGTCGAGGAAGCTTTTTTTCTGCAGAAAGTTGTTGAGATGCTTGAAGACGCGGTAGTCAGTTGGCCAGAGGCCAGGTGAAGGTGGCCGATGAGGCAAAACTTTGTAGCCCAAATTGTTCAACTGTTGATGTGTTGGTTGTGCGATATGACGTTGAGCATTGTCATGGAGAAGAATTGGGCCCATTCTCTTGACCAACGCCAGCTGCAGGCATTGAAATTGTTGGTGCATCTCATTGGTTTGCTGAGCATGCTTCTTGGATGGAATGGTTTTATTAGGATTCAGAAAGCTGTAGTGAGACAGGGAGCAGACCACCAAACAGTGACAAGGACCTTTTCTTGGTGCAAGTTTAGCTTTGGGAAGTGCTTTGGAGCTTCTTCTCCGTCCAACCACTGTGCTGGTTGTTGCCAGTTGTCATAAAAATCCACTTTCTGTGTCATGATCTGATTGAAAACTGGTTCATTGTTGTGTAAAATAAGAGAAGAGGACACTTCAAAACAGTGATTTTTTTTTTTTTTCTGTTAGCTCATGAGACCCCCACTTATCGAGCTTTTTCACCTTTCATATTTGCTTCAGACGCCAAATGACCATAGAATGGCTGAAATTGAGTTCTTTGGTAACTTCTTGTGTAGTTGAAAGAGGATCAGCTTCAGTAATCCTCTGACTTGGTCATCGTCCACTTCGACAGCTGGCCATTGAGTGCCTCATCTTCAAGGGTCTTGTCTCCTTTACAAAACTGCTTGAACCACCACTGCACTCTACGTTCTTTAGCAGTTCCTGGGCCAGATGCATTTTCGATGTTGTGAGTCATCTTTGCTGCTTTATGACCCACTTTGAATTTGAATAAAAAAAAAACTCTTGAATTTGCTTTTTGTCTAACATCATTTCTATGGTCTAAAATAAGTAGAAAATAAACAGCAAATGATAAGTCATTAGCCAAAAGCATAAAGCTAGAAGTGCTCATTAAAATGGTGTGTAACACAACCATGTTTATTTAAGAATGTATTCTAATATCAAATGGCAAAGTTCAACAATGCAATACTGCAATTACTTTTGCACCAAACTAATAATACCATAAGTCACAGGAATGTGATGTACAGAACAGAAAATACAGTCAATAATAAGAACTTTGGTATATAATCTATAAAGATAATAAATCACTAAAAAAAAAAATTGACTTTCTTTTTTGAGCCAATATTGTTTTGGACTCTGGGGATATAACAGTTTACAAAGCAAAGTTCCTGTCTGCACGGAGGTTATATTCTGGTAGCTAGGATGAAGATAAATGAGGAGACAATACATGTAAATTGTTGGCAGAGAAATAAAGCAGAGCATGAGGTTAGACAGTATCAGGAGGTACGGGGTGAAAGCTTATATGAATTGTTGGAAAAGGCCTCTAGTCTAGGGTGACATTTGACTCTCTAGAGATGTGAGTGTGACCTAGAGAGGGAGCAAGCAAGCCGTGTGAATATCTGGAGGAGGCCTCTGGACAGAAGGAACAGTAGGTGCAAAGGCCATGGGGCAGAAATGGGCTTTGCAGGTTCAAGAAATAGCAAGTAGCACAGTGTGGCTGGACACTCAAGAGTCCAGGTGGGAATGGTAGATTATTTCCAGGAGTTTATTCCTAGGAATCACGTATCATGTGAATCTGGTTCACTTATTACCTGCTGAATGCTTGACCACACATGAGAAAATGCATTTATTTTCCCCCCAAGTCTGTAGCATATTGAAAAGTCACTCTGTGCGAAGAGCTTTGGTTCTCCTCCTGAGGTGAACAAGTTCGGAATGATTTTAAAACAGGGACAGAGCTGCTAAATGCATTAATCTGTACATAGAGAAAGAGTTAGCAAGAATCAGTTGTTATCAAAGCTAACACATGCTTGCTTTTAAAGAAGGTGACTGACTTTATTACAGCCGTTTATGCTCAAGAGTAAGAAATAATGTAATTGAGCTTCCATGGGAGCATTTGAGTATTACCTAGCTCAGCCCAGTTTCTTGTGCTGACATGATGTTCGGGGGTCTTCTTGAAGCCAGTGATGTTTATCCATCACATCAGGAGGACATGAAGAACCCGGTTCATATGGTAATTCTATTTTTAGTTTTCTGAGGAGCCTCTAATACTGTTCTCTCTAGTAGCTGTACCAATCAAGAGTGTAGGAGGGTTCCTTTTCTCCACATCCTCTTTAGCATGTTTTATTTGTAGACTTTTTAGTGATTGCCATTCTGACTGGTATGAAGTGGTCCTCACTGTAGTTTTGATTTGCATTTCTCTAATAATTAGCGATGTCGGGCATCTTTTCGTGTGCTTACTGGCCATCTGTTGTCTTCTGCCCATTTTTTGATTGGGTTGTTTTTTTGATGTTGCATTATATGAGTTGTTTATATATTTTGGAATTTAAGCATTACTGTATAATCCAGCAACCCTATGCCTGGGAATATATCCAGACAAAACTATAATTCAAAAAGATATATGCACCTGTATTTTCAAAACTTGGAAACAACCCAAGTTGATTGATAGATGAATGGATAAAGCTGTGGTGCATATATACAATGGGATACTACTCAGCCAAAAAGAACAAAATAACGCCATTTGCAGCAACATGGATGCAACTAGAGATTATCATGCTAAGTGAAGTAAGTCAGAAAGAGAAAGACAAATATGATGGTATCACTTATATGTGGGATCTAAAATATGGCACAAATGAAGCTGTCTACAAAACAGAAGCAGACTCACAGACACAGAGACCAGACTTGTGGTTGCCAAGGGGAGGAGGCAGTGACTGGGGGTTAGGGTTGGTAGATGCAAACTATTACATTTATAATCAATAAACAACAAGGTCGTAATCTATAGCACAAGGACGTATAGTGAATATACTGTGATGAACCGTAATGGAAAAGAATATAAAAATGAATGTATATGTGTATATAACTGAGTCACTTTGCTGTATAGCAGAGATTGGCACAATATTGTAAATCAACTATATTTCAATAAAAAAAGTAAAAATAGACAATCTCTCAAAGAACAGAACCCTCGTTCATTACTGCTGCATTCACCGTCTCTGGGGACCTATCTGTTCATGTTACTGCCGTTAGTAACAGGTTGCACTGAACATCCACTCCTTGTTTTGATAATGTCTGTGCATTTTAAAAAGAATATCCATAATGTTTATCATTTTAACCATTTTAAAATGTACAATTCCGTGACATTAAATAATTCACAATATTCTGTACCTATTGCCACTATCTATACCCCAGATCTTTTAATCATCTCCAGCATAAACTCTATACCCATTGAATAACAATTCTCTCTCTTTGCTCTCAGCCTCTGGTAACCTCTTTCGTGCCATCTGTCTGATTTTTGCCTGTTCTAGATTCCTCATATAAGTGGAATCTCAGATAATATTTGTCCTTCTCTGTCTGACTTATTTTACTCAACATGATGTTTTCAAGCACCACCCATGTTGTAGCATAAATAAAAATTTTATACCTGTTTTTATGGCTGAATAGTATTCTCTTCTGTGACTTTTTGCACTTAGCACATTATGCAGGCACTGGCGTGTGGCTATTTCCTCTTGGGACCAAAAGCAGTGTATTGCAGGAAAGGGATGCACAGTCATGGAAGAAACATGTGCAGCAACAAACCCTGAGGACGTGGACCGCTGGAAGGAAGCCTCTTCTGTCCCGGCTGAAAGGCTCAGTCCTCACTTAGGTAGTACTTCATAGTTACTAAAGTCAGTTTTCATGTCCATTGTCATCTAATGTCTTCAGTAACTTTTTATAAAGTTAGACAGTTAAGGCAGATATTATCCCTGTTTTGTTACAGATAAGGGTCCTCAGAGTGAAATGACTTGCCCCACTTATCTTGTTGTCCTGATCAATGCTGACACAGGATCGATTATAGACTGTGGTGTGTGCTATGTTACAATGTCAAGCTAAGTGCAAAATGCTTTACGAGTTTTATATTACTTGATCCTTCCCTTAACTTTGTGTGGTGTAGGTATGATGATCATCCCCTCTTATAGATGAGGAAGCTCTCTCATCTATAGGGAGGTTAGGTAACCTGCCTAAGATCACAGAACTGGTAAGTGGGGAATCTGGGATTCACTCCTGAGCCTGAACGAGGCACAGTTGTGGTGTCACACCCAAGGCAAGACTCCAGTTTGCTTACTCTTGGGTCAGAGATCTTCCCAGAATCTGCTGACTGTCCCCGCTTTACCAAATACCGGTTCCGGCAGTGTCATCTGTGTCTCTGATTGTGCTGTTCTCCAGTCTGGGAACACTGCCAGACAGTGCACAGCACTAAATGTAAATAAGGCCGTTATTGGATTTTTTTCCCATAAACTTCTTTTTAGATTTTGGGACTCATACATCCTGTGTGACACCACCATTTGGATATCCCAAAGGCACCTTAAATTCAGTATGTCAAAAATAGAATGCATCATTTCCACACTCTCTTTTCTTTGCTTGGAACCTTCTCCCCTGCAGTTTTTTCTGTTAATGTTTCCTTACCTCACCGAAAGGCATCTTATCAGTCTAAGAATGTCAGCCTGAAACCTCAGTCACCTTAGACTATTCTCGGTCAGCAGCCTCCACATTAGTCGCCCCTACTGATTTTGCCCGGTAAATATTTAAAAAATGTGTCTCTCCCGCTTCATCCCTCCCCAGGGGGACCCCTGTCATTTTACAGAGATTGGAGTTGCCCTTCGGATTGTTGCTGTGCGCTGGGCTTGTCCTCCCCATCTCCCACCCTGCTGTCTAAAGGCACGTCTATGGGAGTTGTCCTGCTTCAAACCATGTGGTGACAGGGGGTCACCCACAGGCTGGAGTCTGGCATGAGGGCTTCTGCCTGGCACCTCAGGCCAGTCCTGCTGTTCTTAGAGCCCTGTGCTTCCCTCTGCCTGGGAAGCTCCCCTTATCAGTTGGCCTAAGGGCTGAACTGCTGCGTGTCCTGCACAAGTCAGTCTGGGCTTTCATCCTTCCTAGAGGCTTTCTCCCTGGAGACCTCTGTCTCGGCACTCAGACCACAGTGTGTGTGTCTCCTTTAGGGCAGGGACTGCGATGATCATCATGAGAACCATGGGCTGAAGGTGGATTCTTCTCTCGTAAAACAGGAGGAATGTCAACCCTGTCGGTTGACATACAGACAATGATGCTGTTGTGTCCTGAGGTGCCTGCCTATAACAGGTACTCCGGGATGTCAGCCTCTCCTCTCTGCATCCCTGCTGCTTGTGTGGCTGGAGAGAAGCCTCCTCCAGGCACCCCTTGACACGCTCATTTGCTGGAATGTTCCCTTCTGAGCTGTTCTGGACTTGGAGGCAGAAGCCCTCTGTGTATCTCTCTGTCACATTGCTGTGGGCAAATTAATTTCTCTGAATGTCAGTCTTCCTCTCGGTAAAGTGAGGGAGTGGTTATTTCCCCCAGTTTCCTCAGCTGTTTCATGAAGGTTCAATGAGATGCCACAGAGAAGGCTGTGTAAGCTGCCATGAGCATGTACAGATAGGCGGCCTTCGGGCCCACCAGGCAGTGAGATGGGTGCCACGCCTCGGTCAGGACTCCTGTTGGTAGAATCTCCGGCCTGGCATTGCTGTCGTTGAATCTGGTGCTTCCACTGCCGGGTCTCGGTGGGAAACCTGCTGTGTCTGCCTCTGTGGCAGGCACCCAGCCCTTTGGCACCGCGTCAGCGTGAGACAAGGCAGCAGCTGCTGTTCCTAGGTCCTCTTTCTGTCTCCCTGGAGAGGCGTTTAACCGTGTGCGTCGGCTGTGGGAATAACACATCACTTCTCCACAAGGAGCTCTGTCGAAGCAGCCCAGTTGGAATCACCCTTGTTAGTGTGATTAGCAATTTACCCTGTTTCCTTAACCACTAACCATCTTGAGAAGATCTGGCATTCTTTTTTGGCTCTGTGAATAGTCTCATCACTGAGGGCTCGTTAAATAGGTGGAGCGGCACACCCTGGATTCCCACTAAAAACAGTCATTCTGAGCTCTTCCTCCTTACAGAGCTTTTCTCCAGAACTGCCGAGTTCTGGGCCTTTGCTTCTGTCCTTTTAGAGGCCGTGGAGGGGACAACGTGGTCTTGGGGCTGGAGAGCCCCTGGCTTGCCTCTCTGGCTGGGACTTGCATCCTGAGTAAGCTAATCACCCCTGGCTCCAGGTGGCTGTGTCGCCGAGGGAGGTTCTGGGAAACCCTTTTCCCTGTGGGAAGTCAGCATCCTTGGTTTCCTTTCTCTCCAGCTGGCTCTGCCCTTCCCAAGACATCCCAGGCTCTTCTCTCTCCAGCTCCTCCCGGAGGTGGGGCTCCTGCCTTTGCTGAGACCTCAGGCCCCCTAGTAGCCCTGGTACCCTTCTGCAGAGGAGGGCCGGGGCTCTCCCTGGAAGGGCCTCTCCGAGCAGCTCAGACACATCAATCTTTGCTGGATTTTGTGGCCCCAGGCGGGTCTTAGTTTACCCCGACCCAGGAGGAGCTGGAGAGAAGGCATTTGAATAGTCTTGGGTATGTATGAGTTGTTAATATCTTTAAGTTTGACTGGTATCTCCTCAACTCTTTAAGTCATCTGGTGGAAAAACCAGGAAAGGACAGGGAGGTGATGGTTTCATTTCTTTCAGGTATTACTGGTACCCAACCATCAGACCCAACAATCAACAGTGAGAGCAAGTTTACAGTAATGTAATGTTAGTTGTTGTGTAACAGATACTGTTGTAAGCATCTGACTCACTTAATCCTCACGATTACTTTATGAAGAGGCGTATCAGTAACTTGCCCAAGGTCACACAGTCAGTAAATGGCCAGGATCCCAGTTCTAGAACCCGGGCTGTTGACTGCCACGCTGCCTCTCTAAGGGAGATATAAATCACCACCGAGTCACTTCAGTTGCGATGAGCTGCTAGATGGATATTTTGTGGTGCACAGAGTGTAGCCTTGACCTCTGTTGGGCTGCTCCCTGCACAGAGTCAGCAGCAGTCTGTATTTGCACTCCTGTTAAAACTGATGCCATCTCATCCTCACCTCTCTACGGCTGCTGGTTGAGCCAGTCTGCTCAGGTCGGAACTTCCACAGCAGCTTGTTCCTCCCTGGTCCTCAGCTAGGCTTTGTGACGTCAGCTGTACAGCTGCAGAAACAGCTGATCAGACAGGGTCACACTGCTTGGGGAGAGGGCAGTAGCAGGTCCCCGGGAGAAGCTGCCTGCTCACTTGAAAAAGCAAAAGCCTAGAAGTCCATGTGCATCGTCTGAGGCTCATGGGCCGTGGGTTGGTTTGTCCCTCCCTCCTTTCATTGAAAAGCTAAGCAGTCCTGTTGAAGATAATAGATAAGAAGAGGGGCTCCCAGGCTACAAAAAACTCTGCCTTCTCTGGATGGTATCAAAGTTGCTTATTGAACAGAAGGCTTAAGTGACGGTGGCCATGAGGAATTGCAGTCGCGTCTGGCTTGGTTTAGGTTTAAGCTCCCAAACTAGGTCTGCTTTGGGTTGGGTTTCTTCATCTGGTATGCAGCTTACACCTCAGGTTTCTCTCCCACTTGGGGAGCAGGGCTGGGCTGCCTTGGAAGCACTGGACTCTGTGGTCCAAATAAAAAGCCTGCTGCTCCTGGCTGGGCTTTCTGCAAGAGTGACAAGATGCTAGCAGCCTAGCAGGGTGCCCGGTGCGATTTCCAGGTGAGGGTCCTCATTGGGTGGGCTCCGGGGCACTGCGCTGTCCTTCCTTACCAGTGACACCATTGGTCGGGAGCCCTGGTTTGACTTTCCTTCTCAGCACTTCTATCTTCTGGTGAAGCCTACTTCTCCCCCAGTTTCGTCTTTCACAGAAATCCTTTCTTTAAACCTGATTAGATTTCTTGGCTTGCACATCTGGTCTTCATTTAGCAGGGATGACATTTACTGTAAGTAAGAGTCTGGATGCCTTTAAACTGAACAACTTCACCCCGTCAAGGGGCCAGTGGGGAGTCAGTAGCCAGATTGTTTATTGAAAGAGATATTGATTTATTATTTTTATTTAAATCTGTTTTGACACCTCTGCACTTAATTGCATTAAAAGGGCACCAGCATGCTTGCTGAGTCACTTCAGTCATGTCCAATTCTTTGCAATCCTATGGACTGTGGCCCTCCAGGCTCCTCTGTCTATGAGATTCTCTAGGCAAGAGTACTGGGGTGGGTTGCCGTGTCCTCCTCCAGGGGATCTTCCCAACCCAGGGATCAAACCTGCATCTGTTATGTCTCCTGCATTGGAAGGTGGGTACTTTACCACTAGCGAAAAGGGCACCCAGACTGCTCCTTTAAGAATACAGTGCCCTTGTCTCCAGAGAGAGAGAGGAGTTTCTCCTGAGCCTGTGGGTTGGACCACTGTATGTGTGTGGCACGCATCCATCCGACTTGGAGGAGAGTGTGTTGGCAGGGCTGGAGGGCTCTCCCTGTCCACCCAGCACACTATGTCTGGATTAGCACGAGACCTGTCATGTCTCTGCCCAAAAGCCAGTGGCCCCCCACTGCCTGTGAATGAAGTGGGGCGCTCTCAGACGGTAGTCGGGAGCTTCCCTGAGCTTGCTTCACGGTGTCTGTCAAAACTCCTGTTCCATCACTGCCCAGTTCTCTAGCCAAACTGGGTTTCTTGTGTGTGTGTTTACATGTGCTCAGTTGTGTCCGCTCTGTGACCCCATGGACTGTGTATAGCTATATACCAGTATATTTTTATATATCTATATATATATATAGAGAGAGAGAGAGAGAGAGAGGCTATGCCATTTGTCTTAGGCCACCTAGTAAGCAAGTGATGGAGCTGGGGTTCTGAATTATTCGGGCTTCTCCAGAGAAACAGGACCAATAGGATCTCTGTCTCTCTGTCTCTGCTTTTCTCTATAAATAGACTTATGATGAAGAGTTGGCTCATGCTATTATGGAAGCTGAGAAGCTCCAGTATCTGCCATCCGCAAGCTGGAGGCCCAGGAAGGCTGGTGGTATAGTCCAGTTCAAGCCTGAAGGCCTGAGAACCTGGGAGCCAATGGGGTAGCTCCAGGTCTGAGTCCAAAGGCCTGAGCGTCAGGAGTGTCGGTGTCCGAGGCAGGAGAAGACGGATGTCTCCGCTCAAGCAGAGCACGATTGCCTTTCCTCCACTTTTTTGTTCTGTTTGGAATCTCCACAGATTGGTGCTGAACCACGCTGACAAGGCCGATTTCCTTTTCTCAGACGAGCAATTCCAGTGCTAACCTCTTCTGGAAACAACCTCCCAGACACACTCAGAAATCGTGTTTTACCAGTTCTCAGGGCTTCCTTTGTTGTTGTTTAGTTGCCAAGTTGGGTCTGACTCTTTGCAACCCTGTGGACTGTAGTCTGCTGGGCTCCTCTGTCCATGGGATTTCCCAGGCAAGAGCAGTGGAGTGGGTTACCACTCCCTTCTCCGGGGTATCTTCCTGACCCCCGCATCTCCAGCACTGGCAGGCATATTCCTTACTGCTGAACTCAGCTTCCCTTAGCCCAGTCTAGTTGACACATAAGATTAGCCATCACAAGTTTCCACTCAGATTGTCTGCTGTCCTAGTCCAAATGCTGACTTTGCTGAGTGACCTTTTATAGCAGGTACTTATTTAATACATGTTCACTAAGAAAAATTGTACTGAAGTCCAGAAGTGTAAGTGAGCAGGAATAAATTAACTTGAAAACAAGAAGCAGGAAGAAGTAAAATTAGAATCAGCAGGTAGCAATTCTCTTCTAGGAGGAGGGCAAGAATGGAATTCTCTTCTAGAAGAAGGAATCCTTCCAGAAGGAGAGCAAGGTTGGAAGAACAGAAGAGAGAGGAACACAGAAGATGGCCCTAATCAGGGGGGAAGCTTGGGACTCGTGCTTCTGGAATTAAGTTCAATGGGTGCTGGGCGGCAGCACACAAAGGCAGACACAGGGATTGCCAGTCGCCATACCTGGGTCCTGGCACGCCTGGCACGACCCCCACAGATGCTCCAAGCGTGACTTAAGCTGTTACCGGAAGCTTGGAGCAGATGCACATTTCAAGCTCACAAGCCTGCTTATGAGGAACCTGATGCCCAGAACGGTTGTGACTTGCTCTGGATCCCACTGTGGGGCCGCGGTGCTGACTACAGTTCTGGTTCTTTCTGCTTTGTTCCCATGCTTTGTAGAGAGTAACAGAGGACTCTCTCCCTTCCTGTTGTTGGAGAGGGTCCTTTAAGGTGTGTGGGCTGCTGCACATCACTGTTATTCTGCCTGCATCTCTTGCTTTTAATCGCCATCCTGTACTAGCTGCTGTTGTGCTCAGTGGTGTCCAGCTCTTTGTGACAAGCCTCTGGACTGTAGCCCACCAGGCTCCTCTGTCCATGGATCCTCCAGGCAAGAATACTGGAGTGGGTAGCTATCCTCTTCTCCAGGGGATCTTCCCAACCCAGGGATCGAACCCAGGTCTCCTGCATTGGCAGGGGGCTTCTTTACCACTAAGGCACCTGGGAATCCCGTCCTAGAGAAGTGGTTAATTCAAGTCCATTACTGTCTGTCCCCTAGTGCTGCTAAGGTACAGGAAGGAAAGAATTAGCTCTTGGCTGCCAAGTGCTCCCAGTGTGGTGGGGAGAAGGACCTGGAGCCCGATGGCTCTAGCACACAGGGGCACATGTTGTAATAGTTCCATTGTAAGATTCAGTGGGACTGTGAAAGATAGATCACGAAGGACCTTCTGGGGAAGTCGGGGTCAGTGAAACTGACTCTCAGATCACAAGGATGGATGAGGAGGAGGAAATTCAGGCAGACTTCAAGGTGAGAATCCAGGGAGGGCGGGAGAGAGATGGATGTGGTTTTAGACATCCAAGGCAGTGTAATCATGAAGGCACTGACTTGTCTACTGAAAATCTGTGACTCTGTCCTGCTGCTGGTGGGGAGCTAGTGATGGATTTCAAGCAGAGAAAAAGCATGGTGAGGTTTGCACATTAAGCTTTCTCTAGGGACAGTGAAGAGGGTGGTTTGGGAGGAGAGCATGACTGGATGCCTTTTCAAATATGCTGGCAAGAAATGCTGGGGTCTAAACCAGAGCCTCAGAGAAGGCAATGGCACCCCACTCCAGTACTTTTGCCTGGAAAATCCCATGGACGGAGGAGCCTGGTAGGCTGCAGTCCATGGGGTCGCTAGAGTCGGACACGACTGAGCGACTTCACTTTCACTTTTCACTTTCATGCATTGGAGAAGGAAATGGCAACCCACTCCAGTGTTCTTGCCTGGAGAATCCCAGGGACGGGGGAGTGGGCCTCTGTGGGGTCACACAGAGTCGGACACGACTGAAGCGACTTAGCAAACCAGAGCCTTGACCATGGGAATGAAGAGGATGGATCTGAGAGGCAAGGACTAGGGAGTCCTTGTTATGCAAGTGTTCATTATCTAGATTTCTGAATTATGGGGTTGCCGAGGAAATTGACAGCGATCATAATGTTAAATTTTCACTAACAAATTGATTTCTTATAAAAACAGTCCCAAGCGACAAATGCACCCTAAGGTGACCTGCAGTGCATCTTGCCCTTGTATAAGCACCTCCATGATTGTCATAGTATGTAAGACTCTCTTTTAGCAAACTGGAGCCAGGGCGTCTCCTGCAGACTTTGAAGATGTGAGCTGGCATGTTTGGGGAGGGGGTGGTCATGTGGAAAGCACTGGTGGGCAGCTTTCAGGAGAGCCCAGCTGACAGCCAGAAAGAAAATGGTGCCTCACCCCTATAACTCCAGGGAACTGAATTCTACAAACAACTGTGTGAGCTTTGAAGGGGACCCCAAGCTCCAGGATAAAACACAGCCTGGTTGGTAGCTTGATGCCCTGTGAGACCCTGGGCAGAAGACTCTGGTAAGCAGTGCCTGGACTGCTGACCCAAGGAAACAGGCAGGTAGTAAATATGTTGTCTTAAACCGAGCATTTTGTGGTAATTTGCTGCACAGCAGTAGAACATTGAGTCCCCTATTCAGTCTTCCTTCTAACGCTGGCATTTGTTCTTGTCCATCCTTTAGGTCTGTCAGCCAGTGTTTGGCTTTCAGATATGGCAGTACAATGCAAATGCCATGCAAATATATTTCAAAGTGAAATTGCAAATCTTTCAAAAGGTGTAGGATTATGAAAGTCAATAAAAGGATTGCTGGAGCCCTACTCAAACCATTCTGCAGACAAATGAGGACCGAGCATGGTTAGACCCACTTATAATTGGTGAGAAAAATAACCAGAATGCTGATGAGAAACCAGTCTCAAAAGAGAAGGATTTGAATATTTTTGAATAACAAGAAGTTCCTTTGGGAAACTGCAAGCCCTTAAATAATTTTTGCAGAGATAACCCTCATATGGTAGTGTTGTGTAGAAGTCAGAGGGGGCGTGAAGGATGGCCTGTTGTTGTGCAGTTTTGTTGCAGTAAGGGGGAAATTACAACAATAAATCAATAATTAATTAACTTTCAGTCCAATTTAAGAATTAATGCAAAATTCAATGTAACCTAAATGTTTCACATTTTATGCAATGTTTTGCATTTTAAATAAGCTTATTTGTATGATTTATATTTTCTTTAAAAAGATTAAGTCTTGGTCTGCTCTTCTATTTTTTCCCACTATTTGCTGTGAAGGTTGGTTCCCATGTTCAGGGGCGTTTCTAGTGCCAGCTGACCCTGGGTGTTTTAGCCTTCAGGGCACATGGGACAGGTGACAGCCTTCTACTGATTTTCAGTTCAGTTCAGTCACTCAGTTGTGTCCGACTCTTTGCGACCCCATGAATTGCAGCACACCAGGCCTCCCTGTCCATCACCAAATCCTGGAGTTCACTGAGACTCACGTCCATCGAGTCAGTGATGCCATCCAGCCATCTCATCCTCTGTTGTCCCCTTCACCTCCTGCCCCCAGTCCCTCCCAGCATCAGGGTCTTTTCCAATGAGTCAACTCTTCTCATGAGGTGGCCAAAGTACTGGAGTTTCAGCTTTAGCATCATTCCTTCCAAAGAAATCCCAGGGCTGATCTCCTTCAGAATGGACTGGTTGGATCTCCTTGCAGTCCAAGGGACTCTCAAGAGTCTTCTCCAACACCACAGTTCAAAAGCATCAATTCTTTGGTGCCCAGCCTTCTTCACAGTCCAACTCTCACATCCATACATGACCACTGGAAAAACCATAGCCTTGACTAGATGGACCTTTGTTGGTAAAGTAATGTCTCTGCTTTTGAATATGCTATCTAGGTTGGTCGTAACTTTCCTTCCAAGGAGTAGCATCTTTTAATTTCATGGCTGCAGTCACCATCTGCAGTCATTTTGGAGCCCCCCAAAATAAAGTCTGACACTGTTTCCACTGTTTCCCCATCTATTTGCCATGAAGTGATGGGACCAGATGCCATGATCTTAGTTTTCTGAATGTTGAGCTTTAAGCCAGCTTTTTCACTCTCCACTTTCACTTTCATCAAGAGGCTTTTGAGTTCCTCTTCACTTTCTGCCATAAGGGTGGTGTCATCTGCATATCTGAGGTTATTGATATTTCTTCCAGCCATCTTGATTCCAGCTTGTGCTTCTTTCAGCCCAGCATTTCTCATGATGTACTCTGCATGTAAGTTAAATAAGCAGGGTGACAATATACAGCTTTGATGTACTCCTTTTCCTATTTGAAACCAGTCTGTTGTTCCATGTCCAGTTCTAACTGTTGCTTCCTGACCTGCATATAGGTTTCTCAAGAGGCAGGTCAGGTGGTATTCCCATCTCTTTCAGAATTTTCCACAGTTTCTTATGATCCACACAGTCAAAGGCTTTGGCATAGGATTTTCAATAGTATGGAACTTTTTCTCCTGTCTTCCAGGATGCTAGAATCACTAATTAGAGGATTATTATATAATATCTAAAGTAACATTTTTGCATACACACACACACACAATATCCCTAGAGCAGGGATAAGCTACCCACTCCAGTATTTTTGGGCTTCCCTTGTGGCTCAGACAGTAAAGAATCTGCCTGCAATTTGGGAGACCTGGGTTTGATCCCTGAGTTGGGAAGATCCCCTGGAGGAGGGCATGGCAACCCACTCCAGTATTCTTGCCTGGAGAATCCCCATGAACAGAGGAGCCTGGTGGGCTACAGTCCATGGGGTCATAAAGAGTCAGACACGACTGAGCGACTAAGCACAGCACAGCACATGCACACAATAAAAAAGCCAAATATAATAATGAGGATTATCTTGGGATTTGTGATGAAAAAAATACAAAACCTTATGCATGCACATTCAGGAAGGAATGTGTGTGTATGCCCCACTTCCCTACTTTGGAATCAGAGTTGAATTCTGAACCTTTGGTTGACACCACCTTTCTTCTCTTGCAGGGGACACTGAGGTTCTGAGACTACCAAGATGCACTGGGAGCATATCCTAAAAGGGACTGAACTTAGCGATTAGCTGTTGCCTTGGAGGCAGAAAAACCAGTTCTTTACTCCTCTTTGCTTCGTAGTTACTTTTCTTAACTTTTTATTTGTATATTTATTTGCAAGCTTTAAAGTAACACTGTTAGTTATGACATCAAGAAGCGTAGTACTGATGTAGTGGGTCTATGTCCAGCACCATTTGTTCAACCTCAGGAAGCACAGTGAAACTGCATTCTGGTTGGCACCGTGCTACAATGCACGTCACTGTGCTTGGTTATGAGATGTTGTGATCGTCTCCCACAGATGAGTGTGTAAAGCCTGTGAGATGTTTCTGCAGAGCACAGAGTTATTTTTATTTATTTTTTATTTTTAATTTTATTTTATTTTTAAACTTTACATAATTGTATTAGTTTTGCCAAATATCAAAATGAATCCGCCACAGGTATACATGTGTTCCCCATCCTGAACCCTCCTCCCTCCTCTCTCCCCATACCATCCCTCTGGGTCGTCCCAGTGCACTAGCCCCAAGCATCCAGTATCGTGCATCGAACCTGGACTGGCAACTCGTTTCTTACATGATATTTTACATGTTTCAATGCCATTCTCCCAAATCTTCCCACCCTCTCCCTCTCCACAGCTTCTGTGCTTTTGGATGTAAAACCTGATTCACATTGACTATATAAAAGTTTTTAGAAAAATGAGAGGAAAAAGAAGACAATTTGTCAGTAGCCCTACTGGGCAGAAGTAGCCACTGTGAGCCACTGTGAAACCTTTTGGTGCCTCTTTCCTAGATTGTAATTTTAGCCAAAATGGAATCTCTTTAACAAGAATGAGATCTTGTAGAAGGTTTTGTAATTTTTTTTACTTAATATTTTATAAGATTAATCTCCCTAAATAATCCTTTACAGCATCATTTTTAAAAAAAATAGGAACCAAGGAAATTTATCGTATGTGTAATTGACTTGCACTACCAGAAAAAACGTTAAAAGAATCATTGGGCAGAAGCACTACAATTTTAAACAAAAACTCAGGTCTGCAGAAAGAATGACATAAAATAAGTTAAGTACATTTTCTTTTATTTTCTTAATTTCAGGCTCTAAAGCGCATCATTTTTAATGGCTGGATATATTTACATGGTAGTAAATGGATATACTGTAATTTATTTAAACAGACCTTCATTGTTTGACATTTTAACTTATTACTAGCTTCTCACAACTCTTGTCAACATCTTTGTAGTCCTGTCATTGAATGCATTCAGCATTATTTATTTAGAATAAATTGCTAAATGGAATTATTGCATTGAATGGTATGTAGCTTCTGAGGCTTTGGATATACATGTTACCAAATTGCACCCTTCTACCAAATATGGTACCTAATATGCCAATAAGAGTGTGCTAGATTCTCTGTTGCTCACTGTGATGTACAGAGGTGTCTTATAGACACGTGAAGCTGGTTGAAGAGTGGATGCTGGGGGACGGTTCCTGGAACCGTCAGGTCACTGACGGTGAGCAGAATCTGCTTCAGAATGGCCTTGTGTTTGCAGCAGGTGTCCGGGGCTCATAACTAGTTAGTTGCCTGCTGCCCTGATTTAAATTTCCCTATGTCTGAGATGCCGTGTGGTGTGCAGGACAGAAGCTAGGCCTGATTCTGCTGCTACACTCATGCAGCCATATAGAGATCATAAATAAGAAAGCATTGGGAACAATTCCCAGGGCCATGGGAATGTGTGGCAAATGAAGTATAACCGCTGTTGTTACGTCCCTGGCTTGCCGTTCTGACCATGAGGAGCGCTCTTCCTGGCAGGGGGAACTAGTGGCGGCCCAACATCATAGCCAATTTAATCACCTATTGATTTTCTGTCTGCCTATTGCAGAAAGAGGCTGGACTGATTGGAACTGATTCTCGCTCATGTTAAGGGCCTCCACAGAAATGGCCTCTGGTAATGTCAAAGGCTTGCTGGAGTTTTCAGATAAAAGATGTTATTTGTTATAAGCAAATGATGCCCTTTGCAATCGTTTTGCAAACTATTTGTGGCTTGCTGGGAAACTTGCTCAGTATTCTGTTCCACAAGCTTCTGCTTAATGAGATAATTCTTCCTATATTTATGTCGCTGGAGTTGGGCCCATATATAGTCTTCCTAGGCCATTTGCATGATGCTTGATTAATGCTCTATTGTTAGTTTCCCTGGTAAGATGCGGACCACTTGGTTTATTGAAATGCAGTTTTTAGAGTGCAGGGGATGTACTTGTGTTTGTCACAATGCCCAAGACCCAACTCTGGCAAACACTGAGAATGACTTAATTTTGTTTCAACTTGGTGCAAAAGAGCAGATTGGCTGGCAACTGTTAAATTTTTGGAAAATATGACAGATATGATATGAACACGGGCTGCATGTATTATATGCCATCCGTGAAGGGCAGGAAGTTTTGTTGAACAATACCAGTGTGTTAAACATGCCGAGTTTTCCTTCAGCTATTTAACAGTTGGCTGATATTAAGATTATTGAATAGTTTTCACAGGTTTTGATTTGCATGATATTATATGTGCTGTGATATTTATATCACATCATTTTACCTTACAATAGGGCAATTAAGAATGGTCTTTTATATATTCAACATTATAGTTATTAATAATTACCCAGAAATTATTACTTGAAACTACCATTATAAAAAACCAAAATAACGTCTCTATCTAGGCAGATTTTATCTTTTTGAAACATGGAAAAAATGTAATGTGCTCTTCTCCTTTGCTTTTCGCTTCTCTTCTTTTCACAGCTATTTGTAAGGCCTCCTCAAACAGCCATTTTGCTTTTTTGCATTTCTTTTTCTTGGGGATGGTCTTGATCCCTGTCTCCTGTACAAATATCACGCACCTCCATCCATGGTTCATCAGGCACTCTGTCTATCAGATCTAGTCCCTTAAATCTATTTCTCACTTCCACTGTATAATCATAAGGGATTTGATTTAGGTCATACCTGAATGGTCTAGTGGTTTTACCTACTTTCTTCAGTTAAAGTCTGAATTTGGCAATAAGAGTTCATGATCTGAGCCACAGTCAGCTGCTGGTCTTATTTTTGCTGACTGTATAGAACTTCTCCATCTTTGGCTGCAAAGAATATAATCAATCTGATTTTGGTATTGACTATCTGGTGATGTCCATGTGTAGAGTCTTCTCTTGTGTTGTTGGAAGAGGGTGTTTGCTATGACCAGTGTGTTCTCTTGGCAAAACTCTATTAGACTTTGCCCTGCTTCATTCTGTAGTCCAAGGCCAAATTTTCCTGTTACTCCAGGTGTTTCTTGACTTCCTACTTTTGCATTCCAGTCCCCTATAATGAAAAGGACATCTTTTTGGGGTGTTAGTTCTAAAAGGTCTTGTAGGTCTTCATAGAACCGTTCAGCTTCTTCAGCATTACTGATCGGGGCAGAGAATTGTATTACTATGATATTGAATGGTTTGCCTTAGAAACAAACAGAGATCATTCTGTCATTTTTGAGATTGCATCCAAGTACTGCATTTCGGACTCTTTTGTTGACCATGATGGCTATTCCATTTCTTCTAAGGGATTCCTGCCCACTGTAGTACATATAATGTTCACCTGAGTTAAATTCACCCATTCCAGTCCATCTTAGTTCTCTGATTCCTAGAATGTTGACATTCACTCTTGCCATCTCCTGTTTGACCACTTCCAATTTGCCTTGATTTGTGGACCTGACACTCCAGATTCCTATGCAATATTCCTCTTTACAGCAGCAAACCTTGCTGCTATCACAAGTCACATCCACACTGCGGTGTTGTTTCTGCTTCGGCTCCATCCCTTCAGTCTTTCTGGAGTTATTTCTCCACTGATCTCCAGTAGCATATTGGGCACCTACTGACCAGGGGAGTTCCCCTTTCAGTATCCTATCATTTTGCCTTTTCATACTGTTCATGGGGTTCTCAAGGCAAGAATACTGAAGTGGTTTGCCATTCCCTTCTCCAGTGGACCACATTCTGTCAGACCTCTCCACCATGACCCGTCCGTCTTGGGTGGCCCCACACGGCATGGCTTAGTTTCACTGAGTTAGACAAGGCTGTGGTCCGTGTGATCAGATTGGCTAGTTTTCTGTGATTGTGGTTTCAGTCTGTCTGCCCTCTGATGCCCTGTCTCTGTGCCTACCATCTTACTAGGGTTTCTCTTATCTTGGACATGTGGTATTTCTTCACGGCTGCTCCAGCAAAGCGCAGCTGCTGCTCTACCTTGGACGTGGGGTAGCTCCTCTTGGCTGCCCCCGCAACCCCGACCTTGGACATGGGGTAGCTCCTCTCGGCCGCTCCTTGAAAGGAAAGTTATGATCAACCTAGACAGAAAAAAAAGCAGAGACATTAGTTTGTCAACAAAGGTCCATCTAGTCAAGGCTATGGTTTTTCCAGTGGTCATGTATGGATGTGAGAGTTGGACTATAAAGAAAACTGAGTGCAGAAGAATTGATGCTTTTGAACTGTGGTGTTGGAGAAGACTCTTGAGAGTCCCTTGGACTGCAAGGAGATCCAACTAGTCCATTCTAAAGGAGATCAGTCTTGGGTGTTTTTTGGAAGGACTGATGTTGAAACTGAAACTCCGATACTTTGGCCACATGATGCGAAGAGCTGACTCATTTGAAAAGACCCTGATGCTGAGAAAGATTGAGGGCAGGAGGAGAAGAGGGAGGCAGAGGATGAGATGGTTGGATGGCATCACCGACTCGATGGACTAGGGTCTGAGTGAACTCCGGGAGTTGGTGATGGACAGGGAGGCCTGGTGTGCTGCAGTTCATGGGATCACAAAGAGTTGGACACGACTGAGTGACTGAACTGAACTGGACTAAATTCTTCTGGGCCTTAGGAAGCATCACTATGAACAAAGCTAGTGGAGGTGATGGAATTCCAGTTGAGCTACTGCAAATCCTAAAAGATGATGCTGTGAAAGTGCTGCACTCAGTATGCCAGTGAATCTGGAAAACTCAACAGTGGCCACAGGACTGGAAAAGGTTAGTTTTCATTCCAGTCCCAAGGAAAGGCAATGCCAAAGGATGTTCAAACTGCTGCACAATTGCACTTATCTCACATACTAGCAAACTAATGCTCAAAATTCTCCTAGCCAGGCTTCAACAGTATGTGTACTGTCAAATTCCAGATGTCCAAGCTGGTTTTAGAAATGGCAGAGGAGCCAGAGATCAAATTGCCAGCATCGGTTGGATCATCGAAAAAGCAAGAAAACTCCAGAAAAACATCTGCTTTTGCTTTATTGACTATGCCAAGGCTTTTGACTGTGGATCACAACAAACTGTAGAAAGTACTTCAAGAAATGGGAACACCAGACCACCTGACCTGCCTGCTGAGAAATCTGTATGCTGGTCAAGAAGCAACAGTTAGCACTGGACATGGAACAACAGACTGGTTTCAAATCGGGAAACGAGTACATCAAGGCTGTATATTGTCACCCTGCTTATTTAACTTACATGCAGATTACATCATGTCAAATGCTGGGGTGGATGAAACACAAGCTGGAATCAAGATTGCCGGGAGAAATATCAATAACCTCAGATACGCAGATGACACCAACCTCATGGCAGAAAGCGAAGAAGAACTAAGAAAGTGAAAGAGGGGAGTGATAAAGCTGAGTTAAAACTCAACATTCAGAAAACTAAGATCATGGCATCCGGTACCATCACTTCATGGCAAATAGATGGGGAAACAATGGAAACAGTGACAGACATTATTTTTTGGGGCTCCAAAATCACTGCAGATGGTGAGTACAGCCATGAAAGTAAAAGATGCTTGCTTCTTGGAAGAAAAGTATGACGAACCCAGACAGCTTATTAAAAAGCAGAGACATTACTCTGCCAACAAAGGTCCTTCTAGTCAAAGCTGTGGTTTTTGCAGTAGTCATGTGTGGATGTGAGTTGGACTGTGAAGAAAGCTGAGCGCCAAAGAATTGATGCTTTTGAACTGTGATGTTGGAGAAGACTCTTGAGAGTCCCTTGGACTGCAAGAAGATCCAACCAGTCCCTCGTAAAGGAAATCAGTCCTGAATATTCATTGGAAGGGTTGCTACTGAAGCTGAAAGTCCAGTACTTAGCCCACCTGATGCGAAGAGCTGACTCATTTGAAAAGACCCTGATGCTGGGAAAGATTGAAGGCAGGAGGAAAAGGGGCCGACAGAGGATGAGATGGTTGGATGGCATCACTGACGCGATGGACATCAGTTTGAGTAGGCTCTGGGAGTCAGTGATGGACTGGGAAGCCTGGCATGCAGCAGTCCATGGGGTCATAAAGAGTTGGACACAGCTGAGCAACTGAACTGAACTGAAGTTCTTCTAATGATTTATTATTGAAAAATTGACATATTTTTCTCAATGCTCTCCTAATTCTTTTTTAAGCAAACTAGTTTTCTGCAATTTAGATTGCAGGAGAACATGCCTTGTGTATAGAACCAGATTTCTCATACTTAAAAAATTTGCCTGTGAGGAAGCGCGGATGAGCGGCGCGAGAAGCGGTGGCCGCGTTCTCCAGCCGGGACCTGCGAGGGGGATACGGCTGCTGCTGCACCAGGATTAAAAAAAAAAAAAATTTGCCTGTGCCTGGTGTTTCAATAAATACTTGATCAACCAGTATTTGAATATCACTTTCTGATGGTATTCTTGGCATTGGGAAACAGATGAGTGACATCTCTTCTCGTGGAATTTGTGTTAAAGTGGGGAAGATTCATTATATTAATGACACAGCAGCATTATAAACAAAGTAATATGAGATAGTTGTGAGTTTTATGAAGAAAATAAAAGGGGTGATATGACCAAGAGGGACATTGGGAGAGGGCAGGGTGGGCATACTTTGGTGGTGACTGGGTGGGCGTTTCTGAAGAGGTGTAATTCAAGCTAAGGCCTGAATGTTGACGAAGAGCAAGTCGTGCCAAGATCTGATCATGGCTGAGGGATCAGCAAGTGAAGGACTGAGAGGCAAAAACGAGCTTGGCCTCTCCCAGCAACACAGAGAAATGTCACGTAGAGTGTAGTGGGCGAGAGCGACTTGACTTGTGATTGGAGAGAGAGGCAGGCCCGGGTCATGGAGGGGCCTTCCAGGACGTGGCTAGTACGGAGTTTAATGTTTTATAATCTGGGTCTGTAAGCTGGCAGTCATTGAGGTTTTGCAGAGTTTTCCTCCTTGTAGTTGGTATTGCAAAAACCATGTGATGTTTGCAGTAGCAGCCTCACCCTCTCACCCTTCTCCTGAGCTCCACATACAGCCTGCGTCATCCCTTTCCTGTGGTAGCCTGCATGTATTTGGTGCCCCCATCTCCCCAGGCTAGCTGGTTGCTCAGTCGAGTCCAACTCTTTGGTTCCCCATGGACTGTAGCCCACGAGGTTCTTCTGTCCATGGGATTCTCCAGGCAAGAATACGGGAGTGGGTAGTCATTCCCTTCTTCAGGGGATCTTCCCGACTTAGGGATCAAACCCACGTCTCCTGCATTGCAGGGAGTTTCTTTTCCATCTGAGCCATCAGGGAAGCCCAAGCTAATGTCTTGAGTTTTATTGTTTTCTGCTTGGATGCGCCGCCCTCCCGCCCCTGCCCTCTCCCAGGGTTTCTGTCTCTTCTGAACACGTATTTTCTGAGAACATCAGGAATTGGTAGAATATTGGTGGTGTGAGGAGGGTAGTGGAAGCGGGGTGAGATATCAGGGTGAGCGCAGTGGAGGTTTTTGAAAGCAGCGTCTGTTTCCAGAAGCGAGGAGTGCCCATTATGTTGCTTTCCTGGAGTCCGTAATGAGGAGGGGCCCTGCATCGGGGCAGTTGTTGGACCCCACAATCCAACAGTTGTTCCCCTGCCAAAACCATCTACTACCCTGTAGCTGAACTTGCCCATATCGGCATTAGTGAAATCAGCTCTTCTCTTGGCTTCAGTTTGTTTTTCTTTGAGCGCTTCGGTGTGCCTGTACCGTGGCTGCTTTCCTGAAGCGCTCAGATTGGAAAGTACTCCTCAGTCCCTTAAGTGATAGGCACGGCTCTGAGAATCTTCAGTCCCCTGTCCTCTACTTCAGCTTACTAACTTGCTTCCTTCCTGTCATGACTTTCTTCTGAGTATTCTTTTCCTGCGAGTCTTTTCCTGCTTGAGAGTGCTTTCTGCTCAATGCACTGTAGGGCAGAGGGCTGCGGGGGCAGCCACGGCTGATTTCTTTCTGTCTCCTCTCCACAACCCGTAGATCTTGCTTTACTAGGTTCTGTCCACCAGCCGCCTGCTGCTGGCCCGGTGTGGAGGTGCAGTGGGAGAAGATGCCTGTCGTTCCCCAGAGCCCTTTGTATGTGTTCGCTGATTTACGGAGTTGCTGGAGGAGTTGTGTTTAGGCTGGCAGAGGAAGATAAGGGATTCCAGGAATTCTTGCTGCTGTCTCCCAAATAGCTGACTAAATTCCCTTCCTCTTCCTCCCCCCTTAGAGAGGCCTGGGGGCAAGAGAGAGTTGAGCTCAGGTTGATCCTGTAATTGACCTCTGTATGTTTGTCACTGACTCACTCTTGATCCAACTGATGAATTAAAATTGGCCCACTAATTTTAATCATGAGAATAATAATAGTTGTTATAGTTGCACATTTATTTAGCCTCAGCATTACCCACATTACTTGCATAGATCCTGGCTTGGTGTTTGACCAACAATGCACTCTTACTCAGACGGGGACGATTGTCTCCTTACAGTTAAGGGAATCGTTTGGGATTCTCAGCCAGTGACAAGCTTTTAGGTCTCCCAACTCTATATCCTGGATGACTTGAATGGCTTCAGCCACTGGTTCTCAGCATGTGGTTCCCAGACCATCAAGCACTAGGCTCATCTGGAAACTTGTTAGAAATGCAGAGTCTCAGGCCCTACCTACAATCTACTAAACCAGAGACTCTGGGGCGGAGAATCCGCAGTCTGTTTTAACAAGTGCTTTTGGTGATTCTACAATGGGAAAGATCTCTAGATCGCTAGCAAAGTAATACTCAAAATTCTCCAACCCAGGCTTCAAAACGTGAACCATGAACTTCCAGATGTTCAAGCTGGTTTTAGAAAAGGCAGAGGAACTAGAGATCAAATTGCCAACATCTGCTGGATCATGGAAAAAGCAAGAGAATTTCAGAAAAACATCTATTTCTGCTTTATTGACTATGCCAAAGTCTTTGACTGTGTGGATCACAATAAACTGTGGAAAATTCTGAAAGAGATGGGAATACCAGACCACCTGAGCTGCCTCTTGAGAAATCTGTATGCAGGTCAGGAAGCAACAGTTAGAACTGGACATGGAACAACAGACTGGTTCCAAATAGGAAAAGGAGTACGTCAAGGCTGTATATTGTCACCCTGCTTATTTAACTTCTATGCAGAGTACATCATGAGAAACGCTGGGCTGGAAGAAGCACAAGCTGGAATCAAGATTGCCGGGAGAAATACCAATAACCTCAGATATGCAGAAGATACCACCCTTATGGCAGAAAGTGAAGAAGAACTAAAGAGCCTTTTGATGAAAGTGAAAGAGGAGAGTGAAAAAGTTGGCTTAAAATTCAACATTCATAAAAAGATCATGGCATCCGGTCCCATCACTTCATGACACATAGATGGGGAAACAGTATAAACAGTGACAGTTCAGTTCAGTCTCACAGTCATGTCCGACTCTTTGCAACCCCATGCACTGCAGCACGCCAGGCCTCCCTGTCCATCACCAGCTCCCGGTGTTTACTCAAACTCATCTCCATCGAGTCAGTGATGCCATCCAACCATCTCATCTTCTGTCGTCCCCTTCTCCTCCCACCTTCAATCTTTCCCAGCATCAGGGTCTTTTCAAATGAGTCAGCTCTTCACATCAGGTGGCCAAAGTATTGGAGTTTCAGCTTCAACATCAGTCTTTCCAATGAATATTCTGGACTGATTTCCTTTAGGAAGGACTGGTTGGATCTCCTTGCAGTCCAAGGGACTCTCAAGAGTCTTCTCCAACTCCACAGTTCAAAAGGATCAATTCTTTGGCACTCAGCTTTCCTTATAGTCCAACTCTCACATCCATCGATGACTACTGGAAAAACCATAGCCTCGACTAGATGGACTTTTGTTGGCAAAGTAATGTCTATGCTTTTAAATATGCTGTCTAGATTGGTCATAACTTTTTTCTAAGGAGTAAGCGTCTTTTTATTTCATGGCTGCAGTCATCATCTGCAGTGATTTTGGAGCCCCAAAAAATAAAGTCTGCCACTGTTTCCACTGTTTCTCTAACTATTTGCCGTGAAGTGATGGGACCGGATGCCATGATCTTAGTTTGCTGAATGTTGAGCTTTAAGCCCACTTTTTCACTCTCCTCTTTCACTTTCATCAAGAGGCTCTTTAGTTCTTCTTCACTTTCTGCCATAAGGGTGGTGTCATCTGCATATCTGAGGTGATTGATATTTCTCCTGGCAATCTTGATTCCAGCTTGTGCTTCTTCCAGCCCAGCATTTCTCATGATGTAGTCTACGTATAAGTTAAATAAGCATGGTGACAATTTATAGCCTTGACGTACTCCTTTTCCTATTTGGAACCAGTCTGTTGTTCCATGTCCAGTTCTAACTATTGCTTCCTGACCTGCACAGAGGTTTCTTAAGAGGCAGGTCAGGTGGCCTGGTATTCCCATCTCTTTGAGAATTTTCCACAGTTTATTGTGATCCACACAGTCAAAGGCTTTGACATAGTCAATAAAGCAGAAATAGATGTTTTTCTGGAACTCTCTTGCTTTTTTGATGTTCCAATGGGTGTTGGCAGTTGATCTCTGGTTCCTCTGCCTTTTCTAAAACCAGCTTGAACATCTGGAAGTTCACTGTTCACATATTGCTGAAGCCTAGCTTGGAGAAATTTGAGCATTACTTTGCTAGCATGTGAGATGAGTGCAATTGTGCAGGAGTTTAGCATTCTTTGGCATTGCCTTTCTTTGGGATTGGAATGAAAACTGACCTTTTCCAGGCCTGTGGCCACTGCTGAGTTTTCCAAATTTGCTGGCATATTGAGTGCTGCACTTTCACAGCATCATCTTTCAGGATTTGAAATAGCTCAACTGGAATTCTATCACCTCCATTAGCTTTGTTCGTGGTGATGCTTCCTAAGGCCCACTTGACTTCAGATTCTAGGATGTCTGACTCTAGGTGAGTGATCACACCATCATGATTATCTGGGTCGTGAAGATCTTTTTTGTACAGTTCTTCTGTGTATTCTTGCCATCTCTTCTTAATATCTTCTGCGTCTGTTAGGTCCATACCATTTCTGTCCTTTATTGAGCCCATCTTTGCATGAAATGTTCCCTCAGTAGCTCTAATTTTCTTGAAGAAATCTCTAGTCATTCCCATTCTATTGTTTTCCTCTATTTCTTTGCAGTGATCACTAAGGAAAGCTTTCTCATCTCTCCTTGCTGTTCTTTGGAACTCTGCATTCAAATGGGTATATCTTTCCTTTTCTCCTTTGCTTTTGGCTTCTCTTCTTTTCGTAGCTATTTGTAAGGCCTCCCCAGACAGCCATTTTGCTTTTTGCATTTCTTTTTCTTGGAAATGGTCTTGCTCCCTGTCCCCTGTACAATATCATGAACCTCTGTCCATAGTTCATCAGGCATTCTGTCTATCAGATCTAGCCTCTTAAATCTATTTCTCACTTCCCCTGTATAATCGTTAGGGATTTGATTAAGGATTTTGATTTAAACAGTGACAGATTTTATTTTTGGGGGCTCCAAAGTCACTGCAGATGGTGACTGCAGCCATGAAATTAAAAGATGCTTGCTCCTTGGAAGAAAAATTATGACCAACCTAGACAGCTTATTAAAAAGCAGAGACATTACTTTGCCAACAAAGGTCTTTCTAGTCAAAGCTATGGTTTTTCCAGCAGTCATGTATGGATGTGAGAGTTGGACTATAAAGAAAGCTGAGTGCTGAAGAATTGATGTTTTTGAACTGTGGTGTTGGAGAAGACTTTTGAGAGTCCCTTGGACTGCAAGAAGATCCAACCAGTTCCTCCTACAGGAAATCAGTCCTGAATATTAATTGGAAGGACTGATACTGAAGCTGAAACTCCAATACTTTGGCCTTGTGATGTAAGGAACTGACTCATTTTAAAAGACCCTGATGCTGAGAAAGATTGAAGGTGAGAGGAGAAGGGTCGATGGAAGATGAGATGGTTGGATGTCATTACTGACTCGATGGACGTGAGTTTGAGTAGGCTCTGAGAGTTGGTGATGGACAGGGAAGCCTGGTATGCTGAAGTCCATGGGGTCACAAAGAGTCAGACACGACTTAGTGACTGAACTGAACTGAACTTTGGTGATTCTGATGTATGTTCAAGTTTAGGAGCTGTTGATCTGGACCATCAACTTGAATTCTCTTTTCCATGGATATTTCAGGATATGTCTCAGACTCTAGTGTGAAAGTTGCTACTCTGGAGATATGGTTGAATTGGGCGAAGTGTCAGGAAAGGTTCTGCAAGGAGAATGTGTGGTTTTGTTTTGGTGATTAGCTGGTTGGAATGAAAGTCTTTTGAGCATAGCATAAGACGTGGTGTGGCAGGTTGGGGTTGAAGTAGAAAAAGTAGCAGAAGGCCACTGGAGATTAAAAATTCACAGCAAGGAATCCAAGTGATGCTTGTGTTAGGGAACCAGCCTAAGAGACTTGATGACAGCCTTCACTCTCACAGAAAGGATGTCTTCTGCCTTGCAGCTTTGGCAGTGTGTCTTTGGGCCGGGGTTGCCCATCTCTGGTCTGTGCTGCTATGCACACTATATGTATACTTATAAATCTGTTTCTCTGTACTTCCACTAATGGCTAGTCCCCTTTGTGATTTCGGTATGTGTAAATACAGAGATAGATTTTTAAGTAATTTAATCTGGTTCTAGTCAGGTTTACCAACCTGGGCACTTTTCTGTTTTTCTTAGTTGATTTTGCATATTTCCCTGTGGATATGGTACATGCTCAGCAGGAGACTGGATGTGCTTCTTACCACCTTTTTGCAGGACAGAGCATGTCCCCCCCTGCTTCCTTTATACACACTTGATGAGACTTTCGGGGGTCTGTCCATTCCCCTGATTGCAGCCAGATCCTCTTAATGTCCCACTCTGACCCCTTGTGAATAACTTGGGTGTGCGTGTATGCTCTGCTGGGAAATTCCTGTGATGAGAGAGCTCACCACCTTTGGAGAACAGTCAGGATGTTGTCGGAGAAGGCAGTGGCACCCCATTCCAGTACTCTTGCCTGGAAAATCCCATGGATGGAGGAGCCTGGTGGGCTGCAGTCCATGGGGTCAGGAAGAGTTGGACACGACTGAGCGACTTCACTTTCACTTTTCACTTTCATGCATTGGAGAAGGAAATGGCAACCCACTCCAGTGTTCTTGCCTGGAGAATCCCAGGGATGGCGGAGCCTGGCCTGCTGCCGTCTATGGGGTCACAGAGTCTGACAGTACTTAAGTGACTTAGCAGTAGCAGCAGGATGTTGTAGGAAAGTTCTAACCTTTAAAGGTTTTTCTTAACTGTTACTGGCCAGGGGTGGGGGTGGAGAGTGACTGTCAGACTGTAAAGTGAAAAGTAGAAGTCGCTCAGTCATATCCAACACTTTGCGACCCCATGGACTATACAGTCTGTGGAATTTTCCAGGCCAGAATACTGGAGTGGGTAGCCTTTCCTTTCTCTAAGGGATCTTCCCTACCCAGGGATCCAACCCATGTCTCCTGCATTGCAGGCAGAGTCTTTGCCAGCTGAGCCAGAAGGGAAGCCCAGACTGTAAGGAAATACCTAAATGCTTGAGAAGTGTACCTGATATGGTTGGAAAGCAGCTGAACTTGGGAGCCTGGATTGTTCTCTAAGATAGGCGGCTTGAGATCCCTTGTACTAAATCCCACTTAGCAATAGTTGTCTGTTTGAACGATCTTAAGGGAGACACTTCAGGGCTCTCCTGTCCTGAAGTAGAGGTAAACTGGGGTAATGAGAGAAAAGATTCTGGGCCATTTTGTGCTGGAGTATGTCTCAGAGCCCTGGCTTAAAGGGAAGAGCGCAAGCTAGCTGATAGGAATGTGGACTTGCTGAAAAGCCTCTAGAAGAGAAGTAGGGATGGCCTGAGGGCTAGAAAGGGAACTAGACAAGCAATCAGGCCAGAGCAGAGGAGGAGTGCATTCAAGAATTTGTGCCCATGGGTAATTGTGGTCTTCCTTTTCTCTTTACCGTTTACTAAATGTTTATCTGTTTTACTGAATAGCAGCCCTGAGACTCTAAATTCTTTTGGCTGCCATCTGAATAATTTAGTCGGATTGTCTCTTTGCCTCCCTGACAATTCCCTAAAGAATCTCTTGTGATTTCAGAGGGGCCAGGGAAAAGGGACACTTTTTGGAAATCAAGCCAGATATTTTCTATTTCTTCCTGATTCATTGCCCAAAGCCTGGGACCCTTCTTTTCTCACGATCTCCACTCCTGACAATATAGATTCTGTTTCTTTATTTTCCACTTCTAGATGGATATTTCTTTCTTTGTTTTAATTAAGAAATTACCTTGCCATCTGAGCTATTGGCAAGTATTTGCCAAAAGATCCAAGGCAAAGCGGCCAACTTACTGGAGCGTGGCACAGCTGCTAGGGCCACCCAGTCTCAGAGGCTCTGCAGAGATGCGGGGCCGTCACTTCAACAAGTGTCAGATGTACACACTTTGCACACACTTTCCCATGCATAGCCTTAAATAAATATCCCAGAGGGATCTGCCCTGCTTCTCATCTCTGACTCCCTTTTCCATGTCTATATGTTTATTAAACATCATTTCCAAACTGCTCATCACCACCTTCGTAGACCTCTGTATTTCCCCTTCCCTTCTCCCTCTCCAACAGAAGAACCAAAGCATCAGGTAGTATATTCCCTTGCCCACGACCATTTTGCAAGAATATTCTGCCCAGCTTGGCCAAGAGCGTGGTGGGTTCATCTCTTTAGGTCTTGGGGCCTGGGTCGGTTTGGGAGCTTCTCTCTGACTGATAAGAGCCCCCCACATATTGAAAAACCTTCAGTGCTGGCTGTGCCCTTTCTTGTTGTGAGACCTTTCTCAAAGGGCACTGCGGTTTCTACTTCCCTGTTGTAAGTTGTGTGTCTGTGGAAAAGTTCCCTGTAACCTTTCAAGGTTTGTACCCTGTTCCAAAGGGAATCTTGGAAATGAAAATGGTCCTTTTTTTTTTTTTTTAATTAAATGATCTCATAGAGGATCAAAAGGAGCACATAACGACTGTACTGTGGGTTGGCAGGGTTGCCAGTGTTCTCTTTACCTTTGGTCTGAGACAGTGTCTGGCCAGCAGCCTTTGGCTGTCCTTGGGGGGTTGAGGCTGGAAAGACACAGAGCAAGAGGCAGGAGGGAGATATTAATGCTTTCAGGGAGTCTCACTTTTTTTTTTTTAACTCCTAGGAGAGGTATTTGATTTCACGTTGAGGCATTCAGTCCTGAAAACAGAAACTGGATTTGATTTCTAGCATCATCTTGGATGTTCAGCCAGGGGGTCACTTGGGTGTGTGTTACCCGATTGACGGCTAGGCAGCTTGTGTGCTTTGGAATCACTTGTGTCTTGTACTAGAGGGAGTGCCAGAGGTGCTGAACTCTGAACACCACTTAGCAGTTCTGTGATCTTTGTAAGACTGGCTGCCTCTCTGGTTGAAAAGAGGTGGGAGTTGTGACTAATGGGTTCTCTGAGTATTAAATGAGTACTTAGCGTAGTGCTTGGCATGCGGTAGGTGTTCAGTAAATGGAACCTGCCATTAAGAATAACAGTATTGATAATACTGATGCCAATGTTGTTATTTTTCTTAACAGCACGAAGTTGGTGCCCCATCTTTCCTGGCCCGTAAGAACCTCGTGCTCATTATCCGTCGGTCCCTTAATTGCCGGTGTGCTTGCTGTTTCTGTGTGAGGCCGTATGTCCAGGTCCTTCACACTGCTGTCATGCTTACACTGCCTCCCAGCATCTCCAGCACCAGCACAGTACCTGGCACAAGGGATGAATGAGCTCTTCTAATTGATTTGAAAAGAAATGCATTCCCAGACTGCACACTCCTCTAGTCTCCAGCTCACATCCTGTACTTCACGCGGGCTGGGTGCCCATCTGAACTCCTTTCTTGCTTCCCACTGGCTGTAGTCATTGCCAGTTCCTTTATCCACACCTGCTCTCTTGTTTAGGAATGCTGATCGTCTTCTCTGTTGCCATTCTGCATCCTTTTTTCCTTCCTGTGTTCCTTCTCTTCCATGATCCATTCCCACCCACTCCAGCCCGTATTCATCTCATCCATGCAATACTATTTCATTTGCACTGGTAAGCTCTTATTCTTGGATTGAATTTTTGTGTGATGGCTTTATCTTTACCACTAGATTGTCGGCTACTTGAGAGCAACAACATGTTTCATAATGAGTCTGTGTAGTGTAGGTACGTACCAGGGCCAGGTACGTAATTGGTTCTAAATAAAAAGTAAGCCATTGTCAGAATACCTAAATGAATCAGACTATTGGATTAAAGGGGTAAATAGGATAAGAATGTCTTCGTTGATGTAACACCGTCTTTAGAGTTGGTTGTGTGAACATGGAGTTTGAGGGACCGTTCAGTTGCTCAGTCGCGTCCGACTCTCTGCGACCCCATGGGCTGCAGCACGCCAGGCCTCCCTGCCCAACTCCTGGAGCCTATTCAAATTCATGTCTATCACATCGGTAATGCCGTCCAACCATCTCATCCTCTGTCGTCCCCATCTCCTTCGCCTTCAATCTTTCCCAGCATTGGGGTCTTTTTAAATGAGTCAGTTCTTCACATCAGGTGGCCGAAGTATTGGAATTTCAGCTTCAACATCAGTCCTTCTAAGGAATATTCAGGACTGATTTCCCGTAGGAGGGACTAGTTGGATCTCCTTGTTGTCCAAGAGACTCTCAAGAGTCTTCTCCAACACCACAGTTGAAAAGCATCAATTCTTCAGCACTCAGCTTTCTTTATAGTCTGACTCTCACATCCATACATGACTACTGGAAAAATCATAGCTTTGATTAGAAGGACCTTTGTTGGCAAAGTAATGTCTCTGCTTTTTAATAAGCTGTCTAGGTTGGTCATAACTTTCTTCCCAAGGAGCAAGAGTCTTTTAATTTCATGGCTGCAATCACTATCTGCAGTGATTTTGGAGCCCAGAAAAATAAAGTCAGCCACTGTTTCCACTGTTTGCCCATCTATTTGCATGAAGTGATAGGACCAGATGACATGATCTTAGTTTTCTGAATGTTGAACTTTAAGCCAACTTTTTCACTCTCCTCTTTCACTTCCATCAAGAGGCTTTTGAGTTCGTCTTTGCTTTCTGCCACAAGGGTGGTGTCATCTGCATTTCTGAGGTTATTGATAATTCTCCCTGCAATCTTGATTCCAGTTTGTGCTTCATCCAGCCCAGCGTTTCTCATGATGTACTCTGCATATAAGTTAAATATCAGGGTGACAATATACAGCCTTGACGTACTCCTTGCCCTATTTGGAACCAGTCTGTTGTTTCGTGTCCAGTTCTAACTGTTGCTTCCTGATCCTTACCAGCACCTAAATGTTGTGTTAAGATTTGGCTTTTCTGTACTCTCTCATCCCAATTCCTGTTCTCGTATTTTCCAGTCAGTTCTTTTCCTGAGTGAGACTTGGGCATGTCCTCTAAGAGCTGTAAGCTGATATTCCCACCAGTTGTAATGAAACAAAGTCTGGCTCTCATTTGGCAGTGTTCTTGTTCAGGGAATCATAGAACTGAAGTGCTGAAAGGACCCAAGACTTCTCTTAGGTTTATGATCCTGCTCTCTTCCTCGGGTGCTGGGTCTTCCCTGTCTTTCCTCTTGACTATTTTATTCTTACAGTATTTGAAGAAATCACACTTCTTTAAAGGTGTGAGGGAAAGTGTGGTAAAATGAAAGCCTGTGTACTGTCTCTGAGGAGGAAGGTCGTATGTTCGGTGGTGAAAAAGGAAATGTGAATGTTGACACGGAGGCTTGCTGTTTATCTAGTGGGTTTTATTTACTCAGGCTGAGTTCATCTCTTCATGAGCTTCATTACCAAGCTGTTCCAGGATGAAATTATGATTGATTGTTTTGTTCAACCTTTTTTGGGGCCAGAGGTCCAGCGGAGAACTCTGTGTGTGGGGGGTTTCGGGAGAAGCGGTATGCAGCGCGAAGAAGGTGCTTTGTCAGTGTTTGGGAGTGTGTTGAAAGTGTTCGTTTCTCAGTTGTTGTGACCCCATGGACTGTAGCCTGCCAATCTCCTCTGTCCATGGGATTTTCCATGTACGAATGCTGGAGTGGATTGCCGTTCCCTTCTCCAGTGGATCTTCCCGACCCAGGGATCGAACCCAGGTCTCCTGCATTGCAGGCAGATTCTTTACCATCTGAGCCACCAGGGAAGCCTGGTTTGGAAGTTTGGGAGTGGATGCATACACATGGAGGAGATGCCCTGCAGGAATGTGCAGCCTGGCCTGGGGCCACAGTGAAGCAGCAGTGTGAGGGCTGGGGAGAGGGAGGGGTGGCGGGCACTAGCTCCCCAGAGGGAGCCAGCCCCTGGGACAAAGGAACAGGAAGGAGGTGCTGGAGGACCGTCTCCTCACCACATGGACTGTGGAAGACTGCCTATAACAGAAATAAATGCATTTTGAAAAAAATCCCAAGCAGTATTCTACTATAAGTGGATAAATATTTAAATAATTATACATTTTACAGATTGACAAAGGGGCCGTTTGGAGGGAGCAGACTGCCTGGCATTTAGCAGACGGTCAGTAAACATTTATTGAGTGAATGAATTCAGGGCAGAGTGGGGCTGGAGGCCCCAGGGTTTTTGTTCCTCTTTTTTTTTTTTTTCACACCCAACCCACTGGTGGTTCAGGCAGGAGTTTTTCATTTTCCGTCTGTAACCAGATGAGAAATTGTGAAGAGCAGTTTAAAAGAGTTTATTGGTAGTTCTCTCTCTTTTTTTTTTTCTCATTCCGTTGTGAGTAAGTAAGGCCATGTACTGTGTGGACGTTTACTGGTGAGTCCATAAAACACGTTTTTGAGGGCAGAGTCCATGTCTTGAGTAATAATTAACTGCTAATGGCATTGTCTTTGGGTCTGTATGGTAAACAATCAAGAAATAGTCACTTCTCTTCAATGAGCGTTTTCAGGCCAACGTGAAGACCACACACAGGCAAACCTGGACAGTGGTGTTTTGACTAAATACAGGCAGAAACAAAGGGAACCAACCCTGCTGGCCGCTTTGCCACGTTTAATTGCACGGTGGTGTCGGTCTCCCTCGGAGCTTCTCATGCCTGGTGGGGGCAGGCAAAAAACAGTGAGGTGCGCAACAGAGGCTGCTGGGTTTTCAGCTGCAGCTGGATCTCCCTTGGGAGTGTTCAGGTCTGCGTCTCTGTGAAATGGAACAAGTGCACTGAGTGTCCTTAAATGAATCTTTAAGAACTAGGTAAAACACAAAGTGCCTTTCCATCGGAAGCCTGCAGAGAAAGAGCCTGGGAACAGACTTGAGAAATCAGGCAGTTTAGAGTTCCTCTTCCACAGCCCTCCTTCAAGCTCAGGAGAGAGGAGAAGTCGTGTTTAGGGTTGCTGAGGCCTAGGCCTAAAGACTTGTTGTTATTCAGTCACTCAGTCGTGTCTGACTCTTTGCCACCCCATGGACCGCAGCACGCCAGGCCTCCCTGTCCATCACCAACTCCTGGAGTCCACACAAAGCCATGTCCATTGAGTTGGTGATGCCATCCAGCCATCTCATCCTCTTTGGCCCCTTGTCCTCCTGCCGTCTATCTTTCCCAGCATCAGGGTCTTTTCCAATGAGTGGGCTCTCTGCATCAGGTGGCCAGAGTACTGGAGCTTCAGCATCAGTCCTTCCAATGAACATTCAGGGCTGATCTCCCTTAGGGTGGACTGGTTGGGTCTTGCATTCCGAGGGGCTCTCAAGCCTCTTCTCCAGCGGCATTTCCCTCCCTGGGACACCTCCACCACCAGGTGCCAGCTGTCCAGAGTGTCACTTTTTTGAGTGAGGAGGCAGAGTGCCTGACCTGCGCGTACATCGCAGGACTGAAGGAGTGAGAGCACTTAGCCTTCCTGGGCGTCTCCTGCCTGGGTGGGTCACACTGTCCTTGCTTAACCTGCATTCCAGGGTGACTCTTTGGGGCTCTGATGGAGAGAGCTTCACAGCACAGGTAGTACAGTGTGAGGAGGCCAGGTTACTCAGGAGCCTCACCTGGAATGTGCCGTGAGGCAGGGTAAAGCTCTGCCTGCATCTGCTTGTGCTGGCCACAGGGCGGGGTGGGGAGGGAGGCATCATGGCCCCGTTGACTGAGGGCTCTGGTACTGCCCGCTCTGGGGTTGACCTGGAAGGCTTATAAGATGGTGAGGGAGGGATGAGCAAAGGGGTGTTGGAGAGAGTGGGCTGTCCTGATGTTCTTTTAGGGGCTCAGAGAGGGAGCTGGGAAGAGAATGACATTGTAATTACAGACTGAGTTGTCAGGCCTATAATCTTCCCAGTGGTCCTCCTTATTTTCTAGTCTTCAGAGTCATCTGCATATGAATCGCAGGTGCTGAGGCTTAAAATTTCTGATCTTTGTAATATCCTGTCAGTCTAGCCTTTGTGATTTTGCCCTGGGAGTTAACAGAGAGCAGGAGCCAGCTCCTTAGAGTTGCTGAAATGTCCCTGCAGTGTGGCATGAGAATCGGATTCAGATCTGTTTAAATAAGCAGGGTGACAATATATAGCCTTGATGTACTCCTTTTCCTATTTGGAACCAGTCTGTTGTGCCATGTCCAGTTCTAACTATTGCTTCCTGACGTGCATAGAGGTTTCTTAAGAGGCAGGTCAGGTGGTCTGGTATTCCCATCTCTTTCAGAATTTTCCACAGTTTCTTGTGATCCACACAGTCAAAGGCAGAGTCAAGAAACTTGAAGCAAAAGTCAACCCCACAAGAACCCTGAAGGTGCTGCAGTGTTCTGGGTGGTTCTTGCTGATCTGGCTGAAAAGATGGACCTCAGGAGGACCTGGGAACCACTCCTGTTTCTCCCTGAGGCTTTGGAGACAAGGGACAGCAGCCTGATGTTTGTTGATATCAGCACGCAGCTAGCAAATCTCCAAATGATTCTGTTGCCTCAGACTCAAAATTTTTTTTTTTTTTTTACAACTTTTAATTTTGTATTGGAGTATAGCCAGTTAACAATGTTATGATAGTTTCAGGAGAACAGTGAAGGGACTCAGCCATACATATCCATTCTCCCCCAAACTCCTCCCTTCCAGGCTGCACATAACATTGAGCAGCATTCCATGTGCTATACAGTAGGTCTTTGCTGGTTATCCATTTGAAATACTGCAGTATGTACATGTCCATCCCAAACTCCTTAAAACTATCCCTCTCCTCCCCGCAACCATAAGCTCATTCTCTAAGTCTGTGAGTCCTCAGATTCAAATTGAATTCCCTCCTTCTTACGCCGATTTTATCGACCTAATATTTATTGAGAGCCTTCCCTATGCCTTGCTCTTTGTTGGCCTTGGAGATGACATGGCAAGCTGGACACTCGGGGCCTGCCTTGAGAGTTTAGTGTGGAGAGGCTGGAGGAGACTGTCTCGATCAACACTCTCGCCCCTTGTCCCCTTTTAGATGTCTCTTCTGAGGCCAAAGAGAAAGAATTGTCTTATCCATGGTCTCAGGGGCCGGGGCCTTGTTTTCTCAGCTAAATAGTAAGCAGCTGGAGAGCAGGGTCAGGTTTTCTTCTTCTGTGTGATACCCTGCAGGTAATACGGAATGATTGATTAAAGATGCTGAGATATTCCTCAGTGCTTCTCCTGGTTGTCCTGCTTCCTCGTCCCTGGATAAGTTCCAGTCCCCTGCCTTACAGGGGTGGTGACTTATTACACTCTCACTGTCTCTCCCCACAGATGCAGCTTTAGGTTACACTTGACCATCAGATCTGCTAGGATCTGCTTCTAGAATTATGTGTTTGAACCTGAGGCAGGAGGAGACCAGATGGAAGTTTTACCCTCCTAATGGAATCTTGCCAAGATATCCCTTAAAGGGCGGCAGAGGGAACAGCACCATTTACAGCCTTTGTGCTGAGCTGCTACGTGCTGGTTGCTTCCTCACACTGCGCTCGTTTTATTTAGCCCTTTAAACCTCTGCAAGGATCAATAGATGGTGTGATCCTGATGTTGCCGAGGATAAACAGGAGCTAACTGGCAGGGCTGGCCGCAGCCCGTGACACTGTGCCTTCTGCCATTTCCCCAGCCTCTCTGGAAAGGTAACACGTGTACACGGGAGTTTTCAGTGGTTTCTGTGCTTGCTTTTCCGGGGACGTATTTGAGACCACACAGAGTTCCCAGGTGGTGCTAGTGGTAAAGAACCAACCTGACATGCGGGAGATGTAAGAGATGAGGGTTCGATCCCTGGGTTGGGAATCCCTGGAGAAGGAAATGGCAACCCACTCCAGTATTCTTGCCTGGAGAATCCCATGGACAGAGGAGCCTGGCAGGCTATGGTTCATGGGGTCGCAAAGAGTCGGACACAACTGAAGTGACTTAGCATGCTTGGGAGATTTTAGTTCTAGTTTTGTGACTTGGCACATTTGAGAGACTAGAACTCCTGGAAATTCTCAGGAAAATCCCTGGAGAGCAGAGCATGGCTTGCTTGTCTCGTGTATGTGTATAAATCCCTACACTTTCTCCTGCCCCTTGAGTGAGTGGTGATAAACCATCAACCTTTACCTCCCTCCACTCCCCAAGTACTCCTGTACTGGAATACAACTGAATGGACTGTATTTTAACATTTAAATATTTTGTGTCTAATACATATGATTCTGGGTTTGAGGACAGTTGTAACAGATTGGCCTAATTGATTTACCCACTTGAAATTAAGAACTGTGAGTTCTGTATGCAAATGCAAATTAAGCAGGATACAAACTGTCTCATTGGTCCTGGAATCCAGGGGCAGTTGATGCAGTTTGCTGGCTTTATAGGAGGAGGCTGTGGCAGGTGGTTGAAGCTGAGTGCCTGGAGGCGGAAGCTGTTGGCACCAGGGACAGTTGACCATATGAGATCTTGGGAAACCCACTGCACTTCCTTAGCTTCAGTTTCTGTCTGTGGTTTGGGGAAAAAAAAAATTACTTGCCGTTTGACATCCCTTTCCCAGTGCTACCATACCCAGAAAATGCTTCAGGGAAGGGGAACACTGCTGCTCAATAGGGTAAAAACCTGGGTGCGTGTGCATGTATGTGTACACAGGTATTTGCAAGTAGATGTTTGCTGTGGATAAGGCTTTTTAAACCTTTCCCTGAACTCCACTCGGAACATGTTGGATGACACAGAAATAATACTGAAGCATCCCACTTCACCTCCCAAAAGGCTCTGCATGTTCTGAGATTTGGAAAGGAGCTCTCTGTGACCCTTGGGCTTGAGGCTACCCTCCCTACACCCACAGAAACAGGTTGAACAGAAATCTGGCCCAAGTCCCCATGTATTCTCTGAGGCCCTGGTGCCTGGCAGGGCTTCCCTCAGAGCTCAGTTGGTAAAGAATCTGCCTGCAATGCGGGACACCTGGGTTCGATCCCTGAGTTGGGAAGATCCCCTGGAGAAGGGAAAGGCTACACGCTCCAGTATTCTGGCCTGGAGAATTCCGTGGACTGTATAGTCCATGGAGTCGCAAAGAGTCGGACACAACTTTCACTCACTCACTTATTGGTGCCTGGCACTGGGGGCAGAGGATTATCTCCAGAAAGCTTTGAAGCTCAGGCCTTCTGTTGCCTCTTCCCTGGCACTCCTCCCCCAGGGTTTAGCAAGCTCTGGACTTCGTTCGACTCAATGGACATGAGTTTGAGCAAGCTCTGAGAGTTGGTGAAGGACAGGGAAGCCTGGAGTGCTGCAGTCCATGGGGTTGCAAAGAGTCAGACACGACCGAGCAACTGAGCTGGACTTTGTTCTGAGTGAAGTTCAGAGTGATATCACCCCTGAGGAATTATTTGGGGAATGTGGGAGGATGACTTGTGGAGAATTGGGAGTTGTCCAAAGAGAGGAGATTGTGTATGTTGCTGCGGTGAATTCCATCTTCGTCTTAGGAGCCTGCGATGCTGTGTTCACTCCTATCCTGAGCTAGAAGATAATAAGAACTTAGGCGGCATTAATAGAGATGCTGTATCCAGAATAAGGAATGTGAGACCCCCACACCCTCAGCACCAATTATTAGACCACACCTGGCGCATTGCGATGAGTTCAGAAAAGCACATTTTCTAAGGGATATGGACACATTGGAACATGTTTACAGGAGCGTGGAAGAGCCCATGCTGGTCTGTGGGGATGGCTGGGAAAGCAGTGATTGTAACCTGGAAAGGGCAACAATCAGGCTTTGATTGGGTTTGAAATACCTGAAAGGCTGTCCCAGGGATCCATGTGCGGTCCCAGAAGTCCTTCTGTTGGAATCACAGAACTCTTTTCAGTGGAGACTTTAAGGAGGGTAACTCTGTTTACTATGAGGAAGAATGAATTTAATTTAGAGCGATAGTTTTACTGTTTTTTTCCTTGACCATCAAAGTGATATGTTAATACTGGAGCATTTAAGAGGGAAGAGTAAAAAAATTAATGAAGCATCATCTATAATGTCTCTATTGAGAAGTGGCCACTATTAGCATTTGGTACATTATCTTCTAGCATTTTTGAATATTTTATTTTTATTTGCAAAGCTGAAATCACAGTGCATAAACAATTTTGAATCTTAACTTTTTTATGTTTTTCATCATGCCTTGAGAGTTGTGGGATCTTAGTTCCCCAACCAGGGATTGAACCTGGGCCCTCAGCAGTGAAAGTGTAGATCCTAATCCTTGGACCAGCAGGGAATTCATTGAATCTTAATTTTTAAGTATGATTTCAGGTAAAACGTTTAACCTCACATTTAATAATTTGTGGTAAATGTAGCATTTTAATGATTTCATAATATTCTATCCTGCAGCCATGAAATTAAAAGACGCTTACTCCTTGGAAGGAAAGTTATGACTAACCTAGATAGCATATTCAAAAGCAGAGTCATTACTTTGCCAACAAAGGTCCGTCTAGTCAAGGCTTTGGTTTTTCCAGTGGTCATGTATGGATGTGAGAGTTGGACTGTGAAGAAAGCTGAGTGCCAAAGAATTGATGCTTTTGAACTGTGGTGTTGGAGAAGACTCTTGAGAGTCCCTTGGACTGCAAGGAGATCCAACCAGTCCATTCTGAAGGAGATCAGCCCTGGGATTTCTTTGGAAGAAATTTCTAAAGCTGAAACTCCAGTATTTTGGCCACCTCATGCGAAGAGTTGACTCATTGGAAAAGACTCGGATGCTGGGAGGGATTGGGGGCAAGAGAAGAAGGGGACGACAGAGGATGAGATGGTTGGATGACATCAGTGACTCAATGGATATGAGTCTGAGTGAACTCTGGGAGTTGGTGATGGACAGGGAGGCCTGGACACGACTGAGCGACTGAACTGAAAGATATAATGTAATTTGATCTAAAGTTTTCTCCACCATGGGCCATGGACCACTAAGTTTATTTTGTAGTTTGTGCTTTTGCACTAAATATCATTATGCATAGAGCTTTGCTTATATTTTAGATTATTTGCTTGGGTTAGGCTTCTAGAAATGAATTTGTTAGGTCAAAGTATATGAACAATTTAAACTGTTGATACATATTGCTATACTGTTTTACAGAAATGTTATACTACTATACCAATTTATTCTTTGTATCAGTTAATACACCTTTGCTCCAAATGATCAGAAAACCTAACTGCCATGAATAAAAGCTTATCTCCAGTATTCTTGCCTGGAGAATCCCATGGACAGAGGGGCCTGGCGGGCTACAGTCTGTGGGGTCATGAAGAGTCGCACACGACTGAGCGACTGAGAACACACACACGCACTGGAAGAGACGATGTAGGGCTGGAGTTTGGCTTCAGGTGTGCCTGGATGCACGGGCCTCCCAGCTGGCTCAGTGGTAAAGAGTCTGCCTGCCAGTGCAGGAGACGTGGGTTCAGTCCCTGGGTTGAGAAGATCCACTGGAGTAGGAGATGGCAACCTGCTCCAGTAGTCTTGCCTGGGAAGTCCCTTGGACAGAGAAGCCTTGCGGGCCATAGTCGATGGGGTCGCAAGGAGTCAGATATGACTGAGCAGCTGAGTACGCATGCACACGCACATACTTGCCTGGATACAGGGGCTCAACTAATGTCCCCACGATTCCGTTCTCCTTCCTCCCCCGTCAGTTAGAGTCTGTTGGCTACTCAGGGCAGCTGTTTGTGGTGATCTCTGCGTGCGTGTGTGTAGGCTATAATTGAGCCTTGAATAAAGGATAGTGTTTCCATGACTGGCACAGGAAACCTCAATCCAGGGAGGCTGTCAGGGGAATCTGCTTTTTTCTTTGGTCCCATTTGATCTGGTTTTGCTGACATGAAAATTGTTCCTTTGAAGTTTTTTTTTTTTTTTTTTTTAGACGAAGAAGGGAGATATAGAGCCTTAAGGTCCATCTCCCCATCTCTGTGCTTGTCCCTGTGTCTCTTCATTCATCCAGGTAATGGAGTGGACTGACCCTTGTATGGGAGTTGAATGGTGTGAATTTTCATCCGGGTTCCAGCCCTGGTGCAGTGTGCCCTAATGGTAGTGACCAAAGCACAGTTGGGATTGGGGAGTGGTTTCTCCACCTGGGGCACATCCTCCAAAGCATTTATTTCCAGCAGTTTTAAAAAGATAAGATGCATCATGAAAAGATGTTAGAGAGGATGTAGTGCGGGAAGCCAGACATGGAACCAACTCAGGGAACATGATCAAAGGGTACTGTCTCTCTTCTTCCAACTGATTTGCAGAGTCCATCCCCAAAGTCACTCACCAGTCTTTAGAAGCTGGTCTTGCATCTGCTTTCTAAACGTTTCCTTGTTTAAAGAGGGCTAAAATACCAGTTCTGCCTCTCTCAGAGGGCTTGGGGGGTGAAATGAAATGAAAGCTCACGTATTAGTACTGCATAAATGTAAGATGATGTGTTAAGGGTTGAGTACTTAGGGCAGAAAAGCAAGTTCCACCTTCCTTCTGAAAGAAGCTATCATATCCCATTCAGTAGGACCACAGAGGAATTTTTGGTAGAGAAGCCCAAAAAGGAGGTTGATAGGGTATTCAGGAATTCTGAGACTTAGCACATAAAAATCTGGACAACAAAAAGTGTGGAATAAATGCAGGTTCTTCCGCACTTACGTTGCCGCCACAGCCCCACTTCAGCTTGGCTTATGTTACTGGAGCAGCCCCGCCGTGCGCTCTCCTCTGCATCGTCCATAGGAGGTGCTTTCTAAAAGCGCCAGTCCATCATGCTACCCACCCTGCTTCAGCCCTACTCTTGGGATGCTGTTAACTCCTTCATGTAACTGAGAAGGGCACCTAGGAGGGGTGTGGCTCCGGCTGATTTCGCCACTTTATTTTCTTCCGCTGCCATTTCTGTGTTACAGTTGGACTTCTTTCAGCTATACCATGTCCTTTCCTGCCTTCAGGCCTTCCCAGGTGTAGTTTATTTCTTCTTAACTCCCAACTCCGAAACTTTGAGGCATCTTTCAGATTTCAGCGTACATGTCACTTCCTCCAATTTTTGTGCATCCTTTGACTGGGAGACTGCATAGCCATTCAGTAGTCACTGATCATGGAAAGAGTGAAAAAGGTTTATGCATGTGCCCTCTGTCTGGGAAGGTGGGGACTGGACGTGGAACCCAAGTCCAGCAAGTGGCCAGCGGGTGTTGGAGTGGTGTGGTCTCTCTGAGCACAGTTCACAGTAGGAGCTGGGAGGAAGGTGTTGCATGTCAGCCTGTCTCTCTGGCATTATCCTATGCATGTCTGCTTTGGGCGTGTTCTCTGGGTTAGTGCTTTTGCCCCTGGGTGTGGAGTCATCCACATGCATTTGATCAGTGTAGCAGCCCCCAGCTGTCTGAGTGGTTTTCAGAAGGAAGTGGGTTGGAGGACTGTAGATGTCAAGCTTACACTTTTCTTAATTCTTAGAAACCATTATGAATCTGAATCACTGGGTTGGTGATGCTGCAGTTATCTGGAGAGTCTCTGCACACCTGTGGCTGTGGTGCTTGGGATGTGAACGGATGGTGATTTGTTTATGGGTAGGACTGGGGCACTTTGAGAAGAAGCTACTGAAATTGATCTTAGATTTTTGCTGAAGTGAATAAGAAGATATCCGGGCTCTCTGTATAGCCAAACATTCATGAGGCTGAAGGACACAAGGCATAAGAAGTGTTTTGATACCTCATTTAACACAAATATAGCACCAGAAATTGGCGTGCTAATCTGTTGGTTTTGGAGACGAAACAGAACTGATGCCTCGCATCTCGATGGATTAGAATGTGAAAAGAAGGCTTGTGAGCCCTGGACAGGGAGCTGGTTCCTGGTGATTATTTATACATGTATGGAGCAAACATTTATTGATGATTATGTGCTAGTCTTGCTTATGTGTGAATACACATTACTGCATTTCTTCTCAGAGTTCTGGGATCTGTTTGAGTTTTATTTTAGGATTTTTTTTTTTTGTTTTTTTAAGAGAGACTCTTGAATTTGTTTTCAATGGTGTGACTGTTTATCTAATGGGGAGTGCAGGTGACTTGTGCTGCTTCCTTGCAAGACAAAGCGTTAGGAGGGAGCCTGGCTCCCCTCCTCTCCTGCCTCCTGCTTCTTTCCTCCTCTCTGGAGTGAGAGTGACTATTAAGTGAATGGGGACCAGAGAAAGCGCAACTTGTTAACAAGCAAGATGGTTCTTGAAAATGGGATTCAAAATACAGAGCTTTCCTTGCCTCTCTTTCTGAAAACCACTCTAATATCGCCACACTCATGCTTCCGTTTCTGTTTTTCATCCAGAATCATATAGCGTCCTTTCCAGGGAGTTTTCTGGTGTCATCACTGTTGGGTCTTTTTATTAAGGAAGACTTTGGAGGTCTGCGGAAAGGGTGATTGGCACAGAATTAGAGGTCTGGGAATTGTAGCTGTCTTGCTGTAGATCAGCTTGGTTGTAATTGCTACCTCTGCTGTGTGAACCACCCTGCAAAATTCTGAACTCTGTAGACAACCTTGCTCTGAAAGCAAGTGATCCTTTGGGGCCCTGTTATGTGTGCTCAGTCATCTCCAGCTCTTTGCAACCCCATGGATTCTATAGCCCACCAGTCTCCTCTGTCCATGGAATTTTCCAACCAAGAATTCTGGAGCAGGTTGCCATTTCCTACTCCAGAGGATCTTCCCAACCCAGGGATCAAACCCATGTCTCCTGCATCTCCTGCATTGGCCAGAGGTTATTTACCACTGTGCCACCTGGAAAACCCCTTGGGGGCCTATTGGTGGCTTTTTCTTGCTCTTCTTCAGATGTTTCCTGCAAACTATTTTACAGGTTCATTTCTCCCACAATTTAAGATGACTGTTTCTGACTTACAGACTTGTATTCACTCTCCTAAAGTATTAACCAGAAATCTATGTATCAGGAATCAAAGTTGTGCATCCGTTTGGTCACTCTACCCTAGAGAGCAATCATTCATACTGCTGAAGTGAATCCACCTTGTGAGCGCCCTGCGATTGTCTGTTTCCATCTTAGAAGGCAAAACAGTGGCATGAAGCCTTCTAGGGGATGTTATATAAGTAACTGGAAAACTCAGAGGAGTGAGGAAAAGAAGCCGTGTTGAGCCAAGTGGTTGGAGGAGGATAAAGGGATCTTTAATTCAGGGAGCTTTGGAAAGGAAAATGGACTAAGGCATTTTTCACCTATTTCCGTGAAAAAAAAAAAAAAAAACCTGTCATATTTTCTGATTCCTAAATTTGTAGGAGATTTGACTTGTGTGGGTTGATCAGATTTGTAAGTGGATAGTGTATTAGGCTTTTTGGGCTGCAGACCAATTTGCCAATACAGAATCCCATGGATTTGGTGGCTTAAACAACAGAAATTTATTGTCTCCCACTTCTGGAGCCTGGAAGTTCAAGATCAGGGTGCTGTCAGGGTTGGTTTCTGGTGAGGCCTGTTTTCCTGGTTTTTGACAGCCTCCTCCTTATTCTGTCCTTACACAGCCTTTTCTCTGTGCCCATACACTCCTGATGTCTCTTCCTCTTTTTATAAGGACTGGAGTGCCACTCTTATGATCTCGTTTAACCATACTCACCTCCCTCTGGGCCCTGTCTCCAAATACATTGGAGGTTAGGGCTTCAACACACTGAACTGAATCCAGAACAGATGGGCAGACCGTATGATTTAATTTCAGCAAATCAGCCCCCACCCCAGTGTTTTGATAAAGTTTATTGAAACATAAACACACCCATTCATCTTCAGATTACCTGTGACTGCTTTTGCACTATAAGGACAGCCTTGGGTCATTGTGATTAGACAGTCTGTCCTACAAAGCCTAAGATATTTGTTATCTGGCCTTATACAGAAAAAGTGTGCCAACTCTTCAAACCAGCTGAGCCTGTTCTAATAAGAGAAGGGGATTATTTCTGTATCAGGTTTTGAATCACAGTGATTTTTAAAAAATTAACATGCATTTAGGCTTTATTTGTTTACACATTAAATAGGAAAGGAATAGAGAGTGAAAATTGCTCCATAGCCAAAGGGCCATGCCAAACGGTTGGTACATATCAGGGTTACTAGAAAGGACAGCTGTGGTCAGAAGAACTTGCGGTGGGACCATGGGCAATTCACTTCACGTCTCTGATCCTTGCTTCTTCCACTGTAAAATGGAAATAAGATGACCTGTCTTATGATTGTGTAGGCCCAATAAAATAAGCTCCTGGAATATCCTATAAATGGTGGGAGGACTGCATAAATAGGAGGGATTATTCAGCACCTATTTGTGCTCTTGCAGCTGCTGCAGATACGTGCCGAGTAAGACTACCCTATTATTTAGAGACTGAGAAATATTTGGATGGTGGTAATGTGCTGCTCTGGAAAAAGCAGTCGCCAGTGGGACTTTTATCACATAATTAGAGGGTATGCTAAATGTGCTCATGAACAGAAGCTGCTGTGCACTGCTGCCTTCTGTTAATGTGGACCAGGGATCCTGAATGTTTTCCCTGAGTATGTCCTCCAACAGCATCTTTGCCCCCTTCTCTCGTGTGATGCTGCCTCTGGCCAGCAGAAATTCTGGGAAGTCCTAGACATAACTCCAGTGCCACATGGCCTTGCATGCGTACTCAGTCATGTCCGACTCTTTGTGACCCCATGGACTGTAGCCCACCAGGCTCCTCTATTCATGGGATTATCCCAGCAAGAATCCTGGAGTACATTTGCCATTTCCTCCTCCAGGGGATCTTCCCCACCCAGGGATGGAACCCGCATCTCCTGCAACTCCTACATTGGCAGGTGGATTCTTTAACCATGGAGCCACCTGGGAAATCCACCATATGGCCTTAGGGACTGTAATAAAATGACCATCTACCAACTGGACACCTGTGCTTTTCAAGCTTGATTCTGGCCAGCCACCTTGCATGTAAATCTTCTGAAAGGAGGAGCAAGCTGGAAAGCTGGACAGTGGTAGGAATTGGGAAGATCCCTAGTTAGGATGAGGAAGAAGCAGAGCTGTTCAGCTGCTTCTTGGTTGACTCATTTGTTCATTTATCTGTCCATTCCATCGCTCAGATTCCTCATATTAAGAGTGGTAATACTGTGTACTTTACAGGGCTGTGGTAAGGATTGAATGAGTTCTTGCAGATAAAGTGTTAAGCAAACTATCTGACATGGAGCAAATGCTCATTAAATGGTAGTTCTTGTTTTTACTGTCATTTTCTAATGACTTCATTCACTAATGCCATATCCTGTTCAAAGCCTTGGTGAACAGAGGAAGGAGATCCAGCCTTGGCCTCTGCAGCTGGCAGGGATTCAGGAGATCAGAGGTGCTCTTTCGCCTCCAGCAGGTGTGCCTTTCTCATTGTGAGCCCAGTGATGCTACTGCTGTCCCTTAACACAGCCTGCTCGCTTGCCGGGGCACCCCCAGCTTGCCTATCCAAATCTCATCTTTCTTCCAGGACCAAGCTGGGACCCATCTTCTTCCTGATTAATGCTGGCTTACAGGCGTCACATCTTTTGAGAATCCGGCAGCATTTATATACCCAATTTAACTTTGGATCACGTCCCTCCTTGTATTTTTATGGTTGCTTTATGCAGCCTTGAGAGAAGATACATGTCTTACTCAACCTTGATTCTTGAATGGTTATAACAGTGCCTGACACATGCATATGCTCAATAAATATTGAATTGGATGAATTCTAATTCAACTTAACCAACATTTATTGAGCATGTACTTCCGGGTTTCTCAGCCTCATCACTGGTATCATTTTGGACCAGATGATTCATTGTTGTGGGGCCATTCCGTGCACTGTAGAATGTTTAGGAGCTTCCTGGGCCTTTATCCACTGTATGCCAATAGCACCCGCCAGTTGTGACAACCCAAAATGTCTTTCAGTTCAGTTCAGTTTAGTCGCTCAGTCGTGTCCGACTCTTGCGACCCCGTGAATCGCAGCACGCCAGGCCTCCCTGTCCATCACCAACTCCCGGAGTTCACTCAGACTCACATCCATTGAGTCAGTGATGCCATCCAGCCATCTCATCCTCTGTCGTCCGCTTCTCCTCCTGCCCCCAAACCCTCCCAGCATCAGAGTCTTTTCCAGTGAAAAATGTCTTTAGATATTGCCAAATGTACCCTGAAGGTAGGGCAGAAATCACTGTTTGAGAACCACTGATTTACTGTGTTCTTGACACAGTCCCTTTCTTTCTTTTTAATGTTTCTTTTCCCAGGTAACTATTTTGATTGGCTTTGGTGTTTTTATTTGTTTGGTGTTTTGCTTTGGCCTCATCACATGGCTTGTGGGATCTTGGTGCCCTGACCAGGAGTTGAACCTGGGCCATGGCAGTGACATCGCTGAGCCCTAACCACTGGACTGCCACTTCTCAGATTATAAATACTGGGGGGAGAATTTTTCATTATCTCCGTGATGCCTGTATCCTGGCCATAGAGTATTCGTCACATTAATAGCTGCTTGTTCACTGGATGTGCTTAGCTCATTTTCATCACTGTACCGCCTTCAGGAGAGGCGGGGGGAAAAGAAAAATCCAAGGCCATCGTCATCATCCTCAATTAGTATGCCTTAAATAAATGCTTCCAGTTGCCTGGTTTCCATTTTGCCTTTCTTGCTAACTGTCAGCTCTGGTGTCTCCTCCTTTCTGAACGCCAGTACTGCAAGTAAATGAGCGAATCCCACATACGTTGTTCAGATTTCCTTTGGAAAAACTGATTAAAGTAACAGAGCTGTGGGCAAGTTTTTTCCCCTCTCTGGAGTCTCGTGTATGGCACTAAAACTCCTCTGTTTGTAGTTTTTGCACAGAATGGTTTCTAAAAGTATTTGCTGTGCCCTTGCAGGGATGGACACCGATATGGGGCCCAAGTGCCCCAGGGACTCAGTTTTACATGTATGGTTGTACGAGGGTAAACAAAGGCCTGAGGTCTAAGTCTTTAAGTTGGGAACACTGATGGACTGAATGGTGTGTGTGTGTGTGTGTGTGTGTGAAGGTCGTAGTGAGGACAGAGCACAGTTATGTTGGGGAAAATGAGAAGAAGTGGTGTTCTAGGAGAATTCAGTACAAAGAGCTCTGCAAATGAGGGCTCAAGTCTAAGCTGGGGAATACCACTAAGTGGTTATGGACACTTGGGCAAGGTATCAAGAGTAGCTCCTCTCTGGGCCTGGGTTTCACCTGGGAAGGTATGAAGGGAGAGAAATGAATTAAATGATCTTTACCATCCCTTGTACCTCAGAACATTTATCATTAAAAATTTTTAGCTTGAAGCCGACTTCTTTTATTCTTCCGGGAGAGAACTTGGTTAGGAATTTGGGCCAGGATCTCCCGACACTGTGAACACTAGTCTCTTGCTAGCCATCTTCAGCTTTTGAAAAGGCTGCCGTGAAGCTAGGAGCCTGCAGTTGTTCTTTGATACCCTGGGAGCAGAACTAGATGATGGGCAGGCAGATCCTGGCTCAGTAGAAGAATTTTCTAGCCGTCAGAGTTGTTGGAAAGTGAAATAAGCTTTAGAGGGAAGAAGTTTCATCACTGGGGGCATTCTGGCTGAGGCGATCAGCTTAAAGTTGAGTCTCAAATGAGTGATCAGACTAGGTGGCTTGAGTTCCTTTCTGACCCTGTAAATTTTTTTAAATTGTTTTTTTTTTTTTTTTAAATTACGTATACCTATGTGTGTGTGTGTTAGTCGCTTAGTCGTGTCTGACTCTTTGCGACCCTGCAGACTGCAGCCTGCCAGGCTCTTCTGTCCATGGAATTCTCCAGGCAAAAATGCTGGAGTGGGCTGCCATTTCCTTCTCCACGTATACCTGGGGATCCTTCAAAAGGAAAGGGGGGAAGAGAAGGGCAGAGCTGCTGCCAGACAGCCAACTCACTGGTGGAGCTAGATGTTAAAGTGAGGGCTCTGAGGTGGAGACAACATGACTTTTAATTGTGTTTCTTCAGAAACAACTTTTGAGTGGAGTGTGCCCTGAAGTGCAGACACTCAGAGATGTGTCATGTAAATCTTTGGGGCCCACCAGTTGTGGGGCCCCAGCTTGACCTTCCTGGGCCGGTGACTGGCCCCTATGCTGAACCCACGGCTCTGTTTGCCCGTCTCACTGTGAGCTGTCTCGCCTTACTGAGCAGCACGCAAAAGCCGTTCTGTTTCCCCTGCCGCTGTCTGTCTATCTCCTCATGACTCTGAATCAGCTGTCATGGGAGTTGACTGTGACTGAGAACCAAAATTAATCCACTTTCTCTGGAAATTAGTTCTTTCAGGCCCATGTCTGTCACATTGCTGTGCTTTCTGAGGCCAATATCTTTCCGTGAAGTCCTTGCTTTCCATGAGCGCATTTTTGCAGGGCTCCATGGAGTGCCTGTTCCACTCTGTAATTGACTGGGTATATTTATGCCACTTGTAATTACCTCGAGGTTGTCGTCTGCTGAGGCTGTGGCGGCGGCTCCTCTGGGGGCCCTCCCTGGGCATTCATACCCAAGCCTCCCTGCCTGTGGGATGGGAGGTCAGTGTTATCTGGATGGTAGGGCGGGGGCGATGTACCCAGATGGTTCCCTGACACAACTTCCTCTTTCCACTGACTGCCCTTGTTTCTTATCTCTGCTGATGCAGACAGCCAGGGTGGCACAGGGTGCAAACTGTCTGTCAGGGGCTGCTGGGCTCGCGGGGTCCTGAACTGGTTGTGATACCAGAGGGTCTGCCTCTCTGCCCTCAAGCCTGGGAATCTGGGTGTCCCACCGTCGGAAAGAAGCTGGCCGACCTGCCTCTCCCTTGGCCTCACCCTACCTCTCACTCTTCTGTCTCCTCACTCTTGCTGTCTACAGCTCTCTTGTCAGCCCACCCATAGTTTTACCTGGAGGTGATGAATCCACAGGGGACCTTCTTGTTTGGAAATGAGGGCGAATATCATATGAGGTTGGGGAGAGCCAGCGGTCTACTTGACTCTGTTACCGTCTTGGCTCAGGCAGCCATAGCAGTACCATAAAATACCACATACTGGGTGGTTTAAACAATAAGCATTTGCTTTCTCACAGTTACGAAGGCTGGAAAATCCAAGGCAGTGTCTAAGCAAGTTTGGTATCCAGTGAGGACTCGCTCCTTCCCTTGCCGGCAGTTGTGCTCTCTTTACGTCCTCACGTGGCCTTTTCCTCACTGCATAGGCGTGGGGAGGGAAAGATCTTCTTTAAGGCCATCCATCCTGTCCAATCAGGACTGTACCCTTGGTACCTCATTTAACAATTAAAAAAAAAAGTGTTAGTCACTCAGTCGTGTCCAACTCTTTGTGACCTCATGGACTGTAGCCCCACCAGGCTCCCCTGTCCATGAAATTCTCCAGGCAAGAGTACTGGAGTGGGTAGCCATTCCCTTCTCCAGAGGATCTTCCCAACCCAGGGATGAACCTGGGTTTACTGTCTAAGCCACCAGGGAAGCCCATTTAACAATAGTTACCTCCTAAAAGATCCATGTCTGGATGCAGCCACTTTGGGTGGGGTGGTTAGGGCTTCAACATATGAATTTGGCAGGACACAGTTAAGTCTAGCATCTGCTCATTGGTGATTTTCTTCAGCTTCAGGAGACAAAGAATAATTTGCTTTCTACTGTGTGAGAAGTTGTTGTTCTTCCTGTCAGAACTCCTTTTTCTCTTGACGGTTTGAGACCTTGAGGGACCTAATTTATCTCTCCATGTATTCCCGTTGTCCAGATAGCTCACTGTTTCCTGGTTAAAGGACGCTGACAAAGGTCTAGGGTCTCTAGATACGGGTCCATCAGGGGACTGGCTTGGTTAAAATGCCGGGTCCTGATTCAGATGTGCGTTACTAGGAGTGGTTCATATTTAAATTCAGGACTTATTGCCCTCCTCAGTCAAAAGATCATTTCACAGAAAACAGAAAAAGACTGCAAAGGTTCTGATGGCTGATAGGAGGTCTTCAGACTAATTGTTGACAGAACCAGGAACATAAACCCGTTTATCATCCCTGGTGGTTATTAGCGCTGGTGAACTCCCTGGGAGACTGTGGAAGGGAATGCTCTGCTCCTCTTATTGAGTAACCTTCTCTAGCCTTGCTTTCCAGGGGAGTCTTCTTCATTTCACACTTGAAGGGATGGAGGAAGAGTGAGATAGTTCATCGTGTGGGCTTCTCTACAAACCGGGAAGGTGTTCCATGACATTTAAAGAATGAGGGACTTAATGGCCAGTGATAGGCGCGGGTCTTCTGTAGATCCACTTCTTGAACTTAAGGCCTCTCCTTTACAACTAGCATGCTGATAACCTCTCCCTTAATTCGGGTAACATACAATGAGTATTTAGCCCTGTGCTGGATGCTGGGAGGAAATGAGGAAAGTGGGCTTGCCCTGCCCTCATGGAACAGTCTTAATTCCTATGCTGCCTGCCTCCACTGTGCCCTTCCCTGGAGCAGGGGCAGGTAGGGGTTTTAGCTGTGGGTGAAGGCCTCACAAGGCAGACTGGATGGGGTGGGGAAGAGCTTGGGGGAAGGCTGCGGAAAGTGATCCATACCATCTCCTCCTTCCTGCTTAGAGGTCCCTTCTGTCCTGGCTGCTCCCTGAAGCTTTCACTCCTGTGGTCTAGCTTCTTTTTAAAAGACTGAAAAGGTGTACAACATGATTTGATATACATCGTGAAATGATTACTAGTGTTGAGCTAGTTAACATCACACTTTTTTTTTTGGGGGGGGGGAGGTATAATGAGAATACCTGAAATCTAGTCCCCTAGCAAAGTTTTAGTATTTCACTTATAATCATACAGTATTAGTTAACTTATACTCATCATTTCTTGGGGCTTCCCAGGTGGCTCAGTGGTGGAGAATCTGCCAGGCAGTGCAGGAGCCACAGGAGATGAGAGTTCTGTCCCTGGGTCGGGAAGATCCCCTGGAGAAGGAGATGGCAATCCACTGCAGTGTTCTTGGAGTATTCTTGGCTGGGAAATCCCATAGACAGAGGAACCTTGTGGGCTATAGTCCATGGGGTTGGAGAGAGTCAGACATGACTGAGCACATTCTATACTTGGCTCTCTAGATTTAATAATCCTACATTACTGCAACTTTTACCCTTTGTCCAACGTGTCCCCATCTCCCCTACCTCCCTGTCTCTGGTAATCATTCTACTCTCTGCTTCAATGTATTAGACTTTTAAAGATTCTACATGTAAGTGAGATTATGCGGGTTTTTTTCTTTTCGTGTCTGGTTTATTTTACCCAGCATAGTGTCCTCCAGGTTCATTCATCTTGTTGCAAAGAACAATCTTTTTGTGAAGCTAAATGATATTTCATTGTGTGTGTGTGTGTGTGTGTGTGCATGCACACAGTGCTGTCTCTTTATCCATTCATCAAGACACACTTAGGTTGTGACCGTGTATTGTCTATTATGGGTAATAATGCAGTGAGCATGGGAAGACAGACATCTCTTTGAGGTATTGACTTCATTTCTTTTGGATATATACTCCAAAAGAGGGATTGCTAAATCATACAGTAGTTTTATTGAGGAAACTCCATATTGTTTTACATAGAGGCTGCACCAATTTCCATTCACACCAACAGTGTACAAGGATTCTCTTTTCTCCGTATCCTTGCCAACACTTATCTTTTGTTTGTTTTTGATAATAGCCGTCTGAACAGGTGTGAGATGATAGCTCGTTGTGGTTTTGATTTCCATTTTCCTGTGATTAGTGATGTTGAACACCTTTTTTATGTGCCTGTTGGCTAGTTGTACATCATCTTTGGAGAAGATCTTAGGCCCTTTGCCCATTTTTGTTGGGTTATTTCTTTTGCTATTTAATTGTAGAAGTTCCTTATATATTTTGAATATTAACCCCTTATCAGATGTATGGTTTGGAAATATTTTCTCCAATCCATAGATTGCCTTTTCATTTTCTTTGGTGGGTGGGGTGGGAGGGGGATAGATTTCTTTTGCTGTTTTTGAGCTTTTTTAGTTTGATGTAGTTCATCTTGTTTATTTTTGCTTTTGTTGGCTAAACTTTTAGTATCATATCAAAAAATCATTGCCAAAGCCAATGTCAAGAAATTTTTTCCCTAATGTTTTCTTATAGGAGTTTAGTAATTTCAAGTCTTTTGTTTGTATTTAACCCATTTTCAGTTGATTTTTTGTGTATGGGGTAAGATAAGGATACCATTTCATTCTTTTACATGTGGACATCCAGTTTTCCAAACACCATTTTTTGAAGAGACTATCCTACCCACTCCAGTATTCTTGGGCTTCCCTGGTGGCTCAGCTGGTAAATAATCTGCCTGCAATGCAGGAGACCTAGGTTTGATCCCTGGGTTGGGAAGACCCCCTTGGAGAAGGGAACAGCTACCCTCTCCAGTATTCTGGCCTGGAGAATTCCAAGGACTGTATAGTCCATGAGGTCACAAAGAGTCAGACATGACTGAGTGACTTTCACTTTCATTTATCCTGTCCTTAGACTGTCCTTATATATGATTGGGGCCTTTGTTGAAAATTAGTTGACTGTATCCATGGGCTTATTTCTGGACTCTGTCTTCCACTTCATTGGTCTATGTATCTCTTTATGCCAGTACCATCCTGTTTCTGATTACAGTAGTTTGGTAATATAGTTTGAAATCAAGAGTGTCTTGCCTCCAGCTTTGTTCTTTTTTCTCAAGATTGTTTGACTATTTGGGTCTTTTGTAGTTCCATACAAATTTCAGAATTTTTTTTTTTTTTTTTTTCTATTTCTGTGAAAGTCTAGCTTCTGAACTCTCCTGGGAGTACTGCAGCAACACAGGAGACGGGGTCAATGAGCTCAGCTGTGTGTGGCAATACCAGTCACTGGATGAGTCTGGAAACTGTCCCTTCAGATTCTGTTCCATGACTAATTTGCACTCAAGTGACACTCAAGCTTATGATTCTTGCTCAGTGTAACCGTTTCCGACTCTCCTGAATAATATGGGTGGGGCAGGAGTTGTGTCGAGGCAAAGCAGGTATGATAGGGCATTTTGAGGGGGAGCAGGACAGGGCTGGCTGCCCACCTCCCCTACCTGGAAGAGTCTAGGTACAGTTAGGTAGTCCTGGAAACCCTGACGTGCTTCCTTAGAAAGGACATAAACTGATGATCATAGCTCCCTCTTGCTTTATTCTCCATACATGTTTGAATACCCTGGCAACTCTCATCCTTAGCCCTACCTATAATAACCAACTGCACTTCCTCTCTCAGAGCCTTTCCTTCTCTAATAATTGGCTTCTTCGTCCCGCTCCTTCAATCCAGTGGTAGGAGCTGGGCGCTGCCTGTTTAGGAATTTTTGCATTAAAAGAGGAGACTCTCCCATTCATCCTCTGCAGGCTTTTTGCTGACAGGTTGCTATGGCTGGAGTTGCCCAATCCAAGAAGCAGAGACCTTTCACCTTCACCTGGGTCCTGTGTCTTTGAAAGAGGGACGTGCCCACGCCTCTTCCCGTCCCCTGCTTCTGGTCCTGACTGTTGAGTTCAGTTGACATTCACTTGCCCAATCCAGTGCCACCTGACCGAATTGTTTTTCATTTCTCCTCTGCATGAATTATGAGCTTTCTTGACTTTGGTCAGGCTGCCTGGAGTCAGTCCCAGCCTGAGCAGGTGCTGTGCCAACTTCCCTGGCATGTGCCTGTGCCAGCGCATTTCCCTATTGACCCCTAGCTCTCCCTTGGAAATACCAAGCCTGGAGCTCTGGAGAAGGAGCTGCCACTTGTGTAGCTCTGAAAGCCTGCCTTTGTCCTGAGGAATGCCTGTCGCAGTGAAGCCTGATAAATAGCCAGCTCCTTTCTCCTGTAAATTAAAATGAAAGAACCTTGCCTGCTAGAAGTTACTCTACTTGTCTCTTCTCATCTTCTTTATTCAAGCCTATTTAATGAATATCTATTTAAGATCTAAACCTTGCACGGTGCCAGGCACTATAAAGGGGTACATAGAAGTTGTGGTCCTTGCTCTTTAGGACCTAAGGCCTCTTGGTGGACACAGACGTGTGTACCTGAAGCCATTAAGGAATATATAAAATGGACTTTGGTGACATGCCAAGTGTATGAGTTGCCTTCTCTGGTTGCCATGTGGGACCATAACTTCCTTTTCCCCATGTCTTCGAGAGATATGCTTTTATCAGTCCCTTTAACATTTCTTTTTTGGTTCACTTGTTCATTTATTCATTCATTTATTCACTCACCCATTCAATGAACACTGATTTAATGCTTACTCTTTATCAGGCATCATGCTAGACAAGGAGGTGAGTAAAAGGCATGGCTCTTAACCAGCTCACAGTCTAGTTGGAAAGAGAAGGAAGGGAATGATAATGCACAATAGTAAATGCTGTACTCAAGGCAGGGATAAAATGCCACGTGAAGTAGAAGATAGAAGAGCTAGCTAGCTTCTAGGTCTCATTGTACCTTCGTAATTTGTCTTCTGTTGAAAAATGAATCAGTGTTTTTCTTACCTGTCTACCATTCGAATGGCTGATTAATCTCTCTCTTCTGCCAACCTGCACATCTTTTTAATTTTTTGAAATATTTTCTTCATTAGTCAATTGTATTCTTTCGCCTTTCATCTTATATATATACATGTACATATATATCAGAGAAGGCAATGGCACCCCACTCCAGTACTCTTGCCTGGAAAATCCCGTGGATGGTGAAGCCTGGTAGGCTGCAGTCCATGGGGTCGCTAAGAGTTGGACACGACTGAGCGACTTCACTTTCACTTTTCACTTGCATGCATTGGAGAAGGAAATGGCAACCCACTCCAGTGTTCTTGCCTGGAGAATCCCAGGGACGGGGGAGCCTGGTGGGGTTCTGTCTATGGGGTTGCACAGAGTTGGACACGACTGAAGTGACTTAGCAGTATACATATATATAGTGTTCTTGAAGCATTTTGTAGAGCTGTAAAGCTGTTTTGCTTAATTTTTTGTGTGGGATTATCTACTCTATCCTTCCATAAAGAGTGGCTGACACCATGTGGGAGTTCTATCTATATGCTTAAATTTGTTTATTAGTCATATTTCTCTGTTTCTTTGGCTGCTTATAATTGCTTTAAATTACTAGCTCACTACTGTTAATTCTAAATTCTTAAGTTTTTGAAAAATGTTACCCTCCCCCCGCCCCGCATCTAGGCCAAATTGGTGAATAGGGCACCAGAAATAGAAAACTTCAGTAATATGAAGCAGTCTTCCTCTGCCTCTGTCCCCGCCCTCCACAGGAGAACTTTTATGCTGCTTTCCCTTGAAGCCTCTCCAAGTATTTCTGAGCACCCTGGGGAGGTTCCTCATGGGGCATTCCTTTGGCGTTCTGAAGGCCACTTCCTTTTGAGTTCTCTGTGTGGTGATGACTGTTCTGAGCCATCTGCCCCGTGCTGGGGCAAGGCAAAGTCTTCGGAAGTGCCCTGCTGGGCGCTGGGACTGGGTCTCCCTGATGCTTATCAGCGTTGAGCCAGTTGGCACCTTGCCGCAGTCATGCCGCCACACTATTATACGCTGCCTTGTCGGGCCATTCTGGTGATGGCGCTGACACCGCCAGTTGGCAACACTGTGCTGTGACTGCCGCTGAAGTGGTGAGACCTTTATTTGTGGCTTTGGGCTAATTCATTTTATGGGCCTTGGGGCTGTGTTGTCTGCTGTGCTCTAATATTCTGAAGTTTGGTCTTTTCCTAAGATGCAAACACAAGTCCATGAATGCCGGGTCAGAGAACAGAGTGACTGGCACTGTGTTATGCTCAGAACTGCCTTGCTCCCTGCCCAAGCCCAGTTAACTGGTTCAAGTCTGGGGACCCAAGTAGCTTCCCTAAAAATACATTCTCTTCCAGTTAGCCCTTTAGTCCATCATCCAGATGGTCTTCCAGCAGAGGGGCCCCTGAGGTCCTTCACTCAGGCACCCAAATCCTCAGGGGAAGTCACCTGGGGCTCAAGTTGGCACCTATCAATATTTATACAGTGCTATAGCATTCTTACAGAAGCACTGGAAAAAAGAGGAAAGGAAACGTGATAACTTGTGGTCTTAGCATCCTTGTTTTGTTAGCGTTTTGGAGGGTTTTCATGGAACCTCTTTCTCAGTGTGTGTTATGCTTGCTCGTCTTCTGGCACCCTCTGGTTGGAGTCCAGCTTCTATGTGTGTTTGCTCCATGGTGGGGCTGTATTTCAGCAGAGACTGGTACAGAACACCTCCAGTGCACTTCCATTTCCTGCCAGAGAGCTCCAGCTCCACTTTCTTCTTTTTTCCCTCCTTCCGGTCATCACTCTTCACTGACACTTGTTTACATTCCCTTCTCGCCGCCACCGTGATGGCCAGCCCCACGCTGCTTTCTCAGGCTCCTTTCTCATTAGTGGCTCACCACCCTGAGCCACCTGTGTCCCATTTCCACTCTTGTCTCTGTTGGTGACCTCATTGGGCTGATGTATGGTGGGCTTACCAGCAATAAAGAAGATGCTTCTTCACACAGTTGTGATGAGAGGAGACTGTCTAGGGTGGGGTTGGAGATTGTATCGTGATCAGTGTGTACTTACCTCTGCCCTGGTTAAAGCAGCGTGGAGAGTAAATACTGCTGATATGTTAAGTATTGCTGATGGGGGAACCTTGATGACACCTATGAAATTTATCAGTGCATAGACAGTCATTGGGCCATTTACTTCTACAGTTTGACTCTTGGGACGTGCATTTTAGTCCCAGCCCTGCCCCTGATTCCCACTCTGTACTTTAGGTAGGTCACTTAACCTTTGTGCTTTGATTTATTCATCTGCCAACTGGGAATGTTTAAATTTGTCCTGTTAACCTCACAAGTGTACTTGCAGATAGCATGACAACCTTTTGTAATTCTGGACAGAAGTTGACCCTTGAACAACATGAGTTTGAACTGCATCCGTCGTCCACTTATATGTGGATGTTTTTCAGTAGTAAATGCTACAGTAAATATACAATGTGCGGTTGGTTGCGACTGTGGATACAGAATGGTGGATACAGAGAAATTGCAGACACAGAGGGCTGATTATAAGTTATATATGGATTTTGAGTAATCTCCAGGAGTTGGTGATGGACAGGGAAGCCTGGCATGCTGCAGTCCATGGGGTCGCAAAGAGTCAGACACTATGAAATGTAAAAGAAAATATACACCTCTCTATATTCAATAAGAGAGGTATAAACATTATTCTTGATGAAAGTGAAAGAGAAGAGTGAAAAAATTGGCTTAAAACTCAACATTCAGAAAACAAAGATTGTGGCATCCAGTCCCATCACTTCATGGCAAATAGATGGAGAAACAATGGAAACAGTGACAGATTTTATTTTCTTGGGCTCCAAAATCACTGCAGATAGTGACTGCAGCCATGAAATTAAAAGACACTTGATCCTTGGAAGAAAAGTTATGACCAAACTAGACAGCATGTTAAAAAGCAGAGACATTACTTTGCCAGTAAAGGCCCATCTAGTCAAAGCTATTGTTTTTCCAGTAGTCATGTGTGGATGTGAGAGTTGGACCATAAAGAAAGCTGAGCGCCAAAGAATTGATGCTTTTGAACTGTGGTGTTGGAGAAGACTCTTGAGAGTCCCTTGGACTGCAAGGAGATCAAACCAGTCCATTCTGAAGGAGATCAGTCTTGAATATTCATTGGAAGGACTGATGCTGAAGCTGAAACTCCAATACTTTGGTCACCTGATGCGAAGGACTGACTCATTGGAAAAGACCCCGATGCTGGGAAAAATTGAAGGCGGGAGAATGGGCTGACAGAGGATGAGATGGTTGGATAGCATCACTGACTTGATGGACATGAGTTTGAGCAAGCTCTGGGAGTTGGTGAAGGACAGGGAAGCCTGGCGTGCTGCAATCCATGGGGTCACAAAGAGTCGGACATGACTAAGTGACTGAACTGAAACATTATACTAATAGCATTATGAGAACATTGATTCTGGAACCAGGTAGCCTGGGTTCGAATCTTGACACTACTGTTACTATCTGTGTGACCCTGGGCTAGTTTCTTAGCTTTTCTGTGCCTTGGTTTCCTCTGCTGTAGATGTTAAAGCGTGGTAACAGCGCTTTATAATCTTGTGGTTATAGTAGGATTAAATGAGTTAACATTATATAGCATGTTTAAAGGAGGGCTTGGCATATTTACAAGCATTATTATTGTGGATACTGTAAGCATTTATAGAGACTCTCTATCATCAGGTGTTTTCCTGCTGGTTAGGGAAGGGGCCCCAAAGTTGGCGACTTAGAGGGGAGGAGAAGCATTCATGTTCACCTGGTGTGTGTTGCGTTTTGATGGGTATAGCTGGTACTTCTACGTGTCATCTCCTTAGATGAAGCAGCTCAGCCTCGGAGGACAAATCTAGCAAGATTCAAACTCTTTTGTCCAACTACATGTTGGCATTCTTGTCACTGTATTCTACCACTTCCCATTTTGGCCCCGACACATCTGTTGTTGGCATCTGGGTCAGCCACCAGTGTGTTTGAATGAATATGGATGTCCTAATTATTGTTGGTGCCAAAGATGCAGAGTGAGTGTATGTGGCTGACTCACTGGTGCCCGAGCAAAGGGCACAGCCTCTGTGTTAACTCGAGTATAATTAAACATACATGGACACTTTTCTTTCTTTTTACGATTATGTATATTTCTCTAATTTGATTGGTATCAGTTTTTAAAACTAACCTTTGGCTACTCTGCTGCTTGGTTTATGACCGTGATTGGAGATGACATTGTACCAGCTGTTGAATGAGAGAAGCATCCTTCCTACCCATAGATATAGTGGCAGCAATAATAATAATGCCCTTCATGGATCAAGCATTGGGGAACTTTAGATAGTCTCATTGATTTCTCATAAACAACTGTGAGGGAGGCAGTATAATCCCTCGTTAGACATGAAGAAACTGAGTCTTGGAGAGACTGACTTCCTCAAGACGTCACAACTGTAAGTGGCCGATGTGGGACTTGATCCTGGGCTGCACCACTGCGTCTGACAGATGAGTTCTACTTTTGACTGACTTAATTTGAGTTTCCAGGGACAATTCCATCTGAAGCTGTTCTGAGCCTTTAAACACTTGAAAGCCACTGCTCTAGGAGAAAGAATCTTTGGCTGGGAGTCTGATGACTGAAACTCTCACTTGGGGTTGATGGGAAGTCACTTACCCTTTACTGAGCCCCAGTTTCCCTATCTGTGAAGTGGAGCCACACAGTCAACCTCACATGTCAGGCTAATGAATGCAGTGCCGCAACAGTGCTTTGAGCTCTCCCACCCACTGGAGACCAAGCGTCTCTGGTTGTACCCTCAGTGGTCACACTCAGAATTCCATAATAATGATAACAGGGGTGACTATTACCCCACTGATGTTCTTGCCCTACCACCACCCTGGTCCTGTAGGTGTCATTTTCCAGCAAATCCTGTGAGAGCATCTTCAGGACTGATTAAGGTCTTGCTCATCTCTGAGGGAGGTGATCACACGTGGTTTGCTAGTTAGCAGGACTACCAGTTTAAGACCAGTTTCGTTCACGGAATGACCTCCTGACTCCAGCCTCCTACTCTTCCTGGAATCTAGCCTTTCAGGCAGTGGGGCAGGTGGTTAGGCGTGTCCAGGCCAGCCTGCCCCTTGAACCCCATCCGTTCCCTCCGTGGGGTTGCTGCCATGTGCTGCCTCTGCAGGAGGATGTATGTGGTTCTGAGTACTGTGGATCCCAGTCTGCTTTCGCAGCCACTTTCAAATTTCTCTTCTCTGCCCCTCCAAAGCACTTGCTGATGACTTGGCCTACAACAGCCTTTCACGTACAGCATTTGGAGCCTTCGGACATACCCCATGAGCCCAGGGGAAGGCCTCTTCAGCAGCAGCAGCACCATGTGCAAGTCGGGTGTTAGTGCTTCACAGCTGAGAGCGGCACTCGGTGACACCCAGTCATGAAGCGCGACTGCAGCACTTACCAGTGGTCTCACACTGAATTAGCTCCTCATCTCCCAAGTCCTGTCTCTGTGCTTGTAGGACGGGGATGAAAACACCCTCTTCATTATGTTGCTGTGATAGATGACAGAGTAGGGCCGGTATTCCATTACTCCTGGCATGTGGTAGGTGCCTAGTAATTTTAACTGTTAGTAGCAGTTGTCTCTGAGGATGGGGGAAGTCAGACTTAAACTGCAGAATTATTTGTTTAGGTGTTGGATAGGCTCCCATTTTTATTTTCCTTTCACCCCATAAGCCCCCAGAATCTGGTCCTTCTGTCTGTCTGTCTCTCTCTCTCTTTTTTTTTTCTTTTTTAAAAAATCTGTGATCCATTTCCAGTTCTCTTACCCAGGTGCCAGGGATCAGAGCTGTGACTCTTCACCTGCTCTCTCTTCTCCCACCACAGATCCTTTCCTTTTTAAAGAGTCACTATTGCTGGCATCTTCAAGGAAACAGATGGGGCACAATAATTGTTCTTTTAAATAAATACCAAAGATAAAAAATTTAAATAACTGTTAAAGATAATGTTAGATGGTAACCTTCAGAGTGGTTTGTTGCCCCTGGTAGGAAGGGCTGAGTTACAGGGAGGATAGCCCCTGAAAATGTTCAGCTCTCTAGGAAATTTCTTCTCAGAAGATAACTAAGTGTTAAGTTTTAAGCACCATTCTGTGATTCATTTGACTTACTCTGATCATGCTGCTGCTTGAGGTAAAGATTGATGGCTTAGAAAAATGTTGCCTGTAACTTTACCTTTCAGCAGGCAGCTTTTATCTGCTTGTGTCCCTGAGAAAGAGTAAATATTGACATGTTAAGTGAAATAGCTTCAGTTTTTACACGTGGATGTGAGGGATGAGATGCTTACGAAATCGGAACTACCTCCCTCTCTTCTGTTCATCTAGAATTTACACGGATCTGAGTTGCTGTTACAGAAGGCAAACATCTGAATGGGAATAGGGGTTAGACAGACAACATACCAAGAACTCTGATGCCCAGAGTGAATACATTCACTATTTAAATGTAGATAATATTAGATCTTGTTCTTCTGCTTTCAGAACCTATACTTCTAAGTCGTCTGACCAAACTGATGGGAGCGCAGCTGCGAAAAATTAGTTTTCTCATTTATAAAGTGGATAAGTTGTGGTCTGGACGTCGGAGGCATTTGGGTGGTATCTAGCATTCCTGGAGCCGCTGTTGATTTGATTCCTGAGTTCTGTTGGACAGAAACTCACCAGGTCTCCCTGTGTTGTCCTGCATGTTGATTATCATTTTGGCTCTGAATTCTCACACTTTGGCAATCTCATCAAGCAAACCTGTTGTTTTCCTGTGGCCTCCCATCACTTTATATATGGTTATTTAATTTTTTTTTACATATGCTCTCAGAATCATTGGATCAAATAGAAAAAGAAGTTGATATGATTCACTATTTAAATGTAGATAATATTAGATCTTGCTCTTCTGCTTTCAAATATTTTGAGGGCGAAAAAACCCCTCAAAACAGCTAGATAAATCTAGTCAGCTATCTCTGAAAAATAAAATTCCTCGAATGTTATCTCTACACAATAGCAAATATATCCAAGATATAGGGAATTTGCTCTAATTGCAAAGTGGACCAACCTTCTGTGAAGCTTGTTGGTAATAGCTCTCAATTTTTTAAAATTTTATTTGATGTTGGAATATAGCCAGTTAACAATGTTGTGATATTTTAAGGTGGACAGCAAAGGGACTTAGCAATACATATACATGTAACCAAACTTACTTCCCATCCAGGCTGCCATGTAACATTGAATAGCTCTCAGATTTTTAAATGTGCTGCCCCTTTTTGCCCAATAATTCTCCTCCCAGGAATTTAGCCCATAGAAACTCAGACAATACCCAAAATATTTGTGAAAGAAAATATACTGAGACACAGTATAAATTATAATTAGAAACAATCTAATTGAACATCGGTGATAGATTGGTTGAATAATTTGTGGCTTTTAAACCACATTTAAACTAAATACTGTGGAGGAGCTTCTAAAATGATCAAATAGCACTGTCTGTACTGACATGAACCAAAGTACATCACCTGCTGAGTGAAGTATCAGGTTATACGGCAGCATGTATATTATAGTCCTAGTTATGTTATCTTGGGCTTCCCTTGTAGCTCAGTTGGTTAAGAATCTGCCTGCAGTGCAGGAGACCCAGGTTTGATCCCTGGGTCAGGGAAGATCCCCTGGAGAAAGAAATGGCAACCCACTCCAGTATTCTTGCTTGGAAAACCTCATGGACACAGGAGCCTGGTGGGTGGCAGTCCATGGGGTCGCAAAGAGTCGGGCAAGACTGAGCAACTAACACTTATGCTATCTTACGTGATCAGAAGGTATAGCTCAATTTTTTTCCAGTTTTACTGAGAGGTGAGTGACACATGTCACTATTATGACTCTTATAAAGATGAGTCTAAGTGAGTTTCATTATCACTGTGTAAGTCTAATACATATAGCACGCTGGCTTGATTTACATATTTTGTGAAATGATTACCATGGTAGGTTTGGCTAACATCCATCTTCTCAGAGAAACCATAAAAAGAAATGCAAGAAGAAAAGAAGAAAGACAAGAGAAAACTTCTCCTTGTAAGAGAATTCTTAGAACTTATTCTCTGAACAACTTTCTTATATATTATAAAGCAGTATTAACTACAGACACCACATTGTACACTACATCCCTAATACTTGTGTATCTTATAATACACAAAGTGTAATAGACAGGGTTGAAGCTTGTTGATCTTACCTTTGACCACCTTCCTCCAATTCACCATTTTGATATGTTTGTCAGATGAGTCATATTATCCAGAATTTGTTTATCAGGGCTCAACAAATTGATCAGGGCTCTTTTCAAAAAATCCCCCAAACAAAAAGACTAAACCCTTTAAACACTATTTTAACACATTTTGAGGTGGTGCTTAGGTTTATTGCATGGTGTTACCATATATAGGAATTCACATTAAAGGCCTGCTGATTTTCTTTCTGTGTTTCGTTTTTCTCCTTTTTCAATTACAACTAGAATCTCTTGCTGGGGAGGAAAAGTCCAAATTGTTTCAAAGATCAAGTCATACTCCTATACTCTCTCTCTACAGATGTTACCACCATTAACCCTTGGGGTAAGCCTTCAATTCTTTAAAAAAATTTTTTTTTATTGGAGGGTAATTGTTTTACCATATTGTGCTGGTTTCTGCCATACATCAACATGAATCAGCCACATATTTCCCCTCTCTGTTGAACCTCCCTCCCATCTCCCAGCCCATCCCACCCCTCTAGGTTGTCACAGAGCCCTGGGTTGAGCTCCCGGTGTCACACGGCGAGTTCCCACCGGCTGTCTGTTTTACATTTGATTCTGTGTATGTTTCTGTGCTGCTCTCTCCTTCCCTTGCTGTGCCCACAAGACTGTTCTCTGTGTCTGCATCTCCATTGCTGTCCTGCAAATAAGTTCATTGGTACCATCTTTCTGGATGCCCTGCACATGTGTTAATATACAATATTTGTTTTTCTCTTTCTGACTGACTTCACTCTGTACAATAAGCCCATCCACCTCATTAGGACTGACTCAAATGCTTTCTCTTTTGTAGCTTAGGAGTGTTCCATTGTGTATATGTACCACAGCTTCTTTATCCATTCATCTGTTCATGGACATCTATGTTACTTCCATGTCCTGGCTATTGTAAAAAGTGCTGCAGTGAACATTGGTGTACATGCGTCTCTTTCAGTTATCGCTTTTTTCAGGGTATATGTCCAGTAGTGGGATTGCTGGGTCATATGGTGGCTCTATTTTTAGTTTTTAAAGGAATCTCCACACCGTTCTCCATAGTGGCCATATTAATTTACATTTCCACCAACAGTGCAAGAGGGTTTCCTTTTCTGCACACCCTCTCCAGCATTTATTGTTTGTAGATTTTTTAATGATGGCCATTCTGACCAGTGTGAGGTAAGTTTGATTTGCATTTCACTAATGGTGGTTTTTCCAGTGGTCATGTATGGATGTGAGAGTTGGATTGTGAAGAAAGCTGAGCACTGAAGAATTGATGCTTTTGAACTGTGGTGTTGGAGAAGACTCTTGCGAGTCCCTTGGACTGCAAGGAGATCCAGCCAGTCCATCCTAAAGGAGATCAGCCCTGGGTATTCATTGGAAGGACTGATGCCGAGGCTGAAACTCTAGTACTTTGGCCACCTCATGTGAAGAGTTGACTCATTGGAAAAGACCCTAATGCTGGGAGGGATTGGGGGCAGGAGGAGAAGGGGACAACAGAGGATGAGATGGCTGGATGGCATCACTGACTCGATGGACATGAGTTTGAGTTGGTGAGGGACAGGGAGGCCTGGCGTGCTGCAATTCATGGGGTCGCAAAGAGTTGGACACGACTGAGCGACTGAACTGAACTGAATGTTGAGTGATGTTGAGCATCTTTTCATGTGTTTGTTTTTGTCTCCTTTTTGTTTTTAAACACATCACACACCACACCACACCCACACACACACACAGGCTAAGAGCATGGACACACACACACACACACACACACGCTAAAAGCATGGTCTCTGGGTTCACAGCCTGACCACACACACACATGCTAAGAACATGGACCCCCCCCCACACACACACACAGGCTAAGAGCATGGTCTCTGGGTTCACAGCCTGACCCCCACAGCTCTCATTGGCTTTTGAACTAGGACAAATCACTACACCTCTCTCAGCCTCATGTCCCCCAGTTTTCAAGTGGAGAATATTAAATAGCTGATAGGACTATTAGTCAATATTCAATCGAAAACCTTTGTCAATATTTAACATAGTACCTAGAACATAAGCACTTAATAAATTTCAAGTACTAATTTTAAAAACAAAAATGGGAGCATACTATTGTACTCCTACAATTTCCTTTTAAAATTTTATTGTTTTATTTTTATTGAAATGTAGTGTTAATGATTCACAGTGTCGTGTTAACTTCTGTATAGCAAACTGATTCAGTTAGACATGTATATATATTCTTGTTAAAATATTCTTTTTTGTTATGGTTTATCACAGGACTTTGAATAGAGTTCTCTGTGTTATACAGAGGACCTTGTTGTCTATCCATTCTATGCAAGATAGCCTACATCTTCCTTTTTTAAAAAAAACTCAGTGGTGAATGACATCCTTTCGGGTCAGTATATACCAATACTCTTCATTCTTTTTTAATGATGTCACAGTGTTGATACATAGATTAAATTATAGTTTATATAATCATTCTCCCGTTGGATACTTTGTTGGTAAAAATCTCCTTGATGTTATAAAGAAAGTGGCAATGAATATATTCATTTCTCTCTCTTTGTGCTCTTTATATTTCTGCAGTCTTTATTGCTGGATTTGCAATAGCTGGAGGCTGTGCCGGTTTTTTTAAGGTGCTGTCAGGTTGGTTGAATGCTTGCTGTTAATGTTCATCTAAAACAGTATTATTGAGCAGTATCTTTATGGTGGCACCCAAGGAAGAGTATCTGTAGTGGCCGGTATCATACATTTCTTGCTTGAATATAGTCGGACATTTGTGAGACCCTTGTACTTGACTGGTGTTAAAGAGCTCATTATGGACTTGGGTGCCCCCTCCATTGTCCGTACCTTCTAGTACAATAGTTGATAACACCATCTTATACTTATGTATCAAAGATGCACACTGGCGTGTCTTTCATCAGGTTTTTAAAAATTTCATAACTTCTCGTGCAAATCATTTAATGATAAATCAGCCTCAACTATGATTTTTTTTTTTAAATTACTGAGACTGATCCATAAGCCAAGCAGGCAAGGGCTTGAGCACAGGTGGCCCATTGCATCTGCTGGTAGGTTATGAAGGTGTACTGTTTTTACCTCTTTGGGAACAGTTTCCAGTTGATCATTCTGAAAAAGCATGAAACTGCTGGAAGAACAATGAAGGGAGAAATGAGACATCCTATTTTAAGAATGGGTATTTGCATTCCTGGTGGTTCAGGCCATGTGTGACTGACTAGGTCAAGGGAATGGGAGAACGCGAGTGTGGTGGCGAGAAGGGGCACACAGACCACACTGCCCGTTCGCCATTTGTCTTCTGAACGAGAATGGTCTCGCATCATTTGACATTTCAGCTCATGTATTGGTTGTAGTACCATCCTACTACTCTGTCAAAAACTTAAATGTTTTACTTAGGATGTTGAGTAAAAAGTATACGGACTCTTTAAGAAAATGGCTCTGAAATTATATTAAGACAGTTGTGATTGTTATACATGTAAGAGGCTAAGTGAAAAGAATCTTTAGAATCTAGTTATGAAAGTTTCTGCTTTAAACTTCAAGGTACGGTTGTAGGCACACCTCCCTAACTTCATACCATCACCGCCCACCCCCACTCCCTTTTTTTTGATCTTACATTGAGAAAGCAGAGAAATTCAGTTGAGATGAGGATAAAACTAAGAATGGTCCCGTGACGATTTGAAAGCAGCCACAGAATAGATTCCTCCTTGCCAAAAACTGGATAAGGGTGAGGTGAAGGGCTTGGGGGATGTAATAGTCAGGGAAAGACAGGCTAGAAAGGCTTCTGAGGTCAAGCTGAGCTTATGTTCAGAGGAAGGTCTCAAAGGGGTTGGGTTTCTGAACTCAATACATAGAAAAAAATATAATGAAAATTTGAAGTTAAGAACAGGGTTTAATTAAACGGTGATTGTGATATTTCTGAGAAAGTAGCCTAATTAAGCTTATACTTACTTTACATAAAATATTTTTTTATGAATCATCTAAGTTGACTTGTTTTTAATAGTCATAATTTAGTTGAGTATAGGAAGCCAGAAAGTCAGATGGAGAAAGACAAATTCCATGATTTCACTTATGTGAATGAAAAAAAAAAAGAAAAAAACAAACAAAAGCAAGCATATAGATTCAAAGAACCAGGGTAGCAGTTATCAGAGGGGGTGTGGGAGGGGGAGGCTGGAATGGTAAAGGGGTCGACAGTGTGGTGACAGATGGAAACTAACCTTTTGGTGGTGAGCGTGCTGTGCTGTGTACAGAAGTTGAAATATAACATTCTTCACATGAAACTTACATAATGTTATAAACCAATAAAAAATAAATTGCAAAGTGTGTGCCTTACAGTTCAGAACACCTCCTGTTGGTGTTGTCCTATAGCCTATTTGCAGGGAGAAAAACATCTAAAGGGAACTGAAGGTCACAAAGTCAAGATAAACATTTCCGTATTATACAACGACAGTATAATGTGTATGAGTTTTTTTCTGACTCGGAAGAGCACCTTTCACTCGTGCCTGGATACCCTGGATGGTATCTTCTCTACTGGTGAATCCCTCTGCTAAAAGCAATCTTTATTTCACTTTTAGGAAGTTTACGTAAACAATGCTTTTAATTTATACTCGCTGGCACTTTGCATTCTCAGGTTTAAAGACTGTGCAGTTATTAACTTGTAATTAGCAAACTGCACAGTCCTAACACTTCGTTCAAGATCTTAAGAGTGTTTTTGGGAGGGAGAGACAGAAAAGGCATATCTTTTTCAGCCCACAATTGACAGGAGCACTTTAGATGAGTGCAGGTCAGGAATCTATTTAGCAAACAAGGTGAGAAGTGGTCCTTGAGAGTCTTCATTCAGTTAACATGTATATATTGCCTGTCTCTAGAGTCAAGGCACTGTATTCTCAGAATTGACATTCTGGCAGTTGCTTATGACGTTCACAAATTACTTTCTTCTCCACTTGAGGTCTGACTTTTGGTAAGAACAATAAACTTTGTTGGCAAAAGAAACATGCCAGTGGAAATGCAGGGCATTATGTGATTTTCAAGGTGGTTGAGCTTTATAGAAATGGGGCCTTAGAATGGGAAAGCCAAGAAAAACATCAAACAGAAAAATATGTGTTGTGTTGGGTGCATATAACAACGCTTCTGAAAGAGTTTTGCTTTAATCAATAAAAAATAAAAGTGAAGAATTGTACTGAACAAGAAGACAGGAGATGCTGTGGCCCCATTCCTTGAACCTAATTTTAATCCAGAGATACTTTGGCATAAGATGATATAGACAGAGGGAAATTAGGACAGAAACTATCTGTTCTTGTTTCTGTTGCCAGGGGACTTGGCTAGATTCTATCTGTGGTTTTAAGACTGTTGGTGTTTCTAGGAGGGGCCACAAGTCCAGCGTGCCCTGCCTGGGCCGGGGTGGTGGTGGTGGTGGTGGGGGAGCTCAAGAGGAATGAGCAGAATAGGTGTTATGCAGGCCCTTGGGCAGTATTTAACAGGGAAGTGAGCTTCCAAAAAAGGACCATCTTAGTGACCATGAGGCTCTAAATAGTTTTCCTCTTGGAAATTATTCCGTCTCCACTGGTAGACCTGAGGCCCAGAAGCTTAGAAAAATGATGTCTGCTACTCTTCCATGACCAGAAATACTGCCCACTGAAGTCAAACCATTTGATTCTGGCTCCTCATGAGCCTGCAGTGATAAATATCAGCCCAGATTTCCCTGACCAGGGTCCTCCTGGGTAGGTTAGGAGATCACTCCCCTTATTTCTTATTCATTCGTTGTTGGTAGCTCTGCCCTTCCTTCGAGGGCTAGACCATTGTCATAGCCATGGGCAGAAGTGACGAGCCATGGGAAAGTGTACCTTTTGAGCCTCTCCTCTCTTCGCTCTCCCTTACGTACTCACTGTAGAGCAGGTGCTCTGGCCCGGCTGCGCCTCTGCATGTGCTGTTCACCTTCCCGGCCTGGGAACCGCTGTGCCTGCAGTGCCTCTCTCTCAAGACTAGTTTGTGTAAAGATAAAGTGAGTCAGTGCTTGTGAGAGTTCCTTTTATACATTATGAGTTGATTAACTTATGTCCTCCCTTTTCCAGAGAGGATTAAAGTACCTACAGATGTTCATCAATAATCAGCTTGTCCCCTATTCCATTCCTTAAAATTTTGACTGCATCGCAGATCTAACTCATCTAGGTTAAAGCTGCCAGTTTGCTGGCTTCTGTTGTTTTGTTCACTTAAAAGGGTTGAAAGTTTCCAAACCATGTCTCCAGGAAGCTTGTGAATCACTTCTGTTCTTTGCTGGTCCTATCTTTGGTTACTAACGGTACTCACTGTGCTGTGCTTAGTTGCTCAGTCATGCCCGATGCTTTGGGACCCCAAGGACTGTATGTAGCCCGCCAGGCTCCTCTGTTCATGGGGATTCTGCAGGCAAGAATACTGGAGTGGGCTGCCATGCCCTCCTCTAGGGGATCTTCCCAATCCAGGGATCGAGCTCAGGTCTCTCACATGGCAGGACCCACAAGGATACAGTAAATCCAATAGTTACCTCTGCTTTAGTCGCAGAATACAGATAGCTCAAATTCTTTTTCTATAAAAATGATAGTTTTAGGAAATTAAATTTACTTGTTGTTCAGAACAAGTTAGAATGTAGAGGAAATGGAGAACTCAAGCTAAAATGTTCTTGCTTGTGTCCAACATCCATTTAAGGAAAGTTTATTGGCACCTGCTCTGGTACCCAGGTGGTGGGGTTCTGCAGTGCATGAAAGAGGCACCGTCCCTGCACGCAGGGGCTTGAATTGTGGATGGGGATCTAGAAACCAGACTAAATACCACCAGAATAATGTGCGTTTGCAAACTGTGATAAGTGCCATGAAGAAGTAATAAGGGAATGGGGACCTAACAGAATGATGGATTTAATTTGAGGGTATTGAAGAGACGTGTGTGTGGAAATTCTGTTGAAGCCATATGTAAAATAGATGGCCACTGCACGTTCAGTGCATGAAGCAGGGCTCCCAAAGCCCCTGGGATAAGGGTGGGTAGGGAGGTGGGAGGGCAGTTCAGGATATGGAGTGAGACATGCATACCTGTGGCCGATTCATGTTGATGCATGGCAAAAACCATCACAATATTGTAATTATCCTCCAATCAAAATAAATAAATTAATAAACGAGCCATCACTAAATTGTTGTTTTAAGTTTTCACCTTTAGGCTGATTCAGCTCATTTTCCCCCCTTTGGACTATATTTCTCCCTAAGATCTGCTGCTCATTAGACAACAAGTGATAAATACGTCCATTAGCACTTGGTGTCTGTCTAAGCTAGCGTTGCCCTCAGGGAGCTCTTAAATTCTCCCCTCTTTAATGAGAGGCCTTGGGCTCTGCTCTTAACTCTTCTGTCTCCGGTGTGCCAGTAGCTCTTTTCTCTCCAAAGCTCCAAAGGGCCAATTTTTCGGGGGTAGGGTAGGGTGAGGTGGGGAGGGGAGGGATGAGCAGAGGAGAATGAACAGGCCTTCCTGCTGCCTGAAATCGCACCATTCAATCCCCTTTGGGTTGTGAGCTTAAAGAAAAAGCATCCTGAACAGTAATGACTACATGATTATAGAAAATATATTTAAGATATTTTTTTAGCTTAAATACCGTCCATAATTCTGATGAAGTTAACACTCTTAACATTCGTGGAGTGATTTTCCCTTATGCATTTGTTATTGAATATAGACATTTCTGTATATAAAATATAATCATAACATCCTTTTTTTCATAACCTGTTTAAAGCATGGGAACTTTTTAGTATTTAAGAGGCCTATATTAACATTTCTTGGTTAACTTTTAAAAGAATTTTATTGAGGTATGGTTGAATTACAATGTTATTAATTGTTGCACAGCAAAGTGACTGAGTCATATATATATATACACACACAACACACATTCCTTTTCATATTCATTAACATTATGGTTTATCATAAGATATTGAATGTAGTTCCCGGTGCTATACAGTAGGATCTTGTTGTTTATCCATTCTATATATTGCCAGTTTGCATCTGTTAACCCCAAGCTCCCAATCCATCCCTCTCGGTCCCCCACTCTCCCTTAACAACCACAGTCTGTTCTCTATGTCCCTGATTCTGTTTCATGCTGCTGCTGCTGCTAAGTCGCTTCAGTCGTGTCCGACTCTGTGCGACCCCATAGACGGCAGCCCACCAGGCTCCCCCGTCCCTGGGATTCTCCAGGCAAGAACACTGGAGTGGGTTGCCATTTCCTTCTCCAATGCATGAAAGCGAAAGTGAAAGTGAAGTCGCTCAGTCGCGTCCGACTCTGTGCAACCCCATGGACTGCCGCTTACCAGGCTCCTCTGTCCATGGGATTTTCCAGGCCAGAGTACTAGAGTGGGGTGCCATTGCCTTCTCCGGATTCTGTTTCATAGATAGATTCATTTGTGTCTTATTTTAGAGTCTACATATAAATGATATCATGTGGTATTTGTGTTTCTGACTTACTTCACTTAGTATGAGAACCTCTAGTTGCATTCATGTTGCTGCGAATGGGGTATTTCGTTCTTTTCTATGGCTGCATATTAGTGGCTGGTATCCCGGGAGCTACGCAGGCAAGTGGAATTTGCTGGGCCCGCGGCGACTGGGGACTCGCCGGCTTCGGCATCACAGGGCTGCGCTGGGTCTGTATGTGCCCAGTCTTTCTGCCCCTGATGGTGCTGTAGATCACTCATGTTTATGGCTAGTATTTACTGAGTGCCTGCTGTGTACCTCTTCCGGTGGCAGGGGCGAGGTGGTCATGGGCAGGCAGGGTCCCTGCCTGGAGGAGCTTATCACCTGGCAAGGAGAGAGGTGTGTAAACGGTAATTTCCAATCCTAGGAAGAGGTATGAAATAGATCGTTCAGCCCAACACCAGCACTTCGGTCTTCTCGGTTTTCAAATGCTGCCCCTACTCATCCTGATTAGTACCGATTCTTAAACTTGTCTATATCGTGATTCCTTTTGAAAAATCTAGTGATATGGCTGACACGACTGAGCGACTTCACTTTCACTTTTCCCTTTCATGCATTGGCGAAGGAAATGGCAACCCACTCCAGTGTTCTTGCCTGGAGAATGCCAGGGACGGGGGAGCCCAGTGGGCTGCTGTCTATGGGGTCGCACAGAGTTGGACATGACTGAAGCGACTTAGCAGCAGCATAGAATTCCACTATGTATGCGCCACATCTTCTTTTTCCGTCCCTCTGTCTGTGGACATTTAGGTTGTTGTCGTGTCTTGGCTATTGTGAAAAGTGCTGCTGTGAACATAGGGGCGAATGTGTCTTTTTAATTATAGTTTTATCTGGGTGTGTTCTTAGGAGCGGGATTGCTGGATCATATGTTAATTCTATCTTTAGTTTTCTGAGGAACCTCCATACTGTTTACCACAGTGGCAGCACCAACTTACATTCCCTCTTGTTGAACTTTTTGTTCATATTCAAAATTCTCTCTTTTCCGAACACATATAAATAATTTTTTTAAAGTCATAAATGAATTCATAACCAAGAGGAAACTTTTTTGGATCAGGAATGGAGAAGAGTGAGGGTCAGTGACCCAGACTTCAAACCTGCTCTAGAAAAGGGTTTTGGTGCCCTTGCACGTGGCAGAAGGCCAGAACCAGACTGCTGGGTGAAGCCATGGTCGGGATCATGGTCCTTGCCAGTGGACTGGAGCCTGGTCGTTCACAGCAGCTCACAGTGGTGAGGAGCTTCCATTGGCCCAGGAAGGAAACAGAGGTAAGTATGAGACTAGAGCCCAGAACAGTGCCTGGTACGGATGACCTCTAGCATTTTGTTGTTCCGTAAATGGAGAAAATCCTAAAAGCCTACCTTCAAACCTTGTTCAGCACTGTCAGTCTTTTAGGGCAAGATTCATCCGTGGTATCAACTGCCAGGGAATGGCAAATAGGAGGGAAAAACTCCTGTGCAAGATAAGTTTGCAGATGAAACTTCTGAGAATGCAACGAAGACCAAGACTGGAGAGGCAGGCAGCAGACCCTGTGAACAGGATTCCAAACTTAAGAGGGAGGAGCACTGAACAGTCTGAAAAGGTCGTTTCTAAAATGAAAATAGGGGGTAGGGTATCAAGCAAGAATTTATCAGTATGAAAAGGATCTAAGTGGGCATTTCTGAAATGAAAAATACGGGGCTTGGGGGAAAATGAAAAAATGGTGTCAGCAGTAGATCAGATATAGCTGAAGAGACTGTGAATCTGAAGACAGCAATGAGACTACACAGAGACATAAAGGGCTGGAAAATTAGAAAAACAGGTTAGATTGAGAAGTTCTGACATACAATTAGCAGTTTTCTTTCTTGGGTTTCTTCAAGCTTTCTCCAGAATAGCTTCTATCATACTAATCCTTCCACTGCGGATGCTAGAAAAACATATATATGCTTTTATGTCGTGTATGTGAATGTAAATAATATAAGATCTGCTGGAGAATGCTGCAGGAGCTCAGCTGAAAGAGGCCGGGATCCCAGTGAGGAGTGAAGTGCAGAGAAGTGAGCCTGATATTAGGTGCTACCTTCTCTCCCATGAGTCTGCCAGTTTGTAAGTGGCACAGTAGCTGCACAGAACTTTCAGCAGTCGCTCAGACCTGGGGAGACCGAAATTGCAGTCTGGGGTCTGCCTTGGAAGAGGGGCCTTGGTAAATACCTTGGCTTTCAGTTTGGAGCCCTGCAAGGCTGCATCTAGGGAGTGAAGGCAGACTGGAAATGCCAGCGCTTGCTAGCGGACGCTTAGCTTTTGTCAGCTCAGTTGGATTGAGGTGCTTTTTCTCTGTCCACCTTCTTTGCTTGCCAAAAATGAATGTAAATCCCCCCCCAGAGGAAAATAACATTCAGATCCTCAAATTAACTCAGTGCTTTTTCATATGCAGTGTATGACAGCCAGTAAAATACTACCAGATGTTTTAAAGAGTAAAACCAAATGGCTGTAAAATAAGAGGAAAAAAAAGCCAAAGAAGCAGAACCGCACAGGAGCCTCACACGTTGCAGCTATTACACATGGACTTACGAAACAACCAGGATGAGTTCAAGGAACAAGATGATAAGACGAAGAATTTTGGCAGAGAATGAGAATCTCTTCAAAAGAATCAGAAATGCTAGAACAAAAATTTACCAGGGAGCAGGAGATATCTTAGTTTTTTATTAAAGATAGGCATAGGCATTGGAGTGAAGTTGGAATCTGGAGCCATGATCTTTACCACTTGAAATGATGCTGTTGATGGTTCCAGATTGACTGCAAGAATGTCCCTGGGCTGTGCAGATCACTGTGGCTTGGTAAGGAAGCAGAGACAAGCATGAGAATAGGAACCAGTGCTGATCGAAAGCAGAACCTTTAGTTAACAAGACATTATACAGATGCCTAGAGGGAAGAGAGGGAATCCTGGAGTGAGGAGAGACCATTATAGAAAGATTTTTGTATTCTTCTTTATATATTTCCCCATGCCCAATTAGGACACTTAGAAAGGTACAGCTACTGTTTTTATTTTTAGTTATTTTCATTTTATAGTGTTTTCTGTTGCATTCTAGTGAGTTGTGTCATCCTTTATGTTTATTTACTATGCTGTTAGGTTCTTCGAGCCAGAGTTTCTGTTTCACTTGTTCATTTCTCTTTGCTGTGTGTGACCTTTCCTTCCATCCCCTCAGCTACTCTCCAACCAACATTCAGTACCTTACCTTTACATAAATAGAAGCTAAGTAAATATTTGCTGAATGAATAGAAGATGGAGCTCTTGATTGACTTTTTTAATAATTCAAGTTCTTAAAGTATTTCCTGGATGAGGATCGCAGAGTGGTAGTGGTGCAACGAAAAGCATCCATTTCTGCTTTTAGGGAATGGGCAACAGGGAATAAGGAAGATAGTATTTGAGAAGGAGAATGGAAGGAAATGGAGGCCGTATGGCAACTGCTCAAAGCCTTGCTGACATTCTTCCAGCAACCTGTTTTGTCTTCCTTATAAACTATTCATAACGGTCCAGTCAGGAGACAGAAACCACCCCGGTAATTTGAACGGGGAAAATTTAATGTAAAGAATTCTTAACTAGTATATGAAAAGTGAAGTGAAAGTTGCTCAGTCATGTCTGGCTCTTTGCTACCCCATGGACTGTATCCTGCCAGGCTCCTCTGTCCATGGAATTTCCCAGACAAGAATACTGGAGTGGGTTACCATTCCGTTCTCCAGGGAATCCTCCCAACCCAGGAGTTGAATCCCAGTCTCCTGCATTGCAGGCAGATTCTTTACCCTCTGAGCCACCAGAGGAAAAACTTAATTGCTAAGAAGGGTAAAGAGAATTTTAAAGACTACAAGAGCACCTTCTATCTCTTAGAGCTGAAGAATATCCAAGGAAGGATAAACTAGGAAAGAGAGTCCCCCAAAGCTGAGATTCAGACATTGGAGACTGAGTGTGCGGGGCCCCCTAGGGGGTGGAGGGATCAGGGGGCACCAGCGAGAAGAGAGGGCTGGTTATGCCACTGAGTCTCCCACATACCCCTGGCCAGGAAGTTGCCTGCTGTGCCATAGAAGCAGGAACAAAGGCGTGAGAACCAGAAAGAGAAACCCTTCCTCCAGCCTGTCCTTCCAGCACCCTCTACTGACAAGACCTGATGCTGTGCCAGTTGGCAAAGGAAAAACGTTTAGAATAGCTCAGCCCAATAGAAACATAATACACATCATATATGTAATTTAAATTTTCCAGTAGTCAAGTTTAAGAAGCAGAAAGAGCCAGATTATTTTAATTTTAATAATGCATTTTATTTAAACCAGTATGCCAAAATCTTATAGCTCAGACAGGAAACAATCTGCCTGCAATGCAGGAGACCCAGGTTCGATCCCTGGGTTGGGATGATACACTGGAGAAGGGAATGGCAATCCACTCCAGTATCCTTGCCTAGAGAGTTTCACGGATGGAGGAGCCTGGCAGCTACAGTCTGTGGGATCGCAAAGAGTTGGACACGACTGAGCGATTAACACTACTACTACTATTAAAATATTATTTTGATATATAATCAGTATAAAATTATTAATGAGGTAGTTGCCATGTTTTGTACTAAGTCTTAAAAGTCTGGCAAGTGGGCAAGTGTTTTTTTTTTTCTTCTGTGTTTATTTTTATTAAAAATTTTTATTATTATTATTATTTTTTTTTACTTTACAATATTGTATTGGTTTTGCCATACATCAACATGCATCCACCACGTGTGTACACGTGTTCCCCATCCTGAACCCCGCTCCCACCTCCCTCCCCATACCATCCCTCTGGGTCATCCCAGTGCACCAGCCCCAAGCTTCCTGTATCCTACATCGAAACTGGACTGGCGATTCATTTCTTATATGATATTATACATGTTTTAATGCCATTCTTCCAAATCATACCCCCCTCCATCTCCCACAGAGTCCAAAAGACTGTTCTATACATCTGTGTCTCTTTTGCTGTCTTGCATACAGGGTTGTCATTACCATCTTTCTAAATTCCATATATATGTATTAGTATACTGTATTGGTGGTTTTCTTTCTGACTTACTTCACTCTGTATAATAGGCTCCAGTTTTATCCACCTCATTAGAACTGATTCAAATGTATTCTTTTTAGTGACTGAGTAATATTCCATTGTGTATATGTACCACAGCTTTCTTATCCATTCGTCTGCTGATGAACATCTAGGTTTTATACTTAACAGCACATCTTAGTTCACACTCGCAGTATTTCAGCTGTTTCACTATCTATGACTAGTTGGCTACCTCATCGAGCAGTGCAGTTTATGGGATCCAGCTCCAGTATCAGAAAGCTGGTCATAGCACATGGATTTGGAGCTGAGAGGCAATAAATTGATAGCTGGTGCACAACTATAATAATTACGTGGCCACGTAATGGAATATCAAGCATAGTTAAAAGTGATATTCTAAAAAGTTGCAGGAATTTTGGGAAAAGGCTTTTATGAAGTTCAAAGAGCATTTAGAATTGTATGTAAGTAGAATATCAGTTTTGTAATATCAGTTGAAGTGAGGTGGATGAACATAGAGCTTGTTACATGGAGTGAAGTATGTCAGAGAAAAATATCGTATATCAACACATATACATGGGATCTGAAGATACAGCACTGATGAACTTATTTGTAGGGCAGAAACATAGAAGCAGATGTAGACAACATTCTTGTGGACACAGAGGGAGAAGGAGAGTGTCGGATTAGTTGAGAGAGTAGCATTTGCCATCCCCTGGAGAAGAGAATGACTACACGCTCCAGTATTCTTGCCTGGAGAATTCCATGGATGGAGGGACCTGGCGGGCTGCAGACCATGGGGTTGCGAAGAGTCAGCCACGAAAAAGCGACCACCACTGATGACATATGTGTACTACCATGTGTAAAATGTAGCTGTATCGCACAGGGACCTCAACTCAGTGCTCTCTGATGGCCTAGAGGGCTAGGATGCACGGGGTGTGGCAGGAGGCTCAGCAGGGAGGGGATGTATGTGTACTTACAGCGGATTCACTTGTTGTACAGCAGAAACCAATACAACATTGTAATGCGATTATCCTCCTAGTGGAAATAAATTTAAAAAAAGGACAAGAAGAGCTTTCTAGAAAGAAAAATGGTAGGGGGGTTGTGAGACCTGGATTCTAGTCCCAAGTCTCCAGACTATGAGCCCATGAACTTGGACATGTTTCTGCATGCTCTGAACCTCACAGTCCCAGGTCTCAGGTCAGGACTTCCCCACCAGCCTTGCCCTCCTCACACGTAGTGTCTGAGCTGTAGCGCTGGGAGCGGGACAAGGTATCTAAGGCTGAATCAGATCCAGCAGTGCCCCATGAACTCTAAAAACATGTGTTAGTTTGGTGCAAACTTAATTGCTGTTTCAGAGCATGAATTTTAAATCATTATAACTAGGTTCAAACACGTTATTACTACTAAAAATAAAGTAGTAATAAAGTAATAAACTAAAAACACTTTATTATTACTACAAAAAATACATCTTTATTAATCAAAATCAGATCAGATCAGATTAGTCACTCAGTCGTGTCCAACTCTTTGTGACCCCATGAATCACAGCACTCTAGGCCTCCCTGTCCATCACCAACTCCCGGAGTTCACTCAGACTCATGTCCATCAAGTCCATCCTCTGTCATCCCCTTCTCGTCTTGCCCCCAATCCCTCCCAGCATCAGAGTCTTTTCCAATGAGTCAACTCTTTGCATGAGGTGGCCAAAGTACTGGAGTTTCAGCTTTAGTATCATTCCTTCCAGAGAAATCCCAGGGCTGATCTCCTTTAGAATGGACTGGTTGGATCTCCTTGCAGTCCAAGGGACTCTCAAGAGTCTTCTCCAACACCACAATTCAAAAGCATCAATTCTTCAGCGCTCAGCCTTCTTCACAGTCCAACTCTCACATCCATACATGACCACAGGAAAAACCATAGCCTTGACTAGACGAACCTTTGTTGGCAAAGTAATGTCTCTGCTTTTCAATATGCTATCTAGGTTGGTTATAGCAACCATTACAATCAACACATTTTGCCAATGAGAAATAAGTTGGTTTATTCCTGTAGCGTAAAAATCTGTGCCTCTGAGTTCGACAAACTCTTGGAAAGCATTTTCTGCCTCCTGCTGCTGGTGGAAACATTTTCCCTGCAAAAAGTTGTTGAGATGCTTGAAGAAGTGGTAGTCAGTTGGCAAGAGGTCAGGTGAATGTGGTGGATGATTCAAAACTTTGTAGCCCAGGTCATTCAACTTTGGAAGCATTGGTTGTGTGACAGCAGTTTGGTGTTGTCTGGTTATGTGACGGCAGTTGGACGTTGTCATGGAAAAGAATTGGGCCCATTCTGTTGACCAGTGCCAACTGCAGGCCTTGCAGTTTTCAGCATCTATTGCTTTGCTGAGTCTACTTCTCAAATTTAATGCTTTCGCTGGGATTCAGAAAGCTCTAGTGGATCAGACCGGCAGCAGAGCCCCAAACAGCAACCATGACCTTTTTTGGTGAAAGTTTGGCTTTGGGAAGCACTTTGGAGCTTCTTCTCGGTGCCACCTCTTAGCTGGTTGTTGCCAGTTATGTAAAATCCACTTTTTGTCATACGTCACAATCCAATTGAGAGATGATTCACTGTTGTTGTATAGAATAAGAGAAGATGACACTTGAAAATGATTTTATTTTTTTTATTTTCAGTCAGCTCACGAGGCACCCACTTATTGAGCCTTTTCACCTTTCCAATTTGCTTCAAATGCCAAATGACCGTAGAATGGTCAACAGTGAGTTCCTCAGCAACTTCTCATATAGTTGTAAGACAGTCAGGTTCAATGATGGCTCTCAATATCGTTGTCGACCTCCGATGGCTGGCCACTGCCCTTCTCATCTTCAAGGCTCTTGTCTCCTCTGCAGAACTTCTTGAAGCATCACTACACTGTACATTTGTTAGCAGTAGCAGTTCCTGAACCAAATGTGTTGTTGATGTTGCGAGTGGTCTCTGCTGCTTTATGACCTATTTTGAACTCAAATAAGAAAATTGCTCAAATTTGCTTTTTGTCTAACATCATTCCCATAGTCTAAAATAAATATAAAATACATAGCAAGTAATGTTATTAGCAAAAGACATAAAGTGAGAAATGTGCATTAAAATGAAGTATAACATAACCGCATTTATTTAAGAATGTATTCCAATATAAAATGGCAAAGTTCAGCAGTGCAAACCACAGTTACTTTTACACGGACCTCATAGGTTATCCTGCCTTTCAAGGACATGAGGAAGAGTTAAGACCAGCATACACTGGAGGCAGGAATCCCTAAACTCTTACCACTGCCAGCCAGCAGATATTATACTTAATACTACTTCATAAAATCTCGCCATCCACATTCTAATTGTTCCAGTTTTGTAAAACTGCTTTCTCCCCGACTGGCCAGACCTCCCTCTTTAATATAGATCTTCTGATCTCTGAATCTCACCCCACCCTCTTCCTGGAAAAAAAAAATACAAAACACAACAAAGACCCACTTCTGCCTTTGCCTGTGACTCACAGACAATAGTCAAATGATAGCTTCACACACACACACACACACGTTTTTGTAGCAATAGCAACAAAACTCTAAAGTGAAACCTATGTATCAAAAATGGAAGTATATACACTAAAATATTAACAAAGGATATCTTTGGGAAGTGGTGCTAGGCAACTTGGTTTCTTCTTCCTATCTTTATGTATTTTCAGATTCTCTTTAGTGAGCACACAATTAATTCAGATAACACCCATGCTCTTATAGCACAGAGCTGTCCCTTGACTCTCCAGACATTGGGACTTGAGGTGCCCAGTTCCTTGGGTCTCAGGTGGTCACACTTCCAACGAGAAATAGAAATACTGGAAATGGGATTGACTTTGAACTCCATTAGTTTGAAAAGTCATGATTGGGAGTCCTTAAGGTAGGAGAAATCCTAATCTCTCTGAATTTATGGATAAGAGCAGCTGGTTTATGCAGTTTCTGTTAAAAGCTGCTTGGTTATGGCTGGGTTTGGAGTGTTTGGTCATTATTCATTGCCTTTTCTCCTCGTGGGAATCAAAGGATTAAAAGGCTGTTGTTAGAACTGATTTATATATTGCATCCTCTATATAGAGCATTTTGTCCCCTTGGCTCTGTCCTACAGTTTAGAGGTTCTTTTTTCTTTTCTTCAAGGAAGCTGAATATGGGGAATGTTGTGATCTGTTGTGTATTGCATGTGTGGGGTCTGCTGACACAGCTGCAAGACAGCTTGCCCATGTTCTGAGAGGGAAACTTATGCATAGAGGTTAGGTAACGGGCTTTCGGTTACATAGCTAGTAAAAGGAGGAAGCAGTCTAGCTGTAAAGCCTGTGCACTTAAGAATTAAGCAGTGCAGTGGTTCCCAAACTTTAGAGTGTCTCAGTCTATTTGAGGGTTTGTTCAAACACAGATTGCTGGGCTCTGCCTGTAGCTTCTCTCAGTAGGTCTGGGGTGGGGCCCAGGAACTGGCATTTCTATTAAGTTCCCAGGTAATACTGATGGTGATGGTACAGGGATTACACTTTGGGAACCCAACATGCACATTCTCATGGCTAAAGTAAATAGTCCTTACTAGGCAGCTTCCCCCTCACCCCAGCATCTGTTGCTCTCTCGCAGATGGTGGCCAGAGGGGCAGTTGACTCGGCCCTGACTCGCAATGCAACGGTCAGCCTTCTTCTGACTCTAACCTCGCCATTTTCCAGCCTCCCTCAGTGTAAAGGGGCTTCCCTGGTGGCTCAGAAGGTTAAAAATCTGCCTGCAATGCAGCGAGGGTTCAATCACTGGGTCAGGAAGATCCCCTGGAGAAGGGAATGGCAACCCACTCCAGTATTCTTGCCTGGAGAATTCCATGGACAGAGGAGCCTGGCAGGTTTCAGTCCATGGGGTCTCAAAGAGTTGGACATGACTGAGCAACTAATACTTTCACCTTTTTAGCTTCCGAGTAAGGTGCTTGTACTTAGTATACATCTTTAAAAATAGCTTCATTGAAATATTACTCACGTTATACAGTTTACCCACTTAACGTGTATAATTCAGTGGTTCATAGTATATTGAGAGTTTTGTGCTACCACCACCAAAATTCAAGAATGTTTTTGTCATTCAACACAAAACCTTGTACCCATAGCAGACACTTGGATTTCTCCCAAGTAATTTCAGCTGTAGGCATCCTTAAACTTTTAGCCCTTCGTGGCCCAATCCCATCAGCTTCCCTGGTGACTCAGATGGTAAAGAATCTGCCTGCAATGTAGGAGACCTGGGTTCAATCCCTGGGTTGGAAAGATCCCTTGGAGAAGGGAATGGCAACCCATTCCAGTATTCTTGCCTGGAGAATCTCATGGACAGAGGAGCCTGGTGGGCTACAGTCCACGGGGTCGCAGAGTCAGACATGACTAAGTGAAGAATAGCATGACTCTCCGGGAGTTTTACTTGGGAGATACAGCTTTGAAATCATGCCTCCAAAAGCTTTCCCTTGTGGCAGGTCTTGTGAACGTTTGCCTGGGCTACTTGGTGGTTCCTCTTTTGCCAAGAACTTATGTGAAATATTTAACCACCTTTCCAGATGCCTATATACTCTGGGATTTGGGATCTGATGCTGGCTCATAGGGAAAGTTTATGAAGGGGCATGGTTGTCTTTTTCTCTCTTAAACTCAACAGTTCCACATATAGTAATCACCTTTTTTTTGAGGAAAGCATCATGACTGCTGTTGGAAATATGTGAAGATGATTAAGAGATAGTCTCTTGTTGTTTAGTCGTTACATTTTGTCCAACTCTTTGTGACCCCATAGACTGCAGTATGCCAGGCTTCCCTGTCCTTCACGATCTCCTAGAGTTTGCTCAAACTCGTGTCCATTGAGTCAGTGATGCAGTCCAACCTTCTCATCCTCTGTTGTCCCCTTCTCCTCCTGCCCTCTATATTTCCCAGCACCAGGGTCTTTTCCAATGAGTCTGCTCTTCACATCAGGTGGCGAAAGTATTGGAACTTCAGCATGAGTCCTTCTAATGAATTCAGGGTTGATTTCCTTTAGGATTGACTGCTTTGATCTCCTTGCATGGTCTGTCCCCACGGAGTTTTAAGTCTAGTGAGAAAGACCAACACGCACAGAAACTGCTGCTAACACAAGACCGAATGTATCAGGGCTCCAGGATGTATATGGAGCACCGAGGAAGCCTTCTTTGCTCTTGGAGAATTATTCGGATCTTGAAAAATGAGTATCGTTTAGTGGAAGATGGGCGAAAGCTGAACTGAGGGAATAGTACCCAGTAGTGGGAAAATATGGGGCCTGGTATCCAGGCAGTGAGTTAATATGATGTCCCTGGAACAATCAGATGTTTAATGGAGTTAAGGATAAGAAGCTACATTAGGTTTATACCATATAGGGCATCGAGTGCCATGGCGATTGTGTATCTTACCCATAGACAGCAAAAACTCAGAGTTTGGAGACGGGAACCTGGCAGTGTTAGAGCTGTGTTTCAGGATGTGTCTTCTAATAGAAATGTTTCTCCTGTGGAGTAGGCAAGGCCATTTTCATGTCAGTGCTGCCTATGGTGTCCCACTTTTTAATCCCTCTCTACTGTCCTGGTCCCCTCCTTCCCAGCTTACTCCCCTCCTTAAAAATGCTGCCCTGATCTCCATGATTCTAGTTTAATCCGAAAGATTCACATCACGGGAGGCGTGGGCACTGCTCTAACGCTCGAGCCATTCCAGAAACCACAGGTAATGTGTTCACAGCGCTCTGTGGACGGACACTCCCCTTCCCCCCCCCACCCCGCCCGACCTCTGTTGGCCAAACGGAGTGGAATTTGTATTTGTACAGGAGATGAGGCCATTACTTCTGCTCATAACATTCTCAACCTGTTCATTTAGGTGTGGGCTGCTACTTTTTATTGTTCTACATTTGGGAACTCCTTCAGTGAATTCTAAACACATGGGGGAAGAGATTCCATAGAGGCAGAGATTTTTCTTTTGAAACGTCTTTTCACCTTGTCAACTGTCCTGACATTAGGCCCTGAGGACCTGATTCTGTGAGCCTTCCCCTCCTGGAAAAGTTCACTTAGTCAACCAGAATTTGAACTGATTCTGACTCATCTCCTTACAACAGACCCTTTTTCTCGCCACCACAATTTAATTGCATGTGTTGCAACCAGCATGTAACTTGCCAGGCACTTGTTTAAAAGCTTCCCCAACCTGAGAAGCCTTCCCCAGCGCTGGTGCTGTGGGTGCTTTCTCAGCACGAGCCTTGGCTGCCTTTCTCCGCTGCCCCCTCTTCCGCCTCTGCCCCTTTGCGGGCCCTCGATGTTGCACATACCTGTAAAGGGGCCATTGGGAGCCTTGTCAAGGCTGAACTGTCAAAGGCTTTCACTGGTGTATGTTTCAGACTCTTGGAACATGGTCAGCAGTGCAGAAACGTGCCCCATGGGGAGATCAAAGCTTTGGTGGCTGGACTGAGGCAGTCACTGCTCTGACTAATTAAAACCAGGCCTGTGTGCCTGGCAGTGTGATTAAAGGCAAAGAAGCAGTTATGAAAAGGTGATGGTGGTTAATTCCTGACAGTCTGTCTGTTGGTCCACGTGGGGCTCGTGTCCCAGGAGAACTTGCCTGTCACAGCCACTCCTGATGTGAATATGTTTCCCTGCATACCCTGTGCAAGCAAGTGCGTGTACATATGGTCAGGTCACCTGCTTGTCTTGTCAGCTGAATGAATCAATAGAAATACAGAATCTGAGAGCTGGAAGAGCCATGGAGGTCATTTGGTTCCGTCCCTTAGATGAGAAACAGAGGCCAGAAGGATTTTCAGAGCTGGTTAGGAGCAGAGTCTATAACTCATGTCTCTTCTTCCAGTCCCAGCTTAGTGTCATGCTGTAAATGACAACTGTAACTTAGCTGTTTAGGGCCTCATTCTTTGCAAAGATGCTTATCGATCACCTACTGTGTGGTAAGGTCTTCGATTTCACTACTGATTTCCTACTCAAAGATTTCCTGATTTCCTATTCATCTGGCTCCTTCCTGTTCTTCAGGGCCAAGGGTCAGTTCAGTTCCACGTTCCCTGTGCTGGTAGCCCTCCAACTTTCTAATGCCAACCAACAGTTTTGAATACCTACCATATCCTATGAAGTGTGCTGACAATTTTTCCTCAGTTACTAATAACAAAACTACCATTATGTTGAGCCCTTATAAATGCCTATATCTATGTTAGTCACTTTACAGATACTATCTCATATAATCCCCAGGAAAATATTTTTAGCCGACTTATCCCTCACAACATGCCATTCATATTTCCACAGTTGAAGGGATGCACTCTTGAGCAGTGTGCCCCAGAATGCCCAGGGAGTATCTAAGTTTTTACTCCCATCGATTCATTTGTCTGCTGTTGAAACAGACTTTCCCTGTATGATGTCCTGATTAGCTATGTGGAGGTGGGATGAGTCTCTTCTAGTGTTCTGACTCCTCTCTCCACCCTTAGCCTTCTGGAAAAGAACACACCAGCTTTTGGGGTGCTTCTCCATTCTCCTTTACTGCTTTCTTTGTTTAGAGATAGCCTCTTTAAACCTGAACTCAGCTCACAGGCTGGGCCTCTGATACAGAAGAGGCTGGCTGGTTTTGGGCCTTCTTTCACCAACCGGCTCTGCATTTAGGTCCTTCTGCCTCGTTCATCTGTCTCCCCTTCTGCTTAGGCATCCAAGCAGCCTCATCTAGCTGAATCGCCACTTACTTGAGAGTGGAGGTGGTGTCATTGCTGTTGAATTCACCTTGGTGTCTGCTGGAAGGGTAGTGGTTTAAACCAGTTCATTTCCCAGTTACGGCTGAGGCCAGCTCACCTTTCCTGGAAAGGATTCTTGACTCTTTCTTTGCAGGAGGAACACTGGACTTAATGAAGTTTTTAGCTTCAGCCTGAAAGCTAAGGTCCCCTCAAGTAGGACCAATGTTGAAATTTTAATTGGGCAAATTCTCTTTAGAGACTAAGGGCCAGTATCATGCTGGTAGAGCCTAATGTCTCCTAATGTTGACTTCAAACCAGTAAAGCCCTTGCTAAGCCATTTAACTGTAAAATTGGAACCCGGGAAGGCAGTGCAGACTCTGAGATTACAGGTCTGGAGGTTTGGATTTGCTTTCCAGCCCTCTGCCCATCAGTCACTTACTTTCTGTCTCTGGTTCCCAGTTTCGCACAGGGATTTACATGGGCATTAAGGCCCCCTGGGAAACAATTCCTTTTTCAATTGGGTGCCTGCTTTGGTGAAGATGCTGTTCAGTCTAGATTTCTAAGCACATGTGATTTTGGATTAACTCTACTACATCTGTCTGATACTAACACAGGCAACTGACAGATGATTAACAAGAATGAAAATGAGGTCTATAGAATTAAAGCATAATCAAGTCCTTTATCGCAGAAAGAACGTTCAACTCAAATGGACACAGACCACCTGTTCTAACACTTCATCAACTACCTCACTTAAAGGGAGATTTTGCAGGGAAAGTTTTAGCTTTGTATTTTGAAAAATTTAAGTGCACTGTCTAAACAGAAGTGTGAATCCTTTTCAGTCTCCTTGTCTCCGTTCTGAGGGCAAAAATAAGACGAGCGTGAGACAGTTGGCTCACAGCCAGGCGTGCAGGCAGGCTCTGGGCAGTGTTGCTGTCTGAGGTGGTGCTGCTTCCCCAGTTAGTGGGAGCCAGGCCTGAAAAAACTCATCACATTTCACATGCAAACATTTCTTTCTTTGACTGTGCTGTTGTTTTTAATGAAGGCGTCTTTTCCAGTATGCCGCAGTGCAGTAACCCTATGCTGTGTTGCGCTTAGAGGCTCAGTCGTGTCCGACTCTTTGTGACCCCATGGACTGTAGCCCGCCAGGCTCCTCTGTCCATGGAGATGTTCCAGGCAAGAAGACTGGAGTGGGGAGCCATGCCCTTTTTCTCCAGGGGATTTTGCCGACCCAGGGATCGAACCCGGGTCTCCTGCAATGCAGGGAGATTCTTTACCATCTGAGCCTCCAGGGAATCCGTGCAGTCCTGCTTCATTGTGTTCTGAGTAATCCAGGGGCTTGAGTGAGGAGAACACAGGGTGGGAGGCAGGCTGGGGCAGGAGGGGGGATCAGCGTGCGGGTTAGGGAAAGGCGCCTCTGCCCTGGGTGGGAGGCAGCCCCATGTTTGGAGAGGGCAGCGTGGCTGGGTTTCAGCCCTCACTCACGCCCTCAGTTGGGTGGGTTTATGCAGGTCACAGCCTGTGCTAAGCGACCCACAGCTCTGGTTGGGGATGGCGTTGATAGACAAGGGTGAGAGACGAAAGGCTTAGAGAAGGAGAGCTCAGGTGACCTCCACTTAACTTATTTCTTGGTCTTCATTCCTTTTTGCAAAACATATTCACAACTACTAACTATTCACTAACAACTGTTACATGCTCATGTTCTTATCGTCTTATATGCCACCATGATTCTGCTCCTTCATTTGGCCTGACTGTGTGCTAAGAGTCAGACCCGACTTAGCGGCTGAGCAGCAACAACAGTGTGCTGAGGGCCAATTGTTTGTTTCCAAACCTGTTTGTACCAACTAAATTTATTATAATTGAGTAATATAATCATTACATAAATGAAATAGAAAAAATAGCTAATGTTCAGTGAGCACTTACTATGTATGAGGCACTCTTCTCAGTGTTTAACGTCTAGTCTCCTATAAGTGCTGTATTTATGGAACTAAGTTGAATGTTTTGCACAAAATTTATAAAAGTGAGTTGCTACAAAAGAAGTTGCCAATAATGTGTACACCTACTATATTTAAAATAGATAAACTATAGGGACCTACCGTGTAGCACAGGGAACTCTGTTCAGTTTTCCATATTAACCTAAATGGGGAAAGAATTTGAAAAAAAAATAGATATGTGTATAACTGAATCACTTTGTACACCTGAAACTAACAAAACATTGTTAATCAACTACGTTCTAACATAAAAAAAATTTTTTTAATGCAGAAAAAAAAGATGTTGCCAATGAATTAGGTATGAAGAAAATAGCAGTAAAATAGTTGGAGGGAAACAAAAAACCTTAGAACATTTCTGCATCCAGAAATCTTTGCATTTATTTATGTCTTTAAGTTCTTAATCCACTTGGAAGGAGGCAAAACTAGAAATCAGTCAGTATGTTATTTATGCCAGAAAGACTTTGGGAAATCTGTAGATGCATATCTATAGAATAAGATCTCCAATCCATATTGAAATATCGGTGAATAAACATACATTTAAATGTTTATATTAAAATAAACTCTTTAAGGTAGGCACATTATTTTCTATGATTTTTTTGCTTTTTCTTAAAATTTAAATTTATTTATTTTAATTGGAGGCTAATTACTTTACAATATTGTATTGGTTTTGCCATACATCAACATGAATCCACCACGGGCGTACACGTGTTCCCTATCCTGAACCCCCCTTCCACCTCCCTCCCTGTACCATCCTTCTGGGTCATCCCAGTGCACCAGCCCCAAGCATCCTGTATCCTGCGTTAAACCTGGACCGGCTATTCGTTTCACATATGATATTATACATGTTTCAATGCCATTCTCCCAAATCATTCCACCCTCTCCCTCTCTCACAGAGTCCAAAAGACTGTTCTATATGCTTTTAACATCTGTTTTAATAGACTTTTTTCTGACCATGATTGTGTTGATAAGAAGTCTCGTAAGAAGGTTACTGAAACCATGTCAGATCTGAGCCCTGGATGGCCCCTCTGATGTGGGCAAGTGCCTGCAGGTGAGCTGATTAGGCTCTTCTAAGGAATGTGCCTATGAGGGAACCCTGGTGTGGTCTACAGATCATACTCTTTTATTGCAAGTTCCTTTTTTCTCAGTTATTGAGTTGGATAGGATTTTAACTTGTCAGCTATTTCTAAAACTCAGTGGACTGCAACTGCATCTCTGTTTTGAGTATAATGAAATTTGGCATAAAATAACCCTGCCCTTTGATGCCTGTGACCAAAGGATATATTTGTTATTCCAATGGTCAGATCCTCTGAGGACGCAAAGGGTGAACATGTATGTGTATGCGTGTATATGTACACACATGTGTTGATATTTATAATTAGGCAAATATTCAGTGAATCCTACTGTGCTGTGAGCCATAAGTACCCAAGAAAATACCTGAGGTGATCACTGCCCCCAAAGAACCTGGGGATATACTTAAAAGAGTCATACATCACTGGCTAAGATAAATGGCCTATTAGAGACCATGTGTAGGATGAGGACAGCCGGAAAGGATTTCAGTTGGAAAAGCAGCTTGGAAGGGGTGACATTGCAGAGGAGTTGTACAACTCAGTGATAAGAAGTTACAGAATAATTTACTTTCAAATTGCCTTTATGTTTATCTGATTTAATTTTCAAAATAATTCCAGGAGGTAGAAAGACCACTACATTGCCAACCAACACTTAAGGATACCTTATAGAAGGAAGGTGACTTGTCCCAGTAAAGTAGAAGCCAGAACCAAGACCAGGCAGCTTTGCATCCTTCAGGGGCATTCACTTAGCTATCTACCACCCTAGAGACACTAATGGAAATCCATACCTTAACTGCTCAGGTGAAACTGCCAGATTGCCTTATTGCTGCTCCTTTTTAATAAGCCACAACTACCACAAACTAGCCACATGTAGCTAGTTTGCTAAATGCAGGCCACATAACTTCTGGAAACGACCCAAGTGTGGTTCCTGCCGAACCGCATGACAGTTGGGTATGTGTTGCGGCGTGCCCGCTTACCTGGCACCAGCCTCAGGCTTGCTGCCCTCCAGCTCTGTGGGTAGAGGCTGGGACAGCACCCTCATCCCATGCCTTCTGAACCCTTCAGGGAAATACTTAAGGCTTCCACATTCTACCTGAGCCTGGGCAAGCTCAGTTGGCTCTCCTTGCTATTTAATAGGGAGAATTGCATTTGCAGAGGTTGGGAAGATTCTCTGGAGTAGGAAATGGCAGTATCTCCACTCCAGTATTCTTTCCTGGGGAATTCCATGGACAAAGGAGCCTGGCAGGCTACAGTCCATGAAGCTGCAGAGTCGGACGTGACTGAGCTCATGTAGGTAACCCGGATGAGGACCCTACAGCAGAGGACTCTTTCCGGTTGCTGTCCCTGGGAAGGAAGGGTTTGTGTCTTCCCCCGACTCAGAACAACAGAAACCACAGACCTAAGGGTGATGATAAAGGTTTGTGTTATTGAGCGGCTTTGTACTTACACTGGGATCCTGGAAAATACAGCCGCCAGGGAAGGATATGAGGCACATGGTCCATTCATTTATTCAACAAATATTTGCTGAACACCTGTTAAGTGCTGAGTGGTGTACAGGTATTAGAGATTTCATCTGGAGTAATCGTGGCCCTGCCCTTGCAGAGTTTATAGTCTGCTGAAAGGGTACAGATGTTTCCAGGGCTAATGACAGTAGAGTGTGAGAAATGCAGTGGGTACACTTGGAGGCAGGGTTGGGTTGCTCAAGGGTTCTTGGTTAAAGGAGTGAGTAGAGGCTGAAATTCAGCCCATGCTCCACTCCTCTAGATACGTGCTGTCTTGCAGAAAGGGAGCCTTTTTGTAGTCTACAGAAAGGCCCATAGTGTCTGGCAGTGATCTTGATTGGAAAGACACTTGGCCTAATCTAGGATGGAAGGGAAACCTTCTTGGAAGGAAACGTTTGAAAGGAGACTTGAAAGATGACTAGGAATAAGGGAAAGAGCTTTCCGTGGCAGCATGATTGCCGACACCGAGTGGGCTCTCAGCCTGTGCCGGGCGCTGCTCTGAGTGCTTTAAGGTTCATCCTTTCAGGAGAAAGCTACATGTGGAAGGCAGAGAGTGTGAGGAAGCAGCATTTGGGGGACTCTGGAGGGTGTTTACTGTGGGCTCAAAGGAGAGGGAGATCTCTGAAGGCCGGAGTTATAATTATGGCTGACTACACTCACATCGCACTTGTTATATGCTCAGTGACCTGAGCACTCAATGCATAGCGATTCATATAATCCTCGTAACCACTGTATGAGGTCGGTACTATCACTATCGTCATTTTGAAGATGCGAATGAGACAGAAAGACTGAGTAATGTGTCCCAGGCTACACTGAAGAAGCAGAGAGACAGGAGGCACACTCAGGCTCCAGGTTCTTAATCCCCACACTGCCTCTCTGGGAGGAGCCCAAGATGGAGACAGTCCTTCAAAGATTGACTGGGCCGAGGAGGGAAGGGAAGCCCATTGAGATAGGATGACAGATGTCAGCTTTGACAAGGAGGTGTGCGCTGTAGCTCTGTGAACAGTGTGGGAGTCTAGCCACATGGTACCATTTCTAGTCTTTTCCAGCAACTCTGGGAAAATGAAAATCCTCCTCATAAATTATAAATTATCTCATTTAACACAATCCCTTGAAAGTTGAATTTGTATCCCCACTATAGCAGTGAGAAACAAAGACGAGGCTCAGGTTCAGTTCAGTTGCTCAGTCGTGTCCGACTCTTTGTGACCCCATGAACCACAGCAAACCAGGCCTCCCTGTCCATCACCAACTCCCGGAGCCCACCCAAACCCATGTCCGTTGAGTCGGTGATGCCATCCAGCCATCTTATCCTCTGTCATCCCCTTCTCCTTCTGCCCTCAATCTTTCCCAGCATGAGGGTCTTTTCAAATGAGTCAGCTCTTCGCATCAGATGGCCAAAGTATTAGAGTTTCAGCTTCAAGATCAGTCCTTCCTCTGAACACCTAGGACTGATTTCCTTTAGGATGGACACGTTGGATCTCCCTGCAGTCCAAGGGACTCTCAAGAGTCTTCTCCAACACCACAGTTCAAAAGCATCAATTCTTTGGTGCTCAGCTTTCTTTATAGTTCAACTCTCACATCCATACATGACTACTGGAAAAACCATAGCCTTGACTAGATGGACCTTTGTTAACAAAGTAATGTCTCTGCTTTTTAGTGTGTTGTCTAGGTTGGTCATAACTTTATTCCAGGGAGTAAGCGTCTTTTTATTTCATGGCTGCAGTCACCATCTGCAGTGATTTTGGAGCTCAAAAAAAATAAACTCTGATACTGTTTCCACCGTTTCCCCATCTATTTGCCAAGAAGTGAGGGGAGTGGATGGGATGATCTTTGTTTTCTGAATGTTGAGCTTTAAGTCAGCTTTTTCACTCTCCTCTTTCACTTTCATCAAGAGGCTTTTTAGTTCCTCTTCACTTTCTGCCATAAGGGTGGTGTCATCTGCATATCTGAAGTTATTGATATTTCTCCCAGCAATCTTGATTCTAACTTGTGCTTCTTCCAGCCCAGTATTTCTCATGATGTACTCTGCATATAAATTAAATAAACAGGATGACAGTACACAGCCTTGACGTACTCCTTTTCCTATTTGGAACCAGTCTGTTGTTCCATGTCCAGTTCTAACTGTTGCTTCCTGACCTGCATACAGGTTTCTGAAGAGGCAGGTCAGGTGGTCTGGGATTCCCATCTCTTGAAGAATTTCCACAGTTTATTGTGATCCACACAGTCAAAGGTTTTGGCATAGTCAGTAAAGCAGAAATGGATGTTTTTCTGGAACTTTCTTGCTTTTTCGATGATCCAGCAGATGTTGGCAATTTGATCTCTGATTCTTCTGCCTTTTTTAAAACCAGCTTGAACTTCTGGAAGTTCACGGTTCACGTATTGCTAAAGCCTGGCTTGGAGAATTTTGAGTATTACTCTACTAGCATGAGGGATGAGTGCAATTGTGCAGTAGTTTGAGCATTCTTTGGCATTGCCTTTCTTAGGGATTGGAATGAAAACTGACCTTTTCCAGTCTTGTGGCCACTGCTGAGTTTTCCAAATTTGCTGACATATTGAGTCCAAGTACTTTCACAGCATCATCTTTTAGGATTTGAAATAGCTCAATTGGAATTCTATCACTTCCACTAGCTTTGTTCATAGTGATGCTTCCTAAGGCCCACTTGACTTCACATTCCAGAATGTCTGGCTCTAGGTGAGTGATCACACTATTGTGATTATCTGGGTCATGAAGAACTTTTCTGTACAGTTCTTCTGTGTATTCTTGCCACCTCTTCTTAATATCTTCTGCTTCTGATAGGTCCATACCATTTCTGTCCTTTATCGAGCCCATCTTTGCATGAAATGTTCCCTTGGTGTCTCTAATTTTCTTGAAGAGATCTCTAGTCTTTCCCATTTTATTGTTTTCCTCTATTTCTTTGCACTGATCTCTGAGGAAGACTTTCTTATCTCTCCTTGCTATTCTTTGGAACTCTGCATTCAGGAAGGAAATAATTTTTCCTCTTAAAAAATTGATTCTCCACTGTGGAAGCTCATTTTTCTTTTTGGTCATGCATGCATTCATTCAACATCTGTTTATTGAACATCTATTGTATGCTAGCCAGTCTGCTATGTGTGTGACCTACAGTAGTGAACAAGGCAGATTTCCTGACCTCAAGTGGACTAGAATGTTAAAACAGGTCAATGTGGGATCTTAAAACATGCCTGTGAATGTTTTTAACACTCAGACCATTGAGCGATGAGATCTAGGACTAATTCCCCTTGTGTCTGAGCTGACCTTTGTTGTTGTTCCGTCTCTAAGTCATGTTTGACTCTTTGTGACCCCATGGACTGCAGCATGCCAGGCTTCCCTGTCTTCCACTGTCTCCTGGAGTTTGCTCAAGTTCATGTCCATTGAGTCGGTCCAACCATCTCATCCTCTGTTGCCCCCTTCTCCTTCTGCCCTCAAGTTTTCCCAGCATCAGGGTCTTTTCCATTGAGTCGGCTCTTCACATCAGGTGGCCAAAGTATTAGAGCTTCAGCATCATTCAGGGTTGATCTCCTTTAGGATTGATTGGTTTTCATCTCCTTGCTGTCCAAGGGACTCTCAAGGAAAAACCATAGCTTTGACTATACAGATCTTTGTCGGCAAAGTGATGTCATTGCTTTTTAATACACTGTCTAGATTTGTCATAGCTTTCCTTTCAAGAAGCAAACGTCTTCCAATTTCATGCCTGCAGTTACCATCCACAGTGATTTTGGAGCCCAGGGAAAGAAAATCTGTCACTACTTTTACTTTTTCCTCTTTTATTTGCCAGGAAGTGATGGGACCCCAGGAAGAGCTGACCTTAAGGACTCACTTATAGCTCACAGAATGAATGGAAGTATGTGACTTCCGAAGTTGTGGGACTTGTGAGACTAGGTCCCAAAAGGGCCAGACAACTATCTGAGAGGAGCCAGCTGCCCATTAAGAAGTCCCGCTAGCCTGATGCAGCCTCAGTGGAGAGGCCACTCGTGGGCACTCTGGTCGACAGCTCCAGCTGAGCTCCGGTGGACAGCCGGCACTGGCTGCCAGCTTTGTGAGTGAGCCATCCCGGACGCCCAGCATCATCTGACCTCCAGATAACTGCAGCTCTAGCCAGCCTCCGACTGTGACTGCATGAGAACCCAAGTGAGAACTGTGCAGCCTCTCCCACATTTCTGACTTGTAAAAGTGCAGGCAGAATTAAAAAGTGGTTATGTTATAGATGTTGTAATTTGTTACATAGAAATAGCCGCGGGGATAGTCAGCCTCCAGGAACTGAGCCCAGAGGAGTCAGCCCAGAGGAGATAGGGCTCAAATCCTAGAGAAGAGAAATTGCTTAAGTCATCTGGTTCAGCACAGAACATAACACTCCTAGCTGTCTTTCAGATTTTATTGCTAACTGGTCCTTGCAAAGAAGGGGACAGGCAAATGTAGAAGAGAAAAAATGAGCAATTTAATAAAGAAGACTTGATTTTACGTGCTGCTGTGAGTTTGAGCTGACATTCCCCCCAACTCCGTACACACATACACACACACACCCACGCACACAGCAGGCGGTGCAGGAGGAGCCTGATTAACTAGAAGTCACAGGCATCACTAACGGCGCTTACTGTTCTGTCTTTAGGCTGGTGATGAATAGTCTCTCTACTTTAGTTCTGACGTCCTGATTAGTTAAACTGTTGGCAAAAGTCTCTGCAGTGGCTTGGCCTCAGGCTTGTCTGTGGAATGGTTCTGGAGGCAGACAGGGGAGTAAGCTGAGGGGTAAGGGCTGCAGCTAGAACAGAGAAGCATGCTTCTCATGGTTCTGTCAAGCTCTGGGTTAGTTGGAGGCAAACCATGTAGGTGATGTTGAGCCGTAATGGGTATGGGCTACAGCCTGAGAACATTTCCTACTGGAGACCAAGGTATTCACTTCTGCATTGTGTGTCCTTTGTATTCCCCTTTTCCTGTAGGTATGCATGTAGGAAGCTTTCTTTCTCTTCACAGAAGAAAAACAGAGAGGAGAGATGACAGTGGTTAATAATACGTCCCAATTTTGACCCTATCCTGTTGGAAAAAGTGCAAGGAGTGCATAGTCAACCTTGCTCCTCTTCTTAACCGTCAATTATGATGGAAATCATGGTGCTTTCACCAGGAATATCTGTGGGAAGCTCTTGGGATTACTTTTGAGAGGCAGGTTGTTTCTGGTAAATCTTCTTCCTTAACGTTTATAATTTTTTGTCGGTTTGAAATGAAATAAGTTTACCCCAGGGCTGTCCGAGATGTTAGCCGTCTGTTTATTCTTGCAGGGACTCTTAGGAACAATTTTCAACCTCATTTAACCTGCAGAACAGCTGTTGTAAGAATTGGTGGAGGATCTGCTTCCCCCCAAAGGGGGCCTGAGTGGCAGAAACTTGGTTAGGATTCAGGGTTTGTGTTGCCTGGGTTTGCAGTAATAAGCCTGTTGTTTCGCTGAGGTGAGTCCCAGGGTTCCACTACCAGGTGACTTTCTTCCGATCAGAGCTCTGTCAGGATTTTCAGAGACACTGTCTCACCGGCACCATCTCACTTTTGAGTTGGAAACTCCATCTGCTAGGCAAATTGGCCCTGGAAGGGTTTTCACCTGCTCTGCTGTGGAAGTCACATTCTAAGTTCGTGTTTACATCACTGACGTTGAGTGAGTTGGATAGAAGGGAGGGTAGGAAGGGATCTAGCTCAGCGGGACAGTTTCTGTTCTGGGAACACCTGAATTCTTCTGGCAGGTGCTAGAAGCCCATCTGGTCTTCTTGTCTTCCCATCTCTGTTTGGGGTCCCAGCCCAGGTCAGCAGTTGGTTCCCGTCTTTTTTAATGAGAAACATTCTCAGGGACTATTCTCTTAAACAAACCTTTATCGTTATGTTGTCAAACTCCTTAAACATGGAGAACCTAAAGTCATTTTCATGACTGCTCCAAGTTATGTGCGGTTTTGCATAAATGGTCATAGGGTTGTATTTCTTTGCAATTGGAGAACTTAGAGGTAATTTAGGTTATGCCTTGCCTTTAACAGATGAGATATTGGGGACTTTGAGAGTTTAGGTGCTTTGCCTGAGGTTACAGAACTAGTTAGTGACAGAGCTAGGAGAAGAACCCATATTTCCTGGCTCTTAAATCAGTATTTCTATTCCATTATCTAAAACAATACCTGCGAATATTAATACTGTTAAAACAGGGTTTCCACAAAATTCTTTGTTTGGCGGGCTGATCTGTGCATTGTGGGTATCTAGCAGTATATCTGGCCTCTACCCACTAAATGCCAGTGACAACTGTTCCCCCACCTAGTTGTGACAAATAAATATCTCTGGACATTGCCAAATGTTCTCTGGGGGGCAAAATTGTCTCCCTGTTGAGAACTGCTGATTAAAGGTAGTGTCTCTTGAAGTAAGAAACGTTAATGTTGACTTCTTTTTTTTTTTTTTTATTTTATTTTATTTTTAAACTTTACATAATTGTATTAGTTTTGCCAAATATCAAAATGAATCCATCACAGGTATACATGTGCTCCCCATCCTGAACCCTCCTCCCTCCCCATACCATCCCTCTGGGTCGTCCCAGTGCACCAGCCCCAAGCATCCAGTATCGTGCATTGAACCTGGACTGGCATCTCATTTCATACATGATATTTTACATGTTTCAATGCCATTCTCCCAAATCTTCCCACCCTCTCCCTCTCCCACAGATTCCATAAGACTGTTCCATACATCAGCGTCACTTTTGCTGTCTCGTACACAGGGTTATTGTTAGCATCTTTCTAAATTCCATATATATGCGTTAGTATACTGTATTGGTGTTTTTCCTTCTGGCTTACTTCACTCTGTATAATAGGCTCCAGTTTCATCCACCTCATTAGAACTGATTCAAATGAATTCTTTTTAATGGCTGAGTAATACTCCATTGCGTATAATGTTGACTTCTTGCAGAAGTGTGTGAGTATAAAATGGACTTGAGTCAAAGTCAGGGGTTTGAGAAGATGTCTGCTTCCTGATCAGCTGTGCCAGACAGGGTCATAGAGGCTAATGAGACCATTTTGCTTGTCCCTTCATTTAAATGTTTAGATTGTGATGCTACTGTAGCAGGGGAGGAATAACTGGTGGAATGAGGGAAAGGCTTAAGGAAATCAGTAAGATATTTTGTCTTTAAGGGAAGCAATTGCCATAGACTTTCTTGTCTAAAGGACTTTATCCAAAATCTACAAAGTACTCTTAAAATTCATTGATAAGAAAACAATTCAATTTAAAAAGTGGGTAAAAGATTTGAATCCAGTTGCTTCACAAAAGATATGTGGATGACTAATAAGTACATAAAAAGATACTCAGCATCATTTGTCATCAGGAAAATGCAAATTAAAACCATAATGAGATACTACTACTTAACTGTAAGAATGAATGAAATTGAAAAGACTGACCATATCAAGTACTGATGAGGAACTCTTGACATACTGCTGGTGGGAATGTAAAATGGTACAGCCACTTTGAAAAACAGGTGGGCAGTTTCTTATAAAGTTAAACATTTACCTACCTTATAATGCAACCATTCTACTTCTAGGTATGTATGCAAGAGAAATGAAAGCATGCACAGACTTGTGCATGAATGTTCATGGTAGCCTTAAGTGTAATAATAACCCAAACTGGAAAAAACCCAGATGTCCATCAGCAATTCCTTTTTAAACATTGCTTTCTGAGTGAGACATTTTCAAATCATACCAACTAGTCAGGTTTAGTACAGAAACAAGTCAGACTACCAGGATCTATTTAGGCCCAAATACTGGCTTGCTTTTTGGGTATGTCAGAATATCAGTAGTGTGAGTGAGTCTTCAATTCTTTTTGGCAATGAAATTGGTAATCCCTTTTTGTAAGAGTCTCTGGTGGGCTATTTTAATGTGAGATAGTGATGGATTCCTTAAATTGCAAGGTTTTGAAAGAGCACACCCTACTCCAACCACTAGCTCTGTTAAAGCATAATATTTAAACTAACATTAAAAACCTGAGAGGTGGGGAAGTTGTCATTGACTCTCCTTAAAGATGGCAGTCCAGATGCCCTTATGGCTAGAATTCTTCCTAAAGAGTCAAGATTTGGGGACTAGAAAAGAAATTGTTTCAAAGGAGGGTGGAGTGATCAACTCCTACCCCAGAAATAGCCAAGATTTCTGTGAAGTGTGTTGGTGAATTGAGACCTGCTTTAGAATCCATTTCTTGAGTTCCCAATACCTTCCTTAGATGCTTTAGCTTGGTACTATGGGTTATGGCATGAATGCCTAAAATTACTAGGAAAAGATAAAATTCTTGTCAAAGATAGTTTAGCCTAATTGAAGAGATGAAATTAGTACATGCAGGATTAAGATGGTGGTTTAATGTGACAGAAATAATACAGTGATATTCTGGCCTGGAATCTGTGCTCCTTGGCTCCTAACCCTGGACAAGTCATTATTGGGTCTCTTGGCTTCAACAATTTCAACTCTAAAATGCGAAGCCTGGATAATAGTGTATGATATGTCTGGTCCATTTGAGCACTCCCTTTCTGTGCTGTGAGTATGTCATGAGATCTGGGCAAAATCAGCGTGGCCAATCTGTTCTTATTGAAGCACAAAATTGTTGAGAAGAAATTCTGTCCCTTATTAGGTTGGGCAGATCATGGTATTCAGAGACTGTTAACACTCTGGAAGTCATTTTTGTGGGAACCATATTTAAAGCTATAGCAAAGCATGAATCTTATTTTGGTGGGACCAAGGACATTAACTTCTTTGGCCACTGTCTTTCAGTGACCCCTTTTTTGACTGTGTGGTCTTAGCTTGGTGCTGGGTTCATAATGGGTATCAAGAAAGACCTAAAGCCAAGAGTTAGAACATTTAGCATGTTGTCACACTACCTTTCTTCCTAGCATGTAGGATTAATCAATGCTACCAATCCCATTACTCCAAGGCCAAATTTGCCTGTTATTCCAGGTATTTCTTGAATTCCTACTTTTGCATTCCAGTCCCCTATAATGAAAAGGACATCTTTTTGGGGTGTTAGTTCTAGAAGGTCTTGTAGGTCTTCACTGAACTGTTCAGCTTTTTCAGCATTACTGGTCGGGGCATAGACTTGGGTTATCGTGATATTGAATGATTTGCCTTGGAAATGAACAGAGTTCATTCTGTCGTTTCTGAGATTGCATCCAAGTACTGCATTTCAGACTCTCTTGTTGACTATGATGGCTACTCCATTGCTTCCAAGGGATTCTTGCCCACAGTAGTAGATATAATGGTCATCTGAGTTAAATTCACCCATTTCAGTTCATCTTAGTTCCCTGATTCCTAGAATGTCGACGTTCACTCTTGCCATCTCCTGTTTGACCACTTCCAATTTGCCTTGATTCATGGACCTGACATTCCAGGTTCCTATGCAATATTGCTCTTTATAGCATTGGACCTTCTTTCTATCACCAGTCAGAGCCACAATTGGGTGTTGTTTTTGCTTTGGCTCCATCCCTTCATTCTTTGTGGAGTTATTTCTCCACTGATCTCCAGTAGCATATCGGGCACCTACCAACCCGGGGAGTTCCCCTTTCAGTATCCTGTCTTTTTGCCTTTTCATGCTGTTCATGGGGTTCTCAAGGCAAGAATACTGAAGTGGTTTGCCATTCCCTTTTCCAGTGGACTACATTCTGTCAAACCTCTTTACCATGACCCGTCTGTCTTGGGTGGCCCCACATGGCATGGCTTAGTTTCATTGAGTTAGACAAGTCTGTTGTCCGTGTGATCAGATTGGCTAGTTGTCTGTGATCGTGGTTTCAGTCTGTCTGCCCTCTGATCCCCTCTCTCAGTGCCTACCATCTTACTTGAGTTTCTCTTACCTTGGACGTGGGGTGTCTCTTCAGGGCTGCTCAGCAAAGCGCAGCTGCTGCTCCTTACCTCAGATATGGGGTAGCTCCTCTCGGCCACTGCCCCTGACCTTGGACGAGGGGTAGCTTCTCTTGGCCATGCTTCTGTGCTTGTATGCAGGTCAGGAAGCAACAGTTAGAACTGGACATGGAACAACAGGCTGGTTCCAAATAGGAAAAGGAGTACATCGAGGCTGTGCATTGTCACCCTGCTTATTTAACTTATTTGCAGAGTACATCATGAGAAACACTGGGCTGGAGGGAGCAAAAGCTGAAATCAAGATTGCTGGGAGAAATGTCAATAACCTCAGATATGCAGATGACACCACCCTTATGGTAGAAAGTGAAGAAGAACTAAAGAGCCTCTTGATGAAAGTGAAAGAGGAGAGTGAAAAAGTTGGCTTAAAGCTCAACATTCAGAAAACTAAGATCATGCCATCTGGTCCCATCACTTCATGGCAAAAACAGTGGCTGACTTTATTTTGGGGGGCTCCAAAATCACTGAAGATGGTGATTGCAGCCATGAAATTAAAAGATGTTTACTCCTTGGCAGGAAAGTTATGACCAACCTAGACAGCATATTGAAAAGCAGAGACATTACTTTGCCAACAAAGGTCCATCTAGTCAAGGCTATGGTTTTTCCATTGGTCATGTATGGATGTGAGAGTCGGACTATAAAGAAAGATGAGCTTTGAAGAATTGATGCTTTTGAACTGGTGTTGGAAAAGACCCTTGAGAGTCCCTTGGACTACAAGAAGATCCAGCCAGTCCCTCCAAAAGGAGACCAGTCCTCGGTGTTCATCAGAAGGACTGATGTTGAAGCTGAAACTCCAATACTTTGGCCACCTGATGCGAAGAGCTGACTCATTTGAAAAGACCCTGATGCTGGGAAAGATTGAGGGCAGGAGGAGAAGGGGATGACAGAGGATGAGATGGTTGGATGGCATCACCGACTTGATGGACATGGGTTTGCGTGAACTCCAGGAGTTGGTGACGGACAGGGAAGCCTGGCGTGCTGCAGTTCATGGGGTCCCAAAGAGTTGGATATGACTGAACAACTGAACTGAACTGAACCAATCCCATGATTGGAAAGGCATTTGCATTCCTTGCCTCTCTCTTTCCCTCCTTTCTGATACCTCAAGAGAGATGGTCCTGATCTGAGAATATCCCAACAATGCACAGCAGTGTTATTTGAGAGAAAAACATAAATAAGGAACTTATTCAGAGCTACAGGAACTAAATTGCATTTTCTTTGCTCCATCCTGAATGCCTCCTTTGTCTGGCTTCTGGAGTGCCCAGGTCTGAGTCACCTTTTTTGAAGAAGGTATGGCAGACTGCAGGTCCTACCTGGCAGCTTTGTGCGTGCTTACTTTGTAAGATGGATCTCAAACTTTTTGTTGTCTTTATAAAGAGTGTGAAAGATGTGAAGGCTTTCTAGTTTGGGGTAGCATCAGTATATAATTTCTATTCTTGTTTCTATGTCCAGACTCCAGATCTTTCCCAACTCCCATTCTCTACTCTAGTTAGATGTTTCATGTTTGACAATGCCCCTGCAAGATTCATTTCTTTTCCCCAGTTTCTACTTTCTATCCCTGCTCTTCCACAGACCTCCCCCTGTAACTTCAGTATCTTATTTCCAATTGAAATTTAACTTTCCAAAACTACTTTGGGAAAAAGTTAGATCTAATTGTCAGACTTGATGCTTTCATATGGCCTGAGGGCCTAGGTAAGAAAATAAGCAGAAGACTGTGAAGACATAGTCCATCTCATCACCCATAATTTTAATGTCATATTATTAATAATTGGTTGGGTACCAACTGTTTTCCAAACACAAAGTTGGATAACACAAAAGGATTTATAGCAATCCTGCCTGGAGTAATTGAAGTCAAAAGCCTTTTGTTAATATGGGTAAGGTGTGTTAGGTCCGTGGTTCTTGGCGTAGATGGTGTAATTCCTTCATAAGACTTCGTACCATATGAAGTAGACTTGGCAGTAACTATTTCCATGAAAGGAGATAATTGAGACTCAAGCAGTGAAGTGCCCAAGGCCATGCATGTAATAAATGATGAGAATGACCTTGATGCCAAGTCCAGTATGCCTTCTGTTACCCAGATGCATTTCTGTGTGTTTGTTGTTCATGGAACTATTCTATTTTTCCCATAAGCTGCTTTCATTAGATTAAAAAAATTACCACTTTGCTGGTAGTGGATATTATAAGATAATAGCAAAAATTAGAGGGACTTCTAATATGCTCCTCTCCTACCTGAAAAAAAGTTTTCAGCAGGAAAGAAGGGAGTTTCCTTATGGTTCTGCAGCTTCAGGGGTTATGGCTTGCACATCACCGCTGACCCTTACGCTTGAGTGTTCCCTCCGGAGATCCTAGGTGACAAGGCCCAGCAACTGGGTAGAGGTCATTCTCATGTCGCACTTTACTCCAGCTCTACCCGCACTAATAATAAGAAACCATAGATGCTCATGTCCCTAATTCATTTCCTTTGGAGATTGGAGGTTTTGTTCACATACACCACAGAAGTCTTTAGGGAACCCATTTGAGTTTTCTTCATCTTGACTTAAATCCAACTCTTCTTGTTTCCTTCTCCATCAACAAACCCCCCTGCCCCAACTTTCTGTCAAGGGGTGATGGACAATAGATGGTAGCAACAGTTTCCATGGTAACAGCATCAGAGTTATCTCCTTGGAAACCTGCATAAAGACCTTCCATCTTCAGACCAGCTCAGTGCAACTTGGAAGGCCTTTGTTCCCTTGAATGTGTCAGCATGGGGGAGCAAGCTCTCCCGGGCCTTGGCCACTGCAGTTTCCTTTGGCTCCTGATGCCCATGGCACTTTGGGTATAGAGTTGGATTCAGGCAGAGGTGAGGGTTGGGGGGACCTGGAGTGCTTTTCTCAGCCTAATCCATGGCCAGAATGCATTGTCTATGGTCCAGCACCAGATACCCAGCAGACTTAACCAATAGACCTCTCCTTTTTAAAAGGCCAGATGACTCAACCAAAGCTCCCACAGTGACCAGCAATGGATCAGAACAAAGCAGTACTGCATCTGAACACAGATGAGCTGGATATTTTGGCATGGTCCTGAAGAGAATACTGAAATAGGGCACCGTGGGATAGCTTGTATGAGTCCCTTTCCTTGTGGTGTCCTGCAAATGCAGCAATTTTGTTACTTAAATGAAAGCAGAATGGTTTCCAGCAGCTAAGAGGATTAATTCTCTTGTCATCATCCACACCAAGTAACAATCACAAACATTTCTATTGTGCCTTATATTTTGTGATCATTTTTACATCCAGGAGCTCAATTAATAATTTATTCAGTTGTTTGACACATGTTAATTTTAAACCTACTATGTGCCACGTACTGTGTTGGAGCACAGTAGTGAGAAAAAATCAACACAGTTTCTGCCCTAATAGAAACTGGAATCAAGACCTAATCAGATAATTACACATATGCATGAGCATTCATCTAAAATCTGCTAAAGGACAGGGTCTATGGTATGATTAGCCCTTGGAAACACTTCCCTGAACAAGTGATGGTTATGCTGACAGCTGGTCAACAGGGGCTTTTGCATAGAGAACGTGAAGACTTGGAGGGCAATTTTACTTACTAACTTGTACTTATGAGTTAGCTTTTCTTATGTCCTTATCTTGTTCTTCCAGATACAACATGATTTTCCGTTCATGTGTTCTCATGTCTTGGTGTCCCTTATTGGTGTGCTATTCAATTCAATAGCCACTGGACACATGTGAGAATTTAAGTTTAAAGTAACATTCAGTTCCTCAGTTGTACTAGCCATATTCCAAGTGCTTGATAGTCACATGTGACTGGCATCTAGGGTAGAAAGAACAGATTAAAAAAAAAATTCCATTATTCTGGAAAGTTCTAATGGACTGTTCTATAGCACCTAGTTGGCCCAAATAAATATGTATTGATTGAGCTCTCAAGTGAACAAAGCTGTTTCTCATGGATGAAGCTGAGGGCAGTTACTGATGCGGGAACAACTGCTATTTTGCCCTGTTACCTTTATGAACTACCAGAGAAAAATTAAACACACATAACTAACCACTTTGCATTCATAGAAAACAAAAATTAACAATGAATCTGTAACATTCTGGTCAATAAGATAAGTAAAAGTTTAGGTGTTTCCATAATCTTTGATCCCCCTACTTCTCTCTTGACTCTTAAAATGCTAAAATTGGAGGAAATGTCACCACTTTTGTGGATATAATCTTGTGAGACCGTTGCAGTTTTCCCACCAGAACTGACTAATCTCGTGAACTTTTTTCTTTTGATTATCTGTCGATTTTAATTTTCCAAGCCACTTCAAAAAGTTTTTGCTGACACAATTTGGTTGAAAATTTATCTTTTTAAATTCATGAATCCCAAAAATAAGAAGCAGACATGTGCTGTACCAAGGAAATGATAATTCCTATCTTGAGAGATAATACTGACTCCTCTAGAGGCTCCTGAGTGATTAAAGAGGAAAGAAGGGATAGGATTTGGGCAAGTTGACTAAACCAAGTTAGTGAAATGAAAGTCGCTCAGTCATGTCTGACTCTCTACAACCCCATGGACTAAACAGTGCATGGAATTCTCCAGGCCAGAATACTGGAGTGGGTAGCTGTTCCCTTCTCCAGGGGATCTTCCCAACCCAGGGATCAAACTCAGGTCTCCCACATTGCAGGCAGATTCTTTACCAGCTGAGTCATCAGGGAAGTCCAAACCAAGTTAGGACCTGTTTATTTTTCTAATAAAATAGATGAGATGTTTTGTGTCATTGACACTAGTTTTTTTATTGTTGTTGTTTTTAAAGTCAGGATCTCATAGGACTGAGATTTCTGGAGCCCAGGAACAGCTCAGGAGGGTGCCACTGGTTGGGAATTACATGTGCCATCCTGTGTAGGAATGGGCGAACATGAAAGCTGCCATCACCCCATGTGCCTGACCCCCTGCACACACCGTGCCAACCCTAACAAGTGTTTCTGATTTTCACTTGAAAATAATCTGAACGTGTTTAGGCTGATAGATCATCCTCTCATTAAGATTTCATAAGCCTTCTGGTAGTATAGAAAAATTTCCTAGGCCTTCTTGCTAGTGCCTATGTTTGGATCCAGAAAAGGAAGTGTGCAGCTTGTTAATAATGAGAGTCGCAGGTGAAAATTAAAGCTGAGGTAACTTGGAACCCCAGCAAAGGCCGAGGAATTTGAGATGGGCTCTAGGGAAAGTGAGCATGTATGAGTAGGGAATAATGTTCAGAACTGAGAATGCCTCCGGGGCACAGCCATGGGACTGGCAGACAATGAGGAGCACGGGAAAGCTGGACTTGGGAGGCAAGATTGGCAAGCTGGCGCCACTGCCGTCTTGCTGACTGACTAATAATAGGCAAACATGTTGGTCATTTTACAGTGAGGAACATGAGGCCTCGAGAATCTACACGGATGCATTTTCTGCAGTGGCTGGTGTGTCGTGAGAGGCTGGTATTGGTGAGTGGTTACAAAGGAGAAAGGATGTGAGGATAATATGTGCTAAATTCTAAGCTACTGAGCAGCAGCAGCAGAGGGACTGTATGGTATAGCACTGTTTATAGGATTCCACAGATTACAACTGTTGCTGCTGCTGCTGCTAAGTCGCTTCAGTCGTGTCTGACTCTGTGCGACCCCATAGACGACAGCCCACCAGGCTCCGCCGTCCCTGGGATTCTCCAGGCAAGAACACTGGAGTGGGTTGCCATTTCCTTCTCCAGTGCATGCAAGTGAAAAGTGAAAGTGAAGTTGCTCGTCTTGTCCTACTCCTAGCGACCCCATGGACTATAGCCTACCAGGCTCCTCCATCCATGGGATTTTCCAGGCAAGAGTACTGGAGTGGGGTGCCATTGCCTTCTCCAGATTACAACTGTAGAACACTGTAAATCAGGAACAGGGCTGGGCTTTTTACCAATACAACCTGTGGAGCAGGCGATGTTGTCCTCTTTTTGCAGGTAGAGAGCCTGAGGCTTAGGTGGCTTGAGTGACCCCCCTGGCCTCACACAAGTGGTGGATGCCCGATGTGGTGGGATTTGGATCCAGATCTTTCTTTTGCCACTGTTCCTGCTTCCTCTCCAGAGAGGCTCTTTGCGGTCCATTTTGGTTCAGACTTTCTATGGTGCTGTCAAAATGCTTTTCTTCAAAAGGCCCTTTGGAAAGCTGTTAGAGCTCCAGGAATAGTACAGATTGAGGATACTCATCAGTTGAACACATTTACATCTCCCTTGGGGCCATGGAATCTGGAGGGTTAATTAGCATCCAAGAGGCTGTTCTAAAGTACTGGGAAGGACTCAAGATGACCTTGAAGAGCATTTTATTTTGAGGTGGCTCCCAGAATTTGTATTATAGGTTGGTCAGTTTTCCCCTCCTCTCTGGCAGCTTTTATTTATGATGGCTCTTTCTCCAGAAGCCGGGATCTACATCTTCTCTCTGCTTGTCTGTTCCAGCCGGCCCCGGCCAGATTGAAGTGCACAGCCTAGACCCTTCCCCAAATAGCTCTTTCTTCTCCCTCCACTTCTTTTACCATTTCTTGCTGAGAGACCTGGCTAGCTGGCCCAGGAGAGGGATTTCAGTGTGAGTTATTTGCTGATGGAGATTTTTTTTTTTTTTTTAATAGAATAGGCTGTGAATTTCTCTGAGCTGTCTACATTCTCTCATTTCCTCTTTCATGACCTTCCAGTGCTATGTGTAAGGTGCTGATCAGGACAGGAGTCCCACAGTGAAAGCTGTAATCCGTGGCTGTGGCGTGAACAACAGTGAAGGACAGGGAAACCTGGTGCTCTGCAGTCCATGGTGTCGCAAAGAGTCGAACACAACTCAGCAGCTGAACAGCAATAGGTGACCAAGTTCAGATGGGTGAATCCCTTGGAGTATGACATCTGTAGTATGGTAAACTCATGCCATGAATGCAGTCTTATGCACAGGAGAAACACTGAGAAACAAACAATGGAAGTGATTGTTTTCTGTGTGAGCAAGCCAGCCCAGGCTTTATGGGTGGGAATATAGTTGATAACAACTCAGTAAATTGGAGAGATAAGGAGACAGAGGACAAGTTAGCATCAACTGTATACTGAGTCCAGCCCGTGAGTCAGAGTACCTGAGTGAGTGGTTCTGCTCTACCATCATCTTATGTATCAGTAAACATTTCTGGAGCTGTTTTCCTTACTTTGGCTTCGGGACTGAATTTAATCTTCTAATGGATTTTACTCTCTTTCCGAAAGGTCTTTATTGTATTCTAACTCTTTGTGAGTGCTTGGGACTTTCAGCTATTGGTCAAAGCCTGCACCTGTGTGGACAGTGTTTAATTCACCGCTCCCTTTCAGGCCTGCCTATGTGAATGAGTTGTCTTTGAATGCTGGCATCATTCATCTAACTCTACTAGGTTTGCTCCTCCACTTCTTTGCTTCCCTTCCTCCTCTCTCAGAGACACTCATACATGTGGGTGTGTACACACAAATGCGTGCTTGTTATATGGACAGCGTCTTTTGTCCCTCAAGAGTAGAGTGGTTGATGAAGCAAAAGTCATTTATCATTGAGTTTTACCGTCTCTCATACATTCGGTGTGAGTCAGGAATTTTGATTGTTTTACCCTGTCAATCAGAGCCAGATACCTAGACCTGCTTGTGAATGTGCCCCCTTATTTAGGAAGTAGCCCCCTTATTTAGATCATTTAAGATGATCTCTTAATGAATCCAGGGCCTTCTATCATGTAAACACTTTGGGGGCTTCCCAGATAGCTTAGTGGGTGGAGAATCCACCTGTAATGCTTGAGACACAGGAAATGTGGGTTGATCTGGGTCAGGAAGATCCCCTGGAGGAGGAAATGGTGACCTACTCCAGGATTCTTGCCTGAATAAATCTTACGGATAGAGGAGCCTGGTGGGCTACAGTCCAAAGGGTCGCAGAGAGTCAGACACGATTGAGTAACTAAACACACACAGAAGAAGCACCTCCCACTTACAGGATGCTGTCTTCTCAATCCAAATTATTCCTAGGGGAAGCTGATTTTTGTACAAGTCTTTCCCAAGGGTTGGTCAGAAAGCTTGGGTGTTAGAGGCGAAAGGGCCACCCTGGAAGGGAGATAGATGCACAGAAAGCGCAAATGGGGCATCCACGGTAATGTAAACTTAGCTTGTTACAGAGCCACCCACATTCAGATCTTGAATCCATGTCAAATGCTGCAGAACCTTCTGGTTGGAAAGGAATAGAAAGGGAGGTCTGGCTGGAACTTGCCAAAAATCAGGGAGTTAACACTTTGGGAGGACAGTGGAAGTCCCCGGGTTTCTCTGTTCACATCTGTATGTGATTTTTCTAATTGCTGCCAGAGGTCATGTAAGCAGTAGGAAATCCAGGTTTCAATCTGGTACATACATATGAATTGTGAAAGGCAGTATCATCCGTAGTGATAGTGGGCAGGGGCAGCGGGAGCGGGAGGCAGCCACTGGCTGCATGGTTAGGTCTTGAGGTTAGATTGCCGTCTCAGTGCTGCGGACCACCTTGATTGTTAACGCATGGTTGCTGAGTCTGAAGAGACATGCATCTTTTAGCTTTTCTTTGCTGGCCATAGACATTTCTCTTATCAGATTTCAGGGAGGACATTTCTCCCTTTAAGCAACTCCATGAATCAGAGGTACCAGATTTATTGCCTTGTTTTGGTTATTTAAAAAATTGGCCATGAGCTGTCCCCTGGCTAAATTCCAAGGTTTATTTCTAACCACTCCTCCGCGCTCATTTCCTTCAAATGCACCAGGCTGTTTGCATCTTGTGAACACTTCTTTGATACCTGGAGACCTCAGCTCCTGTTCTTGTTCTCTCCCTGCCCTCATACGCCACTCCCACCTTACCTCCCTGGCCAGCCCCTGGTCACCCTTCCATTTACTTCACAGTGTTTATAACACTGAGTCTGAATTACTTTAGATATCTGTCTTTTACTCACTTCTTGTGAGCCCCGTGATATCAGGAACCACATCCTAATAACTTTTCTATGACCTGAGTATAGAACAGCCTCTCTTACCCTTGTATCTCCCAGTAGGACCGTGAGTGAGATGTAGGGGTGGTGACGGTGGAGGGGTGGGTGGAGAGCATTGATTAAAAGAACAACAGCCCAGATGGGTAGGAGGTGCAGATCTAGCTCCCACCACCCATCTTGTCTGTAGTCTTTTCCTCTCCCTTGAATCTCCTACTTCCCTCGTTCTCATCCCCTACCTTGGTGGACGCATAAGTGGTCTTTTGTAGTTGCGTGTTATCTTATATGGGCTTCCCTGGTGGCTCAGACGGAAAAGTGTCTGCCTGCAATACAGGAGACCTGGGTTCGATCCCTGGGTGGGGAAGAGCCCCTGGAGAAGGCAATGGCAACCCACTCCAGTACTCTTGCCTGGAAAATCCCATGGAGGGAGGAGCCTGGTAGTCTGCAGTCCATGGGGTCGTAAAGAGTCAGACACGTTATCTTATATCCATGGCTTGACCTTTAGCTCTAGATACTTGTGTCTCCCCGTTGGTCAAGCCCTTAAGGTCTCCAGTGGAAATCTTCTGACACCAGTGCCTATCTCACCTGTTGCAAGATTGGGTGATGTTCTGGCAAGTACTGGCTGTCATTCTATGCCGCTGGTATTTAAGTTGCTTCCTACATGTGAGTTTTTGGGAATGGCACAGCACCCATAAACAAGACTACCATTAGGGAAGTAAATGGGTCTTCTTAGGATTTCATTAAATACTAAGTTTTAAGTGCTTGTAGATGCCTAGGGGATTTGCCGTAGGATGTAGAACTACAAAGGAGTAGCTCTGGGGCAGGCAGGGAGTGCTGTGTGGCTTCACAGTGGCGTGTGCAGGGTGGCGTTTGTTTGAATCCTCAGGACCCTTTCCCTCCACCTGTAAGCACTGTGGTTTCTGTACTCGCTGTTGCTCAGGTGTCATCATCCTACCACTGCTCAGGAAGAGTAGGAAGACAGCATGTAACCCTGGTACGGTTCACTGGTTGTGATTCTCCTCTGGGACAGAGCTCACGTGTCTGCTCACAGTGGTCTCTCTGGGACCACCCCACTGTGCGCTCATCCTTCTGAGTGAGGTTGCTTTGGGGTGACTGACTTGGGCAACATTTTCAATCTTTTAAAAGACTGTCCCTTGTCCAGAAAGGCATTCCTCGGATATATCTGGAGTTGTGAATCAGGCTGTTAATTATAAACACTGGAAAGAATGTGCTGCTTGCTTTCTATATGCACAGCAGGCCATTTCTAACACTACCGATACAGTCTTTTACATTTGTACAGTCAGAGGATGGTACTAGTGTCTGCTTTTCTTTTCATGAATTTTTTATTTTTGTGATTGCTTCTGAAAATATTCTGCTCAAATTTTGTATAATAGTTTCACCTTGCCATTCTTTGTGTCCAGTCTCATATAGTTCCATCATTCAACATGATTCAACATTCAACATGATTGTGACTTGGTTCTTATATTTTCTTATGGATTTTGACTGCCTGTGAGATTTGTTTTTCTTAGCTAGCTGCTAAAAAATCATTAAAATTTCCTCTCTATTAAGTTCACAGTGTATAATCATACAAAGTCAAAAATCATTGAAAGGTTTTAAATGTTTTTAAAAGCATTGAAACATTGACATGTTTATGTCATAGGGTTGCAAGTCTTAATTTAAGAAAAGCTAAATTTCTTAAATGTGGCTTGTGCAAAGTAGAGTGGATTCGTTTCAGAAGGAAACTTAGCAGTTGTATTTATTCCCCATGTGTTTGTAATTTAAGAAAGCTGCACTCTGCACTTGTGTTTTTCTCCAAAGCAACTTTGCTGCTGCTGTTGTTCAGTCACCAAGTCATGTCTGACTCTTGGCAACCCCTTGGATTCAGCACATCAGGCCTCCCTGTCCCTCACTATCTCCCAGAGTTTGCCCAAAGAAACCAAGACACCCTTAAAACGCTACTTTACCTGATAGCTTGCCTATTCCACTCGCACTGTTTGTCTTTCGTTGTCTCTGAGAATCCCTTTTAGTTTCTCCCCCTTGGAGAATGTAGTGATGTTATTTCTATGGAAACAGTGATGTCATGAGTATGAATGGGGCTTAGTGACCACCAAGAGTACCATATATCAAGTTCAGTGATAGACCCCAGCTTTACCTATGAAGTTGCTAATGGGGCTCTGTTGTCAGCATTTTGAAATATATATGGCTAGCGATTCTGGACAGCCCATATGGAGTGTGTGTTTGTGAAGCTATGTGTATGTGACTGTGAAATAAATCCTGCTTCACAGTTTGACTGTAGATCATCTGGATTCCCAAGTCTATAGGGTGGGAACTTGTAACCTGTGAAATCAAGTTCCCAGCGGCTATGGAAGAAATGAAGGAGAAATATGTCTGCAGGGTTTGGTATCCAGATACATAAGAATCACAGTGTCAGCATTAATACAAATCAGAGCTTTGTAATAATACATGCAATAAATAGGCATTGATATACAGTAGATATATAGTTTAGTTTAACTTGAATGCATTTAAGTGTTCTTTAAATGTAAATGACTTAATGAATAATATATACAAGTTGTGACTAATGATCGGAGCCAGAGTCTTACTAAGCAGCATACCATAATGTACTTCCAAAGAGTGTGCCCTCTTCAAAGAGTTGGTCTGGAAAGGCTAAATTCTTACTTTAGTGAAAACTGCTGCTTTGTTTTTGTCTTTGCTCTTTTAGAACTGCATCCAGATCTTGCAGCTCAATCTGTTGACAATTATCAGGATATATGACATTTGATTTTTGTCATCGTCCAAATCGTTTGAAACCAAGTTTAATGATTGTCTATCTTGATAACTCAATTTAAGGCTATTCCAGTTAAAAATGAAGTATTGTTACAAAGTAATGAGACTGATTATGATGTAGTTCATATTATTGGTTCTAAAATAACTTCTCAAGGGATGATTTCATCAAACTTTCAGGCAGTAATTATTCGAATGTATTATGTTCCCAAGATGACTGCTTTGAGGGTTAACATATAAGTTCAGGTATACGTGACAGAAATAAGTCTCTCTGATAAACACTGCCTTAATCCTTTTGGGCTGCTGTAACAGATACCATAGAACTTGGTGGCTTTCAAACTACAGCAACTGACTTCTGAAGTGTTAGAGGCTGGGAGTTCAGGGTCAGGCACGAAACGGCTGCATCCTGGTGAGGGCCTCTGCCAGGCTGCACACGGCCCTTTTCCCCTGTACCTTCACATGACGGAGAGGAGACAGAGCTCTCTGCGGTCTTTATTTTAAGGGCAATTCATGAGGGCTCCACTCCTGTGACCTAATCACCACTCAAAGGCCTCACCTTCTTGTACCCTCACATCAGGGATTAGGATTTCAATGTAGGAATTTAGTTCGGGGTGAGGGGGTGGGGGGACAAACATTCATTTAGCCCATAACACATAATAAATCTCATTTAGTACTGGAGAATGAGATTTTCCATATAAGTACAATTTAAGCTTCTCTCTCTAAGGTTTAGTTCTATCTTTCAAAACTGATAATTATTTTATTGAAATATTTCATAATCTCTCATGCCCTCTTTCTTGAACTTTACAGAATGAAACATCACTCTTTTTTTTTCATGGCTCAAAAACATTATTTTGAATTCTGTTCGTAATATTAAACCAAAATAAAGCAGTGCTGCCTTAAGAGGTCATTGACAGAGCACGCTGCTGCTGCTGCTAAGTCGCTTCAGTCGTGTCTGACTCTGCGACCCCATAGATGGCAGCCCACCAGGCTCCCCCGTCCCTGGGATTCTCCAGGCAAGAACACTGGAGTGGGTTGCCATTTCCTTCTCCAATGCATGCAAGTGAAAAGTGAAAGTGAAGTCGCTCAGTCATGTCTGACTGTTCGTGACCCCATGGACTGTAGCCTACCAGGCTCCTCCATCCATGGGATTTTCCAGGCAAGAGTACTGGAGTGGGTTGCCATTGCCTTCTACGTGACAGAGCATAGTAGTAATTAATTCCCATGTTATATGACACAGGTTGCTCCATTTTTTGTTGTTTGTGTATTTTTAGTTTTCTCTACTTTCCATCTTTTTTTTCTGTTTTATTCCTTGTTTTTAGGTTTACTGGCATTTGGTTTTTGCAGCTGTCAGTGTGCCTGACTCTGTTAGACTGAGTTTGCTGTGCTTAGTCGCTTACCTGTGTCCCACTCTTTGCAACCCCATGGACTATAGCCCCCCAGGCTCCTCTGTCCATGGAGATTCTCCAGGCAAGAATACTGGAGTGGGTTGACATGCCCTCCTTCAGGGGATCTTCCCAACCTAGGGATCAAACCCAGGTGTCCTGGATTGCAGGCAGATGTTTTACCGTCTGAGCCACCAGGGAAGCCCAAGAATACTGGACTGGGTAGTTCTTCAGGGGAACTTCCTGACCCAGGAATCAAACTGGGGTCTCTTGCACTGCAGGTGGATTCTTTACTATCTGAGCTACCAGGGAAGCCTGTTAGGCTGAATCAGTTCAATTCAGTTCAGTTCAGTCACTCAGTCGTGTCCGACTCTTTGTGACCCCATGAATCGCAGCACGCCAGGCCTCCCTGTCCATCACCAACTCCTGGAGTTCACTCAAACACACGTCCATTGAGTTGGTGATGCCATCTGGCCATCTCATCCTCTGTCGTCCCCTTCTCCTCCTGCCCCCAATCCCTCCCAGCATCAGAGTCTTTTCCAATGAGTCAACTCTTTGCATGAGGTGGCCAAAGTACTGGAGTTTCAGCTTTAACATCAGTCCTTCCAAAGAACACCCAAGACTGATCTCCTTTAGAATGGACTGGTTGGATCTCCTTGCAGTCCAAGGGACTCTCAAGAGTCTTCTCCAACACCACAGTTCAAAAGCATCAATTCTTCAGTGCTCAGCTTTCTTCACAGTCCAACTCTCACATCCATACATGACCACTGGAAAAACCATAGCCTTGACTAGACGGACCTTTGTTGGCAAAGTAATGTCTCTGCTTTTGAATATGCTATCTAGGTTGGTCATAACTTTCCTTCCAAGGAGTAAGCGTCTTTTAATTTCATGGCAGCAATCACCATTTGCAGTGATTTTAGAGCCCATAAAAATAAAGTCTGACACTGTTTCCACTGTTTCCCCATCTATTTGCCATGAAGTGATGGGACCAGATGCCATGATCTTCATTTTCTGAATGTTGAGCGTTAAGCCAACTTTTTCACTCTCCTCTTTCACTTTCATCAAGAGGCTTTTTAGTTACTCTTCAGTTTCTGCCATAAGGGTGGTGTCATCTGCATATCTGAGGTTATTGTTATTTCTCCCAGCAATCTTGATTCCAGCTTGTGCTTCTTCCAGCCCAGCATTTCTCATGATGTACTCTGCATATAAGTTAAATAAGCAGGGTGACAATATCCAGCCTTGACATACTCCTTTTCCTATTTGGAACCAGTCTGTTGTTCCATGTCCAGTTCTAACTGTTGCTTCCTGACCTGCATATAGGTTTCTCAAGAGGTAGGTCAGGGGGTCTGGTATTCCCATCTCTTTCAGAATTTTCCACAGTTTCTTGTGATCCACACAGTCACAGGCTTTGGCATAGTCAATAAAGCACAAATGGATGGTTTTTTTGGAACTCTCTTGCTTAATGGCCCCTAAAAGACGCTTGTGTTCTGGTGTTACCATTTGTGGCAAAAGATACTTTGCAAGTGTGATTAACCTCCCATGTGGAGGTCCTTTACTTATCCTGATTTTTCCAGATGGGCCCAGTGTAATCACAAGGGTCCTTCTGAGGGCACGGCAGGATGTCAAAGAGATTTGAAGATGCTGTGCTGCTGGCTGTGATGATGAAGGGACCATGAGCCAAGGAATTCAGGTAACTTTTAGAAACTGAAAAAGTTGAGGAAATGAGTTTTCCAGAAGGAAAACAAGCCTGTGGTCTCATTTTAGGCTTCTGACCTCAAGAACAATAAGATGTTAAATTTGTGACATTTGTAAGCCACGTTTTTGTTCATGATAATTCATTACAACGTCATAAGAAACTAATACACTGCCCCTGGCTGTTGCCTTCCTAATTTGATACATTATATCAAATAATTGAGTTTATTAGGTATATACCTTCTGTCCAACAAACATGTGTTTTCAGTTTTGTATCAGATGTTCAGAATTCAGTAAGACACAGCCTGTCCCAGATATCAGCTTTGCTATCCACCTAGTCCAGTTGGGAGATTGAGATGAGAAAAGACAGATAAAAGCATCTTTACAATCTACTGCATTAGGTGCTAAAATTGAAATATGAATAAAGAATAGTAGGAATTCAGAAGAAAGGGCAACTTTCTTATTTGGAGGGATCCAGAATATTCAGGTCTTAAAGAATGTGGATGTGATTTGTGGGGAGATAAAGTGTAAAAGGGGAGTCATGCCTGATTGAAAAAGTGCTAGATGGACAAAGACCATTCTGATAATGCAGAGTTCATAAATCACCTTCAGTTGATTTTCTTCTAGATGATGAAGGTCCTGTACCTGTTTTGGTTTGGCCCTCTTTGCCTTTCTTTCTACATGTTGGCTGGATATTTAGTCCTTCACACTGAAATTTCACCTGTGGATAAGACAAGCATCAATTCCCTGTAAATATAAAACAGAGGAATACCTAACCTGTGGCCAGTGTACTTTCTGGAATATTCCTGAAGCTCTCATCTTTTCATTGACTATATAGCAAAGAGAAGCTCCTGATCCTGCTTATTTTCCTTTTATGGGGCTCTCATAGGCATCCTTATTAAATCTTATAACAGTGAATAATATCATAAAATGTAACCAATTTCACTTCTAGTTCAAATTTCATGTTTTTAGGGGGTAACTTCATCATGGTAGTAATCTAGTGATATTCTCATGGGAAAATTTTGTTAATTCACAGCATTTGAGAATGAAGAACACAGAATCGTATTTAGATTAGCTTGTATTTTAATGAAGGGAAAATAGGGCATCTGGTTCTCGAAGAATTTATAGCTACTTTAATTGCAAATTATGTAGAATGATTTAGCATCCCTTTGTTCCTGCTTAACAGTTATCGTATCCAAAATATTTATTGAGTGCCAGCTAAGTGCAAAGCATTGTTAAAAGTGCTGTGGGAGTTTTAAAGCTACTAGTAGTCTTAATAGTAGCATAAAAAACATTTAATCATTTAACCCATTTATTGAGCCCTTTAAATGAGCCTAGGCACTCTTCTAATCCCTTTAGATATATTATCTTGTTTGATCTGTAGAAGACTTGCTTACTTGCTGCCCATACTTTATTTTTTTACCTCTCTCTCATCTTAAACTGATTTCCAGCCCCATCTTTCTGCCAGAATGCTGCTGCTGCTGCTGCTAAATCACTTCAGTCATGTCTGACTCTGTGCAACCCCATAGACGGCAGCCCACCAGGCTCCCCCGTCCCTGGGATTCTCCAGGCAAGAACACTGGAGTGGGCTGCCATTTCCTTCTCCAATGCATGAAAGTGAAAAGTGAAAGTGAAGTCGCTCAGTCGTGTCCGACTCTTCACGACCCCATGGACTGCAGCCTGCCAGGTTCCTCCATCCATGGGATTTTCCAGGCAAGAGTACTGGAGTGGGGTGCCATTGTCTTCTCCGTTCTGCCAGAATAATTCTTGTTAAAGAAATAGTGATCAGTCTTTCCAAACCCATTGGATGTTTTGCACTCATTTTCCTTGACTTCTCAGGAACATATGTCACCATTGGTCATCATCACTTCCTTTAAAGATTTTGGCTTTGTCAGTACATTACATGTCCCTGACTTTACCCACTCTGGCCATCCTTTCTATTAGATTGAATCATATAGAAATTGCTGGTAGTCAGCTATTTTGGTTCAAGAAATGCCATTTTTCCCATGGTTTCACAGAGACGTGAATCCTCTTTCTCTAGTCTATAAATTTTGGAGTTCTCACTTATTTTCTGTCTTTACACTACCATTAGGTAATCTCATACATTCACAACTATACGCAGACAATCCAGAACTTGTATTTTGATAGAGACCTCTTATCTGACTTCAATTTTTTAATTTTTCCCATCACTTACTTGACGAGATTAAGTATCATCATGTCTAGAACCAAATTCTTACTCTTCTTCTGGGAATTTGGTTCTACTCCTTTTTTCCCAGTCCAGTGACTGGCACCAGCACATATACAGTTGCACAAGCATTGTAACCTCTGTCTTGGTTCCTTGATCTTTCTCCAGTCCCTGTTGCGTTTACTTCTGAACTAGGTCTTACATTCAGCAGCTTCTCTCCATCCCCCTACCCTCCCAGTGGTCCTAGTCCAAGTGGAGTACTACAGCAGCATCTGAATGGTGTCCCAGCATTTTTGCCAGCCTTGCCCCACCTGTGGTCTCTTTTTCATACTATGACCAGAGTGAGCTTTTGAAATCAGAATCTTTAGCTATGCCCCTCCTCATCCCCCAACTTTAATGTATTCATTACACTAAAGGCCGTACTTCTTAATATGGTCTTAGGCTGCAAGGTAGCTCCCTGTCTACTTCTTTAGCTTCTTTTTCCTTTACTATTCTCCTCCTTATATTTCCTGGGCTCACTCTGTTCTTCTTTCCATTCCTGTAGTCTCTGTACTCCCTTCAGCCCAAGGCTTTTGCCTAGGGAGTTACCTTTGCCTGGAATATTTTTTCCTCCTTTATTTGCCTACTTAGCTTCTCTTTATGTTATAAATTTTAAGTGTCCATTCCTTGAAGAAGCCTTCCTTTTCTTCCATAAATCACATCTCCCTAACATAAACTCATTTGCTTTATGAAAATCCTGTTACAATTCTTAGGGCTTCCCCGGTGGCTCAGCAGTAAAGAATCCACCTGCAGTGCAGGAGACACAGTTTTGGTTCCTGGGTCAGGAAGATCCCCTGGAGGGGGAAATGGCAACCCACTCCAGTGTTCTTGCCTGGAAAATGCCATGGACAGAGGAGCCTGGTGGGCTACAGTCGATGGGGTTGCCCAGAGTCAGACACGACTGAGCACCCACGATTGCATGTGATTGTTAGAGATGTCCATCCTCATAACAGCTCCAAGTCAGGCTGATCCTGTTTTTTAATTTCATGGCTGCAGTCACCATCCACAGTGATTTTGGAGCCCAAGAAAATAAGTCTGTCACTGTTTCCATTGTTTCCCCATGTATTTGCCATGAAGTGATAGGACTGGATGCTATGATCTTCATTTTCTGAATGTTGTTTTATACCAGCTTTTTCACTCTCCTCTTTCACCCTCATCAAGAGGCTTTCCTCTTTGCTTTCTGCCATAAGGGTGGTGTCATCTGCATATCTGAGGTTATTGATATTTCTCCCTTGATTCCAGGTTGTGCTTCATCCAGCCCAGCATTTCTCATGATGTACTCTGCAAATAAGTTAAATAATAAGTTAAAAGATGCTTGCTCCTTGCAAGAAAAGCTATGACAAACTTAGTGTATTAAAAAGCAGAGACATTACTTTGCCGACAAAGGTCCATATAGTCAAAGCTATGGCTTTTCCAGTTGTCATATATGGATGTCAGAGCTGGACAATAAAAAATGCTGAGCACCAAAGAATTGATGTCTTCGAACTGTGATGTTGGAGAAGACTCTTGAGAGTCCCTTGGACTGCAAGGAGATCAAACCAGTCAATCCTAAAGGGAATCAAACTGGCATATTCATTGGAAGGACTGATGCTGAAGCTGGGGGTTCTATCACTCTAGGAGGAGAAGTGGTGTATATCTGGAGATTACAGGCAGTCTCTGTGTGAGACTTTAAAACCCAAGTTCTTAACCACTGGGCTTATAAGTTCCTGATCTCAAGCATTTCCATTTTACTAGGGAAACAAAAGATAAACAAATGAAAAGTTAACAGTAAAACAGAAATACTAGTGAAGTAATATCAGTAATAAGATGTTACCAACCACGTGATATATGTTCAGGAATGCAGGATGATTTTTGCTGGTATCCAGAAAGGATGCTGGTATCAGGTAGGCACTGCGGTCCATAACCATGAGTCACCTGGTAAGAGAATTATTCCCTTTCTAATTACCTTTTATTCTTTCTGATGGTATCAACACTTGATACTTACCTTTACCACCCTATATTATCACCAGTCTTTTATTGTTTAGTCTCTCTGTTGTGTCAGACTGTCTGCGACCCCAAGGACTGTAGCACGCCAGGCTTCCCTGTCCTTCACCATCTCCTGGAGTTTGCTCAGACTCATATCCATTGAGTCGGTGATGTCATCCAACCATCTCATCCTCTGTTGTCCCCTTCTCCTCCTGCCCTCAATCTTTCCCAGCATCAGGGTCTTTTCCAGTGAGTCACCTCTTTGCATCAGGTGGCCAAAGTATTGGAACTTCAGCTTCAGCATCAGTCCTTCCAATGAATATTCCAGTTTGATTCCCTTTAGGATTGACTGGTTTGATCTCCTTGCAGTCCAAGGGACTCTTAAGAGTCTTCTCCAACATCACAGTTCAAAGACATCAATTCTTCGGTGCTCAACATTTTTTATTGTCCAGCTCTGACATCCATATATGACAACTGGAAAAGCCATAGCTTTGACTATATGGACCTTTGTTGGCAAAGTAATGTCTCTGCTTTTTAATACACTAAGTTTGTCATAGCTTTTCTTGCACAGAGAAAGCGTCTTTTAATTTCATGGCTGCAGTCACCATCCACAGTGATTTTGGAGCCCAAGAAAATAAGCCTGTCACTGTTTCCATTGTTTCCCCATCTATTTGCCATGAAGTGATAGGACTGGAAGCTATGATCTTCATTTTTTGAATGTTGTTTTATACCAGTTTTTTCACTCTCCTCTTTCACCCTCATCAAGAGGCTTTCCTCTTTGCTTTCTGCCATAAGGGTGGTGTCATCTGCATATCTGAGGTTATTGATATTTCTCCCTTGATTCCAGGTTGTGCTTCATCCAGCCCAGCATTTCTCATGATGTACTCTGCAAATAAGTTAAATAATAAGTTAAAAGATGCTTGCTCCTTGCAAGAAAAGCTATGACAAACTTAGTGTATTAAAAAGCAGAGACATTACTTTGCCGACAAAGGTCCATATAGTCAAAGCTATGGCTTTTCCAGTTGTCGTATATGGATGTCAGAGCTGGACAATAAAAAATGCTGAGCACCAAAGAATTGATGTCTTCGAACTGTGATGTTGGAGAAGACTCTTGAGAGTCCCTTGGACTGCAAGGAGATCAAACCAGTCAATCCTAAAGGGAATCAAACTGGCATATTCATTGGAAGGACTGATGCTGAAGCTGGGGGTTCTATCACTCTAGGAGGAGAAGTGGTGTATATCTGGAGATTACAGGCAGTCTCTGTGTGAGACTTTAAAACCCAAGTTCTTAACCACTGGGCTTATAAGTTCCTGATCTCAAGCATTTCCATTTTACTAGGGAAACAAAAGATAAACAAATGAAAAGTTAACAGTAAAACAGAAATACTAGTGAAGTAATATCAGTAATAAGATGTTACCAACCACGTGATATATGTTCAGGAATGCAGGATGATTTTTGCTGGTATCCAGAAAGGATGCCGGTATCAGGTAGACGCTGCGGTCCATAACCATGAGTCACCTGGTAAGAGAATTATTCCCTTTCTAATTACCTTTTATTCTTTCTGATGGTATCAACACTTGATACTTACCTTTACCACCCTATATTATCACCAGTCTTTTATTGTTTAGTCTCTCTGTTGTGTCAGACTGTCTGCGACCCCAAGGACTGTAGCACGCCAGGCTTCCCTGTCCTTCACCATCTCCTGGAGTTTGCTCAGACTCATATCCATTGAGTCGGTGATGTCATCCAACCATCTCATCCTCTGTTGTCCCCTTCTCCTCCTGCCCTCAATCTTTCCCAGCATCAGGGTCTTTTCCAGTGAGTCACCTCTTTGCATCAGGTGGCCAAAGTATTGGAACTTCAGCTTCAGCATCAGTCCTTCCAATGAATATTCCAGTTTGATTCCCTTTAGGATTGACTGGTTTGATCTCCTTGCAGTCCAAGGGACTCTTAAGAGTCTTCTCCAACATCACAGTTCAAAGACATCAATTCTTCGGTGCTCAGCATTTTTTATTGTCCAGCTCTGACATCCATATATGACAACTGGAAAAGCCATAGCTTTGACTATATGGACCTTTGTTGGCAAAGTAATGTCTCTGCTTTTTAATACACTAAGTTTGTCATAGCTTTTCTTGCACAGAGAAAGCGTCTTTTAATTTCATGGCTGCAGTCACCATCCACAGTGATTTTGGAGCCCAAGAAAATAAGTCTGTCACTGTTTCCATTGTTTCCCCATCTATTTGCCATGAAGTGATAGGACTGGATGCTATGATCTTCATTTTTTGAATGTTGTTTTATACCAGTTTTTTCACTCTCCTCTTTCACCCTCATCAAGAGGCTTTCCTCTTTGCTTTCTGCCATAAGGGTGGTGTCATCTGCATATCTGAGGTTATTGATATTTCTCCCTTGATTCCAGGTTGTGCTTCATCCAGCCCAGCATTTCTCATGATGTACTCTATATATAAGTTAAATAGGCAGGGTGACAATATACAGCCTTGACGTACTCCTTTCCCAATTTTAAGCTGGTCCGTTGTTCCATGTTCGGTTCTCACTGTTGCTTCTTGACCTGCATACACGGTTTGCAGGAGGCAGGTAAGGTGGTCTGGTATTCCCATCTCTTTTAGAATTTTCCACAGTTTGTTGTGATCCACACAGTCAAAGACTTTAACGTAGTCAACGAAGCAGACGTTTTTCTGATATTCTCTAGCTTCTTCTGTGATCCAGTGGATCACCACTCTAATACTGGTTATAAGAGGTTACTTTTTAATCTCATTAGTGTCAGTGAAGCTTTTGTTTGTCTTCTGGTTCTGGGTGTTTTCCACCCTAATGAATCTTAGAGAATCCCTGGTGGCTCAATGGTAAAGAATCTGCCTACAGTACAAAGAGACATGGGTTAAGGAAATGCTGACCCACTCCAGTATTCTTGCCTGGGAAATCGCATGGACAGAGAAGCCCAGGGGCAGTTGTAAGAGCTGGACACGACTTAGTGACTAAACCACCACCACCACCACCAAGTCTTAAACATGCTTAGTTTTGTTGATGTTGTTGAAGGCTTTGACCAAAGAGCTGTCTGTTCCTCTTCCGCATAGTTCTGTTCTGAATGTTTGTCCTGTTGAGTGCTAGATTTCTAATGAGTCCTGATAGAAGAGCCTATTGATTATTAAAACATATCACCAGGATGCTCATAATTCTGATCTTTTGTCCTTTTCTTCCTAGAGGATGCATATTTCAGTAGTGAGTCATGGCATGTTAGGCCACAGTGTAAATGACTGCACTTCCGTAGTTGTGTTAAAACCAGGAGTGGAAAAGCTAGCAGCAGCAGCAGCAGTGATGGTGGTGGGAGTGGATGAAGTAGCAGTTGGGTCAAAGAGCTGTGTCTGCGCCAGGGAGGTAATACTACTTCCAAACTATGTCTGAAGAGAGAGAAATCTGCTACTATTAGAGTTTTAGCATTGCTAAAATTGGTATGGAAAATCATACAAAATTTTCCTAAAGTGTCCACGCATATTAGCAAATGGTCATAACACCTGGTGGATTGGCTACCAGTATCCATCTCCTCTCCCTCCCAAACATCACTGAAATTAGGACAAAGAGGACAAAAGGGGCAATGGTCAATAAAAGACTTCAGTGATGTTTTAAAGAACAGAGTGTGTGCTGTGTTGATGGCTTTCCCTGAACAGAGGCAGCGTCCGATGGACAGGTAAGTTGATTGACGTGGGGAAACTCTGGAGAGACTCAAGACAGGAGGCTAGCAGTCGTTGCAAAAGGCAGAGGTAAAGTGCCAAGATAAAAAAGATCTTCAGTAGAAATATTTACATTGAACTCGAAGGACCCTGGAGCTCCCTCCCTCTTCTTGGAATACTGATTATAAGAGGACTTATCTCTGGAGAAACTGAATGGTCCCAGAGGAATAATCTCTAGACCTTGACACCTGATGATTTCTGCAAATAAAAGGCTCACTTGTCAGGACTTTCAGACCATGAGCCCCACCCACAGACAGAGCATTTCCAGTCAGTGTGTAACTCTTTTTTCTCCTCAAATAGAGGTGGGCAGTCCAAGATCATGAAATATTTGAGGAAACCATCCTACACAATAGAGAGGCAAAAATAAACAAAACAGAAGGAGGAAGCTGAAGAAAAGAGATAGCAGAGATCAGAAGAAAATCTAAAAAAAAAAAACTATAATTAAGACACTATTTCCTAAAATAAGAACAGGATGTTATGAAAAAGAAATAATCAGAGAACTGTTCCAAATTAAAAACATGATATTCATACTAAAAACGAAATCAGTGGAAGTGTTGAAAGGTTAAGAAAGAGAGAGGAAATCAGCTAAAAATTAGAATAAAAATACAAGGTGGGAAAGAAAACATTAGCAAATCAGAGAATCAGTCTGGGAAGTCCAACATCTGATAAATATGAGTTTAAAACAGAACAGAAAAAAACAAATGGGAGGAAATTGGCAAAGAAGCAATACAAGAAATATTCCTAGTTGAAAAGTTTTCAGATTGAAAGTGTTACCAAAAGGTATGGGTTCCAACTGCTTGCTGCTCAAAAGTCAATAAATGGGCCAGGTTGGTGGAAAGGAAAATTTGCTTTATTTCAGATGCTGGCAACTGAGCGTTAGGGGAGATACCTGTCCAAAGGCCGCTCCTGCCATTGGCAAGCAGGGGGTGAGATCTTTATAGGCCCTTTATAGGCTGAGGCAGGAGCCTACATGCAGAAACAGCTCAGTCAGCTCTGACAGTCGTCTTCAGATTGGTCGTAGGTGATCTGACCAGCATCATCTTCACTGTTTTAGGTACAACTAATCTTCAGTTCCAGGGTCCATTTGTTCCCATTTCTTTGAGGCCAGTTCTCAGAATTGTGGCCGCTTATATTGTGGGTACAGTCTGGTCATCATCTAGTTAACTTCTTCCACCTGGGGTTTCATATCTATAAGACAGCTCATAGGATATGGCTCAGAATATTATCTGTAGTCCTTGAGAAGGAACTAAAGGTCCTTGACTATGTTTAATGACTACATTATTATTATTTGGTCTCCTTTGACTGTTTTCCTTTGTTTCTGTATTTTTCATTTCTCTGACTAAACTTTGACTAAAGTTTTCCGAAGATAAAAGGCAGGCAGAGAACATGGGGCATGGGGCAAGGACCACAGGGCCCTGCTCTGTTTCAAAAGGACCCACTGAATAACCAGCACAGCACATCCAGGCAAACCAAGGCACTTTGAAGATCAATTCCTTTTCCCATTGTAACTGTCCTGTAACTGTTCTCTTGGCTTCCCCTTTCCATCTTAGAAAGTAGTAATTCCAAAAAGCAAGAGAGTTCCAGAAAAACATCTATTTCTGCTTTATTGACTATGTCAGGGCCTTTGACTATGTGGATCACCACAAACTGGTGTGTGGAAAATTCTTCAAGAGATGGGAATACCAGACCAACTGACCTGCCTCTTGAGAAATCTGTATGCAGGTCAGGAAGCAACAGTTAGAACTGGACATAGAACATCAGACTGGTTTCAAATAGGGAAAGGAGTACATCAAGGCTGTATATTGTCACCCTGCTTATTTAACTTATTTGCAGAGTACATCATGAGAAATGCTGGGCTGGAAGAAGCACAAGCTGGAATCAAGATTGCTGGGAGAACTATCAATAACCTCAGATATGCAGATGACACCACCCTTATGGCAGAAAGTGAAGAGGAACTAAAGAGCCTCTTGATGAAAGTGAAAGAGGAGAGTAAAAAAGTTGGCTTAACGCTCAACATTCAGAAAATGAAGATCATGGCATCTGGTCCCATCACTTCATGGCAAATAGATGGGGAAACAGTAATAGACTTTATTTTGGGGGGCTCCAAAATCACTGCAGGTGGTGACTACAGCCATGAAATTAAAAGACGCTTGCTCCTTGGAAGGAAAGTTATGACCAACCTAGACAGCATATTAAAAAGCAGAGATATTACTTTACCAATAAAAGTCTGTCTAGTCAGGGCTGTGGTTTTTCCAGTGGTCATGTATGGATGTGAGAGTTGGACTATAAAGAAAGCTGAGCACCAAAGAATTGATGCTTTTGAATTGTGGTGTTGGAGAAGACTCTTGAGAGTCCCTTGGACTGCAAGGAGATCCAATCAGTCCATCCTAAAGGAAATCAGCCCTGGATATTCATTGGAAGGACTGATGTTGAAGCTGAAACTTCAATACTTTGACCACCTGATGCGAAGAACTGACTCATTGGAAAAGACCCTGTTGCTGGGAAAGATTGAAGGCGGGAGGAGAAGGGGACGACAGAGGATGAGATGGTTGGATGGCATCACCAACTGAATGGACATGAGTTTGAGTAAACTCCGGGAGTTGGTGATGGACAGGGACGCCTGGCGTGCTGCGGTCCATGGGGTCTTAAAGAGTCGGACACGACTGAGCAATTGAACTGAACTTCCATCTTAGAAGGGGCCATAGTGTGTCATCTGAGAAAGACTCGGGTTCTATCTTTTAAGCTCATTGAGTTTGCAAACTTTACAGTCAATTTCTTATGGTAAAATATCCCTCACAGTTCCTTGGTTATTTTAATTATTCATTATCAAATGTAATGTCCCTGTTTTTAAATTGGATTTCCTTTTATTCTTTGTAGTGACTGGAGGGGGAGTTAAGAGATACAGAGATGTGGAATGAGGGACCTTTTTGAGAAGTAATTTGAAATATTTTTAAAAAGAGATAATAGTGGATATTTTGGGAACTAGAATGAATACACTCATTCAGGTTTAAAAAATCTGTGTTCATTTGTGAGCAGTGATCTGAATGTAATCAGTTGCAACTGAGTATCATCCTGATCAAAAAAGGTCTGGGAAGGAATAAAAGAAACTCAACTCATTTTAGCCTGGAGGAAAATAGTTCTTCTTGGGGAGAGGGACGCAACTATTCCCAGCCAATAAATTGTTAAAATGACATATTATTGTGTAAGTTAGTCATAGAAGATACTTTGATTTGGGCTCAGAATATGATGATTGCTGCAAAATGAAGACCATTAAGGATCATTTTCTAAGGACTATAGTTGTTTCTTTTCCACACCCCCCACCCCCAATTTTCTTTTGGAAAAGTAGGAAAGAGAACAATTTTCTGGTCTAGTCAGCAGCTTGATTTCCTAGAAGATGTTAAGCTCTTAGGAAAGGATGCAAAGAAGCTGAGTCTGTTTCATAAACTGAAGTAACTTTTCAAAGTGTTGTGCTAAGTGTCCAAAGAGCTTTAACCTACAATTCTGAGAATTTATGATGCCATGACTCTCCTCATCATAGCCATTAGACTAACCAAGTATTTTAAAAGGAAAAATAAATCAAAGTAGAACATTGGCTGTATCTGGAAGACTGTCTTCCTCCGAAATAAAATGGCAGCTAGCCAAGAGCTTGTCCATTGGTTGTGTTCCTCCCGCCTGGGATCCATTTGCCTCTGTGTATGGGTGGTGATATTGTTTCTTGTACAACTTTCTCACTTCACTGGGCAATTAGCCTCCTTTGTGAGTTTCTTGCTTCCTCACTTGCCTTCTTATATTCTCAACACAGCAGCCAGAGTGATTGTTGGATCAAGTCCTTATAGTTAACTGAAAATCCTATAATATTGCTAAAGAGGATATAAAGTTCAACCTACATAGCTCCTAGTTTCAAAGAACTTACATGTTAGTGGAGAAGATGAGAAAGAACCATGTTCTGAGAGTATTAGATAGATTTTTTTATATATAGCATCATTATGAAATCAATCCCCTGCATGCTAATTGCCATAGAAGTTTGGAAGAAATTCCTTTAGGTTATGATAGGGCAGATTTTTATGAAGTGGTATTTAAGGTACAACTTATGGGAATACTTTGGATAGATGAAGAGGATAAGCAAGAAGCTTTCAGATAATAATTGCTTAAGTAACAGTGCAGACATGATAAAATCCAAGTATCTTCAGGATGCACAGTGAATTTAACATGGTGCAATTGAACTATTGTAACATAGGATTTCATAAGGTCAGTGATTTTCAAATTTTCCTCTTATAAGTCAAGACCCTTTTTGTTAAGCAGAATATTGCATGTAAAGAAAGTTAAGTATCAGTCACTCAGTCATGTCTGAATCTTTGCAGTCCCATGGACTGTAGCCTGCCAGACTCCTCTATCCATGGGATTCTCCAGGCAAGAATACTGGAGTGGGTAGCCATCTCCTTCTCCAGGGGATCTTCCCAACCCAGGACCCGAACCCAAGTCTCCTGCATTGCAGGCAGATTCTTTACTCTCTGAGCCACCAGTGAAGCCCATTACATGGAACTCCACCCCCCATATTAAATATGAGAACTGTAGCCTCCATGGATAAAGCAGTATGCAGCTGGAGAGTACGTGCCCATTTTTGCCTGCTTGATTTCTTAGCCCCACAGTGGTGGTCTTTGAAGCTCTCTCACCAAACATGGGGTTCTGAGGAATAAAGCTTAGAAACCACGTGTTTTGGGGAGCAGCTTGGTGGGAGAAGGAAAACTGACCACTTTGTGTCAGTTGATAGAAAGTGTTGAATATCAGGTTTGAATTTCTTGCTTAGCCAGTGAATTGTTATAGAAAATTTTTGATCAGAGCCTTTTAGCATAATGTTTCAGAAAGATTAGGCAGGTGGCATGGTGCAGTTTTTGTGCCACCTGACCCCACAGCATGACCTTTGGAACACCTCACAGGGGTCTCCTGGGGATGTTTACTTTTTCTGACCAGGGAGCAAGGTATGTGTGGCTGAAACAACTTAAGGGGAGAAAGGAAAACTAAGAAAGATATGAGGGCCAACTTGGTGAGTGCTGGCCAAGGCTAAATAAAGTGCTCTGAAATTTATCAAAGTCTGTTGTGTAAAAGACCAAACCCTGTGTGTTAGAGTAGTATCTAAGCAGTGCAAGTTGCTCAGTCATGTCTGACTCTTTGCGACCCTATGGACTATCCAGTCCATGGAGTTCTCCAGGCCAGAATCCTGGAGAGGGTAGCCTTTCCCTTCTTCAGGGGATCTTACCAAACCAGGGACCGAACCCAGGTCTCCTGCATTCCAGGCGGGTTCTTTACCAACTGAGCTATCAGGGAAGCCCAGAGTAATATCTTAGCAGCAGTAATATTACAGTAGAGTGGGAGAGAGGAGGCAGCCTGTGGTCTGAGACACTGGTTCAGCCTCGCGTGTGCGCAGGTTTCCAGGCATGCACTTAGCTTTCAGGTCCATAGTAATGGCCGCCAGCTCCCTGTTTTCCTCTTGTCCTCAGGACTTCCTTGATTTCTCGTGGCTGTGGCTTTCCCACGTGCAGCCTGTGTGGAGAACAGGACGGGAATTCTGCAGCACGTGTTCCAGAATGGCTGGCTGAGGCTGGGGCTGCTGCAAACCTCGCAGATTTGCTATGTCCACTCAGTACTCTGTGCAGGGAATGAAACACAGACGTCTGATCCTCTGAGAGCGAGAAACACACCCCAAGGGGCAGCAGCGTGACTGGAGCACTTAGATAGGGTGGTGGGAGGTAGAGCTGAGCACACTGGATTCCGCGGTCCTTGCACACAGATGATTCCCTCAGCTGCTCCCTTGCAGGCCTGCCCTCTGCTGGCTGCTTGGGGCGTGTATTCATTATTCAGCTTGTCCTGTCTGAGTCACAGGTATGTTAGCCTTCGCTTCGTGTGGATTCACAGACAGGCAGAGGGGTTCCAAGACCAACAGGAATTGGGCTCGAGATTGCCATGTGACAGTAGAGCTGAGACTGAGTGCGACTCCTGCCTAGGAAACTAGGCTGAAGAAGTGGTTTCTGCCCTGGGAACATGGTGATTTGATCTTCAGTTCTAGGGCCCACAGAGTCACACCCAGGTCTAACCACAGGTCTCTAAGGCAGTAGGATATTCCTCCAAGTCTGGAATAATGGCCCCCCAGAGAAGCTGAATTCCCCAGAGTTGAGCAGGCTTGGAAACAGCAGTCGAATGACCTTCAGCCTGTCCTTTGGCTTCAGTGCAGTAAGTGATTCAGGCAGCACCTGTACTCGCTGTGCATAGGCTGGAGGGAGGCCTTGTGGTTGGGAAGACTTCCTCATCCTCTTAGGCAGTTACAAGGTTCTCCTGGCTAGTCGGTACTGCGGCCACCGCTGGAAGCCCCTGTGCTCATCCTGGGAGGCAGAGGGTCCGGAATGGCCTGGTCTGTACTTCAGTGGGGATGGTGCTCCTCACATTCTATCTGGACCAGCCCTGGAGAAGTGGGGGATTCCTGGGGAGAGGGTACGGATGCTCCCCCATTCTGACGTTTCATCCAGCCCTGAGAATTTTATTTTTTTAATTAACAGCGTAAAATAGATTTTAAAGTACAGTTTTATTAATTTTAATTTATGTATAGACGCATGTAGCCACCACCACAATCAGGATGCAGAGCTGTTCCGTCACCCCTCACATCTCCTGTGCACTATCCCTGTGGAGTCATACCCTCTTCCACTCCTGCTCCCTGGTAACTGTTTCAGTTTGTTCTCTGCGCTATAGTTTTGCCTTCCTGAGAACGTTTTAGAACTGGTCTCATAACCTTGTGAGACTGGCTTCTTTCATTCAGCATTGATATCTTTAAGCACTTTCAATTTTGTGCATATTAATAGATCATTCACTTTTATATGTTAATTTTTTTGCATTTCAACTGATTTGCCAGTAATTTTTTCTATTTTAGGCAGCACTACCTCATGCATGAAGTATCTGTTTTCCTTATATTTTTTCAGTGGTATTTCAGTATATGGATGTACCACAGTTTATTCACCTTTATTCACTGTTATGTTTGAAGGATATTCGGGTTGTTTCTAATTTTGGCAGTTATAAATAGAGCTGCTAAACACTCATGTACAGGTGTTTGTGGGAACAGAAGTTTTTCTGTAGGGTGAGTACACAGCAGAGGTGTTGTTGGGCATATGGTAAGTGTATGTTTATGAGGAACGTCAGAGCAGTTTTCTAGAAGCGCTGTGCTGTTCTACATTCCTTTCAGCAGTGCACAAGGGTTCAGTTGCTCTGTGGCTTCACCAGTTCTTGGTGGTGGTAATGTTTTCTAATTTACTTATTTTGATGGGTATACAGTGGAATCTCAATGTGGTCTTAATTTGCATTTGCCTAATAAGCAGAAACATCACTTTGCCAACACTGTTTAGTCAAAGCTATGGTTTTTCCAGTAGTCATGTATGAATGTGAGAGTTGGACCATAAAGAAGGCTGAGCACTAAAGAATTGATGCTTTCAAATTGTGGTGTTGGAGAAGACTCTTGAGAGTCCCTTCGACTGCAAGGAGGTCACATGAATCAATCCTAAAGGAAATCAACCCTGAATATTCATTGGATGGACTGATGCTGAAGCTCCAATACTTTGGCCACCTGATGCAAAGAGCCAGCTCATTGGAAAAGACCCTGATGCTGGGAAAGATTGAGGGCAGGAGGAGAAGAGGGAAACAGAGGATGAGGTGGTTGGATGACATCACCGACTCAGTGGACATGAACTTGAGCAAACAGGGAAGCCTGACGGGCTGCAGTCCACGGGGTTGCAGAGTTGGACATGACAGCGACTGAACAACAGTGGCTAATGACGCTGACCGTCTTTTCATGGGAGGCCATTACTCCACGCTTGGGGGATGTCCTGTTGTCTGAAGGAGCTGTAATGAGGTTTGAACATGTCTCAGTAGGCACTTAGACTTAAGATGCAGACTTCAAAGGTTCCAATGTGCAAAAATAATTTTTTAGCCTAGTTTCCTAGGCAGGAATCTCACTGCAGTCCCAGTTCCTCCCGTCACACAAACACTGAGCCAACTACCAAACCTAATTGGCTTCTTCTCTTGAGATTATTTGCTTTCCATATATTTATCCTCTGATGAAGTTCAGTTCAAGTCCTTTGCCCACTTTTTATTTGGGTGGTTTTTTATTGAGTTTTGAGAATCCCTTGTGTGTTCTGGTTATATTTTTTGCCAGATTTGTAATTTGCACATATTTTTTCCCAGGCTTTACTGTGTCTTTTTATTCACTTCAAATTGGCTTCCACAGAGCACAAGTTTTAAATTTTGATGAAGTTTAATTTATCAGCTTTTCTTTGATCATGCTTTGGGTGTCATGTATAAGAATTCTATATAACCCTGGGTTGTGAAAATTTTCTCCTGTTCTAAAAGTTTTATAGTTTCACATTTAAATCTGTAATCTAGTTTGAATTAATTTTTGCAGAAGGTGTGAGTTTTATGTCACAGTTCATTTGCTTGCCTGGTCCAGTCCTATCTCACTCCCAGGAGTTTATTCTCTTTTCCTGACAAGTTTGATCTCAGATTTCCAATGGAGGTGGTGAAAACCTGCCTCAGATTATAGATTATTACTTCATGGGAAAAGAATCCCAGGCAGAGGCCCCATGCCAGAAGTCTGGCAATTTTGCAGATCTTAGTAGAGGTGTCTTCTCCCTATTTTTATCCTCATTTCTGAATAATCAGAATAGGCTCCCGTTTCAAGTCTCATCTGCCTCCCAAGGTCCCCTCATATATTTTCCATTCTCCATGCAGTGGTCTCATTCGTATGCTGTGAATGTCACAGCCATTGTGTTTGGTACCTGAACATGGTATCATAGGGAAGAGATAGAAAGTTCAGAAGAAACTCGGATGGGGTGAAGCAGGGATTGGCAAAATGTGCTTTATGGGTCAAATCCAGCCACTGCCTGTTTTTTATGAATAAAGTGTTATTGAACCATAGGTATAGCCACTGACTTAAATTTGTCTGTGGCTGCTTTTGTGCTGCGATGGCAGAGTCGAATAGTTATAACAGAGACGACATGGCCCTCAAAGCATCAAATATTTACTCTCTTGCCCTTTACGGAAAAGTGTTGCCAGCTCATGGAGTTGAGACTAATACTGGGGTTGAGTTTTGGGGTAGGGCGCACTTGGCTGAGGTTAAAACTGAGTCTTGTAGAAAACAAGGGATAACAGTACTTTTCCTACATAAACCATCTTGGCATCTTTTGATCCAGTGTCATCTGTTGACATAGGAATTTGGAGGAAGCAAGATCTGTTGCCACCTTGGAATAACCTAGTGATGAAGGGTTGAAAGGGAAGATGAGACTAAGTTGGGATTATGTGGTATAGCTGAGTCAGCCCTGATGTGGGAGGGGAAACTCAGGGGTGACGTGAAGAACAGCATTTGCCTAGACTCTCCTGGACTCTCTGTTTCTCTGGATCTTCTTTTGCACTTGACTTTAGTGATCCTCAGCCTTAGCTGCACGTTAGAATCACCTGGTCTGTACTCCATACCAATTAAACCGATTTCCAGGGATGGGATGGAGATACCAGGATTTAAGTTTCCCATCTTAAGAGTCGAAGTTGAGAACCTTCATTACACTTTGCAATTCTTAAGACCCTGAGGAAATGTTGCCACCTATTGATGGCAGGAAATTGTTATGCTTGGAAACCAGTTTGTTGTTATGCTTGGAAACTGGTTTTTATGCTTGGAAACCAGTCCGTAGCTCTGAATCCCACTCCAGTCTGGGATCTTGTGCTCTGGATAATGTATGTTTATCATCTGTATATTAGAGTTTGATTTTTGGCCATCTCAAAGTACCTTTAATGAGAAACAACCTGTCTCAGCTGTGAGGTGACCCAGAATATTGACATACACAATCCTGGGTAGGAATCATAGAGCATTAACACTGAGGAAAACCCTAGAGGTCATCAGCTCAAACAGCTAGCATATCCAGTGTTGTTTGGACTTATCTGCCCTGGCCCTGCTGCTGCTACTGCTGCTAAGGCACTTCAGTCGTGTCTGACTCTGTGCGACCCCATAGAGGGCAGCCCACCAGGCTCCCCCGTCCCTGGGATTCTCCAGGCAAGAACGCTGGAGTGGGTTGCCATTTCCTTCTCCAATGCATGAAAGTGAAAAGTGAAAGTGAAGTCGCTCAGTCATGTCCGACTCTAGCGACCCCATGGACTGGAGCCTACCAGGCTCCTCCGTCCATGGGATTTTCCAGGCAAGAGTACTGGAGTGGGGCGCCATTGCCTTCTCCACCCTGGCCCTAGAGCCTTGCTATTCAGAGTGTGGTCCATGGGCCAGTAGTGTCAGCATCACCTGGGACTTTGTTAGAAAGGCAGAACTTCCCTTCTCCACCCTGTACCCACCTCTACCCCTTGACCCACGGAATCTGTAATTTACCAAGATCCTCAGGTGATTCATACGGATCTTAAGGTCTGAGAAGTACTGCTTTAGAGACTCATAAGTGGAAGCTTCTGTGAGTAGATTTCAATTCATAGTAAGAAACTACCTCTCAAACACAGCTGCCAGAATTCAGTTAGACTGAAGGACCACTTACCAGAGACAACACTGCTACTTCTGAGTCCTCCCATGTCTGATTTTATTGTTGTTCTCCTCCTCAGATAGTTTCTTCAGGGTTTCCCAAGAATGACCTTCTTTATACATTCTGTTATACCATGAGATACGGTACAGCCGTCTATTCTGCTGTGTTCCCTGTGGTCTTCCCATTTTCTCCTCAAACCTGGAAGCTCATGACTGACGGATGAGTGCAAGCACAGGTTATCCAGATCTCATCTCTTTCTCGTTGTGCTGATAAGCCTAAACTTGGAAAGAGAGGCTGAATGGATCAAAGACTTGGGAGAGGCTAGACAAGGGAGTCCCATGTGAATGCCTACATAACCTCTAAATTCCCTTCTAACTTCTACACCCAGATTCTCCAGTACAAGGCAGACTGTTTGATGTTAGACACGTCTGCTGTGCTCACCTGTGCTGTCCTTGTTGAGAGCATTTAGAGATGCTTTAGAGAGAGAAATTAGGGACCGTTTCCTTATCCTGGTTCTCAGTCTAGTGATTTCATCCGACATTCTCTTTATTCTTACAGCCCAGGACTGGATATATACTCCCGGTCACTCCTAGGTTGTTTCCCATTTCCCAAGTTTCTTCTTTTGGAATCCTCGGTGCTGGTGCCAAGATTATGTTCACCATCTGCCCCTCTGCTTTTCACTGTTTTCAGAACCGGAAAGAATGCAAATCCCTCCTCCTTTCTATGCAAAACTCTAATAATTTACTTTCCAAGTGAGAGCCCTCCCCTGTCTGTCTGCATTCTTTCTCCCTTCCATCCTCTACCTCTGCTCACGGAATTGGCCTTTCCCTGCCCAACACCCTCATTTCCTTGTTACTGTACCTTCTCCCCTCCCCTCTTCAAGTGAGCCTGCCCATCACACCATTCCTACAAGGGCTGTGAGCCTTGTATTATCTGGAATCACATTTAGAGCTGGAATGTTCTCAAATAGCATCTAACCCAATACCCTTATTTCACAGAAGGGAGGAATAATGCCCAGAGAGGTTAGGTGCCCAGGGTCACACAGCTAAGAGTGGGAAGCTAAACAACACAGCTAAGTGTTGGTTGTGAATCACTGTCCAATGTGGCTCCTTCAGGGACTTTATAATATTTGATGTGAACTGTTTCATTTAACTTTACAAGGTAAGTGTGGAGATGTGCATGGTGGATGATCAGGGATGCAGGAAGTCACACAATATGGTTGATTGTCTTCTTTTAAAGAGAGATAGATCTAGCCTTAGCCAGAAGGATTCATTGTCTCATGACCATTTTTGGTCTGAAGCAACCTTAAATTCTTGGTTCATGACTACTAAGTACTGGCAGGCTTTTACTCCTTCAGGCACGTGTGTGTGTAGAAATGAGTTATTCTCTTTAAGCATTGTTGTGTCTTTATTTTCTTCCTCTGGAAGATGATTTTAATGTCCCTTATCATCCTACTTATAGGAGATACTGTGTTAACCACCTAGAGATGGTCTGGGTTAGATATTAGAGGAGAAGGATACGATTGGTCACAGTCAGGATGTGTTGGTTTATTTTTGGCTTTTCACCCAGCTGTGCCTCTGATTTTACTGAAAAGGAGAAGGTTCTAATACGTGTTTTTACTGCGCTGCAAGAGCCAGTGGAGGGAAAGGCAACCTGACTCAGTGGGCTGTTAGTAGCAGTGGTACTCATCTCGCTTCATAAATCACCCCTTTGGGCCCCTTAATCATTTGCAGTGTTGTTCAGCTCCCCGTGACCTGTCAGCATGCTCCCAGTCAAAGAAAGTGGCGGCTGTACTCCAGAGCCCGTCTAGTCTTCTCTCTGCAGGGAGCAGCTGCACTCAGAGGCTCCGTTGGGTACACGGCCTGGAATTGCCTGCACTTGAGGCCGCCTCTGCCTGTCATCCCAGGGCCTGTTTCATTTGCCCTCTACCGTCATGCCAGTCTCCACACTGTGAAAATGTCTCCCTCCCACAGAATGTCTGTGTCTGGATGAACCTCTGGCCCCACTTCCCAGTGCTCCAGAAAGCGGTGAACCGGATGTTTCCCACCCTGAAGCCCTCTTGATGTCCAGATGCCCCTTTGCCATGTTTTTCTGTCCCCATTAGCATTCTGTGCCCATCCCGGGTCATTGACATGTGTCCTGGGGTGTGGAATTGGGTGGGAAGCAACCTCATTTCCAGAGGAAATGAGGGCAGCCGGTGCGATTAGTATGGGAAAGAATTTGGGGTGTAGATTGGGTGCTTTCCGCTGAGTAGTCTGAGACTATTCTAAATCCTGTGAAGTTAATTTCCAGTAAGTTCTTCCTCCTTTCCTTGCTGCCACTTATAAATGGAGTTGCCTGCTTATCTGAGAGCTTATCACACACGTATTGGATGAAGGGAGAAATGAATGATGATTTTATTTTCTGGAGCCAAGACTCTGGGCTGGTGGGGTGCTGGGGCTGTAGGGAACAGATGTTGAGCACAGGGCTAACAGTTTCAGGCTTGAGTTTTCTATGAATGAACCTAGGGAACTATTTTACTGTTTTTAGGCAGTGGCTTCTTCATAAGATGAAATATCTGGTCAACATTTGTGATCCCAAACATTTCAAACACAAGAATTCCTGTAAATTTTTGTTGATAAAATATTTCAGAAGCTTTTGCACAGGGAAGGAAATCAACAAAATTCACCTACTGAATGAGAGAAGATATTTATGAACAATGTATTTGTAAGGGGTTGATATAATTCCTATAACTTCATATCAAAAAAGGAAACAACCCAATTAAAAAATGAGCAGAGGGCTTAAATAAATTTTTTTTGCAAAGAAAGCATACAGATGACCAATAGGCACATGTAAAGATGGGCAGCATCACTAATCGTTAGGGAAATGCAAATCAAGATCACAGTGAAATATCACCTCACACCTGTCAGAATGACTGTTATCGAAAAGGTAAGAAACCTTTGTGATGATAAGGATGTGGAGAAAAGGGAACCCTCATGCGAACCTCATGTTGGTGGGAATGTAAATTGGTACAGCCGTGGAAAACAATATGGGAATTCTTCAAAAAAAACTAAAAGTAGAACTATCATATGATTCAGCTATTACACTTTTGGATATTTATCTGAAGAAAATGAAAACACTAATTCAAGAAGATATATATATATACTGTCTTCATAGTAGCATTATTTATAATAACTGACATACAGAAGCAACCCAAGTGTCCATCAATGAATGGTTAAAGAAGATGTGGCATATAAAAGTACTCAGCCATAAAATATTACTGGACTATTACTCAGCCATAAAAAAGAATGAGATGTTTCCATTTGTGTCAACATAATGCTGACAAAAATCACTGCAGATGGTGATTGCAGCCATGAAATTAAAAGACGCTTACTCCTTGGAAGGAAAGTTATGACCAACCTAGATGGCATATTCAAAACCAGAGACATTACTTTACAAACAAAGGTCTGTCCAGTCAAGGCTATGGTTTTTCCAGTAGTCATGTATGGATGTGAGAGTTGGACTGTGAAGAAAGCTGAGCGCCGAAGAATTGATGCTTTTAAACTGTGGTGCTGGAGAAGACTCTTGAGAGTCCCTTGGACTGCAAGGAGATCCAACCAGTCCATTCTAAAGGAGATCGGCCCTGGGTGTTCTTTGGAAGGAATGATGCTAAAGCTGAAACTCCAATACTTTGGCCACCTCATGCGAAGAGTTGACTCATTGGAAAAACTCTGATGCTGGGAGGGATTGGGGGCAGGAGGAGAAGGGGACGACAGAGGATGAGATGGCTGGATGGCATCACTGACTCGATGGACGCAAGTTTGAGTGAACTCCAGGAGTTGGTGATGGACAGGGAGGCCTGGCGTGCTGTGATTCATGGGGTTGCAAAGAGTTGGACACGACTGAGCGACTGAACTGAACTGATGTGGACCTAGAGGGTATTATGCTAAGTGAAGTAAATCAGAGAAAGGCAAAAGCAGTATAGATTTCATTTATATGCAGAATCTAAAAAAAAAAACCAAAATAGAAACAGATTCATAGATACAGAGAATAATCTGGTGGTTGCCTAAGGGGGAAGGGTTTGGGGGAGATGGGTAAAATAGGTGAAGGAGATTAAGAGGTGAGGTACAAACTTCTAGCTATAAAATAAATATGTCACATTATGGATGTAATGTACAGCATAGAAACTGTGAAGTGAAATGAAGTGAAAGTCGCTCAGTCATGTCCAACTCTTTGCAACCCCATGGACTGCATACTCCATGGAAATCTCTAGGCCAGAATACTGGAGTGGGTAGCCTTCCCCTTCTCCAGGGGATCTTCCCAACCCAGGGATCGAACCCAGGTCTCCTACATTGCAGGCAGATTCTTTACCAGCTGAGCCACCAGGGAAGCCCAAGAATACTGGAGTGGGTAGCCTATCCCTTCTCCTCCAGTGGATCTTCCCAACCCAGGAATCGAACTGGAGTCTCCTGCGTTGCAGGCAGATTCTTTACCAACTGAGCTATGAGGGAAGCCCCCATAGGAACTATACTAAATAATGTTGGAATAACTCTGTATGGTGACAGATGGTAAATAGACTTGTCAAGGTAAACATTTTATAATGTATGACAATACGGAATCACTATGTTGTACACCTGAAACTAATATAAAATATTGCATGCCAATTACAATTCAATGAAAATGAAGAAAAAAATGACAATGTATACCAGCAGCCAGTGTAGCCATATTAAGAGGAGAGCTTCCCAGGTTACTCAGTGGTAAAGAATCAATCACCTGCCAATGCAGGAGATGTGGGTTCTGTCCCTGGGTTGAAAGATCCCCTGGAGGAGGAAATAGCAACCCACTCCAGTATTCTTGTCTGGAAAATCCCATGGACAGAGGAGCCTGGTGGGCTGTAGTCCATGGGGTCACAAAGGGTCAGCCATGACCGAGCGACTGAGCGCACGTGCATGCATGGAAAGTTGGGAGAGTTACCTTCTACCTTTCAAACTGAATTTCTAAATTACTCATGCCATTTGTGACTTTGGATCTCCTTGGGAAGAAAAGAAAGGGGAAGGAAGGATGATATCCTGAAAGATGATCCAAAGAAGAATGTATTAATCCCGAGGACTACTGTCTTAAACCAAAGTAGACAAAATTGCCTTAAGAGGACAAATTTCAAATTTCCCCTAACTTACATAGTAAGTAGGAATAAAGCCTTCACACCAAGATGAAAGATGCTTATAGAAAGAAGGAGAAATTACTTTTTTTGTTCACTTGTGTTTTAGTGTAAATTTTTGAGCCACTGCATAACTGATATGCTAAAAATCCTTGAACACAGATCTTGGTGCAAGTCTGTGACTATTTTTTTAGGATAATTTGCTGATGGGAGTACTGAGATCAAATGGTATGAGCAGGTTTTAGGACTGATAAGTATTTATAAATTGCTTTCCTAAAAAGTTGTACCAATTTAGATTCCCAGCAGTAGTATATACATATCTCTCTTATCATACCCTCACTAGAATTTCTTTCCTATCATATTCTCATTATAATCGACAATTATCATTTTGTAAAAATATTTGACAATTTGGTACATTAAAATCTCATTTAATTTGCCTTTTGATTAAGTGAGATTGAGCATCTATATGTATTTTTTTCTCTTATTGTATTTTTTTTCTATGAGTGTACTCCATTTCTTTACCATTTATCAGGGTGTAAGTAATGTTAGTACTAATTTGAAAAGATATTTGTAAAGTAAAAATACTTTTTAATGTAAAAAATATTTCAGAGATACAAAACGTGTAAAACACAACCTATGAACACCTGATGTCTACCACCCAGCGTCATTCCCTCCCAGCATAATAGCTGTCATTTTAATGCCTTTGATTTAGAAAACAGATAACTGTAAATAGCAGTGGTGCTTTCCTAAGAATCTATATTTTAATTGTTATAATAGCATCTACACTTAAAATATAGTGTTTTCATGCATGATCAAGATGCTTTGATTATTGTCTAAGGCAATTCTGGATACAAATAAAAATATGTAAAAGCTCTTGTTGTATGCTTCTATAGCCCAGAATAATGTTTTTGAGCAATGTGATCTGTATTGCCTCCTATAGTTAAAAAAAAAAAAAAAGCAGCAGCAGCCAACTTCTGGCCCTATCCCAGAGATGCTGAATGAGCATCTCTGAGGTCTGGCTCTGGATACAAATTCTGCCATTTAATCAGGTATCGCAAGAGGAATTTAAAACAAGCTTTAGATCTCCTGGTCTACAGAACTGAGTGAATACGTAAATCCTACATTTATGTTACAATGGCAATGAATATTCCTTTCTTTAAAAAGTAGCTCCTCTGCTTTCTTTTAAATAATGTGTACTTGATGGGGATTTTACTTATACTCAACTTTCAGTGATATGTCTTGCTAAAATAAGTTACATTGGGCTTGAGGTTGATAGATAGGAACTAAAGGTCTGTACCTAGTATTGCCCCAAATCCTCAGGTATTCTAGAATGTGGATTCAGCACCAGCTTTGGTCTTTGTCTTGCTCACATTTCTGAGGTTTCATAGGAGTGAACAGTACAAGGTACTGAGCCACACGGCAGTGTCAGGAGCTGCACGGATGCTCCTCAGCAGCCTTGTCCTTCAGCTTCTGGCTCCGTAGGCACAGGACCTAGAACTGAGGGAAGCTGGGTCGCCCGGAGAACAGAAGCTCATCTGCACGACCGGCCCGTCGATTTGTTACCTCTGTGCCATGAGTTGATTGAGAACAGCCTTGACCAATGGTGGAGGCTCTAAATTATTTCACTTAATGAAGTATGGATCAAGCAAAAGATAAAGTACTTACCAGCATGCTGTGGTGGAGAAGGCAATGGCACCCCACTCCAGTACTCTTGCCTGGAAAATCCCGTGGATGGAGGAGCCTGGTAGGCTGCAGTCCATGGGGTCGCTAGGAGTTGGACACGACTGAGTGACTTCACTTTCACTTTTCACTTTCGTGCATTGGAGAAGGAAATGGCAACTCACTCCAATGTTCTTGCCTGGAGAATCCCAGGGACGGGGGAGCCTGGTGGGCTGCCATCTCTGGGGTCGCACAGAGTCAGACACGACTGAAGTGACTTAGCAGCAGCAGCAGCACGCTGTGGAGTTTAAAAGAATGAAAGAAAGTCAGATCTTCTTACAGTCTTTATACCCATGGAATGGAACCTAGGTTTTGATAACTTGTTAATCAGTTAATTAACTTATGGGAGATTTATTTTACCTTTGTGGACAGTGTTATGTTTTCTCAGGCTTGGGAAATAACCACTGGCAGCTGTGTCCATTAATTTATTTGACATTAATTTATCACCCTCCTGTGTCCTGGTGCTATATTCTTGGGTATAAATATGTGTAAGATGTTTCCTGCGCTCAAGGAGGGCCTGGCCTAGTGGGAAATACATGACCTATCAGTGGTGAGGGATAGTAGAGGCTCACATGTGGCAGTGGCAGCCAAGTTGCTGGTGTAGTTCTGTGGGAGGGTATGGGAAGTGGGAGTTGACCTGCAAGACTTCCCTGTGAAGCAGGCTGAGTGGATATTTTAAGAATAAGCAGGAGTTCATCAAGCGGATGGTGGGGGGAGGGCATTCTGGGCATAAACATTAGCAAATGCAATTACATGGAAGTATAGAAAAATATGGCATGTTTGACTTGCATGTGGGAGAGTAACAGAAATGTCCTTGCGCAAGCAGAATTAAAGTGGACTTGCCATGAGAAGAAATGTGTTTGTTACAGTGTTTTCAGATGTTTATCTTCTACGGGTAAAATATACTTTAAATTGTCCATTTCAACCATTCTTAAACATACAGTTCTATGAAATCTGCGTACAGCATTTGTATTATGCAACCATCATCATTGTCCATCTCCAGATCTTTTCTTCTTCCAAAACTGAAACTCTGTACTCCTTAAATGCTAACTCCTCATTCTCCCCTTTCCCCCAGCCCCTGATGACCACCATTCTATTTTCTATCTCTGTGAATTTGACTACTCTTAGGTACCTCATACGGAGAAGGCAATGGCACCCCACTCCACTACTCTTGCCTGGAAAATCCCATGGGCGGAGGAGCCTGGTGGGCTGCAGTCCATGGGGTCGCTAAGAGTCGGACACGACTGAGCGACTTCACTTTCACTTTTCAGTTTCATGCATTGGAGAAGGAAATGGCAACCCACTCCAGTGTTCTTGCCTGGAGAATCCCAGGGACGGGGGAGCCTGGTGGGCTGCCCTCTATGGGGTCGCATAGAGTCGGACACGACTGAAGTGACTTAGCTTAGCTTAGGTACCTCATGTAAGTGGAATCGGGACTTTTCTGATAGCTCAGAGGATAAAGAACCTGCCTGCAATGCAGGAGACACAGGAGACGCAAGTTAGATCTCTGGGTCAGGAAGATGCCCTGGAGGAGGGCATGGCAACCCACTCCAGTATTCTTGCCTGGAATATCCCATGGACAGAGAAGCCTGGCAGGCTACAGTCCATAGGGTCGCAAAGAGTCACGGCTGAAGCGACTGAACATGCACACACGCAAGTGTGTTGTTAAACTTTCGAATGTTAAGTGCAAAATGATTTTATACAAACCATTTATAAGATGGTCCCTTTGGTTGAAGTGGTTACAGTTTTGCTGTAGAAAAGTGTTTGCACTCTTGAACCCAAGACTGTGGGCAGAATGTGATTAAAATGCCTAGTCACACTACTAGAATTCATTTTAAATTTTCTGTGGTCACTCGCAGGAAGCAAAGCCATAAGACTTACTCTAGAAAGGTGGTAAACACAGCTGATTGTAAGCCAGGGGCTGGGCCAAGCAAGAACATCACTATCCATGTTTGCAAACTAAATCTCCTCTCTTGGTCAAGTAGCACCTTGATTCATAACTGGAAGCATTGTGGGGACAGTAGGAAGGAGCTGGGCAAAGGAAATTTTATGGAGAAGAGTGAAAGGCTCAGCTTCTTATGTAGCTGATGAGAGTGCATCGCTAGATAAGTTGTAGACAAGGTAATCGAAGAACCAAAGATCCTTTTTAAAAAAATTCAGGATTCTTCAGGGAGCTAGACATTATCGTGGAAATGGATGTGTGTGTGTGTCTGTCTCTCTGTCTGTCTATACAGCCCCAAGCTTCCCCTGACTCCTAAGAAAGTGATTCTGTTATTAATACTTATTTCTGCAGTACAGCAGGGCTGGGCCAGTTTCATCATTACTCTGTTACAGATCTCCTGCTTCCCCTTCTTGGATGCCCTGTAGTTGGAATTGGAGACACACAAGATTAGGAGCTAGCCCTGGGAGTTGGGGACAAGGAAGCACTGGGGCCTCAGAGATAACCTGTTCTGTTAGCAGCTCTCTGACTTCCAGCCGACGTTCTTACTCGCATCCTGGTTGACTGTTTACTCCTGGCGCCTGCTGAACCTGGGCCCCTCCCTCTACCCTGCCTCCCCTTCACGGGCCTCACTGGTTGGCACAGCACACTAAGTTCCATGGCTACTATGCCCACACAGGGTCCGCAGGCTCTTGTTTATGAACCCAGACACTTGGTCTTTCTAGTCAGTGGTTAGTGTTCCAGGGCTTGTAATGTTTTGTTTCCTAAAAGGTCAGGTCCTGTCGGGCTTAATCTGTCCTTGCTGGTGGGGCTCTGACTAGCAAAGCAAATAGATCAGGTCAGCCTGGCTGCATTGGGGGAAGAGCCAGGCCTGTTGGCACAGACTTCAAAGCTGGCATGGGCTTTCTGGAAGGCTGGCCTGGGCCACAGACGGTGGCACCAGCAGTCCTGTTTGTTCTTCGGCCCCTGGCAAAACCTGGGCAGACTAGATTCCTACCCGGCAGAACACGGTGCTTCCTCTGGGCCTGCCTAGCCCTTGGAATAGTGCAGTCTGAGAAAGAGGAGAGCTTGTCCTTGTGAGCCTCTTCTCTGTGTTCTCCTGGCCGCTCCTATCATCTTCTCTCTTTAAAATCCATTTACTGTCCCCCCAGTGAGCATAATAACACGATTCTCCAAATGAAGTATACTTGCCATATAAATAAATGGTTTTATGATAAAGATTTGAACCTTTTCAGACACTTGCTTTCATTTCCCTGGTTTTCAACAGAAGTGCAACTTGAGTACCTGTTCTCTGGTTGGAAAGGGTTTGAGACATCCGAACACCAGACACGTGGAGTAGGTGCAGAGCGTGTCCAACCCAAGAGCCTTAGCAGTGCTCAGGTGGTGCATACTAGCAGCGATCGTGGGGCCTGGAAGCCCGTTTCCTGCCTCTTGGCCCTCTTCACTTTGAAGCGCTCCAGAGAGCATCCCATCAGCTGTCGTAAGGAGGACACCTGTGTTGTCACTGTCACTGAGATTCAAATGCAGTGGTTTGGTCATGCTTTTCCACGTTGTCACTGTGCCCACACACCAAAGAAGAGCCATCTGGAACTATGGCAGTGATCGAATCAGAGGCTGTTTTCCAGTTCCAAAGAGAATGTTTAGTTGCATTTTGAGTTCTTAAGATCAGGGTATTAAAGACATGGCCATGGTTGTTCAAGTACGAACTATGGAAATGGTTTAGATTTTAGATACACAGGCAAAGAGCTGCTGGGGCGTCTCTTGCTAGCCTGGTTTGGGGGCAGGGATATTGATTTTTTAAAAATCCCGAAGAGAATGAAACCAGTAGGACTATGGACCAAACAATAAAGCAACATAGTCATATTTTTCTGGAAATGGAAGCCATTTATGGGTCTGGTTCAGCCGGCAGTAATATGCTCTCTAGAACCAGGGCAGGGAAGTGACATCGTGCCTTGCAGAGATGGTGGTTTAGTTGCTAAGTTGTGTCTGACTCCTGCGACCCCACAGACTGTAACCTGCCAGGTTCCTCTGCCCATGGGATTTTCCAAGCACGAATACTGAAGTAGGTTGCCGTTTCCTTCTCCAGGGGAATCTTCCCAACCCAGGGATCGAAGCTGGGTCTCCTGCATTGCAGGCAGATTCTTTACGGACTGAGCTACCAGGCAACCCCTTAATATTCGCTGCTTTGATTTGTTGCTGGAAAGAGGGAAGAAGGAAGGATGTGGAGCTTGTGCGAGTGACATACTGGATGAGAGCAAAGACAATAAAGCAGGCAGAGACTGACGTGTCTGGGGCAGGTTTTGTCCACCTCCGGGTGTTTCCTGGACTCTTAAGCCCTTATCTCCCACCTGAGCTCATCAGAACACACCCCTCTGCACTCCTTCTACTGGCAGGAGCAGCTGTGATGTTAGTGATTTGTTTCCAAGGGAGGCACAGCTGAAAGATTGTGTTCATTGAAAGCCTGCGAGCAGAGGTAAATAAATGCAGGTGTGGCCAGGAAATGGCGCTGGTTCACCTCTCCCAGTGGGCACAAGGCCAAAGTCAGCAGACTTACAGAGTCTCGTGCTGGCTCTCCCACCCAGAGATAATTTCAGTTCATCTAGTGCTGCCCCTAAGCAGAATGCTGCAGTCGGGGGAACACCCTGCAGATTGTAGCCGCGCTTTGAGTTGCATGCCGATCACAGCTCTACCCTCCACCAGCTTACAGCCATTGACTTAGAGAGCAATTTGTAACATGACCAAGGCCATCTCATAAGTCAGACTCCAGTACAGATGGCACGTCTCCCTGTCCTTTACTGTATTATTCTTAATTGGCTCTGGGTTCCCAGACTCTGAAACAGAGTCTGAAGTTGATGTTTCCTTCTCTTTCTCCTATGTGTCTGAGGCTCTTCTTTCAGGATCCCTGGTAAAAAGGACAGCTGTTGACAGGATAGAGTGATTGGGAGGATAGGCGACATGACCACCAGACTGGGGAGTGATTTATGTTGCCATCACCTAGAAACTCAGATCAGCAGTAAACCGGAACCTGCCCTGATGACGTGAAGAAAAATACTTCACCTCAGTTAGCCAGGTCGTGTCCTTATCTCTAAGAAGCAGACAGCCAAGGGGCGTCAGCACTAGCTGTGCAACAGAAGAAGAGAATGAGCTGACGTTTCAGTGGAAGGGATCGAGGACAGGCAGGGTAGGAAGCTCTCATTTGAGTTCTTAAAATCAGAGTATTGAACAGCATGGCCAAGGAAAGGTTCTAGATTTCTTGTGAGATTTTCAAGGTAAGTTATGTTTTTATCTTGTTAGGGTGGATTAGATTCGTGTCTTTCAAAATACCAAGTAGAAATAGGTTTTGGATATATAGGCAAGGAGCTGGTACCTTATTAAGCTTAGGTGGTGGCATGGTGGGGAAGGGTCTTGAGTCTAAAAGGTCCCAGAGAAGAGAGCCTATGGGTTGGAGTAGACATTTTGGCCCTGGGTTCTGTATTATTATTTTTAAATCTCTAGTCCAAATGTTTGGGCAGGTAAGTTTGCTAGGTGATGACACCAAGATGAGGACCAGATGAAAATGGATAAATGCTTAGAATGAAGTTCAGTGAAGAAAATGTAGAGCTATATCACCATTCTGAATACCTGCACAAACTTAAGAAATGGCTGTGAATGAGAAATGTAAGAATATCTGGGGTTGAGGATGAAGGCCAGCATCCTTCAGCAGTGTAGTCTGTGGCTGAAGCAGGCCTGTTCAGAATTGCAGATAGAAGTTTAGAATATAGGGCTGTGATGTGATGACCTCCCTTGTAACCATCAGTAGTCAGATCCTTTTTAGAATACTGTCTAGAATATTTCAGACTAGTGGGCAGGTCTGGAGACTGACCTACAGATAAGGGAATTTGGGACTTGACCTTGTAGAGAATAACTTAGATTTCATAATGATCTTTAAGAATGTAAAAATCCTGATCTGAGGATGGATTCCAGCTCTTCTTAATCTTCGTTGAGGGTGGAAGAGTGTCTCAGCAGCATTTGGGTAGACTTGAGGAAAACTTGACTGACAGTGAAAGCCATTAAATGTCAGAATGATTTACGGGGGGAAGGTTCTGGATTTCTCATGAGATTCTCAGAGTAGGCTCTGTTTTCATCTTGATAGAATAGATCAGATCCATTCCCGTGGCCCAATGTGATAGCTGAGTGTGACACCAGTGACCATTCAGAGTCCCTGTTCCAACCCAAATATCGCCAAGCCCCTGCCTACAGACATCCACCTGCTTTTACATCCCCTGAGGTGCTTCATGTCCCCAGAATCAGCACCAGCTCCCTACACCCATCCGTGGCCCTCTTCTCCAGGTCACAGGCTCTCGGGGTCCATACAGATGCACTGCTCTAACCAGATTGCGCTTCTTTGTCTCTTCTCACTTGCAGTATGAGTTTAAAGCCAAGAACATCAAGAAGAAGAAGGTGAGCATTATGGTTTCAGTGGATGGAGTGAAAGTGATTCTGAAGAAGAAGAAAAAGGTAAGTGACTCTGAACCACAAACTCTGCTGAAGAGAGATGCAGGGTAGGTGGGCGTGGGGTAGCTTTTCTTCCTAGGCCACTCTCTGGGCAGATTCCTTCCCTTATCTGGTGAGGTGGTCTGCTCTAACCAGCAACAGCATTGAGAGGCTGCAGCTGGAGCAGAGAGAAGGCAAGGACCAAAGGCCTGGTCAGTTGACTGGCTTAGTCCTGGTGTCCCGTGAGTGACAGGTTCATCTGTCATCCCTGCATTCACCCCTTTCCCCAATCTGTTACCTTTACCTTTGAGGCTTGATCTTGGGAAATACTATAAATTCAAGTTCAGCAGGGTTCAGTGGGGGAGGAGGTGAGAGGAGCCTTCCTAAGCAGTTGTCCCATCCTAAGTAGCCCCTTAAGACCCAGCATAGCTACTGTTCAGGGTACAGGAAGGCTGGGGTGTGACCCTCGTGGGACGAAGGTATTGGTCCGTGTGACGGGCCATCCTCTGAGTTGGGGAGAGGCAAGCGAGTGAGTGTATGTTGTTTAAACACTGGGCTGTTTTGTGTCCATTTTATGTGCTATGGGAGAATGATATTCTGGGAAAGTCTAGATTCACATAATAGTCAGAGGGGAGAGTGTATGTGTTTCTGGAAAGAAATGGAAAAGGGCTTGGTTGATGGACAATGTGTGAGGAGAAGCACTTTCTTTTTCCTCTTTCTAGACTCTGCTGAGGCCTTTGTTTTATACTCATTGATGTAGCAGCATCCATACTAATGTATAGACATCTTGAGCTGCCTTTGGTTCCAAGCCTCTATTGCTCTCGGGGCTTCCTGGTTAGCTCAAATGGTAAAGAATCTGCCTGCAATGCAGGAAACCTGGGTTTGATCCCTGGGTTGGGAAGATCCCCTAGAGAAGGACATGGCAACTTACTCTTAATAACTTACTTATTCTTGCCTGGAGAATTCCATGGACAGAGGAGCCTGGCGGTCTACAGTCCATGGAGTTACAGAGTTGGACACGACTGAGCAAGTAACACTTTCACTTTTCTCTATTGCTCTTAATTCAAATGGGACTCAAGGCAGACCCTGAGTCTGGGGGTTATGGAAGGTAAACACAAATACTAATACAGAGTAGTAGGTACATAATACGTAGAGGTATTAAAAGATAAATACACGGAAGTAGGAAAGTCAGGGGGTAGATGTTCAAGTTGTAGTCGTCTTACCAATCCAAGGATTTAAATCTTCTCTGTCCTCCTCACAAAAGACATTCCCCAATGTATGACTGGACCTCTCCAGTGAGGAGGACTCTGCCACTTCTTAAGGCAGCCCATTTTTTTTCTCTGGACAGCTGGACATTTGCAAAGGTCTCCCACATATAAAACTCAAACTGGTTCTCTTATGCTTCCTAAATATCTCCAGGGGTGATTCTAGAAAGTGTTTTATGGCTGTGAGATTGGAAGTTTATAGGAAGAAAATAGAAGATGATATACTGTTTGTAAAGAATTAACTCCTTAAAAATTTACAAGTAATAGGGAATTTGTAATAGCTTATTAAATATCCCTGATTTTATAAACTTCCACTGTGGGAACATTCATACTAATGTATAGACATCTTGAGCTGCCTTTGGTTCCAAGCCTCAGTCCCCATCGTATTCTTACCCTGGGGATCTTTTCTGCCCCCTCCCTCTACCCCACATATGTGCACACAGCAGTTAGCCATGAGACAGTCTTTAGAATATTGTCCTCTCAGGGGTTCTTAAGAAGGATAGTTACTGGAATAAGTGAGGCCCATCAGGTCAGTGGGATCCCTGTGCCCCTGTTAAAGAAATTACAGATGATGACCAACGTGAATTGAAAAGCAAGAGAGATCGTCAGAGGAAAAATGGGCCAATGCACCCAAGCTCGTGATTCAGCCAGCCACAGGCTGAGCCCAGCTTGGCTTTCATCCTGTGTTGTCAGATAGCTTTTCTCTGCCCTTCACGTGAGGGGCAACTCATGGGTTGGTGCTCTCATGATAAAATGGTAGTCTTGATTTGTAGACACGCTCCAGGCTGCAAGATGCTTTCACACCCATTATCGTCCCATCTCCCCACAGTCCTTCATGAAAGTCACCTGGACATCTCACTTGGTCAGCATTCGTGGCACCTCATCCCTTCAGGGAACTCGCCACGCAGTTTCCTCACTAAACTGCTCCCTCACCAGCGGCCGATGTGTCAGCCTTTCGGAGTCTGAAACTCAGACTCATAGGATTTGAAATTATGGACCTTAGGACACTAACTCACACTGACAAAGCTCAAAAGAGGCTGCCGTATAAACCAGAAATCAGGTCCTTTGTTCAGTTTGAGACATTGTCCAGTGCTCCAGACCAGGCACTCATGCGAGCCTCCGGAGCACATTCTTCTGTCAGAGGCACGCGATGTGAGAAGACACGTCACTCGAGGGTTGCTCCGTGAGCACGGAAATGGAGCAAGTCAGCTGACTGCATGACAGGCGTGTTTCCTGGCCTCTGGCTCCACAGTAAGCCGGATGTTCAGAGTGGCCTTGTTGGGTACATGCTGCTCCCAGAGTCTGTGCAACAGACTGTCCAGGCTTTGCCTTCGCGACTCTGACTTCTGTGCTTCTGTGGCTGAGTGTCTTGGCATCTCCCCACCTCCACAGTGAGCACGCACTCCTGCCTCAGGTAATCTCTGTTTACCTGCAGCTATGGTGCATTTCTGGGCCTGCTGTCCTGGGGCCTGTTCTGTGCCTTTCGGTAACTTAGTATACGTGTGAGCTGATTCGTATGGGCTGACTTCGTGGTTCTACCCTTAGAGGACAATCTCGTTTCCCACCTCACCTGTCCCTTGTATATCATGGACCAAACGCGGTGCCATGCTTATCCTGCATGTGAAGAAACAGAGGCTCGAGAGTCTAAGCTTTTTGCCCGAGATGACACGCCGTGCAAGGACAGCTGTGTGAGGCAGAGTCGCCTGGCAGAAAAGCCAGCCTCCTTCCACTGAGTACATGAAAACCGAGCTGGAGAAGTGTCTTGGAGTCCCGGGACCCCATGACTCACTTTGAAACTCTCTCCCCAGTAACCTCTAGTGTGGGCTCCCCCTCCAGCGGCCCAGAACAGGTCTTTCCTCAACGTGATTCTTCTGCTGCCAGGCCTGGGAAAGGGGGGGCCCCTCCCATCTCGTTCTCTCCACCCCCGCCCGGCGTGGTTGTCATTTGGATAAGGCCTTTAATCACAGGGTTCATTTTACACTGGTTCTGACAGATGAATGCACATTAATAGCAATCAGCCTTTTTTGCCATCTTATTCCCATGTGACTGTCCTCTGGTATGTGAGTATGCCGACACCGTGTGTGTGTGTGTGTGTGTTTCTCTGTCTCTGTTTGTAGAATAGAGAGGGGCGTGTGTAGACATGCCGTGCTTCTCTCCAAGGAATGGAACAGTCAGCACATTTCGGTGCTCAGGACTGGAGCTCTTGCCAGGTAGCTGTAAGTGTGGAAAGAGTCGTGGCTGATATTCAGCCGTAGGCACCACATGGTGTAGCCTCACTGTGCTTGTGCTATTAACTAGTCAATAAAAATGTCGAAATGGTCCCCTCCTCCTACTAAGAACATGTTGCTTTTTACTAGGTCAGTGTAGCACGTTGGAAGGAGCCCTCAGCTGAGAGGAGACCTAGGTTCTAGTCCCAACTCTTACCTTCCTGGCTGGGTGGTTCTAAGCAAGTCATTTTAAATGAGCTGGATTAGGCGATCACTTTAACCTTGTCAGCTCAGTTACTCTGTACCAACTCTGGAATGATGCATTTAGGGGCTTGCATGTGTGTATATACATCACCTGTGCTTCTTCAGGCTTTGAGAACCTTTTGTGCTACAAAGAAAGCAGATCCCAGACACCAAATAGGTTTGTGTAGAAAGTTTCTGTCTCCTGAACTTCCAGGGCAGGATGGGAACCTCAGAGGTCAAGAACTTCCCCAGGCAGCCTCCAAGCCGCTGCTCTGTTCACAGCCTGTCCAAGACTGTGGAATGATGGTATGGCTCCCGGCTGGGGGAGAAGAGTGTTCACCGGGACTCCCTGCTCTACAGAGAGTGTTTAAGGTCAGGGGCCATCTCTGTGAGCTCAGCACTTACTTGGACGCCTGGTACGTGCAGCGTGTTTCTGGCGATCGTGGCAGTTGGCTAGTTGGGTGAGTGAGTATGATTTGTGTATGAGGGTGTCATTAAATCGGGAAGAATTAAGTACTTAGCAATTGGATCAAATGAAGTCTTATTCGCTACTCTTGGCTGTCACATTCTTCTCCCTCTTTTTCATTCGATCAGTCTTCCCATTTGAAAAAACATGGATAAGAGCCTTCCTAAGCACAGAGAGGCCTCAGTGGAAATTGCTAGTTTCGTTATATTATGAGCAGGACTTCTTCAATGACTGATCATCAGGTGCTTTATTCTAATACAGGCAGTAGCCAAATATATTGGGATCATCTCTTATTGTGATGTGAAGAAAAACGAAAACATCTTTTTGGTTACATTAATGTGCCTAAAATGCTGTTGTCTTTAACTGGCACCAACAGATAATGAGACTCAAATTCTCTTATGAGTCTTAGGTTGTATTTGTGGTATAAACCCAGCTACAAAGATAATTGGCTTTGCTTTGTTGTTTCTCAGGTCAGTACATTATCTTCAACTCCCAGCAAGGCCCAAATAATGATCTTTTCTGTGTATGTGATAATGATTATTTATTATTGCACTGGCATCACCCTATGGCACCATTAGCTAGGGAGTGGACTTCTGAATAGGAAGATTAGTCTTGAACTTCATCCGAAGGATTATTCTACAAAAGAACTAAAGGGCCTCTGTTTCCTGTGTGTTTTTTTTTTTTTATACACACCAATAAGTGTATTGGAATCCCCTAAAGCATTGTTTTAGAAAGGCTCTGCTGTTCTCATTAACAGATATTTATTGTGCCTAAAGGAACTGGGTAGGATACACCGGGGTATTAGATATGGACCCTTTCCAGCAAAATTAGCTATAGGCACGCATTGGTCTATTACAGCTCCTATAGCATTGCATTTTAGTTATTTGTGTCTTTCCCCCATAGGCTCTGAGCCATTAAGGGCAAGGACCGTGTGTTCTCTCTGGTTCTATTTTATCTGTTTGGGAAGGCAGAAGACCAGTGGGAGCCATCTGATTGTTATTACATACTAAGATGATAACAAGTGCATCTAGCAATAATAGCTAACCCTGAAATGTAGCCCTTGCCACTTGTTAGGCTTTGTGTGATGCAGTGTATACTTACCAGGTCTGCACAGCCATCCTGTGAGCTAGGTACCACGTTTAGGTTTGGTTTGCAAAAGAAGATTGAGTGACTTGCCCAAGACCTCAAGTCCCATCAGTGGTGAAGTTGGGGTTTCAACCAGGTCTGTCTTGTTCAGATGCCAAGTGGGTTCTTCCTGCCATCATGTTGCTATGTGTGAACTAATCTCCTGAGACTCCTTTAGAGAAAAACTGCTCTATAGGAGATGCCTAATTAATTAATCCAGTGTCTTTGACTTCTAACCTGTACCCTGTCACTGGGATGTCACATCGCAAGGAAACTAGTTTCCAGCTTCAATAGTACTGTTCGTTCCTATGAAAACACACAGCTTAGAACTATAGATCCAGAATTTGGGAGAATGATCTTTAGAAGTGCTCTAGTCTGATCCCCCAACAGAGGACAGGAGAAGTCCAGAAATGGTCCTAAGGTCACCCGGGCAGTCACAGAGCCGGGACTAAACCGAATCCAGTCTTCTTTCTACCATGTTTTTTGATAGTTTTAACACAGGCATGTTAGGAATTTTGTGCATCGTGTGAGAGCTTCTTAGTGCCTCAGTTTTGAATTGTGTTTTTTATATCTGTATGGGTTATATCTTAAGATGGGTGGTAGCTGTGTTTTCAGACTAATCCCATTCTGTCTGGAGGTGTGGGGAACTTGCCAAGCTGAGTTACTTTGGCCTTGGCAAGGTGGTTGTTTTTTATTTTTTTTATTTTAATTGTTTAAGAAGTCACCATTGCTTTCAAGAACATTAATAAGGGTGACAGATTTTGTGGTGTGCTTTCTGATAATTTCCAGTAGGGATAGGAAATAAATGGAAGTACAGAGTTTTCCTCCACCTCTGGGTTCCTAGGGAAGGCCTCCAAAGATGCCATATCCGTTTCTGGGTTCCATATCCTTGACTCTGTTTTCTGTTCTTGGCACTGTTCCAGGCAGACTACCTCTGAACCAGGCTTCACTCCCTGCCAGGGAATTTTGGAATTTCAGAATAGCTGTAACTTTTCATGGAGGACTGGATATTTACACTCATTAGATAAAGGAAAGAAAAGAATCTGTAGTTAAGGATGTGCTTGCCTCATTCAGTGGTCTTATAAAAGCATGCACCGCAAGCCCATTACCCTGTCTCTCTGTTGAAAGTGAAACGCTTCCTGACACTGGAGCGTGAAAACCTTTGGTTCCGTCACGTGGAGTAGCAAAGAGATGTGGAGTCTGGAGGTAGACAAGTTGGGCTTTAATTGCCGCTGGACTAGGTGGTCTTGCGGGGGAGTAAGTTATCTTCCTGAGCCTCATTGTTTGTCTTGAAAGTTGAGGTCAATTTTGATAGTATAAGGGAAGCAGTATATAAAGTTCTTAAATGGAAGAAAATACTTTTCTTCCGTATCAACTGGGAAATTTCCAGTAAGAATGAAAAAATGAAGCAGCTAAATATGACTTTCCTGTATCTTTCCTGTTTTACTTTCTCACTTTGTGTTATTCTAGGTCCTCCAACAATTAAATGCCAAGACAGGATTAAATGCCCGTGGGAGAAAGTGTGGAGGCAAGGCTGGCATAGCTGTCAGACTTCATTGTGGCTCTGACTCCACCTGAAGGAGAGCGGAAGGAAGGAAGGAAGACAGGCTGGGTGAAAGTCTCTTTGGCTCCAGTGTGGTCCGAGGAAGGTTTCGCAGGGCTGCCAGAGGGTTCTGATCGTCTGTCAGGGGGATCCCTGTGTCTCTGAGGATGGGCCTGCTCAGAATCCCCGCACATTGATCATTGTCTGGGAGTGGGGCCCCTGCGTGTACGTAATGATGGATTTCGAATGCCGCATCTGGGGGCCCTGGGTTAGTTACACTTCCTGTAATTGGAGCTCTGCAGGGCACATTTATGTGACAGAATCTTCCTTTCTCTAGAAAATTTTTATTAGCCAGTATGTGAAGCAGACCCTTCCTTCAAGTTAAGCTGCTCTCTCTATCTCATGACTTTTTAATTACCTTGGAGTGTGGAATACATTTTTTAAAAAAAGAAGAAAAAAAGTAGGGAAGGGGAGACTGCTGGGGTGGGGAAAGGCGTAGAGAGGGATGGGCTAATAAATTAAATCAGAGTTCTCTTAAAAGGCTCAGCGGTGCCGCAGTGTCCTTTGTAGGTACAGAGAGGACAAAGAGTAGGAGAGAGGAGTTATACCCCAGTTCTGAATGTGTGGCAAAACGCTGGGCAGCTGCCCCTGGCGTATCAGTATGCTCCGCTCGATATGCTCTGCCCACTCGCATTTTTATCCCTGTTCCTTTGTATTTATGGAGCTAGTGAGGAGGCAGATCTTGTCCCCTGGGCCTTGCTCAGTGGCCTCAGCGATGTTACTGCTCGCGCTCCCAGGGGTACCAGTAAGGCCCTCCAGAGCCTGGACTTCAGGTTGAAGGAGCCTGAAGAGCAGCCTTGCTCAGTCCTGCTGGTCCTCCCGGGGCTGTTTGCAGGGTGCTTTTCCTTCCAAAGTATTCGGAGGTGCCGCGGGCTCTAGAGCAGCGTCCCCCGCCTTCCCCCTTCCTCTTGTCTTCCATCCTCCACCTCCTTTTCCACTCCCATTTCAACGTGAAATGTCTTCATTTCCTGGCATATTTTGGAGACCACAGCTCATTGGGGACAGAGAGTAGCAAAACTGAAAATTTCCTCCCAAAGCTACCAGAACTCAAAGCCCTTAATTCCAAGCACTAAAAAAGAAGTGGTTTCAGGTATAATTTGGAGCTCTGAGTTTTCTGAGGACAGTTAAACTGAATTTGGCTCCAGTTATTATTCAATAATATATCTCTCTTCCACAGTTGAAGCCAAATTTGATTTATAATCCCATAAAGGTAGGTCATTAGCTTTTCTTTCTCTCTTTAAAAACATTTTTTTCCTGAAAATTTTTTCCTTAGAAGACTATTATAAAAGTGAGGGAGAAGGTTGATCTCTTTGTGTTTTTTTTTTTTTTCTCTGTAGAGTTTGGAAAATGGAGGAGATGTTTAAAGCAAGTTCAGAGCAAAAAGAAGAATCAATCCCTCTGATTTAAGCTATTCAGATAATACATTGAGTCTGAATTGTACCAGAGCACCCTTACTGGTCAAAAACTCAGGAGAACTTGAGTCTAGTCTTGAGTGGCTATTAACTATGGGGACACCTTGCTCAAGAAACTGCACTGCTCTGGGTCTTATTTGAAAGATGATAGAATAGGAAGGATATACGATGTGTGGGGAGGAGTATAGAGCCTTTAGTTCTCAAGGTGTTGGAACATCATCCAGACATTGAGGAGACTGGGTTAAAATGCTCCAACCCATATTTGCCTCAGGTTCTTTGAATAACTGAAACATTGTTGAGTCCTGTCTACGCTCCAAACCCTTTGAGTTATTTTGATAATTTCCTTATCCCTTCATAGATTGAATGTATTCATGCAAGGATTACTGTAGTCGTTCAGTTGCTCAGTCGTGTCTGACTCTTTGCGACCTCATGACACTGCAGCATGCCGGGCTTCCCTGTCCTTCACCATCTCCCGGAGCTAGCTCAAACTCATGTTTACTGAGTCAGTGATGCCATCCAACCATCTCATCCTCTGTGGTCCCCTTCCCAAGGATTACTACAAGTAATGCAAGGATTATTACAAGACCTTTAAGGGGAAATATAATGGGATTTTATGACTTTTACTTAAGTGGATTTTAATGGAATTTTCAGAAAAAGAAAATTAGTAAGTGAAAAGATGTTTGTTTATTTTTTGGCCAGGATTTTCTATACGGATACTTATATCACTTTAAAAAGGAAAGTATTTTCTGCCTGCTGTGGCCCCTTCTGATATTCCTCAATAAAATAACATAAAGTTCCCTGGGAGTCGGGAGTCCTGGGAGTCCTTCTCTTCAGAACTTTCAGAGAAAGAAAAATATTTATTCTGTATTATTTGCCTCATTATTCTTTCCTTTTGATGAAAGGGTTAGTTGCATTCCTTAGACTTGCAAGGAAGAGTTTTGCCCAGATCACCTTCAGCAGAGGCTTATAGCAGGCTAGGAGGAAATGTGGGCGGGCACACGATGCTTCCTCTTCCTCAGGGGTGCAGTCCTGAGAGGAAAGATATACACCCACCATTACTGGGGGCTCGTCTAGGCTCCATCTAGGACCTGATAGTCTCCAAGGAGAGGGTTTGATTGGGTGGAACTGGGTCTTCTCAGGCTTCCCAGGTGGCATTAGTGGTAAAGAAACCAATGCAGGAGATGCAAGAGACACAGGTTTGATCTCTGGGTCGGGAAGATTCTCCTAGAGGAGGGCATGGCAACCCACTCCAGTATTCTTGCCTGGAGAATCCTTTGACAGGATCCTGGCGAGCTGCAGTCCATGGCATAGTAAAGAGTCGGAAACAGCTGAAGAGACTTTGCGTGCACACACGAGTCTTCTCGTCACGGAGCTCAAGGGCTGGGCAGGTCTGGCCAGCCCCTCTGTGACACTTGGCCTTGCTCGTGTGCAGGCAGCTGCTGATTCTGAGCCCCATCAATCATGGCTGGTTAGCAAGGCTGGTTCATCAGTTGCATACAGCGTAAGCCAAGTCACCTACACTCGAAAGAACCCTCTTTGAGGTTACTTTCCTCTGAGAGGGGCAGGGGTGTGGCAGCGCCTCGGACCTTTATGGGCTTTTTGGTGCATTCAGTTATTAACTCTTCTATTAACTTTGAAAAATGACAACAGAATAGCAAGGACTGTAGTGAGCAGACTTTCCTAATAGTGAGCACACTGAAGCTGGATTCCCTCAGGAGCAGAGCAACCTCACTTGTTAGCCCGCCCAGTATTCAGTTCACAGAGGCTGTTTGTTGAGCAACGCCAGGAAGGGGTCCTGGCCAGGGACAGTGTAATGGGATCCCCATCAGCTGGCTGTCTTTAGAATGTCAAGAGACCCTCCTGTGCCAAGCCCAAGACTCCAGAGGAAGTATGCTGAGATTCTCCTATTAGGGATTTCACTTTATGCCTTTTCTTTGGTGTCGAAGAATGGCTGTCAACCCTAGGGTCACATCACAATCACCTGAAATGTTTGTTAAAGCTGAAGATTACTGGCCTCAAGCTTACACCCATTGTCGTAGGAATGACTCCAAAGAGTTGGAGCCCTGGCATCTGGAGTTTTGTAAAAACATACAAACCAGACTTCCACTTTTCAGATGGGTGCATTTTTCTCTATTCTTCCTGCAAAAATACAGCTGAAAACTCTGACCATTATCTGTAAAACAAACGTAAGATTCCGAAAGGTGGAGAAAAGGCAGCCTGGCTGGGGACGCAAGGAAGGAAACAGTTGTGAGTTCCCTGAGGTTAGTTTTCATCTCGTATATCCCAGACTCAGAGTCAAAAGAAGCCTGCTACCCAGATATGACACTGGGAACAGCAAAACCTGCTTTCTCTCAAACCCACGGAGGAGGGAAGGGGAGGCATAGCAAGGCAGAAAACTTCCAGCTGGAAAACACAGAAAAGCTCCCCCCACCCCTGGCCAGCAGACTGTGAATGGCAACCTAGCCTCTCCTCTTGCCAGGAGTAACAAGGGGACTCCAGACTCCCCCGCTGGGAAGAATGTGGGACTTCAGCCCTGCGAGCTGGTAATGAGCCCCCTCCCCATGTTCTCTTCCCTGGAGAGCTGAGAGTGTTCCTCCCAGGTGTTCTGCACGCACTGCCCCGACAAAGGCCGGTGAAGGTGGAGCAGAATTCTCTGTCCCTGCACTGCAGGTGCGCCTGAGGGCTTGAGGTGGCTGCTTCCCCCGACGTGGCGGGGTGCCACTGACTTCATCAAGCCTCTGGGGTCCCAGTATTGCCCTAGAGTCCTCTCCCCCCTACCATCCTCTGTCCCCGTCCCTGTCCGCTTCCCCAGCTGCTTAGGGGTCCATCTTCATTGTGTTCACAGTAGGTTAGGTTCACAGCCAGGTGAATATACTATTTTGGGTGACTATAAATGTACTAATTAGCTTGCCAGGCTTGCGTTCAGCCTTTTCCTCTGCTCCTGAAGGGAGGGAGGCTGGGGTCCACATTGCACATGGATTTGACAGCATCATTCAGTCTCTGTGGCAGGTCTTCTCTTGTTCTCCCTGCTTCTCCTGCACAAAAGTATGATTTAGACTGTGGTCCCCTGAGACCCTTTGGCTCCTGCCTACTCTCTGCACCCTTGAGAGACACTCTCCTAAAGTGCTTGAAGGAGACACATCTGACCCGATACTTGACATTTTCCACTTGTCCATTTGGAGCAATCCACTCCAGGCCTCTTAGAGGGAACAAGGCCAGGAACAAATGCATGTGTTTGCATAAGCATTAGTAGCTCAGTGTGTGCCCTGGTTCTGTAGCTGAGGACAAGCCTAACTTATTCATTTACAGCTTCTTTTATTGCAGAAAAAGGAGTGGACGTGGGATGAGAGCAAGATGCTGGTGATGCAGGACCCTATCTACAGGTAAGAGCCCAGTCTCCAGGGTCCACCGGTCATCTCTTGGAGCCATCTGTCGGCGTGGTATGTCCAGACAAATAAAAATAAATTTCTCCTTCCCCGTCCTGAGACTTGTTGTTTCTGTAAATGTAAGTACAAGAAGCAAATCTGCCATATCTTTTAGAGAGGAAAATTCTTCTCATAATTGCGCTAGGGGAACTATGAAGGGTTTCCGCTTGACGTTTAATCCAACTCTTTTAGTTGTAACTTGAGACCTTTTCATTTTGTATCAGTTATATTTTAACGGAACTTTCGTGATTGTACGTATGTTGATCAAAATGAGAGAAGTGGATTTTTCCATTACCCTATGCTTATAATTTCCCACAGATAATCTGCTCTGCCTTTCTACCCCTTCAGCAACTGAGCATGGATGAGGGGGCTGTGTTCATTTGGGGCAGCCGAAAGTCACAAATAGAGTTTTGTGACATAGAAATTGCTTTCACGGTGAGGCCGGTGCTCCTACAGAGATTAGATGACTGCCATCCATGTGTGCTCCGGCCAGAGGGGTGCCTGATGGGGATGCATTCACACAGCCGGGGCCTGCTGGGACCCACGCCGACTCTCGGTTCACCTGTGTCATTGTTCTGTCCCGGGTCTCTGCTGACCGAGCCCTATCCCCCTCTTCCTCCTTCCTGTTTTTTTTCCACTGGGGAAAGGGTATTAGCTATTCCTTTGGGATATGGGAGTTCTAGATTAAAGTTCTGATTTTATCTCCTCTCAAATTACTTGCCTTGGTTGACAAAATGGATTAAGGTTGGAACTCACCTGAGAAGTCTGCATTTATGGTGGCCTTGCCATCTAGATTAAAGAGTAGATAACTGAAATGGAGTTTCCATTCATTCAAACAAATATACGCATTTAGAACACTTATCCTGGGTACTGTGCTAGGTAATTTAGTAGATGACTAAAACAAGTCCCTTGTTCTTAGGAAGTTTTAGTGAAGTAGGGAAGTGGAATCCTGAGCAAATCCTTGTAGTACAAGACAGTGTGTCTGACAAAATGAATTTCATTCTCTGTGTTTCTTTTGTACTTGTGTTTGTTGAAATAATTGTTATGTGTTACTGCCACTTAAAAATGTATCTTTTACCACTAGACTATGAAGCTCTTATCAGTGAAGAGCTGTGTTCAACTCACTTTCGTATTTCTAGCACCAAGCCTGTGTCTGTTCTCTATGAGGCATTTAGTAAATGTGTGATGGGTAGATGGATAAGTGTATTGAATTAATAATCCAAAAATGAACTTAAGTGTTATGGTGATTCACAGGAGGGAATGATCCCTTTCTACTTAAGTGATAAGGAAAGGCTTCAAGAAACAAGTTGCGTCAGAATGGGGCTTGAAGGATGTGAATGGACAAAGCTTGTCATTTGCACCTTGTGAAAGGAAGAGTTTCTTGGGTTTTACTTTTTACAGTGGCATTATATACACATAAACGTGACCTCTGTATGGGTGCTGGGCATGAACTTTGCCTTGCCTTTTCCTGGTTTGAAAGAAGAAACTTTCCCCAAAGTTTCATATCCCCAATAAACTGTTGTTTTTATTTATTCTTATAGCAGCTTTATTGAGGTATAATTGACATACAGACATTGAGCATATTTAACATGAATTGTTGGGTAAATTCTGACATATTACATTTGACTTCTAGAGCTGTCACCTCAGCCAAGACACTAAGCATATGTCCCCCCAAATTCTCCTTGTGCCACGTTGTATCCTTCCCCTCTCATCCTTCCTGCCCCGTCTCCCTCCCTCCTTCCCCAAAGTCCCCAGGCAGCTACTCATCTCCCTTCTGTTATTGGAAATGAGTTTGTGCTCTCTTGAGTTTTGTATAAATAGAATAAAAAGTACATAGTACACAGTGGTACGTGTACCCCTGCTTTCTCTTGGTCTGGCTTCTTCCTTTTAGCATAATTATTTTAAGGTAATTCCTTGCCGCGGCATGTATCTGTAGCTTATCCCTTTTTATTAGTTGTTTCCCACTGTATGGGCTTCCCAGGTGGCGCTAATGGTAAAGAGTCCACCTGCCAGTGCAGGAGACACGAGAGATGCAGGTTTGATTCCTGGGTCGGGAAGATCACCCAGAGTAGGAAATGGTAACCCACTCTAGTATCTTTGCCTGAAAAATTCCACGGACAGAGGAGCCTGGGCAGCTGCAGTCCACGAGGCCACAAAGAGTTGGACACGACTGAGCACACTGAGCGCTTCCCACTGTATCACACAGGTTACTTAGCCATTCACATTTAATGGGCATTTCGGTGATTTCCAGTTTTTGACTGTTACTGTGAAAACTTCTACAACTGTTGATATACAGTCTTTCTGTAGATATATGTTTTTATCTTTCTTGGGTGCATACTCAGGAGTAGAATGATTATTTGTTAGGTGTATGCTGAGCTTCTTTTTAAAGTGAATTTTATGTGGTTATCTCTTTGGTTGGTGAATCTCAGAGTGACTTTTAAGATATGTCTCTTTATTTTTTGGCTGCACCATTCTTTATTTATTTACTGGCCGTGTTGTGGGCGCATGCAGGATCTTAGTTGCTGCTGCTGCTGCTCCTGCTGCTAAGTTGCTTCAGATGTGTCTGACCCTGTGCGACCCCATAGATGGTAGCCCACCAGGCTCTCCCATCCCTGGGATTCTCCAGGCAAGAACACTAGAGTGGGTTGCCATTTCCTTCTCCAGTGCATGAAAGTGAAAAGTGAAAGTGAAGTTGCTCAGTCGTGTCCGACTTTTCGCGACCCCATGGACTGTAGCCTACCAGGCTCCTCTGTCCATGGGATTTTCCAGGCAAGAGTACTGGAGTGGGTCTCCATTTCCTTCTCCAGGATGTTAGTTCCCCTACCAGAAATAGAACCTGCGACCCCCACAGTGGAAGCATAGAGTCTTAACCACTGCACCGCCAGAGAAGTCCCTGTTGAACTTTTTATGAAACAGCCAAACTTATTTCTAAAGCGATTGTACCACTAGTTCCTTCACATCTCTGCCCGCATCTAGTATCATCGGTTGGTTTAGCCCTGCATATTGGCGTAATGTAGTGTCTCATTGTGGTTTTAATTTGCATTTTCCTAGTGAGCAACAATGTTGAGCATCTTTTCATCACATGTGCCATTTGTATATCTTTTGTGAAGCATCTGTTCCAGTCTTTTAGCCCATTTTTAATTTAGGTATTTTGCTTTCTTTTTAATGAATTTTGAGGGTTCCTGATAAGTTTTGGATACATGTCCTTTATCGGATATATGATTTGCAAATATTTTATTCAGGTCTGGGTTGTATTTATGTCAGTAGTGCCTTTTGAAGAAGTTCATATTATATCATTTGTGCTTTTTGATGTCATTTGTAAAAAATCTTTGCTAACTCAAGGTCACAAAGATTTTCCTCTGTGTTCTCTTCTGGAAGCATTATAATTTTAGACTTTATGTTTAGGTATATGATCTATTTTGAATCAATTTTTAAGTGATGTGAAGAATATATCAAAAGTAATTTGGGGGCGGTTTTGTTTTGTTTTTGCTCTGCAAATGAATGTCCAGTTGTTCCAGGCTCATTTGTTTAAGAGATTGTTCTTTCTCCACTGAAGTACCTTTGTTGAAAATCAGTTATCCGTATCTGTGTGGTTTATTTCAGAACTCTTTAATCTGTTCCATTTATCTAAGTGCCTGTCTTGATACCAGTACCAAAGTGTCTTGATTGCTGTAGCTTAACAATCACTGAACTCAGATAGTCTTAGTCTTCCAACTTTGTTCTTTTTCAAAGATTTCTTCCCAATTAGTATTAGTATGGTATATCTTTTTCCATTCATTTTTTAAGAAGACAAATGGGTTTTGGTGGGGAGTAGAAGACATCAAAGAAATCTTAAAGTGAATTTTTCTTTGACCAACCCCCACCTTAAAAAAAAAAAAAAAAAAACAACGCTCCATACAGCAGACTTTTTGGTTGTAGATGTCTTGTGGATATCCTGCTGATGTATCAAAATTTAGCACCCTATGTTTATGAACAAAAGAATGAAGTTTTCTTAATGCTATTCCAGTTTTCTAGTTATTTTTCCCCCTCCTATGTTTTTTTCCCTCATGTATTAAATTATGTTTTCATCTCTGTACATGTGTGTATATATCTATGTGCTGTGGGTAGATGAAAGAGGACATTTTTCTAAACTGTGTGTGTCCCTTTTTGTCATCAATAAGAACATTTATTATCATGATAATATATAGTAACATTTACAAATGAGCTTTTTCTTGGGTATAATTATTTTCCTGCCCTTAAGGCACCACTCTGGTTGGATTCAGTAGCATTGTTGAGGAATACACAATTGCTATGCGTTTGATTACCATAGCATTCACGTTATGAAAACTCCTTTATGGTAAAAATGTACTCTTCCTAGTTAAAAGAAATGACTTTGCGGTAATGAAAAGTAATAATGAAGTAATGGAGTTTTTGTTTTTTATTCAGTCAGAGTTTCAGATTAAATCTTTCGCATCTCTCACGTAGAATAATAGAATCATTTTTTAAATTGTGATGAAATATATATATGTGTGTGTCTATATGTGTGTGTATATATATATAAACATAAAGTTTGCCATTCTGTCCACTTTTAGGTATACAAACAAGTGGCCTTCACTACACTGACTGTGCTGTGCAATCAGCTATCTGCTTCCAAGATATTTTCATAACTCTAAACTTTGCACCCATTAGTTACAAACTCCCTATTCCCTACTCCCTCTCCTTGAACCCCATGTAACTTTTACAGTCATGAGCTTTAAGAGGTTAAAGTACTGTGGTGAACATCTGGTTCATTTCCCCTCCATTCCAGGATGCCTCTATTTCTCTAAAGTATTTGTTATTACGGCATTCTTCATTCAGTGAAGGCAAATGTCTTTGTTTATGTAACTTTTGTCCATTTTTCCTAGCTCTCTTCTCTGGAGCCACGCATATATTGATTGTATTTCCCTAAAGTTTCTGAAGCCATTCTTCATTACATTTTTTCCAGACTTCCTAATTTCAAAACATCATATTTCTTCATAAAATATGTTAGAATTTAATATAATGTTCCAGATGCTATCTTAGTATAAATTTAGAGACACAGTTTTATCCTCATGATATAGAGTTTTGCATTTGTTTTTTAAGAATTAGATCATAATATGTTTTATTCATGTGTTAAACAAACTGTGTTAAGTCATACATTGTGGTGGATTTAATTGTTCAGAATCCTTAGGATATTCACAGTAATTGCTTTCAATCAAGTTTTTTTTACCCTTTCTTTATTTCTGAAGTTTCCTGCTTTATTTTTTAGCCTAAGTACATAACTTTATATACACTATTGTTAAATTAGATGCATTTCATTTGAACCTATTATTTAGAACTTCTGGATACTTGTGAATCCCGGAAGCAGGTAACTATGACTGATGGCATGACAGATTTGTTATAGGATTTAGGGTCAGGAAGATCCCCTGGAGAAGGAAATGGCAACCTACTCCAGTATTCTTGCCTGGAGAATCCATGGACAGAGGAGGCTTGCAGGCTACAGTCCTTAGGGTCTCAAAGAGTTAGACACGACTGAGCGACTAACATTTTAGACCTACACAATAATGGCAGGAGCCGGGAAGTAAAAGGTCCGAAAAGGACCAAGGCGGTCATGAGCCAGTCCTGGTGTGGGTTAGAAGTCAGAGCATGCAGGATGCTAGGAGCTTTCGTGTGCTAGAGTGGAATCGTGACAGGGACAGGCACGGATGTCTGTGGGAGCCTATTGGCCCTTGATGGCTGCTGCCTTTGAGTCTGCAGTTGCAGCTCCTGATGGCAGTCCTCAGTTCACTGTGGTTCTGCAGGGCTGGTAGTTATGAAGGAGAGCCAGATACAGGGCACTGAAGAGTGAGGGCAAATCACAGCTCACTAGTACCTCCATGTTCATCCTTTCCTGCCTCGAATGCATAATGACATTCAGAGCATTATTGCTACTTCGTCTCAGCCTCCTGCTGCTGCCGCAGCTAAGTCGCTTCAGTTGTGTCTGACCCTGTGTGACCCCATAGACGGCAGCCCACCAGGCTCCCCTGTCCCTGGGATTCTCCAGGCAAGAACACTGGAGTGGGTTGCCATTTCCTTCTCCAGTGTATGAAAGTGAAAAGTGAAAGTGAAGTCGCTCAGTCGTGCTGGACTCCCAGCGACCCCATGGACTGCAGCCTACCAGGCTCCTCCGTCCATGGGATCTTCCAGGCAAGAGTACTGGAGTGGGTTGCCATTGCTCAGCCTCCTAAAGCCCCACAAATTTCTGTTGTGAGCAGTCCTCAACTGTGGTTCTGCAGGGAAGGGAATGCTGAGATACATAGTTGTAGCCTTGCTGAATGGGTTAACTGTCCCTCTTCATTTTCTGTTAAGTGAAATTTTAATATTTTCATCCAAGTCATTGATAAGACTGTTGAATAAAATGGGGAAGCCTGGAAAATGAAGATTTCATGTTTTTATTTTTCCTCTATCTTCACTTCTTTAGGTAATATGCCTATTTTACCTTTTCTGATTTAAAGGGCGTACTCATTAAAAAAGAATGCTTAAAAATGGCACTGGAGTGGCTATACTGTTATGGAAGTCACTGTGCTTTTGACTCTGTTTTCCCTGCCTTGATGTCTTCTGCCTTTTAAGGTTTATTGGGCACTGACAGAATTTACATATTTGATTTTAAAAGTCTCTAGGACATTTATGTTCATCATATTAGGGATCAGATTGTCAAACAAGTAAAAATATATATATATTTTAAACCAGAGGAAGTAAATTAATCAAACCTGAAGTTTTCAGGAGCCAGACTGGAAGTAATTCTCCAGTTTTGAGTATAAAGGATCAAGCCAGGTATGTCCCCCATCCCCAAAGAGTTTCTAGTCATTCCCCAGAAATGGCATTAATTAACATGCAAGCAGTTGGTGAGATGATTAGAAGTTAGAGGAAGTGCATTCTAGTTTTGACCCTCCACATGGAGCTGTGCTTTGATTTTGAGCAAGCCAGGTAAATTATTCAAGGCTAACTGGGGCGGGAAGAGAGAATGCGTGGAGAGCTGATGTGTGTTGCTGGTCGTCGTGCAAGGCCCTGAGGAAAGCAGCATTTTGTCTGGGTCTAACTGGGAGACAGGTCTCACACAGTGTTTTAAATAGGAGAAGGATTATGAAGAATTACTAAGATATAACAAAATAGGACCTTCAAGATGCAAAGAGCAATTCTAAGAGTCCTCTAGGGCTGAAGGAGAGTATTTGTACTCACATTTTGTGGTGCAGGATGTGACGTACCATCTGAATGGCAGAGAGGCTCACAGGGTTGCCTCTGCCAGAGCTTGTCCCCAGTTGCTGGGAAAATAGGAAGCAATCCTCAGGGGCCGGGTGCATGAGAAGTGCACCTGGTAGGTGGGCGCACAGAGGGAGTAGGGGTGTCGCTGTGGATGGGGGCTTGGCATGGTCAGGACCTTCATGGGTGGGTGGGACTCACCCGGCCACACTGGGAACCTGAGCTCACTGAGGAGCTATATTCTGGGCTTGTGGCTGGGACAGACCACCAGCAAGAGAAGCCCATTCCTCCTGCAGTGTCCTTCCATTGTACAGAGAAATTCAAACAGCCTGCTCAGGGTAAAGGAGTGAATACATAAAGGAATTCTGCCCATTATCACAGAGCATGTGTTGAAAGGGCAAGAAATTGATCACTAGTACAAGCAGTGAACAAAACGTTGTTCCTACCTTTAAATCTAGAGTTGGGTGAGGTTTGATGTATGTGTTCCTCAGTCTTAACAGCTATGAGTGGTAGAATCTGTCATTCCCATTCTTAAGATGAAGATACTGAGCTTCGGAGACATTAGAAGTTTTCCATGATCACATAATTAGTAGGTCGGTGAACTGCCTGTCTCCTGAGCGTCTGTCCTTTGTATCTGCTGCTCCGCTCAGTACTGTGCACCTCTCAAAACAAGCACATTCATTTAGTTGCCTTCTTGGTTTTGCTGTTATCATTTCAAACTCATAGATCACAATTCAGGACATTTTGGAGGATGCCAAAAAACTAGATTTTAAGGTGAATGAAATGTATTCTCTCTTAGGGATTGATAAACCTGTTCTCTGATCCTTGGGGGTTTCTTGGGAAATCAAGCACCCCATGTAGCTTGTTTAACTTAGTGAAAAATCAAGAGTTTAAATGATCAACGCAGACATGATTAAGGAATGATGAATATCCTGAGATTCAGGAAGCATATCAAATTGCAAGCAAGGTAAAGAAAAATTCTTTTTTTTTTTTAATAAGGAATAAAACTCTATTGTCTCATAGTAATGAAACTACAGAATGTGGAAGATAACTATCTTAAAACAATCTGGAGGAGAAAAAAATATTGCCTACAAAGGAACATAATTAGGCTGACAGCAAAAATGGAGGACAAAAGATAGTGAATTGTCTTCTAGTACATGGAGAGTCAAGGGCTGAAGCTTAGAGAAGTGCTTCTTTAATACTTTCTTATTAGAGTAAGTATATTACAACAGTAAAGTAGAAAAAATCCTAGGCAACATTTCGGAAGGCTTGAAAAGGAAGGAAAAGAGTATCCATTCTGAAAGGAGAGTAAAGGCAGAAGACAGGCTGGTGTTTGAGATGAAGTTCGTAGTGAGTTCTACAAGAGCATTGTCATTAGAGAGACTGGGGCAGAGTCTGCCAGTGAAAGAAAGAAGAACCGTGGTATGATGAATTGGTGCTCAGCTGTGAGATCAAACGAAAAACTACGTTTTTAAAGGAGGAGATAGCAACACCTTTATAAAGGGAGAAGGAAAGGATCTGGTAGGGATTTAAGATAGTTTTTTAAGTGTTATTTTGAAAAGGAGTTAGTTATTATCCTAGTTTAGGATATATAGATACATAAGATAGACTGAACAGTAATTGATTACTCTGTTGTTCTGTGGAGCTGAAAAGCTCTCTCAGAATTCTTACAGATGGCTCTCCAAAATCCATGTTGACCCTCCAAGATCAGATGGAGACCTCCCAGATACAGACAGTTCTGTTTTATGAGCTCCTTTCTTTCAAACCTTCACACACCCAAGTCCTGAACTCAAACTCTGACCTGTGTTCCCTTCGCTGCATTGTTGCTGGATTATGGAGGGGTGCTGAAATAGGAAGGGTCCTAAAGGGTGAGGGAGTGATGAGCAGACCTGGAGCTGGTTCTTTGCTTTTGTTACATACCTATCTCTTATGTCCTTCTCATTTGTGATTTACAAGGGACAAGGGTGACTGTGTGCATCTTCCCATATTATTTTTTCTAAGGATGAGTGTTCTCTCTTTCAGCCTCCCATTGTGTGAGTTTCTTGAGGGGCCTCTACTAAACTGGGAAAACTGATAACCAGGAATTTAGAGGCAGCCCAGCCTATCCATCTCTACTTAACTTCTTTTGTATCATTTCTGGGCCAGCCCATCTGAAAGGTCTGAGTGTCCATCATCCTGTCATGAGTGATGTTTCATGTAGAGCTGATATTTTTATTCCCTCCAGCTCCAGAACCTTTCACAGACAGTGTCTTTTTATACATATGCATGAGTAGGAATTACTCATCCAATTTTATGCATGGAGACACTTATGAACTAAGAAAGGGAAGGAAAATCCTTCATTCTGTCTGGCTTCATTTAGTTCCCCAGGGCTGCTCGGCACTCCATTTTGAGTCCCGGGTAGAAATTCCACTCACTGAGGTGCCAAAACCTTTCACTACCTGTCCGTTCTGTTGGTACATCCTCACTCTCCTTAGGTGACACCCATCTTCTCTGAGGCTCCTCAGATTGCCTCCTTCTCTTCGAACTTCTTCGTGCCATTGCAGGCTGCCCTCTGCCCCTTGCCTGTCTGTTTCAGACCCATCTTCACTTGTTTCTTCAGCTCCATGAGCACTCCTACCCTTGTCCCCAGCCACTCCGTCTCTTTCCACGGGCTGGCTCCCCATCTCTCCCTGGCTATACTTTCAACTGTCCTGAAGTAGCCCCCCTCATCCTGCTAACCCCATTCAAGGGCACAACTTCTGTCAACTCTCGCCTTCCTCCCAACCTCTGAGCATGTTTTCACCACTGCCTGCCGTCCTGCAGCTCCTTGCAGCCTGACACTGATTTCCATCACTTCGCAGAAGTCACTCCCTCCGCGTTCATTGCTGGTGCTCTCCATGTCTCCAGATGCACCAGCATTTTTTCGGTTCTGATGCCGCGCCACTTCTCTTCCTCTGTGTCTCCTCGTTTCATTTTTTCCTGCCTTCTTTTGTTTGCTTTCAACCCTACATAGTTATGTGCATTTTTTGTCCCATGCCATTCTTTATCTTTCCTTAAAAGCAAGTTCTGCTGTTTAATCATCACAGGCTGATGAACTCCCTTGTGCTTCTGAGCAGTTCAGTCGCTCAGTCGTGTCCGAGTCTGTGACCCCATGAATTGCAGCACGCCAGGCCTCCCTGTCCATCACCAACTCCTGGAGTTCACTCAGACTCACGTCCATCGAGTCAGTGATGCCATCCAGCCATCTCATCCTCTGTCGTCCCCTTCTCCTCCTGCCCCCAATCCCTCCCAGCAGCAGAGTCTCTTCCAATGAGTCAACTCTTCGCATGAGGTGGCCAAAGTACTGGAGTTTCAGCTTCAGCATCATTCCTTCCAAAGAACACCCAGGGCTGATCTCCTTCAGAATGGACTGGTTGGATCTCCTTGCAGTCCAAGGGACTCTCAAGAGTCTTCTCCAACACCACAGTTCAAAAGCATCAATTCTTCGGCGCTCAGCATTCTTCACAGTCCAACTCTCTCACATCCATACATGATCACTGGAAAAACCATAGCCTTGACTAGACGGACCTTTGTTGGCAAAGTAATGTCTCTGCTTTTGAATATGCTATCTAGGTTGGTCATAACTTTCCTTCCAAGGAGTAAGTGTCTTTTAATTTCATGGCTGCAGTCACCATCTGCAGGGATTTTGTAGCCCAAAAAGATAAAGTCTGACACTGTTTCCACTGTTTCCCCATCTATTTCCCTTGTGCTTAGGAAGGCTCAATAAACTCCTAGGATAGACCGTGAGCCTCCAGCAAGGGACTGCTGACATGTAATTCATTCTCTGGCTCTGTGTCCAATGCTCAGGTTACCACACACTTCCAAGACCTTCCTTCTCTCCTTCCTCTTCATTTCTTTGACTCCAGAGTCAGAGTCATCTGCACTGTGTAGAAAGCACCAGGAATGCCAAAACAGATAAGGCGCAGCTTGTCTCCTTAAGGTCCTCACAGTGACTCTTCTTTTCTATGACAGCTTTAAGGCTCAGGGGAATATGCCTGACGTAGGAGCTTTACAGTGACCAAATGATACGTGTTTGTTGCTAAAAATAAAACCATGACAGAGTTTTATCAAGGAAAAAGTCAAATGCCCTTCCCTCAACATTTGTTCCTTCTAGTGCCACTCTATACGCAAATGTAGACACTCAGGTATTGTTTTCAAAATTTGATATTCTGGGTATTCCTCTGTTCCACCATGAGTCTGTTTTTCTCTCAGTGATGTGTCAGGAACTTGCTTCCACATCTGTACTTACTGTCTTCCCATGAGGGCTTTGATTCAGAGTTCCAAAGTCAATGTGATGTTTTAGGGTAACCAGTGTGAGGTGGAATGCAACACACCCCAGATGTGAAGAGATCGTATCAGGGAAGTGACCAAGGGAAAGATAGCCCAGTAATCTGAGGCTAATGGGAAGAATGTCCAAATAAAAGTGGTGGTAGCAGCAGACAGCATAGAGAGGGGAAGGCCTGTGAACTGTTGTAACCTTGGATCATTCAGACTAGGGACAGCCTGAATATTGAGAGTAATTAAGAGAATCGTCTTGCTTAAGGAGCAGGGGGAGAAAAAGATGCCCAGTGACTTCAGCTTGAATCTTGGGTAGTTTTACCTTTGCTTCCTGCCTCTGGTAGATCCCACTTGATGATTAAATTCAATCATGGCAAAAGGGTGGAAGTTTTGTCATGGTGACGCTTAGGCCTGAGCTCCACAGGAGCAGCAGCCACACCTCTTTTGTGTATTACTGTACCCTGGTGCCTGGAAGGATTCTGTCTACGTAGTAGGTGCTCAGTAAATACCGCATGTCCAAGCTAGGGCAGGCTTGATTCCCTTGTTGGCTGCACTAAGACATTCATTTCAGAATGGCTGTGTAGCCTGCTTATCCTCTTGGTGGCCTTATTCTCTACCCTTCTTTTTTTTTTTTTTTTAAATTTTTTTGATGTGGACCATTTTAAAAGTCTTTATTGAATTTGATACAATACTGTCTCTGTGTTATATTTTGGTATTTTGGCTGCGAGGCACGTGGGATCTTAACTCCCTGGCCAGGGATGGAACCCACACCCCCTGCCTTGGAAGGTGAAGTCTTAACCAGTGGACTGCCCTTCTTAATGGCCAGCAGCACAGCCTCAGTGAGGCGCAGAGGCAGCAGAGAGTGAATAGGTGTGCACGGCAGAAGACTGAAAGCCACCGGCACGATCAAAGTTAAAAGCCCTGGATCAATCTCTCTGTGCCAGGCCTTAGAGGGTATCTTTTACACTAATGATCATGGAAAATTCAATTAGGCCGTGTTTAGAAAGCTTCACATAATTAAACACTGTCTACCAGGGAGGGAATTTCCCTGCAGAGGAAGAACCTGGGGAACAGGGAAACCAGGCCTGGTCCCAGTTCTGTTACTAAACGACTGCCTGGTTTCAAATGCTGTTATTATGTGCTTCCTGTGTTTCTCTTTGAATACATAAAGAGAATCAGTTTAGAATTTGTGCAGAGCATTAAAGAGTCTCAGATAGGACAGTATGTGCAAATAACACCAGCCCTTCTCTGCTTGCCTTCTCTCCTTGCTGCCAAGTAGGCACTTGCCTGGTTTTCTGTTGAATGGTCTTGACCTTTCATGGGACACAGATACCTTTCACAATATGGTGAGGACTGGATTCTCTGCCTTGAAAAATTAATTCCTCTTCATACTTGCAAAATTTTGATTTGTTTTTTGACAATTTATGGACCCCGTAGCCCTGAGGTTTATGAATTCCAAGGTAAGACCCCTGATGCCACCAAGCACTATAAACCTCTCTGAATATTTTGCATCTTAAGCTAGGAAGGTTTATAACTGGTAGTCCTCCTGTAGGAGCAGAAGTAAACAAACCAGTTTAACTGTCGTAATGATTTAATGCTTGAATGATTGACAGATATTACTTTAGCTTCCCAGGAGGTATTTGCATGTTGTTAGAGGAGCTGTCTTACTCAGAACAAACCAGTTTTGTGTTGGTGGGTTTCAGATCGTGTAAAGGGAAAGGATTTGTGTAGGAGGAGACCTTGTGGTGCTTGAGCGTCCTGTATTTGCATGGATATGGGGAAGTTAGTGCAGGGTCTGTGTTTCACTCTAGTGTGTGAAGATTATTGTGTGACCAGCCTTAATACCAAAAATGAGTAAAGAGAGACTACTCTTGATTCGGAGCTATAGCCCCTGTCAGATTAGCCCTTAATATTAATAGATAGTCTCTAGGATTGCTGCAGACAGAATCACAGCTCACCCCACAGTGGCAGCTGGACATGCTGCCTGCACACCAGCCTAGAGGCTGTATTGCAGCACCTGGTTCTCCAGCCTGCCTAGGAAGCTCCCCATGGGCCCCTCCTCATGTCCTGGCGCAGTTTGGAGGAAGTGTGGCGGGGTCTCACCTCTAAATGTATAGCCATGGTGAGTATAAGAGCATAGCCATGGTGAGCCTGGTCTTCCTTTCTGGTAGCACCGACCTCAAACTGTGGAGGTGAGGCTGACTAGGGGATCCAGAGGGCAATGCATAGAATTCAGGACATTTGCCTTGGGAAAAGCTAAACTGTCTGTGAGTCCCCACATCCTTTATCAGGAGTCTCTGAGAAGCAGTTATTGAGTTATACAGCCTTTCCTGTTTGCTGGCGGCAGTTATAATCAAACTGTGATTAATCGCGTTCCCAGTGTTTGGTTAACATTCAGTTCAGTTCAGTTCAGTCGCTCAGTCATGTCTGATTCTTTACGACCCCATGAATCGCAGCATGCCAGGCCTCCCTGTCCATCACCAACTCCTGGAGTTCACTCAGACTCACATCCATCGAGTCAGTGATGCCATCCAGCCATCTCATCCTCTGTCATCCCCTTCTCCTCCTGCCGCCAATCCCTCCCAGCATCAGAGTCTTTTCCAATGAATCAGCTCTTCGCATGAGGTGGCCAAAGTACTGGAGTTTCAGCTTTAGCATCATTCCTTCCAAAGAAATCCCAGGGCTGATCTCCTTCAGAATGGACTGATTGGATCTCTTTGTAGTCCAAGGGACTCTCAGGAGTCTTCTCCAACACCACAGTTCAAAAGCATCAATTCGGCGCTCAGCTTTCTTCACAGTCCAACTCTCACATCCATACATGACCACTGGAAAAACCATAGCCTTGACTAGACGGACCTTTGTTGGCAAAGTAATGTCTCTGATTTTCAATATGCTATCTAGGTTGGTCATAACTTTCCTTCCAAGGAGTAAGTGTCTTTTAATTTCATGGCTGCAGTCACCATCTGCAGTGATTTTGGAGCCCAAAAGGATAAAGTCTGACACTGTTTGCACTGTTTCCCCATCTATTTCTCATGAAGTAATGGGACCGGATGCCATGATCTTTGTTTTCTGAATGTTGAGCTTTAAGCCAACTTTTTCACTCTGCACTTTCACTTTCATCAAGAGAGTTTTGAGTTCCTCTTCACTTTCTGCCATAGGGTGGTGTCATCTGCATATCTGAGGTGATTGATATTTCTCCCGGCAATCTTGATTCCAGCTTGTGCTTCATGCAGCCCAGCGTTTCTCATGATGTAGTCTGCATGTAAGTTAAATAAGCAGGGTGACAGTATACAGCCTTGATGTACTCCTTTTCCTATTTGGAACCAGCCTGTGTTCTATGTCCAGTTTTAACTGTTGCTTCTGGTTAACATTGCTGCATGTCAGATTCCTAGTCATCCTTCAAGGTTTATTTTAAATATATGTCATGCCCACAGTAGGGATCTAATTTCTATTTCTCCTATGGAGCCTAGGACTCCAAGGCTACATCATCCTTAAGTTCATTCTTGTGCTATAGTTGTTTACCTGTCATATTTTTTAGAAGGAGCTGTATCTTATTTACCTTTATGTCTCCTTGACTATTGTCTTGTACATAATCATATATTTTTATTAAATCAAATTGATTTCTTTGTAAATCTTTACAAAATTCCCAGAAAGTGGGTACACTCATTCTATAGACCTTTATCCAGAATTGGATGGATGAATGGACAGACAGACAGATGAAGCAACCAACCTGCAGATGTTTGTTGAGCCCTGAATGTGACTCATATGTAAAGGTATTTGGGAAAGGTGACAAAAAGTGTTAACATTAGAACTTCAGGATGTATGTTCTAATAGGAGATAATGAACTGCACACAGATGACTATTGAAAAGGCATCCCTGCAGTTGAGAACACTGAGAAATGAAGTGGCTTTGTTCAGCTTTGGAAATTTGGAAAACTCAGCAGTGGCCACAGAACTGGAAAAGATCAGTTTTCATTCCAATCCCAAAGAAAGGCAAGGCCAAAGAATGTCCAGACTGTCACGCAATGGCAGTCATCTAACATGCTAGCAAAGTAGTGCTCAAAATTCTCCAAGTGAGGCTTCAACAGTACGTGAACCGAGAACTTCCAGATGTTTAAGCTGGATTTAGAAAAGGCAGAGGAACTAGAGATTAAAGTGCCAACATCCTTTGGATCATCAAAAAAGCAAGAGAGTTCCAGAAAAACATGTACTTCAGCTTTATTGACTATGTCAAATCTTTTGACTGTGTGGATCACAACAAACTGTGGAAAATTCTTAAATAGATGAGAATACCAGACCACTTGACCTGCCTTCTGAGAAATCTGTATGTAGGTCAAGAAGCAACAGTTAGAACTGGACATGGAACAACAGACTGGTTCCAAGTCGGAAAAGAAGTACATCAAGGCTGTATATTGTCACCCTGCTTATTTAACCTATATACAGAGTACATCATGCGAACTGCCAGGCAGGATAAAGCACAAGCTGAAATCAAGATTGCCGGGAGATAGATCAATAACCTCAGATATGCAGATGACACCACTCTTACGGGAGAAAGTGAAGAGGAACTAAAGAGCATCTTGATGAAAGTGAAAGAGGAGTGTGAAAAAGCTGGCTTAAAACTCAGCATTCAAATAGCTAAGATCATGGCACGCGGTCCCATCACTTCATGGCAAATAGATGGGGAAACAATGGAAACAGTGACAGACTTTATTTTCTTGGGCTCCAAAATCACTGCAGATGGTGATTGCAGCCATGAAATTAAAAGACGCTTGCTCCTTGGAAGAAAAGCTATGCCCAACCTAGACAGCAATTAAAAAGCAGAGACATTGCTTTGCTGACAAAGGTTCGTCTAGTCAAAGCTATGGTTTTTCCAGTAGTCATGTATGAATGTGAGAGTTGGACCATAAAGAAAGCTGAGCACCGAATAATTGATGATTTTGAACTGTGGAGTTGGAGAAGATTCTTGAGAGTCCCTTGGACAGCCCGGAGATCAAACCAGTCCATCCTAAAGGAGATCAGTCCTGAATATTCACTGGAAGGACAGATGCTGAAGCTGAAACTCCAATACTTTGGCCACCTGATGCCAAGAACTGATTCATTGGAAAAGACTCTGATGCTGGGAAAGATTGAAGGCAGGAGGAGAAGGGGCCAACAGAAGACGATATGTTTGGATGGCATCACTGACTCAGTGGACATGAGTTTGAACAAGCTCTGGGAGTTGGTGATGGACAGGCAGGCCTAGCGTGCTGCAGTCCATGAAGTCGCAAAGAGTCAGACACGACTGAGTGACTGAACTGAACTGTTCACTCCGCTCTTGGAAAGCCCAACATCTCTCCATGTGGTGAGATTAACCACAAAACGAGGCTGCCTTTGCACATGGACCCACTCCCCGCCTTAAGTTGGCCGTGGATGCTGCCCATCCTCTTTTATTTCTGTGTAGTTGGCTCTTTGCTTGAGGGATCCATGGTCTTCTTCTGACTATCTTGGTCTTTGACTTTAACTCTTGTCCAGTTTGTCTCATAACTGGAGGGTGAGTGGGTGATAGGAGAGGGTTGATTTGAGAAATGAAGCCATAATGAACAGTAAATGTGTTCATCTTGTTTTTTGGTGATGGTCCCAGTAAAAGCTGTTTTGGAGGGGAAGAGCCTCAGAAAGGCAACCTCTGATGCTCATGATCTGCACTTGAGCTCATTGTCCCTCATTGTCTCCTCTTAGAATGTAATCAGTAGTTAAGGATGACACTAACTGCTGGAGGTGGTGAGGTGCTGCTGATGCTTTTTCTTCCAAAGTTGGAGTGGCTATCTGGAGAGTAGCCTGTGGTTGGATCTGCCTATCCCTACTCCCAAACACTGATAACAAAAGAAAAAATATGTATATGTGTGTGCGCATGCTCATATGTGTATATATATATATATATATACACACACACACACATGCACACACATCTATTTTTAATGTCTGTGTGTACGTGTGTTAAGAAGTATTTTTTTATATTAAAAAAGCCAAATCCCTCTCAACTGCCTTTGTTCATTGATAGGAAGGGCAAAACCCTGAGGAAACAATGAAGCTGGTCAGATTCCTTAGCAGACAAAGAAGAATTTGATTGACAAGCTAAATGTATGAGTGAAACTGCTGCTGCTGCTGCTACTAAGTCGCTTCAGTCTGACTCTGTGCGACCCCATAGACGGCAGCCCACCAGGCTCCCCCGTCCCTGGGATTCTCCAGGCAAGAACACTGGAGTGGGTTGCCATTTCCTCCTCCAATGCATGAAAGTGAAAAGTGAAAGTGAAGTCACCCAGTCAAGTCCGACTCTTAGCGACCCCATGGACTGCAGACTACCAGGCTCCTCCGTCCATGGGATTTGCCAGGCAAGAGCACTGGAGTGGGGTGCCATTGCCTTCTCCATGAGTGAAGCTGCAAGTGCTCATAAACCAGGTCCCCAGAGAGCTTTTAGTGTCCCTAGCTAGGTCTCCTTCCTCACCCTCCATGTATTTACATGAAACCCTTCCTCAGTCTGTCAGAGCCAGGATGAATTCATTTGTATCTCCTAAGAAGATTACAGCAAAATGTTTCTGACTGCACATGCTTTCCTGTTGACCCATGTCCTGGGGAAAAGAAAGTAAGTTAATGGACAGTAAAATGTGGGTCTGGAGTAGGTTGCTTAGATGGTAAAGAATCTGCCTGCAAAAAGAAGGCAATGGCACCCCACTCTAGTACTCTTGCCTGGAAAACCCCATGGACGGAGGAGCCTGGTGGGCTGCAGTCCGTGGGGTTGTGAAGAATCGGACACAACTGAGCGACTTCACTTTCACTTTTCACTTTCATGCACTGGAGAAGGAAATGGCAGCCCACTCCAGTGTTCTTGCCTGGAGAATCCCAGGGACGAGGGACCCTGGTGGGCTGCCATCTATGGGGTCGCACAGAGTCGGACACGACTGAAGCCACTTAGCAGCAGCAGCAATATGGCAGACCCGGCTTCGATCCCTGGATTGGGAAGATCCCCTGAAGGAGGGGATACCTACCCACTCCAGTATTCTTGCCTGGAGGATTCCATGGACAGAGGAGCCTGGTGGGCTGTAGTCCATGGGGTCGCAAAGAGTCAGACAGTACTGAGTGGCTAACACGTTCACTTTCTGGAACAGGTGAAAGAGCCTCTGCTTTTAATCAAGACTCTACTAAACAGCTGTACTGATCTCTTGCCTCAGCCAGTCTCATTCCTCCTACTTCCAGGTCAGGCTCAACTCTCTGCCAGGAAAGGGCCTGGCTGCATGAGAAAGGCCACACAGGAAGGGGAGAGGGAGCCCAGCCAGGGGTCCATACCACCCTGTGCGGCACCCAGTCGGTGCCCTCTTGACTCAGAGGAGACACTGCTGTCTCTTCCCCAAGTTGGACCCCATCTTGTGCTGTCTCTGTTTCTTGAGCCATCATTTTTTCTGTATTTCCCCTCAATCTGGAGGCTGTTTCTGCTTTGTTCCTTTTTTAGCCTATAAGTAGACTCAGGTTCCACCATCTGAAAAAAAAGATACTTCCACAGCCTGCCTTCCTATCTTGCTCTTTCCCTGCCAGGCTCTTGGGAATGATCGCATTTGCTGTATATATTTCCAAACCCCACTCATTTTTCAGCTCATTATAATTGGGCTTCCTGTGCACTCTATGAACGCTGCCCTTGCTCAGGTCACCAGGGATGTCTTCGTTGCTGTTGTAAGTGTCTGGCTCCTTTCTGTCCTCCTGTCTAGAGCACCCAGCGCCTCAGACCTTTTCCTCCTGGAGCCTTTCTCCTCCCCCAGCTTCCATGGTGGTTTTCTCTTGTTCCTCTTCTGCTCTCCTGGCCTTTTCCTGCTCTATTTTCTTTTTCTGATTCCCCCTGTTCTGCCTTCCATTTAAATGGATACTGTTAAGTAGGATTCTCTCAATGATGTTTGCTCTTATTCTTCTGGCTTCTCTGGGGATCTCACATTTTCCATGGCTTTAGCCACCCTCTGAGTCCCGGAGACTCCTAAGTCTTGCCTGTCTCCTTGATCCCTTGTTTCCAGTTGTCTCGTAGGCAAGTTCGTCTGAGTTCTTTGGTGGCTCCTCAGAGTTGAGCTTCGAGCCACGCTCTGCTTCTTTCTTCCCTGTACCCTCAACTTTTTCCTTGTTCTGAGCCCCTTGCCCCAGTTAGTGTTTAATCCAGCCATCAAGTCACCCAAGTTACAGAACTCAGAATCTTCTCTCCCCACCTCCATTTTCTCACATCCAGAGAAACAAGCCCTGCCACTGCCTTAGTTAGACCTGCAGCTTTTCTTGGCTGGACTCAGGTTGACCAGGCTGGCTGCACAGCCTGTGCACTGCAGGCTATACCCGTCCCCCTCGCCTGTGCTTGGCCCCTGACTTACCCACACTCCAGTTGCGTGACAGCCCCCGTGTTTGTGGATGACAAAACTAAAACCTGAGGATTGAAAGACTCACCCATTGTCTCAGTTGTAAGCAGCAGAGCAGGGCTTTGAGTCCAGTTCTGACTGGCAAGCCTGGGGGCAGATTCTTCCTCTTCCCACAGACATTGCATGTTGTGGTAATCTCTTTATTGGCCTCCCTTCTGCTCCTATACTCCTCAGTCTGCCCTGCACACCACCAACTACATCATCCCCTGCTCAGACCTCCCTCTGTGCCCTGAACCCTGGAGGTGCAGCTCCACAGCAGACCCTGGCCTGACCCTGTGTTCCCCTCTCTTGCCAGCCCTCCAGCATGTCTGTGTCCCGGTGCCTGGGCACACTGCGGTGGTCGTGACCCCATGCCTTTCTCTGCGTTGTTTCCCTCGCAGAGACCCTTCTCCCTCCTCTGATCTGTGATGGTAGCTTCTCTTTGCTCCTTCCTCCAGGTCTGCTGCCCGCAGTGTGAGGTGCCAGGGAGGCCTGCGTGTGTGGACTGCATCAGCAGGCTTCTTCACTGTCAGGAGGGTTGCTGCCTTCCAGGCACACTGTTCTTTCTCTCTCTGGGTTCTTGGGACCTCTCACTGCCCTGCCCTGTTGGCCTTGGGGTGCTGAGGGCCCCCAGGGCTGCTGTATTGTCCTCTGGGGGTTCCCTGCACTCTGCCTTCATCTTTGTAAATCCTCCCTAATAGACTCTCTGCTGCTGCTGCTAAGTCACTTCAGTCGTGTCCGACTCTGTGCGACCCCATAGACCGCAGCCCACTAGGCTCCCCCGTCCCTGGGATTCTCCAGGCAAGAACACTGGAGTGGGTTGCCGTTTCCTTCTCCAGTGCATGAAAGTGAAAAGTGAAAGTGAAGTCGCTCAGTCCCATCCGACTCTTTGCAACCTCTTGGACTGCAGACTACCAGGCTCCTCCATCCATGGGATTTTCCAGGCAAAAGTACTGGAGTGGGGTGCCATTGCCTTCTCCAAGACTCTCTGCAGATAACTCAAAGTATCTGTTTCTTGCCAGGACCTAGACTGATGTGTTCCCCATGCCACCGTCCCTGCCACCCCCCACGTGTTCCTTAAGAAGGCGCTTGGGCAGCAGCTCCTCACCGCTCCCCGCAGCCCCACGGTGGGTAGCTTTCCTGGCTACAGGCTGGCGGCTGCGTTGTCCTCCATGAGCGTGTCCACAACGCTGTGTTCTGCTGTCCTGCACTTGTCTCACCCCATCAGCATACTCTGAGCTCTTCAAGGACAGGCTCTGAAACTGCTCAGTTCTATATCCCAAGAGAGTCTGATATCGGGCAGGAAAAGAGCTGGATACAGAGCAAGATGTATGCTTCTGAGAATAAAAGTTATGCAGAACCACCCAAAGGCACTGGCCCTCAACATCTGCTTTTGGGTGGCAGGAAGACAGACAATAAGAGAACTTCTGGCATACAGCAGACAAGCCAACCAAACCTCGCTGCCTCAGGCCTCCCAACTCACCCCTTTCCCAGACTTATTAAATAAAAACAAAAGACCATTAAAATGTGATTGGAAATTGAAATGAGGTCAAATATGAGTCAGTTCATTTTTTTTAAGGTATGTTAGTGACCTAGAAGTAAAGATACATGGTCCTTTAAAGTTTAAAAGAAAGACAGAAAGAAACTAGATTCTGATGGAGAGGAGGTTGTCCGAGGATAAATCACAGTGATTCAGCGGTTTTCCTGGGGGCGTGTGTGAGAATTAGGGATGTTGACCCCTGGAGTGAACACTCGCCCTGAGCTCCCTGGCTTGTTCTCTTATCCTCAGTTCCTGGGAGGAGGTGCCTTCAGGTGAGCTGTGACTCAGACCTCCTCTGGTGTAGCATCTGGCGTCATCAGGCAAGCAGGTCAGGGCAATCAGCGGAAGAAAAATACTAGGGAAGAGGAGTACCTGGCGATGTCAGCCAGGCCCAGCCTGCCATGCTCCGAGCCCTGGGTAGGGAGATGCTTTCTCTTCATTTCCTGTCATGTGTTAGCAAGTGGCCTGAGGGTGAGGGATTAGAGCCGAAGACAGGGGTGTGTTACGGAGTGAGTCCCTGGTCCTTTGAACAGACTAAGAACAGCCTACCTTTGGACAGACTAAGATGTTCTTAGGACATTTGTCATATTCCTGAGTTGGTTTAGTTGAAGAAACTCGGATGTAAGGTGGGCAGTCAGGGACAGCAGAGCAGTCAGGCACCACTCGCTCAAGTGCCCATTGAAAATCTTACCCATGTGAGAATGAATTCCTTTTCCATAAAGAATCTATAAAGACATCCAGGGCTTGGCAAATACCTGGAATAAGGAAATTCACGTTTCCTAGGCAGCATAAAATGTACCACAGCACTGGCTGGAGATAGAGATAAGAATAGTAGTAATAACAGTTTAGTATCAAATGATGTTTGACAGTTATTAATAAACTAAGCAGATGATTCAGACGTGAAGGACTTTAAGATGGCCGGAGTTCAGATTCTGTCTCAGAGACTGCAGCGGGCCAGATTGTGCTCCTCAAAAAGATATATGGAAGTCCTAGTGCCTGGCGTCCATGGACGTGACTTTATTTGGCAGAAGGACTTTGCTGATGTAACCAAGTCAGGATGAAGTCATGGTAGATTATGGCAAGTGCTGAGTCTCACAACTGGTGTTCCTATAAGAGGGGAATTTGGAGACAGAAACATGATGGGGAGATTCAGGGAAGACGGCTGTGGACATGGAGGCAGCAGGTTGAAGCGATGCCACCAAAAGCCCTAGGATGCCAAGAACTGCCAGCCACCCCCGGATGCTGGGACAGAAGCAAGGAATAGACTTTCCAGCAGAGGCTGTCAAAGGACCTGACCTTGCCAACTTGCCATTATGACCTTGCCATAATATGTGTCTTTTGCCTTCCTGAACGCCGAGAGGTTAAATTTCTGTTATTTTAAACCGTCCACTTTGTGATGATTTGTGACAGCAGCCCTCAGAAACTAGTACAGATACCTCCCAGCTCTGGGCCTCCCCAGGGGCTCAGTGGTCAAGAATCTGCCTGCCAAGGCAGGAAATGTCAGAGACACAGGTTCAATCCCTGGGTCGGGAAGATTCCTTGGAGGAGAAAATGGCAACTCACTCTGGTATTCTTGCCTGAAAAAGTCCATGGACAGAGGAGCTTGACAGCCTACAGTCCATAGGGTTGCTGAAGCAACTTAGCCCACGTGCATACACAAGCTGCGTGACCTGATAAAGTTGACTAAGCTGCCTGTTTTCTCATCAGCTGAATGGAGGCTGGTAGTAGTACCTATCTCATAAGGTTGTGAGGATCAAGTGAGTTTTTACATGTAGTGTGATTTGAGCAGTGCCCGGCACTCAAGAGAGAAACATGAGATTAGCAAATATTCTTGTTTATTTCAGTTTAGTAAAGATTTTTTTGATTGCCTACTATGTGCCAAGCATTGTATATAAATCATTTCATTTGATTCACATAACAATCCTGTGAGACTCTTCTCATACCATTTTGCAGTTGAGAGAACTAAAGCTCAGAGCTCAGAGAAGGGCTGGCAACTCAACTGAGGCTTTGCGGCTCTGTTTTGTCCGTTCTTTTATTCCGTGAAACCAAAGGATCTCAAGGACAACAGGGGAGTGGATCAGGAAGGATGTGAACTTTTGATTATGATTGCTTTTGCATTGGGAAGATTTATGTCTGACCTTTCTCTCCACATACCACTTAAAAGAAGGGCAGTATTCACTGTCTTAGAAGCAAAAGGACAAATTGTTCATGGGGAAAGAAGAGGAGGATACAGCTTTCTAAGGAAGGCTCCCCAAGCACATACCAGTCAAAGCATCACCCTTGTATTTGTGTGGGCTGGTGTTTTCTCTGCTCCCTGGATCTGGGAGGAAAGCTGTGTCTCTGAGCAAGAGCCTTCAGGAAGCCTGAGCATCCTCATAAGTGTAGGAAGGATGGCTGACCCCAGGGAACATGAACATGCCAAATGTGCAGACCTAGATAACACAGAAGCAGAGGAGAGAGAATGGGCAGCCTGTATAAACAGATTTGGTCTTCGAAAGCCAACAGCAGGTGACAGTTATTTTGTAGAAATGACCAGTGTTGCAGAGAAGTTAAAGCCTTGAAGTGTATGAAAGGATTGTTGTGGTTTTGTGAGGGACACTGGCCTGTTTTTTGCCTACTTGTCAAGTAGCAAGCAAGAAGAAATTAACTTATCACAGTGCTTGGCATTTAGAATTGCTATATGGTGGTTTGTGGTTGATTCAAATAAACCAGGAGAGATTTTGTGGGGGCATAAGAAAGCACTTCTAACAGCTGTGGAATTAAAACATAAATTAAATGCTGAGATAGGACGTGAGGGTGCCTTAATTAGACTTTCAAAAGATAAATGTGTATTTGTCTGGCTCTCACTAGGTTTTAAAATTCAATTGATTGCTTACTTCTTATTCTAGGTGCACACTAGAGAGTTGTCATAATAATTTAGACATGTTTATAATGTTATGTCTTGAAGAAACCTTAGAAACCAGCTGTGATCCTTGAATTTCTCCACCTGCAGTTGTGTAGATGGGCCTGTCTCATGAGGTCTCTCGGAGAAGGCAATGGCACCCCACTCCAGTACTCTTGCCTGGAAAATCCCATGGATGGGCAAGTCTGGTAGGCTGCAGTCCATGGGGTTGCTAAGAGTTGGACGAGACTTCACTTTCACTTTCATTTTTCACTTTCATGCATTGGAGAAGGAAATGGCAACCCACTCCAGTGTTCTTGCCTGGAGGACCCCAGGGACGGGGGAGCCTGGTGGGCTGCCGTCTCTGGGGTCGTACAGAGTCGGACACAACTGAAGCGACTTAGCAGCAACAGCAGCAGCAGCATGAGGTCTCTCTTAGCCTGAGGATCCCAAGCTTCTTTCCAGATCACACTGTGTGAGGCAGGTCGGTGAGATATGGCGCAGCTATGGCTGCAGGAGGATCTTGTACAATGTACCCCAACGCCTCAGACAGCCGTGAAGTAAGGAGACCAGTTCCATGAGGGACTGTGGCACCATATCCTGAGTCGATAGCCGTACCTTTATGACAAATAGCAGCCCAGAGAAAGGTAAGTCTAATGGAGCCCAGTACTGAAATCAAGAATGGCTAAATTGAGGGATGAGGAAGAGGAATATTGAATTAACTGCTGATAAAAGAAAACCAGCCATAAAAAAAAGAAAACCAGCCAACGTGATAAAGGGTCCTGGACATACAATGGGAGAGAAAGATAATCAGACCAAAGCAGCAACAAGAAAAACGATCAAAATGAAAGGCAATTTTATCTAAAGATTAGATTAAAATAAGAGACAAAGGGAAAGGAATGATGACTAGGAACAGAAGTGTGAAGCTGTGTGAATGCTCCAGGACTGGGTAGGAAGAGAGAAAAACACACCAGTGTTCAGGCAGCATGCACAGGCTGGGGGGAGGGGGAGGGGTTGCTCATTGCTCTAGGTTTCTTTGGTCTGTTTCTATTAGTAAAGCATTGGAGTCCTCCCTCCAGACCACTGCCTTTTCTAACATTCTCCCCAGGCCATCTGAAGGTAACACCTTCCTTTGGAGGACCCACAGAAATGCCACAGGCTGGACTGTTCAGGGAATCACTACTCCCATGGGCAGAAGCCAAGCTGGGTTTTCCCAGGACCGTGGCTTCATGGCTGTGCCACACTCACTGGTCTCCGTCCTCTGCATTTTCACATCATACTGCTGCTTCCTCCAGAGGTTTACCTTAAGACTCCGCTGGGTTCAGTCTTCACCATCTACTAGTTACTTGGCAGCTTATCTTTTTAATCCTGGTTTGTTTCCATGTGTCCTTGTGGGATAAGGATGTCCCTGCCTTCCAGGACCTTAAAAGAAAAATCTCTGCTCCATGTTTAAACTGGACAACCCCCAGAGAGTGGTGATATTGGGGAAACTGATGATTTCTCTTTGTTCTTCTATTTGCTGTCTCCAAGGTTATTTCCACAGTTTTAAAGTATCTGTGCAATGAGTTATAGAATGTCTGTCCATCTACCATCTCATCCACTTTCAGAATTTGTCCAGCCCAGAAGTTTACAGCCACTCTGAAAGATGTTTTATTGCTTTCACTTTATGGATTAGGGAAGAAGGCTGAGAGAAGGAAAAGAGTTTGCCTGGGCCCAAGGCAGGTCTCAATCCTCTGTTCTGAGGTCCCGTGCTTTCTGCTATGTCAGGTCCCAGCTGGCTAGGTCAGACCTGGCAGGTTTTGAGCAGAAGGCAGCTTGGAGACTTCGCTGTGGAGCTCTGTGTCTGTGGGTCTTAGATAGGGGAGCATGGATGTGGACTCAGGAAATGTTCCAGGTGACTCAAAACCCTTTCCATTCTCTGTGGCCAGTGGGTTGAGAGGTCAGCCAGCAGTCCCCATGGAGATGAGGGGAGATAGGGGCAAGATACTAACGCTGGGCTGGGGGTGGTACATGGCCATGCATTTTAGAGTGTGTAACTTTCAGAGAGAGGAATGATAACAGAATAAGATTATGACCTCAGGAAATAAGAAGTGAGAACTTAAGATTCTAACTGGGTCAATAAAGGTGAGACCGTGAAGAAGAATCACGTGACTATCTACATTTTCATATAATGTCCTTTGAGAAGTATCAAAAGCAGAGCTTAAAGTCAAGTATAAGTGCAGAGGAATTCTGAATGCACTGGGCTCATGGAAAAGGCTGATGACGATATATGTATACCTATGGCTGATTCATGTTGAGATTTGACAGAAAACAACAAAATTCTGTAAAGCAATTATTTTTCAATAAAAAAAATTAGAAAAGAGAATAGCGCATGACAAAGAGAAGTTCTGAAGTTGCTTTGTTCTAACCATGTCTCTTCTTTTTATTGTTTTCCCTCAAGTAGAGAACTATTGGATCTTCAAACTAGAAACGCTAGAACATGGGTGATTTGAAAATGGAAGAATTTCAAAAACCATGATGAAATAGGCAGGTGTCCCTCCCTCCCTCCTTTAAATGTGTCCAGGCCTTGCTCACTTAGGACCTGGGCTCCTAAAGGATGTGAGTACAAGTCATTCTTGGTCACCTTTGCAAAGTCATGAGGAATAGATGAGATATGAGATTACAAGAATAAGACATTTCACTTGCCAGAAAAAAGGAAAATCTGGGTCTAGGAATTACAGATTAGTGAACTTGTCATTGCCCCTGGGCAAAATTCTAGAAGAGATCATTAAGCAGATGATCTGTGAGAGCTTGGAAAAAGAAATAGTGATCACTCTGAGCCAGTCCTCAAAACCAATTACCAGATATGCTTAAGAAATCTGCCTTGAGAGCAGTTGTGCAAATTAGCTTCCAGTGTTGAGGTGATCACAATGTGAATAAGCAGTGAGATGCTATAACTGAAGAAAAAAAAAGATCAGAGAGGCTTTGCTAAAAATTCATTTCTAGGGCATAGAAAGTATCCAGATTCACTCTGTGGTGTTCTCATCCCTTTAGGAATATGCATTTAGTTCTGTAAACTATATTTTGAGTCATTGGTAAATTGGAGTGTATATACAGAAAAGGTTAACAAGGAAGATGGAGATCATATTTACTAAGCAAACAACTCATCATGTGTTAAGGCATTATGCTAAATATTGGAGGGGAGTTAATACTATGAAGAGATCATTAATTCACCTATTTCAGATGAGGAATGAAAGAGTAATGCTGACTGAGTAGTTTGCATAAGGCCAACAGCTAGGAAGTGGCAAAGCTAAGACTTCAACCCAAATCTCTCAACCCAGAGCCTGTGCTCTTTATTACCAGAGCAATAAGTAATCTAGAAAATGGACTGGTCGAGGAACTCTTGAAGAGGAAAAATGAGAAGAATAAATATAAATATGGTGATGGTTTCCAAATGTTCAGATGGTCACCACTTGGAAGAAGGATTAGCTTTGTTCTCTGAGACAGAACTAGGGCATTAGTATGGCAGTATTAACAGCAGTTACCATTTACTAAATATTTGCTATAAGCTGATCTTTCTGTACACATTTAATTTTTAAACCTCATGGATGAGGTATAGTACTATGATTACCCCCACTTCTCAAGTGAAGAGCCATGAGGAAATCAAGATAATGACCAGGATCTCACAGCTATAAGTAGCAGAGCCTGAGGCTATAATCCCTGTCTGTCCTACACAAAGGACAGTGTTTTCAGCCATTTCTCTCTACTGCATTCCTGTTGGTAGATTTCTAATCAGTATAAGGGGAAATTCCCAAGTAATTAGAAGCCCTCAGAAAGGAGGAATGGATACTCTAACAAGAGTGAATTGCCCGTCACTGACAAATGCTGAATGACAGGGGTGCTGGGTTGGACACATCCGATGATTACATAGGTATCTTTCTACTCTGTTTTCCAACTTTTTTTCTATTTTCCTAAGAGAAACACATTTACTTATTGATTAATAGTCAAGGAAGTGGGGGCAGGGGTTGGTGGTGGGTCTTGTGGTTTTTATCAGTTTGGCAACTTGAATTCCAACATGATGATAAACCCCAAGTCCAATTCCTCCAAGATATTGTTTATATTTCAGTTATTTATGGTAAGTTTATGAACATAATCTGCAGAAAATTCTATTGTTTTGGCTTTAAAGAGTATAGTTTCATTACTGAGTGAAAATTACAATTCTATGCATATTTTGAAATAATGCCAAGAAATTATAAGAAATTTGAAGTCAGAATAAATGTAAAAAGATCTTTTGCTTTTGTTTAGCCACTCAGTCATATCCTACTCTTTTGAAACCCTGTGGAGCTCACCAGGCTCCTCTGTCTATGGGATTTCCCAGGCAAGAATACTGAAGTAGGTTATCATTTCCTTCTCCTGGGATTCTTCCCAACTCAGAGATCAAACCCATGTCTCCTGCATTGCAGGTAAATTCTTTACCGCTGAGCTACCGAGGAAACCAGTAAGATCTTCAGTTCAGTTGAGTTCAATCGCTCAGTCGCGTCTGACTCTTGGTGACCCCATGGACTGCAGCATGCCAGGCTTCCCTGTCCGTCACCAACTCTTGGAGCTTACTCAAACTTATGTCCAAAGCGTCACTGATGCCATCCAACCATCTCATCCTCTTTCGTCCCCTTCTCCTCCCGCCTTCAATCTTTCCCAGCATCAGGGTCTTTTCCAGTGAGTCAGTTCATGCTGGGCTGGATGATGCACATGCTGGGCTGGATGATGCACAAGCTGGAGTCAAGATTGCGAGGAGAAATATCAATAACCTCACATATGCAGTTGACAGCATCCTTATGGCAAATGATGGAAAGCAAAGAGGAATCAAAGAGCCTCTTGAGGAAGTTCATGAAAGAGGGATGTGAAAAAGCTGGCTTAAAACTCAACATTCAAAAAACAAAGATCATGGCATTCTGTCCCATCACTTCATGGCAAATAGATGGGGAAACAATGGAAACAGTGACAGACTTTATTTTCTTGGGCTGCAAAATCACTGCAGATGGTGATTGCAGTCATGAAATCAAAAGACCCTTGCTCCTTGGAAGAAAAGCTATGGTAAAACTAGACAGCATATTAAAAAGCAGAGATTTTACTTTGCCAACAAAGGTCCATATGGTCAAAGCTATAGTTTTTCCAGTAGTCATGTATGGATGTGAGAGCTGGACAAAAAAAAAGGCTGAGCACTGAAGAACTGATATCTTCAAACTGTGTTGCTAGAGAAGATTGTTGGGAATCCTTGCACTGCAAGGAGATCCAACCAGTCCATCCTAAAGGAAATCAACCCTGAATATTCATTGGAAGAACTGACGATGGAGCTGAAGCTCCAGTACTTTGGCCACCTGGTGGAAAGCGCCAACTCATTAGGAAAAGAACCCTGATGCTGGGAAAGATTGAAGACAGGAGGAGAAGGGGACGACAGAGGATGATATTGTTGGATGGCATCACCAACTCAATGGACATGAATTTGAGCAAACTCTGGGTGATGGTGAAGGACAGGGAAGCCTGGTGTGCTGTAGTCCATGGGGCTGCAAAGAATTGGATACGACCTAGTGACTGAGCAACAACCATGTCCCACCCACAACACACACATACACACACACACTCGCACAATCACAGTTCTTAAAACCAAAGTATGAAGAAATAGGGCTTCTTGGAATATATTTTGTAGATTTAGAAATTTGGACCTGAGCCCTTAATTTGTTGATCTGTTAATTTGTGGGTGAATGAGGTCACATGGGAAAACTTCCTGCTTCTTGATTGTATTGGTGGATATTTTTCCAAGCTCTTAACTATTTGGCTTTTTGGTTAGCTAGAGGTTCCAGGCTTTTAATAACTTACACATTAAGTTTCTGATCTCAGATATGACAGAGCTGTCTCCAAAGAGCTCTAGTTCAAAGAGCTTGGCTTCATTCATGCCCAGGCTGTCATCATGTTTGCCAAAAACGTGCTTAGTCTACAAAGGTAGAGTTCATACTAGCTTGCTACCACCTGAGTGCCTTCCATGTCTCTGCGTCTTGTTGGCATGTGCATCTGCCTTCCTGTCTGCTCTGTCCATTTTAATTCTAGTTCTCAGTCCTTAGGTTCCTGTACATGTGCTCAGTCATCTCCGACTCAGTGCGACCCTATGAACTGTAGCCTGCCAAGCTCCCCTGTCCATGGGATTCTTCAGGCAGGAATACTAGAGTGGGTTGCCATTTCCATTGGGGTGTTATGTAATAATAAATGAAAAACTCAAGAATCAGAGGAGCTTTATGTGTGACGCATCTGAACTAACAGGACCTGTTTTCTGGGGGGAAAATGAATAGCCAAGCAGAGTACATTATGGGTGCTTATTAATGACAGCAAGGATGCCTGTCTCCCCTCCTATGCAGATGTTAGGAACCTCTGTGCCAGTCACTGTGCTGGCACCTGAGTACCAAGGTGTGGTCCTTGGTTCCTTCAAGAAGCTTCAGTGTAAACATCATAATGTGAGATATGGGCTATGGTAAAGGTGAGCCCAGGGGTGTCAGCAGCTCAGATTCGGGGGCAATGTGGGCAGGGAAGCCTTCTCTGAAGCAAGTCTTCAAGGATGCCAAAGATGTCACCACAGATGCGGAGGCAGGCAGCTGTATGCAACTAGTCCTGAAGAGCTATGTAGGTCAGGCCTCTGGAGAGGGATGAAAGCAGAAACGTAGGTACTCCATGCTGAGAAGTTTGGGCTTTATCCTGAGGGCAGTAGGAAGCCTTTAGTTTTTAAAGGGAAATACCAGGAAGCAGAATAGAGAGTGGGTTGGCAGTAGGTGAAGTGGGAAGCAGAGAGACCCTAGGTGAGTTGCAAGACTCTAGATGAATAGTAAGGACCTGTGGACCAAGGCAATACTGTGAGACTGAAGAAAAAAACATTTCAGAGATGTGTCAGGAGATGGACTGCAGAGAACCTGGTCATGATGACAGATATGGGAGAACAAAGGAGGAAGGAGTTGAGGGTGTTACCCAGGTCTCTGGCTTGAGTGGACATTGCACCCTTTATCAAGAGGGGGCTCGGCCACTCGCCACAGCTGGAGAAAATCCACATGCAGCAGCAGAGAGCCCGTGCACCGCAACAGAGACCCAGCACAGACAAGAAATAAGTAGAAAAGAGTTTTAAAAAAGAGAATATGAGGGAGGGAGTAAAGCTGAGAAATTCTTTAGTTTGCATGTAACAAATCTTCTGTGTAAGAGTAAAAAGATAAAGCTACATTTTAAGCCATGACGTTAATTTTTAAAAACTGATTCGGGTATAAAAAAGATTTTGTAATCATTGTGTTACTTTAAGTGCATTTTTAAAAGACTTAAGAAAATTTGCTGTGTTAGACTTATGGTTACAGTCTATGCTTAAACATTTGGAAAAATGCAATTGACTGCATAAAAACTGCCTATTTATAGTTGTTAAAAGAGTTTGTAAATATTTGGACGGTTTTGCATTAAGGATTAAGCAAACATTAAATAACATACAAATAATAAAAAGAGAGGGCTTGGGGGAAGGAAGGCCATGCTTGCTTGGGGAATGCAGGGGAGAGGATTAGTTGGGGGAGGTGTGATGAATTTGAAGCTTGAGAGAAGATCAGGAGGGCATGTCTGGGTGGGCCAGGAGCTCATAGGATATGCTGAGATGCAGCTGTTGGCTTGTCCCTTCGGTGTTAGGAGGACACTTTGGCATCATTTGAAGGATCAGTGCTCTGTGGTGTGGGCCCCCTAACGTTAGATTAGCTGTCTTAGAAGCCGTATTAAATAAACATAATAACCTCAATTTCAGTGTTGTTTGAAGTTGGTGGACATGTGAGATGAACTGAAGTGACTTTTAGTGGAATTCAGCAAAGAAAGTTCTCAGGGTGAATTTGGATTTTTTCTTCACACTTCTTGGGGTCCTTTGTCGGAATCTCAGTAAAAAGACTACTTAGAGGCTATATCAGCAAGAAGTAAAAAGGTACTTTACTTGTTATTTGATCTTCCCAATAACACTGCAAGGTGTCACTGTAAAAAGTCCCATTTTATAGATAAGAAGACTGAACCTCTGAAGGTTACATGGCTTTTGTGTGCATGCTAAGTCGCTTCAGTCATGTCCAATTCTTTGTGACCCTGTGAACTGTAGCCTGCCAGACTCCTCTGTCTGTGGCATTCTCCAGGCAAGAATTGGAGTGGGTTGCCATTTCCTTCTCCAGGGGATCTGCCTGACCCAGGAGTCGAACCTGTGTCTCTATGTCTCCTGCATGAGCAGGTGGGTTCTTTACCTCCAGCACCACCTGGGAAACCCTGCTTACCTTATAATAATAAATAGTAAGGGGCAGAGCTGTGACTGTGACTCTAAATTCCATTCTTTTCCTGCTACACAGCACTGAGTTAAACATACCAGGCCTGTGAAATCCTGGGATAGAAAAGTTGTGTTTTCATTGAGAAAAAGATATTTTTTGGAAATGATGTGGTCCCAGGAGGTTGATCTGGAACATGGCTGATTCAAGCTGATATATGGCAGAAACCAACACAATATTTAAAGCAATTCTCTTCCAGTTAAAATTTTTTAAAAAAGAGCAACACTCTCCTTGGGTCACCCTAGATCAGCTCCTCTGACATACCCCTGAGACTCCCCTCCCCTGCCCCATGCTATCAGCTCTCAGACTCGGCATTTCTGGTGGTACCCCGGCCCAGGTCTATCTGAGAGCCAGCACTTGGGGCCTTGCTTTTGATTCTACCTTTTGCCAGCCTTTTCTCTGCCTCTGCCCCCGCCCCCGCCTCCCACCCATGGCAGCTGGACAGATTCTTGAGTCGAAAGCATCAGGCAGGCAGTCTGCTGCTCCATAACCTCGGATGGCTTCTCATCTCACTTGGAGTACAGCCCCTGACCTTCAGGGCCTCCTGTGCCCTGGCCTTTGACGGATCCCCTGACCCTGTCACTGATCACACTCCCTCGACTTGAGCCACGCTGACCTTCGGGCCACTCCTTGAACTCTGAGAGCACCTTATCAACACCAGTGGGCTTTAAAACTTGTTGTCCCTCTTCCTGCCCTGCTTTTGCCCACGTAGTGCTGTGACAGACGCTCTCACATTAGGTCTCTGCCTCTCTGCGTGGCCTTCTGTTCTGAAATAGCAGCCCCATGCTCTGCCCCTTCTTTTCTTCATTTCTTCATGCCACTCATTTTCTATTTGTTTATTGATATCTCCTGCCTATGAGCTCCATGAATTCCGGGGGCTTTTTTCTGTCCTGTTACTTGTACCTCTGGCTGCTGGGACAGTGCCTGGCCCCCAGTGTGCACTCTGGGGGATTGGCTGACTGATGGAATAAATACATGGATGCCTCGGCCTGATGGAGAGGGATGGAAAGTGGATTAGCTGTCACCAAGGGACCTAGATAATGAAACAGTGCCTTAGTCTCTCCCTATGTGGTTAGCATTGCTGGTTCCCTAAGTCTTTTCATTTGGAGGTATTAGGAAACCTCCCAACATTTCCCTGGATTAGAAGCAGACTTACTGCTCTGATAAGGATGGAAATGATTTTTTCCTGTAACCTACAAGTTACCAGGAAAGATGTACTGCCCAGTGCTAGCGTGGGGTCCACATCCTACCCGTGTCCACCCATCAGCCTCTGGAGGTCACTCACGGAACATCAGTGTTTGTACAGCTTGCGGAAAGTACCTCCTGCATTGTGGCTTTCATCAGAAGGAGGCCTTCTCTAAGAACTTGATTGGAGCTCTGTCTGCAGGGTGTCCTTAAACAGAGGTTTGCTTGTTGGAGATTTGAACCTGAGCCATTTTCAGTGCATTTTTCTGTTGTTCTCCCTGTAGGATCTTCTACGTCTCTCATGATTCCCAAGACTTGAAGATCTTCAGCTATATCGCTCGAGATGGTGCCAGCAATATCTTCAGGTGTAACGTCTTTAAATCCAAGAAGAAGGTAAAGGGGCCGTCATTGGTCATCTCATCCTTTGATGGAAGCAGAGTGTTCCCAACATTTACCTGTCTCCCTGTTGATGGAGAGGCAAGATTTGGAGGTGGCTATTTGAATGCAAGATATAGGGCACCTCTCTCAGTAGTCAGTCATTGCTTGTATACAATGAAATTCTCTTTTAGTTTCAATTTTAGTTTCATTTGAACTTGGTACTTAGTTGTATGCAAACAACTGGAGAGATCTCAGCCACTGGAAAAGTGGTCTGAAACGCAGCAGGCAGACAGCTCCAGGAGTGATGCTCATGTTGGTGTGTGGTAGGAAAGAAGGTTGCCACTCACTGAAGTCACCCTGCATCATAATTCTGTATTCTGATCAGTGACCTCCAAATATGACATGGTGGGATCTAGTTAGACTTTGTGATGTTGGTTGTCCTGGATGGTTATTTTGGTACAGTAACCTTGATGCTTGAGTAAATGCAACTTTTGCAGTTCTGTGGAGACAGGGTTCCTCTCTATCATGCCTCCAGGAGTCTAATGCACAAAACTGGGGTTTGGAAACATGGGCTGTAACCCCTCTTCTCTCCTGGACCCCTGAATTATGTTAGGAGGGTCAGTATCCCCCTTGGGTCTCAGCTTCCCTCTCTATAAAATAAGGAGGGGCATCAAAACAAGCATTTCCTAAAACGTATCCTGTAAAACATTTACCATCCAAAACATTAAATATGTTAACATTTAACATATTAAAACTATTTAATTTAAATGTGCTAGAAAGTCCTATTGCTATTGCTATTGCTAAGTCACTTCAGTCGTGTCCGACTCTGTGCGACCCCATAGACGGCAGCCCACCAGGCTCCCCCGTCCCTGGGATTCTCCAGGCAAGAACACTGGAGTGGGTTGCCATTGCCTTCTCCAATGCATGAAAGTGAAAAGTGAAAGTGAAGTCGCTCAGTCATGTCCGACCCTCAGCGACCCCATGGACTGCAGCCTTCCAGGCTCCTCCATCCATGCGAGTTTCCAGGCAGGAGTACTGGAGTGGGGTGCCATTGCCTTCTCCGGCTAGAAAGTCCTAAGTTAGAGAAATCCCTTTAGCTTTAACCTAGCATTTCTCAAACTGAATTGGCCACGAAATCATATTTTTTCCATGTATATGTGTTAATGTCCTAGGAATTACTTTTCTGTAGAAGAGAATTGGAAAGTACTATTTGTGTCTGTAAGGTCCCTGACAGGTAAAGGTGGAATGGTAAGATTCTTACCACTCTAGACACAAATCAGTGACCCTGACTTTCTATGAGGACTACTTCTGAATTCTCTCCTGCTTGTCCCTTCTTCGATGCCGTGTGACATCTTAATGCGTCTTATGTCCTAAGACATCTTTAATAGATCGGTGGATACTGTGCCAAGTGGGGATAATAAGAATAAAACACGATAGAGTCGGGATTTACTGTAATATTATGTATGTCCCATCTCCCACCCTGGCTCACAAAGAGAATTATACTTTGCTGATTCAGCCTCTTCCTTTAAGGAGATGTGTGCCCTTAACCCACCTATTCTCAGGCTTTTTAATGCAAATGGTGGAATCGAAGGGAAAGAGCCAGAACTGGAAAGGTAGACAGAAGAAAGGGCAGGTTGCCAGATTACACCTTTAGGTAATAGTACAGTTGAGAAGGGGAAAAAATGAAAGTAGGATATGAAAGAACTGATAGAAAGAGGAGGAAGTGTTGCAGGAAGGGGGACCCCTTCCGGGGCTCGAAACTGGGCTCTTGTCTAACACTTAGAAATGAATTGTCTGAGGAGACACATGTGCTGACAAAGCAAGAGACTTTACTGGGAAAGGGTGCCCGGGTGGAGAGCAGTAGGGTAAGGGAACCCAGGAGAACAGCTCTGCAAGAGGCTTGCAGTCTGGGGTTTTATGGTGATGGGATTAGTTTCTGGGTTGTCTTTAGGCAACCATTCTGACTCAGAGTCCTTCCTGGTGGTACACGCCTTATTCAGCCAAGATGGATGCCAGAGCGAAGGATTCTGGGAGGTGGTCGGACAAGTGGTGTCTCCTTTTGACCTTTCCTGAACTCTTCTGGTTGGTGGAGGCTTATTAGTTCCGTGTTCCTTACCAGGACCTCCTGTCGTAAAACAATTCATGCAAATGGTTACTACGGTGCCTGGCCAGGGTGGGCCGTTTCAATCAGTGTGCTTCCCCTACCAGATGGAGAAGGACAGAAAGAAAAGCCAGAGGGACTGGAGATGAGAATTTAGGGGTTGAGAGAGGGAAAAGTACTTGTGTGGTTTTGAGGTGTAATGGATCTCGGAAGGAAGGAAAGGAAATGCAAAGTGTTCCTGAGACTTACAGACCCGATCGTCTGCAGGGTTCCTCAACAGAAACAAAGACTAGGATTCCCTGTCATTCATTTTGAGTGCTCCACTGTACTCTTAGTTTTCTCCAGCGACCGGACTGTGTGGATCTGGGACTTTATATTAAAGTTACAAATACCATATTTTAATTTACAGAGTCCTTTAATGTTTAATCTTACTAGATCCTTCCAAAAACCCACGTGAAGAAGTTAAAATGGTAATTTTCATGGGATAAGTGAATTGAAAGATTAAATGACTTGCCCAAGGTCCCATGGATAGGCACTGACTGGCTAGAATCAGGAGACATATAGAACAACAGGATTTTGAGCAGGAACCCTAGGTAAGGGAGATCGTTATATTTGCTTTGCCATCTGATCTGGTACAGCAGTGCAAACACAGTGGGATTGTCCAGTCCTTCTGCCAAAACCTGAGTCTAAGAACGATGCCCACTGGAACTTTGATCTTGAAGAGAAGCACAGAATGAAGTTCTTATTACCCAGTGACAAAGGAGTAGTCATCTGGTTCCCTCTCACACCAGTTTTGTCCATGTCTCCGAGCTAATGCTGACCTCTGGCTCTCTTATTTTCTCTGTCCCTTTTGCCCTCACCCACTGAGACTGTAACTCTTCCGAGCTGGTTCTCAGGCCCTTTGTTGGCCTGTAGCCACGTGGCTGAAGGAACTGTTTACAGACAGCCTGGGCTGTGAGCCCCATTGCTGCTGAACTATAGGTGGAAGGGCTGGTTTCCACGCCAGGAAAGAAAAGTGAATTAATTGTTCTGCAAAGGAAACAGAGTTGGGGAGGAGTGGGACCACGTCTGCAAGGTTTTGCAAGCTTACCCTGGGTAGTCTCCAGATCTGGTGATTTCCTCTCTTATAAAGCATTTCTGATTTGGAGAGATAATAGTTAGCTTGGGAAGGAGTTTTAATTGGCAAATGGTAGGAATACTTAAGAGGTGAGGGGGAAAGGACTAAATACCCTGGGTAAGTGTGTCTGGTAGGGTTGTTTCTGGTTGTTGTGGGTCAGTAGGGAGCTCTCTTGTCTAGCTCAGCGGTAAAGAATGAACTCCTGCAATGCAGGGGCCACAGGAGACGCGGGTTCAATCCCTGCATCGGGCAGATCCCTTGGAGGAGGGCCTGGCAACCCACTCCAGTGTTCTTGCTTGGAAAATTCCATGGACAGAGGAGCCTGACAGGCTACAGTCCATGAGATTGCAAAGAGTCAGACATGACTAAAGCGACTGAGCACACACGGGGAGGTCTCTTGACTGGAAGCCAGTGGACCTGGGTGTTCTCCAGAGCCTTTATGTTGATCATAGTGTAGAGAAACCTTCTATGAGCTCCTTGCTATGTTAAGGCTTGGTTATTGCTCTTCACATCATGTCATGTCCCCAGTGTGTCCTCATGGCATTTCCCATGATGGGCTTCTCGTGTGGGTCATCCTTGCCTTATAGTTCACTGTGGGAAATGTGATTGTCTCTTCTATAGTTAATAATATGGGTCAGATTCTCAAATTGCCTGGTAGATCACCTCCCTGCACCTGGCTGCCAGCACCGTGGTCATTTATACCTATGGATCTTCCTTTAGTTACCCATATAGCCAATGTGGTTCTCGTCTTTGGAACTTTAATCTTGAGCTGATTTTTTTCAGTTGGGCCTTCATCAGAAGTTAGGTAGCAGAATATTGTAGGGAGATAATATACTATCAGCCATTCATCTGTTACTCTATATTATCCATCCTTATATTATTAAGTCAAATAATATCCAGTTGGAGAAGGAAATGGCAACCTACTCCATCCAGTATTCTTGCCTGGGAAATCCGATGGACCGAGGAACCTGGTGGGCATCAGTCCATGGGGTTGCAAAGAGTCGGACACGACTAAGCGACTAAGCACATAAACAATATCCAGTCAGTTTGGGTTACTTGCTATGTGCTTGTGACTGTCCTAGACTCTTCATTTAAATTATCTTTATTCCTTCAGCAGCCCTGTAAGCTGTAGGTCCTATGATGCGCTTCGTTTTATGGGTGAGAAAATGGAGACTTAAGGGATGTAACTCATAATAAGTGGTGCAGAGGCTTCCCTCATGGTTCAGTGGTTCGAACTCTGAGTTCCAGCTGCATGGGGCTCAGGTTTGATCCTTGGTTGGGGAACTAAGATCCCACATGTAGCACACCACCACCACCTCATCCCCAAAAAAAGTGATGAAGTTAGAACTATACCTAGAAACTGACTCTGGAGCTTACCTCCTTCACCACTGCATTTTATTATCTTCATCAGGAAATTGCATGACTGAGGAGTAACCTATTTCTCCAAGGTCTAGTTGTAAATGAAATCTACTGTAACTGTTACTGGGGTATGAAGAGTTCCTTAACTCTGAACGGTCCAAGTCGCTTTGACACAGATTTTCCTTTTTTCCTCTTAATATCTTTGTATGGTTAATCCTGACTCCATTTTATAGTGGGAGAAAGAGAGGGCCCAGGAAAGTAAATACCTCTGGTCACACAGTAAGTCAGCAATGCCCCTGAGATAAGAACCTAGCTTCCTGCTTCCTAGGCCAAGCTTTGGCCACTTGCCTCTGTTACATGAAATTCATAAAATATATGTGAGCCTCTCTGCGTCTGAGTTTCTCCAGCTACCAAAGAAGATGAAAGGCATCCCAGAAATGCTGATCTGTGGGTGTGGAGTGAGGTGACCTTCAGGAAACAAATTCCGTGTGACTAAGAGGGATCACCAGGATTGTAGTGGGGAGATCCCAGCACTGTTCAGACCAGCGCCAGCAGCAAAGGGTTGGAAGAGGGTCTTTTCCTCGCCCGGAGTGTTAGTGACACTTCCTAGCAACACGGCTTTCCCATTTGCCTCCTTCGGGGATGTAATGACAGTATTCATTTGCAAGGCCTTTTGCCTCCTGCGAAGCCTCTGTGTGTGTCTTGACCCCTCCTGTGTAGTGGATGTCCCGCTCCTGTCATATGCTCCCAGCCCCAGGTGGAAGTGGCTGTCTGCCCTGACTAAGTGTGACGGTACTTATCAGTGCGTGAAGTGCTGGTGATTAACAGGAGCCACAGGAATCTCCCCATTATCTTCACGGGTAGCTCCTTGAAACTGTTCTGCCTGCAATCACGGCTCAATTGGTTTGGGTTAGGAGAAATCATTTCCTCCTGTAATACTGCCACCATCAGGTTAGGGGCCACAGCACAAAAGTGTCCTTAAGGGCTTGCCATGGATTTTGCATGATGATGTCAGTTATGTGCTAAAGAATGAGTACTTTCCTGGTCAAGTTCAAGTTAGGGAGGAGAGATAGGTCCTAAATTTAGGGAAGGAGGCTCTTTTTTATATTTTAAATGTTAGTGTGGGGTTGAGTTGAGAAGTCAAAATACAGAAATCCTAAGTCTCAGAATTCATGTAGTCCGAAACTCTTTGTTTATGGAGAGGAAATCAGTACCTGGAAAAGTAAATTCACTCACATGTGGTCATCTAGGTGGTTACTGATAGTACTGAGGTTGTAACTCGGCCCTCTTTTCTCTATGCTCCTGTGGTTCATGGACTAACAGAGCATAAGGAAAAACCCAAAAGTCCATTGGAAATGATAAGGTCTACTATCTCCTGTCAATGTTGAAAGTGTAAACCTACTTTGAAACTAAGCTTTCTTCATAGTAGCAGTATTCTGGTGTCCAAGGCATTGCCTTGATCAAATTATAGGATCAAGGCCATTAAAGAACCTGTTAGACAGAAACCCAACCCATTTCTCAGTTCAGAGCCTGAGTTTATTGGGTCTTCCTCTACGTACAATTTCAGGTGTATTTCCTTGCTTCAGCATTGCAGATTCTATAGATTGAAATCACTTGATAGATATAAGCTTAAATCTTTTACTAAGGTTCAAAAAACACATTAAAGAAACATGAACTTCAGTTCTATTTTTGCTGAGATTCTGTGGTGTTAAGGTCAAGAGAAGGCCACTGTACTTTCTGGCCATGATAAATGGCAAGAATGATAAACCTGTGAGTTATTCTAGAACTGACTTACTGGGCTGAGGTTTCTTAGAATTCAGATGCACTTGGCAGATAAATCTCCAGTTCTCAGAAGAGACAGAGTGGCAGGGGAGGGGATGTAAGCTGGGGTAAAGGGCTGGTGGACTAAGAAAGGTGTTTACTTGGAGGAGGTGTGCCCCCAGTCTTCTCTTCTTTCCCTGTCATTGTCATCATCATCATATACACCTTACATTTTGAGCTTCTTCTAGTCACCTTGGGCTTCCCAGGTGGCGCTATTGGTAAAGAAGCTGCCTGCCAGTGCAGGAGACATAATAGACATGAGTTTGATCCCTGGGTCAGGAAGATCCCCCGAAGAAGGACGTGGCAACCCACTCCAATATGGTTGCCTGGACAGAGAATGGAGGAACCTGGCAGGCTACAGTCCATAGGGTCGCACGGAGTCGAACATGACTGAAGTGACTTAGCATGCACTAGTCACTTTCCTTACTTATCTGATGACTCCTTTACTTATTGCCATGAATTACGAAGTAGAGAGGACTTTTTCCAGGACAGTGAAATTCAGAACACTGCCACAGTTATTTAATAAATCAGCTGTAGAATAAGACTAACAGTAATTACCATTCCTTACATATATGCAGCACTCAAAAGATTCCCCAGATTTACAAGGACCAACCGACAACAAGATGGCTTAAAATGAAAACAGAAAATAAAATCATGATTGACCATTATTTTCCTGTGGGCCAGTAAAATGCAGAAATCAACCTTCTGGTTTCTGTCTTTCTAAAGGTACCATCGCAGGCTCTTGTCTGCTTTTGAGTAGATAGCCCACTCTCGCTGAGAATATAGTGTTATTAATATTTTCATGATTTTTGCTGCAGTTTATCAGATATTGATGCTGACTACCAGTACAGTTGGTACCCTCATTAAGCATACAGAAGAGACTAGCTATTTCTTGCATTTGACTTCTGTGTTGGATTGAGGTTGGAGAAAGAAGATTTTGTCGATATGATTAAATAGATGATTTAAAGAAACATTTCTGGGTGCCATTTGGGTAAATGGTGTAAAGTTCTAAGACAGCTTCTTACCCAGTCCTCTTCTTACAAAATTGCCTGTAATTGGCACCCCCATGGGCTTCAGTGCACCCCATCTGCAGCCTAGAACCGCTCTGAGGTTAGATATGCCCTCTTGGCTTTGAAAACATCAAAGCAGCCATATCCGTTCTAATCTTGACAACTGAAAGTCCACAGATACTTTAGAGTTGCTAACACAAAACTGGCTTTTGGACGGGAAGATTTGATCCATGTGGCCAAGTACTTTCAGTGGCTTATGTAACGCTGAACTGGATTTGTACAGAAATAATACAGTATAATGATGCTTTTTTTTTTTAACCTAGCAAACTCCAGAGAATGGTCATATCCTAGAGCTGAAAAAGGCTGCCTTGCCAACATGCTGGTTATTTGCTCTGCTTCATCCCTGGCTACCTTCACGTCTCTAAAACCCCAGTGTGCTTTCCAAAGGTCATGAAATGTGAGCACTTGCTTCCTGGTGACCTGTGCGGGCCATTGGAAGGGGTTTTTCTTAAACCTTCTCCCTCTTGGATTAGACCTGGTTTATAAACTGTACATCCCAGCATGTGTGATTCCTGCATTACAAGGTGCGGGCAGAACTAGTGTTCTTGCTTAGAAGGCTAGAAGGTCCCGTCAGCACGTGGGCTAGGCCTGGTGGGCAGGCACCAGCGTGGCCATGGAAGAGCAGATGGTTCCAGTGATGGGAGCTCCTGCCACGTGTGGGCTGGCCCTCCTGGCCACCTGCAAGTAATGCTCCCCCAACAAGGTTCTTATACAGAATCTTCTGAAAGTAGACTTTTCCCTAGTGAAGGAAGAGGAGCCTACAAAGTCAAGAGACATCTGAACTCACCTAGCAGTTGTGAGAGAATTGTGAGAGAAGTGGGAGTCTTCCAGCCCCTTCTAACTGCTAGAGTGGTGAGTGGGAAGGGACAGTCTCTTACATGTATATAATCATTCTGTGAAGCAGATAGGGTGGCTTCATTATGTATTCAAATGCAGAGAGCTCTTCATAAAACATGCTACTGTGTCCTTTTACTGTGAGTGGAAATACAGCCTTCACATTAAAGAGGAGTAAAGGATAAATCAAAACGTTATTCAGCCCTGAATGTGCCAATCCAGAACTCTTACTCAACAATTTCCTTGCAGCAGAAACCATCACTCCAGCTCGGACCAAAGATGATTTGGCCCAGTTCTTCTCTGTTGCTATGGGGACAGAGAGATGATGATGTTAGCCCTTTTGACGCTAACTTACCTACATTAAGAGTCAATTCCCTTCATGTCTTCATGTTTCTGTTATTGATAAAGTAGCCCAGCCTTTTCTGAACTACTGTTTGTTTTCTGTCTTATTTCCCCTTTGGTGCAATGAATTCCATATTCAGAATAAAACATTTCTTGAGCACTTGGTATATGCCAAGCACTGTGGGAGGTGCTCTCATATATGTTAGCCATATATTTATTCCTCTATGAGGCAAAGGAGAGAGTATAAACATCGGTGATTCACTTTTTCAGTTGAAGTTTACAGAGGTGTTTTGTAGTGCAAATGTGAGGAAGGGAGGCTAGGAAGGAAATGGGTGTGGGGAGTCATTTCTAACATAGGGAAATCAGGATCAGTGAACTGTAAGTCTGCATTTTCCACTTTTTCCAGGGAATCAGATGATAGAGGCAAGGGCCAGTTGCTTATCACAGTAAATGTCCTAAGATGTGAAAATGAGACATGGAATATTAAATATTAATATGAGTATTAAGCATTAAGACCAGCCACTTCCTTACAACCGTTCTGGGCTTGTAAATAGTTGGCTGAGACTGATGAGTGTGTGTCAGATGATGGTCCCTGATGAAGGTGAGAGATTAGGGATCTGAGCCAGGGTCCAGTTTCTGCAGATGCTCAGTCCTCAGTGAATCTCATCATCTCTTGTCAGCTTGATGCATGAGAAAGGCAGGTCCTCTGAAAAGTCATTTCCCACCAACTACATCCTCTTACTTATATTGGTGTGTTTCCTTCCAAAGATACATTTAGAAATCCTGTCCCTTCTCTGATTTATCCCTCAGACTCAAGGACACTTGTTTGAGGACCCTTCCATTTTTAATATCATCTCAAGAGTTAGTTAAGGGATGTGTCTGTGACTTACAGACTTGGAGGAATTTGTAACATGTCCTCCTTAGGAGAACCTGAGATTTTAGAGCAACAGATGTAGTAGTAAATTTGGAACTTTCTGTATGGCAACCTACTCCAGTATTCTTGTCTGGAAAATTCCATGGACAGAGGAGTCTGGAGGGCTATTGTTCATGGGGTCACGAAGAGTCAGACAGGACTGAGCGATTGAGCACACATATGTTTTTAAGAGGGAAACTGGGTCTCTGATAATGATACCCATTATCAGTTGGGAAAAGACTAACTCAGCCTTTGCAGGTACTTATGCACTATGATTTATCTGGGTTAATTTATGTAAAATAAGGAAGTAATGGAATTAAATACACAATCTCTACATATCATTTAGACTTACCGTATTTTATTTCTAGACTTCCCCAAATTTGTCCTTTTCTGTCACTTGTAAAGATGCATAAAAGAGCAAAATTTCTGAAGGTCAGAAGAAGTGAAAGGGGCAAGGCTGTTTGTAATGGACCCTGGCTCTCCTTGGTAGGCAGGTTATAGCATCTCTAAGGTTCAGTAAACTGGGAATGAGCATTGCTGTAAAAGATTAACCACAGGCAGGCAGTCTGCTCTTATTCTCTTAAAGAGAATAAGCAACACCAGATCTAAGGCCTGGAGGGGAGAAGTCTTTTGAGTAGAGCAGACTCTTCTCCATTTTCACCCGAGGATTGAGATTCCCGGCTCAGCCTCCTTATCAGAGCACAGCTGGATTGTCAAAAGAGATGGGAAAGATGTGGTGCACTTGGTCTGGATTGGTCAGGGACTGTGCCCTCTAAATCATACTTTTTTATATATTTGAGAAATGAGAAAGATGGAGGCTTGTTGCTTAAGACCAGTGCCTGCTGCTCCTCAACTTCCAGTGCAGAAGGAGTTGTTGTCTCTCAGATGGTACAAACCTGTGGTGGGAGAAAGGGCCTCAGCCTGACCTTTGGAAAACAGAGGGAAGTCAAGTGTGGACATACAGGGACAGAGGCTCTGACCACTGCTGGGTGATGGGGGTCCCACTGCTTTCTTCCTGCCTCACTTGAAGTGGTCGTCATCCAGACATGTCAGGATGTTCCAGGTAAGAGGTAAGAACATCCCTGGAGTTCGCCCTGTGGACTAAAAGGGGTTTGAGCTCTAAGACAGTCACTTCTAGGAAGTAGTTTGGGAAACATCAGAAAGAGAAGAAGTTGACTGAGATCTGAAGTAGGTATATGATGGTGATTGGCTAAAATACCTTTTCATGAACATGAATGCTCTGACCTCAAATGAAAAGAGGGGACATAGAAGTAATGGAAGGCTTGAGAAAATAGTTAGGGTAGCTATTTGGGGACTTAACACCTAGCAGAGAGTGAATTAGAGCAGCAGTTCCACACATGGGGTCTAAGGCAATTAGGGGTTCCTGGGCATAGTAATGGAGAAATATGAGCTAATTTCAATATTATGAAAAGCATAAATGAATCACACATTTACCCTCAACAAGGCCTTACAGGCTATCAAAACACTGGACTCTGCTTTTGTCTATAATTGAATTGGTTTGCTGATGAGAAGCTCTGCTTGACTGCTTATTTTGTTTTGTTTTGTTTTCCCCAACGTGATGGGTGAACTGATGGTGTCACTAGTAGTCACAACTGACCTGAAGTCAGATTATCGAAGATGTGATTAATCTTTGACTCAAGGCGCAGAGTGACAGCCACAGCGAAATACTCCACAGTCTGTGGTGGCAGAATGGTTGGGGACCACTTTTGTAAAAGGAGCAGTGACCTTCAGTTTCCCATCCCGAGTTCTTAAACCTTGCACAGCTCTCACTGAATTCATTCTTGGTCTTTGAAGGAAAGTGAAAGCAGAACAATTAGCAAATCATAATCAGTTGTCTACTTTGGAGACCATGCCCTGAAAGTCTTGCGTGTGGTTGTTCCTCCTAACCTGCATGGGCCGCTTAAGACTCCTTTCAGGAACAGGCTCTTTTGTCCTGTCCCTGCTGTCCTGAAGCTCCAATAACTGTGGCCAGCTGATGCAAAGAGCTGACTCAGTGGAAAAGACCCTGATGTTGGGAAAGATTGAAGGCGGGAAGAGTAGGGGGTGACAGAAGATGAGATGGTTGGATGGCATCACTGACTCAATGGACATGAGTTTGAGCAAACTCTGGGAGATGATGAAGGGCAGGGAAGCCTGGAGTGCAGGAGTCCATGGGGTCGCAAAGAGTCGGACACGACTGAGCGACTTAACAACCACCACCACCAGCTGTCCTAGCTAAGGAGTGGGATACCGAGAGCTAGGGTTAAGCACAATGCTTGGGCAGCTAGAGGAAGAGGTTAAATAGCAAGAAAAAGAATGAAAAGAAAGAAAGTAGCAAAGGAATGGACCCCGTGAGCGATGTCTTTAGAGCAAGGCTGGGAAGCTCTCCTTAGATATGGTTGGCTGCCAGTGATGTTCCAAGGGATCTGGACTCTGGTCCTCAGCTGGTTCTGCTGTTTAGACCATGGCTTTTCAGTCCTGTATCTTCACAGCCCATGGTCTGCAGGAACACCAGGGAAACCCACCATTTCTAGCCTGAAAAAGAAAATGACAGCTGAGTTACTCTTCAAGTGATGAACCCATGAAACGTTTGATCATGGTTGCCAAAAGAATTCTGAACCATCTCAACCACTGTCGTCAAACTTGCTAGGTAGAATTGGGCTAACTCCACAATTGGAATCTTTGCTATCTGTCCATTCAGTTGACTGTTTCCAAACTGCGGTGACAGTTTCTATTTTCTGGAGTAGTTGAGGGAAGGGAAAATGGTTTTGCATACTTCTTTGTGAGTATGTGCACAGCCAAACAACATTAGGTTTTTCCATCTCTTTCCCTTGCTGGCTTCATGGGTGTCTGTGTGCCTGCCTCCTGCATATCCTCTCCCACCTGGGCCCTTCTTGTGTCCTTGTAGAGGGTCTCCGCATCCTTCATTCTCTTCTTTCCTTTATGCTTCCCAGAGCCAAGCTATGCGAATCGTCCGGACGGTGGGGCAGGCCTTCGAGGTCTGCCACAAGCTCAGCCTACAGCACACGCAGCAGAATGCTGATGGCCAGGAAGACGGGGAGAGCGAGAGGAACAGCAGCAGCTCAGGAGACCCAGGTAGGCACGGTCACCGCTGTGGATCCGGGGGAACAGGCAGGTGGATACACAGTGTGGGTGGTGGATCGTTCCCCCAAGCCCAGAGCAGCCACTTCACCTAAAAACATTTTCTCTGTTTCTAGATTCTAAATTTTCTTTAAAGAATGTGTGTTGCTTTTATAACAGAAAATTGAAGATGTTTAAACTATCAAACAAAGAAGCATTTAAACTGGATATCAGGAAATATATTTTAACGGTAGACCTGCTTATACTACCAAATGAGATCCCAAAGAAAATTTTCGTACAAAATCACCTTCATAAAACAAATAAGATAATTTCCAATTATCTAAGTAGTTTTTTTTTCCCTACTTCTAAATTCTATAGTTCTGTAAACCCTCAGGGTAGACATTATTCCAGTATCTCCAGTCTTCAAGTCTCACTAAAAGTCAGGAGCAAGACCAAGGTGTCTTTTACCATCTCTCCAACAGTAAATGTGGGAGCAAGAAGTATGAGTATTAGGTAAAAAGTTAATATTGTTTATATTTTTATGTGGGAAACCCATGAAAATAAACTTAAAACTATTAGAAATAAGAGAATTTAGAGGTAAGGTCCAGTAAATAGATATAGATAACTGTGGTTTTCTGTTCCAACATCAACCAGTTGGAAGTCATAGTGGAAGAAAATATCCACTGAAATAACTTTTTTTATCTTTAAAAAGATAAAATGCCTGAATAATCATAATAAAATATATATGTTTATATGAAGAAAATCAGATAGTTGGAAAGTTCTTGGTTGGGAAATCTCAACATCATACAAATGTTAATTCTCCTTATGTTAATCTATAAATTTAACATTATAATATAAATCTTTATCAGCAAAGTTGGCACCTTGGTAATCTATCATATTTAAAACTATAGGCTACAGATAAAGAGAGTGCTCAGAAGAAAATCAAAGGTTTAATTATTTACAGTAATAGATGATTAGTCGTGAAAATCAAATTAATTAAACATTCAATTCAAGAAGTTAGAAAATGGCAAAAGAAGTCTTCCATCGCAAAAGGCAGTTTTGCTAAGTGATGAAGGGTAGAGATTTTCGGTTTCCATTCAAGTTGCACTGGTCACTAGCTGTGTGATTTCAGGAAAATTCCATAATCTCTCTGTGCCTTAGTTTCCTCTTCTGGGAAAAGTAGGAATAACAGTAGTATCTTCCTCATAGAATTATTGTGTTGATTGGATAAGCAGATATATTTAAAATGCCAAATCTGGTACTTGGCACATGGTAAACACCAAATACGTTGTTAGCTATTATTATTTTTTAAAATGGGAAAAAGCAAGGATAGGAAAAATCCTAGAAAAGATGAGTGATGACAGACAAGTGACTTTCCAGGTTCAAAAACATACTTTAAAGCTGTAAAACTGTACTGATGCATTAATAAGTGTCTGAGTGGATTGGAAAAGAAAGCTCAGAGATAAACTCAGACACGCATGTTGACATAGTGTGTGGTAAAGGTAGAAACCCTCTGGAGAAAAATATGGAAATCATTAAATTTAAAATTTCACATGCTTTTGACCCCCCAAATCACCCTCAAATTCTCTTCTAAGAATTCCTCTTAAGGGTATACCCATACATGTGTGAAATGATGCATATATAGTTATAAAAATTATAACTAACAAGAGGGGATTTTATAATAATTTATGGTTACAAGTAACGGAATATTGCAGAACCTCCAAAAAGGATGAATTGGTTCTCTGTGAACTGATAAAAAATCATCTCCAAGATATTTTGCTGAGTTTTTAAAAAACAAGATGTAGAACTGTGAATTGGTAGCATACCAATTATATTGTATGAAAATATATACATGTAAATATGTGTTTTCGTGTATGCCCACTATGCATAAAACATCTCCAGAACTGGTAACTTGGTTCATTCTGGAAAGAGGAACTAAGTGTCTATATTGGGAGGAAGATTTACTTTTCATTCTTGCAGCCTATAGCTGGCCACATTGCTCAGAACAAAAGCTGATCTGCTCACTTCTGAACTGGAGGATTTGCCCTTGGAGCTCCTAGCAGGATTAGATTGATGCCTTTACATTATTAGCTCTTCTTTGTCGATGCCCTGCTCCCTTGTTGGTGGACAGTCATGGCTACACCTCAAAGGCTATTGAACCCACAATATAACTGGCAGCCAGGATGCACATATACAAAGATATTCTAACTGAAAAGTAAAGGGCATTGTCTCTGGTAAAGCCACCTATTCCTGGAGTGAAAGAGGTTGGGCACAGAGAAGTTATCTAGAGGTTGAGTGTTTGAACTTTGTTCTTATCACATAACTGTCTGAGGAGCTTGATCTAGCCTCTAAGTACCTAATCAGAACCAACTTCTCAGCCATTTGCTAAAGAGGGCAGGTTTGGCCTTTGAAGAGAAAAGCATTTCATATAGACTACTCTGAGAGCTAGGTCTTCTTCCCCTCCTGCTGTGGGAGCTACTCTTTCCTTCCCCTTCCAGACCCTGCAGGGCTCTTTTGGGTGGGGGTAGGTTGAGGTCCAACCAGTCCATCCTGAAGGAGACCAGTCCTGGGTTTTCACTGGAAGCACTGATGCTGAGGCTGAAACTCCAATACTTTGGCCACCTCATGTGAAGAGTTGACTCATTGGAAAAGACCCTGATGCTGATAGGGATTGGGGGCAGGAGGAGAAGGGGATGCCAGAGGATGAGATGGCTGGATGGCATCACTGACTCGAGGCACATGAGTTTGGGTGAACCCCAGGAGTTGGTGATGGACAGGGAGGCCTGGTGTGCTGCGATTCATGGGGTCACAAAGAGTCAGACACAACTGAGCGACTGAACTGAACTGAAGGTTGATATGATTTCCTGTGATACTAGGAAGGATTCTCTTTGGGGAATGAATAGAGATTCCAGCGGGGACCCCTTCCTATTATTGTTTCCTTCTTCTCTTCCCCCTCCTCCTCCCCAAGCACCTGCCTCCCATTTCCAGTCCTGTTCCAACTGTCGGCGTTTCCTGCATTTACCTCCAGGCGGCTGTTCTAGTCTTTCTTCACTATTCTGTCTTCTGGGGAGGCTGCCTTCCAGCTCCCACTGTCCCATTCCCTTTCTGCCCCTTCCCGAAAATTTAAATACTTCCTCCCTCTAGGTTTCTGTGTTCTTTTCACCCTTGGCTGGTGCTGCTACCATCAGCATTCAGCCCACTGTCTACCAGATACATAGTGTCATTTGCCTTCAGTAGAGGACAAGCTCTAGGGTTGGGGGGAGTTGGGGGGTAAGGACTACTCTTCACACAATAAATACTTGTTGGATGAAGTGGGGGATGTGGTCAATGATTGTGGCAAAGGATGTGTGTCATCTTAGTCGTTGTCAGCAGCACTGATTCAATGTTTACTCTGTGCCAAAGTGAATATGGAGACTGAGTAGAAATTTCAGCAGGGAGTGACTTCTTAACAGTCTGCTTGATGAAGAAGGATGACCTTGAATGGCAGGAGTAGGTAGTGTGTTTTTATGTGTGTGTGTCTGTGTATGTTCAGTCACTCAGTCGTGTCCAACTCTTTGCAACATTATGGACTGTAGCCCACCAGGCTCCTCTGTCCATGAGAGTTTCCCCAGAAAGAATTCTGGAGTGGGTTGACATTTCCTCCTTCAGGGGATCTTCCTGACCCAGGGATTGAACCCGCGTCTCCTGCATCCCCTGTGTTGGCAGGGGGGTTCTTTACCACTGAGCCACCTGGGAAGTTTGGGAGTAGGTGGAATTGAGGTCGTATGGCCTAGAGTGGGAGACTGGGAGGCTGGAGAGAGTGCTGATGGTGATGAGTGATGCTGGCTGAGACCAGCATGGTGACACTCTTCTGGCTGTGACAGGTGGTCAGCACTGAGATATTGGGCCCATCAGCTACATGTCCATCTCTTTTTATAACCTTTTTGGTGATTTTTTTTTTCAAATTACAGTAATATACATGAGACATCAGCCGCTTGGCATCTTCTGTATACCATTCTCCCTAAGAAGAGTGTAACTGACATTCTACATGTGGAAACATCTAGGTTCATTTTAGGAAAACCTGTCAGGCTCAATATACTTGCTTCAGAGTTTAAGATGTCAAAGCACTGAGTGTGTCTCTTTAAGGAGGTTGAGCATGGCTTGAATGTGTGCTTTGAGTACCATACATCCCCGCAGAGAAAGGGAAGTAGGAAGGCCCTCCCCAACTTGCGTGAGTGAGAATCTGACCTGTAGAGTGATGTAAATTGTCTTAGGGAGATACACATATTCGTACTAATTTTAAGGAATTGGCTCACATGATTACAGAGGTGTGGCGAGTCCAAAATCTGCAGGGTAGGCTCCAGGCTGAAAACCCAGAAAAGAGTTGCAGTTCAAGTCTTAAACTGGTCTGCTGGCACAATTCCCTCTTCTTCCAAGGAGGTCTGTCTTTGTTCTGTTAAGACTTTCAACTGATTGGATGAAGCCCAGCTATATTATGGAGGGTAATCTGCTTTATTCAATCTACTGATTTAAATGTTTACTCTCGTATGAAAAATACCTTCACAGTAATATCTAGAATAGTGTTTGGTCAAGTATCAACACCATGGCTCCACAAAATTTGCCCACAAAATTAACTATCACAGAAATGAGAAGGCAGTGTGGTATGACAGAGGGAGTGCTGGACCCGCAGATGAGAGAAGCAATGGAGAGCTTGGGTTCTGGCACTTTTCAGGTGAATTCTAGGCTTGAATGCTAAGTCAGCCATTTCTTAGCTAGGTCAGTCAGTTCAGCCACTCAGCTGTGTCCAGCTCTTTGCGACCCCGTGGACTGCAGCACTCCAGCCTTCCCTGTCCATCACCAACTCCTGGAGCTGGCTCAAACTCATGTCCATCCAGTCGGTGATGCCATCCAACCATCTCATCCTCTGTCGTCCCCTTCTCCTCCTGCCTTCAATCTTTCCCAACGTCAGGTCTTTTCTAATGAGTCAGTACTTTGCATTATGTAGCCAAAGTATTGGAGCTTCAGCTTGAACATCCGTCCTTCCAATGAATATTCAGGACTGATTTCCTTTAGGATTGATTAGTTTGACCTCGTTGCAGTCCAAGAGACTGTCAAGTGTCTTCTCCAACACCACAGTTGAAAAGCATCAATTCTTCAGCATTCAGCTTTCTTTATGGTCCAGCTCTCACATTCATATGACTACTGGAAAAACCATAGCTTTCACTATATGGACCTTTGTCAATAAAGTAATGTCTATGATTTTTAATATGCTGTCTAGGATGGTCAGAGCTTTTCTTCCATGGAGCACGCATCTTTGAATTTCATGGCTGTAGTCACCATCTGCAGTGAGTTTGCAGCCCCCCAAAAATAAAGTCTGTCACTGTTTCCATTGTTTCCTCATCTATTTGCCATGAAGTGATGGGACAGAATGCCATGATCTTCATTTTTTGAATGTTGAGTTTTAAGCCAGCATTTTTTTCACTCTCCTCTTTTAGTTTCATCAAGAAGCTCTTTAAGTCCTCTTCACTTTCTGCCATAAGGGTGGTGTCATCTGCGTATCTGAGGTTATTGATATTTCTCCCGGCAATTTTGATTCCGACTTGTTCTTCATCCAGCCTGGGATTTCGCAAGATGTACTCTGCATAAGTTAAATAAGCAGGGTGACAATATACAGCCTTGACGTACTTCTTTCCCAATTTGGAACCAGTATGTTGTTCCATGCCCAGTTCTAACTTTTGCTTCTTGACTTGCATACAGATTTCTCACAAGGCAGATAAGGTGATCTGGTATTCCCGTCTCTTGAAGAATTTTCCACAATTCTCTTGAAAAATTGTTGTGGTCCATACAGTCAAAGGCTTTGGCGTAGTCAATAAAGCAAAAGTAGATGTTTTTCTAGAACTCTCTTGCTTTTTTGATGGTCCAACAGATGTTGGCAATTTGATCTCTGGTTCCTCTGCCTTTTCTAAATCCAACTTGAACATCCTGAAGTTTTCAGTTCACATACTGTTGAAGCCTGGCTTGGAGAATTTTGAGCATTACTTTGCTAGCGTGTGAGATGAGTGCAATTGTGCAATAGTTTGAGCATTCTTTGGCATTGCCTTTCTTAGGGATTGGAATGAAAACTGACCTTTTCCAGTCCTGTGGCCACTGCTGAGTTTTCCAAATTTGCTGGCGTATTGAGTACAGCACTTTCACAGCATCTTCTTTTAGAATTTGAAATAGCTCAACTGGGATTCCATCACCTCCACTAGCTTTGTTCGTAGTGATGCTTCCTAAGGCCCAGTTGACTTCACATTCCAGGATGTCTGGCTCTAGGTGAGTGATCACACCATCGTGGTTATCTGGGTCATTAAGATCTTTTTTGTATAGTTCTTCTGTGTATTCTTATCACCTCTTGTTAGTATCTTCTGCTTCTGTTAGGCCCATACTGCTTCTGTCCTTTATTGTGCCCATCTTTGCATGAAATGTTCCCTTGGTATATCTAATTTTCTTGAAGAGATCTCTAGTCTTTCCCATTCTATTGTTTTCCTCTATTTCTTCGTATTGGTCCCTAATGCTTTCTTATGCTTTCTTATCTCTCCTTGCTATTCTTTGGAACTCTGCATTCAGATGCTTATATCTTTCCTTATCGTTTTTGCCTTTAGCTTCTCTTCTTTCCTCAGGTATTTGTAAGGCCTCCTCAGACAACCATGTTGCCTTTTTACATTTCTTTTTCTTGGCGATGGTCTTGATCCCTGCCTTCTGTACAATGTCACGAACCCTCTGTCCATAGTTCTTCCGGCACTCTTGTCTATCAGATCTAATGACCTGAATCTATTTCTCACTTCCACTGTATAAGCGATTTGATTTAAGTCATAGCTGAGTGGTCTAGTGGTTTTCCCTAATTTCTTCAATTTAAGTCTGAATTTTGCAATAAGGAGTTCATGATCTTAGCTGGGTGATCCTTGGCAAACTTTCTAGTCTTTCTAGATCTTTCTTATCTGCTAGCTAGGTGTAGGGAGATAATGCAGGTAAATCAGCATCATTCCTAGCATATCAGATCAAATCAGATCAGTCACTCAGTCGTGTCTGACTCTTTGCGACCCCATGAATTGCAGCTCGCCAGGCCTCCCTGTCCATCACCAACTCCGAGAGTTCACTGAAACTCACGTCCATCGAGTCAGTGATGCCATCCAGCCATCTCATCCTCTGTCGTCCCCTTCTCCTCCTGCCCCCAATTCCTTCCAGCATCAGAGTCTTTTCCAATGAGTCAACTCTTCGCATGAGGTGGCCAAAGTACTGGAGTTTCAGCTTTAGCATCATTCCTTCCAAAGAATACCCAGGACTGATCTCCTTCAGAATGGACTGGTTGGATCTCCTTGCAGTCCAAGGGACTCTCAAGAGTCTTCTCCAACACCACACTTCAAAAGCATCAATTCTTCAGCACTCAGCCTTCTTCACAGTCCAACTCTCACATCCATACATGACCACAGGAAAAACCATAGCCTTGACTAGATGAACCTTTGTTGGTAAAGTAATGTCTCTGCTTTTGAATATGCTATCTAGGTTGGTCATAACTTTCCTTCCAAGGAGTAAGCGTCTTTTAATTTCATGGCTGCAGTCACCATCTGTAGTGATTTTGGAGCCCAGAAAAATAAAGTCTGACACTGTTTCCACTGTTTCCCCATCTATTTCCCATGAAGTGGTGGAACCAGATGCCATGATCTTCGTTTTCTGAATGTTGAGCTTTAAGCCAACTTTTTTCACTCTCCACTTTCACTTTTATCAAGAGGCTTTTGAGTTCCTCTTCACTTTCTGCCATAAGGGTGGTGTCATCTGCATATCTGAGGTTATTGATATTTCTCCCGGCAATCTTGATTCCAGTTTGTGTTTCTTCCAGTCCAGCGTTTCTCATGATGTCCTCTGCATATAAGTTAAATAAACAGGGTGACAATATACAGCCTTGACGTACTCCTTTTCCTATTTGGAACCAGTCTGTCGTTCCATGTCCAGTTCTAACTGTTGCTTCCTGACCTGCATACAAATTTCTCAAGAGGCAGATCAGGTGGTCTGGTATTCCCATTTGAAGACTTTTCCGCAGTTTATTGTGATCCACACAATCAAAGGCTTTGGCATAGTCAATAAAGCAGAAATAGATGTTTTTCTGGAACTCTCTTGCTTTTTCTATGATCCAGTGGATGTTGGCAATTTGATCTCTGGTTCCTCTGCCTTTTCTAAAACCAGCTTGAACATCAGGAAGTTAACGGTTCACATATTGCTGAAGCCTGGCTTGGAGAATTTTGAGCATTACTTTACTAGTGTGTGAGATGAGTGTACACTCTAAATACATGTTAGCCATCGTCTAGTTCTCCAGTTCAGTATCTCAACTCCATGACCTCATGTATGCTGTGAGGACAGGGGACAAGATCTCTGCAGTCCCATGGTTTTATGAGAGAGCCACATTAGATGGCTACCCCATGTTTGTGATGTGGTTCCATGGCCAGGATGTGAAACCGCCTTTGAGTATCAGTGTTTGGAATTCTACAGATCTGGAATGGGAAACGTTTTCTTATCAAGCCCCAAAGTCACTTCCTTTTTTTAGCCCCACTTGCTTCCTTACTGTCTGTAAGCTGCTAGGGACACACTCCTTGTTACCGTAAATGCTTTTTCCATAAATGCTTCCCCCAGAAGCATTTATTGACTCCATCAGGGTTTTTCTCTGTAATGGGGCACCTTGAAGCTTCAGAGTGGAACTGTGGGCTGGCAGCTTTTCTTTTCCCTTTAACGAGAGTCTTGCTTCCACATTAGGGAGCTTTCATTTAATTCGGTGTTTATCTTTCCAGTAGAGCTGCCCCAGGCAGGCCCTTTGTTGTGCCGAGGAAACTTGTTTACTCTGGAGGAATCCAAATGTGTGGAGGCTTTGCTGTCTTCTTTGAAGTCTTGTGGGCCCTTCCCCTTCTGGGTTTTTCAGCAGCGCCTTTAATGAAGGTCCTCGCTTTCATTGTGTGCGCTGCCTCTCTTGCTCTCTCTGTCTGCTTTTCTTTCCTCCCTCATTCCCACCATTCCCTACCCTGGGGGAGATTTATCCTTTGTATCTTTTGGCAGCAGCTGCCCTTGGCCATTCCCCCAGGGCTCAGAGCCAGGTGGGGCCTCTGCCCCTGTTCTGCTTGCCTTGCTTTGCCTTGTGCAGTTTCTCTGACTCCTGGACAGGTTTCCTGGGAGAGATCCTGTTCCCCTGGAGGCATCTGTCTTCCCACGGTGGCAGACAGTCCAACATGGGGAAGGGCTTGGAGCCCTTTGGAGACTAGAGCCTCTTAAAACAGGACTCATGTCATCTAGACGGTGACCAGTGGCTCAAGAATATTTACTGTGTACCTGTTACACCTGCCAGACCCGGGCATCTGGCTTATTCAAGCAAGCACACCCCTGATGTCCTGTCACTTCCGGGCTCCACCACACCTGCCGTTCCATCGCAGCAGGCCACCGCTGCCTGATGCTGTTTCTCCTTAGTTTCATCCCCTTCCTTCATTCAGTGGATATTAGTGTCCCCAGATGCAAGGCTTGATTCTGGGAACTGGGAATACTGTGAAGAAGGCAACAAGGTTTCTGCTGGCGAGGAACCCACATTGGAAGTTGGGGTGGAGGATCCAACAGATGACACACGAGGCCTTTTTAGGGGATGTCAGTGCAATGAAGAAGATAAAGCAGGGTGGCTGACTACAGGTGGAAGCAGTGAGCCTGTTGGGAGGCAAGGTGGTGCAGTGGTTAAAAGCACCAAGCTTAAAGCCAGACTGGCGGGCTTTGAGCCTTAGCTTCAGTTTTACTAGCTGTGTGCCTCAGTTTCTTTGTCTGTCTAATGGGAATAATAATAGTGCCTCACTTTCAGGGTGGTTATAAGGATAAGTAAGTTAATAATACATGTACATCCCTTAAACTAGTGCCTGGAACACAGTAAGCATTATTTGAGTCTAAGTTATTAATATTGCAATTTTGAGGCCAAAAGTGACCATTTCAAGCACTTTTGGACTGAGCTAATAATCTTTTGTTCTTTTTTTCCCCAACCATTTTGTTTTGAGGCATAACTGACATGTAAGAAGTTCTGTATTAATCCAGCATTACCTATTGTTTTAGCGCCGTGACACTGGCTCACACCCATCTGTGGTCCCTGGACTTGGCCGCAGGCGGCTTTGCCTTCAGCCCTCCTGCTTCCCCCTTGTCCCCGAAGCTCCCATCTTAGTGTCCAGTGTCCTTCTCCTGACCCAGATGAACCCCTCCACCTGCTTTTGTCTTCTCATCCTGCCTCTTCCGAAACCCTGAGCTATCAGCTCCCTCTCCTGAATCATCACCTGAATCTTTCACTGTGCTTTCTTCTCCACCACAGATAGATAAGGGCAAGTCTTTTCCATCTGAAAAACAAAACAAAAATCACACCTTTCTTGTCCCTGCATCTCCCCCTAGCCTATCTCTTTTCTCTCCTTCCTAGTCAAGCTTCAGGCCACACACATTTATCCCCATTGTTGGCATTTTACCCCACCCTTGCCATTAGCCCTTCAACCTCCCGTGATCTGATATCTGCTGCCTACCAATATTTCCTGAAACAAGCTGTCCAGGTCACTGAAAGTGAAAGTGAAGTCGCTCAGTCATGTCCAACTCTTTGTGACCCCAAGAACTGTAGCCTATGAGGATCCTCCGTCCATGGGATTTTCCAGGCAAGAGTACTGGAAAACCATTTCCAGGGGATCTTCCCGACCCAGGGATCGAACCCGGGTCTCCCACATTGTAGGCAAACGCTTTACCGTCTGAGCCACAAGGGCCAGATTGGCAAATTGAACCAGCCTTTCTCTGCAGTGTGCATCACGGGGAATGAATCACTCCCTTCCCTAGCTCTGGGGCCCCCCACCTCCGCTCTTGCCACTCTTTCCTTCTTTTTCTGCTAGCTGCTTTCCAGGATCCTTTTTTTTCACCTGCCCCTTGGGTGAAATCCCCAGGGCATTTCTCCTGGGATTAGTCCTTGGTGCTTTTTTTTTTTTTACTTTTCACTTCCCGTAGTTTTAACTTATGTTTATCTCTAGGCCACATCTTATCTTGAACTCTCCACTTGTGGATAGTCGGTATCTCCAGTTAGCTGTTACAAACTTTTCCAGTTTCATTCTCTTACCCATAGTCCTTCTTCTCTGGAATTTTCTGTGTAGGATGCCAGTCTCTGCTCAGTCACTTCAATCAGAATTGTGAAACTCATTCCACATGTATTCCTGTCTCCTCCCTGCCTCTCCTCCGCCTTTCCCTCTTTCCCTCCCTGTTCCCTGCCCATAGACGATTAGTTTCCAAGTCTTGTGATTTCTGCCCCCTGAAGATATTCCAGGTTTGTGTCCTTGGCTCTGTGTTATCACCACCTCTTTAGCTTTAGCTCTCATATTTCTCACCTAGAGCACTGCTTTCTATCTTGTCCCTTTATAGATCTACCATCTACATCATCCCTCGGGTAAAATTTGAAAGAATGAAAATCTTTTGGTATCACTTGCCTGCTTTTCTTCCTTCAAGATAAAATCCTGTCTCTTCTCAGTCAGGTCCCTTCCTGTCTCTTCCTCAGTCAGGGTCATTTGCAGTGCTTCCACCATGCTGGGGATTTTTCTACATCAGTATCTTTGCCCCTGTCTCGCCCTCTGTCTAGAGTGCCTCCCATGGCCTCCCCTCCTCTCTGCCCACTTCTCACTGTGGTCTCCTGCATTGCAGGTGGATTCTTTATCAACTGAGCTGTCAGGGAAGCCGCGATACGCTGACGGTCACACACAATAATGATATCCCTCCATCTAGCTTGTTCTTTCCCCTCGGTTCTAACAAATCTGTTACTGTACAGGCATTAGGAGATACCACAGGTTCAGTTTCAGACCATGGCAATAAAGTGAATATCGTAATAAAGTGAGTAGCACAAAATTTTTGGTTTTCCAGTGCACATTAAAGTTATCTTTACACTCTACTAGGGCTTTCCTGATAGCTAAGTTGGTAAAGAATCCACCTGCAATGCAGGAAACCCCAGTTCAATTCCTGGGTCAGGAAGATCCATTGGAGAAGGGAAAGGCTACCCACTCCAGTATTCTGGCCTGGAGAATTCTGTGGACCACAGTCCATGGGTCACAAAGAATCAGACACAACTAAGTGACTTTCAGTTTCACTTTACATTATACTGTAGTTTATTAAGTGTAAAATAGTATTATATCTAAAAAAATTGTATATACTTTAATTAAAAAAATAGCTCATGACTAAAATGCTATCACCTGAGCAAACTGTAATCTTTCTGCGGGTAGAGAGTCTTGCCTCAATGCTGATGGTTGCTCACTGACTAGGGTGGTGGTTGCTGAAGATTGGAGAGCTGAGGCAGTTTCTTAAAATAAGGCAGCAATGACGTTTGCCACATTGGTTGTTTCTCCTTTCACAAATAATATCTCTGTAGCATGCAATGCCATTTTAATAGTGTTTTACCTGTGGTAGAACTTCTTACAAAATTGAACTCAGGCCTCTCAGACCCTGCCACTGCTTTATCAACTAAGACTATGTAATATTCCATAGCCTTTGTTGTCATTTCAGTAGTCTTTACACATCTTTATCAGAAGTAGATTCCTCTCAAGAGACCACTGTGGTCATCCCTAAGAAGCAGTTCCTCATCTGTTCAGGTTTATCATGAGAATTCAGTCACATCTTCAGACTCCCCTTCTTATGCTAGTTCCCTTGCTATTTCCACCATATCTGCAGTTATTTCCTCCACTGAAGTTTTGAACCCCTCAAGGTCATCCATGTTGTTGGAATCAACTTCTTCCAAACTCCTGTTCATGGAGACATTTTGGCCTCTTCACATGAATCAGAATATTCTTAATGGCATCTGGAATGGTGAATCTTTTCCAGAAGGCCTTCAATTTGTTTTGCCCAGATTCATCAGAAGAATTGCTATTTATGGAAGCTATAACATTATGAAATATATTTCCTAAATAAAGACTCAAAAGTTGAAATTACTCCTTGATCCATGGGCTGCAGAATGAATGTTGCGCTAGCAAGCATGAAAACGACATTAATCTCATTGTACATCTCCATCAGAGCTCTTAGGGGACTGGGTGCATTGTCAATGAGCAGTAATAATTTGAAAGGAATCTTTTTTAAGCAGTAGGTCTCAACAGTGGGCTTAAAATATCAAGTGATCATGTTGTCAACAGATGTGCTGCTATCTAGGCTTTGTTGTTCCTTTGTAGGGCACAGGCAGGGTAGATGTAGCATAATTCTTAAAGGCCCTAGGATTTTCAGAATGGTAAGTAAACATTGGCTTCAACTTGAAGACACTGGCTACATTAGCTCCGTTAATAACAACAGTCAGCCTGTCCTTTGAAGTTTTGAAGTCTGGCATTGACTTATCCTCTCTAGCTATGAAAGTCCTGAATGGCAGCATCTTTCCAATGTAAGGCTGTTTCCACTATGTGGAAAACCTGTTATTTAGCATAGACACCTTCGTTAGTGATCTTAGCTAGATCTTCTTGATAATTTGCTGCAGCTTCTACATCAGCACTTGTTTGTACTTTTTTTTTTTTTTTTTTTTATGGTTATGGCTTCTTTCCTTAAACCTCATGAACCGACCTCTGCTAACTTCAAACTTTTCTTATGCAGCTTTCTAACTTCTCTCAGGCATTACAAAATTTAAGAGAGTTAGGGCTTTGCTCTGATTTAGGTGTTCACAGCTTGGCTCACTGTTGCAGTAAGCCTTGCTTTTGACCTGTTTTGGCTTTCAACATGCCTTCCTCGGTTAGCTTAATCCTATGTAGCTTTAGATTTAAAAGCGAGAGATACGTGACTCTTCCTTTCTTTTGAATACTTAGAGGCCAGTGTAGGTTATTACATGGCCTAGTTTCAATATTGTTGTATCTTATGGAACAGGGAGGCCCAAGAAGAAGAAAGAGATGGGCACAATGGTGGTAGAGAGGAGTGGGGGGCAGAAATGGCAGCAAGCGAAGCAGTCAGATACATACTGCTATATTTAAAACAGATAACCAGTAAGGACCCATTGCATAGCACAGGGAACTCTGCTCAGTGTTATGTGCAGGCTGGATGGGAGGGGAGTTTGGGGGAGCATGGATATGTGTATGTATATGGCTGAGTCCCTTTGCTGTCCACCTGGAAAATACTTTCAGTCTGAATATTCTATAATTCTATATCACATTTGTAAAAAATAAAACACATTTGTTAAGTTTACTGTCTTATATGGGTACAGTTTACACTGCCCCAAAATAATTACAATAGTAACATTGGAGGTTATACAGAGTGAAGTAGATCAGAAAAACAAATGCTGTATCCTAATGCATATATATGGAACCTAGAAAAATGGTACTGATGAACCTATTTGCAGGGCAGGAATAGAAACACAGACATAGAGAATGGACTTGAAGTCATAGTAGGTAAAGGAGAGGGTAGGACAAATTGAGAGAGTAGAACTGAAATACACACATATGAAATATCCATATGTAAAATGGATAGCTAGTGGGAACATTGCTGTATAACACAGGGAGTTCAGCCTGGTGCTCCATGACGACCTAGGGAGGTGAGATGTGGGGAGCGGGGTGGGAGGGAGGCTCAGGAGAAAGGAGGATATATGTATACTTAGGGCTGATTCGCGTTGTTGTACAGCAGAGACCAGCACAACACTGTAAAACAATTATCCTCCAATTAAAAAATTTAAAAAAAATTTTAAAGATCACTGATCACAGATCATAACAGATAATGAATAACAACTAATAACAGGCAATGAAAAAGTTTGAAATATTGTGAGAATTACCAAAACATGACACAGAAGCACAAAGTAAGCAAATGCTGTTAGAAAAATGGTGCAGATTTGCCAGAAGCCTTCAATTTGTACAACTGAAGTATCTGTGAAGTATAATAAAATAGGTATGCATGCTCTCTACCCGTCAGCTGTATTAAATCTGTAAGTATCCAAATGTGATTGTCAGAGGACCCTCAGAGTGGCAGAAATTGTCTCAGAAAGCAGCCCCTAGTTGGTGATTCACTTACATCAGTGTTGGTTTGGAAACTCTCCTAGTACAAAGAGAATGGCTGAGAAGTTTATTTTTTAATGACTTCCCCAGAAGCAGAACTAGAATCTCGGAGATTTTTCAGTCCCTTGTGAGTTTCTGGCCTGCATGTCTCCAGACCCTCTGCAGGGTGCTGCTCAGTTCTCATTACAGTCAGTCCCCTACATACGAATGAATTCTGGTCTGAGTGTGTGTTTCTAAGTCCAACAAAGTTAGTCTAGGTACCGAGCTAACACAATCAGCTATGTAGTACTGCACTGCAATAGATTTGCAATACTTTTCACACAAATAATACATAAAAGACAAACACACAACAACCCATTTTTAATCATATAGTACGGTACCTTGAAAAGTACAGTAGTACCGGCCACATCACTGCTGGTTTTACACTTCTGTACATCCAGGCTTAAAATAAAGATACTGTACAGTACTGTCCAGTAAAGTACACAGAAGCAGAACCACTTATGGAAGATGTGCTCATGTGACAGTGTATACCAGACACGTGAACTAACGTACATGATTGGCCATGTGAATGCACATCTGCCTCTTTGAAAGTTTGCAACTTGAAGGTCTGTATGTAGGGAACTTACGGTATTAGGATTTCCAGGGCTGAGGGGCAGCCTCCCTGTAGAGCCCACTTCCCTGTTTTGTACTCTGTGATAACACTGTTACTTTTGTAAGTATTTACTAAACACCTTCTCTGTGCCAGATCCATGGGAGATGTGAATGAAACACACCCTTGGCCTCAAGATCAGGACACAGTTGACTTTGCTTTTGCTAATTAAGAGCACTTGACAGATGGCTTCCCCGTGCTGTGGAAGCCAGTCTTCCCTAATGACTGATGGAAAGCTCTCCTCAAGTGCAGGCCCATTTCACCCTATCTGTTCCTCTAGGGGCAAGGAGGACCAGATGCTCAGTTCCCAGCACTATCTGCCTACTGAGAAATAGACACGGATTATCCACCAGTCCTCCCTGTCACAGGGTAAACCTCCTAATTATCAACAAGGTCACTTCTGGGTGCAGGAGGTGGTAAAAAGCAGCCTGCTCTCTATGCTCCTGCTGGCTGGTTGACAAAGAGGCAGAAGAACTGCCCTGCTGGGCCATGGTCCAGGGTCCTCCTTTCTGTTACATGCCATCGCAACACTCAACGGTCATCTCCCAGCTCCTAGAGCAGCCAGAAGGAAAACCAAGCACACTGTCTGCTTCTGAAATACTAGGCTATGGGAAGAGAATTTTAAAAAGAGTAGATAGGCTACCCACTCCAGTATTTGGGGACTTCCCTTGTGGCTCAGCTGGTAAAGAATCCTCCTGCAATGTGGGAGACCTGGGTTTGACCCCTGGGTTGGGAAGATCCCCTGGAGAAGGGAAAGGCTACCCACTCCACTATTGTGGCCTGGAGAATTCCATGGACTGTATAGTCCATGGGATCAAAAAGAGTCAAGACACGACTAAGCGACTTTCACTTTCATATGTATATGCATCAGTGACTCACTTTGCTGTACAGCTGAAACTAACACAACGTTTTAAATCAACTATATTCCAGTAAGGGCCTCCCTAGTGGCTCAGTGGTAAAGAATCTGCCTGCGATGCAGGAGACATAAGAGATGCAATTTCAATCCCTGGGTCGAGAAGATCCCCTGGAGTGGGAGATGGCAACTTACTCCAGTATTCCGGCCAGGAAAATCCCATGGACAGAGGAGCATAGGGTCACAGAGTCAGAGATGACTGAGCACACACACAAACACACATACTCCAATGAAAATTTTAAAGAATAAAATGATTTTTGAATGTTAAATAAATACATGTATATGCACACACCAGGCTTGCTTCCCCAGATGACTCATGTGGGTTTGCATGGAAAGGCCTGTTAGAACTATTTGTACTACAAGGCAGGCCCGCAAAAATCCAAAGCCTGGCTCCCTGAGTTGGCTTGAGGTTTAGGGAATCAACACTTCATACTTCCTACTTATGTTACTCTGTGCAGTTTTACAATTGGTGCTTAGTCTCTGAAAGTTTCAAAGCTTTATTTGAAGACAGTTAGTGATGAACCTAATCCTGAATGTAGAGGAAAAGGTATTTCCTGGGAAATGCCTGAGAATCGCCAGTTGTTTCTATAGAGTCCAAGAAAGAGAGAAGAGCAGAGAATGAAGAAAAATAAGAAACAGTAGGACTTTGATACATTTGCTGAGCATGTGATCAAAGACATGGTCAGTGGGAAGAAGCAAGTGGGAAATAGACAAAGCATGACAAACCAGCTGCCTATCTCTTCTGTGCCACTGCCACTGTCTCCAGGCCTGTCCCTAGCTTGTGTTCTTGAAGGAGGATGGTCAGAGACAGGGTCTGAGGATTAGAGACAGATACTGTGTGGGCTGGGGCCTCAAATCTCCTTATTTCCACACCCCTCCCCCCAGGCCTGCAACCCTCCCACCCATTTTAACTCAGCCTCCGTGTAGAGTTGAAGGAACTGGGGCCCAGGGAGTGAGGTGATTTACCCCTTTCCTTACAGCCCGATAGGAGTGTGGTGGAGAAAACCCCTACCTCTCTGGATGCCCCATTCAAGGTTATTCAAATGGTAAAGAATCTACCTGCAATGCAGGAAACCTGGGTTCAATCCCTGGGTCTGGAAGGTGCCCTGGAGAAGGAAATGGCTAACCACTCCAGTGTTCTTTCCTGGAGAATTCCATGGACAGAGAAGCCTGGTGGGCTTCAGCCCGTGGGGTCGCACAGAGTTGGACACAATTGAAGCAACTTAGTATGCATGCATGCTTCAATACAAAATAAAATTTTCTAGAAATACGCCAAGAATAACAAGATGGCAGAGTAGAAGGACGTGCACTCATCTTCTCCTGCAAGAACTCAAAATTACAACTTGTTGCTGAACAACCATCGACAGGAGAACGTTGGATCCCACCAAAAAAAGATATCCCACGTCCAAGGGAAAAGGAGAAGCCCCAGCAAGACAGTAGGAGGGGTGAAATCACTTTTACAGTCAAACCCCATGCCTGTCAGGGATGCTCAGAGGGCTCAAGCAAAGCTTGTGTGCACCAAGACCCAGAGACCCCACAGAGACTGAGCCAGAGCTGTGTTTGAGTGTCTCCTGTGGAGGTACGGGTCAGCAGTGACCTACCGCAGGGGCAGGGGCTGTGGGTGCAGCAGACCTGGGTATGGCATAAGCCCTCTTGGAGGAGGTCGCCATTAACCCCACCATAGAGCCACCAGAACTTACACTGGACTGGGGAAACAGACTCTTGGAGGGCACAAACAAAACCTTGTACACACCAGGACCCAGGAGAAAAGAGCAGTGACCCCCACAAGAGACTGACCCACACATGCCCCTGAGTGTCCAGGAGGCTCTGGTGGAGGCGTGGGTCTGCAGTGGCCTGCTGCAGCGTCGGGGGCACTGAGTGCAGCAGTGCGTGCATGGGACCTTTTGAAAGAGGTCACCATCATCTTCATCACCTCCACCATAGTTTGGCCTCAGGTCAAACAACAGGAAGGGAACACAGCCCCACCCATCAACAGAAAATTGGATTAAAGATTTACTGAGCATGGCCCCACCCATCAGAACAAGACCCAGTTTCCCCCTCAGTCAGTCTTTCCCATCAGGAAGCTTCCATAAGCTTTTTATCCTTCACCATCAGAGGGCAGACAGAAAACTAACCAAACTAATCACCTGGAAAACAGCCTAACTCAATGAAACTATGAGCCATGCCGTGTAGGGCCACCCAAGACAGATGGGTCGTGGTGGAGAGTTCTGACAAAACGTGGTCCACTGCAGAAGGGAATGGCAAACCAGTATTTTGCCTAGAGAACCCCATGAACAGTATGAAAAGGAAAAAAGATAGGACACTGAAAGATAAACTCCCCAGGTTGATAGGTGCCCAATATGCTACTGGAGATCAGTGGAGAAATAACTCCAGAAAGAATGAAGAGATGGAGCCAAAGCAAAAACAACACCCAACTGTAAAGATGTGACTGGTGATGGAAGTAAAGTCCGATGCTATAAAGAGCAATATTGATAAGACCTAAATCTAGAATGTTAGGTCCATGAATCAAGGTAAATTGGAAGTAGTTGAACAGGAGATGGCAAGAGTGAACATCAACATTTTAGGAATCAGCAAACTAAAATGGACTGGAATGGGTGAATTTAACTCAGATGACCATTATTATATCTACTACTGTGGGCAGGAATCCCTTAAAAGAAATGTAGTAGCCATCATAGTCAACAAAAGAGTCCAAAATGCAGTACTTGGATGCAGTCTCAAAAACAACAGAATGATCTCTGTTCATTTCCAAGGCAAACCATTCAATATCACAGTAATCCAAGTCTATGCCCCAACGAGTAACGCTGAAGGAGCTGGTTCTATGAAGACCTGTAAGACCTTCTAGAACTAACACCCAAAAAAGATGTCCTTTTCATTATAGGGGACTGGAATGGAAAAGTAGGAAGTTAAGAAATACCAGGACTAACAGGCAAATTTGGCCTTGGAATACGGAATGAAGCAGGGCAAAGACTAAAAGAGTTTTGCCAAGAAAATGCACTGGTCATAGCAAACATCCTCTTCCAACAACACAAGAGAAGACTCTACACATGGACATCACCAGATGGTCAACACTGAAATCAGATTGATTATATTCTTTGCAGCCAAAGATGGAGAAGCTCTATACAGTCACCAAAAACAAGACTGGGAGCTGACTGTGGCTCAGATCATGAACTCCTTATTGACAAATTCAGATTTAAATTGAAGTAAGTAGGGAAAACCACCAGACCATTCAGATTTGCTGCTGCTGCTGCTAAGTCGCTTCAGTCGTGTCTGACTCTGTGCGACCCCATAGACAGCGGCCCACCAGGCTACCCCGTCCCTGGGATTCTGCAGGCAAGAACACTGGAGTGGGCTGCCATTTCCTTCTCCAATGCATGAAAGGGAAAAGTGAAAGTGAAGTCGCTCAGTCCTGTCCGACTCTTTGCGACCCCATGGTCTGCAGCCTACCAGGCTCCTCTGTCCATGGGATTTTCCAGGCAAGAGTACTGGAGTGGGGTGCCATTGCCTTCTCCAAATTCAGATTTGACCTAAATCAAATTCCTTACAATTATACAGTAGAAGTGAGAAATAGATTCAAGGGATTAGATCTGATAGACAGAGTGCCTGAAGAACCATGGACAGAGGTTTATAACAGTGTACCAGAGGCAGTGATCAAACCATCACCAAGAAAAAGAAATGCAAAAAGGCAAAATGGTTGCTGAGGAGGCCTTACAAATAGCTGAGGAAAGAAGAGAAACTAAAGGTAAAGGAGAAAAGGAAAGATATACCCATCTGAATGCAGAGTTCCAAAGAATAGCAAGGAGAGATAAGAAAGCCTTCCTCAGTGATCAGTGCAAAGAAATAGAGGAAAACAATAAAATGGGAAGGACTAGAGATCTCTTCAAGGAAATTAGAGATACCAAGGGAACATTTCATGCAAAGATGGGCACCATAAAGACAGAAATGGTATGGACCTAACAGAAGCAGAAGATACTAAGAAAAGGTGGCAAGAATACACAGAAGAACTATACAAAAAAAGATATTAATGACCCAGATAACCACAATGGTGTGATCACTTACCTGGAGCCAGGCATCCTGGAATGTGAAGTCAAGTGGGCCTTAGGAAGCATCACTATGAACAAAGCTAGTGGAGGTGATGGAATCCCAATTGAGCTATTTCAAATCCTAAAAGAAGATGCTGTAAAAGTGCTGCACTCAATATTGCAGCAAATTTGGAAAACTCAGCAGTGGCCACAGGACTGGAAAAGGTCAATTTTCATTCCAATCCCAAAGAAAGGCAATGCCAAAGAATGCTCAAACTACCGCACAGTTGCACTCATCTCACACGCTAGCAAAGTAATGCTCAAAATTCTCCAAGTGAGACTTCAACACTACATGAACCAAGAACTTCCAGATGTTCAAGCTGGATTTAGAAAAGGCAGAGGAACTAGAGATCAAATTGCCAACATCCATTGGATCATGGAAAAAGCAAGAGAGTTCCAGAAAAACATCTACTTCTGCTTTATTGACTATGCTAAAGCCTTTGACTGTGTGGATCAACTGTGGAAAATTCTTCAAGAAATGGGAAAACCAGACCACCTGACCTGCCTCCTGAGAAACCTATATGCAGGTCAGGAAGCAACAGTTAGAACTGGACATGGAACAACAGACTGGTTCCAAATCGGGAAAGGAGTATGTCAAGGCTACATATTGTCACCCTGCTTATTTAACTTATATGCAGAGTACATCATGCGAAATCCCAGGCTGGATGAAGCACAAACTGAATCAAGATTGCTGGGAGAAATATCATTAACCTCAGTTATGCAGATGACACCACCCTTGTAGCAAAAAGTGAAGAACTATAGAGCCTCTTGATGAAAGTGAAAGAAGAGAGTGAAAAAGTTGGCTTAAAACTCAACATTCAGAAAACTAAGATCATGGCATCCAGTCCAATCACTTCATGGCAAATAGATGGGGAAATAGTGGAAACAGTGACAGACTTCATTTTGGGGGGCTCCAAAATCACTGCAGATGGTGACTGCAGCTATGAAATTAAAAGATGCATCCTCCTTGAAAGAAAAGCTATGATCAACCTAGACAGCATATTTAAAAGCAGAGACATTACTCGGCCAACAAAGGTCCATCTAGTCAAAGCTATTTTTCCAGTAGTCATGTATGGATGTGAGAATTGGACTATAAAGAAGCTGAGTGCTGAAGAATTGATGCTTTTAAACTGTGGTGTTGGAGAAGACTCTTGAAAGTCCCTTGGACTGCAAGAAGATCCAAACAGTCTATCCTAAAGGAGATCAGTCCTGAATATTCATTGGAAGGACTGATGCTGAAGCTGAAACTCCAATACTTTGGCCACCTGATGCAAAGAACTAACTCGCTGGAAAAGACCCTAATGCTGGGAAAGATCGAAGGCAGGAGAAGGAGACAACAGAGGATGAGATTGTTGGATGGCATCACTGACTCAGACATAAGTTTGAGTAAGCTCCAGGAGTTGGTAATGGACAGGGAAGCCTGGTGTGCTGCAGTCCATGGGTTTGCAAAGAGTTCGACACGACTGAGTGACTGAACTGAAAAATACACCTATCTATTTATGTAATTTTTTTCCTGCTAAAACCTTTGGGGGCTTCCCTGGTGGCTCAGTGGTAAAGAATCTGCCTGCTAATGCAAGAGACACCAGTTCAATCCCTGGATCAGGAAGATCCCCTGGAGTAGAAAGTGGCAACCCACTCCAGTATTCTTGTCTGGGAAATCCCATGGACAGAGGAATCTGGTGGGGTACAGTCCACGGGGTTGCAAAGAATCGGACACGACTGAAAGAATACTTTTTTCCCTACTGTTTCCACTTCTGAGTTTGAATGAGGTCGAGGTGGCTGTCGTCCCTTTCTTGCAGGTTCCCCACACCCTATCAGTGAAAACATCATGCCAGCCTGACAAAGCAGTCATGTCCAGCCTTGAGGAAATGTCTTTGTTTCGGAACTTTGAGAAGATATTAAAATCAGAACGTCTTATTGGATTGGACATTTAATGGCTGCTGCTGCTGGTGCTAAGTCGCTTCAGTTATGTCCAACTCTGTGCGACCCCATAGACGGCAGCCCCCCAGGCTCCCCCGTCCCTGGGATTCTCCAGGCAAGAACAGTCGAATGGGTTGCCATTTCCTTCTCCAATGCGTGAAAGTGAAGTTGCTCAGCGACCCCATGGACTGCAGCCTACCAGGCTCCTCCGTCCATGGGAGTTTCCAGGCAAGAGTACGGGAGTGGGTTGCCATTTCCTTCTCCAGGACATTTAATAGACTTGAATTGAAAAGATATATGAAAATGTTACTGAGCCAGTGGTGTCCCAAAGCATGACATGATTGGAAACTGAAGTGTTGGGCAGGAAGATGTTGTTCTTGGTGTGACTCTTCCCTTCCTACCCTCTCTGTTGTCCCTGTAGGTCGCCAGCTCACCGGAGCCGAGAGGACCTCCACGGCCACCGCAGAGGAGACGGACATCGATGCGGTAGAGGTCCCACTCCCAGGGAACGATGCCCTGGAATTCAGCCGAGGTGTGACCGACCTTGATGCTGTAGGGAAGGAAGGAGGCTCCCACACAGACCCCAAGGTAGGCAGGAGGCAGCCCACCCAGGTGATCTGCACATTTGCATGCATGTCACCTCCCAGAGTGGCCTGTGTCATGGCCTCAGCCCCCGTCCATCACCTCTTAGCCTCTGCCAGCACAGTGGTGGCTCCAGAGCATGTGTTACTTCCTTTCAAACTGAATCTGGAGATTCAGACCCTGTGAATTGATGCTAGATGTGGCTGTATGTCAGGATTTCACAGAGCTCATTTCTGACATGCATTACCCTCCAGGGTCCATAAGTACTCAATTCCCTTCTCACTGGAAGCCCCAGCTTTGATAGCACCTCATCGGGGCACAATACCTGTGCACGTGGCTAATTCTTACACAACACAGTGTGATCCCCTGGGGCTTAGCTGAAGGAGCAGGGTGAGTTTGGGCTGTCTCTGCCTGTGGCTAGGATCGTGTGCCTTTGATGCTCCTGGGGAGGCTGGAAATTGGCCCACTGGAGGCTGGAAACTGCAAGACCACCTTAGGCATCCTCCATTTCAACCTCCTGTTTTTATGGGTGAGATGACAGATGCCCTCAAGGGGTTACTGATATGATCCAGGTGAAACTGAGAACTTCCAACCTGAAGACAAAACCAACACCTCTGGCCCCTGCCCCCACACACTGCCCCTACCCACCCCCCGACACACGGCCCCCTGAAACACACACACGGCCCCCACCACACACACACAGCTCCGCCCCCCCACACACACACAGCCCCTGGCACACACTCACAGAAGGAAAATTCTGACAGATTGCCCTGGCCTTAGACTCCCTGCCAGTCCCCTGTATCCTGAGTGCCTCTCTTTCCTCACCATGTAACAGCTTTTCCCAAGAGGAGGTCATTAGGCTAGTTCATCGGAAGGGGAGACCTGTCTAGTTTGAGGGGCGGTATTGTTCCGTATTGTCTGCCTGATATTTTCTGTGGCGCCCAGCTTGCACTCTGCGCGGCAGAAGCCCTCTGTCCCCGGCGCTTCCCCTCGCACACCTAAAGAAGGGCCTGCAGCAGACCTGCTGCAGCGGAATTCTCTGGCTCACAGAAGCTGCCTGGTGACGGTGTCCAGCTATTAGGAGGGAGACGGGAGGGAAGGGAATGGAAGCTGCTTTCCCCTTTCGGAGAGAGGATCTCCCCAGCCCACGTTCGGTGTGTGTCCAGACTTTCTTCTCTGGAGCTCCCATTGTGAGGAGGTGGTGCCGGGTTGGAGCACCTCCCTCATGGCCTCTTCCTCCAGTGGTCAACTCGGGAGACCCTGCAGACCCGGGAGGAGAGAGCCCTGAGGACACAGCAGAGTGAAGGTAGAAGCTGCCTCATAGCAAGGTGTAGGTAGCTGCCTTTCATAGAAATAGATCCAAGACCAGAACCTCAGGTAACTCAACAGTGTGGTAGAGTTGGAAGCCATGGGCAAGAAATGGAACAGGATCAGCTGCCTGGGCTCCCATCATATCGCATCAGGAACTCAGCTATACAAATAGGGTTTTCTGACTCTGTGGTCCCAGCCCGGGCCATCAGATCATCTCCTCTGGGGGTGGTTGGGGGCGGGGGTGTCCTGTCCACATTTCCATTGAAGACGCAGCATTTCCAGCTCTTGGTTATAAGTGGGCCATTTCACCCCAGCCTCGTACTAGACATACTGTGTATATTGAAGACAGAGTAAGTTGTGTAAAGGAGGCACGTGCCCAGGCTCACACCCTGTCTTCTCCTCTCTTCCAGGTCCCGCCCCACCCCCAGGAGCCCATGCTGACAGCTTCGCCCAGGATGCTGCTTCCCTCTTCTTCCTCGAAGCCCCCGGACCTGGGTGCGGGCACGCCGCTGTCCACCCACCACCAGATGCAGCTCCTCCAGCAGCTCCTCCAGCAGCAGCAGCAGCAGACACAAGTGGCGGTGGCCCAGGTTCTCCTCAGCCTCCTCCCTTCTTCGCAGGCTCCACTCTCATGGGCTTGACGCACCTTCCCTAGCGAGGGGCACCGGGCAGGTTTTAAAACCTAGGGAGCTATAAGGGATGGCTCATGCTGTTGGATCATTGCTTGTTGGGGAAGGGGGGAGGTGGGGAGAGGAGAAAGGGGGGATGCAGATGAAATGGGAAAAAACATTTTGGTTTCCCATGTATCCCCCACTCTGAGTTGGGCTTGGCTGGCTTGGCTGGATGTTGTTGGGTCATGACTTGAACTTACTAAGGAACATAATTTCACCCTTCCTTTCCTGCCTTCTTTTCCTGGTGTGTGGGTGAGAAGGGATGCTTCTGGAGTCAGAACAGATGTGAGGATAGGTGTGACTTTGTGATACCACGCTTAAAGGAATTAAAATATGAATTTGTGCCAAATGCCCCTGCAGAGTCTACCATCCTGGAAACCTTGTCCATAGAGGTTTCCATGCCTCCTTTAGTCATCTACTCATTCCAGGCAGGATTTCTCTATTTATGTAAAGATTTCTCCAGGCAGGACTTGATACCATACTGGCCTTGATTATAACGGGATTTAACTTCCAGGAACTTGCTGTTGTTCAGTTGCTAAGTCCTGTCCAGCTCTTTGCAGTCCCATGGACTATAGCGTGCTGGGCTCTTCTGTCTTCCACTGTCTCCCTGAATTTGCTCACATTCATGTCCATTGAGTCAGTGGGTGATGCTTTCTCACCAGCTCATCCTCTGCTACCCTCTTCTCCTTCTCTTGTACATTTCCTTTCAGGAACTTAGGTATTTGAGCCATAATGGGAAGAACTAGCTTAGCTTTAAGGAATCAAGCACTGTTTGAGCCTTAAGGATTCACTGGGCTGCTATTGCTTTATAAAGGAGGGGTGAGCTGACTTCCCTGCTGCTTTTAGCAGGGATCCCTTCTGCTTGCTTTCTGTGGAAGGCATGGTCGTCCACATCTTCCTTGGAACTTGTGAGTCTGAGCTTCATCTTCTCTCTGGGCAATCAGGGGATGGTGGACGCATCATTGGTACCATTCGAAGGCTGACTCCTAAGGTAAGAGTCAGATGGGGTCAGGACCTAATGGGTAGATGAAAATAGTGAGGAGCGGGGACTTCAGGGTTTGGAGAGTTGGTGAAAGATCTGGAAAGGCAGCTCTTGGCATTGGCATTCTACATCTGCTCAATCAGGCTGGCCTCTGAGGTCTTCTGCATTCTGGAATGAGAATAATAAGCCTTCTCTAGAGAGCTGTTATTGATCCTTGTCATTTCTTCTCCTACTCTTCTCATGACCCCCAGGTGGAGTGAATCACACAGGCAGAGCTGTCCTTCCCAACACAAACCCCTTGAGGAAGCATCCGGCAGCCTAACCAAAGTGATGCAATGACTTGAGTCTTGAAAAGACCTTCTTATAGCAGTCTCACATTGACCTGGGCCTGAGGCCCAGCCTTGTGGGTGCCTTTTGCAACCGGGTTTCAAGAGAATAAAATCAGTGGGGCACTGCTCCCAAGTGATTTGAACCTTTTTAAAAATACTGACCATGATCCAAAAGGATATGTGCTGATACTGGGAGGATCTGCAGGTATTCCCAGAACAGCAACAAAGAGGAGGGATGTCATTTATGGCTTCTGATATTTGAGGGAAAAATCACTGCCTTTTGTCAAATAATTGTATTCATCTCCTGTAATTAATGATGTGGCGGGTGTTGTGGCTGACAGGAGCACAAAGCCGGAATGCTCCAGCACAGGGCCATTCAGCAGCCCACATCCATCCTCCAACCCACGATATTTTCCTCTTTCAGCCTATCAATTACCAAGTAATTAGTATTTATCTAAGAATGAGGTTGATGCATATTCATGATGAATATTATCAGAGAGGCATTTGAATTTGAAGTCACTGCTAAATACTGAAGCAAAACTATTTGCAAACGTATAATCTGCACGACAAGAAGAGTGTTGCGGTAGTCGAAGGATGCACAGTCCGCAAAGCCTCAGGACCTGTAATTTATCACAGGTCTCTCTCCCAGTCAGGATGAAACCCTCAGAGTGGTTCTCTGGCCCAGAATCAAGCATCTGTCTCAAGGAGACATCGCTCTCCTGGCCCTGTTTTAACTGCTTGTGTTGCAGAAGACAATGAAGCTAGGAGAGGGGAAGAGCAGTGCTTGCAGTTCACCTGATGAGCCTCTCCCAGCTCAGCCACTCCCACACTTGGAATCTGTGGATTATAGTTGGCAGTGCCCTGGTTGAATCTGTTCAGTCTGTGGCATGACTGAAAGGCCACCGGAGCACATCAGTATCTCCCGTGGGTAAAATGACTTTGGGTAGGGCCATAGACTTCTGAAATGTTGGGGTCAGACAGTACCTTAAGGTCCTCACAGAGCGTTGTTTTGCCCTCTCTGCCGTCCTTATAGGCAGGCTCTGCGGTTTGCTTCTTCATTTGCTGCCTGGGAATACAGCTGACATGTCGCACCTCGCAGCTGGCTTTCAGCTCCTCTTGCCCTCCAAACAGATTCAGTCCTAAACCAGCCTTTAGTTACAGGTTTCTCTGCATATCCCTCTCTTACTCTCTTTGTAGCATTTGATCCAAGGGCTTTTTTATTAGTATCCAAATATTTGGGTGTAAACAATGATGTAAGATATATATATATAGGTGGATTAATAAATAGGTCTTCTTAACATCTTATATATAGGTGAATTAATAAATAGGTCTTCTTAACATCTTTCCTGCTTTTAAAATACATCAAGTCTGGCTTACTTGGTTTCTCTGCACAGTGTCCGGCGTGAGGTCAGCTTTTACTTGTGTTGCCAGACTCTGTTGCCATCAGACCGCAAGGTTTCTGCCTGTCTTTGTAAAACTGCCAGCAATCCCCGGAATTCCAATGGGTAGTACTGTGACCTCAGCATTTCAGGTGGGAACACATTTTCCTTTGTTCTGGGAGTATCCAAGTCCTCCTGTGTGACTCCTGAGAAGAGCTAAGGATAAAGACAGTTTCTTGCTAACAGGTGTACTCTCGGGGTCCCTTGTTGCATAATTTATGCACTCTCCCCATTTTTCCTCGAAGATCAGTCTGGTTCTACTGTTATCACTGGGACCAGGCTTAGATCTCCTTCACAGTGTTCTGATTTGGTCTCAGACCTCAAGACCTCTCCCAGCCTCTCCCTAAATTGGTTCAGAGCTGGTCTAGAAAGGCCCTGCCTTGGCCTTCAAGGTACGTGGGCAAAGGTTTGCTCAGCTGACTCTTAAGCATTTCCAGAGTAGATCTCAGTGCATAAATAGTGAACCCCAAGCCCTTCGGACCACTTTCCTGACCCCAGCATGAGGCTTGCCTGGCTGCACTAGCTTCCTGCTCTTAGATGGACAAGAAGTTCAAGGGTGCGAGTCAAAGTATAATCAAGCCTTGAACCAAAGCTGGGTTGGAGCTGGCACCCGCATGGCCACAGGCTGGGCCCACATAGCTCCAGAATTGATCTGGGCGCTGTGGCTGTCTGGCAGTGGTTAAGTAGGCCAGGTCCCTTCACAGTTTGCCAACTCCTAGCCTGGCTCCTGGGGAAAATGTTGTCCTGCAGCTCAGTATTGCTATTGAAAGACTTCTCTACCTGCTGCCACTTGTTCGGAAACAAGCGATCGGTTACTTAATGCTTTGCAATCGTGTATGCCGTAGTTAGAGGAACAGCGCTGAAAACCCTCCGCAGCCCCCCACGCCCACCCCCGCCAGGCCCTAGATGTAGCCTCTGTGCTCGTGGCTTCTCCAGTTCCCAGCGCCCTGGGTGCACTGCCCAGGCCCCTGCCTTGTGCATGCAGAGACAGAGCCGCCTGCCTCCGCTTGTGTGTCCCGTGTGTGTGGGGGGGCAAACTGCTCTGGTTCTCTCCACTGCCATTTCCATGTGCCTGCTGCTCCCTAACTCCAGCCTGGCCCTGCCCCCACTTCTCACGGAGGAGCTGGAGTCCAGGCAAGTAGGCTGGAGGGCCAGTGGGCAGTGGTCTGGTGTTGCTGGGTGGGTTGTGGGCGGCTGTCTGAGTCTGGGGAAGTGGTACAGAGCTGGAGGGCACAGGGTTGAACTTACACTTGTACTGCTATGGCCAAAACGCAGAACTGGACCCTGACTCAAGGCGTGGCCTTCCCCCCGATTTAGTCTGTGACCAGAATGCGTGCATGCTAAGTCGTCTCAGTCTGGTCTGACTCTTTGCAACCCTGTGGACTGTAGCCCACCAGGCTCCTCTGTCCATGGGATTCTCCAGGCAAGAATACTGGAGTGGGTTGCCATGCTCTCCTCCAGGGGATGGATCCCTTGGCAGGTGGATTCTTTACCACTAGTGCCACCTGGGAAGCCCAGAATAGTCATTGCCAAAGACCACGTGACTCTGGAAAGGCAAAACTGTCTTCTGCCTTTTCAGAAATTAACATAGCCTTCCTTGGCAAAAGGTGTTTGAGGTTTTAAAAGAAGAGCATGCTGAATACAAATACATCGCATCTGGGAGGGAGGGGGAGGTGGTATCTGCTCCTGTTGTACAGTGGGAGAGGCGAGCACACAGCTGTAGCTGACTGCCCAAGCCAAGGCTGAAAATAATGCTGCTTCATTTCAGTGCTTCGTGGCCAGACCCACATACGCGAAACACAAGGAGTGTTAAATTGCCTCAAATTTAGAGGAAGTTCGGGCCGTTTTGTCCCAGCTTGGCCTGGGTTTCGTACTCCTGGGGTACAGACTGCTTCAGTGAGAGGCCTGAGCCTTATGCCTGCTGCCCATTTGGACGGCTGCAGGAAAAGAAGGGCTCCTTAGCGCCGGGTTTAGGCAGCAGCAGCAGCGTGTGCTTTCAAATTCCCAGGGTTTCAAAACACCTGAAATGTTATAAGTCTGCGTTTGCAAAGCTAAAGTTCTTGTTTAGACTAATACAAGGAACGCTCAAACACAACTTTTTCTCATAGTACTGAGTGCCTGTGGATTTGTGATGAAAGATTTGATTCAAAGGTTGTCTTTTATGTACTAATGGTAACTCCCCTGCTGGAATGGTTACGTGCAAAAGAAACTTCCAGATTTTGGTGTTTTTTTTTTTCCCCCTGGCTTCTACAGGAGGGAATTCCTCTTTTGTCCCCTGTCCTAATTCTCTGACTTCCCAGAGGAAATCTAGGAGTGTTCTTCATGGAACCTTTAACCACTGGCCCCTGGTACTGACTATTCTATTCACCTGATATGGACTCATAGACTGGCCAAGCCTCTGGCCAACCTCTCAGTTGAAAAATGGAGACAGTGAGGCGCAGGTAGAAGTGTATTACCTTCAGTTGAATAGGGAGTAACCAACAGATTCGAGCTTTCAGCTCCTGGTCCAGTGCTCTCAACTGGCCTCTTCTATGGGCAGGTTCAGACCTGGGGTTTGGGCACCTGAGTGTGTAGCCTTTGTGTGCAGGGAGTCCTCTGTAGATGTCAGTTGTTGGTAGGTGAGATTCCCCGCTGTTTCTGTTTACATGCTTGGAAAGTTTTGCTCCACGTTTATGCCTCGTGTTTCTGTTTTGCTCTGAAGAAAATAGAAAATGGATAATTAGCAATTCTGTCTGCCCAGTACATTCCTCTCGGTGATGCTCTTAGTTGGAATAAATTACATTTACTGGCAGATGGAAGGTTATGGTTTCCTCTGGGGGCACTTGTAGGGGTGAGGTTCCCACAGCAATTGTCCTGATTCTCAGAACCAGCAGGATTTGGGGGGACTCTTTTGGTGAACTGTCTCCATGCCTCATTTTTGCAAGGAAGACAGAGGCTTAATAGCCATCTACCATCTGATACTGGATTAAAATATTATTGCCACTGCTTTCCCTGTTCTTGCCCCTCTCTAGATCTCTCCTTAGTTTATTTGAGGCTGATGTCTGGACTGGAAGATCAGTCTTGTCCTTAGCAGCGCCTGGTGAAGGACAGATTCACTTTAGATTCCTTAGGCATCCTCCCCCTTGGGGAACGATAGGCCTAACCTCAGGAGCCACTAATGGAAAGTGGCGGTTAATCTCATTAGTGGCTCCACTTAGAAGCAGAGCCAACAACTGCAAGGTCAGGTCCTCAAATCTGGGCCGGGGTGAGGAGCTGGGGGGAAGGAAGCAGCCACTGCATCCGAAAGTGCGATCTCTGAGGGCTGGCTGCCGGCAGGGCAGACACTGCCCTGGCAGGACTCTGGGCCAAGCTCGGCCAGACCGTGGGGTGAACATGACCTGTTACTCCCTGACAGAATGTGAATCTCTGTGGAGCAGATGGCTCTTCAGAAACCCAGAGCATTTGTTGTCTGAGTCAGAGAATCGACTCTTCCAATTCCTTCCTTCTGTCTCCTCCGCTCTTGGCTCTACCTGTCCCAGCCCGGTCCTCCTGACTCTGTGTCTTTATCCACACCATGTTTTTGGTTCAAGAAAACCCTCTTTCATACAGGTTGCTTTGGTCTTAACCACCAAATTCATGAGCTCCCCATATTCAGGGACCTTCAGAAACCTCCCAGAGGCCTTTCTATCCACTTCTCAGCACAAAAGTCACACATTGTTGTCATTGTTGTGTGACTTAGTGTCGTCAAGCCAGAGTCCTGAGAGAATCCCCACGTCTCCTCCCCCTGGGTTGTGTCCCCACACCCAGACTGCGCACCGGGAGCAGAGAGGCCCCCTGGGCCCTGAGCACTCAGGGTGCCACTGCCGGTGCTCTACCAGGGACGGTGAGAGGGCGAGGGGCCCCCTCTCCCCAGAGAGGGCAGCTCTGGAAGCTGTCACCTCAGGCTGACAGCCACCTGCCGGGGCTGCTGGACAAAGCCCTGTGGTTAGTCAGTCAGCAGCTGTTTGACCCCCGCCAGGTACGAGGCATGCTCCCAGAGGCCTCCAGAAATAAAAAGGGAGCAGAAGGTCAGGGCAGGAAGCTAACACCCACCACAGGCGTGGAAAAACAGACTTCATGACCGTCACCTCACTGTCTTAGAAAGGGCATGCGCCTGGCTTCCTGTTTCTCGTGCTGTTTGGGTGTGAGGAAGGGGAGAAGGAAGATTGTTACAGGGGTCTGCTGTGACACTGTTCTTCGCTAGTGGGTCAGCTTATCAGTTTTTTGGCTTTGTTTTTGAAAAGACAAGGTGAGAAAAAGGTACCTGCCTCAACACAGCAGTAGTATGTTAGCTGTCAGAGCGGTTCTGACGGGGCTGGGGCTGGGACACAACTCTTTCCTACCTCTTGCTCTCGGTGTGGGGCTCTAAGTGGTATGTGAATGACACATCATGGCCCCCACTCGGGATGCGGATCCAGTGGCCCAGCTTCTTTCAGCTTCTCCTCTGCATTACCAGCCCAGGTGCCCATTTTGCCTGGGAAAGGGCTTCTCCATCTTGAATTGAAGCTGGAAGGCTTGTCTGGCCCTGGCCCTCCACCAGTGACTCACGTTTACATTCACATCCCTTTCTTCTCTCCGCCCTGTCTCCTCGCTGTCTTCTCTGCCTCCCCCCTCTCCGCAGGTTCACTTGCTGAAGGACCAGCTGGCTGCTGAGGCCGCAGCGCGGCTGGAGGCCCAGGCTCGCGTGCACCAGCTCCTGCTGCAGAACAAGGACATGCTCCAGCACATCTCCCTGCTGGTCAAGCAGGTGCAGGAGTTGGAGCTGAAGCTGTCGGGACAGAACGCCAGTAAGCGAGGGCCCTGCCTGGCCTCACCTCCCCATGGAGGCTCTGGAACCGAGTGTTACCTTCCCCAAGCTTTTGGTGGTATTCTTGGACCCCTGGCCTGCCCTGGTTATCCTAGCAGAGAATATAAGCAGCTCTGTTTGTTCCATCCACACACTTAATGGAATTACAAAATGGCAGGGCCAGAGAGGGTCTTGGCTGCCTTCTAACCCAGTGCCCAGATTTGACCTTGAAAGTCCCCAGGAGTCACAACCACATGTTCACCCAGCCTCTCCTTGATGGGCCCCCAGGCTCTTCACATCCTGAGGCTGCCTGGTTCCTTCTCAGAGGGCTTTTCCAATCGAAATACACTGAGCATCTATTGTGAGTCATGCTTTCTGAGAGCTCTGCAGGAGACGTCAATCTGTCCAGTAGTTCACTCCCCCTGCATAACTCTGTAGTGCAGAAAAGGCTGGTAGCAGTCTGCCTCTCAGTGGGTAAAGCAGAGGAGCGCCTGTGGCCAGCACACTCTGCCGGCTAGTGGCAGAGGTTGCTTGGCTCCCCGCCTGAGATCCCTGCCTCTACTCCCAGCTGATCCGGGCTGCACTGGGATGTGCTGGGAGACAGCGTGTCTCTGTGACGCGCTGAACTTGTCTGTGGCTTGTCTGCTGCTCTAAGTGCGCACTGACTGTGGACCAGTATCGACTGATCATATGCATGATCTCATTTAATCCCTACAGTGGCAGATGATTTTGTGCCCATTTTACAGATGAAGAAACAGACCCAGAGATTAAATAACTAGCTCAAGGTTTCAGGGCTAGCACAGTGTGGAGCCAAGATTCAAATTCGGGTCTGATCATAAAACAAATGCTTTCTGCATCACACCGGTAGTTCACCCAGACTACCCTGGGAGCTTCTTAAAAAATGGATACTCAAAAAAAAAAAAAAGAATACTCCCAGATCCAACCCACAGAGATTCTGCATTGGTAGGTCTCAGGCAGAGCTGAGAACTCTGTTTTTAAAGTGGCGCAAAGGTATGCATAGGGAACCACTGTACTTTACCACTCTGAAAGCCCTTCTGGATGTTTCTTTATCAAGCCCCTGTTGTATTAATGCCAATTTGCAAGGTTGCACTAAACGTTTCTACATACTTTTAACATAGCTCTTCAGTTTGTACCTTTTTCCTACCACGTTCCCCTTTCAAAGCATCCACGGGTCTTGCCAGCCCATCGCGGTCATGGCCCCGCCTTGCCTCCTCCCCCGGCTCCTCCCCCTAGCCTGGCACGTCCATTCTGAGTCAAGTGGAAGGAAGGATTGAAAAGCCCACCCTTACCCCACTCCCCCCGAGTCGGCCAGGGACCTGGGTGGGCCAAGGGTGGCTTTCAAACCAACCACCTTGCTCATGCCACCCCTCTTCCTGTTGTCTCCCCGTCCAGTGGGCTCACAGGACAGCTTGTTGGAGATCACCTTCCGCTCTGGAGCCCTGCCTGTGCTCTGTGACCCCACGACCCCGAAGCCGGAGGACCTACACTCGCCGCCCCTGGGCGCGGGCTTGGCCGACTTCGCCCACCCAGCGGGCAGCCCCTTAGGTAGGCGCGACTGCTTGGTGAAGCTGGAGTGCTTCCGCTTTCTCCCACCCGAGGACACCCCGCCCCCTGCTCAGGGCCAGCCGCTCCTTGGCAGCCTGGAGCTCATCAAGTTCCGAGAGTCGGGCATCGCCTCAGAGTACGAGTCCAACACGGACGAGAGCGAGGAACGGGACTCGTGGTCCCAGGAGGAGCTGCCCCGCCTGCTGAATGTCCTGCAGAGGCAGGAGCTGGGCGACAGCCTGGATGATGAAATCGCCGTATAGGTGCCCTGGGGCGAGGAGGCCGAGGTGTGGAGGGCCGAGTCTGGCTGCTGCCTGGGTAGGGCTGCCAGCTGATGGGCAGATGGGCACTGCTGAGGATATCCAGGGGCCTGGAAACGTTTACAGTTTAAGAAAAGCATTAGGATTTTGCTTTGGAGGGTCAAGTGGGGAAGAAATTGGATTGCCAAAAATGAATCAACTCCTCCCTCCTACTTGTGACTCCTGGGGGAGGAGGGGACTTTCAGAGCCCATGGCTTTGGGAGAGGGTCCCTCTTGAGGACCACCAGGCTGCTGAAGGACCTGCTCCCACCTACCGCATCATCAGGCTGCTCTGCTCTGTCACGTAAGGCCCTTACAGTCCCCTTGCTCTCCCTACTTCTGTGGTCCCGGCTATGAAGGGAAGCCATTGGTACCTTCTCAGGTACTTTGTGTTTAGATGCCAGGATGCTACCAGTTGCCTAACTCTTCCCTGACCTTCCTGGGAGGAATAACTTCTTTAAGCCTTTGCAGAGACTATAGAGGTTAAATGCTCCAGGCTAAAGGACAGGATAGTCCTTGAGGGGATACGCTTTCAGGTGAATTGGATCCAAGCGCTTTCTCTGGGTGGCATCGAGCGTTGCTCCAGAAGGAGATGGGACTTCACTACCATTCAGGCCCTGCCGTGGAAGCCAGTGGGGAGGACAGCCTCTCTCCTGCCCCAGATCACCGAGGTCTGACTCTGTAGTGTGATGCCCCGCCCACCTCCTGCCTACAAGTCCAGCTCATCCCCAAGGAAGCGGGAAAGCTGCCCTCTGTCTCCCGTGTCCTGCCTCAAGGGCTGTGCCTACTGAAGCTATTATAGCACTCTGCCTCTATAAAAGCCTCAGAGCCCCCAGCCTTACCTCTCAACCTGTCCTCTCCACTGGGTGGAAGTGTGCAGTTTTTACTGCAACAAGAAAAGAAAAAGAACACAGGCTGGTAGCTGAGACTGCTCAAGTCCACTCTTCAGAATCACTGCCACTTAAGTCAGGGACCAGAGCCACTTTGCCCTTGGCCGGCCACCCTGTGGATGCGTGCCTAGAGTGTGCCAGTAAACAGTGCCACGTGCCGCTCTCCTTTACCATCTGGGCCCGGAGGTTGCTGCCTGCTACTCTGGGCTGACTGGGGCTCTGAGGGCACGCTTGCGCGTCCTTGCCTCCAGTGAGACCCGCAGTGGCTGGCAACAGGTTTAAAGGTGCCAAGAGAGAGCTGAGACATGCTAGTGCTGTGTAAGTTTGGGGAAACATCTTTATCTTGAACAGCAAATTCCAGACCCAGACTGTGTTACTATGGGGTTGGCTAAAACGTTCGTTCAGGTTTTTCCACAGCGTCTTATGGGAAAACTCGAAGAACTTTCTGGTCAACCCAGTATTTGAGGATCAATTGGTAACGATGTGGTGGCTTCAAAATTAAGTTCTTTAAGCCTAACTTGGCTTTATGAAATACAGAAATGAAAGCGTAGATCTTCTGTTATAGCTACAGTTGGGTTTCCGCTAGACCCGAAAGTCCAAAGTAAAGGAAATCAATGCAGCTTTATGTTAGCCTTCCTTGGTGCATGAAGGTGTCAGTGAAATGAGATGGGTGCATGTGTGTGTGTGCATGTGTGTACACGTGTGCTTGCTTTGACACGCACATGTGAGGGAAGGTGTATATGTGTGTGTAGGCTTGTGAGAAGTGACCAGAGAGAAGAATGGGAATCTCCAGAGTGTTTGAATCAACAGTACACTTGTGTTCTTTTCCTGATGTGCATTTAGTTGGAGAGGGGGTGGCTCTGTTTTGTTACACTTTCTAGTTGATCATTGGAAGTAGATCCAGAGACAGAAGGGAAGGAAGAACTATGAAATCAAAGGAGAGAAGTCAGGAGTCCAGTTTGGCTGAGCCTCTCTAGCTCACAAAATCCTAACCCAGGCTTCCTTGAGTGTGGGACCTCTTTGCTCATTAGAAGTTGGGGTGTTCAGGGGAGGGGAAGGTCTGGCTTCTCCAGGCCCACTGCCCATAAGCAGGGGCTGAGGACAAAGCCAGAGGCCAGTGGACTGGGTGTGTGGAATGTGCTAGGAGAGGGCTTGTTTGGGGAGAAGAGTGGGTGGGGAAGATAGTGTCTAAAAGGGTCTTGAAAAGATTGCAAAGGGAAAGAAGAAAGGAGATAGTAGAGAGACTCAAGAATTGGAGAGACTAGTTCTCTGTACTACTGACTTGGAACCCATTCAAGACCCTTCCCTTCAGGAGGCTCCACAGTGGTTTCTACCCACAGTGGCCCCATCCTTTCCCCGGTTCATGCCCTCCCTGGAGCACTGGTGTGTGTGTTGGCGTCATCTTCAGTGTGACCCAGCCAGCGTGCGCTGGGTGTGTGGAGATGGAGGAGACAGAGGACAGATCTAGGGGCCTTCAAAGGTCACCAGCCACTGGGCAGGAAAGGGAGCGTTGCGGACCCCAACCTCCAAGTGATGTCACCCTGTCCTCTCCCCCTTGCTTCTTGCTCTGCTAACTCAGCTCCTGCCCTCCTCTCTTTCATCCTTCTACTCTGCCCTGTGTGGAGGACGAGTGGACACCAGGGGCGCCTCCCTTGCAGTACCTGCCCCAGCCTCTCCCGGGTGCCAGCAGACTCTTGGGCACCCTAGGCTCTCACAGGTGTGGAGCCAGGGAAGAATTGCTCTGCACAGGATGGACTTATATTGGAACTGAAAATTATATTCCTTATATCCCTGCTGATACCAATGCTGTCTATAAAGCCTCTTCATAGCCTCACTTCTCTCAACTGCTCTCATTTAGGGGTTGTATTCCTTTTTATTTTCTCTTTGCCTGACTGCTTTCTCCTACCCCTCACCCCTCACCCAATTCCTCGCCCTCTCCCTGAGCCTTCTATTTCCTAGAACTGTGTGGCATTAACTCTGTTGGATCAACTCTCTGGGAAAAGATTCTGTTCATGTAAGTGCACTTACTGCCTGGATGTTGTCACTAGTCTAGTGGCTTTTGCTAAATAAACCTTTCTTATTTCTAAAAGCTTTTCCATTGTCTTTTCTTGCTTCTTCTATTCTACCTGCTCCTTCTCCCCACCCCACCCCACCCCACTCCCCAAGCCTGGTGGCATCAGCTCCGTGACGCACGACTCCCAAGGGTGTGGTGTTGAGAAAAAGAACTCATGCTTCCAACAAGGAGGGAAGGAAGGTGGTACCTTCAGAGGCAGATTGTCCAGACCAGCCTTGCAGGATCAGGCTATACCAACAGTTCTTATCCAGGGGCGACAGTGCTCCCCCAGGGGATGTTTGACAGTGTCTTTTTGGTTGTCACAACTCGGAAGGATTCTGTTGACACATAGTGATTGGAAGCCAGGGAAGTTGCTAAATTTTCTGCAGTGTGCAGAACAGCCCCCACGACAAAGAATTATCCAGCCCGAAATGTCAGTAATGCCTCGTCTATACCTGTTTCTTTTGTTCAGACTCTCCCATACCCCAGACCTTTTCAAGCTCCAGACATCATTGAAATATTTTGGCAGCAGCAAGTTTTGAGTGCTTTAAAAATACATCATAGATCTTTTCAGATAGAGTTAAGATCATCAAGGGAGAAGGCAATGGCAACCCACTCCAATACTCTTGCCTGGTAAATCCCATGGACGGAGGAGCCTGGTGGGCTGCCGTCTCTGGGGTTGCACAGAGTCGGACATGACTGAAGTGACTTAGCAGCAGCAGTAACAGCAGCGAGATCATCAAGATTATAAAATTTCACTGATTCCCTGACTATAAATGTCTGAAATATGTAGTTGGTAGAATGCTAGATGGGAGCAATCCAGAAATGTCCATACTGGAGACGAAGCAGGGACGTTCCCACACCTGCCTAGAAGGATTACGGTGTCCCTGAGACACAGCTCAGTGGAGGGGTCCTGTCTCACTGAGATGTGGGCTTTCCTGCAAGGAGCAGAAATAAGAGGGGAGGCAGAAGGCTGGCAAAGACGGATGTTAGAGAAACATGGACCTGCAGTTTCTCAGCATCGTGACAATCAAGCTACAGTGACCAGAACATATAGCTCTTTGGAAGGCAGAGGTTTCGTTAAACTTGACTTTGGCAAGCCAGGCCTGAAGGAGAATTGGAGGGTCAGTCAACCAGGTTTACGTACCCTCTGCCTTTCTCTGGCTGAGTGAACGGAACTGAACCTTTATTTTCTCACCTGTAAAATGGGAATACAGTACCCCACTAAAGCCTCAACAAAGAGTAAATGAGACTGCATTTTAGAATCAGTCAGTGTTGCTGCTCAGGGGTGCCTGGTCAGCGCAGGTGTGTGCTGCATGCATTTGTGCTGCACTGAACCTACTCAGTACTCTGTATATCGAGAATGCTACTGGGGTCATAATGACAGTATGTTAAATGTGAAAGGTGGAAAGTACCTTGTCCTTAGGGAGAAAATGCTGAATTTGCACCCCTGCCAGGGCACACTCAGCGTGTGCTGTGGCCCTCGGGCTCAGTCCCCAGCCTTTGGATGGCTTTCCGTCTCTTTTTTAACACTGTGCCCTGTGCCCGGGTGGCTCAGTGGTAAAGCATCGCCTGCCAATGACCGCCAGTGGCAGGAGGCGAAGCTTCATCCCTGGGTCAGGAAGGTCCTCTGCAGAAGGAAGTGGCCAGCCGCTCCAATGTTCTTGCCTGGGAAATCCCATGGGCAGAAGAGTTTGGTGGGCTACAGTGCGTGGAGTTGCAGAGACGGGCACGTCTGAGAGCACCTGCACACATGTTCCTGGCCATGCCCGTGGCGTGGGTGTCCTGGAGGAGCAAGCGGGGGCTGGGCTGAGGGGGAATGAGTCCTCTCCTGGTCCTCCCCACACTATGCTGAGACCGTGGGCAGCCTCCCCAGGTCCACTCCCTGTCCCCCTCTCCCTGTGCTCCTTCAGAAGCCCCGTCACGGGGCCACGTGTGCACAGTAATGTCTGTAAGGGGAAGCTCTCGAGGGCTTAGGTAACTTTTCCATTTAGGGAAGTGGGACGTCAGAGTGAGAACTAAAGAGTCACTGGAGTCTCCTCTGCTCCCTCAGAGTACCAGGCCCTGGAAGTAGAGTCATGTCAAGGCTCCCTGCAGACCACCATGCCCCGTGAGGGGAGAGTGGGACCTGCATGTCCTGGCTCCTGGTCCAGCTGGAGGTGGTGGGGGGTGAAGGGAGGCAAGGGAGTGGGGTGAGGAGCAGGGCGCTGGGGGTGGGGATGGGACTGGCCTCGCAGCAAAGGACTGGGACGCAACGGGCCTTGGGTCCAGCCTCTCTCTCCCTCACAAAGGAACAGCACATGGTATTTGAACAGGACAGTGCTAAGCAGAAGCAGCTTTGCTAAACCATAATGTGGGGCTTCAGAAACACTTGCCATATGACCACGGGAAGGGTCAATCCTCCCCACATTGGCCAACCAGTGGGTGCCAGGGTCCCCGAAAGGAAATGTGCCCCCACGCCCCTGCAGTGAAGGAGCCCACTGAGTCACCAGGGAGATGAAGTGAGAGGTAAATAAAGCCTCAAAATACGACCGTCGAGTATTAAGCTCTGTTTTTCTTCCACCACATAATGGGCAAAACAGGTGTCCTTGCTGCCCACTCAATGCTCATCCATTTTTCTGTGTCAGAGCGGGCTGTGAGGTTTGCTCAAAAATGGAATAAGGGTCAGGGCTATCTGCTGGGACATTCCTTGGTACTAGAAGCAGTGTTTTCACATATTTAACCTGGCCTTTCTGCCATGATTCAACAGAGCTATGTCAAGATGTCCCATGGGTCAAAAATGATCTACTTCAGCCAGAGATGTCCCTTCCAAGAGAAGCATCATGGTATATGTGGTAGGAACGGACCCCAGCCTTATTTGCCTCTCTTCTGGCTTATGCGTGAGGCATGGCCTTCCCATTCCATCCCTCAGAAGATCTAACACCTAAGAAGCTTTCACACTGCACGCAGATTCTGCCGATGCAGCCTTCCCCAGGCTGACAGGAGAGGGCCTTCAACCCTTCTGCCTCCGCGCAAGGTTCCCCATGGCGCGGAGCCAGGACCGATCACAGCGGGAGCAGCAGGAAGGTCAGGGTCCTAGAGCGGTGGCTCTCACACTTGAGCTGCATCAGAATCGCCTAGAAGGCAATTACAGCACAGACCGAGGGGCCCACCCGCAGTGTTCTGATTCAGTAGGTCTGAGAATTTAACTTCTAGCAAATTCCCAGGGGATACTGACACTTCTGGTCTGCACACCTCACTTTGAAAAACCACCATCTCGGAAGATATTCCCATACTTTGGGTATTCTTTCAAAACAGAGAGGCAGGGAGATGGACCTGGTGTTGCTAGGCAACCAGCAGCAGAAGGGAAATGGGATGGAGGCCAGAGGCTGGGAAGGATGGGGTACAGGGTGACCTGGCACTTAACAAAAGGCCGTCACTGACTTTGGTTTATTGACATCTCCACAGAGACATAAATAGGTATCGTCCCCTATTTACCTGGCGTCATCCACTAACAAGGGAGCCGCTGCTGTCCAGCAGGCCTACCTGAAGGCCTGGCCGCTGCCCAAGGAGAGCCTGTCTCCCGGCCGGGCCTTCTGCTCCTTGTACCAGAGCGTTTTGAGCTTGTGGTAGTACACCTTGCAGCTGAATCCCTCCTTGAAGCCCCTCTTGATATGGCTCTTGAGGGAGTGCAGCGTCGGATACAGGCGGCAGCAAGATGCACACTTGTAGCCATTCTGCTGGGCCGGGTGCCACTTGGAAGCCATCAGGATGTCCTGGAATGTGATGGAGTCTGTGGTGTCTGGGCCGGGCCTGGATTTCTTGGTGGCCTCTCGGGGGCAGGTGTTCTCTGGGGAGGGAGAGGATGAGCAGATGCTGTCGGCTGTGTCCTCTGGGAGGCAGCTATCCCTCTGACCCTCGTCCCGCTGCACTTCCGAGAAGCTGTAGGTCTCAAGGTGGCTCTCTTTGTCCTTGCATAGAAAGTAGCTGTAAGGGGAGAACCAGGGCCGGTAGATGGTGCAGTTCCACCTCAGCTGCTCTCCATTTGGGGCGTCCCCCAAGATGCAATCTGCAAATGAAAGCTGGGTCTGAGCCTCAGGCCAGGCAGGGAGCAATGAAGCCTGGGGTAGCCAGAGACTGTACAGAGAGGCAGAAGGATAAGCAGACAGGGGGTCAGGCACACCCTCAGGTCACCTCTGCCCCACCTTGAGTGGGTTCTGGGAGCAGGCAGAGGGTGGGGTGGGGAGAGCAGGCAGAGGCATTCTTTCCCGCTATTTGCTTTTCTGCTGGTACAAATGGCAGTTTGACTTCTGGGTAGTGACTCTGGTGGAATCACTCACTAAGCCCTGGTATTTGTCAGGTGTGTCCCGCCCTGAGGACACCTCTCCTCTGCCTCCTCTAAGGAGCAGACTGCCAGACCTCTGCACTTCCTCTTCCTTCCACAATGGTTGTGGCCATTTTTCCAGCCTCACTGTCTGTCTGCCTTCAACAGCCTGGTCAGGCAGAAACTGCTGCTGTGCATCAGCGTGAGAGACAGGAGAGGAGAAGCAAGAGGCCCCCAAAGGGCTGCAAGGTCTCTGCTAAAGGAAGCACCAGACGGAAGACTGCAGGGAGCAAGGCAGCGGGCGGCGATCCCACGCACAGCTCCCCCATACCCTCGGGGAGCAGCCGCATGCCCCAACTTCTCCCCCGTGCCCGCCCCGCCAGAGCAGGTCTCACCTGGCGAGATCACTATGTTGTGCACCCCGTGCCGGAGAACGCCACCTGGGCACTGGGGCGGCAGGGCCTGGACTGGGCTGGGCACCTCAGTGGGTAACACAGGCTTTGCGATGTCTGGGTTACAGGAGAAACATTCTGGTGAGCTGAGCAGTGTTGGGAGCCCTTCCCCCAAGACGTACCTAGAGGTTCAACCTTGGTACTTTCAAGGCACTGCAAAGCTGAAGCAAAACAGTGACCTTTCTTGCACCTAGATAGGCAGAGCTATTCTGGATGACCTCCTGGGGAATTCCAAGTAGGGTGTGGTTTCACTGAGACCCAGGAAAGAGCCTCTCCAAAGGACAGTGTAAGACGCAGGCCAGATAACAGCTTTCTGCCCGGCCCAGCCCTCTTTTGACCCTCCTGCAGCTCACCGTGTGTGTGTGTGTGTGTGTGTGTGTGTGTGTGTGTGTGTGTGAGTGTGTGAGCACGCGCGCACGTGTGTGCTTCTGTCTCTTCACTCCATGTTGCACCTTTTGGGTCCCTCCAGGGCCCAGGGGAGGGAGTCATGGGCCCTGTTGCTTTGTTACAAGATCCCTTTGAGGATGAAAAGCTGGTTTCTCCAATAAAAGTACCTCCCACCCATAGCCAGAGAGTGTTCAGATGAACCGTAGCTGTCTGATGGCTGCTAATACTTGGCTTAAAAAGCTGACTTGCCTCAAATCTCAGAGTAGTAGCTGTGCTCAGTTTGGGAAATAGATACAAATGCCTGTGTGTAGGCAGTGGGTGTTTAGGAGAGCTATTCCTCCACGGAGCAGCACTTAAACTTCAGTGTGCGTAGGAACCACCTGAGATATCGTTAAAAGTGCAGATTCTGACTCAGCGGGTCTCGGGTAGGGCCTGAGGTTTTTCATTTCTGACAAGCTCTCAGGAGATGCTGACGTTACAGGTCCATGGACCATGCTTTGAACAGCAAGTCAGAACATTCAGCTTTATTGCATGAACTCATCAGCCTCTTCTTCTTCAACTTACATAGACAGGCTGTCCCCGCGAGTGTCCATGTAGATACAGAGGGTGAAAAGTGTAACAACAAATGTTTCCCCCATTCTTCACTTGCAGAAAATGAATAAACAGCAGGAACTACTTACCCGCTTTCTCCAATTAAAATGCCTCCCACCCACAGCATTTTGAAAAATTATTTTCTCCCCGTATGTAATTTAACTTTCTCACTAAATCGAGGTCCTATAACATGATCTGGTAGAGTACTCAATTACAAGCTTCAAAGAGCCACATTTTGGGGGGCCCAGGGGCAGCAGAGTTTACCTGGCAAGCTGGTGGCACGTGAGGACATAATATCAGGAAGCGTGCTCAGGGCAGAGGAAGAGATTCGAGTTCCAGAAATGCTGAGGAGTGAAAAGTTCTCCATGTTCTGGCTACCGAAGGGTACGGAGGTCACGCACAGCTGCTCCCAGGAGGCTGGTTGGGTTGTCTGGACGATAAACATTCCGAGCGCAGGTGACATCACAAGAAGACCACACGATTCCACTCACCAGGAAGGTGCCCTCAAAGATGGATGGGGTCTGGTGCAAGCAAGATAAAAATTTTAAAGATTTTTTGACTTGGCATTCCTCAGTGGCCTGTCTTACTTGGGAATATCCAGAGAGATGGAGGCGTGTGGGCGAGACCTGGAGTGATGCTGTCTGTCCCCCTGTCTGCTCTTTAGTGTCCCTTTTCCATGTTGATGCTGCCACTACCCCCAGCTCTGGGGCTCTCTGTCCTCTCTGAATGACGGCCTTGGTTTCTTTTTCATCTGCCTAATGTCTGCCACCAGATATTTTTGTTGTTTTAATTTAGCTTCTGGTTTGGGATATGGTGTATACTTTTATATTTTTCTTTGGACATAATTTCAAACTTGGAAAAAGCTGCAAAACTAAAATTAGTGCAGAGAATGTCCATGTACTCTGTATCTAGATTTTCCTATTGTTAACATTTTATTCCATTTGCTTTATCAATTCCCTCCCTCCCTGTCTATGCATGTATACTTTTTTTTTTTCCTGAGGTATTTAAAGGTAAGTTACAAACATAATGTCCCTGTGTGCCTAAATACTCAATATGTTCTCCCCAAGAATAGGGACCAGATACTGTTTTAAATGGTTGGTGCTATTTTTAGCAAATGACTAAAACATAAATGGGTGGCTTACTCAACACCATTTGCTCATTATAAGCCATTTCCCACGAGGCTATGAACTCAGAGTGGCAAGGTTGCCTCTTTTCTTCCCTTCACTTCTGTCATCTAACAGCCTGGGTAGCCTGCTAGAGGGTTGATGGGTGAGTTGAAGGTGCCCCCTTCTCGATGCATACGGGGCTTTAGATATAAAGGTGGAGATATTTGTGCAGTGTGGGAAAGATCTGGTCCACTCTGTAAGCAGCAGTGCACTCCCCCCGCTGTGTGTGGACCAAGTGTGAGTGAGCATCTGCGTGTGAGAGCCTGGAGTTGGCCTCGTGTCCGTGTGTGTTCACAGCACTCAAACGTTTGCTGGGGGCAGTGTGGGGAACGTACTCTCCTCACGCGCTGCCTCCACAGCCTGGTCTGGAATGTTAGAACGTGTTGGGATGCAAACTGATACTATGTACCTTGGCAACTTTAAGGTATTGGCAATTTCAGTTGGCTGCCCTGGTGTGCAGAAAGATCAGGGCTCAGGGAGTCAGCCTGTGTGAGTTCCAAATTTGGGTCTACCGTTCAGCTCCCTGTGGGTATGAGGCATTCCTCTCTGCCACCTGCTTTTCCCTTTCTGTTAATTGGCGTGGTTGGAGTGGATGACCATCTTCCTGGTCTTAAATCTAGTGATTTACATGTGGAAATGAGACAACGAAGGAGTGATGCAGGACCCAGGAGACTTAGAGCTTCATCCTGCCCTGGCCTATTCCATTCCTCCTGCCGCCAGCTAGGAACTCCAGATATACTTAATGCAAAGGGGCCTCAGAATATGGGGGGAAATACAAGAGGCTACATCAGAGCCTGTTGGGAGAGTTTTTAAAATCTGACTCTGTTTTGATCTGGTTATTAACAAGCACCCGGTCGTCCTGCGTGCCTCATAACAGGGCCCCTGTCTTGCATGCTATGTCCTCTTGGTGTGTTGTTGCTGGTGGCCCAGACAGGAGATGACACTCCCCACGTGGTCGGTCACTACATAAAACGTGTCTCTCTCTCGTTTGTTTCCCACCTGCTTTCCGAGCCCCTTTCTCAGACAGGTAAGATACCATCTTTCTTACGGATGACTTTGGCCCCAGATGTTCCGCTCTGCTTGGCTGTGTGCATGCTGGGGGTGCTCTGGGGAGGGTCACCTGGTTGGGGTCCACTTACCTTCCTTTCCACCATCACTGTTACTTTCTGAACCACCACGCTTCTGGTCCTGACAGTGTGTGAGTTTTAATGCTTTCAGCAGGAAAGGGGCTTGCTGCACACCCCTCAGATGGGGAGATGAAGGAAGCCCCAGGGAGAGTCCTGTGTCGGAGGCTGGAGTTCCTCCCAGTCTGACCTCAAGAGCCCCTGTGGACCACTCCCACAGGAGGGGGTTTTGAATGACTTTTCTAAATGGAAAAGGGCTTGGAGAACAGTTTCTCTACAATGTTAGCTCCTAATGCAGTCAGTTTTAAGCATTCATGTCAAAAGTCAATTCAATTAAACTATTTACTAAATGCCTGCTATTGTGCAAGGCCCTATGCTGAGCATTGTAGACCAGAAATATCCCTCAAGATGCTACAGCCCAGCAAGGAGCTTATTTTATTATAAAGACAAGATGTATTTACCAGAAGACTGCAGAGAATTGTGAAGAGAGTACATGATGGGCTATATTTAAATTACTTAAGAATTCAGCAAATACATTTTGACGGGTAGAGAAGCAAGTAGTACAGGAAATCTAAAATGATGCTTAGTCAAAAAGTTATGTTTATTACACTGCTTCCTCAATAATTATAATAAAAGGGGCTTGCAATTTACAAGTTGCTTTGCCAGGTGCTTTTCGTACTTACACTTTTAGAAATGAATGTGTCTGCTCTTAAAATTCACATTAAACCAATAAGAAAACAGCCACAGAACTATGTGAGCCCAGAAGTGGTGGGGATTGGCCTTCTTCCCCAGCCTACCTCTCTTGAACACTCGCTCTAGTTTCATGGTGGCCCAAATACTTTCTGATTTGGGGGGAAATCATTAAACGCGTTAGTTTCCAGGAGTTCATGATCAAAGAAGACTTTGAAGAATATGGGACATGATAGGTAAATCACGCAAAAGTGGATGACATGGCAAGATTTACACTCTCAGGAGAAGACTCGAGTTGATACCCCTGTTGTACGATGGGCCAGGATCTCCTGCTGGTGTGGTGGGTCTACACCCGGAAGTCAGCCAGCCTGAACCAGCTGGCTCTGTGCCTGGTGTCCCAGCGGTGCTCTACCCAAGTTCCTGGCATGTCTCCTGCAGAGTGCTTTTCCTGCATGTGGGTTAGGGTCAGTTACAGAGGTGAAGACTGGGGCTCACCAAAGGGGGAGATTCCACTCTTCCCACAGCTGCCTCCTACCTCTAAAGACCTTCACCATCTGGCTTATTGAGGTAGTTGGCTCAGAAGAGAGATCTCTGCTTGAAACCACAATAGAGAGAAATGCTCCCTGTGACCCAGGACTCAGCAGGGCAGGGCAGAGAAGTGCTTTATGCGCAAGTTCAACAAAGTGGCTTCCAGGCTGGCTCAGATTAGAAAGAATCCACCTGCAATGCAGGAGACCTGGGTTCAGTCCCTGAGTTGGGAAGATCCCCTGGAGAAGGAATACTCCTGCATTCCTACCTGGAGAATTCCCTGGACAGAGAAGCCTGGGAGGCTACAGTCCATGGGGTCACAAAGAGTTGGACACAGCGGAGCAGCTAACACTTTCACTTTTTTCAACAGAAGGAAATACACACCCTAATCTCAGTTCCTCTTAGGAAGGCTCAGCAAGAATAGACACTTAGAAGAGGAGCCTGTGACCAAAGGCAACCTCTCCTCCCCACTGGTTGACAAAAGTACCTGGAGCGGTTGGGAAGGACAGGAACCTCCAGCCTGCTTGCAAGGTGCTAGCATGGGTCTGGCTGCACTGAGACCTGAGCTGAATTTCCGGGTGGGGAGACGCTGCCCCATGCCAGAGTGTATGGGGCATGAACCTTGAACTCCTGAGAACCCTGAGCTCCAGCCATTCCAGTTACACATTGCAGAGCTGCTGCGGTCTTGGTCTCCACAGTTCTCTATCTGCAAATGGGTTTGGCAGTTCAGGGTATTTATTTTGAGTACCTACTGTGTGCTAGCTGTCAAGGACACAAAGATGAATGAGACATGACCACTGCCTTGCAGGTACCAACAACTCAGTGGGTCTCCTCTCAGCCCTTTGAGTTAATTAATCCTTCCAGCTGAAGAGAGATCCCTAAGAGGAGTGTCCACAAGGCATATTTAGACAGCAGGCCAGGCAGGGAAGGGAGTGGGATGAACTCTGAGCTTCGGGTGAGAAACCCTGGTTTGTAGTTCCCACAGCACCCGTAACTGGCCTGTGACCTGAGGCCCAGCAGTTCACTGCTCTGAGCCCCGTTTTCCTCCTCCATAGTAAAAGTCTTAACCACACCCCACCTCACTAGGTTGTCCCGAGGATTAAGTGAGCTGGTGTTTGTCAGCTTCCTCGTACTTCCTTGGCACCAAGCACTCGTCCGTTTGGTTCACACCATCCCTCCTCAAACAGCTGGTCCGTTCTCCCAGATTCCACACCTGGAGAAGTGAGCATTTTCCGTGGAGAAAGCATGCTATGCGTGTACCTCTTTAGCAGAGAGCCTCCAACCGCAGGTCTCTCGCCCTCCCTCCACCGGCTTCTACCCCAGTACCCGAGTCAGTGCCATGCGCTCACCGCAGCATAAAACTGTACATCTCGTCGCTTCATCCTGGTTTCCTTTACTTTAGAAGGCCTGGTGACCCCAAGGTAAGCAGTTAGGCTGGGAGTCAAGGAGGCAGGCTTAAAGGGATAAGTTGGCTTTTTTTTTGTGGCTAGCGTTCATCACTGATTAGCCTGGGTGAGGCAGAACTAGAATTTCTGGTCCCACAGCCCATCAAGACAACCGGATTGGAAGGTTCAAGGGTATCTTTGCTGGCGCGCTCTTGACTCGTGAGGTTACAAAGTTGTGGGTGTGGTGTAAGGAGAAGACCGGCAGTGATAGGGAAAGAAGTGCCCGCTCCCCTCCCCTCACCGGCTCTCTCTTTCCTCTTTCTTTGTAGTCGACCACAGCATGTTTGAGAACCTGAACACAGCCCTCACTCCCAAGCTCCAGTCGAGCCGCTCCTTCCCCCACTTGTCCAGGCCAACGGCCCCCAGCGCTGCTGCTCAGGGGTCTGTGGAGCCCGGGGGGCCCGGACTCTGGGTGGGCAGCAGTCAGCACCTCAAGAGCCTGGGCAAAGCGGTGGGGGCCAAAGTGAACGACTTCCTGCGGAGAAAGGAGCCCTCGATCCTGGGCAGCGTGGGCACAACAGAGGTCAACAAGACCGCAGGGGCCCAACTGGCCGGCGGGGCTGACGGGGATGACGGAAGGTGAGTGCACCACCTATCACCTCCCTGCGGGTCTGTGGACCAGGAAGGGGCTTGCAGAGAAACTGTAGTGTCTCGAGAGGAGAATGACCCTGGGGAAGGGACGTGAGGTGGTCACATGAGAATAGCTGAAGGGTGACGTTTGGGGAAGCCGGCTTCACCGTCCGCCGCCACAGCGGAAGTTCCCGGCATGCGCATCACGTCCCGGCGCTGTGCTGTGCTTCAGCTGCACTCTGTTACTGACCCTGCCACAGTCCTCCGAGGTAGACGGTATCATTTCCATTTTGCAGACAGTGTAGGTTCAGAGTGGTAACGTGAGGAGCTTAAGGGTACAAAGTTAGTGATCAGCAGAGTTGGATTCAAACCCAGGTATTGTGGAAAGCACGCTTCCCAGGGGGATTCCAACACCCAGCCCCGTGTGAGGAGCCCTGCCCTGACAGTCAGTAGTGGAGAAGCCCATGTTTGGGCAGGTGCAGGGGAAGCCTCCCATTTGGGGCCTTGTTTTAGACAAGTGCACTTGGAGGGTGGTGATGCAACTTTTGAGAGCTATTGCATAGGTTCTGATGAGATGCAGTTCACCAGTGGGCCCAGTGTTAACTCTGTGCTGCTCTGAAGACCCAGTGAGCATGTGACAGCCCCAAAGCCATTTGCACTCACACTGCTGAGACTCATGCTAAACCAAGGATGAGAGTCCAGAGTGTAAAGCGCCCCCCTGGGTGGGTGAGTGGAAAATGCAGTTGGAGTTAGAGATGCGAGAACACAGCAGGGACTGGTGTCTCGCCAGCCTCAGAGCACTGACATCAACTTTACAGGTCAGCCCTGCAAGAAGCATTCCCTCGGCTGGATCCTCCACCTCCTGCCACCAGGAAGCGAACCCCTCGGGCCCTGAAGACCACCCAGGACATGCTGATTTCGTCACAGCCTGTCCTAAGCAGTCTGGAGTATGGGACAGAGCTGTCATCTGGGCAGCCCCAGGTCTCGTCTTCCGCCCAACCCAGCCCAGCCGATGCTTCCCAGCCAGAGGCCACCACAGAGGTGGTGGACAGGGATGACGCTCTGCCCAATGGAGAGGTTTCCGTGTCAGTACCTGATCTCATCCACAAAGACGGCCAGGACGACCCCAAGCTCAAGGTGACTGAGTGCCGAAGGGCCTCCTCCCCTGGCCTCATGGAGAGAAATGGCCTCAAACTCAGCCTGAGCCCCATCAGCCTGGCCGAGTCTCCGGAGGACGGCAGCCCACCTCCACGGGCGCGGACCTCCAGTGTTGAAAATGAGGGCCCTCACCCAGACCTGCTGTCCTTTGAGTAGAGCTGTTGAGCGCCCTCCCTCTGCCCTCTCCTCCACCGTGCACCCTGGCTCTGCCCTCTCTCCTGCTGTCTGTCCCCCTTGCACAAGGCATGGCAGAGTGATTCTCCTGGTGATTGCAGGGCCACAGGTCCAAGTGGTTGTATAGTCCAAGAGTCTGTCCATGGAATGGAAAAGTACTCCCTTGGGTGCCATCCCAGCTTCTCTGCATGCTGGCTGCAGCCCTTGGATGTTGGGGCACCTCTGCTCCCATGGTGCCCTGGCTTCCCATGGGCGTGCAGGGCCAGCAGCACAGGATGAAGGCTGTTCTCTTTGCCTGTCTTCCAAATGCCGCCTGCTCTTCTCTTTTCCTCGCCCTCCTGGTTCCTTCCTTCTCCTCCCTGGGTGCCCAGAGGCCTCCTGCCTCAGGGGCAGTCAGATTGGATGGGGGATGCTGGGTTTGGCTTGGTGACGGGCCCAGACCCAGAAAGCCACACCAGAGCACAGCGCAGCCGCAGCTTTTCCTGGTCCCAAGACACTGCAGGCCTCAGGCTGTCCCCTTGCCTCTGCCCGTGTGCATGCAGGCTGAGGGAGATGATTATGCCTGAGACCCTGGGCAGCCTTGTCGCCCAGCGCTCACAGGGGCTTCTCCTCTAGACGGGGAGCATGGTGAGCCCTCCCTGGGGCAGGGCATGGAGCCAGCCGCCGAGGGCACCTGCCCAGTGTGGGAGTGTCCAGAGGCTTTGGGAATAATGGTGCCCAGCTACGCTCGTGCTCCTTGCCCAGAAGGAGGGACCCAGGCTTCCCACGCTGTGCATGAAGACAGGGCTAGGCAGGCCCTTGCAGAAGCAGCAGAGCAAGTTCTGACATCATTCGGGGGGAGGGCCCGGGAACCTGGCATCCATGGAGCTGGTCCCAAGAGAACACGGAGCAGTAGTGGAGAAGGCCATGGGAAGAGTAGTCATTAGGACTCAGGGCATCTATGGGGCCTCACAGCCTACCGAGATGTAGTTCCAGGCTCTAAGCATGCTAAGTGCGAGGATGAAGGTGAAGAGTGTGAGGACCAAGGTGGAGGGTGTGAGAGGTTGGAGTATGGTGAGAGGCTGGGCAGGCTGCCCTTGAGGAGGGGGCTCTGCTCTTGGCCTGAAGGCGCTCTCTGTGCACCTGCTCTGGGGTCTCTGTGACGGACTGGCAGTTCCCCCAGCTGCACTGGTTCCGCCCTCCTGTGTTAACCCACCTCTGTGTTCCTGTCTCCCACCAGGAGTCCTGTCCTGCTGCTTTCCTGTGGCCAGGAGACCCTGTCAGGGGTTGATCCCAGCCTTGGGGGCCTTTGCAGCAAGAAGAGAACGCGCCTTTTCTTAAGCAGGGTGGCTGGTCCCTGGGGGAAGGCTGAGGGGGCTCGTCCGGCCACAGCAGGGTCTTCATTCCTCTTCCTGCAATTCCTGCTGCCTCCGTTTCTAGTCATCGCTTGGCTTCCCCTTCTGGGTGCCCCAGAGCTCACTGCCCACTTCCTCTCATCACCCAATTCCTGCTCCCCCCTCACCACCTCCGTGGACCCGGGAGCCTCGGGGGATCACCAGCGTGCAGGCTGCTCCTACCCCGTGTGCTCGCGTCTGCAGCCACACGGCCAGGCCTCAGCTCTGCCACGGCCTTGTCTTCTCACAGCAATGCTTTGTCTCCTCTTCCTCAGAAGGGTCCCAGCATCCCAGGCACCTGGCAGGCCATTGTGAAGTGAGCAAGGCTGTTACTGAATTGAGTCGATCCTGCCTTATTCCAGGAACATCACAAGGATGCGATATCTGCCCTCAATGCTCAGAAGTTCTCAGGACTAGCATTTTGGGGGCCTGTGAGTTTTCCCATACTGGCTTGGGGTTCTGCACAAAACACACAGCTGGGGGTGGGGAACAGAGCTAAACCCACATGCTGGGAGCTAGCCCCCTTTGATTTGCACTTCCATGCCAGAAGTTCAGTTTGCTTCTGATGAGAAACTTACTGAGTATCTACACTCTGGTCTGCTGCTCTCCCAGGGACCAGCGTGCCTCTGGCCGGGTGGTACTGTAGCCATAGGTACAGTGGTGGCAGGCCAGGGCTGGTTCAAACACCCAGACGCCACTGAGGCCCTGGAGTCAGCACAGGCATCCTGTCAGGCTGTCCTAGGACCATGGACAGGGTGACCCCAGAGTTCCTCAGGCTCGTGTCCAGTGCTGCATGAGGAAGGGGCTGTGGGACCCTGTGTCAGTGTCCAGGTGGCCTCTCTCTGGTCGCCACCTCAGCCATTCTTCTGCAGCAGGGGGTGGGGGAGCTCTCTGAGGCTAAAATCGAGTCCTAAATGCTGCAGAGAGTGCCTAGTACTAGGGGACAAGGGGTTCCCAAAGGCCGACAGGAACAGCAATGTCTATCCTGCCGAGGGCCCTGGCACAGACCAGCTGTCTATGTAAAACCCCACTTGGCTTCCTGTGTCCATCTCAACACCTGACCTTCCTGTAACTGCAATATGCTGTCACCCCTGACACACACACACACCCCTCAGGGTGACTCCAGCTTCTCTGGAGGCTTCACCCTGGGGTGGCCCAGTCTGCTCAAGGATAGGGCACCAAGGAGAAATGTCTTCTATGTCCTCAGAAGGAAGTGGGGCCATGGAGTTTTTTCCACATTCTGGTCCCACTCCCCTGTATCCCCATATTCAGCAATAGCTTTACCCTGACAGATGGAAGGTGAGCTTCCAGAACCTGGCAAAAAGGTGGCATATTCATACTCCCCTGGCACAGAGAGAAATGTAATGTGTTAACAAATGTGAGTGATGAAGACCTTCTTGTAATCAATCAGCTTTTAAAGAACCAAGAGGTTGGCCCCAGTTTAGGGGAAGAAGAATATTACAGAGCTATTCCGAGTATTTTCTAGAGATTTTATATTTATATTTTTAGTAATTTTCTGGTAGAAAGTATACAATAAAATGGTTTGGTTTGGGTTTGCTGGTTTGGTTTTTTTCTCCTAACCAATGGTGGGTGGTTGGTTTTTCTGAAGGCTGACTTGTTCGCCGGCCTTTTGCTTTGTGAGCCTGGGAGAGGGAGCCATGACAGATCTCTAGCCTGAGACCTTGGGCGGAAATGGTCTCTGGGGATGTGCCCTCGTTTAGTCCCCTAACTGGCTGGGCACCGTGGAAGTCTCCCTCCTCCATCGTGTGCAGAGGTGCCACCCTCCCCCTCAGAAAGAAGCAGGAAATGAGAGTGGCCACAGGATCAGCTACCTGCGGTCCATAACCCTCTCCCATTGAGGTGGGAATGGAGCTGGGTGTGCACACAGACCTTCTTCAGAGAGAGACCAGAGCTGCTATCAGATTCCAAGTCATTAGTAATGTCAGTAAAACACCCAAAGCTGCTGATGTGGGCACTTACCCCAGACTACAGTAGCCCAGATGCTCCTTCTGAGAGAGCATGGCTTAGAGCAGTGCTGGCCTGAAGCCCCCAGGGTACCCCCTGGCTGTCCCCAGACTGAATGACCCAGAGGACTCCCAGCTGAGAACTGACCAGATTTTTAACCTCCTTAAAAGGGACAAAGTGGAGAAAAGATAGGAAGAGGAAGGAAAAGAAGCCATATCCGTAACTAAAGGGGGAGGGATGGGCCCTTTCTGCCTAGCCCTGTCATTCCCAGCCCCCCACCCCCACCCCGTGATGAGGCCTGAGACCCCTCCCTGGCTACAATTAAAAAGCATCTCAGGCCTGAGGCTGTCTCCAGTCTTTTCTGCTCTGAATTCCACTCCTGCACTTCCTTCCTCAGAGGAAGAAGACAATGGACCTTCACTCTGCTTGCTTGCTCTGCAGAGGGGCTCAGCGTATTGTTCTGGGAAGGTACGAATAACGCAAAAACCAATCCAACATATTCCATACATGGGAAAAAGCATTTTAAATACTTAACAGGAGCAACTTTTTCCTTCAAGTCTAAGCTCCAGTTTGGGTGACCGCTCCCATTGAGTAGCTTCAGGATTGACTTTGGCAGTCACTCAGGTGTGAAATGTGCCTTTTACATGCCTTTTCTTTCCCACTATTATGCAAAGCAATTATTTGGGGCTAAGATCAAATATGAAAAATCATAATGTAAAAATAAAAACTTTTTGAGGAAATTTTTAAGTGTGAAAAGGGATGTGAATATGTCATTTTCTTTAATGCTGTGGTCTGAACCTTTGGTCTGGAAGCTGGGGTAAAATGCCCAAGCCTGTTTGTGTACTAAGTGCTGTCTGGGGCACAGTGGTAACACTGGAAAAGAGATCCCTGGTTGTCTCTCACGAGGCCCGCAGTGGACAGAGGAGCCTGGTGGGCTACAGTCCACGGGATCGCAGAGTCAGGCACGACTGAGCGCCCAGGCATGCCCGCCCAGTTGGTGAGGGCACCGTGGAACCTGCCTTCCTGTTATACTTGACAGGCTGTGTTATTAGCATAAGCTGTTAAACAATGGAAGTATGGAGAGCGGGGGAGGTGGCAATTTCAACTGAAAGTGTTTTTCCTCTGCCTGTAGTGATTGCTGAAGGAAATGAACAAATCACAGGTCATCAGGAAACCCACTAAATTCCTGAAGTCTGGTGGGGAATTCCTGTTGGGATTCAGACTTCATGGAATGACTGTAGCTAGTACCAGATTGCACCTCAGATACTGCTCCAAACTCAGAGAGCTGCTTCCTGCTCAATTTGCTCTCAGACTTATTCAGAATCCCTTCATGGTCTGTGAATCCTGGGAGTGTTCTAGAACCATCTGTGCTTCAATACCCTGTCTCCTCTCTATTCTCCTCCCCACCAGCACAGGGCTCCCGAGTTTGGTTTGCCACCTGCAGGCAATAGCTCCTTGCCTTTGAGGTTTGGGTCCTCAGGGTTCCCTGGGCCTCACTCAGCATTGCCCCTGCTGTGCCTACCACTCGAGCTCCCCACCCCCCGTTGTGGCGCCCTTCTGAGTGGGAACAAGTAATTAATTCCACACGAAGAAACACAGCCCTCGTAGAAGAATCCCCACCTCCCCCTAAACAGCTTCCTAAGTGCAGACAACATTTAATGTCATTCATCTCTCCCAAGGAAATCCACTCTGGAAACCTTCATTTCAGTCGCCAGTGAAGCACCTTCGGGGACTTTCCCCTCCAGGGTGCCCTCCTCCCTGCTGCCGTTTGCACTGGGGCGTGCCATGAAAGCCTGGAGTCCCCTCCTCTGACTTCTCACTAATGAGAAAATTCCTCCGCGTTCGTATCTAGGGTCCGACACCCAGAGACACAAATCCTCTTTGTGTCCAGCTTATCTCCAGCTGCTGCCATGATAAATAGTGCAGCTCAAGGGAGCCTGGACAAGCTGTACCCACGGAACAAATCACTTGGTTACTGACCACACAGACAGGGAAGCCGGCTAGGGGAAACGTTTAGGGACCAACTCAGACACACCAGGCTACTTTCCCGTGGGAGGTGCCTGAGGAATCTGTCTGTTTGGGGATAGGAAACACTGCCAGTGTTTCGCTCTTGGAAAAGGCAAAAAAGAAAAAAGTCACCCAAAGCCAGAAGCCACCTCACAGCAAACTGCAATTTTTGTTTTGCATTTCACCGTTTAACCAGTCTAGCGGTTTCCAGTACTATGGGCTTCGCCACCTTGTGCCTTCAAGTTCCCTCCGTATTTGCCCAGGAACCTCTCTACACTCCTGTTCTTATGCAACTCCCACCCTTTGAGCTGGTGGGTAAGTACAGCAGGTGGCGCTAGTGGTAAAGAACCGGCCTGCCAATGCAGGAGACACCTAAGAGACGCAGGTTCCATCCCTGGGTCAGGGAGATCCCCTGAGGAGGGCACAGCAACCCACTCCAGGATTCTTGCCTAGAGAATCCCATGGACAGAGGAGCCTGGCGGGCTACGGTCCATAGGGTTGCAAAGAGTGGGACACGACTGAAGAGATAGCATGCACGTAAGTACAGCCAAGTGTTCAGCCTGCTCCATGGGCTGACTCATGAACTTACAGCATCTCCCTATGGTTACTGTGGCCTGGTTCCAGTTGGTCCAGGCCACTGCGGGGCCAACAGAGGGACGGGAACTCCATCAGCCCTGCAACTGCAGCCACAGAATGTACTCCCCCCAGCATCCTAAGCCCACAGCCGATGGGCCCACTTGCTGGATAGGAAAACTCAGAACAAGCTTGTTCTACCTTCCAGTCGGTCTCTGAACTTTCCAGTTCAGAGATAACTCTCCAGTCGGTTATCTGGTACACTTGCTCAATTAAAATCCTGGGTTCTCTGTGTCAAGAGCTGTCGGAAAGTCTTTGCAGCAGACCTGGTCTGTTCTCTGGATGCTGGGCCAAGGTGTGGTATTTCTAGGAGCTGGGTCTTTGGGAGAGGCTGTGTAGGACAGCTGGAAGGTGAACCCACTTGTGATAAAGCTGAGGGAGGAGGTTGTGCTCATGGGCAGCAGCCGTGCCCATGCCTTGCCCTACATCCCCCTAATTCTCCAGTCAGTGGTTATACAGGTGGTATAGATGTGACGGGGCTGGGGACTCTGCTGGGACACCCATGGGAGAAGGCGAGCCTGGTTCTCTGTGCTCAGGATCATCCCCAGTCCTGCCCAGCCTAGCTTGCCAGCTTCATCTGCCACTACTGCTTCTATGTCCCAGGGCCCACACTCCAAACTGCTCGGCATCACTGCCGTGTATTTGTTCAAGAATGTCCATCCACCTGGGCACTCCCGTCATCCTTTCCCTTTCCTCTGACCTTGCCAGGCTCTGTTAATTCATCCTTCAGATTTCAGCTCAGGCATCCCTTCCGCTGGGATCCCTGCCCAGACACCACCCCCAGCCCATCCTCTGCTCCTGGGTGGCACCCTCTGCCTTTCACCATGCTGGCACTTGCCACATGATGTGAGCAGGAGCTGCCTCCTGCTGGCTCTCTCACAAGTCTCTGAACCCCACCAGGGCAGGCCTTGTCGTCTTCATCTCTAACTCCTTGGTCCCTGGCACAGCACCCCACATGTCACAGGAGCTTGATAAAGATGTGCCTTGAAATGAGCTAAACTCGAAGAACTCGTCTTCTGGTTTGGGAGATTTTATATACATGTGCACACACACACACGGGGCTTCCCAGGTGGCTCGGTGGTGAAGAATCCCCCTGCCAATGCAGGAGACGTGGATCCCTGGGTTGGGAAGATCCCCTGGAGAAAGAAATGGCAACCCACTCCGGTATTATTGTCTGGAGAAGCCGATGGACAGGGAAGCTTGGTGGGCTACAGCCTGCATGGTTGCAGCGTTAGACATGACTTAGTGACAGAGGACACACGCGCGGGCACACACGTAGTCTAGTGCTGAGTGTCGTGGCCTGAGCCAGCCCCACCCCTCTCAGCTCCTCTCAGGGCCTCCCCCTCAGGTGGTTTCTGTCTCTGATGTCCTCTGCAGGGAAGGCTGGAGAGGGGCCGTTTTCAAAGTGGAAGTGATGAGTGGACCAGTGTGTCACTCGTTTCTCTTCATCCAAAGCCTTCATCAGTTCTGTCCCTGCACCGGTGGCACCTCACCATGCAGCCAGCGGAAGCGGGCACGCACGTCCAGCCTGACGTGAGAAGGGTCACACTCCAGCTCTGGTTTTGCCGCTCCCCCAGCTGATCTCAGGTCCCGTTCTTAAAACTCATACTTTATTATTCTGGGCTTTCTTATTAGTTGATGCTTTATTATATTTCATTCCAGGAATTGTGCTAATCAATTTACATTCATTATCTCATTTGTTTTTCTCAATAGCCCTGCAAGGGAAGTCCTCCTAAGCCTGTTCTTTAGGTATAGACAAAGTCGTACTGCAGTCAAAGAATTCACACACATGATCTCATTAATCCTTGTATCTTGTGAGATAGTTATTTCAGCCCCATTTTATAGATGGGTAAACTGAGATTGGGGCTTCCCCAGTGGCTCAGTGGATAAAAAATCTGCCTGAAGTGCGGGAGACACAGGAGACGTGGGTTCGATCCCTGGGTCAGGAAGAGTCCCTAGAGAAGGGAATGGCTACCCACTCCTGTCTTCTTGCTTGGAAAATCCTGTGGACAGAGGAGCCTGGTGGGCTATGGTCCATGGGTCACAAAGAGTCGGACACTATTGAAAGACTAACACTTTCACTTAGATTGAGGTAATGACTAAGCAGATTGCCTGAGTCTTACAAACTGATAAAAATATAGAGCTAGACCTGCAGGCCCAGGATTTTAGATTCCAGGAGCAGACAGCATCATCACCACATGGTTCTTCTCTGTTTCCATCACACCAGTCTGATAAAATTTTCCCGGAAATGCTCATGGCCCAGAAACATCTTGTTGAGTTGGACCTTCTCCAGGGATGAATGTGATTTCATTAAACACTGAATATTCATGTGGGATGGGAATTTAGAGACCCAGTCATCAAATCCCTCATTTTACAAAGAGAAAACAGCAAGGACTACAGTTTTTCAATATTAACCTGTCCTGGCATGGTCTCTGATTTCCCACAATAACTCTATGCAGGAAGACTTATTAATCCCATTTTCTAGATGAGGCTGGCCAGAGGCTTAGAGAGTTTCAGCAACTTGCCCAAAGTCACTCTACCAGTAAGTGACAGAGCTGATTGGTGCCTCTGGAAAACATCCATTCTGCAGGGTGTTGGTATGAATATGATCTATGAATTGCACTCCAAGCAGGAGTGGAAGAAGTATTTCTATTGCATCTCACATTGCAGACTCAAGGAAGCCTGGCTCATACACTAATCCTGTTACACTGGAGATTAAGCTTTCAAATGAGAGATGAGTATTATGAGCGGAATGTTTGGCCTTTTGTAGCTACCATAGTCCCTCAGCCGGAGAAGGCAATGGCACCCCACTCCAGTACTCTTGCCTGGAAAATCCCATGGATGGAGGAGCCTGGAAGGCTGCAGTCCATGGGATAGCTGAGGGTCGGACACAACTGAGCGGCTTCATTTTCACTTTCATGCATTGGAGAAGGAAATGGCAACCCACTCCAGTGTTCTTGCCTAGAGAATCCCAGGGACGGGGGAGCCTGTTGGGCTGCCGTCTATGGGGTCGCACAGAGTCGGACACGACTGAAGCGACTTAGCAGCAGCAGCAGCAGTCCCCCAGCAGTGCTAAAACAACAGAAACTTCAGCTCATTATCTGTTTTCTTGGTGGTTGTCTGACCTCTTGTGGCTGAGTTTAGGCATTGCAGTTTCTGGCAACTAGTTTCTCTAAGCAGCAGCTTTTCATGACAAAAGCATTTATGAGGTAAGTACTATCTCCTTTGGAAAGGCTTGTAAGTTTCCTAAGATCATTCAACAAATAGTATGTGAAAGGATAAATAAAACAGATGACACCTTTTTTTTTTTTTTTTTACTAGGAATTCCATAGGGGAGAGAAAATAGAAGGGGAGGAAATCTTTGAAAAAAATTAGAATTCTCCAAAAGTATAGAAAGATTAAAATTTTAATACAATGGCATATAGACCTTCAAACAGGATGAGGAGGAAAAACTCAGACACACTTATAGCAAAATGTAGGGTCAAAAAGAGAAACCACCTTTAAAGTTTCCAGAAAAAAAGATGGGCTGTAAAGGAGTATCAGGTTGACATCAGACATCTCAATAAGAATCCTAGATACAAAAAACTAGTGGCTTAATGTTTGATATTGTTGAAAGAAAAGGACACTAAACCTATATATTCAACTATCATTTGAATGAGTATAAACACTATTTTGAAGTATGTGTGTGTGCTGAGTCGCTCAGCCATGTCCAGCTCTTTGCGACTCCCTGGACTGTAGCTCACCAGGCTCCTCTCTCCATGGAAATTTTCCAGGCAAGAAAACGAGTGGGTTTCCACTTCCTACTCCAAGGGATCTTCTCAACCCATTTGCAGGTGGATTTTTTACTGCTGGGTCACACGGGAAGCCCATTATGAAGCATGTAAGACTGCAAAGGCTTACTTCTCAAAGACCATCTTTGAAAATATTCTTGGAGGAAATATTCCAGTAAGAAAAGAAGTGAACTCAGAAGAGTTCCATGTGTTTGTAAATACATAGGAAGTAAGGATGAATAATTGATTAGGCTATGGGTTTTCCAGTGGTCATGTATAGATGTGAGAGTTGGACTGTGAAGAAAGCTGAGTGCCGAAGAATTGATGCTTTTGATCTGTGGTGTTGGAGAAGACTCTTGAGAGTCCCTTGGACTGTAAGGAGATCCAACCAGTCCATTCTGAAGGAGACCAGCCCTGGGATTTCTTTGGAAGGAATGATGCTAAAGCTGAAACTCCAGTACTTTGGCCACCTCATGAGAAGAGTTGACTCACTGGAAAAGACTCTGATGCTGGGAGGGATTGGGGGCAGGAGGAGAAGGGGACGACAGAGGATGAGATGGCTGGATGGCATCACTGACTCGATGGATGTGAGTCTGAGTGAACTCCGGGAGTTGGTGATGGACAGGGAGGCCTGGCGTGCTGCGATTCATGGGGTCACAAAGAGTCGGACACGACTGAGCGACTGAACTGAACTGAACTGAATCTTACTATTACATAGATGGTAAAGGACTCAAAAGGAGTAGATAATAATAATTCAGATTTTAGATCAGAAAATGAGATGGGATTAACAATGGTGACAAAATTATAGAGAAAAGCAAAAATGCTAATTTTCAATAGGCTGTGGATAACTATCACCAAAAAAAAATTTAATAGAGCTTTCCAATAAGCAGGGTTAAAGGAGGAAAAAAAGAAAACAAAATATATAGAAAATGGAAAGAACGGAGTAAGATTTTTCTCTTAGCTCAGGCTTCTGTAACAAAATATTCAATACCATAGGTTGGGTGGGTTAAAGAATGCACATTTTACTAGACTTTCTTGTGGGGTGGGAAATCTGAGGTCAAGGTGCCAGCAGACTCTGGCGAGGACGGCTTCTGGAGGGGCCTCCAGCTGCCTTCCTGCCGTGTCCTCACAGGGCCCTTCCTCGGGGCTTGCAGGCAGAGAGCGAGCTCTGGGGTCTGGTCTTCCTCCTCTTACAAGGGCCCTGAACCTCTTTTAAGGCCACCACCTTACCTAAACCCAGTTACTCCAAATACCATCAGACTGTGGGTCAGAGCTTCAACATTTGCCTTTGGGAGGCCAAAAACATCCAGCCCATGACAGTGGCAGAAATAAATTCAAATAGGACAATTTCTAATAAATATAAGGGTATCAAACTTACCAAACAAAAGGAGAAAAACTTAAATTGGAAAAAAATTAAATCCAATAACATTTGTCTATAGAAGACAGGGTTAACACAAAAGATATGAAAAAACTTAAAAGCAAAGAGATAGAAAATTATATATTAAAAAGTATGGATGAAGAGAAAGTCAAGATAGCAATTTAAGTATGATAAAAATAGAATTAGAAGCAAAAATTATGAGAAAAAGAGAAACTTCAAAAAAATTAAGATAAAATAGTTATTAAAAATATATACATCTAAAAATATAACCTCAAAATAGCAGAACTATGAAGACATACATATGTCAATATAATATATGTCAATTATTATAATTAGAAAACTAAACTGTTATCGGAGAAGGCAATGGCACCCCACTCCAGTACTCTTGCCTGGAAAATCCCATGGATGGAGGAGCCTGGAAGGCTGCAGTCCACGGGGTCACGAAGAGTTGGACACGACTGAACGACTTCACTTTGACTTTTCACTTCATGCATTGGAGAAGGAAATGGCAACCCACTCCAGTGTTCTTGCCTGGAGAATCCCAGGGATGGGGGAGCCTGGTGGGCTGCCGTCTGTGGGGTCACACAGAGTCAGACACGAGTGAAGTAACTTAGCAGCAAACTATTATATATTGGGTTAAAATGAGAGACTTTTTTCTTTGATAGATCAAATAGAAGAAAAATAAGAACATCTATGAAAAATAAAAATATTTGTCTTATATGGTCTATAATCTTGAATACATTGGTGGCATTGGTGAAGATAGTGTTAAAATGGATAGAAAAAACGACTCTTTCCTAATGAAATGTTCACAGGATGTTCACATATACCAGGTAATCATCAAAGCCTCAGAAATCAAGTCAAATTATGTTAAATTTAATACAGTATAGTTTGCAATCTATACTTAAGTGAAAACTAAAGTACATGTTTGAAAAAATTACAAACTACTATTCTTTTTGATTAAAAATACCTTGACCTGAACAGCAATAAAAACCATGTTAAAATTTGTGGGGTACAGGTCAAGTAGTACTATGAGATAAATTCACAGCTTTTAAATGTATTTATTACAAAAAATAAATATTGAAGACAAGCCAGATAAGCTGAAAAATGATGATAAAAGTCAGTGAAATAGAGAATACCAATCTAAAAAACAGTAACAAATTAAAACTAAAAGCCGACTTTAAAAGGACAATTGCTGTGGTACATATACACAATGGAGTATTACTCAGCCATTAAAAAGAATTCATTTGAATCAGTTCTAATGAGGTGGATGAAACTGGAGCCTATTACACAGAGTGAAGTAAGCCAGAAGGAAGAACACCAATACAGTATACTAACGCATATATATGGAAATTAGAAAGATGATAACAATAACCCTGTGTTCGAGACAGCAAAAGAGACACTGATGTATGGAACAGTCTTATGGACTCTGTGGGAGAGGGAGAGGGTGGGAAGATTTGGGAGAATGGCATTGAAACATGTAAAATATCATGTATGAAACGAGATGCCAGTCCGGGTTCGATGCATGATACTGGATGCTTGGGGCTGGTGCACTGGGACGACCCAGAGGGATGCTATGGGGAGGGAGGAGGGAGGAGGGTTCAGGATGGGGAGCACATGTATACCTGTGATGGATTCATTTTGATGTTTGGCAAAACTAATACAATTATGTAAAGTTTAAAAATAAAGTAAAATTTTAAAAAAAAGGACAATTAAGACGCATAAAATTGATTAGTAAAAAGAGATGCAAATAAAATACAGAGTGAAGAAGAAGATACAATGACGGTCACAATATGTTTTTAAGAATAATAATAGTATTAACTATATGCCAATAATTTAGAAAACTTAGACAAAATTTATAAAATTCCTGGAAAAACAAAGAGCGCCAAATTTGGCAAGATAATTGAATAAACCATTGAGCATTAAAGATACTGTTTTGACCAAAGTGTTTGTTCAGGTGTCTTCATAAAAACCTCAATGAACTTTTCGCTAACCCAATATTTACAGAGTAATAAGAGATGCCCTATCCTTCTTTACCAGAACTTCAAACTCAGTTTTATAAGAGTATTAATGAGTTTTCAAACAACACATAGACTTTTCCTTACAAAGCTGTTGTGAAAAAATAGAAAAAATATAAAGACCGCTTCATCCACTCTTCATGGTTAGCATAACCATGATTCAACAAATTATTGTTCTGTTTGGTTTATGAGTTTTAATGCAAAAATCTTAAATGAAATAACTTACTGAATCCAACAGTTTATTAAAAATAACGTAAAATGATCAAGTTAAGCAATACAAGCATGGTATAAGTTAAGAATTTAATGTAATTTACCTCTATAATGGAATGAGGATTAAAGGAATGTGGCTATCTCTGTAGATACAGAAGCAAGTCACTTAATACATTCCAAAACATTTCTGATAAAACTAAAATGGCCTTCTTAAAGGCTACAACAAACACTGTGCATAAGTGGAGAAAATGACTAAGCATTTCACACAATATGGGAACAACGCAAGAATGCTCACATACTGATTCGTATTTAATGTATACTGGAGGTCCTAGCCAATCGAGTAAACATAGAAAATAAATAAAATACATAAGGGTTGAAAGGAAGGAGAACAAAATGCTATCATTTGTAGCTGACAAAATTATTTACATAGAATTTACAGTTTAATTTACAGTAAAATCAACAGATAAACCAGGACATCTAACAAGAGCATAAGCAGTTTGCTACTGTCGTAGTCTATCAGAAATGTAACAAAATATATGACTTAAAGTTATAACAACTAAAAATAGGAATTACCCTAACAGAATATACAGGACTTCCACAGTGAAAATGTATGATTTCATTAAAGACCAAAAAAGCTGGCATAAATAACTAGAGTAGCATGTTTACACATGGGAAAACATCACCAGAATTTCAGTCTCCCCCAACTGCAAGTTTACTCAAAATTCCAGCAAGATGTTTCAAGAAACTTATTTATTCTAAAATGTTTGTGGAGGAATCAAGGTCCACAAATAGCTAAAATGGTTTTAAAAAATGAGTGCTTATCCTAAGAGACAATTACAAAGTCAGAGTATTAGAACAGTTGTGACATAAAGAAGAAACCATAAACCAGAGGAGGGACAATGGATTATTAAGCAGGTATAAATCTGAAAACCACTTCAATATAGATGGAAAAATACAAAGCTGGATTCTTACCTCTCACCATGGACAAAGGTTAACCCCAGACTCATCCTTTATTCAACAAATACTTATTGAGCATCTGCTAGGAGAGAAGGACTTTTCTAACACTGGATATATGCCACTGAAAAAGGCGAAAGTCCCTGCCATCGTTAAAATCCTTAGTGTAGAAGGTAAAAGTATAATGTAGAAGGTAAAATTATATAATAAAAAGTATATATATAGAGACGCTTGGAGTGGGGAAGGGCTTGTAAAACAGGGATCAAAAAGCACAAAGCATAAGGCAAAAAAGCACTTCATGGGCTTGATTGTATCATAATTAAATCTGAGTACACTTTATGACCCACCCTCATAGTCCAGAGGAAGCCTCTTACATGTGCATAAAGAGAGGCTGTTCATTACAGTGATGTTCCTAGGAGCAGGGAGTTGGAACCAACTTAGATGTGTGTCTCTAGAGAGATGAGAAAACAAAATGTGATGGGTGCATGCTGTGGAATACCATGCATGAGTTAGAGGCACTGGGTTAGATGTACACTCAAGAGTAAGGAATAGAACTAATCATAATATTGAGGGGAAAAAAGTAATAACAGAATTGGAGCAATAGCACTATATCATGTGTGTAAATATAAAAGATAGATAGTCTCAACCAAATTTGTATATTCTACAAGAGTGCATACATGTAAGTAAAGTGAAAAAAAGTGTTAGTTGCTTAGTCGTGTCTGACTCTCTATGACCCTGTGGACTGTAGCCCACCAGGCTCCTCCATCCATGGAATTTTCCAGGCAAGAGTACTGGAGTGGGGTGCCATTGCCTCTTCCAGGGGATCTTCCTGATCCAGGGATTGAACCTGGGTCTCCTGAACGTTGCAGGCTGATTCTTTACCATCTGAGCCACCAGGGAAGCCCATCCACACAAGGGCATGTATCAAATAGTGCGGAGCTGGTTCCGTTGGAATGGGAATGAGGGATGAAGGGAAGAAAAATGAATGTGTCTTTTATGGGTGGATAGTGATAATGAGTTAAGAATTAAATAATGTGATTAACTCAACTCTCCGTACCTAAGTCATTTGGACCCCAGAAGACGGAGGACTGTTTGAATGTAGGATAGCTCCAGCGGGCTCCGATTCTTCCTACGTTGAGTTCTTCCTACATGTGGCTGAGACTGCCCTCCTGTAAACACGCAGCCGCTGCTCTGAGTTCTTCTGTCTGGCTTCACACCCAGTGAGTCTTCTGTTCCCCCTTTCACAGAACGGCACTGCCAACATTGAAACGGCTGCTGTAGTTTATTGTCTTCCCTCTTCCAGTCCCACATACTCAGATCTTTCAGCTGTTCTTCGTATGACCTGTTCATGGCCTTCTAAATTTCAGGGAACTATGCAACGACAGCCACATTGACTATGAAATGTGGCTTGCTTGTTTGAGAAATATGGCTGAAATCCCACCAGGGATCAAGCTCCTTGTAAGGTGCTATGCATAGGTGCTCAGGAAAAAAGGAAATCACTTCTATGAGAGTAATAATGGAAAGGTCTTGAATTAACAATCATATTCTACTTGATTTTGAGATGTATATATAGAGTTCAAACAAATCTTTGCTATCCAGAATGAGTGACCACATTTCATATATATTGATTTATTCAGGAAATTTCCACTGACCATGTTTTCTGTGCCAAGGATTGCTGCAGTCCCAGATAACTGGAACATGTTCTTTGTACCATGCAGAATGAATCAAAGACCTGGAGCCGAACCCTGGGGAGCAGGTTTGCTTCTGGTGTCCTTTACTGAACCATCCATAAGTATGCTTATGTGGCTCCTGCAGTTCCCTTCTTCTCTACTATGGTTTGCTGTGACCTAAGAAGTCAGAATGGCTCATGCTTTTGGGATTCCAACCACAATGTCTGTTCTTGTTTCCCAGAAATCCAAGCTCCTCTCTTTAATAAGGCCAGGGGGGTGAAATGAATCCCTAAGGTTTGAAGATAGATCAGAGAATGGGCATAGCATGTGGTACATTCCACACTAAGCAGGTCTTAATTTAAAATGTGAACTAGGAGAAAAATACAAAGGGCCTTAGAACCAAGCGACAAACCCCTCGGGAATGGGCTCCTAGTCAGTAATGTCTCTAAATGGGGCACGGTTTTGAGCTGCAGGCATTTCTGTGTGCCGTGGAGGATTCACGGGGAGACTCAACCGCACTTTAAAGCCTAGTCAGAAACAGCACCAACCACTTTCACAGCAGCGATGTGGTTCTGCATTGTGACACACCTTCAAAATCCCCACACGTGTCGCAAAGCAGAAGCACGTCGCTGCTGTTAAAGTGGTTAGTGCATAAATGAAACTAGGCAGAATCAAAGAGGAAGTGTCTCCAGGGCAATGTTTAGCAGGGATGGAGATTAGAAAGAAGGTGGGTCGCCCTGGCTGGAGGGAGAGGGTGCATGAGTGGGTCTGGGCTCCCACCATCACCAAGACCAGCACGGGCAGGGGCAGAGAATGTATTGGCTGTTTTGGGAGTGTGAGATCCAGTACCCATGTCTGTTACTCAGGGGCTCCCCAACGCCACCTGACTCAACCAGCCTCAGCAGAGAGGCCGGGCGTTGGCTGTCCTCTGCCCAGCCACGAAGGAACAGAGGCCTAGAAAGAGGAAGCGGTTTGTCTGCAGTCACATCGTCATGACTGGAACTCAGCCTCCGAAGGAGACACCAGCACTCTCTTCTCTCCCCTCTGGTTGCCTGGTTGAAAGACGACCAGACGTCAACGGTGTTGTCGTGGTAGCACCTTTAACAAGTCAAGAATAGGTTCAGGCAGTCCTATTCCAAGAAAGAACAGTGGGAGGGAGAATGGGGTTTTGAAGCTCCTCGTTTTGTATGCATGGGAGGCAGGGACTGATTTCTCTGAGGCTGGTGAACAAAACATCTTCAGTCACTCAGACCAGGAGAGTCTAAGTTGTCCCCTAGAGTTTGGTCTTCCAGACCCACACACCTGCAGGAGAAGCAGGACCGCTTCTGTAAGTGCTTCATCCAGTCTCCATCCCTTCAAGGCAGGACATCTACATAGTCACTGCCACTGTTCTCTGGGGAGAAAAGGAGACCAGCCGTGAGGCTTCACACCCAGGAGTCACCCTGACCAACACCTCTCGCGGGAAAGAAGCCCTCTGCCCAGGCACAGGGTCATCTTGATGCCACAGCAGAGTGACATCTTCACGGGCTGGGGTACCACAGGGAGCTCTCCTGGCAAAATAGGGGGCCTGTTTATAAGTCAAGTACCAGAGTTTCCAGCACCAGATGCCTCCACTCAACAGCAGAGAACCTATGCCTCAGGGTGAGAACACCTGAGGCTTGTTCTGAGGTGGCCAAGGGAACGGGGGCGGGGGAGAAGATGAGCAGCTCAGAGGAAGTTCCTTCCCCCTTAATGGCTGAGGATTTGGGAGCTCATTCTGCCAAGGCTGCCCGAGCTTGGACAACTGGTGTGGTGAGATTCCTGCTCAGCTCTTGGAACGAACTCCAAAGGGTTCTCCTCTTGGGATTTGTGGTTATTTTATTTATCCCTGAGACAAATACTACCGCCACCCTCAAGCACCCTGAGCAGCTCATCAGGGTTTGCCTAAGGACTACAGCATGGGTCCATCCCTAGGTTGCTCCTCTGCCCCCCTTTTATTCTTTGTATTTTTATTTCTTTCTGTAAGTTATGGTAGAAAATGGCCATGGGACCACATCTGCAGCTGCAGCTATAGCAAGCAACTCTGTGACGGGCTACACACTCCTCTGCCTGGGGGAGGGAGACAGAAACAATGGGAGAGGAGGGCTGTTTTCTCATAATTAAAAAACTGTGTTTAATCCTGGGGAGGTGAGAAGCTTTCTCCGGCAGTCTAAAGGGCAGCTTGGCTGTAGACAGAGTATAATGGGTGTGTGGTGACCACAGACTTCCTGGAACCCTCTGTCTGTTCCCCTCCTTGCTCCCTAGCTAGCCCTCTGCTCCCATTACATCACCTGCCCACTGAGGACAGAAATCCCTTTAATGGGGCTCTAACCATACATCCCACCTTGAGAAAACAGGGTTAAACTGTAAATGTCTCAGGAAGTCTGAGCTAAATTCGAACTATGTTGTGACTGATGGATACTAGATTCTTTTCTGCGAACAGATTTCAAGGGGTGTACACAAGAGTAGCTGCTTGGGATATGACCTGGATCCTGTGCACTCAGATTTACTGATTCTCTGCACTCTCATTTCCCACCATGGCTTGATAACTCTTAGGATGTATCTGAAATAATTAGTCCCCTGCTCCCTGCTAAGGCACTCCAGTCGTGTCTGACTCCGTGAGACCCTATGGGCTGTAGCCTGCCAGGCTCCTCTGTCCATGGGATTCTCCAGGTAAGAATACTGGAGTGGGTTGTTATGCCCTCCTCCAGGGGATCTTACAGACCTAGGGATCAAACCCACATCTCTTATGTCTCCTGTAATGGCAGGCAGGTTCTTTACCACTAGCACCTGGGGGAAGCCCAGTTTGTCCACTAACACTACATAAATGAATGCTTAGCAAATATTGAGCAAAATGTAACAGGATGGGGCTTGGAGAAAGAAGTTGAAGCATTTTTCTCACTTGAAAATTCTGCTTTTTGGCCATCTATTCCCAAATATGTGATTGGCACAAGGTCACAGGGTGAGTTTGAAGTTGGCTCACGGAATGCCCAGGGACGACTCTTCTCCCTGGGCTGCCCGAGCACAGAGAGCTCTGTGCGTTTGCCACCACCGGGAGCATGAAGGCACTGCTTCCCAACAAGATAGAAAAATGCTGTTCACAGGATGAGGCTTTTTTAGAGCTAACACCATAGAAAGGAGAGGTTATCTGTATGGATTCTACCCAGTAGGGCAGTAGTAGAAGTGGGACTAAGGCTCTTGTCTGGCCCCCCTATGAAAGTTTTTACCATAAATACCATCCAACTCTATCTTCGATCTTCTCCATCTCAGGCAGGATCCAGTTCTCTTTATTGGCTTTACAAGGTGAAACATCAGTCCTTGATGTGGCTCTTCAAACTTGGAGATCAGTTCCTTCAGGTTTGGAAAGATCTGTCGTCTAATGCCTTCCGCTGTCTGCAAAAGTGCAGGAAGGAGAGCACTCATCACCACGCAACTGTGTGTGAACGCTGACACCTCTCACAACAGTGGTTTCAGGGCTGCCTCTGAGCAGCGAACTGAAAACAGGTGGCTGGCATTTCATGTGTGGGAGCCCACACCACACACAAAACACAGAAACCTTCCCTCTAAAAACAGAGCTCTGGCTTGAGCTGCTGTGAGTAGAGAGGATTAACAATCAAGGGTCCCCACCTCAGTCTGCAGTGTTGAGTTCCCATCTATGGCAATCTGGGGGCAGCTCTTGTAGGTACCCTGTAGAGGGTAACCCCTCTAAGAGCTTATGTGAGAGTGTAAGCGACTGATGCAGGCGGACTTCAATGGGAAATGCAATCTCTGTACTTGATGGTGGTCCAGTGGTTAGGAATCGGTGCTGTCACTGCATGGTCCTGGGTTCAATCCCTGATCAAGGAATTAAGATCTTGCGAGCCACATAGCCAAAAAAAAAAAATATATATATATATATATATGTATACACAAAAGCCTACATACTTGAATTCAGAATCTCCGTGAGAGGAAAATAAGACCAAAATGTCTGGATTTAAATTGAAAATGGAAATGTCAGCATGATTCAGGTAAAATTATGAACAGTTGTTTTCTGTTTACCAGCTATAAGCAAAGCACAAATTTCTAGTCATTTAAAAAAAAATAATAATGCTTTCACTTTTTTTTGATGTGGGCCATTTTTAAAGTTTTTATTGGATTTGTTACAATATTGCTCTGTTTTATGTTTTGGTTTTTTGGCCATGAAGCATATGGGATTTTAGTTCCTCAACCAGGGGTCACAGCTGCACCGCTTGAGTTGGAAGGCAACGTCTTAACCACTAGACCTCCTGGGAAGTCCCTCTACTACAATCTTATAGAAATAATTTAAAAACACAAAAATTTCCTCAGCTCTTGTGTAGTTGTGTTTCTTGATGATCACTGTGGTTCCCAGAGGGCCAAGGTGTTGGTCTGCAGAGAGGGGTGGTGATGAGAAAGCTCTGGGACCTGCAGTGTGTTAACCTCTGTGACAGAGACTCAGGCTGAGCTGGAAGTCGGCTCCATGAAAGGCTGTCGTGTCAGTCCAGGGCAGCTTCTAGCACCGGCCCTGATGTAGAGCTGCTTCCCATGAAACGCCCCTGAGTCTGTTAGAAGAGATGTGGATGCTTCTCTGTTTTGTCCAGACAAGAGACAAAATGGGGCATTAAGGAATTATCCAGAATTTCCCAAAATATGCACAATAAAGAAATAAATGTTTTAAAATGAGTTGCTTTAAAAGATTCAAAAATGTTTTTTAAATTTCCATGTATATCCTTCACCCGCACCCCAAAGGTTAACATTTTATTGTATTTGCCTTTCATCCTCTCTTTCTAAATATACAAATGTACATATATTTATCCTTTTTAAAAAAATACATGAAAGTTACTGACATGATATCCCTTTAACCTAAATACTTCCTATTTCCTAAAAAACAAGAATATTACATACCCAGGCTAAAATGAGGAAGTTGATGTGATACTGTTTACTAATCTACAGATCTTATTCAAAAATTTGTCAATTGCCTCAACAATGTCTTTTGTTTCAAAGAAAAAATTATATGTGTGTGTGTGTATCTGGGGATCTCAGGTAGTCACAGTGCATATTAGCATATCAAAGGTTCTGAGAATTCTTGAAGTAAAAGATCTGCTTAACCTTTTTGCAAGTATTCAGAAAGATTATTTCAGGATCCTTATAGTAGTAATTAAAGATTCAATGACATTCATTATACTCTACTTGCTGCCAGAGAAGTAACTTCAAAAGAAAAAAGGTTTTTTTCTGCTTAACGCTCAGTAAACCAGACACATTAATAAAATCCCCAAATTGCCAGTTGACTGATGCTTCCTTTTGTATTTTCATCCAGGTATGGCGCACCCCCCGACCCCCTAAACATTCAGACCTCTGCCCGCCTTCCCTTTCCACCCACTCTGTCATTTAGTCTTCTAATTTGACAGTAGTCTTACATAGAGTTCAGGTTGGTATATTTGACCCCTGGAGGAACTCTGTGCCTCTACACTTCTGAAAACAGCCTTGTTTGTTTTTTTTTTTTATAAAAAAATTGAACCCAACTCTAGTGTGTCTCTATTCTCTTAAAGGAAGACAAGGTTAATTACTGATCTGACTCTAACTCACAGTGCTTCCGTAGAATGCCTCCACACGGCCACATCTCAGAGATGCTTTTAGGTTCTTCTCCCCAGTTTTTGTTGTTTTTGTTCTAGGAGTTCTTATATGTCCTTACCTGTATGTGGAAATACCCATGTTTCTCTTTGAAGATTCGGTATGTGTAGACAAAATTTTTAAACCTGTGGAAAGATGACTCTGTGAATCACAATGTTCTTATATGCAAATCCAGGTAACATCTATCATTGTATGTTATATGCAAAGCCTTTGTCAATCTTGAATCCCAAAAAGAAACTGATCATTTCAAGCCTTCTTATCTGTGGGACTTTGAAAGAGAGGTTTTTTTTAATGGGAATCTTTATTCTGATGGAAGTCTGGGCTGTAGTAAAGGGAATAAGAGAAAATTTACAGTTTTCATTGTCTTGGTATTTCTCTCTAATTTTTTCACTTAGTACTTACTTGATACACTATGCAAAATACCATTGAGCCATTCCTGTGTTGTTTATTAATTGAAATGTCATTGATCTCATTATAGATAGTTAATGTAACTAAAACAGAGAATTAGGGATTATGTGCAAGGAAGTGGTGTATTCTGCTCTTATTCTTCATTGGAACATGAGCCACTAGCTTAGTAATCTATCTAGAATTTAGATAACAGACCCAACTGAGCAATTTCCAGAGCAAAAGATAGCATACATTACCATATTTCTTCGATTCCCAGATGTCATCAATTGTAGAATACTGTATCAATTTAATAAAGGCGTTTGAGGAGAAAAAAATGCATCCCTTAAATGCCTCTATCAGTTGTTACCTATGTTCTGATTCCCAAGAAATATTAAAATGTAAAAAATGAGGATCAAAAACATTAACGTGAGGTTCAAATGATCTGATTCATCGCTCCTCACCCCTTCACTTGCACCCACGCCAAGGAATCGGATGACTCATCTTACAACTGAATTGGAAAGGCAGATAGCTATTTACAGCTCATTGCCAATTGTCTGGAGGCTTTAACTGACTTCAAATCCCAATCCTTTTGTGGTATTTCCTGAGGCCAGAATAAGCTAATGGGTATCTCTGAATCACACAAGCAACAAAACCTTTTACATGAATCCTTGTCTATATGTGACAAATTAAAGTATTCCACTGTTTGGGAAGAGGTCCCACGAATATCTTTTCACAGACATATTATTCAAATCAGGATCCAAACAAGGTTCATACACCGCTTTTGGTTGATCACATGATTTCTTGAAACTCATTTATTAAATGGCCTAAGTTAAATTCTTAAATAAATGACTTTATTTTTAACTAATTGTTGTATTATCCACCTAAGAAAATATTTACTAGAGGAGTTTGAAAGAATAAAACAAAAGGAGGGTCTGTGTTAATTAGTCCAAAAGCCATATACTATTAGGTTAGAAAGACAGACCTTGCTCAGATATAGTCTTACTCATTGCAAAGCACTTTTAATGAAATAACAAACCAAATTGCAGCAAAACTTTAGAAGAAATTGCTTTATTGAACTTGTAATACTAATATGCATTTATTTTGAAATGTTTATCCAAAAAAAGCACTGTAAGAGATTACAGAGCAGTGAGGTTAGTATCTACTTCATATGGCTGCAATATTATTAGTGTTAGTGTTAGTTGCTCGGTCATGTCCAACTCTTTGCAACCCCATGGACTGTAGCCCACCAGGCTCCTCTGTCCATGGAATTCTCCAGGAAAGAATACTGGATGTTGCCATTCCTTTATCCAGGGGTTCTTCCTGATCCAGGGATCAAACCCAGGTCCTGCACATTGCAGGCAGATTCTTTACCATCTGAGCCATCAAGGAAGCCCACAATATTATTGGGTCAACATAAAAACTTATTTTAATGCCTATTCTAATTATTACTTTATAGATGTCATTTATAAAACTTTAAAAAGATACATGATTTTTCAGCATGCATCTACACTTAAGACAGGTAAAAAGATCCTGCTTCCCTGGGGCCGTCTGCCCCCGTCACCATGGTGACAAGGGAGTCGTCTTTATCCTCCAACACTCACAGTCTTCCCTCCACCCTCACCTGGAGTCCATTCAGCTAATCTCATCATGTCCTTTATCCCTGTTCCTAAGTCATTGCAAGAACCCCAGTCTCACATGTTGTCTACCCCCTTTTTCTAATCCTATAGGGCTTTGTGCAGCCTTACTGTACCCCCTTCTTCCCAGCCATGAAGTCCTGCCTTGTGTTCTCTAGTGCTCAAGGTCTGCTGTCATCAAATTCTTCTCTATCTTCAACCTCTTCTCTAATCATCCCTGTCACCCTCTTGCTCCAAGGGACACCTGGACACACTATCTTTGTCCCAGTCAGTTCAGCTCAGTCACTCAGTCGTGTCCGACTCTTTGCGACCCCATGGACCGCAGCATGCCAGGCCTCCCTGTCCATCACCAACTCCCAGAGTTTACCCAAACTCATGTCCATTGAGTCGGTGATGCCATCCAACCATCTTATCCTCTGTTGTCCCCTTTCTCCTCCTGCCCTCAATCTTTCCCAGCATCAGGGTCTTTTCCAATGACTCAGCTCTTCGCATGAGGTGGCCAAAGTATTGGAGTTTCAGCTTCAACATCAGTCCTTCCAATGAACACCCAGGACTGATTTCCTTTAGGATGGACTGGTTGGATCTCCTTGCAGTCCAAGGGACTCTCAAGAGTCTTCTCCAACACCACAGTTCAAAAGCATCAATTTTTCTGTGCTCAGCTTTCTTTATAGTCCAACTCTCACATCCATATGTGACTACTGGAAAAACCATAGCCTTGACTAGATGGACCTTTGTTGACCAAGTCTCTGTCCCAAGGACCCTGCTTCTCTGGGACTCCACTAAAAGGAGTCCTGCATAACCTGCAGAACCATAAAGGAGTACCTGCATGACCTCCCCTTGCAGGCCTGGATGAGAGGCCAGCGTTCTTGCTTCTGCAGCATCTCAGTGTCATTTCCTGTCTCCAAACTCTAGCTTTGAGTTTTGTGTAGATTATGTCACCTACTGCCCAATCAAGATGTGTCTATTGATGACAGCTCCTAACTCCGGTTATTGTCTTTCGTTTCTCTAGGTTCTAGCTCCTCGCTCACTGTCACTGCCTTCAGTACTATGCCTATCTAAATTGTTGGCAATTTCAATTCGAAAGTTGATTATTCTTTAACACTCCAATTTCTCCATTCCTTGAGCCCACCTCCTCCAACAATCTTGTCTTCCCCTACATTGCCCACTCATTCCCATGTTCATCACCAGGATTGGCTACGTAATTTGTGGGGCCCAGAGAAAAATGAAAATTTAAGGTCCCTGTTTAAAAGTTATTCAGAATTTGGGGGTGGTAACAGCAGTACAGGTACTTGGATGGTAACCAAGTACAGGGCTCTCTGAGTCGGGCCCTGTGTGGCTGCATAAGATTGCCTGCCATAAAGCCAGCCTCACTTGTAATTTTTACCATATAATTGCCAATAATGGGAACCTTCTCATAATGTGAATTTCATGCATCCCACTCACTTCGTCCTAAACATCTTCTCCTTTCTCTAGTATACGGACCCCGACATTCCCTTGACCCCACAGATCTTCCAGCCCATCAGTCCTATCACTTTTCAGGGTTTTTGCTCACTTGTCTTCACTCCCTTCTTTATACAGATTAGACTGCTTGCCCACCATTATAATCACTTTTTTCAACTCCTTTACCATCTTTCACTTTATTTCCTTAATTAGCAAACCCAGAATCCTGATTGAGCCCAACTCACTACAGCTGTATGTGGCTGTAGCCATGTTCACTATTCTCACTTAAATCAATGATCACAAATCTCAAGTGGACTCTTAATTCCTCCAGGTAGTCATTTATTTTCCCATTCCCCTCAAACAGAGATTCTATACCATTTGCTTTCTTCTTAAACCTTCAACATCTCACTCGTAACTGATGACTTCACTGAGAAAATTAAAGCATCAGGAGAGAATTTCCAAATTCCCATCACCACACATAACAGTATCTGCAGGCATAGACTCTGCCTTTATTACCATGGATGAACTTTGCATGCTGATCTGCAAAGCTAATCCTTCCTATTTCCACTGGTTGTCATCCACTTTCATCTATTCAAGGACACAGCTCTAGCAATTTTTTTCCCCTCTCTCTGATTCATTATTATTCTTTGCATAACAGTCAGGGTAGTCCTTTTTAAAAATATGAGTCAGATCATGTCATTCCTCTGCATAAAAATATGGTCTAGTCAATTTTGAAAAAGAAAGATAAAACTGGTGTGGTGTATGTGTGTGTGTGTGATGGGATGTTTCTGTCTTAAGCCTTTTTAAAAAGCTATAATTAAGACAATGAGGAACTAGCTCTGTAGTGGAAGAAACATTAATGGAATAAAATAGCCCAGAAACAGATGCATAAATATGTAAAAACTTGATATATGACTGAGCTGGCATAACTAATCAGTGAGGAGGAGAGGGACTGTTTGTTAAATGGTAATGGTAATGTTTTAATGTGGGAGCAAATAAAATTGGATTCTTGCTTCACATTCTAATTGAAGACCCAATTGTAAAGAAACAAAGCACTAAACTTAGGAGAAATAAAAGTGACCAACTTAATGACCTTGAGTTAAGGAAGGCGTTCTTAAATCATGAAAAGTACCAGTCAGAAGATAAAATTAATAGAACTCACTATATTAAAATTGGAGAAGGCAATGGCATCCCACTCCAGTACTCTTGCCTGGAAAATCCCATGAATGGGGGAGCCTGGTAGGCTTCAGTCCATGGGGTCTCGAAGAGTCAGACACGACTGAGCGATTTCACTTTCACTTTCCACTTTCATGCATTGGAGAAGGAAATGGCAACCCACTCCAGTGTTCTTGCCTGGAGAATCCCAGGGATGGCGGAGCCTGGTGGGCTGCTGTCTATGGGGTTGCACAGAGTCGGACATGACTGAGGCAACTTAGCAGCAGCATATTAAAATTAAAACTTCTATTTATCAAAATATACTATAAATATAGTATCTACTTTTGCGATAAAGTCCACAATTTGGGAGAAGATAATGGCAACCCTAATGTAAAATGAGAACATTAATGTACAATAAGAAAATGATAAGTACAATGACCAATAAACAAATGAAAAGTTGCTTCACTAATAATCAGGGAAATAGAAATGAAGCCACATTAGATTGGAGAAGGAAATGGCAACCCACTCCAGTGTTCTTGCCTGGAGGATCCCAGGGATGGGGGATCCTGGTGGGCTGCCGTCTATGGGGTCTCACAGAGTCGGACATGACTGAAGTGCCTTAGCAGCAGCAGCAGCAGCAGCCACATTAGATATCATTTCATACCAAATTGGCAAAGATGTAAGAGTTACTAATTCAAAGTATTGGCTGTGATATACAGCTTTACAAGTTTTATATACTACTAATGAACTGACTGAATGGGAGTGTATTTAGATACCAAAGCCTTAGAGAACAATTTGGCAAAATTTAGTAAAGTTGAAATGTGTAGAGTCCATGAGCCCAAATGTCTACTGGTTCACATTGGGACTGTTGAAATTGACAATGCCAACATTTTATTACTTATTATAAAGCAAAGATCAGTGAAACTATGTATTTGTTACATTTAAATATACTTTAAAAGTCAAGTATATTATAAAGTACAAATAAAAGTATAAATTAGTGAAAATGTATATTTTCTAATATAAACTATTATCAGATTAAATTAATCAAAATACAGTAATCAAAAATAACACTCCATAAAACTTTTAAATTACAATTAATAATACAAATTTAAAATAAAAATAGGTTTTTAGTGCAATTTTGAGATTAAATGGAGAAAATGGAGGGATGAAGGGAGGAAGAAAGAGGAATGTAGAAAGAAGGGATATCAGTGGTGTCATCCTTGAATTCTGAGGGGTTTTGGTGTAAGTTTTTCCATCTGTCAGAACTCTGTTTACATTAGTTGAGGTATGCTAAAGATGTAAGAATAGGCTAAGTAAATCTTTTCTTATGATTTGTTCATTTTCAAACAAACATCTCTTGTTCTGCAACTTGGAAAAAATCTTTTATGAACATTTGACTCTTTGTAGTAGTTAATATCTCTTTGCTGAAACCAAGCTACAGAGTTTGTTATTTAAGCCTTTAGTAATCTCAGCTGTTCACTTTCTAGATTCCAGAAAATTGCCACTGCTCTGAAACAGCCTTTGTCCAAACACAAAGCAAAACAAAGAGATAAAAAGGTCCCACCACTAAATATATATTATTTTTGCCAGCAAGCTCACCCCTTTAATCCCTTTTGAAGTCCACTATTTCGTGGTAAAGGCTATGTTTTAATTCTCCAGTGATTTTCTTTTGAGGAGGTTTTACTTTTTTCAATATTTAGGAAAAAGATTTTTCAAAAAACAGACGTAAAGTGAATGCAATCTTAACATATGTATCCCCCTGTGCCTTTAAGAGGATAGGGTGAAATAGCATCAGGAAAATGCAAAGTAAAACGACAAAAAGGTAAAGCACACACCTAGAAAGGCCCCAAAGCAAAACATTGACGCCACGAACTGCTGTCAAGGATGTAGGGCAACAGCAACTCTCTTTCATTGCTGGTGCAAATGCAAATGGTCCTGCCACTTTGGAAGACAGTTTGATGGTCCTTACAAAACTAAACATACTACTACCATACAATTTATCAATCGTGCTCCTTGGTATTTACTGAAAGGAGTTGAAAACTTATGTCCATACGAAAAAAGCTTCATACAGATGTTTATAGTATTTTATCCATAAGTGCCAACATTTAGAAGTAACCAAAATGTCTTTCAGTAGGTGAACGGATAAATAAACTCTAGTACAGCCAGACAATGAAATCTTTTTCAGTGCTAAAAAGAAATGAGTTATCAAACCATGAAAAACACACGGAGAAACTTTAAATTCATATTACTAAGTGAAATAAGCCAATATGAAAAAGCTACGTACTATACGATTCCAGCTATATGACATCATAGGAAAGGCAGAACTGTGCAGATGACACCATCCTTAGGGCAGAAAATGAAGAAGAACTATAGGGCCTCTTGATGAAAGTGAAAGAGGAGAGTGAAAAAGTTGGCTTAAAACTCAACATTCAGAAAACTAAGATCATGGCATCTGGTCCCATCACTTCATGGCAAATAGATGGGGAAACAGTGAAAACAGTGACAGACTTTATTTTGGGGTCTCCAAAATCACTGCAGATGGTGACTGCAGCCATGAAATTAAAAGATGCTTACTCCTTGGAAGGAAAGTTATGACCTACCTAGACAGCATATTAAAAAGCAGAAACATTACTTTGCCAACAAAGGTCCGTCTAGTCAAGGCTGTGGTTTATCCCGTGGTCATGTATGGATGTGAGAGTTGGACTATAAAGAAAGCTGAGCACGGAAGAATTGATGCTTTTGAACTGTGGTGTTGGAGAAGACTCTTGAGAGTCCCTTGGACTGCAAGGAGATCCAACCAGTCCATCCTAAAGGACATCAGTCCTGAATATTCATTGGAAGGACTGATGTTGAAGCTGAAACTCCAATACTTTGGCCACCTGATGAAAAGAACTGACTCATTGGAAAAGCCCCTGATGCTGGGAAAGATTGAAGGTGGGAGGAGAAGGGGATTACAGAGAATGAGATGGTTGGATGGCATCACTGACTCAATGGACATGAGTTTGAGTAAACTCCGGGAGTTGGTGATGGACAGGGAGGCCTGGCGTGCTGCAGTCCATGGATTTGCAAAGAGTCGGACATGACTGAGCGACTGAACTGAACTGAACTGATGGAGACAGTAAAAAGATCAGTGGTTGCCAGGGGTGAGAAGTGAGGAGGGATGAATAAAGGATTTTTAGGGTAGCAAAAGTACTCCACATGATGTTATCATTATATGTTTGTATAGATCATACAGTGTCAACAGTGAGCCCTAATGTAAACTGTGGACTCTGGTGATCATCATGTATCAGTATAGTTTCCTCGATTATCACAAATATACCACTCTGGTGAGGGACATTGATAATGAGGGCATAGTGCATTTTTGGAGGGGCAGGGAATATATGAGAACTCTGTATCTTCCCCTCAAATTTTCTGTGAACCTAAACTGCTCTGAATAAAAATGAAAAAAAAAAAAAAGAGGGGGAAAGGGTGACTTCAGGCTGATTGTCTTGGGGAGAGAAGAGGAGCAATGGGTTTACTTGGTGTGTGATAATCAATATCACAATATTGTCACATTTACGTACCACTATAACCAGCCACATGACACCTCTGCCATCCAGGCACTGTTCAAAGACCTGGCAGAGCAAGGCAGCGAGCTGACTCAGGCCACCTAGTGCTTCGGGTCAGGCATGCTGGTGTGGGGCACTTCATCAGTAGGAAAGAAGGGGAACTTTTGAAAATATACATTTATCACACTGAATTTTAATTATCCGTTTCCTCATCTGTAATTTGGGGCTTCCCTGGTGGCTGTGGTAAAGAATTCACCTGCAATGCAGGTCTGAATCCTTGGTCAGGAAGATCCCCTAGAGAAGGAAATGGCAACCCACCCCAGTATTCTTGCTGGGGAATCCCATGGACAGAGGAGCCAGGCAGGGTATACAGTCCATGGGATCGCAGAGAGTCAGACATGACTTGGTGTCTCAACAACATCATCTGTAGCTCACACTCAGATCAGAATAGTGTCTGCTTTGTTCACTTTAGCACATTACCTGTCCCATAGTATATTCTCGCTATTTGTTGGGTTGCATTGAATTATCTTAGTAAGAAATGTGCCAAACATATGTGAAAAATCTAACCAACAAAATACTTCACAGAACAAAAGGAGGTAGAATGTTTTTGAACTTAAAGACTATTGTAAAAATATAAACACTTACCAAATTATATTTTAATCTGTAGTCCTAACTTCAACCTGCCCCTGATCTCCAGACTCATTTTTCCAACTATTTAACATCTTCTCTTGGATGTCTGTTAGGCATTTCAAACTTAATATGTCCAGTACCGGTATATATACGTGTGTGCTCAATATTTTCCATATCTCCAGTTCCTTTTTCTAATTTTACCCACTCTGCTCTGTGCTCTGACTTCTATGGGCTCCTTTGCTCTCAGACTTCTGATTGGTTCAATCAGTGGGAGACATGTATACAAAGAGTACATGTGGAAATAGATAAAAGGATGTGAAACCAAAAAGGATAAAATAGAACATTTGTTGGCTGAATTCATCAGTAAAAGCACACTCAGCCAGGATTTGAAGTTAGTATATTAGCTCATGTACCTGGGGGTGTCATAAACATTTTGCTAGACTGGTAAATTAAAGCATGGAGTTAATAATGGCTCACATTCCATAGAGATTCAAATGCTAAAATTTCCTTGGCATTCTACAGAGAAAGGAATCTAAAAACTCAGGAAGATGAGAATGTTATAAGTGTATTTATGCAAGCTATTTAGTTATTTCTCTCCCCACTTTACGTGACTTAGTGCTGTGCTTATTCATTGTCATGTCTGAATCTGCCACCCCATGGACTGGAGCCCGCCAGGCTCCTCTGTCCTTGGGCAAGAATACTGGAGTGGGTTGCCATGCCCTCCTCCAGGGGATCTTCCCAACCCAGGTCTCCCACATTGCAGGCTGATGCTCTATGGTCTGAGTCACCAGGGAAGCCCCTTAGGTGATTTAATGATGCCCTAAAAAATAATTGCAAGGAGAGTACCAGCATCTTTGAAAAACTCTGGCTCTGTGCTGTAAGCTAGAATTGACATTGAGAAATTCTACAATGGAACTGGGTTCCCTGATTTTAGTGGAAATAACGGGGTGTGCTTAGGTATTGGCATTCAGTGAGAGACAAAGATAGCCAGTTATCATAAACCACAGGGATGTAACAGTATAAGAAACAGCTTACTGTACATCTGTGGTGATGTTTAATTGATTCACTGGATTGCAAAGCAGAGAATGATGATGGACAGTCAAAAGTTCTGTTGGGTATAAAGTAAACAGAGAACTTCTAGGTCTGGTGGAAGAACCCTGACTTGGGTCACAGAAAAGGGATTCTTGGGTGTCTTATTCAACTTATAGATTTAATCCAGTTCACAGTCTCAGATCCCTTTCATCGAAAGGAATGTTGGGCTTCTGGGTTCTTTTAAGGAAGGAATGTGACAACACTTCAAGCCTTTCCCAGAAAAACCTACAGGGGGACTGTATACTGGAAAAAGGAAAAGTGTTCATGTTTCTGAAGGTTATTTGATAGTGGCTCTGGACTGATACTAACACTCAGAGACGCAAATGTTCCAGAGACCCTGATTCAGGAATTCAGAATTAGAACTCCTGAGGTCAGGTGATATAAGAAATTTTGACCTGAGTCTATTTCGAGTGGGCTCAGTGGGACCATGGGACCATCCTATGGTTATTTCTCCAGTTCCAGAAATGTACTTAAATACTTCATTGTTGTTCAGTAACTAGGTTATGTCTGACTCTTTGTAACCCCATGGACTGCAGCACGACAGACTTCTCTTCCTTCACTATCTCCTGGAGTTTGCTCAGACTCATGTCCATTGAGCCTGTGAAGTCATCCAACCATCTTGAGGTGTTTATGGTGGCTCAGACAGTAATGAATTTGTCTGCAATACAGGAGAACTGGGTTTGAGCCCTGGGTCAGGAAGATCCCTGGAGAAGGGAATGACAACCCACTCCAGTATTTTTGCCTGGAGAATCCCATGGATCGAGAAGCCTGACGGGCCACATACAATGGAGTCCCCAAAAGTTGGACATGACTGAGTGACTAACACTTACACACTTGGAAACTGGCACAATCTTACTGGTTCTTTGAATCATAGAATGAGTACTATTGTAGTGGGAAGGGCCAAACCTGAGCTCGTATAACTGGTTTCACCTTCCAAGAGAGTAAACTGAAGCAATTCACATCCCTAGAAGAAATTTCTATTCTAAGAGCACCATCAAATCATGAAATGTATGCTGTGTTGATTCCTACCACATTCTCATTTAGCTCACCCATTTGGCCAGTGCAATCACTAGATATATCTTGGAGAATGACTATGAATTATTACAACATTAATCCAAGGTTATTGTATTTTCAATTGCTGTTCTAGATGTGCACATTTTTGGGGATAGAATAATCACAAATCTGGCACCTAGGTCTATGAAAAGATTTGCTGTAGGTCAAGCAAAAGCAAGCCATCTATCTATCTGAAATTCCTAGCAAAGTACTCAGAACCAATTTGCCTTCATTTGAGAAGAATAGCAGTACACAGTCATGGTCTTCCCACAAAGATTTATTGATTCTTCTTCTGGCGTAATATAACCCAGAGGACATTGATTATCTTAATGTCCTTAAAAAATGATGCTGGTTCATTTCTGAATTTGTTCCTATTGATTAACATTTCTCCTTCCCTTTAATAGGAATATTTAGATAACATTCTGACATTTTACCTTATTTGGTGATGGTTACTTTTGTATTCTTATAAATATTATTGAACACATTTCTAAGGGTGCAAGGAAGCTACTTGGAAAGAGTTAAATATTTTTGAGTCTTACTTAAAATCTTTTTTTTGGTGGGACAAGAGAAGTCTTGAGTAAAGGGAAGTTATTGTTTAGATTGGATAAAAAAGCAAAACTTGAGTTTATGTTTCCTATAAGACACCTGATATAAAAATAAAGACAGAAAATTGTGATTCCACTGTCCACTGGGGAACAGCAAACTTGTTGAAATTCTCAGAATAAAGTCTAATAATTAACTGAAAAAAATAAAGACACAATTAGGTTAAAAGTTAATTGATGTGGAAAATATATCCTATTAACACTAATAAAAGTAAAGCTAGCAATATCAGCTAAAGTAGACTTCAGAGCAGGGACTCTAACCAGGAATAAATAAGGGGATTTTCAAAGAGATAAAGGTGTCAATTAATCAAGAGGATAGAACAACCCTAAATGTTTATGCACATAAGTATTTTTTACAAAATGCATAAAGGATAGATGTTTTTCCAAAGAAGATATACAAATACAAGAGATATATGAAAAGGTGCTCAACCTGATGATTACTAATCATCAGGGAAATTGAAATCAAAATCACAGTGAGGTATTACCTCATACCAGTTAAAATTATTGTTGTGTAGTTGCTAAGTTGTATCTGACTCTTTTGTGACTCCATGGACTGCAGTCCACCATGCTCCTCTGTCCCTGGGATTTCCCAGGCAAGAATACTGGAATGAGTTGTCATTTCCTTCTCCAGGGGATCTTTCCAACCCAAGGATCAACCCGCATCTCCTGCATTGGCAGGCAAGGGCTTTAGCACTGAGCCATTAGGGAAGCCCATCTGTTGGAACAGCTATCATCAAAGAGACAAGAGATAACAAGTGTAGGTAAAGGTATGGAGAGAAGGGAACCCTTGTGCACTCTTGGTGGGAATGCAAATTGATACAGCCACTACAAAAAATAGTATAGAGGTTCCTCAAAAAAGTAAAAATAGAACTACCATGTTATTCATTAATCCCACTTCTGAGTATATGGCCAAAGGGAATGAAAACAAGATATCTAAGAAATATCCGTACTCCCTTATTCATTGCAGAATTATTCACAATAGCTAAGATAAAGAAACCCTACATGTCCATCAGCTGATGAATGGATAAAGAAGATGTGGTATGTATAAACAGTAGAATATTATTCAATCATGTTAAACAGAGGTTAATGCTGTCAGAGATAAATGGTATCACTTATACATGGAATCTTGAAAAAAAAAAACACCTGTTGATTAAGAGACAAGGAACAAAAATTCACACTACCATCTAAGTTGATGCACAAAAAACAGCCCTACTAGGAATAGAAGGGCTAAAAACATAGTTAACGGGAAAAGACTGAATACTTTTCCACAAGGTCAGAAAATGATGAGGATTTTTGCACTCATCACTTCCACATTGTTCTAAAACTCTTAGGTAGTGCAATAAGGCAAGAAAAAAAAATGGAACAGAAACACTGAAATGGGAGAAGTACAGTTCTCTTAATTGTAGATGGCATATAGAAAATCATACAGAAATTCTACCCAAAAAGCCACTAGAGCAATAAGTGAATTTAGCAAGGTTGCAGGATACAAGTTCAATACATAAAAATTAATTGTGGATCCACTCAATTGCATTGAATAAGTGGAAAGTGAAATTAAAATAATTTAAAAATTTAAATCATTAAAACCTGTTATCATTTAAAATAACATCAAGCATATGAAATTTTAGGGATAAATTTGACCAAAGATGTACAAGATCTGTTACAAAACATTTTTGAGAGAAACTGTAAAAGTTTCTTTTACAACTTTTACAAGAAACTGTAGAACTTCTTTCATATAAATGAAAGAGGTTAAACTATATTCATGGATCAGAAGAATTAGTATTATCATGTTGGTTCTCCCCAGATTGACCTATAGTTTTATGCAATCTCAGTCTATCTTCAGTCTTGGTGTCTGTGCGTGTGTGTCTTAGTTGAAAAGCTGAATCTGAAATATGTATGGAAATACAAAGGATCTAAGATAGCCAAAATAACCTTGAAAAGTTGAGTGATTTACACCATCTTATTTCAAGACTTATTATAAACTGATGGTAATCAACATAATATAGAATTTGCATAAAGAAAAAAAAATCAAGGCTAAGAGCTCAGAAATAGAGCCAGACTTACATAGTTGATAGTTTTTGTTTTACAAAGGCACCAAAGCAATTTATTGGGAGAAAGAATAATCTGTTCAACGATTGAGCTGGAACAAATAGGTGGCCATATTTAATAAAACACCAACCCCAACCTTACCCAAATGCAAAAATTAAATCAGGATGGGCTACATTAATTGTGAAAGTTAAAACTATCCAACTCTAGAAGAAAACACAGAAGAGAACCTTTGTGAATTACATTGGACAAGGGTTTATTATATATTGACATATTACTGAAATCACAATCCATCAAAGAAAAAAGATAAATTTGACTTCATTAAAATCAAGAACTTCTGTTCTTTGAAATATACTTTAAGAGGATGGTAAAACAAGTTACAAGTCAATAAAGAATGTTTTAAGACTTGACTTCTGGCTTTCTCACTGCCCTTGGTTGGAGTGTGCATCCATGCAAACTCTGATTGCACTAATTTGTCAATGTGTATAAAAATGTTAAAATGTTTAGGGTATTATCCTGAGGAGAGAGTTGGGCAAACTCTCAAAGATATAAGCACAAAAATATTAGTTGTATCAAATTACACTGGGTCCATTGGCCCAAACTGGAAATAACCTAAATGTATGAAAATGTTAGTTGCTCAGTCATGTCTGATTCTTTGCTACCCCATGGACTGTAGCCCAGCAGGCTCCTCTGTCCATGGAATTCTCCAGGCAAGAATACTGGAGTGGGTTGCCATTCCCTTTTCCAGGGGATCTTCCTGACCCAGGGATTGAACATGGGTCTCCCTCATTGCAGGCAGATTCTTTACTGTCTGAGACATCAGGGAAGCCTAAATGAATACTTAGGTATAAATTATGATATATGCAATCAATAAATAGTAAGTAATCATAAAATTATGATGTATATTTGCTTTCTTTGATGTGGAAATGTACCTGTTATACATTGAAAAAGAAGTTGTACCTATGACTGATTCATGTTGATGTATGGCAGAAATTAACACAATATTGTAAAGCAATTATCCTTCAATTAAAAACTTTAAAAGTCACAAATCATCATATATATGAGTAATTTATGTACATACATAATATTCACTTATACATGCATATGAACAGAGAACAGTCTGGAGAGATGTGTGCTGAAATATCAAGAAAGGTGATTTCTGAGTGGTGAGACTGAGATAATTTCTGCTCTCTTTTTTATACCTTTCTCAACATTTGATTTTTCTAAAACAAATAAGCTTGATTTTTTTCTTACTTTCTGAACTCAAGTCTTTCCAAAGATCTCAGAATATGAGAGCTGGAAATGACTCTTAGGATCTCTCTCACTCACTGTTTCTGTTGTTGCTGTAAGTCATGGTTTAAGTACTTCTTACTTGCAACCTTCCTATAACTACAAAAAGTCCCTCCTTTCTCTTCACACCAGCAGCTGAATCCTTTATATCTCCAAATATCTATTCCATTTTGACTCTGCTGACTATAAAGCTAGACCCAGTTCCAACTTCTAACAGTCAAGTCACCTACACAGTGTTTTGCATGTTGGTGTTTTCTGCACAGTGTATCAGGCTGTGAGATCAGGTTATATTTCCTGTCCGTGCTTACCACAGAGCAGTCTGGTCGGTGATAATGTGCTGCTAGACCAACTTTCCTCTGTGACTTCCTTCCTTTATTTCTAATCTTCTCTCTAATAACCTCATTTGTATCTGTGAAAGCATGGAAGTTGGTATCCTGCTATTCTAGCACAGCAAAGAAGAAAGGGTAGTTCTCTAAGAAGCAAAATGCAAGATTCCCCATATCAGGATCTACTGCCAAGCCCAATGCTTGGAAGGCCCCTGCTTGGGCACTTTAAAGAGTTCCGAAAGGATCACCTTGAGCATTAGAACTAGGGACATTGGTAAGAAAGGCAGGATAACAATATATTAACAGTCTGATCTTGGACCTCTTAGTTAATAAGAAGCTCCATTCCATTTTCCACAAAATAGGGATAGATCACCTACCAAGGATGGCTTTCCAAAGCATAAATAATTGATGTAACATGCTTAGCACAATTTTTGGCTCATGGAAAGCACCTTCATAGTGGCTTTTGTTGCACTGATGTAGAAAAACAGGCTAACACTTGTGTTGTAGATAATTTTGACTTTGCTCACACAGGGTGTACACTGGAATATGAATTGCTTTGTGACCTTCTCAGAGGAATCTTTCCTGAACCCAACCTAAGGTAGACTCTGCCCTTGCTGCAACGTGCCTCTGATTTGTTTTCACTTTATTGGGTCCTCTCACTGGAATGTCATTTCATGAGGGCAGGACTAGTGTCTGTACTATTGATCACTATTTCACCAATGCATAGGACCATACCTAGAACATAGTGGGCACTCAGTGTGTGCTGTTGAATGAATGAGTGATGGTTTTAATCACCCTCCAAGTCCTATCTTCCATGTAGGCTCTTGACTCCTTGATGAGTGAACCATTCCTCTCTCTCAGTTCCTATCATGCCCTAACGTAAGTCATCAGTTATCATACACCTCACAGGGTCCATTTGCTTCTCTATTTTTCCCTGTAGGCTCTGAGGTGTATTGAAGGCATCAACTGAGTATCTACTATACTGCTTGACATAAAAGTGCAAGTTTAGTCGCTCAGTCATGTCCGACGCTTTGCAGCCTCATGTAGCCTACCAGGCTCCTCTGTCCATGGGATTTTCCAGGCAAGAGTACTGGAGTGGGTTGCCATTTTCTTCTCCAGAGGATGTTCCTGACCCAGGGATTGAACCCAGGTCTCCCATACTGTAGGCAGATGCTTTACCGTCTGAGCCACCAGGGAAGTCCTTGACATGGGAGACTTTAAAAAATTGTTGAACAATTACAATTGAATGGTCTATACTGATGTGATAAAATTTCATAAGAACTATGAAAGGGGCCAAAAGGTTTTGAGAGGGCTATTTGATCTGAGCCTTAAGGCTGAGGGTGTCTGAAATTTTGTTTGCCTTTGAGTGACATGGGCAGGGAAGAGGGTGAACCTTGATTAAGGGCAGGTGTCTGATGGACATTTATTCCTGCCTCTCCGTTTGATTTGTTATTATTATTTGTATTTAATATTTTAGTGATTTTTGCTTTGGATGAATATTTAAGTTAGCATGATGCATCACAGAGCAGTTGTGCATAAATGTCAATTATTAAAGAGAATCCCGGTATAGGCTAGATTACCTATGCCGAAATCGTGACTGAGGTCCCTCCTATCTATTTCACATACTTGGCACCTCTTTTTAATTTTTAAAATGTATTATTCTTTTATTTTGGCTATGCCGAGTCTTCATTGCTTTCACGTGGGCCTTTTCAAGTTGTGTTAAGCGGGGCCTGCTCTTGGCTGCGGTGCTCCGTCTTCTCACTGCGGCGCTGTCTCCTGTTGCAGAGCACAGGCTCTGGCCGCACGGGCTCAGCAGTTTCGGTGCGTCAATTAGCTGCTCCACGACAAGTGGAATCTTCCTGGACCAGGGATCAAACCCATGTCTCCTGCATTGGCAGGCAGATTCTTCTCCACTGTGTGACCAAGGAAGTCCCCCTTGCACCTTCTTCTAATTTCCATTCCCACTGCCTGCCCCACCACAGCAAGTTCCTCACCATCTCCCATCTAGAGACACAGCAGTCTCTACTGCCATCATTATCTGCCAGCTTCAGTGTATCATCCTTATTAGATTGAAGTTCCCAAAACTCAGTACCAGTCTTGTCATTTCCCTTCTCAGAAACCATCCATGTTTCCCCACCAACTACAGAGTCATTCTTTTAAGACCCATAATGTTACCCCAAACTGACTTTGTTTCCAAACTACCTTTCTAGAACCCTGTGTGATTCCTATGTTTTAAAATATCCCTTTTCTGGACCTATGTTCCTGCCTTTCCCCCAACCCACAATGCCTTCCATCTCATTTCTGTGTAACTAAACCTTATCCACTCTTTTAAATCCCAACTCAAATACGACCTCCTCAAAGAAGACTTTACTGATCATCTCTTCTGATTTTAAATTTGTATAAAACTGTCTCTTCTGAAATTTATACTTTACCCTTATTTTATTTATTTACATGTTGAAAAATTTGCAAGTTGCCTATTGGAATCACCTTTGAATCCCCCAGGGCCTTAGCACAGTATTTGCATAGATAGTAGGGACTCACTACATTTTTATAAACATTTTTTAAAATTAAATCCACAACATTTTCTTCCCCATTTATTCCTCCTAAATTTCCCAGCTGTAACCAATATTGTGAATTTCTTATATACATTTCAAAAACTGTTTATGGATATATAGGGATATAGGCATACATTTTTTTTTACACAAATGGGATCATACTTAATATCTTGCTTTTTTCACACAATAGATCTTTGAATTTTTTCCATATTATATATGGATTTACTCAATCTTGCCAATGCCAATTTGCACATACTATAAGCAGTACTCTTGCCTGGCAAATCCCATGGGTGGAGGAGCCTGGTAAGGCTGCAGTCCATGGGGTCGTTAAGAGTCGGACACGACTGAAGCGACTTAGCAGCGGCATAAGCAGTAATGGCTATAAGATACGTTTTTATTAATGAGATTTGGGGTCAAATGTTAGGCTTTCCCAATGGCTCAGCGGTAAAGAATCTCTCTGCAGTGCAGGAGCTGCAGGAGCTACGGGTTCAGTCCCCCAGTAATGAAGACCCCCTGGAGAAGGGAATGGCTACCTACTCCAGTATTCTTGCCTGGAGAATCCGATGGACAAGAGGAGCCTGGCGGCCTACAGTCCTTGGTGTCGCAAAGATTCGGACACAACTTAGTGGCTGAATAGAAATCGAAGCAAAGTGAAAGTGAAGTCGCTCAGTCGTGTCCGACTCTTCGCGACCCCATGGACTGCAGCCCACCAGGCTCCTCGGTCCATGGGATTTTCCAGGCAAGAGTTCTGGAGTGGGGTGCCATTGCCTTCTCCAGGGGATCTTCCTGACCCAGGGATTGAACCTGGGTTCTCCCGCGTTGTAGGCAGCCGCTTTTACAGTCTGAGCCACCAGGGAAGCCCAGTGACTGGATTACAACCATTCAAAGAAGTTGCATTTAGCAAGTGTAAGGACTGTGACTGAATAACAACCATTCAAAGAAGTTGCATTTAGCAAGTGTAAGCACTATTACTTCCCCAAAATTGAATTTCTTCTGGGTGTTTTCAGTTTTAATTCTGGACCACTGAATCGGTAAAAATGGTATCACATTATTCTTTTGTGTTTTTTTAGCTATCTAATATTTTCTTATTCTTCCTTTTTCATATTCCATTTCAGAGACTCTCCTCCTCTTGCACTTTGTCTAGTTCCTATTGTTTTTTAAGAGCTCTTCCATGTTAATGAAGTTTTTATTTTCTTCTGTTGGTTTGTCGTTAACAGTTTTTTGTTGTTGTTATAATGGTCATATTTAGCCATCTGTTCTTTTTTGTTTCCTGGTTTTATGTCTTGTTAGAAAGACTTTCTCAATTCCAGGAATATTTTTTAATAGTTCATGTTTTCTTTTAATACACATGGTTTCATTTAGAAAAAAGAAGTTCTGTATTAGAACCACTTTGAATTAACTTTAAGAAGTAAGAAAGGGATTCAGGTTGTTTTTTCTAAGTGTTCAGCCAAGTGTCGTAACACAGTTAATTATCATTCATCTTTTCCTCACTAATTTGAGATGATCTTTTAAATATAAAGTAAATTCCATATGTATTTGGCTTTATTTCTACCAGACTCTATATTCCAAATATTTAATTGATCTCTCAGTACCAAACTCTTTTAATTATTGTAGTAATTACTGTAGTAATCTATTTTAGTATTTGGTAGAGCCAATCCCCCTTCTTTTAATAAAAAACTTTTCTGACTCTCTGGCAGATTCCCTGTGTTTTATTTCCCATCTGGATAAACTTTACTATCTTTGAAGAGAAAATTTAAGATTCTGTTGATTTTTTTTACTGAAAAAATGCTGAATTTACAGATTAATTATGGTGAACTGGTAAGCTTCCAAATTGAATTCTTCCTTTCATTTAAATCTTCTAGTAAGCTCCCCAGTGGATACTTAAGTTTGCACATTTCATATTATATTTATTCCTAGATATTATTAATTATTGCTGATGTAAATGAGGTGTTTTATTATATTTCTTACTAGTTATTATTTCAGTATGGAAGCTGTTGATTTTTAGATTTCAATTATAAAAGCTGATATCCCTACTGAATTTTCGTAAAGATTTTAGTAGTTATTTTTTTTCAGTTAAATCTAGATTTCAAAGGTATAAAGTCATGTCAACTGTAAATAATAATTTTACATCTTCCTTTTCAATTTTTACATGTATTTCTTTTGATTAATTACACTTGCTGATATCTCCTGGAAAATGTTATATAGTAGTGGTTACAATCACTTTGGCTCATTCATGATTTTAGGGATAATTCTTCTAGTGCTTCATCTGGTGTTAAGGAAGCATCTATCTAGCTATATATGGTTAGGAGTGTGTAAGTGAGTGCATGCATGTGCACACATGAGTATGTGTTTAACTGAGGGATAGATGCTGAATTTTATTTAATACCTTTTAAGCAAATTTGAATGAGTTATACAGTTTGCAACCTCTGACCTATTAATACACAATTAAACTAATAATTTTCCTGACATGGAAACATCCTTGATTTCTTAGATTGGACTGTAGTGTCTTTTAGCATAGTGTATTTTCTGCTTTAATATTTTACTGGCTTCTGTTTTGTTTACTGAAAATTAATAGTAAATGAAATTTAAGTTGGTCTGTAGCTTTCTTGTGTTTGTGTGTCTTTTTTTGAAAAAAAAAAAAAGTTTTACCTTCATACACAGAAATTGAAAAAAATCAGTAGAAAGATGACAACAACTCAAGCTAAAAATGGGTAAAGGGTATGATGATGCAGTTCTCAAAAGAGAAATTAGTGATGGCTACGAAATACATGAAAGCACTCTCAACATGACTGGCAACTTGAATTCAAACTGCTAACACCTGAAGGCTGCCTTTCTTATATCTGGATTCCTGGTGTCACATAAAGAAAGAAGGGCATCCCTGCCTATTCTGTCAGTAATGGCACGCTTTTTTGGCCTTGCAGCTCCCAGTTCTAAGAAGCACTGGAGCTTATCTTTGGAGACACTTGGGTTTTAATTCTTGTAACAGGTAAAGAAAAAGTTCAGTGGTGTCCACAAACAGGAGAATCCTTTAAAGATAGTAGATTTCCCTTGATATCTGTTTAAGATTGGTTTCTAAACTGGGCTAAGCAACTTCCTTCAGCAGTATGTCTCTGATGCTCTGGCTTAAACTTTCACCTGGAACTCAGCTTCTTTGGAAACACCAGACGTGTTATAACACAAGCAAGCTGTTGCAGACACCCCAGGGTCTGTTTCTACATCGACAAAATGGTGGCTTGCCTTGACAGACTACAAGCAGGATGAAGGGAAGGAATGTCTGCTGAAGCCTTTTACAAATGTAACGAAGTTTGAAATGTTATTAGTATCTTAAAAATCACAAGCGGAGCCAGCCATGTAAAAACTAGGCCTCTCAGGTTAAAATCTCATGTTTTCCATACTAAATAAATCAGCCTCTATAGGAGAGGACCTTTCTCACATGGCTGCCTTCTCTTCTCTCTGCTCCCTTCCTATGCTGCCTGAAGCCCTATGCTCACCACCACCGCCACTTCTGCTGCTCCACAGAGTCTGCGTGTGGAGAGAAGGAAAGGTGGAGGAGCTTAGACAGATGTATTCCTTCCATTTCCTTGTGGCAGTGTCTAGCTATTTCTCATTCTGCTCATCTGGGCTGCGGAGTCAGTGAGGCACAGTTTCTTTTCCACCTGGTTATCATATTAAGATATGATACACACTTAACATATGCATGGAAGGTGAGGCTACTCACGAGACACAGAGGCACAGGACTCCGGGCATAGACTCGCTGTCTCTTAACAGATAGTTGCCATCCACTCCTTCCTTGAGCAGCAAGGTCTCACAGTCTCGCTTGGACAGAGGGCCATGGTAATAAGGCAGATCCATGGGGAGCCTTCTGGTACCCCGAGTTGAGGGACAAATCTGAGGAGAGAATTGGAGGCAGCTGGCCTAAATGGGGCCTGTGGAAATACCACTTCTTGCTCTGGCTCGTAGGAGTGAGATGAGGTTATTCTGTGGGACTCAGATAGTTTCACAAGATTCAGGAAATGAGAGAGGTGGGGTGATGAAGTGACCAAGACACTTCAGCCTATAAGTGGCCTAAGTATGACTCACGGAAGTGGGTTAAACATGTCTGAAATACACAGTGGAATCAACAATGACTGTGGTTCAAGCTCAATGCTGAACACAAGCTCCTCAGAACTGGTTGCAGCCGTCCTTGTATTTCACCCGAAGTCACCAGTTTTCAGCTTCTCTGGCTTGTGGCATCCCTTCCAGCGATGCTTTTGGCTGAAAGGGAATCCCATCTCCTGCTGAAGCCACCCATGGATATGCTGTACCCAGCTCAGAACAGGTGCTCAAAAAAGTGTACAGATGCTGAATGAATCCAGGTATATCCAGAGGTAGTGGAACAGTTGAGAAGGTAGGACATCCATGGATCAACTGACACGACACACGTAAGACAGCAATGGGAATAGGAAGCACTGGGTGCTGTGGGGGAGGATGGTCTGGGGGGAGCGTCGCCTGGCTAAGGTGCCTAGCCACTGGTGAACAAAGGCCATTTTTTACACCTTCTAGCATCAAGCCTTTTGGGGAAGGAGCTGGTGCACTTGGGAGGGAGGTCTGGATATGCACAATTAGTGTAGGGATGTTTCTCCAACTGGAAGAAAAGAACATATTAGGCTTCGATTTGAAAAACCTCAGGTCCTTTGAGGTTTCCATCCTTTGGGGCATCAGTAATGTTCCTTATAAAGAAAAACCAAAAAAAGTCTATCCAGCCCAGGACACTTAGCCACCCTGGTGTTGACAAGAAAAATCTTTTCTGTTGACCCTTTTCTACTTAGGTCAACTGATATTCTTGGAAAAGATTGTTTCGGTTATCTGAGGATCAGAATTAATCCTAGATGTAATTTCTAAGACCCTTTTCCCTGTTGACATACAATTGACATGTAACATTGTAAAAATTTGAGGTATAACCATTTAATTTCCTATTTGCAAATGATTACTACCATAGCGTTTGCTAACATGGCCACCTTGTCACATGCTTACTATTTCTTTATTGTTGTGAGAACATTTAAGATCTACTCTTGTAGCAACTTTATTTTTTTTTTTTTTCTTGTAGCAACTTTCAAGTAGTATTATTCCTTGTAATCACCATGCTGTACTTCAGATTCCCAAAATGTATTCATCATTTCCTCCAAGGCTTTTTGAGGAACTCAGCCCTCCTACATAGTATTATTTGTTATGTTCAAGTAAGTCTTTATTTACAAAAAGAGGCAATAGAAAGATTTGGGACCCCAGCTTCAGTTTGTCAGTCCTTCATTTAGAGTAGTAATTTTAACTGAGTATGACTGCCTCAGTTCAGTTCAGTCACTCAGACATATCCGATTTTTTGCAGCCCCATGGACTGCAGCATGCCAGGCTTCCCTGTTGGTCACCAACTCCCAGAGCTTGCTCAAACTCATGTCCATTGAGTTGATGATGCCATACAACCATCTCATCCTCTGCTGTCCCCTTCTCCCCCTGCCTTCAATCTTTCCCAGCATCAGGGTCTTTTCTAATGAGTCAATTCTTCCCATTGGGCGGCCAAAGTACTGGAGCTTCAGCTTTAGCATCAGTCCTTCCAATGAATATTCAAGACTGATTTCCTTTAGGATTGACTGGTTGGATCTCCTTGCAGTCCAAGGGACTCCCAAGAGTCTTCTCCAACTCCACAGTTCAAGAGCATCAATTCTTCAGCACTCAGCTTTCTTTAAGGTCCAACTCTCACATCCATACATGACTACTGGAAAAACCATAGCTTTGTCTAGATGGACCTTTGTTGGCAAAGTGATGTCACTGCTTTTTAAAACACTGTCTAGGTTGGTCATAGCTTTTCTTCCAAGGAGCAAGCGTCTTTTAATTTCATGGCTGCAGTCACCATCTGCGGGTGAATTTGGAGCCCAAGAAAATAAGTCTGTAACTGTTTCTCCATCTATTTGCCATGAACTGATGGGATAGAGTGCCATGATCTTCGTTTTCTGAATGTTGAGTTTTAGGCCAGCTTTTTTTACTCTCCTCTTTCACTTTCATCAAGAGGCTCTTCAGTTCCTCTCTGCTTTCTGCCTTAAGGGTGGTGTCATCTGCATATCTGAGGTTATTGATATTTCTCCCAGCAATCTTGGTTTCAGCTTGTGCTTCATCCAGCCTGGCAATTTTGCATGATACTCTGCATATAAGTTAAATAAGCAGGGTGACATTATACAGCCTTCACATACTTCTTTCCCAATTTGGAACCAGTCCATATCCAGTTCTAACTGTTGCTTCTTGACCTACAAACAGATTTCTCAGGAGGCAGGTCAGGTGGTCTGGTATTCCCATCTCTTGAAGAATTTTCCACAATTTGTTGTGATTCACACAGTCAAAGGCTTTGGCATAGTCAATAAAGCAGAAGTAGATGAGCTTTCTTGCTTTTTCAATGATCTAATGGATGTTGGCAATTTGATTTCTAAATCCAGCTTGAACATCTGGAAGTTCTTGGTTCCTGTACTGTTGAAGCCTCACTTGGAGAATTTTGAGCATTACTTTGCTAGCGTGTGAGATGAGTGCAATTGTGCGGTAGTTTGAGCATTCTTTGGCATTGCCTTTCTTTGGGATTGGAATGAAAACTGACCATTTCCAGTCCTGTGGCCACTGCTGAGTTTTCCAAATTTGCTGGCGTATTGAGTGCAGCACTTACACAGCATCATATTTTAGGATTTGAAATAGCTCAGCTGGAATTTCATCACTTCCAAAACTTTGTTCCTAGTGATGCTTCCTAAGGCCCACTTGACATTGCACTCCATGATGTCTGGCTGTAGGTGACTGATCACATCATTGTGGTTATATGGGTCATTAAGATCTTTTTTGTATAGTTCTTCTGTGTATTCTTGCCACCCCTTCTTTGTATCTTCTGCTTCAGTTAGGTCTGTACCATTTCTGTCCTTTATTGTGCCCATCTTTCTATGAAATTTTCCTTTGGTATCTCTCATTTTCTTGAAGAGATCTCTAGTCTTTCCCATTTTATTGTTTTCCTCTATTTCTTTGCATTGATCGCTGAGGAAGGCCTTCTTATCTCTCCTTGCTATTCTTTGGAACTCTGCATTCAGATGGGTTTATCTTTCCTTTTCTCCTTTGCTTTTAGCTTCTCTTCATTTCTCAGCTATCTGTAAGGCCTCCTCAGACAACCATTTTTCCCTTTTGCATTTCTTTTTCTTGGAGATGGTTTTGTTCACTGCCTTCTGTACAATGTTTTGAACTTCTGTCCATAGTTCTTCAGGTACTCTATCAGATCTAATCCCTTGAATTTATTTCTCACTTCCACTGTATAATCATAAAGGATTTGATTTAGGTCATACCTGAATGTCCTACTGGTTTCCCTACTGTCTTCAATTTAAGCCTGAATTTTACAATAGAGTTCATGATCTGAGCCACAGTCAGCTCCCAGTCTTGTTTTTGCTGACTGTATAGAGGTTCTCCATCTTTAGCTGCATAGAATATTATCAATCAAGAATCAAAAATCCCTTAGAAGAAATGGATTAGTCCTCTTAGTCAACAAAAGCATCCATAATGCAGTGCTTGGGTCCAGTTTCAAAAATGACAGAATGATCTCTGTCCATTTCCAAGGCAAATCATTCAATATCACAGGTACTTATTGCCCAGTAATGTGCATTTTCCTGTGAAAAGTGCTCCTACTGCTTATAATCCTGGACATTTTAGGAATTTGGCACAGCCAGATATGTGCTGTGTGCTATGCTTAGTTGTTCAGCCATGTCTGACCCACCAGGCTACTCTGTTCATGGGGATTCTCTAGGCAAGAATACTGGAGTGGGTTGCCATGCCCTCCTCTAGAGGATCTTCCCAACCCAGGGATCAAACCCAGGTCTCCCGCATGGCAGGTGGATTCTTCACCATCTGAGTCACCAGGGAAGCCCAGGAATACTGGAGTGGGTAGCCCATCCCTGCTCCAGGGGAACTTCCTGATGCCAGAATCGAACCCAGGTCCCCCCTATTGCAGGCGGATTCTTTACCAGCTGAACTACCAGGGAAGCCCCATCTAGGTATGGTGCTGTTTTAAAATAAAGTGAATTCATAGCAAGCTTGAGGATCATTAAAGTTTACAGATCAGGAGACTATGGCCAGGAAAAAAACCCACCTTATTTCTCACAGTTCCCAAGAGGAAGGGGCACATGGAAAAGCACAGGTCACAGGCGCAAGAGCATATAGGGGAGGCAGGGACAGGGAGGGGATCTGCAGCTGTAACCTCTATTGTGGTTTCCCTGGGAAGGAATTGGCGAGGCAGGGTCAGTGGGTCTAGAGTTGGCTAGTTTGAACCATTTCAGTGGGCTCTGGAACATGGAGCCTGTTTCTAGTTTTCTGGTACCTGGCCCTGTGTGATTCAAACCGGTGGCTGGGAGTATGAGATAATGGAGGTTGGTCAGGAGGCTGGGCTTCCCTCATATCTCAGTTGGTAAATCATCTGCCTGCAATGCAGGAGGCCCGGATTCGATTCCTGGGTCAGAAAGGTTCTCTGGAGAAAGAAATGGCAACCCATTCCAGTATTTTTGCCTGGAGAATCTCATGGACAGAGGAGCCTGGCAGGCTACAGTCCACAGGATCGCAAGAGTTGGACACAACTTAGTGACTAAACCGCCAGGAGGATAGGCTCTGGACTAGCTATTCTGTGCATTTGTGAAGTGGGTTGAGCTGTTTAGTAGTTCTAGGAATTGGCTAGAGAGCAGGGCAGTCTCTCTATAGAGGCTCAGCAAACCAATTTGACTAATCTCAGGTGATGAATGGTCAGGATGGTTAGTCTTTAGAGATTTTCTGCTCACATGATCACTGGCTTAATAAATTTAATTAATTAATGTCCACCCAAACGTACTAATGGCAGAGGTCTAAGGGGTTTCTCCCCAATATAAAGCCTTTTTCTTGGGGACTTCAGAGACAATGCAGCTGCCTAATTGGCTAATGTAGGAATAATTTCAGAGGTGTATAACACAGCTTGCAGTGAACCCTCCCCAACACTTGAAATTTAGGTAGAATTACCTCAATTCCCCAGGTCCATGCCCTGGGAAAACTTCTTCAGTGTTTCTGTAAATTCCTATTGCTGTTGTTCAGTCTCTCAGTTGTGTCCCACTCTTCGCAACCCCATGGATTGCAGCATGCCAGGCTTCCCTGTCCTTTACTAACTCCCAGAGTTTGCTCAAATTCATGTCCACTGAGTCAATGATGCCATCCAACCATCTCATCCTCCCACCCTTCTCCTCCTGTCCTCAATCTTTCCCAGCATAAGGGTCTTTTCTAATGAGTCTTCACATGAGATGGCCAAAGTTTTGGAGCTTCAACTTCAGCATCAGCCCTTCCAATGAATATTCAGGTTGCTTTCCTTTAGGATTGACTGGTTTGATCTCCCTGCTGTCCAAGGGACTCTCAAGAGTGTTCTCCAGCATCACAACTCAAAAAGCATCAATTCTTTGATGCTCAGCCTTCTTTATGGTCCAACTCTCACATCTGCACATGACTACTGGAAAAACCACAGCTCTGACTACATGCACCTTTGTTGACAAAGTGATGTCTCTGCTTTTTAATATGCTGTCTTGGTTAGTCATAGCTTTTCTTCCTTGGAGCAAGTGTCTCTTAATTTCATGGCTTCAGTCACTTTCCACAGTGATTTTGGAGCCCAAATCAATTGATTTATTTTCTTAAATAAAGTCTGTCACTGTTTATACTTTTCCCCAATTTATTTGCCATTAAGTGATGGTATTGGATGCCATGAAGCCCTGTAAATTCCTAGAGACATACTTTCTCATGATCTCCTCCGCTATAAGTTCCTGTGCCTCATGTCTCTCCTAACACTGCCATGTAGACTTAGAGAGCAGTCAGTTCATTTCAGTTCAGTCACTCAGTCGTCCGACTCTTTTCAATCTCATAGACTGCAGCAGGCCAGATTTCCCCGTCTGTCACCAACTCCTGGAGCAGAGAGCAATACTGCAACATGTTTTCTGATGGCTTTCCCTGTCAAAATGAACATCCACTCATAAGGAAGGATTGTTAACATACTGTATAGCAGAGAGAGCTCTACTTAATGCACTGCGGTGACTTGAACACTAAGGAAGTTCAAAAGGGAGGGGATGTGTGTATGTGTGTGGCTGATTCATTTTACTGCCCAGTAGAAACTAGCACAACATTGTAAAGCAACTATATGCCAATAAAAATTGGTTTTAATTAATTATTTATTTATTTTTGGCTGGGCTGAATTTTCACTGCTTTTCTCTAGTTATGAAGGGAGCACTCCGTTCCCTGTGCTATCCAAAAGCTGTGTGGGCTTTTCTCCAGTTATGGCAAGCCGGGGCTACTTGCTAGTTGCTGCGTGCAGGCTTCTCACTGTGCTGGTTTCTCTTGTTGTGGAGCACAGGTTCTAGGATACACAGGCTTCAGCAGCTGTGGTGCATGGGCTCAGTGGCTGTGATTCCCAGGCTGTAGAACACAGGCTCAATTGTTGTGGCACACAGGCTTAGTCGCTCTGTGGCATATAGGATCCTCCCAGATTGTCCCATGTCTCTTGCACTGGCAGATGGATTCTTTACCACTGAGTCACCAGTTCAGTTCAGTTCAGTTCAGTCGCTCAGTCGTGTCTGACTCTTTGCGACCCCATGAATCGCAGCATGCCATGGCTCCCTGTCCATCACCAACTCCCGGAGTTGACTCAGACTCACATTCATCGAGTCAGTGATGCCATCCAGCCATCTCATCCTCTGTCGTCCCCTTTTCCTCCTGTCCCCAATCCCTCCCAGCATCAGAGTCTTTTCCAATGAGTCAACTCTTCGCATGAGGTGGCCAAAGTACTGGAGTTTCAGCTTCAACATCATTCCTTCCAAAGAAATCCCAGGGCTGATCTCCTTCAGAATGGACTGGTTGGATCTCCCTGCAGTCCAAGGGACTCTCAAGAGTCTCCTCCAACACCACAGTTCAAAAGCATCAATTCTTCGGCACTCAGCTTTCTTCACAGTCCAACTCTCACATCCATACATGACCACAGGAAAAACCATAGCCTTGACTAGACGGACCTTTGTTGGCAAAGTAATGTCTCTGCTTTTGAATATGCTATCTAGGCCCCATGGAAGCCCCCAAATAAAAATTAATTTTAAAAATGTTTATAAAAGGATTGGTGAGCAAAGTTGAATTTACAGAAGATTTGCAGCAGTAGAGGTAGAGGAGGCGAGGTTTGCCTTGCATATTCCACAACAAGCAACTTAGAAATATATTTAGACATTCTGACTCTCCAGAGTGACTTTTCAACCAACCAATATCCTAAGAACTCTCTTTGACACCTTTACCCCTTTCCCACAAGCAGAATCTTGTCATATCTCCCTTCTGTGTATACCATGATATACAAATTAATCAAACAAACAAGCAAACAAAAACACAACATAAAAAGAGACAAGAAAACCTCATAAAAGAGTATATTGTTGAGTTGCATATCAAATGTAGTAATAGGTTATATGTAATAAGATTTTGAACAGTGCAAATCAGAAGTGTCTCTGGTAGTTCCCTGGTAGCTCAGCTGGTAAAGAATCTGCCTGTAATGCGGGAGACCTGGGTTTGATCCATGGGTTGGGAAGATGCCCTGGAGGAGAGCATGGCAACCCACTCCAGTATTCTTGCTTGGAGAATTCCCATGGACAGAGGAGACTGGCAGGCTATAGTCCATGAGGTGTCAAAAAGCTGGACATGACTGAGTGACTAAGAACAGAACAATAAAATTTTGAACAGTGCAAATCAAAAGATGTGACACGAATTACTGAATATTCTCCAAATCCCCCTAAATCAGAAAAAAATTCATCAAGAGCAGAATAATTACAAAGTTGGTGAGTAACATGAAACATAAACTCAAATATATTAGTAATTATATATAATGTAAATGAGCTAAGTGCTCCACGTAAAACACAAAAATTGATGGATAGGATTAAAATAAACAAAGCCTAACTTCTTAATATTTACTAAAGGAACATATAAAACATACAAACTTCAGGAACCAGCTCTATGTACACCTGTATCCCCTCCCTCTTGAACTTCCCTCTCCCTATCTCCCTCCTCCCCCCAGATCATCACAGATAACAAAGCTGAGCTTCCTGTGCTAAACAGCAATTATACTCCAATTTAAAATAAAATTTAAAGCAAAATAAAACATACGTTTAGTACCTTCAAAAAAATAAAACACATGAACAGAGAAATTCTGAATGTAAAAGCACAGAGAAAGATTATAGCATGTAAATATGAACCAAAAGAAAACTGGAGAAATATTAATGTCAGACAAGACAGAATTTATGACAAAAGTATTAATGAAGAGTTTCAGCTTGTAATGAAACTGGACATGGAGCAACAGACTGGTTCCAAATAGGAAAAGGAGTACGTCAAGGCTGTATATTGTCACCCTGCTTATTTAACTTATATGCAGAGTACATCATGAGAAATGCTGGACTGGAAGAAACACAAGCTGGGATCAAGATTGCCGGGAGAAATATCAATAACCTCAGATATGCAGATGAAACCACCCTTAGGGCAGAAAGTGAAGAGGAACTCAAAAGCCTCATGATGAAAGTGAAAGTGGAGAGTGAAAAAGTTGCTTAAAGCTCAACATTCAGAAAACAAAGATCATGGCATCCGGTCCCATCACTTCATGGGAAATAGATGGGGAAACAGTGGAAACAGTGCCAGACTTTATTTTTTTGGGCTCCAAAATCACTGCAGATGGTGACTGCAGCCATGAAATTAAAAGACGCTTACTCCTTGGAAGGAAAATTATGACCAACCTAGACAGCATATTCAAAAGCAGAGACGTTACTTTGCCAACAAAGGTCTGTCTAGTCAAGGCTATGGTTTTTCCTGTGGTCATGTATGGATGTGAGAGTTGGACTATGAAGAAGGCTGAGCACTGAAAAATTGATGCTTTTGAACTGTGGTGTTGCAGAAGACTCTTGAGAGTCTCCTGGACAGCAAGGAGATCAAACCAGTCCATTCTGAAGGAGATCAGCCCTGAATATTCATTGGAATATTCAATGGATGCTGAAGCTGAAGCTCCAATACTTTGGCCACCTGTGTGAAGAGCCGATTCATTGGAAAAAGACTCAGATGCTGGGAAAGATTGAAAGCAAAAGTATAAGAGGGCAACAGAGGGTGAGATGGTTGGGTGGTATCATCAACTCAGTGAACATGAGTCTGAGCAAACTCTGAAAGAGTGAAGGACCCGGAAGCCTGACCTGCTGTATTTCATGAGTTTGCAGAGTTAGACATGACTTAGCGACTGAGCAACAACGTAACAATTTAAACTTTGCAAGCAGGCTTCCCACATGGTGTAAGTGGTAAAGAATCTGCCTACAATGTAGGAGACACAAGAGATGCAGGTTTGATCTCTGGATCAGGAAGATCCCCTGGAGGAGGAACTGGCAACCCACTCCAGTATGCTTACCTGAAAAATTCTATGGAAAAGGAGCCTAGCAGGCCACAGTTCACGGGGTTGCAAAGAGTTGGACATGACTGAGCATGCACAAACATGCAAAATTTGCATGCACCTGGTAAGATAACTTAAGCTATATAATACAAAATTGATAGACCAATAAGGAGAAATAGACAAATCCACAAGGCAAAATATTTTGCAATATTCTCTCCATAATATTCTCTTATGATAATGAATGTAGGCTATGAATAATTATCAGAAGATTTTGAAAAATCTTATAGTATTTTGAAACAAGAAATAGAATTTTAAATAACCTATGTATGGAAGAAATAATAATTGGAAAAAGGAAAATATGTAATATTGTACTAGTGATTCCAACCAGAGTAATAGACGGAGTGGGAGGGAGATTAAAAAAGGAAAAATTAGCATTATCCTTTTTCACAAACAATATTGTTTTGACAATAAAGTCCAAAGAATATACAGATAATTTGTTAAAAATCAGTGAGTGTAGAAAGGTGCAGTATGCAAAGTCTATGAAAAAATTGATTGTGTTTGCATATAACAATACCATTTAGAAAAGTAAACTTGAAAATATTCATGATGCCATTTATGATATCAAAACACTTCAAGGACCTAGGAGTAAATCTAGGAAAAGATGTGTTAGATTTCCAGAATCAAATTATAAAACATAATTTGGAGATATAAGGGAAGACGCAAATGAATAAATGAATATGTATACAATTTGGAAGAAGAAATGTTGTAAAGATGTAAGTGGATCCAGATTAATATATATACAGATAATCCCAAACAATATCACAGCATGTTTTTTTAGTGTGGAAAATGACAAATGTTCCTGAAATTTATATAAAAATGAAAGGGATTGCTACACCAAGACACTCTGTTGTTCAGTTGCTAAGTCGTGTCCAACTCTTTGTGACTCCATGGACACCAGCATGCCAGGCTCCTCTGTCTTCCACTATTTCCCAGAGTTTGTTCAAATTCATGTCCACTGAATCAGTGATGCTATAACCTTCTCATCCTCTGCCCTCTTCTCCTCCTGCCCTCAATCTTTCCCAGCATCACAGTCTTTTCTAATGAGTTAGCTCATTGCATCAGGTGGCCAAAGTATTAGAGCTTCAGCTTCAGCATCAGTCCTTCCAATGAGTATTCAGGGTTGATTATTTTTAGGATTGACTGGTTTGATGTCCTTGAAGTCCAAAGGATTTTCAAGACACTCTTGAAAATGAGGAAAGGGGTCAGAACCAATTCTACCAGATATCAAAATCTGTTTATAAAGCTACTCCAATTCAGAAGCAAGGGAAAGGCCAAACAGAATAATATAACAGAATAAAATCTCCAGAAACACAACTGGGTGTATTTAGACACTTACATATGACAAACAAAATATTGCAGAGCTGTAGAGAAATACCAATTTTTCAACAAATAGTGCTGGATCAGTCGACTATCCATCCATATGGGAAATAATGAAGTGTGTACCCTACCTACATCACACAAAATTCCAAGTGTTTGTAGACCCTCAAGTGAAATATAAAATAACAAATCTAAAAGATACTGTATTTGTAGAAGAATATCTGTATTCTATACAACTTTGTGGTAGGGAAAGAAATTTTAAACCAAACCTAAAAGAAATAACCCTAAAAGAAATGATGATAAGATGTACTAAGTTAAAATTTAGAAAATCCACTCATCAAAACACCATTAAAAGAGTAAAGAAAGCACAGAATAGGTGAGGATATCTGCAAAACATATAACAAAATGGTCTTATCCAGAATAGATGAAGAATTTACACAAACGAAGAAGAAATGACAGATAATTCAATACAGAAATGAGCAAAAGAGTTTAAAAATATCTAACAAACTAATAAATGTTTGTAAAAGAGTCAATTTCACTAGGAATCAGGGAAATAAAAATTATAACTAAATTAAGATACCAAGATACACCCAGAAGGAGCAGTTCAAATAAAAAGACGAATGACAGCAGGTGTCATCAGTGGCCCAGTGAGATGTGGAACAATGGGAATACACATGTACTATAAATGGAAAGGTAAATTGGTGCAACTTCTTTGGAACATGGTATTTTATTATCTATCAAAGGTCTTGGTGGTAAAGAATCTGCCTGCAATGCAGGAGCTGCAGAAGACACAGGTTCGATCCCTGGGTGGGGAAGATTCCCTGGAGAAGGGCATAGCAACCCACTCCAGTTTTCTTGCTTAGAGAGTCCCATGGACAGAGGAGCCTGGTGGGCTACAGTCCATCAGGTCACCAAAGAGTTGGACATGACTGAAGCGACTTAGCACACATACACAAAGTTTAAATATAGATATACTCTAGGAAGCAGTAATATTCTATTCCTAGGTATCTACCGTAAATAAATGAGACATGTAAGTACAAGTAAATAAATAAAAAGATAGGTAGGTAGATAGATAGACAGGTGGATAAATGTACATGGTATTGATAGAAGTATTATTTACAATAGATCCAAGCTGAAAAATGCTCATAACTAGTAGAATATATTAATAAAGTGTTATGTACACATACAGAAGGATACCATATAGCAATGAAGATGAGGGAACTTCGGTTCAGTCACTCTGTCTTGTCTGCCTCTTTGCAACCCCATGGACTGCAGCACTCCAGGCTTCCCCATCCATTGCCAACTCCCGGAGCTTGCTTAAACTCATGTCCATCAAGTCGGTGATGCTATCCAACCATCTCATCCTCTGTCATCCTCTTCTTCTGCCCCCAGTCTTTCCCAGCATCAGGGTCTTTTCTAATGAGTCAGTTCTTTCCAATGGGTTGCCAAAGTATTGGAGCTTCAGTTTCAACATCAGGCCTTCCAATGAATATTCAGGACTGATTTTCTTTAGGATGGACTGGTTGGATCTCCTTACAGTCCAAGGGACTCTCAGGAGTCTTCTCCAACATCAGTTCAAAAGCATCAATTCTTTGGTGCTCGGCTTTCTTTAAGGTCCAACTCTCACATCCATACATGACTACTGGAAAGCCATAGCTTTGACTAGACGGACTTTTGTTGGCAAAGTGATGTCTCTGCTTTTTAATATGCTGTCTAGGTTTGTCACAACTTTTCTTCCAAGGAACAAACGTCTTTTAATTTCATAACTTCATGAACTTGAGCTAGCCTCTAATACATGAATGACTCTTGCAAATATAATGTTCACTAAAACAAGTCAAATGGAAAAAGACATGCTATATGACCCCATTTGTGTAAAGTTCTGATATAGACAAAACTGACCTATGGTGATAGAAGTCAGAATATCTGGTACATTTCAGTAGAGACTGCATGTTGGTCACTACTGGGAGAGGGCATGAGATGGTGCGTGAGAGCTGCAGGTAATTTTTAAAGTCCTGATGTGAGTAGTGATGACACTAATGGGTTTGCTTTCTGGTAGTTTATTGATCTAATTTATCATATGCCTACTTTTCTGTATGTTATAATTCAATAAACATGTAACTAGGAAAGTGATTCCCACTAAGAAAACTTCGAGCCCAAATTACTTCATTGGAAGTTTCTACCTTTTAAAAAAATTTTAATTGAGGTATGATTGTCATATACAATTATATTAGTTTAAGGTGTACAACATAATGGTTCAATATTTGTACACATTGTGGAATTATCACCACAATAAGTCTCATCAACATTTGTCACCATACAGAGTTGCATTTTTTCTTGTAAACTTTCAAGATTTATTCTCTCAGCAATTTTCAAATATTGTAATTATGTTTTATTAACTATAGTCACCATGCTGTGCATTGTATCTCTATGACTTTATTTTACAGTTGGAAGTTTGAGCCTTTTGTCTTCCTTTCCCCTTTTCTTCCACCCCCTTCACTCCCCACCTCTGGCAACCACCAACTTGTTCTTTTTATCTATGAGCTTGATTTTTTAGGAAAGATTCCACATGTAAGTGAGACTGTACAATATTTGTTTTTGTCTCTGTTATTTCACTTAGCTTAATACCCTCAAGTTTCATCTATGTTGTTGAAAATGGCAAGATTTCATTCTTTTCTGTGGCTGAGTAATATGTATATATATTTTTGCTGTTTAGTTGCTAAGTCATGTCCAACTCTTTGTAACCCCATGGACTGTAGCCTACCAGGCTCCTCTGAGCTGAGATTTCCCCAGCAAGTATACTGGAGTAGGTTGCCATTTCTTTCTCCAGGTATGAATGGTGAAGCCATCAGTCCTAAAGGAAATAAAACAGAAGGGCTGTTGCTGAAGCTGAAGTTTCAGTATTCTGGCCACCTGATGTGAAGAGGTGAATTATTGGAAAAGACCCTCATGTTGGGAAATATTGGGGGCAAGAAGAGAAGGGGGTGGCAGAGGATGAGAAGATTAGAAAGCATCACTGACTCAGTGGACATGGATTTGGGCAAACTCTAAGAGGTGCTAGAGGACAGAGGAGGCTGGCATGCTGGTATCCTTGGGGTTGCAAAGAGTCAGACGTGATTTAGCAACTGAACAATAGCAGTAAATGGTCCCTGGGGTACAATGGTTTAACTTACGATTTTTTGACTTTACAGTGGTGCAAAAGTGATACACACTCAGTAAAAAACATACTTCAGATTTTTATCTTTTCCTGAGCTAGCGATATGCCGTCTACACTCTCACCTGATGCTGGGCAGTGGCAGCAGCCACAGGTCCCAGTCAGTCCACAATCATACGGATACAGTGAAACAACCAATACACTTACAACCATCCTGTACCCGTACAACCATTCTGTTTTACACTTTCAGTATGGAATTCAATAAATTACATGATATATTCAATACTTTATTAAAAATAGGCTTTGTGTTAAATTATTTTGCCCAACTGTAGGCTAATGTAAGTGTTCTGAGCACGTTTGAGGTGGGTTCAGCTAAACTATGATGTTTGGTGGATTGTGTGTGTGTGCTCAGGTGCTCAGTCATATTTGACTCTTTGGCACCCCATGAACTGTAGCCTGCTAGGCTCCTCTGTCAGGGGAATTTTCCAGGCAAGAATACTGGCTGTGCTAAGTTGCTTCAGTGGTGTCTGACTCTTTGCAACTCCATGGACTATAACCTGCCAGTCTCCTCTGTCCATGGGATTCTCCAGGCAAGAATACTAGAGCAGGTTGCTATTTCCTACTCCAGGGGATTTTCCCAACCCAGGACTCGAACCCACACCTCCTGCATTGGCAGAAGGATTCTTTACCACTAGCACCACCTGGGATGATCACTCGATGGATTAGGTGTGTTATATGCATTTTCGACTTACAGTATTTTCAACTCATGATGAGTTTATCAGGATATAATTATATCATAAGTCAAGGAAGATCAATATCACATTTTCTTTATCCAATTCATCTACTATATCCATTATATATTATTAGTAGTATTCTTGTTTAAAAATAGTTACAAATTTATATATCTTGTGCTTAATATTAAAGCTATGAATGAAACATTTTAAATTTCTTATTGTAATGTAAAACAAGTTGAGTTGATTTGATAAATGTGGATCTTGATGTTTTCTTGGTAGGTATTTGGCTCTACATAGAAAAGCAATTTCCTCTATTTGATATAGGTCTTCAACGCATATATGTTGGCTGGACCTCAGTGGACGACAGTTCTAAGAATAACAAGAAGGATGAAATCCTCTCTAATATTTGCAGGCCTTAGGCTATTGAAATTCTCCAGTGGGAACTTTATTCTCATTTCAGAAATGAGAACTCTTTAGATCTTCAGTTCAGTTCAGTCTCTCAGTCATGTCTGACTCTGCGCCCCATGGACTGCAGCATGCCAGGCTTCCCTGTCCATCACCAACTGCTGGAGCTTACTCAAACTCATGTCCATCAAGTCGGTGATGTCATCCAACAGGTGGCATGTGATGCCACCTGTCGGAGAAGGTGGTCCCCTTATCCTCCTGCCTTCAATCTTTCCCAGCATCAGGGTCTTTTCCAGTGAGACAGTTCTTCAAATCAGGTGGCCAAAGTATTGGAGCTTCAGCTTCTTTAGATCTTACATAGTCCATTTGTCAATCTTTGGCTTGGTATTTTCAGTTGAGGTTTAAAGAAGACTATAGACCTTCTACATTTCTGCTCTTCATGAAACTGCTAAGCTCTTTCTGACAGGGTTTTGGCCTTGTAACTGCAATGAGAATCTCACATTTCAATTTTGATGTTTGATTGCTGATGATTTTTAAGCCTCATCTCATCCTTTTCCCTTCCGCCCCACAACCCCGTAAGTTGATCAAGCTGTTAAGAAAGGCTGGGTATTCCCTCCTTTGCCATAAACGAAGTTCAAAACACATGAGCCCCACACTCATACCAGCCCAACTCCAATGTACCATGAAAGCCCTAAGCCAGTCTCCTTTGTCAAAAGTTTATTAAAAACATAAATAATACCAATGAATCACTTGAGTGGTAATTAGTAAAGGTTTATTGTGCACACACAAAAAGACAGTTTGCAAACCAAAACATGAAATGAGGCTCAAAGATATATTGCTATAAAGTAGCTTACATAATGCGAAAGCAGGGGGTGTTTATTCTTTACAGTGATTTGTTACAAAATTAGAATTTACTTAATGAACGGGAATTGGTTAGTGGTTATCTTACATCGGTTTTGGGGATTGGCTTAAGTTTCGTTTGTGATTCTCAGAAGGCATAAGTAGAAGTGACCCAAGTCAAGTTAATCTCATTTGTCTTGCAAAATAAGCTAGGTGAAGCTTTGCTTGCATAGCTAAACTGGTTTTGCTCACCCAGAGAATTTTCAAGGCTGACCTCTCTTTATGGTTAATTTTAACACTTTTCATTGCTTTCTCCACTCATTTTCAGACCAGCTCTAGAAGACTGTCCTGCTCTAGCCAGAAAGTCTCATTATGGGAGTAATAAACCTTTCAGATCCTTTTGGTATGTGGGTGACACCATCAGTCTGACATTTGAACCACACTTGTGGTGGAAGTGCATCCTGTTTCTATAGAGTAAATACAGGAGCTGTGCTCGTGCAACAGCTGCAGATGACCATCTCAGGAGAAACCTGCTCACATTCTGTTCTGACATTCGTGCTTGAGTTTTCTTGTTTTTTTTTTTTTCCCCATGTATATTCTTTTTTTAATTTATTTTTTAATTGGTGTATAATTCCTTTACAATGTTCTATAAGTTTCTGTTGTACATGTATCCCCTCCTTCTTGAACCTCCATGCTTGAGTTTTAATATTTGTTTTGAACAAACTTTAAAGGTCATTTGGAGGAAACAAAATTGAATGTGTGTGAGTGTGTGATGTTATTTATGTCACCTTCATTTTTCCATGACATGACACAAGCAGGGGAATCCAAGTCAATACAGAATATTTTAAGAATTTTCCATGTTGTAAATTGGTACAATATTTGGGCAGCAGGATAATTTTGTAAATGCCTATCAAAATTTTAGATGTATAAGTGTTTGACTGAACAATACTATTTCTATAAATTTACTGCAAGAGAAAGCTTAAAATAAATTAATTGATTAAAAAAATTTAAGTATGAAAACTTTTATTGTTACATTGCTGGAAAAAAACTTATAGTTTTATGTAAATCAAAATACATATCCTCACATACTGTTGAAGCCTGGCTTGGAGAATTTTGAGCATTACTTTGCTAGTGTGTGAGATGAGTACAACTGTGCAAGTTTGAGCGTCCTGTGGCATTGCCTTTCTTTGGGATTGGAATGAAAACTAACCTTTTCCAGTCCTGCGGCCACTGCTGAGTTTTCCAAATTTGCTGGCATATTGAGTGTGGCACTTTCACAGCATCATCTTTGAGGATTTGAAATAGCTCAACTGGAATTCCATCACCTCCACTAGCTTTGTTCCTAGTGATACTTCCTAAGGCCCACTTGACTTGGCACTCCAGGGTGTTTGGCTTTAGGTTAGTGATCACACACCATTGTGTGATCTGAGTCATTAAGATCTTTTTTTGTATAGTTCTTCTGGGTATTCTTGCCACCTCTTGTTAATCTCCTCTGCTTCTGTTAGGTCCATACCGTTTCTGTCCTTTATTTGCCCATCTTTGCATGAAATTTCCCTTGGTATCTCTAATTTTCTTGAAGAGATCTCTAGTCTTTCCCATTCTATTGTTTTCCTCTATTTCTTCACATTGATTACTGAGGAAAGCTTTCTTATCTCTCCTTGCTATTCTTTGGAACTCTGTATTCAGATGGGTACATCTTTCCTTTTCTCCTCTGCCTTTAGCTTTTCTCCTTTGCCTTTAGCTGTATGGATCACAACAAACTGTGGAAAATTCTTAAAGAGATGGGAATACCAGACCATCTTACCTGCCTCCTAAGAAATCTGTATGGAGGTCAAGAAGCAACATTTAGAACCTGACATGGAACAACAGACTGGTTCCAAATTGGGAAAGGAGTATGTGAAGACTGTATATTGTCACCCTGCTTTTTTAACTTATATGCAGAGTACATCATGTGAAATGCTGGGCTGGATGAAGCACAAGTTGGAATCAAGATTGCTGGGAGAAATATCAATAACCTCAGATATGCAGATGACACCACCCTTAAGGCAGAAAGCAAAGAAGAACTAAAGAGCCTCTTGATTAAAGTGAAAGAGAGTGAAAATGTTGGCTTAAAACTTGACATTCAAAAAATGAAGGTCATGGCATCCAGTCCCATCACTTCATGGCAAATAGATGGGGAATCAATGGAAACGGTGACAGACTTTATTGTCTTGGACTCCAAAATCACTGCAGATAGTGCATGCAGCCATGAAATTAAAGGAGCTTTTCTTGCTCCTTGCAAGAAAAACTATGACCAACCTAGACAATATATTAAAAATCAGAGACATTACTTTTCTGACAAAGGTCCATCTAGTCAAAACTATGGTTTTTCCAGTAGTCATGTATGGATGTGAGAGTTGGACTATAAAGAAAGCTGAGTGCTTAAGAATTGATGCTTTTGAACTGTGGTATTGGAGAAGACTCTTGAAAGTCCCTTGGATTGCAAGGAGATCCAACCAGTCCATCCTAAAGGAAATCAGTCCTGAATATGCATTAGAAGGACTGATACTGAAGCTGAAGCTCCAATACTTTGGCCACCTGAGGTGAGGAAGTGACTCATTTGAAAAGACTGTGATGCTGGGTAAGATTGAAGGCAGGAGGAGAAGGGGATGACAGAGGATGAGATGGTTGGATGGCATCACTGACTTGATGGACATGAGTTTGAGCAAGCTCTGGGAGTTGGTGACCAACAGGGAAGCCTGGTGTGCTGCAGTCCATGGGGTCACAAAGATTGGACACAACTGAGTGACTGAACTGAATTGAACTGATACATACATTCAATAGAATACTGGGCGATCATAAAATTATTACAAATACATGCTTTCATGGATGTAGAAAGGTGTCCATGGTATATCTTTTGAATTATAAAATGTAATAGATCAGAAAAATCAGAAGATTCCACCTAAGCACATATGTGTGTGGCTTTGTGTGTGTGTGTGTGTGTGTGTGTGTATGTGCTTATGTGTATGTGTTTCTGCATATGTATGTGCACAGAGAGAAGTCTAGAAATAATTTTCCCCAAATATTGATAAGGATCATTTCTATATGGTAAGGTTTTAGAGGGTTTCTTCTTTCTTCTTCATGCTTTTGCATTTTGTTTGATTTTTCTATTACGAACTGCTATAAAATACATACAGACTGTGACTTTTTAGACTGTAGAGACTTTCTAAAGGCCTTTTCTTTCTTTTTTTTTTTTTAACTGATTTCTTTAATTGCCATCTTCCTCAGTGACCATGCCCTGAGCAGGGTTTAGGTTCTTCTGACCTGCAACCTTCCTACAGAAAGCTACTTTCCTCCTTTCCCTTCATACCAGCTGATGAATTCCTTGCATCTCCAAATATCTATTCTGTTTTGACTCTGCAGATTATAAAGTCAGACCCAGTTCCAACTTCTAACCTCACAGTATCACCTGCACAGACTGTGTTTTACACTTTGGTGTTTTCTGTATGCTATATCACGCTGTGAGATCAGGAAACGTTTCCTGTCCGTGCTTACCACATAGCTTTCTGGTTGGTGCCATACGCTGCAGGCCAACGCTCCCCTGTGATTTCCTTCCATTACTTCTGAGCTTCTCCATAATGTCTTCATTTAGATCTGTGAAAGCTTGGAAGTTGGCATATTGCTATTCTAGCACAGAAAGAAGAAAGTAAAAGTGTTAGTCTCTCAATTGTGTTCCAACTCTTTGAGGCCTCATGGACTGTAGCCTGCCGGGCTCCTCTGTCCGTGGGATTTTCCAGGAAGAATACTGGAGTGGGTTGCCATTCCTGTCTCCAGGGGATCTTCCTGACCTAGGGATCAAACCAGGGTCTCCTGTATTGTAGGCAGATTCTTTACTGACTGAGCCACTAAGGAAGCGTGCAAAGAACAGGTAGCTCATCTGTAGGAAGCAGAATGCAAGATTCCACATATCAGGATCTGCTGCTAAGCCCTCAGTTTCCCAGCTTGGGCAAGTCCCCTGCCTGGGCACTTTACAGCACAGTTCCAAGGGGACCACCTCGAGCACTGGAATTGGGGACATTGATAAGCTAGGGAACACATTAGTTAATAAGAAGTTTCATTCCTTTTCCCACAAAATAGGGATATATTACCTACTGAAGATGGGTTTTGCAGATAATAAATGAGATAATGCATGTAACTTACCTGGACATCACATAAGTATTACAGAATTAATATATCCCAAACAAAATTCGTTATCTTTCCTCTCTGTGCCTCCTCTCACCAAAATCTGCTCTCCTTTTTCTTCTTCTTCTTATTTTGGTTCTCACTACTGGCTTATAGCACTGCTATTTTCTCATTTCTGATTTCTGAAGTCAAAAACTGTGGAGTCATTTGAAACTTCTTCTCTCACACCTCCCACAATTAGCCTGTAACTAAGTTCAATCACTTCAGCCTATTATTCATATCCATCCCATCATATCCATATATTTATATCTATACAGCCTATCAATCATATTCATCCCATCTTCTTCACCTTCTCCATTGATATCACCTTTGGTCATGTCCTTTTCTTTTTCCTGATTGGTTTCAATTAACTTCTCACAAATTGCTTCATATTCCTTTCAAACCATTTTCCATCCACTGTCTAAATAGATGATTCAAATAATTTAATCAGGTTCTTCCCTGCTTATAATCATTCAAGGTACTTTATGCAAAACCCTTTATAATCTGGCCTTTCCCTTTATACTGTCATCTCCTTCTGTTTCTAAATATACATATTCTACTTCTCAGCCTTGCACAGACATATTGGGACACCTTAAATCTGAGGTCTTGTTCAAGGCATGAACTGAAGCTATTGCTGTGCTCATTCCCTTGACTGTCTTGACATCTCCTACTCTTCATTCAAGTTCATCTGAGAGGACACCTCCTCCATGAGTCTTTTTATTTTTCACTGCTCCTAGGCAGTTTGTGTTACCTAGTCTATGCTTTTATAATAGTTGAACAGGCCATATGATGGCACCCATTCATTCATTCATAGAGTGAGGTATTCATGCAGCCAATATTCAACAATTCAGTCACCTTGCTAGGTTTGCAAATTCAGATAAGTAAGAAACAATCTCTGTTCTCAAGGAATCCATTGGCCCAGTGAAAACAAGTAAAACATACACAAATAGCATTGTAACACTATGTACTAAGTGCAATGATAAAAATATACATAGGATAATAATATGGGAACACTTATCCCTGTTTGTGGGTGGGGTCCTCCTGGAGAAAGCAGATAAAGTGCTCTCAAAGTCTTACTTGTCTCATTTAGAAAATGATAAAAATAATAAAACCTACCACATTTGAGTGCTGAAAGCTTTAAAGGAAAACATCCATATGCTTGGCACTTAGCAAGCCCTCAATAAATGTTAACTGCTGCTTTAAATATCTTTAGCAAATAAAAGGTAAAATTGATAAACTTTTTTTTTTGAGAGTTTTCCCACAGAATGTTACTCTTTGTTTTCTATTTATTTATTTTTTAATATCCAAGATGTTTTTTAAATTTCCAATACAATATTGTAAAGTAATTTAAAAAAAAGACATTTGATAAACTTTTCTTTTAAAAAATATTTATGTATTTATTTGACTGAGCTGGGTCTTTTTAAAAAAAATTTGGCTGTGCTGGGTCTTACTTATGGCACATGGGACCTTAACTCCCCAACCAGGATTTGAACCCAGGCCCTCTGCATTGGGAGCATAGAGTTTTAGCCACTGAGCCACTAGGGAAGTCCCTGGGCTGAGTCTTAGTTCCAGTGTGAGGATCTCTAGTTGCAGCACGTAGGATCTAGTTCCCTGACCAGGGATCAAACTGGGGCCCTCCTGCACTGGGAATACTGAATCTTAGCCTCTAGACTACCATCCTATTTTTAGCTAATTCTTAAAGAATAATTAAGAGTTACCCTGTGTAGGAGACAAAGAAATAAGAGGTGGGAGGAAGAGCATTCCAGACAGCATAGCAGGAGCCAGGAATATAGATGAGAGACCACAGCATTTTAAGGTTGTTGAGGTGTTAACTTCAAGGCAGAGAAGAGTTGCAACCAGGCTGAAGAGACAAATCAGACAATGGTGGGTCCTCATAAGGCTTCCTAAGGATCTTTAATCACTCCATATGTTATGGGATGCCCCAGAAGTGGACGAGAGTGATGTTAATAGCCAGCCTGATTCTGTTAATGGATAACTAATAAAATGAACATCCTGCAATTAGATGAAAGAGATATGGAAATGTGTGGACTATGAAATAAGGGGCCCAGAAGTTTCAGGAGAAATGTATGTAAGAAAAAGGAAAAAGAACTGGGTCACAGAAGAAAAACAAAGACTAGAAAGGAAGTCTCAAATAATAAAATTGCTTCCATGCAGAGCCAAGTTGCGACCCCAGCAGCAGCAGAAGTAGAGACTCAGTAAAGGCTGATCTGGTATGTATGTGGTGGCCCAGGTAAGAGCTGCCTACAGAAGGCCAGAAGTTTCATTGTTGGCACAGGAAGATGGGCAAGAGTTGGAAATTTTAAGTTTACAGTATTTGCTCAACTCACTTTCCTCCAATAGACCCAGAACACCTTAGGGCTACCTGTCTCATCTCTGTATCCCCAGAGAGAAATATATCTTTATCTTATGATTGACTCACTTGATTTTAACTTCCATTGTAGGTAAAAGGTGAGAAAGTTTCAATGGACCATAGTCTATTGGGAGACTATCTTTAAGTCAGTGTTGATTTCTACATTAGCCTTTAAGTAATCACTTTGGTAGGATAGTTCTGGTATTTTCACCTGATATCAGATGGATTTTAGTGAGAGCAAGTCATCTGAGAAATTTTGGGCTTGCTTATTCATCTAAATAATACTGATTATTTATACTTACCTTAGTAGACCCAGAGAGAGACAAGAGGAAATGATAAACATTAAATCTAAATAAAAGCTAAATAAAAATGTGTAATACTATTAGTATTTTAAATATTGCAAACAGAGATGGCAGAATGCATGTAAAGAGCAGTGAAGCACAATTTCTTTTCTACGTGTTATCAGTCCTATGTTTAACATAAGGTCCCAAATATGTGGAAGATGATGCTACTACTCATGAGACACAGATGCACAGGGCTCACCATTTCACAGACAGTTGCCATCCACCAACAGAAAGATCTCACAGTCTCCCTTGGACAGAGGGTCATGGTAATAAAGCAGATCCATGAGGAGTACTCTTGTATCCAAAGCTGATTTGATTGCAGAAAAGCAGCCCCAATATGTTCATTGTATATTCTGTGTGTGAGATATCTAAGGATTGGTGCCAAAACGCAGCCTCTGTTCACTGGTGCCAAATAGAAATGTGGAGACGTGGGGTTTTGGGTGACATAGAAAAGAACAGCTTCATTGCTTTGGGGCCACAGCAGAATAATGCCCTCAAGACTGTGTGACCCAGCCTGGACAGAGTAGCAAGGAGTCTTCCCGTGTTCAATGAGTAGGGTGTGATCAGCTCATGGCTATTCTTTTGGTTGGTGGTGAGGTGATTGGGAGTCAGCATTATCAACCTTCTGGTTCCAACTGGGCTGGGGTCTCTGTGCTCATGGGCAGCATAAAGTTAACTTCTTTCACCTAGCGGGGATTTCAGTAGCTACAAAACACCTCAAAAGACATGACTCAATACTATCCATAGTCCTTGAGGAAGAACTAAAGATCCTTGACTTTATTTAAGGGCTAAAGTATTATTACATTATCTTGCTTGACTGTTTTCCTTTCTTTCTGTGTTTCTTCAACTCTCTGATTAAATTTATCTTTGACTGAAGTTTTTATACAGTTTTTAACTCTTTTAAAAAGGCAGGCAGAGGACCCTAATGGATTGGAGTTTATTCTGGGAAGGCCTCAAAGGGTCCAGCTCAGTCACAGGATGTACAGACTTGCAAAGAAATCTTAAAATCATTCAATGTTTTTTGCTGTTATTAACAACTTTGATGATACTATTATTATTTTGTTGTTCAGTCGCTAAGTCATGTCCGACTCTTTGAGACCCCATGGACTGCAGCATGTCAGGCTTATCTGACCTTCACCATCTCCTGGAGTTTGCTCAAACTCATGTCCATTGAGTCAGTGATGCCATCCAACGATCTTATCCTCTGTTGCTCCCTTCTCCTTTTGCCCTCGATCTTTCCCAGCATCTGGGTCTTTTCCAGTGAGTCAGCTCTTCCCATCAGGTGGCCAAAATATTGGACCTTCAGGTTTAGCATCAGTCCTTCTAATGAATATTACAACACATACATTAGGAATCTAGGAAAAATGGTACTGATGAACATATTTTCAGGGCAGGAAAAGAGGCACAGATGTAGAGAATGGATTTGTGGATATAGTGGGAGAAAGAGAGGGGGAAAATTGAGAATCAAGATTGCCAGGAGAAATATCAGTAACTTCAGATATGCAGATGACACCACCCTTATGGCAGGAAGTAAAGAGGAACTAAAGAGCCTCTTGATGAAAGTGAAAGAGGAAACTGAAAAAGCTGAATTAAAACTCAGCATTCCAAAAAGAAAGGTCATGGCATCTGGTCCCATCACTTCATAGCGAATAGATGGGGAAACAATGGAAACAGTGACAGGCTTTATTTTCTTTGACTCCAAAATCACTGCATGGTGATTGCAGCCATGAAATTCAAAGATACTTGCTCCTTGGAAGAAAAGCTGTGACCAACCTAGACAGTATATTAAAAATCAGAGACATTACTTTGCCAACAAAGGTTTGTCTAGTCAAAGCTACTGTTTTTCCAGTAGTCATGTATGTATGGATGTGAGAGTTGGGCCATAAAGAAGGCTGAGCACTGAAGGATTTATGCTTTTGAAGAATGGTATTGGAGAAGACTAATAAGATGCCCTCGAACTGCAAGGAGATCAAACCAATCAATTGCCAAATTTTGAGCAACAGAAAGACATGAATCTGACTAAACTTTTAAAAGAGCACTGCAATGAATGTATTGAGAATAGACTGAAAAGGGGCTAAACCAGAAGCAGAGAGATAGTAGGAGGCTATCACAATAATTCAACAATATACCCAAATCTATCCTCCAGCTTGATATCTATGCCCATTAGAGACACTCAAAGGGCAGGTAAAGAAGCAGAGACATTATCACTGAAGGGCCTGGTGAAAGAAATAAGCACAAATCTGGGATGGGTCTTTACCACTAGCATATATAAGTGGACTAGTTTACCTGGTGAGTTACCCCAACTAAAGAAATAACCGCTCCTTGGAGTTACACAGTACAGGTCTTACGCCTAAAGTGAAAATTCAGGATCTCAGGACCAGCGAGGCAGCATTGGGTAGCCTGGCTAGGACTAAGAAAACTAAGCAAGGGGAGCCTATAAAGTGCGGGGAAACACTGATGCTGAGAGCAAGCTTCATTCATCCACAAGGTATTTATGAGTATCTCGTATGTCCTGGGAATTCAACTAGGCAGGAGAGAGAGAGAAACAGAGAAGACATAGACACTGCCTTCAGGAAGTTCACAGTCATGTTGAGGAGATGAAAAAGAAAACAAATAATTGCAAACCAGTGAGCAATATTTACAGGATGAACTAGGTACAGTTATACCCACAGAGGAGTCATTGGTCAAACTTGACCAAAGAAATCAAGGAAGGCTTCATATGGGAGAAGGTATTTAAGTTTGATTTTGAAGGCTATGTTTGTCAGTTAATCAATGGGCTTTCCTTTCACTCACAATAAGTATCAAGGACCCTGCAGGGCTACAGAGTCCTGCATGACCTGTTCTCCTGCACCTCACCACTCTGGTCTCATTTCTTACTCTGCCTCCTGCTCACTCTGCTCCAGCCACACTGGCCTCCTAATCGCTCCTGAATGTGCCAAGCGCGCCTCTGAACCAAAACCTTTGTACTGGTTATTCTCTTTGCTGCTCTTCTTCTTTGTTCACGTGGATAATTCCCTCACCACCTCTTAAGTTTTTGTTCAAATGTCGTCTTGTCAACCCTGTTATGTTCTTTGTAAAACTGCAGCTTCCTGCACACCACCTCTATGAACTCTTGGTTCTCCTTATTCTGCCTTTTCTTTTTCATTTTTACCATTGCATTTATACCTTTCCCATGTACTCTGTAGTTTACTAATTTATTTATTATGTTTTGGGCTTCCCTGGTGGCTCAGAGGTTAAAGCGTCTGCCTGGAATGCAGGAGACCCGGGTTCAATCCCTGGGTCAGGAAGATCCCCTGGAGAAGGAAATGGCAACCCATTCCTGTATTATTGCCTGGAGAATCCCATGGAGGGAGGAGCCTGGTAGGCTACAGTCCATGGGGTCGCAAACTGTTTTTGTCTGAGTAGGGTAAAAATATAAGCTGAAAAAAAAGTCAGCAATCTTTATTTTGTTCACTGATATATCCAGAGTGCCTAGAAGAGTGTCTGTTCCATGGGCATGTCATAAATGTATGTGGAATGAATAAAGGATGAACGAAAGGATTAGCCAGACACCTCTTTTTTTCAGACATCTTTTTTACAGGTGTCTTCCTGAGAACATATAGGACACGGGTTTGCAGAATGCAGTGGTAGAATACACTTTTGATACTCACTATAAGGAATTATGTTCCCAGAAAAAAGCTCAAAAATAAGCCACTCATATTTTATTACCCAAGCTCAGTAGAAACTTAGAAATGTATCATTTGAGCAGTGCTAAAAATAAACATTTTGCAATTTTTCCTGTCATCTATAAAATGCTCTGGATTGGAAAGTATGTTTCATCAAACCGTTCATATATATTCTACACCCACTGCATCGATTTCTTCATCTCTGTTTAACTTTGCAATCCAACTTCTGCTTTTTTAATAACCATTTTAAATAACTATTTTTGCTGTATTTATATTCAGCCTGGTTCTATAATATCTTTTAGCTCCCGAGGGCATCTGCTGAGAACCTCTAGTTTAAGAACAACCTCTCAAAGGTAAGAACTCTACTGTTTACACCTTAAAAGCTACTCTGAAGTGCATTTTAACATTTTAACAATGGCAAAACAGATATATTCAGATTAAATATATCATCCTCATCAGTTCAGTTCAGTCGCTCAGTCATATCCAACTCTTTGTGACCCCATGAATCGCAGCACGCCAGGCCTCCCTGTCCATCACCAACTCCTGGAGTTCACCCAAACTCATGTCCATTGAGTCAGTGATGCCATCCAACCATCTCATCCTCTGTCATCCCCTTCTCCTCCTACCCTCAATCTTTCCCAGCATCAGGGTCTTTCCAAATGAGTCAGCTCTTTGCATTAGGTGGCCAAAGTATTGGAGTTTCAGTTTCAACATCAGTCCTTCCAATGAACACCCAGGACTGATCTCCTTTAGGCTGGACTGGTTGGATCTCCTTGTAGTCCAAGGGACTCTCAAGAGTCTTCTCCAAAACCACAGTTCAAAAGCATCAATTCTTCAGCACTCAGCTTTCTTTATAGTCCAACTCTCACATCCATACATGACTACTGGACAAACTATAGCCTTGACTAGATGGACCTTTGTTGGCAAAGTAATGTCTCTGCTTTTTAATATGCTGTCTAGGTTGGTCATAACTTTCCTTCCAAGGAGTAAGCGTCTTTTAATTTCATGGCTGCAATCACCATCTGCAGTGATTTTGGAGCCCCCCCCCACCCTGAAAAATAAAGTCAGCCACTGTTTTCACTGTTTCCCAGTCTATTTGCTTTGAAGTGATGGGATCGGATGCCATGATCTTAGTTTTCTGAATGTTGAGCTTTAAGCCAAATTTTTCACTGTCCTCTTTCATCAAGAGGCTCTTTAGCTCTTCTTCATAAGAGAGTGAAAAACATTTTTTGTAACTGTGTGTGTTGACAATGTTAACTAGACATTGGTGGTGATCATTTCTCAATGATATACAAACATTGAATCATTGCATTGTACATCTGAAACTAATGTAATATGTCAATTATACCTAAAAAACAACCTCCCATTCAGTCCCATTACTGCTTGGTAACTTCTGAGACTGTAAATCACTGCACATGGAAAATGTCAGGCAGAAGTCACAAGTGGATTCTGAAATGTTAGTCCATTCAATAATCTTGTTAATAACTCCAGTTAAAAGACACTTACTCCTTGGAAGGAAAGTTATGACCAACCTAGATAGCATATGGAAAAGCAGAGACATTACTTTGCCAACAAAAGTCCGTCTAGTCAAGGCTATAGTTTTTCCTGTGGTTATGTATGGATTTAAGAGTTGGACTGTGAAGAAGGCTGAGCACCGAAGAATTGATGCTTTTGAACTGTGGTGTTGGAGAAGACTCTTGAGAGTCCCTTGGACTGCAAGGAGATCCAACCAGTCCATTCTGAAGGAGATCAGCCCTGGGATTTCTTTGGAAGGAATGATGCTAAAGCTGAAACTCCAGTACTTTGGCCACCTCATGCGAAGAGTTGACTCATTGGAAAAGACTCTGATCCTGGTAGGGATTGGGGGCAGGAGGAGAAGGGGATGACAGAGGATGAGATGGTTGCATGGCATCACTGACTGGATGGACGTGAGTCTGAGTGAACTCCGGGAGTTGGTGATGGACAGGGAGGCCTGGCGTGCTGCGGTTCATGGGGTTGCAAAGAGTAGGACATGACTGAACGACTGAACTGAACTGAACTGAATGATATTCCAGTTAATAATCTTATTCTATAAAACTCATGCAAACATCTACTGGTGTCCCAGCCCTTCCTGACTTAGTCTTAGTCAGTTTGGACTTCCATAATGAAATACCATAAACTGAATGGCTTATAAAAACAGAAATTTATTCCTGCCAGTTATGGAGGCTAGAAGTCTGAGATCAGTGTGCAGCATGGTCAAGATCTGATGAGAGTCCTCTTCTGGGTTGTAGACTGCAGCGTCTAGGTGTATCCTCACATTATAGAGAGCAGAACATAGGAAGCTGGCTCTTGTGACTCTTGTAAAGGCACTAATCTCATGCGTGAGGGCTCTATCCTTATGACAGGATTTAATCCTAATTACTTTTAAATGCCTGCCTCGTAATGCCGTCATACCAGGGATTAGAGTTTCAACATAAGAATCTGGGAGTAGGACTCAAACATTCAGTCCATCTGAACACTCATTCACTCTCTGTATACCAAAGCAAAGTGAGTGGTGAATATTTAGCGGACAAGCCCACAGAAACTTCTTGAGTATCTATTATTGTCAGCTATAAGAAATATTTTCTTCCCTGACAATTCATGTGAGCAGAGATATAAAAAGCAACATAGAATGACTATCAGTGGAATAATATCAGCATGAGTCCTACAAAAGATTAAAGAGAGGAGAACGTGGCAGGATGGCATCATCAAAGACCACAGCAACTTTTGTGGTGGAGAAGAACCTGGAGCTGAGACTTTAGAAAGTGCTTCAACTTTTGTGCTACACAGAAGGTTCTGAAGATCACACAGATTACAAAGTACTCTCATCCACAGACCTGTGAGATAGGTTTCATTACCATAAAGACCAGTGGCTTCTACCTTGGCTACCTGACCCATGGGTTGAAAAGCTGGAATGAATTAGACTTTGTCCCAAGTGTAAGGAATAAAAGAAGATAAGTGCCTGTTAAATCAACAGACTGTCAAGTTTTCTTCATCTGAGTGCCACTCACCTGGGTGTTTTCACTTTGTGAAATTTAGCTATATACCCACAACTTGGATGCATTTCTATATATGTTATATTTTAATCTATAATTTCACTTCAAAATACTTCTTCATTTAATTTAAATACTAAAAAATCATCTTAACATCTCTGGAAAACTTAAGAGGGTTGGTCATTCACAAATTGGGATAAATTGGTTTATCATTAGTGTTACCAGTGCCCAGTGTAAGCTACCTGTGTTGTTCAGTTTCCCAGTCATGTCTGACTCTTTGCAACTCCATGGACTGCAGCACACCAGGCCTTCCTGTCCCTCACCATCTCCCAGAGTTTGCTCAAGTTCATGTCCATTGCATCAATGATGTCATCCAGCCATCTCATCCTCTGATGCCCTCTTTTTTTCTACCCTTGATCTTTCCCAGCATCAAGGACTTTTCCAATGAGTTGGCTCTTCACATCAATTGACCAAAATACTGGAGCTTCAGCTTCAGCATCAGTCTTTCCAACGAGTATTCAGGGTTGATTTTCTTTAAGATTGGCTGGTTTGAGCTCCTTGCTGCCCAAGGGACTCAGGAGTCTTCTCTGGAACCACAGCTCAAAGGCATCAATTCCTTGGCACTCTACATTCTTTATGGTCCAGCTCTCACAACTGTACATGACCATGAGGAAGCCCAAAGCCTTGACTATACAGACCTTTGTTGGCAGACTGATGTCTCTGCTTTTCAACACTGTCTAGATTTGTCATAGCTTTTCAGCCAAGAAGCAAACATCCTCTGATTTCATGACTGTAGTTACCATCCTCATTGATTTTCGAGTTTAAGAAGAGGAAGTGTCACTCCTTCCACATTTTCCCCTCCTAATTACCATGAAGTAATGGGCCCAGATGCCATGATCTTAGTTTTTTGAATGTTGAGTTTTAAGCCAGCTTTTTCTCTCTCCTCCTTCACCCTCATCAAGAGATTCTTTAGTTTCTCTTCACTTTCTGCTAGTAGAGTGGTATCATCCTCATGTCTGAGGCTGTTGATCTTTCTACTGCCTATCTTGATTCCAACTTGTGACTCATCCAGCCTAGCATTTCTCATGATGTGCTCAGCGTATAAGTTAAATAAACAGGGAAACAATAGACAATCCTGTCGTTTCCCTTCTCAATCCTAAACCAATCAGTTGTTCCATACAGGGTTCTAACTGTTGCTTCTTGACCTGCATACAGATTTCTCAAGAGACAGGTAAGATGGTCTGGTATTCCCATCTCTTTAAGAGCTTTCCATAGTTTGTCATGATCCACAAAGCCAAAGGCTTTAGCATACTCAGTGAAACAGAGGTAGATGTTTTTCTGGGATTCCCTTATTTTCTCTATGATCCAGCAAATGTTTGTAATTTGATTTCTGGTTCTTCTGCCTTTTCTCAATCCAGCTTGGACATCTGGAAGTTCTTGGTACACATGATACAGAAGCCTAGCATGCAAGATTTTAAGTATGACCTTACTAGAGATGAGAGCAATTGTCAAATGGTTAGAACATTCTTTAGTACTGCCCTTCTTGGGATTTGGGATAAGTGAAAAGCAAGGGAGAAAGGGAAAGTTATACCCAACTAAATGCAGAGTTCTAAAGCAGAGCAAGGAGAGACAAGAAGGTCTTCTTCAGTGAACAATACATAAAAACAAAGGAAAACATTAGAAGGGGGAAGAATAGAGATCTCTTCAGGAAAACTGGAAATATCAAGGGAACATTTCACCCAAAGATGGGCACAATAAAGGACAGAAGTGGCAGAGACCTAGCAGAAGCAAAGCTAGCTGTATGACCTTGGACAAATTACTTAGCTTCTTAATGACCACAGTTTCCTCTTCTGTAAAATTAAGACAGTAATAGTATATGCACCTCAGGGGTGGATCTGAAGATTAAACTAATTAATGTATGTAAGGTGTGTAGAGCAATGCCTGACACATGTATTTTACTTTTTATTTATTTATTTTAATTGGAGGATAATTACTTTACAACATTGTAGTGGTTTTTGCCATACATTGACATGAATCAGCCATGGGTGTACATGTGTTCTGCATCCTGAATCCCCCTCCCATCTCCCTCCCCATCCCATCCCTCTGGGTCATCCCAGTGTACCAGCCCTGAGCATCCTGTCTCATGCATGGAACCTGGACTGGTGATCTGTTTCACATATGACAATATACATGTTTCAGTGCTCTTCTTTCAAATCATCCCACCCTTTGTGTCTCCCACAGAGTCCAAAAGATTGTTCTATACATCTGTGCTGTCTCACGTACAGGGTTATCATTACCATCTTTCTAAAAATTCCATACATATGCGTTAGTATACTGTATTGGTGTTTTTCTTTCTGACTTACTTCACTCTGAGTAATAGGCTCCAGTTTTATCCACCTCATTAGAACTGATTCAAATGTATTCTTTTTAATGGCTGAGTAATATTCCATTGTGTATATGTACCACAGCTTTCTTATCCATTCATCTACTGATGGACATCTATGTTGCTTCCAAGTCCCGGCTATTATAAACAGTGCTGCGATGAACATTGGGGTACACATGTCTCTTTCAATTCTGGTTTCCTCTGTGTTTATGCCTAGCAGTGGGATTGCTGGGTCATTTGGAAGTTTTATTTCCAGTTTTTTAAGGAATCTCCACACTGTTCTCCATAGTGGCTGTACTACTTGGCATTCCTATCAACAGTGTAAGAGGGTTCCCTTTTTTCTGCACCCTCTCCAGCATTTTTTGCTTGTAGACTTTGGGATAGCAGCTATTCTGACTGGCTTGAGATGGTACTTCATTGTGGTTTTGGTTTGCATTTCTCTGATAATGAGTGATGTTGGGCATCTTTTCATGTGTTTGTTAGTCATCTGTATGTCTTCTTTGGAGAAATGTCTGTTTAGTTTTTTAGCCAATTTTTTGATTGGGTTGTTTATTTTTCTGGAATTGAGCTGCAGGAGTTGCTTGTATATTTTTGAGATTAATTCTTAGTCCGTTGCTTCATTTGCTATTATTTTTTCCCATTCTGAAGGCTGTCTTTTCACCTTGCTTATAGTTTCCTTCATTGTGCAAAAGATTTTAAGTTTAATTAGGTCCCATTTGTTTATTTTTGCTTTTATTTCCATTACTCTGGGGGGTGGGTCATAAAGGATCCTGCTGTGATTTATGTCAGAGAGTGTTTTGCCTATGTTTTCCTCTAGGAGTTTTATAGTTTATGGTCTTATGTTTAGATCTTTAATCCATTTTGAGTTTATTTTTGTGTATGGTGTTAGAAAGTGTTCTAGTCTCATTCTTTTACAAGTGGTTGACCAGTTTTCCCAGCACTACTTGTTAAAGAGAGTATCTTTTCTCCATTGTATATTCTTGCCTCCTTTGTCAAAGATAAGGTGTCCATAGGTGCGCGGATTTATCTCTGGGCTTTCTATTTTGTTCCGTTGATCTATATTTCTGACTTTATGGCAGTACCATACTGTCTTGATGACTGTAGCTTTGTAGTATAGCCTGAAGTCAGGGAGGTTGATTCCTCCATTTCCATTCTTCTTTCTCAATATTGCTGTGGCTCTTGGAGGTTTTTTGTATTTCTATACAAATTGTGAAATTATTTGTTCTAGTTCTGTGAAGAATATCATTGGTAGCTTGATAGGGATTGCATTGAATCTATAGATTGCTTTGGATAGTATACTCATTTTCACTATATTCTTCTGATCCATGAACATGGTATATTTCTCCATCTATTTATGTCCTCTTTGATTTCTTTCATCAGTATTTTATAGTTTTCTATATATAGGTCTTTTGTTTCTTTAGGTAGATATATTCCTAAGTATTTTATTCTTTTCGTTGCAATGGTGAATGGAATTGTTTCCTTAATTTCTCTTTCTTTTTTTCTCAGTGCATAGAAATGAAAGGGATTTCTGTGGGTTAATTTTATATCCTGAAACTTTACTATATTCATTGATTAACTTTAGTGATTTTCTGGTGGAGTCTTTAGGGTTTTCTATGTAGAGGATCATGTCATCTGCAAACAGTGAGAGTTTTACTTCTTCTTTTCCAATCTGGATTCCTTTTATTTCTTTCTTCTCTGATAGCTGTGGCTGAAACTTCCAAAACTATGTTGAATAGTTGTGGTGAAAGTGGGCACCCTTGTCTTGTTTCTGACTTTATGGGAAATGCTTTCAATTTTTCACCATTGAGGATGATGTTTGCTGTGGGTTTGTCATATACAGCTTTTCTTATGTTGAGGTATGTTCCTTCTATTCCTGCTTTCTGGAGGGTTTTTATCATAAATGGATGTTGAATTTTGTCAAAGGCTTTCTCTGCATCTATTCAGATAATCATACGGTTTTTATCTTTCAATTTGTTAATGTGGTGTATTACATTGATTGATTTGTGGATATTGAAGAATCCTTGCATCCCTGGGATAAAGCCCACTTAGTCATGATGTATGATCTTTTTAATATGTTGTTGGATTCTGTTTGCTAGAATTTTGTTAAGGATTTTTGCACGTATGTTCATCAGTGACATTGGCCTGTAGTTTTCTTTTTTTGTGGCATTGTTGTCAGGTTTTGGTATTAGGGTGATGGTGGCCTCATAGAATGAGTTTGGAAGTTTACCTTCCTCTGCAATTTTCTGGAAGAGTTTGAGTAGAATAGGTGTTAGCTCTTCTCTGAATTTTTGGTAGAATTCAGCTGTGAAGCCGTCTGGTCCTGGGCTTTTGTTTGTTGGAAGATTTCTGATTACAGTTTCCATTTCTGTGCTTGTGATGGGTCTGTTAAGATTTTCTATTTCTTTCAGGTTCAGTTTTGGAAAGTTGTACTTTTCTAAGGATTTGTCCATTTCTTCCACGTTGTCCATTTTATTTGCATATGGTTCCTGATAGTAGTCTCTTATGATCCTTTGTATTTCTGTGTTGTCTGTTGTGATCTCTGCATTTTCATTTCTAATTTTGTTGATTTGATTCTTCTCCCTTTGTTTCTTGATGAGTCTGGCTAATGGTTTGTCAATTCTATTTATCTTCTCAAAGAACCAGCTTTTAGCTTTGTTGAGTTTTGCTATGGTCTCTTTTGTTTCTTTTGCATTTATTTCCTCCCTTATTTTTAAGATTTCTTTCCTTCTACTAACCCTGGGGTTCTTCATTTCTTCCTTTTCTAGTTGCTGTAGGTGTAGAGTTAGGTTTTTTATTTGACTTTTTCCTTGTTTCTTGAGGTAAGCCTGTATTGCTATGAATCTTCCCTTTAGCACTGCTTTTACAGTGTCCCGTAGGGTTTGTGTTGTTGTGTTTTCATTTTCATTTGTTTCTATGCATATTTTGGTTTCTTTTTTGATTTCTTCTGTGATTTGTTGTTTATTCAGCAGCGTGTTTTTCAGCCTCCATGTGTTCGAATTTTTAATAGTTTTTCTGCTGTAATTGACATCTAATCTTACTGCATTGTGGTCAGAAAATATGCTTGGAATGATTTCAGTTTTTTTGAATTTACCAAGGCTGGATTTCTGGCCCAGGATGTGATCTATCCTGGAGGAGGTTCCATGTGCACTTGAGAAAAAGGTGAAATTCATTGTTTTGGGGTGAAATGTCCTATAGATATAAATTAGGTCTAACTGGTCTGTTGTATTGTTTAAAGTTTGTGTTTCCTTGTTAATTTTCTGTTTAGTTGATCTATCCATAGCTGTGAGTGGGGTATTAAAGTCTCCCACTATTATTGTGTTATTGTTAATTTCCCCTTTCATACTTATTAGCATTTGTATTACATACTGCAGTGCTCCTATGTTGGGTGCATATATAACTTATATCTTCTTCTTGGATTGATCCTTTGATAATTGTGTAGTGTCCTTCTTTGTCTCTTTTCACAGCCTTTGTTTTAAAGTCTATTTTGTCTGATATGAGTATTGCTAGTCCTGCTTTCTTTTGGTCTCCATTTGCATGGAATATCTTTTTCCAGACCTTCACTTTCAGTCTGTATGTGTCCCTTGTTTCGAGGTGGGTCTCTTGTAGACAACATATATAGGGGTCTTGTTTTTTTATCCATTCAGCCAGTCTTTGTCTTTTGGTTGGGGCATTCAACCCATTTGCACTTAAGGTAATTATGCACTTAAGGTAATTATTGATAAGTATGATCCCATTGCCATTTACTTTATCACTTTGGGTTTGAGTTTATACACCCTTTCTGTGTTTCCTGTCTAGAGAAGGTCCTTTAGCATTTGTTGAAGAGCTGGTTTGCTGGTGCTGAATTCTCTCAGCTTTTGCTTGTCTGTAAAGCCTTTGATTTCTCCTTCATATTTGAATGAGATCCTTGCTGGGTACAGTAATCTGGTTTTCAGGTTTTCTCTTTCATCACTTTAAATATGTCCTGCCATTCCCTTCTGGCCTGAAGAGTTTCTATTGAAAGATCAGTGGTTATCCTTATGGGAATCCCCTTGTGTGTTATTTGTCGTTTTTACCCTGCTGCTTTTAATATGGTTCTTTGTGTTTGACCTTTGTTAATTTGATTAATATGTATCTTGGGGTGTTTGCCTTGGGTTTATCCTGTTTGGGACTCTCTGGGTTTCTTGGACTTGGGTGACTATTTCCTTCCCCATTTTAGGGAAGTTTTCAACTATTATCTCCTCAAGTATTTTCTCTCTTTTTTTTTTTTTTTGTCTTCTTCTGGGACCCCTATGATTTGAATGTTGGGGTGTTTAACATTGTCCCAGAGGTCTCTGAGGTTCTCCTCGTTTCTTTTAAATCTTTTTTCTTTTTTCCTCTCTGCTTCATTTCTTTCTTTCTTTTTTTAAAAATTTTTTTAATTTTAATTTTTATTTTTTTTTGATTCATTTATTTCTACCATTCTATTTTCTATCTCACTTTTCCTATCTTCTGCCTCTGTTATTCTCCTGTTGGTTCCCTCCAGAGTGTTTTTTATCTCATTTATTGCATTATTTATTATTTATTGACTTTTTTATTTCTTCTAGGTCCTTGTTAAACCTTTCTTTCATCTTCTCAATCCTTGTCTCCAGGCTATTTATCTGTAACTCCAATTTGTTTTCAAGATTTTGTATCATTTTCACTATCATTATTTGGAATTCTTTATCAGGTGGATTCCCTATTTCTTCCTTGTTTAGTTTGGTGGGCATTTATCCTGTTCCTTTGCCTGCTGGGTATTTCTCTGCCTTTTCATCTTGTTTAGATTGCTGTGTTTGGGGTGGCCTTTCTGTATTCTGGCAGTTTGTGGTTCCTCTTTATTGTGGAGGTTGCTTGCTGTGAGTGGGGTTGGACAAGTGGCTTGTCAAGGTTTCCTGGTTGGGGAAGCTTGCGTCAGTGTTCTGGTGGGTGTAGCTGGATTTCTTCTCTCTGGAGTGCAATGAAGTGTCCAGTAATGAGTTTTGAGATGTCTATGGGTTCGGTGTGAATTTGGGCAGCCCGTATATTGAAGCTCAGGGCTATGTTCCTGTGTTGCTGGAGAATTTGTATGACATGTCTTGCTCTGGAACTTGTTGGCTCTTTGATGGTGCTTGATTTCAGTGTAGGTGGAGGCTTTTGGATGAGCTTCTATCAATTAACGTTCCCTGGTGTCAGGAGTTTTCTGGTGTTTTCAGGTTTGGACTTAAGCCTCCTGCCTCTGGTTTTCAGTCTTATTCTTACAGTAGCCTCAAGACTTCTCCATCCATACTGCACTGATGATAAAACATCTAGGTTAATGGTGAAAAGATTCTCCACAGTGAGGGACACCCTGAGAGCTTCACAGAGTTACATGGAGAAGAGAAGTGGGAGGAGGGAGATAGATGTAACCAGGAGAAGAGGGGGAATCAAAAGGGGAGAAAGCAGTCTAGCCACTAATCAATTCCCTATGCACTCTCCACAGTCTGGAGCCCTCAGAAAGCTTCAAGAGTTACATAGAGAAGAGAAGAGGGAGGAAGGAGATAGAGGTGATCAGGAGGAGAAAAGAGGGAATCAAAAGGAGAGAGACAGATCTAGCCAGTAACCAGTTGCTAAGTGTTCTCCACAGCCTGGAACACACAAAGAGATTCACAGAGTTTTGTAGAGAAGAGAAGGGGGTGGGAGGAGATAGAGGTGACCTGGGGGAGAAAAAGGAGAGTCAAAAAGGGGAGAGAGTAGTTAGGCAGTAATCACACTCCTATGTAAAAATGGGTACTGAAGATTGGATTCTTAAAGGTATAAAATTGATTTAAAAAATACCAAAAAGTAAGGATTAAAAATCTAGAGTAGAGGTTAGACTCTCAAAAATACAATATTAAAAAAATCACAAAAATTAAAAAATATATATATGAAGTTTTCTTTAAAATAGGGGGCTTTTTTGCAAGATAATCAGTTCAGTTCAGTCACTCAGTCATGTCCAACTCTTTGCGACTCCATGAATCGCAGCATGCCAGGCCTCCCTGTCCATCACCAGTCCTGGAGTTTACCCAAACTCATGTCCATTGAGTCGATGATGCCATCCAGCCATCTCATCCTCTGTCGTCCCCTTCTCTTCCTGCCCTCAATCCCTCCCAGCATCAGGGTCTTTTCCAATGAGTTAACACTTCGCATGAGGTGGCCTAAATATTGAAATTTCAGCTTCAGCATCAGTCCTTCCAATGAACACCCAGGACTGATCTCCTTTAGGATGGACTGGTTGGATCTCCTTGCAGTCCAAGGGACTCTCAAGAGTCTTCTCCAACACCACAGTTCAAAAGCATCAATTCTTTGGTGTTTGACGCTCAGCTTTCTTCACAGTCCAACTCTCACATCCATACATGACCACTGGAAAAACCATAGCATTGACTAGACGGACCTTTGTTGGCAAAGTAATGTTTCTGTAGGTTATAAATATATATATATATATATATTTTTTTTTTTAAAGTTTAAAAAACGATAATAGTAAAAATATGTCTAGGACTTTCTCTGGAGCTGTTGTGGCCAGTGTGGGGTCAGTTCAGTTTCAGATAGTTCCTTGTTCCAGCTTATACTTCTCAAGATCTATAGGCCCCTTTCAACGTAGCCAGTGCTAACTACAGGGTTTTAATCTATTGCACCTGTCACTTCCAAAGCGGTTCCCTCTGTTTATTTGGCTTCTTCTGTTTGCAGGTCTCTTCAGTGTCTAATTTCCGCCCTGACACAAGGGGGCGGAGGTGGTCTCTTGTTTAGGTTCACTTGTTCAGTCGTGCTGTGGGGAGGGAGGAACACTGCAAACAAATATCACTGGCGTGTGTGGTGAGTGCTCGCAGTGTCTGGGCCACACTGGGTTTGCCCCCGCTTACGGCGTTCGTGCTTTCCCAGTCTACACTGCTCAGGCTCTGGGTTGCTCTGGAGAGGAACTGTCTAAAGTGGGCCCTAGGTTGCGTGTACTTCCCAGGTCTAAGCCACTTAGGTTCAGGTTCTCGGGTACTCCACAAAGGCACAGACTCGGTTGGGCCTGTGTTTTGTGCCCTTCCCAGGTCTGAGCAGCTCAGGTGACTAGGTGCTTCATGAGTGCACTTTCCCCAGGTAGGGGGTGCATCTTATCGCCGCCTCCATCCCAGCCACTCTCAGGCGTGCTGTGTGTCTCTTCTGGGGAGCTGATCTCTGACTGCGACCCTCGGTGGATGTCAACCATCCAGAGTCCCAGGAAGTCTTGGTTAGCAACTGGGAGGCTGCATGAAGTTTGGTAGAGCATGCCGTCTCTGGGGCCGAGACTGTCCCTTTCTGGCTCTGGCTGCCACCCGCCTGCCTCCCTGCCTCTAGCGGGGGATGGGCCGGTCCAAAGATGGCTAGCTCTTCTCTGGTATTCGCTCAACCCTTTGTTCTGTGAGCCGCCTGCAGTTAGGTTTAAGAGCCTTAGGTTAGGGCTTTTTATGGGATAGTTTTCTCTCTCTCTCTCTCTCTCTCTCTCTCTCTCTGGCTCTCCCACAGTTTCGGTTGCTATCTCACGTTAGTTCCCTCAGATTGCCCTCAGGGTGTTCAGGGCCGGTCCTTACCCTAAGCAATGCAGCCTGTGCCTCCCTGTTCAGCCCCCACTTGCTGGTGGTGGATGAAAGTCTCTGGGCTACTTCTCTGGGAGTTGCCATTAGGCCCGAAATCTGTGGGTTATTTATTTTTCCTCTCGGTTATGTCGCCCTCTGAGATTCCAAAACTCCCCATAGACCCTCCGGTGAGGGGATTCCCTGGTGTTTGGAAACTTCTCCCGTTCCTGGGATGAGTCTCCATCCCTAACTCTTTTGTCTCTCTTTTTATCTTTTATATTTTGTCCTACCTCCTTTTGAAGACAATGGGCTGCCTTTCTGGGTGCCTGATGTCCTCTGCCAGCGTTCAGAAGTTGTTTTTGTGGAATTTGCTTGGCGTTCAAATGTTCTTTTGATGAACTTGTGGGACAGAAAGTGGTCGCCCCGTCCTATTCCTCCGCCATCTTAGGACCGCCCCCATAAGTATTTTAAAGAAAGAAAAATAAAAAGCAGATGTTCTTGGCTTACTTCACTCTTGCGGTCACAAAATATCTAAATCAGAGTTTACAGTCAGGTTCCATGGAAACTTCACATGTGAGTTCAGTGAGAAATTGTAAATGAAAACTTACCATTTTTATATGTTATGTGCTGCTCAGTGCTAGTGCTTACAGTGGGGGATGGTGACCCAACAGCCCTGCTAGCAATTTCATTCAGAGGTCTTTAGCCCCACTGTGTGACACACAGTAGGACCATGTTCGTTAAGTTAGCGCATTCTCAGTTTTCAATGTGACAATTGCTGAGCACTGTACTGCATGGATAGGGTGATTATAGGCTGATGATATCGGCCTCTTTTTTCCATTTGTCTCCCCAAACCTCCTCTTGTAAGCCACCAAGCCACCAGCTGCCTTAAAAGTGGTGAGTAAACTTAACTAGTGTAATGGAAAATTCCAGGGAAATTTTTATTCTAAAGAAGGAAATTTGGTGTGCCACAACTCAGCTGTTCATGTAGCTTTGCTATTATTGTAAACATTGCAGAACATGGATTATTTGTTGTATGTAAATTTTAAATTGTATTGTAAAGTCTTCACGTTCCTTGCAATCTTCTCATTTGGTTATGTTTTTATACCTTTCCATTTTATATTAATAATTATATTTTACATGACCAATGATCACCTGTGATGATTTTCAAAGATGAGTCATAAGATGAAAGAGAAAAAGTTTAGACCTAGGCTGTGAAAAGTTCTGTTGAGGTTAATGATGAAATGACAGTCATTTGAAGAATTTCACTGCACTGATAAAATAAAAGACATAAAAGAAGTCCATTTATACAGTGAAGGCTGATTATCAATGGCTTTTACATGGGCTGGTATTTGAAGTTGTCCTAGTCCATTTTGGTAGGCTCACGATGACTCCTATAGCCAAGTCCATTTCTGTTCCCCAGAACCTGTGAATGTTACTTTGTTTGGAAGAAATGGTCTTTGCAGATGTGGCGAATGGTTTTAAGATGAGGATATTATCTCGTATTGTATGGTGATGCAGTCACATGTTCTTATAAGAGGGAGATGAGAAGGGCAGTTGACCTAGAGAAGAAGGTGATGTAAAGACAGAGCAGAGTTAACATTCACAGTTTCCAGGGATATCTTTGGGGGGCATTGTTTAGTCTACTGCATGTAATATGAGACGCTGAGAATGTTCCACTCTCAAAAGTACAATAAATCAACACAGCAATGACAAGTCACATGATACTGAAGAGGCTTTGTATAAAAAACTGAAGAAGCAGAATTTCTTTACCCAGGTTGATGAGTTAACAGACCTCAGAAGTAAATATTCTGTAGCATTTGTAAGATTTTTTAATGATGATAATATTAAAAAAAACCTTTTCTGTGGCAAAGGGTAGAGCAAAGCAAGAAAAACACAGGAAATGTTGAGTGTCTTTGTTTCTAGAAAAGATGGTTATCCTGGGTGCAAGTATAAATAACAATGTTCCATTAATGGCTGGTTCCATGAGAGGTTTCACCATGAGTTATTAAAAAAAAAAATCCTGATATTATCACAGCAGGCTGACTTCTTCAAAGAGAGGTGCTATTGAAAAACTCTGGGAAATGATTTAAAAAACTTATGGTGATGCTACAAAAAATGCTTAACTTTATTAAACAGAGACCTATTCATTCAAAAATGTTTAAAAGTCTATGAAAAAAAAACTGGACAAAGAACACAAGTGTCCTGCTACCCACAGATATCTGGTGACTGGCAAAGGAAGACTTCTTAACAGGGGTTTGAACTGAAAGGTGAATTGCAGGACTGCTTTCAAGAAACTAGAAGGCCAGATTTTGCTGGGTACTTTGAAGATGAAGAATAGCTACAGAAACCAGCATTCTAGGCAGACATTTTTGATCCCATGAACAAGCTGAATAAGTCTCTGTAAGCCCCTGAAGAAAATGTCTGAACTTAAGTGACAAGATTTGTATTTATAAATACAAATTTGTAAATACAAGATCTTGTATTTAAAAGGAAACTTGAGTCTTTGAAAAAATCACATTGTAAAGTGAAATTTCAAACATGTTTCACCGCTGCTTTGGATTAGAAGAAACCAGCAAGTTTTGAGTCTTACTAAAAATGACCTGGAAATAACAGAGAACAAAACTGAACAGTTTTTTTTTTTTTTTTTTTTCCTGCTTCCAATCCAAATGGATGACTGGGTGAGGAAACTTTTTTTTTTTTCCCCCCTGAATGTTCTGTGCTTGGCTATGATAGAAGAGAAAGAAATTCGTGATCTACAATTTGATCACACACCAAAGATGAGATGTACTGTCTTGCCCCTAGACAAGTTTTGGATTTTGGCAAAATAAGGGTATCCTGCCATTCATAGAAAAACAATGATGGAATTCCCTGGTAGTCCAGTGGCGGAGACTTCAAGCTCCTGATGCAGGGAGCCTGGGTTTGATCCCTGGTCAGGGAACTAGATATCACATGCCACAATTAAGTGTTCACAAGCTGCAACCAAAGATCCCACATGCTGCAACTAAGACCCGGCACAGCCAAATTTTAAAAGGAAAGAAAGGGGCGATCCTAAGATGGCAGAGGAATAGGATGGGGAGACCACTTTCTCCCCCACAAATTCATCAAAAGAACATTTGAACGCCAAGCAAATTCCACGAAACAACTTCTAAATGCTGGCGGAGGACATCAGGCACCCAGAAAGGCAGCCCATTGTCTTCGAAAGGAGGTAGGACAAAATATAAAATATAAAAAGAGAGACAAAAGAGGTAGGGATGGAGATCCGTCCCGGGAAGGGAGTCTTAAAAAAGAGAGAAGTTTCCAAACACCAGGAAACACTCTCTCTGGCAGGTCTGTGGCAAGCCTTGGAATCTCAGAGGGCAAAAAAACCAGGAGGAAAAATAAATAAATAATTAAAACCCACAGATTATGTGCCTAACAGCAACTCCCAGCGGAGCAGCAGCCCAGATGCTTGCATCCCCCACTAGCAAGTGGGGGCTGGACAGGGATGCGCGGGCTGCACTGCTTAGGGTAAGGACTGGGCCTGAATGCCCTGAGGGCAATCTGAGGGACCTAGCTTGTGATAGCAACCCAGACTGTGGGATAGCTATCCCTCAAAAAGCCCTAACCTAAGACACCACCCACTCCAGTGTTCTTGCCTAGAGAATCCCGGGGTGGGGAAGCCTAGTGGGCTGCCATCTCTGGGGTTGCACAGAATCGGACACGACTGAAGTGACTCTGCAGCAGTAGCAGCAGCAAGACATCACCAGGCCTGCTCACAGAACAAAGGACTGAGCAGAGCTAACCGGCTGTGGACCGGCCCATCCCCCATCAGAGATAGGCAGGCGAGGGCAGCCAGAGCCAGAAGGAGGCAATTGTGGCCCCAGAGAGGCATCCTCTACCAAACTGCAAGCAGGCTTCGTTGCTAACCAAGACTTCTTGGGATTCTGGATGGTCGACATCCACCGAGAGGGTCGCAGCCAGAGATCAGCTCCCAAGAAGAGACATATGGCACACCTGAGAAGGCATGCCTGTTGTACATCCAGAAAACCAAGTGGCAGGGATGGGGGAGGCGATAAGTTGCAGCTTTCAACTGGGGGTGACTGTGCTCGCCAAGCACCTCACCTAAGCTACTCGGACCTGGGACAGGCACAAAACGCAGGCCCAACAAAGTCTGCACTTTTGTGGAGTACCTGAGAACCTGAACCTGAGCGGCTTAGACCTGGGGAGTGCATACAACCCAGAGCCAGCATCAGACAGCTCCCGGCAGAGCAACCTAGAGTCTGAGTAGTGTAGACTGGGCAAGCACACTCACTGTGAGCAGAGGCAAACCCAGTGTGGCTGAATCACTGTGAGGACATGCCAGTGATATATGTTTGCAGTGTTCCTCCCTCCCCACAGCACGACTGAACAAGTGAGCCTAAAAAAAGTGACCATCACCACCCCCCTTGTGTCAGGGCAGAAATTAGACACTGAAGAGACCAGCAAACAGAAGAAGCCAAAATAAACAGAGGGAGCCACTTTGGAAGTGACAGGTGCAATAGATTAAAACCCTGCAGTTAGCACTGACTACATAGGAAGGGGCCTATAGACCTTGAGAAGTACAAGGTGGACCAAGGAACTATCTGGAAATGAACTGACCCCACACTGTCCACAACAGCTCCAGAGAAAGTCCTAGATATATTTTACTATTATCATTTTTTAAATTAAAAAAAAAATTTAAGTCCCCTATTACTCCTTTAATTTTCATTTTCACAACCTACTATTACCTTGCCAAAAAAACCCTATTTTAAAGCAAACTTCATATATATATATTTTAATTTTTGTGACTTTTTTTAATATTGTATTTTTGAGAATCTAACCTCTAGATTTTTTATCTTTGCTTTTTGATATTTGTTATCAACTTTGTACCTTTACAAACCCAATCTTCAGTACCTACCCATTTTTACTTGGGAGTGAGATTACTGGCTTGACTACTCTCTCCTCCTTTGGACTCGCCTTTTTCTTCACCAGGTCATCTTTATCTCCTCCCTCTCCCTTCTCTTCTCTACCCAACCCTGTGAATCTCTTTGTGTGTTCCAGGCTGTGAACACTTGCTGCTGCTAAGTCACTTCAGTCGTGTCCGACTCTGTGCGACCCCATAGACGGCAGCCCACCAGGCTCAGCCATCCCTGGGACTCTCCAGGCAAGAACACTGGAGTGGGTTACCATTTCCTTATCCAATGCATGAAAGGGAAAAGTGAAAGTGAAGTCACTCAGTTGGTTCCGACTCTTTGCGACTCCATGGACTGCAGCCCACCAGGCTCCTCTGTCCATGGGATTTTCCAGGCAAGAGTACTGGAGTGGGTGGCCATTGCCTTCTCCAACGGAGAAGTGGAGAACACTTAGGGAACTGATTACTGGCTGGATCTGTCTCTCTCCTTTTGATTCCCCCTTTATCCTGCTGGCTACCTCTGTCTCCTTCCTCCCTCTTCTCTTCTCTGTATAACTCCGTGAACATTTCTGAGGGATCCAGACTGTGGAGAGCACATAGGGAAGTGATTATTGGCTAGCTTGTTCTCACCTCTTTTGATTCCCCCTCTTCTCCTCCTGATTACCTCTATCTCCCTCCTCCCTCTTCTCTTCTCCATGTAATTCTGTGAACCTCTCCAGGTGTTTCTCACTGTGGAGGAGCTTTTCATCATTAACCTAGATGTTTTATCATTGATGCTGTATAGATGGAGAAGTCTTGAGGCTACTGTAAGAATAAGACTGAAAACCAGAGGCAGGAGGCTTAAGTCCAAATCCTGAGAACACTAGAGAACTCCTGACTCCAGGGAACATTAATCAATAGGAGCTCATCAAATGCCTCCATACCTACACTGAAACCAAGCACCATCCAAGGGCCAACAAGTTCCAGAGCAAGACATACCATACAAATTCTCCAGCAACACAGGAACATAGACCTGAGCTTCAATATACAGGCTGCCCAAAGTCACACCAAACCCATTGACATCTCAAAACATTACTGGACACTTCATTGCACTCCAGAGAGAAGAAATCCAGCTCCACCCACCAGAACATTGACACAAGCTTCCCCAACTAGGAAACCTTGACAAGCCACCCGTACAACCCCACCCATAGCAAGCAACCTCCACAATAAAGAGGAACCACAAACTGCCAGAATACAGAAAGGCCACCCCTAACACAGCAATCTAAACAAGATGAAAAGGCAGAGAAGTACACAGCAGGCAAAGGAACAGGATAAATGCCCACCAAACTAAACAAGGAAGAAATAGGGAATCTACCTGATAAAGAATTCCGAATAATGATAGTAAAAATGATACAAAACCTTGAAAACAAATTGGAGTTACAGATAAATAGCCTGGAGACCAGGATCGAGAAGATGCAAGAAAGGTTTAACAAGGACCTAGAAGAAATAAAAAAAGAGTCAATCAATAATGAATAATGCAATAAATGAGATCAAAAACACTCTGGAGGGAACCAATAGGAGAATAACAGAGGCAGAAGATAGGATAAGTGAGATAGAAGATAGAATGGTAAAAATAAATGAAGCAGAGAGGAAAAAAGAAAAAAGAATTAAAAGAAATGAGGACAACCTCAGAGACCTCTGGGACAATGTTAAACGCCCCAACATTCAAATCATAGGGGTCCCAGAAGAAGAAGACAAAAAAAAAAAAAAAAAAGACCATGAGAAAATGCTTGAGGAGATAATAGTTGAATACTTCCCTAAAATGGGGAAGGAAATAATAAACCAAGTCCAAGTAACCCAGAGAGTCCCAAACAGGATAAACCCAAGGCAAAATATCCCAAGACACATATTAATCAAAATAACAAGGTCAAACACAAAGAACAATATTAAAAGCAGCAGGGGAAAAACAACAAATAACACACAAGGGGATTCCCATAAGGATAACCACTGATCTTTCAATAGAAACTCTTCAAGCCAGAGGGAATGGCAAGACATACTTAAAGTGGTGAAAGAAAATAACCTACAGCCAAGATTACTGTACCCAGCAAGGATCTCATTCAAATATGAAGAAGAAATCAAAAGCTTTACAGACAAGCAAAAGCTGAGAGAATTCAGCACCAGCAAACCAGCTCTTCAACAAATGCTAAAGGATTTCTTTAGACAGGAAACACAGAAAGGGTATATAAACTCGAACCCAAAATGATAAAGTAAATAGCAATGGGATCATACTTATCAATAATTACCTTAAATGTCAATGGGTTGAATACCTCAACCAAAAGACAAAGACTGGCTGAATGGATACAAAAACAAGACCCCCTATATATGTTGTCTACAAGAGATCCACCTCGAAACAAGGCACACATACAGACTGAAAGTGAAGGTCTAGAAAAAGATATTCCATGCAAATGGAGACCAAAAGAAAGCAGGACTAGCAATGCTAAGTCACTTCAGTCATGTCCGACTCTGTGTGACCCCATAGACGGCAGCCCACCAGGCTCCACCGTCCCTGGGATTCTCTAGGCAAGAACACTGGAGTGGGTTACCATTTCCTTCTCCAATGCATAAAAGTGAAAACTGAAAATGAAGTTGCTCAGTCATGTCCCACTCCTAGCGACCCCATGGACTGTAGCCCACCAGGCTCCTCCGTCCCTGGGATTCTCCAGGCAAGAACACTGGAGTGGGTTACCATTTCCTTCTCCAATGCATAAAAGTGAAAAGTGAAAATGAAGTTGCTCAGTCGTGTCCGACTCCTAGCGACCCCATGGACTGTAGCCCACCAGGCTCCTCCGTCCATGGGATTCTCCAGGCAAGAACACTGGAGTGGGGTTCCAGGGTCTTCTCCAAGGAGTAGCAATACTCATGTCAAATAAAATAGACTTTAAAACAAAGGCTGTGAAAAGAGACAAAGAAGGACACTACATAATGATCAAAGGATCAATCCAAGAAGAAGATATAACAATTATATATGCACCCAACATAGGAGCACCACAATATGTAAGACAAATGCTAACAAGTATGAAAGGGGAAATTAACAATAACACAGTAATAGTGGGAGACTTTAATACCCCACTCACAGCTATGGATAGATCAACTAAACAGAAAATTTAACAAGGAAACACAAACTTTAAACAATACAATAGACGAGTTTATATCTATAGGACATTTCACCCCAAAACAATGAATTTCACCTTTTTCTCAAGTGCACATGGAACCTCCTCCAGGATAGATCACATCCTGGGCCAGAAATCTAGCCTTGGTAAATTCAAAAAAACTGAAATCATTCCAAGCATATTTTCTGACCACAATGCAGTAAGATTAGATGTCAATTACAGCAGAAAAACTATTTAAAATTCGAACACATGGAGGCTGAAAAACACGCTGCTGAATAAACAACAAATCACAGAAGAAATCAAAAAGAAATCAAAATATGCATAGAGATAAATGAAAATGAAAACACAACAACCCAAAACCTATGGGACACTGTAAAAGCAGTGCTAATGGGAAGGTTCATAGCAATACAGGCTTACCTCAAGAAACAAGGAAAAAGTCAAATAAATAACCTAATTCTACACCTACAGCAACTAGAAAAGGAAGAAATGAAGAACCCCAGGGTTAGTAGAAGGAAAGAAATCTTAAAAATAAAGGAGGAAATAAATGCAAAAGAAACAAAAGAGACCATAGCAAAACTCAACAAAGCTAAAAGCTGGTTCTTTGAGAAGATAAATAAAATTGACAAACCATTAGCCAGACTCATCAAGAAACAAAGAGAGAAGAATCAAATCAACGAAATTAGAAATGAAAATGCAGAGATCACAACAGACAACACAGAAATACAAAGGTTCATAAGAGACTACTATCAGAAACCATATGCAAATAAAATGGACAACATGGAAGCAATGGGCAAATTCTTAGAAAAGTACAACTTTCCAAAACTGAACCTGAAAGAAATAGAAAATCTTAACAGACCCATCACAAGCACAGAAATGGAAACTGTAATCAGAAATCTTCCAACAAACAAAAGCCCAGGACCAGACGGCTTGACAGCTGAATTCTACCAAAAATTCAGAGAAGAGCTAACACCTATCCTACTCAAACTCTTCCAGAAAATTGCAGAGGAAGGTAAACTTCCAAACTCATTCTATGAGGCCACCATCACCCTAATACCAAAACCTGACAACGATGCCACAAAAAAGGAAAATTACAGGCCAGTGTCACTGATGAACATACGTGCAAAAATCCTTAACAAAATTCTAGCAAACAGAATACAAAAACATACTAAAAAGATCATACATCATGACTAAGTGGGCTTTATCCCAGGGATGCAAGGATTCTTCAATATCCGCAAATCAATCAATGTAATACACCACATTAACAAATTGAAAGATAAAAACCATATGATTATCTGAATAGATGCAGAGAAAGCCTTTGACAAAATTCAACATCCATTTATGATAAAAACCCTCCAGAAAGCAGGAATAGAAGGAACATACCTCAACATAAGAAAAGCTATATATGACAAACCCACAGCAAACATTATCCTCAATGGTGAAAAATTGAAAGCATTTCCCGTAAAGTCAGGAACAAGACAAGGGTGCCCACTCTCATCACTACTATTCAACATAGTTTTGGAAGTTTCAGCCACAGCAATCAGAGAAGAAAAAGAAATAAAAGGAATCCAGACTGGAAAAGAAGAAGTAAAACTCTCACTGTTTGCAGATGACATGATCCTCTACATAGAAAACCCTAAAGACTCCACCAGAAAATTACTAGAGCTAATCAATGAATATAGTAAAGTTGCAGGATATAAAATCAACACACTGAAATCCCTTGCATTCTTATACACTAACAATGAAAAAATAGAGAAATTAAGGAAACAATTCCATTTTCCATTGCAATGAAAAGAATAAAATACTTAGGAATATATCTACCTAAAGAAACAAAAGACCTATATATAGAAAACTATAAAACACTGGTGAAAGAAATCAAAGAGGACACAAATAGATGGAGAAATATACCATGTTCATGGATCGGAAGAATCAATATAGTGAAAATGAGTATAGATTCAATGCAATCCCTATCAAGCTACCAATGGTATTTTTCAGAGAACTAGAACAAATAATTTCACAATTTGTATGGAAATACAAAAAATCTCGAAGAGCCAAAGCAATCTTGAGAAAGAAGAATGGAACTGGAGGAATCAACCTGCCTGATTTCAGTCTCTACTACAAAGCCACAGTCATCTAGAGAGTATGGTACTGGCACAAAGACAGAAATATAGATCAATGGAACAAAATAGAAAGCCCAGAGATAAATCCACGCACCTATGGACACCTTATCTTTGACAAAGGAGGCAAGAATGTACAATGGAGAAAAGACAATCTCTTTAACAAGTGATGCTGGGAAAACTGATCAACCACTTGTAGAAGAATGAAACTAGATTACCTTCTAACACCATAAGTGAAAGGAAAGTGAAGTCGCTCAGTCGTGTCCAACTCTTTGCGACCCCATGGACTGTAGCCTACCAGGCTCCTCCATCCATGGGATTTTCCAGGCAATAGTACTGGAGTGGATTGCCATTTCCTTCTCCAACGGATCTTCCCAACCCAGCGATGGAACCCAGTTCTCCTGCATTGTAGACAGACGCTTTACCGTCTGAGCCACCAGGGAAGTCCAACATACACAAAAGTAAACTCAAAATGGATTAAAGATCTAATCATAAGACCAGAAACTATAAAACTCCTAGAGGAAAACATAGGCAAAACACTCTATGACATAAATCACAGCAGGATCCTCTATGACCCACTTCCCAGAATATTGGAAATAAAAGCAAAAATAAACAAATGGGACCTAATCAAAATTAAAAGCTTTTGCACAACAAAAGAAACTATAAGCAAGGTGAAAAGACAGCCTTCAGAATAGGAGAAAATAGTAGCAAACAAAGCAATGGACAAATAATTAATCTCAAAAATATACAAGAAACTCCTGTAGCTCAATTCCAGAAAAATAAATGACCCAATCAAAAAATGGGCCAAAGAACTAAACAGACATTTCTCCAAAGAAGACATACAGATTGCTAACAAACATATGAAAAGATGCTCAACATCACTCATTATCAGAGAAATGCAAATCAAAACCACAGTGAGGTACCTTTTCACGCCAGTCAGAATGACTGCTATCCAAAAGTCTATAAGCAATAAATGCTGGAGAGGGTGTGGAGAAAAGGGAACCCTCTTACACTGTTGGTAGGAATGCAAAGTAGTACAGCCAATATGGAGAACAGTGTGGAGATTCCTTAAAAAACTGGAAATAGAACTGCCATATCACCCAGCAATCCCACTGCTGGGCTTACACACTGAAGAAACCAGAATTGAAAGAGACACATGTACCCCAATGTTCATTGCAGCACTGTTTATAATAACCAGGACATGGAAGCAACCTAGATGTCCATCAGCAGACGAATGGATAAGAAAGCTGTGGTACATATACACAATGGAATATTAGCCATTAAAAAGAATACATTTGAATCAGTTCTAATGAGGTGGATGAAACTGGAGCCTATTATACAGAGTGAAGTAAGCCAGAAAGAAAAACACCAATACAGTATCAGATCAGATCAGTCGCTCAGTCGTGTCCGACTCTTTGCGACCCCATGAATCGCAGCACGCCAGGCCTCCCTGTCCCTCACCAACTCCCGGAGTTCACTCAGACTCACATCCATCGAGTCAGTGATGCCATCCAGCCATCTCATCCTCTGTCGTCCCCTTCTCCTCCTGCCCCCAATCCCTCCCAGCATCAGAGTCTTTTCCAATGAGTCAACTCTTCGCATGAGGTGGCCAAAGTACTGGAGTTTCAGCTTTAGCATCATTCCTTCCAAATAAATCCCAGGGCTGATCTCCTTCAGAATGGACTGGTTGGATCTCCTTATGGAATTTAGAAAGATGGCAATGATAACTCTGTTTGCGAGGCAGCAAAAGAGACACAGATGTATAGAATAGTCCTTTGGACTCTGTAGGAGAGGGCGAGGGTGGAATGATTTGGGATAATGGCATTGAAACATGTATATCATCATATATGAAACGAATCACCAATCCATGTTCGATGCATGATACAGGGTGCTCTGGGCTGGTGCCTTGGGATGACCCAGAGGGATGGGATGGGGATGGAGATGAGAGAGGGGCTCAGGATGAGGAACACATGTAAACCCATGGCAGATTCATGTCAATGTATGGCAAAATCAATACAATATTGTAAAGTAAAAAAAAAAAAAAAAAAGAATGCAAAAGAATAAAAAGAAAGAAAGAAAAACAATAGACATTTTGCTTCAGTATTCAACTATTTACATGGGTAAGAATATTTTTTCTGGTATACCAAGCATCAAGAGGACAGACAAAAATGTTCTTATTTCATTTAATTTTTTAAATAAATTTTTATTGAAGTATTGTTGCCTTACAGTGTTGTGTTCGTTTCTGCTGCATAGCAAATTGAATCTTTTTTTGTATACGTGTATCCACTCATTTTAGATTTCCTTTCAATTTAGGTCACCACAGATCAAAAAATGATCTTATTTCATTTTAAAATGAAATTCAAATGAAATCCATTTAAATGGATTTTAATGAAATGAAAATGAAATTCATTCCAAGTTCAACTGAGAATTAAATATTTGTGTAGCAAAAAAAAAAAAATCTAGCACAGATTACACATTAAATTTTATGCTTGAAACTAGCACAACATTTTCAATCAACTATACTTCAACTTAAAAAAAATTTTTAAAGAAAGTTTTTCTGCACTTGTAGTTTCTAAAATAATGCTTTAAAACAAAAATTCATATATATATATTAATTTTGTTACTGCTGCATTTATATTTGAGATGGATCACAGCAAACAGCAAGAAAATATTTTTTAATTCTTGTATAAATATGTATCTTAACTAGATTTTTATTCAGATTGTTTGGCTTAAGAAAATATTTTTTAATTCTTGTATAAATATGTATCTTAACTAGATTTTTATTCAGATTGTTTGGCTTATGATTTTAATAGATTAACTATTCAATAAGTGTTAAAATGTCATGTAGATAGCATTAATTAAGATAAATATATAGCTGTTATTTAATTTAAATGACCTAAGCCTACCTTAAGAAAAATTAAGTCTTATTCAGTTTAAGTCAGTTATCCAACAAAAATTCATTGTTTCCTTATGAATTTTAAAAAATTATGAAAAGAAAGAAAGATTGATTTCAAAAAAGATAAGTTAAACTTAATTCCAAAATTTTCCAAGAAAGTCTAGCTAAAAAGTAATTTTTAGTTTTGAATAGGAGAAAATTACTCTTCCCTAGGAAATAGTCCACATAGTATATCTCATTAGTATCTCACACAGTAGGAATTTATTATAAGACTTTTAGGCCTCATTGGATAAAGTAAAAGGTCAAGGTAACAGAGGGAAAACTTTGGAAAATTAGGAAAGTTTTCTCTATCTACACTAATGATTTGCAATAGAGTTGTGATTCTTTGTAGGGAGGGAGAACCACATTAAAAAATACAGTAGTAGGTGGATCAAAATAAGTAAATCTGCAGAAAATCATCATTTTCTTCTAAACAGAACATTGACCATTATTATCTACACCTTCTTGATAATATAAACCAGAGATTTAATAATTTATAAGTAAGGCTTCCTTGGGACCTGAAAATTATTTCCAGGTTTTTTTTCCAGGGTAAGTAGATTGAGAAAAGCTGGCCTCAACAGTCAATTGGACTCCACTTCCTATCTCATTTATTAATCAGGATCCAGTTAGGGGTCGGACACCACACTAGTAATTTGAGCAGGCAAAATTTAATATAAGAATTTTTGTGGTAAAAAGCAGTTAACTAAAAGGGCTAAGAGAGGACACAAAGGAGCACAAGAAGAGGAAACAGAAGGAGCAGCTTCCACCTCCAGGGTTGAGAGAAAGAGTGTCCAAAGAAGAAGCAAAGACTTTAGCAGAGGGTACCCACCACACAAGGCTGAGGTTCAGATCCTGTGGGAGAGAGTGTGGCCATGGGACAGGCTGGGGATTGGGACCCTTTGCCACTGTGCTGCAATGTTTGCACCTGGACACACCTCTCCTCCAGCAACAAAATACAAAGAAACCATGTGGGACTAAAAATAACTGTGCATGCACAGTTGGGACAAATTCTGAGCAAAAGACACAAACAGACTGAAAAACCCAACTGTCACTTTTGAAGAGTCCAGAGCAAAAGTATGGGGTTGGGAGTAAAAGCAGGGTCGACATCCAGACAAACCCTTACCCTCACCCCATATAAAGAACAAGCTCGCCCCCTCCATCCCCTGGGGAGTGAGCAAGCAAGGGAAAATGTTCTCTGTTTCACTCTCCCTCTGTTGCAGCAGGAATCCCAATAAAGCCCTGCCTGGATTTCTTGTCTGGCCTCTAGTCAATTTCTATTGACATGGAACAATGGACTGGTTCCAAATTGGGAAAGGAGTACATCAAGGCTGTATATTGTCACCCTGCTTATTTAACTTATATGAAGAGTACATCATTCAAAATGCCGGGCTGGATGAAGCACAAGCTGGAATCAAGATTTCCGGGAGAAATATCAATAACCTCAGATATGCAGATGACACCACCCTTATGGCAGAAAATGAAGAAGAACTAAAGACCCTCTTGATGAACGTGAAACTCAACATTCAAAAAACGAAGATCATGGCATCTGGTCCCATCACTTCATGGGAAATAGATGGGGAAAGAATGGAAACAGTGATAGACTATTTTGTTGGGCTCCAAAATCACTGCAGATGGTGACTACAGCCAAGAAATTAAAAGACGCTTGCTCCTTGGAAGAAAAGCTATGACCAACCTAGACAGCATATAAAAAAGCAGAGGCATTACTTTGCCAACAAAGGTCCATCTAGACAAAGCTATGGTTTTTCCAGTAGTCATGTATGGATGTGAGAGTTGGACCATAAAGAAAGCTGAGCGCTGAAGAATTGATGCTTTTGAACTGTGGTGTTGGAGAAGACTCTTGAGAGTCCCTTGGACTCCAAGGAGATCAAACCAGTCAATTCTAAAGGAAATCAGTCCTGAAAATTCATTGCAAGGACTGATACTGAAGCTGAAGCTCCAATACTTTGGCCGCCTGATGCGAAGAACTGACTCATTGGAAAAGACCCTGATGCTGGGAAAGATGGGAGGTGGGAGGAGAAGGGGATGACAGAGCATAAGGTGGTTGGATGGTATCACCGACTTGATGGACATGAGTTTGAGCAAGCTCTGGGAGTTGGTGATGGACAGGCAAGCCTGACTTGCTGCTGTCCATGGTCGCAAAAAGTTGGACATGACTGAGCAACTGCACTGAAGTGAACTGAAATGAACTGGGGGAGGCCAAGAACCTGGTCAGTATCCACCGCAGCTTAGTCTACAGGGAAAAAGAGAAACTCGCTGGACAAACTCACTGTACGGTGCTTCTGTCAGGCCTCTCTCATGTCACTTGCAGCCACAATGGAGGTGGAAAACAAAGCACTCCAGAAGCAGGGCAAGAAGCCCCCTCCTCTGGTAGGGTCGTCCAAGTGCCCTCAGTATTATTAGCAGAGACAGATGGCAATGGAGAAATGGTCATAGTATCCCAAAGCAGGTCAAAAAAGATGGATTTGTATCAAAGGCAATAAATTGATAACAGGCACATTGCATCTTCCTGCTAACTAAGACATCTATCTCCCAAGTGTTCTACTTAGGATGTTCTATTTCTGTTAACAGAGCATGGGGAATATTTCCAAGCATATATCATCACATAATTATATCTTTATAAACTTTCTAACTGAACATATGGAGTGTAATTGTTCCTCAACCGAATACACTTCCCATCCTCTTAATGTATTTCTATTCTGATCAGTGAAAACCGTATTAAGTAGATTGTACTTTTCATCAACAGTTTAAGTTGATGGCTTTATGGGAATGTCATTTTCAAGCTTTTAAAGCCATATGATGTTGCAAATGATACAGCTACAATAGCTTAAAATTTTCACTTTCATCTTTCAAGTAATAAGATGATATTTTAAATACCTGATGGCTTGAGATATTTTTTGCGTGTGAAATAGAAAAGCTAGGGAGCACTGAGTTCCAAAAGAATCATTCTAGTCTACATTGACCATTAGTGCTCTATGATCCACTACTGTTCAATAGTTTCACCAAGGGGTTTCTAGTGAAGCCTGAACTGACTGACTTGTAACTCACATGACTCTCCCACTTTATATTTTCTTCTTTAATAAGAAGCTGATTCACTAGCTGATTCACTAGCATATTTCTCTCATCCCATTTTTGATATTCATGATCCTTTGCCTAATTTATGTATAGGTGTATTATATCATTAGTCTCCAATACTACAGGTACAAAGTTAATACACATACAGAAAATATCTTCCCTTAGGTTTTCTCTTTATACAGAAGACTAATACAGAAAATCTTAGATGCGAAAACCCTATGTCTAAAAGTTTAAGGTGTTTTGATATAAAAGTAAAAACTTATAGAAAGTTGCCTAACTGAATTCTATATGATGTTCGTTTCATTCTATATGAACATTCTATATGATGTTCGTTTCAGAATCATCAGTTTTACCAATCTTTAAAATTCACTAAAATCATTTTTGTCTTTGAAATTTTTAATAGTTTTATTTATTTATTTTTGGCCGTGCTGGGTCTTCGATGCTGCGCAGGCTTTTCTCTATTTGAGGCAAGTGGGGGCTACTCTGTAGTTTCCGTGCACAGGCTTCTCACTGAGGTGGCTTTTCCTGTTGTGGAGCACAGGCTGTATACAGATGCCCGGGCTTCATTCGTCAGTTGTGTCACATAGGCTCTGTAGCTGCAGCTCCCTGACTCTAGAGCACAGGCTTGGTAGCTGTGGCATACGGGCTTAGTTGCTCCAGGGCATGTGGGATCTTCCTGACCAGGGATGGAACATGTGTCTCCTGCATTGGCAGGCAGATTCTTTACCACTGAGCCACCAGGCAAGCCCCTGTCATTGAATTTTGTCTAGTCTTGGTAGTAACAACAACCAGAAGACTAAAAATAATTCTTGCTTTTGGTAAAGGTGTGGAAAGTGGCTATGGCAACCAAGTAGTATTCCTGCCTGGAGAATCCCACGGACAGAGAAACCTGGCAGGCTACTGTCCATAGGGTTGCAAAGAGTTGGACATGACTGAAGGGACTTGGCATGCATGCATTCAGCAACTAATGAAGATTTCATGTCTTGAAAAATCTGTTGGAGAACACAGTTTTCTGACAGGGCCAATGTATCAAGTTAAAATCATTGTGTGTGTGTGTGTGTGTGTGTGTGTGTGCACTCAGTCATGTCCAACTCTTTGCAATCCCATGGACTGTAGCTTGTAGGCTCCTCTGTCCATGGAACTTTACAGGCAAGAACACTGGAGTGGGTTGCCATTTCCTTCTCCAGGGGATCTTCCTGACCCGGGGATTGAACCTGCATCTCCTGCATTGATAGGCGGATTATTTACCACTAGCATTAAAAAGAGGATAGTTTTAAGGGTAATGTCTTGGGTTCATGATCACTTGGGGAGGAGAGGAGTTTGGAGGCATCAAGTCTACTCATTCAATAAAACACATGGGCTAAATTTCAGAGAAAACTGTCCAAGATGGGATTCAAAGATAAAAGAGAAGAATTTTCCACTGCATCAGTTCGGTTTCCTGCCTTCTACTCCATCTGCTGCTCTGGCTCGCATCCTTACTCACTGGATCTTGCTGAGGGGTTCCTGGTCAATGCTTACCACTATCCTAAAAATACAGCAGATGAGGTCATAGCACCATCTGTAGGTCCCCAACCAGTAAGGCAGTTTGAGTTCTTCAATCTGATTCTCCGAGGCATTCTGAGGGGTCACGTGGTAAATAAGTCAAACTCCAGAGACAAATAGCTAACATCTACTGAGTGCTTTTTCTGTGGCAACCACTTTAAACACAGTATTTCTTTTAGTCTCCATAGTAACCAAATGATGTTTTACAGTTGAAGAATTGAAAGTTTAGTCAGGAGAAGTCACTTGACTGAGATCACACACGTGATGGCAAAGTAGTGAATCCAGGGTTAGGAGCCAGACAATTCAACTCCAAAGCTTATGCTTTCAACCATCATCCTGGATGTCTTAATATATCATCTACAAAGAAATGGTATTACCCAACCGGGAATTCTGCTGAGGCTTGCTACATATTTGCAGGACAGAGACTTTAGATAATGTATACTAAACGTATTAGAGACACTATCTTCTTGAGAAATTTCATTTGCTAATTTATGGATTTTTATTTTTAAGAATTTGCTAAATCTACACTTCCTCCAACCCCACATCCTCCAACTAGAAAAGTTTAGTGTTTTCCTTTCTGAATTTCTAAGGTAGGCTCTGTTAATGCCCTATGTAATGGACTGAGCATCATGCCCTGCTACCATGTGGAGAGAGGTTGAACACTTTAGTAAGAAAGAAGCAAGATCCACTTTGGGGAAAAGGAAAATGTTCTCCTTGTTCTTCACCCATCCTTACCACATTGAAGAATTGTTGCTGTTCCTTCTTAGGAACAACAATTATGCAGTAGTTCGAGCATTCTTTGGCATTGCCTTTCTTTGGGATTGGAATGAAAACTGACCTTTTCCAGTCCTGTGGCCACTGCTGAGTTTTCCAAATTTGCTGGCATGTTGAGTGCAGCACTTTCACAGCATCATGTTTCAGGATTTGAAATAGCTCAACTTGAATTCCATCACCTCTACTAGCTTTGTTCATAGTGATGCTTTCTAAGGCCCACCTGACTTCACATTCCAGGATGTCTGGCTTGAGGTGAGTGATCATACCATCATGATTATCTGGGTCATGAAGAGCTTTTTTGTACAGTTCTTCTGTGTATTCTCGCCACCTCTTCTTAATATCTTCTGCTTCTGTTAGGTGCATACCATTTCTGTCCTTTATTGAGCCCATCTTTGCATGAAATGTTCCCTTGGTATCTCTAATTTTCTTGAAGAGATCTTTAGTCTTTCCCATTCTGCTGTTTTCCTCTATTTCTTTGCACTGACCACTGAGGAAGGCTTGCTTATCTCTTCTTGCTGTTCTTTGAAACCCTGCATTCAGATGCTTATATCTTTCCTTTTCTCCTTTGCTTTTCACTTCTCTTCTTTTCACAGCTATTTGTAAGGCCTCCCCAGACAGCCATTTCGCTTTTTTGCATTTCTTTTCCATGGGGATGGTCTTGATCCCTGTCTCCTGTACGATGTCACGAGCCTCCGTACATAGTTCATCAGGCACTCTATCTATCAGATCTAGTCCCTTAAATCTATTTCTTACTTCCACTGTATAATCATAAGGGATTTGATTTAGGTCATACCTGAATGGTCTAGTGGTTTTCCCTACTTTCTTCAATTTCAGTCTGAATTTGGCAATAAGGAGCTCATGATCTGAGCCACAGTCAGCTCCCGGTCTTGCTTTCGCTGACTGTATAGAGCTTCTCCGTCTTTGGCTGCAAAGAATATAATCAATCTGATTTCGGTGTTGACCATCTGGTGATATCCATGTGTGGAGTCTTCTCTTGTGTTGTTGGAAGAGGGTGTTTGCTATGACCAGTGCATTTTCTTGGCAAAACTCTATTAGTCTTTGCCCTGCTTCCTTCTGTATTCCAAGGCCAAATTTGCCTGTTACTTCAGGTGTTTCTTGACTTCCTACTTTTGCATTCCAGTCCCCTATAATGAAAAGGACATCTTTTTTGGGTGTTAGTTCTAAAAGGTCTTGTAGGTCTTCATAGAACCATTCAACTTCAGCTTCTTCACATTACTGGTTGGGGCATAGACTTGGATTACTGTGATATTGAATGGTTTGCCTTGGAAACGAACAGAGATCATTCTGTCATTTTTGAGATTGCATCCAAGTACTGCATTTCGGACTCTTTTGTTGACCATGATGGCCACTCCATTTCTTCTAAGGGATTCCTGCCCGCAGTAGTAGATATAATGGTCATCTGAGTCAAATTCACCCATTCCAGTCCATTTGAGTTCGCTGATTCCTAGAATGTTGACATTCACTCTTGCCATCTCTTGTTTGACCACTTCCAATTTGCCTTGATTCATGGACCTGACATTCCAGGTTCCTATGCAATATTGCTCTTTACATCATCAGACCTTGCTTCTATCACCAGTCGCATCCACAGCTGGGTATTGTTTTTGCTTTGGCTCCATCCCTTCATTCTTTCTGGAGTTATTTCTCCACTGATCTCCAGTAGCATATTGGGCACCTACTGACCTGGGGAGTTCCTCTTTCAGTAGCCTATCATTTTGCCTTTTCATACTGTTCATGGGGTTCTCAAGGCAAGAATACTGAAGTGGTTTGCCATTCCCTTCTCCAGTGGACCACATTCTATCAGACCTGTCCCCCATGACCCGGCCATCTTGGGTGGCCCCACAGGGCATAGCTTAGTTTCATTGAGTTAGACAAGGCTGTGGTCATAGTGTTAGATTGACTAGTTTTCTGTGATTATGGTTTCAGTGTGTTTGCCTCTGATGCCCTCTTGCAACATCTACTGTGTTATTTGGGTTTCTCTTACCTTGGACATGGGCAATCTTTCCTTGGACGTGGGTATCTCTTACCTTGGATGTGGAAAGAAATTCCCAAAGAAAGGCAATGCCAAAGAATGCTCAAACTACCACACAGTTGCACTCATCTCACACGCTAGTAAAGTAATGCTCAAAATTCTCCAAGCCAGGCTTCAGCAATACGTGAACCATGAACTTCCAGATGTTCAAGCTGGCTTTAGAAAAGGCAGAGGAACCAGAGATCAAATTGCTAACATCCGCTGGATCATCAAAAAAGCAAGAGAGTTCCAGAAAAACATCTATTTCTGCTTTATTGACTATGCCAAAGCCTTTGACTGTGTGGATCATGATAAACCATGGGAAATTCTGAAAGAGATGAGAATGCTAGACCACCTGACCTGCCTCTTGAGAAACCTATATGCAGGTCAGGAAGCAACAGTTAGAACTGGACATGGAACAACAGACTGCTTCCAAATAGGAAAAGGAGTATGTCAAGGCTGTATATTGTCATCCTGCTTATTTAACTTATATGCAGAGTACATCATGAGAAACGCTGGACTGGAAGAAACACAAGCTGGGATCAAGATTGCCGGGAGAAATATCAGTAACCTCAGATATGCAGATGACACCACCCTTATGGCAGAAAGAGAAGAGGAACTCAAAAACCTCTTGATGAAAGTGAAAGTGGAGAGTGAAAAAGTTGGCTTAAAGCTCAACATTCAGAAAATGAAGATCATGGCATCCGGTCCCATCACTTCATGGGAAATAGATGGGGAAACAGTGGAAACAGTGTCAGACTTTATGTTTTTGGGCTCAAAAATCACTGCAGATGGTGACTGCAGCCATAAAATTAAAAGGTACTTACTCCTTGGAAGAAAAGTTATGACCAACCTAGATAGCATATTGAAAAGCAGAGACATTACTTTGCCAACAAAGGTCCGTCTAGTCAAGGCTATGGTTTTTCCAGTGGTCGTGTATGGATGTGAGAGTTGGACTGTGAAGAAAGCTGAGCGCCAAAGAATTGATGTGTTTGAACTGTGGTGTTGGAGAAGACTCTTGAGAGTCCCTTGGACTGCAAGGAGATCCAATCAGTCCATTCTGAAGGAGATCAGCCCTGGGTGTTCTTTGGAAGGAATGATGCTAAAGCTGAAACTCCAGTACTTTGGCCACCTCATGCGAAGGGTTGACTCACTGGAAAAGACTCTGATACTGAGAGGGATTGGGGACAGGAGGAGAAGGGGACGACAGAGGATGAGATAGCTGGATGGCATCACCAACTCGATGGACATCAAGTTTGAGTGAACTCCGGGAGATGGTTTTGGACAGGGAGGCCTGGCATGCTGCGATTCATGGGGTAGCAGAGTCGGACATAACTGAGTGACTGAACTGAACTGAATTGACTTGTTAGGATTGAGATAGGTGTGCAGTGAAGTGAAAGTCACTCAGTCGTGTCCCAACCCAGGGGTCCCAACCCAGGGATTGAACCCAGGACTCCTGCGTTGCAGGCAGATTCTTTACCAGCTGAGCTACAAGGCAAGCCCAAGAATATTAGTTGGTAGCCTATCCCTTCTCCAACAGGTCTTCCTGGCCCAGGAAATCAACAAGGGTCTCCTACATTGCAGGTGGATTCTTTACCAACTGAGCTATCAGGGAAGAGATGGGTGTAGATATTAATAGAATAGAATCTATCTTTTTCCACTAGACACCAATTAGATTTCTTTGCCAATATCTCATCAATGTGTTTCATGTTATAATACAGTTCCAGATTAACCAAGGGGCAGGGGAAGAAATAAAGAAACTTCAAACTGCTAACTCTCACTCTGCATCCATTTCTCTCCCAAAGAATAAATATGATATAAAATTATATTAAAAGATATAACATTAAAATATATAGTACCCATATACAGACATGGTAATTTAGCAAGGATCAGCAGCTTAATATCAGATATGAACCCATGAGATAAAAAGTTTAATGAAATTTGCTCAAACTGTAAGAACCAGGATAATAATTCATAAGTAAAGTCTTAAAATTTTAGAGGAAAACTGTTAGCACTTGAAGCAATAATAATGCAGCTCAGTGGAATTAGTAATTAAGGCAATTTGTAATACTAAGTAAAACAGTGACAAGTGATGGTTTATCTCTCTTTTATGATTTTCATTATTTCAGGATCAAGAATATAAACACAGTACTTTTGAATCTAGAGACAATTCTTAATTATATGTAACTGTTCATGAAATTTCTGGATCATCAAGGCCTTTGATTTTCCTTGGTTTAGCTGATTCTCTTTTCACTGCTTAACACTCCCACCAGAAATCTGCATCACATAAATGTCACTGTCTGCAAAGATGGCTCTTGTAAGAGCTGGAGCTGGGAGAGAAAGGGAGGAAAGGAAGATAGAGAAATGAATGGCCTGAGAGTGTTGAGAGGATACTAGAGGAAGACAAGAGTGGAAGCAGGAAGACCAGTCAGTAGGTTATTTCAATAATCTAGGCAAGAAGTGATGGAAGCTTAGACCAGGCTGGTAATTAGAAGTTGGCTTTTAAAAAAAGTGGTTGAGTATATTTTGAAGGGATTTGCTTGGTAGCTCAGTTGGTAAAGAATCCACCTGCAATGCAGGAGACCCTGCTTCAGTTCCTGGGTTGGAAAGATGCACTGGAGAAGGGATGGGCTACCCACTGCAGTGTTCTTGGGCTTCCCTTGTGGCTCAGCTGGTAAGGAATCTGCCTGCAATGCAGGAGACCTGGGTTCAATCCCTGGGTTGGGAGGATCCCCTGGAGAAGGAAATGGTCACCCACTCCAGGATTCTGGCTTGGAGAATTCCATGGGTATTTTGAAGATGGGAGAAAGATAAAAATCAAAGGATAACTCCAGGGTTTGGGAGCTGACTGGGGAGAAAGATCAGAACTACAGTTTTAAATATATAAAGCTTGAGATATTAGTAAAGTGTTGATTTGGCATTCCCAGGCCAAAATTTTTTTTCAAGACAATTAGTTGCTGGGGCCAGTTGATAAGAGTGACATTGAGGCATACCCCCACCTCTTACTTGGCCTTTTCCTCAACAGCGTATATAATGCAGAACTGCCTCCTAAATATTATCTAAAGTCCAGTCTCAAACCTAATTTCAAAATACACTCTACCCTCCATATTCACAGTTTCATAGTCAGGATTTTCAGTCTTCTCTGGGTTTGGTTGAATCTAAGAATGGGGAATCTGCAATACGGAGGGTCCTCTGGGGTATAGAATTTTATGTAAGGTACTTGAGTATCCATGAATTTGGTATCTACCTGGAGCCAATTCCTCTGCCCTGCTCTGATCACTGCAGGACAACTATGTACCATTGCATTTAAACCTACTTTTGAATCTCGAGAAGTTTAGTGCCACCCTCCTTCTCAGTACATTTCACTGAAATTATTTTCTCTTTCAATTGCCACCTCTTCCCTTCCCTCTTGGGATGATGGTATCACACCACCTTAATGGGAAAGCTAGGGTCATCTGCATTTTTCAGTTTACTATATCACTTTCTCACAATCATTATCTCAACTTTCTCCAGTCTTAAATAATGAGCTTTTTCTTATGCTCTAAGCATAGTTCATCACTCGTGTTTATTTTTCTTTAATCTTATCTGTTTCCTTCACCAAACTCTGAGTTCTTTGCCCAGAAATTGTAGTAGTTCTTTATAAATATTTATTGAAGTCAGGAATAAATGAATGAATGGTTTCAAGCTGCCTGGCTTTTCTGCCTTTCTGGATTTGGGCTCACAGTCCTCTCTCTAGAATATTCTATCTCTCTTGGTCTTAAGACCAAGACTAGATTGATTTTCATTAATGCTTGAGGAATAAGTGTCTCTGTTATTTAGACCCACCTGTATTATTAAGCACCGACTTTTCATACAAATGTTGGTTGGAGACTTACATGATCTTCTATTTGTGACTTCTCCACTTTTGCTGCCTTCATCTCTAAGGGAAAATAATGATAATACCATGTTTTATAGCTTTCAAGCTCTTTTCAAGCATAGTACTGTGTTTTATCCTGACAAGAATGACAGTTGGAAAAGGCATACCTAACCATAGGCATAGCTGAGTTACTCTCTCTCCTTTTATATCCCTTCAATTTATTCTTTTGGATTTTCAATCCCAAAGTAGTTTGAAGGAAAAACCATGTCTGTTAAGTTTTGCCATGCTTCCTTTGAGAAGATAACTGCAAAGGGTGATATAGGGTTGCAGATAGGAAGCAGTAATTCTGTACAGTTTTTGAAGAGCTATTGTTTATCAAAGAGCCCTCATGATGTAACAGCTCACGATAAGTCCTCTATAAAGTTTAGTTTCCATATTTTCTTAAAAAAATCTCTCCTTTTTGATCACAGATTAGTTTTTTCCCCCAAGTCATTCTACCCCTCCTTGGGCTCTGTTGCTGCAGCTCCAGCATCAGTGAACCTGCCTAGCTCTCTGTGCCATTTGGCCAAGGACAGCGCTCCTGGGATCAGACCCAGTGGGTGAATCAGTTGTCCCTCTCAGCCACCTGTTTTACAACCTGGGGGGATAAAAAAACAAAAGAAAACAAAAAACAAAACTCTGTATCTCTGTTTTACTCTGAGTTTGGGAGACTATTTCTGCAATTTTTGTGACATAGCTCTAGGGCCTCAGAGGCTGTAATTTCTCCATTGTAACAACAGAGGGCACCAATGCACCCTCTAAATTTAAGTTTCTCCCAGATCATGTGAGTCACCAGTAGCCTCCAGGACATTAAGATTTCAAACTTTTGGAGGTGACGGTATTCCCTGTCATACCTGGCTCACAACGACTTTCCAAAAAGTATCTGCAGAATGAATCCTGCATCACATTATCCTCCTCCATCTGAGGGGCAGTAACCTTGACAGGAAAAGAAGTGTGATTCAGGTCCTTTAGATACCACAAGGGGACAGAATACATAGAGGAAATATTTAGAGGTAGAGTCAAGAAACAAAGTCATCTGTAGGAACTTTGCAGTCCACTGAGGAGGAGTCATGATGAGAAAGGTTCTAGTGGTCACTCTAAGTGTAGAATTATAAAAATAAGCAAATCTTACTGAGATCCCACCTACTGTGTGTCAACTACTCCATGAGATAATCTACATTTGTTATTTTATTTAATTATAGCAAGGCAGATGGATTTCCCTGCTGGCTCAGATGGTAAAGCAAGGCAGATATTTCATCCTGTCTTCAAATTAGCCAAAGAAACTATGTCTAAGAGAGTTCGGTTAGTTTACTTAGAGTTGCATAGACAGTTAAATGGTAGATTGAAATTAAGTCTGACTCTGAAGCCAGGGTGTGGTCTCCAGACCCACAGGAAAAGCACCAGTCAAAGGCCCTGGCTCAGCCTCCTTCTAGAGATGCTTCTGGCATTAGAGAGGATGTGGGTATTGAAAAGATGGTAAATGTCACGACAGACCACCAAAATGGTCCACCTACCTTAGGTATAGAACAAGGCAATGAGACCAAAGTCTCCTGAAATACCAGAAGAAATGGGTTCTATTACAGGAATACTTGGGTGGCCCAAAGTTTATGATAATCACTGTGCCTTAGCTAAAGCTGCTATAACAAATTATCTGAGACTGGGTGGCTTAAATAACAATTTATATTCTCATGATTCTGGGAGCTGGAAGTCTAAGATCAGGATACCAGCATAGTCCGGTTCTTAATGAAACTCTCTTCTTGGTTTACAAACTGCCAACTTCTTGTTGTGCCCTCACACAATGGAGAGCAGAAAGAGAAGGTAAAACCATTTGGTGTCATTTCCAGGGCTCCAAAGAGTTCTGGTAACACAGTCATTTATGTCTCAAGAATTCAGTGAGAGGCAAGGTGAGAGATAAGAAGTGATTTATTAGAACAGGACGCTTGTAAGGCTTAGAAGCAGACAGGCGAGAAATGCTTCGCCCCAAGAACTTACTACACTACAGCTTTATAATGAAAGGAAAAGCAGGGATGGGGAGAACTTCTTGTTCATTCTTGAGTAGATGTCATGCTTCTATCAGCAGCTTCTCCTCCAGGTTCAGCAGGGGGGTTTTCTTGTCCCTACATGGTCAAGTTAGGTCCACAAATTAGTGTTTTTCATGCGTTCAGAGAGCATAGCCTATAGATCATTAACTTACTGAGCTCATTGGGCAGGATGTGGGTCTCATGCCACCATTGTTTTATTGCTTGGGGGCACGTCTCACGCTTCTGTTGCATGGTTTTGTTGCTAAGCAAGCCTGCTTGGCTTTGTGGCTAAGCAAACCTGTTTTTTTGGATAATCTTTAATTCCGTCTAGTCAAGGCTATGGTTTTTCCTGTGGTCATGTATGGATGTGAGAGTTGGACTGTGAAGAAGGCTGAACACCGAAGAATTGATGTTTTTGAACTGTGGTGTTGGAGAAGACTCTTGAGAGTCCCTTGGACTGCAAGGAGATCCAACCAGTCCATTCTGAAGGAGATCAGCCCTGGGATTTCTTTGGAGGGAATGATGCTAAAGCTGAAACTCCAGTACTTTGGCCACCTCATGCGAAGAGTTGACTCATTGGAAAAGACTCTGATGCTGGGAGGGATTGGGGACAGGAGAAGAAGGGGACGACAGAGGATGAGATGGCTGGATGGCATCACTGACTCGACGGACATGAGTTTAAGTGAACTCCGGGAGTTGGTGATGGACAGGGAGGCCTGGCCTGCTGCGATTCATGGGGTCGCAAAGAGTCGGTCACGACTGAGCGACTGAAATGAACTGAACCCGTATTTTTTTCTACTTACAATCCCCTAGTGAGAGTCACTATTTAATCACCTCCTTTGTCCCTTTACTCTGTCCCTATCAAAAGCAAGCTTTCCTGCATTTCTTCTTAGTGAAAGTGAAGTCGCTCAGTCGTTTCCGACTCTTTGCGACCCCATGGACTGTAGCCTACTAGACTCCTCTGTCCATGGGATTTTCCAGGCAAGAGTACTGGGGTGGTTTGCCATTTTCTTCTCCAAGGGATCTTCCCGACGCAGGGATCGAACTCAGGTCTCCTGCATCCCAGGTAAGCAGATGCTTTACAGTCTGAGCCAGTAGGAAGCCTGCCCCCGCTAGGCCCGCCTCCTTCGGCCGGCAGGATTGGCTCTTCCCCTATTTCCGGCTTCTGGGACCTCCCTCCCCACCCCGCCCCAGGAGACGGTTTCCGGTGTCATGGCGGCGTGAGGTCCCGGCAGTCAGTGAGGCGGCTGCAGGCCCGTCCCTGCGGAGCCGCTGGTCCGGCAGGCGGGGATGTGACCGCAGGCCCTGCCGGCCTGCCCCGGGCGTCGAGTCAGCTCCGTGTCAGCCCCCTCAGTCCGCACCGATGGCGGGATCCGGCTGCGCGTGGGGCGCGGAGCCGCCGCGGTTTCTGGAAGCCTTCGGGCGGCTGTGGCAGGTACAGAGCCGCCTGGGTAGCGGCTCCTCGGCCTCGGTGTATCGGGTGCGCTGCTGCGGCACACCCGGCTCGCCCCCAGGAGCGCTGAAGCAGTTCCTACCGCCAGGAACCACCGGGGCTGCGGCCTCGGCCGCCGAGTATGGTTTCCGCAAAGAGAGGGCGGCGCTGGAGCAGTTGCAGGGTCACAGGAACATCGGTAATTGCCGCTGTCTCCCTTCTTGTCTTGCCCAGGTCCCAGTTTTAGCGTGCTGTCTCTCAGCCTGGCGTTCCGTCTTCCGTCTTTTAGGCTGGAGAAGTGGGTCTTGTCCTGTACTCATCACCGGGTACAAGGCCGTTTCCCATCCCCCTTTCACTCTGCAGTACGGGGAAGATTGTCTGCTTTGCTCGTAGTAGATGCTCAGTAAATTCTGTTTTGCTTCAGTTCTCATTAGAGAATGTTGCACAGAGAATTGTCTTCTCAAGTGAAAGGAGGTGTATCTTTAGTAGATTGTCATCTCTTGTACGGAAATTTTTGAATCTTTGCACACCAGTGAAAAATGGGAAATATTTCTCGTACTTGTGACGTCAGTACTAATAACTCGTATAGGTTGTTCTTGATACATATTTGGTATGGATTTGGGAGAAATGACTCCTAAATTTTACATAGGTGTTCGTATGGAAGTGTGAAAATTATACATGTGAACTTTATACTTTTAGCCAGGTAAGACCATGTTTCATCATTCAGATATTTAGAATGTAAGATATATAATGATTACTGGTGATTGATCTACGAAAACAGTTTTCATTCTTATTATACCAACAGAGAGCTTGTAATTAGTTATGGCTTTATAAATGTCTTACTTCCCGGCAGACATGATCCATATTTAATTTAAAGAGTGACCTCTTTAATACTGCCATTTAAAGAAGAATGTCTTAATACTAGTGTTGCTTTTTTTTCCCTTTTCTTTTTCAAGGGTTGCCAAATGGTGTATATAACCTGGCTATTTAGGAGGGAATTTTTTTGGCCTAAGGACTTGATGAATCTCTACAAGATTGTTAAAATGTCATCTTGAATGTCTTAATCTCTCCTTTTAATATTTAGATAATAGAGCGCTATTCTGAATCAGGAAAGGATTTTCAGTTTTGATTTTCCGTGTTGTGACATTTAGGTTAAGAGTACTTAGTATTTGGATTTTTCTTCTGATCAGTTTTGCTTGGCACCCTAAGTGCATATTCACCCATCACTGAGTGCTTGGGAAACAGTTTGAATTATTGTGTCATATTTAATATCTTTTAGTAGTAATCTGCTGCTGAAGGTCATCTCATCTTATTTTGTTAAAATAACCGAGTTGCCCAAAAATCTTACTCATGAGAAAAATAAATCATAGCGGCTTGCTCATTAAAGTTACCCTTCTCTAGACTCCCCCCGATATTTATCTACTTTAATAGTCACTCATTCTGAGTCTGGTTTTTAAACTATTGTAATTAATTTCTTTTCTAGTGACTTTGTATGGAGTCTTCACAATCCACTTCTCTCCAAATGTGCCATCACGCTGTCTGTTGCTTGAACTCCTGGATGTCAGTGTTTCGGAATTGCTTTTATATTCCAGTCACCAGGGTTGTTCCATGTGGATGATACAGCATTGTGCCAGAGATGTTCTAGAGGCCCTTGCTTTTCTTCATCATGAGGGTTATGTCCATGCAGACCTCAAGCCACGTAACATATTGTGGAGTGCCGAGAATGAATGTTTTAAACTCATTGACTTTGGACTTAGCTTCAAAGAAGGCAATCAGGTAAGACATACTTTCTCTCCCGAGCTCCTCAATGGTCTAAAACAAATATTTTTAAATAACAGAGGTGATTTAGTAGAGACTTAAGAGATATTTGGGGCTTCCCTGATGGCTCAGATGGTAAAGCACCTGCCTGCAATGCAGAAGACCCAGGTTCAATTCCTGGGTCAGGAAGATCCCCTGGAGAAGAGAATGGCTGCCCACTTCAGTATTCTTGTCTGGAGAATTCCATGCACAGAGGAGGCTGGCAGGCTGCAGTCCATGGGGTTGCAAAGAGGCGGACACGACTGAGTGTCTAATACGCGTGTTTGAGTCAGGTAGGGAGAGCTAATACAAGACGGCTCTGAAATTTTTAAAAGTACTTTACACAGAACACTGTTTTTCTTTGAGCGTTTGGTTAGTTGTTGAATTACTGTTACTGATGTCTTCAGTCTTGGGACTCGAATGGAAGAACTCACATGACAGTTCTGGCAAATGGCCCATTCTCCATAGTTTGTCTGCTCTTTGCAGAGTGTCCTTATTTTTCAGCAGTGCCTCATAGGCAAGAGAGTATCTAAAGAAATGAGCAGTTGTATGGAAAGTGTGCAGCTTGCCTTTGAGAACTGTCCAGTTAATGAACGAAAGAATTATGATCGCCAAGGACTAAAAATTCTGGCATTTAGTGTGACATTGGCTTATCACACATTCTGAGAGGTAAATACACTGTAGAGATGGCTGGAAGGTGGGCAGTTTTTGATTGGTTATAATACTTACTCGTTTTCTTTAGGATGTAAAGTATATTCAGACAGACGGGTATCGGGCTCCGGAAGCAGAACTGCAGAATTGCTTGGCCCAGGCTGGCCTGCAGAGTGATACAGAATGTACCTCAGCTGTTGATCTGTGGAGCCTAGGAATCATTTTACTGGAAATGTTCTCAGGAATGAAATTGAAACATACAGTCAGATCTCAGGAATGGAAGGTAAACTGAACCTGTGTTTTGCTTTCAGGTCCTTAATCCCAGTGTAAGAGTACTCAATTTATAATGATTTTCGTTGAGGTCTCTGATTGCTTTATTGCCTCCATATTCCCCTTACTACCTTTAATGCTACTTACTCCTCAGTCCCATAGCTACAGATGCGCTAGGGAGCATTGCATGCTCACTGTTTTTAGCTGAGGCCTGGCATGTTGTAAGTGCTTAATAAAGTGTTTGAATGAATGCCTTTTCCTGAGGAAGCAAAAGTGGTTTGTTTAGTAAAGTAATTGTATTACATTCTAAAATATTACTAATACAGTAGTATTCTGTGAGGATTGTTAGAATGGATATTGGTTATTTACACGTGAAAACCTGGGGGCACGAATATGTAAAACCAGTAGCTCAAGGTCATACAACTGGATGTTCTGCCCCTCGTAGTCAGAAGTTCAGTGTTCTGTCCACAGTTCCACGCTGCTTCCTATTTGTGCTCTATATGTGAACTGTCCTGAGAAAGTGACTGCTGCTTATAACATTGTTTGCTTGGGAACATGGGTTGTAAGTTCCAACTGACATAGGAATTTACTTTGTGCATATTTGTGAGTTAAGAATTTTTTCAAATGTATTGGGGCTTGAATGTTGTGGTGGTATCAGTCTCTTTTAGACTAGGTGTTTGAAAAGCAATACAGTGTTTAGGAATTACTGATTTTGATAAGAAGCAAGTATTTTTTTAAGCATATAATACTTAGTGTGTGGCTGCTACAGAGTTTTATTTCTCTTAAACCCCTAGTCATCTAGGTCTGTTGAAACAGTTCTTGGAAGGAATACTTTAATAGGCTAGTAGTTGTACCTTACATTTGGCAAAAAAAAATGCTGCTATTGGAGTAAAACCAGTATCACTCTTTGTCATTAGTACCTGCACACAGTCCAGTGTACTTTGGGGGTACTTTCTCTAGTGCTTATACAGATAAACACATCAATTTCCTGCATTAGGCTTGACTCACTTTGAATTCTTTGGACTTTTTCTGCTTAGGACAGGGCCAGTTAGAATTAGATCACATTCAGTGATCTAGTTAATTATTAACTTAGGCATTTAATTTTTTTTCTTTTTTGATGAAATTTAGAGGCTGATGTGTATTAAAGCAGTCCCCACTATTTGCCCCCTAGATAAAAATATCATTCTGTATTTTATCACTTTCTGTGGAGGCACAATTACCAAATATGAGCTTAGGCTCTGAAGTTAAATCTCTAGGGTTTATATCTTCCCTTCACCTCTAAGTGACTTATTTAGGTTTACTAAACTGTGGTTTACTTTCAGTAAAATGATGATAAGGGTGTTGAAATGATATCTAATTCTTAGCATCGTGTGTGGCCTGTGGTAAGTATTGACACTTGGTGGTGATGATAAATTGAGTGTTTTGACTCATGTACACCTTCCATAGTGCTCCTGGAGAAAACGTAATGCTCCACAAGGATTTAGGTGTGAATAATGTGACAGGCGCAACTTTAAAATTCTGCCCTGGTTTCTCCTTGATAGTTGATTTTATTCCATCTGAAAACCAATTGAGGACTCATTATGAGGACACTCTGACTCACCTAGCACACGTTTATTTTCTCAGTTTGCGTTAAATTACGTTTCTGTGTGGTTGCTTGGTATTTGTTTCTTTATTCATTCACCTAGTAAATGTTCACACAGTGTTAGATACTGAGAATGGAGAAAAAATTCCTCTTCTCTAGAAGTTTTATAATAATGTATGCAATCTCCTTCGTAAAGATTATAATCTTTTAGAAGAGAGTGTTTTCTGTTATATTTAACTTATCAAACTGTTCAGTGCTGTGTGCCTAGTACTCAACAAATAAGGACTGAACTGGATAACCAAAGAAGGACTTTTCTGTCTTTTTAGGCAAATAGTTCTGCTATTATTGATCACATATTTGCCAGTAAAGCAGTGGTGAATGCCGCAATTCCAGCCTATCACCTAAGAGACCTTATCAAAAGGTACATTACATGTACTTTAAACTTGCTTTTTTTCCTGAAGGGATTTATATTATTTTCTGGTTTGCTTAGTCATGTACAGGTTTTGCTTCCTTAGAATTAAAAATCTTTAGATATTCTATACAGACTGGTTTCTAATAAGAAACAAAGTAGTCAAGTCATTGTAGTAAATTTATTTTCAAAAGAGTGTTCTTTTTTTCATGGCTAGTACCAGGTATCAGGCTCTTACGCTGTTCAGTGGAAGATAGATGACGAGTCACTGTATGTTGGGCCTTCTGTAACGCTGCCAGTTCTGAAAATGGAGAATAGGTGTTTAAAGAGTCTTTACTAACTAAAGACCAAGTTTACTTTGGAACGCCAAAATAATGTTTCATGTAAAGTAATTATATATTATACTTTAAATAATTACCATTGAAAACTTTGGGGACAGATAGAGTGTTTCGCTTTCACCCATTCCCCGTAGTGGTAACATCTTAAAAATCTGAGTACAATGTCAAGACTGGGAAATTGATATTACAGTACATAGAACTCAGATCTCACCAGTTTTACGTGTACATATTTGTGTGTCTGTGTGTATGTTTTACAAATTACAGTAGTTTTAAGCAGCTGCTAGTAGCTGATACTAGATATTGCATGTTGCATTTTACATTGAAAAGAGGCAGTGTAAAATTACATTATAGATTCTAGGATAGAAGTCAAATTATATCATGGATTCTAAGATAGACTTAGAAGTCTCAGTTTTAGCATTGACTTTGTCATTTAGCTTGAGAGTTTTTTTTGTTTTTAATGATAACTTTATTCTTTTTCTTTCTGCAACTAATACTAGATTTGGAAGCTATAAAAAATTGTGATGAGAAATTATAAGCTCATTTTCTAGTGTTAGCACTTTGCTCTATTTCTTTTCAGTATTTTCCTTCGTATTTTGTTGTGTATGCATGCAAATCATTCAGACCTTTCTTTTTTTAGACTAAAACATAAATACTGAAAAAAAATGCATAGCTTAGTGAATACTTAGGAATATTATTATATCTACCATTTAGGTTGAGAAATAGAACTTTACCAGCCACTGTAGAAGTCCTCTGTGTACTCCATCCCAATTGCAAGCCCCTTCTTCCTCCTTAAAGAACCGCTGCCCTGATTTCATGGTTATTACTTCCTTGTTTTTATTATAGTTCTGTTACCTAAGTGTGCATCCCTAAATACTATAGTTTAATGTTGCTCTTCTGTTAAGAACACTTTTAAGTTTCATTTACTTTAAAAGGTCCCTTTCCATCTCCTACCCTCCTTTTCCCTTGTTTATTTGTTGAACAGCCTGGATTGCTGACTCAGTATAGTTGTCCACAGTCTGAATTTTACAGATGGTGTTATTGTAGTATGGTTTAACATATTGCCCTATTTTCTGTAAATTGGTGGTTGTATATATGGTACTGTGTTTTTTTAGGTTAGCACATAAGGTGGCTATCTCCATTTGATGTGTTAACAGCTGTTAATACTCAATGCCTAGATCCATTACTTTGTTAGGAATTGTAGAACAGTGATGTTCTTAGTCTCCTCGTTTCGTTAACTAAAGATGAAATAAACGCTTGGTTCTCTTAATTAGCTTGTTTTCATAATGAATTGGTTCCTTATCATCTTTCAAAGTGGATCATTTCCTTTTTGAAAGGTCAAAATATCAGTATTAACTAATGAATCTAAATATATTTGGTATAGTTCAATCCGTTGCAGTTCTTATCCTAATTGAAACTGAAATTATCTCATCTTTGATGAATGTGAGGCTCTGCAGGTTAGCTTTGGCATACCTTGCTATCTTTTATAGCTTCATCACTATCTGGTATGAGAAGATGTTTCCAGTTCAAAGTATACATTTCCTGCTCCAGACTTAGAAGTAGCCATTTCTCCAAGAAGCCTGGTTTCTTTTAGTAGGAAGTAGTGTTTCCCGCAGTCTGGGATGTGAGGCCATCTGGTTGTGACGTCTGTCACCCTGTTCAGCTAAACTGGCTGACTGGGCAGGTGTCTCCTCCCTCCCGCACAGCTCCATGTGCGGCCCCCCCGAAGCTGTTCGCTGGGTCGAAGTGGATGACCATCCCCGATAGAAGAGAACCAGTCTTTGGTCAAGGGTATATGAGTAGCTGTGCTGTCTGCTAGAACCTCCAAGTAAAAGGCACTCAATCGTGTCTGAGTCTTTGCGACCCCATGGACTGTACAGTCCATGGAATTCTCCAGGCCAGAATATTGGAGTGGGTAGCCATTCCCTTCTCCAGGGGGTCGTCCCAACCCAGGGATCGAACTCAGGTCTCCCACATTGCAGGTGGATTCTTTACCAGCTCAGCCACCAGGGAAGCCCAAACAAGCTCTCAAAACCATAGTCTGGGTATTAAGAATACACATCGCTGTTGGGGGGGTGATTGATTCTAGGCCTGTTAAGTGGGTGGAGTTCGCACTGACATTTCTCATTTAAGTTCAGTACCACAGCGTTTTTACTTCTGTTGTATACCTCTTTGCTTTTATGTCAAGAATTCTGGTTCTTAAGGACAAAGAGAATGCCAGATTAGAATATTTCGTTGTTACTCATTTGCTTTATTCCACATTACACTAAAACAGTCTCAATAATAGTGCTATAGTAAGATTACTGAAAACAGTTGGTTTTGCATATGCTCTTCCTATTCTCCCATTTGAAAAATAGTTATAACCGTGTTGTCAGATTATATGGCTATTACATGCTATGCGCTCTTTATTTTTCAAACACTCTGATTTAGTCTTAGTTCTGTGTGTAACTAGATATTTAATGTTCATCACTGGTCCTTGTATTCTAATCATTTTAGTGTACTTAAGCTTGTTCTTTTGATTGTAGGATTAATATTCTCTGAGTTCGTGCTTGTTAATAATAGTTAAACTGTGTTATTACACTTGAAAGTCTGTTTACTGAAGTCGCTCAGTCGTGTCCGACTCTCTGCGACCCCATGGACTGCAGCCTCCCAGGCTCCTCTGTCCATGGGATTTTCCAGGCAAGAGTACTGGAGTGGGGTGCCATTTCCTTCTCTAGGGGATCTTCCTGACTCAAGAATTGAATTGAACCTGGGTCTCCCGCATTGCAGCGGACGCTTTACCCTCTAAGCCTCTGTTTATCTGAGTATAAAAATCCTTGGCAGACATTTTTCTTGAACATTTTAAACATATTACAGTTGATCCTTGAATAGCATGGGTTTGAACTACATGAGTCCATTTATACACAGATTTTGTTACTACATCATGTGCAGTTGGTTGAATCTGCGGTGCAGAACTGTGGATACAGAGAAACTGGATATGGAGGGCCAGCTCTAAGTTAAATGGATTTTCAGCTGGGGAAAGGGTGTACTCCTAACCTGAAGTTGTTCAGGGGTCAACTGTAGTCCATTTTCTTGTAGCAAATAGTGTTGCTGTTGAAAGCAGAGTGCTGATGACACTTTGTTTTTAAGTAATTTGGTCTTTTGGTGTAAATGCTGCGAGGATTTCATGTTTTTGTTAAAAGTCTAGTGATTTTACCAGAATAATAGATTTTGATTGCTTTGGGTCTGAATTCTCAGGAAATATGTAGTTTTAGATCTTTTTGTTTGTTGTATGAAAGTATTCTTAAGTTACAATTCTTAGTGTTTGTTCCATTACTTTGCTTTTTTTTCCCTTCAAACACTCCCATTCTATATGCATTATTAATAGATTTTCTCTGACTATTCAGTGTTATCACTCTCTTGAATAGTTTTTTATTTGTTTTATCATTTCTTTTTGATTTAACAATTTTTCCTCCTTTCTGGACATCATCTTTTGTTTTTATTCATCGTTATGTTACTTCTAGCTTAAGCTTAGTTTATGTAATGATTTTTTTCCTTTTATTCCTAATTCTTTTAGTTACCTGATTTTTGATATTTTCTAATTTTGATTTATGTTACTCTTTAATATCTTGTATATCTGTAAAAAATGCCTTGGCCTCATTTTCAGATGGTTGGTTATGGTGTTCCTGTGTGTTGTGGTCATGTCTTTCCTGCATGCATTTGTTGTCTGAGGGCAGGTTATTTTGCAGTCTTCTTTCCTTGTCTAGTAACTTGGTTATAATACTTTGTATGTGGCTCATTTTTATGCGAAATTCATTTTCCTAAATTTAGGAAGGTGTAGCTTTTCTAACTCGGAGAAGGCAATGGCACCCCACTCCAGTACTCTTGCCTGGAAAATCCCATGGATGGAGGAGCCTGGTGGGCTGCAGTCCATGGGGTCGCTAAGGGTCGGACACGACTGAGCGACTTCACTTTCACTTTTCACTTTCATGCATTGGAGAAGGAAATGGCAACCCACTCCCGTGTTCTTGCCTGGAGAATCCCAGGGGCGGGAGAGCCTGGTGGGCTGACGTCTATGGGGTCGCACAGAGTCGGACACGACTGAAGCAACTTAGCAGCAGCAGCAGCAGTGTCTAGATTACTTCAGCCCCCTCAAATCTTACAGAGGACCCCTTGTATTCATTTGTAATGTGCAACCCCTAGTTGAGTTTAAACTGCTTTTCTCAAATTGGTTTTTTGTGCTTTCTAGTGAATACCTGTTTTGGGGGATTATTTTTTCTCTGGGTCATCAGATTAATTGTTGTTTCTCAGAGAAAGAAACAAACAACGCAAGAAGTTCCGTCTTCATAGATGCCCATATGGTACAAGTCTTACTGCTGTTGATGGTTTATCCCTAGCCACTCGGATTTTGTTGTCTAGTGAGGTTACTTACTTTTGTTAGAGATGTTGTCCATAGATTGTTTTTATTTTGCTATCAAGATGCTTTATTATTAGGAGGCTTTAATAAGACAAAAGTCATCTCACCTCTTTTTTTTTTTAATTCAATTACCGTAAATCTATGTCTAGCTTTTTTTCAGTTAGTGTTACAGAATGTGGATCATTTTCCTATGTTGTGTTTATTAATCAAAAACATTTTACATTAAAATATAGTAGTATGTCTTAGGTATGTATAATAATTTACTGAACTGTTTACTCATAAATGGCATTAATATTTTTGTAGTTGAATGATTCAGAAAGTCATGCTAATATAATTAATGTTGTGGTGAATATTTAGACGTTTTTATTTTCTTTATTGGTTATATTTTCAAAAGATTTGATGTAAAGATACCTATTTTTGTGTTTTAGCATGCTTCATGATGATCCAAGCAGAAGAATTCCTGCTGAAATGGCATTGTGCAGCCCATTCTTTAGCATTCCTTTTGGTAAGTTGTATACATCTTTATTTTTTCTTGGTTATTTTATAATCAAATAAGATATCAGAACTAATTTATATTCCCAAGCTCCTTTGTCTAATATTCATCAGTTTATTGGGGGAGTTTGCATTTAATCATGTTGTAATGAATTTAACAGCCCCTCATATTGAAGATTTGGTGATGCTTCCTACGCCAGTGCTAAGACTGCTGAATGTGCTGGACGATGATTATCTTGAGAATGAAGAAGAATATGAAGGTCAGGGCTTCCTAAATTTTATTTTAATGTGTCTTTCCTGTGTAGAATAGACATACCGTTTCATAGCATTCTCATATTTTGCTAGTTTATATAGTGAGGATATTGAACTATATGATCTCTAAAGTACACTTACTTTTGACTCCTGCTGTATATTTAATGTGTCCCCCACCAGTTTCCTATGAGAAAGCTCTAAGCCCCAGTGTGATAGACTTGGAGACTTTAGGAGGTAATAGGGTTAGATTAGGTCATGAAGCTGGGGCCCTTCTAATGGAACTGAGTGAGTGAGTGAAGTTGCTCAGTCGTGTCTGACTCTGTGACCCCTTGGACTGTAGCCGCCCAGGCTCCTCTGTCCATGGGATTCTCCAGGCAAGAATACTGTAGTGGGTTACTAGCAGCCTTTAAAACAGAATAGACAGGAGAGCAGTCTTTCTCTTTCTCCTCTTTCTGTCTTTGCCCATGTGAGTATCCAGCAGGAAGGCAGCTGTCCACACCCAGGCAGCAAATCTGCCTGCACCTTGATGTTTGAATTCCAGCCTTCAGAACTGTGAGAAACAAATGACTGTTGTTGAAGCCACTCAGTGTGTGGCATTTTGTTACAGCAGTCCCAGCAGACTGGAACAGTTCCTAAGGCTCTTTCAACTCTTTTACATCTGATAAACCTTTACTAAATAAAGAAAGAAGATTATCTTTCCCAGCAACTTCTTTCTTTCTGTCTGTGCTAATCTGCGCTACGCTTTCACTTCTTTTTAGCTCTTATTTATTTATTTTGCTTTTAACAATTCATTGACTCAAAACATATTTACTGAGTATGCACTTGCCACTGTGGATTTATTTCCTGTCTTTAGTGTAATAGGGGAGACAGTTCTATAAACAACTACAAGTATATAAATGATTACTTATATAAATCTGAAGGTTATGGTAAAGTACTGAGCAGAGAGGAGGGCTATTTAACTCAGTCTGAGTGATGCATGAATAGACATCTCTACAGACGTATAATATCTGAGTTCTGTTAGTAATTGAAGTTGCTTGACTAAAAGTTGAGGGGTTGAGCTAAAAGTAGCTCAGAGACACAGAGATGAGAGAAAATGTGGCATATTCAGAAAACAGTAAATTGTTTGGAATGGCTGTATCTTAGGATATTTAACAGTCAGTTAAAGCTAAAAAGGTAGCCAGAATACAGGTATCTAATAGACTTGTTTGATACGTTTGAGAATTTGGACTTTAATCCCAGAGATAGTAACACTGGAATGTAAATTACACAAAAGAACTTTGTATCAGGGGTAGAATAGTTCCTGGCTTCTGATGAGTATTCAATAAATATTTGTCCATTGTAAAATGCAATAAAGAGCTGTTAAAATTTAAACTAGGAGAGTGTTATAGTCAAACTTGGGTTTAATAAGAGCATTCTGGAAGCAGAGTGGTGAATGGACTAAAAAGCAGGACCAAACTTAGAAATATCAATTGTGCGTATGCTAAGTCGCTTCAGTCTGACTCTTTGCAACTCTGTGGACTGCAGCCCTCCAGGCTCCTCTGTCCATGGGATTCTCCAGGCAAGAATACTGGAGTGGGTAGCCATCTCCTCTTCCAGGGGATCTTCCCGACCCAAAGATTGAAGCCAGGTCTCCTAGGTCTTCTGTGTCTCCTGCATTGGCGGGTGCGTTCTTACCACTTCCCCGACTCGGGAAGTTCAGAAATAGCAGTTGCTTAGCACTGAACATTTTCTTTGTGGAAAATTAAACCATTACTGATGGAGCTAGTTTTACCACACTGTTTCTTGTAAGGGTAAATCATTTTATGTCCCTCAGCTTAATATAGTTACCTAACAAATGAAACAAACCTAATTTCTTTGAATCTGTGACAGTTGTAGGAATCTCCAATCTATACTTTTTAGGATGTCTTTTTATTTGAAATAATATTCTTACCCTCATTATTGTTTTGGAATTCCCAGGTAGCTCAGTTGTAAAGAATCCCCCTGTAATGCAGGAGTGAAGTGAAAGTCACTCAGTCATGTCTGACTCTTTGCAACCCCATGGACTGTATAGTCCATGGAATTCTCCAGGTCGGAATACTGGAGTGGGTGAAGTAAAGTGAAGTCACTCAGTCGTGTCTGACTCTTTGTGACCCTAGGGACTGTAGCCTACCAGGCTCCTCCATCCATGGGATTTTCCAGGCAAGAATACTGGAGTGGGTAGCCTTTCCCTTCTCCAGGGGATCTTCCCACCCCAGGGATCAAGCCCAGGTCTCCTGCATTGCAGGCAGATTCTTTACTAGCTGAGCCACAAGGGAAGCCCAAAAAGGGGTCACTGCGGCTGCATGGGCCAGGAAATGAACCTGGGCCTCCCTCATGACAGGTGAGAATTCTACCGCTGAACCACCCATGCGCAGTTTGGGTTCAGTTCCTACGCTTGAAAGATTCCCTGGAGAAGGAAATGGCAACCCACTCCAGTATTCTTGCCTGGGAAGTCCCATGGACAGAGGAGCCTGGCGGGCTGCAGTCCATGGGGTTGCAAAAGAGTTGGATACAGCTTAGCAGTTAAACAACAACAGCATTGTTTTAATTAGGTCATTTACAGTAGTTCTAAATAATCTCTTGACATCTATTTCAAATTATTAAGTCTTTTAAGTGTCTACCTACTGTATTTAAGTGTCTCCTGATCATTTTGATTGCTGTAAAATTCAAGTGTGAACTTTCTTGAGTAAACCTTAGGGTAGACTGTGTCTGTTCTTTCCTGTGTATCTTGCTGTGTAACACCTTTTTTGCTACTTCTAAATACATTAAGCATTTAAATGCTGACATGTTAATTTAAACATTTAATGGCATTTAAACATTTAAATGCTTCAGTTCAGTTCAGTCACTCAGTCGTGTCCGACTCTTTGCGACCCCATGAATCGCAGCACGCCAGGCCTCCCTGTCCATTACCAACTCCCAGAGTTCACTCAGACTCACGTCCATCGAGTCAGTGATGCCATCCAGCCATCTCATCCTCTGTCGTCCCCTTCTCCTCCTGCCCCCAATCCCTCCCAGCATCAGAGTCTTTGCCAGTGAGTCAACTCTTCGCATGAGGTGGCCAAAGTACTGGAGTTTCAGCTTCAGCATCATTCCTTCCAAAGAAATCCCAGGGCTGATCTCCTTCAGAATGGACTGGTTGGATCTCCTTGAAGTTCATGCTATTAAGTCTTAATATTTAAGAGTCGTACATGAACTAAAGTGCAACAGACTTTTTAGTAGCATTAAATACCTTTGTCAGTTCTGATTAGCAAGGTCAGCTTCAGATTACACTAGTTTTGGGTAAGCTTGCCTTGCTGGAAATCATGTGAGGACAGCTGTTTTGTAATCTTGATGGCAGCGGGGAAGAAGTTAGATTTGAACCTTCCACTGAGACCAAAATGAATTGCAAGTTTTGTATATATTAGAGTATTAAAACAAGGAAGTAGGAAGAGGGTGGGGAGGGAAGGAAAAAGGGCAGGCAGGCAGGAGAGAGTAAAGGAAAAAAAATTAGCTAAAAAATCATAGGAGATTAAAATACACATATTCTTGGAGTGGAGAAGGCACAGTGTGCACTAGTGTGCACAGAACTCAACATACTGATTCAGCAAATTTTACCGTGACGTGAACCGCCGTAGACAAAATATTTACAGTTCTTACCACAGAAAGAACCCCTGTAACGCAAGCCAATAGATAGTGGATAAAGGACACAATTTATATGAAAGAATGTACAATATATCTCACACACATATTTCATTCTCATTTGTTGAAATATTAATACTGTACTCTGATATCTTTGTCACTTGTCACATTGACAGTGAAGATGTGGGTAAGGTATAGGAAAACATATTCTCATATGTCACTGGAACCTATATGAAAAGCCAATTGGTAACTCTAGCAATTACAAATTCATATGAATTTTGACCTAGCAGTTCCATTTCCAAAAAGTTAATTTAGAAGTACACAAGTGAAATGAGATGTATATACAAGTTTATCTGTTACAGTATTGTTTATAATGGCAAGCAGTTTCAGAATAGTTTAATTATTCATCAGTAGGACACATTAGATAATTTATAGAATGAAATATTAAATCACCATAAAAATAAATGAGAAAATTTTGTGTAATGATATCGAAAGGTCTAAAAATGTAGTTTTAAAAAAGATTGGAACTTTTTATTTAAAGCATATATGATTATGTTTGCTTGTGTAAGCTTATAAAGTTTATGGAAGGTTACAGAAGAAGCTAATAACGCTTATTGTCTTCAGGGAGGGGAACAGAATGACATTTTGGAAAGTTGCAAGAAGACTTTTCTTTTGGATTTCAAATTATTTGAATGTATTAACTAAAACAGATTTAAAATATAAAAAAATCATTAAATGCATTACATTTATATTATTCTTAACTTAAGCATAATTTTAAAAATTACAGAAAATGATTTCATTACCTAGTTGTGTATTCTTGAATTTAAAATCTGAAAATAATGAATGCTCGCAAATTACATCAAAGTGATTACTTCTGTATTTATTAATAACCAGATGTTGTAGAAGATGTAAAAGAAGAATGTCAAAAATATGGACCAGTGGTATCTCTGCTTGTTCCAAAAGAAAATCCTGGCAGAGGACAAGTAAGTGAATATTTTTCATAATTTGAAAATGATTCAGTGGTTATTAAAATCCTGTACAAAATGTTTTAATTTTAAAGAAAGATACATACAAAATGTTGCTAGGAATTAAGAATTTGCATTATCACGGTTTTTACTTTTTTGTACTTCTTTTTTTTTCCAAAAGTTCTATAATATGCATGTACTTTTTATCAGTTAAAAAAAATTTTTTTAAGTTGTTAATCTACTTTTTAAGCCATTGTATACAGCCAGCTGAATCATATGCTAATTTAGGTCAGGGTCAGCTACAGAAATATTTGGCCCAGTTTTTTCTAATTAAGTACAGTAGGAGAACCATTTAGGTTAGGTTCTGATTGTAATAGAATTATCAGTGATAATTTAAACAAGGAAAATGTACTGGACTGAGAATCCTGAAAGCTGAGTTCAAGTTTCAACTTGGCTTGTTTTATGAGGAACCTTAGTTTTTTAATCTATAGAATGTATAGGCTAAAAGTATGATCACAGTTTTTGAAGAAAACTCTGTGATCCTAAATTAAGTCTTTCTTTTATCTGTAGGTTCCCCCCCCCCCCGAAAATAGAATATTGTTTGATTCTGTTTCTTAATCTTAACATCACTGACATTTGAGCTCGGTAATTCTTTGTTTGGGGAGCTGTCATGTATGTTACAGGATGTGTAACATCGTCCTTGGCCTCTGCTTACTGGATTAGCCTCTTTCCACACTCCTTCTCAGTTGTGACACCGGAAATGTCTCTAGACAGTGCCAAATGTCCCCTGGTGAAATCACCTCTGGTTGTGGATTTTGTCTTTCATGGTTAAATATTAGGAAAATTCTTGGCAACTGAAAAAAAGTGAAAGAAATTTCACTCTCGTCTTAATGAAAAGTTATTATTGCCAGTCTAGTTATAACAGCATTTACCTCATTCAGTGTCAGGAGCATACTAATAGCTGCATCCTTGCTGTTTATTTATTCAGCCAGTATTTATTGAGCATAACAGGTAGGATACAACAGTGAATGAAGCAGACAAAAGAATGTATAATGATAAGCGCTATGGAGAAAAGGAGATTGGAGTAGAGATATAAAGAGTGCTGTGGAGGGGTGGATGGCAGTCTTAAATAAGCAGGTGAGGAAGAACATAATGGATTACACTTGAGACAAAATTTGAAGGAGGTAAGGAAGAGAATTCTAGCAAAGAGAACAGCAAATTTCAAGGCCCTGAGTATTCCCGGTAGGTTTGAGAAGGGCAGTGTGGCTATGCAAAATGAGAAGAATGGAGTATAATGGGAGATTAGATCAAGGAAGTATGGGAGTATAGGACAGATCAAGGAACGAGAAGGAAAGGTATTGGAAGATTTTGAATTAAGAATTAACATGATCGGACTCAATCTGAGTGGCAAAATAGAGAAACAGGAAGAATCTTTTCAGGGCAAAAGTGTCCATCTTGTAGCCTACCAGGCTCCTCTGTCCGTGGAATTTCCCAGGCAAGAATATTGGAGTGGGTTGCCATTTCTTTCTCCAGGAGATCTTGCTGACCTAGGGATTGAACCCGGGTGATGAAAAAAATAAGTTTGACTGAAAAGAGTAACAGCAGCGTGGTGCAGCTGAAGCGGCTGGGCCTGTACCCGAAGGTCACTGGGCCAGACCGTCTCTGCCGTCAGTGTAGCTTTGGGCTTCCCTGGAGGCTCAGCTGGTACAGAACCCGCCTGCAGTGCAGGGGACCTGGGTTCCATCCCTCGGTTGGTAAGATCCCCCGGAGAAGGGAATGACTACCCACTCCAGTATTCTGGACCAGAAAATTCACCCCTACACATTCCATGGGGTCACAGAGTCCAGCATGGCTGAGCAACTTTCACTTTTACTTTCATAAGCAAAGAGACACTGGCTTTATCAGTGCTGAAGAATTGATGCTTTTGAACTGTGGTGTTGGAGAAGACTCTTAAGAGTCCCTTGGACTGCAAGGAGATCCAACCAGTCCACCCTAAAGGAAATCAGTCCTGAATATTCCTTGGAAGGACTGGTGCTGAAAGTGATATTCCCAATATTTTGGCCGCCTGATGTGAAGAACTGACTCATTGGAAAAGACCCTGATGCTGGGAAAGATTGAAGGCAGGAGGAGAAGGGGGCAACAGAGGGTGAGATGGTTGGACGGCATCATTGACTTGATGGACAGGAGTTTGAGTAAGCTCTGGGAGTTGGTGATCCTGGACAGGGAAGCCTGGCGTGCTGCAGTCAATGGGGTCACAGAGTTCGACACGACTGAGCAACTGAACTGAACTGACACGACTGAGCAGAAAAAATAAGCTTCTTTATCAACAAAAGAAATAAGCTTCTAAGTGGAGAGTGAATGTAACTTTTGATAAATTCTTAAAATCACAGATTTAACTTCTTTCAGTTATTGAAGATGTTGCCTAGTTGGTAAAGTCAGCATGAATTTTTCAGTTCAATCATGTTAATTTTTTAAGGAATATTCAAAAGATACTGGAAAATAGAAAAATTCTTACAATTATAAACAGTAGTCAAGATTAAAATGATAGAACTCTACTGTAATTAATTACAAAATAAGTTATAAAATGTGTTTCCTCTTTATTTAGTTTACAGTGATAGAATGTGTAAAACTGTAGGTTATCTATGAAGCAAGGAGTAAGATAGGAAGCATTGTATTTCTTCTATAAGTGCATGTCTACTCATTTATTGAACTTTGGTCAGTAGATTTTGGAGTAATTACTAATCAGTTTAAAAAATCAGGAAGAGCTTCATATTCTCATTGGACATCATCTAATCTTCCTTTTATATTTAATGAAGAAGTATTTATTGCTAGAAACTATAGCTAAACACATTGGTTTTTGGAAGAAAAGGAGATATAAAATATCAACTGTATCTAAGATGAGTAAAATGAGCATCAATTTTTAGCACTGGATGGTCTCAAACTTTGTCTTTAAGAGTAATGCATAGAACAGAAGAGGCAGAATCAGTTCTACATGTCCATTTTACAATATTAATGAATTCGGAAAATCCCATCATAAGCCAGAATGTCCTAGGTCTCCTTGTCACACTTCATCCTTAACAGAAATATTTGCGTGACCAGTCATAGGCAAGGCATGAAACTTTGTTTACCAATGCAGGCAGAGTTCATTAAAAAAAAGAAAAAGTATTGGATTTAAAGTTGTTTCTTTTTATATACTGGAAGTTTTTATGCGATTGGGAAATACTTTGATTTTTCAGCTAGGAAAAGGGCTCCTAAGAGAGGGGAAATGAAAAGGGAAAACCTGCCTGAACTTACAGGTAGATCCAATTTTAGGAAAATGTACAAATGAAAGTTAAGAATCTGGAGATTGATGTCTGTCTGTTCTTGCCTCCACTTTGAAAGTCTCTGAGCGTCCTAGGATGCTCGCATCTCAGTTTGAAGAATATTGACGTAACAAAGGAGGCATCCAACTGAGGTGGGAGAGGCAGTTCTTTCCTGGTTCACATACTTAACACAGTAACTGAGCAAGTCATTGCACTTGCTTGTAACTGTTGCTTTAGATTGTCACAATAAATTAAATTAGACTAATAAAGGAAGGTATTTCAGCTACCTCGGAGGAGGTAGTGGCCCCCCACTCCAGTACTCTTGCCTGGAAAATCCCATGGACGGAGGAGCCTGGTAGGCTGCAGTCCATGGGGTCGCTAAGAGTCGGACACGCCTGAGCGACTTCACTTTCTCTTTTCACTTTCATGCACTGGAGAAGGAAATGGCAACCCACTCCAGTGTTGGTGGGCTGCCGTCTCTGGGGTCACACAGAGTCAGACACGACTGAAGCGACTTAGCAGCAGCAGCAGGAAAGGAAATTACCTAGTTTTAAATTTCTTCCTTACTACAGTTATGAGACACACAACACACACACACACACACACAGAGGAAGTTGGGAGACACACAACACACACACACACACACAGGAAGTTGGGAGACACACAACACACACACACACACACACACACACACACAGGAAGTTGGAGAAGCACTGTTCTGAAACAGTTTTGATGAAAATGAAGTTACTTTGTTTTCTCTATTCTCTTACAGGTCTTTGTTGAGTATGCCAATGCTGGTGATTCCAAAGCTGCTCAGAAATTACTGACTGGAAGGATGTTTGATGGAAAGTTTGTTGTGGCTACATTTTACCCACTGAGTGCCTACAAGAGGGGATATCTGTATCAAACTTTGCTTTAATCAGTAACCTGAGGACTGTTTCCTGTTTCTCCTCTTCCATCTCCTGGGTTATTCTACATCTGAATGCAGGAGTACCCCCCTTACTATTTTAAGGGAATACTTTGTATCTTTATTCAATCCTGCTAATGTGCAGCCATTGCTCAAGCAGTGACTGGGTTGCAGACATTAGGCACTGCTTAGGACAAGCCCTTTTAGCTATTCATTGAGGGGTTTTAGAGCATCCATGTGGGCATCTTTTATTTGTGCAGTAGGGCAAGTGCTGCTCTTCAGTATGTAACTTAAAAAGATACTTTTTCATGTGATCATGAAGCAGGGATGAATACTATCCTGTCATAGGAATATTAACAAATTTGTTAGCATTGGTGACATCACCTACAGATTATTCCTTTATGTTGTTAGGTGGTTCTTCCTTATTGATATCCGTAGTTGGCACTGGATGTTCTCGGTAATTCTAAGTAATTGTCAAGCAGCAGTTCCCTACTGTGTTCTTAACACTGAGTTATGATTTTTTTTAAAGGAGTACTGTAGTACTGAATATTCCTTTAAAGAAACTGCGGTGAGCCTATCTATATATTTTTTTTTTAATTAAGGCTTTTAAAATAGAAAGCTGATGCTTGATCTTGCACAATTTTTATGTCTAGTATGTATGCTCGAGTGAGTGTGCAGGTATGAAAGGTTAGAGAATATTTGAGTAGCATTCTTTATAGTGTGAATCTTGTGGGTTAATACAGTCTATGCCCATTTCTTCCCTACCTGTTTAATGTCTATAAGATTTAGGATACAGGTTTTTTGGGAGTTGGTGTGTCTGAAACAATGAAATGAGAAAATAGTCCATTCCTGAGAGGCCCAGAACACACAAGTCTAGACTGGATTACATTGAACCTCTCTTAAAGTAAGAAAACTCTTGTAAGAGTTTTGGTATACATAGATTGCCCCATCTTTCAGGGTCTGATTTCGACCCTGTATTAGCTCATCTGTTTTGTACTGACTCTTCTAGGATCATTGTTAAGATTTCTCAAGATAGAGTTCTGCCTACTATGATGGAAAATTTATATTGATTAAAAAGAAAGAATTAGTTGTTCAGTGAAGGGAAAAGAAAAAACAATAGGTGAAGGGTGCATAATCAAGGATTCTTTATTCTTCCTTTTTCTCTCATCTCCGTCCCACACCCTCTTTTCCTCTTCCTCCATTCTTTGTCTATCCTTAGCTGAAGAGAAGTTAGAGGAAAGCATCCTAGCTGGTCAGGTGGTCTGACTTTTGACTGCAAGGAAGTTAAGAAAGGTGTAGCTATAATAAGGTGGAAGTAGAAAGAAAGAAAAACTCATGAAGAATTCTTAAAAAGATTTATAGCAATCTAACGTGACCCCAGGTAGAGGCTACTAGTATTCATGAGTTCATGGGTACAGGTTGATTACATGCTCTTAGGAATTCTAATTATGGATTCCTCTCACTTTACAGTAGATTGTCTTCAGAGATTTAAATCTTAGGAAATCTTTATAAAGCACTGATTATACAAAAAAAGTTATATACAGGTTATGAATTTTTTGTTTTCATAACTAAATGAAAATTTTATTTATTTATTTATTTTCCTAAGGAAAACACTTTTCTATCTTGCCCTGCTGGAAGGCTCCTCATATGGTTTTCCCTGTGGGTGCCATGCAGGTTATTGAGAGCCCAGTTAAGAATTGACGTCTTAGAGGATGAATTATTTTACCCTGTTCACACAGTTACTATTTGATATTTTAGTTAATCATAGTTACCTAATTCTTCAGAACTCTCTTTAATATTTATTATGAAGCCAAATTTGGTATAAGGAGGATAAATAATGACTTGCCAAAAGACCTTGTGGCCTGGTGCCCGAGGGAAAATTGTATAAGTAGCTTCTAATATGTGCCCTGAGGAGGAAGAGCTATTGTTTTTCATTTTGGCCCTTTCAGAGGTTTATTAGCTGGTTTGGTTTCAGGTGAAAATTGGAGAGAGTATTATGGAGACCTGAGCTTTCCTAAAACATAAATGTTTGTGTGGGTGCAGCTTCTGTGGTGATTAAAAGCACCAGGTCCTTCCGTACAGACTGATGAGCACAGTGCATATGAGCTCTTTTCAGGGCAAGTATTCTGGTTAGCACGTACACCTTTCTCATTTCCCTTCCCCACCGCACCAAAAAGAAAAGTCCTTACAAATAAACTGCAGGTAGGCTTCTAAGCTTAATGATGCAGTGTGCTGCTAACATCTTGATGCTGAATTTCACAGCATTCTTTGATCGTCTTATTGTTGATGTATTCATCATGAGTATATGTAGTGTTTAACACTGTAGAATTCTATTACAGAAGATGCTAACTAGATTTTAAGTGTGCTGAGGAAATAACTGATGAGCCTAAGTAATCATGCATTGAATTAAATGTTTTATATTTGAGCCACAAAATTGAAAAAAGATGCCTCTTTTGATTTAAATTGTTATTTTATAGCTCTTAGCCCGTTACTACCAAAGATGACATTTGCAGATTTTTCCTCCCTCTTCTAATATTATAAGAAGTTTAATCTTGCTAACTTTTTAAAACCTGAACCAAATATTAAAAGATACAGTTTTCATCATCCTTTAGGATGAAATACGTACACAGAGATTTTGATTTCTTGAAGTTTTAAAAAAATTTCTTTTGGAGAGGTAGGGTAAACATAACAAAGGTTCATGTTCACTTAACCCCTACCAGTTTGGGAAAATTTTATCTCAGGTAATTTTTCTTTCCCTAAATTAATATCTGTACTTCCTTCCTTCCCTCTTGCCTTCAAGTTTCTTCTTTATTGTCCCATGATGTTGTCCTGGTACATTTTTGTCCCAGAAAAGGCATGTAAATTGATTATTCTGTAGGAAATCTTTGGTTCTTTGGAAACATATTTGGAGGAGGTGGCTAGTTGGCCACTTTCGAAACTTTAATGCTGTATTTAGAGAAGAATAAATGGGGTTGGATGCCTCAGTAAAAGATAGCACTAGCCAAAAGAAACTATTTGCTGCATTTTAAAGGCATAATAACAAAATGAGCCTCTTGCAATAAGAGATCGATCGCATTTATTATTACTGGATGTCTTCCTTGTTTTGTGGCCATCAGATAGCACATCTTTAGGAAAAAAGTTTCTCTGCTATGCCTCGAGCCACTGCTATGGCTGCTTTTAGAACAAAACCATAAATACAGTTTTTCTCATCCTTCTCCCTGTTTTCATTGAAACAGGTATTGCCTTCTTTTTAAAGGTACTCTGGCTGCTAAATAAAAGAGTGCTGAGCTATGTTAAATTAGCCTTTAAAAAAAATCTGAATTATTATTTAACTTCTCTTCTAGAATCATGTTACTTGTACTTGCAAATTTATTATAAGGAATGTTGCCAGAAAGAGTGCTGCCGTGTAAAGGAAGTAGAAGAGAAACTATAGGCTAAAGTTTGTTTCTGTCTTAGTTCACTGGGCTTCATGCTGGTAAGGGAGTCAGTTACCTTTCTGGAATAAATTGTAGCCAGAGTTACAATACTCAGATGCTGTGTTATGACTCATTTGAGTTATTTCTCAAATGCAGGTAACTGACATTTTGGCATCATTTTCTTAGGCTTTTATCCTAACCATATAAAATTAGGCCTAGCTTACATAATTTCTGCTATTAGTTATACTTGGCAGCGTGACATTTTATTTTTTATAATTTAATGAAAATCAGCACCATAGTAGCTGATGGTAATTATACTGACATAGTTACTGGGTGGGGGTGGGGGAGACACTCAGTAACCACATGTTTTACCTGGCCTTTCATGCAAGGGTACGTGCTAGGTGGCTTTATTCAGGTTAGGGTACAGATGGACTCACATCATGACTTTTAGTCTGGTGGATGTGTAGACACTCAAAGATTTAAGCAAGTGCCTTGTGTTTCCTGGAAAATATTAAAACTCATTTGGGTGAAACCTTCCCAGATGATAGTAGTTACTGCTCCTTTGCCTTTTCCTTGGAATAGCTTTTAGTTTGAGTCATGTAGTATAAAACTCCAACACATCCTTGGTTTGCCTTTTTTTTTTTTGTATGTGTAAAACTGTTCATATTTGGGTTTTTTCCCCCAGTATTACGTATAATGGAAAGTCACAGTTGTCTAGCAGAATCTAATCCTTCCTTGGATGTAGTTCCATTTTTAATACTACGTTCCTTCTTCAAATCTTACTACTCTAGCTCTCTGATAAAATTAATTTCTTGTTAATTGTGGTCACAATACAGACCAAACTTTGGTCACAGCTCAAAAGAATTTCCATTTCTTAAGGTGCTCAATAAATCACCTTTACTTTTGAAATGTTAGCCTTTTCAGGTTAGGATCCCTTTCTAGCTTTCTCAATGAATAAAAGAATGTTGAATCTCTGTGAAATGGAATTCATCTGAGCCTCTTGTGGTATATTTGGATAAGTTACATTTTCTTAGTGATAGAGGAGTATGGTTTTAGTTTTTGAAGTACCCAAAATTTTAGAGATTTTGTTTTGTTTTAGGTTAGCGTCTTCTGTGACACCACAGGATATGTCATGTTTGTTATCCAGTGTTTTTCACTGGATAACACAGTGAAAAATGTTTTAATTCACACAGTGAGTGACCAGTAGATTAACACAGTGACATGTGATTGACAAGCACTTATGGACATTTAAGAAGGCATACAGTTTTACCTTTTTGCTGCAATTTTGGGCTTTTATAGGAGAAATGGGCTGTAAAAGAAGTACCTGTAAACCAGAGAGCATTTAGGAAATTGTTTATGGGTGGTCATGAAGGTGATCTTCAGGATATGAGATACATGGTTTACATAACCTTTGTTCTCCTGATGTGAAGTTTGTTTTCATTTTCCTACAACTCAGCACTTTTGTTGTCCATTACTGTTTACTATGTAGAAGGATTAATGTTTTATTTGCTTTATTTGTGCTTTTCAGAGAGTTGTCATAATCATGGCAGTTATGTTTGTGGCACTATCAGTGCCAGAATTCATGGGAAATTTATCAAATGATTGCAAGTTATTCGGCATCCTAAAGGAAACCGAGGGCTTTTTTGAAAGTCATGTATGTTTTATGATTAGCTTTGTGATCAGAGAGAACAGAGCATTCTGTATCGTCTTGCCTTATGTGACTATTGATCCATGTGACTGTTGATCCTTGTTGTGAAGTAAAAGAGCTTATTTTGTTATACTACTTTGTATGATGAACATAAGTCACACTCTGAAGGAAAAAACCCCAAACTGGAGTTGTCAGAATTTTTATTCCTATTTGCAAAACTCTTAGGTAATAACATCAGAGCTATTTCTTATCATAAACTCTTGATTGTCAGCAAGAGAATTATATGTAGTCGGTTCTGTCCCAGTGGGAATTCCCTTCCCTTTCTAAGCTCTCTCCTTAATAGTATTCATGATGTCAGGATAGTGAGTGTGTAAAAGAAAATGTAGTGAGGTGTTCTGTATCACACATCCAAAATCATGCATTTATGGACTCAAAATCTTTTCAGTTTTTTGAATTATCTATAGCTATTTTATTAGCATGGGTTGTCAAAAATCTCCCAGATTTAAGAGTAAAGAAGAGAAAAGTAATATAAACAAAGAGATGAGGGGAAGAAAATGGCTTCCTTTTTAAGGTGTTATTAATTGTTCATATAGTTTATGACCTAAAAATGATATTTATTTTTAAAAATCCAACTTTGGTACCTGTAACATAGAAACATTGCCTTTTCTATACATTCCTCATCATTGTTTGCCCAAAAAATTATTTTAAGAGTGAATGAGACCAGATTAAATATCCATATTCAGTTTGGTCAAATTTTTAAAACTAAATATTTAAATGGGACTCTATCTTTTGTGTATTTGGTATACATCAGCACTTATGCAAATCAAGGATCAGAAAGCAACTGGGGACTAGCCTTCTCTGTTTCCCTTTGCACATGGGGTACAGTGGGTGGCATTAGTATGCACTAGCTGCAGTGTTGTAGCACCTTATGGAAGTAAGTAGTGTTAAGTACAATAAAGAAAAAGTTAAGATGCATCTCTGTGGAATATTTACTTTGCAGAGTGTAAAGCTGTCATATCTCTTTCCAGCAGAATTTAACTCCTTCATTCTTTTTTTTTTTTTTTTTTGAAAAAAAATCTTAAATAATTTAACATTCCTTTATATCCTCCAAACAGTGTCAAATCTGGGGTAGAACAGATTTTTCCCCCCAAAGGACTCCATCTTTGTTCTTTTGTTCACTCTTTGAAATCCAGTTACGATCAATAGATTTTGAGAATTTATGGCTTCCTGTATCGGCACTGGAGTGGTTGGTTGTGAATATTAAAACCTACTACTGTTTTCCCTCAATAACATGTAATAGCTGTGTTCTTGCTTAGAAGGTATGGTTAGAAAAATGTGAACGATCACTTAAACCAAAGCCAGTTATAAGGAGTATTCTCTCCTGTTGGTTTACCTTCACCTCAGAACTACAAGAATATTACAGTACACAACAGCTGTCTGTAACATTTCTACCAGTTGTTTCAGTGGTATTTCTTGGCATTTCTTGGCACTATGGTTCTCTGTTCTCGGTGATGTCTTATTTTTTTGTGATTAAAAAAAAAAATAACTGAGTGGGACTATAAATGTAGATGTGTATCAGTACCAAGAAATTCTTTTCTCAAATCTCTATATTTCTGATTTCTATTCAAGTCTTTTAAACATGTTTTTTCTTGCTGAGTAGCAAAGAACTTTTATTTTCCACTTTCCTATATGCTAAAAATGTATGGACACAGCATTTCAATTAACTGAATTGCATATAGTTTTTTTGCTGAAAACTTTATCTGTAAACACGATTGCCTTGTTCAGTTTTGTTGTAAACTGACTTACCATAAGATGCACTGTTGATATGCTTTTTGATGTGTGTTTGTTTGATAAGGGTGATAAAATAAAGCTTAAAAACAAATGAATTGCTTTTTATATTTCAACTATTTCTGTCTTTAGTATAAATATTCAAGTTTAGATAACAGGTAAGTATACTTATTTTATGATTTAATTTTTACTGAGAGCTACCATTGAAAACTTTTCATGTAGCTTCTTTCATTCATTTCTAAAGAATATAATTTTTCACTTTTGAAAATAGTGCATAAACTGACAATACCAAAATGTAATTTTTTATTTTGGAATAAATGTTTTTGATGATGTAGAAACAGCCTTATCTCATGAAAAGAACCAGAATTCATAATTGAGAAACTTGTGTTCTAATCTTGAATCTTTTATCAAGTTGGATGGCTTTAATCAAGTGACTTAATTTCTGACAACAGAGTGAGATCGTAGGTTCAACCATCAGTGTGGAGCATCTCCTAGATGATGGTACTATTTTAGATTATGTCATGTTTAACGTTCCCTTTTACGTTTATGAAAACTAAAGCCCAAATAGGATAAATAAACTTGCCCAACATTTACTGTGACTTACAGATGGTAATCATATCCTGGTGTGGCATGTTTTTTAGGAAAAAAACCTGGCTGTTCTGTGTGATGAATTCAAGGGAAAGAGACTGCCGAGAAGGATACCCTAAGAGACTGTTTTAAGAGCTCAGACTAGAGAAAAGGAGTATTTAAATGAGTAATTCTCACACTCCGTGTATAACAGAGTCACCAGGGAGGGCTTGTTAAAATGTAGAGTGCTGGACCCTAAGCTCTAGAGTTTATAACTGTAGTTTTCGCTGGGTTTGAGAATTTGCATTTCTACCAAGTTGTTGGGTTATACGGCTGCTGGTACTCTGGAGACCATACTTTGAGAAGCACTGGTCTGAACAAAGGGTGTGGGCTGTATGATTGAAAAGCCAGACCAAATTCTAGCTAATTGGGAATCATTGTCAATCCCTTCTTCTCCCTGATTACTGCAGTAATAATATTAACTAACAGAACTTCTTTTGTGCCTGGCACTGTGCTGACACTTTTTTGTACATTATCATTTTTTACCCCACATTTAATCCTTAATCACAAGCCAGTGAAGAAGATAACTGGTATTCACTTCATTGTGGGGGGGTGGGGTGGAATGCTCATTTAGATGATTTACTGCTGATGGTTATACAGTAGGTAAATGAATGCCTGGCTCTAAAATAGTGCTCTTAACACCACTATGCTGGATTGCCTTCTAGGCAGCTCAACAATTCCTCTCTGGTCCATCTTCCCTTTTCCATTTTCTCTGATGCTACTTATATTAGTCCTTGATCTCCTTACTTTATCTTCTAACAAGATCCTCATCTTCAGTCTCATGCTCTCCAGCCTCTACTTTGCAGTGTTGACAGTTTTAATTCTTAGAAATAAACCTGATCATGCTACTCTGTACTTCAAAAATTCTTCACATTATTTCCTATCTCTTTTTCTGCCTATTTGCCTTCAAAATAATATCTAATTCCCTTGGATTGGCACATAAGATTTTTCACAATCTGGCTTCTACAAATCGTGCTGCATTTCCTCCCTCTCTCTGTTTATGCTTTGTCTATACTAAACTACCCATCTTTTTACACATTCCATGCTTTTTCCTATATTTGGGGACAGGTACCGTGCATACAAGTGCAGATCTATTGGTGGAGAAGTGCTAAGGTTGGCACAGGGACCACTGTCGTCATGCATCTGGACCTGCAGTGGAAGCTAAGTCTGCCCAACCTTTCGACAACCATGAAAGCTTTATCACACACTTGGAATTTAGCATTGATACAGCAATATTCAATACACAGTCTATATTCAGTTTGTTTCAACTGTCTCAATATCTTTTATAACCTTTTTTTTTCTCCTCCCTAAGACCCAATCACGGAGAAGGCAATGGCACCCCACTCCAGTACTCTTGGCTGGAAAATCCCATGGATGGAGGAACCTGGTGGGCTGCAGTCCATGGGGTCGCTAAGAGTTGGACACGACTGAGCGACCTCACTTTCACTTTTCACTTCATGATTGGAGAAGGAAATGGCAACCCACTCCAGTGTTCTTTTCTGGAGAATCCCAGGGACAGAGGAGCCTGTTGGACTGCCGTCTATGGGTTCGCACAGAGTCGGACACGACTGACGCGACTTAGCAGCAGCAAGACCCAATCAAAATTCTTCTATGTTTAAAAATGCCTATTGAGAATTTGTGGGATGTTAGTGTCCTGCAGAATAGTTTGCAAAACACTAGCTTAGATTTATATTTAAATCTGTCCCTTTTCTTGTAATAAATGCTAACGCTTCATTTAAAATGTGTTTTCCAGCAATTCCTTGGTGGTCCGGTGGTTAGGACTCACTGCTTTCACTGCCATGGTATGGGTTAAGTCCCTAGTCAGGAAATCAAGATCCCATAAGGTATGTAGCATGGCCAAAAAATTAAAAAATTTAAAAATGTGTGTTTTTAGGGGAAACTGTATTGCCTGTACTGTATATTTTATCTTGTGGATTTCTCAGTCCACAGGGGAAGTAGAACTATAGTAAGACTATGTCTGACAAAATAGTAAATATCCTACAGAAAATTAACTATTTTCAAGACTATGCCTTTTAATTTTTGAAAAATTTTATTCATTTGTTTTTGGCTGTGCTGGGATTTTATTGTTCTGTGGGCTTTTCTCTGGTTACAGTGAGCAGGGGCTGCTCTCTAGCTGTGGTATGCAGGCTTCTCATTGCAGTGGCTTCTCGTGGAGCACAGACTGTAGGGCATGCAGACTTCAGTAGCTGTGGCACATAGATTGTTTAATTGGTGCTCCTTGGCTCTGGAGCACAGGCTCAGTAGTTGTGGCACATGGGCTTATTAGATTAGTTGTTCTGTGGCCTGTGGGATCTTCCCAGAAAGTGAAAGTTGCTCAATCCTGTCTGACTCTTTGTCAGCCATTGGCTATATAGTCTGTGGAATTTTCCAGGCCAGAATACTGGAGTGGGTAGACAGTCCCTTCTCTAGGGGATCTTCCCAACCCAAGGATCGAACCCAGGTCTCCTGCATTGTGGGCAGATTCTTTACCAGCTGAGCCACTTGGGAAGCCCAAGAATACTTGAGTGGGTAGCTTATCCCTTCTCCAGTAGATCTTCCTGACCCAGGAATCAAACGGGTTTCCTGCATTGCAGGTGGATTCTTTACCAGCTGAGCTACTAGGGAATTCCGGGATCTTCCCAGAACAGGGATCAACTCTGTGTCTCCTGCATTGGCAGGCAGATTCTTTACCACTGAGCCACAAGGGAAGCCCTCCACCTCTTAAATTTAATATACAAGCAAGTAGATTTTTTTACATTCTATTTCTGATGACAAATTCCATGGTCAAAGAAAACCTGGAAGAATTAAAATATGTTTCTTTCTTGTCATTTTTGGGGCAGAAGAATTGGCATGCTGAAAATGGCATATGCTTCAGGGACTAAACTTTAAAAAAATATTTTAATGGAATATATGACTTTAAAAGGAAAAGGAGGGAACAAGTAAGATCCAAGGAACCATCTTAATTGACAGATGTCTTAGTGATCTTTAATAAAAAAGATAAACTTTTATTGCACAAAGTTCCATGACAAATAATGCTTAACACATGTTTGGGAATCATACCAGACAATATCCCAGAGGCCCTGCTAATTTACTAGGTGTGGTAAAGTTTTGACTCCATGAGGCATTCTGGTCATCATTTGTAGCTAACTGGAGAAATCCTTCCCAAACTCTTTAGTGAAATCAGTTGTACTGCATCCTGACTTTCTGTATTCTGTGAATTAGGTGACAGGGGATCAAAGTTGTCCACTAGTAGCTGGGTTTTCCTGAAAGAAGATGGAAAATCGCATGAACATTCTTGCTCGTCTGAAATAAATGCTACTATGTCAATTTTGCATGTAGAAGTTTCTTTCTAACACTGTATGCCATTACTCATCATTTACAATATTATTAGATTAATTATGTTTCTAGACTTTAATCATACTTAATAATTTGAAAAGTTAGGGAAGATTCTGTTTTTAACCACAGAAACCAAAGGATGTTTTTCACGACCTCAGAAATCGCAGGTCTTTGACTTTCCTCCAGAATCGGTGTCTTGTGTTCAGTTCCTGTTGTTCAGTCGCTCAGTCGTGTCCAGCTCTTTGTGACCCCATGGACTGCAGCACGCCAGGCTTCCCTGTCCTTCACTTGTCTCCCGGAGTTTGCTCAGACTCCTGTCCATTGAGTTGGTGATACCATCCACCATCTCATCTTCTGTTGCCGCTTTCACCTCTCGCCCTCAATCTTTTCCAGCATCAGGGTCTTTTCCAATGAGTTGGGTCTTGCATCAGGTGGCCAAAGTATTGGAGCTTCAGCTTCAGCATCAGTCCTTCCAGTGAATATTCAGGGTTGATTTCGTTTAGGATTGACTGATTTGATCTCCTTGCTGTCCAAGAGACTCTCAAGAGTCTTCTCCAGCACCACAGCTCAAAAGCATCAATTTCTTCGGTGCTCAGCCTTTATGGTCCAACTCTCACATCCATACATGACTACTGGAAAAAACATAGCTTTGACGATACAGAACTTTGTCAGCAAAGTGATGTCTCTCTTTTTCAATATACTGTCTAGGTATGTCATAGCTTTTCTTCAGAAAGCAAGAGTTTTTAATTTTCTGGCTGTAGTCAACATCCACAGAAAATAAAATCTGTCACTATTTCCACTTTTTCCCCATCTGTTTACCATGAAGTGATGTGACTGGATGCCATGATCTTCGTTTTTTGAAGATCATGGATGCCATGATCTTTGTTTTTTGAATGTTGGATTTTAAGCCAACTTTTTCACTCTCCTCTTTCATCAAGAGGCTCTTTAGTTTCTCTTCACTTTCTGCCATTAGAGTGGTATCATCTGCATACCTGAGGTTGATAGTTCTCCTGGCAACCTTGATTCCAGCTTGTGAACCTTCCCACCCAGCATTTCGCATCATGATAAGTTACAAGCAGGGTGACAGTATACAGCCTTGACATACTCCTTTCCCATTTTTGAACCAGTCTGTTGTTCCATGTCTAGTTCTAACTGTTGCTTCTTGATCTGCATACAGGTTTCTCAGGAGACAGGTAAGGTAGTCTGGTGTTCCATCTCTCTCTCTCTCTTTTTTTAAATTTTTCTAGTCAATTTATTCAACCTGTTTAAAGAAGATTTCTCTGCCCATCTCTTTTAAGAATTTTTCAATTTGTTGTGATCTACACAGTCAAAGGCTTTAGCATAGTCAATGAAGCAGATGTTTCTTTGGAATTCCCTTGCTTTTTCTGTGATCCAGTGGATGTTGGCAATTTGATCTCTGATTCCTCTGCCTTTTCTAAATCCAGTTCATACATCTGAAAGTTCTTGATTCATGTACTGTTGCAACCTGCTGCTGTTGCTGCTAAGTCGCTTCAGTCGTGTCCGACTCTGTGCGACCCCAGAGACGGCAGCCCACCGGGCTTCCCCATCTCTGGGATTCTCCAGGCAAGAACACTGGAGTGGGTTGCCATTTCCTTCTCCAATGCATGAAAGTGAAAAGTGAAAGTGAAGTCGCTCAGTCGTGTCCGACTCTAGCGACGCCATGGACTTCAGCCCACCAGGCTCCTCCGTCTAGCTTGAAGGATTTTGAGCATTACCTTGCTAGTGTGTTAAATGAGCACTATTGTCTGGTAGTTTGAATATTCTTTGGCATTGCCTTTCGTTGGGATAAAAACTGACCTTTTCCAGTCTTGTGGCCACTGCTGAGTTTTCCAAATTTTCTGGCATATTGAGTGCAGCACTTTAATAGCGCTTTAATCCTCTTTTAAGATGATTGTATTTAGCTCCTTTCCTATGATCTAAGTGACCATAGCCATTCTCACTCAACCTCAACCTATATGCCAAACATGTATTTATTAAATACGTATTTCATCCCAGCCATTTCCCTCCTTTATTGCACACCAGACTAATATATCAAATATCCTACAGATGTTTGCACTTGGATACTTCAGATTTTGTATGTCCAAAACCCAGTATGTGATCTTTATCCCTACATGATGCATAAAATAGAGCTGAATTGAATAGAGAAGAGACAAAAAATGTAAGGACACAGCTGAGGTTATGAAATACATGGGTAGCAATATAGCCAGGTCTTAGACACAAGGACCAAAAATGGGACGCTGCCAATACTCTCTCAGGTTATTTTCTTACTCTCTGCTAGTTTGGGGGTGTGCCTGCCTTGGTCGTGTCTCTCTTCCTCTTCTTCCTGCTACTACTACTGCTGTTTTCTCTCTGGATATGGTTGCCCACAGCACAATTAAAATTCCAGCCACGATTTGAAAACTTTGTCCTTCTATAGATCTGATCCCAAGCCATCAGAAAGATGATCTATTTGGCACAGTATTTTTAAGTGTCCATTCTAGACCAACAAGATACGACCAGATGGCTGGCCTCCACTGTGCAGACTGTTGTGACTCTTCCTTTGGCAGGGAGCAGCCTTTGTAAAAGGAACAGTTGCTCATTAGCCGAGGAGGTATCTCAAAACTTAACTTGGAAAAAAATCAAAAATGGACTTCCCTGGTGGTCCCGTGGTTGGGACTCCATGCAGGGGGCGTGGGTCTGATCCCTGGTCAGGGAACTAAAATCCTGCATGCTGTGTGTGTGGGGGGGGTGGGGAACCTGCCTTGATTGTCCTCTTTCCTGGTAATAGCCTATCCACCCAGTTACCTATGTCGGGAACAGGAGCCACCCAGTTTCTCCCTCATTGTCAATATGCAGTCAGTTAAGTCCTGCCCATCCTACACCTTAAGTGTCATTTAAAATTCATTCCTTGACCTTTATGCAGTTCAGGTGCATGACTATAACAAGCTTCTAATACCATATGATTGAATTAGACTTAGCATCCAGGGACAGCCTCTCCCAGAAAGTGCAGAGGATTTGCTACTAAGCTTACCAAATGGCTGACATTTGCAGAAAACCTGTGCTTTGTACAGAGCCAAAGGAAAGATGAGTTATGAATGCCCCCCTTCCTGTTCCCAAATTTACCCTTCGGTTCACTCACGGTCCTGTAAAAATGAGCAGGTAAGAACATGGAATGATGGCAAGGGTAAAACTGTAAATGTGTTCCTTCTACATGGAACAGCTGCAGTGGGGCCAGCACTTTGATTCAGAGATGGTTCCCAGCTTATCGTCTCTTCTTGTCATTGCTGCATAGTCATCAAGGACCTCAGCATCTGACGTTTAGATTGTAGCCAAGAGAACTTGGAGGTTGGTGCTCTGATGATAGGTAACATGGAGTTGTAGCCTCTGACCTAGGCTGCTTCGAAGTAGTGAGTTGGTGTCATTTTCAAGGTTTGGGCAGATTGGAATTCTGTCACTCAAAATGGCTTCCATAAACTTATTCATATACCTATTTATGCACATAATCATTTTTTTTCTTCCAATCCAAAGGAAAATCAACTAATTGGCTAACCTTTAGGAATAGGGAAGATCTATCTGGCAAGGCCTATTGATGGTGCAACACTGGTTGGTATTAGCAGTTGGACATAATGGCCAAGGGTTAAAGGAACAGAAGGTTCTTTTTCTTTTTAGTATCTGCTCTTTTCAATGCTATATTTTCCCCAGTATCTTTTTGGATAGAACATCAGGGCTACTTGTCTGCTTACAAAGGCCAAATTACTACAATAAAAGAGATAATCTGATGCCATACATGTGAGTGTATGAGAGAGAGAGAGAGAGACAAAGACACACAGAGATGGAATTAGACATTTAAAGACCACACAAAGGAAGTGTCTTGGAAATGAAGACAGACTGGTAAGTTTCAGTGATAAGGGACTGTATGATTCACCATCACAGTTTTAGACTTGGAGAGACCATCACACATTAATACTATGACTTAAGCAGCTGCTTAGGGCTTCCCTGGTAGCTCAGATGGTAAAGAATCTGCCTGCAATGCGGAAGACCCAAGTTGGATCCCTGGGTCAGGAAGATCCCCTGGAAAAGAAGTGGCAACCCACTCCAGTGTACTTGCCTAGAGAAACCCATGACAGAGGAGCCTGGCAGGCTACAGTCCATAGGGTCCCAAAGAGTCAGACATGCACACAAGCAGGTCCTTAAACTCTCCAAGCCTTGGTTAACTCATTGTAACAGATAATGGTTGTAATTACATCATAAAATTGTTATGATGACTAAATGAACTAATTTACATGCAATGCCCTAGTAAGAGTTTCTTCTTTCCTTTTGCTTTGTTTTCATCATCATCCTAATTACTCAAATCGTATCAGGGTTTCACAGCTTTCTCCTTTCAGTATTATCTCCATTTTTCCAACCCTGTTGGTTTAGTACACAGTTAATCCTGACCACATTTGATGTAAGAAACATCCCAAATAGAAGGTTTTTTTTTTTTTTTTTTTTTTGTAAATCCATCCTTTTTTATTTCTAACAAGTTTGGAGTTGGAAAACTCATTTCTACTTGAAACTGTTGGAAAATATGTCAACTATGATGGATCCAGAGTATAATTATTAAGGCTTTTTCATTCTTCCCTGTTATCACTGTTATTATTATTGTAAGTTCTTAAGCCTTCCTAGGAAATAAGTAAATATAAACTATATATTCTTTACTCTTTGATGTTGTGGGCAAAAAATAAATACTGCAACCATCAAATTTTTATTTCATATAAAATTATTATCAAGTTAACCTCATTAATACAGTCTTGCTATCAGGCGGGTCAAAATGAAGATTGGAGCAAGATTTTTGTTTTGGATTTTAGTATTCTCTTTTCCTTCCAAAGATCTTGAGCATTTCACTTTGCTTATAGCTGTGTGATTAGCTGAAAGAGGATTATTATTTCAGGATGAAAAACGTAGTAGGTTGCCTGATAATTTACAAAAGATATTTTTCTGTTAATGTAGGTGCAACCCTGCATGGGCTAATTTTTTTCTTAAGCTGTTGGTTTATGTGTCAAGAGTAAAGTTTTGTGACCTAATTCAGTCTATCCCCAGTGTAGCCAGAATTTCCAGCCTTAAGTCCCTCCTTAGTTATGCTTTTCACAGTTGGCTGAACAGTTTTGTAGCTATGCTTCACATCCCTACACTCTGTGTAGGCAGACTACAGTGCTTGGATAAAATCCATACTTTATTCATTGCTTATGATATTTCTTTGAGAAACATGATCTGGGACACTAATTTTCTAGTTTTTTGAGAGAAAACAAAAATCACACACACTAGTAATGAGTGACCTCAGAGAATGTAAATGGACTCTGACCACAACATGTCTCAGCCTTCTGGTTGCCCGACTTCACAGGCCTTTCATTATTCTTGCACCACACTGCCGTTCAGCCCTTCTAAAGTTCCTCAGCAACATAGAGACTTGAAACTTTGTTTATGGAAAAACAAAGTTCTTAATCAAGGTAAGTATGATAACTGATCTTTGTTAAAACAGCCCAGCAAATGCTCATAGCCCATCTACAGAAGAGGGCAGGTCTGCCTGACCATGCTGAGTTAGCAGCCAAGCCTGCAGGATAACAGAACCCTTCTATGATATATGAAGTTGCATTTCTCCCACCCAAAGATATTATTTGTAATAAAACAGTTACCATGTTAAAAAAAAAATTAGATGGAATAATTAAGATACTATATATATGCTCTGAACAAGAAACCAGGGAATCCCTGATCATTTTAACAGAGTTTTGAGGTGACCATCACAGATTGCAAAACTATTATGATTTTACAAGTTGCAATTCATAGCTCCAGGGAGAATTCAGCTTTTCTTTGGGGGAGCAACTTATGGGCATTTGGGCTGCGTAAAGGTAGTACTCACAGACTAGTGTGTGGAAATAAGGAGCCAAACTGCTTTGAATAGCCAGGACTGGGCTCCTTAGCTACAGAGAAAGTTGAGTGGTCACCTGATTTTCTGCAGTGGGGAAGCCAAACACAAGAAATTGGGATTATTTTGTTTGGATATCAAAAATACGTTGCTCTCAGGAAGCTAAAAACCTACAGTACAGGTGCTGTACATATTGGGTCCACTGAGATAGTTAGGAACTCTGGTGCAGTGACAACGTGTATCTTAGACTAACAGCTTCCTTAGAACTGAGTCAAGAGCAGATCCTCATCATGGCTACCAAATGGGTTTTCAGAATGCCCACTGACTGATCAGTCTTCTTCCACACCCCTTCTTCCCTCAGTTCTCTGTTCTCTCTCATCCTCTGCCATCAAACTCCCTCAATTGAATCACCCACAGCTACTATTCTCTTGGGGAATTCTAGTCCCACCTACTGAAGAAGTGTCAGGAAGCATTTAACAGGAGGCTTCCTGTGTCCTGTTTTGGATCTGTCATGAATCCTCTGTCCCTTATTAATTCCTGAATATTCAGGAATTAAGAGGAGTTGGCAAACTGCTCCCGGGGCTAAGGAATGCATGCATTTCCTTCGTTAGTTTTTCCATACGGTGATAAGTAACTATTTACGACCCTCTTCCTTTCTATGAACCATACGGTAAAAGTGGTTATTTACAAACATCTCTCTTTGATATGGATTGCCTTATGATAATTTGTAAGTCTGGACTTTTGATTTTTATCTTTGCTGAAAATAGCTACCTTGTAAGACAGTATATATACCCACACTATGTTGAATAAAACACCTTTCCTCCATCAGAGCGTAGGTCCCCGTGTCTGTCTTTCTTTCTCTCTCTCTCTCTGTCTCTCTCTCCCCACCCCCCCGGGCTAATTCTTTGGAGCACAGAAGCCCACTGAGCTCTCTTTCTTGCCCAGGCTTCTAAGACCTTCTCTAGAAGGCGCACTGTGCCTTCACTCCCTCGAGAGGGCGCCCAGTGCCTACATGAAGCAGTGCAAGCTCTGTGCCAAGAGCTTTATTGGTTTTCTGTGTAAACCAAGGAATATCATCAGCCTGTTTCTCCCTCTCTTTTACTGTCTTATCCTTGACTCCAGATCACCAGGTTCCGGTCCATTAAAGGACCTCAACAAAGAAGGAACTTTTTCTTCTCTGACTCTTCCTCAGCATTTCAGGGAAATGCTCCCAGCTTTGGTTAAATGGTGATGATGACTCCTTCCCACTCAGACTGTGTCAGCTCCTGGGATAAGAGGAACCAGCTGTTCTTTCTGGACTGAGCGTGAAGAGGATGCTCCAGTTCCAATTGTTTCCCTATCAATGAGAGTAACCAATGATTTCCTATTGACTTCACCTAAAGACTAGATGGATGCAAGCTTGAGTGAACTCGGGAGTTGCTGATGGACAGGGAGGCCTTGCGTGCTGCGATTCATGGGGTCGCAAAGAGTCGGACACTACTGAGCGACTGAACTGAACTGAACTGAATGAATGAGTAAGGCTCAAACTAACCAAGAGCATTTATTTTTTCCCTTTAAGAAACATGATAAAACATTAAAGATGACTTGATTTGGCTGCTCCTTTCAACCAACATCCCCTTAGTTATTGAAGATTTGCTTTTTCCTAGGCCTGGCTATCGGAGAAGGCAATGGCACCCCACTCCAGTACTCTTGCCTGGAAAATCCCATGGATGGAGGAGCCTGGTGGGCTGTAGTCCATGGGGTCGCTAAGAGTCGGACACGACTGAGCGACTTCACTTTCACTTTTCACTTTCATGCACTGGAGAAGGAAATGGCAACCCACTCCAGTGTTCTTACCTGGAGAATCTCAGGGATGTGGGAGCCTGGTGGGCTGCCGTCTATGGGGTCACACAGAGTTGGACACCACTGAAGCGACTTAGCAGGCCTGGCTATAAATACTTTTTGTTTCCTATAAAAAGGGAGGGTGGCGCTGACTCAAATTAAGATTCTTTTCTTTGCTAGTCCAAGTTTTCTCGTGATGGTCGTCCATCCTACTGTCAATGATAGCTTTTGAGAGCAAATCGGTCTCAGTCCATGTTATATTTTAAAAATTCTTAAAGGATGAAATATGCACCCACAAGGAAGAAAAGTTTTGCATATCAAGAGCAACATAGGTGTTTTTTTTTTTTTTTTTTGAGCTAAACATCTGTTTTCTCCTTAAAGAACAGAATCTTTGTTGATCTTTGTATAACCAAAATGTATGTCTTAGGCACTCTTCAGATTCAGAGGGCTATAGCTTTCTCTTCTACCCCAGTAGCTGGTATGAGAAAAAAGACTTTTTACAAATTTTAGAACCTTGGAAGAGGGCTATGATCTTCAGAGCAATAGGAGATTTATTTGCACCTCCTGAAGCTAATGTTAATACAGACACACAAACACACATAGAGATTGAAAGGAGAGAAGGGGAGAGGGGATGATATTAAATATGTCTTTCTCTAGGTGGTATCATTACAAAATATTTCTGGGGAGAGGACTCTTTTCTGTTCAATTTTTCAAAAACAAGGGTATGTTACATTTACAATTACAAAAAGCCCACAATCATTATTTTGAAAAGAACTAGAGCATTAGAGAATGTATCATGCCATTGGCCTGGTATATATGCTCAGTGAATGTAAGTCTCTTATCTCTGATGAAAAGGAACTAACTGTACTTCCAGCAGAAAAAAGTTATAATGTGATATTCTAAAGCAATAAATTTCTATGATAGTACAGAAAATCACCTCTACTACCCTGAGCAGCCCAAATTATAAAGTATTCTTAAGTCAATGGCTATTCTATGAGTTAATTCTATGAGAATATCTAATCTATATAGAACCAGAGAGCAGTATTTCTAGCAGAAAATGTTCTTAAGAAACAAGTGTAAAACTAGACAAAATTTTCAAAAAATAATCGTTTCAGGAGTCTGGGAAAAGACCAAAGACAACAAATCAGGAAGTATTTACTTGTGAGAAACTGCTGAACTTCTGAACAAGCAGTGGGAGTCTGTGGTAATCTTGCCTCGGAATGTTTCCTCTTCCCCAAGCCCACGCTTGATAGTACTACCAAGGTGGGGCTGGCTGTAAAAACCAGCAGCTTCACTGCAAGAAGGGGCTGGAAAGTGAGAAATCCATATTCACTGGCATTGTCAGTAAAAACAGCAGATTTTATGAGAAAGAAATGAGTGAATCTCATGTTCTAGAAAACTATCCTTCAAAATGAGGGCAAAGGAAAATGAAGGCAAATTACAAATATTCCCAGATTTTAAAAAATGTTAGGAAATTTATTCCTAGTAGGCTTGCCTCTAAGAAATGCTAAAAGATATACTACAGGCTGAAAGGACATTGTGATGCCAGAAGGCAATTTGAATACATGCAAAGAAATGAAGAGTATCAGAAATGGTAAATATGTGTGTAAATATGACTTAAAAATAGACTTTAATATTTTCTTCTCTTAACTTTTTTATTAAAGACTAAGATGGTGACTGCAGCCATGAAATTAAAAGACGCTTACTCCTTGAGAGAAAAGTTATGACCAACCTAGATAGCATATTGAAAAGCAGAGACATTACTTTGTCAATAAAGGTCCGCCTAGTCAAGGCTATGGTTTTTCCAATGGTCATGTACGGGTGTGAGAGTTGGACTGTGAAGAAAGCTGAGCGCCGAAGAATTGATGCTTTTGAACTGTGGTGTTGGAGAAGACTCTTGAGAGTCCCTTGGACTGCAAGGAGATCCAACCAGTCCATTCTGAAGGAGATCAACCCTGGGATTTCTTTGGAAGGAATGATGCTAAAGCTGAAAGTCCAGTACTTTGGCCACCTCATGCGAAGAGTTGACTCATTGGAAAAGACTCTGATGCTGGGAGGGATTGGGGGCAGGAGGAGAAGGGGATGACAGAGGATGAGATGGCTGGATGGCATCACCGACTCTATGGACATGAGTTTGAGTGAACTCCGGAAGTCGGTGATGGACAGGGAGGCCTGGTGTACTGCAATTCATGGGGTCACAAAGAGTCGGACACGACTGAGCGAGCGACTGAACTGAATTGAACTGATGGGACCAGATGCCGTGATCTTTGTTTTATGAATGTTGAGTTTTAAGAGCTTTTTCACTCTCCTCTCTCACCTTCATCAAGAGCTCTTTAGTTCACTTTGTCATTAAAGTGGTATCATCTGCATATCTGAGGTTATTGATATTTCTTCCAGCAATTTTAATTCAAGCTTGTGCTTCATCCAGGTGGCATTTCGCATGATGTTCAGTTCAGTTCAGTTCTGTCGCTCAGTTGTGTCCAACTCTTTGCGACCCCGTGGACTACAGCACTCCTGGCCTCCCTGTCCATCACCAATTCCCGGAGTGTGCTCAGACTCATGTCCATCGAGTTGGTGATGCCATCCAACCATGTCATCCTCTGTTGTCCCTTTCTCCTCCTGCCTTCGATCTTTCCCAGCATCAGGGTCTTTTCAAATGAGTCAGTTCTTTGCATCAGGTAGCCAAAGTATTGGAGCTTCAGCTTTAGCATCAGTCGTTCCAATGAATATTCAGGATTGATTTCGTTTAGGATTGACTGGTTGGATCTCCTTGCAGTCCAAGGGACTCTCAAGAGTCTTCTCCAACACCACAGTTCAAAAGCATCAATTCTTTGGTGCTCAGCTTTCTTTATAGTTCAACTTTCAGATCCATACATGACTACTGGAAAAACCATAGCCTTGACTAGATGGACCTTTGTTGGCAAAGTCATGTCTCTGATTTTTTAATGTTGTCTAGGTTTGTCATTGGAGAAGGCAATGGCACCCCACTCCAGTACTCTTGCCTGGAAAATCCCATGGATGGAGGAGACTGGAAGGCTGCAGTCCATGGGGTTGCTGAGGGTCGGACACGACTGAGTGACTTCACTTTCACTTTTCAGTTTCACGCATTGGAGAAGGAAATGGCAACTCACTCCAGTGCTCTTGCCTGGAGAATCCCAGGGACAGAGGAGCCTGGTGGGCTGCCGTCTCTGGGGTCGCACAGAGTCGGACACGACTGAAGCGGCTTAGCAGCATGTTTGTCATAGCTTTTCTTCCAAGGACCAAGCATCTTTTAACTTCATGGCTGCAGTCACCATCTGCAGTGAGTTGGAGCCCAAGAAAATAAAGTCTCACTGTTTACATTGTCACTGGATGGATGGATCGTTTTCACTGATCCATCCATCACATGATGTACTCTGCATGTAAGTTAAATAAGCAGGGTGACAATATACAGTCTTGATGTACTCCTTTCCCAAATTTGAACCAGTCTGTCACTCCATGTCCAATTCTATTTACTGCTTCTGGATCTGTATACAGGTTTCTCAGGAGACAGGTAAGGTGTTCTGGTATTCCCATCTCTTTAAGAATTTTCCACAGTTTGTTGTGATCCACATAGTCAAAGGGTTTAGCGTAGTCAATGAAGCAGAAGTAGATGATTTTTGGAAGTCTCTTGCATTTTCTGTGATCCAGCAGATGTTGCCAATTTGACCTCTGGTTTCTCTGCCTTTTCTAAATCCAGCTTTTACATCTGAAAATTCTTGGTTCACATACTGTTGCAGACTAGCTTGAAAGATTTAAAGCATTACCTTGCTAGCATGTAAAATGAGCTTGATTGGTAGTTTGAACTTTTTTTTTGCATTGCCCTTCTTTGGGATTGGAATGAAAACTAACCTTTTCCAGTCCTGTGGCCACTGCTGAGTTTTCCAAATTTGCTGACATATTGAGTGTAGCAGTTTAACAGCATCATTTTTTAGAATTTGAAATATCTCAGCTGGAATTCCATCACCTCCACTAACTTTGTTCATAGTAACATTTTCCTAAGGCCCACTTGACTTCACAGTCCAGGATGTCTGATTCTAGGTGGGTGATCACACCACTGTGGTTACCCCAGTCATTAAGATCTCTTTTGTACAGTTCTTCTCTATATTCTTGCCATCTCTCCTTAATATCGTCTGGTTCTGTTAGGTCCATACCATTTCTGTCCTTTATTGTGCCCATCTTTGCATGAAATGTTCCTTTGGTATCTCTAATTTTCTTGAAAAGATCGCTAGTCTTTCCCATTCTATTGTTTTCCTCTATTTCTTTGCATTGTTCACTTAAGTAGGCTTTCTTATCTCTCCTTGCTATTTCTTGGAACTCTGACTTGAGATGGATATATCTTTCCTTTTCTTCCTTGCCTTTTACTTCTTTTCTCAGCTATTTGTAAGGCCTCCTCAGACAACCATTTTGCCTTGTTGTGTTTCTTTTTCTTGAGGGTGGTTTTTGTCACCATCTCCTGTACAAAAGAATAATTTTAACACTTTTGGATTTATAACATATCAATATGTAATATATATGAGAAAATGAGGCTATATTGGAGCAAAGTTGCTACACGTTGCCAGGATTGTTACTATTAACCAAAAGTAGATTGTGAAAACTTAGAAAGCATACTGTATTTCTTAAAGTAACCATAGGAATATAACAGCAAACAATTATAGTCAAACCAGCAGAGAAATTAAAATGCTGCACAAAAAGTATTTAACATAGGGAGAGCAAGAAAGGAAGAGCAGCAGTCAAAAAAGACATGAGACATAAAGAAAACAAATAGCAAAATGCCAAGTATAAATCCAACCATATTAATAATTCCATTAAATGTGAATGGACTAAACACTGATTAAGTGGCAGAGGTTGTCAGACTGGACAAAGGTCAAGATACAATTATATGTTGTCTATGAGATAAATTTCAGAATTAATGATACAGCTGGCTGAAAATAAAAAGATAAAAGAATAATATACCAACTCAGTTCTTAAAAAATACACCAAAGACCTTATCACCTCACCAAAGAAGATATATACATGGTTGGTGAATAAACATGAAAAATGCTCTCCATTATATGTCATCAGAGAAATGCAAATTAAAACCATAAGACATCACTACACTACTGATTAGAGGTATACAGGTACTTAATTAATCACCATTGTCTTTTTTAGACATCACCATGCAATATTTGGGCTTCCCTGGTGGCTCAGCTGGTAAAGAATCCACCCACAATGTGGGAGACCTGAGTTTGATCCCTGGGTTGGGAAGATCCCCAGAGAAGGGAAAGGCTACCCACTCCAGTATTCTGGCCTGGAGAATTCCATGGACTGTATAGACCATGGGTTCACAAAGAGTTGGACACAACTGAACGACTTTCACTTCACTTCACTTCATGCAACATTTATCTAAATGGATGGTGAATAGTGAGAACATTATTTACTATTTTGGAAATTAAAAGGTTGGAGATATATGGATTTATTGAAATAGTGATTAAGAACATGAAATTTTTAGTCAGACACATATGTGTTCAAATTAAAAATCTCCCACTGGTATGAAATCTTGCAAAAGCCACTTAACATTTCTAGTAAAGTGAAAGTCCCTCAGTCGTGTCCAACTCTGCATAGTTCATGGATATGGACTTTTATTGGATCAATTGTGAAGAGAATAGGCAATTAAAAAATGACCAAAATAATTATTAGAAAATGTTCTTAAATTTTTGTACATATTTGGAAAGATTTCATATTGTTTGTTAATTAAGTGTGTACTTCCCTTATTCTAAAAATAATCCAAGCTGACTATATAATCAGATGCTATAATCAATGAGTCACCAACTGCCATTTGGAAAGTTTCATTTACATTTTTAAACTTCTAAATTACTTTTTATAAAATAACTATTTCTGTGTACTAAATTGTGACCTAAAGCTGCATCTTTTATGGCTAACAATAAATATCAATCTTTAAACAGTCATTTAAACAAAAATGATGATCTTTGAACAAAATATAAGTTTTTATTATATATTTACAATAGAACCTAATAAAACCTAATACTAGTAGTATAGTATGAAAAAAATGAAAGTCAGTCAGTTGTGCCTGACTCTTTGTGACCCTATGGACCCTGCCAGGCTCCCCTGTCCATGGGGTTCTCCAGGCAAGAATACTGGAGTGGGTTGCCATGTCCTCCTCCAGGGGATCTTCCTGACCCGTGGGTTGAACTCTCAACTCTTATGTCTCCTGTATTTGTAGGCAGGTTCTTTAAGACGAGTGCCACCTGGGAAGCCCATAGGATGGTATAGTACATATAGGATAGTATAGCCCGTGTAGGATAGTCCAGTGACAAATAAAAGGAAAAAAATCAACTTTCAAAAAACAGAGATCAGTAGAATTCTACCCTGATGTAATTTAATAGTATTTTGGTGAGAAGATGAGAGTTTGTATGTTCATTTCAGTCAAGGGTATTCTGTTCTTGGGTGGCCCGTTTATATTTTAATCACTCATTCATTATAACTGCTGAAAATATAGTACTACTAAATTTATCTTTTTTCTGTCAAGAGGAAAAAACCCAGAATCTTTTTTAAAACCGGGCTTATGGCCAAGACAAAACCTAGTCAGGAGTTACTGGAGTGAAATGTCACAAAGGTCATGGACTCTATTTTTTTCCTTAAAAAATTAATTAATTTATTCTAATTGTAGGCTAATTACTTTACAATAGTGTGATGGCTTTGCCATACATTGACATGAATCAGCCATGGGTGCACATGTGTCCCCCATCCTGAACCCCCCTCCTGCCTCCCTCCCCGTCCCATCCCTCTGGGTTGTCTCTGTTTCTTTGCATCAAACTTGGACTGATCATGTTTCACATATGGTAATATACATGTTTCTGTGCTGTTCTCTCAAGTCATCCTACCCTTGCCTTCTCCTACAGAGTCCAAAAATCCGTTCTTTATATCTGTGTCTCTTTTACTGTCTTGCATATAGGGTCATCGTTACCATCTTTCTAAATTTCATATATATGCATTAATATACTGTACTGGTGTTTTTTTTTCCCTGATTTACTTCACTCTGGACAATAGACTCCGGTCTCATCCACTTCTTTAGAACTGATTTAGATGTGTCCTTTTCAATAGCTGAGTAATATTCTATTGTGTATATGTACCACAACTTTCTTATCCGTTTGTCTGCCAATGGACATCTAGGGTGCTTCCATGTCCTAGCTATTGTAAACAGTGCTGTGATGAACATTGGGGTACACGTGTCTCTTTCAATTCTGGTTTCCTTGGCGTGTATGCCCAGCAGTTGGATTGCTGGGTCGTGTGGCAGTTCTATTTCCAGTTTTTTAAGGAATCTCCACACTGTTCTCCATAGTGGCTGTACTAGTTTGCATTCCTACCAACAGTGTAAGAGGGTTCCCTTTTCTCCACACCCTTTCCAGCATTTATTGTTTGTAGACTTTTTGATAACAGCCATTCTGACTGGCGTGAGATGGTACCTCATTGTGGTTTTGATTTGCATTTCTCTGATAATGAGTGATGTTGGGCATCTTTTTATGTGTTTGTTAGCCATCTGTATGTCTTCTTTGGAGAAATGTCTGTTTAGTTCTTTAGCCCATTTTTCTATTGGGTCATTTATTTTTCTGGTATTTAGCTGCATGAGCTGCTTTTATATTTTTGAGATTAATTATTTGTCCATTGCTTCATTTGCTATTATTTTCTCCCATTATGAAGGCTGTCTTTTCACCTGGCTTATAATTTCCTTCATTGTGCAAAAGCTTTTAAGTTTAATTAGGTCCCATTTGTTTATTTTTGCTTTTATTTCCATTACTCTAGGAAGTGGGTCATAAAAGTTCTTGCTGTGATTTATGTCAGAGAGTGTTCTGCCTGTTTTCCTCTAGGAGTTTTATAGTTTCTGGTCTTACATTTATATCTTTAATCCATTTTGAGTTTATTTTTGTGTATGGTGTTAGAAAGTGTTTTACTTTCATTCTTTTACAGGTGATTGACCAGTTATCCCAGCACTACTTGTTAAAGAGATTGTCTTTTCTCCATTGTATATTCTTGCCTCCTTTGTCAAAGATAAGGTGTCCATAGGTGCGTAGATTTATCTCTGGGCTTTCTGTTTTGTTCCATTGATCTATATTTCTGTCTTTGTGCCAGTACCATACTGTCTTGAAGACAGTAGCTTTGTAGTATAGTCTGAAGTCAGGTAGGTTGATTCCTCCAGTTCCATTCTTCTTTCTCAAGATTGCTTTGGCTATTTGAGGTTTTTTGTATTTCCATACAAACTGTGAAATTATTTGTTCTAGTTCTCTGAAAAATACCTTGGTAGCTTGATAGGGATTACATGGAATCTATAGATTGCTTTGGATAGTATATTCATTTTCACTATGATGATTTTTCCGATCCATGAACATGGTATTTTTCTCCATCTATTTGTGTCGTCTTTGATTTCTTTCATCAGTGTTTTATAGTTTTCTATATATAGGTCTTTTGTTTCTTTAGGTAGAGTTATTCTTAAGTATTTTATCCTTTTCATCACAATGGTGAATGGGATTGTTTCTTTAATTTCTTTCTGTTTTGTCATTGTTAGTGTATAGGAATGCAAGGAATTTCTGTATTTCTGTATTAATTTTATATCCTGCAACTTTACTATATTCATTGATTAGCTCTAGTAATTTTCTAGTGGTGTCTTTAAGGTTTTCTATGTAGAGGATCATGTCATCTGCAAATAGTGAGAGTTTTACTTCTTTTCCAGTCTGGATTCCTTTTATTTCTTTTTTTCCTCTGATTGCTGTGGCTGAAACTTCCAAAACTATGTTGAATAGTAGTGGTGAGAGTGGGCACCCTTGTCTTGTTCCTGACTTTAGGGGAAATGCTTTCAATTTTTCACCTTTGAGGATAATGTTTGCTGTGGGTTTATCATATATGGCTTTTATTATGTTGACTCATAATAAAAGCCATAAGAAACATATGAGGTATGTTTCTTCTATGCCTGCTTTCTAGAGAGTTTTTATTATAAATGGGTGTTGAATTTTGTCAAAAGCGCTCTCTGCATCTATTGAGATAATCATATCAGATAAAATAGACTTTGAAAAAAAGACTGTAAAAAGAGACAAATAAGGACACTACATAATACTGAAAGGATCAATCCAAGAAGAAGATATAACAATTATAAATATATATGCACCCAACATAGGAGCACCTCAATACATACAGGAAAAGCTAACGAGTATGAAAGGGGAAATTAACAGTAACACAATAATAGTGGGAGACTTTAATACCCCACTCACACCTGTGGTTAGATCAACCAAATAGAAAATTAACAAGGAAGCACAAGCTTTAAATGATACAATGGACCAGTTAGGCCTAACTGTTGTCTACATCTTTTCTGATCACAGTGCAGTAAGATTAGATATCAACTACGGGGGGGAGGGGGGGGGACTATTAAAAATACAAACATTTGGAGGCTAAACAACACGTTTCTGAATAGCCAACAAATCATGGAAGAAATCAAAATATGCATAGAAGCAAATGAAAAGGAAAACACAACAACACAAAACCTATGGGATTCAATAAAAGCAGTGAGAAGGTTCATAACAATACACGCTTACCTCAAGAAACAAGAGAAAAATCAAATAAATAACCTACCTCTACACCTAAAGCAATTAGAAAAAGAGGAAATGAAGAACCCCAGGGTTAGTAGAAGGAAAGAAATAATAAAAATTAGAGCAGAAATAAATGAAAAAGAAACAAAGACTAGCAAAAATCAACAAAACTAAAAGCTGGTTCTTTGAGAAGATAAATAAAATAGACAAACAATTAGCCAGACTTATGAAGAAAAAAAAGGGAGAAGAATCAAATCAACAAAATTAGAAATGAAAATAGAGAAATCACAATAGACAACACAGAAATACAAAGGATCATAAGAGACTACTATCAGCAACTATATGCCAATAAAATGGACAACTTGGAAGGAATGGACAAATTCTTAGAAAAGTATAACTTTCCAAAACTGAACCAGGAAGACAGAAATTCTTAACAGACCCATCACAAGCATGGAAATTGAAACCGTAATCAGAAATCTTCCAGCAAACAAAAGCCTCGGACCAGATGGCTTCACAGCTGAATTCTAACAAAAATTTAGAGAAGAGCAAACACCTATCGTACCCAAAGTCTTCCAGAAAATCGCAGAGGAAGGTAAACTCCCAAACCTATTCTATGAGGTCACCATCACTGTAATACCAAAACCAGACAACGATGCCACAAAAAAGAAGGCTACAGGCCAATATCACTTATGAACATAGATGCAAAAATCCTTAGCAAAATTCTAGCAAACAGAATCCAACAATATATTAAAAAGATCATACATCATGACCAAGTGGGCTTTATCCCAGGGATGCAAGGATTCTTCAATATTCACAAATCAATCAGTGTGATACACTACATTAACAAATTGAAAGATAAAAAGGTCGGACTCTTAAACCCCAGTAAGTCTTTTCCAAACTTGCGCATGAGAAGTGAGCTCAACTAGGGCAGGGTGTGGCATCCTAAATGAAGTCAGGACTTTAGAGGAGAAGGCACTGTTCCTCTCACTTCCCCGGGAGAATAACTGGGGTGGTGGCTTAAAAAACACTTTAACATAATTAGTAATAGGACTTGTTCTGTGTGCCAGGCTCTTGGGATGATTTTTTTTCCCCTTTTCTCTTTCTATCTCTGTCTTTTCTTTCCCTTCCTTCCTCCCTCCCTTCCTTTCTTGCTTTTCTTCCTTTCTATCACTTTTTCTTTCTCCCTCTTTTCTCCTTCTCCTTCCCTCTCTCCTTGCTTCCTTTCTCCCTCCTTCCTTCCATATCTCTTTTGTACGTTCCAAATTTTAATATTTATGATACTCATATAATACAAAAAATTTAAGAAAAAACTTTTAAAAACACTGAAAGTTTCAGTCTTTAAATTTTCTGCTTTTAATCTTTCTCTTGAACAAAAAGGAAAATAAAAAATGAATCTCAAGCCCCACAAAGGGATCCTTTATTTCCTTGCTGGGAGCAGTAAGGCCCATTACAACAACTTCATAATATGCAGTCTGTGATATTAATGTCTATCATTTGCCCTATGCTATAGGCAAAGAAGATAGAAAGATGGCTTATAAAACATGTCAGGGGCTTCCCAATGACCTCAGGACAAATTCTAAGCTGCAGTGTGGCTGGAGTCTGGTGAACTAGGGCAGAATATGGAGAACATAAATGGGGGAAGGGGGGAAATTAGAGAAGGATTGTACGCAGGGGCCAGCGTTGGGTAGCTGAGACCTTGTTGAACTTTGTGGGTCTTTTGATGATTTTGCCTTTTATTCCCAGTGAGATAAAAAGCTGTTAGAGGGTTTCATGCAGAAGAGTGATGTAATTCCAGAGGTCATTCTGGCTGCTATTATTGAGAGTGGCCTGTATAGGCGCAAGGGTGGTAGCAAGGAGATCTATTGGGGGCTATGGCTCTATATAATTCAAGTAAGAGATGATACTGGATTAGACAAGGATGGAAACAAGTGATAGTGAAAACTAGTAGGATTCTGGATACATTTTGATGATGGAGCCCATGGGATTTACTGTAGATTGAATCTGGGACTAGAGAAAGTGAAAAGTATGCCAGTTCTGAGATATCTATGAGGGATTCATGATATCTTTAAGAAGGTATAAGGGGATGGGACCCAGCTCATGGGTAGAGGGATTGGATCATGATAGTTTATTTACGGACTTGGAAATAAGATAAAAATATGGGTACAGATATGCTAGATGGGAGCTTGTGGAGCTCTTTTCTGATTGTTTCTGTTTTCTCAATGAAGAGAGAAGCAAGGTTATGTGCTGAGAATGAGCAAGGAGGAGAAGGTTATACAGACTTTTTTTGCTTTGAGAAAAAAAAAAAAAGACGTGAAATAGTTCAGTCAGTGTCTGACTCTTTGCAACCCAATGGACTGCAGCAGACCAGGCTTCCCTGTCAGTCACCAACTCCCAGAGCTTGCTCAAGCTCATGTCCATCGAGTCAGTGATGCCATCCAACCATCTCATCCTCTGTCACCTCCTTCTCCTCCTGCCTTCAGTCTTTCCCATCATCAGGGTCTCTTCCAATGAGTCAGTTCTTCACATTAGGTGGCCAAAGAATTGGAGCTTCAGCTTCAACATCAGTCCTTCCCATGAATATTCAGGACTGATTTCCTGTAGGATTGACTGATTTGATCTCTTTGAAGACCAAGAGACTCTCAAGAGCCTTCTTCAACACCACAGTTTAAAAACATCAGTTCTTCAGCAGTCAGGTTTCTTTATAGTCCAACTCTCACATCCGTACATGACTACTGGGAAAACTATAGCTTTGACTAAATGGACCTTTGTTGGCAAAGTAATGCCTCTGCTTTTTAATACACTGTATAGATTGGTCATAGCTTTTCTTCTAAGGACCAAGTGTCTTTTAATTTCATGGCTACAGTCACCATCTGAAGTGGTTTTGGAGCCAAAGAAAATAAACTCTGTCACTGTTTCCATTGTTTCCCCATCTATTTGCCATGAAGTGATGGGACCAGATGCCATGATCTTTGTTTCTTGAATGTTGAGTTTTAAGCCACCTTTGTCACTGTCCTCTTTCATTTTCATCAAGAGGCTCTTTAGTTCCTCTTCACTTTCTGCCATAAGGATGGTGTCATCTGAATATCTGAAGTTATTGATATTTCTCCCAGCAATCTTGATTCCAGGTTGTGCTTCATCCAGCCCAGCATTTTGCATGATGTACTCGGCATATGAGTTAAAGAAGAGGCTGACAATATACAGCCTTACCGTACTCCTTTCTCAATTTTGAACCAGTCTGTTTTCCATGTTCGGTTCTAACTGTTGCTTTTTGACCTGAATACAGATTTCTCAGGAGGCAGGTAAGGTGGTCTGGTATTCCCATCTCTTTAAGAATTTTCCACATTTTGTCATGATCCACACAGTCAAAGGCTTTGACATAGTCAATAAAGCAGAAGTAGATGTTTTTCATTGCTGTTTCTATGATACAGTGGATGTTGGCAATTTGATCTCTGGTTCCTCTGCCTTTTCTGAATCCAGCTTTTACATCTGAAAGTTCTTGGTTCATGTACTATTGAAGCCTCGCTTGGAGAATTTTGAGCATTACTTTGCTAGTGTGTGAGGTGAGTGCAGTTGTGTGGTAGTTTGAACATTCTTTGACATTGCCTATCTTTGGGATTGGAATGAAAACTGACCTTTTTTCTAGTGCTGTGGCCACTGCTGAGTTTTCCAAATTTGCTTGCATATTGAGTGCAGCACTTTCACAGCATTATCTTTTAGGATTTGAAATAGCTCAACTGGAATTCCATCATCTTCACTAGCTTTGTTTGTAGTGATTCTTCTTAAGGCCTGTTTTACTTTGCACTCCAGGATGTCTGGCTCTAGGTGAATGATCACACCATTGTAATTATCTGGGTCATGAAGATCTTTTTTGTATAGTTCTTCTGTGTGTTCTTGCCACCTCTTCTTAATATGGGCTCCCCTGGTGGCTCAGACAGTAAAAATTCTGCCTGCAATGCAGGAGACCTGGGTTCAATACCTGGGTCAGGATGCTCCCCTGAAGAATGGAATAGCAAACCATTCCAGTATTCTTACCTGGAAAATTTCATGGACAGAGGAGCCTGGTGGGCTACAATCCATGGTGTTGCGAAGAGTCAGACATGACTTTTACTCACTTCTTTATTTCATCTGCTTCTCTTAGGTCCATACCATTTCTGTCCTTTATTGTGCCCGTCTTTGCATGAAATGTTCCCTAGGTATCTCTAATTTTCTTGAAGAGATCGCTAGTCTTTCCCATTCTATTATTTTTCTCTATATTTTTGCATTGATCACTGAGGAAGGCTTTCTTATGTCTCCTTGCTATTCTTTGGAACTTTGCATTCAGATGGGTATATCTTTCCTTTTTTCCTTTGCCTTTAGCTTCTCTTCTTTTCTCAGCTATTTGTAAGGGCTCCTCAGACAACCATTTTTCCTTTTTCATTTCTTTTTCTTGGCGATGGTCTTGGTCACTGCCTCCTGTACGATGTCATGAACCTCTGTCCATAGTTCTTTAGGCACTCTGTTTCTCAGGTCTAATACCTTGAATCTATTTGTCACTTCCACTGTATAATCGTAAGGGATTTGATTTAGGTCATACCTGAATGGTCTAGTGATTTTCCCTACATTCTTCAATTTACATCTGAATTTTGCAATAAGGAGTTCACAATCTAAGCCATAGTGTGCTCCTGGTCTTGTTTTTGCTGACTGTAGAGAGCATGTCCATTTTTGGCTGCAAAGAATATAATCAATCTGATTTTGGTATTGACCATCTGGTGATGTCCATGTGTAGAGCTGTCTCTTGTGTTGGAAGAGGGTGTTTGCTATGACTAGTGTGTTGCTTCATTTTCTACTCCAAGACCAAATTTGCCTGTTACTCCAGGTATCTCTTGATGTTCTGCTTTTGCATTCCAGTCCCTATGGTGAAAAGGACATTCTTTTTTTGGTCTTAGTTCTAGAAGTTATTGTAGGTCTTCATAGAACCATTCAACTTCAGCTTCTTCAGAATTAATGGTTATCAAGAAGAAGTGCAAAGTGAAACAGTTATCTGGAAGAATTGCAAAGACTAAAGAAGTATAGTGTATGGTGTTTGCATAGTTGGGCTTCCCCAGTGGCTTAGCGGTAAAGAATCTGCTGCAGTATAGGACACGTAGGCTTGTTCCCTGGGTCACGAAGATCCCCTGGATTAGGAAATGGCCACCAACTCCCGTATTCTTGCCTGGAGAATTCCATGGACAGAGAAGCCTGGCAGTCTATAGTCTATGGGGTCGCAGAGAGTCGGACATTACTGAATGACTTTCACTATGAATTTAAAGTGACTCCAGTCAGAATGGTTGTGTGTTTTTCTCCAACTTGTTCAGCTCCTTGGGGCATTTGGTTCAGGGTCTCTCAAAAGGCTGTGATCAAGATGTTGGCCAAGGGTTATCTTTATGCTTCAAGACCTCACTGGACTGCGATTAAGGTGTCAGATGGGCTGCATTCTGGATGCTCAATTGGAGTAGAGTCCACTTCCAAGCTGTCAATTTTTAGCAGAATTTATTTCCTTATGGCCGTAGGACTGCACATTTCTGGATTTTTGTTTGTTTGTATCTTTGCTGGCTGGAGGCCACTCCCACCTCCAAGAACATGTGTGAAGCTCCCTGCCATGTGGCTCTCTCTGTAGGTAGCTGTCAACATAGTTTGCTTCTTCAAGGCCAGTAGGAAAGTGAAAGTACGTCTGCTAGCAAAACGCCTTAAGTAATACAGCCTCATAATTGGTGTGACATCCCTACACTGTGGCCTATAGCATAGTGTATTCATGGGAATGATCATCTCATCACCTTTTCCATATTCTGTTAGAAGTGAGTCACAGGTTCCGCCCACCCTGAAGGGGAGGGGATTCCACATCCGGGAGGTGGGGGTCATAGAGTTACTTTAGAGTCTGCCCGCTGCAGCATTCTCGTCCCGATACTCCACACTGAGTAAATATTATTTTTTAAACAAAACTTACTGAGCTCTTATTCTGAGTCAGAAACTGCTCTAAGCACTTTAAAAATATTAATCCCCACAGCAACCCTGGTAGGTAGGTGTTAACATTATCCCCATTTTACAGATTGGGGGGTAAGGGACAGAGCCATCAACTAACTCAGTTCAAGGTCATTTAATTAAGTAACTAAGTAGAACTCAAACTCATGCTCATTGGCTTCAGAGTCCGTATTCTTACCTCTTATGCTAAGTGACCAAAAACAAAGTGAATGAATAAATGAATGCTATTGAGAGATACAAGAAATAGTCACCCAGCAGCTTTGAGAATGAAATAAGTTTTGACACTGCATTTTGTAGTTCAATTTTGATGCCATGCCAGTTGATACTATCAGAGAGTTTTATGATTTTAGGTCTTTTTTTCTATTAATATTAAGTAACACAGGTGGAGATGTGAAGCCTGGAACAAAAAAATGTGAGGAACTTCTACTGTGCCTGAGGTTTCCTGGAGGTGACATGCCATTTTTATCTTTTCCTTAAAGATATTACCTGGAAGATATAAGGTAAACTTCAGCTATAGTAGGTTCATAAGGAAAGAACAGGTGACTAGGAGATACCTCCAAAAAGAATAATACTGTCCCTTGTGTTTGTCATTTACACTGAGTTGAGAGGCATAAAAAAACAATGACCAGATAGGTGGTGAGACAGGTTTAGAACAAAATATGTTACAGTTCTGGTTTTGGTGCTGGCCAGATGCCATTTTAGGCTAAGTTTCTGTGGAATTTCCCCTGGGGACAGCCCCACTGTGCATTAGAAATATCCCAGTCAAGTGGCCTTCCAAGAGTGGGCATTAAATTGACCACTCAGAATGGCAGAGAGCCATTTGGCTTGAAGAGATACTCCAAACATTTATTATGGTGATTGATGTTTTTAGTGATTGGATAATTTTTCCATTCATTAAATCCAGCAAACCCCTATTATACAGTGATAGGCTTCTAATACTGGTTCTGGTTCTTAACTCTAGGGGGGATTTATTAATTAATTAACTCATTCATTTTTTTAGCTGTGCCGCATGGCACGCAGGGTCTTAGTTCCCTGACCAGGGGTTGAACCTGTGCCCATTGTGGTGGAAGCATGGAGTCTTCCAGTGGACTGCCAGGGAGGTCTCATTGTTTCCTTTTCTATGAATTAAGGGAGATGGACCAGACAATCTCTGGCTAACAGCACTGGAAGGGAATTTAAACTCCATTCTCCCACACCATAACAGCCTACTCAATTTGGAGTCCTGAGGCTGTGTATCTCTGTAAGTATTACATACCAACACTCTCATCTACTCTATCCAGGTTCATTTCTTTCTATTATTTATTCCTAGATTATAGTCAGTTTAGGGGGGCTGTACTTTGAGTAAAAAAAAAAAGTTTAACAGGGTGTATTTGTTATTTCATAATATTTCAAAACACACCCTGAACTACAGAAAATTTAGAGAGTGGGAGGAGTGATGAGCTAAGTCAGGATGATTCCAAGTGAGAATGAAGTGTTCAAGTCCTAGGAAACTGTCAACAGGAAAGTTAGAGCCCTAACTCCTCCACTGCTCATTTGTTTACCTCTTGGAAATAGTGATCTAACGATATGCTCAGGCTTGTCTTCAAATTGAGCCTTGAGCTAAGCCAGAGGCTCCTAGTGCTGATCAACTGCTGGGAAGTAACCTTGGTCCTTTTAGTTGTTCAACAGCCTTGCTGAGGCCATCACGTTCAGGACAGTGAAGGGAGGACTCTGGTGTATGCTTGCTAATACCAGCCTACTGTCTGAAAAGTCTGCGTGGGTCCTCACTCACTGTACAACAAAAGGAAGTATGGACAGGCTGGCACATATCTGACACGATTGCAGGGGAAAACAAGCAGGCAAATAGCCTCTTTAGTTATTAAGTAACATATCTGCTTTTCTAAAATTAAAAATATATATTCTCTTAAATGTCAATTTTCACTTTAGTAAATTTAGAAAAAAAAGCACTCCATAGTCACCAAAATCCCATTGTCCCTGAAAGACAAAACATAAGACCTTCTTTTGACTTCTGAATTTTTGAATGTGTGTGATAATAGGCCATTTAAAACACCCCTCTTCTGATTTCACAGTTTGCTTAGTACCATTTTCTATGTAGATCTCTTGCCTGCTAACTTCTCTGAGTACAAATCCCTTGGTTTCTTCTGCTGAGGAGGCATCAGGTGTTGCCAGTATGAACACAAATAACCATTTCATCTTCAGCCTAGGCTGAAAACCTAGGGGTAGCCTTTGTAGAGAGTGAGGCTTCTCACCTCCTGCTGCTGCTGCTGCTGCTAAGTCGCTTCAGTTGTGTCCGACTCTGTCTGACCCCATAGATGGCAGCCCACCAGCCTCCGCCATCCCTGGGATGCTCCAGGAAAGAACACTGGAATGGGTTGCCATTTCCTTCTCCAATGCAGGAAAGTGAAATATGAAAGGGAAGTCTCTCAGTCGTGTCCGACTCTTCGCGACCCCATGGACTGCAGCCTACCAGGCTCCTCCGTCCATGGAATTTTCCAGGCAAGAGTACTGGAGTGGGTTGCCATTGCCTTCTCTGTCTCACCTCCTAGCTCTCTCTAAAACTCTATTGAATGCATGTCCTTTTAAGAAATGTCTTCATTTTTTTATTCTCTCCCTCCTCTGAGCTCTGAAATCCTTCATGTGTGCATTCCCCGTGGCACTTACGGCCCCTGTCCTGGAAAAGGAATCTCTCCCCCACGCTTACTTTTGCACTATATATTCCGTGGAGACCCAGCCACCCTAGCTTTTGATTCCCCATGGTTTCCATCACAAGGACCTGCACAGAACTACCTAATAAACATATTCTGAATAAGCACCTGTTTGTTCTTGATTGAATGCTGAAAAAAATGTGTCAGTTTGTTCTTAAGAGAATAGTTCAACCTCAGGGCCAGGCAAATAAAAGGGGTTCTAGGCCATTTCCCACTCTGCACAACATGTTCCCACACCCCTCATCTAAGCCTCACTGTTTTCAACTGGAAGGTTGAGAATTAGAGAAAAACACTTTCCTAGCATTATTCTTGTCCCAGGGGAGCACAACTGCCACCCAAAACAGCACTGGGTGGCATTTATAGCTTCCCAAGTGATGTGGCTTTCCAACCCGGTGGAGGAGGGCTTGTGATGGAGTCTCTCACCCTCGGTCCTTTCTTCAGGGTTGAGTGTGCCAGGGGATAAAGATTTTCTTTTGGACTGACAATGACGACCCAGCATTAGTTGTATTCTAATTTTTTGAACTTTAAAATTTGTATGTAATTTCAGCCTTATGGAGAAATTGTTGAGCAGTATAAAGTTTCATATACCTGTTACCCAAATTCACTAACTGATAGTTCACCCCCCTCCCCAAATATACAGTTCTACCACATAGGCACATGTATCTATGCCAATTTCTGTATTTGGATGAATAATCATGAGTTCATGCTAACTTCAATTCCAATCTTAAGAGGTTATTCTAGCCTCACTCCCTTTCCATATTTGTAATTAGCTCACATGAGTATGGTAAAAATTAAAAGATAAACACTTTATAGGGCTTCTTTGGTGATCCAGTGGTTAAGGATCCACCTTCCAATGCAGGGGATGTGGGTTCAATACCTGGTTGGGGAACTCAGATCCTACGTGCTGCAGGACAACTAGAGAGAAACCTGCATGCCTCAAGTAGTGAGCCCTCAAGCTCTAGAGCCTCTGTTCTGCAACAAGAGAAGTCCTCATGAACCAATGAAGAGCCCTTGCACCACAACGAAGACCCAGCAAAGCCAAAATTTTTCAAAAAGATGCTGCATGCTGCAATGAAAGATTCTGCATGCCCAACCAGAACCGAGGGCAGCCAAACAAATAAATAAAAATAAATATTTTTTAAAAGAAAAATATCTTTAAACAAGACTATAATAGTGTCTGGAGTATTATAGGCATTCTATTAAGTTTAGATGAATGAATAAATAAAGAGAAAAGTCATTAGTAAAGAGTTCATTTATTTAAAAAAAGAAAAGGTAGAACTAGTCCCAACTCAAGTGTTTCAAATGAACTATTATAAACATTAATGGGAGCAATTTTGTTCTTAGTTATGAAAGGTTTAAGAGAAATGTTCTTTATAGTATCAGGGATCCAAACAATGGAAGGTTTTCCAAATGATGAGAAGTATATCAAGGTTTCCAGGGCCTGACAGCATGCTCACTCATATAGAAACAATTACAATTTATTTAGTGTTTACTCTGTTCTACATTCTGTTACTGTATTGACTGATTTAGTTCTCACAACAACCTTAAGGGGCATTTTTATTATTGTCCATATTTTATAGATAAGAAAACTGATGAGTAAGAGTTAATCAACTTGCCAAAGATTCCAAGCAACAAAGAAGTTGGAATTCTGTCTGTAGATGTCATGTTCATAACTACTATACTATAAATCTTTCAAACAAATGGATGACATTCTGGGATGATGAACTATAGAATATTCAACCTCCTGAATGTATTACTACCAGCAGTACTTATCTGGTGTAGATTTTTCTGTTACTTAATGCAGTGGATAATTTTGAAATTGATAAAATTAAAAGGCATTTTCACTCAGGAAGGCAGAAGAAAGGCACCTAAGTAGCTGAATGTCTGTCAGGTGTTTCGTTAAATCTAGATGTTTTGATATTTCAACATATTGGACTTCTTGCAAAAGCTGTGCTACACTAAACACAGCTTTTATATGCCAAGCATATTATCTGCAGGGCATATCCACACAAAGATATATGGTACGCACCCAATTATAAACAGTTGCCCTGCCTTGGAGGGCCTTGGAGGTCAGCCAGCCCGAAGACCATTTTCCTGTCATATACGGAGGCCCAGGGAGGTTAAGACCAGTCACACAAAGCTGATGTGTGGGCTCGGTTTCAATGGCGCGCTTTTCATTTCCTCGGGCTACCTAATACATTCGCTTGCATTTTCTATTTGTGTCTGTGTGCTTATTTATGCAAAAGTAAATGGGCCTGCTTCACGTGCTTGGGACGTAAACCACGATAAAACAGAAAAGGCGGTCAGGGCCCTGCGTATCTGGCCAACTCTCAGGCCTATCTGGCCAACTCAAGACGAAACAGCAGCCCCAGGTCAGAGGACACGCCAGGCCCGCCCCTGGTGTTCCGCGCTTTCGATTGCGTTGGCCAACGCGCTTTCGCAATCCTCCGTGTGGGCGGTCGGAAATCAGCCACCCGATGACACAGCTCCCGGACTAACTCTGCGGTCCATTTCGGGAAAGAGGGGAAACGCCCCGAGCCGCGGGGCCACTGGGCTGACTAGGAGCCACGGGAGGGGCCCTCGAGGGACAACGCGGTGAAGTCATGGCGCTTAGAACCTGAGCAGTATACCTTCGCGGGCCTCCGGCCTCGCCCCCTCCATCGGACGCAAAGGACGCCCCTCCTGGCCTCAGGGCCCTGGGGGGCGGGGCCGCTTGCTGACAGGACCCCGCGCCGTCCCCATTGGGCCGGAGGATGAGTGACGCGGAGGCCCCGCCTCTCCTCTCCCGGCGCTCCTCCCCGCGTCCTCTGTGTCGCCAGCGCTCAGGGAGCTGACGTGTCGCGGAGCAGGGTTGCGGCTCCTCCCCGCGCGGCAGCCACTCGTCGCGAAGACTGAGGGGCGGGGTGGCCGGGGCCGGCGCTCCCCCTGGCCCCAGCTCCCGGCCCGCCCCGCCGCCCCGGCCCCCCGGATGAAGGTATATATTAGGAGCTGGCGCTGGACGCAGATGAGTGGCCGCGCCGAAGGAGCCGGAGCCGTGCGGAGCTGCGGTCGCGCCGAGAACGGTGAGGGGCGCCCAGCCCAATCGCTGTCTCCTTCTCCCGCCATCCTGGAGTAGACGGCGGGATTCGGGAGCTGGGGCGGTGGGGGGCCGGTGCCGCCACGCACACGCTTCCGAGGCCTCGCGCGCGACGTGGACACGCGGTGCACGTACGTGCACAGAGCCGGCGTCTGGGCACACGCGGAAGATCCCGCCTCACACCCACACCGCCTTCTGTGCCCCGTGGCGCTTCTCAGCCCCGGCTACCTGGCCGGGAGCGCTGGCGTGAGGGGGCCCCAGAAGGGCAGGGTCTGGAATAGGGGGCTTGTCGTGCGGTTGGGTGTGGAGCCTCACCTGGACCTGGACGGGGGCCTTGAGGTTCTCAGGCAGGGGACTTAGGCCAAGCTTGGGGTGGGATCCTACAGTGGGGAGAAGTCGTTGTAACTGTCCCATGGGAGCGAGTTGGGGTGTCTTGAATATATGAGGGAAAGACTCTGAAAGCGTTGACAGTACAGTAAGGATTCGAGTTACCTGTGGAGGACCTGAGAGTGGAACAAAACCTACTTGAGTGGAACAAAACCTACTTGCCGCTTTTGTTTTAATACTGGTAATGGGAGAGGGTTGAAATTTCTGGCTTTCCCCTGGCTTGGCCAAGCAGAAAGATGGGATTGGAGGGTTTAGAGCACACATGTGCTGAACATATGGTTTCCTGAAGATTTTATTAAGTTTGGCCTGACCCTATGCTATATTTATTTGTACGTGGCTTACGGTATCTGAAACCAGGTAATAGTGATTATGATACTATATATATGTTATTACGTAGTGCCTTTAGTTTAAGGTCTTTGTGGTGAAATTAGAAAAATGAAGGCAGTTTCTATTCCTTCACTGTTGCTGGGCTGGCTCCCTTAGCTAAGGCTAACAAAGATTTAATATGCCATGCTGTGGAGTATTTATAGGATTCGATGGTTATGGCCCCTATGTTTTTCTAAAGGTTTGAGAGGTTTACTTACCAATTTGGGAGGCATAATATAGCAGCAGAGAAAGGAGTAGGAAGGAAAGCAGAAAAGGAGCGTGAAGTGCTAGATATCTTTTATTCCTGCCTGCATGTGTTCAGTCGGTCAGACTCTTTGGGACCCCATGGACTGTAGCCCACCAGGCTCTTCTGTCCATGGAATTTTCCAGGCAAGAATACTGGAGTGGGTTGCCATTTCCACCTCCGGGGATTCTTCCCAACCCAGGGATTGAACCTGTGCCTCCTACATTGGCAGGCAGATTTTTCACCCCTGAGCCACCTGGGAAGACCAGATATCTTTTATGCTAGGGTTTAAATTCCAATAAAGGTATATTTACTTCCCTCATAGCTCAGTTGGTAAATCATCTGCCTGCACTGCAGGAGACCCAAGTTCGATTCCTAGGTTGAGAAGATCCCCTGGAGAAGGAAATGGCAACCCACTCCAGTATGCTTGCCTGGAGAATCCCATGGACAGAGGAGCCTGGTGGGCTACAGTCCATGGGGTGCAAGAGTCGGACACAACTTGGTGACTAAACCACCACCAAACCACCACCACCAAAGGTATATTTGATAATGGTGGACTACTACAAATAATGTCATTGTTATTGATACCGGTGCGTTGGTATGGGCATATCGGAAATTTTGTCATAGTTTATAGATCTTCACCTTTTTCAGACTTTGGTTGTCAAAATAAAAATCCTAATCTAGTCTCTTATTCGCTGCTGCTTACCATTACACACATGCACACACCTCTTATCAGAATCAATGGAGGAATTGCTATGCTTTTTGTGGCATGGAGGTGCTTATATCTGGTTCCTCCTGTGAAGTTCCTCTCCTGCTGTGCTGCACATTTCCTTCCTCTTCCATGATGGCATATGAACTGTTTTGCACAGTGAGTCAGGTATAAGAACATCAAATGTGTCTATATTTCTGAATAAAGAAAGTCCAAATTACTTCTTTTTCTTGCCATCTCTGTTTTACACACACACACATACACGCGTAGACATCTACACAAAGATAACAGAGTCTTTTTTTCTCCTGTGAGGCAATACAGCATGATGGTTAAGAGCATGCAGTTAGGAGTCAGGCTGTCAGGATTTGAGTCTTAACTATCACTCTCCTGGTTTTGGACTGTCGGCAAGTTATCTCTGTGGCTCGGTTTCTTCCTCTGTAAAGTAATCGCAATAACAGGACCTAAGGGTTGTTTTGAGGGTTAAGTGAACAGCTGTCTATAAAGCCGTTAGAACTGTGTTTCTGTATATCTTAGTGTTTGTTGTTATTGCCCCTTCAGGGGACACCCAGATGTAGGTTTTCTTGACCTGAGTTCGTAAATGGTGTTTGATGCTTCATAGTCTTCATCAGGTAGTGAGGATTATTAATCCCACTTCACCGGCAGAAGGGAACAGTGTAAATAAGCAATTTAACTGAGCAGCAGAATTTTGCTCTGAACTACCTTTTACTATTCTTAGAGGAGAAGATAGTTGGCTTTTTCTTTGGTAACTACTTTCCCTCCGTCCTTTATATCTAAGTTAAGTAATTATAATGCAGTGATGATTCTTTACAGTATGTCTCAAATTATCCTTCTCACTTTTATTTCCTCTGCAACAAATCTGGTTCCTCTTTGGTTTTTCATACCTGCAGATGTGTTTTAATTTGTTTTCCTGCTTCTAGTTGTCTCTCCATACAGTCTCTTTTGTGTGATGCTCTTTTCTCTCATGTCTCTGAAGCATGGTGGCCCGGCCCTGTTAATAATCTCTGTTGGCTTCCTGTTACTTCGGTTAGATATAAATTCCTTTGCTTAGTTTGCAGGGCCCTTCACACGTCAGCCCTACCTTAAATCATTTCCCATCATTCTACACAAAACTTGAACTTGCTTGCCGCTCTCTGTCCTGTTCATGTGTACTTCTCGTGGACACCAGGCTCTGCTTATTTCCTTGTTGTTGTTTTTAGTCACTAAGTCATGTCCAGCTTTTTTGGACCCTGGGTACTGTAGCCCGCCAGGCTCTTCTACCTATGGGATTTCCTATGCAGAATACTGGAGTGGGTTGCCATTTCCTTCTCTAGGGAATCTTCTCAGCCTAGGATTTGAACCCATGTCTCCTGCTTGGCAGGTGGATTTTTACCACTGAGCCACTTGGGAAGCCCACTTATTTCCTAATCTTATCTATATAATCTATGCTCAACCCTTGAGGCACAGCTAGATCATGCTTCCTTTGTGAACGCTTTCTGGATAATGTCTGTCTTCTCTTGCATTTATCTGTATTAGGTAAGTAAACGAAATATTTCCTCATTCTCTTTTTATTGTATGAAATTTAACATTTTGCTGGATTATCATGGAATACTCTTAAAAAGCATTGTCTTATCCCTTGATTGTTTTGTGTATATTGCTTGTCCTTTAGGGTTCAATTCTTAGAAAAGATGGTGGACTTATTTTATTCCTTCTTTGCAGAAGTTGCTTTTGAGATAAAATTGTATTTTTTTATGACTGTAGGTGTTTCTGTCTCCTTGATATTGTTGTATTCTGAATTCTCTGTTTCTGTTCTTAGAGATAAAAGGAGAAAGGTTGAAAATACTAAGCAGTTAGGTATTCTTTCAGTAGTAGTTTAGTGGTCAGAGGAGCGTAAAGAGGCAGCTAGAGCCCTGGAATCAGACTACCTATATTCACACCCCAGCTGCACGAGTCAGCTGGGTGCTTTGCTTCTCTGTGCCTTGGTCTTCTCACCTGTAAAGTAATGATAATAGTAGTATTTCTGTCATGTGTGTGTGTGCTCAGTTGCTCAGTCACGTCCGACTCTTTTGCGACCCCATGGACTTTAGCCTGCCACGCTTCTCTGTCCATGCTGTTTTCCAGACAAGAATACTGGAATGGGCTGACAGTTCCAATTCCAGTACAGGGTAAAACACTTCATTAGGTTAGCATAAAATTTAAGTTATGCCTTTCTTTGTTTTATTTCTTGTTTTCTATCCCAGAAAATATTTATGTTCAGTTTTCAAGTTGGCCAGTGCGCCGGGATAGCCAAGAATAAATCGCTGTATAACAGGCAAAGATAAAGGGCCGTGTGTGTTGTGCTGAGGTGTGCTTAGTTGGTTTAGTGGTGTCTGACTTTTTGCGGCCCCATGGATTGTAGCCTGCCAGGCTCCTCTGTCCGTGGGATTTTCCAGGCAAGAATCCTGGAGTGGGTTGCCATTTTCTTCTGCAGGGGATCTTCCTGACACAGGGATTGAACCTGTGTCTCTTGCATCTTCTGCATCACCAGGTGGATCCTTTACTACTGCACCACCCTTGGAATAGAGTTGTTGAAAATAAAATGGGACCACGTAAGCAAAGTACTTGGTGCAGTGCCTGATATATAAGAATAATTAACATTGTTTTACAAGTTTGGTCTCTTATGAGTGTGATCATGACGGAAAAGCAAAATTTCCTTAACATCAAGTGTTTAATTATTATTTATTTTAATTTTACTAAAAAAATTTTTTTGGCTGTGTTGTGCTGCTTGCGGGATCTTACTTCCCCAAGTAGGGATTGAACCTGAGCCCCAGCAGTGAAAGCACTGAGTCTTAACCACAAGGGAACTCTCAAGGTTTTTTTTTAATGTACTCATTTTTAGCAGGAAAAATTTCCTTAGGTTTCAGTGTTGGACTTTGACCTGCTGTTGATTCCTTTTCTCTTTCAGGTTTACAGGTGCAGAAATTACACCTCTGTTGTCACAAAACTTGGCTATTAGAGCATTATGAATGTTAATGACCTCAAACTCAGGTTGTCCAAAGCTGGGCAGGAACACCTGCTGGATTTCTGGAATGAGCTGGAGGAGGCCCAACAGGTAGAACTTTATGCGGAGCTCCAGGCCATGAACTTCCAGGAGCTGAACTTATTTTTCCAAAAGGCCATTGAAGGATTTAACCATTCCTCCCAGCCAGAGAAAGTGGATGCACGGATGGAACCTGTTCCTCGAGAGGTGCTGGGCAGTGCCACCAGGGATCAAGATCAGCTGCAGGCCTGGGAAAGTGAAGGTACTGAGCCGGGAAAGATGAGCTGTAAGGTTTTTTATGAGATATACCATTTAATGGATTTAAACCCACTAAAGTAACTTGAGTCACATCACTAATATTTTGACTTCCCTAAGACCTTAAACCAGGTGACGAATCCAGAAGTGACAGATTGTGTGGCCAGGACACTGTGGCTCCTGTTGCCAGTCCCTCCATTCTCTTTTCATTTCTGGCGCCTCAATTCAGTCACTCGGTCGTGTCCGACTCTTTGTGACCCCATGAACCACAGCATGCCTGGCCTGCCTGTCCCTTACCAACTCCTGGAGTTTACCCAGACTCATGTGCCTAGTTCATGGTTTTCTCCTTCAAGTCCAAAATTAACTCCAGTCTCTTTCCTTTCTCATTATCTGTACTACTATTAGATTTCCCTTCCTGGAGCACAAGCTAAATGTTTCAGTTCATGCTGGTTTACTCCAAAAACCTTCCCTAACCCAGCCCTGGCTTGTGTATCTAGTCTTGTCTTTTATGTTTCTCTCTGATTCTACTGCCCCACACATTTCAGGTGGAGCCCGTAATTCATCTTTCTCTGAACGTTCTGTTATGCCTTTCCTGCCTTTGCTCGTGCTTGTCCTTAGCTGCGTCTGGCCTTTGCACCTTCTCTATGTGGCTGGATCTCCTTGTGAGGCTGCCCGTCTCCTGGAGCTGTGTAGTGCGGTGGCTCATTCTCCATGGATCATCACAAATAGTGTTTGGTCCATCCCCTTTTTCAGTGTCCCAGGCTGGAGTTATTTGTGCACGCTTTTCTTTCATTCTTTCCTATAAGGGTTGTTTATGTCTGCCTTCATTGTCATAATGTAAACGTTTAAAGAGCAGCCCATGTCCTCGTTTCTATGTATATCCATAGTATTTAGAACAGTATTTTGCAGTTATAACTTGATTGATAAATGTTTCCTGAATTACTCCAGTGCTTTTTCCTCTAAAGAGTATCATAAAATCTGTCCCCATAACGAGTACTAATGAATGCTTTTGAAAATGGTAAAATAACTAAAATTCAGTTTTCCTTTTGGTGGGGTTAAGAACTGTGGTTTTTTTTTTGTTTGACCACTTCCAATTTGCCTTGTAATCTACTACTCTGTAAGTACAAGTGACTAAATGTTGCAGCCCAGCCCTTGAGTATTTGTCCATGCTTCTTGGCATATCTGGACCTTATTTCCTCAGCTGTAGAAAGAACAGGCTGGAGTAATACTTTTCTTTCCTTTTTAAAAATACATTACTGTATGGCAAAAATATTAATAATATCAAAGTAACAGAAATAACTGTAGAGAAGTTGCTGATAATCTTATCATATCTGTGCTTTTATTTTCCCCCATTGCCACCTAGTAGTTAGTAATATACATATTTACTTTTATGGATATGATTTATAGCCTGTATTCACAGTATACTGTGGCTATTTTTATTTTGTCTTTTGCCCTTTGGCACTCTCTGCATCTTCCCAGAAAAGAAACATAACTACCATTATCAAGCTTCTTCTGTACCATTATCTTCATGTCTTTCTCTGGGCTTACAGATTTATTCTTTCTCAAACTGTATTCTAAAGCAGTCTAGGGTTTTGACTGCTGGTGAGACTGTTTCATGTGGGAAGGGCAGGAACAGATGCAAAACAGTAGGTCTCTAACCCCTTCATGTCCCCAGTCCAGGAGCAGTTCTACTTTGACTTATTTTGATACATAAATAAAGCTTGATACCTGAGATTTTATTTAAAAGGGCTTGGAAATTAAAAACATTGAAATAATTGGATGATCTTCAGGGAGGGTCCTTTCAGATTTTAAAATGTTTGTTAGTGTCTAATGTAACTTCTCACTTAGAACAGGGCTCTGCCACTAAGATGTGAGAGGGACTTGCAGGCAGATCCTTCTGAATGGAGGACTGTGGTGACACTCTGACGCTCACTAACTTTGGATTCATTAATCCTTCTCTCCCTCCCTGGGTTTCAGAAAGGCTTCTACTTCAGACCAAAAGCCACACAAGGCCTTTCTTACCCTCTGGTATGCCAGCTGCCTATATTTCTCCTTGTGGTTTTATGGGGTTAAAGTCTTAGAATTAACTCTTTGAAAAGATAAAACTTTGACCTTGTATAATGGGGACCATGAGCAGCAATGAAGACTTCTTATACTTGGAATCTATGTATAATTTAATTCTTCTTATGTTGGAATCTATGGAACAAGCCCAGTGACCTTTCATTTAAATTAAAATCCGGAACGGTTACAAGCAAGTCTAGTATAAGAAAGTACAAAGCAAACTTCCTTTTGGCTTACCGTTAAGGGAGCAATAGTTAATCGTGGCTTCAGCAGTAGGGGTGGAGAAGGAGACTTTGGAACAGACGTTACATCCTTTTCGCTTAGAAACTACCGTATGTGTGCAAAGTGTGTAACAAAATGAAGTTTCTTCAGTAAATTATCTAAGGAAAGAGAGTTCCATTGCAAAGATTAGGATGCTTTATTTCAGACAATAGGAGATTATTGATAATTGTATCAAAGAAACTGGGCCCCAAACCCCGCACCCTTGCTGCCCCTGCCCCATCCCAGTGCCCCAGGAGAGGGAGAGTAAAAGCATTCTACAGTAATTTCAGAGTGTCTGGTGACTACTGACATCAGACATTTTAACACCTAGGCTGGAAAATTTTGCTGAAGGATGAGTACGTAAGTGACCACTGCGGTCCTTACTGAAGAGAGTTCTTGTTTTAATTTAATTCTTGAAGCACAGAAAATGAAAGGTTGAGGAGTCTGAAAAATCTCTATCTTATAAACTCAGATCTTGAAAGAAGTAATTTAGAAGCTTCCATGAGAATATTATTTTAGAAAGGATACTTACTCTGGAAAAATATATTTGCTTAAAAAATTCCATTCTTTATAAAAGCAACCCATGCTTAAACTGAACACAAAGCAATCTTCTAATTTTACGTTATAATAAATTAGTAGTCAGTGTTAGCCTTTTTTTTTGCCTATGAGACATTTAAAAAATTAATTTATATAGCATTGTGGTAGAAAAGTAAATGGGTTGTTTAGAAAAATGTATTAATAACATCATTTCCTCTACATTTTTGAAATCTAGTGCTCTGATATTTCTAATAGATTTGTTTTATTTTAAAAGTCACACATATTTTGGAGAGGTTGGAAAATACTAAGAATTACAAGAGAAAGAAGATTAATCTCTGCTGTCTCACAATCCAGAGATACTTACTAGTAATATTTTATAGTATTTTCTTATATACACACACATACATTAGGTTCATAGTTTATGTATAGTCATGTAGCCTGCTTAAGAATTTGTTATTATGAAGAAATTTCAAGCTTATTTGGAAACAGATATTTGGGGACAAAAAATAGTATAATGAAATTCCACATATATATCACCTTAATTAAATAATTTTCAAAATTCTGCTTCATATATCCTTCTTATTTTTCTCCGCTATAGTATTTTAAGGCAAATTGCAAACATTATGTTATTTTTATCCTCATAAAATTTAGTATGCATCTCTTAAGTACAAGGACATTTTCTTCCCCTAATTACAATGCCATCATTATACCTAATGAAATGTATAATAATCCCCCAGTATCTAAAACCAGTTCAAATAGAGATTTCCCTTGGTCTACTTTTCATTCTTAATATTTTGGGGAAATAGTTAATCTATAAAATAATTGTTTAACCCGTGAAATGTGATTAAAAATGAAACTCTTAGAACACCTCCTCTCTCTTGTGTCGTCTTCCTTTGTTTGCACCAGTTGATTAGCCTATTTACCCCACCGCTTGTCCAGTAGTGCCGGCAGTTTAGACAGAAAATTCTGATGATGCTCTGTTTCAGAAGCACCTGTGCTAGCCTCTTTGTTTCAGGCACATGCCCAAATCAAAGAGTATGTCTGAGAGGAACTAGTCCAAGCAGGAAGTTATCCAGGAAGCAGTTGACCTGGGAGAGGCTGCTGTAAACTCCTCTCTGTTTGCTCTAAGTGTTACTAGGAAAACTGTTCAGACTCTGTTGGGCCCACATGCCTGAGGAGAGAGCTCTACCCGTGTCCTGGAAATTGCTCACTCTGGCTTGATTTCTTTCCTCTTTTCTTTTTAAACCTGTGATTTGATATGTGTTAGGTCCTGACCTCTGTGGGAAGGTAATTAACTCTCGTGTTGTATAATGAAAAGATGGGAAGGATGATATAGTACTGTACTTTCAAGTTTTTTCCCATATTTTTGTGGAAGTTTTGAAATAAACATTCATAATTTCCTAATTGTCACATGGGTTAAGTACGTTTTAAGGCTGTTTATAAAAAACAGTCAACATTTTTCAGATAGGTACAGTGCTGCCTGTATAGAATTAACGTCGTGACACATACAGTTTGAAATCATTTGTATTGCCATGTAACTACGAGGCTTACAGAATTTTATTGGCCTACTTAATTTCAAGAAATATTTGGTCTGTCATAAAGCAGATACTAATTTATGCACTACACACTTTTGATAAACAATGCAGTTTTATTGCAGTAACATGGATCAAGTAGATGAATACTTCAGCTCCGCAGGATTTGATATTGTTAACAACAGCTATAGCTGCATTTAGTTCTGGAATTGCAGCTGGCTTTAATACTCTTGGGACTGCTTTCTTTCCTCTTGTTTTTCTCTGTCTGCTCATGAGTCAGATGTATAAACAGGAAGAAGTTAATGCAGACACCTTTTTATCACAAATATTTATGAATTGTGTTATAATTCATTAGAATAGTTGTGGCTAGCTGGAGATGAGTTGTAAATGTAGATCTGCCTGTAAATATACACCTGGCAAGCATGGTGTCAATGCTATTTTTAAGACATAGTGATTATATGGGTTATCAGGTCCTCAGGTAGAAAGAAGAATTAGAGAAAGTATGGAGAAAGAATTGGAGATGTAAAGCAACTATCCTTCAATAAAAAATTACTTAATTAAAAAAATAAATAGATGAAAAAATCAGAGAAAAGAATTGGAGAAAGTGTGGCATTGGAGGGCTTAGGAAACAAACACATGCCATTTATTTGAATGAAGGAAGAGGCCACTACCAGCTGTTGGTTTGCAAAGCTTTAAAACAGAACCATTTGGAAATCTGGAATGAAGCAGTGGTTTAGGGAACTGATTCAAGGAAGAGAAAAGGTTATGCAGTGATAATTTTGATAACTTGTTAGAACCTGGGGAAAGTGCTGATTGACGTTGGGTGGCCATCAGGCGAGCTAGAGCTGAGACGGGGAAGTGACTCTGGAAGTGTGGCTCTTACCTTTTATGGGTAAGGCAGCTGAGAGGAATAATGTAACTTTGGACTGAAGGTAAAAGTGAAAAGTCAGGAAGGATGACTAGAAGCACATTAACAGTTTGTTGTTTAGTTGCTAAGTCAGGTCCGTTTCTTTTGTGACACCATGGACTGTAGCTCTGCAGGCTGCTCTGTCTATATGGATTCTCCAGGCAAGAATACTGGAGTGGGTTACCATTTCCTTCTCCAGGGCATCTTCCTGACCCAGGGATCAAACCTGTATCTCCTACCTTGGCAGGCAGATTCTTTACCACTGAGCCACCAGGGAAGCCACGTTAATAGTACAACAACTTAAAACACATGTGCTCTATAAAGAAAATAGTACAAAAAGAACAAAGATCTTTGTGTCCAGAATATTTATCTGGGACTTTTGGGGAACACATTTAGAAATATTTTTGATTCCAACACCTTTGGTGGTATATGAGGGTTGAGACAGTAGTAGTAGTAATAGTGTTAGTCATTCAGGTGTGTCTGATTCTTTGCGACCCCATGGACTGTAGCCCACCAGGCTCCTCTGTCCACAGGATTCTCCAGGCAAGAATACTGGAGTAGGTAGCCATTTCCGTCTCCAGGGGATCTTCCTGACCCTGGGATGGAACCTGGGTCTCCTGCATTGCAGGCAGATTCTTTACCTAATGAGCCACCAGGGAAGCCTGAGATACTATTGAAAAACTTTTTTTTTTTTTGGTCTCACTTAATGTGATTAGAAGGAAATGTCTCAGATCTGCTGGGTTAAAATATGAACATATTGTATATGTATTATATCTGTTTTCTAAATTTTGAAGAATTCTACATTCTGAAGTAAGCTTCTGAAATAAATCTAGTTTAGGTAAGGATTTGTGGACCTGTAATTTTAGATAATGCTTTTTGGGTCAGCGACGGCAGAGTTAAATTTATTTCCTAGAAACCATGGTTTCTTTGGTAACTGAAGAAATAACCAAATGGAAAATGGTTTTCAGAACTGCTTTATATGGTTCCCTGCTCCCTTCAGATTGCTTCATCTCAGCCAGTCTTTGTTACATGGTGGTAGTAGGGCCTGTTTAAAGGCAACACAGAGCTGGAATGCTGTTAGAAATTCAGTCTTTGACAAATTTTGCAGAATGTGGGCTCTTGGCCACCTCAGCAGCTTTTCCATGTAGGGTGATGGGTAAGATATTTAAGAAAAGGCAGCGCAACTTCTCATGAATTCAATGGAAGAGAGAAGGAGGGGCAGGAAGGCAATAGGAATGACCGTTATACAGCGCCTAGAAGTTATGGTGCTGTATAGTATATCCGTTAACTGTTTGGGTGTGATAAGAGACTGCTGGAGGCAGTGCAGTGCTGGTGCATAGGCCTTGGAGTCAGGTTCTCATCCTGATTCACACTGTTTAGCTGTGTGACCTTGGGCAAGGTCCTTAACTCATCTGAGCCTATTATGTCTAAAAAGGGGAAAATTATACTTACCTCTTAGATTATAGTTACTGTAATAATTACTGGAGTCTAGCATTACTCTTGATATTTTATTTTCAAACTCTAATGAGGTACAGTGAAATGCTGTGGAGAAAACAAGGACAGTCTCATAATAAGCAAGGAGGAAAGAGAGAAGATTAGTTCTCAGGTAGCTAAGCTCTCTGCTTCATATCAAAGGTGAAAACTATGGAAATATCTAATGTGCTTTTAAATTTTTTGATTGAAAAAATTGCCAGAAAGTTCCTGCATAATATCCGTGGCTATGCTTAGTTACTAGTGAAGGCAGGTTGTAGAATCAGGATAGTTTTGATTTTATATTAGGTTTATTAAGAATATTTCTCTGAGTTCACAGTGTACTAGTATATTAGCTGTAGGAAAGCCTAGGGCTTCCCTGGTGGCTCAGGATGGTAAAGAATCTGTCTGCAGTGCAGGAGACCTGGATTTGATCCCTCTGTTGGGAAGATCCCCTGGAAGAAGGGAATGGCTACCCACTCCAGCATTCTTGCCTGGAAGATTCCATGGACTGAGAAGCCTGGTGGGCTACAGTCTATGGGGTAGCAAAGTGTCAGACATGACTGAGCAACTGACACACACACACAATATATCAAAAACATGTAAGACCAAAAAAACCACACACACACATAAAGCATGAAGTTGGTAATTTAGACAAACAAAAAAAACTGATAAGGGCCACCACTGCCCCCTCTGGCTTGACCTACAGTTATGGATAATGACCTGCCTCATTCACAGAATTTCTGACAAGTTTAATAAAAGTATGAAATTCAGAAAATAGAAGAAAACCTATCAAGCATTGCTTTATCACATTTGACCTTTTACAGGTTTTCTAGCTTCTCAGAGATCCACTCTATATGTTACCTCTTCCCGCAGGTTATTCTACGTTCTGGTGCTGAAACTGTCCACCTTAGAAAGATGAGGGTAGTTCCTAGAAATGGTATATGGCAAGATTTTATTTTTGTTTTGTTTTTTTCAAATCCAAACTGAGAGCCTCTGTCTTTTAATACCATTTTTAGTTTTATTGTTTCACTTGCAGTTTCACAAGAACTCTGTGTTTCGCATCCTTCTGAGCTGCAGTAGATGGCCCATTCACAAAAAAGGCATTGTAAACAATTTTATTGAAGTATAATTACATGCAATAAAATGCACTAGTTTTGTGAGTTTTTAAAAAAGTTATACATCCGTAACACTACCACCGCAATCAAAATATAGAACATTTCCATCATCCCACAGAGTGTCCTAATGCCCTTTTGCAGGCATGTTCCCTAAGCTCATTCAGTTGAGTTTGGTTTCATACCTGGTGTCCTGACATCAGAGCCTGGCTTCTTAACCATTGTTCTACACTGCTTCCCCAACTCAGGATTTCTTGTCTTTCCATTTACTGGATGGTAGTCTCTCTAGTATATTTACATGCTAATTGATTAATCAGTTATTATTGATTGATTTGTAGGCTGGAGGTGATTTAATAGCATCATCATTCATCCTGAAGTCTGGGGATCTTCTATCCTTTTTCTTGACCTGCCACAACTAATAAGTTGTCAGGTGCTTGTAAAACGTTTGCAACGTCTCTTGGTCTTTGCCTTCAACCTTATCAGAATAACAATTATTGGATCATTACAGTATATTATTAATTATCTGGTGTTTGGTTGGATTATATAAACTTCATTTTTTAATAATAAAAGTGTTTTTATTAACAATGTAGTCATCCACGATTACTTGTGAATTCCTTGTTCTTATGCCTTATGCAGTTAGGGGGACTCTCTGCAGCTACCTTTGTATGTGTAACCCTAAAGTGTTGAATTATAGAATGATATAAGTGTTTTCTTTTTTAGGACTTTTCCAGATTTCTCAGAACAAAGTGGCAGTTCTTCTTCTAGCTGGTGGGCAGGGGACAAGACTCGGTGTTGCATATCCCAAGGGGATGTATGATGTTGGTTTGCCATCCCATAAGACACTTTTTCAGATTCAAGCAGAGCGTATCCTGAAGCTTCAGCAGTTAGCTGAAAAATATCATGGCAGCAAATGCATCATTCCATGGTAAGATATATCTCATTATGGGAGAGTGTCTGAACATATATTGGCATATAATATTCAAAATGCATATATACTTTATTCATAAGCAGAGGTGTTTCCTGTTACTACAGATTTTCTTGGGAGCTGTACTTTATATGTTAAAATCAATATGTATTATAGCTAGGTGGATAATCACTATAGCCTTAATGAGCAATATATACTTATTTCCAACTTTAACTCCCACCTGAGTACCTTTGGATCCTCAGAGGGTTCTCTCAGTCTGTAAACTTCATACTGATTGGTAGTTTGTCTGTGTACAGAGTTTGATTGAAAATCAGTTTCCCTCTGAAATTTGGAGGTATCGGTCTATTGTTCCAGCATTGCTTTTGAGAGATCTGTTGCCATTCTGATTCTCAGTCTTTTTTTCTCCCTTTTTCCTCTGAACGCATTTGGAGTCTCTTCTTATCTTTAGTAACTGAAATTTCCTGATGATGTATGGATCTGTTTCCAGTCACTGCTGTGGGCACTCAGTGGATTCTCTCACTCTAGAAACTCATGTCCTTAAGTATTGGGTTATCTTGTCCTCCTGAAACCCCACCCTTTTGCCCCCCCCCCAAAACAAAACAAAACAAAACAAACCTGAAAGCCTCACTGATTTCTCTGCTGTGGGCCAAACTTGGATTCTGTCTCTGCTTTTGTGCCAGCTCTCCAGGGCCTATCTCAGCCATTGTTCATCTTCTGAACACCAAGAGATTATGGGAATTCTGCTCTGTTTTTTAAAAGGTTTTGATTTAGCTCTTGAATCTGTTTCTCAGAGCAGCTTTGGAAGTTGTCCTGTTTTGAGGGGGAAACCAGCTGTGTGTTTGAAATCCCTGAAGTAACTAATCTTGTTATTTTAGCCCCAGGCGACTAACAAAGCTCTGCTGGTTTCTCTGTCTTGCCTGGTCCAAGCTCAGATTCCTTACCACTGGCCTTTGCCCCAGATCAGCAAATACCCCCAGGAAAAGGCAGCTGCATATCTGAAGGTCTCCTCTGAAAGATTCTCACTATCTTAAATTTTAAGTTCTAATCCATGTTGCTTTTATGGCTCTCTGATGCCTTTAAAAATAGGCTTTTTATAATTACCTCAGCTTTTCTAGTTCTTAAGAAGGATATTGGCCAGTTGTAAACTGTTTTTTGTGGGTTTTTTTCATCTTGGTTCCCTTGGGGACTTTTGAGGGACATCTGTGTTTTGAGTGGCCAAAATTCTACTTACAAGCCTTAGTCTCCCAACTTTCATGTTGGATTTTCTTCTCTTTCTTTCTCCTCACAACTCAGAGTTTATTTTTCTTACTTGAAACAGTTTAGTCCCTTTTCATTTGAATCATGATGCCCAAAGATTTTGTGCCCAGAGTTCAAATATCCAGGATAATTTGTTAATCAGGCAGATACTGACTGTCCTGGGAAATTTTATAGTTTTCTTCATTTTTTTCATTTAACAGGTATTAAGTGAGTACCTGCCTTTAGGTACTGGGAATATATCAGTAACCAAAACAGATAAAAATCCCTACTCACACATAGTTTACATTTCAGTAAGTAAGGGCAAAAGCTATTGTAGTCGATAATTACAATTTTAGATAGAATTTTTTTCTTTTTTACTACATTGGCATGGGTTGGATTTTTGTGACAACAGAGTGTATACTTATACTTTTATGATTGTAAATAAAGGGTGAGCAGAGCCCAGATGTCATTTCAAAATTTTAGTAAAAAGAACCGTAAGAGGTAATTAGAATGTCTTGCATTTATGCCTTTATCCCTTTTATTAGAATAGGAGAGATGTTGACTTCGACTATACTTTTCACAGTTCTGAAATGTTTTCTTGAGCCTCTGTTGCAGGTTCTCTGTTACAGGAAGTGTGTTTTAATATTGTGTTACAGAGTTATTTTACAGCTCAAGCAGCAGAACTTTATTAAAACAGGCAGCAGATAGTATACTCCGGAGACATGGGAGCGGGCCAGCCCCCAAGGAGAGGCCACAGATTTATTTTCTACATAAGGATTAATGAAGTTGCTAGAGGAAATTCCCGTTGGGTAGCAACCAATGCTGCCTTATTCAGGAAAGGGATGAAGGAAATGAAAGCAATAAACAGTGCTCTCAAAAATTTTCTTTGTCTTAGGAAATAAACTTTATTGTGCCCTAATTCACATAGCATTATTGCTTAGAAGATCTGCTTTTCTCTTGCAAGGTATATAATGACCAGTGGCAGAACAATGGAATCTACAAAGGAATTCTTCACAAAGCACAAGTACTTTGGTTTAAAGAAAGAGAATGTAATCTTTTTCCAGCAGGGAATGCTGCCTGCTATGAGTTTTGATGGGAAAATTATTTTGGAAGAGAAGAATAAGGTTTCTATGGCTCCAGGTTTGTAACTGTGCTTACTTAATGGTGAATAGAAATATACTTAACACAGTTCATTGACTTTTTTTGTTTTTGGAGTATGGTTGATTTACATAGTGTAGCTCATTAAGTTTTGATTTTTTTCACTACGGTGATTTTGATGTCAAAAATTAATATTTTGCTTAACATAATTAAATTTGTCAGTGATTTTAAAAAATGGAAATGCCCATGGGTGAAATGAATATGCTTTTATACTTCCTGTGCTCTTGACAGCAATTTGAGCGTCATTCAGAGTACTTATTCTCTTTACTCAGTATTTTATGTACAGTATTGTTCATAGCCTCATTACTTATCATAGTGAAAAATTGGAAACCATCTGCTGTTTAAAAAATGAGGCTAGATTATTGTTTATCTGTAGCATTCATTCTTAAACAGTATTAAAACAATCATTTGTAGATATCAAATGACGAAGTGAAATAGTTGTAGTAGGTTAAGTAAGAGAATGGAAAATACAGAACTCACAGATTCTCATCTGTGTGACTCACTTCTTGGAGAAAAGGGTGAAAGGAAATAAAAAATAGTATTTACAGTGATGCTCTGCAGATGTAGACTTTTATTTCATCTCTCTCTTTTTTTTTTTAACCTCTACTTAATTCTTTTTAATTAATGGAAGAGTTTACTATTTTTAGCTTAGTTTTGTGAAATTGTCCAATTTTTTTGTCAACATTTAGGCTGTAACTGAGGTTGTTATGGAAGAAGTATATTAAAACAGCACTAAAAATAGATGGAGAAAGAAGAGGCTTTGACCTGTATTTAATTTAATTCACCATAGACCTTCATATTAATTTGCTTTCTTAACAAATCATTTGGTATAGATGGTCATATATTTTTATTATTGAGGTGGATGAAATTGGCAGTGTTGGGGATGTAAATACAGAGCTAATTTGCATCATGCAAATAAAACTTGAAATATTATAAAATAACCATTGCCTGATAAAGAATTTTATGTTTCACTGTGTATTATGGGCCAGATTGTTAAAAGGACTGAGTTAAAAGTATGTTCTTAAGGATTGCCTAGTCTTATATTAATAATGTTATTCTCTGTATACTTACGGCAAATTATCTTTGAAATCACATAGTATAACTGTTTGACCTCTGAATCCTTACTTATGGATACTCAGTTTTTGTTGGCCTTGTTATGTAAAACTGGTTTTTAGAGATCTTCTGCCCTGTTTAGAAACACTGAACTATATTTGACTTACCTTCATAATGAGTTTTGATTTGCTACTAACAGGCAATTTTTTTTTTTTTCCCCCGAGATGGGAATGGTGGTCTTTATCGGGCTCTTGCAGCCCAGAATATTGTGGAGGATATGGAACAAAGAGGCATTTGGAGCATTCATGTCTATTGTGTTGACAACATATTAGTAAAAGTGGCAGACCCACGGTTTATTGGATTTTGCATTCAGAAAGGAGCAGACTGTGGAGCAAAGGTAATGCCTTTCTCAACTATAATGAGGCTTTATGTGGTCTTTCTCTTGTCAGTATATATGTTCCAGGAGTCAAGCTAGACTTTTTAGGGTGATGTGGATATTTTAGAACCATTCATCTACAGTAGCTGAATTGTCCCATACCTACTTTTTCTTTAATTTGCAGCATTTGATTCTATAAATAATGGTGTATACTTAGTTTATCACAAGTAAGAGTTTACAATGTGTGAGGATGATTTGTAAGTACCTGGAAAAGTGAGTGGTCATCACTGGGTCTGGGATGGACTTAATAATATCAAGTTGTTGGATTCATTAATATCAAGTTTCTTCCTATGGCAAAGTTAATGGAGTAGTAAGTAAAAGAAATATGGTAGAAATAGCACATGAAGACTTCAGCAAGGCACTTGACAAGGTAACTCATGATAGTCTTGTGCATAAAGATGGAAATATGCAGACTGGGGGAAGGGAAGTTGCAGACATTAAATAACTGCTTGAGTGACCACAAACATACTGATACTGAAATAGAGGGAGGTTTGTAATGCCATATAACAAGACTGTCCTTGCCATAGTAATTTTTAGCATTTTTTTCTTAGTTGCATAGATGATAATATAAGAGACTTGACTTTGTGACATGAAGGGCCTTAATAATACTTTTGGAAGATTTTAAAATGCTAATGTAAATATTACTTTCCTGGAAATCTGTAAAGGTATCAGGTCTCACTGAATTAAAGTATAACACAATCCTGATCAAAGTCCCAAAGAGACTATACCGTGGACATTTGAAAAAATTATTGTAAAGTTTAGAAGAAACATGTAAAGACGACCAGGAAAATGTTGAAAAAATGATAATTAGGAAGGAAGAGCATTAACAATCTATCAGCTATTAAAATGGGTTGTAAATAAAAAGTAACTAGGAGTGTAGTGCTGAAACAAGAATAGAATGACAGAATAATGGAACAGATAATCAGAAATGAACTCACATATATATAAGAATGTACTGTATACAAAGGTGGCATTTCAAATCGCTGGAGGGAGATTAATGGGAAACTGGCTTAAAACTAAGATGTCTCCCTCAGAGCTCATATCAAAATCGATTTCAAGTGGATTACAAAGTGAAAAAACATAGAAGAAAGTTAAAAATAATTTTATTTATTTACTGCAGTTAGTTGATTTACAGTATTGTTGGAATAATTTTATAATCAACATGAAGGGGGAACCTTTCTGCCAAAAGCAAAAGTCAAGTATAGGTTTCTGACAAAAGCAAATTAAGTTACATATAAATTTTAAATATATGAATTTAAAAAGAAGTGCTGCCCTGTTGGTGGGAATGTAAATTGATACAGCTACTATGGAAGACGGTATGGAGATTTCTTTAAAAACTATGAATAAAACCACCATATGACCCAGCGATCCCATTCCTAGGCATATACCCTGAGGAAACCAAATTGAAAATGACACGTGCATCCCATTGTTCATTGAAGCACCATTTACAATAGCTAGAGCATGGAAGCAACCTAGATGTCCATCAACAGATGAATGGATAAAGAAACTGTGGTACATATACACAGTGGAGTATTACTCAGCCATAAAAAGGAACACCTTTGAGTCAAGTCTAGTGAGGTGGATGAACCTAGAACTTATTATGCAGAGTGAAGTAGGTCAGAAAAAGAAAGATAAATATTGTATTCTAACGCATATATACGGAATTTAGAAAAATGGTTCTGCAGAATTTACTTACAGGGCAGCAGTGGAGAAACAGACATAGAGAATAGACTTATGGACATGGGGAGAGGGGAGGAGAGGGTGAGACGTATGGAAAGTGTAACACAGAAACTTACATTACCATATGTAAAATAGATGGCCAACGGGAATTTGCTGTATGGCTCAGGAAAGTCAGACAGGGCTCTGTATCAATCTAGAGGGGTGGGATGGGGCAAGAGATGGGAGGGAGGTTCATAAGGGAGGGATATATGTATACCTATGGCTGATTCATGTTGAGGTTTGACAGAAAATAGCAAAATTCTGTAAAGCAATTATCCTTCAATAAAAAAAAATAAAACAGAAAAAAAGAAGTGCTGCCATAAGAGATGTATCTTTGTTTGGAGATTTTCTGTTATAAAGATACCATTTCAAAATTAATCTACAAATCTAATGCAAAGTCATAGAAGCTAAAGTCTTAAATTTACCAGTATAAGTTTTGAGAGATTAAACTGAGAGACCTAATAAGACTTCTCCTAACTCTCAAAATAAAGGGTTTAGTTCACTGATTGAAGATGTCTGTCCCTTTCAGTACTCTATGAGTATCTGTGCCCTACTGTAAACAGCTATTGAACTGTAATAGTGTGTTGAATTGTACTCGCTGAGGTTTGCTCCACCTCGGAAGATTCTAGGTTTGGCTTTCAGTCCTCCTGCCTGGTCTGGGGTGGGGCTCAGCTCTGAGTGGTTTCAGGGTTCTCTCCACTTTGGAGAGCAGAAGGGGGAAGATCAGAAACTGACTCAGCTGTGCCCTGCTAGGGGCGCCCGCTGGTGACTGACAGCAGCCCACAGTTCCTTCAGAACCGCTCTCCCCTCCCCTAACAGGAATAGTAGGTTAACTTTTTAAAGCTACTCAGCTTTGAAAAGCAAAACAAAACTGTATTTCTGACTTTGTTCCACTTGGTGTCACTCTTCTTTCTAAGATAGAAGCTTAAAATTTTACTGCTCTGAGCTTCAGCATGTGCGTGCTCAGTCGCTCAGTCATGTCTGACTCTTTGTGACCCCATGGTCTGTAGCCTGCCAGTCTCCTCTGTTCATGGAATTTTCCAGGCAAGAGTACTGGAGTGGGTTGCCATTTCCTTCTCCGACTCAGCTTCAGAATCAATTTAAATTCTAAATGATTAGAGAATGCTGAACCTGGGAGGGACCTCAGAGATCATCTGGTCAACCCCTTTGATCTAGAAATGAGTTCCAGTACTTAATAAGTTCCAGGCTCTAGGTCCATCATCACATTAGCAGAGGCAGAATTAGAAATGTTTCCCAACTCTTAGTTTTAGTATTATATCACTTTAATAAATCAGTTCTTTAATTATGTTTTTGCTGGCAGCTCAAAAACCTTTGAATTGGTCTGCTAACTTTTTTGAGTATTCTAATCATACAGGGATGTAAATATAACCATTCTCTCTTTACTGCCAGTGGGTCCTCTAGGACAAATCCGTTCTCAGTCTTCCTGCCTGTTCTGTGTCTAGCATATAATCTAGTGGTCTCTCAAGGAATGAATAAATAAATATTCAGATGCAGCTGAGATATTAAGAGAATGGTAATTTAAAAAATTTGAGATGTTAGAAACCATTTATTTAATCTGTCCTCCACCCTTTTAATTTAAAAAATCATAGATGTTAAAATATACTTTAAAAAACACCTAAATTAGGGAGTGATTCATAAAGGGTAGTAGAATTCTTTGCAGAGAATTCCTTTTAGTTCTTATTTAATAGTCTCCTGCCTTGGGGAATGAAGTATTTTTAATGAAGTGAGAGCCTTGAGAAAAGACTTAGTGGAGTGGTTTACAAAGGTCCATGGCTGAGAGAGTAGGAATGATTGTTAATTTTGTAAAACACTTATAGTAACTTTGAGGTTAAAGTTATTATTTTGAGCTCAGCTTTTCAGGATTTAACTTGTCGGAAGTCAAGAGACCTCTTAATTCTATGCTGCATATCTTTTCTGTAGAATACAACTGACTTCCAACTTCATGTACTTTACAAATGCCTTCTTTTGTAATCTAGACTTTTACAGTATTTGGAGGTTCATGTTGTTATAAAAGCAAACCTTTCACTGGCGGATTAACACTTGGAAAGTAAAGTATGAATATGCTTATCTTTATTTTCCATGGCTGGTCAGGAGTAGGGTTATATAGAAGTGATTGGAAAACTAACCTCATGTGTGTGTGTGTGTGTTTTAATATGGATAGGCGGAATCTGTCCTAGATGCCCTGTCTACTGAGATACCCACTGTATAGAATGTAAAGTGGGAGGTGGTGATGGCTTGATAGACTGGAATTGGAAATAGGCCCATGATTGGTTTAAATCCTTTTGCTGTATGTTTCTCTCAGTTTTATCCACCTCTGTGGTAGAAGGATCCTTTTCATTGAATGCCGTGCTTCTTTCAGGGTGGCAGACAGTGGAACTGCACCGTAGGCCTGCGTGCGCAGTAGCCCAGCCTCACTGGGCCGCACTCAGCGCCTGTGTCTCTAATTGCAGTGTAAACGAAGCGCTCAACAGTGACTCCAGTTGTCTGCAAGGGACTGACTGGCTGTATTTATTTTATGAAATCAGTTGCTGAAGAAAAGCTTTAATTTCGTTGGTATAATTTCATGTATACTTTGGATAGACTTCAAGTTGGGGACAGTTTTTTCAAAATACTCTGGAGTATGCTGAATTGTTAATAGAACAAGGCAAAACAAATATTTTCAAATCTTCTAATTGTTTGATTCTTTTGCTGGATATTCATCTCGTCTGAGGCTTGAGTTTTCTATTAGTGCATTACATAGGGTTCCTTTATAATTGTATTCTAAACACTTAATTTAAGTCAGTGATACGTAAATAGGGTGGTCGGGTATCAGAATCACCTGTGAGGTTTTTTAAAAAAATTAAATACTCTTATGTTTTCCCTCTGATTTTGACTAAACACTTTTCTCTCAGCTCCCTCACCATCCTAGAGCCTTTGCTAGATTATCAAATCACTGGTTTTCAGACTTTAAAAAGCATAGAATCTCTTACTTCAATAAAACCAAGCCTGCAAGACATAAATGGGAGTGGACTTTTCTGATTCAAGTTGGAGTGGGAACCCTGTGACCTGCCTGCTCTAACCCTGCTGCCATCTAGCCAAGTGCCTGAAAAATAAGGAATTTGCTATATTCATGAATGAAAATGAAAGCAACACCGTTTTCAAATGAAATAATGACTTGTGCAGTATAAAATGAGAGGCAAAATGCCCTACTTCTTTTGTCTTGTGAATCTCAGAGAGATTTTGTTTCATTTATTCTCAAAGTAGTTGAGTATGACTGAGGATCAATTCAATAGTGAAAATATATTAGATGCGGGGATGTAGTTATTCACAGTCCAATGTGATTTCTTCTGGGCCCTATGTGTGTGATGGAATTTCTTCTCTGCAGTTTAGTTAGTTGATAAGTAGGAGGGAGATAATTTACCTCTTTCTATTTGAAAAGTAGTCTATCAAATATATAGATGATTATCTAAAGATTCCTCTTGATTTTATACCTTAAAGATAAAGTAAGCAGAACTGTAAACACGATCTTGGAAAATGACAAATCTCCAGCGTAGCGCCTGATCAGATTTCTTTCTCTACGGTTTTCTTCCTTTGGTGGATAGGTGGTGGAGAAAACAAACCCTACAGAACCAGTTGGAGTGGTTTGCAGAGTGGATGGCGTATACCAGGTGGTGGAATATAGTGAGATTTCTCTGGCAACAGCTCAGAAACGAAGCTCAGATGGACGACTGCTGTTCAACGCTGGGAACATTGCCAACCATTTCTTCACTGTACCATTTCTGAGAGATGTTGTCAAGTATGGGCAAGATGGGGGCTTTTAAAAACTTTATTTATTGTTAATCAAAAGCTAAGTCACCTGAGAAGTAGGAAGAAACTTCAAATCCATAATTCATCTTCCTTCCTGAGGATTTCCTTTATCAGATAGAAGTTTACTTGACACTGCGGTTGTTTTTAGTAAGCTATTTCACCAGGTGCAAACTTGTAGCAGCCCGTTCTTCCTGTGCATTAACTGGAGTCCAAAGCACTTCTGCCTGTTCTTCTCCTTCCCTCTAGCTGTGCTCAGTTCTGGTGAAGTAATGAGTAAGAAAGGCAGCACCCCCTCTCTCTATCACAACTGGAAACCTCAAAAAACACACATATCTGCCCTATCTCTACAGAATCAGAATTTCTGAAGGTCTATGTAGACATCTGTATTTTTTAAAAAGCTGCCCACGCAATTTAATTTAACTGGTTCTCTGACTAGCATTTAGGAACTAGTAGATTGGAAAGTAAAGGAAAAAGAGCTTGAGACCAAGCATGGAAATCAGCATAGTGGTGTCAACTAATAATAAAGAGTTGTTTTAGCCCACCAGATTTTTAAATGAAGGACATCCTCAATATCTGATTCTTTACTTGATTGCTTTTTGGACATTCAAGATGACTGCCTACTGTTTAAAAAGTTACTAAGCTTTACCTTACAATTTCAGCTCCAGTTCCACAATATTTCCTGCTGTGCTTTTTGTAGCTGTGTTACTAATTCACCCGTAGTAACTATAAATACTCATCTTTTCATCTAACACTTGACAGGATCCCAATTGGGAAAATTGGGGCTGAGAGTGGAACATTTTTATATAAGACATGGAAATTATGGGAGAGATGTTGTTATGAGTTGTGTGCATGTGTATTTTTTTATTGTAGAGATCATCATTTGATTTTGTAAAGAAATGAATAGGGAAATCTGTTTATTTAATATTTAAATATGAACTGAAATTTAATGAATGCCCTTCCCTTTGAAAGCCTTAGTACTTGTTGATGCCTTAGCTCCTGAGTGTGATTATCAGATTCTCTGGCATTTTAAATTTGGAAGGTGACTGTCTTTTTTTTTCCTCCACAGTATTTATGAACCTCAGTTGCAGCACCATGTGGCTCAAAAGAAGATTCCGTTTGTGGATTCCCAGGGACAGCTAGTTAAGCCAGACAAACCAAATGGAATAAAGATGGAAAAATTTGTCTTTGATATCTTCCAGTTTGCAAAGTATGTTTCGAATAGCATCAGTAGGATTAAGTATGTCTTGAGATGTTGCTTTTTGCTCTTCTAGGCAGGACACTGTTTTCAGAAAACAGTTGACAGCAGGTGTGTCAGCATGGTGTTTCGACTGTGAGTATATAGTTTAGCTTCATTATTATTCTCTAGTATGAAACCACCAATGCAAGAATATGGTTTGAGTTGCCCATGAGTGCTTTTTAAAATTTTTCAATTATTGTATTATCTGGCTGTCCTGAAAAATTGTTAAAGTCTCTTACTTTGGCTGAGAGACAAACAAGGTTGAGATAGAGAATTGGCCCATTTTGTGGTTAGGAGGGCTTTACTGGCCTATGAGTAAATGTTTCAGTGAGAATGTATTTAACTTATAATTGCTCTCTGTTCTCTTGATTAAAGATCACATTAACTTGAGTTGATGTTTGTGTTATATATATATTGTTGGGGAAGGAAATAATTTCTCATTTTGTGTGGAGAAGATAATTCCAAATTTATTTCATCCAAGGATGAACATTATTTCTTTCAGCATTCATTTGAAATTGCATTAAGAGAGACTGTAATTGAAGACCAAAGGCTTAGCTATGCGGAGAAAAGTCAGAAGCTGTGTATGCAGTTTTACTTCATAATAAAGCAGTGTTTGTATGGTTTCACTCTAGGAAGTTTGTGGTATATGAAGTATTACGGGAAGATGAGTTTTCCCCGCTGAAGAATGCAGACAGTCAGAATGGGAAGGACAACCCTACTACTGCAAGGCATGCTTTGATGTCCCTCCATCATTGCTGGGTCCTCAATGCAGGGGGCCACTTCATAGATGAAAATGGCTCTCGCCTCCCAGCAATTCCCCGGTAGGTTGATGTCTTTGCTTCTTTGTGTGGCTGCCTCCTGTACTTGTCCTCTTGGGCTTCTTTCTCCTCTATCTCGGATGTATTCCTAGAACTTTTAAAAGAGCTAAGTATTGTTGTGGCAGTTGATGATGTGAAGTAATGAAGGCTTGGCCCCTTACAGAGAGAGCAGTAGCTTTGCTTCCCCTGAAAGAGGAACCTTCTAAAGCTTTTGTTTTTTGGATGCCCCTCTACCGTATCAGTGAAATGACTCCTACTAAAGAATGGTCAGAAGGTAGTTCTTTTGCTCTGCCACAGGATTAAAGACCATCAGCAGCCACTATGCCACAGGGAAAGAGGATTGATTATTGCTGCCCATATATCTGTGGCCTCAAGTGTTATCTACGAACCCCCCACTCCAAAAGACCCGGCACCCACAGGCTGCCTCTGAGACATACGCACACTTCAGTTCTCCTTGTGGCACTTTCAGATTGCAGAGGGAGGTGCCAGGAAGGGATGTGCATGCTACTTACAGTCACTGATACTCAAACTGTTGAAATGTTTAGGATTTTAGAAGTTAAAAAAAAAAGATCCTTGGAGCTATTCAAATATGAGATAAAGTGCTTTTCAGCTGTCTTATATTTTATGATAAAACCTCCCTTGATACTTAGAATTCCCCCTTTGTAAATCATTTGATGTTTCTATGTTTTTGTCAAAAACGTTTTGCCATAAAATTTATAATTCTTAAGGGATAAAAAGACTATGCACAAAGTGCTAGAATGCCTTGTTAATGTTTGAACATTGGGTATTGGAACTTACTGGGTTTAACTGTTTTTATTAAGAAGGAGCAGTGGTAGACTGTCTCAGTCCAAGGCCACTTTCAGGCTCTGTCTTGTCAACAAGCTAGCTCTGTGGCATGTCAGATGGTCCTCATGCTTCATCTTTGACCATTGACGTTTTTTGTTGTTGTTGTGGGTTTTTTTGTTTGTTTGTTTTTCCCCCTCAGATCTCCTTTGCCAAGTTCATAATTTACCGTGAATACATGCCTTTCAGTCAAGTATATTTTGCAGTTCCACTTCATTTTTGTTGTTTGGTTTGTTTCCATTCCCATTAATGCTTATTTATTCCTACATAGCAGTGCTACACATGGAAAGTCAGAGGCCATCACAGCTGATGTCAATCACAAGTAAATATACCAGCCTGCCTGCAGTGCATGGTGGTGGGGCTGTGCTTCCCTCCATACTAACTGGCGTTGTAGTTTAGTGCTCTCTGCCTTTTGGTGGTCTGGGGGTGAAGGGTTGACGCTGTGGTGGGGTTATTGCTTACTTGGTGGCAGGTCTCTGTCTGGATGGCACTAACTCAGAATCTCAGTGCATGCTGGAAAGGGGAGCATGCTTTTCTAAAGACTCTCACCATAGGTTTTTGAGCCTGTACTGACAAGTTTACAAGTGAAAGATAAAATCTAGAGCAGGTCACAGGACAGGAAGAACAAATGTGAGCCCAAGTACCCTTTTTAGCATAAGCATCAGCTGGATAAAAATGATATTCTATGGATGTGTCTTACTGAATTAGATATCTGCTCTCAGTACAAAGGCTAACTGTTCCTGACATATTGGATGGCTCTTAATGTGGAAAAACTGTTCTTTTGATTTAGTTTCATAGTAACCGCTCCATTTTTGGTATCTGTGTTTATTTTAGTCAGTTATTATCCTGCTCCTAAAGAAAGTACCTTTCTGTCTTAACGGTTGATAATTTTTAGCTAGCAGTAGCATGTACCCTTTCTTATTTGGGTACTGACAAAGTTTGAAAAAGCCATTATCTTTATAGCCAAAGAGACAGCTTGATATTCTTATTACACTTAGAAAGTTATTTGGTTTAGTTTGAATTTAAAATTTTTAGGATAATTTAGGACATGTGTACAGAGCCAAGGATCTGGAGATGGCATTTATCTCAGAAATAGAGTAGCAGGGATGTCTGTTTTGTTGGTATGTTTTTTCCTGCCTGTGCCACTCATCCTGACCCTGCAGAGACAAGTCCCTGTGAGTGGCAGGTGTTTCCGGGATGCGGCCCTGGACATAAGGAAGTAGACTCAAAGCTGGCTAGTTCTTAGGGCAGCTGTAGGTGACTGTTGCCCCTTGTGCCATGGCAGCTGGGACAGAGAGCCTTTTGTCATTTTCTGTCCCATCCATCATGTTTAATATGTAGAAGCAAGCTGCTTTTACAATTTGACAAAATTAAGTTTTGATCCTGAATTTCCTTTTCATTGAAACACAGCTTTCAGTCTGTTAAGTGAGATAGCTTCTTAAGGATACAACTGAAAACAGCAGGGAGCGATCCCAGCTAAGATACAAAGTGTTTTAAACGTTATTTAATTCTTGTTTGAGTTCTTTATTTCACACTCCCTCACCCTCATTTACTTCATTTGTAGTCATTTCTTGAATAGTTAAACTGAAATCAAAGTTTGGCCCCAAATGAGATCATGGACTTAAGAATAGGTCTTCCTAAATTCTTAGCACTAAAGGATACTCTCAGAGAATAGAAAAAGATTATTTAAAAATGAGAGATGAAAGGGAAGTATTTTTTTATAAAAGTGGGAAGAAGCAGCTTGGAAGTATTCTGAAAGAAGGGAAGGCAGGATGCTAAATTTTGACAAAATGACATTATTTTTATTTATCACCTTACACCTGCTCAGCAGTGTTAGCTACCAAAAGGATGCTTGACTAAAGAATAGGGGACAGCTAATTTGCCTGAGATTTTACATTTGGTAATGGTAGCTCCTGTCTTTTCTGCTCTCTGGCACCCAGCTTGCTTAGTTTTGTGGGGGATATCTGTGATATGGAAGGGAAGTTATATTCAAGTTGTTTACGTGTTCCTTGGGTTCAGAAACACCTTCAGTTAATTACTGGCACACCAAATCCTTTAGGGGTTCAGGTGGGACTGGGCTATATACATCTTATCAATGGAATGGGCCCTCATTTTCCCATCTGGTTTTATGTGACTCCAAGCTGTCCCCAGAGGGTCTGGACCAGACCTCTTGAGCTCTTTTGATAAAATCTGACACACATCTACATCTCAGGCTGCGGAGACAAATACTCCATTTCTTAATTCATCTTTTACTTGAATTAGTCTCCCATCTGTCTGCCCTCATAGTTCATTTGTTCATTCAGTCAACAAGCATTTGCAGGCCTGCACACAGACCTTCAGGTACTGAAATCCCAGGGGCTGAAGGAGCGTACATAAGAGAAATTAGTCATTTCTTACAGCCTCCTGGGAGAGTCAAGATGCACATACATTAAAGTAAGTAAATCATCAGACCGTGATGTTGTTTATGTGTTAAATGTGTGGTATAAATAGTAATTACCCTAGGAGCATGTGACTTATCACATATCTAATAAATTTATTTATTTGTTTTTATAAATAAATGAATGAGAACAATCACTGTACAATGCAGTGGTCAAAGGAAAGTTGGGGCTCGAGTTAAGTCTTGGAGGGTAGGTATGATTTGGATAGTTAAAGGGACCATAGTTGAGAATGACTTGCAATAATCTAAAGTGCCTGTGTCTAGCCTGGCTTGACTGGGAAGTAGCAGGCAAGTGAGTTGGAGTAGGGTATAGAGTGCCTGGAAGGCTCACTAAATGGTTGTTTGGAGAAAGATTGGGTGTGGCTGACCTCAGAAGGTCTCTGATTTTATTGACCCCACCAAACCCTCAGACTTACATATTTGGTGAAACAAAGGGGAGCTAATGGTTTGAGGCTGCAAAAGGCTAGATTTTTTGTGTGCTCTGTATCTTACTGGTAAAATTCTCAAAATGGTGAAAAATCTCGAGGTTAGTGACTTTAAACATACTAAAAGCACTCTTAATTGACTTTTGTGTTATGTAATTTAGGAACTCAGTATTGCGAGTGGATGTAAATGTTAGAGTGTGATCTAGAGGAAGCAAGTGGTGATTTCAGCTTTGCCGTCACTGGGGTGCAGTGAAGGGACTTTGGTAAAAAGTAACAGTGAAGCTCCCTGAAACATTGAATAAGTCAGCTCAGCTAATCTAGGAGATGTGGGCTGTACTGGGAGATAATCTAACTGACCTTTTAGTCCAATTAGAATTTTCCGCAGTGAAGGAAATGTTCTATATCTGTGCTCTCCAGTTTGGTAGTCACTAGCTGTTCATGGCTACTGAGCACTTGAAATGCGGTTATTATGAATGAGAGACTGAATTTTGAATTAATTTTTAAAATTTTAATTAATCCAAGTTTAAATAACAGTATGTGGCTAGTGGTCATTGTATTGGACAGGGTAGCTTTAGAATGCTGGTCAACATTTGCACCTAACGTGAGGTTGTGAAAAGGATTAAAATGAAATTCAAAGGATTCAAATTATCTAGCTGTGAGCTTGGAATGCAGTGTGTGCTCAAGAAATAGTCCTTTCTTTATGGAATTAAAATGTGGAAATTATAAAAAATAGTGTGTACATTAAGAGATAAGTGTATCAAGGTTGGTGAAGCACTGTGACGAGCCACTGGTGATGACTGGCATGTATCCCAGGTAGTGCCCTTTGAACTACAATGAGTCTGTATTAACTTACTCCCCAAGAAATTTAGCGATCATGAGGGTAGGAGCTACTCTAATTGTTTAGGACAATTTTGTTACCTGCAGGCTTCTCAGAGGGAAGTTATAATCTGTATTTTCACTCTGGCAAGCAACATGGGAAGCAAAATCTTCAACATGTCTGATTTTTTTCTTAGCTTGAAGGATGCCAATGATGTGCCAATCCAGTGTGAAATCTCTCCTCTTATCTCCTATGCTGGAGAAGTAAGTCTGCTTTGTTCTTTTCCCTATTCTTTTAAAAGTAGGATTGTGATACTGTTTTATGTTGAAGTAGAGTTGTCCTTGGGCTTCCATGGTAGCTCAGCTGATAAAGAATCCACCTACAATGCAGGAGACCTGGGTTTGATCCCTGGGTTGGGAAGATCCCCTGGAGGAGGGCATGGCAACCCACTGCAGTATTCTTGCGTGGAGAAAGCCATGGACAGAGGAGCCTGGTGGGCTACAGTCCTTGGGGTCCCAAAGAGTTGGACATGACTGAGCAACTAAGCACAGCACAGCACAGAGTTGTCCTTGGAGAAGATACAGCATTTTCTAGTGGGCGTCCCCTGAGGAACTCCTCCTGAGAATGAGAAACCTCTTGGAAAATTCCTGGTATGGCTTTGTATCAGTGGCTTAGTTGCCATGAACAGAATGTTCAATGTTTAGTTCATTTTACCTGTACATCAAAATGCAGTGGTCTTTTAAAAATAAGCCTTGCTTTTTAGGTAAATCTTCTGGCTTTTTTCAGTGCAATATAATTTAAAAAAAAAATATTTTTCAGTGGGTCTACTTTGTTCATACGCTTAGTACTTTCACTTTTAAGACCAGGGGATGTAGCGGTCCTTTTTAATATGTACAGGGTTTTGTTTTTGTTTTTGTTTCTGGAGATCCTTGTCAGCTTGCTTAGTTCTAGCATCAGAAATAGCCACCTTGCTTAGAATGTTAACTGTTGGGTGATGATTATAGGAAGAATGACTGTCATCTTATTAACTTTAAATGTTATGTTATAATCAGAACATTTTCCCCTCTTTTTGTTGTTTGTTTTATGCTTCCATAATAGGCCATTAAACCCAGGTTTAAAAGTAAACTAAATAGAGTTTTTTATTGACTTTTAAATTTTTGTATCTCAGTCCAGCTTTTAGCATTCATGCTTTACGTCATTATTACAGCCTCTAAGTCCAGCACTGCGTGACCTGTGTTGATCGGTTTTCTAACTATGTTTTTATTTCGACCCTTCTTTTAGGGACTAGAAAGTTATGTGGCAGATAAAGAATTTCATGCACCTTTAATCATTGATGAGAATGGAGTCCATGAGCTGGTGAAGAATGGTATATGAGCCAGATACTAAATAAGTTCCACCACAATAAGAATAGCTTTTATTTTTGATAGACTGACTGTGAACCCACAGGACCTCTCCTGGAATACTCATGTTTGAATATACACAGGCTTTCATTTTGCTTGTTGAACTCTTGTAACTACTACATACTTCATAAGATCCAGATGACTGAACTTCAGAAAGCATTTTTATGATTCACAGCTGATTGAAGGTCTTATTTATATTTTTCAATTGTATTTTTTTTCCAAGCTAAGGAAAACATTGGCCATCTTGGAAATTTCTTACAACATAAGTATAGTCAGGGTGTTCAACATCACTTTACTTGGAGCTGGAAGCATTTGTTTTGAACTTGTACATAGTAATAATATGTCATTGTACATGTCAAAAGGTTTCTATGGTACTAAAAGTTTGTTTTATTTTATCAAAAATTAAATTTTTTTAAGAAAACAATTGGACAGTAAAATAAACTTTTCTTCTTGTCTCAAGTGTCATTTGTACTGTGAAGAAATTATTCCATTGGGAAAATATGAAACTTTGGAGAAACTTTGAGATAATACAAGAAAAACCAAATTAATATTTCTGTGACTACAGTCTTCCAGCTTTTTATTGATTATCTAACTTTTGACTTTATCCTCCTATCACTTTATAATAGTAGGAGATGGCTTCGCCCTTCTCCAGGACATATTTGGCAGTGTCCTAGACATTTTTTGTTATCATAACTGAGAGGGTGGAGTGGTAGTACTGGCCTCTAATGAATAGAGATCAGGAATATTCCTACTCATCTTACAATGCACAGGACAACCCCCTATAAACAAGAATTAATCTTGCTCAAACTGTAAAGGTTGAAAAACCTTGTTTCATATCACTGCTTTATTCTCTTTTGCTCAAATATTTGGTGACACTTGGAATTTTAAAAGATTGTAATTTTTGCATTTCCTCAGCAAGTTAATCATGAACATCCAGGTTTTTGGTATGTTTGTTTACTTTCAGCTAGAGGATTAAAGGGCTTCCATGGTGGCTTAGCATCTGCCTGCAATGAGGGAGACCTGGGTTCAATCCCTGGGTTGGGAAGATCCCCTGGAGGAGGGCATGGCAATCCCCTGGAGGAGGGCATGGCAACCCACTCCAGTGTTCTTGCCAGGAGAATCCCCATGTGCAGAGGAGCCTGGTGGGCTACAGTCCATGGGGTTGCAAAGAGTTGGACATGACTGAGCTGTCGACTAAGCACAGAGGATTAAAAAGAGAAAGATGGTTCTTTAAACATAGGCCATAGGTCACTGGATATTAGTAAGGGTCCTCTATGTCTAAAATGTAGTTTGCATAAAAATATTGAGCTTTATAAATGCATTTTATATAGCCTTTAAGTATTGACCAAAAGCATAAAAATTGATAACTGGATAAATGAAAAAATTTTTAAATTATGTCTAGAGAAGAGATTAATAAATTTCATTTTCTGTTGATAAGATATCACAAGACAGAATGTCATGGATGATCCTCTGTTCTCTAGAGGTACAAAGTTTAAGGATCCCTTTTTTCCTTTGGTTCAGCTCAATTCAGTCACTCAGTCGTGTCCGACTGTTTGCGACCCCATGGACTGAGCACCCCAGGCCTCCCTGTCCGTCAACTCCCAGAGCTTGTTCAAACTCATGTCCGTTAAGTCAGTGATGCCATCTAACTATCTCATCTTCTGTTGTCCCCTTCTCTTCCCGCCTTCAATCTTTCCCAGCATCAGGGTCTTTTCAAATGAGTCAGTTCTTCGCATCAGGTGGCCAAAGTATTGGAGTTCTAGCTTCAGGCATCAGTCCTTCCAATGAATATTCAGGACTTATCTCCTTTAGGATGGACTGGTTGGATCTCCTTGCAGTCCAAGGGACTCTCAAGAGTCTTCTGCAACACCACAGTTGAAAAGCATCAGTTCTTCGGCCCTCAGCTTTCTTCACAGTCCACCTCTCACATCCATACATGACTACTGGAAAACCATAACTTTGACTAGATGGACCTTCGTTGGCAAAGTAATGTCTCTACTTTTTAATGAGCTGTCTAGGTTGGTCATAACTTTTCTTCCAAGGAGTAAGCAAATTCCAAGGAGTAAGCAAATTCCAAGGAGTAAGTAATTTCTTTTTAATGAGCTGTCTAGGTTGGTCATAACTTTTCTTCCAAGGAGTAAGCAAATTCCAAGGAGTAAGTAATTTCATGGCTGCAGTCACCATCTGCAGTGATTTTGGAGCCCCCCAAAATAAAGTCTGACACTGTTTCTACTGTTTCCCCATCTATTCCCCATGAAGTGATGGGACCAGATGCCATGATCTTAGTTTTCTGAATGTTGAGTTTTAAGCCAAGTTTTTCATTCTCCTCTTTCACTTTCATCAAAAGGCTCTTTAGTTCTTGGCTTTCTGCAATAAGGGTGGTATCATCTGCATATCTGAGGTTATTGTTATTTTTCCCGGTAATCTTAATTCCAGCTTGTGCTTCATCCAGTCCAGCATTTCTTATGATGTATTCTGCATATAAGTTGAATAAGTAGGGTGACTATATACAACCTTGATGTACTCCTTTCCCGATTTGGAACCAGTCTGTTGTTCCATGTCCAGTTCTAGCTGTTGCTTCTTGACCTGCATACAGATTTCTCAGGAGGCAGGTCAAGTGGTCTGGTATTCCTATCTCTTTCAGAATTTTCCACAGTTTGTTGTGATCCACACAGTCAAAGGCTTTGGCATAGTCAATAAAGCAGAAGTTTTTCTGGAACTCTTGCTTTTTCAGTGATCCAACAGATGTTGGCAATTTGATCTCTGGTTCCTCTGCCTTTTCTAAATCCGGCTTGAACATCTGGAAGTTCACTGTTCACGTACGGTTGAAGCCTGGCTTTGAGAATTTTGAGCATTACTTTGCTAGCATGTGAGACAAGTGCAATTGTGTGGTAGTTTGAGCATTCTTTGGCATTGCCTTTCTTTGTGATTGGAATGAAAACTGACCTTTTCCAGTCCTGTGGCCACTGCTGAGTTTTCCAAATTTGCTGGCATATTGTGTGGCACTTTCACAGCATCATGTTTCAGGATTTGAAATAGCTCAACTGGAATTCCATCACCTCTACTAGCTTTATTCATAGGGCTGCTTCCTAAGGCCCACTTGACTTCACATTCCAGGATGTCTGGCTCTAGGTGAGTGATCGTACCATTGTGATTATCTGAGTCATGAAGATCTTTTTTGTACAGTTCTGTGTATTCTTGTCACCTCTTCTTAAATCTTCTGCTTCTGTTAGGTCCATACCATTTCTGTCCTTCATTGAGCTCATCTTTGCATGAAAAGTTCCCTTGGTATCTCTGATTTTCTTGAAGAGATCTCTAGTCTTTCCCATTCTACTGTTCTATTTCTTTGCATTAATCACTGAGGAAGGCTTTCTTATCTCTCCTTGCCATCCTTTGGAACTCTGCATTCAAATGGGTATATCTTTCCTTTTCTCCTTTGCCGTTCACTTCTCTTCTTTTCATAGCTGTTTGTAAGGCCTCCTTAGACAACCATTTTGACTTTTTTGCATTTCTTTTTCTTGGAAATGATCTTGACCACTTCCTCCTATACAGTGTCACACACCTCCATCCATAGTTTTTCAGGCAGTCTATCAGAGCTAATCCCTTAAATCTATTTGTCACTTCCACTGTATAGTCGTAAGGGATTTGATTTAGGTCATACCTGAATGGTCTAGTGGTTTTTCCTTTAAACTGTATGATATTTATATCTATTAATAGTGTTTGTGCTAAAGGTTAAATAGTGTGTCTCGCATATTTTCTGTTTCATTTCAAAATAATAGCTCAATTTTGCTGTTGTTATCCATTCCATTTCTCAAAAGGATATAGGATTTGAGTTCTTCATCAGAGCTCTAAACTGGATTTTTGAGGACAGATCTATAGAGTCTTTAGCCTCTGAATGGTATATGCTTGCTTTTCCTTTTTCTGAACTGTCATCTCCTATTTCCTGTCTCCCTATCTTAAGATCGTATACTAATAGTGCTGGGCAGGGGAGCTCTGACAGTGTGGGGTCGTGGCAGTGGTTTCACTATAGAGGAGCAATGGTTGGGCAACACTGGATGTAAGGCTAAAGAGTTTGAGAGCCTCTGAGCCATGAAATCATAAGGTAATAGCATGGTATACCTTCATGAGTCCTTGTCAAGTCATTGTTCTAATTCAGCAAATACAGAACCAGGTAAAATGTTTATTAAAATATGAATTGGAATCACTTGGCAACAGCATTGTAGAATTTATGTGAGAGTGAATAACCACTGAATTTGGTCAAAATCACCCTTACTATGTGTTAATAACTTTGCTGATAGTCACAAATGAACATCTAAGGCCAACTGAGTGTGTTATTTGAATACTTGATTTTTTTCTTCATTTCCTTCTTGCTTCTCAAAACCGATTCAGTTTTGATGTCTAAAAAGGAATTTACTAGTGAAGAACATAGGAAGGGGAGCAAAAGGAATTCCATTTTCAATTTCTAGCCCTTCTACTCCTGGAAGTTTTGGCTGTTGCTGGTAACATGTGATTTCATTTCTAACCCTAACTTACTATCTCCAGCATTTTCTGTTGGTGATTCATCATGGTACGGTAAGATCTCGATTATTCAGGTAAAAAGAGGCAAGGAAGAATCATGCATAACCCAGGAGAGTGACTAAAACACAGGTCATTCAGTTGGCTTGGAAATCTGTTTCTGCTCAGACTGAGACTGATGCTTTTACAATTCATGGCCCTCTTTAGATCTCCAATTTAGGAAAAGCATGTTGGGAAGTGATGAATGAATGAGTCAGCCAATAAAGGTTGAGTGCCTGTCACGTGTCCAGCACCACTAGGGGATAGAAAGTGTAACATAGGGTCTTCTTACAAAGCTTGAATGCGGCTTAAAGAGATAAAAATTAACCCACTTAACACAATAGGAAGATACTCTAGTACTAAAATACTCAGAATGAAAAAGTCCAGTAACAGTTAAAGGTCATTATGACCTGGAGTTTGGTGTGGCAGAACTCCCCAACAAACCTCATCATTTTGAGAATAGAGCTATTTCCTTCTCAAATTGGGATCAGAGATTTGTGTTCTAAAAAGAGGTACTTCAATCATTTCAACATGTGTAATGAAAAATCAGTGAGGTTTTTAGTGTTGGAATCCTGTTTTGCTCCTAGTAAGCACTCAAGTAAGTTAACTCTGATTTATTAATTTTAATTACCTTAAAATGCAAATGATTCAGAAATGGATTATTAAAGGGATATTGTTATTATGGGAAGAAGGAGTCACTGGCCTTGTTAGGTTGTCAGGTTATGCCCAAGTTAAGGGTTAATAAGAAAATCTGACAGTGATTTTCTCAGTGTAGTCCCCTGATCAGGTCCATCCGTTTCCAGTACCCCTGGAAACTTGTTTGCAATGCAAATTCTGAGACCTGCCGTAGTACACGTTTGTGGATGGGGCCCAGAAATTTGTGTTCTAGCAAGCCCTCCAGGTGATTCTGCTGCACACCTAGAGAATAACTACTGTAAGAGAATTCAGAGCAGCTAATCAAAAGTTCACAGATAGTACCATAAAGAACATAAATTAGGGAGAGAAACAGAGAGGTCAGTGTTCCTAGAGCAAGAATAGTTGATCTAGAATAATTAAGCCAGAAGCCAAATAGATATATCCTTTGTGAGCTTTATTCTTTAAAATGCCAAGGGAATGTACTGATACTGGTAGAAGAATGGAGGATGGAATTTGTAAGACCTGATCAGGACAATTATAATTGTTAGAATAGTGGTTTCCAAGTCCCGTGGAGTCTCTGAATTACTTGGAGAGCCTTAAGAAAAACATACTCCAGTCCTAGAGATTATGATTCTGTCTGGTGGAAGGCTTGGGTGACTGGTTATAAAAAGCATTTGACGATTGTAAAGGGCAGCTAGAAGTGAGAATCACTGACTTGGAGATGTGTACTTAGTGCAGAAATCAACAACCAGGGGTGAGATGGGAAAAGTTTGAATGTGTTCTGGCTTTGGAAAAATAGACAAGGGGTGGGGCGAAGAGTGAGAAAGTTTTCACTGGAACAGCACAGACAGAATGGGCAGGTGGGACTCAGATGCAAGTGCTCTGGAGGGGATTTGATTTTGCAGATACCTCACACTGCTAGAATGGAACCACCCGAAATAGTGCTCTTCCTAAATTTTATCGCTCATTGACAGCATTTCCCAAAACAAGGAATGGTAGGGGACAAGGGAAAGTTATTTCATAATTTGGTTAAAAAATATGTTTCAGGCTGAATGAAAAGTAAAATAATGTGTTACGGTGATGGCATAATGGGTGGGCATTTTTTTCTATATTGCATAAATTTTTGGATAATGAATTATTAGTAGTTATGAAGGCTCAAGGGTTAAATAAACCACGGGTATCCACATTAACTAGTTAGGTACAGCTGTGAGAAAACTAGGAGGTAAAATTGGCTGTGGAAAACTTGGGGGGATGTAACCGTACTTTCAGATAATAGAATGTTGACAGTGTAGAATTGTCATGTAAAACAACATGGTCTTCATATGCTACCAGCAAGATAATGCTCAAAATCCTTCAAGCTGGGCTTCAACAATATGTAAAAAAGAATTTCCAGATGTACAAGTTGGATTTAGAAAAGACAGAAACCACAAATCAAATTGCCAGCATCCATTGGATCATAGAAAAAGCAAGGAACTCCAGAAAACATCTGCTGCATTGACTGCACTAAAGCCTTTGTATGGATCACAAATTGGGAAATTCTTAGAGATGGGAATACCAGACCGCCTTACCTGTCTCCTGAGAAACCTGTATGCAGGACAAGAAACAACAGTTAGAACCAGACATGGAACAATAGACTGGTTCAGAATTGGGAAAGGAGTACATCAAAGTTGTATATTGTCACCCTGTGTATTTAACTTATATGCAAAGTACATCATGTAAAATGCCAGGCTGGATGAAGCACAAGCTGGAATCAAGTTTGCTGGGAGAAATATCAGTAAGATATACAGATGACACCACCCTTACAGCAGAAGTGAAGAGAAGCTAAAGAGCCTCTTGCTGAAAGTGAAAGAGGAGAGTGAAAAAGTTGGCTTAAAACTCAACATTCAGAAAACTAAGATCATGGCATCCAGTCCTATCACTTCATGGCAAATAGATGGGGAAACAGTGACAGATTTTCTTGGGCTCAAAAATCACTGCAGATGGTGACTTCAGCCAGGAGATTAAAAGACACTTGATCCTTGGAAGAAAAGCTATGACAAACCTAGACAGTGTTTTAAGAAGTAGAGACATCACTTTGAGGACAAAGGTCCATGTAGTCAAAGCTATGGTTTTTCCAGTAGTCATGTATGGATGTGAGAGTTGAACTATAAAGAAGATTGAGGGCTGAAGAATTGATACTTTTGAATTGCGGTGCTGGAGAATACTCTTGAGAGTCCCTTGTAGAGCAAGGAGATCAAATCGGTCATTCCTAAAGGAAATCAACCCTGAATATTCATTGAAAAGACTGATGCTGAAGCTGAAGCTCCAATACTTTGGCCACTTGATGTGAAGAATTGACTCATTGTAAAAGACCCTGATGCTGGGAATGATTGAGGGCAGGAGGAGAAGGGGGCAACAGAGGATGAGATGGTTGGATGGCATCACTGACTCAAATGGACCTGAGTTTGAGCAAATTCTGGGAAATAGTGCAGGGCAAGGAAGCCTGAAGTGCTGCAGTCCATGGGGTTACAGAGTAAGATAGGACTTAGCAACTGAACAACTGAGCTTTGGCATTACTTGGAACTTCTTTGGAAAATGATAATGTTTTAATTCAGAAGGGTATATGAAGCAAATTTGCTGTAAGAATTCTGGGTAACACACTTGGAGTTAAAACCTTTCTGCGAGAGGCTTAATCTGAGTCCTCTGATGTAATACATGAACTGAGTGTTTTGTTATGGCCTCTTAAAGAGGATAGGCCTAGTAGGCTAGCCAAAAGCTCAGTGAGTCAGTGGTGACACCAAAGATGTTTATATAGACATACTGTTTTCAAAGTTCTGCACAAAATGAGGACAGTGTAAGAACGGGAAGTCTATCATTATAACTTCATGACTCATTGTTTCCACATTGCTTTCTTATTTCTATCTCAGTGATTCTACTGCTCAGGAAATGTTCCTTTGCAGATTTTGTTCTGGTGGACAAAGTTTTTTTTTTTTTTTTTTTTAATTGACAAAATGATGTGTAGAACTCTTCATGTATATATATTATATGGTAAAATATATAATATAGTTGGTATGAATAAGATTATAAGGAGACTTGATAGACTTCCTTTTATAGTTTAAAATTTCTCCTAATTTGAGGAAATTAAATCTCATGACCATAAAAAGTAATTAAGTAATGATGACTATGCCCAGCACCTTATAATGGTGCTTACCTGTGAGCCAGGCATTGTGTTAAGCATGTTATGTACACTGTCTCATGTAATCCTTATTACTTTCCTATGAGATGAGAACTCTTATGTTCAGTCCTTAAGGAAACTGAGGCTTAGAAGTTAAGTAAACTGTTTAAGATTATATGATTAGTAAGAAGCAAAGCTGGAAAGTGAACCCAGAGTCTGAATCCAGAGACCTCCTCTTTTTGTTAATATTTTTCTTTAAAATTTTCAAACATACCCAGTAGTAGAGAACAGAATAATGACAGCCTGTTCCTTAGTTTCTAACAACTAACATTGGCTATACTGTTTCATTTAATGCCCACCTCCCAAGCCTCCAGGGAATTACTTTAAAAGTAATTCTACATGTTGGATGTAATACTTCAGATTATATCTAATAGAGAGATTTCTATTATATATATGTATATATATATGTGTGTGTGTCTGTGTGTATAATCAATCTATTATATATGGGCTTCCCTGGTGGCTCCAACAGCAGAGAGTCTGCCTGCAATGCAGGAGACTCAGGTTCAATTCCTGGATTGGGAAGATCCCCTGGAGAAGGGAATGGTTACCCATTCCAGTATTCTTGCCTGGAGAATTCCATGGACAGAGGATCCTGGCGGGCTGTATTCTGTGGAGTCGCAAAGAGTCTGACACCACTGAGTGACTAACACTTTGATATATATGTGTGTGTGTCTATAACCCCATACCTTAAAAATAATTATTTAATATCATCTGCTATCAGTGGGATGTTTATATCCTCTCAGGATTCATATTTTGAAAGCTAACCCTCAATATGATAATATCAGGAAATGAGGCCTTTAGGAGGTGATTAGGTCATGAAGATGTAGTCCTCATGAATAGGATTAGTGCCTTTATAAAAGAGACCCCAGAGATTTTCCTTGCCCCTTCCATACTGTGAGGATACAGTGAAAAAAGGATAGCCATTCATCTATGAACCAGTAAATGGGAACTCACCAGACACCAAATCTGCCAGCACTTTGATCTTGGACTTCCCAACCTTCAGAAATGTGAAAAAGAAATTTCTATTGTTTATAAGTCACACAGTCAATGGTATTTTTGTCATAGTAGCCTGAACAGACTAAGATGTTATCTAATATCCAGCCAATGTTCAGATTTTCCCAACTATCACATATACATCTTTCTAATATCAAAAAGCACAGATGTTACTTTGTCAACAAAAGTCTGTCTAGTCGAGGCTATGGTTTTTCCAGTGGTCATGTATGGATGTGAGAGATGGACTGTGAAGAAAACTGAACACCGAAGAATTGATGCTTTTGAACTGTGGTGCTGGAGAAGACTTTTGAGAGTCCCTTGGACTGCGAGGAGATCCAACCAGTCCATCCTAAAGGAGATCAGTCCTGGGTGTTCATTGGTAGGACTGATGTTGAAGCTGAAACTCCAATACTTTGGCCACCTGATGCAAAGAGCTGACTCATTTGAAAAGACCCTGATGTTAGGAAAGATTGAGGGCAGGAGGAGAATGGGACGACAGAAGATGAGATGGTTGGATGGCATCACCAACTCAGTGGACATGAGTTTGGATAAACTCTGGGAGTTAGTGATGGACAGGGAGGCCTGGCGTGCTGCAGTTCATGGGGTCGACACAACTGAGCGACTGAACTGAACTGAATATTGATGTATCTGAATCAAGTTTTGTTTTTTTTTTTTTAATTTTAATTGGAGACTAATTACTTTACAATATTGTGGTGGTTTTTGCCATACCTTGACATGAATCAGCCATGGGTGTACATGCGTCCCCTTTCCTGAACCCCCTCCCACCTTCCTCCCCATCCCATCCCTTTGGATCATCCCAGTGCACCAGCCCTGAGTACCCTGTCTCATGCATCCAACCTGGACTGGCGATCTGTTTTACATATGAATATATATGTTTCAATGCTATTCTCTCAAATCATCCTACCCTAGCCTTCTCCCATAGAGTCTAAAAGTCTGTTCTTTACATCTGTGTCTCTTTTGCTGTCTTGCATATAGGCTCATTGTTACTATCTTTCTAAATTCCATATATATGCGTTAATATTACTGTATTTGTGTTTTTCTTTCTGACTTACTTTGCTCTGTATAATAGGCTCCAGTTTCATCCACCTCATTAGAACTGCTGAATCAGGTTCTTTGTTAAGACATTTAAATGGTTTTTAACCTATCCATGTCCTCCTTTTTAAAAAATATTTGTTGGAAAAAAACCAGTAATTTTTTCATTGTCACTTTGTAGATTTTGGAATTCATGTTCATGGTACTCTTTAACATTTTCCTCTGTCTTCCTTATTTCCCAAAAACTGTTGTTGAATCTGAGGTTTGATCAGATTCAGGCTCTCCTCTTTTCTTTTGATGAAAAATACTTTGTAGGTGGTTCTGCATTTATTTAATGTGTTAGCAGATATTGACGACAGTTTCCTAGAGCCATTATTTCATTAAGGGATGAAAAACGGCAATTTTATTAGTATTTCTTTTGTATTTATTAGCAAGATTATTTGTAAAGAAACATTGTCATCAATTATTTGATTAGTTACAACAAAAGCAGTTGTAACTGCTTTTTCCTTTACTAGTTTCCAGAATGAGTTATATCTTAGCAAAACTCCCAAGGTAATCAATGAAGTCCTCTCCAACTCTGAATATCATTATCAATTCATGGGTTTAAAAAAAATACTTGATGTGTTTCCATCCATTACATTCATTATTAGTTTTGGGCAGTGAGACCCTTTGAATTGTCTCCTATGTTCTTCTGACATAACTCATAACATTCTTTTGTATTGATAGCTTCTTTGCTTTCTGGTATCACAAGATGTCTCAGGACAAAATTAATTATTTCTAGCCCTACTCTAGACAAATTTTTTAAAAAATACCACTTTAGATGTTTTATAAAATATGTTTACTAACTCATTTATTGTGACACATTTGTTTTCCTGACTTTAATTCGGAAAAATCCTTGTAACGAAAATTTAGGTTTGTAAGTCTAAGTTTACCTGTGGAATCAAGCCTATACTCTTGATCCGAGGGATGAGATTACATCCTAGAAAGATTGGATCCTCTCTGGGATGAGAGTGTAACTGTTGAGTAGAGTCAAGAGATGGGCCAGGAGTCAGATTCCTGGGAGCTGTGGCAGCTGCACTCTCTCTGCATGTCCCTAGGAGCTGTGACGCACCTAATACAAGTTAAATCTGTATGATTCCTACAGACGCCACTGAGGTCACCTTCAAATGAGATTGCAGGCTCTTTAAATAAGGCACCCAGTGGTGCCTAGCAGTGGGAAAAGGGTCCAACCTATCAAAGGAAGCCTTTTCTTCAAGAAGTCTTTTTCCTTTTAATAAGAAATGATCTCTAGATACTATAGGCCCTAGTAGTACTTATTGCTAGAGGCACTGAGCTAGAAAATATATTTTGTTTGTTATGAAAAAAATATAATTACACTGATAATTCCAAATTTTAAAAAACCAGGTACTTTTTAGACTCTGTGTCTCTTAAGCTGAATATCTTTCTTCCTAACAATCAATGTAATTATTTATTTTCATTATATTACTATTATGGTTAATTTTATGTGTCAACTTGTCTGGGCCATGCATGGTGCCCAGTTATTTGGTCAAGCATTATTTTGGAAGCTATCAATACAAAAGAATGTTATGAGTTATGTCAGAAGAACATAGGAGACAATTCAAAGGGTCTCACTGCCCAAAACTAATAATGAATGTAATGGATGGAAACACATCAAGTATTTTTTTTAAACCCATGAATTCATAATGATATTCAGAGTTGGAGAGGACTTGGACTAAATACAATTCTTATGCAGCCTAACAACGTTTAAAAGCAAGACTGGAGTGGGTCAAACTGTCTCCATATAAAGATGTCTGTATTATTTTTTATTGCTGCCTAACAAAAACATATATATTTTCTTAGACTTTCTGAGGATTTGGAACTTAGAATTTAGCTGGATGGTTCTGGGTAAGGTTCTCGCAACAGGTTGCAATCAGTCCATCATCTAAGATCAAAATTATCTGAAGTCTTGACTAAGGCTGGGGAATCTGATGCTAAACTCATTCATGTGGCCATTGGCAAGAGTCCTCAGTTCCTTTGCTCTGGGGCCTCTCCTGGAGGGCTGGTTATAACATGGAAACTGGCTTTCCTCAGCACGAGTGATCCAAGCAAGAGAGAGCAAGCAAGATGGAAGCCACAGCTTCTGAAAGGTAATCTCAGGAATGAAATAGCAACATTTAAAGAATACTATGCTGGTCATTTATTGTGCAGTATGGGAAGGGGCTGTTTAAAGGTAGGAGAGATCATTGGGGGCCATCTTAGAGGCTGACTGCCATGAACATAGATATAAAATTCTTAACAATATTTTAGCAAATTGAATCCAATGATATATAAAATGGATAATGTATTATAACTGAGGTTTATCTTGGGAATTCGTGATTGGTTTAACATTTGAAAATTAATCGATGTGATTCACCATATTGGCCTAAAAAAGACAAATTATAGACGGTAGTTCAGCTGGTAAATGCTGTCCTTGTTAGTATAGTGGTGAGTTTCCCCGCCTGTCACGCAGGAGACTGGGTTCAATTCCCCAACAGGGAGGCAACATGCTCTTTGGTCTTCCCTCGTGGTTCAGCTGGTAAAGCATCCGCCTGTAAAGCAGGAGGCCTCGGTTTGATCCCTGGGTTGAGCAGACTCCCCTGGAGAAGGGAAAGGCTACCCACTCCAGTATTCTGGCCTGGAGAATTCCATGGAGTCTCAAAGAGTCAGACACGACTGAGGGACTTTCACTTTACAGCTGGTAAAGAATTTGCCTGTGATGCAGGAGACCTCAGTTTGATCCCTAGGTTAAAAAGATCCTCTGGAGAAGGGATAGGCTACCCACTCCAGTTTTCTTGGGCTTCTCTGGTGTCTCAGATGGTAAAAAATAAGCCTGCAATGCGGGAGACCTTGGTTCCATCCCTGGGTTGGGAACATCCCCTGGAGAAGGGAACAGCAACCTACTCCAGTATTCTTGGTGTAGCCCGGTGGGTTACAGTCCATGGGATCCCAAAGAGCCTGACAGGACTGAACCACTTTTCACTTTCATAGATTAAGAAAATGCATTTCACAAAATATAACATCTTTTCCTGATAAAAAGTGTGATGGCACTAGGTAGGAATAGAAAGGGTAAGTGCGTTAAACGTCATGTATGTAGAATCAAGAGTTTAATATGGCAATGGTGAAAGATTATATATCCCAAATCAGGAAAAAGGCAGTGTGTTAGTCATGGCCACCTCAATGTTGTATGGAAGTTTTAGCCAGTATGATAAGGCAAGAAAAAGATATAGAAGGCACCCAGATTGGAAAGGGCAAAACAAACCTGTGTTTGTAGATGACATGACCATCTACCAAGAAAATCCTATGGGATCTATGTAAAAGTCATTAGAACTAATACATTGGTTTATTCTTCAACGTTATACCTCAGGAAGAAAAAGTAAATATCTTTCTCCCTATGTGTTTTCAAGTTTTAAAATATATTTAAAAATAATTAATTGATCAAAGAGAAAGTTTAAACAACCTACCTAAAACTCCATAACTTAGTAGAATGGTAGGGAGTCTATCTGACTCTAAAATCCCTGTTTTCCATTACTAATCTATCTGCTGCCTGCCATGCCTTCTCCTAAACCCAACAACATTCTAAAAAATGCTATATGCACTCACTATATTTTGAAAGAGAAAAGGAATGTAATCGTTGTGTGTTGCAATTCTTAAGCTGCCTGAGTTGAGGAGGAATGGAAAAAAAATAATAGTGAAGGGAGAGCAGTTTCTCTCAGTGAAGTTCACAATTAGCAGTTCACGAGAAAGGCTACTTGGTTAAGAGACTGATTTGGCCTGCAATTTCAAAGGAGGAAGGATCTCAAGCACAAGATACAATATGATCAGGACCGGATGGCTACTGCCAGGGCCATGCTCAAGTCAACGTGAAACAAGGGGAATCACGACAAGATTATGCAACACAAGGCCTGAGCCAGTTAATGTTCTTGAGTCTACACTGTGATTCCTCTTCATAGGAAAATGTGTATGTGTGTGTGTATGTGTGTAGTTTCAGGGAATAGCAAAGAGCGGTTATGGGAATAACTAATCAACATTCGAGAGTAGAATTGGGCTATATTTAGATAAGTGTAGTTGTTTCAGTGGAAAAGTTTTTCTCATACTTTCCCCCTCCCTCTCTGATATTCTCAGCACACATCTATCCACTGCTTATAAAAGGCATACTGAGGGGCAGTGCATTCGGCAGGCTGAACCTGGCACTGTGTGGATTGTCTGAGTAGAGAAAAAGGCCACAGGACACTAATTTCTATTCAACCCCATTTAGTGAGCCACTGGAACATGGAATAGGAATCTTGATAGCTTGCTTCTGGGGAGTAAGGAGAAAAAAGCACAAACTGCAATTGGGCCTTGGACCCCTGCAGAGAACAAAGTTGTAAGACGAACTGCTTTGCTTATTGGCCTGTTCTTGGTCAGAGATGAAAATATCCAAATGGTGATCAAATTAAAGGCTCAATACTCTCAACTAACAGCTATTAGGAAAAAGCTTTTTTTTTTTTTTTTTTGCCTCCCTCTATCCTTGTATCCATATTTAATTGGCCTCCAACAATAACCCTCTCAGGGACTTGTTTCTGGAGATCTTTGGAGTCCTCCGGATATAGCAGCAGCCTTTGGTCCCCTTTGCTTGTCCTACCTCAACCTGCCTTGGTGTCAGGGGGCTGCGTAAGCAGAACTTGAGGGTAATGATGAGGTCATATCTGAAGTCCTAGAGCAGAATGTATTTGCTTAAGCGAATTTTTATGGCTTGATTTTTCACTTATTTTCTAACTGAATTATAGGCTAGTTCCTGTGACTAAGCTACTTCCCTGGGGGCATTGTCCTGGCTAGCTTTGGTTACTGGAAACCTCCCAGCCTTCCTGGGGGGTTACCTGGTAGCTCAAATGGTAAGAGTCTGCCTGCTGTGCGGGAGACCTGGGTTTGATCCCTGGATCAGGAAGATCCCCTGGAGAAGGAAATGGCAACCCACTCCAGTATTCTTGTCTGGAAAAAATTCTCTTTCTTTCTTTAGCCTTCCTGGTAGGGTTATTTCCGTGCAGTAGAGGGCAGCATTTTCAAATGCTTAGCCATTAGGTGAAAGGTGGGAACTTGACGTTTGAGAGTACTGGGATATGTATATGTATCTCAGAACGCCAGCATAAATATTTCATAAGCCCTCTTCCCACTCCGGATCAAGATTTCAGGAGGAGTCCTACCACGCCCAGACCCACACAGACATGTCACTTTCGGTACAACTTTCATCACAAAAGACCTGAGATTACTGACATGAGTACTTCACTTACAGAGAACGGAGGGCCAAAAAGGAATGCCTCCCTCAAAGTCACATAGCTTGTTAGTGACAACGTTCAGACTAGATTCTAGGTCTGTGCTGGAGTTAGGATTTGGGGGCATGAATTTACTGAGAGCAATTAAAGGTCTGAAGTGAAGTGAAGTGAAAGTTGCTCAGTTCTGTCCAACTCTTTGCGACCCCATGGACTATACAGTCCATGGCATTCTCCAGGCCAGAATACTGGAGTGGGTAGCCTTTTCCTTCTCCAGGGTATCTTCCCAACCCAGGGATCAAACCCAGGAATCAAACCCAGGTCTCCCGCGTTGCAGACAGATTCTTTACCAACTGAGCTATCAGGGAAACCTAGATGTGGATAAAATGCTAGAGAGTAAGACAGGGAAGGGCAGGGTAGAATGGGACCCTGGACCCAAATAGTACCAACAGTATGGATTAAAGAAATTAGTAAAAAATTTTTATTTTTGCATGCTTTCTCTAGATTTCACTCCAACAAAAGCCCTTTCGCAAAAAGTATCTGATAAATTTATTAATACTAAAATGATGCTTCACAGACTAAATTTGTTACTTGTTTTGGGTTTAGAAAATTAAATAATAGTTAAAGGATAAAACAATACGAATCCTCTGCCCCACATCTATTCAACTTCCCCTCAGTCCTGTTCTGTAGAAGTAACCACTTTAAACTCTTGTAGCTTTTTCTTCTGAAATTTACTTCCATATTTCCATATATGGATCTTCCTCAGCTTGCAATGCAGCTATGTCCCATCTCAGTTGAAAATATAAGTCTAAGTCCATGTAATACAACTAATCTACTGAATATCATAGCTTAATGTTACCTACTTTAAACGTGCTCAAAGCACTTACATTAGCCTGCAGTTGGGTAAAGTCATCTAATTCAAAGCCTGTTTTATGTAGTCAAATGTCGAGTATCTCACGTAATTTATTGAATACTATACTGAAAATGGAAACAGAATGGTTGTTGGGGTACAGATTGGTTGTAAGTGTATCAGTTGTTTACCTTCGTGATTGTGTGACTGACTGGGAGCTATGGCTGCTGTTGCCTCCCAATATCACAGTTCAGTTCAGTTCAGTTCAGTTGCTCAGTAGTGTCTGACTCGTTGCAACCCCATGAATAGCAGCATGCCAGGCCTCCCTGTCCATCACCAACTCCCGGGGTTCACCCAGACTCACGTCCATCGAGTCAGTTGATGCCATCCAGCCATCTCATCCTCTGTCGTCCCCTTCTCCTCCTGCCCCCAATCCCTCCCAGCATCAGAGTCTTTTCCAATGAGTCAACTCTTCGCATGAGGTGGCCAAAGTACTGGAGTTTCAGCTTTAGCATCATTCCTTCCAAAGAAATCCCAGGGCTGATCTCCTTCAGAATGGACTGGTTGGATCTCCTTGCAGTCCAAGGGACTCTCAAGAGTCTTCTCCAACACCACAGTTCAAAAGCATCAATTCTTTGGCGCTCAGCCTTCTTCACAGTCCAACTCTCACATCCATACATGACCACAGGAAAAATCATAGCCTTGACTAGACGAACCTTTGTTGGCAAAGTAACGCCTCTGCTTTTTATCATAAGAGAGTATTATATCCCACGTTGCTAGCTGGGAAAAAAAATCAAAATTCCAGATTCAAAGTATGATTTCTACTGAATGCATATTGCTTTTGTACCTTCTAAATTTTGAAAAATTTTAAGTTGAATTAAAGTCAAGGACCATCTGCATATGTGTATGTACGTGTGTATATATATACACTCTGATTTATTGATTTATCAATTTTAGATGTTGTCTATTAACCTCCTATTTTAGTAGATGAGTTTTCTAACACCTTCTTTTAGCTATCTCTCCTTCATCCTCTTAATGTCCTTCTAGTGTTACATCACAGCATTTGGTCAAATCAATATTAGCGTTTATAGTATCATGATGGTATAAACATGTCCTGCAATTGTTCCAAGTAGTGTGTGCTGTGATTATGCTTTCTTTTATACATAACTTTTTATAAACCTAGGGTCAATAATTTCCTTTTTTCCATTTGCTTTTCTTTTGTTTACCTACTGCTATTTTATCCAAATGCTCTGAAAGATCTGTCAAATGCAAAGCAATAGTATTGTTAAAATTCTCAAACACTTCAGAACTCCCTTCCACTTCCTCACCTGAATCGGTTGTTTTCTAAGCCTGTTTCATGGCTTTTGTCCAGGTTCTTTCTTTTGTACCTTTTCTATGTTGGAGTGTCTATTTTCATGTTTTCTTCACTGGCTTACTCCCTTGCAATGGTACAGAACATACTCCAATAACTTCCTAAAAAACTGTGTATGACAGGTAAATTTTATGAGTTCTTCCATACTTTAAAATATTTTTGTTTACTGCCGTACTTGATAGATTAATTTGGTTGGGTACTATTTTCTACATTAAAAAATATTTTCTTTCAGATTTGGGAGGCATTGACTTATTGTCTTCTGGTTTCCAGTACTGCTAATTTATTATTTGTTCATTTATTGGCCATGCTTCATGACATGTGGGATCTTAGTTCCCCTACCAAGAATCAAACCTGTGCTCCCTGCAATGAAAGTTTTCATTCTTAATCACTGGCCCACCAGGGAAGACCCTGGCTTTAAGTACTGCTGCTGAGAAATCTGATGGAACACTGATTCTCAGACTAGATCCCTGTATGTATTGTTTATAAGCTTTGAGAATCTTTTATCTCTATTGTTCTGATTTCATGCTAAATTCCTGTCATTGATTTTTTGACCTCTTGAGAGTGCTTTCAGACTTGAGATTCCTGTCTTTCACTTTTAGATCTTTTGCCCTATTTCTTTGATAATCTCCTCTCCTTCAATCTCCTTCTTTTTCATTTTCTGAAACTCCAATGAGATAGGAGACCTGAAGAATTTATCCTCTAATTTCTCATATTGTCCAATCTATTTTCTTTTCTTTTTATTCTGTTTTATGGGAATTTCCTTATATTTAGCCTCTAGCTCCCCTTTTCCTTAATTTTTTATGTTGTCTATCATATTTATTTAATTTCTAAAAGCTCTTCCTTAATCAGCTATGCTTCTTAAATATATATATATATATCCTCCTGCTCTTGTTTTCTGTGTAGTGTCATTCCTCTACTCTGTTCCCTAAAAACATCTTGAAGTTTTTAAATTTTGTCTCTATTACCTCTCTTTTCTGCATTATGTATGTTTTTTTTCCAAATCACCTTCATTTTGGTTTATTTTAGTATATTCATGTCAGAAGTTTTCCTCTAACATTCATATATAGTAATAAATATACTTTTAAATTTATAAATATATTCATATTTAAGAGTAGTTCTAAAAAGAAATAGGAAACTCTGTGTACACAGTGAGGCTCAGGTTCGTGTAAACTTGACTCTAGGGTCCTGATGGGTTTTACCTGGCAATTTGGATGGTTCAGGATGTACAAACAACTTCTCCAAGCTCACTCTGTTTTCAAACCTCTGCCTTCTGCTGCACTATGCTCTGCCATGGAACTCATTCAAGATTGGGAAAGGACTATGTTAAGGCTTTATGTTGTCATCCTGCTTATGTAATTTATATGCAGAGTAAATCACGTGAAATGCATGACTGAATGAAATGAATGACTCAGAAGCTGGAATCAAGGTTGCTGGGAGAAATATCAACAACCTCAGATATGCAGATGATACCACTTTAATGGCAGAAAGTGAAGAGAAGCTAAAGAGCCTCTTGATGAAGGTGAAAGAGGAGAGTGAAAAAACTGGCTTAAAACTCAACATTCAAAAAACGAAAATTATGGCATCTAGTCCCATCACTTCATGGGAAATAGATGGGGAAAAAGTGGAAACAATGATAGATTTTCTTTTCTTGAGCTCCAAAATCACTGCAGACAGTGACTGCAGCCACAAAGTTAAAAGATGCTAGGTCCTTGGAAGAAAAGCTATGGCAAACCTAGACAGTGTATTAAAAAGCAGAGACATCACTTTGTTGACAAAGGTCCGTCTAGTCAAAGCTATGGTTTTTCCAGTAATCATGTATGGATGTGAGAGTTAGATCATAAAGAAGGCTGAGTGCCAAAGAATTGATACTTTCAAATTGTGGTGCTAGAGAAGACTCTTGAGAGTCCCTTGGACTGCAAGGGGATCAAACCAGTCAATCCTAATGGAAATCAACACTGAATATTCTTTGGAAGAACTGATGCTAAAGCTGAAGCTCCAATACTTTGGCCACCTGATGTGAAGAGCCTACTCATTCGAAAAGACCCTATTGATAGGAAAGATTGAGGGCAAGAGAAGAAGGGGGCAGCAGAGGATGAGATGGTTAGATAGCATAACTGACTCAATGGATATGAGTTTGAGCAAACTCCAGGAAGGACAGGGAAGGATGAGGAAGCCTGACATGCTGCAGTCCATGGGGTTGCAAAGAGTCAAACACAACTTAGCAACTGAACACCACCAACAACATTGCTGGCCTTATCAAATGAATATAAAGTGGCCCCATCTCTTCTATATTTTTCAGGAAGTTGAGAAAAATTGATGTAAATTCTTCTTCACATGTTTGGTAGAATTCAGCAGTGAAATCATCTGGGTCTGGGCTTTTCCCTTTGTGTAGTTTTTTGATTATCAATTTAGTTTCCTTTATTATTTTGGATCTCGTCAGACTTTCTACTTGTTCGTCCAGTTCTTGTATTTTGTGTTTTACTAAGAAATTGACAATTTCATCTACATTTCCAATTTGTTGGCATACAAGTGTTTATAGTATTCTTTTATAATCTTTTAAAATTATTTTTGTAAGATCAATAATAAAGTCCTTCTTTCATCTCTGATTTTGGTAATTTGAGTCCTCTCTCTTTTCTCTTGGTCAGGCTAGCAAAAAGTTTGTCAATTTTGTTGATCTTTTCAAAGAACCAATGCTTGTTTTTCTTTGATTTTCTCTCTTATTTTTCTAATCTCTATTTTACTTCTATCTGCTCTAATCTTTATTTTTTGTTTGCTTTGGGCTTAGCTTTCTTTCATTTTTCTAATTTGTTAATTAGAAAGAAGTTAGAAATCAGGTTATTTATTTTCAATATTTTTTAGTATATACATTTATAGTTAAAAATTCTTTTTAATGTTTTTCTGTCCTTTCACTATAGTCTATGTGTTTGAATCTAAAGTGGGTCTTTTGTAGGTATTATGTTCATATACACACAAATATACATATATACATTTTAATTTTGGTGTTTTGGTTGGATGCTTAATTAATTTATGTTTGATATTATTACTAATGATGTAAGTTTTGCATCTGCCATTTTGTTATTGTTTTCTATTTGCCTTGTATCTTTCTTTCTGCTCTGTTCCTTTATTAATACCTTCTTTTGTGGGTTAAATAGATATTTTTTTTCCTCTTAAAAATTTTAAATTTTATCTCAAGAATTAATATAAATACATTATTACAATGATAGATAATTCTACTTAGAAGTATTACCTTCTCTTAAGTACAGTACTAGCATTCCATAACATAATGACCAAGAGAGCTAAAATCTCTGAGATTTTTCAAGCTTCATTTCTTTGGAAAAGAAAAAAAACATTGTCAGGTAATTATTACCCATTGTGATACATGCCTTAGCTGCATCATCTAAGTTTTTGACATACTGTGTTTTCACTTTATTAATCTCCCAGTATTTTTTATTTTCTTGGGATTTCTTGTTTGACCCATGGATTACTTAGCCATTTGTTTAATTTTCACAATTTTCACACTATATGAATGTTCCCAAATTTCCTTCTGTTACTGATTTCGAATTGAATTCCACTGTGGTCAGAGAACATACTTTGAATGATTTCAATATTTTTTAATTTGGTAAAGCTCATTTTATGCCAACATATAGTCCGTGGGAGAATATTCTGTGGGCACTTGAGAAGAATGTGTATTTTGCTTTTGTTGGGTAAAGTGCTCTGTAGATGTCTGTTAGATCTGGGTGCTTTATATTGTTGTTCAGTCTTCTCTTTCCTTGTCAGTCTTCTGCCTGGTTGTTCTGCCCATTATTGAAGGTGGAAAATTGAAGTCTCCAACTATTATTGGTCAATTACCTATTTTACCCTTGAAGTCTGCCAGTTTGCACTTTATGTTTTTTTTGGCTCTGTTGTTAAGTGCATATTTGTTGTTTATAATTATGATGTATTCCTAGAGGATTGATCTTTTTATCATTATAAAATGGATTTCACCTCTAGTAACACTTTTTTTTTTATTTCAAAATCTACTTTTTCTGATATTAGTAAAATTACTCCAGCTCTTTTTGTAATTGTTTGCATGGTATATCTTTTTCTGTCCTTTAACTTTATGTGTGTGTTCAACTCTAAAGTGAATCTCTGGTAGGTAATGTATTATACACAAACACCAATATACATATGGTTAATCTTGGCCTTTTGACCGGATATTTAATCCATTTACATTTAATGTAATTACTAATAATGCAGGATTTAGTCTGCCATTTTGTTATTGCTTTCTATTTGGCTTATGTCTTTTTTACCCTCTATTTCCAGCATCAGGGTCTTTTCAAATGAGTCAGCTCTTTGCATCAGGTGGCCAAAGTATTGGAGTTTCAGCTTCAACATCAGTCCTTCCAATGAACACCCAGGACTGATCTCCTTTAGGAGGGACTGGTTTGATCTCCTTGCAGTCCAAGGGACTCTCAAGAATCTTCTCTAACACCATGGTTCAAAAGCATCAATTCACACACAACAAAATACTACTCAGCCTTAGAAAAGGTGAAATCTTGCCATTTGTGATAATATAGATAGGGTTGGAGGATATTTGCTAGGTGAAATAAGTCAGATGGAGAAAGACTATAAGCAAGGTGAAAAGGCAGCCTTCAGAATGGGAGAAAATAATAGCAAATGAAGCAACTGACAAACAACTAATCTCAAAAATATACAAGCAACTCCTACAGCTCAATTCCAGAAAAATAAATGACCCAATCAAAAAATGGGCCAAAGAACTAAATAGACATTTCTCCAAAGAAGACATACAGATGACTAACAAACACGTGAAAAGATGCTCAACATCACTCATTATCAGAGAAATGCAAATCAAAACCACTATGAGGTACCATTTCATGCCAGTCAGAATGGCTGCGATTCAAAAAATCTACAAGCAATAAATGCTGGAGAGGGTGTGGAGAAAAGGGAACCCTCTTACACTGTTGGTGGGAATGCAAACTAGTACAGCCACTATGGAGAACAGTGTGGAGATTCCTTAAAAAACTGGAAATAGAACTGCCTTTTGATCCAGCAATCCCACTGCTGGGCATACACACTGAGGAAACCAGAAGGGAAAGAGACACGTGTACCCCAATGTTCATTGCAGCACTGTTTATAATAGCCAGGACATGGAAGCAACCTAGATGTCCATCAGCAGATGAATGGATAAGAAAGCTGTGGTACATATACACAATGGAGTATTACTCAGCCATTAAAAAGAATACATTTGAATCAGTTCTAATGAGGTGGATGAAACTGGAGCCTATTATACAGAGTGAAGCAAGCCAGAAAGAAAAACACCAATACAGTACACTAACACGTATATATGGAATTTAGAAAGATGCTAACAATAACCCTGTATATGAGACAGCAAAAGAGACACTGATGTATAGAACAGTCTTATGGACTCTGTGGGAGAGGGAGACGGTGGGAAGATTTGGGAGAATGACATTGAAACATGTATAATATCATGTATGAAACAAGTCACCAGTCCAGGTTCGGTGCACGATACTGGATGCTTGGGGCTGGTGCACTAGGACGACCCAGAGGGATGGTATGGGGAAGGAGGGAGGAGGGTTCAGGATGGGGAACACATGTATACCTGTGGCGGATTCATTTCAATATTTGGCAAAACCAATAGAATATTGTAAAGTTTAAAAAAAAAAAAGCAAGCAAGCAAGCACACAGATTCAGAGAAGAGAGCAGTGGTTACCAGAGGGGAAGGAGGATGGAGAAGGGAAATGTATAAAGGGGATCAACTCTATGGTGACCAGCAGAAGCTAAACTTTTCCTGTGAGCATGCTGTCGTGTATACAGAAGTCAAATTGCAATGTTGCACACATAAAACTTATATGATGTTATAAATTAATGTCACCTCAATAAAAAGCTACCAATTTAATTTTAGTAATATACAAAAATTAGTAGCCGGTATTGCTCTGCTCCTAGCCAACACCTTTCTGCTGTGATTATCTATGCAAATTATATTGTTATACATTATAAGTCCATCAACACATTTTTATAATTCTTGCTTATGTAGTTATCTTAGGTCAACTAGAAGAAAAAATGTTTAAAACAAAATACATTTATACTGTTTTTCCATATAATTTTGTGGTTACTTTTATCGGTCCTTTTAATTTCTTCATGTAGATTTGAGATTCTGTCTCTAATTCTTTCATTTGAGCCTAAAGTACTCCCTTTAGTATTTCTTTCAGAGAATGTATGCTAGCAATGAGTTCTTTCAGTTTTAAAAATAACTGGTAATATCTTAATTTCTTTTTCATTTTTGAAGGATAGTTTTATAGTACATAAAATTCTCGATTGGCATTCTTTTTGTTTCAGTACTTTGAATATGTTATCCTACTGCCTTCTGATCCCTGTGGTGTCTCATAATATCTGATGAGGAATCAGCATTTAATCTTAATTTGGATCTCGTGTCATGATGAATCAATTTGCTCTCAATGCTTTCAAAACTCTGTTTTCAATAGTCTGACTATAATGTATGTAGGTATAGTTCTTTTACAGGGTTTTCCAGATGGTGCAGTAGTAAAAGAATCCACTTGCCAATGCAGGAGATGCAGGAGACAAAGGTTTGATCCCTGAGTTGGGAAGATCTCCTGGAGGAGGAGATGGCAACCCACTCCAGTACTCTTGCCTGGAGAATACCATGGACAGAGGAGTCTGGCAGGCTACAGTCCATAGGATTGCAGAGTTGGCCACAACTGAGTGATGGTGAATGCAAGCATAGAACTTTTACATTTATTCTCCTTGGAGTTTATTGATCTTGGATATATAGATTAATTTTTGTCATAAAATTTGGTATGTTCTTGGGTATTATTTGCTCATATAGTCTTTTTAAAATTTTTATTGGAATATAGTTGGTTGTTCATTTATTCTTCTTGTCCTTTTCTTCCAGGATTCCCATTATGCATATATTGGTACATTTAGTAGTGTCCCACAGGTCTCTGCGGTTTTGTTCCTTTTTCTTTATTATTTTTCTTTATAATTATCAGGCTAAGTAACCACAATTGATCTCTTTTCAAGTTTGCTGATTCTTACTTCAGCCAGGTTGATCTTCTGTTGAACCCCTCTAATGAATTTTTGACTTCAGTTACTGTACTTTTCAACTCCAAAATTTCTATTTAGTTATTTTTGTAACTTCTATCTCTTTATTTATACTATTAGGTGAAATGTTGTTCTCATACTTTTAATTTGTTTGATATGGCTTTCTTAAATTTTTAGAAAAATATTTACAATAGGTGATTTAAGGTCTTTGAGTTCAACATTTGGTTTTCCTCAAGGACAGTTTTTATTGATTGCCTTTTTCTCCTGTGGGCCATAGTTTCCTCATTGTGCGCATATGTCTCTTTTTTTAACCGAACAATTCAAATGTAATAATGTGGCAACCTAGAAATCAGGTCCTTCTCTCTCAGCAGGGCTTGTTGCATTTTTGCTGTTACTCTTTGTTTGGTTAGTGGCTTTTCTTGACTAATTCTGTACTCTTTGCATGTGTGGCCACTGGAATCTTTGCTACATTTTTAGAGGTCAGTTATTGATTAGACAGAGATTTCCTTAAATATTTTGAACAAAAAGTCTCCCACTCTTTGATGAGGAACTGTGTCTTGGACACATCTTAAGTCCATTGACTAGCAGTTTACACTTCTTTAGTCTTCAGTTCCTACTTGTGCAGAGCCTGGATGTTGGTCAGAGGTGAGAATTTGGGTCTTTTTCAGATCTTTCCTTTGCATGCTTCCAGATTTACACATGTATGTGGCCTTCCAGGAACAGGTTGAGGCTTTTCAAAGTCCACTACAGGCACAGGATATCCAGATTTTTCTTTTAAGTTTTTTGGCCAGCTTCTTGTTTCTCTTAGCTAGTATTTCTGCGTCATATCACTGCAATGTTAAACCATTGCCACTGATTGTTTTTGACTAAGGTCTTAGGGATGGAGTTTTCTTACTGATCGAGATCTGAGTCAGATCAGGCCCTATGAATGGAATTTTTCCAGGGAGTTATCAGGCAGATAAAATAGTGAGTTTTCTCAGGATTTTGCCTTTTGAAGAGCTTTAAACCCTTCTGTCCCTTCTAGTGGCTACTAGTGTACTGTTTTTTCACACATATCATGATTTTGAAGCTGCTGTGTTTTTTAAAGTTCACCACAAAACTGAGCAGAAGGGGATGAGAACATAGCAAGTTAAAACTCTACAAAGCTCACTCTTCTTACCCAGTTTCAGCCATTTTTCTCCAATAAGTCCTCCTCATATTGTTGCAAACCTTTGATTAATTTCCAGTTTTGAAAAAGTTGGTTTTGACAATTTTTTTCAGTGTTTTGTTTCTCTATTGGAGTAGATTTTTAAAGACGCTTACTCCAGCACTCAGAAAGTGCTTCCCCTTTTCCTAATACTTGCATGCAAACCCAGATGTAAGGAGATGCAAATACATGTAAATAGATTATCTTGAAATGGCTAAATTGATTTTTAAATAATTGAACCTCTGTATTATTATTCATCCTGTAAGATACTGGCCTCAACACATCTCACACAGGCAAATTATCTTATAATCATGTCTCAAGGTTTGTGAGTATAACCTTAAAACCTGGAGCTTTAACTTAAAAGAGAAAACATCTCGTAACTGATCTAGTGACTTTGATTTTTGGAGAGAATACAAACTGGTGGATGGCAATGCATCTATATGCTTTATTTTTAAAGGATACCCTTTAGAAGATAAAAATGTTTTCTTCCTTGACAGTTCCCTTAAATATGTACAAACATTGTCCTTAACACTCATTTTTATAAGTGAACAAACTGAAGTATTAAATTTTATGGTTCAGACCAGAATAATTTATAACCTATTGTTGGCTAAGAACCATAAATCTTTGAGCCTTTGTTCATCTTACTTGGTTTAAGTGAATGAACTAAAAAAGATTTAATGAGTAGTAAAGTTGGACCCAGAACTTTTCTACACTATTATAAGAATGCAAGAGATGAGACCCCTGTGTCTGCTGTCATGAAAAAAAATCTCCCAACACATTGCTTTTCTTACTTCCCATACTCTTGAGAAGAGTCTCTGTAGTAAAAATCTGTTTAACACATGGAGGAAAACTCTACCTAGTATTTACAAATAAACCCTTGACTGAAAGCATAATGAAAATATCAATTTTCAGTTGGCAGATGAAATGAAAGTTCTATTTTAGACATTTTTTTCAAGTGTGCAACTGAAATTACAATGGTAGTTTCACATTTCTATAATCTATTTTTTCTTTTTTTATATTGGGTCTGTTTAGGTCCCCAAACCCAGAACAGCAATTTTATTTTTGTTTGATTCTTCTTTTCTCTGAAAACTGCAAATTAAGTCCCTTTATATTATTCCAAAAACAGGCTTCCTTTCTTTTCTCCATCCCTGGTTTCTCAAATAATTGCTCCTTTGTGAAGAACCGAACAATAGCAAACCACTGGTAATCTGTTGCTGGTTTAAGTCCTATATTTAGCTAGCAAGTTGTTTAATCGGAAACACAATTTGACCTATTGGGTAACCAAATTTTGTTTAATATGTTTGAGAATAATATATCTCTATTTCGGACTAAGACATTCTCATCTAGTTTTCCATAGACAATAGAGACTTTTTAGTACAAAATAGGATATACCAAAATTATATCATTCGATAAAATTTGAAAGTAGAAAATTAAAAGTTTAACCAATATTTTATTTTTATCATTCCACAAGATTTTTGTGTGGTTGCTTTTTATCTCTTTTTTTTTTTTTCATTTTCTTTGAGACATCATTATCAAATGTACATTTTTGGATATAATTATGATTATATAATATTGTGTTTCAGATCTGGATATTTGTGGGTTGTTCTTAGAGCCACTGTCTTTTAAACTAATTTCCAAATAGAAATAAAATTCTGGAGGATTGAAACTGAGAGATAAGAGGCCAGTTCAATGCAGCTGGTCCTCAGTAACCTTCACACCTTAAGTTCTCTGAGTCTCCCTCTTATTCTACTGGTAAATCACTTCAGAACTTTACAGCATTTTCTGTGAAATGGCTGCTCTACACTGGCCTGGGAGTCAAGATCCTTAGATCCTCAGTTTGCCTTGTTATTAACCAGGGTGACCTCGAGGCCCAGTTGTTTGTTTTTTTCTGAGCCTCAGATTTCTTCATCTATAGAATGGAACGGAGTGTGCGGCAGGGAAAAGCACTGGGTTCAATGTGCTTTTTTCTGTGACAAGTACATTTTTCTGTGACTCAAAAGACACATTTCTAGTTATGTAATAAAAGCCTTAATTATCCAGTATCTTTGACTTTTCCCAATTTCATTGATAGCCATCTTCTTTCTATATATTTATATATGTGCAGTTTGTGTGTATATGTATGTGTGTATTTCTGTCTTCTCTGTTCTAGCTAGTTAACGTTTATGGAATGGTTACTATGAGACAGATACTGTTGTGACTGCTTTACATGGATTAGCTCATCGAAGCTATGTATCCTGGAAATGGGGCTTTGAGAGTTTAAATAACTTGTTTAAAATCACCCTGATAGCAAGCAGCTGAATTCAAGCTACTTGGGAGGAGAGGGGCTGTGCCAGTAAGGGGTATCAATACTGAAGCTCCACTGCAAATATGACTCTGTGGGAGGGGTTCCTGAGGAGACTCATGGACCCCAGTTAATCGTTATGCTTTGTAACCATGTAGAGGACCTTTCTTTTCTTTCCTTGGAAAATTTCTGGCAGAGACACTGAAAGCTTATTGTAATATTTAGGAAAATAACCATTATAGTTTCCAGGTGGGAGCACTAAACTCTTGAGAAGAAATTAAGGCACTGTGATGAACTTAGATCTGGGTAGGGTTGAAGGAAATGATAGATGGGAACCTTGAATGATCAGAGACAACTAAAGGAATTGGTCAAGCTTGCATTTAAGAGTAATAATTATAAAGGTAACATAAATGGTATAATAATTGTAAAAATGCCCAATATTAACTGAGGAATTGTGGCACCATTACAGACTCTCAAAGTCTTGAAGTACCGACTCAGTTATACCTATTAACATTTCCACAGAATAGATACTATTAACATGCCCATTTTATAGATGAGAATACTGAAGCACAGAAAATCTAGTTCATGGGTAGAATGGCTTCCTCTTAAGCTGCACAGAATCCTAGAATGGAAGCTTTCCTTTCTCGTTGTGAGAATTTTGGTAATTCTTGACCCGATTCTATGGTTAATAAGTGACAGAGCAGAGAAAGGGAGATGAGTCAAGGGGAAGAGAGTTTTAGCTAAGCAGAAGGTATAAGTTCTAGAGATCTAGTAATATGAATATAATTGGCAGTATTGTATAGTATACTTGAAATTTGCTCAAAGTTATATCTTAAGTATTCTTACCAGACACAAAAAGAGTAACTTTGTGAAGTGATGAATATATTAATTAGTTGATTGTGGTGATTCTTTCACAATGTATGTGTATATCAAAACATCATATCATATACCCTAAGTATGCATATTTTAAAATCAGTTATACCTGATAACAAACCTAGATAATGTATTAAAAAGAAAAGACATCACTTTGCCAACAAAGTCAAAGCTATGTTTTTTCCAGTAGTCATGTATGGATGTGAGAGTTGGACCTTAAAGAAGGCTTGAGTCCTGAGGAATTGATGCCTTGATGAGTTGTGGTGTTGGAGAAGACTCTTGAGAGTGCCTTGGACTGCAAGGAGATAAAACTAGTCAATCCTAAAGGAAATCAACCCTGAATATTCATTGGAAGGAGTGATGCTGAAGCTGAAGCTCTAATACTTGGGCAACCTGATGTGAAGAGCCAACTCAATGTAAAAGACCCTGATGCTGGGAAAGATTGAAGGCAAAAGGAGAAGAGGATGGCAGAGAATGAGGTGGTTAGATAGCATCACTGACTCAGTGGGCATGAATCTGAACAAACTCCAGGAGATAGTGAAGGACAGCAAAGCCTGATGTGCTGCAGTCCCATGGGGTCACAAAGACTTGGACATAGTGACTGAACAGCAACAACCTTAATAAAGATGAGGGAGGTGGCAGAACTTGGGTTAAAACACTGTAATTCTCAGGGATCAGCCCAGTCACCCGATGGGAGCATACTCAGGACTTCTCAGAAGCCATACCCAGTTACATCCCTGGTAAAAAGGCCTGCCACTATGGACCTGACTGCAAATCCAGCAACAGCTGTGAGACCTGGCTCCAACCCTGCTTGACCACAATTCTGGAGGTAGTCCCATTTGTCCAGGAACCCAGCAGGAAAAGATCTCCAAAAACCAATCTGTAAAGATAGGAAAAGTTGTCTGCTTTTTCAGATAAACAGACACTAATGCAAGACTACATGGTTCATAAAGAATTAGGCAAACACCACCACCAAAGGATACCAATAAACTCCAGTAACCAACCCTAGAGAATGGAGAGCCATGAACTGCTAACAAAGTATTGAAAATAATCATGAGCTATAAGAGCTCACAAGCTACAATGAGCTACAAGAGAACACAAACAACTAAACAAAGCCAGGAAAACAATACATGAACAAAATGAAAAGTTTAGAAAAATAGAGACTGTAAAAAAGACTGAAAAGAAATCCTGGAGCTGAATAATAACTAAACCAAAAATTCAATAGAGAGCTTCATCAATAGATTTGATTATGCAGAAGAAAGAATCAGCAAGCTCAAAGATAAGTAAATTGAAACAACCAATTAGAGGAAGAAAAAGAATAAAAAGGAGGGAAGAAAGCCTACATGATCTATGAGACAAAAGGATAAAAAACTAATATATGCATTATAGGAATCCCAGAAGGAACAGAGAATAAAGAAGTGGCAGAAAGCTTCTTTAAAGAAATAATGTCAAAAAACTTTCTGTATTTGCACAGGGCAATGAACATCCAGATTCATGATGACCAAAGAATCCCAAAGACTGGACATCAAGGTCTTCACTGAGACATATTATAATCAAATTCTCAAAAGTCAAAGACAAAGAAAATTTTGAAAGCAGCAAAAGAAAAACAACTCATCACATAAAAGGGGACTCCATAAGACTTAACAGTAGATTTTTCAGCAGAATTTTGGTTGCTTTCTTGAAAAGATAAAGTTGAGGATTCTTCAGTTTAGATGAAGACTCTAATAAGATAGTAAAGGAAAGAGGCTATCTTACAACTGATGATGCAGAAATAAAAAGACAGAAATAAGGGACTATCTATGGGCTATTGAATTGGATAATCTAAAAGAAATAGAAAATTTTAACAGGCCATTAATCAGTTTAGTTCAGTCACTCAGTCATGTCTAACTCTTGTTGACCCCATGGACTGCAGCATGCCAGACTTCCTGTCCATCACCAACTCCTGGAGCTTGCTGAAACTCATGTCCATTGAGGCAGTGATGCCATCCAACCATCTCATCCTCTGTCATCCCCTTCTCCTCCTGCCTTCAATCTTTTCCAGCATCAGGGTCTTTTCCAATGAATCAGTTCTTCAATTAGGTGGCCAAAATATTGGAGTTTCAGCTTCAATATCAGTCCTTCCAATGAATATTCAGTACTGATTTCCTTTATGATTGACTGGTTTGATCTCCTTGCAGTCAAGGGAGTCTCAAGAGTCTTCTCCAACACAACATTCAACAGTATCAATTCTTCAGCATTCAACCTTCTTTATGGTCCAACTCTCACATCCATACATGACTACTGGAAAAACCAAAGCTATGACTAAATGGACCTTGGTCAACAAAGTGATGTCTCTGTTTTTTAATATGCTGTCTAGGTTTGTCATGGCTTTTCTTCCAAGGAGGAAGTGTCTTTTAATTCCATGGCTGCAGTCATCATCTGAAGTGATTTTGGAGCCCAAGAAAACAAAAGTCTGTCACTGCTTCCATTGTTTCCCCATCTATTTGCCATGAAGTGATGGGACCAGATGCCATGATCTTCACTTTTTGAATGTTGAGTTTCATGCCAGCTTTTTCACTCTCCTCTTTCACCTTCATCAAGAGGCTCTTTAGTTCCTGTTCATTCTCTGACATAAGGGTGGTATCATCTGCATATCTGAGGTTACTGATATTTCTCCCGGCGAACTTGATTCCAGCTTGTGCTTCATCCAGACTGGCACTTCACATGATGTACTCTGAATATAGGTTAAATAAGCAGCATGACAATATACAGCTCTGTGCAGTAGCTTGAACATTCTTTGGCATTGCCTTTCTTGGGATTGGAATGAAAACTGACCTTTTCCCATCCTGTGGCTACTGCTAAGTTTTCCAAATTTGCTGGCATATTGAGTGCAGCACTTTCACAGCATCATCTTTAAGGATTTGAAATAGCTCAGCTGAAATTCCATCACCTCCACTAGCTTTGTTCATAGTGATGCTTCCTAAGACCCACTTGACTTTGCATTCCAGGATGTCTGGCTCTATGTGAGTGATCACACATTCTGACTACCTGGTTTATTAAGATCTTTTTTTTGTACAATTGTTCTGTGTATTCTTGCCACCTCTTCTTAATATCTTCTGCTTCTGTTAGGTCCATTTCTGTCCTTTATTGAGCCCATCTTTGCATGAAATGTTCCCTTGGTATCTCTAAGTCTCTTGAAGAGATCTGTAGTCTTTACTATTCTATCGTTTTCCTCTATTTCTTTGCATTGTTCACTTAGAAAGGCTTTTTTTTTTTTTTTTTAATCTCTCCTTGCTATTCTTTGGAACTCTCCATTCAGATGGATGTATCTCTCCTTTTCTCCTTTGCCTTTTGCTTCTCTTCTTTTCTCAGCTATATGTAAGGCCTCCTCAGACAACCATTTTATCTTTTTGTATTTCTTTTTCTTGAGGATTGTTTTGATCACCGCCTCCTATACAATGTTACTAACCTCTGTCCATAGTTCTTCAAGCACTTTATCAGATCTAATCCCTTGAATCTATTTGTCCTTTCCACTGTATAATCATAAAGGATTTGATTTAAGTCATAGCTGAATGGTCTAGTGGTTTTCTCAACTTTCTTCAATTTAAGCCTGAATTTCACAATAAGGAGTTCAAAATGAAGTACGTTTTGAAGAACAAAATGAAGTAGGGCAAAGGCTAACAGAGTTTTATCAAGAGAATGCACTGATCATAGCAAAAACCCTCTTCCAATAACTTAAGAGAATACTCTATGCTTGGACATCACCACATGGTCAATACTGAAATCAGACTGATTATATTCTTTGCAGCCAAAGATGAGAGGCTCTATATAGTCAGCAAAAACAAGACCAGGATCTAACTATGGCTCAGATCATGAACTCCTTATTGCAAAATTTAGACCATTAATGAGTAACGAGATTGAATCAGCAGTCAAAAACCTCCCAACATAGAAAAGTCTAAGACTGGTGAATTCTACCAAAGATTTAAAGAAGAGTCAACATCAACTTTTCTCAAACTCTTCCAAAAAAAAAAAGAAAAAGAGAGACCATTTCCAAACTCATTTTATAAAGCTGGGATTACCCTCATACCAAAGCCGAACAGGGACACTACAGGAAAAGAAAATTACAAGACAATATCCCTGAAGAACATAGATAGAAAAATACCCAATAAAATACTAGTAAACCAAATTCAGTAGCACATTAACATAATCATGTGGGATTTATTCCTGGGATGCAGGGCTGGTTCACCATCTTCAAATCAGTAAATGTGATACACCGAATTAATAGCTTAAAGTTTAAAAGTCATATGATCATCTCAGTAGGTGCAGAAAAAACTTTTTCAAAATTCAACATTCTTTCATAATAAAAAAAAAAAAAACTCTCCAAACCTTAGGTATAGAAGGAATGTATCTCAGCATAATAAAAGTCATGACTTCCCTGGTGTTGCAGTGGATAAAAATCCACCTGCCAATTCAGGGGACAAGGGTTTGCTCCCTGGTCCAGGAAGATCACACATGTGGAGAAGCAGCTAAGCCTATGTGCCACAATTACTGAGCCTGTGCACTGCATCTGCTGAGCTTGTTGCTGCAATTACTAAAGCCTGTGTGCCCAGAGCCTGTGCTCTATAGCAAGAGATGTCACTGCAATGAGAAGCCCATACACCCCAATGAAGAGAGCCCCCACTTGCTGCAACTAGAGAAAGCCTGTGCACAGCAACAAAGACACAGTGTAGCCATGAATAAAGAAAGAAAGGAAAAATAAAGGTCATTGAGACAAGACTACAGCTAACTCAACACTGAAAAGCTGAAAGTTTTATCTGTAAAATCAGGAGCAAGATAAGAATGCCCACACTTGCCACTTCTACTAAATATAGTACTAGAAGTCTTAGCCAGAGCAGTTAGGTAAGAAAAAGAAATGAAGCATCCAAATTGGAAAGGAAGGAAAATTGTCTGTTTGCAGATGATATAATTCTATATATATAAACCTTAAAGACTCTACTAATAAACTGTTAGAACTAATAAATGAGTTCAGTAAAGCTGCTGAATACATAATCAATGTACAAAAATCAGTTATGTTTCTATATACTAAAAACAAATTATCCCCCAAATAAATTAAAAATCCCATTTAAAACAGCATCAGAAATAGTAGAACACTTAGACATATATTTCCTCCTCCATCCATAGGATTTTCCAGGCAAGAGTACTGGAGTGGGTTGCTATTTCCTTCTCCAGGGGGTCTTCCCAACCCAGGGATCGAACCCAGGTCTCCCACATTGTAGGCAGACTCTTTTACCATCTGAGCCACCAGGGAAGTCTAGAAATATATTAATAATATATTAATATTTAACTGAGGAAGTGAAAGATCTGTATACTGAAAACTACCAAAGATTGACGAAAGAGGTTGAAAAAGACACAAATATATGGAAAGATATTCTGTGCTCATGGAATGGAAAAATTAATATTGTTAAAATGTTCATACTACCTAAATCAATCTATAGTTTCAATGCAATCCATGTCAAAATTCCAATGGCGTTTTTCATAGAGATAGAAAAAACAATTCTAAAATTTATATGGAACCACAAAAGACTCTGAATAGCCAAAGAAATCTTGAGCAAGAAGAACAAAGCTGGAGTCATCACACTTCCTGATTTCAAGCTATATTACAAAGCTATAGTAAGCAAAACAGTATCATATCGACTTAAGAATAGATACATAGATGTTTGGAAGAAAATAGAGAGCCCAGAAATGTTGGTGTTGTTTAGTTGCTGAGTCATCTTAGTATCTCCTGTGCCCAGTGGATTCTTTACCACTGGGCACATGGGAAACCCAACCCAGAAATAAACCCATGGATATATAGTCCACTGATTTTTGACACCACCCTATGGCAGAAAGTGAAGAGGAACTAAAAAGCCTCTTGATGAAAGTGAAAGTAGAGAGTGAAAAAGTTGGCTTAAAGCTCAACATTCAGAAAACGAAGATCATGGCATCCGGTCCCATCACTTCATGGGAAATAGATGGGGAAACAGTGTCAGACTTTATTTTTTGGGGCTCCAAAATCACTGCAGATGGTGACTGCAGCCATGAAATTAAAAGATGCTTACTCATTGGAAGGAAAGTTATGACCAACCTAGGTAGCATATTCAAAAGCAGAGACATTACTTTGCCAACAAAGGTTCGTCTAATCAAGGCTATGGTTTTTCCTGTGCTCATGTATGGATGTGAGAGTTGGACTGTGAAGAAGGCTGAGCGCCAAAGAATTGATGCTTTTGAACTGTGGTGTTGGAGAAGACTCTTGAGAGTCCCTTGGACTGCAAGGAGATCCAACCAGTCCATTCTGAAGGAGATCAGCCCTGGGATTTCTTTGGAAGGAATGATGCTGAAGCTGAAACTCCAGTACTTTGGCCACCTCATGCGAAGAGTTGACTCATTGGAAAAGACTCTGCTGCTGGGAGGGATTGGGGGCAGGAGGAGAAGGGGACGACAGAGGATGAGATGGCTGGATGGCATCACTGACTCAATGGATGGGAGTCTAAGTGAACTCCGGGAGTTGGTGATGGACAGGGAGGCCTGGTGTGCTGCGATTCATGGGGTCGCAAAAAGTCAGACACAACTGACCGACTGAACTGAACTGAACTGAACTGATTTTTTACAAAGGTGCCAAGAATATAGAGGGAAGATAATCCCTTCAGTAAATAGTTCAGGGAAAACTGGACAGCCATATGCAAAATATTGAAATTGAACCCTCATCTTAACACCATACACAAAAATCAACTCAAAATAGACTGAAGATTTAAATATAAGACTTGATGTAAAACTACTAGAAGAAGAAATAGAGGAAAAGCTATTTGACATTGGTATGGATGAGGAGTTCTTGGCTATGATCCCAAAGCACAGGTTACAGAAGCAAAAACAGGTAAGAGAGATTGTTTTGCCAACAAAGGTCCGTCTAGTAAAGGCTATGATTTTTCCAGTAGTCGTGTATGGATGTGAGCGTTGGACTATAAAGAAAGCTAAGTGCCGAAGAATTGATGCTTCTGAACCATGGTGTTGGAGAAGACTCTTGAGAGTCCCTTGGACTGCAAAGAGATCCAACCAGTCTATCCTAAAGGAAATCAGTCCTGAATATTCATTGGAAGGAGTGATACTGAAGCTCCAATTCTTTAGCCACCTGATGCGAAGAGCTGACTCATTTGAAAAGACCTGATGCTGGGAAAGATTGAAGGCAGGAGGAGAAGGGGGTGACAGAGGATGAGATGGTTGGATGGCATCACTGACTCAATGGACATGAGTTTGAATAAACTGCAGATGTTGGTGATGGACAGGGAAGCCTGCCATGCTGCAACCCATGGGGTCGCAAAGAGTCAGACATGACTGAACGACTGAACTGAACTGAACTGATAAAGCTTCTGCACAGCAAGTGAAAGTCGTTCAGTCGTGTCTGACTCTTTGTGACCCCATGGACTGTAGCCTACCAGGCTCCTCCCTCCATGGGATTCTCCAGGCAAGAGTACTGGAGTGGGTTGCCATTTCCTTCTCCAGGGGATCTTCCTGATCCAGGGATTGAACCCGGGTCTCTTACACTCCAGGCAGACACTTTAACCTCTAAGCCACCAGGGAAGCCAAAGGAGACAATAGAGTGAAAAGAAATCTATGAAGTGGGGGTAAATATTTGCAAACCATACATCTGATATGAACTTGATATCCAATATATATATATAGGAAACTCAAAATCCTCAATATCCAAAGACCAAATAACCTGATTTTAAAATGGACAAAGGATCTGAACAGATCTGAACAGATATTTCTTAAAAGAAGATACACTAATGGCTGATAAATATATCAAACAATGCTTAACATCACTAATCACCAGGGAAATTCAGATAAAAACCACAATGAAATGTCCACTCACACCTGTTAGGATGGCTTTTATTAGAAAAGCCTGAGAGAGTAGACACAAAAAATAAGTATGAAGGGGATATGAGGTGATGTAAATGTTAATTTGCATTGTGGTAATCATTTGACAATATATATGTAAATCAAGGCTATGGTTTTTCCTGTGGTCATGTATGGATGTGAGAGTTAGACTGTGAAGAAGGCTGAGCGCCAAAGAATTGATGCTTTTGAACTGTGGTGTTGGAGAAGACTCTTGAGAGTCCCTTGGACTGCAAGGAGATCCAACCAGTCCATTCTGAAGGAGATCAGCCCTGGGATTTCTTTGGAAGAAATGATGCTAAAGCTGAAACTCCAGTACTTTGGCCACCTCATTCGAAGAGTTGACTCATTGGAAAAGACTCTGATGCTGGGAAGGATTGGGGGCAGGAGGAGAAGGGGACGACAGAGGATGAGATGGCTGGATGGCATCACCGACTCGATGGACGTGAGTCTGAGTGAACTCCGGGAGTTGGTGATGGACAGGGAGACCTGGCGTGCTGCGATTCATGGGGTCGCAAAGAGTCAGACACGACAGAGTGACTGATCTGATCTGATGTAAATCAAAACAGCACATGTAAACCTCAAATAAATATAATTTTCATGTCTCAGTTATACTTCAATAAAGCTGTTAAAGATTAGGTCTATAATTTGTACTCTAGAGCCCCTGCTTCTTACTACTCTGTTCCCTATATTGTTTTGGATTTTTTCTGCTGCTGGTGAAGTGAGGGGACCAGCGCTACACAGCCATAAGCTTTATTTCCTCCCTGGTTAGAATGCACTGGTGGGTAAGGAAGAAAGGAGAAACTTGGGGGAGGCAGAGAATGGAGAGCCAAGATTCAGGGAGAGCCCCTTTAGGGAAGTATTGAGATCAGGCTGGCTCCTACATTGGGTTCCCCCATCACTGTGAGTCTCAGTTGCCAGCATGAGGAGGGCCTTTGGTAAGCCACTGCTGGGATTTCAGGTCCTGCTAGCGCCACGTTTTTCTTCAAGTCATTGTGAATCATTCTCTGGTAATGGGAACACAGCAGGGTGAATGCTGTCTGGAATTCTTCATTCCTGAGTTGAGAAAACCCTATTCTCTGCACTTATGCAAGCGTAACTTGTTTTGAGGGAAGGAACACAGCTCATAGCCAGCCTAGGCCTGTTCTGGGATTCTCTGAAGGGCCGGATGCCCTGTTGCCCCACTGTTCCCGTTCCATGCACTCCTGATATCCCACTGCTCCCATACTGCCAAGAACATGCCCTTGCTTCATCTTCACTTTTTAACAAATTGTCTTTCTCCGCTATGATGTTTAGAGACCTTGTGTGGCACTAGCTCACTTGGCTTATCAGAGTAAGAGCTGCTGAAAGAGCTGGGTACTTAATTTTTTAAAACAATTTTATTGAAGTATAGTTGATTTACAATGTTAATTTCTGCTATACAGCAAAGTGACTCAGCTATACATGTACATACATTTTTCATATTTTTTCAGGTATGGTTTATCGCAGAATACTGATATAGTTCCTGTGCTGTATACTAGGACCTTGCTTATTCATCCCATATGTAATAGTTTGTATCTACTAATCCCAAACTCCCAGTCCAGGCCTTCCCCCCGGCAACCACAAGTCTGTGCTCTCGGCATATAGGTCTGTTTCTGTTTTGTAGGTAAGTTCATTTGTACCACATTTTAGATTCCACATATAAGTGATATCATATTGTATTTATCTTTCTTTTTCTGGCTTACTTCCCTTAGGATGATAATCTCTAATAGCATTCATGTTGCTGCAAATGGCATTGCTGCTTTTTTTAAATTTCAGCTGAATAATATTGCCAAATATTATAAATGTGTACTACAATAATATATATGTGTACTACATCTTTTCCATCCATTCATCTCTCAATGGACATTTAGGTATTTTCATGTCTTGGCTATTGTGAATAGTACTGCTATGAACATAAGGATGTATGTATCTTTTTTAGGCAATGGCAACCCGCTCCGGTATTCTTGCCTGGGCAATTCCACTGAGGAGTCTGCCCAGCTACAGTCCGTGGGGTTGCAAAGAGTCAGACATGACTTAGTGACTAAACAGCAGCAGCTGCAGCATGGATATACGTCCAAGAGCTGCGTGCTCTTGACCCCCTGCCTTCTTCCCTACCTTTTTCATTTTGGTTCTCATTCCAGAATGATCCTGAGAGCTCTACGAGCTTTGGTATTCATCTCTCCCCAGCTGACTCCCAGAGTGAGTTCCAGCACTAGCAAGAGATAATCTCTCTGCTTCCTTTCAGTATTCTTTGTTTAGAGCACACACTTTTCTAGCTGTGTTCGGTCTTATTGTGGGCATTATTGAATTCATTCACTCAACATTAGATAAATATATATGTGTTTCTAATATAGGTCAAGAACAGTTATAGAGATTTGGGACTATGGTAGTGAACAAAAGTAGAAAAGGCAGAAAGTATTAGTGAGAGTAAAACATTAAAAATAGTGGTCACATTTCACCAAAAAGTGGCATTTGAGTAAAGTCCTTTAGGAAGATAGGGAGCAATCCAGGTGAATAGGTGGGAAAGAGTATTCCATGTAAAAGAAAAAGGTCCTGGGTCTGGTTGTCTGACCTAAGCAGGCATACTGGCATATTAGAATAGTTGAAGCGGGTTGGAACTGCAATAGAAAGCCTGTGGTTTGGGTTTAGAAACATTCTGTGGGGAGGAGTGGAGCCTGGTGCCCCTCACCAGGGATAGCCCTCGGAAGAAGCTTCAGGTGGCTCAGTAAAGACTGGCATCCAGGCAAGGAGGACGCATGTGGGCGGCAATCTCGATGAGACACTGGTGATGGTTGAAGACTGTGTCCAAGGCATGACAATTTGCCTACTGTCTCTCAGCTTTAAATCCATTCTTCTATGTTCTGCTTTGTGATGTTGGAATTGAGTATCTGCAAACTATAGTCAGAGATTCTTTTATCAACAGACTTCCTTTTTGATTCTGCCAATAAGAGGCCAGAGATTAGGATTGAAAGCCTAGAGGAGGAGAGAAGAGAGTCATTTCCTGTTTCTTGGTATCAGTATTTTTACTCCAGTGGACACGACTGAGCAGCTTCACTTTCACTTTGATGCATGGGAGAAGGAAATGGTAACCTACTCCAGTGTTCTTGCCTTGAGAATCCCAGGGACGGGGGAGCCTGGTGGGCTGCTGTCTATGGGGTCGCACAGAGTCGGACACGACTGAAGCGACTTAGCAGCAGCAGTAGCGGCCCTTAGCTCCAGCAGTGGCACTTCATGCCTCCAGGGCAGTTTGTTCCAGCTTCCAGCTTCTTTCTACACTCCCAGAGCCAGCCTCAACATGTCGTATCAACAGTACCATTAGAAACTGTATTATGAACAATCTTAGAGATATGAGCTATATAGTTAAATGGCTCTGCCTCCTAAGTTCTCATAGCCCAAGCCCTTCTTTTATTCTCCCAGAGTTAGGGTGATAGCTGACTTTTGCAGTTATTATTTCTGATTGGTCTGCCCTCCAGCACCTTTGTGGCAAATTCCTCATATAAGACCCTTCTGTTAAAATGCCTAGTATGGTGTCTTCTTTCCCAACAGGATCCTGACTGATACAGCAGTAGAGCTTGGCGCACAGAACTCAAGAGGGAGTTGTTACTCAGGAATCCAGGCACATAAGCAGTTGATCAACAAGTACTGAAAAAGTTACTGGGAATCCCCAGGGGAGACTTTGAGTGGGTTTTCTTGTCTGTTATAATTGGAATAAGGATACCCACCTTCTATTCTTGTTGAAATGCTAATTTCCCAGAAGAGATGCCCATGCAGAGACCTAAGTGATTTCAAGCCACGTAAGCCCACCTGATGCAGTTTGAATGACACATAGGGATGCATTATAAAGATACAGAGTATAATATGGGAACAGAAAACGCCTACTAACCTTGGCAAGAGCTTGGGTCTGGAAACTAGAAAACCATCAGGACTCTCCATTGCCTTTGCATTTTTTGAACATTGAATTCATTCTTTTCTTCCTGTAGATGAGCTTTCTCTGGTTCCATGGTACATGTGATGTAGAGATTATTACCACCTAAGGTTTCAGAGTCAAGATTTCCTCTTTCTAAGAAACTAGTCCAGTCTAAAGTTGCAATCCCTTGATCCATTTTCAAATTTTATGAAATAATCTCTTGTATTTTATGAAACATAATTAAAAAATAGCTTGAATTAGCTGTCCATTCCTGATCCCTTCAATTACGGCCAAGGAAGAGGAGGTTATTTAATACAAGCATGGATTTTGGTAGTCCACCCTTGTAGGAGAGAGGGCAGTCCTGAGGTCACTGTGGATTGAGCAGACCTATAAATATTTACTATTCTGGCCTCAGGAATGTTGATAAAACTTGAAATCAGGGCCATAAGCAGATGTAGGTGCTTAATCAGAGACAGACCAGCCATGACTCCACAGATCCTCCTATTTCAGGCTCCGAGTGATTCTAACAAGGTGCAGGGAAAGAGGGGTGAGACTGAGTCTGCAGGTGAGGGTCCTCTATAGGAAGCGGAAGGGAGGCAGACTCAGTATCCATCTCTCCATTCACCTCTGCCAGATCTCTCTCAAGTGTATTTAGATTTCTCATGAAAAACAAACAAACAAACGAACTCTACCTCTTACCTTCATCCTATTGAAGAAACTGGGGCTCCCCATGGGCAAAGCAGAGAACAAGAGATTGCAGGGCTTCATCTGTGTCCACAGAGACTGTTGACATCCCATGAGGTGATCTTCTCCAGACTCTATTCCCATCTGGCCACTCCCCCGGCCCTCACTTGGACTACAGAGGCTTTACCTATTTTTTCCTGTTTATTTTGTTGGCCTTGTATCTTTTAACCTGGAGAAGGCAATGGCAACCCACTCCAGTATGCTTGCCTAGAAAATACCATGTACAGAGCAGCCTAGTGGCCTACATCTCAGAGTTGGACATGACTGAGCAGCAGAGACACCTTTTAAACATTAAAAGTATTTTGTGCAATTGCATGATGTTTTGGAAAGGGTCATGGATAGGGACTCACATGTGAGTTCTATGCTGTGCTTTCCTCTCCTGTTTTGGGTGACTTCGGTCATCACTTAACTGTTCTGGGACTCAGCTGTAAAACAAGGGGGCTAGGCTGGTTGACATTTGAGGTTCCTTCCAGTTTATGCTGAAGTAAGTTCGGGATAGAAGAACTTGCTCTTGTTTTGTGTCATGCGGGTCTTGCAACTGAAGCTTGTCTTGCTCATTGTGAGAGCTCTGGCAAAAGGCCACAGGAGAATTCTGATGCAGCCTGGCTTGGTATAAATGGTTCCTCTCTGGGACACGAAGGGCCCTGGAAAACATGGATTCCATCCATAAGTCTAACATTTGAGCATTCCCAGAAGCACACAAGGATTACATAGAATCAGAATCTGGTCTTTATCTTGAAAGGCGATTTGAGTGCTGCTGGACATTCCAAACTGGAATTGTACTTGGAAAAATAACATTGGCACTATAAATTCCTTTCTGCTTTGAAATGTGCTGTGCGTTAGAAACAGAGAGGTGATGTTTACAGCGTAACTCAGGGCACTGGGTGCAGTTATGCATTGAGAGATGAATGACGGAGCGTTAAGCAAACAGAGTCTCTAAAGTGAGATGTTTTAGAAGATAAAATTATATTCAATAATTATGCAGGACCTCTCCCCCCAGGAACTCAGAGATATTAACCTCTCAGGCTTCTGAATGTTCTCCAGAGAGACACAAGGAAAAGAGGATGAATCCCTAAAAGCGAGACTCAAATAACTAAAAGTCCTTTGATTTTCCAAGGACTTCTTGGATCCCTAACAGGACAGTCAGTGGGGATTATGGTGTTTCTCTTCCAGACGCCGGAAAAAACCCAGTCCGGATGCGAGGCAGCTGAGGGTCTTCAAATTTCATAAGGAGGGTTATCATTATGTATAAAATGATTGCTCCAAACTGGGCCTGAACATGGAAAAATGATACGGCTGCTCAAACTCCACTCTGCTCTGAAAGATGTGTATGTGTGTCTAAGGAGCTGGGAGACAGTTTAACTAGCTGAGGGTTGTTTTTGCAGAGTGCAAACGAGGAGGTAAACTGGTAGGGGAGATTCGGGATAGATAAAAAGCAGAACTTTTGACACTGAGTGTTGATAAACACTCCGGCTGTTGAAAGATCCTGTTCTCTTGAAGACATTTAAAAGTAGGTTACTTTCTTATCTGACAAGGACAGTTTAGATTTCCAGACTTAAGCCCAGAGAAGGGTTACATTCCTAGGGTGAGACTATGAAATGCATTGTTTAAAAAACTCCTTTTGCAGCCCTCACTCTCCTTAGGGAATCTAAGCTGAGTTACACTTCTGAGTTCTCTGTACCTATTTTTCACCCTCTCATCTCAGAATTTCTGCTGAAGTGAAGATTTGTTATAATGGGAGAAAAGAAAATCAGACAGGAAATCAGGTAACCTAGTTCACGAGAACTGGGTGTAAAGCAAGAGGCTAGAGGTTCTCAGGTGTGTTCTTGATACCAAATGGGCAGAAAAAGCACTTGAGGATGGGAAGAAATGGATTCCAACTCAGATTCTGCCACTTACGAGCAACAACTTCAAGAAAGTTACTACTTCCCTGAGCTTCATTTTCCTTATGTGTCAGAGGAGGATATTAATATCTGCACTGAGTACATACTGGGGCTGTCTGAAGATCAGATGAAGTCATGTCTGTGAAAGCACTCCTTTACTCTGTGAAATATTATATGTAGCATTGTTAAAAACACAAGCGAATAAGAACCTTATTTTGGCCATTAACCTCAACTTCCTCTTTATGTGACTTTTCAGCTTGTCCATGGGAGAGTCACAGACAGAATGATTCTAATGTTTTAAATGTTCTCATTTGTTTTTCTGGTGGAAGTGCTGAGACGCCATGACACAAAGGTGAGCTTCACAGGGGAAAGGACGGAAAGGAAAATACGTAGTTGATTCTCCAAATGGACAACCAGCTTTCAATCCCTGAGTGACTAAGAACTGACTCTTTCCCCACCCTCTCTACATCTTTCCTGTTCACCCATAAACACACACACTTTACTATCAACAAAGCACATACGTACATACATACATACGTGTAATCTAGCTCACCAGTTATGACTGTAGGCAAGTTAGATGTTTTGTGCATTAATTTTCACATATGAATGTTGGAGAAATACTAGTACCTAATCCCATAAAGTTCTGTTGAGAAATGAAATAATAAGTGTAAATTCTTAGAAGAATGCTTGGTGTACAGTCAGTACTCAGTCAATTATTCTTTCCTGCTCTCATTTTATTCTCACAACTCTGAGAGCTGTATATTCATATCATCCCTCATTTTATAGATGGGAAAGTTAATGACTTGTTCAAGGTGACTCTGTTCATGGAGGTTTGGGCTTGGCTTATTTTCCACTAAAGTCTATTAGAGGAGAGCAGCTTTGGGTAACATGTAGTGTTAAGACCCAGCCCATAGAGGGAAAACAAATCTCTCAGGGTTAGGATTATCCTTGAGACATTGAAATCTCCCATAAAAATAATATTCATGCTTTTGTGATAATCTCAAAAATTATACCTGAAACCTTTAAATTGCTCATAAAGATAGTATTCACAATTCCATAGGATAACTCTTAAGCACACAAAGATTCTTGAATCATGAGCTTAACTCAGGAAGAAGCCAAATGAAAGTCTAGGCAGCCAACTGGACACCAAGACCACTCTGCTGAAGAAAACCAGAGTATTTCTACTGCCTACAAGATTTCCTCTGTGTTGATTTTTTTAATTAAGACTTTATGACATATATATCAATGGATTTATATATTATGGACAGATTAACTAATAAAAAGACATCTTATTTTAAGGATTAGGTTCTAAAACTGGTACTTCAGTTAAATGTGTATACAATAAGACTTCATTCTATACATTGTTCTCTTTTTTGGTGAGGTACAATTTCTTTAAAATCCAGGGGTTATCAGGCTTTGTTAATTATTGATGTAGCAGAAACTTTTGGCTTGTCCTTTTTGAATTTATTTTCTACTTGAAGTATAGTTGATTTATAATGTCTTACTCTCTGCTGTACAGGAAAACTGGCTCAGTTATACACACATATATATTCTTTTTTATACTCTTCTCCATTATAGTTTATCCCAGGATATTGCGTCTAATTCCTTCTTATATAGTAGGATCTTGTTGTTTACCCATTCCGTATATACCAGTTTGCATCTGTTAACCCCAAACTCCTAGTCCTCCCCTCACCCCTCCCCCTCCCCTTGGCAATCACAAGTCTGCTCTCTGTCTGTTTCTGTTTCATAGGTTCATTCGTGCCATGTTTCAGATTCCACATATGAGTGACATCATATGGTGTTTGTCTTTCTCTTTCTGACTAATTTCACTTGCTATGATAATCTGCAGTTGCATCCATGTTGCTGCAAATGGTATTATTTCATTCTTTTTTTGTGTGTGTGGCTGAGTTGTACTCCATTGTTTATATGTACCACATCTTTATCCATTCATCCAAAATGGATATTTTGGTTGTTTCCATGTCTTGGCTATTGTGAATAGGTCTGCCATGAGCATAGGGGTGCATGTATCTTTTTGGATTAGCTTTGTCCAGATATCTTGTCTTGTCTTTCAATGTATGACACCTCTTTTCCGAGAACTGACCCACCAGTGAGTGTGATGGAGTGATATTCATATTACATGACTCATTGCCCTCCACAGTTTAGAGATAGAGGATGAATACTTGAAACACACCTGATCAGTCAAATTCTTCATCTCAGGATTCCAGAACTGGGCTTCAGAAAATTAGTCACTCTTTGTCATTTGCTTGAAGTGAGGAGATATATGTATTTGAGAATTAAGACCTCATTTTAGGGTAAGCATTTTTAATAATGTGTGAAAAGAAGTAGAAAAGTCTGGTCTGCTGAAAAAGAATAGGTTAAAGCAAGATGTGTAAGAGAGAGGTGGAAAATGAATGGATAAATGAGAGAGAGAGATGGGGAGAGAGGGAGAGGACAGAGGGAGAATAAAGAAGAAGGAGAAAGAGAAGAAAATAAAGAAAAAAAGAAAAAGAGAGAAGAAAATTAATTAGGAATTAATTCAGTTCAGTTCAGTCACTCAGTCGTGTCTGACTCTTTGTGACCCCATGAACTGCAACACGCCAGGCCTCCCTGTCCATCACCAACTCCAGGAGTTCACTTAGAATCACGTCCATCGAGTCAGTGATGCCATCCAGCCATCTCATCCTCTGTCGTCCTCTTCTCCTCCTGCCCCCAATCCCTCCCAGCATCAGAGTCTTTTCCAATGAGTCAACTCTTCGCATGAGGTGGCCAAAGTACTGGGGTTTCAGCTTTAACCTCATTCCTTCCAAAGAAATCCCAGGGCTGATCTCCTTTAGAATGGACTGGTTGGATCTCCTTGCAGTCCAAGGGACTCTCAAGAGTCTTCCCCAACACCACAGTTCAAAAGCATCAATTCCTCGGTGCTCAGCCTTCTTCACAGTCCAACTCTCACATCCATACATGACCACAGGAAAAACCATAGCCTTGACTAGACGGACCTTTGTTGGCAAAGTAAAGTCTCTGCTTTTCAATACGCTATCTAGGTTGGTCATAACTTTCCTTCCAAGGAATAAGCGTCTTTTAATTTCATGGCTGCAGTCACCATCTGCAGTGATTTTGGAGCCCAAGTGATGGGACCGGATGCCATGATCTTCGTTTTCTGAATGTTGAGCTTTAAGCCAACTTTTTCACTCTCCTCTTTGACCTTCATTAAGAGGCATTTTAGTTCCTCTTCATTTTCTGCCATAAGGGTGGTGTCTTCTGCATATCTGAGGTTATTAATATTTCTCCCGGCAATCTTGATTCCAGCTTGTGCTTCTTCCAGCCCTGCATTTCTCATGATGTATTCTGCATATAAGTTGAATAAGCAGGATGACAATATACAGCCTTGACTTACTCCTTTTCCTATTTGGAACCAGTCTGTTATTCCGTGTCCAGTTCTAACTGTTGCTTCCTGACCTGCATACAGATTTCTCAAGAGGCAGGTCAGGTGGTCTGGTATTCCCATCTCTTTCAGAATTTTCCACAGTTTATTGTGATCCACACAGTCAAAGGCTCTGGCATAGTCAATAAAGCAGAAATAGATGTTTTTCTGGAACTCTCTTGCCTTTTCGATGATCCAGTGGATGTTGGCAATTTGGTCTCTGGTTCCTCTGCCTTTTCTAAAACCAGCTTGAACATCTGGAAGTTAATGGTTCACGTATTGCTGAAGCCTGACTTGGAGAATTTTGAGCATTACTTTACTAGCATGTGAGATGAGTGCAATTGTGTGGTAGTTTGAGCATTCTTTCATTGCCTTTCTTTGGGATTGGAATGAAAATGGACCTTTTTCAGTCCTGTGGCCACTGCTAAGTTTTCCAAATTTGCTGGCATATTGAGTGCAGCACTTTCACAGCATCATCTTTCAGGATTTGGAATAGCTCAACTGGAATTCCATCACCTCCACTAGCTTTGTTCGTAGTGGTGCTTGCTAAGGCCCACTTGACTTCACATTCCAGGATGTCTGGCTCTAGGTCAGTGATCACACCATCGTGATTATCTGGGTCATGAAGATCTTTTTTGTACAGTTCTTCTGTGTATTCTTGCCACCTCTTCTTAATATCTTCTGCTTCTGTTAGGTCCATACCATTTCTGTCCTTTATTGAGCCCATTTTTGCATGAAATGTTCCCTTGGTATCTCTGATTTTCTTGAAGAGATCTCTAGTCTGTCCCATTTTGTTGTTTTCCTCTATTTCTTTGCATTGATCGCTGAGGAAGGCTTTCTTATCTCTCCTTGCTATTCTTTGGAACTCTGCATTCAGATGCTTGTATCTTTGCTTTTCTCCTTTGCTTTCCTCTTCTCTTCTTTTCACAGCTATTTGTAAGGCCTCCCCAGACAGCCATTTTGCTTTTTTGCATTTCTTTTCCATGCGGATGGTCTTGATCCCTGTCTCCTGTACAATGTCAAGAACCTCAATCCATAATTCATCAGGCACTCTATCTATCTATCAAATCTAGTCCCTTAAATCTATTTCTCACTTCCACTGTATAATCCTAAGGGATTTGATTTAGGTCATACCTGAATGGTCTAGTGGTTTTCCCTACTTTCTTCAATTTAAGTCTGAATTTGGCAATAAGGAGTTCATGATCTGAGTCACAGTCAGCTCCTGGTCTTATTTTTGTTGACTGTATAGAGCTTCTCCATCTTTGGCTGCAAAGAATATAATCAATCTGATTTCGGTGTTGACCATCTGGTGATGTCCATGTATAGAGTCTTCTCTTGTGTTGTTGGAAGAGGGTGTTTGCTATGACCAGTGCATTCTCTTGGCAAAACTCTATTAGTCTTTGTCCTGCTTCATTCCGTATTCCAAGGCCAAATTTGCCTGTTACTCCAGGTGTAAGTGGCTAATTTCTGGTTTTAATTCCTTGTGAATCTTAGATGTACCAGGGTTTCCTTGGTGTCTCAGACGGTAAAGAAACTGCCTGCAATGCTGAAGACCAGGGTTCGATCCCTGGGCTGGGAAGATCCCCTGGAGGAGGGCATGGCAGCCCACTGCAGTATTTTGCCTGCAGAATCCCCATGGACAGAGGAGCCTGGAGGCTGCAGTTGGTGGCGTTGAAAGAGTTGGATGCACTGAGCAACTAAGCACAGCACAGAAGCTTAAATGTACCAATTGGGTCTGGTTTCTGTGAATACCTATATAGCCTGTTAAGATATTAAGATGTATGTGCATGTATTTCTTAAACTGAGTTACATTCCTTTTATTTCCAGCTTTTATTTTACTTCCTAAGGCACCACAAATGTCTCCAGCCCTTGAGAATTTGGAGACAGAAATACTATAGTTATTTCAACTCTTTAACACTGGTATTTACTTGGAGCTGGGTTTATTGACTAGAAAAGATATTAAAAAAATCATCTTGCATATTTCCTTACTTTTAATTAATCCTGCATCTTGGCCATTCCGGATAGATCTGTCTTATTTTTCGTAAAGTTCCGGTAATGGAATTCTATATGTTTGTCAGTAATTCATTTTTAGTGTGAAACAGTCCTCATAACTAGGATGGATTACCTCCCATGGAACATAAATAATTCTGGTTGCAATGACTCATGTTTCCCAAACCATTCCAGGAGGCAAAATCTGTTCACAAAAGAGTAACAAAATGATATTTCTCCACATCTGTTCCCACAATTTTAGGAATTCCAGCCTTACTCAAAACTCTGTCAAATAGTTATGAGAATCTCCAGGAAATATTTTTCTGTGTATTCTGAGAATTACGCTTTCAGCTTTAAAATGGCCTTTGCCATTTTCTTTCTTCTCAGCTGCAGCTTTGTGTAGCAGCCTGTGTGTATTTTAGCTGCTCAGTCCTGTCTGACCCTTTGCAACCCCATGCCTGCTAGGCTCCTCTGTCCATGGAATTCTCCAGGCAAGAATACTGCAGTGGGTTGCTATTTCCTTCTCTGGAGGATCTTTCTGATCCAGGGACTGAACCCGGGTTTCCTGCTTTGCAGGTGGATTCTTTATCACTGAGCCATCAGCGGCTGTTGTCAAGTCTGAAGGAGCATACCCCTCTCCTCCAACCAGAGCTGTCTTCCAAAGTGGAGAGTCAAATCTGATGATACCTCCTAATGCTTTCAGTATCCCTCAGATATTTTAGTAAAATACGGCTTTCAGCTTTTCTTTGCTCTATTTTTGGTAGCATCTCCTTAGAATTCAAGATGAGACTCTCAGATTTGTCTAAGAGTAACCTGAGTGAATTGGAGAAGGAAATGGCAACCCACTCCAGTGTTCTTGCCTGGAGAATCCCAGGGACGGGGAAGCCTGGTGGGCTGCCGTCTATGGGGTCGCACAGAGTTGGACACGACTGAAGCGACTTAGCAGCAGTAGCAGCAGCAACCTGAGTGAATGGCAAGCCACTCCAGTGTTCTTGCCTGGAGAATCCCAGGGACGGGGGTGCCTGGTGGGCTGCCATCTATGGGGTTGCACAGAGTTGGACACGACTAAAGTGACTTAGCAGCAGCAGCAGCAGCAGCAACCTGAGTGATGGGGCTCCCTTTGTAGCTCAGCAGTAAAGAATCTGCCTGTAATGCAGGAGATGCAGGATATGCGGGTTCAATCCCTGGGTCAGGAAGGTCCCCTAGAGGAGGGTGTGGCAACCCACTCCAGTATTCTTGCCTGAAAAGTCCCATGGACAGAGAAGCCTGGTGAGCTACAGCCTGTGGGGTCACAAAGAGTCAGACATGACTGAAGTGACTGAGCATACACACACAACCTGAGTGATATACTTGGTAATTTTCTAGAGCTTTTCCTTATCTTTGACACAGCTTGGTTGTACTTGGGGCTGTCTTTTGTCCCTTGTTTCTCTCTTCACTCAGAGAGTTTTTCCCTATAGTCTCCTTGGTCTGTGTACCAATAGATTCTTTTAAAAAAATGTTTATTTTTGGTTGCACTGGGTTTTCGTTGCTGTGTGTGCTTTCTCTAGTTGCAGCGAGTTGGGGCTGTTATTCTTTGTGGGGTGCAGACTTCTCATCTTGGCGGCTTCTCTTGGTGTGGAGCTCAGGTTCTAGATTCGCTGGCTCGGTAGTTGTGGCACAAGGACTTCGTTTTTCCACAGCATGTGGAGACAGGGAAGATCGAACCCATGTCTGCTGCATTGGCAGGCAGATTCTTAACTGCTGGACTACCAAGAAAGTCCCAGCAATAGACTCTTGACATCCCTACCCACCCTTCCTCAGACAGACCCCGGCGTGTCTGAGTTCTGTAGTTAGCATCACTGGCTCAAGCTGGACTCCTAGTTACACAGATACACAGACAGACAACCAGCCCTGACTATGGAGCTGAACCACCTTAAATACTGGTGTTTGAGGACGCATATGTTATCTGTCCTTTATTAGCTTCTGGCTTCATGAAGTTATTACACTGTTTTCCACATTTGAACTGTAGTCTCACTAAATCCGTGAAATTATAGGTCAGGCTAATCAGTGCATTCTTCCTGGTCATGCCAAAGAGGTGAATGATTATAGGCCTAGATATCTGGGAGGATTCTAGGACTATTTCTGTAACAAGACATCTGTAGTTGTTTCAAGCAAGCACCCAGTAAAGTGCCTGATAAAAGCTCAATACATATTTATTGAGTTGAGCTGAGTCTGTCACCCTCAGCTAATTTTGGATTGTCTAAGTTATCTGAAGTCTTCTTAATAGATTTGTCTCTGCATTGTTTTTTCTCTTTGTAAAATGCCCTGAGTTCTAGTGTCTCCTCTTGGTGTTTGTTCTCTACCTTCAGTCATCTCTGTGTCTGCCCTCTGATCGCTCTCCGGGTCTTCCATCTGGAAAGCACAGATTTGGAAGGCTACTTTCTGGTTGAGCTTAAAGGCCTTTTCAGGACTTAACACTGGCAGCTTGACTCCTCATGGCCATGCCAATTGGATGTCCTCTTGCCTTCCCCTTCCTCTTCTGAAATATCTTGGTCTTCAAACTTACTATGAGTATGTCCTTGCATGATCCCTTTCCGCTCTCCTTTTCCGGTTAGTCCCACCTCTCTCCTTGCTCATCTTGGGGGCTGTGCAATCCCAGATTACCTGCCAAAGTACAACAGGGAAGAGGTGGGGATCACTTAAGAGCCCCGAGGTAGAAGGTCTTTGTATGAGGAAGCATTGCTCAAAGGTGGGTTGGGTCTTCTCAACCTCTTTTGCCATCTGCCTTTCTCTCTGGATCTGCTGACCTTAAGTCTCTGCTTACCCTGCATTTCCTGTACTCACAGAGCATCGAGACCTCCAGGAAAAACCAAGCCTGTGCTTGGGAAGGAAGGATCCAGGCTCCGAAGGGTTAATGCCAGGAGCCTTGATGGATGGAGAGGATTATTAGTTACTCTTTTAAAGAGCAGAGGAAGGGTTCCTCCCTGTCACTTACACTCTCCTTTCACCTGATCTTCTTCACAGCAGTGGATAGAAAAAAAAAAAAAAAGAGGAAAAAAGTTTCAAAATAATTTAGAAAGTCCTTGTAAATGCTTGTGTTTTCATTTAGCAGCATGGATTCAGGACAGCAACAGACCCTCAGAGGAAGCAATCAACTGGGAACTGAGTGAAAAAAAAAAGGAATCCTAGACTCTCAAACTATCTAATTCTTTTTTTTTTTTTTGGTGGGGGAGGTAGTAGGGGTGGAGGGGAGGATTAAATAAACTCTTTTGAGGGGAGGGCTCAGCTCTGGGCTTTCATGGATAAAACACTAAAGATCAGCTTCATGTGTGTGACCCAACTGTCCTGGAAGCTTCGGTTGGAGGAGGAAGAATCCAAACCTTAAGTTGTGCTCATAGCTTCAGCTCAAGTAAGAAAAATGAGGTGGGGGTCACAGGGTGGGGACCAAATCTTAGATGGAAGAAGGGGAGGGCTTGGGGATGGATGCGGTGGGGATAAGGCGGAAGGGAACTGTGTCTTTAAGTCTGTCCTATGGTTATACATATTTTTTCTTCTATGAATGGGTTTTGCTGTAAATTATAGCTTTGCCCGAGGTCCCTTGGGTCAAAAGAAATAGTCTCTAAACAGAAAACAGCTCTGATTGGTGACTTTCCTTCTTCCCTCCCCAACCCCCTTCCTAATTGAAACCAAATGTGCAATATATTGGATGCTGGGATCCCTGGCGCTTTCCCAGGAATCCTCAGAATGTGAGGTTTCTCTCAAAGGCATCTTGCATCAGCCTGTGGATGTATGCCTACCACGGGGCTCCTCCACCGGCAAAGTGGAAAAAGAAGCGTTTCACAACAGATTCTTCTTTTCAGGTTGGGGGAACGCAGTGGATTTTAGCTCTGTTTTCTTCCATCCAAAACTGTGCACTTCTGGATGAACGTAAGTTATGTGTTTTGATTTTTTTTCTTCCTTCATTTTTTTTTCACTTTTCTGAAAATGAAAGCTCTAACTATCCTTCTCCCGATGTCTCAGGAAAAGTTTGAAAAAGGAGGCAGAAGGGAGTTTCATTTCAAGTCAGGCCAGGAAGGGAAGGAAATGGGTCACCATAGGCTTGAGAAATCCAAGGTTTCACATCTGGGGAGGCTGGATTTATGTTATGGAGAGAAGAATAAAGCGCTACTAACCAAAGAAGACAGAGGCAAAATAAACGAATACATCGCAACTGCAGGATACAATAAACAGCGTCCGTAGAGTTGAAACTGTTGGCAGGCAAGACAGTCCGATCGCAGAGCTGATTTCAGAGATGGAGAAGCCTGAGCAGAGAGCTAAGTTTTCGGCACTTACTAGTGGTGTTGGAGGGTCCTGAGTTTGGGAGAGGACAGCTTTTAGTACTTCTGGTGTTTCAGGGGAGTTGCAGACTTAATGGTGAGAAGGACATCTTCGGGTAAGCAGTGGCTTCACCCTGAGGTTTGGGGTGGCTGGGTGGGGGGCTAGCTGGCGTATTTTTCAGTTGGTGCCGAGCCTCATCTTCCCCAACTCGCTGGCCGGGGTGTCTTTCCCTTTGTTATCAAGTGACTTGTGACTGTTTGCAGTTGGGACCTCTGAGTCCTGGCTGAGGTTCAAGAGTCTCATCCAAGGGGAAAGAGGATTTTTCCAAGTGGCTGAAGCTCTTAGGCCAGCCATTTGAGGCGGGAGTTTGCACTGCTCAGGCCAGGAGGGCTTCAGCACCATTTTGCGTCCTTTCCCTGGAGGAATGAGAGTCAGGTCTGTAAAGAGCCTTAGAGATCCCTCATGACCCCTCATTTCTCAAGCGGTGGAAGTGCCAGAGTGGGACTGACACACTCAGGGTCACACAGCAACATTCGTAGTGAAGCTGCAGATGAAATCGAAGTTCTCTTTCCTGCTAACCCAGGGCTCTTTGCACTCCACACCTCCACATTCATGAGGCTGAGGCAGTTTAATTAACAAGTCACCACAAGGACATTAGTTATCCTCAAGAGAGGATGCCCGATAGTGGTTCATCAGCAAATGGTATCTGTGGTCACCTTTGGTTGTGTGTCAGTGTGTAAAAAAAAAAAGCCAGGTGCTTGTTCTACCCCAGACTCCATGCTCAGAGCTCTCTCTCCATCTGTAATCTGTCTGAATCCTCACAGTTCCGGAGACATTATTCCTATTTTATGAATAAAGACCTTAAAACAGAGAAGTGGAGTGAGCTGCAAAAGGAAGTACAGCTAATGAGGTTCAAACTCACGAATGTCTGACTCTAAACTCTGTGCTCTGACTCACTCTGTAATAGCACTCCCCTCCCCCACTCCATACACACATTTGATTACTTCCAAGTCAAACTCCACATTTCCCTCGGTGGGTGACTGGTGACCATGGGGCGAAGATGTCAGACAAGGGGAGCCGTGCGGACCCTCTTTTAGAGGCCACTTCCGCACTTGGATGGTTATCTGTCTGGATACCAGAAAGAGGTTGCAGGTGGGCAGCTCTGTGCATTACTTCTGGGTGTTTGGTATATATTTACCTTTGTTCTGCAAAGAGCCTGGGATTTAGGTTCTGAAGACCCAAGTTCAAGCTCTGGCTCTCTCTTTTACTACTTGGCAAAGTTGATCTTCTGTTCTGTACCTTGGCCTCTGTATGTATCATATGGGAATAATAGCACTTCTTTTCTGTATTATTGTTTGAGGAGATATTGGACATGAATGCCATCTGAAGGCTGTGAACGGCTTCCCCACGTGGTTCTTGTGACAATGGACGCTGGACACTGGGATGAAATGTGAGGCAGCGCCTGCTGATGCTGGCGGGAGGGTGGCTGCAATGGGGGAATTCTGTCTTAGTGCCCATCTCTTTTGAATGGAAGCAGTCCCTCCTTGCAGGGGATATCTCCGGACTTTCTGTCTGAAACTTTCCTCTGGTGCCTGGCCTGGTCACACTACCTCACCCAGGGGCTCGGTGGGCGCTGAAGGACACCATGCTTCCTTTGCCTGGGTCTGCACCATCTCTGAACAAGGAAGGTCTGTTAGGATCAGTTCACATCTTTCTCCTCGAAGGAGATGGCTTTTCAGGAGCTTCATATCTGATTAAGGATTGTTCCTTGACCCTGGATCTTCCTCGTGTTCCCTCATCTGTACCTGTGGTCAGAAGGGATACCTCTGGTCCTGGGAATGAGGGTGGCGGGGGGTCGGTGTGGAGACCCAGCAGGTGCTGGGGAGGTCCTGCCTCTGCTTCTAGTTAAGAGCTGTTTGCTTTATAAACACTGAAGTTAAGGGAAGTGTGGAAGGCATTCCCAGTTTCTCTTACTTAGAATCTACAAATTGTAACTCCAACAATATCCATGTCTGTGACATATGCAGAAAAAGTATATTTGTTTCTTTCCCTGGTTCCTGGGACAGAGCTTCTGAAACCCTTGCAGTTTCCTAAGTGATGAGAGTATTAGGAGCATCTTTTGTTTTAATATTTGGCTTCTGACCCCTGTTCCTAGGGTAGAGCTCTTAAGTCCCTCAGAATTTTCTGGGTGATAGGACTGTCTTTTTTTCTAAGGAGGTGACTTTGGGTGGGCTCCTGGATGGAGGCTGGTGCCCAGGAAGACTTAGGCTTCTCAGCCCTACCTCCTGCCTTCCAGGAAGGGGAGTAGGGCTGGAGATGGAGTTAATGATTAATCATGCCCACGTGATGGAAATCCCCAAACGATCAAGTTTGGGGAGCTTCTGGGTTGGTGAACTCAACCATGCATTTGGAGGATGGTGCACCCCTGCCCCACAGGGACAGAAGCTCCTTCGCTGTCTTGCACTATGTATCTCTTTGGCTGGCTGTTTATCTGTGCTGTTCAGTTGCTTCAGTCATGCCCGACTCCTTGGACTATAACCCACCAGGCTCATCTGTTCATAGGATTCTCCAGGCAAGAATACTGGAGTGGGTTGCTATGCCCTCCTCCAGGGGATTTTCCTAAGCCAGGAATTGAACCCTGGTCTCTTGCATCGCAGGTGGATTCTCTACTGCTGAGCCACTGTGGAAGGCCCATTTAATCCATATCCTTTAATATATAATAAATAAATACCCATAAGTGTATGGGCTTCCCTGGTGGCTCAGATGGTAAAGAATCTGCCTGCAATGCAGGAAACCTGGGTTCGATCCCTGGGTTGGGAAGACCCCCTGGAGGAGGGAATGGCTACCCACTCCAGTATTCTGGCCTGGAGAATTCCTTGGTCGGAGGAGCCTGGCAGGTTACAGTCCATAGGGTCACAGAGAGTCGGACACGACTTAGTGACTTTCACTTTACTTCACTTCACATCACACATTAAGTGCTTTCCTGATTTTTGTGAGCTGGTTTAGCAAATGATGGAATCTAAAAGGGGGTGGTGGAGGTGGGGGATGGGTTGTGGCAACCTGTGATCTGTAGTCAAGTTGGAAAGACGTTGTAGGTAAGTTGGGGACCCTTGTAATCAGTGTCTCTCCTGGGGGGCCCTTTGTGGGTCTGAGCCCTTCACCTGTGGGGCCTGCACCAGCTCCAGGAAGTGAGTGTGTGAGTAGAGGAAAACAGTGAGCTTCTCCTAGACAATGTCTGAGCACAGAGTGGGAGTTCATCCAGAGGAGTCTCCCCTCCTCTCTCTCCTCTAGCCTCTCTGTTAGCTCACTGCTTGCCTCCTTTCTTATACAATCACTTCCCAGACATTAAGTCATATGAATTATCTATCACATGTAACAAATCTAGTCCAGATCATTTCATATCATTACGTTTTTTAAAGATCCATATTATTTATTTATTATTTTTGGCTGTGCCAGGCCTTCGTTGCTGCACCGGCTGTTGCGGTGATCAAAGGCTCCTCTCTAATTGCCGTGTGCAGGCTTTTCTCATTGTGGTGGCTTCTCTTGTTTGGGAGCAAGGGCTCTAGGACACGTGGGCTCAGTAGTTATGGTTCCCGGGCTCTAGAGCACGGGCTCAACAGTTGTGGGACATGGGCTTAGATGCCCCACGGCATGTGGGGTCCTCCTGGGCCAGGGATCGAACCCATGTCTTCTGCACTGGCAGCTGGACTCCCCTCCACTGAACCACCAAGGAAGCTCATGATTACATTTTAATAGGCACACTACAGTATTAGAGTGCCTCCCACCCCTCTGTGTGTTGATGCCACACCATTCTCCCCCAACAACAGGACTGTTACAAAAACTTCCTGAAATAATGTACATGAAACACTCTAAGTTAGCATCTAGTGCTCAACAAACACTGATTTCATGTCATCACCTCTGCTCCTGTTACCGTTATGCATATATCAAATACACACGGGAGAAAGCTTTGCGAATTCCTAAAGTACGCACTGTGAATTTTATAACAATTATCACTGTTAGATTTTGGAGGTGGTGATTAGGGTCTAAACCAAAGAGGTGAGAAGGTTGGGGATCTAGTCAGAATTTTACAGTGATTTGGCTAAAGGCATTATTTTAGACAATGAAGTGAGTGGATGTCATACCACTTTAAATTAGCATTAGCTCTCAGACTCTTCTTCCCAAGTTCCCTTATAAGATCCACTTTCAGGCACGTCTCCCGGGCATCCAGAAAGCTAAAGCCCCTCAAAAACCGACCTCCACAGACCTTCTGATGTTGTGTACCAGCTGACATAAATGGTGACCTGCCCACAACACAGACACACTGGATTCTTTATGCCCCTTGCCTTGTTTGAAGTCGTGCAGTGTTTGAATTGACTTTCTCCCAAAAATGACAACTCGGTCCAGATATGCGTCCAGCATCCCCAGGCCTCCCAGAAAGTCTCTGAATTCAGCAACCGTCCACAATGTGGGTTGCTTACCACTATGTTAGGAATTTTGAGTGGACCTTAAGGATCAGTTAAGTAAGAGTAGCTGAAGGTGGAAATGAGCACTTTGAAGTGTTTCCCACGTGAGTCCAACCTGAATCTCTGCTGATAACTCTCCAAGTCTGTCTTCTCAGTCACTCCTCAGCGTGAAGTGAGGACCTCCTTTATAGGACGGCCCCACCCTGGTGTGCTGTCAAGAATTTAGCGGCCAGTGCCTCCCTTCTCTGGTGGGCATGCCTCTTTCCTCTAGCTGACTGCTTTGAGCTCGGTCAAGACCACCTCAAAATGTCCACAATCTGCCTTTTCCCCTTATGTGGACCACTTGTCTAGGCTGTGAACTCTTTCTGTTGTGAAGTCAGACAGACCCGATTTCCACTCCCAGCTCTGTACTCACTGACCTTGTGACCCTGCGCAAGTTGCTTAAACTCTCTCAGTTTCCTATATGGTAAAGTAAGGCTGGTAACTCCCATCGAATGGGTATTACAGATGCCACTTGTGAGTATATAGCATAGCATTTGGCACGTAGCTAATACGTGATGCTGATGATGGTTGTTTGTATTATTAGTATGGCACTGCTGCTTTGGCTTGTTCAGCTCAGTTATTTTCCCATATCCTCAGTCCAACGACATTCTTCCAGGCAACAACATTCACTGAGCAAAATCCCCTTCTACAGATAATACTTCTCAAAGTACTTTTGCAGTGGAAAGGACATGGGTTTAAATTCTGGTTTTGCCACCACTTACTAGCCATGTAAACTTGGGCAAAATATTTAACATCTTCAGGTCTCATTTTTCTTGTCTCATAGGTTTGTTATACAAAATACGTGCCATTAGATTTGCAAAGAGGCCGACATACAGCCTCATACACAGTAGATGCGGAGAAGGAAATGGCACCCCACTCCAGTACTCTTGCCTGGAAAATCCCATGGACGGAGGAGCCTGGAAGGCTGCAGTCCATGGGGTTGCTAAGAGTCGGACACGACTAAGCGACTTCACTTTCACGCATTGGAGAAGGAAATGGCAACCCACTCCAGTGTTCTTGCTTGGAGAATCCCAGGGACGGGGGAGCCTGGTGGGCTGCCATCTCTGGGGTCGCACAGAGTCGGACACGACTGAAGCGACTTAGCAGCAGCAGCAGCACACAGTAGATGGTCCGAGTAAGGGAATGCTCACTTCTCTTACTTTTTCTGGTGGAATCTTCAATACTCTGTGGTCTAAAAGCCCATCATGTATGAATCATGGAGACTGTTATCTTGGATAGATCTCTTTCATTTCACTATGTGGGTGTGTGCTAAGCTGTTTCAGTCTGTCTGACTTTTTGCGACCCCATGCATGGTAGCCCGCCAGGCTCCTCTGTCCATGGATTCTCCAGGCAAGAATACTGCAGTGGCCATGCCATGCCATGCCCTCCTCCAGGAGATCTTCCCGACCCAGGGATCGAACCAAATCTCTTATGTCTCCTGCATTGGCAGGCAGGTTCTTTACCAGTGGTGCCACCTGGGAAGCAGCATGGATGTAATCTGTTGGAAACTTGTCCTCTTCGATTTGAAAAGACAACTGTTAGTTCATTTCCTTGTCCCCACTCCCTTATGCACCCTTACCTCACTTTTCCCCAACCTTTCCCTTAATGGTCAAAACAGACTTGTGCATAATGCTATCTTTACAGGGAATTAAGCACAAGAGTGGATTACTTGGTTAGGGGTCTGTGCAACACCTGAAGGAAAAAAGAGTTGGCACCTTGGGACAGGTAGGGAAGGAGGGATAAAATATATAATATATTGGACAGATAATCCTATTATGATGGAAAGATTTAAAGGGCAGTGTAAAATAGTATGGGTCACAATTGCTAGTGCTATCATAACTAAATGCATTTAGGAAAGGGAGAGATGAGTTAACAAAGGAGAAATCAAATTTTGTGCTTCTGGAGTAGTCATCCAGTAGCTCACTTGTCCCACCAAGGGCTCCAAGCTGGAGGGACCACAGGAGGGAAGACTGGCCTGGACTGATGTTCACTACAATTCCCCTTCCTGCTTCTAATGCCCAAGTCTTATCCATTTTCCCCATCTGGCTACATTTCTCAGTGGTTTCTAACCTGTTTATCTCCCTGATTGCTTTGGGTTCCCACAACAATTCAACTGTATTTTCTGTGTTTAATTCAATTTAGCAAGCTTTTATTGACTACTTCTGAGTATAACACACTTTGCTTAACATTTTCTAATAACAATAGCTTAACAGAGGAACCAAGATGTCCAGATGCCTGTCCAAGGATAGTCAGTAAAAAAACAATCACCTAATGGCTAAAGTGATGGTCTCTCTAAACTTTCTCCATCTCTTTTAATTTTATTTGCTTGCATTTGGACATGTTATGGTTGATACTGTGTTATTCAGATATGATTTGGTTGAAAATAATTCTCTTCTTATTTTGGTTTTCTTATTTTTTGCTTTCTATTGTGCATAGAACTACTAGATATTTCCAAGTTCTGTAATTCTCCAAGCAACAGAGGTCCCAGAATTTGGCAGATTGTCTACTTATTACCTGGGGCTTCCCTGGTGGCCCAGATGGTAAAGAGTCTGCCTGCAATGCGGGAGACCCAGGTTCGATCCCTGGGTCAGGAAGATCCCATGGAGAAGGAAATGGCAACCCACTCCAGTATTCTTGCCTGGAAAATCCCATGGACAGAGGAACCTGGTGGGCTACAGTCCATGCGGTCGCAGAGAGTCGGACACGACTGAAATGACTGAGCATGCACACTACTTGTTAGCTGGACTCTCATCTTGGTCTCTAAGGACTGAGAAAGGTTAGGTTTGAGCTAGCCCAAGTATCCCTGAGGCCTGGAAGAGCAATGAAAAGTCAGAGAGATTCTAAGAGGGGTTTAGACTTACTTCGAAGCTCCTGGGTTCAGCTGGGCTTCTCCTGGAGATCAGAATTGTCTTTAATGTATTCACTCACTCAACTGTCTGTGGCTTGTGCTTTGTGCTTAATGAGACCTTCCAAAAATGTTTGAGGAGAGTGTCTGGGACCTACTGCTCAAACATATTGCTGTGTACTCCAGGGCGGGGGTATAACCGGGAGGGCTTCTGAAGAATAGAACCTTGTGTGCAAAAGGTAGTGAGGCAAATATGTAGTAAGTTTTGATCTCAGCACCATCATTTTCTAGGTTTTTTTTTACCTCAAGGCTTTTAACTTCAGTGTTCCTCAATTTCCTCATCTATTTTCCTCATGTGTCTTTATCCCTTCCTTTAGGTTCAGAGAAGATATTGTGTAGGAACTTTGTAAGCAGGAAAGCACTATGCCTATGGAGATGGTTGGTCCAAATGCCTTTTGAACACTGTTCATAGTAGCAAATCCAGCAAAATTTACTGTGTGCAAGATTGTCTTGGAAGGCCCTACGGGAGCTATACCAACAAAAGGCCTTGCAGGACTGTGATTTCCCAGAGGCATATGAAGTTTAGAGGAGTGGTGAAGTATACAAAGCCTGCTGGGGTTGGTTCTTTAGGATGTACTCTCTTGAGAGCCTGGGGAACAAGTGGACCTAAAGAAGAGAGCAGTGGGAGTTAAAGTTACTCAGGAGTACTGTGGCTGACTCATGTTGATATATGGCAACCAACACATATATAATGTTGGTATAAACCAACACAATATTGTAAAGCAATTATCCTTCAAATAAGTAAATAAATAAATAAATAAATAAAATATTACTTAAGAATAGCTAATTATTCCTCAGACAGGTGTAGTTCTACTTTTAGAATGCGTACACTAGAGAGATTTTTAAAATTGAGATAAAATGTTAAAATAATATCAAAGGAAATTATAAATAGATCCTAATCCTAGTAAAAATCCCAGTAAGTTATTTTGTGACTATCATAAAACTGATTCTAAAATTTATAAGGAGAGGCAAAAGATCCAGAGTAATCAGCACAATATTCAGTTCAGTTTAGTTCAGTCGCTCAGTCGTGTCCAACTCTTTGCAACCCCATGAATTACAGCACGCCAGGCTTCCCTGTCCATCACCAACTCCCGGAGTTCACTCAAACTCATGTCCATCAAGTTGGTGATGCCATCCAGCCATCTCATCCTCTGCCATCCCCTTCTCCTCCTGGAGAAGAACAAAGTCAGAGGACTGATGTTACCCGATTTTAAGACTTTACTATAGAGTTACAGTAATTAAGACAGTGTGGTATTGCTGAAAAAAAAAGATAAGTAGATCAATAGAACAGACTAGAGAGCTTAGAAATAAATCCACGTAAATATAGCCAACTGTTTTTTTGCAAAGAAAAAAAGGCAGTACAATGGAGAAAGATAGTCTTTTCACCAAATGGTGCTGGAATAACTGAACATGCAAAAGAAAACCCCAAAACCAAAACAAATCTAGACTCACACCTTCTGTCCTTCACAAGAATGAACTAAAAATAGATCATGAACCTAAATATAAAATGAGAAACCAGAAAACTATAACATAACATAGGAGAAAACCTAGGTGACATTGGGTATGGTGATGACATTTCAACACCAAAGGTACAATCCTTGAAAGAAAAAATTGATAAAGTGGACTTCATTAGAATGAAAATTTTTTGCTCTGTGAAAGCTAGTATCAAGACAATGAGACTACAAGACATGGATTGGGAGAAAATATTTGCGAAAGACATATCCAATAGAGGACAGTTACCTAAAATGTGTAAGGGACTCTTCAAATTCAACAATAAGAAAATGAGCAAAAGAAATGAACAGACAGCTCACCAAAGAAGATATACAAATGGCAAAAAGTGTTAGTCACTCAGTCATGTCCAACTCTTTGCGACCTCATGGACGGTAGCCTGCCAGGCTCTTCTGTCCATAGGATTTTCCAGGCAAGAATACTGGAGAGGGTTGCCACTCCTTTCTCCAGGGGATCTTCCCCATCCAGGGACTGAACCCAGGTCTCCAGCATTGTGGGCAGATTCTTTACCACCTGAGCCACCAGAGAAGCCCACAGATCGCAGTGAAAGTGATAGTTGCTCAGTCGTGTTGCTGAGTCCAACTCTTTGCGACCCCATGCTATATAATCCATTGGATTCTCCAGGCAAGAATACTGGAGTGGGTAGCCGTTCCCTTCTCCAGGGGATTTTCCCAAAACAAGGATCGAACCCACGTCTCCTGCATTGCAGGAGGATTCTTTACCAGCGAAGCCACAGTAGACATGAAACAATGCTTAGCATTGTATGTCACCAGGAAATTTCAAATTAAGACAACAATAAATTATCATTTCAACAATGAATTATCATTACAGTACCTGTTAGAATGGCCGAAATCCAGAGCACTGATAGCACCCCATACTGGTGCTGAAGAAAGCAGTGATAACTTTTATTCACTGCTGCTGGAAATATAAAATTGCACAGCCACTTTGGCAGTTTTTCACAGAAATCGACATATTCATATGAGTGACCCAGAAATCATGCTCCTTGGTATTTACCCAAACAAATTGAGAACTTATGTTTACACAGAAATCTAAATACAGATGATTATGGCAACTTTACTCATAACTTCAAAACATGGAAGAGAGCAGGTCATGGAGAAATGGTGTAAGCACTGAGACTGCTATCAGAAGCGCTGGGTTCAGATCCTGCTTCTTTTAGTTGTGAAAATTGAAGGCAGTAAAGTCTTCATGAGCACAAATGTGGAGTAAGATGTAAGCTGACATCTGAATACTTTGTGTGAGTGTGAAGTGAAAGTTGTTCAGTCGTGTCTGACTCTTTGCAATCCCATGGACTGTATGGTCCATGGAATTCTCCAGGCCAGAATACTGGAGTGGGTATTGGGTATATAATTCACACAGGGCTGTTTTCCTGTAAGCAATAAATAGAAAATGGTTATTCCCAGAGAGTGATGATTGTCATTCTAGGTTTCAGGGTACAGTTCCAGATTTGGTTTCTCTTGGTTTGACCATGTGCAGAGCTGATGTCTTCCTCATCATGCTTCTTTCCTCGCTGGTGTGTTCATACCTCTGATAATAGAAGTGCTTTCCTTTTACTTTTCCCTAAAAATTCTCATTTGATTAGTTAGTGGTATGTGAAGAGTAAATTAACTGTTACTTAATATTATGTTTGGAGGTGAAGAGTTTTCTAAGCATTTTGGTCAGCCATTCATTACCAAAGAGATGTCAAACTTGAATGTCAAGCTAAGATGTAAATTCTAGACTTATGGGGATACCTCAGCAGAGTGTGAAAAGTTACTTTCTTATCCTTTTGCTGTGTTTTTGGTGACAGACTTGGCTTTGCAGGATAAAAGATGATTGATGCTCTTCCCATTGTTTCCCTTTCACAACTCCCTGATGTTTACTCACCTCTTTCATTTTTATGACTTAGGGTGCTAACTTCTTCCCCCTCCTAGATCCACAGGAGCCCCATGCCCTCTGGAAAAAGGGGGCTGTCCTGTGCCTTTTGCTTAGCTGGAGGAAGGACCACCTCTGGGCTCCCAGGTGCTCCCCATTTTCATTTTCCAGTTGACAAGTAGTTGCCAGCATTTACAAAACATGTTTTGTCAAAGATCTCAGGATGGCTACTTTATCCTATATACATATGTAAACTTCAATAACTCTGCATTTCCTGGTGATCCTACATCCAGTTCCTTCTTGCCTTGGGCAGAAGTAATATAGGAGAGAAAAAAAAAAAAGGAACATTGCTTTAAATAGGGCATAAATTCTAATTTCTAGCCCTAATTTACTAAGTAGTACGGATATTGAAAGGAATTTCAGATTTTTTAGATCTAAGTCTTTATTTGAGTTGGGTAGGTTAGGGCAAAGAGAAGGCTGGTGAAGAAGTTCTTGGGCAGTACATAGGAAGAAAGAGTTCAACACAAAAAAAGACTCCATCTTTGTTATCAGCAGACTATGCAACAAATGAGCCCTGGTTTCAAGTGAAATGATGGAAGTGAGGACCCTGGATTCACTTACAATGTTGCTTTACATGAAGGTGTTTAAGGCACTAGCAGGGGCATCTCCAAATTCTTTCAGATATAAATAGAAATTTGGTTTCCAAAAAAGTATTGAAACAATCATCATGAAAAAAATCGGAACTTCACTGAATGTTCTTATACTTCATGTTACATTGAGTATTATTTTTTATAACGGAGTACTTGGTGAGGTGGGAGTAGGGAAGGTGTTATATTTTCAGTGCTTGGGTCTCCTAAACGTCTGAATCCAGCCCTTTGTAGGAACAGAAGCTATTGTCAGCCACAGTTCAGTTCAGTTCAGTCGCTCAGTCTTGTCTGACTCTTTGTGACCCCATGAATCACAGCACGCCAGGCCTCCCTGTCCATCACCAACTCCCGGAGTTCACTCAGACTCCCATCCATTGAGTCAGTGATGCCATCCAGCCATCTCATCCTCTGTTGTCCCCTTCTCCTCCTGCCCCCAATCCCTCCCAGCATCAGAGTCTTTTCCAATGAGTCAACTCTTCGTGTGAGGTGGCCAAAGTACTGGAGTTTCAGCTTTAACATCATTCCTTTCAAAGAAATCCCAGGGCTGATCACCTTCAGAATGGACTGGTTGAATCTCCTTGCAGTCCAAGGGACTCTCAAGAGTCTTCTCCAACACCACAGTTCAAAAGCATCAATTCTTCGGTGCTCAGCTTTCTTCACAGTCCAACTCTCACATCCATACATGACCACTGGGAAAACCATAGCCTTGACTAGACGGACCTTTGTTGGCAAAGTAATGTCTCTGCTTTTGAATATGCTATCTTGGTTGGTCATAACTTTCCTTCCAAGGAGTAAGCATCTTTTAATTTCATGGCTGTGGTCACCATCTGCAGTGATTTTGGAGCCCCCAAAAATAAAGTGTGACACTGTTTCCACTGTTTCCCCATCTATTTCCCATGAAGTGATGGGACCAGATCCCATGATCTTCGTTTTCGGAATGTTGATTGAGCTTTAAGCCAAGTTTTTCACTCTCCACTTCACTTTCATCAAGAAGCTTTTTAGTTCCTCTTCACTTTCTGCCATAAGGGTGGTGTCATCTGCATATCTGAGGTTATTGATATTTCTCCCAGCAATCTTGATTCCAGCTTGTGTTTCTTCCAGCCCAGCGTTTCTCATGATGTACTCTGCATATAAGTTAAATAAGCAGGGTGACAATATACAGCCTTGACATACTCTTTTTCTATTTGAAACCAGTCTCTTGTTCCATGTCCAGTTCTAACTGTTGCTTCCTGACCTGCATACAAATTTCTCGAGAGGCAGATCAGGCGGTCTGGTATTCCCATCTCTTTCAGAATTTTCCACAGTTTATTGTGATCCACACAGTCAAAGGCTTTGGCATAGTCAATAAACAGAAAGAGATGTTTTTCTGGAACTCTCTTGCTTTTTCGATGATCCAGTAGATGTTGGCAATTTGATCTCTGGTTCCTCTGCCTTTCTAAAACCAGCTTGAACATCAGGAAGTTCACGGTTCACGTATTGCTGAAGCCTGGCTTGGAGAATTTTGAGCATTACTTTACTAGCATGTGAGATGAGTGCAATTGTGCGGTAGTTTGAGCATTCTTTGGCATTGCCTTTCTTTGGGATTGGAATGAAAACTGACCTTTTACAGTCCTGTGGCCACTGCTGAGTTTTCCAAATTTGCTGGCATATTGAGTGCAGCACTTTCACAGCATCATCTTTTAGGATTTGAAATAGCTCAACTGGAATTCCACCACCTCCACTAGCTTTGTTCGTAGTGATGCTTCCTAAGGCCCACTTGACTTCACATTCCAGGATGTCTGGCTCTAGGTCAGTGATCACACCAAACTTGCTCCCAAATCTATTGGGCCACCATTCCTCGGAGCTCCTAGGAGAAGTACTCTGATGCTCTTCATAAATATCTCCAAATCCATCCTTACAATGAGAAAATTATTATATTGGGTTGGTCAAAAAGTTCATTCAGGGTTTTTCTGTAAGATGTTACAGAAAACCCAAAATATTGCCCAACCCAATAGTTACCACTGCATGATTCAATAATACATATTAGGGGAAAATAATCCACTCATTGATCATGGGGTGTTAAATATACTTTCTAGCGGATAAATTAAGATTAGGTGAGAGTGGTGACAAAGCAATGGGATATCTAGATTCATGTGATTTCCTTTAATTAGAATTTAATAATCCCCACCCTCACCACTAACCACACTTCTTAAGGCCAGGTAAATGGTCTTAAGTGTAAGGTAAATGGTATTCACATTCAAAGAAGTACTATCCTCCCCCTTCCCTCCCCACACCATAGTAGCTTTGCTGATGCTGATATAGGAGCCACTGGGAAGGTAATGAGACCACTGCTGAAGATGTAGGAACCAGCCATCCTGCAGGGATGCTTTTAGTCATGGGTTTCTTTTTTTCCTCTTTTTAAAAGTTAATTTATTTTAATTGGAGGATAATTACAATATTGGGATGGGTTTTTGCATTACATCAACATGAATCAGTTGCAGGTATACATGTGTCCCCCCATCCTGAACCACCCTCCCACGTCCCTCCCCACCCTATCCCTCTGGGTTGTCAGAGCACTGGCTTTGGGTGCCCTGCTTCATGCATTACACTGGTCATCTATTTCACGTATGGCGATGTACATATTTCAAAGCTATTCTCTCAAATCATTCCACCCTCACCTTCTCCGACTGAGTCCAAAAGTCTGTTCTTTACATCTGTGTCTCCTTTGCTGCCCTGCTTGTAGGATCGTTGGTACCATCTTTCTAAATTTCATATGTATGCATTAATATACAGTATTTGTCTTTCTCTTTCTGACTTATTTTGCTCTGTATAATAGGCTCCAGGTTCATCTACCTCATCAGAACTGACTCAAATGAATTCCTTTTCATAGCTGAGTAATATTCCATTGTGTATACATACCACAACTTCCTTATCCATTCACCTGCTGATGGCCATCTAAGTTGCTTCCATGTCCTAGGTATTGAAAACAGTGCTTCAGTGAATGCTGGGGTACATGTGTCTCTTTCAATTTTGGTTTCCCCGGTGTGTATGCGCAGCAGTGGGGTTGCTGGGAAGGAGCACATCCTCTGCTGCTTCCTTTGGTGGAAAGGCAGGGGCACAGAACAGACTCAGCAGTCTAAAAAATATCCCTCCGGATTATCTAAGTACTCACACCTGAACAACATGTGCACCTACTTTATAGATAAGTTTTTTTCAGCTTCTCAGGATGATCAATTATTTGGACACAGCTGCTGCTGCTACTAAGTCGCTTCAGTCGTGTCTGACTCTGTGTGATCCCATAGACTGCAGCCCACCAGGCTCCCTGGTCCCTGGGGTTCTCTAGGCAAGAGCACTGGAGTGGGTTGCCATTTCCTTCTCCGATGTAGGAAAGTGAAAAGTGAAAGTGAAGTTGCTCAGTCGTGCCTGACTCTTTGAGACCCCATAGACTGCAGCCCACCAGGTGCCTCCGTCTGTGGGAGGAGTTTTTCTGCAACTATAAAGCTGAAGCAAAGTTTTAAGTGAAGTCAAATATAGCTATAAACTCAATAAAATAATTAAACGTTATTTTAATGCGTGAGATGATGTGGTTTGTTGAAACTAACCGCTAGTGTGGGGTTTAAATGGAGAGGGCAATGGCACCCCACTCCAGTACTCTTGCCTGGCAAATCCCATGGATGGAGGAGCCTGGTAGGCTTCAGTCCATGGGGTGGCTAAGAGTTGGATACGACTGAGTGACTTCACTTTTCACTTTCATGCATTGGAGAAGGCAATGGCAACCCACTCCAGTGTTCTTGCCTGGAGAATCCCAGGGACAGGGAGCCTGGTGGGCTGCCGTCTCTGGGGTCGCACAGAGTCAGACGCAACTGAAGCGATTTAGCAGCAGCAGCAGCAGCAGTGGGGTTTAAAGATAGAGTGGACACATGTAGCCTCAGGGCCTGGTCTATGTTTAATTTGGGACTGTTGTTTAAATGTAATTAATACTCATGCAGAAAATGCTTATTAGAGTGTATTAAACATTGTTATTAATAGCCTCAAGGGTTTATGCATTTGGGAAAATCAGACCTCATATTTACTTAACCAAGTCTCTGCCGGTAGGCAGTGTTCCAATGTTAATTTTAATTTGGTATCATTAGATATTTGTTAAAGTGTCTATTCTCTTGAAGATAGAGTTAGCATGGGGATGATAAATTGCTATCTAATCTGACTATTACTAGAATCAGTGACAGAACCATTGTGCTTTTTGTGTCTGTGCTTCAGATTTCTGCTTATAAACTTGTAGGCACTGGTATGTAGAGTCAGAGTTCATGTCACACATCTGCTCATTGCGGAACACGGCGCTGACCGCAATGGCTGAGCAGATTCAACTACCCTGTGCCACCCGGCGACTCAATTCTCCCACAATTTCCTCAGTTTCTAGATTGGCTCTTGGCTTGAGCTGGCTTTCATCTGGCATTTGGACAATCATAAACCCAGATGAAAAGGCAGGCCCTGAAATCACTTTGTTACCACTAGCATGAAAAGTTCCAAATTATAGAATCGAAGATATAAAATTTTAAAAATTCTACAAATGTCATGGTCTGAAAGAATATATTTGTACTTGGAGAGACTCTACTCTAAATTCAAACTACATTTTTTTTTCCAGGAAAGCCTTTCTGATGTCCTCTTTAAATTTTACTAATAATCAAAAACATTATGACAACTTAGCCATGAGTGCTTATTTTATATCAAGATTTATATTAAGCACTTTATATACATTATCTCATTGAAACCTTATAATTGTGTGAAGTGGGTATCTTTCCTGTTATACATGAGAACACAAGACACTAAGAGAGGCTCACTCACATAGCAAATACTAATAAGTAGCAGAATAAGAATTGGAGCCTAGGTCTTTCCCACTGAAGCACCTCACTTTTTACCACTACTTGGTTACTCTTCTTGAACCTGTGAATCTCACTTTTTTTTTGCAAGTAGGCATCCCTGTTTTATAGTTGTCTCCTGATATCCTTGTCTTTTCTGTTGAGCCAGTGAGTCTCAAACTTCAGTATGGATCAGAATCATCTGCAGTGCTTCTTAAAAATACAGAGCCCAGGCTCCACTCAAAACTTGAAATACATGCATGCTAAGTCCCTTCAGTTGTGTCTGACTCTCTGTGACTCTATGGACTATGTAGCCTGCCGGACTCCTCTGTCCATGGGATTCTCCAGGCAAGAATACTGGAGTGGGTTGCCATGCCCGCCTCCAGGGGATCTTCCTGACCCAGGGATTGAAGCTGCGTCTCCTGCATTGCAGGCAGATTCTTTACCACTGAGCCACTGGGGAAGCCCTTAAAACTTGATAGATGAAACATTTTCTGCATAGTGTCCAGGGAACCTGTGTTTTTAGCAGCCTCCCTCAGGTGACTGATTCTGTTGCAGGCATTCCTTTGCCTCCATTTAGAGTAAAACCGCATTTGACTGTGGGTGCTTCGTGGCCCATGATTGTTTTTTATCCATCCTTCTATCTCAAGGACTCACTAAATTCAAAGAATGAAAGAAAGAAGGAACAATTGTCAATAGAGAATATGTTCTTGGAAAGAACATTCTTTTGGCCAGACCCTTGGAAAATTTAGAGATACATGTTTAAATATCACTTAATGTACTCAGTCTAGACTCTCTCCTGGAGGCCAACACGGCAAGCAGCCTATGAGAAGGGGCAGAAAGCATAGCTCTGTCTATAAAAAAAAAGAATGAAAACTTGCCAGGTGCTCCATGATGAGATAGAATCAATCTTCTTCCCCTTTCCTAAAACTAAGATCAATAGAAAAGTGTAAATGACTTTGAGGCCCAGAAAGGGGCTCATTTTCCTACAGTGTGTGTAGGCATTTTCCAAGAGTTCTGCTTAACTTGTGGTTCTGAGGTCTACATGGATTTATTCCTTTATTAAGCAAAAAAATTTTTTTTTGTTGAGTACTTACTAAGTGACTTGAATGTCATAAGGCACAGTCTTTTCTCTTCCTGAGTTTATTATCAGTTAGAAAATTCAGGAAACAGTAAAGGAAATGTGGGGCTAGTTGCTCAGTGTCTGCAAACACTAAAATGCAGGGAAGGGGTTGTATTGTCAGGGGACTGGAGCTGGATGCTAGAAGTGGTGTAAGAATTGGATGGAATTAGACAGACAGGAAGCAAAGAACAGGAAAAGCAGAGGCTTGGCCGTCAGAGTGCTTAGGATCAGCTGGCTTGGAACAGTGAGGATGTAAGCCTGGGGTGGTGGGAAATTTGTACTGGGGAGCATGGAGAAAAGAGCCTTGCATAGCTGTGTTTTATTACATTAAGGGGAGTTGCAGAATTTTGAACATTTTCCTTTATCTTATAGCAAGTGCAGTGTTGTTTAAGATTAATGTGACTGCAGCATGTCAGGGAAATCTCAGGGGAGGAGTTAAGCCAGGGAGAGTTATCCAAAGGCTCTTCTCAGTCCTCCAGATGTGAAGCGACCAGGTTTGGACCAAGATGGCAGAAGGAGCCAGGACAAGGTAGGGCTGCCGTGGGTGTAACCTGAAGGACACCAGTGAGATGGTATTGCTACTAATGGTGGGGTAGAAGCAGGGTGAAGCTCCCACACTAACTGCTGTGGAGTGTGTGAGAACCTAGAGACCCATCTTCCCACAAGAACTTTAGGCTGGAGAAAAGTGCCTTAAGCTTCTAGCCAGGATCCTGAGTCCAAGTTTTTCAAATGCCCTTTGATGCCGGCAGAGCAGATGGCCCTGGAGGAGGCTGGGCTCGCGGTTGTTTCCTTTTCCTTCTCTGTCTCTCATCCCTCCCCAGCTGGGTTCCCACCGGGAGAACCTCTCAGGACGGGCACTTCTGTCGGGACCTAATGAAGGAAATCTGGCTCATTGGACAAACGTGGTACTTCCCAAAGTACAATCCTTGGAAACTTGTGGGTTTTTAAATAGAAAACAATAGGGGAGGGCAAGGGCCAGAGTTCTGCGGCTTAAGTTTGGGAAACTATTCTTAGAGAATTAAGCAGGTTTGTTTATTGCAAGGACTTCCCAAGGTCTATAATATGGAAATAAGCATTTTGATCTTCTGAGAGAAATGTAGCGTATAAACACTCAATGAGCGTTTGGATCATGGAGCTCTTTCTTTTTTTCAAGAAGCATCTTGAGGGGAAACAGCTACATAGGACATATTTCAAGAGATCGGAGACAAGAAAGTTTGTCTTAAAAATAGGTCTCTTGAGACTTCTCTGATGGTTCAGTGGCTAAGACTATGCCCCCAAAGCTGGGGGCCTGGGTTTGATCCTTGGCGGCGGAGCTAGATCCCACATGATGCAACTAAGGGTCCTTGTGCCTCAATTAGGATCCGGTGCAGCCAAAGAAATAAAGGAATGTTTAAAAAATAGAGGGATGGTATGGGGAGGGACGAGGGAGGAGGGTTCAGGATGGGGAGCACATGTATACCTGTGATGGATTCATTTTGATATTTGGCAAAACTAATACAATTATGTAAAGTTTAAAAATAAAATTAAAAAAAATACATATGTCATTAAAAAAAATAAGTCTCTTGCACTTAAGGTTAGTAGTGTAGTGGAAAGAAAAAAAGAGTTTGGAATTTTAGTCAGGGGTCTACTACTGACTGATCATCTGGTATTGAACTACTTTGGGTCTGTTTGCACAGAGGTTATACTAATACTAGATGAATCCTTCAGTTCTTACAACTCCAAAGTCTGTGGTCGTGTGCATATGCAGAGGAGGAAAATAATCTGGTTTTTCTACGCTGTAATAATGCTGGTGGCAGAGACAGTGGTGGGATGGTGGCAGCAGGATGAGTGAGAGGTGGTTTGAGCCCTGCGCTGATTATGTGGTTGGGCACCATCGCAGAGTGGGCAGGCGGAGCAGAGGTGAACGAAGCTTCTGGTTTGCTCCCAGGCTTCTCGGAATCCAAGCATGTCAGGTGGGGCACACACACTTATCCAATGGCTAAGGCGAGGTTAATTCCTGCTGCTGCTGCTAAGTCGCTTCAGTCGTGTCCGACTCTGTGTGACCCCATAGACTGCAGCCCACCAGCCTCCCCCGTCCCTGGGATTCTCCAGGCGAGAACACTGGAGTGGGTTGCCATTTCCTTCTCCAATGCATGAAAGTGAAAAGTGAAAGTGAAGTCGCTCTGTCGTGTCCGACCCTCAGCGATCACATGGACTTCAGCCTTCCAGGCTCCTCTGTCCATGGGATTTTCTAGGCAAGAGTACTGGAGTGGGGTGCCATTGCCTTCTCTGGGTTAATTCCTAACAGTCACTTAGTCCATCTTGTCTCAGTTTTGCTGATAAGCAGCTGTGAGGCTTTGGGTAAATCAGTTAACCATCTGGGCCTGAGTTTTCTTCATCTGTGAACTTAGGAAGCTGGGTTAGATCAGGGAGTCCTGACGTCTTGTGAAGAGGAACTGTTGGTCAAGTCGTCTTGGCTCTTACCTGGAGCGTGGTAGGGAAAGCAGAGACCTTCTTTCATTACTTAGCGCAGATGAGCCCCAGGGCTCTGTCTTCAGTTTTCTTCTCTTCCTTCTTCCCAGATCATTTCATCTGCCTCAGACTTCAGTTATTGCCTTTATGTACTTGATGTTCAAATATGAATCTATAACATCAAACTCCCTCATTTCTTTATTTAAACTGAGGTATAGATGATGCACAATATTGTATAAGGTACAGGTATACAATAGTCATTCACAGTCGTTAAATATTATGGTCCATCTATAGTTATTATAAAAATATTGGCAATATTTCCCACATTATACAATATATCCCTGTAGCTTATTTTATGTTATTATTTAGTTGCTCAGCCATTTCCAATCCTTTTGCAACCCCATGGACTGTAGCTTACCAGGCTCCTCCATCCATGGGATTTCCCAGCAAGAATACTGGAGTGGGTTGCCATTTCCTTCTCCAGTGTATCTTCCTGACCCAGGGATCAAACTCTTGTTTCCTGCATCAGCAGGTGAGTTCTTTACCCCTAAGCCATCTGGGAGGCCCAGCTTATTTTGTACCTAATAATTTGTACCTCTTAATCCCCTACCCCTATGTGGTCCGTCCCTCTCCCCACTGGTAACCACTAGTTTGATCTCTGTGTCTGTGAGTCTGCTTTTTTCTTATGTTCACTGGTTTTACTTTTTAGATTTCCCATATAAGTGATACCTGGCAGTATTTGTCCTTCTCTGTCTGACATTTCACTTAATGCTCTCCAAGTACGTTCATGTTGCTGCAATTGGCAATTTTTTTTTTTTTTTAATGACCGAACCCATAGTGTTAGTATTCCATTCTTGTTGTTGCTCAACTCTTTGCCACCCCGTGGACTGCAGCACACCAGGCTTCTCTGTCCTTCACTATCTCCTGGAGTTTGCTCAGATTCATGTCTGTTGAGTCGGTGATGTTATCTACTACATCATTCCATATATATATATATATTCTTTATCCATTCATCTGTTGATGGAATCAAGTTCTTGAATTCTGGACCCAGATTTCTACTCCTCTGCTTGATGTATTTGCCTGTTTCCATGGAAAGGCAATCAAATTCTTTATGTTCAAACCGAAACTCACAATTATCCCTTTTGAACCAATTCCTCTCCCAGTTTTCCCAGGTTCCGTTACTTGTAGTGATATGCTGTTGGTCACCTGCAGACTGGACATGCAGGCTTCCTTGACTCCTTCCTTCTTCCCTGCTGTAACTAGTTGCTGACTGATGCTCAGTCCTCTTACTGTAATTATTAGCATACCTCCATATTATTTCTTTCCCCTTCCTGATGTCATTGTTCTAGGTCAGGCTCCCATCAGCCACTCTGCTCCCCTCTACCCCATAAAGCACCCCACATGCCAGGTTAAGCTGCATAGAGCCTCCCTCACCCTGCCATCCCACTCTTCCAAGCTTTTCCTGGGTCACACATGCTCACCTCTTGTTAGCATCTATAGCCTCAGCCATCTTCCAGCTCTAGCTTTGATTATTGTTCAAGTCGTCAAACAAATTGTTTGAACAAATTGTTCCTTTTTCTTAGGCTTTTTACTTTTTTTTGACAAAATTCTAGTTATATTTCAAGAGTCAGCTCAAATGATGCCTCCTTCCTCCTTCAAGTCTTCCCTGAACACTCCACTGGCTTGATTTCTCCTTCTTTTAGCATCTTATTCTTTTCTATCTTATTATCTCACCAACACAAATATATATATAGTTATATATGTATCAGATCTTATAATGTCCACTGTATCTTCTTCATCAAGGCCAAGGAACATGTTTTCTTCATCTATAACACTTGAAGTCCCTGGTATATACTAGGAGCTAGAAATACTATTGGCTAAGTTGATATCAAATTATTAATCAATTAATAATCTATAAATGGAAACAATCAATTAATTTTAGTAATTGATCTAATCAAATGCTAATAAAATAAGGTAAATAATCTTACCTTAAAATAAGGCATTTTACCTTAAAATAAGGTAAATAATCCAAAACTAATAAAATATTGGTTTTAGTATCCTGCTATTCTCCTTTGCATGTAGCTGAGCGATGATTTTCTGAAGAATTTTAATTTTACGTTTTTACAATATTGGGTCAGTAAACTCCTTAGCTTACAGTTAAGGATAGTTTGTCTCTTTTGTAAGACCATTTCCGTGAAGCTGTGGGTCTTGCTATGTCATGATGGGGCTGATTTCCTTTCTAACAGGAGCATCATGTGATGTGGTTAAAAACTTGAGCTTTGGAGTAGGGCAAACCTGGTTTTGAGTTACAATCCTGACCTTGTTAGCTGTGTTACCTTGGGGAATTTACCTAATGTCTTCAAACCTTAGTCTCACATCTATAAGCTAAGCTAAGTCACTTTAGTCATGTCTGACTCTGTGCGACCCCATAGACGGCAGCCCACCAGGCTCCACCGTCCCTAGGATTCTCCAGGCAAGAACACTGGAGTGGGTTGCCATTTCCTTCTCCAAGGCATGAAAGTGAAAAGTGAAAGTGAAAGTGAACTTGCTCAGTCATGTCCGACTCCTAGCGACCCCATGGACTGCAGCCTACCAGACTCCTCCGCCCATGGGATTCTCCAGGCAAGAGTACTGGAGTGGGGTGCCATTGCCTTCTCCATCACATCTATAAATGAAGGTTATAATATATCTGTCTGTAATTATCATAAGTGCTGGTTCTACTCCTAGGAATTGTTCAAAAGCAAATCTCTGCTCATCTTCACTGGAGGAACACCCCTAAACCTGGGAGGTTTTCTCTAGGTTCTATGGGTCTAAAAACCACACTAGCCTATAGAATTTCAGAGGCAGATTGGAAACTTGAGGCAGAAATGCTGGGAATGTTGGTGCCTGTTTTCCTGGCCTAGTGAAAAGGAAAGCAGACCTATGTCTCTCATTCTGAATCAGACAGATGACAAACATCTCACAAGAGGAGAAAAAGAACAATCTCCATCATCTTCTCTTGCCCTAGTGTCTAATAGCTCCAGACTTCCTAAAGGATAGGATGACTGAGGTCCCTGGAAAAGCCAGGACATAAGACATAACATCTTCAGTTCAGGACGTAAGATGCATCTTACATATTATTTCTGTTAATAGAACAATAAAGGGAGAAGGTGAGCAGTTCCTGAGCCCTGAGCACCTTCTGTGTCAGGCACATCTAGTGGAGAATTACAATTCTTCTTCTTTATGACTTCTTGAGACAGGTGTCATTATCTCCATTTTACAAGTAAGTAGAAGCTAAGTAACTCCCAAGATTCACAGCTAGTGAATATGAAAGTGAGGAAATGAACCCAGGTAGTCTTCATACCAGAGAAGGCAATGGCACCCCACTCCAGTACTCTTGCCCGGAAAACCCCATGGATGGAGGAGCCGGGAAGCCTGCAGTCCATGGGGTCGCTGAGGGTTGGACACGACTGAGTGACCTCACTTTCACTTTTCACTTTCATGGACTGGAGAAGGAAATGGCAACCCACTCCAGTGTTCTTGCCTGGAGAATCCCAGGGACAGGGGAGCCTGGTGGGCTGCCGTCTATGAGATCACGGGGTCGGACACGACTGAAGTGACTTAGCAGCAGCAGGAGCCTTCATACATTTTAGCCTTTGAATCCATCAATGTAATTAGACCAAATTAGCCATGTGAGGTGAGGGCTTCCTTTAGGTGATGCATTTTCTGTGTCAGGAAAATTGTGGTCTAACAGGGTTAGCCTTTGCCACCTTAGTACCACAGGGAACTAGTTTTCAGGAATACTGTTCAGGGGACTTCCCTGGAGGTCCAGTGGTTGAGACTCTGTGCTTCCACTTCAGGGGGCTTAGGTTTGATTTCTGGTCAGGAAACTAAGATGTCACATGCTGCATGGGGTGGCCAAATAAAATAAAATACTTGGGAACACTTGGTGCTTCCCCCATGATGACCTAACACTGATAATAGTGAGTATGCTTTGAAAGGTTGATGTTTGTCAACATTCCTGTACAGGTAGGTGCAGAGATATTAGTACAAGCTTCTTCTGAAATAGTGAGATAAACCCCAGCTAGAAAAGGACAGTAATAGAGCAAGAGTTTGAATATTTTCTCAAATTTTGAAGGCTTCAGCTGCATGCCTTTCTGGGGAACTAGTTGCCAGAGGAAAGCTGTACTAACATATGTGACATGCATTCTTGATCTGTGTGGCCACTTTATTCCCTTTAAGTTCTAGATCTTTCAGTGAATAAGCTGTCAACTTCTGGTAGCTGTTCATCAACTTGGACACTGCAGCACTGATGTAGTTATATATGGTTATATCCATTCAGTGGGAAACAACAGATCTTTAGAAAGGAATGACATAACCACATATGCTAAAATGCAACGACCCCCACCATGTAAACAGAAAGCCCAAAGTGAAATGTACAGGGTACTAAAACTTGATTTTTTAAATTAAAAACCCTGTACATCCATATAGTTTTACATACATGTAGGATGATTCTAGAAAATTACTCAGTCAACTGATACCTAGCTGTACCTGAAGAAGGGGACTGATAATCTGAGGTGGAATATGGAGCAGTTATTCCAGGGTGCTCTGGGGGTCCCTGCAAGTTTGTGAGACCATTTTAGGGGATCCACAAGATAAAAACTATTCTCAAAGTAACATTAGGATTTGCTTTTTTTTTTTCACTTTCATTCTCCCACAAGTATATAGTGGGGTTTTCCAGAGGTTAAATGACTTGCATTATTATTGTAACAAATTGAATCTAGAAGCAGATAATAGGACCTATTTGATTAAGTCAGATATCAGAAAGATTTTTAAAAATATTAAGCAGTGTCAGTCTTCTAAGTATTTTTTGAAAAATTTTTATAGAAAATTATTATATGTGTTAACATACAATTATATTTTAATGAAATAAGTAATAAATTTAAAATTCACAGTTTTTAATTTCTAAATTGATAAATATCAATTGTGTAACCTCTATAAACAAAATCTCTGAGGATCTGCCAAATTCCTTCAGAGCGTGGGGCTGCTGGGAGGCTTCTGTTTAATAGTGGACAGAAATGTCAAGCATGAAAGAAAATGTGAATGAAGAAAAAATTTGTAACAAAGCATTGCTTTCCCTTTTCTCCCCCTTACTAAAAGGAGATTCACAACTGGTCCGGGGTTCAATGCTCTAGAAAGTTCTAAGGCTGTGACTTGAAGCCAAGAAGCTGAAATAATTCAAAAGAAGCAGAGGCCAGCAATTCCTGAGGATCCTGTCCCTCGGAGAATGCTCTGCACCCATTGATGTAAGTAGGGCTGGTCACTGAAGCTGTGTTGCCACAGGAGATTGGGGCTGACAGTGTGGCTCCCCTGAGCCCCTCACTTACCCTGGTCGGTGTCATGGAGAAAGGTGAACCTTGGATTCTGTCTTTGGTGGTGTTGTTGTTCAGTTGCTAAGTTGTGTCTGACTCTTTTGCAACTCCATGGACTGTAGCCCACTGGGCGCCTCTGTTCATGGGGTTTTCCAGGCAAGAATGCTGGAATGGGTTGCCATTTCCTTCTCCAGGAGATCTTCCTGGACCAGGGATGAACCCACACTTCCTACACTGGCAGGTGAATTCTTTACCACAGAGCCACCTGGGAAGCCCTGTCTCCTGGAGATGATAGCAAATGAAAAGGTCATGGGTTTGATCATATAGGGAACTTGGTGTTGAATGTCCATGTCTTCTTTGCACTTCAAGGATCTGGTTGTGGCCAACCCAGAGTAAATGTTCATCCTGGGGTGTCCTGGACCCCCAGCTCTGAGTGACCCAGGATCTCTAGGTCTCCCCTGTTTTTACAGGACCCACTGGAATCTCTGGGTTTCCTGGATCAATCTAGGCCTCTTTTAATAGTACAATTCCATTTAGAAAAAATTTAAATTAATTTCCTGCTTCCAGCAATAATTTGAGGTGGTTTAGAAAAAAAAAAAAAAAGACTTAATAGAACTACTAAAACCAGGATAAGAGAACCAGAGCCCTATAATAAGGTTTGAGAGAGTTAAAAGCACAAGAACACCTAGCCAGGGATGCTAATTGCAGATAAGTGGGCTGCTTAGCTCCAGGTCTCAAGACAAAAAAAGAAGCATGATATACTGCAAAGCTTCATGAGGAAACCAAAAGCACTTGCTCAGGTCCAGGTGGTCAGCTGTAGGTGAGTTTTGGTCTGAAGGAGACTTCTCAGTTCATCTGTTAGCAGACCTGAATCCTACCAACTAAACTAGGCCTGCAGTAATTTCATGCATCTGAGACCCTCTCAGTCCATAGGTCACCAAAGGCAGAGAACATCCCCTTCATGCCCGTATCCCTGGCATCTAGTGTGGGTTCTGGCACGTGGAACATGCTGAGGACCCCGTGCCTTGACTTAGGCTTACATCTAACGTGCAGCTTCTGTGACACTTGTTGAATGAATGCACAAGTGAGTGAACAGTGTGGACAATCCTTGAGATGAAGGATGAAGGGCAGGAGGGTAAAGTACTATTTCCTCACATTCCCCAGGAGATTTCTTCTCACTAACAACACTCCTGGGATTACACACTCCTTTCTGTTTATTGTCTAGGTAACTGCCCACCTTCCCCCATTCCTCCTTAAAATAACTTGGGTCCCTTTCTTCCCATAAATTGCCCTGAAACCAATTCCCTTCCATCCTTCATTCCTTCCTTTCCTCCTTCCAATAGATTCTTGATACTGGAGAGCTAAGTCGTCTTTAACTTGAGCCTTCATGGTATACACTTCAGAATGAATAATCCATAGCTGCATTTAACCACTAACCAGAAATTATTGCAGAGTCTCTCTATTCTATTTGACTGTGATTTGACTCTCTCCATTTGACTGACTCCATTTGACTCTCCTATTATTTATCTGTGATTCATTCTGTTTTACCTCTCAGAAGGGTAAGAGTACTCATCATTGTGGTCTTTTCTTCCCCTGCCACCCAATCTTAATGACTATTTCTAGAAAGTATTATTTCAATATCCAAGATGTGCTATAAGTAGCTTTGGCTTGAGCACCTTGTCCGTGTGGCCGCTACCCTCCCCATCGTAGTGTTATACCCAGAATTATCTCAGGTACTTTGGATTCATTCCATTCTGCTGGTCTCTGCCGGTCACCAGTGCAGACTTCCTCCTTTTCTCAAATGATGAGACTAAGTATTTCAATCTGTTTAAAGACTCAATAAGTTGCAGCTTCCTGTGTCTCTTGCTAATAGGAAGAGCAAGTATTTAGCATCTAAACTGGAACACTTGTGAGGGAAAAGGAGCGTTATTAATAGAAACTCTGGATATTTGATCACCGACTTTTCAAAGATCTTGCATCTCTAACGAAGGCTGAGCGCAGAAGGTCAACAAGTGCCTTTGGAGATCGATTCCCCGAATTCTGTTCAGTTGTCTGTATTGGGCCAAGGGGATCTGGCATAGACCTCTTAGCGCTGAGTGTTTCTAATGAGCCAGTGGAGAGCCTGTCCTCTTCTGGATGGCAGAGCTCCCACGGGAGACAGGCAGGATTCCCACAAAACTGGCGGCCATGTCTGTGAGACCCCGTGGTGCCGGCCGTCCTCCTCCCTTCCTCCCCTCCTTCCTGCTCCCGCCGCCCCCTCTGCTCCCTTCCCCTTTTCCTGATCCCCACTCTCTTGCTCTGCCTCCCCCTCCTCCGTCCTCTGTGCCTTTTTACTGCCGTTCTGTCTCCTCTCTCCTTTTCTTTCGTCTCCCTCTGTTTCGCTATTTTCTGCTCCCCATTTGTCACTCGCACGTTCTTCCTTCCCCTCTCTCCCCGAATGGTCCTTTCAACACTGTTGGAGGGCGGCTTAGAAGAGCGCTTCTGCCAAACTCACTTTCTCCTTTAAAGGAAAAGCTCGTGTTTCCAACTGTAGCTTGATTTTCCTTCACGAGCTGTAGGCCGTCCTTTCCTCATTGCGAGTGGTCTGTTTCTCATGAGCATCTCTGATGGGAAGTTCTGGTTTCGTGTGTCCTGGGGGACACGTGTGCTGAGGCATGAAGACAGCATGGGGGGGAGTGTGGGAGGTGGGGGGTGGGTGGAAGTTGGGGTCGTGACAGGAGCAAACCCTGGAGACGCCTGCTTAGTCACAGAATGGATTACGGTTGAGATAAATGACACACTGTAATTGTGTTGCTGCAATAAACCTGAGGGTCTGAGATTTTGGAATTGGACTGTGCCTGGATCATTTTAGAGAAGGCAAGATCCTGGTCAGCATCTAATCAGGGAGCCACAACTCTGGAGGGTATGTGACTGCACAAGAGCAGGGAGCCCGATAGACATGGAGGAAGCTAGCTCTGTGCAGAGATGGGGGTGGGGTGGGGTGAGATGCGACAGAGGTGGGCAGGTTGACTCAGACATTTCCCAATGAACCAGGCTCCAAAAACATTCTGAAAAGCAGAACCTGAGAGCAGGCTGCAGTGATCTGAAAAAGAACTGGTGGGCTAGGCAACATGCTCTTTCTTTTTTTCTCATGGGATCCAAGGACTTTGCATAGTATTTTTACTTAATAAAATAATAACACTGTTTACTGAGCCCCTGTGATATGTAAGTGACTCTAGAAGAGACTTGGAATGATTCAAATGTAAATGAGAAATAACCCATCCTAAGCTGAACAACAGAGAGAGGTAACGTGGAAGAGAATTCCTTCGAGCAGGTGAGGATGTGTTGAGACCGTGGTGAAAGGTTGAAGGGAGGAGAGCAGCAATTGTGGCTGGGCGGGTCGGAGGATAAGTGCCTTGACTGTGGAGGGGTGCGGCTGGGAGGCCAGGCCGAGATTCGATACCCAGAGAAAGGTGTAGGTCACTCATTATTGATGGAGCGTACCTAGACAACAAGGACGCAGAATGACCAGGAAACAAGGATGGGACTGGGCGTACAGGTGGAGGGGAAGGAGGAAGTAGCCATCTCCCAGGAGCAGAGGGTTGGGGAGGAGGATTGGTGAAAGATAGAGTTGCAAAGGAGGGAGGTGCCAGTCTGCTCACTGGCTGGCTTGAGACATCTGGATACCATCCTTGAAATCCAGCATCTGTGTGGAACATGCTCCAGGCAGGATGGATGACTTTGCTTTGGGAGATGCTCATTTCCGATGCCCCTCTTGCTGCGTGTGGTTGCATTTCTGAATCAGATTTTTTTTTGATAGTTGCTCAGTCATGTCCAGCTCTTTGCAGCCTCTCCTTAATTCTCCAGGCTAGAATACTGGAGTAGTTAGCCGTTCCCTTCTCCAGGGGATCTTCCCAACCCAGGGATCAAACCCAGGTCTCCTACATTGCAGGTGGATTCTTTACCAGCTGAGCCACGAGGGAAGCCAGAGAATACTGGAGTGGGTAGCCTATCTCTTCTCCAGTGGATCTTCCTGACCCAGGAATTGAACTGGGGTCTCTTGTATTGCAGGTGGATTCTTTACCAACTGAGCTACCAGGGGAGTGAACCAGATTTAAGGTGTCATAACAATAAGCCTTCAGGGGGAAATATCTAGGGACCTCAAAATATATATGCATGAAACACTTTGAACGAGTGTTTTCTAAGATTGCAACCTCTTGCTTTGGCTTTAGTCTTTGTAGCTTTTAAGAGTAGATTTAATGATCAGTCACAAACTGTTTTGCCCTCAGAGTTGATCTAGGGCTGCTATAAAGAATCTTATTTCCATTGTTTCCATTTTCAATACTCTATAATTTCTCATATTACATCAACTCTTTTATTCTGCTATTGTGGGCTGAAGGAATCATATTGTGTTTCTGGCTAGAAATGTTCAGTGAATTTCCTCTTGATCCTGAGCTTACTCAAAATTCCTGCTTCCTGGATTACAGAGCCCCTCATTCCTCACTTTATGATGGATGAGATGGATTGGGGTCTTCCTGATAGGCATTCACAGCATTTGTCAGGGTTTTTCACTGATGTCTCATTGTCTTACAAAAGACATTCACACTGTCTCTTGTATCGATTATTTTTTTATGTGTATGAGGTTCCAATTGCACCCGCCTACTCCCACTCCAAAAGACTGTGAGACCCTCTTAATCATGGTCTGAGTATCTGTCAGTTATTTTGGCTTTGGCATAATATTTAGCATGTATTATTTTGTTTGGAGGTAGAGAAACTGAGTGGATATCGGTGGGCTTGATGAAAGTGAAAGAGAGTAAAAAAGTTGGCTTAAAACTCAACATTCAGAAAACTAAGATCATGGCATCTGGTCCCATCACTTCATGGCAAATAGATGGGGAAACAATGAAAATAATGATAGACCTTATTTTTGGGGGCTCTAAAATCACTGCAGATGTTGACTGCGGCCATGAAATTAAAAGACACTTGCTCCTCAGAAGAAAAGCTATGACTAACCTAGACAGCATGTTAAAAAGCAGAGACATTACTTTGCCAACAAAGGTCCATCTAGTCAAAGCCATGGTTTTTCCAGTAGTCATGTATGGATGTGAAAGTTGGACTATAAAGAAAGCTGAGCACTGAAGAATTGATGGTTTTGAACTGTGCTGTTGGAGAAGACTCTTGAGAGTCCCTTGGACTGCAAAGAGATCCAACCAGTCCATCCTAAAGGAAATCAGTCCTGAATATTCATTGGAAGGACTGATGCTGAAGCTGAAACTCCAACACTTCGGCCACCTCATGCAAAGAACTGACTTATTGGAAAAGACCTTTATGTTGGGAAAGGTTGAAGGCAGGAGGAGAAGGGGACGACAGAGGATGAGATGGTTGGATGGTATCACCAACTCGATGGACATGAGTTTGAGTGAACTCTGGGAGTTGGTGATGGACAGAGAGGCCTGGCGTGCTGCTGTCCATGGGGTAGCAAAGAGTTGGACACGACTGAGCTACTGAACTGAACTGATTGGTGGGCTTCTGGTTCCCACCAGTTCCTATGTTCTACCCCAGTATTGGGTTTTGTGGAGAATCTCTAAATAGATCTTTGCCAATTAAAGCAACATCCACGGACAACATCAGTATCACCTGGGAGCTTGTTTGAAAATACAGAATTTCAGGCCTCAGAATTTGCAATTTGGTTAGATTTGAGACACACTGGTTTCCAGATATATTGTATACAGATCACCTGGGAATCATGTTTAATGCCGGTTCTGATATTTTTAGAGGTTACTTAGATGATGGTAGAACAAACAGGCCTGCTTTTGTAAATAAAGTTTTATTGAAACCTAGCTATGCTCATATATTTACATATTGTCTGTGACTTCTTTTGTGCTACATCAGCTGAGTTAAATAGTTGCAGCAGAATTCTTATGGCCCACAAAACCTAAAATATTTACTATCTGGGCCTTTTCAGACACATGTCTGCTGACCCCCAGTGTATGAGATTTCCTTTCCTTAGAGGAAAGGAAAATAACAGTGATTTTTGCCCCAGTGGCAAAATTTGAAGCCCATCTTAACCCACCATGGAGAAGTTGATTCATTAAATCTTAATTCTCAAGCAGGCCATGAAGATTCCTGAGCCCCAGACTGATGCAAATAATGGTACCAAAGAGTGTGCGAATTTCTAAGGTCCATTTCATATTGCCTTCCTTCAAGAAACCATTGTGATTTTACTCAGATGACACGTCTCCACAAACTGATTCCGTTAATTGTTCAAAATTATTCTGACTTTTCTCAAGAATTGGGAAGAATCTAGAGGAAATTCTGAGTAGAAATATTTGGGACCAAGAAATAAAAGCAACTTTTTATTGTTTGGGTAGATTCTGCATTTTTACTATTGAAATCATAGACTTAGCCCCAGCCACCCACTCCTGGGGTGCTCACTGGGTAGCCAGATTCAGACGGCGGCGTGGGCTTGACATCTTTCTTTTAATTCCCTGGGAGAATCCCACCACCTGTCTCTTATTTGGGGTTTTTTAATTGTGAAATGGTGGCACACACAAGCTCCAAGCTTACTACATGTGTACAAGCACAGGAAGACAGAAGGCAGAGATTTGGGCTGTGAAGCAGGAAGTACAGAATGGGGGCTGCTGGCACGGAGGCATCTGCTCCTCAAACACAGTGGAGGGGGAGGCTGTGGGAGGAGAGAGGCAGCCCCATGTAATCGCTTGAGGATGTGGGCACATTGCTCTGATCTTCAAGTCTTGGAGATCCTGGCTCTCGTCCTTCCAAAGCTGAATTTCAGAGGAGGTAGGTGTAGGAGAATTAGGATCTGTTTTCCTTACATAGAGTTATCTGGAGCCAAAGGGATTTCATGTGGGATTCTGAGGGAATCTTTGCTGTAGCAATTAGAACTCTGGTCTTACTTATTGTAGTTTATTTTCCATTGTATGCAAAGCCCAAGACACTACAAAAGGTTTTGTGAGGCAGTGGAGTAGAAGGAAGTCGGGAGTCCTCTTCTCAATTCTAGAACCTACCAACCAATTCTGAGAGATGGTAGCAGTGAATTAGGGCCTCCAATGTTGAGAACCACCTGCCCTGTTACCAGAGAGCCTTCCTGGAATTCCCTAAGCTGCATTAGCTGGTTAGCTAAGCTGGTCAGAATGTGGGCATTTGGAAGCCAAACTTACTGTTTGGACTGATATTTCAGCCATTCTCTCCATAGGAGGAAGCATAATGTATTCATTTATTCCTTCATTTCTTCTGTCACTCAATGAATATCCACTGAAAATCTACTATGTCACAGAATAGGGAAAAACATGAATTGGAGAGTCCGACAAACCCAAATTCGGATTATAGTTTCCCTATCTGTGAGCCAACAACTCATTCGAGTTCTACTTTAATTGACATGTTTCTTCCCTTCGCGCCCACCTTCCCTGGACTCTCCCTGAGACTGTGGGTTGGGCTGAATGATGTTATTTTTCTACATTTGGTGCAACTTCTGCATATTCTGTCCTCACGCCATACTATGTGGAAATTATTCGCTTAGGTTTCTGTCTCTCTCCTCAGATGGTTCAGTCACTAATGGCAAAGATCTTCATGAATACATGTTTACCCTTAATTTCTGGCACGTGTTAGAATTTAAACATATGTCTGTTGCACCAAAAGAATATAAATTCCTTCAAGTGTGATTTTCTCATCTGTAACGTGAAAGTGATGAGAACACACCCTGTGATTTTGTTGTGAGGGTTAAATCACAACAAGATATTGCGTGAAGAGTTTGGGATGTTTGGAAGAGTGCTCTGTAAGTATAAAGTGCCCACAAATTGTGGTTGTTCTAGTGTCTGGATTGATTGAGATTTGGTAAAAGACAAGTCTAAGATGATTGTGAGGATGCGTGGAGATGTCTTGGCCCACTTTTCCTGCGCTGGATGACTGGGGAGGACCTGGAGACTCAGGTCTGTGAGCCACAGTTTGTGTGTATGAGTTGACGCTGGACAGTTTGTTCCTGCAAACTCTAGATCTCCTCCACTAGGTTATCTACTCACAACAGTGGGTACATGCCTTGTTTATTTTTTTATATTTATACTTTTTATGTTTCTAAGCACTACTAAGGAAGTGAATAAGTAGATAACTGATGTTGATGGGCACTAGGAAGCCAAAATCTCCTGACCCCTACATCTTCCCATATTCCTGGCTTGTATCAGTCTTGTCTTGAGAACATGGATAGTGGGGCTATCCTATAGAGAACATAGATTGGCGGGGGGAAGAAAGTAAGTTCTGTTTGAAACGAGTGTGAGTGTGAGTGTGAGAGCTGGCGGCCAAATATGCAGGACTGGGGAACTGGGAAGTGCTGGGAGCTGAAGCCTTCTTATTTAACTTTTCATATGTCTGTTTCAGCTCCCAGAACCAGACATAGAGCTCATTGTATAGCTCCCCTGGTGCTTAGAGTTCACTCATTAAAAAGCAGATGCTAAACATTTATTGACCCATTGCAAAATGCTGGGCCCTGTTTCCCATGTAGGTAACAAAGAACTGCTGCAGATGTTGGAGCAGAGTTGTAAGATAATATGACTTCTGCTCCAAGAAGACCTGACCTTGCTGTGGTGGATGAGGAATACTGGTAGGGAGAGGAGGTGGGGGTGGGGAGGCCCAGCAAGAGAGCAGGTGGGTAGTGAGGGAGTGAATCAGACCTCTGCCAGAAGGGACGGAGAGGAGGAGGCCTGACTGCGTGAGAGGTTGGGGATTCATCTCTCTCCATACCATTAGCATGAAAGAAGTCTCCCTGCTCTGGGAGAACAGTGACCTGCCTTGGGTGCCTTTGGAACAAAAGCCAGTGACTGTATCCAAGGGAAGATAATGAGAAACACACAGGCTGCCACAAATCTTTTTGTTGCAAAAGTTCACTTTCCAAAGCCCTGGGCAAGGGTGCAGAAGCCTCTTTGTGTGAACTTGGCCTCTTTACCAGGAAATGCAAGATGGAATCTCCCTTGGTAAATCATAGGACGGATCATATCCAAGAATCTGAGAGGCTGGCAGAGGACCTGGGTGGAGTAGTTGATGAGGAAATGGAGGGTCATGTAGCCCTGATCAGAAGACAGGAGAAAGCAGCATTGTAAAAAGTGCCCAAGGGTGGTAGACATTAAATTTCATGTAAGCATCTGCTGCCCTATCCCCAGTCCCAGCAGTCTAACATTATGGAGAGTGTTCTTTTCTTCAAATGTGAAATGTTTTTGTAATTGGAGAAAAGCCATTAAAAAGGAGAAACTGCTTTCATTCAACTAAAAACTCTAGCAATTCTATATATGTAAAAATAATATATATATACTGTATATACTCCAGAATTATGTCAATTCAACAAGATATATGAATGACCTTAAAAATGTCCGTGCTATTTGATGTAGGAGTTTAATTTTTATGAATCTGTTCTAAGTAAACATACTGAAAGGGAAAAAATGGAAACACAAAAATGAAGCATTAGGTACAAAAAAGAAATAATCTAAGTGGCTGTGAGGGTATGGTTAAGTGTTTAGGTTTTAAACCTTTGAAATGATGGGCTTGAGAATTTTAATTGTAGGTATTTATTGAATACCACTGAAATACCACTGAATACCATTTATGTCATATGAAGAAAAATTAGAAGTTATAGAGTCAAATAAAAGTATGAGATCAGTTATGTAAAAATGCACACAAAAAATCAAACCTTTAAAGGAAATATACTAAAAGATTAACCATATTTGATTTCGGATGAGGAGATTACAAGGATTGTTTTTGTTTCTTCATACAATTGAAAGTTTATAAATAATTAATATGTATGCATTACATCAGAAAATGACAGAAAAGAAGGTATGTAATTTTTTTTAAAGGAAGATATTTTGAAAGTATTTATTCTTTTCAGAGAGAATGTGTGAAAAATCTAGGTACCCTCTTTCCTTCCCTGGGATTCTGAGATTATTTTTATTCTCAGGAAGGTCTTTTCTGAGATTATTTTTACTCTCAGGAAGATCTTTTCCTTTCTCATCACAGGTTAGTCTGTTTCTGGGACAAAAAGATAGTGGATTTGCTGTTTGAGCTCTGTTCCAATATGTGGTAATTCTCTGTTACCTTCTTGGAAAAAAAAAAAAAGGTATGAGACACTTTGATATGGTATTCAAGGGCTATCAGCCCAAAACCCCACCTGATCTCTCTAACTTCTCATCAATTTCCTACATGTATTTTAATTAATTGATTAATTATTATTATTGAGTTATAATTGACCTACATTATGTTATTTCTAGATTTGATGTTCAACAAATGTTTGATGTTCACAAAACAAATTTGTTCACAACAAATTTGATGTTCAAAAAACAGTGATTTGATGTTCCCATTCATTGCAAAATGATCATCATGATAAGTCTAGTTACCACTTGTTATCCTATAAAGATGTTACAGTGTTATTAACTATATTCCCCATGCTGTGCATTTCATCCCATGACTCATTTATTCCTACATGTGTTTTCTTCTCAAATCAAACCCCTCTCAGACTCATCATTTCTTGTTTGGGTCCCCGCCTTCCCACTTCTGAACCTCTGCTTCCTCCTGTGGGTGTGTTCACAGAGCACGTACTGAATAGCCAAGCAGAGCGGGGACCTTGCTCAGATGGCCAGGCTGCGGCTGCTGTGTGGTGCTTACAGACCACTGCACCTCTCTGAGCCTCAGGTGGCACCCTGTGACAGGAGGGAGGGTGACAGGTGGTTGCCAGGGTTCCTCGCATCTCAAGAGCCTGGCCAGCCTTGTTCCCTTGTGGTCCTAGGCACGCTCCTTCATCTCTCTGCACCTCTTCTCCCATGGCGACAGCTGCCTCAAGTGCCCACAGCCGCCCTCTGCAGCTGGCAGATTCTACTCTTCCCAGTTCACTGTTCCCTGTCCCTCATGATATGTCCCAAGAAATTCCAGTTAACAGTGGCTGTGCATGCCAGTCCCTTGGCCACTTATATTTACTGCCTCTTAGCGAAACCATGGTGCATGCCAGGGATATAAAATGTACTGTCATTTGAAAACACTTTAACCCCAGGGAAAAGAAAACAAATTAAGTGAACTTTGAGGTGAAGTTGCATACTTCTCTAAATCCTTTTTTTGACTTTTTATTTTATATTGGAATACAGTTGATTAACAATGTTGTGTCAGTTTCAGCTGTGCAGCAGTGATTCAGTTATACATGCACCTTTATCTATTCTTTTTCAAATTCTTTCCTCAATTAGGTTGTTACAGAATATTGAGCAGAGTTCCCTGTGCTATACAATAGGTCCTTGTTATCCATTTTAAATATAGCAGTGTCTACATGTCAATCAAGGTGCAATAGAGCCCAACATGTGACCCCCACTTATATAAGGGGAGAGAGTTACTTACAATATTTGGACCTCCCTGGTGGCTCAGACGGTAAAGGGTCTGTCTACAATGTGAGAGACCTGGGTTTGATCCCTGGGTTGGGAAGATTCCCTGGAGAAGGAAATGGCAACCCACTCTAGTACTCTTGCCTTGAAAATCCCATGGACGGAGGGGCTTGGTGCAGGCTACTGTCCATGGGAATATTTAGACTGTAACATTTCTGAAAATCCTTAGAAAAATTACCCATGAGCCCAAAGTAAGTCTGTGTTTCTTTGTTTTGAGTCAGAGCAATTTTTTTTTCCTTTTTCACCAGCATATAAAAATCTAATTCATAGGAGCCTGAACAACAACAACAACAGAGGGTGTATCCCTCTTCTATCAGCCGTTAGTTTAACCTGCAGTTCCATGTATAATTTATACCACAACCAGAGTCCTTCACTCTCTTCAAGTTTCTACAAATATTTTGCTCCCCCACTTTCTCCCCACTTCCTCTGCGCTCACGTGGGACAAAAATAAGAGGTTGGTTGAGATAACCAAAGATATGCTCCAATGTCGAGAGCATCTTTGCCCTGTTCTAGCACAAAAGGGACCTTTTAGAAGGAGGGGCTCAGAGTGCTCTTCTGACTCAACCTCACAAGAGTAGCTGGGGCAGATGGACAGTTCCCTGCTGTTTACTCTCTCTCTGCCCAGGGAGCCTTCTTTTTCCTTCTGTTTCTTATAAACAGCAGAAGAGACTGTGAACTGTTAAAGGGCAGGCATTCTGCTTTGTTCATCTTTGCAGCTTTTTTTGGAACGAAGTGTGGTGCTAAACACAGGTAGGCATTGGCGTGTGTTAGTGGAACGAGTGAGTGAACAAATGCAGGACAGACAGAATCTGATGGTAATAGGAGCAGTGTGAACTACGGAAAGAGTACAGGATTATAGTCAGAGTGGTGAATGTGTCCTTGCCCTGATTTACTGGTTATGTAACCTTGGGGAAGCTCCTTCCTCTCTGTGAGGGTAGTTTCCCCAGCTGTTGAAGAAGTGTATGTGTGTGTGTGTGTTGATTACTGATGGAAAACGTGTCCCTTAAGGAGAGTATATGCTAATTCATGTGGCACATTGCTGCAGCTGAATAGTAGGCACTTTTGTGGCAGTGCTTTTCGTCAAATATTTTAAAATGAAAAAACCTCAAAATCACTCAGGAAACACAACCCATAATTCCATCATTTGAGAATGATATGAAGTGAGAAGTAAAATTTCCCTTCTCAGCCATTTCTTTTAATTCCCCAGAGATATCTAGTTGCCTTAACATTTAATGTCTGATGCTCATCCTTTTCCAAAGTTGCATAGGCATATCTTTATGTACAGCAAAGTGAATTAGCTATACATATACACGTATCCCTTCTTTGTGGGATTTCTTTCCCATCACCTCTTTTGAGATGTTCTCAGGATGGCATTGAAATGGTGTGGAAGGCTTAGGTTACAGAAATGTAGTGGAAAAATTACAAAGGATATCTCAACAATCTCAACAATGATACTACCCCACCACCACCCCACCCCACCCCGGGGAAGTATCTAGAAAGGGCCTGTAGGCATCTGGTTAGGATTGGCCTTAATTGACATCTTCCTCAACTATCTGCAGGAAATATCAAGTATGTTATTAAAATTCACAGATGCAATCAGTTGTCAGAGTCACTGGAGACCAATAATTATTTCACAGGCATCAAGACTGTTTGGGGGTGCTGACAGGAAGGAGAACAATTCAGCCTGGAAAAATGCAAACCGATGGATACAGTGGGAAAAGGCTTAGGGAAACGGGGCCGGAGACGGGGTGAAGCAGGGAGGCCTTTAAAACTTTAAAGGGGCACTAAAATCTCAGTGATAACGAGAAATAATACTTTAATGTGATATCGAAATACAGCAGCAGTGGAGCTCCAAGCTAATCTTTGACATGTAAAAGCCTTGGTTAAGCACATGAATGTTAGACATATCAGACTTTAGGCCATGATTTATGGGGAAAAAAAAAAAACCTCTGAGAAAAAGAATAAGTAGATTTAACTGTTTCTATTTGCTTCCTGGGGCTGAATTAACAAATTGCCACAAACTGGCTGGCTTACAGCAACTGAAATTTATTATTACATCCTTAATGCACTGTTACTGCAGTAATAATGCATCGTTCTGGAGGCTATAAGTTCTGGCCAGGAAGGTGTCAGCAGAGCCATGCTCTGTCCGGGGCGCTAGGGAACCATTCTCCTGGTCTCCTCCAGCTTCTGGGGCCTCCTGCCGCTACTCCAGTCCTGCCTCTGTAGTCACACAGTCTTCTCCCTAGTGAGTGTCTATGCCTCTGTGTCTGAATCTCCCTCTCCTTTCTCTATAAAGACACTAGTCCTTGGATGACGCCCTCATCTAGTATAACCTCAATTTGACTTGATAACATCTGCAAAGATTCTATTTCCAAATAAGGCCGCATTTATAGGTACTAGGGATTAGGACTTCCTCCTGGGGTGACACGGTTTGACCTACTGTGCTATTATTAATTAGCAGCGGTAGGTTTGGTTTAACATAGATGCAGCAGAAGCATATTATCTGTTTGTAGGAATCTGGCAGCCAAGGCATGGGCCAACACCGGCCATGATTTAAATACCTAAGAAAATATTTAAGGATACACAGTTTGGTTTCTTTGGGGGTACATATGCTCTAACTTGGAGAAGGCAATGGCACCCCACTCTAGTACTCTTGCCTGGAAAATCCCATGGATGGAGGAGCCTGGAAGGCTGCAGTCCATGGGGTCGCTGAGGGTAGGACATGACTGAGCGACTTCACTTTCACTTTTCACTTTCATGCATTGGAGAGGAAATGGCAACCTACTCCAGGAGAATGGCAACCCACTTGCCTGGAGAATCCCAGGGACGGGGAGTCTGGTGGGCTGCCGTCTATGGGGTCGCACAGAGTCGGACACGACTGAAGCGACTTAGCAGCAGCATGCTCTAACTTCTGCTAATGGATGTCGTGACCAACGGGTGCAGGATTTTTAAGGGTAGTCATGATTTCAGATATTCAAATGATGATGATTGGAAAATCTTTTTGCTCAATTTTATCTTTCTGTTGTTGATTTTTAAATTTTCTCCATAAAAGCAATTTTCTAATTTATTATGAATATAACTGAATGTGATAACTTTTAGAGATTTTTTTCACATAAATGTACAAACTAGAAGAAAAAAATCTTCTGTCAGACCTAGCATCCTGACTTTTTGTTCATGAAATATGATTATGCCTCTGAGACCTGCCAGAAGAGGATGAAACAATGAGGATCATTGGATATCATTTGAATTTTAAGTTGAGATAGATGCGCAAGGGAATCAAATCTGTTTTCTCCCATGTTTCAGACACATCAAAGCCAAGTTCTGAAACATAAATAGTCCTTTAGTGAACATTGTTATTAACATCCTATTTAAAATGTAGGAACAATCCGTTGTATAGCAATAATATTTAATATTATTAGCTATTTTGATTATTGGATCACTAATCCATAGTTATTATATAATCAATAAATGTATCAATAAATTAACAATTCAATAATAATAGCTAATGTTTGAGTGCTTATACCAGGCATAGGGATAGATCCCTTTAAGTGCATTATTTCACTTCTAATGCAGTAATTCTTTCTTAAGAATGAGATTCTGTTTATTTGGGTTTGAAATGACCTCTATATTTTTTCCGCTTTTGGTTGAGCCCATTTGGAGATAATTCTGTGCATAGGGTGTTTTCTGTATGAGAGCATTTGACCTGAACACGCAGGAAGCATGGTGTGGTCAGCAAATTGTGCTGGCACCAGTGAAGGAGCAAGTCAGACAGGAGCCAGTTGTCGTGGACATCCGCATTGTTGGTGCATTCATTATACTACTAAAGAACTGTTTAAGCGCTTGAAAAGTGTTTGCTGTTTTCAAAAAGGCTAAAGTTCTCCCTGCAATCTTGTTTGTAGAAATGATTGATTTGCTTTGTAAACAATTTTTATACTACAAAGGTAAAATTAAATTTATTTTAATTCAGTTTATCCCTCACTATAAACTAAGAATGAGTAGAAACTAAATAAATATATTATTTTAGAAAGTGTCTGACAAATGAAGTCCCAGAATTTGAACGAAGTGACTAAAGGCGTTTGTGAACTTTGCATTCCTGTTGAAAATTTAAATTTGTTTAAATGCTCGACATTTCATTGCTTTAAGTATGTGATTATCTTGAGGCAGGGCTGAAATAAAGATTCTGAAATCTGAGGTTCAGACATGAATTCTCTGGGTAGAACTTGGAAGGGAGTGTACTATAACCTTGAAAGGAAAAAAATCCTTTATTTTTCTAAACTCTGACCAAAATGTAACATTTCTTCCAATTAGTAGAAATTAATAGTATGTTTCTGTCACATAATTTTAGCAGCTATCTCAAAATATTATAAATACTAATCACCCCATTGAAACTATAGTGTTATTAGATCATTGACTAGATTATTTAATGGATTGAATGATCCATTGACTATTGACTATTGTCAATATTGACTCTGCGAAATATTGATCCATTGATTATTATTTAATGGATTAATAAGACCTATTATTCTACTGTACATTTAAAATATTTTGTAACTGGTATCGTTAGTTTTGTTTCTAATCCTCTGCTCTTTATTTTATGCATTAAACATTATTCCTGGAAAACACTCAGAAGCTTCACCAGGCTGCATAAGGGTCCAGGGCACAAAAAAAGGTCAGGATCTCCTAGGTTGGAGGCACCCTATTGTCCTTCTCATTTTTGATTCTGTCTGTGACTGTGTGAGGGCTTGGGTGTGATGCTGTATTAGGAATGTGTGTGTGTGTGTGTGTGTGTGTGTGTGTGTGTGACGGCAGGGTGTGGCCTTATAGATGGCTCATGGATCAAGAGGAATGAAGTGAAATAGCTGTAAAGTTCTCCACTGTGTGGTCCTTACTGAAGATGACACTTTCTGTCCACCTTCGCCCAGGGTATCATTCAGGCAGCAAAATGTATGCGGACTTGGAGCAGGGAGGCAGGCATCTGAGCTCCACTTGACTGCTTTCTGAATGTGTGGCCTTAAGCTCATTGGTGAACCCTTCTGTATCTTGTCTGTAAAAGGAGTTGAATAGCATCTCTCCTCTTGCTTCATGTGATTGATCACAGAAGAGAGAAAGAGAGAATGGAAAATTTCTCTGTAAACTCTAAAACGCCCAAGAAGCATAAGGGAGTCCTGCTGGCAGAGAGCTCATCTGGGTACTGCTCTTGTGTGGCCCTGAAGCCCAGCGCTGTGGACCAGGCTCAAGGAGTAGGAGACAGCTCTGCCTGGATGCTCTTTGGCCTAGGATGGCTGAGAGCAGGGGGAATCTAGTGGGAAATTTCAAGAGGCTTGTGGTAGTCTGACTGATCCCCCCCAAAGATGTCCATGTCCTAATTCCTGGAATCTGTGGATTTGTTACTGTATGTGATAAAAGGGATTTTGCAGATATGGTTAATTAAGGTTAAGGACCTTGAAATGGAGAGGAGTTGCTGGTTTATCTGGGTGGACCTGATATAGTCACAAGGGTCCTTGAAAGAGGGAGTCAGGAAGATCAGAGTAAAACGAGAGAAGACGTAAAGATGGAAGCTGAGGCCAGAGAGGAAAGAGGTATGCTGGAAAAGAGGAAAGAGGCCGTGGTATGCTGCTGACCACGGGCCCAGGCATGCAGACAGCCTGGGGATGCTGGAAAAGGCAAGAAAACAGATTCTCCCCTAGAGCCTCCAGAAGGAAGACAACTCTGCCAATACATCGACTTTAGGACCTCTGACCTCAGGATAATAAATTCATGTTGTTCTGAGCCCCTAAGTTTGTGATAATCTGTTACAGCAGTAGTTCAGGGCCACTGGGCCTTTAGATTTGGCAGAGTGCTTCAGGCTCATACAGAGTCCTTGCCATAGTTTTGATGTTTACTGTGGTAGTTTAATATTTTTCTCTTGCTATACCTGTGTTTCTTTAGGCTGGTGAGGATAAATATTGAGCAAATGTAATAATAATAATAATAATAATAAAGTTTCTGACTGCATCCTCAATTAGAAAACCACCAACTCTTTCTCTTTCATAGCATTAAAATCTCCTCTAACAGCTCCAGGGATTCTTGGCTAATTTGTCTCCTGTGGCTCAGGAACAGGGCCATCTCATCTACCCTGAAACAGTGCCATTTCTCTCCTCTTTCTTCCCCACTCCCATTCTGGCTCCTGGAGGGCTCCAGTGCCAGACAGCAGGGGAACGTGGCTGCTGCCACCGCTGCCACTGCTGTGTCCTCCACAACCACACCTCCCCCCCGCCCCGCCCAGGGAATCACTCGTGAATGTCCACCCCTGGGAGTGGCACCAAAGCCACACTGGGATGGCTCTGCTGTTCCCCACCTGCCAGGTCTCACCAAACCCTGAACCTCTTGATGCTTTGATCTAGGTTTTCACTGAAAAGGAGGAATCATTTTCATCCCACTTTAAAGCCAGGATCCAGTCTTTTGGTATTTTCAATGCCTCAACAGTATAGCTATTATCCACTGGAATACTTTTGGTGATATTGACCGAGTTCAGCATTAACGCTCGCTCTGACTTTAGTTGCTTTAACCCAAAGTGCAAATTTCCCCAAGTTGCTTCTGTCATCTGTTGATGCTCAAAGGCTTGCGTGGTCTGGAAGGGTAAGTGGTTCCTCTCTGATTTGCCAGAAGCGAGTGGGTTATGTTAGCTGAGGAGCCAGCACGCTAATTTCAGTGATTTGATTCTGGTACAAGGTCCATGGGGCTAGAGGGTGGGATGGTGCTTTTTGCTTTGGCCTGGGTAAACATTTGATGCTTGTTACGGTGGTTGAAATGCTGGATTTGATATTGTATCCGTGTGCCAGGAGGTTCACAGTAAATGAGGGGTGTGGTCTGTTAGGGGAGAGTGGCCGTGGCTTGGCCTCTCCACACCATGTGGCACACACACACACATGTTCTTTAACACATGAAGACATTGTGTGGGGGCTGACCTTGAGGAACTGTGGGCAGTGGTCTCCGCGAGGGGAGGGGAGGCGGTGGAGTGTGGCAGAAACGGCACCAGACTGGAGTGAGTTTCCACTGCTTACTGACTCCTGCTACTTCTCGTCTGTGAGGCTTCTTCAATCCTCTGCTCATTCCTTCAGGACTCGGGCCATTTTGATTTAGTGCCAGGCTAAGCACTTTTAGAATTGAATAGTGAACAAGACAGATGCTACCCCTGTGTTTTTTTTTGGAGGATAATTGCTTTACACTGTTGTGGTGGTCTCTGCCATACATCAATGCAAATCAGTCATAATTTTATATATATATATATCTTCCCTCCCTCTTGAGCCTCCCTCTTCTTGCTCCAATTCCACCCCTGTGCTCTGTGACAATCCCTGTGCTTTTAGATCTAACTGTTGAGCAATTGCAATGAGTAACAACAATCCTACCCTTAGTCCTCGCTGAGGGTTATCTTGTCCCAGGCATGTGGGTTATGATGGAAGAAGCAGGGAGTTAGTGGAGGTTAAGGTCAGGGGAGACTCTGGTAGGAGATGATTAATTATTGATACTTGTCCTATTGGGCTCATGTCCTTTCTCTGACCCTCTTTTCCCCTCCTCTGTGTCTTCTCTCTTGTCTTCCTTGAGCCACCGTCGCGGCTTGTCTCCTCTCTTCAGACCTCTTTCCCATCAGCCTCTCTAGGCTGACCTTTTGCTCAGGTTCTTGTGTGGAATCTCCAGCTGCATGATGGACACCTCCTCATGGGAACCCTCAGCCATTTCAAAGGCACAACATCTGTGGAAGAACTCAACAAGGCCATTGCTTTTTCTTCCCGTTCTGGTCTCTGAAAATTTTATCATAATTCTTTTTTCATTTAGGTCAAAACCTGAGTCACCTTTGACCCTGTCACACCTGCCAGTCTGTTAGCCCTACCCTTAGTACCTTGGCAAGTGATTAACTGCTGTGCTGTGGTTGTTCTGCCTGTACAAGAGTCATGTCCATCTCAGAAGGCTGTAATAAAGATTAGATGAGTTGGCACGTGTGCAGTGCTTATTAAAGTGCCTGATGTAATATCAGCATTCCATCCAGGGGCATCCTCTCACCCCTTGATTTTCCATGTTTTTTTCTCCCATACCTTAACTCTCTGGTTTTATCTCTCTCATTGTCTATTATATTTCTAAATTGTTTGCAAACTAGTCCACAGACAGTGGCTGGACCTGAACTCCATGACACTACCTTCTTTTTCTTCACATTTCCCAGAGAACTCTCCCTCTCTCACATACACAGACACACAAACATATATACCTCTAAATATGTACATATATGCATATATACGGACACACATATACACACGTATGTATATATGTACCGAACTATACAAACAGGCACGCATGCATATATAAATTCACATATACTCTTTTCTTTGTTTCTTGATTGACTCAATGTTTTGATGATGCTTCAAAAAGAAAAAAGTGAAAGTGTTACTTGCTCACTCATGTCTGACTCTTTGGGATCCCATGGACTGTAGCACACCAGGCTCCTCTGTCCATGGAATTCTCCAGACAAGAATTCTCCAAGCAAGAGTACTGGAGTCTTTCCCTTCTCTGGGGGATCTTCCCGACCCAGGGATGATCCCAGGGTCTCCCGCGCTGCAAGCAAATTCTTTACTGTCTAAGCTACCAGGGAAGAAAAAGAGCTGGGCAAATCCTGACTTATGGTGTAATGGTGAAAGAGTAATTTTGAGAACTGTCCAGAAAATAGCTTTCTATCCCACTAACCATAAGATATGTATATCTTATATATATATTTTTTAATATATATATAAATATATATAATATGTATATATATAATTATATATATATATTTTTTTCCAATGAACCAGTCTTTCTGTTAAGGGTGGATTTGCTGACTGATCTTAGTGAAAATTACCAGCAGGGATGTTCTCAGAGACTTTCTGTCCTTATGAAATGGATCTGCTCAGAAACATGGAAAACCTTCCTTAGATAAGCCCTTGTAAATGGTTTCTGTGATGGAAATAGCAATGGGAGGTGGTGTCAGGGATTTCAGGTTGACAGGATGTAGTTAGGATTTTTCTTGACAGTGTAATTTCATTATTATGTATATCTTTTAATTATGGGCTTTAATTGCCTATTTTCATTCTGTAACTAAATATAAAGATGTTAATTTTGTAGATATTACAATCAGCTCAAATGCACTTCCCAATTCTTTCCCCAACACTACCTTTCAAAGAAAATTAATACATCTTTAAAAAGTTTGTGCACAGAAGGAGCCTCTCAGAGGGCAGCTTTTGGGAGCCAGTGGGTGTTTTCATGGGAGGGACCCTGGTTCAAGAAGGATATGGGAGCATTACCCTGATTATATTCCCTGTAGATTGTGCAGTCATCTCAGAGGTATCTTGCTGGGTCTAGGGCAGTTAGAACTCCTCGTATTTGTATAAATAAATCCAATTTCTTTTGACTGAAATATTTAAAGGTGGCATTAATTGTTAGTGAATCACTAACAGGAGAGGAAAGAACTCATGTTAGAACAATTCTGGCTTTTTGTTTCTCTTGTAACTTATTTCATCTTAATGATGAAAAGGCATTTTAGATTCATAGAGTTTATATTTTGTGTGTGTGAGAGTAGCTAATTATCTATGTTTGTATCATTCTATCACTTCTCTATCATCAGAGAAAGAGAGGAATTGCTTTACATTTTTAACAAACACAGGCCTTAATTAAACTATAATTTATTTTATAAGAACTCTCAATAATTCAAATCTCTCTTCATTTCTTTCTCTAGTTATAACACTGCTTTTAAAAGGCGGCACTAAAAGACAGTCTTTCCCTATGGACCTTACTATGTTCATTTTATCCTATATAGTCTACATATTTATCTAGCTCCCCCATTTATAAATATAAGCAAAAAGAGGAAGCTTGGTAGAGCAGAAAGAGCCTTAGTAAGGATCCTGGTCCTTTTGCACATGTATCTTCTCTTCTTGCACATGTAGATTCTCTGTATTTTATCTCCCTGGTCTCATACTTTAAATGCTGTTTGTATGCTTTTGTTCTTCAATTTAGATCTCTAGTCCCAACCTCTCCTCTGAGCTCCAGATTCAGATAACAATCAGAGCTCTTGATATCTCCACTTGGACTGCTCATAGATATTTTAAGCTTGATGTGTCTAAAACTGAATTTACTTCTTCCCCAAACTCTTTGCTCTTCTTTCCTTCCTAGACTTGGTAAATGACAACACCATCCACTCAGCTAGTTAAGCCAAAACTCACAAAGTCATCCTCTGTGGTTTCGCTTTCCACATGTGAGCTGTCAACAAGGCCTGTTTTTTCTCTATAATGTCTCTTGTATGTGTCCTGAATCGCTTTAATTGTGTCCAACTCTTTGCAACCCTATGGACTGTAACCCTTCACACTTCTCTGTCTTTAGGGTTCTCCAGGTAAGAATACTGGAGTGGATTGCCATGCCCTCCTCCAGGAGCTCTTCCTGACCTAGAGATGGAACCTGTGTCTCTCATGTCTCCTTCATTGTCAGGCAGGTTCTTTACCACTAGCGCCACTTGGGAATCCCAGAACGTACCTTAAATCTGTCCCATTCTTTCTTTTTCTGGTGTCAGCATCCCAGTTCAGGCTGCCTCCACTGCTCACCCAGCTGACTGCAATAGCTTCTTGTTTTTTCCTTTTTGGTGCTTCTTCCTCTTCATCTTTCCCCCACTGCCAGCAAAAGCTGTTATAAAAAACAAATTAGTTCATGTCATTCCCTTGCTTGAAAAATGTTATAGATTTCTTTTGTATACAACTCAAATTCCTAATCATGGTGTATTAATCATTTTGAGCCACCATAACAAAATGGCAACACAAACTGTGTGGCTTAAACAACTGAAATTTATTTCCTCACAGTTCGGCAGGCTGGAAAATCCACGATCAAGGCCCAGCAGGGTTAGGTTTCTGGTAAGAACTTCCTTTCTTGCTTGCAGAATCAGGCTTCGCACACGTGGCAGAGATAGAGAGAGAAAGTGACATTTCTGGTTCTCTTCTTATAAGGGCACTAATCCTATCAGATCATGACCTCACCCTTATGATCTCACTCGACCTTAACAACCTCCCTATATGTCCTATCTCTAAATACTGTCATATTAGGGGTTATGGCTTCAACATATGGTTTCGAGGGAGACATGAGTCAGTTCTTTGCCCATGGGTGTGAAGCTTTTTATGGTGGGGTACTTTCCACTCTCTGTGGTCATCTCCAGTCCAGTCACTCTGGATTCATTTTGGCTTCTTGAACAGGCTAATTTCTCTTCTGCTTAGAACTTTTATGCAAGCTATTTTATTTGCCTAGAATAACTGGCACCATCCTCTGCTCCTGCCCTTTCTCCTGGTGATTCCCTTTTGTCCTTCAGGTCTGAGCTTTCACTGTCTCAGGGAAGACCTCCCTATTTGCAGTTACCTTTATTATTCTCAGCCCCCAGGTGCTAGATGTTTCTGTCACAGGACTCAGCACACCTTGTAATTATCTCCCCCAACAGATTGTAAGTTCCACTAGGACAGCAATTCCTACTCCCACTGATGGGTTTACCCAGCATTTAACACAGAACTCGGAGCATACTCATACTCAATAATATTATTAAGGGATGAATGAATGAGTAACAGACACTCTGTCCCCTAGGAATGAATAATTCATAGCAGGATTAATGTTCTTTCATAGGTAATCAATGGACTAAGTAAAGTTTGACATTTACTTTAGGTGAGAGCAGACCATCCCTTTTGCTTTACTATTTTACCAACAAATCTCCTCTTTCCCTAATTCTTCTTTATTGTGATAAAACATACATAATATAAAAATACCATTTTACCTATTTATAAGTATACACTTCAGTGATATTAAAGATATTCATAGTGTGCAACCACTATTACCATCCATCTACACAGCTCATTTCATCTTATAAAACTGAAACTCTATAACCATTAAACAATAATTCCTCATTTTCCCCTCTTCTCAGCCCCTGACTACCATCATTCTACTTTCTGCTTCAATGATCCCACTTTTGTTTTCGCCAGTTCTTCTGAACACACAATTCCATCAGAAGTCTGAATCTGAATCTTATGTCTGCCCCTCGCTCATATTCTGGTGGAGAATATTGTACAAAGCTTACCATTTGCTAATTACCTTGCAATTATTCTTACTAAAGATAATCTCAATATTGGAAACCCATATGGAGTTTCTTTCCTAGAACCACTTTGACAGTGAGGGATAAGTACTGCAAACCAAGTTCTCACGGCTGGAAACTGAGGAAACACTGCTTTGCTCAGTAAGCATTTCTTAAGAACTTCTCATGATCCAGGGACCAGGCTGGAGAGAGGCTGGGGCTTTCAAGGAGCCACACACTGTTGACCTGCTGAAGCATGCGTTTCAAAGAAAATATGCCTGGGCCAAAGCCTTGCACATAGTAGGCACTTAATTAATAGTCAGCGAATGAGTGGATAAAAGTGGCAGGGGGAGGCCAGAGACATTGGAAGAGGCAAGGCCATGGAGGGCCTCAAAGGCCATGATAGGGCTAGGGTGGGAGTGGGCAAGCAGCTAGTGGAGTCTCCTTTAAGCAGGGAAGAGACCTCACTGGTTTGAAATTTTTAAAAATCCCCTTTGGCTATAGAACAGAGGATATATCGGAAAGAATGAGACTAAAGCTGTAAGCACGGACAGGAAAGGTTATAACGTTAGGTGGGAGCTGAAAGCGTGAACAAGAAGGGCTTTCAGAGATGGTTATATAATATAGGAAAAGTCCTACGGATGCCCTAGCGGTGCGGCGAGGCAGAGACAGGCGGGTGGAACACCATACTCTGGGGACTGACTGGTAGGTGTGGGCACAATTAAGTTGAATGTGTGCTTTAGAGAGAGAAAGTTGGAACGTGTGTGTGTTTGTATGTGTATACACGTAGGAGTGCAAGTGAACGTTCAAAAATGATTTCTACTAATACTTATCTATTTGGCCTAAAGGCTCATGAAGCCCTCCTTATGCCTCACTCCCAATCACATGCTCCAAGTCACACAGAGAAATGGGCAGAACAGCTCAGCCCAGTAATTCCATCCTGACTCACACTAAGCTGTTTCCAGCCAACTGAATTAATTGCTCCCCCCTTACGCTCATGCAGCATTTTCCTCCATTACTCTTGTCACACCACTATTTTTATGAGTTTATATAACACTTTGTCCTTGCTAACCTGTGAAATCCTTACGGATGGGAAAGTGCATCACTTACCTTTTTTTCTATCTATTTATCTTTCTATCCCTGGAGCCTAACTTACTCAGCACATAGCAGTTTCTCTAATGTTTGCTGAATAAAGGAAAAGTGGTAATTTTGTAGTTTACTTAGCCAACACCTAAAGTCTCCAATGGAAACTCTTGTATGACCTCCTATATTTTGGAAATAACATTAATAACAGTTCCCAATGTTAAAGAACCTATTCTGTGCTGGTTTCAATGCCAGATACAATATGTGCGATGTTCAGGAGGTCCTTGGAGTTTAAAAAGCCCTAAGGAGATGGATATTATTGACTACTTTCTACTGTTGACCGACGGAAGCTCACAAAGGTCAAGTCACTTATCAAGTCCCCCGGCTAGAAAGCACAGCCCCGCAACTGGAACCGAAGCCTGGCTCCTTAACTCTGAGCCTTGCAGCCCGCCGTTCCCTGCGGCGCCCCCATCCCTGCGCTGTGCTTCGGCGCTGTGTTTCCTGCGTGGTGGTGGGCTGTGTTTCCTGCGTGGTGGTGCAAGTCCCTGCCCTCCCTGTGAGCATAAAAGGGTTTAATCTGGTCAAAAGGAAACAGTGTTTCCTCTGTTCTCAAGGAGGTTTGGCCAGTTTCAGAGGGAACCAAGAACAATATTATCCCAGAGACGTGGCCAGTTTGTGCTAACTCTAGCTCCGGATGTTGGAGCTGGTTCCCAGGAGTGCAGGAGGAATGATGATCGTTCAATTGAGATTCAAGCTCATGGTGGGTTGAGGATTGAGATTTCCCTTCCCTTGACTGTTGGCCATTTTCTCTTCTTCTCCTAGGATCCAGGCAGGATGCTTTCTACTCCAGGGGGAGCCAGTTCCCAAATCGGCTCTGCCTCTGGGTTGCAAACTTCAACTTCACTGAGGGTTTGCTATTTCCAACTCTAGTTACTATAGTGAATTCAAACAAAAAGACGACAACTCCCAATCTCCAGATTGCCTTGCACATGGTTGATATTCTATTAATATTTTATTTGTTGATGGGTCCTAACTGGCTGGTTAGTCTTTGCAAGGCTCCATTCATGGATAAATCACTGCTGGTCTTTGCAGGCTCCTTAGCTCTTTTCCCAGTGGGTTTCTCATTGTCAGGGTAACCCAGGGAGAAAGAGGAAACCCAAGGGAGGCTCTCCCACACGGACAGGTAGGGATATCCAAGGTAGGTGTTTTAGCTTGTTTTCTTTCTGCCTGACTTTTCTATACTCTCCAATCTGGATGACTCATCCACATAGTCTTTTTATTTAGCATCTTGGGACTGAATAGCACCTCCCAGTGAGCCCTCTGCCCTAGGAACTGGGCAGAAATGAACGCAGGATGTTTTGGATTTCAAGGTAGTCAGTGATTTCAAGCCTGCAGGAAGGTACCCTACTTCCAAAACCACTTCCCTCATCTGCTGGGTATTAGCTTCATTCTTTCCTCTTTAGACTTGCGTGTGTGCTGAGTCACTTCAGTTGCATACGACTCTGTGCAACCTTTTGTAGCCTGCCAGGCTCCACTGTCCATGGGATTCTCCAGGCATGAATACTGGAGTGGGTTGCCATGCTCTCCTCCAGGGGATCTTCCCTACCCAGGGATCAAACACCCGTCTCCATCTCCAGTATTGGTAGGCAGATTCTTTACCGCTAGCGCCACCTGGGAAGCCCTTTTCAGGCTTAGATCTCACCATTAAACACAGTGTTCATCACCTCTCCCATTTCATAGTATTTGATTGTGAAGAAGGCTGAGCGCCGAAGAATTGATGCTGTTGAACTGTGGTGTTGGAGAAGCCTCTTGAGAGTCCCTTGGACTGCAAGGAGATCCAACCAGTCCATTCTGAAGGAGATCAGCCCTGGGATTTCTTTGGAAGGGATGATGCTAAAGCTGAAACTCTAGTACTTTGGCCACCTCATGCAAAGAGTTGACTCATTGGAAAAGACTCTGATGCTGGGAGGGACTGGGGACAGGAGGAGAAGGGGACGACAGAGGATGAGATGGCTGGATGGCATCACCGACCATCATCATCAATGGGCATGAGTTTGGGTGAACTCCGGGAGTTGGTGATGGACAGGGAGGCCTGGAGTGCTGTGGTTCATGGGGTCGCAAAGAGTCGGACACGACTGAGTGACTGAACTGAACACCTATGTTCTGGGGTTTGAGCAAGAGTTTTGTTTTGTTTTTTTTAAATTGTAGAAGGGGATCCGTGAAGACTTTGGGCAACATGTAGGGAAGGGAGAGGGTGAATTTAGCGAGACTTGAAGTCAGTAAAGTTCATTCATTTGGGACAGACTGAGTTTTGCAGACAGATCTTCCATAATTATATAAGATGCATATAGTTATAGCAGTTAAGAACATGGCCTTGCAACAAAATTGGCTGAGTTCAAGTATTGTCTCTATTACTTACCAGTTGTCTGGCCCTGAGCAGGTGAGGAAACTTCTCTGAGCCTTATTTACTCATATGTAAGTTAGTGATAACAGTCATTTTTACCTCATAGTGTTGTAAGGATTAAATAAAGAAATATATACAGTAAACTCAGAATAGTACATGACACACATTGAACACTCATTAAAACAAACTATTGTTAATATCTAGTCAGTCTAAATAAAGTCTGTCCAACTGGTATGTCAGTCTCTCTCCAATAAACCTTCTGGGATTCAGCATGAGACACTTGCAAAAATTTAGGGCTGGGAAGAATCTGAGAGGCTCTGTTTTGTAGATGAGGAAGTGCAGGCCTGAGCCCTAGAGGCATGAGAAAACAGCGTCCTGTCTGCTGCTCAGAACACGTCTCTTCTCACAAAGCTGCCCATCATTGGCCTGCAGGGCAGATGGCCCAGCCCTCCAGGTGTGACCGCCTATCTCCATATAAAGCCATCTCCCTTCAAACGGTGGCACAGTTTCTATGAGGGTCTCTCAAGTAACATAATAGTTATGTTGAAAGACCAGGGAGGTAGAGAAACTGCCCTGGTCACTGGTCCCTGTATTGAACCTGGTGAGAGGAGCTTGGTGGAGTTTATAGGTCCTGGAGGCCTGTGTATAAAGAAGTCTCTGATATGGAATGGAGAACACAAAAAGTCTCAAAGACACAGTTGAACATCTTATTTTTAAGTCAAGGACTTCGGAAGTTTTTGTCATGATGGTTCCTGCAATGCTGACGCGTGTTCCTTACCAGAATGATGCTCTTTTTCTTTCTTGAAAAAGTCCTCAATTTTCTGGCCTTGACATTGGGGAAAATGGATTCCTATTTGTTTTTTAAGTATAAAAATAATACAACCCAAACTTAGACAGGATTTTTTTTCTGGTGAAGAGGACTTTACTCATAATCCTATCAGCTGAACACATACATTTCACTATTTTTCTATAAACACAACATTTTTTTAAATTGAAATTATAGAGTAAGACATTTCTAAGAAAATTCAACTCACGCTCTTGGTTTAGTCAAGGACTTGCTGACTGTTCTCAGAAAAGTTAATCTGGTTTTTCTGGGGGGAGGCAAATGTTGCATGCTTACAGATGGGAGCACTGGAGTCTTTCTGTGTGATGGGTGTGGTGGGAACCAGATTCTAAGCGTGAGCTCCACTTCCGTGTTTGCTGGATGACTTTCAGAAAGCCTCTTCACCTTTCTGGATCTGCTTTCTGGCTTTTTTGCATAGGTTACTGCTGCACGGTGATAGCACCAGCTTGTGTACTGTGCTCTATGCTCAGTCTTAACACAAGCAAAAAAAGGTTTCCAGGGACTCAAGGTACACTTTCATCTATATTGTCTTTGACAATGATTTGATTGATTTATAATTGTGGATTGATTGAGAGCCTTTATTATCTATTGTCTTCTACGCTACTTTCCCAGGTCTTCTCCTCTCTCTGGTGACAAGGGTCATTTACTAGATCATTTCATCCTTCTGTTTTCAGTATTATGCCTCAGGAGACTGTGCATCATTGGTGGGATGACAGGAGAGTAAATGTTTCTAGTGCAGAGATGTTCACAGCTAAAGGGAGCCATGAGTTGTGTGTAGAACTCCACACACAGCTCTCTGCCCTGAGTTATCATTAGCTGCTTTAGTTCAAGGGAGGAAGGTTAATTTTGGGGTTCCCTCTGGAACCTTAAAGGATTCTTGCCAAATCCAGGATAGCCTTGAGCGGTAACCTCCTGAGGCCCCTGGATGTGTCTGTGTGTCTGCTTTGGGCCAGACCCAAGGTGCTGGCCCGTGTCTTCTCCACAGTAAGGGTGCAGGGTGGGGTCAGGGTTTGTACCTCACTTGAACTGACACTGCTGTTTGTCAGGTTGAAGTACACCTCTCCTTTTTAAGTTGTCCAGGGACTCTCCCCAGGGGCTTGGTCTGCCGATGGTTTTGACTCGTGCTGTTCAGGTTCTCTAGGGGCATAAGGAGAGCACTGTTTCTCCCTGCCAGCCCAAACCTAACAGCGGCTAATTAGGACTGGCGTGCATGGCTGCAAACACTATCAGGTCCAAGGTCTAGCCAGTGAGCCAGAACTTCACTTCCGTCCCTAGTGGGGTTGATGCTCCTGGGCAGGTGGACCTGTTGGAATACTCATAGCTTGTGTCAAACCCTCCTGGAGCAAGTACGGGGCAGTCTGCCTGCTGCCTAGTTCAGGCTGTGAAGCGGGGTGGGTACAATCAAGCTGGGGCTGGGCTGGATTCAAATGCCAACTCCACTGCTACCTGGATGTGTTAACTTAGGCAATACGCCTCAGTTTGCTACTTTATAAAATGGATGTATTTTAAGGGTTTTGAGAATATCGTATTGAGGATTAAATGAACTAACACTTGAGATTGAAGCATATGTGATTGCTGATATCTTCATCATTGAAAACCTATAAACATAACAAAGATTAGCAGAATGCTTTCAAAATATATATTCTATGTGCTGTCTAGGATACTCACTTCAAATATTATGATATAGACAAGATTAAAGGAAAAAAAAGATTGAAAAAAGCTATATTATGAAAATACTAGCTGGAAGAAAGCAGGAATAACTATATTAATATATGTGAAAGTCCTCAACAAAATATTAGCAAATAAAATGCAACAGTGTGTTTATACATTCTTTTAAAAGAATTATACCCTACAACCAGGGCTTCACAAATGGCTCAGTGGTAAAGAATCAGCCTGCCAATGCAGGAGACACAGGTGTGATCCCTGAGTCAAGATGATCCCCTGGAGAAGGAAATGGCACCCCACTCCAGTATTCTTACCTGGGAAATCCCATGGACAGAGCAGCCTGGAGGGCTACAGTTCATGAGGTCACAAAACAGCTGGACATGACTGAGTGACTAAACAACAACAATACTACAGCCAAGTGGAATTTATCCCAGCTATACAAGGAAGGATGGTTCAGTATGAAAAATCACATGATTACATTAATTGATACAGAAAAAATAATATCATAAGATTCAGCACCCACTCATGATAAACACTCTCAGCAAGACAGGAATAGAAGGGAATTGCCTCACTTGATAAACTGCTGCTAAGTCACTTCATTCGTGTCTAACTCCGTGTGACCCCATAGATGGCAGTCCACCAGGCTCCCATCCCTGGGATTCTCCAGGCAAGAACACTGGAGTGGGTTGCCATTTCCTTCTCCAAGGCATGAAAGTGAAAAGTGAAAGTGAAGTCAGACTCTTAGCGACCCCATGGACTGCAGCCTACCAGGCTCCTTTGTCCATGGGATTTTCCAGCCAAGAGTACTGGAGTGGGGTGCCATTGCCTTCTCCGTCACTTGATAAAGGATGTCTGTAAAAAGTCTATAACAAATGGCATACTTAATACCGAAAGACTGGATGCTTTTCTTTCTAAGCCTAGGATCATGTCTGCTCTTGACACTCTTATTCAATATAGTCCTGGAAGTTCTAGCCATTGCAAAAAAGAGAAATAAAGTATGCAGATTAGAAAGGAAGGAATAAAACTATGAAGATGACATTATTGCTTATTTAAAAAAATCCCAAGAAATCAACCAAAAAAATCCCCCCTCCTGGAACCAAAAAGGGATTCAGCAAAGTCACAGGATACAAACACTACAAGCTCAAAAACTGGATGTAAGGATCAGTTGTGTTTCCTTTATACTAGCAATGAACATGTGGACACCACAATTAAAAAATACAATGACATTTATAATCACTAAAAATACTTACATATACATTTAATAAAACAGGCAAAGAATTTGTTTGCTCAAAATTGTAAAACCTGAGAAAGAAATTAATAGGACTATATAAATGGAGAAACATACTATTGGATTGAAAGATTCAATATAGTAAAGATGCCAGTTTCCCCCCAAATGATATATAGGTTTAGCACAACTGTTATCAAAATATTAATAATGTTTTTTATAATGAATACAGACCAGATTACTCTAAAATTTACATGGAGAGGGCAAGGAACTAGAACAATTTTGAAAAAGATTAATAAAGTGGGAGGGATCAGGCTACCCTACTTGAAGACTTAAGTAGCTGTGGGAGTCAAGGCTGTGTGGTACAAGCAGAAAGAATAGTCACACAGATCAAAGGAACACGACAGAAAGTCCAAAAATACACCCACACAAACATGCTTCTCTGTGGCTTTATTTTGCATAAAAGTCTCTAGACTTGGAGTCAGGTGTCCTAAGTTTAGGTCCCAGGACTATCTACTTGCTGTGTGGCCTGGACGAGTGACCTCTTCCAGTTCTAAATGTCTTTGATTCTTTAGGTGTAAATCACTTAACTTTTTCTGTCTGTTTCCTTTTCTATTTAAAGGAGATATTTTGTCGTCTCTCTTCCAACCCTCTGTTTACAAGGAGGTACAAAATCCCTTTCTCTTTTATGTATCAAAGATTCTACAAGCCAAAAGAATGACTATATTAACTGAGCTCATAATAAACCTCAACACTGTCAGAATTTGACTCTGTGCCCCCAAGGTCAAATGCCAAGAACTTTAGTGTAATTTGTCAATTTGGTTTCTTTCTTTCTAATACCATCAGTTCCTCATTTGGACTTCTTCAGGAGCATGAGGAATGGTGTCTGATTTTTGTGGAGCTGTTTTTGGAGTTTTCCAAGGCCCAAAGTTCTGGGTTTGGTTATGTAAGCTTCTGAGAGTGTCTATAAAGAAGAGATTTATAGCAATTAAAGAGAGGTTCAAAGATACTCTGTTTCCCAGTAGAATATTTCTGCTTCTGTGGGCAGGAAGATCTTGAAATGATTCAACCAACAGCCAACCACCCAAAGAGGATTATATGTAAATTCATACTGTATGGGTACTGGGAGCTTTGAAAGCCACATATGTGAAATGCAGATATACAGATAGACATACACACAGCAATAGTACCCTTCGCACCTCTGCCCCCTCTGTGTTTATTACCATGAATACTCCTGGTTAAAACGAAGATAAAACCTAACAATACAGAGTTGTTAATACCCAAACTTTAACTGAGCCATGAGAACTTTACCCCCTTATGCTACTGAAGCAGTACAGTACAGTGGTTAGAAGTATGAAATCTAGAGGCAGACTTCATGGGTTGAAATCACAATCTCACCATTTAGTAGCTATGATTTTTAGCCATATTATTTAACTACTTTGTGCCTAGTTTGCTCTTCACTATAATTGGAATAATACTTATCTTATAGAATTGCCGTGAGGATTTGAAGGGACAATTTATGCTGAGCTTTTAGGCATGAAACACATTTAGAACAGATTAAAGCAGAAATAATTGTGTGCTTTCGTGTAATGTATGAATGGAGTGGGACCGCTGCCTTAAGATAGTTTCTCCATGTATCTTGTCATATACTGTCGCCACAATACTCCTAACAACATTATTCATTTCTTTATTTAAATTACTAAATACAATTTTTTTTTTGAGGATGATCAACAGAGTGATTTATAAACCAGTTTATTACACTGGGGGCTTCCCTAGTGGCTCAGTGGTAAAGAATCTGCCTACAAATGCAGAAGACATGGGTGCAATCCCTGAGTTGGGAAGACCCTGGAGAAGAAATTGGCAACCCACTCCAGTATTTTTGCCTGGACAATTCCATGGACAGAGGGATCTGATGGGCTACAGACCATGGGGGCACAAAAGAGTCAGACGTGAGTTAGCAATTAAACAACATTAGACTGGGAGGCAGTTTGAAGACGTGTTTTAGGGGCCTGTGTCTAATCTCAGGGCTCCTGTTGATAGGGTTTATAATTATGGAGAAGTCCTCTGGAGTCCCTGAACCTCATTCTAATCTGTACCCTGAAGAAGCTGAACTGTGTGACCACTGAGGTCCTTCCCAGCTCTAATATTTAAAGATACAGGATGCTCCATAGATGAAGAGACCATTTTCCTATGGAAGCTTAATAATAGGTAGTTATTCACTGAGCATTATTTCTGTAGCTACCAATTTTCAGAGTCCTTTGAACTGTTTAACATTTGCAGCAATCCTATGAAGAAAGCTTTATCATTATCCATACTTTTTAGATATGGAAACTGAGGCAGAGAGAGGCTAAATAATTTGCCCAAGGTCATGTGGCTAATAAGTGACAGAACTAGGATTTATATCCAGATAATGGAGAGTACCCTCTTCATGGATTACAGCCTCGTTGTGGCCAAGGGCCTTGCATAACTCAGTGAAGTTATGAGCCATGATGCTGTGCAGGGCCACTCAGATGTGTCACAGTGAAGAGTTCTGACAAAACGTGGTCCACTGGAGGAGGGGATGCCAAAGCACTCCAGTATTCTTGTCATGAGAACCCCATGAACAGTATGAAAAGGTAAAAAGATATGAGACCGTAAGATGAGCCCCCAGGTCGAAATGTGTCCAGTATGCTACTGGGGAAGAATGGAGGGCAATTATTCCAGAAAGAATGAGGTGGTTGGGCCAAAGTGGAAGCAATGCTCAGTTGGGGATGTGTGTGGTGGTGACAGTGAAGTCCGATGCTGTAAAGGACAATATTGCATAGGATCAGTGTTAGCTCCATGAATCAAGGTAAATTGGACGTGGTCAAATGCGATGACAAGAGTGAACATTTACATTTTAGGAATCAGTGAACTAAAACAGACAGGTATAGGTGAATTTAATTCAGATGACCATTATAAGTACTACTGTGGGCAAGAATCCCTTAGAAGAAATGCAATATCCCTCATAATCAACAAAAGAGTCTGAAATACGGTATTTGGGTGCAATCTCAAAAACGACAGAATGATTTCAGCTTGTTTCCAAGGCAAGCCAATAAACATCACAGTAATCTGAGTCTATGCCCCAACCACCAAGGCTTAAGAAGCTGAAGTTGACTGGTCCTATGAAGATTTACAAAAGACCTTCTAGAACTAATACCAAAGGGGGGGGAAAAAGATATCCTTTTCATCATAGAGGATTGGAATGCAAAGTAGGAAGTCAGGCAATACCTGGAGTAACAGACAACTTTGACTTCAGAGTACAAAATAAAGCAGGGCAAAGGTGAACAGAGTTTTGTCAAGAGAACACACTTGTCAGAGCAAACACTCTTTCCAACAACACAAGAGATGACTCTACACGTGGACTTCACCAAATGGTCCACACTGAAATCAGATTGATTATATTTTTTGCAGCCAAGGATGGAGAAGCTCTATACAGTCAGCAAAAACAAGACCTGGAGCTGACTGTGGCTTAGATCATGAACTCCTTATTGCAAAATTCAGGCTTAAATTGAATAAAGTAGGGACAACCAGTAGGCCATTCAATGTGTGTTAGTTGCTCAGTTATGTCCAACTCTTTGTGACCTTATGGACTGTAGCCCGCCAGGCTCCTTTGTCCATAGGATTTTTCAGGCAATAATACTGGAGTGGGTTGCCATTTCCTTCTAAAGGGGATCTTCCCATCATTCAAGTATGACCTAAATCAAATACCTTCTGATTATATGGTGGAGGTGATGAATAGATTCAGTGGATTAGATCTAACAGACAGAGTACCTGAAGAACTATGGACAGAGGTTCATAACATCGTACAGGAGTTGGTGATCAAAACCACCCCAAAGAAAAAGAAATGCAAGAAGCAAAATGGTTGTCTGAGGAGGCTTTACAAATATCTGAGAAAAGAAAGAGAAGTAAAAAGCAAGGGAGAATGGGGAAGATATACCCAACTGAATTCAGAGTTTCAGAGAATAGCAAGGAGAGATAAGAAGGCCTTCTTAAATAAATAGTGTAAATAAGTAGAGGAAAACAGTAGAATGGGAAAGACTAGAGATCTCTTCAAGAAAATTGGAGATATCAAGGAAACATTTCATGCAAGGATAGGCATGATAAAGGACAGAATGGTAAGGATCTAAGAGAAGCAGAAGAGATTAAGACGAGGTGGCAAGAATACACAGAAGAACTATAAAAAAAGCTCTTAAGATGCAGATAACCACTGTGGTGTAGTCACTCATCTTGAGCCAGGCATCCTGGAGACTGGCTCAAGGGGAAGTTGAGTGGCCCTTAGGAAGCATTACTACAAAGCTAGTGGAAGTGATGGACTTCCAGCTGAACTTTCTAAAATCCTAAAAGATGATGTTGTTAAGTTGCTTCACTCAGTAAGTGAGCAAATATGGAAGACTCAGAAGTGGCCACAGGACTGGAAAAGGTCAGTTTTCATTCCAATCCCAAAGAAGGGCAGTGCCAAAGAATGTTCAGACTACCATAGAGTTATGCTCATTTCATGCTAGTTAGGTTATGCTGAAAATCCTTCAAGCTAGGCTTCAGCAGTACGTGTACCAAGAACTTCAAGATGTACAAGCTGGGTATAGAAAAGGCAGAAGAACCAGAGATCAAATTGCCAACATTTGTTGGATCATAGAAAAAGCAAGGGAATTCCAGAAAAACATCTACTTCTGCTTCATTGACTATACTAAAGCCTTTGACTGTGTAGATCACAATAAACTATGGAAAATTCTTAAAGGGATGGGAATACCAGACCACCTTAACTGTCTCCTGAGAAACCTGTATGTGAGTCAAGAAGCTTAGAGCCAGACATGAAACAATGGACTGTTTCAAAATTGGGAAAGGAGTACATCAAACTGTATATTGTCACCCTGCTTATTTAACTTCTCTGCAGTGTACACCATGCAAAATGCTGGGCTGGATGAATCACAAGCTGGAATCAAGATTACCTAGAGAAATAACCTCAGATGCAGACGATACCACCCTAATGCAGAAAGCAGAGAAGAACTAAAGAGCCTCTTGATGAAGGTGAAAGAGGAGAGTGAAAAAGCTGGCTTAAAGCTTAACATTTTAAAAAATAAATAAATATAATCATGTAATCCACTACTTCACTTCATGGCAAATAGATGGGGAAAAAGTGGATGAATCAATATTACCTAGAGAAATAACCTCAGATGCAGACGATACCACCCTAATGCAGAAAGCAGAGAGGAAATAAGAGCCTCTTGATGAAGGTGAAAGAGAAGAGTGAAAAAGCTGTCTTAAAGCTTAACATTTTAATAAATAAATAAATATAATCATGTAATGCACTACTTCACTTCATGGCAGATAGATGAGGAAAAAGTGGATGTAGAAAAATATTTTATTGGGCTCCAAAATCACTGCTGACAGCGACTGTAGCCATGAAGTTAAAAGATGCTTGCTTCTTGGAAGGAAATCTATGACAAACCTAGACAGGGTATTAAAAAGCAGAGAGTCATTTTACGGACAAAGGTCTGTATAGTCAAAGCTATGGATTTTCCAGTAATCCTTTATGGATGTGAGAGTTGGACCATAAAGAAAACTGAGCGCTGAAGAACTGATGCTTTCAAATTGTGATGCAGGAGGAGTCTTGAGAGTCCCCTGCACTGAAAGGAGATCAAAATAGTCAATCCTAAAGGAAATCAACCCTGAATATTCATTGGAAGGACTGATGCTAAAGCTAAACTCCAGTACTTTGGCCACCTGATGCGATGCACTGACTCATTGGAAAAGATCCTAATGTTGGGAACGATTGAAGGCAAAAGGAGAAGGGAGCAGAAGGTGACATAGTTAGATAGCTTCACTGACTCAATGACCAACCTGGACAGCATATTAAAAAGCAGAGACATTACTTTGCTGACAAAGGTCTGTCTAGTCAAAGCCATGGTTTTTTCCAGTAGTCGTATATGGATGTGAGAGTTGGACTATAAAGAACGCATTGATTGCTTTTGAACTGTGGCATTGAAGAAGACTCTTGAGAGTCCCTTGGACTGCAAGGAGATCAAGCCAGTCAATCCTAAAGGAAATCAGTTGTGAATATTCATTGGAAGGACTGATGCTGAAGTTGAAACTCCAATATTTGGCCACCTGATGGGAAGAATTGACTCATTGGGAAAGACCCTGATGCTGGGAAAGATTGAAAGCAGAAGGGGACAACAGAGGATGAGATGGTTGAATGGAATCACTGACTCGATGGGTATGAGTTTGAGCAAGCTCTGGGAGTTCGTGATGGACAGGGAAGCCTGGTCTGCTGCAGTCCATGGGGTCGCAAAGAGTCAGACACGACTTGGCGACTGGACAACAGCAACGGTGGTGAGTACACATGCTAGGCATTTCATTCAGCACCAGGCAGTGCCAGGCAAATAACAAGTAAAGAAGATGGACTGCGACCATATTTTAAAAAGTCATGCACCCTGAAGTTCACTGAAGTATTCTTTCAATAGCCAGGACATGGAAGTAACCAAAGTGTCTATTGATAGAGGATTGGATAAAGAAGATGTGGTACATATATAAAATGGAATATTACCCAGTCATAAAAAGGAACCCATTAGTGCCACTTGTAGAGGCATGGACAGATCTAGAGACTGTCGTATAGAGTGAAGTAAGTCGGAAAGAGAAAAACAAATATTGTATAATATCACTTAAATGTGTAATCTAGACAAATAGTAAAGATGAACTTATTTGCAAAGCAGCAGTAGAGACATAAATGTAGAGAACAAACATATGGATACCAAGGCAGGAAGGAGGGGTGGAATGAATTGGTAGGCTAGGATTGACTTATGGGAACTCTACTCAGTGCTCTGTGGTGAACTAAATGGGAAGCAAATGTGAAAAAGAGAGGATATGTGTATATGGATAACTGATTCACTTTGCTATACAGCAAAAACTAATGCAACATTGTAAAGAAACGATACTCCAATAAAATTTTTAAAAAATACAATTAAAAAAGAAAAGGGACTGTGTCCTATTCATTACAGACCTGTGGGTTACCTGGAGCTTCATACAGACCTGTAGTGAATATGTATATCAGTCTTGTTGTTGACTATGGGGATACAAATCTACTGGGGATGTAGGGAATGCTTTAGGATCTGAACCGGAGATGCTATTTCCTGAGTCAGTTTGGAGATAGAGAAGTTGTGAAGTCTAAGAACTTGAACTCACCAATTCTGACCCCAATATAGTTGCTAACCTGATCCCATAATGAATAATGATTATTTTTCCCAGGCAGTACAGTAGTAAAGAATCTGGCTGTCAATGCAGGAGACACAAGAGATGTGAGTTCAATCCCTGGGTCAGGAAGATCCCCTGGAGAAGGAAATGGAAACCCACTCCAGTATTCTTGCCTGGAAAATTCCATGGACAGAGGAGCCTGGAGGGCTACAGTCCGTGGGGTCACAAAAGGGTCAGACATGACTGAGCCACTGAGTGCAGAGTACACATACCAGGCATTAATGGGGCAACTGAGTGGATCATTTATGTGGCTCCCCATTTATATATTGGTACAACCAGAGAAGCAAGCAAGATATGATGTAGGTGAGCATCTGGTATTTGCACTGTAAGCGTTTAGAAACTGCAACCCCGTCTACTAAAAGTTTCCAGGCTGACTCAGTGCAAAGGTGATTGTTTTGGAAACTTTGAATGAGACTGGTTCTGTGACTCCAGTATTATGCAAACAGAAGGATGGAGGCAATTGAAAGAACTTTTACTCTGATACGTTCTAAGTGACTTAAGCAACGGGAATCCTTGGGCATGGGTTAAGGCTGAAACAAACGAGACTAACATTTCTCCCACCAAGTGCCAGCACACACAGATGGACATAGTCTCCTGTTCTGTACACTGTGAGGCATCTTCTGTTTCCTTTCTCTTCCTTTGCACAGATGCCTTCACCAGCCAGTGTAAGCTGTGTGCTTGTCAAAGCTGGTCTGTCTATAGCGATTACCAGTTGTCTGAGACTTCCTAAGTGTTTTACATGTTACTTCCTTTAGTCTCACAGAAGTTATATGCTGTAGATATAATTGTTATAATTTACTGATAAAGCAGCTGAGGCCCGGAGAGGTTAAGTATCTCATCTACAGTAAGGAAACGATTCAGCCAGCATTTGAACTCAGACAGCACTTGGCACTAGAGACTAGGCTTTTAACCACAATGCTGTACTCTCTATAAAATCTTCAAGGTTATCGAGTTCAAACTCTGTTAATTGCAAAGCATTTATAGACTGTTTCTATTAAACATCTGAACTGTGTGTGAGTTATGGATATCTGTAAGGCAGACTCTGCTGTGATTCACACAGCAGTGATATCCTGAGAAGTGTTAGTGGACAGGATAATCCAAAAGCTGTCCTGGGTCGAAATTATTTGTTATGGCTGCCACAACACTGGCTGGAGATGGTCCAGGAAAGTACAGATGGTGGAAAGGAATGCCCAGCTCCCCGGGGCCCTGGCCATCTGCCATTCGTGTCTTGACTGATTCTGGCTGTGGTGATGGCTGTCCTTAGACTCTTGTCAATGCGTTGGTACCTTGATGGGTTTGTTTCCCTTGGGAAACATTGTTACATCGTTCTGCCAGGGAATCTTGGCTCCTTAATTCAGTTTGTTTGACTGGACTTTGTTCCAGTAATCAGTGTTGGTGTTTGTATTATTCTGTGCATCTCTTTTGGAGAAGGAAATGGCAACCCACTCCAGTATTCTTGCCTAGAGAATCCCGTGGACAAAGGAGCCTGGTGGGCTGCTGTCCATAGGGTCGCACAGAGTCGGACACGACTGAAGCAACTTAGCTTGCATGCATGCATTGGAAAAGGAAATGGCCACCCACTCCAGTGTTCTTGCCTGGAGAATCCCTGGGACAGAGGAGCCTGGTGGGCTCTGTCTATGGGGTGGGTTGCACAGAGTCGGACACGACTGAAGCGACTTAGCAGCAGCAGCAGCAGTGCATCTCTTTGGTGTGGTGTCAGGGCTACACTAATGATTTGGACCATGACTCTGGTGCTGGTTGTAACATGATCAACCATTGCAAAGAGAGCCAACGGCAAGACAGTGACACTGTCCATTATGTGGCTGAAGTCATGGCAATGCATATGATTTCATACAAATGTCTGTTGTGTGTGGTGATGGCTGTTAGCGCCATCTAAGAATCAGCCACTTCCTCGTCCTCACCACAATCCCATATGGTAGATGCAGTTATTAAACTCATTTTACAATTAAGAAGCAAAGGCACAGAGAGGATACATAATTTGGCCTGGGTCACACAGTAAACAAATAAAGGAATTAGGATTTAAACCTAGGCAGTTGAGGCCCAGCCTCTGTGCTCTTGACCACCAGGCTATCCCACCTCCCTTCCGCTATACTTTATAGGGGATAAAGGGACAAATGACACAGGACCTTCCCTCAAAGACGGTCTCACTGGCCTCATTTATTTGGGTTTTGGTAGTCTTTGTGCTTGTGTGAACTTGATGGACTTCTGGAAGAAATATAAAGTGTCATTTATAAGTAACGCTTCAAGGTTTTGTCTCAGGTAAATTTTCCAAAGCGTTTCTGTCCTCCCACAGAAGACAATGCTGAACCATTAGGGATTCAGATCATTTAGTCCCACTTTATTATTTGCAGCTAATAATAATGGCCATTGAATATTGAGCACATCCTGTGAGCTGGGCACTTTCTAAACTCTTTCCCTGGGTTTTCTCACCTTATGTTCACAACTGGTCTCTGGGAGTGGATTATGAGTATTCCCATTTTATGAAAGAGGAAATTGAGATTCAGGGATGTTATATAAACTGCTCGTAGTCACACAGCTTGTCATGGGGCTGGTCTAGGCACCCAGGCAGTCTGGCTCCATAGTCCATGTTTTTAATTAACCACCACCTTAGGGTGGAAAGATCACTGGGGTTAGCACAGTCTTGCCAGCTCTGACACAATGTCCGCATGTGTGATGCTGGCCAAGCCTGGCCTTTCCTCCCGTCTTCATTCATTCATTCAGCCACTGTTTATAGCACACCTACTGTGTGCCAGGCACGCTTAGTGCTGGGCAAATCCTGCTGAAGGAGACAGGCTTGGTCCGTGCTCTTGCACAGTTTACAGTTGAATTCGGTTTCCTCATCTTTAAAAGTCAAGAATTAAAATATATTAAAAAACATTTCTCGTCCTTTTGAAAACCCATGCCTCTTTTTATAAACATAAACATTACGCTTTTCCTAATGGTTTCTGAAATTTCCAAGTAATTGAGTTACCATGACTAAAAATAAAGCAATTATAATGTTGAGTAATTTTTGTTTTGAATCACACAGGCCCTCACCCCTACCCCTAGGGAGATTCTTACATGCCGAGCCCCCAGTCCTCGGCATTCTTTCCTTGAAGAATCATCAGAATGGTGTCTCACTCTAACAACAAAGGGATCGGCAGTTAAATTTCCCGTTGCTTTGAAATGCTGGCATTGTGTCTCATTTGTGTTCATTCTTTCACCAAGTTTTGGCCCTCAGGTTTGTGTGGCACGTAAAACTTTACTCATGCCTTTTACTGAAAACCCTTTCCCCACCAGGACATCGTCGTGAGTCATGAGTTCTCTTGCCATCTGACATTTCCCCATCCTGTTAAGGGAGGGATCATCAAAGAGCATGCCTGCGTACAGGAAAGAGAGGTCCACAGGCTCCTCCTCATTCAGTGGCCTTGTGAGTGGCCTAGATGAAGCTTTTGTCTCTAAGAAATGTCTGGGCTGTTTGTACTTTGAGATCTGTACGGGAAATTGTGCTTTATAGACCCCTTAGGAGCACTAACTGGCTTACAAGTGCCTCCTGAGAACTGGGCTTCAGGAAGATGGGCTTCTCAAGCTCACTTTACCTGGCACTTGCTTATGCATTGCCCATGCTGTCCTTAATTATTCTGGGGACTCATATAAACTCTCAGAGATGGTATCAACCATGCGTAGTGAACAAGCATAATTTATCCACTGAAGGAGCAGAAAGCAGAATTCTCTGAATTAAAAAAAATTTTTTTGACAAGACCATGAAATCTACCCTCTGATAAAATTTTAAGTATACACCACATTGTTGATGACTGTAGGTGCCATGTTGGACAGCAGATCTCTGGAGTGTAATCCTATTTCTGAACTGAAACTTTATGCCTGTTGATTAATAACTCTATATTTCCCTTCCCTACCTCCTCCAGCCTCTGGTAAACACCATTCCATGTTTTGATTTTATGATTATGACTATTGTATATACTTTGCATAAAGGGAGTCACGTAGTGCTTATCTTTCTGTGTTTGACATTTCACTTAGCATAATGTCCAATTATAAAGAGAATTTATTTACTTGGGATTTTAAAGGGAGTGATAGGTATTGTGAAAAAATGTGATTTAATTCAATAAATGTTGGAGCAAGCACTGTGTTCAGTGACAAAAGTATAGAGATGAATAAGACCTGTGTCTAGTGGTGTGCTGGTAAATAATTAACAACAGGTTCTGTGGGGAGGGAGGAGCCCTGATTTGTAGCATTTGCTGATTTCCACAGTGTAAAAATACTCCTATTGTTTTAAAAATACACTAGTTAAAAAATAAAATAAAATACCATGGTTGATTTCAAGCTACTGACATAATGTCAACGGGCTTGCAGAATTCTTAAGAATTTACGTCAGCTCTCATGAATCTATGCAAGCTGGTCCTATACTCTGTTGCTGGTGCCTGAAGCTTTCCAGAAGCTGTCAGTTTAGACTGGAACATAGACAAATTGCAATGCAGTATGAAAAAGGTGAGATAGAAGCATGTAGCAGGTAGAAAGGTGTCATGGGAGAGAGTGGTTAAATTCTGTGATGTGCACAATTCTGAGCTGCAGGGGCAGAAAAGATGTGTAAGGAAGGCAGTTAGGTGGAGATAGGACCTTAAAGCATCCCCATTGTCTTCAGGTCAAAAGGAAACACCTGGGCCAATTTTAAGGTCCCTCTCAGTCTGTTGTTATCTTCCCTGGCTAACCTTTTCTTCCGGTCTTAGGAACACATCTCTGCCTTGGCTGACACTACCCCTTCCTTGCCAAAACACTTTCCCTTTGTCTTCATTTTTCTGCTTTCCCCATATCCTCCTTTATGAATTCTTCCAAGTCACAGAAAGCAGGAACCGTAAGGGAAAAGATTGATAAAGAGAATTACATCAAAGTTAAGAATTTAGGTTCATCAAGAGGCAGTGTTAAGAAAGTGAAAGACGAATAATAGAATAAGGAAAACTATTTGCAGCACTTAAAATCAATGAAGAGCTTGTATTCAGAATGAATTAGTAATCCTCCCAAGTCAATAAAACAAAGACAGCAAAATGGAAACAGACTTGAACAGCAACTTCATAAGCATGGATCTCCAAATAGCAAATATGAATATATGCTTACCTTCACTAGTCTTTGGGAATGTGAAATACCCACAAACACCCACCAAGAAAATTAAATAGACTTACTCTATTAAGTATTGTTGAGGATTTAGAGCAGTGGAAAATAACATATGGAATACATTGCAGATGAGATTTGGAATTAATCCAATTATTTTGATCACTTTTTGGTAGGACTTATTAAAATTGAACATATACATAACGCTATGCTGTTGCTGCTTAACTGCTTCAGTCGTGTCCAACTCTGTGCAACCCTGTGGACTGTAGCCCACTAGGCTCCTCTGTCCATGGGGTTCTCCAGGCAAGAATACTGGAGTAGGTTGCCATGCCTTCCTCCAGGGGATCTTCCCAACCCAGGGATCGAACCTAGGTCTCCTGCCTTGCAGGCGGATTCTTTACTGTCTGAGCCACCAGGGAAGCCCAAGAATACTGGAGTGGGTAGCCTATCCTTTCTCAAGGGGATCTTCCCCACACAGGAATTCTTTATTAGCTGGGCTACTAGGGAAGCCCATACATACTCTATGACCCAACCCAGCACTTATTTTCCTAGACATATAGCCCACCCTTCCCACTCCCCCAAATGCATATGTTCACCTAAAGGTATATACTGGAATGTTCATAGCAGCATCTGTAGTGATGGCTCCCAATTCAAAACACCCAGGTGTTTGTTGATAGAAAATAAGTTGTGACAATCTCAAACAGCCACAAAAAAAGAAGAAAGTGTTTTTCATAGAACAACGTGGATGAATCTCACAAATCTAATATTAAGTGAAAGGGGCAAGACACAAAGAATACAAATGACATTATTCCATTTATATTTGTTAATAGTTCAAGAACAGGCAAAACTATTGATGGGGTTAGAAGTCAGTTTCCTGGTTACCTTTGGGGAGGAGCAAAAGCGTTAGTGATTGGGAGGACCGTGCTGGGGGCTCTGATGATGTTTTATGTCTGGTGCTGCATGCTAATAACATTTTGTTATAATTCATCAAGTGGTATATGTACGGTTTGTGTACCTTTCTGTATGTCTTATATTTTCATTGACTGAAAAACGAAGGAGCTTCTGAACCCAAGTGTTAGACATAGAAGTGAATATGTGTTTTCTTAGACCACTTCTGTGTTTTCCCTTTCAGTGTTTTCTACCTCTGCGAATTTAACCATTAAACATTAAAAGATATATTGAGAGTAACCAGGAGCTATTTTAGATCCTGTGGATAAATAAGGAACAAAATAGGAAAAAAAAACGCTGCTCTCATGGAGTGCGTATTTTCATGTGGACAGAAGAGCAGTTGAGCAAATACATAAAATGTCAGGTGGTGATAAATGCTCTGGCATACTATTAGGGGTTTAGAGAATAGAGAGTAATTGGCCTGGGATGAAGATTCAAGTACTAAACTAAATTAGGTTTATATAGGGTGAAGTAGACTCTTTGATAAGGTGGTAGTTGAGCAGGAACCTGAAAGAGGTGAGAGATTAGTCCAGAAGGTTTATGGTAAAGAGTATTCCAGGCAGAGAGAACCATAAGTGCAAAGGCCCTGGGGTGGGAGCCCTGGCTTCCTAAGCCAGAAACTCAGGCCTTACTCTTGGCTTCTCTCTCTCTCTCCTTCACCTCTTATTCACACCAAGCCATCAATCCATTTAATTCCATAGTGAAATATCTCTCAACCTTTTCACCTTTTCTCCATCCTCACCATCCTTGCCTATTTGGACAATGGTTTCTTAATTCTGCCTTCTCATGTCCCATTTTTTCAATTTGGTCCTCTGATGGGGTGCCCCCTTTGCTCAGAGTCTCCTGCTTTCCTCTCTGGTCTCATTTCTTGCTGCTTGTGCCTTGTACTCCTACATGAGTCAACAACAAAAATGAGTCCACTTCCCGTTTCCCTCTGGGCCTTTCTACCCTAGGGTGCTACTGCATGCAGCCTTCTTTCCCTGCCCCACCTACTTATTTCAGGCTTTGCACATCTTGCAGGTTTTGCTTTGATATTGTTAATTTTGGGAAATTTTTTCTGCCCCTTAACTGTTGGCCAGGTATCCTCCCAAGGGCTCTCATTGCAGCCTGCGTCTGCCCATCATTGCTCTTTTACACCATTCTGTACTTGCTTTTTATTTTTCTCAACCTCTCGGTAAACTCTAAGACACATGTGGGAAGTAGCTGTTTCTGTTTTGTGTCTCAGTTGTAAGCGCAGTTCCTGCATTTAGAAGTTGCACAATAAATGCTAAATGAATGAATGTGTGTTGAACTAGATCCCTATGGTATGAGAACAGTCTAGTATTTTGTTAGTCACTGATAGAAATATTTTCCAGTCAAAACAGTATTTATTAACTTAGAAAAGTCAGACCAGTTTTGTATCTAAGTTCTTGTTCCAGGTAACTTAATTTCTCAAACACATAAATATTATGTTTCAATGTTAAGATTATCTTATTTCATTCAATACCATGTAAAACTTCAATTCGGGGAGTTTTGTATCTATTTGTGAAAAAATTCAAATGTTGAGACCAAATGTCTTGTTCTGGCTACAGAGCAATATCATTATTGTGACTTATTTCTAAAATGGAAAATTTCTAGAAAAAAAATTTCCAAGGTAAAGTTTATTAGTTTTGTGAATTAGGGGGCCTATGGTAGGTGGATGTTCTTTTTAATTTATCACATATGGAAATGGAAGCTTTTAACATGAGAGAGTAGGAGAGACAAGAGAAAGGAAAAGAAACAGCGAAAGTAGCTCTTCTTATGCCGATCATTTGTGCTTGGGCAAGTGATGTTGCTGACCCCTGAGGCGTGAGAATTAGAAGACAGCAGAGCAAGGGACGTGAAGTGGGGCTGGCACGCTGTGCCGGTCTCTCAAATTGACCTTTAAAAGTTGCTTAACAGGACTATTTGGAGGATTATAAATATTTGCGCATAAGGTACACTCATAGCTACTCTTTACTGTGTGTGCATGTGTGTGCTAAATCGCTTCAGTCGTATCCACCTCTCTGCACCCCTATGGACTGTAGCCCGCTGGGCTCCTCTGTCCAGGGGACTCTCCAGGCAAGAGTGGGTTGCCATTTCCTTCTCCAGGGGATCTTCCCTACGCAGGGATCAAACCGAGTCTCTTATGTCCCCTGCCTTGGCGAGTTCTTTACCACTAGTGCCGCCTGGAGCATTTGCTGTATGCCAAGCAGTATAACTTCTTTAAGGAGACAATCTTATTTAACTCTAATAACACTTGTGTGGAATCAAGCTATATCCTCATCTTCTAGATGAGAGCATCAGGCTCAGAGAGGCTGAGTGGTTTGCCCTAGGTTACACAGCAGGTCAGTGGTCACGCTGAGTTATAAACCCATTCTCTCTGACTTGGAAGGCACAGGCGTCCTAATCACTAGGCTCTGTTGTCTCCCATATCAGAAAACAAACCAGCTAACTTATCCTACAGCTAAATGCATCTTACGGTAGGTTATCTATCCCTGTGGATAATCCACGGCACAGTCCACCCATTATGCTCCAGTTCTGGTTAAAGGGCAGGAGAGAAGTGACAGCAAACTCTATGCAAATATGGGCATCTAACCTGCAGGAGACCCTGAAGCACCATCTTTTTCACCAAATGGCACTAGAAAAGCTTCACCAAGCAAGGATTCATAAAAGAAGATTTCTAAATTGTGAGCGGGGCAGGTAAGTATACTTTGTGAGCAAAAAGAGTCCCGCCTCTTTAGGAAATATTGATCCTGGAGAGAAAGAACGAGAACTGCTGGCCATCTTTCCCTGAAAGGCCAGAGGCCCCTTCTCTGGCCTCTGGGCTCAGCGCTCTGGCTGAGGGTGTGTTTGTTTGGCTGTGACTCTTTTCCTGCAGTTTCTCTCTCTAGGTGTCATATTTCCTGAGCTCCAGGGCAAGAGCCTGCCATAGAGCTCCAGGCTCCCTCCAGTTTCAGCCTGAGCCCCTGGCTTTCATTCCTGCCTCCTTGGCCAAAGCAGGATGAGAGCTTGAAAAATGACACTGATTGGATGCACATTTGATGGGGGTGATTGCTGGACAAGCACCTCACCCATCCCCCGCCCAAAACGAAACTGACAGCTACACCCTCCTGGTTGGGGCCCAAACCACTGCCTTATTAAGAGAGGCCCTTTCCCTCTCCTCCCCACCCACACCCTTGCAGCTTGCCCAGCGCTTCCTGCTGAAATCAGAGGCAGGCCATGTGCTTCACAGCCTTCTTCTCTACTCTGCCCTCCGCCCAGCAATAGTTTCCTCTGACACGGAAAGCCCCCACTTATTTAACTGGGCTAATCCTCTGCTTCAGGCTCCAGAATTCACTTCTGCATTTCTGGACCTTGCATCCCTGTACTTAGCTCCCTAGACTCTCCACATCCCTGCTGAGGTTTCCATAAGAGGTCCACCCAGAGCCCCCTCCTCTCACCTCCGTTCCTCCTTTTGCTGAATCCCCCATCACCCCTGGGGTGAGTTGGGGCGAGATTGGTGGGGACTCATGCATCTGCAGTCTGAGCGTAATCTTTGGGGGAAAGCACAGAAGAGAAGAAATAACACATTGATAAGCAAGTCTTTCTCTGCTAATTCATTCGGTGAACTTCATAGAATTCATGGATTAGGATCATTGGTTAGAGCATTTGTTTCCTAGAGGCGATAAAATTAGAGACTGTTTTTAAGAAGAACCAAGGACTGTCTTCCAGGTCTGCACAGAGCAGCTTAGCTATCAGAGCCTAAGTGGTCTCCTAGGGAAGTTGGTGGAGAAGGCAATGGCACCCCAGTCCAGTACTCTTGCCTGGAAAATCCCATGGATGGAGGAGCCTGAAAGGCTGCAGTCCATGGGGTCGCGAAGAGTCGGACACGACTGAGCGACTTCACTTTCACTTTTCACCTTCATGCATTGGAGATGGAAATGGCAACCCACTCCAGTGTTCTTGCCTGGAGAATCCTAGGGACAGGGGAGCCTGGTGGGCTGCCGTCTGTGGGGTCGCACAGAGTTGGACACGACTGAGGCAACTTAGCAGCAGCAGTGAGGTTGGAGAACCAAGGTGATGAGATCTGTCCTGCTAAGAAGATATTGAAACTGCAGAGACTCTCATAGTTGTTTGCTGCAAGCTGAAGTATCCCAGTAACTTTATAACTAATGTAGCATTAGACACATTTGCAGAAATATGTTTCAGGGAGAGACTGAATCTGATAACCTGGACTGCTGCTTGTTAATGGCAAATGAAGTAGAGCTTTTTGTTTGCTTTGTTATGTTTGCTTTTTGCTGCCAAGGGGTTGTAATGTCATGATTATTTATTATTATATGTATGAGCCCTAGCCATGCGCTAGGGATAGTCAAAATATATTTACTATGAAATGAGACAAGCTCCAGTCATTTAAACAGCTCCAGTTGTAATAATAATAGCTAAGATTTGAAGCTGAGCACTGTTCTATTAGAATCCAGCAGTCCTTTTAGGCCATTCTGCTATTGGTATCCCATGTTTTGGAGGAAGAAACTGAGGCAGAATCATTCCATCACTTGCTTAAAATCACACAGCTGGTAGAAATCAGAGTTGAGATGTAAAGATAGGAGATCTGGTTGCAGGTCTTGCAGCTCACCCATGGAGCTATCCTGCATGTTACGATTGGTGAAGAAGCAGTTATAGCATTAGACGGTCTGAGGGAGTGCTTGGTCGCTCAGTCGTGTCTGACTTGTCGTGACCCTGTGGCCTGCAGCCCACCAGGCTCCTCTGTCTAAGGGATTGTCTCAGCAAGAATACTGGAGTGGGTTGCCATTTCCTCCTCCTGGAGACCTTCCCGACCCAGGGACTGAGCCCATGTCTCCTGAGTCTCCTGCACTGTAGGCGGATTCTTTACTGCTAAGCCACTGGGGAAGCCCATTAGACAGTCTAAGGTTATCCATGCCTAACTCTGAGAATCTAGACTTATTGATCAGAAAGTTAGCAAGTGCCAATTAAATAAATCCTCCCTGAGACTGAGAACAGAATATAGGAATTTATTGGCGACTGATGTTTGTCATTTGTCTTCTCATCTATGTGCCTTAGAACTGTCTCTTAGAAGATCTTGTTAAAGGAAAGCAAACCCTGGGGTGGCTGACTGAGAGGAAAACTGAGAAGGGGGTGAGATCAGATGAATGGCAGAGCTCTGTGGGGTGCTGTGTCCATGCAGAGCCATCTGGGGGTTCAGGTCTAAGAAGCTGCCAGGTGCATAGGGAACTATATTTAACATCTTCTAAGGTCCGTCTAGTCAAGGCTGCAGTTTTTCCTGTGGTCATGTATGGATGTGAGAGTTGGACTGTGAAGAAGGCTGAGCACCGAAGAATTGACGCTTTTGAACTGTGGTGTTGGAGAAGACTCTTTAGAGTCCCTTGGACTGCAAGGAGATCCAACCAGTCCATTCTGAAGGAGATCAGCCCTGGGATTTCTTTGGAAGGAATGATGCTAAAGCTGAAACTCCAGTACTTTGGCCACCTCATGCGAAGAGTTGACTCGTTGGAAAAGACTCTGATGCTGGGAGGGCAGGAGGAGAAGGGGATGACAGAGGATGAGATGGCTGGATGGCATCACTGACTCGATGGACGTGAGTCTGAGTGAACTGCGGGAGTTGGTGATGGACAGGGAGGCCTGGCGTGCTGCAATTCATGGGGTCACAAGGAGTCAGACACGACTGAGCGACTGAACTGAACTGAACTGACTGTATAACCTATAAGGGAAAATAAACTGCAAAAATATATATGCTACTGAACCACTTTGTTGTACATTTGAAACTAACACAATATTGTAAATTAACTATATTAGAATTTAAAAATTTAAGAAATCAGGGGAGGTATTGTCTGTGACTCATTCAAGGTATCTAATCCTGCTGCCCCTTTAGGCTTACCTGGTATGAGGATATTTTATTTTTTATTTTTTTATTGTTTTGAAGAATGTTCACTTATTTGACTGCTCTGGGTCTTAGTTGTGCTGTGTGGGATCTTCAGCCTTGTTGGGGCGTGCAAGGTCTTTAGTTGTGGCTTGTGAACTCTTCGTTGCACCGTGTGGGATCTAGTTTCCTAACCAACCGTCGAACCCGGGCCCGCTGCATTGGGAGCACGGAATCTCAGCCACTGGACTACCAGAGAAGCCCCTGAGGATGTTTTAACTCACCCTTCCATCTCCTTTATTTTCATTCTGGATGTGCCATGGTGATTATTCTTCAGCGGAGAAAGAAGACTAGTACCTATCTCAAGCTGGGCTGAGGTCCAGCCCTATGGTAGGGGTCAGGTTTTCCTCCTCTGGACTCTCCCGTGCCTCTTGCTGTGTGGGCACAGATTATGCATCTTCAGGGCTGGAGAGGGTCACGGGAAGGAACGTGCCCACCAGCAGAAGCTGACCATCTGGAGGCTCACAGGCACCTTGCAATGCTCATCTCTCCTCCTGAACTTCAAGGGAGTCTCAGGAGGTTGTTCAGTGAGTTCCTCCCTTATTGTTCGCGTTGCTAGCTTTGGAGGCTTTTCCCACAAGTCATGGCCTCTTAAGAATGTGCTTTCTTCCTAAAGGCCTGTCTTGGGCTTTCAGAAGAAAAAGAAGAGAGATTAGTTGGTTTTCTCAAGCCTTACATTTCTCTGATTCACAGGGTAAGGAGCTTTTAACCTATAACCCTTTGGGGTTTTGGGGGTGGGTGTTGTGAGGGTACTTTCTGGCGCTCTCCATATACTTTTTTAACCAGAATTATCTGCAACAGGATGCTCCCCTGGCAGGGAATGCAGGAGAGGACCAGCAAAGACTGCTAACTTATATCAGTGCCTTGTGAAGCCTGGGACATGAGCAGAGGGCAAGGAGGTTTCTCAGTGGCATCTCAAAAGCTGTTTGCTGAACTGAATTGAAACATCTAATAATTCTAAATGCTGGCCTTCCTAGGCCATAGCGATTTAATGATTGCTTTAATAAGATCTATGTTGGTTCTGCTTGCATTCATTACATCCTATCATTTTGATTCTGCATTAATTTTGGTACTTCCCTAATGCTAGTTGTTTAAAAAATAGTGTTTGCTCTGTCCTGCATTGCAAATTCAATTTCTGTGAAAACCTGACTGTTATAGTTGCTCTAACATGGGATTGTTTACTTTTATGGATGTTGGCCTTCAAGAGTATGGAGTGTTGTTGGAGAACAGTTGTAAGCTGAATGTGGTTGTGTGATCTGGTTGCTACAAACTGTCAGGCTGGTGGCTGGACACAGGATGCCTTTCTCTATTTCCTATCTGATTCATTCAGAGCATGAGAAAACAAAAGCCAAATGTGGAGTATATTCAATGTGTTCAACTTCTCTTAAGTTTATTTTTATTTCCTTTCTCTAAGCATTACTCATTATTTCTGCAAATGCTATCAGTTTTATGGAGGTGAAAACCCAATTTTAGTTTCCTAACACTATGGATATGAGCAGTATTGGCTTCTATTTCAATGACAGAATAATTCAGATAAATAATTCAAGATTTGGGGAGATCAGGACATGAGAGCAGGAACTGAGAAACTGGTAATTTACCAATGTATATTTAGATTAAAATGCTAAATGGCTAGGATTTTATGACCAACTACAATAAATCTAATTATTCTTTACAACTGTCAAGTGGCATTAAATAGGTTGACTGTATGTTCTTGGAAGAGTGGTCAATTTTGCCCACTTCTGACTGAAGCTCAAAGTTGCTGTAAACAATTTGACTGTAGTAGAGTCGAGTCCTGATGATGCCACTTTTGCCGCAGAATCTGGGCCGTATGGCATGTGCATAGAAGGAAAGGGGACAATGATCAGCTCTGAAGTGTGCATGCATGCGATGTGAACATGTGAGGGAGTCTGTATGACTACGACTACAGGCCATATGATTCTTGGGCCAGAAGTTATCGTAACATGAGTCTTCTCATCTGTATCAGCATAAATAAGTCATTCTTTCAATTCTCTCTGTCCTCTATATCAGGTTTGTGTCAGCTTATCTTTTTGCTTTAATATTTACTTATTTATCTGGCTGCTCTGAGTCTTAGTTGTAGCATGCAGGACCTCCGATCTTTGTGGGGACACAGGGAATCTCTAGTTACCGCACGAGGGAGTTTTCAGCTGCAGCGTGTGGACTGTTAGTTGAGGCCGTGGGATCTAGCTCCCTGACAGGGAGTTGAACCTGGGCCCCCTGCACTGGGAGTCTTAGCTACTGGACTGCCAGGGAAGTCCTTGTGTTAGGTTATCTTGTTTCTGCACTCTGGTGCACAGACATATAGACTCTTAAAGTTGGAAGGGAACTTTAGAAGTTTGCTAGCCTAATCATAGAAAAGGACTCTTTCCTACAGTCTCCTAAATAAAATGATTATTCAGCTTCTACTTGAATAAGCTGGAGAAGGAAATGGCAACCCACTCCAGTATTCTTGCCTGGAGAATCCTGTGAATGGAGGAGCCTAGTGGGCTGCCGTCTGTGGGGTTGCACAGAGTTGGACATGATTGAAGGGACTTAGCAGCAGCAGCAGCACTTGAATAAGCACTTCCAGTAATGAGGAGCTCATAGCCTCACAAAGAAACACATACCAATTTTGGGTGATTCTAATTTTTAGGATGCTCCCCTTTAGTTTTGGTCAATATCTTCCTCTTCGAAACTTCCTTAGCTATGAGTTTACAGGTCTGTTGCATGATCTGGATCCTTCTACTTCAGGACAGTGTATCATGTCTATAAAGACCATCAACTCCCAGTAGATTCTTCTTTTTTCCAGTTGAAATATTCCAAAGTCTCCTTCAATGAATGCTCTTGGTTGCTTTGTAGAGAAGTATCCTCTCCTCCCTTCCCACTTGTTGAATATTAAACTTTTTGAACCTGTGGATCCTGGAGGTTCTTCTTCCTTGGAATTCCACAAAGTCTGATATGCCTTCTCTGAGGAAAGTCTCCTTCTTCTTATAAGTTCCAGTTGTACAATTTTGAGTTCTTTTCTGGCTCCTTTATCTTACTTTTCTTCCCAGCATCCTTGTGCATCAAGTACTGAGCCATTTTTCTTATCTTTACTCCTTTATAATTTATTGTCACCCTGTCTTCCTTCTTGGATTATTTCTTCCATTCTCCTTTGAAAAAACTTAAATTCTTCCATCATCTGGAAAAAAAAAAAAAAAGAGAGAGACACTCTTTAGATCCTTTTCTTTTTCCTCCTGCTGCGAAATCAAATTATAGTTGCAGCCCTTAGGACCAATGAGTGCAAAATGACCAAGAGCAACATAAAGTCTTATCAGTTCAGTTCAGTCGCTCAGTCATGTCTGACTCTTTGCGACCCCATGGACTATAGCGTGCCAGGCTTCCCTGTCCATCACTCTCATTTTGCCTGGATGCTGTCAACCCAACTAGATCATGTATGTGACTCTGAGTATAGATAATTCATTGCGTGTGTATCACTGGTAAAGTCTTGAGTATGCAGTTTGTCGATGTGGGCTTAAGGATAGTTACTGCCAATGGCAGTTTAAATTTTACCTGCCATTGATTTCAACCTTATAGCTCTCATTCTTCTCTCAATTCTACAGAACTTTTACTCTTTACCATAGAATGTAATTACATAAACTTTGGTACTGCTTATTGTCAAGAATGAACAAAAAATGAGAGCGGGCATGTCCTTGGTGTTCCTCTCCTTTATTTTTCAGATTGATAGGATATCAGGGGGAATATTTAGTTCATCCAAGGTTACACTGTTAATTGAGCAGCTGGTCAGATACTGTTTCCACTAGATCATTTAGCTAGGTAACTCTTTTGGCCTTAGTAGAGAAGGAGGCTTAAACTGTGGCATTTCTGATCTCTAATGTGTGTGTTCATTTTTTCTCTTTTACCACTTAGCACGCTGTACCTGGTATAGTTCTCAATAAAAGCTGGTTAATGAATATTTCAAGTTTTTTGTTTCTTTTTGAAAGTTGGAAAGATGTTTAAAGAGAAAAGACCATATTGAGTAATGAAGAATTCAGTATAACCATGGAGGTCAGATCTTGGGAGAAAGAGGCTGTGAGGTTTGTTCAGAGATAGATAAAGCATCTTGCTGGGTGCCATGGTGTCTACAAAGGATGTAGAACTCAGTCCAATCTCAGTGAGTTTGTAATGGGATGAATATACTTGGGACTGTAGAAATGGGATAAAAAGAGAGACAAGACTGCATCATATTAAAAAAAATTAACTTCCAATCCAAAGGAAAATATAATCAATGAGGAGCTCAGAGATGGGAAGGCAATGGAAGGCTTGCTGTTATGTTGGAAGGGTGGTAAGTATAAGTGAGACACAGGTGTGCTCCAAAACAGTGTTGTTCATTGAGTTCCAGCCACAAGTGGCGAACAGTTCACAAACCCACAGTCAGCTTAAGTTCCTGAGGTGGTGGAGATTAAGAATGTAAAAAAGGGAACAAGAATTTATTAGGCACATTGGTTGTGTTCAGTTGCTAAGTCATGTCCCACTATTTGTGACCCCATGAACTACAGCATGCCAGGCTTCTCTGTCCTTCACTATCCCCTGGAGTTTGCTCAAACTCATGTCCACTGAGCTGGTGATGACATCCAACCACCTTATCCTCTGTCACCTCTTTCTCTTCCTGCCCTCAATCATTCCCAGCATCAAGGTCTTTTCCAATGAGTCAGCTCTTCACATCAGGTGGCCAAAGTAATGGAGCTTCAGCTTCAGCATTAGTCCTTCCAGTGAATATTCAGGGTTGATTTCCTTTAGGATTGACTGGTTTGATCTCCTGCTGTCCAAGGGACTCTCAAGAGTCTTCTTCGGCACTCAGCCTTCTTTATTGGGCACCTTGTGTGTGCTTGTGCTGAGTCGCTCCATCCTGTCTGACTCTTTGTGACCCCATGGACCGTAGCCCACCAGGCTCCTCTGTCCATGGGATTCTCCAGGGAGAATACTGGAGTTGCCATTTCCTTCTCCAGGGTATCTTCCCAACCCAGGGATTGAGCCCAGGTCTTCTGCATTGCAGGCAGACTGCTATACATTAATTCAGTAGATTTCCCGAGCACTTGCTCCATGTCAGGCAGCCTGTTAGATGTTGGGGATTCAGCAGAGATCAAGGATCAGTGCTATCTTTGCACTGGAGAGTAAATTCAAGAGTAGGCCAGGCTGTGTGCTAGGAACCGGGTGTTCCGGGTCCTGGTTTCCCTGTGTAATGAATTTTACAGTAGTTTCTTCTGCTGCACCCAACACCAGCCTTCTTCAGAGTCTCTGCCTCCCTCAAGCCTAGTTCTGTTCCCTGTGAACAGGCTGGGATCCCCATGGATTGGTGACATCACCCGCCATTGGATCTCAATGCACATTCCTGTCGTCACTGGTGAGCAGGGTCCCGGTGAAAGGAGCTCAGTCCTTCATTTGACTTCAGACTTTCCACTTCCCTTTTAAAATGTCTGACTGGCATAGTTATTTCTCAATAACTCAACATCCTCAGCCTGAAAAGGACCCAAGGCTTAGGAAAGAGGTGCCCACGTGTGTTTGCTGTCAAACACAGATCACTGGCCACTCCCCTCGTCACTCCTGTCTCTGGTGGGAACATTATGCATTAGAGGTTAGGGGTCTGGGGTTGGCACGGTGTAGAAAGGGCACTTCCCTGGCCGCAACCCCCATGTGTTCTAAATGCCATGTTCCCTGGTCACCAGGGCCAGCCTTAGAGCAGTGGCGTCACATGGCCTGAGAGCCGCGAGGGGCAGGGGAGCCAGATGTGCAGAGCGTGCGTGTGTGTCTCGTCCCTGTCTGTGGAGGGTTGCTGTGGGCATGTCCTACTCTGCAGTTTGACACACGTCAACATCAAATGACTGACGGCACCTCTGATCTGTCATAGACCGTTTTATAGAACATGAGTTAACCAGGGTCTCTTCATGCTGAGCTTAACAGTTTAGTTATTTCTTGCTTTAAGAATGAAACTTGTAGGGTCTGCTAGGTTCCCCTGAGGATTTGTCCTTTGGTTTTGGGGAGCCCTGAGGGAGAAAGTCCCTTCCACGTCCCCACGGTTCGTTCCTTTCTGATGAATGCTTGCTCTTCTGCTCAGCGGATGCCTCCCAGGACCCGGAGGGAGATGAGCCTCCTTCTGCAGAGACCTTTGGCTGGACTTCTCTGGCTCTCCCAGAGGTGAGAGACCGCGGTTCCTGAAGCCTCAGGCTTGGCACCAGCTCGGCCGTGGTGGATCCAGGACCCTGACCTCCAGCCTCACTCCATCTAAGGGCCTCTGTGTCCCAGAGCGACCTTGTGGGATCTGCCTCTGACTGGTTCTTCACAACCTCTGCCACGAGTGATTTTCGCTCTAGACACGGGCCAATGGATTCCTGAAAGGGGCTGTGTGGGCTCTGCTCTCCATCTCTGCCCTGGTGTGGGTCTGGCGGTGCTCTCCTCTGTGGTCTGGGCAGGGAATGATGATGAACCAGGGCTGCTGTTGTTTTTGTTTTGTGATATTTAAAGCAAGCTAAGCTCTCATTACTGTAATACAGTATATGCTTTGGGCTGGAGGGAGGAGTAGCATCCCTCCCGGATCAGGGGCAGTTCTGTGATGTTGCAGGGAGCCTGGGAAAGTGTTTGGACCATGGCTGATAGAGTTCAGAGTTCCAGGGCTGAGACGGGCTGCAGAGCTCCCCCACTCTTTCTCCTCCCAGCCCCCTCACTTGAACCAGGAGGGAGCTGAGCTTGCTCAAGGAAAGGGATTGCTCAGGCTGTAGCATGGTAGTGGAAGGGCTGGGACTAGAATGCAGGCCCTGAGATGGATTTGCGATAGTAGGTACAGCTTCTGCTTCTGCCCTTCTCATTAATTCAAGATCCTTTTGAGGCCGCGAACTTCATTTTGTATCTGTAATTTTGTATTCTGTTTCTTAAGCGAAGGGGCCCTTCCAAATGTCTAAGTTTCAAGAGCCACAGAATCGCCCGTCCCTGCCCAGACCTTTCTACTACATTGAACTGCCTGTGTTTGTGAGGAGAAGGGGCAGATGGGAACACAGAGCTGTCTCAGTGCTGTGATGCCAAGTGCAGCTCTGAGATCAGGTACCTGAGGGGCTCCAGGTCAGCCAGTGGGAATCAAGGAGCACGAGGTACAGGCAGGGGCATATGATCTTGTAGTCTCACTCCTAGGCATGTGTCTGGAGAAGATTCTCATGAAAAGAGATAAAGGCACCCCAATGTTCATAGCAGCATTGTTTACAATATCCGAGCTACCAGGGAAGCCCCAAAGACATAGGAGCCACCTTAAATGTTTATCCTCAGATGAGTGGATAATGAAAATGTGGGATATTTACACAATGGAGTGTCATGCAGCCATAAAAAAGAATGAAATACTGCCATTTGCAGCAGCATGGATGAACCCAAAGAGGATCATACTAAGTGAAGTAAGTCAGAAAGTGAAAGACAAATACCATGATGTCTCTTGTATGTGTAATCTAACATATGATACAAATAAACTTGTTTGCAAAACAGAAGCAGACTCACAGATACAGAAAGCGAACTTATGGTTACCAAATGGGAAAGGGGCTGGGGAGGGATAAATTAGGAGTTTGGGATTAACAGGTATACACTACTGTATATAAAATAAATAGCAAGGTCCTATTGTATAGCACAGGGAACTGCTTTCAATATCTTATGATAAACCAGAATGGGAAAGAACATGAAAAACCATATATCCATATGTGTGTGTGTGTGTGTGTGTGTAAATCACTGTGAATATAACTGAATCACTTTGATGTATACCAGAAACTGGCACAACATTGTAAATTGACTATACTTCAATTTAAAGAAAAGGTGGAGGCCAGGGGGACCGCCCCCTGAAGGCAGATTCACTTGCTGGCAGTGTGATAGCAATCTTGCAAGTGTAGGCAAGCTGAACCTAACTTTGTGCCTGGTGACAATGTGCAGTTTGAGTGGACTGGGTGGGGAGAGCATGGCAGAGTGCAGCCCCCAGACCTCATCGGCCTTCTGGTGGGTAGCCATTTACTGAATGCTGTTGCACTTGCCACTTGTGTGATCTTGGACAAATTATCTGTTCTCTGTGTTTCTGTCTTCTCGTCTGCAAAATGAGGACAGTAATAATAAAAACTTCAGAGAGTTGTTATGAGGGCTGAGAAAATTCATGTAACACCGAGCGTATTGCCTACTGTGTAATACGTGCTCCAGAAATCTCTACTGTGGCTCTCATAAGTGCTGAGATAAGAAATATCCCTGCCCTTTGGAACTCACAGTTTTACTGAGGAGACAAGATTGTCCCACATACATACAAGCACAATTAGGGACTATATCAGTCAGTGGATGGTATCTGCTATGTTACGGGGCATAGATGCAAAGGAGTTGAGCAAGGAGACTCCATTTTGACCTGGAAGCACTGCCAAAAAGGAGGGGAGAGACTAATTGAAGAAGCCGGTGCACTCCATCTTCTCAGCTGTCAGCAGGGAGATGGACAGGCCAACAGCCTCTCCTGGATCCTAAGGATCCTTCTGGACATCTGTTCATCTGCCTAACACGTTCGCTGATTGTCTCCAGACTATGCTTTGAAAATTCAAAGAGGGCATGACAAGGTCCCTGCCTGCAGGTGCTCACACAGCCTAGCAGGGAGGGGCGTCCAGAGAAATATTGCTACTAGCAAATGTTCTATTCATATCTATATATATCTCCAAGGCCATCATCTGAGGCCAAAGGTGGGATGGGGCAAGTCAGATAGGTGTTCAGAGCATGAGTTTGAACAAAAGCATGGATCTACTTGGTGAAAAGGGACAGCTCAAAAGCCATGAGGTCTCATTCAAAGGAACTGGAAGGTGTGAGTCTTTCTGCAGGAGAGGTGGAGTTGATTAGAACTTTCTGAGACAGAGAATCCCCATTCTCAGTCTTTGAGACCGGGATCTCAGGCTTTGAGACCAGGATCAGGCACGCTTTTGGTCTCTCACTTGTCCTTGGCAATGTAGGGGTTAGGAGCTGAGCTAGGAAGTGGGGAGGATTAAGCCTGGCAGGTGGGAGAGAGGAGGCTCTTCACACATCAGGAGTAAGTGCCAGGCATTGGTGACGCACAGGGAAATTTCCTGAAGTCAGATGAAGTCTGCAGATGTTTCATAGCCTTAAATAAACTTATATTTTCTGGTTCAGAGGTTTCCACTGAAAGTAACATAGAAGGGAATGCCAGCTAGCAATATGAAGGAAGCGTGAAATGCAAAGAGTTAGAGGCCAGACTTCTCGTGATCAGTGACATTATTATTTTGGCAAGGATTGCAGGAGCTGCAGGTGAGGAGGGAGTGACTTGCTTGAAGAGAAGGGTAGGAAACCAGGAAAGGAGTCCCAGACATTTGGTCCCGACCCAACTGCTGGGCTCTGGGGTTTGGGCAGGGACTCTTGGGCTGTATTTGTCTAAGGTGGTGGGGCCCCCTTTACATTTAGTGTCTATATGTCCCCATGACAAGAACTGCATAATACCGCATCTTCTGCTTTGCTCTGCCACCCCTAAACTCAGAGCAAAGTGAGAAGATTAAGTTTATCACTACTGCTCCATGTCCTTGCCTTGCTTGTTTTTCTTAAGACTCTTAAGCGTAGGAAGAGCTTCAGGTCCCCAAAAGGGGCTATGAGGTATCTGAGCTTGGTAGTGATGGCAAATAAGCTGGTCAGCGCTGAATTCCTCTCTTTCTTTTTCTCAGCCTTGAAGGTCTTAGTAAGCCTTTACCTCTTTCATTGGCCAGCCCTGTCAAACTTTGCAGTTTTTCAGAATTCCTTGCTTTTTATTTTTCCTTCTAGGTCTTTCCTAAAGTCCATTATTCATCCAGGCCCACTGTGTGTCTCCTCCTCTATCGCACCATCCCTGTAGCTATGACCTGCCATGAACTTGCTATCTTCACTTTTCCAAATGTTTGCACGTGCCAGCCACGTAACTCTCCTGATGCTTTTTTGTTGTATTGCCTCCAGATGACTCAACCTGTACGGGGCTCACAACAGATTTTCCGTATATATGTGTCACCTCAACTGCTGAGCTGTTTTTGTTCCTGTGCACCATTCTATTCATAGCAACACTTGTCGTTGTTATTCAGTCGCTAAGTCGTGTGTGACTCTGTGACCCCATGGACTGTAGCACGCCAGGCCTCCCTGTCCCTTACCGTCTCCCAGAGTTTGCCCAATTTCATGTCCATTGAATTGGTGATGCTTTCTAACCGTCTCATCTACTGCTGTGCTCTTCTCCTTTGGCCATCAATCTTTCCCAGCATCAGGGTCCTTTCCAATGAGTCAGCCGTTTGCATCAGGTAGTCAAGGTATTGGAGCCTCATAGTACTACAACTAACAACTAAACACTAACAGGTACTTACTATCTCCCAGGCACCGGTGCTATAAGTCCTTTACATGCATCATCTCAGTTAACTATAATTGTGACACCATTTTCTACTTTTATCCATATTTCATACTTTCCAGATCTATAGAAAAGTGTCCTTCAACCCAGAGATCAATTAGTATCTGGCTGAAGTGCCTGACCTGTATCATGGCTGAAGTTTTCACTACAGAATACAGTTGCAAAGCCCTAAGAGGTGAAATCCTTGCTTCCTCGTTCAGCTGATGGTCTCAGAGAAGGTGAGGGATCTCCATTCTTCTGTGGCAAAAGCACTGGTGTTAACCCTTGTATTCGGGAGTCCCTGAATATGTTAAGGGAAAGACACCTAGGTCCCTTTGTTGAAAGGGGAGATGCTGGCTGGTGGGCCTCCTGCAGGGACCTGAAGCAGGGTTCCCTGGCATCACACCTAATCTCTTCTGAGGCTCAGGAGGGTTTCTTATGGATGGATGAGATCAAATTTACTTCACATTGATTGGGCCTATGCAAATTAATAAGCAGCCTGATGGAGACATGTGTTCTTAAGAGGCCAGCACTTCCATGGACCACAAGAATAAGGCAGCCCTCGTGGACATGGCATGGCTGGAACCAGGTCTTGGCCCTCGTGGCTTTGGGTGGCTGGATTGAAATGTTGTTGGGACGTGTGCACTCTCACATGGGGACAGAACAGCACTTGCTCTAGCAGTATGATCACATCACTGTCCCTCCAGACACGGCCTAGCCCTGCTCTCCTCAGCCCCAGGCTGGTTTGTGCTGCGCTGGTTCATAGTTAAGTGCTGAGTCTTTCATGACTTGTGAATGACTGTATGCACAGGGTCAAGTCACTTTCTCCAGAGACAGTATCACTCCTAGGATGTTCCCAACGAGGTTTAGTGTGCTTGTCAAAGGCAAGGAGTTTGTATTGCTGGTGTTGCCTGTTTTGTTACTATTGAAATGACCTGCCCATCAACTGCAGGTCACCGTGTAGGTGTGAACCGGTGCACGTAGAGGGTGATGACTGGGGAGGCATGTTTTTGCCTGTAACTTGCAAATTTATTGAGACAAGGAGATGTACATAGTAAAAATGAAGTAGAAATTTAAATATCTGTGAAAATGTGTGAGCCGGACATTGTTCTAAGTACTTTCTATGTAATAACTCATTCCATCCTCGCGACACTCCTACAGAGTCCAGGTGCAGGTGTGTGGTCACATAACTGGTGCAGGATTCAAACCTGGAAAGTCTGGCTTTGGACCTGCTGTCTGGGAAGGAGTTGTTGGAGAGAGAGGTGGTCAAGCATGGGGTGCAGGGACCCAGGGGCAATCGGAAGGGGTGATATAGTGAGTAAGATGCTGCTTCCAGATTCACTACCAAGCCCTCAGGGGAAAGGCACTTTACATGTGGATGGTTAGTCTTTCAGCCCACCTCTGGGTTTAATGAGAGAGCCGTGTCTCTTGCTCACTATTGTTTCCATCTTACCCCTAGACTTTGAGGCAATGGACAGATTGCTGACGAATAAAAACCAGGCAGCATTCAAAACCCAATCCTTGGGTCTGCAGGAAGCTGTGCCTTCTTTACCCAAGGAGGTTGTTCCAGTAATTTTTTGCCATGTGATGAATCACCTCGCAACTTAGTGACTTAACAGACAGCAATCATGTCATTGTTGTTATCGCTTCTGTTTCTGGGGACTGGGCTCAGCTCAGCTGTCTTGCCCACGGTCTCTCCTGGGATTGTAACAGTTGATGGCTGAGGCTGGAGTCACCTGGGTGCCTTCCTCACTCACAAGTGTGTGAGTTTCTGCTGCTGCCTGCAGGGACCTTGGCAATGGCATCTGCCAAAAGACCTGTGTCTGGCTTTTCCACATGGCCAGGGCTCCCATATTGCCTGGCAGTGCGTTCGCAGGGCAAGTCTGTGAGAGAGCCCGGTGGGTGCGGGTTACCTTCTGGGACCCAGCTCTGGAGGTTCACAGCCATCACTCTTCCTGTTTTAATTTTGTTAGAGGCGAGGCACCCTGTTGAGCTTGTATTCAGGAGGAAGGAAACGAGATGCCAGCTTTCCATGAACATATGGCTCCAGGTCATGGATTTGTATACACATTTGAAAACCATCACAGAGATTTTCCAAATAACTTCACTCTGGTTTAGAGAGATCAGTTACCAAGACAGATGGGGCTAAAGCAGGTGCGTGTGCTGAGTTTGAGGAAAGAAAAGCAGAAGGCTGGGCCAAGGGAGGCAGTGTCATCAGAGAACCCATGCTAGCCTGGGTGACCAGAGGCCTGGCCCTGCCTCTGACCAGCTGTTGCCCCCACGGAGGCCTCTCTGCTTTGGGGGCTGACTGACCTTCCTTACCTTTAACCACAGAGGACTAATACAGTTGAGTTTTCAAGTACCTTCAAGCTCTTGTGGCTCTGAGTCCATAATTTTGAGGACTACTATCTTTATTTCATCGGAGAAGGTGATGGCACCCCACTCCATTACTCTTGCCTGGAAAATCCCATGGGCGGAGGAGCCTGGTAGGCTGCAGTCCACGGGGTCGTGAAGAGTCGGACACAACTGAGCGATTTCACTTTCATTTTTCACTTTCATGTGTTGGAGAAGGAAATGGCAACCCACTCCAGTGTTCTTGCCTGGAGAATCCCAGGGACGGAGGAGCCTGGTGGACTGCCGTCTGTGGGGTCACACAGAGTCGGACACGACTGAAGTGACTTAGCAATCTTTATTTCGTAACCTCCAAAACCTTCTGACAGACCGTCAGTCAACCCTTCTGTTGAATGTCTCCAGGCAGCCCTCTGCTCCCCAGGACTTGGCTCAGGGGTCTGAGGAGCCTGGGTAGAGGGTGGGATGGGGCAAGAGAATGAGAGAGGTGGGGTGGGGAAGGTGCTCAAGTGTGGGAGCCTGGAAGTCAGGGTGGGAGTGAGACAGCCTGGTGGAGAGCCGAGGCTGCTAGAACTCAGAGAGGCCGAAGGCTCTGCTGGGGGTTTCAGCAGGCCAAGGGATGAGCTTCTAACAGAGCCTTTTGGGTTTAGAAAACACCCCGCCTTCACTTTGTATCAATATTTTCCCTCCCTCCTCCTCATCTCATGAAGGCATTATAGCGATTATATCCTTAGAAAGGATGGCAGACAAATGATGTCACACCACGGATGTTCTGTGGTCCCCTTGAGAGAGTCAGTTCCTAGGCAGGTTGATAGGGAGTCTAGGGGTCCCCAAAGAGAGAGGGGTCTGGAATTCTCAAGGAGGAAGAAAGGACAAACTTTTTTTCTTTCTCCACATTCCTTAGGATTATATACCAATGATGTATCCTGCCTAAGGACAGTCTTTGGATTCAACCTTCTGTTATCTTAAAATGTTAATTATGGGAGTAGACCTGGTCTTTACAAGGATGTATCTTGCCTGAGGACAGTGTTATCTTAAAATGTAAATTATGGGAGTAGGTCTGATGAGGTCTTTACAACCTCCAGACATTCTTTGGATTCACTGGAGAGTATATAACCTCATTATTAACACTAGCAAGCGGGTACTCTTTCTGCCCCCTTCTGATGCCTATGTCAGAAGCTTTCTCTATCTCCTTTATACTTTAATAAAACTTTATTACACAAAAGCTCTGAGCGATCAAGCCTCGTCTCTGGCCCCGGATTGAATTCTTCTCCTCCGGGGGCCAAGAATCCTGGTGTATTCGCGTGATTCGACAACAACCTTTCACCCTCTGCCCTGGCAGGGGGGTGTCTTCCACACAGGGATCTCACTCAGTGAACTCTAGTTGTCTCCATTTTACAGGTGACAAGGGGGAGGAAAGCAAAGTACTCTTCTAACGAAGGCAGGAGCACAGCCGGCTGTGTCCTCCTCCTCTCAGCAGCGAGGGTCAGCTTGGGTCATCTGGGGAACATCCTGTGTGCTTAAACACTTACAGACCGGGCCAACCCAGGTCTTTGGCTCAGCACTGAGCAGCTACATTTTGAGAGGCAAGAGATTGGGATTCCCAGAGGAAAGTTGGGAATGAGGAAGACATCAACAAATCCTTGGGAATCAATATAAAACAGGAGGATGTTCGGTACAGTGAGGGGGTGTATGTGTGTGTGTGTGTGTGTGGCTCTTCTTCTGCCAAAACTAAGCTCATTTCTGCATATTTGTTTGCTGAGTATTAAATACTCCAAAGATTGTGCTTTTTATTTGTTGAATCTGAAATGAAAAATGACTCAGCAGAGAGGAAAACAAGCCTTTAATGCCCTGAATGGCCCCTGAATGAAAATCTATGGTCATAGAGCATGTGGCTTCTCTTCTCCCCACCAGGCTCTTCAATACACACACGAGGACAAGCATACCATGCCCAGCTGTGCACACGCCGCACCTCAGATTGGCTCCTGTTTGACCCAAGTCCCTTTATCTCATTTCCCTTCCCACTCCAGCCTTTCCAGGGCCCCCACCCCTTCCTGCAGGATGGTCTACCCGGGTTTAGGTGGAGGGGCCCTGGCTGCAGGCCACAGCTGATTTTCTAGAAGGGCAGGCACTTCCTATTTGGCTCCTTTCACAGGCTCAGTGTAAAGATCCCTCAGGGAAATCTGAGACTTTGTTTTTCCATAAAGCGGTAGTCAGCTCAGATTATCTCTAGCTTTTGGACCTGGAAGAATGGATTATCTGGGAAGAATGACCATCTGCCAAACCAGATGTTGCCTGCTTGGTACACAAGCTGTATTCCTGGAAAGTTGAGCATAAACTGGATTTAGGTATACTGAATCATATTCTGAATTATTGGAAGGATTTTCTATCAAAGGAACTTAGCAGCAGATCCTTTTGCAAAGTGAAGAATTATTTTGTAATGTGGAGACTCTCTCCACGATTTATGAGTTTGGTAAGTAGATGGAACATTTTTGTATACTGAATGTTATTTTAAATGTACTGTGTGGAAACTTGTTATTCAAAGGTACTCAGCACTGAAGGCTTGTTCAAAGATTTATTGTGTAATGCGGATAAACTTTTCATGATTTATGACCTTGGCATGTTCAGGCATTTCTTAAAGTGCGATATACCTCTAGCTCTGCTTCAGAGAAAAAGGTGATTTTTGCTAATAATCAGATTTGGGGGGAAAATGAGAACTCTACTATCTGTCAGTTATAGTCACTTCAGAGGGACTTGGGAGAAATAGAGGTACTCAAATTTTCCATCTTTTTTTTAGGGCAGGAAATCCTAAGGGTGGCTTTTTTTGCCTACTTTCTGTGTTGTCACCAAGGGGAAATTATGGTGCTATTTTTTCCAAATAAATGCAGTTAACTATTATAGCAACATTTATGAAACTGTTTCTTTTTATATTAAATCTGTATCATCTAAATAAATATCGCCTCCTATCTACCTCTTCATCATGTGTTTACCTCTTGTCTGTCTGTCTGTCTATCTGTCTACCATCTATCAGTCCTGTCGTAGAAAGCAGACACTGCAGTACGGCTCGTGTTTTGGAGCCCTCGAATCTGTTGCTCCACCAGTGCAGGGAGCCTCACACCCTGAGACCCCAGGTGTGTGAACTATGTGACAGGCCTTAGCTCCTTGTACACCCTTTCCCACTCAGCAGCTCAGAGGTCGTTTCAGCACTTATCTTCGGGGCTCGATCTCCACTCACACTCCTGTTTGAGCCCCAGAGTAGAGCTTGTGCCTGGGAATGTGGTGTGACTCCCGGCTCAAATAACATACAACATTGTGTAAGTTTAAGGTGTACAGCCTGCTGATCTGATACATTTATATGCTGCAAAATGATCATCATCATAGCATTAACTAACATCTTCATCCTGGCATATGATTTCTTCTTTGTGGTAAGAATATTTAATATCTACACTTTGGTATAAAATATAGTATTATCAGCTATAACCACCATGCTGTACATTAGATCCCCAGAACTTATTCATCTTATAACTGTAAGTTTGTACCTTTTGATTAATACTCCTCCATTCCAACCCACCCCCTTCCCGTGATAACTACCACTTTGTTTCTCTGAGTTTGGCTTTTTTTAGATTCTACATATAAGTGATAGCATAAAGTAGGAAATGGTCCAACATTAAAAAAAATTTTGGCTGCATTCTGTGGCATGTGAGACCTTAGTTCCCCAACAAAGGCTCAAACCCACACGCCCTCCATTGGAAGGCAGAGTCTCAGCCCCTGGGCCACACAGAAAGCCCCTGGTCTAACTGTCTATGGCAGTCATAAAAGAAGGGGATTATACTTTCTCAGTTGTGTATAACCTGAAGCTGCAGGAGACACAGGACTGACCAGGAGGGAGGCCTCCCTGCATAAAGTCTCCACAGAACAGGACGGTATCAGGCAGGATGTGCTGGTGACTTGCTCTAAACCATGATGTGGCCCTGGCCTCTGTTTCAGAAAGAGGCCTTTGGAAACTCATCCAAGGACAGAAATGACTTGTAAAAAGTTTGATTCTAGGTTCTTTTTAAAAAAATTCCTGGTAATTTCTGGCTATGACTGTCACGCTCACATGTGCCTAGCCTTCCATTCACTTCCCAGTTTTCCTGATGGCTTTGACCCACAGCCTGTCTCAGTCCTGGTGTGGTCAGTCCTGCGATGCAGAGTCGACCATCTGCCATTGGATCTGGGCGGTCCTGAATCATGGCTCCTTTGGAGTCAGTTTGGAGTGTTCCAGCCAAGTATCCAGCTTGGGTGGGGAATTTTGACTGTCAAGAGGGAGGTGAGTTTTTCATTACACAAACATATGCTCTCTGAACTACACAGTCATTGATGTTCCTTGGAAACTATTGGGCTATGGGTGAAGTAGCCCTGGCCAAGGACTCAGAGAAACTGGAAGAGTCTTAATTCCGTCTCTTTCTAGTTTTGTGACCCAGGCAAGTTAGAATTAATCTGATTTTGATATATAGGGAACCAAGATCCCTAACTTTAAATGACTCATGATTTGGCTTGAGAGACAGACATATAAATTCGGTATGATGAACGGGATCCAGCAGCCAGGTCAGGTAAGTCTACCTAGGTGGTGAGTGAAGTGACTTAGGGTTTTACTTTCCCATTTTGTAAAGTGGGGATGGTAATCTTTCCTTTCAGGTTTGTTGTAAGGCTTGATGATTATTCATTTGTAAGTTCTAAAAAAAAAAGAGAGAGAAAGGTTTAAGTAGCAATTCTGAACTGGTTTTTCTTCTCTATCTACAAGATAAATAATAAATAAATAAATAAATAAATAATATCTCTCAATACCTCAAGTGATTCTCAAAACATAAGATAGGTCACCCCACACCTTGTTGGATATGCATGGTTGGTTGGTTAGCACCCCCAAGGTTCTGATAGACTGCCCCAAGGAATATTTTTCTTTTGTCAGAGAAACAAATGTGAATGACATTAACAGGGGACATATTTTGTTAAAATCAAAACATCACAAATAAGACTAAAGTTTCCTTTTGATCTTCATTTCCAATCTCCAATGCCAGACACTACAATCTCTGAGGGAATTGCTATTATCAGCACTTGCCTTCCAAGATTCCTTGCTCTGTGCTCATGTACTAACCTATTTTAGCACTAAAGTGACCCCTAGATTGATGGCGTTTAACTTTCTAGATCTTTTATGTATATATGCATGTAAGTCTGTTTTTATATCCATAGAAATATACAGCATGTTTATATATGTCTTAAATACTGTTAATTCACCTAAAACCATGTCATGGACATCTAACCATGTAACGACATATGGTTCTAACTCATACTTTTAAACTATTGACTAGTATTTCATAGCAGGAATATGTCATAGTTTCTAGCACTCCCTTATTGGTAGAAAATTTCCAAGTTTTGGTACTTAAAAAAAATGTTGTACCCACATGTTGAAGGATTTCAGTTTCTCCACACTCTTGTCTACAATTGTCTTTCATTTATTCATTTCTGATCATAGCCGTCCTGACGGATATGGGGTTGGTTTCTTACTGTGGTTTTGATTTGTATTTCCTGATGGCTAGCAAGGTTGAGCATTTTTTGTATATCTCTTGACCATTTGTATGTCTTCACTGGAGACATGTCCATTCAATTCCTTATCCCATTTTCAAGGATTTTATTAGTGGAATTTTATTTTATTTTTTTGCCATTAAGTTGTATGTGTTACTTAGCTATTTTGTGTGTTAGTTGCTTGTTGGATATATGGTTTACAGTTTCTCCTATTCTGTAGGTTGCCTTTTCATCTGTTGATTGTTTCCTTTGCTGTGCTTTTTAGGTCAATGTAGTTTCACTTCTTTATGTTTGCTTTTTTCTGCTTGTGCTTTTGGTATCATATCTATGTCATCATTGCCAAGACCACTATCATGGAGCTTTTCCTCTATGTTTTCTTCTAGAAGTTTTAAAGTTTCAGATCTTACATTTAAGTCTTTAACCTACTTTGAGTTGATTTTTGGGTATAGTGTAAGATAAGGGTCCAATTTCATTCTTTTGCTTGTGAGTACCTAGTTTTCTTAACAGTATTTGTTTAAGAGACTCATTTTCCACATTAGATATTCTTTGCATCCTTCTTGAAGATCAGTTGGCCACAGCATTTATGGAAAATTGTGTGGAGATTCCTCAAAATTAAATATAGAGCTACCACATGACCCAGTAACCCCACTTTGGGTATTTATCCAAAATAATTAAAATCAAGATCTTGAAGACACTAGCATTCCCCATGTTCATTGCATTCACAATAGCCTAGATGTGGAAACACCCTAAACGTCCATTGACAAATAAATTGATGAAGAAAATGTGGCTAATACATGCAATGAAATATATTTAGCTTTAAAAAAAGAAGCAAATTTTGCAATATGCAACAGCATGAATGAGCTTTGAGGACATTTTGTTAAGGGAAAAAAATCAGTCACAGAAAAAGTAGTGCATGATTCCACTTAAATTAGGTATCCCAAATAGTGAAATTCATAGAATGAAAGAGTGGGATGGTGGTTGCCAGAGACTAAGGGGAGGGGTGGGCTTCTCTGATGGCTCAGACGGTAAGGAATCTGCCTGCAATGTAGCTGGGTTTGATCCCTGGGTTGGGACGATTCCCTGGAGAAGGGAATGGCTGCCCATTCCAGTATTCTTGCCTGGAGAATTCCATGGATAGAGGAGCTTGGCAGGCTACAGTCCATGGGGTCACAGAGTTGGACGTGACTGAGTGACTAAGATTTTCACTTTCAAGGGGGGACGGTAAATGGAGAGTTATTAATCAATGGGCATACAGTTTCAATTAAGCAAGGTGAGGTAAGTTCTGGAGATCTGATATAATATTACATATATAGTCAACAATAATATGTAGTCAATAATAATATGTTATACACTTAAAAATTTGTCTTATATTAATTGTTCTTACCATGATAAAATAAAAAGAGGGGTGAGATGGGGGATTGGGAAGGAGGCTCACAGGGGAGGATATATGTATACTCACAGCTGATTCACACTGTTGTACAGCAGAAACCAGCACAACATTGTAAAGTAATTATCCTTCAATGAAAAATAAAAATTTATAAAAATGCAAAGCACTTCTTTGTGGCTACATCATTATGCACCTATGTAAATCTTCTCTAGGATAAATAATAAATGGAATGTATAGATCAGAGTCTATTTACATGTTTTGATTTAAATCATCTTCCGATTTATAAATCCAGTGGCAGAGTATGTCTCTATTTCTCCACACTATTGCCAAACTTCATCGTTTCGCACTTTATATTTTTGCCAGTCTGACAGATAAAATGCTGTATTCAAATGCTGCTGTTTGTCTTTCTGATTCTAGTGAGGTTGAGTGCCTTTAGATGTTTACTGGTATTATATTGTTTCCTCTTTTAAATGCTTTTTATTTACTTGGCCCATTTTTCTAGTCGCTTTAAAAAATGATTTATAGAGACTCTTTATACCAGAAAAATACATACACATTGTTTTGTTCTAAAATTTCAAATATTTCTCTTGGTCTGTTGCTTGTCTGTTAAGTTCATGTGCCTTTTGTCTCAAAGATGTTTTGAACTTTGATGAAAACATTATCATTCTTTTTATTTGTAGATTTTGCTTTCTATGTCTTATTTATGTAGGTTTTCCTCTTGCTCACAGCAGATTCTCAATATTTTCTAGAAATACTTTGTTCTGTTTTTACATTTTTGACTCTTTATTTTTGTGTGAGATATGAATATACCTTTATTTGTATTTGAAAAAGCTACTGAATCATCTGAAACTTTTCACTGATTCTAAATGCCCTTTTTCTTATATGGAAAGTTCCCACTTATATACATTTTTTTGTTGTGTATATGAGTATTGCCTATTCTCTTCATTATCCTACTTATCTATTTCTTTGACAATCTCATATTTAGGGAGGCCTTTCCTGATCATCTTACCTGAAATGACCCTCATTCATTCTCCATCACATTACTGGATTGTACTGTCTTCATGGCATGAATATCTCCTTAGGTTTCTTACTTATTTATTTGCTAGTTTGGATATTATAAGCACCATGATAACAGGAGTCTTCTCTGCCTTTTTAGCACCCAGAACAGCACCTTTCAGAAAATAGTTGCTGAATGAATGAAGGCCAATAACTTTTTATTTTTAAAGTTTGAATAAATTTCTCGTCAAAGAAATTTGCACTGTTAACCAAAGAAGTGGGTAGAGAGGGACCTTCCATCTTCTTGAAATTCTTTAATGTATGTTTATGGGTTTTATTCACATGTCACATTGCTTAAATTTTGAACCTTTAGAAAGATTCGTTCAAAGAGGCAGAAAAGGGTGATGTCTGTTTATCGTAAGTTTTGGGGATACTTCCTTTTAAGGTATGGAATCTGGACTAGCCAGATACAACAACTGAATATGTGGCTTAAGCCAATCGTTAATTCATTCTGCAACTATTTATCCAGCACTCTGATAAGTGCTGGGAATGCAATGGTGAGTGAAATAAACAAGGAGCTTATAGGGGTGCAGGCACTAATTAGACAACCCTAGCAAAGGATATATGATTATACGATGATCATTTCTATGTAGAAAAATTGTACGATGCTTTCAGTGCATGTGCAATCAAGGGGGTAAGAGAATATTTCACTGAAGAAATAACCATTTGGTGGTGATTTGAATCAAAGAGAGGACCGAAACTTTTAAATAGAGGTCCTAAGGAGGCAAGGTAAAAAAGAAAGAAATGAAAGAAGTCTGAATGTAACTAAGCGGAAAGGCTGAGCAGGAGTGTCGCTCTGGTGAAGTCGCAGAGGTCATATCAAAGGAGAGTGTAGTATGATGACAAACAAAGACAAAAACAAAACCAACAGCAACAAAGCAGCCTAAGTAGATTTCGGAGGAATGCGAACCCGGCTTCATGCATGAGCTTTGATGCCTATCAGTTGTGTAAACAGATCAGTTTTAACTTCTTTCTGCTCAGTTACTTTATTGATGAAAACAAACCTGGTAGAGTGACTGTAAATATTACATGAGATAGTCCTTGGCACAGGTTAGGTATCCGTGGTATAGTACTTCTAGGTTTAATAATGGTTCTTTTGTGTTTGTTACCTGCTAGGCACCCTAATTTAAGCAAACAAAGCAGAAATAGTCACTGGTATTAGGGATTCACAACCTGAACCAAGTAAAACTTTCCAAAAGAAAGTTCAGTTAATACTTTTTGAACACCTTGTATTCAGAGTGCATCATGAGAAATGCTGGGCTGGATGAAGCAAAGCTGGAATCAAGATTGCCAGGAGAAATATCAATAACCTTAGATATGCAGATGACACCACCCTTATGGCAGAAAGTGAAGAAGAACTAAAGAGTCTCTTGATGAAAGTGAAAGAGGAGAGTAAAAAAGTTGGCTTAAAGCTCAAATTCAGAAAACAAAGATCATGGCATCTGGTCCCATCACTTCATGGCAAATAAATGGGGAAATAGTGGAAACAGTGGCTGACTTTATGTTTGGGGGTTCCAAAATCACTGCAGATGGTGACTGCAGCCATCAAATTAAAAGATGCTTATCCTTGGAAGGAAAGTTATGAACAACCTAGACAGCATATTAAAAAGCAGAGATATTACTTTGCCAACAAAGGTCCATCTCATCAAGGCTATGGTTTTTCCAGTGGTCATGTATGGATGTGAGAGTTGGACTATAAAGAAAGCTGAGCACCGAAGAATTGATGCTTTTGAGCTGTGGTGTTGGAGAAGACTCTTGAGAGTCCCTTGGACTGCAGGGAGATCCAACCAGTCCATCCTAGAAGAGATCAGTCCTGAGTGTTCATTGGAAGGACTGATGTTGAAGCTCAAACTCCAATACTTTGGCCACCTGGTATGAAGAGCTGACTCATTTGAAAAGACCCTGATGCTGGGAAAGATTGAAGGTAGGAGGAGAAGGGGATGACAGAGGATGAGATGGTTGGATAGCATCACTGACTCAATGGAGATGAGTTTTGAGTAAACTCCGGGAGTTGGTGATGGACAGGGAGGCCTGGTGTGCTGCGGTCCATGGGGTCACAAAGAGTCGGACATGACTGAGCAACTGAACTGAACTGAAGTTCTGCTTAGTTCAGTTAAAAACCATTTTTGAGCATCCACTTTGTACAAGATATAATGTTTTCTTTTGAGGATACAAGAACAAACCATTTGCAGCTAATGATTAAATGGGTAATTTTATAGCAATGTTATGGAGGATTTAGTAGAAACAAATTCAATGTGAGAGGGGAATGAAGTGTAGGAGACAATCCTTGAAGAAGGAATCCTGGAGAAGGTTATGGAGGGGAGAAAGTGATAGCCAATAATCCACAAGGAAGGTGTCATGAAAGAGAACTGGAGAACTGTTCTTCAAAAGCTGCTCAGAGAGGGTAGCTACACAAGGCAGTGCTCCCAAAAAGCTAAGATATTTGTAGAAGGACATCCTGAATCATGGTCATGGATTAGTTCTAGTTTACAGCCAAGACCAATGTCTCCAAGGTCTGCCTGTGTGTCTCTTTTCTGGGCATGTTTGTTTGTGGACTCATTCGTGGAAACACAGTGTTCCTGCTGCTGGCAGTGAGTAGGCACTGAGACATATTTGCTCTCATCCAAATCTGTGCCATAAAATCATGGTCATCGTGGCTATGGATCACGTTCCCCTGCCCCCTACCAGGAGGCCACTTTAGTTTTTTTGTGTTTGATTAGTTTTGGCTCTATCCTCTTTATTCAGAACTATCTGTATGTGTGTGTGTGTGTGTGTATAACAGACTGGTTCCAAATAGGAAAAGGAGTACGTCAAGGCTGTATATTGTCACCCTGCTTATTTAACTTATATGCAGAGTACATCATGAGAAATGCTGGACTGGAAGAAACACAAGCTGGAATCAAGATGGCTGGGAGAAATATCAATAACCTCAGATATGCAGATGACACCACCCTTATGGCAGAAAGTGAAGAGGAACTAAAAAGCCTCTTGATGAAAGTGAAAGAGGAGAGTGGAAAAAGTTGGCTTAAAGCTCAACATTCAGAAAACAAAGATCATGGCATCTGGTCCCATCACTTCATGGGAAATAGATGGGGAAACAGTGGAAACAGTGTCACACTTTATTTTTTGGGGCTCCAAAATCACTGCAGATGGTGACTGCAGCCATGAAATTAAAAGACACTTACTCCTTGGAAGGAAAGTTATGACCAACCTAGATAGCATATTCAAAAGCAGAGACATTACTTTGCCGACAAAGGTCTGTTTAGTCAAGGCTATGGTTTTTCCTGTGGTCATATATGGATGTGAGAGTTGGACTGTGAAGAAGGCTGAGCGCCAAAGAATTGATGCTTTTGAACTGTGGTGTTGGAGAAGACTCTTGAGAGTCCCTTGGACTGCAAGCAGATCCAACCAGTCCATTCTGAAGGAGATCAACCCTGGGATTCCTTTGGAAGGAATGATGCTAAAGCTGAAACTCCAGTATGTTGGCCACCTCATGCGAAGAGCTGACTCATTGGAAAAGACTCTGATTCTGGGAGGGATTGGGGCCAGGAGGAGAAGGGGCCGACAGCGGATGAGATGTCTGGATGGCATCACTGACTTGATGGACATGAGTCTGAGTGAACTCTGGGAGTTGGTGATGGACAGGGAGGCCTGGCGTGCTGCGATTCATGGGGTCGCAAGGAGTCGGACATGCCTGAGCAACTGAACTGAACTGATATATATAACCACTTGGGGTGATTCAGAGTTCTGTTGCCTAGAAAACATCATAGAAAGCTTCTGTTTCCTCAAAAAAAAGCTCCTGTTTCCTCTTAGCTATGTCAGTCTATTATTTACTGTATTCCCATTATTATCCATTAAAATCATATTCATCCTTTAAAAATTTGATCAGATGCTTATTTCCCCATGAAACCTCCTCTGATCACTCCAGCTTAAAGGGATTTTGTCTCCCTTTATAATTTCACATTATACAGTTTTCTAGTATTAGATCCAGTGTTTGTTGACTCATAGTGTTACCTGGAAGAAACTTTCTTTTTTAAAATAAAGTTTTTATTCTTGAACAGTTTTATGTTTATGGGATCATTGCAAAGAGTATATAGATTTTCTATTCACCCATTACCCAGTTTCCCCTATTATGACATATTAAATTAGTATAGTAAATGTGTCATAGTGAATGAACCAATATTGACACATTATTATTAACTAAAGTCTGCACTTCATTCAGATTGCCTCAGTTTTCCCTAAATGTCCTTTTTCTGTTCCAAGATCCCATCCAGGCTGTTACGTGTTACATTTAGACATCATGACTCCTTCATCCCTCTTAACTGTGTCAGTTTCTCAGACTTTCTAGTCTTGGGTGACCTTGACAGTTTTGAGGATTACATAGCAGGAATTTTGTAGAATGTCCCTCAATTGGGATTTGTCTGATGTGTTTCTCATGATTAGGCTGGAGTGATGGGTTCTTGGGAGAAAGACAACAGACCAGAGAGTATCTACATAAATTATTTAGAATTCTTTTGCATGAGAAAATTTGTTTATTCTCCTCCATTTGTTTATTCAATCATTTATTTCTGGGCTTGTAAATATTTATCTTATGTCTTGAGTTATAATGCAATACCACTTGATCCATTTTGTTGCGTAAATTGCTTCAGCTTTGGCCATGGGGACCCTTTCTGTTGGCTCTGTGTTCTCTTGCCATATCCCCATCATTCTTGTGTGTGTATATATTCTTAGCTTGGGGCACTAAAACATTCTCCAAGATAATCGTATTTCCTGCCTCAGCCCTGAAATTAGCAGTCTCTCCAAGAACCCCTGGTTCCTTTTACTGGAGAATGGTATAAGAAGTCAAGATCTGGGTATCAGGTTTGCTCTTTGCTATTGGGTGTTCCTGCTTCTAGGCACTCTCATAACAAGAAGATAGATATATGAATATGTACTAACCTGTGTGTAAATATCTATAAATATTTCCATATGTAACCATTTATATCCCTATTAAGATAAATATGAGTTCATACTGATGTCTCAACTCTAATCCATAACCACATGGATTATTCTAGAGGAACTTGAGCTTCAGGTACAATTCCAGAGCTAATAAATCAGGATAAATATTCACCTTACATCTTTTGAAAGGCAAACATGTTAACATCATTGAATGTTTTTCTTGGTTTAATAGTGGAATAAATATTAAAATTATGAAAATATTATAAAAGTCAGTTTTAATTTATCACTGTTCACAATTTGGGTATTTATCTTATTGAAACTTTGTTACCCACCTATAGTTTTGCTAATTTTAATTCCATGAGAATATAATCTAATAGAGTTTGAAAGTTCTTATGTTACCTAACTACTGAATATCCCAGAGTTTGAAAGTTCTTATATTTTGTGACAATTCAGTGTCACATTCAACTATCAAAGTTCATGATTTAAAATTCTAAATATAGACATAAACACTGTAAAAACACAAGGATAATTATGTAAATTGTGTTCATTTGTGTTGATGGTTTCTGCTTCACTCATTCCCTCTCCTCTTTCTTCTTGTCTTGCATTGGTGGTGGCCTGAAGGCTCCAGTTCCAACACCATCTCCTGAGATGATCCCGATTCCCAGAATGCCCTTGGTGCTGCTCCTGCTGCTGCCTATCTTGAGTTCTGCAAAAGCTCAGGTTAACCCAGGTAACACTGCCATTGCTCAGCCGCATGCTGGAAGACCAGCTGAACACTCAAGCCCTTCAGTGTTCATCTTGGGAAAAGCACTGCTGAGGGGTCCCAAGGTCCCTCCTTCCTCTCTTTCTCTCTGGTGAAACAGGGCCATAGCAGAAATAGAAACAAATACACTCTGTAACATGCTGAATAGTGTGAAGTGTTTCTTACATGGAGTTGGGTGGAACAAAAAGAAAATAAAATGGGAGGTGGAAGAAGCAACCATTTGCTTCTGCATCTTCTGGGAAACAGAAGAGAAAATTTTCAGATGCCTTAGAGAACGTCTGCAAGTTGGTTTCCCAGTTATGTTTGGTTGGCTAAGGCCTGTATTTAACTTGGGTGTCATGTTATGCTTTGGGGACCCTGGTCTTGTAGGATCTCAGGCAGTTTCTCTTTCCTACAGGGTGTGGCCATGCTCAAAAATAGATATGTTAGTCCCCTTCTCCCAATTTTTAAAATTATGTGTATACTTTAAATTGAAGTATACAATTGTATCAATTGTCTATTACCATAGTGATGCCACTTAATATATGCAATAGTACAAGAATGAATCACTTAACTGTGAAGTTGCAGTAATTTAAAAAAAAAAACAATATTTAATAAAATTAAAAAAAAAAAAAAGAAATGTGTAGCATTTTTCAAACCAGTGCTTCAGTCATGTTTGCTGAGATCTCATTGTCCAAAGCGAGCCACATGGCCAAGCCCAGAGTCAGAGTGGGAGAGCACAAAAATATTACCTGGGGGAGGTCTGAGTACAGGGAAGAGTAAGGCTTGGAGCTGTTTCCTTTTTGCCACAGATATAAATGTAAGAAATTAGACATAGCACAAGTGTTAATTTGATGAATTTTATAAACTGAGCACATCCATGTAAGCAGTATCCAGATTAAGCAACAGAACTGTACCAGGACTTCAGAAGCTCTTCTTACACGCTCTTCAAGTCACTTTGCCGTACCTTCATCCCAAGGGTAGTCATTATTGTTTTCTAACAACACAAATCGGTGCTACTTGTTTTTGTACTTTATATGAGTGGAATCGCCTTTTGTTTCTGGCTTCTTTCATTCACTGTTTTGTTCATGATATTCATATCGTGGCATGCAGTTGGCAACTCTGTTTTCATTGTTGTATAATTTTGTTTGAATATTTTATTTATTCAGTCTACTTTGGATGGTAATTTGGATTATTTCTAGTTTGAGCTCATTATAAATAAAGCTCCTAGAACCCTTCTTGTAAAGGTCTTTCGGTAGAGATAAATACCCAAGTCTTTTAGATATATACCTAGAAGTAGCTTTATGTTGGGCTTCCCTGGTGGCTCAGATGCTAAAGATTCCGCCTGCAATGCAGGAGACCTGAGTTCGATCCCTGGATTGGGAAGATCCCCTGGAGGAGGGCATGGGAACCCACTCCAGTGTTCTTGCCTGGAGAACCCCATGGACAGAGGAGCCTGGCAGGCTATATAGTCCATGGGGTCACAAAGAGTCAGACGTGACTAAGTGACTAAGCACAGCACAGCACAGCTTATATGTTACATATGATCTGTTTTCCTACATATTGCTATTGTATTGTATTGCTACATTTCCAAAGTGATTTTACTGATATCCTACCCCATTGCAGTGTTTGAGAGTCTCAGGGGCTGCAGGCTATATTTGAATTCCTGAGGGTATTTTCATTTCCTCTTCTTCATACAGTATGAGTGTACATTTATGAAACACTCACCTTATCTTTGCAAAAATTCCACTTCCATAGGATATTCTTTTTTCTTGATTATAGGACATATAATCAAGATACTTTAATATCAGTGATTAATTGGTTCAGTAAATCCAGTACCTTGTTACTTCTTTGTAATAAGCTTAGTGAGTGCATCTCAGACCTGAACTTTGACATCATTCTTTCGTTTTTTGCTTTGTGTTCCTCTCACCTAGTTGAAGTCTAGTTGCCTTCTACTTGGTCTTAAGTTAGTAACATGACAATAGTCATATACTTCTCTTTGTACTTCTTTCATCCTTTTACCAGCAGTAAAATAAAGTTGGATTAGATAAGCTATGAAACCGTTTGTCACAAACTTACTATAATTTAGTGGTGTAAGAGCTTTACTGCCCATTTTGGAAGGCGCTGATAGACGTTGGGCTTGGAAACAGGGTTCTTAAACTTGCACGGCTGTTCTTCACAAGAAAGACCATTTGTCCCCAACTCCCTGCCACTTCCCAGGCTCAGGAATCTAAAGCCAGAACTTCAGAGGAATCGTGTCCCTTAGTCTAAGCACATAGAAGATAGCTGATGAATATCTTAAAGATGTAAACCCTAAAATGCTCCTTAGTAAGAAGTTGCATCTAGAAATCATGCTCCAACTTAGCCTGCCTCCATGGGAAAGGGACATCTCTAGACTCCATATGAAGTATATGAATACTCTTGGCTACTGAATTTGTCTGATCCTCCTCCAGAATGTATAAAACCAGTGTTTTGATTGCCATTTGGGGGTCCAGAACCCCGTGGACTTTTGGGCGGCGGGGGTGGGGGGAGTAGTAGAACCAACCTCATTGTCCTGAAAACTTCGCTGAGGGTCTGTTAGTCCTGAGGACTCACCCAGCCAACTAAATAACTGCTGAGTGTGGACAGCACAGGGCAGTCAGCCCCACTCTCCTGACTTGGCCTGTGACAACTACTTGTGCTTGGAAAAGGGAGAACACCCCTTCTCACCAACAGGCAATCTAGGTATTTAGGATCCATGGTACAGAGCCAGGGCACATGCTGGGACTTCCCATTTCAATCCTGGATTTTCCCCTCATAAGAAGCAGGCAACTTGCTAGTGGTTTAGAGTCTTGGGGTGGTGGATTCCTCCTTTGGTATTTAAAATGTTTGGAGAAACAAAGACATTAAGGATCTGAGATTCAGAGTGTTCTCTTCCTACTGGCTCCAAATTGACTTTCAGTTCATCTTTGTAGTTTTATTCTTTCTAGCATCAATCCTACATCCAGTGAGTTCTTAAGGTCTGCTGCTGCTGCTGCTGCTAAGTCACTTCAGTCGTGTCCGACTCTGTGTGACCCCATAGACGGCAGCCCACCAGGCTCCCCCGTCCCTGGGATTCTCCAGAAAAGAACACTGGTGTGGGTTGCCATTTCCTTCTCCAATGCATGAAGGGACTTGAAATCCTAGGTTAGTCATGCTGCAATGAATCTTAGAGATATTTAAGTCCTTCTTCTTCATTTTATAGATAAAGGAACTGGGTGTCAAATAGGGTAAGTGATTTGGTGGTTTGCCCATGACAACACACACAGTTAATGGTAAAGCAGGGACCACCGCTCCTGACTCCCAGGCCCAGGTTCCTTCCATCAGACTACCCACCCCTTTGGAGGCCACTTGAGGAAACAGTCTTTCTCTAATGATCATGTATAGCTGGACAGCATTATGGTTTCGTTTTTGTGACTTCTGATGTACATTTATAGGGATGAGAGGTAATTTGGGTTTGAGGGACAGCCTGAATCCAAGGAACCAGGCAAGACAACAGGTTCCCACAGAGCTCTTGGAACCTTGGTCTTGTTAGCACGCTCAGCAAGAAAAGCTAGTTAGAAGGCCCTGGGGACCAGCTCACCGTGGCAAAGAAGCCTAAGTGCTGGAGATGCAAGACAACAGGTTTCCACAGAGCTCTTGGAACCTTGGTCTTGTTAGCACGCTCAGCAAGAAAAGCTAGTTAGAAGGCCCTGGGGACCAGCTCACCCTGGCAAAGAAGCCTAAGTGCTGGAGATGCTTCTGCACAACTGTCCCCTTTTCCCAACTTCCTGTCTCCCACCAAAGTTCATACAGCTACTTTCAGTTCAGTCGCCCAGTCGTGTCTGACTCTTTGCGACCCCATGAATCACAGCACGCCAGGCCTCCCTGTCCATCACCAACTATACCTATACACATTTCCACACCGGAAAATAATTTTTATTTCCCTGGGTTCTCATCATTCATGCCCCTGGAGATGTGCTGAGAGGATTTATGGGATCTCAACTGCTAATGAGAATGTGATGCTAGTTCTAGGTTTCTGAACCCAGGCCTGAGGTACTAAGGCTGTGTGTATGTTTGTATGTGTGTGTGTATGGCTTGAGAAGGGCCTTGGAAAGGGACCTCCCGGGTTGAATTTCTCTTCAGTGAGCAATGCTAGAAGCTGCCCAGATTGGCTTTTTCTTCCTTGTATCAATATGTTTTTGTCAAAACTAGCCCGAGGGTGGCCTCTGGTATCCTTCCTGCCAGTAAAAGATCTTTCTCGGGGGATATCAGAAACTCATTTGCCCCTTAAGCACTCTAGTTATGCCAAGTGGAGAAAAAAAGATGCAAATTTCAAAGAAGAGTATCAGCTAATATTTAATAAGCACTTAATATATTCCTAGTACCATTCTATCAGCAAAGTTAGTCTTCAGAAGCACCTTAGGAATTAGGTGGCATTGTTATTCCAGTTTCACAGAGGGGAAATTGAGGCCCAGAGACATTAGGTAACTCACTCAAGGTTATAGACCTAGCCAAGTGGCAGAGCTGGGATGTGATCCACCTCCAGGGAGCATGTTCTTGACCTCTGTGCTCTGCTGCCTCCTGCAGAGTTAGCGTCACTGAATGTATGCTAACCAATCACATCAAGTCTCTAATGTTATGCTGGCGGAGACAGCGAAGGCTGAGTGATCCAAAGAAAAACAAATTCTCCGGGTTGGGTAAAAAGAGAAAGGGAGAACATGGAGTAAAGACATATAACCACAAATAGAAAAACAAGAGGGTGGAGGTGGTTGTCACTGAGGGAGTAATAGGGCAAACATGAAGTTAAGTTAGTACCCAAACAGGAACCACATGACTTTGGGATCCTTGGTATATGGCAAGTGCTTCCCAATCAAAGGCTTTGCCTTCACCCAGTGATAACAAAATGCCATGTGCTTCCTCCCAGGATGCATGTTCCTTTTGCTTTAAGATTTCAACAAATCAGGAATCAGGGCATTCTAAAACTCAAACAAGCAATAAGCTTCTCTGGGCCCTCTTTCCAGATTGTTCCCTAAATTGGTGGTTCTTCTTGACCCTGATGTCACACTACAGACAGTATGGAGAGTATGTGCTGACAGAAGAGTGTGATGGCAACATAGATGGTGAAGAGACGATGGTAATTGAGAGGAGATCCAACCAGTCCATTCTAAAGGAGATCAGCCCTGGGATTTCTTTGGAAGGAATGATGCTAAAGCTGAAACTCCAGTACTTTGGCCACCTCATGTGAAGAGTTGACTCATTGGAAAAGACCATGATGCTGGGAGGGATTGGGGGCAGGAGGAAAAGGGGACGGCAGAGGATGAGATGGCTGGATGGCATCACTGACTCGATGGACATGAGTCTGAGTGAACTCCGGGAGTTGGTGATGGACAGGGAGGCCTGGCGTGCTGCGATTCATGAGGTCTCAAAGAGTTGGACACGACTGAGAGACTGAACTTAACTGAGATTCGAGTTTCAGCTCTGGCACTATCTCCTTTGTGACTTTAGCTAGATTTCTTCACCTTACTTTGCTCACTTATAAAATGGGAAGAATAAAGTCTGCTTTCTGCCCTTCATGGGGTTACAATAGGGGGACCAAATGAGATAATGGAAGTCAATGGGCTCTGGAAAGTCATATGCAAATATCAAGGGTTGTGACTTGCCACTTTTGGAAGAGAAGGAAATGAAAATAATGCAAACTGTAAAACAACAGTTTCTTTCAAGCTGATGATGGAGGAGGAAAGAGAAAAAGAGTTCATTAGTAATGCCGGGAGGGATTGGGGGCAGGAGGAGAAGGGGACGACAGAGGATGAGATGGCTGGATGGCATCACTGACTCGATGGACGTGAGTCTGAGTGAACTCCGGGAGTTGGTGATGGACAGGGAGGCCTGGCGTGCTGCGTTTCATGTGGTTGCAAAGAGTCAGATATGACTGAGCGACTGATCTGATCTGAGTAACTATTATGGTCCCTCGTGGTCTCCAAGAGAGACTCACGTTACCTTTGGGGAATAGGGGTTCTAACAACCCTGAACTCTGGCTATCCCAACTCCAAGGGATGCAGGGCCCTGTGCCCAGGCTGAGCATATCCATGACAGTGTATTTTTTTTTTCCCCCCCCTGGGGAGAATAGTGTGATTGTTGACTTAGCTCTTGGTCTTAGCCAATAGGCCTCTGAAGAGCATGGATGTGGTAAGATAGGCCTCCCAGAATTTTTCAGTGGTTTGGACACATACACAATAAAGTAAGGCAAAAGTTAAGACATTCAAAACAATGAGGGTTTTGGAGGGGCTTAAGTAGAAGGCGATGAGTTGCTAAAAAGTATGCAACTTCTTTTTCCCCTGCTTCACAGATGTTAATGACTTGGGCCATTGTCTTATTTGGTGCTGTGTTGATCTCCTGGGTCCTCATGATGGACACCTATCATAGTGCTTGGCTTGTAGAGGCAATCAGTAAGTGTCTGAGGAGTAAAAAGAAGGCAGGAAAGAAAGGACATGGAGAAGCTCCCTTTCTTCTCTGTATTTTTCTACAAAAATGAATCTAAATTATGCCATGAGATGCTTGAGCTCACAAAGATGTTCAGAAGCTGAGAAGAAGACATAAGAACATCATTCTTTTAAACAATGGGGGTGTTAGGTAGAAGGATGACAGACTGAAGTTCCCTGAACTGCAGCTACTAACGTGCAGTAATGAGGTCCAGCCCTGGGTCCGAGGGCTTTGAGAGCCTTTGTCCTTGCAGAGGTAGAGTAGCCTCTGAGCTTATTCCTAAAAGCCTAGATTCCCTCTCCTCTGGTCTATGAGCAGAGCATTTTAGTGGCTATAAATAAAGAAAAATGTGCTTACATTTACCCAAATTTGTATTACTCTTGACATTTCAAGGGAAGGATTCAGACTTAATCTTTTGGGTGCTGTAAGCTATAGTCGAACTATAAGATCTAACAATGAAGAGTATCTTGTATGCATAAGTATTGCTAATTTAAGAAATGCTTCATCTTGGCATAGGAGAATCCCTGGATATGGGGATAGGCTAAAACCACGTTGAGAAAGCTACAATATTTGTTTGTTCTAAGTAGGTTAAACCAATATTTAGGACTTTTTATAGCTTCTTATTGAGTAACTTGCTTAATAGTAATGGATGCCTCTCCTCCTACTATACAAATACTACTTCTACTGCTCTTATTACTACTACTAGTGATAATAGCAGTAATGACATGATAAATCTCTGGTTACTCTTTTTGTTTTTTCATTAAGATTTAAAATTAATCCTTAATTTCTCTTATGACGATGAATCTGAATTCCTCTCTTGAAGTGCCAAGAGTAAGAAATTTACAAATATTGGGGTAAATTTAAAGACTTTTTTTCTACATTTATGACCACTAAGATGCCCTGCATATAGGCAGAAAACTGGCTTGTCCCAGTTCTCTGAGGCTTGGGTGGTCTTCTCTTTAGAAATGTGTTTGGGTCTTTGATTTTCTTAAAAGGATGTGAACCCAAAGTGCAGACTGGCTAACAGTGAAAGCAGTTGGATCTGCCTGTACATAGTAGGGTAGACTATCTTCACTTTGGGCAATTGGCAGGGTTTAAACTTGGATTCTTGGTCATTGAGTGCTTTTTAAAAACTCCCATGTTTTCTCTGTGGCCTCTCTTCCTGGTGGGTCCTGAACTCTAATCTTTATCAGATTCAAACACTCAGCTCAGCTTTTCAGAGGATTTCTCCTTAGGTTTTTACACTGCCTCTCTTATACAACTCCAGCATTTGGCAAATGTGCTGGACAAGAAAAACGCTGCCTGCTAGAAGGATCCCAGGCCTCCTTCAAAAACTCTGGTATTTTATCCTCCAGTGACCCTCTACCAGTGCGAAGCCCAGGGTCAGCCTCTTGCTTCTGCCCCTTGCAATTGGCAAGCGGCTACATATGACTGCAGAGGCGATGCTGCTCCTCAGTCTCCCTTCTCTGAAGCTTCAGTTCCTCTGCTCTCACCATGTCAGCACCAATCGAATGGCTGTAAACAGATGATTTATGGATTTTATCTAGTTCTTCCAGTTATCTTCAGGGGGAGTGTTGGTTACTATAAGCTACTCCATCCCACCTGGGAACAAAAATAAAAAGTTGACTTTTACCTTGCTGCTGCTGTGATTCACGTTAACTGATTATGCCTTGCTTTTTGAATTGGTTAGTAGGCAGCTTGGAGACAAATTTGAGGCCCATCACCAGCAAAGTGTATAGAACCAAATGTAATATTGATTATATTTTGGGTATTAACCTTAGCTCCAGCTTACCTTAATGTCCTTATTCTCTTTCCCCACACCTGCTTTTCTACACTTATTTGTTTGTTTATTTACTTAGCATATTGTACAGTTTTGGAAGCCAGTTCCAATTTTTTTTAGAATGAGTCAGAGTAAAAATAGTTTAAAAAGTCAATAACACCTACCCTTTATTAAATGTTACTGTTCTAAGCATTACTCTGCTGTAAACATTACTAAGTACTTGACATATATAACTCATATTTTCTCATAAACAAGTACTGTTATTACTGTAAAACGAGAGGCTGAAAGCTTAATTAATCTTCCTAAGGCCATAAAACCTCTAAATTGCTTAAGAAAGAGTGAATGTAATATTTAAAATGAATGATCCCCTCTCCTTCTGGATATCATTTATTGAACCCTATTGCCTTCAAGGAATTGTTAAGTTCCTTGTACATTACATCTCTGCAACAACCTTGCTTGGCAGGATTATTTAAGATGAGGAAGTGGAGGTTCAGAGAGGCTTAGTAACTTGTCTTGAGGTCCCCCAATTTGGAAATGGCAGAATCAAGTTTTAAGCATAGGCCTCTTTTGATTCCAAACTATGCCACGACTTTGTTCTCAACTCCTAGCTCATGGCTACCCAGCTGTCTCAACTTACCTCCTTGTTGAGGGAAAGGACACACTATTTTAGCAGGAGGCTTTCACTGACTTTGTTAACCAGGAAGTCTAACATACCTTATCCAATTCTTATCTCAGTACCCGGAAATCCAGTACAGCTTGGGGACCCCTCTTCTGGAGTTCTACAATAATTGTTTCTGGAGAGCATTTTAGGCTTTTAGGAAAACTGACATTCTAAAGGGCTGTTCTTAAGGGAAATTTCGACTTGGCCAAAAGAGGTCTTGGCAAAATAGCCTCATTGTACTTAGAGGAACCCAGAAAAGTTTCCTTGGCACCTAGCAAGATCCCAGTATGTAGGTATTTACTTGCACAGTGAACATGTCTGAAGCAGTCTGCTCAGTAGGGTTTCTGGAGAGAAGGGGCCCAAATGACAGCTTCTTTAATTAGACCACCTTGTCCTCTCTGGAGCTGGAAAACCTAGGTCATGGTAGCCTGAGCTTGAAGAAAGAGGAACCAGGGATCAGATTTGAATTTCAGCCCTCATTACCTTAATCAGCTGTTCATCCTTGAGTAAGTCAATTCACCTTTCTGAGCCTCAGAGGTTCTGATATTTAACATGGAGCCATTGGAAGGATTGATTTCTTGAAGGCCCGACTCTAAAGTTTCATGATTGCAGATGTTCCTTTAGGTCATCAGCTGCCTTGGGTCCCCTGGTTGACCCTAATATCTGAGCCGCGCCCCCACCAGTCTTACCTGCCCTGTGCCAGAGAGGCCCAGCTGTCAGCCCTCTGTGGCCTCAGGCCTGTGTGCCGTGTGTGTGCTTTCCTGGAAGCTGCATATAGGACACTCATTGATGGGGAGAGCCTGTGGTCTGGAGTTGACAGTGAGATGGTAAACATCAAGAAACAAGCGGCCCTTTCAGGCTCTCAACTTTGGCAGCACAGTGTGAAAATAATTCTTGGAAGCTGGGGCCTGGTGGCAGCTGCTTCTCCTCAGCCTGCCTGCCAGGCCCTACCAGAGCTCAGGAGGCGCCGCCTTGCTGCCCGGGCATGCAGCAGCCAGCGCCAGTACTTTTCCACTCTGGGAAACTGGAAAAGTCAATTAGTTCTCTGTCCAGGAGATTGGTGGGTAACGGAAGCGTAGGCAACCACCAAGACAACTCAGCAGGCAAATCAGGGATGCCTTTTTGCTTCAGGGTCTCTTGCTTCCCTTTGTGATTTTCTGCCTTTTCATGGTGCTTTATATTTCATAATGTGAAGCTCAGAGACAGACAGGTGGGCTTGGATAAACAATGAAGTGGGCTTGGGGGAAAAGGAAGGGGACCTGACATTTAGGACTTGGGCCGACTTGGCAATTCTGAGTCTTCACTATTGGCTGGGATCCCTTCCACAGAAGGAGTTTGTCAAAAATAGGCACATTCAATGGGAAAACCACATTGGTACCGCTGAGAAGTGCCACGTTGGTTGCTGAGGGCCAAGGCTTATCCTGGTTCCAAAGACCCACTAGGATGAGGAAGGCCATCCAAGATCAGCTTGTCTACTTCCCTGTGTCCTTTCTCTGAGGCCCCTGGGAAGAGCAGTTCATCACGGAACTTTGCCTAGTGACTGCTTTGATGGCTTTTATCTCTGAACTCCCTTTCTTCATGCTATGTTCATTGGTCTCAACGTCTAAGACCTACAGCTCTGCTCCGTTGTCTGAAGAAGGTTTGTAATACTTGTAGCCCAGAGTCTTACTCTGGCTTGAGTTGGGGATCTTCTACTGACTAATAATCTGGTCAGAACTTCTCTTTCTCTCATGCAGTTCAGTTCAATCGTGCAGTCATGTCTGACTCTTTGAGACCCCATGGACTGCAGCATGCCAGGCCCCCTGTCCATCACCAACTCCCAGAGCCTGCCCAAAATCATGTCCATTGAGTTGGTGATGCTAACCAACTATCTCATCCTCTGTCATCCCCTTTGCCTCCTGCCTTCAATCTTTCCCAGCATCAGGGTCTTTTCCAATGAGTCAGTTCTTCACATCAGGTGGTCAAAGTATCGGAGTTTCAGCTTCAGCCTGAGTCCTTCCAATGAGCACCCAGGACTGATTTCCTTTAGGATGGACTGGTTGGATCTCCTTACTGTCCAAGTGACTCTCAAGAGTCTTCTCCAACACCGCAGTTCAAAAGCATCAATTCTTTTGTGCTCAGCTTTCTTTATGGCCCATCTCTCACATCCATACATGACTACTGGAAAAACCATAGCTTTGATTAGACGAACATTTGTCGGCAAAGTAATGTCTCTGCTTTTTCATATGTTGTCTAGGTTGGTCATGGCTTTTCTTCCAAGGAACAAGCATCTTTTAATTTCATGGCTGCAGTCACCATCTTCAGTGATTTTGGAGCCCCCCAAAATAAAGTCTCTTTATTGTTAAGACAGTACATTTCTTACTGTTTCCATTGTTTCCCCATCCTCTCCTGCAAATACCCACAAAGCACTCTTGCAGAACTGTCCTCTAGAGATTGTTGTGAATTGGCAACAAGATAGCACTCCCTGTGACAAACCCTGACCCTCATCAGGGAAATGCTGCTATCAGCGTATTTTCTCAGCAAACATGGGCTGAGTGCCTTTTATGGCCAGGCACTTTGAGAGGTTCTGGGGCAGATCAGTTGTAGCACCTGCTCTAAAGAATTCAACATGTTGTTAAGATCACACTCTTCATTTATCCATCCTTGAATTCATCCTTCCATCTATCTACCCACCACTCTATCTCTTTCTTTCTTTCTTTAATTGCTAAATGCATGGTGAGCACCTAATGGTACTCTGTGTTTGTAGGTGGTGGGGGCGGGGGGAGAAAAAACCTGATATAATTAGTATTTTCAAAATTGCTTACAATTTCAGTAAGGAGGTAAATAAGCACAAGTAAAATGGAAAATCTCAGGTGAAGGTTGCTACCTAAATGAATGTCCCAATTTTTCCTGCCATCACTTTTATCCTCATACCATGTTTTAATGTTTTCCATAGTTTTGTCAGGCTTCTCTGTTAGATGGTAAAGAGTCTGCCTGCAGTGCAGGAGACCCACATTCGATCCCTGGATCAGGGAGATCCTCTGGAGAATGGAATGGCTATGCTCTCCAGTATTCTTGCCTGGGAAATCCCATGGACAGAGGAGCCTTGTGGGCTACAGTCCACAGGGTGGCAAAGAGTCAGGCATTACTGAGCGACTGAACAACAACAAACTTGATAAATTCATGAACAAAAACATGTGTGTGTGTGTTAGTTGCTCAATCATGTCCAACTCTTTGTGACCCTGTGAACTGTAGCCCACCAGGCTCCTCAATCCATGGGGATTCTCCAGGCAAGAATACTGGAGTGGATTGCCATGCCTTTCTTCAAAGAATCTTCCCAACCCAGGGATCAAACCCAAGTCTCCCACTTGGTAGGCAGATTCTTTACTGTCTGAGCCACCAGGGAAGCCCTATAATGGCCCAGACTTTTAAGGAAGTCTCAGATATCTGCTGCCAGGTTAAATGTCACCAACAGGGGTTATCCTTCTTTAACTTCCTAGGCCTTTTTTTTCTTTCTTTAAAAAAATTTTATTTTATTTTATTATTTTTGCATATTTATTTATTCTTAATTGATTGCTTTATAATATTGGCTTGATTTACATCAACATGTTTTTAAGTTCTGCAAAAATAAACAACACCATACAAAATTCTTCTTTTACTAGTTTTTCTACCTATATATATTTATTAAGTACTCAGTTAATGCCAGACACCCTACCATAAACCAGAGAGACAACAAAGAGAAAGCTAGATAGGATGCTTGCCCTCAAGACATGTACTGTTTAATGGAGAGGCAAAAATTAAACAGTTATTTGTTCTAAAAGTGTGAGAAGTGCTATAAGGAAAAGTAGTACATTATAGGATTATGTAGCAAACAATTCTTATTGAGCTGAAGACACAGAGGAATTCCCTGATGGAGGGATGGTCTGGGAGCTGGAGCTTGAGCAGGATTTAGGAGGTAAAGGAGGGGAACGGGAGAATGTGTCAGGCAAAGGGAACATCATGTTTAGAAAGACCTGGAGGCTGGAAGATACTTTGTGTCTTTGTGAAGTTGAAATAAGACCATTGTGCTGGGATATAGAGAACAAAGATCTGGGATAGCACATTAGGCCAGAGAGGTAACCTGAGGCCTGATCATGTAGGCTTCATGGGACACGTTATCTTGAGAAGAATGAGACGCTGTTAGAATGTTCATGTTCAAATAAGGCTTCAGGAAGCTCACTTGTGCTACTATATGGAGAAGGGACAATAGGAGAGCCAGGAAGAAGAGCTAGAAGGCATTATAGTATTCCAGGCACAAGATGGTGGAGGTTGGGCCCTGTGTAGAAGTAGTGGGGAAGGGGAGAAATAGCTGAACTTAAAAAATTTGCAGGAGGTATTGGACTGGCAAATTTTTTAAGTTCAGCTATTTCTCCCCTTCCCCACTACTTCTATGCAGGGTCGGGAGACCTGGGTTGGAAAGATCCCCTGGAGAAGGGAAAGGCTACACACTCCAGTATTCTGGCCTAGAGAATTCCATAAATATAGCCCATGGGGTTGCAAAGAGTTGGGCACGACTGAGCGACTGTCACTTTCACTTTCATTGGACTGGCAAAAGAGTTCATTTGAGTTTTCTGTACCATCTGTCTCACTGTTCACACCGTTTGCACTGTTCGCTGAACCCAGGGTAGGCAAGGCGTGAGCTAAGAAGCTGGAAAAAGGCTCAAGGAACCGTCAGAACTGCAGACACAATTATTCTCTCCTGGCTGGCATGGCAGCTATAGCACAGCGTCTCTCCTGGCTGACTCAGCAGCCATAACATAACCATAGCATAATCTCATTTAACATAACCATGCTGTCGCTCCAACACAGCCCCAGTGCAGCAGCAGCCAGGGCTTTCACAGTGAAGCTCATACAGGTGAACTGCAGACAGTAGCCTGTGGCCAAGCGAGTACCTCGTGATACACATGTGCAATGCTATAAATGATCTCAGCCATTACATAACCATGCAAAGTCATTGTTTACAGAACATGGGGTGGGAGAGCCTGACTGGCACTATCTTGTTAATTTCCTCACACCATCTTATGGGAAAACCTGAATAAACTTTTTGGCCAAACCAAGAAATTTAAGGGATTTGCTGATGAACCAGATGATTCTCAGAGGCCAAGTTTACATTGCACTTCTTGATTGCCTCTTAGCAGAAATAACATGTCACCTATCATCCTGAATCCTTTCTCTCCAAAAAGTTTATATCAGTTTCCAGGCAGAGGTTCAGAGACTGCTGCCCCTCTCCTCCGACTCAGGGAGAGCCCTTCTTATTTTTGTCAATGTTGTTGACACTCTGCTGTCTACACACAGTGGGCTTAAACTCTTTTGTGATGGAAGGATTGGAGGGGATGAGGAGGAGGGGGCTCTGAGACATTTAGCATTTTTTATGTGAAGACCTGGAGCCTCATCTTCTCCCCCACTTTCTCTAATTATCAAACTTGATTGTGCATTAATGCCAATGGCTGTGGGACCATCCTTTGCTGGGCCCCATCTGCAGATCCAGTAGGATGGGGGTAGGGACTGAGAATTTGCATTTCTAACACGTTCCTGGGTGATGCTGGTGCTGCTGGACCTGGGAGCATGCTCAGAGGACCACGGCTCTAACACAGTGGTAGACAAGGAGACCAGAACCTTGGGGAAGGGAGTTGGTACTCCTTTGTACCAAGGAGAGTATCCCAGGTGGAATCTCAGGTCTTCTCTCTTTCTCTGTTAAATAGGGTAAATTCCCAAAAAAGTTTCAGTTCAGTTCAGTTCAGTTGCTCAGTCGTGTCCAACTCTTTGCGACCCCATGAATTGCAGCACGCCAGGCCTCCCTGTCCATCACCAGCTCCTGGAGTTCACTCAAACTCACATCCATCGAGTCGGTGATGCCATCCAGCCATCTCATCCTCTGTCATCCCCTTCTCCTCCTGCCCCCAATCCCTCCCAGCATGAGCCTTCTCCAATGAGTCAATTCTTCGCATGAGGTGGTGGCCAAAGTACTGGAGTTTCAGCTTTAGCATCATTCCTTCCAAAGAACACCCAGGGCTGATCTCCTTTAGAATGGACTGGTTGGATCTCCTTGCAGTCCAAGGGACTCTCAAGAGTCTTCTCCAACACCACAATTCAAAAGCATCAATTCTTCCATGTTCAGCCTTCTTTACAGTCCAACTCTAGTTACACCATAAAATAGAAAGAATCCCTGAACCTAGGAAATATAATGGAACCAAAATGTTTCATGAAGGCAGCTACAGCAGCAGCAGCTCTGTTGAAACTTCTCGGTTGCTGTTCCCAGGATAAGCTATGCCTTGGTGGGGAAGTTATTTGCAACAATATCATGATTCACCCCAGGCGACCCCCCTTCCCCATTTCTGGTTTACTTTAGATGTTCCGGGAAGCAGTTCTCATTATACTCACAGCTCAGTGTCTAGAGATACATGATAGCCAGGAATGAAAGCCCAGTGGGACTGTGAACATGGATTTCTCTTTCTGTCCGGCATGGCCCCAGAAGATCATCCGGTGTTCAGGCTGGGAGGGATCTGGAAGCAGAGTGATTCCCAAGACTGGCTGCACAGCAGAACCACCGGGAAAACTTTAGAAGTGTGCAGGTTCCTGGGCTCAGCTTCAGAAGCAGAGGCTCACAAGTGTGTATTCTAGAACCTTCCCAAGCAATTCTAAACAATTGGTTGGGAACCACTGCCTTAGCGATCATCTGATCTGACTCCCTTGCTGTCCACAGGAGGAAACTGAGACCCAAAGAGGCTGTGGTGTTTGCTCAGATCCCACGTGGGTTAAGTGGTGGAGCCAGGAATGAACTTGAAATCATTTGCTTTTCAGAGGTTGTAAAGCTTAGTGTTGTCACAGACTCTAGAGCCAGATTCTAATCTGAGTTAGTATTTACTCAATGAAAGGTCTTGGGCAATTATTTAAATTCTTTCCAGTAAAGTGGGTAATAAGTGGGAAACCTGAAATAATAAGTAAGAAAACGCTTATCTTGTTGCCTGACACTTGATAAGTGCTTCTAAATGAATGTTATTATTACATATTTCATCAAATTTAAGAAACTGCTGACTCTAAGAAGTGTCATTACTTTCTGTGCCTCTAAGGAAAGAAAAACACTGATGAACCATGACTCACTATTTGCTTGCAAGATGCATTCAGATTTTAGGGACGTTCACATGTGGGAAAAAATTGGAAATACGGTGTTCCACTTCTCTTTCCTCCACCCTGTAAAGGTAATTATGTTATTAAATTAAATACTTCAACAGTAAATGCAGATCTGTGAAGAAGAAGCATACAACATATGAGAAGATCAGCAAGGAGACCAGTGTGGCTGATGGGAAGGGTGGAGTGGAGATGAGGTTAAGGACAGTCAGGGGGCAGGCTATGTGTGAAGATTTTTAATTTCATTACAAGTGAGATGGGAAGTTAATGGAGAGCTTTGAACAGAAGATTTACATGCTGTCATTTATATTGTAGTGGATACATGGGGACTTGCCTGGAGAATCCCAAGGACAGGGGAGCCTGGTGGACTGCCATCTATGGGGTCGCACAGAGTCGGACACAACTGAAGTGACAGCAGCAGCAGCAGCAGCAGATACATGGGGAAGGGTAGGCTGGATGAAGGGAGGCCAGGTAGAAGATTCTTATTCTATTCGTGGTGACAGAGGACAGTAAATTGGCCTAGGCTGGTAGCACAGTATTTGCAAAAGGTAGATGGGATATGGGAATATTTTTAGAGTAGCTAACAGAAGTTCCTATCAGCTGATGGACTGGATATGAAGTGTGAAAGGAGTCAAAGATGGGCCTCAAGATTTTTGGCTCAAGTCATTGGAATAATGGAGTTGGCTGAAATGGAAAAGACCCAGGAATGAGTTTTGGAGGGAGAATATTTTACCCAGCTTTCTTTTTATTCCTGAGCTATATCTATCTCAAAGATTTACCTTCTGTTTTCAATAAATGTTTTAAAGCAACTATTCTCTCCCCTGATGTGCACTGAGAAATAAAAGAAAAATGAACAAGATACAGTCCTTTTATTTTTTCCCGTCAAAACTTTGCCATCTATAGGGAGATAGGACTAGACACAAGTATTACATAGCAGTATGTGCCCACTGCTATCAGAGAGATGTTGGAAATGTCAGAAATCAGAGGAAGGAGAAATTGATTGAAATTGGTACTATCCTCCCTCCAAAATGCTTGCTTTAGTTGAGTACAAGTTTATTAGACGGCCAAAGGAGGACGCTACATAATAACTTAGGCTAGTCTTTCCACTGCAGGTACACTGACCTCCTTGCTCTAACTCAGCCAACCAAAAATGCTCTATCCTTGTATTCCCTGTTCCCTTTACATGAAGCGTGCTCCCCTCTGGCGTCACCTGGTTTGATGTCTTCCTTCATTGAGATCTCCGTTCAGTTGCCTTATCTCAGAGATCCTCCTGGTCTTTTTATGCAATAGAGCACCCGTTCCCTTCCTGTACTTGATTTTCTTCACAAGCTTTACCGTCTTCTCTCAGATTAGATACTTATTTGCTTACTGTCCTCTCTTCCACCCTAGAATGTAAACTCTGTGACAAAAGGACTCTGTCTCTTTTGTTTGCTACTGTAACACCACAGAAATCCCCCAAATCATTGAGCAAGTTAATAAAAATAAGAATTAAAAACCTCACAGATTTGGAAAGCAATACACAAACAAATAGATTTTCATGCTGGGGGTGATGTTGGGGATAGGACTAGCTTTGGGAAAAAAGCTTTGGTTTCAGAAGGCAGAGGGGAATGCCGGAGAGCAGCTCTCTTATGGATCTGCTGAGCAGCTTGCATCTTGGGAGAGACAGCTTGCCTCCAGTCACTCTTTTGGCTAAAGCAGAGGGCGCAGTCTGGTGCGCTGGGACAAACTTTGGGTTGGGACTCAGAAATGTGATCCAAGTCAAACCCTTACTGCTTAATAGTCATGGGACTTCAGTTTGTTTCCTCATATATATAATTTGAAAATAATAATACATGCCCTGCCTATCATACTGAGTTATTGGAAGGGTAAAATGAGGTAGGCAATTGGACAGCACTTTGCAGACTGTGAAGAATTGTATTTTAGGGGTCAAGATGGCAATTGAGGGCACTGCGACATGGATGATAGCCAAAGGAGCCAGGAATATCTGCCTTGGGCAGCTCAGCCCCTTCCCCAGGAGGTCCCTGAGAGGAATATACCCACGAGGGACAGTTGCAAAGGGAAGGCAAAGTACAAGTAACTGCACTTGTGTCCTGAATGCCCAGGCAAGTACTCTGGAAGACTGGACTAGGGCATGTAGATTGTGGGCTAGACCTCCAGAAGCCTTTCCTTGCCATTAAGTCACTGGTGATAAAGATTAATACATTTAGCACACCCAACGACATGTAGAAGAAGTTTCAAGCAGGGGCCTGGAGTCAGGGTACCACTTTTGCTGAATGATGGATTCGAGCAGAAGAGAGGACCATGCCCTGTGTGTGATTTTAAAATGTATGTTGACCTCACTCATTAGTAATCTTGGCTCTCTGGCATCTTGTATTAGAATTTCCTAATCCTTACTCCTCCCTTCAATTTCTCATTCTAGAGAGTTCAGAGTTTGAGAATTTGATGCTTTATTTGTGAAACTCCCAGATTTATACTTAAGATTTGCATTTAAGGGTCTAGAATAATGATTATCTGTGGAACCAATCACCTCTGAAGGAGAAATTATACATTTGATAAGAAAAGGCAAAACTAAATCCCCATGCTCATCTCTTGATTCAAATCTGACTTGGAAGATGAAGTGGACAGTAACACAGAAGAGTTTCAGTTGGGTGTATGGCTATGTTTCTTGCCAAAGCTGCCTATATATGATTTTGCTTAATCATACTATTTCTGGGAGAGTTAGCTGGCCCAGAATCGTCCTTTCCCTAGGGCCAGACAAGAATCCAGGAGCTTTCCTCTGTGTGATACACACAGAAGGGCCTCTTGCCTTCCATTTGTCATTATTACAGTGGACGTCATTATTTTCCAAGCCCACCATGTTCCCAAGGACAGCAGTCTGGCTGTTTCTGTGCCAACCTCGGACACAATGCTCGTGTGGAATCATTTTCTCTTTGACAATTTGCAGCCACTCCAGGGAACTTCTAGGAAAGGAGTTTGGCTCCTTCTAGCCTTGTGACTTCCCTGCCTCTGTCGCCTTCCTGCCTAGGGAAATCTCACCTGTCTTCCTACCATCTCTACTTCATGCTACAGTCCCTTAACAAGCACAGGCTTTCTAGGAAGTCATTGGTTTTCAAGCAGTTTCTTTCTTATTTCTTCCCTGTCAACATAAATCTTCCAAGGGGTGGAGGAACAGGAAGGCCTGGCTACCTGCTTTGAAAAGGGGTTTGGAAATATACAAATAAAATCTCAATGTGTTATCCCATTCCAGAGGTTACTTTTTGAAAAATAACTTCACTGATGTACAACTCACATACAGTAGACTACGCACATTAAAAACGCATGATTTGGTCTGCTTTGACATGTGTATAGACCTGTGAAATCATCACCATAATCAGGATAATGACCATATCCACTCCTGCCAAAAGTTTCTTTGTGCCCCTTTGTAATTCCTCCTGCCTGCTCCTTCCTTCCCTAGGAAGCCACTGATTGGCTTTCTGTCGCTGTGGATTGACTTGTTTTCATTTTCTAGAACTATGTATAAATGGAAGCATGTAACACGTACTCTTTTTTGCCCGATTTCTTCAATACTGTCCCTCAGCAGATATTTTGAAAGTCATCTGTGCTGTAGTATGTATTGACGGAGCATCCTTTTTCATTCCTGCTGGGTAGTAGAGCTGGGACTAGGGTGAGGCAAAGGAGGGGCCCAGGGTGCAAAGTGGAAGCAGGCACTTGCCCTCTGCAAAGGCAGCGCTGGCACTCCCATGACCCTGGGAGTGAGTGCCTCCTGACATTTCGCACCCTCGGCTTCTCACTTGCTTCATTCTAATCCCAGTCCTGCTGAGTAGTATGTCATTGCATGGGTATATTGTGATTTGTTTATCCCTTTACCTGTTGATGACATATGATCATTTCCCAATGTTAAATACATATTGGAAATAAAGCTGTTAGGCACACTCCTAAGTCTTTGTATGAACATACACTTTTATGTCTTTTGGGCAAATACCTAGGAGTGAATTGGGCTTCCTAGGTGGCTCAGTGGTAAAGAATCAGCCTGTCGATGCAGGAGACTCCGGTTTGATTCCTGGGTTGGGAAGATCCCCTGGAGGAGGAAATGGCAACACACTGTAGCACACTTGCCTGGAAAACCCCATGGACAGAGGAGCCTGGCGGTTTATAGTCCATGGGTCACCAAGAGTCAGACACGACTGAGCACACACCCAAGCATAGATATGTGGGTCTACTTCTAGACTTTCTCCTGTTTCATTGGTACGCTTGTCTGTCTTTATACCAATATTACACAGTCTTGATTTCTATAGTTTTATGTCTTAAAGTCTGTGCTAATCCTTCCTCTTTGATCTTCTTTTTCAGTTTTTCAGCTTTTCTGTGATCTTTGCCTTTCCATATGTTTTTTAGAATCAATCTGTTCATTTATACTAAAGCGTCTGCTAAGACTTTGATTGGGTAGAATGGACGAATTGACTCTTTTGTCCCATGAATGCAGTAGCATAAATCTCTACTTCTTTAGATCTTTGATTTCTTTTTGCGTGTTGGGTGGTTTTTAGTATATAGGTCTTTCACATCCTTTGTCATGTTTGTTGTTGTTCAGTCACGCAGTCACGTCTGACTCTTTGCAACCCCTGGACTGTAGCACGCCAGGCCTCCCTGTCCCTCACCAACTCCCGAAGTTTGCCCAAGTTCATGTCCATTGCATCCAGCCATCTCCTCCTCTGCCTCCCTCTTCTCCTGCCCCCAGTCTTTCTCAGTATCAGGGACTTTTCCAGTGAGTTGGCTGTTTGCATCAGATGATCAAAATACTGGAGCTTCCGCTTCAGCATCAGTTTATTCCTAAGTATTTTGTAGTTTTTGATGGTATTTAAATTGCAACTGTTCACCACTAGTATAAACTTTATCTAATTTTTTATATAACTGATCATATTATCTCCAATTAAAGACAGTTTTACTTCTTCCTTTCCAATCTGGGTGCCTTTTATTATTGTTTTCCCCTTGACTTATTGCTCTATCAGGAAATTTCAGTATTCTAAAATATTCAGTCATTATTGGAGTAATTTCAATATTCCAACATTGAGCTATAATGGACATATAGCAGTACACTAGTTTCAGGGGTGCAATATATTGAACTGATAATTGTACATATTGAGAAATGATCACCACAGTAAGTCTAAGTTGACTATCACCATGCATAGGTACAAAAATATTTTTTCTTGTGATAAGAGCTTTTAAGTTCTAAAGTTTTACTCTCAATAACTTTAAGTATGCAGTACAGTGTTATTAATTATAGTCCCATGCTGTACTTTACATCCCTATGACATGTTTATTTTATAATTAGAAATTTGCACCTTTTGATCCCTTTCACCCACTTGACTCATCCCTCACCATCAATTGATGTTCTCTGTATCTGTGAGCTTTTTCTTCTTCTTTTTGATTGTTTGCTTTTTAGATTCCACATGTAAGTGAATCATATGGTATTTATCTTTGACTTATTTCACTTAACATAATGCTTTCAGGATCCGTACATGTGGTCACAAATGGCAAGACTTCATTCTTTTTCTTATGACTGATTATCATTCTATTGTGTATACTCCATTGTGCATGTATGTACATATACATATATATGTACACACACACACACACACATCTTCTTTACCCATTCATCTATCAAAGGACACTCATGTTGTTCCATAACTTAGCTATTGTAAAGAATGCTACAATTGAAATGAAGGGTGAACATGTAGTTTTGAGTATGGTTTTCATTTTCTTCAGATAAATGCCCAGAAGTAGAATTGCTAGATTACATGGTAATCATTTTTAGTTTTTTGAGGAAACTTTGCATTTTTTTCCATAGTTGCGGCACCAATTTACATTTCTGCCAGCAGTGCATAAGCAGTCTCCTTTCTCCACATCCTCGCCGACACTTGTCACTTCCTATCTTTTTCACAATAGCCATTCTGACAGATGTGATGTGCTGTCTCATTGTGGTTTTGATTTGCATTTCACTGGTGATTAGTGATGTTAAGTTTCTTTTCATATACTATCCATATGTTGGCCATCTGTATGTCTTCTTTGGAAAGAAGTTAGTTGAAGAATAGTTGAAATCTCCAACTATAATTATGAATTTGATAACTTTTTGGCAGTTTTTTGTGTTTTTTTTTGGCTTCATTTGTTGGAAGGTTTGTTATGAGGTGAATAAACATTTAGGACTGTCATGTATTCTTAATGAATGAACCCCTTTATCACTGTGAAATACTATCTTTATCCCTTGTCTTGATATATTGTGTCTGACATTCAGCTTTCTTTTGATTAACTTTTCATGGTATATTTTTTCCATATTTTCTTATAATTTATCTGTGTTTTTATATTTAAAATATGTTTCTTATAGGTTATATGTACTTTAAACTTGATTTTTCTTTTTAAATCCACTCTGATAATTCCTACTTTCTAATTGGTATATGTAGACCATTTCTATTTAATGGGAGTATTTATATGGTTAGCATAAAATCTATATTCTTTCTATTTGTTTTCTATTTGTCCTATTTGTTTCCTTTAATTCTGTCTTCTTTACAACTTTAATTGGATTTTTATGATTCCATTTTATCTTTTCTTGACTTAGTAGCCATAAGTCTTTAAAAAATATTATTTAATGCTTGCTTTATGGTTCATAGTGTACATCTTTAACTAAATGAAGTCTACCTTCACATGATGTTATATCCCTTCACGTAGGGTATAAAAAAAAACCTTTCAACAGGCTAGCTTCTATTTTTCCTCTTTAAGTCTTTATGCTGTTATTGTCATGCATTTTAATTTTGTATATGTCCTAAACTCAATGCTATTATTTTTGTTTAAATAGCCTATTACCTCTTAAAGAGATATAAATAACATTAAAAATCATCTTATTTACCATGTGATTGCCATTTTGAATGGGATATTTGCTGTCATCTTCATCTTTGGTCCTCTGATTGTAAAGTATCCTTTTCCTCTAGATGTTTTTAAAATTTTCTCTGTCACCTGTTCTAAGCAACTGGATTATGATATGCCGTAACATAGTTTTCTTCATTTTTTTTATGCTTCAGATTATTTTCTTGAGTTTATAATTTTCATCAAATTGAAACAATTTTACACCATTTTTATTCAAATAATTTTCTGTCTTCCTCCTTCCTCTTCTTCACCGAATCCGTTTACATGTATATCTAGATATTTGAAATTGCTCCACATCTTACTGATGTTCTGCTTTTTGATTATTGCTTGATTCTCTTTTCTTTCATTGTTTCATTTGGAACAGTTTCTACTGTTGTCTTTATGTGTGTTATTTTCTTTCCAATATGTGATTTGCTTTTAATTCCATTCAATGTATTTTAACTTACATATCACGTTTTATCTCTGGAAATTTGATTTACCACTTTTCTATATCCTCTATAGCTTTCCTTATATTTTTGAACCTGTGAAACACAGTTATGGCTATTTTGGTGTTTTTCTTTTCCCATTCTAACTTCTATATTAATTATGAATCTGTTTCAATGGATTGATTTTTATTTTATTATAGATACTATCTCTCTGCCTCTCTTACAGCCCAAATTTTTTTAATTGCATAGGACATATGTATACTAAAAAATTATTCATTGTTTATCTGAAATTTAAATTTAGCTAAGGATCCTTTATTTTATTGCAAATTATGTCTTGAGACCTCTAGTCCGCTTGACCTCTCCAGACTCTTTTCTTTGTCTTCTGAGCTCAGGAAATCCTCCAGCCGCTGCCTGAGTTTTCACTCCCTCTGCTACAGCCTGGATGTGCTCATGGAAGTAAGCTGTTACCATTGTGGAGCTCATACTCTTTGTTTCCTTTCTCTCAGGAATTGCTGCCCTTTGTTGTCTGATTTTCATTATGTTGAAACTCAATTTTTCATATACTATTCCTATTTTTTGGTTGTTTTACCCGGGAGAATAAATCTGGTCTTTGTTAGTCTATCTTGGCTGAAGGAAGAAGTCCATCTCTAGAGATTATTATTCTTAGCCAGAGGCAAAAACATGCTGCTGATGGGGCCAAAGCTGTGTGTTCAGTACCTTCATAGGAGAGTTTAAAAATTTTTTTAAACTCTGCTCCATAGTTTTATGAAATCAGCTATCTAAGGGAAAAAAAATGCTATGGGTCATAAAAGGTACATAGTAATTATGAGGATGTGAACTTACCACTGTTGTGAAACTGATTAGAAATGCATGTCTGCTAATAAGGAAATGGGGATGGGCCATGGAGTTATCACCAAGTGAAAGGATAAATTAGCACATTACAGGATTGTCAGAATTTGGACCAAAAGATAGGGTTGACTGAGGGTCAATGATTGGAAAACTGAATGCTAATAAGTTTGGAGGCCAGTCCAGGAAGAAAAGGCTGAGAGAGTCAGAGCGGTCAAACCAGGGCTGTAAGGGACTTAGTCCCTCTTTCCTGTCCAATAATCAACTGCCTTCTGGCTGGGGGGGTCTCTGAAAATAAAAGTAACAGCATCTCCTCTCTTTCCTCTTTGGTTCCTCTTGGTTCAGCTGTATGCCGCTACCCTCTGGGCATGTCAGGAGGCCACATTCCCGACGAGGACATCACAGCCTCCAGTCAGTGGTCAGAGTCCACCGCTGCCAGATATGGAAGGTGAGAATGCGCACCTCAAAAAACCTGAGCTCTGGGTTGGACAGATGGCTCCCTTGGGGCTTTACAGATGGCCCAGTGGTAAAATATCTGCCTGCCGATGCAGGCGATGCAGGTTCGATCCCTGCATTAGGAAGACCCCCTGGAGTAGGAAATGGCACTCCACTCCACTGTTCTTGCCTGGAGAATTCCATGGACCACCTGGCAGACTGCAGTCCATGGGGTTGCAAAGAGTCAGACACTTCTGAGGGACTGAGCATGCCATGCATGGGTTGGACAGAATAACTGGCTCAAGGGGCTAACAGAGAAGGATGACACTTGGTGGGAGCTGGTGGGAATGGGGAAGACATCATGTGCTAGTCTAGCAACCTCACCCCTAGAGCCTCACCACCCATTGCGGGTTGGCTTATTGACATGTAGTACACCTGCTGTAGCCACTTTCTCACCATGAAGTACTGCAAGAAGTGGACTATGGTGGTACCTATGGGAAAGTGCAGATTAGGTAGGACACTGGGAGTTGGGAGCCCTGATCCTCTTTTTGGTGAGTATCTGTGAAACGTCACTCACAGGAGAAGACATCAAGGACTCAATGAGGCATTGAGGTATCCAACAAATTCTTCCTTCCTCTCAAGGATACCTTACACTGAAGGGCCATCCTCATCCATAAACAAAATATGGTAGGTTTCTTCTGGTCTAATATCAGGGGTCCTTTAAAGCAATAAACACCCTTGTCAAAAACTATTTAACTTGTTAAGAAATAACCTTCTTCTTGGAATCTAGTTCTTTTGGTGTGAAGTATTGATCTCTGTTAAAATGGAAGCATCCATTTTAAGCCTTACTATAAACATCCCTATAAACCTTCTCCATGATTTCTGTCTTGATGTGTGAAAGATTAGAGTGATGTCTGGTGGGGCTGGAAGGGAGTGGCCATGAGTAGGTATCATCTGTGAGAGGAGACACATTCCTGAGAAGAGGGAAGAGGGGAAGAGGGTCCCAAAATAAACTTTACAATGATTTCACAATTTTGCTTGCTGGTTGGTCATCCTGGAGGTCATAAAATGAAACCAGATTATTTACTTTTCCCTGACATGCCCTTACTCCTCACTCTCACCATAGGTTTTCATGGCTTTTTGCTGAGCTGCCACGCTCACCCTGCTGGTTGAAATTCCACTGCATTGCACAACCCACACTGCAGATCTGATGATTCCTCCCTCCCCACTCCTATAACTTGATATCCAGGCAAGGAGTGGTTAGCTTTGTTATAAGGAATAGAGGGTAGGGAGGGTTTCATTGCATGGGACCTCCCCTGAGACCTCTAAACAAGGGTGGGAAGTAAAGGCTACATGTTATCTGAAGGTCTCCATCTCCTTGGTGGTGACTGTCTTTCTGGGTTTCATGGTGCCTGAGGGAGAGGGAACTGCCACAAGTGGGTATGGTGGTGACAGTCAGACTGGTGGGGAGAGCCCAAAAAGTCCATCTGGACTGGACTCCCAGCCTGCTCTCTCCCTTCAGGACTGGCAGCTGCTTGCTGGGGACTGGTAAATAACTGTGGTTTCACGGTTCCTTCCTCTTCCCCTAACCCTCATCCATCAAGGCTGGACTCGGAAGAAGGGGACGGAGCCTGGTGTCCTGAGATTCCAGTGGAACCTGATGACCTGAAGGAGTTTCTGCAGATTGACTTGCACACCCTGCACTTTATCACTCTGGTGGGGACCCAGGGACGCCATGCAGGGGGCCATGGCATTGAGTTTGCCCCCATGTACAAGATCAACTACAGTCGAGATGGCACTCGCTGGATCTCTTGGAGGAACCGGCATGGGAAACAGGTAAGAAGAAGAGACATCCAAACCCTGGGATGTCTGGGACTGTATTTTGACTTAGGCTAGAAGAGGAAGCACACAGATTGTCTATGCAGGTGTATGTGTCCACAGACCTGCCATTCCCTTGGAAATGTGTGACCCAAGATGAAGAGGATAGGATGGGGGCACAGACAGGGATATCAAGGCTGCTGAGAGAGCTGTGAATGAATACATTCTGCTCCTTGAATTAAAAAGAAAGGTTCCATCAAAGAGATAATGACTTGGGGAATGAAGAAGAGTCAGCATAACTTCATTGCAACTCCTCACTCTTTCTCTTCCTTCTTCTTAGGTGCTGGATGGAAATAGTAACCCCTATGACATTTTCCTAAAGGATTTGGAGCCACCCATTGTGGCCAGATTTGTCCGCTTTATCCCAGTAACTGATCACTCCATGAATGTGTGCATGAGGGTGGAGCTTTACGGATGTGTCTGGCTGGGTAGGTGTCTAAAGAGAGGGAGCTTATAAACTTTATTAAAAACATCAACCCCTGGTCAATAAAGGCAATCAAATCAGAAGGAGGATTTCCTTCCACTAAGAATTTCACTGGAATTACTAATCATCCTGGTTAGAGTAAAGAAAGGAATATTATTCATCCACCCAGGGTGTGGTGCCCCACACCAAGTTACTCTGCTGACTGTTGCTGCAGAGGAGTGCTCCCCAGGATTGCTCCTTGTGTGCCCAGATTGAATCCCAGGTGGGCACACTGCTCAAAATAGCACTCTTGAAGCCTCAGATAGTTCCCTGGGATAGCTGGTCTAAGCAGCAGGTACATCTCCTTCTCAAAGGCACTGACACATCCATGTTTCCTTTGGCAGATGGCTTGGTGTCTTACAGCGCTCCAGCTGGACAGCAGTTTGTACTGCCGGGAGGCTCCATCATTTATCTCAACGATTCTGTCTATGATGGAGCTGTTGGGTACAGGTAAATCCTGGGAGACGTTAATCATCAGACTAGGCAAATGACCACCAGAAGAGAATAATACTTTACCATGGCCTGGGAACAACACTCAGTGAATCAATCAACTAGCTAGTGTTTATTTGGCACTTATACTAGGCATCGTGAGATAAATTTAGACAAAGTAAAATCAATTCAGTTCAGTTCAGTCACTCAGTCATGTCCGACTCTTTGTGACCCCACGGACTGAAGCATGTCAGGCTACCCTATCCATCACCGACTCTCGGAGCTTGCTCAAATTCATGTCCATCAAGTTGGTGATGCCATCCAACCATCTCACCCTGTGTCATTCCCTTCTCCTCCTGCCTTCAATCTTTCCCAGCATCATGGTCTTTTCCAATAAGTCAGTTCTTTACATCAGGTGGCCAAAGTATTGGAGTTTCAGCTTCAGCCTGAGTCCTTACAGTGAACATTCAGGACTGATTTCCTTTAGGATGGACTGGCTGGATCTCCTTGCAGTCCAAGGGACTCTCAAGAGTCTTCTCCAACACTACAGTTCAAAAGCATCAATTCTTTGATGCTCAGCTTTCTTTATGGTTCAACTCTCACATCCATACATGACTACTGGAAAAACCATAGCTTTGACTATATGGACCTTTGTCAGTAAAGTAATATATCTGCTTTTTAATATGCTGTCTAGGTTGATCATAGCTTTTCTTCCAAGGAGCAAGCGTCTTTTAATTTCATGGCTACAGTCACCATCTGCAGTGATTTTGGAGCCCAAGAAAATAAAATCTGTCACTGTTTCCATTGTTTTCCCACCTAGTTGCCATTAAGTGATGGGACTGAATGCCATGATCTTCATTTTTTGAATGTTGAGTTTTAAGCCAGCTTTTTCACTCTCCTCTTTCACTTTCGTCAAGAGGCTCTTTAGTTCTTTGCTTTCTGCCATAAGGATGGTGTCATCTGCATATCTGAAGTTATTGATATTTCTCCCAGCAATCTTGATTACAGCTTGTGCTTCATCCAGTCCAGCAGTTCTCATGATGTACTCTGCATCTAAGTTAAATAAGCAGGGTGACAATATACTATACAGCCTTGATGTTCTCTTTTCCTGATTTGGAACCAGTTTGTTGTTCCATGTTCTAACCATTGTTTCTTGACCTGCTTACAGATTTCTCAGGAGGCAGGTCAGGTGGTCTGGTATTCCCATCTCTTTAAGAATTTTCCACAGTTTGTTGAGATCCACACAGTCAAAGGCTTTGGCGTAGTCAATAAAGCAGAGGTAGATGTTTTTCTGGAACTCTCTTGCTTTTTTGATGATCCAACAGATGTAATGGATGTAGTCTTTATTTGGAAGGAACTGAGAGCCTAGTTTGGCAAGACAAAGTGAAAGTGAAAGTGTTATTCGCTCAGTCGGGCCCAACTCTTTGTGACCTCATGGACTGTAGCCTGCCAGGCTCCCTGTCCATGGGATTTTCCAGCAAGAATAATGAAGTGGATTGCCATTTCCTTCTCCAGGGGATCTTCAACAAGACAAAATAATCACAAGGAAAACAGTAAATTATACAAAGAAGAACTAAATGTTGTAGTATGATAAGGTAGCCATATTTTTGACCCTCAAAACAGGACATGAGGTCTAACATAAATAATAGCCTACTTATGGAGACAAAGGGCCAGAAGAACTAAAGCTACAATGAATTAGACTTAAAAAGAAGTTCAGAAAGAATAAATTCCATACATGTAAATGCTTTAGAAATTGTGACAAGGAGACTGTTAAGACTTATAATAGACAAGGAAAGTTTCTAGGATGAGATGATAGTTGGCAAAAAGGAGGTCGGTAGAGGGAGCAGAGGAAAGGAATCAGAGATGAGGACCAGAATGACCTGACTACAGCAGAAGCTAGAACTGGGAACAGCAGAAGGACTGATGGATGCTGGAAGTGAACCAAGGGAGGGCCACGGTAGAGGAATATGTTCAGATACAGGAGGAATTTAGGGTTGTTTAAGAGATGTTCCCACCTATCCCGATTCATTCCAAGTCTTGCCATCCTTCTACCCCAGATCAATAGTTTGCTGTCTGAAGTTGATCTTTGCACAGGTTGACCTTAGCAGACAGGTCTCAATTATTGTGGAGCCCACACTGCATAATGGAGGTTGTGGGTGGTTGAGAGAGAGAGAAATTAGTGAGTCTCAGGAAGAGGACTGTGGAGTTACAGCACTTCCATTGTCTTGCTGCTGCTGCTGCTGCCAAGTCGCTTCAGTGGTGTCCGACTCTGTGTGCTGTGAAGAATAAAGTACTGCCTTCAGCTTCCCGATCCCCATCTGAAGACCTGACTCATCAGGATTTCTATTGCGAATCACTTCCTTTCCATCTACTTAGTCATTGTTCTTCCCCCTTTACATAACTTGGTCTTGGCGTCATTTCACTTAGCCACACCCAACTGCCATAAATCAAGGCTCAGAGGAAAGCAGAGATCAATTCAGTTTAGTTTAGTAAATCTTTGCTGATCAACTGTTACTACATGCAAGGAATTTGGTAGGGATTCAAATATAGTAAAGTCATTGATCCTACCTTTAAGAAGTTCACAGTTTATTAGCCATCTGTATGTCTTCTTTGGAGAAACATCTGTTTAGGTGTTCTGCCTATTTTTTTTAATTTGGTTGCTTTTCCATAAGCCTATTCTCTATGTCTGTTTCTCCATTGCTGCCCTATAAATAAGTTCTTCAGTAACATTTTTCTAGATTCCATATGTATGCATTAGAATACGATATTTATCTTTGTCTTTCAGACTTACTTCACTCTGTATAATAGGTTCTAGGTTCATCCACCTCATTAAGACTGACTCAAATGTGTCTTCCTTTTTATGTCTGAGTAATATTCCATTGTGTACCACACCTTCTTTATCCATTCATCTGTTGATAGACATCTAGGTTGCTTCCTTGTTCTGCTGCTACTGCTAAGTCGCTTCAGTCGTGTCCGACTCTGTGCGACCCCACAGACGGCAGCCCACTAGGCTCCTCTGTCCCTGGGATTCTCCAGGCAAGAATACTGGAGTGGGTTGCCATTTCCTTCTCCAGTGCATGAAAGTGAAAAGTGAAAGTGAAGTCACTCAGTTGTGCCCGACTCTTAGTAACCCCATGGACTGCAGCCTACCAGGCTCCTCTGTCCGTGGGATTTTCCAGGCAAGAGTACTGGAGTGGGTTGCCATTGCCTTCTCCGGAGTGGCTTGCCATTGCCTTCTCCAGCTTCCTTGTTCTAGCTATTGTAAATAGTGCTGCAGTGAACAACGGGATACATGTGTCTTTTTCAATTTTGGTTTCCTCAGGGTATATGCCTAGGAGTGAGATTGCTGGGTCACATGGTGGTTTTATTCCTAGCTTTTTAAGGAATCTCCGTACTGTCTTCCAGAGTTGCTGTATCAATTTACATTCCCACCAACAGTGCAGGAGCGTTCCCTCTTCTCCACACCCCCTCCAGCATTTATTGTTTGTAGACTTTTTGATGATGGCCATTCTGACCACTGTGAGGTGATATCTCATTGTAGTTTTGATTTGCATTTCTCTAATAATGAACTGAACTGAACTGAATAATAAGTGATGTTGAGCATCTTCTCATGTTTGTCAGCCATATGTATGTCTTCTTTAGAGATATGTCTGTTTAGGTCTTTTCCGCACTTTTTGATTGGGTTGTTTGTTTTTCTGGCATTGAGTTGTATGAGCTGCTTGTATATTTTGGAAATTAATCCTTTGCCAGTTGTTTCATTTGCTATTATTTTTCTCCCATTCTGAGGTTTGTCTTTTCACCTTGCTTATAGTTTCCTTTGCTGTGCAAAAGCTTTTAAGTTTAATCAGGTCCCACTTGTTTCCTTTTGTTTTTATTTCTGTTACTCTAGGGGTGGGTCATAGAGGATCTTGCTTTGATTTATGTCATCGAGTGTTCTGCCTATGTTTTCCCCTAAGAGTTTTAAAGTTTCTGGTCTTACATTTAGGTCTTTAATCCATTTTGAGTTTATCTTTGTGTATGGTGTTAGGAGGCGTTCTAGTTTCATTCTTTTACACGTATCTGTCCAGTTTTCCCAGCACCATTTATTGAAGAGGCTGTCTTTGCCCCATTGTATATTCTTGCCTCCTTTGTCAAAAAATAAGGTACCCGTAGGTGCATGGGTTTATTTCTGGGCTTCATATCTTGTTCCGTTGGTCTATATTTCTGTTTTTGTGCCAGTACCATACTGTCTTGATGACTGTAGCTTTGTAGTATAATATGAAGTCAGGAAGGTTGATTTCTCCAGCTCCCTTCTTCTTTCTCAAGACTGCTTTGGCTATTTGGGGTCTTTTATGTTTCCATATGAATTGTGAAATTTTTTGTTCTAGTTCTGTGAAAAATGCCATTGGTAATTTGATAGGGATTGCACTGAATCTGTAGGTCACATTTGGTAGTATAGTCATTTTTCACAATGTTAATTCTTCTTACTCAGGAACATGGAATATCTCTCCATCTGTTTATGTCATATTTGATTTCTTTCATTAGTGTCTTATAATTTTCTGTGTACAGTTCTTTTGTCTCCTTAGGTAAGTTTATTCCTAGATATTTTATTCTTTTTGTTGCAATGGTGAATGGGATTGATTCCTTAATTTATCTTTCTGATTTCATTGTTAGTATATAGAAATGCAAGTTATTTCTGTGTATTGATTTTGTATCCTGCAACTTTGCTAATTTCACTGATTAGCTCTAGTAATTTTCTAATACTATCTTTAGGGTTTTTTATGTACAGTATCATGTCATCTGCAAACAATGAGAGCTTTACTTCTTTTCCAATCTGGATTCTTTGTATTTCTTTTTCTTCTCTGATTGCTGTAGCTAGGATTTTCAGAACTATGTTGAATAATGGTGATGAATGTGGACACACTTGTCTTGTTCCTGATCTTAGGGGAACACTTTCAGTTTTTTACCATTGAGAATAATGTTTGCTGTAGACTTACCATATACGGCCTTTACTATGTTGAGGTAGGTTCCTTCTATGCCCATTTTTTTTGAAGAGTTTTAATCATAAATGAGTGCTGAATTTTGACAAAGGCTTTTTCTGCATCTATTGAGACTGTCATATGATTTTTATCTTTCAATTTGTTAACATGATGTATCACATTGATTGATATTCATATATTGAAGAATCCTTGCATTCCTGGAATAAATCCAACTTGATCATGGTGTATGTGCTTTTTGATGTGTTGCTGAATTCTGTTTGCTAAAATTTTGTTGAGCATTTTTGCATCTATGTTCAGCAGTGATATCGGCCTGTAGTTTTCTTTTTTTGTATTGTCTTTGTCTGGTTTTGGTATCAGGGTGATGGTGGCCTCATAGACTGAGTTTGGGAGTATTCCTTCCTCTGCAGTTTTTTGAAAGAGTTTTAGAAGGATAGGCATTAGCTCTTGATAGAATTATCCTGTGAAGCCATCTGGTCCTGGGCTTTTGTTTTTAGGGAGATTTTTGATCATAGCTTCAATTTCAGTGCTTGTAATTGGGTTGTTCATAATTTCTATTTCTTCCTGGTTCAGTCTTGGAAGATTGAAGCTTTCTAAGAATCCGTCTGTTTCTTCCAGGTTATCCATTTCATTGCCATATAGTTGTTTATAGTAGTCTCTTATAATCCTTTGTATCTTTGCATTGTCTGTTGTAAGCTCTCCTTTTTCATTTATAATTTTGTTGAATTTATTCTTCTTTCATTTTTTCTTAATGAGCCTGGCTAAAGGTTTGTCAATTTTTTTTTATCTTCTCCAAGAACCAAATTTTAGTTTTACTAATCTTTACTGTTGTTTCTTTCATTTTTTTTCCGATTATTTCTGCTCTGATTGTTATGATTTCTTTCCTTCTAATTTTGTTATTTTTTTTTTTTGTTCTTCTTTTCCCAGTTGTTTTAGGTGTAAAGTTAGGTTGTCTATTTGATGTTTTTCTTCTTTCTTGAGGTAGGATTGTATTGCTATAAACTTCCCTTTTAGAACTGCTTTTGCTGCATCCCATAGATTTTGAGTTATCGTGTTTTCATTGTCATTTGTTTCTAGAAATTTTTTAATTTTTCTTTTGATTTCTTCAGTAACCTGTTGGTTATTTAGAAATGTATTGTTTAATCTCCATTTGATTTTATTTTTTACAGTTTTTTCCTTGTAATTGATATCTAGTGCCGAGGTCCAGCCCCGGCTCATCCAGGGAGTTCGAAGCAGGGACGGCATCGGCGAGGATCAGGATACAATAGCTTCAATTAGATATTAATTAGAGATGTAAAGAGTAATAGAATGAGGATAGCTCAGTAGGAAAATTCAGTGGAGAAAAGAGGCTGAGTAGCTTGGTTTACGCGGGAGACCAATAAAACTTCAAGACAAGAAGTTTGCACCACTTACGTAGGCCGCAGGCGTCCTTCCATTCTCCCGAAGGAGAGGAGACCCTGAGGCCTCCCCAGTCGGATCTTAGAAGCCCAGGCATAATTAGTAAGCATGGCAGGTTCCGTGCTCCAGATGGAGACTCAGCCAGAGTGAGAGAGAGTGTGACATGGGGAGACCTGTATTTCGAGAAACTGATCCCAATTCTTTATTTTCCATGGTCTACTTTTATACACTGAGATGTTATGCAAAAGTCACATAGGGTCAGCAGTCCTGACTTTTATCAAAGTCAGGTGCTTCATACAAATGTATACAGAGGTCTTAGGGGTGTTACATCATCTTCTGGCCAGGGGGCCTGCTGACAATTTATGACCCTCTCCTTGTGACAGCGGTCAGTCAACCAGGACACTTATTTCTCCAGGGGTGATTATTCTTAAAAAAGACTCCACCTTCTGAAGGTACCAGATAAAGTTACATTCCTATAGGGTGAGGGTGTAGTGGGTTTTAATTAAGGAAAGAATTTACTTAGCCTAAGGTCTGACGTGATTAATATCAAAGGTTAATACTTATTTCTTCTATATATTCATTAATGTGTGTAAGGGCAGGGGATGTGGAGACTTAGCAACAAACATTGGCTCAACAAATGAAAAACCCTTCACCAATACAATTTCTAATCAGCCTATTATACTTATACTAATAGTTTTCTAACTTCTCTAAGAATCTGTTTTTAGAAGGTTTAAACCATCTCGTGCCTCTCACAGTTGGGAGGCTGCGAGCAATCACATGTGGCTGGACAAGCCTGTCAGGCAGGCTAGAGAACCTTCAGAGGAGTTTGTAGGTTAAAACACTCTTGTCACGCCCAGGAGTTTTTATTAACTGGAGCTCTAAGTTAACTCCTTCTCCGAAAGAGGTGGTGGGGGACAGCCCCCCGTAAAGTCAGAGGTGTAGGTGAGAGCACAAAGTAGTAAAGTAGGCAGGCTCTGGTTATGGGGGTAGATGCTCGAGAATTTCCAGGGGGACTCCTGAGGCTCGATCCCGCCTTTGTGTATGTCGAGCCTTCTTCCTCATGACCTTTGCCACAGGCGGAGGTCCTCCCACCGGCTCCCTGCAATCTAGTCTCAGTGTTGTGGTTGGAGAAGATGCTTGATATGATTTCAATTCTCTTGAATTTACTGAGGTTTGATGTATGACCCAAGATGTGGTCTATCCTGGAGAATGTTCCATGTGCACTTGAAAAGAAGGTGTATTCTTCTGCATTTGGATGGAATGTCCTGAAGATATCAATGAGATCCATCTCATCTAATGTATCATTTAAGACTTGTGTTTCCTTATTAATTTTCTGTTTTGATGATCTGACCAGTGGTGTGAGTGGGGAGTTAAAGTCTCCTACTATTATTGTGTTACTGTCAATTTCTCCTTTTATATCTGTTAGTGTTTGTCTTATGTATTGACATGCTTCTATGTTGGGTGCATAGATATTTACAACTGTTATGTCTTCCTCTTGGATTGATCCCTTGCTCATTATGCAGTGTCCTTCCTTATCTCTTGTAATCTTCTTTATTTTAAGGTCTCTTTTGTCTGATGAGGATTGCTACTCCAGCTTCCTGTTGCTTCCCATTTGCATGCAATATATTTCTCCATCCTCTCACTTTCAGTCTATATGTATCTTTAGGTCTGAAGTGGGTTTCTTGTAGACATATATATGGGTCTTGTTTTTGTATCCATTCAGCCAGTCTGTGTCTTTTGGTTGGAGCATTTAATCTATTTACATTTAAAGTAATTATTGATAGATATGTTCCTATTGCCATTTTCTTAATTGTTTGGGGTTGATTTTGTAGATCTTTTCCTTCTCTTCTATTTGTTGACTATACAAGTCCCTTTAACATTTGTTGTAAAGCTGGTTTGGTGGTACTAAATTCTCTTAACTTTTGATTGTCTGTAAAGCTTTTTATTTCTCCAACAATTTTGAATGAGATCCTTGTTGGGTGCAGTAATCTTGGATGTAGATTTTTCCATCTTTTCATCTTGTTTATGGCTTCCTTTGCTGTGCAAAAGCTTTTTAAGTTTAATTAGATCCCATCTGTTCATTTTTATTTCCACTACCCTAAGAGGTGGGTCATAGAGGATCTTGCTGTGATTTATGTCAAAGAATGTTCTGCCTATGTTTTCCTCTAAGAGTTTTATAGTTTCTGGTCTTACATGAAAAAGTGCTCAACATCGCTTATTATTAGAGAAATGCAAATCAAAACTACAATGAAGTATCACCTCACAACCGTCAGTATGGCCATGATTTTAAAAATCTACAAATGATAAATTATAGAGGGAATGTGGAGAAAAGGGAGCCAAGGCCAGGAAGAAGAGACATGGAGGGGGAGTTCTTCTTTATCAACATCACCAACACAATGAGCTGCTGAAGATTTTTTTAAAGCTGGAGAAGAACATGATGGGAGCTGTACTTTAGGTAAATTCATTAAGCTATTCAAAGGCTAGATTTGAATAGAAAGAGAGGATAAGAGGGGAATATATTCTAATTCCAAGTTCAGTCACATGAAAAGTGTTAAGGACCCAGGCCAAAGTGGTGACTGTGAGAATGGGAATGAGAAAGAGGTACTCACTTAGGGACCACTGGATGTGAGAAAGAGTCAGATGAAACATGGTAGTCCAGGTAACTCAAACAATGAAGGTGACATGTATTCATTCAACAAATATATGCTTATTTTATGCCAGGAACTCTCAGTGGAAATGGAAGAGAAGTAGAGTTGACAGAAATGGGAAATCTAGGTGAAAGATTTAGTTTAGAAACAGATGATGATGGATTCAGTTTGGGTTATTAATGTAAGGAACTGATAGGACATTCAGATGGAGAAATAAGGCAGATAACTAGAAATATGATTCTGGATGGACCCCAGAGAAAAGGTAAAAAAAAAAAAAAGAAAGATTGCAGAGATTTAGACATAATCAGCTTCCACCTCATAATTGAGGTCATGAGATATCTAGTTGGGGTGTGGCTAAGTGAGAAGATAACAAAGTTACCTAATTCAAGTTCTCAGGAAATAAACAGTCATAGTAGCAAAAGTTACTTATTTAAATTTTTAAAAATCTAAAAGTAATGTATACTCTTGTAGAAATTCTAACAGTCCTAAAGTATATAAAGTAAACAGGCAAAGTTTCTTTCCTTACTCTTTCCCCATTTGATTAAATTCTGATTAAAGGGAATTGAATTAGCATTCCTTTTAATTGTGTTGCTTTTCTGAAGATTTTCATGGGGATTTATTTTTCTGGGGACAATAGGAAATACATTCATGACAAGTAAACTTATGCTGTCCTAGCCTTTTTGATCTGTAGAGAGAAGAAAAAGAAGGCAAAACCTTGGAAGGGAGAGCCAGGGTTTAGTCCCTGTAGATAAATATTATAATTTGCCAAACATTTTTCAATGAACAAATATATTTAAAAATATATCTGTAAGCTTGGCACAATCACTGTAATCAGTTTTTTTTTTTTTTTTTTTTTTGGTAATTCACAAATTTTACATGGCATTGCTTTGCCTGTAACCTCAAGGATCACACAGAATATTGCTTGAGGGTGACGATCCCAGTCTTTTCATTTGGGAGACTCCTGACATAGCTTCCAGAGCTTGAGGAGAGAGCAACTCCACATGATGTGTTCTCGTTCTGTCCCTCCATAAAAGAAGGAAGGAGGTCTCTTTATGTTCTTCAAACTTTACACAGAAGCAGTCAGGCTTCTGGCAATTTCAGCCATTCACAATAGCCTCACACTCAGAAGTGGAAAGGCTGCCAAACTAGAAAAGAAAATGCAATCCAATACCTGAGATACTCATGTGGACCCATGCGTTTTACTACATGAATCTAGTATTCTACAAACGGAATTAGAATTAAATTAGTATTTAAATTTGGCAGTGGTTACTTTTTCCCCCTTTAGTTTGATATCAAATTAAGTTGTTGGGGATGTGAAGTAGAAGGCAAGACTGGCTGCTCTGGAATTGATTCATCAAACAATAACAATATACAGTCAAAGGGGAGTCAGGAAAATTTCCAACCAGCTCTGGTTCCAACCATTTATTTAGTGATAAGCAAGTGCCACCATCTACTACATTATTCATTCTATGCATTCACTTATTTACTCATTAATGGATAAATTTGCCAAACGCACTTGATAATGTGGAATCGTTATATAAAGACTTATTATGTTAAGTATAAGAACAGGTAAGGATACAATAGATCATAGAAAGCTTTTCATATAAAATGATTTTTAAAAGTGTTTAAAAGCTTTGCTATAATAGAGTTAAGTATCCAATATTTTGTAAAATTCATTATATGGAATTCTTTGTTCCCCATTGATGTAGGATAAATGAGTCAGTACTGTAAACTATATTGGATTTTTCATAATTCTTCAACCTCCAAGATAATCAACTCTTACAAAACCTGGGGTGGAGAAACTGGATAAAAACTCTTCTGTAAATGTGCGATTAACTCCAAGTTCCTCTCTCCTGTTTTCTTCTCCTTTTTTGGTTTGAGCAGCATGACTGAAGGGCTGGGCCAGTTGACTGATGGGGTGTCTGGCCTGGATGATTTCACGCAGACCCACGAGTACCATGTGTGGCCGGGCTATGACTATGTGGGCTGGAGAAACGAGAGCGCCACCAATGGTTACATCGAGATCATGTTTGAGTTTGACCGCATCAGGAATTTTACTACTATGAAGGTCAGTGGAGTTAGGCATGGAAGCCAAAATCATGATCGAGGGAAAAGGCATGCTGGGAAGAACCTGAGGGTAATGCCAGCAGAACAGGATTCAAATACATATTCTACTGCTAACTAGCTGCAGGCATTTCATGAGTCACTTCATTTCTCTGGGGTCGTTTCTTCATTTGTAAATAAGCGTGTTGGACTAGGTCACTGTTTTTCAATGTATTTTGTTGCTGTTGTCTCATCAACAGAGTTGACATATTCATTATGCAAATTGGGTGCACTGTCTGGGACCCATACTTTAAGCCCACAGAAATGATTTAACTTCTTTTACTGTCAGAATAAAAGAAATGAGTTTTAGGGTCAAAGTTATTCTCATCTTTTTTAACAAACATGGTTGTAAAATATAATTTTAATGTGTTTTTATGAAGGGTAGGGCCCACAAAGGCAGAAGTGACTAGGGCCATGGACATCATTACTTGGCTCTGCCCAGCACTCTTCAGGGAGGGGACACGCTCTCGTCAGTAAGGGTAGCTCACTGTAGCTCTGATGCTCAATGGAAGAAGAAAGGGCTCTATATTTTGAACCAGTCTCCACCCTCTGAGTATTTTCTCTATGCCCACAGCACTGAGAAACCGTGATAAAAGATCCCATACACTTCTATTCCCAGAGTTCTTTGTTTCCTTATCTATGATCAGCTATATGTGTATGTGTCTGGTTCTCTTATTAGACCTCAAGCTCCTCCAAGGTGGTGACTCTGCTTTCTGATCTCAGTACCCAAGCACCTGGCAGTTATATATATGCAGGCTCAAAAAATGTTTGCAAATGAACAAATGATATCCTTTATTGCCTACTTTCGCCATGTATATCTCTGTATCTCTGCCACGTAGGGTAGAAGGAGGAGGAGATACGATGAACAGCAATAAGACACTGAAAATGCAATTGTATTTTCTCAACTATAAACAGAAACTTGTAGAAGGACTGGGGCCAGGCAAGAGAAATTGCTGTGACTTCTGGCTGGGCCAACATCTGGATTTTAGACCTCAGGTCCAGATTCTGAGATCTCTGTGACTCTTTGCCTAGCCAGAGGAGTTTTATCCAATGAATGAGATTCAAGGCAAGTGAGGTGGTGTGGTTTTAACCCAAGTCTTTTCTAAGCTCTCAAATGTAAGTTATTAGGTTTTTTAATTTGTTTTTGCTAAAATGCCATCACCCCAAAGTCTGCATTAAAATGCAAAAGTTAATGTCTTCAGTGCAATAGCAGAAGTGATTTTATCAGTTTATTATTACAGAGTAGTTAAGAGTGAGTAGGTAAATTTTATTGAGGACTTGGATGAAAGCTGAAAGATCTGGGAAAAGGACAGCTCTGTGAAGAGTTAAGTGAGACCCTGAGAAGAGCTTAGGGAGGGGACTTAAGGCCTGATTTCCATTTTCTCTGGGGTAGGGCCTTTCAGGACAGCCCACCCTAGATGTAAGCATTGAGGACATCTCTGTTGGTATGGTGGTACTTAGCTCAAATGGTCATTTTGCCTTTTCAAACCCATGTATGTTTCAGAGAGAAAGGAATAGAAGGGAAGAAAACGTCCATGTGAAGTGTGACCAGATTAGATGTTAAACCTGAATGCTAGATTCTGGGGTAAACAGATGAATAAGAAATAGTTTCTTTCTTGGGACAGTTTGAGGTTCAGTGGGGAAAGACACTATTTGCAGAAAGAGGTATGTAGGAACCCTGAAGAAGGGAAACTGTTTTACCATTAAGACTTTACACATGTTGTAAAACATGTGTGCAATTGTGTATAACAAATTGTCCTAGTAAATAAAAATTTGTTAATTCTTGGCATGAAACTGGAGTCAGAAAGAAAATGCATGTCTATTACATCACTCTCACATGTTAAGATGATAATATCTCCTAATTGGATAATTAGTTATTATAATATAGTTAATATTATAATAGTTATAAAAGATAATAATATAGTTATAATAATAATAATATAATATTATTAATACTATTAATAATAATAGTATAAAAGATTATAATATAGTTATTAGTTATATGATAAGAACAGAAAAATATACCTGGTCTGCCAGTGTGTTGCTCATGAATGGTTCTTTGGCAGTTGTAAAACATGTGTGCAATTGTGTATAACAAATTGTCCTTCACAAGTTTTTTGCGGGGAGGAGGGAAATTTGCATGGTAGCAAAACTGTGTATTCTTCAAAGAAAAATTTATTTGTGTTGTGAATAAGATGTATACCCAATGTGTACCTATGAACAAGCATATCAATTCATTGTATATCATTGGGAGAATTTCTAGTCCCACAAATAATAAAATGTATTTTAAAACCCCCATAAAGCTATAATATTAACTCAATTGACTTTTATCTTCCTGAGTCCCCAGCCACTCCTGTGTAGTTTATCACAGGTCAAAATTATTCAAAAGCATATTCTGCAATGAGAAGGTACCAGAAACTTCTCAGGAGCTGACTCAGGGTTGGTCCTCTTAAGGCTAAGAGGCTGAACAGGTATCTACCTTGTTTTAACTTTTCTGAAACAAAAAGTAATGATGACTTTCAGGTCATCAATGTCTTCTAGAGAGGAGTTTTGCTTCCTAGGCAAAGTACTGCCCATTTCCTTCTCTGCCCTGATTGTAGTTAAAATACAGCATTTAGAAGAAATGTGAATCCACAGAGCGTTTAGAAAATGAAAACATTACATATGTCAAAACAAATGGGATACATATAAAACTACACTGAATAAAATTCATGGTATTGAATATTTTCTTCATTATTAAAAAAGGAAGATATAAAACAAATGAACTAGACACTTAATTCCAACATCAAAGATTAATGTATAAACCAATTAATTAAAACTGGAAAACTATATAAATTATTGTAAACCCAAGAGCTTTTTCTTTGGAAAAATGTAAAATGAAAATAAAAGACAAACAAGGAAAAAAATTAAAAGAGATTCTGAAATATATATATATATATAAATGCATTTTAAAATGTTTTCTATTTATTAAATAAATATTTTTATTTATTTATTTTTTAATATAAATTTATTTATTTTAATTGGAGGCTAATTACTTTACAATATTGTATTGGTTTTGCCATACATCAACATGAATCCGCCATGGGTGTTTAAGTCCATTGGGGAATGAAATCCTGTTCTATGTATTTGCATTCCAGGAGGATTCCCAAAACATTTGCAGGTCAGATTATTGTCTTCCCCACAGACCACTTATCCAACACTCCACAGATTTCAAAACATCTGAAAAATCTATTGAAGCCGTAGATGGCATTTCTTTGATTCTGTTCTTAGCCTTATTCTACTTACTTGTGTTCAATAGACTGGAGCTATTAATTCATCCCAAAGAAGATATTAACACGTTTTCATCATTAACATTTAGAGGAAAATCCAAATGGGAAATCTGAGGTGATTTGCCCCCTTTCCATGTGGTGTGGATATGGAAAGCATGCTGGACTGCAGTCTACGATTCTAGATCCTGTTCTGATGTTGACTGACCCCAGAAAGGTCAAACCTCTTGAAATGTCAGTTTCCTAATTAGTATACAGAGAACTGGACTAGAAGATTTTTGAAGTCTCCAGTCACTCTAATATTTCATGATTTTATTCTTTTCACATATCTCTGGTCTGTTTCATCAGTCATTAAATTCCTATATCATTACTTCTTCCTCAGCTAAAAATAAATTCTGAATTAAAAAAAATGAAAGTGCTAGTTGCTCAGTGGTGTCCGACTCTTTGTGATTCCTTGGACTGTGGCCCGCCAGGCTCCTCTGTCCATGGAATTCTCCAGGCAAGAATACTGGAATGGGTTGCCATTTCCTATTCCAGGGGATCTCCCCAACCCAGGGATCAAACCGAGATCTGCATTGCAGGCAAATTCTTTGCCATTTGAGCCACTTAGGTTGTACTGATTACCCAGAAACCAGAGGACGGTATTGAAGGGTTACAATTCAGGGGCTAAGCAAGACATAAAATTGAAATAACAAATATATTCCAAAAATTATAATGATGCTTTTCCAACCTAAAGTCTTTAAATTCAGGGGAGAGTGACCAGCAAAGCTCCATTTTCTACAATGGACTGAGCCTGAGGTAATGTTACTGAACTACCACCAGAGACTTGACTTAGTTACAATCATGGACATTCTGCTTTTGAGGGATGTTACTCACAGCAAGGTGCTACAGAAGAACTGTTGTGGAATCCTTCTTCCTGATGACCCTTAAAAGCCATACAAATACCCTGGTGAGAGAGTCATGGCAGCAGGCAAGAGGGTACAAGCTACCTTCCCAAAGACTTTCTTTTCTCATCTCAGAAAGTATCTATGATGAAGATTTAATGCATTCATCAGAATGGCTTTACCAAAATGAATTTAATTGAGAGATAATTAAGTCTTGTGTCTCTGGCTGACAAATGCTAGTGTCTGACAGTCAAAATGAGATTTCTAAAGAGAAAGATGAAATTGTATTGGATAGCATGTTATTTCAGGGTTCTCATCTAAACTCGTTGAAAGGAGTGGATTAACTTTGGAAATGTACCTAGGAGAAAGTTGTTCAGAATAGCTTGATTCTGCGTAGATAGCAACCATGGTTGAGAGGATTGGAGTGGTGAGAGGCACAGTGACAGACCAGCAAGTGTTAAGGGCAAGGAAGGAGCTGAGAGGAGGCTGGTCCAGCCCTCGTTTAACAGATGAGGATGCCTCTCCCAGCAGTGTGCAGCAAGATGGCGAGGGGAGCACAATTGTATAACGGTGGCTAGAGTAGCAGCCTAGGTTTTGTAAAGTCAGAGCAATGTTCCAGTGCCACTGTGAGGTTCCTAGAAGGGAAAAATGCATTACTGCAGAGCATCAAGTATTCACCAAGGGTGGTGCTCAGAGAAATTTGACAAGTCTAAGGTCTTACTGGGTGAGCTTGCACTGTGTCCCCAGTGCCAGCCAGCAGGGTCAAGCTGTCACTCCATGCCTCTTTCTCGGCCAGGTCCACTGCAACAACATGTTTGCTAAGGGTGTGAAGATTTTTAAGGAGGTCCAGTGCTACTTCCGCTCTGAAGCCAATGAATGGGAACCTAACGCCGTCTCCTTCCCGCTGGTGCTGGATGACGTCAACCCCAGTGCTCGCTTCGTCACTGTGCCCCTCCACCACCGCATGGCCAGTGCCATCAAGTGCCAATACCATTTTGCTGACACCTGGATGATGTTCAGTGAGATCACCTTCCAATCAGGTTGGGAGCTTGGATGGCCCTTAGGGAAGTGGGAGCAGGGTGGTGAAGGAGGAAGGCAGTGTCCAGAGCTTCTCATTGGTGGGTCTCTGAGAAGAAAAAAGTTATCCAAGTGGCGTCTCATGGGTAGATAGAATCTTTTTCGCCACTAATTTGGTTGTGGAAGGGCAGAGACGAGACTGTGGAAGTGGACAGAATGTTTACTTGGCTCTCACTCATATTTGTCTAAAAAAAAAAAAAGAAAGAAAATGAGTACAATGTGTTAAAACTTTAATGTAAATCAAAGCAGTTAAGGGAAAGCAAACCTAAGCACTATTAAAGTCTTTAAATGAAGATGTCTAAATATACACTAAAGAGAACAATCAGCCTCCATCCATCACTTAGCTTTACTAATCGTTGATTTTTTGGTCATCCTTGTTTCATTTATTCCTCCCTTCTTGCTATAGAGCTTTGAAGCAAATCTGAGATGTTATTTGAATTTCAATAATAAAATTTTAGAATACACCTGAGAAGATAACATTATCTTCATAACAATGTATTGTAACAACATTTATTAATAACTAATTCCTTAATGTAATAGCCAACCCACACTCATGTATCCTTGATTGTCTAATGTCTTAACAACAGTGGGCTTGAATGAATTAGGATCCTACTAATAAGCCCCTCCTGGTGTATTTCCTTTATTACATTGCTAGGTTGTATCTCTTTTAATCTAAAGAATAAATTAAAAAACAATTCCATTCTGGATTAACTGATTGCTTTCCATGGTGTCATTTTACTGTAACTTACATCCTCTGTCGTCTTGTTGACTGGAGGTTATATTTACAGGTGAATTTGATTCAAATTCAATATTTGTTTTTGCTAAGGATTTTTCATAGATAGTGTTGTGTACTTTATGTTGAATCTCATCATGGAGATGTTATGTTAGACTCCCTCACTTTTAGTGATGCTAAGATTGATCTTGGGCTCAGGTGGTTTTTCTTTCACATAAAAGTTCCCCACAATCTTTCTCCTTAGACATCACCCTCCATTGATGACCACTGCTTAAATTATTTCATTAGGAGTTGTTGACTGGTGATTTTCTAATTCTTTTGTTCCTTTTGCATTTATTAGCTGAATTTATTCTGAATATGAGAACTATTCCCCATATACTTGTTAACCCTGAAATATAGTTTGCATTGCAAGGGCAGGATACGTGATTAATTTTTTTCATCAATTTTCAGAGTAATGAGTTAATGCAACCTTTAGCAACTTTCAGTGGTGTTGAATAGATTTTGTTTTGATTTTCATCCTTGTTATGTTTCTTAGTATTATTATGCATTCATTGGTTTTTATAAATTTGGTGTGTGTTGCAAATAATATTCTTTTTAATACTTGGATTGCCTGCATTTGACCAGAGCACATGCCTTTAAGCTGGCTCTGTCTACTTTGAATTGGATCCTATAAGTTTTTGATAGCTGTTTTACTATTTAAAAGAACAAGATGTCCCAAGCTTATTTTGAGCGTTCATTGCCCCAGATGTAGAATCACATTTCCTCAATTGATCTTGGTTCCTTTTATTGGGGAATGGTATTTAGAGACCACAAAGTTGCCAATATGGACTGCATCAAATCATGAAAAGTTAAAAGCCATTTAGGACACGTCTGTATCATCACAGTTCAGATGAGGATTTAAAACCTAGATAACGATTTTTTTTTTCATAAGATGTTCAAAGTGGTGACCAACAATAAGGTCAGAAGGAGAGAGGTCACTAGAGAGTGGATTTGTAATGGACAAAGGAGCGAGACTTTATACTAGGCCTGGAAGAAGAATATAGGTAAAAAAATGACATCAGAGAAGAGGGAAGGCTAAAAATAAACCAGAAGATCCCATACTTCCTAATTTGATTTTTAAAAGAAAAAAATTTTAAGATGTTTTGCTGATTAAGATGTATTGATAAGGAAATACAGTACATGTTTAGAAAAAGAGGTTTGGTGCCTCAATACCTTCTGTTTTAAAAATTTAAGCTAAGAGTAAGTGGATTCATTATTTTATAAAGTATTTATTGAGGGAAGAAATTTAAATGTTCAAAATCAGTGTTACTTAACGTTCTAAGTGTTAATTAGGAGACAGTAGGTTTCCACCATCCTCAGAGTTTCTGCAGGAGACTTGAAATGTTTGCTTCAGGAATTAATATAAAGCATATTTTGCTAACTTAATGACCAAAGAATTTTAGAACATCATGAATGATCAGTTTTAAGTCATCTCAAACTTGTATTTCTGAAAGGAAAATGGAACAAGTGTCAGTGCAATTGTTTCAGATTAAATGATCTAAACAGTGGTGTTTGTGGCATAGAATCACAGAAAGTGTATTCATATCTTTTTTATATTTTCTTGATAAGAATACAATTTTGAAAAAAATGTTCTCAGTAAGTGATTAAATACGTCCCGTGTAAACTCAAATCAGACCAACATGTTACTTATGTCTGCTGTGTATATTCTCATTAACATTAAAGAAGACACTTTTAGAAGTCTGCCAAAAAGACTTAAAATAGTTGTAGCTATGTAACTATAGTTACATAGTTTTTGACTGCTGAAATATCTTGAACTTTAATGTCATGATAATATTAGTTTTCACTGCAGCCTGAGAATCCAATTCAGAAAAGTACAGGTGGGTGCCAGATACTTTATTTATATCATAATGCTAATAAGAAGAAAAATTAGGTTTTGGGGAGAGAATCTCTTTTGAATGGGAAGTGAGTATTTTAATTCTTCCCCTCTTTATTAGACAAATCAGAGGGAAAAATAAGTTACCAACATCAATCTGTCAAATACATTTTGGGGATCTACTCTTGGAAGCTTCAGGATCACAGTAAAGGATAATTTAACTCAGTAGTTCCCAACATTTTTGGCACCAGGGACCAGTTTCGTGGAAGACAGTTTTTCCACAGACAAGGTGGAGAGGGGTGGTAGTTTCAGGATAGTTCGAGCACATACATTTATTGTGTGCTTTGTTTCTACTGTTATTACATCAACTCCACCTCAGATCATCCAGTGTTAGACCCTGGAGGTTGGGGACCCCTGCTCTAATTTATCTATAAGGACGAAGGCTTAATTTATAAATTAAAAGTCTAGGACAATGAAACATAATGAAAACTCTTTAGTAAACAAAGGAGTTCAATTAATTTAATTTCCTTGAAGGAAAGATCATCTTTAGCGCCATGTCTGTTCCATGTCTCTAACTCATTATATTCTCTCTGTATTTTACTGGACTTGGGTCTCACTTCCTGTGCATGCTTTATGATAATGTGTGGTCACAGCCCTCTGATCATTCTTTCTTAAAGGTTTTAATATCATGATACTTACAAAAGAAAAGTTGCCCTTGCTGTTGAGATGAATGGTAATATTATTTATTTATTAATAATATATGATTTCATTTCTAATCCAGTAAATTGATTTCACAAAGTACTAGCTTAGAGCCTACCTTCAGAAAAACCACTACCTAGCTGTCTTCTTCCCTTGAGCTCTGACTCACCCTTGTTTTATAACAGATGCTGCAATGTACAACAACTCTGGAGCCCTGCCCACCTCGCCTGTGGCCCCCACAACCTATGGTATGTGTTATGGAATTCTTCGCTATAAAAATTAAGTTGAGGAGACCTTCCAGAGGATGAAGAAGAGTGGAGATGTGCAAAGGCCTTACTGTGTAGGAGGCTTGATACAAGGTGTCCTTGGAAGAGTAGCTCTGGAAAGATAGGACAGTCCACATCCAAAGTTAATGGCCCAAACTCACTCCCTTCCCTGCTGGTCCATGTGCTTCTTCAGCTGAGGCTGAGTCTTGAGTTGTCCCAACAGCTTCTTGGAAGTTTGGGACACGGGGAGCAAAAACAGGGAGGGGGATGTGTCTAGGTGAGACCCACTGTAGGGATCTCAAGGAAAGAATGGAAGTCTATGGAACGAAAAGCTAGTCTCTCCAATTGCAGGGAAATATGGACAAATGTATCCATTGCTTCAGACAGCCACTGGCTGTATAAGTCAGCAATCTGGGAAATACATAATCATAGTGTAAAGTCCAAAGAGGACTCTCAGCTACCCCGGCATGTCTCAAAGAAATCACAGTGAAACTGGTTCTTCACCTGGTTTACATGAGGTGAGATTAGAGGCCAGCAGACCCAAGCCATGGTATGAAGGAGCAAACTTTTAGGAAGAATGGAAAGCCTCTCCATTATCCAGTCTAATACATGAAGAAGAGGAGGCTACTGTCCCATGGATGTGGACTGTAGGATATAGGAGCAAAGTAATACAAGAGTAGCAATACCAAGTGTTAAGGTGACATATTGTGGAATGATCCTGAAGGAGCAAGTTCTGCCTTCTTGTCTCTGGTCCAAGCCTTTTCTTGCCTTGTGAGATAATAATACTCTTCATCTTTCCTTTCCTGGTTACAGATCCAATGCTTAAAGTTGATGACAGCAATACTCGAATCCTGATTGGCTGCTTGGTAGCCATCATCTTCATTCTCTTAGCCATCATTGTCATCATCCTTTGGAGGCAGTTCTGGCAGAAAATGCTGGAGAAGGTGAGGAAGTGCAGAACAATCATGACATAGGAAACTACTCCGTACTTTCCTGTGCTGCTCTTACCCTGGGAGTAAGAGGCAAATCACAAAACGATGTAAATGGTTAGAAAGATAATCAAGAGGCATAGGAATAGAAAAGCTAGACTGAAAGGGTCAGAAAAGAATAAGCTAAGTCCAGTTTCTCATTTTTAGGATGGAGATTTTGAAACCTCCCTAGAGAACTCAAAAACTTCTTTTTCCTTCCCAACGCATTTAGGCATCTCAACTTAGGCATCTTCCTGGAAGATTCTGATTCACTGGGTTTTGGGTGGAGTGTCAGCATCTGTATTTTTAAAAATTATAAAGTAATTATTCTACAATTAAAATAAATTAATTTAAAAAGTTAACAAGCAATTCTGATGCATAACTAATACCTAGCTAAAATTTCTGATAATGCTGTTTCTTTTCTTTTTATTGCTTGCTTGTTTTTTGGTGTGTGTGTGTAGAAAAATATCCAACATCATTAATATCCAAGCCAAGTTTCTTGCAATTCTATTCCAACTTCTTTTTGTACTTGAATGTTATGGCTATACATCCTCTGAATGCCTCCTCAGAGTCATTTTGTCTAGGCCAAGTGATCTGTATAATTTCTACTACATTTGTCTAACACTTGACAGTCTACAGAGACTTTTTCCATGATTTTACTTGAACCTCATTGAATAATGGTGAGTTGGGCATAGTAGTTATATTTAACTGTTTTTCTGGTTAAAAAATATGAAGTTCTCAGTGCCATTAATATCCTGTTTTTTATGCTGGTTCCAATTGAAATTTGTTGTTCCAGTCTTGACATTTGTTGACTTCTTTTCTTCTAAACTATATACATTCCTCCACGGGTAGCCTGGGGCTTCCCAATGGCGCTAGTGGTAAAGACTCTGCCTGCCGATGCAGGAGACATAAGCAGATGTGGGCTCCATCCCTGGGTCAGGGAGATACCCTGAAAAAGGAAATGGCAACCCACTCCAGTATTCTTGCCTGGAGAATCCCATGGACAGAGGAGCCTGGCTGGTTACAGTCCATAGGGTTACAGAGTTGGACATGACTGAAGCGACTTAGCACACATGCATGGATAGATTATCTATGACTTCTTTTGTTTTTTTTTTTTTAGACCAGATAGCAACTCTGGGCACTGTTGTGAAGTGTGTGATATTCTTGGAGTTTGCTGATGATAAAGTGTTTCCACCTTTGGCCATGGGCATTGTCCCTGGTCAATGAGCTCAAATGGATGTGGACTGTGACAGGTCACAGGTGCTCTGGGTTGTGAGACTTTGAAGTGCCCATTGAGGGCTGGGACTGGGAGGGAGGGTAATAATGCCTGATTGTGTTCATAGCTTCTGTGTTTGGAGATGGGCTCTCAGAGGAGACTAGTGCCTCTGTGGAGTACATACCAGAAGGGGTGAATGGACTGGAACCTTCTGGGTGGAACAAGGGGAAGGGGCTAATATCAGAGAAGTGAAGGGAATGACCCAGACAAGCAGCCTGCAATTCCTTCTGAGCTGTTACACACTTAGGCCCTGAAAGACTGAAGTTTACTTTAGGGTTTTTAGGCAGGAATATTTCACAGAAGAGAGGATCTCTTTGCTTCCCACAGGGACTTCTATCATGAGTCTGAACATACTTTGAGTAAATTAAAGCTTTCAATCCATAAATAGTGACTGAAGGCTGAAAGGTAGAATCCACAGAGAGCTCACGCACTGGCATGAGGCAACACCAAAACCTTTCTTCTTTTGGAATGCTGAAACACACTGAGTATCTAGATTCCAGGGAGAAGGCTAGCAAAGAGTGGTGGTGGAAGAAGCTGGTGGTCTGAAGATTCATTGGAAAGCTTGATGCTGTGCTCTTATTGAACAGTCTGTTATGACTGCATTTTTTTAGTTTAGGGGGAGAGTCTGTGTTCTCTATTCTGTGAGCTATTTTTCTCTGCACCAGAATTTACCACTCTTCTCTGAGTCTTTCTTCTGAAACCTACTGGAATATATTCAGGGTCTGGGAGAGGAATTTGGGGCTGGAGACTCTCTAGGTAAAAGGGAGACTAAACATTTTGCCCTTGAATATTTAACTTGGTCCTTCAAGAAATTCTTTCTATCCCTGTACATCCTGAGTGAGAAAACTTAAAAACACTCTGGAATAACACAGGATTTCTCCTTGAGGAAAGGATTTTTTTGTAGAAGACCCTTAAGCATATATTTATATTCCCAATACATTACTCAAGGTAGCTTTATGCTACAGCGTTATTTGCAGGATACTTATAAAGGTGTCTTCAATTCTCTCTTAGAGAGAGTCAACCCATATTTATTGAGTACCTACATGTGCTGGGCTCCACACTCATTTTTGAGGACCTATCAGCCTAGCTTATGGAGCAGACATCTCAATTTCTCCATTGTGCACCCAAGGTGTGTTTGCTGGAGTAGAACATTTCACGTGTTTAAATCTAAAGAGTCACATATATTTAGATTATGAGAGTTCATTTTGAAGGAGCAGGCAGGCCATATTAGATGGAATGCAAGAACAATTAGCTGTTTAATTCTTCTTATTCCTGTGTTAGGTATAATTTGGGCTTCCCTGGTGGTTCAAATGGTAAAGAATCTGCCTTCAATGCAGGAGACCTGGGTTTAATCCCTAGGTTGAGAAGATGCCCTGGATAAGGGAATGGGAACCCACTCCAGTATTCTTGCCTGGAGAATTCCATGGACAGAGGAGCCTGGTGGGCTACAGTTCAGGGAGTCACAGAGAGTGGGACATGACTGAGCTACTAACACACACACACACACACACACACACACACACACAGGTATAATTCACCTCAGTATCCCTGGACATGTAGGGCTTTCCTTTCCTATTTTGTAGTCATTTTATTTTTGGTTAGTAGAAAGGCAGGATAAAGAGAGTATTACTCCAACATACAATGCCAGAGTGATCAGGTGAAGTGCAGATTCATCATATTACAACACATTTGTTGTGTTCATGAGCATTTTAATTTATATCTACATGAAATCAAGTGGTTGAATGGTGTCAGGAAAACTCATTATTTAATAGAACTTGTCATCACCGACTCGATGGACGTGAGTTTGAGTGAACTCCGGGAGGTGGTGATGGACAGGGAGGCCCAGCGTGCTGCAATTCATGGGGTCACAGAGTCCTACATGACTGAGCGACTGAACTGACTGGCTGAAAATGCTAAGATTAACATTCTTTGATTGGTTATTGATAGGTTCCTACAGTGTCATGTGAATGATGCTTATAAGTACTTCAATGGGAGTTAATGAATGTTGGCAGTGTAGATATTTGGAAGTCAAATTCTTCCTTGATGAAATGAAAGATTTTTCTAGATTTCTACAGTGTAGGTATTTGTGGAACCAGGCTGTATCCCTGTCACTTGCATTGCTTCTGGAGTTTGAGTATTAAAGAATTATTTTCATCTGAGTGGAAGAGCTGGATTTAAGAAGAGGAGGGAGTGATGATTTCTTTTGTGCCAACATGCCTTTCTCCCCTTCTCCTTTAGGCTTCCCGGAGGATGCTGGATGATGAAATGACAGTCAGCCTTTCCCTGCCCAGCGAATCCAGCATGTTCAACAATAACCGCTCCTCATCACCAAGTGAGCAGGAGTCCAACTCCACTTATGATCGCATCTTTCCACTCCGCCCTGACTACCAGGAGCCATCCAGGCTGATACGAAAACTTCCAGAATTTGCTCCAGGGGAGGAAGAGTCAGGTGAGGATGAGGTGATGGGCAGAGAATTGAGGGACAAAGTTTATGAAGGTGTGACACAATTACTCCTGCTCAACCAAGTCTAGTTTAGCCTAGAGAAGTCCACCTTCTCCTGGGAAGTCCACACTGTTTTTCTACACTTGGTCTGCTGCTACTCCTATGCAAATTTGAGCATCTCTCCTCTGCTACTAATAATAGCAGATGTTTGGAAGGCCCCACATGTTAGAAGAAGCAAATAGATAAAATGTGTTACTCAAGTGTTAACACCGGAAGAACTTAAACAGCCCAACTAGTCCAACCTCCTCTTTTTTCATAAGAGGAAAGTAAGAAGACTCAGATAAGGTACTTACTCAATATCAAACACCAATAGGGGTAAATTCAGGACTAGAATCAAACTTGAAGAAAAAACAATGAAGCTAAAGACATCCTAGAATCCCCAGTTTTTAGTCACCTAGATAATTGTGCTGGGCGTCCCTGGTGGTACAGACAGTAAAGAATCCGCCTGCAATGTGAGAGACCTGGGTTTGATCCCTAGGTAGGGAAGATCCCCTGGAGAAGGACATGGCAACCCACTCCAGTATTCTTGCCTGGAGAATCCCCATGGACAGAGAAGCCTGGCGGGCTACAGTCCATGGGGTTGCAAAGAGTTGGACATGACGGACAGACTAAGCACAGATAATCGTGTTATTTAATTTTTGTTCATTTTTCTTTAGTGAATGATTTATTAGACTCATATATGATTTTATTACAAAAGTAAATATCTCTTGCCTTCTCTCAGTAAAAGCATTGCTTTGGTAAATGGTGCCAATTGATTCCCATCCCAGTGTTTTTTAAAAAGGGCTGCAGAGTGACATCAGAAGGAATGCTAGGGTCATTGCTGAGACTAAGAGCAAGTTTTCTTTCCATAATATCAGCAACCAAAGGTGACCCACATCAATAGGAGAGGACTGATGGTGTTCAGGAGAGAGGTCACTGGAAAAGTAGCAGGACTGACCACGAGGGCAGAGGCTTTTCAAGGGAGTCTTTCCAAAGGAAGAAAGGACACTAATGTGTATTTACCACTCAGTTTAGTTCAGTTCAGTTCAGTAGCTCACTCGTGTCTGACTCTTTGCGACCCCATGGACTGCAGCATGCCAGGCTTCCCTGTCCATCACCAACTCCCAAAGCTTGCACAAACTCATGTCTATCAAGTTGGTGATGCCATCCAACCATCTCATCCTCTGTCATCCTCTTCTCCTCCTGCCTTCCGTCTTTCCCAGCATCATGGTCTTTTCCAATGAGTCAGTTCTTCACATCAGGTGGCCAAAGTATTGGAGTTTCAGCTACAGCATCAGTCCTTCCAATGAATATTCAGGACTGATTTCCTTTAGGATGGACTGGTTGGATCTCCTTGCAGTCCAAGGGACTCTCAAGAGTCTTCTCCAACCTCACAGTTCAAAAGCATCAATTCTTTGGTGTTCAGCTTTCTTTATAGAAAGATTTCTTTATATTTACCACTCAGTGGATAGCAAACTTTGATGGAGCATATTGAACTACGGGACTTTCACAGAGATAACAAGAAAAGAGATATAATTCTTTTTTTAGGCCGAGCCTAAGTAGCTTACCTACTTCCTGAAGGCTAAAATATTTCTCCTCGTATTTTAATGTGTTTTAAAGTTAGGCTGTCTTAAGCTAGATCATATAAATTTAATCAAAGTTTTAAATCCCCAAAATAGGTTGTTTACATCAGTGATCATATCTTAAAATTAAGAAAATATGCTGTTAAATCCTAAAACTTTAATACTCCTGCCCTAACTAGTGTAGCCAGCCTTCCTAGAGCTTCACTGCAATTCCATAAGTTTAGTCAAGGAGATTGTTAATGATCATGTAGCATGAGGAGAAGGGTACGAGATAAAATGGTGACCTGTATTCTGGAGGCCATAAGGAAGTCTCTAGAGGAACCTTTGTCCAAGTAATAATGTCATAGCCTAGGTTAGACTGGGGGCTTTATTTTTGTTTTTTACTGTATTGTAATTGGAAGATAATTACTTTACAATATTGTGATGGTTTTTGCCATACATTAACATGAATTGGCTACATGTTTTAGCCTTCCTGTCAGATTTTCTTTCTTAAAGAGATCTCCAAAAATGCTCCATGGGATGAAGCTCATTGTCCTTGTCTTCCCAGGCTGCAGTGGCATTGTGAAGCCAGTCCAGCCCAGTGGGCCCGAGGGTGTGCCCCACTACGCAGAGGCTGACATTGTGAACCTCCAGGGGGTGACTGGAGGCAACACCTACTCTGTGCCTGCCGTTACCATGGACCTGCTCTCCGGAAAAGACGTGGCTGTGGAAGAGTTCCCCAGAAAGCTCTTAACATTCAAGGAGAAGCTGGGTGAAGGCCAGTTTGGGGAGGTGAGCTGATTCTTGGAGTGGAGTCTCCAGTCCTTGGCAGTTCAGAGGAAGTAGTTGAATAAAAATGATGTGTAGGGCAAAGTGGCCCATCCGGAGTGGACTCACATGGGACGTGTCCTCCGGCCGTCTCTCCTCATGTTGTCCTCTATAGCGGTCCCCAACAGTTTGGGCACCAGGTGTCATGGAAGACAGTTTTCCACGGACTGGGGGAGGGGGTGGCGTTGGAATCTCCAAATCCCAAGTGTATTACATTTATTGTGTACTTTGTTTCTATTACTATTATATCAGCTCCACCTTTAGATCATATACACATTCCTGGAGGTGGGGACCCCTACTCTAGAAGACTAGTATTGGGTCAGTCTCATCTTTGTCAAATAGCTGTGGAATTCCTGGGAATTCTGATTTCTATACAAGAGTTTTTAAAGCAGGAAAGTCACTAGACTTAGAGATCCTAAAATCATCCAATATTTTCTAAATATTTTACAGTAGGTTACAGAGGGTGGGGACCATAAGATGTGATCATCTTTTATAAACTGTCCAAGAACATCCTGCTATTGGATAGCCACTTTGTTTTTTTTCCATTTTAATGGGAGTTACATGTAAAATGGTCAAAAACAACCTCGCCCCTGCTTTTAGTCCCAGAATCAGCCACTAGGGAATAAATCACTAACCAAGATAAGGAGAACACTCTTCTCAATTGCCCTCAGAGTGATGCATGTAATATTTGACTTTTCATTCTTACAACAGTCACATGAGCCTTCCGAGAATTCAAAGCAATGATTTAAGTGGCAACAGAAGTTCTTCAACACCACCATCTAAACTCCAAATGTAACTTGGTTTCCTAAGCGTATAGTACTGGTCTCCAGCAGGGGCGGCATGCTTTAACCTTGTGAAGGTTTGGTGGTGGTGGAGGAAGAAGGGCCCATGGCATTCGTTTATGGTGTTATGTCCACTCATTCTGTCTCCTGAGTTGAAAATGCAGGCTTGTTATACTGTTATTGACACGTAGGTGTTCCCGATAATGCTAATTCCATCCTAAGGGATTACCTTAGAGAATAAAATACCTTATGTTTTGTGCAATCTTATAGCCATACTCCCTTGAATCAAAGTTGAAGCATTTATACAAGATGACATTTTATAGTATAATAAAATAATACTGTATTTTATAGCTGTACTAAAATAGTTATAGATTCATTCACATATTTAATATTCCAACCAATGTATATTTTTTATAAAGCAGTAACATATCACATTATCTTACCATTAAAAAAAATCAATTATTTGAGTCAAAGATATGCTACACATAGCTTCTTATTGGCCTTTTGATTATTTTGCCTGAGTTGTAAGAGTTAGTTTATCTCCAGGAAATGCCCAGCAAGAGTACTGAGACATCTTCAGGAGAAATGATGATGCTGAGACTAGATGACTTTTGTCTAGGTTCATCTCTGTGAAGTGGAGGGAATGGAAAAGTTCAAAGACAAAGATTTTGCCCTAGATGTCAGTGCCAACCAGCCTGTCCTGGTGGCTGTGAAAATGCTCCGAGCAGATGCCAACAAGAATGCCAGGTCTGTGGTCTACATTTTGAATTTTCCTTTATTTGTTTCATCTTCAGGATCAGGGATACTCTTGGAAACTTCTGAGCAATTTTCTTTTGAGATGGGAAGGTCTATGAGCTGCCTCATATATCCATTGTTGTGTTTTATATTTCTGATGGGTCAGTAATTCTCATCTTCATTCTCATCTCCTTCTAAAACAAATGTACATTTTCTGTTAGATCTACATATTTACTTCCTAACCTCCTTTGCACAGCACTGTGCTTCCCAACCTACACAGCAGTCTGACATTCCTGAATGTCATTACCTACCCTTGCAAACTTTTCACAGTCACACACATCTTTCTTGCTAAGCTCCTGCCATTCTCCTTTTTTCACACTGAATCTCTATTTACTTTCTCATCCCTTTTTTTCTCTTTTATGCTCCTCTTCGTCTATATCCAGCAACCCCCCAAATGAGAAGCTACCTCTACTTGGAAAAGTACACATGGACCTCAAAGCAAAAGGATCCACAGTCCTTTAGCAGTTTTCCAAACTGGCTAATAATCTCTTGGATCCTTTACTACATAAATTGCAGTTTCCAGCCACACTCCGTTGTTTGACAGCCTTTCCATTACAGTAATGGTGAGTTAATCCTCACCCAGACAGGCATGCTGGTTGAAAGCTGATTGAATGTGTCTCAGGAAAATCTGCACATCTGGGTAACATATGCATTTCTTCATTTGTGTTGGCTTGATTTGTCTCACTGATGTTCAAATTCAGAAAAAGTTTAGATTGCTATACCTCAAATTATCATAAATTTCAAGAATGGTGATAGGGTTTTATTAAAAGTCTTGCAATTGGCAGGATGTGGCATGAAGAAGAAAGAAAGTCAAGGGAACAGAACTGTGGTGGTTTTGGAATTTTAACTGTGAGAATTTCAATCTGAAGGATACTAATATGAATGAAAAGTGATATCCTCAGGTCCCATTGAAAGAAAGAATATTCCTGATATAAATATTAGCCCATGATTAGAGAAGGTGGCAAGAAGAAAGGAAAAAAAAAAAAAAAACTATGGGATGTGACAAAGCTTTTACCCGTTAAAAACATTTTTTTTAAACAATGTTGTGTTGGTTTGTGCCATAGTTATACATGTATCCCCTCCTTCTTGAGCCTCCCTTCTCGCTCACTGTTTTTTGATGAGGTGTGGTGTTCCATCTTTGCCCACTCCAATTAAGCAACAACGGATGGCTTAGGTTGTGTGCCCTCCCAAACCATGGACTCCCTTGCTTTGAGATTGAAGGAGGAATGAAAGAGGAGAGGTGTTGAAACCATATTGATTTTAAGGATTTTATATTGACTGGTATGACTCCCAGTCCAGGATTGCTAGAAAACTCCTAGAAGACGTACAACATGTCTATTACAATAGTTTTGATAATGTGGGCTAGTGGTTTCACTCCCCCAAATATTGCTACTGGGAAGGTAGCCCGCTTTGTGATTCAAGGGTGGTCATCACCAACTACTCTAACAGCTATTAGTTTTGGCCAAGTGAGTACTTCTTTTGAAATGACTGCATTACCACCATGAACTTTAAACTGCTCAATTTTGAACAGGTTACTAAATGTGTGTTGTGATTGTCTGCTGGTACACTCTGCATTAAAAGAAGCCAGCATGGGACAATAAAAAATTATCAGATAAACCAGAGGATGGTTATTTATTTTCATAAAAAAGTGCCTTAGCTTTATTTATAGTGACTCCATGGCTTTTAAAAAAGGGAAAGAACCCAGTGCACTTAAGGTATAATTTTCAGTTGAAGGTTTTATTTTTAAGACTAGTTTTTAATAACCTACATTTGATTTAGCAAATATTAATCATATGAGTTTGAGTGAACTCCAGGAGTTGATAATGGACAGGGAGGCCTGGCATGCTGCGATTCATGGGGTCGCAAAGAGTCGGACACGACTGAGCGACTGAACTGAACTGAACTGAACTGAATCACTTTCTATGTGGCAGGGCTTTTGTTGGATACTAAGGGTGCAAATGTGAATGACATGGTCCATATGCCTCCAAAATTACAGTTGAATAAGGGTTTATCATATTCCAGGATGAGTAGAATGAGACAGTTTCCAGGAAGCAATTTCTCTGTTCTCACAAAGGTTATCCAAAGGAAAAGAAGACTAGTATAATGGGCAGGACTAGACTTTGCTGTGTCTTCTCCCACTTCTTGATTCTAACTCTGGCAACCTCTGGGTTTATCTACGTCTGTGTCCTTCAAAGGAATGATTTTCTCAAGGAGATAAAGATCATGTCCCGGCTCAAGGACCCAAACATCATCCGTCTCTTAGCTGTGTGCATCACTGAGGATCCTCTTTGCATGATCACTGAGTACATGGAAAATGGAGATCTCAATCAGTTTCTTTCCCGCCACGAGCCACCCAATTCTTCCTCTGCCAGTGTACCCACTGTCAGGTAAATAAGCTGAGTCTTCCATCTCTTTCCTGGGCTCATGAGACAAAGATGGGGAGCAGGGAGCTTTAAAGTTCATCATTGTTCTTGGATGGTAGGGGATGTTGTTGTTCAGTTGCTAAGTTGTGTCTGACTCTTTGCGACCCCATAGACTGCAGCACACCAGGCTTCCCTATTCTTCACTATCTCCCAGAGCTTACTCAAACTTATGTCCATTGAGTCAGTGATGCCATCCAGCCATCTCATCCTCTGTCATTCCCTTCTCCTCCTTCCCTCAATCTTTCCCAGCATCAGGGTCTTTCCCAATGAGTCAGGGGATGTTAGTGTGCAGGGAATAACAGAGCAGCTGTGCTTTGGGGGAAAGTAAAGAGATAAATGAGGAATAGAGAAGGGATGCTGAGTTGGAACCCCAGTTTTTTGGTACCAACTGTAGAGTATGTACCTTTCACAGCTTCTTGTTTCCAGAGGCTACTTTCTCTCTTCCTTTGTATTTCCTCAGTTATGCTAACCTGAAGTTTATGGCTACCCAGATTGCATCTGGTATGAAGTACCTTTCCTCACTTAATTTTGTTCATCGAGATCTGGCCACACGAAACTGCTTAGTGGGTAAGAACTATACCATCAAGATAGCTGATTTTGGAATGAGCAGAAACCTATACAGTGGTGACTACTACCGAATCCAGGGCCGGGCAGTGCTCCCGATCCGCTGGATGTCCTGGGAGAGCATCTTGCTGGTGAGTTTCCTGTTTTTGAGCTCTGCCCTAGCAACCAGCACATAGGCAGGTGCACAGGGCATGTAGAGGTGCACCAGAGACAGCAGGAGACAGACCATGAATAGACTTTAATGTTTTCTCTGACCTGAGATGACTTACTTTGGTACTAATCATTATTTTTTAACACTTGCCTATTTCTGCTGATAAAATGTAAAATGCTTACTATAGAAAATTTGGAAAGAAAGGTTAAAAATATACCTGGAATGATAAGAAATTTAGTATGATTTTTTTTTAATCTCTACCCTTCCCATATTATTGATCTTAATTTGGGGTATTAAAGTTTTGTCATTTAAAGAACTGTTATCCACACAAAATATTTTTTGTATTAATTTCATAACCATATTTCTAATTAATTATTTTGTTTCTATTTCAATGATTATCATCATTTACTTTTTAAGTTCCTCATTCTTTGCTTTTGTAATTTTTATTCAGCTTTTGGTATTCTGAATCACAAGTGAATAATTCTTTTTCTGAATGCTTCTCTTCTCTGACCATGCATATTTGAGGCAATTTATGCCACTTGGTTTTATGCCACTTAGCTGATTTATAGAATTATTAAACTTTAAACTTTTACTTCCTATGATGCTGAATACATGTAATTTTGTCGTTTGTCATTTAATATTCCAGAGAAAAGCCTGAAAGCAATCTAGTTTTGTTCATTTATTGTTAATCTGTTTGTTTCTTGTTCATATTCTTGTAGGATTTGTTAATTTTAAAATAAAAATTGTATAGTCATCCCTTTTCTCTCACCAAGATAACCACTATTAATATTAATATTCTACTATATTTCCTTTGAGGATTTTTTCTATACATGTATCTCTCTTAATATATGTATTATGTATACAAAATTATTTTACATATTGGGATGATACTATGCACATAAAATTCTCTCTCATTGGCAGTAAATATTCTTCAAAAACATGATTTTAATGGTTATATAATATTCCATTATAGATATATCCTGTAATTTAATGTCATAATAATTTGGTATTTTCCAATTTCCTTCAATTATAAATAATGCTGTAAGATATACCATTTTATATAAATCATTATAAAGATTTTTATCATCTACATAGGTGAATCACATATTTTACCCCTTTCTAATGTGATTACTAAGCTTTGCTCCCTTTAAATGTATTTCATGGTGTTATAAAACATAATTAGACCGAGATTCAGAGGGTTTTGGTCCAACTCTCAGTTTTTCTATTATTAATGGTCTTATAAACCAGGGGATTTTAGTACACCTATGTTGTCTCACTTTTCTGATGTAAAAAGTAGGAATAAATATTATCTACTTCAGCACTGTGGTTATTGAATAGAACATGTGCAAGTATTTAATGGATGTTGACTGCATCTGAATCTCACTGAGATCACTTGTCAGCCTGTCCTTCAAGACTGTGATGATCATTGAACAGGAACTACTTGAGGCATTCACACTGGATTCCTGTATCTCTAACACAGAGATATCTGGATCTCTTCCTGTTCTTATTTTGCCTTTCCCGCGGGCATCTACCTGCGGCTGCCCTAGATCCTGGACTTTGACCTTCTAACTCTCAGCGGGAGAGTCAGGTAGCTTATGGCCACATCCTCTTCAGTCCTTGGATCTCATCTGCAAGAGAAGCAGACCTCAGTAGAGATCCTGAGGGTGAGAGACGGGTGGAGGCTGGCATTGAAACAACTTCCTATTGTCGTTTTCAGATTCCCAGTGCATATCTTGGCAGTTCCAGTATTCCTTGCCCTGCGTAGTGAAAAACTCCATTTTATGACAATCTGTCTGCTCTTGTCATACACAGATTATTCTGACTTTCTCCTCTTTTTCTTACTTAAACAGGGCAAATTCACCACAGCAAGTGATGTGTGGGCCTTCGGGGTGACTCTGTGGGAGACTTTCACCTTTTGCCAGGAACAGCCCTATTCCCAACTGTCAGATGAACAGGTCATTGAGAATACTGGAGAGTTCTTCCGAGACCAAGGGAGGCAGGTGAGAGCTTCTGGGGGTGGAGATATGGCCTTGGGTGCTCCCGAAGGTGAGAGAAAGAAAAGTTCTGATCTAACAGGATAGGCCTGAGCTGAAAGACGGGCTACCTGGATGATAGTCATATTTCACTAATTATCCAGGTGATGTGAAAGACCAAGGTCCTCCCTAGGCATCCATACACTCTACTTTATCCATGGATCAACCCACTGGTCACTGGGGAGCATGAGGGGGTCCCATCAGGCTTCTGCATAACTCAAAAATGGTGGTGGTGGTAGTGGTGGTTTAGTCACTAAGTTGTGTTCTACTCTGTGCGACCCCATGGACTGTAGCCTGTCAGGCTCCTCTGTCCATGGGATTCTCCAGGCAAGAATACTGGCTGGGGACCATTTACTTCTCCAGGGGACCTTCTTGACCCAGGGATTGAACCTGGGTCTCCTGCATTGCAGGTTGATTCTTTACCAACTGCTTCCCCTCCCCACACTTTATGTCCACCTGCCGGGGTCCAGCCCCAGCTGATCCAGGGAGTTCGAAGCGGGGACGGCGTCGGCGAGGATCAGGATACAATAGCTTTGATTAGATATTAATTAAAGATATAAAGAGTAATAGAATAAGGATAGCTCAGTAGGAAAATTCAGTGGAGAAAAGAGGCTGAGTAGCTTGGTTTACGCGGGAGACCAATAAAACTTCAAGACAAGAAGTTTGCACCACTTACGTAGGCCGCAGGCGTCCTTCCGTTCTCCCGAAGGAGAGACACTGAGGCCTCCCCAGTCGGATCTTAGAAGCCCAGGCATAATTAGTAAGCATGGCGGGTTCCACACTCCAGATGGAGACTCAGCCAGAGTGAGAGAGAGAGAGAGAGACATGGGGAGACCTGTATTTCGAGAAACTGATCTCAATTCTTTATTTTCCATGGTCTACTTTTATACACTGAGATGTTATGCAAAAGTCACACGGGGTCAGCAGTCCTGACTTTTATCAAAGTCAGGTGCTTCATACAAATGTATACAGAGGTCTTAGGGGTGTTACATCATCTTCTGGCCAGGGGGGCCTGCTGGCAATTTATGACCCTCTCCTTGTGACAGTGGTCAGTCAACCAGAACACTTTTTTCTCCAAGGGTGATTATTCTTAAAACAGACGCCACCCAAATAAAGTTACATTTCTATAGGGTGAGGGTGTAGTGGGTTTTAGTTAAGGAAAGAATTTACTTAGCCTAAGGTCTAACGTGATTAATATCAAAGGTTAATACTTATTTCTTCTATATATTCATTAATGTGTGTAAGGGCAGGGGATGTGAAGACTTAGCAACAAACATTGGCTTAACAAATGAAAAACCCTTCACCAATACAATTTCTAATCAGCCTATTATACTTATACTAATAGTTTTCTAACTTTTCTAAGGAACCTGTTTTTAGAAGGTTTAAAGCATTTCGTGCCTCTCACGGTTGGGAGGCTGTGAGCAATCACATGTGGCCAGACAAGCCTGTCAGGCAGGCTAGAGAACCTTCAGAGGAGTTTGTAGGTTGAAATACTCCTGTCACGCCCAGGAATTATTATTAACTGGAGCTCTAAGTTAACTCCTTCTCCGAAAGAGGTGGTGGGAGACAGCCCCCCGTAAAGTCAGAGGTGTAGGTGAGAGCACAAAGTAGTAAAGTAGGCAGGCTCTGGTTATGGGGGTAGATGCTCGAGGATTTCCAGGGGGACTCCTGAGGCTCGATCCCGCCTTTGAGTATGTCGAGCCTCCTTCCTCATGACCTTTGCCACAGGTGGAGTACCTCACTCTGGCCCCCAACATCCACTGTCTGCTTTTTATTATATGTATTTTTGATATTAGGTAGCTTTTTACTTGGAGAAGGCAATGGCACCCTACTCCAGTACTCTTGCCTGGAAAATCCCATGGACGGAGGAACCTGGTAGGCTGCAGTCCATGGGGTTGCTAAGAGTCGGACACGACTGAGCGACTTCACTTTCACGCATGGGAGAAGGAAATGGAAACCCACTCCAGTGTTCTTGCCTGGAGAATCCCAGGGACGGAGGAGCCTGATGGGCTGCTGTCTGTGGGGTCGCACAGAGTCGGACACGACTGAAGCAATTTAGCAGCAGCAGCAGCTTTTTACTTAGCACTAAAAAGTTGCATATTAATTAATCAAATGTTATGCTATTCATTTCCAAAGAAAATGTTGTTTTATCATTTAATGGAAATTTTAAATACTAATAATCTCTGGGATTTAATTTTTCTTATTTATTTTGTAACTGCTTGTTAAAAGGGTCCATCATCTTCACTTTTACTAAATCATGCTAGAGAGTCAAATATATTTTGACCAACTACTAAATGGTTGAATAATAAAATTAAATATTTGAATGAAGCCAAGACCAAAGCCTAATATCACCATCATATGCTTAGTAAGCTTCTTACCTATAAGTTTAAAATATTGATAAAAGTTTATTTAATTCAACATATGAACAAACTAAGCATAATTCACTAAATTTGTATTTTATAACAGTTTACAATTTTTTTTCTATTTTATTTTATTTTTAACTTTACAATATTGTATTGGTTTTGCCATATATCAACATGAATTTTAATTACTTTAAATTTTATTGTTAAAATTTCAGTATTCAAATTTTGAAAGTTTGACATTAGAATGTAAGCACAATAGTTATGCATCACTATCAGCTGCTAGATGGATTTATGGACTCTACTCATGTGATCTAATTTGTATTCAAACAGCATTGTTAATGTCACCAACTTGTTGAACATAGCAGATAAAGTGCAGGAGAAAACTTTTCAGTAACACAAATTCTAGAAAGAATCTTATCCTTAGGGCTCATAGCTTAGACAAATCTTAAATCTTTCATAGTCAATTAAAAGTGCTTGGGAGTCTATAATAATAATTCCAGTAATTTTAAAATGTATTTGACATTTTTTGTTTTCAATTTGTTTTTACAAATTGTAAAGAATTCTCAGAAAGCACTTTTCTTGAAATCCCATGGTCAAAATGAAATTAAATAATTAAAAATTAAATACAGTTTTAAAAGCTTATGTTATTTGATGTTATGAAAAGTAAAATACTATCAACATAATGAGAATTATTATAAAATATAACTTTATTTGCCAGGTTTATACAGCTTTGAAAAGGGCAAATGATTTATTTATCATTTCATTTTATTGATATCTGTTGGCTCAAAACAGATATATTTTTTCTAAAATTATTTAGTGAACACCCTAGATAAGGCTTAACAGTTTTAAGTTTCACAAGTAGTATACGAGAGTGTCTGTTATCCTATATCCTTTATAATAATAGTAATATTTCTTTTAAATACTTACTATTTTGTAGCCATAGTCACTTCTAACACTGAGTTAAGGTTTGTCAGATCTTATTATATATTCAAATAGAAGCCAGAGGTATTTGTCTTTTTACTTTTTGATTAAGAATTGATGACAGAAAACTCCTTGGCATTGGTCTTAGCAGTGATTTTCTGGATTTGACAACCAAAGCAAAGGCAATAAAGCAAAAATAAACATGTGGGACTACATCAAACTAAAAATCTTCCTTATAACAAAGGACACCATCAAAATGAAAAGGCAAACTACCAAATTGGAGAAAAATTTGTAAATCATATATCTGATATGGGTTAATATCCAAAATGCATAAAGAACTCATGCAACTCAAGAGCAAAAATCCCCCAAACCAGACAATTTTAAATGAGCAGATCTGACTAAACATTTTCCCAAAGAAGACAAACAAACAGATGGCCCATGAAAAGGTGCTCAACATTGCTAGTTATTGGGTTTCCCAGGTGGCACTAGTGGTAAAGAACCCGCCTGCCAATGCAGGAGACATAAGAGATGCGGGTCCAATCCCTGGCTCAGGGAGATCTCCTGGAGGAGGGCATGGCAGCCCACTCCAGTATTCTTGCCTGGAGAATCCCATGGACAGAGGAAGGAGCCTGGCAGGCCAGGGAAGTGAAAATCAAAACCATCATGAGCTATCACCTCACACCTTTAGAATGGCTATAATCAAAAAGACAAAGAGCAACAAATGTTAGTGAGGACATAGAGAATAGGGAAGCTGCATGCACTGTTGATGGGAATGTAAATTGGTGCAGCCACTATAGAAAACAGTATGAAGGTTCTTCAAATAATTAAAGATGGAACCACCGTCTGATCCTACCATGCATAATACAGGCTAGTCTAAATGTGGGAGAAGGCAATTTTGAAATGGTTCATTACTAACCAGCAGCAGATGTTGGACCTGTGATTCAAAGAGCTTAAGACATTTAGGTTTGGTTCAGGAATATGTCAGTATACAAGGTTTTAAAAAACATAGGTCAGGAAATGACTGCAACACATTACAGGTAAGCAGAAGATGACCTGGAGTCAATCTTGCTGGGTGGACACAGTAACTTGCTTTGAGAGTAGAGTCAAATACAGTTCTAGGTTGGAATTCAGGGCAGGGCTGTAGAGGGGTTAAATGTACAAATGTTGGTGAATCATGTAAAGAAGAAATCCAGTCTTCCCCCCTGGGGCCAGTACAGGAGAAGGAGAGCACAGAGAAAGCTATGGTTAAGAGCTACATGGATACATCCTGTGTCTCAGTGGCTCAGATTCCATTCTTAGCCAAGGAGCTAAGGCAACTAACATGCTTTCCGCCCTTGCCATAATTGGCTCAACCAAGATAAAGCTCATTGTGGAGAGGCCATAATTGGAGGATTAGGTGTTCTAATCACTTTCTAGTCAAAGATGTCTTCTTGCTTCAGTTTCATCTTTTGCATAATGGTAAGCAAGTTAGCAGGCACGCATGCACAGGATGGCCCATCAGGAAGTTTTGCTCTGCAGACTTGGAAAAGACAAAGAGAACGGAAAGGGGATTGATATGATGTAAACTTCTTGTGAAGAAGAAGGAGAGACACCACACCCATTTCAGTTATCAAGTCCAAGAAAGTGGGGAGTGGGAAAATCATACTGTGATGCAGTGACCTTTTCTCCACCCTCTCCTAATATTCTCCTCTTTTGTTCATTTTTTGTTTCCAAAGACTTACCTCCCTCAGCCTGCCATTTGCCCTGACTCTGTGTATAAGCTGATGCTCAGCTGCTGGAGAAGAGACACCAAGCACCGGCCCTCTTTCCAGGAAATCCACCTTCTGCTTCTTCAGCAGGTGGACGACTGATGCTGTCAGAGCCTGGCAACAGGTCCTCCTCACAAGCCCCACCACTCACCCTCGCTTAAGCCACTCCATCTGGACACTGAATGGACCTGGGAGACAGAGGCTTGTTTGTCTTTCTCTCTTTCTGTCCCTCGTCTTCCTGCACTCCACTGCCCGACTCTCTACCCCTGACACATATATACTTTTTTTTTACATTAAAGAACTAAAAAAGAAAAAAAAAAAAAGCCTAGGACAGATAAAATCTAGTAAAGAATCTTACTTGATATACGTAAAGTATTGGATAACAAAGGCTAGATAATTTATAAAGGATAAATATGCTCGTGTTTATGAATGTGCAGATTCTACAATGTTATTTTCCATGTCACCTTTTAAAAAGTGATTTCTGAAAGAAAAACTTGAAGAATACTAATGTCTTAGGAAATATGAGACTAGGCATAGGGAAAACATTTGGTAAATGTGGAGAATCTGATGAAATGGTATTCAGTAACTAGTCACCTATGGTTTGATTTCCTAATTTGGCCTGTAGACATGCCTTACACTCTGCATTTTCCTCTCCTGGCAAAATAGATGTTACATGCTTGGAAAAAACTCAACTTACTGGAATGGTTATTTTGTTCATTCCTGGGCAGGGATGAGGGTTGAGATCTATATGCATTGGAAATACAGAGTATGTACATAGGAAAGAATATTTAGTGCAAGGGTTTGTGAACAGGGATTGTTATTTAAAAAAAAAAAAAGTGCCTCATTCATGGAAGTATTCTTAAATAGAGAATGGACACAGGAAAAGAGGTCAGTGGCAGACAGGTAACAGGTGAGTTGTTCATTTCTGCAGAGGGTCCTCCCCTTACCTTCTTCAGACATTTTCAGGTATGTGTTTTAGTGAGAGCCTGATTTTGAGTCAGTACAAACTGTTTTTTCTAAATCTTGATCGTAGGCCCTTTGGTTCATCTCCTCCAAAACTTTCAGCTCTTTTAATGGATGAATGCTCTATGGAACCTATGGGCTGGGGATTAAATTTCTCAGGCATAAATCTGAAGGTCATGTACAATATGGAATAGATATGTTCTGAGTGTTTCCAAAGGGTTGACTGAGGATTGGTGAAAGGAAATTACAGGGAGATTGATTTTAACTCCCTATGAGGGAAAATATAGCCAGAGGCAGAATATACAAGGGCGAATGGGCTGCCTTGAGAGCTGGGGAGTCCTTTGTCACTGAAGAGGTTGAGATACAGGCTGAAGACTAGGCAAGAAAGAGGTAGGGTTTCAGACATAATAAGTGGTTGTGGGAGATGATGTTTTATGTCCTTTTAACCCTAGGAGTTCTTGAGAGGAGCAGGTTGAGTGTGGAAGAGTCATCTGCTGCTACTGCTTGGGATTCACACTCTTGCCTTGGAGATGGTATGACCAGCAGAAAAAGAAAGCTTGAGGCTCTGGCTTCAGAATCCATGGATACTGATAACACTGTTAAATAAAAGTCCCCTCAGAACAGATTCTGAGCTTTCACACTCCACAGATCCTCAGATTCAGTAGGAAACAGGAATGAGATGGTCTTGAAGTCTCTTCCAGTTCTGATGTATTCAGACCTCAGTGGATAATTGAATCTACAATTGCTGCAGACTCAGTTGTCCAGTCATCTCCTGCTCTGAAAATTGTGGTCAGCAAAAGAGATCATGTGAAGAAGTCACGATAATAGTAGTAATAGGAACGCCTGCCACTGGCTCAGTGCTTTAAAGTTTATCATGTGTTTCTACATACTTTATCTCATTTGGTATCTGCAGGGCCAGATATGTTCTCATGTTCTTTTATACTTGCAACCTGCCACACACTCTGTCTTCTCAAGATCAGTAATAACTTCGTGTATTATTCATAGTTCCCCAGAGAAACAGAACTTTATATATATATATATATATATATATATATATATATATATATGATTTATTATAATGAATTGGGGAATTGGGTTACATAATTATGGAGACTGAGGAGTTCCACAAAGCTGGTGGTGATGTACTTCTGAGAACCAGAAGGTCAAAGTTTTAAGTCCCAGTTGAGAGCAGAAGACTGATGTGTGAGCTCCAGTAGTCAGGCAGAGAGGGTAAATACCCCCTTACTTTTTTTCTTCTATTTAGGCCTTCATTGGAGTGGATGATGCCCACCCATGCTGGAGAGGGCAATCTGCCTTAGCTCACCAATGAAAATATTAATCTCACCTGGAAATACCCTTATAGAAAAATACCCAGAAATAATGTTTAATCTGGGTGCCACATGTCTCAGTCAAGTTGATGTATTAAAGTTAATCTTTCCATTTCGATAGAATCAAAGGGACTTGAAATCAGGGCCTGCAACTTGTTCTCCTTGATCCATGAACATCTGGCAGGGCTACATTCAGACCAGGCCATGACTTCCCATGTGGCAAGAGGAAATATGTATAAGTTCTCTTTCCTTTGTCTAGTATCTTTCCACTTATTTCTTTTTACAATTCTGCCTCAAGCCACTGCATTGCATGATACCATAAAAAAAAAAATCATGTTTAAAATTAACTTAGTATGTCTAGATTTTCCTGGCCTTGAGTCATAGAGGTGATCTGTTTCAAGCAACTGGCAAATATATATTGTCATGTACAGTTATCTTTTTCTGAGATGAGGAAGATTCCATCTTCTGGCACTAAGACTTTTGTACTACAGACACAGTTTTAACTTCTCCCTTAGTCATACACGTTGAGTTCAGCAGCAGAAATCTAAGACAGCCATCCAGGTAAATGATCAAGGCTTAGAATCTAGAATTTAAAAGTAGGTGGACTTTTAAAAAAGAATGAAGAACTTTTAAAGAATAGAAGAATGAAGCTAGGAATTATGTAGAAAAGGAGGTAGGAAAAGGGATGAGAAACTGTGGGGCCTTGTTACCTTTCTAGGATGTCATCCTCTTCATGATATATGTGAAATGTTTTATGTCCAGCTTGTGGTTTGGGGTAGTAGATTTAAGTTTATACTTTTGCTAGTGAATGTGGTGATAGCTAGGTCCAAATCTTGATGAGCTGTCCAGACACATATGTGCTAAGAAAAGATCTGGAGCCTAAAGAGGCACCCAAGGGGAAATGCGATTTTAATGCTATGGAAACACCACTCGCAAGTGTACAAGACTGTATAGCAAAGGGCACCGTATGAACGTGGAGCAATGAATGTGCATGTGACTGGATGGGGAGCCAGGTGCGGTTTAGAAAGGAGGCTGCATAATAAGGGGTGATAGAGAGAAGGATGGGGGAGGTAAGGGCAGCAAGACAGACACAGATGGTGCTGCTGAGAATCCATTCTGAAGCATGAAAGCCAATCTCTGAGGAGCACAGAAAAAGTAAGTGTCTTGAAGATAAAAGATAAATGTGTAAGGAGAGATGGGAAATTCTGGATGATACAGATGATTAAAAGTAGTCATTAAAAAATGAAAAGTGAGGTGCAGAGTATGACGTGGAAGGGAGCTTTTCAGAGTTTTAAGAAAAGATAAACCCATCAAGAATATAAAAACACATAAGCAACCACCAGGGAATGACCTTTTCATCTCATGGGATATAGGAGAGGGAGGCAGTTTGAACAGGGGTGTTCTAGACCACCTCCAGTGGCAGGGATCACATGGTGGTGAAAAGAGCTCAACTCTGTCTGAGCTGGACTTGGCTTTCCAAGTGCTGCTTTGGAAATGAAGACCAAGAGAGGAGTCGGGGAATTCATGTTAGCTCACCAGGCTCTGTTTTCCCCTCTTTGTTCGTGTCACTGAAATCCACTTTAGATAATCCTCATCATTGTTGTGCCCAGAGCGGCCACAGGGAAACACTGGGACAACAGGCTTAGGTTAAACTAGATGAAATCTTGTTTGATATTGCAGCAAGAGGTACGTGCTATGTTGGAACCATGTATTTTTCTAGTCCGATCCAGGCATCCCACAAGAAAGCCATGATGTGGGGCTAAGCCATTTGTTTAAAATAAAGGAGAACAGAAGAAAGGAAAGTGATGAAGATGTTCCAAGGAAATAGTGTAAAACAGAATAACATCTGTTTTGTCCAAAGCTACAAAAATAAATGGAGAAAATCACAGTTAAGTCTTAGAGTACTCCCAAAACAGAGCTATTAAGTCTTTGATCCTAAACTGAGTTTGTAGACCTGGAATTTGCCATCTTGCTCTTTTCAGTGAGACCTCTGGTATCTGGCCGTGCTTATGATAGGTTTCTGAAAGATGTAGACCCAAATCTAGGCTGAATTTCCTTCTGAATTAAAATTTAACATTTTTATAGAAACAGATGAATGTCTTTTCCACTTGGTAAATGTCTTAGAATGCTAAATTGAGATAAAAAGAGACTGGAATGGTTAAAGGTTTTTAGATTTCTGGCATTTTGAATTCTCTGCTGCCATTAACTGCATTCCTTGGTAGCAAACATATGGAGGGTAATTGTTTAGTTTACGTATCTTTTTTTTCCCCCAACTGTTATATTGAAATACTTTAAGACTCACAAGAAGTTGTGAAAATAGTTCAGAGTGGCCATTACCTAATAGCAGGATTTCCCATCGACAACATCTTATGTAATCATAGTCCAGTTTCAAAACCAGAAAATTGACATTGGCATAATACTATTAACTAAACTACAGACCTTACTCAGATTTCACCAGTTGTTCACATGTATACATTTAGTTTCTGGATGCTTTTAACCCTTGCTGATTTGTAACCTGGTCTTGCTTAGCTGCATCACGAAAGACATTATTGGGATACAATTCTGTCAAATCCTAAAGAGGATATAACAAATTAACCTGTTCCTTTATCAAAAGTAATATCCTGCCTAGACTGTATCCATATTTTCTGACGAGTTCGGCTGTTCGGCATCTGAAACAATCCAAAAACAGCTTAGAAAAATCAGATAACACAGAGGACAGTAAGACCCACAGCTCACTAGCTAGGTATAGAAGGAAATTATAGATGGTTTCTGCAGTTCCTTCGAGTAGGACTTATATGGTGGCAAGGAGAGGACTTTAGAATAAATTAGTATTTTGATTAAGAACTAGGTGGCATTTCATTCTTGACACCAGGAAGAGCTTTTGGAAGGAATAGAGTACAATGGTGGAGACTGTTATTGTGTGGTAAAACACTACTCTCGGAATATTAGAGAAGTTTCATTTACCTAAATGTCTATTCTTAAATGGAATAACAACCACATTGGACTAAATTAAGTACAGGTACAGCAGCAACCAGGCCCAGAGGTTCAGGAAGATAGGGGATTCGAAGCTTTAGTTTTGTGGATTACAGTTTTGAGTTCTGTAATGGCATTTTTAAGCTGCCCTGTTTAAGGGTCACGAGATTATACCTGAGTTCACCTCTGCATACCCCACATCCTATAAAGTTCCTAACACATAGTGAGCACATCATAAATATTTGCTGAATTTTTTTTTGAATGAATAAAAGGTAGAAGCAGAAACTTGTCAACTGGCATAACTAGGGTGAATTTAGGTAGAATTGCTTTGCTGTAATGTAGAGGGTTTATTTTCAAATGAGGAAAGAGGAAAATGTGCCCAAACTTGTACATCCTCCATTTATATGTTTACTGATGTTGAAATTGATCTATGTAAATGTCTTATTCTTTGAGGTATTCAGACAGAAATGCAAGGTTCTTCTCTGCATGGTACCCCATCAAGAGCAGGTAGAGACTCCAGCCCCAAACCCAGCTCTTTTGGAACAAGATTTTTAGTTTCTCCTGCAAACACCTTGTCAACAACTTCTCAGGCCTCCAAAGGTGAAAGATGGGAGTCCCAGGCTAGCTCGTGCTTACCCACGTTCACAACTGCATGTAAAGGAAGAATTTGTAAAGAGACTCGAGGGAAAGCACAAAGAGAGAAGGGAATCACTTTCGGTGAAAAACTGTTTCTTGAAAAGAGGCTTGGAGAGAAATGAACGTTGATCAGATTACTACAAATGCACCAAGGGTTTGTAACCTAGCCTATTCATCTTATGTCCTTCACTATTCATGATATCCTAGTCTTCTACCCCATTGTCTGGTAACTTTTTCTGAGGACCGAGTTTCTAAAGCAGTGTGGTGCACTCTTCCTATGAGGAGGAAACATCTGGGCTTTATTCTTCAAGCGTTGGAGGTTGATGTGTCCTGTCAAGGGGTAAAAATAGCAAATTGATTTTATTTCTGCTTAAAACTATCATAGTCATTCCAAAATAGAACGCATAAAAATTCTCTGTATTAGAAAAAGAAATGAGATACCAACTGTATATTGTCTTTATTTATTCTCTGTAAGTCTGTCAGGTGATAAATTGTAAATAACAATGATTAAAGAAATATGCTACTGATGGATCCCTTTTTTCTGTGAAAATAGCACTGGTTCTGGGCTTTGTTACCATTACTCCTTATACCCTTATACCCTTTTTGGAGAAGTGATGGGGCATAGGACAGAGCTGAGAGATGTATGTGGTGCGGATGCCTTATTTGTTGAAGGAAATTCAACAGAGGGTTATTTACATAGGCTTCTGATATATTAATTGACTGTTTATTGAAAGAAAAGCATCTTGGCCCCTGGCATAGCCAAACCTACTAGAGATTGGTGTATGTTGTTAGATTAGTCCAGTTCTAGAGAACCTAGTCCAAAATTGGGTATCCTTTACTGTTCTGGCTACAGAGTTGTTTTGTTTAATACACAGAAATTGCTTCAAAATCCAAATATGGTCTGTCTCAAGACTGCCCACACATACAAAGAGCTACAAAAAACTATGATTAACCAGCACACAGACTCAGTCTTCATAACAGACAGTAGGATGGAGCCATTCAAAACAACATATGTCTTATCTGGTCCCTGAAGAATACATTTATATTTTAAAAATTCTGAGTAATATTAACTTATCTTTTTCAGTGATGGCCACAATATATAAGTGAAAGGATATAACCCCCCAGAGAATAACCAGAGGGCTCATGAAAACATACTCTGACCCCCCAGAGTTTCTGGTTTGGTTTCACAATTAAAGGCCAGGAGTTCAAGTATATATGTAATGGCAGTAGGGTTGGAGGTGGAGGAGATAAAAAATAAACGGGAATAGCAGAGATGCTCAAAGAGGTACAATTCTATTCTCAATACCTATTCCCAAAGTTTAAAGGTAGGTATAAGTGGTACATTTGGATCCACAGGTGATAAGCCATATATATATATTATGTGGCTCAGACAGTAAAGAATCTGCCTGCAATGCAGGAGACCCAGGTTCAGTTCCTGGGTCAGGAAGATCACTTGGAGAAGAGTAGGGAATGGCTACCCACTCCAGTACTCTTGCCTGGAGAATCCAATGGACAGAGGAGCCTGGCAGGCTACAGTCTGTGGGGTCCCAAAGATTGGACACGACTGAGCAATTAACACTTTCATTTTCATATATTATGCCTATATCTGAATATATAATGTATTACTAAAGACAGAGATTAGGTAGATATATTCCTAAGTATTTTATTCTTTTCGTTGCAATGGTGAATAGAACTGTTTCCTTAATTTCTCTTTCTATTTTCTCATTATTAGTGTATAGGAATGCAAGGAATTTGTGTGTTGACTTTATAGCCTGCAACTTTACTATATTCATTGATTGGCTCTAGTAATTTTCTGGTGGAAAATCAATATAATGAAAATGAGTATGCTACCCAAAGTAATCTATAGATTCAATGCAATCCCTATCAAGCTACCAACGGTATTCTTCACAGAGCTAGAACAAATAAGTTCACAATTTGTATGGAAATACAAAAAACCTTGAATAGCCAAAGCAATCTTGAGAAAGAAGAATGGAACTGGAGGAATCAACCTGCCTGACTTCAGTCATCAAGACAGTATGGTACTGGCACAAAGACAGAAATATAGATCAATGGAACAAAATAGAAAGCTCAGAGATAAATCCATGCACCTATGGACACCTTATCTTTGACAAAGGAGGCAAGAATATACAATGGAGAAAAGACAATCTCTTTAACAAATGATGCTGGGAAAACTGGTCAACCACTTGTAAAAGAATGAAACTAGAACACTTTCTAACATTATACACAAAAGTAAACTCAAAATGGATTGAAGATCTAAATGTAAGACCAGAAACTATAAAACTCCTAGAGGAGAACACAGGCAAAACACTCTCCGACATAAATTACAGCAGGATCCTCTATGACCCACCTTTCAGAATATTGGAAATAAAGTAAAAAATAAACAAATGGGACCTAATTAAAATTAAAAGCTTCTGCACAACAAAGGAAACTCTAAGCAAGGTAAAAAGACAGCCTTCAGAATGGGAAAAAATAATAGCAGATGAAGCAACTGACAAAGAATTAATCTCAAAAATATACAAGCAACTCCTGCAGCTCAATTCCAGAAAAATAAACAACCCAGTCAAAAAATGGGCCAAAGAACTAAACAGACATTTCTCCAAAGAAGACATACAGATGGCTAACAAACACATGAAAAGATGCTCAACATCACTCATTATTATCAGAGAAATGCAAATCAAAACCACAATGAGGTACCATTTCACACCAGTCAGAATGACTGCTATCCCAAAGTCTACAAACAATAAATGCTGGAGAGGATGTGGAGAAAAGGGAACCCTCTTACACTGTTGGTGGGAATGCAAACTAGTACAGCCACTATGGAGAACAGTGTGGAGATTCCTTAAAAAACTGGAAATAAAACTGCCATATGACCCAGCAATCCCACTGCTGGGCATACACACCGAGAAACCAGAATTGAAAGAGACACGTGTACCCCAATGTTCATCGCAGCACTGTTTATAATAGCCAGGACATGGAAGCAACCTAGATGTCCATCAGCAGATGAATGGATAAGAAGGCCGTGGTACATATACACAATGGAGTATTATGCAGCCATTAAAAAGAATGCATTTGAATCAGTTCTAATAATGTGGATGAAACTGGAGCCTATTATACAGAGTGAAATAAGCCAGAAAGAAAAACACCAATACAGTATAATAACACATATATATGGAATTTAGAAAGATGGTAACAATAACCCTGTATGCGAGACAGCAAAAGAGACACAGATGTACAGAACAGTCTTTTGGACTCTGTGGGAGAGAGTGAGGGTGGGATGATTTGGGAGAATGGCACTGAAACATGCATATTATCATATGTGAAACAAATCACCAATCCAGGTCCGATGCATGATACAGGGTGCTTGGGGCTGGTGCATTGGGATGACCCAGAGGGATGGTATGGGGAGGAAGGCGGGAGGGGGGTTCAGGATGGGGAACACATGTACCCGTGGTGGATTCATGTCAATGTATTGCAAAACCAATACAATATTGTAAAGTAATTAGCCTCCAAATAAAATAAATAAATTTATATTAAAAATTTAAAAAATAAAGACAAAAATTTAAAAATTAAAGACTGCTCTTTAATATTTTATCTAACAACTTAAAAGGCCATGCATTTTTTAACTGCTGATTAAAAACTAGTAAAATCAGTACTAGAAAACTGATTTATCTCCATTTATAATTTTATATTCATTTTGTATTTGAAAAAGAAATGCACACACATATTATCTTCTGGTCCTTGAGTCCTACAGAGCAATAACTTATTACGTATAGGCAGCATGTGACCTTTTGCTATCTAATGACATTGGTAAAATGCCACTCTCAACGTGGTTCTCGGCCACACTGGATGTAGAGTGATTTGAAGAAAAGACAGATGAAAGAGATCTACAAGAAAGGGTCCCATTGGCAGCTGTTTTTTTTTTTTTTTTTTTTTTGCCCCTGTTGCAAACCATAGGCAAGTTAGTTCTAGAGAGGACTGTAAGAACCCAGAACAAAGCTCTATTATGGAGGCATAAGACATCTTTATTTATTTTTGTCTCCCTAAGGACAATTTCCTGGAGAAGGAAATGGCAATCCACTCCAGTACTATTGGCTGGAAAATCCCATGGACAGAGGAGCCTAGTAGGCTACAGTCCATGGGGTCGCAAAGAGTCAGACATGACTGAGCGATTTCACTCTCACTTTCAAGGACAATGTCAGGCATGATACAAGAAACCAGAGATCAGTTTCAGAGTTTAGTGTAGAAGCAAATTTATTATATGAAGAAATGAATAAACAAAGGTAGTGGCTATATTTACTATGCTGATCATGGGGCCAAGGTGTGTTAGGGATAAATGGGATCACTGGGTAACATGTTTTCTTCTGGCATCTCTAGGAAAACAGCCCATGAACAATATAAACTCAAGATGACTAGCTTGAGGTGATAAAAGTCACACTTATTCACCTATAAGCAAAACCATAAGGACTTTTCTGGTGGTCTAATGGCTAAGACTCTGCGCTCCCAATGAAGGTGGCCTGGGTTTAATCCTTGGTCAGGGAACTAGATCCCACATGCCACAACTAAGACCCAGTGCAGGCAAATAATTTTTTTTTTTTTAAAAGAGTTATTAAAAAATTATGACTGTTACTGAGCAGCATCCAACATGTGATGAAATATCTTTAAAATACAAAATTAATCATCTGTCATCAACAGAGTCCTATTCTCCTGGTCTCTCTGGCACATCTAGCAGCTCAGCCTATCTTTCAGAGGCTGCAGAACCTTGAAAGCAGAAACTTTATTTGGAGAAGACCAAGGTTTCCTCACTTGGCTTGGATGGACATTATGATGGAAGGAGAGACTGCTGGTCTTGCTCTGAAGTCTTCAGGCCTTCACTTAATTCACAGTCAGTCCTACACTGGTGGTCATCCTGAGATTGTGATGATACTAAATCCTGAGTCTGGGCCCTCCCCTTATTGGTAGGAATGAGTTTTTCATAGGATAGCCATACAACTGTCTGTCCCCTCTCTATTTCATAAGTCATTTCTGAGCTCTATGGGCTTTCATGCTAAGTTGCTTCAGTCGTGTCCGACTCTTTGCAACCCCATAGTACTCTTGCCTGGAAAATCCCATGGACGGAGGAGCCTGCTGTGCTGCAGTCCATGGGGTCGCGACTGAGCGACTTCACTTTCACTTTCCACTTTCATGTATTGGAGAAGGAAATGGCAACCCACTCCAGTGTTCTTGCCTGGAGAATCCCAGGGACTGCGGAGCCTGGTAGGCTGCCGTCTATGGGGTCGCACAGAGTCGGACACGACTGAAGCGGCTTAGCAGCAGCAGCAGCAGTCTGTAGCCCACCAGGCTCCTCTGTCCATGGGATTATCTAGGCAAGAATACTGGAATGGGTTGCCATGCCCTCCTCCAGGGAACTCTGAACTCTGGACACTCTAGAAGGAGGCTTTGGGTCTAGATTCTAAAGATTGGGGTGTACTGTCAGGCCCTATAAAATCACTGCTGTCTTGGTCTCCATACATTGCTGCCCGACCTGGCCCTGTCTCATCCTTACTATATGCCCATGGTGGCCTCCTTCTCCTGAGCTGAAAGTTTAATTGGTATGATTAACCCAACCCTAGCTAACAATTATTCTAAGACTGAGGGCCAGAATGACACCAACACGTTGGATCACCAACAGTTGCTAACCCAAAGAACTGTGGGAAGACATTTCAGCAGTCTCCCTGGCCATCAAGGAGTCCTTTTGATGTCAAATCCCCTGTTACCGACAGCCTTCTCCTCCACTGTGTAGTGAATACTCCTGCCTTGTCCTGCCTCCTGTTGACCACACACAGTGAGGCCTCACTCCAGGACAGTTGCCTCTGACATGTGAGATGTAATAAATCATTGATGTCTCTTTTGCTGCCTCTGGATTCTTTCTTTGGTCTAGCAACTGGGCAGCTACAAGGGTTGCAAGACTGTAGGGGTACAGCCCAACACAGGAGTTAATTTTACTCCAGAACTTTCAGAAACTATTGTTAAATCATGGTTTCTTTATAATAGTTGTAAGTGGGTTATGGGTAGAAGATGAGTGCTACTCAAAAAAAAAATATTGATGATATAGGAATTAAATCTTTAATAATCACATTTATTCTTTCAATCTAATTTTATTGGTATAAGATGTAGCTAATACTAAACTGATATAAAATTAATCAAAACGTCCAGGTTACTCAAAAGCCAATGAAAATGACCTCAGCCTCGTATCTTTCAGAGATCATTGCTGTTTATAAATAATTAAAATTTTTGAAGTGGTTATGAAGTACCTTCCACAGAGTTTGATACAAGACATGCAGCATTCCTTACTGTGGACCCAGACTAGTGATGGTCACATTGTGAATAGCCCACAATAAATTCAGAAACCTAAAGTAAGCATTAGAAACTTTTATGGCAGTTTGGCAGAGTACTGACATCTGTTGAATTTAATTAAAAAAAAAAAATGGGGCTTGTATGCTTCTTGCTTTTTATTTAATTTTTCTAGCAATTTATTTTTATTGATTATTCCAGAAGTACCCATCTGGGGTGGCTTGGAAAAACAAAGCAGGAGCTTTACCACAAAGAATCTGAGACACACTGAAATAGAAAATTACAGTACAGGACCCATTACGTCCTATGGAATTCTAAGCTTCTCTGACTCTACATCATATTCCAAGTTCTGAAAATTGGCAATTCATGCATGATTCTCCGTAAAGTTCTTAGTAAAATCAATGTTCATTTTCACGAAGATGATTTTTTAGAGGAAGAGGAGGAGTTTAGGAACCAGAAGGTTGGGTGTTAAATGGCACAGTGCCTGGATGGAAAACTAAGTAATGATCATCTCTAAACTTCACTTCCTAGCCTCAAACCTCTCCTCTAAAATACGGAGCGCTGTGAAAATATTTTGAGGTCTTCCCCCCATGAAATGCTAATCAGAGGCGCCAGGGTATTCACCCTTCGTGAGCCGCGACTCCTCTACCAGCGCGCACCGCTAGGAGATCGCCCCAACCACTACAAAAGCCGGACGTCAGCGGGGCGGACCCGGGGCGGGACACCTTCCGAGGCCCAGGAGCAGGGACAGCTCGGATTGGCTCGGGCCTTGTGCGACAACGCGGCTCCGCCCCTCGGCCTATCTCACTCCATCCGGGCTCCTGAGCCGCGAGCGGCTGGCAGGCAGCGATGGAAGAGCCGCCCAGCGAGAAATCCGTGATGAAAAAGGGAGGCGGGGCCCCGCCGGGCCCTGATTGACGGCCCGGGGGCGTGGCCGAGGCGGGGCTATGGGTCCAAGTACGGGTGAGAAGCCTTGCTGGGCCCTTCTTTGGGGCGCCTGGTCATAGGGTGCGCAAGCATGCGGAAAGTGGTTTTGATCACCGGGGCGAGCAGGTGAGACCTCCTTCAAGATAGTGGAGGCGGCGGGGCTGGGGTCCAAGGGAGCAGGAAGTAACGAGCCAGGTGGACCAGCCACCGATCGACCGCAGGAGCTCCTGTAGCTGACCCTGCCTCGGTGGGGACAGGGCCGAGATCCTGTCCGGCTTTTCCCTGGGTTCCCCTGTGCGCGAGGTACCAGGCCTGTCGGCGTCGTGAGCAGCACAGTAACGTGCTTTCAATTAAACATGACAGGGGAAAAAAAAGTAGAGCGTCACTAAGAGATGTGTCTCAGTGACGATCCTGTCGGTATGCAGAGAAAGGGCTCTACCCACTCAGACCTCGCCCCCTTTCCACTTTTGACTCTCTCATCACTGGCACATTAGACCAGATCACCATACATTTTGTACTCTCCCGGTTTTTTTCTGTGCTAGACTTCCGCCCCTAGAAAAATTTCAGCGTCCAAGAATGTTAGAATACGCGGGGCAAATATCTCACGTAACACAGTGCTAGACACCTAGTATAAGTACTCTTCAGAGACTCAGAGAAAAGTAACTTTTTTCTGTTAAGGCGTGGAAGGAGTGCAAGTAACCATACTGCCGATGAGTAATTTACTCCGGGGGTTGGGTATTTGGATTCAGCCTCTGTTTTACTTTTCGTTTGTAGTTCAATGAACAGTGTGTGGAGGATGAAACTAACCAAATCAGTTTTCTAATTGAGGCGTTTGGGGGTCGGGGAGGGGGGGGCGGTGCGTGGGTGGATTAAGACTGAGGTTATGTTAAATGACATTTAAAATTAGTTCAGCTTTCAGTTATCTAGACATGTCCTTGTTAACTAAGACAAACCTGGCAGGTGTCCTGTGATGGGCAGAATTTTAGTATACCCTCACCTGAATAACTTTAACAGCCAGTGTGGTGCTTTCTATGTTGATATGCTTAAATATCAACATGCTTAATATTGCAAATACGCAAATATCAAATATGCTTAAATAAGTCAGACTTGATTTTGTGTTTGTTTCTTTTACAAATATTGTGATATGTGCAATTGTATATTTATAGTAAAGGCCTATTCTCAAGTGGGGATGAATAAACAAAACTATGGTTTATTCATGGTGCTAGACTCTTTGCCTGGAATCAGCTTTCAAGTCTTGGAAAAAGCCCACTTACCTAGGGTTTCACTGTTATCAGCCAACCTGATCCGACCTTTCTCTCCATCTACTGTGTGGTTTCACAATGCTCTTTCTGAAGGAGGTCATTGACACATGTACTCATCCCTAGGTGGGGAAGATCCCCTGGAGGAGGAAATGGCAACCCTCTCCAGTATTCTTGCCTGGAAAATTCCATGGACAGAGGAGCCTAGTGGGCAACAATCCATAGGGTCGCCAAGAGTCAGACACGACTGAGTGACTAAGCATGCAGCATGCATTCATCCCCACATCTCTTTCCTTGTAGCCATCTTATATTTCCTTTTCCTATCTTCTACTTAATCATCTTCCTGTTGGTTATTCAGTCCTAATAGTTGAGAGGGACTTGTCTCTTTTGCCATTTGCTTATACCTTACCCTAAAAGAGTCACCCATTACTTAAATTAGGAATTTCTGGTGCTGCTAATAATGGCCATGATACCAACTGATAGAAGAGCCCTTGCCCTTGAGAAACCTAGACAGTAGAGTAAAACATGCACACTGCTAACTGCTGAGATGCTCTTTTTAGCACTTGCTGGTGATGTATTGAATCACTTTCATGAGTGTCATGATCAGCATAAAATGAAAACCACTGACAGGATAAACTCTGTCTTAAATGCTAAAGGGCAATTCTGATTTGCAGTTATTCAGGTCATTGAGCTTTTGCAAAATGAAAGAACCACAAGCTGGACAACATCCTGAGCCAGTGACTATGAGAGTTGGAGGGTTCCCCACTTCTTTACATAGTTTTGGAGTGCTTTCTGTCTGCCTGGGCTCCTGTCTGGGGCTCAAGTTGACAAAATCAGTCTTCTGAGCCAGAGAGAAGTTGCTTCTATTTGGCACCATCTCATTTAATGCATATTCGATATCTGAATTGTCCTCTCAGTGGCGTGGGCCTAGCCCTCTGCAGGCGGTTGCTGGAAGAAGATGATGCACTTCACCTGTGCTTGGCGTGCAGGAACATGAGCAAAGCAGAAGCTGTCCGCACCTCTCTACTGGCCTCCCACCCTGCTGCTGAGGTCTCCATCGTGCAGGTGGATGTCAGCAGCCTGCCGTCGGTGTTCCAGGCCACCAAGGAGCTCAAGCAAAGGTCTGAGTCTTATTGATGGCTTTTTTCTCATGTGATTGTGCAGTGCAACAGCTAATAGAATAAGAAGGGATGGGAAAATCTATAAAAGAAACAGGTGCAGTGTAAAAAGAAGTTACACTGAGGAAATCTGCAGAGTGACATATTATGCCTCAGTATACCATATTTTCATTCTTAATCACAATCATGACCATTCCATGAAGATTAATTTATGAGCATTTTTTGACATGCAGTCAGTTGTAGTCTTAGGTTAGTGTAACTCCTTTGATGTTTAAATACATTTTTTGCATCTTTGCTTTACATAATAAAACTCCATTAAGTGTGTGAGGCAGGTGTTGACAAGTGAAGAAATTTCCCCAGGCCACTCACTAAAAATTTGTTCATATTGACTAATTGGCAGACAATAAACATTTGATAAATGTTTAGTATCTGAAGGGCTAGAGTCCTTAGATATATAAGTTCTCAAAAAATGTACAATAAATTGCATATAGCTACACAGTGCATTTTTCTGGAGAGACAGGGCATGTTTTTTTCTTCTAAGAGGAATGAATAATAATTAGTTTAATTAATAAACTATTAATTACATTTTTGTAATTCAGGCCCTTAATAAGCAAGAGCTTCTTTATTTCCATGGACAGTAAAATGAACTTCAGTATATATAAGGAAAGCCTTCTTGGTAAAAGAATTGGCTGAAGAATAATATATTGTATTTCGTTTATGCTCGATAGCCATTTGCATTACTGTGTTCCCTGCTCTAATGGATATCTTGGTGTTCAGATTCCAGCATTGATGGATCAGATTATACAAATTTTACTTGTCAAAAAGGAAAGATGTGAATTTTTTTTTTCTAAAAAAGCAAAAACCTTTCTAAGACCAGAGGGAGCGTGGGTTTAATAGAGTTGCTGTGGTACCTTATTGGGAGGACAAAGCTGGAAGGAGTATTGATCAGAGAATATTTGATTTCAAGACCCAATACAGCTCTCCAAATTCTGTTTGAAGCCACCATCAAAAAAAGAATACTCAAATATTTACTGGGCTAATTAAAAAATGTTGAGAAGGTAGTACTGATGCCTTAGCTTGCTACAGCCATCTTTTTGTACTTTCTGTGCTTCGTGGACCTTCTGTATTCTAACTGCTCTAAGAGACAGCTAACAATCTTCTTTCTTGATTTTACTTGCAGGTTTCAGAGATTAGACTATGTATATCTAAATGCTGGGATCATGCCTAATCCACAGCTAAATATCAAAGCACTTTTTCGTGGTCTCTTTTCAAGGTAATTTCTATCTTCTAGATTAACTGATTGGAAGGAAGGTGTTTATTTATATATTTTTGCCTAGCTTTGCCGTCAGTCCATAAGTTGAGGGGGTGAGGGGGTGTGGAGAAGAATGAAGATAGAAAGTACATGTTGCAGCCATGTGGTGAAACGTGCTTTCGTCTTTGTGAGCAAAGTCATGATTCTGTGTTCTTGGTCCCCAGATATTCCAAGAATGTTACATGTTTTGGCAGGTCAGTTTTGGTCTGCCTCACTGTGTCCATTAGAACATTTTAGAACTAGGCAGAGTTGTCAGTGAGACTCTAATATCCAGGAAGGCAACTTGAGAAGCATTTCTCAGCCATGCGTCAGGCACTCTGACTAAGTAGGCTGAGGAAATGTACAGGGCTAAATACCTTCCTGGGAGATTCTCAACACACATTCAGTTCAGTTCAGTCGCTCAGTCGTGTCCGACTCTTTGCGACCCCATGAATCGCAGCACGCCAGGCCTCCCTGTCCATCACCAACTCCCGGAGTTCACTCAGACTCACGCCCATCGAGTCAGTGATGCCATCCAGCCATCTCATCCTCTGTCATCCCCTTCTCCTCCTGCCCCCAATCCCTCCCAGCATCAGAGTCTTTTCCAATGAGTCAACTCTTCGTGTGAGGTGGCCAAAGTACTGGAGTTTCAGCTTTAGCATCAGTACTTCCAAAGAAATCCCAGGGCTGATCTCCTTCAGAATGGACTGGTTGGATCTCCTTGCAGTCCAAGGGACTCTCAAGAGTCTTCTCCAACACCACAATTCAAAAGCATCAGTTCTTCGGTGCTCAGCTTTCTTCACAGTCCAACTCTCACATCCATACGTGACTACTGGGAAAACCATAGCCTTGACTAGACAGACCTTTGTTGGCAAAGTAATGTCTCTGCTTTTCAATATGCTATCTAGGTTGGTCATAACTTTTCTCCCAAGGAGTAAGCGTCTTTTAATTTCATGGCTGCAGTCACCATCTGCAGTGATTTTGGAGCCCCCCAAAATAAAGTCTGACACTGTTTCCACTGTCTCCCCATCTATTTCCCATGAAGTAATGGGACCAGATGCCATGATCTTCGTTTTCTGAATGTTGAGCTTTAAGCCAACTTTTTCACTCTCCACTTTCATTTTCATCAAGAGGCTTTTTAGTTCCTCTTCACTTTCTGCCATAAGGGTGGTGTCATCTGCATATCTGAGGTTACTGATATTTCTCCCGGCAATCTTGATTCCAGCTTGTGTTTCTTCCAGCCCAGCGTTTCTCATGATGTACTCTGCATATAAGTTAAATAAGCAGGGTGACAAAATACAGCCTTGACGTACTCCTTTTCCTATTTGGAACCAGTCTGTTCCATGTCCAGTTCTAACTGTTGCTTCCTGACCTGCATATAGGTTTCTCAAGAGGCAGGTCAGGTGCTCTGGTATTCCCATCTCTTTCAGAATTTTCCACAGTTTATTGTGATCCACATAGTCAATACACATTAGTGGCTTCCAAAAATGTTTAACTACAACCTACAGTACTACTACTATTAGTAGTAGTACAATAAGAAATAAATCTTTTTTGTGACCCAGTGTACTTATTCATGGATTTCCCAGGTGGCACAGTGGTAAAGAACTTGCCTTCCAGGAGACGTGGGTTCGATCCCTGGGTCAGGGAGTCCCTGGAGAAGGAAATGGCAACCAATCCATTCCCGTATTCTTGCCTGGAAAATTCAATGGACAGAGGAACCTGGCATGCTATAATCCACGTGGTGGCAAAGAGCCAGACACAACTGAGCAACTGAGCACATCCATAACTATTCATAAATAGATGTTACTCTTACTTCATGTTACTTCCTATACTGCTACTTTTGTTTTACTTTTCTGCCATTCAACACACATACACTCCTACACACAAAATCACATGCTGGTCTTGACCTATTACATTGATCTCACAGCAAATCACTGTCTTCCTGTATTCAATGCCTCAGGAATTCCCTATGATAAAAAAGCCTGCTTCACTTTGTTACTTTGTTCAGCAGTTAGACATCAGTGTGCAGGGGAAGACTTTTTCTTCTTGGCATGACTCTTATTCCCCCAGGGCAGTTGATTTGTATTAGGTTGGTGCAAAAGTATTGTGGTTTTGCATGGTTGAAATTTGCTATCTGATATTGGAATACATTCTTAAATAAATGTGGTTATGTTATACATTGTTTTAATGCACATTTCTCACTTTGTTTTTTGCTAATGACTTATTACTTCCTGTGTATTTTATATTTTTTTTAGACTAGGAAATGATGTTAGACAAAAAGAAAATTCAAGTGATTTTCCTATTTGAGTTCAAAATTGTTCATAAGGCAGTGGAGACAGCTTAGACCAACAACACATTTGGCCCAGGAACTGCTAACAAACATACAGTGCAGTGCTTGTTTGAGAAGTTTTGCAAAGAAGACGAGATCCTTGAAGATGGGGAACTCAGTGGCCGATGGTCAGATGACAGTGACCAACTGAGAACAATCACTGAAGCTGATCCTCTTACAACTGCATGAGAAGTTGCTGAAGAACTCAGTGTTGACCATTCTATGGTAGTTTGGCATTTGAAGCAGATCAGAAAGGTGAAAAAGCTTGATAAGTGGGAGCCTCATGAGCTGACTGCAAATAAAAAAAATCGTCATTTTGAAGTGTCATCTTCTCTTATTCTATGCAAAAACAATGAACCACTTCTCAGTCAGATTGTAATGTGCACTAAAAAGTGAACTGTGTATGACAACTGACAACAACCAGCTCGAAGTGTTTGGACCAAGAAGAAGTAGCTGGTGACAACCAGCTCAGTGTTTGGACCAAGAAGAAGCTCCAAAGCACTCCCTAAGCCAAACTTGCACCCCAAAAAGTGTCGTGGTCACTGTTTGGTGGTGTGCTGCCATTCTGATCCACTGCAGCTTTCTGATTCCTGGCGAAACCATTACATCTGAGAAGTACGTTCACCAAATCAATGAGATGCATCGAAAACTGCAATGCCTGTAGCTGCTTTAGTCAAGAGAGGGAGCCCAGTTCTTCTCCACAACCACACGTTGCACATCCAGTGCTTCAAAAGTTGAATGAATTGGGCTATATAAAGTTTTGCCTTATCCACCATATTCACCTGATCTCTTGCCATCTGACTATGATTTCTTCAAGCATCTTGACAACTTGTTGCAGAGAAAATGCTTCCACAACCTGCAGGAAGCAGAAAAATGCCTTCCAAGAGTTTGTGGAATCCTGAAGCATGTATTTTTATGCTACAGGAATAAACAAACTTACTTCTCATTGGCAAAAATGTGTTGATTGTAATGGTTCCTATTTTGGTTAATAAAGCTGTGTTTGAGCCTAATTATAATGATTTAAAATTCACAGTCTGAAACCACAATTACTTTTTCACCAACCTAATAGCTTGATTTGGAATGAAGGGAAGAGAGTTTTTGCAGCAGGGTTTTGAGAGGCTCAGGTTCCTGTTGGTTGTATGGACTATAAGTATATAGGTTGAACTGGGTGCGAGAAAGCATTTTTGCATTTGATTTAGTGCTCAAAATAACCCGCTCTGAGAAATAAGTATTTCTGTTCCTGTTATTACAGAAGCAAGGAAAAGTTGGGGGGTCAGGGAAGGCAGGAGGGGTATCTCTTTACTATCTTCAGTTAAAGAAGCTTTAAAATGTCATACCATTGTCTTCTGCTGTTTCAGAAAAGTGATTCATATGTTCTCCACAGCTGAAGGACTGCTGACCCAGAATGACAAGATAACCCCTGATGGGCTCCAGGAGGTGTTTGAAACCAATGTCTTTGGCCACTTTATCCTGGTAAAAAGGTTTTAGGCTTCGTAAGCAACACTTAGTGCTGCGATCCTAAACACGTGTGCAGATATGTCCAGTGCTGTGTTGTTAAGCTCATTAGTTTATGGCTGGCATTGCATCTTTGAGTGTTTAAATGGGGTGATGACTCTTTGAAAACATTGCTTCCCTGAAGCAGCCTGCTGGTGTATTTTTTCCTTTGGACATCAACTTCAGAGAGCGGAAAGTAAAATATGAACACACAAGCGCTTTTAGAAACAATGAACAGAACTGAGGAAGTGCACAAGTCCTGTTCTACATGGTCTTTGAAACTGGGCTTGTCATTAGATAGGATGGGGTAACAGACAAGACACTATTAGACGGTACTTTAATCTTTTACTGTCTTGATGTGATTTCTTAAGCATCCAAACTGATGTGTTACAATTCCAGGCATGCATATAAAGCTAAGCAAATTGCCTAAGTTGTTCTGTGTTCTTGCCTCACATTTAGTCTCATAAAACAGCTTTACTACCTAGATTAAGTAATGCCCAGCTCTGTTGCCAGTTGCTTTTAATTCTTTGGTATTAGAAGAACTCTTTCTGATGCACAGAATTTGTATCTCTGACACTTTTAGATTTATGGTCATTTTTTTTTCACCTTAAATATAATTTCCCTCATAATTGGACCTCCTTGAGGGCTAGCTGTAAATATAAATATAATAACTTAAGATGTACATAAACATTGGAATATTGTGAAACCACTAAAAGAAAAGATCTTTTGCACTTAGATGGGATAGCCATTAGTATTTTATTATTGAGAAGAAACAGCTGGTTGTGCTATGCATCGTGTGGCCTCATTTGTATAAACAAATACACAAATGATACAAATGAAATTGGGAACCCCTTTGAACTGGGGTACCAGAATATCAGAAGTGAGTGTGAGATTCATGTACATTCTAGATCCTTTAGCACTTAAAAAACAATGTGGTATTGCTTTTTCAATGATAAAAGTTAAAATATAGTCAGGATAGGATTGAATTCATATTTGATCATGTTTTATAACTCTTCGGAGATTCATCTAATATATCTTATGTTTTTATAATCCTCTCATTCTTTGCCCTCTTTTTGAGTTATTAAATTAGTTGGCAATGATAGAGGGTAAGTTAATGTTAGTATTAATAGTCTGTCAACTTTTTGATGAATCTACTGTTTAAAACATCAAGTTGTTAAGGAAATCTAGTATTTTGGGGTAATCCAGTTTGGGGGAATGGCGGAGGAGAGTTGTGACCAAAGGCACAATTATCACAGGTGGCCTGGTGACATGACTTAACATTGTGTATCCTTATGTAGGTAGGCCTAACAGCAGGGGTTTGGGGATTGATTTATCAAATAAAATAACAGGAAGGTTTATGATGCCTTCTACTCTCTCCAGATTATTTTTAGGAATCTTACCACTTTGTGGAACACAAACTTGGATTCTAGGTCCAGGTATAAATGTGTTATGTGAATGGTTCCATCCCCAGTTTGATTATAAATGATCAAAATTTTGTTAGATCATTAGAAGAAGACTAGAGATAGTTAGAAGACTAGAGATAATTTCTGTAAAGTTCCAGGTACAGTGCAGTATACATTGTGGAACCAGATAACTGAGTTAATCTCATGTTCATGGATTCTCTTGATTTGATGTAAATATTCATTGCAGATCTGCAAGCATTCCTAGATATTTCTTTAATAAAATTCTAATTTTAGGATAGCTCTAGATTTACAGAATTATTGCAGAGAGATTTTCTGCATACTCTAGGCCTAGTTTCCTCTATTATTATTATCTTTTGGCTGCATCATGCTGCGTGTGAGATTTTAGTTCCCCCACCTGGGCTTGAGCCTGCACCCCCTTGCGTTAGAAGCTTGGAGTATTAACCACTGGATCACCAGGGAAGTCCCAGTTTCCTCTACTATTAACATCCTACATAGTTTGGTAGATTGTCACAGTTAGTGAACCAATGTTGATATATTTCTATTAACGAAACTCCATACTTTATTCAGATTTCTTCAATTTTGTGTGATATCCTTTTTCAGTTCTAGCATCCCATTTAGTAGTTAAATCTCACATTACATTTAGAAGTCAAATCTCCTTAAGCTCTTCTTGGTCGTGATAATTTCTCACACTTTCCTTGTTTTTGATGACCCTGGCAGTTTGGGGATTACTGCTCAGGTGTTCTGTACATGGTTCCTTATTGGGATGTGTCTGTTTTCCTCATGACTAGATTTGAGAAAATGTGTTTTTGAAAGGAAGGCCACAGAGATAGAGTGCCAGTGTCGTCACGTCCTGTCAGTGTGTCTTATCAGTGTTGACGTTCTCTTTGATCTGCTGACCTGAAGTAGTAGTTGTCAGGTTTTTCCTTTGTCAAGTTGCTTCTTTCTCCCGTAGTAGTCTTGTGGAAGAGAGTTACTTTGTGCAGCCCACACTTGGTGGTGCTTGGCCTTCTTAACCATGGAGTAGCTATATGAATTATTTGGAGTTTTTCTGCAAGGGAGATATGTCTGTTCTCCTCCACTTAATTCTTTATTCAGCCACTTATTTATTGGCCTATTATTCCTTAGTAAAGCTGAATAAAGGTATTTGTGACATCCATGCAGATTCATGGATATGCATTTTCTCCTTTGAATTATAAACATTATTTTCTTACTCGAATGATTTTAGCTTGGGCCATTGGACCTCTTTCAGTTGGAGCTTTTATATCTTTTTCAAAAACTTTTATGGAAGTATAGTTGATTTACAATGTTTTGTTAATTTCAGGGGTACAGAAAAATGATTAAGTTATATATACGTGCATATGTATATCTATATACATACATATCTTCTTTTTCAGATTCTTTTCCTGTATAGGTTATTACAAAATATTGAGTATACTTCTCTGTGCTATACAGTCCTTGTTGGTTATCTTATTTTATATATAGTAGTAGGTCCCGCCCACCTTTACCCTTGGGTAACTGCAAATTTGTTTTCTATGTCTGTGAGTCTACTTCTATTTTGTAAGTAAATCCTTTTGTGTCACTTTTTTCTAGATTTCACATATAAGTGATATCATGTATTTGTGTTTCTCTGACTTCACTTAGTATGATAATCTCTAGGTTCATCCACGTTGCTGCAGATGGCATTATTTTGTTCATTTTATGGCTGAGTGATATGTGTGCTTGTGTGTATGCACGCACCACATCTTTATCCATTCATCTATCGGTGGGCATTTAGGTGGTTTCCACGTCTTGGCTATTGGAAATAGTGCAGCAATGTGCATCATGGTGAACGTGTCTTTTTGAAGTATGTTTTGATAGCTCTGTTTTTAATAGAGCTCTGTCATACTGTTCTCCATAGTGGCTGTACCAATTTATATTCCCATCAGCAGTTTAAGAGGTTTCCTTTTTCTCTGTACCATTCCAGCATTTGTTATTTGTAGACTGGTGTGAGGTGATACCTCATTGTATTAATAGTTTTGATTAGCATTTCTCTAATAATGACTGATGTTAAAAATCTTTTCATGTGCCTTTTGGCCATGTGTGTATCTTCTTTGGAGAAATGTCTAGATCGTCTACCCATATTTTGATGGGGTTGTTTGTTTTTGGATATTGAGCTGAATAAGCTGTTTGTGTATTTTGGAATTAATCCCTTATGGGTTGCATTGTTTGTAAGTATTTTCTCCCATTCTGTAGGTTGTATTTTTTTATATTTATTTTTTCAATTTATTGTTTTACTTATAGTTTCCTTTGCTGTGCAGATGCTTTTAAGTTTAACTAGATCCCATTTGTTTAGCTTTGTTTTTATTTTCATTACTCTAGGAGGCATATCCAAAAAGATATTGTTGTGATTTATGTCAAAGAGTGTTCTGCCTACGTTTTCCTACAGGAGTTTTATAGTATCTGGTCTTACATTTAGATCTTTCATCCATTTTGAGTTTATTTTTGAATGTGGTATTAGAGGATGTTTTCATTTCATTCACTTGCATGTAGCTGTCCAGTCTTCCCCATGCCAGCTATTGAAGAGACCTTCTTTTCATGCTATGTGCTTCCCTCCCTTGTAGATCATTTGACCGTAGGTGCGTGGATTTACTTCTAGGCTTTCTATCCTGTGGCACTTCTATATCTTTGACATAGCCTCATCACTGTGGCTTTCGGGTTTTGTTTTGTGCATGTCCTTCCTGACACCACATGATGTTTAAGACTCACGTTATATATTTCCTATCCCAGTCTCAGAATCAGACATTTCTCTGAGGAGATCTGTTTCCTTTTATTGGAGGATGGTATTAGAAACCAAGATCTGGTGCTCCTTGCTGTTGAGATAGCATGTGCTTGTAGGCCCTCTCAGCTCACAGAGCAAGGACATATCTTGGTTTTGTTCAGTCTCCCAATCATGTCTGACTCTCTGTGGCCCCATGGAACTGTAGCACACCAGGCCTCCCTGTCCCTCACCATCTCCCAAAGCTTGCCCAAGTTCATGTCCATTTTATCTGTGATGCCATCCAGCCATCTCATCCTCTGATGCCCTCTTCTCTTTCTGCCCTCCATCTTTGCCAGCATTAGGGACTATTCCAGTGAGTTGGCTGTTTACATCAGAGGACAAAAATGCTGGAGCTTCAGCTTCAGCATCAGTCCTTCCAAGGAATATTCAGGGTTGACTTTCCTTAAGATTTGACTAGTATAATATTCTTGTTGTCCAAGGGATTCTCAGGAGTCTTCTCCAGCACCACAGTTTGAAGGCATCAGTTCTTTGGCATTCTGTGTTCTTTACGGTCCAGTTCTCACAACCATATGTGACTACTGGGAAGACCATCACCTTGACTACACAGACCTTTTTGGAGAGTAATGTCTCTGCTTTTCAATGTACTGTCTAGCTTTGTCATAGCTTTCCTGCCAAGAAGCAACCGTCTTCTGATTTCATGGTTGCAGTCACCTTCCACAGTGACAAGAAGAGGATATCTGTCACTGCTTCCACCATTTCCCCTTCAATTTGCCGTGAAGTAACGGGGCTGGATGCCATGATCTTAGTGTTTTTAATATTGAGTTTTAAGCCAGCTCTTTCACTCTCCTCCTTCACCCTCGTCAAGAGTCTCTTTAGTTCTGCTTTGCTTTCTGCCATTAGAGTGGTATCATCTGCATATCTGAAGTTGTTGCTGTTTCTCCCTCCTATCTTGATTCCAGCTTGTAACTCATCCAGCCTGACATTTCTCATGATATGCCCAGCACATACGTTAAACAAACAGGGTGACAGCAGACAGCCCTGTCGTACTCCTTTCTCAAACTTGAACTAATCGGTTGTTCCATACAGGGTTCTAACTGTTGCTTCTTGACCCACATACAGATTTCTCAGGAGATAGGTAAGATGGTCTGGTGTTCCCTTCTCTTTAAGAGCTTTCCACAGTTTGTTATGATTCTCACAGTCAAAGGCTATAACGTAATTGACGAAACAGATGTAGATGTTTTTCTGGAATTCAAGGAAATATCTATGTGCATGCTAACCCATTTATATATAAATATCTATAAATATTTTGTATGTAACATCTGAATCTTTATTAAGCTAAACATGAGTTCACACTGATGTCTCTGACTCTAATCCCTTACCACATGGATCAGTCTAAACTCCTTCTCTTGCTTACTTGTGGCCCACTCTACCAATGACACACCTGTTCAATTCTAGTGTACATTTATATTGGTTTCAAAATTGTTATCTTGTAATCCCTTAGTATATTTTGATACTTTTTTTTTGTTTCTTTTATTCCTCATTCAGATTCAGGAACTAGAATCTCTCCTGTGTCACAGTGAGAGTCCATCTCAGCTCATTTGGACATCATCTCGCAATGCAAAGAAATCTAATTTCAGCTTTGAGGATGTCCAGCACAGCAAAGGCCAGGAGCCCTACAGCTCTTCCAAATACGCGATTGACCTTCTGAGTGTGGCTTTGAACAGACACTTCAACCATCAGGTAGCCTGTCTCAGCAATATGGAGATGGCAGGGCAGTGTTTGCTGAACCAGCACTGATTGCTTAGTAAAATGGCTGGCTCCCTATTGTAGTGTGAAGATGAAATATTGTTTCTTGAGCAGGATTGCTGTGAGGACAAGGTAAGACATGACAAAGAGTGGCAGTTGATGTATAGGAAGTTTTAGAGCAGAGATAATGAGCTCCAGACTTGTAGGTATATGGGGGTTCATTTACCAGTCTGTAGCTCCTCTGGGGCTATAATTTATGTAACAGAATGACACTACTAACGATATCAGTAGCTCCTGTTAAGCATTTGCCGTGTGTGTCACTTAATACCTTTCCCGTCACAGTGAGGTGGGTCTGAGTATTCCTATTTTCATACGAGGACACTAAAGTTTGGAGTCCTTATTAAAGTCATTTACCCAGAAGTCACACAGTCAGTAAAGGGTAGAGCTCAGAGCTGAGCTCAAGGCTGTCTTAACTTCAAGCTTGGACTTTTCCCATCAAGCCGTGCTGCCTCCAGTGTTATATCCAGTGTTACAGGACAGCTGGCAGTTAGAAAGCCCTTGGAGAGTGAGGATCTCTGGTGAGGCTGCAGAGGTCTGTCTTTTGAGGACTGGATTTAGAGAGCAACCCTTGTCAGACATGCTGGCTTCTGTGGCCTCTGTGGTCTGGAACTTAGTGCTTTTTTGTATGTTTCTCTTGCCCAGGTCCAAAATTTTAACTGGAAATCTCCAGTCTCTCCTGTGGGCATTTTCCTTTGCTTGCTTTGACTGTGTTTTTTGAATATGGAACTGGGGAGAAATTTAACTCCGACAATATTTACAAAAGCTGACCATTTTTAGGGTACTGACCCAGGCTGAAAATTGAGGAGGAAGGAGAAATAAAAGGCAGTGCAGAAACTATTTGCCCTTAAGGGGCTGTTTTTGATTATCCATTAGATACAGCAGTCTAAACCTTATGTAATGGTTTAGATCTGGTTGATTCTGGAATGGAGACCTTCATCAGCTGGAATTCTCACTTCTGAGAACTGGCTCTTAGGATTAAACCTCTTGGTGAAGAGGATGGTATAAAAGTAGAAGCTATGAGCACATTCTCTAGAACTGCTTTTGAATTCTGGCTCTGTCACCTCGGACAGATTATTTAATGTCTTTGTACTTCCAGTTTCCTCATCTGAGAAACAGGGTTAATAATAGTGTTTGCCTCATAGATTTGCTGGGAGGATTGAGTGATTGGAGTGGTATGAAGCATTGACAACAATGCTTTGTGTTAGAATGTGCCTGTGTATGTGTATGTATCTGTACATATGTGTACTATGTGCATGCATACATGCGTGAGTATGCCTAGCCATGTGCACATGTGTGGGTTTTGTATGTTTGTGAACATGTGTAGGAAGGTGACTATGTGTGGTTATGTGCTCATGGCTGTAGGTGTCTGGTCATGTGGTCTGCATCTGTTCATGTGTGTGCTTATGTGTTTGTTTGTTGGCTGTTGTTATTATTGTTATTATTCAGGCTCAGTGTGTTGGTCCACATGTGAGCCTCCTCCTGAGATTTCTTGGGATGTTTAAAAACTTGTCACAACTGCTTGTCCTCTGGAAACTCCCTTTTAGGGATAAGGTCAGAGTGGATTTAGCTTCTTTTTTCATAAAAAGCTCTGAAATTTTGCTTGTCTCAATTGTCAAGTTTTGGGATTTCATCTTTAAAAAAAAAAAAAAATTTAGCTAATGCTGCCAGCTCCTTTAAAATCTGTGTGATTGGTTTGTAGCTCATGATCGTTCTACCTTGGCTTTTATGAAGAAAGAAGTAGCTAAGAAAGAACTACCTCCCTTTGAAGACTTGTATGACTGGAAATGTTGGATCCCTACAGGCTGCCTGGGAGAAGGCAATGGCACCCCACTCCAGTACTTTTGCCTAGAAAATCCCATGGACGCAGGAGCCTGGTAGGCTGCGGTCCATGGGGTCGCGAAGAGTCGGACACGACTGAGCGACTTCACTTTCACTTTTCACTTTCATGCATTGGAGAAGGAAATGGCAACCCACTCCAGTGTTCTTGCCTGGAGAATCCCAGGTACAGGGAGCCTGGTGGGCTGCCGTCTATGGGGTCGCACAGAGTTGGACATGACTGAAGCGACTCAGCAGCAGCAGCATAGGCTGCCTGATAGACTTTACCTGTCCATGAATGACTCCTCCTGTCACACAGCCTTGAGAAATACTCAGGGTCGTCACGCTCATTCCTTCAGATCAAATGTGTGAAGGGACTTCAGTTTAGGTAAAATGGCCTCCTTGCTTGTTTCTTTTGTTGCTCAACGTCAGAAAGTCGTGTGTGTTGAAAGCCCTGGATTTTAGTTCACAGATGTCTTCATTTAGGGCTGAGTAGGTCCTAACTGTCCCTGGCTAGTTCCCAGATTAAGAAATTCTCCTTAGCTATCTTTGGGGCAAAATATTTGGGAAGAATTTTTGGTCTGTAAAGTTCCTGACTTTTTTCAGAGGACTGCTGGTCAATCAAGGGGATTCTCAGGTCTAAATTATCCATGTCAGGCACCGCCAGGCCCTGCAGCAGTGAATAAAGGAAGCCAGCCTTCTAGCTTCTGATACTCAGGGTGCTTTCTGTCCCCTGAACTGACTGTGGTATCCTGGTACTTTCTATTTTTGTTTAAAAGGAAAAAAAAAGTTAAAAGTAATAAAAATATGAATTAAAGTGAAAGTGAAAGTAAAAGTCAGTCGTGTCCAACTGACTTTGTGTTTGCAACTCCATGGACTATACAGTCCATGGCATTCTCCAGGCTGAAATCCTGGAGTGGGTAGCCTTTCCCTTCTCCAGGGGATCTTCCCAACCCAGGGATAGAACCCAGGTCTCCCACATTGCAGGCAGATTCTTTACCAGCTGAGCCAGCAGAGAAGCCCATGAATTAAAATAGTCAATATCAAAATAACGTGAAATGTGGTGAAAATTAAACCAAGTAAGCTAGTAAAACAAATCCCAGTGTTCTAAGGATTACTACAGACCTTTCTATTATTAATATGTGCCATGTGTTAACTGGGGCTCTTTTTATAAAACAGGTCTTTCTAAAATGATGCGTGCAGGGCTAAGAACCTGATTTAGAGATCCTCAGTTAGAGGAGGTCTTTGTGGAATCATACCCACCTCTCCGGTGCCTCGAGCTAGAGCCCTAGGCCTTGTGTTCCTGCAGGAAACAGAGACACACTTGAGGTTTAGCTGTCTGTATTTACTAGAGTAGAAACTTCTTTCAGGCAAAGACTTTCTTTGTATGGCTCTCTTATCTCTCACTGCTCATTTTGATTGGTCAACTGATCTTCAGTTAAGCCATGGAAAACACAGATAACCAGTCCTGCTTTTCTCATCCAGCTTCAAGCTTGGTTACTCTTTGTTCTCTGAGTTACTTGAGAATAAAAGACATTATCAAGTGCCTCTCATAGTGAGTTTTCAGTACGTGATTCTTAAATTAAAATGGTCTACCCAGCTACAAGGACAGCTTAGAGCATCAAGCCTTGGCGCCCTGGCTTCCTGGCTCATTTGTGTTTCTCCTTTATTAACTGACATAGAGGCAGGCTCAATGTGTATTGAATTAAAATGAACTGCTACCCCTCTCTGTGCCCCCAGGGTCTGTATTCCAGTGTAGTGTGCCCAGGTACGATGCTGACCAATTTGACATATGGAATTCTACCTCCCTTTGTGTGGATGTTAATCATGCCAATCATATGGCTGGTAAGTGATACATGCTTCTTCTCTTGATTTACTTAAGCTGTTCAAGTTGGAACCAAAAAGATGTGATTAAGGGTTGGGAAGTGCTTTAAGTAATTGAACTTGAAGGTGGCAGAATTCCATTTCACTCAAAAGTTTTGATGTTACCATGTAATCTCTGCTTCATACTGCCTGATACTCCCACTGTACCTCCATCTTAGTGAGCACTGTTTGTTAAGGGAATGTTTCTTTGATCACGCACCATATAGCCCAGGAGTTCTATGATTATATAATTTTGAGAAACCTGCGTTAAGTGATATCAAACTGGATTTCTCTGAGCTTTTAATATAGTCACTTGCATTAAAATTTCCCAAGGAGGGTATGATTGTGCATTGTATGATCACAGTGTCATGTTTTTGCTTGTTTGTTTTGTTTGTATTTTGAGCATCCCTCCAGCACTCATTAGAAAATGCTGCTTTCAGGAAATGTCCTTCCCTTGTAGAGCTCAGGAAGAAGTATCCTGTTTATGGCAGGCATGGGAAAAAGATGAGAAGGACATATGCCTTCATGTTAAAAGTGGTTGACTTGGAGTAATGGGGATTAAATGATGGAAATTATTTCTTGTTTCAATTTATTTTCTGAAACTGAAAAAATACTCTATAATAAGAAATGCAGTGTGTCTTTTTTTTAACATTTAAATGGATAATGCTTTTGTGACTCTAGACCACCACAGAATGACTACTGTTTTCTTTTTCTCAGTTACGCTTTTTTGCAAACGCTTTCACGTTGACACCTCACAATGGAACAGAAGCACTGGTATGTTACTAGAGTTTTAACATGTTGTATTCACTTCACAGATGTAGACTGTAAGTTCACTGAATTAGAAACAATCTTAACAGAAAAGATGAGAACAGACTCTGTATAAGCAAGGTCCTGTTTAGGACTAAGGTGAATCATAAGGTGAAATGCTGGTCATTAGGAGTGAACTTTGAAAGTTCAGTATGTTTTCTGGCACTGAGTACCATGGTTCTGGGCTCAGTGCTTCTGTAGAAGCAAGAGACATGAGCAGCCAGAGGAGAGCGGAGCATGGAGCACTGTCGGGGCAGGCAAAGCAAGATGTTGGCTGGGCAGTCAGTGTGAGATTTCCCACGGCGAAGGTGTGTTTCATGGGTCAAGAGTAGAGGCAACAAAGCCCAACTCCATTTCCCAATATGAAGATTCTCTTTTCCTGTATTAATAATAGAGAATTGAGTTATTAACTTGATTAGAAAACCAGTTTGTTTTCTTAAGTCACTCATGCAGATGGACCGCATGTGTTTCTTCATCAATGGCAGACATTACTAATGGATCATAATACTCTGTTCTGTTGTACATAAATGATGTCTCTGAATATTTTTCAACTGAAGGCCCCAAAGACATTCCCTACCAGTGGATGAGAATTGTCATACAAGATGAAATGTATTTGTCCTCTGTGCTTTATACCATCTGGTTGAAATTCCACTGTATTAAAAGTCAGTTCTATGTGTGTGTTTCCCTCACTCCACTTAGCTCCTTCAGGATTTTTGCTTTGTATTTTGGAAACCTGAGAGCCTATCACTATTACTTATTTCTTAATATATTTGTCCAGCCATTTAGAATAATGAATGATCATTTAGGGGTTACTCCTTCCATACATTTACGACACTGAAAGGCAAATCTAGAGGTCAAGTATATATTGTGTCAGAGGAGTAGGAATAGTTAAAATTCAGAATCTCCAGTTGCTAAGGAGCTTAGAGTCATGTTTAAAAAAAAGAGTGAATTGAGAAAATAGACAAGAAAATAAGACATTCTATCATCTAGTGGCAAGTACTCTAGGAATGATCAGAAAGGAGGATCACCATGGGGCTGGACCAGTTGGAGCAGGCTCTACTTACTGAGTCAGGCTTATTTGGGCTCTGAAGAATAGGTTGAATTTAATAAGATGAGTGGCATGCTCCCAGAGTCATGTTCAAAAAGTTTGTGACCTGGTGTAATTTCCTTCAGCATGGATGAGTAGGATGTCATTACCACTTAGTGATGATTATATATGCTGCAGATACAGATGAGGGTTTGAGCACATCACATGTGTAGCAAGAATCTCTTCAACCTTTGGTTGAATAAATTTTATCTCCTTAAATGGGCTGAGCTTGAGTGGCCTAGAATACAGTAGTTAGGAATGTGGACTGTAGAATTATAGTAATTCTGTTCAAATTCCAGTTCTCCTGTTTCTGACTGTGAACTCTTGGGCACATTTTTTACTTGCCTAAGCCTTTTATTATTAGCTGTAAAATAGGAATTACAGGAGTAAATGAGAGAAGGCTTATTGTAAAGGATTTTGTGTATTTCAGCATGTAAGATTTTAAAGAAAACCATCTTAATGAAAATAATGTAGTGTTGGCATGTGAACTGACAGCTCAATGGAATAAAATAGAAAGTTTAGGATAGGCCCAAAGCATATAGGTGTTTGATATATTATAATGATGCAGAAAATCAGTGAGGGTAAAGATGGTTTATTCAACAAATGCTGCCAAAAAATAGAATAGGATCTTTTCTACATACTTTATAGTCAAATAAAATTCTAGGTAAACTATAAGATTTATGTATAAAAGTAAGAATGTATAGTTACTTGGAAAAAATATGGGGACATTTTAAAATAATTTAAGAGTGCAGAGGCTTAACTATTCCCAGGAACTCTAGAAAACTGAAAAATTTGATTAAATAAATTAAAAAAAAATACATGACTAAAATTCTCACTATATAGATACTCAAAAGATTTGCCACAAAATGGAAGAAAAATACCTGCTACCCATAACATAGATAAAGGTTAAATTTTCTTTTCTTTTTTTTTTATCACAAAGATAAGACTATATAGTTTATTTTATTTTCTGCATTGGTCATTCCCATAAAATGCTTGGCTCACATTATAAAATCCTGTTAAAAACAAAACAGTACAAAAAAGTTTTTGGAGTTTAACTAAAGCATTAGAACTTGATAAGCATATAACTGATTAACTTCTCACTTCATTGTACAGCAGAAACTAACACACTATTTTAAAGCCATTATGTTTCAATAAAAAATACAATAAAATATGGAAAAAAAAAGATTTTGAGGCCTCGTGTAAGCAAAGAACAAAATATGTGGCCCTCTTTCACCTACGCTTACAAAGCACTTGCTTTTTAAAAAGTTTTTTTTATTGAAGGATAATTGCTTTACAGAATTTTGTTGTTTTCTGTCAAGCATGAATCAGCAATAGGTATACATATATCCCCTCCCTTTTGAACCTGCCTCCCATCTTCCTCCCCATCCCACCCCTCTAGGTTGATACAGAGCCCCTGTTTGAGTTTCCTGAGCCATACAGCAAATCCCCATTGGCTATCTATTTTACATATGGTAATATAAGTTTCCATGTAACTCTTTCCATACATCAAACCCTTTCCTTCCCTCTGTGTCCATAAATCTATTCTCTATGTCTGTTTCTTTATTGCTGCCCTGTAAATAAATTCTTCAGAACCATTTTTCTAGATTCTGTATATGTGCATTAGAATATGATATTTATCTTTCTCTTTCTGACTCACTTCAGTGTGTATAATAGTTTCTAGGTTCATCCACCTCATCAGAACTGACTCAAATGCATTCCTGTTTATGTCTGAGTAATATTCCATGTGTATATGTACTACAGCTTCTTTATCCATTCATTTGTTGATGAGCATCTAGGTTGCTTCCATGTTCTAGCTATTGCAAATAGTGCTGCAGTGAACAATGGGATACATGTGTCTTTTTCCTCCTCAGGGTTTCCTCAGGGTAAATGTTTAAGAGTGGGATTGCTGGGTCATATGGTGGTTTTATTCTTAGTTTTTTAAGGAACCTCCATACCGTCTTCCTTAGTGGCTGTATCAACTTACATTCTCACCAACAGTGCAAGAGCGTTCCCTTTTCTCCACACCCTCTCCAACATTTATTGTCTGTAGACTTTTTTGATGATGGCCATTCTAGCTGGTGAAAATCATAAGATACTGATGAAAGAAATCAAAAATGACATAAACAGATGAAGAGATATTCCATGTTCCTGGGTAGGAAGAAGCAATATTGTGAAAATGACTATACTACCAAATGCGACCTACAGATTCAATGTGATCCCTATCAAATTACCAGTGGCATTTTTCACAGAACTAGAACAAAAAATTTCACAACTCATATGGAAACACAGAAGACCCTGAATAGCCAAAGCAGTCTTGAGAAAGAAAAATGGAGCTGGAGGAATCAACCTTCCTGACTTCATATTATACTACAAAGCTACAGTCATCAAGACAGTATGGTACTGGCACAAAAACAGAAATATAGACCAATGGAACAAGATAGAAAGCCCAGAAATAAACCCAGTGGGTACCTTATTTTTGACAAAGGAGGCAAGAATATACAAGAGGGCAAAGACAGCCTCTTCAGTACATGGTGCTGGGAAGCCTGGACAGCTACATGTCAAAGAATGAAGTTAGAACACTTCCTAACACCATACACAAAGATAATCTCAAAATGGATTAAAGACCTAAATGTAGGACCAGAAACTATAAAACCCATAGAGGAAAACAGGCAGAACACTCGATGACATAAATCAAAGCAAGATCCTCTATGACCTGCCTCCTAGAGTAATGGAAATAAAAACAAAAGCAAACAAGTGGGACCTGATTAAACTTAAAAGCTTTTGCACAGCAAAGGAAACTGTAAGCAAGGTGAAATACACCCCTCAGAGTGGGAGAAAATAATAGCAAATGAAACAACTGGCAAAGGGTTAATTTCCAAAATAAACAAGCAGCTCATACAACTCAATACTAGGAAAACAATCAAAAAGTGGGAAAAAGACCTAAATAGACATTTCTCCAAAGGGGACATACAGATGGCTAACAAACACATGAAAAGATGCTCAACATCGCTCATTATCAGAGAAATGTAAATCAAAACTACAATTTTGATTAACTGGAAATTATTTACTAAATTTTACTAAAATTTACTAAATTTACTAGTAATTTACTAAAATTACTAAATTTTCTTAATTGTTAAAGGAACGTCAACAAATCAAGGAAAACAACCTATTGGAACAATGGGCAGAGGACATGAACAGAGTTTTGAAACTTGTAATCATATGAAGAAATGCCTAATCTTATATGAAGAGAAATGCAAATTAAAACTATAATGAAAAACTTTCACCTCTGATTAGCAAAGATTAGAAAGTTTAATATATTGATGCTATATTGGCAGGGGCGTAGGGAAATGAGCACTCTGCCACACTGCTGGAGAGAGTAGACTGATACAGCCTCTGTCAAGGGCTTTGGCAATATTATGCAATATGATAAATACGCATACCTTTAAACCTAGCAATTCCATCTTTGGTATTAGATAAGATAAATAAGATATCCTCAAACTTACATAGAATAATTTAGTCATCATTCATCACAGTGATGTTTGTAATAGCAAAACCTGGCAAAAACCTCTGTATCAGTTGGAAACTTTATGTAAATTATGGCACATCCATAGAAGGTTGTGACTTTGAAAGAGACTGAAATTTTCATGTACTGGTTTGAAAGTATCTACAAGGCCTGTTGTTCAAGTGAAAAATGTAAAGCGTGGAATAGTGTATATTTTGCTTCCATTTGCCTAAGAGAAATGGATGTATTTGTTTTTTTAACCAAATACATTTTCTTTGGAAGAATATACAGAATACTAACATGAGTGCTTGCTTCCAGAGAGAACTGGGTGGCTAGAAAACTGAAAGGGAGGAAGAGTTTTGACTACCATGTACATCTTTTGATTGTTGTACATGTACATAGTCATCTATTAATAAAACTAAATATTACATCAGTGACCTGTACTTTGCTGTGGTGTCAGTTGAATATCCTCTCGGAGTGAGCTCCAGTTCACATGTCCTGAGCTTTAATTTGAAGATTAAGGGAAAAGTCAGTTAAATATGGGAACTTTATAAAAATTTTCAAAGGATACTATTAAGCGGGCTGTTCTACTTTCTTCCTATAAATTATAGTTGTGGTTCATGCCAGCATCACAATTAGCTGATGCTATTCAGGAGGGTTGTCAGAATTTGTCTGGGGCTCTCTGAAGTGCTGATTAAAAATCCCCTCCAGCCTCACTCACTTTGGGCAGAAGAGAAGAGTCATTGACACCCTCTTCCTTTCCAGGTCTGGCTTTTCCACCAAAAGCCCGAGTCTCTCAATCCTCTGGTGAAATATCTGAGTGCCACCACTGGCTTTGGAAGCAATTATGTGACGTCCAAAAAGGTGACTCTCTTTGCTTTGTTTCATTGAAGAGGTTGATGGTGGGCTGGTCCCTGGGTTCCCAACCATGCTGCCAGCTATCCAGCTTCTCTTCTGTGGGTCTCCCCTCTCTGCCATCACACTGGCCTATTTTCATTTCTTTCTGCTTTTTCCTGCCTTTCAGCTTGACACACCTTTTCTACACCTCAACTGCTCTTATCTGTCTTTTTTCTGATTCATTACTACGATTTATTCTTAAGATCTCAGCTTTTATGTGACCTTTTACATTGAGTCAGGTGCTTCCATGCTAGATTTTTTTGACCTCCTATGCAGGTCAGGAAGCAAGTTAGAACTGGACATGGAACAACAGACTGGTTCGAAATAGGAAAAGGAGTACGTCAAGGCTGTATATTGTCACCCTGCTTATTTAACTTATATGCAGAGTACATCATGAGAAATGCTGGGCTGGAAGAAACACAAGCTGGAATCAAGACTGCAGGGAGAAATATCAATAACCTCAGATACGCAGATGACACCACCCTTATGGCAGAAAGTGAAGAGGAACTCAAAAGCCTCTTGATGAAAGTGAAAGAGGAAAATGAAAAGGTTGGCTTAAAACTCAACATTCAGAAAACTAAGATCATGGCATCTGGTCCCATCACTTATGGGAAATAGATGGGGAAACAGTGGAAACAGGGTCAGACTTTATTTTTGGGGGCTCCAAAATCACTGTAGATGGTGATTGCAGCCATGAAATTAAAAGATGCTTACTCTTTGGAAGGAAAGTTATGACCAACCCAGATAGCATATAAAAAGGCAGAAACATTACTTTGCCAACAAAGGTCCATCTAGTCAAGGCTGTGGTTTTTCCAGCAGTCATGTATGAACGTGAGAGTTGGACTGTGAAGAAAGCCGAGCGCCGAAGAATTGATGCTTTTGAATTGTGGTGTTGGAGAAGACTCTTGAGAGTCCCTTGGACTGCAAGGAGATCCAGCCAGTCCATTCTGAAGGAGATCAGCCCTGGGATTTCTTTGGAAGGAATGATGCTAAAGCTGAAACTCCAGTACTTTGGCCACCTCATGCCAAGAGTTGACTCATTGGAAAAGACTCTGATGCTGGGAGGGATTGGGGGAAGGAGGAGAAGGGGACGCCAGAGGATGAGGTGGCTGGATGGCATCACCGAATTGATGAGTTTGAGTGAGCTCCGGGAGTTGGTGATGGACAGGGAAGCCTGGCGTGCTATGATTCATGGGGTCGCAAAGAGTCGGACACTACTGAGTAACTGAACTGAACTGAACTGAATGCCAGTTCTGGATAGAACTCATACAGCAGTGGGCTCTTTGCTCCAAGGGTAAGCTCTGTGAAGAGGGGGATCACACCTGCCTTCCTTGCAAGTTCCCTTGCACATGGCACGCGCTCAAGAAATGTGATACAAGTTGAATGAAATATAAAGCATCTTACTAAGTGAAGTTAGCTTCCCTTTGTGTTCCACTTATGACAATTATTAGCTTTAATAGTTCGGTATTTGAAGAGGCAGGGGACCTAGTTTGGAAAAATGGGTGCTGTGTTTTGTAGACCCTGTTATCTAAAATGAAATTAAACACATTTACATAGTAGAAAATGAAAAAAATTATTGTGACCCCATAAGGATCAATTGTTATATTTTTGTCATGAGTAAGGTTTATTTCAGCCTCCCATTTTTCACTGCCTAGCTTATTGTGAGGAGGCAATGGCATAAAATAAAATTCAGTTCAGTTCAGTCACTCAGTCGTGTCCAGCTCTTTGCAACCCCATGGACTGCAGTATGCCAGGCTTCCCTGTCCATCATCAACTTCCAGAGCTTACTCAAACTCATGTCCATTGAGTTGATGATGCTATCCAACCATCTCATCCTCTGTCATTCCCTTCTCCTCCTGCCTTCAATCATTCTCAGCATCAGAATCTTTTCAAATGTGTCAGTTCTTCACATCAGGTGGTCAAAATTTCAGAGTTTCAGCTTTAGCATCAGTCTTTCCAATGAATATTCAGCACTGATTTCCTTTAGGATGGATGGTTTGATCTCCTTGCAGTCCAAGGGACTCTCAAGAGTCTTCTCCAATACCACAGTTCAAAGGCATCAGTTCTTTGGTGCTCAGCTTTCTTTATAGTCCAACTCTCACATCCATACATGACTATTGGAAAAACCAAAGCTTTGACTAGATGGACCTTTGTTGGCAAAGTAATGTCTCTGCTTTTTAATATGCTGTCTATGTTGGTCATACCTTTTCTTTCAAGGAGCAAGCGTCTTTTAATTTCATGGCTGCAGTCACCATCTGCAGTGATTTTGGAACCCAAGAAAATAAAGTCTGTCACTGTTTCCATTGTTTCTCCATCTATTTGACACAAAGTGATGGGACCAGATGCCATGATCTAATTTTCTCAATGTTGAGGGTTTTTTTTTAATATAAATGTATTTATTTTAATTGGAGGCTAATTACTTTACAATATTGTATTTGTTTTGCCATACATCAACATGAATCCACCACGGGTATACATGTGTTCCCCATCCTGAACCCCCTTCCCACCTCCCTCCCCGTACCATCCTTCTGAGCCGTTTCGGTGCACCAGTCCCAAGCATTCAGTATCATGCATCAAACCTGGACTGGCGATTCATTTCATACATGATATTATACATGTTTCAATGCCATTCTCCCAAATCATCCCACTCTCTCCCTCTCCCACAGAGTCCAAAGACTGTTCTATACATCTGTGTCTCTTTTGCTCTCTCGCATACAGGGTTATCATTACCATCTTTCTAAATTCCATATATATGTGTTAGTATACTGTATTGGTGTTTTTCTTTCTGGCTTACTTCCAATGTTGAGTTTTAAGCCAACTTTTTCACTCCTCTTTCACTTTCATCAAGAGGCTCTTTAGTTCTTCGCTTTCTGCCATAAGGGTGGTATCATCTGCATATCTGAGGTTACTTATATTTCTCCTGGCAATTTTGATTCTGGTTTGTGCTTCATCCAGTCCAGCATTTCTCATGATGTACTCTGCATATAAGTTAAATAAGCATGGTGACAGTATACAGCCTTGACATACTCCTTTTTCTATTTGGAACCAATCTATTGTTCCATGTCCAGTTCCAACTGTTGCTTCTTGACCTGCATACAGATTTCTCAGGAGGCAGGTCAGGTTGTCTGGTATTTCCATCTCTTTAAGAATTTTCCACAGTTTGTTGTGATCCACACAGTTAAAGCCTTTGTTTGGCATAGTCAATAAAGCAGAAATAGATGTTTTTCTGGAACCCGCTTGCTTTTTCGATGATCCAGTGGATGTTGACAATTTGATCTCTGGTTCCTCTGCCTTTTCTAAAACCAGCTTGAACATCTGAAAGTTCACGTTTCACACACTGTTGAAACCTGCCTTGGAGAATTTTGAGCATTACTTTGCTAGTGTGTAAGATGAGTGCAATTGTGCGCAATTTGAACATTCTTTGGCATTGCCTTTCTTTGGGATTGGGATGAAAACTGACCTTTTCCAGTCCTGTGGCCACAGTTGAGTTTTCCAAATTTGCTGGAAAATTGGATTGAAGCAAATAAGTTAGCTAAGGCAGAGTCATAATTGACAGTGACCTTGTCTATATGTCAGTAGCTTGAGTTCTAAAGGGAACCATGCTCTCCACTTCCCATAGTATATGTTTACTGAAAATGAACCTAAGAACCTCCAGTGTATTCCAAACTATATTCTGTGAGATACTAGTTCCTTAAGATTTGCAAAAAGCAATTTGTCATCCAAGTAAGTCTGAGAAATGCTTCATATTATATCCCCCCTCTTTCAGAGACCTGCACTAGGCACATTATGCTAGCAAAGGCTTTGAGAAGTTGATACAGTTAGGAAATATGCCTGACATGTTTCATCCTGCTGTTTCTAAGTTGCTCTTGACTGTATGATGTTTTCGTTTCCTTTTAAAATTTAAGAATGCATAACAACATCCCAAGAAATTCTTTGGGAACTCTGTGCTATGTGCTCTGTTGCTTCAGTCATGTCCAACTCTTTGAGACCCCATGGACTGTAGCCTGCCAGGCTCCTCTGCCCATGGGATTCTCCAGGCAGGAATACTGGAGTGGGTTGCCATTTCCTTCTCCAGGGGATCTTCCTGACCCAGGGATCGAACCAGCGTCTCTTGCGTCTTCTGCATTGGCAGGCATGTTCTTTACCACTAGTACCACCTGGGAAGCCGTCTTGGGAACTCTATTGTAAACAAATAAGCTTACTTTCAGGTCCTCAGAATTTGTTTGAATTTACATCTATTGATGTCAAAGGAGTGGCTGATTTACCAAGGGGATAAAATGTTTAATTCCATAAACCAAAGGACTGTATTAGCATTTCTTGGAAATGCATCGCAGACTGTTTTTAACCTTCGATTAATTTTAGTAAGTCAGCTTTCTGCTGTTTAAAGATTGGGTTGAATTAAAGAGAGCTGTAATTCCTCTTCCAGTTACAACATGAAAAAAATGCTAACATGATTGAATGTAAATGTTTTTCCAAAAGGTTTTAAAGTTTTCTTTAATTTGTAGCCTTTTAGCTTTGGGGGCTGGAAGTTTGCTTTGCATACAATGTATCAGTTAAAATTAATTTTCTACATAAAACAGAAGAATGTAAAGTAAAGTGGATAAAACAAGATAAAAGCTAATATTTCTTGCATGTAAAGCAGTTTGGAGAATGGCAGCTTTGGGCTGGCCTGGCAGCTTGGCAGATTGTCAGGTATCCAGGTTCCCTCTGCCATCCCTGAGGTATGGTCCTCATCCTTATGGTTCAGGAGAGCAGTGTGAAGAAGGGAGAAAGAAAGGGGTGCCTCATTACCTTTAAAGAGAGTCCTGGGTAGTACCGCACACTTCCACTTATATCTCATTGGCCAGAATTTAGTCCATGGTACCATTAGCTTCAGTGAAGGCTGGAGACTTAGTCTTTCATCTGCAGGGCAGTGAGTTCAGCTAAGATCAGAGCTCTTTTATTGAAGAAGTTACTTACTAGGAGGTAAGTATCAGTTGTAATTAAAAACAAAATGTTGAGATTCCTAACATTCCCCACATGGCTTCCACCACAGCTTTCCTTCTGGGCCTTTTTTGGATTATCTTACCTGTTATTTAAATGGAATCCTTTTATTCAAATACTGTTTATTTTTCCTTTCTAGTCACGCCTATCTCGCTTCTTTTCCAGATGGACCTAGATGAAGACACTGCTGAAAAATTTTACCAAAAGCTACTGAAACTTGAAAAGGAGATTAGGGTCACCATTCAAAAAACCAATAACCAGAACTGAAAATGATGCTCTCTGAAACATACTGTGCCTTTTGTGGGTTCTGGAGTGTGTGGGTTTCTCCTGAGTTGGACCATGTGCATTTGTGGTAAAAAGTGATTTCTGCTGGTCTCTTCATTGCAGAATCACCTCTACAATTATGTTTGTGTGTGCATGTGAGAAAAGAATGTCTGTTAGTTTATCAGTCTTTAAGAATGATGTCACATCAGAGTCGAGCTAGAGTCACCCAACTGAGTACCTGTTTGCTCTGCTAACAAGAGCACAAGCTCTATTTCATGGGATGAGGTATTGACTTGAATAATTATGACACAGACACATACTGATTCTCCTTTTCACCTGCCCCAGAAGGAGGACGTATTACTCATTCTCTGAGTAGCAGTCTTAGCCTTGTTCTTCACAAGTAGTTTTCCTAGGTCTTGTACCTTATTTCTTCCTCCACATGCCGCATTTAAAAATCCTAATACAGATGCCCATGTAATTAATCATCATAGTAACAAAAGTATATGTATTTGGGCCACTTGAATTATTTTCCCTGTATTTTCAAAGTATCTTTTATTGATACTGAGATAGTCCATGTTAATAGTGGGCCTGACCTTCACCACAGTTTACAAATTTATTACTGACCAACTTGTTTTCATGACATATTTTAGCGGATGTAATCCTGCACCAAAAATGATTTACTCAAATTGTTTCAATGAATTTACTCAGATTTTTCAATTGAATAATTACTGGTGGAATGTCTCTTAGTATTAGTAGTGGTCGAAAGTGGTTAGGACTAGTTTGCATGATGTCAAGACAAAATGCTAAAATGCCTAGGTGTTTCAACCAACATCTGGAATATTAGAGTAATATTTTTAATGAGTTAATATGAAAAATTACATGTAAATATAATGTCTATATGTTTTAAAGTGTGGAATTTTGGTTATTCTTTCTCTAAGTTTGTTGCTAAAGATATTTTTAATAACTTTAAACATATATGAAGATGAGAGCTGACCACTCTCCATTCTCTTTGAAAAAGAAGGGTGAAGTTAGAGAGCTGAAAGCACAGAGCTGGTTTTCATTCTTCTGTTTACTCACTGTTAATTGGGAAGAAGTACTTTACTGTGGATCTCAAGCTTTTTGTCTGTGAAGTGGAATCTTCCTGTATTCTCTGTTCATGGATATGAAGTGAGAATGAAATGCAGTAATATATGTGAATGAATAAAGAGCATTTTTTGAGAACAATGACTACACAATATTTTTTAGAGATTAATAAGCCAGGGTGTCATGATTGAAATATTACTATGTGAGGCACTGAGTGAGCACATGCCATCTGACTGAGAGTGGTCTCTGTTTCTGGAATTTTTTTAAAAAAATTAAAGTATAGTTGATTTACAGTGTTTCCAGGTGTACAGCAAAGTGATTCAGTTATATTCAGTTTTTCAGATTCTTTTCCACCATAGATAGTTACAAGTTACTGAATATAGTTCCCTGTACTATATAGTAGATCCTTGTTTTATTTATTTGTAGTTTGTATCTGTTACTCTCAAACTGCTCATTTAAATCCACCTCCCCCGCTATCCCCTTACTTAACCCTGTTTGTTTTCTATCTCTGTGAATCTATTTATATGTTTTAAATAAGTTCATTGTATCAAATTTTTAGATTACACATATAAGTGCTATCGTGCGATATTTGTCTTTCTCTGTCTGACTTATTTCACTCATGACAATCTCTAGGTCCATCCATGTTGCTGCAAATGGCATTATTTCATTCTTTTTAATGGCTGAGTAGTAGTCAGCTGAGCTCAGGAGTAGCTGAGCATTTTTATATACCACATCTTTATCCATTCACCTGTCAGGGGACGTTGGGTGCCTTTGATGTCTTGGCTAATTGTGCTGCTGTGAGTATAGGGGTGCATGTATCTTTTCCAGTTAGTTCTCATCCTCCAGATGTATGCCTAGGAGTGGGATTGCTGCTGTTGTGTTTAGTCTCTCAGTCATGTCCAACTCTTTGCAACCCTGTGGACTGGACCCACCAGCTCCTCTGTGGGGTTTTTCAGGTGAGAATATTGGAGTCGGTTGCCGTTTCCTCCTCCAGGGGATCTTTCCAACCCAGAAATCAAACCATGTCTCCTGCATTGCAGGTGGATTCTGTACCCACTGAGCTATCAGGGAAGCCTAGGATTGCTGGATCATATGGTAACTATTTTTAGTTTTTTAAGTAACCTGCATACTCTTCTCCATAGTGGCTGTCCCTGTTTACATTCCCACTAATAGCATAGGAGGATTCCATTTTTTCCACACCCTCTCCAGGATTTACTATTTGTACAATTTTTGAAGATGGCCACTCTGACCGCTGTGAGGTGATACTTCAGTGTAGTTTTGATTTGCAAACAAAGGTCCGTCTAGTCAAGGCTATGGTTTTTCCTGTGGTCGTGTATGGATGTGAGAGTTGGACTGTGAAGAAGGCTGAGCACCAAAGAATTGATGCTTTTGAACTGTGGTGTTGGAGAAGACTCTTGAGAGTCCCTTGGACTGCAAGCAGATCCAACCAGTCCATTCTGAAGGAGGTCAGCCCTGGGATTTCTTTGGAAGGAACGATGCTAAAGCTGAAACTCCAGTACTTTGGCCACCTCATGCAAAGAGTTGACTCATTGGAAAAGACTCTGATGCTGGGAGGGATTGGGGGCAGGAGGAGAAGGGGACGACAGAGGATGAGATGGCTGGATGGCATCACTGACTGGATGGACATGAGTCTGGGTGAACTCCGGGAGTTGGTGATGGACAGGGAGGCCTGGCGTGCTGCGATTCATGGCGTTGCAAAAAGTCGGACACGACTGAGCAACTGAACTGAACTGAATAAGTAGCCATGGTGAGTTTTTTTTTTTCATATGCATTTTGGCCATCAATATGTCTTCTTTGGAGAAATGCTATTTTTTGATTGGGGTGTTTGATTTTGTTTTACTATTGAACTGTATAAGCTATTTGTATATATTGGAAATTAACTCCTTGTCAATCACAATTTTTAAATATTTTCTATAGGTTGGTTGATGGTTTCCTTTGCTTTTAAGCTTTTAGGTTTTAAGTTTAATTAGGCCAAACTTGTTTATTTTTGCATTGATTTATTTCCTTTACTCTGGGGCTTCCCTCATGACTCAAATGGTAAAGAATCTGTCTACAGTGTGCAGGAGACCTGGGTTCAATCCCTGGGTCAGGAAGATTTCCTGGAGTATTAAATGGCTACCCACTCCAGTACTCTGGCCTGGAGAATTCCATGAACTTAAGAGCCTGGAGGACTACAGTCAAAAGTGAAAGTGAAATTCACTCAGTCATGTCCGACTCTTTGCGACCCCATTGACATGGAATTCTCCAGGCTAGAATACTGGAGTGGGTAGCCTTTCCCTTCTCCAGGGGATCCTCCCAAGCCAGGGATCGAACCCAGGTCTCCTACATTGCAGGTGGATTCTTTACCAGCTGAGCTACCACAGTCAATGGGATCTCAAAGAATCAGCCATGACTGAGCTACAAACACTTTCAGAAGATGGATCCAAAAAAAAAAAAAATGTTGCTGTGTTCTGCCTATGCTTTCCTCTGGGAGTTTTATAGTATCTAGTCTTACATTTAGGTCTTTAATCCATTTTGAGACTTTTTTTTTTTTTTTTTTTTTTGTATAGGGCATTATAATTTCATTATTTTACATATAGCTGTCCAGGTTTTACAGCAGTAGTTATTGAAGAAACTGTCTTTTCTCCATTATATAGTCTATCCTCCTTTACATAGATTAATTGACCATAAGAATGTGCTTTTATTTCTGGGCTTTCTATCCTCTTCCTTGAGCTAAATGTCTGCTTTTGTGCCAGTAACATACTGTTTTGATGACTGTAGCTTTGAAGTTTAGTTTGAGGTCAGGAAACATGATTTATCCAGCTCTGCTCTTCTTTCTTAAACTTGTTTTGACTATTCAGGCCTTTAGTGTTTCCACACAAATTAAATTTTTTTTTGTTGTTCTATGAAAACACTGTTGGTAATTTGATGGATGTTGCATTGAATCTGTAGGTTGCCTTGAGATGTATGGTCATTTTAACAATATTGATTCCTCAATCCAAGAACATGGTATATCTTTCCATCTCTCTCAATTTCTTTCATTAGCATCTTAGAGTTTTTGAAGTACAGGTTTTTTGCCCCTTGGGGTAGGATTATTCCCAGGCATTTTATTCTTTTGATACAATGGTAAATGGGATTTTTCCCCTTAATTAATGTTTCTGATAGTTCATTGGTAGTGTATAGCAACGCAACAGATTTCTGTGTATTAACTTTGTATCCTACAACTTTAACATTGTTTGTATTGAGTTGTAGTAGTTCTCTCACAGCATCTTTAGGATTTTCTATGTGTGGTATCATGTCATTGGCAAATACTTCCAAAGCTATTTTGAATAAAAGTGGTGAGAGTCAGCATACTTGTCTTATTCCTGATTTTAGAGGGAATGCATTCACTTTTGAACATTAGTTAGCCGTGGGTTTGTCATATATGGCCTTTACTATGTTGAAGTATGTTTCTTTTATGCTCACTTCTTGGAGATTTCTTATTCAAAGTGGATGTTTCATTTTGTCAAAAACTTTTTATACATCCATTGAGATAATTATATGGTTTTTATTCAGTTTATTAATATGGTATATCATGTTAATAATGTTGATTGACTTACAGATATTGAAAAATCCTTGCATCCCTGGGATAAATCCCAGTTGAGTGTGGTATATGATCCTTTTAATGTGTTGTTGAATTGAGTTCGTTTATATTTTGTTTAGGATTTTTACATTTATGTTCTTCAGTGATATTGGTCTGTGATTTTCTGTTTTGTGATATTTTTATCTGGTCTTGTCATCAGGGTGATGGTGGCCTCATAGAATGAGTTTGGAAGTGTTTCCCTGCAATTTTCTGGAATAATTTCAGAGGGACAGGAGCTAACCTCTTCTCTAAATAACTGGAAGAATTCACTTGTGACAGTGTCTGGTCTTAGGCTTTTGTTTGTTGGGAGTTTAATTACTGATTCAGTTTCATTACCGGTAGTTAATCTCTTCATATTTTCTATTTCTTCCTGGTTGAGTCTTGGGAGAGTGTACCTTTTGAAGACTGTCCATTTCTTCTAGGCTGTACATTTATTGGCATATAGTTGCTTATAGTAAGCTCTTATGGCCATTTGTATTCTGTGTTGTTGATTGTAATGTCTCCTTTTTAATTCCAATTTTATTGATTTGGGCCTTCTCTTTTTCTCTTGATGACTCTGGATAACAGTTTATCAGTTTTACCTTTTCAAAGAACCAGCTTTTAGTTTCACTCGTTGTTAACTATTGCTTTTTAGTCTCTATTTCATATATTTCTGCTCTGATCTTCATGATTTTTTTCCTTCTACTTACTTTGGGTTTTACTTATTATTCTTTCTCTGGTTGCTTTAGGTGTAAGATTAGGTTGTTTGAGATTTTTCTTATTTCTTGAGGCAAGATTATCTCACTGTAAACTTCCTCCTAAAACTTCTTTTGCTGCATGCCATAGGTTTTGGATTGTACTATTTTCATTTATCTCTAAGTATTTTTGATTTCCTGTTTGATTTCTTCAGTAACCTATTGGTTGTTTGGTAGCACATTGTTAAGCCACCATGTGGTCTGGGTTTTTTTGTAGGTTTTTTTTTTCCTCTTGTTCATTTCTAGCATCATAGTGTTGTGGTTAGAAAAAATGCTTGATATTTCAATTGTTTTAAAATTTACCAAGGATTGCTTTGTGGCCTAGTGTGATCTATGCTGGAGAAAGTGCCATGTGCACTTGAAAAGAAAGTGTATTCTGCTGCTTTCTGTTGGAATGCTCTATAAATATCAATTAAGTTCTTTGGCCTAATATATCATTTAAGGCCTATATTTCTTTATTGATTTTCTGTCTGGATGGTCTGTCTATTGATGCAAGTGACGTGTTAAAGGCCCCTATTTTGTCTTACTGTAAATTTCTCTTTTCATATATAATATTTGCTTTATATATTAAGGTGCATTACCACTGAACAGAAAAAGAATGAAAAGAAATGAGAACAGTTTAAGAGCCTTCTGGAACAACATCAAGTGCATTAATGTTCACATTAGAGAGTCCTAGAAGGACCTATATATATACACACACATATATATATGTGTATATATATATAAATAAAAAGAAACCTATATGTAAATATATATATTTTTTACAGAATTCACCTGTAATGCAGGAGACCTAGATTCTATCCCTGGGTTGGAAAGATCCCCTGGAGAAGGGAAAGGCTACCCACTCCAGTATTCTGGCCTGGAGAATTCCATGGACTGTATAGTCCATGGGGTTGCAAGAATCGGACACAACTGAGTGATTTTCACTTTTTTATGTGAGGGAGTGTGTGTATATGTGTGTGTATGTGTGTGTGTGTATGATGCATCAGTTCAGTTGCTCAGTCGTGTCCGACTCTTTGTGACCCCATGAATCGCAGCATGCCAGGCCTCCCTGTCCACCACCAACTTCCGGAGTTCACTCAAACTCAGATCCATCGAGTCAGTGATGCCATCCAGCCATCTCATCCTCTGTCGTCCCCTTCTCCTCCTGCCCCCAATCCCTCCCAGCATCAGAGTCTTTTCCAATGAGTCAACTCTTTGTATGAGGTGGCCAAAGTACTGGAGTTTCAGCCTTAACATCATTCCTTCCAAAGCACACCCAGGACTGATCTCCTTCAGAATGGACTGGTTGGATCTCCTTGCAGTCCAAGGGACTCTCAAGAGTCTTCTCCAACACCGCAGTTCAAAAGCATCAATTCTTCAGTGCTCAGCCTTCTTCACAGTCCAACTCTCACATCCATGCATGACGACTGGAAAAACCATAGCCTTGACTAGACAGACCTTTGTTGGCAAAGTAATGTCTCTGCTTTTGAATATGCTAATATGCTGCATATATATTTATAATTGTTATGTCTTCTTGGATTGATCCCTTGATGATTATGTAATGTCCATCTATGTCTCTTCTAACAATCTTCATGTTAAAATCTATTTTGTCTGATATGAGTATTGCTACACCAGCTTTCCTTTGATTTACATTTGCATGGAATAGCTTTTCCCATCCCATCACTTTGAGTCTCTAGATTTGAAGTGAGTCTCTTGTAGGCAGTATATCTACAGATCTTGGTTTTGTATGCATTCAGCCAGTTTGTGTCTTTTGGTTGGAACATTTAGTCTATTTACATTTAAGGTGATTATCAATATCAATGTCCTTATTTCCATTTTGTTCATTGGTTTGGGTTTGTTTTTGTAGATCTTTTTTCCTTTTGTGTTTGTATTATATTTAGATTCGTTTTTTTGACTTGTATATATATTATAGATTTTAGGTTTCTAGTTATGAGGTTTTAGTTAGCAGTTTCTCTCTATATGATTGTTTAAGTTGTTGATATGTTAATTTCAAAGGCATTTTAAATACCTTGCATTTGTATTCTCCTTCCCTCATGATTACTGTTTTTGATATATATTTACACCTGATTTTTGCTGTGGACTCTTTAGCCTTTACACTGCCTGTCTCCTAATGGGTGGGACTGTGTCCCTGCCCATTTAAGTTCTTTTGTCTGAGGTGTCCCAGCACTGGAATCTACAGGCTATTGGATGGGGGCCAGCTCTTGGCATTAATGGTCCAAGATGCCAGGATTGTTAATGTGCCTGCATGGTCCTCAGTATGGCTTCCACCAGTGTCTTTTCCTAGGGTGAACTGCAGCTGCCCCCTGCCTCACCAGAACTCTCCAAGACCAGCAGGCAAGTCTGGCTCAGGCTCCTATTAAGTTACTGCTTTTGTCCTAGGCCCCAGTGTACACTGGATTTTGTGTGTGCCCTCTAAAAGTGATGTGTGTATTTCCCCCAGTCCCATGGGGCTTCTGCAGTTAAACCCTGGTGGCCTACAAAGCCAAATGCTCTGGGAGCTCATCTTGCCAGTGCCAGAATCCTGGGCTGGAGAGCCTGACATGGGTCTCAGAACTCTTACTCCTGTGGGAGAACCTCTGCAATATAATCCTCCAACTTGTGGGTCATCCACCCAGGTGTCACATGTGATTTCAATATATTGTAAATCCACCTCTCCTACCTCTCTCATTGTGATTCCTTCTCTGTGTCTTTAATTGCAGAAGACCTTTTCTGGTAGGTCCTATCTTTGTCACTGATGGTTGTTCTGCTGATAGTTGTAATTTTGGTGTGCTCATGAGAGGAGGTGAGCTCAGGGTCTTTTCTATTGTGCCATCGTGGCCACTTTTCCTACTCTGTTTTCTAAATTGTTGAGTCATCACACTGGAGCAACATCAGGCTAGGTGGGAGGGTTTGGAGGGAGGAGCATGGCTCTGGGACTAGGCAGACATTGAGTCAAACTCATGACTTTGGGTATGTTGCTTCAATTTATACCTCAATTTAATTTTAAGAAATATTGATGCTTACCTTGCAGAATTGTGAGATTATATCCTAATATATGTGTGCACACATCATAATGTATGTGCTATCAATATGACCTATTATTTAATTCTGTTCCACACTAAGTACCCAAAAGGGGATTTTAAACATGAACTAAATTCTGATTTCAAGTCATTTATGGTATGTCAGTAGGTTAGTTCTACATATTTTGAGTCATTTCATCCAATTTCCCTAAAATGGAAAACAAATCATAGTCCCTTTAGACATTAACTATCTGATGTACTTACTGCATTTTTAATGGTAATGTTACTATAGAGAAATAAAATATACAATTTCCATACCAATAGAGGTATAAAGAAAAAAGAATACCCAAGCCATCCAAAAATATAATAAATTAGAAAGGGGAAGAAGCTGATTATGGTACTAAGAAAAAATAGATGAATGAAAATCCCCAAATTAGGTTTAATATATCCTCAAATGCTCTCAAAAATCTAATGATACAGGATTTCTATTCCTTAGTAAATATCTAAAAAATAAACCCATAACACTAATTCAAAAAGATACATTCACCCCTCATGTTCATAGATGCATTATTTACAGCTGCCAAAATACTGAAGTAACCTAAGTGTCCATCAATAGATGAATGGATAAAGAAGATGTGGTTATATACACAACGGGATACTATTGTCTTCAAAAAATGAAATTCTGTCTCTGTAACAACATGGATGGACTCTGAGGGTATTTTGCTAAGTCATAAAGACAAATACTATATGATATCACTATTATGTGGACTCAAAATAAATAGTGACTATACTGAAAGAGGCTCACAGATAGAGAACAAGCTAGAGGTTACCAATCAGGAGAAACAATGGTAGGGTCAGGGGATTAAGAGAGTCAATTTACTATGTATAAAATAAGGTACAGGACAATATCACAATATTTAATAATAGCTATAAATAAAAGCTATAAAATAAAACCTCTAAAGGTTATGAATCACTATGTTGTGCACCAGAAACAATACTATACATCTATAACCTCAACTTTAAAAAAAAAAGAATATTAAAAAAATGCATATGTTCAGATAGATCAAGATTAATACAAATGGAATAAATAAGCTAGTTAAACAAGCAATTACTAGAGCTGGTTAAATATTTTTTTAACATGGCCAACTACTATAACATGATGATTTATGTAAAGGTCAAAAGTAAAAGGATGAGAAAATATATGCTTGGCAAATATTAATAAAAGTTAATAAGCTTGTTTAGTTATGTTAATACCAGATAAAATACAAAAGCATTTTTAAGGACTAAATGACAAGGTTAAAACACTGTGAGGGTATTATTTAATGTGTATATTTAATGCTTAAAATATAAAAAGCAGTTTACAGAATTATAAATTTCATGGAGAAATTGATAAATTCCACAAGTTTAATAGATAATTTTAATAGATATCACTTATTGCTTTATTAATCATGCAAAAAATAGTAAGTATATGGAGGATAAGAAGAGTTAATAAGCTTGATCTGATGAATATGTATCTATAACTCACTAGTTGGATAACCACATATATTCAAATTCATATATAACAATTCATGAACTTATAGAAAACTAGACCTCAAAGTAAGTCTCAACAAGTATTAAAGAATGTGTATTATTCAAACGATGGCCATAGATCATTTACAAGAAGGTAACCAAAACAAAGGGAAAAAAACCCTAACAAACCTCTTTTACCACTTTTAAACTCCTTGGTCAGGGAATATTGAAAATTAGAAAATATTTGCAACTAAATGACAAATTTCTACATATTAATGAATGAAACTCACTCACTGCCCTGTGGACGCTGTGTGTGTAAGATATCATAACACTATAAAACTCCTAGAAGAGAATGTAGACAAAACAGTTTCTGACATAAATCGTAGCAGTTATTTTCTTCAGCTCATCTCCCAAAGTAGTGGAAAGCAAAAATTGACACATGGGACTTGTAAGACATAAACTTTTGCACAGAAAAGGAAACCATAAGAAAATATTTGTAAATGATGCATCTGACAAGGGCTTAATTTCCAAAATATAAAAAGCTCAGACAACTCAGTTACAACGAGAAAAAGCAAACAACCTAATTTAAAAAAAAAAAAAAAAAGGGAAGACCACCTAAGTAGATATTTCTCCAAAGAAAACATACAGATGATGAATTTGTTGTTTAGTTGCTCAGTCCTGTCCAACTCCTTGTGACCCCATGGACTGTAGCCTGCCAGGTTCCTCTATCCATGGGATTTTCCAGGCAAGAATACTGGAGTGGGTTGCAATTTCCTTCTCCAGGGGATCTTCCAGACCCAGGGATCAAACCTTCATCTCTTGTATTGGCAGGCAGGTTCTTTACCACTGAACCACTAGGGAAGAATAGGCACGTGAAAAGATGATCAACATTGGTAATTATTATAGAAATGAAAATAAAAACTACAATGATGTACCAATTCCCACTAGTCAGAATGTGTGCTTAGTTAGTCATGTCCGACTCTGTGACCCCATGGACTATAGCCCACCAGGCTCTTCTCTCCATGGGGATTCTCCAGGCAAGAACACTGGAGTGGGTTGCCATGCCCTCCTCCAGGGGATCTTCCCAACCTAGGGATCAAACCAGGTCCCCTGCATTATAGGCAAATTCTTTACCAGCTGAGCTACCAGGGAAGCCCTAGTCAGAATGGCCATCATTAAAAGTCTACAAATTATAATTGCTGTGGAGCGTATGAAGAAAAGGGAACCCTCCTACACTGTTGGTGAAAATTTATCAATAAATTGGTAAATTTATCAATAAATTGGCAGCCACTATGGAAAACAATATGGAGGTTTCTTAAAGAGCTAATGATAGAATTAGCATATGATTCAGCAAACCCATGCCTGGGTATGTATCTGGAAAAGACAAAAAAATCTCATTCAAAGAGATACATGTACCCCAATGTTCACTGCAGTACTATTTACAGTAGCCAGGATATGGAAACCACCTAAATGTCCATTGTTAAATGAATGGATAAAGGTACAGTATACACACAAATATACATACAGACATATACACACATGGCATACTATTCACGCATTAAAACAAGAATGAAGTAATGACATTTGCAGTAACATATATGCACCTAGTGGAGAAGGCAATGGCACCCCACTCCAGTACTCTTGCCTGGAAAATCCCATGGATGGAGGAGCCTGGTGGGCTGCAGTCCATGGGGTCGCTACAAGTCAGACACGACTGACCGACTTCACTTTCACTTCTCACTTTCATGCATTGGAGAAGGAAATGGCAACCCACTCCAGTGTTCTTGCCTGGAGAATCCCAGGGACGGAGGAGCCTGGTGGGCTGCTGTCTATGGGGTCGCACAGAGTTGGACACGACTGAAGCGACTTAGCAGCAGCAGCAGCAGCAGCAGCATATGGACCTAGAGATTATCATATAAGTCAGAAAAAGACAAATATCATATAATATCACTTATATGTGCAATATAAAATATGATACTGAAAGGTTACTGCCATGAGCTGTGAATGGATCTGGGACTCTTGGCCTCTAGAGGAGAGGATTTTGATTGGGACCAGAGATAATGCTTGATCACTCAGACTTGAGTAGTAGTATGCTACACATAAAACTTTTGTGTAGCAAACTTTTACTAAAGTGTAAAGGGATACAGAAATCTTCTGACATAGACATCAGAAGGGGACAGAAAGAGTGCCCCCTTGCTAGTTTTTAGTAAAGCATTATATACTTGTTAGCAAGCTGCTGCTGCTGCTAAGTCGCTTCAGTCGTGTCTGACTCTGTGCGACCCCATAGACGGCAGCCCACCAGGCTCCCCCATCCCTGGGATTCTCCAGGCAAGAACACTGGAGTGGGTTGCCATTTCCTTCTCCAAAGCGTGAAAGTGAAAACTGAAAGTGAAGTCGCTCCGTCATGTCTGACTAGTAGGGACCCCATAGACTGCAGCCTACCAGGCTCCTCCGTCCATGGGATTCTCCAGGCAAGAATACTGGAGTGGAGTGCCATTGCCTTCTCCATAGCAAGCTGCTAATCATAGATAAAAGAAACCCCTCAAAACTAAACAATGAATATAGTAAAGTTGCAGGATATAAAATCAACACACAGAAATCTCTTGCATTCCTATACACTAATAATGAGAAAATAGAAAGAGAAATTAAGGAAACAATTCCATTCACCATTGCAACAAAAAGAATAAAATACTTAGGAATATATCTACCTAAAGAAACTAAAGACCTATATATAGAAAACTATAAAACACTGGTGAAAGAAATCAAAGAGGACACTAATAGATGGAGAAATATACCATGTTCATGGATTGGAAGAATCAATATAGTGAAAATGAGTATACTACCCAAAGCAATTTATAGATTCAGTACAATCCCTATCAAGCTACCAACGGTATTCTTCACAGAGCTAGAACAAATACTTTCACAATTTGTATGGAAACACAAAAAACCTCGAATAGCCAAAGCTATCTTGAGAAAGAAGAATGGAACTGGAGGAATCAACCTGCCTGACTTCAGGCTCTACTACAAAGCCACAGTCATCAAGACAGTATGGTACTGGCACAAAGACAGAAATATAGATCAATGGAACAAAATAGAAAGCCCAGAGATAAATCCACGCACATATGGACACCTTATCTTTGACAAAGGAGGCAAGAATATACAATGGATTAAAGACAATCTCTTTAACAAGTGGTGCTGGGAAAACTGGTCAACCACTTGTAAAAGAATGAAACTAGAACACTTTCTAACACCATATACAAAAATAAACTCAAAATGGATTAAAGATCTAAATGTAAGACCAGAAACTATAAAACTCCTAGAGGAGAACATAGGCAAGACACTCTCCGACATACATCACAGCAGGATCCTCTATGACCCACCTCCCAGAATATTGGAAATAAAAGCAAAAATAAACAAATGGGACCTAATTAAACGTAAAAGCTTCTGCACAACAAAGGAAACTATAAGCAAGGTGAAAAGACAGCCTTCAGAATAGGAGAAAATAATAGCAAAATGAAGCAACAGACAAACAACTAATCTCAAAAATATACAAGCAACTCCTACAGCTCAATTCTAGAAAAATAAAGGACCCAATAAAAAAATGGGCCAAAGGACTAAACAGACATTTCTCCAAAGAAGATATACAGATGGCTAACAAACACATGAAAAGATGCTCAACATCACTCATTATCAGAGAAATGCAACTCAAAACCACTATGAGGTACCATTTCACACCAGTCAGAATGGCTGCAATCCAAAAGTCTACAGGCAATAAATGTTGGAGAGGGTGTGGAGGAAAGGAAACCCTCTTACACTGTTGGTGGGAATGCAAACTAGTACAGCCACTATGGAGAACAGTGTGGAGATTCCTTAAAAAACTGGAAATAAAACTGCCTTATGACCCAGCAATCCCACTGCTGGGCATACACACTGAGGAAACCAGAATTGAAAGAGACACGTGTACCCCAATGTTCATCTCAGCACTGTTTATAATAGCCAGGACATGGAAGCAACCTAGATGTCCATCAGCAGATGAATGGATAAGCAAGCTGTGGTACATATACACAATGGAGTATTACGCAGCCATGAAAAAGAATACATTTGAATCAGTTCTAATGAGGTGGATGAAACTGGAGCCTATTATACAGAGTGAAGTAAGCCAGAAAGAAAAACACCAATACAGTATACTAATGCATATATGTGGAATTTAGAAAGATGGTAACAATAACCCTGTATATGAGACAGCAAAAGAGACACTGATGTATAGAACAGTCTTTTGGACTCTGTGGGAGAGGGAGAGGGTGGGATGATTTGGGAGAATGGCATTGAAATATGTATAATATCATATATGAAACGAGTCACCAGTCCAGGTTCGATGCACGATACTGGATGCTTGGGGCTGGTGCACTGGGATGACCCGGAGGGATGGTATGGGGAGGGAGGAGGGAGGAGGGTTCAGGATGGGGAACACATGTATACCTGTGGCAGATTCATTTTGACATATGGCAAAACCAATACAATATTGTAAAGTTAAATAAAATAAAATTAAAAAAAAAAAAAAAAAAAAAAAGAAACCCCTCAAGACTGAGAGTTGCACCAGGCTCCTCTCCTACCACATGCATTCTGAGATAGAATTGGCAGAAGGGGAGTCAACTCTGGCCATAAACAATTGACATGAGTCTTGAAGAAAGGCAGATTTCCAAGCTAATGCATAACTTTATTAACGTAGCTTAAGAACATTTTCCTGAGTAAGATGTATTGTTTGCCGAGCCATTAGCAACTCAAGGTTTGAGAAATAGTTTCAGGTGAACCCAACTGTTTTCATGGCAACACAGGATCAAAGGAGCCTCCTTTAATCCTGTGTAGAGAAAAGAAAAAAAACAAACCAAAAAAAACAAGAGTCTGGCACTTGCAGCTTATTTCCTCCTCCTGCTCGGGGGACCCTGGCCTCCCTAATCATTAGCTCTTTCAATACAAATGAATTTATTTATAAAACAAACAGCCACACAGACATAGAAGACAAACTTCTGGTTACCAAAGGGAAAGGGCCAGGAAAGGATAAGTCAGGAGATTTGGATTAGCTAATACAAACTGTTACTGTTGTTTATTCATTCAGGGATGTCTGACTCTTTGCAACCCCATGGACTGTAGCCTGCCAGTCTGCTCAGTCCATAGTACTTCTCAGGCAAGAATACTGGAGTGGGTTGTCATGTCCTTCTCCAGGAGATCTTCCAGACCCAGAGATACAAACTACTATGTATGAAATAGATATATAAAAAGGTCCTACTAGATAGCATGGGGAACTATATTCAATACATGGTAATATAATGGAAAAGAATAGAAAAAAGAATGTGTATAGTTATATAATTTATATTTAACTGCCTCACTTTGCTATACCTTAGAAACTAACACAGCATTGTAAATCAACTATACTTCAATAAAGTATGAAGGAAATGAGGTCCAGGTTTGCCATTTTTATTTGGAGTTTAAAGAACATTGTGTCCATGCAGTATTAAATAAAAAACCTTTCTCTTTCTAGGAATGTACTATTTACCAGTAACAAACCAGGACTGGATAAACTGTGTTCAGCGGCCTCAGGGTTGCAGTTCCGTAATGTGACAGGGAAGTGTTCCTACTTACTGTACCAGCCTAGGGTCCAGATGAGCCTCAGTCTTAACAGGAGATTTTCCCAATCACTGCTCAGGGTGTACCAGATGGCCGAGGAAGTCCTCAGCCCAGAGTGGAAAATCCAGTTAACACAGCATTCTCCTCAAACCCAAATGACTAAGTTCTACACCTTTCACTCCAAAAAGGAAAATCTCCAATCGTGGTATTCTAGAAGGAAGATATACCCTTGTATCACCACACTCAAGGTTTTACCATTTACCAGAGATATCTTACAGATGAGACCAGACCAAGACCAGGACCTCATTTCCTTTACCACAGAACTGAACATGCCATGAGCCAATGATGCCCAGTCAGTGGCCAGCACTCCGGACATTTCCTAAGACAAAAACTCTGGACAGAATCAGAAAGCTGCCACCAGCTGGGGGCTGATGTGTCACATATGAAGTGCTCCCTTGGGACAGAGGTCCCTTCATGATCACCAAAAATTACTGAACCAAACTCGGGTCCAACCATCTATGTGCAGTAAAGCCAATCTACTGACACCAGTTGTGGTGAAGGACGGTACAACATATATTGCAGGGCACCAAGCAACTAGAATGGACAACTCATGCTGAAAACATCCAGACTCCCAGAAGGCTTTCAGGAAAGGAGTCTTAAAGGCAGTATAAGGGAGGTGGCTGCAGTGTATACATAATCAGCTTGTGCATAATTCTTGGATTGGTTGGTAAAAAGATGAATTTTCAAGCACCATCAACTTTCTGGTTTCAACTGGTCTAAAGTCACAATTATGTACCTACAGTCAGCAGTTTTCATCTGGTGGGGCTCTACTTCCCATAAAGCAACTTTAGGAATGTATGTCAGGACTTCATGTCTTTGAGGGAACTGGGAGTTCAGTGATTCTGCTATGTGGCTGGTTTATAGTCTAAACTGTTACCAGTTTGCCAGCCTAACAGCTATCCTTATTTCTACCTTTTCACATTTTCTACTCATTAACTCTTGAGCCAGCCTTTTGAGACTCAGAGGGAGCCCGTGAAACTAAAGTCAAAGCCTTTTTCTTCAAAAGACAGGGACACAGAGGCTTATATATGATTTCAAGATGTGGAAGCTCTCTTTTATAAAGGGCTGATGAGGTGGCCAAGTGGTTAAGGTGACACACTGCTAACCCATCGTGCTCTGCACATGCGAGTTTGAATCCCACCCTCATCGAGCTTTCCAGTGGTAGACTGTAACTTTGGGTTTTGCCAGGTGACTCAGTGGTAAAGAATTCACCTGCTAACACAGGAGATAAAGGTTTGACCCCTGGGTTGACAAGATCCCATGGAGAAGGAAATGGCAACTCACTCCAGTATTCTTGCCTGGAAAATCCCACGGACAGAGGAACCTGGTGAGCTAGCTACAGTCCATAGAGTCGCAAAGATTTGAACACGTTTTAGTGACAAAACACAACGTTAACTCACTTTATTTTTGGCCATCTACAACATAGTTCAGTCACATGAAAGGCATCAAAACTAGATTTTAAACTTCAGGGTAGAAATTGATGAGAAAATATCAAGTGACCAGTCAGAGATGGTGGTGGTGGTTTAGTTGCTAAGTTATGTCCAACTATTGCGACCCCACGGTAGCCCACCAGGCTTCTCTGTCCATGGGATTTCCCAGGCCAGAATACTGGAGTGGGTTGTCATTTCCTTCTCCAGTGGATCTTCCTGACCCAGCAATCGAACCTGTGTCTCTTGTATCTCCTGCATTGCAGGTGGGCAAGCTCAACCAGTCAGAGATTGCTGGTAGATTATTATTAGAATGGATCAATGATTGTATGTATAGGGATAGAAGTATGATGCCCAGATTGTTCTCCTGGGTGTTCAAACATGAAAATATCTACATAAACAAAAATCAAGATGAAAACATTGTAGTTAATGAAAGCATAGAAATCTGAATAAAACAGTAGTATTATAACAACCATCCTATACATAACAATTTAACAGCTTAAATAAATGACTTCTTTAGATATCTCAATTTCTATTCTTCTGACTTCTCTTTCACTTTCAACAGTTCAGCCAGTTGTTCAAAGGTTGCAGCAGCTTGGAATTAACTTATCTAGTTAAAACGTGCCAAGTCTCTGCAAGTATTAACAACTAGGGGTTTCTTACTTGGTTTGGTTGGAAGTATGATGGGAGGGAGAGAGAACTGACCTTGATCCAAAGCCTTCAGGCCTTCTTGGAGCTCTTGGTTTTTCTCTAGCTGTCATAGTCAGGTTATAAAGAACCTGCATCTATAAGATCAAGACCTTTCCCTTGTCTCCATAGAGATGAGCTCTATATGGAACAGCCATGCACCTAAGCTTCCACTCACTTTCTTTCCTTGGAAAATACCCTTTCATATTGAGCCTATGGGACTGGCCCCAGAATGGGATGATTATTATTTCCAGGAATTTTAGGTCTGTCAAATGCCAGTCTCTCTCATCCTTAAAGGAATTGGAGTAGGAGAAAGTAGGGGCTGAGTTCCATTCAAAACATCCACATCTGAATTATCCAAAAATTCATATTTCAAACAACTAAAAAAATCACTGATTTATTCAAGATAATAACCTTGGGACAACTGGCTAGTACTCTGGAAGAAAAAAGTTGTAGCCTTACTTCATTGCTGTAGCAGGAAGACTTTAAATGTGGGCATGATCTATGCTTATGTGGCAGAGTTGACCTAAAAGGATTATTCTGGATTATTCAAATGAGCCCAATGTAATCACATGAGACTTTAAGAGAACAAGAGAAGCAGCAAGTCATGGAGGTCAAGTCATGGAGGTATGAAGCTGCAGTAGATGCTCTCCTGTGGACTCTGAAGGAAGAAGTTACAATATTGTAGAAAGGGCCATGTGACAAGAGATGATGGGTGGCCTTTAGCAGCCAAGGTTAGCCCCCTACCTGACAACTAGGAATCCGAGACTTTGGATCCACCATGCAAGGAGCTAAATTATGCCAAGGGCCTAAGTGAATTTGGATTTGAATTCTACCCAGAGCCTCCAGAGAAAGACTTATCCAGCTAATGTCTCAATTTTAGTCCTGTGATCAAGCAGAGAATCCACTTGAGCTATGCTGGACTTCTGACCTACAAAACTGGGAGATACTGCATTTGTATTGTTTTATATTGTTAATTTTGTGACAATTTGTTACAAATCATTCCTTACACCAAATCCCAGATGGATCAATGATGAAGAACATAATTACAAAAGAATTAACACTTTCTGTACAATTATCATAAATAAAATCAAAGCACAAACAATTTGGAAAAGTATTTATAACACATATGGAGAGCCAGTGGGGTAACTAACCTAACTGCTAAAGAATGCAGTATGCAAACCAATAGTAAATTTTAAAGATGCTTAATCTCACCTGTATAAATGAACTTGAGCTTTAATTGAAAGAATATGAGTTGTCATCTTTCACTGATCATATTAGCAAACATAAACAGGTTTTTTTCAGCATGTGAAAGAACAGGTGTTTTCATGTAATATTATCTGTGATATACATTATGTACGTCTTTGAAGAACTGACAATATCTATCAAAATTAAAAATGCACATATCTTTAGCAACTGCACCTTTGAATATTTATCTTAAAGATACAACTCAAAAATATGTACAGAGTTATCCATGCAGGACCACCATAACTTATCTAAAACCTTAGGGCTGAATGTGCTTCAGAATGTAAAATTGCTTGGGTTTCAGAAATAAATAAGCACACCTGTGGCAGATTCACATAAATGTATGGCAAAACCAGTACAATATTGTAAAGTAATTAGCCTCCAATTAAAATAAATTTATATAAAAATAAATAAGTGTACACAATACAAGATTTTTGTAACAACTCTAGTGAGAGCTGAAATATCTACCTGTAATCAAATCTAGTAATGTGTTTGAAAAAGATTATGAAGTCACATTAAGTAGTTTAAAGACTATAGATAGCCTCATGTTAATTTAGCTACCAAATGAATGTGCTATGAATTTGAAGACTCAGTAAAAAACTGAGCTATCTGGGCTTTGGGATTGCAGATAAGGGATTTTAGACAAGAACATTCATTGCAGCATGTTTCTTTCCCTGTAATGGCAAAAGAGAAGAAAAAACTTAAACTTAGCTCAACTTTATTTAGTCTCCAGGGTCCTAGATAATTGTATCACATCCATAAAATGTAGTAAGTATTTAATGTAATAAAAGTATTGAAAAGAATGAAGTAAAAAGAATATAAGTAGGTACCGGGGTCCTGCCCCAGTGGATCCAGGAAATTCGAAGGGGAGATGGCTTCGGTGATCAGGATACGATAGAATTAAAGATATAAAGAGTGGTTAAATAAGGATAGCTCAGTGAGAAAATTCAGTGGAGAAAAGAGGCTGAATAACTTGGTTTACGTGGAAAGCCAATAAAATTCCAAGACAAGGAATTTGCATCACCTACGTAGGCTGCAGGTGTCCTCCTGTTCTCCCGAAGGAGAGGAGACACTAAGGCCTCCCCAGTCAGATCTTAGAATCCCAGGCAAAATTAGTAGGCTTGATGAGCCTCCACGATCCAGATGGGAATTTAGCCAGAAGGTGAGAGAAAGAACGACATGGGGAGACCAAGCTTCGGTGAACAAGGCCCGCACTTTATTTTCCAAAGTGGTTTTTATACCTTAAGTTGTGCATAGAGGATAATGGGGGAAGGGGTAGAGTCATGCAAGGACAGCAGTCCTTGATCCCTATCGAAGCCAGGCTTTTCAAACTTATCATATGCCAAAGTTTAGGTGATTTACATCATCCTCTGGCCAGGAGGCCTGTTAACATTTTATGACCCTTTCTTCAGAAAACTTATTTTTCTCTAAAGGTGATTATTCTAAAGTCAGGCGCCACCCTCCAAAAGCATTAGATAAAGTTGCATTCTTATAGGGCAAAGGTGTGGTGGGCCATAACAAGAAAAGAATTAACTCAAGGGTCCGAGGTTACAAACATTAAAGTTACTACTTACATTCCTATACACCAACTATATTAATCAATACACTCCCAGGGACACAGTAGGTAAGGGATATGGAAACTTAGCAGCAAACATTGGCCCAACAAGTGAAAAACCCTTCACCAATACAATTTCTAATCAATCTTTTACCTGCTCAAAGGAATCTGTATTTAGACAGTTTAGAACATCTCATGCCTCTCACGGTTGGGAGGCTCTGAACAATTACATGTGGCCGGAGGAACCTGTTCAGGCAGGCTAGAGAACTCCCAAAGAAGTTTGTGAACTAAAACACTCTTGTCACGCCTGGGAACTTTATTAACTGGAGTTGTAAATTAACTCTTTTTCAGAGAGAGAGATGGTGGTAGGGGACAGCCCCCCGTAAAGTCAGAGGTGTAGGTGAGAGCACAAAGCAGTAAAGTAGGCAGACTCTGGTTTTGGGGGTAGACGCTTGAGAATTTCCAGGGGGACTCCTGAGGCTCAATCCCGCCTTTGCGTATGCCGAGCCTCCTTCCTCATGACTTTGCCACGGGTGGAGTTCCTCACGCTGGCTCCCAGCAAGTAGGTATTTATGGATTGATGTTATTAAAGTGAATAAAAACAGATGCTGTGAAATATGTATATTTTGCTTTCATTTGCTCACACACACACACACACACACAATCTCTGGAAGGATCTACAGGAAACCTGGGTTTTGTGGTAATAACTGACTGTTCTCGGAAGAAGAGTGGTACATAGGATTTTGAATGCATTCCCCTTGTACTGAATTTGTAGTTTATATATTTTGTTTTATTTGCCAGTATGTATGGGCTGGCAGAGAAGGCAATGGCATCCCACTCCAGTACTCTTGCCTGGAAAATCCCATGGACTGAGGAGCCTGGTAGGCTGCAGTCCATGGGGTTGCTAAGAGTTGGACAGGACTGAGCGACTTCACTTTCACTTTTCACTTTCATGCATTGGAGAAGGAAATGGCAACCCACTCCAGTGTTCTTGCCTGGAGAATCCCAGGGATGGGGGAGCCTGGTGGGCTGCCGTCTATGGGGTGGCACAGAGTCAGACACGACTGAAGTGACTTAGCAGTAGCAGTAGTATGTACGGGATGGAAGAAGCACAAGCTGGAATCAAGATTGCTGGGAGAAATATCAATAACCTCAGATATGCAGATGACACCACCCTTATGGCACAAAGTGAAGAGGAACTAAAAAGCCTCTTGATGAAAATGAAAGTGGAGAGTGAAAAAGTTGGCTTAAAGCTCAACATTCAGAAAACGAAGATCATGGCATCTGGTCCCATCACGTCATGGGAAATAGATGGGGAAACAGTGGAAACAGTGTCAGAGTTTATTTTGGGGGGCTCCAAAATCACTGCAGGTGGTGACTGCAGCCATGAAATTAAAAGACACTTACTCCTTGGAAGGAAAGTTATGACCAACCTGGATAGCATATTGCAAAGCAGAGGCATTACTTTGCCAACAAAGGTCCATCTAGTCAAGGATATGATTTTTCCTGTGGTCATGTATGGATGTGAGAGTTGGACTGTGAAGAAAGCCGAGCACCGAAGAATTGATGCTTTTGAACTGTGGTGTTGGAGAAGACTCTTGAGAGTCCTTTGCACTGCAAGGAGATCCAACCAGTCCATTCTGAAGGAGATCAGCCCTGGGATTTCTTTGGAAGGAATGATACTGAAGCTGAAACTCCAGTACTTTGGCCACCTCATGCGAAGAGTTGACTCATTGGAAAAGACTCTGATGCTGGGAGGGATTGGGGGCAGGAGGAGAAGGGGACGACAGAGGATGAGATGGCTGGATGGCATCACTGACTCGATGGACGTGAGTCTAGGTGAACTCTGGGAGTTGGTGATGGACAGGGAGGCCTGGTGTGCTGCGATTCATGGGGTCACAAAGAGTCGGACACAACTGAGCGACTGAACTGAACTGATTGTTCCAGAAGAAAAAAATCTCTAGGATATTAAATGATTGGTTTATGGTATGGGGAGGGAGGAGGGAGGAGGGTTCAGGATGGGGAACACATGTATAATTTTTTTTTAATTAAAATTGAAAAAAAAAAAAAAAAGAAGAAGCAATGAACCAAAGAAAGCTTGGACCTGTTCTTAGGTTCAACCTCACTGAATTATTTCTATACAAAACAGCTGGCATATAAAAATAAATAAATAAATAAATGACTGGTTTATATTTAGTTTTTTCTCCAGGCCTCTACATTGAAGATGTCACTTTCCCTGATGGTGGATATTTGGCCAAATGACCCAGAGAAGCAGATAAAAAGAGAAACCAGCTGAAATGTTTTATGGAGGTTCAATTTTAAATGTAGGCATTTGAAGTGGATGACCTCTTCCACACCCTGGTAGTACATACAATTCCTTATCAAAATGCAGATTTTCTGCTTTTGCCTATAAATAAAGAAATCAAGAAAGTAAAGAGTATTCTCTAAGATGATGTGACTAGGAGTGTAATGGCAACAGAGGGAAAGAAGATGAAGAACTGGAATGTGAACTCAAATGACAGAGTGCCTTGATCTTTATGTTTGAGTTCAGTTCAGTTGCTCAGTCGTGTCCAACTCTTTGAGATTTCATGATTCATAGCACGCCAGGCCTCCCTGTCCATCACCAACTCCCAGAATTTACCCAAATTCATGTCCATCAAGTCCATCAATGGTGATGCCATTCAGCCATCTCATCCTCTGTCGTCCCCTTCTCCTCCGGCCCCCAATCCCTCCCAGTATCAGCATCTTTACCAATGAGTCAACCTTTCGCATGAGGTGGCCAAAGTATTGGAGTTTCAGCTTCAGCATGAGTCCTTTCGATCAACACCTAGGACTGATCTCCTTTAGGATGGACTGGTTGGATCTCCTTGCAGTGCCAGGGACTCTCAAGAGTCTTCTCCAACACCACAGTTCAAAAGCATCAATTCTTCGGTGCTCAGCTTTCTTCATAGTCCAAGTCTCACATCCATACATGACCACTGGAAAAACCATAGCCTTGACTAGATGGACCTTTGCTGGCAAAGTGATGTCTCTGATTTTTAATATGCTATCTAGGTTGGTGATAACTTTCCTTTCAAGGAGTCAGCATCTTTTAATTTCATGGCTGCAATCACCATCTGCAGTGATTTTGGAGCCCCCCAAAATAAAGTCTGACACTGTTTCCCCATCTATTTCCCATGAAGTGATGGGACCAGATGGCATGATCTTTATGTTTAAAGTGAAGTAAAAGAACAAGTGGAACAATGATTCAACATTAGGGAAAAGCTTTAGAAATAGGTTCATCCTGTGGTGGAGGATGTGTGTGGAAGTGACAGGGGAGATGTGTGGAACCACGTGGAGTCCAGGATGAAAAATGGCAGGTCCTGGGCTCTGCCCTGCCTCACAGCCAGCTGGGGTCTCTCTCCTAGAGCAGTCACTGGGCCAGGGGTTGCACAGTAAGCATGGGGATGAAGTGATGCAACCAACAGTAGGAGAGTAGAGCAGCCTGCAGACCATGTTACCTGCCCTGTACGTTCAGGTGTGACAAGGACTAAGGGCTGAGCTGTAGGCAGGGCCACTGAGTCAGGGAGAAGAAATAAGTCCTACTTACTAAACTGTGGTCTGTGGTCCTGCTGCTGGGTACTCAGTTTTCACAACCACCACACTAATGAGGAAGGTGTTTGTGGCCGTTAGGGAGGAGGTGAGCACCTTCTTTGATGCTTTTGAACTGTGGTGTTGGAGAAGACTCTTGAAAGTCCCTTGGACGGCAAGGAGATCCAACCAGTCCATTCTAAAGATCAGTCCTAGGTGTTCTTTGGAAGGACTGAGGCTAAAGCTGAAACTCCAGTACTTTGGCCACCTCATGCGAAGAGTTGACTCATTGGAAAAGACTCTGATTCTGGGAGGGATTGGGGGCAGGAGGAGAAGGGGACGACAGAGGATGAGATGGCTGGATGGCATCACTGACTCACTGGACGTGAGTCTGAGTGAACTCTGGGAGTTGGTGATGGACAGGGAGGCCTCAGATCAGATCAGTCGCTCAGTCGTGTCCGACTCTTTGTGACCCCATGAATCGCAGCACATGGCCTGGTGCACTGCTATTCATGGGGTCGCAAAGAGTTGGACACGACTGAGCGACTGAACTGAACTGAACTGAGCATCTTCTGGACCTCGAAGCGTGCATCAGTGAAGTTGGGGGATCTCGTGCCCAGTGGTTACCTCACCTGGTTGGGCTGAGATCCCACCACGTTCAACTCACCTTCCCTCACTGTGCCTAGCCCTGGGGAGCTCAAAGAATGTGAATGTGCATCAAACTGGACTCTAGGAACTGGATCCTATCGATAGATCACATAGATCCAAGTGTGATTGGATCCAAGAGCAACCAACTGGCCCTGACTCCACTCAGAGTTGTGGTCCTGATGCATATAGTCATGGTTTCTAGTCGTTTGATGTATGTAGAGCTTTTCTCCCCAAGCATTTGATAAAATTCAATATCCATTCATGATACAAAAAAAAAAAAAAAACCAAAAACCTCTTACCAAAGTGGATATAGAGGGAACATATCTGAATATAATAAGCTATTTATGACAAGCCCACAGCCAGCATTATACTTGATGGTGAAAAGTTGAAAGCCTTTCCCCTAAAATCTAAAGCACAAGGACACCCACTCCCACCCTCTATTCAATATAGTTGATAGGGAAAAGGTAAATCTGTCATTATATGCAAACGGCATACCATGTAGAGAACATTCTAAAGACTCCACACAAAACTTACTAGAATTGATAAACAAATTCAGCAAGGTAGCAGGATGGTGGGTCAGCTGGTAAAGAATCTGCCTGTAATACAAGAGACCTAGGTTTGGTCCCTGGGTTGATCCTCTGGAGCAGGGCATGGCAACCCATTCCAGTATTCTTTCCTGGAGAATTTCATGGAGTATATTCATGGGGTCACAGAGTCGGACAGGATTGAGTGACTTTCAGTTTCACTTTTCAGCAGGATACAAGATTACCATACAGAAATCGGTTGCATTTCTTTATATTAACAATAGAGAGGGAAAGCAAAATGATCCCTTTTAAAATTGTATCAAAAATACTTACAAATAAACCTGAATATGCAAGTGAAAGACTTATATGCTGCAAACTATAAAATATTAATAAAGGAAATTGAAGATATGTCAAAGAAATAGAAAGATAGCCCACACTCTTGGACTGGAAGAATATTGTTGAAATGGCCATACTACCCAAAGCAGTCTATAGATTTAATGCAATCCATACCAAATTACCCATGGTATCTCTCACAGAACAAAAACAAATAATTCTAACATTTATATGGAACTATAGAAGACCCAGAATTGCCAAAGAATTCCTGAGGACAAAGAACAAAGCTGGGAGGTATGACTCTCCCAGATTTCAGACAATATTACAAAGCTACAGTAATCAAAACAGCATGGTATTGTCATAGAAACGGAAAAGAATAGAGAATTCAGAAATGGATCCCAGACACTTATGGTCAATTAATCTTTGACAAAGGAGGCAAGAATATACAATGGAGAAGAGGTGGTTTTTCAACAAGTATTGTTGGGAAAGCAGGACAGCCATAGTAAATCAATGAAGTTAGAATACTCCTTCTTACCATACACAAAAATGAACTCAAAATGGCTTAAAGACTTAATTATAAAATATACGACATCATAAACTCCTAGAAGACAACATAGGCAAAACATTCTGAGACATAAATCACAGTAATGTTTTCTTAGGTCAGTCTCTTAAGGCAATAGAAGTAAAGCAAAAATAGACAAATAGAACCTAATCAAATTTATAAGCTTTTACACAGCAATGGAAACCATAAACAAAGTGTAAAACTGACTTATGGATTGGAAGAAAATATTTGCAAATGATATGACCAGCAAGGGGTTAATTTCCAAAATATACACACAGCTCATACAACTCAGTAACAACAAAAAAAGCCAAACTAATTTAAAAAATGGGCAGAAGAGCTCAACAGATATTTCTCCAAAGCCATACAGATGGCCAATAGGCACTTGAAAAGATGTTCACTATCACTGATTATTAGAGAAATGTAAATTAAAACTACAATGAAGTATCACCTCACACTGATCAGAATAGCAATCATTAAAACTCTACAGATAAATGCTGGAGAAGGTGTGGAGGAAAGGGAACCCCCACCCCCCACATTGTTGTTGGGAATGTAAATCAGTGCCACCACTATGGAAAACAGTATTTTGTTGTTCAGTTGCCTAGTCATAGCCAGCTCTTTGAGACCCCTTGGACTGTAGCATGCCAGGTCTCCCTGTCCCTCACCATCTCCTGGAATTTGCCCAAGTTCATTCATTGCATTGGTGATGCTGTCCAGTCATCCCATCCTCTGACACCCTCTTCTCCTTCTGCCCTCAATCTTTCCCAGCATCAGGGACTTTTCCAATGAGTCATCTGTTTACATCAGATAACCAAAATACTGGAGCTTAATAGGCTTCCCTGGTGGCTGAGATAGTAAATAATCTGCCTGCAATGCAAAAGACCCAGGTTCTATCTCCTAGATCCTTTGGAGAAGGGAATGGCAATGCACTCCAGTATGGAAAACAGTATGGAGGTTCCTTAGAAAACTAAATATGGAGTTAACATACAATCCAGCAAGCCCACTCCCTGACATAAATCCAGAAAAAATCACTAATTTCAAAAGTTCCATGCATCCCCATTTTTATAGTTGCACTATTTACAGTAGCCAAGACATTGAAGCAACCTGAATGTCCATTGAAAAATGAACAGATAAAAAAGATGTGGTATATATACACAATATTATTCAGCTATAAAATATGAAATAATGCCATTTGTAGCAACATGGATAGTCCTAGATATTATATACGAAGTCAGACACAGAAAGACAAACATCATATGATATTATTCATGTGTGGAATCTCAGTTCAGTTCAGTTGCTCAGTTATGTCTGATTCTTTGCTGCACCATGGACTGCAGCACACCAGGCCTCCTTGTCCATCAACAACTCCCGGAGTCCACCCAGACCCATGTCTATTGAGTCAGTGATGCCATCCAACCATTGCATCCTCTGTCATCCCCTTCTCCTGCCCTCAATCTTTCCCAGCATCAGGGTCTTTTCCAGTCAGTTCTTCACATCAGGTGGCCAAAGTATTGGAGCTTCAGCTTCAACATCAGTCCTTCCAAAGAACATTCAGGACTGATTTCCTTTAGGAAGGACTGATTGGATCTCCTTGCAGTCCAAGAGACTCTCAAGAGTCTTCTCCAACAGCACAGTTCAAAAGCATCAATTACTCGGTGCTCAGCTTTTTTTATAGTACAACTCTCACATCCATACATGACTACCGGAAAAACCATAGGCTTGACTAGAAGGACCTTTGTTGGCAGCTGTCTAGGTTGGTCATAACTTTTCTTCCAAGGTACAAGCGTCTTTTTATTTCATGGCTGCAGTCACCATCTGCAGTGATTTTGGAACCCAAGAAAATAAATTCTGCCACTGTTTCCACTGTTTGTTGTCACAGCAAACACCCTCTTCCAACAACACAAGAGAAGACCGTACATATGGACATCACCAGATGGTCAACACTGAAATCAGATTGATTATATTCTTTGCAGCCAAAAATGGAGAAGCTCTATAGAGTCAGCAAAAACAAGACCAGGAGCTGACTGTGGCTCAGCTCATGTGGCTCAGCTCATGAACTCCTTATTGCCAAATTCAGATTTAAATTGAAGAAAGTAGGGAAAACCACTAGACCATTCAGGTATGACCTAAATCAAATCCCTTATGACTATACAGTGGAAGTAAGAAATAGATACAAGGGACTAGATCTGATAGACAGAGTGCCTGATGAACTATGGACAGAGGTTTGTGACACTGTACAGGAGACAGGGAGCAAGATCATCCCCAAGAAAAAGAAATGCAAAAAAGCAAAAAGGCTGTCTGTGAAAAGAAGAGAAGCCAAAAGCAAAGGAGGAAAGGAAAGATATATCCATTTGAATTCAGAGTTCCAAAGAATAGCAAGTAGAGATAGGAAAGCTTTCCTCAGTGATCAGTGCAAAGAAATAGAGGAAAACAATAGAGTGTGAAAGACTAGAGATCTTGTCAAGAAAACTAGAGATACCAAGGGAATATTTCATGCAAAGATGGGCTCAATAAAGGACAGATATGATATGGACCTAACAGAAGCAGAAGATATTAAGAAGAGGTGGCAAGAATACACAGAACTATACAAAAAAGATCTTCATGACCCAGATAATCATGATGGTGTGATCATTCACCTACAGCCAGACATCCTGGAATGTGAAGTCAAGTGGGCCTTAGGAAGCATCGCTACGAACAAAGCTAGTGGAGGTGATGGAATTCCAGTTGAGCTCTTTCAAATCCCAAAAGATGATGCTGTGAAAGTGCTGCACTCAATATGCCAGCAAATTTGGAAAACTCAGCAGTGGCCACAGCACTGGAAAATGTCAGTTTTCATTCCAATCCCAAAGAAAGGCAATGCTAAAGAATGCTCAAACTACTGCCAATTGCACTCATTTCACACTCTAGTAAAGTAATGCTCAAAATTCTCCAAGCCAGGCTTCAACAATATGTGATCTGTGAACTTTCAGATGTTTAAGCTGGTTTTAGAAATGCCAGAGGAACCAGAGATCAAATTGCCAACATCCATTGGATCATCGAAAAAGCAAGAGCATTCCAGAAAAACATCTATTTCTGCTCTATTGAGTAGGCCAAAGCCTTTAACTGTGTGGATCACAATAAGCTGTGGAAAATTCTGAAAGATATGGGAATACCAGACCACCTGACCTGCCTCTTGAGAAATTTGCATGCAGGTCAGGAAGCTACAGTTAGAACTGGATATGGAACAACAGACTGGTTCCAAATAGGAAAAGGAGTACGTCAAGGCTGTATATTGTCACCCTGCTTATTTAACTGATATGTGGAGTACATCATGAGAAACGCTGGGCTGGAAGAAGCACAAGCTGGAATAAAGATTACTGGAAGAAATATCAATAACCTCAGATATGCAGATGACACCACCCTTACGGCACAAAGTGAAGAAGAACTAAAGAGCCTCTTAATGAAAGTGAAAGAGGAGAGTGAAAAAGTTGGCTTAAAGCTCAACATTCAGAAACCTAAGATCATAGCATCCAGTCCCATCACTTCATGGGAAATAGATGGAGAAACAGTGGAAACAGTGGAATCTCAAATAGGATACAAATAAACTTACTTACAAGACAGAAACAGACTCTCAAACATAGAAAACCAATTCGTAGTTACCAAAGGGGAAAATGTGGGGATAAACTAGGAATTTGAGATTAACTGTTACATACTGTTGCTGCTGCTAAGTCGCTTCAGTCGTATCCAACTCTGTGCGACCCCATAGACAGCCTCCTACCAGGCTCCCCCGTCCCTGGGATTCTCCAGGCAAGAACATTGGAGTGGGTTGCCATTTCCTTCTCCAATGCATGAAAGTGAAAAGTGAAAGTGAAGTCACTCAGTCATGTCCAACTCTTAGCGACCTCATGGACTGTAGCCCACCAGGCTCCTCCGTCCATGGGATTTTCCAGGCAAGAGTACTGGAGTGGGGTGCCATTGCCTTCTCCGACTGTTACATACTACTATATATAAAATAGACAAACAACAAAGATATACTGTATAGCCCAGGGAACCATATTCAATATCTTGTAATAAATTCTAGTGGGAAAATTTATGTATATAACTAAATCACTTTGCCGTACACCAGAATCTAACATAGTGTTGTAAATCAACTATATTCAATAAAAAAAGGAATGAAGTTCTGATTCATGCTGTTTACATGGATGAGCCTTGAAAAGGCCACATATTTATGATTCCATTTATATGGAATGCTCCAAATAGGCAAATCTATTGAGACAGAAAGTAGAATACTGGTTTCCAGGGCTTGTTGGGATGGAGGAACAGAAGATGACTGCTAATGGGTATAGGTTTTCAACAAAATTTTTCTAAATTTAAATAGTGACTTTTATGAATACACTAAAAAGCCTTGAATTATACAGTTTAAAAAGGAAAAATTTATGGTACGTGAATTATATCTCAATTAAAAATTTTAAAAAAGAGTGAGACCCTACTCTTTGGTTCTCTTTAAGAACAAACAATTTTGTATAATCCTCCTCCAGAGGTTCTCATGACGGAGATGGATTGAGACGTTTTCTGTGCCACTGTGGTTTTTAACATGGAGCATGCAGCACCCTTGTCCATCAGTCCCATCAGCTCAATTCCCACTGTTAGTTTTACCTGGGGCTCCTGTTGGGAATTTGGAATTGGGTGCCTTAAGTCCGAGGGAGCCTCCGGGCTTCTGCACTCATCAGCACATTCCTCTTTTTCTACCATCTGAGAGGCTCCCATCGTTCTTCTGTTTTCTTTCTTATGAAGTCTTGGGAATTATTTTTTCCAATGCCCTTCCTCCTCACAGTAGGTACATCATTCCCTCCTCAACAGTGGCTTACCTTTTCATGTAACTTGCCTTCCAGCAACCTAATGCCACCCCCAGGAAAATGGCAATCCTAATGGGCGGTTTGTTGTGTGTGGAGATAGCAAGCACATCATCTACCTGGCAACTATGCTGAGGCACAGGAGCTTTGGGTCTGCCTAGGAGTTCGCCTGGGCCCACGATTCTTCAGGGCAGGTTTTGGCTGTGTCGTATCCAGCTGGCCCTGATTGCCAGTGGGGGTTCTGTGTGTAGCTGTATCAAGGAGGTTTGCAAGGCTCAGTGTTGGCTGCGCTTCTCCATGTTGAAGACCAGTTCTCACCAGACTTATATTGGAAGATTAGTCAGTGACAGCTGTGCAGCATGAGCTGCCTTTGACTTTTCTAAATTCAGTATTGAGCTGGCTCACTCAGTCTGACCCAATAATCTCATTAAACTGGGGATCCAGCACCTACTTCCTTGGTGGAGCTCGATGCTTATGGGCTGAAGGCAGAGTAGGCCCTCAGATAAGGACCTTGGCAGGCCTTGTGATCTTTCCAACTAAATAAGTCTGAGGTGGAGAAAGAAGTGTGGATTGATAGAATCCAGCTGGCTGGCCACTTACATTTAGCCTTCCTATAGGACAATGGCATCAGGGAGATTGCCCTGTTCCAGGAGTGGCTCCTGGCCCCAATGGGGTGCCCTGTTTGGTCTTATATAGTGATACCAGATTAAGTCTCTGTGCCCCAGGATCTAACAGGATAGTCTCATTGATCCTTACAAGGAGGGTGAGTCGGATCACTTCCTGAGCCCCAGTGTTGGGACTGTGGGCTGTCGTCTATGGGGTCACGCAGAGTCGGACATGACTGAAGCAACTTAGCAGCAGCAGCAGCAGGAACTGGAGGTGGTGGAAGGGGTGAATATACTGGCGTAACAGCCAGAGCAGCTGGGATAGCCAGCTCAGCGTTAGGAGTTAAGGTTTGAAGCAACCTGTCTTCACCCTCGTTCCCTTCCTTTTCTTAAGCCCCTGATGTAACAGCACGAATGCTTCCACATAGTGGATTTTTATCAGTCTTATCTGCTTTCATTTTTTTTTTTTTTACAAAATAGCTCTAACTTCAGGATTGTAGAGAGTCGTTCAAAAGCCACCATTCCTCCTAAGTAGAAACTGATTTCCTCTAATCATCTGTCTTGGCATCAACTGTGCTGAATTCCGGGCTGGGCTTTTGGTCCCTTTAGGAACTAAGTGGGACTTTTCTCCCTGGGAAAGTCCCACTCTCAGACAAAAACAATTTTTTTTTTTCTGTTCCTTCCATCCATTTGACATCAATAAAAGTTTCAAAAATCACAAAACTGACTTGGCTATAACTGGAGAAATGGTACCAAAACAAAATGAAATGAAATACCCAAAGGATAAAACAGAAAACCGTAAATGAACCCTCAAGTTTGGTCTTGGAGTTTTACATATACCCAAAACTCAGGAGACCACAATGTAATTAACACAGCAACATGGTATATGGGGGTCCCAGAATAACCCTGCCTAAACCCTTTGTGGAGACCAAACACTTTGTTCATCTTCCTCTCAGTCATGTGTTCAAAGCTGGGTCATCAGGGCACTTATCTCAAATGCACCGCAGAGGGATTTCTTTGGGGGTAGTTGAAACCTTCGTTTTTCAAAGACAGAAATGCAAGACAAAATACAAATGGCACGCACAAATGCTAGCATCCAAAGTAACAAGTTGGGTCACAAATCAGGTAAAAGTACAGCGATTATTTCCTCTCCCAACAGGGTAAGTATTAGTATTAGTCGCTCAGTCGTGTCTGAATTTTTGCGACCCCATGGACTGTAGCCCGCCAGGCTCCTCTGTCCATGGGATTCTCTAGGCAAAAATACTGGAGTGGGTTGCCATTTCCTCCTCCAGGGGACCTTCCCAACTGTACATAAAGGAGACTTCATTAATGTGCATTAGAGGATACCCCAGGTTAACTGTCATAGAAAACTGTCTCTTGAGCCTTAAAATTCTATACCAATTCTACACCTCTGGTTGGCTGAGGGTACCTCACTCAAATTCAAAACGAACCGGCTCATTCTAAAGAAAAAAGCCCCGAACAGAGAGAAGTAAAGTTTCTGGCTCTACATACCAGAACGACTTACCCTCTTATATGGAGCTGGTCGACTCCCCAACGTTAATTCTTTGCTCCAGCTCCAAGAACTGGCGCAGCCAGTGCTGCTTCAGGGAACTCTGAAAGGAAAATCCTCAAGAAAGTGGTCCCAACAGCTGCTAGGGCCTTACCTGAAAATTCTCCTATGGGGGCTAGCTAGCCATGAACTGCGATTCCTTTGGCTGACTTCACCAAATTCGTTACAGAGTCCAAGATCATACTGCCCTCTGCTCAACAGGCTAATAAACTGAGAGATGAACTATTGGGGCAAATAAGAGCAATTTTATTTGGAAAACCTGCAGACTGAGAGAATGTTAGTGTCACAAAACTACCTTCCCTTTAAGTTAGAAGTCAGGCTTCATTTGTACTCAAAGGCTAAAGTCCTGGCTCCAGCCAGGAGGGGATGTGTTAATTTTGTCCTTCCTGCAACCTTTCACAGGTGGGCCTGGCCAGGAGGCTTTCTGTGAGATAAACAAAACTATTTTAGCTTAATGCTCATTACCTGGGAGGCAAGGTCCCCAGAGATGGGCCATTATGTATAATTTAAGTTTATAGGCAACATCCCTTTAGTGATTAACTTGAAATAGAACTCAAAGTTTCTTCCCTACTACAATCTGATGATATTGTATTCAATTCCCTTGGCTATCTTGCTTTGAAATGTGCAATGCTGCTTTTTCCCCCCGTTGCTGTTGTTGTCATAACCTTGTATGACTTTCTAGCAATAGCTAACAATATTATGTTTATGTTTCACTTACAGTTTTTGGAGGTTAGACTGTGCGTTAAATGCCAGAATCATATTTAATCCTCAGATGAACACGAAAGCATTTTACTCTGACCTCTTTTCAGGATAACTTCTGTATTCTAGACATATTCCCTGGAGGGAAAGTCTTCATTTTTCAGCATAGTTTTGTCCTTGATTTATGAAATAGTGGTGATAAATGTGTGGGGATGTTGAAGAGGGTAAAAGAGTAGGAATAAGTATTGCCATAATATCATAAAAGGACAATTTCTATTATGAGAAATGCTGTTAGGGATGGTTGTTTTAATGGGTTTCAAAGTCTCAAGGACACTACAAAAATTGGATTATTTTTCAGGCTGGAATAGGAAATTAGGAATCCCTGGAAATGAATTTCATTTTCTCCTTTCTTTATACAAAAAATCTATCAGACAAAAAAATTTGTTACCTCATTTCCCCAAGTGACTTACTATTCCATTTGTTTGCTTTTCTTTGTAGCAGAACTTAGACCTGTCTTTAGTCTCTGTCTCCAGTACCTCACCTCTCTTCCTCTCTTAAATCCACTCCAGGCAGACTTTCACCTTCACCCCTCTACCAAAACAGTTCTTATCACTGACAACCATGGTCTTCATGGCTGCTTGTAATGATCCACCTCTTGCTTGACCCAACAGTAGCAGTTTGGACATGGTTGATCATTTCCATCCTTTTGAAACACTTTACCCCACTCTAGTACTCTTGCCTGGAAAATCCCATGGACAGAGGAGCCTGGTAGGCTTCAGTCCATGGGGTCGCAAAGAGTTGGACACAACTGAGCGACTTCACTTTCACTTTTCACTTTCATGCATTGGAGAAGGAAATGGCAACCCACTCCAGTGTTTTTGCCTGGAGAATCCCATGGACAGAGGAGCCTGGTGGGCTGCCGTCTATGGGATCGCACAGAGTTGGACACAACTGAAGCGACTTAGCAGCAGCAGCAGCAGCATTTGAAGCATTTCTACTTGCAAATTAGAAAGTTTATGACAGTGGCCAGGCACCTGCTGGTCTTTGTTTGAAAGTCCCCCTTTTCCTTCTCTGCTTATGTAAGACCTCTTCACTTCTTTTTCCCTTTAAGTGCTGTGTCCCCTGGTAGGGCCCACATGGGGTCTCATTGATAAGATGGCTCATTATGTCAGCCTTGCAAAGGAAGAATAAAATCACAGTGATCTGTGAGACAGATCAACTTGTCCAGATGGCATCCTGTTATCTCATTGGTACCTGTCTTCTCAAAGCTGTGAGACCACCAGATTCCAGACCTTCGGCTACGTGACCATCCCTTCAGAGAATTTTTCATTGGTGGTGCTTAAGAAGGACTCTGTCAGAAAGGGAGGACGCTGGTTCTCCTTAAGGGCCAGTCACCCTCTCTTTTCCCTCTAATAAATTTCCCTTTTCTACACTCACCTCACATTCCCATTGTCACACTGGGCTCTGTCTCCTGACATATTTGTGGCAGGTGTATCCTGAGCACACAACTTATAGTCTGGCTGTCTCCAAGTCCCGATCTCTTGCTCTTTCTTTGGGTTTCTCCACCTCAAAAAGGCTGCAGATATTTTTAGCCTGATGCCACTGGGGCCTTTGACTTTGTCTCTCACTCAGGAATTTCTTTAGGTCTGTGTAAGTGTTCCAGTTGGCACAATAGTTAACAATCCGACTGCCAATGCAGGAGACTTAAAAGACTCAGGTTCGATCCCTGGGTTGGGAAGATGCCCTAAGAGTAAGAAATGGCAACCCACTCCAGTATTCTTGCCTGCAAAATTCCATAGACAGAGAAACTTGGCGGGCTACAGTGCATGGGGTCTCAAAGAATTGGACATAGCTGAGCACACCACACACATGTAAATGTCATCCTAGGTAGAGTCTCCCCCTTGTCAGAGATTTATGTCAGCTAGAAAATCATCCTTGACGTATACCTGAACTGAAACTGCTCTTAGTACTTTCAGATTCTGGTTTCAGGGAACCCAATGAAAGCCAATACTTGTTCTGCCAAGCGGTTCTCAAACTTTACCCTTTCTCATTGTTTGCATGTTATACGCTCTGAATTACTTATGATAGTAGTGTTATATTTATTTTGAGGTTTTATTGTTCTTAGGCAGCTCTACTGAGCTTTTAACATTTTAGCCCATTTCCTGATTTTGTCCCTTTCCGTCACCACTTGTAGAATTAACACTCTTTGTAGGATCTTAGTGCTCTATTTTCTGTTTGCTCTCAGGCCCAGATATTTGTTTTCCTAACATGCTTCTCTAGATTTTATCTCATGATGTTCCTTCCAGTAAGAGATACAAAAGCAGTGAGTACTAGCTCTGCCACAAGCTACTTACCTATTCCAACTAATCTTTCCACCCTCATGTCTCTGAGCTGGGCCTTTCCAGCACCTCACCTCTGTTGGCTTCCTCTTTATTGCATTTCACCCTCTGGGTACTTTCCTAGGCATATTTCTTCAAGGTACACACTGTAAAAATACCCCCACCTACAGTTATTGTCACCTTAAAATTTGCCTATTGCTGCTTTAATTTTTTTATGCCTATCTTCCTTTCAGATCTATCTCCATACTATGTATTACTAATTATCTAGCACAGCTACTCCACAGTCTTTAAGGTTTCATTCTCCTAAAAGCATGCACAATAGACTGTAGCTTGAAGGGAGGTTGGGTGGTGGTGCTGTCATTTTCATTTCAGTTTTTCTCTCTTCCTCGGTCAGTTTTTTATTTTACAATCATGCCCTGTACAAACTGTGCTGGTGCTGGGCAAGATCACAGTATGTTATCTATTCTCTGTTTTGGAGGGGATCTGGACTATTACTTAAGCCACAATTGCCCAGAGGGGTTTGAGATTCAGTGGTCTATAAGGGGGGGGGGATACTTTTTTTTTTTTTTTTAACAATCTTGTATTAGTTTCTGCTATACAACAACATGAATCAGCTTTCAGTTCAGTTCAGTTCAGTCGCTCAGTCAAGTCCTACTCTGCAACTCCATGGACTGCAGCATGTCAGACTTCCCTGTCTGTCACCAACTCCAGGAGCTTACTCAAATTTATGTCCATAGAGTCGGTGATGCCATCCAGCCATCTCATCCTCTGTCATCCCCTTCTTCTCCTGCCTTCAATCTTTCCCAGCATCAAGGTCTTTTCCAATGAGTCAGTTCTTTGCATCAGGTGGCCAAAATATTGGCCAAAATATTGCTGGCAAAGTAATGTCTGCTTTTTAATATGCTGTCTAGGTTGGTCATACCATTTCTTTCAAGGAGTCATCATCTTTTAATTTCATGGCTGCAGTCACCATCTGCAGTGATTTTGGAGCCCCCCAAATAAAATCTCTCACTGTTTCCATTGTTTCCCCATCTATTTGCCATGAAGTGATGGGACAAGATGCCATGATCTTAGTTTTCTGAATGTTGAACTTTAAGCCAGTTTTTTCACTCTCCTCTTTCACTTTCATCAAGAGGCTCTTTAGTTCTTCTTTACTTTCTGCCATAAGGGTGGTGCCATCTACATATCTGAGGTTACTGATATTTCTCCCAGCAATCTTGATTCCAGCTGTGCTTCATCCAGCCTGGCGTTTCTTATAATGTACGCTGCATATAAGTTAAATAATCAGGGTGACAATATACAGCCTTGACGTACTCCCTTCCCTATTTGGAACCAGTCTGTTGTTCCATTTCTAAGGGTTCAGTTCTAACGGTTGCTTCTTGACCTGCTTACAGGTTTATGTATACATATATCCCATCCCTCTTGAGTCTCCCTCCCTCCCCTCTGGGTCATCACGGAGCCCCGAGCTAAGCTCCCTGTGCTTTCCAGCAGCTTCCCACTAGCGATCCATTTTACACATGGGAGGGTATATATGTCAATGCTCCTCTCTCAGTTTGTCTCATCCTCCCCTTTCCCCTCTGGGCCCACATGTAAAGTGAGAGTAAGTTAATGATAGAATATGCCTTTCTGAAGAGTCTGTTGGCTTTCTTGATGAGGAAGGACCTGGGAAAGAACTAAACTAGAGAATTTCTTTTTTTAAAAAATTGAATTCTAGTTGACATACAATATTATAATTCCTTCTGAAGAATTATGCTATTGCTAGTTGTCAGGCTTCCTAGGGAGTCACAGATTTTAAAAATTCACATACCTCTTACCGAAAATCTCAAGATCATCTGCCTTTTTTCTTGAATTAAACCAATGATGGGTTTGAACCCACTAGGCTGTGACTTCTTGGCTACTCTTTTCTTGTCTAATATTAATTCATATGTTAGAGTCTCTGAGTTTTAGCTCATAAAGTTCCTCAACTAAGCATACAATATTAGTTCTAAAAATAAGATAGAAACACAGCTCTCTCAGCTCTCCTTGGGATAGGACTCATTACTCTTTGTGGGGAAAGTTCTGGGTCAATATGTAAAATGCTTAGAATGGGATATAGTAGCTACTTCTGTATTAGATCAGATCAGTCGCTCAGTCGTGTCCGACTCTTTGCGACCCCATGAATCGCAGCACGCCAGGCCTCCCTGTCCATCACCAACTTCTGCAGTTCACTGAGACTCACGTCCATCGAGTCAATGATGCCATCCAGCCATCTCATCCTCTGTCGTCTTTTTCTCCTCTTGCCCCCAATCCCTCCCAGCATCAGAGTCTTTTCCAATGAGTCAACTCTTCGCATGAGGTGGCCAAAGTACTGGAGTTTCAGCTTTAGCATCATTCCTTCCAAAGAAATCCCAGGGCTGATCTCCTTCAGAATGGACTGGTTGGATCTCCTTGCAGTCCAAGGGACTCTCAAGAATCTTCTCCAACACCACAGTTCAAAAGCATCAAGTCTTTGGCGCTCAGCCTTCTTCATAGTCCAACTCTCACATCCATACATGACCACAGGAAAAACCATAGCCTTGACTAAACGGACCTTTTTTGGCAAAGTAATGTCTCTGCCTTTGAATATGCTATCTAGGTGGTCATTTCCTTCCAAGGAGTAAGTGTCTTTTAAATTCATGGCTGCAGTCACCATCTGCAGTGATTTTGGAGCCCAGAAAAATAAAGTCTGACACTGTTTCCACTCTTTCCCCATCTATTTCCCATGAAGTGACGGGACTGGATGCCGTGATCTTCGTTTTCTGAATGTTGAGCTTTAAGCCAACTTTTTCACTCTCCACTTTCACTTTCATCAAGAGGCTTTTGAGTTCCTCTTCACTTTCTGCCATAAGGGTGGTGTCATCTGCATATCTGAGGTTATTGATATTTCTCCCGGCAATCTTGATTCCAGCTTGTGTTTCTTCCAGTCCAGTGTTTCTCATGATGTACTCTGCGTATAAGTTAAATAAGCAGTGTGACAATATACAGCCTTGATGTACTCCTTTTCCTATTTGGAACCAGTCTGTTGTTCCATGTCCAGTTCTAACTGTTGCTTCCTGACCTGCATACAGATTTCTCGAGAGGCAAATCAGGTGGTCTAGTATTCCCATCTCTTTCAGAATTTTCCACAGTTTATTGTGATCCACACAGTCAAAGGCTTTGGCATAGTCAATAAAGCAGAAATAGATGTTTTTCTGGAACTCTCTTGCTTTTTCCATGATCCAGCAGATGTTGGCAATTTGATCTCTGGTTCCTCTGCCTTTTCTAAAACAAGCTTGAACATCAGGAAGTTCATGGTTCACATATTGCTGAAGCCTGGCTTGGAGAATTTTGAACATTACTTTACTAGCATGTGAGATGAGTGCAATTGTGCAGTAGTTTGAGCATTCTTTGGCATTGCCTTTCTTTGGGATTGGAATGAAAACTGACCTTTTCCAGTCCTGTGGCCACTGCTGAGTTTTCCAAATTTGCTGGCATATTGAGTGCAGCACTTTCACAGCATCATCTTTCAGGATTTGGAATAGCTCAACTGGAATTCCATTACCTCCACTAGCTTTGTTTGTAGTGGTGCTTTCTAAGGCCCACTTGACTTCACATTCCAGGATGTCTGGCTCTAGGTCAGTGATCACAGCATCGTGATTATCTGGGTCATGAAGATCTTTTTTGTATAGTTCTTCTGTGTATTCTTGCCATCTCTTCTTAATATCTTCTGCTTCTGTTAGGTCCATACCATTCTGTCCTTTATGGAGCCCATCTTTGCATGAAATGTTCCTTTGGTATCTCTGATTTTCTTGAAGAGATCCCTAGTCTTTCCCATTCTGTTGTTTTCCTCTATTTCTTTGCACTGATCACTGAAGGAGGCTTTCTTATCTCTTCTTGCTATTCTTTGGAACTCTGCATTCACATGTTTATATCTTTCCTTTTCTTCTTTGCTTTTTGCTTCTCTTCTTTTCACAGCTATTTGTAAGGCCTCCTCAGACAGCCGTTTTGCTTTTTTGCATTTCTTTTCCATGGGGATGGTCTTGATGCCTGTCTCCTGTACAATGTCATGAACCTCATTCCATAGTTCATCAGGCACTCTATCAGATCTAGGCCCTTAAATCTATTTCTCACTTCCACTGTATAATCATAAGGGATTTGATTTAGGTCATACCTGAATGGTCTAGTGGTTTTCCCTACTTTCTTCAATTTAAGTCTGAATTTGGCAATGAGGAGTTCATGGTCTGAGCCACAGTCAGCTCCAAGTCTTGTTTTTGATAACTGTATAGAGCTTCTCCATCTTTGGCTGCAAAGAATATAATCAATCTGATTTCGGTGTTGACCATCTGGTGATGTCCATGTATAGAGTCTTCTCTTGTGTTGTTGGTAGAGGGTGTTTATTGTGACCAGTGCATTTTCTTGGCAAAACTCTATTAGTCTTTGCCCTCCTTCATTCTGTATTCCAAGGCCAAATTTGCATGTTACTCTAGGTGTTTCTTGACTTCCTACTTTTGCATTCCAGTCCTCTATAATGTAAAGGACATCTTTTTTGGGTGTTAGTTCTAAAAGGTCTTGTAGGTCTTCATAGAACCATTCAACTTCAGCTTCTTCAGTGTTACTGGTTGGGGCATAGACTTGGATTACTGTGATATTGAATGGTTTGCCTTGGAAACGAACAGAGATCATTCTGTCATTTTTGAGATTGCATCCAAGTACTGCATTTCGGACTCTTTTGTTGACCATGATGGCCACTCCATTTCTTCTGAGGGATTCCTGCCTGCAGTAGTAAATATATTGGTCATCTGAGTTAAATTCACCCATTCCAGTCCATTTCAGTTTGCTGATTCCTAGAATGTTGACATTCGCTCTTGCCATCTCTTGTTTGACCACTTCCAATTTGCCTTGATTAATGGACCTGACATTCCAGGTTCCTATGCAATATTGTTCTTTACACCATCAGACATTGCTTCTATCACCAGTCACATCCACAGCTGGGTATTCTTTTTGCTTTGGCTCCATCTCTTCATTCTTTCTGGAGTTATTTCTCCACTGATCTCCAGTAGCATATTGGGCACTGACTGACCTGGGGAGTTCCTCCTTCAGTATCCTATCATTTTGCATATTCATACTGTTCATGGTGTTCTCAAGGCAAGAATACTGAAGTGGTTTGCCATTCCCTTCTCCAGTGGACCACATTCTGTCAGATCTCTCCACCATGATCCGCCCGTCTTGGGTTGCCCCACGGGCATGGCTTAGTTTCATTGAGTTAGACAAGGCTGTGGTCCTAGTGTGATTAGATTGACTAGTTTTCTGTGAGTATGGTTTCAGTGTGTTTGCCTTCTGATGCCCTCTTGCAACACCTACCATCTTACTTGGGTTTCTCTTACCTTGGGCGTGGGGTATCTCTTCACAGCTGCTCCAACAAAGCGCAGCCATTGGTCCTTACCTTCGACGAGGGGTATCTCCTCACCGCCGCCCTTCCTGACCTTCAACGTGGGACAGCTCCTCTAGGCCCTCCTGCGCCTGCACAAAAATTAAAAATAAATAAATAGTGAGTTGCCCAGAGGCTGTGATATTGAGTCTAAGGCTATTCACCTGACTTTCTTTGGTGGATATTATGAGGTTCTTACTTAACCACCTAAGAAATTCAATAGAAGATCTGCTTTAGGGGCAAGCTGACTTCTATACTGCTGACTGGGGGGAAGGCCTGCATAGATGTTTTTTATTTGGGACAAAAGCTGAACATGGACCATCTTACTCACATTGGCATTTTCTATTCCTCATTTAAATTGATAAAAATTAGATTAAGTTTAAAATAATTTGTTATTAAAAATAATTATTATACCTGAAAATTATAAACATATCACTATAAGAATTATATCACATTAATTATATAACAGTGATATATAATTACTAAAACTATTATTAAATTAAAATATGATAATCTAAATAATTAAGAATACAAATAATAGGTTCAGTTCGGTTCAGTTCAGTTCAATTCAGTTGCTCAGTCATATCCGACTCTTTGTGACCCCATGATTCATAGCATGCCAGGCCTCCCTGTCCATCACCAACTCCTGGAGTTTACCCAAACTCATGTCCATTGAGTTGGTGATGCCATCCAGTCATCTCATCCTCTGTTGTCCCCTTCTCCTCCTGCCTCCAATGCCTCCCAGCATCAGGGTCTTTTCCAATGAGTCAACTCCTCACATGAGGTGGCCAAAGTATTGGAGTTTCAGCTTCAGCATCAGTCCTTTCAATCAACACCTAGGACTGATCTCCTTTAGGATGGACTGGCTGGATCTCCTTGCAGTCCAAGGGACTCTCAAGAGTCTTCTCCAACACCACAGTTCAAAAGCATCAATTCTTTGGTGCTCAGCTTTCTTTGTAGTCCAACTCTCACATCCATACATGACTACTGGAAAAACCATAGCCTTGACTAGATGGACATTTGTTGGCAAAGTGATGTCTCTGCTTTTTAATATGCTATCTAGGTTGGTCATAACTTTCCTTCCAAGGAGTCAGCATCTTTTAATTTCATGGATGCAGTCACCATCTGCAGTGATTTTGGAGGCCCCCCCCCCCCAAAATAAAGTCTGACACTGTTTCCAATGTTTCCTCATCTGTTTCCCATGAAGTGATGGGACCAGGTGCCATGATCTTCGTTTTCTGAATATTGAGTTTTAAGCCAACTTTTTCACTCCCCTCTTTCACTTTCATCAAGAGGATTTTAGTTCCTCTGTACTTTCTGCCATAAGGGTGGTGTCATCTGCATATCTGAGGTTATTGATATTTCTCCCAGCAATCTTGATTTCAGCTTGTGCTTCTTCCAGTCCAGCGTTTCTCATGATGTACTCTGCATATAAGTTAAATAAGCAGGGTGATAATATACAGCCTTCACGTACTCCTTTTCCTATTTGGAACCAGTCTGTTGTTCCATGTCCAGTTCTAACTGTTGCTTCCTGACCTGCATACAGATTTCTCAAGAGGCAGTTCAGGTGGTCTGGTATTCCCATCTCTTTCAGAATTTTCCACAGCTTATTGTGATCGACACAGGCAAAGGCTTTGGCATAGTCAATAAAGCAGAAATAGATGTTTTTCTGGAACTCTCTTGTTTTTTCCACAAGCCAGTGGATGTTGGCAATTTGATCTCTGGTTCCTCTGCCTTTTCTAAAACCAGCTTGAATATCTAGAAGTTCACGGTTCATGTATTGCTGAAGTCTGGCTTGGAGAATTTTGAACATTACTTTACTAGTGTGTGAGATGAGTGCAATTGTGCAGTAGTTTGAGAATTCTTTGGCACTGCCTTTCTTTGGGATTGGAATGAAAACTGACCTTTTCCAGTCCTGTGGCCACTGCTGAGTTTTCCAAATTTGCTGGCATATTGAGTGCAGCACTTTCACAGCATCATCTTTTAGGATTTGAAATAGCTCAACTGGAATTCCATCACCTCCACTAGCTTTGCTCAGCGGCTGTGATGGACTGTGCAGAAGTGTGGCCTAGAGGAGCTATCCCATGCTCAAGGTCAGCAGTGGTGGCCGAGAGGCGCTACCCCATGCCTGAGGTTGGGGCGGAGGCCGAGAGGAGCAACCCCACGTCCAAGGAGTGGCAGCTGCATGGGCACAGGAGGGCCGAGAGGAGCTACTCCATGTTCAAGGTCAGGAGGGGCCACCTCGTCCAAGGTAAGGAGCAGCAGCTGTGCTTTGCTGGAGCAGCCGTGAAGAGATACCCCACGTCCAATGTAAGAGAAACCCAAATAAGATGGTAGGTGTTGCAAGAGGACATCAGAGGGCAGACATAGTGAAACCATAATCACAAAATCTAGCCAATCTGATCACATGGATCACAGCCTTGTCTAACTCAATGAAATTGAGCCATGCTGTATGGGGCCATCCAAGACAGACGGGTCATGGTGGAGAGGTCTGACAGAATGAGGTCCACTGGAGAAGGAATGGCAAACCACATCAGTGCTTGCCTTGAGAACCCCATGAACAGTATGAGAAGGCAAAATGATAGGATACTGAAAGAGAAACTCCCCAGGTTGGTAGCTGCTGAATATGCTACAGGAGATGAGTGGAGAAATAACTCCACAAAGAATGAAGGGATGGAGCCAAAACAAAAACAATACCCAGTTGTGGATGTGACTGGTGATAGAAGCAAGTTCGATGCTGTAAAGAACAATATTGCATAGGAACCTGGAATGTTAGGTCCATGAATCAAGGCAAATTGGAAGTGGTCAAACAGGAGTTGGCAAGAGTGAACATTGACATTCTAGGAATCAGCAAACTGAAATGGACTGGAATGGGTGAACTTAACTCAGATGACCATTATATCTACTACTGCGGGAAGGAATCCCTTAGAAGAAATGGAGTAGCCATCATGGTCAACAAAAGAGTTCAAAATGCAGTACTTGGATGCAATCTCAAAAATGACAGAATGATCTCTGTTCATTTCCAAGGCAAACCATTCAATATCACGGTGATCCAAGCCTATGCCCCAACCAGTAACGCTGAAGAAGCTGAAGTTGAGTGGTTCTATGAAGACCTACAAGTCTTTCTAGAACCAACATCCAAAAAAGATGTCCTTTTCATTACAGGAGACTGGAATGCAAAAGTAGGAAGTCAAGAAACACCTGGAGAAACAGGCAAATTTGGCCTTGAAATACAGAATGAAGCAGGGCAAAGGCTAATAGAGTTTTGCCAAAAGAACACACTGGCCATAGCAAACACCCTCTTCCAACAACACAAGACAAGACTCTACACATGGACATCACCAGATGGTCAACACTGAAATCAGATTGATTATATTATTCGCAGCCAAAGATGGAGAAGCTTTAATACAGTCAGCAAAAACAAGACTGGGAGCTGACTGTGGTTCAGATCATGAATTCCTTATTGCCAAATTCAGACTTAAATTGAAGAAAGTAGTGAAAATCACTAGACCATTCAGGTATGACCTAAATCAAATCCCTTATGATTTTACAGTGGAAGTGAGACATAGATACAAGGGACTAGATCTGATAGACAGAGTGCCTGATGAACTATGGACTGAGGTTCATGACATTGTACAGGAGACAGGGATCAAGACCATCCCCATGGAAAAGAAATGCAAAAAAGCTAAATGGCTGTCTGCGTAGGTCTTACAAATAGTTGTGAAAAGAATAGAAGCGAAAAGCAAAGGAGAAAAGGAAAGATATAAGCATCTGAATGCAGAGAGGGTATGGACCTAACAGAAGCAGAAGATATTAAGAAGAGGTGGTAGGAATACACAGAAGAACTGTACAAAAAAGATCTTCACGACCAAGATAATCACAATGGAGTGATCACTCACCTAGAGCCAGACATCCTGGAATGTGGACTCAAGTGGGCCTTAGGAAGCATCACTATGAACATCATCATAGCTGTGATTAAAAATTAATAGAATAATTACTTTCTTGGTGTTTGGATCCCCTGCCAGACTAAATGCTCCAAGAAGGAATGTTTTATATGTACATTTTCCATGTTCCCAACACCTGGGACAGGGACTTTGGATAGAATACACTATAAATATGCATTGAATGAATGACCAAAAAAAGGTAAGCTCTGTGTTAACCGAAAGTCATTTTCCCTTAAGAGATTAACTACTTTTTAAGAATTAAATGCTTCTCATCCTAAAGCCATTCACTTAGATCAAAGCTCTAAGTGTGTAATAAATACAGCTGTTTTGAAGGCACTGAGGATGGAGCACAGAAAAAAGAAATCTAATACTGAGGACAATCTTCTGCAAAAAAAATGCTTACAACAAGAAAAAACTCATTTTTAACCTACAGAAACTATTGTTATTTTAACTTGGTCACAGAGCTTGTTTTAGGTAAGCTTTCTCATTTTTTGCTCTTTTGGCTCTTGTAGAGGTATATGATGAAGTCGTCAAGGGCAAGTGGGAGGGTAGAGAGTGGCTGTGTTTTCTTGACAAATTAGACTATCAGATGTCCTTAATTAGATTCAATTCACAGGCATGAATACAGAGCCAGGAAGTTGGCCATCCATGCACTGATCATGCCTTGCTTTCTGTTCTCTGGAACAAAAGGACAACACCTGTCACTTAATTGTGGTCAATTAAGATATTTGTTGGATGAATGAATGAATTCACAAACAATGGACAGTGGAAGTTTTATTCCTTGGCTGACAACCACCACATCACAAATATTATCTTAGCTGTGTAATTGGAATGTTTAATAAAAATAATTCCCCTTAATTATATTAAAACTGATAAAGTATTAGTAAGGTGATAAAATGAGGGAGAGAGAGAGAAACGATTGGGAGAAAGGGAATGATGTGACTAGAGCTACAGCATAGCTGTGATCTAGAACCTAGGCATGGAGGGGCTCCCACTGACAAGGGTGAGATTTTGCCTCTTAACAGGTTCTGTGCTCAGACACGTTATTATATGTGGCCCTCAGTTTCTTTTTGTTGACAGACAATCTCTACTGGACCTGTGTCCACTAACTGATTCTTCTCCCTCAAATTTTTCTCTTATTCTTAATCTTTACTAGAGATTGAGAGGGGAGCTAACAATCTCCCGCACCTCCAACTTACCATGATTCCCATCAAGACAGCATCTCGTGCACAAGCCTGCTCAGCAGGTTCAGGTGAGCTTAGCCTCCCCCAGTCTTAGATTTTCAGTGGCCTAGGTGTTCCCAGGATGAGGTGAAGACTATGCTTTCTGTGTATCCCCAGTCTTGGGAAATGGCATCATCTTTCTGACAGACATGCAACCCGGGAACCTGAATCCCTCTCAGATCTCATCTTACCTTCTCCCTTCAGACCTAATCAGTCACCAGGTCCTCTTAAAATTCTTTACCACTTTAACAGTTTTCAAATCTACCCCTTTACTTTATCTTCACTCAGTCAGTCAGTCAGTTCAGTCACTCAGTCATGTCCAACTCTTTGCGACCCCATGCACTGCAGCATGCCAGTCCTCCCTGTCCATCACCAACTCCCAGAGTTTACTCAAACTCATGTCCATTGAGTCAGTGATGCCATCTGACCATCTCATCCTCTTTTGTCCCCTTCTCCTCCTGCCTTCAATCTTTCCCAGCATCAGGGTCTTTTCCAGTAAGTCAGCTCTTCACATCAGGTGGCCAAAGTACTGGAGTTTTAGCTTCAACATCAGTCCTTCCAATGAACATTCAGGACTGATTTCGTTTAGGATGGACTTGTTTGATCTCCTTGTAGTCCAAGGGACTCTCAAGAGTCTTCTCCAACACCACAGTTCAAAAGCATCAATTCTTTGGCTTTCTTTGTAGTTCAACTCTCACATCCATACATGACTGCTGGAAAAACCATAGCCTTGACTAGATGGACCTTTGCTGGCAAAGTAATATCCCTGCTTTTTAATATACTGTCTAGGTTCGTCTTAACTTTTCTTCCAAGGAGTAAGTGTCTTTTTATTTCATGGCTACAGTCACCATCTGCAGTGATTTTGGAGCCCCCCAAAATAAAGTCTGTCACTGTTTCCACTGTTTCCCCATCTATTTGCCATGAAGTGATGGGACCAGATGCCATGATCTTAGTTTTCTGAATGTTGGGTTTTAAGCCAACTTTTTCACTCTCCTTTTTCACTTTCATTAAGAGACTCTTTAGTTCTTCTTCACTTTCTGCCATAAGGGTGGTGTCATCTGCATATCTTCATTATCTTCCCTTATTTAATCCCTCAAATTGACCGTGCCATCTGTTTTTATCCAGTGATCCTAGTCCTGTCCCCACGAATTCCTTCTCTCCATTGTGGCCAGAAAGATGTATCTAAAATAAAGATGGCTACAATTTTTCTTTAAAACTCACAAAGTAGCCAGACCCAGAAAAAGCCACACTCCTTAGCATGATATGTAAGTAGATTTGTTCATTTTATGCCTGTTATCCTGGCTTATTTATGAGTAACATCCCTTTTTACTCTCAAAAGTATTCCAACTTGGATGGTTAATTATATAGTCACCCTAACTATAAAGCCCTTTGTGAAAATCCGATTGCTATCTACTTCTCCAGCTCCATCTCCTGCTCACGTCTCCCTCTGCGTCCAGCAAGATGATGGCAAGCAATTCGAGGAACCACATCCAGCTATGACAGTGCGTAGAGGGTGAAAGTAACTCTTTTCTCTGTGTTGATTTCTTGAGAATAAGAATACTTTTCCCAGAAGCCATGATTGACTTCTCTTCATGTGTAATTGACAAGCATTGAGTCACATGCCCTTTCCTGAATGAGTCACTGGCAAGCAGAATAAAATTGCCGTTATTGGTTTTGTTTGATTTGTGGTGGTAGAACAGGTGTTAAGGAATAGATAACAGTTGTGACTGCAACATCAATTTTAATTGAATTTGTCTTTGGGTCTATTTAATTTCACTAGACAAAAACTCCTTGAGATCAGGGACTGTACTGGAGCTCCTCGAATTGTGCTTTGCATTAGTAATTCTTATTACTGTCGTTGTTATTGGACTTTTGGATGGAAGTGGAGAAGGCAATGGCAACCCACTCCAGTACTCTTGCCTGGAAAATCCCATGGGTGGAGGAACCTAGTGGGCTGCAGTCCATAGGGTCGTGAAGAGTTGGACACGACTGAGCGACTTCACTTTCACTTTTCACTTTCATGCATTGGAAAAGGAAATGGCAACCCACTCCAGTGTTCTTGCCTGGAGAATCCAAGGGACGGCAGAGACTGGTGGGCTGCCGTCTATGGGGTCACACAGAGTCGGACACGACTGAAGCGACTTAGCAGCAGCAGCAACAAGGAAGGTACTATAATGCAGTGGGGAAAACAGGGGCTTTGGAGCTTGATAGTAGTAGCCTCAGTCTCCCACTTCGCACTTTTCCATGCAGGATCCAGACGCATTCAGATCTCTAAACTTCAGATTTCTCCTGTGTTAAATGAAGCAAATATTACCCTTTAATAACACATATAATGCATATAAAGCAACTGAACAACCACAAATATTTCCTCACTTCTTATTATGTCTGTCATTTTACCCCATGAATTTTTGTAAGGCTGTTGCCACATTTGTGTGTTTATGTATACACATGTGTGGGTGTGTGTATATGAGTAGTTTGGCAACTTGTGAGGAAAACACCCTCTAAGTAAAATGACATTTCTGATATTGCCTTCTGGACTTTGTAAGATTTTAGCTGACTACTTGAACTTTATGAGATAAAAAGTTCATCTTATTCTAATTTCTATTCCAAGAGACTGTCTCTGAGAGGTGCTTAGTGAATCATCATATTCCCTGAAGATGATTATGGACAAAGTTTTCATGATCATCTCATTTAGGGAAGTTCAGCATGACAATTTCCCTGTAGACATTCTTTATAACCTTAGCATTGAAAGACATAGAGAGGTCCCATAGTAGAGAAATTTATTTTAATTTTCAACCCAAATTTATCCAAACTTGTTTTTAGCTCACTCAGATTTTTTTTTCCCTATAGTACCTTAGCAACATCTCTTGGAATACCCTTTGGGAAATAAGCACATAACTAATGTCTTTGCTCTCAAGGTGACTTGATAGGACCTGCTATCTTGGCCACTAGGGAGGGTCATTGGTTTACAACAGGGTGAACAAGCTTTCAACTCTAAACCAGCATCAATGGTGGGAAGTCATTGAAAACGAGTGCAGTCATTTTCTCATGATTTGAAGAACTCTGGCTAAGGTTGAACTGGTTAACCCCTAAAGCCTTTACATCTCCAATATCCTACAGAAAAACTCCAAGATGACTAAGATAAACAAGATAACCAGGCTTTTTTATTTTTTAGAGATATTTAGGATGAAATGGTAAAGAAGCAGTGCACTATAGAACCCTTCAACCTAGAGATTCTGAATACTCTGAACCAGATTTCAGAGAGGAAATTCTCCTGAATGTGAATTACTCCTGAATATGAATAAGGTTCAGATCAGATCAGTCCCTCAGTCGTGTCCAACTCTTTGCGACCCCATGAATTGCAGCACGTGTTAGGTATGGATAAATAATCATTCTTTGTTTTCTATAATGAAGGAATATCTGTAGGGAATTGGTTGTTACAACAAGAGAAAAAAGCCACTCGTTTTATTGCTGCTCAAATAATTACAAGTCTTAATTTTAGAACTGAGTTTCCTGGACTTCCCGGGCAGTCCAATAGTTAAGACTCCACACTTTCATTACAAGGTCAAAGGTTCCATACCTGGGCGGGAAACTAAGATCCCATATGTGGCACAGTGCAGCCAAAAAGAAAAAGAATTGAGGTCTGTGTTCTGTTTTTAATGCAGATCTGTCTTATTTGTGAGAGCTGGACCATAAAGAAGGCAGAGCACTGAAGAACTGATGCTTTCCAACTGTGGTGCTGAAGAAGACTCTTAGTCCCTTGGACAGCAAGGATTGATACCAGTCAATCTTAAAGGAAATAAACCCTAAACACTCATTGGAAGGACTGAGGCTGCAGCCGCAGCTACAATCCTTTGGCCACATGATGTGAAGAGCAGACTTATTGGAAAAGACCCTGAGGTTGGGAAAGATTGAAGGCTGAAGGCAGAGGATGAGGTGGTTGGATGGCATCACTGATTCAATGGACATGAACTTGGGCAAATTCTGGAAGATGGTAAGGGATAGGGAAGCCTGGCATGCTGTAGTCCACGGGGCTGCAAAGAGTCAGACACTATCTTGCTAGTCTCTTTCCTTCATGAACTTTTTGTCTTCTTCTATATGTTGCTGCTGCTGCTATTGCTGCTAAGTCACTTCAGTCATGTCTGACTCTGTGTGACCCCATAGACAGCAGCCCACCAGGCTCCCCCATCCCTGGGATTCTCCTGACAAGAACACTGGAGTGGGTTGCCATTTCCTTCTCCAATGCATAAAAGTGAAAAGTGAAAGTGAAGTTGCTCAGTCGTGTCCGACTCTTCGCGACCTCATGGACTACAGCCTACCAGGCTCCTCTGCCCATGTTAAATGCCTCTTAATCCATCTTTTAAAAATCTAATATTCCTTTAATTTTAAGACCCAAATTATATTTAGTTTTGCTTTTATTTTCAGATGGACCTGGATGAATACACTGCTGAAAAATTGTACCAAATTTGCTGGAACTTGAAAAACGTATTACAGCAACTGTTCAAATCTAGGTTGGAAATGGAGCTCCCTGAAACATGATCATCTCCCACTCACATCCTGGGAGTTGCTACATTATGGATGTGAGCACTGGCGGTGAGCTACCATCAGAGACCATGAGGGCACCTTCCTTTCATAGCTAGTTTTTGAGGAAACTACTCAAAAACTGTGTGAGTTTGGACTCTCTAAAGAAAAGGAGGGAAACCCTTTAAGAAAAATATCATTCCTATATGAATGCTTATACATATTTTACAAAAGTCTACTGCAATTCTACTCCTGGGCATATATCCAGAGAAAATTCTACTTTAAAAAGATACATGCAATGCTCATAGCAGCAGCTACTTACAGTAGCCAAGACATGGAAGCAACCTAAGTGTTCAGTGACAGGTGAATAGATAAAGAAGATGTGGTTTATATACACAGTGGGATATTATTCGGCCATTAAAAAAGAATGAAATATCCATGTTACATGTATCTTTTTGAAGTAACGTTTTCTCTGGGTATATGCCCAAGATTGGAATTGCAGGATGATATTATTTTAATATTATTAAATAAAAGATCAGATAGACTTTTGTAAAATATGTATAAGTATTCATATAGGAGTGATATTTTTCTTAAAGGGTTTCCCTCCTTTTCTTTAGAGAGTACAAACTCACACAGTTTTTGAGTAGTTTCCATATGTAAAATAGAAAACCAATGGGAATTTACTCAGGGAACACAAACAGAGGCTCTGTGACAGGTTGAAAGGTGGGGTGGGGAGGGAGATGGGAAGAGGGTTTGGGAGGGAGGGGGCACGGGTATGCCTATGGCTGATTCTTACTGATGGATGACAGAAAATCACAAAATTCTGTAAAGCAATTATCCTTCAATTCAAAAATTTTAAAGAAACGAAAAGAATGAAATAATGCCACTTGCAGCAACACAGATGGACTTAGAGATTATCATACTAAGTGAAATAAATCAGAGTAAGACAAATATCATATGATAGCATTTGTTTGTGGAATCTAAAAATAAAATGATACCAAGGAACTTATTTATTGGGTTGGCCCAGAAGTTTGTTTGAGTTTTTCAGTACCATCTTACAAGAAAATGATGAACTTTTTGGCCAACCCAATACAAACTAGAAATAGATTCCCATAGAAAACAAATTTATGATTACCAAAGGGAAAAGTGGGGGATAAAATAGGAGTTTGGAATTAACATAAACTTACTACTACAAATAAAATAGGTAAATAACAAAGACCTACTATATATCACAGAGAAGTACACTCAATATCTTGTAATCTATGATGGCAAAGAATCTGAAAAAGACTATATATGTGTATATATATGTGTGTGTGTGTGTGTATAAATGAATCACTTTGTTGCACACTTCAAACTAACACATTATACATTAACTATACTTCAACTAGAAAAAATTATCTATGTGAAAAGATAAAAATAATTATTGGAATCATTAATCATTCTGTTTATACTATCCTGTTTGCTGGAGCTCAAGCTAAGAAGGAACTAGGCTGGGGTCTCAGTGACGGCTCTGCAGACACATATTTGTCCACTTCTGCCCCTCTCACCCACCACTGTGAGACATTTCAGTCAGCTTGGCAGTTCTAGTTTTGGGGCTTTGCTTTTGAACACATTGTCCATGACCTTAGTCTCACTCCTTGTGCCTTGATATGAACAAATAGCCCTCAGCAAAAGTGTTCAAAAATCTCCCAGTCATGAATTACATAATTAAATAGGCTTCCCTGATGGCTCAGACGGTAAAGAATCCATCTGCAGTGTGAGACCTGGGTTTGATCCCTGGGTTGGGAAGATCCCCAGAGAAGGCAATGGCAATCCACTCCAGTGTTGTTGCCTGGAGAATCCCATGGACAGAGGAGCCTGACAGGCTACAGTCCACAGGGTTGCAAAGAATTGGACATGATTGACTTTTACTTATATAGTTTGCATACATTTTCTCCTTATCACACCCTTTTGGAATAATATTTTACTACTAATAATTTTGAGTTGAGCAAGTTCATGCTGTTATTGGTTTTGACTCCAAACAACGTGTATTAAATTGTTTGAAGTCTGTGTAAATTTACTATGTATTTTTCCTTTAGCAAAAATGTTTCTTTATTACCAGTTTCATGGTACATTTTTAATGGAATTAAGCTTGAACAGTTCAAAGTAATTGACCTAATTGAATATTTCAAACAATCATTTACAGTTTCTAATTGATTAATGCCTACTATTAGGACACAGAGCAGCAACACATGGACAACAACAAACGATGGGAAGTTGGGAAAACTGGGGAATAGTTCATATTACATATAATTAGGTAAAATCTTTCCTTCTGTAAATCTCAAGTGGGCCATATCTCAAGCCACATTTGAGATGAGGACCATGTGATAAATACCTGTGTTACTTATACAGCCTTATTTTATTGCACTTCACTTTACCATGCTTTACAGACATTGCATTTTTACAAATTGAAGTTTGTGTCAACCCTATGTTGAGCAAGTTTATTATTCCCTGTTAAGCAAGTCATTTGCTTACTTCCTGTCTGTGACAAATTTTGTCAATTCTCATAATATTTCAAACTTTTTCATTATTATTGTACAGGTTATGGTAGTCTGTTGTGATCTTTGATGTTGCTATTGCAATAGTCTTGACATTTTTTAGCAATAAAATATTTTAAGATTAAGGCATGTAGTTTTTTTAAAGACAAAATGCTACTGTACAGTTAATAGACTGTAAATAGTATAAATGTAACTTTTATGTGTACTAGGGACTCACTTTATTTTGATATTTGATTTATTGTGGTAGCTTGGAACCAAAACTGAAATATTTCTGAAGTGTGGCTCTAGTATAGTAAGTCCCCTACACGCAAATGAGAGCACATTCTGAGAGCACATTCCTAAGTCTAATTTATTTGTAGGCCTAACATAGTTAGCCTGCTGCTGCTAAGTTGCTTCAGTCGTGTCTGACTCTGTGGGACCCCATAGACGGCAGCCCACCAGGCTCCTCCATCCATGGGATTCTCCAGGCAAGAACACTGGAGTGGGTTGCCATTTCCTTCTCCAATGCATGAAAGTGAAAGTGAAGTTGTTCAGTCGTGTCCGACTCTTCGTGACCCCATGGACTGCAGCCTACTAGGCTCCTCCATCCATGGGATTTTCCAGGCAAAAGTTCTAGAGTGGGGTGCCATTGCCTTCTCTGATAGTTAGCCTGCTGCTGCTGCTAAGTCGCTTCAGTTGTGTCCGACTCTGTGCGACCCCATAGATGGCAGCCCACCAGGCTCCCCCATCCCTGGGATTCTCCAGGCAAGAATACTGGAGTGTGTTGCCATTTCCTTCTCCAATGTATGTAAGTGAAAAGTGAAAGTGAAGTTGCTCAGTCGTGTCCGATCCTTAGCAACCGCATGGACTGCAGCCTACCAGGCTCCTCCATCCATGGGATTTTCCAGGCAAGAGTACTGGAGTGGGGTGCCATTGCCTTCTCCGGATAGTTAGCCTAGGTACCCATATAATACATCAGCTATATAGTGCTATCCTGTAATAGGCTTATAATACTTTTCACAGAAATAATATATAAACACACACACACACACACAACAAACGTTTTTAATCTTACAGCCCAATACCCTGAAAAGTGCAGTAGTACAGTACAACACCTGGCATACAGGGGCTGGCATTGAGTGAACAGGCAAGAAGAGTTACTGGTTGGAGGAGGAAGAAGAGGTGGGAGATGGTAGAGCTGAAGGATCGTCAGCAGTAGGAGACAGAGGGCAAGCTGTAATGTCAATCACGCCTGACGTTGATGGCAGAGGTTCTGGTTCCTTGCTGGAATGAGATGCACATTCACACCTACATCTTTGAAAGCTTGCAACTTCAAAGTTTGTGTGTAAGGGCTTACTGTAAATGTTTCATAGTGCAATGCCTCTCCATGCAGATAAAACTGAGAAATCTCCAGCCTGGTGAGGAATAAAACATGGGGTGGGTATTATTTTTCTCTCAGTAACTGCTACCAACTTTGTTTAATACCATCTCAATCTGTTCCAATAACATCCAGTCCTTTCAGTTTTAAAAGTTTTATTTCTGGTAGATACACTTTCTGCCACATTCAGGTACTAATATTTATAACCTTTTCCTGGTTGAAAGTCTTCCTTCTCCACCCCTGTGGAGCTCCTGCTCTGCTGCAGCTTGCCTCAGGCTCCCCGGTCTCAATTCTTTCGGGGAGCGAGCTCCGCCCCTGACAAAGGTCTTGAGGAAGGAGGCTTGGCGTAAGCAAAGGCGGGATCAAGCCTCAGGAGTCTCCTTGGAAATTCTTGAGCATCTACCCCCAAAACCAGAGTCTGCCTACTTTCTGCTTTGTGCTTTCACCTACACCTCTGACTTTATGGGGGGCTGTCCCCCACTACCTCTCTCTGAAAAAAGAGTTAGCTTACAGCGCCAGTTAATAATTCCTGGGTGTGACAGTGTTTCAACCTACAAACTCCTTTGGAGGTCCTCTAGCCTGCCTGAATAGGTTTTTCCGGCCACATGTGATTGTTCAGAGCCTCCCAACTGTGAGAGGCATGAGATGTTCTAAACTGTCTAAATACAGATTCCTTTGAGCAGTTAAAAGTTTGATTAGAAATTGTATTGGTGAAGGGATTTTCACTTGTCGGGCCAATGTTTGCTGCTAAGTTTCCATATCCCTTACCTGCTGTGTCCCTGGCAGTGTATTGATTAATATAATTGGTGTAAGTAGTAGCTTTAATGTTTGTAACCTGGGACCCTTGAGTTAATTCTTTTTCTTGTTATAGCCCACCACACCTTTGCTCTGTAGGAATGCAACTTTATCTAATGCTTTTTGGAGGCTGGCGCCTGACTTTAGAATAATCACCTTTAGAGAAAAATAAGTTTCTTAAAATGTTAACAGACCTCCGGGCCAGAAGATGATGCAAATCACCTAAGCTTTTGCATATGATAAGTTTGCAGGAAGAAAGCCTGGCTTGCTGCATGACTCTACCCCTTCCCCCATTATCCTCTATACATAACTTAAGGTATAAAAACTACTTTGGAAAATAAAGTGCGGGCCTTGTTCACCGAAACTTGGTCTCACCGTGTCGTTCTTTCTCTTACCTTCTGGCTGAATTATTCAGCCTCTTTTCTCCACTGAATTTCCTCACTGAGCTATCCTTATTCCATTACTCTTTATATCCTTAATTAAAGTTTAATTAAGCAGTTGTTTCCTGATCCTCGCCGACACCGTCCCCGCTTCGAATTCCCTGGATCCACCGGGGCTGGACCCCGGCAAGTTCTTCTGCCCCAGTCCCTCAGGGATGAGGATGCGGTGAGGGAAGGCAACGGTGGACACATCAGGGACTCCCCTCTTGAGGGCAGTGGTTCCTTGCTGTGCTGGCTGTTGTTGGTGAAGTGGGGTTTTTGACCTCTGTTTAGACTGGACCCAGGCTTCCATTGCCCCAGTGCTTTTGGTGCTGAGGCAAAACACTCTCATATATGATTCCCTGGGCTTTGCCTTCAGGGCTGTCTCACCTTCAGAGGAGCTAGTCTCTCCAGTGTTACTGGTAGCAACTTACCCTGTTGTACCCGACACTGAGGATTGTGGGAACCTTCAGAGTCCCTTCCCATCAGCTATCTTCAGAACCTTGGGACCCTGGATAAGAGGCTGAGACACCACGTCTGAGAGTTCCTGGATGCCTCAGCTCCCAGGCGAACAGTGAATTCCCTGTCCACTGGATGGATTCAGGTAACGATGTGAAAGCCCACTTTATAAACATTTTTAGACGTCCTTGGGCTTCCTAGGTGGTGACAGTGGCAAACAGCCTGGGTGTCAACGCAGGAGACGTAAGACTCAGGTTCGACCCCTGGGTTGGGAAGATCCCCTGGAGGAGGGCGTGGCAACCCACTCCAGTATTCTCGTCCGGATAATCCCATGGACAGAAAAGCCTGGCAGGCTGTAGTCCTTGGGGTCACAAAGAGTTGGACACAATTGAAGCGACTTAGCAGCAATAGATAGACTTCCTCATGAGGCAGTAAATGGAGAAGACATTATCTCTCCTCAATACATCTCTGAATAAATGAATGTATGTTAAAAAAAATGTCATGTTCCCTTAAAATGGAAGCATGAATTTTCTTTTTACCATTTCTTTCTAATTTTTATTGTTAAACATTGTAATTTATAGGTTTGAGACGTATTTTGTAGCTGAAAATGAGGGCATAAGCCTTTGGGCGTTGTGTTTGTGCCCGCTTCTCTTTGAGAGAGAAGGACAGTACAGGAGAGCAGTATTCTGGTCTTTATTCCTCATTCACATTCTGGTATAGAGATAGTCATTTTAGTTATTGTGAGCCTCAGTTTTTCTGTCTGTAAAATGGGAGAAATTATCTCATTGACTTCCTACCTGAGAGGGTTTTACAAAGATTTAATGCAATGGTATATAGGTTGGTGTCTTTGAACGCCCGCTCATTTGGATTGTGACAATCCCCAAAGTATCTCTAGGCATTTTCAGATGTCTTTTGGGAGCACACCTATCACTAGGTGAGACCACTGGAATGAATGATTGAATGACTTTAAGCTGATTGGGTGAGAGCCATCCTGGGTCTCAGAGTGGTTTGAAAAGATTAAGGATTTACGCTATTCTGTAGAATTTAATGGGTCAGACAACAACGTCCTCTGCAGCTGCTTTCCCTGTGGTTGTGTTGAGTTTTATCAATAAAAGTATTGTATCCTTCATACTGAAGAAGGAAAATACATTAGGCTGGTAAAATGATAAGAATAAAATCAATGTATGTAGAAGATTTGATGGCGCTAGTGGTAGAGTCCGCCTGCAATACAGGAGACACAGAAGATGTGGATTTGATCCCTAGGTTGGGAAAATCCCTTGGAAAAGGAAATGGCGACCCACTCCCGTATTCTTGCCTGGGAAATCCCTGCAAGGAGGAGCCTGCAGGCCATGGGGTCACAAAGAGCTGGATACGACTGAAGCAACTGAGCAGAAGATTTGTAAATGCACAATTTTGTTGCAACTCATGAAATCTAAATTGAAATAGAATGTAAAAAATTTGGAGGTAGAGCTACCAGCAAATCTAGGTCCATCGGATATATAAAGATATACAAGCAGGGTAACAAGGAGGAACATGCAAAATGCTTATTTCTCAAGTTCATGAGACTGAGGTTTACTTGGAACAGGGATAGTTAATCAAGTGGAGGAGAGGGCTGGGCTCTGGCTAAGTCCTTGCTGCCTTGGTAATAGCTCTGTACTGAAGTTATGGTCAGCACAGAGAAAAGAGCCTTTCAGAAGTGGGATAAATCATTTTGAGAACTCCACCCCTGTGGAGGGTGCTTGTAATGGAGATAGACAAGGAGAAAGAGCACAATAAAGGGCTTGGAAGTTTGCACAGGAGGTTCTCCACATCTGGTGTTCCTAACCCTGTCAGCCCGGTCATGGCCAGTGTAAATAAATCAGGTATTCGTCAGTCACTTCTATTGCTCCTGTCCTGCCTCCTCCCATTGTTTTGGAAGAAAATGTTAGAGGGGGCACATTTCTTATAAATTGTTAATTATTTTTTTTATTAGGATCCAAAAAGGTTGATAAGAGCAGGTTGAAACTGGGAATGAGAAAACCAAAATGGAACTATTTGGAAATAAAAGAAGTAAGGAAAGGGCTTCAAAAAATAACATAGAACTGTATGGGAGAGAAAGTTTATTTATAGACTGTATTATGTACATATTTTCAACTGACCTCCTAGCCTTACCTTTACATGTAAAACTGAAACAAACAGAAGAGCCACACCATTTTGCCAGCAGGTGGCACCGTAAGAACCTCCTATAAGATTTAGGAGAATGGCATTGAAACAGGTATAATATCATATGTGAAACGAATCACCAGTCCAGGTTCGATGCATGATACAGGATGCTTGGGACTGGTGCACTGGGATGACCCAGAGGGATGGTATGGGGAGGGCAGTGGGAGGGGGGTTCAGGGTGGGGAACACGTGTACACCTGTAGCAGATTCATGTTGATGTATGGCAAAAGCAATACAATATTGTAAAGTAATTAGCCTCCAATTAAAATAAATACATTTATAATTTAAAAAAAGAAAAGGGTGGCAAATGTAAGCAGGTCCCTTAATATTTTACCTTTCAGGAAAAGTCTAGGGATCAATGTAGATTCATATTCTTGGTAACGTTAGCAATATGCGTATATTGCTTTAAATGGCTTCAGAAGATTCATCTCTCCGTTTTTCATCCTAGCATTGCTCATTTAGTGAAACATTATACTCCCATAAAAGGCAAAAAAGACTAAGGTTTAAAATAAAATCTATATCTATGTATTTGTATTGTTTGCTTCAGTTGCTAAAGTAATTATGACACATGATACTATGGGGATAGAGTGGACGATTAAAGATGAAGTAACTTAGATGGTCACCCTGTTCTCACATCCCTTTTCTGCCCTGGACTGTGAGGATTCCTTGTGCCCGAAGATCTCCGCAATGCTGAGCAATCTCTCAGACTCAGGGGGGATCCGGTGCCGGAGGTAATGAGCTTTTCTGGCCTTTTCAAACAACTCCAAGTAGGTTGACGTTTGGGGCTTATCTTTGAAGTCTCCTCCACCTTCCACGGGATCCAGGGGCGTTTGTTTTGCAGGGGTGTGGTCTGGCCTTGTGCTGGCATCATCTGATCTGGTCTCATCACTGTGCCCTGGTTCACTGTCAGCAGCTGGGCCGGAACCGGGGCCCCCGTCTACAGTGTGGGTGGAGACGTCTTGATTGTGACAGAGAAGAGAGATGCTCTCGTTGGAGCCTTTTCCTTTTGGTGGGTTTATGGACTCTTTCCCTTGGGCTTGCAGCTTCTCTTCTATGAAGTGGGAAGTTCTGTTATTTTGAGATAGTGCCTGCTGTTTGCTTTTCATGGGGTCCTTGGGACCAATGTGATGGAAAGGAGGCATCTGGGACTTGGTTTTGGATCTTCGTTGGGTCGTATTTGTTGTCAGTGCGCTGGGAAAGGAGATAAGAAAAAAGTTCTCTCAAAACTGATGAAGAGCTAATATTTAGCATTTTCAAATTTTTAGACCCTGACTCCTTTTTGTGTGATATTAACTGAGGTAATAACGTGGGTGAACAGAGGATGAAGGGTGAGAATGGATGGCAACAATGTGGGGAAATGATTTTTCTTTTTCTTGTAAACTTTTTATATTGGAGATTGGAGTATAGCCCTTTAACAGTGTTGTGATGGCTTCAGGTGTGCAGCAAAGCCACACAGCCATACATACACATGTGTCCATGCTACCCCAGACTCCACTCCCTTCCAGCCTGCCACATAACACTGAGCAGAGTTCCCTGTGCTATACAGGAGTTCTTTGTTGGTTATCTATTTTAAATGCAGCATTTTCCTTAAGAAGGAAAGGGCAGCACTTTCTCAGGGGGAGGATGATTTAAAGAGGTCAGTTGAAAGAAGGACTCAATGGCATATGCATTAGTTTAATAAGCATCGTCTTACCTAGCTTTGTTAGCCTGCAGAGCTCTGTGCTTCTGCCCTCCCTGTGATGAAAGCGTGAGAACATCTTCTGGTCTCTTCTGACTTCTATTCCCAAAGTAAGAGCAGAGCTTTTTCTTGATGATATCTGCTTTGAGTTAATTAATAGGTGCTATGAGTTGAAATGTGGGTTTCCCATGTGGTGTTAGTGGTAAAGAACTTGCCTGCCAATGCAGGAGACGTAAGAGACACAGATTTGATCCCTGGGTCAGGAAGATCTCCTGGAGAAGGGCATGGCAACCCACTCCAGTATTCCTGCCTGGAGAACCCCATGGACGGAGGAGCCTGGCCAGCTACAGTCCATAGGGTCGCAAACAGTCGGGCATGGCTGAAGTGACTTGGCACACACATACACAGGTTGAACTGTATCCTCCCCAAATGTCACGTGTAGAAGTCCTAATCTTCAGCACTTCAGAATGTAACCTTATTTGGAGACAGGGCCTTTACAGAGATAATTAAGATAAGGCCATACGGGTGAGCTGTTGACCAGTATGACTGGTGTCATTATAATACGGAGAAATTAGGAAATAGACACAGGTTGAGGGAAGGTGAAGCGGAGAGACATGGCGAGAAGGTGACCACATACAAACCAAAGAGAGAGGCCTGGAACAGAGCCTTCTTTTCCAGCCTCAGAAGGCACCACTCTGTCAGTACCTTAGTTTTGGACTGTAGACCTCCAGAACTCTGAGAACACAGGTCTGTTGTTTAAGCCACCTAGTTAATGGCAACTTGGTAGGGTAGCCCTAAAAAACTAACACAGTAAGAGAAGAAGGAAAAGAATGCCTAGACCTGGTTCTCTGGGCAAAGAAACCATATATGAATACCACTGAATCACATTACCCAACAGGCTGATCTAGCATGAGGAATGGAAACAGGCAAACCTAAGGCAGTTCTCCAGTGTTTACCTAGAATATGTTATAGAGGATTTAGAAACACTGAGGTCAGAGGTTTAAACTGGCTGGGACCATGGAGGTTTTGTCTGAATGTTTGACTTGGCAAGCATGATGTTCTCAAATCAAAATGACTGGGTGTGAGCCGTACACAAAGCTGGGGTCCTGCTGTTACATCCGCCTCGACTGTGTGACCTCCTACCCACCTGAGCCAAGAGTTGCAACTGCTGGCCGTGAGTAAGTGGGTTATTCTCTCTTTGAGTTAGTGTTTCAGAATCTTGTAGTCATAGCTGCTGTAGAGGACCTGGTTTGTTTTCAAGACATCTCATGAGCTGGTCACTTGGAGTTGAAAGTCTTGCACTCATTTGCTCTAAGGAAAGTGAGTTCCCTAAACCAACACTGGCGTTGGTAGGCACCAGGCAAAGGAAATGTGACCAGATAAAGGGCCTCTAAATTATATTAAACTCCTAATATTCTTTCATCTGATAACTTCTTGGTGAGGTAGTCAAGGCAAGAGGGGTCCTTTTGGGGTCCCTCTTCTTCTGTTGTCTTGAGTGTGTGTGTCTGTGTGTGTGTCCCCATCTAGTTATCCAATTTAACAGGAATGTTTGGGTGCCTACTTTTTGCCAGAGAGTATATTCTTGACTCTGGTTTTCTTTATGCTGGACATGTAATTAATCATAAAGCTCTGACAATTCTGCATTCTAAATATCTCAAAATGCCGGCCCCCTTAAGATGCTATCTCACTTTCCAAATATCTTAATATACTCACTTTTTTTCCTACGTGACGAATGCCTAGTTTAGGCTTTTAAACCCTGGTCTGAATTCTGGAATCCTTCTATCTGGTCTACCTTAAAGTTTGCTGCCAGAGTGATCCTTACCTCATTTGGACATGTAATCTCCCCATTTCCAAACCCCATAGGGTGAAATCTAAACTCTTCTGTAAGATCTGTAGAGCTATTCATGATTGGAGACCCTGCCTGCTCTGCTTTGCCTCTAAATATCACACCTGTCCCTTCTGGTCACCCCTTACACCCCTCCAGTACTGAGCGACTTGTAGCATGTCATCCTCATGTATGCACATTCGTACATACTGTTCTTACCGTGTGTAGAAACATTCCATGTCTTCTCATGACAAACTGCCCACCACCCCTCCTCCACTCATCTTCATCCTCTTACTCCTCCGAGATTCTGTTCATACCCTGCGTCTTTTGGGACATCTTGCCTGAGCCCCTTTAATAGACATGGGAACCTTCCCATGCTTCTGTTCTACTTTGTAAACAAATTTAGCAATTAGTATTTCCTGATATAATTTTTTGTGAGCATAGTTACCTTCTAGTCCACATGTGAGCATCTTGAGGGCACAGACCATGCTTTTCATATTTGCATTCTTGCCTCTATTGGGGTTGCTGTAACAATGTTTTATAAAGTTTGGCCCATGAATCACCTGTTCCTGAGTAATCTGCCTTAGTGTCAACTCAGTTAAAAATGTGGACTTTGAGCCTGATTCCTAACCTACTGATGCAAATCTCTCTAGATGAGGACTGGGAATATGTATTTGAAGCAATCCACCAACTAGCATATAGTTGAAACTCAGTAACAAGGTCATTTGGAGAAGGCAATGGCACCCCACTCCAGTACTCTTGCCTGGAAAATCCCATGGACGGAGGAGCCTGGTAGGCTGCAGTCCATGGGGTCGCTAAGGGTCGGACACGACTGAGCGACTTCAGTTTCACTTTTCACTTTCATGTATTGGAGAAGGAAATGGCAACCCACTCCAGTGTTCTTGCCTGGAGAATCCCAGGGACAGGGAAGCCTGGTGGGCTGCCATCTATGGGGTCGCACAGAGTTGGACACGACTGAAGTGACTTAGCAGCAGCAGCAGCAACATCAAGGTCATTAAATGAATCATGGGAATTTATTGTCTAATACAGTGCCTGATAAATACTGAGACTTAATTCATATTGCTTTCTTCCTTCTTCTCTAGTCTTATGTTCAAGGAATCTGAGGCACAGAGAGGATGTGACTTTCTAAAGTACACAGAGACAGAGACCCCTGAATCAAAGCTTTCTGCCTTCTGCCCAGACTCTTTTCACACCCCCTGTCTATCAGGCAAACTCTCTAGTCACCAAAGACAGCCACCTCTCTCAAACATGATCTTTGGAACACCACTTTGAGAATAAGTATCTGGTCTTCAATAACTTTTTTGAGAAATGAAGTGCGATTCGACCAAATGGTTTCTGAGATTCCTTTCCATCCTGTGAGCTCTCATCCTTAGTTTGGTTTAACCATTTATTACAGACAGGGAGGTTTAAACCAGAGGAGTTCAGTCACTTGCTCAGTTACTCCTCTTTAAAACCCAAAGCTGGAGGTTAGAAATAAATCATAGGCTAGACCTCTGGATATTACTCTTGGCCCTTGTGTCCATATATCAGCTATGGAGATCTAAATGATTTTACATTGAATTGTGATACCTGACTTTCTTCTAGAACATGCTATATCATTTTCAGGGCTCCTGCCCCTGCCTTAAGTAAGAAGGGATTATAGTGTGAAGAGCTGAGATAGATCCATTCTATGCTGTATATTAAAATATGATTATTTTATTATGGGAAAAATAAAAACAGTTTCTATAAATTGTACAACTATGGCAACTTTCAACAAAACCGTGGAAGAGTTTTAATCCTGTAACAATCTTTTACTGATTGACTGATAACAGCAAACAGTTACATGGCACTTATTTTGTATTTAGGTACTGTTTCAAATGCTCACTGTATCCTCAAATGACTCCATGGGGTAAGAAACATCAATTACATTTTATGTTGGAGAAAACTGAGGCAGAGGCAGGTCCAGTAAGCTGCTCAAGGTCTCACTGCTGGTAAGTGATAGAGTCAGGATTTCAACCCTGACAGTGTGGGTCCAAAGTCTGTATTCTCAGCCACCACAGTTTAATGGACAAAGATACAATCACTGAGCAGCCAGTTTTATTTCCTTATTTTTTTACTGAATGGTGTAGACAGCTTTGGAAGGTCTGAGATTCTGGATATCATTGTGTAGCCCTTCCCTCTGTGAAGATCAATAGCGTACTAACCAGAAATTGGTGTTTGAAGTTAGTAGCATTAATTTTGTTATAATTACTAAACTGTATAGTCTATGTTCATTGGATAGTCTTCTAAGTAACGTGTACATTTGGAAAGGATTATTCATTGGCAACAGAAGGTTTTATGGGAGGGAATTATTATAAAGAATGTGAACTTGCAGCTTCTGGGTAAAGACACCTTTTTGGGGAAATGACAGAAATACTTGCTCTTTGGCTTAAGAAGACAATGAAATCATAGTACCAATACACAGCAATTGCTTTTGCAAAATTTTCTTATCTAAGCAAAATCTGCAAGCTCTCGTGTCAATACACTTTGGAATACAAGAAGGATAAGTTGAGAAATTCACTTTCTGCAGAAGGGAAGATCTGACTCTCAGTCTGGTGTGTTGGAAATAGCCAAGTGCTCTGTGCTCAGCCATAGCAGAGGTCAGCCACTGTTAAACATGCTCTCTGGTTACTAATCCCGGGGAATTTTTTTGTTTTTACTTCCTTTTCATAAGATGACTTGCACATTAATAGTTACTCAGAGAGTGTTTGCTGACCAGGCATAAAAAAGAAATGAAACCAAATCAACCCAGATATAAGAAAGTAGAACACTAAAGCTTTAAGTCAGAGAGAGCTCATTTGAAAAACTGGGAGCCTGAGAAGTGTTAGCTGAGGAAGGTTTGCATGCGCACTGCTCCAGGGAGCTGTATCATTGAGGGAGAGAAAGGTGGGAAGCCTAAAATCCAAGTTGAGATCAAAAGTCCTCTTACTGAGTGTCCAGTCTCTGAAAGGGCCCTCATCACCAAGTAGGGGGTATTACTCTCGCCTCAGCCAAGCGATGGCTAGCTGTCCTGCTCTGCCTCTCCCCATCCTGGAAGCCTTACCTTGCTGCAGCCTCTGCAGTTCTTTCTGGAGCTGTCTCTGCTCCCTGGTCAGTGACTTCACGTGGTACAGGCATATATCCTCTAGTCTCTGCAGTCTTTGGCTGAGTCTGGCTTCAGCCTGCTTTGCACTTTTCCTCTCCAGATCGAAGTGCTTATGCAGTGGTCCCCTGACCATATGCCTCTCCATTCTCTTCATGATCTAGAGGCAATAAAACAAGATTCTCTCAGGTGCTGTGTCAGACCTGATAAAGCAGAATGGGGACCCTGACCCTGGCTTTTATCGGAAATCAGTGTTTGAATCCTGAGTATTTCTGAATACATAGCTGCCCAGTCAGATTAAGTTACACTGTTAGAAAACTTTTCCCTGTCAACTAAAAAATTATTCACAGCCTTAAAGTTGAGAGTTATATTTTATTCAGTGGGAATTTTTAGAACTTCAAGCCTGGGAGGCAGCCTTTCAAGTAACCCTGAGAAAGCTGCTTCGAAGAGGAGGTGCTATATAACTATATATATATCCTAATATATCGCTAAGGTACATAGGAGTCTGCAAGAAAGGGCAGGTAGTGGGAACAAAAGATGACTGTTAATAAAAGAAAACCAGATATCTCAAGCTAAAGAATTTAGCTCTTTTCTTTGTATGGGAAGATTCAAGAGCCTGGACTCACTGAAATCATTCCTTTACTCTGCACCTCAGCTATCTGGGGCTAGTATCCTATGTTTTCATGTTCTGAGTTTCCCCAGGGCTCACTGTGTGGAGTGACTGCAATCTGATAGCTGCTAGATAGCAGATATTTTTTCCTTCCTGAGTTCCCTCAGGGCTAACCAGCTCACTAGTGGCGCTGACTGCAATTTCTGACAACTGTGGCAATCTTTGTTTACTGATATAGCAGATAATATTTTATTTATCAGACCTACAGTAATGTGATTTTCTAGTGTGACATGGAAGTATCTAGGGCAAAGTCATTTCTCTGAGCCTCAGTCTCCTTGTCAATAAAAGAGTGATAGATAGGCTCTGTATACAACCCCCAATCAGGTTGCTATAAAGATCAAGTGAAAAGTACATGAATAAATTTTAGGGCAAAAATTAAACACCTTACAGATATAAGCCATTATTCACCCTATGAGATAAGTTCCTTCTACTGTTCTTTAAAGACTCCCCAGAAGCCTTCTCAGGGCCCTGGGGAGGATCTGGGGACTTAGGACAGAGCCATTCTGGAGCCCCTTCAATTCATTAATTTATGTACATGAGGGTCCATGCGGCCTATAATCCTACCATGTGCCAAGTGCTATGCTGAGGGCCGAGGGTAGTGGTGAATGAGACACAGTTCCTGCTTTCAAAGAACTTTCAGATTTACAACTCTGGAGTCTAATGTTGTTGTATAGCCGGTAAGTCATGTTTGACTCTGTGACACCACGGACTGTAACTTGCTAGGCTCGTCTGTCCATGGGATTCTCCAGGCAAGAATACTGGAGTGGGTTGCCGTTTCCTTATTTCAGGGGATCTTCCTGACTCAGGGATCAAACCTACATCTCTTGTGTCTCCTGCATTGGCAGGCAGATTCTTTATCACTGAGTCATTTGGAGTCAAATGGTACATGCCAAATGTGAAAAATCACTATTTCAAAAAGTGGGAAAAGTGGGATCTGTTGGTTACAAAACAGTACGAGCATCCAACAAGTAGTCTGCGTAGCTGAAAGGAGCTCATCTTCCTCCTCGGACTGTGCTGTGCTAAGAGGCAGGGACACATCTTTCCTCCTCTTTGCTTCCTTCTCAATATGCATCTCAGACTAGATGCACAATATGTGCCCAGGATACAAATAGATTACTCTTAATAAAGCTTTGTTGATAATAACAGAGGAAAAATCTTAGCATTACAAGGGAGGATAAAGTCAGGACACAGGAGAGAAATTTTTAAGACAGCTAGCTTTTAGTCTAAAATGTAGACTAAACTTTTATTAAAGAACATAGTGAGTAGCACTTACCTACAAATCCAGGGTTCTCACTGTGAGAATGCTGCCTGCTTCTTTTGCTATGCCCGGCTGAACTTTGAAAATGAGCTTGTTTTTCTTCAATAAATTTAGGAGCTTGGTGTTAGGGAGGTGGGGAGGTTAGAGGGAACTTTGGAGAGGGCTGTGGGGAGAATGTTGAACACACTTGAAAGCACTCTTCCATGCCACCTCCCTCATCAGGAATGCTAAGTTCCTGAATGTGGGCACCGATCCCAGAGCTTGAAATAGCTCCGTGAGCTAAGGAAGCCTGCCAGCCTCCAGCCCTCCCCTTGACGGGCCCACAGTGCTCCTTCTTGGCTGTATCCATGGGAGCCAAGAATGAAACCAAGGAGTGTCTTACTGTGTTCTCAAAATCTCTCTCTCTCTCCCCACCCCCTTCCACTCTTTTCCTTCTTCTTTGGCCATATTATTCCCCACCTCCCTCACAGTGTCCAGTCCTTACTTCTTGGAAACAAGATCAGGTTCTAAAAGAAGGCACTCTGTTTTTTTTTTTTTTTTTTTTTTTTGTCAGATTGTACACATTTTGTGCAGGAGACTAATTTGTTTATTTTGTATTATCACATTCTGTACTGACTTTCTCCAGCCTTCTAACCATGTGTGTTCTTCAGTGCTTATTTAAGGTTTTCAGAGTTGTCACAACAGACAAGCAAACTGAAACTTAAATCAACTTTTGTTATCATAAATTGGACTCTGTGATAGAAGGCAAGCTGAACTATTGATTGTGGAACAAGATATTAAATGGGATTCTCACTGTTGCCTTAAGGCTTCGTCTGAAAACGAGAGGCATTAATGTGCCACAGTCTAAAGAGAACTGCCAACACTGGGACCTATTAATTCCCCCAGAGCTTACTGAGAGGCAGCTAAACAGACCCTATTTCCCACAGTCATCACCTAGCAAACAAGCTGTTATAAGGAGATTACTGGCAAAATGGAGAGGAAATCTATTATTCTCTCTGTAGGAGGTAATGCCTTTCCCATTTCTTCCCATGAGGTAATTCTCTCACCTCCAGAATTTAAATGAATGGAATGGGGTTCCAGAAAATGTCATGCCTACACTTCATGGCAAATAGATGGGGAAACAGTGGAAATAGTGACAGATTTTATTTTGGGGGGCTTCAAAATCACTGCAGGTGGTAACTGCAGCCATGAAGTTAAAAGACGCTTGCTCCTTGGAAGAAAAGTTATGACCTACCTAGACAGCTTATTAAAAAGCAGAGACATTACTTTGCCAACAAAAGTCTGTCTAATCAAAGCTATGGTTTTTCCAGTAGTAATGTATGGATGTGAGAGTTGAACTATAAAGAAAGCTGAATGCCAAAGAATTGATGCTTTTGAACTGTGGTGTTGGAGAAGACTCTTGAGAGTCCCTTGGACTGCAAGGAGATCCAACCAGTCCATCCTAAAGGAAATCAGTCCTGAATACTCATTGGAAGGACTGATGCTGAAGCTGAAACTCCAATACTTTGGCCCCCTGAAGTGAAGAACTGACTCAGTTGAAAAGACCCTGATGCTGGGAAAGATTGAAGGCAGGAGGAGAAGGGGACAACAGAGGATGAGATGGCTGGATGGCATCATTGACTCAATGGACATGAGTTTGAGTAAACTCCAGGATTTGGTGATGGACAGGGAGGCCTGACGTGCTGCAGACCATGGGGTTGCAAAAAGTTGGATATGTCTGAGTGACTGAACTGAACTGAACACAAGAAGAGACAGACACCTCCTTCCCCAGCTGGAGACTTGGTGAATTGCAGAACCACAGATCAGCCCCCACCCCAACCATCTGTTGCCACCAAAGCTGATAGTGAGGGATTCTTAGAAAACCTTGGTTACTTCATGTCATCTTGAGAGAAAGAGCTGAGAAGGGAAGGCATGCAGAAATAATTCAAGAACGAACATTAGTGTGTGAGCCTGCGAAAGGAATGGTAGCCAAACCCATCTTAGTTCCTGTTGGCCCTTAGTGTGTCAAAGAGGACACTAGCATTTCCTTGCTTCATGTGAAGGAGCACAGAGGTTATGTAGGGAGCAGAAACCATGGCATTGCCCTTGGAAGACTCTAGGTCAGATAAGGTAGTTCTTTACTCAGAGCAGGCATAGAACCACAGGCAGGGCAAGGGAGAGTAGTGACAGAAGGAATCCATTTAAAGGTGATTTTTCGCTCATAAAAATATCAATAAATATGGATGTCACGGTCATCAGTGACAGCAGCTCTCCAGTGTGGGCTAGTGAGCTCTTCGGGCTCTTGGAAAGGAGAAAAATAGCTGCAATCTCACAACCATCAGACTGCAGCCAGTCCCTACAGTGAGCCCCAAGGGAGCTCAGGATGTGAAAGAACACAGGACCCTGACCCAGGAGCACTGAGAAGGAATGATTTCAGTGAGCCCAGACTCTTGCATCTTCCAATACATAGGAAAGTGCTAAATTCCTTAACTTGGGATATCTGGTTTTCTTTCATTAACAATAATCTTTTGATGTTCAGATCACCTGCCCTTTGTTAAAAAACATCTCTGTAACCTTGTTCTTCCCCTTGCCTCTTCAGAGCAGATCTCTCAGGCTCACTTGAGATGCTGTCTCCTGGGTTTGAAGTCCTAAAAATTCTCATTGAATAAAACATAACTGTCAACTTTTAGGTTGTGAATATTTTTTAAGTTGACAAAAGCAACGTATCTTAAGAGCAGAGCACAGCAGGAGCACATGGATTATGACTGATCGAGGAAAGACCGGTAATACCTCAGCACTGCAAAAGTATTAGCTATACAAAAACTATATTGTTCCCCTTCTCCAAGTCCCTTGGAGTCCACTGAGCAAAGGCTTTAAACTTTATTTGAGATTGGAACTTCAAAGTGGACTGGAATGTTTTTTTACAGCCAACGTGGCCAGAAAAGTGTAGAATCTGTCTCTGATATCATTAAGGGACAAGAACAAATGAAAAAGATAATGATTTGAATTATAAAGCTCTAATTCCTATATCATGGACCTGCTAGGGAAAAGAAGTTTAAATTGCCCATTAAAATGAATTTTACAGAATGGATGTTATTTATTCACATTCATATACTTTTCTGTCCCTGTATTATATGGAAGTAGCATTCTTTTGTAGTCAAATACATCTGAGATCAAATAATCATTCTGTCATTTAATAAGTTATATGACTTTTTTTCATTAATGCTGCCATATCCCCTAGTCTCCTTATCTATGAAAAGGGTTAATAATATCTTCATCATAGGGATTCTGGTAGAATTTAATGAAAGAATGAATGCAAAGTGTTTGGTACATAGTAGATGTTCAGTAAGCATTAGTCCAAGTTTCTAGCAAAGATGGAGTAACAGGGAGTGGATTCACTCTTCCATATGAAACAATTTGAAAAATCAGACAAAATTTATGAAATAATGTGGTCTATTTTTAACACAGGATGTGAAGCAGTGGAATGATGCTCCCTGAGGAAGTAGAAAGAAACCAAGGGACCTTTATTATTGCCCCAGCTTACTGCTTAGACAGAATTTCCAGGTCACATCATGGAGAGGGGACAGCCAAGCAATGGATTTCCTAAGAAGACCAGAAATGGAAGTCCAGAAAGACCAAGGCAGCTAGGAGCAGGGGAGAGTACCAGATCAAAGAAGCACAATGGAATCAAAGTAGAAGAAACATGAATAAAACTACCCCAAGGCATATAAAATCAAATTTCTAGAAAAGTAATAAAGAAATATGTTTAGAAACAACAAGAGAGAAAAAAGGCACATTATACAAGAACACAGGTAAGAATTATAGCAGACTTTCTGTCAGAAACAATTCAAGCCAGAAGCTAGTGGAACAAGATTTTTAAAGCTCTTGGGTGGGGGGAACCTTAGAATTCTGTACTCTACAAAAATATCTTTAATATCAATGGCAGGTTGAAGAATTTTTCAGTCATATAAAAGCATCAATAATTCTTAATCAACAAATGTACAGTCCAAGAAATGTTAAAGCAGTCCTTGAACAGAAAGAGAATTACACTAGATGGAAATTCAAATCTACACAAAGGGATGAAGAGTCCAGGAAAGGCAAATCACTTGGGTAAATATAAAGATGGTTTCTCTTATCACTTAAGTCTCTGTAAAATACAGTTGATGGCTTCAGTCCAGTTCAGTCACTCAGTCCTGTCCAATTTTTTGCGACCCCATGAACCGCAGCACGCCAGGCCTCCCTGTCCATCACCAAATCCTGGAGTTTATCCAAACTCATGTCCATTGAGTTGGTGATGCCATCCAGCCATCTCATCCTTTGTTGTGCCCTTCTCCTTCTGCCCTCAATCTTTCCCAGCATCAGGGTCTTTTCAAATGAGTCAGCTCTTCACATCAGGTGGCCAAAGTATTGGAGTTTCAGCTTCAGCATCAGTCCTTCCAATGAACACCCAGGACTGATCTCTTTTAGGATGGACTGGTTGGATCTCCTTACAGTCCAAGGGACTCTCAAGAGTCTTCTCCAACACCACAGTTCAAAAGCATCAATTCTTTGGCACTCAGCTTTCTTTATAGTTCAAATCTCACATCCATACATAACTACTGGCAAAATCATAGCCTTGACTAGACGGATCTTTGTTGACAAAGTAATATCTCTGCTTTTCAATATGCTGTCTAGGTTGATCATAACTTTCCTTCCAAGGAGTAAGCATCTTTTAACTTCTTGGCTGCAATCACCATCTACAGTGATTTTGGAGCCCCCCAAAATAAATTCAGCCACTGTTTCCACTGTTTCCCCATCTCTTTGCTGTGAAGTGATGGGACCGCATGCCATGATGTTAGTTTTCTGAATGTTGAGCTTTAAGCCAACTTTTTCACTCTCCACTTTCACTTTCTCAAGAGGCTCTTCAGTTCTTCTCCACTTTCTGCCATAAGGGTGGTGTCATCTGCATATCTGAGGTTATTGATATTTCTCCCGGCAATCTTGATTCCAGCTTGTGCTTCTTCCAGCCCAGCATTTCTCATGATGTACTCTGCATATAAGTTAAATAAGCAGGGTGACAATACACAGCCTTGATGTACTCCTTTTCTTATTTGGAACCAGTCTGTTGTTCCATGTCCAGTTCTAACTGTTGCTTCCTGACCTGCCTACAGGTTTCTCAAGAGGCAGGTCAGATGGTCTGGTATTTCTATCTCTTTCAGAATTTTCCATAGTTTATTGTGATACACACAGTCAAAGGCTTTGGCGTAGTCAATCTTGGAGTAAATGGCAACCCTCTCCAGTATTCTTACCTGGGAAATCCTATGAACAGAGGAGTCTGGTGGGCTACAGTCCATGGCATTGCAGAGTCAGAAACAACAGAGTGACTAACACACAGGTGGAGAATGGTAACTTCAGGCTGATCACAAGGTTCCTGGAACATGGCCTTTTCCCTTCACTACCAACCAATCAGAAGACGGTCACATACCCTGCAGCTCGCACCCCAAATTTTCTCTATAAAAACTACCCCCAGGACTTCTCTGGTGGTGCAGTGGATAAGAATCTGCCTGCCAATGCAGGGGACACAGCTTCGATCTCTGGTCCAGGAAGATTCTATCTGCCACAGAGCAACTAATCCCGTATGCCATAGTTCCGGCCTGAGCTCCAGAGTCCACAAGCCGCAACTACTGAGGCCGTGTGCCTTGACTACTGAAGCCTGTGCACCTACAGCCTATGCTCTGCAACAAGAGAAGCCACCAGAATCCACCCATTCACCACAATTGGTGAGTACCCATCCTGTCTGCACTAGAACAATAAGGAAAGACCCAACACAACTGAAAAAAAAAGACTTCTCTTCCCAAACAATCAGGGAGTTTGGGTTTTTCTAGCATGAGCTACCTGTCCTCCCTGCTTGACCCTGCAATAAACCTTCCTTTGCTCTAAGCTCTGACACTGGTTAGTTTGGCCTCACTGAACGTTGGGCAAATGACCTGAACTTGTGTTTCATAACACTCTCATAACATAGATGGACCTAGAGATTATTGTACTAAGGGAAGTAAGCCAGACAGAGAAAAACAAATATATATTGTTATATATGGGATCTAAAAGGGGGAAAAAAAGGTACAAAAGAAAATGTGCAAGTAAACTTATTTACAAAACAGAAATAGACCCACAGACACAGAAAACAAACTTATGATTACCAAAGGTAAAGAAGGGGGGGAATACATTAGAAGGCTGGGATTAAACAAATATAATTGATGGTTCAAAGCAAAATGCAATAATATATTGTGAGATTTATAGTATGTAAGGAAGTAGAACACATGACAACAATAGTATACATTTCAAATGGGAAGAAATGGAAGTATACTGTTATAAGATTCTTACCCTATGTATGAAACAGTATAAAATCTCTTCAAGGCAGACTGTAATAAGTCATAGCTGTATACTCTAAACTCTAAAGCAGCCTCTAAAATAATATATCAAAGAATTGTAACTAATTAATTAACAAATGTGATAAATGGAATCATAAGAAATATTGGATCTAAAATAAGTCAGAAAAAGAATGAGAAAATAAGGAAGAGTGTAGATAAAAAGGAAAAAGCAAGATGACAGATTTAAACTTAATTTTATTAAGAATCACAATAAATATAAACACTTGATAAAAAACCAGAAATTGTCAGATCAAATTAAAGAACAAGAGCCACAATATATAATGCTGAGAACACGTCAAAACAAAACAAAATTTCAGTATAAAGATGCAAATAGATGAAGAATAGAAGTGGGAAAAGATATACCAGGTTAACACTAATATAAAGAAATTAGGGTTGCTGTTGCTGCTGCTGCTGCTAAGTCGCTTCAGTCATGTCCGACTCTGTGAGACCCCATAGACGGCAGCCCACCAGGCGTCTCCGTCCATGGGATCCTCCAGGCAAGAGTACCAGAGCGGGGTGCCATTGCCTTCTCCAAAGACATTAGGGTCAGCTATACTAATACACAGGCTCCCCAGGTAGCTCAGTGGTAAAGAATCCATTTGCCAATATAGGAGAGGCAGGAGATATGGGTTTGATCCCTGGATCAGGAAGATCCCTGGAGAAAGGAATGGCAATCCCCTCCAGTATTCTTGGCTGGAAAATCCCACAGAAAGAGGAGCCTGGCAGGCTACAGGTCATGGGGTTGCAAAGAGTCCAACACGACTGAGTGGCTGAGTGCACACACATGCACACACACACTAATACATAAAAAGATGATCTTCAGAACCAAGAATATAAACAATGATCAAGAGAGTCATTTCTCAATGATGATGAATCTCAATGATGCACCATGAAATATTGAAAATCCATAATATTTTTGCTTCTAATAGCACAACTCCCAAATACATAACACAAAACAGATTGGACTGTGTGGAAATATCTATACATCCACAGTTATAGTCAGTGATTTCAACACTTCTTTCTCAGTAGTTGGTAGAATTTGCACAAAGAAAATTAGTAAGGATTAAAGAAACAAACAACACTACTAACTAACTTGGCCAAATTGACATTTATAGAATATTCCACCTGGAAACCACAGAATACTCATTCTTTTCCAGTGCACAGGAATGTTTATCTAGATAGATCATATTCTGGGTCATAAAATGTTTTAATAAAGTATTGAAATAACAAAGTTTATTCTTTGACCACAGTGAAACAAAATTATAAATCAAAATAGAACGATATCTTGAAAATTCCCCTAATACTTGGAAATAAAATAATATACTTCTAAATAACCCATAGACCAGCCATGGTGCTGATCTGTGTGTGGAGAATCTGGCTGGTGCCACTCTTAGGGTGGGCACCTGCCCTGGAAAGCCTCCCCCAGAGAACTGAATGGAGAGCACTGGAGGCCCTGCTGGTCCCACCTTCTCATACATAAAAGAGACAAGCACTAAGGATTTCCTGTATAGAACAGGGAACCCTATTCAATGGGAAATAATATGAAAAATTTTCACTGGATCATTTTGCTGTACACCTGAAACTAACACAGTATTTTAAATCAACTATACTCCAGTAAAATAAGTAAATAACCCATATATTAAAAATTAAATCAAACAGGAAATTAGAATACTTTGATATGAGTGAGTTATAACAAGCAAATGAAAATTGTGAGATGAAATAAAGCAGTACTTGGGAGGAAATTTCTGGCACAAAAGTGCTTATATTTTAAAGAAGAAAGCTCTCAGGTCAATCAGCTTAGTTAATACTTTGTAGGATTACAAAAAGAAGAGAAAATTAAGCACAAAGTAGAAGAACCAATGAAATAATAAAGAATATCAAGCAATGAAATTAAAAGAAAAACAATAGAAAAAATCAATGAAATAAAAAGCTGATTCTTTGAGAAGATCAATAAAACTTTTAAATTTTGGTTCTAATTCTATGAAAAATGCCATTGGTGGTTTGACAGAGATTGCTTTGAATCTGTAGATTGCTTTGGATTGTGCAGTCGTTTTGATAACATTGACTTTTCAATCCAAGAGGATGCTATATCTTTACATCTGTTTATGTCATCTTTGATTTATTTTATTAGCATCTTATATAATAGTTTTTGGAGTATAAGTGTTTTGTCTCCTTAGGTAGGTTTATTCCTAGGTATTTTATTCTTTTTGATGTGGTGGTAAATGGGATTGCTTCTTTATCTTTCTGATCTTTCATTAGTCGTGCACAGACAAGCAACAGATTTCCGTGTATTAATTTCATATCTTGCAACTTTACAGAATTCATTGATGAGCTCTAATAGTTTTCTAGTAGTATCTTTAGGATTTTTTATATATAGTATCACATCATCTGCAAACAGTGACACTTTTACTTCTTTCCCAATTTGTGTTCTCTTTATTATTTTTTTTAAATCTCTGATTGATATGATTAGGACTTCCAAACTATGCTGAATAAAAGTGGTGAGAGTGGACTTTCTTGTGTTGTTCTTGATCTTAAAATAAATGCTGTCAGCTTTCCACCATTGAGTATGATGTTAAATGTGAATTTGTCATATTTGGCCCTTTGAATGGAGACACAGAGACCCTGAATAGCCAACGCAATCTTGAGAAAGAAAAATGGAGCTGTAGAAATCAGGCTCCCTGATGTCAGACTATACTACAAAGCTATAGTCATCAAAACAGTGTGGTACTGATACAAAAACAGAATTACAGATTAATTGAACAGGATAGAAAGAAATAAACCCACACATCTATGGTCAATTAATCTATGACAAAGGAGGCAATGTTATACAATGAGAAAAAGACGGTTTTTCCAATGAATGATATTGGGAAAACTGGGCAGCTACATGTAAAAGAAAATAAATTAGAATATTCTTTAATACCATATACAAAAATAAACACAAATGGATTAAAAACCTAAATGTAAGACCAGATACTATAGAACTCTTAGAGGAAAACATAAGCAGAACACTCTTTGATATAAATCACAGCAGTAACTTTTTCAAGCCATCTCCTAGAGTAATGGAAATGAAAACAAAAATAAACAAATGAGACTTAATTAAACAAAAAAGCTTTTTCACAGCAAAGGAAACCATAGACAAACTGAAAAGACCACCTACAGAATGGGAGAAAATATTTGCAAACTATATGACTGATGTGGATTAATCCTGAAAATTTACAAACAGCTCATGTGGCTCAATATAAAAACAAACGAACAACATAATCAAAAACTGGACAGAAAACCTATATAGACATTTCTCCAAAGAAGATGTACAAATGACCAAGAGGCACATGAAAAGATGCTCGACTTTGATATTAGAGAAATCCATTCAAGACTACAATGAGATAACATCTCACACTGCTCAGAATGGCCATCATCAAAAAAATCTACAAACAATAAATGTGGGAGAGGGTGTGGAGAAGAGAGAATCCTCCTACAGTGTTGGTGGGAGTGTACATCGTGACAGTCACTATGGAGAGCAATATCATTTCCTAAAAAAGTAAACATAGAACTACAATATGATCCTGCAATCCTACTCCTGGGCATTTGTTATTGTTCAGTTGCTAAGTCTTGCTGATCCCCATGAACTACAGCATTCCAGGCTTCCCTGTCCTTCACTATCTCCTGGAGTTTGCCCAAACTCATGTCCATTGAGCTGGTGATGCCATCCAGCCATCTCGCCCTCAGTCACTCCCTTCTCCTCCTGTCCTCACTCTTTCCCATCATCAAGGCCTTTTCCAATGAGTTGGCTCTTTGCATCAGGTGGCCAAAGGATTGGAGCTTCAGCTTCAGCATCAGTCCTTCCAATGAACATTCAGGACTGATTTCCTTTAGGATTAACTGATTTGATCTCCTTGCTCTCCAAGGGACTCTCAAGAGTCTTCTCCAGCACCACGGTTCAAAAGCATCAATTCTTCAGGGCTCAGCAATTTTTATTGTTCAGCTCTCACCTCTGTACATGACTACTGAAAAAACCAAAGCTTTGACTATACGGACCTTTTTCAGCAAAGTGATGTCTCTGCTATTTAATACACTGTCTAGGTTTGTCATAGCTTTTCTTCCAGGAGCAAGTGTCTTTAATTTAATGGCTGCAGTCACCATCTGTGGTGATCTTGGAGCCCAAGAAAATAAAATCTGACACTGTTTCCATTTTTTTTCCCCCATCTATTTGCCATGAAGTGTTGGGACAGATGCCATGATCTCAGTTTTTTGAATGCTGAGTCTTAATCCAGCTTTTTCGCTCTCCTCTTTCACCTTCTTCAAGAGGCTCTTCAGTTCCTCTTCACTTTCTGCCATTAGGGTGGTGTGATCTGCGTATCTGAGGTTGTTGATATTTCTCCTGGCAACCTTGATTCCAACTGGTGAGTCATTCACACTGACATTTTGCATGATGTACTCTGCATAAAGTTAAATAAGCAAGGTGACAATACATAGCCTTGACATACTCCTTTCCCAGTTTGGAATCATCTGTTGTTCTATGTCCAGTTCTAACTGTTGCTTCTTGACCTGCATACAGACTTCTTAGAAGATAGGTAAGGTGATCTGATATTCTAATCTCCTTAAGAATTTTCCGCAGCTTGTTGTGATCTACACAGTCAAAGGCTTTAGCACAGTCAGTGAAACAGAAGTTTTTCTGGAATTTCCTGGCTTATTCGGTGATCCAACAGATGATGGAAATTCAATCTCTGGTCCCTCTGCCTTTTCTAAATCCAGCTTGTACATCAGGAAGTTCTCAATTCTCATACTGCTGAAGCCTGACTTGAAGAATCTTGGGCATAATCTTGCTCTTGGGCATATATCTGGAGAAAAAAATGGTTTGAAAAGATACATGCATCCCAATGTTCACTACAGAGCCATTTACAATAGGCAAGACAGGAACACAGGTGAATGCCCATTGACAGGTGAATGGATAAAGAAGGTGTGTTTAATATATACAATGGAATATTACTCAGCCTTTAAAAAGAACGAAATCATGCCATTTGCACCAATATTGATGGACCTGGAGACTATCATACTAAAGTGAAGTATGTCAGAGAAAGATAAATATCACATGATATTGCTTATCTGATACATATCATATTGTTAAAATGATACAAATGAATCTATTCACAAAACAGAAACAGACTCATAGACTTAGAGAATGAACTTATGATTAGCAGGGTGGAAGAATGAAGGTGAGGGATAGATTCAGAGTTTAGGACTGACATGTACACTCTACTACATTTAAAATAGATAACCAATAAAGAACTACTGTATAACACAGGGAAATCAGCTCAACCTAAATGAGAAAAATAACCTAAGTGAGAAAAAACTGAAAATGTATATGTATAACTGAAGCACTTTGCTGTACACCTGAAACTAACATAACACTAATATAACAAAGTTAATCAATTTTGCTCTAATATAAAAGAAAATTTTAAAAAGTTTTAAACTTCTATCTAGACTGATCAGGAAAAAAAAAAGAGAGAAAACAAAAATTAGGAATTTCAGGAATGAGAGAGGGAACATCACTACAGATTCTACAGATATTAAAAGCTAATATGGGAATATTATAAACAAGTTTATACCAATAAATTTGACATATTAGATGAAAAAAATGTATTAGGTCAAAGTTCATTCAAGAAAAAATAGATCATGTAAATGTCCTTATACAGATGAAAGAAACCTTCCCACGAAGAAAACTGGGCTATTCCACCGTATATTTAAGGAAGAAATAATACCAGTTTTATGGAAAATCTCTCAGAAAATTGAAGAGCAGAAAATACTTCCCAATTATTTTTACACAGAGGTCAGCATTACCTTGCTACCAAAACCAGAAAATGACATTACAAGAAATGAATACTATAGAACCTTTTTCATAATCATGAATGCAAAGATGCAAAGATTTTAATCTATCAAATCAAATACAAAAATATATAAAAAGAATAATTCATTCATTCACATTATGAACAAATATGACCTTTCCAAGAATGCAAGGGTAATTTAATACTGAAAAAAAATCAATGTGGGTCATAGTAACAGACTGAAAAAATAAGTACATGATTAGCTCAATAAGTTTAATAAAAGGATATAACAAAGTCCAAAATCCATTTTTGATAAAATCTCTCAGCAACTTAGGACTAGAAGAGAATTTTCTCATTCTCATAAAGGGTATATATGAAAAGTTGAAATGTAACATCATGCTTAATTGTGAAAGACTGAATTGTTTCTGGTAAGATGAGGGGCAAGGCAAGGATGTCTGCTCTTACCACTTCCATTCAACATTGCACCCGAAGTCTAGCCAGTGCAATAAAACAAAATTAAAAAGAAACAAAATGAATCCAGATTGAAAATGAAATCAGTAATTGGTGAAACTGTTTTTAAAAATTTCTAAATTTTAATTTTGGTGTGTTAAGAACATTTAATATGTGATTTACCCAAAAAGCAGAGACATTACTTTGCCTACAAAGGTCTGTATAGTCAAAGCTATGGTTTTTCCAGTAGTCACGTATGGATGTGAGAGCTGGAGAATAAAAAAGGGCGAGTGCCGAAGAACTGATGCCTTTGAACTGTGGTGTTGGAGAAGACTCTTGCTAATCCCTTGGACAGCAAGGAGATCAAACCAGTCAATCCTGAAGGAAATCAACCCTGAATATTCATTGAAAGGACTGATGGTGAAGCTGAGCTCCAATCCTTTGGCCACCTGATGTGAAGAGCTGACTCATTGGAAAAGACCCTGATGCTGTGAAAGATTGAAGGCAGGAGGAGAAGGGGATGACAGAGGATGAGATGGCTGGATGGCATCAGTGACTTAATGGACACGAGTTTGAACAAACTCCAGGAGATGGCAAAGGTTGGGGAAGCCTGGCATGCTGCTGTCTGTGGGTCACAAAGAGTCAGACATTACTAAGTGACTGAACAACAACAACTACCCTCTGTGAATACTACTGCAATGATCATTAGAGTGCTAATGTCATTTCAGGATTCTGATTTCAATTCTTTTAAATAAATACCCAGAAGTGGGATTCCAAGAAAAAGTTTCTCAGAATATATTGAGAACATATATCTCACAAAGAACCTGTATCCATACTGTACAAATGACTTTATAACTTAGTAAGGACACAAACACAGAGAAGGCAATGGCACCCCACTCCAGTACTCTTGCCTGGAAAATCTCATGGACAGAGGAGCCTGGTAGGGTGCAGTCCATGGGGTCTCGAAGAGTCGGACACGACTGAGCGACTTCACTTTCACTTTTCACTTTCATGCATTGGAGAAGGAAATGGCAACCCACTCCAGTGTTCTTGCCTGGAGAATCCCAGGGACGGGGAAGCCTGGTGGGCTGCCGTCCATTGGGTCGCACAGAGTCGGACACAACTGAAGCGACTTAGCAGCAGCAGCAGCAGCAGCAAGGACACAAACAACCTTGTTTTAAAAAGGGCAGAACACTAAAACAGACAATCCAAAAGAATACAAATGGGCAATTAGCAAATGAATGTATGTTCAGTGTAGTCATCAGGAACCCGAAATGAAAATCACAACAAAATATATCTTTCTGCTGACTGGCATAAATTAAATTAAAAAGAATGACAAAACTATTCCTGGTGTTGGTGATAATGTAGAGCAACTGGAATTTTCATACATTACCATTAGAAATGTAAAATGATGCAGTCACTTGGAAAAGAGTTTGGAAATTTTGTTTTTTTTATAAAATTCAACATATATCAATACTTACACATGACTGAATATTCCACTGCTAGATATTTAATCAAGAGAACTGAAAACATGTACTCATAAAAAGACTTGTATTGGAATGTTCATAGCAGCTTTATTCATAATAGCCCCAAACTGAGTACTCTCCAAATGATCGTCAACAAATGAATTGATAAAGAAACTGGTTCATCCATACAACTGACTACAACTCAGCAACAAAAAAGTACACATTGACACATGCAAGGGTATCAATGAACATTATAAACATTATACTACTGAAAGAAGTCAGACACAAAGCAAAACTGATCCCATATGCTTGAAATATTACAACAGATGCAATTAATCTATATTGACAGAGATTGGATGCTTAGTTGCTCAGACTGAGAGAGGTGAATGAAGCCTGATTGCAAAAAGAATTGAGGAAACTCCCTGAGGGAAATAGAGGTGGTGATTATATGCTGCATACATTTGTCAAAACCAGCAATCTATAGATTTAAACTGTGAATTTTAAAGTATATAAATTATACTTCAGAAAGTTGATTGGAAAAAAACCTAATTTTATCTTATGATAAAGATTCAGGAAACTCTGCTTCCATTATGAAGGACTGACTTCTGTGGGAATTGCCCTCCTGTCTTATAAAACTAGAAAGCTAAAAAATAAATATTTTTAAAACACTTCTTTTCAGACACTGGAACATAGACAGTGCAGGTTTGTGATCACTTTGAGATAAGAAACAAAAAAGGTGAACTCTATGATTGCCCCAGGTTAGTACCTGGAAGCAGTTTTCAGTCTGTGGTGCAGGAAGGGGGAACTAAAGCAGAGCCCATCTGTCTCTTTGAGTTGACCATTTGAAGAATGGAGTTTTAGCGGGAGGAGGTGGCTGGATCTGGTAGAACAGAGTGTCAAGTAGAAGGTAAACACACACACACAAACACATATACACAGAGGGGGTGGGGGAGGGGGGAGGAATGACCTCCAAAGATCTACAGAGCAATCCTTTCCGCTTAGTACTGATCCACACTTCAGGGATGAAATGTCCAATAAAATTGTGAATCGATGAATAAAATGTGATACATTCATATGATCTAAAACTACTCCACACTGAAAAGAACTGCTGATACATGAAACAACTTGGATTAATCTCAAAAACATTATGCTAAGAGAAAGGTGCCCATACAAAAGACTAAATCCATATTATTTCATTTATAGGAAATTATAGAAAAAAAATTTGTAAATGATAGCAGTTGCTTAGGACTGGAGTGAAGAGAATGAACTGACTTTAAAGGATGGAAAAAAAGTTTTCTGGGGTCCTGGAGATGTCCTATTTCTTGACTGTGGTTATGTTTACATGAATGTTTTCATTTGTCAAAACCTTTCAAACTGTGTAGTTAATATGGACGAATTTTACTGAATGTAAATTATATCTCAAAAAAACTGATTTTTAAAAGGGACACATATACACAATGCAGTATTACTCAGCCATTGAAAAGAATACATTTGAATCAGTTCTAATGAGGTGGATGAAACTGGAGCCTATTATACAGAGTGAAGTAAGCCAGAAAGAAAAACACCAATGCAGTCTACTAACGCATATATATGGAATTTAGAAAGATGGTAACAACAACCCTGTATGCGAGACAGCAAAAGAGACACAGATGTATACAACAGTCTTTTGGACTCTGTGGGAGAGGGAGGGGGTGATGATTTGGGAGAATGGCATTAAAACATGTATAATATCATATAAGAAAAAAAATAATAAAAGGGACACAAAAAACATTATGAAAGGCTCCAGAGGCCAACTATTTTTGGAAGTGGCTTAGACAACAACTCACTATCCTAAAAGTTAATCAAGAGAAAGAATCAAGCATCTATTCTATCTTTCTGATTAAAGAGTAGATGAAGGAAAGATTTCTGTAAAACTTGCAGTTAATAGAAGCAGAAGTATAGAAGTAAGGCAAACATCATTTTCTCAACCTCTAATGGTGGCTGCGTGGTGCTTGAGCGACTGTGAGGAAATATCCCACGTCTGCTGCTTGGCACTGGAAAGGCAGCTGTGTGGCACTGGAGTGATTTTGAGGAGATATCCCATGTCCAAGGGCGAAGGAGAAACCCCAGCAAGATGGTGAAAGTGAAGTCGCTTAGTCGTGTCCGACTTTTTGCCACCCCATGGACAGTAGCCTGCATCAGGCTCTTCCGTCCATAGGATTTTCTAGGCAAGAGTACTGGAGTGGGTTGCCATTTCCTTCTCCAGGGAATCTTCCTGACCCAGGGATCGAACCCAGGTCTCCCACATTGTAGACAGACACTTTACCATCTGAGCCACCAGGGAAGTAGTAGTCAGTCGTGTCCGACTCTTTGCAACCCCATGGACTTTACAGACAATGGAATTCTCCAGGCAAGAATACTAGAGTGGGTAGCCTTTCCCTTCTCCAGGGCATTTTCCCAACCCAGGGATTGAACCCACGTCTCCTGCGTTGCAGGCGGATTCTTTACCGGCTGAGCCACAAGGGAAGCCCAGGAATACTGGAATGGTTAGCCTATCCCTTCTCCAGCGAATCTTCCTGACCCAGGGATCGAACCCAGGTCTCCCGCATTGCAGGCGGATTCTTTACCAACTGAGCTATTAGTGAATCTCAGCAAGATGGTAGGAGGGGCAAAATCGCATTTAGAATCAAACCCCATACCTGCTAGAGATGCCCAGAGGGCTCAAACATACTTTGTGTGCACCAGGACCCAGAGACCCACAGAGACTGAGACGGAACTGTGTTTGGGTGTCTCCAGAGGAAGTAAGGGTCAGCAGTAGGCTGACGCAGGGGCAGGGGCTCTGGGTGCAGCAGACCTGGGTATGGCATAAGCCCTCTTGGAGGAGGTCGCCATTAACCCCATCACAGAACTGCCAGAACTTCCACAGGATTGGGAAACAGACTCTGGGAGGGCACAAACAAACCTTGTGCACGCCAGAACCCAGGAGAAACGAGCAGTGACCCGACAAGAGATTGACCCAGACTTGCCCTAAGTGTCCAGGAGTCTCTGGCGGAGGGGTGGGTCGGCTGTGGCCTGCTGCAGTGTTGGGCACACTGAGTGTTGCAGGAGGTCTCCATTATCTTCATCACCTGCACCATAGTTTGGCCTCAGATCAAATAACAGGGAGGGAACACAGCCCCACCCTCCAACAGAAAATTGGATTAAAGATTTACTGAGCATGGCCCCACTCACCAGAACAAGACCAGATTCCCTAATAGCTCAGTTGGTAAAAAATCTGCCTGCAATTCAGGGGACTTGGGTTCAATCCCTGGGTTGGGAAAATCCCCTGGAGAAGGGAAAGGCTACCCACTCCAGTATTCTTGCCTGGAGAATTCCATTGTCTGTAAAGTCTGTGGGATTGCAAAGAGTCGGACAAGACTGAGCGACTTACACTTTCACTTTCAGTCTCTCCCATCAGGAAGCTTCCATAAGCCTCTTATCCTCCATCAGAGGGCAGAGAGACTGCCTCTTGAGAAATCTGTATGCAGGTCAGGAAGCAACAGTTAGAACTGGACGTGGAACAACAGACTGCTTCCAAATAGGAAAAGGAGTACGTCAAGGCTGTATATTGTCACCTTGCTTATTTAACTTCTATGCAGAGTACATCATGAGACCCGCTGGGCTGGAAGAAGCACAAGCTGGAATAAAGATTGCCAGGAGAAATATCAATAACCTCAGACATGCAGATGACACCACCCTTATGGCAGAAAGTGAAGAAGAACTAAAAAGCCTTTTGATGAAAGTGAAAGTGGAGAGTGAAAAAGTTGGCTTAAAGCTCAACATTCAGAAAATGAAGATCATGGCATCCAGTCCCATCACTTCATGGGAACTAGATGAGGAAACAGTGGAAACAGCGTCAGACTTTATTTTTGGGAGGCTCCAAAATCACTGCAGATGGTGATTTTGAAAACTAATCAGTCTGATCATATGGACCACAGTTCAGTTCAGTTCAGTCGCTCAGTCATGTCCAACTCTTCACGACCCCACTAATCGCAGCACGCCAGGCCTCCCTGTCCATCACCAACTTCTGGACTTCACTCAGACTCACGTCCATCGAGTTGGTGATGCCATCCAGCCATCTCATCCTCTGTCGTCCCCTTCTCCTCCTGCCCCCAATCCCTCCCAGCATCAGAGTCCTTTCCAATGAGTCAACTCTTCGCATGAGGTGGCCAAAGTACTGGAGTTTCAGCCTCAGCATCATTCCCTCCAAAGAAATCCCAGGGCTGATCTCCTTCAGAATGGACTGGTTGGATCTCCTTGCAGTCCAAGGGACTCTCAAGAGTCTTCTCCAACACCACAGTTCAAAAGCATCAATTCTTCGGCTCTCAGCCTTCTTCACAGTCCAACTCTCACATCCATACATGACCACAGGAAAAAGCATATCCTTGACTAGATGGACCTTTGTTGGCAAAGTAATGTCTCTGCTTTTCAATATGCTATCCAGGTTTGTCATAACTTTCCTTCCAAGGAGTAAGTGTCTTTTAATTTCATGGCTGCAGTCACCATCTGCAATGATTTTGGAGCCCCCCAGAAATAAAGTCTGACACTGTTTCCACTGTTTCCCCATCTATTTGCCATGAAGTGATGGGACCGGATGCCATGATCTTCATTTTCTGAATGTTGAGCTTTAAGCCAACTTTTTCACTCTCCACTTTCACTTTCATCAAGGGGCTTTTGAGTTCCTCTTCACTTTCTGCCATAAGGGTGGTGTCATCTGCATGTCTGAGGTTATTGATATTTCTCCTGGCAATCTTTATTCCAGCTTGTGCTTCTTCCAGCCCAGCGTGTCTCATGATGTACTCTGCATAGAAGTTAAATAAGCAGGGTGACAATATACAGCCTTGACGTACTCCTTTTCCTATTTGGAAGCAGTCTGTTGTTCCACGTCCAGTTCTAACTGTTGCTTCCTGACCTGCATACAGATTTCTCAAGAGGCAGGTCAGGTGGTATGGTATTCCCATCTCTTTCAGAAGTTTCCACAGTTTATTGTGATCCACACAGTCAAAGGCTTTGGCCTACTCAATAAAGCAGAAATAGATGTTTTTCTGGAACTCTCTTGCTTTTTCCATGATCCAGCGGATGTTGGCAATTTGATCTCTGGTTCCTCTGCCTTTTCTAAAACCAGCTTGAATATCAGGAAGTTCACGGTTCACATATTGCTGAAGCCTGGCTTAGAGAATTTTGAGCATTAATTTATTAGCCTGTGAGATGAGTGCAATTGTGCGGTAGTTTGAGCATTCTTTGGCATTGCCTTTCTTTGGGATTGGAATGAAAACTGACCTTTTCCAGTCCTGTGGCCACTGCTGAGTTTTCCAAATTTGCTGGCATATTGAGTTTAGCACTTTCACAGCATCATCTTTCAGGATTTGAAATAGCTCAACTGGAATTCCAGCACCTCCACTAGCTTTGTTCGTAGTGATGCTTTCTAAGGCCCACTTGACTTCACATTCCAGGATGTCTAGCTCTAGGTCAGTGATCACACCATCGTGATTATCTGGGTCATGAAGATCTTTTTTGTACAGTTCTTCTGTGTATTCTTGCCATCTCTTCTTAATATCTTCTGCTTCTGTTAGGTCCACACCATTTCTGTCTTTTATTGTGCCCATCTTTGCATGAAATTTCCCCTTGGTATCTCTAATTTCCTTGAAGAGATCTCTAGTCTTTCCCATTCTATTGTTTTCCTCTACTTCTTTGCATTGATTGCTGAGGAAGGCTTTCTTATCTCTCCTTGCTATTCTTTGGAACTCTGCATTCAGATGCTTACATCTTTCCTTTTCTCCTTTGCTTTTTGCTTCTCTTCTTTTCACAGCTATTTGTAAGGCCTCCCCAGACAGCCATTTTGCTTTTTTGCATTTCTTTTCCATGGGGATGGTCTTGATCCCTGTCTCCTGTACAATGTCACGAAACTCATTCCATAGTTCATCAGGCACTCTATCAGATCTAGGTTCTTAAATCTATTTCTCACTTCCACTGTATAATCATAAGGGATTTGATTTAGGTCATACCTGAATGGTCTAGTGGTTTTCCCCACTTTCTTCAATTTAAGTCTGAATTTGGCAATAAGGAGTTCCTGGTCTGAGCCACAGTCAGCTCCTGGTCTTGTTTTTGCTGACTCTATAGAGCTTCTCCATATTTGGCTACAAAGAATATAATCAATCTGATTTCAGTGTTCACCATCTGGTGATGTCCATGTGTAGAGTCTTCTCTTGTGTTGTTGGAAGCAGGTATTTGCTATGACCAGTGCATTTTCTTGGCAAAACTCTATTAGTCTTTGCCTTGCTTCATTCCATATTCCAAGGCCAAATTTGCCTGTTACTCCAGGTGTTTCTTGACTTCCTACTATGGCATTCCAGCCCCCTATAATGAAAAGAACATCTTTTTTGGGTGTTAGTTCTAAAAGGTCTTGTAGGTCTTCATAGAACCGTTCAACTTCAGCTTCTTCAGCGTTACTGGTTGGGGCATAGACTTGGATTACTGTGATATTGAATGGTTTGCCTTGGAAACGAACAGAGATCATTCTGTCGTTTTTGAGATTGCATCCAAGTACTGCATTTAGGACTCTTGTTGACCATGATGGCTACTCCATTTCTTCTGAGATCATTCTGTCACTTTTGAGATTGCATCCAAGTACTGCATTTAGGACTCTTGTTGACCATGATGGCTACTCCATTTCTTCTGAGGGATTCCTGCCCGCAGTAGTAGATACAATGGTCATCTGAGTTAAATTCACCCATTCCAGTCCATTTTAGTTCCCGCTGATTCCTAGAATGTTGACATTCACTCTTGCCATCTCCTGTTTGACCACTTCCAATTTGCCTTGATTCATGGACCTGACATTCCAGGTTCCTATGCAATATTGCTCTTTACAGCATCAGACTTTGCTTCTATCACCAGTCACATCCACAGCTGGGTATTGTTTTTGCTTTGGCTCCATCTCTTCATTCTTTCTGGAGTTATTTTTCCACTGATCTCCAGTAGCATATTGCGCCCCTACTGACATGGAGAGTTCCTCTTTCAGTATCCTATCATTTTGCCTTTTCATACTGCTCATGGGGTTCTCAAGGCAAGAATACTGAAGTGGTTTGCCATTCCCTTCTCCAGTGGACCACATTCTGTCAGATCTCTCCACCATGACCCACCAGTCTTGGGTTGCCCCACGGGCATGGCTAGCCTTCTCTAACTCAATGAAACTATGAGGCATGCCGTGTAGGGGTACCCAAGACGGACAGGTCATGATGGAGAGTTCTGACAAAATGTGGTTCACTGAAGAAGGGAATGGCAAACCACTTCAGTATTCTTGCCTTGAGAACCCCATGCTACTGCTGCTAAGTCACTTCAGTCATGTCTGACTCTGTGTGACCCCATAGACATCAGCCCACCAGGGTCTCTTGTCCCTGGGATTCTCCAGGCAAGAACACTGGAGTGGGTTGCCATTTCCTTCTCCAGTGCATGAAAGTGAAAAAGTGAAAGTGAAGCCGCTCAGTCATGTCCGACTCTTCGCGACCCCACGGACTGCAGCCTACCGGGCTCCTCCATCCATGGGATTTTCCAGGCAAGAGTACTGGAGTGGGGTGCCATTGCCTTCTCCGTGAGAACCCCATGAACAGTATGAAAAGGCAAAAAGATAGAACACTGAAAGATGAACTCCCCAGGATGGTAGGTGCCCAATATGTTACTGGAGATCAGTGGAGAAATAACTCCAGAAAGAAGGAAGAGATGGAGCCAAAGCAAAAACAACACCCAGTTGTGGATGTAACTGGTGATAGAAGCAAAGTCTGATGCTGTAAAGAGCAATATTGCATAGGAACCTGGCCCATGAATCATGGCATATTGGAAGTGGTCAAACAGGAGATGGCAAGAGTGAACGTTGACATTTTAAGAATCAGAGACTTAAAATGGACTGAAATGGGTGAATTTAATTCAGATGACCATTGTATCTACTACTGTGGGCAAGAATTCCTTAGAAGAAATGGAGTAGCCATCATGGTCAACAAGAGTCCTAAATGCAGTACTTGGATGCAATCTCAAAAATGACAGAATGATCCCTGTTTCCAAGGCAAACCACTCAATATTGCAGTAATCCAAGTCTATGCCCAGACCAATAATGCTGAAGAAGCTGAAGTTGAACAGTTCTAGGAAGACCTATAAGACCTTCTAGAACTAACACCCCCCAAAAGATGTCCTTTTCATTTTAGGGGACTGGAATGCCAAAGTAGGAAGTCAAGAAACACCTGGAGTAACAGGCAAATTTGGCCTTGGAGTACAGAATAAAGCAGAGCAAAGGCTATAGAATTTTGCCAAGAGAATGCACTGGTCATAGCAAACATCCTCTTCCAACAACAAAAGAGACAACTCTACCCATGAACATCACCAGATGATCAATACCCAAACCAGATTGATTATATTCTTTGTAGCCAAAGATGGAGAAGCTGTATAGAGGCAGCAAGAAGAAGACTGGGAGCTGACTGTGGCTCAGATCATGAACTCCTCATTGCCAAATTCAATTAAATTGAAGAGAGTGGGTAAAACCACTAGACCATTCAGGTATGACCTAAATCAAATCCGTTATGATTATACAGTGGAAGTGAGACATAGATACAAGGGACTAGATCTGATAGATAGACTGCCTGAAGAACTATGGATGGAGGTTTGTGACATTGTACAGGAGGCAGGGATCAAGACCATCCCCAAGATAAAGAAATACAAAAAGACAAAATGGTTGTCTGAGGGGGCCTTACAAGCAGCTTTGAAAAGAAGAGAAGTGAAAGGCAAAGGAGAAAAAGAAAGATATACCCATTTGAATGCAGAGTTCCAAAGAATAGCAAGGAGAGATAAGAAAGCCTTCCTCAGTGATCAATGCAAAGAAATAGAGGAAAACAATAGAATGGGAAAGACTAGAGATCTCTTCAAAAAATTAGAGATACCAAGGGAACTTGTCATGCAAAGATGGGCTCGATAAAGGACAGAAATGGTATGGACCTAACAGAAGCAGAAGATATTAAGAAGAGGTGGCAAGAATACACAGAACTGTACAAAAAAGATCTTCATGACCCAGATAATCACGATGGTGTGATCACTGACCTAGAGCCAGACATCCTGGAATATGAAGTCAAGTGGTTCCTAGGAAGCATCATTATGAACAAAGCTAGTGGAGGTGATGGAATTCCAATTGAGCTATTTCAAATCCTGAAAGATGATGCTGTGAAAGTGCTGCAGTCAATATGCCAGCAAATTTGGAAAACTCAGCAGTAGCCACAGGACTGGAAAAAGTCAGTTTTCATTCCAATCCCAAAGAAAGGCAATGCCAAAGAATGCTCAAACTACTGCACAATTGCACTCATCTCACACGCTAGCAAAGTTATGCTCAAAATTCTCTAAGCCAGGCTTCAACAGTACATGAACAATGAACTTCCAAATGTTCAAGCTTGATTTAGAAAAGGCAGAGGAGCCAGAGATCAAATTGCCAACATCCATTGGATCATTGAAAATGTGAGAGAGTTCCAGAAAAATATCTACTTCTGCTTTATTGACTATGCCAAAGCCTTTGACTGTGTGGATCACAACAAACTGTGTAAAATCTGAAAGACATGGGAATACCAGACCACTTGACCTGCCTCCTAAGAAATCTGTGTGCAGGTCAAGAATCACAGTTGGAACATGGAACAACAGACTGGTTCCAACTAGGGAAAGGAGTATGTCATGGCTGTATATTGTTACTGTGCTTATTTAACTTGTATGCAGAGTACATCATGAGAAATGCTGGGCTGGATGAAGCACAAGCTGAAATCAAGATTGCCAGGAGAAATATCAATAACCTCAGATATGCAGATGACACCACCCTTATGGCAGAAAGTGAAGAAGAACTAAAGAGTCTCTTGATGAAAGTGAAATAGGAGAGTGAAAAAGTTGGCTTAAAACTCAACATTGCAAAAACTAAGATCATGGTATCTGGTCCCATCACTTCATGGCAAATAGATGGGGAAACAATGAAAACAGTGATAGACTTTATTTTGGGGGGCTCCAAAATCACTGCAGATGGCTACTGCTGTCATGAAGTTAAAAGATGCTTGCTCCTTGGAAGGAAAGTTATGACCAACCTAGACAGCATATTAAAAAGCAGAGACATTAATTTGCCAACAAAGGTCCATCTAATCAAAGGTATGGTTTTTCCAGTGGTCATATATAGATGTGAGAGTTGGATTATAAAGAAAACTGAGCACCAAAGAACTGATGCTTTTGAACTGTGGTGTTGGAGAAGACTCTTGAGAGTCCCTTGGACTGCAAGGAGATCCAACCAGCTCACCCTAAAGGAAATCAGTCCTGAATATTCATTGGCAGGACTGATGCTGAAGTTGAAACTCCAATACTTTGGCCACCTGATGCAAAGAACTGACTCATTTGAAAAGACCATGATGCTGGGAAAGATTGAAGGCAGGAGGAGAAGGGGATGACAGAGGATGAGATGGTTGGATGGCATCACCAACTCAATGGACATGAGTTTGAGTAAACTCCAGGAGTTGGTGAAGGACAGGGAAGTCTAGCATGCTGCAGTCCATGGGATCACATAGAGTCAGACATGACTGAGTGACTGAGCTGAACTGAACTGAATTGAGTCATGAATCTAGACAACAGTCCTCAGTGCTGTTAAGATCTTAGGTGGAAGGTTGAGGAAAATTTCATAATGGAGGTGACAGCTGACACCAACTGAACTCACTGATCAATCCTGGAGTCATTGAAAGCAGTAAAACCAAATATTTTATTCATAATTAATACACTCAAAATTATACTTGCCTAAAATATTTAATCTGAATCTAATCAAACTCCTAGGTCTGACTGCCAATTCTTGAGAATGTGGATCTTTCTATGGGATTATCTGGTTTCTTTGATAAATCAAAATAATGGACAAAGAACATCAATGCAGGGCCTTCTGTAATAAAACAATCTTAACAGGAATAACCCAAAGCAATGTGTGGAGTTTTTTAGATTTTGGTTCCCACAAAGCAACTATGAAAAGCACCTTTTGGACAAGTGAAAATTTGCACAGAGAATATATATTAGAAGGTATCAAGATATTCTTGTTAAATTCACAGGTTGTGTTGGTGGCATGCTGCTTATTTTAATAAAGTCCTTATCAGTTAGAGATACATACCGAGTGTTTACAGATGAAAAGACATAATATAACTTTTTTTTTGTATTGGTTCTAAAATACTCTTGCAAAAAATAAACTACTAAAATAGATGTACAAGTGTTTGCAAATGCCAGAATTAATGACATAAAAGTGGCAAAATGCAGATGATTGTTGAAACTGGGGTATAAACACAAAAGGGTATGTTAGATGTTTCTTTCTTATTTTCAATATGTTTTAAATTCGCTATAATAAGAAGGTAAAAAAAAATTTTGGAGGCAGTTATAGTGAAGGCAAAACTTATATTCCAAAGTGTGACAATTACACTTTTAGCTGACTTTTAAACAGTAATAATAAAAATCAGAAAACAGTGGAATATCTTCAATACCCTGAAAGAAAATATGTCAGCCTCAGCTTTACACAGGTAAATAAAGACATTTTCAGGCAAATAATCAAAAAGCAGTTTGTTCTCTGCTAAATAAAATTCTAAAGAATGTACTTAAGGCAGAAAGAGACGTTCTTAGATGTAGGACTGAGATGCAAGAAGTAACAAAGGATTAAGTGGGTACATCGAAATGAATACTGACTGTATAAAACTTGGATTTGGAAAATAAAATGTTTAATGCACAGTAATAAAGCACAGAGTTTTCAAAGGAGTAGAACAGTTAAGTGTTCTGAGGTTGTTTTTTTTTTTTTTTTTTTAATCTCCCAAGAGAAGGGTAAAGACATTAATTAACATTGTTCTTCCATAAATTGATTCATGCCATAATTTCTGAAGAAAATACTAAAAGGATTAAATAAGAGGGATTGATTTACAAACTAGCAGAGGATAAGTACTGACATAACAAAAATACTGAATATAAAAAGGGAGTGAGAAATATGGAGGAATCGTAAAGTACAAAATAAGATAGAACTTTAAGTCCAAATATATCAGTATATAAATGTATGTAAATGGCTATATATAAATGTATACATATGACTAGATTGTCTAATTAAGTTTTAAATTGTCAGATTGAAACTTTTATAATTGGGGTATAGTTGCTTTACTATGATGTATTAGTTTCTGCTGTACAAAAAAAGGAATCAGTTACATGTATGTATATGTCCCCTCCCTCTTGGGCCTCCCTCCCTTCCCTCCATCCCCATTCATCTAGGTCCACAGAACACTGAACTGAGTTTCCTAGATTGAATTTTTAAAAACAGGAGTGCTACTTGACACCAAAATGGTTATAAATAAAAATGAAATGAAATCATGTGGAATTTCTTGATTAAATGTTACTCAGATAGTCCAAATATATTAAATTGTTCCCCAAATAGTGGACTTGAAATATATAAGGTGAATATTGAAATAACTATAGAAAAAAATAGACACCCAGAATTACAGTAAAAAATGTTAATTTACCTATATCAATAATTTAAAAAATCAATTAGGAATCACTAAGGACATGGGATATTTGAAAACACAATGGCAGACTCAACCTCATGGGCATATACAGGAAATCATCTTGCTTTTAAGGAAGGTTTCCAGAAGCTTCTACAATACACTTCTGCTTACAGGCTCCTCTGTCCCATGGAATTCTCAGGCAAGAATGGGTAGCCATTCCCTTCTCCAGGGGCTCTTCCCCACCCAGTGATTCTTCCTGGGTCTCCCGCAAGGCAGGCAAATTATTTACCATCTGAGCCACCAGAGAAACCCTATAATTCATTGACTTGAACTTATTTACAAGACTACAGCTAGCTCCGAGGGAAACTGGGCAATATGGTATTTTTCTCCGTGATTGTCTATAATTTAAATCTTTGGGGTTTCATTATTTTGAAAGGAGAAACTTACAGTAAGAGACACCAGTAATCTCTGCCACAAATACTTCTACGCAGGGACAGATAGTCAAGACTTACTGAATGTTCTTTAATATGTGACAGAAAGTGAAAGTGAAAGTTGCTTAGTCGTGTCTGACTCTTTGAGAGCCCATGGATTATATAGTCCATCAAATTCTCCAGGCCAGAATACTGAAGTGGGTAGCCGTTCTCTTCTCCAGGGGATCTTCCCAATCCAGGGGTTAAATTCAGGTCTCTCACATTGCAGGCAGATTCTTTACCAGCTGAACCACCAGGGAAGGCCAAGAATACTGCGGTGGGTAGCCTATCCCTTCTTCAGCATACCTTCCTGAACTAGGAATCAGACTGGGGCCTCCTGCATTGCAGGCAGATTCTTTACCAGCTGAGCTACCAGGGGAAGCCCCTGGTATGTTACACGCTACAATCAAGTAAACACTAACCAATACAAATATTATAACTACCAAAGTAACCCTTAAAGTCACATGGCAGTTCTCACTCACAAGGTGGTAATCCAGATATTAGAATATGCTAGCATTTGAATTTTTTTAGGTTGTATTTGAAACCAAGCACACACACACAAACTTATACAAATATTCACAATAGTAAAGTTGAGACTTATGTTTTAATTTGGTGGAAATTTTGAGGACTTAAAGCCAGGGAAGTAGTATCTCAAGTAACCCTGAGAGAACTGAGGTGAGCAAGGGAGCCAGGTGATAGAGAAGTTTCACAACAAAGGTCAGGTAGTCTGAACATCGAAAGACTATTGTAAATTAAAGAAAACCAGAACTGTACACTGAAAATTATAAGACACTAATGAAAGAAATCAAAGATGACATAAACAGATGGAGAGAGATTCCATGTTCCTGGGTAGGAAGAAGCAATATTGTGAAAATGATATACTGTACTACCAAATGCAATCTACAGATTCAATGTGACCCCTACCAAATTACCACTGGCATTTTTCACAGAACTAGAACAAAAAATTTCACAATTCATACGGAAACACAAAAGACCCCGAATAGCCAAAGCAGTCTTGAGAAGAAGAATGGATCTGGAGGAATCAACTTTCCTGACTTTAGATTATGCTACAAAGCTACAGTCATCAAGACACTATGGTACTGGCACAAAAACAGAAATATAGACCAATGGAATAAGATAGAAAGCCCACAAATAAACACATGCACCTATGGATACCTTGTTTTTGACAAAGGAGGCAAGAATATACAGTGGGGCAAAGACAGATTCTTCAGTACCTGGTGCTGGGAAACTGGACAGCTACATGTAAAGAATGAAATCAGAACACTTTCTAACACCATCAGATCAGATCAGATCAGTCACTCAGTCGTGTCTGACTCTTTGCGACCCCATGAATCTCAGCATGCCAGGCCTCCCTTTCCGTCACCAACTCCCGGAGTTCACTCAGACTCACGTCCATCGAGTCAGTGATGCCATCCAGCCATCTCATCCTCTGGCATTCCCTTCTCCTCCTGCCCCCAATCCCTCCCAGCATCAGAGTCTTTTCCAATGAGTCAACTCTTCGCATGAGATGGCCAAAGTACTGGAGTTTCAGAGAATCATTCCCTCCAAAGAAATCCCAGGGCTGATCTCCTTCAGAAAGGACTGGTTGGATCTCCTTGCAGTCCAAGGGACTCTCAAGAGTCTTCTCCAACACCACAGTTCAAAAGCATCAATTCTTTGGCACTCAGCCTTCTTCACAGTCCAACTCTCACATCCATACATGACCACAGGAAAAACCATAGCCTTGACTAGACGAACCTTTGTTGGCAAAGTAATGTCTCTGCTTTTGAATATGCTATCTAGGTTGGTCATAACTTTCCTTCCAAGGAGTAAGTGTCTTTTAATTTCATGGCTGCAGTCACCATCTATAGTGACTTTGGAGCCCAGAAAAATAAAGTCTGACACTGTTTCCACTGTTTCCCCATCTATTTCCCATGAAGTGGTGGGACTGGATGCCATGATCTTCATTTTCTGAATGTTGAGCTTTAAGCCAACTTTTTCACTCTCCACTACACAGAGATAAACTCAAAATGGATTAAAGACCTAAATGTAAGACCAGAAATTATAAAACTCTTAGAGAAAAACATAGGCAGAACACTCGATGACATAAATCAAAGCAAGATCCTCTATGACCCACTCCTTAGAGTAACATAAGTAAAAACAAAAGTGAACAAGTGGGACCTGATTAAACTAAAAGCTTTTTCACAGCAAAGGAAACTATAAGCAAGGTGAAAAGACAACCCTCAGAATGGGAGAAAATAATGGCAAAGGAAACAACTGACAAAGGATTAATTTCCAAAATATACAACCAGCTCATACAACTCAATACCAGAAAAACAAACAACCCAATCAAAAAGTGGGAAAAAGACCTAAATCGACATTTCTCCAAAGAAGATGTACAGGGTCTAACAAACATGAAAAGATGCTCAACATCTCTCATTATTAGAGAAATGCAAATCAAAGCTACAGTGAGATATCACCTCACAGTGGTCAGAATGGCCATCATCAAAAAGTCTACAAACAATAAATGCTGGAGGGAGTGTGGAGAAAAGGGAATGCTCCTGCACTGTTGGTGGGAATGTAAATTGATCCAACCACTATGGAAGATAGTATGGAGATTCCTTAAAAAACTAGGAATAAAACCACCATGTGACCCAACAATTTCACTTCTAGGCATATATCCTGAGGAAACCAGGGTTGAAAAAGACACATGTATCCCATTGTTCATTGCAGTACTATTTATAATAGCTAGAACATGGAAGCAACCTAGATGTCCATTGACAGATGAATGGATAAAGAAGGTGTGGTACATATACACAATGGAATATTACTCAGCCATAAATAGGAACACATTTGAGTCAGTCCTAATGGTGGATGAATCTAGAACCTATTATACAGAGTGAAGTAAGTCAGAAAGAGAAAGATAAATATAGTATTCTAACACATATATCGGAGAAGGCAATGGCACCCCACTCCAGTACGCTTGCATGGAAAATCCCATGGATGGAGGAGCCTGGTAGGCTGCAGTCCATGGGGTCACGAAGAGTCAGATACGACTGAGTGACTTCACTTTCACTTTTCACTTTCATCCATTGGAGAAGGAAATGGCAACCCACTCCAGTGTTCTTGCCTGGAGAATCCCAGGGATGGGGGAGCCTGGTGGGCTGCCACCTATGGGGTCGCACAGAGTCGGACACGACTGAAGTGACTTAGCAGCAACACATATATACAGAATCTAGAAAAATGACACCAAAGAATTTATTTGCAGGGCAGCAATGGAGAAACAGATAGAGAATAGACTTATGGACATGGGGGAGGAGAGGGTGAGATGTATGGAATGAGCAACATGCAAATTTACATTACCATATTTAAAATAGATAGCCAACGGGAATTTGCTGTATGGCTTAGGAAACTCAAACAGGGGCTCTGTGTCAACCTAGAGGGGTCGGGTGGGGAGGGAGGTTCAAAAGAGAGGGGAGATATGTATACCTATGGCTGACTCACGTTGAGGCTTGACAGAAAACAACAAAATTCTGTAAAGCAATTATCCTTTAATTAAAAAAAGAAAAGAAAGAAAACCAGATATCTCAAGTTAAGAAATTAGCAATTTTCTATGTATGGGAAGATGCAAGAGTCTGGGTGCACTGAAATCATTCCTTTGATATGTGCCTGAGCTATCTGGAACCGGTATCCTGTGTTTTCACATCCTGAGTTTCCTCGGGGTTCACTGTGCGGAGTGAATGCAAGTTTGATGGGTGCTAGATGGCAGGCATTCTTTCCTTCCTGAGTTCCCTCAGGGCTCACCAGCTCACCATCCGTGGTGGCTGCAATTGCTGATGACTGTGGCATCATTTGCTTACTGATATTCCATTTCTCATGCTCATACACGTGTATATTCTTAAGAGAAATTCAAAATTCTTCCCTTTCTACTTATGGACACCAGTTTGAAAGCAGGCAGTGCAGAGAGGGATGATTGCACAAACTTCAAGGTGTGGCCCTCACCTCATCTCCCACACTCTGCCCCACCTCTCCTGTGCTCTTCGCATTTCTCCAAAGACTCCCATCTTGAATTCTCAAGGCTTGAGGTCTTTTTTAAATGTTTAGTTTTGATTTTTAATTTTTACAATGTTGTGTTGGTTTCTGCCATACAACAACACAAATCAGCCATAATTATACATGCCCCGCTCCCTCCCTTCCCTCTCCCTGTCCCTCCCTCTGAGTCATCAAGGAGCACCAGAATGGGCTTCCTGTGCTACATAGTAACTTCTCACCAGCTATCCACCCTACATCTGATAGTGTGCTGCTGCTGCTGCTAAGTCACTTCAGTCGTGTCTGACTCTGTGCGACCTCAGAGATGGCAGCCTACCAGGCTCTTCTGTCCCTGGGATTCTCCAGGCAAGAACACTGGAGTGGGTTGCCATTTCCTTCTCCAATGCATGAGAGTGAAAAGTGAAAGAGAAGTCCCTCAGCTGTGTCCGATAGTGTATATACTATTAATACTTAGTCAATTCTTCCAAGTCTCTCTCTCCCTCACTGTGTCCACAAAGTGCATTCTCTATATCTGTGTCTCCATTCCTTCCCTGAAAATAGGTTCATCAATACCATTTTTCTAGATTCCATATATACATATATATGTTAATATGCTACATTTGTTTTTCTTTTTCTGACTTATTTCACTCTGTACAAGAGGCTCTAGGTTCATCCACTTCACTAGAACTAACCTAAATTCATTCCCTTTTATGGCTGAGTAATATTCCATTGTATATATGTATCACATCTTTATCCATTCATCTGTTGATGGACATCTCGGTCATTTCCACGTCTTGGCTATTGTAAATAGTACTGCTATGATATCAGGATTCACGTGTCTTTTAGAATTGTGGCTTTCTCAGGGTATATGTCCAGTAGTGGGATTGCTGGGTCATATGGTAGATTTATTCCTAGTTTTTAAAGGAATCTCCATACTGTTCTCCATAGTGGCTGTATCAGTTTATAGTCCCACCAACAGTCTAGGAGGGTTTCCTTTTATCCACATCCTCTCCAGCATTTATTGTGTATAGAATTTTTGATGATAGCCGTTCTGACCAGTGTGAGGTGATACCTCATTGCAGTTTTGATTTGCATTTCTCTAATAATGAGTGATGTTGAAGGCTTGTGGTCTTTGGACAGACTTTTCTTTCTCTCCCTGGCCATTCTGCCCACCTAGGCCTATGTCTCCCTTGGAGGATTACGGGGCAAGCAGTCAACATTCTCTCTCCAGTGAGAATTAGGCACAATTTTCTCTCTGCTCCTTAATGTAATAATACACTACACTCAAAATTATTATTACTAATATCATCATTATTACTATCAGTAACCATTATTACACTGCACTTTTTAAAAACCAAATTACTTTTTATGTATTTGTTTATTTCTTCCACTCGTGTGCAAAATCCTTTCAAGAAAGGATTAAAAATAAAAATTCTTCTTGGTAGCTTTAGCGCGTAGCATAGTGAATGGCTCATGATAAAGATTCAATAAATGTTTGCTGAGTTGAGGATAAATTAGAAAAAAAGTCAGGAAGTTAATCTCTTCTGAAAGCTTACACAAGTCAAACTTTTAATTTTCCTATTAAATTAACAACCAAGAGCACTTTAGTTCTTCTGTCATCAAGCTGAAAGATGAATAATAAAAAGCAGTACCAATTGTATTATTATATTTAGAGCTGAGAAATTCATAGCCTACAGGATATACCCGTGCTTGTACCTGTTACCCTATATTAGTTGTAACCTGCCTCATTTCCCCCTTATATGCATTCCTGATGTATAGCTGAGCTCTTTGTCCTTTGTCTTTCCATTTTATATTGAAATAAACATTTCGTGAACTTGTCAGAACTTTGCCAGAGAGGAAGGGGTGCAGTGAAATGCCCAGCGAAAATGTTTCTCTAGTGGGCATGACATGTGCCAGGAAAGCAGGCTGGACAACCTCTTTATTTCCGGTATTGAAGTCCAGTCTTCATCATACCGTGATCAGGTAACAGCAGTGGTTACCTTTGTAAAAGAAAAAGTACACAGAGTTATTGAACTAACACACTCCTAATCTCCCCATCTGCCTAATGGGTAACTTTACAGTCAGTGGATGTCCATAGTGACATAGTCTTGTAATATCCACTTCACCAAAAAAACTAGACATCTACCTCTCCTCCCCTTGCTGAGTACTAAAGAGGGCAATCATATTTGTTTTCTAGGGCTACCATAGCAAAGACCCATATATTATGTGGTTTAAAACAACAGAAATGTATTTTTCATAGTTCTAGAATTTAAAATCGGGGTGTTCTCTCGCCTCCTCTGCAGGAGGAATCTGCCTTACCTCTTTCAGCTCCTGGTAGCTCCAGACACTCTTGGCAGGTAACAGCATAATTCTAATCCCTGCCTCCATCTTCTCATGGCCATCTTCACCCTGGGTCTGTTTTTGCATCTCTTCCTATCTTATGAGGACACCAGCATATTGAATTAGCACTCAGCCTTATTTAGTATGAACTGATCTTAATTTGATTACATCATTAAAGACTCTTTTCTAAATAAGGTCACGTACCAGGAGTTGTTAGGGTTTGTTGTTGTTATTGTTATTGTTCAGTTACTAAGTCATGTCTGAGTCTTTGTGACCTTATGGAGTGAAGCATGCCAGGCTTCCCTGACCTTCACTGTCTCCTGCAGTTTGCTCAAACTCATATCATATCCATTGAGTCAATGATGCCATCCAACTATCTCATCCTCTGGTGTTCCCTTCTCCTCTTGCCCTCAGTCTTTCCCAGCATCAGGGTCTTTTCCAAAGAGTCGGCTCTTTTCATTAGGTGTCCAAAGGATTGGAGCCCCAGCTTCAACATCAATCCTTTCAATGAGTATGCAGGGTTGATATTTCTGTTAGGATTGATTGGTTTGATCTCTTTGCTGTCCAAGAGATTCTTAAGAGTCTTCTCTAGCACCAGAGTTCAAAAGTATCAAATTTTTGGCACTCAGCCTTCTTTATGGTCCAACTCTAACCCCTGTACATGACTATTGGAAAAATTACAGCTTTGACTCTACAGACCTTTGTCAGCAAAGTGATGTCTCTGCTTTTTAATATGCTGTCTACATTTGTCATAGCTTTTCTTTCAAGGGGCAAGCATCTTTTAATTTTGTGGCTACAGTCACTGTCTGCAGTGATTTTGGAGCCGAAGAAAATAAAATCTGTCACTGTTTCCACTTTTTCTCCATCTATTTGCCGTGAAATGATGGCACCGTGTGCCATGATCTTAGTTTTCTGAATGTTGAGCTTTAAGCCAGCATTTTCCACTCTCCTCTTTCACCCTCATCAAGAGGCTCTCTAGTTCCTTAAGAAAAAAATTAGTGTTTTCTTAATGTTTATTATATTCACTATTGAGAGTTAGCCTTCATTAATGACCAAACATATCCTACTAGTCTATTGGAAAATTTCCAGTAACACGTATCTTAATGTACCATTGTCACCACTTGATTTACTTCTTGTTCTGATGCAATATTCAGATTTTTCCATGTCCCTGGACTTGTCACATCACAGATTCTTCCTTTTCTGTAACTTGAATGTCATTACTAAATCTACCATACCCCTTCCTTAGGTATCACTTGCTTGCGTTTCTTCCTTACTACTCACTGTTATCATCCTTTTGACTCTTTATCCCTGAACCATGATAATCAGCTCCTAACTAATGTCCCTACTGTGCTATCTCCTCACATACCAGACTGATATTTGTGCCACCACACTGTTAAAAGCTTTTCTATAATACGCCTTTGTTTGAGAAATGTAATGAAAATTCTTTAACCTGAAAGAATTTAAAAGTTGAACAGGGAAACATACTTTATGGTGTAGGTGGTAGAAGGGGTCCTGATCCGTATCCCTTGCAATTATTTACAGCATGAAAAATTCTAGTTACAGCAAATGTACATAATCATCTCCAACATGCCCAATAATCAAATAAAAGCTACATTTTGTCACCATCTATGTACAAATGTAGAAAATAGGAATCAATATAACTTAGAAGGGCTTTCCAGGTGGCTCTGGCTCAGTGGGTAAAGAATCCACCTGCAATGCAGGAGACACAGGTAGACCTGAGTTTGATCCTTGAGTCAGGAAGATCTCCTGGAGGAGGGCATGGCAACTCACTCCAGTATTCTTGCCTGGAAGAATTCCACGGACAGAGGAGCCTGGTGGGCTATAGTCCATAGGGTCACAAAGTTGGACACAATTAATGTGATTGGTCACAAAAGCGCATAACTTAGGGTTGAATAAATATTGATACAAAAGATTTTTGTGTCAATATTTAATATTTGGCAAGTATTAAATGAAGAGATCTGTTCAGTGTGGAAAATTTGAAAAGTATAGGGAAAATAGTGGGAAAAAAAAATCTGTGATCTTATCAGCCTATTAACATTTTGTAAGACTTCTGTCTTATCTTTAAGGAGCAAATCTTTCTGATGAAAGACTGCTCTATCCAGGCCACCAGAAACATCTCCAGCCCTTCTGTCTCAGCCTGTATTCTACTTAACCAATACATGTATATTCCTTGCCAGATATTTTTCACAAATTTTCTTCTTATACTTGAGAGTTGGGTTTCAGAGGCTTCTTCTTCCAAACCCAGGCTTTAGGAGAATTTGGGTCTTGAAGATTTTCTAAACCATCTTATCACACCACCTGCTGGACAGAAAGGAAGTAGAGAGATTACCAACTAGCAGCACCTGTGAACCTTCTAGAAGAGATCTTCCAAGAGTGGGATGGAATAGCATCAGAGAGGAGAGTCATGTCCACTCTCCATCAAGACCCAGGGCCTCTCCAAACATCTTGCTTCAAGGGAGGCGATTTCAACTTTGAACTCAACTACTCTGTGCAGAAAAAGATGATGTCACTTTCTTTTTTTAATTATCCCATCTGATCCAGTTCCTGAAATTGACAAATTAAATATTTTCCTGTCTTCAGAGCTTCATTCAGCATTCCTTCCATTAAGAAGAGAAGCCTGGGAATGACTTTGGATATGCAAATGGCTGAATTTTGAGGCTCCTAAAAGGAAGTTAACATAGTTAAGGTTTCGGGTCCCACCCTTGGTCATTTATTTTGGAATTTTGTCACCATTATGGTCAATAATTTTCTTCCACATCAACCCTTATTCTTTCTGGGTTAATTCAACATACACATTGACCATTAAACTGTGCCATCAGGAGATACATTTTTAAAGGTAAAAATTATTCTTTCCTTAAGGAAGTGAAAATTAAGTAGGGAGAGGGAGCAAGTAGAAAGATGAAGTGACTCCAAAATTAAATTTGTTTGCCACTTTAAAATATCTTATAAACAAGAAAGACAAAAGAAGTCACATGTTTACGAAAATTATGGCCAGAGAGAAATAACTTGGAACCTAGACCATATGTTCAGGAGTCAGCAGAAGCATCTCAGTTAATATGGGGGCTATTTGTAATTAAAACCAAGGAAAGAAGAGATCAAATTTAATTTTAACCCAATAACGTCAAGGTTATCACTTTGCAAGTAAAGACATTTTTTGTTGGTTTTTGCAAAGAATATGCAGGCTAGTCTATAAGGTCATTGGAAGAAAATGAATTTATGAGGCAGCAAATTGTTTTAACATTTTAGGTGAGTTAAGAGGGAAATATGGTGCACAGGTGTCTAGAAGGTGAAGTACCTGTTTCCCTCTCTGTTCTCCACCCCATCTCACCACACTTCACATTTCAACCCAACACTCCCTAAACCATCTTCTACTCCCTTTCTTCATCCCTAGGACCTCGTCCTTTCAAGATTGAATTCATCAAAATTTGGACCAAAAGATTGTCTTGGAGTTTCAACTGATGCTGGAGCAGGCAGAGCCTTCAAGGCAAAGAAAATATTTGTGGGTGAATCTTTCTTATTCTGTGAGGTGTAGGTCATAAAGATGGGGATAGGGAGCGTTCAAAGACAAAGATTAAGGACACTGAAGTGTCAGTGAATGAAAGGGCTTCCACTTACAAGCACCTGCATCTTTAGGCCACTTGTGGGATCAAGGGAATACTTACTGTCACTTTATTGTGATGATTGTATCCAGTTCCATGACTTTGTTTTGGTTTCAGACAATCTAAAAGACCATCCAATACAGATCTATTAAATCTAGGTTGCATGGGCTACAGAAATAACCATCAGCTTGAAGTTAGGTTATGGTTGGATGCTATGCCTGCTCAGTTGTGACCAACTCTTTGCATCCCTATGGGCTATAACCCGCAGGCTCTCTGTCCATGGGATTCTCCCGGCAAGAATACTGGAGTGGGTTGCCATTTCCTCCTCCAGGGGATCTTCCCGATTCAGGGATCGAACCTGCATCTCCTGCATCGTCAGGGGGATTTTCTACCACTGAGCCACCTGGGAAGCCCTTCGGCTGGATAGTAGTTAAAGCTATTCCAGCGAACACGTGTAGTTTCTGAATCTGACACAGGGTGGCGCTCCTAAACCACTCACTCTGCAACCACTCACACGGCCTTGCAGACCTGGGCCTGGGTGGAGTGGGAAAGCCAGGTGCCTGGGCAAGAGCTCTGATGGTGAGTGAGAACACAGCAAGAGGCCCCGTTTGGGCCAACAAATGGTCCCCTCATTTTCCTTTCACCTTTGCTTTACATTTAACATTTGCTTGTCCTGCTGCTGCTGCTGCTAAGTCGCTTCAGTCGTGTCCGACTCTGTGCAACCCCATAGACGGCAGCCCACTAGCTCCTCTGTCCCTGGGATTCTCCAGGCAAGAATACTGGAGTGGGTTGCCATTTCCTTCTCCAATGCTTGAAAGTGAAATATGAAAGTGAAGTTACTCAGTCATGTCTGACTCTTAGTGACCCCATGGACTGCGGCCTACCAGGCTCCTCCGTCCATGGGATTTTCCAGGCAAGAGTACTGGAGTGGGGTGCCATTGCCTTCTCCTAAAGTCCCCCAAATCCTGTTTAAATTTTGGGTTTTCATTTTTTATTGTGACTTCTGCCAAAACCTATGTTTTCATGATAGAAGTTGGAACACGTTAAAGGATAAAACTAAGCTGCATGCTTTAATTCTCTTTTCTTTGATGTGAAAATGAAATAAAGATGAATTTTCTGCATCAGTTTAAAAACTGCTTCAGGCTCATGCCAACACTTCACTCTGAACTTGCAAAGTCATTTTGAAGCTAAATTCATAAAATAATAGCGTGAAAAGATGTTTTAAAAACCATAAAAAGCTTGTGATGGTTGTAGTATCAAATTTGTCTGGGTAAAATGTCTAACTTGTCCTTTTAACCTGTTAAGGGCTTTCTTACTATTGTTTTGTTTGCTGTGGTCACCAGTTCCCTGTGGACAGTGTGTGTTTCCCATCTCCTGATTTGCCAGTGCTTATCCTTAATGGAGAGGAAGGAAGCAAAGAGCTTCAGCTCTGTCAGCTGTCGCGATGACGTCCCTTCTTTAGTCGTGGTACTTTCTTTTCTGTTTATTGGAACACTGGACAGTCACCTCTTCCCTCTGAGAAAAAGAACCTCATTTGTTCTCCTTTAGTGTTTTTTTTTCTAATTTAAATTTATTTATTTTAAGTGGAGGCTAATTACTTTACAATATTGTATTGGTTTTACCATACATCAACATGAATCCACCACGGGTGTACACGTGTTCCCCATCCTGAATCCCTCTCCCATCGCCCTCCCCGTACCATCCCCCTGGGTCATCCCAGTGCACCAGCTCCAAGCATTCTGTATCATGCATCGAACCTGGACTGGCAATTCGTTTCATATATGATATTATACATGTTTCAATGCCATTCTCCCAAATCATCCCACCCTCTCCCTCTCCCACAGAGTCCAAAAGACTGTTCTATACATCTGTGTCTCTTTTGCTCTCTCACATACAGGGTTATCATTACCATCTTTCTAAATTCCATATATATGTGTCAGTATACTGTATTGGTGTTTTTCTTTCTGGCTTACTTCACTCTGTATAATAGGCTCCAGTTTCATCCACCTCATTAGAACTGATTCAAATGTCTTCTTTTTAATGGCTGTGTAATACTCCATTGTGTGTATGTACCACAGCTTTCTTACCCATTCATCTGCTCTGCCTTGGCTTGCTCTAGGATTTTGCCTTTTTGTTATCAGTCCTCACAGTCCCAGGTCATATTGGATTCAGACTGAGCTTCTTCCACTTTTTTTCCATGTTTTTGCTACACATATATATGTGTGCATGCATGCTCACTCAGTCAAGTCTCTTTGCGACCCCATGGACTGTAGCCCACCAGGCTTCTCAGTCCATGGGATTTTCTAGGCAGGAATACTGGAGTGGTTTGCCATTTCTTCCTCCAGGGGATCTTCCTGACCCAGAGACTGAACCCATGTCTCCTGTATCTCCTGCATTGGCAAGCAGATTCTTTACCACGGAGCCACTGGGCAAGTCTGTTATATGCATATTTATGCATATACATGTATACATATATATTAATGCATGTATGCATTTATTTGTACATTTATGTGTACATATATATACACACAGAGAGAAATATAAGTACATATATATGCATATATATAGACACATATGTATATATGCAAGCACAGAGAAATATATCGCTCTATATCTTTATCTATTTATCATATCTATATAATGTAGAATGTAGTCCATGTACTCTGGTCTTTTTATTCTGATCCCCTTTCTTTCTTATTTTTCCATTTTTGTGAAGGACTTCCCCAGTAGATGCATTTCTGAGTTGTTCACTTCTCTTTTGTAGACTTAAGCCTGCCTTTCTGAAGGCTTGCCTTTCTGAAGGCTCAGTTAGGCACACAGTATCACCTTCCTTTGTACTCACAGACTCCAAGATGATAATTCTACATCTCTCTATTGATGATCAATATTTGTCTTTATTTTCACTTCTCCAGTTGCTTCTTTTTCTTCACCGTAAGTCCTTGAATTTTAGTTTATAATAGCAATTTTCCTTTATGCTTCTGAAAGCCAAACTTGTGAGCGATGAGGAGAAGAATATAGATGAAATTTAAAGAAACTGCTCATGAGTATGAATAAATTACTTAGCAACAAGTCTAGCCCAGATAACTCCCACTAGATAAAAGGTATTATTATTAGTTTCCCATCTAATTTAATTCAATACATGTCTTTTTCAAATGCCTGCTTGATGCTAAACATTTTGTACTGGAGATATGAAAATTAATGTCATGATCTCTTTCCTTGAGAAACTCAAAAACCAGGGCAAGCTACAGGCATCTAAACTAATAATTGAAAACAATGTGATCACTTTAATCAGGAATTGTTGGAAAGAATGGTGAAAGATGATGTGAGAAAAATCAGAGACGTCTTCTGTGTTTGATATCGACTAGACCCTGTTTCTAAACCCTTTACAGATGCAAACTTACAGTGATTGTGTGAAGTAACTGCTGTATCATCCTCCTCACATTACAGGAAAATGAGGTGAGAGAAGAGAAGTTAGGAAGTGCCTGGCTAAGGGTGGCCAAGTGGGATTTGGGTCTAGGAGTTCTGGCACTCAGAGGTTGGGTCCTGGACTGCTCTCCCATTTCTGGCAGGGTTTAAGAGGTGGGGTAGAGCAGGGGGGCGTTCTGGGAAGGAGGGGACAGGCCGTTTTCCTCCAGGAAGCCAGAAAACATATGAGGTCTTCACAAAGGCCCAGTTAGGCATGGTGGGGCACAGCCAGTCATGGGAGGAATGGGGTGATATTTGTTGTCCTAACCTACTGTTTGGGATGTAAGGTTGCCTTGAGTTGAGGGCAGATCCCTGACCCATCCTGAGGAAGGGATGCGCATGTGGGCACTGAACGCTCCGGAATCGAGGAGGGTGGAATTTGCTCCTGTGCATCCCATCCTGAGTGGCCGTCAGCCCCGTGCTGCCATGCGCAGTCTTCTCCAGGGCCCCAGGAACAGGGCTGTGGAAGAGAGAATAGTGTTTGCTCCACGACCCCAGCCTGGGGACCTCAGGGCAGCCTCCTCTGGTCTAGGGCTTGGGCCATCTGGAGATGTGATTACCACCAGTGCAAACGGCTGTTTTCTCCTGGATGTTCTGGTATCTCTCATCTGTTCCTGCTTTAAATCAAACCACGAGTCTAACAACATCGTGAGAGAATGATTTCAGGGATTCGTGTGTGCGTACGTGCTCCTGACAGTGCAGCAAGAGACGATAACAGAGCAGGGGGCGGGATGAAGGAAAGGAGTGTCTACACCTTGCCCGGGACCTGTGTCTGCCAAGAAGCCTGTGTGCCTGTGTTTCCACGTTCCTCTCCTCCCGTAGTCCCCATGGGAGGGGTGCCTCGTGTCCCAAGCAGATGCTTCATAAGTGCGTGATTTCAAACCTGCGACAGTCAGGCTGGGAGAGGCTGTCGTCTGTAACCAGATTCACCCGCCCGTTACGGCTGTAATGGGCTTTCAGCGTCCAGATGGCTGCCCTCTGGGCCAACTTGCTTCTGGCCGAGGATGCAGTAAAGCACGTAGCCACTGGGGGTGTGGGTGTGGTCCTCTGGGAAATCTGAAAAAGGGCAGGATTTAAGGGAGTGTTTATGCCACACTCTGCATGTGTGTGGGATACTTTTTTCCACCGCCCTACTCCCAGGACCCCCACCTCTGACCCCACTGTGCAAAGACCAAAGCTAAAACGAGACATCTAACTTCACAGCCTCTGATCTCTGCTTTCCTATCTGTCACGGCAAAGCCCAGGGGCTTTTCTTGGGGAGAACTTAGAAAACTTCCAGTTAAATTTAGTCAGCAGCAAATGTGCTCTAAGTCTGACCTCAGTGTATCCACAGAAATGTACTTTGTTCCCACCAACGACCTAAAAGATCAGATTTACCTCCTGTTGACCGCGGAGGTCTTGATAATGTCCTGGAACTCACCAGTAACAGGAAGTCAGTGATAGGCAGGTACCCATATAACGGACATAATAAACCAATTTTTGATATTGATTTTCAGGAATATACTTGTGTGTGGACCCAGCAATTTTTAGAGTTGAACATACTTTAGAGATCATCTAGTATTTCTGTCCTGCTTACCTCATTTTCTAGATGAGGACCTGAGAGGCAGAGGTAATAAAGAACTTGCCCAAAGTCACAAAGTTAGTTAGAAGCAGAACTAGAGACCAAATCCAGATTTACCGGCCTGTAGTGCAGAGTTTTTGTTTTTTTTTTTTAACCCAAAGTGCATCTACACTTATATTTTAACCTCCAGCTGCTGCGATAGATTAATTTCTAATAGAGTGAGGGCCTGCTGTAGCAGACACACAGTGGTCACTGGCTGAGAAAAATATGCAGTTAAAACCAGAAATAATTTTGAATGTCTTTCATTCAGCAAGACAGTATTGAATATCTGTTATGTGCAGTACCGTCTACATTGGTCAGCCTGGATCTGCAACTTGGTCTCCTTGTCCTGGTGTGAGCCAAGCCTAGTTTCAAACAGAATCTGAATCATGGCCTGCCTTTGTTTTTGTTTTTAAACTGAAAATGCCTACGTCTTGTTATCATACAGTATTGGATTTGGCCCATTTCTAAGTTCTTCCTGTTTTGGGGTCAGCCAATGCCTATGCTCCCATCATTGTTAGGCTTCCTGTAACTTTGCCAATAAAGGTCTGTCTAGTCAAGGCTATAGTTTTTCCAATGGTCATGTATGGATGTAAGAGTTGGACTGTGAAGAAAGCTGAATGTCAAAGAATTGATGCTTTTGAACTGTGGTGTTGGAGAAGACTCTTGAGAGTCTCTTGGACTGCAAGGAGATCCAACCAGTCCATTCTAAAGGAGATCAGTCCTGGGTGTTCCTTGGAAAGACTCATGCTAAAGCTGAAACTCCAATACTTTGGCCACCTTATGCGAAGAGTTGACTCATTGAAAAAGACTCTGATGCTGGGAGGGATTGGGGGCAGGAGGAGAAGGGGACGCCAGAGGATGAGATGGCTGGATGGCGTCACTGACTCAATGGACATGAGTTTGAGTGAGCTCCAGGAGTTGTGATGGACAGAGAGGCCTGGCGTGCTGCGATTCATGGGGTTGCAAAGAGTCGGACACGACTGAGTGACTGAACTGAACTGAATGTTGCATATAGTCTAGACTCCTGGTCTTATTTCTGATTGGTGCTGCACTGCTTCTTGCACTCTTTGATGCTATTTTACTTGCTCTGGTGTTTCCTTTATGCCTTTCATTTCCAGATCAGGCATTTTGGTCTCCACACTCATCCTAGGACTCTTTGCTGCATGGATGCTTGTACCTGCCACACTCCCAGACCCAGTATCTCTTGGAATCTTTCATCTTGCTGCTACTAAGGCAAAGTATATCTCTTCCTTCTTTTTAAATGAAGTATAGTTAACTTAAAATGCTGTATTAGCTTCAAGTGTGTGTGTGTGTCACTCAGAGCTTCAAGTGTACAGCTAAGTTATTCAGTTATATAGAGCCCTACTCAGATTCTTTTCCATTATACTGTATCCCTTTCTTGAGGATATAAAATGTGGACTGGACTGCCTCGGACAGAGCTTTAAGATATGCCTAGAAATAAACAACCAAGAGTCATTTTCAGTCTGAGCTAGCTGGAAGTTGAAATTAAATGACTGAGAAAGTTTTTAATTCTAAAACAATGAAATAGGAAGAGTTAATGGAAGAAGAATTAAATATTAATAAGAAAGTCTCTGAATCATACTTAAAACTTTTAAACTTTGCTGCAAAATATCACTTTAAAAATGTTAAAATGTCACTTTAATAATATCACATTTAAAATATTTGTTGATATTTACATTGTTCAATAAATATGCTTTATTTTTTAAAAAGGAGCAGCAAATTCATGGCAAAATGTCTTTTGTGTTTGAGCACAGTGTCCTCCATGGACTCAGTAAATGAGAATACGACATTTAACACCTGGCCTCAGCGCAGAGCTTTTACCTGGTGGCAGGTAAAAATTCTACCTACATTTTTGTTATCAACTTTTGAAAGGTGAGTGACTCCTTCAAGGTTTACTCTTCAAAACTGAAGTGGCAACAAATGCCAGGTACAAGAAATGATCAGAGACCTAAATAGGGATTAGTTCTTTGCTCTTAGCGCAGTGGTTCCCAAACTTTGTTGCACATTAGAATCACCTGGGTGTTAGAAATCCCAGTCACACACCCAGTGCCCTTAAGTCAGAATATCCCTGGGGGTGGGAAGCAGGCATCCATATTATTATTACTTTGGCGAGCATCATAATCACCCAGAGGGCTTGTTAAAATACAGGTTGCTGGGTCTCACCCTCAGTGTTTCTAATTCAGTGGATTTAGGGTGAGGTTCAGAAAGTGCATTTCTGATGAGTTCCCAGATGATATTGATGCTGATCTGGGGGCCACACTTTGAGGACCACTGGGCTGGCTCTGTATATTATTTTATAACCTTGATGTTATCAGAAGTTGATGAGTGAACCCTGCCATGAATTGATATTTCTCCTTATACCCTTTCTGTGCTAAATCTTTTTTCAAAAAAATGATTGGTCATACCTCTTAACCTATTTTCTCTCTATAAGGCAGTAACAAATATACAAACCTCCTAAGGAAAACAAAATATTACATCCCACATCTCAGAACTGAGCTTTCCTGTCTCGTGTGTATTTTCCCCCAGAGGCAAGGGATCTGTCAAGCAACAGTATCAGAGGCTGCTGTTTCTAACATTCAGTTTATTGCCCTGTAGATAACAATGATGCATTTGTGCTGAGGAAAATGCCCTGATTTTCTAACTCTAAATGTCTTGCTGTGTTTTCAGGAATCCTGAGCTCTGTTTCTGGAGGGTTTATGGCTGGGCTGTCCCTTGGTGGGAGCTGTTTTCCTCTCTCCTGGTGGTTGTGGTTGGAGGGAGACACCGCTCAGACTCTCATGGAAGTTTATCCACAACAGTTACCTTTGGTGCCTGAACAGCTGGGGGAAGGATTCCAGGCCAACTGGACCTTTGAGTTTCTATTTTGGTATTTCTTATAAAAAGACTGTTGGATTGATGGTATCCTTCTTCTAATCACGGCCTGTTGGAGAAAGAAATAATCCAAAAATTTGTGTTATTTCTCCAACGGGCCAGAGCTAAATTCTACTAGACAGTTGCCTTCCACATGTCCAAAACAGGAGAGTTTCTGAAACCAGTCAGCAGCTTGGGCAAGTTAACTGTCTAATGAACTGAGTATTGATTAAGAATCTGCAGAGTTGAGGGGCTGTCGGGTCTCCAACAGCTTTATGAAGCCCATAATTATGGTGTTTAATCTTCTCAGATCTGATCTTTCAGACCCCAAGGAAACAGTGAGCAGGGAACTAAGTGGCCTAGGGAGATGGCTGAGCTCTCTGGCCCCTGATCCAAGCGGGTTAACCCTGCTTGATTTGTCAGAACCCTGTTGCTCTCATCTAGCTACGAGGAAGGTAAGGGTCTGCAAGGCTCACCAATTTGCAGAGCCTTACTGAGCTCCTGACAAAGCAGGCAAAGGGGGCTTACTGGTGCAGATTTCATGCTGAGATTCATGAAGGCTGTGAGAGTTGGTCCTAGTCCTGCTTCCAAAACCCAAATCAAGAGACTTCCTTGACATCCAGTGATTAAGACTCTTGCAATGCAGGAGGTTCAGGTTCCACCTCCAGTTGGGGAGCTAAGATACCACATGCCTCGTGGCCCCAACACCAAAACATAAAACAGAAACAATATTGTAATAAATCCAACAAAGTCTTTAAAATAAACATGGTCCACATCAAAAATAACCAAAATCATGGACAAACAGTGAGGTCCAGTTGTGCTAAAGAAGGGCTGGTGACCTGACTTGATTCAGTGCAGTCAGAGGAAGTAGCACACATTCATTTCACAAATAATTGTTGACCCCTGACCCCTATGCATCTGCCACACACCCAGCAGTGAAATTACAAAGGTTTTGTGCTTGACCCCAAGAGGCTCACAGCCTCCAATTAGTACCATGTTTATCTCTGTGATGAAAACAAATTTCAGAAAAAAAATTCAAAACTAAAGGAGGAGATCTCTATTTGGAGAAAAAAAAAAAAACACATCATATTATTTACTGTGTTGTAATGACTGGTGCATTCATCTTTTCCTTCCACAAACTGTACCTAAACACTCCAGCACTTTTGCCTGGAAAATCCCATGGACAGAGGAGCCTGGTGGGCTGCAGTCCATGGGGTCGCTAGGAGTCGGACACGACTGAGTGACTTCCCTTTCACTTTTCACTTTCATGCATTGGAGAAGGAAATGGCAACCCACTCCAGTGTTCTTGCCTGGAGAATCCCAGGGACAGGGGAGCCTGGTGGGCTGCCGTCTCTGGGGTCGCACAGAGTCGGACACGACTGAAGTGACTTAGCAGCAGCAGCAGCAATATATTTCAACACTGTATGGAGCCCTGGAGACAAAGAGATGAATAAGATGCAGTTTCTACTCTTGAGGGGATTCACAGTCCCACCCTGTGGACCCCCTCACAGGGTGAAATGTATGATCACAACCTCTCTTGGACTATTAGGATGTTACTTGCTTTATAAATGGAATTTAGAAACTTTTTTTTTTTTTTTTTTTTTGAGTTGGGGCCACGTCTAAAGGGAAAAGCAACTATATAGGTCTGTTATAACCAATGTCTCTTCTGTTTCTCCCAGCTACTAGCAGTGTTTCCACTCCTTCAATTGGTACTTGCTGCCTGAGTCACAAGGCTGGTCTGTAGGAAATAAAGTAGGCATTGCACATGGTCTCTTTACTTCATCAAAAACCCTCCGTACAATTATATAAAAGAAACAATATGTAAACACTGAGATAGTTACATTAAAGACCAAAGCAGCCTGAGGAATTCCTTGTCTCTGGATAATCAGTAATAATATTTACTTCTTGGAGTGAGTGGGAACAAGGGAAATGAGATGGTTTGATTTGAGTGTTAATTCTCTTAGGAGAGCACAAGATTCCTTTGAAACCTCTCCATCTGTCCCATCCTACAGGGAGGGCTGCCTTTACTCACAAACATTTTCAGATGGAGATGTCCTGTATAAGCAAACATGACAAGAGCCTAAACACGTATGAGGGAGCCCTGGGGAATCAGATGAGAGGACATATTTTCTTGAGTCAAGTGTATTTTTTAGAATAGGATGCGGCTGCCTCCTAGATAGTATGGCCAAAGAAATTACCTCCCAAAGTTCACTTGGATGAAATTCATTTTGTGTTTGAAAAACTATTCCCTGGCTCAAAATGTTTCTAAGGCTTTATGTAGCTTATTGATTAATACATCTTACTCTGGTATTCTTAGCCCTCTCTTTCATCAAAGCCTTCCTGAACAATATTTTCTCTCATAGCTTCCAACTGTACAACAAAGCTAGGCCAGCTATGGTTCTCTGATCTGTTTACCATTATTATTGTTCTCATGGAGCCTTGAAACAATGGAATCCCGAAGGGCTAGTTTTTGGAATTTAGTAGTACATAAAACACTGTTTTGTAATCATGATTTCATCTGTGCACAGTATCTGTTATAAGGTGAATGAAGTTGCTCAGTTGTGTCCTACTCTTTGTGACACCATGGACTGTAGCCCACCAGGCTCCTCCGTCCATGGAATTTTCTAGGCAAGAGTACTGGAGTGTGTTGCCATTTCCTTTTCCAGGGGATCTTCCCTACCCAGGTTCGATTCCTGGGTTGCATTGCGGGCAGATGCCTTACCATCTGAGCCTCCAGGGTTATAAGGTAACCACCAGGTTATAAGGTAACCACAGATAAAGTGTAAGGACCTTGGCATGTTGGGATCATGGAATCTGAACATACTCTTGTGATGGAAGAATGGAATTTTCCCTACAGGTGGCCAGTCATTCTGAGAATGGGTTGGAGCTCACTGCAAAATGATCTGCAGACTCAGTGCAAAATGAAAATGTGGACCCTTGCCAGGGCTGGGGAAATCATTATCCCCTTTCCATGGCCCATCGCCCCAGACCTGGTGGACAGGCCAATGCTGAGGGATTGCAAGCTCTGTGCAATAGCCAGAACTGGACCGCCAACCTCCAACCTCCTGCCAGTCACTCCCAGTAACCAAGCCCTCCTGCCCCCCAACCCCCTCTCTCTCCATCGCCACACCATGGCTCTTTGGTGCTAACGGCCCAGGTGTGGATGTATGGCTGCTGCCATGTCCCAGCCCACAGCAGCATCCCACCTATCTTTAATTCACGCTCAGGACCTTTAGGGGCAAAATTCAACTGCAGTAATGAGGCCTCAACCTTGCTTGATTAGTCTGTGCAGAGGATGGTGGTAGTAACAGGGTTGGAGTGAGGAGAGGGTGACTGAGAATCTGCCCTATGGAGGTGGGAAGGTGAGACGACTATCAGGTGGGCCAAAGTCCCAAACCTCCAGCACATCCTCCACTCTCCTGTAACAGTTCACTTAGCATCGGTCCTGTGTGCCTACGCCAATCACATGCCTGTGTAGCCAGCCCTGGCAGGGGTTGGTCCTGGGACAGAAATAGCCAGGCTGGGTGTCCTCCTAGCTCTGGGCTAGAGCCACGTAAGATCTGGACCCTAGGGGACTGGGAAGCTTGTGATGGCTCTCACTGTGTGTTAGGCTGACAAGGAGAGAGACAGGCTGACTCTGTAGAGACCCTCAAGCAGGTCTAACCATGGGCTGTGATAGTTAAGGGAGGCCAGACTGTGCTTGGGATGGTGTGGTACAAATGGAGCAGTGGAGTGGGTGAGGGCTGGGTAGTGCTGATTCAAAGAGGCTGCCAGCAAGGGGTAGCATAGTGTCCCACATTTGGGCAGTTTCACTTGGAGCAATGGCAGTGCAGAGATAGTTTGCTTTAGCATCTAGGACAGCTATTGTTACCTATTCCCACTCTTGACTTAGACAGTAAAGAATCTGCCTGTAATGAAGGAGACCCAGGTTTGAGCCCTGGGTGGGGAAGTTACCCTGGAGAAGGAAATGGCAACCCACTCCAGTATCCTTGCCTGGAGAATTCTAGGGACAGAGGAGCCTTGCAGGCTACAGTCCATGGGGTCACAAAGAGTCGGATGTGACTGAGTGACTGACACCGCTCCAAAGGATTACGCAAATATGTTGGTTTCATGCTTGAGCTGGAAGCGGTGCTAGGAATGATATTGTTAATACAAGCCATGAAACACACAGGGAGATTTGGGAACATATTAGGGAAGGGAGCTCTGGGGAGAGACTGGGCTTCTTGTGAGTCTTGGCATAACTCTTAGGAGTGCTCATTGTATTCCAGACCCTGTTTGGAGAGCACTTTATGCATTCCTTCAGTCCTATGGGATAGGACTACTGTTCTCCACATTTCACCAATGGGCCACCTGAGCTGCAGGAAAGAAACTTTCCCAAAGGCCACATAGCTGTTAAGCAGTGGAGTGAGGATCTGGTTCTGGCATTCTGGCTCCAAAGCCTGCACTCTTTACTGCTCTCCTCTTCAGCCTTCTGACTGCTGGGCACTGGGCTAGATGCTTCACATACACATTAGGGACTGCACTGTGATGTATGGATTTGGGATCCCATCGTTTCTCCCCAAGAAGGTAAAATTGAATCTTTTTTTTTTAAAGCTATTTTATTAGCTAACATAATTGCCAATTTTGATTAATATATTTTTGTTTAGTTGCTAAGTTGTGTCCAACTCTTTGCAATCCCATGGATTGTAGATGGATCTATTGATTATATATTTATAGTTTACAAGGGTTTTCACATACCTGATATCACTTTATCCTTCCAATTATCCGCGAGAGAGGTAAGGCGGGATTACTACAAAACCTTGGCTCTGCCACGTACCCTGTGTGACAGTGGGGAAGGTAGTTGACCTGTCTGAGAATCTGTTTCCTTACGTTTGCCTCCTTGTTGCAGGTCAGTGTGCTATTTTTATTTGCATTTTTGTAATTTAGCAGGAAGAAACAAGTTTAGGAACCTCCACTTTTAGAAGTCCACCTATCAGATCCAGAGTGGGAAAAATTGCTTTGTTCCAAACTGTTGCTGCAATTCCATAATATTTCCAAAGGTTTTCCCTATTGTTCTTGTCTTACCTTTTGGAGGACACCGTAGAGATCACCTTGTCAATTAATTGTCTTAAAGCTTCTGGATTGTAATGGTGAGACCAGGGAGTGGAGAGCACAATATTGAGTTTTTAACGTGGTTTCAGTGTTACATGATATTATTACAGGAAATAATTGAACATACTCTTAAGTATGGGTTTATTGACCAGATCAAATGTATTTCTGCTTTCCCCACATCCAAAATTCAGGCTGTTTTTCTTCTTCATGCTTAATTACAAGTGTTTTTAATTAGATGAATTCCATTAATGGCCAATTAAGTTTCAATTTATAGGTCACATATGAACATTGGCAGCCCCAGCATAACTTGGACTCTGCAAAGTGACCTGGGTCTGGGTTTCCATCTGCTTAAGGTTGCTCTGCCCATTAAAAGAAGTTAATGCTTCCCTAATTGTTTGCTTTGGGAGAAGAACCCTTCCCTCAGCAGCCTGTACTTTCACAGCTGTGATTGGAACGACTGGGCAGGGGAGAAGGGACATGAGGTGTAAGGAGAGGAAGATCTGGGTGCTGCCAAGAGAGGAAGGAGCTCGGAGGAATGAGTACTCAGAAGGATTTAGGGTGGCTGTGGTTGAGAGCTGACAAGGACTCAGTGTCAGGAAAAGGGTGAAGGTTTGGGTTTCTTATACCAGCACCTGGAGGATGCTTAATTTTTCCTAGGTGGTTTTAGCATATACTGCAGGTCAGTCAAGATGCCTGGCTGCTGTTGATACCGCTGTGCTGTCTCATTATTCTTTAATTGCTGTAATAGGAGGAGGAAAATTCGGGATTCTTCACGATTAGCATATACTTGCCATGCGGTGCTCAGTCTCAGTTTGTCTGACTCTTTGCAGCCCCATGGACTACAGGCCACTAGATTCTTCTGCCCATGGAATTCCACAGGCAAGAATACTGGAGTGAGGTGCCATTTCCTTCTCCTGGGAATCTTCCCAACCCTGGCATCAAACCCACATCTCTTGTGTCTCCTGCTTTGGAAGGCAGATTCTTTACCACTAGCGCTAGTAGTAGGGAAGCCTGATACTCTGTGATAAACGGTCATAGGTACTTTGAGTTATTTAATTGTTTCAGTGTTATATAGTGCTCAGTTGCTCAATTGTGTCTGACTCTCTGTGGCCCCGTGGACTGTAGCCCACCAGGCTCCTCTGTCCATGGAATTTCCCAGGCAAGAAGAGTGGAATGGGTTGCCATTTCCTTCTCCAGGGGATATTTCCAACCCAGGGATTGAACTTAACATCTCTTGCGTTAGCAGGTGGATTCTTCACTACCTTCCCACCTGGGAAGCCCCAGTGTGTTACAGTTATATAGTAGGCGGTAGGATCAGAATCTGTAGTTCACAGAAGAGAGAACTAAGGCATAGAGAGGTTAAGTACTTATCAGAAAAGCAGAAAAGGGAGGCTAACATTGCACTACCATCTCCTACCACCTCTGACGTTTTATCTATTTTTTCCTTTCCCCCTAGACTACAGGAGAAGCTTATACAGTCAGCAAAAACAGCACTGGGAGCTGACTGTGGCTCAGATCATGACTCTTTATTGCAAAATTCGCTTAAATTGAAAAAAAAAATAGGGAAAACCACTAGACCATTCAGGTATGGCCTAAATCAAATCCCTTATGATTATACAGCGGAAGTGACAAATAGATTCAAGGGGACTAAATCTGATTGAGTGCCTGAAGAACTATGGATGGAGGTTCATGACATTTAGAGGAGGCAGTGATCAAGACCATCCCCTTCTTGGGGGATGCAAAGAAATGCAAAAAGGCAAAATGGCTATCTGAGGAGGCCTTACAAATAGCTGAGAAAAGAATAGAAGTGAAAGCAAAGGATAAAAGGAAAGATATACCCATTTGAATGCAGAGTTCCAAAGAATAGCAAGGAGAGAGAAGACAGCTTTCCTCAGTGATCAATGCAAAGAAATAGAGTACAACAATAGAATGGGAAAGACTAGAGATCTCTTCAAGAAAATTAGAGATTCCAAGGGAACATTTCATGCAAAGATGGGCACAATAAAGTACAGAAATGGTATGGACCTAACAGAAACAGAAGATATTAAGAAGAGGTGGCAAGAATACACAGAAGAACTGTACAAAAAAGATCTTGATGACACAGATAACCATGATGGTGTTATCACTCACCTAGAGCCAGACATCCTGGAATGTGAAGTCAAGTGGGCCTTAGGAAGCATCACTATGAACAAAGCTAGTGGAGGTGATGGAATTCCAGTCGAGCTCTTTCAAATCCTGAAAGATGATGCTGTGAAAATGCTGCACTCAGTATGCCAGCAAATTTGGAAAACTCAGCAGTGGCCACAGGACTGGAAAAGGTCAGTTTTCATTCCAATCCCAAAGAAAGGCAATGCCAAAGAATGTTCAAACGGCTGCACAATTGCACTCATCTCACATGCTAGCAAAGTAATGCTCAAAATATTCCAAGCCAGGCTTCAACCGTACGTAAACTGTGAACTTTCAGTTGTTCAAGCTGGATTTAGAAAAGGCAGAGGAACCAGAGATCAAATTGCCAACATCCGCTGGATCATGGAAAAGGCAAGAGAGTTCCAGAAAAACATCTATTTCTGCTTTACTGAATAGGCCAAAGCCTTTGACTGTGTGGATCACAACAAACTGGAAAATTCTTTAAGAGCTGGGAATATCACCATTTCATCATGTTATCTTAGCCAAAATTCTTGAACAATGTAGACAGAAAAGAAAAGCTTGCATCTGTCTCTCCTGCTTTTCATTTTTCCCCACGATTAGTGGTTGATTTAACAATAATATCACTATCATCATAAAGGACAAAGCCCAGTTTCCTCTCCTTCCTTCATCCTTTTCTCTCCTTTGCTCCTGTACCTCCTGTAGCTAAGAGATTAATAATTTAGATATCCAGAAACACAGTGTTTAAAATTTATCATAAACTGTAGATACTTGAAGCTAGACTTTTTAAGAACTTGGTTTTGGTGGGAAAAGGAAAATAGAGAAGTGCACCGAGCAGTTACAAGGATAAATGGACATGGAGAACAAAGACTGGGACACCACTGACTTCCTTCTCCTACGTGATAGTTTTTCTGTAGGTCTGACTCTGGTTGTTGGATCAGACTTGCATTATTTTTAACTGAATAGTTGATTATTGGTGGAAACACAAGCATATTTAGCAGATCATTAAATTTAAGTTTATGAATTTTTAAAATAAGACTTCATTAGCTACTATTTATAGAGCATGCTGATTTCTTGTGCTATAAATAGGATATCACTGGAAAAAATCAAATGTTGAGTCTCTTGTTATGACTCTGCAAACACAAAAGCATCACAGCGATCAAATTTGCAAATAACTTTAGGTGTTTCAGGTTACTAAAGGATGTTCCTACCTCTGATAACTCTGCATGATTACTTTTGCTTTTTATGTACTAAGAATGAGGTCATTAAGTCTTCAGAAGCTCAGTGCTTCACTGATATTAGGACCAGAAATTTGCGAACTGAGCATGAACTATGTAATCAGACATCTGCATTCAAATTATGGCTCTGCTATTTACTTTCTAGATGTAAATATGTTAAGTTTCCTAACTTCTCTGAGCTTCAGTTTTTCATCTATAAAGTGGGAATAGTAACATGTCATAGGGTTGGTGTGAAAATGATAAGATAATATCTGATATATACAGTGACTGACATATAGAACACCTTTGATAATGCTGTTTGCATTACCTTCACCTTTCTCTTTTCTTCCCTTTGGCTTATGAATAAAAACTCAGAGATGAGGTGATGCTGCACAACTCTTTTTAGCAGCCCAGAGCAAGAATTCAGTCATTCAGAAAACCATGAGACAGTTTTGGTTTAATGACTCTTACATAGCTAGAAGATGGTAGAGTTGGGATTCTAACCCAGATCCACCTTTATCACAAAACTACCTCGTATTTTCTAATTAAAACATCTGGACTTTAGTTTCTCCAATTGTAAATTGTGAATAAAATTTCTACCAACACAGAACTGAGAGAAGATGGAACAAAACATGTGAAAATGAAATGCAGCAAGACCCTATGGGCCTTGCCTACCATGGCCTCAGCCTGACTTTGGTCTGTGAAAAAAACCTTAACCAAAGTTTAAGTTTAGTCAGAGAAGTGAGATAACACAGAATAAAAGGGAAAACAGGCAAAGGATGCCAAATAATCATTCAGTCATTAAGCGCAGTGAAGGACTTTTAGTTCCTTCTCAAGGGCTATAGATAATATCCTAAGCCATATCCTACGAGCTGACTTATAGATAGTGAAACTTCCGCCATGTGGAAGACGCTAACTACATGATGACCAGACTGTAGCTGGACATAAGCTCCCTTAAGGAGTCGGTAACAACCTGCCCCTTGGAACTGAAGGTTAACTGTATTTAAAACAATTTTCAGACAAGCAAAAGCTGAGAGAATTCTGCACCACCAAACCAGCTCTCCAACAAATACTAAAGGATATTCTCTAGACAGGAAACACAAAAACGGTGTATAAATTCAAACCCAAAACAATAAAGTAAATGGCAACAGGATCATACTTATCAGTAATTACCTTAAACATAAATGGGTTGAATGCCCCAACCAAAAGACAAAGACTGGCTGAATGGATACAAAAATAAGACCCCTACATATGTTGTCTACAAGAGACCCACCTCAAAACAGGGGACACATACAGACTGAAAATGAAGGGCTGGAAAAAGATTTTCTATGCAAATAGAGACCAAAACAAAGCAGGAGTAGCAATACTCATATCAGATAAAATAGACTTTAAAACAAAGGCTGTGAAAAGAGACAAAGAAGGTCACTACATAACGATCAAAGGATCAATCCAAGAAGAAGATATAACAATTATAAATATATATGCACCCAACACGGGAGCACCGCAATATGTAAGACAAATGCTAACAAGCATGAAAGGAGAAATTAACAATAACACAATAATAGTGGGAGACTTTAATACCCCACTCACACCTATGGATAGATCAACTAAACAGAAAATTAACAAGGAAACACAAACTTTAAACGATACAATAGACCAGTTAGACCTAATTGATATCTATAGGACATTTCATCCCCAAACAATGAATTTCACCTTTTTCTCAAGCGCACATGGAACCTTCTCCAGGATAGATCACATCCTGGGCCATAAAGCTAGCCTTGGTAAATTCAAAACAATAGAAATCATTCCAAGCATCTTTTCTGACCACAATGCAGTAAGATTAGATCTCAATTACAGGAGAAAAACTATTAAAAATTCCAACATATGGAGGCTGAACAACACACTGCTGAATAACCAACAAATCACAGAAGAAATCAAAAAAGAAATCAAAATTTGCATAGAAACGAATGAATATGAAAACACAGCAACCCAAAACTTGTGGGACACTGTAAAAGCAGTCCTAAAGGGAAAGTTCATAGCAATGCAGGCATACCTCAAGAAACAAGAAAAAAGTCAAATAAATAACCTAACTGTACACCTAAAGCACCTAGAAAAGGAAGAAATGAAGAACCCCAGGGTTAGTAGAAGGAAAGAAATCTTAAAAATTAGAGCAGAAATAAATGCAAAAGAAAGGAGACCATAGCAAAAATCAACAAAGCCAAAAGCTGGTTCTTTGAAAGGATAAATAAAATTGACAAACCATTAGCCAGACTCATCAAGAAACAAAGGGAGAAAAATCAAATCAATAAAATTAGAAATGAAAATGGAGAGATCACAACAGACAACACAGAAATACAAAGGATCATAAGAGACTACTATCAACAATTATATGCCAATAAAATGGGCAACGTGGAAGAAATGGACACATTCTTAGACAAGTACAACTTTCCAAAACTGAACCAGGAAGAAATAGAAAATCTTAACAGACCCATCACAAGCACGGAAATTGAAACTGTAATAAAAAATCTTCCAGCAAACAAAAGCCCAGGTCCAGACAGCGTCACAGCTGAATTCTACCAAAAATTTAGAGAAGAGCTAACACCTATCCTGCTCAAACTCTTCCAGAAAATTGCAGAGGAAGGTAAACTTCCAAACTCATTCTATGAGGCCACCATCACCCTAATACAAAACCTGACAAAGATCCCACAAAAAAAGAAAACTACAGGCCAATATCACTGATGAACATAGATGCTAAAATCCTTAACAAAATTCTAGCAATCAGAATCCAACAACACATTAAAAAGATCATACACCATGACCAAGTGGGCTTTATCCCAAGGATGCAAGGATTCTTCAATATCCACAAGTCAATCAATGTAATACACCACATTAACAAATTGAAAAATAAAAACCATACGATTATCTCAATAGATGCAGAGAAAGCCTTTGACAAAATTCAACACCGATTTATGATAAAAACTCTCCAGAAAGCAGGAATAGAAGGAACATACCTCAACATAATAAAAGCTATATATGACAAACCCACAGCAAACATTATCCTCAATGGTGAAAAATTGGAAGCATTTCCTCTAAAGTCAGGAACAAGACAAGGGTGCCCACTTTCACCATTACTATTCAACATAGTTTTGGAAGTTTTGGCTACAGCAATCAGAGCAGAAAAAGAAATAAAAGGAATCCAAACTGGAAAAGAAGAAGTAAAACTCTCACTATTTGCAGATGACATGATCCTCTACATAGAAAACCCTAAAGACTCCACCAGAAAATTACTAGAACTAATCAATGACTATAGTAAAGTTGCAGGATATAAAATCAACACACAGAAATCCCTTGCATTCCTATACACTAATAATGAGAAAACAGAAAGAGAAATTAAGGAAACAATTCCATTCACCATTGCAACGGAAAGAATAAAATACTTAGGAATATATCTACCTAAAGAAACTAAAGACCTATATATAGAAAACTATAAAACACTGGTGAAAGAAATCAAAGAGGACACTAATAGATGGAGAAATATACCATGTTCATGGATTGGAAGAATCAATATAGTGAAAATGAGTATACTACCCAAAGCAATTTATAGATTCAACGCAATCCCTATCAAGCTACCAACGGTATTCTTCACAGAGCTAGAACAAATAAGTTCACAATTTGTATGGAAATACAAAAAACCTTGAATAGCCAAAGCAATCTTGAGAAAGAAGAATGGAACTGGAGGAATCAACCTGCCTGACTTCAGGCTCTACTACAAAGCCACAGTCATCAAGACAGTATGGTACTGGCACAAAGACAGAAATATAGATCAATGGAACAAAATAGAAAGCCCAGAGATAAATCCACGCACATATGGACACCTTGTCTTTGACAAAGGAGGCAAGAATATACAATGGATTAAAGACAATCTCTTTAACAAGTGGTGCTGGGAAATCTGGTCAACCACTTGTAAAAGAATGAAACTAGAACACTTTCTAACACCATACACAAAAATAAACTCAAAATGGATTAAAGATCTAAACATAAGACCAGAAACTATAAAACTCCTAGAGGAGAACATAGGCAAAACACTCTCCGACATACATCACAGCAGGATCCTCTATGACCCACCTCCCAGAATATTGGAAATAAAAGCAAAAATAAACAAATGGGACCTAATTAAACTTAAAAGCTTCTGCACATCAAAGGAAACTATAAGCAAGGTGAAAAGACAGCCTTCAGAATGGGAGAAAATAATAGCAAATGAAGCAACTGACAAACAACTAATCTCAAAAATATACAAGCAATTCCTACAGCTCAACTCCAGAAAAATAAATGACCCAATCAAAAAATGGGCCAAAGAACTAAATAGACATTTCTCCAAAGAAGACATACAGATGGCTAACAAACACATGAAAAGATGCTCAACATCACTCATTATCAGAGAAATGCAAATCAAAACCACTATGAGGTACCATTTCACGCCAGTCAGAATGGCTGCGATCCAAAAGTCTACAAATAATAAATGCTGGAGAGGGTGTGGAGAAAAGGGACCCTCTTACACTGTTGGTGGGAATGCAAACTAGTACAGCCACTATGGAGAACGGTGTGGAGATTCCTTAAAAAACTGGAAATAGAACTGCATTATGATCCAGCAATCCCACTGCTGGGCATACACACTGAGGAAACCAGAAGGGAAAGAGACACGTGTACCCCAATGTTCATCACAGCACTGTTTATAATAGCCAGGACATGGAAGCAACGTAGATGTCCATCAGCAGATGAATGGATAAGAAAGCAGTGGTACATATACACAATGGAGTATTACTCAGCCATTAAAAAGAATACATTTGAATCAGTTCTAATGAGGTGGATGAAACTGGAGCCTATTATACAGAGTGAAGTAAGCCAGAAAGAAAAACATCCATACAGTATACTAATGCATATATATGGAATTTAGAAAGATGGTAACAATAAATAACCCTGTGTACGAGACAGCAAAAGAGACACTGATATATAAAACTGTCATATGGACTCTGTTGGAGAGGGAGAGGGTGGGAAGATTTAGGATAATGGCATTGAAATATGTATAATATCATGTATGAAACGAGTTGCCAGTCCAGGTTCGATGCACGATACTGGATGCTTGGGGCTGGTGCACTGGGACGACCCAGAGGGATGGTATGGGGAGGGAGGAGGGAGGAGGGTTCAGGATGGGGAACAAATGTATACCTGTGGCGGATTCATTTCAGTATTTGTCAAAACTAGTACAATATTGTAAAGTTTAAAAATAAAATAAAATTAAAAAAAGAAAAGAAAAAAAAACAAAAAAAAAAACAATCAAGATGACACTGATTAGGCCGCAGATGACCTCTTTCAAGATGACTGTCAGAGCTGACTGCCGTTTCTACATATTGCCCCCTCCCTCAGCCTATAAAAACTTTTGCCCACTGATTGTCAGTCAGTAGGGGGTGAGGGGCAGGAGGGCTGCTGGCCTTTGCATAGGTGTCTTCCCTCTCCCCCGGTTGCTGATATCCAAAATAAGGTAACCTTTCCACCAATCTTGCCTCTTTATTGACTTCTGAGCAGCAAGCAGGAGGACCCCACTTTTCATTACAAATTACTTTGTAATTTACAGTGCACTATGGCAATCATAGTAGTTAATGTTTATTGAGTACATATTGTACACAAAACAGTGTTCAGTTCAGTTCAGTTCAGTCACTCAGTCGTGTCTGACTCTTTGTGACCCCATGAATTGCAGCACGCCAGGTCTCCCTGTCCATCACCAACTCCTGGAGTTTACCTAGACTCATGTCCATCAAGTGGGTGATACCATCCAGCCATCTCATCCTCTGTTGTCCCCTTATCCTCCTGCCCACAATCCCTCCCAGCATCAGAGTCTTTTCAAATGAGTCAACTCTTCACATGAGGTGGCCAAAGTATTGGAGTTTCAGCTTTAGCATGAGTCCTTCCAATGAACACCCAGGCCTGATCTCCTTTAGAATGGACTGGTTGGATCTCCTTGCAGTCCAAGGGACTCTCAAGAGTCTTTTCCAACACCACAGTTCAAAAGCATCAATTCTTTGGCACTCAGCTTTCTTCACAGTCCAACTCTCACATCCATACATGACTACTGGAAAAACCATACCCTTGACTAGACAGACCTTTGGTGTTAGCTCATTTAATTCTGTGAAGTAGGACTATTGTTACACCTGTTTCACAGTTGAGGGAACTGGGGTGCTGAAAGCCGAGCAATGTTCTTTGGTGTCTTAACCTGTAGGTGATGGAGCCAGCCTTTGTCCTTATGAAATGTGATTCTTAGGCAGAGAGCCCGTTACCTTACAGCCAGGATAGGGCATTATTTCATATTCACTCAGCCATGGGCTTGTATTAGTTTGCTAGGATTTCAATAACAAAGCACTCAAGTAGCTTAAACAACAGAAATGGATTGTCTCACAGTGCTGGAAGTTGGATGTCCAGTATCAAAGTGTTATCAGCACTAGTTCCTCCCAGGAGATATGAAGAAGAATCTGTTCTATGCCTCTTCTCAAGTTTTCTGTGGTCTGCTGACAATCTTTGGTTCTTCTTGGTTTGTACCAGCATCTCCCCCATCTCTGCCTTTATCTTCATGTGGCATCGTGTGTGTGCATATTCCCCCATTTTTGGTAGGTACAGAAGGTCCCAGATTTATGATGGTTCAACTTAACATTTTCCAACTTTACAATGGTGTGACAGTGAAATGCATTCAGTAGAAACTGCACGTTGAATTTTGTGCCCTCTAAGATTGGTGTCTTTGTTTCCCCCAGTCCTATGGCAGTCCTACAATCGAATCCCACTGGCCTTCAAGGTCAGATTCCCTGGGGATTCCCAGTCCCTATGTCAGATCACCAGGCTTGGAAGCCTGCTGTGGGGTCCAGAACCTTCACGACAGTGGGAGAACTTCTTTGGTATTATTGTTCTCCAGTTTGTGGGTCACCTACCCAGCAGGTATGGGATTTGATTTTATCGTGATTTTATCCATCTTGCTGTGGCTTCTTCTTTGTCTTGGACACGGGTTATCTTTTTTTGGTATGTTCCGGCATCCTCCTATGGATGGTTGTTCGATAGGTAGTGGTGATTTTGGTAATCTCAAAGGAGGAGATGAGCACACATTCTTCTACTCCACCATCTTGAACCAGAAGTCCCACACTTTGAATTTTGCTCTTTTTCCAGGCTAGTGATATGTGGTATGCTTCTCTCATTATACTGGGCAGTAGCAGTAGCAGCTCCCAGTCAGTCAGTGACCACAATGGACACATGTAAAACTGTTGTGTATCCATTCTGTTTTTCGCTTTTAGTATGGCATTTAATAAATTACATGAGATAGCCCACATTTTTTTATAAAATAGATTTTGTGTTGGATAATTTCACTACACAGGAAGCTAACGGGTGTTCTGAACATGTTTAAGGTAGGCTGGCCTGAGTTATGACATTTGTGTTTCTCAGTCGCTTAGTCATGTCCAAACCTTTTGAGACCCCATGGACTGTAGCCCGTCAGGCTCCCCTGTCCATGGGATTTCCCAAGCAGGAATACTGGAGTGGGTTGCCATTTCCTCCTCCCAGGGATCTTGCCGACAGGGATTGAACCTGCACCTCTTGCGTTTCCTGCATTGGCAGGCAGATTCTTAACCACTTGGTGCCACCTAGGAAGATTTAAGTGTTAGGGGTCTTAAATAAATTCTTCACTTATGATATTCTCAATTTACCATGAGTTTATTTGAATGTATCCCATTTTAAGTAGAGGAAGGCCTGTGCACTAGTAATGTTGGCTTAGGGACAGCTCCCCAACCCCCGCTTCAACTGCAATGTAGCCTCATCTTAACTAACTGCATTTGCAAAGTCTGTATTTCCAAAGAAGTTCACATTCTGATGTGCTGGGGCTAGAACTTTAGTATATGAGCCCATGGGATGTGGAGGAGGAACACACAATTCAATCCCTAGCAGGGCTGGCTTCTCAGCAAAAAATTTCAGGATAACCTTCTGTTCTGGTGGTTGTTCTTTTGCTACCTGCAAAATGAGCAGGTTTTTTGCAGGCGGTGGTGACAGAAGTTCCTCTTTTACTGCGCTTTCAGAAATGCAGCGGTTGCTTAGGTCTCTACTGTTGGATTTTTTTCAATACCAGGAGGCCAGGTTAGTGGGTCTGGTGGCTAAAGTAACACAGTTGATGGGGAGACTGTGTAAACATTTACGCTCTGAGGGATACATGTGATTGACATGTTTTTAATCATTTCTGCTTTATTGCTGTTTGTTCTGGTCAACTCCATCATCTAAATTGTTCACTCTTTACATAATGTCTCATTATGTTAAGTCAGAGAAAGCTCTTTAGATGGGTCTTTCTGTCTTTTGGCAAGGTTCAGGGAAAAGGAACTAGACGGAGTATCTACTGACTGGATTTGGGCAGGACCTGCTCTTCTTTGAACTTCTTGTTCCTCATCCTGTCACTTTCCTAGGGTACCTGTGCGCTCCTTTCATCTTTTTAATCCATTCTGCTCCCTGCTGTTGCCCACATGTCACAATTAATTTCCTGCTTACAGACTTCTCTTTCTCTTCAATCAATCTGGCCAAGCCAGTTTTCATAAATTAAATCTGCCACCTTTCTCTGAACCTCACAGGCAGAGAGTTGAATACACCTTAATTTATGGCAGACTGTCATTACTGGTCTGTGCAAAGTCCTCCATGTGCTTTGTTTATTTCCTTTTAGAATAATTTCTCTTCCTCTTCACTCTCCTCTCCAGTGTGTTTGTTGCATTGAATGTTTGTGTGTTTCCATATATTTGATTTACAGAGAGTATTTTGCTTCAGACTCTTCTCAAAAACACTTTGTAGTGTTTTGTTTTGTTTTGGCTCATTAATCTGAAATGGATTTCTGTTCTCTATTAAATTCAAAAATTCTAGATTTTAGTGACCTTACCTCAGAGGAGAATGAAGTGACTTGTTCAGTGCAGCCTGTGAGCGTACAGTAGGAAGTGGAGCCCAGTTTTCCTGTCATCTTCCATCAAAGCTCTCTCCATGGACCCTTGATAGCCTTACATCTTTGGAATTTTCAGTTCAAAGAATTTCTTGTACTTTGGAGCTTCCTCAAAGTACAAATGCCTGTGTGAGGGGAGGTACTGGAACTGAGCTGTGGGGAAAGGAAGGGGAAGGAGAAGAAATGAGAATCACAGAATATTCCTGGAAAGACTGCACCAACTCCCAGTTCAATTTAATTAAGTTTAACAAATATTTCAGGCCAGGAGTTAGTAATACAGTAAGATGCACTCTTGTCTTCAACCATCTCACTGTTTTGACAAGGGCAAACTTAAAAAGAGCCAAATAGTGTTTGAGAGGCTGTAATGAAGGGAGATCAAAAGGACAGGAATTAGGTCCCCTGTAGGTCAGGGCAGGTGGTCAAGCCCAAGAAGAGCATTTTAGGCACGTGCAAAGCTGTGGAGGAAAGAAGGGGCCTGGCCCGTTTGGCATACACCTAGTGTTTCTTCATGGCTGTTAGTAACAAGAAGATAGTCATGCCTTTCTCTCCAGCCTGAGCTAATCCTAATGTAAGCTCTACACCTAAAGTTTCTAAATTTTCTAGTAGTTACATTATAAGAAATAAGATAAAATAATAAAATTAATTTAATAGTGTTATATTTGTAATAATATTTATAATGAAGTCAATTATTAAAATTTCACACTGAATCTTTGAAATCTGGCGTGTTTACATTTATAGCACATCTTAGTTGGGGCTAACCATATTTTAGGTGCTTCTTAGTCAGACATGTGGTTGGTGGCTACTATTCAGGACAGTACAAGGCAATTTTGTGTGCATTTGTGTGTATATACACACATATGTATATATAAATGTTTATTTTATACTGGAGTATAGTTGATTAACAATTTTATGTTAGTTTCCAGTGTACAGCAGGGTGATTTTGTTATTAATAGACATGTACCTATTCTTTTTCCAATTCTTTTTCCCTTCAGATTAGGTAGCTCAGATGGTAAAGCATCTACCTGCAATGTAGGAGACCTGGCTTCAATTCATGGGGTCAGGAAGATCCTCTGGAGAAAGGAATGGCTACCGACTCCAGTATTCTTGCCTGGAGAATTCCATGGACACAGGAGCCTAGTGGGCTACAGCTCATGGGATCAATAAGAGTCAGACGTGACTGAGTGACCAACATTTTCACTTTAGGTTATGACAGTGTTGAACAGAATTCCCTCAGCACAAAGCAGTATTAGTGACACTGATGAGTGAGCCCCAGGTAGACTAGACAAAGTATTTAGACACTCAAATTTCAAAACCTCCTAGTATCAAGTCATGGAGTAACCCTTGACATATCTCATATGGGAAGAGAGTGCCTTTGTGTAATGTGGCATCTTTTGAAAGTGAGACCTAGTGGAAAAAAATTCATTTTGGACAAAATTCCACTAATTATGTAAAATGGATCAAGTTACTTAATCTCCTGAACAGTTTTCTTCATCTGTGAAAGATGAACTGGAAAAAAGAATCTCTTGCATAGTTGAAATACTCAAAGTAGGCACAAGGTAATAACTCAGATTGAATATTTTATTTTGTGATGTTAGACATTATTGACTTGTTGGAATGTAAGATCTGACAAATGAAGTCCTTAGAAGATATTAGTCATCCAGTAAATCTTAGTATGGCACCTACCAATGTGGCTCAATCCTATTCTAGGCACTTACAATACATTAATGAACAGAACAGGTGAATAAGATACACTATTCACAAATGATTAGCATAAGCCCCTGTGGGAATGCCCTCTAACACTATTACTATCTTCAGGCAAAACTTGCCAGCATTTTCAGTGTGAATCTCTTATCAGAAGAGAAACAGGGCTAGAGGGGCAAGAAGAACAGGAATGTGCCTGGCCAGTGTATGTGTGAGGGGATTCTAAATGAGCCCTGGCATTGCCCAACCCCCAGATTTCTAAAAAGGGGAGCAATGCTGTGTCTGGGGCAAGAAGACTGCAGCCATATGTTACATGTGGTGATTCTCCTTGAAATATTATTATTATTTGAAGGTACACAGTTTTAAAATGGCATCCGGTCCCATCACTTCATGGCAAATAGATGGGGAAACAGTGGAAACAATGGCTGACTTTATTTTTGGGGGCTCCAAAATCACTGCAGATGGTGACTGCAGCCATGAAATTAAAAGATACTTACTCCTTGGAAGGAAAGTTATGACCAACCTAGACAGCATATTAAAAAGCAGAGACATTACTTTGTCAACAAAGGTCTGTCTAGTTAAGGCTATGGTTTTTCCAGTGGTTATGTGTGGATGTGAGATTTGGACTATAAAGAAAGCTGAGTGCCGAAGAATTGATGCTTTTGAACTGTGATGTTAGAGGAGATCCAACCAGTCCATCCTAAAGGAGATCAGTCCTGGGTGTTCATTGGAAGGATTGATGGTTAAGCTGAAACTCCAATACTTTGGCCACCTGATGCGAAGAGCTGACTCATTTGAAAAGACCCTGATGCTGGGAAAGATTGAGGGCAGGAGAAGGGAAGACAGAGGATGAGATAGTTGGATGGCATTACTGACTCAACAGACATGAGTTTGGGTAAACTCTGGGAGTTGATGATGGACAGGGAGGCCTGGTGTGCTGTGGTTCATGGGGTCACACAGAGTTGGATACGACTGAGCGACTAAACTGACTGACTGAGTTTTAAAATACTTTAACATGAAAACCATGAGGCAAAATGAACAATTCACATAAAGAGTTACAATAAAACACCAGGTTCCCCCCAAATTGCTAGTTTTTGGTGAACATTTTGGGCTGCATGTCAGAGATATTATATATTATGATTTACTTTAATAGGGGTGCCTTAGTGGGAAATTCTGGGAAGGGCACATCAGAGTCCTTTTCCAGTTTCTCCAATATATAGGAACTATTTTGGACTCTGACATTGTTGGAGGTTTTCTCTAACTCCTTTGTGAACAGAGCTATGGGGATGCCAGATTTGGGGGGGGAGGAAAGGAGTGTTTTATGACTGGTTTACTTAATTCTGATGGCACAGGTTCAAGTTAAGAGTGTGCAGGTGCTCTGACCTCTATTTGTACTTACAAATCAATATACTCAGGACTTATACTCATTCAGTTCCATGTCAGCTGAATTGCTTGCCTCTCTTTCATGCAAAGTCAAATTACCTAAAAGCTTTTAGGAGAATCAGAAATTGTGACAGTATTCAATAAAAACAAGGTCATCAGAGAAAAGAACAAATTGCCCAGTGCTTGACAATACCCACAAATTTAACTGTTATGAATTGACTCCCTGATCCCAGGAAGCCAGTGACCAGAGGACCTGGGTTGAAGGGCAACTTTTTGGCAGCAAAAGGCTAGTCTCTAATTAACTTTGTGGAGAAATACTCTTTTGTGCTTCTGCTGAGTTTGAAGTCTTGGAGAGTAAATGTTGAATTCAAGAAAAAAATTGTTTTTTAAAAGAATGTTTGCTCAATTTCAGGTTGAGTTAGCCTTGGAGATGGCTAGCATCCCTGCCAACCTGACCATATGAATGACAACAATGACTCACCTTGTATAATGGCTTATGAATGAAGACAAAAGTCTTGCTCATATTTTATTGTATCTGATCCCTACAATAACTCTATGTGGCAGAAATTAATATGTTCCCCAACATTTTTCTCCTTCCCCCATAATTTGAGATTTTTAGATAGCCTTTCAGAATAAAAACACCTCCAATCCTCACATGATTTATAATTTCATTCTATTGTGGTCAAAGAATATACTTTGCATAATTTCAATACTTTAAAATTTATCGAGACTTGTTTTATGGCCTAATTACAGTCTATCCTGAATAATGTACCATGTATCCTTAAGAAGAATGTGTATTCTCCTGTCATTGAATGCAATGCTCTATAAATATCTATTAAGTTTAGTGGCCTTACATTATTATTCAAGTCTTTTATTTCCTTGTTGGTCTTATGTCTACTTTTCTATCACTCATTGAGAGTATTCACGTCTTTGACAATTATTGTTGAATTGTCTGTTTCTCTTTTTTATTCCGTCAGTTTTTGCTTCATGTAATTTGGGCTTTGTTGTCAGGTGTATTATGGTTTTTTCAAATGTTTACTTATTTATTTATGGTTGCGTTAGGTCTTAGCTGTGACACATGAGATCTTCTTTGTGGTGCATGGGCTCTGGGGGACTTGGGCTCAGTAGTTGCTGAGCACGAGCTTAGCTGCTCCAGGGTATGGCATGTGGAATTTAGTTCCCCAACTGGGAATCAAACCTGTATCCCCTGCATTGGAAGGCAGGTTCTTAACCACTCGACCACCAGTAAAGTCCCCATGTACGTTTATAATTGTTATATCTAAATTGACCCTTTTGTCCATATAAAAGGTCCTTTGTCTCTAGTCACAATTTTTGTCTTAAAGTCTATTTTGTTGTTGTTGTTGAGTCACTCACTCATGTCCAACTCTTTGAGTCCCCATGGATTGCAACCTGCCAGGCTTCCCTGTTCTTCACTCTCTTCCAGAGTTTGCTCAAACTCATGTCCATTGGGTTGGTGATGATATTTAACCATCTCATCCTCTGCTGCCTGCTTTTATCAATTCAGACACTCCAGCCCTCCTTTGGTTATTGTTAGCATAAATGGCTCATGTAATTTATTAAATACTTTTCACTGAAAATGAAAAACAGGATGGTTGTATGGGCACAGGATGGTTGTAGGTGTACAGCTTGTTTATTCTGGTAAGCACTAGGCTGACTGGGAGCTGAGGGTCTCTGCCCTGTGCAGCCTCATGAGAGAATATTGTACTGCACATTGAGAACTGAAGAAAAGATCAAAATTCAAAGTATGGTTTCTACTGAATGGATGTTGCTTTTACATCATTGTAAAGTTGAGAAATAGTGAGTCAAACCATTGTAAGGCTGTACACTGTTCTGTCCTCAGCAATGAAAAGTGAATTTTGAAAAATGCCAAATTGTCTCCATTATAGACAGCAGGCATCAGAGAAGCCAGGGCAGATGTGGTTTTAAATTCTTCTCACAACTCTGTGCATTAAGTACTATTATCAACTTTTTTTCAGATAAAGAAACATAAGTTCAGAGAGGTTAAGTAACTTGCTGGTGATCCCAGAACTAGGATATGGTGACTTTAAGATGTGAATCTAGATTCATCTGGCTCTAAAGCCCTTGTCCCTTCTACAAAGTCACAGGTTCTCCCAGAGAAGTTAAGGACAGATATTAGCTAAGTGGCACACGTGGTCTAACAGTTCACTGGAAGACAAAATCTCTTCTAAGTATAAGTGACAAAAATGATTTCAGGAGGATTTTGACAAACAGAGAGAAAAGGTAAGAGAGTTCTGGGAAAATGGAACAAAACAAGCAAAGTTGTGGAATGAGGAATCTGTACAGCATTATCGGAGAGATGTCAAGTGAACCAATTGTTCTGAACTTGAGGATCCCTTACCATGTTCTGTCAAGGTAGCAACTCTTTTTTCTATTTAAGGTGGGTGTATAGCCGCTTTACAATGTTGCATTAGTCTCTGCTGTACAATGAAGTGAATCAGCTCTATGTACACATATACCCACTCCCTCCTGGGGCTGCCTCCAACCATACCCTAATAAAAAATCGAGAGTTCTTGATGTGTGGTCCCCAGAACCTCTGCGGTGTGAGAGCTAACCATTTTGTGCTTCAACAAACTGTCCAGGTGATTCTGATGCACATGTTTAAATAAAGCAGAGAGGCCCTCCCCCCCCAAAAAAAGTGTCAACTTTCTCAACTTACTGTATTAACACAGAGCACAGCTGGGCTTTGGGCCTCAGGGATCCAAGACAGAGAGAAGTGTGGATCAGAATTTGAAGTCTTGCTCCTAAAAATAGCCCCAAAGAGCAGATCAGGAAAGCAAGGAATAGGGTCCCTGCTGACATGATGGCTTCAGGAAGACCTGCAACATATTCCAGAGGAGGCTATACACCAAAGAGCAAAAAAATAATTAATGCTAATGCTAGAGGGACTGGGCAGGTAGCTTTCTGCAAAAATGCACAGAGTGGTCAATATGGAAATGGGGGCCATGCAAGGTGTGAGTGAAAGAGAACAGCTTCTGCATGTCTCTCTTAGACTCCTAGCTATGACCAGTTTTCCTTTTCATATGTGATCTAGGTCTCCCCTTAAAAGGCTACCTCATACGTAATTAAGAGACCAATAGGCAGTGTAGATTTTTGGATCAATCAATAATGAAGAAATCAAGCAATAATACATATTGCAGACATGTAAGATTTTTCAGAACAAAGTGTCTACTTCATAAATAGAAAAGACTTCTGAGGAATTCTTTGTAATAAAAGATTAGGAACCAAATTCTGAACTAATGATCTCTAAGATATTTCCTGTTTTTATGTTATATACATTTTTTTCTCATTTTTCTTATTCCCTTCTTGCCAAGGCATGAAGTCATCTATACCTTGTTCCTTATTAGAAATTCTGGTAAGCATTAAATAACATTTAGTAATTAAAATGAATATTATTATTGTTATACTGCTGTAATAAGTAATATAGTGAAATAGCATTCTGAAATGTGTTTTTCCTCCCAATATTTCTAGTTATTTTATAATTCTTTTTATTAAAGTATAAATGACTTAAAATATTATCTTTGTTTTGTGTACCAAATGGTGATTTGATATTTTTATATGATATGAAATGATCACCATCAGTCTATTATCTGTTACCATACAAAGTTATTAAAATATTATTGATTATATTCTATGTGTTTTACATTAACTCCTCATGACTCATTTTATGACTAGAAGTTTGTACCTTTAAACCTTTTCTATTTCACACATTCTCCTACCCTCTTCCGCCTGGCAACCACCAGATTATTCTCTGTACCTATGAGTCTGTTTTTGTTCTCTTATGTTTGTTTTTTATGTTTTTCTGTTTCATTATGTTTATTCACTCGTTCATTTTTCATATCCTGCATGCAAGTGAAATCATACAATATATTTTTTCTCTAACTTGTTTCACTTGTTCCAATACCCTTTAAGTCCATCTATGCTGTTTAAAACGGCAAAATTTCTTTCATTTTTTATGGCTGATTATTACTCATATATGTAAATATATATGGCTGAAAAAATATATATTCTTCATCCATCTATTATATATATAATACCACATTTTCTTCATTCAGCTATTGATGGACACAGGTTGTTTCCATATCATAGCTGTTGTAAATAATGCTGCAGTGAATGTTGGGCTGCCAATATCTTTTCCAATTAGTGTTTTTGTTTTCTTTGGATGATAATAAGTAGAATTGTTGGGGGATATGGTAGCTCTGTTTTTAAGTTTTTGAGAAAAATCCATGCCCACATGGCTGTGTTACATTCTCACCAACAGAGCATGAGGATTCCCTTGTCTCTACAACCTCACCAACCTTGTTACTTACTGTCTCTTTGATAATAGCCATTCTGACCGGTGTGAGGTGATATCCAGTTATTTTATAATTCTTCCCTCATTTAAATAGCTGGAGCATGAACATTAATAAATACTTACTAAAGGAGAGAAAAGCTTTGAATTTTAGAAGCTTAGGCTGTGAGAAGATATATATCACTGAAAGTGTGAAACAGGTCAGATCTATTTCTCATGCCCCAACTTTTATTAGAGTAGATGAGGCAGTGGGCCTCAATGAAGAACATGAAAGTCATAGAGAGAGCTAGAAATAAGTAGCTACTCTGGTTTCTAAGGGAATTTGGAGAATCCAGCTGCAGAGAGGATTCTTTCTTTCATGAAGACCAGCAAAGAAACAACACTCCAGAGTAGAAAAGAACTATACGAAATGTTTTGTCTGATAGGCCTGAGAGATTCAAAAATCTTCCGTCACTTATCAAGATGTGAGAGCAAAAACTCATCCAGAGAGAAGCATGAATTTGGTACAGGGCTACTGGTAGACACACTGAATTTCCATAGCTTGTGTAACAATGAACAGAGTGGAACACCGGAGTGACCTTGGAGGGTGTCAGTTAAAAAGGATCTTGGAGTGAAAATGAGGAGTGACTCAGCAGTGGCAAGTACAGAACGAAAACAGTTTAGAAACAAAACCAGCAGATGTGTGCCTGCAAAGACAGGTAACAGCCCAGCTCCTCTCCTCTCCCCTTGACCCCACTAATCTGTCCCTAAAGTCAATGCTTAGCTGACAATCTCTCTCTAGAAATCAAACCCTGAGGATGCTGGGGTGGGGGGTTATTGTCACCAAATTGATTAAGTTCCACCCTTGCAGCAGGTGAAGTATGTATAAATTGAGTTAGGATTTTAGGTTGAGTTATAGAAAAACAAAGCTACATTCAGCTGGTGTTAGTGATAAAGAACCTGCCTGCCAATACAGGAGACATAAGATCTGTGGGTTAGATACCTAGGTCAGGAAGATTCCCTGGAGGAGGGCATGGCAACGTACTCCAATATTCTTGCCTGGAGAATCAATCCCATGGACAGAGGAGTCTGGCTAGCTAAAGTCCATAGGGTCGCAAAGAGTCGGATATGACTTAGCACACGTGCACTACCAAGTATGGTCTGTACCTTTAATTAGATTATTAAGAATTGTCCTAAAGCTCCTGTAAGGTTTCTTTTGTCCCCACTTCACAGATGAGAACTTCAGGCCAAGAGGTTAAATGACTTGCTTTTTAAAGACAAATGGAGAGAAGGAAACTGCGTTGATTTGGTTATAAAGTTCCTGTGTTTTTTATAGACCATGCCACTCTTCTTTAAAGAATACGGCTGCCAAAGATGGGTTAGGCAGAAAATGAGAGCAACCAAGAACAGGGTGTCAATTCAAAATAGTTATGGGGCTAGTTGCCAGTTCTCTTTGAAATAACTTTGATTCACTCACAAGAAGGAAGAAAGCTGCTTTAGAATACTCAAAATGTGTCTTTTAGCCAGAGGCAGTTAAATTCTGGTCTCCTTGGGTCAAACCTCCTTTATGTCTCTTCAGTGCACACACAGTGACTCAAACAAATTATGTCTAAAGAAAAGGCTGTTTGCTCCAGGCTGTATATTGATGGGATAAATGCAGGACACAGTGTAGCCAATTTGTAAACAGAATTCTTCACCTTGGCTCACTATAGTAGGCTTCTTTGTGTAATTGCAATGAGCCGGAATGGAGCCCAGGAGGATCAGGTGCAAGGGCCCCTGCTTCAGGTACAACAAAAGACAGTTACAAAATGACTGCCAAAGCCATTAGAATTATTTTGGGTTTGTTTACTTGTGGTGGTTGTTGAAGGCCTAATGGAAGGTGGGGAGGTAGCTGTTAGCTCTTAGTTCATCTTGTTGGACTCCAGGGAACTGGCTGTAAACAGCCTCTGAACAACACTGTTAACAGGCATTTAGGTTGCAATGGGCACACCAGAGTATCTCAATGTGAGGAGTGAAGAAGAGAAATTCTTAATAGTAGCACGTGCTTCAAGTACCATTTTACTAGGTTGATGCTGTTGTGTATGTATGTATACAAACTAGTATAAAGTAAATCTACACAAAAGCTTCACCTCAGTTCATAGTTCAGAAAGATAGTAATGTTTCAACTGAAATCTTCTCAAAATAGTGAGACTGACTTTAGGGTTTATGGTGAGGTCCTTTTGGTTCAAATTACTGCCTTTCATAACCTTTCCACCTGTTTAATTATGTTCTTGCCTTCTCTTCCATCCTAGGACATACAGGATATCCCTCAGGACTGCCAGCAACACCTTCCATGGTGCTGCATTTTCTGGTTTGCCAGATGGAGCTCTTCTTTCACACTAAGTCAATTTCTGTGAAAAGTCTTTGCCACTTGTGATGTGATATTGTTTCTGAATCTATGCAGCATTCTAACAGAAGTTTCCCCAGGTTGGACTATGAGCCATCTTCCTGTGACCCCTGCCGTGACCGCCTTCACAGTGTTGCCCCTTTCTTTTGACATTTCTGAGCATTACCTCAGAGAATCCTGTTGTAGCAGCTCCATTTTATATAAACTTCACCCTCTGGAAATGAGCCTTGGATCTCTTTTCCTGTTCTTTTTGAGAACTGCTTCTAACTTCTGATTTCTTTCTTGTATATGTGTGTGTGTGTGTGCGCATGTGTGGTTCTCATCTATTAATGTGCCCTAAAAATGTTCTAAACAATGTTTTGGCCATGCCTAAAGGTATGTGGGATCTTAGTTCCCCAACCAGGGATCAAACCCGTGTCCACTGCAGGGGAAGCACAGAGTCCCAACCTCTGGATCACCAGGGAATTCCCCACTCTAAACTACTTTTGATTAGACACTGGTTAATGTTATTAATAGTAACAGTAATAAAATTTTACAGTTTATAAAGCACTTTTAATACTACAAATGAATGAATGGGCTTAAAGGGAGTAAATAGCAAATTTCTGGGCTACTATATACAAAGGGGTTGTTAGGCTTAAAATTCTGTTCAGGGGAAATTGACTCTGATAACTCTCAGTTCAAAGGTTGTTTTTATAATCATTCCCAAGAAATAAAAAAAAAAGAAAAGAAACCAGTGAGCCAATCAGCCAACACACAGATGGACTAAAAAAAAAAATTGTAGCAGGCAGTTTTTGAGATTGCATTTTGTGGAAAGACTATTGTAGGGCAAGAGCAAATTAACCAAGATGGCAGAGTCAGTCTCTCTCACCCCATGGTCTCTTGTTCTTGCCCCACATTCTGTAAATAATGATTAGGCAACAGTTGAGCTCATTTATGGAACTGCGCATGTGCGTCACGAGGTCCTTGCTTGGTTGTGGGCTACTGCGTCAGTTCACCTGTATGAGCTTCGCCATAAAGCCCTGGCTGCTGCTGCACTGGGGCTACACTGAAGCAACACCATGATTATGTTTTATGAGGTTTTGCTAAGGCTCCATTATGGCTATATTTTGGTTATCTTGTGGCCTCTGCTAGGGCGGCAGCATCAGCCTGGAGAAAGGGTGTGTTATGGCTGCCGTGCCAGCCAGGAGAGAATAAATTTGTCTCCAATTCCTTCAGGTCCTCGAATCTTCTTCCAGCCTCTTATCTCGCGCCTTGCCTACCCTGGGTTCAGCAAACACTGTGAACAAGACAACTGGCATCACTAACAGAATTAGCAATACAATCATCTTCCAAACTTTTCCAGTTTGCACAGTCTTGTTGCTCAGAATTAAGCATGGCCGTCTCAGATTTATTCACTTCTGGTCACTAGTGCTGTGTTGCTTTTATCCAGGAATATTGTTTATGTTGTTTCTGCCATTTACACAGACATTCATATGAATGATGTTCTGTGCGTTTGGACGATCAGCTCTGCATCTGATTTACCTCACTATGATTTATCATAAGATCTTTGACCTCATTCTAGGCATCAAGCTCATAAAATCCTTGATTTTTCCTTTGATAAAGACAGTAAAGATGACCTTGATTGTGTTAATGTGATGACAGGAAACTAGCCCAAGAATGGAGGTTGATTCATCGGGGAACCAACCAATGATTAGATGTTTGGAACTTTTAGTACTACACCCCTCTTCAACTTCCAGCCCCAAACCTCTTTAGAGAGGGCAGAGGAGGGAAGTTGAATCAATCACCAATGACCAATGATTTAATCAGTCCTCACTATGTAATGACGTCTCCATAAAAGGACTGGGTCTGAGAGCTTCTCGTTTGGTGAACACATGGAAATTCACTGAGACGGCCCCTAGAGAGGGGATAGAAGCTCATGCCCTTTTCTCATACCTTGCTCTATAAGTCTCTTCCATTTAGCTGTTCCTGAGTTATATCCTTTCATAATAAGCTGATAATCTAGTAAGTAAAATGTTTCTCTGGCTTCTGTGAGCTGCTCTAGCAAATTAAACTAATTAAACCTAGAGAGTCTGTCAGAAATGCACATAAAAGCCAGGACTTATGACCAGTGTAGGGGAGGAACACTTCCCCTTCTTTGCTTCTAGGTTTTTTAGCTGGATTAACAATTATATTGTAATAAAATAGATTAACAGGAGAGAAAAAAAATCAATTTCACATATACAGGAATCCTAAAGATATGAGGCTACCAGATAGGCAGGCATTTGAGACCCACATGCCATCCTGTGCTATGGAAAAGGTAGTAGGGGTTTGGGCTTCAAAGGAAAGAAAGACAATTTATAGGAAGCTGATAAGAACAAATATTTGGCAAATAAATGTTTGCCCTGCCATGCAGCTAAGTTTTCCTGTTATAACAAGTTAAATCTTGATAAGCTCTCTTCCTGGTACAGCTCTTCTGTCTAAGGTTTTTTAGGCAGTTACAAGAGCAGTGAAAAGCTCTTCTTTAGTCTGTTGGGCTGTGATTGTCTTCAGCTTGAATAATCCGCATGCCAAAGTGGAACATTCTGGGTGGCCTGACCTGAACCCCATCACTAGAGTCTGAAGTGAGGGGAGCAGTCCAGCAGGACCGAACCCTTAACTTGTAGAATCTTATGGTATCTCTGGGTAGATGATTTTAGAATTGAATTGAAGAGTTGAACTGTAGGACACTCTGCTGGTGTCCAGAGAATTATTTGTTGATTGCTTCAGAAATTCCTCCCCGCCTCCACAACAAACACATGTCTGAAATTGGGTCTCAGAACAAAAAGGACTTATGATTTAATCTAATCTTGTGTAGTCTCATAACAAATGTAATTTGCCAATTATATCTGAGCTTCATGCGCTTTCTAGTGTTGAATCTCCAACCTCTCACTTTTTCTTATGTGGGTGAATCAGTTGTTTTCTCAATGTAATATATACCTAAATATATATATATATATATATATATATATATATATATATATATATATATATAAGCCATGCAGCAAGACATGTGAGATCTTAGTTTCCAACCAGGGATCAAACCAGTGCCTCCTGCCTTTTAAGTGTGCAGTCTTAACTACCGTAATGCCAGTGAAAGTGAAGTCACTCAGTCGTGTCCGACTCTTTGTGACCCTGTGGACTGTAGCCCTCCAGGCTCCTCCATCCATGGGATTCTCCAGGCAAGAATACTGGAGTGGGTTGCCATTTCCTTCTCCAGGGGATCTTCCTGACCCAGGGATTGAACCCAGGTCTCCTGCACTGCAGGCAGATGCTTTAACCTCTGAGCCACCAGGGAAGCCCTAATCCTACATTTTCTGCATGGCTACTGGGCTTTCCTGGTGGCTCAGTGGAAGAGAATCCACCTACCAATGCAGGAGATACAGGCTCAACCTGGGTCAGGAAAATCCCCTGAAGAAGGAAATGGCAGCCCACTCCAGTATACTTGCCTATAAAATGCCATGGACAGAGAAGCCTGGCGGCTACAGTCTACGGGCTTGCAAAAAGTCAGACACAATGACTAAACAACCACCACCACAACAGCACTCCAAGGGTTACCATTGCTGGAATTACTCAGAAGCATTTTCAACTTTTTGAAAAATTTCAAAAGGAACTTTTTCAACTTAGGTTTCTATAAAGATGTGTTTTCATGATTAAATCACCTATTTTACATTCAATATTGGAAGCTTTGATCAGTATCCTATTTTAATAAGCACCTTTCCACATAAACTATGTAGATTTTCAGTATCAAACCTGAACACAGGGATTGGATAATTTTCTACCCATTAAAAAACAAGTTAATCACTTTTAGTCTTTCTCTCTTTCCTCTCAAGCCCCTCCACATCATCGCTAATTTGCCTCTCTCTTCTGGTTCATATGGATGCATATATCTTGCTTTATTCTCATCTGTTTCTTCCTACCAGAGTGTGTGCCCCCTTGAGGCTTGAAGTGTGTCTTTTTCATTTTGTATTCTTGTATGGTTAGCGAACTCCCTTGACAATGTTTGTTAATAACTTTTGCATGTTTTGTTCATTGTTATATCTCCAGAAACTTGGGGAAATGCCTGGTTCAAATATTTATTGAATGGATAGATTGATGGTGTTTGGAACTTTAGTGAGAAATTCTGATGAATGAAAATGTATGTAAAGACTAGACAGTAGAAAACACTCATGCACTCTGTCTGAATTGCAATCCATAAGTTATACTGAATGTGATGAATTATTTAGAAAATGCAACGTGAATAATTCATTGTTAGTTCAGGATGATGAATACTTGATGTCCTATCTGCATATTTTCCATTATGGAAGCCCATTTATCTGAATGTGCCTAAGTCATGGAAGAAAAGGGGTGTGAGAATTTTGTGTAATTACCCTACCCCCACCTGAACCCATACATAAGGAGTTGTTTTCAGGAGGGTGTGGGGAAAGCCAGAGGTTATACATGGCATTTTCAGGATATGTGAAAGTGTCAGCTCCATGAGGACCATCTACATAATTTGTTGAGCCCAGTGCAAAATAAAAATGCAGAGAACCCCTTGATCAAAAATAATCAAGGCTATTAGGATGGCAAAAGCAGAGCATTAAGCCAAGCACAGGGCCTTACTGAGCATGAGCACAGGTTGCTTGCCTGGGAAGCTAGCCTTTGCTCCATGTGGGGTCTGCCAATATACATCCTATGGGTTTAGTGTGAATTTGTCTATGGAGGAAGCAATAACTGTGGCAGAAACTGCTTTTGGTCTTCCTGTAGGTTCTAACACTGAAAGTATTATCTGCTGAGGCAAGGCACTGACTGCAAGAAAAAATCTGGAATTGTTGGCATTATTAGAGCACTGGCAAGGAGGCCCTTGAGGACCTCTAGAATTATACAATACCCAGCAAAGACATGGGTCCATGTAAGCCTTCATCTCAGAGGAGATAGACAGAGACTCTCATCTGAAAGCCCATAAGTGAACTTGCTGAAATCACGTTCTCAGAATTAGATTCCAAATATCTGCTTATGGGTCTATTGTTGTTGTTCAGTCACTCAGTCGTGTCTGATTCTTTGCGACCCCATGGACTGCAGCATGCCAGACTTCCCTGTCCTCCACCATCTCCCAGGAGTAGCTCACACTGATGTTCATGGTCAGTAATGCCATCTAACCATCACATCCTCTGTCATCCCCTTCTCCTCCTGCCTTCAGTCTTTCCCAGAATCAGAGTCTTTTCTAATCAGTTGGCTGTTCACATCAGGTTACCAAAGTTTTGGAGATTCATCAGTCCTTCCAGTGAATGTTGAGGATTGATTTCCTTTAGGATTGACTGGTTGGATCTCCTTGCAGTCCAAGGGACTCTCGAGAGTCTTCTCCAACACCACAGTTCAAAAGCATCAATTCTTCAGTGCTTAGCCTTCTTTATGGTGCAACTCTCACATCCATACATGACCACAGGAAAAACCATAGCCTTGACTAGACGTGCCTTTGTCGGCAAAGTAATGTCTCTGCTTTTTATTACACTGTCTAGGTTTGTCATAGCTTTACTTCCAAGGAGCAAGTGTCTTAAATTCATGGTGCAGTCACCGTCTGCAGTGGTTTTGGAGCTCAAGAAAATAAAGTCTGTCACTGTTTCTATTGTTTCTCCATCTATTTGCCATGATGTGATGGGACTGGATTCCATCATCTTTGTTTTTTGAATGTTGAGTTTTAAGCCAGGTTTTTCACTCTCCTCTTTCACTTTCATCAAGAGGCTCTTTAGTTCCTCTTTGCTTTCTGCTATGAGGATGTTTTCATATGCATATCTGAGGTTACTGATATCTCTCCTGGGTTTGAATGCACTGCAATTTTTACTTTAACATGGATCCTTAGTTTAATAGAAAAAGGCGTCACCTAGAAAATATGAGCTACATATAAGTAACACCTAGAGGTGATGTACATCATGGGAAACCTGACCAGATGGTCTAGGCTGCAGCCCTGGCTTGGCTGTGGGCAACTGACCCTTTGGGTAACTCTTCTCTTGGAAGCTCAGCTTCCTAAAATGAGATAGCTAACCAACTGATTCCCCAAGTTACTATTCGGTGTGTATGTGTGCTCAGTCACTAAGTTGTGTCCGACTCTTTGTGACCCCATGGGCTGTAGCACACCAGGCTCCTCTGTTCATGGGATTCCCAGGCAAGAATACTGGAGTGGATTGCCATTTCCATCTCCAGGGGATCTTCCCGACCCGGGGATTTAACCTGCATCTCCTGAGCCTCCTGCATTGGCAGGCAGTTTCTTTACCACTGAGCCACCTGGAAAGTATCAAGAGTCAAAAGTAAGTCATGGTTCTTCCTGGTGGTGGTGCTTTTATAGTGCAGAAAGCACTTTCACCTATCAGACCTCATTCTGCAACTGCTGATTCCAGGCCTTCTTTTTAAATTTTAATTTTATTTGTTTTTTAAACTTTTTATTTCATATTTCAGTAAGACTGATTAATACTGACAGTTTCAGGTACACAGCAGAGATACCCAGCCGTACATATATATGTATCCATTCTCCCCCAAACGCCCCTCCTATCCAGTCTGCCACATAGCATTGAGCAGAGTTCCCTGTGAACGTACGCCTTCTGCTTCTCATTCTGTCTCCTTCACTTCACCACACTGCCTCCTGGCACACATTTTCTTGTTAATAGACTGGAAATGAGTTTCACATTATCTCAAGCCCATAATTTTTTCTTATTCTGGGGTTTATACTATGGTATACTTTTGTTTCAAGTATCTCAATGTGGCAGAGACATTGAAAAGGTATCTATGCATCTTCAGATTCAGGCAGTGTGCCGACTTCAGGCAGTTCTGTGATGTAAAGTGATCCTTCTTCCTCTAGAAATCAATGTAAATCAGTGTGCTAAGGGAAAATCTCTGAAAACATTTAGCCTTAATTTTGAAAGTCAAAGTGTTCATTGCTCAGTTGTGTCCAACTCTATGCAACCCCATGGCCTCTAGCCTGCCAGGCTCCTCTGTCCATGGAATTCTCCAGGCAAGAATACTGGAGTGGGTAGCCATTCCCTTCTCCATAGGATCTTCCTGACCCAGGGATCGATCCTGGGTCTCCTGCATTACAGGTGGACTCTTTAACATCTGAGTCATTAGGGAAGCCCAGCCTTAATTTTAACTTACATTAAATCCTATACATAACTCCTAAAGCAGGGGAGTTCTTTCATGCTCCTGTCACCAAAGGGGAAGTAAAACAGACTAATTCCACAAAGCAAAAATGTGGGGTGACAGAAATAGGATGGCTAACCTTTAGATCTGACATGACCTATCCAACATAAGCTTGGAAATATCTAAGGCCTGTGACAAAAGAGTAGAGCAAGGCCATGCATACTAAGCTAGGGATGGAGGCAGGAGGGCCAGACTTCACAGGAATCCAGAGAATAAGAGCTGGCGTTTGCTTCAAATCTTCTGAAAAAAATTTATACTCATGCATAGCATCACATTGTGGACTGCTAGTTTCAGCTGTTTTGTTGGTCAAGTGTGAATCAATCAACAAAACTTATCACTATTTTAATTTGATTAGCATCAGAGAAAGAGCATGGTCTTTGGATCAGACACTCTAAGTCTGTGTGTTTATAAAATAAAAACTAAAATAGTAACGATACTTGATTCACAGATTGATTTCAGAGTTTTATTATAAAATATATATACAAAAGTTTCTGGAACTTGCTTACAAAAAAAAGGTAGGATTACATTTCTTGGAACATTTAAAAACTTTCCAAGTCAAGAGAGATTATGCTTCAATTTAAGAAAATGTGTTTTATATGTAGAGAGACTGCTCTGGCACAGTGAAATCTTGGGACTCTAACCAGAATTTGGTATTAGGTTCACAGAAAAACAGTGAGAGAAGGATGCAGAATCAGACTGATTTGATGTCATGGACCAGTGGACCGAGGATGAGGACTTTTACCTTGAGTCCAAGGACTCTTCTTTAATTCTTGAGCAAGAAGATTTAGTTAAATAGTAGGGAATGAGAGTAAGACAAAGAATTGGTGGTCCTAAGAAGGATGTCTCCTGTCAGGACTGAGGAAGAGAATGGATTGCTTGCACTGCTGCTTAATAAGCATTTACTGGCCCTCCCACATGCAGAGCCTTTGAAGTTGCCTTCAAGTTATAGTTGAACAGGAGATGCATGGCACGTCATGGTCACTGGAAAGCAAAGTACCCAAAGAAAAGGTCCATAGTTCAGATGGTTTAGGGCTGAATGCATTAAGGCAGTTTGCCATGAAGGTGACATTGCGATAGTTCTTAAAGTAGGTTCTTCAGATTGTGGTTGCAAGTTTATTAAAAATATGAAAGAGAAAAGAAACAGCACATGGAAGAGTCAGCATTAATTTCTGACATTTTTGCTGCAGTGTGTATACTAGGTCAAAACCTGCATTTCTTATAGTAATTCATGGTCCAAAAATGTTTGAAAGCCATTGCCTTAAAAGATGATAGGATTTGGGGACTTCCCTGGAGGTTCAGTGGTTAAGTCTCCATACTTCTAATGCAGGGGGTGCCTATTCAATTCCTGGTGAGGAAACTAAGATCCCACATGCTGCATGGCCTGGTGAAAAAAAGAGGAGCATCATTTGGACAGTTTCTTTGAGTTTATGTTCTTTGCACTGAGCCATGTCATTTCCAGAGCTACCCTTGTGTTACTAGTCTCTCTTTCTTGCCCTCCCAACTTTGATTTGAACTGCAAAACTCAGTTTAGGCAGTGCCTTTTTCCATAACATTTTCTTGACTCACTCATACTCTCCATCCCTATTATAGTGGGGTTGTGTGCTATGCTTAGTCGCTCAGTCTTGTCTGACTCTTTGCAACCCCATGGAGTGTAGCCTTCCAGGCTCCTCTGTCCATGGGGATTCTCCAGGCATGAATACTGGAGTGGGTTGCCATGCCCTCCGCCAGGGGATCTTCCCAACCCTGGGATCGAACCGAGGTCTCCCACATTGCAGGTGGATTCTTTAACATTTGAGCCACCAGGAAAGCCCAAGAATACTGGAGAGGGTAGCCTATCCCTTCTCCAGGGGATCTTCCTGACCCAGGAATGAAACCAGGGTCCCTTGCATTGCAGGAGGATTCTTTACCAGCTGAGCTGCCAGAGGTACTTCATTGCCATGTTCCCTCTGAACTCTGTGCTTACACATTTCATAGCAAATATTGTCTTATATAGCAATTTTTTTTTTACTTACCGGACCAAATCCACCCTCATAATGGGCTTCTTGGGGTCAGTGTATGCGTGCTAAGTCACTTCAGTCATGTCCGACTCTGTGCAACCCTTTGACAGTAGACTTCCAGGCTCCTCTGTCCATGGGATTCTCCAGGCAAGAATACTGGAGTGGGTTGCCGTGCCCTCTTCAGGGGATCTTCCCAACCCAGGGATTGAACCCACATTTCTCACAATCCCTGCATCGACAGGCAGGTTCTTTAACACTGGCGCCACCTGGGAAGCCATGGGATCAGAGCCTGTGTTGTATTCAAAGCTAGCCTTGTGGGTAGAGGATCTTGCAGTTACATATGGCTCCATAATTAGAAGAGCCCTGTTTTTGTAATGTTCCACAGTCACTGTCATAAAATTTCTACTGATTTTAAAATTAAGAGCCTGAATTTTCTTTTTAGACTGGGCCTACAGGGCCTACACAAATTATGTAACCTACTCTGTTCTCATTTACCTAGCGTACCCAGAGCCTAGGTTGGTCAACAGTATAAGATAAGCACAAAAGAATTGAATGAGGAAATTAAGGCTTAGCATTTATTGAGAGCCTGTCATATTGTCCCAGGCACAGAGCTAAGAGTGGTCACATATATTATGCCGTTTAAATGTCTGCAGAATAAGACAGCACTCTATAACTTGAGTGGAAGGAGTGGTATGTGAGCAAAGATGAGTGTGCAAGGAAAGTGGGCAATATAGGAGGTTTGTTGAAATTACTGGAAAGAGAAGGCGTTAGTGGAAGATCTATCTAGAAAGTAAATTAAGACCAGACTGTGGAATGAGAACTGAGAGATCAAGGAACATTTTTGAGTAATAAGATGTGGACACAAAGGAAGGCATTTCAGTTGCTTTATAGCTATTCAGCTCTAGATGAGTAAGTGGAAAACCTAGGAAACTTTGGAGGACTCCATGAAGTCAGTGCTAGACTGCATTTCATGTGTCTCTACATAATTGTGTGAACATCACATGTCACAAAGCAAACTCATTTAGAAAAGTCAAACATTTTAATTACACTAAGATATTATTTCAAGGAATATTTTGTTTTTAAAAAATCAATAATCAATTTGATTTGCAGCTTTGGAAAGGTGTTTCTTAAACTGTTCATACCCATGATTAGGAAGTGGTGGATGCACAATAAATTAGATTACCTGTGAAATATTCGTGTTCTGTTTTGTAAAGAAAAGGCGAAGATTGCTGGACGCACATTTATATTATAAACAGTGTCAGAGCATTTCCAGTTTAGGAGTAGGTGTCTCTGGTCGAGAAAGATGGGACTGGAGCCTGGTCACTCAACATGAGATTTCACCAAATGGCTCAGCAGAAGAGCAAAGTGTACAGACATACTGGGATGCCTTCTGGGAGGAATAAGTGAAATCAGATCTTTCAAGGTCTCATCCAATCCCAATCCTTCCTTTTACAAGAGACAAAACAGAGGCATGGAAAGACATACACCTGACCTAGGCTCACATAGCCTGTTAGTGGTCAACTCCACCAAAGCTGATCGGGTTGAATTCTGAAGATTGCTGATTGCAGTTTTCTTGGTATAGGATGCTTTTATTTCAGTGACTGATGTTGATCTCCAACATTGCCTTGGAAATAATACAAATGTGAACCTTTAAATTTACCCATTTGTGGTATGTGTGTGTGTGTTTCCTTCTTCTTTTCTCTGCCATAATGGAATCCAAAAGAGAAAATACAGGTTTTAGACAGTCAAATTGTGCCTACCTAGCAATTTATAGCTGTGACTATCTAAACATGCTGTATATCAAATATCTAAATAGAGATCAGATGTTTTTCTTTTCTTGTTGCCCATAGATAAGTAAATAGAAGGAAAAAATAGCAAGAGAAAAAATAGAAGGAGAAAATAAATGACATTTGCTTAAAGTAAACTAGCTTTTATGATGGCTCTATGAGATAAGGAAAGAGCACTTTCAGAAGGTTGCTCTGGTGATAAATCATGCACAGGAGATTAGAGTTTACAAGAGACAGGATTAGTGCAAGGTGCAAGGATTTTTCTCAAGAGCAATAGATTTCATTTCTAACCTTGGTAGGTTGCAGGCAGCTTCCTCAGAAAATTTATTCAACAAATTCCATCCAGCACTTTTTGAGTACTTAGAATGTTCTGAGCCTTGTGCCAGGAATTAGGGCTACAAAAGAGGTACATGTCCTACCTTGAAGTTCACAGCCTAATTCCAATACAGTGTAAATGCTATGATAAACATGACCCTTGAATATTACTAGGATGCAGAAGAAGAGCATGTTCCCAGTATTGGAGATCTGGAAAGGTTTCCTGGAAGAAGGGATAACTGTGCAATGTGTGAGGCCAGCAGGAGGACAGGGAAATATTTGAGGAAGGAAAGTATTCCAGACAGAAGAACAGCATGTGCAAAGCCATGGAGGCATCGAGGTCGCTGCTTAGTCTGCTTCTGTAGCCAGAGAAACTCAGTGGGGTTCCCATCAACTTCTTTCCTGAGATAAAACAAGGTGATTTCCCACCCCTTCCTGATTCTACAAATTTTAAAGGATTCAGTAGTGTATTAGAAGACTTCACTACTGAAAATATAGAGTCACAGAAAAATACAAGACCAGGAGTGAAGTGGTTTATAGACCTGACTTCAGCCCTCTTTGTTTATGTAATCTTGGAAAGTCATTAATCGCTTAAGGCTTAGTTTTCTGATCTGTTTAACAGAGATACTAATGCCTATGTACATCACAGACTCCTTGGGCTACTCAGTGTTAACAAACTACGAAGCGCTGTATAACATATTAAATTATATATATATATATATATATATGCATATGTGTGCATTTGTGCACACACACACACATAATTATATAGTCCATTAAGTAGTAAATCGACTATATTATGATTCTTATGGCCCAAATGTTTTTCTCATGAGTTCAGAACAGATGCAACCCACACAATCAACCAAAAACATAAACCCTGTCTATTTCCCTACTTAAAACCTTTCCCATAATTTCCCTCTGCCTATTGATGTCCAAGGGCTCCCCTGGTGGCTCAATGGTAAAGAATCTGGCTGTAATGTAGGAGACCTGGGTTCAGTCCCTGGGTCAGGAAGATCTTCTGAAGAAGGATATGACAACCCACTCCAGTATTCTTGCCAGGATAGTACCATGGACAGAGGAGCCTGGCGGGCTACAGTCCAGGGAATCCCAAGAGTGAATACATAACTTAGTGACGAAACCACTACCACCACCATTGATGTTCAAGCCTCTGAACGTGCTATGCAAGACTCCAGATTGATTTCCTTGTTCCTTTTTAGCTTAGTCCTCCACAGTTTACTTAGAATTGTAGGAACACCAAAAGGCCAGATCATCTCTTTCTCCTCCCTCCTCTCTTCCTTGTTCTTCTTACCTTTGTGGCCCCAGATAAACTTCTACCTAGGATACATTTCATCTTCTGCCTGCACTAAGGGCCATTTTGAAGTGCACATGCTACCTGCAATCATGTCTGGAGTTCCTATCAATTATCAGTGTGTCTCTGTCTCATGAGTTCCTCCTTATTGGTAAGAGCCTGGATAATGTGGTGTGACTAGTTGGTAAAAATGAGTCAACATGCAAAATGTCTATGCTCCTGCCTTTTCCCCTTACATAAAAATAGCCTTCTGTATTTCACTGGTGGTAAAAATTTTAGATGTGTTACTGAATATGATCTTATAAAAAATGAAATTAATTTTACATTTTGAAGACAAATTTCATTTGTCTGAATGTTGTTGTTCAGTCACTCAGTCCTGCCTGATTCTCTGCAACCCCATGAACTGCAGCACATCAGGCTTTTGTGTCCTTCACTATCTCCTGGAGTTTGCTTAAAGTCATGTCCATTGAGTCCATCTCACCCTCTGTCACCTCTGAGGGCATTCTCCTTGTCCTCAATCCTTCCCAGCATCAGAGTTTTTTCCAGTGTCGGCTTTTTGCATTAGGTGGTCAAAGTATTGGAGCTTCAGCATCAGTCCTTCTAATGAATAGTTGGGGTTGATTTCCTTTAGGATTGACTGGTTTGATCTCCTTGCTGACCAAGGGATTCTCAAGAATCTTCTCCAGCACCACAGTTCAAAAGCATCAATTCTTCAGTGCTCAGCTTTCTCACATCTGTAAATGACTACTAGAAAAATCATAGCTTTGATTATATGGACCTTTGTCGGCAAAGTAATGTCTCTGCCTTTTAATATGCTGTCTAGGTTTGTCATAGCTTTTCTTCCAAGGAGCAGGTGTCTTTTATTTTTGGCTGCAGTCACCATCTGCAGTGATTTTGAAGCCCAAGAAAGTTTGTCACTGTTTCCATTTTTTCTGCATCTATTTGCCATGAAGTGATGGGACTGGATGCCATGATCTTAGTTTTGTGAATGCTGAGTTTTAAGTCAGCTCTTGCACTCTCCCCTTTCACCTTCATTGAGAGTCTCTTCAGTTCCTCTTCACTTTTTGCCATAAGGTGTCATCTGCATATCTGAGGTTATTGACATTTCTCCTGGTGAACTTGATTTCAGCCTGTGCTTCATCCAGCACAGCATTTCACATGATGTACTCTGTGCTGTGCTGTGCTTAGTCACTTAGTCATGTCTGACTCTTTGTAACTCCTGGTAGGCTACAGTCCATGGGGATTCTCCAGGTAAGAATACTGGAGTGGGTTGCCGTGCGCCCCGCCAGGGGATCTTCCCAAACCAGGGATTGAACCCAGGTCTCCTGTGCTGCAGGCAGATTCTTTACTGTCTGAACTACCAGGGAAACCCAAGAATATTGGAATGGATAGCCTATACTTTCTCCAGGGAATCTTCCTGAGCCAGGAATCAAACCGGGTTCTCCTGCATTCCAGGTGATTCTTTACCACCTGAGCTACCAGGGCAGCCCATGATGTACTCTGCATAGAAGTTAAATAAGCAATGTAACAATATACAGGCTTGACATAGTTCTTTCTCAGTTTGGAACCAATCTGTTTTTCCATGTCCAGTTCTAACTGTTGTTTCTTGATCTGCATACAAGTTTCTTAGGAGGCAGGTAAAGTGGTCTGGTATTCTCATCTCTTTAAGAATTTTCCGCAGTTTGCTGTGATCCACACAATCAAAGGCTTTAGTGTGGTCAATAAAGCAGAAGTAGAAGCTTTTCTGGAATTTCCTTGCTTTTTCTATGATCCAGCGGATGTTGGCTATTTGTTCTCTGATTTCTCTGTCTTTCCTAAATCTAGCTTGTACATCTGGATGTTTTCAGCTCATGTACTTTTGAAGCCTAGCTTGAAGGATTTTGAGCATTACCTTGCTAGCATGTGAAATGAGCATAATTGTGTGGTAGTTTGAATATTCCTTGGCATTGCTCTTCTTTGGGATTGGAATGAAAACTGACCTTTTCCAGTCCTGTAGACTAAAATAGTCAAAATACTTGTCTAAATAGTTGATCTTAAATATTTGTCTAAATGAAAAGTGAAAGTTGCTCAGTCATGTCCAACTCTTTGTGAGCCCATGGACTATAGAGTCCATGGAATTCTTTAGGCCAGAATACTGGAGTGGGTAGCCTGTTCCTTTTCCAGGGGATCTTCCCAACCCAGGGATCAAACCCAGGTCTTCTGCATTGCAGGCAGATTCTTTACCAGCTGAGCCACCAGGGAGCCCAACAATACTGTAGTTGGTAGCGTGTTCCTTCTCCAGAGGATCTTCCTGACCCAGGAATTGAACCAGGGTGTCCTGCATTGCAGGCAGATTCTTTACCAACTGAGCTATCAGTGAAGCCCCCATTTGTCTAAATAGTTGATCTTAAATACTTATATTTGAAGGCAGTGCTCAAAAAGTGCTCTGAAAAACCAAGCCATTTAGAATAAACAGTATTTTCCAGACTTCATCCATATACTGTGAAGTTACATTTCTGTTAAAACTCATGTATATATTGGGCCCCTTTGGGTTATTCTCCCAGCCAGGCAAAGGAACAGAGTGTCCATGAGAAGTGAATTTAACTCCCAGCTTTATGGAAGCAGAAATCTTTACAACTTTTCTGCATAGTATGTTTTCCTTTTGCTGCCAAACTTCACTCACCTACTTCCTCTTACCTCTCTCTCAACTTTCATATTTTCACCTGTCCATTAATAAGTGCTCGATGGTGGCTGCTCTGGTTCTACTGGAGCAAGTGAAAGTGTCTGCAAAGGCCCCTAATTGCACCTGTAAACTCTGCAACCCATGCATGACTTTATTTTTATTCTGTGGGGAAAAGGATGCTTGACTTTTGATTGACTTTTGTCCTAAGTCTTTCCGAAGAGGATCAAAGGCAAATCTTCAGGCATACACAGAAGCCACTGGTTCTTAAACTTTGTTGGATTGAGTCATACGTGGGATTTTTTACTAGTACACATTCCCCCCCTTTTCCCAGAGATTCTGATTCTAGGCTGTCATGGAAAGTGTTTGAAATATTGTGGAGGGTAAAACAGAAATAGTTGCACAAGCTGAGAAAAGACCTGCTCTATTTTCCTAAATATCTCAGGATACGAAATTCTTTCCATGATGGAGGTCAGGAGCAAGGACTGGAGAAGTAGCTAATTCATTAGCTTAAAGCTGCGCTGAGCTCTTTTGTTTTGTTGTAAATTTTCAACAACAAGGGATCTCCAAGCTTCCACATATACTTGCCTCAAACTCATGCACATGGTCTGCCAGTGTCACCATCAATAGTATGTGTGCATGTATGCACTCATGCACATGCGTTCCTATCCTTTGTTGTTTAGAAAGCACAACACACCAATACAACACATTGGTATTACTCTTCTTTGTCGGAGCAGTCAGCACCTACATCTCTGTCACAGGGATGGCTGAGGCAACAGTGCTGTGTGCATGACTGGAGTGTAATATTGAATAGCCACCCTTCTTGGTATTCTTAGCTTTCAGTTTTGCAGCATCCCTTACCTCTACCTCATAGGGAAAGAATCTTTCAACAAGCTTTATTCAACCACAGTTGTCTGCCTTCTGCCTCTATCATCAGCTTTAGCCAACCCTCACTACCCTCTGCCTTTCACTAGCTTCTCAGTGACCTGCGTCTCTATAGACAATCCTTGACTTTATTGTTGGTTAGTCACTAAGTTATGTCTGACACTTTTGCGACCACATGGATGGTAGCCCACCAGGCTCCTGTGTCCATGGGATTTCCCAGTCAAGAATACTGGAGTGGGTTGCCATTTCCTTCTCCAAGAGATCTTCCTGACTCAGGAATTGAACTTATGTCTCCTGCATTGGCAGGTAGATTCTTTATCACTGAGCCACCAGGGAAGCCCCGATCTTTGAGTTACAAAGTATCATATGACTCTCCAGCCTACGAGAGTGAATATGATACATTTTCTGAACCCTTTGTGCTGCCTTTTGTGTCATGAAGCTGGGGTGTGGGGACTAACATGAAATATTCATAAACTCTCCATATTGCTACATATGTGAGCCAATTTGGCTATGAATAGTAGACATGAATGGTTAGCAGGGGTTGAGATGAACTATGTTTAAAAAATCTTGCTATCATCTGATAAGGAAAGCAAAAACATAGACCAAATTCTGTCTGAAATGTCCACATACACAGCATTAAATAAATGTATATTTAGCAAAAGGCACACCAGTTCATAACATCTATTCTGTAAGCTCAATCAGGATCCAGCATCTGTTCTTTTGAATGATGTGACTGCACCAGCAACATTCTAGAAGCAAGATTAAAGTCAGCATTAGATAATCAGAATTTTTCAGACTAATGGCTCAACATAGGATTATTTAGGGAGCAAACTTCACTGTCCTTAAGGGCACAGATCTTGTTCAATTCTTATACATCTTTTTTGTACAAGTGAAGGAAATAATATTTATAATATTGTCTATAATATTATAAACATTCCAGAGGTGTTGAGCACCAATTTTCCTCTATAGCAACTTGTTCTAATATCTATTAAGGGCTTCCCTGGTGGCTCAGACAGTAAAGAATCTGCCTGCAATGTGGGAGACCTGGGTTCCCCCCAGGGTTGGGAAGATCCCCTGGAGGAGGGCATGGCAGCCCACTCCAATATTTTTGCCTAGAGAATCCCCATGGACAGAGGAACCTGGCAGGCTACAGTCTGGGTGGTCGCCAACAGTCTGACACCACTGAACGACTAAGAACACACACACACACAAGCAAACTAAAGGGCTTCCTAGGTGGCACTACTGGTAAAGAACACCTCTGCCAGTGAGGGAGATGTAAGAGACCAAGAGACACAGTTTCGATTGATCCTTAGGTAGGGACGATACCCTGGAGAAGGGAATGGCAACCCACTCCAGTATTCTTGCTGGGAAAATCCCATGGATAGGGGAGCTGGCAGGCTACAATACATAGAGTTGCAAAGAGTTGGACACTACTGAAGCGGCTTAGCACACATATGCACACAAGCGAAATAACCATCACTATTTTCACCAATTAAAATCTATTTTTATAATTCATCATGCTGATTAGCAAAACCTCTTATGTTAATAAGACATAATGAGCTGAAGTAGTGGTAGTAGTGTCTTAGGAAGGTCAGCCTTTTAAATTAAATATGCTGCCTAGGTTGGTCATAACTTTTCTTCCAAGGAGTAAGCGTCTTTGAATCTCATGGCTGTAGTCACCATTCACAGTGATTGTGGAGCCCAAGAAAATAAAGTCTGTCATTGCTTCAACTTTTCCACCTTCTATTTTCCGTGAAGTGATGGGGCCAGATGCCATGATCTTAAGTTTTTTCAGTGTTAAGCATTAACCAGCTTTTCCACTCTCCTTTTTCACCTTCATGAAGAGGCTGTTTCAGATCAGATCAGATCAGTCATTCAGTCGTGTCTGACTCTTTGCAACCCCATGAATCGCAACACGCCAGGCCTCCCTGTCCATCACCAACTCCTGGAGTTCACTCAGACTCACGTCCATCGAGTCAGTGATGCCATCCAGCCATCTCATCCTCTGTCGTCCCCTTCTCCTCCTGCCCGCAATCCCTCCCAGCATCAGAGTCGTTTCCAGTGAGTCAACTCTTCGAATGAGGAGTTGGCCAAAGTATTGGAGTTTCAGCTTTAGCATCATTCCTTCCAAAGAAATCCCAGGGCTGATCTCCTTCAGAATGGACTGGTTGGATCTCCTTGCAGGCCAAGGGACTCTCAAGAGTCTTCTCCAAAACCACAGTTCAAAAGCATCAATTCTTTGGCGCTCAGCCTTCTTCACAGTCCAACTCTCACATCCATACGTGACCACAGGAAAAACCACAGCCTTGACTAGCCGGACCTTTGCTGGCAAAGTAATGTCTCTGCTTTTGAATATGCCATCTAGGTTGGTCACAACTTTCCTTCCAAGGAGTAAGCGTCTTTTAATTTCATGGCTGCAGTCACCATTTGTAGTGATTTTGGAGCCCAGAAAAATAAAGTCTGATACTGTTTCCACTGTTCCCCCATCTATTTCCCATGAAGTGGTGGGACTGGATGCCATGATGTTCGTTCTCTGAATGTTGAGCTTTAAGCCAACTTTTTCACTCTCCAGTTCCTCTTTATTTTCTGCCATTAAAGTGGTATTATCTGCATATCTAAAGTTGTAAATATTTCTCCTGGCAATCTTGATTCCAGCTGGAGCATCATTCATCCCCGCATTTTGCATGATGTACTCTTCATGGAAGTTAAATAAGCAGGATGACAATATACAGTCTTATCGTACTCCTTTCCCAACTTTGAACCAGTCCATTGTTTATATCCAGTTCTAACTGTTGCTTCTTGACCTGCCTACAGGTTTCTCAGGAGACAGGTAAGGTGGTGTGGTATTTCTGCTTCTTTAAGAATTTTCTGGGAGAAGGCAATGGCACCCCACTCCAGTACTGTTGCCCGGAAAATCCCATGGATGGAGGAGCCTGGTGGGCTGCAGTCCATGGGGTCACACAGAGTCGGACATGACTGAAGCGACTTAGCAGCAGCAAGAATTTTCTACAGTTTGTTGTGCTCCACGCAGTCAAAGGCTTTAGCATAGTCAATGAAGCAGAAGTAGATGTTGTCTGGAAACAGCTTTGCTTTCTCTATGATCCAATAAAGTGGACAATTTGATTTCTGGTGCCTCTGCCTTTTCTAAATCAGCATATACATCTGGTGGTTCTCAGTTCATGTACGGCTGAAGACTAGCTTGAAGGATTTTGAGCATAATCTTACTAGCATGTGAAATGAGCACAATTATACAGTAGTTTGAACATTCATTGTCATTACCATTCTTTGAGATTGGAATGAAAACTGACCTTTTCCAGTCCTATTTGGCCATTGGTGAATTTTCCAAGTTTACTGGCACATTGACTGCAGCACTTTAAAAGCATCATCCTTTAGGATTTTAAGTGGCTCAGCTGGAATTCCATCACCTTCACTAACTTTGTTAATAGAAATTCTTCCTAAGACCCATTTGACTTCATGCTCCAGGATCTTTGGCTCTAGGTGAGTGACCACACCACTGAGATTATCCAGGTCATTAAGATCTTTTTTGTAAAGTTCTTCTGTGTATCCTTGTCACCTCTTCTTAATCTCTTTTGCTTCTGTCAGGTCCAAACTCTTTCTATATTTTATTGTGCCCATTCTTGCATGAAATGTTCCCTTGATCTCTCTTATTTTCTTGAAGACGTCTCTATTCTTTCTCATTCTATTGTTTTCCTGTATTTCTTTGCACTGTTCATTTAAGAAGGCTTTCTTGTCTCTGCTATTTTCTGTAACTCTGCATTCAGTTGGGTATATCTTTCCCTTTTCCCCTCACCTTTAATTTCTCTTCTTTTCTCAGCTATTTGTAAAGCCTCTTCAGATAACCACTTGGCCTTCTTGCATTTCTTTTTCTCTGGGATGGTTTTGGTCACTGCCTCTTATGGTTTTTCCCATAGTCATGTGTGGATGTGAGAGTTGGACCATAGAGAAAGCTGAGCACTGGAGAATTGATGCTTTTGAATTGTGGTGCCAGAGAAGATTCTTGGGAGTCTCTTGGATTGCAAGGAGATCAAACCATCAATCCTAAAGGAAATAAACTCTGAATGTATATTCAAAGGACTGATGCTGAATCTCCAATAATTTGGCCACCTGACGTGAAGAGCTGACTCACTGGAAAAGACCCTGATACTGGGAAAGATTGAAGGCAAAAAGAGAAAGAGGAGGCAGAGGATGAGATGGTTAGACAGCGTCCCCAACTCAATGAACATGAACTTGAGCGAACTCCAGGAAATAGTGAAAGACAGAGGAGCCTTGCATGCTGCAGTCCATGGGGTCGCAAAGAGTAGGACATGACTTAGCAATTGAACAACAACAACAAAGCTACTTTACTCCAACTTCTAGGAAACTGAAAAAAGACTACTAGTATTGAAATTTATTGCTTACTTTGTTAGATTTTCTCCAGTGGCCTAACCTGGAAACCTGTCTACTCTTTATAACATTTTTTTTTTTCAAATAGAAAAAAGTATATGCTAAATTCCCACAACTTATTTAAATAACTTTTGGGAAAATAGTTAATCAGAGACTGCTTGTACTTTCTGTTTGCTACTTCTCAACCCAATTTTCCATTAGGAGGACATTTCAGGGAAGAGGAAACACTGAAAGGACTCAGCTGTGTATAGATACAGAATTTTAATTGGATATTTGGATGGCAGAGCAGAACTTGATATGACCTAGATTCTTAGGAACAGAGATAACACCTGTTCAGTTCAGTTCAGTTGCTCAGTTGTGTCTGACTTTTGTGACCCCATGAATCGCAGCATGCCAGGCCTCCCTGTCCATCACCAACTCCTGGAATCTACCCAAACTCACATCCATCGAGTCTGTGATGCTGTCCAGCCATCTCATCCTCTGTCGTCCCCTTCTCCTCCTAACCCCAATCCCTCCCAGCATCAGAGTCTTTTCCAATGACTCAACTCTTTGCATGAGGTGGCCAAAGTATTGGAGTTTCAGCTTTAGCATGAGTCCTTCCAATGAACACCCAGCACTGATCTCCTTCAGAATGGACTGGTTGGATCTCCTTGCAGTCCAAGGGACTCTCAAGAGTCTTCTCCAACTCCACAGTTCAAAAGCATCAATTCTTGGGTGCTCAGCTTTCTTCACAGTCCAACTCTCATATCCATACATGACCACTGGAAAAACCATAGCCTTGACTAAACAGACCTTTGTTGACAAAGTAATATCTCTGCTCTTTAATATGCTTTCTAGTATTGGAGGTTTTAAAAGCAAGTGCCCCAGGGTTTCCAGAATTACACTTCTTCAGGGACACCACTCATGGTGTATTCGATAATTGTATCTCCTGGAGTTATGCAGTACAGACAGCCATGGAGATGCTCAAAATGCCATTATACAACTGGGGCATATGTGATGTGGCAAGGAAAGGACATGGAATTTAGAATCAGACAAAATCGGGTTTCCATCATATTTTGCTATTGACTAGTAATTTGCCTTACCCTAGACAAAAAAGTCACTTAACCTTTATGAGTTTTAGTTTTCTTACCTATAAGGTGAAGGTGGTAAAGTCTATCTTATTAGATCAGTTTATTTTGTTGTTGATTTGTACATTTATTCATTCAAAATTGATTTTTGAACATCTACGAAGTCCTAGGCATATGCTAGGTGTTAGGCATACAGTGGTAAGTAAGGTGGGTATGCTTTCTCCTCTCATGGATCTAGATGACAGATAATTACATAAGCAGGTGCCATAGAATGAAGTAATGTCTCTATTAAAGGGAAAATGTATTCAAGTACATGGCAGGAAGACCTTATATAGGTTTGGCGATGGGTTCTAGAAAGACAAACAAGAGATGTAAACAGGTAGAGTTGGCTGGATAAGGAACTGATGCAGGTAGAATACAGCCCTGTTCTTTGTCCCTTCTGTTTAATCACCTGTGTCCTATTGCTTCTCTCTCTCTCACGTTTCTCCCTTCTTCGCATGGAAGAGTGTGTGTGTGTGCCAAGTTGTTTCAGTCACGTCTGACTCTCTGTGACCCTGTGAACCATGGCTCACTAAGCTTCTCTGTCCATGGGCTTCTCCAGGCAAGAATACTGGAGTGGGTTGCATGCCCTCCTCGAGGGGATCTTCCCCACCTAGGGATCAAACTGATGTCTCTTATGTCTCCTGCATTGGCAGGCAGTTTCTTTACCACTAGCACCACCTGGGAATCCCCAGATGGAAGAATGGTAAGCAATAAATCTCCTGGTGTGGTCTCTAAGTAAAATAGAGCCCTTTTGGAGGGCTGGTTATTCTTGAGACGTCTCCAAGGTTAAATGTCTGTCCTTTCCTCCAATGAACCAAAGTTAGTTCCACTTTTAAAAATGATCTTTATATTGGTGACCCATCAATCTATATAGCAGTGATTTTCATCTGAGTGTGATTTTGCCTCCTGGGGGACATTTTGCTACACTTGGTGACATTTTTGATTGTCACATGGCAGCGTGTGTGTGTGTGTGTGTGTATGGCTACTGGTAGTGGGTAGTGACCAGAGATGCTGCTGAACATAATACAAGACACAGAACAGCCCCCAACAACAAAGAGTTATTTAGCTCAAAGTGTCGATAGTTCAGTTCAGTTCAGTCTCTCAGTCGTGTCCGACTCTTTGTGACCCCATGAACTGCAGCACGCCAGGTCCATCACCAGCTCCTGGAGTTTACTCAAACTCATGTCCATCGAGTCGGTGATGCCATCCAGCCATCTCATCCTCTGTCGTCCCCTTCTCCTCCTGCCCACAATCCCTCCCAGCATCAGAGTCTTTTCCAATGAGTCAACTCTTCACATGAGGTGGCCAAAGTATTGGAGTTTCAGCTTTAGCATCAGTCCTTCCAAAGAACACACAGGGCTGATCTCCTTTAGAATGGACTGGTTGGATCTCCTTGCAGTCCAAGGGACTCTCAAGAGTCTTCTCCAACACCACAGTTCAAAAGCATCAATTCTTCAGCGCTCAGCTTTCTTCATAGCCTTGACTAGATGGACCTTTGTTGGCAAAGTAATATCTCTGCTTTTTAATATGCTGTCTAGGTTGGTCATAATTTACCTTCCAACGTGTAAGCATCTTTTAATTTCATGGCTGTAATCACCATCTGCAGTGATTTTGGAGCCCCCCAAAATAAAGTCTGACACTGTTTCCACTGTTTCCCCATCTATTTCCCATGAAGTGATGGGACCAGATGCCATGATCTTCGTTTTCTGAATGTTGAGCTTTAAGCCAACTTTTTCACTCTCCTCTTTCACTTTCATCAAGAGGCTTTTTAGTTCCTCTTCACTTTCTGCCATAAGGGTGGTGTCATCTGCATATCTGAGGTTATTGATATTTCTTCCGGCAATCTTGAGCTTGTGCTTCTTCCAGTCCAGCATTTCTCATGATGTACTCTGCATATAAGTTAAATAAGCAGGATGACAATATACAGCCTTGACGTATTCCTTTTCCTATTTGGAAGCAGTCTGTTGTTCCATGTCCAGTTCTAACTGTTGCTTCCTGACCTGCATATAGGTTTCTCAAGAGGCAGGTCAAGTGGTCTGGTATTCCCATCTCTTTCAGAATTTTCCACAGTTTATTGTGATCCACACAGTCAAAGGCTTTGGCATAGTCAATGAAGCAGAAATAGATGTTTTTCTCGAACTCTTTTGCTTTTTCAATGATCCAGAGGATGTTGGCAATTTGATCTCTGGTTCCTCTGCTTTTTCTAAAACCAGCTTGAACACCTGGAAATTCACGGTTCACATATTGCTGAAGCTTGGCTTGGAGAATTTTGAGCATTACTTTTCTAGCATGTGAGATGAGTGCAATTGTGCAGTAGTTTGAGCATTCTTTGGCTTTGCTTTTATTTGAAATTTGAATGAAAACTCATCTTTTCCAGTGCTGTGGCCACTGCTGAGTTTTCCAAATGTGCTGACATATTGAGTGCAGCACTTTCACAGCATCATCTTTCAGGATTTGAAATAGCTCCACTGGAATTCCATCACCTCCACTAGCTTTGTTCGTAGTGATGCTTTCTAAGGCCCACTTGACTTCACATTCCGGGATGTCGGCTCTAGGTGAGTGATCACACCATCGTGATTATCTTGGTCATGAAGATCTTTTTTGTACAGTTCTTCTGTGTATTCTTGCCACCTCTTCTTAATATCTTCTGCTTCTGTTAGGTCCATACCATTTCTGTCCTTTTCGAGCCCATCTTTGCATGAAATGTTGTGTTGATAGTGCCAATGTTTAAAAACCTGGTTTATAGATTCATTCACTCAAGTGCCAATTCTTCAGTTTCATTTGTGTCTGAGACATTTCTATTTGGATTTTACATCGTGTTGCTTCAGAACCAAACCCCAACCTACTTTTCTTATTTTGATCAGTGATAATAACAGGAACTTACTCTTGAAGACTTACCCAGAAATCTGCTGGGAAGGCCAGTTCTGAGAAATCCAGATGGTGTTGCTTTTATCCATAGACTGTGGAAATACATAATCCTCGTCCCAAGATTTCTGTAAATACCTAGGGCTTTATACTCTCATATTTATTTCTGCTTCCTGCCTTTTTTCCCCCCTAAAGCTTTGTTTGCTTCATTTTGCATTAGTCTAGACTTGACACTCAGTCTCTGAATAGGTTTATCTGCAAAAGGGCACTTATATCAGACATTCTTGGATTTATCACACTTTTGGAGAAATCACGGAGAGGGCATTGCATTGCACAATTCTGTCTTTTTTATTCTTTTATCTCTTTTATCTTTGTTCCCATCCTATCTCTCTTGAGTTAGCCTCCAAGAACTCCAGATTCTTTACTCTTTGTTAAAAAAAGCAACTTTCTCCTTATCTGAAGCTTTGATATCCACTGATGGCTGAAAAGCTGGCACTTGGGGGATGATGAGCATTTTGAGGCTTACCAACTATTACTTTTTCAAGACTGTTTTCAAAATAAGATAGTGGTATCTCTGGGATAATTCCTGGTGTATAAAATTTCCTTGTTTTCAAAATATTTGTTATTTTTATATTAAGTTAAAGCTTTTGGAAGGTTTCATGGGCATAAGATAGAAAAGTTAGTCTATAGATTCAACAATACAAACAGAGATATAAAATCCCAGTGGTTGAAATAAAATTAGTTTTCTCAGTCTTAAACCTCTGAGCTAGTATGTTGGCTCCATTCTGAGAAAAATAGGGGTCCAAGGTTCCTCTTTCAGTTACTCTGACATTCCTGGGGTGTAGCTCTTTTCTCACACTCCATGATGGCCCTCCACCACATCCCATTCCACAGGAGGAAATGGAAGCAGAGGGCAGGATCCTTACTTCTAAGGGCAGGATCTGGAACTTGCTCCATCACTTACACTTCCATTCTATCGGCTAAAACTTAGTTATATGGCCCTTGACTGGGGGCAGGAGGAGAAGGGGACAACAGAGGATGAGATGGCTGGATGGTATCACTGACTCGATGGACGTGAGTCTGAGTGAACTCTGGGAGTTGGTGATGGACAGGGAGGCCTGGCGTGCTGCGATTCATGGGATTGCAAAGAGTCGGACACGACTGAGCTACTGAACTGAACTGAGGGGCCATGAGGGCTGGGGAGTGTACTCTATTAATATATTCTTCTGGGTCATGTGTGTAGCTAAAAATCAAGACCCCCTCTTCACTGGGAGAAGACAAGAATGTCTATCATGTGTCCCCTCAGAGGACACTTGGTTTCAGAAAAAGTACCAGACTGCACACAGTGGAGATATCTGTTATTTACCCCTTTTTCTGTTTCTTCTGTTTTCTTGGTTATTTATAACATGTCTCCCCTGTGTTCATGTTGCAATTCTAATTCAGGACTTCCTTATGACAGAATTGATTTAATGCAGTTATTTTCTATCTGTCTCCTGAATATAATTGCACTGTGTTGCTCCTTGAGTCGAACCCCTGTCCTGAGTCAAACTTTTATGAAGCAACAAAGGCCTTTCCACTTCTCACATCTACCCTCCAGCCTTAACTGTCTTTGCTAACACACGTTTCTTGAACACACTGTCCGGAAGCATCTTCTTCTCCCTCTTTTCCCTGTATTCCAGATAAGTCTCTTCTTTGAACTCTAATAACAAGTACAGATTACACCTCGAGATTTTACACATGATAATTTATATGTATGTGCTTATGTATTGTATGTACAATATATGTATTTGTGTGTGTGTGTGTGTGGTCTTTTGGAGTTATGTTGGGAATAAGCAGAGGTGAACATGGAGATGAAGAGCTAAAATGTGAGAAGCTGGTTAAGAATCACATTAACCTATAGACTCAGGGGCATTATCTGGCACTCCTGGGATGAGGGCATCAGGAATTTACACTAAACAGGAGACTACTTAGAAAAGAGTAATCAGATAAACTGTTCTTTGATCTTAGTGAACACTCTTAGCCCTGAGAAGGTAAATCCTAATGAGATTAGAAGCTCAGAACAAATAGAGGCCTTAACTTACCTAGTGGTACCAACATTGATGAAAGGCTAATTGGTTTGTTCTCTCACTTAGAAGTGTCTAGTAAAATAAATTGTGATGGTTTGGAATTCCAGAAGAAAATAATTATTAACCGGCAAGCTATGGCTCTTTAGTCATCCCAAGAGAGAGATAAAAGTGGAAGAGAAGGAATACAATAGAATGGCAAAAGAGAGAAGAAAAAGACTTCCTTCCTCCCTTCCTTTCTCCCTCCTTCCCTTCCCTTCATTCCTCCTGCCCTCCCTCTCTTTCTTCCTTCCTTTCTTCCTTCTCTCTTTTCATCTCACCTAACATAGATAGGCTATGAATCCTAGTCTTTTTAATACATGGAGGAGTACTCCCATCTGTATGTATATTTTATGATACTGAACTGCCTCCAACCAGGCTCAGTTTTTGCTTCCCATGCTCAAATTATCCAGCCTCAATTTTATATAATCATATGAGGGGAGAGGAGTCTCTGCTTGAATCTAATTTGTAATCATCATTACATTACATTAAGTGTTTAGATAAGCTGTGATGATGAGGTGGGGCTGTGGAAGAGCCCTATTCAACAAGAGACTCAGTAGCCTTCATGAAACAGACGTTAGATAGAACTAATCCTAAGGGAAGAGAGTAGTGTTTCCCACTTCTTGTTCGAGACCCAGTCAGCCAGGGCAGGAGAGAGGCATGACTCTGAGAGGTGGAGGTTGCAAATCACTCCAGCTCACAAAGACCCATGCCTTAGTTTTACGATATAACACAAGTATGGGTGAAAGAGCTGTTTTCCTAAAATCTCTGTGGTGCATTGGGGCCTCACGGTATGAGGAGTACAGGCGCCTGGACCTTCAAAGTAGCACAAAGTGCTGCCCATGAATGTAGCAGGAGCAGAGGTGGTTTAATCAGAGCTGTTTCAGTGTCACTAGCAACCGTAGGTGCGTGGCAAGGTAGTGGGTTCTGGTGACACAACAGTCACATTTGTCATCAGCATGTACAAATACAGAAGGCATAGCCTCCAAATCCAAACATGAGAGTAGGAAAATCATGGAAGACCAAAGTAGCCAAGATAAGAAATGCACAGAGCAAATGTGAGTCATGCCACAGGGCCATGATTTCCACAACCAGGATCTGTGGATCTGCAGCTACCCTTAATCTGTCTGGGTTAGAGACTATGGCCAGATAACACTGGACTTGGGAGAGACTCAAAACCATCCAGCTGAGCCCTCTCTTTTGACAGAGGAAGAAGTTAAGATCCATGAAAAGTTAAGGGATATACTCCAATTCAGAAGGAGAAATGAGACTCTGAATTTAGATCTTCTGATTGTTAGAATGTAAGCCTGTTGTGACAATAACCTCATTTTCAGATTTTATTAAGTTATCATCTTTGCATAAAGGGTTACTAAAGAAATGCTTATTGAAAAAGAAAAAAGGTCTCCATATTTGTTTTGCTATAGATCAGCCCCATGTAGGTGTCACTCAGTCATTGCTCTCCCTTAACCCAGGATTTGAGCTATGCTTTTGGAGTTTGACTTAGGTTGGGTTTTTCCAAGAAGGCATCTCAGTCCAGTTCCTATGATCAATCCTCCCAACATGAACAGGCAGGTGGAGGTCTCGTGAACACAATTAGGCTGAAACAGAAGCTTCTACATTTATCTGAGTTCCAACTGTGGAGGAAAAGGCCTGGGCATTGAAGAAGCATGGCATTGGAAGAGAAAGTCCATATTGTCATAGGATTTTGATAGGAGGAACCTGAGAGCAATTACCCCTGGTCTGGGAGGACAAGGATCCTCAACCTATCTCTTCTGAAAGGAAGCCTATCTCTTCTTGCTTTTTCTTTTGGGACCATTGTCCAGGCTTTTCTATAAGCTTTCTCTTCTAGTATTATTTGATTACTTGGTGGTGGTGGTTGAGTCGCTAAGTTGTGTCTGACTCTTGCGACCCCATGGACTATAGCCCACCAGGCTCCTCTGTCCATGGGATTCTCCAGGAAAGAATACTGGAGTGGGTTGCCATGCCCTTCTCCAGGGGATCTTCCTGACCCAGGAATTGAACCTGGGTCTCCTGCATTGCAGGCAGTACATACTTAGTTCTAAATCTGCAACAAGCCTTTCCAATGGAATACATCCTCTTTATCCATAAGAATTACCATAAAACGTGGGGAGTTCACTTATAAGAATATTAAAATTGTGCTAAAATTATAAAATAAAACCCCATACTTTTAAAAAGATCAGCTGTAAGCACAGAATATATATGTGCATGCATTCTAAATCATGTCAGTCATGTCTGATTCTTTGTGACCCAATGGACTCTAGCTTGTCAGGCTCCTCTGTCCATGGGATTCTCCAGGCAAGAATCCTGGACTGGGTTGCCATGCCCTCCTCCAGGGGATCTTCCCAACCTAGGGATTGAACCTGTGTCTCCTGCAGCTTCTTCATTGCAGGCTGATTCTTTACTGCTGAGCCACCAGGGAAATCCACAGAATATACCTGTAGTGAATAAATCCTAGGGAAAAATTAACGATTGGTAGGCACTATTTTCCCTTGTGACTCAGATAGTAAAGAATCTGGCTGCAATGCAGGAGACGTGGGTCCAATCCCTGGGTCAGGAAGATCCCCTGGAGGAGGAAATGGAAACCCACTCTAGTATTCTTTCCTGGAGAATTCCATGGACAGAGGAGCCTGGCAGGCTACAGTCCCTGGGGTTGCAAAAAGTCAGACACAGCTATGTGACTAACACACACACACATTTTTAATATATTTCTAAATAGTATGCTGTGATTATATGCATTATATTATTTAATTTTCACACCACATGTATGTGATTTGTGATTTTTTTAACAAATGTGGAAATTAAGATTTAGAGAAATGGAATTCATCCAAGGTTATACATAGCAAATAAGTTCTAGAGCTGAAATTCAAACTTCAATATCCATGGAAATCTTGTACTACCCTTAAGTTGAGTCCATTATTGCTGAAGGCTACAAATATGACTGGAATAATGAGGACATATATCCTCACACTGAAGAAGAATTTTGCACTGTCCTGATAGTTATAAAAGTAAATATAACTTTCACCAAGTGCCTATTATGTGCCTATTGGTTATTTTATGTATGTTATCTCATTTAGGTCCTCTAATCTTATGGAATTTAATACTGTGATTCTCATTTTAGTATTAGGAAACTAAAGGCTAAAAAGGAAAATCAAACAGGATGGTCTCACAGTTGCTAGGGACCAAAGCATAGATTCCAACCCAGCCTGTTCCCAAAGGGTGTGACTTTCACAGAGGTAGCAGAAAGGAACTTTGGAATTTCAGGTGCACCAGAGAAAGAGTGAAGCAATAAGTCATAAACAAAAGACAAAACAAAAAATTGATTAGCTGAAACATTGAGTTCAAAAGGTACAAATAAGGAAAGAGGTAGAAGTATTGGGGGAGGAAGTAACTAATGAGTCTTAAGGTCAAAACTCAGGTGCTAGTTTTGATACTTCTGGACTTGGGAATCTATCTTGTGATCTTGAGCATAATTGTGACATGGGAAGATAAAGTGCTAAAAGATCATTTTACTCTCTGTGTAGAAGACAGAAAAAAGGAGAGTGACTAGAAACTGGGTGACTGCCCTGGCAGGGGCAGGATGTGGTGGTTTTCTTTAATCTCTTCTAATTAATGACTAATTAATAGATTAATTAAGAGTCTAATTAATAGACTAATTCTAACTTGACTGTGTGGATGACAATAAACTGTGGAAAATTCTGAAAGAGATGGGAATACTAGACCACCTGATCTGCCTTTTGAGAAATCTATATGCAGGTTAGGAAGCAACAGTTAGAACTGGACATGGAACAACAGACTGGTTCCAAATTGGAAAAGGAGTACGTCAAGGCTGTATATTGTCACCCTGCTTATTTAACTTATATGCAGAGTACATCATGAGAAACGCTGGGCTAGAAGAAACACAAGCTGGAATCAAGATTGCCAGGAGAAATATCAATAACCTCAGATAGGCAGATGACACCACCCTTATGGCAGAAAGTGAAGAGGAACTAAAAAGCCTCTTGATGAAAGTGAAAGAGGAGAGTGAAAAAGTTGGCTTAGAACTGAACTAAAAACTAATTAATGACGACGGTGATGGTTGCTGTTTTTTTCTTTTTCTGGTAACTGGATATATGCCTAGCTGTGATCAAGGTACTTCATCAGTTCAGTTCAGTTCAGTTCAGTTCAGTCGCTCAGTCATGTCCGATTCTGCGACGCCATGAATCGCAGCATGCCAGGCCTCCCTGTCCATCACCAACTCCCGGAGTTCACCCAGACTCATGTCCATTGAGTCAGTGATGCCATCCAGCCATCTCATCCTCTGTTGTCCCCTTCTCCTCCTGCCCCCAATCCCTCTCAGTATCAGAGTCTTTTCCAATGAGTCAACTCTTCGCATGAGGTGGCCAAAGTACTGGAGTTTCAGCTTTAGCATGAGTCCTTCCAAAGAACACCCAGGGCTGATCTCCTTCAGAATGGACTGGTTGGATCTCCTTGCAGTCCAAGGGACTTTCAAGAGTCTTCTCCAACACCACAGTTCAAAAGCATCAATTCTTCAGTGCTCAGCCTTCTTCACAGTCCAACTCTCACATCCATACGTGACCACAGGAAAAACCATAGCCTTGACTAGACGAACCTTTATTGGCAAAGCAATGTCTCTGCTTTTGAATATGCTATCTAGGTTGGTCATAACTTTCCTTCCAAGGAGTAAGTGTCTTTTAATTTCATGGCTGCAGTCATTTTGGAGCCCAGAAAATAAAGTCTGACACTGTTTCCACTGTTTCCCCATCTATTTGCCATGAAGTGATGGGACCGGATGCCATGATTTTCGTTTTCTGAATGTTGAGCTTTAAGCCAACTTTTTCACTCTCCTTATAGATATTCCCAATTACTTTATAAAGTATTATTATCATCATACACATTTTACAAGCAAGGAAATTTAAGTTCAGAAAGAATAGCTCTCTGAAGGACAAATAACAACTGTCATGGCCAGCATTCAGTGGATATGATTCATCAGCCCTTGAGCTTTCACTTTTATCCTACTGCTGCTCACCATTCTCCTTCTCACTCAGGAGCAAAGGCAGAATATTTTATTGGCACAGCATCCTATATAAAACCAGCTAACAGCACTTGGAAAGAAGAACCAGGAGTAACTGCTAACATTTTTCTTGTCTAGGTGTTTGATTGTCCTGTACCTATGAGTACTAGATCAGGTATTAATTTCTCTGCCTGGGCTAAAAACATCTCGGCATGATATATTTCTGGCTTAGCCTGAGGCTTAAATAGATTGTTCTGTATACAATGGAAGGAAACTTTTGTTTTTTTTTTTTTGTACACAGCTACATCTTTGTATTGGGCTTCTCTTGTAAAGCTTCAGAAAAGGTGCTAATTGTACGCAATTTACCTGCAGAGGTTTTCCTTTCATAAATATTCTCTTTTCTCTAAAAGAAATTGACTAGCTCTGAAGAGCCAAATGTCATTGCATTATGGCAGAGACTTTAAAATAGATCAAAGAGTGTATCTCAAACTTTTCCACTCTCCTAACTGCAAAGGAAGTGGTTGGAAACTCCAGGGGGTTTGATGAGAGTAGGCCAAGAGCAAGACATTTCTTTGAAGTTGCGTGTTCCATCTTAAAAAATTGTTCCATGTTCCAACTTAAAAAACCGTGGGAAGTTTCCATTCCCACAAAATGCATCTGTGTTTTAAAATGAAAATATGCTTTCCAGCACACCAGGTTTTTTTATTCCTGTCTACAAAATCTACATGAGATGCCAGACATAACAATTTTTAACTAGATCTCTGTGTGGCCATGGGAACAGAAACTCCCAGTTCCATGCTTTCTGTTGGCACAGGGTGTCGGAAAGGCCTAACCTACGGTAACATCATGCAAGGATAACTGCACAATCCACAGACTTATTTTGCAACCAGATAGACTTTAGGAGCCCTCAGAACACGAGAAGTTTAGAATAGTGTATGGTTAGGTACAGGTGGTTCGAACTTGAAGAGCTATCCAAACTATGATGACAATAGTTGTAGTGCCTTGAGTTAATGATTAATCACTCTAAATCTCGGACTCAGAAAAGTTAAATATATATTATAGTATTTAGAACAATGCCTGGCATATTATAAATGCTCAATTAGCTAGTTTTAATTATCATTAACAGGTTTCAGATCACTAGATTTTTGAATGTAGAACTTAAAAGCATATAGTTAGAAGTACTACAAATTATTGTCTCATAAAAAGAAAATAACATTTAAAAGCAAAAAATATGCAAATATCATTTATTAGTTTTAGAAACCTGAAACAAAACTCTTCTAAATTTGCAGAAATATGGAGAAATGTCAATAACCTCAGATATGCAGATGACACCACCCTTATGGCAGAAAGTGAAGAGGAACTAAAAAGCCTCTTGATGAAAGTGAAAGAGGAGAGTGGAAAAGTTGGCTAAAACTCAACATTCAGAAAACGAAGATCATGGCATCTGGTCCCATCACTTCATGGGAAATAGATGGGGAAACAGTGGAAACAGTGATAGAGCTGTGGTGTTGGAGAAGACTCTTAAGAGTCCCTTGGACTGCAAGGAGATTCAACCAGTCCATTCTGAAGGAGATCAGTCCTGGGTGTTCTTTGGAAGGAATGATGCTAAAGCTGAAACTCCAGTACTTTGGCCACCTCATGTGAAGAGTTGACTCATTGAAAAAGACTCTGATGCTGGGAGGGATTGGGGGCAGGAGGAGAAGGGGACGCCAGAGGATGAGATGGTTGGATGGCATCACCAACTCGATGGATGTGAGTTTGAGTGAACTCCGGGAGTTGGTGATGACAGGGAGGCCTGGTGTGCTGCGGTTCATGGGATCGCAAAGAGTCGGACTCGACTGAGCGACTGAACTGAACTGAGCTGAATATGGTTCTTGCCCTTTAGTGTATTAAAAGAAACATTACGAAAAATTATTTGGTGATCCAGTGATTAGGACTTCCCGCTTCCACTGCAGGGAGCCTGGGTTTGATCCCTGGTCCAGGAACTAAGATCACCCAAGCTGTACAGCCAAAAGGAAAAACAAAACAAGCAAACAAAAAAACAATTATAATGCAGAAAAATCACTACAAATACAGAAAATTTATTTAAAAAACCCAATTAACTAAATAAATTTCTCATATAAGCATATAAGCATACTTAAGAATAGAAAATAGTAGAGATAAAATTGAAAACTGAACAATCAAGGAATGCCATTCAAAAACATATTAATGATAAGAATTTAATAAGGTGAAACACAGTGAAGTCCTTTAACTTGGTATCTTGTTCTAGAGCTGGTGTGAGGACTTCAATTTTTCAATTCAGAAAAATTCATTGAACAAGGTGTTGTATTACCTTTTGGAACAGAATGTGTCATCCTCAATTCTCAAAGAGCTGACAGTGAAAGGAAAGGCTATGACAGTATTTCTCCTTTCTCCATGTTGGGAATACAGTAGTCTGATCTAATATTTCTTTCGTTAGGTTTTTTACTCTTGTAAGTATACAACTATGATGTTGAGAAGAAACATACATTCAGTCTGAATGTTTGTGTTCCTCTGAATTCATATACTGAAATCCTAATGCCCACTGAGATGATATAGGAGATGGGGCCTTTGAGAAGTGATTAATATCTTTATAAAAGAGGCTCCAGAGAGATATCTTCCCACTTTCCACCCTGTGAGGATACAGCCTTTAAATGTGACCAAGACTTGATCTTGGACTTCTCAGCTTCCAGAGTTGTACAAAATGAATTTTTGTTGCTTATAAGCTATTCAATTTGTGGTATTTTTTAACTGCCTGAACAGACTAAGAAACCTGAAAGTTTTATTTTTGCAGAGCCTCAGAAGCAGAGAAATTAAGGAGGGAATTCAGAACCAAAGAATAATGTGTTGACTAGAGGGACTCAGGCATGCTACAGACATGTATTTCTTGATTGGATTAAAAAAAGTTGTTAAGAAAAAGAAATATTAGCAGTCCCTAAACTCTCTAACAATGATATGGCTAAAAAATCTGCAAAAATTGTTTGGTGAGTTTAAAAAATATGTTTCTGGAAAGAAACAAAGATTCTGTGTCTGCAGCACTATATGTGGGGATAATAGAATTAGATTTGTATTTTTAATTGCATTTTTGTATTAAAACATATGACATTGTCAGTATTTAGCCAATTTGACCTAGTAAATGTCAGTTTAATATGTTCAACTTAATATTCTCATGAAGATATGAATCATGAATTTTTTTGTATTAAGAAAAACACTAGAAGTAATATATGCTGGTCAAATTAGGACTTACTAAGTACAAGTGTTAAAGGAAAACAGATTGCTTATACAGGCTGTGGTGGACTAGAAAAGCTTATTGAGGGAAAAAATAATATTAGATAAATAGAAAGGGAATAAACAATTTGAAATGGAGCAGGACCCTATGGTTCTTACCTACCAAGTCCTCCCCCTACCTTTTGCCTGTGGAAAAAGTTTAGCCAAAGAATAAGTTTAATCAGAGAAGTGAAAATATGCAGAAACAATGAAAAATAAAGGAGATCAAATGATAACAATAATGTAGTCATTAAGCATAGTCAAGGATCATTGGTTCCTTCTCAAGGGCTATAGATAATATTCTGAGCCATATCCTCTGAGCTGTTTTGCAGATACTGAACACCCACTAGCTGGAAGAATTTAACTACATGATGACCAGACCATAGCCATGATATAAGCTGCCATAATTCACAGAATTGGCTGCAAGGAAATGGGAACAAACCGACCCAGGAACTGAAGATTAGTAAGGAAACACAAACCTTAAATAATACATCAGACCAAACGGACTTAATTGATACCTATAGGACATTTCATCCAAAAGCAGCAGAATACACCTTTTTTTCTTAATTGCACCTGTAACATTCCCCAGTGTAGATCACATCATGGGTCACAAATCAAGCCTTGGTAAATTTAAGAAAATGGAAATTGTATCAAGCATATTTTTCTGACCACAATGCTATGAGATTAGATATCAATTATAGGAAAAACTATAAAAAGTGCAAACACATGGAGCCTAAATAATACACTTCTTAATAACCAAGAGGTCACTGAAGAAATCAATGAGGAAATTTAAAAATACCTAGAAACAAATGACAATGAAAACACAACAACCCAAAATATGGGATGCAGCAAAAGCAGTGCTAAGAGGGAAGTTGATAACAATACAAACCTACATCAAGAAATGAGAAAAACATCAAATAAACAACTTAACCCTACACCTAAAGCAGCTAGAAAAAGAGCAAATAACCCCCACAGTTAGTAGAAGGAAATAAATTATAAATTTCAGAGCAGAAATAAATGAAAAAGAAATAAAGAAAACAATAGCAAAGATAAATAAAATTAAAAGCTGGTTCTTAACAAAATTGACAAACTAAACCATTAGCCAGACTCATCACAGAAAAAACAATACTCAAATCAATAAAATGAGAAATGAAAAAGGAGAAGTTACAATAGACAATGCAGAAATACGATTCTAAGAGACTACTAGAAGCAACAGGGTGCCAATGAAAAGGACAATCTGGAAGAAATGGACAAATTCTTCAAAAAGTATAGCCTCCTAAGACTGAACATGTAGAAAGAGAAACTATGGACAGGCTAATAAAAGCACTGAAATTGAAACTGTGACCAAAAACCTTTCAACAAGCAGAAGTCCAGGTCCAGATGGCTTCATAAATTCTATCAAACTTTAGAGAAGAGGTAACATTCATCCTGCTCAAACTCTTCCAAAAGACTGCACGGGGAGGACTACTCCCAAATTCATCCTACAAGGCCACCACCACGTTGATACCAAAACTAGGCAAAGATATCACAAAGGAAGAAAATCAAAGGCCAATATCACTGATGAACATGGGTGAAAAATCCTCAACAAAATTCTAGCAAACAGAATTCAACAACACATTAAAAGGATCATATACCATAATCAAGTGGAGTTTATCCCAGGGATGCTAGGATTCTTCAATATAAGCAAATCAATCAATGTGATACACCATATTAACAAATTGAAAAATAAAAAAAACATATGATTATCTCAATAGATGCAGAGAAAGCTTTTGACAAAATTCAACACCCATTTATGATAAAAACTCATAGAAGGAACCTACCTCAAGATAATAAAGGCAATGTATGACAAACCCACAGCAAGCATTATTATCAACAGTGAAAAACTGAAAACCTTTCCTTTAAAATCAGGAACAAGGCAAGGGTGCCCATTCTTACCACTATTACTTAACATAGTTTTGGAAGTCCTAGCCACAGAAATCAAAGAAGAATAAGAAATAAAATGAATCCACATTGGAAAAGAAGAAGTAAAACTCTTACTATTTGCAGATGACATGATGCTATGCATACATCAGGCCACCAGAAAACTACTAGAGCTAATTGATGAATACAGTAAAGTCTCAGGATATAAAATTAATGCACAGAAATCCCTTGAATTCCTATGCACTAACAATGAAAAATCAGAAAGAGAAATGAAGGAAACAATCCCATTTACCACTGTAACAAAGAGAAAATAAAATACTTAGGAAAAAATCTACTGAAAAAGACAGAAAACTAATAAGAAACTAGTAAAAGAAATCAAAGATGACACAAAGAGATGGAAAGATATATGATGTTCTTGAATTGGAAGAATATTGTGAAAAAGACTATACTACTCAAAGCAATCTGCAAATTCAATCAAATTCCTGTCAAATTACCAATGACACTTTTCATAAACCTATAACAAAGAATATATAATTTGTATGAAACCACAAAGGACCGTCAATAACAAAAGCAATCTTGTGAAAGGAAAACAGAGCTGGAGGAATCAAGCTTCTTGACTTTAGATTATACTACAAAGGCACAGTCATCACGACAGCATGATACTGACACAAAAACAGAAATATAGACCAGAGGAACAGAATAGAAGGCCCAAAGATAAACTCTTGCACCTTATCTTTGACAAAGGAGGAAAAAATATACAATGGAGAAAAGACAGCCTCTTCAATAATTGATGCTGGTAAAACTGGACAGCTATGTGTAAAAAAATGAAATTAGAACACTTCCTAACACTATACACAAAAACAAACTCAAGATGAGTTAAAGACTTAAATGTAAGTCCAGGAACTATAAAACTCTTAGAAGAAAGCATAGGCAGAACACTTTTTGACATAAATTCAGCAAGATCATCTCATCTTTGACCCACCTCCTAAAGTAATGAAAATAAAAACAAAAATAAACAAAAGGGGCATAATTAAATTTAAAAGCTTTTGCACAGTACATGATACTATAAACAAGATAAAAAGACAACCTTCAGAGTGGATGAAAATAATTGCAAAGGAAGCAACTGACAAAAGATTAATCATCAAAATATATTAATACAGCAGTTTATGTGACTCAATATCAGAAAGACAAACAACCTAATCAAAAAATGGGCAGAAAGCCTAAACAGACATTTGTCGAAAGAAGACATACAGATGGCCAACAAACACATGAAAAGATGCTCAACATCGTTCATTATTAGAAAAATGCAAATCAAAACTACAACGAGGCATCACCTCACATTGGCGAGAATGGCCATCATCAAAAAAGCCTACAAACAATAAATGCTGGAGAGGATATGGAGAAAGGGAACTCTCTTGCACTGTTGGTGGGAATGAAAATTGATACAGCCACTATGGAGAACAGTATGGAGATTCCTTAAAAAACTAGGAATAAAACTACCATATAGCCCAGCAATCCCACTACTGAGCATAAACCCTGAAGAAACCATAATTGAAAAAAACACATGTATCCCAATGTTCATTGCAGCACTATTTACAATAGCCAGCACATGGAAGGAAACTAGATGTTGATCCACAGGTGAATGAATAGCAAATAATGGTACATGCATACGATAGAATATGACTCAGACATAAAAAAGAACAAGTATGAATCAGTTGAACTGATGTGGATAAAGCTAGAGCTTTATACACAGTGAAGACAGTCACACACTTTATACACAGTGAAGAAACTCAGAAAGAGAAAAACAAAGAGCATATATTGACACAAATATATGGAATCTATAAAAATGGTACTGAGGAACATACTTTCAGGGCAGGGATAGAGACACATACGTAGAGAACGGACTTGTCCATATAGTAGATGAAGGAGAAAGTGAAGTTGCTCAGTCGTGTCCGACTCTTTGCGACCCCATAGACTGGAGCCTACCAGGCTCCTCTGTCCACGGGATTTTCCAGGCAATAGTACTGGAGTGGGTTGCCATTTCCTTCTCCAGGGGATCTTCCCAACCCAGGGCTTGAACCTGGGTCTCCCACATTGTAGACAGATGCTTTAACGTCTGAGCCACCAGGGAAGTGTAGAGGAAAGAGAAATTGGAACGAATTGAGAAAGTACAAAAAAGATATTTTTACTATATCTTTACTATATATATAAAGATATTTTATACCATATGTAAAATAAATAGCTAGCAGGAAGCTGCTATGTAATACAGGGAGCCCAACCTGGCATTCTGTGACAATCTGGAGGGGTGGGTTGCGGGTGATTGGAAGGGATGCTCAACTATATATAGTTATGACTGATTTACATTATTGTAAGGCAGAAATAAACAGAACATTGCAAAGCAATTATTTTCCAATTTAAGTAAATAAATAAAATGAAAATAAAATAAAGCAAACTTTCCTTTCTACCTGGCCTCTTTACTTGCTTTTGAGCAGTGAGCAACTGGATCCCACTCTCAGTTATAAACTCAGACAGGGGAAAGACGATGCCAGAATCTGTGCAGGAGTTAAAGGCAACTCCATTTTCTTGTAATTGTGGAATATTTACGGGAGTCATTGATGATAGATGGGGAACATCAGAGCCTTATAATGGAGAGACTGGGAATTTAAGGAGTTTGAACTTTTTCTATTATAAGTGAGGAGCCATGAAAGTTTTCTAAGGATGAGAATTATATCATCAGAGTGGTATTTTAGGAAAATTCCTTTAGATCTAATATCAGCATATACCAAAGGGAATAGAGCCTGCAGCTAGAAAAACCAGACAAGACAGGATTGTGAGATAAGAAAATAAAAACTGTAGAAGACATCAAGTTCAATTCAGTTCAGTTGCTCAGTCCAACTCTTTGCCACCCCACGGATTGTAGAACACGGGGCTTCCCTGTCCATCACCTACTCCCGGAGCTTGCTCAGACTCATGTCCAATGAGTTGGCGAGGCCATCCAACCATCTCATCCTCTGTCGTCCCCTCTTCTGCTGCCTTGAATCTTTCCCAGCATGAGGATCTTTTCTTAGGATTCAGTTCTTTGCATCAGGGGGCCAAAATATTGGAGCTTCAGCTTCAGCATTAGTCTTTCCAATGAACATTCAGGACTGGTTTCTTTTAGGATTGGCTGGTTTGATCTCCTTGCAGTTGAAGGGACTCTCAGGAACCTTCTCCGGTACCACAGTTCATGGTGCCGATTGCTAAGGTCTAACGGACAGTGGCAGAAATTGAGAAGTAGTAGTGGAATAGAACTTCTTTAGGAAGGATTATAAATGATTTTTAAAATTTTATTGGATTTAAGACTGTAGCTCCATCTATAAAGTAGGTAATAATATAGTAATAAAAATAAAAGAATTGGCAATATCTTTTGAGCACTTAAAATGTGCCAGGTACTGAGTTCACTGATTTTTGAAGTATTTTCATTTAGCCTTAAAAATTAAAGTAAGATATTATTATCAATCCTATTTTACATACAATGGAATAAGGGGTGATCAGACTCACTGATCACATATAGTTGTAAGCTAAATTTTTAGAGAGCAGGTCAGGGATGCAGCTGTGGAAGATGATATAGGAAAAAGATGAGGATGAGGGGACCAGTGAGCATTGTAATGATGATTTAGAATGACAACCTGGTGTGTTGTGTGTGTGTGTGTCTGTCTGAGATCATGTTGATTTCAGGACCCAAAAACCTTATCTTAAGGAAATTGTAATCAGTATCTTTAGTGCTCAGGACAAGAGGTGTAATCATTCTCTTGTTCATTCATTTCCTCACTTATTCAATCATGTTTGTGGAGAACTGCAATGTGTGCAAGTAATGATACCAGGCAATAAAGAGATGAACTTGATTCAGCCACAGCTGCTAAATTTTCACTATTTAGTTAACAAATGGTATCATGGCTTGTGTGATTCAGATCTTGGCAGAATAACAACAGAGAAAAGCAAGTATCTACAAGAAACAAACAGATACCAGATTTAGGCTAAGACCAAAGAAGTAAAATTGTGGTGTGTAGCCAGGGTTGCATACTGAACCTTATGCTCCAAATTATGTAGGTGAGGATAAAGATTGATGAAGCAGGGGCAGTAAACAGAGAAAGGGGTGCAGGAAGGAGATGCTCACATAATCTGATTTATTTATTTATTTTTGGAATGGCTTCTCTTGTCCAGAGCTGTTTGCCAATGGTCTCAGCATGTCCCATCTTAAAGGAAAAACCTAAGTCTGAGTGTTTATTAAAGGTGTATGGCAGAAATCAAGCCAATATTGTAAAGCAGTTATCCTTCAACTAAAAATAAATAAATAAAAAAAAAATCCTTCTTTGGTGCCCAGGTCTACTAGTCCCTGTAGGAGAGCAAAGATGTGCCAGTGATCTCCTTGCCTCTGTACGTTTACAATAAAATCAAGGAGATAAGTGTTTACTTGTTCAGAACCAATAACCAACAAAATGGCATAGAATAATACCAAGTGCTAAGTAGAATGATATAGTCATCAGAAGTGTAGAAGTTCACAGAAAGAACTAGAGTATGTTGCCTTTAGAATTCAAAAATAAGCTTAAGTCTGAGAATGGGATGAGTAAAATTAAACTCAATGGGTAAGCTGAGCTGTAGTTAAAAGAATTTATCCTGAGAAACTGTCTAGAAGTATGGGCCTTAACAAACCACATAGGATAGTTACAAGCAGTCAAGAGGAAAGAATATCAGAGAGACAGTTAACCTAATCCATAATATGGACAAATATTTTGCATAAGGTACTTGGTGATACTTTGAAAACATCATCAGTCTAAGAGAACTTATGTGAAGAACAATTCATTTGGAGAAGTGGACTGGTTTGTTAGGAGGCTAGAAAAAAGAAAAGAAATTTACTATATTATCTCCAGCCTGGTGCAGAGGATAGGCTGCCCTATCTGGCCAACGCAGTCCTGTTGGCAACGAACCACACAAAAATACATGTCCTAGGCTCTTAGTGTTGTTGTCAACATGTAACTTGTTCTGATCCCATTCTCACTGACCAGCTTTGTCTCTCCATGCAGATGTCTCCTCTGCTATAACCCCATAAGGAATTCATCATGATCAGAGCAATGAGGAGAGATCTTGAGGATAATGTTGGATGTGATCTAGACTTTGAAGAGGGTGGGACTGGATGGGTGCAGAAGAAAAAGACTGACATTTTGGTTGGGAAGAAATGTTGGAAGAACTGAGACATAGCCAGTGGGCCTTGGAGTTGTCAAATGTTCCTCTGCCATCATTTGACAGTTCTGAGGTTGACTGGGTACGTCTCAGTCCTTCCAACACGTCCTTCCCCATGACCCACTCTCCCTTGCCCCACTGGAGGCTTTTCTCCTTGTCCTAATAATGTGACCATGCCAGTTTCCCTAGCCGCTTGATGCGAGGAGAAATCAGCCCCTAAAGCGATGATCAGATGAGGCTAAGGGAGCTCTCCTTCACTCAAATTTTAGAGATGTCATTATCAACTAAAACCAGCTTATGCCCTTCAGGGAGATGAATCAGGACTGGAGTGCCAGATGCGGCTCTCTGCCAGAGGTTGACTTCCACCAGCTCTTCCAACAGCATGCAAATGTGATCTAATGAGTAGTTACTCAAAGAAAATAATTAATTTCTATCATTCTTTCACAGTCACACACAAGACAGATATTCAGGGAATTGTCATAAATATTAATAGCCAGGGAATTTCCATGAATATTCAGCAAATGGCAAATGGATCTCCAGACAGTCCTCAAGGAGTTCTCCGGAAAAGAGTGCTGCTTCTCTTTGCGAGTTCTGTCTCTATAAGGCACAGAGCAGAGGAAGGGGTGGAGGTGGATGAAGAGAGAGGAAGCAAACTCGGCTGGGCAGCCTCCTAAGTTGATGCTGTACCTCAGCTGAATTTCCACGCGTATCATCAAAGCCAGATGGCTGGCTGCCCTCTCTGCCACATCTAATTAGGTGTGAATTTATGCCGATTTCATTCATGAGAATTGATCTCCAAATACTTGCAAGTATTACTCTGTAATACTTACAGAGTTCATAGAGCAGACAGCCCTTGAAGACCTTTAGGTTTTGCGGTGTAGACCTTAAAGTCAGGGTGAAGGGAAAAACAACATTATGAATTGTTTGGATGCTGAGGTTAAAATAGTTTTAAATCCTTGAAGGTCTAAAATCATTTCATTGAGGAGATACATGCTGGCACTTGAATTCTAGTTAATTAATATGGAAAATGGACTAATGTATTAACATTTGAATTATACTTTTACCTTCAAAATACTAACATTAGCATTTATAACTTTAAGAAGAAAATCATACTATAATCCACCTACCCACACTTTCAAAAGTTATCTTACCCTCTGATATCTTTCAACGTTTACTTAGATATACAGATAATTGTTTTCATAAATATCATAGTATGTATATGATTTTGAATTCTATTTTTAAATATTTGTAATATATTTATGATTCTATCTAGTGTTCATACTTTCTGTTGTAATTGTTATATAATTTTTTTTCTAATTAATGAGAAATTCAAAGAAAAAATATTGTTGTGGTCAAGAATTTACACTGGCATTTTATTTTGCCCAAAGTACTTTGGACAAGGTATTGATATTCTCTAGTGTTTTAGTTTTCTCATCTGTAAAATGTTGGTAATAGAATCTATCCCACAGAGAATGTGACTAGACTAAATGTAAGGTAATACTATGCATATAAGACTATACAGTGCTTGGCCAACAGTAGGTGCTCAAGGCATGAAAGTGACTCTGATTTTGTTAAAGGTAAATTTCACCACCGCAGTGTACCAAAAGACAGTAACACAGGGTTCCCATGCATGCAGTGCAAAGCACAGGATTAGAAGGGGTTATATCTGAGGTCTTTCTTTCATGAAGTTGCTATTCTTTGACTGTTAAAAGTGTATGATTTAATTGTGTCTCCTCCAAGTTCATATTTTGAATTCTAACATCTCAGGATGTGACTGCATTTGGAAATAGGGGTGGTACAGATAGAATTAGGAGCCTGGTGGGCTGCAGTCCATAGGGTCGCTAAGAGTCGGACACGACTGAGCGACTTCACTTTCATGCCTTGGAGAAGGAAATGGCAACCCACTCCAGTGTTCTTGCCTGGAGAATCCCAGGGACGGGGGAGCCTGGTGGGCTGCCGTCTATGGGGTCGCACAGAGTCGGACACAACTGAAGCAACTTAGCAGCAGTAACAGCAGATGAAGTCAGTAGAGTGAGCCCTGATACAATATGACCGGTGTCTTCATAAAAAGAATATTATGTGAAGGAAAGGTGGCACCCATAGAGGGAAGAGACCCAGGGAGAAGACAGTCTTTTACACACTGAGGAGAGAGGCTGGGAACAGGGTCTTCCCTCAGAGCCCCCAGAAGGAAACAATTCTGCTGACACCTTGACTATGGACTTCTGGCATCTGGGAGTATGAGATAATAAATTTCTGTCATTTAAGCCATCCATCTGTGGTGCTTTGTTCCTTCAGCTCTAGCAAACTGATATAGCCGGGCTCTCTGTGGTGCCATTTTGAAGGAATGAGTCACCATTGCTTTGCTTCATGAAGAGGAAGTTCATTTGTTCATTCAGGGACAGAATTAAATCCCAGTTCACAGTGCGAGACCAGACCAATAACACAGTGTTTAGGGGAGCTGAACTAAACTTTAGGTCTTAATACATTTCCAAACGTATGTTGCCCGATAACAATGTGGATCACTGTAGCCATTGTCGTTACCTCTTGCCTCTTTGCTGTAGTATATTTTCTTCACAGCTGTCAGACTTGTATTTTGGAAATAAAAATTTGACCTTTCCTTTACTTTTGCTCCAAAATCTCAAAGTGACTTCATATCACATTTTAAAGGCTTTTTATTTTATATTGGAATACCGCTGACTAACAATGTTGCATTAATTTCTGGTGCATAAGCAAAAGAGGCTCAGCCATGTATTCATTATCCCCAAAACTCCCCTCCCATCCAGGTTGCCACATAACAGTGAGCAGTGCTCCCTAGGCTGTACAGTAGGCCCTTGTTGGTTATCCATTTTAAACACAGCAGTGTGTACATGTCGATCCCGAACTCAGTTAACTATCCCTTCCCTCGTCCCTTCCCTCTCATATCACATTTTGAACAAATTCCAAATTTATCAGTGTTTACATAGCCCTACAGAATGTGGCCTCTAACGACTTCTCCTACTTCCTACCTCTCTCTTCCTAGCTCACTCTACACCAGGTACATTGGGCTATTTGTAGTTTCCTTAAACTGTGAAGTTTTTCCTACCTCAGAATGTTTGCACTTTCTGGTCTCTTTGGCAGGACCAGACTGAAAAATGATAGGAGCTAAGATGTAGATACAAATCTAGAATGTATGTACCAATCAGATTTGTGTATGCATCTCTGTCTAATCTAAGATTAGATGTTAAAGCTTTTAAAAATACTCTTTAGTCCTTTTTTAAAAATTAATGTTTATTGGGGTATAGTTGCTTTATAATGTGTTAGTTTCTGCTGTGCAGCAAAATGAATCAGCTGTACATACACATACCCACTCCAGTGTTCTTGCCTGGAGAATCCCAGGGGCAGGGGAGCCTGGTGGGCTGCCATCTACGGGGTCACACAGAGTCGGACACGACTGAAGCGACTTAGCAGCAGCATAAGTACACATATATCCCCTCTTTTGTAGATTTCCTTCCCTGGAGGTTAAAGCTTTAATCTCTCACTTTCTTTAGTCCTCCACTCAGATTGTTTCCTCAGAGAGGCCTTCCCTGAACATCTTATATATATAGAACTGCACAGCACTGTCTGCACAATCATTTTTGCCACCTGCTGAGCCTTCCCTCTGATTTTTCTCCTCGACAGCTGTTATTATTGGCATTATATTATGTGTGTGTTATTTTGTCAGCACACCCTCCACTGAAATTAAGCTCTTTGTCCCATTTATCACAATATCCTCTACATCTTAAAGGGTGCCTGGAACCTGGCAGGTACTCTAATGCTATGTGTCGAATGAACAAATAAATGAATGAGTCAATGCTTTCAGATTAGACCTAACTCATTTACACTGGGAATGACCTACTCTGAGACATGATTCATAAAATCATAGAACTAGAGGAGAGTTGAAGAATCAACCTCTGTCTATCTTCCTTAAGATGGATGGAATTGTCTGCATTGATATAAGTAACTCATTCACTGTTTATCAATCCATCATTTATTATCTCAGAACATCCAAAATATTACCAAAGAGGATTAAAAAAGAAATGGCAGCTATTTGTAATATCGATGACATTATAATTTAAATAAACACACATACATACAAAATAATTTTAAAAAAATGTCCAAGTGAGCACATTTATTTAGAGCCAGAAGAAGAGAATAGGCAGAAGATAAGTTTCTCTTGCAACAAAAGCTGCTAGTTAAGACCACAAACTGTCTGGGTTAAAATTCCTGTTCTGACACCTGCTGGCTGAGTACTTGGGAAAGTTTCCTAATATTTCTAAGTCTCAATCTTCTCTTCTGTGAAATGAAGACAATAAATTATAACGTTGCTATGACTAAATATGTTACTATTCATAAGGCAGTTAATATAGAGCTTGCTCAATGTAAGTGTAAATTAAGTTTGCTAAATAAAGTTTAAAAATAGTATTTATCTGTATTTTAAAACAGAAAATACTATGTTCTGCTTGTAAACTTTTTTTTTAATTTTTAAATTATTATTATTATTTTGTACTTTACAATATTGTATTGGTTTTGCCATACATCAACATGCATCTGCCATAATTTATTTTAATTGGAGGCTAATTACTTTTCAATATTGTGGTGGTTTTTGCCATACATTCACATGACTCAGCTATGGGTGTACATGTGTCCCCCATCCTGAACCCCTCTCCTACCTCCCTCCCCATCCCATCCCTCAGGGCCATCCCAGTGCACTGGCCTTGAGCGCCCTGTCTCATGCATCTAACCTGGACTGGCAATCTATTTCACATATGGTAATATACATGTTTCAATGCTATTCTCTCAAATCATCCCAGCCTCACCTTCTCCCACAGAGTCCAAAAGTCTGTTCTTCACATCTGTGTCTCTTTTGCTGTCTCACATATAGAGTCATTGTTACCATCTTTCTAAATTCCATATATGCGTTAATATACTGTATTGGTATTTTTCTTTCTGACTTACTTCACTCTGTATAATAGGCTCCAGTTTCATCCACCTCATTAGAACTGATTCAAATGCATTCTTTTTAATAGCTGAATAACATTCCGTTGAGTATATGTACCACAGCTTTCTTATCCATTCGTCTACCGATGGACATCTAGGTTGCTTCCATGTCCTGGCTATTATAAACAGTGCTTCGATGAACATTGGGGTACACGTGTCTCTTTCAATTCTGGTTTCCTCGGTGTATATGCCCAGCAGTTGGATTGCTGGGTTGTATGGCAGTTCTGTTTCCAGTTTTTTACTGAATCTCCACACTGTTCTCCATAGTGGCTGTACTAATTTGCATTCCCGCCAACTGTGTAAGTGTAAACATTTTTAATGTAGACTTTTTGTTGAAGTAAGACATATTCCAGGAAAGTGCATAAATTACAAAGGTATGGCTCAGTGAATTTATACAAAGTAATTGCCTTTCTATCTCTCAGATCATTAAATAAAATATTTTTACCAACCCAGAGGCTGTCCTCCTATTGGTTCCCTGTTGCTATGCCCATCCTTTAAGTAGATAATGACTTCTATCACTTTTCATTAATTTTTCCTGTTTTTGAACTTCATGTAAATGGAATCACATAATATGTATTATTTTATGTCTGATTGCTTTATTCAAAGTTATGATTATGAGATTTATTCTTGTGGTTGCATATAATAGTAGTAATTTGTCTATTCTTATTGCTATATAATGTTCTGTTGTAGGAACGCACCATGAAATATACTGACCTACAGTTGATGAATATTTGGGTTAGCTCTAGTTTTGGGTGATTATAAGTCAGTCAGTTTTGAGCATTTCTTTATATATACATATTTAGTGAATACTTTATGTATTCATTTTTATTGAGTATTTATCTAGAAGTAGAATGACAGATCACAGTGGAATGCACTTATACAGCTCTATTGGATACTTTTTCCAAAATGACATTACTAATATTGTTTGAAAGTATGTATTAACATATCTGTAACTAGAAGAGTCCTGGTTAAGTAAGAATTTAAGTTCTTAAGTCAGCTTAAGTGTTTTCCTTCCTTTAAGAGAAGTGTTCAGTGGTAAGAAGTTTCTGGAGTGACAGACAACCAATTAAGTTCTCAGCTTCTTACTAACTAGGGATGTTCTCTCTAGTTCCTGCCTCCCTGCCACACCTCCTTTCCCCAGTCTTTTCCATGCGCACCCAGTGGAGGGCCGTGACAAAGAACCCTTGACTGAGCATGGACTCCTGCTGATTCTAAGGCCATCAGCTATTCCGGATGGACATGCTGGTCCACACTGGCCTTCAACAGCTCAGCCACCCATTCCGCTCATGCTCTGCCACAGAACCTTTAGCGCATTTATCTTTGGAGGGATCCATCTCTTCTTGCAACTCGGGTCATTTGCTTGCTCTGAGACCTCAGCTTCATTATGTGCTTGGAAAAGCCATTTTGTAGTTTCTTCAGCTTTTCCTTATTGTTAGTGTGGAAGCAATATTATGTTCAATTTTTACACCCTAGGTGGAAGTAGAAATGCCGATCTTTTTAATGTGTGGTCAGCCTCAGTTCACTCCCACTCCTAGAAAGTAACACTCCAGGGATCCCATATGAAAGCCAGTGCTGTTTACTCCCATTCAAGTGTTTTTTGAGCTCTAATTTTTGTCTCCAAAATACTGTAACTTCCCTCACCCCATAAACTCTCCCGTGCTTTTCAGGCACTTTTTATTACTTTCTTGGTCTCTTGCCTTATGTAGCTTAAGAATCACACAGTTTCTCAAGGAGAAAACTGGTGGTAAGTGTTGGACTCACTTTTCTGCATCTCCCTTCTCAGACATTTTGGGCCCTGAACTCCTTGTTTCTTTTGACAGGCAAGAACTTCTATTTTCATTTTTTCAACTTCCTACAATTCCTTCAAGTTCTGCTGTTTCTCTGTTTCTTAGCAGTTGTCCTCTGCCTAGCTCCTCAGGTTTCCATCCTGAGCTAAAAGCTGGCAGATATCCCAAGGGAAAAGAATTAAGCTAACTTCAATGAACTTTCCATCTAGTTTTGGATACTGGCCTTAGTGGTCTAGAAATGCTTTAAGAGAAATTAATTTTTCTACTTTAAAAAAGTTTGTCTGGCTTGTCTAATTGTTCTCAATTAGAGAATAATTGGCAGCAATAGGTTGTTGCATTATACTCCATCATAGCCAACAGAGGAAGTTGTGATTATGCCCTTAAGTGTGAAGTGTGAGAAGAATATGGCCTTATTAAAAATGAAAGATTTTATTTTAAAACTCTCTAGAGGTGGCTGGTTTGAAGTCTACTGAAAAATGATAACAGTAATTATTAACAAATACATTAAATTTAGTCTCATTTTTTTTACTTTAGTTGGTTTTAATATAGAATTAATAAGGAAGAGGAAGAGGATCAAATTTTTTAGACTGTTTAAAAGGATGGAATAATCTTTAGCAGAAACTTCTATGCAGTGAGTGATCTAAGGAAGAACATAAGAAGGGCCATTTGACTAGTTATCAAATTCACAAAGGCAGTTCTACATACAGACCTTATATTTTTGTGTTCACATAATTGGAATTTTAAATATAAATGTGTCACAATGTTTATAATCCTATTTTGATATAGTTAATTTTTAATATACTGATAGCCTCAAAAACTGACAATGATTTGGATGAGCCCCTCCCAAATGTTGAGAAACCTTTGTTCTTAGAGCTGAGAAGTTTATCCTAGGTCTAACCAAATCTTTCCTATTAATATATATTTCTTTCCTTTAAAAGAGAGTTCCTCTTAAAAAAAAGAAAGATCTTATAGGATATGTTTATTGTGATGCAGATTAGCATTTTATCAAAAATCTGTAGTCTGTTTTAAAGTTGATGTTGATCTTGGTCTTATACTTATTTGTTGTTATTGTTCAGTCATGTGCAACTCTTTGCGACCATGCCAGGCTTCCCTGTCCTTCACCATCTCCTGGAGTTTGCTCAAATTCATGTCCATTGACATGTCACTTGCACTTATAGAAGAGATTAAACCAAGTGATAGGAAATACTAGATTACATAACGTGCACAGATTATTCCTTTTACTAAATGGAGATTTTGAGGCAGAAGAAAATGAGATTATATATCTTGAATCAAATAGCAAATTTGTATCTTAACAGGTGTACAAATCAGTTGCCAGTCTATATGATGACTCAGCTAAATATATAAAGGAAAATTCCATTTCAGAAATAAAGTACGTATCTATGTCCTTTTTAACTCTAACATTTTCTGAGTTAGCAAGACACTCCTTAGGTCTCACGTTCCTCCCTGAGGCTTTATGTTGCTTAGGATTTTGGATGGGAGCAAACTGGTGCTACCATGCACTCAGCTAAATGCTGCTGGTCTAACTGCATGTAGGTATTGCTTGCTTTCTGGTGAACACTGGGCCTAGACAGGCAGGTTTTACAACTCTGCTGTCTATTGTCAAGCAGATAAAAGGAATTATGACAGGAATGGCATCCTGCAACCCTAATTGTTCTGTATCAGGGGTTACATAGGGCAACTCAGTGTCAACCAATTCAGCTCTGAGCTGTTTAAAGTCCCCAGTAAAATTTGGGGTTGTATTTAGCAAATACTCATTAAGTGCTTGCTACATGCTTAACTCTCTGTCTTTGAAAAACTCATGGACTAGTGAGGAAGTAAAACCAATGAATGAGTAACTATAGGTCAGTGCATTAAGTGTTACAATAGAAATGTCCCTGGGTGGGGAGATGACCTAGTGCCTATTGTGGGGGAACCAAGAGTGGTGAAAGAAATGAAGTAGACAGAAATGACCCAGACTGGAGTAAGTAGGTGGATATGCTACCCAAACAGAAAGAAAATGAAGTTGGAGGGAGAAGTAGGGCTTATTCAGCACTGGAAATAGCATATTTAAGATGACTGCAGGACCTATAGATGAAAATGGTCACTAATCAATTAGATGGCTCTGATGCTTAGAAGGTAGGTCTGGGTTAAAATGACAGATAATGTGAGCAATGGGCATGTAAGTAATAGCTGACACTCTGGAAAGACATGAGAATACCAGGGGAGTAAATAAAGTGACAGCAGTAAGTGGATGACAATGAATGCTTAGGAGAAAAAGAGAGAGAAGGACAGTTTGATCTCTCAGAGAGACTGATATTCTCGATTCAGGAAAGAATCTAGGATTCTATTGTCAGGACTCCCAGGAGATGCTGACTCAAATTTGTACCAACTTCTCCCTACCCCCCTCCTTTAACCTCCCGCTCTCAACTTCCTTCTTCCATTTTCTCACTCCAATTCTTCATCCACTATCCACCTCCATGCTACCTTTGTCTCTTGTTGCCCTTTTCTGGTGTGGTTTGCCTGAATCCATTGCATCATACACTCTAGAAATCAAGCTGACTGAGCTGCCTTCCGTGGCTCAGAATGGAGTCTTTTTAGTTGCCTTCCTCTCTGGGTCACCTCGTTTCTAATATGGGCTTTTCCACATCTGGTCTGTGTCACTATCTATGGATCTTGGAGCTGCCTAATTTATGGCTTTATTGTTTTTTTTTTTTTAGTTTAGATAGCGCCTCGTGTGCACCATGCACGTTTGTGTGCGTGCGTATGGCTTCCCTGGTGGCTCAGTGGGAAAGAATCCACCTGCCAATGCAGGAGACCCAGGCTCAATCCCTAGGTCAGGGAGATCCCCTGGAGAAGGAAGTGGCAACCCATTCCAGTACTCTTGCCTGGAAAATCCCATCGACAGAGGAACCTGGTGGGTTACAGTTCACAGGGTTGCAGAAGAGCTGGACACGATTTAGCGACTAAACAACATAAACTAAGGATTTGAAAGTTTGAATAATTTGCTAAAAGTCACACATACAGTTTGTGGCACAATGAGGGTAATTAGACAAAGTGAGTGTCTTAATAAGATTTACTGAGGAGTAATGAGAAGTGGAGAGAGACTGAATTGAGGATTAGGTCATGGATAAGGACAAGGAATTGTCCTTGGTAACAACAAATATTTGTGTGATGTTGTTAGCAGTCAGGGTAAATCTGTACCAGTCAGGGTTCTAATAAAGAAACAAAACTAGTAGGATATATATGCACGTGTGTGTATGAAGAGGTACACATGTATGTATGTATATGTATTGGAATACCGTATGTATTTATATTCATATCTTATCCATATCAAAAGACTTATTTCAAGAAATTGGCTTATATGATAGTGGGGGCTAGACAGCCCTAAATCTGTAGGGCAGATGATAGTTTCCAACTGCAAACTAAAGGGAAGAGCCAACACTGCTTCCAAAGGAAGAATTTCTTCTACTTCTGGGAAACTTCAGTTTTCCTCTTAAGTCCTTTCAATTGATTGGATAAAGGCCATCCAGATGAAGATAAGTCTCTTTACTTAAAGTCAGCTGCTGCTGACTTAAGATATTAACCATATCTGTAAAAGCATGTTCAAACAACACTTATATTAATGTTTAATTAAATAACAGGGTACTATCATCACTTAGCCAAGTGATGATTTATGTATTTTAAGTGTTTAAATCTATAATAAGTTTTCTGGTTTAAAATCTTTACTTCTTCAGAAAGTCACTGTCCTTTCATGAGCCTAACATCTCTTTACAAGTTCACCTCAAACCCTTCACATATATAAGCCTCTACTTGTTCCGTTCAATTCAGTTCAGTCGCTCAGTCGTGTCCGACTCTTTGTGACCCCCTGAACCGCAGCATGCCAGGCCCCCCCGTCCATCACCAACTCCTGCAGTTTACCCAAACTCATGTCCATTGAGACGGTGATGCCATCTAACCATCTCATCCTCTGTCGTCCCCTTCTCCTCCTGCCTTCAATCTTTTCCAACATCAGTCACAGCGTTAATTATCTCACATTGCTGAGCACACAGAATGTATTCAGTACATGTGTTACTCGAGTGAATACACATTCCAGTCCTCATTTCTCTACTTCTTCTCTGAGTTTTATAGCTTTTATTACCAGTATCTCTTGTTTTGACACTAAATTACATCAATATATTGTAATTTTAAAAGTTTATTTGTTTTTAATAAACAACTTCATCTTTCATTTGCTTAAAGCCAACTGTTGCAGATACCCCACGTGAGATACCCCACATCCAAGGTAAGAGAAACCCAAGTAAGACAGTAAGATGGTAGGTGCTGAGAGAGGGCATCAGAAGAAGAGAGACTGAAACCACAGTCACAGACAACTAGCCAATCTGATCACATGGGACCACAGCCCTGTCTAAGTCAGTGAAACTAAGCCATGCCATGTGGGGCCACCCAAGACGGACAGGTCATGGTGGAGAGGTCTGACAGAATGTGGTCCACTGGAGAAGGAAACGGCAAACCACTTCAGTATTCTTGCCTTGAGAACCCCATAAACAGTATGAAAAGGCAAAAAGGACTCAGAAAGATGAACTCTGCAGGTCAGTAGGTGCCCAATATGCTACTGGAGATCAGTGGAGAAATAACTCCAGAAAGAATAAAGGGATGGAGCCAAAGCAAAGACAACACTCAGTTGTGGTGGGACTGGTGATAAAAGCAAGGTTTGATGCTATAAAGAACAATATTTCATAGGAACCTGGAATGTTAGGTCCACGAATCAAGGCAAATTGGAAGTGATTAAGCAGGAGATGGCAAGAGTGAATGTCGACATTCTAGGAATCAGCGAACTAAGATGGACTAGATTGGGTGACTTTAACTCAGATAACCAATATATCTACTACTGTGATCAGGAATCCCTAGAAGAAACGGAGTAGCCATTATAGTCAACAAAAGAGTCCGAAATGCAGTACATGGATGCAATCTAAAAAACGACAGAATGATCTCTGTTCATTTCTAAGGCAAACCATTCAATATCAAAGTAATCCAAGTCTGTGCTCCAGTAACACTGGAGAAGCTGGAGTTGAATGGTTCTATGAAGACCTAGAAAACCATCCAAAAAAGATGTCCTTTTCATTATAGAGGACTGGAATGCAAAAGTAGGAAGTCAAGAAACACCTGGAGTAACAGGCAAATTTGGCCTTGGAGTACAGAATGAAGGAGGGCAAAGTCTAATAGAGTTCTGCCAAGAGAACGCACTGGTCATAGCAAACACTCTCTTCCAACAACACAAGAGAAGACTCTACACATGGACATCACCAGATGGTCAACACCAAAATCAGACTGATTATGTTTTTTGCAGCCAAAGATGGAGAAGCTCTATACAGACAGCAAAAACAAGACCAGGAACAGATTGTGGCTCAGATCATGAAATCTTTATTGACAAATTCACACTTAAATTGAAGAAAGTGGGGAAAACCACTAGACCATTCAGGTATGACCTAAATCAAATCCCTTATGACTATACAGTGGAAGTGAGAAATAGATTTAAGGGGCTAGATCTGAACTTCCAGATGTTCAAGATGGTTTTAGAGCAGGCAGAAGAACCAGAGATCAAATTGCCAACATCTGCTGGATCATCAAAAAAGCAAGAGAGTTCCAGAAAAACATCAATTTCCGCTTTATTGACTATGCTAAGGCCTTTGACTGTGTGGAGCACAATAAACTGTGGAAAATTCTGAAAGAGATGGAATACCAGACCACCTGACCTGCCTCTTGAGAAACCTGCATGCAGGTCAGGAAGCAACAGTTAGAACTGGACTTGGAACAACAGACTGGCTCCAAATAGGGAAAGGAGTACATCAAGGCTGTATATTGTCACCCTGCTTATTTAACTTATATGCAGAGTACATCATGAGAAACACTAGGCTGTAGGAAGCACAAGCTGGAATCAAGATTGCCGGGAGAAATATAAATAACCTCAGATATGCAGATGACACTACCCTTATGGCGGAAAGTGAATAAGAACTAAAGAACTTCTTGATGAAAAAAAAAAAAAAAAGAACTTCTTGATGAAAGTGAAAGAGAAGACTGAAAAAGTTGGCTTAAAGCTCAACATTCATAACACTAAGATCATGGCATCTGGTCCCATCACTTCATGGCAAATAGATGGGGAGACAGTGAAAACAGTGTCAGACTTTATTTTCTGGGCTCCAAAATCACTGCAGATGGTGATTGCAGCCATGAAATTAAAAGACACCTACTCCTTGGAAGGAAAGTTATGACCAACCTAGACAGCATATTAAAAAGCAGAGACATTATTTTGTCAAGAAAGCTCCATCTAGTCAAGGCTATGGTTTTTCTAATGGTCATGTATGGATATCAGAGTTGGAGTATAAAGAAAGCTGAACACCAAAGAATTGATGCTTTTGAACTGTGGTGCTGGAGAAGACTCTTGAGAGTCCCGTGGACTGCAAGAAGGTCAAACCAGTCCATCCTAAAGGATATCAGTCCTGGGTGTTCATTGGAAGGACTGATGTTGAAACTGAAACTCTAATACTTCGGCCATCTGATTCAAAGAGCTGACTCATTTGAAAAGACCTTGATGTTGGGAGATTGAGAACAGGAGGATAAGGGGACAACAGAGGATGAGATGGTTGGATGGTATCACCAACTCAATGGACATGGGTTTAGGTGGACTCTGGGGGTTGGTGATGGACAGGGAGGCCTGGCATGCTGCAGTTCATGGGATTGCAAAGAGTGGACATGAGTGAGTGACTGAACTGAATTAAACTGAACTGTTGCAGGCACTGAAGGCCCAAGATTTCCAGAAGAGATGGAGGGAGGAGAGAAAAGCCATCTTTCTTACCAGGTACTGCTTGCCCTCTTACTGTTTCCTTTAGGAGTTGGAGATGTAGACAAAGCTACATTTGTGCTATCAAGTATCTACCTGGTTTCAGATGCTATAAATACTCAGTTGTTGTTGAGGAGGAAACTAAGGTACACTGACCACCACCCCCCGCCTCCCACCGCCCCAGCCCCACCTCCGACTTCTATTTGACAGTCCAGGGTTTCATGTCACATGTAATTAACCACCACAGGTGTTTTATAATGAAGAACTTTCTTATTATCTTATTACTTTCAATCAACAGTCATAAATGATACATGGTCTTAAAGCACTACAGCTTTATTGGCAGACGGTTTCATTGATGTTATAATTGAGTTATTACAAAGTGTTACGGGAACACAGAGAAGGACCAACCAGGAGACTTGTAGGGAAGTAAATGGGATTAAACAGAAAAAATCATTTTAGCATGGCACTGGAATTTTAAATTCTTACAACTCTATGAGGTGGTGTTTGTTGTTCAGTTGCTCAGTCATGTCCAAATCTTTGTGATCCCGTGGACTGCAGTACTCCAGGCTTCCCTGTCCTTCAACATTTCCTGGAACTTGCTCAAACTCATGTCCATTGAGTCAGTCATGCTATCCATCCATCTCGTTCTCTGTCTTCCCCTCTCCTCCTGCCTTCAAACTTTCCCAGCATCAGGGTCTTTTCTAATGAGTCGGCTCTTCACATCATGTGGTCAAAGTATTAGAGCTTCAGCTTTAGCCTCAGTCCTTCTAGAGAATATTCAGGATTGATCTCCCTTAGGATGGACTGGTTTGATCTCCTACAGTCCAAGAGACTCTCAAGAGTCTTCTCCAACACCACAATTCAAAAGCATCAATTCTTCAGTGTTCAGCCTTCCTTATGGTCCAACTCTCACATCCATATATGACTACTGGAAAAATTATGGTTTTGACTATACAGATCTTTGTTGGCAAAGTAATGTCTCTGTTTTTTTTTTTTTTTTTTTTTAATATGCAGTCTAGGTTTGTCATGGCTTTTCTTCCAAGGAGCAGGCGTCTTTTAATTTCATGGCTGCAGTCACCTTCTGCAACTCTTATGAGGTAGGTGGTTTGAATCTCATTTTACAAATGTGAAAACTGAACTAAGAATGACCCAGTAACTTTCCCAAAATCCCCCAGTTCATAAGCAGCTGAGTGGGGAATAGAAATTATTCCAGTGTCAAAATCCACATATCTTCTACTCCACTATGATAGGCATTGCTTCACTTATTTAAATCTCTATGTCAATTAAAAGAGCACCCAGTATGTGATTTACACTCCTGAGATGTTAATTTCATTGAAACAAATGGAATTGAGTTGGACCAAAATGAATTGAATTGAGCCATCACTAAAGAGGGGGTTGTTCTAGAGGGGATAAAGTTCTATCTTTTTCCTCCTGAAGATCTTGATATTCTCTGTCTCTCCATGTCCATTGGTAAAGTGAGTGTTTGGATATGATGCTAAAATTCATTTCAAATAAATTCATCTATACCATTTTTCTAGATGGTTTTATTCACAACACAGAAATAGAGACAGAGATGCAGAGAAAAATGTATAGACAACAAGGAGAGAAAGGGGGAGGTGGGATGAATTGGGAGATTGGGATTGATATATATATACATATATATCAATATTATATATGTAATATAATATGTATTATATATACATACTATTGATACTATAATACAGTAGATAACTGATGAGAACCTACTGTATAGCTCAGGGAACTATACCCAGTGTTCTGTGGTGAACTAAATGAGCAGAAAATTAAAAAAAGAAAGGATATATGTATATGTATAGCTGATTTACTTTGCTCTACAGTAGAATCTAACAACATCGTAAAGCAACTATACTTCAATAAAAATTAATTTAAAAAATTTATTTCAGCTTTGAAAGGCTACTTTTCTGTGAATTGATTTGCCTGGGGTCACACAGCTAAAGGATGACATTGCAGTGAAATGTTTTCCCCTGACTTTTATAATAAAAATGTCCCATATATAGCTAGAGATGAAATGGCAGCAAAATAAGAGCAACATAACAAAATATTATGAGGGAAAGAATGAGTAAATAAATGTTTTTCAACTGTCATTACTGTTTCCTGGCTAAAGTAAAGGCAAAGTAAAATTATAATAGGAACGCAATGAGCTGCACTTTATTTTTCAAGGGATATTGATTGCAAATGTTCCTGTCCCCAGTTCTTTGGGCAATTACTGTTTTTGAGTATCCCAATTGACCATCTCTGTCACCTGTCCCCAAAAAGGCTTGAATGAATTGAGTTCATGAATGCTTCCTTCAAGTACAACACTGCCCTCGTGGTGACAAAGGGGCATATTCAGCCCTTGTTTTAACCTTTTCATCTGATTGAAGTAAGTGTTCAAATGCTAAGAGGACAAAAGTAATTGCTTTAGATTTTTCAGCACAGATTGTTACCACATAGGGGAACATTGACAGTGTTTATAGGATGCAGAATGATGCCAAGCCCCTGGAATTGTTTAATTGACTGCTCTTCCCTGAAATCATCTACTGGGAATCTCTGCCATCCTTGCATCTTAAATATTTCTTAAAGAGGCCGTGCTCACTGAGATATCCCTTAAATTCACCTTTTCTCAGATGAATGTCCCCCTGCTACTATTCCCTCTCACCATGCTTTTTATATTCTAGACTCTGACTTCCTTATTTCAGGGACGGAGCTTGTATTGTCTAATTCTGAGGCATTTTTACAAGGCTGGCATTATATTATTTGATTTCTTGTGCCATTTGGTGCTCAGTGTATAACCTTCATGGTGAACTAAGTTGGACATTGGGTATAATTTAAGATAGGAAAGAGAATGTGTTGCATAGTTATGCCTGTGAAGGCCTAGAAGTTACTTTGGTATTCGTTTCTAGCTCTTTTCAGAAGCTTCAGAGGGCTACCTTTGCCCTTCCTGTCTCACCAGATCCATCTGTCTTTCCAGAGCCCTTTTTTTTAAATTGTATTCTGTGCCCTGAAGGCAGACTGTGATGAGCAGCATTGTCCAGGTCCCTTGCCCTCTAGCTTCTAAGTCCACCAGTGGGAAGCCCTGGCAGGAGATCTGAGAGCAGGAGGAGAGAGTAGTTGGGATATTTTTCTCATGACCCCTCTTCCCAGGGCCTTTGATTGACAGGGGCTTTATTTCCTTTACTTAATACAGTTGATCATTTCCTTGGTCCTCACTCACAGCTACAGGCATCCCTGAGTTCTACTAACCATGCTCTTTCAGGCCTAGGAAGGATAGTGGTTTCCCACTTTCTCTTTACTTTGCCCCACTCATGTGTAGAGTCCCTTCATTACATTTTCTTATACCACCCTTTGGGGAAGATTCTGTCATTTCTTCTGAGATCCTGTGTGATACAAACACATAGAAGCAGAAGTAAGCATTGGCAAAGTGTCACCCAGAATTGTGGGTCAGTTTCCCCGATGGTCTCTGTTTCTCTCCTCCAGGTACATGCTTGTTGACCAGATGTTTCCCTGTTAAGCATAGTGATTTAAAAGAGAAGTGATGTATGGAAGCAAGTCTTACAAGGCATAATACTCAGAGGGTTCTGCAGTTGGTTGAATGCTCTGCTACTGTCATTTTGAAAATCTTTATAATTTTTAAAGATTCATCTTGTGTGTTTTTCTGTTTATTGATAACAACTTTTATTTAGTACTCATATTTTATACGTCTTTATTGATATTTTTGTTGTGTTCTTCTCCTGAGTTTGGTGAGCATTTATGGCTATTACTTAGGATCATTTATTAGGTAGATTGCTTATCTCCCTATTGTTTAGTTCTTTTTTCTGAGGTTTTATCTTGTTCTTTTGATTGGAATATATTCCTCTGTATCCTTATTTTGCCTAGCCCTTCATATTTGTTTCTGTGGACTGCAAGGAGATCCAACCAGTCCATTCTGAAGGAGATCAGCCCTGGGATTTCTTTGGAAGGAATGATGCTGAAGCTGAAACTCCAGTACTTTGGCCACCTCATGCGAGGAGTTGACTCATTGGAAAAGACTCTGATGTTGGGAGGGATTGGGGGCAGGAGGAGAAGGGGATGAAGGAGGATGAGATGGCTGGATGGCATCACTGACTCAATGGATGTGAGTCTGAGTGAACTCCGGGAGCTGGTGATGGACAGGGAGGCCTGGCGTGCTGTGATTGATGGGGTCGCAAAGAGTTGGACACGACTGAGCGACTGAACTGAACTGAACTGATTAGGTATGTCAGCTTTCCCTCCAAGTCCTGAAAGAGAGGACTTGGTTAAGAAATGTTCTGTGGGGCTCAGAAGCACAATCCCACCTGATTACCAGAGCCGGGCACTCAAAGACCATGCCCCATGTAAACCGTGTGTGCCCATTCACTGTAGGAAGCCAAGGCTGCTGCAGGGTGCTGGTGGTATCATTTGACTGGCTGTTAAGCCCAGCCAAAGTGCTTGGGTGGACAGGGCTCTCAGCCCAGCATGCCCACTGGTGCTAGAAGTTTAGGTGGAGAAGTCCAAAATAGTACCCACCAGGGCCAATGCTAGCAAGGTAGCCTGAGACTGCATAAAAGACTACCACAGGTGACTCAGTCCCCAGGGAGATTCCTAACTGATTCATGGCTCTCTGGTAGATGCTTCCAGATTAATAAGTAGATTGCCTTCACATGGGGTCCATACACTTTTTAATACACTGTTTCTGTTCTGATTTTAGGTCAAGTGATTCTATGCACAAGCCCTTTAAGGGTAGTTTTTGTTGTTGCTCTCTGCAGTTTTATAGTTTTCCTGGGTGTATTCTTCATTGGGTTTCAAAGTCAGGTGTTTTGGAGGTTCATCTCTCCTATGCAGGATCTAGGGGGTTGGGGTGCCTTAATGTGGAGCTTGAATCTCTCACTCCTCAGGGAGATGATCCATATCTTTGTGATCCCTCCTGTTGATGGATTGCTGTCTCTAGAGTTTTTCCCTGGTGAGCACATCTCCTACCCATCTCGATGTTGTCCTTTTGCCTGTGGGTGTGGAAGCTGTGTTCACCCACTTTTCAGGTTTATTTCCATGGGAAATTTTCCACATATAGTTTCAGCTTTGTTGTGTTTGTGGGAGGAAGTAAGTTCAGGATCTTCCTATATCACCATCTTGAACTGTCTCCCTGGTGTTTTCCTTTCTTATTGCTTATATTTCTGCTTTGATTCACTTGGCTTCATTTTCCATGTGATGGATCAAATGACAGGGGTGAGCTATGAATTTCATCCTCCCCCAAATCCAAACTCATCAGAAATTCTCTCTATAACCTCCAAAGAAAAATTCTGATGATGATTCTAATTTGCCTGGTTTGTTTAACATTCCCACTTTTATGTCCTCTGTTTCATTTCTTGGAATGAAATGTGGTCCTTTAAGAGGTATTTCTCATTTAATGTTCTAATCCTCTAACTCTCTCTTTAACTCTCTATTGTTTTTTTTTCTTTCATTTTTAACTATTAATATCTGATTTCTCTAAAATTGATTTGGCATAAATGTAAACCCTTTCATACTTCTCTGGAGATATTTGTATTTATTCTAATGACTGCTTCGGTTTGCTTTTATTTTGCCTTTTCAAGTATTTAGTTCTTCAGAGTGGGGAACTTTTTGTCTCTTTAATGGTTTTAGTTTCTTCAAGTGTTTTCTGGTAGCTGATTGCTCACTTTTGCATTTTATGATTTCTCTTTAACTTGAGGGAGGTGTCATTCCTTCCTGAATAGTATGAAATAGGTTTTTCACAAATAAACCAGTTTTATTTTGCTTGACTAACTGGTCAGGATGGGAGCTGGATAGACAATAAAAGAAAATATCTACCACAATATCAGATACTGTCTTCTAATGACTCTATTACCTCAGATATGCAGAGGACACCACCCTTATGGCAGAAAGTGAAGAAAAACTAAAGAGCCTCTTGATGAAAGTCAAAGAGGAGAGTGGAAAAGTTGGCTTAAAGCTCAGCATTCAGAAAACTAAGATCATGGCATCCAGTCCCATCACTTCATGGCAAAGAGATGGGGAAACAGTGGAAAGAGTGGCAGATTATATTTTGGGGGGCTCCACAATCACTGCAGATGGTGACTGCAGCCATGAAATTAAAAGACACTCATTCCTTGGAAGGAAAGTTATGACCAACCTAGACAGCATATTAAAAAGCAGAGACATTACTTTGCCAACAAAGGTTTTCTATTCAAGGCTATGGTTTTTTCGGTAGTTATGTATGGATGTGAGAGTTGGACTATAAAGAAAGCTGAGAGCTGAAAAATTGATGCTTTTGAACTGTAGTGTTGGAGAAGACTTGAGAGTCCCTTGGACTTCAAGGAGATCCAACCAGTTCATCCTAAAGGAGACCAGTCCTGAGTGTTCATTGGAAGGACTGATGTTGAAGCTGAAACTCCAATACTCTGGCCATCTGATGCAAAGAGCTGACTTATTGGAAAAGACCCTCATGCTGGGAAAGATTGAGGGCAGGAGGAGAGGGGATGACAGAGGATGAGATGGTTGGATGGCATCACTGACTCAATGCACATGGATTTGGGTAAACTCCAGAAGTTGGTGATGGACAGGGAGGCCTGGTGTGCTGCAGTCCATGGGGTCACAAAGAGCCAGATACGACTGAGCAACTGAACTGAATTGAATGATTCTATTAATTACTCTCCAGATTTTCTAGTTTTTTTCCCCTAAAAGACTTGTGATCCTTTCTACCTTCATAGCACTGTTCACGGTGATTGTCTGACCTTAAAAGGTCATTTTTTCTTCCTTCTGACTGCAAAAGTCCTATATAACCACCAGGTCTAACACAAGACTCACCTCTTTAGAAATATATATTCCTAACCATTTTATCTCTTTTAGTTAATTTGGTTCTTTTTGGTTAATCAGTTCAGTTCAGTTGCTCCTGGAGTTTACTCAAACACATGTCCATTGAGTCGGTGATGCCATCCAACCATCTCATCCTCTGTCGTCCCCTTCTCCTCCTGCCTTCAATCTTTCCCAGCATCAGGGTCTTTTCAAATGAGTCAGTTCTTCGCATCAGGTGGCCAAAGTATTGGTGTTTCAGCTTTAGCATCAGTCCTTCCAATGAATATTTAAGACTGATTTACTTAAGGATGGACTGGTTGGATCTCCTTGCAGTCCAAGGGATTCTCAAGAGTCTTATCCAACACCACAGTTAATGATGGTTAATTATTGGTTAATTATGATAATAAATATGAGCTCAACGGTATTTCAATTACAATAATTGCTACCATTCTATGGGATCAATACTGAAATCAGGTTGATTATGTTCTTTGCAGCAGAAGATGAAGAAACTACATACAATCAGCAAAAAAAAAAAAAAAAAAAGAAAAAGAAAAAAGAAAGGAGCTGACTGTGGCTCAGATCATGAACTCCTTATTGCAAAATTCAGGCTTAAATTGAAGAAAGTAGGGAAAAACTCTATATCATTCATCTATGACCTAAATCAAATCCCTTACGATTATAGAGTGGAAGCAGCAAATAGATTCAAGGGATTAGGTCTGATAGACAGAGTGCCTGAAAAACTATGGATAGAGGTTCATGACATTGTACAGGAGGCAGTGACGAAGACCATCCCCAAGAAAAAGAAATGCAAAAGGAAAATGGTTTTCTGAGGGGGCCTTAAAAATAGCCGAGAAAAGAAGAGAAGCTAAAGGCAAAGGAGAAAACGAAAGATACATCCATCTGAATGCAGAGTTCCAAAGAATAGCAAGGAGAGATAAGAAAGCCTTCCTCAGTGATTATTGCAATGAAATAGAGGAAAACAATAGAATGGGAAAGACTAGAGATTTCTTCAAGAAAATTAAAGACACTAAGGAAACATTTCATGCAAAGATGGGCTCAATAAAGGACAGAAATGGCATGGACCTAACAGAGGCAGAAGATATTAATAAGAGGTGGCAAGAATGCACAGAACTGTACAAGAGGTCTTAATGACCCAGATAACCATGATGATATGACCACTCACCTAGGGTCAGACATCCTGGAATGTGAAGTCAAGTGGGCCTTAGGAAACATCACTACGAGCACGGCTAGTGGAGGTGATGGAATTCCAGTTGAGCTATTTCAAATCCTAAAAGAAGATGCCATGAAAGTGCTGCAGTCAATATGCCAGCAAATTTGGAAAACTCAGCAGTGGCCACAGGACTGAAAAAGGTCAGTTCTCATTCCAATCCCAAAGAAAGGCAATGCCAAAGAATGTTCAAACTACTGCACAATTGCACTCATCTCACATGCTAGTAAAGTAATGCTCAAAATTCTCCAAGCCAGGTGAATAGTACATGATCTGAGAAATTTTAGATGTTCAAGCTGGATTGAGAAAAGGCAGAGGAATTAGAGATCAAATTGCCAGCACCCATTGGATCATTGAAAAAGCAAGAGAGTTCCAGAAAAACATCTACTTCTGCTTTATTGACTACACCAAATCATTTGACAGTGTGGGTCAGAACAAATTGCAGAATATTCTTCAAGAGATTAGAATACCAGACCACCTGATCTGCCTCCTGAGAAATCTATATGCAGGTCAAGAAACAACAATTAGAACTGGAGATGGAACAACAGACTAGTTCCAAATCGGGCAAGGAGGAGAACATCAAGGCTGTATATTGCCACCCTGCTTATTTAACTTATATGCAGAGTACATCATGAGAAACGCTGGGCTGGATGAAGCACAAGTTGGAATCAAGATTGCTGGGAGAAATATCAATAACATCAGATGTGCAGATGACACCACCCTTATGGCAGAAAGTGAAGAACTAGAGAGCCTCTTGACTGAAGTGAGAGAGGAGAGTTAAAAAGTTGGTTTAAAACTCAACATTCAAAAAACTAAGATCATGGCATCCAGTCCCATCACTTCATGGCAAATAGATGGGGAAACAATGGAAAGAGTAACAGATTTTATTTTCCTGGGCTCCAAAATCACTGGAGATGATGACTGCAGCCATGAAATTAAAAGATGCTTGCTCCTTGGAAGAAAAGCTATGGCCAAGCTAGACAGCATATTACAAAGCAGAGACATTACTTTGCCAACAAATCTTCTTTTAGTCAAAATGATGGTTTTTCCAGTAGCCATGTATGGATGTGAGTGTTGAACTATAAAGAAGGCTGAGCACCAAAGAATTGATGCATTAGTTACTGTGGTGTTGAAGAAGAGTCTTGAGAGTTCCTTTTACTGCAAGATCTTACCAGTCAATCCTAAAGGAAATCAGTCCTGAGTATTCATTGGAAGTACTGATATTTCAGCTGAAGTTACAATACTTTGGCCAGGCGATGTGAAGAACTGACTTACTGGAAAAGACCTGGATGCTGGGAACGATTGAAGGCAGAAGGAGAAGGGGACTACAGAAGATGAGATGATTGGATGGCTTCACTGAATCGATGGACATGAGTTTGAATCAACTCCAGGAGTTGGTGATGGTGAGGGACGCCTGGTGTACTGCAGTCCATGGGGTTGCCAAGAGTTGGACACGACTGTGTGAAGTGAACTGAACTTGATTAATGGTGATAACAAATATGAACTCAAGGTCATTTCAGTTACGATAATTGTTACCGTTCTAGGGAATCCTGCTATGTGTTAAGGTCTATAGTGGGTGTGTCACACATACCACATTGCTTGATCCTTCTGTCATGGCATATGTGTTATTTTTCTATTTTACATAAGAATGAGCTATGTTTTAGAGCAAGAGGTCATCCAGCTCAGACATCCATCAACTACGTGTGGATGGCCTCTCAAAGCTGGTTGCCTAGTCCATACTCCTGTAGTTCCTCTTATCCAACCCTTATCCCTGAGACATATACATGCAGAATTTGCCAAGACTCTAAATCCAAAAAGAGACTTTACTGCCAGCAGGGCAATCTCAAGATTTAGAGAAAATGAAAATAACCCTTTTTTTCCCCTCCATAAAAATAAATAAGATTCAACATACCTAATCTCAGAGGGCAAATTATTTGAAGACAACTTATTGGAAACAGAACTAGTACCAGAGTTTTAATTCTGAGCTTGGAATTCTTTGGCACTGCTCCTTCTTATCAGTTTGACTTTCTCCCTTGTCTGGCAAGAATATAGTTGAGCAAAATAATGTTCAGAACACATGATTTTAAATGACTCTTTGACTTCAGCCAAGGTTTCTTTAGACTGAATGTTTGAATTTGAAGCTAAATAAAAAACACAGATAGAAATAGTTTGCTTAGGTTCATTCCCAGTTAGTCAAAAGTGCTATAAAAAATAGAAGGATAAAGATAATTGTGAAATGCACGTTAGTGGTAAAGTAGGAGGAAACAATATTACATTGCCTAGTTACTTGGCTTTGTTCTACAGGCTCCTCACTGCCTTCCTTTATGTCAAGGGGCTTTAAATACTCTGTCCACAAGCTCAAGTCTATAAGCCAGAACAGGCTTAATGCCAGTCCAAATTCCATTTCTTGCACATCATGTCTTCTTGGCTAATTAAATTCCCAAATTAATCAGAGCATGTTGACAACAAATAGAACTATAAAGAAAAAAAATCAACACACAAAATGCTACTAAATACAGTATTTTTAAAGCATTTTTATGTACTTTCATATATATTATTATTTAATTTACTCTCTGTATCTGTGTGATATTGAGAAGGAAATGGAAACCCACTCCAGTATTCTTGCCTGTGAAATCCCATGGACAGAGGAGCCTGGTGGGCTATATAGTTCATGGTATCACAAAAGAGTCAGACATGACTTAGTGATGAAACAATAACAATGCCTGTGACATAGGGATTATTCTATGCCTTCTATTATGAAATTGAAGCATTTGATATGACTCACTTTAAACTATCTAGGTAGAAATCAGGAGGATTGGGATTTAAACCCAATTCTAAATTGCATCTCTTCCTCAATACACACACACACACACACACACACACACACACACACACACACACACACATACACTCACACACTTACATACACACAGACACACACACACACTCACTCACACCACTGTTTTTGTCAATGTTTAACTTAGAGCTGTCTCTAGGAAAAATGATGAGGCAAAAATTTCACTTGATTTCATGCAATATTTATTGAGCTCCATTATGTGCTATGTACTGTTCTACATGCTTGGGTAAAAACAGTGAACAAAAAAACAAAAATTTCTGCTTCCTGAAATTTATATTCCAGTGGGTAAAGATAGATAGCAAAAATAAATGCAATAAAGAGATGATAATTTATGTAGAAGAGTGTTCTGCCTGTGTTTTCTTCTAAGAGTTCTATAGTTTCTGGCCTTCCATTTAGGTCTTTAATCCATTTTGAGTTTATTTTTGGGTATAGTGTTAGAAAGCGTTCTAGTTTCATTCTTTAACATGTAGTTGACCAGTTTTTCCAGCACCAGTTCTTGAAGAGAGTATCTTTTCTCCATTGTGTATTTTTGCCTCGTTTGTCAAAGATAAGGTGTCCATAGGTGCATGGATTTATCTCCAGACTTTCTATTTTGTTTCATTGATCTATATTTCTGCCTTTGTGCCAGCATCATATTCTTTTGATGACTGTGGCTTTGTACTATAGTCTGAAGTTGGGAAGGTTGATTCCTTCAGTTCCATTCTTCTTTCTCAAGGTTTATTTGGCTATTCAGGGTCTTTTGTGTTTCTATATAAATTGTGAAATTATTTGTTCTAGTTCTGTTAAAAATGACATTGGTAATTTGACAGAGATTGCATTGAATCTATAGATTGCTTTGGGTAGTATACTCATTTTCACTATATTAATTATTTCAATCCAAGAACATGGTATATTTCTCCATCTATATGTCTCATCCTTAATTTTTTTTCATCAGTGTTTTTTTTTTTTTTTAATTTTATTTTTTAAAAAAAAATCACATGCTCCCCATCCTGAACCCTCCTCCCTCCCAACCTCCCCATACCATCCCCCTGGGCCTTCCCAGCGCACCAGCCCCAAGCATCCAGCATCGTGCACTGAACCTGGACTGGCATCTCGTTTCATACATGACATTTCACATGTTTCAATGACATTCTCCCAAATCTTCCCACCCTCTCCCACAGAGTCCATAAGACTGTTCTATACATCAGTGTCTCTTTTGCTGTCTCGTACACAGGGTTATCGTTACCATCTTTCTAAATTCCATATACATGCGTTAGTATACTGTATTTATGTTTTTCCTTCTGGCTTACTTCACTCTGTATAATAGGCTCCAGTTTCATCCACCTCATTAGAACTGATTCAAATGTATTCTTTTTAATGGCTGAGTAATACTCCATTATGTATATGTACCACAGCTTTCTTATCCATTCATCTGCTGATGGACATCTAGGTTGCTTCCATGTCCTGGCTATTATAAACAGTGCTGCGATGAACATTGGGGTACACGTGTCTCTTTCCCTTCTGGTTTCCTCAGTGTGTATGCCCAGCAGTGGGATTGCTGGATCATAAGGCAGTTCTATTTCCAGTTTTTTAAGGAATCTCCACACTGTTCTCCATAGTGGCTGTACTAATTTGCATTCCCACCAACAGTGTAAGAGGGTTCCCTTTTCTCCACACCCTCTCCAGCATTTATTATTTGTAGACTTTTGGATCGCAGCCATTCTGACTGGTGTGAGATGGTACCTCATAGTGGTTTTGATTTGCATTTCTCTGATAAAGAGTGATGTTGAACATCTTTTCAAGTGTTTGTTAGCCATCTGTATGTCTTCTTTGGAGAAATGTCTATTTAGATCTTTGGCCCATTTTTTGATTGGGTCATTTATTTTTCTGGAGTTGAGCTGTAGGAGTTGCTTGTATATTTTTGAGATTAGTTGTTTGTCGGTTGCTTCATTTGCTATTATTTTCTCCCATTCTGAAGGCTGTCTTTTCACCTTGCTAATAGTTTCCTTTGATGTGCAGAAGCTTTTAAGTTTAATTAGGTCCCATTTGTTTATTTTTGCTTTTATTTCCAATATTCTGGGAGGTGGGTCATAGAGGATCCTGCTGTGATGTATGTCAGAGAGTGTTTTGCCTATGTTCTCCTCTAGGAGTTTTATAGTTTCTGGTCTTATGTTGAGATCTTTAATCCATTTTGAGTTTATTTTTGTATATGGTGTTAGAAAGTGTTCTAGTTTCATTCTTTTACAAGTGGTTGACCAGATTTCCCAGCACCACTTGTTAAAGAGATTGTCTTTAATCCACTGTATATTCTTGCCTCCTTTGTCAAAGATAAGGTGTCCATATGTGCGTGGATTTATCTCTGGGCTTTCTATTTTGTTCCATTGATCTATATTTCTGTCTTTGTGCCAGTACCATACTGTCTTGATAACTGTGGCTTTGTAGTAGAGCCTGAAGTCAGGTAGGTTGATTCCTCCAGTTCCATTTTTCTTTCTCAAGATCGCTTTGGCTATTCGAGGTTTTTTGTATTTCCATACAAATTGTGAAATTATTTGTTCTAGCTCTGTGAAGAATACTGTTGGTAGCTTGATAGGGATTGCATTGAATCTATAAATTGCTTTGGGTAGTATACTCATTTTCACTATATTGATTCTTCCAATCCATGAACATGGTATATTTCTCCATCTATTAGTGTCCTCTTTGATTTCTTTCACCAGTGTTTTATAGTTTTCTATATATAGGTCTTTAGTTTCTTTAGGTAGATATATTCCTAAGTATTTTATTCTCTTCGTTGCAATGGTGAATGGAATTGTTTCCTTAATTTCTCTTTCTGTTTTCTCATTATTAGTGTATAGGAATGCAAGGGATTTCTGTGTGTTGATTTTATATCCTGCAACTTTACTATAATCATTGATTAGTTCTAGTAATTTTCTGGTGGAGTCTTTAGGGTTTTCTATGTAGAGGATCATGTCATCTGCAAATAGTGAGAGTTTTACTTCTTCTTTTCCAATTTGGATTCCTTTTATTTCTTTTTCTGCTCTGATTGCTGTAGCCAAAACTTCCAAAACTATGTTGAATAGTAATGGTGAAAGTGGGCACCCTTGTTTTGTTCCTGACTTTAGAGGAAATGCTTTCAATTTTTCACCATTGAGGATAATGTTTGCTGTGGGTTTGTCATATATAGCTTTCATTATGTTGAGGTATGTTCCTTCTATTCCTGCTTTCTGGAGAGTTTTTATCATAAATGGGTGTTGAATTTTGTCAAAGGCTTTCTCTGCATCTATTGAGATAATCATATGGTTTTTGTTTTTCAATTTGTTAATGTGGTGTATTACATTGATTGATTTGTGGATATTGAAGAATCCTTGCATCCCTGGGATAAAGCCCACTTGGTCATGGTGTATGATCTTTTTAATGTGTTGTTGGATTCTGATTGCTAGAATTTTGTTTAGGATTTTTGCATCTATGTTCATCAGTGATATTGGCCTATAGTTTTCTTTTTTTGTGGCATCTTTGTCAGGTTTTGGTATTAGGGTGATGGTGGCCTCATAGAATGAGTTTGGAAGTATACCTTCCTCTGCAATTTTCTGGAAGAGTTTGAGCAGGATAGGTGTTAGCTCTTCTCTAAATTTTTGGTAGAATTCAGCTGTGAAGCCGTCTGGACCTGGGCTTTTGTTTGCTGGAAGATTTTTGATTACAGTTTCAATTTCCATGCTTGTGATGGGTCTGTTAAGGTTTTCTATTTCTTCCTGGTCGAGTTTTGGAAAGTTGTACTTTTCTAAGAATTTGTCCATTTCTTCCTCGTTGTCCATTTTATTGGCATATAATTGTTGATAATAGTCTCTTATGATCCTTTGTATTTCTATGTTGTCTGTTGTGATCTCTCCACTGTCATTTCTAATTTTATTGATTTGATTTTTCTCCCTTTGTTTCTTGATGAGTCTGGCTAATGGTTTGTCAATTTTATTTATCCTTTCAAAGAACCAGCTTTTGGCTTTGTTGATTTTTGCTATGGTCTCTTTTGTTTCTTTTGCATTTATTTCTGCTCTAATTTTTAAGATTTCTTTCCTTCTACTAACCCTGGGCTTCTTCATTTCTTCCTTTTCTAGTTGTTTGAGGTGTAGAGTTAGGTTATTTATTTGACTTTTTTCTTGTTTCTTGAGGTGTGCCTGTATTGCTATGAACTTTCCCCTTAGGACTGCTTTTACTGTGTCCCACAGGTTTTGGGTTGTTGTGTTTTCATTTTCATTCGTTTCTATGCAAATTTTGATTTCTTTTTTGATTTCTTCTGTGATTTGTTTGTTATTCAGCAGCGTGTTGTTCAGCCTCCATATGTTGGAATTTTTAATAGTTTTTCTCCTGTAATTGAGATCTAATCTTACTGCATTGTGGTCAGAAAAGATGCTTCGAATGATTTCTATTTTTTTGAATTTACCAAGGCTAGCTTTATGGCCCAGGATGTGATCTATCCTGGAGAAGGTTCCATGTGCGCTTGAGAAAAAGGTGAAATTCATTGTTTTGGGATGAAATGTCCTATAGATATCAATTAGGTCTAACTGGTCTATTGTATCGTTTAAAGTTTGTGTTTCCTTATTAATTTTCTGTTTAGTTGATCTATCCATAGGTGTGAGTGGGGTATTAAAGTCTCCCACTATTATTGTGTTATTGTTAATTTCTCCTTTCATACTTGTTAGCATTTGTCTTACATACTGCGGTGCTCCCGTGTTGGGTGCATATATATTTATAATTGTTATATCTTCTTCTTGGATTGATCCTTTGATCATTATGTAGTGACCTTCTTTGTCTCTTTTCACAGCCTTTGTTTTAAAGTCTATTTTATCTGATATGAGTATTGCTACTCCTGCTTTCTTTTGGTCCCTATTTGCATGGAAAATCTTTTTCCAGCCCTTCACTTTCAGTCTGTATGTGTCCCCTGTTTTGAGGTGGGTCTCCTGTAGACAACATATGTAGGGGTCTTGTTTTTGTATCCATTCAGCCAGTCTTTGTCTTTTGGTTGGGGCATTCAACCCATTTACGTTTAAGGTAATTACTGATAAGTATGATCCCGTTGCCATTTACTTTATTGTTTGGGGTTCGAATTTATACACCATTTTTGTGTTTCCTGTCTAGAGAATATCCTTTAGTATTTGTTGTAGAGCTGGTTTGGTGGTGCAGAATTCTCTCAGCTTTTGCTTATCTGAGAAGCTTTTGATTTCTCCTTCATACTTGAATGAAATCCTTGCTGGGTACAATAATCTGGGCTGTAGGTTATTTTCTTTCATCATTTTAAGTATGTCTTGCCATTCCCTCCTGGCTTGAAGAGTTTCTATTGAAAGATCAGCTGTTATCCTTATGGGAATTCCCTTGTGTGTTATTTGTTGTTTTTCCCTTGCTGCTTTTAATATTTGTTCTTTGTGTTTGATCTTTGTTAATTTGAGTAATATGTGTCTTGGGGTGTTTCGCCTTGGGTTTATCCTGTTTGGGATTCTCTGGGTTTCTTGGACTTGGGTGATTATTTCCTTCCCCAGTTTAGGGAAGTTTTCAACTATTATCTCCTCAAGTATTTTCTCATGGTCTTTCTTTTTGTCTTCTTCTTCTGGAACCCCTATGATTCGAATGTTGTAGCGTTTAATATTGTCCTGGAGGTCTCTGAGATTGTCCTCATTTCTTTTAATTCATTTTTCTTTTATTCTCTCTGATTCATTTATTTCTACCATTCTATCTTCTAATTCACTAATCCTATCTTCTGCCTCTGTTATTCTACTATTTGTTGCCTCCAGAGTGTTTTTAATTTCATTTATTGCATTATTCATTGTATATTGACTCTTTTTTATTTCTTCTAGGTCCTTGTTAAACCTTTCTTGCATCTTCTCAATCCTTGTCTCCAAGCTATTTATCTGTGATTCCATTTTAATTTCTAGATTTTGGATCAATTTCACTATCATTATTCGGAATTCTTTATCAGGTAGATTCCCTATCTCTTCCTCTTTTGTTTGGTTTGGTGGGCATTTATCCTGTTCCTTTATCTGCTGGCTATTCCTCTGTCTCTTCATCTTGTTTAAATTGCTGAGTATGGGGTGTCCTTTCTGTATTCTGGCAGTTTGTGGAGTTCTCTTTATTGTGGCTATTCCTCACTGTGTGTGGGTTTGTACAGGTGGCTTGTCAAGGTTTCCTGGTTAGGGAAGCTTGTGTCAGTGTTCTGATGGGTGGAACTGTATTTCTTCTCTTTGTTCAGTCGCGCTGTGGGGAGGGAGGGAGGGATGCTGCAAGCAAATAACACTGGCGTGCGCTCGCAGTACCTCAGCCACACTGGGTCTGCCCCCGCTCACTGCGCGTGTAGCCTCCCTGCCCACACTGCTCGGGCTCTAGGTTGTTCCGCTGGGAACAATCCAAGGCTGGCCCTGGGTTGCATGTACCTCCCAGGTCCAAGCCACTCAGGTTCAGGCACTCGGATAGTCCTCAGAGGCGCAGACTCAGTTGGGCCTGAGTATTGTGCTCTTCCCAGGTCCGAGCAGCTCAAGTGATGAGGTGTTTGGCGAGCGCCAATGCTGCGACTTATCGCCTCCCCGCCACTCGGTTATCTGGGCGCAAAACCGGCGCACCTTCTTAGGCAGATGTTAACCGTCCAGACCCCCAAGAAGTTTTAGTTAGCAAAGAAGCCTGCTTACAGTTTTATAGATAATGTCTCTCTGGGGCTGCGATTGCCCCCTTCTGGCTCTGGCTGCCTATCACCGGAGGGGGAAGGTCTGCAGCCGGCTATCTCTGTTCAATTCTTTGTTCCGTGCGCGGGCCTGGTGGTCTTAGGTTGGGGCTGGCTTTTCGCGTAGTAGATATCCCACAGTCTGGTTTGTTAGCCCAAATTATTTCGCTCAGATAGTGCTCAGGGTATTCAGGCCAGATTCTTACTCTAAGCGATGCAGCCCGCGCTGCGCCTCCCTGCCCAGTCCCCGCTTGTTAATGGCGCCTGCAGGCGTCTGCGCTGCTTCTCCACTGGGGGAGTTACCGTAGGACTCGCAATCTTCGAGTTTTAATTGTTTATTTATTTTTTCTTCCTGTTACGTTGCCCTCTGTGCTTCCAAAGCTCGGCACAGATTCGGCAGTGAGAAGGTTTCCTGGTGTTTGGAAACTTCTCTCTTTTTAAGACTCCCTTCCCGGGACGGAGCTCCGTCCCTCCCTCTTTTGTCTCTTTTTTTGTCTTTTATATTTTTTCCTACCTCCTTTCGAAGAGTTGGATTGCTTTTCTGGGTGCCTGATGTCCTCTGCCGGCATTCAGAAGTTGTTTTGTGGAATTTACTCGACGTTTAAATGCTCTTTTGATGAATTTGTGGGGGAGAAAGTGTTCTCCCTGTCCTACTCCTCCGCCATCTTGGCTCCTCCTCCTCATCAGTGTTTTATAGTTTTCTGTGTACAGGTCTTTCATCTCTTTAGGTAAATTTATTCCTAAGTACTTTATTCTTTTTGTTGTAGTGTTGAATAAGATTGTTTCCTTAATTTCTTTTTCTGAATTTTCATTGTTAATGTATAGGAATGTAAGGTATTTCTGTATATTAACTTTATATCCTGTGACTCTACTATATTAATCAATTAGTTCTAGCAATTTTCTGGTGGCATCTTTACAGATTTCTGTGTAGAGGATCATGTCACCTGCAAACAGTGAGAGCTTTACTTCTTTTCCAATTTGTATTCTTTGTTTCTTTTCCTTCTCTGATTTCTGTGGCTAGGACTTCTAATACTATGTTGAGTAGTAGTGGTGAGAGTGGACGCCCTTGTCTTGTTCCTGATTTTAGAGGAAAGGCTTTCAATTTTTTGCCATTGAAGATAATGTTTGCTGTGGGTTTGTTGTATATAACTTTTATTATATTGAGGTATGCTTCTTTTATGCCTATTTTCTGGAGAGCTTTTTTTATCATAAATGGGAGCTGGATTTTGTCAAAGGCTTTCTCTGTATCTATTGAAATACTCAGTTTTAATCTTTCAATTTGTTAATGTGGTGTGTCACACTGATTGATCTGTGAATATTGAATCCTTGCTTCCCTGGAATAAAGCCCACTTGATTATGTATGATATATGATCTTTTTAATATGTTATTGGATTCTGTTTGCTAGAATTTTGTTGAGGATTTTTGCATCTATGTTCATCGGTAGTATCGGCCTGTAGTTTTCTTTTTTGTGGCATCTTTGTCTGATTTTGGTATCAGGGTGATGGTGGCCTTATAGAATGAGTTTGGGAGTTTTCCTTCCTCTGTAATTTTCTGAAAGAGTTTGAGTAGGATAGGTGTTAGCTCTTCGCTGAATTTTTGGTAAAATTCACCTGTGAAGCCATCTGGTCCTGGGCTTTTGTTTGTTGGAAGATTTTCGATTACATTTTTGATTTCCATAATTGTGATTGGTCTGTTCAAATTTCTATTTCTTCCTGGTTCAGTTTTGGAAGGTTATACTTTTCGAAGAATTTTGTTCATTTCTTCCAGGTTGTTCACTTTATTGGCATATAGTCACTCCTAGTGGTCTCTTATGATTGTTTGTATTTCTGTGTTGTCTGCTGTAATTTCTCCATTTTAATTTCTAATTTTAATGATTTGAATCTTCCTTTTATCTTGATAAGTCTGGCTAATAGTTTTCTATTTTGTTTATCTTCTCCAATATGGCAAAACCCACCACAATATTGTAAACTAATTATCTTATAATTAAAATAAATAAATAATTAGCTAAAAATTAAAAAGAAAAAAAAGAAAATAGTAAAATATGCTAGGAGATAGGAAGTGCAATGGAATAAAGGGAGAGGTAAATTTAGATTAAGATTAAGGGAATGAGGATCACCAGGGTAGGGCAGGTTTCACTATTAAGTAGAATGGTCAGGGTAGGACACTTTAAGGAGAGATTTAGGATATGGCTTGGAGGATGTGAGTATGTGGAAAAATAATCTTTCAGGCACAGGAAACATCTACAGCCTGGTTGTAAAGTACAAAAATGCCTGGCACACTTGAAGAACAGCAGGGTGTCTGGATCAGAGTACATAAAAGAGAAGGCAGATGAGGTCAGAGGTAACAGAAGACATAAAGACACAGAGATCACTACATTATGAGGACTTTAATATTCTTCTAAGTAAGATGTAGTACCAAAATAGACAAGACTATTCAAGAAAAAAATTATAAAGGGTTCCTTGATAGCAAAATCAAGATATACTACAAATCTATATTAATTTAAATAGCATAAAATTGGTACAAAAATAGCCAAAATTGGTCTACACAAAAGAATAGAATTAAAAAAAAAAAAAGATGGAGCACCATAGGATGGTTTTGCATAGAGAAGTGACGGAGTATGATTTTCATTTAAAGGGTTATCCTGGCTGCTCTACTGGGAAGAGTAACAGTCAGGGAGATGGGTTAGGAGGCTACTATTACAGTGCATTGATTTCCTAGAGCTAGTGTAACAAAGTACCACAAATGGAATGGCTTTAAACAGAAATGTATTCTCTCATATTTCCAGAGACTACAGGTCTGAAAGCAAGACGTTGGACCATGTTCTTTCTGTAACTTCAAGAATAGGATCCAGGATCCTTCTTTTGTGTCTTACAGCTTCTAGTAGCTCTATGTGCTTCTTGGCTTATGGCAGCATAACTCCAATCTCTGATTGTCTTCACATGACCATTCTCTCTATGTGTGTCTCTGCATCATCTTCCTTCTGTGTGCGTCAGTCTCTGTGTCCAAATTCGCCCTTCTTAATGACAATGTCAGTCATATTGAATTAAGGTCCCATTCAAATGACCTTAATTTGATTACAGTTGCAAGGAGCTTATTTCCAAATAAGGTCATGTTCCGAGGCACAGGGGTTAGGGCTTTAATTTTTTTTTTCAGAGTTGGGACAAAATTCAACCTATAATATGCATTGATCTTGGTAAAAAGTGATGGAGGCTTAGACTATGGGGGCTGATGAGGAAAGGTTGGAGTCTGGGTGCATTTTGAAGAAGAATCAGCAGAAATTGGGCGATTAAGTTTGACATTAAAAACACTACCATGGGTGAAATAGCTCGCTACTGGGAAGCTGTTGTACGGTACAGGCAGCTCAGCTCAGTATTCTGTGATGACCTAGATGGGTGAGATGGGGATAAGGTGGGAGGGAGGTCCAAGAGGGAGGTGATATATGTATACATATATCTGATTCACTTCACTTTAGAACAGAAACTAACAAAACATTGTAAAGCAATTATACTACAGTTTAAAAAAGAAAAAAGAGAGGTAACAAGTGAGGTAGGAGAAAAAAAAAAAAGAGTGGGGGATCCTAGAAGCCAAGTGAAGAAAGTGGAGCAAAGTAGGGGAAAGTGATCAATTGTTTTAAAAACTTCAGATAGTTTAGGTGAAATGGAGACTGAGAATTGACTGTAGGTTTAGAAACATGTGTTTTCATGACCTTGACAAGAATTGCCATGGAGTGCTGATGGAGAAAGCCTTTTTAGAACAGATTCAAAAGAAAATGGGAAGATGATGTAGAGATAGCAAGTATAGATAATGAAATAGTAGAACATGGGGACAGTGGGGTCAAAAGAGGTTTTCTTTCTTCTTTTCTTTTTTAATAGGTGGAAACATAGCAGCATCTTTATCTATTGATGGAATGATCAGAAGTTTATCCCATCTCCTTTTCTGATTACCTCTTTGGTATCCTGATGCTTCCACATCCCCTTACTGAGGCATCCTTGCTTTATCCTTATTTCTTAGATTGGCTGTCTGGATAAATGACCCATGCTTTAGACTACCTCTTCCCTTTATTTGCTTTTTAAGTTTCTTCTGAGCATTCTCTCTAAATTAGCATCATAAGATAATTTTTCTGCCTATCTCAAAAAGGCATCAAATTTTTTCCGAACCAAACTTGGGTCCACTCACCCAGTGTGCAATAAAGCTGGCTTACTGACGTTTGGTTTTGATGAAGGAAAGTCCAGCATTTATTGCAGAATCCAGAAAGGAGAATGGGTGGTTTATGTTCAAAAGACCTGTTCTCCTCAATAGCTTTCAGGGAATGGTTTTTAAAGGCAACATTTTGGGTGAGGGCTGCAGGGTGTATGACTTTCTTCTCATTGGTTGGTGGTGAGGTAACAAGGTGATGTTTTAGGACTCTTAATCTTCAGTCTCCTGATTCCAACCAGCCTGGGGTTTAGTGCTTGTACTCAGCACATAGTCATTATCCTTCACCTGGGTAGAGGATCTTAGTTCCTGCAGAACAAGTCAAGGATGTGCTAATTGTTATGTATATCTTTTGAGGACAACGTAGGTTGCTGAACTATTATTTCTTGATATTTCCCTTTGTTTCTGCATTCCCTCACTTCCCTAATTAGTGATTACTTGCGTCTGCTCTTTGGAAATCAGAGAAGGCTTAGCAGACTAAAGGCTTTTTCTACAAAAAAAGAAACAGGAGACACAGAGGAGCTTTTGTATCTGGAAAGGCCCTTCAGGGTCTTGTTTGGCTTCACAATCATGAAGGTGAAGTGCTTTGTAAACTTTGAAACCATATATGCATTTAGTTCATTTTTAGAATGTGATTACAAAAAATCTATCCAAAGAATCCAGTATCTACACCAGACAGTTCTCTCCTTTTAACCCCATGGCCTTTGTCCTGGTCCAGTCTTCATCTCCTCACATACAGTCTATTGGAGTAATTTTCTGAATAGACATCCCTCAGATGCTAACTTCTTCTAACCCACTTCCCTCCCTTCTTCTGCTTAAGAGTCTTTGTTGGCTGAAGCTATTGTAGAGTGCTCGTTATCTTCCAAGTGTACTTTTGCATCTTTTTGTCTTTGTTCATACTTTTTCTTTGTTTGATCTGCTTTTCCCCTTGTTCTTCTGTGCCTGGAATGAGTTTGCCTTGTTCTTCTGTGCCTGGAACTCAATGACATGTTCCAGTGACCCTTTATTGGTGAAGACTTTCTGACTTCTCCATCCAACCCCATATAGAAATTGATTGCTCTTGGCGGTGTACTCCCAGAGCATTTTATAAATAGCATTAAAATAATTTTTGGAAATACATATCTAATTTTTCCCTTAGACCATGCCACCTAAGAAGATAGAGGCTGTGACCAATTGTTTTTGCTTTCACACTCCCTACTACAGTTTCCCTTGGACTGCAAGGAGACCAAATGAGTCAGTCTTAAAGGAAATCAACCCAGAATATTCATTGGAAGGTATGATGCTGAAGCTCCAGTTCTTTAGCCACCTGATGGAAAGAGGTGTCTCATTAGAAAAGACCCTGATGCTGTTAAATATTGAAGGTAAAAAGAGAAGGGGGTGGCAGAGGATGAGATGGTTAGATAGCATCACCAATTCAATGGACATAAATTTGAATAAACTCTGGGAGATAATGAAAGACAGATGAGCCTGGAGTGCTGTAGTCCATGGGGATGCAGAGTCAGTCATGATGTAGCAACTGAACAACAATAACTACAGTTTCTGCCATACAAAGCGGGGGGCGGGGTGGGGGTGGTTTAACAAAATGTGTTAAATGGACTCTTATCATGGTCTGAGTTGCCTGTCCTCAGGGGTACATATTTTGCTGTGCTGGTGGTCACTGTTGTGGATACTTCCCTTCTGTTCACTGCATGTTCCCTCCCTGGAGAGTCTCTTTATCTGGAGGTATCTTAGTATACATAGGTTCTTTTCTTCTAGTAGAGACTTTCCCACTACTAACATTCTGGCTTCTTATGTTGTAGCAGCCCCGTCAAAATGCATGAAGCTCATTGTTGTCCTTGGGTCCAAAGAGAAATGTTTTGAAAGGTCGCAAAGACTAGAGGTAGAATGCCAGTGACTAATGTGAAGGTAAGGAAGATACTTTTAGTGTGATAGCCTGCCTGCCCCTTTGCAAGGCAGTAGAAACTCATTTACCCTTTCTGCAATTAAGAAAGAGGTTTTCTTTGTCCTTGAAAAGGTCAGCAAATGAAACATCTTTGTCAGAGCTCAGACAGCAAGACAGAGAGTTTCCATCTGTTAGTAAACACGCAATTTCCAAATACAATTCATTATTTGAGCTTGAGTTATTTTTACTACCCTGCCCTTGTTACATTCCAGATAATGGGACTGACTGCTCTGGGTGACTTTTAAGACAACTCTGATAATTAGCAAAAAGTCATAGACCCAGAAACCAACACCCAGAAACACTTTAGACCCCCAGAATGCCTACTATCCTGGGGAAATCTAAAATTAGGCCTCATATTTGTGTATGTGACTTTTTATAGATCCCCGGTGCCTCAGTCATTCAGCCACTGTCTATGTAATTCCTGGGAACTGGGGGAAGTAAGGAAAAGGGAGATGCACATTTGATGGAACAAAAAGGGTTTAGAAACCTGAAGAATAATGTGAGTTTTCCAGGAGGGCTGTGTTAGAATGAGGTTCAGTCACAGTTTTTCCAAAGTGTTTTTAGCTAGGAATTTGGAAGTTGTTGGCATCTGTTTATCTTTAGAAATGGAAATTTCTTTTGGTGATTTCCTCTTATATCTGGGTCGTGCATCACTGAATTCTTCTGTGCAATGAGGCAGCCACGTGATGCAGCAGAAAACACTGTGTGTGAGTCAGGGGATTTGGGTTTGATTACTGATTCTGCCTCTTTCTTTTTTTTAGAACATTTTAAAGAATTTTTTTTTTTAATGTGGACCATTTTAAAAGTCTAAATTGAATTTGTTACAATGTTGCTTCTGCTGTTTATGTTGCTTTTTGGCCATGAGGCCTGTGGGATCTTAGCTCCCTGGCCAGGGATCAAACCCACACCCCTGCACTGGAAGGTGAAGGCTCAGGCACTGGACGATCAGGAAAGTCCCTCTGCCCTTTTCTTAATGAATGACTCAAACAAATTACTTAAATGCCATGAAATTCCATTTCCTCTTCTTTAAGTGGTGAATGACATGTTTGCCCTTCACAAAAATTTGTTGTAAGGATCAAAGGCTTCCCTCTTTGGGATTGTGAAGCACTCTTCTCTCCTAATTGTCATGCTTTTTCTGGTGCAATATCCTCTGTCCATATGAGGTAGCAAGGCCTTGGGCATTACTGTGCCCATCAAATGATAAAGCTTGAGTCACTGATCAGAGAGGCCACCCTGGGGGTTAGTCTTTCCTTCTGAACACCATATCATTCTGCTTCCCAATTCATCCAGGGGTGGATGAGGGTAGAATGAATTAACCAACACCACTTTGTATGAATCTATTCTCTGTTTTCTGTAGGAATCAGCATTATTTTGTTTTGAAAAGGTACTTGTCCTTGGGGATGGGATCCATAAGGACTGAGACACAAATAGCAAAAGCACAAGAAACACTGAGGCCATTAAGTTGCAGCATAGTCTGAGCACAGAGGCGTGGAGTAAAGTACTAACCGAGAAAGCCTTCACCCGAGAGGTGGACTTTAGGCTAAGTTTGAAAAGGGGTTGTTGTAACTCATAAGCTATGTGACCTAGGGCAAATTACTCAACTTCTCTGAGCATTGAGTTCTTCATATGAAAAGTTAAAATTTGAATATATTCTGATCAGTGTTATCATGAGGTTTAAAGAGGATAATGTTGGTAACATACTTGGTAAGGAGCATGCACTAAAAGCACAAATGCACAAATAACATCTATGCATAAATTAAGTAGTAAAAATAAAATACTAAATTAAGAAGCACAATGCATGGGAGCCCTTATAATGAGCATCAAACAGCCTAAGTACACTGGGGTAGGTGACAGTGTGCAGGTTAAGCAGAAACTTGGTGCCTGGGAGATGAGTGTACAGAGAGCAGATCTTTAGGTGTTAGTTGAAGTTGAGGATTAGGGAAAAATGAAGGGTGGCAAAAGCTTGTGAGCAGGATGACTCAGCCAGCTCCTAAGAGCAAGGACCACGACAAATGATCAATTCTAGGGACGGGGTCAATATGACAGATAAGAAGGTGTGATGTATGGGCAGGCCTACCAGCCCAGATCAGAGAGTGCACTTCTGGGATTTATGTGGGGAGGGAGGAGTGGGATAGAGCTGTTTAAATATTGTCTGCCTCACTCTGAGCATCTTCCCTTCTGGTGTGGAGCTAAGTGGGCCCAACTGAAGAGAGAGACTGAGCAAGGAAGTGGGCCTGGTAGGGAGATATTTATAGCTGGAAGGAATGGTAAGAGCAAAGGGGAGTGTTGCAGCGAGCCATGTAGGAGGGATGAACAAATCAGTTAGCTTGGCTGGAGAGGAAAAGTGTATCTCAAGGTGGAGAAGTTTGGATTTTATTAAACTGAATTGGGCAACATTGTAGTTATAGAGAAAATAGGAAGAGAGGGAGACAGTGAAAAACCAGGCTTCATGAAAACTATTTTAATGATTATAAGATGGATTAGAATTGTAGGGATGATGAACAATAAGAGACTGCAAGCAGTAAGAAAAGGGCAGATACTGCCATCAGTTCTAAAGTATGAAAATAAAGCATCCAGAACCCTGGCTGGATTTGGGGCAGGACTGGTCATTGGGAGTTAGACTGAGATTCCTTCCTGGTCTATGCTGGTTTTTATTCCATTCCATGAATATTGTGCAAACAGAGGTTTCCAGAAAGGTCTCCTTTGTATCTGTCAACCAATCTGAGATTTGCAGAACTAGGTAAGCAACATAATGAAGAATCAGAATGCTAGCTCCAGGGATCCTTTGTGGCTCAAGAGAAGAGAGGCCTGAATCAAGCGTGAACACTTCAACTGCTTTGGAACAGACTGCTGCTGCTGTTGCTAAGTCACTTCAGTCGTGTCCGACTCTGTGCCACCCCAAGGACTGCTGCCTACCAAGCTCCTCCGTCCATGGGACTTTCCAGGCAAGAGTACTAGAGTGGGGTGCCATTGCCTTCTCTGTTGGAACAGGCAGGACTCTCTTAATCAGGATTTCTGCTTAGTAAGATGCTTGAAAATGCAATGGGAGAAAAGAGAAAATTTGGAAAGAAAATGGTATTTACAAAGGGGTAAAAGTTAGACAGTGAGGAGAATAATTGTGGAATGGGAATGGAAATATACTTTGGAGTGAAAGATAACAAGGATTACAGCCTCCCTCAGATCATAGGCATCTTGGAAAACTTCTGAGATGCTCTTAACTCCCACATATCACTATTTGTTTTTCCCTGGATGTGGGGCAGCTGGAGGCAAGTCAATAATAAATTCTACACACTCAGTTCAGTTCAGTTCAGTCACTCAGTCGTGTCTGACTCTTTGCGACCCCATGAATTGCAGCACGTCAGGCCTCCCTGTCCATCACCAAATCCCAGAATTCACTGAGACTCACGTCCATTGAGTCAGTGATGCCATCCAGCTGTCTCATCCTCTGTCATCCCCTTCTCCTCCTGCCCCCAATCCCTCTCAGCATCAGTCTTTTCCAATGAGTCAACTCTTCACATGAGGTGGCCAAAGTACTGGAGTTTCAGCTTTAGCATCATTCCTTCCAAAGAAATCCCAGGACTGATCTCCTTCATCACACAGAAAAATTCTACTGAAGCAGAACATGATGAAAGGTCAGATTCTCAGTGAAGTTGGCTTAGTGTAATAGAAAAGGCAGACCATAATGACTTGAAAATTACTTGAGTTCTAATTTCACCTGTGTCCTTGGTCATGTCACATCCCCTTTCAAATACCGGCCTTCACTTGATCTGTAAAATTAAGTTGGAAGATTTCTAATTTTAACATTCTATAATTTTGAGATTTATAATATTATAGAAGGAAAATATAATGCATTGATATTTTGCTTTCAACATAAAAAAATGGGTGACTTTGTTTATTTTACTAAAAAAAAAAAAAGGTTTGAGACTCATCACAAGTCTACTAAATGAAAGGATTTTAGCCTATGTCTTTGGGCTCTGGGGTACTATTTCCCTGTGACTCACAAGAATATTAAATGAACCAAAGAAATAGGGTAATTTAATTATTTTTTTTGTTTTCAATGTTTAACTCTTTCTTCTTTATGGACATATATCTTGATTTAATTTGATTCCAAACTATCCTCAAGAATCTTGGTCAAGTCTAAAGTAGCTTTGGTTTCAGTCTAATTATTTCCAAATTGATTTCTCTTCTTTTTAGCTGCTATGACCCAAGTTCAAGTTATTGGCCTTGATGTTACCATGGTAATGAGAGATGATATCACTGAATCCAGTCTCTGGCAATAGCCCCTGTACTAAGAGTTGGAGAGTATTCAAAGAAGATGTGAGCTTTGGGACTAAACACTAGAAGATAAATGTTTTTCCTCTAAAATTTTCTACTTTAAAATCAAATGTGTTAAATCTATTGCCATGACATCTTTCTTTAAGCAATGTGTTTTACAGAAACTCAATCTTGGTTCTTGCTCTTATCAGAGGGAAGCTGTCTCTGTTTTCTTTTTTTTTTTTTTTTTTTACATTTAAAGTGAAACAAGCTATTGACTTGAGAGCCAGAACCTGTACACAGTGCCTGGATAACTTGGATTGTCTTATTTAATCCTTACAACAGTCCTAGAAGATAGGTTGTTTTAAAAAGTCATTCTTATTTGCAGATAAAAAATTAAAGTACAGATATTTTAGGTAACATGTCCAAAGTCATATCTAGTAACTTGTGATGCTAGAATTTGAAACCAGGCATTTTGTTTCCACTGACCATAACCCATGTGCTTAACTACCTGTGGTACTGTCTCAGGTGAAGGGAGATGCCCAGCAAGATGGTCTTCAATTCAGCTGTGATTCACCAAGAACTCATACTCCTTGGTACCTTCTTGCTATGTGATATAGTATAAGAGTGACTTAGCAATAGAGAACAATTTTTAAATGCATTCAGAAATCTTCTGGAGAAGTCAAAGAACCCAGTAATTTGTGTTTTGTGTACGTATTAATGCTTTCCCCAATCAGAAAGCTCTTACCCTAAAAGTCATTTTCAGGACAGAAAATAACTGGCAGTCTTCATGGTGTGAGTGTGTGTGAATATGTGTGTGTGTGTGTGTGTGTGTGTGTGTATTGTATGAGGAGTTGCAACATGAAGAGAGAAGAGAGACTGGGGGAAAGTTCAATGCCAATCACATTTAGAATAGCCCAGTGTGCTTCTCTTCCTCATGCATCAGACAGGAAAAGAGGAGTATAGAATGCACGTGCAGACAAAATGCTAGTATGGGCTTCTGGAGGCCTAAGTACAATTCTCAGCTCTGCTATAAGTTGTGTACATAACCAAGGTTAATTCTCTTTGAATCTCAGTAGAGAATGGAATTAGCTGGAATGCAAGTTCCTTTTTATGACTAACACTCTCCTTTCTCCTTCTAGACACCCTCTCCCTTACAACAAAAATGATGGGTGCTTAATCTTGAGTGAGAATAGGATTGAAAAACTGAGCCTTTTAATCAGCTTCCCTCCTGGCCTATTTTTAAAATTAAAAAATTTTTTTTAATATAAATTTATTTATTTTAATTGGAGGTTAATTACTTTACAATATTGTATTGGTTTTGCCATACATCAACATGAATCCACCACGGGTGTACACGTGTTCCCCATCCTGAACCTCATGGCAACTTTTAAAGTACCTCCCTGGTACTTTGTAGGTCAGGCTCACTCATCTGCTGGTTGATGTTGGTGTGGACCTATTTGCTTCTCAAATTTTCGGTAAAGAGAGCAGTGAACTAAAAAGAGAACTTTGGTTCCAATTTCTAAGTTTGAGTAAGTCCCTTCCTATAATAAGGCTTTTTCCTCTCAACTGTACATAAGAAGTTTGACCATATGCTACTGTGAACTCTGCAAAGTTTCTCTTGTGATAACTGAATCTGTATTAACAGTACAGGGAGGTGCAAGAGATGTATCATTACAAATCTTCCCTTTAGAAGTGTTGAAGAAATGGGTTCTGATACTTTAGTTAACCACCCCAATACTTGGATGTGGGGTGTCAGTGATCTATTACCTAAGAATACATTTCAGTAAAATATGTATAATGACTCATTCTAGAGCCCTGTTATCTTGTATGTGGCCAGTTTGTTTAGGCTATTCACTTATCTTCTTGCCTTTAACTCTTTCCAACTTGTGTTCACCCTCTACATTGCCACCAACCCTCCCTCTGTAAATACTAGTCTGATCATGTTACTTTCATTATTAAAATCTTTCAGTAATTCACCATTATCTATACGGTGCACTTCCCTGGTGGCTCAGTCTGTAAAGAATCTGCCTGCAATGCAAGAGACTGCCTGAAATGCAGGAGACCCAGATTCAATCCCTGGGTCAAGAAGATCCCCTGGAGGAGGAAATGACAACCTATTTCAGTATTATTGCCTGGAAAATCCCATGGACATAGGAGACTGGTGGGCTACAGTCCGTGGGGATACAAGAGTTGGACACAACTTAGTGGCTAAGCCACCACCACTGTAAAGTAGATGTATTCATTTTCTTGGGCTGCCATAGCAAAATACCATAGACTGGGTGGCTTAAGGGATAGAAATTTGTTTTCTCACAGTTCTGGATACTGGGAGTCCTAGATCAGGGTGCCAGCATGGGCAGCTTCTGGTGAGACCCCTCTTCTTGGCTTGCAGATAGATGGTTTTCTTGCTGTGTACTCCTCATGGCCTTCCTTGGTGCATGCCAGGGGTCAGATCTCTCTCTTTCTTTTCCTATAAGGCCAAGAATCCTATTAAATTAGTATCCTCCTTCATGACCTCATTTAACCTAAATTACCCACTAAAAGGGCTTTAAAGGTGGCTCTCCTGCCAATCTAAGACACAGGAGACACAGGTTTGATCTCTGAAGATCCCCTGGAGGAGGAAATGGCAATTCCCTTCAGGATTCTTGCTTGGAGGGCTACAGTCCATGGGGTCACAAAGAGATGGACATAACTGAGTGACTAGGCACAGAACAGCATCCCCTAAAAACCTTATGGTCACAACAGCCATATTCCAGGTGAGAGCTTTAGCTCTAGCATACAAATTTTGGGAAGACACAACTCAGTCCACAGCAGTAGGGTTCAAATTCTTTAACAAAAAAGAGGTGTTTTTTTTTTCCCATCAAAAAAGACCCTTAACTATCCACTTTAATTTAGCTTTATATCCTATCATTTCCTTTTTTGCACTGAAATATTCACCTTTTTTAAAAAATTTTATTTTATTTTTAAACTTTACAATATTGTATTAGTTTTGCCAAATATCGAAATGAATCCGCCACAGGTATACCTGTGTTCCCCATCCTGAACCCTCCTCCCTCCTCCCTCCCCATACCCTCCCTCTGGGTCGTCCCAGTGCACCAGCCCCAAGCATCCAGTATCGTGCATCGAACCTGGACTGGCGACTCGTTTCATACATGATATTATACATGTTTCACTGCTATTCTCCCAAATCTCCCCACCCTCTCCCTCTCCCACAGAGTCCATAAGACTGATCTATACATCAGTGTCTCTTTTGCTGTCTCGTACACAAGGTTATTGTTACCATCTTTCTAAATTCCATATATATGCGTTAGTATACTGTATTGGTGTTTTTCTTTCTGGCTTACTTCACTCTGTATAATAGGCTCCAGTTTCATCCATCTCATTAGAACTGATTCAAATGTATTCTTTTTAATGGCTGAGTAATACTCCATTGTGTATATGTACCACAGCTTGCTTATCCATTCATCTGCTGATGGGCATCTAGGTTGCTTCCATGTCCTGGCTATTATAAACAGTGCTGCGATGAACATTAGGGTACATGTGTCTCTTTCCCTTCTGGTTTCCTCAGTGTGTATGCCCAGCAGTGGGATTTCTGGATCATAAGGCAGTTCTATTTCCAGATTTTTAAGGAATCTCCACACTGTTCTCCTTAGTGTCTGTACTAGTTTGCATTCCCACCAACAGTGTAAGAGAGTTCCCTTTTCTCCACACCCTCTCCAGCATTTATTGCCTGTAGACTTATGGATCACAGCCATTCTGACTGGTGTGAAATGGTACCTCATAGTGGTTTTGATTTGCATTTCTCTGATAATGAGTGATGTTGAGCATCTTTTCATGTGTTTGTTAGCCATCTGTATGTCTTCTTTGGACAAATGTCTATTTAGTTCTTTGGCCCATTTTTTGATTGGGTCATTTATTTTTCTGGAGTTGAGCTGTAGGAGTTGCTTGTATATTTTTGAGATTAGTTGTTTGTCTGTTGCTTCATTTGCTATTATTTTCTCCCATTCTGAAGGCTTCCTTTTCACCTTGCTAATAGTTTCCTTTGTTGTGCAGAAGCTTTTAAGTTTAATTAGGTCCCATTTGTTTATTTTTGCTTTTATTTCCAATATTCTGGGAGGTGGGTCATAGAGGATCCTGCTGTGATGTATGTCGGAGAGTGTTTTGCCTATGTTCTCCTCTAGGAGTTTTATAGTTTCTGGTCTTACATTGAGATCTTTAATCCATTTTGAGTTTATTTTTGTGTATGGTGTTAGAAAGTAATCAACTATTATTTGTCACTTCTCTGTACATGTTACTTAAATTAGTTTTCATATATATGTAAAATGGGAACAACCCAAATACCCACATTCTCTGATAGTTAAAAACTTAACAGGAATGTTAGTTGTTAATTTTCAGAGCTGAGTTTAAAGTCCCTTTTAGAGTAGGAACTCTCCTAACTTAAGACCCACATTATTATGGAAGGAATTATTTTGAGGATGAGCCCCCAGACATAACTTGGATGGGCTTGAGTGAAACAAGTGTTGGGGGAGTGTGTAATTTCCTCAGTTCTGTCTCATGGAAGCAAAGATTTGAAATGGCGGGCCAGTGTTACAGCTCTGTTACAGCTCAGTTTTATTAAGCAAAGGATCGTACTCCCTGGAGGCATGAGGATGGGCTGACCCCAAATGAGAGGCCTCAATCCATCTTGGCTTCCTCCTGTTATTCCTTTGTCTCCTCTAGGCTGAGCCGGACCTATGCAAATTGGGCTAACCAAGAAGGGGATGTGCTTGATTCGCCTGAAGGTCTCACTCCAGTCTGCAGGTTTTCTTTTGTTTCATTTCTGCAGGCTTTTCCCTTTATTTGTCTTTTAGGCGCTGCCATTTTGGACTCCTTTTTCCTATTCTAACTACCTAACACAAGGATTGCTGAACCTTAAGAAATGAAAAGGATTTTGAGGCATTGAGGATAAAAAATAAAGGAAGAAAAGGAATTAAAGGAGAGGGAAGAGGTATCAATAGCAGGTATGAAGACCAGTCCTGGGACTGAGGGATTTCCCAGGCTTCCTGTTTCTGATTTCCAAGATTTTCTCCAGATTTCACAGAAATTTCTCAGATTTTCTGTCTCTACCAACATAGAAAAGTCCCAGGCAACTGGGACAAGTTGGTCATCCTAGAGCCATGGCAGGAGTTAGTACCTAAAGAGAATGTAGTGTAAGCTCTCACAGTTGGCTTTTTTGTTATTATTGTTTTGTAATGCAAGTGTCTTACATATGCTTTGATTGCTGAGGCACCCATTTGAAAGAGGCAACCACATAAGTAGATAAATGGCTAGGCTGTCTTCTCCCACTGAAGTTCCTTTGTTTTAGAGATCTTGATTGATTTCAATGTGTTTTCCAGGTGGCATAGTGGTAAAGAATCTGCCTGACAATGTCCAGGAGGTGAGGGTTGGATTGCTGGGTTAGGAAGATCTCCTGGAGTAGGAAATGGCAACTTACTCCAGTGTTCTTGCCTGGAAAATTCCTTGGACAGAGGAGTGTGGTGGGCTACAGTCCATGGAGTCAAAAATAATCAGATGTGACTGAGCATGCATGCACATTGATTCAATAATTGACCATCTGGGCTACTCAGTTTTTTTTTTTTCCCCCTTCTCATGCTTGAAAAATCAAAGTTTAAAATTCACTAACTGTGAACCCACCATCAATCCCAATCCCAAATTTTCTCTCTCTTTCTCCATGACCTTGCTATGTGGCCTCAGATGTGCTCTGTAATACTCAGGTTTATAAGTAATAGAACTGCACTTAAAGAAAAAAAAGTTTCCTGATGGTTATTGATGGAGGGCATCTTACAACTATAGTATGAACTACCCAGCTGGTCCAGTCACATCACTGATTACTGATAGGTTGAGACCAGTACAAAACAATTAGCATAGTTGACAGGATTGCATGATTGCCCTTCAGTTAACTGAGGAGAATGCCCTTTACCTGTAACCTGCTTACTAACCACCTAACCCAGGCAGGTAACTCCATCTGGGAGAAGAGCGCTGCTTACCAGGTGTCTGTTGTGCTCCTCTGTGCTTTTACATGTTTTCTCTGTCATGTGTTGCCTGTGGTATCCAATCTGCAAAAGTCACAGCTGCCACAATAATCTAATGATCTCATGATCATTAGATCAGCATCATCTGCATGATCAAGACCATATGGTCTGAAACTCCTTGATTGACTATTAATGTGGATAAGTGTCCTCTGCCCCTCAGGGACAGGGAGCTAAGGAGGGTGGCTCGGATTGCAAAGCTATTGTCACTGCCTATGGAGAGGATCTGGGCGAAAGGCATGAGGAGAAGATTCTCATAGGTAAGTAGGATGGGAGATCTCCACCTGCATGACTGAGTCACATTATATGTCCTAGTGTTACTGAGTCCAAGCTTGCCCTGCTCACTGCAGAACAGGCCAATGAACTTGAGACATGAGGTGTTGATGCAAGGAATATTACTTTATTTAGAAACCTGGCTTACCGAGAAGATGGCAGACTAATGTCTCAAAGTAACCATCTTGTTGGGGTCTGGATGCCAGGTTCTTTTATAGATTCAGAGAGAGAAGCAACGAGGAACTAAAGTCAAGAGGGAGAATAGAGAGAGAGAGGCAGTGAGGAAGCAACATGAAAAGAATCTTCAGTCTTGCAAAACATCTCCAGGAAGGACAAGCCTTTGGAAGGAGTGTGTTAATATCTTTTTGTAGTCATTCACAGGTGGGCAAGGTCAGATTATCTCACTATGAGCTGAAGAAAAAAGGTTCTTTAATTTAATACTCAGGCAGAGGGCAGGGTCCTTTGAGGTAGCCCGTTATGTATGATTATAATAACAAAAGCAATGAAAAGAAAGTCAAAGAAACAGTTCCAACATGGAGTCAGAATTGGCTTCTTCTCTGTGACACTAGCCCAGAAGGGTGAAATAGCCTTGCAATCAGGAACCTAAGGCAGCATGAAAATATAACAGAGGTCTCTGGTTTCTGTGTCATGACTTCATTCTACTGTCATTCTTCATCTGCTGATCCGATTGGATAATGTGGGCCCAATCCCTGGTGTGATATTACTGTATACCTCAGTTGCATAGATAAGCCCCAATCCTGGGAATCCAGAGAAAGGAAAGTGGCCACCTGTAAAGATGGCTCATCGTGACATCATCCAAGATTGTCCAGTAACTATATAAGATAAAGTTAACAGGATAAAATCAGAAATCAGAAACTAATATAAAAATCTGCATTAATTGAAATTCGGACCTTTCTTAAAGATTTTATGCAGCAGGAAAGAGAGGGGGAATTAACTGGCTATCTTGGGGGGGGTGGTGGTGGTGATTTGTTTGTAACGAGCTCTGAATTGTTATTCACAACTGCCAGAATGTATCAACTAGCCAGTATCTCTAAAGCCTCTAAATTTTATAACTTCAAAAAACCCATCTAGGCTATTATACTTACAGTCTCTAAGATACCAGAGACCTTTGGCAACACTCCTCCCCAAACCCCCCTGACCCCCGGCTTTCCCTTGAACAGTACAAAACTAAGAAACACACCTCAAGAGGCAACCCTGATGCTAAGGGAAAAGCTGATGGTGTTATCAAGGCCTCTAGGTGGAGCAGGAGGAAAAATGAAGGTTGCTCAGTTGTGTCTAACTCTTTGTGACACCATGGACTATGTGATCCATGGAATTCTCCAGGCCAGGATACTGGAGTGGGTAGCCTTCCCCTTCTCCAGGGGATCTTCCCAACCCAGGGATTGAAACCAGGTCTCCCACATTGCAGGCAGATTCTTTACCATCTGAGCCACAAGGGAAGCCCAAGTATACTGGAGTGGGTAGCCTATCCCTTCTCCAGCAGATCTTCCTGACCCAGGAGTCAAACCAGGGTCTCCTGCATTGCAGGAGGATTCTTTACCAAGTGAGCTATCAGGGGAGGAGGGAAATGAGAAAGCAAAGCCCCTAAGAGTCACTAATATTTGTGCTAGAGCCCTCCCTCTCCTCACTTGGATATTTATTGCCTGGCATGCGCCGATCCTTTCATAACAATGCTAAGTCACTTCAGTCGTGTCTGACCCTGTGCGACCCCATAGATGGCAGCCCACCAGGCTCCCCCGTCCCTGGGATTCTCCAGGCAAGAACACTGGAGTGGGTTGCCACTTCCTTCTCCAATGCATGAAAGTGAAAAGTGAAAGTGAAGTCACTCAGTCGTGTCCAACTCCTTGCAACCCCATGGATTGCAGCCTACCAGGCTCCTCCGCCCATGGGATTTTCCAGGCAAGAGTACTGGAGTGGGGTGCCATTGCCTTCTCCATTCATAACAAGAATCACTGCTAAAGCTCACAGGGAATGGAAAACTTAAAGATGAAGCCCATCTTCTATTGCACAAAATTGGCATGAACCAATTTGGTTCAATTTGGTTTATCATTTCTATATTCATAGTGAGCCCTTCTTCATTTCCAATGCTGAAAAGGCCCCAGTTGACCTTGTGTTCAGAGAATCATTTTTACAGGGTACTCCCGTCATCACAGAGAATCCCTGGTACATTTTATTGGGACTGCCAAAACCACCAGAAAAGCACCAAAACTCCTAAGAGAAAACTTATATTTTTTTCTCAGTTCCTTGAGAATGTAAATCTTATCATGTCTTTGAGATGTAAACACCCCAGGAAGTAATTAAAACTCTCTTGAAATTGAAGGGGGAAAAAGACGGAAAGAGGTTTTTTAAAATACAAACTGCTAAAAGGGCTCTCTTGCCCAAATCCTAAACCACAGTCTCCTTAAGATTGGTCAAGAACAGATAACAAATCTTAAAAGTCTTTTCCATTAACAAGACACCTTTGAAAGCATTGATTATATTACCAAGGCTTTGTTTGGATTGTCATTTTTCAGAGAGACATGCATAGACCAAGATATGACCAGACAGCTTTTAGGATCTAAGGTTGACTTCATTGAGTCATAAAGCCCCTTGGAGAAACAGCCTGGTTCATTGCTTACAGGGTTCCCAGCAGTCTTACCAAGTGAATGAGGAAGGTCACTTCCTGGCAGGTGCAAGAAATTCAGGGTATTTGGGGGACCCTGAGAATAGAGAAATTTATCTGGGTATTGTGGATGAGTTTGATAGCAACCCTTATATTGGCTTTCTAGTCTCAAGGGACATTTAAAAATCTAACCTGAAAAATTTCAACAAAGTAGAATAAAAGAGCCTATATGGTCAAAAGCTATTCTTGCTGTTCAGTTCAGTTCAGTTCAGTTCACTCAGTTGTGTCTGACTCTTTGTGACCCCATGGACTGCAGCACGCCAGGCCTCCCTGTCCATCACCAACTCCCAGAGTTTACTCAAACTCATGTCCATTGAGTTGGTCATGCCATCCAACCATCTCATCTTCTGTCGTCCCCTTCTTCTCCTGCCTTCAATCTTTCCCAGCATCAGGGTCTTTTCCAATGAGTCAGTTCTTCGCATCAGGTGGCCAAAGTATTGAAGTTTCAGCTTGCAGTACTTATGTAAATTAACAGGCCAATTTTATTGGAAGCTAAACTTATTTTGCAAACAAAGTAGTCCTACTGTGGTTATCTTTGATAAATATACATCTAGAGACAAAACTTACGTTTCAGTAGAAACTATAAGGAATATTTGTGGACATGAGATTCTACTTCTGGTCATTGTCTTAAGGTTTTGTTGTCTACCTGTAAATGAGACTGGATCCTGAATTCTTCGAATTCTCTCCAATATTTCACTACCACTCTCCAAACTACTTTTTCTCATTTTTTCTCCCAACCTTTGACTTGGAATTATTAAAAAGCTAAAACTGTCTTTTCTCCAGAGTCATGCAAGGTAAACTTGAACAATGTGATATCAACTTCAGAGCATCCTCCACAATAGCTCATCTGTGAACAATATTTATGGTTGTTGCTGTGAGGAGCTCTCAGAAAAATCACCAGACATTCAAACTGCAAATCAGAAAAATCTATCAAACTGTCACTTCCTGTCCTCACTGCATCTGAAAATTCTTCAACTCAGACATTTAAAAATCTTCTCGACTCCCTGCCTTCAGAACTCAGAAGCTGGAATTATGGTCTGCTCCAATCATCTAACCATTGTTTTCCTTTTATTTCTATAGAAACCCCTCTTATTAAATAACCTGAAGCTGGGACTTCCCTGGTGATCCAGTGGCTAAGACTCTGAGCTCCCAATGCAGGGAGCCTGGGTTCAGTCCCTGATCAGGGAACTACACCCCACATGCCACAGTCAAGAGTTCACATGCCTCAACTAAAGATCTTGCATGCAGTGAGGAAGATCCTGTGTGCTGCAGCCAAGACCTGGCACAACCAAATAAATGAGTATTTAAAAATAACTTGAAGCAAATACTTCATATGTCTAATTTTGGGAGGCCACCTGCATCACTGCCTCCTGAAATGAGACGCAACCTTAACGAAACTACTTATTCTTGGAACTAAGAGACTGGTTCAATGAAATAAGGAGTCATCCACCAACTCAGGACTGGTTCAGACCTACTTACCCCAGAAGACCCAAGATGTTCAAATAGTCCACAATGTTACTCAAATCTTTGATTAGATTCCTAGGGCCCCTAAAATCACTAAGTTAGTTTTCATGGCTGAATATTTTCAAGTTTGGAACAGACTGGATTTCAGGCTATTGCCTGTATAACCATTATAGAATTTGCTTTTGTTATCTATTTAGATGTGTATTTTCTGAGTTATATCATACTTCTTGACCCACTCCAGTGTTCTTGCCTAGAGAATCCCAGGGATGGGGGAGCCTGGTGGGCTGCCACCTATGGGGTTGCACAGAGTCGGACACAACTGAAGCGACTTAGCAGCAGCAGCAGCAGCATACTTCTTGACTTTACTTGACCTTACTCTTCTTGACTTTCAACATATCAACTACCCAGGCAGTTAGTGTCCTCACCATTGACCCTGACGTTTTGGCATCACAGGGTGAATTGTAGTTTAAATCCTAACAGGTGTGTGTGTGCATACGTGTGTAATGGAAGTGCCTGTTTAAGCTTTAATGGCCTAGGCATTCATTTCAAAAAGGCATTCACTTAAAAAAAAAAAAAAAGGCTATTTCAAATAAACACTTTGCCAGCCACTGAGATTTTTTTGTTTGTTTTTAAGAAATCTTGGTTGATTTCATTAACTGTTTAAACTACTTGTTTTCTCTCCTCCCATGCTTTAATTTCCAACTTTCATGTTTTAAATTCACCAATAAAGAGTGAGCTGGATCATACTGTAGTTCTGTTTCAAATGTTTTGAGGATCTTCCATCTTGCCTTCTCTAGTAGCTGCACCAGTTTCCATCCCACTAACAGTGTACTTGGGTTCACTTTTCTCCACATCCTCACCAGCATTGTTAACTGTGGTCTTTTTGGTGATAGCCATTCTGTCAGGTGTGAAGTGATATCTCAGTATGGTTTTGATTTACATTTATCAGATGATTAGTAATGCTGACCATCTTTTCATATGCTATTGACCATCTGTATCTCTTCTTTGGAAAACATGTCTATTCAGGTCTTCTGCCCATTTTTTAATTGGACTGTTTGTTTTTCTATACTGACTTGTATGAGGTGTTTATATATTTTGGATATAAACCCTTTCTCAGCCATATCATTTTCAAATATTTTCTCTCATTCAGTAGGTTGCCCTTTCATTTTGTTGATGGCTTCCTTTGCTGTGCAAACCTTTTAATTTTAATTAGGTTTCACTTATGTACTTTTGCTTTTGTTTCCTTTGTCTTAGGCATGCATGCTAAGTCACTTAAGCTGTGTCTAACTCTTTGGACTGTATCCCACCAGGCTCCTCTGTCCATGGGATTCTCTAGGTAAGAATACTGGAATGGATTGTCATGCCCTCCTCCAGGAGATCTTCTTGACCCAGGGATCAAACCTGAGTCCCTTGCATCTCCTGCTTTGGCAGGCAGGTTCTTTACCACTAGCATCAACTGGGAAGCCCTTAGGAGACAGATCCAAAAAGATTTTGATATGACTTATGTCAAAGAGTGTTGTGCCTATGTTTGCTTCTAGGATTTTTAAGGTTTCTGGTCTTCTGTTTAGATCTTTAATCCATTCTGAGTTTATATTTGTATATGACATGAAAAAAAGTTATAATTTCATTATTTAACATGTAGTTATCCAGTTTTCCCAGCACCACTTATTGAAGAGACTGTCCTTTCCTGATCCAGCAATTCCACTCCAGGGCATATATCCAAAGAAAACAAAAACTCTAATTTGAAAAGATTTATGTACCCCAATGTTCATAGCAGCAATATTTATAATAGCAAGTCATATCAGCAACCTGTGTTCACTGACCAGTGAATGGATATAGAATGTATGGTAAATGTATACAATGGATTATTGTAAGAGAAAGTATTAGTCCCTCAGTCATGTCTGACTCTTTGTGACCCCATGGATTGTAGCCCATCAGGCTTCTCCATCCATGGAATTCTCCAGGCAGGAATACTGGAGTGGGTAGCCATCCCCGTCTCCAGGGTCTCCTGCATTGCAGGCAGATTCTTTATTATCTAGGACACCAGGGAAGCCCTGATAGATTATTACTCAAAGATAAAAAGAGAGTGAAATTTTGCCATTTGCAACTACAAAGACAGATCTGGAGGGTATTATGCTTAGTAAAATAAATCAGACACAGAAAGATGAACACTGTATGGTATCACTTATATGTGGAAACTGAAAAATAAAACAAGTGAATGACTATAACAAAACAGAAACAAATCCACCCATATAGAGAATAGACTTGTGGTTACCAAATAGAGAGAAGGGGAAAAGGCATCATAGGGGTAAGAAATTAAGAGGTACATGCTACAATATGTAAAATAAATAAGCTACAAAAATATATTTTACAGCACAGGAAATATAGTCAATTTTTATAATAATTTTAAATAGAGTACAATTTATAAAAACACCAAATTGGTATGTTGTGTGCCTGAAACTAATATAATATTGTAAATCAAGTATACTTCAATTATTAATAAAAAAAGAATGAATCAATGAAACTTTAGGTCTCCACAGTCAACTCAAATAGAAGTGGAACCCCAAGTTTATGTGCTCTATCTCTCTCTACCTGTGAGCTTGTTTTGTGGCCCCAAGTCTTGTAAGCAATAAACCTCCATTTTTTTCAATGCTTCCTGATGTTTATCACTTAACAGCATTTTTCAATCATTATCAGAACCGCAAGTATTGGTTCAACCACAACACTGGTTATTGCTAGGTTGAGACAATCACTAAAGAGTGAAAAAGATAACAGAGAAGCCTTTAAGAACAGAGATACCTAATTTCTAATTTTAAGCTCTTTGCTAAACTGCCCTTTACTCTTCCAACAATATTGTCCCAAACTTTTAGTGAAATTTTATATACTCCCAACTTTGAGTCAATAGGATTATGGGAAATGAAAGCATCGGAATGGTAGAGAGGGCAAAGCGATACAGAAAAGAGAAGTACATGGAAAAAGAAAGCAATGGATGGAGAGCAATAATTTATTTTATTATTTTGTGATCATAGTGAAATAATGAATCTAGGCAATGATTATCAATGGCAGCTAAACTTCTTACATAAAGGGTTGGTGAAATTTTTTGTAATGGATGGATCGCGTTCATAACCTCCAAACCCAGTGATTTTTCTTAACATCACAAAAAGTAGATTCTAGACATTATGAGTTCCCAGGATGATGCAGTCAGACATATACAGCATTATGAAGGAAGTGATCCTACACTTTCAAAAAATAATCAGAATCTGATCATGCCTCTGAAACTTTCAACTTACTGGAAGCACAGCGGTAAAAGATCTTGTTAACACCACTGAGAAGCAGTTAGCTTTAGAGATTCCAAAAGCGGAAAACTGTAATAGGACAAATGACCCACTTATTCAATAAATAAATGTCACTAAAAAGAAAAAAAGAGGGAAAGGTAACCCCCAAAACAAAATGGATTTAAGAAACATTGTCATCAAAAGTGGGGCTTCCTAGGTGGCTCAGTGGCAAAGAATTCACCTGTCAATTCAGGAAATGCAGAAGATGCAGGTTCAATCCCTGGTTTGGAAAGATCCCCTGGAGGAGGAAATGGTAACCAACTCCAGTATTTTTTTTTTTTTTCAAGTTGAAAGCTTACTTATTTATTTATTTTTTAATTGGAGGAAAATGGCTTTACCATGTTGTGCTGGTTTCTGCCATACAACAATGCAAATCAGCCATAATTATAGATATATGGCCTCCCTCCCCTCCCCCTATGCCACCCCTTTAGATCATCAAAATGCCAGGCTGGGCTCCCTGTGTTATGTAGCCAGTTCTCACTAGCTATCTATTTTGCACATGGTTGTATATATTTGTCTATGCTACTTTCTCCATTTGTCCCACTCTCTCCTTCCCCTTCTGTGTCGCAAGTCCATTCTCTATATCCGTGTCTCCATTCCTTCTCTGCAAATAGGTTCATCAATATAATTTTTCTAGATTCCACATATATGTGTTAATATACAATATCTTTTTCTCTTTCTGAATTACTTCACTCTGTATAACAAGCTCTAGTGACGTGGATGAACCATTCCAGTTTCATTACGTGGAAAGCTCATGGACAGGAGAGCCTGGAGGGCTACAGTCCATGGAGTCACAAAGAGATGGACACAACTGAGCGGCTGAATATGCACACACATACCATCAAAAGCAATGTGTGGGCTATTTAAATCTTGATTGTCATAAACCAACTGTATAAGAAAATTATGATTAGGGGAATTTGGAGAGCATTGGGTACTTAATTACATCATCAAGAAATGTCATTAAGGAATTATCTTTTGATGTGATGTTACTGTGGTATATAAAACAGACGTCTTTATCTTTTAGAAGTGCATACTGTTTTATTTAACTAGTGCTATATAACAAATCATCACACACTTAGAGGCTTAAAACAACACACACTTATGATCTCAGTTTCTGTGGGTCAAATATGAATACAGCTTTGCTGTTTTCTCTGAAAGGCTACATTGAGGGTGTTCACCAGGGCTAGAGTCTCACTTCAGTCTCTCCAGGGGTAAGGTCTTATTTACAAGCTTATGTAATCATTGTCAAAATTAAGTTCCTGGCAAGGAATAAGACTGAGGGTCTTAGTGTCTTACTGGCGGTCAGCTGGATACCACCTTTGGTTCCCTGCCATGCGGCCCTTTCGACAAAAAGGTTCATGACATGGCAGTTTGCTTCTTCAAAGCCAGCAAGGAATCTCCTAGAAAGATGGATATTATAGTCTTAAATTATTTACTCATGTACAGTGTCTCATTGTTGCCATGTTCCATTGATTAGAAGTAAGTCATACGAATTCTGCCCATACTCAAGGGAAGGGGATTGCATGAGGGTGTGAACACCAGGAAATAGGAATCAAAGGAGCCACCTTAGAGTCTGTTCACCACACATCCTGAATAAAAGAAGGCGGAAGGAGAAGGGGATGACAGAGGATGAGATGGTTGGATGGCATCACTGACTCAATGGACATGAGTTTGAGTCAACTCTGGGAGCTGGTGATGAACAAGGAGCCCTGGTGTGCTGCAGTACGTGGGGTTGCAGAATCGGACATGATTGAGCGACTGAACTGAACTGAGATATATATATATATATATATATATATATGTATGTAATATATTTATATGCATGTATATATTATATGTGCACATAAATAATATTATTTCTAGGAATAATCTTATATCTAGGATTTGCTTTAAAATGACTCAGTTATGGTAGGAATTAGGGGATCTTGATTATATCAGTTTGATCAACACATTGGCTATTGCTGAAGCTATTGGCTATTGTTGATTGATCTCTGACATTTTTTTACTCTTTTCTTTTGCATATGTTTGCTACTTTTCATGATAAAATGCAAGACAATAGCAAGTAAATTATTTGGAAGGAAGAACTCAGAATCAGGAAGGATTAGAAAAAATATAAGTATCTCAAGAATTGTTAGAGATAATAAGGATTCTGAATTTCCTGATAGACTTAAGATAGATACGTCATTTTTTCTTGAATGTTAAGACAAGCATTCAGCAAGCTGGAGAACTGAAGGATAATCAGGGGCTGACATTCAGGTTTATAGGCTTAGAGAAATCTATGAAAAGTACCTGGCATTTTAGAGGTGATAATAAAGAGTCACTCTTGTTATAAGATATTCTACAAGGTGCACAATAAGGGGCACAGCTACAAAAACACACAGATCCTCTTGTTCTTGAAGGCTTTGTGCTTGTTCTTTTCTCTCTCTCTGTCTGCTAGTCCCCGTACCATATGCGTCTTTTATACTCCCTAACACCACCAGGTGGAGAAGGCAATGGCACCCCACTCCAGTACTCTTGCCTGGAAAATCCCATGGACAGAAGGGCCTGGTGGGCTGCAGTCCATGGGGTCACTAAGAGTAGGACACGACTGAGCGACTTCACTGTATTTTTTCACTTTCATGCATTGGAGAAGGAAATGGCAACCCACTCCAGTGTTCTTGCCTGGAGAATCCCAGGGACGGGGGAGCCTGGTGGGCTGCCGTCTATGGGGTCGCACAGAGTCGGACACGACTGAAGTGACTTAGCAGCAGCAGCAGCAGCAACACCACCGGGATCTACATGATGTTAGACCTATTGTAAAAACTTAGCATTAATAGATTATATATAAAAATACCAGAAGAGGTACTCTTCCACCGCATAAGTGATATTTAATAGTGTCCTCTCTATCTTTAACCTTCTTACTGAGATGCATAGTATCAGAGTAAAGGGAAGGAATAAACTCTGGCCGCCCCACTCTGCCCTCTTGTTCTCTGGAAGAACAATAGAGGGGATCCAGATGGCCAAGTTAGCCCTCAATGCCTTCAGTAAAAAAAAACCTTTAATTAGTGGCAAAAACCTGTTAGTGGAGATGGTAATGCTATAGATATTCCTTAGAAAGTTGGAGTTAGGGAAGGAGAGTAAAGGGAATGGGACCTAGTTTCATCACAGAAACCTCTCTCAAATGGGCAAGAACACAAACATGATAATTAGAGGAAGTGCACAGTGGAGTGCTTGTTGTTTTTGCTGTGGCTGTCTCTTAACTTGCTGCACTCATCTCATTAATGGGGCGATGAGAGAGAATACTCTGTCCCAGGGTCCTGCACATCCTGGAACTGATGTGCTCCTGGAAATAAACTGGATGCTGAGAAGGTGATCCAAACAAGGAGCAATCAGCTGCCTTCTGCCTGTGACCAGAATCACAAGTGTTTTCCCAAGTTGTGGCATTACTTAACAGTAAGAGCCATAAAGTCACATGATGGGAAACAAACAGGCTGGGTTCCCATTTTCAGAAACAGACATAAAAGAACTCAAGGGGGGTGAAACTAGAGACTGTCATACAGAGTGAAATAAGTCAGAAAGAGAAAAACAACATTGTAGATTAACGCCTACATGTAGACTCTAGAAAAATGGTATAGCTGATCTTATTCATAAAGAAGAAATAGAGACACAGACATAAAGAACAAATGTATGGACACCAAGGGGGAAAAGCGGATGGGATGAATTAGGAGACTGGGAGGGACATATATACACTATTGATACTATGTACAAAAATAGATAACTAACGAGAACCTACTGTACAGCACAAGGAACTCCATGCTCTGTGGTGACCTAAATGGAAAGGAAATCCAAAAAAAGAGAATATATGTAATCATACAGCTGATTCACTTTGCTGTACAGCAAAACCTAATGCAGTATTGTAAAGCAACTATACTGCAACAACAACAAAAAAAAACCAAGGGATCTGGCAATTATTTAGATCCCATTGAAATCCTCATTTGGGCTTTTAGGTTGATTAATCACATGGGAAAAGTGGAAAGAAGAGAAAAACAGAAAGAAGTATTTAGTGATTTACTAAAAGAATTGTGTGGTGACTTACTGCTTCTGCCAACTAAATATTTCACCTGGGCATATAAGACAATTTGATGGTAATTCTACATAGTCTCATCCCTCATCACACACACACACACACACACACACACACGCCACACACAGGCACACTTTTAAGGGTGAAAAAATGTGCCCCACCAAAATAATGTCTATCACTTATTGTACACCTACCATAGATCAAGACGTCATATGTTAGTTCATTTAATCCCTAGATGATACTGCAAAGTAGTAATATCATGATAAATGGTTTCCATTTTACATGAGAAAACAGATATGCTAATTTGGGCACTAGTACCAAGAAAAAATGACTGCCCTGGTGGCTCAGACAGTAAAGAATCTGCCTGTAATGCAGGAGACCTGGGTTTGACCCCTGGGTCAGGAAGATTCCCCTGGAGAAGGGAAGGGTAACCTACTCCAGTCTTCTTGCCTTGAGAATTTCATGGACAGAGGAGCCTGGTGGGTTACAGTCCATCGGGTTGCAAAAGGTCGGGCATAACTCTTTTCACACTTTTACCAAGTGTGAATAACAATTTTCACCAAGAAAAATGACTCATATTTTAAGTGCTTATGCCAGTCTATCCTGAAGGAGATCAGCCCTGGGATTTCTTTAGAGGGAATGATGCTGAAGCTGAAACTCCAGTACTTTGGCCACCTCATGTGAAGAGTTGACTCATTGGAAAAGACTCTGATGCTGGGAGGGATTGGGGGCAGGAGGAGAAGGGGACGACAGAGGATGAGATGGCTGGATGGCATCACTGACTCGATGGACATGAGTCTGAGTGAACTCTGGGAGTTGGTGATGGACAGGGAGGCCTGGCGTGCTGCGATTCATGGGGTTGCAAAGAGTCGGACACGACTGAGTGACTGAACTGAACTGAAGAATTAACCGAAGGAAGTTCATGAGTGAGATTATTCAGCTAACAAGCTGAAAATTCTGGACCTGGATACAGGTCTTATCTTCCTATGCTATAGAAATATCTGAGCACTCATGTACCTAGCAAATACAGCACATAGCCTTTTGGGGTGACACTCTGTGCAGTGACTTGATGGATTCTTTTTGCTACTGGTAACTGGATTCAGAGAGGTATACAGCTGGGGAAAAGAAGAGTTAGCTAATTTGTAGTAAAATAGAATTGAATTGTCTATAAACAATTTTTTGGCCATCTCCCCCAGACTGCCCTTCTTCCATATCCCAGCTCATATTGCCCTGCAGTGACAAGTGTTTTCCTTTGATATCCCTGGTAATAATTTAACCTGTTTTCACCCTAGGATGAGTATGAATACATGGGAGTAGAGACTTATTTACAGTAAGCTCTGCTCAGCGGTTTTCCCATCCTGTGAGGTTCCTGGGCTTGAACCAGGGAAGACCCGTTGAACCCCTACAGACATTGAAGGATCTGTTTTGACTCGGGTGCTGCTAAGTCACTTCAGTTGTGTCCAACTCTTTGTGACCCTACAGGCTGTAGCCTGCTGGCTTCTCTGTCCATGGGATTCTCCAGGCAAGAATTCTGGAGTAGGTTGCCATGCCCTCTTCCAGGGTATCTTCCTGACCTGGGGATTGAACCCTCATCTCTTATGTCTCCGGCATTGGTAGGCAGGTTCTTTACCACTAGCACCACCAGGGAATCAAGCTCCAGTTATCTTTTTATTTGGCTCTCACTAGGAGGCTTCCCTGGTGGCTCAAACGGTAAAAAATCTACCTGCAATGCAGGAGACTCAGGCTTGATCCCTGGGTCAGGAAGATCCCCTGGGGAAGGGAATGGCAACCCACTCAACCCACTCCAGTACTCTTGCCTGGAAAATCCCATGGAAAGAGGAGCCTGGTAGGCTGCAGTCCATGGGGTCGCTAGGAGTCAGACACGACTGAGCGACTTCACCTTGACTTTTCGTGCATTGGAGAAGGAAATGGTAACCCACTCCAGTGTTCTTGCCTGGAGAATCCCAGGGACGGTGGAGCCTGGTGGGCTGCTGTCTATGGGGTCGCACAGAGTCTGACACGGCTGAAACGACTTAGCAGCAGTAGCAGCAGCCAGCATTCTTGCCTGGGAAATCCCATAGACAGAGGAACCTGGCAGGCTACAGTCCATGGGGTCACAAAGAGTCAGACAGGACTGAGCAACTAACACTTAGGCATCCCTCTTTGGTCCCAATTTTATTCCTTCTGAATCTTGCTCTTTAAGCTGATGATTAACAGAGACTGAGGTAAGAGTTGATGAGACTTAGCTTCCCCAGAGGTTTGGCATAGAGAGATATATGAGAACAAAAGGCCTTGAGATCCCAAGGATAAAACTCCAGTGATGAACCAAAAAAGCATTAAGATGGATATTTGGGGCAAGGATTTAACCCAGCACTTCTTTAAGTTACATCATAAAGATATCTGTTTATTGATAAAATAGTCCTTCTCATGGGAGAAGGCAATGGCACCGCATTCCAGTACTGTTGCCCGGAAAATCCCATGGATGGAGGAGCCTGGTAGGCTGCAGTCCATGGGGTCGCTAAGAGTCAGACACAACTGAGCAACTTCACTTTCACTTTCCACTTTCATGCATTGGAGAAGGAAATGGCAACCCACTCCAGTGTTCTTGCCTGGAGAATCCCATGGACAGAGAAGCCTGGTAGGCTGCAGTCCATGGGGTCGCAGAGAGTTGGACGTGACTGAAGCAACTTAGCAGCAGCAGCAGTCCTTCTCATGCCTGGGAATAATCTTTCACACAGTCATTTTCAAGCCCAGAGGAAGAAAACTGTTGATTATATACTGAATTAGGAGTCAAGATAGCTAGGTCTAGTTCAGATTCTACTTCTAACTAGCCATATGCTTTAAATACTGTGATTTAATTTCTGTAAACCTTAGTTTTCTACTTTGTCAAAAGAGTAAATTTCATTACATGCCTTTAAATTGACCGCATTCTCAAATCCTGATTTTCAGAGCCAACTGATGAAGATTGTGGAATATGGCTCTTTCTTAATTCATAACTGATGCTTTGAAATTGTGTCTGCTCCACCAGGCCTCAGTTTTCCCACCTGCAAAGTTTGTGTCAGGCTCCTTTGCCCACTCTCTTTATCCCTGGACTATTGGCAGGGGGCCTGTAAGATGAAGGCCTACATATAATTGTGAGCTAGCTAACAACTCCGCTAACAAGCAATCATTCAAGTCTGGCAGACTTCCTTGTCCTAGATGCCTATATAAAAGGGTGAAGAGTCCCTGCTTGAAAAACTATCTGGCAGAACCTTATTCTCTAAACACAAGGGAACATTTAATAGATATCTAAACGTTCTATTTGACAAAGACCGATCCACTTCCAGATGATTTTGACTACATAGGACTCCTCCCTATTGCATTAACAAAAGCGTGTTCTGCCCAGAAACCCTTTAATATCTACCTGAATTCATCAGATTTCAAATCCAAGCTTGGACCAGAGCTCTGGCAGAGCTAATGGGAGAGACATGTTTTTGCATAAACAGGAGCTTATATTTGGAAGGAATACATTAACCTTTCCCAATGCAAATGATAAATACTTTCAACAATCTTGTGATAGTCTGAGCCCTTAAAGGGACAAGGGACAATAATTGCCCGCAAAGCATACTCTGTGCACTGCAAGAGGACCTTAAGCCTCAAAAGTCCCATAATGGGCATGTCACTGGGCCCATTTTGCTCCCTTCTTTTTGTTCATGAAGAGTCCACAAGCCTCTAACAAAACTTTCAGGAGATTTTAAAATTCAAAGATAGGGATTTGTAAGCCCTAGTTTTAGAAGAGTAAGAGAAGCTATGCATGCTTACCAAGGAATAAAGAGACCCATCTCTTCCACAGAGTTGGTAATGAAATTGTTTCCAGGTGAATAAGTGTGTTTGGATGTAATATTTAAGAAAATTAGCTCTTGATCTATTTGGTTAAATTATCTTTAAGATCCAAATAATCTGATATAAGCATAATTCTCCAATTCTGATGAAGTCAGTCACTTCCTGTCAGAGATAGGCATAAGGTTTACACTCATTTCCAGATCCTTGAAGGTACACTCTATTGGCTTCTGCTTACCTCTTCCATCACAATTTTCTAATAGTAATGAAGAGTGGAGGGTTAATATGGCATTTGACTGCCAGGATTCTCTTCATTTGGGAGAAAAGAGGAATATATAAGGGTGTTGTGCTTGTTCAATTAAGATGGGGGAGTTGGGTTCCTAACCTCTCTCTTCTGGGTAAAAAGTTCAGAACAGGAATAGATGACATCATATCATGACATCATGATACTACTGAACAGATTGGAAGTGGAAACTGTAGGCTCATATAAATTTTTATGATCATATAGTCCATAGATTAGACCAGGGTCTCAAAATGTAGTCCCCAGAGCACAGCAGCAACATATGCACATCCTATGAACTTACTAAAAATGCAAATCCACAGTCTCCACTTGCTGAATCAGACACTTTTGTAGTTTGTTGAACTATAATCTGTTGTTTAACACCCCCTCCCTGCCAAGGAATCCTCATGGTTACTAAAGCTTGAGAGCTACTGACTTAGACTATATCAATTCCAAGTCCCTGGGAGAAGATTCCTTATATGGTGGAGGAATTGAGATCCTAAAGAGAGGTCCGCATTTTAAATTACAAGGTCCAGTGGGATGCATTAGTAACCATTGCTCAAATTTAAAAGTATGCTGATACCAAATCCAATGAATCTGAGAAGATGTGAGACATCCAGTCTCTTTACTTATCTTCTAGCAGATAAGGACTTTTGGTTTTGATTGAGGGTCCAAGGGGGTTAATTCAGAAACCCAATCAGTGGCTAAGGGAATTGGGAGGAGGGGAATCCACTGAAGAAAAAGGCTGAAAGATCTAGACAGTGTGTTTGGGCCTGGATGACAGGACTGGTTAGGTTTCCAGCCCTATAGGGATTCAAGTGGGAAACAGTGACATAGAAGTTCACTTAGGTAGACGCAGCCATGTAATGAAAGTTAGAGACACGACTGTAAACTGATGTGCAGGAATCTGGAGAATAACCGCAGGATACTAAGGGAGGGCCTTTTAGGTGAAGCTTAGAGGATGTGTGGCAAACTTTCTGGGCCAAACGATCAGGGTAGAAGACTGTGAATCTTGGCACTGATTTTTCATCAAGGGCATCTCATAGTCTCACCCATGATTCTTTCATTCCATTGATTACTTACTTCCTCTAAGACTCTAATGCACCCTTGTCCTACAGTTAATTAAGAAGCTATTTCATTAAATCAAATATTCATTGAATATCTACCATGGGCCACACACTACAGTAGACATCAAGGATACTGAATTAGTCAGGGTTCTCCAGAGAAACAAAATCAATAGGATATGAGGATAAAGAGGGAAATAGAGAGAGATATATTAAAGATATATATTGGCAAAGGCTTGGCAGGCCCAAAATAAAAGAAATGGTTAATAAAATGAAAAGGCAAATCTCTGATGTAGATGTGAGGTAGCTGGACAAGTACAATTTTAAGAAGGTCCTTGGTTGATTCTGTTGCTCGGTTAGTATGGGAACTGCTATTCTAGTTCACCCCACTGGCTTGAAAATTGAGGCACAAAGAGGTGAAGTGACATCTCAAGACCTCAGAGCCAAGACAGAGTAGAGAGGGGATGGGAAGTCAGCTCTGTCCACACGCTGTCCCATCTCTGGTTTCTTTTAGGGAGACAACTATATTCCACTTGTAAACTTTCAAAGTTCCGTCTTTGTGCTCCAAACACCTGAATTCTTCCTCTTCTAGCTTTTCACATTGTCTCTCTTGTCGTTTCTCCTCCTCATCACAGAGGCTTATGCCCCACAGCCTGGGAGAGTGGAAATCAGGAAAGTTGGATTTCATCACTTGCTAGTTCTTTAACTAATTCTAAATTCTTGAGAAAGATTATGCAAGCCTCAGTGTCCTTATTATAATGCAAAATAGCATTATGATAACATCTGCTCCACTGAACCTGTAGAATCAAATTAGATAAGGAGAAAATAAAAAATGAAACCTTTTTACACTGAAAAGAATTACACAAGAATTCAATAGGAAAGATGCTTGTGGTGGTTGGTGCTACATTTATGTTCCGCTTACATCAAGATCTAGAAAGATTGCTCCAGATTCCTTCATAGGAAATCCACCTACATTGTTCACATAGTATCTTTTTTTTAAAATGACTTGCCTAAAATCTAGGGATTCTGGAATAAGAGACATAACTCTTGTCTGGTAGAATTTCAGCACTCGTTAGTGAGATACACTATGAACACATACAGTGTATTTTCCAAAGGCTCACATCAAGACATAAATATTGAGCAGATGGTGTGTGGAATTAGACATGACTCAGTCTGGGAAGGATGTATAGGATTTCCTGTGATGTAGCTGTCTATGAATCATGAATCCCTTTGAGAATCTGATGTAAGTATGGGATCCTACCTCAGAGAAGTGTACATATGCATCAAGACTCAACATTTGTGTAAAACTATAGTTTCTAGATATCAATAGGCTCTCTTGAAATTCACCTATACAATCTTCTAGTTTTGAAGAAAGTAAGAGAGAATCATTGGCAAAAAGAGGGAAACTGGGTGTTCCCAGAGGGCTTAATGAGAACCCTGTGGTTGGTAGAGTCTAAACTTGCCCTGTGATTCACTTAAATCAACAGAATATGGTAGAAGTAATGCTGTGCTAGTTCAGGACCTGAGCCTTAAAAAAATGTGGTGCCTTTAATTTCATGGTTTGGAGAGCTGTGGGTCACCAGGTAAAAAGCCAACTTTTCCAGCAAGAAGAATTGGAGAGGCCAGAGAGAGAGAGAGAAGTGGCTAGTTCTACCAACACCCCAGAAAAGTCCAGCTCTCTGTCTCCCCTTGCCATGGCATATAAAATGACCAATCTTGAATGTTCCAACCAGTAAAAATACTGTATGTCTACAGATTATATGGATGTGAGAGTTGGACCATAAAGAAGGCTGAGTGCTAAAGGACTGATGCTTTAGAATTGTGGTTTGGAGAAGACTTTTGAGAGTCCCTTAGTCAGCATGGAAATCAAACCAGTCAATACTAAAGGAAATCAACTCTGAATAATCATTGGAGGGACTGATGCTGAAGCTGTAATACTTTGACCACCTGATGCAAAGAGCTAATTCATTTGAAAAGACCCTGATGCTGGGAAAGAGTGAAGGAAGGAGGAGAAAGGGATGACAGGATGAGACAGTTGGATGGCATCACCGACTCAATGAACATGAGTTTGAGCCAATTCTAGGAGATAGTCAAGGACAGGGAAGCCTGGTGTGCTGTAGTTCACGGGGTCACAAAGAATTGAACACAACTTAACAACTGAACAACAGACCTTTCAGAGTTGATGTGAAGCACAAATGCCCAGTTACAAACCCAATGAACCCGTAAAATCATGAGATGATAACACCATTCTTGTGTTAAGTCACTAAATTTTGGGATGATTTGTTATGGATTAATAGGTATCAGAAACAAATGGCTAGAAGAAAAGTAGGGAACTTGGAATTAATAAATTGTTTGCAGGGAATAGTATGATGAATAACCAGGCTAGAACAGTCAAGGCAGAAACCTGTGAGAGATGGGGCAATAAAAATAAGGAAGCCAAGCTTATGCCAGGCTTTGAGAATTACAGGAAATTATTTTCTCAGGCATCGCTTGTATGTATAAACAGGATACATGTCACTTTCTAATAGGCTTATCTTTGGCTGAGGTGAGTAGGGGTGCTTGGGGAGGGGCGGGAACAGTGACAGCGTGTACCCACCAATGCCCAACTGATTCATACAGGAAACATGGAAAACCAGCCCAGACTGACTCCAGCCTAGTGAGAGCATTTCTTTGTGAGCTCTGAGAAGGCAAAAAGCATTTGACATCTCTTTATGTGCTTGTCATTTTCACTTGTTTATTCGTATTATCATCTGGAAAAAGCTTTGCTTCCAGCTTTCAGAAAATGAGAGAAGTGTTCCTGTTTGGAGTAATTCACCATGATTTATCAATTGTCCCCTGATACAGGCTTTGAGAGAGGAGAGAAGAAGGGCAAAGACTAGAGGACAACCTCTCCTTTTGGTGTAAAATTAATTCTTTTAAAAGATTTTTTAAAACTGTGGACCATTATTAAAGTCTTTATTGAATTTGTTCCAATATTGTTTCTGTTTTATACTTTTTTTTTTGGCCATGAGGCATGTGGGATCTTAGATTCCCAGCCATGTATTGAACCCACACCTCCTACATTTGAAGGCGAAGTCTTAACCATTGGACTGCTAGGGAAGTCCCTCAAATAGGACTTTTACTAGTTATTTTCACCGATCAATGGTTGTTATTATTTAGTTGCTAAGTCATGTCCGACTCTTTCAGTTCAGTTCAGTAGCTCAGTCGTGTCCGACTCTTTGGGACCCCATGAATCGAAGCACGCCAGGCCTTCCTGTCCATCACCAACTCCCGGAGTTCACCCAGACTCACGTCCATCGAGTTAGTGATGCCATCCAGCCATCTCATCCTCTGTCATCCCCTCTCCTCCTGCCCCCAATCCCTCCCAGCATCAGAGTCTTTTCCAATGAGTCAACTCTTTGCATGAGATGGCCAAAGTACAGGAGTTTCAGCTTTAGCATCATTCCCTCCAAAGAAATCCCAGGGCTGATTTCCTTCAGAATGTACTGGTTGGATCTCCTTGCAGTCCAAGGGACTCTCAAGAGTCTTCTCCAACACCACAGTTCAAAAGCATCAATTCTTTGGCGCTCAGCCTTCTTTACAGTCCAACTCTCACATCCATACATGACCACTGGAAAAACCATAGCCTTGACTAGATGGACCTTTGTTGGCAAAGTAATGTCACTGCTTTTGTATATGCTATCTAGGTTGGTTATAACTTTTCTTCCAAGGAGTAAGTGTCTTTTAATTTCATGGCTGCAGTCACCATCTGCAGTGATTTTGGAGTCCAAAAAAATAAAGTCTGACACTGTTTCCACTCTTTCCCCATCTATTTCCCATGAAGTGATGGGACCGGATGCCATGATCTTCGTTTTCTGAATGTTGAGCTTTAAGCCAACTTTTTCACTCTCCACTTTCACTTTCATCAAGAGACTTTTGAGTTCCTCTTCACTTTCTGCCATAAGGGTGGGGTCATCTGCATATCTGAGGTTATTGATATTTCTCCCGGCAATCTTGATTCCAGCTTGTGTTTCTTCCAGCCCAGCATTTCTCATGATGTACTCTGCATATAAGTTGAATAAGCAGGGTGACAATATACAGCCTTGACGTACTCCTTTTCCTATTTGGAACCAGTCTGTTGTTCCATGTCCAGTTCTAACTGTTGCTTCCTGACCTGTATACAGATTTCTCAAGAGGCAGGTCAGGTGGTTTTCCCATTTCTTTCAGAAGTTACCACAGTTTATTGTGATCCACACAGTCAAAGGCTTTGGCATAGTCAATAAAGCAGAAATAGATATTTTTCTGGAACTCTCTTGCTTTTTCCATGATCCAGCGGATGTTGGCAATTTGATCTCTGGTTCCTCTGCCTTTTCTAAAACCAGCTTGAACATCTCGAAGTTTATGGTTCACATATTGCTGAAGCCTGGCTTGGAGAATTTTGAGCATTACTTTACTAGCATGTGAGATGAGTGCAATTGTGTGGTAGTTTGAGCATTCTTTGGCATTGCCTTTCTTTGGGATTGGAATGAAAACTGCCTTTTTCCAGTCCTGTGGCCACCGCTGAGTTTTCCAAATTTGTTGGCATATTGAGTGTAGCACTTTCACAGCATCATCTTTCAGGATTTGAAATAGCTCAACTGGAATTCCATCACCTCCACTAGCTTTGTTCATAGCGATGCTTTCTAAGGCCCACTTGACTTCACATTCTAGGATGTCTGGCTCTAGGTGAGTGATCACACCATTGTGATTATCTGGGTTGTGAAGATCTTTTTTGTACAGTTCTTCTGTGTATTCTTGCCATCTCTTCTTAATATCTTCTGCTTCTGTTAGGTCCATACAATTTCTGTCCTTTATCGAGCCCATCTTTGCATGAAATGTTCCCTTGGTATCTCTAATTTTCTTGAAGAGATCTCTAGTCTTTCCCATTCTGTTGTTTTCCTCTATTTCTTTGCATTGATCGCTGAAGAAGGCTTTTTTATCTCTTCTTGCTATTCTTTGGAACTCTGCATTCAGATGTTTATATCTTTCCTTTTCTCCTTTGCTTTTTGCTTCTCTTCTTTTCACAGCTATTTGCAAGGCCTCCCCAGACAGCCATTTTGCTTTTTTGCATTTCTTTTCAATGGGGATGGTCTTGATCCCTGTCTCCCGTACAATGTCATGAACCTCATTCCATAGTTCATCAGGCACTCTCTCTATCACATATAGGCTCTTAAATCTATTTCTCACTTCCACTGTATAATCATAAGGGATTTGATTTAGGTCATACCTGAATGGTCTAGTGGTTTTCCCCACTTTCTTCAATTTAAGTCTGAATTTGCCAATAAGGAGTTCATGATCTGAGCCACAGTCAGCTCCTGGTCTTGTTTTTGCTGACTGTATAGAGCTTCTCCCTCTTTGTCTGCAAAGACTATAATCAATCTGATTTCGGTGTTGACCATCTGGTGATGTCTATATATAGAGTCTTCTCTTGTGTTGTTGGAAGAGGGTGTTTGTTATGACCAGTGCATTTTCTTGGCAAAACTCTATTAGTCTTTGCCCTGCTTCATTCCATGTTCCAAAGCCAAATTTGCCTGTTACTCCAGGTGTTTCTTGACTTCCTACTTTTGCATTCCAGTCCCCTACAATGAAAAGATCATCTTTTTGGGGTGTTAGTTCTAAAAGGTCTTGTAGGTCTTCATAGAACCGTTCAACTTTGGCTTCTTCAGCATTGCTGGTTGGGGCATAGACTTGGATTACTGTGATATTGAATGGTTTGCCTTGGAAACGAACAGAGATCATTCTGTCGTTTTTGAGATTGCATCCAAGTACTGCATTTCGGACTCTTTTGTTGACCATGATGGCTTATCAAATGACCATTATATCTGACTCTTTACAACCCCATAAATTGCAGCACACCAGGCTTCCCTGACCTTCACCATCTCCCAGAGTTTGCTCAAATTCATGTCCATTGAGTCTGTGATGCTATCTAATCATCTCAGCCTCTGCTGCCCCCTTCTCCTTTTGCCTTCAATCTTTCCCAGCATCAGGGTCTTTTCCAATGAGTCAGCTCTTCACAGCAGGTGTCTAAAGTATTGGAGCTTCTGCTTTTGCATCAGTTCTTCCAATGCATGATTTCCTTTAGGATTGACTGCTTTGATGAAGTACTCCTAAAACTGGTGTTCAGAGTGGCCAATTTGGGCACATCAGGGCCAGCAACATGTACGAATTTAAGATTGGAAGGGGCAGTACCTGGGATGATATAAAACTAAGGACAAGACCAGAAATTCATAGATGCAACTTCTAACATCCTGCCCTGTCCACAGCCTCTGAGAAGCTATATGGAGAAGTGGCAAAATCTCACTCTTGGAGACATTGGAATTTTGTTCTGGTTCTGTTGCTGGCCCTCAGCAAGGCCTTGAGCAAATTGCTTCTCTTCTAAGGACTTTAGTCACTTTACCTGTAAAATTAAAAAGTTGGAGCAGACCAGTGCTTCTCAGATTTCAATACGCAAATGAACCACCTAGGAATCTCTTGTTAAAATGTATACCTTGATTCAGAAAGTCTGGGACAGAGTCTGAGATTCTACAGTTCTAACCTCCTCCCAGGTTATACTAATGCTGCTGGTTCACAGGTCTTTTGTTTTTTGCCAGTATTCATTTGCTTTACAGAACATGAGCCATTTTTTGAAGAGCAAAGGACCAGTTGATCCCCAAAGGCTATCTTTCAGCCTTGCGCTTCTGATTCTGTTGGTTCTTTGAGCCCTGTATCCATGGGCACCACTTCCTCCACTATATCCTCTAAACGATAAGCATTTCATTGAGTAAAGATGCCTGTAGTTGGAGTTTCCAGTGTCTGTCAGTTGCCTATCAAGCACACAAAACCAAGCTAGACACTCTTGACCATGTGCAAACATGTGGCTCCTAGTCTGACCAAGACTGTGAGAATCATCTGGAGAGAGGTGTGATGTTTGGATCCTCTGGGCTGCCCAATCATTAAGGACTGCAAAAAAGAATTCAAATCCAGAAACATCTATGGAAAAATTTTCCTATTACACTGCTCAGTAGAGCAACCCCCAACAAGGCAAGCTTTCCTCTCAGCAATTTGCATGAGAATGACTTTTGACACCCATTTGCTAACCCCAGCTTAATGCAAACATATGGAAAGATATTGAAGTAGAGAGCTGCCCTTTCAGATGACAGCAATTATTATTGCATTTCCAGGAATGGCTTTCTCTGTTCCCATAGCAACTCAGATCAAATTAGCTTTACCAACACTGAACAGGTTTGGTTTGGAGAGGGAGTGGTGAGACCATCCTCAAGAAGAAATAACTAGCTGGCTGCATAATCTGTTATTTCACCCCTACTCACTTTGTAGGAAATTTATTAGAATTTGTGGAGGTCAAAAATGCTGTTTTCTAGTTCAGGCCATATATATTCTGGTTTTGTAAAAATACATATCTTGTAATCCATAGTCAATTAAACATGGGTGTGATTGGGTTCACCTTCCTTAATTCCCCTGTTAGATAGGGACTATGAAAGAAAGGAATTTCTCATCACACTAAATAGAGAATGAGTGGTGAGTGTGCAACACGTACCTACAGCCATCCACACCCCGGTGGTCTTACATGTCTACAGTCACACTCCTGGAGGAGGGGTAAAGTGGGGATGTGTAGAGACAGACCAACCTGTCCTAGAGAGTTTTGCTGCCATTTCACCAGAACACTAGGAAGCTACTAAATTGCATCAGTGTAGAGAGAATACAAATATCTCTGTCTTATTCTGTCACTAATAGAACTCTCATAGTTTTTACTTAATTTCTTTGGAGCTTGAACTCTCCAAGTCTCTTAGACTTTCTGGCCTCTGAGAGTCCCTATTCCTGTTGTAAATGTGCCTGAGAAGAAAGACGCTGCCTTAGAGATGGCTCACAAATAGAAGTCTGAAAGATGGTTCTAACTTTAGTTTCTAACTGAGAAGCTGTCTGACCTTCAGGGAATCATTCTTTTTTCTAGGCCTCCTGCAAAATAGAAAGATAAGATTTTGCTGGAGTGCCTCCTTACAGGTAGTAATATCCTTTGACTATAAAAGAGCAAATCTTAGCAATTGAGATGATGAGGTCAGAATAGTCCTTCTTATGAATGAAGAAATGAAGGAAAGATTCCACACCATCCCCGGTCTCTAGCTTTCCTCTGCTTCTCTTTCTCTAAATTTTCTCTCTCTATTCTAATTATACAGCAAAAACTCCAAGGTCTACCAACAGAAACAGATTTAACTGAGAAGGAAATGTGTGTGGGGGAGGGTAACTAAGAGCACATGGACCCCAGCTGAAAATGCCCTGCCGCATTTAGATGTTTGGAAAATCAATTACTCAAATGCTAATGTGGCTTGGGATCTTGCATGGCATGAGTATGGGGTATAGACCTCACCATTTGGGCTTCTCTGGTCACTCATCAAAACTGTAGGTTTCCTGTCTGTTTTATCCCTGGCTTGGCATGGATCTAGGAGGAACTGTTTAACTTCCCCCCTCCCACCCCCGCCCCAAATCTTAAATCGGTTTGTGCTTCCTCTGGAAACTCAGTTCTCCTGTTAGCCTATATGTGGGGTCTATGATTTGAAACTGAAATGTGAATTGACATCTTTCCAATGTAACCCACCCAAGCTTAGGTCCACTAACCCAGTGTCCAGCAAAGTCAATCTGCTAACACTGGGTTGTGGTGAAGGAAAGTAGAGTTTTTATTGCAAGGTGCTCAAAGTGGGACCAAGCAAGGAGAAGAGGCAGCTCATGCTCAAAAGACCCAAACTCCTGCATGGCTTGTGGGAAAGTACTTTTAAGGCAACACTGGAGGGAGGATTGTGTCTGATCAGCCCACGGACATTCTTCTCATTGCTTGGTAACGGGATAACTGGGTGGCATTTCAGGAGTTAACACCATCAACTTTCTGATTCCAGCCATTGTGCATTCTATGTGCTGATGGTCATCAAACAGTTAACTTTTTCCTCCACACAGCGGTTCAGGATAGTATCCGTAGCCCTTGAAGAAGATGAAAAGACCTTGACTTTGTTTTATGGCTAAACTATTATTATTTTGTTTTGTTTGACTGTTTTTCTATGTTTCTGCATTTACTCACCTCTCTGACTAAATTTGCTCTTTGGATCTGGAAGAAGGTCTAGGAGACTAAAGCTTTTCTACAAACAGGTGGTGAGGAAAGCCCAATAGAATCCTGTTTCGTTTCACTAACGAGAAACTCAGGGCACACTGAGAACCAAAATTACCTGTTTCATAACAAACTAAACCAGTATAATAACAGGCTTCAGTCGAAACTTCTATATGCATAATTCTTTGTAGTTTTGTGTATAACAGTAGGCTTGGATAGTGATAACCTCTGACCCTTGCCTGCAATGCTGCTCACAGGTATTGGGAAGGCTGTGAAGACAGCCACCCAGAACCAGATTTCCTTTCTTTATTTGAGCCTCATGGCTGCCTTTCAAGGCTGTATGCTTCTCTTCAGCCTCATGAAAGTTCAGGGTACTCAAAAAACTAGGTCACAAATTGCTTCCATCTCTTTAGAAGAAAGGATTTAAATTACATTGTTGCTCTCCCTGCTCCAGAGATAACAGTGAGTACAGTGCTGCTTCAGAAGAGAAATTACGAATGTGTGAAAATTTACTGTGATTCAATACCAGTGCACATTAGTCAAAAACCCTTTAGTGGAGCTGAGGCTTATGGTCTACCTAAAGCCCCAAACTTCCAGAGCTAGAAACTGAACGGATAATGAAATTTAATCACAGTCATCCTGTGAGTCAGAGGCAAATAAGCTGGCAGCCATAGGAGTGAGCATAGTACTTTTGGTCTGTCTTAGGCAAGGAAAAGAGACCTTTTCAATAGTGGGATGGAGAATGGCTTCTCCAGCTTCTCCTGCAATGAATTCTCACAAGTACCAGCACCACCCCAATGACAGTGATCTCTTTCCTGATACTGCAAATGAAGTATCTGCTAACCCTTGATATTTTTGATATATCTTAAGAATATACCACTGGCCCACTTTAGAGCCCTAGTTTGAGAAAAGTTTCCTGTATGAGAGAACTTAAGTGACTTATGTGGATGAAGAAGGAAAGAGATGATGAAGTGTCTTAACCACCATCTTTCTTGTACTCCTGCATGACAGAGCTGTACCTGGCTGCTGGGAAGAGAGCCCAAGATCCCCCAAATAGTTCACCCCTGGGCCTCAGCCACAGCTCCTAGTTATAGCTATCTTTGTGATTAGCTCTGGACAACTACAATTATCATTCCTCGACTCCTAAAGGAACCCTGGAAAGTCAGGCAGGCTGGAGGAGCCATGTCTTGTGTGTACATGTGTCAGCACACTGAGCTATGATATCTGAAGAGCCAGATTGCTGTTTGCAAGGAGCAGGGTGTAGCAGACTTGGCAGATGACACAGCCATGGCATTGGGCTTTGGTGAATCAGGTAGGGAAGACAAGGTGCCTTCAGAAAGTAGAAGGGAAAAAATAAGCAGGAATCCCAAGCTGCTTGGAAACTATATGGTCTTTAAACAGCTTCACTCCAACACTCCAAAGATGAGAGGGAGATAGAATGACCACTTCCTCTACTCTTATGGGAGACATTTAGGGAAGCATAAGTTCTGATCTAACACCAACCAGGTGCATGAGGAAGGTTCTAGAGGGCCTTTTTCCAAAATAGAGCCTCCCCTCTAAGGGATGAAGTTGTAATGACATCTTTCTTTAGCATCAGCATGGCAGTTCAGTCTGAAGTAGAGGTAGCAGAGTGTGACAAAGGGATGCAAAATCTGGCTTTGGAAATAACTGCTTAAATGGGATAGAATAGGTCCCTTCTCCACATTCCTCAAAGCCATCTTGCTGTAGAATGCTCTAAGTCAATACGAATTTCATTTCTAATGCAAATCTCATAGGATACTGAATCTAAAAGATTTCCTGGCTGGTATAAGGGCAGCTACTATTTACTCAGTAAACTTGGATAAGTCATATCCTTTTCTGGAACCATTTATAAAGTGTAAAGGTGAAAAATTAGAACAGAGCTAAGACCTTTATCACTTATAATATCCTTTGTACCTTTTGCAACCCCCTACAAACTCCCACTGCCCCCAAAATTCAACTAGGCAGAAGGAATTGGCCCATACTTAATATTTCTTCCTGCTTTGCTTTTTTATCCTGCTCTGCCATGCCCAGTCACTCAGTTGTGTCCATCACTTTGTGACCCCATGGGCTGTAGCCCACCAGGCTCCTCTGTCCTTGAATTTTGTAGGGAAGAATACTGGAGTGGGTTCTCATTTCCTACTCCAGAGGATCTCCCCAATCCAGGGATCAAGCCAGAGTCTCTAGCATTGGCAGGCAGATTCTTTACCACTGAGCCACCAGGGAAGCCCATTTTTACTTTAAAGAATCATAAATCACAGAACTTGGTGGTTAAAATGGGACCCAGGAGGAAAAATGGTCATGATAGTGGAGAGGATAATTTTCTACGTAAGGAAAAATTCTTTCCAAATCAAAAAGGTAAGGGAATGGTTATCACTGCCAGTTTTCAAATAGGAAGCTGGAGGATGTTAGACCAAAGTATGGGCCCTTCGTACCCCTAGGACCACTTACAGCACTTTCCTCTGATAACCCCAATCTTTGATGGAGCTTTTTGCCTAAATAGTATTTCTTTATCTCTGGACTATATTTGCTTGTTCTCTCTCTAAAATCTGCTCTTCAGCTCTCCCTGTACAGATAGATCTTTCCTTCAGACTAAAATCAGTTGCTCAGTCGTGTCTCACTCTTTGCGACCCCATGAATCGCAGCACGCCAGGCCTCCCTGTCCATCACCAACTCCCGGAGTTCACTCAGACTCACATCCATCGAGTCAGTGATGCCACCCAGCCATCTCATCCTCTGTTGTCCCCTTCTCCTCCTGCCCTCAATCCCTCCCAGCATCAGAGTCTTTTCCAATGAGTCAACTCTTCACGTGAGGTGGCCAAAGTGCTGGAGTTTCAGCTTTAGCATCATTCCTTCCAAAGAAATCCAAGGGCTGATCTCCTTCAGAATGGATTGGTTGGATCTCCTTGAGTCCAAGGGACTTTCAAGAGTCTTCTCCAACACCACAGTTCAAAAGCATCAATTCTTCAGCGCTCAGCCTTCTTCACAGTCCAACTCTCACATCCATACATGACCACAGGAAAAACCATAGCCTTGACTAGACGAACCTTTGCTGGCAAAGTAATGCCTCTGCTTTTGAATATGCTATCTAGGTTGGTCATAACTTTCCTTCCAAGGAGTAAGCGTCTTTAAATTTCATGGCTGCAGTCACCATCTGTAGTGATTTTGAAGCCCAGAAAAATAAAATCTGACGCTGTTTCCTCATCTATTTCCCATGAAGTGGTGGGACCGGATGCTATGATCTTCATTTTCTGAATGTTGAGCTTTAAGCCAACTTATGAACAGTATGAAAAGGCAAAATGATAGGATACTGAAAGAGAAACTCCCCAGGTCAGTAGGTGCCCAATATGCTACTGGAGATCAGTGGAGAAATAACTCCAGAAAGAATGAAGGGATGGGGCCAAAGCAAAAAGAATACCCAGCTCTGGATGTGACTGGTGATAGAAGCAAGGTTTGCTGCTGTAAAGAGCAATATTGCATAGGAACCTGGAATGTCAGGTCCATGAATCAAGGCAAATTGGAAGTGGTCAAACAAGAGACGGCAAGAGTGAATGTCGACATTCTAAGAATCAGCGAACTGAAATGGACTGGAATGGTGAATTTAACTCAGATGACCATTATATCTACTACTGCGGGCAGGAATCCCTCAGAAGAGATGGAGTGGCCATCAGGGTCAACAAAAGAGTCCGAAATGCAGTACTTGGATGCAATCTCAAAAATGACAGTATGATCTCTGTTCATTTCCAAGGCAAACCATTCAGTATCACAGTAATCCAAGTCTATGCCCCAACCAGTAACGCTGAAGAAGCTGAAGTTGAACGGTTCTATGAAAACCTTCAGACTAAAGTATGCATTAAAAGATTACTCCATACAGCAGGCTTTGGAATTTAATTGTGTTTCAATTACATTGTAGGAATAGATCTGCAAACTGGACATGGGCATTTTCACATAAATCCTCCTCATTCTAGCTAAATCTTCCCATTTCAGCCATTTTCTCTCCACTCTTATCTTGCCATGAGCCATGCAATGAAACATGAGTCCAATATGGGGGCTATTTTTCATCAGGGATTCTATAAAAGAGGTGGAAAGACCACATTGCCTTTTTGAGCAGTTCTCTTAAGCCGAGGGAAAATTTTTGGGCCTCTGGTAAACATTGTTTCTTTGGCACTTTTCATACCCAAAGGAAAATGGATGACTTGGAGGCTCTCCATTTTCCAAAGGCTGGAAATGTTCTTCTTTTTAGTATTGTTAAATGTGCATTTGAAGAACCTGAGGAATTCATGCCTTTGAAGAAACAGCCCTTGACCCAAATCCAGGCTTGCAAAGTTGTGCACTCTGCCCACCTTTATTCCCTTTGTGTGTCATCTCTCAGTGGACTTTTTGGAACCAAGGTGAGGGCACTCTTTTTGAGCACTTGCCAAGCCTCCCTTCAAGAAAATTGTATCAGTGGAAAGTCTGTCAGTAGCGCAAGAAAGGTGACTTCCGGAGAGAATCCAATACAGTTCACAGGCTGGCTTAGGATGGAGCCTCACGGAGTTCCACAGAACAAGCAGCACCTTGCTTTTTCCAGCGACCCCGGAGGCATTATATTTTTCTCTGAACTAATCTCAGGGTCTCACACTCTATAGTCCTAAACTTTAAAGCCATGAGTATCCAAGCAGTTGGTCACCATTCTGCCTAAGTCTCATAACCGCGACTTCCAGTATCCTTGCCTATTAATAGTCAGTCGTAACTCTTGTGATCTCATCTCATCATCTTATTTTATGACAGCAGAGTGGAATACATATGGAACTCAGATGTTCATTCATGTTAATACTTATTGGCCATGTTTCTCCCAAATTTATAAGACATCACTCTAGTTCTGCCCCCACTGAAAAAATCTCACACTCAGATGGAGAAGGCTGACATTTAAAAAATGACAAAACAATGTGGTGAGTGCAAATGGAGGTAGGTACTATTATGCAGCATCCAGAAACAAATCAGTCAACTGCCTGTGTACAAAAGTGGAGGGAGAATAGAGTTGGGGGAGGCAGAGAGTGTGTGCTGGTTAGAGAAAACCATTAGGAAAGTCAGAGTAAGAGTTGAATTTTGAAGGTTAAAAAAGAACTTGTCAGGAAGGAAAGAGCATTCCAGTTAGAGGAAACAGCATGTGCAAAGAAGTTGAAATAGCATTGCAGATGTTCAGGAAACCACAAAAAGCACAGCAGAGCTAGAGGGTAGGGTTTGGCGTAGGATTGGATAGGGTAGTAGGAGACCATCTGCCCAGAAATGCAAAGGGAGGCAGTAACCATACTGAGAAGGAATGTGTTGCTGTGGTAAGAAGATTTAAATATATCCAGGATCTTATGGGTCTGATAAGCAGGAGAAAGAGAGATTTTGAAAGAAGAATTGAGCTGAAACATTAAAGTGCTGTAACAAGTTTCCTCTGAATCAGTGGTTTTCAAGGACTAGTCCCCTAGACCAGCTATATTAATATCATTTGAAAACTTTATTTTTATTGGAGTATAATTGCTTTGCAATGTTGTGTTAGTTTCTGCTGTACAATGAAGTGAAATAGCTAGATGTATGCATGCATCTCTCCCTCTTGGGCCTCCTTCCCACCCCCACCCCATTCCCACTCCTCTTGGTCATCACAGACCACTGAGCTGAGCTCCCTGTGCTAGGCAGCAGCTCCCACTATCTCACACATGGTAGTGTATGTGTTAGTCCTGATCTCCCAGTTCATCCCACCCCACTTCCCTGCCATGTCCACAAGTCCATTCTTTACATATGTGTCTCTATTGCTGCCCTACAAATAGGTTTTTCTGTACCATTTTTTTAAGATTCCACATATATATTTTAATATACAATATTAATTTTTCTCTTTCTGGCTTATTTCACTCTGTATAACAGGCTCTAGGTCCATTCATGGCTCTACAAATGGCTCAATTTTGTTTCTTTTTATGGTTGAGTAATATACCATTGTATATATGTATCACATCTTCCTACCACACATATGTACCACACATTCATCTGTCAATGAACATTTAAGTTGCTTCCATGTCCTGACTATTATAAATATTGTGGCAGTGAACATTAGGGTACATGTGTCTTTTTGAATTATGGTTTTTATTTATTCATTTTGTTACTTTTAAATTTTATTTTTAATTGGAGGATAATTGCTTTACAATGTTCTGTTCATTTCTGCTGTATAGCAACAGGAACCAGCTCCCACCCCATCCACCCCCATCCTACCCCTCTAGGTTGTCACAGAGCCCCGAGATGAACTATGGTTTTTAGAAAGGCAAATTTTCATGCCCCACACCAAACTTGCTGAATCAGAAACTCTGGGGTTGGCATATTCTCCAGGGGATTCCAATATGCAGTCAAGTCTGAGAACCACTGGTCCAAATCAGTCATTTCTTCTTAAAGTTTGGATGCAACAAGCAGATAAATAAGGCGATTAGAGAGATCAAGCAGAACACAAACCTTATTCTATTTGCCCAGTTAGGGACTGAGTTATAGAATTTCTTCCTTAAGTGATTTAAGAATCAGGCAAAAGGATTTCATGAAGAAAGAGTTAAACGAATGATGTGTACAGTTTAGACAGAAAAAGAAGGGGAGTATTTAATAGATAAATCAACAAGTCAGTAGGGAAATAAATGTTCAAAAAAACAAAAATTAACACTTAAAAATTAACACTTAAAAAAAAAAAAAAAAACACCTCTATGGAGCCCCTGTCATGAGCAACGTGCTCTCCCAGGTGCAAGAGACGCAGACAATGAAACCTGCCTTGAAGGAAATAAGCCAGTGAATGGTTACTTATACTCTTGGGATTCTCTGTTGCTAAGACTTATCCAGGTACAGTGGAAAATTTCTGGTGATTGCCCTCATCTTTCTTTAAAATAAAATAGCACAGATTTAGGCCATGGAATCTCTGGGTGCTTGTTCTTTCACCAGGAAATGGAGAGCGTGTGGGGGGGAACTGGTGAAGGAGCTGTGGGCCATTCTCCATGTGAGAGTCCTTGCACGTGTGGGTTGCTGGGTGGGCACCAGCTGCTGCAAAGAAAATCATTATTTTACAGAAATGGAAACCTATTTCCTCCAGGGCTTAACCAAGACAAAAGCAGTCTAAATCCCATTAAAATACATTTGATCAAGTCTCCCCTCTGTGTTCTCTGATCATGGGGAAGGCAGATTATCTCAGTCCCTTGCCATCACCTCTTGCTGGATCCATGCCAGTTCTTCTTCTGTGTTTATATTCAGCCATGGGGAAAGTTTTTTCTCAAAAAATCGGGAGTTGCCAGTTACTTGGTGATCTTGGTGAGAAGATGAGAGCTGGAGTTGAAATTGGTGAAGGAAAAAATATTGCAGGGGTTAAATCCTGTGGCCATAGGAGGTGGTTATGAAAGTAACTATACAGGAAGCTGTCCCCGTAATCCAACAGGTGATTCATGTTCTCCTGTTTTTTGTTTTTTTGCAAGGCATTCTGTAAGATAACTGACCTCTATAAATCCTTCTCTTTTTTCAAGTTCTTATAGCACTTACTAAGGCATTGTGGACATGCTGTGATGAATATAAAGTTCAAATAAAAGAGAAAGAACCTTGCCTCTATAAAGATTACCACGGAATACAGTGAAGGTACTTATAAATATGCTATGCATAAACTGAGGCCAGATGCAGTAAATACTTAAGCAGAAGTTTAAAACCAATGTTATTGGGGCAAAAAGAGATACATGCCTTGTAATACTGGGAAAATTTAAGGAAGACATCCTGGAAGAGGTGGCATTTGAGCTGGTTTTCAAAAGGAGAGATGGCGAAATAAAAATGGAGCATAAGAAAAAGGAGGAAAGAATTCAAAGGGAATGAAAGTTACAAAGTTGTAAAATCGACAGAAATCTATAGAAAGTAAGTAGAGAGATAGGATGACACAGTGGGTGGAAGTTTGGAAGGGCAGATAGACTCAGATTTAGGTCAATCTTGAAAGCTATGGGTTTGTACTAAACAGAGCAAGTGTTTGTACTACACTTACAATTTGTTCAAGAGAATATAAATTCATTTTGTATGTTTTTTTTACACTGATGTCAATAGATTGGACTCTAGAACAGTACTACTTGGTTCTGCAGAATTCCATGTAGTCTTATGTACCCCATTCCAGCTCCAGTGTATCATTTATCTCTGTAATAACTGCTAGCTGTTCTCCCCTTCAAAAAGCTAAGGGGGAAGAAAGCTTAGGCATGGGGGCTTCTGTTTATCATTTTCATTTTCTACTTGCTATAGGAAGAATACTCCCTTTGGCTCACTAATTCACTTCAGAGAAATAGATTGGTCCCCAGCTGTTTGAAAACAAGGGTGTGATTCCTAGAAATGTAACCATTAAAACAAAATTTTATTATATGGAGTTTGGGCAGCATCCAGCCTTCCTTCTCATTTCTGCGAGCTGAGATTCACAGTCTCCATGTGATGCTCCTTGCACGTGTTCACAGTCTGGTTGCTAAGCCACAGGGAGAGCACAGCCTAATGCTGTTTTCAAAAGATCAATTATTGTTTATCCAGCCTCATATCTCTGCCCTTCTAAAATATAATACAAACAAATCCTGGTCTACTGGGATCTGTAGGAGGGCCAGTTGGTCCTGACTGCCAAACTCTAGGACAGCTGAGAGTAACTAGATGGCAGACCAAGGGGTGGTTTGAACTTACTAGAAAATTTACACTGTGTCTGGACCTAAGTCTAAAAAGATTTGAGGGGAAACCTATGAAACAGGGTGGATATAATAAAATATAAATGGAAGTGGAAATCCTTAGAGATGCTAAAATCGGGAAATACATTACATTATTTTGCTTTTAAAAATATATCACTGCTTGGTGGTGGTGGTGGTTATGGTGATTGTAGTGTATGCTTGCGTGTGGCAAATGTCAAAGAGTGGCTATATGGGAACTGGGCTTGGAAATGCCAAGAGTTAATGTAAAAGATTTCAGGAATTTCTTGAGGAGCAGTATATATCTGGAGAACCCGGATCAATAAGTTGAGGTTCTGGGAAGCTCCTAACACAGTATTTTTCAAAGTCAGCTGAACATTAGGTGTCTGGGAAGGTTTCATGAAGCTTTATGGTCAACTGTACCCTAAAGAGGCAAGTGTAAATTGGTACAACTTCTTTTGAAAAACTTGGCAGTATCTATTGGAGACGTGGATTCAATTGCTGGGTCAGGAAGATGCCCTGGGGAAGGAAATGGCAACCTACTCCAATATTCTTGCCTGGAAAATCCCATGGACAGAGGAGCCTGGTGGGCTGCATTCTATTGAGTCTTAAAGAGTTGAACACAACTGAGCATGTATGCACACACTGGAGCTATACATACACCTTCTTTATGAATCAGCAGTTCCATTCCTAGGTAGGTACTCGATAGAAATGCACACCTCTACTTACCAAGATGTATAGGAATGTTCATAGCAGCATTATTGTAATAGGTCAAAACTGAAATCTAATCAGATACCATTGCCATAATACTAAACAGCAATGAGAATGATTTAAAACAATGTACATGGATATGGGTGACTCCTGCAAATGTAATGCTGAGCCGAAGATGCCAGACACACATAGAACTACATACTATATGATTCCTACTTATATAAAATTTGAAACCTATGTTATCAGAACTTTGTAGGAAAAGAATAGTGCTTTTCCTAGGAAGGTGTTCTAGCTGGAAGGAGGAACTTAAGGAGCTTCTTTTGTTGCTCAGTCACTAAGTCGAGTCTGACTCTTTGCAACCTCATGAACTCTTTGCAACCCCAGCACACCAGGCTTCCCTGAAGGAAAGGAAAAGAGCTTCTAAGATGCTAGTAATACACAGATTTTTGGTTCGGGAACAGATTACACAGATGTGTTCATTTAATGGAAATTCATTGAACTGTGCACTTATGATTTGTTTATTCTCAATGTATGGTACTGGAATTTAAAGTTAAAAATAATCCCCAATTGCATGGTATTGGTAAAAGAATAGACAAAAATCCCAATGGGACAGAATAGAGAGCCCAGATAGAGACCCACACGGGTATATAATTAACAAATTTCCAACAAGTGAGCAAAAACAATTCCATGGAGAAAGGATAATCTTTTTAACAAATGTTGCTGGAACAAATGAAAATCTACAGGTAAAAATAAATGAATGAATTTACACAAACCTTATGCCATTCACAAAAATTAACTCTAATTCATAGTTTTTCATTTTCATATAAAGTGCAAAACTCTAAAATTTTTAGCAGATAGCATAGTGAAAAAATATAAGTCTCTTTGGGATTGGTTATAAAATTTTAGATTCAACACCAAAAGCATGATTCTTGAAAGACAAAAAAGGTTAAGTAGGGCTTTATTTAAATTATTTTGTTTTGTGAAACACACTGTTAAGAAAATGAAAACAAAAGCAATACATCGAGATAAAATATTTGCAAAACAGATATCTGATAAAGGACTTGCATCTAAAATATATAATGGACTCTTAAAACTCAACAATAAGAAAGCCAAAACCCTATGGATAAAAGATCTGAACAGATATCTCACCTAAGAACATGCAGATAACAAGCAATCATATGAAAAGATGTTCAACACAAGTTTTCATCTGTTGTTGTTCAGTCACTCAGTCATGTCTGACTCTTTGCAACCCAACGAACTACAGCACACCAGGCCTCCCTGTCCTTCACCATATTCCGGAGCCTGCTCAAACTCATGTCCATTGAGTCTGTGATGTCATCCAACCATCTCATCCTCTGTCATCCCTTTCTCCTCCCGCCTTCAATCTTTCCCAATATTAGGGTCTTTTCTCATGATTCAGCTCTTCACATCAGGTACCCAAAGTATTGGAGCTTCAGCATCAGTCCTTCCTATGAATATTCAGGGTTGATTTCCTTTAGGATTGACTGGTTTGATCTCCTTGCTGACCAAGGGACTCTCAAGAGTCTTTTCCAGCACCACAGTTCAAAAGCCTCAGTTCTTCAGCACTAAGCTTTCTTTATGGTCCAACTCTCACATCCATACATGACTATTGGAAAAACTACAGCTTTGACTACACTGGCCTTTGTTGGCAAAGTGATGTCTCTATTTTTGAATATGCTGCCTAAGTTTGTCACAGCTTTTCTCCCAAGAAGCAAACATCTTTTAATTTCATGGCTAAAGTCACCATCTACAGTGATTTTTGGAACACAAGAAAATAAAGTCTGTCACTGTTTCCACTTTTTCCCCCATCTATTTGCCTTGAAATGATGGGATCAGATGCCATGACCTTATTTTTTTATATAAATTTATTTATTTTAATTGGAGGCTGGTTACTTTACAATATTGTATTGGTTTTGCCATACATCCACATGAATCTGCCACGGGTGTACACGTGTTCCCCATCCTGAACCCCCCTCCCACCTCCTTCCCCATCCCATCCCTCTGGGTAATCCCAGTGCACCAGCCCCAATCATCCTGTATCATGTATCGAATCTGGACTGGTGATTCATTTCACATATGATAATACACATGTTTCAATGCCATTCTCCCAAATCATCGCACCCTCGCCCTCTCCCACAGAGTCCAAAAGACCGTTCTTTACATTTGTGTCTTTTGCTGTCTTGCATACAGGGTTATCATTACCATCTTTCTAAATTCCATATGTATGCGTTAGTATACTGTATTGGTGTTTTTCTTTCTGGCTTACTTCACTCTGTATAATAGGCTCCAGTTTCATCCATCTCATTAGAACTGATTCAAATGTATTCTTTTTAATGGCTGAGTAATATTCCATTGTGTGTATGTACCACAGCTTTCTTATCCATTCATCTGCTGATGGACATCTAGGTTGCTTCCATGTCCTGTCTATTGTAAACAGTGCTGTGATGAACATTGGGGTACATGTGTCTCTTTTAATTCTGGTTTCCTCGGTGTGTATGCCCAGCAGTGGGATTGCTGGGTCATATGACAGTTCTATTTCATTTTTTAAGGAATCGCCACACTGTTCTCCATAGTGGCTGTATTTTTTGAATGTTGAGTTTTAAGCCAGCTTTTTTGCTCTCCTCTTTCACCTTCATCAAAAGGCCTTTAGGCTCTTCACTTTCTACCATTAGGTGGTGTCATCTACATATCTTAGGTTATTGATATTTCTCCCAGTGATCTTGATTCCAGCTGTAAGTCATCCAGCTCAGCATTTCACATGATGTACTCTGCATAGAACTTAAGTAAGCAAGGTGACAATATACAGCCTTGACATACTCCTTGTCCAGTTTTGAGCCAGTCATTTATTCCTTGTCTGGTTCTAACCTTTGCTTCTTGACTTGCATACCGATTTCTCAGGAGGCAGGTAAGGTGGTCTGGTATTCCTGTCTCTTTATGAATTTTCCATTATTTGTGGCAATCCACACAGTCAAAGACTTTAGCATAGTCAATGAAGAAGAAGTAGATGTTTTCCTTGAATTCGCTTGCTTTTTTCTATGATCCAGTGAATGTTGATAACTTGATCTCTGGTTCCTCTGCCTTTTCTAAATCTAGCTTGTACATCATGTTATCAGTTCATGTACTGCTGAAGCCTAGCTTGAAGGATTTTGATCATTACCTTGCTAGCATGTGAAATGAGTGCAATTTTGCAGTAGTTCACACATTCTTTGGCATTGCCCTTCATTGGGACTGGAATGAAAAGTGACCTTTTCCAATTGTGTAGCTGCTGCTGAGTTTTACAAATTTGCTGGCATATTGAGTGCAGCATTCAACAGCATCATCTTTTAGGATTTTAAATAGCTCAGCCAGAATTCCATCACCTCTACTAGCTTTGTTCATAGTAATGGTTCCTAAGGCCCACTTAACTTCACACTCCAAGACATCTAGCTCCAGGTGAGTGACCACACCATTGTGGTTATCTAGGTCATTAAGACCTTTTTTGTAGTTCTTCTGTGTATTCTTGCCACATATTCCTAATCTCTTCTACTTTTGTTAGGTTCTTACCATTTCTGTCCTTTATTTTGCCCATCTTTGCATGAAATGTTCTGTTTGTATTTCTAATTTTCTTGAAGAGATCTCTAGTCTTTCACATTCTATTACTTTCCTATATTTCTTTGCACCATTCACTTAAGGCTTTCTTATCAAACATAGATATATATGTTGGAGATAAAATTAGTAGAACTTGGTGTTCCTAAATGAACATGTCATTTACTGAGAGGGAAAGCATTAGAAGATAATCAAGCTTGGGGGATATAAATAAACACAACTTTCATATAATTAATAATATTTACTTGAGGAACTTTAATCAAGAATGACTTTTATTTACAACTATTAAACAAACAAGAGTGGGTACTAGCATACCACCAGCTTGAATAAAAGCTCAAGATTATTTTTCTCATTACTTTGTGAAAGTCATTCTAGAAAATTACTTTTTAATATGTATTTTGAGATCAGTTAATATAAATAGCTTAGACTAATTTAATCAATTGTTGAGTTTGTATGATGAGCTAGAGTCTTGTGTTATATAACTGATTCAACCAAATGATCCTATTCAAAGGACTCTATAAAAGATTGTAACATGACTGAAAAATACCATCATGAAGTTCCAGGGCAGTAAACCTCAAATATGATCATTAACACCAGATCTTTACAATGAATTGTTCTCAGCTGTTTCCATGACAGCCATTGAAACATTTATAAGAAAATGCTTTAAGGTAGTTATGTCTCATAAATCATATCTATTATTTAAGAGGTTGGTAGAAAAATAGAAATGTGAAAAGCGCTAAAAGAGAAGAAATAAAGTTTCACAAATCGCATGCACTGCTGCTGCTAAGTCGCTTCAGTCGTGTCCGACCACTTTTCACGTGGTTTCCTTGGAAAAGCTACATGACTTCTTTTTTTCCTTTTTTAGGGACTTTAAGAGATGTTATCTATTCAATAGAAATGGAATCATTCTTCCTAGTTTAAATCCTGCTAATAATACATGCTTTCCACTGACATATTTTCATAAATATTCAACTTTAAGATCTTCAAGTAAATTATGCATCTCCATTTTTAGAAAGTGAACACCCAAGAGAAGTTTCCATGCATAAAAATTAAAGAAGGGATAGATAAGTGGGTAGATTTCAGCACAATGTGGGTGGGGAAACTGCCTGGCAATTGAGTAGCAGGCAACTAGCTCTTAATGTTCTTTTAAAGAGGTTGGAAGTCATAATTGAAAACAATAAATACATATTTAGTTAGGGAGCATATTTATATATGCAACTTTCAGAATGTCTTACTCTGAAATTTTTGAAATCCAAGGTATTTTCAATAGCATAATAAAGCCACACCAGGATGAATTGAGTTTGGATAAAGAAGAAGCTTCCTAGCTCTTCTCTCTTGTCCTAAGTGTCTGGCAGCAGTCATGGTGAAATGTCACTCAGATCTGTTTTTGAGACAAGACCTGTTAAATAAAGGGCAGTCAGTTGACAGCTTATTGCTGCATTGCCTTCTGGATCCAATGAAGCACTGGAGCCACACACACTCTTCCTACACAGCACTAGCCAATGCCTAAATGCGGTGAAGGTTAAGGGTCTGCATTTCTGTGCATGTGGGAAACTTCTAATATTAATAGATTATTTGCTCTGGGTCTCCATGTTAGATTGGCTGAGATACCAGAGCTGCACTTTAGTCTGGTCTATTGCTGCCTGGCATTCTTTCTTACTATCTGTTTTCACAAACATTTAACTTGCTTTGTGATCTAAACATTTCCCTGCTTGTTTCTGCTCCTTCCCCCCTATCTTTTAAGGCATTGTCCCTCCAGTACATCTACTGTGCATTTACCTTGTTTGGACATCTGCTTTCCAGAGGGCCTGATCTGGAGCAGTCTTTGATCCCTTTGGTGTCCAGATTCCCTTGTGTTAATTATTGTTACTTTTCAAGACCTGCCTTAAGCCTGCATTTGTTTGAGTTTGATTCATTTTAAAGACATATGAGTGGCAACTATGGGCTTCCCACGTTTCTCAGTGGTAAAGAATCTGCCTGCCAAGGCAGGAGACAAGAGATACGAGTTCCATCCCTGGAGAAGGAAATGACAACTCATTCCAGTACTCTTGCCTGGGAAATCCCAAGGACAGAGGAGCCTGGCAGGCTACAGTCCATAGGGTCGCAGAGAGTCAGACACGGCTGAGTGACTTAGCATGCACACACAAGAGGCAACTATAAATCAGACACAGTGCTAGACATACTAGAGGTACCACGATGGGCAAGACACCGTATCCACTTGTAAAAGTTGTGATGGGTTGAGGGGAGGGTAGGACTAAAGGGATGAATAGGTGAAGCACAGGGGATTTGAGGGACAGTGAAATTTTTTTAGTATGAAACTGTGGAGAAGGCGATGGCACCCCACTCCAGTACTCTTGCCTGGAAAATCCCATGGACGGAGGAGCCTGGTGGGCTGCAGTCCATGGGGTCGCTAAGAGTCGGACACGACTGAGCGACCTCACTTTCACTTTCCACTTTTGTGCATTGGAGAAGGAAATGGTGACCCACTCCAGTGTTCTTGCATGGAGAATCCCAGGGATGGGGGAGCCTGGTGGGCTGCCGTCTATGGGGTTGCACAGAGTCAGACACGACTGAAGCGACTTAGCCGCAGCTGCCATGATGATGGATTTAGGTTATTATGCTTTCATCAAAATCCAAAAAATATTTAACACAGAAGTGAACCTTAATATAAATGATGGGCTATAGTTAGCAATGTTGTGCCAATATGTTTTCATTAATGATAAAGATTACAAATGTCAGGCATTATTCTAATGCACATATTGGTAGTAAGGGAAACCATGCTGAGGTGAGGGGTGAATGTATGGAACTCTGCTCAATCATTCTTAAAGTCTAAAACTATACTGAAGCAATGAATTCTATTGTTGTTGTTGTCACTAAGTTGTGTCTGACTCTTTTGCAAACTGATGGACTGTAGCCCTCCAGGCTCCTCTGTCCATGGGATTTCTCAGGCATGAATACTAGAGTGGGTTGCCCTTTCCTTATCTGGGGAATCTACCTAACCGACATATTAAACCTGTCACTCCTGCATTGGCAGGTTGGATTCTTTACCATCTGAGCCACCTGGGAAGTTCAATAAAATTTATTAATTAGTCTCAAAAATAATCTACTGGCTTTTTCTGATTGTAGATCTTTGACCATTTTTCTTGTCCCTGAAATTTTTTTACCCTGTTTATTTTTAAAAACTGTTTAAGTATGCACTTTGACTTTGTATCTTTTAGCAAGCCTTGCCCCAAGATTTTTAGCTTTTTGCCTAAATGTTTACCAGAGCATTTTTTAAACCAAGACTGTGGCCTTTTAAAGAAACATTGGTGCCAAATGGAAAAAAATTCCCCCCCTGCTACATATCTATGTTAATAGTCTTTCATTACAGATTGATAAAGTGTGATCGTGTCTTATTTAGGATTAAATAATACTGATCTTGTCATCAAATGTGCAAAATGAGGAGCTATAATGACTATATATCATTTACCTATTTGAAGATTTGTTAAAAGTTAAAAGTTTTCTGCCTCTCATTTTTTTTCCCATCCAGATAACTCTTCTTTGTGTTTTCTTCTTTATTGCAAAGAACATTCATGCACATACAGGTACACACACACAAACAGCACACACAGAGAATCACACTCATGCACCCCTCTAATAATTCTTAAAACTTTTACAATGTATTAATTATTCTTAAACTATAGGCAGTGAACCTAGTGGGGGACACGTCTCTTGGACCACCTTCTAATGGAGGATGCACTTTGCTGTAATTTCATTTGCAATCTTATGCAAAATCTATTTTCTCTAAAGTTTGTCTTCTAAACCATCATGTTTACATCATACATCAGGTTGAGTATTTAGATATTTTTGCTTCTACTATTTATCATAGTCTTGAATTGTTAAATCTTCACAGCATCTTGAATTCCTTTTGGTTGATATTCTATTCATCTTGAAAGAATACACTTTGAATATGAGTTTGATGTGTTGAATGTTGCATATTCCAGTTGCAATAAGCTTGGACAAAGTCAGCAGCTGTCGGGGATATTGTGTATCTTCTTTGTTCATTCAGTGCACCAGAATGGCACTTAAAATTTTTAGGCAGGGCCCAGTTTGGTCCGATATACAATAAGGGTAATGCCCGGAATGCTTATGGACTCATTATTTTGCAATGGCAATGATAGAAAAAGACAAACCCACTCCAGGAAATGACAACAAAGGCATTTTGGTAATTATAACAGTATCCAACAACCTATAGGTAATATACAATGGGGCTCCAATTTGAAATGCATTAATATGCACAGCCAGTCGTGCATAAAGGAAAACACTCTGCTTTGTCATGTCATTGGTGTATAGAATTTTCTATATCATTCTTTTCCACTGCTCATAGGTCTTAGGGTAGCTATTTTCTTTAATAAATCTATATACTGTCCATTGTGGATAACTATTTCTTTCTGCATCTCAAATTTAGCTGACTTTTCAACTTTGAATAAAGCATCCCCTATCAGCTTAGTTTTTGTTATGGGCTAAATATTTGTACCCATAAAGCCCTATCCTTCAAAATGATACTCTTAGGAGTTGTGGACTTTTGGAAGTATTAAGTTAAAATGATGTTGTGTGTGTGTTGCCCTCCTGATGAGATTAGTGCTATGAATTAATTACTGTCTTGAATGGTTTCTCTTCCCATTTACAAGAACCTTAAACTTGCTATTTTCCTCTAAGTTTAAGAGGATTCCTACCTTTATATTTTACCTAGGTGGTTTTTTTTTTTTTTTTTTTTTTTTATGTTTCTGGAGGGATGATTTCTAAATTGATTTGAAGTGGAAAGTCTTCATTAGATCTTATTTCCTCAAATTAAAAAAAAATTGCAAGTCTCTGATCTCTTACCCCTACTTTAATGTTCCTCAGTTTTTATGAGATGTTACGATCACTCTTTCTGGTTCTGATTCAGTAAAAATCTGGTCCTTATCTTCCCTGTGGCTCAGATGGTAAAGAATCTGCCTGCAATGCAGAAGACCCAGGTTTGATACCTGGGTCTGGAAGATCCTCTGGAGAAGGGAATGGCAATCCACTCCAGTATTCTTGCCTGGAGAATCCCACGGACAGAAGAGCCTGGCGGGCTACAGTCTGTGGGGTTGCAAAGAGTCAGACACGACTGAGTAACTAACACTACTACTACTATTCCGGTTACCTTCTCGAGCCCCTGGTGAGCCAGGGTGGAATCTTTGTGGCAAGTTGTGTTTGCATCAGTTGAGACACTGAACTCATCTCTCATGGTGCAATTGATTTTTGATTCTGCCCTGGGCTGAGTAATAAAGCGTGAGATGCCAGCCTCTGGGCCTATAGGATCATAGCATCTGCTTTCTATGGCCACCCTGCAGCTTGACCCTTTGTCTCTGCACCAGACCTTGCTTTGCTTATCGGAAGATTTGAGCACACTAGACCCATCCTGGTCCTGGGGGAAGTAAATGGATTTTCTGAGAACAGGAAGTACCTATTAATTTTCTGGCAAAGAGACTTAGAAATCCTTTTTTTTTTTTTAAACAGTACTATCCCTCCTTAATAAGTAATTAATATTCTACTTACAAATTAATATCTTTACTTTGATTCACTGCAAGTTTACCACAGCATCATTGTTATCCTTCCCAAAATTCCTGTGACTCAAGTGCTAAAAAATGGTATGAATTTTCTCATGTTAAAAGGGAGAATTTAAGACAGTGAGTCATCCAAGAGCACATAGGAAGTCAGCGCCTGCCACCTCTTGGAGCAGCCTGCGAAAACCTCAGGGGAATCGAGTACATTGTTATTGAACTCCTACTAAATACTGTTTTGAGTGCCTGGCCCTTTGGGATGGTCAGAAAACTAAAGGGGAGTCTGTGGTTGTAGAATGCAAAGTTCAGGATATAATTTTAATATGTGAAAATTAGCTAGTAAATAATGCACCATGTGCTAAGTCGCTTCCATGTGTTGAACCCTTTGTGACCCCATGGACTGAAGTCCACCAGACTCCTCTGTCCATTGGATCCTCTAGACAAGAATACTGGAGTGGGTTGTCATACCCTACTCCAGCGGATCTTCCTGACCCAGGGATAGAAGATCAGGGATCTTCCTGATCTGCATCTCTTACATCTCCTGCTCTGGCCGGCAGCTTTTTGCCACTAGCACCACCTGGGTAGCCCACGTGCACCATAGCACATGTTAAATAGTGCTGAAATTTGTGGCATTTAAACTTTTTAAAAAGGAAACAACTCACCAGTAAGGCTCTATGGAGGAAGTGCCATGCCACAGTGGAAAGGGTGCAAGTCTTGGAATCAGACAGTGAAAGTATGATTCTCTATTATTACTGATTAATTCAAGGATCTTGGGTATGCTATCAAAAGTCTCTGAGCTCAGTTCCTTTCTCCTCAGAATGTAGCAAATTCCTACCTTTCATGGCTGTCAGAATTAAATGTGACAATTAATGCAAATCTGCTCAATAGATGGTAATTAAACATGAGGAAGGAGTATAAGAAGTGGGTCAGAAAGTTTTGATAAATTAGCAGGATACAGACTGATGGGGAGGAGTCACACATTGAGCTCCAGCTGGTCATCCGTCAACCATGGTTATTGATTTCAGTTTTGTCTAAAATAACATTTCCCTAAATATGGCCCGTGAACTACCAGCATCAAAATCACCTAAAAGTATTTGCTCAGTTCAGTTGCTCAGTTGTATCCAACTCTTCGTAACTCCATGAACTGCAGCATGCCAGGTTTCCCTGTCCATCAACAACTCCTGGAACTTGCTCAAACTCATGTGCATCAAGTCGGTGATGCCATCCAACCATCTCATCTGTAGTTATCCCATTCTCCTCCTGCCTTCAATCTTTCCCAGCATCAGGGTCTTTTCAAATGTGTTAGCTCTTTACATCAGGTGGTCAAAGTACTGCAGCTTCAGCATGTCCTTTATACGAATATTCAGGGATGATTTTCTTTAGGATTGGTTGGTCTGATCTCCTTGCAGTCCATGGGACTCTTAAAAGTCTTCTTCAGCACCATGGTTCAAAGCATGGGTTCATTGGTGCAAGATTTTTTATGGTTCAACTTGCACATCCATACATGACTATTAGAAAAACCATAGCTTTGACTGGATGGACCTTTATCAACAAAGTAATGCCTCTGCTTTTTAATATGCTGTCTAGATTGGCCATAGCTTTTCTTTCAAGGAGCAAGCGTCTTTTAATTTCATGGCTGCAGTCACCATCTGCAGTGATTTTAGAGCCCAAGAAAATAAAGTCTGTCACTGTTTCCATGTTTCCCCACCTATTTGCTGTGAAGTGATGGGACTGGATCACTTCATCTTAGTTTTCTGAATGCTGTTTTAAGCCAGCTTTTTCACTCCCACTTTTCACCTTCATCAAGAGGCTCTTTAGTTCCTCTTCACTTTCTGCCATAAGGGTGGTGTTATCTGCATATTTGATTGCTGATATTGCTCATGGCAATCTTGATTCCAACTTATGCTTCATCCAGCCTGACATTTTGCATGATGTACTCCACGTGTAAGTTAAATATGCAGAGTGACAATAAACAGCCTTGAATTACTTCTTTTCCAGGTTGGAACCAGTCATTTGTTCTATGTAAGGTTCTAACTGGTGCTTCTTGACCTGCAACAGATTTCTCAGGAGGCAGGTAAGGTGGTCTGGTGTTCCCATTTCTTTAAGAATTTTCCACAGTTTGTTCTGATCCACACAGTCCAAGGCTATAGTGTAGTCAATGAAGAAGTAGATGTTTGTCTGGAATTCTCTTGACTTTTCCATGATCCAACAGATGTTGGCAATTTGATCTCTAGTTCCTCTGCCTTTTCTAAATCCAGCTTGAACATCTGAAAGTTCTTGGTTCACGCACCACTGAAACCTAGCTTGGAGAATTTTGAGCATTACTTTGCTAGCATGTGAGATGAGTGCAATTGTGTGGTAGTTTGAGCATTCTTTGGCATTGTCTTTCTTTGGGATTGGAATGAAAAGTGACCTTTTCCAGTCCTGTGGCCACTGCTGAGTTTTCCAAATGTGCTGGCATATTGAGTGCAGCATTTTCACAGCATCATCTTTCAAGATTTGAAATAGCTCAACTGGAATTCCATCACCTCCACTAGCTTTGTTCATAGAGATGCTTTCTAAGGCCCGCTTGACTTCCCATTCCAGACTCTAGGTGAGTAATCACACCATTGCACTTATGTGAGTCATCAAGATCTTTTTTGTGTAGTTCTGTGTATTCTTGCCACCTCTTCTTATATCTTCTGCTTCTGTTAGGTCCATACTCTTTCTGTCCTTAATTGTGCCCATCTTTGCATAAAATGTTCTCTTAATATCTCTAATTTTTTGGAAAATATCTCTAGTCTTTTCTGTTCTATTGCTTTCCTCTATGTCTTTTCACTAATCACTTAGGAAGGCTTTCTTATCTCGCCTTGCTATTCTTTGGAACTCTGCATTCAGATGGATATATCTTTCCGATTTTCCTTTGCCTTTCATTTCTCTTCTTTTCTCTGCTCTTTGTAAGGCTTCCACAGAAAACCACTTTGCCTTTTTGCATTTCTTTTTCTTGGCAATGGTTGTGATCACCATCTCCTGTACAATGTTATGAACCTCTGTCCATCATTTTTCAGACATTCTGCCTATCAGAACTAATTCCTTGAATATGTTTGTCACTTCCACTGTATAGTCAGAAGGGATTTGATTTAAGTCATACCTGAATGCTCTAGTGGTTTTCCCTACTTTATTTGATTTAAGTCTGAATTTGGCAATAAGCGGTTCATGATCTGAGCCAAGTCTGCTCCCGGTCTTGTTTTTGCTGACTGTATAGAGCTTCTTCTTCTTTGGCTACAAAGAATATAATCAATCTTTTTTTGGTATTGACCGTTTGGTGACATCCATGTGTAGAGTCTTCTCTTGTGTTGTTGGAAGAGGGTGTTTGCTATGACCAGTGTGTTCTTTTGGCAAAACTCTATTAACATTTGCCCTGCTTCATTTTGTACTCCAAGGCTAAACTTGCCTGTTACTTCAGGTATTTCTTGACTTCCTATATTCCAGTCCCCTATAATGAAAAGGACATCTTTTTTGGTTATAGTCCTAGAAGGTCTTGTAGGTCATCACAGAACCATTGAACTTCATCTTCTTCAGCATTAGTGTTTGGGACATAGGCTTGGATTACTGTGATATTGAATGGTTTGCCTTGGAAACAAATGAGATCATCCTGTTGTTTTTGAGATTGCACCCAAGTAAGAGTTTGCATTTCAGACTCTTGTTGACTGTGAGGGCTACTCCATTTTTTCTAGGGATTTTTACCCACAGTAGTAGATATAATGGTCATTTGAATTAAAGTTGCCCATTCCAATCCATTTTACTTAACTTATTCCTAAAACATCTATGTTCACTCTTGCCACTTCCAATTTTCCTTGATTCATGGACCTATCATTCCAGGTTCCTATGCAATATTGTTCTTTAAAGCATCAGACTTTATTTCCGTCACCAGTTATGTCCATAACTTGGCAATGTCTTTGGTTTGACTCAGCCACTTCATTCTTTCTGGAGCTATTTCTCCACTCTTCTCCAGTAGCTTATTGGGCACCTACGGACCTGGGTATTTCATCCTTCAGTGTCCCATATTTTTTGCACTTTCATACTGTTCATGGGGTTCTCAAGGTAAGAATACTGAAGTGGTTTGCCATTCCTTTCTCATTGGACCACGTTTTGTCAAAACTCTGCATCATCCATCTTGGGTGGCCCTATATGTCATGGATCATAAAAATGCTTGTTAATAATGCCAATTCAAAGCTTGACCTATTGAATCTGCATTGTTAGCAAGCATCTCAGGTGATTATAATGTAAGTTAACTAGATACAGTAAAACTGAAAGTCTTCCAAAATGGGCATAGTCAACTCTCACCTTGGTGGAAGATGAATTAATGGAGCTGCATTATTTGTAGTGGGTCTCAGTTCATTCCAGATAAATCAGAAAACTATTCACCTCTTTTTGTCCTACCCAGGGATCCTCTGAATATAATACAAGCACTTTCAACTCAACATGACTCATTCAGAACTAATTACACCTAACTTACTCTTTTCCTCTCCTCTCTAGATGCATCAGGTTATCAAGCCTAAGATCTGGGCATTACTTTTAGACTCCCCTTTTTCCTAACACTCCTTACACAATCTCCTTGCTGATTGATCATGATTTCATGAATGTTCTTTATTTTCAATGGCAATCAAATCCATTCCTTTCACTTTATTTCCAGTCATTGCCCTAGTTCACATTGTAAGTGCTAAAATATATGTCGTTTTGTTTATTCCTAAGCTGTGTCAGTATTTCTTAATCTACTATATTTTAGAAAACTATGTTTAGCTTCTTTGTGTCTCAGACTGTAAAGAATCTGCCTGCAATGCAGAAAAACTGGCTTGATCCCTGAGTTGGGAAGATCTCACGGAGAAGGGAATGGCTACCCACTCCTGTATTCTTGCCTGGAGAATTCTATGGGTAGAGGACCCTGGTGTGCTACAGTCCATGGGGTTACAAAGAGTCGGACACAACGGAGTGACTAACATTTTCACTTTTTCCTTTCATATTTCAAAAAAAAAAATAGGTTGTACCTTGTGACATATAAAAATCATATCAAGTCACTCTCATGATTACAACTTATTAGCAATGTCACATCACCACAATAATGATGTTCCTATCCATCACGTATATGGACTTTTGTTTCTCTCACTTCAGTTCCTACCATTCCACACTCAAATCCAGTCACGCCATATTACTCACAGTCCCCTAAGTCAGCCGTATTATTTATTTACTTAGTTTTTGTATCTTCCATCTATATTTATTAATGTGTTTTATAAAGATATACATGTCATAGATGGGTTCCTTATATGTACTAAGTGTCCTTCGACTGTCTTTTTTTAAATTTATTTTTAATTGAAGGGTAATTGCTTTACAGTATTGTCTTTGTTTTTACCAAACGTCAACATGAATCAGCCACAGGTTTACTCATGTGCCCTCCCTCTTGAAGCTGTATCCCATCTCCCTCCCCATCCCACCCCTCGAGGCTGTTACCAAGCCCCGGTTTGAATTCCCTGAGTTATACAGCAAATTTTCATTGGCTATCTATTTTACATTTGGTAATGAACATTTCCACGTTACTCTCTCCACACAACCCACCCTCTCCTTCCTTCCCCACCCCGCCAAGTCCACAAGTCTGTTCTCTATGTCTGTGTCTTTGTGTCTTTACATAAATGCTTCCTCCTCATCCTTATCTAGTCAACAGATTGCTTACTCATTATTCAATGATCAATTCAAATGTCTCCATCTCTGTGAAGAATTTTATAAGTATTTCTGTTTCCTTTCCTACCCTATTAAATATTTTTTCATAAATTCAATAAATAATTTAGTGAGTGACCATATGGCAAACATTATTCTAGGTGTTAGGAATGCATAAGCATATAAAAGAGATAAGAATCCCTTTGCTATTTAAGGGATATTTTTTATAGAATATATAGAATGTAATAATTTATATCCTATGGGGAATGGAGTGGGTTGGATGATGACAAGATGCAAAGTAAATAATCAATTCTATGGTAGCAAGTGCTGTATGGAACAACAAAGCAGAAAAGTGTAGGGTGGAGTTCAGTTTCAAATTGGGTCACCAGAAGGGGCCTCACTGAGAAGTTGACATTGGAGCAAAGGCCTAAAAAGAAAGAAGGGAATAAACCAGACAGATATGTTTGGGAGAAGGGCATTTCAGGGAGGAGCAAGGGCAAAGATGCTAACGTCAAAGCAGGCTTCACAAGAACAAGGAATATCGAGGTGACCAGTGTGGCTGAAGCTGCAAGAAGTACATAAAATGAAATAATGAGGTTCAGGTCTTGCAGGATTTTGCAGCTACTGAAGAATTTTGGCTTCTACTCTAAGTGATATCTGAAGGCTTTGGACAATTTGGAAGAGAGGAATTGACATGATCTGACTTAGCATTTTGATAGAATAGTTCTTGCTTCTATTCCGGGAATAAAACATGACTTGATAGGGGAGGACAAAAAAGCAGGAAATCAGATGATAGCTACAGTTTTGCCCATGCATGTGTACAATGTATCTATGGATATATATTTCTGTATTCATATTTATGACATGCATTTTTTTCTTTTCTTCTTAAATTAATTTATTTTAATTGGAGGCTAATTGCTTTACAATATTGTAGTGGTTTTTGCCATACATTTACATGAATCAGCCATGGGTATACATGTGTCCCCCATCCTGAACCCCCTTCCCATCTCCCTCGGCATCCCATCCCTCAGGGTTGTTCCAGTGCACCGGCCCTGAGCGTCCTGTCTCATGCATTGAATTCTGGTTTCCTCAGTGTGTATGCCCAGCAGTGGGATTTCTGGTCATACGGCAGTTCTATTTCCAGTTTTTAAAGGAATCTTCACACTATTCTACATAGTGGCTGTACTAGTTTGCATTCCCACCAACGTGTAAGAAGGTTCCTTTTTCTCTGCACCCTCTCTAGCATTTATTGTTTGTAGATTTTTGGATAGCAGCCATTCTGACCGGCGTGAGATGATACCTCATTATGGTTTTGATTTGTGTTTCTCTGAAACGGGTGATGTTGAGCATCTTTTCATGTGTTTGTTAGCCATTTGTATGTCTTCTTTGGAGAAATGTCTGTTTAGTTCTTTGGCCCACTTTTTAATTGGGTCATTTATTTTTCTGGAATTGAGCTGCATGAACTGCTTGTATATTTTTGAGATTAATTCTTTGTCAGTTGCTTCATTTGCTATTATCATCTCCCATTCTGAAGGCTGTCTTTTCACCTTGCTTATAATTTCCTTCATTGTGCAAAAGCTTTTAAGTTTAATTAGGTTCCATTTGTTTATTTTTGCTTTTATTTCCATTACTCTGGGAGGTGGGTCATAGAGAATCCTGCTGTGGTTTATTTCGGACAATGTTTTGCCTATGTTTCCTGTAGGAATTTTATAGTTTCTGGTTTTATGTTTAGATCTTTAATCCATTTTGAGTTTATTTTTGTGTATGGTGTTAGAAAGTGTTCTAGTTTCATTCTTTTACAAGTGGTTGACCAGTTTTCCCAGCACCACTTGTTAAAGAGATTGTCTTTAATCCATTGTATATTCTTGCCTCCTTTGTCAAAGATAAGGTGTCCATAGGTGCGTGGATTTATCACTGGGTTTTCTATTTTGTTCCATTGATCTATATTTCTGTCTTTGTGCCAGTACCATATTGTCTTGATGACTGTGGCTTTATAGTAGATCCTGAAGTCAGGTAGGTTGATTCCTCCAGTTCCATTTTTCTTCCTCAAGATTGCTTTGGCTATTCGAGGTTTTTTGTATTTCCATAGAAATTGTGAAATTATTTTTGTTCTAGTTCTCGGAAACCATTGGTATACCATTGGTATACCATTGGTAGCTTGATAGGGATTGCATTGAATCTATAGATTGCTTTGGGTAGTATACTCATTTTCACTATGTTGATTCTTCTGATCCATGGCATGATATATTTCTCCATCTATTTGTTTTGTCTTTGATTTCTTTCATCAGTGTTTTATGGTTTTCTATATATAGGTCTTTTGTTTCTTTAGGTGGATTTATTCCTAACTATTTTATTCTTTTCGTTGCAATGGTGAATGGAATTGTTTCCTTAATTTCTCTCTCTGTTTTCTCATTGTTAGTTTATAAAAATGCAAGGGATTTCTGTGTGTTGGTTTTATATCCTGCAACTTTACTATATTCATTGATTAGCTCTAGTAATTTTCTGGTGTAGTCTGTAGGGTTTTCTATGTAGAGGATCATATCATCTGCAAACAGTGAGATACTTACTTCTTCTTTTCCAATTTGGTTTCCTTTCATTTATTTTTCTTCTTTGATTGCTGTGGCTAAAACTTCCAAAACTATAGTGAATAGTAGTGGTGAGAGTGGGCACCCTTGCCTTTAAAATGATATATTTATGTGTCTCTCCTTCTTGGTTCTTTAACCTTAGGTCATTCATCTTATGAAGAGAGGGAGGGAAAGCAGGATGTAAATGAGGAGTGAGGGAAGGGTAGAATAGACAAGGATAAATGGAAATGTGCTGTGTACTGTACTTAGATGCATCTGACTCTTTGCGACCCAATGGACTGTAGCCCTCCAGGCTCCTCTGTCTATAGGATTCCCTAGGGAAGAATACTGGAGTGGGTTGCCATGCCTTCCTCCAGGGCATCTTCCCAACCCAGATCTCCTGCATTGCAGGCAGATTTTTTACCATCTGAGCCTCTAGGGAAGTCCAAGCATACTGCAATGGGTAGCCCATCCCTTCTCCAGGGAATATTCCTGGCCCAGGAATCAAAGTGGGACCTCCTGCATTGAAGGGGATTCTTTACCAGCTCAGCTACAAGGGAAGCCCTAGTATGGAAAATAATGGAATGGAACAGAGCAAAATGGAAGAAAATTAAGTGAGGTGCTATGGCCTAATGGTGAAGATTTCATGCACTGGAGTCAGAGTTCAGTTCAGTTCAGTCACTCAGTCATGTCCGACTCTCTGTGACCCCATGAATCACAGCACGCCAGGCCTCCCTATCCATCACCACCTCCCAGAGTTCACCCAAACCCATGTCCATCGAGTCAGTGATGCCATCCAGCCGTCTCATCCTCTGTCATCCTCTTCTCCTCCTGTCCTCAATTCCTCCTAGCATCAGGGTCTTTTCCAATGAGTCAACTCTTTGTAGGAGGTGGTCAAAGTATTGGAATTTCAGCCTCAGCATCAGTCCTTCCATTGAACACCCAAGACTGGTCTCCTTTAGGATTGACTGATTGGATCTCCTTGCAGTCCAAGGGACTCTCAAGAGTCTTCTCCAGCACCACAGTTCAAAAGCATCAATTCTTCGGCGCTCAGCCTTCTTCACAGTCCAACTCTCACATCCATACATGACCACTGGAAAAACCATAGCCTTGACTAGACGGACCTTTGTTGGCAAAGTAATATCTCTGCTTTTTAATATGCTATCTAGGTTGGTCATAACTTTCTTTCTAAGGAGTAAGCATCTTTTAATTTCATGGCTGCAATCACCATCTGCAGTGATTTTGGAGCCCCCCAAAATAAAGTCTGACACTGTTTACAATGTTTCCCTATCTATTTCCCACGAAGTGATGGGACCAGACGCCATGATCTTAGTTTTCTGAATGTTGAGCCAGAGTACCTGGTTTTAAATCATGGTGTGGCTGCCATGTAAGAGCTGTGTGACTGGGGTCATGTTATTTAACTGCCCTGTGCCTTGGTTCCCACATCTGTAAAAGGAGAAAATAATAGTACTAACTTCATGAGGGTGGTTAAGAAGATGAAAGGAACTGAACATGCAAAGCACTTAGAATAGTGCCTAGACTGTAAGAAGTGTGCCATAATTATTATAATTTGAATCTACAGACTTGATCTAGGAGGCATTCATGTTTAGAAGAGCGAACATAAAATTTTCAATAAAATAAACTTAGTGTTGAGCTCCTCTTTGTCCTTCACCAGTTTAGGGACAATTCTTCCTTTCCCAGATTTTTACTAAAAATTTTAAAAGTGATTGCAGCCATGAAATTAAAAGATGCTTACTGCTTGGAAGGAAAGTTATGACCAACCTAGATAGCATATTGCAAAGCAGAGACATTACTTTGCCAACAAAGGTCCGTCTAGTCAATGCTATGGTTTTTCCAGTGGTTGTGTATAGATGTGAGAGTTGGACTATAAAGAAAGCTGAGCGCCAAAGAATTGATGCTTTTGAACTGTGGTGTTGGAGAAGACTCTTGTGAGTCCGTTGGACTGCAAGGAGATCCAACCAGTGCATCCTAAAGGAAATCAGTCCTGGGTGTTCATTGGAAGGACTGATGCTAAAGCTGAAACTCCAATACTTTGACCACCTCCTACAAAGAATTGACTCATTGGAAAAGACCCTGATTCTGGGAGGGACTGAGGACAGGAGGAGAAGGGGACAACAGAGGATGAGATGGTTGGATGGTATCACCAACTAGATGCACATGAGTTTGAGTAAACTCCGGGAGTTGGTGATGGGCAGGGAGGCCTGGCATGCTGCGAATCATGGGGTTGCAAAGAGTCGGACATGAATGAGTGGCTGAATTGAACTGAACTGAAAATTAAGAACCTACCACTAAGATTTGGAGTGAATGCTAAATGAGATATGGCATGTGAAAATACCCCCAGAACCTGGTATGCTGTGCTGCTTCATATTCTTCACATACCTTTGTTTCTTTGCTTATTCAGTTCTTTCATTTATGACCACAGACAACCAAAATTGCAGTAATGAATTTCCTTGTCTTGTCCACTCCCAGTGATGTAGTTAGTTTTTATGCATCATTGATAGATGCATTATTTTTCCATGTCAACAAAAAGGAACTAACGTAATATTATATGTTTTCATTTATATTCTTTAAGGCCTGTGAGTATTTAACAATTTGTGGCAGGGGAATTCATGATGCAGTAATGAGAAATGATTCATGTGAAGTCTATTCTTTATATTCTTGTTTTTACCTATATTGTCTAGGAAATCACTCTCCAAACTATTTGAAAAGTTGATGCCTATAAACTTTCCCAATGCTTACAACCTTATCCTCCCATCATTGTGGAAAAGTCTCTAGAGATCTCTAGGCAAGCAGTCACTCCTGAATTGGAAGTATTTACACATTAGCTTGATTTGGTGGGATTGGGGCATGAGATTAGGGGAAGAAAGATTAGGAGGTAAAAGGTGAAATTAAGTTAAAATGGAAATGACTATTAAGGGCAACTCTGAAAGTCACAAGAAGTGATAGAAAAATAGCTTGTGGAAGGGGTTATGAGAGTGAAGGAAGGGAAAATTTTGCCAGCAGAACTTTATAGACTTTGAATATTTTAATAAGTCTCAGTATTTTTCATATGATCCCAAGGATCCATATCTTCTATTCCCAGCATCCTGCCAACTGCTAGCCACTGAGTATGGAAAATGCTTCTAACATTCTGCTTTGGGCAGTATGTAGAGTGGTGGATAATTTTAAGCATAAGAGTGACACAATCTGGAAATAAAGAAACTTCATGCTATAGTTCTGATTCTGCAATAAATTAATATTGGACTTTGGGCAAGTTGTTTAATCTTCTTAACTGAGTTTCATTGTCCCTAAAATGAAAAGTTGGAAGCTGATAATCTTTAACGTTTCTTCCAAGCTGGAAGGTCTTTGTTTCCAACACATCTCTCTTATCCATCTGCCAAAATAACCTTCTGAATTTAAGACATGTGGCAGTTCCAACTTAATGGAGGGAATTCCTTGTCTAGAACTCTAGACCCCAAGACCCTTGACCCCAAGCCCAGAAGGTTCCAGGCTCCTCTGGGAAGGAAAGAGTCCTATTAATATCAACTGGTCATTTCAGAAGCTTACTCAAAGTCAGGCTTCAGTGGTCTTAAAACAAAACAACAAGAACAACAAAATCAATGGTTAAATTGCTGTTTATTTTAAACTGTTGGTTGGAATGAAATCCACCAAATCTTACTTCTTATTTGGTAACCAGCTTAAGGCAATGTGAGTGTGGCTTATTAAAAGAAGACTTTCAGATGTTGGATACTTAAAAAAAAATAACATTTTTTCCTTCTTTTTTCCTCCCTATAGAAATGTGGTTTTGATTCTTTTTGATGTGATGCAGATGGAATCTTTCCCAAAATATTTCCAAAAACTGCCTTGGATCTGAGATTACCCTTCAGAAATTGAGATCATAAGTAACTGTGAGCAGCCAAAAGTGAGAACTGTAGTGGAAAATGTTTTGCATCCATAATTGCAGCATCTGCTAAGTCAAGACTGTAGGCTGCAGAGATTCTTTACCCAGTGCAGTCATAACTTCTGCTTTCCCAGCACCTCTACCTGGATAGAAACTCTCATCCTCTCACTTCACTTAAGGGAGCAGATCTTGGTGGGTTTCCTGTCTCTCCTCTCCCTTGCTCCTATCCATTCTCTTTGATATCCCAAGTCACCTACCTATACATAACTCCTACTAGTGAGTATGAAGGCTGGAGAAAATAACTAGGTAAGCATTACATACAGCCACTGCTCAAAACTTGACAGTAACTACACTGATTAACAAAGTCCAGAGTCCTTATCATAATTTAGATTTCTACAAGATCAAGTACAAAGCTAATTTTCCAGATACCTCCTTCAATTTCCTTCCAAGTGTCCTCATGCCCAAACACACAGAAAATTCTTAAAACCAGAACCTACCATGTGTGTGCTTAGTCACTTCAGTCATGTCCAACTCTTTGCGACCCCATGGACTGTAGCCCATCAGGCTGCTCCATCCATAGGATTCTCCAGGTAGGAACACTGGAGTGGGTTACCATGCCCTGCTCCAGGGGATCTATCTGACCTAGGGATCCAACTCATATCTGACATGTTTCCTGTATTCCAGGCAGATTCTTTACCACTGAGCCACTGGGAATCCTAAAACCTACCATACACTGTCTTACATTTTTCATTCCCAGTGTTTAGAATATCTTTCTCCACCTGTATTTAAATTCCTCTTGCTTCAAAGCTCAGCTCAAATTCTTTCTTTTCCAGAAAGCTTTCTTGATAGCTACAGGCAAAACAATTACTCGGTTTTTCATTTCCAAACCTCATTGCTCTATTTAGCACACACCACATTTCAAATTATCTTAGAATTATTTTTATCCATATTTTCCTTATTAAAAAGTCAATAAATTTCATACAATAAAGGTAAGACTGTGTCATGAGCATTTTCACATTCTATAGGACTTCTCACAATGTCTAGATCAGAATGGAAAATTTAAAGATATTTATGAAAAGTTGTCTATGCCTCAATTCCAACTCATGAGGATAAGAAGCAATAATGAATGGAGATTAGTATCCTTAGCTGATTAGCATCCATTAGTCTTGAGGAAACTCAGGGAACAAATTGAGGAAATTTCTGGAGAGAGCCCCTAAGGAGAGAACGAATCATTAGGGTAAGGAATATCAGGACAATAGATGGTCTCGACAGGTGGTCTCCAAGGCAGGGAAACTAAAAATCAGGTGTTAGAGCAATCTGGTAAGGTTGAGAGTCATATCTTGATGTGTCTTGGTACTGTGTGAACTTTCTAAAAGGAAAGTCATGTAGTGAATCTTTGCAGGCAAGAGATGACAGAAGACAATCTTTGCTGACTGTGGTGGCTGAGAAGAGGCTAGAAAAATAGTCAAGCTTCAACCAAGTTGGAGTTGAAGGAAATCCTAGAAAAGAATCTGAATTTGAAAAATAAAAGCAAGTCAGAATTAAACCTCACAAATTTGACTTGAGGCAGGACACAGATGGGGCCCTGTCACTCTGAACAGCTGGAGTTTCTCTCCTGTGGACAGATACTGCAAGATGAAGAGCAGGAGGAGCTAAATCCTGCCCAGATATTTCTCATTCTCCAGGTCAAGGAGACCTTCCCAACTGTATGTGTGCAGATAGCCTCTTTGGTTTTTTTTTTAATTTAAATTTATTTATTTTAATTGGAGGCTCTTTGGAAGTCAAAAGGGAGTGATGTCAACCGACTCTCTTCTGTAACATCCATCTTGGTTATGAGATGTGCACGCACATATGGGAGGACCCGGAGATAAACCAAATACAGACTTAGAACCAGGCAAAGCAGGATGATCGGCCAAAGGAAATCTGGAAGAAAGCCCTGTGTAAATGATTCAAATGACCACAGGGCACAACTCACTCTTTGAGCCTGCCCACTGTGCCTATTCTTACTTTTCCTTTTAATAAACACTTTTACTTCTTTCACTACTTCTGTCTTTGTGGGAATTAATTTCTACAAAGCCCAAAGGGTCAGGAGTCTTGTCACTGGTGACTTGTCTAGTGTCTAGGATTCAGTGCTCTCACTGCCACTGCCTGACCTCAATCTCTGGCCAGGAAGCAAAACCCTGCTTTAAGCCACTGCAGGCCAAGGTCACCTGTGATCAGACTGGACCTATACCATTTGGAGAAGGAGGATAAAGAGGACCAATGTGGTGGTCATGTGCATGACTCACAGTTGTCAGGCTGGATAGCACCTCTTACTGGTGACCTGAGGTTGCTGTTCATTTTTTGCTGGCCATCATATGCATAAATTACTGAGTGGTACAGAGCTTAATGGAAGTGATTAGAGCTGGAAGTCTGAAGAAGGTAAGAATTGGTAGCAGTAATCAACCCTGGCTCATTCCAAGGTGAATTATAAGCTAAAGTTTCAATCTATCGTGTTTCAAATAGTCTTTTAAAAACGGCTTGAAACATCTGTGGTGCTAGTAGAATACTTTTCATTTAAAAAAGTGCTAGGGAGCTCTCAAGGATTATGTCAAAACTTTAGACAGAGCTTCCTGCTCCTTAGTCCACACTGCTCTGGAGAATAGATTTCTCAGCCCAGTTGCCTGCCATTGCATAATGGAAGGAAGAGATTAAAAAAAAAAAAAAAAAAGGAAGATATAAGAGATATGCTTTTCTCTGAAATTTTGGCCCATATGACATTCCTAGGTCTTTTGCTTTTCTCATATTGCAAATAATCTGACATTTCCTCCAGTGTAACTACTTAGTTAAAGGGAAAGTGTGACAGAAAGGACAAATGTATATTCTGAGTCTATCAATTATCTGTGGATCTGGATAAACATCTTAATCACCACAACAATAAGTTTCCTTGTCTGAAACATGTGGACAGTATTCAACTCACAGGATTGCTCTGAGGACAAAAAAATTAAGGGTCTAGTTGCTGTGAAGTAAAGGTTGTTTGGTCATGTCCAACTCTTTACAACCCCATGGACTATACAGTCCATGAAATTCCCTAGGCCAGAATACTGAAGTGGGTAGCTGTTCCCTTCTCCAGGGGATCTTCCTAACCCAGGGATCGAACCCAGGTTTCTGACACTATAGATGGATTCTTTACCAGCTAAGCTGCCAGGGAAGCCCAACAATACTGGAGTGGGTAGTCTATCCCTTCTCCAGGGAATCTTCCTGACCCAGGAATTGAACCAGGGTCTCCTGCATTGCAGGCAGATTCTTTACCAGCTGAGATACCAGGGAAGCTCTAGTTGCTGTAATTGTGATTATTAATGACAAAGCCTCCATGAAGTCCTACTTTTAAATAACCTATGCAAATAAGCACTTGCCTATAGGACACTTTTAAAATAAAAACATTTAATACTTTGCCCAACAAAGTTTCCATACTCAAGTTTTACATAGGATAATTATTATCTTGCCAGCTTCCTGGGATAAAACCTAGCAGGCATCTAGAATGTTAAAACTGGTTCTTGTAATTATTTCTTAATCCCAGATTTTAATAATTTTCCTTGCCCAGCCAATGGTTTTAAAAAATAAATTTCTGCATAGAGAAAGTAATACATGTTTATTACATACAGTGTAGAAAATATAGAAAAGTAAAAGAATAAAATAAATATATTCCATGTTATTATTTTGATATACTTTTTACTATTCTATGTTCTTATATTCTGCTTTCTCCAGTCTCTAAACAATTTTTTCTACCTTATGACAGTCAGTAGATGCACATATTATATCATAAGAATATGTGTGCTGTGTGCTTAGTTGCTCAGTCATGTCCGACTAATTGTGACTAACTGTAGCTCACCAGGTTCCCCTGTCCATGGGATTCTCCAGGCAAGAATACTGGAGTGGGTTGCCATGCCCTCTTCCAGGGGATCTTCCTGACCCAGGGATCAAACCCAGGTCTCCAGCATCGCAGGAAGAATCTTTACCACCTAGGCCACCAGAGAAGTCCGTAAGAATATATCATTTAATTGATTATTACTTAATATCTTCTGGAGTAATTTTTCATCCTTACAAATGAAATCCAGATGTTACTTGAGGTAATTTAAATATTTTTTTAACTTTATTTCACTTCGCATGGAAGTTCCCCCCACTGTTGAACACATTTCCATGGAGATCACATTCTCATAGCAGTCCAGCTCTGGTTCTCTGCTCTTACTTGTGCCAAATTAGTTTAATTTTGGATAGTTTTATTTCTCTCACTCTTTTTCGTACCTCCCTTCCCCGTGCTTTGACTCTGGCATAGAACACAGGCCCTTTTTGGGATGCATATGCAGACAAGATAAACTCCTTCACACCATTCCTTATCACCATGTGTAAAGTGCAGCTATACTGGATTTCCTTTAGTGTTCTTCCAGAGATGTAGTTAAGATTGGGACCAATTTCAAATACATTTGGTTGCCAGACTATATTTCTTTTAATCACAACACTGTGGTGAGATGCAGCTGCCATATGAGGGCTGGGTCTCTTTTTGAGTTACACTTGAGATAGCCTCCTATAAGCAAAATCGTTTGGCCAAAGGCTGTGAATGTTTTTAAGTCTGTCGAAGCATATTGTCAAGTTCCTTTCCAGAAATTTTATATAAATTTAGACTCCCATCAGCAGGATATGGGAATGACCATCTCACAGTTGGTGACGATTAAAACAAGCTGAAACTCCTTATACTAAACTCTACACACTTACCGCCCTATGTACGTACTGCTATTATGGAACTAATTACATGGTATCAAAATTATTTGTATAGGTGTCTGACTTCTTACTTAAACTGGTTCTCTTAAGGTCAAAGTTCAAGCTTCCTCTTCTTTGGCTTTAGCGCAGAATGTGCTGTCCCCAAGCAGAGAGTCAATGGACATCATGGCCAGATGTGGACATCATTCTAATGAATGTGAACTGACTGCTTCTGTTATAACAGGGTCTCCGGTAAGTTTAGTTTTTTTTTGTAGTATGGTTGTCCTTTGCCTGATGCATAAATTCAAACTGAAACTAGCATTCTTCCCCCGTCCTCCTTTGCTTGGCTTTTTACCATTTCCTCTCACACCTACATATGGTGTTTTATTTGCTTGGATTGTCCCCCCTCCCATTTTCCACCGATTTTCTTATCCCTCATGGGATGAACTGAGGCTCAGAGTTCATCCTAGTGTTATCTGACCTAACAACCGCTAGGATGAATTAGTTTCTTTCCTTCATCTCCAAGAGTTCATTGTCTAGATGGCTCTTAGAGTATTCCCATATTACATTGAACTTGCCCTTTTAACTGCTGTTCTCTGGTGACTCAGTGGTAAAGCATGCATCTGCCAGTGTACGAGATGCAAGTTTGATCCCTGGGGTGGGAAGATCCCCTGGAGTAGGAAATGGCAATCCACTCCAGTATTCTTGCCTGGGAAATCCTATGGACAGAGGAGCCTGGTGGGCTACAGTCCATAGGGTTGCAAAAGAATCAGACACAACTTAGCGACTAAACAACAACAACTCTTTCCATAGACTAGTATTTTTCAAATTACATGTCACAATCCATGAGTGTCTTGAAATAATTTAGGACATTCAACATGTGGAAAAACAGGATAGACTAGAATAAAATGGAGTGGAATAACATAGAACAAAAAGAAAATATCCCAGTACATTGCATATAGTAAGATTATTTTATGAAATTTAACTGTATTGTATGTGCATTTGTGTGTGTGTGTATTTATGTAGGTGTGTGTGTGTTCTACGAAGTTCAATGTAAAATGAATTTCTTACTTTGGGTTGTGGTTGAACTGCTTGAAATCCACTGCTATAATTGTGAGCTTTGAGGGTAGTAAGGACTCTGTTTTATTTAGTTTTGTATTCCCAGGGGCTTGAATAGAACCTAGTTTTAGCACATAGTGGGCAATCCAAAAAATTAATGTACAGTGAATGATGACCATGCAATTCAAGGAATATATATAGAGCCACCTTTAAGCCAGAAAAACATTTCTTCCTTAAAGGCAAAATATCAATGAGATAAAGCCTTGAGGCTACATCTGATGGGGCTTTGGTGAATGAAATGCTACCCAACAATTCAATTCCTCTAGTAAAACCTCTGTTTTTAAACACACAACTGATGGTATCAAATATTTCATTTTTGGTATTTGGAAAATTCATCAACATTCAGTTCAGTTCAGTCACTCAGTAGAGTCCGACTGTTTGCAACCCCATGATCTGCAGCATAACAGGCTTCCCTGTCCATCACAAACTCTTGGAACCTTCTCAAACTCATGTCCATCAAGTCAGTGACGCCAACAAACCATCTCATCCTCTGTTGTCCCCTTCTCCTCCTGCCCTCAATCTTTCCCAGCATCAGGGTCTTTTCAAATGAGTCAGTTCTTCGCATCAGGTGGCCAAAATATTGTAGTTTCAGCTTCAGCAACAGTCCTTCCAATGAATATTCAGAACTGATTTCTTTTAGGATGGACTGGTTGGATCTCCTTGCAGTCCAAGGAACTCGCAAGAGTCTAAAGCATCAATTCTTCAGCGCTCAGCTTTCTTTATAGTCCAACTCTCACATCCATACACAACTACTGGAAAAACCATAGCTTTGACTAGACAGACCTTTGTTGGCAAAGCAACGTCTCCACTTTTTAATATGCTGTCTAAATTGGTCATCAAAATTATGTGTGACAATCTCCAACCCTGGCACTGGAAGGCAGTTCACTTAAATAAGCTGGCTCTGCAGAAACCCTGCTTGGTTCACATCCTGGCTTTGATATTCATTAGGATAACTGCTTTAAGTCTCTGTTACTTCATTTCTAAAATGAAAGACAAAGTAATTACATCACGGGCCTTAAATGCTTACTTTATTACTAAACATTCAGTAAGTGTTTGTTACTGTTGTTTAGTCACTGTTTATAATTGTTTAGTCACTAAGCCGAGTGGGACTCTTTTGCAACCTTATGGCCTATAGCCCGCCAAGTTCCTTTGTCCATGAGATTTCTCAGGGAAGAATACTCAGTGGGTTGCCATTTGCTTTTCCAAGGGATCTTCCTGGTGCAGGAATCTAACCTGGGTCTCTTGCTTTGCAGGCGGATTCTGTACCATCTGAGGTGTGGTCAGTAAGTGTTAGTTATTAATATATCTCTGTAGTGAAAGGTACTGCAATATATTTTTATTTCATTTAGTTCTCACATGGTTCTATACAGGTAGGATTACTGTTTTTCTTTTACAAATAAATAAGGTAGTTGCAGTTTAGCAACTGAATGTCATGAACAAGGACAGCTAACAAGTAGATCAAAGCCAGATATACCTGGTACAAGAGATCTCTCACCTTTCCTGTCAGTAATGTACCCATTCAGGGCATATACAGCTCATTTTCCTAGTCAGCAGGTGTCATTGAAAATACAGAGAATAAAAATAATTTTATTATAATCAACACAGACGATTATTGAATAGGATTAAAAATTTATATAGATATTAACCAAACATGATACTTCATATTTAACTGATAAGGAGGTGCATCTCATTTGGCCAATGATGTGAGGGATTCTTAAGGAGCAAAGTCTGAAAAGCAAGGAATTTTATACTACTACCTCCTGAGGAATACAGGTGGTCCTCTTGCTCCTCAAGTTCCTTGTAAAGCAATCAGACCCTGGTGGATAGGACAATCCCCAAAGGTGATTTGCTACTGAATCATCAGCCCACGTGGAGAAGGTGATGGCACCCCACTCCAGTACTCTTGCCTGGAAAATCCCGTGGATGGAGGAGCCTGGTGGGCTGCAGTCCATGGGGTCGCTAAGAATCGGACACGACTGAGCGACTTCACTTTCACTTTTCACTTTCATGCGTTGGAGAAGGAAATGGCAACCCACTCCAGTGTTCTTGTCTGGAGAATGCCAGGGACGGGGGAGCCTGGTGGGCTGCCGTCTACGGGGTGCACAGAGTCAGACACAACTGACGCGACTTAGCAGCAGCAGCAGCAGCCCATGATTCACTTAACTTCCGCTTCTGGCACTAACCTCATTTCTCCTTTCTAGAAAAGTTGCCCCCTCCTGTCTATTTGTTCTTCCTCGCAATAGAGGTACCTTGACCTCAGCCTTGAAAACAGAGTTTCTGAAAAGCCTCGGTTTTATAAGATAATGTAGTATCATCATCATGAGTAAGAGAAAAAACATGCACCTCATCACTCATGATACTGCATCTTCAGATCACTCTTCTGCCTCCCACCCTCCACCCCATGGTTCTTCCCACCTCTCACAGAGGTTTCCCTTTGTCTTGGTGAAAGCAGGCCATGAAAGCCTGCCACTGGAAATGTCAATGTATTGCAGAAAAGCCTTGATTCTGCTCGGGGCAGCATAGTGTAGAAAGGGGAGGCTGGCTGACCTGTTACCAACTCTATTACCTAAAAAGGAAGTGACTTTTAAAAATCAGTTTTGCAAAGTTACTAATAATTATTTTTATTATAAAAATAACCAATACAATATTGTAAAGTAATTAGCCTCTAATTAAAATAAATAAATTTAAATTAAAAAAATAAATAAAAATGAAAAAAAATATTTGCTCATTTGTACAAAAACTGAAAAGTAAGTTACTGTTTTTTTCATCTCCATTTATATTTACCAGAAGCATTCGCATCCATGTCTCTTTGTTACCCAGAGATTTACAAACATGTATAAGTGTATACATGGCTTCTCAGGTGACGTAGTGGTGAAGAACCTGCCTGCCAATACTGGAGACATAGGAGACTTGGGTTCAATCCCTGGCTCAGGAGGACTCCCTGGAGGAGGAAATGGCAGCCCAGTCCAATATACTTGTCTGGAAAATCCCATGGACAGGGGAGCCTGGTGTGCTGTAGTCCATGGGGTGACAAAAAGTTGGACATAACTTAGTGGCTAAGCACACACATATATGTGTATACATAAATGGTGTAGTGGGGAGTCTATTATATATATAATCCCTCCATTGTCTAGTCTATTTAGCAATATATCTTGGGCATCTTTGCAAATCAGTGCAGACAATCTCCCTTTCCTTTTTAATAACTGCATGGAATCCCATTGTATGGATATATCATAAATTATGAACTTATTTCTCATTGACGAAATCAGATTGATTAAGGCTTCCCTGGTGGCTCAGATAGTAAAGAATCTGCCTGCAATGCAGGAGACCTGGGTTTGATTCTTGGGTCAGGAAGATTCCCTGGAGAAGGGAATGGTTATCCACGCCAGTATTCTTGCCTGGAGAATTCCATGGACAGAGAAGCCTGGCAGGCTACAGTCCATGGGATTGCAAAGAGTTGGACATGACTAGATTGCAAAGAGTCAGACATGACTCAGTAGATTGTCTTCAGTTTGTTTTAAATGAACAAAGATATTTGCCAAATGCTTAACAAGTCAAATTGTCTTCCACAACCAAAAAGACAGACAACTCCAAAGAAAAGGCTATATAACATGTAGTTGAAAGAAAAAGAACACTACATGTCCAAAATACATTTAAAAAGTTACTAAACCTCACAACTTAAGAAATACAAATTTAAACATCCTTGATAGGGTATCATTTTTACCCATTAATTTGTAAAAGCTTTTAAAGTAGATAATAAACAGTACTGCTGGGGCTTCCCTGGTGGCTCAGATAGTAAAAAATCTGCCTACAAATGTGGGAAACCTGGGTTTGATCCCTAGGTTAGGAGGATCCCCTGGAGAAGGAAATTGCAACCCACTCCAGTATTCTTTCCTGGATAATTCCACGGACAGAGGAGCTTGGTAGGCTTTAGTCCATGGGGTCGCAAGGAGTCAAACACAACTGAGCAACTAACTCTTTCATTTTTCACTGCCAGAGAAAAATCAACTCATTCATTGTTGAGGAGTATTAATTTTGCACAACTCTTTTTGGAGAGCAAATTTGTAGAATCTATCAAAATTTTAAATGACCATAGCTTTTGACACTCAATTCTATTCCTAGATGCTCTTGGTCAGGTGTGTATAAATATATGTGTGTTCCACGGACAGAGGAGCCTGGTGGTCTACAGTCCATGGGGTCGCAAAGAGTCAGACACAACTGAGTGACTAACATACATCTACATAGATAATGATGCATAATTGGAATAGCTAGGAAATCGGAATTGTCATCATAACATCTATAAGAGGGTTATAAAAAATGACTAATAATATTTACATTGCTTGGTTGTTATGAGGGTTAGAGATGATAAACTTAAAGGTCATGGAAGAATGCCTTAGTATAGCCAATATTCAGCAAATGGTAGCTATTGTGATTCCCAGGAAATCTGATTCTTCCTCATCTCAGCTGGATACATAGGCCAGATGACTTTATTACAACATCAGGTTGGGGTGATAGGGGATTCACATCATATGAAGCCCCTCTGCCCCCTGCCTTGTAAATGTTCAACTTGTTATCACTACCAATAATGATATGCAGCTATCAGATTTCTACGCCAGTCAAGTATTTCAAAATGTGGAATTTTAGAAGTGGACTTCTTGACTTGAAGATGCTTTAGTATCAAATAGTTGCTTGCATTAAAAGAGGCTTTCCACTCCCATAATGTTTAAGATTCTTCAGGAATGAAAGAAGAGGAGAAGAATGAATAGCTGCCAAACAGTAAGTTTGTGCCAGGAAGTGGACAAGTGGTTTATGAACATGATCTTAAACTTCACAAAAATCCCTACAAGTGAACGCTATTCTTTCTTCCTATATAAGAAACCAAGTTTCTGACAGGTGACGTGATTTGTAGAAGTCTCACACCAGACACCAATTGAAGAGCTGAGATTTCAAACCAGATTTATCTTTGTCTGACTCTAAAGACAACAATCGATTTTCCTTATGATTAAATAGGCATTAAAGTTGTAAGTAAAAGAAAAAATAAATAAATATTGCATTCCCCAAGCTGATATGCCCATATGGGAAGCAGCATGGAACCCCAAAGAAACCCTTTAGGGGTTTGAAGGCCAGTGCTGTAACCCCGACTCTGCTGCATGTCAATTGGGGGACCATTGAAAAGTCACTTAACCCTAGTAAATCTCTTTTCTTTCTATAAAATAGAGATAAGAGTACTCTACTACCCTACATCTCTGGGTAGTCCCTGGGAATAGAAGTAAGTCAAAGCATAAAGAGATATGAAAAAAATAAAGGAAACCAGACCAGATGCATACTTAGTCATTCTGCCAAATTATGTGTGAAGAAACCACATTTAGTCCTATCATTACCATTTTCCAAAGTGTTTTTCATGGAACTGGAATTCCCTGGCATGTCAATAGGCATAAAGTTAAAGGAAAAAATAAAAACAGAAGTCCTGGGACAAAAGAGCTAAACAATCCTAGCCAAAGAAATTTAAACTGTTTTCCTTATTTCTTTTGAAACTGACTTCACACAACAGTATTCTGTGTGATAAATCTTCAGGTGATGTGGTAATGCAGTACCTCCAGATTTTATCTGATGGTGCATGCCTTTTTCAAGAAACACCTTGAAGGACTACATTCAGTAGAACACAGGCTACAAAAGGCTGCTATACAGGCTCTACTACAAAGCCACAGTCATCAAGACAGTATGGTACTGGTACAAAGACAGAAATATAGATCAATGGAACAAAGTAGAAAGCCCAGAGATAAATCCACGCACATATGGACACCTTATCTTTGACAAAGGAGGCAAGAATATACAATGGATTAAAGGCAATCTCTTTAACAAGTGGTGCTGGGAAAACTGGTCAACCACTTGTAAAAGAATGAAACTAGAACACTTTCTAACACCATACACAAAAATAAACTCAAAATGGATTAAAGATCTAAACGTAAGACCAGAAACTATAAAACTCCTAGAGGAGAACATAGGCAAAACACTCTCCGACATACATCACAGCAGGATCCTCTATGACCCACCTCCCAGAATATTGGAAATAAAAGCAAAAATAAACAAATGGGACCTAATTAAACTTAAAAGCTTCTGCACAACAAAGGAAACTATTAGCAAGGTGAAAAGACAGCCTTCAGAATGGGAGAAAATAATAGCAAATGAAGCAACTGACAAACAACTAATCTCAAAAATATACAAGCAACTCCTACAGCTCAACTCCAGAAAAATAAATGACCCAATCAAACAATGGGCCAAAGAACTAAATAGACATTTCTCCAGAGAAGATATACAGATGGCTAACAAACACATGAAAAGATGCTCAACATCACTCATTATCAGAGAAATGCAACTCAAAACCACTATGAGGTACCATTTCACACCAGTCAGAATGGCTGCAATCCAAAAGTCTACAGGCAATAAATGCTGGAGAGGGTGTGGAGAAAAGGGACCCTCTTACACTGTTGGTGGGAATGCAAACTAGTACAGCCACTATGGAGAACAGTGTGGAGATTCCTTAAAAAACTGGAAATAGAACTGCCTTATGATCCAGCAATCCCATTGCTGGGCATACACACTGAGGAAACCAGAAGGGAAAGAGACACGTGTACCCCAATGTTCATCGCAGCACTGTTTATAATAGCCAGGACATGGAAGCAACCTAGATGCTCATCAGCAGATGAATGGATAAGCAAGCTGTGGTACATATACACAATGGAGTATTACTCAGCCATTAAAAAGAATATATTTGAATCAGTTCTAATGAGGTGGATGAAACTGGAGCCTATTATACAGAGTGAAGTAAGCCAGAAAGAAAAACACCAATACAGTATACTAACGCGTATATATGGAATTTAGAAAGATGGTAACAATAACCCTGTGTCCGAGACAGCAAAAGAGACACTGATGTATAGATCAGTGTTATGGACTCTGTGGGAGAGGGAGAGGGTGGGAAGATTTGGGAGAATGGCATTGAAACATGTATAATATCGTGTATGAAACGAATCACCAGTCCAGGTTCAATGCACGATACTGAATGCTTGGGGCTGGTGCACTGGGACGACCCGGAGGGAGGGTATGGGGAGCTGGGGGACGGGGGTTCGGGATGGGGAGCACGGGTGTGCCTGTGGCGGATTCATTTCGATGTTTGGCAGAGCTAATACAATATTGTAAAGTTTAAAAATAAAATAAAATTAAAAAAATAAAATAAAATAAAATTTTAAAAAAATAAATAAATTACCTCTATAAATTAAAAAAAAAGGCTGCTATAATGCATTTTTCTATGAATGTTAAACTTCAAATTCTAGCATCGCAGAGATTCTTTCTGAAAAACTGGTAAGAGAGGGAAAATGTTTTTGATGATCCACGACTCCTTGTGCATGGAAGGAGAATATGGGTAATTATACTGGGGGAAGAAGAGATCCATGAGTGGAGTCTTAAAGAATGAGTAGATATTTGCCAAGTGGATAAGGTGGGATCATCTCTAGTATTTATTTGAGATAATTTATACTGGTGTTCTTTGAAGGACTGATGCTAAAGCTGAAACTCCAATACTTTGGCCACCTGATGAGAAGAGTTGACTCATTGGAAAAGACTCTGATGCTGGCAGGGATTGGGAACAGGAGGAGAAGGGGATGGCAGAGGATGAGATGGCTGGATGGCATCAATGACTCGATGGACATGAGTTTGGGTGAACTCCGGGAGTTGGTGATGGACAGGGAGGCCTGGTGTGCTGCAGTTCATGGGGTCACAAAGAGTCAGACATGACTGAGCGACTGAACTGAACTGAATGAGTAACAGCATTCTCAACACAGAAACATCACAGTTACAATCAGTGGAAATCATATGGCTAATTCAATCCAACAAATGTTTCAGTTCAGTTTAGTTCAGTTCAGTCAGTCAGTCATGTCTGACTCTTTGCGACCCCATGAACCGCAGCAAGCCAGGCCTCCCTGTCCATCACCAACTTCCGGAGTCCACCCAAACCCATGTCCATCAAGTCGGTGATGACATCCAACCATCTCATCCTCTGTCATTCCCTTCTCCTACTGCCCTCAATCTTTCCCAGGATCAGGGTCTTTTCCAATGAGTCAGCTCTTCACATCAGGTGGCCAAGGTATTGGATTTCAGCTTCAACATCAGTTCTTCCAATGAACACCCAGGACTGATCTCCTTTAGGATGGACTGGTCGGATCTACTTGCAGTCCAAGGGACTCTCAAGAGTCTTCTCCAACACTACAGTTCAAAAGCATCAATTCTTTGACACTCAGCTTTCTTTATAGTCCACCTGTCACATACATACATGACCACTGGAAAAACCATAGCCTTGACTAGACAGACCTTTGTTGGCAAAGTAAGGTTTCTGCTCTTTAATATGCAGTCTAGGTTGGTCATAACTTTCCTTCCAAGGAGTAAGCGTCTTTTAATTTCATGGCTGCAATCACCATCTGCAGTGATTTTGGAGCCCAGAAAAATAAAGTCAGCCAGTTTCCACTGTTTCCCTATCTATTTGCCATGAAGTGATGGGACTGGATGCCATGATCTTAGTTTTCTGAATGTTGAGCTATAAGCCAACTTTTTCACTCTCCTCTTTCACTTTCCTCAAGAGGCTTTAATGCATTCCAACCAATTGGGAAGAAAGAAATTAGAGAAATACAGTTATTATCATCTGAAAGAAGTTGATAATTTAATGATTAGAAAGATATGTAAATATAAGACTTGAGAAGAAAAAATAATATATGTTATTAATAGAAGTATAAGATGTTACAGGGGGCTTCTGTGGTGGCTCAGACAGTAAAGAATTTCCCTGTAATGTGGGAGACTGAAGTTCCATTTCTGGGTCAGGAAATCCCCTTGAGAAGGAAATGACAAGCCACTTCATAGAGAATTCCATTACGGACAGATTATGGACATAAAAGCCTTATGGACTACAGTCCTTGGGGTTTCAAAGAGTCAGACCTGATGGAGTGACCAACACTTTCACTTTTTTTTCAAGGTGTTATAGAAGCATAGCAGCAATAGAGTATAACTTTGATTTAGGTGAATGAGTTAGGGGAAGAATTCAAGGGAGGTTATTTTCAGAGGTGGAGATAGATGCAACTGAATTATTGTGCTAAGCTAAACTTAAGTATAACTGAGTTATTTTCCTCACTCCAGGTCAACAGCAGAAGCAGGACTGACTTTCAGAGTAGGTTGTTTGGAGGCTGAATAAGGCTTGTTGTTGTTTAGTCTCCCAGCCATGTCTGACTTTTTGTGATCTCATGGACTGCAGCACGCCAGGCCTCCCTGTTCCTCACTGTCTTCTGGAGTTTGCCCAAGTTCATGCTCATTGCATCAGTGATGCCATCCAGCCATCTCATCCTCTGATGCCCTCTTCTCCTTCTGGCTTTAATTTTTCCTAGCACCAGGGACTTTTCCAATGAATGGTCTGTTCACACTGAATTACCAAAATACTAGAGCTTTAGCATCAGTCCTTGCAGTGAGTGTTCAGGGTAGATCTCCCTTAAGATCGACTGGTTTGATCTCCTTGCTGTCCAAGGGACTTTCAGGAGTCTTCAGCACCACAGTTCAAAGGCATCAATTCTTTGGCATTCTGCTTTCTTTACCATCCAGCTCTCACAACTGTAGGTGACCACCAGGAAGACCATAGCTTTGACTATACAGACTTGTTGGCAGAGTAATGTCTCTGCTTTTACAACACACTGTCTAGGTTTGTCGTGACTTTTTTTCTGCCAAGAAGCAATTGTCTTCTGATTTCATGGTTGCAGTCACTGTCTGCAGTGATTTTGGAGCCCAAGGGAAGGAAATCTGCTACTACTTCCATCTTTTCCCTTCTATTTGCCATGGGGTTCCCTGGAGGAGAGCATGGCAATCCACTCCAGTATTCTTGCCTAAAGAATCCCATGGACAGAGAAGCTTGGTGGGCTACAGTCCATAGGGTTGCAAGGAGTCGGACATGACTGAAGTGATTTAGCATATACTTTCTTTTAGCAAGACTCCATTGATGGGGAGGACTAACAAGGAAAAATTCTGGGGAGAAAAAGATTTTCTCATAGGTATCTGGTATTTAAGATCAGTAAAAGGGAAGAGTTAGAGTTGCTTTAGAGTCTCTTCATCTCAGTTAAGAAGGTGTTCTCTTCTATGAATCTTAATATATCCTTACATTTTTAGTGTTTTTTGCTTTCAAGTTAATTTAGAATTTAAAATTAAACCTTAAAAAACAAAATCTCATCATTGTTAGTATAATAACATTTTTAAGAAAAATACTAAATTTTTCAAAGCAAACGATTAGGGAGAAGGGTGGTAGTATTTTACTTTTTTAAATACATATTTTTACTGTTTTATTTAAAAGAAGACAGCTAATTCTTCTATTTACTTCAACATTCAATCTATTATAATAAATGGTCCTATTGGAGCATCTGAAAGAAAACCGACTTGATATGTAGTTGGAAAAAGAAGGAATATTTTAATAACATTTTAAAATAGTTGTTGACATTCTGCTTTGCTTATACATCAAAACTTTCTTTAAAAATTTTTGCAGCAAAATTCTGAAACTATATCAAATAAATTTTAACACTGTTTACATTAAAATCCATTAGTCCTCCTTTTTGTACTTTAAATGATTGTTTCAGTCATGCATGATTTTGGTCTTTTGGAAAATATTGGCTCCCTGAGTTATACAGAGCTTCCAAACATTGACATATTTCCTCATACAATTTTTTAAAAATCCATTAATATTACCAGTCATCTTATCAGAAAGGTTGCTATTTTGTACTGGATAGTATCGAAAAGCTCTTAAAGCTGATAGTGGCTGATACTAGTTTTCCAAAGTTTCACTGAAAGCTCCAATTTTATCTTTGGTAACAAATACTGTCAGTTGTTGTCCATGAAGTGATGAGCTCATTTAGTTCATTTTTTGAGAAAATGTCTATGAAATACTCAAGTCCGAATTGCCATAGTTTCTATATGAGTCACTTTTTTCAGTTAAAAATCATGTTGACATTTGAACTGATGTTGTAAAAGAAATATTGGTTGCTTCCATATCCTGGCTGTTATAAACAGTGCTGCGATGAATATTGGGGTACACGTGTCTCTTTCAATTCTGGTTTCCTCGGTGTGTATGCCCAGCGGTGGGATTGCTGGGTCGTAAGGCAGTTCTATTTCCAGTTTTTTAAGGAATCTCCACACTGTTCTCCATAGTGGCTGTACTAGTTTGCATTCCCACCAACAGTGTTAGAGGGTTCCCTTTTCTCCACACCCTCTCCAGCATTTATTGCTTGTAGACTTTTGGATCACAGCCATTCTGACTGGTGTGAAATGATACCTCATTGTGGTTTTGATTTGCGTTTCTCTGATAATGAGTGATGTTGAGCATCTTTTCATGTGTTTGTTAGCCATCTGTATGTCTTCAGCAGATGAATGGATAAGAAAGCTGTGGTACATATACACAATGGAGTATTACTCAGCCATTAAAAAGAATACATTTGAATCAGTTCTAATGAGGTGGATGAAACTGGAGCCTATTATACAGAGTAAAGTAAGCCAGAAAGAAAAACACCAATACAGTATGCTAATGCATATATATGAAATTTGGAAAGATAGTAATGATAACCCTATATGCGAGACAGCAAAAGAGACATAGATGTATAGAACAGTCTTTTGGACTCTGTGGGAGAGGGAGAGGGGGGGATGATTTGAGAGAATGGCATTGAAACATGTATAATATCATATATGAAACAAATCGCCAGTCCAGGTTCGATGCATGATAGTGGATGCTTGGGGCTGGTGCACTGGGATGACCCAGAGGGATGGTACGGGGAGGGAGGTGGGAGGGGGGTTCAGGATGGGGAACACATGTACACCCGTGGTGGATTCATGTCGATGTATGGCAAAACCAATACAATATTGTAAAGTAATTAGCCTCTAATTAAAATAAATAAATTTATATTAAAAAAATATTGGGTAAAACTTCTAGCACCTTAGCATGAATCAAAGTACCAAACTGTGCCTGTAGTCATTATATTCTTCACTTACAGAAAAAATTAATTTTCTCTTTAGAGTATTCTTTATAAAAACTATAAACAGTAAAATTATTAATTTTCTTTTTTTTCTTTTTATTTTAATTGGAGACTAATTACTTTACAATATTGTAGTGGTTTTTGCCATACATTGACATGAATCAGCCATGGGTGTACATGTGTTCCCCATCCTGAATCCCCTCCCACCTCCCTCCCCATCCCATTCCTCAGGGTCATCCCAGTGCACCAGCCCTGAGCACCCTGTCTCATGCATCAAACGTGGACTGGTGATCTGTTTCACATATGATAATATACATTTTTCAATGCTATTCTCTCAAATTATCCCACCCTCACCTTCTCCCACAGAGTCCAAAAGACTAATTTTCTTAAAGCTTAAGCTTGGGATTCATCTTTTAAATATTATGTAAGATGAAGTGGAAATTTTGCATGAAGCACTTTTGCTATATACTGAAATACAATGGTTACCTCAAGGAATAGCTCTTATGTAATTGTTTTAGCCCTTATGTAACTCCTTTTGTACATGAAACATGATTATTACTTGAAAAAATGACTGTGGTTTGTATTTTTACATTAAAGCATGAAAATAAATGTTAAGACTTGGATTTTCCGCACATGGTTATTTACAAAAAAAAAAAAAAAAAAACTAACATATATGACATAATTAAATATAATTTTTTTTTTTTTTTACTAATACATTGTTTGCTTCATTATACTGTGTACTTATATGTATGGGTTTCCCTGGTGGCTCAGCAAGTAAAGAATCCACCTGAAATACAGAAGACACGGGAGACATAGGTTTGATCTCTGAGTTGGTAAGATCTCCTGGAGGAGGAAAAATGGCAACCCACTCCAGTATTCTTGCTTGAAAAATCCCATGGGCAGAGAAACTTGGCAGGCTATAGTCCATGCGGTCACAGAGTTGGATATGACTGAACAACTGATGCACACATGCATGTATATACGTATGTAAATTCCAACACCTCACGGACATTTCCATTCAATGAAGCTCAGACACCTCAGGCTCAGTTTGACCCAAAGTGAAATAATCGTCTGGGAGACTGTGTTTCAGGAGAGTTTCTAGAAGGATGGAGAGCCTGAAGCAAGAAGGGAGAGAGAGGCCTGCTGAAGGTAATCACACCTTAAAGAGAGCTGTGCTATCATCTTCATTTGTAGGCCCCTTAGAACAGAATAATAATAGTAAGGGACTTCAATGTTCCACTGACAGCAGTGGATACATGGTCCAGACAAGAGGTCCCCAACCTCTGAGAGCTAATGCCTGATGATCTGAGGCGGGGCTAATGTAACAATAATAGAAATAAAGTGCACAATAAATGTCATGTGCGTGCATCATCCCAAAACAATCCCCCTCACGCATGGGAAAATTGTCTCCCACAAAAGCAATCCCTGGTGCCAAAAATGTTGGAGACTGCTGGTCCAGACAGAAAACCAATAAGGAAACCTTGGATTGCACTCTAGAATGAATGAACTTAACAGACATATCAGAATATTTCATTTCACATCAACAGAATGCACTTTCTTCTCAAGTCATTTGGAACATTCTCTAGAATAGATCATATGATAGGGTACCAAACAAATATTAACAAACTAAAGAAAATTGAAATCATACCAACTATATTTTCTAACCACAATTATATGAAACTAGATATCAATAAGAGAAAAATGAGAGGATCTATAAATATGTGGAAACTAGACAATGTACTTCTCAGCAATCATTGGGTCAAAGAAGAAAGGAAAGGTGAAATACAAAATTATGTTGAAAATGAAAATTAGAATGGACATATATCAGCTATTGTAGTATGCAGCAAAAGCAGCTCTGAGAGGAAAATTTATAGCAAAACACACACACACACACACACACACACACACACACATATATTAAGAAATTAGAAGATCTCCAACAACCTAACTTTATACCTCAGGGAACTATAAAAAGAACAAATTAGGCCCAAAGTTAACAGAGGGAAAGAAAACAAAGATTAGAGCAGATAAATTAAGTAGAGACCAGAAAAACAGTTAGAAGTATCAATGAAACAAAGAGCTTGTTCTTCAAAAAAAATGTAAATGCAGAAAATTTCAAATTAAATTTTAGTGATATTCAGAAGAGAAGAATAAAGTGCAGTGTTCCAAGCACCTCCTCTTCCAGGCAAGTGTTTCACTACCCAAGGAACAAAGCTCTCCTCAGGCCAACCCACTGTCCTGTGTTCCTAACATGATCCTCTGTGGCACTCACAGCTCTGTGATTGGCTCTTCTTTCCCCTGACCTTTACCTTCTCTCATTTCCCTCCTCATTGTGACAGCCTTTCTCCAGATATACATCATCTCCTAACTTACTTCCTGTTTTTGACTCTTACCTTCTTATCCCAGTTCTACCAGAGGTATTTAGGATACCCAATTTGTCTGTAGATTTGGAGACATGGTTAGTGTGGAGGGGGAAAAAGCCAACCTATTTGGTATCAGAGTGTTGTGAGTAGAAACAGACCACTGGGGCAAAGCCTGAGAAATATCTCTGCCCTCAAATGTAGATTCCAAAGAGGTATATACAGTTCTATAGCACCTTACTAATTTGCTTGATTTTTGCCCTAACTGGACTGTGGTCTTCTTGATTTGTGTAGGGTATTTTGTCTTTGGAATCCCAGTACTAGCACAGTATGTAGACAGGAAATTTTCTTTTTAAATATGTAGATGATATCAAGTACTTCTCTGATTTCCATGGAGCTACAGTCTAAAGAAAAGTCAGAATATCTAAAAGATGTAGAGGAGAAAGTTGAAGACAAACTTGAATAAATTCTTCAGCTCGGTTCAGACCCTCAGTCATGTCTGACTCTTTGCAACTCCATGGACTGCAGTACACCAGGCTTCCCTGTCCCTCACCAACTCCCAGAGCTTACTCAAACTCATGTCCATTGAGTCAGTGATGCCATCCAAGCATCTCATCCTCTGTCATCTCCTTCTCCCGCCCTCAATCTTTCCCAGCATCAGGGTCTTTTCCAATAACTCAGTTCTTCGCATCAGGTGGCCAAAGTATTGGAGTTTCAGCTTCAACATCAGTCCTTGCAATGAATATTCAAGACTGATCTCCCTTAGGATGGCCTGGTTGGATCTCCTTGCTGTCCAAGGGACTCTTAAGAGTCTTCTCCAACACCACAGTTCAAAAACATCAATTTTTAGGCATTCAGCTTTCTTCACAGTCCAACTTTCGCATCCATACATGACTACTGGAAAAACCATAGCTTTGACTAGATGGACCTTTGTTGGCAAAGTAATGTCTCTACTTTTTAATATGATGTCTAACTTTTTTCCCAAGGAACAAACGTATTTTAATTTCATCACAGGAGTCACCATCTGCAGTGATTTTGGAGCCCAGTAAAATATAGTCTCTCATTGTTTCCATGTTTCCCCACCTATTTGCCATGAAGTGATGCGACCATGATGCCATGATCTTAGTTTTTTGAATGCTGAGTTTTAAGCCAACATTTTTACTCTCCTCTTTCACTTTCTTCAAGAGGCTCTGTAGTTCTTCTTTGATTTCTGCCATAAGGGTGGTGTCATCTGCATATCTGAGGTTATTGATATTATATATCAATAGATATTATAGATATTAGATATCAATCAATTAGATTGATATCCGGTTCTAACTGTTGCTTCTTAACCTGCACACAGATTTCTCAGGAGGTAGCTAAGGTGGTCTGGTATTCCCATCTCTAAGAATTTTACACAGTTTGTTGTGATCCACACAGCCAAAGGCTTTAGCATAGTCAATGAAGAAGTAGATGTTTTTCTGGAATTCTCTTCCTTTTTCAATGATCCAATGGATGTTGACAATTTGATCTCTGGTTTCTCTGCCTTTTCTTAATCCAGCTTGAACATCTGGAAGTTCTCAGTTCATGTACTGTTGAAGCCTATCTTGGAGATTTTATAGCATTACTTTGTTAGTGTGTGAGATGATTGCAACTGTGCTGCAGTTTAAACGTTATTTGGAATTGCCTTTCTTTGGGATTGGAAAGAAAATTGACCTTTTCCAGACTGTGGCCACTGCTGAGTTTTCCAAATTTGATGACATATTGAGTGCAGCACTTTCACAGAATCATCTTTCAGGATTTGAAACAGCTCAGCTGGAATTTCATCACCTTCATGAGCTTTGTTCGTCAGGTTACTTCCTAAGGTCCACTTGAGTTCGCACTCCACAATGTCTGACTCTAAGTAAGTGACCACATGATCGAGGTTATCTGGGTCATTAAGACCTCTCGTATAGTTCTTCTATGTATTCTTGTCACCTCTTCTTAATATCTTCTGCTTCTGTTAGGTCCATACCATTTCTGTCCTTTATTGTGCCCATCTTTGCATGAAAAGTTTCCTTGGTATCTCTAATTTTCTTGAAGAGATCTCTAGTCTTTCCCATTCTATTGGTTTTCTCCATTTCTTTGCATTGATCACTTAGGAAGGCTTTCTTATCTCTTCTTGCGATTCTTTGAAATTCTGTTTTCAGACGGGTATACCTTTCCTTTTTTCCTTTGCCTTTCACCACTCTTCTTTTATCAGCTATTTGTAAGGACCCCTCAGACAATCATTTTTCCTTTTTGCATTTGTTCTTCTTGGGGATGGTTTTGATCACTGCCTCCTGTACAATGTTATGAACCTCTGTCCATAGTTCTTCAGGCACTCTGTGTTTCAGATCTAATCCCTTGAATATCTTTGTCACTTCTACTGTATAATCATAAGGGATTTGATTTAGGTAATTCCTGAATGGTCTAGTGGTTTTCCTATTTTCTTCAGTTTAAGTCTGAATTTTGCAAAAAGGAGTTTATGATCTGAGCCATAGTCAGCTCGTGGTCTTGTTTTTGCTGACTGTATAGAGCTTCTCCATCTTCATCTGCAAAGAATATTATCAATCTGATTTTAGTATTGACCATCTGGTGATGTCCATGTGTAGAGTGTATTGTTGGAAGAGGGTGTTTGCTATGACCCATTTGCTGTCTTGGCAAAACTCATTAGCCCTTGCCCTGCTTCATTTTGTACTCCAAAGCCAAACTTCTTAATTTTACCAAATTTCCTTACATGTGTACCTTTCCTTTTATGTGGGTAAATAGAACCTCCATTGTGCACTCTGGAGGAATTATGGAGAATTCTCCTATAAATTATGAGGAGCACAGCTTTAAGCCTTGTGGTACCTGTCTACAATCTACATGAATTAAAAATTTGATATTACCTTACTTTATAAAACATAATATACTTTGTTTAGAGAGGACTTGGCATTGAAGCATTCTCATATAGATGGGATCAAATTCTGAGGATTGGGGAAAACCTTGAGAGGGTCAGTGAGTACATGATGAGCTGAGTGGGGGAATATGCCTGACTGATTTTGTAAAGTAAGATGTAGATTTTCCCTTAAGAAAGTTAATAGGTGATTTGAAGAAGAATTTATAATTAATTATATGGAATAAATGAGGCAGGAGTATTTTCAAGTCAATAATGAAAGATAAACACAATTGTTGCTAACTACCATGTTCAGGATAGAGAAAAAGAAGTTGAACATTAAAGGATTGTTTCTTCATAATGAACGTAGGCTAGACACAGAGAGTGCTTATTATCACAAATTTTAGATAGGAAAACTGAAGTTTAAAGTTGACTTATCAAAGATCACACAGCAAATTCATGGCAGCTCTAAGAAGATGGCCCAAGTTCTCAAGCTAGAGTCCGTTCCAATGTGCCTTACTGTCTCCATGGTGCTGGCACTGTGCTTTTCCACAAGCTGCAGCCCCTGAGGCATGGAATCAGCTCACAGATTGTTCCTGAGGGCAAAATTTGTATTTAGATGACAGCCTTGGAAACAAACAGAAAATCAGCAGAACAGGATACAACCTAAAGTCTAAAAGCACCCACCAAAAAAAAAAATAAATAAATAAAAGCACCCACCTACTGACAATGTAGCTATGTAGTTTCAGATAATGAAAATAATAATTTCTGCTTCTAATTTCCCCTGTGAAACCACTTTAGGGAAAAAAATACTTGGTACAACATTTGTTGAGGCTGAAAAAGCCAGGACGATAGTCCTGCAAAGACAGAGCACAGTTTATCTTGTCAGATTGTGAAATGTTGCCTTAGTTGAGCAGTCTCAGACACGAAACTTCTTTTCGTTCTTCCAAAAAACCCTTTACACACAATAAGACTTTATTTATCCCATTTTAGATAGTAGCACAAGTGTGAAAAAGAAGATAGGCTGTCCTTTGAGTGAGGTCCCAACAAACAGGTGTTAATTTCAGTTCAAAGGGGCTTGACCTCTCTAAAGAAGGAAATATGACCTAATCAGTGGTTGTGCGTTGAATCGTTGCCTCAAAAAGGCTTGTTGAAGTCCTTACTCCCAAAACCTGTCAATGTGGCCTTATTTGGACAAAGGGTATTTGTGGGTGTAACCAAGTAAAAGCGAAGTCATAGTGGATTAGGGTGATTCCTAGTCTAATATGACCAATGTCCTCATAGGAGGGAAATTTGGACACAGAGGGAGAATGTCATGTGATGACTGATGCAGAGATTGGAATGATGTTTCCACAAGCCAAGGAATATCAAAGGCTATTGGCAACTGTGAGAAACCAGAAGAGACAAGAAAGGATCCTTCCTAGAATCTTTGGAGACAGCATGACCCAGCTGGCACCTTGATTTCAGACTTCTAGTGTCCAGAATTTTGAGATAAGTTTCTGTTGTTGTAAGCCACTCAGTTTGTACTTTGCTATGGCAACCATAGGAAACTAATACATCAGCATATTCTCATGAGCTGTTATTGGATGGGGAATTGCAGGAGATCCTTAGGCTGGGATTATCTTGCCTCTATAAAGTGGAGATTGAGAACCAGTGGAGCACTTCCTGGTACCTAGAAAACAAAACTGAAGCTCCATACAAAGTCCTTTTGGATCCAGCTCCTAGCTACCTGTCCAGTTTCTTACCCTGCCACTCCCTCGAGCTCCAGATGCATTGAACATCGATGTTCCCCAAGCAGACCACGCTATTTCAAACTCCCACGACATAGCACACATTGTCTACTCTCCTTGGAATGCCTACCACTTCACTTCTGTACCTGGAGAGTGCCTTCCTTCTGTCTCCATTCAAAGAGTTTCACCTCTATGCAGGCAGTGTTCTTTGATTTTCTAGGCAAATACTACATTCCCTGTGTATCCCCTGCAAGTTATCATATTGTTTTGTCACATTTCTTATTCTTCTTCACTCTACTGGTATTTCTTAACTTTTGTGTTAAAACTTACCAAGATCTATGATGAAAGAAGGATGGTCACAGTTTTCTGAGAAACAGACTTGTGCTCTAGACTCTCCTATCTCACTGAAGTCTGTGTAGAAATCAGTAAACTTACTTCCATAGGTAAAAGATACACACAATATTACCCAGCTCCTGAGAATCCACAGGGTTTTCTAAATCAGGATCCTCAACCTAGGCAGTATTGATACTTTGGATAGGATAATTATTTGTTGTGGGGGATGTTTACATGCATTATAGAGTGGTTAACAGCTTTTATGGCCTCTACCCACTAGTTGCCAGTGGCAATCCCTTTTAGTTATGACCACCAAAAAATGGGTCCAGACATTGTCAAATATCCTCTGGATGACAAAATTATCCTGGTTGAGAATCATTGGTTCAAATGGGTAGAGAGAGTGCTTAAAAATCTAGAAAGTAGACCAAAGCAGAGCAGGACAATTGACCCTTCCACATCTTAAATATATCAGTTCAGTTCAGTTGCTCAGTTATGTCTGACCCTTTGCAACCCCATGGACTGCAGTATGCCAGGCTTCCCTGTCCACTAACTCCCGGAGCTTGCTCAAACTCATGTCCACCAAGTCAGTGATGCCATCCAACCATCTCATCCTCTGTTGTCACCTTCTCCTCCTGCCTTCAATCTTTCCCAGCATCAGGGTCTTTTCCAATGAGTCAGTTCTCCATATAAGGTGGACAAAGTATTGGAGTTTCAGCAGCCGTCCTCCCAATGAATATTCAGGACTGATTTCCTTTAGGATTGACTAGTTTGATCTCCTTGCAGTCCAAGGGACTTTGAAGAATCTCCTCCAACACCACAGTTCAGAAGCATCAATTCTTCGGTGCTCAGCTTTCTTTACAGTCCAACTCTCACATCCATACATGACTACTGGAAAAACCATAGGTTTGACTAGATGGACCTTTGTGGGCAAACTAATGTCTCTGCTTTTTAATATGCTGTCTAGGTTGGTCATAGCTTTTGTTCCAAGGGGCAAATGTCTTTTAATTTCTTGGCTGCAGTCACCATATGCAGTGATTTTGAACCTCTCCCCCCCCCCCCCCAAATAAAGTCAACCACTGTTTCCACTGTTTCCCTATCTATTTGCCATGAAATTATGGGACTGGATGCCATGATCTAGTTTTCTGAATGTTGAGCTTCAAGCCAACTTTTTCACTCTCCTCTTTCATTTTCACTAAGAGGCTCTTTAGTTCTTCTTCACTTTCTGTCATAAGGGTGGTATTATCTGTGTATCTGAGGTTATTGATATTTCTCCCAGCAATCTTGATTCCAGCTTATGCTTAAAAATATAAACCTTCCTTAAGTGAAGTAGCATGGCATAAGGGAAATACTAAAGACTTTAAGCTCATGCAGACCTGAGTTTATATTCTAGCTCTGCTACTTACTAGCTTGATGTGTCTGGGGTTTGTTTTGAACTTCTATGAGTCTCAGTTTCTCATCTGAGTTATTGAGAAGACGGATCTACTGGGAAAATGTCCAAAGACTGACTAAAGACATTGCACATAGTGAGTGCTCAGTAAAAAATCAGTTTCTTTCATCCTCTCTGGCATATTGAAAGTGGATACTACAGGAAGCCCATAAAAGTTATTATGCTTTCTGGCAGCATTCTCCTGGGATGAATAATCAATTCAAGGAAAGAGTTCTATATTTCCAAGGTGAAGAGAGGGTAGGATGTGGATGAGTGGTGGTGCCTGATTGAGTGGGTAGGAATGCCAGCTCTTAGATACAAAAGACCTTTCCAGAGCCTTGGGAAACGACCATCTGAGTCAGAGAGAATTAGAACAAGCAATATTGACATGCATTCAAATTTAATTTAAAAGGAAAAAAACAAGGCACCGTTGAACATTATTCTCCTAACATGCACTCATAACTCCATGACAGACCTAGTTTGAAGTTGTAGGTTTATCTTGAGTCCTACATATTCTTCAATCATTACATTTGCACTTGAGTGGGAGCTTGCCATATGGTGCCACCTGCTAAAGGAGTTTTGGGGGCAGGTGTTAATCAGAGATACTGCCCCCACCACACCCACACACCAATACACATACGCGTTCTCCCCCAAGGGAGAACTGCTATATTAGGTAGGGCTGTAAGCGCAAGTCACAACCATAAAATGGCAATCATTGGAAAATGACTGCATGAAACAACGAAGATTCTCTGCTCTACTTACCTAATTACTTTACCCTTCAGATATTTTTGTTTAAAGCCACTAAGATAAGACTAACATTGCCATAGCAACCTGCTGTTGGATGTTGTTTGATATCTCCAAGCAGAATAAATCACCCACAATTCCCATCAACAGTGCTGTAGTGGTATAATTTTTAATAGCCTGGTACATTTTCCACTTGCCTCCTACAAAGTAAGAGCAGAAGCTGGATGAACATGGTCAAAAAGTCCTACCTATGCCATTTGCAACAACAAGAGTTTATCATACTAAGTGAAGGAAGTCAGAAAGAGAAAGATAAATACCGTATGATATCACTTTTATGCGGAATCTGAAATTTGACACAAAAGAACATATCTACGTAACTGAAACAGACTCATAGACATACATAATGGACTTGTAGTTGCCAAGGAAGAGGGGGCTGGGTGGAGGAAGGATTCAAACTATTATATATAGGCTTGATAAAGACAAGGTCCTAATGTATAGCACAGGGAACTATATTCAATATCCTGGGATAAACCATAATGGAAAATAATGTGAAAAAGAATATGTATATGTATAACTAACTCACTTTGCTGTACAGCAGAAATTAACACAACATTAAATCAATTATACTTCAATAACATTTTTTTGAAGTCCCTGCCATCTCTATATGAATCTCCAACTAGGCTTCAAAGAGAGCACGTTTCAGAGAGCAGCTATGAGTCATCAGGAGGGCCACTGGAATTAAAGACAGAAGACCAGTACCCTAGTCTTAGTTATTACTTACTAATTATTATCTTCAATAATTCCCTAAAGTTAATCTCTCTGAATTATACTTTCCCTGGCTAAAAAATGGACTTAAAGATTGTTTTCCTGCCCTATCCCCCCTCTCCCCTCCCCCCTCCCCCAGTGCAAAGCTTACCAAAGAATATGCATGTAGAAGCATGTGGGTGCTTTACTGGGTCAGGAGAGAGGAGTTGGATTTTCTGGGATTTGAGCCAGTTTTCTGAAGCTCTATGATATGATCTATGCATGCTTCCTGACTTCTTGCTACTGCTGCTGCTGCTAAGTTACTTCAGTCTTGTCCGACTCTGTGTGACCCCACAGATGGCAGCCCATCATCCCTGGGATTCTCCAGGCAAGAACACTGGTATGGGTTGCCATTTCCTTCTCCAATGCATGAAAGTGAAAAGTGAAAGTGAAGTCACTCAGTCGTGTCCGACTCTTCGCGACCCCATGGACTGCAGCCTACCAGGCCCCTCCGCCCATGGGATTTTCCAGGCAAGAGTACTGGAGTGGGGTGCCACCGCCTTCTCCATCCTGACTTCTTAGAGGGTCTGTAAGGATCTCTCATACTGCGTTGGTTGTAAACTTTTAGAAACCATTCACTCCTTTTCTGATTATTTAGCAGAGAAAATTGATCTAGAAAGTAAAATTTCATATAGAATGAGAAGAATCCCCAGATTGCTTTCTTGAATGAATAATCATGTATTAGTGAATTTTCTTTTCAAAAATTTATAACAGAAAACTCATTCTTATTTCCTCCAAAGAGGAAAAAAAATTCCTCGATCAAAATGTGAGATCATCTTGGAAATTAAAAAAAAAATTGTGAATATGTAAGAGTCTAATGCTACTGGTCTCTTGACACAAGTAGTTTGTGTTTTCACAGGTGTGAAAGGGCTAGAATATTGTAGGTTCTCAATAAATGCCTGTTATGTGGATGGGTAGCAGTGATTAGGGGGAGAGATGCACAGATGTCTAGGTTAGATTAGGGTCAAGGAGTAACTGACTGAAAAAGAATCTGTAAAAAAAGAAGAGAGCAGGAGTACTGTCAACCACAGTGACATTTTTTCCCTTCTGTCCCACGTTTTACTCAGCATGACAAGTCAGAAAGACAAGGAGAAAAATTTATATATTAAAAAAACTGGAATTAATGGCATCCATCTAGTTTTGAGTAGGATATTAATTTGCTGCTGAAGTCATGATAGGATTCAAAATTGAAGCTCATGATAGCATCAGTGCTTCAAATGAGACATTGAAGTTACCAAAGTTCACACTCCAAATGATTCTTTTTCTCTCCCTTCCCTTCTATCTCATCATCTGTATGTGTCTATTTTTAAGACCAGAAGCTCCATCTTCTTTGTCTTTAAAACATCCATGATATGAAAAACACTATACTTTTCACTTAGAATTAGGTCCATAATGTAGTTGATAATCATCATGGCCTCATTTTCCAATTATCTGAAATTTAAGATGGAAAACATCTCAGACTCAAGACTTCTCACTAAAAATCTAAAGTGCATGAATCCATTTTCTGCCTTAAGGGAGAATGTGTAAGGAGCATAATTGAATCTCTGGTGACTCAGTGACTTGTAGGAACAGGAGCATAACCATTAATTCTCATTTATCAATGAAATAGGATCCTCAGGAAGGAGAGGAGGGGCCCAAAGAAAGAGCTTGGGTCAACTGTGTGCTGATTTTAGATACTACTCTGGAAGCTTTTGAAAATATTGAATAGATTTTCAATGTAAATATTTTCCCCTGTAACTTGACTTGTCTTCCACAATGTTGAATGCAGCTTCAACAGTACAACAGAGAATTAAGCTGTGTGGAGTTCAGCAAAGCTAGGTTTTACCTGCCTTCTCTGCTTTCTCTGTTTCACTAAGTACAGTCATTCCTCCGGCAAATAAATACTGAAGCCTTTACATCTCACACTATAGCACCTATTGGGTCCACGGAAGACAAATCTACACAGTATAGCCTGAGACATGCTGTCGGGCTTAACTCTTCTTATTAAACCCACAATTCTCCTTGAATACAAGCCTCCACGTTGTCCACTCTATTTACTCGGAACAAGGATGACACTTTTTAACAGGTGAGCCATCTCATCTTTCCTTTCTCCAAACTCTTTAGAAAGAGTTCTGTCCTAGCCACTGCAATTCTCAGGTTTTCCTGAGAAAACCTGATACCAAATTTATTTCACCAGATACCATGTGTGTCAACTGCCAAAGTAGAAGGAAATGGAGGGGAAGGAGAGATGAAGCCACCCAAGACGGCCAGATTTCTGGGAGAGGGTGTAAGTGGGCTAGAGGAAGAGTCCAGAGCTGTTGAAGAGGTCAGATCATAGGCTAGGAGAGGAAGGAGGAATTTAATAAGTGCAGTTGTTGGTTACAAATCGATAATATGTAAGATTGGAATTAACGTTCAATAAGTTTTGCTTCGTCTTCTGTGGATGTGTGAATGTGGCACTGAGAGAACCTGGGATTAATTCAAGTTATGCTATATTTCTAGTTATACTTCAAAGCCTACTTCAAGTGATACATCGTCAATGAAATCCTTCCTGTTTCCCTAAATTGATGTGGTATTAGTCTCTCTCTTCCTCCTGTGAACCTCTTTGGCATCTTGTACCTCTCCTGTGACAGTCATCTGTCTCTATTTTGTATTATGATATGTTTAACTTTATTTTTACTTTCTTCCTGTTATAAGATTATAAAGTATCTTACAGGAAAGATTGCAATTTTCTCATCTCTCCAGTCTGTGCTTTAAAACTGGAATTTAGTTAAAAAGAGGAAAGGTAAATTCTGATGCATTGTGAATGTTTTGCAGGCTCTCTCAAACTAGAGTCTCAGCTTGTATTCTCTGTCAGGAAATAATACCCCATCCATCCAATTGCCCAGGTTGAAATTTTGGGTGCCTATTTCCTCCTCTCTTCTAAATTCAATAGATCAAAATTTAAAAAAAATATATAGTTATTTATTTTAAATTGATTGATGATTGGCTTACAATATTGGCTTCATTTCTGTCATACATCAACATGAATTAACCATAGGTGTACATATGCCCCCTCCTTCTTGAATCTCCCTCCCACCTTCCGCCCATCTCTACCCCCTAGGTTATTACAGAGCCCCTGTTTGAGTTCCCTGAGTCATACAGCAAGTTCCCTTTGGCCGTCCATTTACATATGTTAGTGATATTCATCCACGCTACTCTCCGCATTTATCTCACCCTCTCTCTCTTCTCCTCTACCTTTGTCCATAGTCTGTCCTCTATGTTTGCATTTCCATTTTGATTGATTCTACTTTCAAAATATCTCTTTGATCCAAGTGCATTTCCCCATCTCCATCATTATCACTCTAGTCCAGGAGCAGCAAAAATTTTTTCTGTAAAGGATCAGATAGTGAATATTTTAGGCTTTTAGGACCACATACAGCCTTTGTTCCAAGTTAGTCTTATTCTTTGGTGGTTGTTTTTTTTAATGACCCTTTAATAGTGAAAAATTATTCTTTGATCTTGAAGCATATGGACTCAGGCTATGGACTGTGGTTTATAAGATCCCTGCTGTAGTCAGCCATCCTAACTCTTCACACAGACCACTGCATAACCTTCTCTCTAGTGTCCCCAGCTTTACATAAGTCTGTAAGTCTGTTTTAAAGAATTCAAATTTGACCCTTGTTGCTTCCTGCTTAAAATCTTACAGTGGCTTCTTTACACTTTCGGGAAAGTTGAAAACCTTTATCACAGCCAATCAGGATGTTCAGATCTGGCTTCTTCCTCACCTCCGTCCACATTAATCATCACTTGTCCTTCCTTGACTCTGACATTCTCATTCTTGCCTGTGGGTTTTGAATGTGGTATTTTGTTCACCTGGAATATTCTTATCCCTTTGCCTGTTGACATCTACTCTTCTTTTGAGCCTCAATGTAACTATCATACTATTAGTTAAGTTCACTTTATTGTGTGTTCCTATTAAAAAGCAGAGATATTACATTGCCAACAAATGTCCGTCTAGTCAAGTCTATGGTTTTTCCTGTGGTCATGTATTGGATGTGAGAGTTGGACTGTGAAGAAAGCTGAGTGCCGAAAAATTGATGCTTTTGAACTGTGGTGTTGGAGAAGACTCTTGAAAGTCCCTTGGACTGCAAGGAGATCCAACCAGTCCATTCTGAAGGAGATCAGCCCTGGGATTTCTTTGGAAGGAATGATGCTAAAGCTGAAACTCCAGTACTTTGACCACCTCATGCGAAGAGTTGACTCATTGGAAAAGACCCTGATGCTGGGAGGGATTGGGGGCAGGAGGATAAGGGGACAACAGAGGATGAGATGGCTGGATAGCATCATCGATTCGATGCACATGAGTTTGGGTGAACTCCGGAAGTTGGTGATGGACAGGGAGACCTGGTGTGCTGCAATTCATGGGGTTGCAAAGATTCAGACACGACTGAAATGAACTGAACTGAACTGATTGAGCCCTTATCTTACACTGAGTTCCCAGGAAGCAGATCCAGGATGAGGAACCATATGTAGATGTTCACAGGAGAAACAATAAAGTTGGGGTTTTCCAAATACTATATATACTATATATATGATGCTTGTTTTTCTCTTTCTGACTTACTTCACTGTATGACAGACTTTAGGTTCATCCATGTCTCTCAAATGACCCAACTTCACTCCCTTTTGTGGCTGAGTAATATTCCATTGTGTATATGTACCACATCTTCTTTATCCATTCATCTCTCCATGGACACTTATGTTGTTTCTATGTTCTGGCTATTGTAAATAGCACTGCAATGAACATTGGGGTGCAGGGCAGGAATAGTGATGCAGACGCAGAGAACAGATGTGTGGACATGGTGCAGGGAAGAGGGGTGGAATGAATTAGGAGATTGGGATTGACATTTATACACTACTACATGTAAAATAGATGGCCAGTGGGAAGCTGCTGTGTAACACAGGGATCTCAGCTCAGTGCTCTGCGGTGACCTATGGGGTGGGGGGTGGGGGTCCAAGAAGGAGTGAATATATGTATACATATAGCTCAATTACTTCATCGTACAGCAGAAACTGGGCTTCACAGGTGGCGCTAGTGGTAAAGAACCTGCTTGCTAATGCAAGAGACATAAGAGACGTGGTTTCAATCCCTGGGTGGGAAAGATCCCCTGGAGTAGGACATAGCAACCCACTCCAGTACTCTTGCCTGGAGAATCCCATGGACAGAGGAACCTGGAGGGCTTGTCGATATGGTTGCAACAAGTCAGAAATGACTGAAACTACTCAGCACACACCACAGAAACTAAGACAACATTGCAAAGCACTATACTTTGATAAATTTGAAAAAACAGGTGAAGGATAGAGGAAGGGGTAAGGAAACCAGTGTGTTTGTTCATATGCTCTGAGAAGCAGATTTTGAGATGTGATAAACCATTTGATGATCTTATTGGGGAAATGCTACTGTGATGAGATGAGTAGAGGGGAGTCAGAACAGCTGGGAAGCCACAAGGCTATGATGCAGATCTCATCCCAAGTAAAGGAGAAAGAAAAGGAAGGTTAGTGGGAGAGTCCCAGATGATGTCCGGTGTAATGAAAGGCTGTCAGTCGACCAAAGCCATCTGTCAGAGGAGTCGCATGTTTCCACTTTTATGTCCCTTCATGCTCAGTCACAGGCTTGGAGCAGCCTGTAGAGTGTGGCCTTGGATTTTAGAGGGCCCCCAGCCATTGGCCATTTATACTCTTTATAGTCAGATGATTGAGGGGTGCATTCTCATGGCCTTGACATCTAGCAAGCAAATAATTTCATCAGGTCCAGTCTCAGCCCCATCAGGGGAACGTGTGAATTATGCCTCTGACATTATTTCCCTGGAAGGCAAGAGACCTGTGCTTTCAGACTCTTCTATCAGTCATTGGCTAAGGGCATTTAAACTCCTAGGAAACTCACGCTTTCTATAATTCCTGCCAAAGTTGCTCCAGCATCCTGAAGTCAGTTCTCCAAAAAGAGGGTCATGTTCAGGTGATTAGAAGCAGAGGCTTCACTGCTCGGCATACACACTGAGGAAACCAGAATTGAAAGAGACATGTGTACCCCAATGTTCATCACAGCACTGTTTACAATAGCCAGGACATGGAAGCAACCTAGATGTCCATCGGCAGGTGAATGGAAAAGAAAGCAATGTACGTATACACAAGTGAATATTCAGTTCAATTCAGTCACCCAGTCGTGTCCGACTCTTTGTGACCCCGTGAACCACAGCATGCTAGGCCTCCCTGTCCATCACCAACTCCCGGAGTCCACCCAAACCCATGTCCATTGTGTCGGTGATGCCAACCAACCATCTCATCCTCTGTTGTCCCCTTCTCCTCCTGCCCTCAATCTTTTCCAGCATCAGGGTCATTTCAAATGAGTCAGCCCTTTGCCAAATATGTTGCCAAAGTATTGGAGTTTGAGCTTCAACATCAGTCCTTCCAATGAACACCCAGGACTGGTCTCCTTTAGGATGGACTGGTTGGATCTCCTTGCAGTCCAAGGGACTCTCAAGAGTCTTTTCCAACACCACAGTTCAAAAGCATCAATTCTTCGGCACTCAGCTTTCTTTATAGTCCAACTCTCATATCCATACATGACTACTGGAAAAACCATAGCCTTGACTAGATGGACCTTTGTTGACAAAGTAATGTCACTGCTTTTTAATATACTGTCTAGGTTGGTCATAACTTTCCTTCCAAGGCATAAGCATCTTTTAATATCATGGCTGCAATCACCATCTGCAGTGATTTTGGAGCCTAGAAAAATAAAGTCAGCCACTGTTTCCACTGTTTCCCCACCTATTTGCCATGAAGTGATGGGACCAGATGCCATGATCTTCGTTTTCTGAATGTTGAGTTTTAAGCCAACTTTTTCACTCTCCTCTTTCACTTTCATCAAGAGGCTTTTGAGTTCCTCTTCACTTTCTGCCATAAGGGTGGTGTCATCTGCATATCTGAGGTTATTGATATTTCTCCCGGCAATCTTGATTCCAGCTTGTGCTTCATCCAGCCCAGCGTTTCTCATGATGTGCTCTGCATATAAGTTAAATAAGCAGGGTGACAATATACAGCCCTGATGTACTCCTTTCCCAATTTGGAACCAGTCTGTTATTCTATGTCAAGTTCTAACTGTTGCTTCTTGACCTGCATATTGGTTTCTCAGGAGGCAGGTCAGGTGGTCTGATATTCCCATTGCTTTCAAAATTTTCCACAGTTTGTTGTGATTCACACAATGAAAGGCTTTAGTGAAGTCAATGAAGCAGAAGTAGATATATTTCTGAAACTCTCTTGCATTTTTAATGATCCAGTGGATGTTGGCAATTGGATCACTGGTTCCTCTGCCTTTTCTAAATTCAAACATCTGGAAGTTCATGGTTTGTGTACTGTTGAAGCCTGGCTTGGAGAATTTTGAGCATTACTTTGCTAGGGTGTGAGATGAGTGCAATTGTGTGATAGTTTGAACATTCTTTGGCATTGCCTTTCTTTGAGATTGGAATGAAAACTGACCTTTTCCAGTCCTGTGGCCACTGCTAAGTTTTCCAAATTTGTTGGTATATTGAGTGCAGCACTTTCACAGCATCATCTTTTAGGATTTGACATAACTCAACTGGAATTCCATCACCTCCACTAGCTTTGGTCATAGTGATGCTTCTTGGGCCCACTTGACTTCACATTCCAGGATGTCTGGCTCTAGTTGAGTATGAGTGAATGTACTATCATGATTATCTGGGTTGTGAAGATCTTTTTTGTACAGTTCTGTGTATTCTTGCCACCTCTTCTTAATATCTTCTGTTTCTGTTAGTTCCCTACCATTTCTGTCCTTTATTGAGACCATCTTTGCATGAAATATTCCCTTGGTATCTTTAATTTTCCTGAAGAGATCTCTAGTCTTTCCTATTCTATTGTTTCCTCTATTTTTTTAATCTGATCACTGAGGAAGGCTTTCTTATTTCTCCTTGCTATTCTTTGGAATTCTGCATTCAAATGGGTATATCTTTCCTTTTTTCCTTTGCTTTTTGCTTCTCTTCTTTTCACAGCTATTTGTAAAGCCTCCTCAGACAGCCATTTTGCTTTTATGAATTTCTTTTTCTTGGCTATGGTCTTTATTCCTGTCTCCTGTACAATGTCACAAACCTTTGTCCATAGTTTATCAGGCACTCTGTCTATCAGATCTAGTCCCTTAAATCTATTTCTCACTTCCACTGTATGGTCATAAGGGATTTGATGTAGGTCATACCTGAATGGTCTAGTGGTTTTACCCACTTTCTTCAATTTAAGTCTGAATTTGGCAATAAGGAGGTCATGATCTAAGCCACAGTCTGCTCCCGGTCTTGTTTTTGCTGTCTGTATAGAGCTCCATCTTTGGCTGCAAAGAATATAATCAATCTGATTTTGGTGTTGACCAACTGGTGATGTCAATGTGTAGAGTTTCCTCTTGTGTCGTTGGAAGAGGGTGTTTGCTATGACCAGTGTGTTCTCTTGGCAGAACTCTATTAGACTTTGCCCTGCTTCATTCTGTATTCCAAGGCCAAATTTGCCTGTTACTCCGGGTGTTTCTTTACTTCCTACTTTTGCATTCCAGTCCCCTATAATGAAAAGGACATCTTTTTTTGGTGTTAGTTCTAGAAGGTCTTGTAGGTCTTAATAGAACCATTCAACTTCAGCTTCTTCAGCATTAGTGGTCAGGTCATAGACTTGGATTACCGTGATATTGAATGGCTTGACTTGGAAATGAACAGAGATCATTCTGTCATTTTTGAGATTGCATCCAAGTACTGCAATTTGGACTCTTTTTTTTACTGTGAGGCCTACTCCATATCTTCTAAGGGATTCCTGCCCACAGTAGTAGATATAATGGTCATCTGAGTTAAATTCACCCATCCAATCCATCTTAGTTAGTTCGCTGATTCCTAGAATGTCGATGTTCATTCTTGCCATCTCCTGTTTGACCACTTCCAATTTGCCTTGACTCATGGACCTAACATTCCAGGTTCCTACACGATATTGCTCTTTATAGCATCGAACCTTGCTTCTATCACCAGTCCCATCCACAACTGGGTATTTTCTTTGCTTTGGCTCCATCCGTTCATTCTTTCTGGAGTTATTTTTCCATGGATCTCCAATAGTATATCAGGCACCTAAGCACCTGGAGAGTTCATCTTTCAGTGTCCTATCTTTTTGCCTTTTCATACTGTTCATGGGGTTCTCAAGGCAAGAATACTGAAGTGGTTTGCCATTCCCTTCTCCAGTTGGAAGGGAATGGCACCATGACCCGTCCATCTTGGGTGGCCCCACATGGCATGGCTTAGTTTCATTGAGTTAGACAAGGCTGTGGTCCATGTGATCTGATTGGCCTGTTGTCTGTGATTGTGGTTTCAGTCTGTCTACCCTCTGATGCCCTCTCTCAGTGTCTACCGTCTTACTTGGGTTTCTCTTACCTTGAACGTGGGTATCTCTTCACGGCTGCTCCAGCAAAGCACAGCCACTGCTTCTTACCTTGGATGTGGGATAGCTCTTCTGGGCGGTCGCCCCTGAACTTGGACGTAGGGTACCTCCTCTCGGCCGCTCCTGTGCCATCACATCCGCCACTCCTTCTCAGCTATTAAAAAGAATGCATTTGAATCAGTTCTGATGAGGTGGATGAAACTGGAGCCTATTATACAGAGTGAAGTTAAGTCTGAAAAAAAAAAAACAAACACCAGTACTAACACATATATATGGAATTTAGAAAGGTGGTAATGATGATCCTATATGTGAGACAGCAAAAGGAGACACAGATGTAAAGAACAGACTTGGACTCTGTGGGAGAAGGCGAGGGTGGGATGATGTGAGAGAATAGCATTGAAACATGTCTATTGCCATATGTGAAATAGATCGCCAGTCCAGGTTCAATGCACGAGACAGGGCGCTCAGGCCCGGTGCACTGGGATGACCCTGAGAGATGGGGTGGGGAGGGAGGTGGGAGCAGGGTTCAGGTTGGGGGACACATGTACATCCATGGCTGATTCATGTCAGTGTATGGCAAAACCACTGCAATATTGTAAAGTAATTAGCCTCCAATTAAAATAAACAAATTAATTTACACACACACAGACAAAAAGAAGTGGAAGTTTTCAGAAGCTGGGGGGAGAAACTCAAAGCAACAGTAAAAGGGATTCAGGGGAACCTTTTGGGGACAGCAGTAGTGTATCCTACAACCCTGGTCTTCCCTGTTTGTTCTCAGCATTCCTATAATAATGTGCTACCTAAAGTCTGTATTTTGTACTAGGTTATAATCTCCCTGAAGCCAGAAACTATATCCGTCTTGTTCCCTTGTCTTAGCATGGTTCCTGGAACACAGTGGAAGCTAACAAGCTGTTTAATTCTTGATAGAAATGATCAGAAATCTGCTCTGCTTATACAAACCAAATTTAAATATTAGGAAGGTGAATAGATTTAAAGAGACATCAATGAGCAAAGTCACCCTGATCCTTATAAATGTCCCTCTAACTCTTGTGTTGTCAAGTTTCTCCAGGCCTTTTTATTCCTGAGTGCTGGTAATGGTATTTAGAGTGCAGGTAATGCAGTTGAAGCTTTTTCCATTTACTGCGTTCTCACTGCTTCCAGCATCCTCTTAAAGCAATCAACAGTAACAGAAGCTGTCACTTCCTGTGTTTCCATCTATGGCCACTATTGATTCTCCAATAGTGATACACTAAAAGAACTGACCTAAAGACACGACTGTTCTCACTTGTTCTCTACCCCTTCAAAGGTTCTTAGCTGGTGGATCAGTTCAAGTGGTAAAAGCATAGTTGCTTCTATAGGCACTGCTTTATTCCTTCTGATTATTTGCTTTATGACAAAATGAAAAGACTCCCTTTCAAATGGCTTTCTTTCAAGTACTTACTTATTTTATCACTTGCTAGCTGTGTCATCTGAGACAAATCATTCAACCTCCTTGTGGTAGAGGTTGACCTGCCTCTTTGACATCAAGCATGGCTAAATGACTTGCTTGGGCCAATGAAACATAAACAAAATTAATATATGACACTTCTAAGTAGTAAATTTCAAAGACTGTGAATACTTTGCTATGTTTTCTCCCTTCTCTATATCATGAATATCAGCAATATTCCAGACAAAGGTTGTTCCAAGTCAAAACAACAGTCTGTAGTCCTGGAGTCAAGATAACAGTGAACAGCCACAATTCATGTGAAAGGATATATGGTATGAGCAAGAAATAAGGCTTTGTTCTTTTAAGTGCATTTGGATTTGGATGGAACCCCACTCCAGTACTCTTGCCTGGAAAATCCCATGGATGGAGGAGCCTGGTAGGCTGCAGTCCATGGGGTCGCTAAGAGTCGGACACGACTGAGTGACTTCACTTTCACTTTTCACTTTCCTGCATTGGAGAAGGAAATGGCAACCCACTCCAGTGTTCTTGCCTGGAGAATCCCAGGGACGGGGGAGCCTGGTGGGCTGCCGTCTATGGGGTCGCACAGAGTCGGACACGACTGAAGTGACTTAGCAGTAGCAGGGGTGGGGTGCTGTAGTTGCTGCAGCGTACTCTGACCTAACCTTACTGATACACATCTTATGTCTTAGTTTCAGTCAGTTCAATTCAGTTGCTCAGTCATGTCTGACTCTGTGTGACCCCATGGCCTGCAGCTCGCCAGGCTTCCCAGTCCATCACAAACACCTGTAGCTTGCTCAAACTCATGTCCATCGAGTCGGTGATGCCATCCAACAATCTCCTTCTCTGACATCCCCTTCTCCTCCCACCTTCAATCTTTCCCAGCATCATAGTCTTTTCAAATGAGTCAGTTCTTCACATCAGGTGGCCAAAGTACTGGAGTATCAGCTTTAGCATCAGTCTTTCCAATGAATATTCAGGACTGATTTCCTTTAGGATGGACTGGTTGGGTCTCCTTGCAGTCCAAGGGACTTTCAGGAGTCTTATCCAACACCACAGTTCAAAAGCATCAGTGCTTCGACACCCAGCTTTCTTTATGGTCCAACTCCCATATCCATACATGAGTACTGGAAAAACAATAGCCTTGACTAGGTGGACCTTTGCTGGCAAAGAAATGTCTCTGTTTTTTAATATGCTGTCTAGGTTGGTCATAGCTTTTCTTCCAAGGAGCAAGCATCTTTTAATTTCATGGCAGCAGTCACCATCTGCTGATTTTGGAACCCCCCAAAATAAAGTCTTTCACTGTTTCAATGTTTCCCCATCTATTTGCCATGAAGTGATGAGACCAGATGCCATGATCTTAGTTTTCTCAATGTTGAGTTTTAAGCCAACTTTTTCACTCTCCTCTTTCACTTTCATCAAGAGGCTCTTTAGTTGTATTTTACTTTCTGCCATAAGGGTGGTGTCATCTGTGTATTTGAGGTTATTGATATTTCTCCCAGCAATCTTGATTCCAGCTTATGCTTTATCCAGTCCAGCATTTTGCATGATGTACTCTGCATATAAGTTAAATAAGCAGGGTGACAATATATTGCCTTGACATACTGCTTTCCTGATTTGGAACCAGTCTTTTTTTCCATATACAGTTCTAACTGTTGGTTCTTGACCCACACACAGATTTCTCAGGAGGCAGGTAAGGTGGTCTGGTATTCCCATCTCTTTAGGAATTTTCCACAGTTTGTCATGATACACACAGTCAAAGGCTTTGGCATAGTCAATAAAGCATGTCTTGCCACTGCATTTCCTTTTCAATGATCCAATGGATGCTAGCAATTTGACCTCTTGTTCCTCTGCCTTTTCTAGGTCTTCAGCTTCTGGAAGTTCACAGTTCACGTACTGTTGAAGCCTGGCTTGGAGAATTTTAAGCATTACTTTGCTAGCATGAGAGATGAGTATGATTGTGCGGTAGTTTTAGCATTCTTTGGCATTGCCTTTCTTTGGGATTGGAATGAAAACGGAACGTTTCCAGTTCTGTGGCCATTGCTGTTTTCCAAATTTGCTGGCATATTGAGTGCAGCACTTTCACTTTTAGGATTTGAAATAGCTCAACTGGAATTCCATCACCTCCACTAGCTTTGTTCATAGTCATGCTACCTAAGCCCACTTGACTTCACATTGCAGGATGTCTGGCTCTAGGTGAGTGATCACACCTTTGTGGTTATTTGGGTCATGAAGATATTTTTTGTATAGTTCTTCTGTGTATTCTTGCCAGTTCTTGTTAATATCTTCTGCTTCTGTCCTTTATTGTGCCCATCTTTGCACAAAATATTCCCTTGGTATCTCTAATTTTCTTGAAGAGATATCTAGTCTTTTCCATTCTATTGTTTTCCTTTATTTATTTGTGTTGATCACTGAGGAAGGCTTTTTATCTCTCCTTGCTATTCTTTGGAACAGTGCATTCAAATAAGTATATATATCTTTCCTTTTCTCCTTTGGCTTTCACTTCTCTTCTCTTCTCAGCTATCTGTAAGGCCTCCTCAGACAACCATTTTGCCTTTTTGCATTTCTTTTTCTTGTGAATGATCTTGATCACTCCTTCCTGTCAATGTCATGAACCTCCATCCATAATTCTTCAGGCACTCTGTGGATCAGATCTAATCCCCTTGAATCTTTTTGTCACTTCCACTGTATAATCGTAAGGGATTTGATTTAGGTCATACCTGAATGGTCTGCTGGTTTCCCCTACTTTCTTCAACTGAAGTCTGAATTTGGCAATAAGGAGTTCATGATCTGAGCCACAGTCTGCTCCTGGTCTTGTTTTTCTGACTGTATAGAGCTACTCCATTTTTGGCTGCAAAGAATATAATCAATCTGATTTTGGTATTGACCATCTGGTGATGTCCATGTGTAGAGTCTTCTCTGTGTTGTTGGAAGAGGGTGTTTGCTATGACAAGTGTATTCTCTTGGTAAAACTCTATTAGCCTTTGCCCTGCTTCATTCTGTACTCCAAGGACAAATTTGCCTGTTCCTCCAGGTATCTCTTGACTTCTATTTTTTCATTCCAGTCCCCTATAATGAAAAGGACATCTTTTGGGGGGTGTTAGTTCTAGAAGGTCTTGTTGGTCTTCATAGAAGTGTTCAACTTCAGCTTCTTCAGCATTACTGGTCAGGGCATAGACTTGGATTACCATGATATTGAATGGTTTGCCTTAGAAATGAACAGAGATCATTCTATTGTTTTTGAGATTGCATCCAAGTACTGCATTTTGAATTCTTTTGTTGACTATGATGGCTACTCCATTTCTTCTAAGGGATTCTTGCCTACAGTAGTAGATATAATTGTCATCTGAGTTATATTCACCCATTCCAGTCCATTTTAGTTCACTGATTCCTAGAATGTTGATATTCACTCTTGCCATCTCCTTACTGACCACTTAGAATTTTCCTTGATTCGTGGACCTAGCATTCCAGGTTCCTTTGCAATATTGTTTTTTGCAGCATTGGACTTTACTTCCATCACCAGTGACATCCACAACTGGGTGTTGTTTTTGCTTTGGCTCTGTCTCTTCATTCTGTCTGGAGTTATTTCTTCACTATTCTCCAGTAACATTTTGGGCCCCTACAGATTTAGGGAGTTCATCTTTCAGTGTCCTATCTTTTTGCCTTTTTATACTGTTCATGGGGTTCGCAAGGCCAGAATACTGAAGTAGTTTGCCATCCCCTTCTCCAGTGGACCACATTTTTCCAAACTTTCCACCATGACCCGTCCGTCTTGCGTGGCCCTACACAGCATGGCTCATGGTTTCATTCGGTTGGACAAGGCTGTGGTCCATGTGACCATTTTGATTAGTTTTCTGTGACTGTGGTTTTCATTCTGCCTGCCCTCTGATGGATAAGGATAAGAGGCTTATGGAGGCTTCCTGGTGGGAGACAGTGACTGAGGCTTGGGAGTATGTCTTAGTTTACTCATCTGTAAAATGGATGTTACAGTAGTTCTTACTACAGGACTACAGGTTTATTCATTTAGCAACTCCTTAGCTTAAGCTAATGAAATGCAAGACACATGCTAGGTATCAACAGATTCTGGAGGGAGAAAATATAGTTAGATTCTTATCATCAATGAGTTTAGAAGATAATAAAGAACACACACACACATATTCTGACTTACAGTGGGATTGTGCTGTGCTGTGCTTAGTCGTTCAGTTGTTTCTGACTCTTTGCAACCCCATGGACTGTAGCCCACCAGGCTCCTCTGTCCATGGGGATTCTCCAGGCAAGAATACTGAAGTGGGTTTCCATGCCCTCCTCCAGGGGATCTTCCCAACCCAGGGATCAAACCCAGTTTTCCCACATTGTAAGCAGATTCTTTACCATCTGAGCCACCAGGGACCCCCAATAATACTGGAGTGGGTAGCCTATCCCCTCTCCAGGGGAACTTCCTGATCTAGGAATCAAACCAGGGTCTCCTGCATTGCAGGTGAATTCTTTACTAGCTAAGCTACCAGGGCGTAACGTTTCAACAAAGCAGTGTAAGTTGAAAATACTGCAAGTCCAAAATGCGTTTAATACACCTAACCTACCAAACATCATTACTTAGCTTGCCTACCCTAAACGTGCTCAGAAAACTTATGTTAGCCAATAGTTGGGCAAAATCATCTATCCCAAAGCTTAGTTTATAATAATATTTGTAATATCTCATGTAATTTATTGAATAATCTGCTGAAAGTGAACAATTTAATGGTTGTCATGTATCAGTTGTTTACCCTCATGATTGTGTGGTTGATTCAGAGCTGTGGCTTATTGCAGGTCCTAGCATTGTAAGAGAGGGTCATATCACATACTGCTAGCCCAGGAAAATATCAAAATTCAAAATATGTTTCTACTGAATGTATATTTCGTTTGAAAGTGAAAGTTGTTCATTCGTGTCTGACTCTGCAACCCCATGGACTATACAGTCCGTGGAATTCTCCAGGCCAGAATACTGGAGTGGGTCGCCTTTCCCTTCTTCAGAGGATCTTCCCAACCCAGGGATCAAACCCAGGTTTCCCGCATTGCAGGCAGATTCTTTGCCAGCTGAGCCACAAGTGAAGCCCTTTGTAGCATCATAAATATGAAAAATAGTCGAACCATCGTAAGTTGGGGAATATCTGTAGTTAGAATTTATGACAGAAATTGATCAGTGATGGCACTAGGTCTGTGATAAAAATATTTTGGTAGTGGGAAAAGTCCTAGAGGTGATAAAAGTACTTTGGGAAATGTGAAAGAAGATCCCTTTTTACTGTGAGCTCAAAAGACTCTTTCTGAAGGAGGACTAATTTTAAAGATAGAATAGCTAAAAGCAAGAAGGCTTTTCCTAGATAAAAATGACTTGTTTAAAAATAAAATAAAATTTAAAAAAAAGAAAAAAAATGACTTGGGTGTAAGGAAGTATGGACCACTTAGAGAGAAAAACATATTTCAGAGTATTTGTGAAGGGATTAATTAATGGGAAGGGAAATTAATGTAAAAATGGTATTTGTAACTCATGTTTTGGGAAGTCTTGGTTAACAAATTTGAACTTTATTTTGTAGAAACTTGGTAGTATCAGTTACAAGGCAGTTATGACAGTAGTTTATCAGAGAAGAGTTAATATGAAAGTTCATTTAGCATATTATTGCTATAGTATAAGCTAGCAGTCAACATGTTTTTTTCTGTACAGACCAGGTAGTAAATATTTTAGTCTTCGTGAGCCTTATAGTCTGTATTGCAACTGCTCAGCTGAGCCACTGTAGCATGGACATAGACACAGGCAACAAAATAAATGGATGGCTGTTCAATAAAACTTTAGGGCTTTCAGGGGATCTCCCCAGTGTGTACAAAGCTCTTCTTCATTTCTCCCAACTGCTTCATGTCAATCTGCTCTGTTCTGCCTAAAGATTTTGAAACAGGAACACTCTTCCTAATATAAAAAATGAAGAGGTCTGTTCCAGGCGATGGGTGAGGAGGGTCGGAACTCACCCGTTGAGGCAGTGAGGCATGGAGAGAAAGAGCAGAGTGAAAAACAGTGTGGGAGTGGATTTGACGGGAATGAAGAACACTGAAGGCAGCGTAGCTTTGAGAGGGGAAATTATTTCAATTTTGGATATGTTGAGTTTGATGTGAAAGGCAAATGAGATAATGTAGGAAAGAGTACTTTGCAAACTGTGAAGTGTTTTAGAAATGGAAGCGTTATTTTAAGAGGAAATGGATGAGACCATTTTATGACTCAACACAGCCCATCAACACTCCTGCAAAAACAATGGAGGAACATGAACTACATACTGCGGGGCACCCTGTCCTGTTTCTAGGTCAACACCTCAGCGTTATGAGACCATTTCAATCACTGTGATTTCCTCTGAAACGAAGGGCAGCAGCTCCTATAGTTTGATACAGGTGAATCCAATCTTGAACTGGGTGACACTGAGCTCAGAAGCAAGGGGCAGAACTTAATAGGAGCTCCTCAGGGTCCTCTTTTTAGGATTTTGTTGCAGTATTTCTTGAAAACTTGACCTATCTAGAAACAGATATAGTTAGTTACTGCCTCATACCTTAATTGTCATGTCAAATGGTTAATTATAAATTTTAAAACACGTAATTTTAAAAATAAGGTTTACACTCAGAGGAATTCATCCTGGCAGGAGCTGCCACATGAATTTATATGCAGGACTTCTAGAACTGTCCTCTCCTCCTTATCTTGCCTTTACTTAGAGTCTGCAATTGTATCAGTGCCAGCTGAAGAGTGAAAATTGAAGTCATTAAATTCAAAGTGGATATAGGAAGCTTAATTCATGGACATGATCGAGGTTGACTCTTATCACCCTGGTCCCTGAAAGAAAGGAAGAAATGCATACACGCTAAGTAACATTTTATCTTTAGAACAGCAAGCACATGACATAAAGCTGGGTAACCCTTGAAGAGCTTACTTAACTTTTTTGTGCCTCAGGTCCCTCATTTATACAGTTAGAATATAAAGATGTCTATCCTTTGAGGGAGTTATGAAGGTAATGTTTTGATACATGTGAAGAGCTCTGTTGGAATCAGCTGTTACTATGAGTTGCTGAGAGCAAGAGAGGTATAAACCTGGAGGAAGGCCCAAGACTGAAATGAAAGAGCAAGGTCAAGACCCCCAGATTTGATTTTTGCTGTAGGGGAAGAGTTGCATTAAGTGTGCGGAACACTGAAGTCAAAACCAAAATAATGCCAAAGCTAGAGTTGATGAAGAGTGGAAGGAGACACCTGAAGGAAGATACAGAACGTATAGACTGGGTCCAGGGTACAGAACTGCTCATGCCAGTACTTTTCCAAAGGTCCAGCTCTCTTCACTCTCAGGCATTCCTCATTGCTCATGATGTCTGATTTTTAAGGTAAACTTCTGAAATCATCTTGGTTTTCATCTGTGAGCTGGATTTTAGTGTTATTGATGCATAAATAAGAAGTCAGACAAGACTTTGATGAGGAAAAGAACTTAGATATTCAATCTAACTTTTTTTTTTTTTGCCAGCCAAAGCTAAACAAAACCCAGATCCCCTGCTAAGTATCATTATTTCTCATTGTAGTGGATTTTGCTTTTATACATATATGAAATTTTATATGTATATATATAAATTTTGTTTATTTATTTTTGTCTGTGCTGGGTCTTCATTTCTTTGCATGGACTTTCTCTAGTTGCAGCAAGCAGGGACTACTCTGTGGTGTGTGGGCTTCTCAGTGCAGTGGCTTCTCTTGTGGAGCACAAGCTCTAGGCATGCACGGGCTTGAAAGTAGGCGCAGCACATGGGTTGCAGCTTACAGGCCCTCGAGCACAGGCTCAGTAGTTATGGCACATGGCTTTGGTTGCTCCTTGGTATGTGCAATCTTCCCAGACCAGGAAATCAAATCCTCATCTCATGCATTGGCAGGTGGATTCTTATCCATCACGCCACCAAGGAAGTTCCTGTAATGGATTTTGTGATGGGCTTTATTATTATTATTTTCCAAAGCTCTTCTTGTATTAATATAATACAATATAATTCACAAGCATCATAGAACTTATGGTCTGACAAGTTAAAAAATTAAACTGGTTTTATAACAGAGACTGTAGATATAACTACATGTAAAAAGGCAGGTACACTTCAAATTAGCTAGTAAGGGAATTTATAGACCCATGGGGATGATGCCACAATTTGCTATATATGCACCAAGCCACTCAGCATTGAGAACCTACTAGAAGCTCAACACTGTGCAAAAGCAACAGGAAGTACTTAAAAAATTCACAGGTTTGTTTAAATGTTGAGACAGGAAAACATAAACCAAAGGGATATGTTGTCTTAAATTGGCAGAGACTACAATTGCAGGAAGAAAAAAACTGACTTTTAACTACAATATTCAGAGTAGGCTTATAGAGGGACAAGATCTTAAGCTGGGCTTTAATGAATCCGTAAATGCTTTGGAAGTTGGTGGGCTGGGGTGGGGACCATGGAAGTTCAGGTATGTGTGACTTGCTCAAGTCTCTGTTCTATTTCCATTCCCTCTTTTCAGTGTCCTATCTTGTCATTCCATCCTCAGCTTCCCGGGATACAAATCAACATACTGCTTCCTGATCATCTCACTGATGTCTCCATCCCAATGTGGAATCAGCCATGGGTAGTTCCTGGGCTTGGGTGCCATCATTAACATTTGCTTGGTGTTTGGATCATTGCTTTACTCTTAAGATGCAAATGCTGAAGGACCAACACCAGGGCAGCGTAGAGGTTTACAGAGTGGGAGTGGGGGGTTTCACAACATAAGCTACCCCAGTTCAGTTGCTCAGTCATGTCCAAGTCTATGTGACCCCATGGGCTGCAGCACGCCAGGCCTCCCTGTTCATCACCAGCTCCTGGAGTTTACTCAAACTAATGTCCAGTCAGTGATGCCATCCAACCATCTCATCCTCTGTCATCCATTTCTCCTCCTGCCTTCAATCTTTCCCAGCATCAGGGTCTTTTCAAATGAGTCAGTTTTTCGCATCAAGTGGCCAACGCATTGGAGTTTCAGCTTCACATAAGTCCTTCCAATGAACACCCAGGACTGATCTCCTTTAGGATGGACTGGTTGGTTCTCCTTGCAGTCCACGGGACTCTCAAGAGTCTTTCCCAACGATACAGTTTGAAAGCGTCAATTCTTCGGTGCTCAGCTTTCTTTATAGTCCAATTCTCACATTCATACATGACTACTGGAAAAAAATGTAGCTTTGACTAGATGGACCTTTGTTGGCAAAGTAATGTCTCTGCTTTTTAATATGCTATCTAGGATGGTCATCACTTTTCTTCCAAGGAGCAAGCGTCTTTTAATTTCATGGCTGCAGTCACCATCTGCAGTGATTTTGGAGCCCCAAAAGATAAAGTCTGTCACTGTTTCCCCATCTATTTGCTATGAAGTGATGGGACCAGATGCCATGATCTTGGTTTTCTGAATGTTGAGTTTTAAGCCAACTTTTTCACTCTCCTCTTTCACTTTCATCAAGCAGCTCTTTAGTTGTTCTTTGCTTTCTGCCATAAGGGTGGTGTCATCTGCATATCTGAGCTTACTGATATTTATCCCAGCAATCTTGATTTCAGCTTGTGCTTCATCCAGCTACCCCAGACTCAGTATATTTGCAAGGCTCACTTCACATTGCAAGAATCACTTGCTTTTTTCTCCCTCCTGCTCTCTTAGCATCCATGATTATCTCTATGTTTGAATGTTTGACATTTTGCTGAAATTAATGTTTTAGTGACTCTTTCTGCCACCAGAACACAAACTCTTGTGTTAGGGATGGGCCCTTATTTACCTCTCGGGTGTGGGCCCCACCATTCCTTATCCAGACAACTTCCAGATTCCTCCACAGCCTCTTGACCCCTTAGAGTCTATCATCCATAAAACAGCTAAAGAACCTTGAAACATAAGTCATGAAACAGACACACAACACCCTCTGATTGTAGGTGAAATAAACTTCAGCCCCCTTGCTGCTGCTGCTAAGTCACTTCAGTCGTGTGCAACTCTGCGACCCCATAGATGGCAGCCCACCAGGCTCCCCCGTCCCTGGGATTCTCCAGGCAAGAACACTGGAGTGGGTTGCCATTTCCTTCTCCAATGCATGAAAGTGAAAAGTGAAAGTGAAGTCGCTCAGTCGTGTCCGACCCTCAGCGACCCCATGGACTGCAGCCCACCAGGCTCCTCTATCCATAGGATTTTCCAGGCAAGAGTACTGGACTGGGGTACCATTGCCAGGGTTCTTATCAAACACCTTAACTTTATGCTATTCCTGCTTCTACTCACTGCATTCTAGCCATTGTGTTTTTTCTATCCATCAAATTTCCTGTACCACATTGTAAATCAACTATACTGTGTTATAAAATGTTAACAATATTTATTCTAAAAATACTATGAGCACCTGCTGTCAGATAATTTACTATTGACCCATTTTAAACATTAAGTAGCTAGAAGTCACAAAGATTAACTTTCAGGGCCATGTTGGTGTATGGAGGAGCTAGAATTAAAATTTAAGTCTGCCTGCTTATAAAGTTCAAGCACATTCCTTGACATCATGCCATCTCCTTCCACTGGCACAAGGTAAATGAACTCTCATGAAATTGCTGTTTCTATTTTGGGCTAAGTTCTGTTAAGAAAGATTTAATCTTTGAGAGTGAGATATTTTTATTCTTCTCGGAAAAAAATTTCCCTGCCAGTTAGTTAAGTGACAAGTGTCAGGGTGAGAGATTCTGATTTCCCGCAGGTGCCCACAAAACTGATGTAGAGTAGGATACATTTCCCAAACATAAGACAGACTGGGAAAATCCCTGTCCCTCTTCCTGGTATACAGCAACCTCCAGCTGGGTCTGTTTGCTTTTTAACTTGAAAAATCAATAACTGTGAAGTCTCACTGATGGCCAGGCCATTGTAGTAAACAATAAAGGGAGAGGGAGGCTTCTGACAGCTGGGAGGAAATTGTAGATGCTGTGAATGGTGCCTAAGGCTGAGACCAGACCCACATCCTGCCCTAGTGGGGAGAAGTGTCCTTTTCTAAAACCTGCTAGAATCGAACAATGCAATGCCTGCCACAGTAGCTTATTTCCTTGTATTAGATCCCCTCAGAGCTTGAGCAATGCTTTCCTTTGTTCTTCCTGAGGTAAGGGTGGAGAAATTAGAAACTTACCTGGAGACCCCACACAGCTCATGTCTTGCTGTGGCTTAATGTCCCTCAGTAGAAAACAGTATTTCTTTATCCTTTTTGTTAGCAATACCTTTCAGATGTTCAACTTTTCAGTTTAAGGATTACATTTATAGGTATTACCTCATTTGATTCTTGTGACTATCTTGTGCAGCATTGTTTTTCATGATAATCATCTTTCACTTGTACTGTTGAAATAGTCTTCAAACTTTTTGCCAGTTCCTCTCATGCCCAGTCTATTTACCTACAGTGTTACTTCTAGAACATTAATATTATATGCTTAAATAACTTGGCTATTCCCCCAACCACTACAGGCTAAAATCTGGTTTTTAAGGTGACCAGAAACACCCTTTGGTCTCAGAGTAACCATCTGGCTTCATTTCACTGTCCCTCTCCTCAAAAGATATACTCTATTTCTTTATAGTCTCCAAAAAATATGCTTTCTTTCACAATTTATGGTCATGGCAGCATAGAGGTCAATGGTATAGAGGTTAATAGTGGAAACGCTGGACTGTGTGAACTAAACACCTGTCACCACTACTTATATAACCCCAGGTAAATTATTTAACCCCTCTATGTCTCATCTGTACAATGGGGGACATTTCAGGACTTTTTTCAGGATGACTCAAGGAATAATTGAGGTATTTATGTAAAGTGCTTAACTTGGTGCCTTGCATTCTTAGTACCTAATGAAATAAGCTAGTATTATTTGCTCTCTATTGTAATGTTCTTCTCTTCCTTATATACCTGCTAAGTCTCTATTCTCAGCCCTGGGTGTTCATTGAAAAGACTGATGTTGAAGCTGAGGCTCCAATACTTTGGCCACCTGATGTGAAGAGCTGACTCATTTGAAAAGACCCGGATGCTGGGAAAGATTGAGGGCAGGAGGAGAAGGGGATGACAGAGGATAAGATGGTTGGATGGCATCACTGACTCAATGGACATGGGTTTGGGTGGACTCCGGGTGTTGGTGATGGACAGGGAGGCCTGGCGTGCTATGATTCATGGGCTCGCAAAGAGTTGGACACGACTGAGGGACTGAACTGACTGACGGACTGAAGTCTTTTAACAGTCTCCTTTGCAAAAAAAATCCTCCAAATTTCAGAGCTTGAGTTTATTCTGTGCTTTCCTCAAATTTTGTATAAACAAATTTGTAATAATGACACTCAACTAAAAATCTTTCTCCTGAGAGTGTGAGTTCCTAAAAAGCATCGACTATTTCTGATTTTTACTTAAGGTCACTAGAACTTAGCACAATGTCTAGCACATAGACTGCAATAAATATTTGTAAAGTAAATATCCATTTTGGAATGTAGAAACACTTGAGCTAGGATCCAAATTGTTAGTTTTGCTGACTGGTCTACTTGCTTCCTCACTCCTCTTCCATTCATTCTCCCTGATAGCCAGAATAAGCAGACAGTGCCCATCACCTGTGTGAATTCCCGCAGTAGATTTCCGTGGCATGTTGGTAAGGTCCAGCCTCTGGACCATGGCTTACAAATCTTTGCAAGACCTGGCCTTCACCTTCCCATCTCTACTTCATGTTATTCTCTCCTTGTTCACATTTTTCTATCCATGCTGGGCCCTTTTTATCCCTTTCCAGTTCAGATAAAGAATGTTTTCATTTTTTATCTAACCTCTATTTGCTGTATACCTTTTGCTCTTACCTCTATTTGGTATATATTTCCTAAGCTTTTCTCATTTCTTATTCCTTCTCAGCCATCAAAATCTCATTTCAGATATCACTTGGTCAAGGAGGACTTTCCCGGATACCTTGGCTAAATGCACCCTTTGCTATTCAGTTTCTTTTGTATCAGTTGTCAATTTTTTTTCATGATATGGGTGACTCTAGAATTATTTTTATATTTTCTGACTCTTTTTTTCTACTGGGGTGAAAACTCCACTAGGGTGGGGACCCTGTTTGCTTGCTCATCATACTAACAGCAGTTCTTCAAACAGTACCTGTCCCAGAGTAGGAGCTCAAAATATATGTATTAAATAAGTGAATAAATAAAAATTAAATCTTTTCAGAATAAAGCTCTTTCACATCACCAGAATCATCCAGGAATGACAGGTCCTAGGATAATAGAGTGTAATGCTTTCTGCATGTCAGAGAAAGAGGGTGGAAATTTGTCAAGGTATCATGATGTACCAATCTTTGCCTCCCATAGTGAAAAATACATTATGAAAAGCTTTTCCAAACCCTCTGAAATATCAAAATTCCTAAGAAAGCAAGAAATCATAATTAAAGAAGTAAATAAATGTGAAGTGCTTTGACAGATTAATGGACTAGTCACAAAGCCAAAAAGACCTGGTTTTAATAGAAAAAGATAGCTGTGAGGTTTGCAGCAGCTCCTACTGTTGTGGAGGAAAAAAAAAAAAAAAATTGGACAGACGAGTGAGTTTTCCTGGAAGGAAATGTATGAAATTAATATTACTTTTTGTTATCTACTGTGTATAATGTAACAATAAAAAATATTTGCATAGCACTTTACATAAACTTTACATAAACTACTTCTGTTTACATAGTCTATCTCATTTGATAAGACAATTGAGTGATAGGTTAGTATAGTAAAAAGGCCACATGATCTAATGTCAAGAAACTAGCCCTGTTACTGGGAATCTGTGACTTTAACAAGTCACCTTCTCTCTGTTTCCTTTTTGGTAAAATTAAGGTGTTAGTCTAGGTTGTATTAAATCTTATTCAGCTCATCTATTGAAGCTATTTATATTCAACTCATGACAAATCAGGCTTTTCTTTGGCCTAGGTCCTTAATAGCCTATTAAATCTTCATTCATGTTTCCAAAATCAAATTGTTTAAGTGATCACTATCTTGATGTCCAGGTAAGCAAAGAAGCCCCTGGTCCATTTTTGGGTGACCTTTTCTCCCTTTTAATTAATTAGTCTCTCCTCTTGGATGCCATTTTTGATTGATCCATCATTCTGGGCCTACCTTCTTCAGCTTCTGTCATTTTGCATTGCACTATAGTCCCCTCCACAACACCACAAAGAATGGCTACCAACTTCACAGAGAAATTCACTGGTTCTATGTTCAAAGAAAAGTTGCCCTGTTGTTAATCTAATACATTTTTCTATCTTCATGTGAGAAAACCAAAGATTTTTTCCTGTAATTTAAAGGTATCTTCTGGAGACAGTGGTCTTTCCAGCCTTTTATATTTCTTAGCCATCTCTTTGTTCTGATAGCCATAGACAGGGCTTGGGACATGGATGGGGTCAGTGAGGGGATGCTGAGAGCCACATACATGGTCAGGGCATTCCTATTTACCACTTTCCCTTTAATATTCTAGAGTCCCTTTGTATTTCACTGTAACCCATCTGTTTTTCATCTTCATCACCTAAACAATTAGATGCCTCAGCTTCTCATACTTAAGGCACAGTTCACTATATCTTATGATCAGGAAACTTTCTGCTTTCAAAGTGAAAGCTGTTCAGTTCTGACATAGCCAATTAATTTTTCCTTCCCCTCATAGCTTTCCTATATGGAGAAGATCCCTCTATAACTCTGATGTGAATGTTTGAGCTACAGCTACAAGATGTGAAACACCTGCATGATTCTTTGAAGTATTTGATCCATCATATTGTATACAAAAGATACTAATTGTCCATGTGTTTAGAACCAGCTGCAGGGTTAGATATTTTTATGTTCATTGTGAACCCTGGTAACATGAAAGGCAAGCTACATATTTTTCTCCTATGTTTCCCTGTTTCTCAATATTTTGAAATATTAGTCTGTATACCTCAAATTGAATAAGACATAATAAGATAAAAATCCACTGTTGAATAAGAATAGGTGTCTATATTTGTTCCTTTATTCTCTGTTCTTGTCTTCAAGCTGCTGTTTTGAAGCTTTTTGCAGGAGATATGCATGTACAAAAGAGATTGTCAGTGCTTGGCTGAATCTTGTTCTTAGTAAGAGTTCTAGAAAAGTATTCCACAGTCAGGCTGATTACAGATGTAGCTAATCTATTTTCCCTAAGCTAGTTTTCTATGCTGCCAGGCGTATAACTGCCTGTCTTCCAGCTATTCCTCCCCCACATCCCTGTGTGGATGTGACAACCAAGAAATCAACTTCTGCAAATCTCTGCCTGGAAACAGTGATTCTGCCCACACCCTTTTGGAAACAGTGAGGATCAGATTTTGGGCCATGGATGGTATAATATTTCTAACCCGAAAGAGGAAGGACGTTAAGTGTCAGCCCCAAAGTAAGCCCAGAAACTCTTGCTGGGTCATTTCCTTCCAGGAGGCAAATTTCCTTGACATTGTTTTTATAGACAAATGAATAAACCCGTGTTTTGAAGCATTGTACACTTCTTATTTCCTTCCTTGGAAGTTTGAAACCTGAGACAGCCTTAGAGACAGTAAGCAAGTTTATATTTTCTGTATGTCTATTTGGCAGGAGGAGATTTCTGCCCGTTCACTTTGCTTTGTTGCGTCAGCCCTTTCTTCCTTATCTCTTGCAGAGGATGGAGAGCCAGAAGGAGGCTGAGAGGAGCTGGTATTACAGACCTGCTATCTGATTGGCTGGACGGTCGCGGCTGGGCTATAAAAGAGACCCCTACAGGCTTGGGAGGGAGACGCTCAGAGGATTCTGACAGTATCTTTACCGGAGAAAAGGCAAAGTGCGCTCAGAACAGAAGCCACAGCTCCTCCGGCAGCACTTCTTTCCTGTCGTGAATCCCACACTACGCAAGATGTGCAAAGGACTTGCGGGTCTGCCGGCTTCTTGCTTGAGGAGGTAAGATTATTTTCAGCCACTGAACCAGACTGCATTAAACTTTCAAATAGACTTTAAGTTATTTGCATATTCTACTTACTAACCTGGTTCTTTGGATTTAGAAACAACCTGATGCAGAAATCTTCGACCTCCTAGCTTTCCTTTAAAACTAGCTAGAAATTGTGACTGTGGAAGTGTTCACTCCAGATTTTGGCATCCTATATGTTGTTTTCTATGACCTTGATCTTGAAGACTCTTTTAATCCTCTAACCAAGCTAGTTCTAATTAAGGACTGATATGAGGTTTTGGACTATGCACGGTGGTCTGTAATATCGCTACCTGTGATTACTGCTGTTTGACTATCACTGAGGCACATGGAATCATGGGTCTGGGCTTTCTGATGGTATATTAAATCTCACTTTGGGGAAGATACTCCAGACTGAAGTTTGGCTACATCACCAGAAAGGCACTGTGCTATTTGTGTGATGCTCCAGTATCTTCCACTCTCTGTTCTTAAAAGCAAATGCTACAGTAAAATAAGAGTCTCAAAACTAGATCTCCGTTATCTCTTTCCCTACCCTAGTTCTGGAAATGCCATGTGGTTGTCAAGTACTGATCATAACCAATCAGCTAAGGGTTCTGTGGAAAGTCTCACCTTAAAGACATTGTTTTATCAATTTATTGTCTCTTGATTAATAAACAAACAAAGATATGCAGCTGCTCCTATGTCTTTGCCTTTTTTAAAAAAGTACATATAAATGCTTTCATAAGATGCTCATATATTAGCCAGTTTAAAAAATACAAAACTAGTGTCTTTTACATTACTTAACCTTACAATTAAAGGTAAAAAGTCATTTTATAGGAGTACTACCCCCTTTCATGTTCCTCTGCAAATAGAAATCACCTTAAATTTTAATTTAGAATTATCTCAGAAAACACAGTTTTTAATACAATCCTAAGGAGTTTACCTCCTGTCATTCAGGAATACGAAGAATGTTCTTTTTTCCCCATTCTTTCGTGGCTGCTTTCAAATGAAGCAGGAGGATCTGGCAGAGAGTGCTTATGAAAACAGTGGCTCTGACCTCCATCATTAATTTCCTGAATTGAATAGAGCAAATCAATCCAAGCTTCAGTTAACTCAGATGTAAAATTAATCATGAAAACAGGAATGTCAGGTGAAAGTTTTGCTCTGGTAAATATTTTAGGAGACAGATAAATAATTGCTCTAGAGCTTTACTCTCAGGAGCTAAGAGGGTAACCTGAGGAGGTAACCTGTGTGTCAGCAGGGCGCACTGCTCTCCCCTTCCCTCACTGGTGAACTGTGAATCATCTTACCCAGCACCTTCATTCTCACATTGGTGCCTGAGGCTCCAGAGGGAACAGGAAAGGCTCAAGGTCACCTAGGTGGTGGGTGGTGGAGGGCAGATCACATCCAGACTTCTTACTTCAGAGGTCGCTGGAGTCATTTTGACTTTTATTTCTTTGGTTGTATTGTGTTATAAGGACAAGTGTAATGTGCTTGCTAAGCATGCTTCCGGGTCTTCATGAAATGACTCCTTATCGGTCAATAACTGTCAGATCTCAGCCAGACCTGGCACATGGAAATATGAGATCACAATATGCTTACATCATCATCTTAGGCTTCATGCTTAGATTTTGCTATTGTTAAGAAAGACTTTGTAGCCCATAAGCAGTGGAGGAAACAGAGAAAGGAGAACAATCTTGGGGGTGGGGGTGGAGAGAAAATACTGTTTTAAGGGCAGCACAAGAACATAATGGATTTCAAACTTCCTGGAGAAATGCACATAGATAAGGAACTAATATATTAGTAGCCATCCTAAAGTGTCCTTTTATCCTTGTGGCTTTATTTTCCTCTCTCTAAGTAAAAACATCTAGTCATTCAATTAGTCATTCATTTCCTTCAAAATGACATTTTTCACTTTAAAACTATGTCTCCGCTTTTACAGAAAAGGAGATCCAAGCAAAAGAACAAATAAAGAAAGAGAAAGTTGAGCTAAAAGCTTATTAGAAGGCCCCCCCTTTTTAGTAAGTCATGTGCGCTGCCATACCCTAGCTACCTATTAAACAGCAGCCATAACCTGGAAGCTTTGCTCTAGTCACGAGCTTCAGTGATGACTCTTAGATGCTTCTCCTTGTTATTGTTTTTCAGTCTCAGATGTCCTTAATAGTATAAATATCCTTAGAGTGTAGATATTTCAAAGGGAAGCAGGAGAGTCTTTAGAAGCTAGCCTGCAGGAGCTCAGGTTTCAGCCTGAGCTTTTGAGTTAACCACCTCATTCCCCTCTCCTCTCTGCTGGAGCCACTTGCATCTGTGTATACCCCATAACATGACTTGCTCACTACATCCAGGCTGAAACTGAACAAACCTTTAATTCCTGAGGTGCTCCTACATTCCTCTGCTAAGAATGAGGCAGATGGAAATAGCAACCACCCTCCAGAAGGTGGCATGCAACAACCAGATGCCATACTTCAGGGTTCCCTGCTCTTCAACTCCTAAAACTTAGAAAACCGTCAAGTTTGCATTATGTTTCTCCTGAAGATAACTAAGTGTTCCATTGGTCAAAATGACAGGGTTACAGGTAGACTGAAGGGTCAGAAATCCAGTTACAGATGAAGGAGGCTGTGCTCCAAGTTTTGCAGTGAGTCATAGGAAGAAGCAGAGGTGAATCTCATTTTCCTGAGAGTTCCTGCCATCCTTAACTCCTATTTCCTAAATAAACTGCCTCTGCCTCCTTACTAGTAATGGACTCTGAACTGTACCAATAAGGTATCTTTTTAAAAGAACTGATTGTCATTATTCTGTTTCTCCCCCTTCTTGTGTGCAGTGCAAAAGATATGAAGCATCGGCTAGGTTTCCTGCTGCAGAAGTCAGATTCCTGTGAACATAATTCTTCACACAGCAAGAAGGACAAAGTGGTGATTTGTCAGAGGTAAGAGAAAAGGCTTTGGCGAAGAGCCACTGAGTATTAACTATCTGATGACAGAGATGCTCTGTGAGGGAAAAAGAAGCTATGTCCCTAGTTAACCTAGATTTGGATCATGAAGGCCTCCATTTTCACAAAGATTATAGTTGCATTTGAAATTTCCATACATCTAGTGAAAAGATTGCCCTATTCAACAACAGGTCTCATTGTTATGATGAAAAATAAAATCTCTGCATTTTATTAAAAATCTTAAATGTTTTGCCCCCATTTTATATCTTAGCATTCAAATTATTCTTTTTCTCTACTGTCTTTAGGGTGAGCCATGAGGAAGTAAAAAAATGGGCTGAATCACTGGAAAACTTGATTAGTCATGAATGTAAGTATGACAGCTTCCCACCATCCACCACTCCCCAAGATGAAGATAAAGCATGCTGGATAGACAAGTTATTTCATACTATACTTGATCTGATAGGAATTACAGAAAGACTTTGATTTCTCCTAAATTTCAGGCTCAGAAAAATTAGTCCCCTTAAAATTTTACCATACCCTAGATCTTTGTGGTATGCAATGGAAAGCTCATACATAGTCCATGTGGAAAACCATCTTTCTCACCACATTGAAAAAAGGCAGAGGAAAAACTCCAAATAGTTAGATTTCTTTCAGAATTGACCTCAGTTTCTCTTCCCAAACTCACTTTGGCAATTAGGGGCAGCATAGGTATCTCAGAAGCATAGAATGTTCCCGAAAGAAACTTCAAACCATGAGCAAGAAGCACTAGGTATAAATGGTATCCAACAGATATCAAACGTTAGATTAAAATTCTCTGACCCTCAGTAATCCCTCCAGCAGGGGAGATAGGGAACTATTTGAACCAATGCTTTGTTCCCTCAAGTACCCCAGCTTTATTTGCAATACAGTGTCCACCAGTGCAGTGACAACTGTGGTTCTTTCTCCTCTGCCACAGGTGGGCTGGCAGCTTTCAAAGCTTTCTTGAAGTCTGAATACAGTGAGGAGAACATTGACTTCTGGATCAGCTGTGAAGAATACAAGAAAATCAAATCACCCTCTAAACTAAGTCCCAAGGCCAAAAAGATCTATAATGAATTCATCTCAGTCCAGGCAACCAAAGAGGTAAGTATACATGGAAGAGAACTGTACAGATCTTAAAGAAACTTTCTAGACATTCAATAACATGGATCCTTAGATGATGTGAGTTGGAGCAGGTTATGACAATCTTGACGGCCTCAAATAAGTTCGTTAAGTAAAAAGCTTTTTCATCTAGATGACTCAGATTATCTGCCTTCATGAATTTGCTTTGAATGAATCTTCCGGGTTTGTGAGAAATAAGGGGAGATATTTCCCTGGGTTCTCTCACATGTGCCAGGGTGGAGCCAAGTGTCCTTTTATTCGCTCCTGAGGTATAGATGGTGAGCACTCGTACAGAGCTCACAACCTCCCATCCTTACAGGGTAAAATGTGTAATGGACCTTTGGCCTCTGCCCCTCAGGTAAACCTGGACTCTTGCACCAGGGAGGAGACAAGCCGGAACATGCTGGAGCCCACAATAACTTGCTTCGATGAGGCTCAGAGGAAGATTTTCAACCTGATGGAAAAGGATTCATACCGCCGCTTCCTCAAATCTCGATTCTACCTTGATTTGGTCAACCTTTCCAGCTGTGGGTCAGAGAAGCAGAAAGGAGCAAAGAGTTCCACAGACTGTGCTTCCCTGGTCCCCCAGTGCGCCTAGTCCTCACTCAGCAGTGGGAGGCTGAGATGCCAAGACTATGCCCGGAAAACCCGAGGCCAAATAATGATCTTTATTAAGCACCAGTGCTTTTCCCACATTGCAGCCTAGTGTTCATGCTGCTGGCTATGTGTGAGTCACTCCCATACAAAAACTAGATAACAGTTTGGTGTTCATCAGGGCAGGACCTCATCCCAGTCCAGTTGTCTCAGATTTCCTTTAATGTGCCATATGAGCAGATATCTGAATAATGGCCTTGTGGGTCTGGATTTTCAAAGATTTGGCAGTTCCTGGAGGTCACACTCCTGCCAACAGTGTGACCTCAGGTTGGTTGGTTCATGGTTGGTACACTTCATGTGACATCCACAGGCACATGTGTTCTGTAAACATCTTGAGATGTTTAGATGGGGTTGATCTATTTTATGTATCTCTGTGTGTGCATGTGTGTGTGTATATGTATATATACACACATATATACATACTCGCAGTCTGTATATATGTATGCATGTATACATACATATATATTTCTGGAAGAATAGACAAGAGAGACCCAAGGTGCTCATAATTAGACTGTGTGAACATATTTACATGTTTTGATCCCCTGCCTTTCACTCTGCAACTGAACAGAGCAAACTAAACCGGCTGCCCTGCAGGCTACAAAAGGAATGCTAACCTGTGGAAAGTTGATTCTGTAAAACTCCATGAGTCTTGCTGGAGAAGCATGGACTTCATGCTTAATTCAACCATCGACAGCTTCCAAGTTGGATAGTATTCTAAGGAGCAAACATTAAAAAATGTTACGCCTGTCTGACACAGTGCTGTCTTTGGCCGGTTGTCACTAATGGCACTTTTGAGTCCCCAAGCTGCTGGCCGCCCCTTCTTTGCCTGGGTGCTTGATGCATAATAGCAGCGGCCAGGCTGGTATGGAGTTGGAGAAAGAATGCTTGAACTGAATGAAGAAACATAGGTAAAGCCTTGCCAGCTCTACCTACTATAAGATGCTGGTTTAGTACGGGCACAGAATTTAAAGGTTAATGTTCTTATCCCCTACTCTTTTTTCCTCTCTTGATTAAGGTGCTCTTCTCATTTTGTTTTTCCCTGAGAACTTTAGCCATTAGATGACGCTCCTTAATTCGTTGTGGTTGTTTCCCCCCCCCATAATAGCTCTAGGCTATATACTTGTTCCTTATAAACCAGCATCAGGGGAAAGATTACATTTTATAAGGGGAGAACATGTTTTCACAAACTGAAAAGCCCACATAAATTTCTGTTTTGAAGGTGGAACCTGGCTCATTGAATCCCAAACATCAGGACTAACAGAGGCTGAAAGCATTTCATTTTAGGCTCTGAGATGAAATGAGAGAGAAAAGGGATAAAAGAAAAAAAGGATATCAATTTTAAAACTACTGTTTAGAATTTTCCAAGGCACATGAAATACTTGAAAATGTCTCATTTATGTTATTTATGATGTTTTGTGTAATGTTTTTATTGTTGTATTGTTTTATAAACGGAGGTGCAAGGTATCACCTGAATTATTAATGAATGGCCAGGAAGTAATTTTCTTCTCATTCTTCTAAAATTACTGCCTTTGACGTGCACACATATTCACGCATGAACACTGCACTGATTCTTCCAGTATAACTTACAAACATGGACACCTTTGTGGTTTTTAAGCCAATACAATGGGCTGTAAAATGAAGACATTGGAGTGTGTGTATAAAAGTCTCATTGTATTAAATTTATAGGTTTCCTCAACTGTACCCTTTCTATATCTCTAGCAGTTTTGATTTCCATGCCTCTAGAATTTCTCATCAGTGTCTCTTTCTGTTATACACATTTCCACACTTTGTCTCTAATTAACTCCAGGATCCAAATGTGTAACTCTATCGGTCTTGCCCTATTAGAACTGTCATGATTTTCAGACCGTATCTGTACTCACAGACTGCTGTCTCACCAATAGGTCGGGAAGGTCATTTTGAATGAGAAGTAAATTATTTTATGTAATACATTTCTCAAGTGTGTTTTTCCATTGTATTCCCTCCTTATTTCATCACTATTTGGCATGCTGAGCTTACCTGCTCATGGTCCATGGACAGAATACTCCTTCCATGCGCATGCCCATTTTTATCATCATGTGCTTTAACAGCCTCAAAGCGGATGCATCCAGTGAAACACACACAACTTAATAATAAGGGTAAATAAATACTTCATACAAAGCTATCTGCTTGCAAACACGTTAATGATCCACAGAGACATGTTATGAGAAATAATAGCAGAGTGTGGGGCAATTGTAGAAAATGGCTAGTCACCAGGTTTTTCTCTCTCCCATGCCGGCTCTGGGAAAGAAAGTGGAAAATGAAAATTGTTTATGTCTTGGTTCCTGCCACTGCTCTGTCTGCCTTTATTCACAGAACTGAGGCAGTCTTGGCTTCAGAGACTTCGCTGAGCAGATTTGGTGGTTTACGCGCAGGTCCTCAATAAATTCTCAAGGGATAGAGTTCACCTCCCAGAGCGACACTTGTTCTACCTCCGTTTCCAGACTGACTGAGAGAAGAGGGAAGCAGGAGGGGACTGAGCAGGAGCAGGGGAGCTACAGATGACAGATAAACAGACCCCTGCCAAAATGGCTCAGAATGCTTTTCTTCTTTTACGCATTGTTTTCCCTAGAAAAAACATCATAGAACGTTCACATTTACAGTCGTAGGTATTGTCGTGAGACCTCCCCCCTCCCCCTACCTCTCTCATGCTTACAAGGTGTTAGGGACAAAGGGTCTTATGCTATTTTGAGGAATAGATCCTCTTAAGGATCCGATGAAAACAATGAACTGTATACTAAGAAAAATACACAAAGAAATCCAAACTCCTCATAAATATTTAAAGGAAACTCTTGCAACTCCAAAATGCACAAAGCTGCCAACATTCTCACACACTCTAGGTGTGTCAGACTCTCACAGAGACTGTGAGGTTGCAGTTCGTACAACTCAACATCAAAAAGAGAAAAAAAAAAAAAAAAAACCCAATTAAAAAATATGTGACAGAGTCCCTGTTTGGCAGAACACAAGAAAATTTTGTAAAGTGATAATCCTTCATAAAAAATAAAGTGGCAAAAAACCCACACTCACACACACACACACAAAGTGTCTAAAAAAATAAGCTGTGGATCTGAGCAGATATTTTCCAAAGAAGACATACAGATGGCCAACAGATCCATGAAAAGATGCTCAACATCACTCATGATCAAGAAGATGCACAGCAAAACCATGAGATATCACCTCACACCTGTCAAAATGGCTAGTATCAAAAAGTTAACAAGTTTTGGTAAGGATATGGAAAAAATGGAAGCCCCATGTATTGTTGGTGGGAATGTAAATTAGTATAGCCAAAATGGAAAACAGTATGGAGGTTCCTCAAAGAATTAAAAATGGAACTACTATACAATCCAGCAATTCCACTTTGGGGTATTTCCTAGAGAAAAAAAACCCCACTAATTTGAAAATAATGTATGAACCTCTATATTCATTTTAGCACTATTAACAATCGCCAAGATACGGAAGCAACCTACGTGTCCATCAATGAGTGAATGGATAAAGAAGATTTGGTGTCTAAATATACAGTGGAATATTACTCAGCCATAAAGAAGAACGGGATGTTGGCATTTGCAGCAACATGGGTAGATCTAGGGGGTACTATGTTAAGTGAAATAAGTCAGAAAAAAAGCAATTTCACTTATTTGTGGAACCTAAAAAGCAAACAAACAACAACAGCAAAAGAACCAAAACAGAGCAAATGAATAAGCATAACAAAACAGAAATACAGTCATAAGCGCAGAGAACAAACAGGTGGTTGTCAGAGGAGAGGGTGGTGGGGAGATGACTAATATAGGTGGGGGAGATTAGGAGCTACCGACTTCCAGTTACCAAATAAATGAGTCATGATTCAGTCATGGGGATGAAATACACAGTGTAGGGAATATAGTCAAGAATAATTAATATTTTTGTATGGTGACAAAGATGGTCAAAATGTACAAACTTTCAGTTATAAGATAAAGAAATACTAGAGATATAATGTGTTACATGGTAAGTTGCTTCAGTTGTGTTCAACTCTTTGTAACCCTGTGGACTGCAGCCCATCAGGCTCCTCTGTACATGGGATTCTCCAGGCAAGAATACTGAAGTCGGTTGCCATTTTCTTTTCCAGGGGAGAGATGTAATGTACAACTTGATTAATATAATTAACACTGTTGTAGGTTATATATGGAAGTCAAAAAAAGAATGAATCCTTAGAGTTCTCATCACAAGAAAAAAATATTTTTCTTTTATTTTGTATCTGTATAAGGTGATGGACATTCACTAAACTTATTGTGGTAATCATTTCATAATTATGTAATTTAAATAATTATGCTGTACACCTTAAACTTAAAACAGTGCTGGATGTCAGTTATATCTCAATAAAACTGGAAGACACTGATTCATTTAAAATGACTATATTTAACAAGGACCTATTGTACAGCACAGGCAACCCTAATCAATGTTATGTGGCAGCCTGAACAGGAGGGGAGTTTGGGCAAGACGGACACATGTATATGCACGGCTGAGTCCCTTCCCTGTGCATGTGAAACTATTACAACATTGCTAATCTGCTGACTCTAACACAAAATAAAAAGTTAAAGAAAACTGGAAGAAAAATACATGATCATATAGGTATATGCATGTGTGTGAGTGAGTGCTGTCGTGTCTGACTCTTTGAGACTGCGTGAACTGTAGCCCACCAGACTCCTCTGTCCATTTTCATTGTTCACTTAAAAAATATCATGAACAATTTCCCAAGGGTATAACCATCTACCAATTATTTCTAATATAGCCTCATTAAATTCCATAGTTTAAATGTACCATATTTGATTCAAGAAGTTTTCACTTTTAATTGATAAAAATGCATGTTTAACAATGATCTATATTAGCAATGTATAAATTAACAATAATAGGCATCCTTGTACTACATCCTTATATGTTGGTATCTTCCGAGATGGAGTCCCAGAAGAAGGATAAGATCACTGGGATAAATTAAAATAAATAAAATTAAAAATTAATTAATTAAAATAATAATAAATAAATAAATTAAAAAAAAACAAAAAAGAGTAAGTACATTTTAGTGTTAAAAATTCACATTCATTTGAATAGTGTCAATTGCGCCATATCTTTATAGCATTAAATAAGTCATAATGCCATATTTACCGTAACTCCAGGTTTACCAATCTGATGGGATAGAGGTGACATCTTGTTGTTTTCACTTGTGTTGTCCTAACCACTCATAAAGTTGAAGACATTTATAAAATTTCACTGCCCATATCTACATTTTGCTACTATTCATATTCATTCCAAACTATTTTGATTTTCTTTTTATTAATAGCTAAAACCCTTTCCATAAAAATTATATTAATTTTCTGCCTACTATATTTTTGACAATATTTTTCTGCCTCTGTTTATGGTATCTTTTTTTTTTTTTTTTTGCAAATGAAAATGTTTACTTTTTATGAAACCATCTGTCAAACTTTGCTTTATGGATCAAAGCTTCTTAGAAAGCTTAAAAAGGCCACTTTCATCAGGATATTTTGCTAGTATTCTATGTTTAATGCTAATGTTCTTAAATAGATTGTTTTTAGTTCTATTTATGTTAATATATTTGAAACTGAAAATATTGAATTATAGTTGATTTACAGTGTTATATTAATTTCTGCTGTACAGCAAAGTGATTTAGTTATTATATATAGTCTTTTACATATTCTTTTTATTATGGTTTATTAAAGGATATTGGATATAGTTTCCTGTGCTATACAGTTGGACCTTGTTTTTTAATCTGTCTTATATGTAATAGTTTGCATCTGTTAATCCCACACTCCTAGTCCTTCCCTCCTCTATCCCTACTCCCCCTTGGCAATCACAAGTCTGTTCCCTATATCTGCAAATCTATTTTTGTTTTGTAGATATGTTCATTTGTGTCATATCTTAGATTCCTCATGTAAGTGATATCATACATTTGTTTTTGTCTTTCTGACTTATTTCACTTAGTATGATAATCTCTCTGTCTGAGGAGGCCTTACAAATAGCTGTGAAAAGACGGGAAGTGAAAAGCAAAGGAGAAAAGGGAAGATATACCCATTTGAATGCAGAGTCCCAAAGAATAGCAAGGAGAGATAGGAAAGCCTTCCTCAGCAATCAATGCAAAGAAATAGAAGAAAACAATAGAATGGGAAAGATGAGCGATCTCTTCAAGAAAATTAGAGATACCAAGGGAACATTTCATGCAAAGATGGGGTCAATAAAGGACAGAAATGGTATGGACCTAACAGAAACAGAAGATATTAAGAAGAGGTGGCAAGAATACACAGAAAACTGTTCAAAAAAGATCTTCACGACCAAGATAATCACGATGGTGTGATCACTGACCTAGAGCCAGACATCCTGGAATATGAAGTCAAGTGGGCCTTAGAAAGCATCACTACAAACAAAGCTAGTGGAGGTGATGGAATTCCAGTTGAACTATTCCAAAGTGCCACACTCAATACGTCAGCAAATTTGGAAAACTCAGCAGTGGCCATAGGACTGGAAAAGGTCAGTTTTCATTCCAATCCCAAAGAAAGGCAATGCCAAAGAATGCTCAAACTACCGCACAATTGCACTCATCTCACACGCTAGTAAAGTAATGCTTAAAATTCTCCAAGCCAGGCTTCAGCAATATGTGAACCATGAACTTACAGATGTTCAAGCTGGTTTTAGAAAAGGCAAAGGAACCAGAGATCAAATTGCCAAAATCTGCTGGATCATGGAAAATGCAAGAGAGTTCCAGGAAAACATCTATTTCTGCCTTATTGACTGTGCCAAAGCCTTTGACTGTGTGGATCACAATAAGCTGTGGAAAATTCTGAAAGAGATGGGAATACCAGACCACCTGACCTGCCTCTTAAGAAACCTATATGCAGGTCAGGAAGCAACAGTTAGAACTGGACATGGCACAACAGACTTGTTCCAAATAGGAAAAGGAATACATCAAGGGTGTATATTGTCACCCTGCTTATTTAACTTCTATGCAGAGTACATCATGAGAAACTCTAGGCTGGAAGAAGCACAAGCTGGAATCAAGATTGCCGGGAGAAATATCAATAACCTCAGATATGCAGATGACACCATCCTTATGACAGAAAGTGAAGAAGACCTAAAGAGCCTCTTGATGAAAGTGAAAGTGGAGAGTGAAAAAGTGGGCTTAAAGCTCAACATTCAGAAAACTAAGATCATGGCATCTGGTCCCATTACTTCATGGCAGATAAATGGGGAAACAGTGGAAACAGTGGCTGACTTTATTTTTTGGGGGGCTCCAAAATCACTGCAGATGGTGATTGCAGCCATGAAATTAAAAGATGCTTACTCCTTGGAAGGAAAGTTATGACCAACCTAGACAGCATCAACATCTCAGCATTATAAAGCAGAGACATTACTTTGCCCACAAAGGTCTGTCTAATCAAGGCTATGGTTTTTCCAGTGGTCATGTATGGATGTGAGAGTTGGACTATAAAGAAAGCTGAGCACCAAAGAATTGATGCTTTTGAACAGTGGTGCTGGAGAAGACTCTTGAGAGTCCCTTGGACTGCAAGGAGATCCAACCATTCCATCCTAAAGGAGATCAGTCTTGACTGTTCATTGGAAGGACTGATGTTGAAGCTGAAGCTCCAATACTTTGGCCACCTGATGTGAAGAGCTGACTCATTGGAGAAGACCCTGATGCTAGGAAAGATTGAGGGCAGGAGGAGAAGGGACAACAGAGGATGAGATGGTTGGATGGCATATTCGACTCAATGGACATGGGTTTGGGTGGACTCCAGGAGTTGGTGATGTACAGGGAGGCCTGGTGTGCTGCCATGCATGGGGTCACAAAGAGTCGGACATGAGTGAATGACTGAACTGAACTGAACTGAGGTTCATCCATGTTGCTGCAAATTATTTCATTCTTTCAATGGCTGAATAATATTCCTTTATGTATATGCGTGTGTATGTGTGTGTATATATATATATATATATATATATATATATATATATCTTCCTTGTTCATTTGTTCATGGACACTTAGAGTGTTTTCATGTCTTAGCTATTGTGAATAGTTGTACTATGTACATATGGGCGCATATACCTTTTTGAATTATAGTTTTGTCCAGATATATGCCCAAGAATGCAATTGCTAGATCATATGCAGACTCTATTTTTAGTTTTTTTAAGGAACCTCCATTCTGTTTTTCATACTGACTGCACAAATTTACATTCTTACATAGAGTGTAAGAGGGTTCCCTTTTCTCCACACTCTTTCCTTCATTTTATATTTGTAGACTTGTTAATGATGGCCATTCTGACTGAAGTGAGGTGGTACTTCTAGAATTTATTATTTGTTTAAAAATTAATTAAATACTTGGCAGCGCTATGCAGCATGTGGGATCTTATTAATAGATCCCTGATTAGGGATCAAACATGTGTCCTGTGCATGAGAAGCATGGAGTCCTAACCAGTTGACCATCAGGGAAGTCCCCTTGGGAATTTACTTTTATATATGAAATCAAACAAGGCCATAAGGAATACCATATGATTTTTGAATAATCTGTGCTTTTTCTATTTAGTTGAAATGTCATTTTATCACTTTAAGTAAGTTTCACTATGTACTACAGTCTGTTTCTGAATTTTACCTAATAATGCCCATTTCTGTCCAAAATTACCCTGTAGCTTATAAGTTTTAATTCTTGGTATAAGGGCAACATTCACCTATTGTTTAATTTTTAGTTTCATTCTACAGATGAAAAAGTTTTTATTGATAATTTTGAAAATTAAAAACATATATAGAAAACAGAATAAAAGCTACCTTCAAGGGAAAAGCAACTACCCATCACCCTAAGTCAAGCATGTGGACAAAAAAATTCATCAGAGGAAAGCCAGTTAGATAAATTAACTCATGTGACCAGCCAGACTCAAAAGCATGGTATAAGAACTAAAGCACTCCATTCATTTAATTCAGTCAAAATGTGTGTGCTCAGGCCTTTTTTCTTCCAGTTTTGCAAATAGTTTTCTTTTTGTAAACATACAATAAGTTTTAATCACATTTTAAAAAGTAAAAGTTAAGAATACTCAAAATATCACACACACAAGATATTTATATGCATTCTTATAATTTATACTTTGAATTTTAATAGGTAATTCTAAATATTTTATCTTTTTATTTATTTAATTTTTATTGGACCATAGTTGATTTACAATGCTGTGTTAATTTCAGATGTACAGAGAAGTGAATGAATTATGCATATTCATATATCCACTCTTTTTTAGATTCCTTTCCCATGTAGAACATTACAGAGGCCTTTAAAAAATGTAATGACCAACTAAATTGTTCATTATCAAAATCTTTTATTGTATTATGAATTTCTCTGCCTATCTGGGTCTAGATGCTATGTGAAAATATGATATGCTGCTGCTAAGTCACTTCAGCCGTGTCCGACTCTGTGCGACCCCATACACAGCAGCCCACCAGGCTTCCCCGTCCCTGGGATTCTCCAGGCAAGAACACTGGAGTGGGTTGCCATTTCCTTCTCCAATGCATGTAAGTGAAAAGTGAAAGTGAAGTCGCTCAGTCGTGTCCGACTCTGTGCGACCCCATGGACTGCAGCCCACCAGGCTCCTCCATCCATGGGATTTTCCAGGCAAGAGTACTGGAGTGGGGTGCCATTGCCTTCTCCAATGTGAAAATATGACACGAGAAAATAAAATACAGGGTTTTGTCCTTTTTGTAATATAACAAAAGAAATTTTGAGTGAGATGACTTAGAAAGTGTTCACTTAGAAAAAGAGTCCAGGGTTTTACAGTTTGTATGCAAAATGATGGGGTTTCCCCGGTGGGTGCAGTGGTAAAGAATCCGCCCACCAATGGGAGATGCAGGAGACTAAGGTTCAATTCTTGAATCAGGAAGATCCCTTGGAGAAGAGAATGGCTACTATTCCAGCATTCTTGCCTGAAAAATTCCATGGTCAGAGGAGCCTGGTGGGTACAGTCAATGGGCTCACATGACTAAGCGACTAAACACACACACACACACACACACACACGCAAAATGATAATGAGGGAGCTGGGGCCAGGGACTATTGCATTTCTTAGTCACATCAATGGAATTAAAAAATGCCTGGAGAGGGAACTGAGTTTCCAAAGGCAACCTAAAATTTAATGGTAGTATCTTATGCTTATGGCATGCTTATTAGTTGCCAAGTGTATGATGAGAGTCTCATGTGATATCATTTAACCTTTAGAATAAAACTCTGAAGTAGATGTGATTAGTATCTTTCCATTGTGGATAGGGAAAATATGCTATAGTGAAGTCCAGAAATTTACCCATGATTATATACCAAAGAAGTGAAGATAGACTTTAGCCAAACCAAGAAATCTGTTTCAAGTTTACCCTTTTAATTAGTCTAGTTAAGAAGAAAGGGGAAAGGGAAAAGAGAAGGAAGAAGAAACCAAGCAAGCAAGGGAAGAATGACAGAAAGAAATATAGAGAGAAGAGATAAGATAAAAAGAGTGGAGAAAGAAAAGGAAGGAGAGAAGAGAAAGACAGGAAAGAAAATGTTTTTTATTTTTTTAACGTATATAAAAGATACAGTAGAAAAAAAGGAAACAAAGATATACATTGTGCAGGACAAAAAGTCAGACACTCATCAGTGCTCATGTCTGGTGGCTTCTCTGGTGGCTCAGACGATAAAGAATCTGCTTGCAATGCAGGAGACCTGGGTTCAGTCCCTAGGTTGGGAAGATCCCCTGGAAGAGGACATGGCAACCCATTCCAGTATTGTTGCCTGGAGATTTCCCATGGACAGAGGATCAGACACGACTGAGTGACTAACAACAGCACAGCTCCACCCTAGAGCATCATGCTACTACTGTGTCGTCTCATGTCCTGCCCGAGCTGGGGCAGACGGATGGTCTCTCTGGGACTGGCAAAAAATGTTTGGAAAGCAAGGGATACTAGGCTAGCTTACTGATTAAGAATCATTTCTCATTTCTTCTTCTTTCTTTCTCTAAATTGCCAGATCCTAAACTATTCTTTGGAAGAAGGCAATGGCACCCCACTCCAGTACTCTTGCCTAGAAAATCCCATGGATGGAGGAGCCTGGTAGGCTGCAGTCCATGGGGTTGCTAAGGGTCGGACCTGACTGAGCGACTTCACTTTCACTTTTCAATTTCATGCATTGAAGAAGGAAATGGCAACCCACTCCAGTGTTCTTGCTTGGAGAATCCCAGGGACGGGGGAGCCTGGTGTGCTGCCGTCTGTGGGGTCGCACAGAGTCGGACTCGACTGAAGCGACTTATCAGTAGTAGCAGCAAACTATTCTTCAGAGTAAGTCTTCTTTTTTTAAATACCTGAGGGAAGAAGAAAAAGGATATAAGATCAGCTCAGCTCTCCCTTGGTCCTAGCTCACCTCTGCTTGGGTTGACCTTGCATAGGAAATCCAAGTCCCCTGCTGGAGTCACACACAGACATGACCTAAGATGGAAACAGGCACTTGACATGAGGTCTTGGTCACATTTCTGCTGTCTCCATTCTGGGAGGGAAGCCACTGACGACCTCAGAATCTGGATTAAGGGAATTGTTCCTCACATGAGTTTGATCAAGGCAACAGCCTGTGCAAACCAGCAGAGTCAGACTGTAGGAATTAGTGAGCTGTGACCTCTTGAGAGTGACCTTCCAGGGTGGACTTTGGGGGCATTTCTTCTAACAGAAAAAAAAAAAAAAAAAAGGAAGAGAAGAGTTCGGTTGATTTATAAAAGTACTATTTGTAAAATTTCCAGATTATTCCCCCAATACAGGGCCCTTCTGTGGCTGTCTTCTCTCTGAGATATATCTTCAATAACAATAACAAATCCTACTCATTTTTTCTCTCACCACCATGCCTGTCAACTCTGCCTTCCTCCTCCTCTTCTTATTTCTTCTCTGTTGGACTTGGTATTTCTCTGCCTTTGCCTTGTTGCTAATAATTATTTGTTGTTGTTGTTGCTCAGTCATGTCTGACTCTTTGTGAACCTGTGGATTGCAGCATGCCAGGCTTCCCTGTCCTTTTATTTGGGTGTCAGAAAGTTCATCTCTGAGGGCAGTTTGCAAATTCTAGACCAATTGTCTTCCAATTCCCGTCTTGGAGATGGATTTAACTTAAATGGAGTCCCTCAAACTGGAAACTGCAGAATCATTCTTGGCCAATTTTTTGCACACACTCCACACACCCAGTAGTTACACAGCTCTGCAGAATCTTACTGGGGATTTCTCAAAGTGTGTTCCTGCCTCTCTACTGGCATGGCCATAGCAGGCCCTCATCATGTGTGGCCTGGTCTATTGCCTTGGCCTTACTCTCAGCTCTCTACCTCCAGTCTGATACCCTCTGCTTCAGTCTGAATAACTTCCAGTCTGTTTTAAGATGCACATTTGGTCTCTCACTCTCCTACTTAAAACGTGAGACACTCCCAACCCTAGGCTGGTGTTCAACTCTATAATTTTAAATTCTTTCTAGTCCTCTGGCCTCCTCCCTTTCAACTCCTCCTTTGATCCAGCTATAATGATTCGCATTTCCTTTTTTTTAAATTTAAATTTATTTATTTTAATTGGAGGCTAATTACTTTACAATATTGTATTGGTTTTGCCATACATCAACATGAATCTGTCATGGGTGTACACATGTTCCCCATCCTGAACCCCCCTCCCACCTCCCTCCCTGTACCATCCCTCTGGGTCATCCCTGTGCACCAGTCCCAAGCATCCTGTATCATGCATCGAACCTGGACTGGCGATTCGTTTCTTATATGATATTATACATGTTTCAATGCCATTATCCCAAATCATCCCACCCTCTCCCTCTCTCACAGAGTCCAAAAGACTGTTCTATACATCTGTGTCTCTTTTGCTATCCCGCATACAGGGTTATCATTACCATCTTTCTAAATTCCATATAAATGCGTTAGTGTACTGTATTGGTGTTCGCATTTCCTAACACAGCCTTTTGTTAATTGCCTCTGTCATCATCCTAATCAGTCTCCCATCCCCCTCCTTAATCTAACTAAACTCCTACTCTTTATTTTTAACTCAGTTCAAGATCTGCCCACATTGAGAAGTCTCTCACTTTCTGTCATGATGCAAATGTTCCTCTGTGGGCTCTCTTGATATTCTGTCATGCTTTTATTATTACTAGTACATTATCATACAACCACTGATTTATAAGTGTGTCTTCCAAATGATATTGCCAGTTTCTCGAGGTTGCTAGCCATGCCCTGTTTGATTTTTTAACTCCTGTACCAAGTAAGGAGCTTAATACATAGAAGGTGACTGTTGACTGAGTGACTGACCTCTGTTTTACATATTTCTGGATTTATCCAGCTCCTCCTATTTCCAAAGTGCTTACTGTGTACTAAGTACTTACATGACCTAATACTCTCAGAGTCTACTGCACTCTTGCCATTTTCCTCTTGGAGAATGCAAGGAAATTTCTCCCAAGCTTCTACTGGTATCTGGGGTGAAATAACTAACGTAAAGAACTGTTGGTTGGAGCCATTTTACAGAGAAAAGAAGATTAAAAAAAAAAAGAAGTTACAAGAGTACAATGTGTTCCTATACCTATTTTATGTATACAATTAAAATTTAACGTATACTTTATAAAATTTCATATATAATTAAAATTAGTATGCTCCTTTATATGCACAACTTTCTCATAAAGTAACTCACATTTATTGTTTACTTTCTGCTAATACCTCCCTATGTGTATTAACTAATTTAATTCATATAATAACCTTACAGTGAAGAGGCACTAAAACTTATCACCTCCCTTTTATAGAAGATAAATAAAGAAACACAATAGAAGTAGCTTGCCCAGGATCCTACAGCTCAGAAGCAGGGGAGCCAGGAGCTGGCCCCGGGGCCTGGGCTCCAGGACTCATGCTCTTTGCTACACTCTCTCTCACATAAGCTTCTAGCTCTATCTACCTGGTGATCACTCAGAAAAACTAGGTTAACTGTTCTCTCTGCCCTCAAAAAACTTTCTCTGCTAATCTTGTATTGCACTCATTTCTTGGTGTGCTCCTAATTCTGCCTGTTTCCTCTATTTCTTGTTAAAAAATAACAGCTTGCTTTCTGACTGTGTCTTCTGACACCCCACACTATGTTTCTTTAAAATCCTATTCCCATGACATACTCAAGGTATTCCTATCCTTGGAGTGACAGTCAGGACTGCTAAAACCAAACTAAATCTAGTGGTGGCATCACCAGCTTAGTCAGCTCACTCAGCTGCCTCCTTCATTGCAACATCCCCATTGACATTTGGACTCAGTCTGTAGAATAATTATAGGTGGCAGGTGGGGCAGTCTCCACACCTGCCTCTAATTCTATTCCCCTAATTGAAGGCTCTTCAGCACTGATGATTGAGAAATAAATTACGTATTCAGTGACCTCATCACTAAAAATAAATGTTCAAAATAGGCTCCCAGCACTATTAATTCCTTAGCATGAAATCTTACAGAAAATTTGAATCAGATGAACAACCCTAAGTATAAATGAAAAGATTCATGCAAAGCAAAGGAATAGTTAAAGCAAACAGGGAAATAAAGGTAAATGTTTAAGGCCAATTTTAAAAATAATAATAACTTTAACTTACTCAGGGCTTGTATTTAACTTCATACTGGAATTTTGTGTTAAAAAGCAGTGACATTACTTTGCCAACAAAGATCCTTATAGTCAAAGCTATAATTTTTTCAGTAGTCATGTACAGATATGAGAGTTGGAACATAAAGAAGGCTGAGTGCCAAAGAATTAATGCTTTTGAATTGTGGTGTTGGAGAAGACTCTTGAGAGTCCCTTGGTCAACAAGGAGATCAAACCAATCAATCCTAAAGGAAATCAATCCTGAATAGTCATTGGAAGGACTGATGTTGAAGCTGAAGCTCCAATATTTGGCCACCTGATGCAAAGAGCCAACTCATTAGAAAAGACCCTGATGCTGGGAAAGATTGAAAGCAGGAGAAGAAGGGGATGACAGGATGAGATGGTTGGATGGCATCATCAACTCAATGGACATGAGTTTGAGCAAGCTCCGGGAGATGGTGATGGACAGGGAAGGTTGGCATGCTACAGTCCATGAGGTTGCAAAGAGTCAGACACGACTGAGTGACTGAACAACAACATCAACATTGGAATTTCTGTTTTACATATGTTATCCCATTCAATTCTTCCAATATTTCCACTTTGCAGATTAATAAAGCTTATTATATTTGAGTGAGGTTGAGTCATTTGCCCCAAATCTCATGATTTATTAATAGCAGAATTGAGATTAAAGTAAGGCCAGTTTGAAATTTGAACTCAGAGCTCTTCTGGTGTTAATGAGTCCTAATGGCTGTTCCCCCAAATTATACTGCTTTTAATAATCACTTCAAAACCTCTCTAATAAAAAGATATCAGTATTCTGGGACCTTATGTGAACTTTTAGTCAGTCCTATGTAACTGGCCTGGGACAAAAGAAAATTCTTGACTGAAGCAGAAATTGGGGAAGCTTTACATAAATGACAGATTCCCAGGCTCCAACTCCAAAGATTTGATAGTCTAAGGATGGATACTATGAAAAATCTATATTTAAAAATCTCTCTAAATAGTCAGTTTGGAAACCACTGATGCAGGGTAATTAGCTTAGAATCAGGAAACTAAAATTAAACAATCCAATCAAATAAATAAGTTCCTACCACTCTCTATATCTTAGTTTCCCCATTGGTAAAATGAACTTAATAATTTATTATGGAGAACAGTATGGAGGTCCCTTAAAAAGCTAAAAATAGAGTTACCATATGATCCTGCAACCCCACTCCTGGGCACATACTCAGCCAAAGCTGTAATTTGTAAAGATACATGCAGGGATTCCTTGGCTGTCCAGTGTTTAGGGCTCTGTGTTTCCACTGCAGGGAGTACAAGTTTGATTCCTGGTTGGGGAATTAAGATCCCAAATGCCACACAGCACAACCAAAAAATAAAAATAAAAAAGATATACGCACCTAAATGTTCACAGCAGCACTATTTATAGCCGCTAGGACACAGAAGCAACCCAAATGTCTATCAACAGAGAAATGGATAAAGTAGATGTGGTATATACATACAATAGAATATTACTCAGTCACAAAAAAAAAAAGAATGAAACAATGCCATTTGCAGCAACCTGGATCGATCTAAAGATTATCATATAAAGTGAAGTCAGGCAAATATCATATAATATCTCTTGTGTGTGGAATCTTAAAAACTGATATGAATGAACTTATTTACAAAATAGACTCAGGCATAGAAAATAAATTTGTGGTTTCAAAAGGTGAGAGTGGGGGAGTGGGTGAGAAAGAAATTCAGAGTTTGAGGTTAATATATATACAGTACTGTATATAAAATAGATGAACAACAAGGATCAACTGGTAGCACAGTAAAATATACTCAGTGCCTTGTAATAACCTATAATGGAAAAGAATCTGAAAAAATGTATGTATGATTGAATATCCATCTATCTATATACATATATATATATCTGAGTCACTTTGCAGTATACCTGAAAGTAATACAACATGGTAAACCAATTATATTTCAATTTTAAAAAAATGATTTAAAAAGATCAAAAGAACATAAAACAAAATATTGAATTAAACTATAATAAACTGTTTATTTATATGCAAATATTTATAGCACTTTTATTTTAATAGGAAAAGAATATTTTTTTTAAAAAGTGGTGGTGTTACACCTGGCTGCTTATTCTTTTATTTATATTACAATCAAAATGAAAACACTGATTCTTAAGAATTTTCTCAAAAATAAGTGAGTTGAAATTCAATACCTGGTGATATTTCTCTAAATTCACACTTTCACTTTATTGGCTTTTAAGAATTTATTTTTCTTTTTAATGCCAACTTTCTGATGCATTTTGTAAGATTTATATATTATTCAGCACTTGTTCCTTTGGAGTTTGTTTAGTATATCTGGTACACCATAGGAGAATACAGGACTTTCCTTGTAGCTCAGCTGGTGAAGAATCTGCCTGCAATGCAGGAGACCCTGGGTTGGGAAGATCCCCTGAAGAAGAGATAGGCTACACACTCCAGTATTCTTGTGCTTCCCTGGTGGCTCAGATGGCAAATAATTCACTTGCAATTTGGGGGACCTGGGTTTGATCCCTGGGTTGGGAAGATTCCTTGGAGAAAGGAACAGCTAGCCACTCCAGTGTTCTTGTCTAGAGAATTCCATGGACAGAGAAGCCTGACAGGTTATAATCCATGAGGTCACAAAGAATCGGACATAACTGAGTGACTTTCACTTTATAGCAACTTTTCACTATTTCCTTCCAAGAAGCAAGCGTCTTTTAATTTCATGGCTGCAGTCACCATCAGCAGTGATTTTGGAACCCAAGAAAAGAAAATATTTCACTGTTCTCATTTCTTCCTTTTCTATTTGCTATGATGTGATGGGAGCAGATGGCATGGTCTTAGTTTTTTGAATGTTGAGTTTTAAACCAGCCTTTTTACTCTCTTCTTTCATCCTCATCAAGAGGTTCTTTAGTTCCTCTTCTCTTTCTGTCATTAGAGTGGTGTCATCTGCCTATCTGACGTTGTTGTTATTCCTCTCAGCAATCTTGATTTCAGCTTGCAATTCATCTAGCCCAGCATTTCCTGTGATGTACTCTGCATAGAAGTTAAATAAACACAATGATAATATACAGCCTTTTCATACTCCTTGCCCAACTTTGAACCAGTCTGTTGTTCCATATAGGTTCTAACTGTTGCTTCTTGACCTGCATACAGATTTCTCAGGAGACAGGTAAGATGATCTGGTATTCTCATCTCTTTAAGAATTTTCAACAATTTTGTTGTGATCCACACAGTAAAAGGCTTTAGTGTAGTCAATGAAGTAGAAGTAGATATTTTTCTGGAATTCTCTTGCTTTTTCCATGATCCAAAGAATGTTGGCAATTTTATTTCTGGTTCTTCTGCCTTTTCTAAACCCAGCTGTATGTCTTGAAGTTCTAAGGTTCAAGTACTGTTGAAGCTTAGCTTGAAGGATTTTGAGCATAACCTTACTAGCATGTGAAATGAGCACAAATGTATGGTAATTTGAGTGTTTTTGGCATTGACCTTCTTTGGGATTGGAATGAAAACTGAGCTTTTCCAGTCCTGTGGCCACTACTGAGTTTTCCAAATTTGCTGTCATACTAAGTGCAGCACTTTCATAGCACCATCTTTTAGGATTTTAAATTGCTCAGCTGGAATACCATAACCTCCACTAGCTTTGTTTATAGTAATGGTTCCTAAGGTCTGCTTGACTTCACACTCCAGGATGTTTGGGTCTGGGACAGTGACCATACCCTTGTGGTTATCTGGGTCATGAAGATCTTTTTTTTGGATAGTTCTTCTGTGTATTCTTGCCACCTCTTCTTATTCTCTTCTGCTTCTGTTCTACGCTGCCTGTGTCATTCTTTGATGTTTTCCTAAATTCTTGTTCATATTCTCTTTAAAAAAAGAGTAAAGCTTTTGAAAGCAGATCACCCATGAAAGTTTCTTCTGTATGCTCCTTAGCTCTAAAACAGTGGTACGTATATAGAGTAGTGCTCAGCAAATGCTTTAGTGTCATTTATTCACAAATAGAATACTTTAAAATATGATGCTAATTAAGGTGTGTCTCATGCAAGCAGCAGAACTCATCTGAGGTGTATTCCCTTCACTGCAGAACTCTAATGTCTTGGAGCTCAGTTATATTATTCTCTTGGAAATATAACACAAGAGCCGTGCAAATGTTCAATAAATGTTTGCTTGTCAAACAAAGGGAAATTGAATGCAAAGATAAGAGAGAGAAATATGAAAAGAGAGAGAGAAAGAAAAGATATATAAAGAAGAAAAGAAAGGAAGAAAGAAGGAAGGAAAGTCAGTTGATTTAATCCCTTATTGACTTGTGAAAATAGAATTTCAGAGAGAAAGTGTGTTCTTGGTTTCCAAGGAGGAGGGAAGGGATGGAGCTGGCATTTGGGATTAGCAGATGCAAACTAGTATACATAGGATGGGTAAGCAAAAAGATTCTACTGTATAGCAGAGGGAACTATATTCACTACCTTGTGATAAACCAAATGGAAAAGACTATGACAAAGAATGTATATATATATATATATAACTGAATCAGTTTGTTGTATAGTGGAAGTTAAAATCAGTTCAGTTCAGTTCAGTCTCTCAGTCATGTCCGACTGTGATTCCATGGACTGAAGCATGCCAGGCCTCCCTGTCCATCACCAACTCCTGGAGTTCACTCAAACTCATGTCCATTGAATCAGTGATGCCATTCAACCATCTCATCTTCTGCCGTCCCCTTCTCCTGCTGCCTTCAATCTTTCCCAATGTCAGGGTCTTTTCAAATGAGACAGCTCTTAGCATCAGGTGGCCAAAGTATTGGAGTTTCAGCTTCAACATCATTCCTTCCAATGAACAGTCAGGACTGATCTTCTTCAGAATGGATTGGTTGGATTTCCTTGCAGTCCAAGGGACTCTCAAGAGTCTTCTCCAACACCACAGTTCAAAACCACCAATTCTTCAGCACTTAGCTATTTTTATGACCCAACTCTCACATCCACACATGACTACTGGAAAAACCATAGCCTTGACTAGATGGACCTTTGTTGGCAATGTCTCTGCTTTTTAATATGGAAGTTAACATACAACATTGTAAATCAAATCTACTTCAATAGGGACACGTATGCTGCTACTGCTAAGTCACTTCGGTAGTGGCCGACTCTGTGCGACCCCATAGATGGCAGCCCACAAGGCTCCCCCATCCCTGGGATTCTCCAGGCAACAACACTGCAGTGGGTTGCTATTTCCTTCTCCAATGCATGAAAGTGAAAAGTGAAAGTCAAGTTGCTCAGTCATATCCGACTCTTAGCGACCCCATGGACTGCAGCCCACCAGGCTTCTCCGTCCATAGGATTTTCCAGGCAAAAGTACTGGAGTGGGGTGCCATTGCCTTCTCCAAGGGACACATATACATGTTGCCAATTCATGTTGATGTATGGCAAAACCATCACAATGTTATAAAGTAATTATCTTCTAATTAAAATACATAAATTTATTTTATTTTATTTATTTATTTTTTTACTTTACAATATTGTATTGGAGCGGGGTTCAGGATGGGGAACACATGTACATCCGTGGTGGATGCATGTTGATGTATGGCAAAACCAATAAATTAATTTTTAAAAACCCAAAGAGAAGAAGCAGGATATAAAAGAATTTCAGAGGGGAAAAAAAGGCAAATTAAGGAAATGTAAGGAGGGTACATCTAAGTCAGAAATGTTGATATAATGTGCTTGTCAATCATTTGGTATTCAAATGAAACACACTGCTTAAATATACATTAGAGAGGTTCGTAAAGAAGTGTTGTCAGATAGCCTGCTTTACTGAAAAAGGTGAATTGGTCTTCTGAATTTTGCTTTCTCAGATCACTGGGAAAAAAAGTTTTTCCAAAGATTCCAATCAAGCAGATGTACTTTGGTATACAAGATTCTCTCTTGTATTTAGTTATTCTTTGCCTGAATTAACTTATTCCAGGAACTGGACTATTCTTTTAGGCACATTGTGCGGTTACATGGATTCTTTTAGGTGATAGATTGCCCTTTAATCAGTTATTTTTCTCACTGAGGTCTGCTGACTGCAAAGTAGGGAGAAACCCACTCAGGAGAATTGTCTTTATCAGCAAAACACACAAGCAAACTAACAAACAAAATCAACCAAACAAAAAAGGGCAAAAACTCTTGAATTCATTCTGATGGTTTTTCACTATCAGCGAGGGACAATGATGAAGACAGCATTGCTACCATAAAGATGTAGGTATGTTTATTACACAAGATGTCTCTTGTGTCTCTTGAGACATTAGAATGATGTTTTCCTCCCCAAACATCAATGTTCAAAACGAAATAAGAACCAAAAAAATAAAAAAAAGAAAGGAGAGAAAGAGAGCTTGGAGCTTGTTGTCTTTATAAGCAGAAACAGGAAGTATCATGAATCCTTTTTATTGCTTATAATTCATCAGTTTTAGTTTGGAATGGAATGGTGCAAGTAATGGAATAAAGATAGGCAGAACTTTAATCTACAATGAGTCATGAAGATGAAAAATGCTTGCTACCTAGGTCATTTAGTCATGGCCAAATTATAATCCTTATTTGTTAGAAACATTTCTCAATTTCACTTCTTTAAATAGGCCCAGAACGTTCTTGATATTCATATCCACAAATTAATCATTGAAGTGAAGGTAACGTTATAGAGGCGCGAGGTGGAGATTTAGATTCTTGTCCCCACAATACAAAGAACGCCTTACCTGCAGCCCAAGAGAACAGGCAGAAAAAGATAATAGATAACACAATCCATACTTTGCAGAGACTAGTCACAATTTATTAAGAAAAAGATCAGAGATGGGCAGAGAAAATTGTTTTAAGAAATCTTTCAAAAATATCCATGTATACTGGAATCAAAGAAGGTAACTGAAACTTTCTAGAGTTCCCTGAGAATGAAAATATTTAATTCTTTGAAAGGTATAGGGTGATATACTTACATAAGGTGCTATTGATAAGGTTATAAAGAATGGCTAAGTACTGGATGACCTTAAGTGGAGACATCCTGAAGTTGAAGTATAAAATCTAGTGCTATTTCTAGATTAGACACTAAGAAACTCAACTCGAAGTGCACTAATGGGACTATCAGTCATAACAGCATGGCCCCTCCTCCCCTCCATGCAACTGGACACATCAAATAAACAAAGCCAATCAGACTCCGTCACTTGAGTTTTGAGCATGAAAATGTCCATGAGTTCTGCTGCTAGGATCTGTGAATTTTCTCTGGTCCTGAACTTTTTTTAAAATTAATTTTTATTGAAGTATACTTGCTTTACAATGTCATGTTAGTTTCTACTGTACAGCAAAATGAATCCATCATATATATCCATATATTTCCTCCCACTTGGACTTCCTTCCCAATCAGGTCATCAGAGTGCGTTTAGTAGAGTTCCTTGTGTTATACAGTATGTTCTCATGAGTTATCTATTTTAAACACAGTATCAATAGTATACATGCGTCAATCCCAATCTTCCATTCCCTCCCACCCCCACATTCTCCTTGGTATCCAAATATTTGGTCTCTATGTCTGTGTTTGTATTTCTGTTTTGCAAATAAGATCATTTATACCATTTTTCCATATTCCATATATATATACATATATATATGCACATATAAATATACATACATATATATATACATTAACATACTATATTTTTCTCTTTCTGACTTCACTCTGTATGTCACTGTTAGGTCCTTCCACATCTCTATATATAACCCAATTTTGTTCCTTCTTATGGCTGCATAATCAAAGCTTAGTTATTCAGAGTACTCAAAGCTCTTCGATTCTATAAACAGTATAGTATTTCTGATACATTCTCTCTGAATCTCAAGTTTGCCGAAGTCGATTTCTAATCTTTAAAGCCAAAGGCCACCACTGGTGATGATACTGTCACTGGCAGAAATGTGTTCTGGCAGTGGAAATGCATAAAAAGTTTGCAAACTCTTTACTTAGATTTCGTATGTGTACTTCAAGTAAACTCTGGCAATGTAGTTTCCTTGTTTCTTGCACCAGGGAGGCAGTTCTTGGAACATTTAAATTGCTCATTTTTTTCTAGATCAGTTAATTTTTCTGTGTGACAGCCCACTTCAATATTTGAGAATCAGTGATTTAAAACAACAATTATAGGCATATCTTGTTCAATTGTTCTTTATTGCACTTCACCAGAGAAGGCAATGGCACCCCACTCCAGTGCTCTTGCCTGGAAAATCACATGGATGGAGAAGCCTGGTAGGCTGCAGTCCATGGGGTCGCTAAGAGTTGGACACGACTGAATGACTTCATTTTTACTTTTCACTTTCATGCACTGGAGAAGGAAATGGCAACCCACTCCCGTGTTCTTGCCTGGAGAATTCCAGGGACGGGGGAGCCTGGTGGGCTGCCATCTATGGGGTCGCACAGAGTCGGACACGACTGAAGCGACTTAGCAGCAGCAGCAGCACTTCACAGATACTGTTTTTTCTTTCTTTCTTTTTTAACAAATTGGAGGTTTGTAGCAACCCTATGCCAAACGAGTCTATCAGAGTCATTTTTCCAACAATGTCTTTTCACTACTTTTGTGTTTCTGCTTTGCAAATAAGATCCTTTATACCATTTTTCCAGATTCCACATATATACATTAATATATGATATTTGTTTTTCTCTTTGTCACATTTCAGTAATTCTCACATTTCAAACTTTTTCAATATTGCTTTATTTGTTACAGTGATTTGTGATCAGTGATCTTTGATATTACTACTACAGCTTGCTAAAGGTTCAGATGATGGTTAACATTTTTAGTAATAAAATATTTTAGGCATACACATTTTTAGACATAAGCTATTGCCTACTCAGTAGACTACAGAGTAGTGTAAACATAACTTTTATATGCACTTAAGGTGAAGCAGATCTTAAGGTGAAAGTGAAAGTTGCTCACTCGTGTCTGACTCTTTGTGACCCTATGGCCTATACAGTCTGTGGAATTCTCTAGGCCAGAATACTAGAGTGGGTAGCCCTTCCCTTCTCCAGGAGATCTTCCTATCCCAGGAATTGAACCCAGGTCTCCTGCCTTGCAGGTGGATTCTTTACCAGTTGAGCCACAAGTGAAGCCCAATAATACTGGAGTGGGTAGCCTATCCCTTCTCCAGCGCTGGGAAACCAAAAAACCGTGTGACTCCCTTTGTCAAATATTTTCTTTATTGCAGTAGTCTGGACCCAAATCCACACTGTCTCTGTGGCCGGCCTGTATTCTTTCTCACCTGATGCTGGTGGAATTGCTGAGGGTCCTCTGGTCTAAACCAGGCAGTTTTACTTGTCCTCAGGTTGCATATTATGTCTAGCTCTTCTCTGCATACCTTCCTCCTTCTTGAGAAGTAGGCACTCCACCTGATGTTCTTCTCATGGAGATGGCAGAAATGTAAAGTGACAAGATCCACTTTACAAATACATTTCAAGCCTTTTCCAACATCTTATACACTAACATCACATTGGTCAAAAAGTCACATGACCAAAGCCATGTCAGGAAGCCAGGCAGGGAAGTATACTTGGCCTATAGTGGAAGGAAGAAGGGAACAAATATTTGCTGTAGAGCAATCCAAATCATCACATTACACCTTTCGCTCATATTTATCTTCCACACATAAAATATGCTCACTCCATCCTAAAATCTTAAAAGTCTTGTGTAATTCTAGCCCCAAGCTTGAAGGTCAGAATCTCTTGATCTACTTCATGTTAAGATAAGGTTCATCTGATTCCATAGGTCTATAAATTCTTGGACAACCTGCTCTCCATACATATCAGTATACAATGAGATATGGATATAATAACTGTAATAAATAATCCGATTTGGAAAGAGAGAGAATAAAAGGTCTACAGTAGTGGCTGGCCAGAGGAAATTCTGAGATTATACTAAGCAAACAGCCCATGTCCCTCTCCACTGAGGGTAGGCAAGTTCCTTTATTAGATACTAGGTCACTGTTTTCCACAGCTCTTGGGTACAGCCTCTGAGGCTTTTTTTTTTTTTCTTTTCCAACAGCTCTTTGGTTATTTCTAAAAGAAGGTATAAGCTAATCTGCCCTGCCACTGAGTAACTTTCTCTGCCTGTTTTCCATCTGTAGAAAATTCGGAACATGGAGATCTGTTTACTTATTAAACAGCATCAACCTGTTTTCATTCTAGGTCAGCAGCACTTTTAGCAATACCACTGTATTAAAATTATATGGGTTTTCTAAGTTGGAGTTGGGCACCAACTCCATGATGCCCAAAGCACACCTACAGCTACTTTTAGATATGGCCCATTACTAGGAAGAATTACTGCCACTTCAGGTGTGTTAAACTGGTGTGGCAGCATGTCGTTAAGCCTTGTATCACCTACTTGTTTCAATGATGGAAACCTAATTTCCAGAGTTTTAGGGGGAATAATAAAAATCCACAAGTAAATACCTTCTACAGTGCCTGCCACACAGTAAATGTTCCGTAAATGTTACTTAGCAGTCCATTCTTATTTAATTTGATTTTTAAGTCCATCTCTTATGAATTTGGTATAATATTAGCAGACATGCCCTTAGTAAAATATTGCCTATTAGTCTATCATCCAAATAGAATTGATAAAAATGAAAAATTTGTATCTGCAGAACTGAGAACTAGACCACTATTATGGAAGTACACCAAGATGCCACCTTTACAGGAGGAAAGTCCCAAACTACCTCACTCATACTTTGCAACACTGCTGAAAGTCAGCAAGACACTTCTGAAGGAAGTTCATAAATTTGCATTTTTGTACCCTCTTGGGCTTTACATTTTTAAAACAGTGTCATAGTCTGATTTTTAACTCTAAAGGATTAAATCATAAACAAAACAAAAATTGCCAATTTGTGCAACTGAAAAAAGGATGTTGATAAACTCCAGAAGGAAGACACAAGAGTCTTTCATCAGATGACTTCATTAATGTGGGCATAAATGTTGGTCACTTTCAGTGTGCATGATGGTACTTGCCTTACAGTGTTTTTGCAGAGATTGAATAAGTTATAAACTAACACGTGCCTAACATAGGACACCTGGGAACACCTTACAACTTACCTTCTAGTCATGATACCTTGAAAAGTGAAAGAACTAACTATGTTTCTCAGTTCCCTTTGCAGTAAGTCTAAATGTGATTTGAGCTCCACCAGTGAGATGTATTTGTATAAGTCTTTGATACAGAACGGAGTTACAAAGAGAAAAAGGATACAGGGCAGTCATGTTGCTGGCAAGGATCATGGTAACAGTGGTATAATTATGCATCTAGGACCGCTGGTGTGACTTTCCTGATTCGGCAGTTTTCTGTTCATGGCAGAGATAGGCCGTGAATCTAGAGGCCATGTCAACCAATGTCATGCTTCTCTAATTCCCTAAAAGTGGGAGACGTAGCAACTGTTCCTTGGCAGGCCAGTTCTCTGGTGTGGGATTCATAGCTGTTTTTGGAAGCTCAGCTCGAGTTTGTGTCTTCAGCTCTGCCAATGTTTCTGTGAAATATTTGTGACCATTTGCAAGTCCAGTTTTGCTTAAACCAGTCATCAGTTCAGTTCAGTTTAGTTGCTCAGATGTATCCGACTCTTTGTAACCCCATGGACTGCAGCACGACAGGCCTCCCTGTCCATCACCAATTCCTGGAGTTTACCCAAACTAATGTCCATTGAGTCAGTGATGCCATCCAACCATCTCATCCTCTGTCATCCTCTTCTCCTCCTGCCCTCAATCTTTCCCAGCATCAGGGTCTTTTCCAATGAATCAGCTCTTCACATCAAGTGGCCAAAGTATTGGAGTTTCAGCTTCAGCATCAGTCCTTCCAATGAACACCCAGGACTGATCTCCTTTAGGATGGATCGGTTTGATCTCCTTGCAGTCCAAGGGACTCTCAAGAGTCTTCTCCAACAGCACAGTTCAAAAGCATCAATTCTTTGGCACTCATCATTCTTTATAATCCAACTCTCACATCCATACATGACTACTGGAAAAACCATAGCTTTGACTAGATGGACCTTTGCTGGCAAAGTAATGTCTCTACTTTTGAATATGCTGTCTAGGTTGGTCATAACTTTCCTTCCAAGGAGCAAGCATCTTTTAATTTCATGGCTGCAGTCACCATCTGCAATGATCTTGGAGCCCCCCAAAATAAGGTCTGTCACTGTTTCCACTGTTTCCCCATCTATTTGCCATGAAGTGATGGGACCGGATGCCATGATCTTAGTTTTCTGAATGTTGAGTTTGAAGCCAACTTTTTCACTCTCCTGTTTTACTTTCTTCAAGAGGCTCTTTAGTTCCTGTTTGATTTCTGCCATAAAGGTGGTGTCATCTGCATATCTGCAGTTATTGACATTTCTCCCAGAAATCCTGATTCCAGCTTGTGCTTCATCCAGCCCAGTGTTTCTCTTGATGTACTCTGCATATAAGTTAAATAAGCAGGGTAACAATAAACAGCCTTGACATGCTCCTTTTCCTATTTGGAACCAGTCTGTGGTCCCATGTCCAGTTCTAACTGTTGCTTCTTGACCTGTATACAGATTTCTCAAGAGGCAGGTCAGGTGGTCTGGTATTCCCATCTCTTTCATAATTTTCCACAGTTTATTGTGATCCACACAGTCAAAGGCTTTGGCATAGTCAATAAAGCAGAAATAGATGTTTTTTTCTGGAACTTTCATGCTTTTGTGATGATCCAGTGGATGTTGGCAATTTGATCTCTGGTTCCTCTGCCTTTTCTAAATCCAGCTTAAACATCTGTAAGTTCATTGTTCATGTATTGCTGAAGCCTGGCTTGGAGAATTTTGAGCATTACTTTGTTAGCGTGTGAGATGAGTGAAGAAGAACTAAAGAGACTTTTGATGAAAGTGAAAGAGGAGAGTGAAAAAATTGGCTTAAAGCTCAACATTCAGAAAACTAAGATCATGGCATCTGGTCTCATCACGTCATGGCAAATAGATGGGGAAACAGTGGAAACAGTGGCTGACTTTATTTTTCTGGGTTCCAAGATCACTGCAGATGATGATTGCAGCCATGTAACTAAAAGATGCTTACTCCTTGGAAGGAAAGTTATGACCAATCTAGACAGCATATTAAAAAGCAGAGACATTACTTTGCCAACAAAGGTCCATCTAGTCAAGGCTATGGTTTTTCCAGTAGTCATGTATGGATGTGAGAGTTGGACTATAAAGAAAGCTGAGCACAGAAGAATTATGCTTTTGAACTGTGGTGTTGGAGAAGGCTCTTGAGAGTCCCTTGAACTGCAAGGAGATCCAACCAGTCTATCCTAAAGGAGATCAGTCCTGGGTGTTCATTAGAAGGACTGATGTTGAAGCTGAAACTCCAATACTTTGGCCACCTGAAGAGCTGATTCATTGGAAAAGACCCTTATGCTGGGAAAGGTTGAAGGCAGGAGGAGAAGGGGATGACAGAGGATGAGATTGGATGGCATCACCGACTCAGTGGACATGGGTTTGGGTGTACTCTGGGAGTTGGTGGTGGACAGGGAGGCCTGGCGTGCTGCGGTTCGTGGGGTCGCAAAGAGTTGGACACAACTGAGCGACTGAATTGAACAGAACTGAACTGACTGAGATGAGTGCAACTGTGTGGTAGTATGAGCATTCTTTGCCATTGCCTTTCTTTTTTTTCTTTTAACCATTTATCATTTATTTATTATTATTTTTTACTTTACAATATTGTATTGGTTTTGTCATTGCCTTTCTTTGTGATTGGAATGAAAACTGACCTTTTCCAGCCCTGTGGCCACTGCTGAGTTTTCCAAATTTGCTGGCATATTGAGTGCAGCACTATCACAGCATTATATCTTAGGATTTAGTGGTTTTGAAAACCCTGATAAATATACTGCACATTATAATGCTAGTTATATCTGAAGATATGTTTCTTGGAAAGCATCTTTTTAGGGAAAAAAAATCCATGATTTTCCATTATACCAAACACCTCAAATCATGAGATATTGAATACTCAAATCCAGATGACCTATAAATCATGGAATATCTGACAAATGATTTCATTTTTCTGAAATTTAAGCTATTTATCTATGGAATGTTGCTAATAATGTCAATATAAAGTGTTTTCCATTATTCAAAGTCTATAATTAACTATTTACTAACTGTCAAGTGTTTTAGACACTTCATTTGAACAAGATAGGCCAATACCTTTTCTTATAGTTGCTTAAGCTCTAATGTTAAAAAGGATACAGTTAAAAAAATAGCAATTAAAATGAAAATAAGTGTTTAGAGAATAAAAATAAGTCAGAGAAGTAGTTACCGTATGACAGGGAAGGGGCATGCGGATCTTGTTTTATAGACTGTGATCAAGGAAGGCTTCTTTGAGCTAAGACCTGAAGGATGCGAGGAAGGAAGAATGAAGCTTTCTGAGAGTGCTTTGGCAGAAAGAAAGCAAGCTTTGCCCATTTAAGGATCAGCTAGAGGGCCAGTCTGACAGGAATATGATGAGTGATGGGAAGAATGATTAGCAATGAGACTAGATTGATTGGTAACTCTAGGCCAGATCACAGTTCCCAGGCCATTGAAAGGTTTAAATTTTACTGGGATGGAAAATCAGATATAATATGTACATCCCCTTGCCTGGCACATTGGAATTCCTTGTTTGTTTTCCCTCCACAAAATATCTTAGTTAAATCTCTATGGTGTAAGGATACATCATAGAGAGTAGGCTTCCAGGTTTGAAGACAGGACTTTTTGTCTTTCTTTGTATTCTTCTCCTTGCTCTCAGAAACTATAAAAAAGTTGCTCATTTTCATTGACTACCAAATCTTTTTTCTTAAAATAGACCATTCTTTAATAACTGAATGAATATGAGAAAGAAAAGTAGATGAAATCAACTTACATGAAATTAAAAGAAGTTGATGTCATGCTCTAGGCTTGCAATAAGCGACACTTCACAAAAGAACAACCTTGATAAATGTTTGTAGCATGAGAGAAAAGTGATTTTTCAGCCTTCTGGCTAAGTAAACAGACTTCTGGAACTGCATCTCGGACATAGAGCAGACCCAGCTGTCTCCTTGCCTACCCTCCCTCGTGGACCTCTCCATGAAGCCATTCTTTACCTCTCGCTGCTCCTTCTTTCTGGATTGAATGTCCCCCATTTTATCTGGCAAAGCCTTTACATTTTGTTTTTTAAATAATTATGATCTACCTTCAGTGCCTCCTTCTCTGTGAAGCCTCTTCTGATTCCCAGGGAAGAGTTCATTAGTCCCTCTATCTGTTCTCATAACATTTCCTACATATCTTTCTTTAAACACTTAATTGCCTTTCCTGTCTCTCATGAGCCTATGTGCTCCTCATGACAAATTTATGTCTCATTCTTATGTATTTCCCAATCATTAGTCCAGTGTTTGACAAATATATATGGAAGGAAGGAAAGGACAGAAAGTTATATTTTTGTTGCATGATTTTCCAATGTTTTTGAAAGAGTTATAATATATAAAACTTTTAATAAAAGATAAAATGTAAAGAAAGCCATAAACATAAGTGGATATTTTGATGATAATGAAATATTGGAGATAGAACATTCTTAGTAAGAATCACATTTTTATAAGAAGTAATATTTATTTTAGAAAATCTTATTCTTAGCTCACTCTGCTTAACCTTATGCTAAATTCCCTAGGATGGAAGTGGATAGCATATCTGTATGTTTTTTTAATGATAAACAGGAATATTTTACTTATCTTTATTCAAATAAAACATTGACTTGAAGAATCTGATTTGCCTATTGAGAAACTGAGTCCTGGTTATCTAATCAACTGATATACTGGCAAAGGTAATAGAAACAATATCCACTGAAGTACAGCTTTCTTTTCTCAAGTTGTTTTGTCTGTTCTAAGCTTTATCTCAACTAAACAGAACCAAAGATCTGAAGAGAGCCAGAACAGTGCTAATAATAGCACAAGTCACATTTATATTGACTTCTTTCTGGAATATTAGTAGATCAGATATACTAACCTAACATTTTTTGAAAAGAGGAAGCAGATTCATAAAGATTACTCTGTCTAAATTATATAGAATAATTCTGTTCTAGAATAGTACAGATAGGCATTTGTAGAGCATTACTATGTGCCTAAATTTTTCATTAACTTTTCATTGTTAGTTTTATAGTAAATACATTCCTCATTTTAAACATACTGCTTTTAGCAACACATTTTCTCCATTTCTAGCTATTAGGCAGGGTTTAAATTGGCTCTGGTGATAGTCTTAAAGAAAAAAGACTGCATAAGATTGAAAGAAAAAGTAGGTGTGGTAAGATAAATGGAAATGACTCAAAAAAGATGGGAAGTTCTAAAAATGAGTACTAATAACGTGGTCATTTAGTAATATCAGACACATGGCAGAGTTTTCTGGGAAAGAATGACTAAATCCTAAGAAGTTTCATACAACTAAATTTCAAAAGGTTCCTTATAGTGGCATTTGTCATGGCAAATTCAACATAATTTAAGTAAGTTAAATCCTGTGTAATATCTAGAAATCAGTAAGGTGTCATTACCAAGCTGATAGTTCTATTTTATCCAGCCCCTTCTGGCTTGCTGACACACATAGCCCAGTGTGAATGTCGGTCAACCATTTTCTACAGCCTCATCCTTTACAAACTGTAAAATGGAAGAATGCAATTTTTCCCTTCTGGATACTTATGATTCCTACTTACTGTAATTAATGGGCTATGAGAATTTCGTAAAGAACTAACTTGTTATTTGAACCAGGAATCATAAAAGTAGAAATTGGCAGAGAGTTGTCATTCAGTGAGCAGCAGGGAGTGTAATGTCTCATTTTGGCTTGGTAGCAATCCCACTGCAGAGAAAAATGTTATCCTGAAGCTAAGAAAGAGCTCACTGATGATAAATCCTTAAGTGGTAAAATGATCTGGAATGACTAAGCAGTTCCCATGTAATTACAAAAGTGCTAAGCACTTTGGCAAGTATGATATTTTATGATTCCTGTGTTAATGAGGTTAATATTATTTTCTCCAAATTATAGAAATTCAAACTGAGGTTCAGAAAGACTAAATAACTTGATGGAGGTCACAGGCAAGAGGGTAACCCTGGGTATAGTCAGATGTGTGGTGTACACTTGAGGAGAGATGATTTTATATGCACCAAAGGAAAAGTTGCTATGGTCTGATAATCCAAAAATTTTCCATGAAAAATGACTCAGGAGAGAAAGGAAGCAAATGAAAGGTAGCAGTGTAGAAGTTTATATAAGGCATATGAGAGGATTCTCTGGAGAAGCTGCTAAGTCGCTTCAGTGGAGTTCGACTCTGTGCCACCCCATAGACGGCAGCCCACCAGGCTCCCCTGTCCCTGGAATTCTCCAGGCAAGAACACTGGAGTGTGTTGCCATTTCCTTCTCCAATGCATGAAAGTGAAAAAATAAAGTTAAGTCACTCAGTTGTGTCCGACTCCTAGCAACCCCATGTACTGCAGCCTACCAGGCTCCTCCATCCATGGGATTTTCCAGGCAACAGTACTGGAGTGGGGTGCCATCATCTTCTCCATCTCTGGAGAAGAATGACTGAAAACTATGAAGTTCCATGGTGAGCTCAACATGATTCTGGAGATGAACCTTAGTTATATAGATTCTGAATAGACTGGTCAATGACCTGAGTGAGTTCAAGTCAAAAAAGGGCTAACTTGCATTAACAGAATTAACATAAGACCTGGAGAATTCCATTGACTGCATAGTCCATGGGATGCAAAGAATGAGACATGACTGAGCGACTTTCACTTATCCTTACTTATCCTTATCACTTATGTTTATAAATCGAATGCCTACCAACTTATTGCAAGGTTTATTAGAATAAGGCTTTCATTCTTGCCTGATTGGAACATTTCCTCTCAAAGACAAGGAAAAATAAAAATGCCAGAAAACTCAAAGAGCAGCTAAAATTTTCTGTTGCTCTCACCTCCACTTTTCTGTATGTTCTATTAGGCTTACGTTTTATAGTCAGTTCTGTCTCACAGTTTATTCTTTCAACAGTTAATTACATAAAATATTATTAATGCTATTGTTGTATTCTCCTGTACACACCAGCCAGAAGGGAACACAATCACTTGTTATTGAATTCTACAAAATCAAAGTGAAACAAAAAGATAAACAAGCCTAAAGGACAAAAATGTGTACTTGAGAACTTACTGAAGGAAAAAGCAGAGACATTACCTTGCCAACAAAAGCCCGTTTAGTGAAAGCTATGGTTTTTCCAGTAGTCACGTATGGATGTGAGAGTTGGACTATAATGAATGCTGAGCACTGAAGAATTGATACTATCGAGCTGTGATGTTGGAGAAGACTCTTGAAAGTCCCTTGGACTACAAGGAGATAAAACCAGTCAATCTTAAAGGAAATCAGTCCTGAATATTCATCAGAAGGATTGATGCTGAAGCTGAAACTCCAATACTTTGGCCAACTGATGTGAAGAACTGACTCATTGGAAAAGACCCTGATGCTGGGAAAGATTGAAAGCAGGAGAAAGGGATGACAGAGGATGAGATGGTTAGATGGCATCACTGACTTCATGGACATGAGTTTGAGCAAGCTCTGGGAGTTGGTGATGGATGGGGAATCCTGGCCTGCTGCAGTCCATGGGGTCACAAAGAGTTGGGCATGACTGAGTGACTGAACTGAAATGAGGAGGCAGATGGGGTTTTCAATTCAAGATTATATAAAATTGAAAGTCTATATATCACTATACTTAAAACACTTTGGCCACTCCACTAAACATCCCAATAGTCTCCTTTCTTCTCTACTCTCTTTTCTTCTGATTACCCTAGTAATCAAACTTTTTTCTTTGTCTTTGTTGATGCTAATTTTTATTAATTTTTTAAAATTACACAGATGGTATATTCATATAGCCATCCTTAAAAATCACAACACAGAACATTAGCATAAAAATATCCACACCCCAAGTCACTGTTTCTTTTTTTAAAATTTGTATGCGTTTTTCGTCTTTGCCAGTGACTTACGATTTCATATACCTTCATATTACTAATTAATATTGTGTCATTTCAGTTTCAAGAACTCCCTTTTGACTTTAACTTTTAACTTCCCTTTAACTTTTCTTGTAGGGCTAGACTAGTGGTGATGAAGACAAAAGTCTTCAGCTTTTATTTGTCTGAAGAACTCTTTATTTCTTCAATTCTAAAGTATAACTTTGCCAGGATGAGCATTCTTGGTTGGCTTTTGTTTTCTTTCTTCAATACTTTGAATATATCTTCCCACACTCTTCTTGCTTACAAGGTTTCTGCTTTAAAAGTCTGCCAGTTTCCTTATGGCAGGGGGAGTGGGTCCCTTGTAAGTAACAAGTTGCTTTTTTTCTCAATGCTTTTAAGATTCTTCCTTTGTCTTTAAATTTTGACAGTTTAATTATAATATGTCTCTGTGTGGGTCTCTCTAAATTCATCTCACTTGGTACTTTTTGGATTCTTGGATCTGCATGTCTTTTCTTTCCCCAGGTTAGGGAAGTTTTCAGCCGTTACTTCTCTGAATAAGCTTTCTGGCCCTTTATCTCTCTTCTCTCCTTCTGATATCTCTATAAAGTACACATTGATCCATTTGATGGTGTCCCATAATTTCTTGAAGGTATATTCATTCTTTTTTTATTCCCTCTTCTGTTTGCTTCTCTGACTTGATGAATCCCCTAGCCCTGTTGTGGAATTCAGTGATCCAGTCTTCTAATTTTTCTAATCTGCTGAATTTTTCAGTTCAGTTATTGTACTCTTCAGCTCTGTGACTTCTGTTTGGTACTTTTAAAATAGTCTTTATTTCTTTGTTTATGCATTATTCTCCTGATCTCAGTGAACAACTTTATGACTATTATTTCAAACTCTGCATTAGGTAAATCACCGATCTCTGTGTTATTAACATCAGTTTCTGGAGATTTATCTTGCTCTTTTGTTTGGAACACATCCCTCTGTTCTTCATTTTCCTTGACTCTCTGTGTTGGTTTCTGAGCATTAGGTAAAAAGCCGCCTCTCCCAGATTTGATAGACTGGTCTCATCTAGAAGATGATCCTTGTTAATCAGACTGGCTCAAGCTCTGCTGCCTCTCAGAACTTAGAGATTGTCCAGGCCATCCATTGTCTTTCTTCTTAGTTGGCCCCCAGCGGTTGAAGGTATGTCAGGATGTGTCAATATCACAAGAGAAGGATCATAGCCATGGCCTAGATGTAGGTCAATTAGAAGCCAGATCTTCGGACAGCATCTGGGAAAATATGCAGTTAAGACCCTTCCGTGGGAAAATTAGGAAATGAATGTTTCTGACTTCTTCTTCTGGTGAGATCAGGAATATAGCCACAGAGATGGCTCTTGCAGAGAAAAACAGAGTTAAAAGATGAGTCTAAGGTTTTGGTGTAAGTAAAAGGGTAAGTAGCAATATCACTCATTAAAATGGGAACACTTAAGGAGGGGTACATTTGAGAAAAAAATGTCTGACATATGATTTTGGCTTTATTAATTTTAGACATCAGTTTTTATATGTAAAAGCAGCATCTTCTATCAGTTGAAGAAAGTTGATGGTTGAATAATTAGGGGGACAACCAAGCCACATGGCAAAAGACAAAGTCTATATTGTACCTTATACCTGGATAAAATCCAAATGAATCAGAGTTTAACAGAAAAAAAGTGAAATCATAAAAGCATGAGAAGAAATGATTGGATAATTAGATCATATTTTAAGTTAGAGAAAGTCTTTCTAAATGTGACAGATTTTATCTTTAAATTCCCAACACTGTCAACATTTCTGCTTTAGCAGATGCATTCAGCTTGGCTTCTAAACCTCCATTCCATACTTGACTTGTGCAGCTTAGGGATCCTTCACTGATTTGGGAAAAATTGAATTCAAAATTTTAGGCTCATTTGGCTGAAGTCCATGGCATCATAAAGAGTTGAGCATGACTGAGTGACTGAACTGACTGAAGCTTAGAACATTAAAGCCTAAAATTAGAGAGTACGTATTCTTTTCAAGCATCTTGGAAAATTGCAAAAATGTACTATATGTTAGGATATAAAATGAATACTAATACATTTCATTGAATTATTTTTATGAACACTGCCACTGTGGAGTATAACATCTGTTCCCACGTGACCCAGGAGCCCAAACTGTGACCCCAGACAGCCTGGGAGTTCAGGTTATGGCATTTCTGATACATGTAACTTTGTTTACAGCCCCGTTCAGCAGCTGGATAGTCACAAGCAAAAAAATAAACCTGGACATCTTACACCACAAACAAAAAGTTGACTCTGAGTGGATTAAAAACTTAAATGTAAGACTTAATAAAACTCCTAGAAGAAGACAGAGGAAAGGCACCTTGGCAATGGTCTTGACAATGATTTTTTGGATATGACACCAAATGCACAAGTAACAAAAGCAAGGATAAAGAAATTGTACTACATCAAACTAAAAAGTTTCTGCACAGTAAACAGTCAGCAAAAGAAAAATGCAACTTTTTCCCCTAATAAAACATTAATATACATTTTAAAAGATGCTCAAACTCAATAACACTTAAGGAAATAGAAATTAAAACCACAAATAGCAATTCCTACCCTAAAGATAGGAGGAGGGAATGGCAAACCACCCCAGTATACTTGCTGTGAGAATCTCATGAACTGTATAAAAAGACAAAAGGATATGACACTGAAAGATGAGTCCCCTAGGTCAGAATCTGTCCAGTTTGCTACTGGGGAAGAGTGGAGGACAACCACCAATAGCAGCAGAAAGAATGAAGCTTCTGGGCCAAAGCGGAAAACGATGTTCAGTTGTGGATGTGGCTGGTGATAAAAGTAAAATCCGATGTTGTAAAGAACAGTATTGCATAGGAACTTGGAATGTAGGTCCCTGAATCAAGGTAAACTGCACATGGACAAGCAGGAGATGGTAAGAATAAACATCAACATCTTAGAAATCAGTGAACTAAAATGGACAGGAATAGGTGAATTTAATTCAGATGATCATTGTATCTTCTACTTTGGGCAAAAATCCCTTAGAAGAAATGGGAAAGAAAGAAACAAATAGAAAGAAAGAAATAGGAGAAAGCCCTCACAATCAACAAGAGTCTGAAATGCAATACTTGGGTGCAACCTCAAAAATGACAGAATGATCTCAATTCATTTCCAAGGCAAGCCATTAAACATCACAGTAATTCAAGTCTATGCCTCTACCACTGATGCTGGAGAAGCTGATCAGTTCTATGAAGACCTGGAAGACCTCCTAGAACTAACACAAAACAGGATGGTCTACTCATCACTGGGGACTGCAATGCAAAAGTAGGAAGTCAAGAGATACCCGGAGTAACAGACAAGTTTTAACTTGGAGAACAAAATGAAGCAGGGGAAAGGCTGACTGAATTGTGATGAGAGAATGCACTGGTCATAGTAAACATCCTTTTTCAACAACACAAGAGACAACTTTACACATGGACATCATCAACTGGTCAATATGAAAATCAAGTTGATTACATTGTAGATGAAGCTGGAGAAGCAGTATATACAGTCACCAAAAACAAGACCTGGAGCTGACTGTGACACAGATCATCAGCTCCTCATAGCAAAATTCAGTCTTAAACTAAAGAGACTGGGGAAAACCACTAGGCCAGCCACCGTTTGACTTAAATCAAATCCCCTATGAATATTCAGTGGAGGTGATGAACAGATTCAAGGGATTAGATCTAGAAAACAGTGTGCCTGAAGAACTATGGATAGAGGTCTGTAATATTGTACAGGAAGCAGCATACAAAACCATCCCAAAGAAAAAGAAAAGCAAGAAGGCAAAGTTGTTATCTGAGGAGGCTTTACAAATAGCTGAAGAGAGAAGAGAAGTGAAAAGCAAGGAAGGGAAAGGTACATCCAACTAAATGCAGAATTCCCAAAAATATCAAAGAGAGACAAGGGCTTCTTCAATGAACAGTGCATAAAAATAGAGGAAAACAAAAGAAGGGGAAAGACTAGAAATCTCTTCATGAAATTTGAAAATATCAAGGGAACATCTTTCCCAAAGAGGAGAACAATAAAGGACAGAAATGGTAGAGATCTAGTAGATGCTGAGGAGATGAAGAAGAGATGGAAGGAATACACAGAAGAACTGTACAAAAAAAGATCTTAGTGAACTGGATAACTATGATGGTGTGGTCAGTCACCCGGAGCCAGATATTCAGGAGTGTGAAGTCAAGTGGACCTTAGGAAACAACTGCTGTTAGTAAAGCTAGTGGTTGCAATGGAATTCCAGCAGAGCTATTCAAAACACTAAAGGATGATGCTATCAAAATATTCCATTCAATACATCAGCAAATCTGGAAGACCACTGGACTGGAAAAGGTCAATCCTCATCTCAATTCCTAAGAAGGGTAGTACTAAAGAATGTGCTAACCATCGGACAATTGCATTCATCTCCCATGCTAGTAAGGTCATGATTCAAATCTTGCATTCTAAATGTCAGCATTATGTGAACCAAGAACTTCCAGACGTCCGATTTGGGTTTAGAAAAGGCAGACACACCAGAGATCAAGTTGCTAACATTTGCTGGATCATAGAGAAAGCAAGGGAAACTCAGAAAAACATCTACCTCTGTTTCACCGACTATACTAAAGCTTTTGAGAGTGTTCAGTTCAGTTGGTTAGTCATGTCTGACTCTTTGGGACCCAAGGACTGCAGCAGGCCAGGATTCCCTGTCCATCACCAACTCCCATAACTTCCTCAAACTCATGTCCATTGATGACATCTAATCATCTCATCCTGTGTTGACCCCTTCTTTTCCTGCTTTCAATCTTTCGCAGTATCAGGGTCTTTTCCAATAAGTCAGTTCTTCATATCAAGTGGTCAAAGTTTTGGAGTTTCAGCTTCAGCATCAGTCCTTCCAAAGGATATCCAAGATTGATTTCCTTTAGGATTGACTTGTTTGATCTCCTTTCAGTGCAAGAGACTCTCAAGAGTCTTCTCCAACACCACAGTTCAAAAGCATCAATTCTCTGGTGCTTAGGTTTCTATATAATCCAGCTCTCACATCCATATATGACTAATGGAAAAACAAGTTAAATAAACAGGGTGACAATATACAGCCTTGACATGCTCCTTGCCCAATTTGGAACCAGTCTGTTGTTCCATGTCCAGTTCTAACTGTTACTTCTTGACCTGCATACAGATTTCTCAGGAGGCAGGTCAGGTGGTCTGGTATTCCCATCTCTTTAAGAATTTTCCACAGTTTGTTGTGATTAACACAGTCAAAAGCTTTGGCATAGTCAATAAAGCAGAAGTAGATGTTTCTCTGCAACTCTCTTGCTTTTTTGATTATCCAATGGATGTTGGCAATTTGATCTCTGGCTCCTCTGCCTTTTCTAAATCCAGCTTGAACATCTGGAAATTCACAGTTCACGTACTGTTGAAGCTTGACTTGGAGAATTTTGTGCGTTATTTTGCTAGCATGTGAGATAAGTGCAATTGTGTGGTAGTCTGAACATTCTTTGGCATTGCCTTTCTTTGGGATTGGAATGAAAACTGACTTTTTCCAGTCCTGTGGCCACTGCTGAGTTTTACATATTTGCTGCCATATTGAATGCAGCACTTTTGCAGCATCTTCTTTTAGGATTTGAAATAGCTCAACTGGAATTCCATCACCTCCACTAGCTTTATTCATAGTGATGCTTCCTAAGCGCACTTAACTTTACATTCCAGGATGTCTGGCTCTAGGTGAGTGATCACACCACCATAATTATCTGGGTTATGAAGATCTTTTTTGTACAGTTCTTCTGTGTATTCTTGTCATCTCTTCTTAATATCTTCTGCTTCTGTTAGGTCCATACTATTTCTGTCCTTTATTGTGCCCATCTTTGCATGAAATGTTCCCTTGGTATCTCTAATTTTCTTGAAGAGATCTCTAGTATTTCCTGTTCTTTTGCTTTCCTCTTTTTTTGTGTTGATCACTTAGGAAGGCTTTCATATTGCTCCTTGTTATTCTTTGGAACTCTGCATTCAGATAGCTATATCTTTCCTTTTCTCCTTTGCCTTTCACTTCTCTTCTTTTCTCAGCTATTTGTAAGGTCTCCTCAGACAACCATTTCGCTTTTTTGCATTTCTTTTCTTGGGGTTGGTCTTGATCACTGCCTCCTGTACAATGGTTCTTTAGGCACTCTATCAGATCTTATCCCTTAAATGTTTGTCAATTGCACTGTACAATCATAAGGGACTTAATTTAAGTCATACCTGAATGGTCTAATCGTTTTCCATATTTTCTTCAATTTAAGTCTGAATTTTGCAATAAGGAGTTCATAAACTGAGCCACAGTTATTTCTTGGTCTTGTTTTTGCTGACTATATACAGCTTCTCCATTTTTTGACTGAAAAGAATATAATCAATCTGATTTCTTTTTTTTTTTTCCCTTCACAATACCTTTCTTTTAAAAAAAAATAATTTATTTATTTTAATTGGAGGCTAACTACTTTACAATATTGTGATGGTTTTTGCCATATATTGACATGAATCAGCCATGGGTGCACATGTGTTCCCTATCCTGAATCCACCTCCCTCCCCATCCCATCCCTCAGGGTCATTCCAGTGCTCTGGCCCTGCGCACCCTGTCTCATGCATTGAACCTGGACTGGCAATCTATTTCACATATGATAATATACATCTTTCAATGCTATTCTCTCAAATCATCCCACCCTCGCCTTCTTTCACAGAGTCCAAAAGTCTGTTCCTTAACCTGTGTCTCTTTTGCTGTCTTCAATATAGGGTCATTGTTACCATCTTTCTAAATTCCGTGTTTATGCGTTAATATACTATATTGGTGTTTTTCTTTTTGACTTACTTTGCTCCATATAATAGGCTCCAGTTTCATCCACCTCATTAGAACAGATTAGAATGCATTATTTTTACCTGCTGAGTAACATTCCATTGTGTATATGTTCTATGGCTCTCTTATCTGTTCATTTGCTGATGGACATCTAGGTTGCTTCCATGTCCTGGCTATTGTAAACAGTGCTGTGATGAACATAGGGGTACATGTGTCTCTTTCAATTCTGGTTTCCTGGGTCAGTATGCCCAGCAGTGGGATTTCTGGTCATATGGCAGTTCTATTTCCAGTTTTTTTTAAGGAATCTCCACACTGTTCTCCATAGTGGCTATACTAGTTTGCATTCCCACCAACAGTGTAAGAGGGTTCCCTTTTCTCTGCACCCTCTCCAGTATTTATTGTTTGTAGATTTTTGGATACCAGCCATTCTGACCGGTGTGAGATGGTATCTCATTGTGGTTTTGATCTGCATTTCTCTGATAATGAGTGATGTTGAGCATCTTTTCATGTGTTTGTTGGCCATCTGTATATCTTCTTTGGAGAAATGTCTGTTTAGTTCTTTGGCCCAGTTTTTGATCGGGTCGCTTATTTTTCTGGAATTGAGCTGCATGAGATGCTTTTATATTTTTGAGATTAATTCTTTCTCAGTTGCTTCATTTGCTATTATTTTCTCTCATTCTGAAGGCCGTCTTTTCCCCTTGCTTAGCTTCCTTCATTGTGCAAAAACTTTCAAGTTTAATTATGTCCCATTTGTTTACTTTTGCTTTTATTTCCATTACTCTGGGAGGTGGGTCATAGAGGATCCTGCTGTGATTTATGTCAGAGAATGTTTTGCCTATGTTTTCCTCTAGGAGTTTTATAGTTTCTGGTCTTACATTTAGATCTTTAATCCATTTGAGTTTATTTTTGTGTATGGTGTTAGAATGTGTTTGAGTTTCATTCTTTTCCAAGTGGTTGACCAGTTTTCCCAGCACCACTTGTTAAAGAGATTGTCTTTTCTCCATTGTATATTCTTGCTTACGTTGTCAAAGATAAGGTGCCCGTAGATGCATGGATTTATCTCTGGGCTTTCTATTTTGTTCCATTGATCTATGTTTCTGTCTTTGTGTCAGTACCATACTTTCTTGATGACTGTAGCTTTGTAGTATAGTCTGACATCAGGCAGGTTGATTCCTCCAGTTCCATTCTTCTTTCTCAAGAGTGCTTTGGCTATTCGAGTTTTTTTGTATTTCCATAAGAACTATGAAATTATTTGTTCTAGTTCTCTGAAAAATACCATTGGTAGCTTAATAGAGATTGCATTGAATCTATAGATTGCTTTGGGTAGTATACTCATTTTTACTATATTGATTCTTCCGACCCACAAACATGGTATATTTCTCCAACTATTAGTGTCCTCTTTGATTTCTTTCACCAGTGTTTTATAGTTTTCTATATATAGGTCTTTGTTTCTTTAGGAAGATTTATTCCTAAGTATTTTCTTCTTTTCATTGCAATGGTGAGTGGAATTGTTTCCTTAATTTCTCTATTTTCTCATTGTTACTATATAGGAATGCAAGGGATTTTTGTGTGTTAATTTTATATCCTGTAACTTTACTCTATTCATTGATTAGCTCTAGTAATTTTCTGGTGGAGTCTTTAGGGTTTTCTATGTAGAGGATCATGTCATCTGCAAACAGTGAGAGTTTTACTTCTTCTTTTCCAATCTGGATTCCTTTTATTTCTTTTTATTCTCTTATTGCTGTGGCTAAAACTCCCAAAACTATGTTGAATAGTAGTGGTGAGAGTGGGCACCCTTGTCTTGTTCCTGACTTTAGGGAAAATGCTCTCATTTTTTTCACCATTGAGGATAATGTTTGTTGTGGGTTTATCATATGTGGCTTTTATTATGTTGAGGTATGTTCCTTCTATTCCTGCTTTCTGGAGGGTTTTTTTTTTTTTATCATAAATCGATGTTGAATTTTGTCAAAGGCTTTCTCTACATCTGTTGAGATAATCATATGGATTATATCTTTCAATTTGTTAATGTGGTGTATTGCACTGATTGATTTGTAAATATTGAAGAATCCTTGCATCCTTGGGATAAAGCCCACTTGGCCATGATGTATGGTCTTTCTTATATGTTTTTGGATTCTGTTTGCTAGAATTTTGTTAAGGATTTTTGCATCTATGTTCATCAGTGATATTGGCCTGTAGTTTCCTTTTATTATGGCATCATTGTCTGGTTTTGGTATTAGGGTGATTGTGGCCTCATAGAATGAGTTTGGAAGCTTACTTTCATCTGGAATTTTCTGGAAGAGTTTGAGTAGGATACGTGTTAGCTCTTCTCTAAATTCTTCACGGGTAGAATTCACCTGTGAAGCCATCTGGTCCTGGGCTTTTGTTTATTGGAAGATTTCTGATTACAGTTTCAATTTCCATGCTTGTGATGGGTCTGTTAAGATTTTCTATTTCTTTCTGGCTCAGTTTTGGAAAGTTACACTTTTCTAAGAATTTGTCCATTTCTTCCACGTTGTCCATTTTATTGGCATATAATTGCTGATAGTAGTCTCTTATGATCCTTTGTATTTCTGTGTTGTCTGTTGTGATCTCTCCATTTTCATTTCTAATTTTATTGATTTGATTTTTCTTCCTTTGTTTCTTGATGAATCTGACTAATGGTTTGTCGGTTTTATTTATCCTCTCAAAGAATCAGCTTTTGGCTTTGTTGATTTTTACTGTGGTCTCTTTTGTTTCTTTTGCATTTATTTCTGCCCTAATTTTTAAGATTTCTTTCCTTCTACTAAGCCTGGGGTTCTTCATTTCTTTCTTTTCTAGTTGCTTTAGGTGTAGAGTTAAGTTATTTATTTGACTTTTTTCTTGTTTCTTGAGATATGCCTGTATTGCTATGAACTTTTCCCTTAGCACTGTTTTTACAGTGTCCCACAGGTTTTGGGTTGTTGTGTTTTCATTTTCTTTCATTTCTATGCATATTTTGATTTCTTTTTTGATTTCTTCTGTGATTTGTTGATTTTTCAGAAGTGTGTTGTTCAGCGTCCATATGTTTGCATTTTTCACAGTTTTTTTTTTTTTTTCCTATAGTAGACATCCTATCTTACCACATTGTGATCAAAAAAGGTACTTTGATGATTTCAATTTTTTTGAATTTACCAAGGGTAGATTTATGGCCCAGGATGTGATCTATCCTGGAGAAAGTTCCGTGTGCACTTGAGAAAAAAGGTGAAATTCATTGTTTGGGGGTAAAATGTCCTATAGATATCAATTAGATCTAACTGGTCCATTGTATCATTTAAAGGTTCTGTTTCCTTGCTAATTTTCTGTTTAGTTGATCTATCCATAGGTGTGAGTGGGGTATTAAAGCCTCCCACTATTATTGTGTTACTGTTAATTTACCTTTTCATACTTGTTAGCATTTGCCTTACAAAATGCAGTGCTCCTATGTTGAGTGCATATAGATTTATAATTGTTATATCTTTTTCTTGCATTGATCCTTTGATCATTATGTACTGTCCTTCTTTGTCTCTTTTCACAGCCTTTGTTTCAAAGTCTATTTTATCTGATATGAATATTGCTACTGCTGCTTTCTTTTGGTCTCTATTTGCATGGAATATCTTTTTCCAGCCCTTCACTTTCCATCTGTATGTGTCCCTTGTTTTGAGGTGGGTCTCTTGTAGACAGCATATATAGGGGTCTTGTTTTTGTATCCATTCAGCCCACCTTTGTCTTTTGGTTGGGGCATTCAACCCATTTACATTTAAGGTAATTATTGATGAGTATGATCCTGTTGCCATCTACTTCATTTGTTTGGTTTTGAGTCTAAAGAAGATCCTTTAGCATTTGTTGAAGAGCTGATTTATTGGTGCTGAATTCTCTCAGCTTTTGCTTATCTGTAAAGCTTTTGATTTCTCCTTCATATATGAATGAGATCCTTGCTGGGTACAGTAATCTGGGTTATAGATTTTTCTCTTTTATCACTTTAAGTATGCCCTGTCATTCCCTTCTGGCTTGAAGAGTTTTTATTGAAAGATCAGCTGTTATCCTTAAGGGAATCTCCTTGTGTATTATTTGTTGCTTTTCCCTTGCTGCTTTTAATATTTGTTCTTTGTGTTTGATCTTCATTAATTTGATTAATATGTGTCTTGGGGTGTTTCGTCTTGGGTTTATCCTTTTTGGGACTCTCTGGGTTTCTTGGACTTGGGTGGCTATTTCCTTCCGTATTTTAGGGAAGTTTTAATCTATTATCTCCTCAAGTATTTTCTCATGGCCTTTCTTTTTGTCTTCTTCTTCTGGAACTCCTATGATTCAAATGTTGGGGCATTTGACATTGCCCCAGAGGTCTCTGAGGTTGTCCTCATTTATTTTAATTCATTTTTCTTTTTTCCTCTCTGCTTCATTTATTTCCACCATTGTATCTTCCACCTCACTTATCCCATATTCTGCCTCAGTTATTCTACTGTTGGTTCCCTCCAGAGTGCTTTTGATCTCAGCATAATTATTGCATTATTCATTATCGATTGACTCTTTTTTAATTTCTTCTAGGTCATTGTTAAACTTTTCTTGCATCTTCTCAATCCTTGTCTCCAGACTATTTATCTGTAACTCCATTTTGTTTTCAAGATTTTGGATCATTTTTACTATCATTATTCTGAGTTCTTTTTCAGATAGACTCCCTATCTCCTCCTCTTTTGTTTGATTTGGTGGGCTTTTGTCGTGTTCCTTTACCTGCTGAGTATTTCTCTGCCTTTTCATCTTGTTTAGATGGATGTGTTTGGGGTAGCCTTTCTGTATGCTGTAAGTTTGTGGTTCCTCTTTATTGTGGAGGTTCCTCCCTGTGGGTGGGGTTGAACAAGTGGCTTGTCAAGGTTTCCTGCTTAGGGAAGCTTGCCTCTGTGTTCTGTGGGTGGAGCTGGATCTCTTCTCTCTGGAGTGCAATGAAGTGTTCAGTAGTGAGTTTTGAGGTGTCTGTGGGTTTGGTGTGACTTTTGGCCGCCTGTATTTTAATGCTCAGGGTTATGTTCCTACGTTGTTGGAGAATTAGCTTGTTATGTCTTGCTCTGAAACTTGTTGGCTCTTGGGTGGAGCTTGGTTTCAGTGTAGGTATGGTGGCTTTTGGATGAGCTCTTGTCGATTGATTTTCCCTGGAGTCAGGAGTTTTCTGGTGTTCTCAAGTTTTGGATTTAAGCCTCCTGCCTCTGGCTTTCAGTCTTATTTTACAGTAGCCTCAAGACTCCTCAATCCATAAAATACTGATGATAAAAATCTAGGTTAATAGTGTAAAGATTCTCCACAGTGAGGGACACCCAGAGAGGTTCTCAGAGTTACATGGAGAAGAGAAGAGGGAGGAGGGAGATATAGGTGACTAGGAGGAGAAAGGGGGAATCAAAAGAGGAGAGAGAAATCTAGCCAGTAATCAATTCCCTTTTTGCTCTCTATACTCTGAGCACTCAGAGAGGTTCACAGAATTACACAGAGAAGAGAAGAGGGAGAAAGAAGATAGAGGTGACCAGGAGGAGAGGATGGGTAGTCAAAAAGAGAGAGACAGATCTAGCCAGTAATCAGTTCCCTAAGTGTTCTCTATAGCCTGGAACACCCAAAGAGATTCACAGAGTTGAGTAGAGAAGAGAAGGGGGAGGGAGGAGATAGAGGTGACATGGCGGAGAAAAAGGAAAGTAAAAGGTGAGAGAGCAATCAAGCCAATAATCACACTGCTAAGTAAAAATAGGTACTGAAGATTGGATTCTTAAAGGTACAAAATTGATAACAAATACCAAACAGCAAAGATTAAAAATCTTGAGTAGAGGTTAGACTCTCAAAAAGACAATATTAAAAAAAATTGCAAAAATTATTTTAAAAATATATGAAATTTGCTTTAAAAATAGGGTCTTTTTTTTGCAAGGTGATAGTAGATTTTAAAAATGAAAATTAAAGGAGTAATAAAGAACTTAAAAATTAAAAAAAATTAAAACTAAAACAATGATAATAGTAAAATATATCTAGGTATTTCTCTGTAGCTGTTGAGGGCAGTGTGGGGTCAGTTCAGTTTCAGACATTTCTTTATTCCAGCTTATACTTCTTCTCCAGGTCTATAGCCCCTTCCAATGTAGTCAGTACTAACTACAGGGTTTTAATCTGTTGCACCTGTCAATTCCAAGGCGGTTCCCTCTTCTTTGTTTATTTTGGCTTCCTCTATTTGCAAGTCTCTTCAGTGTCTAATTTCTGCCCTGACACAAGGAGGTGAAGGTGGTCATTTATTTAGGCTTGCTTGTTCAGTTGTACTGTGGGGAGAGACAGACACTGCAAACAAATATCACTGGTGTGTGTCAGGTGTGCTCATAGTGTCTGGGCCACACTGGGCTTGCCCCCACTCATGGTGTGTGTGCTTTCCTGGTCTACACTGCTCAGGCTCCAGGTTGCTCTGCTGGGAACTGTCTAAAGCCGGCCCTGGGTTGCGCGCACTTCCCAGGTCTAAGCCACTCAGGTTCAGGTTCTTGGGTATTCCACAAAGGCACAGATTTGGTTGGGCCTGCGTTTTATGCCCTTCCCAGGTCCAAGCAGCTCAGGCAACCAGGTGCTTGGCGAGCGCACACTCCCCAGGTACGTGGTGCATCTTATCACCTCCCCCACCCCAGCTGCTAGGTTTCCTGGGTGCGCAATGGGAGTGCCGTCTCAGGTCTGCTGTGTGTCTCCTCTGGGGTACTGATCTCTAGCTGCAGCCTGCCTGGTGGATGTCAACCGTCCAGGATCCCAGGAAGACTTGGTTAGCAACTGGGAGCCTGCTTGCAGTTTGGTGGAGGATGCCATCTCTGGGGCAGTTTGCCCCTTGACTTCCAGCTCTGGCTGTTGCCCACCTGCCTCCCTGCCTCCAGCGGCAGATGGGCTGGTCCACAGCCGGCTAGCTCTCCTCTGGTATTCACTTAGTCCTTTGTTTTATGAGAGGGCCAGCAGTGCCTTAAGTTAGAGCTTTTTGTGGGAAAGTTCTCTCTCTCTCTCCTCTTTTTTTCCCCCCTCTCTGGCTGTCCCACAGTCTGGGTTGCTATCTCACGTTAGTTCCCTCAGATTGTCCTCAGGGCATTCAGTCCCAGTCTTTACCCTAAGCAATGCAGCCCGCACCTCCCTGTTCAGCCCCCACTTGCTGGTGGCAGATGCGAGTGTCTGGGCTACTTCTTCTCTGGGAGTTGTGGTTAGGTGTATAATCTGTGGGGTTTATTAATTTTTTCCTCCCAGTTACGTTGCCCTCTGAGATTCCAAAACTCCCCACAGACTGGCTGGTGAGAGGTTTCCTGGTGTTTGGAAACTTCTCCTCTTTTACGACTCCCTCCCTGGGACAGGTCTCCCTCCCTAACTCTTTTGTCTCTCTTTTGATCTTTTATATTTTGTCCTACCTCCTTTTGAAGACAATGGGCTGCCTTTCTAGATGCCTGGTGTCCTCCGCCAGTGTTCAGAAGTTGTTTTGTGGTATTTGCTCAGCATTCAAATGATCTTTCAATGAATTTGTGGGGGGAGAAAGTGGTCTCCCCATCCTATTTCTCTGCCATCTTCTCAATCTGATTTCTGTATTGACCATTTGGTGATGTTCATGTGTAGTGTTCTTTTGGATTGTTGGAAGAGGGTGTTGCCATGACCAGTGCATTCTCTAGGCAAAACTATGTTAGCCTTTGCCCTGCTTCTTCTTGTACTCCAAGGCTAAATTTGCCTATTACTCCAGGTATCTCTTGGCTTCTTACTTTTGCATTCCAGTCCCCTGTGATTAAAAATAAATCTTTTTGGGGTGTTAGTTCTATAAGATCTTGTAGGTCTTCATAGAACTGTTCAACTTCAGCTTCTTCAGCAATACTGGTTGGGAAATAGACTTGGATTACTGTGATATTGAATGGTTTGCCTTGGAAAAGAACAGAGATCATTCTATTGTTTTCGAGATTGGACCCAAGTACTGCATTTCAGACTCTTTTCTTGACTATGAGGGGTACTCCATTTCTTCTAAGTGATTCTTGCCCATAGTAATAGACATAATGGTCATCTGAATTAAATTCACCCATTCCAGTCCATTTTAGTTCCCTGATTCCTAAAATGTTAATGTTCACTCTTTTCATCTCTGTTTGACCACTTTCAATTTACTTTCATTCGTGGACCTAACATTTCAGGTTGCTATGCAACATTGTTCTTTACAGCATTGGACTTTGCTTCCGTCACCAGTCACATCCACAACCGGGTATTGTTTTTGCTTTGGTTCTGTCTCCTCATTCTTTCTAGAGTTATTTCTCCACTCTTCTTCAGTAGTATAATGGCCTGGGCCATTCTTTTTGCCTTTTCATACTATTGATGGGACTCTCAAGACAAGAATACTGAAGTGGTTTGCCATTCCCTTCCCCAGTGGACCACGTTTTGTCTGAACTCTCCACCATGACTCATCCATATTGGGTAGCCCTATATGGTGTGGCTCAGTTTCATTGAGTTAGACAAAACTGTAGTCCATCTAATCAGTTTGCTTAGTTTTCTGTGACTGTGGTTTTCATTCTGTCTGATGGATAAGGTTAAGAGGCTTATGGGAGCTTCCTGATGGGAGAGACTGACTGTGGGGGAAACTGGGTCTTGTTCTGATGGGCAGAGCCATGCTCATTAAATCTTTAATCCAATTTTCTTTAGATGGATGGAGCTATGTTCCCTCCCTGTTTTTTGACCTGAGCCCAAACTATGGTGGAGTTAATTAAGATATTGGCCACCTCCTTCAAAAGGTCCCATGCATGCACTGTCTCACTCAGTCCCCTTGATCCTGCAGCAGGACACCACCAACCATGCCTCTGCTGGAGACTCCTGGACGCTCACAGGCAAGTCTGGGTCAGTCTCTTGTGGGGTCAATTGCCAGGAGCTGGTGAGGCATTTCACTCGTGACAAAGGTCATGAGGAAGGAGACTCGGCATACGCAAAGGCGGGATCGAGCCTCAGGAGTCCGCCCGGATATTCTCGAGCATTTTCCCCCCAAAACCAGATTCTGCCTACTTTATTGCTTTGTGGTCTCACCTCTGACTTTACTGGGGGCTGTCCCCTACCACCATCTCACTCTCTCTGTCAAAGAGTTAACTTACAGCTCCAATTAATAAAGTTCCTGGGCAATTAGGAGTGTTTAAATCCAAACCCCTCAGATGGCTCTCTAACTCGCCTGACAAGTTTACCCAGACTCCTACAGCTATGCATACGATTGTTTACAGTCTCCCAGCCTCGAGAGGCACGGGAAGCTTAAGATATTCAAATAGCTTAGAGCCTCTCAGAGAGTTAGAAACTGTCAGAATAAGACTAGTAAGGGATTTCATTGATGAGTCAATGTTTGTTGCCAAGTTTTCACATCCCCTGAATTGTATCCTTGAATATGTATTAATTAATAGTTGGTATGTAGAAAAAATAAGTAGTGGCCTTGGTGTTAGTAACTTTAGACCCTTAAGGTAATAAATTCTTTCCTTTGTTACACCCACCCTATAGGAATGCAATTTTATCTTTGGAAGATGGCAAAGTAATTAAAATAATTACTCTTAGAGAAAATAAGTCTTTGTTGATAAGTCCTTGTCAAGAGTCATAAAATATTAATAGGCCTTCTGGCCAGAAGATGATGTAAATCACCTAAACCATTTGTATACGATAAATTTGCAGGAAAAAAACCCTGGTTTTTGATAAGAAACAAAGACTGCTGACTTTGCATCCCCTATTATCCTCTATGTGTAACTTAGGGTATATAAGCCCCTGTTGAAAATAAAGCTACGGGCCTTGCTCACCAGCACTTGGTCTCCCCATGTCATTCTTTTCACATTCTGGCTGAAGTCTCCATCTGGAGCGCGGAACCCACCATGCTTACTAATTATGCCTGGGCTTCTAAGACCCACTCGAGAAGGTGTCTAGGGTGAGGCACCTTCCGCTATTCGAGAGGGCGCCTGCGGCCTACTTAAGTGGTGCAAACTTCTTGTCTTGAAGTTTTATTGGTCTCCCGCGTAAACCAAGCTACTCAGCCTCTTTTCTCCACTGAATTTTCCTACTGAGCTATCCTCATTCTATTACTCTTATATCTCTAATTAGCATATAAATAGCCGCCTAGGCCGTCTTTCCTTCGAATACCCTGGATCAGCCGGGGCTGGTCCCCGGCAGTCAATGCTCCTTTCTCCCGGGCCCTGGTGCGCACAAAGTTTTGTTTGTGTCCTCTAAGAATCTGTTTCCCCAGTCCTGTGTAAGTTCTGTGATCAAATCCCACTGGCCTCCAAAGTCAAATTCCTTGGGGATTCTCAGTCCCTTTGCCAGATTCCCAGGTTGGGAAATCCTTTGTGGGTCCTAGAACTTCTTAACAATGTGAGAATTTATTTGGTATAATTAAATTCTTGCAATGTCATAAACATCAGATGGCAGAGTAGAAGGATGTGCAATCATCTTCTCCTATGAGAATTTCAAAATTACAACTCACTGCTGAAAAACCATCAACAGGAGAATGTTGGATCCCTCGAAGAAAAGATACCCCATGTTCAAGGACAAATGAGAAGCCCCAATAAGATGGTAAGAGGGGCAAAACTGCATTTAAAATCAAACCCCATACCTGCCAGAGATGCCCAGGGGGCTCAAACAAAAACTTGTGCACATCAGGACTCAGAGGCCCCACAGAGGCTGAGTCAGACCTGCCTTTGAGTGTCTGAGTGTCTTCTGCAGAGGTATGGGTCAGCAGTGGCCTGCCTCAGGGACAGGGGCTATGGGTACAGCAGAGCTGGGTCACATAGTGTGTGGCATAAGCCCTCTTGGAGGAGGTCACCATTAACCTCACCACAGACTCACCGAGCAGATGACCAACAAACGGTAGAACAATTATACCAAGTAAATTGACTGTGTGGATCATAACAAACTGTGGGAAGCTCTTAAAGAGATGGGGATACCAGACCATCTTACCTATCTCCCGAGAAACCTGTATGTGAGTCAAAAAGCAACAGTTAGAGCCCTGTGTGGAACAACTGATTGGTGCAGGATTGAGAAAGGAGTACAACAGGGCTGTCTGCTGTCACCATTTACTTAAACTATACACTGAGCATATCATAGGAAATGCCAGGCTTGATGACTTACAAGCTGAAATCAAGATAGGTGGGGAAAATATCAACAACCTCAGATACACGGATAATACCACTAGAATGGCAGAAAGCAAAGAGGAGCTAAAGAGTCTGTTGATGAGGGTGAAGGAAGAGAGTGAAAGAGCCAGCTTATAGCCAAATATTAATAAAACTAAGATCATGGCATATCCAGCCCCATTACTTTATGGCAAACAGAAAGGGAAAAGTGGAAGCAGTGACAGATTTCCTTTTCTTAGGCTCTAAAATCACTGTGAATGGTGACTGCAGCCATGAAATCAGAAGATGATTGCTTCTTGGCAGGAAAGCAGTGACAAACCTGGACCCTGTGTTGAAAGCAGAGACATCACTCTGCCAAAAAAAGGTCCATATAGTCAAGGCTATGGTCCTGCCAGTGACCACCTACAGTTGTGAGAGCTGGACTGTAAGAAGGCAGAGCACCAAAAAATCGATGCCTTTGAACTGTGGTGCTGGAGAAGACTCTTGACTGTCCCTTGGATGGCAAGGAGATCAAACCAATCAATCTTAAGGGAAATCAACCCTGAATACTCATTGGAAGGACTGATGCTGAAGCTGAAACTCCAGTATTTGGGTACCCTGATGGGAACAGCCAGCTCATTGGAAAAGTCCCTGATTCTGGGAATGATTGAGGGCAGAAGGAGAAGAGGGCATCAGAGTATGATGGCTGAATGGCATCACTGATGCAATGGACATGAACTTGGGCAAACTCCAGGAGATGGTGAGGGACAGGGAGGCCTGGTGTGCTGCAGTCCATGGAGTTGCGGAGTCAAACATGATTGGGAGACTGAACAACAACAACAAAAACCCTAAAGATTAGCAAGACTTAACTCACCCTATATCAAGTATTAGCAATAATTGTCAAGGGGAAAAGAAACACATACATTGCTTTTTTTGGATTATAATCTGGGATGACCACTTTGGGAAACAATTTTGCATCATTTATGAAATTTCAACATTTCCATAACCAAACCACTGGTTATAAACTTTCAGTTTCAGCGTTAGGCAAGTTACTGTGCATGTGCATCAAGATGTGTAAACAAATATTACTATAGCATTATTCATAGATGCAAAATAAGTAAATGCACAGAATGATAATAAGAGAAACAACTCATGTCTATCCAGATTCAAATGGGTAAACAAATTATAGTACTTTCCTTGTAATATAATATTATATAGCTGCTGCTGCTGCTGCTGCTAAGTCGCTTCAGTTGTGTCCGACTCTGTGCGACCCCATAGACAGCAGCCCACCAGGCTCCCCCGTCCCTGGGATTCTCCAGGCAAGAACACTGGAGTGAGTTGCCATTTCCTTCTCCAATGTGTGAAAGTGAAGAGTGTAAGTGAAGTCACTCAGTTGTGTCTGACCCTCAGCGACCCCATGGACTGCAGCCTTCCAGGCTCCTCCATCCATGGGATTTTCCAGGCAAGAGTACTGGAGTGGGGTGCCATTGCCTTCTCTGTATTATATAGCAGTCAAAATCAATAAAACAAAGCTATATGTACCAGTACATTATCAAAAGTATCATTTAAGCAATGGAAAAACAAAACATATTATTCCATTTATATACATTTCAATAACATAAAACTAAACAGTGTTTTATTCATATATCCATAAGTGATAAGCTTGTGAGAAAAGCAAAAGAATAATTAACAAAATTTTGTGTTATGATCATTTTCCTTGGAACTTATTTCTGTTCCAATTATTATATCCTTTCAGATTAATTTCTAATTAGAAATTTTTTCTGTAATTTTAAACTTAGTATATAATAGAGGTTCCCAGGTGGCACCAATTGCAAAAAAATTGCCTGACAATGAAAGAGATGTAAGAGATGTGGGTTTTATCCTTGGGTCAGGAAGATCCCCTGGAGGAGGAAATGGCAACCCACTCCAGTATTCTTGCCTAGAGAATCCCACGGACAGAGGAGCCTGGAGGGCTACAGTCCTTAGGGTTGTAAAGAGCTGCCCAACTGAAGCGACTTAGCACACACATATACAATAGAAGTTATAAACTGTACAAAGTTTATTTGTTACCCTTCTTTTCCCAAAAATAAGGTTTAAAATAAGATGTAAAATAATCAAAAAATCAAATTATAGGGAGGATAACTGAGCCTGGAAGAACGAAAACTTGGATGAAAACATAAAATTAACCCTTGGGCAGATGTCATATGGCAGAGAAGGCAATGGCAACCCACTCCAGTACTCTTGCCTGGAAAATCCCATGGACGGAGGAGCCTGGTGGGCTGCAGTCCATGGGGTCTCGAAGAGTCCGACACCACTGAGCGACTTCACTTTCACTTTTCACTTTCATGCACTGGAGAAGGAAATGGCAACGCACTCCAGTGTTCTTGCCTGGAGGATCCCAGGGACGGGGGAGCCTGGTGGGCTGCCGTCTATGGGGTTGCACAGGGTGGAACACAACTGAAGCGACTTAGCAGCAGCAGCACCAGACGCCATATAGAGGAATGAGTGCTCTGATTTTCCAAACATAGTGCCTTAGAAGAGAATTAGAATGAAAATCACAGAGTCATAGTAGGTAGATAGTGGCTATTTTTTAAAGTGTGTTTGTATATGTTGAACATGTATGTATTTTTAACAACAATAGATTTCAATATTTACAAATTATAAATACAATTTAAAATATAGAGATATAGTCTGATATTGTTTTCCATTTTTTAATTGAGCTATTCATTCTCTTGCTGTTGTTTTTCAGTGTTCTTTATATATTCTGGATACAGTCCTCTATCAGATATATGATTTGCAAATATTTTCTCCCAGTCTGTGACTTGTCATTTCATTCTCTTATGTGGTTTTAAACATTTGTATGATCTGCCTTGGTGTCTCTTTATTACTTTTTAATACTGGCAATTTCCTAACCCTTCCTTACTGGTAGTTTCAGTTTTCTCAAATTCTTTTGGTATAGTTTCATTTGCGTGCATAGTCGCTCAGTCATGTCCAACTCTTTGCAACTTCGCCAGGCTCCTCTATCCATAGAATTTTCCATGCAAGAATACTGGACTTCCTTCTCCTGGGGATCTTTCTAAACCAGGGAGCAAATCCATGTCTCCTGTATCTCCTGCATTGGCAGGCAGACTCTTTACCACTTGAGCCATCTAGGAAGCCCTAGTTTTTATGAAAAACAACCTATTAGCTTTTTTGATTCTAGAAAGAATTTTTGTTTCCTGTTATTTCCTGTTCCAAAATTCATTTTACTTACTTCTGTCTACATTCATTAAGTTTACTATGCTTTTCTACTTTTTTTCTTCTTTTTTTGAGATACATGCTTAGACCATGATTATTTGTCTTTTGGACATTCTTTCTGCCATACTAGTATAAGCACCTTATGTTGTCAATTATTCCATGAGCACAGAATTGGCTATATTCCACAAACTTTTTATATCATAATTTTGTAACTATTCACTTAAAATTTCATTCTAATTTGCACTTGACTCTTTTTTTTTTAACTTTTGAAAAGAAGACAACATATTTCAGGCTATCAAAAATGTGATATTCATATTTGTCCTTTGTGTTTGATCTTTGTTAATTTGATTAATATGTGTCTTGGGGTGTTTTGCCTTAGGTTTATCCTGTTTGGGACTCTCTGGGTTTCTTGGACTTGGATGATTATTTCCTTCCCCATTTTAGGGAATTTTTCAAATATTATCTCCTCAAGTATTTTCTCATGATCTTTCTTTTTCTCTTCTTCTTCTGGGACCCCTATGATTTGAATGTTGTAGCATTTAATATTGTCCTGGAGGTCTCCGAGATTGTCCTCATTTTTTAAATTCATTTTTCTTTTATCCTCTCTGATTCATTTATTTCTACCATTCTATCTTCTAATTCACTAATCCTGTCTTCTGCCTGTTATTCTACTATTTGTTGCCTCCAAAGTGTTTTTAATTTCATTTATTGCATTATTCGTTACATATTGACTCTTTTTTATTTCTTCTAGGTCCTTGTTAAACCTTTCTTGCATCTTCTCAATCCTTGTCTTCAGGTTGTTTATCTGTGATTCCATTTTGATTTCAAGATTTTGGATCAATTTCACTATCATTATTCAGAATTCTTTATCAGGTAGATTCCCTATTTCTTCCTCTTTTGTTTGGTTTGGTGGGCATTTATGCTGTTCCTTTACCTGCTGGGTATTCCTCTGTCTCTTCATCTTGTTTAAATTGCTGAGTTTGGGGTGTCCTTTCTGTATTCTGGCAGTTTGTGGAGTTCTCTTTATTGTGGCGTTTCCTCACTGTGTGTGGGTTTGTACAGGTGGCTTGTCAATATTTCCTGGTTAGGGAAGCTTGTGTCGGTGTTCTGGTGGGTGCAGCAGAAAAAGAAATAAAAGGAATCCAAATTGGAAAAGAAGAAGTAAAACTCTCACTATTTGCAGATGACATGATCCTCTACATAGAAAACCCTAAAGACTCCACCAGAAAATTACTAGAACTAATCAATGATTATAGTAAAGTTGCAGGATATAAAATCAACACACAGAAATCCCTTGCATTCCTATACACTAATAATGAGAAAACAGAAAGAGAAATTAAGGAAACAATTCCATTCACCATTGCAACGGAAAGAATAGAATACTTAGGAATATATCTACCTAAAGAAACTAAAGACCTATATATAGAAAACTATAAAACCCTGGTGAAAGAAATCAAAGAGGACACTAATAGATGGAGAAATATACCATGTTCATGGATTGGAAGAATCAATATAGTGAAAATGAGTATACTACCCAAAGCAATCTATAGATTCAATGCAATCCCTATCAAGCTACCAACGGTATTCTTCACAGAGCTAGAACAAATAATTTCACAATTTGTATGGAAATACAAAAAACCTCAAATAGCCAAAGCTATCTTGAGAAAGAAGACTGGAACTGGAGGAATCAACCTACCTGACTTCAGGCTCTATTACAAAGCCACAGTTATCAAGACAGTATGGTACCGGCACAAAGACAGAAATATAGATCAGTGGAACAAAATAGAAAGCCCAGAGATAAATCCACGCACATATGGACATCTTATCTTTGACAAAGGAGGCAAGAATATACAATGGAAAAAGACAATCTCTTTAACAAATGGTGCTGGGAAATCTGGTCAACCACTTGTAAAAGAATGAAACTAGAACACTTTCTAACACCATACACAAAAATAAACTCAAAATGGATTAAAGATCTCAATGTAAGACCAGAAACTATAAAACTCCTAGAGGAGAACATAGGCAAAACACTCTCCGACATACATCACAGCAGGATCCTCTATGACCCACCTCCCAGAATATTGGAAATAAAAGCAAAAATAAACAAATGGGACCTAATTAACCTTAAAAGCTTCTGCACAACAAAGGAAACTATTAGCAAGGTGAAAAGGCAGCCTTCAGAATGGGAGAAAATAATAGCAAATGAAGCAACTGACAACTAATCTCAAAAATATACAAGCAACTACTACAGCTCAACTCCAGAAAAATAAATGACCCAATCAAAAAATGGGCCAAAGAACTAAATAGACATTTCTCCAAAGAAGACATGCAGATGGCTAACAAACACATGAAAAGATGCTCAACACCACTCATTATCAGAGAAATGCAAATCAAAACCACTATGAGGTACCATTTCACACGAGTCAGAATGGCTGCGATCCAAAAGTCTACAAGCAATAAATGCTGGAGAGGGTGTGGAGAAAAGGGAACCCTCTTACACTGTTGGTGGGAATGCAAACTAGTACAGCCACTATGGAGAACAGTGTGGAGATTCTTTAAAAAACTGGAAATAGAACTGCCTTATGATCCAGCAATCCCACTGCTGGGCATACACACTGAGGAAACCAGAAAGGAAAGAGACACGGGTACCCCAATGTTCATCGCAGCACTGTTTATAATAGCCAGGACATGGAAGCAACCTAGATGCCCATCAGCAGATGAATGGATAAGAAAGCAGTGGTACATATACACAATGGAGTATTACTCAGCCATTAAAAAGAATACATTTGAATCAGTTCTAATGAGGTGGATGAAACTGGAGCCTATTATACAGAGTGAAGTAAGCCAGAAAGAAAAACACCAATACAGTATACTAATGCATATATATGGAATTTAGAAAGATGGTAACAATAACCCTGTGTACGAGACAGCAAAAGAGACACTGATGTATGGAACAGTCTTATGGACTCTGTGGGAGACGGAGAGGGTGGGAAGATTTGGGAGAATGGCATTGAAACATGTATAATATCATGTATGAAACGAGTCGCCAGTCCAGGTTCGATGCATGATACTGGATGCTTGGGGCTGGTGCACTGGGACGACCCAGAGGGAGGGTATGGGGAGGGAGGAGGGAGGAGGGTTCAGGATGGGGAACACATGTATACCTGTGGCGGATTCATTTCGATATTTGGCAAAACTAATACAATATTGTAAAGTTTAAAAATTAAAAAAAAAATGCCAGCAAAAAAAAATGTGATATTCACAAGGATACAAGTGAATATTAAAAATAAAAAATAAAGTAATATCATTTGTCCATTTTCAGTTTTGCTTGACTGTATATGCTTTGGTATGAGGTGTTTTTTCCCTAATACCTTAGTAAATGGTGTACTTAGTCCATTTTGTTCCAAGAGTTATTGTACATTGTCGTTTCTTAATTTCTAAGCAGGTAAGACCATGTTGGTAGGGTTTTTGTAATTCATTTCCAATTTCATGTGTTTTATGATAAAAATGTAATATGTACACATATTTCTTTCTCTTAAGTGTATATCATATATAAATGTGTATTGAAAAAAAAGATACTTTATGTATAGGAGAACAAAGGTAAAGTTGATTGTTGCTTTTTTATAAGAAGCTAAGTAACCAAAAGACAATGAAAAAAAAATTCAACCTAGAATTCTCTTTCAAAAGAAAATGTCTATCAAAAATTAAGGTATTTCTCTAATAATGAGCAATGTTGAGCATCTTTTCATGTGTTTGTTAGCCATCTGTTTGTGTTCTTTGTTTTTTTTTTTTTTTTTGTAGCACAATTCAAGTTTATTCCATTTGTTCTTGCAACACAAAACTTAAACACAGTATTATTTAGCATTCTGATGTACATGAACTAGGATAATGAGAACCCCAACTGTGTCAAATGTATTACACTGTGGAAAAAATGAACTCAAATATATCAAAATGCACAAAGCACTAGTCTTCCTCCATTACTGCTTAGAAAGATATGATTGTTTCTCCATTTACAAAATAGAATCAGGACAATTTAAATTTTTTAGAATTTTGCATGCAAACACTGCAATTGCTTATGTAGGAGGGCACTTCACCAGCTTCTTCTATACACAATCGAGTATACAATATTGCATGGAAGAAAACAGCAGCTCAGTTGAAGTTTTAGGGGAAAAAAATCAAATAGGTACATATAGACTTGAAATCCATTATCTGGGGGAAGGAAATCAATGAATGAAGGGCCTGCTTGCTGGCAGCTTCCACCCATGGCATCCACCTACTTCTCCTTCAGGCCCCACTGGGTTTAGAAGGTTAGCTATGCAGAGAACTACTGGGTCGATTCCGGTGCCGTTAGCTGAACTGTAAGTCTACAGACGCCAGTCTGAAGCTGCCAGGGGGAACCTGTTAGGATACTAATGTAGACAGGCAAACCACCTGTTTTCACTTGAAATAGTGCATATGAAAAGACTGACTTAATACAAAACTACAGAACATGCAAGATTTTTTTCTGAGATGTTAAATATTACTGCAGTGGAGAACAAAACTTAACCTTTTACTAATGCATGTAGTACCAAAAAAGCAGACAAGGTTTTAGCTTTCTTTACTCAAAATATGAACATTAAGTGTTGTAAATTTCTCTGCCAAGTGGTTCAGAAATACATTATAAATAACCTAGTTAAAAAAAAAAACAAACTCTAAACCATCTTGGTCAGTCTATTCTATGTTTATCTGTTATTTTCTCAAGCAACCGCTTCATAATTACGGGGTTTACAAAATGGCTGAGAAAGAAGAGGGAAGGCAAAGTAGCCTCTACTGCATTACAGGGAACACCAGGATAAACTGTACAAAGAATCACATGGTCTCTGGACCAGTGACTGGAGGAAGCAGACCAGGTTTAGGAATGATAGAACAGCACACTCTCTACAGTAGCCCACTACAGAAAACACTCGGAAAGTAAAGGTGAAAACTGTGTAGAGAGTAAAAGTCGAGCCTTTTAAACAGCAGTATGCCAAGAAGCGAAAACAAAGATACCAGAACACCTTGTACGCTGACAGTACACGCTGACAGAGTGCCCTCCATCTTCAGCGAGGATCACTGTGTTTCAGTTCAGTGATGGCATAAAGCACTAATTACTGACTTCTAATCCAACTCTAATAGCCTGCATCAAGACAGCAGAATTAGCCACAGGTATCAAAGTATTTAAACCAGTATTCTGTGATTGTTTTCTTGGACGCAGGAAAATTCCAGGGTTAGGCTAGTTTTAAGTGAAAAAGCCACAGGATAAAAAAAGGGTTCACCAGGGAAAAATACACACAAACAAACCCACACATTAACCAACCAATCAGCAACTGGTAAGATTTGTTATTGGCCAGGCTGACTATTCTTGGTACTAGTTTAACCCTGTTGTAGGATGCTACATGGCCTTAAAAAATTGTCATTAATTCTTTATTAACCACAATCTGAATACAAGTCCCTAACCCACCCTCCCCCCACTTTTAAAAATTTGAGGTACATTCAATTATTGCATGACATGGCTAAGGAAAAATGCTAGTATTTTTAGTAAGCATATATGGATGGCAAGTCAAATGAATCTTATTTTATATGCAGGACAGCAAATTTAAGGGTATATGTATGTTTTAATCAGCTGTACTGATTAAACACAAACACTGTTTGTGTTCTTTGGATAAATGTCTGTTTAGGTCTTTTTCCCACTTTTTAATTGGGTTGTTTGCTTTTCTGATATTGAGTTGTATGAGATACTTGTATATTTTGGAAATTAATTCTTTGTCAGTTGTTTCCTTTGCTATTGTTTTATCCCATTCTGAGGTTTGTCTTTTCACCTTGCTTGTAGTTTCCTTTGCTGTGCAAAAGATGTAAGTTTAATTAGGTCTCATTTGTTTAGTTTACATTTATATGCATTACTTTAGGAGGTGGGCCATATAAGATCTGCTTTGATTTATGTCATTGAGTGTTCTGCCTGTTTTCTCAAAGAGTTTTATAGTTTTTGGTCTAACATTTAGGTATTTAATTCATTTGAGATACCACTCACACCAGTCAGGATGGCCATCATCAAAATGTCTACAAACAGTAAATGCTGGAAAGGGTGTGGAGAAAAGGGAACCCTCTTGCATTGCTAGTGGGAGGGTAAATTGATATAGCATTATGGAGATTCCTTAAAAGACAGTATGGAGATTCCTTAAAAAACTAGGAATAAAACCACCATATGACCCAGAGATTTCACTCATAGGTATATATCCTGAGGAAACCAAAGTTTAAAAAGACACACATAACCCAGTGTTCATTGCACCACTGTTTACAATAGCTAGAACACGGAAGCAACCTAAATATCCATTGACAGATGAATGGATAAATAAATTGTGGTACATATGTACAATGGAATACTACTCAGCCATAAAAAGGAATGAATTTGAGTCATTTCCAATGAGGTAAATGAACCTAGAGCCTATTATACCAAGTGAAGTAAGTCAGAAAGAGAAATATAAATATCATATACTGATGCATATATATGGACTCTCAAAAGATGGTACTGATGAATTAATTTTCAGGGCAGCAGGGGAGAAACAGACATAGAGAACAGACATATGGACACTGGCATAGGGGAGGGGGGAGAGGGTGAGATGTATGGATTGGGTAACATGGAAATTTACAATACCATCTGTAAGATAGATCGCCAATGGGAACTTGTTGTATAACTCAGGGAACTCAAACAGGGGCTCTGTAACAATCTAGAAGGGTGGGATGGGGAAGGAGGCTTGGGAGGGAGGGGACGTGGGTGTTCCTATAGCTGATTCTTGTTGATGTATGACAGAAAAGCACAAAATTCTGTAAAACAATTATTTTTCAATTAAAAAAATAAATAAATTGGTTTCAAAAAAGGTTAAAAAAAGAGAACACATGTATACCTGTGGCGGATTCATTTTGATATTTGGCAAAACTAATACAATTATGTAAAGTTTAAAAAAAAAAAAAAGCTGACAGACTTAAAATCTTCAAATACTTACTACAAGAAATGCAAATAGATTTCCTCAGACAACTCTTCTAAACAAAGGAATAAAGACCACCAAAAATGAGAAATAAGTGGGCAAATATAAAAGTGAAAGGAGACACTAGGTCCATCCATGTCTCTACAAGTGACACAATTTTATTCCTTTTATGGCTGAGTAATATCCCATGGTATATATGTACCACATCTTATTTATTCATTCATCTATCAATGGACATTTAAATTTCTTCCATGTCCTGGGTATTGTAAATAGTGCTGCAATGAACATTACAGAGACATGGATGAGCCTAGAGTCTCATACAGAGTGAAGTAAATCAGAAAGAGAAAAACAAATATCATATGTTAATGCACATATATGGAATCTAGAAAAGTGTTACAGATGGACCTATCTGCAGGGCAGGAACAGAGACTCAGATGTAGAGAATTAACATATGAACAATGCAGGGAGCAAAGAGGGTGGGATGAATTAGGAGATTGGGATTAACATATATACATTATCACATGTAAAATAGATAGCTAGTAGGAAGCTGTTGTATAGCACAGAGAGCTCAGCTTGGTGCTCTGTGATGACCTGGACAAGTGGTATGAGAGTTGGGAGGGAGGTCCAAGAAGGAAGGGATATATGTAATCACTGCAGATGGTGACAGCAGCCATGGAATTAAAAGACACTTACTCCTTAGAAGAAAAGTTATGACCAACCTAGATAGCATATTGAAAAGCAGAGATGTTACTTTTCCAACAAAAGTCCTTCTAGTCAAGGCTATGGTTTTCCCAGTGGTCATGTATGGATGTGAGAGTTGGACTGTAAAGAAAGCTGAGCGCTGAAGAATTGATGCTTTTGAACTATGGTGTTGGAAAAGACTCTTGAGAGTCCCTTGGACTGCAAGGAGATCCAACCAGTCCATTCTGAAGGAGATGAGCCCTGGGATTTCTTTGGAAGGAATGATGCTGAAGCTGAAACTCCAGTACTTTGGCCACCTCATGTGAAGAGTTGACTCATTGGAAAAGACTCTGATGCTGGGAGGGATTGGGGGCAGGAGGAGAAGGGGATGACAGAGGATGAGATGGCTGGATGGCATCACCGACTTGATGGACGTGAGTTTGAGTGAACTCTGGGAGATGGTGATGGACAGGGAGGCCTGGCGTGCTGCGATTCATGGGGTCGCAGAGTTGAACATGACTGAGCGACTGATCTGATCTGATCTGATACCTAATTCACCTTCTTGTACAGCAGAAACTAGCATATTATAAAGCAACTCTATCCCAACTAAAATATATACATAAATAAATAAAATAAATCTTTATTGAATTTTAAAAAAAAGGGAAAGTAAGAGAAAGAAAACAAAATGGAAACTTTAATCATAAGAAACCTGGAGTGGATATGATACAAAGTATACTATAAGACACCCACTCCCGAGTTCTTGCCTGGAGAATCCCAGGGACGGGGGAGCCTGGTGGGCTGCCATCTCTGGGGTCTCACAGAGTCAGACACGACTGAAGTGACTTAGCAGCAGCAGCAGCAGCATACTCTAAGGCAAAGAATAATACTGGATATAAATAGAAACATTTTACAATGATAAAAATGTCAATTTTTCTAGAAGACATAGCATTCCTAAATATATGTATACCTAATAATAAAGGTTTAAATCATGAAGCCAGCAATAACAGACTCAAAGTTAGTCTAATACTCATCACTCAATAATTAGAATAAGTATACAAAACAGTAAAGGTATAGAAAGTTTGGACAATATTATCAATAAAATGTCTTCTCAGAAAAATATATTGTCGGTGAAATAAAAGGGCAAGACTATATCCCAGGAGAAAATATTTGAAATAATTATAACTGACAAATAAGTTACATACAAAATATAAAAAGAACTCCTATATTTCAATAATAAAGAGCAAACAGCTCAATAAAAGCAAGCAAATGTTTTGGTACATGGTACCATGTCTGTCACCAAGGAAGATAAGCAAAAGGCTAATAATCATATGAAAAAAGTACCCATCACTATTAGTCATCAGCTAAATAGCTAAAATCACAATTCACCCATTAGAACGGCTAAAATTAAAAAATAGTGATACTAATTATTGATGAGAATCTGGAGCAATGGGATCTCTCATAGGTTGCTGATGCACATCTTGCAACATTTTAGTGAAAGTAAGTGTCATCCTGGGGTTAGATTTTTGCAAGTGGTGGTTTGGTGGCTTAGTCACTAACTTGTGTCCAACTCTTGTGATTCCATGGACTCTAGCCCATCAGGCTCCTCCACCCTCAGCATTTCCCAGGCAAGAATACTGGAGTGGTTTTCCATTTCCTTTTCCAGTCAATCTTCCTGACCCAGGGATTGAACTCAGGTCTCCTGCACTGCAGGCAGATTCTTTACTAACTGAGCTACCAGTGAAGGCCTTAACTGTGCAAAACAATCTGGGAAAAAAAAATGAGCTCAGAATTTTTAACTCCTAACTTAATATTCACATGCAAGATCTAAAAATTATATAACTTCTCAGACTGACTTTTACCTCCTATAATCATAGATCCTAAAATTCTGAAAATCAAACCATATCTAACACTGTAGATGGTTGAATTACAATGCAAACTGAATCTTCAACTTCACAAGTCTTAGCTGTTAAAGCTAAGGCATTTATTGGGAAGGAATGGAATTCTGAAAATTGAGATGGGGATATAAGGGCAGATCCAGATGAAGCCACAGCTCAGTTCAGTTCAGGTGCTCAGCTGTGTCTGAGCCTTTGCAACTGCATGGACCGCAGCACACCAGGCCTCCCTGTCCATCACCAAATTCTGGAGTTTACTCAAACTCATGTCCATTGAGTTGGTGATGCCATCCTCTGTTATCCCCTTCTTCTCCTGCCTACAATCTTTCCAAACATCAGGGTCTTTTCAAATGAGTCAGCTGCTTGCATCAGGTGGCCAAAGTACTAGAGTTTCAGCTTCAACATCAGTCCTTCCAATGAACAGTCAGGACTAATCTCCTTTAGGATGGACTTGTTGGATCTCCTTGCAGGCCAAGGGACTCACAAGAGTCTTCTCCAACACCACAGTTCAAAAGCATCAATTCTTTGGCACTCAGCTTTCTTTATAGTCCAACTCTCACATCCATACATGACTACTGAAAAAACCATAGCTTTGACTAGATGGACATTTGTTGGCAAAGTAATGTCTCTGCTTTTTAATATGCTGTCTAGATAGGTCATAACTTTCCTTCCAAGGAGTAAGCGTCTTTTAATTTCATGGCTGCAGTCACCATCTCCAGAGACTTTGGAACCCCAAAAAATAAAGTCTGCCACTGTTTCCACTGTTTCCCCATCTATTTGCCATGAAGTGATGGGACTGGGTGCCGTGATCTTTGTTTTCTGAACGTTGAGCTTTAAGCCAACTTTTTCACTCTCCTCTTTCACTTTCATCAAGAGGCTCTTTAATTCTTCTTCACTTTCTGAAATAATGGTGGTGTCAGCAGCATATCTGAAGTTATTGATATTTCTTCCAGCAATCTTGATTCTAGCTTCTGCTTCATCCAGCCCAGCGTCTCTCATGATGTACTCTGCATTTAAGTTAAATAAGCAGGGTGACAATACACAGCCTTGATGTACTCTTTTTCCTATTTGGAACCAGTCTATTGTCCCATGTCCAGTTCTAACTGTTGCTTCCTGACCTGCACACAAGTCTCTCAAAAAGCAGGTCAGGTGGTCTGGTATTCCCATCTCCTGAAGAATTATCCACAGTTTATTGTGATCCACACAGTCAAAGGCTTTGGCATAGTCAATAAAGCAGAAGTAAATGCTTTTCTGAAACTCTCTTGCTTTTTTAATGATCCAGCGGATGTTGGCAATTTGATCATTGGTTCTTCTGCCTTTTGTAAAACCAGCTTGAATATCTGGAAGTTCATGGTTTACGTACGGTTGAAGCCTGGCTTGGAGAATTTTGAGCATTACTTTACTAGTGTGTGCGATGAGTGCAATTGTGCAGTAGTTTGAGCATTCTTTTGCATTGCCTTTCTTTGGGATTGGAATGCAAACTGACCTTTTCCAGTCCTGTGTCCACTGCTGAATTTTCCAAATTTTCTGGCATATTGAGTGCAGCACTTTCACAGCATCATCTTTTAGGATTTGAAATAGCTCAGCTGGAATTCCATCATCTCCACTAGTTTTTTTTCTAGTTATGCTTCCGAAGCCCCACTTGACTTCATATTCCAGGATGTCTGGCTCTAAGTGAGTGATAACACCATTGTGATTATCTGGGTCATGAAGATATTTTTGTACAGTTCTTCTGTGTATTCTTACCATCTCTTCTTAATATCTTCTGTTTCTGTTAGGTCCATCCCATTTCTGTTCTTTATTGAGCCCATCTTTGCATGAAATGTTCCCTTGGTATCTCTAATTTTCTTGAAGAGATTGCTCATCTTTCCCATTCTATTGTTTTCCTCTATTTCTTTTTTTTTTTTTTAAGATTTATTTTATTTTATTGTTTAACTTTACAATATTGTATTGGTTTTGCCATATATCAAAATGAATCTGCCACAGGTATACATGTGTTCCCCATCCCGAACCCTCCTCCCTCCCCATACCATCCCTCTGGGTCGTCCCAGTGCACCAGCCCCAAGCATCCAGTATTGTGCATCAAACCTGGACTGGCGACTCGTTTCATATATGATATTATACATGATTCAACGCCATTCTCCCAAATCATCCCACCCTCTCTGAGGAAGGCTTTCTTATCTATCCTTGCTATTCTTTGGAATTCTGCATTCAAATGGGTATACCTTTCCTTTTCTCCTTTGCTTTTCACCTCTCTTTTTTTCTCAGCTATTTGTAAGGCCTCCTCAGACAGCCATTTTGCTTTTTTGCATTTCTTTTTCCTGGGGATGGTCTTGATCCCTGTCTCCTGTACAATGTCATGAACCTCTGTCCATAGTTCATCAGGCACTCTGTCTATCAGATCTAGTCCCTTAAATCACTTCCATTGTATAGTTGTTAGGAATTTGATTTAGGTCATACCTGAATGGTCTAGTGGTTTTCCCTACTTTCTTCAATTTAAGTGTGAATTTGGCAATAAGGAGTTCATGATCTGAGCCACAGTCAGCTCCCGGTCTTGTTTTTGCTGACTGTAAAGAGTTTCTCCATCTTTGGCTGCAAAGGATATAATCAATCTGATTTTGGTGTTGGCCATCTAGTGATGTCCATGGGTAGAGACTTCTTCGAGGCATGTAATTTCAAGTACTGTGTATCTTCCATTTTCTCTTCCTACCACACCCAATTTTTGTTAATATCCCACACCCCTGTAGAATCTTACTGACTTCTACTCCCCTCCAGTTTTCTTTATCAACCACAGACTATCACCTATGCGTCCCTGGGTAGTTTACATATTCTCTTTAAAAACACTTTTTTTTTTTTTTAAATTTGAGGGTAATTGCTTTACAGTGTTGTGTTGGTTTCTGCTGTAGAGCAATGTGAATCAGCTATACGTATACATATATCCCCTTCCTCTTGAACGTCCCTTGTACCCCCGTATCCCACCCCTCTAGGTCATCACAGAGCAGCAAGCCGAGCTCCCTAGTTTCATAAACACAAAGAAGTCATAGGCTATGCGTATTAGGCAACCAGAGGTTACAGAGATTTTCCAAGACAGTTGCCATTTCAAGTATCCTATTCTATTTCCCAAAGTACACTTGTCAGACTACGTGTTCTGGTTTAGGGGTTAGAAAGTACATTTAGTCCAGCTAAGATGTAATTCAGCCCAGACAGACCAGGTTTGTATAACCTTGGTAATGTTAACAAATCAGCAGCTGTAGAACCTTTCATTCCTAAGCTTCAGAGGACAAACTGCTGATCCGGAGGCATCATGGATCAAATCACACACTGCCTAAGAAAACTTCTCTGAAAATGGTGGCCTAGTAGGATAAAAACAAAAATCCTGGTCTGATCCTTATGGACATTTCAGCTTATGAAGCCTTTGACAGCACTCCCAGCAGTGACTGTGGTTCCCTGCCTCTCTGCACGTTAACATTGTTCTGAATGAGATTATAGCACTTACTGCAGATGTTTTAGCTCAGTTCAGTTGCTCAGTTGTGTCCAACTCTTTGCAGCCCCATGGACCATAACACACCAGGCTTCCCTGTCCATCACCAACTCCCAGAGCTGCAGTTGTTTAATATACACTTATTTACTGAATTCTACGTGCCAGGTCCTATGCTAGTTAGGAATACAGATATGGGTTAAACCTAGCCCCTGTTCTCCTAAGGGCCTGGGATCTAGACGGGGGGTATATGCATTAATAGAGTTCCCAAAGGTAACAAGTGACATGGTAGAGATCATGAATGTAGAATCCTAGAAGAAGGAGCCCCCAGCTTGGCATGGTAGAGCACAGTGGGTGAATTTGATCATATATCCATACCACATGGTCACTATCTTTTATCTTCTACGTGAATGAGCTCATCAAAGAGGTCTACACTGCACACAACCACATCCATCCTCTTCATTCCTAATGCCTTCTCCCCAGCTTTACCCAACTGAGCCATTTTTAAAAGACTCAGCTTGAGGGCCACTTACGAGTGGTGTTATTCTGACCACACCTTCTACAAAATAAGACTAATTCCCTTTGCTTAATATTTTCTCTCTAAAACAGTGATATTGATAATAAAATATTTTTTGATAGGCATTTTGCCTGGCTCTTTCTGTCCATTATCATAATAGCCTCAAGAAATAAACAAGAGATATCTGTTAGCATTCCAGTTTTGAAAATGAGACAAGAGACTTAGTAACTTGCCCAAGATTGTAGTGTTTCTTATATTCATATAAACTATGAACTCTATGACTTATTTAATTGTGTAACCCAAGGAACGTAGGACTGTGCCTATGATAAATTATAATCGTAACAGATTTTTGTGGAAAGAAATTAATGATTGGATGCTAGACAAAAGTGAAGCTCAATTCACCTTCATGGTAACTTTGTGAGGTGGGTGTGGGGAAATTGACAGGATGGTGCCAGTCAGGTTCTCTCACCCCATGCTCTCATGTCCTCTTGCCCCATGGTCTGTAAACAGTGATTCTGCACAGTGATGTAATGACTGAGATCATCTGGAGCCCTAGGCATGTGCATCACAAGGTACTCGCTTGGCCGTGGACTGCTGTGTGCAGTTCACCCTTGTGAGCTTCACCATGAAAGCCCTGGCTGCTGCTGCTTTGGGGCTACATTGAAGTGACATCATGTTTATGTTATATGAAGTTATGTTATGGCTCCATCATGATTATGTTGTGACTGCTGCTATGGTTGCTGAGTCAGCCAGGAGAGATACTGTGTTATGGCTGCCATGCCAGCCAGGAGAGAATAAATGTGTCTGCAGTTGCTATTGCTCCTTGAGTCTCCTTCCAGTCTCTTAGCTCATGCTTTGCTTACCCTGGGTTCAGGGAAGAGTGCGGACAGCAAGAACAGGGAGACAATTGGTCCTGTGAGCAGGATCAGCAGTGCAGTAGGGAAAGCACATGCCATTATCCCCACTTTACAGTTGAGGGAGATTAAGTAATCTGCCCAAGTCCCACAAGCAGAAAAGGCCAGACGTCCATCTCAGGACTCCTAGCCCAAGACCTGTATCCCACCATTCCTTCATCCTGTTAAAGCAGCAGATGCCTTTTCATTATGTCTTCACATGTCCAAAAGCAGAGTAAAGTTATGCCAACACTAAAAAATCAAGCTGAGTTCCAGGGTTTCATTATCTGTGATCTCCTACCCCCAGAATATTGAATGCTATATTAATTAATCACAAATATTCATCAGTCACTCACTGCTCTCAGTTTGGGCTGTTAAGAAATAGTCCTGGCTGAAAAAGATTTCCCTGGTGTAGAGCAAATGGCATCTGACCAAAACTCCTTTTGGTCCCTATATGTGTGAGTCTGCTTCTTTTTCGTTATATTCACTAGTTGTATTTTTTAGATTCTACATATAAATGATATCATACAGCATTTGTCTTTGTTTGACTTATTTCTCTTAATGCAAGGTCCATCAAGTCTGTTCATGTTGCTGAAAATGGCAAAGTTTCATTGATTTTTATGGCTGAATAGTATTCCATTGTCTATAACACATCTTTATTCCTTTACCTGTTGATAAACACTAAAAATACTGTAAACTAGTGAGTAACAAAAAAGAAGCAGAGTCACAGATATAGAGAGCAAACTAGTTGTCACCAGGGGGGAGGGGGGGAGGGGAAGAGAGGTAGGGGGAGGGGCAATATAAGAACAGAGGATTTAGAAGGTACAAGCTATTTGGTGTAAAATAAGCTACAAGGATATATTGTACACCATAGGGAATGTAACAAGTATTTTATAATAACTATAATTGGAGTATTTCCTTTAAAAATTGTGAATCACTGTATTGTACACCTGTAATATATTATACATCAACTCCATTTCAGTGTAAAAAAACTCATTTTGGGTTTTTCAGTTCTTGATAGGTCATCACTAAAGGATTCTTTAGAAAATAAGTTTTTACCACTTTTAATAGACTTTTAATAAGTAATAATTGATTACTGCTTCCTTAAGTTAGAGAGATCAAACTCTTCAAGCAGGGGTGGAAGAACATTTTTTACTAGCGAAAAAGATCAAGCAAATTTTGATATTCAAGGTCTGTGACTTCATCATTCGTGATGATGGGGAAACAGTGGAAACAGTGACAGACTTTATTTGGGGGGGCTCCAAAATCACTGGAGATGGTGACTGCAGCCATGAAATTAAAAGACGCTTACTCCATGGAAGAAAAGTTATGACCAACCTAGACAGCATATTAAAAAGCATAGAAATTATTTTGCCAACAAAAGTCCATCTAGTTAAGGCTATGGTTTTTCCAGTAGTCATGTAAGGATGCGAGAGTTGGACTATAAAGAAAGTTGAGCGCCGAAGAATTGATGCTTTTGAACTGTGGTGTTGGAGAAGACTTGAGAGTCTCTTGGCCTGCAAGGAGATCCAACCAGTCCATCCTAAAGGAAATCAGTCCTGACTGTTCATTGGAAGGACTGATGTTGAAGCTGAAACTCCAATAATTTGGCCACCTGATGCGAAGAGCTGACTCATTTGAAAAGACCCTTATGCTGAGAAAGATTGAAGTGGGGAGGAGAAGGGGACAACAGAGGGTGAGGTTGTTGGATGGCATCACCAACTCAATGGACAAGAGTTTGAGTAAACTCTGGGAGTTGGTGATGGACAGGGAGGCCTGGCATGCTGTAGTTCATGGGGTCGCAAAGAGTCGGACATGACTGAGCAACTAAACTGAAGAAGGCAAAGAGAAAATCTAGGCATTCTTCAGGATAAATCAACCTGATTTGAAGTTAAAAGGAGGGAGAATAAAACTAAAGAAGAAAGGAAAAGGGAAACACCAAGCTTGGTATTGACAGCTATCATCTATCCCAGTGTAGTCCCTTTCTAGCTGTGTGACCACAAACTTTTCACTGACTCGCCTTGAGTATTACTAGTTCCTCAGAGAAAAAAGTGGAGTAAAAGTTCTGATATCATAAAATCATATATATATTCACCAAGAATATAAGCAAATTAAATTTGAATTAAGATGAAAGTTGTATTCTATTGTATTTTTCAAACATTTTATTTAAATATAGTTTATTTACAAAGGTGTGTTAGTTTTAGGTGTATAGCAAAGTGATTTATTATATTCTTTTCCCTTATGGGATATTACAAAATATTGAGTATAGTTCCTTGTGCTATACAATAATTCCTGTTGGTGATCTACCTTATACATAGTAGCGTCAACCTTCTAATTTCTCCTTGCCCACCCCTTTCCCCTTTGGTAACCATAAGTTTGGTTTCTATGTCTATGGGTCTATTTATGCTTTGTAAATAAGTTCAGTTGTATCATTTTTTTTTTAACAATTCCACATATAAGTGATATCATATGATATTTGTCTTTCTCTGTCTGGCTTACTTCACATAGTATGATAATCTCTAGGTCCATCCATGTAGCTGCAAATGGCATTCTTTCATTTGTTTCATGGCTGAGTAATATTCCATTATGTGTGTGTATATATATATCACACACAATGAAATATGTATATTAACATATATATCATATGCTCTGTATACATTCATCTGTTGATGGACATTTAGTTTGGAAAGCTGCGTGATAGAAATTAAAAAGTAGAAAGGAGTCAAAGAAGAGGGAAAAAAGAGCAAGGTCAAAAAAGACAAGAAGAAATTAATCCCAAGAATGATGTAATCTGACCTCAAATGATATAATCTGACCTCAAAACAGAATTGCTCATGCCAGAGATACCTACAAAGACTCTAAGGAAGGAGAAATTGGAAGTAGGAAGCTATGTAATCTCATATGTAGAAATGATTTGAGAAGTTAAAGAATACATCCAGATGTGAGCAGTGACTACACACTAAAGCAATATAACCCATCACTCAATATCAGGTTTATGCAAATGGTCATAAAAGTATAATATCAGATATCAGTCTAGAGGTCCAGGTTTAGGGAAATTTGACAGATGGCCCAGCTGGCTGAAATCTAAGAACACCTTTTAAAAAAAAGGGACCAGGCAGAGGCATTATAAATAAACCTGACCACAGACTACAGAAAAATATTCACTCCTGTATCCTTCTCTTTTTCTTATCCACTTACACAAACTATGACTTTATTAATGTTAACCTCCAAAGAGGAAGATTGAAAACGAAAAATTGTATTTTTTACATGCATACACATTCACCCATGAATCTTCAATAAAGATCACAAAGACATTATTCAAGATTTTCATTCTATTACCAAACCCCAAAATATGCTTTAATGCTGAGTTTGTTAACTCCACCCTATGGAGTCTGGCATAAAAAATGAGCTCCAAAATAGAACCAGAAGATTCCTACTCTAGGCTCAGCTATGCTGATGCTAACTGTGTGACCTTGCTAAGCCCTTTAGATTTTATGAGCCTCAGATATCTCATATGTAATGTGACCATTTAAATTTTACCTACTTTAACCACTTCATAGAGTTATGATGACAATCCAGTGAAATAAGGTTGAGAAAATCTGTACAACAGCATTTATTATTAGGTCGTTGAGTAGAATATTGAGTAGAATATAGTACTGAAGAGGCTAAAGTATCTCATGTATTTGGTGGGCCTGATTAAATTATATTCTAGACTCTCAAGACACACAGATGCTAAGGAATAAGATATGGCCCCAGCCTTTATTCAGGTCACAGGAATTGGCTGGAAGAAGGGAGTAATGCGGCTGAGATAAGGACATATTCTTGATTTTTCTTCTGGCTATCCTACAGAACTGCTTACTTTCTCTGCTCATGCCTCTGATGATTGGCATTAGCGAGACATATCAAGGAGCCAACTAACCCGAATGAGACCAGGAGAAAAGAGCCTTAGTTTACAGATTTCAAAATCTTTTCATGCATAATATTTTATTTACTCCTCACCACCTCTTTGTGTTATAGAAAATCTAGGTAGTCCTGCTTTTGCACACAAGAGCCTCAGGGAGTTACTTCTGCTGCCCAAGATGGTGTAAAGGAAGAACCTAGCCTACAGCTCAAATTTCCTGATTCTAAACCATATATATTGAGCCAACAAGAAAGAAATGATGGTTGTAACTAGAAAAGCCATTTTTTTTCATTTCTAAAACCTAATACTATCTACACAAAATTTTCTGAAGTTTGCACTCATAGTTCAAAAAGGCATTGATTTAGTTTTTACCAAAATACGCCATCTGTATCTTTAAAAACCTCTTGAAGTCTATTGCCTATCTTGAGGAGCTAAGATCAGAGTAAACACTTTCATTTGAATTTCAGATGCCTTTATCTTCACCATGCAGACACTCAAGAGGTAGCCAATAAATAAAACAGAAGGTCCCTCACACAAGCTAAAAATATATACTCTTTTGCTTCTTCTACCTATTTTTGTTCATTCTCAAAGGACTCAGTTGAGAATATTTGTCAAGATAAGACACATGCAACCCTCAAATGCCAAAAGGGTGAAATTAGCCTGCTCTTCCAGTTTCTCTCTTAAAGTGAAATAGAAATGTTATTAGAATGAAAAGTCGCAATAGCTATCCACCATTAAAAACTCAATAATTACCCATTTCTTTTCTCTGTTTTTATTTTTTTAACTGTTAGCAAATTGTCTGGGATTGTGCAGGAATAAAGAACCTAAGAGATGTCTGACCTGCTTACATGGAAAATGAGCAAAGCCAGAGAGCCAAGGAAATTCAGTGCATAGCTGCCTTGAAAGAGATGAGTAGGTGGCCACCTATCTGGAAGGGTCTAAGGCAACAGGTCCCAGAGACTTCCTGTCTGTCTTGGTGCCAGCCTCCCTTCCTCTCAGACTTGGTGTTTATCACATTGGACACCAAATGTGATGGGTTGTGGGAGGAATACTGTTTCTGGAGGGCATAATTAAAAGCCAAATCATTTCCTTTCATGGATTGTCCAAGGAATTTGGGGAGAAAGGGGCATCAGAAGTTTTCATGTCCATACTTTTTCAGAAGTTAAAATACGAGACCTTTGCTTTTCCAACACTTGTCAAAGAAGAGAACCTCCTAACTGTTCCACATAATTATCCTATCCAGTCTTTAGGGACATGTCTTTGATGGGTGTAAAGGAAGTTTCCCAGGGAAGATGGTATCTCTACTCTAATTCTTTAAAAACATGTAGGAGTTAACTAGGTGATACAGAGAGAATCTGAGGAACGTACTGTCCCATAAGCCTACAGCATATGGAAGCATGATGAACTGGAGTTCTGCAAGATGTCACCCAAGAGTGACTAGTCTAGAGAATTTTGTGTATTAGGCTAAGGATTCAGGATACTCTTCTCTAAGGCAGTGGCAAGCCAAATTTTAGAGTTACAACACATTTTTAAGAGTAAAAGCAATGTGTAAGGCATCCATATGAGAGAGGATGTAATACCATTACCTATTAATTTAAAATATTTGAAATGACAAGTTAGGAAACTCAGGTGTGTTTCTAACTGAACTTGTATTTGCTTTTAAAACTTGAGTATTTGAAACAGCTCAGCAGATAAAGAATCTGACTATAATACAAGACACATAGGAAACATGGGTTCAATCCTTGGGTCAGGAAGATTCCCCTAGAAGAGGAAATAATAATCTACTCCAATATTCTTGCCTGAAAAATCTCATAGACAGAGGAGTCTGGCGGACTCCCTTAAGGGTAGTGTCATCTGCATTTCTGAGATTACTGGTATTTCTCTCCCAGCAATCTTGACTCCAGCTTGTGCTTCATTCAGCCTGGCATTTCACATGATGTGCTCTGCATATAAGTTAAATAAGCAGGTGACAACATATAGCCTTGATGCACTCCTTTCTCATTTTGGAACCAGTCTGTTGTTCCATGTCCAGTTCTAACTGTTGCTTCTTGACCTGCATGCAGGTTTCTCAGGAGGCAGGTCAGGTGGTCTGGTAGTCCCATCTCTTGAATAATTTTCCACAGTTTGTTGTGGTCCACACAGTCAAAGTCTTTAGTGTAGTCAGTGAAGCAGATGTAGATGTTTTTCTGGAACTCTCTTGCATTTTCTATGATCCAACAGATGTTGGCAATTTGATCTCTGGTTCTTCCCTCTTTTCTAAATCAAAATGAAACATCTGGAAGTTTTCAGTTCACATACTGTTGAAGCCTAACGTGGAGAATTTTGAGCATTACTTTGTTAGTGTGTGAAATGACTGCAATTGTGTGGTAGCTTGAACATTCTTTGGCATTGCTTTTCTTTGGGATTGGAATGAAAACTGACCTTTTCCAGTGCTGAGTTTTCCACATTTGCTGGCATATTGAGTACAGCAGTTTAACAGCATCATCTTTAGGATTTGAAATACCTCAGCTGTAATTCCACCACTTCCACTAGTTTTGTTCATAGTGATGTCTCCTAAGGCCCAGTTAACATCACACTACAGGATGTCTGTCTGTAGGTGAGTGATCACCCCATAGTGATTATCTGAATCATGAAGATCTTTTTTTGTATAGTTTTCTGTGTATTCTTGTGATCTCTTCTCAATATCTTCTGCTTCTCTTAGGTCCATACCATTTCTGTCCTTTATTGTGCCCATCTTTGCATGAAATGTTCCCTTTGTATCTCTCATTTTCTTGAAGAGTTCTTTAGTCTTTCCCATTCTGTTGTTTTCCTCTATTTTTTTGCATTGATCACTTAGGAAGGCTTTCTTATCTCTCCTTGCTATTCTTTGGAACTCTGCATTCAGATGCTAAAGGAGTAATTGTTAAGCATGAAGGATATCTGTTTGGGAAAATTATTATAGGGATAATGGAAAGGAGTATAGTGGCTCATATGATAAAGAATCCGCCTGCAATGCATGAGACCCAGGTTCAGTCCCTGGATTGGGAAGATCCCCTGGAGAAGGGAATGGCTGCCACTCCAGTATTCTTGTCTGGAGAATCCCATGGACAAAGGAGCCTTACAGTCTATAGGCCCATAGGGTCACAAGAGTCAGACATGATGGAGCAATTAACATTTTCACTCTTTATACTTTTGAGAAGTTTTTCTGGACTAACCCTACCCTACCATTTCTCTAGTATCTTGCAGTTCTTTGATAGTAACTTTAAGAACACCTATTATTATAGACATGTGAATAAGGCATAACATGAATATTGTTCCAAAGGAAAAACACCACAGGATGCGAACCAGATCCTCCGTAAGTAGTATGTCGTTATCCAGACACATAACTTTGGACTAATCATTTCAGCTTAATGGGCCTCAGTTTTCTCATCTTTAACACAAACATGGAGAAGAATAATTTCTGAGGACAGCAGAGTGGCTTTTAGTGTGTGTGACCTATGTTACTGGACTGGTTATCCCAGGCAGTTCATCGATCTGACTGACCAGGCAAGAGGATGCCCCCTCTGTTCCCAGAGCTTCAAGTGCTTTTGCTCCCAGCCCCCTAGCTGCTGGTATCTCTGCTGAAGAGAAGCTTTGTGGAGAGAGGAGGACTGGACATTTATAAATTAATTTATTTTAATTGGAGGATAATTGCCTTACAATATTATGATGGTGTTTGCCATGCATCAACATGAGTCAGCCATAGGTATAAGGTGTCCCCTCCATCCTGAACACCTCTCCCATCTCCCAGCCCACCTTATTCCTCCAGGTTGTCACAGAGCACCAGCTGTGTGTGCACTGCATCATACATGGAACTCACACTGGCTTTCTATTTTACATATGGTAATGCACATGTTTCAATGTTACTCTCTCAAATCATCCCACCCTCTTCTCCCACTGAGTCCAAAATCTGTTCTTTACATCTGTGTCTCCTTTGCTGCCCTGCACATAGGACTGTTGGCACTATCCTTCTAGATTCCATATATATACATTAATATATGGTATTTGTCTTCTTCTCTCTGACTTACTTCACTCTGGATAATAGGCTCTAGGTTCATCCACCTCCTTAGAACTGACTCAAATGTGTTCCTTTTTATGGGGACTGGACTTTCATCCTGAGCATAAGAGAAGATTTGTAATGTCTGTTCCAGTTCTGACATTTTCTGAACCTGAATTTTTCTTGTCACCCTGAAACCATGCCTCATAGACATGACAGAAGCTGATGGATAACAGGCATTCTTGAGCTGGTCTTGCAGAGCAACTGATACTTGTTAAAATTCCTCTGTGTGAGGTGGATGAATCTAGAGCCTGTTATACAGAGTGAAGTTAAGAAAGAAAAAGACAAATATTGTGTATTAATGTTTATATACCAGCTTCCCAAATGGCTCAGCAGGTAAAGAATTTGCCTGCCAGTTCAGGAGATACAAAAGAGGCGGATTTGCTCCCTACATCAGGAAGATCCCTAGAGTAGGAAATGGCAATCCGCTCCAGTTTTCTTACCTGGAAAATTCCAAGGACAGAGGAGCCTGGTGGTCTATAGTCCATGGGGTCAGAAAGAGTCCAAAACTCATATATAGAAATCTAGAAAAATAATACTGATGAATCTGCTTGCAGGGAAGGAATGAAAATGCAGAATGAATGTGTGGACCCAGTGGGGGAAGGAGAGGGAGTGATAAATGGAGAAAGTAGCACTGACGTATGTACACTATCGAGTGTAAAACAGGTGACTGGTGGGAAGTTGCTATAACACAGGGAGCCCAGCCTAGTGTTCTGTGATGACCTAGAGGGATGGGATTGGGAGAGGGGAGGGAGACCCATGAGGGAGGGATGTATGTATAATGATGACTGATTCACGGTGTTGTATTGCAGAAACCAACACAATATTGTAAACCAATTTTCCTCCAATTAAAAAATTAAAAAAAAATCCTTCTGCTTGTAAACTGCCTTTAAGCTCACCTTAGGTTATTTTTTCCTTCTTTTGCTTCCCCTGCACCCTGTCTTTTTTTTTTTTTAAGTTTATTTTTAGCCACACCAAGAAGCATGTGGGATCTTAGTTCCGCAACCAAGGATGGAACCCATGCCCCCTGCAGTGGAAGGGCCAAGACTTAACCATTGGACTACCAGGGAGTGGAAGTCCCACCATCCCACCCCAGTCACCACAGCCTTTAAATTGTATGCTTTCACAGCTTCATATAGCCTCAGGAATTTGGAGTCAGCTCTTGTCCAGTGCAACTCAGTTAGGGGTAGTTGGGGGCCACTGACCCTAAAACTGGGCCTGTGCAGTTGTCTGATGAATGTCACTGTGACATCAGAGGGCTGGAAAACTCCAGCCTCAGATCATGAGAAGCACCTCCATCTTGAACATGCAGAAGTACATAAATAAGATATGCTGTGCAGAACACTGATTACTTCATCTTTTCCCTAGGTCCAGCCACCTTTCCCCATGCCTAAGATCACCCTGCTTATCCCATAAATATCCCAACTCTCTCCCTTTCAAGGAGATAGATCTGCAACTTCTTTTCTCATTTCATCGCTTAGTTGCCTTGAGAATAAACTCCTTGGCCACAAACTTTGGAATCCAATGTTTGGCTTGCAGAGTGTTTGATAAAGAGAACTAGTTCGGTAACAACCCCTGTTCTTGTGGTCAGTAGAATTGTGAATGAAGCTCAAGTAGATACTATGGCTTTCACTGCTAAATTAAAAAGTAATAAAAATATATTCAGTTAAAAGAAATAAGTGAATATCAACCTCTGTTCATCTTTATTCATTGAATCCCCTAGGCTCTAATTCCTCTTTAAGTGTCTGTGATGTTTTCAATAGTACAATCTGAGGTAGGAATCTATTTCTCATAGGTCACAGACAGGTCCTTCCTGTGGCAGACAAGGCACCACTTCTTCAAAATATAATGAAGTCTTCCAAAGTCACCTGCAGGAGGTGACTGCCTGTCTCACCCCTGCCTATCTGTCTCACACCGAGGATTCTCTCAAGGTGAGAGTACTTTGAAAATGTGACCTCGTTAAATAAGAGACCTGGCAGCCTGGCCATGTGGGGCTGGCTGCCAAGAACTGAGCAAAGACTGCCTCCTCAGAAGCTTGATGTTTTAATACAATTTCAATCCATGTTTTTAATTGTTTCAATACATTTAAACACTTGAGAAAGTAGAAATTGACTGAAAAGTGGAAAAGCATGGAATTTGAACTAGGAATTTGCCAAATAAAAACTAATTTAAGTGTAGAATGCACTGAGGCACTGGGGAGCCATCTGAAGAGTTAAAGGTGTTTGGAAAGTGGTTTGTGAGCAAAATAATTTTCAAGATACTCCTGATTCAGAAAATGTAAACTTAGCAAAAGATTTTGGAGACCACATAGCTTGGGGAATATGGCTTACATCACTAATAGGTGATAGAATGGACTACCACTAGGGCAGGGGTGAATTTATCCAATTTTATTCAAATTAGAATCAGCGATCTTAATGTTCTGAGGGGTCACATGTGGGTCCTTTGGTCTAGTGAACTGACAGGTATCTGAGAGGCAATCTGACCTCTAAACTTTATTCTGCCACTGATTCACATACTGACCTGAGACATCACTTAATCTTTGTGGGGGAGACTAAAGTATTAGTGATCTTTGCTCTAATAATGCTTCTCAGAAAATCATCCAAGATAATGACAATAAAAAAAGGAGAATAGATGGTACTGAAATGATTCAGAGTGATAATATTTACATTCAAGCATCTACATTAAATATACCTGCTATATTGGAATTGTTAATGAGAACTTACCAAGCAGGCATTCTCTAACCTCTCAACTCCTCTCTCCCACTCTCCCTTCACATGAATTCTCATCAGTTTCTTTCTGTAAACTCATTTTATTTATGCCCCTTTTCTGCATACAAATTTCCCCTTTCACCCAGTCCAGTCCCACTAGTTGTATAATCTGAACCCATTACCTAAACTATCTGAGCACCAAATCTAAGGTCATAGAATTGAGCTGTTTGCAGTGGCTCATGGATTTTAGATCTTTCACAAGTTCAGGAAGAGAAAGGAATAAATATACTCACTATTTCAGGATCCAAATGATATAATGAGCTGAGTCAGTGCTAACAGAGAATACTTACATCAGTAAGTTGTTGCCATCTGAATCCAAGGGAATGTAGTGAACAGTTAATGAATATCAGACACTTTGCTATCTCTCTTTCTGAGTTTTGCATGTCAAGCTGTATTACAGTTGATGTTTATTAGGAGAGGGATATTCCCACCTGTTGTTGTAAGGAGCATAGTGAATAAAGCAGCCCATCTTAAGGGAGAGTTTCACATCCAGAATGTTCAGGAGTCAAGAAGGAATCAGAGATTGTTATATAGATACATATTTAATATAATAAATGTGATTGTGGTTACAGATACATATTTGGTGCTTTATCAAGTAGTATGAGTTACAGAGTACACAACACGTTGGATACAAAATTTGAAGATAAACACAATTGTTCCTAAATGAAAAACATGGGATACATGCTGATGAATGGATTTCCAAACTTTCATTTCCACTCTTTTCTCCAGGCTGGTCTCCTGAAGATGAGTTGCAAGTTGTAGCAGTCTTAAAAAAAAACTCAGTCCCCCAAATTCTAATAACATGTAATATGAAAAGAACTTTTGGCAAAAATTATCCAGATTACTCCTCTCCATTGGAAAAATTTGCAACATTTCCCACTGTTTTGTTTATGCCTTAGCTTATACATGTTTCTAGATAGGGAGTTAAATGCTTTAATTGTATTCGTTATTAGATAAATGTGGTTAGACTCAATTATTTTAAATGTATCCTCATGCCAGAGGAGAAGAGAAATGGAGACATAGGTGTGAAAGAGAAAGGAAAATTTTCTCAGGTGAGAAAACAAGAGACTTATCAAACTAGATATAAATGTTGAGTGAATTTTTATCTTCTCTACTAGAAGATAAAATTATTGTTAAACTGTGAGGTGAGGATAATATTCCAAAGTTTGGTTATCTGTCTTTTTCCCTTTACTGTCTGCTGTGAGTTTCCATTCAAAGCTAATAGTGTCTTAGTTGGAAGACTTGATCTTTTCCGTTACAGGATGTTGGGGGAAGCCTTTCTTTTAATATCTATTGCTCTGATCTGCCACATGACCTGTTTGGGTGAAAATACATTTAACACAGGGAGTGGTTGCTAAATTGTTAAGGAGCCTTGTCCAAAGCAACTATTAAACACACACTTGTCTAATAGAATGGAGAGACTGGAAAACCCATAAACCGAGATTTAATAAGACCTCATGTCCAGAACCTACAGAGAGCTGTCTGGCCCTTGGGTTTGGACATTCAGATATTAGAAACTGAGTTCTCCATGCTCTGTTCTCTGGCACATGCAAACCCACCGGGGAAAGGATGGCTTCCGTGTTTCTTCTTTTATCTAATCCAAACTCCCTAGGATTTTAAAATGGAGTTTCACATCTAGCTTCATTGTTACTCAAGAAATGCCTTCCTGCAAATCTTGGTGGTGACACCAAAAAGTTATTTGATTTTCAATCAAGTGGAGTTGCTCTTAAATGTTTCCTAGTGAATGGACTCACCTTGTAAGTAAGTCTAGGCACTTACTTCTTCACCACTTCTCACTCCTCCTTTCCCCCCTTTCTTTTCTCATGACCCTATTTGTACCAAACTTGCTAAATTACTGGGAAACAAAGAAAATGACTACAAGAAGGAATGATTTCAAGGGTAAAAATCATTTCCCTGAAATATAAATAGCCTTTGAAATGATTCTCAAATTATCAAATTTGTGATGGGACAGATAGATTGAAAAATCCCTGACAAAGAATGTTTATTAGTTTACCAATTGATTTGTTATACTTTGTGAAATAATAACAACTCCACTCTGTTGAAAGGGGGTGTATACAGAGAACAACAACCAAGCAAAATTGATAGCTCTATAGAAGGCAAAAATAAAAACAATTTCTTTAACAAATTCTTCTCTTTACGCACTAAAACCTGAAATATGCTTAAAGCGTAATTTGTACAGTAGAGAATGAGCACATGGGTGGTTTTGAGAGTGGGGCACAAAATGTGTTTATAAATTTGCTTCTACTGATTTGAAAGCAAAATTACTGAAACACATCAGTTCTACATTTCAGAAGGTGTCTGTGTGTATGTTGGTGGTTGCTCATATGAACAAGCACTGAGTTAGCAGATAAACATGGAACACAGTCTCCTAACTTATTCCAGAATAGATAGTCTTCCTCTTTGTTCTGGTCAAATTTGGATACTAATCTGATGCCAAGCTCAAACTATATCAAACACAAGCAGAGAGACAGGGCGTGGGGGTTACCCGGCCTCCCTAACCTTGGGTTTCTCTCAAAGATGAGAAGCATGTACTCCTGTTCCCATCGACCACCTCTCTACATCCCAGATCTACACAGGACTGTGTTACATTTTCTCCAGGGAGGAACATATCAGCACCAAGGGCTCCTCCACTGAGCTTCATACTTTACCGGGCAATTTACTATAGGGAGATTGCGGAGGAGGGAAAGGAAGTGATAAACAGACATTACACATTCTTTTCCTGGAAAGATCACCCCAGTTTTCCCAACTTCCCAAAATTTAAAAGAATGCTATTTTGTTTGTTTTACCATGGAAATTTTTGGTAGTTCAGTTTTTTCTCTTCTAAGTTTAAAAACACTCTCAAAATATGTCAAAGAACTTTCTAGGGCGACGTTTACATGCTTGCTCTTTCATTTGGGGCTGTGATATTTATATTCCTTTTAATTTTTTACTTAGAAGAGTGTCTGATGTGTGTGTTTATCCTGCTTTAAATTTAAAATCATGTTTACATTTATATTACATGTCACCAGTTGACTGCAAGGCATTCGTGCTTCTTGTAGCCTTCACAGCTCTGCCCTCCTGGTGCTTTTCCTGCTTTTTCTGCCTCCTGTGTTTTCAGCTTATGAAAAGGCAAGGCCCTTTTTATCCTCCACTGACAAGTCTACCCACTTACATAGGATGTGCAGTCAATTTGTGAATACGGTAAGCTTGAGTCTTTGTAACATCAACCATCTTGGTGAACTTTCTAGTCTCTAGTCAGTTCTCTGGGTGTTTGTAAACATTTGGTTACTTCAAATAATATGAATAAAAGATTTGAAATTTTAATGACATCAGAGTTTGATGCACGATACTGGATGCTTGGGGCTGGTGCACTGGGATGACCCAGAGGGATGGTATGGGGAGGGAGGAGGGAGGAGGGTTCAGGATGGGGAACACATGTATACCTGTAGCGGATTCATTTCAATATTTGGCAAAACTAACACAATACTGTCAAGTTTAAAAGTAAAATAAAATTAAAAAAAAATGTTTAAGCATTTCAGAAAAAACCTAGATTCTTTGGTTCTTACATTTTCTAGCTGCTTGAGCAAGTATAGGATTGGTGGTTTTATACCCCTTTGGGGCAGCATAGACAGATGCTGGAAAAGGTCGTGCTGGGAATTCTTGTGAATTGCTTGTCACTCACACAAATAGACATGGTGAGAACTTATCTTTCATGCTCTCAATGTTGACTGGGCCTGTCAACCTCTTGACAATGGAGTTTCTTTGAAGTGAGCAATATTGACACATATGAATGAACTCATACCAGACTAGCAATTATTGGCACTAGACCCAGTCACTCCAACCCATTTTCAGAGTTTGAAATGGCAAGTATTCAGAAAGGGCACATTAGTCTTTGAAATAACAAAAATAAGAAAAACCCAACAAATGTAGTCAGTGTTTACTCCAAGAATACAGTCATATAGTTGCTTTACTTTCAATATTCTTAGTGAATAACTGAATTAATAGGTTACAGATGTGTGAAACTAGGAGTTTTGTAAATGAAAGAAAGAAACGAAAGGAGGAAATACAAGACTAAACAATGTAATCTTCTACTTAAACATTTAAGATGTTTATTAATCCCTTAAAAATCACTTTTTTAATTAACTCACTATCCTCACTTAGTTACCCTCATACACAGTTGGTCTCTTTATTACTAGATTATGTATTGCTTAGTCAAATCTACTAAAGATAATAAAAAATGCTAGTAAGACTTATAATAATGAAATACAGCATTAAAAGTTTAAACCTACTAAAAATTGGCTATATGTAAGGCATGTACTGGTGATGGACAGGGAGGCCTGGCGTGCTGCAATTCATGGGGTTGCAAAGAGTCGGACATGACTGAGTGACTGAACTGAACTGAAGGCATGTTAGGGGTATAAATGTGTGTTTTGACTATAATACAATTCACTACTATGGTGAGCAAAATAAGGAGGGGAATGAGCAGTTGCTAGAAGATCAGATCATTTTGCAAAATGCAGGGTACTGTAAAACTCTATCTCACTTAGAAAGTCTCTGCATTTAGTCAAATTAAGTTTTCTGAAGATAATTAGCTATTTTGAAGATAATCATCATGTACTTAACAAACCGATGGCACCATCGGACAACTACCCCTTTTAGGTTTGACAAGATTTCTCCCTTTTAGTATACAGCCCTCTTGATATTGAGGAGGAAGACCACTGCAATGAGCAGCATGTTTGTGTTTTACATGATTGGAGTAAGCAATTTTGGAATTTTGCACTCACACAAATTTTAACTAATTTGAAAATGGAAACCTTGGGCCTACTTTTAGAGGCATAGATACGTTTATAAAGCAGTCCATTGGCAATCTCAGGTCACTGATTTAGTACAGAATTTGGTAACTTTATGTGTGGGAAGGTCTGAGGGAATTATAAGAAGCCCCATGGATTGTGTTCAGATTGATTTTATATAAACACAATATATTCTTGGCTGTATCTCTTGTTTATAATCTCTAGTTAACACAAAGATGGTCTCAAAGGAAGACCAATGTTTTGAACGATGTATTTGCTTAAAAAAATCAAATAGTGGTTGCCTCATAAAATGCCTACCACATTTTACTAACCAAATTCAGAAAATAATGAGTGGCCTTCCTGGATCAGAATTAAGACAACAAATGAGATCAATTAATCTCACTTGAAATTGGTTTTTCCATGTCCATATTCTTTTTCATCCCAATTTAGATGGCAATCCATTACCAAGTGGAACCACATTCAATGATATCATATTTCTGCTTTATGTTTCCCTAAGTAGAGTTTGTCTGTTGTTCTGACTGAGTTTCACAACAACCTACAAGAGTAGAGCTTAATTGAGAACAGGGGCAGGAAGGGGAAACTGGAAAAGGAAGACATTGGGGCAATAGATAATATCCAAAACAATGTGGGCAAAAGAGTAAGCAACCCTCCCTGGGGCTTTCCATCTAAGACTCTCTGAGCAAGCTGCTATAGAAAGATATGTGGGTTGCTGGAAAGTGCAGGGTGATTATGGATGAAATAACTCTCAGGATGATTCTCACAGCCTGACTGCATTGCTACTTGATGAACTCCTGATAAAATTCAGAGCGCACAAAGCGAGGCAGCGAATCCTTCTCCATCAGAGCATGGATTCTTTTCTGGGCCACGTCAAAGCTACTTGGGGAAGGCTCCACCAAATTCTTCACTGTGATTTCCTTCGTGAAGTGATCAATATTCACCTGTGAGCCAGAAAACAGGGATCACTGAGTCAGCCCAGGTTGTGGGATTTGAGGAGGGGTAGGGAGAAAAGTGTTTCTCACATAACACATGAGGGGAAGAGAGGCATAGGAAATTAGAATAGCTTATCACTTCTATTTTATATACAGTAGGGTAAGGCAGCTGGTGCTTCAACAAATGCATGACTCAGATTACGATCTAACCAGTATTAGGCACCCAGTGTTAGAAATAAACAACTCATTCAGGCAGACCTCGTATAAGCTTCTCAATAACCCTAAAAAATGAGTCTTTCCTTTTCTAGGAGAAAGACAGATAGATAGGGACTTCAAGATCACAGAGCTAATAAATGTATTTGAAGGCAGAGACTCAGAATTTGAATCTAGGTATCCTGCTGCCTAATCCCATAGTCTTCCTACCACAGCATTTGGTTTGACCCCTAATGGGGAGAATGAAGAGAGAGAAATCAGGGATCCAAGACTTTATGCGTGTCTCTAGAAGAATAAGGAAACTTGGTTTTTTCCTGAAACAAACAAAGACATGTGGTTTTAGCACAACATTCATAACAATAGCAACTGATATTTATTGAGTGCTGAGAACTTTACTTTCACCAGCACTGCACTGTGAACTCCTTGAGTCTTACAACTCTGAGAGGCAATACTGACATCCACATCTTACAACTGAGGAGCAGAAGAGTTAAAGCGATTTGCCCAAGATCATAAGGGGTAGTTAGAAGATTCAAAAGCCCAGCAATGTTGCTTTTGCCCAGGAGACTGGAGTGTTGGGAGGCATCATGGCTTATTTGGCCTGAATGCAGGGCCATTCTACACTGTGTCACTCCCAGGGACATCATTCATGCTAGGGTCCATGTGAATGGTCCCCTGGGCTTGTGCAATGTACAGCCTGCCTGGGCTTGCCTGAGTATGATTTGAGAGAAATCATTGTTTATCATGTTGTTATTCCAATGACTCTTTTACCTGAGTGTACAGAAGAAAGAAACAAAACCCAAATCAACCAATGGTTCTGAACTGAAACATTAGGAAGTGTTTGGGTCTCTCCTGGGCTGCTAAAGTTTCTTGATACTGAGAAAAGCTATCTGGGCTCAAAGAATTATGGAGTGTCTTTAGGTCAGAGTCAGGGACAAAGGTGTGACTGGAGACAGCCAGGCCAGAACAGACATGAGTGTCTGTGATCGAAGGTCCAGGACGAAGTGAGTTGAGGCTGTGACGTGCTTTCCACAGGTGAGAGCAACCTGTGTGTTTTATGCAGGAATGGCGGAAGACATCACAGACTGCGCTGGAAACGGCCTCCAAGGTGAGGTAGTCAGATGTCTGTCTTCAAAGGTGAAGACTCCGAGATCCAAAGAGGTCAATTTATATGCCTACAAACAGCTAATGAGGAACAGTCTGTTATTCTTCCTGCCACACTAAAGCAATGCTTCTTCCTTCTCTTTAATATATACTGAACTAGATGAGCAGCCAGACTGCTCATCAGCCAAAATAGTTGAAAATTTTAAAGCTAAAAATGATAAAATCTCTAACAATTATAAAGCTATCTGTTAATCCTATTTTTTAAAGAATTGATATGTTTTTTAAAGAAGTGATACATATTTTAACCTCTCTAACACATAAATGGGAGAAGACAATGGCACCCCACTCCAGTACTCTTGCCTGGAAAATCCCATGGATGGAGGAGCCTGGTGGGCTGCAGTCTATGGGGTCGCTAAGAGTCGGACACGACTGAGCGACTTCACTTTCACTTTTCCCTTTCATGCATTGGAGAAGGAAATGGCAACCCACTCCAGTGTTCTTGCCTGGAGAATCTCAGGGACAGCGGAGCCTGGTGGGCTGCCGTCTATGGGGTCGCACAGAGTCGGACACGACTGAAGCGACTTAGCAGCAGCAGCAGGTATTTATACACATACCACACACATACATGAAATTATTACAATTAAAGAGAATTGAGAATTAAAAAGCTTTAGTTAGAAACTTGCCCAAAGTCATACATCAAGATAGGTCTGGAGTTGGTATATCTGCATCCATTCATCTCATAAACATTCACAGAGTATTTATTATGTAACAGGAGTGGGATTTACATCCCTCTGATGCTCAACTCAGAGAATGGAGGCCAAAATTATTTTAATTAGAGCCCAACGTCCTTATAATGAAGGCCATCATTTGTGTGTTCTAGTAACTCAGCAAGGGTTTTATTTATTTTGAAACTCCATTCTTAATTTCTCATATTTTCATGATACCTATGAGTGTTCTAGTAAGGAACTTTGAGAACAATGTTTTCCTAGAGCTCAGAGCAGCTAGCAATAGCCTGGATGCATCTCCATCATTTGCATATACTCAAATCCTAGACTTCTGTGAAGAGGAATGAAGGTGGTAAGAAGATAGGTTGGAAATGGGAAATCAGTCAAAGTCAGGAAATTGTGTCAAATTTAATACTAACAGTACATTAATGTCCTTGGTAACATCACAAATAGAGGTTCCATGCTGACAGAACAGGCCAGCACAAAGGCCATCAGAAGTAGGGGAAAGCCAATACATACGCATGGGGTGTGAGACTGAGAGGTAGAAGAGGGGATCTAGGGAGGATTCCAAAATAATTCCCTAAGACTAAACCCAGATGCGTGCTAGGATTCTCATTTTCTCAACTTGACCAGTAGTACTCTATACCCTCTGCTCCTCACCTCCACCTCCTATGTCATGGAGGTGGCTCATTTGTTGGCATTAGGTATATAATCTAATTTGATTATTAGATTATAATAATCCATTCAGATAAAGTTGCCCTTTAAAAAGGATCAGTGATGAGTAATGCATTACCAAAGGAATAAGTCTCAAATGATAGAACCTCAAGAGTCTAGAACACCTGTGAGACAAAAAAGATATTAGGGTTTCCCTCTCTCAAATCATCTTAAGTTAATTACTACCTGCCTAAAGGGTTTGCTCAGATCATCTCTGTACCTGACCCCAAATTTTGATGAAATGTTTGATGTCCAGATTGGATTACAGTGTGCAATGTGAAATCAGTGACCTGACCAAAACACGATGAATGGGTCTTGCTGAGGCCATCCTGAATTCCACAAAAAATCTTTTCAATTCAGTTTTACAAATAGGAAAGGGCAGATAAACTGCCCTAAAGCCTCTTTGAAATCAACACACATCTTTAAGAGTTAATTAATATTGTATTGTCCTCCAACATCTGTAGCATTGTTACCGTGTGATTATTTGGTTTTCATGAGTAGAAACCTTGTCCAGATCAGAGAGTAAATGAAAAAGCCCTAGGGGAGACCAGAGGGTGGTGGAGAATGGGATGGAAAAGAGAGAATTTTCACCAAAAAAGAAAAGGAAGGAGGAAAGGAGAAAGGGGAAAAGGTGAAGTAATAGAAACATTCATCAGACATTAATTTGTTCAAATGCTGAGATATGTATTTTCACATCCACTGTTTAATTTCATCCTCACAACAATCCTGCAAAATAGTCTTCATTATCCTCACTCTCCCAAAGAAAGAAACTAAGTTCAGAGAGACTGAGTACTTCACCCAAGATCATACAACCTGTATTATCCTCATTTGTGATTACATGCTACTAAGAGAGACCCATACTGCTTAGAAAGTGGTCTAAACAGAGTTCAAGTTCACATCTGCTTGATTGTATTGCTCTCCCTTTGCGTTCAGTAGGTGTTTAAGAAAGGTGGCCCACTTTCAAATAGGAATTACCTTTAGCTGCACAATGTATTGTAGATGGAAATCCTTCCTGGGAAGTGGTTGAGCTGACCCCCATTGACCACTCTCACCCACCTTCCAGTCAGGACCAACCTCTTTAGGAGCCTCCACTTGGATGAATTCTTCATAAATTTTCTTTGCCGTCTCAGCCATCTTGACAGGGGACTTGATCTTCTTGTAATCTTCACAGGCCATCCAGAACTCAAGATTCTCCTCACTGAATTCAGACTTCAGGAAACTTTTGAAGCTGGCAAGTCCATCTAGCAAGGAAAAAGGTTATTTGAGGAAATGTATTCTATCTGATCTGTATCTATATCTGTATCTATCTGTATATCTGTATATATCTATATGTATATCTGTATCATTCTGTATATCTGTATATATCTATATGTATATCTGTATCAATCTGTATATCTGTATATATCTATATGTATATCTGTATCAATCTGTATATCTGTATATATCTATATGTATATCTGTATCTATCTGTATATCTGTATATATCTATATGTATATCTGTATCTATCATCTGTCTATCACTATATCCCATGTTATAGCCTAGGTTTATTTGTAACACATTTCTGTTATTTGCGTAAGAACTTTACTAAAGTTAACTCATTTGTTAACCATTACAAACCTAAGAGGCAGAGGCTGCTATATCCTATTTTACAAATGAGGTCAGACAGATCAAGTAACTTTCTATTAGTTAACCAGCTGGTAAGTGGCAGAGCTGGGATTCAAATACAGACAGTCCATATTTGGGTGATGAAAGTTTAACTGTACATAGCATTGAGGAACATTGTGAGCACTAACGCCATTCTGGATACTTACCAGTTACCAAAAAGAAAAAAATACACTGAAAACTTGATTTGGTAGTGTAAGGAATATTAATGTTTACTCTCATGTATCAACTACTCAGTTTTTTTCTTTCTAAAGTTGATTTTTGGAGCAAATACTATGTTCCAGGAATTATGGTAAGTAAAATAGACACGCTACTTGCCCCAGTGAAGATTCTGGGGAGGTAGAAAAGAAAATGATGAAACACATACAAAAATTGTGTACACAACAAAAGAAAGCAATATGAAAGATAGTAAGAGTAATAAAAGGGTCCTAACCTGATTTTACATTTAGAGAAGGCCTATATGAGAAAGTGAGACAGGAGACCTGAAGGAGGAGTGGTAGGGCCCTGATGAAGGGGGCCTACGTGTAGAGCAGTTACTACACCCATCAGTGAAACATCAGTCTTTAACACATATTAAATTAAGTGTGACTGTTGTGGTTCTGTTTTCAGAGTACTGTCGCTCATGTAGAATATATTGCAGCTTGTAAACCCAGGTCTCCTGCATTGAGGGCAGATTCTTTACTGTCTGAGCCACCAAGGAAGCCTATTTATATATATATATATATATATATATATATATATATATATAATACAAATATGTATATTAGAGATTCTTGGGTCTGATCCTTTTGTTTTCTTTTTCTTTCTTCTAATCTTGTTCTGCCGGAGGAGGCAATGGCACCCCACTCCAGTACTCTTGCCTGGAAAATCCTATGGATAGAGGAGCCTGGTAGGCTGTAGTCCATGGGGTCGCTAAGAGTCGGACACTACTGAGCAACTTCCTTTTCACTTTTCACTTTCATGCATTGGAGAAGGAAATGGCAACCCACTCCAGTGTTCTTGCCTGGAGAATCCTAGGGGTGGGGGAGGCTGGTGGGCTTCCATCTATGGGATCGCACAGAGTCGGACACAACTGAAGCGACTTAGCAGCAGCAACCTTGTTCTGCAGCTCTAAGCTCCAAAGTGGTAGATAAGTTGAAGGCAAGGTCAGGAATTAGGAAGGCAATGAAGAGGAACAAAGGAAAAATCATTTTATACCTTCAATATTTTCCTCCTTTTAAAGGTGACATATAGATAGATAGTTAGATATATATGTAGCTAGATAGAGAGATATAGATAGGTAATTCATAAATAGATAGATACTTTTTTTAACCCCAATTCTAACAAATCTGTATGTACTGAGAGAGAATCCACACACATTTATTATGTAAGGTAAGTGGACTTCTAAAGGAAGGAGAGAAAATTTTAGCTCCCCACAGACTATATCAGAGTTACAGGCATGCCTGGCCTGGCGTTTGCCTCCCAGGCTGAAGGCTGGACTGACTGGAACCTCAAGGTCTACATTTCCTCTAACTTGTCCCTCATCAGAAGACACTTCTACAATTCATTAGTTTTACTTGGAGAACATAGTCATGTACTGAATTCACTTCCTTTGACCTAATTTCTATTTCCATTCTTCTTGAATATTTCTCCCTACTTCTTTTTATAGATTCTAACTTTCATTCATTAGTCATTGCCCAATACATCAATTTCAAACAATATGCACAAAATATCATGATTAAGCCAGAAATATAGCATTGTCAGTTTTCAATTTTCCTTCTATACATTTTGTCTTTATATCCTTCACAGTTCCCAGCAATTGCACTCAGTTTTAAAGAAACAGAATTGCTGAATTATAAATAACTTGGATTAGGGTCACTGATAATTCTGGATCCAAACAAGAAACTTTGCATTTTAATCCCTTCTCCCTGTACTTAATATAAAAACATTTCTTTTTAAATTGGGCAACACCTAAAAATACATTGGGGAGTGATGGTAGGTATGATAAACAAATTTCTCTAATAACTGACCTAGAAGAATTGCTTTAAAACCACTTAATAACGTTCACCAGAATAAGATCAGATATATTTTCCCTCACTCCTGCCCATATTTCCAGGACTATGTGATTTCATAAGCCTTTCAGGTATGACCTAAATCAAATCCTTTATAATTATACAGTGGAAGTGACAAATAGATTCAAAGGACCAGATCTGATACACAGAGTGCCTGAAGAACTACGGACAGAGGTTCGTGACTTTGTACAGGAGGCAATGATCAAAACCATCTCCAAGAAAAGGAAATGCAAAAAGGCAAAATTGTTGTCCAAGGAGGCCTTACAAATAGCTGAGAAAAGACAAGATAGGAAAGGCAAAGGAGAAAAGGAAAGATATACCCATTTGAATGCAGAGTTCCAAAGAATAGCAAGGAGAGATAAGAAAGCTTTTCTCAGTGATCAGTGAAAAGAAATAGAGGAAAACAATAGAATGGGAAAGAGTAGAGATATCCTCAAGAAAATTAGAGATACCAAGGGAATATTTCATGCAAAGATGGGCTCAATAAAGTACAGAAATGGTATGGACCTAACAGAAGCAGAAGATACTGAGAAAAGGTAGCAAGAATACACAGAAAACCTATACAAAAAAGATCTTCATGACCCAGATAACCATGATGGTGTGATCACTCACCTAGAGCCAGACATCCAGGAATGTGAAGTCAAGTGGGCCCTAGGAAGCATCACTGTGAACAAAGCTAGTGGAGGTGCTGGATTCCAGTTGAGCTATTTCAAATCCTAAAAGATGATGCTGTGAAAGTGCTGCACTCAAAGTGGAAGTGAAAGTGATGTTGCTCAGTCGTGTCCAACTCTTTGCGACCCCATGGACTGTAGCCCACCAGTCTCCTCCATCCATTGGATTTTCCAGGCAAGAATACTGGAGTGGGTTGCCATTTCCTTCTCCAGGGGATCTTCCTGACCCAGGGATCGAACCTGGGTCTCCTGCATTATAGGCAGATGCTTTACCATTTGAGCCACCAGGGAAGTCCATATGCACTCAGTAATTTGCTGCACTCAATATGCCAGCAAATTTGGAAAACTCAGCAGTGGCCACAGGACTGGAAACAGTCAGTTTTCATTCCAATCCCAAAGAAAGGCAGTGCCAAAGAATGTTCAAACTACCACACAATTGCACTCATCTCACACACTAGAAAAGTAATGCTCAAAATTCTCCAAGCCAGGCTTCAACAGTACATGAACCATGAACTTCCAGATGTTCAGATTTAGAAAAGGCAGAGGAACCAGTGATCCAATTGCCAACATCCATTGGATCATCAAAAATGCAACACAGTTTCAGAAATATATCTACTTCTCCTTCATTGACTACATTAAAGCCTTTCACTGTGTGGATCATAACAAACTGTGGAAAATTCTGAAAGCGATGGGAATACCAGACCACCTGACCTGCCTCCTGAGAAATCTGTATGCAGGTCAAGAAGCAACAGTTAGAACTGGACATGGAACAACAGACTGGTTCCAAATCGGGAAAGGAGTATGTTTATTGCTTATTTAACTTATATGCAGAGCACATCATGAGAAACGTTGGGCTGGATGAAGCACAAGCTGGAATCAAGATTGCCGGGAGAAATATCAATAACCTCAGATATGCAGATGACACCAACCTTATGGCAGAAAGTGAAGAAGAACTAAAGAGCCTCTTGATGAAAGTGAAAGAGGAGAGTGAAAAAGTTGGCTTAAAACTCAACATCAGAAAACTAGATCATGGCTTCTGGTCCCATCACTTCATGGCAAATAGATGGGGAAGAAATGGAAATAGTGACAGACTTTATTTTGGCGGCTCCAAAATCACTGCAGATGGTGACTGCAGCCATGAAATTAAAAGACGTTTGCTCCTTGGAAGAAAAGTTATGACCAACCTAGACAGCATGTTAAAAAGCAGTGACATTACTTTTCCAGCAAAGGCCCGTCTAGTCAAGGCTATGGTTCTTCCAGCGGTCATGTATGGATGTGAGAGTTGGACCTTAAAGAAAGCTGAGCGCTGAAGAATTGATGCTCTTGAACTGTGGTGTTGGAGAAGAGTCTTGAGAGTCCCTTGGACTGCAAGGATATCCAACCAGTTCATACTAAAGGAGATCAGTCCTGAATATTCACTGGAAGAATTGATGCTGAAGCTGAAACTCCAATACTTTGCCCACCTGATACAAAGAACTAACTCATTGGAAAAGACCCTGATTCTGGGAAAGATTGAAGGCAGGACGAGGAGGGGACAACAGAGGATGAGATAGTTGGATGTCATCACCAACTCGATGGACATGAGTTTGAGTAAGCTCCAGGAGTTGGTGATGAGCAGGGAAGCCTGTTGTGCTGCAGTCTATGGGGTCACAAAGAGTCGGACACAACTGAGTGACTGAGCTGAATGAACTGAACTGATGTGTTATCATTTAGTGAGACATGAATCAATAGTACATGCTGAAAGAAGAAATAAAGACTGAGTTTTCTCTCTGTCATCCTTAAAGTTTTTATTGTTCCCTGAATAAAAGGTGTCAGTTAGTCTCTGCCTAAATGAGAAAATTCCCAGGCACTTTCCAGCTGCTGGGAAATGACAATATGAATGAAGTCTTATGAGCTCCCACACTATCAGGTCTAAGACTGCAGAGGAAGCAATAACTTCACAGAATAAGTGTAGGGCAAATTAACTCTCATTAGCCTCATGTCCCCATAACATAGTGATTCAGGCGTTCTGAATCACCCTTTCCACATCTTTGAAAAAGGTAGGGCTAAAATTCTAGTCCTCCAAAACATTGTTATTTATGACCTGAGGATACATTCCAGGATGCCACAACAGTAACATTTACCACATTACCAAGACATCCTAGACACGGAATGAGCTCAAAAAATAACATTTCCTGGATTCACGTAAGAGAAGTGATCACTTTTTTTTTGTTTTCCCATGGGATTATTTGCTACTATGACTCTTTCTCCCAGAATGCTGTTGATTATCTGAGTTCAAGATTCGAGTTTCACTTATCTTTGCCCCTCTTTCAAAAGTATCCCACCTCTTAGTGTAAATCTGTGGATCTAATATTTAATAAAGGTTCAAACTGAATAAAATAAGACTCACTGAGATAAAAATTTCCTCCTATGTCTCAAAACTGAAGAGAACAAACATTAAGGAAAAATAAATTTACTGATTTTGCTATTGCTGCAGTATTTTATTTCATGGGCAAGTTACCTAAACTCTCTCTGTCTTGGTTGCTTCTTCTGAAAAATACAAATTGTTTGCATATCTAAGTGCTAAAATTATTGAAATCATTAGATAACCTAGTATATGCAAAATGTATAGAACAGTGACTGAATAATGAATGTAAGCTATTGCTTTTTTATAACTATTGCTTTAAAGAAAGTTGTGACTACTAGTGAGTAAGATGATGATAAAGAACAGCCAGACAAAAGAAGGGAGAAAATTGGAAATCAAAGAAGAGAAGTAGAGGAGAATGCAAAGACAGAAACAAAAAGAGGAGCCAGATCCAGGCTATTCCATTCCCCATGCAAGAGTCCAAATCTCAAAGATGTTTCAAGAAAATGTTCTGACCTTTTGGAATTCCTGGGGCAAAGAGATTCACATAAAAGTTGTGTGGCTACTGGGCTATGTTTCATTCTTTCTCTGCTCTTAAAAATAGTCACATGGAAGAGTTTAATGTCACTGTCTCATTTAAACTCCCACATGCAATCTGTTTTTGTATTTAAAAAGCAGTGCATCAGTTATGTGCCCCATGGACCTTCAAAAAGAAAACAGATGGTTCTGTATATAAAACTGAAGACGAAAACATAAGAAATTGGTGTTTTCTCAGAACAGAGTCAAATATACTTGGCAATTAAAAAAGATTTTGAATAGGTTATTAGGTAAGGCCTATTAGGTTTTAATAGGCTTAATATAATCAGTAAAAAATAAATAATTATTCTGTACACAACACAGTATTGTAAGTCAATTATATATCAGTAAAGAATATTTTCTTAAATAAAAAAATAATCTTGTGGAACAGATTGAGTAGCAGCTTAACGGTCTTACTTTTTTTAAAGGTTTGGTACCAATTGATTTCATTTTCACTCAAAAAATTTTAGTAAAACATGGATTTAAGGAAGGCTTGAGGGACTGTATCAATGATGAGAATCAATATCCTATATCAGCACAAGAGAATGTCAAATGTTCCTCATAAGTCAACAAACATGACACTCTCTGAGGTTAAATGATTTAATTTATCAAACAAACATGCAAAAAGAATCATGTTTCTAGTGCATGTTTTTCAAATGTATCTTTCTTTATTACCTACTCTGAATCAATCATAGCTAATGTCAGAACCATAATAGTTCTGGTTATAGACCATTGGTTTTTGCAGATGCAAAGAATATCTCATAAGAACTGAATTGCCAAAGTTTGGCTTAGTTATTCACAATGCATGAAAGTTAGTGTCTGGGGAAATATGTCAAAAACTGTCTCTTTTAGGCTAATGGTGTTGGGGTAGAATTACTTGGGCATGCCTATCATTTCACTGGTCCTTCTTTAGAAATAGACAGAGAGAAGCAGAGACAAAGGAGCAAGAGAGATAGTGTCATAGAAGCAGAGATGGATGGGAAAAGGGAAAGACAGAAAGGAAGAGGGAGACAGAAATGTGTAACAGAGAAACAGAGGCGGGGAGGGAGAGGCTGTCCTGCGTGCCCAGGGCACCACCTCCTGTAGGGTCTGGCTCTTTTTCATTTCTCTGAGACCTCTGTATCCACACCAGAAACGCTTTTTATTATTTGTGCTGGTTTGAATGAATAAATACCCTTTCAAGGAAAGACTTTCGACTGGAACAGTTATCAAATGTTTTCCCAATTATTACTTGGGGAAATTATCCAAATCTTAAAAGTATTAATTACTTAAGAAGATAATGATGTGGAACTTAAGATTATACACACACACATATATACTCAAGACCCATACATAGTATATATAATTTTAAAATATTATATCAAATTAAAATGTGAATATTACATATATATTTGCACACACATATATATGCATATACATATTTCCCCTTTAGACGCAAAAAACATTACTGCAAGAATGTCGGATCTCAAGCTCACACCATGGAAATCAACTATTTGCAAGCTGAAAAACTTCAGTCCCAAAATGCTAGGTGTTAACACTAAGTGCCTCTGGCTTAACTTATTCTATTAATTCTCTATCTCCTAAAAGCCTGAAATATATAAACATGTGGCCCTAAGGATTAGTGTGGCTGAAAGGATTGTGAATGGGCATATAAATTTATATCTTTCTCCTTAATAGCTTTAAAAACATGACAACAGTTTTTCTAATTTTGTTTATTGATAGTAGCAATAAATACCTGTACCCAGGGTATGCATAATTCATTTGTCAGGTATTGGCCCTAAGCCACAGGTAACACAATTAATAAGTCAACTGATAAACATAAATATTTTTTTCCTAGTTGACTTCATGAAATTTCTGTGTGCCAGAAGGATAATGAAGTCAACATTAACCCAGTTACTCAATAAATGTTTGTTGAACACTTTATATGCACAAAGGAGAAAAGGAAAGATATAAGCATCTGAATGCAGATTCCAAAGAATAGCAAGAAGATGAGAAAGCCTTCCCCAGCAATCAATGCAAAGAAATAGAGGAAAACAACAGATTGGGAAAGACTAGAGACCTCTTCAATAAAATTAGAGATACCAAGGGAACATGTCATGCAAAGATGGGCTCGGTAAAGGACAGAAATGGTATGGACCTAACAGAAGCAGACGATATTAAGAAGAGGTGGCAAGAATACATAGAACTGTACAAAAAATAGCTTCATGACCCAGATAATCATGATGGTGTGATCACTCACCTAGAGCCAGACATCCTGGAATGTGAAGTCAAGTGGGCCTTAGAAAGCATCTCTACAAACAAATCTAGTGGAGGTGATAGAACTTCAGTTGAGCTATTTCAAATCCTGAAAGATAATGCTGTGAAAGTGCTGCACTCAATATGCCAGCAAATTTGGAAAACTCAGCAATGGCCATAGGACTGGAAAAGGTCAGTTTTCATTCCAACCCCAAAGAAAGGCAATGCCAAAGAATGCTCAAACTACCGCACAATTGCACTCATCTCACACGCTAGTAAAGTAATGCTCAAAATTCTCCAAGCCAGGCTTCAGCAGTACGGGAACCATGAACTTCCAGATGTTCAGGATGGTTTTAGAAAAGCCAGAGGAACCAGAGATCAAATAGCCAACATCTGCTGGATCATGGAAAAAGCAAGAGAGTTCCAGAAAAACATCGATTTCTGCTTTATTGACTATGCCAAAGCCTTTGACTGTGTGGATCACAATAAACTGCGGAAAATTCTGAAAGAGATGGGAATCCCAGACCACCTGACCTGCCTCTTGAGAAACCTATATGCAGGTCAGGAGGCAAAAGTTAGAACTGGACATGGAACAACAGACTGGTTCCAAATAGGAAAAGGAGTATGTCAAGACTGTATATTGTCACTCTGCTTATTTAACTCATATGCAGAGTACATCATGAGAAACGCTGGGCTGGAAGAAGCACAAGCTGGAATCAAGATTGCCAGGAGAAATGTCAATAACCTCAGATATGCAGATGATGCCACCCTTATGGCAGAAAGAGAAGAGGAACTCAAAAACCTCTTCATGAAAGTGAAAGAGGAGAGTGAAAAGTTGGCTTAAAGCTCAACATTCAGAAAACTAAGATCATGGCATCCCATCCTATCACTTCATGGGAAATAGATGGGGAAACAGTGGAAACAGTGTCAGACTTTATTTTTTTGGGCTCCAAAATCATCCAGTTGGTGACTGCAGCCATGAAATTAAAAGACACTTACTCCTTGGAAGAAAAGTTATGACCAACCTAGATAGCATATTGAAAAGCAGAGACAGTACTTTGCCAACAAAAGTCCGTCTAGTCAAGGCTATGGTTTTTCCTGTGGTCATGTATGGATGTGAGAGTTGGACTGTGAAGAAGGCTGAGCACCAAAGAATTGATGCTTTTGAACTGTGGTGTTGGAGAAGACTCCTGAGAGTCCCTTGGACTGCAAGGAGATACAACCAGTCCATTCTGAAGGAGATCACACCTAGGATTTCTTTGGAAGGAATGATGCTAAAGCTGAAACTCCAGTACTTTGGCCACCTCACGCGAAGAGTTGACTCATTGGAAAAGACTCTGATGCTGGGAGGGATTGGGGGCAGGAGGAGAAGGGGATGACAGAGGATTAGATGACTGGATGGCATCACTGACTCGATGGACATGAGTCTGAGTGAACTCCGGGAGTTGGTGACTGACAGGAAGGCCTGGCGTCCTGCAATTCATGGGGTCGCAAAGAGCTGGACACGACTGAGTGACTGAACTGAACTGAACTGAATCACTTTGTAGTACAGAAGTAACACAACATTATAAATGAACTATACTTCAATAATGTAAAATTTTTTAAAAGTCAGAAGTTGATAATATTGAGAAAGTTTCAAATTAATGACTTTGGTGCTCTGCCTCCAGATATTAGATATTGATTCTATCACAGGTAAGCAGAAGATGACCTCGCCAAAAACAAGACAAAAAATGTTGTTTGTATACATTTCCTCATACATTCTTTGCCACCTATTCTATGTCTATGAATCTTGATGGTCCTGTGGGAAATATTTTTTAAATCCTTATTTTCGCAAAGCATTGAACAAAGTTTCATATTCAATTTTTATAGTGAGAATGGAAAAATGTGAGTTAGATAATTTACATAAATACTAGTTTTAGGGAGAATGATTCAAGATTTTTGTATTACCGTGCACTTCCTGTTGTGAAATTATCCAGATGAAAAAGACTAACTCCTGGATGTCAATGAGTTTATAATCTGTTATAGGAGGAAGATGCTGTGATCAGAGCACGATGCAGTGAATAACAAGTAGCGGAAAAATGTGCAAACTAACTGTGCTGTAAACTCAGAGGGAGCATAAATCATTCTGGATGGTCAAGGAAAACTAGGCATTTAGTACTTAGATTCGCTCTAGTGGGAGAGGAGAATTTCAACTGATAGAGATATGAATACAAAATCTTCTCATCAAAGGGATGACACATAGAAATGGAGGGGAGAACAGAGCAGTTTGACTGCAGACCAGCAATAATAGTTACTATGGAGAATTCTAAGAACTAGAAATTTAAACTCGATACTTCCGACCTTGGGAGTCAGTAAGGATTTTGCATTGAGAAAAGGCAAATAGTGCTCAGGTGTATTGGTATTAACTTGGAGAGGAGATCTTGCTTTCGCTTTTGTCATGTCTTGAATGAAGATACAAAAGGCATGCTGCCAGAAGAGGAAAATAAGGTTCAGAGAGGTTAACAACCTGTGGCTGGTTCCAAAAGCAATTAATAGCAATTTGAAATACCACCCAACCCATGCCTCAGAGTTTAGTGATATGTACACTGATACACCCAATCCATATCAAGCCATTCTGAGCCCAAGCTGGAAGATGAAGTGTCTCTATTTTACTGATGAAAATTTTAAGACGAACAGAGGTCAAACTACTGGCTCTGCTCATTCAAGTAAGCAGGACAGATGGGAATACAACTTGTACTCAGGAGCCCTCCAGACAACTCATTTTCACATTCTCCCAAGGTGAGCTAGATAATCATACTCCCTTGGCATCCTTCCAAAGTTGAAGAAATATCATAATTTGAGAAGAAGGCAGTGGCAACCTAAAGCTGCCCATTTTTTTGGCCTCTTTCCCCTGACCTTTATAAAAATAATTCAAATTTACGGTTGTTCTTTTTTCCCCAAACTTACAATTGTTCTGCAGGAGCTTGTCCAGGGAATCACGCCACTGCAGGGCCTCGTCCAGCGAGGGTCTAAATTAAGCATTAGGAAAGAAAAAAGGAGACAGAAAAAGCTGCATTAGAAGAAAGTTAACCACATACACCAACAATGACTTGGACCTGCTTTTCTTTGAAATGTTATAGTTAATGACATTCTCAGAAAAAGAGAGTTACAGTTGTTTTATTCTGATCAAGTGAGTTTGATGAGCTGGGTTTGATTTCCTACATCTATCTTGCATATTTTCATCTTTGTTGAACAATGTGGTTAGGGCTGTCCCTTTTCAGAATCAGAGTGTATTTGTCATGAAGCTGTGTCTTGATATTCTTGGGTATCCCATGACAGGGTCTCCAATTGTGGTCTTTTCTTTCCAAATGTAGCTGAATAAAATCCAATTTTCCTACTATGGGTCTTGAACTCATGTTCCCTGCTTCATCAGGGCTACACTTTAAACGCCAATTTAATCCACATAGAGCATTTTTTTTCTGATCTTTGCAGGATTTATTCATTTTAAACATGCCTTTTCTCCCTAGCTTACAAGGAAATCTGCTTATTAAAGCTACAGAACTCCCAGTGGGAGATTATATGCTGACAACCAAGATTTTAGAATCCAATAAAAAATAGATAAAACTGAATCTCAAATAATACAAACAAATCATCGGTACAAACTAAAGCATGCATTTAGGAAGAAGTTTGTACTGCACATTTATAACCAGGGGCCCATGAGGCTCAGCCCTAGCCTGAGGTCACTCAAAGAGCATTTCTTTCACATTGACAGCCAATTGCCATCTCACTGGGGCTGACGGAAGATGCAAGGTGTGAAGCTGCCTCCTGGTGGAAATATTACCATAGCACGTCTACATTGAAAAAAATCTGGAATCAAAAAAAATGTGGGGGGTACTTCTCTGGTGGTCCAGTGGTTAAGACTCCGTGCTTCCAGTGCAGGGAATGCGGTTCGATCCCTAGCCCGGGGATGTGGTTCGATCCCTACTAAGGTCTCATATGCTGCATATCATGGCCAAAAAGTTTTTTTTTAATGCAGGTGCATTTTCCTGCCCAAACAGAACAGGATAATTTTTTTTTTTTTTTTAAGATTTACTCTTTCTGAAAAGAAAAGTGAGACTGTGAATCAGTTCAGTTCAGTTGCTCAGTCATGTCCGACTCTTTGTGACCCCATGAACCACAGCACACCAGGCTTCCCTGTCCATCATAACTCCCAGAGTCCACCCAAACTCATGTCCATTGAATCGGTGGTGCCATCCAGCCATCTCATCCTCTGTCGTCCCCTTCTCCTCCTGCCCTCAATCCCTCCCAGCATCAGAGTCTTTTCCAATGAGTCAACTCTTCGCATCAGGTGGCCAAAGTACTGGAGTTTCAGCTTCAGTATCAGTCCTTCCAGTGAATGTTGAGGATTGATTTCCTTTAGGATTGACTGGTTGGATCTCCTTGCAGTCCAAGGGACTCTCAAGAGTCTTCTCCAACACCACAGTTCAAAAGCATCAATTCTTTGGTGCTCAGCTTTCTTCACAGTCCAAATCTCACATCCATACATGACCACAGGAAAAACCATAGCCTTGACTAGACGGACCTTTGTTGGCAAAGTAATGTCTCTGCTTTTCAATATGCTATCTAGGTTGGTCATAACTTTCCTTCCAAGGAGTAAGCGTCATTTAATTTCATGGGTTCAGTCACCATCTGCAGTGATTTTGGAGCCCCAAAAAATAAAGTCTGACACTGTTTCCACTGTTTCCCCATCTATTTCCCCAAAAGTGATGGGACCAGATGCCATGATCTTTGTTTTCTGAATGTTGAGCTTTAAGCCAACTTTTTCACTCTCCTCTTTCACTTTCATCAAGAGGCTTTTTAGTTCCTCTTCACTTTTTGCCATAAGGCTGGTGTAATCTGCATATCTGAGGTTATTGATATTTCTCCTGGCAATCTTGATTCCAGCTTGTGCTTCTTCCAGCCCAGCGTTTCTCAAGATGTCCTCTGCATATAAGTTAAATAAGCAAGGTGACAATATACAGCCTTGATGTACTCCTTTTCCTATTTGGAACCAGTCTGTTGTTTCATGTCCAGTTCTAACTGTTGCTTCCTGACCTGCATATAGGTTTCTCAAGAGGTCGGTTAAAATAAGCCAAAAATGGGAGTAACAGATCTGATTAAGTAATCTTTAGTGGTTTAATTTTCCTGACTAGAAACACAGATGTAATGAATCAAAAACTCAACAAGAATTCCTTGGAAATTTATATTTAACAAGAAACTACCTTCTCACCTCCCTTTTTCTTCTGATTAGTATAAAGGAACACAGGGAGGAGAGAGGAGAAATGACATGAGGAAGGAATTACAAGCATGCCCCTATATTTTTCTGCCTCATTTTATTTCTAACCAGAAAAGGAGCTATTTTCTACAAGTCAATAACTCCTCTGGGCTCTTCTATATTACCTCATACTGAGAATTTTTCCTTTGCATATACTAGTTTGTACCTACATCTTTTTCACAAATGGCCTTATCCATCTTAATTTTTTCACTACAGTGGGTTTAGTATTATGCATATGACACCCACCAAGTGTTTATTGATTGCTGACAGAAACAAGAAGACATTAAATAATTGAACAAAAGAAACAGAGCAAAGGAAAGACTGAATTGGCTTCTGATTTTATAAATACCTTTGTAAAATGAAGTCGCCTTCCTGTCCTCCATCTCCTCAGGCTAGTGTGGAGGGGCACAGGGAGAAGAAATGGCAAGAGCAGGCGCACCAAACTCAGGCACATTACCACATCCAATTTGTCTCAAATGGTCTTGCTAGAATGAGGCTAATGGTCACTATCAACAGCACATCACAGCCAAGATTAAATTCCTGAAAACGATGTGTGCAGAACTTGCTTGGGGGTAATATTAGTCCAAATTGATTCAAGAACACAGTCAAGCAGAACACATCCCCCACAGCATGAAGCCCAGTACTCTGATTATCAGCCTAGGAGGTGCCACAGGTTCATCCTGTCCTGATTCTTAGAATTTGCCATTAAGTCTGACTTCTTTGAAACGAGATAGGTGCAGATCTAAATGACCAGTAAGTATCCTGGTTTACAAGGTCATTGCTGACCACAGAGAGTGGGCACAGAGTTTCTGTCTGTGGATTTGGAGGAGAGGAGGAAACCAGTCCAAATGAAAGGCAAGATAAACATTTATAGAGATGCTTAACTGTTTTATAATAGCCAGTGTAAATACCACTTGGTCCAGGAAGTGATGATCTCAACTGGAAGAGCTCTCTTCCTCTACTGAACTCTTATCACGTTTACTTTTTGAATCTTCTACAAGGCAATGATACTCACTGCCTAGATGAGCATACTCACTGCCTAGATGCCATAGCTTGTCAGTCACAGAGAGATTTTTCCATTCTACTTGCTGATGGTGCATTCCCTGCAGTATTAATCTACCCTGCAATATGCATGTCAGATTAATGCATAAATTAATAATGGTTCAGTTTGCCCAAGTTTAGTCTAATTGATGAAAGCTACAAATTACCCAAAAACTTAGAGTACAAATATTTTAGCCCCATGAACTGTGACTATAGTTATAAGCAACTCTGGCACTTCCTTAACTAGAACCATGGGAGAATATTTTATTCTCTCTAAGCACTGGTGGTTTTCTTTTTTATTTTCTTCATTAAAAAAAAAAAAAAAACTACATAGTCTCTGGCACATATTTAAAGTTGCTTTATGGTGTTCTCGCTCTTGACAAGAAAAATGAAATCCAGGTTATTTATTGGCATTTAAGTGCCTGTTCAGCTCTCCCTTCTTTCCTGCAATATGTCTGCTCATGTCCAGCCTCAAGTTCATAGACATTTATTGAGGTTTCACCCCAAGACCAACAGTGACCTGAGCACCGTGGATGGGGATACATATAAACACACCTGCCACTTTTTGATGTCTATTCACTTGTCAGACATTGTGCATCCATCTTTAATCCTCACAACAGAGCTCACTCTGCAGTTTACCAGGCTGGAGTATGTGTAGGACACCACTTTCTAATTGTTCTCTCCTATGCAATCAGTCCATTCTGAAGAAGATCAGCCCTGGGATTTCTTTGGAAGGAATGATGCTAGAGCTGAAACTCCAGTACTTTGGCTACCTCATGCGAAGGTGAGGTGACTCATTGACTCATTGGAAAAGACTCTGGTGCTGGGAGGGATCGGGAGCAGGAGGAGAAGGGGACAACAGAGGATGAGATGGCTGGATGGCATCACTGACTCAATGGACGTGAGTCTGAGTGAACTCCGGGAGTTGGTGATGGACAGGGAGGCCTGGTGTGCTGTGATTCATGGGGTTGCAAAGAGTCGGACACGAATGAGCCACTGAACTGAACTGGACTGATGCACAGGCTAGGGACTTTTACATGTACAGGTCATTCTAGAGTTATAAAGTGGTAAAACAATAACAAAAACGCAGGTAAAAATTAGTGACCTTGACAGAGAGAAAAGGAACATCTAGAATATAAAATAAACTATAAAAATATCTACATCATCTCCTGAGCATTTTGCAATTGATTATTTCATGAGCCATGATAACAGTTATTGTAAGCTATATATTCATGGTTTCATGACACGTTTATTGTTCATTATGAGGACCTGTAGTGGAGTCTTAGGGAATGCTCACATATAGAGGGAGGGCAAAAGTGGGAGCCCTTAGAGAGAGAGAGGGCAGGGGGAGAATTTAAAGTTAGAAGTTAAGGAGGAGAGATTTAAGACGGCCAACTGGTGAGCAGAGTCAAATTCGGCCCACAAGTCAGGAGTTAGCCCTTAATGATAACAGTTTCAGTGAAGTAGTAAGGTTTCGACCTGATAAAGGGAGTTAAAGAAGAAATGGAAAGCAGTGATTTTCCATTCCTAGAGTTACCCAATGAAAGCAAAAGGAATGGATAGGAATAGAAGAGATGACGTGCTTGTGGCTGGGGGTGGCAGGGTGCACGTTTTTCAGACTGGAGCATGGTACTTGTTTGCTTTATTGGAAAACAGTCCAGAGGGGGGAAAAAGCAGTCAAGAGCACTAAAATGGTAACAGAAGCTGGCCTTGGGCAGGAGGGATATAGGCAACTTTTTTCTATTTTTTCCAATGGTTCAATTTTTTTTTTCTAATGAGAGGAATGAAATTATATTTAAAATAGAGAAAATGCTTTTTTAAAAGGGATTGCTTTTTTTAAAAGATGAGAGGAGTTAAAAATACCTTCCATCCGGAGAAAGTCTATTTTTTCCTCTGAGGTTTATTTTCTTCTCCTTGAGAACAACGTGGGTAAAAGGAAAAAAATACAGAGAATCTTGAAAGTGAGGGGAACAGAGATCAGTTGAGCTCATGCAGAACACAGTCTTCTCCTGCTAGTAAAAAGGCATGGAAATGTGCCAAATATAAGGTGGTGAAAGGGGTTTAGGAGTTTGGCAGAAGATGGGAAAGCTTTGTAGTGGTCACTGTTAAAAATGCAGTAAGAGACACACAAATATTCTCTAAGGATAAGAAGGATTTTTCCAAAACAATTCAAACTTCTGGAAGAAAAAGGGGGCTGGAAGACAAGAGAAGAAAATAATCCAGTAAACGTGAGCCTCAGGTTTTCTTCCAAAACTGCTTCTCCCTGAATCCCTGTTCAGCCAAATATTTCAAGTATCTATGTGGGATATTAAAGCCGAGAATCAAAGCAGGAAATGTAGCACTATATTTATTTTTTAAAAGTTAATTCCAACAGATCAATAACCTCCACATTGTTTATTTCGAAACAGACTTTTTGATCTTCTGCTATAATGAAATATGGTTCTTATTCTCTCCCAGTGCTTGGTTCCTGCTCTCTACATTAAATTAACTTCCCTTTTTCTAAATGCAGAAAACTCAATTATGCCTCACTTCCGGTTTGGGATCACTTTGAAGTAATAAAAGGAGGAGAGTGGAAATATCCACTTAGACTGATGAAAAAAAAAAATTTGAAAGGAATAACCCATCTCTCTAGCTCCCAACCAATCCAGCTACATTAGTGGAAAGGTCATTTGGAGAAAAGATTGTCCAATTTATACAAATGTTAAATTTTAAAAGAAATGGAGGTTCAAAGGCATTCCTCTATTTTTACCACACTTCTGTGATCTCTGCAAAGCTTTTAGGTAGTAGAGTGAATGGTCTTGAATACATTTAGCTCTTCTTCTCACTTTCCTTTCTTGATTTTAGGGGTGTCATTGTTTTAAAGAGAAGATGGAGTGCATTTGTCTAGTCGGTCATCGGCCGTGTATTTAGTGGACCAACAGTAAACACCGAGAATTCTGTGAGTAGTGATGTTGCTGCTGCTGCTGCTAAGTCACTTCAGTCGTGTCCGACTCTGTGCGACCCCATAGACAGCAGCCCACCAGGCTCCCCCGTCCCTGGGATTCTCCAGGCAAGAACACTGGAGTGGGTTGCCATTTCCTTCTCCAATGCATGAAAGGGAAAAGTGAAAGTGAATTCGCTCAGTTGTGCCCGACTCTTAGCGACCCCATGGACTGCAGCCTACCAGGCTCCTCTCTCCATGGGATTTTCCAGGCAAGAGTGCTGGAGTGGGTTGCCATTGCCTTCTCCGGAGTAGTGATGTTAAGTTACAGTAATATCAATGAAATTGTGGATTAGGTTCACTGCTGTAACATCTTGAATCTTTGGAATTATAGTTTCCCTCCATGCCTAAATATGTGGGGTGGTGGCGGAGGACTGCAGAAGTCCTATAGAAATATTAATTTATGGACTAGGGAAGAGCTGTTTGATGTGCTTTAAATAGAAGCATCTGGTCAAGTATTCATTCCTGCACCAAGCAACAGTCTTCGTTTCCTCTGTGGGACCTTGAAGGGACAATGGGTTGGAGAAGAAACTATTAGACTTGTTTCTCTTGATGCCAGCCTCTTCTTGAGTGAACTGTTCCCACTTATATCTCCCTGCTGAGGAAGCAGTCTTGCATATTTCCTGAGCAGGTGAGCATCCGGTCATCGTAATTAATTGGATCAAGAATGCTCACCTCACCCAAGGACAGCAAGTGAACAGGTATTTTAAAACATACTTACGATGTCCCAAGATGAGGTCTTATCGTTTTTGTTTAAGCATCCTGCCAGTAAGCAATATTATGCTCCATATACAGGAGAGTGTAAAAAAAAAAAAAATCCTGCTTATCAATACAAACCAACTCTCTGAGGACTCTTATAATTCTTGATGAGTCACTGAAGGGAGTAGTTCTACAGAGGGATGGTTCTCTCCACTTGAAGAATAGCCATCCTCCAGAAGTAGAGAGTGGAATCCATAATCATGACTCACTTCTGGGTCTTGGCTGGCTTCTCCGGCTTCTCATTGTATGGAATGACAAGGTCAATGGCAGATTCCGGCTTTTGGAGGAGAATTCCCAACTTGATCTTAATCTCCTTGGCCCTGAAAAATGAGACATATGAGGGGAAAAGAACACTGCATCAGCATAGAGATCTAAAAAAGATTTCTTTGCATGTCAGAGAAACAAAAATGAAGAAAAAACCATTTCACTGTGGTGGTGGAAAGAATACTAAAATAGAAATTGGGTTACATAAATTCTAATAACATTTATCAAGCTCTTAATACATCCCTGGATAATACGTGTTATCTCATTTTAATCTCAATTGTTTCATATGTATTTTTTCACATTATATGTAGCAGATAGTATAGTATTCCCACTTTACAGATGAAGAAACTAATGACAGAGAATTCAAATAACTTAAGATAACCCAGCCAGTATGTGATAGAAATGGACCTCACCCCAAGCTGTCTGATTTTAAATTCACAAGTGCAACTCACTGTATTGCCTACCAGGGCTCTGGTCCTAGCTCTGCCACTAATTAAACACGTAACATTTGGGAAAAGGTAATCATTTTTTTTTTTTATTGCCAGACCTCAGTTCCCTCATCTGTAAAATAACAGTTAACCTAGATGTTTCCTTTAGCCATTTCCAGCTATAAAGTTAAATTATTCTGCTTTATGATTAATTCTCTATAAAATGTTCTTTTATATGCATTTGATTTTCTGCACCCCCTTGCCCATTGTTCCACAGTGGCTCTTGTAGCAGCATCGTCTATGCAGAAAGCCTTCAGTAGATGAGTATTAATTATCAATGGACTGACTGTAACAGCATTATACTACTCCTTTCTGTCTTCAACATTTTAGTGAATACATGTGGTCCGAAGTCTGGGTACTTCTCCATCCTAGGATACAACTCTTTTTATGCCCAGTTTCAAAACTAACTTCCTAAATTACTCATTATTTTCTCACAAGTCTGAATTTATAAAGCACCAAGCAGATCTTAAAAATGAATCCATATGACAAGCCATTGTATATTGAGAGAGACCCAAAAAGCTGTCCTCTCACTGCCACCTTAGCACTTCACTCATGCTTTTAAGATATGGTTTATCATATTGCAGGACTTCCTGGTGGCTCATCGGTGAAGAATCTACCTGCGGGCATAGGAAATGCAGACTTGATCTCTGTCTGGGAAGATCCCCTGGAGAAGGAAATGGCAAGCCACTTCAGTATTCTTGTCTGGGAAAATCCTATGGACAAGAGGAGCATGGCAGGCTACAGTACACGAGATTGCAAAGAGATAGGCGTGACTTAGCGACTGAACAATTATCATATTGCATTATGGTTACTGACTTATGTGTCTGTTTCCCAAGCTGGATATAAGACCTCTTTGCAGGAGGGAATTGAGTCTTAAATACCTTTTAACTCCAGTGTATAGCATGAAGCTTGGCAGCATAGTCAACTTTCAAAAATATTTGCCAAAGTGAACTAAACATATCTTGATTTTTGTTCCTTACAAATCTGCTAACATTTATCTCCCAGTCAATGCTGATCATAATCAAAGTCTCAGAGGGCTGTAATGGGATTGTGAAGTCATGTTGTGGTCTGATAGAATTGTGTTACTATAAACACACTTTCTTCATCCATTCACGTGAAGATGGTACTGAGGCAATTAAAAAATATAAAATACATGAGATTAGCAATTATGGCCACTAGGGAGAAAAAGGAAATATACTGTATAACTTTATAAAATCATAGATAATCAATCATATCATAGGTTCCTTTAGTACAGTAAATGTGATTTTGGAATTATTGGTCACTCTCACAGTGTCTTTTCCTTTTCAGTTCTTCCTGCTTCTCTTCTTTCCCTGGGACCCACTGTCTGACATAAACCAACTCAGGTACCACACTATAGCAGCCTGAACTCAGCTGTGTACAACATTATGGCTGAACTGAGAATGTTCTGCTAAGCGAGCTTATATAAAACATGAGAAGAAGAATAAGCATCAGTTTGATTCCAGACTTTATAAGTTGCTTAAATTATCTAATGTTTAGTTTTTTGCCTAGAAACTGGGACTAATAAAATAGTACATACTCATAGAATTTTGTGATGATTTAATACACTAATGCATGTGAATCCCTTAGAGCAGCATTTGGCATGTAATACTGCTGCTTCAAAGTTAGTCCTAACTACACAATCATTCTTTTCCAGCCAAATTCAAGCCATGTTCCCTAGCTTTGAGTACCAAAGTAAAATATTCAAAAACTTCCCACATGTTACTAAGAATTAATACATCCACTTCCTCCCATATTCTACCTCTAGAGACAAGAACTGCCAATTTTATATTTATCTGAAGGAAGAAAACAGTATTTGGCTGTGAAAATGCTGGCCGTGTGTGTGGCTGCCCTCTGCTGGCCAGTGTGTAGAACTACAACCAGAAACACTAGGCTCACCTTTTCATCAAAACAGGATAATCTACTTAGACCTTGAAGAGTTCCATCCAGGATACCTCTCCTCCTGGTCCCATAAGCCCCTCACTTCCTGACCATAGGAGAAGGCATGAAGCAATTGTTTCACTTGACCCAATAGTTCACTCACCAATATTTAGATAAAGATTATCTGTGCTGTGCTTATTTGTGTCCGACTCTCTGCGACCTCATGGACTACAGCCCAACCAGGCTTCTCTGTCCATGGGAATTCTCCAGGCAAGAATGCTGGAGTGGGTTGCCATGCCCTCCTCCAGGGGATCTTCCCAATCGAACCAAGGTCTCCTGCATTGCAGGCAGCTTCGTTGCCATCTGAACCACCAGGGAATGGTTCTCATGTTTTGCTTTTTCCCCCTCTCAACTTCTATATCTTTTCCTCTTTTGCTCCACTTGCCTTTGTAAAAAGGCAGAGAGATATTTGTGTTTGATTGCCTAGTGAAAGAGTAAGCTGGACACAAAGAGGTTATTAGAATGAAGGTGTTGAACATTTTCAGATTTCGTTTATTCATTCCTACTTTGCTCCTTGATCGTGTTTACTGTGGCATCAGTATGCAGAAAACAAACACTCAGAGAGTTTTGCCTTTACCTGCAAGGTGCTGACAGCCTATTGACGTCTCAAGCTTGTGAACAAGAACAGTGGTTGTTCAAGAAGAAGGCAGCAGAGCATGGTGGAGGAGCCCAGCGCTCACGAGGAGGAGCCAGGAGGGCTTCTCAGAAAAGGCAAGGGTGGAATAGCAGTCAGCAAGGTCGGCGAGAAAAGGCTGGGACCTCCGGGGTAAGAAGAGAATGTTCATATCATTTGAAAGCATTAGTCGCTCAGTCGTGTTCGACTCTTTGTGACCCCATGAACTGTAGCCCTCCAGGCTCCTCTGTCCATGGAATTCTCCAGGCAAGAATACTGGAGTGGGTTGCCATTCCCTTCTCCAGGGGATCTTCCTGACCCAGGGACTGAGCCTGACTCTCCCACGCTGCAGGCCGATTCTTTACCGAGCCACTAGGGAAGTCCATTTGAAGGTATGCAAAAAGTGCTTCTCCATTGCCTGAGTGTAAAGTAATTGGAGAGAGCAGAAAGCAATATTGATGAAGTCTGTTCACTCTGTCTCCCCTTCCTGATAGAAGGATGGATGAGAGAGGAACCTCTGTATAGTATGCAGCCTTCAGCAAATTCTGTATGAGAGACCGAAAAGAGGTAAAATTATTGAAAGTTGCCTTCAAAGAGGTGGCATCCTATCTTATAAACCTGTTTCAAATTTTTGTTTGCTAACTCTTTCAGATGCATTTACTCATTTAAAAATACTGTCTATAAACAGTGGTTAAATTCTCCAAGACATCCTACAAAAGCCTTTTAAAACCAGAGTGAATCAGAACCCTTGTACAATTTTATCTATATCATTATTTAAACTTGTCTTTTTGAAAGATAGTCTGGAAATCAACTGCAATTTATAATATTGCCTATAGAAAATCATATTTCACTTCCTCAAAGTAGAGAAACACACGAGAACATACGATTCCTCTTTTCCTCATACTTGCCCTGGGGGTGTAAGGGAGAAAGGAGATGCAGTGCTTCAGAAAATACTTCTTTCTATGTTTAGTGTAGGTTCCAATGTATGATGTTAAAATGTCAGCGCACTTGAGAAGTCTGTTTGATTGAATTAGGGTTTTGAGAGAATACAGAGAGTGAATAATATTACTGTTTTTCTTATAAAACAATAAAAGTTTAAAAGCTGAACAGTTCGACTGATGCTGAGGTATAAACCACTTGAAATACCTTACTCTTTTTGGAAGAATAAACAGCGTTACTACATTTGTTTTTCTCAAGATTCCTGGATTACTTTCCCTCCACTTTCACCCCTTCCTCCCCACCATAGTGACACACACAGATATGGGAATGAAACAACAACAACTGGAAAATCAAGCAGAACAAAAGCTCAAACCTTTCTATTTATTTTCCCCTTTAAAACACAAGGCTTCCCTGTGGCTCAGCTGAATCTGCCTGCAATGTGGGAGACCTGGGTTGGATCCCTGGGTTGAGAAGATCCCCTAGAGAAGGGAAAGGCTACCCACTCCAGTATTCTGGCCTGGAGAATTCATAGACTGGATAGTTCATGGGTTTGCAAAGATTCAGACACGACTGAGCAACTTTCACTTCACTTTAAAGGCAAGCTTGAATGTATCTGACATTCATTTAATGTCAAAACAACTCCATCCAGAGGAGGAAACTTTCTAATGTGACTTCACCTCAGTCCTTGGCTCTATTTGACCGCCCACCAGGCAGTTTTCCTAGCTTTATTACATTAAGGCTTGTTAACAGGAATCGAATCATATCGCCTCTTGTCTCACCCCCAACCTTGCTATCTTTGGTTTTACAAAGAAAAACTTGTTTTGAAATAAAATCATTGGAAATGCCTGGGTGAAAATTTTAATTAAGGGTTCAGAGGAAGATAATCTTTTCCCTAGATTACTCACATTACTGATTTCAAACTGAAAAGAGTTTGAATAATTGTATGGTTGTGAAATTTTAAATCCGTCCCTTGTGTGGGTATGTTTTCAGAAGGCCCTGGGCTGCTTCAGTCCTTCCGACTAATTGGTGAATTGAGGGAAAGCTGTTACCTTAAAAGGTGAGTAAGTGTGGAAAACAGTACAAGCAATCACTAAAACAAAAATGTAGCAGAATAAAAATGCATATTTTAATTATGTTCAAATAAACTTTGTCAATAACCAACTATATATAAAGTCCTGTGCTGGGTGTTTCAAGGGTTACAAAGACGTCCCTTGTCTAAGAGATACGTGGGACAGGTGAGTGTAAGACACATACGTGTAAATTATTTGCTACATACTTTGCTAATCATGGATAAAAGTGGAGGGGATATATTAAAAAAAAAAAAAAAAAGTAGGCCCTAGCCTCAAGGAGCTCCAATGTGATAACATGAAAACCATATAATGGCAGGCACGTGCTCCAACAGCTGCTCCTACTGTATTCTCTAGAGCCCTCTGTATTGTTCATTTGTGGTCTTTGTCAATTTACATTATATCTCTGCATATTTATTTGAGTACCATCTGTCCCTCTCCCACTAGAATGTCAGGTCCCAAGAGGGTTAATATCTGTTTTGTTCACAACTTCAGGTTCAGTACTTAGCCCAGGGCCAGGCACTTAACAGGCATGTAATAAGGATTTACTATGTAAAGCGATGAATCAGTAAATGAATGAATAAATTGCTAGGTTATAGTAAAACTGCATTTTGGAGTGGGTGGGTGAAATCCTGGGATGAAGCACAGAAGAAGTCATCAAGGACTAAGCTGTCTCTGCTTTGGTTAACTGGGGAGAGGTTAGAGTCATTAAATGACTAGAAGGACTCTCACTGAATTCAATTTCTGTCTGAGAAGTTGGAAACAGACAAGTGAGGGCTCAAACTGAGTCTGCTCTTCAGTCCCTCACACCAGGTAGAAAAGGCAGGCAGAGTAATTACAGTCATTAACAGTCTGACTAGAATCCATTATGAGGCCACAGTTTATCAGGTTTTACTTAAACAGAAGTAGCCGCGAGGCACAGACTAGTTCTGAGGTTGGATGTATGTTTTAAACAGCCAGGAAAGAAGACAGGATGGAAGAAAACCAGGAAGTATAGGACAGGATTTTACAATACATTTCCAAAAGAAGTGTTCTAACCTGTCCCCTATCAAGGACAATCCAATTTTAAGCCAATCCAATTTAGATCTGTGTTGCAGACTTAAATCTGTGTTGCCGGACACAGGAAGGTGAGCTCATCAGTGAAGCACGTCTGTTCCCTGCTGCTGCCTCCTGAAGAAACACTACAAACCTTGTTTCTACAGGGGCAAAAAGGACATGACCTTTCTTGGCTCCAAAAAGAAATGTAATAAATACCCATGAAAGATAAATAAAAGTTCCTAAAGCACTGATTTGCAATAAGACCACAGCTGGAGAGTACTGGCAACCGGATCTGAAAGCAGAGGAATAAAGGAGCTCTCTGAGTTCTTGCTGCCGAGATCCGAGTCATGTAGACAGAACCCCCGCAGAGGCTGATGGAGAGAAGGGGGCCCAGGGTGTGTGTTCACTGTGCTGAACCCACCCAGAGAGATTCATTTGGTTCAAGACTGGACAAGCCCTTGTTTCAATGAACAAGCTGTTCATTGAAAACTTGTTATCAGTAGAGTTTGTCTCTCATGAGAGACAAGGGTGATCTTGAAAAACCTCAGAAGAACATAAGGAAATATCACTGGAAAATCAGGTCAATTCTCAAACTCCACAGGATCCCCCTTAAAATCAAGATTGATTCTCACGTCCAGGGAGAAGGCCCTCCAGGGTCATTTTGGTGGAAAGAGAATGTATAATTTTGGCATCTACCATTTTCCTGAAATAACCTTCTTCTATCTGAACTAAAGAAAATCCACTCGTTGCTCATCAGAAAGTGGAAGAGTAATTTACTAATGCACTGAGATACCATGTTAAAATATGCATTTTTTTTTTTACCTGACATATATTATTAATATGATACATTGTGGAAAATGACTCTGGGTTACTCAATATGAAATACCCCTTAGTGGTCCAAATGATAGAATGATGAAGAAAATGCTAAAGCATACACAGTATTATTATTACTTATGCATTAGGATATAACTCCAAAGTGACAGCTCCGTTTCCAGACACAATTGAATCATCCTTGGTAGCGCTTTAAGTTCTCACTTATATTAAATCAGTTAAATAGCCAGCACTGTCACACTATAAGATGGCTAAAAAAAATTGAATTGACGTCAGTTGTGCTCAATGGATGCATAATACATTTGTCTATTGTAACCTCTCAACATTTAATGTTTTCTGATCTCTTCATTGGGCTTCCCAAGTGGCTCAAGCGGTAAAGAATCCACCTGCTAATGCAGGGGACCCAAGACATTGGTTTGATCCCTGGGTGGGGAAGATCCCCTGGAGAAGGAAATAGCAATCCACTCCAGTAACTGTTGCCTGGAAAATCCCAGGGACAGAGGAGCCTGGTGGGCTACAGTCCATGGGGTCACAAAGAGTCGGACATGACTGAGCACACACACATGCACACATGCACACACGCACATACTTTCAGTAAGTTCTCGTAATAACAGCTACTTTCATTCTAATGCTCAAGTTCTTAACTGCTCCAGATTAACTCAGCATCAGGGCCCTAGACAGGCAACTGCAGTAACCGACTATGGACCTCGTCTACAAGCTGACTGACTTTATTTCATAGATTCACATTGAGATAGAAAAGACTGGCCTTAGTAGCTTCTCCTTTTGCTCACTTATTTATTCAACAAATTAAAAGTATGTTTATTAAATGCTTGCCATGTGCCATAGACTATTACAGGTTTTGAAATTCTTGTGAAACATAAAGACAAGATCTTCTCACAGAGTTTACGTTTCGGTGGGGTGAGACAAACACAAAATCAGGAATCCAAACAGTGAAATGAAAACTTTCAGCTGCTTGTAATTGCTACCGTGTGACACTGTGTAAGCATTAGCTTCAACTATTTGTCCTAATCACAGTGGTCAGCAGGCTTTTGAAAAAGCCCACGGGGTGGCTGCTGTAGGTGCCTTAGTTGTCCTTACAGAGGGCAGACCCCATCAGATGCCTTGTCAATTACCAGAGCACGTTAGAAGTGAGTTTTTACTCGTAGATTTGTTCATTAGAGAATGGGCTCTCTACAGTCACAATGATAGTCAAGTCATTTGTACTGGTGATACTATTGTGGAAACTCACATCCACCCCACAGAAAGGTTGCTGCTGCTGCTGCTAAGTCGCTTCAGTCGTGTCCGACTCTGTACGACCCCATAGACGGCAGCTCACCAGGCTCCCCCGTCCCTGGGATTCTCCAGGCAAGAGCACTGGAGTGGGTTGCCATTTCCTTCTCCAATGCATGAAAGTGAAAGTGAAGTTGCTCAGTCGTGGCCGACTCTTAGCAACCCCATGGACTGCAGCCTACCAGGCTCCTCCATCCATGGGATTTTCCGGGCAAGAGTACTGGAGTTGGGTGCCATTGCCTTCTCCCATAGAAAGGTTATAAGGATGTAAATAGCTCTTCCCTCTTATAGATGGCAGCTGTGACTTCATTCCTAAATAGTTCTATATCCCCTTGATTCAGAGGTTTCTTGTTGACTGATACCAGCTACAAAGGTATTAGAATCCCACCTCAGGGGCCTCCCTGGTAGCTCAGGGATAAAGAATACACCAGCCAATGCAGGAGACAGAGGTTCTATCCCTGGTCTGGGAGATCCCATATGCTGAGGAGCAACTAAGCCCATGTGCTACAAATACTGAGCCTGTGCTCTAGAGACGTGGAGCCCCTGTGCCACAAGTACTGAAGCCTGCGCACCCCAGAGCCCATGCTCCACCGTAGGAGAAACCACTGCGATGAGAAGCCTACGTGCCAAACTAAAGAAAAGCCTGCAGCAATGAAGGCCCAGCACAGCCAAAAAAAAAAAAAAAGGATCCCAGCTCAGAATTTTATTGTCAGGGTGAAATTTTCCTGCAAGTTATAGTCAGAGCACAAAGAAGAAGCCTTTATTAAAAGTACAGAACAAGTTGTGTACATATTTTGCACCAATGTTAACAATTATATGCCTAAGTAAGTATGGAACGTTGGGTTTCATTATACATATGGTGATCTTGCTTTTATAAGCTGGTAGTGAAGCTGTGCAGAAAGAACTAAGCATCATCCACCACTAACCAGTAATAGCTAGCTACAGTTATCTACAAGAAGAACCTAAGAGTGACAGGAATAAGTTGATTTAGGCTAGTTTTCAACAGCCACTTAGAATCTATGGCACCTTAGACAAGTTATATAATGTCTCTTGGCCTCAGTTACATCATCTGTAAAATGAGGAAAACATTACTACGTATGTGCTGTGAAAAGTTTCCATGTGGTATGTATGAGATGATGCATGCAAAAGTTAGCTCAGTGCCTAGCACATACATGGCATGCAATGCATGGCAACCATCATCATTATCTCTACTTATTTAACACCCATCTTGTTTCGCCTAGTATTACAGTTTATAGCAGTTACTTTTAACTTCTGGGATATTAGTATTTGATTTCATTAAGCTCCTTTTCTCTTCATGGGATGAGTGAATTATATGCCCTAAACACTACTTTCCTGGTGAAATCACAAAGATACTAAAGCCTGAGAACTGGGAAAAGTCAGAAGCAATTTCTGGTGACTCTATACTGGGGAAGATAGAGGGAAAGCTCCACATTGAAAGCCAGGAAGATATTTGGGCTGCAAAGCAATGATGAAAACAGAAAGTGAGGCCCTCACTCACTTAGAGGCAGTTGGGGAAAGTCTTCGTTTGTTTGTTCCCTGTCGGTCAAATGCAGGCTGGGCATGGGAAGATCCATAGAGCCTGATGATGCGTTCTCTTCCTCGGTCACTTGAGGGAGAAACACATTCTGTCTCTCCACACCCCTGATATTTCCACGTGTCACTGGACTTTCATTCTAATCACATGATCCCTGAATCTAGGTGCAAGGACTCTAGCTGTGGGCAAGAGTTCCCTCCTCACGGTACGCAGGCAGAGAACAAGTGGTCTGCAGCAACTCTTAAAGATAATCATGATAACATATAAAATGTTAATGAACTGAGGTGTCAGTTCATGCTTTTCTATACTAATAGTTTTTCTTCTGACCTTCAAGAATGTAGGTGCTTCTTGAAAGGATTTGTGCTTTCTTACTTCTGAAGGAATTGTGCTGTAAGGCCCAAAGCAGATATTGATTGAAGATAATATCTCATTTCTAGCTTTTGTTTTCCAAGACCCTAAACTCGCTGGGGAGATACACAGGCTTGATCCTCAAGAGAAATGTTGCTTTTGATGAGTGATAAAGAAAGAGGCAGAGAAACAGAGGGGAAAAGACGGAATCTTTGAGACAAGTTTACAGGACTCTGGTTTAGGGTTCTTTAGCTGATCAACACCCCCACTCTCCCCTGCCACACACACACATTTGTGGGACTCCAGGGAAATGCCAGGATCACAGACAGGGACAGCTATATGGTGCTCATAATGAGACGACCTTTTTAGTCCTGGAGCTCCCGGCTTCACTCAAGCTAATACCCAGACACAAACAAGGTTCTTGGAATGACTTCAAGGCATTATGATGCTTCAAAAAAGAACATTGAAACATGTAAAATATCATGTAAGAAACGAGTTGCCAGCCCAGGTTCGATGCACGATACTGGATGCTTGGGGCTAGTGCACTGGGACGACCCAGAGGGATGGTATGGGGAGGGAGGAGGGAGGAGGGTTCAGGATGGGGAACACATGTATACCTGTGGCAGATTCATTTTGATATTTGGCAAAACTAATACAATTATGTAAAGTTTAAAAATAAAATAAAATTTAAAAAAAAAGATAAATAACGATGTTGTTGTTGTTCAGCCACTAAATTGTGTCTGACTCTTTTCAACCCTATGGACTGTAGCATGCCAGACAGACTCCTCTGTCCTCCACTGTCTCCTGGAGTTTGCTCAAATTCATGTCCATTGAGTCATAAATAATGATATCTGCCTTTTGAAAATTGTTCAAAAGTCATCCTTCTATAAGTGTGAAAAAAAAACCCCTTAAAAAAAACAGGAAGCATTCAAGAGAACTTACTAACCATATGGTTGATGAAACCATGGAAACTGAGCTAAATGTGGCCAACTTTCCATTGCTGAAGAAAATTCACCAAGAAAAGACAAAACCAGCTGTTGTGGATAAGCTCTAAGTCATATGACATCTGGATCAGTCCAGATGATTTCATAAGATACTTTCCAGATCTCGAGTTCCTTATTGCAGTCACAAGCAACATGTTGGATTGTGTTCAATCTTTCCCCTGCCCTTGGCAGAGAAAATACCCAACTCCTAACTGTGGCAAAACTCCCATCTCAAGTTATATAACTGAAAGAATTTGCCAAGCAAGTAGGCTACAGGTCAAAGAGGCTGTTATGAGAGAGAAAGTGAAGTGGAACTCTTCCCAGTAGAATCTGGCTAATGCCAAAATTAAGCAATTTTTTTCCTAAAAGGCATTAGCCAGTATAGCACAGTGGTTAAGGGAATGAAGGCTGAAGTCAAACTGACCAGATTTATCTTACTATGTGTATGACTTTTGGCAGATTTCTAAACCTTACCTTGCTTCAGTTTTCTCATCTATAAACTAGAGATACTAATGACACCTACCTCAAAAGTTTTTCATGGTGAAGAAATTAGTTCTTTTATATGAGATGCTTATAGTATTGCCTAGCACAGACAATGGAATCCATAAATGACAGGGACTATTATTATTATTTACTAACTCCTGTGCTAATGAAGGAACATGTCTAGCTTATTTACACACAAAAAAGACAACTGTCAACATACAACAGTAGGAAGGAAACTTAGGAAAGAGTGAACAGTAACATTTGCCATTGACTAAACCCTGTTTTCAACTCTGTCACTAATTTGCTGGGTGAGCTTAAGAAATTTGGGTTCTCTTGTCTTCAGTCAAAAATAAGGAGAGAGGAAGGAAACAAGTTTAGTGAGAAAACCTGTAATATCTTCTTTAGCTATTATAAATTAAGACTTCAAGATTATCATACTCAACATCTTGAGAATATAAATGAGAAAGCCAGGACTTGAGATGTGAAATGACTTGTGAATGGTACCATGGATTCCTTTTCTCTTCCATCCTCCTTCCCAACATCTCATCAGTTCAGTTCAGTTCAGTCACTCAGTCGTGTCCGACTCTTTGACACCCCACAGACTGCAGCGCACCAGGCCTCCCTGTCCATCACCAGCTCCCAGAGTTTACTCAGACTCATGTCCACCAAGTCACTGATGCCATCCAACCATCTGATCCTCTGTCATCCCCTTCTCCTCCTGCCTTCAATCTTTCCCAGCATCAAAGTCTTTTCAAATGAGTCAGTTCTTTGCGTGGCCAAAGTATTGGAGTTTCAGCTTCAGCATAAGTCCTTCCAATGAATATTATCCCAACATCCCATGTTTATCTATAATTAGAATGTTCTCCTTCTCATAATTTACAAAATCTGTGATTCACATTTGACTGTCTTCTTCATTTCCAATAGCTAATCTGTCACAAATGTTGTTCAATCTTCCTAGAAAATTCTTTTACGTGTGCTTTTTCTTCTCCATATCTAAATTTAGCACCTTTCTCCAGGCCTGAACTAGGATTCCCACCTCACCATTTCCATCTTTCTACTTGAATGTATCCTACACTCACTACCAGAGTACAATTTTCTCCTTGTTTGTAATGGCTTTCTAGTATTTACGATGATTCTCAAACTTGAATATGCACCCCAGTCACCAGCATGTCTGGTTAAAACACAGATTTCTCAGACTCATCCCAGAATTTCTCATTCAAGAGGTCTGAAGTGGGGCCAAATATATAAATTCTCTGCTCCCAGGACCACACTTTGGAGTATCTCTGATCAACTGTATCAATTTCAAACATCACTTTCTAAGCTTCTTTCCCTTAGTTCCCCAAAACTATTTGTGCACCTAATCCCAATGGCCAACTGTTTAACCCCCAAGCACACAATCTCTGCCTTCTTCCACTCATGTGATGATTAAAACTCTTCTAATGCTCGAAGACCAAAACGATCTCATTTTTTAAATCCTGAAACCTCCGTAACTACTCCAGTCTGTAATGATTTATCTCTTCTCTAACATCAGATCACAAAACAGAGGCATATTTGATGGAGCTTACAGAGCTTTTAATTTGCTCCTCCCTTGTTTTAAAAGTAAAAAACTAAGGTTTGTATAAGATCTTATCCTTAGATCTCCAGTAAGTTATGGAGCAAAGGATAGAATGCTTTTCTTCGGCTGAACTTATGGACAGAACATTTTCACCCAATTACTCTAGTTTCTCATCAATGCATATCTAAGAGTTCCATGTATATGTACTCCCAGTGAGATAATAAGCTCATTGATGGTGGGGGCCATTTTTTACTTCCTTGGTTTCCCAAAGCATCTTGAAAATAATTAAGTACTTTAAAGTTGCTTTAACTCCTAGGATGGTGTAAAGGATAAAAGTACAAGTATATACTAGTTTGTTTATATTATCTTACTTACTAGCTAAGTGACTTTGGGCAAGTTACTTAAATTCTAAGCTTCCAATTTTCTACATAAAATTGATAATATAGTTGATAATATAGTTGATTAATATATTGATAATATAATATAGTGATAATATAGTTCCTACCTCATTTATGTGTATATACGTATGTCTATATATGTTGATCATTTGCTCAGTCGTGTCCTATTCCTTGCAACCCCATAGACTCCAGCATGCCAGGCTTGTATTTTACACTATCTCCTGAAGTTTGTTCAAAGTCCTCTTGGTTGAGTCGGTGATGCCATCCAACCATGTCATCCTCTGTCCCCCCCTTCTCCTCTAGCCCTCAATCATATATATCATTCCCAAGCATCATATATATATATATATAGAAAGAGAGAGAGAGACACACACACACACACACACACACACAGACATATATATATATATATGTGTGTGTGTGTGTATATATAATGGAGCTAAATATGTCAAGGCATTAACATGTTTAGGAAAGAAATTTGTGTGCTAAGTTGCTTCAGTCATGTCTGACTCTTTGTGACTCTATGGACATGTAGGCCACCAGCCTCCTCTGTCCGTGGAATGCCCCAGGCAAGAGTAGGTTGCCATGCCCTCCCCTAGGGGATCTTCCCGACGTCTCCTGCATCAGCAGGAGGGTTCTTTACCATTAGGGCCAACTGGGGAGCACCTAGGGGAGCTCTTACCACATATTAAATATTCCTTAAATATTTCTTATTACTATTACTGTTCTACCATGTTTGTTCTACTATCCTATCACAGAAACTTGCACCTGGCTTTTGGAAAACAAATGCTTATTAAATAAATAGACTAGAATAGAATTCAACAAAGATCCTTCTGACTGACATACAAGATATGCTCCTTTCAGAAGGTTTCCACCTTGAAATAATGCAACTCATTCTGAAAGCACAGAGAATATACATTTCTGGGCAACGATCCCACAGAAAGACAAAGAAAGCAAATTGGAAGACCTTTGCTGCTGCCTCCCACAGCTCAGAGTTATATTAGAATATCACCAGCCTTGTGCTGCTATTTTAAAATGAAAAAAATAATAGTATTGTTTTTCCCAAGAACTGGTTACACCCTACCCAAGGATTCCCATGGAAATTGAGGAAATTCCCATGGTTTTATGGCCTGTCTCTGACATAGTCATCGCTCAGAGTAGGTTATTAAGGGTAATGAGATAGTGGAGAGACAAGACAGACAGAGTAGAGGGCTTTTTTTCCCTCTTTGACCTTCAATTTTCTGTCTTATTCGAAATATTGTTGGCAGGATTTCTGGACTTTTTGTAATTCATTTTGGAAGCCAGATAATAAACAGTGGGAAAATGGTCTTCAAGTTGAGGAAGACAGAAATTTGTGGTTTATTTTGAGTTCCAAAGGTGGAGGGGTCAGAAGCCATTCCCACGAGAGCCTCTCTGAACACTGGTGTGACCGTGGCTTTTGAACATCTCCATCTCATTCTGCTTTAAATTATAAAGAAGGACTTTCTAGAATGAAATTTTCTAGCTGTCCATGGACTCTAGTGGTTTTATATCTTACAAAAGCAGGAAATAAAGGTGGCAAAAAGGGGTACTGGAAAAGAAGGGAAAGAAAGAGGAGTAAGTAAAATTTACTTAAAACTTAATGAACATAAACATATAAATAACATCACTTAGTAAAACTATGATTCTCAGAATTAATGTGTCTGGTAATGAATTTATACAATAGACACAAATTCATTAGCTCAGATGATAAGAACACTTGGTCATTTGTCTTTGCCAAATTATTATGTGTGCAGTATAGCAATGACATAACCATGAGGAGTAAGAGGACTGTTACTTGTCTGAAGTATAGAAGTACATTTCAGACCATTTCTTCTCTCCTTCCCTCAATATATTGTAATAATACCCTATTATCTCAAGATTTCTATTTTTAAGAGTTATCTATTTATTGCTTCACAAATTCATTTATCCATTCACTTATCATACTCTAATAGAGTAACTACTGTGTGTCAGGCACCATACCAGACAGTAAGGAGAACGCTTTACAAAATTAATAAGAGATTGTTCCAGACCTTAAGCAGTTCCCATTTTACAAAGAAGATGTGTGTACGGTTGCCCCTGGTATGCATGGAAGACTGGTTCCAGGGCCATCCCCACTTCCCATGGATATCAAAATCTGCAAATGCTCAAGTTTCATATAAAATGGTGTGGTACTCACATATAACCTATACATAATCTCCTATATACTTTAAATCATCTCTAGATTACTTATATTACCCAATACAAAATACATGTCATGTAAATAGTTGTGAATACAATGCAAATGCTATGAAAACAGTTTGCCAGCATGCAGTAGATCCAAGTTTTGCTTTTTAGAGCTTCCTGGATTTTTTTCAAATACTTAAAAAAAAATTATTGGAGTACAGTTGATTTAAAATGTTGGGTTAGTTTCAGCTGTACAGCAAAGTGAATCAGTGATATGTATACACATATCCACTCTTTTTAATATTCTTTTCCCATATAGGCCATTAGAAAGTATTGAGTAGAATTCCCTGTGCTATACAGTAGGTCCTTACTAGTTATCTCTTTTATATATATAACTGTGTCTATGTCAATCTCAATCTCCCAATTTATCCCTCGCCATAGTAACCATGACTTTGTTTCTTACATCTGCAACTCTATTTCTGTTTTGTAGATAGGTTCATCTGTACTTTTTTTTTTTGATTCCACATATAAGTGATACCAAATGATATTTATCCTTCTTTGTCTGACTTACTTATTACTTTCTCTGTCTGACTTACTTTCTCTGTCTGATTCCCTGATTGGTTGAATCTGTAGAAGCTCCAGGGACTATGGGCCAGCTATATACATAGATTTATTTGGGTGCAGCTATGACATGGTGTGGAGAAGGTAATGGCAAGCCACTCCAGTACTCTTGCTTGGAAAATCCCATGGATGGAGGAGCCTGGTGGGCTGCAGTCCATGGGGTCGCTACTAGTCGGACATGACTGAGCGACTTCACTTTCACTTTTCACTTTCATGCATTGGAGAAGGAAATGGCAACCCACTCCAGTGTTCTTGCCTGGAGAATCCCAGGGACGGGGGAGCCTGGTGGGCTGCTGTCTCTGGGGTCGCACAGAGTCGGACATGACTGAAGCGACTTAGCAGTAGCAGCATGACATGGTGGAATGGTCCCAGGTTTGAAACTGGCACACCAGAACTCAGTGTATCAGTGTATGGAGTGTATCATCTGACCTTGGGCCAAACATTTAATTCATCTGTGTTTCTTTGTTGGCAAAATAGTGGTGTTGATAATATCTACCTTGCAGGGTTCGAATAAGAATTAATTTAGGTCACTTCAAATACCCAACCAAATTTGAATCTGAGGAAAGCTGCTTAGGAAGTGATATAAAATACAAGGAAGATGAAAAAGCTCTGAGAGTTCAGTGGATGGAGAATCAGTTTCTCTTTGAGGGAGAAAAGAGAAGGCTTCTCAGAGGGTTGAGGTTTGAGGACATATGATTTAGCTGGACTCCTGTGTGACCAGGGAGGAGAGGTTATTTGTTTGGATCCCAAAAGCAGGTGCTCTTCCCCTGTCCTTCTCCCAGGTCCCCCAGAGATCCTTCCCAAAGTTTAATATGGAAGTCTCCATCTTCCTCATATATTTTCTAAATGTTCCAAAGAAACTTTTGAGGTCCATGCATATATCACAGGGGCATAATCTTGGAAACTTCTTTCCAGCATCCTTAGAGCATTCCCTCATTTTTCTCCCAATGAGCAATGAATTCTGATCTGAGGTATTCATGCATCGTGACTTGGTGAATAGGGATTCCTCCAACTGTGTGTTTATTGAGTTAGGAGTTACTAAGTTAGAAGTCTATATGTCAACATTTAGTTATCTAAATTTCCTCCCTGGACAAGTTATTCTTCTCTAATCTTGCTCCTTCTCTCCTAGACCCCAAAGCTCAAACTAGACATAGTGTCCTGTTGGCTTCATTATTATGGTGTAACTCTCTAGGAGTTATTATCTAGGGTCTTTTTTTTTTTCCTCTAGAGTCTTGCATATAGCATTTACAGTTAGTTTTTTTTTTTAATCAAATTAACTTGGTAACTATAAAACTATCAGGAAAGTCAGGATAAGGTGTTCTGACTTGACATCATCTGAGATTTCCCAAAGGAGAAGACCAGGTAAGACCAGATAAAGAGGAATAACCTCATTACCTACCCTAGGCAAACATATTCTGTCCGTAGTCCATTTGCTCCATCAACCCCAGGCTCAGAGGTGTTACCCGTGATCCTCCTTCTCTCCTGCTCCCTCTTACCTGCTGTCTCATTTGCTGTCATTTTTTTTTTTTTTTTTTGCAATGTGTCTTTCCATTTGTGTCCCTTTTCCATACTTCTTGTTTAACTCTGTAGGGAGATGAAGGTAGTTTGTGGATGCAGACTCTTCTGATTTGGCTGCAAGGGTCTCTCAACATAAAAATAACTAAGAGAAATCACACACTTAGAGAAAGCACATGTTCCCCAGGTAACTAAATGTTTTACTGAATCCATATAATATATAACCCTATTTAGTGTTTATAACAATCCTGAGGGAAGTATAAATATTGTTTCCATCTTGCACTGACAAAACGGAGTCACAGAGAGATTAAATGATCTGCCCCAAAATCGCCCAGTAAATGAATCAAACCCATCTCACTTCAACTCCTGAGCTCTTAATTACTATGCAATATCACCTCTCTTGTGAGTTCAGATGTTGTCATTGGCAGCTATAGGCATAGTTTTGTTAAATCATTTTTTTCTTAAAGACTACAGTTTGTTTCCTAATCAACACCCTTTTGAAAGATGATGATGGCTTGTGTAAGAATAGATATTTTAAAAGTGTAGAAACAAAATTCATAAATTAAAGTTCATCAGACCAAATGAAATGAAGATGATAGGTAAATCCAGAGACCTTGAAGTATCTGCAACTGTAACTAGCTATGTGGTCTTGGACAAGTCACCAAAAAGTCTGGTAACATCGCATCGCATCTCAAGGGGCAGAATCTATGAATCTGGATCACTCAGACTTTATTATGCGTATACACATAATCAAAATTGTGCTAGATTCTCAATTCTACAACTGTCACAATTGTTGGTTGTCTTTGCTCATCTTGTCTTTTTCATTCTCTTAAGCTGGTATCCATCTGACAAAATATATTCCTTAAGTAGCTAATGAAAGCTACATATTCCTTTCCTTCAGCTGCAGTCCAGCCATCTGCACTCACGTGTCAGCATAATTGCAAACAACAAGACCCTGTCTGAACCAGGAAGGGAGGCAAAGGTTAAGCTATTCTTAGAGGATCTGGAAGATAAAAACTAGAAGGCAATTGGAAAAAAAGTAATTTAAGGCTTTTCAAATGGTCAAATTTGAATTTTAAGACAATCCCAAGTTACAGAAAGTGTTTTTCTTCACTGTTGCCAGCTAAAGGAAAAAGTGTAAAATTCAACCTGTGAAGAGAAGAAAAAATCCCCATTGATCTACAATGAATCCATATGAAAGAAAAAATTGCTTCCTCCTAGACAATACAGACACTTTCAAGCTGTCTACATGGATCTCTGATTTCAACCAAGTTATCTTTTCTCCAAGTCATAAAAAAATCAGGTGTGTGTGGGTGTGCACATGTGCACAAGCATGCGTGTGTGTGTCCAAGTGATATACTATTTGGTCTTGGGGGATTCAGAAACAAAGTCCAAGACTCTGGAAACTTGTAATCAGAAAGCACCAGACCTTAGACAGTGGGCTCTTCTGGGAAAGTCTGCAAGTCTTGGGACGCATTGTTGACCTTGTCCCAAAGTGCACAGGTCATTCAGTCCCATGCTCCTGTCGACCCAGATATCTCTTGAAAACTATTACTTAAAATAAGTTGCCAAATATAACAAACTACTTTGTTAATGAAACATCTTGATTCTTTCTAAACTTCCTGAATTCTCACAGACAAGTGCCTCATCAAGAAATATATGGTCTTCACAAAATTTGTCAAACAGTAGTAGCTTGACGAAACAACTCCACTCAGTTCACTAGCAATGCTGAGCACTTACGCAGTTTATCACGTCACGTTTTTCAAGTATCATATTTTGTCTCTTCTCTTCTTCTGAGTCTAATATGATAGTTCTAACATCTTTCTAGAATGTAGAGTTTAAGAATCTGAACACTATTTTATCTAAAGGGTTAGGTATTGTTTTAAGAAGTGTCTGGAGGAGCAGTTGGAAAAGAGAAAGGAAAGCATGCAGAATATAGAATAATGGTCTTAGCCTTATTTGCTGTTTATAAAGCCTGCTGATTATCAGGTATCTATGACCAAAGCATTAGCTGAATCTTTTCAATCTTGCAATATTTCCTTTTTGAAAGAGAAGAAATGTCCGGACAAGGTATTTTATCTCAGCATGCCAACTGAATAGTATGCTTTGCAAGGAAATACTTCATCTGGACTTTCCAAGAGAACGATGGTCAGGGTGATTAAGCCCAAAGTCACATGTGCCTTAGCTGTGTTGGTGATGCATGCATGCTATGATTCAGCTGGCCTCATCTATATATTTTCCAAGAAAGGCCCACTTTCTAATGCCTGGCCTACAGGCAAGGTATATGTCCTCATTCTAGTCAGAAATTGCAGTCCCTGTGCATTCACGTGCCTGACCTGGATTCATGCCGTCAGAAGCAGTATTCATGCCACTTTGAGAACTGCCTGTACTCCATGATCTACTCAACTGGTAGATGAGAACTGGCTCGTTATATAAAAGCCAAGAAACCCCGATTCACCCTTCTGATTGCAGCCTTCCTAGTGGCTCAGATGCTAAAGAATCTACATACAATGCAGAAGACCCAGGTTCGATTCCCTGGTCAGGAAGTTCCCCTGGAGAAGAGAATGGCTACCCACACCAGTATTCTTGCCTGGAAAATCCCATGGACAGAGGAACCTGTTGGACTACAGTCCACGAGTTTGCAAAGAGTAGGACACAACTGAGCAACTAACACTTGATTAACACTTGAATTTCACTTGATGGCAGCCTCAGGATGGAAACTCACTGTTAAGTCAAAGGATGAGTATCTTTCTGGGCAGCTTTCAGAAGAGCCTGAGTGGGCCACCAATTCCACTCCCTGGAGAAACACGTGACACAGTGTGAAGGCAGTCAGGAGCACCGTGCACCAAAGGTGAGGTGTGTTTGTGTCTTTATTTCACTTTCCTCCCCGATCTTGAGGAACTTGTACTCCAGAGATAAGAGAGAACTAAATTAACTGTAAGCAAAATACCTTTGAACGACAAGGATTTGAACTGCACAGGTCCACTTAGACGTGGATTTTTTTCAGTAGTAAATACTACAGAACCGCACCATCAGCACTTGGTTGAGTCAGCAAAGAGGCAGAACCATGGATCCAGAGGAGCCAGTGGATTTTTCATTCCAAGGAGGTTGGTACCCATAACCCTCGAGTGGTTCAGGGGTCAACTGCACAAGAATTTTAGATTGTTAGAATCCATGATCTCTGATCCTAATTCACCCTTGAATTGTGTAAGAAACCAAAACCATTTGTTTCTTTAGTGGAATTCACCAAAATAAAGACCAAGTCACTTTTCACTACTTATATGTTTTTCATAAACTAGGAGTTTATTCTGAATTTGGTACAAATATTTTTTAAGAAACATAGGGTACTGAACTTAGCCATTGAGATCCAAGTGACTAGAACAAAAATGCATACTTTTAATTGGTGCTTTCAAGCTATAATACATTGAGAAGTTAGTTCCCAGGCCTTTCTGTAGGACCTGAGAAGTGTAGAAAATTAGAATAAAAATACAATCTTTCTTCAGAATATACAGTGTCCAAATCAAGAACAATGAAGTAGTGGAGCTGGAAGGAGTGCGGAGGACTATATAATTGGATTTCTCAGTCTTTTACAAATACAGTAATGAGGAGGAGGAAGGGAGGGACTGATTCATGACTTGCCCTCTGCTATTTAGTAGAACCTAAGGTTACAGCTCAGAATCCCTGGATTCCCCACCCAGTATCATTTCCACATGCTACATAGCCTTTTATATTTAATTGAAAGTAAAAAGAGAAATAAAAGCAGGAAACCAGTTGATCAGGAGAGATTGAAGAGGCTCTGAATCAATCTCGGTGTGTGACCCTGGGGTCTCTGTGGTATTGGTGCCTGGGTGGTGACTTGGGGTTGCTCATTCAGTCTTGAGGGGAGGGTGACTTGTGTCTGAACCTCAGGATTCAACCTCAGTTCAACAGTACCTCAGGGAAGATGGGCTAGTTTCCTCACTGTTCAGGAGTAGAATGGAGAAAGGATTTGTGCCCCAGCAGGCTTGCAGCCCTGGGTGTGGTGTGCTACACACAGTAGGAGCTTAATAAACATGATTTGATGTAGAAGAGTCAATGGGGAGCCCAGGGAGAAGCTTCCTGCAATGACTAATGGAATGTGAGAGGTGGGTGTAAGGGCACCTGAGACAAACCCCTCAGGTCGGCTTGCTTAAGAACCGTGGGTGCCTCACTGCACGCCACTCTATCAAACCACTCCAAACTAAGACAGCTAATGTGTCCCTGACTTCCAGGTGCTGCTAGTGGTCAAGAACCCACCTGCCAATGCAGGAGACATAAGAAATGTGAATTTAATCCCTGGGTCAGGAAGATCCCTGGAGGAGGAAATGGCAACCCACACCCATCAGGTAGAAGACATTTGTCTCGCAGTTTCTAGAGGTCCTTAAAGGACATTTGCAAGAACTGCCTTTCTGCAGTTAGAGCCCAATTAATTGTAGAAAGAACACTAGCCTGAGACTTCCCTGGCAGTCCTGTGGTTAAGACTCCATTCTGTCAGTGAATGAAATTGATTACTAGTGTTTATCAGTCTAATAATAAAATTTAATAGCAGCCCTCCAAAATGTGTGACCCTCATTTAGACTCTGAGGGGTCAAACAATCCAACTACCAAAAGATCATTGAGGATATTGGGATACTTACTGAATATGTAAGGATATTAAAGAATTGTTAATTTGTCAGTATAATCATGGTTTTTAATGCTTTGTTAAGAGCTCTGCAAAGGGATACCTGCTGAAAGAATTATGGGTGAAATGGTAAAAATAGTATACTATTATGCAAACTCATTGTTATTGTTTTTAAAAATGAGATTATGATTTTTTTTCTGACTACACATAAAGAAGGAAGGGCTTCCCTGGTGGCTCAGACCATAAAGAATCTGCCTGCAATGCAGAAAACCAGGGTTTGATCCCTGGGTAAGGAAGATCCCCTGGAGGAGGGCATGACAACCTATTCCAATATTCTTGCCAAGAGAACTCCATAGACAGAGGAGCCCGGCAGCTAAAGTCCATAGGATCTCAAAGAGATGAACACGACTGAGAGACTAATACACATACATATACACACACACAGAGAGCAAGGAGAATGGAAGGAAATTTGATAGTTAATAGTCATCCACCTACAAAAACCTAGTTACCTTGTATTATTTCATTTATTATTTATGGCATCTCTCCTTAACAAGATAAATATCCTCGTTTATGGATAAGGATATGAAGCTCAGAGAGGCTTAGATTTTCAAGTTTATACAACTAAGGAAGTAATAGAGGTGGAGTTACCATGTCCATTTTTTGTACTCCACTACATTGCTGATGTTAAGGCAGGGAATATAGACTGTGAATTTACATCCTTTCTTATGCTGGATTTTCTTTAATATCCCTGAAATGTGTAAACTTAGGAGCTATTTTCTCAGTCAAAAACAATTAGGCTTTCATGGTCTTTATCCTCTGGGTGACTCAGCCTTTAAAACGGAGTGCAGGTTTAATGTTATCTAATGAACTTAAAGGAAGAAAGATATAGGAACCTGTTATCTTCTGGCCTCCAACCACATCCTGTTACTAATGATTGATCCTGACTGAACTAAGTAAAGTTCAGTTCCTTTCCTTTCCGGCCAGCAGGACAGACAAAAGCTATTAACACTGGCCCCAGAAATATAAACTCATTCCCTAGATATCATCTATCCCATAACAGTCTTTGCTAAAGAAGGAGAAACAAATTAGATTATCTTTCAGGGATCCTTCTAAATTTAAGATTCTGGAGTCTAAAAGTGTTGTGTATTGGTGTTTCAACATAGCCCAGGCCAAATGAAAGAAATACTAAGAAGAGGTAACAGTTGGAATACAGATTATAATTCCTTAAAGAAGCTGGGACAGGAACTGCATGAGAAACAACAGTGATACAATTTCATGAGGTTTACCAGTAGCTAAAAGCTATCAATAGAAGCAAAAAAAAAAAAAAAAGATTCATCTCTTTAACAAGGTTTTTCCTGATGAAATTATAGAAAAGCTTTCCCCCCACCACATCCAATCTCATCCAGTGCCCCTTAGCAGGAATCCCTCTTTATTTTACAAGATACTCTCTTTATCCTATTTCAGCCTAAAAGTCACTGCTACTGTCCTCCTCAATCCTTTTGGAAAGAGAGAAAGCACCAAGACGGCCTGCAAGCAGGTTTTTCTCTACTTGCTGTACATTTATATGTGGATTCTTTTGACAAAATATTTGTTAAGTGCCTACTACTTTCCAAATACAGATTATCTTTTTAGTAATTGAAGTCTTTAGGCAAAGGAAGGGAAAATCTTTTTCATGAACAGATCTTTTCAATCTTCAGATTCAGAGTGGATGGGCACTAGGTGAGTCCCAAGGAGACAGTATGAAGGACAAGATGCTCAGGAGGTTAACTGTGATTGGAAATTCATAATTGTCTCCTTACTTGCCTGGGAGAGACAGTACGGATTGCACAAAGATGTTACAACATTAGTAAGACTCTCTGGACCTTCTCACCCCCTGCCTTCGCACATGCAGACCTGTTCCTTAGCCTGGAATGTCTTTCTTCTCTCTCTTCTTCCTTTCTGGACCTAACCAACTCCTTGGTCCTTTCAGGCTTAGCTCTTAAACCTTAGGCATCAGTCCCCTGAGACTTCTTACAGTTTTGCATGACTACCCAAAGCTCTATTAGCTCCCTGCCCACTTTCTCCACTTTTATGCTTCTTGGCACTCAATTCATTTGTTCCTCCATAGTTGGTCTTAGCAGAGAGTTACTTTATTCTTATTCATTTCCCTTGTTATTATTTTGTCACTAAGTTGTGTCTGACTCTTCTGTGATCCCATGGACTGTAGCCTGCCAGGCTGTTCCATACATGGGATTTCCCAGGCAAGAATACTGGAGTGGATTGCCATTTCCTTCTCCAAAGGATCTTTCTGAATCAGGATCAAACCCACATCTGCAGTGGCAGACAGATTCTTTACCCCTGAGCCACTAGAGAAGCCCAGATTTATCTCCCTACCTGAATTGCAATTTCCCAGAGAGATATTTTATCCTTATGCCTATGGCAAGTATGGAGGTTTGAAAAGCAATCCAGAGAAACAGTCAAAATCAGTAAGAATTGAAACAAAGTTTTTCTTAGGGACACCTCCTCCTTATTTTATTATACACTTTATTCACTTCCTTAAGATTACAGAGTTTCTCTGAAATATTTGCCAGTAAGTCACACAACTCTCTATCAGCAACAGCAAGCTTCAAATTCACACTTGTTTCCAAAGAGCATGATCTCAAACTCTACTATCTCTTTAGGCTTCCTTGATGATCCTGTGTCCATTCTGACTCATTTATCATTTATTCAAGTTCATTGCTATGGTGTTTCAATTCTTTATGTACTTATCTTTTCTCTATAATTTGCCCAAGGATTTGCTCATGCCTTTGGAAAAAGCTGTATTTACTTAATTCTGTGAACCCAGGAGTCTTGATCCATTCTATTTGTTGCTTCTGTGTGGCTTGAAAACCTTAAAAGTTACTTGATTAGGCACCTTTCTCCTCTAAATTGTCAATACTTAGATCCACATAATTAAAGAAGATGGGGGAAAACTGGATGTTTAGCAAAATGATAATAAACAACTAGATGAAGCATCACTTCCCCCATTTACTTTCTATAGTGCTGAAATTCCCAGCATTGTCATATACTTGAGATGACCAGAAGCACCTGTGTGAGCCATGGATTAAACACACTCGTCATTAGCAACCCACAAAAATCAGATGTATGTCAAATACGTCAAACTCTTCTATAGAGGAGAGTTTGTGACACTTTATTAACAGTTCGGGAAAATTCTTGGTCAGTAGTTGCTGTCTTCATTACTCTTTTACTCCCCTTTATTTAGTAGAGATTGTAGATTTGGTATCAGGGGTAATCAACACCACCAGACAAAAATAATAATAACCACATTGGTTGCTTTATATAATGGTAATAACTTCTGGGAATCATAATAATACTTTTTATTTCAGAAGACTTTCATTGTTTTCCGAAGAGCAATATTTAAAAATTAAACTTGTTCAGAGACATTCAAGAGACTTAAAATGAATGAATTTTTAAAAGAAGCCTAAAAGTCATAGTTGAATATCACTGGTAAAAATAAATCTTTCAATTGATTCAGCTCTTTCCTTTTCCATTGACTTTCTAATATTCCCACACATACAGCATTAGGTTTCAGTATAACAGAAGGTAAAAGTTGTGGGGTGGTGGTCATTCATTTCTCAAATGTTTATTGTAGGTCTTTTTAAATATATAAAAATATCTGAGGCCAACTTTGAGTTTTAATGAGTAATAGTCTTAAAAATCTAAATAAATAGTAGAAGAATAGTTTCTACAAATACATCAAAGTTGACTCTGGCTTAATGCTTTCTTAAACATTGAGAAAGAACTGTTTTCTAAAGCTTCCCTTACATTAAGTCAATGTTGCTTTTTTTGTAAGTCAGAGTCTCACTGAGTAGATTACTTCTGCCACAGCCATGATTTCAACACAGGGTTGAATTCTTGATGATTTTCACTAATTGACTTCTAAGCTTTCAGAAAGAAATAAATTAAGAAAACCTTCCCTTTAATTGCAACTCTCATTATTCACTGAAATCAGGTGTATCTCACTTTATTTAAGTTATAGAACACCTAATCCAAAGTTCATTTACTAAGAAAGAAAATAGAAATTCCAGGAAAGTGAAATAAATTGCTCATGGACACAAATTAGTTAATGACAAAACTAAGTCTGTTCCTTACTCCCTAACCTTTCCACCATGAGTACAGCCAAGGAAAGCAGATTTGGAAGGATTTATTCAAGTATCATTTTCCCCTTAGAATAAACAATCTTTCCATAAATATTTCCTAACAGCTCCAAATCATGGCTGTGGCAGAAGTGATCTACTCAGCGAGACTCTGACTTACAAGAAAGTAACATTTACTTCATGTAAGGGAAGCTTTAGAAAATAGTTCTTTCTCAATGTTTAGGAAAGCATTAAGCCAGAGTCCACTTTGATGTATTTGTAGAAATATCTCCACAATTCCACTTCTCCAAATCACTCATTACAGGTAGCACTTAATTGGAAATATGACTGCAATGGTAACAGATCATGAAAAAATATACATAATATGACACCATAATTGCAGGATTCTACCATATACCTTAAAAGTTTCAGGTAATCTATGCAAAAAAAGCTTGCTCCTTGGTTGCTCTTTAATATTCAATGTGAACATTAGTTATATCCTGAAGCATGAGAATTTACTTTGACTTACAAAAATTGTAAAGTGAATCAATAACAATTTAGGTAGTAAATTAATGAATCAGATATGAAACAGTTATAGGAATCAATTTAAAAAATGTTGAATCCATGTGTCTCAGTAAACATTATGCATATGTATAAGAACAAATAGGGAAATATTAGTAACACTGCCAAACTTTCAATACAATTTATTGAGTATTCACTAAATGCCAAGCAGTAGATCATACAATCACACAATGACCAGCAGATCAATGATTTAATCCTTCTGAGTACAGAGTCCATCAATTAATAAGGTAAGATTTATCCATTACAGGAAAGTACATGATTTCAAACAATAAATGGGCTAAAGATATATATTAAAATTGTGGTAAAAGTCAGATATGCAATCTCAGAGTTGAAAAAATGGAAAAAGAAAGAATTATGCATCATGTCATGTTCCAGAAAGAGTCTTTCACCCCGGTGTTGTGTTTTGGGCTTTCTATAGAGGGAGAGGTAGTCTGAGATCAGTAAATGGTATCCAGCAATGAAACCTGTCTTCCTCCCCAGGTTTGGTCCAAAGGCCAATATCACCCACCTACTTACCATCTCACTACTAATTACTGAAGTCCTACTTCTCTTTATATGTATATATATATACATACATACATACATCTTAAAAAAAAAAAAATCTGTGCTTTTGACAGTACAAAGTGAGAGTAGGCTTTATTCCCAGTCACTTATCAGTATTGTTGGAGACAAATTACTTTGTTAGGATGTTACCTCTTTAAAATCATTTTGAGATTATTTCTAAGGTTGAAGTCGTCAAAAAGAAAACCTGAGCTCATTAGAGACAGAGTATAGATCTACTGAACAGCACAACCTTCTTAGGCAAACATTGCCACTGCCTTTAGGAATGAAGTTAGGCTGTACAAGGATCATCTTTATTTCCTTTAAATAATGTAGGATCAAACAAAATGTAATCAAATTCATTCTTAAGAAAGGAGAACCCTACTTCTTTACATCAGGTAGGACTGTTGGGTTAAATTCTCTAACAAGTCAGATGCTTCTTCTCCTTAAGTTTACTTAGTCTAGATACTTAGGATTCCCTCTAGAATATTGTCCAGTCTAAGGATAATCACAGAGCCTCAAAGGCATTCCTCTATGTCTAAAAAAAAAAAAAAGGCACAATGTTAGCTGATAAATAATCTCTACATCCCAAGGACTGTCTTCTGTCCAGCAACCCAGCTTCTTCTGATGGTATCCAGCCAGAAGAAAAAGAGCAGTGAGAAGTCCTCTCTGCTTCATTGCAAAGCTGAGTGTTCCTCTCTGAGTTCATGTACATTAATAAAGGTTAACATTTATGCAGTTCTGATATGTGCCAGACAGTGTTCTGAGAGTTTCACACACAGTAATTCATTCAGCCCTCGTAACCAGCTAGTAAGATAGACACACAGACCCATTTTACCAGTAGGGACCCTGAGATACAGAGAGTTCAAATAAGTTGCCCAAGACCACACAAATAGTAAGTAATGGAACCAGGATTCAAACTCAAGCAGTTTGATGTTGGAATCCATGCTCTTAACCATACACTTTTGAGTCTGCACAAGCACCTATAAAATAGGAGGAAATCCTTGGAGGAAGTGATGTTCTGGATACAAACGATGTATGCTATATCTCATATTGCATCAGTCTCCTAGCTCAGATCTTTCAAAACTTTGTCATTTAACAGAGGAGACAATTCCCAGTCTACAATCAACCACCTGTTTTGCCACAAACCACAGTGACCCCTGAGTGAAGATTCTCCTTATCTCCATCTCTTAAACCAAAATAACTCATTCTCACCTTTCCAGGCATGAGTGGGGCAAGGCTGCAAGTCCTTTGCACATTTTGGCAAGTGGCTTAGCTCCTCAGCTTTGAACACAGGTCCTTATCAGCAGAGCAAGTCTTTGAAAACTTCAAAACCGTCTGAGACTGCCTTTTTCTCCGGGGAATATATAGAGGCTCTCTTCCAGCCCTCTGTCACTCTGTGGACCAATCCAGAGCCTTAGAAGAAATTGCAAGCTGGAGAGCAACAGCGCTGTGTGGGAGGTGGAGGCTGGAATCTTTCCTCTGCGGCAGGCACTGCCACATTAGGTTTTCAACTGCTCTTATCAGAACACTGCTTCTGCCAGAGCAGGGGTAGGCCCTAAACTGTGCACAGGTTGTTCATGCTTTAACTCATAAATTTGAACCCATCACAGCAAAGATGTGGTTTTTGTTATGAAGCAGAGTGCTTTGGGCTACTTCGGATGTGTCAGTCACAAGATTGTTAGGACTACAAGGGCCCTCGCAGATCATGTAGCCCAGCTTTGTTCCACAGTACAGGAAACAGTTTTAGAGAACTCTGGGGGACATATATGTGAATCCCTATGACGTGCCAGGCACTGAGCTGGATGCTGGAAATTCAAGTGAAAAGGTACTCTATGCTCTCAAGATCCCAAACGTCATATAAATATGGTATAAGTGAGTGATGGAGGCAGGCCCAGAATGCTGTGAGCTTTTAAGCACCAGAAAAGAAGACTTTTTTGGAGGAAATAACACCTGAGCTGAGTGATGAAAAAGATAAAATACCTTACATGATTCTATGTACTATATTTTATCCTCTGTTCTAATTCTGTAAATGATCTTCTGATTGTCCTTTTACTTTGATGACTAGGTTAGGTTATTCTCTGGAGTAACACCCCCATGGACCCACTCATCCTTGGTTGGGTTTATCATGCTTTCCCCTTCAACATTTTCCTGTTTCCTATCATTCAAGGATTATTTTCACCAAAATTTACCTTCTTTGTGTTTCATCCTGTTAGGATTCAAGGGGCTAATACATTAATAAGTGCATGCCTGCTAAGTTGCTTCAGTTGTGTCCCACTCTTTGCTACCCTGTGGATTGTTGCCTGCCAGGCTCCTCTGTTCCTGGGATTTTCCAGGCAAGAATACTGGAGTGGGTTATCATGCCCTCCTCCAGGGGATCTTCTGGACCCAGGGATTGAACCTGTGTCTTTTATGTCTCCTGCATTTGCAGGCAATTTTTTTTTTTTTTTTGCTACTAACACCACCTGGGAAGCCCTGAATTTATCATTAGTATGTAATGATATTTATTATATCATATTATATCAATAGTGTAATGATATTTATCATTAGCATGTAAATGCAGATGGCTAAGGGATTAGCAAGAGTCTAAGGTAAAAATAAGCAGCATCATATAATCTGTAAGAAAAGCTCTAAACTTGGAATTAAAGGTGATTCTCATAACATTCCACATTATCTGAAATTGTTTTAAACTGTTTTAACTATTGATCAGAACCTGTAAAGTCAATATAGTATATTATAACCTGGTGCTTTAAAGCAAATAAATAGAATATAATACACAAATATTCAACTGCATTGTGTGAAGAAAAGACACTGTTTTCTGAAATTTTTGCTTTAATTAACCATATGTGTGAATAGGATCATTAGTTAAACTGTATCTCTGACTATAAGTAATGATCATAAAGGTTTGAAAGCTATTACTCTATACCGTACATTATTTTAGATTTTTTAAATGTGGACCATTTTTAAAAAAGCCTTTATTGAATTTATTACAATATTGCTTCTTCTTTTTTTTTTCTTTAATGATTTGGTTTTTAGGCCAGGATCCAACCCATACCTCCTGCATTGGAAGGAAAAGTCTTAACCACTGGGCCACCAGGGAAGTCCCTACCATACATTTTTAAAAATAGGGAACCCTATTGTAGTCAATTCTGACTTTGCACAACATCAGGCACATAGACATTTACAAAGATTGCTTCAACTAAATACAGCTGTCCAAGTTCTGCCATTACTGGCCACGCAAACATCAACAAATCAATTAATCTGAGTGATTCAGTGTTCATAGAAATATAAACACTGTTATTGATGACTGAGTCTCGTAATAGGAATATGTGTAAAGCTAGCAGAAGAAACTCCTTAGAGCCAAAGCCTAAATTACTGTTTGATACACAAATGGCCTAGAGGAGAAAATAATATGAAAAAAATTAATGTAGAACATTGGAGAGTGATGCTTTGGCTAGGGCTGAAGTTCAAAGCAGGTTTCTGACTATCCCAGAAGAGTGATGAGTGGAGTTATTCAAAACTAAAAATTATATCTATCATTGTAAATCATGAACTAGAACACAAAATGAAAAAAGCAAACTCAAATAGAAATAAATATTAATCAGCACATATTTGTTTTAAAAACTTCATAAGGAGGGCATGTAAAAGAGTTTGCTCATTGTATTAGGGTTCTGAGGAGATATCCACAGAGATGTGTTATAAGGAATTGACTCACTTGATTCTGGACATTGAGAAGTCCCAAGATCTGCAGTCAGAAAGCTGAAGACCCAGGAGAGCCCAGGTATGTGCTCCTAGTCCAGAGGCCTGAGAAGCAGAAGCAATGGTATAAGTTCCAATCTGAGTCCAAGTCCTAGACTGAAGGCAGGAGATGATCCATGTTCCAACGAAGACAGGAAGAAAGGATGAAATGTCCCTTCCTCTGCTTTATGTTCTATTCAGGCTATCATTGGATTGGATGAGACTCACCCACATTGGGGAAGACGATCAGATTTACTCCATCTTCAGATTCAAATGTTCGTCTCATTCAGAAACACCCTCACAGACACACTCAGGATAACATTTGACCAACTATTTGGGATCCTGGTGGTCCAGTCACCTTGACATATAAATAGAGTCATCAGTTCAGTTCAGTTCAGTCGCTCAGTCATGTCCGACTCTTTGTGACCCCATGTATCGAAGCACGCTAGGCCTCCCAGTCCATCACCAACTCCTGGAGTTCACTCAGACTCACGTCCATCGAGTCAGTGATGCCATCTCATCCTCTGTCATCCCCTTCTTCTCCTGCCCCCAATTCCTCCCAGCATCAGAGTCTTGTCCAATGAGTCAACTCTTTGCATGAGGTGGCCAAAATACTGGAGTTTCACCTTCAGCATCATTCCCTTCAAAGAAATCCCAGGGCTGATATCCTTCAGAATGGACTGGTTGGATCTCCTTGCAGTCCAAGGGACTCTCAAGAGTCTTCTCCAACACCACAGTTCAAAAGCATCAATTCTTTGGCGCTCAGCTTTCTTCACAGTCCAACTCTCACATCCATACATGACAACTGGAAAAACCATAGCCTTGACTAGACAGACCTTTGTTGGCAAAGTAATGTCTCTGCTTTTGAATATGCTATCTAGGTTGGTCATAACTTTCCTTCCAAGGAGTAAACATCTTTTAATTTCATGGCTGCAATCACCATCTGCAGTGATTTTGGAGCCCCAAAAAATAAAGTTTGACACTGTTTCCACTGTTTCCCCATCTATTTCCCATGAAGTGATGGGACCAGATGCCATGATCTTCGTTTTCTGAATATTGAGCTTTAAGCCAACTTTTTCACTCTCCTCTTTCACTTTCATCAAGAGGGTTTTTAGTTCCTCTTCACTTTCTGCCATAAGGGTGGCGTCATCTGCATATCTGAAGTTATTGATATTTCTCACAGCAATCTTGATTCCAGCTTGTGCTACTTCCAGCCCAGCGTTTCTCATGATGTACTCTGCATAGAAGTTAAATAAGCAGGGTGACAGTATACAGCCTTGACATACTCTTTTTCCTATTTGGAACCAGTCTGTTGTTCCATGTCCAATTCTAACTGTTGCTTCCTGACCTGCATATAGGTTTCTCAAGAGGCAGGTCAGGTGGTCTGGGATTCCCATCTCTTTCAGAATTTTCTACAGTTTATTGTGATCCACACACTCAAAGGCTTTGGCATAGTCAATAAAGCAGAAATCAATGTTTTTCTGGAACTCTCTTGCTTTTTCCATGATCCAGTGGATGTTGGCAATTTGATCTCTGGTTCCTCTGTCTTTTCTAAAACCAGCTTGAACATCTGGAAGTTGATGGTTGATGTATTGCTGAAGCCTGGCTTGGAGAATTTTGAGCATTATTTTACTAGCGTGTGAGATGAGTGCAATTGGGAGGTAGTTTGAGCATTCTTTGGCATTGCCTTTCTTTGGGATTAGAATTAAAACTGACCTTTTCCAGTCCTGTGGCCACTGCTGAGTTTTCCAAATTTGCTGGCATATTAAGTGCAGCATTTTCACAGCATCATCTTTCAGGATTTGAAACAGCTCAACTGGAGTTCCATCACCTCCACTAGCCTTGTTCATAGTGATGCTTTCTAAGGCGCACTTGACTTCACATTCCAGGATGCCTGGCTCTAGGTGAGTGATTACACCATCGTGATTATCGTGGTCATGAAGATCTTTTTTGTACAGTTCCTCTGTGTATACTTGGAGAAGGAAATGGCAACCCACTCCAGTGTTCTTGCTTGGAGAATCCTGTGTATTCTTGCCACCTGTTCTTAATATCTTCTGCTTCTGTTAGGTCCATACCATTTCTGTCCTTTATCGAACCCATCTTTGCATGAAATGTTCCCTTGGTATCTCTAATTTTCTTGAAGAGATCTTTAGTTTTTCTCATTCTGTTGTTTTACTCTATTTCTTTGCATTGATCACTGAGGAAGGCTTTCTTATCTCTCCTTGCTATTCTTTGGAACTTTGCATTCAGATGCTTTTATCTTTCCTTTTCTCCTTTGCTTTTCGCTTCTCTTCTTTTCACAGCTATTTGTAAGGCCTCCCCAGACAGCCATTTCGCTTTTTTGCATTTCTATTCCATGGGGATGGTCTTGATCCCTGTCTCCTGTACAATGTCACAAACCTCCATCCATAGTTCATCAGGCACTCTATCTATCTGATCTAGTCCCTTAAATCTATTTCTCACTTCCACTGTATAATCATAAGTGATTTGATTTAGGTCATACCTGAATGGTCTAGTGGTTTTCCCTACTTTCTTCAATTTCAGTCTGAATTTGGCAATAAGGAGTTTATGATCTGAGCCACAGTCAGCTCCTGGTCTTGTTTTTGATGACTGTATAGAGCTTCTCCACCTTTGGCTGCAAAGAATATAATCAATCCGATTTTGGTATTGACCATCTGGTGATGTCCATGTGTAGAGTCTTCTCTTGTGTTGTTGGAAGATGGTGTTTGCTATATCCAGTGCATTTATGGGGCAAAACTCTATTAGTCTTTGCCCTGCTTTATTCCGTATTCCAAGGCCAAATTTGCCTGTTACTCCAGATGTTTCTTGACTTCCTATTTTTGCATTCCAGTCCCCTATAATGAAAAGGACATCTTTTTTGGGTGTTAGTTCTAAAAGGTCTTGCAGGTCTTCATAGAACTGTTCAACTTCAGCTTCTTCAGCATTACTGGTTGGGGCATAGACTTGGATTACTGTGATACTGAATGGTTTGCCTTGGAAACAAACAAAGATCATTCTGTCGTTTTTGAGATTGTATCCAAGTACTGTATTTTGGACTCTTTTGTTGACCATGATGGCCACTCCATTTCTTCTAAGGGATTCCTGCCCACAGTAGTAGATATAATGGTCATGTGAGTTAAATTCACCCATTCCAGTCCATTTTAGTTCGCTGATTCCTAGAATGTCGATGTTCACTCTTGCCATCTCCCATTTGACCACTTCCAATTTGCCTTGATTCATGGACCTGGCATTCCAGGTTCCTATGCAATATTGCTCTTTGCAGCATCAGACCTTGCTTCCATCACCAGTCACATCCACAACTGGGTGGTGTTTCTGCTTTGGCTCCATTCCTTCATTCTTTCTGGAGTTATTTCTCCACTGATCTCCAGGAGCATATTGGGCACCTACTGACCTGGGGAGTTCCTCTTTCAGTATCCTATCATTTTGCCTTTTCATACTGTTCATGGGGTTCTCAAGGCAAGAATACTGAAGTGGTTTGCCATTCCCTTCTCCAGTGGACCACATTCTGTCAGCCCTCTTCACCACGCCCGCCCATCTTGGGTGGCCCCAAGGGCATTGCTTAGTTTCATTGAGTTAGACAAGGCTGTGGTCCTAGTGTGATTAGATTGACTAGTTTTCTGTGATTATGGTTTAAGTGTGTCTGCCCTCTGATGCCCTCTTGCAACACCCACCATCTTACTTGGGTTTCTCTTACCTTGGACATGGGGTATCTCTTCATGGCTGCTCCAGAAAGCACAGCCGCTGCTCCTTACCTTGGACGAGGGAGGGCAATCATTAGTCCTTGCCAAATCAAGGGGGAGATATAATAAAAACCATCCCACTAATCAGATTAATGTTAGACAAAGTAGATTGTAAGAAACAGAGCAGATGAATGGATAAGAAAGCCATGGTACATATACACCATGGAGTATTACTCAGCCATTAAAAAAAATGCATTTGAATCAGTTCTAATGAGGTGGATGAAACTGGAGCCTATTATACAGAGTGAAGTAAGCCAGAAAGAAAAACACCAATACAGTATACTAACACACATATATGGAATTTAGAAAGATGGTAACAATAACCCTGTATACAAGACAGCAAAAGAGACACTGATGTATAGAATAGTCTTTTGGACTCCGTGGGAGAGGGAGAGGGTGGGATAATTTGGGAGAATGGCATTGAAACATGTAAAATATCATATATGAAATGAGTCACCAGTCCAGGTTTGATGCACGATACTGGATGCTTGGGGCTGGTGCACTGGGACGACCCAGAGGGATGGTATGGGGAGGGAGGAGGGAGGAGGGTTCAGGATGGGGAACACAGGTATACCTGTGGCGGATTCATGTTGATATATGGAAAAACCAATACAATAATGTAAAGTTAAAAAATTAAATTAAAAAAAAAAAAAAGAAACAGGGCACTGATGGAGGCAAAGACAGTCAAGTTTGAATAATCATGCCTTTTGATATTAAATTTGACACAAGTGGACGAAAGTTACTGAGCTTTATTTGCACACAGGTGTTAACTTGCTCAGTGATGAATTCATATGCTGAAACGACGACATTCAACATATTCAGCTCTCTCTCTCCTCTCTCCCTCTATATCTGTCTCTGTCTGTCTCTTTCTCCCTCTCTTCTCTAAAACCACTCCTTGCCACAAACCATATACAAAAATAAAACAGATAAAAAAATCCACATGTAACTGCTAGAAGTATAAGACTTCGAGAGAAAAACAAAATAGAGTCATAGATGTAGGAAAAAAAAAAAAAGACAGCTATTGGGGATGAGGGGAAAAGGGAGGGGAGGGATAAATTGGAAGACTAGGATTCATACACACACATAGTAAAATATATAACTGTGCTATAGAGTAGGTCCTTATTGGCTATCCGTTCTAAATACAGCAGTATGTACCTGTCCATCCCAAACTCCCTAACTATTCCTCCCCCAACCCTCCTCCATTACCATAAATTTGCTCTCTTTGTTACTCTGTTTCTGTTTTGTAAATAAGTTCATTTGTATCTTTTTTGTTTGTTTGTTTAGATTCCACATACAAAGGATATCATACAATATTTCTTTTTCTCTGATGTATCTCATTCAGTGTGACAATATCTAGGTCCATCCATGTTTCAGCAAATGGCTCAGTATTACGTAACAATCTAAATGGGAAAAGAATTTGAAAAAGAGTAGGTACATGTATGTTTGCATGCTAAGTCATTTCAGTCCTGTCCAACTCTTTGTACCCCAAAGGCCTGTAGCCCACCAGGCTCCTCTGCGCATGGGATTCTGCAGGCAAGAATGCTGGAGTGGGTTGTCATGCCCTCTAATACTCAATCTTCCTGACCCAGGGAACAAACACATTCTCATATATCTCAAGCATTGGCAGGCAGATTCTTTACCTGTGTTACTTCAGTTCAGTTCAGTTACTCAGTTGTGTCCGACTCTGCAAAATCATGGACCACAGCACGCCAGGCTTCCCAGTCCATCACCAACTCCTGGAGCTTCCTCAAACTCATGTCCATTGAGTCGGTGATGCCATCCAACCATCTCATCCTCTGTTGTCCCTTTCTCCTCCTGCTTTCTATCTTTCCCAGCATCAGGGTCTTCTCAGTGAGTCAGTTCTTCGCATCACGTGGCCAACGTATTGGAGTTTCAGCTTCAGCATCAGTCCTTCCAATGACTATTCAGGACTGATTTCCTTTAGGATTGACTCGTTGGATCTCATTGCAGTCCAGGGAACTCTCAAGAGTCTTCTGCAACACCACAGTTAAAAAACATCAATTCTTTGGCACTCAGCCTTCTTTATAGTCCAACTCTCACATCCATACATGACTACTGGAAAAATGATAGCTTTGACTAGATGGCCCTTTGTTGGCAAAGAAATGTCTCTGCCTTTTAACATGCTGTCTAGGTTGGTCATAGCTTTTCTTTCAAGGAGCAAGCGTCTTTTAATTTCATGTCTGCAGTCACCATCTGCAGTGATTTTGGAGCCCCAAAAAATAAAGTCTGACACTGTTCTATTGTTTCCCCATTATTTGCCATGAAGTGATGGGGCCAGATGCCATTTTCTTAGTTTTCTTAATGTTGAGTTTTAAGCCAACTTTTTCATTCTCCTCTTTCACTTGCATCAAGAGGCTCTTTAGTTCTTCACATTCTGCCATAAGGGTGGTGTCATCTGCATATCTGAGGTTATTGATACTTCTCGCAGCAATCTTGATTCCAGCTTGTGTTTCTTCCAGCCCAGAGATTCTCATGATGTACTCTGCATATAAGTTAAATAAGCAGGGTGACAATATACAGCCTTGATGTACTCCTTTCCCAATTTGGAACCAGTCTGTTGTTCCATGTCCAGTTCTAACTGTTGCTTCTTGACCTGCATACAGATTTCTCAGGAGGCAGGTCAGATGGTCTGGTATTCCCATCTCTTGAAGAATTTTCCACAGTTTGTTGTGATCCACACAGTCAAAGGCTTTGGGATAGTCAATAAAGCAGAAATAGATGTTTTTCTGGAACTCTCTTGCTTTTTCAATGATCCAATGGATTTTGGCAATTTGCTCTCTGGGTCCTCTGCCTTTTCTAAATCCAGCTTGAACATCTGTAACTTCACAGTTCATGTACTGTTGAAGCCTGTCTTGGAGAGTTTTAAGCATTACTTTAGTAGCATGTGAGATGAGTGCAATTGCGCAGTAGTTTGAGCATTCTTTGGCATTGCCTTTCTTTGGGATTGGGATGAAAACTGACCTTTTCCAGTCCTGTGGCCACTGCTGAGTTTTCCAAATTTGCTGGCATATTGAGTGCAGCACTTTCACAGCATCATCTTTTAAGGTTTGAAATAGCTCTGCTGGAATTCCATCACCTCCACTAGCCTTGTTCATTGTGATGCTTCCTAAGGCCCACTTGACCCCACATTCCTGGATGTCTGGCTCTAGGTTGGTGAAGAACTATGGACAGAGGTTCGTGACATTGTACAGGAGGCAGGGATCAAGACCATCCCCAAGGAAAAGAAAAGCAAAAAAGCAAAATGATTGTCTGAGGAGGCCTTGCAAATAACTGTAGATAAAAGAGAAGTGAAAAGCAAAGGAGAAAAGGAAAGTTATACCCATTTGAATGCAGAACTCCCAAGAATAGCAAGGAGAAATAAGAAAGCCTTCCTCAGCAACCAATGCAAAGAAATAGAGGAAAGGAACAGTAAAGGAAGCAAAACACCCAAAAAGAAATAATAAAGATAAAAGTTGAAGAAGAGGTGGTGAAAGAAAAATAGTAAATCCAATCTGTAAACAAATCCTTGCTTGAAAAAAAAAATGAACAAAAAGGAGAAATAACTAGCAAAATCTTAAACAGGAAAAAGGAAGCAATCAGAACAATTAAAAATTGACAAAAAGGAAAGAACTAATGAAAAAGAAGAAAAAATTTTAATAAGATTTTTAGACTGTACAAATATAATCTAGATGAAATGGATAATTTTCAATGGAACACTGATTATTAAAATGGATCTCATGTAAATTAGAAATCCTAAACAGTCCAATTTCCATTAAAAAAAGTGTCATAAGTTTTTAAGCAAAGGGTCCAAGTAATTTCACATGGCAATTCAACTAAATCTTCAAAAACCAGGTAGCCCCAATGCTCTATAAATTGTTCTAGCACATTGAAAATGAAGGAAAACTTTCTACTTCCTTATATGAGGTATGTTTAATATTAATATCTAAATGTGATAAAGACAAAAAATATATAGACATGTATCACTCAAAAATATTAGATAAAATACTTACAAACAGAATCAACATGAGAAAATAATATGCTGTATCAAAGCACAACTTATTCTAGGATGCAAGGTTGGTTCAATATTAGTAAACCCAGTAATATCATATGTCATGTTAATAAATCTGAGTGACAAAATTCATAATTATCTCCATAGATGCTGAGGTGTCATTTGCAAAATTGGAACACTCAATAAAAACTGAGCAATAAATGACATTTCCTTGCAAGAATAATTGTATATTTACATATTTTATATATTTATATTATCTAAATATATATACATATTTAATAAATACATATTCCCCAAAGTACATTACCAATCTGATTAATTGGAAATTGAGGATTTACTCAATGAGGAAACAACGGGAAATTTTCACTAATATCACAAATAAAGCAAAAGATGCCCTTCTTAATATTGTACAGGTATACTACATAAAATAATCAAGGGAACTCATTTGGAGGCATAAAAGTTGTTAAAGAAAAAGTGAAAAGCATCTCTTTTGTGGAAGACATGGTAGTAGCCCTCAAATACCCTGAAGAATCAATGACAAAATTAACTCAAACAGTAAAGAATTCAGTAAGTTATCATAATATACAATTAACAAAAAATTGATTAGAAGGCACAGTGTTACAGAGGAAATCCACTTATAAACTAAGAAAATTAAATACTTAGGAACAAACTTAAGAAACATATAAAACTAACACAAGGAAAATTTTAAATATTTCTAGCAGACACGAAAGTTAAGTCAATCAAATGAAAAGATATTCTTCTTTTTGATCAGCATGACTCAACATTATAAAGGTGTCAGTTCTCCCTAAATTAACTTCTAAATTTAACACAATCCTCATAACAATTCCAGAAGGTTTTTTTTTTTTTTTTAATGGAGTTAGCCAACTAGATACTAAAGTTCAACTTGGAAAAAATAAATATGTATAAATATCAGGACATTAACATACTATGTAGAGCCTCTATAATTAAAACAGTGTAGCATGGGTATATGAATAGACAAATATACAGGAAAAACAAAATAGCTCAGAAATAGATCCAAGTATGCTTGAAAATTAAGTATGAAACAAAGATATATCAAAACACTGGGACCAAAATAGACATAATAAATGGTGCCAGACAGTTGGTTTGCCATTTGGAAAAAGATGAAATTAGATCCATACCTCATATTCAAGAGTATAGGTCAAATGGATTAAAGATCTAAAGGTACAAAATGAAGCCCTGAACACTAGAGGAAAACATGGGTGGATTGTTCTTTAACCTCAGTATAGGGAATGGCTTTACTAGTCAGTCAGTCAGTTCAGTCGCTCAGTCGTGTCCTACTCCTTGCGACCCCATGAATTGCAGCACGCCAGGCCTCCCTGTCCATCACCAACTCCCAGAGTTCACTCAGACTCACGTCCATTGAGTCGGTGATGCTATCCAGCCATCTTGTCCTCTGTCGTCCCCTTCTCCTCCTGCCCCCAATCCCTCCCAGCATCACAGTCTTTTCCAATGAGTCAACTCTTCGCATGAGGTGGCCAAAGTATTGGAGTTTCAGCTTTAGCATCATTCCTTCCAAAGAAATCCCAGGGCTGATCTCCTTCAGAATGGACTGGTTGGATCTCCTTCTAACCAGTGTTCAAAATTCAAAGACAATAAAGAAACAAAATTGGTAAATTTTATACACTAAATAATAATAATGCTGCTGCTGCTGCTAAGTCACTTCAGTTGTGTCCAACTCTGTGCAACCCCATAGACGGCAGCCCACCAGGCACTCCTGTCCCTGGGATTCTCCAGGCAAGAACCTAGAGTGGGTTGCCATTTCCTTCTCCAATGCATGAAAGTGAAAAGCAAAAGTGAAGTGGCTCAGTCATGTCCAACTCTTCGAGACCCCATGGACTGCAGCCTACCAGGCTCCTCCGTCCATGGGATTTTCCAGGCAAGAGTACTGGAGTGGGGTGCCATGGCCTTCTCCGAAATAAAAATAATAAGTCAAGATAAAAATCTCAAAACTAAAATCAAAAGAAAGTACAAACTGGGAGAAAATTTGTAGCACAATTCCCAAAGGGCTGATATTCCTAACCCCTATCATAAACTTTAAAATTGAGGACCAAAGAACCAAAACAAAATAGAAAAAAGAGGAAAAGACATATTGGCCTTTATTTTTCAAAAGTATTAAAGTCATGAAAAGAAAGAAAACTGACTACCATCACATACTAAAAGAGACAGGCCATGTGGGGTCCTGGCTTAGATCCTAGATAAGAAAAACAGCATTAGTAGGACAACTGGGAAAACTCAAATAAGCTAATAGTATTTTTTCAATGTTTAAGTCCTGGTTTTGAACATTTTACTTGGGTTATGTAAGTTTTAACATTAAGAAAAGTTGGGTGGAATGTATATAGGAATACCACAATTTTGCAACTTTTTCATAAGACTGAGAGTATTTCAAAATTTAAAAAGTAGGTTATTACGTATATATTCTAATCTTAATCCATTGCTTTACAAATATATTTTCCTCTTTTGTAGCTTATCATTTTGTCTGTAGTATATTTTGATTTTGTTGTTTACCTAATTTTTTCTCTACTTACAAGATTTTTAGTCATGTAAAAAGGCTTTCACTACAAAAAGTTCATAAAGATAATCTCCTATATTTTTGCTTATTTTTATTTTTGTTGTTTACAAATTTACTCCCTTATTAGCCTTATCAGAGAACTAATTTTAGTTAGTGGTGACCGTCTCTTTTGCTTTGTATTCTATTACTTTGTTTTTGTATTTTATTGCTTTGTATTTTCTATATTTTAAAGTTTGTTTTCTTGTGTGTATTTTTAAAACTGGTTTATAATTTAAATACTTGGATAATTCATATTTAATTTTTCTTTTGTTTGAAGCCATAAATTATTTTCTAAATACTTGCATTATTTTCATTATATGTGTTAGTATGTTATTTGTCTAAATATAGTTTTCATTATAGTATCCTTTTAATCCATGATTACGGAGAAATGTGAGTTTTAGTTTTAGTATTTTACTTTCTAGAAGCATAATTTTGAAAGAAAAACTATTTTGGGCTTTAATTTAACTCCATTATCAGTTCAGTTCAGTCGCTCAGTCATGTCCGACTCTTTGCGACCCCATGAATCGCAGCACGCCAGGCCTCCCTGTCCATCACCAACTCCCAGAGTTCACTCAGACTCCCATCCATCGAGTCAGTGATGCCATCCAGCCGTCTCATCCTCTGTCGTCCCCTTCTCCTCCTGCCCCCAATCCCTCCCAGCATCAGAGTCTTTTCCAATGAGTCACCTCTTCGCATGAGGTGGCCAAAGTATTGGAGTTTCAGCTTTAGCATCAGTCCTTCCAAAGAAATCCCAGGGCTGATCTCCTTCAGAATGGACTGGTTGGATCTCCTTGCAATCCAAGGGACTCTCAAGAGTCTTCTTTAATGCCACAGTTCAAAAGCATCAATTCTTCGGCGCTCAGCCTTCTTCACAGTCCAACTCTCACATCCATACATTATAGTCAAGATAAATTCCTTATCTGTTTGGAAAAATGTTTATTTTCTTTTTGTTGGGTATAGGCAAGGTTCAGTACCTCTCAATTTATTGTAATTATTCATTGTATTAATTCTTTGCTCTGTTTACTTATTATGTCTATCAGTTCCTCGGGGGAGATATTTTAATACTTCCCAGTATAACAAGGATTTTTCAGTTTCGTCTAGTAACTGAGACAGTATTTGCTTTGTATATTATGAAACTATATTTTCAGAAGCCTGAAAAGTCATGATTGCTATACCTTTTGAGTGGTTTAAAAAAAATCTGTATGTAATATCTGTCACTGTTTCTTTTAATAAATTTTGCTCCAAAATCTATGTTATATAGTATTAACATTTCTATGTCACCTTTGCTTTGGTAAGTATTTGCCTATGCTCATAATTTTTGAGTATTTCTTTTAAATTAAAAAAAAAGCATATCTCTGAGTTTCAAATTCAATAGTCTATGTTCCTTAATAATTGGCAGGTATAGTTTTTTTCCTATTGTGCTCAACAGTATATTTGAATGCATTTTTGCAATCCTATTTTATATTAACATTTCCTTCCCTTTTTAATCTTCTCTTTGAGACACAATTTCTTTTGTTTTTCATTTCTATTATACTTTACCTATTTAACATTTGTAGATTCCATTATTTTAATGGTCACTAACAGATGTTTAATATATATATTAAATAAATTTTAACAGTCTAAACATTACTTAGTATTTCTCTCTTCCCCCTCAAAGAAAATTCTTAGCTTCTATACACTATCTCCTTCTCTCATGTTATTATTTTATTGCTGAAAGAAGACAAAAAACCCACAAAACAGTAAGCTATTGTTTCCCTTAAAAGTATTTCATCTTCCCTATATATGAAAGTTTATTCTCAGGTCATGCTGATTTTTTTGGTCTATTGCTTTTCATCTCCTATTTTTTTTTCTTTATAATTCATTTTTCTCCTTTTTGTAGTTGTTTCAGCAAGGATCTGTGAGAGTATATGTTGAGATCCTCGTATTTCTAGGGAAAAAATGTTAGGCTGCTTGCAGAATTTTAGTTCACAATCTTTTGTACTGAGCACTTTGAAGATATTTACTGAAGTGTTTTCCAGATTCTATTTGGTGCTGATGCAAATTATCCTGTCAATGTGCTTACTCTGTTGTGAGCAGTCTCTGAGAGCCTTTAGGATTTTCTTCCATTTCAGTACAAAGGGTGTACTGTAGCTTTATTTATTTTTTTAAACTTTTTTTATTATTTATTTTTTACTTTACAATATTGTATTGGTTTTGCCATACATCAACATGCATCCACCACGGGTGTACACGTGTTCCCCATCCTGAACCCCCCTCCCACCTCCCTGCCCGTACCATCCCTCTTTCTGCTTGATAGCAAGGACTTTTTAAACTGACGTTCCATCTCAGTTCTAGAAATTCTCAGCCATTCTCTACATATTACTTCTTTTCTCAGTAGTCTCTATTCTTTCTTGAAGCTTCCTACAAACAGTGTTGAGCATCACATTCTATCATCCCTTTCTTTACTTCACTTTTATATTCTCCATCACTTTAAATTTCTGAGTAACTTTCTGAAGTACTTTCTCAAATTTATCTTCCTAGTTCACTAAATCTGAATTTAGCTGTGATAATTCTACTACTTAACCTTAAAATGAGATGTTTTCTTTCTTAAAGTTGTAACAGTCATAAATTTAATTTCTATGATTTCTATTTGATCCATTTCAGTAACTATCTTAGTTCTAGTTTTATAGATACAATGTCCTATTCTATTGCCTTGCAATTTTAAAAACATCTTATTTTAAAGTATTTCAGTGGCCTTTCAGGGAAGCAGTATAACATAATGATTAAGAGCATACCTCCATGGAGGAGGAAATGGCAACCCACTCCAGTATTCTTGCCTGGAAAATTCCATGGACAGAGGAGCCTGGTGAGCTACAGTCCACAGGGTCGCACAGAGTTGGACACGACCGAATGCACACAGTAAGAGCATGTACTGCAGAGACAGAAGTGAAGTCAAAGTGAAAGTCGCTCAGTCGTGTCCGACTCTGTGCGACCCCATGGACTATACAGTCCATGGAATTCTCCAGGCCAGAATACTGCAGTGGGTAGCCTTTTCCCCAAGAGTTTCCTGGGGTTCAGATACTGCATTATGGTCAGGGTTTTATGTTGTCTGCCATGTTATGCTAGATGGACTGGTTTTATTTTTCCTTTATTTTTTACATGTGTCTATTTTTTAAAAATTGGAGTATAATTGCTTTACCATGCTGTGTTACTTTCTGATATACAAGGAAGTGAACCAGCTATATGTATACACAGATACCCCCTCTCTCAGAACCCCCGTCTTACCCACCTAGGTCAGCAGAGGGCACCAAGCTGAGCTCCTGTGCTATATGCCACAGTCCCTTATCTATTTCACACAGGATAGTGTGTTTATATCAAACCTAATCACCCAGTTTAAACCAGGTCTTGTCTTAATTTGGTAAGCCTGGAGGATGGAGTGGGGAGATGAACACTTTCTATCTGTATCACATTTATGAAAGATCTACACTAAAACGGCAGTGTTCCTGAACTCAGCCAGCAGCAAACAGAAGTGAGAGCTGTGTCTGCTTGTTTCAGGTTTTAGTTTAGTTGGTTGACTGAGAAAATAAATTGAAGCTCACCATTTCTGAGAAGTTGTGGGTGCAGAATGTTAAGAAATTTTCTAGTGAATAGGAGTTGAAGGGGTTTCCCAGGTGGCTCAAACAGTGAAGAATCTGCCTGCAATGCAGGAGACCTGAATTCGATCCCTGGGTCGGAAAGATCCCCTGGAGAAGATAATTGCTACCCACTCCAGTATTCTTCCCTGGAGAATTCCTTGAGCAGAGGAGTCTAGCAGGCTACAGTCAATGGGGTCTCAAAGAATCAGACACAAATGAGTGACTCACACACACACACACACACACACACACGCACACAGGAGTTGAAGATGTTGAAGCAATTAGTAGACTATTCTTTCAATATGTTGAGGGTGATTGGAAGGGAGACAAATGATATGGTAACCTGAGCAACAATCAGTAAGAATTACTTTTCAAAGTATGAATGAGATATGAGCATGTCTACAAGGCGGCTAGTGGACAAGTTGAGGTTTGGAAAGAAAGTAGATCCATCTGAGATTAAATAGAAGGAAAATGAAAGAATGGTACTTCTGAGGATACTGATGGCAAAGGGAACAGAAGATAGTGAGCCTTCTTTGTTAACCCCAATCTATCCACTGAGGAAGAAGCGAAGGCATAGAAGCTGTGAAAAGATTCTCACTCACACTTTCCATTAGGTTCATGGAAGAATTAGAAGCAGAAATGCAGTATTTTGTTAAATTATTAAATATTTTTGTAAATTGAATTGTCTTTTAAGGATGGCCTCACTGTATCTAAACACAAGATAATTCACATGGAAACCCTACGAAGCTCTTATTATGTATGTTGAATCAGAGGTAGAATGGAGTTGGGTGCAGACTCCAAACTTTTTTGCCTCTAGAAGGCATTAAAAACAAGGAGTCCTACTTTGCTTCTAAAGGGAACAAACAGCATAGTTCTGTGAAAGCTGATCTTCTGATATTAAACTTATGTAGTATTTTTCTTCAAGGTCAGTAGTGGCTGTTAAAATGGTTGTCCCTTTCCCTGGAGAACAGCATCTTCCCCTGACATATAATTTCTGTTGGAAGAACATTCTGTAAGTCCATGTTCTCACTACAAATATTATCCAACTTAGCAATGAAGGACATTAAAAAAAAAAAAGCCTTTCCTGACCTTTCTGAGACAAAACAGACCTAATTCTCTTTACACGAAATAAGCAGCATCTTCTAGATGGAGCACTAATCTTTCAATCCTTAATCTCTTCTTCTATACAAGTGGGTGTGTTTTGTATTTTGCCTTTGGTTACCACATCTGAATGAGGGATTTGGATAGATGACTTCTAAGTTCCCTTCCATTTCTAACATGCTCAGTTCAGTTCAGTTCAGTTCAATTGCTCAGTCGTGTCTGACTCTTTGCGACCCCATGAATTGCAGCACGCCAGGCCTCCCTGTCCATCACCAACTCCCGGGGTTCACTCAAACTCACATCCATCAAGTCAGTGATGCCATCCAGACATCTCATCCTCTGTCATCCCCTTCTCCTCCTGCCTCCAATCCCTCCCAGAATCAGAGTCTTTTCCAATGAGTCAGCTCTTCACATGAGGTGCCCAAAGTATTGGAGTTTCAGCTTTAGCATCATTCCTTCCAAACACCCAGGACTGATCTCCTTCAGAATGGACTGGTTGGATCTCCTTGCAGTCCAAGGGACTCTCAAGAGTCTTCTCCAACACCACAGTTCAAAAGCATCAATTCTTCGGCACTCAGCTTTCTTCACAGTACAACTCTCACATCCATACATGACCACTGGAAAAACCATAGCCTTGACTAGATGGACCTTTGTTGGCAAAGTAATGTCTCTGCTTTTGAATATGTTATCTAGGTTGGTCATAACTTTCCTTCCAAGGAGTAAGCATCTTTTAATTTCATGGCTGCAATCACCATCCAAGTGATTTTGGAGCCCCAAAAAATAAAGTCTGACACTGTTTCCACTGTTTCCCCATCTACTTCCCATGAAGTGATGGGACCAGATGCCATGATATTCGTTTTCTGAATGTTGAGCTTTAAGCCAATGTTTTCACTCTCCTCTTTCACTTTCATTAAGAGGCTTTTTAGTTCCTCTTCACTTTCTGCCATAAGGGTGGTGTCATCTGCATATCTGAGGTTATTGATGTTTCTCCCGGCAATCTTGATTCCAGCTTGGGCTTCTTCCAGCCCAGCTTTTCTCATGATATACTCTGCATAGAAGTTAAATAAGCAGGGTGACAATATACAGCCTTGATGTACTCCTTTTCCTATTTGGAACCAGTCTGTTGTTTCATGTCCAGTTCTAACTGTTGCTTCCTGACCTGCATATAGGTTTCTCAAGAGGCAGGTCAGGTGGTCTGGGATTCCCATCTCTTTCAGAATTTTCCACAGTTTATTGTGATCCACACAGTCAAAGGCTTTGGCATAGTCAATAAAGCAGAAATAGATGCTAGAGCTCTTTGAAAGTGAAGTGAAGTCGCTCAGTCGTGTCTGACTCTTTGTGATCCCATGGACTGTAGCCCAGCAGGCTCCTCCGTCCATGGGATTCTCCAGGCAAGAATACAGGAGTGGGTTGCCATTTCCTTCTCCAGAGCTCTGGGCAATTACAGCAATCTGTGTCTCATATCCATACTACAGTCAAGGATACTTGAGGCTCAATAGGGAACACACTTTGTCTTTGGGTTCCCCAAAACACATAGGATGGAGTGCTTCTATCAGTAAATCTGTTACTGAAAATATAAATGAATTAATTAAATAATGATAATACTTCTAAATAGCACAGCTTTGACCAAGGATAGCCTACATAGAATTAGAGAAAGAAAGGCCATTCTGGGTGGACAAAACACCTAACCACATGGCTTCATTGATGGAGCATGAGTTGGGGCTCATCTCAGCCTCCTTTATTGGTCATGTGCTCTTGGGCAGAATACAAGCTCTATGACTGCATTGGGTGGCCCCGCTGCTCCCTACATCATCTTACCTCTCATGAAGCCAGAGGCGCAGGCCCCCTCATAACTCCTTTGTAGGCCTGCATGTAACCGAGGGGACAACTGTCCTGGGAACCATCATGCCACTAACATAAGTATCTAATCCACAACCGAAAGGAAATACACAACCTTGTCTGAGTTGCTGCTAGGGATCAATATCATCATGCCTCCTATCCCTCTGTACCTCAAGAACCTCCAGAAATAAAACCTTGCCCTTCATCACTATTAACTTCATACTTTTCTGAACCAACCCCTTTTTCCCTTACAGTCACATCACTGGAACTTCCATAGCTCTGAATTTATAAATTGGCTTATTTTCCTTAAGCTTCTCTTACCATTAACTGTAATTTAACTTCTCAAAATCGAGGATTTTTATTTTTGCTATTGTAGTTTTATTGTGTATCTTGTAGTTTTGTTTTGTATCTTCATATCCTTCATATCCATGTTTCATTTCCTATTTCTGACTTCAGGATCAGGAGATATCTACATTTTCTCCCTTACCATGTGTTGTTATTTCAAGATTCATATGCTTATGTGCTCTCACAATATCATCTGTCCTTTAAGACTCACATCTCCTGCATATAATACATTGCAGATGCTGCAAGTTGCCTATATATTACCTGTTCTTTATTTTTTTTCTCCAAAGCAGAAAACTGATTTCATATGGAGTATACCCAGATTTTTAAAAAATAATTTAAAAATTCCCTTGAAGCTAGATTAGCCAAGTCACATGGTTTTATCTAATGTGGTGAAAACAGAAATCAATGGATAGAATTTGCAGGAACTCACTCAAGAAGGAAGCAGACTCAGCTAGATCTCTACTTTTGTGCCCCTTCTTTCCCTTCTTGCTGACTGTTGTGACAACTTCTGTCTACATGTAGCATTTAGTTGGCATTTCATCCTGATAACCATGAGGCAGCAGGCATGAGGGCAATAGTCAGAAGCTAAAAATTGCTTAAAGAGAAAAAAAAAATCCTGTTGGTATCAGCTTAGAGAGCCTATATCCAGACTTCTTGTTATGAAACCAAAAAAAGCTCTTCATTTATTTGACCCACGTCTGAAGTTAAATAAACATCTAACTTCTCTGGCTACTCATTCTCCGAGGACTTTGACAGAGGGATCACAGTCTTTCTCTAACATTCTGTGCCTTAATTCTAACCATCATTCATTGTGGTATCAATATCCAAGTGGTGGTGGTGGTGGTAGTGGGGCAATCAACATTTACACCTAAAGATTTTTTTAAACACATTTCTTATTAGCTGTCTCACTCCACCAAGTACTCACTCAGGATTTTGTCATGAGCCAAAACAGCACCACCCAAAAATCTAAAATCCCAAACTTCTTGTAGAACATTCCTATCCTATAAGATTAATTGATCAAGCCATCCCATTAAAATAATCTTCTGACTTTGTCAGATCACCAAGCCATTGAACTCGTCACTGTATCACCAACCGTAAAATCCTTCCTCTCTTTACTTCCTTACTTTCCCAGGTTAGACTCTGTGAACCTGAAGTGTGACCACTCTTTGCAAACATTCTCAACACTATTGACTCCTGCTCCCTCCAGTGAATTCACAGGGTGAAACCTACATCAAGTGTTACCATGCACTTCAACATTCTTGAAGAGAATTCACAGATTTTCAAACAACGGAGGTAGGTTCCACGCTAATTTTGTGATCAACTTCAAATGGGTCCTCAGCTGTCCCCAGCAATTCCAGTAGGTTGTTCATTTCCCTACTTGCTGAAATAATTAAAGAATTGTCTTATATCTTCTCTTCAGGGTCTTGCATCTTATTTCATTATGGGGGGAGAGGAAGAACTTCAAGACTCCAGAAACTAACACCTTCATATTTCCCTCACCATAAGATGGTATGAAAAAATCCAAATAAGCTTATGGCCAACCCGATTCTTCCTCCTCATTTAAAGCTCCCAGGGACCTTCCTCCTTCAAATAATCCCCCTTTGTCCTCCTCACCATCAGCCTCTCCCTTCCTACTGGTTCTGTCGCCTTTATCATATAACCAAGCTTCAGTCTCTCTCTCATCTTCACAAACCTTAAGTGAAGTGACAGTCGCTCAAACATGTTCAACTCTGCAATCCCATGGACTGGAGCCCACCAGACTTCTCTGTCCATGGAATTCTCCAGGCAAGTGGAGTGGGTTGCCATTCCCTTCTCCAGGGGATCTTCCTGACCGAGGGATGAAACCTGGGTCTCCCATGATGCAGGAAGATTCTTTACCATCTGAGCCATAGGGGAACCTATCCTTGATCTCAACTCCTGCCCACAGCTGCCTCTAACTCTCTCCTTCCCTTTTGGGTCAAAGTCCTTTAAAACAATTTTCTCCACACCCAATCTTCATACTTTCACCTCCTATTTTCTATTCACATGTACAGTTCTTTTAATGCTTTGTCATTGTTTTTTTTTTTTTTTTTTGAAAATGGGCTTAAATTTTTTAAAGGCAACATAATATAGCAAACACTCATGATCTAGAATCAACAATTGCTAACACTTTTGTCTTTTTTCCTTTTTTCCAGAGTATTTCAAGTTTTGTTTTGTTTTGTTTTGTTTGCTTTGTTCTTTACTTTTTATTGATATACAATTGACATATAATATTCTATTGGTTTCAAATGTAGAACATAAGTATCTGATAAATATATATTGTGTGTGTGTGTGTGTGTATATATGTATATATATATATATATATATATATATATATATATATAAAATATCCTCTAAAGAAGGAAATGGCTACCAATCCAGTAGTCTTGCCCAGAGAATTCCATGGACAGAGGATACATACACAAACCGGAATATTATTCAGTCATAAAAAAGAAGGGAATCTTGTTATTTTGTGACAGCAAAGATGGACCTTGAGCACATTATGTTAAGTAAATAAGTCAGAAAAAGAAAGACAAAGACCATATGATCTCCATTATGCATAAAATCTAAAACAAAAATCAAACCAAAATAAAACAAAATCAGGAACTTATAGATACAGAGAAGAAATTAGTGCTTGTCAGAGACAAGGGATGTGGGTAGGCAAATGGGTAAAAGTACAAATTTCCAGTCATAAAATAAGTAAGACCTGGGAATATAATGTAATGTACTATAGCTAATAACACTGTATTGTATATTTGAAAGTAGTTAGGAGAGTGGATTGTAAGGGTTCTTTCTCATCATAGAAACAGAAAGGATAACTGCATAGTGATGGATGTTAATTAGATTTTATTGCATGTTTTGTTGTTTTAAGTGAATAAACCATCACAGGTAAAGTGGAAATCCCCTTTACTCTCTTCCCTAGACATTTTTTATTACCTAAAAGGTCATTATGATGTATTTAGTTTACACCCAAATCATTTTTTACTATGTATAAATATGTGTGTGCTAAGTGACTTCAGTCCTGTCTGAATCTTTATGACTCCATAGATTATGCTCCACCTTTGTTCACAGGATTCTCCAGGCAAAAATACTAGAGTGGGTTGTCATGCCCTCCTCCAGGGATCTTCCTGACCCAGGAATCAAACTCACTTCTCTTAAGTCTCCTGCATTGGCAGGTGGATTCTTTGCCACTAGCGCCACCTGGAAAGCCTACTACATATATATATATATCTTTTAATTTTTATTTTATATACTATAAAAATAAATATCTCTATCTATACAAATATACAGAGAAGGCAATGGCACCCCACTCCAGTACTCTTGCCTGGAAAATCCCATGGACGGAGGAGCCTGGAAGGCTGCAGTCCATGGGGTCGCTAAGGGTCGGGCACGACTGAGTGACTTCACTTTCACTTTTCAACTTTCATGCATTGGAGAAGGAAATGGCAACCCACTCCAGTGTTCTTGCCTGGAGAATCTCAGGGACGGCGGAGCCTGGTGGGCGGCCCTCTATGGTGTTGCACAGAGCCGGACACGACTGAAGTGACTTAGCAGCAGTAGCATACAAATATATATCCATAAATAATCTAAATCTAGTTTTATGTATTTATTTTAAAATATACATAAAATGGAATGATTCTGAAACTTTTTTTTATCAGATTTAGACTTTTGAGGTTTCTCATGTTGATTCATATTTATTTACATCATTCACTGTAAATATTCCATCATGTGTGTTCAAAATTCACTTATTTGAGAGGCTGCATTGTATGGTAATTAGGATCAGGGGCTCTGGAACTAGGCTGCCTGGGTTTATTCCATGCACCTGTCAAATCCTAAGTGTGTGACTTTAGGCAAGTTACTTTAACTCTCTGACATCAGTCACTCCATCTCTAAGATGTTGGCAGTACACACAGCTGCATTCTTTAATCAGATGAGGGTTAAATGAGTTACCTATGTGAAGCGCCTAGATCCTCCATGGCTTACGACAAGCACGCAATGCTGGTGTGACTGTAGGAAAGCAGATGGCACTCTCAAATTAGGATAATTGGACAAGGGCTCCCTTATGCAAGGGCTAATTATAGAAGTGTAGGCAGAGAAGGGAAGGGGTAAGGAACAGGACAGTCAGCCACTGGCAGCAGGAGGGCCTGTTAGTACTGCTAGGCCAGAACAAAAATAAATGTATCGTTAAGAAACAGATTGTTACAAATGAATTGAAATCTGGCTCTGCTCCCTTCTCAGTCTTCTTCCTTCCCCTGTTTCAAGGGAACTGCTGATAGACCTTTGGTTTGTATCCAAACAATATTTAAAAACTTTTATATAGACATATACGCAGATACCTAAACCTGCTCAAAGAAAGAGGTCCCCAGAACCCAGGGTAGAGTTGTGTGATAGAGGTTTCCTTCTAAGAGGAGCCGGGTCCTTCCATTGGAGGACACAGCTTGGACTGCCTTCAAAGGGAGGGAACCGCAGAACTGTTTACTCTGACGTCTTTCTTGTCTCTTCCATCAGTCTCTTTCCAGGGTTCTCTATTGGCCAAACCCAACCAGGAGCCAAAGGGCAAGGAAGTCTCTTCTTTAAGGGCCAGTCTCCCAGGGCAGATTACATTTGGAAGGTGAGTAGAGTAAGCAAACGGCTTACTGGATTTGTCCTTCCTTCCCTTCCTCCTGTTTGTAAGGACAACCTGATACTGGAAGCAGAGCAACCATCATGCAACCTTGAAACAACCAAGGTGAGAACAGAAAAGAAAGTGAAAGTGAAGTCGCTCAGTCGTGTCCAACCCCTTGCGACCCCACGGACTGTAGCCTACCAGGCTCCTCCATTCATGGGATTTTCCAGGCAAGAGTACTGGAGTGGGGTGCCATTTAGTGAAAAGGAAAAGAGTCTGTGTCACTGTTGACATCGCATGGTCATTATATCAGCCTGGATAGCCTACACCAAACTTTCTGCTATTTAAGAAAAACAAAACCCTTAATTAATTAATTGTAGAACTGGGATATTTATTTCTTTTCTCCAAAATTTAAATTCACAGTCTGTTCAACAGGGTTTTTTGTTTTTTTTTTTAATTTTTGTGCTTTTTAAAGATAGTATGTTATTGAAGTATAGTTGATTTACAGTGTTAAATTCTGCTATACAGCAGAGTGATTCAGTGATACCTATATACACATTCTTTTAAAATCCTTAATTTATTTAAGTTACTGTTTGAGGTTAAATGGAACAACTACCCTTAACCCTGCTTCCTTGGTGGATCAGTGGTAAAGAATCCATCTGCTGTGCAAGAGACACAGGAGACACCAGTTCCATCTCTGGGTCAGGAAGATCCCTTGGAGGAGAGCATAGCAACCCACTCCAGTATTCTTGCCTGGAAAATCCCATTGACAGAGGAGATTGGCTGACTATAGCCCATGGAGTCACAAAGAGTCAGACACAATTTAGCAATTAAAAAATAACACTTACCCTCGCCTTCCTGGTGCGGTGCTGTGCTTAGTTGCTCAGGCATGTCCAACTCTTTGTGACCTCATGGATGGTAGCCCACCAGGCTTCTTTGCCCATGGGATTCTCCAGGCAAGAATATTGGAGTGGGTTGCCGTGACCTCCTCCAGGGGATTTCCCCAATCCAGGGATAGAACTCAGGTCTCCTGCATTTCAGGTGGATTCTTTACAGTCTGAGCCACCCAGGAAGCCCAAGAATACTGGAGTGGGTAGCCTATCTCTTCTTCAGGGGATCTTCTCAACCCAGGAATCAAACCCAGGTCTCCTGCATTGCAGGCAGATTCTTTACCAGCTGAGCTACCATGGAAGTCCCACCCTTCTGGCATCTCCTTCTTAATCTCAGTGTCTTTTAACTCTTAGCTCACAATTTCCTTAACAACACTGTAATTGGTTCTTGTTATCATTCATTATGACCTCAATATTCATGTGACATTTCCAGACAACATTCTGTATTTTTTGAGAAGGGTGGAAAGAGGTTCTGGAGGGAAGGATCTAAGATATCAAGCACTGTCCACCCTTCTTACTCGTCTACATTCACTCTTGTCCTTAATCTAGGAGAAAAGTTTGTGAGCTGAACACAGGGTACAAAGTCATATCAGCTGCCATATTATCATGGGAAGAGGTCAATTCGTTATACTCTGACATAAGACATAAAATGTTATTTGGCATTTACATGTTTTTACATTAGAAACCAGTGTATTGCATGAATATGCACCATTATCACACACCACCTTTGATATACAAGGTAATCTTGGATGAACGGGCAATGCCGTATGGCATGTTACAGTGATTAATAGGGCATTTTGTAAGACTTTCAGTGACAGTGCTGGAAGAAATGCTGCAGCAGTAAAGGTAAACCCATACCGGAATATTGGTCTGTCTCTGTGAATCAAAATGCCGCCCTCTCTCCCTTCTACTAGTTACAGTAAATGATCATTTCAGAGGATCAGCGCTGGCCTCTAACTTTGACAAACTGAATATTTTCCCTCTGGGTTTGGAGAAGATAGTATGCTTCAACGTGCATATTCAAAAATGCCATCTTTACCACCTATATTCATTTGAACTGTAAACTTACTGTAGACACATTTTTAAAAAGAAACCTGTGGGATTATGCCATTTGCATTATCTGACTGAAGAAAGCATAAATAATCTTTGAAAAGGTCTTAGGTTCCCTTCTTTCTACCTGGAGGTTCATCTTTTTCCTTTTTTTTCCCATTAGCTTATTCATCAGTGGAGCAGTGGATACAAATCTGATTGGCTAGATTCCTAGGCACAGATCAGACCCATAAGGGCAAGAGATCTCATATGTGGTCCCTGCCTCCACGTGATAAGCCAACCTAAGCAAGACATGATCTTTTAGTGTATGCCGGCCTTCACCTTTCATCTCTCTTTTTGATCCCAGGCTTGTTTGCAGGGTCTATTGAGTTAGGACATCTCTTGGGGCTGAGGTTTCTTCACATCCTTATTCTCCATTTTGTTCTTTTCTCTTTCTTCTCATCTCTTCTTTCTACTATCCTGTCTCCTCTCTCATACTTTCCTCCTGTTATCTCTCATATTTCCTTCTCTTGATGGGATTCAGGACATGATAACACAAAATATGGCTCCTTGGCATACTGAATAAGCTGAAGGTGTTTGAGAAACTGGCAGAAGGAAGACAGTCTCTTTGACTTTCCTTCTCCCTTTCTCCCCTGAAGTAGGTCATAGGACCCTCATATGAAAAGTGCCCTGCCTGTTCATGAGGAAAGGAGTTTCCTATTTCTAAGATGGAGGGACACCAATCAGAACCCAAAGGAATGGGCCTTGCGAATTTCTCCCAATTTACAACACTTGGCTCATGCTATTTGACCTATCATATTTCCCTGTGCCTTTCCACTCTTCATCAAGTCTAACATAAAAATACTCAAGTTTAGTCGATTCTTCAGATCTTCATTTCCTTAGGAAGGATCCCTTGTCACATAAACATGTGTTAAATAAATTTGTAGGTTTTCCCCCATTAATCTGTTTTTGTTTAAAATCAGTTCAATTTTCAGACCTAGTCAGAGACTCTAAGGGAGTCAAGGAAAACTTCTTCTTCCTCTACACTAGTCATTCTTGCCTCTGCCTTTCCTCTTTCTAGCTCCATTTGACCTCATGATAAGATGGTGTTACCCTCAAAAATCAAGTCCACAGGATACCTTACCAGCTTCTTCTCTTCCTGTTCTTTCCTCTCTGGTGTATATCTGTGTGGATAGGAGTTTTAAAAATCCAACTCTTTCTTCTTAACTTACTTTCTTTATATGGCCAGCCAAAGAATGGTAAAATCCAATATTTAAAATGTTCTTAACCAGGTCTTTAACAAAGTTTTTATTGATGAATCAGAGCTCGTTAAGTTATGTTGATGTATGGCAAAACCAATACAATATTATAATTAGCCTCCAATTAAAATAAATAAATTTTAATAAATAAATAAATAAATAAATAATAAAGTTATTAACAGAATAGTAATCCTGGTGTCCTTTCTGCTAATGATTTTGAAAAGGCTAGCAAATACAATACTATTTGCCAGAGTATTTTTTTGACAACCCTCAGTCTTTTGCTCATAATAGTCCTAAATCTCCATTCTGCTGCTGCTGCTAAGTCGCTTCAGTCGTGTCCAACTCTCCGCGACCCCATAGACGGCAGCCCACCAGGCTCCCCTATCCCTGGGATTCTCCAGGCAAGAACACTGGAGTGGGTTGCCATTTCCTCCTCCAATGCATGAAAGTGAAAAGTGAAAGTGAAGTCGCTCAGTCGTGTCTGACTCTTAGCGACCCCATGAACTGCAGCCTACCAGGCTCCTCCATCCATGGGATTTTCCAGGCAAGAGTACTGGAGTAGGGTGCCATTGCCTTCTCTGAAATCTCCATTCTAATCAAACACAATTTTGACATGAATAAATACCAATAATTTATACCTTAAAAAGGTATAAGTACAGGTTTCCTGTTTCATAGTGTCTATATTTTAAACCCATTCTCTAATTGCTTTCTGAAAGAATTTTTTTTTCTAATAGTTCATGCATTAGTGAACAATCAGGAAAATTTCTGGTGATGATATTATAAGAAAATTAAGTAGGGTCACCCATTTCATCACTGATGGATGTCAGGCAAATTCTTCACTGTCATCACCTGTACTAAAACAGAAGGGAAAATCTCTCTCTAACAAAAACCTCCCCCTGCATTTCTTCAGCAATACTACCACCTCATACACAACCCACTGAACTCAGAATATACTACAGTTTTGAGGAAACAAATTTGTTTTTACTATAACGTAAGAGCATTTCAAAATCCAAACTGAATACGGGTGAGGTAAATCATGTATGTGGATTTACCTGGTTTAGTTCTATTAGGTCAGTTGGGAGCACTGTACTCTCATCAGATGACCCTGAAATCATGCCAGGTGAGTCACTGTCCAGAGGTCTCTGTGAAGCTAATCAGTTCTTCAAATGGCCAGACACAATTCAGGTAAGAAAGGACAGATAATTCAAGCCCTAAAGGAAGATTCACTCTCAGAAAGGCAGGAAGTTTACATCCAATTCAGGGCTGTTCCTGAAATAACTGTGTTCTTCATAAAAGCGAGACATCACAGTTGGTTAAGGCATATAGGCTCTACTGCTGGTTCCCGAATGAAAAGTTTAGGATATTTACAGTTCCCATTTCACAAAGTTATTCTAAGGCTTTGTTGTTTTTCAGTGACTCAATCGTGTATGACTCTTTGTGACCCCATGGACTGCAGCACTCCAGGCTTCCCTGTCCAACACTATCTCCCAAAGCTTGCTCAGACTCATGTCCACTGAGTTGGTGATGCCATCTAACCTTTTCATTGCCCTCTTGTCCTCCTGCCCTCATTCTTTGCAGCATCAGGATCTTTTCCAATGATTCTGTTGTTCCCACCAGGTGGCCAAAGTGTTGGAGTTTCAGCTTCAGCATCAGTCCTTCTAATGAATATTCAGGGATGATTTCCTTTAGGATTGACTGATTTGATCTCCTTGCAATCCATGAGACTCTTAAAAAGTCTTCTCCAGTACCATGGCTCAAAAGCATCAATTCTTTGGTGCTCAGCTTCCTTATGAACCAACTCTCACATCCACACATGACTACTGAAAAAACCATAGCTTCGACTATATGGACCTTTGTAGACAAAGTGATGTCTCTGCTTCTTAATATACTCTCTAGGTTCATCACAGCTTTTCTTTCAAGGGTCAAGCATCTTTTAATTTCATGGCTGCAGTCACTATCTGCAGTGATTTTGGAACCCAAGTAAATAAAGTATGTCACTGTTTCCATTTTTTCCCTATCTATTGCTGTGAAGTGATGGGACCAGATGCCATGATCTTGGTTTTTTGAATGTTGAGTTTTAAACCAAAATTTTTACTCTCCTCTTTCACTTTCATCGAAAGGCTCTTTAATTTCTCTTCATTTTCTGCCATAAGGATGGTGTCATCTGCATATCTGAGGGTATTGATATTTCTCCCAGCAATCTTGGTGCCAGTTTGTGCTTCATCCCACCCAACATTTCTCATGATGTTCTTCGCCTTGTTGTTGTTGTTCGGTCTCTCTGTAATGTCTAGCTCTTTGTGACCCCATGGACTGCAGCACGCCAGGCTTCCCTGCCCTTTACCATCACCCAGAGCTTGCTCAAACTAATGGCCATTGAGTCGGTGATGCCATCCAACCATCTCATCCTCTGACATCCCCTTTTCCTCCTGCCTTCAATCTTTCCCAGCTTCAGGGTCTTTTCCAATGAATTGGCTCTTCGCATCAGGTAGCCAAAGTATTGAAGCTTCAGCTGTAGCATCAGTCCTTCTAATGAATATTTAGGATTGATTTCCTTTAGGAATGACTGATTTGATCCCTTTGCTGTCCAAGGGACTCTCAAGAGTCTTCTCAAGCACCACAGTTCAAAGGCATCAGTTCTTCAGCACACAGCCTTTTTTTATTGTCCAGCTTTCACATCCATACATGACTACTGGAAAAACCATAGCTTTGGCTATAGGGATCTTTGTTGGCAAAGTAATGTCTCTGCTTTTAATTTTTTTTCAAAAACTGAATAAGTAGTTATTGTCCCAGAAGGTACATTGCTTTTTATACATATTTTATAAATAATACAGGATTTTTACACATCTTCAATATTTTGCTATTTGTTTAAAGGACATTTCTTCTAGGTTTGTCATTACTTTTCCTCCGAGGAGCAAGCATCTTTTAATTTCATGGCTGCAGTCACCATCCACAGTGATTTTGGAGTCCAAGAAAATAAAGTCTCACTTTTCCAATGTTTCTCCCATCTATTTGCCATGAAGTGATGGGATCAGATTTCATGATCTTAGTTTTTTGAATGCTGAGTTTTAAGCCAGCTTTTTCACTCTCCTCTTCACTTTCATTAAGTGGCTCTTTAAGTCCTCTTCACTTTCTGCCTTATGGGTTGTGACATCTGCGTGTCTGAGGTTGTTGATATTTCTCCCAGCAGCAGAGAATGATTCCAGCTTGTGCTTCATCCAGCCTGGCATTTCTCGTGATGTTCTCTGTAGAAAAGTTAAATAAACAAGGTGACAGTACATACTTGACCTACTCCTCTACCAATTTTGAAACAGTTCATTGTTCCATGTCCAGTTCTAACTTTTGCTTCTTGACCTGCATACAGATTTCTCAGGAGGCAGGAAAGGTGATCTGATATCCCCATTTCTTGAGGAATTTTCCACAGCTTGTTGTGATCCACATGGTCAAAGTCTTTGGGGGTAGTCAATGAAGCAGAATTAGATGTTTTTCTGGAAAACCCTTCTTTTTTCTATGATCCAATGGATGTTGGCAATTTGATCTCGGGTTCCTCTGCCTTTTCTAAATCCAGTTTGTACATCTGGAATTTCTCAACTCGCACAGTATTGAAGCCCAGCTTAAAGGATTTTGAGCATTACCTTGCTAGCATGTGAAATGAGGGCAATTGTGCAGTAGTTTGAACATTGTTTGGCATTTCCCTTTTTTGGGACTGGAATGAAAACTGATCTTTCCAGTCCTGTGGCCACTGTTTTCCAAATTTGCTGGCATATTGAAAAGAAGCACTTTCACAGCATCATCCTTTAAGATTTGAAATAGCTCAGCTGAAATTCCATAGTCTCCATTAGCCATGTTCGTAGTAATGTTCCCCAAGGCCCACTTAACTTCACACCCTAAGATGTCTGGCTCTAGGTGAGTGATCACACCATCATGGTTATCAGGGTCATTAAGTTCTTTTGTGTATAGCTCTTCTGTGTAGAATTAATTACAGTAATACAAGTTAAATATAACATCATGCCTGGCACAAAATAATGGCTTATTAAACGTTAGTGATTGTTATTCACAACTTTGTGAAAACAGAAGTAAGTGCATTAGTTGCCAATAAAACCAAAATATTATAGAAAAGCCTTGTTTCAATATCTTATAGGCATCTGTACACACTTATACGTACACTGAAAAATTTTGGAAATATACAAAGTATTGAACCCTAACAAGCATTTGGCTCTTTATTTTCCTCTGTCTCATTTAGCAAACAATTTAATAAAATGAGAGAAACATTAAGACAGAAATGCCATGCTGTTTACCTTTTTCTGCTTTGGCAGTTCATCCTGTGTTTTTTTTTTTTTTTTTCCCCACTTACTTTTTCCACTCCCAAATCTCTTACTCCAGATTCTGCTAATATATTTTGATTCTCTAGATTTTCTGAGAACATTTTAAAGATTTATTTATATGTCTTACATTCTTTGTCGGATAAAATCAGTCACAATTTCAGTTCAGTTCAGTTGCTCAGTCATGTCCGACTCTTTGCAACCCCATGGACTGCAGCACACCAAGTCTCTCTGTCCATCACCAACTCCTGGAGCTTGCTCAAACTCATGTCCATCGAGTTGGTGATGCCATCCAACCATCTCTCCTCTGTCATCCCCTTCTCTTCCTGCCTTCAATCTTTCCCAGCATCAGGGTCTTTTCCAATGAGTCAGTTCTTCGCATCAGGTGGCCAAGATATTGAAGCATTAGCTTCAGCATCAGTCCTTTCAATGAATATTCAGGACTGATTTCCTTTAGGATGGACTGGTTGGCTCTCCTTGCAGTCCAAGGGACTATCAAGAGTCTTCTCCACAGTTCAAAAGCATCAATTCTTTGGCACTCAGCTGTCTTTATAGTCCAACTCACATCCATACATGACCACGGGAAAAACCATAGCTTTGACTAGACAGACCTTTGTTGGCAAAGTAATGTCTCTGCTTTTTATTATGCTGTCTAGGTTGGTCATAGCTTTTAGTCAAATTTATGATCCAATAAATGCCAAGATTGTTATGGGAATGACAGAACAACAACATTTATGACAGAGCCAACTAACACAAAAGAAGACATCTCCTCTTTTTCTCCTGAAAAGACCAAGAATACAGTGGTCAGGTGATCTTTTCTCTTTCTTTGATTCTATAAAGATTTAATGAGTCTTTATTGCATGCCTACCCATTCTCTTGGTTGCTTAAAATTTTATGTGTTAAAAAAATTTGAAAAAAATTTGGGTGACAAAACAAACTTTACTTAACACTTCATGAAGCAGGCAGTCTGTGTTCTCAAGAGTCCAGACAACTCTGAGGCAGGGGAAAATTGGCACATTTTTAGAGAAAATGGAAAAGAGAAAGATGAAAAATGAGCAGGGAACAAGGAAAACTTTGGAAGTAGTAGGTGATTAGGGATTGGTTACCTGAATGGGGTGACTTCCAGGAAGATGGAATCTCTACAAGAATATGGAACATTAAATGTTAGGTTTTGGTTTGCTGATGTAATCTCACAGTTTACTGAGGAAAGGCCACTCACTGTTAGGTTGATTAAATATTTCAACATAAGGCATAAAATGCTTGCAAAGCAAACAGAAGGCAGAATTTAATGTCTGCTTTCCACCAGTGTTTCCCAGAGTTTGTTCAGTGGAGCCCTAGCATGTCAGTGGGCTTATTCTCAAACAATTTTAAAAACAGTTACACAATTCTTTACACAGAGATGTCTTAGAATGTTAGTTGTGTTAGAGTGGGAGTCAAGGACAAGTCCAAAAATTCACATGGGGATAGATGGACTGGTTAGATGAAGTACTAGAATTAGAGACAGTGTTTTCAGATGGAACATGGCCCAGGATTTCATACCAGTTCTTGAAACTACTTTGACCACTGTACCCATTATCAACTACATGGACATAGTTTGCTTGGCCTAGAGATGTCTGAATTCCACATCAAAGACCAACTCCTTGAAGAGTAAAAACAGAACAGACAGAAAATGAAGCTCATTACATCTGCTCTATTATTATATTTTTAATCTCAAAAATCTATGCAAACAAACAAAAAAAACTATTAAAACTTAACAATAAGAAAATAAAGAACCCAATTTAAAAATGGGCTAAAGATCTGAACGGGCTCCTCACCAAAGAGGATATACATGAGAGATAAATGTAGATAAAGATAATCCACATCATACAAAGCAGTGAGACATCATTGCACCTTGATTAGAATGGCAAAAATCCAAAACACTGACAATATCAATGCTGGTGAAGTTTCACAGCAACAAGAATTCTGTTTCATTGTTGGTGGAGATGCAAAAAGATAAAACCACTTTGGGAGACAGTTTGGCAGTTTCTTTTAAAACTAGACCTACTCTTACCACATGATACAGCAATCATGCTATTAAATATCTACCCAGTTAAGTTGAAAACTTGTCTCCACATAAAAACATGAATATTTATATTTATACAAGTTTATTCATAATTACCTAAACTTAGAGAAACCAAGATATCCTGGGTGAATGGATAAACGCATAAACTGTGGTACACATCCAGGCAGTGAAATATTATTCAGTGCTAAACAGCAAGGGACTATCAAATCACAAAAATGATATGAAGAAATCTTAAATGCATAATACTAAATAAAAGAAGCCAATCTGAAAAGACAACATACTGTATGATTCCAACTATAGGACATACGGGAAAAGGCAGAACTATAGAGACAGGGAAAGGATTAGTGGTTGCCAGAGGGTTGGGGAGAGAGGGATGTATAGACAGAGTACACAGGATTTTTAGGGCAGTGAAACTACTTGAGATTTTATATATATATATATATATATATATATATATATATATCTGCCAATATACATTTGTCAAGGTGCTTCCCTGGTGGCTCAGTGGTAAAGAATCCATCTGCCAATGCAGGAGATGTGGGTTCAGTCTCTGGTTTGGGAAGATCCCCTGAAGAAGGAAATGGCAATCCACTCCAGTATTCCTGTCTGGAAAATCCCATGGACAGAGGAGCCTTGTGGGCTCTAACCCATACAAAGAGTCGGACATGACTTAGCAACTGAGCACAAGCAGGATACACGTGTCAAGACATGGAGAGATGCGAGAACTCTGCTTTTGTCTCAATTTTGCTCCAAACCTAAAACTTCTCTATAAAATCTATGCTAATTAAATAAAATATGTACAGCATTTGAAAAATTGTATTTATCAGTCATGTGTACTATCATAAAGAAGTTTATGTGACTATAAAATATTTCACATATTGTGTGAATTTTATTATAGGCCACTTCATAGGTAAGCACTTATCTGGAATAGATGTAACTGATAAGATTATTAGAATAAAAATATGTTGATTAAAAAATAAACACAAAAGACAATCATCTGTGTCAGGCACCCTGCTAGGTAGCATGCAAAAAACTTTAATTAAAACAAATACCACCCCTACACTTGAGAATCAAGTTAAAGAACCTTACTTTAAAAAGAAAATTCACTGGTACTTTGTCTTCAAGGAATAAAATGTACACCTGTAGCTTATTCTACTGACATCTCCATTTACCTTCATAAATTATCAAGTGTAAAAGGTGAATCCTAAAAGTCATTGATTAAACCAAGCTTATGTTTGTCATTTTTTAATTTAAACAATGTCTGGTTATTCATATTTATACTGATTTTTAGATATTCTTTAATATCAACACTTTGACATGGATTTCAACTATATTTCTACCTTTATCACTTGATTTTCACCTTGTTTATGGCATCTTTTCCCAAATATTATATGAGTAACAGTTTTTAGTCTTCCGGTTAAAGTTTCTATCTTGTGCAATGCTTTATTTTTTTGTCCTTATATGTCTTCCTTTTTGTAACTTTACTTCATCTGGAATTAATTTTTTGGATGATATTTTTAAATGTTTTGTCCATTATCTCTACTACAGAGCTTTTATTAAAAAAAAAATCTGTATGCACCATTTTTTTCTGTAACAATGACAAGTTGCTGCCTCTTTCAGATGAAAAGTTTCAACTAGTCAATCCACCTTCCCTGTGGAACAGAATAAAACCACTCATACCTTTACATTTACATCTTTTTTAGATGAAGAAACACTGGTTGGTATAGAATGCCCCCAGGAAGACATCATCGTTTGGAATTAATTTCATTGCAGAGAGAAGAAATTTGGAGCCTACACCAGAGTACAATAAATATATTTCCACAAATTCTTTCCTATAAATATAATATTAAATTAAATCATTTAAGACTAATATTTGTACATACATATATATGTTAATTAGCATTGTGAATCTATAAAATGAGAATACTCTATGAAATATTTCCTAAGCATATATGTTCACTGGACTTTTGTTTCTTCCTTTGTTTTACCAGACATCCCTTTCCTGGGATTAATATCATCCTGTAGAATCATTTTAGAAAATAATGCTGGGAGAGGTACAGAGAATAGTGACATTGCTGAGCTACTGATGAAAATAATTCTGAACCTGAATTCTACTATTATTTGAGACTTATGTGTGATTAATTAATTCTTATTGCTTAAAACTGCTTGAATCAGAGCTTAAATTATTTACAATGCAAACTAGCATGTAAAAAAGTTGGTACTCAGAGTATGGTGCTGTAAATAACAAAATCTAAAATGCAGAATCAAGTATAAGAAATTGGACATGGAACAATGAGGAACCGACTATTTATAATGTTGGTTTGTGTTGACCGTTTGTTGTAGATCTGTACAAGATAAAGAAAAGCTAACTCTAAAAGGGGCCAACCTAAAAAGAGAAGGGGGAAATGTGACTTAACTACAGTCTGTAGAACAGATGGACAGAGAGTCTGGTAATTTCAGTTCAGTTCAGTTCAGTCACTCAGTCGTGTCTGACTCTTTGTGACTCCATGGACTGCTGGGAGCCAGCGTGAGGAACTCTGCCCATGGCAAAGATCATGAGGAAGGAGGCTCGGCATACGCAAAGGCGGGATCGAGCCTCAGGAGTCCCCCTGGAAATTCTCGAGCATCTACCCCCAAAACCAGAGTCTGCCTACTTTACTGCTTTGTGCTCTCACCTACGCCTCTGACTTTACGGGGGGCCGTTCCCCACCACCTCTATCTGAAAAAGAGTTAACTTACAGCTCCAGTTAATAAAGTTCCTGGGTGTGACAAGAGTGTTTCAACCTACAAACTCCTTTGGAAGTCCTCTGCTGCTGCTGTTGCTGCTAAGTCGCTTCAGTCGTGTCAGACTCTGCGCGACCCCACAGACGGCAGTCCACCAGGCTCTGCCATCCCTGGGATTCTCCAGGCAAGAACACTGGAGTGGGTTGCCATTGCCTTCTCCATTGTGTGAAAGTGAAAAGTGAAAGTGAAGTCGCTCAGTCGTGTCTGACTCGTAGCGACCCCATGGACTGCAGCCTACCAGGCTCCTCCATCCATGGGATTTTCTAGGCAAGAGTACTGGAGTGGCTTGCCATTGCCTTCTCCGTTGGAAGGCCTCTAGCCTGCCTGAACAGGTTCTTCCGGCCACATGTGATTGTTCACAGCCTCCCAACCATGAGAGGCATGAGATGTTCTAAACTGTCTAAATACAGATTCCTTTGAGCAGTTAAAAGATTGATTAGAAATTGTATTGGTGAAGGGTTTTTTCACTTGTTGGGCCAATGTTTGCTGCTAAGTTTCCATATCCCTTACCTACTGTGTCCCTGGGAGTGTATTGATTAATATTATTGATGTATAGGAATGTAAATAGTAGCTTTAATGTTTGTAACCTTGGACCCTTGAGTTAATTATTTTCTTGTTATAGTCCACCACACCTTTGCCCTATAGGAATGCAACTTTATCTAATGCTTTTGGAGGGTGGAGCCTGACTTTAGAATAATCACCTTTAGAGAAAAATAAGTTTTCTGAAGAAAGGATCATAAAATGTTAACAGGCCTCCTGGCCAGAAGATGATGTAAATCACCTAAACTTTTGCATATAGTAAGTTTGAAGGAAGAAAGCCTGGCTTACTGCTGACTCTACCCCTTCCCCCATTATCCTCTATGCACAACTTAAGGTAAAAAACTACTTTGGAAAATAAAGTGCGGGCCTTGCTCACCAAGCTTGGTCTCCCCATGTTGTTCTTTCTCTCACCTTCTGGCTGAATTCCCATCTGGACCATGGAGGCTCTGCAAGCCTACTAATTTTGCCTGGGCTTCTAAGATCTGACCGGGGAGGCCTTAGTGTCTCCTCTCCTTCGGAAGAACGGGAGGACGCCTGCGGCCTACATAGGTGACGCAAATTCCTTGTCTTGGAATTTTATTGGCTTTCCACATAAACCAAGTTATTCAGCCTCTTTTCTCCACTGAATTTTCTCACTGAGCTATCCTTATTTAACCACTCTTTATATCTTTAATTCTATCGTATCCTGATCGCTGAAGCCATCTCCCCTTCAAATTCCCTGGATCCACCGGGGCTGGACCTCGGTAATGGACTGCAGCACACCAGGTCTCCCTGTCCATCACCAACTCCTGGAGTTTACTCAAACATGTACACTGAGTCATTGATGACATCCAACCATCTCATCCTGTGTCGTCCCCTTCTCCTCTCATCTTCAGTCTTTCCCAGCATCGGCGTTTTTCCAGTGAGTTAGCTCTTTGCACCAGGTGGCCAGAGTATTGGAGTTTCAGCTACAAATTCAGTCTTTCCACTGTAAAACCATAGCCTTGACTAGACAGACTTTGTTGGCAAATTACTGACTCTACTTTTGAATATGCTATCTAGGTTGGTAATAACTTTCCTTCCAAGGAGTAAGAATCTTTTAATTTCATGGCTGCAATCACCATCTGCAGTGATTTTGGAGCCCCCCAAAAATGAAGTTTGACACTGTTTCCACTGTTCCCCCATCTATTTCTCATAAAGTGAAGGGACCAGATGCCATAATCTTAGTTTTCTTAATGTTGAGCTTGAAGCCAACGTTTTCACTCTCCTCTTTCACTTTCATCAAGAGGCTTTTTAGTTCCTCTTCACTTTCTGCCACAAGGGTGGTGTCATCTGCATATCTGAGGTTATTGATATTTCTCCCGGCAATCTTGATTCCAGCTTGGGCTTCTTCCAGCCCTGGGTTTCTCATGATGTACCTTGCATAGAAGTTAAATAAGCAGGGTGACAATATACAGCCTTGACATACTCCTTTTCCTATTTGGAACCAGGCTGTTGTTCCATGTTCAGTTCTAACTGTTGCTTCCTGACCTGCATACAAATTTCTCAAGAGGCAGGTCAGGTGGTGTGATATTCCCATCTCTTTCAGAATTTTCCACAGTTTATTGTGATCCACACAGTCAAAGGCTTTGGCATAGTCAATAAAGCAGAAGTAGATGTTTTTCTGGAACTCTCTTGCTTTTTCCATGACCCATCGGATGTTGGGAATTTGATCTCTGGTTCCTCTGCCTTTTCTAAAACCAGCTTGAGCATCTGGAAGTTCACAATTCACGTATTGCTGAAGCCTGGCTTGGAGAATTTTGAGCATTACTTTACTAGCGTGTGAGATGACTGCAATTGTGCGGTAGTTTGAGCATTCTTTGGCATCGCCTTTCTTTGGGATTGGAATGAAAACTGACATTTTTCAGTCCTGTGGCCACTGCTGAATTTTCCAAATTTGCTGGCATATTGAGTGCAGCCCTTTCACAGCATCATCTTTCAGGATTTGAAATAGCTCAACTGGAATTCCATCACCTCCACTAGCTTTGTTCATAGTGATGCTTCCTAAGGCCCACCTGACTTCACATTCCAGGATGTCCGGGTTTTGGTGTGTGTGAGTGATCACACCTTTGTGATTATCTGGGTTGTGAAGATCTTTTTTGTACAGTTCTTCTGTGTATTCTTGCCACCTCTTCTTAATATCTTCTGCTTCTGTTAGGTCTATGCCATTTCTGTCCTTTATCGAGCCCATCTTTGCATGAAATGTTCCCTTGGTATCTCTAATTTTCTTGAAGAGATCTCTAGTCTTTCTCATTCTATTGTTTTCCTCTATTTCTTTGCATTGATCACTGAAGAAGGCTTTCTTATGTATCCTTGCTATTTTTTGGAACTCTGCATTCAAATGGGTATATGGTTCCTTTTCTCCTTTGCCTTTCACCTCTCTTCTTTTCCCAGCTATTTGTAAGGACTCCCCAGACAGCCATTTTGCTTTTTTTCATTTCTTTTTCTTGGGTATGGTCTTGATTCCTGTCTCCTGTACAATGTCACGAACCTCTGTCCATGGTTCATCAGCCACTCTGTCTATCAGATCTAGTCCCTTAAATCTATTTCTCACTTCCACTGTATAGTCATAAAGGATTTGATTTAGTTCATACCTGAATGATCTAGTGGTTTTCCCCAATTTCTTCAATTTAAGCCTGAATTTGGCAATAAGGAGTTCATGATCTGAGTCACAGTTAGCTCCTGGTCTTGCTTTTTCTGACTGGATAGAGCTTCTCCATCTTTGGCTGCAAAGTATATAATCAATCTGATTTCGGTGTTGACCATCTGGTGATGTCCATGTGTAGAGTATGCTCTTGTGTTGTTGGAAGAGGGTTTTTGCTCTGACCAGTGTGTTCTCTTGGCAGAACTGTATTAGCCTTTTCCCTGCTTCATTCTGTACTCCAAGGCCAAATTTGCCTGTTACTCCAGGTGTTTCTTGACTTCCTACTTTTGCATTCCAGTCCCCTATAATGAAAAGGACATCTTTTTTGTATGTTAGTTCTAGAAGGTCTTGTAGGTCTTCATAGAACAGTTCAACTTCAGCTTCTTCAGCATTACTGGTTGGGGCATAGACTTGGATTACCATGATATTAAATGGTTTGCCTTGGAAAAAAACAGATAAGTCTGTTGTTTTTGAGATTGCATTCAAGTACTGCATTTCGGACTCTTTTGTTTGCTATGAGGGCTACTCCGTATCTTCTAAGGGATTCCTACCCACAGTAGTAGATATAATGGTCATGTGAGTTAAATTCACCCATTTCAGTCCATCTTAGCTCGCTGAATCCTAGAATGTCTATGTTCACTCTTGTCATCTCCTGTTTGACCACTTCCAATTTGCCTTGATTCATGGACCTAACATTCCAGGTTCCTATGCAACATTGCTCTTTACAGCATCAGACCTTGCTTCTATCACCAGTCCCACCCACAACTGGGTGTTTTTTCTTCTTTGGCTCCATCCCTTCATTCTTTCTGGAGTTATTTCTCCACTGATCTCCAGTAGCATATTGGGCATCTACCAATCTGGGGAGTTCCTCTTTCAGTGTCCTATCATTTTGCCTTTTCATACTGTTCATGGGGTTCTCAAGGCAAGAATACTGAAGTGGTTTGCCATTCCCTTCTCCAGTGGACCACATTCTGTCAGACCTCTCCACCATGACTTGTCCATCTTGGGTGACTCCACCTGGCATGGCTTAGTTTCATTGAATGCCTTCTTACTGGTTTACATTTTGCTACCTTCTCATTTATCTTCACTTGGCAGAAAGAGTGAAATAGCTCTATTCCTCTTTTTATAAAGATGATAATATCATGGGGACATGACCTAATTACCTCCCAAATGGCCCATCTCCTGAGACCTTCACAAAAATGCAGTCCATAACAGCAATTACTCTTGATATTTATCACCAGCTGAATTAGTTAGAATATACAAGGTACTATGCATTTAACAGAGTGATATTCTCTAAGTTGGTCCTATTTCATTGTTTTTACATAATTTATCCTGTTTAATTATTATAAATATTCACCTACTTTATAAACAGTTGTTGAATCAACTATAGGAAAATTTTCAAAAAATCCAATATGTTGCTTGGTCAAAGACATACAAATCTACTTGGCAAATTGGAGCTATGTTAAAACTCAGTTAATTCTCCACCATTGAAATCATTAATAGGACATTATAAATTTAATCACAAATTCATTTAATGTTCTTTAACATTTATTGAATGTGCCTCTCTTTTCTCAGCAGACATCTCTAAGTTCATTATCTGATGAATAGACACATCATAAATCAAATCTGTTCAAATGACTGAATCATTGATATACCATCATTATCACTTCCAAAATGTTTTGAGCTTTTTGAAATATAAATTACCATATATGCTTTACAAAATACTCCAGTTCACCTTATGACTGTATCAGGAGATTTTGACTGTATATTATTTCTGGGGGAAAATTTGTATTAATTATCTTAAAAATTAATCCATTTTGACATATATCTTTAGAAATACTCAAAATTGTTTAATAGAGGTTTGTCCTGAAATACCTGTAGTTATTTTCCTAATTAGTAAAAATCTTAAAGGAATATTTAGCACTTAATAAGAATATTAGTTATAATTCCCCATTTTCCTTCTCACAGCCAAAATAACCAAGTATATTTAAATTACTGACATTTTTGAAAATAAAATAGATGTCTTCATGATATAAGTAAAAGTAACGTAATAAAAGGAGAGTGATGGGGGCTTTCCTCGTGGTCCAATGGTTAAGAATCTGTCTGCCAAGGCAGGGGACACAGATTTGATCTCTGGTCCAGGAAGATCCAACATGCCACTCAGCAACTAAGCCTGTGTACCACAACTACTGACCCAGGGCTCTGGAGGCTGCAAGTTGCGACTACTGAAGCCTGTGTGCCTAGAGCCTGTGCTCTAAGCAAGAGAGTAGCCCCCTCACACAGCTAGAGAGAAGCCATGCACAGCAATGAAGACCCAGCACAGACGAAAATAAGTTAAAAAAATTTTTTAAAGACTGATAAATTGAAAATATACTCGCAACACATGACAAAAACATTAATTTTTGTGAGGAGAAGAATTTATAGGGCTCTAAATAAAGAATACAAGTGAACATTAGACATGAAAAACAGCTTTATTTATAAGAAGATTAAATCTTACACTTGGTTTTGTCTAGGAAAATCTGGTGATTCAGGAATAGTAGAAATGGGTGGAGATTGTAGTAGGCGTGGGACGGGCACACAGTCAAAATTATAAGACCCTTAGCCCAGGGGTTAGAGGTTATGCTCTACCATAGGGCAACCTATCAGCAATCCTCTCAAGAGAGTGTGGTGAGAATCGGACAGAGGCCTTCTCCACGTGCTATCCAGGCCCTCAGGCCTCAGGGCAGGTGGGTGAGATGGGGGCTCAGGACAGTCTGAGGACTGTGTCCCACAGAGCTCCAGAGCCCTCACCATGGGTGCCCATTGGCTAGGTCCAGGCCTCAAAGTAGCCTTGACCTCTCCCCCATCCCTACCTCCATGACCTGTAGGCAGTAGCAGTCCACTTGGGTGGTGGTTCCCAGAACCCTTGGCAGCTGGAAGATATGACACTGGCTATTAAGGTAAGAGCTTCATCAGCTTCTGTTTCTCCATTCACGCTTCCACTCTTGGTACAGTATTGACCACTGTACCATTGATCATTGTCCACTCCCAGGAGGTGGCGGGAGGTTAGGGTTGAAGTGCAAAGATCTTATACATCATTACTTCCAGCTCACCTCTGTGGTTGGGACCTCTCTCAAAGAGGGTAATTGTTGTGAACTGGGAATTAACCCAATTGATATTTGCTACAAGAGATTCTCTCCAGTTTAAATGAAAAGCTACCATTAAATGAAAAGTACCAGGCTGGGTTCCGGGCACCAGGCTCCCTCAGTGATAAAGGTTGGGTGGGGTCTGGGGACTTGACTCTGAGGCTGCTGCCTGCTGAGACCTGCCCCCTCAGCCAGGGTTGGGCACTGGCAGAGGACCCAAACTGGGTGCTGGATGGATGCCCTCTGGGCAGGAAAACCAGCCAGCCCAGGACCCTTCCCCTTGGCCTGGGCCTGGACCTCAGAGGTAGAGGGTGGTGCCTTGAGACTTGAACCTTTGTTGTCAGAACTGAGAGTAGCATTTGTTTTGGTGGCGGTTTACAGGAACATCATGACCTGACCTCAAGAACAAAGGCTCTGACACCAGAAGTAACCAGGCCACTCTCTCAGCTTTCCTAGAAAAGGGCTTTTCTGAAAGCTTTCAGGGAACTCAGGTTTGTTTGTCTTTTCTCCTTGTGTGGCCCTGAAATAAGCCTTTCTCTGCTCTAGACTCCTGATGTTTTGGTATTGTTTGGCCTCACTGTGTGTTAGGAACACAAACTTGTGATCAGTACCAAGATGATATTCTAATCAAGAACAGAATCTCTTTTTATTCTCAGTGGGTTAGCACTGTCCCTCCTCACCCTGAAATGTTCACTATGATCTATGTTTGGGAGGAAGGCCATTTTCTCTCATATAAATTATTTTCTTAATCAGAGAGGAATGTGTGAGCCTGAGATTCAATTTTTGAAATAAAATGCTGATTCTGAAAAACCAAGCTTGTCCACAGAAGCACAGTTCTGGACGGTAGCAGTTGGACTCATCCTGCACAGAGTCCAGTTCACTCTGAAAGTTCTGTGATGTATCTTCACCGTGCTAATGTGATAATACACATTCTGCATTTTATATCAATGGCCACTTTTTGAGTTGAGAGGTTCACATATGGCCAAGTGAGAAGGGCTCATCTTCAACCTTGAGAACTTGAAAATGGGCAACTTGAACTGTTGTTCTGGAGGTAGGGTCCTACTGATCTTCTGACGGGTGTTCCTTCAAATGGGCTGGTTAACTTTTTTTTTAATTTAAATTTATTTATTTTAATTAGAGGCTAATTACTTTACAATATTGTATTGATGTACTTTCCTCATCTTTTTTTTTTTCTTTTCCATCACTCTAATTTATCTACAGGGTTATAAATGTATTTTATAGCTTTGTTTTATCCCTTAAATTATATTTTTGATTCTTCTGTCAGCTGGTTGCCATAAATAACTTCCTAAATTTAGAAAACTGTACAATTTCCCAGTGCCAGTTTTGTACACACTCTACCAGAGAACAGATGGAAAGAACTGAAGCAGGAGAACCATGATGTCTCCCCCAAAATGGACATTACAGGAAAAGGGAATTACAGCTCAACACTTCTAAATGTAGCTGCTCAAATCTACAAGTACTAGCAGTGTAAATCCAGAGACGTTTTCAAAGGAAAGAAACTGGGATTTATTGGTGGGATTTCCATGGGTTGATGTGGACAGGATCACTGTCTGGCTGTTGCCAGGGAGTTTGGTGAGACGGGGCAGTGCTGTCAGGTTAGTAGGATGAACGTTTGGTCACTGAGGGAAGGTCTGCCTACTAACCCTCAAGGAGAATCTTGGGCTGTGATCTCCAAGCTGTGAGTATGGAAATGATTTTCCAAAAGAATACGGGGCTCTGTCGTCTTCCACTACAGAGGCTACAGTGTGATGAGGAGTTGATAGAGTCAGAAGTTGTAGTGAGAAAAGATGAATTCCTGCCCATTCTTAGCTAATGCTTGGTCCAGGCTGTTCAAATCAGTACTCAGATCAGCTGTGAGACTTTGAGCATCACAGATTTAATTAAGCCACCAAAGCCCAGCACGGATGGCCACCTCCCCAGTTAATTCACATTAACTGCTCAGCCAGATTTGGTCAGTTGAAGGGAAGCTAATTCTTGGTAGTCATCATGTGGTGTTTGGTTCTGAGCTCTGAGCCAACTTAGCAGCCAAACAGACCACTGGTCACTCAGCAAGGTGACCTGGGCACTGGGAAGGCTGCTTGTGAGATGGTTGAGCATGGGAAGAGGCTGGGAAGGGTGGACAGAATTGGAATCCTATGATCTTTCTGAGGGGCTTTGCTCAGAAGGAAATTGTATTTTGGATCAGGAATTGAAGAGACAAATGGTAGGAGGGTTTGAGTTCTTTTTTAGGCGTAGGCATCTTCTCCATAACATCAGCTCCCATCCAGAAAACCAGAAAGAAGGAGAATTTGAGTTGTGGCGCATGGGATCTTCATTGCGCCATGCAGATCTTTTGTTGCAGTGCTCTGACTCTCCAGTTGTGGTGCTTGGGCTCGGTAGTTGCAGCATGCGGGCCTAGTTGCTTGAAGGCATGTGGGATCTTAGTTCCCTGACCAGAAATCAAACGCCTATCCCCTGCATTGCAAGCCAATTCTTAACCTCTGACTACCAGGGAAGTTCCTCCTTTATTTTTCTAATACTTTACCTGTATTTAATCATTCTTGACCTCATAATACTAAAAATAGGCCATATTAACATTTCTCCAACTTATGACAGGGAACTGAGGCAAAGGGAGATCCATATGTCTTTCCCAAGTATGTGCTTCTCCTAACGGGATTTGAATCCACTCCATCAGGCACTGTCACTATGCTCTGCTGAGCTTATAGGTCTCAGTTAAATGAGATATTTGCCTGCACAAGCAGTCTGTTGGGTATTTTCAGTGCATATCAAACTGCAGATCTTCCTGAGTCCACCTTGGATTCAGGAGGCCCTGATAGGCATCTGGTGAGGAAGGGAACCAGAGGATTGAATTGTGGATCAATTATTACTGGTTTCCCTGTGGTCTTCTGCCATCAAGATGTCAACAGCTCTCTCCACTGTATTGCATTTCCCAGGATACTGTGCTGGGAAGGCGAGAAGAAGAAACATTAAGAACATCAACCGCCAACTGCGTCAAGAGGGCTGGTAGCAGGCCACACAATAGAGTGCACCCTATAACTGACCCAGTTGACGGTACTGTGGAAATGTTCTCAGTAAGTACGTTCAATAATAATTATTGTAGTATGTTCAGTGCCTCATATTTAAGAAAAAAATAAAATATTAAGTAATGCTCTTCTTTTATTTCATGTGTTCAAATTGAAACTTACTACATCAGTTGGTACTGTTTTAACTATGGAAGGAAAGATGCATTTTAAATTCAACATTTGATTCATGTTTAAGCATGAAGATGGTCTCTAGCTATGGTTTAGGCATTAACTAATTTTTTAACATTAGCTGTGATATGTTCTTCTCTGAAACCATGTTTCAAGATTTCTTTCAATTATTAGATTTTATTTAGAACAGGATTACATTGACCTAAAAGGTGTACAGACAGTTCCTATATCTTATCACTCCAGTTTCATCTAGCATACATTACTAATAGATAACATATGTGTGGTACATTTATTAAAATTAGTGAGATAATAAATTTTTAGTAATTAAAAGTCCATAGTTCACCTGAGATTCAGACTTTGTGTTGTTACATTCAATGATATTTTAAATATGCACAATATTATTTATCACCCTTATGGTACCATACAGAAATCTGTACACTAATGTTCATAGTGTATTCTTAGAGGTCAAAAGATAGAAACAACCCAAAGGCCATCATGTGAAGAAAATGAAATATGATATATAACACAGAATAGAATACTATTCAGGCACAAAAATGAGCTAAGGATTGAAATGTGCACAAAATGGATGGACAAAATAATACAAAAATACATTGTGGTTAGTGAAATAGGGCAGACACAGAAAGATAATATTGTATGATTCCACTGGTTTAAGGCACATAAAAGGCAAACCTGTCTGAGGCAAACTCTTGGAAACTGAAAGTAGAAATTACCAAAGAAGTAGAAATTAGAAATTACCAAAGTAGAAGTAGTAATTACCAAAGCTAGGAGGCAATAGGGAGGGTGGATTATGACTTAATGGATACAGAGGTTATATTGGATCTGATGAAAAAGATTTAGATGTAGATGGTGTTGATAGGTACACATCATTGTGAAAGTTAATGCTACAGAAATTTTTAATTCTTAAAAACTATGAAAAGAATAAATATAATGTATATTTGATCACAACACTCAGTAGCTAAATTGTGGCTGACCCTTTGTGAGCCCGTGGACTGCAGCATACCAGGCTTTGCTGTCCTTCACTATCTCCCAGAATTTACTCAAATTCATGTCAACTGAGTCAGTGATGTCATCCAACCATCTCATCTTCTGTGGCCCCCTGCTTCTCCTCCTGCCCTCAATCTTTCCCAGAATTAGGGTCTTTTCCAATTAGTCTGCTCTTCATATTAGGTGGTCAAAGTATTGGAACTTCAGCATCAGTCCTTCCAATGAATATTCAGGGTTGATTTCTTTTAGTATTAACTGGTTTGATCTCCTTGCTGTCCAAGGGATCTCAAGAGTCTTCAGTACCACAGTTCGAAGTATCAATTCTTTGGCACTTAGCCTTCTTTAGGATCCAAGTCTCACATCCATACATTACTACTGAAACTTAGTGTGATTTTAGTGTTTCCCTTTGTTAGACTGACAATTACAAATTAATCAGGTTCCCCTTAGCTAGAAACCTAAAGATGTCTCATTTTTGAAATGCAGATCTCCTTTGCCTTCCTCCACCCACCAGGAAGGTTGTCCTACAGATCTCGGCCCACACTTGTTAACCACCCACATCCATACACTCCACCCATGTGTCCACATTAACAAGATCTTCCCGATCAGCATCACAGATGTCCTGACAATTCCTGTATGTCCTCCTAGAGCTCCCTGAGGACCAGCTGGAGGTGCTGTTCAATTTAAAGTCATAGGAACATATTCTTCCCACCTTCATGATAAGTGTCCTTATTTATCTGAGACAGAAGTGTTCATTCATGTTTTATTTTTCAGTTGAATTCAGATAAAGGTCATAATATTCAGGACAGCTGATATATACAGTTTTTAATTGGATGGGTGAATGTTGAATCTTTCTGAGCAGATAACTTATTCAAAAATTTTAAAAATGACATCAATTAGAAACTGGAGTTGGAAGGACATTCTTCAGCAGAAAATGTTCTTTCTTGAAATAAAAGTTTGTAGTTGCTGGTCAAAATGGTCTTGAGAGATCTTCCAGGAAAAGCTCCAGCCTTTCCCAGAGGTGCCCTCTCTGTTTTCTTCTGGGGCCATGGACTCAACAACAGTTTGGTTCTCTGAGAAGGAAAACGAGAACGAAAAACCTGCATGCACAGGACCCAAGATGCTGACACCCTCACATTTTTTCCTTCTCTAATGTCAGGTGCATGGAAGAGCCAATGGAAACTGCTCCCATGCAGTTTCCCCCACTCCTCTGCTGAGGAGCAATCTAGTTGATGAAGGTGGTGCTCTCTGTCTGGCTTTGGTTGGAGAAGTGCCCTGACTTAGGGTCCCTACAAGGGGTGAGGGCTGGGAGTGCCGAGCAAGAGACTAATCTCCTGGGTAAGAGCAACGTCTGTGTGCTATGGTCCCTGGAAACAATTACATCATTTTGATGCTGTGGGTTTGTCTGAATCAAGGCTGGGGGCACATGTGTGAGCCCACGTGGTATGATTCTAAAGCTCTGTGTGTGTGTGGCTCAGGAGATATTTCCTTCTTACACAGCCCAAGTCAACTGTCAACTTTCTAAACACTTTTCATCACCACTGGACACTGGCTATCCACCACCTGATTCTTCCCTCAACTCAGCCATTCCCCAGCTTTGGTTAATATTCATTTTCCTCAGATGGAGATGGTGCACAGACAAATGGCCCAAGCTCCTAAGTGGAAATGCCAAACTGAGAACCTAAAGGTGGTCCCAGGGTGGCTGCGCTGGACTGATCACTCAGCCATGAGAACTCGGTCATGGAGTAAGGGTGGGGGGTCCCTGCATTTATGTCCATGCCTGGGGGTACTAGCAGCTCCATAAGTCCAGATCCTGCCCATCGTCATAAGGTAGCCTCAGTGGTCACAGAACCCAGGGCAACTCTAGGTGGATTAACAGTCAACTTTGGCACAGTTATTAGTGTGAAAGACACCTCAGGACTCACGTCCTTCGAGCCAACTCACACATTCTCTCACTTCATATTCTCCCAGTCAAGGGAATTGTCTGTATCTAGAAAGAACACCCTCAACTACTCATAGCTTAATTCTACTGAAAAAGAAATGAACCAATATTTCTATCTCAGACCAGAAAAAACAAGCTTGCCTTGGAGACACAGGAAGTCTCTTCTGTCCTATCACAAGGTGGGTTTACTGTCACATATTCAGTAAAAGCTAGAGGGACACAGAGTAGCTGTCAGAACACTGGTGAGGCTGCTCAGGAATCACTTGGGGTTTTTTTCTTGATGGGGACGTGGGGTGGAGTATATGCACGAGAGAGTTGTGTGGCCTCGTGTAGACAATGTAGGCCATATCTGTTGGTGATAGTGTCATTGCTTAAACAAGGACAAAAGCAGATAAGGATCATGGAGATATTTCATTGCATTGAGTGACATGGTCATAAGCCTTGTATTGATTAAACTCTGCAGCACACTCTCAAGGAAATGTGTCAAATAGATCTCACAGTGGAACTTGATAAATAGCCTAGTGACCATGACTCTTGTAAATCTCCTGCACAGCTGGGTCAGAGGCAGTCCGTATTCACCGCACGGCTCCTCTCCATAATGAACTGTCCCACTAAATGTATGACTTCTGTGAGTGTGGAGAGCCACTGACTCAGTGGACATGCATGCCTTGTCTGGAAAATGAAGACTGGGAAAAAAATTACATGATTGATAATAGCTATTTTGAAAAAGTAGGATTGAATTCAGTCCTCTAACAGAGTTTGCTTTTAATCAAGAACAAAGTCTCATAGAAAGACTTAGTAAGTACAATAGCTGCAACTGTGGATCCTGGGGAGGCAGTGACTGGGGAGAAATCCAGAAGACAGGGGTGATTCAGCAGAAGCTCAAAACAGGCAGGAGGGTCACGTGTCTCTGTCATGGAAAGCTAGCATACATTTTAATGTTTCTTTTTCGCCATTGGTTATGTTCCCATTAGTTAAAATCCTGAGCTGTTTTTAATTTCTTTCCTGTTCCTCTCCTTTGCTCTCTCTCCTTCATCCAGCAAAGAGGATGATTCAATGGCAGCTCGGTCCTTGGCTACTAACTTCTCTCATGCATATACTCCACCCCGTGTCCCATCAAGAAAACCACGCACTCCCCCAGCCAGTGATTCCTGAGCAGCCTCACCAGTGTCTGACAGCTACTCTGTGTCCCTCTAGCTTTCACTAAGTATGTGCTAGTAAACCCACCTTGTGATAGGACAGAAGAGACTTCCTGTATCTTCAAGGCAAGCTTGTTTTTTCTGGTCTGAGATAGATATATTGATTCATTTCTCTTTCAGTAGAATTAAGCTATGAGTAGTTGAGGGTGTTCTTTCCAGATACAGGCGATTCCCTTGACTGGGAGAATATGAAGTGAGAGTCATATTACCAAGTCATGATGCCTCAGTCCACAGAAGAACTCTACAAAAAAGATCTTCATGACCAAGATAATCATGATGGTATGGTCACTCACCTAGAGCCAGACATCCTGGAATGTGAAGTCAAGTGGGCCTTAGAAAGCATCACTACGAACAAAGCTAGTGGAGGTGATGGAATTCCAGTTGAGCTATTTCAAATCCTGAAAGATGAGGCTGTGAAAGTACAACACTCAATATGCCAGCAAATTTGGAAAACTCAGCAGTGGCCACAGGACTGGAAAAGGTCAGTTTTCATTCCAATCCCAAAGAAAGGCAAGGCCAAAGGATGCTCAAACTACCGCACAATTGCACTCATCTCACACACTAGTAGAGTGATGCTCAAAATTCTCCAAGCCAGGCTTCAGCAATACGTGAACCGTGAACTTCCTGATGTTCAAGCTGGTTTTAGAAAAGGCGGAGGAACCAGAGATCAAATTGCCAACATCCGCTGGATCATGAAAAAAGCAAGAGAGTTCCAGAAAAACATCTATTTCTGCTTTATTGACTATGCCAAAGCCTTTGACTGTGTGAATCACAATAAACTGTGGAAAATTCTGAAGAGATGGTAATACCAGACCACCTGACCTGCCTCTTGAGAAATCTGTATGCAGGTCAGGAAGCAACAGTTAAAACTGGACATGGAACAACAGACTGGTTGCAAATAGGAAAAGGAGTTTGTCAAGGCTGTATATTGTCACCCTGCTTATTTAAATTCTATACAGAGTACATCATGAGAAACGCTGGGCTGGAAGAAGCACAAGCTAGAATCAAGACTGCCAAGAGACATATCAATAACCTCAGATATGCAGATGACACCACCCTTATGGCAGAAAGTGAAGAGGAACTAAAAAGCCTCTTGATGAAAGTGAAAGAGGAGAGTGAAAAAGTTGGCTTAAAGCTCAACATTCAGAAAAGGAAGATTATGGCATCTGGTCCCATCACTTCATGAGAAATAGATGGGGAAACAGTGGAAACAGTGTCAGACTATTTTGGGGGGGCTCCAAAATCACTGCAGATGGTGACTGCAGACATGAAATTAAAAGACGCTTACTCCTTAGAAGAAAAGTTATGACCAACCTAGATAGCATATTGAAAAGCAGAGACAGTACTTTGCCAACAAAGGTCCATCTAGTCAAGGCTATGGTTTTTCCAGTGGTCATACATGGATGTGAGAGTTGGACTGTGAAGAAAGCTGAGTGCAGAAGAATTGATGCTTTTGAACTGTGGTGTTGGAGAAGACTCTTGAGAGTCCCTTGGACTGCAAGGAGATCCAACCAGTCCATTCTAAAGGAGATCAGCCCTGGGTGTTCTTTGGAAGGAATGATGCTAAAGCTGAAACTCCAGTATTTTGGCCACCTCATGTGAAGAGTTAACTCATTGGAAAAGACTCTGATGCTGGGAGGGATTGGGGGCAGGAAGAAAAGGGGATGACAGAGGATAAGATGGCTGGATGGCATCACTGACTCGATGGACGAGAGTTTGTGTGAACTCTGAGAGTTGGTGATGGACAGGGAGGCCTGGCGTGCTGCGATTCATGGGGTTGCAAAGAGTCACATGACTGAGCCACTGAACTGACTGACCCATGAAAATGTTTAGAGGATTTTGTTTAAATTTTTATTAATTTTTTTATTGGCTGTGCTGGGTCTTCATTGCTGTGCAGGCTTTTCTCCTCTTGGGGAGAGCAACGCCTACTCTCTAGTTATGGTGCATAGGCGTCTCTCTGTGCTGGCTTCTTTATTGCAGAGCATGGGTTCTAGGGCTCTCGTGCTTGAGTAGTTTTGGCATGTGGACCCAGAAGTTGCTGCCACTGTGGAGAATGTCTCCATGTACTGTGGAGTATGTCTGAGAATGTCTCCCCAGGGCACAGGTCCTCATCCCCAGATACCCCTGAGGTTGCTGGCTGGGTCCTCCAGCAGCTCTACATTTGCAGGGAGGCTGGGGCCCATTGGGGTTCACCATGTGTTGCTGTTCAGGAGCTGCTGTTCCAGCGTGTTCTCTTTGCAGGTCCACACTGGGTGGGGGGTTGGGTCCTTCATCTCGCTCTGCAGGACCAAGCTCTGCCCTTCCAATCTCCCTAAAAGCAAAGGCAGCAGGCACATCCTCAGTTCATCACCAGCTGCAGTGAGAGGTTGGGGTGGCCCCACACTCCCCAGCCCTGTGCTCCTGGGAATGGAGTGCAGGAGATACAGGCAACCAGAGCTCATGCGGGCAGGGAGTCAACTGCCAGCTTTGTATCTCTGTGAGTGCTCCCTGGTCCTGAGGGTCCCAGCCAGCCTGGGAATTGCCTGATACTGGGGTCCCTCAGGTTCTGGAACCCTGGGGGCCTAGGTCACCTCGGGGCACTTTCTTAACCTGAAGTTGGAGGTTCTGTAGATTCTTCTGTATATGTGTCCAACTCCTGCTAAAGAAACACCAGAAAGCAATTCAGTGCACTATATATTTGGAATGGTTGTGCTAGTGGTAAAGAACCTGCCTGCCAATGCAGGGGATGCAAGAGACTCGGGTTCGATCTCTGTGTAAGGAAGACCTCCCGGATAAGGAAATGGCAACCTGTTTTTGCCTGGAGAATCCCAGGGACTGAGGAACCTGGTGGTCTATAATCCACAGGGTTGCATAGACTTGGGCACGACTGAAGCGACTGAGCAGTACATTTGGGATGAGTGGCAGGATTCAAGTTACTTATGTATCTTTTATTTTTTTTTCCCCAATTCAGTCATTTATAACATATCTTGTTCATTACTGTTTAAAAAGCAGTGTCTTCTGTCAAATTTTAATTTTGCAATATGCTAAACAGATAAAATGTGCTTTTGTATTAAAACAACATAATAACAGATTAAAATCATAAGCCTCAGGAGAGTTTGGCTGGGGTTAGAAAGAATTATTAGGGAAGGCAGAGACTCCAGGTGTCTGTCCATGTCCAACATTCAGGTCTCAGCGGTAGTTGTACTGAATGTAGGATGGGTGGGCAGGTTCTCCCACTCCCTGTGTCATCTGACCTCCTGCTCCTCCCAGGGCTTAGAGGGGGTGGGGGATACCCAAGCTTTTAGTCCTTGATCCCAGAGTGCCCTGTTCCTCCACCTGGGTCTCACTGTCCAGGGGACTCATCTGTACATGCTCCTGTGAGACATTTCTAAACACTCCTTGCTAACAGACAATGTGCTCAGCAAAAAGCAGCAAACAGACCCAGTGCGCTGCAAATCTGAGCCCCAAAGCCAAGCCTAGATCCTGGGAAGTTTTCTGGGTCCTGCACAACCTCCCCAGGGAACCCTCTTCTGTCTGACTCTGCACCTCCCCAGGGACTCCATCACTTGTATTGGTGTTGCAGGCTCTGCTCTGAATCCCTGGTGACCTGGACCAGGATGTCATCTTGGACCTCAGAGGGGATGGAGCCCCCATAGCACCAGGAGCCTTGTATGGACCAGCTTGGGGGAGGCCTCACTGCTTCTCTCCTGGGGGTCTTCATTTAGTACACGTTCATTTGTTTTGATGCATAGATTTAATATTAGTTTTATGTACACTTTCATCTGTAGGTTCCATATGCATCTGTATATGTTCAATATTTATATGTAAGGTTTTTCATTAAATTTTTTAATCTGTCTTGTTACTTTAAAAATAATTTTTGTAAAAACATACACATGTATAGAAAAGCAACCTTAACAAAGGCAAAACTTAATGAATTGTAAGATAGTCCACCACCAAGATCTCTCCCCCTTGCCCATAACTCAGTCTTCATTGAGTAAGGAACCGCAAATTTAGTCTTTTCATCTATCCTTATGTCATTGTCTTAAAGGATTCTGTTTCCTCACAAGTGCTCATTCCACTAGTCATAGGAGATCAATATTACCCTAGATCTTCCATGACTTACATGTCAGAGCTTCTGAAACTCAGTCCACTTGGCTGGTAGAAAGTTTATGATTCATCACTTCTCTCCTTATGTAACTTAAATGTGTTTCTCTCTTTTCTTCTAACACAGAGAATTTCTCTCCAAAAAGCCTCTTAAAACTCTAGTTTCTACTCCCTTATATTTCTCCTGCTTTTTTATCCCAGCATCTCAGAGGACTTTTATTTTTAAAACCTAGTAGCCTTACTACAGTATTATTTACTATTAGTCATTGCAAGTATATGCATCAAAGTCTTTTTTTACAGAAAACTTTGCATCATAACATTTAATATTTGCTTTATATCTTTGCTGTAATTTTACTCTTTCAGAGACTCCAATCATTCATATCAGGACAGGAAAGTCTAGTGTGCTGCAGTCCATAGGGTAGCAGAGTTGGACACGACTGAGCAACTGAACAACAGTCATTCATATATCAGATCTCTTGTGATAATCTTTCACTTTTAATATATTCATCAAATATTTTACAGTTTCTTCCTTAACTTATTTGCAATGAGTTTTTTAAAAATAGTTTTTAAGAGAGTCTTCTACGCTTGCTCCTTGGGAGAAAAGCTATGGCCAACCTAGACAGCATATTAAAAATTAGAGACATTACTTTGCAAGCAAAGGTCTGTCTAGTCAAAGCTATGGTTTTTCCAGTAGTCATGTGTAGATGTGAGAGTTGGACCATAAAGAAAGCTGAGTAGTGAAGAATTGACGCTTTTTAATGGTGATGTTGGAGAAGACTCTTGAGAGTCCGTTGGACTGCAAGGAGATCAAATCAGTCCATCCTAAAGGAAATCAGTTCTGAATATTCATTGGAGGGACTGATGCTGATTTGGTCACCTGATGCAAAGAACTGACTCACTGGACGAGACCCTGATGCTGGGAAAGATTGAAGGCAGGAGAAGAAGGGGACAAAAGAGGATGAGATGGTTGGATGGCATCACCAACTTGATAGACATGACTTTAAATAAGCTCCGGGTTTGGTGATGGACAGGGAAGGCTGGTGTGCTGCAGTCCATGCGGTTGCAAAGAGTTGGACATGACTGAGTGACCAAACTGAAATGAACTGAACCAGGCTATTAGCCTACCGAATTCCGATGTGTCTATGATGAGAAAAGTGCTAGAAAACCACACAACACTTGACATCCTTCAGCAGCTCAGGGAGGCTCTTGTGCCATAACCCAACTGAATCCTGTACCTGATGAATCCTCTAACACATTTAATGAATCATATGAGAAATCACATTTCTGCCTTAACTGACCCACTTCCTAGTCTTGACGATCTCTTCAAAAACTGACTTGGCATGGGAAGTTCTTGGCTTAAATATTTAGTTATAACTCTAATTAATGTATTAGCTATATTATTTGTATTTTGCCTGTTTTACAAGATTATTGTTTCTTACATTACCAACTGTGTGACTCAGCTTCCAACAAATATAATGATGACTAGGCAACTTGAAGCAACTGATTGAATATATGGTTCTATATGAGATCAATTACTGTAATAGTGTGATTCTTGATACAGGAAGATGCTACAAGAGGGAAATTTTTCCTGGACTATAACAGACTAGCCAGCATTTCCTTTAGCTATTGATTATAAGACCTAGTCCAGTAATAGCATACTGAATGGCCTTTCAGCAAAATCTCTGCCAGGCCTAGGAATGAGCCTTCCTAGCACCAGTGGACAAAATGGTCATAAAATGCCTCTCAAAGCATGATCAAATTCATTACCATGAGGTGGCCCTGTCAACTACAAACTGGCACCTGCCATGGGCAATTGCCATCCTCCTCTACAAGGATTAAACCATGTGCTGCCACAGCTGCTGATTTCCAACACGCCCTGAAAGGAGCTCAGGGTGGAGAGCAGGAGTGAGGCAGGCTGTTGGCAGGACTGATTTTGAAGCTGAAACTCCAATATTTTGGCCACCCAATGCGAAGAGCTGACTCATTTGAAAAGACCCTGATGCTGGGAAAGATTGAGGGCAGGAGGAGAAGGGGACGACAGAGGATGAGATGGTTGGATGGCATCACTGACTCGACGAACATAGGTTTGAGTGAACTCCAGGAGTTGGTGATGGACAGAGGGGCCTGGCGTGCTGTGGTTCATGGGTTCACAAAAAGTTGGACACGACTGAGCGAATGAACTGAACTGATGCTCTGGGAAAAACTGGAAGAACAGGTCTTCGGGTAGATATTTTCAGGAGCCAATTTTATGAGCCCAATTCTTGTGTCCTCTCATATCTAGAAAAATACTCAAATGGTGACAACTGCTCATGACTAGCAGAAACCTTTTGCAAAAAAAAAAAAAAAATATGTGTTTGTTCCCATATTTCCCCTTCAGCAAAATCACATATATACTGACCTTCACCCTACCTCTTTGGAAGAGTTTCTCAGGGCTATCTGAGATACTGTCTTCCAAGCTATAGTCCTCACATTTTGCCCCAAATAAAACTTCATTCACAACTCTCAAAATATAAATAAAGAAATAAATAAGACAGTCTTCTTTTCATCTACTGTTTCTTATAAGGAATTATTTCTCAATATGTTTCTCCTACTTTTACTTTCATTAACAAAGTGATGTTTCAATTTTTTATTATTCTTTTCTGAGTCCCACACACTGATTTCTGAGTTTTCTCAGTTCTGATATATAATGTCCTTTCAAAATTGCATATTTTTTTTCTTTTTCTCTATTTTTTGTTTTTGACAGTGTTTACTCTTTATTGTTGGAGAAGGCAATGGCACCCCACTCCAGTCCTCTTGCCTGGAAAATCCCATGGACGGAGGAGCCTGGTAGGCTGCAGTCCATGTGGTCGCTAAGAGTTGGACACGACTGAGCGACTTCACTTTCACTTTTCACTTTCATGCATTGGAGAAGGAAATGGCAACCCACTCCAGTGTCCTTGCCTGGAGAATCCCAGGGACGGGGGAGCCTGGTGGGCTGCCATCTATGGGGTTGCACAGAGTCGGACACGACTGAGAGCGACTTAGCAGCAGCAGCAGCAGCACTGTTTATTGTTAATCACATCATCATGCATAGAATGAGAATATTTATACCCATGAAGAAGTTGCTAAGCATTTCTGTAAAGTTTATTTATTCCCAAGGTTTTTTCTAATTAAAGTATAATTATAATTTAGTTGAACTACAACACTGAGAGTTTCAGGTGCACAAAATAGTGATTTGATATTTCTATACATTACAAAGTAATCACCACAATAAGTCTAGTTACCATCTGTAACCAAATTATTCTCATTGACTATATTCTCCATGGTCTACATTTTGTACTCCAAATTCATTTATTTTGTAACAGAAGTTTGTAAGTCTTAATCTCTCTCGCCTAGTTCTCTCATCACCACATCCCTCTCCTCTTGGGCAACCACTTCTTTGTTCTCTGTATTACTTCATAATAATATAATAATGTAAACTTCATTACTGTTTGGTTATGTTGATTCATTTGTTCTGGTTTTCATTTTCCATATACAGTGCCATCATACTGTATTTGTCACTCTGACTTATTTTACTTAGCATAATACCCTCTAGGTCCATCCATGTTGTCACAAATGACAAGATTTCATTCTTACTTATGGCTGAGTAATAACCCGTGTGTACCACATCTTATCCATTCATCTCTTGATACATGCTTTGAAAAAATACCCATAAGTGGACTTGCTAGATCATATGGCATTTCTATTTCTAATTTTTTGGGAAAACTCCATACTTGGTGTATATAACTGAAGATATTATCCACTAATGCACCCTAATACCTGAAGTTTATATTTTCTATAACTGAATTATTTAGAGTGACACTCGGACACCTATAAAAACTGTAGAAACAATTTTAATAAAATCATTTTGATTACAAAACAAATTTGTTTCTGTGTTATTGGATCAGTTGGGAAGATAAAGTTCAGAACGCAGAATTATGTATGTGGAAATACATAAAAGTGTGGATTTTGCTACAGTGATCAAGCTCATTCTGCTCACTACACAGCAGAACAATAAATCCAGAGACAAGCTGTTACAGTGAAGAATGGCAACTTTATTCAGAAATCTAGCTGACTGAGAAGGTGATGGACTAGGTTAGCCCCAAAGAACTATCTTACTCAATTTATAATTCAGGCTTCTTTTATACTAAAAGGGGAGGGGAATTGCTGGTTTTTGCAAACTTCTTGGTACCAGAATCCTTTGTTCTTACAGCTGTCCATGTAGATCTGGTCACAATGTTCTTGTAAACCTCCAAAAAGACAAATGTTATTATCTGTTCTGCAACTTTTAAATATGGATATAACTGAAGTATACTTGACTTCAATAGATATTGTACATCTATTTTATAATTAGAAATCTAGCAACAGAGCACAAGTGTTAAAGGAGTACATTCAATATGGAGTCAGGGTTGTTCTTTGTCACAATATCTCTGCAGAATCCCATGGACAGAGGAAACTGGCAGGTCACATTCCATCGGGTTGCAAAGAGTTGGACATCACTGAAGCAGTTTAGTACATCAGTTCAGTTCAGTTTCTCATTTGTGACCTCATGGACTGAAGCACCCAGGCTTCCCTGTCCATCACTAACTCACAGAACCTACTCAAAGTCATGCCCATTGAGTCGGTGATGCCATTTAACCATCTCATCCTCTGGCGTCCCCTTCTCCTCCTGCCTTCAACCTTTCCCAGCCTCAGGGTTTTTTCCAATGAATCAGTTCTTCCCATCAGGTGGCCAAAGTATTGGAGTTTCAACTTCAGCCTTAGTCCTTCCAATGACTATACAGGATTGATCTCCTTTACGATGGACTGGTTGGATTTCCTTGCTGTCTAAGGGACTGGTGCACTGGGATGACCCAGAGGGATGGGATGGGTGAGAAGTGGGAGAGGGGGTTCAGGATGGGGAACACATGTAACCCATGGTGGATTCATGTTGATGTATAGCAAAACAAATACAATATTGTAAAGTAATTAGCCTCCAATTAAAATAAATAAATTTATATTAAAAAAAAAGTCTTCTCCAACACCACAGTTCAAAAGCATCAGTTCTTCTGCACTCAGCTTTCTTTATAGTCCAACTCTCGCATCCATACATGAATACTGGAAAAACAATAGCTTTGACTATAAGGACCTTTGTTGGCAAAGTAATGTCTCTGCTTTTTAACATGCTGTCTAGGTTGGTCATAGCTTTTCTTCGAAGGGGCAAGTGTCTTTTAACTTCATGTCTTCAGTCACCATCTGCAGTGGTATTGGAGCCCCCCAAAAGAAAGTCTGTCACTGTTTCCATTGTTCCCAATCTGTTTGCCATGAAGTGATGGGACTAAATGCCATGATCTTGGTTGTCTGAAAGTTGAATTTTAAGCCAAATTTCCCACTCTTCTTTTTCACTTTCATCAAGAGGCTCTTTACTTCTTCTTCACTTTCTGCCATTAGTGTGGTGTCATCAACATATCTGAAGTTATTGATATTTCTCCCGGAAATCTTGATTCCAACTTGTGCTTCATCGAGCCCAGCATTTAACATGATGTACACTGCATATAAGTGAGATAAGCAGGGTGACAATATACAGCCTTGGCATGCTCCTTTCCCGATTTGGAACCAGTCTGTTGTTCCATGTCCATTTCTAACTGTTGCTTCTTGACCTGCATACAGATTTCTCAGGAAGCAGGTCAAGTGGTCTGGTATTCCCATCTCTTGAAGAATTTTCCACAGTTTGTTGTGATCCACACAGTCAAAGGCTTTGCCATAGTCAATAAAACAGAAATAGATTTTTTTTCTGGAACTCTCTCCCTTTTGCAATGATCCAACAGATGTTGGCAGTTTGATCCCTGGTTCCTCTGCCTTTTCTAAATCCAGCTTGAACATCTAGAAGTTCACAGTTCACGTACTGTTGAAGCCTGGCTTGGAGAATTTTGAGCATTACTTTGCTGGCATGTGAGATGAGTGCAATTCTGCAGTAGTTTGAGCATTCTTTGGCATTACCTTTCTTTGGGATTGGGATGAAAACTGACCTTTTCCAGTCCTGTGGCCACTGCTGAGTTTTCCAAATTTGCTGGCATATTGAGTGTAGCACTTTCACAGCATCATCTTTTAGGATTTGAAACAGCTCAACTGGAATTCCATCACCTCCACTAGCTTTGTTCATAGTGATGCTTTCTAAGGCTCACTTAACTTTACATTGCAGGATGTCTTTCTCTGGGTAAGTGATCACACCATCGTGATTATCTGGATTATGTCAATTTTTTTTTTTTTTGTATAATTCTTCTATGTATTCTTGACACATCTTCTTAATATCTTCTACTTCTGTTAGGTCCATACTATTTCCATCCTTTATTGAGCCCATCTTTGCATGACATGTTCCCTTGGTATCTCCAATTTTCTTGAAGAGATCTCTAGTCTTTCCCATTCTATTGTTTTCCTCTATTTCTTTACACTGATCACTGAGGAAGGCTTTCTTATCTCTCCTTGCTATTCTTTGGAACTCTGCATTCAAATGGGAATATCTTTCCTTTTCTCTTTTGCCTTTCGCTTGTCTTCTTTCCTCAGCTATTTGTAAGGCCTCCTCAGACAACCATTTTGCTTCTCTGCATTTCTTTTTCTTTGCGATGGCCTTGATCACTGCCTCCTGTACAATGTCATGAACCTGCACCCATAGTTCTTCAGGCACTCTATCAGATCTAATCCCTTGAATCTATTTCTCACTTCCACTGTATAATCATAGACATTTGATTTAGGTCATATCTGAATGGTCAATTGATTTTCCCTACTTCATTCAATTTAAATCTGAATTTGGCAATAAGGAGTTCATGATCTGAGCCACAGTCAGCTCCCAGTCTTGTTTTGGCTGACTGTATACAGCTTCTCCATCTTTGGCTGCAAAGAATATAATCAATCTGATTTTGGTATTGACCATCTGGTGATGTGTATGTGTAGAGTTTTCTCTTATGTTGTTGGGAAAGGGTGTTTGCTATGACCAGTGTATTCTCTTGGCTAAACTCTATTAGACTTTACTCTACTTCATTCTGTACTCCAAAGCCAAATTTGCCTGTTACTCTAGGTATTTCTTGACTTCCTACTTTTTCATTCCAGTCCCCTATAATGAAAAGGACATCTTTTTGGGGTATTAGTTCTAAAAGGTCTTGTAGGTCTTCATAGAATCATTGAACTTCAGCTTCTTCAGCATTACTGGTTGGGGCCTATACTTGGATCACCGTAATATTGAATGGTTTGCCTTGGAAACGAACAGAGATCATTCTGTTTTGAGATTGCATCCAAGTACTGCATTTTGGACTCTTTTGTTGACTATGATGGATACTCCATTTCTTCTAAGGGATACTTTCCCACAGTAGTAGATATAATGGTCATGTGAGTTAAATTCACCCATCCCAGTCCATCTTAGTTCACTGATTCCTAAAATGTTGACATTCACTCTTGCCATCTCCTGTTTGACCACTTCCAATTTGCCTTGATTCATGGACCTAACATTCCAGGTTCCTATGCAATATTGCTCTTTATAGCATCAGACTTTACTTCTATCACCAGTCACATCAACAACTGGGTATTGTTTTCACCTTGGCTCTGTCTCTTTATTCTTTCTGTAGTTATTTCTTCACTGATCTCCAGAAGTATATTCCACACTTACCGACCTGGGGAGTTCATCTTTCAGTGTCCTATCTTTTAGCCTTTTCATATTGTTCATGGGGTTCTCAAGGCAAGGATACTGAAGTGGTTTGCCATTCCTTTCTCCAATGGACCACGTTTTGTCTGAGTGTTACTGAGCCCTAAATAAAAATGCGACTGAAACTAAAGGAATAATGTAAAACTCCCCATATGAAATAAGAATGGCCTTTATCTTGAAACTTGAGGAAAAAATTTCAATATAATTTAATGGAAGGGAGTTATTTATGAGGGGGTTCTGGGAAGGAGCAGTCCTAGAAGTTGAAGGATCTCTTACCATCTAAAGGTGTTCGCATGAACACGAAACACAGATGCCACTAAAGTTGCAATGTGTATTCTAACTTCTACACACACACACACACCCATCTCTCCTTTTTTATTCTATGACCGAGATAAATGAATAACTGAGTAGAAATAAGAAAGGACATCTTCCTGTGATCTAGAGGTGGGGTGTATAGGAAAATGTACAGGGCACTTAGGTGCTTGTCTATTTCTCTCTAATAGCTGCAGTCTTAGACTGAACAGACACGCATGTTTTCTAACACAGTAAGAAGCATAGTTCTCATTGCACTGGAAATACCATACTTGTTTCCAAAAGGCTCAAAGAGCTGAAAATTTAGAGTGAAAACTATTCCATCATGGCACAATACTTTTGCAGAGCCTGCAGTTCTGTCCTTTTGCATGGATCTCAACTTCTTCTATATCCACCCCGTCCTTCAAATTTAGAACATCGACGATCTAGTGCCATCCTACCATTGGAGTGGTGGCACAAGGATCCATGGACCCCATATAATGCAAACAATTTATAAACTCAGTTTTTAAAATATCAAAAAATTTTCAGGATGTATAATAGCTGTTCCTAGGACAGGCTTTCCATTCAATTCTTTGCATCCCACTGAAATCATGTTTTAGCCATGAATGTGCAGCAGTGAGAGTTGGTGGTTTCTGAAGCAATCAGCATCCTTTTGCAAAGCTCTGCCTCAGGCCAAGGCATTATAGAGACTGAAGTAAGAGTCCTCTAGGGCTTCCCAGGTGGCTCAGTGGTAAAGAATCAGCCTGCAATGCAAGAGATGCAGTTCAATCCTTGGATTGGGAAGATACTCTAGAGAACGAAATAGCAACCATCCCCAGTATTCTTGCTGGGAAATTCCATAGACAGAGAAAACTGGCGGGGTACAGTCCATGGGGTCTCAAATAAGTTGGACACAACTTAGAGACTATACAACAAACAGAAGAGTCCCAAAGGAGGGAGAAGGGGTGGAAGAGAGATGGGATGTAATTAGGTTAATAGGAGTCTATCAAAGTTACAACTCTAATTCTCAGGGCCTTCTTCTTTCTCAATCAAAACTAGAAATTTCAAACAAAAGAACATTTTAAGTTACATTATAATGTTGCTACTCTAGTGATCAGATTGGAGAACTTCATTTCAGGTAGAAATTTTTTGATTGAACACATTTTTCGTGTGACTTTAGTGTTACTTTTGAGCATTTTAAAATTGGTATTTTTATGTTTTATACTTATGTATTATATTATTTTTATGGTTTTTCATTTAATCATCTCTTTTTTCCAGTTTTTATATTCATAATTTACAGAGAACTAACCTAGCTTGTTTATATAATTTATTTAATATATCTTTTTTATTCCTTATCATAAGCTTTCTATCTATCTATCTACCTACCTACATATATATATCTCTCTCTCTTTTGGCCATGCCACGTGCATGTGGGATCCTAGTTCCCCAACCAGAGATTAAATCTGTGTCCGTTCAGTGGAAGCTCAGAGCCACTGGATCTCCAGGGAAATCCTTAACCTGGCAGGTTTCTAATAAGCTTTATTTGTGGTAAACAAAAGCTATAAAATAATTAATAAAACTTATTCAGAGTCTGCTCTTTTTACAATATTTTGTTAACTTTGATATAATATATTTATATAAATAATGAAGCATAGGTAGAATGTGAACATTTACTAGTAATTTCAAGAACTACAAAAGTATCATTAGTATTGAATCTAGATGTCTATTCTATATAATTTAATTTCACCTTACTTTGCTTCATAGTTTATTGCTCTTTAAAATGTAAGTTATGCTTTCAGATATGATTTTGAACATATTTTTCACACTTTTTTCAAGACTTTGAAATGTTAATATTATTCTTTGAAGATTAATTTTATCAGAAATAAATTTTTAGCTATTAACTTTATTGGCATTTTCAGTATTGCATTTCTTGTTTTGTTTTTAACATTTACTGAGAGTTTGTTTTCAGCAAGAGGTCTTGGATTTTCTCTCTCTTTTCTTCTCTTTAGCATTGTGAAATTATGTACCTCATGAAGAACTATAGCCTAAGATATATAAGCCTTAACTATAGCCTTAAGATGTTTGAGTGAGTGTGTTCGGTCCCTCAGTCAAGTCCGACTATTTGCATCCCCATGGACTGTAGCCCATCAGGCTTTTCTGTCCATGGAACTTTCCAGGCAAAAATACTGGAGTAGGTTGCCATTTCCTACTCCAGGGGATCTTCCCAATCCAGGGAGATATGTTGTATTTAATGTATTTATTTACTCAGTAGAATTTAAAAATTTTTCGCCTTCTTTTATGCACTGAAAGAAGTAGAAATACTGACTTCAAGAACTGAGTTAACCTCAGGTCCCCATAATCATAATCAGTAAATTAGGGCAGAAACCAAGACGGAGATATACTCATGTGAGAGACAAATTTCCTGTTCTCGGAGATTTACCTCATATATGAACACAACTGTCTTTTTTAGTTTCCTTCATATTTATAGTTGTTCTGACTTCACATTCCAGGATGTCTGGTTCTAGATGAGTGATCACACCATCATGGTTATCTGGGTCATGAGGATCTTTTTTGTAGAGTTCTTCTGTGTATTATTGCCATCTCTTCTTAATATCTTCTGCTTCTGTTAGGTCCATACCATTTCTGTCCTTTATTGTGCCCATCTTTACATGACATATTCCCTTGGTGTCTCTAAGTTTCTTGAAGAGATCTCTAGTCTTTCCCATTCTATTGTTTTCCTCTATTTCTTTGCATTGTTCACTGAGGAAGGCTTTCTTATCTCTCCTTGCTATTCTTTGGAACTCTGCATCCAAATGGGAATATCTTTCCTTTTCTCCTCTGTCTTTCACTTCTCTTCTTTTCACAGCTATTTGTAAGCCCTCCTTAGACAACCATTTTGCCTTTTTGCATTTCTTTCTCTTGAGGATGGTCTTGATCGCTGACTCCTGTACAATGTCAAGAACTTCCACCCATAGTGCTTCAGGCACTCTGTCTATCAGATCTCGTCCTTTGAATCTAGCAAAGCTATTGAAGGTGATGGAATTCCTGTTGAGCTATTTTAAACCCTAAACGATGATGCTGTGAAAGTGGTGCACTCAATATGCCAGCAAATTGGAAAACAGCAGTGGCCACAGGACTGGAAAAGGTCAGTTTTCATTCCAATCCCAAAGAAAGGCAATGCCAAAGAATGCTCAAAGTACCACACAATTGCACTCATCTCACATGCCAGCAAAGTAATGCTCAAAATTCTCCAAGCCAGGCTTCAACAGTACGTGAACTGTGAACTTCCAGATGTTCAAGCTGGATTTAGAAAAGGCAAAGGAACCAGAGATCAAATTGCCAACATCTGTTGGATCATTGAAAAAGCAAGAGAGTTCCAGAAAAAAAAATCTATTTCTGTTTTACTGACTACGGCAAAGCCTTTGATTGTGTGGATCACAACAAACTGTGGAAAATTCTTCAAGAGATGAGATTACCAGACTACTTGACCTGCCTCCTGAGAAATCTGTATGCAGGTCAAGAAACAACAGTTAAAAGCGGATATGGAACAACAGACTGGTTCCAAATCGGGAAAGGAGTATGCCAAGGCTGTATATTGTCACCCTACTTATTTCACTAATATGCAGAGTATATCATGAGAAATGCTGGACTGGATGAAGCACAAGTTGGAATCAAGATTGCTGGAGAAATATCAATAACTTCAGAGATGCAGATGACACCACTCTTATGGCAGAAAGTGAAGAAGAACTAAAGAGCCTCTTGATGAAAGTGAAAGAGGACAGTGAAAAAGTCAGCTTAAAACTCAACATTCAGAAAACCAAGATCATGGCATCTGCTCCCATCACTTCATGGCAAACAGATGGGGAAACAATGGAAACAGTGACAGACTTTCTTTTTGGGTGCTCCAAAATCACTGCAGATGGTGACTGAAGACATGAAAGTTAAAGACGCTTGTTCCTTGGAAGACAAGTTGTGACCAACCTAGCATGTTAAAAAGCAGTGACATTACTTTGCTAAAAAAGATCCTTCTAGTCAAAGCTATGGTTTTCCAGTAGTCATGTGTAGATTTGAGAGTTGTACTATGAAGAAAGCTGAGGGTTGAAGAATTGATCTTTTTGAACTGTGGTGTTGGATAGGACTCTGAGAGTCCCTTGGACTGCAAAGAGTTCCAACCAGTCAATCCTAAAGGAAATCAGTCCTGAATATTCATTGAAAGGACTGATGCTAAAGCTGAAACTCCAATAATTTTGCCACCTGATGTGAAGAACTGACTCTTTGGAAAAGACCCTGATGCCGGGAAAGATTGAAAGTGGAAGGAGAAGAGAATGACAGAGAATGAGATGGTTGGATGGCATCACCGACTCAGTGGACCTGAGTTTGAGTAGCTTCTGGGATTTAGTGATGGACAGGGAGGCCTGGTGTGCTGCAGGCCATGGGGTCGCAAAGAGTAGGACACGACTGAGTGACTGAACTGAATCCTGAATCCTGAATAGTTATTCTGAGTTTAAAGCAAAGGGCAACATCAAAGCTGGAATAACTTACTGTACTGTCCCAGTGTTTGGGTGAGTTTCAATATTGCTTCATAATGAGATAGAAAAAACAGTTTTCCATTATTGGGAAAAGTTCAATATATCTTGAGAATATAATAGGTAATCAGGGACTGTATACAAAGGGTCATTCTATGTCATACTGCCTTCAAATTTATGATTTCGAGGAACAATTGAAAATTCTTATGTAGTATTAATAACATTTTAATCTATGCTAATTTGGTTGTTTAGATTTGAAAGCTTTATATTTTCTAGGTTTGTGGATAATTTCTCAATAATATTTGTGTAACGATGTTTACTAGTATATATATTATATCAGCAATTTTTTAGTTCATTTTTTAGTTTGAACTATTTCTGTTACATGTATTTTATTTCCTTTTTTTTTTTTTCTTGGGAAAAGTTGCAGTAAGTGACATAAAAACAAATTTACTTAAACTTACAAAAAGCCCAATAGGAGCCAGAAAATTGGTGTCTCTCATTTTGGCCAATACAGACATCACTGGAGATTGAAATGCTGTGAGAAACCAATATTCTTGGGGGAAGACTCTGCTAATGTTTTTAGCTATCATCATGTTCATGTGACAAGTGTATTCAATTATTCATGAATTCTCATGTTTGTTTAACAGTAAGAACTACTAGTCAAATACCTTACCTTACAACTGAGAAAAACAAGGAGCAGATTTGTGTCATTTGTTTATAAAATTTCACAGCAGGTTGGAATGCATTGTTAAGACAATTAAAATTTATAAGTAAATTGATACAATTCTTTGACATTAGCATTGTAAACTATAAAACTCCTACATTAATATTTAAAAGTTTTATTCAAATTTAAGAACTGTTATAATTTTTTAACCTGACTATTTCTTACATAATACAGTACCCTGGAATTGGATTACTCCCATCAGAATATTCAGCTTTAAGAAAACATAATTTGGTAATGGACTGGAATATATAATGGCTGCTTCTATGTACTTTTTTGTTTGAGTGCATGATCAGTTGTGTCTGATTCTTTGTGACACCAAGGACTGCAGCCCACCAGGCTCCTCTGTCCATGGAAGTGTCCAGCAAGAATACTGGAGTGGGTTGCCATTTCCTCCTCCAAGGAATCTTCCTCACCCAGGGATGGACCCGAGTCTCTTGTTTCTCTTGACACTGGCAGGCAGATTCTTTGCCACTGACCCATGTGGGAGGTCCAATGTACTACTTTACTAAGGCATTTAAATGTCTCTGAGAGGAAAACCTAGTTTATCAAAATGATAATTCGATGGTAGATGAATTTCTTTACTCTTTGTCTGCAATGTCAGTTCTGCTGAATTTGCTATTATAATTTTTCATAACTTACAACAGTGCTGGTCTATGCAAAAAAAATTACATATTCTACTATCCTCATTATCCTAAACTAATGTCAGCCATGAAGTCTCCTGAATAACAACTTTTAACTTTGTTAGAGAAATTAGGTGGGATCGCAATACAGAGCCGACTTACCAGCAATAAGTAATAGCCTGTTTTCTTTTGGTTGGGGCTTTGCGATTTCGAAAAGAAAAAGTTTAAAAACAGCCCACAAAATGGATGTTTTCTGCATTATATAGACGTTCTGAAATAAAGGTTTTAGTCAGTACTTTTTATACGTATCAGAAGATGGAATGTAAACAGAGTTTCCACCTGAAGGTGGAAGAATAACTGTATTAATTTAGTTCCACTATATTTGCTTTCTAAGTGTGAATGCATATTCTCCAACTTTTATGATTCTTTCTATGAAAATGAGATATCTTGTCTTAAAATCTTCTTCTCTTTGATACATGCCTTTCTCCTTTTCAGAGAATTAATGTGGTTTGCATCACTTCTCAATCAGGACTCATGGCGTCTCTTTCTCTCATCTGGACCGGTGTGAGTCCTGACCTTTTATAAGGTCTGTACAGACAAAGGAATCTTACAGAACAATATACTCTTATTAGCTTTGTTGAGAAACACAAGTGATGTTCTGTTCTTCTTGTTCGCATTTTTGTTTTATATCAGAACTTGTTGGTTCAGATTCTGATCAACAGAAGTGACATTTATTATGCCTTATCAGTTATTTGATTTTTCACTATAAAAATTCATTTAATTATACTTGTAAAGTTACTTGCTCACATATTTTCTGTATTGAAATTTAATTCTGTTTTGTTTATTTTTTATATTTTACCTTGGGCATGAGAATAATAATAATTACGTTTATGGCCGTTAGATGTACCAACTATTTTAAACACACACACACACACATAATTTATTCTTCACAACAACTCTATGAAATAGATGTTATTATGTCTCAGATTAGGATAACAAGGTATTAAAAGTATAATTAACCAGTCCTAGGTTACAGACCAAGTAAATGGTAAAATAAGGATTCATACTCAAGCAGTCTAATTTCAGACTTCATGTTTTTAAATTTATTTTATATCTCACATAGTGTTTTTACTACTTTCTTCACTAAAATTGTATATAATATAAAATAAAATAATTTGTACATAATTTGTGCAAAATAATTTGTAAAATGATGTTGTACTTATGCTTTATTAAAAGAGTCAAAATTAAGTGATTTTCATAATATAAAACAAGTTCAGAAAAGGACATTAAATATGGAATGATTCATAGGAAGCATTTTGTTTTGCATTTTATTAACTGTATTTTATGTGCACATAATAACTACTTTTATACAAATATACAAAACAAATAAAACACATGGATTTAAAACCTATCAGCAAATCACATGATAAACAATAAAATGTAAAGTTCACTGAACTACTGAAATACTTATTAATTACAACAGCAAGAGAAAGAATGAGGGAATTGATTCCTGTATTAATATACAAATTAAAACTTATGAACTGACTTCTGCTTCTGGCAATAATCAAGTAAAATGTTGAGACTTGATTTCAACCATGAACAACTAGAGAATAATGGAAAAAACACTAACAAAAATAGACATTAAATAATTGACGGCATAGGACTGTGATAACCCAAAGTGGAAAAACAAGTAATGTAAGAAATAAAAATATCTAGAGACATATTACAGATCACAGTGCAGAGACAGAGATCTCAAGTAGAGCACAAAAATATCACTGAATTAAGCACATAGGTAAAGAATCCGCCTACAATGCAGGAGATGCATGAGATGCAGGTTCAATCCTTGGGTCAGGAAGATCCCCAAGAGGAGGGCATGGCAACCCACTCCAGTATTCTTGCCTGGAGAATCCCAAGGACAGAGGAGCCTGGTGGGCTACTGTGCATAGGGTTGCAAAGAGTTGGACACAACTAAAGTGACTGAGCATGGACACAAAGCATATAGAGATTAAAGTTTAGGTGCACTGAGGTGGTTTTAAGTTGCAAGGCATAGTTCAACATAAGAGCAACCTATATAGAAAAAGAGCACCAAAACTCTGCACTGAGTCTTCGCAGAATACTAAATTGCATAAGTGTACAATGAAGGTTTATGAGACTAGGGAAAAACGATAGGGTGATGGTATGAGCTAGATAATTCTTAGCGATTACATGAGGTGCCGAGATATTAAAAATCTAAACAACATTACTGAGGAGTCGGCTGTCAATAACCTTGGGGATTCAGTAAGATTGTCAGGGGGTTAATATTTTAGTAGTAAAACAATGATGGTAGTAAGCCTAATTTGTCTAGCCTAGAAGTAAGATTACTGGTCATAATAAACCTAAATTTTCTCCAGAGAAAAATCTATTTTGTACTCAAAATAGCAATGCTTAAAAATAAGTATAGAGAAAAATCAACCTGATGTGAGAATAATTTAATTGCCTTCTAGAATCCATCAGCAGAAAATTGGTTTAAAGATTTACTGAGCATTGCCTTGCTCACCAGAGCAAGACCCAGTTTTCCCCACAGCCAGTCCCTCCCATCAGGAAGCTTCCACAAGCCTCTTATCCTCATCCTTCAGAGGGCAGGCAGAATGAAAACCACAATCACAGAAAACTAACCAAACTGATCATATGGATCATAGCCTTCTCTAACTCCATGAAACTATGAGCTAAGCAGTATAGGGCCACCCAAGATGGACGGGTCATAGTGGAGAGTTCTGGCAAAATGTGGTCCACTGGAGAAGGCAATGGCAAACCACTTCAGCATTCTTGCCTTGAGAACCCCATGAACAGTATGAAAAGGCAAAGAGATACAACACTGAAAGATGAACTCCCCAGCTTGGTAGGTGCCCAATATGATACTAGACAAGAGTGGAGAAATAGCTCCAGAAGGATTGAAGAAGCTGAGACAAAGTGGATGTGACTGGTGGTGAAAGTAAAGTTCCATGCTGTAAATAACAATACTGCATAGGAACCTGGAATGTTAGGTCCATGAATCAAGGTAAACTGGAAGTGGTCAAACAGGAAATGGTAAGAGTGAACATCGACAATTTAGGAATCAGTGAACTAAAATGGACCAGATGGGAAAATTTAATTCAGGTGACCATTAGAACTAGTACTATGGGCAAATATCCCTTAGAAGAAATGGAGTGGCCCCCATAGCCAACAAAATAGTTCAAAATGCAGTACTTGGGTACAATCTCAAAAACAACACAAAGATCTCTGTTCATTTCCAAAGCAAACTATTCAATACCACAGTAATACAAGTCTATGACACAACCACTAATGCCAAAGAAGCTGAAATTGAATGGTCCTATGAAGACCTACAAGACCTTCTAGAACTAAAACCAAAAAAAAAAAAAAAAAAGTCCTTTTCCTTGTAGGGGACTGGAATGCAAAAGTAGGAATTCAAGAGATACCTGAAGTAACAGTCAAGTTTGGCCTTAGACTAAAAAATCAAGCAGGGCAAAGTCTAACAGAGTTTTGCCAAGAGAATGCACTGGTCATAGGAAACAGCCTCTTCCAGGAACCAAAGAAACGACTCTACACAGGGACATCACCACATGGCCAATACCAAAATCAGATTGTTATATTCTTTGCAGCCAAACATGTAGAAGCTCTATGCAGTCAGTAAAAAAAAAGACTGGGAGCAGACTGTGGCTTGGATCATGAACTTCTTATTGCCAAATTCAGATTTTAATTGAACAAAGTAGGGAAAACCACTAGGTCATTCAGTTCAGTTCAGTTCAGTCATTCAGTCGTGTCCGACTCTTTGTGACCCCATGAATCACAGCACACCAGGCCTCCCTGTTCATCACCAACTCCCAGAGTTCACTCAGACTCATGTCCATCGAGTCAGTGATGGCATCCAGCCATCTCATTCTCTGTTGTCCCCTTCTCCTCCTGCCCCCAATCCCTCCCAGCATCAGAGTCTTTGCCAATGAGTCAACTCTTCGCATGAGGTGGCCAAAGTACTGGAGTTTCAGCTTTAGCATCATTCCTTCCAAAGAACACCCAGGACTGATCTCCTTCAGAATGGACTGGTTGGATCTCCTTGCAGTCCAAGGGACTCTCAAGAGTCTTCTCCAACACCACAGTTCAAAAGCATCAATTCTTCAGTGCTCAGCTTTCTTCACAGTCCAACTCTCACATCCATACATGACCACAGGAAAAACCATAGCCTTGACTAGATGGACCTTTGTTGGCAAAGTAATGTCTCTGCTTTTGAATATGGTATCTAGGTTGGTCATAACTTTTCTTCCAAGGAGTAAGCGTCTTTTAATTTCATGTCTGCAATCACCATCTGCAGTGGTTTTGGAGCCCCCAAAAATAAAGCCTGACACTGTTTCCACTGTTTCCCCGTCTATTTCCCATGAAGTGATGGGACCAGATGCCATGATCTTCGTTTTCTGAATGTTGAGCTTTAAGCCAACTTTTCAAATTTCTTATGACTATACAGTGGAAATGACAAACAGATTCAAGAGATTAGATCTGATAGACAGAGTGCCTGAAGAACTATGGACAGGAGTTCATGACATTGTAGAGGGGGCAGTGATCAAGACCATCTCCAAGAAAAAGAAATGCAAGAAGGCAAAGTGGCAGTGTGAGGAAGCTTTACAAATAGCCGAGGAAACAAGAGAAGTGAAAGGCAAAGGAGAAAAGGAAAGATATAGCCATCCAAATGCAGAGTTTCAAAGAATAACAAGGAGAGATAAGAAAGCCTTCCTCAGTGAACAAAGCGAAGAAATAAAGGAAAACAATAGAATGGGGAAGACTAGAGATCTCTTCACGAAAATTAGACATACCAAGGGAACATGTCATGCAAAGATGGGCACAATAAAGGACAGAAATGGTATGGACCTAACAGCAGAAGATATTAAGAAGTGGTGGTAAGAATACACAGAAGAACTATACAAAAAAGATCTTCATGACCCAGATAAGCACAAGGGTATGATCACTCACCTAGATCCAGACATCCTGGAGTCCAAAGTCAAGTGGGCCTTAGGAAGCATGACTCTGAACAAACCTAGTGGAGATGATGGAATTCCAGGTGAGCTATTTCAAATCCTTAAAGATGATGCTGTGAAAGTGCTGCACTCAATATGCCAGCAAAACTCAGGTTCCAAACTGGCCACAGGACTGGAAAAGGTCAGTTTTCATTCCAGTCCCAAAGGCAGTGCCAAAGAATGTTCCAACTACAGAACAATTGCACTCATTTCACATGATAGCAAAGTAATGCTCAAAATTCTCCAACCGAGGCTTCAATAATATGTGGACTGATAACTTCCAGATGTTCTAGCTGGATTTAGAAAAGGCAGAGGAACTAGAGATCAAATTACAAATCAAAAAAGAAAGAGAGTTCCAGAAAAGCATCAACTTCTGCTTCATTGACTACACTAAAGCCTTTGACTTTTGGATCACAACAATCTATGGAAAATTCTTCAAGAGATGGGAATTCCAGACCACCTTGCCTGTCTCCCGAGAAATCTGTATGCTGGTCAAGACACAACAGCTAGAGTCGGACATGGAACAAAGGACTGGTTCCAAACTGGGAAAGGAGAACATCAAGGTTGTATATAGTCACCCTGCTTATTTAACTTACATTCAGAGCACATCATGTGAAATGCCAGGCTGGATGAAGTGCAAGCTGAAATCAAGATTGCCAGGAGAAATATAAATAATCTCAGATATGCAGATAACACCACCCTTATTGCAGAAAGTTAAGAGGAACTAAAGAGCCTTTTGATGAAAGTGAAAGAGAGTGAAAAACCTGCCTTCAAACTCAATATTCAAAAACTTAAGATCATGGCATCTGGTCCCATCACTTCATGGCAAATAGATGGAAACAGTGGAAACAGTAACAGACTTTATTTTTGGGTGCTCCAAAATCACTGCAGACAGTGACTGTAATCATAAAATTAAAAGATATTTACTCCTTGGAACAAAAGCTATGACAAACATAGACAGAATTTTCAAAAGCAAAGACATTTTTTCATGGACAAATGTCTGTATAGTCAAAGCTATGTTTTTCCCAGTAGTCATGTGTGGATGTGAGAGTTGGAACATAAGGAAGGCTGAGCGCTGAAGAATTGATGCTTTTGAACTGTTGTGCAAGATGCAGGAGATGGTGAAGGACAGAGAAGCCTGGTGTGCTGCAGTCCATGGGGTCACAAAGGGTTGGACATGCTTGAGTGACTAAATAACAAAAACAACTGACTTTATTACCCTCCCAATCAAGAAATCAATGTTAACATTACCCCATTAACCAATCCACACACCCCATTCAAACTTTACTAACTATCCAAACAATGTCTTTTTTTGTTGTTGTTACAGAATCCTCTGTTTGTATGTGTCTGTGCCAAATTTAATTGCCATGTCTTATTAAGCTCCTTCAATCTGCAACGGTTACTCTTTCTCTCTTCTCATGTCTCTGAAAACCTTAGAGTTCAGCTTTTTTATTTTATAAAATGATTTTATTTTATAAGGTGATGTGTTTTATAAGAACTTAGCCTTTATGACATTTCACATGGCCAATTCTATGGAAAACCATAGAATTAATGCTGGCTGTGCTCTTGTGGTATTCAAGATAATGCACCCTGAAAATGTCCATACTCCAAATCCTAGTGAGACTGTAACTTTACATGGTACTTTTCATATGTGTAGGAGACATTTGGAACCCTGAGCCCTTGTTTCAGTAGGTACATCAACTCAGTCAGGCAATAATTTGACTAGGTATGATATCATTGCATTCCATGAATTATTAGCATCCTATTTACCATGTCCAGAAGGTTAGCACTGAGTTCAAGCCCAAGGACATGACCAAATCAATCTCAAAATTCTATCTTTGAGCTACTGTTTCCAAGAACAACCTTGTTTTCAATTTCTGATCCAATGAGGGTTCAGTTAGGAGGTAAGAATAAAAAGTAATTTTTTTTGTTTGTTTTTAATTTTACTATTATTATTTTACTTTACAATATTGTATTGGTTTTGCCATACATTAACATGCATCTGCCATGGGTGTACACGTGTTCCCCATCCTGAACCCCCCTCCCACCTCCCTCCCCATATAGTAAGCACATAATGTGAAAAACTGTTAAATAAATTTTAAAAATCTTCACAAGGCATATTTAGAGATAAGGAAAAGAAAACAAAATTACCACTGAACTAGAAACTTCAGGAAGCAGCTACCAACCCCAGGAGGACAAGGGGTGTGACTGGAATGACTAAACTGAACAACTTAAGGGAGGAGGGTGGGGAACTGTGGCTGTGGTTACAAGGAACACAGCTCACCCGGTGTTCGTGTCTCTGGGCTCCATGGAGGGACACTTAGGGCTCAGACCGAGGTCTCAGATAAGCAAGCAAGTCTGTCTCATAATCTATCATCGCTTCTGAGATGCCCCTCCACTTTAATAGCATGCTTGATATGTTGGCCACAGAATGTTCTGTGACTTGACTCTGTCTACCAATCATGTGTACAAAGAACAGTTAAACTGCAGAATACTCTCTTCTAATCAACAATAGAAAAATGATTACAAATGTGCTGAGTCTTATGTGATGTGGGAGCCTTTGAAGATGATTGCTGTCATATCCAGCTGAAAACAGAGTTTTATTGTTATCTGTGCTTCATATTCTTAAGAAAGAAAACAAACTGCTTGCTTACTCCATAACTGCCCTTCAAGGCCAAAAGTTGTTTTGCTTTTCTCATCTACTTGTTTTTTTTTTTTTAATCATCATTATAAACATTGGTTAATTATTTAAGTGATGTGAGTGACAAGATAGCAGGAGTGATAGTCCTAAGTGCTAACCAGAATATACCACTGTCACTCCACTGCTAGCAGCGTAGTCCAAGCCACAAGCATCCCTCATATGAATTAATAACTTAGCCTCCTAAATGTTCACCATTTCTACCCACTTCTAGTGACCCTTTCACTCGGTTCTCTCTCTCTTTCTGAATTAGGGTATAGTTGCTTTACAATGTTGACAATATACAATGAAGTGAATCAGCTATATGCATACATATACTCCCTCCCACTTGGATTTCCCTCCTACCCTCTCCCCACCCACCGAGGTCACCACAGAGCACCAAGCTGAGTCCCCTTTGCTATATGCTAGGCTCCTTCTAGCTACCTGTTTTACACATGATAGCGTATATATGCCAATCTCAATCTCCCAGTTCATTCCCCCACCACTGATGCCTGATGTCTACACACTAGTTCCCTACATCTGTGTCTCTATTCCTGCCCCGCAAATAGGTTCATCTGTACCATTTCTCTAGATTCCACTTATATGCATTAGTATACAATATTTATTTTTCTCTTTCTGACTTACTTCACTCTGTATGACAGATCAATCTGCTTTTAACACAGCCACCAGAACATCAGGCTGTGTTAAAAGCTAGGTCAGTGTACGGTCATTTCTCTGCTAAAAGCATACTGATGGTTTCCTATTATATTGAATAAAAGGCAATGCTGGGTAATAGCCTTGAAGGTCTCCTGAGACTTACAGATTTCCCCTCCACTCCCAGGCCCACTGATTGCCACTTTCTGACCTCATTTTCAGCTCCTCTCTTTTCATTCATTCTGTCTTAGCCACACTAACCTCCTTGCTACACATTGTCCACAGAGGCAGGTAGGCTAGAACCACAGAGACATGCCCTTGAAATCTTTAAGGCTTTCCTCCACATCCTCCTTCAGAATTTTATGCAGATATCTTTTCCTTGAAAGAAAAGCTATGACAAACCTAGACAGTGTATCAAAAGGCAGAGATATCACTTTGCCAACAAAGGTCTGTATAGTCAAAGATATGGTTTTTCCAGTAGTCATGTATGGATGTGAGAATTGGACCATAAAGAAGGCTAAGTGTGGAAGAATTGATGCTGGAGAAGACTCTTGAGAGTTACTTGGACTGCAAGGAGACCAAACCAGTCAATCCTAAAGGAAATCAACCCTGAATATTCATTGGAAGGACTAATGCTGAAGCTGAAGCTCTAATACTTTGTCCACCTGATGCGAAGAGCTGACTCATTGGAAAAGACCCTGATGCTAGGAAAGATTGAGGGCTGGAAAATGGGTAACAGAGTATGAGATGGTTGGATGGCAACATCGACACAATGGACATGAGTTTGAGCAAATTCTGGGAGACAGTGAAGGAGAGGGAAGCCTGGCATGATGAAGTTCATGAGGTCACAGAGTTGGATATGACTTAGCAACTGAACAACAACAATCTTTTCTTATTAAGACTTTCTCCATGATTCTAATTAAAAATTTAACACCGAGACAGACGTTTTGTTCTTATTGACTTCCTGCTTAATTATCTTATTCCTCCAAGATATGAGTTCCATAAGGGCAGGGATTTCCATCTCTCTCTCTCTTTTTTTTTTCATCACTGAATTCCTGGCATCTTCCAGATACTTGCCTCATAGTAAGACATTAAGAAATATTTTAAAATTAATAATAGATGAAAAATGATAGATAATAAACCTATATTTTATATCTAATTATTGACTGGTTGGAAGCAAACCTCTTCCATCTTCCTCTCTCTTTAGTATTAAGTCATAACAGGTGATATTGATGAAGTTTACTTCTTAGGAGGCTCCGACAACCATACACTGCTGTGCATCTGCATGGTGTTTTAAAATTTGTAAAATACCTTTACATATATTTATGTGATTAGAGTCACAATAACTGGAGAAGTTATGACTTTCTCACTTTACCAGGCAAGAGAATTGGAGCAGGGACATGAGAGTGGACTTGTTAAAGTTTGTGTGCTGATAAAAGACAGAGCATTATGTTCATATCATCAGGGACTGGGAGGGAAGGATGACTTCTGGGCTGAGGAAAGGAGAACCTCAGATTTTGTGATCCCCAAATGTAATCTCTTGGGAAAAGTCATTTTGCCTAGAGAACTTAACAATAGTAAAGCAAACAATATTCCAGGAATAAACATTGGGTCTATTTTTAGTCCAATGGTATGCACAAGGCTACAGTAAGTCTGAAGGAATGTGTTTTGTATGATGAAGAATAAACTGAACTTATTTGGTACTGTTTCCTTTTATCCACTCCCTCATTCTTGAGTCCCTAAGACCATTTATGCTTATTAAATCTCTGTTATCCTATGCACTGGGGATAAACAAATGGTAAAATGAAACAAAGGCTAAATGGGAAATCTCTTTGGTGTTAAAATTGGTGACAAAATACATGCAGAATATCAGAACTTCACCTTCTCTTACAATTGCTACATGTGCAGAAGTAGAGCCTTTCCACAACTATAGTGGTTGATAAAACCTAAAACATGTATTTTTTATACTTAAGGACAAAAATCAAAGAGGTTGAAATACAGAGAAAATTTTAAAAATAAGTTATGAGACCTAGATTCTAGATTCACCTTTCCCACTAATTGTGTACCCTTGAATAATTTAATAGAGCTTCATTTGCTTAGTTTTGTCTTGTTTTATTTGCTTTGTTTTGTTTTTCTGTAAAATGGAGTTGGGGAGGAGGGCAATGCACTCAGTTAAGTTCAGTCACTCAGTCATGTCCAACTCTTTGCGACCCCATGAATCGTAGCACGCCAGGCCTCCCTGTCCATCACCAACTCCCGGAGTTCACTCAAACTCATGTCCATCGAGTCAGTGATGCCATCCAGCCATCTCATCCTCTGTCGTCCCCTTCTCCTCCTGCCCCCAATCCCTCCCAGCATCAGAGTCTTTTCCAATGAGTCAACTCTTCGCATGAGGTGGCCAAAGTACTGGAGCTTCAGCTTCAGCATCATTCCCTCCAAAGAAATCCCAGGGCTGATCTCCTTTAGAATGGACTGGTTGTATCTCCTTGCAGTCCAAGGGACTCCCAAGAGTCTTCTCCAATACCACAGTTCAAAAGCATCAATTCTTCGGCACTCAGCTTTCTTCACAGTCCAACTCTCACATCCATGTATGACCACTGGAAAAACCATAGCCTTGACTAGACGGACCTTTGTTGGCAAAGTAATGTCTCTGCTTTTGAATATGCTATCTAGTTTGGTCATAACTTTTCTTCCAAGGAGTAAGCGTATTTTAATTTAATGGCTGCAGTCACCATCTGCAGGGATTTTGGAGCTCAAAAAAATAAAAGTCTGACACTGTTTCCACTGTTTCCCCATCTATCTCACATGAAGTGATGGGACCAGATGCCATGATCTTCATTTTCTGAATGTTGAGCTTTAACCAACTTTTTCACTCTCCTCTTTCACTTTCAAGAGGCTTTTTAGTTCCTCTTCACTTTCTGCCATAAGGGTGGTGTCATCTGCATACCTGAGATTATTGATATTTCTCCCAGCGATCTTGATTCCAGCTTGTGCTTCTTCCAGCCCAGCGTTTCTCATGATGTACTCTGCATATAAGTTAAATAAGCAGGGTGACAATATACAGCCTTGATGTACTCCTTTTCCTATTTGGAACCAGTCTGTTCCATGTCAAGTTCAATGCACTAGGTAGTCACTTAGTTTGAATTAAGATGTACCACTATAATCCTTGGCAGGTTGTTTTGTGAAAAAATTATGGGATGGAATGCAGTCAGTTTGTCTAAAATATAAGGTAGGAACAGTTGCCTTAGTAGCCTATTTTCTATGAGAAGAGACACACAGCCTTGGTATCTCTTCATTCATTGTTCATACTCAGTGAAATCCTCCTGTGCCTTCTGAGGGAAATATGTATGTTACAGTTCTGGTATTGTCTTCTCCAACTCTTAAAGATCAGTACAAACTAGTTATGAGAGACCTAGCTTTGTACTCAGTAAGTCTCAGTGAAAGAATGACTGTGGTTGGAAGTTTGTCATTTGTATTAATATAAATAGGTATATGGGCTTCCCAGGTAGCACTAGTGGTCAAGAATCCACCCAACAAAGATGACAAAAGAGATGAGGGTTTGATCCCTGAGTTAGGGAGATCCCCTGGAGGAGGGCATGGCAACCAACTCCAGTATTCTTGCCTGGAGAATACCCATGGACAGAGGAGCCTGGCAGGCTACAGTGTATAGCATCACAGAGTCAGACATGACTGAAGGGACTTGGCACGCATGCATGCTGATAGGTGTATGCCTCTTGAGAGAGTGGGGGTCAACAGTTGAAAAGGGAGTCCACTAGAACAAAGTGGGGCAACAGATAAGATGAAAGTCATTCAACAGAAGACATCCCCAGGAACTGCATCCTGTCTCCTCATTTATCCTGCTTATGAGAGCTTCCATCATTTTTTTAAAATTTCTTTTTATTTTTAAATTATTGGAAAGTTATATAACAGTCATAAGAATAATAAAACATTTCTTCATATACTCCATCTGGATACAGAGAAATCTATTTTTTCCTAAATTATTTTAGAGTACATGGCAAATCTAATGGCCCTTTATGTCCTAAAATTCAATATGTATTTCCTAATTACAAGGACATTCTCCTATAAAACCACTGCACATTGATCAAATTTAGAAAATTTAGCACCAATGCAATAGTATGATTTATTATACAGCCTATATTTAAATTTTATATCCTCTTATAATTCTTTCCTCTAATTCAGGATCCAGTGCTAGAGCTCTATTTTTTTAAGTTGTCATTGGGTCTTTAGTTCTTTAGCCCTTTAGGATCTTGACATTTTTGAAGAGTTTTAAGAATTTCCTCACTTTTTAAAAATATTTCTTCATGGTTAGATTCAGGTTTTGCATCTTGGACAAAAATACTATATGAGTCATGTTTTGTTCTTCATGGTACATCTTATCAAGAGGCACATGGTTGTGACATTAACCTTGTCTCATTACATGTCCCATTAGTGGTGACATTCGCTTTGATCACTTGATTAAAATGATGTCTGTGAGGTTTCTCCACAGTAAATTTAAACATTGCTTCTCTTTGTAATTGATAAGTGGCATGTGAGGAGATGTCTTGATATATTAAGCATCCTGTTCCTCCTTACACTTTCACCAAATAACTTTGCCATCCATAAATCATCTATTCCTTTGCTTTAAAAACTCCATCTGAGGGCAGGATTGTTCAGAAACTTTTGTGTGGACAATTAACGTTAGAAGACTCTTGAGAGTCCCTTGGACTGCAAGGAGATCCAACCAGTCCATTCTGAAGGAGATCAGCCCTGGGATTTCTTTGGAGGGAATGATGCAAAAGCTGAAACTCCAGTACTTTGGCCACCTCATGCGAAGAGCTGACTCATTGGAAAAGACTCTGATGCTGGGAGGGATTGGGGGCAGGAGAAGGACACAACAGAGGATGAGACGGCTGGATGGCATCACTGACTCGATGGATGTAAGTCTGAGTGAACTCCAGGAGTTGATGATGGACAGGGAGGCCTGGCGTGCTGTGATTCATGGGGTCGCAAAGAGTCGGACATGACTGAGTGACTGAACTGAACTGAACTGAAAATAAATATTTGAATTAATCAATCAATGTTGATTAATTTCTGACCTCAAATCTTTAATGTTTCTACTATTTGCTAGGAACCTAAGTACAATGCTGAAAAGAGAGATAAAAGCAAATATCCTTGTTTTGTTTTGGATCTTGGGGGCAAAGCATTCTGTCTGTCCAATGTAGGATCTTAATAGATGTCCTTTATTGGAGGAATTTCCTTACTATTACTATTTTTCTTAGTATTTCTTAATCATAAATAGGCATTAATTTTCAAATTGTTATGTATCTATTGAGATGACCATATTTCCCTCTTTAGTGCATTAGATGGCAAATTATTGGTTGATTATTATTAGACCAATCTTTCATTACTGAGATAAAACTCACTTTTCAGTGATATATTTTAATTTTCTATATTTCTTGATACAATTTCCAGTATAATCTTAGGGATATCAGCACACTTATTCGTGAGAGATAATGACCTAACACTTTTAATAAATATACTTTTTAATTACCTCACAGTTTTTCTGACATCAAAAAATTTGATGTGAAATGTTCTTTTCTCCTTTATTTTATAAAGTATTTATTTAGAATGGCTTTATTTCATGAATATATTGAATTCACTTGTGAAGCCATCTGAGCCAGGAATTTTCTATGGGAGAAAATTTCTGATAACAAAAACCAATTTCTAGTTTAGGTATCTTACTGTGTAAGAAAAACATTTAGGGGCTTAAAACAATAGCAATTTATTATTTCCCAAATTTCTGTGAATTGTCTGATTTTGTCAGGGTTCACTCATAGGGCCAGCCAAGGAGTAAGACGGGTTCACTCCCAAGTATTTCAGCTACAGCTGGCGGATGGCTCAGCCTTTTCCTCCACATTTTCTTTCACCCTGGGAAGTCTCAGAAGAGTGTTCCAAAAAATAAAAGGTATTAAAAAAAATTAAAGGTGGAAGCTGCATGGTATTACCTTCTGGTATTCTGCTAGGTCTCAGAAGTTTCACAGAGGTAGGATATTGGCTACAGATATCCCCATTAAAAAGGCAAAGGACAGGAAACTCACAGAACTACTGATCTGTAGCAATTCTTCCTCTAGCCATATATATATATATATATATATATATATATATATATATATATATATATATATATGTTAATTCTCCCTTCTACAGGCATAGAGAATGTTCCTTGGTTACGGCCCACTAGGAATCCCTGAGAGGAGTCCTCTACCTCATAGCTCCTCTCATCTCTTGATCTTTCTCTCTGGGTGGTGGTACTGTGCTCTAGGTATATTTCTTTTTTCTTAAGAAATGGCTGTATTTGTAGCTGAGTAACTTTTTCAGCTTATTTTCAGCCTGAAGGAAGTTAGGGTCCCAGAGATCTCTTTCATTTTCCATTATCTTTGACCCTTCTTAGTATAATCAAATAGCCCTATTTTAGAAAACTTTTCGGCTTTCTATTTTTTTTTTTTTAAATGATTCTTAGTAAGTTTATTGAGTGGTGTAACTATCATCATAATTTAGTTTTAGAACATTTTCATCATTCCTGTAAGTTTCCTCATGGCTATTTACATTTTTTTTTTTATGGAGTAATTTTTATTTATTTATTTTAAGGGATATTTTTTTTTTCTTTTTTAGCTTTACAATATTGTATTGGTTTTGCCACACATTGACATGAATCCGCCATGGGTGTACATGTGTTCCCCATCCTGAACCCCCCTCCAAACTCCCTCCCCATCCCATCCCTCTGGGTCATCCCAGTGCACCAGCCCCGAGCACCCTGTATCATGCATCAAACCCGGACTGGCGATTCGTTTCACATATGATAATATACATGTTTCAATGCCATTCTCCCAAATCATCCCACCCTCACCATCTCCCACAGAGTCCAAAAGACTATTCTATACATCTGTGTCTCTTTTGCTGTCTTGCATACAGGGTTATCGTTACCATCTTTCTAAATTCCATATATATATGTTAGTATACTGTATTGGTGTTTTTCTTTCTGGCTTACTTCACTCTGTATAATAGGCTCCAGTTTCATCCACCTCATTAGAACTGATTCAAATGTATTCTTTTTAATGGCTGAGTAATACTCCATTGTGTATATGTACCACAGCTTTCTTATCCATTCATCTGCTGATGGACATCTAGGTTGCTTCCATGTCCTGGCTATTATAAACAGTGCTGCGATGAACATTAGGGTACACGTGTCTCTTTCAATTATGGTTTCCTCGGTGTGTATGCCCAGCAGTAGGATTGCTGGGTCGTATGGCAGTTCTATTTCCAGTTTTTTAAAGAATCTCCACACTGTTCTCCATAGTGGCTGTACTAGTTTGCATTTCCACCAACAGTGTAAGAGGGTTCCCTTTTCTCCACACCCTCTCTAGCAATTATTGCTTGTAGCCTTGGATAGCAGCCATTTTGACTGGTGTGAAATGATACCTCACTGTGGTTTTGATTTGCATTTCTCTGATAATGATTGATGTTGAGCATCTTTTCATGTGTTTGTTAGCCATCTGTATGTCTTCTTTGGAGAAATGTCTGTTTAGTTCTTAGGCCTATTTTTTGATAGGGTCATTTATTTTTCTGGAATTGAGCTGCAGGAGTTGCTAGTATATTTTTGAGATTAATTCTTTGTCAGTTGCTTCATTTGCTATTATTTTCTCCCATTCTGAAGGCTGTCTTTTCACCTTGTTTATAGTTTCCTTTGTGGTGCAGAAGCCTTTAATTTTAATTAGGTCCCATTTGTTTATTTTTCCTTTTATTTCCAATATTCTGGGAGGTGGGTCATAGAGGATCCTGCTGTGATTTATTTTTTGCCTATGTTCTCCTCTAGAAGTGTTTTGCCTATGTTCTCCTTTAGGAGTTTTATAGTTTCTGGTCTTATGTTTAGATCTTTAATCCGTTTTGAGTTTATTTTTGTGGATGGTGTTAGAAAGTGTTCTAGTTTCATTCTTTTACAAGTGGTTGACCAGTTTTCCCAGAACCACTTGTTAAAGAGTTTGTCCTTTCTCCATTGTATATTCTTGCCTCCTTTGTCAAAGATAAGGTGTCCATAGGTGCATGGATTTATCTCTGGGCTTTCTATTTTGTTCCATTGATCTATATTTCTGTCTTTGTGCCAGTATCATACTGTCTTGATGACTGTGGCTTTGTAATAGAGCCTGAAGTCAGGCAAGTTGATTCTTCCAGTTCCCTTCTTCTTTCTCAAGACTGCTTTGGCTATTTGAGGTTTTTTGTATTTCCATACAAATAGTGAAATTATTTGTTCTAGCTCTGTGAAAAATACCCTTAGTAGCTTGATAGGGATTGCATTGAATCTAAAGATTGCTTTGAGTAGTATACTCATTTTTACTATACTGATTCTTCCAATCCATGAACACGGTATATTTCTCCATCTATTCGTGTCCTCTTTGATTTCTTTCACCAGTGTTTTATAGTTTTCTATATATAGGTCTTTTGTTTCTTTAGGTAGATATATTCCTTGGGCTTTCTATGTATTAGGTTGCAGTTCATTCCACAGGATAAAACCATTTGCACAAACCATTTTCTTTTAAAAACTAATTTATTTATTTTAATTGGAGGCTAATTAGTTTATAATATTGCTATGGGTTTTGCCATACATTCACATGAATCAGCCATGGGTACACATGTGTCCCCCATCCTGAACCCCCCTCCCACCTCCCTGCCCATCCCATCCCTCAGGGTTGTCCTAGTGCACCAGCTTTGAGTGCCCTGTTTCATGCATCAAACTTTCAAGTAGGCTCCCTGCTACTTGGAGGAGTATGTCAGGAAAATGGCTTTGAGGTTCTCAGATGCTCTTTTGTTTAGCTGAGTCAGTATAGCAAGTATCACCTTAAATCTTTCAAAGAATTGTTAAGAAGGATTTTGCACTCTTGCCCTTGATTTTATCTATTTCGTGGAACCATTTCTTACTGTGAGAAATTTACACTAATCACAGAGAATGGAAATGTGAAAAAGTTTCATTTTCTAACCAAATGTATCCTGGATCCATATTTCCTCTGCATTATTTGGAAACTGTTATTGCTTTAAACTGCTTCTCTTTCCTCATACCCTATTAAAACATTGATACTTTAAACTTTTGCTTGGAAAACATCTTATCCTTGCCTTGTTACACTCAATTGCTCACACAAAATCCAGAACAATCCTTGTAAAAGTTCATGACATGGTCTACAGCTAACTCACATTGTGTTTTTGAGTGAGCTTTAAAAACTTGTCTCTTCCTGAAGACATCTGCTGACATTTGATGGAAAATTGTAACAAATATATGTATGTGTGTGTTTACAAATGTGAATGGCAGCCCCTGAAGTTGTACAATGCAAAATCTGCATAACTACACCACTGTTTTTACATTATTCCATGCTTAAAGCCTTCTGATGGCTTCTCTTCAGTTAGAAGAAATAAAATTGAAAGCCCCCTGCATGCAGGTGAACTATATAACTAATTCCTACAAACTGATAATGTGATTGGCAAACCAGCTGGATAGACTCTACACAGAAAGATAAAAATGGCCAATAAGTAGATTTTGTCAGAGAAATGCACATTAAAACTCCAGTGAGATAGTTCTATGAACCCACTGGAATGTCTAAAATTAAAAAAGGCTGACAACATCAAATGTTGGACAGGATGTTGCTAAAGGGAATAAAGAAGGATATAACTATTTTAGAAAACTGTTTAGTAGTTTCTTTTCATTTAAAGTAAAAAAAAATGCACTGACCCTATGACTTAGAAATCCCACTTTTAAATATTTACCCAAGAGAAATAAACAGATATGTCAACGCAATGACTTGTATGCAATAACAGCCAGAAAGTAGAAATAATTCAAATAAATATTATTGAAAGTAGATAAATCATTGTGATATGCCCATACATTGGAATACTAATTCATTAGAAGTAAAAATAAACTACTAATACATGAAAAAACCTGGATAAATTTCAAAAAACATTGAGCAAACAAAGACTTCACAAAAGAATATATATATGATTGTATTCATATGAAGTTATAGAATGAGTGAAACTAATCCATGGTAGAAGAAGATTAGACTGCATGCTTCAAGAGGCAAAGTGAAGACTGACTGGAAATGGATATGAAAGAACTTTCAGGGGCAATGGAAACTTTCTATACCATGTTTGAGATGGAGTTACATGGGTGAATATAATGATCAAAATGTATTTAATTCTCTGCCTAAGATCTGTGCTTTTCACTGTATATAAATTTTATCTAAATTAAAAAAGAATCAATGCCTGGGTCCAGCACAATCCTTCTGGCTATCTCTCTGATCTCATTTTTATTGGAGTATAGTTGCTTCACAATGTTGTGTTAGTTTATGCTATACAGCAAAGTGAATCAGCTATATGTATACATATACCCCTCTTTTTTGAATTTCCTTCTCATTTATATCACCACAGAGCACTGAGTAGAGTTCCCTGTGCTATATGGTAGGTTCTTATATGTTCAACTTAAGACAGAAAACACTGACAAAAACAGACATTCACATATAAAAGTAAGTTTAAAATATTTGAAATAAAAAAGGATCCAATATTTTCACTGGACATGGAGAATTGGTCAGTGGATATAGTTGAGGGAGCTCTTTGGTTGACCTCCTGGGGGTACAATTAATCATTATTAAGAAAATAAATGTCTGCAAGAGTATAGTACTTGTATTAAGTATTGTATACTTAAGATTAAACTAGATGAATTATCCATAAAATATTAATCTCAAACACCACAGGCTACTTCACATTTCATAGAGAGTTCTGGGATTAAGAAAGTGGGACACTGAACTGAACCTCTTCATTATGCAGAAAGATCCTTCTTGAAAAACAGTAACTTGCTCTTAAAATGTGATTCCTGCTTCAGAGAGATGAGTTCTCTAAAGTTTTGACCTAAGCATGTAAGGTAGTGGCTCCATAAAGGAAGTCAGATAATGGATCAAATAGCATATTGTTAAACTATATCAGGAAAAATTAGCATTTTGGTCATTGCATGACATAAATACATCTTGTGCACTGTTGAAATGAAGTAGTTACAGTAATGGATAACATTAGTGATTAGCTGATGCAACTCAACCAACATTTTCTGAGCATGTGTTCCGCATCAGGCAAGACAATATGGATGCAAAATGAACCGGATGTTGTTCCTTGTGCTAGAAAAGCATGCAAGTGGGAGGGAGTTGTGAGATAAGACAGAGATATACACAATTGAGGGTCATACTTGAAGTCAAACTTTGAGATATAACATAATCAGATCTAGCATATGATCAGGAAATGCAAAGACATGTTCTACTTTAAGTGTTTCATCTGTTTTAAAAGGTGTTTAAAACTTAGGAAAGGTAAGGAATTTCAGGCATAAGGGACATCATCATGAAAAAAATGTGCACAGGCAGGAAATTGCATGTATATTGGTGGGATGGTGGTAGCCTACTATGATGAGAACTTAGAATTGGAGGGGAGATGTAATGAGACATAAGGCTGTAAAATTAAGCAGAAGGAAAGCTGATAAGAAGGCTTAGGGCTTAAAGGTTCATCACATTTTCTATAGGAAACCACTGAAGTTTTCTGAGGAGGATAGTGACATGGTCAAATCTGAGTAATAAAAAGTTACCTCCATACAGGTGTGTTGGTTGGACTGCGGGAAAAACATAAAAGCAGTCTGTACAGTTAGCTGTTGACCACTACAAATGATAGTTCCACCAAGTGCTACAGATAATATGTACTCAAGGGAGTAGAGGTACATTTGTATGGGTGTCTTTATACACAGAAAGAGGCATCTACACACATATACACACACACTAGTCTGGCAGAGAATCAGCAAGGCTGAAAGGTAATATATTACAAAGGTTAAGGACATGTCCTTAGAATCAGACAAAAATCTAACTGTGTAACTGTAACTTTCCTTAAGATACTTAAACTATCTAATAAGGAGTTAAAAATAGTTACTTCACAGTTTTATTAAGCTATCAATATAATAACCAATATGGAGGACTTAATATAGAGGTTACCTATTCTGAGTATACAAAAGCTGGGAGCTAATGTTACTGCTGTTGCCGATTTGAGATGTTTCCCAAGTCAATGAGGAACAACATTTTCCAGAAGCAACTTGAGGTCTACAGTCAAGAAGATAAAGCTCATGGCAATGGTTTTTCACTTTTAACGAAATAAGATCCATACAAAGAACACAAAATCTTCCAAATCTATTCCAAGTTTCATTTTCAGAAATTACTTCAATGAGTAAACACTTCCTAACTTACTTGCAGCTTCACACTGTACCTACTAATTCATTATGCTTCTCTTGCTCAGGAATGATCTTCAAAACATTTAACACAGCAAAGTTTATCAAACATATTATTTCCCAACTGCTTGAAATTTACCCTACAACAGCTTCTGTGACTCATGGAGAAAGCAAGCTACAAGGTTTACAAATGATTTTTTAACCTTTAAAAAAAACAGAAAAATAACTTTAGTAGAAACAATAACATTTACAAGTAAAAAAAAAAAAAAAGGCAAATTAAAGAACTCAAAAAAGACAACGAATGCAATTTGTTTTTTACTCTAGTTGTTGACTCACCAAAAAAGCAAGCAACACAACATATTCACAGAAAACAGTAATCCATGAGGGCAAGACTGAAGACTGATTTGGCATAACAGAATCACTCAGTGAAGTGAAAGTTGCTTAGTCCTGTCTGACCCTTTGCGACCCCTCTTGGATTTCTCCAGGCCAGAATACTGGAGTGGGTAGCCTTTCCCTTCTCCAGGGAATCTTCCCAACCCAGGGATTGAACCCGAGTCTCCCACATTGCAGGCAGATTCTTTACCAACTGAGATATCAGGAGGATTTAATTACTAATTGCTCATCTACGACAAGTCCAATGACATGGACATTAAAGAATCTTTGTCCCAGACTTCATTGTCCCTGGTAAAGCCTTGGTTTCATAATAGACATCTAGAGCTCTACCTCCCAACTATTCTGCTTCTTTTCATACCCCATAAAGGCACATGAATTTAGATTCATTTCCTCCTCCCTGACTCCCATATTTTCTAGGTAGATGGGGCTGAGGGAGTCCTGGAGAGAGATAGCTGAGAAATAAAACCTTAAATGACATTATTGAATGTACTCTGCTGAATAGATTTCCTCAAAATAGCAAAACAGTGTTTTATCCACTAAACAATCCTGAAATACATCATAAATGTTATAGCTTTAAAATTCTTTCAATATTTTTCTTGGGAAATAATCTATGATCTTTCTCTTTACACCCACCTCAACCTTCCAAGATGTCTTGTCTTCAACAGCCCCTCATGTACCAAGAACTCCATCACTCATCTACTTGATGACTTCCAAGTATACCCTATACACTTGTTCAAGAACCCTTGCCCAGAATTCTCTTTTTCCCCATGATAACATGTAGGAATAGTTCTTTTGAAGTTTCACCAAGTTCCCATCTCTTCCAAAAGGCTTCACAGGGGTCTCTTTTTCTTTTTAAATATTACTATAAGAGTTTATGCTTCTAAAAAGTTAGCACTGATGTAACTTTGCTTTCATAAATACCTGATTTCTCAAGTATTATAAAATCCTAGAAATCAGTAAACACAACTTTTATATTGCTGCATCTCCTGAAATGCCTGGTATAATGTTTATTATATCAGTATTGAGAAGGCAAAAGCAAAGCCTAGCCTTTAACACTTACTACCCATGTCAATTTGAGTACATTGTTTTACCTTTTGGGAACTCTGACTCTGCGTCTGTAAAAATGAGTATAAAAATGCCAATTTCAAAGAGGTGCTGTGAGGACTCACTATGATAGGATATATAAAGGACTTAGACTGGCACTTGGCCCATTGCATGACTTCAGTAAATGATAACTTAAACAGCTTCTGTGTTCTGTACAGTTGAAGTGTGGTAATTATCTTCTCCAGATAATGCATTCAAATTATGTCCTCAATTTGGCCTGTAATTAAAAGCAGAACAATCATCTGTGAGAAAAGTACCTAAATACTTAATGACAGCTCTAATCTACAGGAAGAATAGTTCTTTTTTAAATTAGTTTTTACTGGAGTGTAGTTGATTTACAACATTGTGTTAGTTTCAGGTGTATAGCAAAGGGAACCAGTTTTACGTAAACACGCACATATATCCATTATTTTTTAGATTCTTTTTCCATATAGGTCATTACAGAGTACTGAGTAGAGTTAGTTCCCTGTGCTATACTGTAAGTTCTTATAGTTACCTATTTTACATATCAGTTCAGTTCAGTTCGGTCGCTCAGTCATGTCCGACTCTTTGTGACCCCATGAATCACAGCACACCAGGCCTCCCTGTCCATCACCAACTCCCGGAGTTCACCCAAACCCACGTCCATCGAGTCAGTGATGCCATCCAGCCATCTCATCCTCTGTCATCCCCTTTTCCTCCTGCCCCCAATCCCTCCCAGCATCAGAGTCTTTGCCAATGAGTCAACTCTTCGCATGAGGTGGCCAAAGTACTGGAGTTTCAGCTTCAGCATCATTTCTTCCAAAGAACACCCAGGACTGATCTCCTTCAGAATGGACTGGTTGGATCTCCTTGCAGTCCATGGGACTCTCAGGAGTCTTCTCCAACACCATAGTTCAAAAGCATCAATTCTTCAGCACTCAGCTTTCTTCACAGTCCAACTCTCACATCCATACATGACCACTGGAAAAACCATAGCCTTGACTAGACGGACCTTTGTTGGCAAAGTAATGTCTCTGCTTTTAATATGCTACCTAGGTTGGTAATAACTTTCCTTCCAAGGAGTAAGAATCTTTTAATTTCATGGCTGCAATCACCATCTGCAGTAATTTTGGAGCCCCAAAAAATAAAGTCTGACACTGTTTCCACTGTTTCCCCATCTATTTCCCATGAAGTGATGGGACCAGATGCCATAATCTTCGTTTTCTGAATGTTGAGCTTTAAGCCCACTTTTTCACTCTCCTCTTTCACTTCCATCAAGAGGCTTTTTAGTTCCTCTTCACTTTCTGCCATCAGAGAAGGCAATGGCACCCCACTCCAGTACTCTTGCCTGGAAAATCCCATGGACCGAGGAGCCTGGTGGGCTGCAGGTCATGGGGTTGCTAAGAGTCGGACACGACTGAGTGACTTCACTTTAACTTTTCACTTTCTGCCATAAGGGTGGTGTCATCTGCATATCTGAGGTTATTGATATTTCTCCTGGCAATCTTGATCAGCTTGTGCTTCTTCCAGCCCAGCATTTCTCATGATGGACTCTGCATCATAAGAAATAAGCAGGGTGACAATATACAGCCTTGACGAACTCCTTTGTGTATTTGGAACCAGTCTGTTGTTTCATGTCCAGTTCTAACTGTTGCTTCCTGACCTGCGCACAGATTTCTCAAGAGACAGGTCAGGTAGTCTGGTATTCCCATCTCTTTCAGAATTTTCCACAGTTTATTGTGATCCACATAGTCAAAAGCTTTGACATTGTCAATAAAACAGAAATAGATGTTTTTCTGGAACTCTCTTGCTTTTTCAATGATCCAGCGGATGTTGGCAATTTGATCTCTGCCTTTCTAAAACCAGCTCGAACATCAGGAAGTTCATGGTTCACATATTGCTGAAGCCTGGCTTGGAGAATTTTGAGCATTACTTTACTAGCGTGTGAGATGAGGGCAATTGTGCGGTAGTTTGAGCATTCTTTGGCATTGCCTTTCTTTGGGATTGGAATGAAAACTGACCTTTTCCAGTCCTGTGGCCACTGCTGAGTTTTCCAAATTTGCTGGCATATTGAGTGCAGCACTTTCACAGCATCATCTTTCAGGATTTGAAATAGCTCAACTGGAATTCCATCACCTCCACTAGCTTTGTTCATATTGATGCTTTCTAAGGCCCACTTGACTTCACATTCCAGGATTTCCGGCTCTAGGTGAGTGATCACACCATCGTGATTATTTGGGTTGTGAAGATCTTTTTTGTACAGTTCTTCTGTGTATTCTTGCCACCTCTTCTTAATATCTTCTGCTTCTGTTAGGTTTATACCATTTCTGTCCTTTATGGAGCCCATCTTTGCATGAAATATTCCCTTGGTATCTCTAATTTTCCCCCCCTCCCCTTTACATTCTTTAGGATGATATAACAATAATGTATATAGTTTCTGGAAAAAAAAAAATAACCTTCTGGCCAATCAGATAACAGGATTGGCTGGAAGGTTTTTTTTTTCCCCCCCAGAAACTGTATACATTATTGTTATATCATCCTAAGGAATGTAGAGGGAAACAACAACAACAACAACAATAAAAACATTTGTCCTTTCCTCCTCCTTGAGAATTCCAGACCCCTCTCTCCTTGGGGAGACCCGGACTTCTTATCAACCTGCCTAGGCATTGACTCTCTCACTATCAGGCAAACATATTCAATTAAATTGCACTTAACTCTACCAGGGAATCTTTCTACCTAGGGATCAAACCCGCGTCTCTTATATTTCCTGCATTGGCAGGTGGGTTCTCTAACACTAGTGCCACCTAGGAAGCCCTTTAACTCTACCATAACATTTCAAATCATCTATATAATTCTTTACTCTTGGAAATTATACTGCACATTGAAATTGGATTGACGTACATATTAGAATAACAGTGACATACTTTATTTTGGGGGGCTCCAAAATCACTGCAGATAGTGACTGCTGCCATGAAATTAAAAGACACTTGCTACTTGGAAGAAAAGCTATGACCAACCTAGACAGCATATTAAAAAGCAGAGACATTACTTTGCCAACAAAAGTCTATCTAGTCAAAGCTGTGGTTCTTCCAGAAGTCATGTACGGATGTGAGAGTTGGTCTATAAAGAAAGCTGAGCACTGAGGAGTTGATGCTTTTCAACTGTGGTGTTGAAGAAGACTCTTGAGAGTTACTTGGACTGCAAGGAGGCCCAACCAGTCCATCCTAAAGGAGATCAGTCCTGAATATTCATTGGAAGGACTGATGTTGAAGGTGAAACTCCAATACTTTAGTCACTTGATGAGAAAAACTGACTCATTGGAAAAGACCCTGATGCTGGGAAAGATTGAACGTGGGAGGAGAAGGGGACAACAGAAGATGAGATGGTTGGATGGCATCACTGACTCAATGGATATGAGTTTGAGTAAACTCTGTGAGTTGGTGATGGACAGGGAGGCCTGGCGTGCTGTTGTCCATGGTGTCGCAAAGAGTCAGACACAATTGAGTGAGGAACTGAACTGAACTGATATATTAGAATATATATACAGGTTTCCCGGGTCGCACAGTGGTAAAGAATCTCCTTGCCAATGCAGGAGACACAAGAGACAACGGGTTCCATCCCTGGGTCAGGAAGATCACCTGGAGTAGGGAATGGCAACTGACTCCAGTGTTCTTTCCTGGAAAATTCCATGCACAGAGGAGCCTGGTGGGCTACAGTCCATGAGGCCTCAAGGAGTCGGACATGACTGAGTGCACACATACACACTTTTTTTTTTCTTTCTGGAAAAATGGCCACTCCATCTTGACTGATCCCCCTGTATATTGCACAGAGTTCGTTTACAGTACCACCAACACATTATTGCTCCTGAGGGGAAGGCAACAACTAATATTTATTCATCTTTTAATCCCACTCTTAGAGCCTAGCACAAAGCTGGCCCATGGTAGAGGATCAACAGATGTTTATTCTTTCAGTCAATTAGTACATTTTCTCAGTTTCCATTCCATCACTAACTTGCTCTGTGATGTTGATCATTTCTCTGGGTAATGCCTCTGTTTCCTCCATGGAAAAGCAAAGAATTAAATCTTGGAAATTCTAAAATTTTATGAAAACAGGGGAACAGAATGAAAAGAGATGTTGAATACAATACATTTATCCCTAGGGGCACTCACAGATATGTGAGCAGGACAATCCTGGTGCTCAGCTTTGTAGATCTCATTTTTTTCCTACCTATATCACTCCCTCAGGAAAGAGAGTGACAGTGTTAGTAAGAGCAGAGATAAAATCACTTTCTTTATTAGATCTGGGTGAGGCCAACAGGCCCCCAAAACATGTAGATAGTCAGATCTGCCTTGGCTTTAATATGATTAGAGAGCATTATTGGACCTTACCCTCTAATTTTTTAATGAACTGATTACTGGACCCAGGGATCAAAGACTCCTGTGGTTTATCTTTACTCTTTCAATTTAATGACTTCTGACACTCAATCAGGGTGTCCTAAAGACCAGATGGAGGGTTTTTTTTTATTATTTTTTTTAAATTTTATTTTATTTAACTTTACAATATTGTGTTGGTTTTGCCATATAGCAAAATGAATCTGCCACAGGTACACATGTGTTCCCCATCCTGAACCCTCCTCCCTCCTCCCTCCCATACCATCCCTCTGGGTCATCCCAGTGCACCAGCCCCAAGCATCCAGTATCGTACATCGAACCTGGACTGGTGATGATAGGAGACTCACCGGGCTCTGTCATGTCCTACTATGAACCTAAAGGTGGGGTGGAGGGGGAATGAAGAATAGCATTACCCTTGCTCCCCAGAGTTGTCCATAATCCTTATTTTATGGATACGGAACCTGAGACTGACAGACAAATTTCTTTTACTGAGCACTGGGAAAGCATTTTCCTGGAAAAACACTGCTTGATGAACACAAGTCTTTTATTTCTATCCCCACTGATGATCCTCTTGGAACCCCAGGTGCTAGTAATGCTTTCTCTCCTTAAGATTATATTAATAACAGGTATAGAGAGATAAAAGCTGAAAAGAACCAGCTTTATTGGTGGTTGTTCAGTAAAACACAAAATAGAGAACTTTTTGAGAAGCTGCATTTAAAAGTGTGGCTAGGGTCTTGGGCCAAGCTAGGACCATGTTAACACTTGGCCCTAAATGTAGACATTTGTATCAGTGGGAAGAGTAGGGTTTGATTTACTCATTCCAATACCAAGGGGAAAAAAACTGGAAAATGGTACATCTTCAACAAATGGAGGAACATCTGCCCTGTTTATCTGCTTCATTATGGGAGAAAGAGTTGAGAAAGACCTGCCCCCTCTTATAAAACAAGGGGCAGAAAGTACATGGGGAAGGAGAATGAGAACAGTTCTTACATTGAGGTTCAATTTAAAAAAACATATTGCAAGTGAAGCTACCTCCACTAAGCATAAGGTTCTCAAATTTCAAATCATCTATACAGGCTCCCTGAGCTTGAACAAAAATGAGTGGAAAGAGACAAGAAATGTTCACTACAATAATCTACTTTATGAGGAATAGAGAAAAAGTGTCTCTTCTATGAAAATGTAAGAAAGAAAGAATCCAATTCCTCCTTCTGGAAGCTTTTAATTTAGGTCTTCATCTCTCTTCTCTTCCATGACAATATATCTCTTAGCATGTTTATCATGATTCTTCTAATTTATGTTTTTCATAGCATGAGGGAAGGTATTTTTAGAAGTCTAAATAATGTCTCCAACTTTCTATCAAACCTTCAATATTTCCTTGAGAAAGTCATCCACTCTTTCCTTGGTTTCTTATTAAATGACGAATGATGGTAATTGCTATGCAGTTTTTGTGAAGGTTAAATGAGTTAATAATGAATTAATCACTAGTTGCTACTGCTAAGTTGCTTCAGTTGTGTCCAACTCTTAGCGACCCCATGGACTGCAGCCTACCAGGCTCCTCCGTCCATGGGATTTTCCAGGCAAGAGTACTGGAGTGGGGTGCCACTGCCTTCTCCAATCACTAGTAAGTACTAGTTATTAGTCTTATCATTATATTTACCTTCCACTGCCTTCTCTCAGCTACCCATAGTTTAGTACACAGTACTCCAATCAGTAGGTACAATACTGCCACAGTTTCCTAGGAAATATGGGCTTGAGCCCAGAAGTACTTAGCTTATTCATTTAATTTAACAACATCTTAAAGATTTTGGCTGACCCAGGACAAAAGGCCCCAAAGAGGTCCACTAGGTTACCCAGCTGAGTCCTAGGTCTTTCTGCAAATGTGGCTTAGGCTATGGTGTTGCAGAGCTAAATGTTGAACACCTAGAACTCAAGTACTAAGACAGCATGACTAAACACAGTTGTGAATTTAATTTTTCACTATAGCCATGAGCTTATCTTAAATTGAGTGCAAAGAAAAAAATAAAGTCAAAGATAAATATGTAAATAATATCTATATTTAGGACAATGACTTTTAACCATCTATGTCTCTTGAACCAATCATGAATATTACCTAAAGCATTTTCATAGTAAATTTAAGAAGTGGTTAGGGTGAGTCATCATAGTATCAAGATTATATGGCTTGTCCAAAGTCACACAGTGAGCTAGTGGCATAGCTACAAATAGTATCTAGGTTTCCTAAACCCCTGCTAAAGAAAAGATGCTAAAGTCAGGTGTGGGGAGTCTAGAGAAAGCCTTACTGTGGCTGATGCCAGGGTGAACTTTCAAGATTTGGTGTTGGGAGAGGAAATGCCTTTCCCTGCTTACCTCACCACTTTTAAGTTCTTGGCAGAAAGAAACAAAACATAGAAAATATTATTAGTGTTAGAAAAGTGCCAATCTCAGCTAAGCTCTGTTTAGTTAGTAATTCAATGTAAGAGGATTGGTAGAGAGGGTAAGAATAAATAACTTCTAAGGTTCTCTGAACATTTGAATTTATGATCTATAAAACTTCATCCATATAAGGGAAAAAAATTTGGACATGTAAAATTATCGACAAGTTCTGCCCAGGGCTTAGTCATTAGCAAGGGAGTTTTGCATAAATATAAGGTTGAGGGTGTTTATGTGTTTTAAAGAGGCCTAAAATGGTTCAAATATTATGGAAATTTACTAAGTGAAAAGGCACTGTGCAAAGAACTTAACAGGTACTATCCCTCACCTTATGAAACTTAGAATCTAGAGGAGAAAAAAATTCAATCCTGAAAGTCATCCAGTAATATATTCAGATTTTTTTCTTTTTTTCTCGTTATATTTATGTAAGACAACACAACATATACCAGAGAAATTCAATCCTCAGTCATGACTATTAAACATCTTAGCCAATATATATCTTGATTTAACAAGTTCTTTGAGAAGAATGTTGGTTCCCTGAGCAAGCAATAGATTTTTCTGTCTTTAAGGAGTTTACCATCATATCAAAAAAGTTTTACTTGTACTTTTTTCATTTATTTATTAAAAAAAATTTTTTTTACAATGCTGTGTTGGTTCCTGCCATACAATGAGTTCAGTCATGATGGCAGTTTAGTCGCTAAGTCATGTCCAACTCTTGTGATCCCATAGACTATAGCCCACCCTCCTCTGTCCATAGGATTCTCCAGGCAAGAATACTGGAATGGGTTGCCATTTACATCTCCAGGGGATCTCTATAATTTGGTAATTTTGAGAATGTTATTTAAAAAGTTTTATACAGTATGCAACCTTTTGAGATTAGATTTTTTTTTCAGTATAATTCTCTTGAAATCCATTCAAGTTGCTACAGGTATCAATTGTCTATTCATTTTCTCATTATGTATGCACCACAGTTTATTTAAACATTTACCTATTGAAAGCTATTTGAATTATTTATAACTTGTGGCCATTACAAATAAAGTTTACAAATAATTATCTATGAATGCTCATATACATTTTTGTGTGAACATTTCATTTTTCTGTGATATACTCTCAAGAATGTGATTGATGAATTATATGCTAAGTGTATATTTATTTTTCTAAGGCACTGCCAAATTATTTCCAGAGTAGCCATGCCATTTTACATTCCCATCAGCAATGTATGAGAGACCTAGTTTCTCCACATCCTTGTCAACACCTGGTATTGTTGTCTGTTTGATTATAGCCAATCTAGTGAGTGTATAGTGGTATCTAGTAATGTTTTTTTCTTTATTCAATGACTAAAGATGTTGAACACCTTTTCATGCATTTATTAGCCATCTCTATATTCTTCCTGATGAAGTTTTTATGTCTTTTGGCCATTGAACATTTTTTTATGCATTGTTCCTTAGTTGCGGCATGCAGGATCTAGTTCCCTGATCAGGAAATTGAACTGCTCCCAATGCCCCCTGCATTGGGAGCATGGAGTCTTAACCACTGGACTATCAGGGAGTCCCTCTTTTACCCATATTCCAGTTGTATTCTTTTGGGAGTTCTTTATATATACTAGATAAATATTTTGTCAAATATGTGGTTTGCAAGTATTTTCTGCTTGTAGCATGTGTTTTGGATCTGTTTACAGAGTGTTTTGCAGAGTAAAAGTTAAAATCTCATTTAACTGTGTTTATTTGGCAATGCCAAAGAATGCTCAAACTACTGCACAATTGCACTCATTTCACATGCTAATAAAGTAATGCTCAAATTTCTCCAAGCCAGGCTTCAGCAATATGTGAACCATGAACTTCCTGATGTTCGAGCTGGTTTTAGAAAAGGCAGAGGAACCAGAGATCAAATTGCCAACATCCGCTGGATTATGGAAAAAGCAAGAGAGTTCCAGAAAAATATCTATTTCTGCTTATTGACTATGCCAAAGCCCTTGACTGTGTGGATCACAATAAACTGTGGGAAATTCTGAAAGAGATGGGAATACCAGACCACCTGATCTGCCTCTTGAGAAATCTGTATGCAGGTCAGGAAGCAACAGTTAGAACTGGACATGGAATAACAGACTGGTTCCAAATAGGAAAAGGAGTACATCAAGGCTGTATATTGTCACCCTGCTTATTTAACTTCTATGCAGAGTACATCATGAGAAACGCTGGGCTGAAAGAAGCACAAGCTGGAATCAAGATTGCCAGAAGAAACAGCAATAACCTCAGATATGCAGATGACACCACCCTTGTGGCAGAAAGTGAAGAGGAACTCAAAAGCCTCTTGATGAAAGTGAAAGAGGAGAGTGAAAAAGTGGGCTTAAAGCTCAACATTCAGAAAACAAAGATCATGGCATCTGGTCCCATCACTTCATGGGAAATAGATGGGGAAACAGTGGAAACAGTGTCAGACTTTATTTTTCTGGGCTCCAAAATCACTGCAGATGGTGACTGCAGCCATGAAATTAAAAGATGCTTACTCCTTGGAAGGAAAGTTATGTCCAACCTAGATAGCATATTGAAAAGCAGAGACATTACTTTGCCAACAAAGGTTGGTCCAGTCAAGGCTATGGTTTTTCCTGTGGTCATGTATGGATGTGAGAGTTGGACTGTGAAGAAGGCTGAGCGCCGAAGAATTGATGCTTTTGAGCTGTGGTGTTGGAGAAGACTCTTGAGAGTCTCTTGGACTGCAAGGAGATCCAACCAGTCCATTCTGAAGAAGATCAGCCCTGGGATTTCTTTGGAAGGAATGATGCAAAAGCTGAAACTCCAGTACTTTGGCCACCTCATGCGAAGAGTTGACTCATTGGAAAAGACTCTGATGCTGGGAGGAATTGGGGGCAGGAGGAGAAGGGGACGACAGAGGATGAGATGGCTGGATGGCATCACTGACTCAATGGACGTGAGTCTGAGTGAACTCCGGGAGTTGGTGATGGACAGGGAGGCCCAGCGTGCTGTGATTCATGGGGTGGCAAAGAGTCAGACTTGACTGAGCTACTGAACTGAACTGATTTCACTGTTTCTCAATTGATTTTACCATGATTACCATCTTTGCCCATAATTAACATCTTAAGATTATAAGTATCTGCAAAAGAATATTTAGAAATGCTGTTTCAGCCATTCCTTACTTCCACCTCTAGCTTTCAAGTATACCTGTCACATGATGCCCCCAATTCTCCCAGGGTCCTACTTTCTGAAAGGGCCAGGAGCTAATCAGAAAACTGAAACTGAATTAATGGCAGTGAGTGCTATGAGAATGCACCATGTTCCCACGTACATATTGTACTCTGTCAGGGGCTTTCTAGAGGCAAACTTAAAACAAGTAAGAAGTGATTTTAAAGGTGGAAAGTTTTGTCTCCATGAAAGCTGATTGGGAAAAGACTTCAGATTGCTAAAAGAGAAACACTAGATGAGGATTCTCATCGTAGATTTGTCACTGTCTGTGAAACTTTAAATAAGCCACACCATTCTGGGTCTGAGTTTCTTCATCTGCAAAAGTAAAAGGGCTAGAGCAAAGTTAAGTCCAGGTTCAATGCAGGATACAGGAAGCTTGGGGCTGGTGCACTGGGATGACCTGGAGGGATGGTATGGGGAGGGAGGTGGGAGGGGGGTTCAGGATGGGGAACGTGTGTACACCCGTGGTGGATGCATGTGGATGTTTGGCAAAACCAATACAATATTGTAAGGTAAAAAAAATAATAATAATAATAAAAATTAAAAAAAAACTTTTATAATTCTAAACTAAAGTAATATACAAGCTGATTGCAAATGTGAATCTCATCTGTAATGAGCTTATTATATAATTCTACTTGGAAACTCTTTAAAAGGGACAATTTGAGCATTGAGTGTGTTTAAATGTGCCCTTGGATTGCTCTGGGGTGAGCCCATTTTCTGGAGCACTTTTGTAATAGAGCTCTAATGTTTTCACTCTGTTTCTTCTAGAATCAGAGTGTTGAAGCAAGCCTCCACTTCTACAAATTTCCCTTGTCAAGATAATCTACACACTGGTTCTCTGATGTTTTGTTTCTAATATAAATCAACATTGAAAATCAGTGACCAGGAAAAAATTAGGACAGAATGAAACCATCTTTCCTAAAGGTAAATGGAGCTATCAGGAAAGAGAGAGGAGGAAGAGGAAATTGATGAAAAGACTAGGATGATGATTAACTAGCCATGAAGGCAGATACTCATCTATCCAATAAAAGTAGTATCAGTAAGATTGGTTTATAATTAATTGCAACAGCATCTTTGCTTAAAAGGAACTTCACACAAAGAGTACACCACCTAAGCAATTTGGAAATCAGTTTCAAAAGATGTTTTTTGCTCAATTTGTCATCCTAAGACAGGGGAACAAAGAATATTGTCCATGTATGGAGGGAAAAGAAGATGAAAGTAACTGTCAGTCTAAGCAATGCTGATATCCTGGTGCTAGAGGAGGGAGCTGAAACTCCAATCCTTTGGCCACCTGATGCAAAGAGCTGACTTCATTTGAAAAGACCCTGATGCTGGAAAAGACTGAAGGCAGGAGGAGAAGAGGACAACAGAGGATGAGATGGTTGTATGGCATCACCAACTCAATGGACAAGAGTTTGAGTAAACTCTGGGAGTTAGTGATGGACAGGGAAGCATGGCATGCTGCAGTCCATGGGGTCGCCAAGAGTCAGACACGACTGAGTGACTGAACTGAGTACTGAGAGGAGGGAGAGGCAGAAGTGTAAATGCAAGAAATAGGTACATCGAAGCTGAAGGAAACAGACAGGGTTGATGGGAAAGAATGTCATCCCAAAATCATGTTGATATTTAGAAAACTAACTGGTTAATTAGATCAATAAAAGTTTAACAATATCAGATTTGAAAGGATTTGGAAGGTATTGTTGCCAGCCATCTTTCCCTTTTTCCTGTGCTCTTTTTTTTTTTTTTCCCAACACAGTCACTCATGCATTCTCCTATGCAGCACTTACTCTTCTTTTGAAGTCCTACTATGGGCCAAATGGGCTTCTCTGGAGGCTCAGACCATAAAGAATCTGCCTGCAATGCAAGAGACCCAGGTTCAACCCTTGGATCAAAAATATCTCCTGGAGAAGAGAATGGCAATCCACTCCAGTATTCTTGCCTGGAGAATCCCATGGACAGAGGAGCCTGGTGGGCTGCAGTCTATGGGGTGGCAAAGAGTTGGACACGGCTGAGCAGCTGACACTTGCATGGGCCAGATACTACCATGGATCCTGAGAACATTGAAGTGATTAAGACACAATTCTTTTCATCAAATCTTTTCTAGTCCATTCTAGTACAGATTAGACAACCAAAGAAATAGTTATGAAATAATGTGATATGTTTTTTGGCAATACTGATTGGGGGTTATTGAAAGCAAAAAGGAAGAATTCTGCCTGGGTGAGTGGGAAACGCCCAGGAAGGGGATTTGTTGTCTGGGACTGTAAGAGGAGAAAAGGCTTCTTAGTCAGGTTTTATTTAAATCTAGAATTCCCTTTGGGGATCTAACAGCATGAGTTTTGTTCTCTCTGAGGTATGCAACTGGTAAATGTGAGGTGGGAGATCTTTAAACTCCCAGCCTGCCATTAAATGGCAAAACATTGCTCTCCTATTTTTCTGCTCTTGAAAACAGCACTATAGAATTTTAGCACTAGAAAGTATCTCACAGAAAGTGACACATCCAGAAGGAAACTGAGGTCCAGAGAAAGAGAGCAACACATGCATGGGAATATGCTAACACAGTTGAGACTAAGCTCCTAATCTAGTTCTCTTTCCATTGCCCCTCTCTCCTCTACCCCATCCCACCCCCTTTTTATTTTTCAAGCTACACATATAACCTCCCTAGGGTACTAGATAATACTTGTATATTCAGGCTATTTTCATCTTCACATAATTTTCCCACAAAGATTTTGTTATTTCCTCTTTCAGACATGACCCAAGACCTTAGGCTGGCCTCATTAACTGATCCTTATGGCACCTTAAAGGACAGTCCTCCCTAGGGAGATACATAGACTGGGATTGCTAGTCCCTCGTTAGTGCATTCCCACCAGTCCTGGCTCTTTCTGCAGAACTGAAATGCAAGCCACTTGCAGTCCATGTTGAGGAAAATATTTATGCTGGTAGCCAGCTTGACTTCTTCCAATGTTGTTTACAACCTTTGTGGTTTGAATCTGTTCATAGAAGAATTAATTAACGCTTTTGAATGTTATTAGGGAAAAAAACCCAACTAGTTTCTCAGGATATTCATCCGGGAAATTCTCAGCTTCAGTAAAAATGGTCAGATGGCCCCCAAAAAATAACTTGACAAATTAATGCCTTTTATAGAGTTAGTTGTGAACAGGTGGGAGACTTTAGGAAAGATGGAGTAAATAGAGATGGCTTTATAATGGAAAGGGCTTCCCAGGTGGCACAGTGATAAAGAATCTGCTTGCCAATGCAGGAGACAGAAGATATGGGTTCAAGCCCTAGGTGGGGAAGATTCCTTGCAAGAGGAAATGGCAACCCACTCCAGTGTTCTTGGCTGGAGAATTCCGAGGACAGAGGAGCCTGGCAGGACATGACTGAGCATGCACACACACATAATAATAGCAAAGTCCTTTCTCCTTCTGTTTCTTTGTCTTTCTACAGTGACATTTGAAATCCTAAAGCCCAAACCCATTTTACATAGAGGCAGAAAAATGTAGCTATATTTACATGAGATTTAGGAAAGCTAAAAGTCCTCATCTGCTAAATCTTTCTCCACTGGCCCTCCCTCTGGTTTGACCCAATATGTTTCTCTTCTAGGTGCTCAAACTTTGAGTTATTTAACCCAAACTCACAGCCTTATCTTCAGAAGGAGAATACTAAAATGTACATTTTACTACATATAAAATCATTAACATCATGCTCGGCATGGAGTCAAAGTGTTACATGCATATTAAATAATGATGATGGATTATTCCTTCATTGGCTGAAATGAAGCTGAACTACCGGTTTATATCCAGCACTGTGGCAAAAAAGATAAACAAAAACTGTTTCAGCCTTAAAGTGCTTACAGCCCTTGAGGAGAGAGAGAGCTATAAACAGATGATTGCAATAGAGTGCAGCAAGTAATTATGATGGAGGGAACCACGAGTATGATGAAAGAACATTGATACAGATGGAGACAAGGAAGGGCATGTGATACTTGACTCCTAAAAGCCAGTGGGAGTTATTACTGTGTGAATCACGGGGATTGCAGAAGTTCTTCATCATTCATAGAATTATAGGCTAGAAAGGGAGAGGGAACATGGACATGGAATCAGCAGATTTGGAGTGGTCAGCAGAGGTAGGCAGGGTCTTACTTGGGGGAGGAGCCCTGAGCACTGATACTCAGGGTAATAGAATGACAGTATCCTCTGCCAGGAAAGGAAGACACCTAAATGAATGCTGGAGAATGGAGGTTAAGTGCAAATTCCAAAACAGAACTCTGAAGTCATCCTCTGGTTGCTTCAAAATATCCTTGTGTTCCATTCTGCTCATAAAGCAATGACATATTACCAGTGTACATTATTTCCATTCTCACTCCTATATGTCATCCACACCTATCTATGAGAGCCTACAAGGAAGGGAGCAAGAGAGGTTTTTTTTTTTTTTTTTTTTAAATAATTGTCATTTATTGGGTGCTTACAGTATCATAATATTTTACCATAACATTATCATGATTCTTTTAAATTATAATTTACTAAATATAATCTTCCCAACAGCAAATCAGTGAGTTTGGAATTACTAATCTGCTTTTATGTTATATGAAGACTGAAAAAAAATAAGTTAAGAAAAAGTTAAGCAATTTGCCTGAGGTAATATAACTGAAACAGGAATTCAGATCCAAAGCCTCTGATTTTTTTTTCATGATGCCATAACACTTCACAACTTTTGAAATCAAGGATATTTTAATTTAAATTAGTTCTTTTAGGTCTTTGGTAAACATTTCTTGTATCTTCTCCATTCTTTTTCTAACATCTTGGATTATCTTCACTATCATTATTCTGAATTAGTTTTCTGAAAGTTTGCCTACGTCCACTTCACTTAGTTATTTTTCAGGGGATTTATCTTATTCCTTCACCTGGGACATAATCCTATTCCTTTTCATTCTGATTAGCTTTTGTGATTGTGGTTTTCATTCTGGAGGCTGTAGACTGTAATTTTTCTTGCTTCTTCAGTGTGCCCTCTTGCAGATGAGGATGAAAGGCTTGTGTAAGCTTCCTGATGGGAGGGACTGGCAGTGGGGAAAACCGAATCTTACTCTGGTGGACAGGGTGGTGCTCAGAAAAACTTTAATCCAATTGTCTACTGATGGGTGGGGCTCTGTTCCTTCCCTGTTTGTTGTTTGGCCTAAGGTGACCCAGCCCTGGCTCTAGGTGACCTCCAAGAGGGCTTTCCAAAGGGCAACTCCCAGGACTGCTGCCGTCCCCAGGGCAAGCCACTGAGAACCCACACCTCTGCAGGAGACCCCCAGACACTCGCAGGCAGATTTGGCTTAGTGTCCTGTGGAGTCGCTGCTCCTTTCTCCTGGGCCCTGGCATGCACAAACAAACAGTTTTGTTTGTACCTTCCAAGAGTGGAGTCTCTGTCTCCCCCAGGCCTGTGAAAGTTCTGCAATCAAATCCTCTGGACTTCTAAGTCAGATTCCCTGGAGATTCCCAGTCCCTCTGTTGAGTCCCCAGACTGGGAAGCCTGATGTGGTGCCTAGAACCTTCACAGCAGTGTGAGAATTTCTTTGTATTACTGTTCTCCAGTTGTGGGTTGCCAGCCCGGCAGGTATGGGATTTCATTTTATCGTGATTACACCCTAGGATTTCCCTGGTGGCTCAGACAGTAAAGTGTATGCCTACAATGCAGGAGACCTGGGTTCAATCCCTGGGTGGGGAAGATCTCCTGGAAAAGGAAATGTATTCTTGCCATTCCAGTATTCTTTCCTGGAAAATCCCATGGATGAAGGAGCCTGGTAGGCTACTGTCCATGGGGTTGCAAAGAGTCGGACACGACTGAGCAATTTCACCATCTTGTTGAGGTTTCTCCTTTGTCCTTTATACATAAGGTATCTTTAGGGGGTATCAGCATCCTCCTGTAGATGGTTGTTCAAGAGCTAATTGTGATTTTGGTGCTTTCAAAGGATAAGATGAGCATAAGTCCTTCTATTCTGCCATCCTGAACCTACCCCTTTTTCTGTTTTCCAACCTGTCTTGGACTCAGTCAGTGAGAGATGAATGATTGCCCATGAAAAAATTAAAGACACACACTCTGTCCTTAGAGTCTAGGGCCTCTGTCTTCTGTCCCTATAAGTTCTAGAACCAGATGGAAGGGATACAGAGGGCAAGGTATGAGGAGAGGGCTCGAGGCTTCTGCACCCTTTCCAGGCTGCCAATCTCCCCAGATATATCCCCGTGTTCACTATCCCTTGAATGTAAATTAGGAAAAATATATTTGTTCTTGTCTTCATGTGATTCTTTTACTGTCATTTCCCCTTTTCTTATGAATAAGGCCTTTGGTTGGTTTATTTGTGTATTGTATATAAATATTTGCTTCTTTCATTTGTGTATTTTGACTTTCTTGAGAAAATGTTAACATTCCAAATTATTGTCAGTGCTCCAAAAAGCATGAGTTCCAGTCTATTCAGTTTAACAGTTTCACTGGGCAAATGTAATGGATTCCAAACTAGTGAATATTCTTGATACCTCTCTTGCCCTGATCTATAATTTTCACTTCACTTATCACAGCTTAAATGTCATATTCATATGTTGTTCATTTGAATACTAGTCATCTCTTTTTTTCCCAGGCTATACAGATTGTTTTATTTTCTGCTTTAGAAATATTCCTTAACTTAATACATAGTATTTAATATGTGCCTTAATTCTCTTACATAATATGTGGTACACTTTCACCTATTAACAGACTATTGTTGCCATTTTTAATGTTTATATGCTTCACTAATTTTCATATCATCAGAAGCAGAACATCTGAGGACAGAAGAGATGAAGCAGCCTGGTTTTGAGCTCAGACCAGAAAAACTTCTGTGATTTTGAATCCTTGAATGGAATGGATCATACATCCTTCTGGGGATCTTCAGAATATTGTCCACTTCTTGCATAAAACTGTGAACTCCATGAATCCAGGAACATCCCCAGTTTTGTTCAAAGATGTACTCCCAGGAACTAAGCAGTCCAGGAAACTCATAGATTGAGTGGCCATTAAAATGCTCAAGGAAATATAATGCTCAAGGTGCATATTGGTGCACCTGATTGGGAACCCAAGACATAAATGCATGAAGTAGCCAACTAGCATAAGGGCAGTTTATCTATTGTAAATTGAGGCCTCGAATTCATATATGAAGTAAATTTAGCTTTTGTGCTTAGTAACTCAACCTAAACTGGATTTCAAGCCTCTATTTTGCTTGTGTAGTAGAAACTTATGTGTTTCCTATCCTTTCCCAGTTTGTGTCTAAGAGCTTGAAGGGCCAAGTCCCAAAGGTAAGGATGCTGTCTGGACCTCATTTTCTATGCACCTCATCATCGTGATGACCTCTGGTCCTCTCTCTGCAGCTCCTCCAGGACTGGAGCTCTCTCTGTTCCTTTTTTATTGTGTGTAAATGCACAGCAATTCTTGTCTTGTTTTTCAGTCATCTCTTAATGACTATCTTCTGACCTCTGTGTATTCACACCCTCTCTGAGGTCTTGTCACCTTTCCTAGGCCCTGTCTACAAAACTGGGTCCATTTTCTGCTCTTGAAGGCACCAAAGCACTCAGACCACCTTCTGGGACTATGCCAAAGAAGAGAGGTACTGGGCCATTCTGCTAATGTCTATAGATTATGGATCAGTAGCCAAACTGGCCGACGTGATTAACACTGGAATTGAGAAGCCAAACTGCATTCTGGCAAAAGAAGGTAAGAACTCTGGGGTTAATTAGGTTTTACTCAAGTAGATTGGCTTCTCCTCACAAGGTATTTATTCCTCCTCAGAACATAAATTAGTGTCAATTTTTTAGTAGTTATTTTAGAAATAGGATTTATGGAGGGATGATTTATGGAGGGATGGCATGCCATCGGTGTCTATTCTTGGTCTTAGACGCCATGTTTCTGGAAAGTCTAAGATGTTGTCTATTTAAATGGCTTTATGTAGGGCTAATTTGCTGGGATTCTTTCCTTATTGTCAAGTAGTTGTTTCTGTGCTGCAGACATCATGGGGCTGGACTGGGAGGGCATGATCCTCAGATGGCAAACATACCGATCTATGCTGACATCACCATCACTTTCTGCATCCTCTACTGTGTGAGATATTCCCATTCCCCTTTGATTAGAGACTCCCCTGCCTCTTTATTCAGGTTCTCAATGACTGGGCCCACTGTACCTAGAAGAAGCCCTCTCTCTGAGTCACACTGATTGTTCAGCCTTTTTCCATCACTGCTACCAACATCAAAGTTCTTTCTCACCCTAGACATCTTCATAGTCTGGCAATTCCTGTGCCTTCTTGAGTAGGGGTGAATTCTTTGCTGGGAAGAAGGACTTAGTTTCACAAAGTGGTCTAGGTGGCATTCTATGCAACTCACCTCTCAGTTCAGCTTGTCTCCCACCACCCACTCACACCCACATCTTGTGTGGTAAAAACTTCAGGGATTTCATTACCTGGATTTTATAGCTCAAGCCTTTTCCATAAAGTCTCAACTGAAAATAGCTTTGCTTAACATTTCTATAATAACATTTCGATTTTCTTTTATCTTGCCATCTGCAGGCTCACTCCATTCAAATTCACACCAGTCTGCCCCTAGGCATTTTCCTAAAATAGGGGCCTTTCTTGAGTCCTCCAAATATTCAGTCTACAGTCTAGGAAGAGATTGCTTCTTCAGATTCTTGAATTCAGTTCTTCTTCCTTTCTAACCTCTTTAAAAATGGTTTTGGGTATTTCTCTCTCCCCTTGTCATTATGTTTTTTCTCCTGATGAACAATCTCCTGAGCTAGTTATTGGGCTAACTGTAAGTCAATTATCCTATCATGAGTGCCAGTCATATTCTAGGCATTATTATTGGGTAGGCAAGGAGCACGAAGGACTCCCCAAGATCTCATTCCTTCATGAATAAACCCTGGGTGCAAAAATCAAAGGAAACTATGAAAGAGGAATTAGTTCTTTTTTTCATTTTTAATTTCCTACCTTAATAGTCATGGTGAGTCAAACAGAAGAAATAAATGATCATAATGTTGTCTAAAAGTAAGAAATGTAATTATTGCTCCCAGAAAGTTGCGCATTTAAAAAACATTTTGTTTAAGTAATTATCAGCACTTTTATCTTTGAGAGGAAATGAGTCATTAGAGAAAGGCAATGGAGAAGGTGATGGCACCCTACTCCAGTTCTCTTGCCTGGAAAATCCCATGGACGGAGGACCTGGTAGGCTGCAGTCCATGGGGTCTCGAAGAGTTGGACATGACTGAGCGACTTCACTTTCACTTTTCACTTTCATGCATTGGAGAAGGAAATGGCAACCCACTCCAGTGTTCTTGCCTGGAGAATCCCAGGGATGGGGGAGCCTGATGGGCTGCTGTCTATGGGGTTGCACAGAGTCAGACACGACTGAAGTGACTTAGCAGCAGCAGTAGCAGCAGAGAGAGGCAAACAATGAGATCTGAGATATCCACTTTTTTATGTTGCTGTTTTGAAGCAGAAATTCTTTAAATAGCCTGGGTGCTCCATTCCTCAGTTCCTGACCACTTCATCTGACATTTTAAAGGTGTAGCAGTAGTAGTGTTAGTCACTCAGTTAGTCATTCTTTGTGACCCCGCCACTCCTCTGTCCATGGGATTCTCCAGGCAAGAATACTGGAGTGGATTGCCATTCCCTTCTCCAGGGGATCTTCCCAACCCAGGGATCAAAACCAGGTCTCCTGCATTGCAAGCAGATTCTTTAGCATCTGAGCTACAGGGAATATGTAATCGAGGTGAGTTCACCGCCAAGCAGCTTTTGCGGTGTGTTGGAGGGGTCAGTCGTCTATGGTGTTGCACAGAGTCGGACACGACTGAAGTGACTTAGCAGCAGCAGCAGCAGCAGCAGCAGAGGGGTCAGTTCCACCCATGAACTCAAGCATTTAAGGGGGGCATCTATGCTTCACGTGTGTACATGAGAGTTTTTATTTCCTTGTTAAAAACTAGGAGAAACATTCTTCTCTTCAACCAGAAGCTTCTGGGAAACCATCTTTTACTTAAACCAGTGGGCTTTAAATTATATATTTGAGTGTTTTTTGTTTAGATTAAGGCATTATACCTTTAGAGTTCCTCTGTGAAATGTGTGCTTGGAGAGGTAAAATTTTATGCTAGTTAAGATAGCATGTTATCCTGGAAAGGAAAAAAAGCTGTGAAACCAAAAAATGTGGGCTTGAATTCTAGCTTTGTCACTTACTGGCTGAGTGGTTTTTGTTTGAGGGGTTCCAACTTAAATCTATATTTCTCTACAAAATGAGACAAATAGTCATGTCTGTATCATAGCTTGTTTAAGTAAAATAATATCTGTGAGTAATATGTTGTAAATGTTGAGTTGAATAACAGATTACTTGTTCATTATTTATTCTATGTTACATCCCACACCTCTCACCATTAAGCATTCTGGTATGACTCACCATTTTCATTTTGGCCCAACTTCTGCCAAGATCACCTATGATTGCCTCATGAATATAACTGCCCATGCAACAACTTAGTCTTAAACTCCTTGATCCCTAAATTCTTCTTCCAATTCAATAACCCAAGCACAAGATTGAAGCAGGACCTTGGAATGTACTATCTCTGGACTGTTAAATTCTAGTTTTCTAAGATCTGACTATCCAGTTCTATCCTTATAGCCATTATATTCCCCTCTGTCAACCTATTCTTCAACTTTCTTGAGACTTTGTTCTTTGCATTTTTCCTTTTTGTTCTCAATTCATCATTTCCTTTAAGGTTTCTCTTCTTGTCCAATTTGATCTAGATCTCTAGTGAGGTTCTCAAACCACTCTCGCCAGCACTTCAGTACCCACAGACTCTTAACCCTCGATATATCCTGTCAATTCATAGCCATGGATAAACCCAGACATGTGCTTTCATCACTCATACACTTGAACTGTTAAGCATTACAAAAGGCTATTACATATCTGTGTGTATTGTTACCACTAGAAATGTGTGTTCTCCATCTCAGTGGTAACCCCTGTATTGTGTGACAAATTTTTTACCTGTCTCTGCTCTCTCTTCCGGAGAAGGCAATGGCACCCCACTCCAGTACTCTTGCCTGGAAAATCCCATGGATGGAGGAGCCTGGTAGGCTGCAGTCCATGGGGTCACTGGGAGTCGGACACGACTGAGTGACTTCACTTTCACTTTTCACTTTCATGCATTGGAGAAGGAAATGGCAAGCCACTCCAGTGTTCTTGCCTGGAGAATCCCAGGGATGGGGGAGCCTGATGGGCTGCTGTCTATGGGGTCGCACAGAGTTGGACACGACTGAAGCAACTTAGCAGCAGTAGCAGCAGCTCTCTCTTCTGTCCCTCACAGAAGCTAGTTCATGCTTTCTTTACACTTCTTAGATCTTTACTCCCTTTCTTGCAACTTCAGCAGATTTATACAGGGAAAAAAATGAAGCTATAAGACACTGACTCCCTTACCATCTTACCTCTGACCTTACAAAACTGCAACTTATTTCAGTGTATATTCACCCTAGCTATTTCTGCTTCTATAACAAAGGAAGAGGTTTTTCTTCCCCAGTTCAGTGCTATTTTCTTCATGTTCTCTACCTCTTATCACCTGTTCCTATAATGGATGGAGCTTATACTTTCATAATCCTTTTCTATCCCGCATTTGCTGTCTTTTCTCTTTTTTTAACTTCTTTAAGGTAAGACGTGAACACGATTAAGTTTCTTAAACAATAATTTTTAAAACATATTCTCCTTAAACCTTGTTTCCTTTCTATCGTCATCCTATATGTATCCTTACTTTTGCAATTAAACTTATGGGAAGATGCAGTCATTTAACTGGGACTCAGAAACTTGCAGTCACAATAGTCTCCTCCCTTTCATTGATCCTCTCACATTTATTTACCCATTAAATTGTATGGCTATTCCTTATTTAATATTTCTTGTATTCATTCCCACATCCATCTCACTGCCATCATCATCTTATCATCTGTTTTTATTCTTACAGTTGTCACTTCTCTGTCTCACTATGGACTTGCATCTCTCAAATCACCAATGATGTTTCTAAAGCACAGTGGTTTTCTTAAGTGGTGCCTTTTACAGGCTAAAGTTCAAACTCTTCAGAAGGTGATAATGAGCTTTCAATGATTTATCTCCACACTTTGCCTCAATATTTAATGTTCACACCTGTCAACTCTGCCTAACAAATGCTTATTCATTCTTGAAAGTGAAAAGTTAAAGTGAAGTCTGTCATATCCAACTCCTTGCGACCCCATGGACTATAGCCTACCAGGTTCCTCCGTCCATGAGATTTTCCAGGCAAGAATACTGGAGTGAGTTGCCATTTCCTTCTCCAGGAGATCTTCCCAACTCAGGGATTGAACCTGGGTCTCCTGCATTGTAGGCAGACGCTTTACCATCTGAGCCACCAGAGAAGTCATTCATTCTTGAAAATTCAGCTTAAAACTCTCTGTGAATTCTTACTCTACTCTTGACATACCACAGCTTTCTCATTTCCTTTTGGTAGAATGAATCTTTTTCTCTTTTGTACAACTAATTTTTTTTGTCTAGGGCTTTCTAGGTGGTGCAGTAAAGAATCCACCTGACAATGCAGGAGACACAAGAGTCGATCCCTGGGTTGGGAAGATCCCCTGGAGTAGGAAATGGCAACCCACTCCAGTATTCTTGCCTGAAAAACCCCATGGACAGAGGAGCCTGGTGGGCTACAGTCCATGGAGTTGCAGAGTCAGACACAACTGAGTATACACACACACATTACAGGTTTATATCTCTGTATCTTTGACACTTTATTATATTTAGCATTTCTCTCATTTAATTGACTGCAAGGTAAGAGAAAGCAGGGACATACCACATTTGTTGGTATATTTCCAATACCTACTACAGTTTCCAGAAAATATCTAGTTCTTAAGTATTTTTAAAGAAATAAGTGGAGGAGTTGGAACCTTAAGTGGGCCTGGGAAAATGAGTAGAATAAAAAGATAAAGTAAAAAAATAAAGTTGAAAGATGCTCCAGAGAAAGAAAGAGGCAACAGTTATAAAAATTATGTACTTTATGATTTTGGGAAGTGCCATTCACATGGTGTTATGAAATAAATGTTTGTGTTCCCATAAAGATCATATGTTGAACCCTAATCCCCGATGTGTTAGTATTTGAAGGTGGGGCCTTTTGAAGGTAATTAGGTTAGATGAAGTCAGGAGGGTAGAACCCTCATAATGAGATTAGTGCCCTTGTAAAAAGAGACCCTACAGAGCTCTGTCTCTCAGTCTCTCTCTGTCTTTTTCTCTTTCTGTCTCTCAGGACACAGAACATAGCCACCTATAAGCCAGGAAGAGATCTCTCATCAAAAACTGAATTGACCAGCACCTCGATCGTGGACTTAGCAACTTTCAGAACTCTTAAGAAAATAACTGTCTGTTGTGAAAGGCAACAGTATAGTGGTATTTTGGTATTTTGTCATGTCAACTTGAACAGTCTAAGATACATGGTAATTTTTGTAAGTAAAGGACAGAAATGGTATGGACCTAACAGAAGCAGAAGATATTAAGAAGAGGTGGCAAGAATACACAGAAGAACTGTACAAAAAAGATCTTCACGACCAAGATAATCATGATGGTGTGATCACTCAGCTAGAGCCAGACATCTTGGAATGTGAAGTCAAGTGGGCCTTAGAAAGCCTCACTACGAACAAAGCTAGTGGAGGTGATGGAATTCCAATTGAGCTATTCCAAATCCTGAAGGATGATGCTATGAAAGTGCTGCACTCAATATGCCAGCAAATTTGGAAAACTCAGCAGTGGCCACAGGACTGGAAAAGGTCAGTTTTCATTCCAATCCAAAACAAAGGCAATTCCAAAGAATGCTCAGACTACCGCACAATTGCACGCATCTCACACACTAGTAGAGTAATGCTCAAAATTCTCCAAGCCAGGCTTCAGCAATACGTGAACCATGAACTTCCAGATGTTCAAACTGGTTTAGAAAAGGCAGAGGAATCAGAGATCAAATTGCCAACATCCGCTGGATCATGGAAAAAGCAAGAGAGTTCCAGAAAAACATCTATTACTGTTTTATTGACTATGCCAAAGCCTTTGACTGTGTGGATCACAATAAACTGTGAATAATTCTGAAAGAGATGGGAATACCAGACCACCTGACCTGCCTCTTGAGAAACCTATATGCAGGTCAGGAAGCAACAGTTAGAACTGGACATGGAACAACAGACAGGTTCCAAATAGGAAAAGGAGTACATCAAGGCTGGATATTGTCACCCTGCTTATTTAACTTCTGTGCAGAGTACATCATGAGAAACACTGAGCTGGAAGAAGCACAAGCTGCAATGAAGATTGCCGGGAGAAATATCAATAACCTCAGATATGCAGATGACACCATCCTTATGGCAGAAAGTGAAGAGGAACTCAAAAGCCTCTTGATGAAAGTGAAAGAGGAGAGTTAAAAAAGTTGGCTTAAAGTTCAATATTCAGAAAACGAAGATCATGGCATCTGGTCCCATCACTTCATGGGAAATAGATGGGGAAACAGTGGAAACAGTGTCAGACTTCATTTTTTGGGCTCCAAAATCACTGGAGATGGTGACTGCAGCTATGAAATTAAAAGAAGCTTGCTTCTTGGAAGAAAAGGTATGACCAACCTAGACAGCATATTAAAAAGCAGAGACATTACTTTGTCAACAAAGGCACACATAGTCAAGGCTATGGTTTTTCCAGTAGTCATGTATGGATGTGAGAGTTGGACTATAAAGAAAGCTGAGCACTGAAGAGTTGATGCTTTTGAACTGTGGTGTTGGAGAAGACTCTTGAGAGTCCCTTGGACTGCAAGGAGATCCAACCAGTCCATCCTAAAGTAGATCAGTCCTGAGTGTTCTTTGGAAGGACTGATGTTGAAGCTGAAACTCCAATACTTTGGCCACCTGATGTGAAGAGCTGACTCATTTGAAAAGACCCTGATGCTGGGAAAGATTGAAGGTGGGAAGAAAAGGGGATGACAGAGAATGAGATGGATCAAGATTGCTGGGAGAAATATCAATACCTCAGATATGCAGATGACACCACTCTTATGGCAGAAAGTGAAGAAGAACTAAAGAGCCTCTTGATGAAAGTGAAAGAGGAGAGTGAAAAAGTTGGCTTAAAGCTCAACATTCAGAAAACTAAGATCATGGCATCCAGTCCCATCACTTCATGGCAAATAGATGGGGAAACAGTGGAAACAGTGGCTGACTTTATTTTTCTGGGCTCTAAAATCACTGCTGATGGTGACTGCAGCCATGAAATTAAAAGATGCTTACTCCTTGGAAGGAAAGTTATGACCAACCTAGACAGCATATTGAAAAGCAGAGATATTACTTTGTCAACAAAGCTCCATCTAGTCAAGGCTATGGTTTTTCCAGTGGTCATGTATGAATGTGAGAGTTGGACTATAAAGAAAGCTGAGTGTCAAAGAATTGATGCTTTTGAACTGTGGTGTTGGAGAAGACTCTTGAGAGTCCCTTGGACTTCAAGGAGATCCAACCAGCCCATCCTAAAGGAGATCAGTCCTGGGTGTTCATTGGTAGGGCTGATGTTGAAGCTGAAACTCCAATATTTTGGCCACCTGATGTGAACAGCTGACTCATTTGAAAAGACCCTGATGTTGGGAAAGATTGAGGGCAGGAGGAGAAGGGGATGACAGAGGATGAGATGGTTGGATGCCATCACCGACTCAATGGACATGGGTTTGGGTGAACTCTGGGAGTTGGTGATGGACAGGGAGGCATGGCGTGCTGTGGTTCATGGGGTCACAAAGAGTCAGACGTGACTGAGCGACTGAACTGAACTATACCTTATCTGATTCAACTGGTCCTCACTGTTCTAGTAAATTTGAATGAGATTTGTCTAACACCTAAGGTTTCATGGTTTTACTAGATAACTCAAAATTTTATCTGCTCAGCTCCTATTAAGGAAAACAATGTGTAAATGAGACACAAAATGTTTCAGTGCTAGAGTTATTAGGCTTATTTTCTTTTCTAAAAGTACAGTTATTGAAACACAAACAATACCTTCTGCATGAAATAGAGCCACAGTTTGAACTATAGTTGTTATAGTTTGAACCATAGCCACAGTTTGAACTGAACTAGCATAAGAAGGAGCTTGAACTACCTTATGCAGAGCCAAGGGATTTTTTTTTCCCTTCATAGTCAGAGAATGTTAGAGAGAGATCGAGGCCACTTTATTCAATACTTTCATTTTACAGACAAGGAAACTGAGGTCTGAGAGTTGAAGCAACTCAAATAATGTCTGCATTGACTTTATTTTCTATTTTTTTGATGCTCTTGCAATTGAAGCCTTGATATTGGAGTCACTGCCTCTCCTAGGGCTAGCTAATTCTTAGAGAGAGCATACAGCTCCCCTGTGTGTATGCTTTTGATACACAAACCAACAAACCCAGAGCCCCCATTTCCAACTCTCTCCTTTATCAAACTCTCTCACACCAAGATTCTCTCTATCTTAAATTACTCTGTGGTACAGGACAACTAGAAACCACCTTTCTAGTACAAGCTCTCTGAAATTATTTGAACTACCCAATCCTAAACTTAATTCACATGTTTATGCTGCCTCACTCATTCCTTCCTGTCAGTTCACTTCAGTTCACTCAGTCACGTCCGACTCTTTGTAACCCCATGGACTGGAGCATGCCAGGCCTCCCTGTCCATCACCAACTCCTGGAGTTTACTCAAACTCATATCCATAGAGTCAGTGATGCCATCCAACCATCTCATCCTCTGTCATCCCCTTCTCCTTCCGCCTTCAATCTTTCCCAACATCAGGGTCTTTTCCAATGAGTCAGCTCTTCGCATCAGGTGGCCAAAGTATTGGAGTTTCAAATCCCTTGGACTGCAAGGAGATCAAATCAGTCAATCCTAAAGGAAATTGGTCCCGAATATTCATTGGAAGGACTGATGCTGAAGCTGGAACTCCAATACTTCCTCCCTGTGAGAACCCCAATAAAGACCCTGGGCTGTGCAATCTTCTAAGGCCTTTTAATTTGCCTCCCCCCAAACTGGGAACCTCCCTCTGCCTACTGCCAAAACTGGGAATTTCCCATGTGGCACAGCATGGTGTGCTATGCATCCTGTTTCTAAGAAACTTTGAGTGTCAACTTCTTCCTTCATGACAATCATTTCTGTGTCTGCTATATTATCCATATATGATGAAACAAATTTCAGGTGCATTTTCATTGATAGAAGAAAGTCACATACATTAGTAGCAAAAGATTTGTGACTAGGACCAGAGTCTCCAGACTTCCAGAACTCTGTTCTTTGTACTCTGGAGCATCTCCTGTAGTTCTAAAAGGGATGAAGAAAAAGAAATGTATCTCTGGAGAGAACCAAAAGATGATATAGAGATAAATTACTCTTGGAAACTAAATGATTTTTAAAGTTCTATACAAATGTATGGTGTTACTACAGTTTCTGGGAATATTTAAAGTCTAGGAAATAGTTATGTGTGTGTATCCTTATGGTTATATGTGGGAAAGGGTTACTGTGAAATTGGGCTAGTACTGGAGAAGGGTATCTAAGTTCGCTCATTGTGTTTGTATCTATTCAAGTTCTATGCTCAGCATAGTGGTATATTAGATCAAGGAGTCCAATCCTTGCCGCCAGTTGCCTTCAGTCTGGATAATACATATATATATATATATATCTTTTCAAAATATCAGGGCTAGAGGGATGTAAGAAAAAAAGGCACTACAGGATTAGTCTGTTCTGGTAGGGATAATCCAAGAATGTTCTCTGTCCATTCAAAGACTTCACATATTTCATATCAACAATGTCTATCATGTGACAGAGTCACATCCAAACTTACTCTAGAAATTAATTTGGCTGTCTTTTTTCCTTTGTTCATACGTTTGAAATTGGAGGATAATTGCTTTATACCATTGTGTTAGTTTCTGCTGTACAACAACATGAATAAGCATTCAGTTCAGTTCAGTCGTTCAGTCGTGTCCGACTCTGCGATCCCATGAACCACAACACGCCAGGACTCCCTGTCCATCACCAACTCCTGGAGTTCACTCAAATCCATGTCCATTGAATCGAATATGCCATCCATCCTCTGTCATCCCCTTCTCTTCCCGCCTTCAACCTTTCCCAGCATCAGGGTCTTTTCAAATGAGTCAGCTCGTCACATAAGGTGGCCAAAGTATTGGAGTTTCAGCTTCAACATCAGTCCTTCCAATGAACACCCAGGACTGATCTCCTTTAGGATGGACTGGTTGGATCTCCTTGAAGTCCAAGGGACTCTCAAGAGTCTTCTCCAACACCACAGTTCAAAAGCATCAATTCTTTGACACTCAGCTTTCTTTATAGTCCAACTTTCACATTCATACATGACCACTGGAAAAACCATAGCCTTGACTAGATGGACCTTTGTTGACAAAGTAATGTCTCTGCTTTTTAATATGCTGTCTAGGTTGATCATAACTTTCCTTCCAAGGAGTAAGCATCTTTTAATTTCATGGCTGCAATCACCATCTGCAGTGATTTTGGCATTAAGCATACATGTATCCCATCCCTCCTGAGCCTCCCTCCCACTTACCCTCACCTCATCCCTTTAGGTCATCAGAGAGTACCAAGCTGAGCTCCCTGTTTTGTACACATTTGGGAATGAAAATATCCAAGTATCTACCTGCATATCTCGATATGCTTGGAATAAGGGACTTTTGAAGTGAACTTTGTGTGCTCCATGCCTGAGGGAAGTAAAATACGCTGTGTATTTCTAACAGGCCCAGAAAAAGGACCTGACACCTATTAGAGATAAAGGACTAGGAAAAGCACTAAAAGGCCGTCTTTATGAAGAACACTGAAATTTGAGGCCCACAAAGTACTATTGGGGCCCAGGCAGCAATGTGATGCAGATATGGGAAAAACAATTACTCACTGCTCCAAAGAACTTGGCATGTTTCTCAGAACACCATGAAAACTAAAGGGGACTGAGTTTTCAAGCACATGAAGGGTTTGTAATGTTGAAAGCATGGGAAACTAGCAGTCAAGGCAATAGTGAGGGATCCCACACAAGTGCAGACAGTAAGAATGAGCTGAGGACAGAAAAAGATAAGTAAACTTATTCCTGAGGATTCATGAGAGTAAGATTCCTTGACTTGGGTTGGAGTTATATTGTCCTGAATCAGTTTGGGACCTCAAGGCAAGTAAATTTGGGTTATTAATATTAATATTACTTTATTTATATGCACCCTAGAGCTACAGGGACTGGAGACATGTTTGTTAATTTTGGTTACATAGTAACTTTCTCATTTTATCATTAGAAGAGCAGCATACACTCTTTGGAGAAGGCAATGGCACCCCACTCCAGTACTCTTGCTTGGAAAGTCCCATGGATGGAGGAGCCTGTTAGGCTGCAATCCATGGGGTCTCGAAGAGTTGGACATGACTGAGCGACTTCACTTTCACTTTTCACTTTCATGCATTGGAGAAGGAAATGGCAACCCACTCCAGTGTTCTTGCCTGGAGAATCCCAGGGACGGGGGAGCCTGGTGGGCTGCTGTCTTTGGGGTCGCACAGAGTCAGACATGACTGAAGTGACTTAGCATAGCATAGCATAGCATACAACTCTCTTGTCCAGCTGCTCAGTCACTTAGACTCTTTGCGAGCCGCTTCGACTGTAGCCCGCCAGGCTCCTCTGTCCATGGAGTTTTCCAGGCAAGAATACCAGAGCAGGATGCCATTTCCTACACCAGGGGATCTTCCTGATGGAAACCTCAACTTGCCTCTCTTGCATTGGCAGGCAGATTCCTTACCACAAGCACCACCTGTGAAGCCCCACCATACAATGATTATGTTACTATTAATTCCATTTAATATAAGAGAAAAAAGATAACTGAAGATTTTTAAATGCCAGAATCACAGTTATTTGTAAAAAAAAAAAAAAATGGAATACAGCCTCACAGTTTTCTGACTTCCCATCTACCATTGACTTCTGTTTCATGTTTCTTTCTTTCTTCTTTTCCTAAGAACCACATCACTGTTTCTGTTTGGCTGCATGGGGTCTCAGTGGTGGAGCACAGAAGTTTCGCTGAGGCATGCAACATCTTCCGTGCAGCACCTGGCTCAGTAGCTGCAGTACACTGTGGCATGTGGGATCTCACTTCCCTGACCAGGAATCAAACCTGCATCCTCTGCACTGCAAGGCAGGTTTCTTAACCACTGGACCACCTTGATGCTCTTTCTGAACTATCATGGTCAGCCCTCTGAATCAGTGGACTCTGCACCTATGGATTCAATCAACTATGGATCAAAAATATTTGGAGAAAAGTGTTTTCAGTCCCAAAGAGCAAAATTTGAATTTGCCTTGTATGGTCAACTATTTACACAGCACTTATGTTGTATTTACAAATATTTAATATTCATGTATATGTTGAATTTACATTGCTTAAGGTATTATAATTAATATAGAGATGATTTAAAGTATATGGAGGAATCTGCATGGGTTAGAGGCAAATACTATGCCATTTTTTATAACTTGAACATCGATAAATTTTGGTGTCCATGGGTGGTCCTGAAAAGAATCCCCACTGGATACAGAGGGATAACTATATGTAGAAGATAAAAAATGTTATTTAAGCTCCAATCTTCATGCATACAAAACTGACTTGACTGCTTTACTTCCCTAGAATGACCTTTCTTTTCCCCTTAATGAATTGAGAGAATGAGCCACTTATTTTGACATATTTGACTCTGTCAAGTCTAACTGGAAAAGGGGACATAATCTCAAATAAAGCAATAAAATAGGAGGCCTATATTATTAAACTCTAAAGAGTAACTATTTACCAATGAATTCTACTTACAGTTTTGTCACTGCATAAAATTATCATGTATATGCTTGGAGTTACTCCCCCTAACCACTCAGAGATCTTTGAATTCTTGACACAGTTCTTTTTTCTTACCTAAACTGTTCACAAGGACATTATAGCCTGTTATAATTCTGTGTGCCCCCAAAATTTGTATCTTGAAGCCTTAATCCCCATTGTGATGGTATTTGGAGATGAGACTTTAGGGAGGTGGTTAAGTCATAAAAAAAACCCTCATGAATATAATTATTTCTCATATCAAGAGACACCAGATCAATGATATTGATTAGGATATAGCATATTAGGATACAGCAAAAGGTTGTTGTTGTTCAGCTGCTACGTCATGTCTGACTCTGCAACCCCAAGAACTGCAGCACACCAAGCTTTCCTGCCCTTCACCATCTCCCAGAGTTTGCTCAAACTCATGTCCACTGAGTTGGTGATGCCATCTAACCATCTCATCCTCTGTTGCCTGCTTTTCCTCCTGCCCTCAGTCTTTTCCAGCATCAGGGTCTTTTCTAATGAATCAGCTCTTGGCATCAGGTGACCAAAATATTGGAGTTTCAGCTTCAGCGTCAAACCTTCCAATGTATATGCAGAGTTGATTTCCTTTAGGATTGATTGGTTTGATCTCCTTGCTGTCCAAGGGGCTCTCAAGAGTCTTCTACAGCACCACAGTTCAAAAGCATCAATTCTTTGGTGCTCAGCTTTCTTTAAGGTCCAACTCTCACATCCATACATGACTACTGGAAAAAACATAGCTTTGACTCTGCAAGAGCTTTGTTGGCAAAGTGATGTCTCTGCTTTTTAATATGCTGTGTAGGTTTGTCATAGATTTCCTTCCAAGGAGAAAGCATCTTTTAATTTCATGGCTACAGTCACCATCTCAGTGATTTTGAAACCCAAGAAATAAAATCGGCCACCGTTTTCATTTCTTCCTCATCTATTTGCCATGAAGTGATGGGACCAGATGCTGTGATCTTAGTGTTTTGAATGTTGAGTTTTAAGCCACATTTTCACTCTCCTCTTTCACCCTCAACAAGAGGTTCTTTAGATCCTCTTCACTTTCTGCCATTAGAGTGGTATCATCTGCATATCTGTGGAGTAGGAAATGGCAACCCACTCCAGTATTCTTGCCTGGAAAATCCCATGGACAGAGAAGCCTGATGGGCTACAGTCCATAGAGTTGCAAAGAGTCAGACACGACTGTTCATGAGCACATCTGCGTATCTGAGGTTGTTGATATTTCTCCCTACAATCTTGATTCCAGCTCGGGATTCATCCTGCAAACTGGTGACAGGGTTCTCAGTAGGAACTGAATCTGTCAGCTCCTAGGTCTTGGACTTCCCAGCCTCTAGAAGAGTGGGAAATAAATGGTTTTGTGTAAACCACCCAGGAGTGTGTACATGCTCAATCACTTCAATCATGTCCCCACGGACTGGAGTCCACCACGATCCTCTGTCCATGGATTCTCTAGGCAAGAATAGGGGAGTGTGTTGCCATTTCCTCTTCCAGGGAATCTTCCCAACCCAGAGACCAAACCCATGTCTCTTATGTCTTCTGCATTGGCAGGTAGATTCTTTATCACTAGCACCACCTGGGAAACCTCAGATATAGCGGCTCAAACTGGCTGAGACATAGTCCTATAGTTAATTTATTCTACGGGGGCTTCGGAAAGTAAACTTACTTGTTGAAAAGAGAGTTTATTGATCAAATAAACAGAACTATTGACAATCTGTCTTAAAATTTTAAAAAATTCTACAGTTTTCATCATAATGAAACTGGTGCCTCTGTTATCTGGATGTTTCTCTTCTGAAGACAATAGAAAAGTCAAAAGTCCTCTAGGGAATTAAGGATCTAAATTTCCCATAAACTGTTACTATTGAAAGCAGAGTTAATCAACTCAGAAAAGAAGGAAAAATAATCATTATGCAGCTCAGTCTTTGTCTAAATATACAAAGTCAGACTTGCACAGAGACCTTGGACTTTGTCATTCCTCAAGGGTTTTTTAAACATTTTGTGGGATAGCTTTATTGGAGTATAATTTAAATGCTATGAAACTAGCCTACTAGTAAGTATACAGTTAGATAGTAAATTTATAGATTTTCAACCACCACCACAGCCTTAGAACTTTTTTAATCACACCCAAATTTTCCTGCAATGTCATTTGCAGTACTTCTGATCTACTCTTATTTGTTGAGAGGTTTTTATCATCAATAAGTATTCAGTGTTGTCAAAGGATTTGTCTGCATTTATTGAGGTAATCTTGCATTTGGGGTCCTTAATTCTATTAATGTGTTATAACACACTGTTTTTTCTAATTCCACTTGGTCATGGTATATAGTGCATTTTATATGTTGCGAATTTGGTTTGCCAACATTTAATTAAAGACTTTTATGTCTTTGTTCATGAGATTTTTGGTATGTAGTTTTCTTTCCTCATGATATCTTTGTCTGGTTTCAGTATTATAGCAATAATCATTCATAGATGAGCTGAAAAATGTTTCCTCTTACTGTTTTTTGAAAGAATTTATTATAGATTATATAATTTATTATACATTTCTTATTTAAACATTTGCTAGAGTGGAACAGAATAACCAGATATAAGTAATCTGGCTCTGAGTTTTACTTTGTGGGAAAAGTTTTAAGTATTAATTCAACTTCTTTACTTGGTAGAGATTAATTAAAATTTTCTGATTTATGCTTTGCTAGAAATGTCCATGTCATTTAGATTGTCTAATTTGTTGGCATGAAATTGTTTATGATAGTTCCTTACAATGTTTTAAATTTCTTTAGGATCAGACGTAATATCTCCTCTTTCACTCTTGATTTTGGTAAATTATGCTTCTCTTATTTTATGGTACAGTTTAGCTAAGAATTTGTCTTTTTTTTCTGAAAAATCTTTTATTTCATTAATTACCTTTATTATTTTTTTCTATTTACTGATTTCTTCTCTGTCATTATTTCTTTTGAGTTAGATTCCACTTTTCTAATCTTTTAAAGGTAGAAGCTTAGTTTTTTAATGTGATACCTTGCTTCCCTTCTGATATAGGTGTCAAGAGCTATATACGTTCTCTTTCAGCATTACTTGAGCTGCATCCTAAAATTTTTGACGTCTTGGATTTTTGCTTTCACTCATGCAAAATTAAACCTTTTTATCTTTATGAAATAGCTTAGTAATATATTGACTATAGGATTTTCACTTGGTTCTTTTTTTTAATAAATTCGCTTTGTTGAAATTCTCTATTCATTGAATTATTGCTATTATATTTTCCTTTAATACTTTAGACATGGTTTCCTTTAGTTCTGTGAACATACATATAATAGTTACTTTGAAGACTTGTCTGCTAAATCCAACAAATAGGGACATTCAGAGACAATTTATATTGATTGATATTTTTCCCAAAATATGGCCACAATTTCTTGTTTATTTTCAGCTCTTTCAATTTTATTGTTGTTGACTATTCAGTTCAGTTCAGTCGCTCAGTCGTGTCTGACTCTTTGCAACCCCATGAATCGCAGCACGCCAGGCCTCCCTGTCCATTACCAACTCCTGGAGTTCACTGAGACTCACGTCCATCGAGTCAGTGATGCCATCCAGCCATCTCATCCTCTGGCGTCCCCTTCTCCTCCTGCCCCCAATCCCTCCCAGCATCAGGTTTCTTAAATAATATCTTGTAGGTAGCGTCTCTGAATTCTGATTTTCCCTGGTGATGGTTGTGATTGTCCTACTTGCCTGGAAAAACTTGCAGAGCCTGATTCCCCGAAATGCTGGTCACTGATGAGTTTTTTTTTTTTTTTTTTAAGTTTGTATTTCTAGTGGTCACCACTGTATCTGCATAACTCACTGTTTAGCCAAAGATTAGTCATATTGTACTCAAACACTTCACTGCATAAAAGCATTCACTTGGGACTTCCCTGTAGTCCAGTTGTTAAGAATCTGCCCTCCCAATGTAAGGGACACAGTTTTGACCCCTGGTCAGGGAACTAAGACCCCACATGCCACAGCCCCAGCTAGAGAAGCCTGCACACCACAACTATTGAGCCCACGTGCTCTGGAGCCCATGCTTCACAATGAGAGAATCCCATGTGTGCCACAGCTAGAGAAAGCCTGGTTGCCACAACAAAGACCAGTGCAGACCAAAAAAAAAAAAAAGACAAAAAAGCATTCACTCTCTGCTGATGGACTGTGTGTGTGTTGGTGTCCATTTTCACTTTTTCCTCTGAGATAAATAGAAAATTAACATGGTTCACAGTGAAATTGTGTATGTCACATGTTACCTGAGGAGAGATTTACTGATTTTGGGTCACAGCTGCAAAGTGGTTGTTCTTTCCCTTCTCAACTGTACTCTGCCTCACCTCCAGGCAGTTTCTCTGTGTGGAAGGCTAGGTCAAAGAAAATTTAAGAATGGTTCCTCTTTCAGCTTTATTCTCTCTATAGTCTTCATCTGGACCTGGTCTTTATAGAAACATTCCCCAACCTCTACCTGTCTCCCCAGCCCATACTTCTTGCTTATTACCCACACTACTTGGTCTCACTGGTTCAATCAAAGAACCATAGATGAGCTGTTAGGACAGTGCCATTTACTAGTTTATTCATACCCTGGCAGATGTTTAAAATAATGGTTATACACTGCTTCATGCGATTGGGTTATATGTTACAGCTGGTGACTACAAGTGTGAAATTTCTGAGAAGTTATTCCACCCACCGAATTCTTCCACATGCCTTTCTGGATAGACAGGACATCAAGAACCTCTTTCATAGGATTCCTCCAATACATCTTCCAATGCATAAGCCTCAATATTTCCACCACAGCTTTCTCTTTAATTTGTCCAAATGTTACAAAATTGAATTGATTACCTACATATTTTAAGGCTTCCTTATGTCCTTTTTTCAGTTTATTAAAGATGGAGTTTTATTCTAAATTTTTGATTGTTTATTATATTCACTGTTTTTCCTGAAGGCAGATCTTCAGTGTGTCATTGTACTTTGAAGTCCTCAAATCTATAATTAACCCTTTCTAAATATCCTGATAAATGAGCACTTTGTAACCCACAAAGTCAGAAAATATATTAAAGCTTTTCTTTAGAAATTATATTAATTTAAAAGCATAGAGTTTCTATAGAGACTTTTAAGCCCTCCCTTCTTTTTTTTTTTCCAAGCAACAGACACAGTAGAACCTATACATTTAGGTCCAAGAAAGGACCTACTGACCCTATTAGCTCTTAGGTTATTTTAGAGTTCTGTATTTAAGCAAAAAAAAAAAAAAATGCATAGCAAGAATAATAATCTGCAAATGAATTTTGATGAGCGAGAGAGAATTTAAAGTTTCACAATAATATTGTATAGTGGAAAGAGCTCTGGACTGGAAGTCAATGGAATCATTTGTTTTTCCACTGTATAATCTGATTTCCAATGCCAAGATTTTGGCAATGATTACCAAATATGACCCTATGGCCAAATTCCATGATTCTTTTCAAGCCTTATCTGTCTAGCCCTCACTGCAACATTTGATATTGTTAACCACTCACTTCTTGAAATTCAACTCTCTCCGTTATCAGTCATAATCTATTCCATCAAGTCTCCCTTTTTCTTCTCTGATCATTTCTCATAGCTGTGTTTACGTTTTCCAGATTTTTAAACAGGGTCAGACGTTCTTCATTATTTATGTGCTCTCTTTACTTATCTCATCCACAATAATAATATTAACTAAGATCTCTAGGTTGATGACTCTCAAATCAGTTCCGTTCAGTTCAGTTGCTCAGTCATGTCTGACTCTCTGTGACCCCATGGACTGCAGCACATCAGGCCTCCCTGTCCATCACCAACTCCTGAAGCTTGCTAAAACTCATGTCCATTGAGTCAGTGATGCCATCCAACCATCTCATCCTGTGTTCAATCTTCCCCAGCATCACGGTCTTTTCCAATGAGTCAGTTCTTTGCATCAGGTGGCCAATGATTATCATGAACTACAGATTCACATATCCTTTTACACATCAATTGGATGTCCCACAAGCACCTCACACTCTTTCAAAACTGAATTCATTTTTTAATTCCAAACAAACTTCTCCTATTCCAGTACTTAGGCACCATCATCTCTGCAGCCACTCAAGTTGGAAACCTGAAAGCAGTCATAAACTCCTCACCCTTGACAATTCTACCTCCTCATATTTCTTGAACTGCTTCTCTTTGGCATTTCTAGGTTGGCATATTCCAGTTTTATCACCTTGGTATATTACAGTTTCATCACTGTGCTAGATCATGGCCTCATCACTACTTGCTCGGACTGCTCCAAACACTTCCTAATTGGTTGCTTTTCTTTGATACTACAACCAGAAGATCACATAAATTCACATTCAAGATATTCTCAGGCTTAAAACTCTCTGAAAGCCCCATATTACTGTTCCAAAGATTAAGCTCCCAAGTTCTGCCAATGTTGCCCTATAAGACCTTGTCCCTACTTAACAGAGCTCTTGCCACCTGCCTCCACACTTTTCTGCTCATTATTTCCTATATATGCAATACCCTATCCCTTTGCCCCTATAGTTTACTTTTCCCTGGAATGCCCTTCCTGTCATCCTTGGTTTGGCTGATCTGTGTGTCATCTTCTCCAGAAACTCCATATCAGGTACTCTGTTTACCTCTATCATAGTACTTACAATAATACCATGCTCAATATTTAAATCTAGGGAATGCATAGATTGCATTGCTCTCCAATCAGATAGTAGGTAATCAGATCAAAGAAAGGATTTGTTTTATTTTTTTTTAACCTTTGTAAGTGCTTACTATAACTATGTTGCATTAAACTTAATTGTGCTATTGACTCAGACCTCGGAAAAGTCCATCTTTTGAATTTTATATTTTATACTTTGAAACGTAAACTTTTAGACATCTTCTTGATCTAAAATGCTGATTACATAATTCTATTATCTTCTGGTTCAATGCTAGTGTATCCCATTTCGTATTTAAACTTACAAACAACATCTGACCAGTATCTCCTTCTGTAAAACTCTAAAATACTGAATAAAATTTATTCACTGTTTACTAAGTCATCCTAATATATTTATAGATATGTCTTTTTAGTAATCCAATTATGCCTTTATTTGTTGCCAGCAAGGGTTTATTTATTCTCTTGTAATAAATATCAAACTAATATTTTTCTCTCTCATGGCAACAAATCCATATTCAAGTATGTTGCCCATAAGATACTTGTACCTCACAGAAAGAAAAATAATAAATCTTTCAAAACTTTCAGACTTCAGGGCTTCCATAATTGAAAGAGAAAAATATAGGCTTTCAAATATCAAAAAAGATTCTTCTATTGATTCCTTTTTCATATATTCACTAAAGAAAGTGTCCCTTTGATAGTCCATGATATCAGCCCAATTTGAAATCTTCTACTCACCTGGAATGTGAAGTCAAGTGGGCCTTAAAAACTGTCACAATGAACAAAGCTAGTGGAGGTGATGGAATTCCAGTTGAGCTCTTTCAAATCCTGAAAGATGATGCTGTGAAAGTGCTGCACTCAATATACCAGCAAATTTGGAAAACTCAGCAGTGGCCACAGGACCAGAAAAGGTCAGTTTTCATTCCAATCTCAAAAAAAGGCAATGCCAAAGAATGCTCAAACTACCGCACAACTGCACTCATCTCACATGCTAGTAAAGTAATGGTCAAAATTCTCCAAGCCAGGTTTCAGCAATACATGAACCATGAACTTCCAGATGTTGAAGCTGCTTTGAGAAAAGGCAGAGGGACCAGAGATCAAATTGCCAACATCTGCTGGCTCATGGAAAAAGCAAGAGAGTACCACAAAAACATCTATTTCTGCTTTATTGACTATGCCAAAGCATTTGACTGTGTGGATCACAATAAACTGTGGATAATTCTGAAAGAGATGGGAATCCCAGACCACTTGACCTGCCTCTTGAGAAACCTATATGCAGGTCAGGAAGCAACAGTTAGAACTGGACATGGAACAACAGACTGGTTCCAAATAGGAAAAGGAGTACGTCAAGGCTGTATATTGTCACCCTGCTTATTTAACTTCTATGCAGAATACATCATGAGAAGTGCTGGGCTGGAAGAAGCACAAGCTGGAACCAAGACTGCCGGGAGAAATATCAATAACCTCAGATATGGAGATGACACCACCCTTATGGCAGAAAGTGAAGAGGAACTAAAAAGCCTCTTGATGAAAGTGAAAGAGGAGAGTTAAAAAGTTGGCTTAAAGCTCAACATTCAGAAAACGAAGATCATGGCATCTGGTCCCATCACTTCATGGGAAATAGATGGGGAAACAGTGGAAACAGTGTCAGACTTTATTTTTCTGGGTTCCAAAATCACTGCAGATGGTGACTGAAGCCATGAAATTAAAAGATGCTTAGTCCTTGGAAGGGAAGTTATGACCAACCTAGACAGCATATTAAAAAGCAGAGATGTTACTTTGCCAACAAAGGTCCGTCTAGTCAAGGCTATGGTTTTTCCAGTGGTCATGTATGGATGTGAGAGTTGGACTGTGAAGAAAGCTGAGTGCCGAAGAATTGATGTGTTTGAACTGTGGTGTTGGAGAAGACTCTTGAGAGTCCCTTGGACTGCAAGGAGATCCAACCAGTCCATTCTAAAGGAGATCAGTCCTGGGTGTTCTTTGGAAGGAATGATGCTAAAGCTGAAACTCCAGTACTTTGGCCACCTCATGTGAAGAGTTGACTCATTGGAAAAGACTCTGATGCTGGAAGGGATTGGGGGCAGGAGGAAAAGAGGATGACAGAGGATGAGATGGCTGGATGGCATCACTGACTAGATGGACATGAGTCTGAGTGAACTTTGGGAGTTGGTGATGGACAGGGAGGCCTGGCGTGCTGCGATTCATGGGGTCGCAAAGAGTCAGACACGACTGAGTGACTGAACTGACTGACTCACCATTAAATACAGTCCTAAAAATAGCTATTATAATAAGAAATATCACTTGAATAGAATTCTTCAGGTTTAGGACTAGGGATTTATTTATTTATTTATTTTTAAATTTTATTTTACTTTTAAACTTTACAAATTGTATTAGTTTTGCCAAATATCAAAATGAATCCACCACAGGTATACATGTGTTCCTCATCTTGAACCCTCCTCCCTCCTCCCTCCCCATACCATCCCTCTGGGTTGTCCCAGTGCACCAGCCCCAAGCATCCAGTATCGTGCATCGAACCTGGACTGGCAACTCGTTTCATACATGATATTATACATATTTCAATGCCATTCTCCCAAATCTGCCCACCCTCTCCCTCTGCAACAGAGTCCATTAGACTGTTCTATACATCTGTGTCTCTTTTGCTGTCTTGTACACAGAGTTATTGTTAGCATCTTTCTAAATTCCGTATATATGCATTAGTATACTGTATTGGTGTTTTTCTTTCTGGCTTACTTCACTCTGTATAATAGGCTCCAGTTTCATCCACCTCATTAGAACTGATTCAAATGTATTCTTTTTAATGGCTGAGTAATACTCCATTGTGTATATGTACCACAGCTTTCTTATCCATTCATCTGCTGATGGACATCTAGGTTGCTTCCATGTCCTGGCTATTATAAACAGTGCTGCAATGAACATTGGGGTACATGTGTCTCTTTCCCGAAGGGAAAAAGGACTAGAGATTTTAAAAAAGGATAAAATTATGCTTATAAGTGGCAACCATAGGAATTTAATAATTTAAAATAATAGAAGAGTTCAAATTGTTGTTTCCCACCCCATGGATTTTACTGACTTAACCAAGTGAATCAAAAGATTCCTTTGATAGCAGATGAATCCCTAGTGCTGCAAATAGTTTCAGGGCATCCATTCTGAGAAAGTGAAATCAGGCCATTAAAAAAAGATAGGGTCCTATGTTAAATCAAAGAACTCTCCCTCCACTACCTCAATCACTGCCACAGCTTCATTATTTTATTTAATGTATTGCTAATTCCAAGGGGTGGGGGGGAAGGCATAGATGTACCAAAACAATTACTTTCCAAACCCAAATGGAAATGGTTTTTGATGTTATATAATATTTAGGATTAGACTCATTTCTATCTCCTCCTTCTCATTATTCTGAAAAATCTGGAGTTGTCAATAGACCCAATGCAGCATAATCATCATACTTGTGGGACTGATAAATAATCTTTGTGATACAGACTAAATTTTAATAAGGAAAAAGAAAATAACATGTGTTCAGGGTCTGTCAGCCAGATTACTCTGATAAAACAACATTTTAAGCATATTGGTATCATCTATTTGTACCATTTAATGGTGGGTTGACAGTAAAACCACTAGCATTAATGATCTGGGGAATATGTTTTGGGGGGGTTGGAAAATCAGGTACTTCTTTTTAGTTTCATTTCTCCATTTAAAATTTAGTCTAGATAACTTTCATTTTAAGTAATATTTTAATTATTTGTCAAAGTAATCTAAGCATATTTAGGTGATGTATAAAATATGTAAGAGTATAAAGAAGTACACAGAAGTCGCCATGGTCTTACTCTGGAGGCAACTACAGTAAACAACGGGGGTTAACCTGTACATATAGTGTTATGTTCTGCCTTTAAAAAATTTAAAATTTAATAGTATATTGTGAATATTTGCTTTAATGGCACTTTGAATAGAAACGGAAGCACAAGATTTTTATGTAAAAAAATATGACTGAAAACTAAAAGTAGAAACTCTATTCCATTAGTGAACTTAAAGAAATAAATAGACTATGCAGATTTGAAAAAAGGGGGGAGCTTGAGTTATTTCCTGGAAAAGAACTACAGAATGAGCACAGAATAGTCTCCTGTTAATGGGAAAACTAAAGTCACCACTGTGTTATGCAGGGAATTTGGAAACCAAGCAAAATCAGGACTGTCAGTTAGGACCACAACTGAAATTTTTGTTACCTGATCCAACATATATATGTATTCCAGAAGAGGGGCCAAAATACTTGCCTTCTTTTCCTATCAAAATACCCACCAATTCAAAAGAAAGTGATTCAGATAATTATGGGTAATATTTATAAAATGATTAATTGTCACCCATTGTTCTAAGAAATTTACATGGATAATTCACTTAATTCTTAAAATAACTCTTTGAATTCAGGACTATCTTCCTCATTTAACAAGGTGATAGATTCAACCTTAGGCATCTGAATCTGACCTTAATTACTACATCATACTGCTTCCCAGATCAAGATATGCATTCTTGGATATTCTTGCTCTGCCTTTTCCCCATTTTTTTCTCTTCCTTTTCTGCCCATCCACACTCCAATCCCAGGTACTTGATTCCATTTTGGAGGTATACCATCAAGATGTCAAAGGTTTAAGCAAATACCCTGTCTCCATCCTTGATGGACAGTATATTATAAAGCAGAGACATCACCTTGCCAGCAAAGGTTTGTATAGTCAAAGCTATGATTTTTTGCAGTAGTCATGTAAAGATGTAAGTTGGACCATAAAGAAGGCTGAGCACTGAAGAACTGATGCTTTTGAATTGTGGTACTGGAGAATTCCTTGGACAGCTCAATCCAGAAGAAAATCAACCCTGAATATGCATTTGAAAGGCTGATGCTGAAGCTGAATCTCCAATAGTTTGGCCACCAAACAATAATTTGGTGAAGAGCTGACTCAATGGATAAGACCCTGATGCTGGGAAAGCTTGAGGGCAGGAAAGGAAGGGGATGACAGAGGATGAGATGATTGGATAACATTACTGACTCAATGGACATGAGTTTGAACAAACTGAGGGAGATAGTGAAGGACAGGACAAGGAACCCTGGCGTGCTGCAGTTCACAGGGTCACAAAGAGTCGACATAACTTAGCAACTGAGCAACAACAATCCTTGATGGATGGCATCAGATTCGTATTGTGAATCTTCAGATGAGGCTTTTTGACCCTTAAATTCTTCAGATCATAGTATTTACAAGACAGAACATTTCTTTCCCTCGATATGCCAAATCTGAATCTTTTTTTTTTTTTTTAATTACAGTCTCCTTTTCACAGAACCAGGCAGAGCAGAGAAAAAAGGAATAAGGGAGAAAGAGAATGTCATCCTACTACAAGTGTAATCAGAACACAGAGCAGAATGAAATACATTCCCAAAAGTTTGATAAAAGCACAATTCAATCATATTTGAATTTATGATGAACAAATTTTTCTGAAGAATCTGTAACAGCAAAGCTAATGTTTTGTTTTATCTTATTTTTTGAGCTGGAAATTTTTGATTGCTAAGTCATTAAGGAACATCAGCAAGATTGATTTTGCTTGGAAACTGTTCATTTGGTTTTTTGGAGAAAAAAATACTGCCACTACTATCTACTATGGTTAAGTTTTTAGACTGAAGTTTATCTGTATTTCATTTCTGACTGATTTGACAAATATTTGTTGAACACTAAAAATACACAAGGTCCAATTCTAGGAATGAACAGGAAACAGGGCATAGAGATAGGAAATATCTATTATACATGTATATTATTTCACCTGGAGTGGCAAGACATGTATAAGCATGTATGTATAGAGTGAAAGTGTTACTCAATTGTGTCCAACTGTTTGCGACCTCCAACTCTTTGCAACCTCATAGAGTATAGCCCACCAGGCTCCTCTGTCCATAGAATTTTTCAGGCAAGGATATTAGAGTGACTTGCCATTTTCTACTCCAGGACAATGAAGAATATGTGGTCTTTAACCTCTTATCTGGGCATACCCTGGCCTCCTCCATCATCCTGCTTTTGTGAAGTTTCTGCTATTATGGAGTTTCTGTCCACAGGGGAGAAACTGTTCAGCCTGGAGCCCATCTGTCTCCTGCCTCAAGTCTTCCTTCCTTTACAGCTTTTAAATATTGGGAGGAAAGGTTTGTAGAGAAGCCAGTTGGAGAATAGCAACTAACGTTTCTCCCTTCTTTTTGCATGTTGTTCCCAAACTTGGAGGGCTTCTGAAATAACAATACCAGGAGAGGGTTATCACTATAATGAACAATTAAGGAGCACATGTGAAATGCCTCAAAAAGCTATTAATAGAAGTGCATTATATATACAAGTTATCATTCTTTGTTGATACTGAATCTAAAATAAATACTGGGATGTTTTCTCATGGAAGGAAACTATCTATGCATCACTGAGATGAAAAATTTTGAGAAATAATGATTTGGATTCTGTTTCCTAGAGGCCAGTGTTACGGCTTCTGAGTAAACAGCATTGCTCTATGAGTTTTACCTAGTAGGTGTTATTCTTTCCTAACTTAGAGACAGGGAAAGAGCCTTCTAACCAACAGTGTTCCAGTGTTTTAAATTTTACTCTTTCATTGCTCTGGGAACACAGGTCTACCTCATTTTATTGTGCTTCACCGATACTGTGTTTTTCACAAAGATCTTCCCTGATAGCTTAGCTGGTAAAGAATCCGCCTGCAATGCAGAAGACCCCAGTTTGATTCCTGGGTCAGGAGGATCTGCTGGAGAAGAGATAGGGTACCCACTCCAGTATTCTTGGGCTTCCCTTGTGGCTCAGCTGGTAAAGAATCCGCCGGCAATGTGGGACACTTGGGTTGGATCCCTGGGTTGGGAAGATTCCTTGGAGAAGGGAAAGGCTACCCACTCCAATATTCTGGCCTGGAGAATTCCATGGACTGTATAGCCTATGGGGTCGCAAAGAGTTGAACATGACTGAGCTACTTTCACTCTCACTGTCTCACATTGTCAAAAGATGGTTAGCAAGTTTTAGCAATAAAGTATTTTTTTAAGTCTCTATTTAATTAGTAGCCCCTGCATTGAAAAGCAGAGTCTTATTCACTGGATCATCAGCAATAAAGCATTTTTTTTGTAAAGGTATGTACATTGTTTTTTAGACATAATTCTATTGCATACTTAATAGCATGCTGCTGCTGCTGCTGCTAAGTCACTTTAGTTGTGTCTGACTCTGTGTGACCCCATAGACGGCAGCCCACCAGGCTCCCCCGTCCCTGGGATTCTCCAGGCAAGAACACTGGAGTGGGTGGCCATTTCCTTCTCCAATGCATGAAAGTGAAAAGTGAGAGTGAAGTCACTCAGTTGTGTCCAACTCTTAGCGACCCCATGGACTGCAGCCTACCAGGCTCCTCCGTCCATGGGATTTTCCAGGCAAGAGTACTGGAGTGGGCTGCCATCGCCTTCTCCATGCAGTATAGTATAAATATAACTTTCATATGCATTGGGAAACAACAACAAAAAATTGTGTGACTCATTTTACTGCAATATTCACTTTACTGCGGTGGTCTGGAACCAAACCTATATACAGTATCTTGAAGTTATGCTTATATTTGGAGAGGTGGTAGAACTTAACTTTTCTAAAATGACTATACAAAAGAACATACACTATCCCAGAGTATCAAGCCCCACTTTCAACTTTATAGAATCTAATGCTGGTTTCAATCACCATTTATATTTATCATGTTTAACTTTCGTGTTTCCCAAGGCAAGCAGTAAACTTGTCCCTTTCCTAGAGAGGCAGAAAAACAAGTAGAAAGGAGGAAGTGACTCAGCTATCTCACTCCCAAAGTGAGCGACTGACTTTTGTGAGCCCCGGGGGGATCAAGCCTTGGAGCATAGACGGGATGGAGGCCAATGGTCTTGCAGTCAGCCTCACCCACACGACAGAGTGTTTTCTTGTATGGGGGCCACTCAGACAAATGAGAGCAGTGTTCTAAAGGAACCTGTCTCACTGTTCCCAGACTTTGAATATGATTGGTCCTAATTCTATGCTCTGTGATTAAGCTACCTTCAGTTTCTCCATTTATCTTTAAACTCAAAATGTCAAGCACTAACCAGGTTTTCAAGTCCTAACCTAAATAATTTGATAAAAATGTGGTGAGATGCGCCTGACCATTCTGTTCTTCCTTTGTGTTTTGGTCTTATTTTTACATCAGCTATTTTAGGACTGAAGGTGCTCTAGCAGTTAACTAAGGACAGCTGTGATAGGTCTCAACAGAATTCATGAGTCTCATGGGAGATTCAGCTTGGAGAAGAGGAAGGTCACCTTTATCTAACTGGAAATAAATTTGAGAGTCTCACAAACATGAACCCAGAATGCTATTAAAAACAAACGAAGAGGCACTGCCAAAAATATTACCCAGGGCAAATCACTCAAGGAGTGGTCTTCTGGGGCTGAAAATACCATGTCCATGTGTTTAAAATCTGAAGGAATCCTACTGTGTCACAGCTATGTACTTAGTGAGCTTACTGACCCCAAATACAAAGCATGAGGATGAACCTAAGACACAGCTTACTTTGGGCTATGCGAAGAAATAGACTTGAGAGCAAACTGCAGGTCTAATGGGGAGAGACAAGGGTGGTTTCTCTTCAGCTGTAAATCTATTTTGGATACTAGGCAATGGGGACGGGAATGAAGTCAAGGAGAAAATATATGAACAAAGGTAACTGCTGATGAGAATTCATTTTTGAAAGAAAAATGCCCAAATGGGGAGGCACTATCTGTAAACACACAAGCTCAGCAATGGTGGCTATTTCAGACAATGACAGGTCTCTTTGGGTAACCGTTCCTCTAGTTGCTACTCTCAGAGAACACATTTATCATGACTCTTTGTGGCTCATTTTACATAAACAACTGAGATAGAATTCTAGGGGAGAAAACCAGAAACCAGAAGAATAATAATCTAGAATGGATCTCTACATGGATAAACTGTCCTAGTATTTCTCAAGTCTCTCCTTCCCTCTGGTTCTCAGACCACACGTGCTGTTATTACAACAAGCACGGAGCATGCCTGAGATTCCCTAGCTCACTAGCTGAGGTACAACTTTCACATTATCTGGTCAGACCACAGATAAATAAGTAGAAATGGCTGCTTTCACTTAATAATCACCCAGAAACACTCAAGCTCTTCCCAGGATACCCATTCTAACCATGTGATATTTAAGTTAGGAAGGGAACCTAGGTGTGTGTTTTTTTTTTTTTTTTTTTTTACATTGAGGAACCAGTTTAAAGCAAATATTTGGCCCCCACATTCCAAATATTGGTTTCTTGGTTCTTCCTGTATTTTTCAGTTCAGATGAGCATGCTGTACTTTATTTAAAAATACTAATTTTTTACAAAGAGAAAAAAGTAAATATTTTTGAAAGGAAGTTTTCTAATTACTGGCAGCATCTTCACCTTTTACAAAAAAATAAACTCTGGAAGCTAGAGAGGAATAAGGAATTAGTAAGCAAAATAATAACTCAGCAATTAGTGCCAGGTACACAGTGGTACCTACTCACAATATCCAAGCATAACAAGAACATAGTTAGTCCTGCTTTACAGGTAAGGAAACCATGCTTCAGAGACAGGAAATAAAGTCAGAGGGAAAATGGAGGTTTAAACTCAGAATACTTTTATAGCAAAGCTTACAGTTTTTCCACTTTACCACATTTCCTCTCCGCTTAGTACATATTTTAAGATGTGTTTTCTTTTGTGAACAAAGACAAAACTAATGAGCCATGTTTTCTTAAAGGTGATTGGTTTGGGATGATCTTTCATACTCTCCTTGTCTCTTTGGTATGCAGTGTCACCCTGGATCAAAAACCTTTGGGCACCAAGCCAAACTCCTTGGCCTATTCAGACTTCCAGTCTACATCCCTGGTCACCCACTCCAGTACTCTTGCCTGGAGAATCCCATGGATGGAGGAGCCTGGTAGGCTGCAGTCCATGGGATTGTGAAGAGTTGGACACGACTGAGCGACTTCCCTTCCCTCCCTGTCTGTCTAGGCTCACTTGGTATGACCCAAACTCACCTTTCCAATCTTCTCTGACATTATTTCCCTTCATATAATCAGGCCATGGTCAAACTGAGTGACTAGTGGACCTCTCTCACTCCACGCTGTCCCTCCAAGACTTTACTGAAGCCATGAAGTCTACCAGGAATGCCTTCTTCCTCTCCCTACCACATTCACATGCCTTCATCCTGCCATCTTTCTCAGCCCAGCGCAGAGATTTCCCTTGTTTTTTAAGCCTAGAAGTAATTTCCCCCTCTTGCCAACTTTTATAATCTTTTCAGTGTATATTTCTGATAAATTTATCACTTTTCATTTTGTAATGTGGTTTTACATTTGAATCTCTTTTGACTCTAGGGAAGAATCTATAATTGACTCACTTTTTCATCTTCCCCAGAGCCTAGCTTTTAATACTAAGAATGCCAGATTTAGGGGGAAAAAAAAAATTTACGATACCTAATTAAACTTGAGCTTCAGTTAAAGATTAATTTTAAGTCTAATATTTGAGTATTTTGCATATTTAAATATTACATGGAGCATACTTAGAAAAAGTCATTTTTCCTTACTTGAAATTCAGATTTACAAGTGACCTGTATTTTTATCTGGCAGCCTTACTAATAGATGACTGACCAAATAGTTCTTAAATAAATGAATTTGATCTAAGTGCGCCAAATCTGACTATAAGATCATTAGCACTGAATGAACTAGCCTCTCATTTCAGTCGCTCAGTCGTGTCCAGCTCTTTGTGACCCCATGGACTGCAGCATGCCAGGTCTCCCTGTCCATCACCAACTATCAGAGCTTGCTCAAACTCAAGTCTGTCAAGTCAGGGATGCCATCCAGCCATTCTCATTGTCTGTTGTCCCCTTCTCCTCCCGTTTTCAATCTTTCCCAGCATCAGGGTCTTTTCCAGTGAGTCAGTTCTTTGCATCAGGTGGCCAAAGAATTGGAGCTTCTTTGCATCAGGTGGCCAAAGTATTGGAACTAGCCTCTATTACTCATAAATTACAGGTAGCCTTGGAAAGGCTCATAGTGGTAATTTAGTCCAACCTTCTAGTTGTAGGATTACTTTTAAAAATGGTATCTTTCTGATTGCTCCAAATCATACAATTAGCCAATGTCTTAGTATATACCTCCTTGAAACTGGAAAATTTAAAAACATGAGGTAGATCATCAAAGCTTCAGAGGGCCATAAGGATGAAGATAATTCGAACTGCACTTCTTTTTTTTTTTTATTTGAATGGGTCAGTCTTTATTTATTTTTTTTAATTTAATTTTATTTTTAAACTTTACATAATTGTATTAGTTTTGCCAAATATCAAAATGAATCCACCACAGGTATACATGTGCTCCCCATCCTGAACCCTCCTCCCTCCTCCCTCCCCATACCATCCCTCTGGGTCGTCCCAGTGCACTAGCCCCAAGCATCCAGTATCGTGCATTGAACCTGGACTGGCATCTCGTTTCATACATGATATTTTACATGTTTCAATGCCATTCTCCCAAATCTTCCCACCCTCTCCCTCTCCCACAGAGTCCATAAGACTGTTCCATACATCAGCATCTCTTTTGTTGTCTCGTACACAGGGTTATTGTTATCATCTTTCTAAATTCCATATGTATGCATTAGTATACTGTATTGGTGTTTTTCCTTCTGGCTTACTTCACTCTGTACAATAGGCTCCAGTTTCATCCACCTCATTAGAACTGATTCAAATGTATTCTTTTTAATGGCTGAGTAATACTCCATTGTGTATATGTACCACAGCTTTCTTATTCATTCATCTGCTGATGGGCATCTAGGTTGCTTCCATGTCCTGGCTATTATAAACAGTGCTGCAATGAACATTGGGGTACCCGTGTCTCTTTCTCTTCTGGTTTCCTCAGTGTGTATGCCCAGCAGTGGGATTGCTGGATCATAAGGCAGTTCTATTTCCAGTTTTTTAAGGAATCTCCACACTGTTCTCCATAGTGGCTGTACTAGTTTGCATTCCCACCAACAGTGTAAGAGGGTTCCCTTTCCTCCACACCCTCTCTAACATTTATTATTTGTAGACTTTTGGATGGCAGCCATTCTGACTGGTGTGAAATGGTACCTCATAGTGGTCTTGATTTGCATTTCTCTGATAATGAGTGATGTTGAGCATCTTTTCATGTGTTTGTTAGCCATCTGTATGTCTTCTTTGGAGAAATGTCTATTTAGTTCTTTGGCCCATTTTTTGATTGGGTCATTTATTTTTCTGGAGTTGAGCTGGAGGAGTTGCTTGTATATTTTTGAGATTAGTTGTTTGTCAGTTGCTTCATTTGCTATTATTTTCTCCCATTCTGAAGGCTGTCTTTTCACCTTGCTGATAGTTTCCTTTGATGTGCAGAAGCTTTTAAGGTTAATTATGTCCCATTTGTTTATTTTTGCTTTTATTTCCAATATTCTGGGAGGTGGGTCATAGAGGATCCTGCTGTGATGTATGTCAGAGAGTGTTTTGCCTATGTTCTCCTCTAGGAGTTTTATAGTTTCTGGTCTTATGTTTAGATCTTTAATCCATTTTGAGTTTATTTTTGTGTATGGTGTTAGAAAGTGTTCTAGTTTCATTCTTTTACAAGTGGTTGACTAGTTTTCACAGCACCACTTGTTAAAGAGATTGTCTTTAATCCATTGTATATTCTTGCCTCCTTTGTCAAAGATAAGGTGTCCATATGTGCATGGATTTATCTCTGGGCTTTCTATTTTGTTCCATTGATCTATATTTCTGTCTTTGTGCCAGTACCACACTGTCTTGATAACTGTGGCTTTGTAGTACAGCCTGAAATCGAACTGCACTTCTGTATGTGCTCACTTACTCATTCTGCTGCGAGCATTTGCACCTAGTTCAGCCCTTGTTTGATTGTCCTATATGAATATCCATCTGCACACATTGTTTCAAATAGGAAAGTCTTAAGAGTCAGTGACTGTCCTGTCTGGTGGACAGAATCCTGTATATGAAATATAATTTCAAAAAGAGCCCCTGAAATAGATCAATAGAACCAGGTCAGACCCAAGTAAAGTGATGTAGGCTACAGCTTTGTCTTCCTCCACTTCTGGCAGAGCTTTTCTTCCTAGTAGCCCTGCTGTATCCCTGGGGAGACTCAAGGAGCCCTGATTTCCAGACTTCCCTTCTTGTAAGGCCCTCTCTCTCTGGCACCCCTTCCTCCCATCAGAGCTTCCCTGCTCTGCTCTCATCAAACTATCAGGTGGAAAAACAACCTGATAAACTCATCTGAGCAAGGCGTTAAAGGCTACCACGGATTTCATAGGCTTAATGTGCACCTACTCCAAAGTGAAAGTCACTCAGTTGTGTCTGACTCTTTGTGACCCACAGTCCATGGCATTCTCCAGGTCAGAATACTGGAGTGGGTAGCCTTTCCCTTCTCCAGGGGATCTTCCCAACTCAGGGATCGAACCCACGTATCCCGCACTTGCTGGTGGATTCTTTACCAGGTGAGCCACAAGACCTACTCCAAGAACCAGCTTAAATGTCATGCTTTCTGTGATGCCTCTATGATTTCCCTAAGAAGTCAATTGCTTCCTCCTGGGTATTACTCTACACTTCTATCCACTCTCTGGTATGTCTAGTAGTCCTCTGGTGGAGGTACATTAATAATCTCAGATATGCAGATGACACCACCCTTATGGCAGAAAGTGAAGAACTAAGAGCCTCTTGATGAAAGTGAAAGAGGTGAGTGAAAAAGCTGGCTTAAAACTCAACATTCAGAAAACTAAGATCATGGCATCCAGTCCCATCACTTCATGGCAAATAGAAGGGGAAACAATAGAAACAGTGACAGACTTTATTTTTTTGGGCTCCAAAATCACTGCAGATGGTGACTGTAGCCATGAAATTAAAAGACACTTGCTCCTTGGAAGAAAAGTTATGACCAACCTAGACAGCATGTTAAAAAGCAGAGACAGAGAAGGAAAGGCCTGTCTAGTCAAAGCTATGGTTTTTCCAGTAGTCATGTATGGATGTGAGCACCAAAGAATTGATGCTTTTGAACTGTGATGTTGGAGAACACTCTTGAGAGTCCCTTGGACTGCAAGGAGATCCAACCAGTCCATCCTAAAGGAAATCAGTCCTGAATATTCATTGGAAGGACTGATAGTGAAGCTGAAACTCCAATACTTTGGCCACCTGAGGCAAAGAACTGACTTATTTGAAAAGACCCTGATGCTGGGAAAGATCGAAGGCAGGAGAAGGGCACAACAGAGGATGAGATGGTTGGACGGCATCACTGACTCAATGGACATGAGTTTGAGTAAACTTTGTGAGTTGGCAATGGACAGGGAGGCCTGGCGTGCTGCAGTCCATGGGGTCGCAAAGAGTCGGACACGACTAAGCAACTGAACTGAACTGAACTTATAAATACACACACAATGACCTTTTCAAGGACAGGCAATACTGTCTTTGATATCTATTTATTTAATATTTATTTAAACACTTTGCAGCACGGCAGCTCTCTAGTTGTGCCACAGGCTCAGTAGTTGTGGCACGTGGACTTAGCTGCTCCATGGCACGTGGGATCTCAGTTCCCCAATCAGGGATTGAGCCTTCATCCCCTGCATTGCAAGGTGGATTCTTAACTACTGGACCATCAGGAAAGGCCCCCTTCTTTGTATTTATACTGCCAGCACCTAACATGCTTTCTGCCTAATAAGAGGCTATCGACATATATTTGTTAAATAAATGTTTTGTTGAATATATTCAAATGGGGATTCCTAAATATACAACAATCAGATACTGACTCTTTAATGATTAGAGGGTCACACACTGAGAATAGCTAAAAAGACTTTTTTTTTTTAAGCCTTCCTTTCTAGTTATTTTAGCTCAGTTGAGTGCATGCATGCATGTTCAATTGCTTCAGTCATGTCCAACTCTTTGCAACCCTATGGACTGTAGCCCACCAGGCTCCTCTGTCAAAGGGATTCTCCAGGCAAGAATACTGGAATGAGTTGCCATTTCCTTCTCCAGGGGATTTTCCAGACCTAGAGATCAAACCCACATCTCTTACATTTCCTTCATTGGTAGGCAGGAAATTCCTTCCTTCTTTACCACTAGCGCCACCCAGGAAGCCCCTTTTATAAAAGCCCTGTGGTCTAATAATCATCTTCAGTTATCTCTAGCTTGTCAGACCTGAAGATCCCTTCTGAGAATAGAACTATGACTTGATTCAAGAGTGTTTACAGTGTAAACATTATAAACCTTCGACTGTTTCATTTCTTCTAATTATTACCTCCAACTAGGCCATCTTAAATCTCCTAAGAGTATCTTAGATTCCATAATTTTCTGTTCACTTTTAATTACTAAACACAGACTTGTTAGTTTAAAATGGGAGGGGAGTAGGTGAAGCGTGGCATCTCCTCCACTTCTTCCCTCCCTTCTTGGGTCTATTTTCACTGAAATTAGGGGCAGGGCAGGGGGAGGGACAGGAGAACCAGAGGTCATCTTACAAAACCATCCATACACCAAGGTGTAAGGCATTTCTAGAATTTCCCTGGCTTGGAATGGCTCTGTCCTTTGCTGGTGGAGTGCTTAGTTCTTGAAGAGGTGTTCAGTTGTCCTAAGCCTAGTGTGTCTCCAGCCCTGCTGCAATATTTTTTTCTGGATGGGGGCTCAGCCTCTTGGTCCTATGGCTGTCTGAGGTACTTTAGGGATCCTGCCCCCCACCCTCGCCCCCCACCAGTATATCCTTTCTCATGCAGCCTCATAACCCATGGGTTCTCTTCCCAAATATTCCTTACTTTGGTGCCTTTAAGCCTTACAGGTGCAGGCTACACTTGTAAGCCTTCCGCTTTCAGAATACCTAAATAAGAAATAGGCACTTTCTTTCATGTTTAAAATGTGCTCTTTTGAATTCCTTGTCAAGCTTTCCTAAGAATTCTCTCCTACCCCACTGTGTTCCAAAGGGAACTCTAAAGCAGGCCTGTAGGTTCTACAGATGAGCAAGGAAGAAGAGGACAAGCTCTCCCTTTTGTTGGCATTTCTATTTGTGATTCTCTTGCACCATACTCCCCTTACTTTATCCTCTCAGCCAGATTTTAAGTAGGGTCGCAGGTCCTCAGCTGATCAATTGTGACTGACACTACAAAACTGTGGTGCCCAATGCTGGTATATGACTACCTTCAGAATGATATGGATGTAACATGGACCACTGATCACTGACTACACACATTAAAACAAAGTTTTTCCATGTTAGCAAGCTACTATGCCAGCAGGCTGGAGTTTGGGCATATTTTAAAAGTTGTTTCTAAACTGATACATGCTCACTCTATTATGTTCCTTTCAACTTTATTTCTGTGTATTCACTAAGCGGACTTCCCTGGTGGCTCACTGGTAAAGAACCTGCCTGCTAATGCAGGAGATGCAGGTTCCATCCCTGGCTAAGGAAGATTCCCTGGGGAAGAAAATGGCAACCCACTCCAGTATTCTTGCCTGGGAAATCCCATGGACAGAGGACCCTAGTGGGCTACAGTCCATGGGGTTGCAAAAGAGTCAGACACAACTTAGCAACAATAAAAACAACAATTCACTAAGTGCACAGTTTTAGAATTCAGGGACACTGTCAGTCCTCAGTAAATTAGGATAGCTGTCTATGGTCTTTTGAATGAAACCTACTTTTCTCTATGACAAGACTCAAAGTGCCACCAATTCAATTACCTTTGCTTGTTCCCTTTGAAGATATTCAGACAGTGCTTTTTAAGAGTTCTGTTTCTAAGAAAAATAAAATGAAACACATAAACTGAGCATGTTGCACTCAAAGGACATTAGTCAATACAAAAATAATAAATTAGTACTCAATTTTAAAAGGAGGTACAAAAAGGGATTGCATTTTGCTCTGAGGAAAGCATGCACACTTGTCCTGGTTTGAACCCTCAGGCTATTTATAGATCCTGTTCAGGAAGGGTGTTGTGAATCATGTTTTATGGATTGAATTACACCCTCCATAAGAAATATGCTGAAGTCCTAAGCCCCCGAATCTCAGAATTTGACCTTATTTGGAAATAGGGTCTTTATAGAAGTCATCAAGTTAAAATGAGGTCATTTGGGTGATGCAATATGACTGGTGTCCTTATGAGAAATTTGGACACAGATACAAAATAGTGAGGATGTCATGTGGTATATTTGCAAACCAAGGAACACCAAAAATTGCCAGCAACCTGTCATAAGCTAGGGGAGGGGCATGGAACAGATTCTTCCTCAGAACCCTCAGAAGGAACCAACTCTGTCGACACCTTAATCTGAGACCAAATGCCCCCGAGACCAAAACCCCAAACTTTGTTTCCTCTGCAGAGTTTACAGTTAACCCCTCTATGCAAAATCACATTCCCTTTCTTGTCCTAATCCTGTTCCCCTCAAGATTGAGGAGTATCAAGTAAAAGGAGGACTGAAACTGCATACAAGCTCCTATATCCCTGTCCCTTGAAATGAAAGGCTTTGCTTTAGTGTTCCAGGCCTCCCCTGATTCTGCAAATGTTGGCTCAAGAGTTAATGAGCAGGAAATCGGAAGATGTAAAAATGAATAGCTGTTGGGCTAGGAAACTGGTAACAATTTAGACTATAAACCAGCCACAGTGGCAGAGTCACTCAACTCCCAGTTCCCTGAAAGATATAGATAGATAAAGTACTAGTTGTTTTTACAGGAAGCAGACTTCCATCAGATGAAAACTGTTGACTTCAACCATGTAGACTCCAGATTGGTTGAAACCAAAATGTCGACAATGCTCAAAACTTCACTTTGATGTCAACCAGCCTGAGAATTGTGCACAAGCCCTTCATGGCCTCTGCAGCCCCTTCCCTCACACTTGTCTTCAAAACCTTTGTCTTCCAACCTGAAACTTGGAGGTGGTCTTAGGACATTAGTCCACCAACCTTCTAGATTTTTGGTCTTCTGAATAAAATGACTTCGCCTTTTCCACCAACACTTGTCTCTTGAATGCTGGACTTTCAGTTGGGAAGCAGCCAAGCTTGAGTTCAGTGATGGCCTTGTTTGCTTACAAATCTTGAACTTGTAGTCTTCAGAACTATGAGACGATGAATTTCTGGTTGCTAAAGATAAGAAGTTTGAGGTACTTGTTACAGCAGACCTAGCAAATTATTTAATAATATAAAATGCCTTTTTTCTAATTTTTTAATTTCTGAATTCATATACAAAAGAACTCATCTCATATTTAGGAGCAACTCCTATAAGAGGTAACACTAAAACAGAGGAAAGAGCTATGGGATTTTGATATGACTAGGCTACTCAAAGTGTGGTTTTCCCACTCTCTAGCCCCTGCTATCTCTCCCTAATGCATCTTCTTTCTGAGCCAGAGATGTCATCATTTATATAAAAATTGACTCTAGTATATCTTTATTTTCCCTGAAATAAAAGTTTTTTCCAATCTAAGTCTAGCATTTTACATTAGGATTTTACATTGGAGAACTTAATAAAGACTTCTTAGTTTTTATTTATGAAATGAAAATTTAAAAATTTTGTCTTTTTTATTTAAGCAGGAAGAATCTATTAAATTATCTAGAATAAGTTCCTGTTTTATTGAGTAGGAAACTGAAATAATAGAAACAATGCCCTTGCTTCCTGGAACAGTGTTCTTAAAACCTTTATAATTTAAGGGTTTCTTAAGTGATAAAAGCACTAGGAGCATCTTCTGTTCTCATGTTTGGTCTTTGACCCTAGTTCTGACACAGAGCTCCTAAATTCCTTGGAATTTTCTGGGTATAGGAGTGTGTCTTTTGTTCAAATGAGGCCGTCTTGGTGGGCTCCTGGATAGCGTCCAAGAGGGCTGGTCCCCAGTAAGAGCAAGCCATGACTAGAAGCTTGGGACTTTTAATTCCAAACCCCATTCTCTGGCAAGGGAAGAAAGGTTAGACACCGAGTTAATGATTAATCATGCCTACATGATGAAGCCGTGATAAAAATCCCAACAGTATGGTGTTCAGAGAGCTTCTGGGTTGGTGAGCACATCTGGGAGGGTGAAAAAGTGAAAGTGAAGTCGTTCAGTCATGTGCGACTCTTCGCGACCCCATGGACTCTTTGGACCCCACAAATCTCTGGCGTTGTAGGCAGACGCTTTACCATCTGAGCCACCAGGAAAGTCCATCTAGGAGGCTAGGACACCTCCGCTCCACAAGGACAGAAACTCCTATGCTCAGGACCCTTCTGGATCTCATCTTATGTATCTCTTCAGCTGACTGTTCATCCGTATCCTTTATTATATCCTTTATAATAAACTGGTAAACACAGGTAAGAATTTCCCTGAGTTCGGTGTGCCATTCTAGAAAATTATCAAACCCAAGGAGGGGTCACAGAAGCCCTGGTTTATAGGTGATTGGTCAGAAGTACAGGTAACAACCTGCTGCTGCTGCTGCTGCTAAGTCGCCTCAGTCGTGTCCGACTCTGTGCGACCCCATAGACGGCAGCCCACCAGGCTCCCCCGTCCCTGGGATTCTCCAGCAAGGACACTGCAGTGGGTTGCCATTTCCTTCTCCAATACATGAAGGTGAAAAGCGAAAGTGAAGTCGCTCAGTCCTATCCGACTCTTAGAAGCCCCCTGGACTGCAGCCCAGCAGGCTCCTCCGTCCATGGGATTTTCCAGGCAACAACAACCTAGACTTCGTGGTTGACATCTGAAATGGGGGCAGGCTTGTGGACTCAATTTCTTAACTTGTGGGATCTGATGCGAACTCCAGGTGGACAGTATCAGAACTGAACAGAACTGTGGGACACCCAGCTGGTTGTTGAATAATTGCTTGATGGAAACTGCACTCCCCCTCTGAGCACCCTCTTTCCCCCACATCTGGTGTCAGAAGTATTGTGAATGTGAGTTAAGGAGAATTTCCCCAGACAGAAACCAACACCCAAATGTTTTCTAGTCCATTTGGTTACTTGCTGGTAAGAAAAGGAGCAGCAGGAAACTGGGGATTAAGAAAGTACTATATTCCTGCTCCTTAATGACAAGTAGGATGACCTTGGCTTCAACAGCAATAAGAAAAAAAGATGAAAAAAAAATTAGTAACACACAACTGGTTGCAGTCAGAGTAATGTCAAATAAATTATCAGAAACTATTCTACTCATCAAAGTGTAAAGGAATTTCAAAGGAAGGAAAGGAAGTTAACTAGTATTTATTGACCATACTCATTGGACCACTACCTTATAGTCACTCTCTCACTTAGTCCTCATCTCAGCAGACTTATTAACCATATTTTCTAGAACAGCTGAGATTTGTAGATGTTAAGAAACTTTCCCCAAAAAATGATGACTAGTAACTGGCAGAACTGGGTCCTGAATCTAGATCTATAATTAGTCTGCTAGGTTAGCAGTTGTTCTTAACTCTAATGAACTGCATCAGAATGACTTGGGGAAATGACTTTAAAATGCTAAAATTCTTAAACCCAGAGATCCTGATTCTGTGGGTCTGGGGGCAGGGGTCCAAAAATTTGAATTTCAAACAAGTTCACCATCACAAATGATCTTGACTACTGAACTACATTAAAAAAAAAAAAAAAAAATTTCTCTGTCAGAGTGATTCTTAACGTTTAGTTCAGATCACTTTACCAGAGAACACGGTCTGCCAGACAACAACTGAATAAAAAGAATCTCTCCTCATTTCAGTGTTTACCAGTATGTTCTCAATGTGTTCAATATTTAATGCATTTTAAATTGAGTTGGTACTCAACTGAAACTTCTTGAATAAATGAGCTGTGTGACATGAATTAAAGTAACTAAATCATGGCAGTGATGGCAGTAATGCTCTGACTTTTGGATTATCTGAAGCAGTACAAGAAAAGTGAGGTACTGACACAGGACTAACAATTATGTACTTTGACAAACAGGAACATTTGGAAAACAGCCATCTATTATTACAGTCACCTTAGGAAAAAATGATAATTCAATGCAAAAAGTATAGAAAAGACATGATGTAATATTAAGCTAATTTTTAAACCAAATAAATCTAGCTTTATGAGAAACTCACTACATTGTATTATTTTTCTCATTAAAAATGATAAAACTTTATCAGGGATCTAAATAGGTCCATGGGTCAGACTATATTTATAGACCAACTGGAGTTCACTATTATAGGATGTATAAAGAAGAAATTTTAGGACTTGAGAGTAATTTTAGGACTTTAAGAGTACTTGCAATTTAATTAAGATAATCAAATTTACCTGTATGGAAGAACTTATCCAAGAACTTATAACATGGTAAGTTACTATGTAGTACATACTAGGAAAACAAATAAAAGAGAGATCTGTGTGGACTAGAGCAGGAAGTGAAGGATGGGTGAAAGAAGTGATAGCTGAATTCAATTTGGCTAGACAGGAAACAGAGGAAAGAGAACCCTAAATAGAAAAGGAACAAAATACACCAGGGTGGAAATAGGCTACTGAGGGCTGACGGTGATGGGAGCTGGGATTATGGTGAGGAGACCAGTCTGATGAGAACAGAGGGTATGCTTTAAAAGACTGTAAAAGACAGAAAAGACTCACAGACATAAGAGAACAGACTTGTGGTTGCCAAGGAGGAGGCCGGGTCCAAGAAGTGGGGGAGCGATGGAACGGAAGTTTGGAGTCAGCAGCTGCAAACTATTACATATGAATGGATGGACAACAAGGTCCCACTGCATAGCATAGAGACCAACGTCTTGGGATAACCCATAAAGGAAAAGAATATAAAAACGAAAGTGTACATATGACTGTGTATATATATATACACAAACACACATATATGTACAACTGAGTCATTTTGCTGTACAGTAGAAATTAACACATTATAAATTAACTACACTTAAATAAAACACATGTAGGGGAAGATTAAGTTGAACAAGAAAAGTGGACTGGATGATGTGAGAAACACACTAGTACTGGAATAATGAGTCTAAACACGAGCAGATAAAAGGACACTGTAGTTTCTCACTGTGCTATTGTGATATAATAGAAAATTTGACTTTAGGCCCTGGTTCCTGGCCAGCGCCGCTAAAACTTTTGTAATTTGCCAACTGATAAAGGTGCTAGGAATATCTTTTGTTCTAATAATTGGTCTTTCACCCTAGTTCCTAACACAGAGCACCGAAACACCTTGGGTAATCCGAGCATCTTTTGCTCTGAGGCAATTTATGGTGAGCTCCTGGATAACTTCAGGATGAAGGCCGATCACTAGAAAGACCAAGCCATGATTAGAAGCTTGGAAACTTCAGCTGCAATCCCCATTCTTTGGAGGGGCCAGAGGCAAGAGGCTAGAGACTGAGTTAGTAATCAATCATGTCTGCAGAATCAAAGTATGGGGTTCAGAAAGCTTCTGGGTTGATGAACACATCCACGTGCCAGGGAGCACCTCAACTCAATGGAGATAGAAGCTCTTGTGCTTGGGGTCCTTCCAGACCTTGCCGTATGTATCTCACATCCAGCTACTCCTTTATATCCTTTATTATTAACAAACCAGTAGACTTGTTTCCCCGAGTTCTGAGTCTTTCTAGCAAATTACTGAAACCTGAGGAGGGAACTGTGGTAACTCCAATTTATAGTCCATCAGTTAGAAGTACAGATGACAATGTGGGACTTGTAACTGGCCGCTGAAGCGGCAGCAGTCTTGTGAGAGAGAGCTCCCTGTTAACTTGTGGGCTTTGGCAGCATTGCCAAGTAGACAGTGTCAGAAACAACACTGGTTTTTGTGTGTGAGTATTGTAGGGAGGTGGTAAAGGCTGGTAAACCCAGGGACACAATCTGAGGAACACAAGAAGGGGTCTGTTACAAAATTAACACTGCCCCTACCAGTTATAAGGGTTTGAGATTAGGCAGTATAGTAGAGTAGCTAAAGATAGCTTCCACTTAGACTTAGCTTCCACTTAGTTAGACTGCATGGGTTCAAAGTTTGGCTCTTTTTCTAGATGTATGACTATAAACAAATTGTTTAAGTTTTCTTAAGTGACTGAAGTTTTTGGTTTTACATCTGAAAAATGGGAATGGAAAGTACTTCATGCAGTTCTGAGAATTAATGAGAAAATACATGGACCTAGCACCTAGAATACCTTCTATGAACGTGAACTAGTATTATTTAAATGCTGTATGCAAAAGGTATATAAATGGAAATTGTCTTAATGGGTTATCCTAGGACAACATTCAGATATCAATTTTGAATTTACCTGGTCAATTTGTTTATCAGTTGCCTGCTTAACAGTCAGTGAAAACTGAAGAGTAATTTTTTCAAATACTAATGGCGAAATTAGATACTCTTACCTGGTACTTATGTAGAAATGTTTTGATAAAACACACAGATACAGCCTTCTTTTTCAGAGAAGTAAGATTAGGGGCTATGGAAAGAAGATGTTGAGAACTTAGAAGTGATTTCCTTCTAAGAGTTCATTAAATAAAGTCCATACTAGAAGATTTACTCTAGATAACAGAAGTCACTAGCATAAAAGAATCTATTGGAATGACAATGTGACACTAAAACTCTGACAAAAAAGCTAGTTATCTCCAGAGTTTTCTGATACTGTCATTATTGGTCCTATTTTTTTAACTTCCTTTTCCAAAATCTGTTATAAATGATTAATTTTAACATAAGTGTTCACATTTCCTACCCCTCCTCCCCCAAGAATCTCTTAAACTTCCTTGAAATAACTGTTAGCACTACAGGATATTACAATACCAAAATAAGAAATACCCACAGTATAAGAATCGTACTTTAAAAAGTCACATTAGACAAATACTTTTATCAATATTCAATTTGTATGGGCTACTGATTTCTTAGGCTCTCTGCTGCTGCTACTAAGTTGTTTCAGTCGAGTCTGACTCTTTGAGATCCTATGGACCATAGTCCACCAGGCTCCTCTGTCCATGGGATTCTCCAGGCAAGAATACTGGAGTGCGTTGCCATGCCCTCCTCCAGGGGATCTTCCCAATCCAGGGATCAAACCAGCAACTCTTATGTCTCCTGCATTGGCAGGCCAGTTCTTTACCACCAGTGCCACCTGGGAAGCCCAAGGTTCTCTATGCTATGTTACAATAATACAGGTTGATGTGAAAGTTGAGGATAGGATACTAGGAGGTTAAAGTAGAATATACCAAATTTTTGCTTCCTTACATTCGGTTTAGAGTTCATCACAAATTAACAAAGAAAGGACATATATTTTATGGTTTCAGACTAAACATTTCATTTGAATCCAAAACAAAGGTACTGTTTAAAGTAACTCAAATGTGTAGCCCAGTTCCCAAATCTACCAATAAAGATGGACACAGATGAGGAATGAAATAGATTAACAGATTTGGAATGACTAAAAGGCAATACAAAAACAGACACCTACTTTGAATTCAATGCTGTTTGTTTTAAGCCTGAACTCTAAATATGTATCTTAAAGCCAACAAAGTCAGAATCTAACGTTTCCACCTAGAACACTGTGTTCAGTGTTCATCACTCCGCTCTATTTACTTCTGTAAAAGAAAATGAAAACTTCTACTACGCTGTGTCAGGTCAACATTAATACAACAGCGCCACCCAGTGAATGTGCTGTGGAAACTAAAATGCTGCTAGAATTCACCTCTAGATGTTAGTGCATCTGTAGTACACCTACAACCCCAACCTTAGATAAGACCACACACTAAAATGCCAATTCAAAAGACACAGAAGCATTATTACGTACTCATTCATAATTAACTACAGTTAAGATGTAAAAGGAACATTCCAACGCTCGTAAAGAAAGGGTTTTGCATGTTGGATACTACCTGTAATGTTAGCAAACAATAAATGTTAGCTGACAGGTCAAAGAGGCATGCTGCTTTCTCTCATATGAACTGTTAGGCAGATATAAAAGTACCATACTCCTTTGGCTTGGTAAGTTTTAACTATACCTCACAGTACATAGTTTCAAAGATTTCCTGATGCCCTTAATATAAAGTATGTGCTGATAATTTCACTCTTTTAAAGACATAAATAAATATTATTTATGTAAGTGAACTGAACAACAGCAACAATGATACGATCATCAAATCTGTAAACAAGTTGATAATGTGATGTGGTCAAAAAATGCTATTAACAGTATGACTTCATATAGCATTAATATTCTACTCTGTATCAGATCATAGGTGGAGTATTGTTTTCAGCTTAAAGTTCATACAAATTGAGCACTTCTTTTTCATCATTTTTATTTTTCATAGGAAATATAAGCAAATGAGCGAAAAAGCAAGAAGAACCAAAATACATACAATAAAATCTTTTGAGCCCCAGTCTCCCTCCTCAGAGACTACTACTATTAATTTCTCCTGTTAGACGTACCATGTTTAAAAAGGAGTAGTTCAACAATGCCTGGGTGCCCTGTTTGTGCCAGACATGGTGTAAGGTGCTAGGGAATCAAGTCATTCAGAATCAGCCCTCGCTGCTTTGTGACAACCTGAAGGGGCGGGGTGGGGGTGGCGGTGGCGTGGGGTGGAGGGAGGCCCAAGGAGGTGATATATATATAATTATGGCTGATTCAAGTTGTTGTACAGTAGAAACTAACAACATTGTAAAGCAATCTTCCTCCAAATGAAAAATAAGTTAAAAAAAAAAAAAAAGAATCAGTCCTGTGTAGTAATGGAGACAGACACAAAACAGATCATTTCAACAAAATATAAACCTTTATTTTTTTAAAGTATACAAAGAATATGTCTGAGATTTCTCCCAATTGCATTGTATCTGTCATTTTCAGGTGTATCTGTCATTTTCAGGTGTATCTCCCACAGGCATCTTGAGCTGCTGCTGCTGCTAAGTCACTTTAGTCATGTCCGACTCTGTGTGACCCCATACACAGCAGCCCACCAGGCTCCCCCGTCCCTGGGATTCTCCAGGCAAGAACACTGGAGTGGGTTCAACGCATGAAAGTGAAAAGTGAAAAGTGAAGTCGTGTCCGATTCTTCGCGATCCCATGGACTGCAGCCTACCAGGCTCCTCCATCCATGGGATTTTCCAGGCAAGAGTACTGGAGTGGGGTGCCATTGCCTTCTCCGCATCTTGAGCTAGACACATCCAAAACTCAATCATCAGCCACCTCCCCCAATGAGTTCACCTCTACATTTCCTAAATCAAAAAACGGCATTTCATTTATCTAGGCTCAAGCCAGAAAACTCTCACTCAGCAGATATCTATCAAGCATCTACAATGTCTAAGGGCTTCCAGGCTGTGAACATACGATAGCAAATAGGGTCTTCACTAAAACTTGTTTGTGGAATTCTACCCTTTATTTCTCTCACCTCTGCCCTTCCCATTCAGTTGTCTAATCTTGCCAGTTCTACTTCCTGAATTCCTCTGGGTTTGTATTTCCATCACACTGGCAATGCCCTAGTACAGGCTGCCATCTTCTCTTCCTTGAATCACCACAACGATGGCCTAACTGGTTTTCCTTCCATTACTCTTGCCACTCAATTCCATTTTCTCACAGTTCCCAGAGTCATTACCTAAAATACAAACCTAATCATGTTGAAACCCTTCAAACTTACTATTATCTTTAGGAAGAAGGTCAAATGCCTTAATATTATCAGCAATACTTCTCATGATCTGGGCCTGTTTACTTCCCCTGCATCTAGAATCTCTGTTCCTGGACTATGCTCTCCTCTCATGTCTGGGCCTTTACAGTTATCTCTATCTTGCCCTCCAGCCTTTAATCTGGCTAATTCCTATCTATTCACAAGCATGGAACCATTCAGACTGAACTACATTTTTAAAATTCGAGTTTCCCTTCCCTATGAGAATATAAGCTTTGTCACGTCAATTATTAGACTGATTTTTACATGTACGTGTTCATTATTATATTTCCATATCTAGCTCAGTGTTTGGCACAAAATAAGAGGCTAAGTATTTTCTGGATAAATCAATCAACACTCAGAAAGTCAGAAGGAAAGTCAACTAGCTCAGTCTGTGGATTAGGGAAAGGCTTTTTAGAAGACATCTGAAAAATAAGTAAAGAAAGTAAGAGTTAGACGAAGAAAATCAAGACAGTCCAGAGAGTGTCAATGATAGTATGAAAGTTCTGTAAGTATAAAACAGTGTTATGAATGGGAAGTGGGTGTGATGGAAGATGACAGTGGAAACATAAACAGTGGTGGGATTACGGAGGTCCTACGGTACAGGCTATGGAGGTAGACTTGATCTTGTAGGTGATGGTGGTGGTGGCAGGGGCGGGCGAGGGTTGCAGACATTGAAACAGACCACTAAAATGGTCAGATTTACATTTAAGACTGATCATTCCGGCTGCTACTGAAAAGACAAACTGGGGGATGTAGGTGAGGGTTGGAGGCAACAGTAAGATAGATTGGTAGTTGAAATAAAAGGAAGGGATAAATTAGAATCTAAATGGCTCATAAGCCCTCCCAAATGGATCTATCTAGTAGGCAAATAAAAGTCTGAGTCTCAAGGAAGAAGTCAGGTATAGTAGTAGTTTTAGGATCCTTAAGCAAATAGCTTAAAACAATGAGCAAATATGGTACTCTGAAGGGGAATATTCATGCAAAAAAAGAGAAAAAAAAATCAAGGTTTAAACTTACGTTATTTAAAGGACAGGCAGAGAAAGAGCCCTTAAGAAGCATGAGATAAGGAGAACAAACAGGAGAGAAGCAAAGGGATTTAGGTTTCAAGAAGGGTCTGATCAAAGGTGTCAAAGGTAACACTGATCAATAGCACAGGAGGAGTGGGTGCTATTCATTTTCCAAGATCAATAAAAGAGGCAGATAAATGTGGGGTGGACAGGAAGTTAAGATATGTTACTTAAGTTTCTTGAATTTTCTCAGTTAACTAGGTACAAGGTTGTGGGAAACGTTTGCGGCCCCTAGGAAATCTCCATCCTCAAATGAGTGGGTCTTTGATGGCAAGGAGGGCATCAGACCCAGTCTTAGTATTTCACCTATTCTGACCACACTAGACCAAGTGAATCAATTTTTCATCCTTACTAACCCACTAAAAAAAAGCAGAAATAATTTGGAAATCTTGTCACTTAAAAAGAGATTTAAAAACTTTTAACCAAAAGCACTAGCTACCACAGGAATACCACCTGAGTTAAAGATGAAGTCCTAGCTGCAGGCTGCGATGTCTCACTGAGCATCCCGTCTTGTCAGTCAAAGGTCTGCTCAGTCTTTACAGGTCTGTCATCTGGGATCTCAAGCGCAATCTATAATAGAAAAAGAACACGAATTAAAAAAGGAACTGGCATAAAAATGGCAGGCACATGTGAATGTGTGCTAAGTGCTTGAAAAATACCTTTTAGACAACTCTAGTCACCTTCTAATAAAAAAAGAAGTTGAAGCTGAGGAAGGAGGAGTAGCTATCACTGAAAGACTGGGAGCTGACAAATGATAAAGGAGTGTCAAGACCTGGAGTAAGCTGAAGCTGCAGACCAAGAATCTGCTGTATGTCACTTTGTGTTATTTCCTCCAAGGCGCTCAGCTGGAGATTTATGGGGCAGACTCAGCATTAAGGTCTTGACAGGCACTGGGGTCTGAGGCAAGGAAACACAGGGTCTCTGGATATTGATAAATCATGTGGTCTAGGCTGGGAAGGGCGGTAATGGCAGGAGGGCTGAGAGGGAAAATGAAATATAAGAGCAGATATGGACCATGTGAGGGTACACAGGTGCAGGGGAAAAAGATGTTGCAGCCATAAGACTAACGGAATCTAATTTTCTGCTGTAGTTAATGTCTTTGTGAATGATGACAAAACTCCAGACAGTCTAGGCTGGGATTTCTGTATTTCTGATGTTCTGCCTTCTACTCCACAGTGACCAGTAACAGACAACTAAATGTTGAAGAGTTAGATCTACCCTTATAATCAAGACAACCTGAATAAATACCTATTAGTTTTTTCTTAACTTTAATTCTAATAAACTATCAATCTGCCATATCTACAGTAAAATTATCCTTCAAATACACAATTATTATCCTATAAATACCGTCATTCTGCTCCTCTTTCACCTCATTTTTCTCTCTCCATATTGTTCATTCTATTTTTGGTTTACAAATAGGTCACTTTTCCTTGTCTGGACTCTTAACAATGGTTGAACACTTAACATTTGCAGGATATTTTACTAAGACAGTGTATAAATAATAATAGTCAAAATAACTGGTAACATTAATACTTATTCTGCCAAATACTTTATACATGAATAAATCTATCTAACCTTCATGACACCCTATAAAACAGATATTATAGCTATTTTAAAGATGCAGAAACCAGTTTAGTTAGGTTAAACAAGCTGCCTGAGTCCACATAGCTGGTAAGCAGTGTAATGAGGGATTTAAAGCCAGCTTCTTCTGACTCAAGAGCTAAGCTGTCTATATTCTGCTATCTATATTACTGCTGTCTATATTCCTTTTCTCTGTTTCTAAGAAGATATGGCCTAGTGGAGTTACATGCATTCACAAGTAATCAGCTTGATTTGGTAAGTGCCAATGAGAAAGGTCTCTTTTTTCCAGACTCTCAATGTTTTTAAAAAATCTATTTCCTAACTAACTTTTGAGTTTTATTAGATTCAGACTTTTGAGAATTACATCAGTAAATGGACATAGAAAGGGGAAAAGAAAGCCCTAAACTACTGAATATGAAATGGACTTTTACTTCAAATTAGCATAAATTTCTGTATTAATAGGTAGAGCCTCTACTCCCCCATACAACAAAGTACCAGAATTTGTGTCTATTGTCAGTACAATCTTTCCAGCATTATTTTTCACTTGATTCAGTGCAGACGTCCCAACCAGTACATCACCCTCACTAATTAATACTGTACCCTGCAATAAGATGCAAGTTCTATTACATCTTCCAGTGTCCCAATACATAATGAAACTAAATGGTTGTCCCCCACTCTCCCGGACAACTAGGCCGTCCTATCGTCCCATCTTCTGCTGCAAGGCCTTGATTTGTGACTAGGTATGAGGTGCCTGCCCCTCGTTCAGGCATCAACTAAAGAATCCAACTCACTCAGGTACATGTGTGTTCAGGGAACAGTTGGAAGGCATTGGCAGTGTCTGGCTCTTGTGGCAGCATGAAAGAAGGGAGGCAGAAGACCAGGATTCTACCCACATGGGAGTAGGAACTAGCAACCCACTCCATTATTCTTGCCTGGAAAATCCCATGGACAGAGGATCCTGGTGGGCTATAGTCTATAGGGTCACAAAGAGTTGGACACAACTGAAGTGACTTAGCATGCACGCACGAACTTCTGCACATAGCTTTCGGTGGCATAATTTCCCTGAATTAATCCCTAAGTTGATGATGGTATCTATTAGACCCTTTTCCCTTTTTAATGAATCCTAAAAGAGATATTGTGGATCACAAAAAACTGTGGAAAATTCTTTAAGAGATGGGAATACCAGACCACCTTATCTGCCTCCTGAGAAATCTGTATGCAAGTCAGGAAGCAACAGTTAGAACGGGACATGGAACAGACTGGTTCCAAATTGGGAAAGAAATACGTTAAGGCTGTATACTGTCACCCTGTTTATTTAACTTATATGCAGAGTACATCATGTGAAATGCAGAGCTGGATGAAGCACAAGCTGGAATCAGGATTGCCGGGAGAAATATCATTAATCTTAGATATGCAGACAACACCACCCTTATGGCAGAAAGTGAAGAGGAACTAAAAAGCCTCTTGATGAAAGTGAAAGAGGAGAGAGTGAAAAGCTGGCTTAAAACTCAACATTAAAAAAACGAAGATCATGGCATCCGGCCCCATCACTTCATGGCAAATAGATGGGGAAACAATGGAAACAGTGACAGACTTTTTACTTTTGGAGGCTCCAAAATCACTGGAGATGGTGACTGCAGCCATGAAATTAAAAGAAACTTGTTCCTTGGAAGAAAAGCTATGACCAACCTAGACAATATATTAAAAAGCAGAGACATTACTTTTCTGACAAAGGTCTGTCTAATCAAAGCTAAGGTTTTTCCAGTAGTCAGTTGGATATGAGAGTTGGACTATAAAGAAAGCTGAGCGCCGAAGAATTGATGCTTTCTAACTGTGGTGTTGGAGAAGACTCTTGAGAGTCCCTTGGACTGCAAGGAGATCCAACCAGTCCATCCTAAAGGAGATCAGTCCTGGGTGTTCATTGGAAGGACTGATGCTGAAGCTGAAACTCCAATACTTTGGCCACCTGAGGCGAAGAGACTGACTCTTTGCAAAAGACCCTGATGCTGGGAAAGACTGAAGGCCGAAGAGGACGACAGAGGGTGGGATGGTTGGATGGCATCACCGACTCAATGGACATGAGTTTCAGCAAGCTCGGGGAGTTAGTGATGAACAGGGAAGCCTGGCGTGCTGCAGTCCATGGGGTCGCAAAGAGACATGACTGAGCGACTGAACTGAAAAGAGATAATACCTGTAAGCATCCAACACAGAACCCGGGGGCTCTGTTCAAAAAACATCAGCATTATTACCACTCTGAGTCTCTATGACTTACCTTGCCCCATTGACAGCCCCACGTGCTCCTTTATTTGTTACCCGGAGCTTAGCTTAAGTCTCCAGAAACCCTCTATTCACTTTCGCTCTTTATCTCTAAAGCCAAACAAGTCCACTGACCTCGGGAATTCCGCGGCAACGCCGGGTTACTTCCCCAAACCGCGGCTCTGCCACTTCCTGCAGAATCCAATTCCGACTGGACGTCAACTCCGCGAAAAAATAGTTCCGCCTACAGCCCAGCGTTCTCTCTCGCAACTCCAGCGCCAAACCGTTCTAAGCATATTGAGCCCAGCCGGTACCCGGCGCGATCGGAGCGCAGGAAGTGGGCGGGGCGGAACGGGGAGGGACTTCCAGGAGGAGGCGGCTGGTTTGAAAATTGACAACGGTCGATGTTTGCTGACTTTTGATTTCGCGTGTAGCTGCTCCACGGACTCGCCGCCGTCCTGTGGGCGGCTGCTGCGGTAGGTGAGAGCAAAAAGTCACGCGTGGACGGAGTCCGGGAGACAGTGTGTGCTCTCTCGCTCTGGAGCCACGGGCCTGACAGTGTTTTCGTTACACGCGTCGCTGGGGAGGAGGCTGCAGAAGCCCGCCTTTGGGTGGTGCGGGTGAGCGCATAGGTCGTTTTGGTTAGATTTTAGTCCCCAAAACAATCTGAACTAATTTCCTACGAAACGACTGTCTGCCGTCTGGGACAGCAAAGATTACTCGAGAAGAAACTTGAGGTGCAGCTGGTCAGTTGAAGGTTGTATTTCTATGTTTTTAACCGATTTATTTAGAAGATAATGGGGTTCCAGATGCTGTCATAAATCTCCGTTACTCAAACATCGCTTAACCAAAGTCAAAACCAAAAATCGAAAGGCTAATATATCATGTTGTTTTTGTTGTTCAGTTGCCAGGTCGTGTTCTTTGCGATCCACTGGACCAAGCTGTGGTGTGATATTAGAAATATCATGCTTAATCCAAAAGTCAGAGGAAGAGGGCGGTGTATATATAGCGCTTTTCGTGCATGGCACGATCATTTTTCCCTGAATAACTTAAGGAAACTTAATTTTTTGAGGTTGGGACTCTTTTCTCTTTGTTTAGCAGCGGTTCCCTGGGGTTTTGATTTCCACGATCTAGTTTATTTTAGAAAAATGAACCTACTGTGCGCTGGTTGTGGTGTTGCAGATAATGGGACACCGAGAGGTGATTAGCAGTAAATGGCCTGCTACTTTACATAATAGGTCATTTATATATTTTATCTCGGAGAGGCAGTGGCACCCCACTCCAGTACTCTTGCCTGGAAAATCCCATGGATGGAGGAGCCTGGAAGGCTGCAGTCCATGGGGTTGCTGAGGGTCGGACATGACTGAGCGACTTCACTTTTCACTTTCATGCATTGGAGAGGGAAATGGCAACCCACTCCAGTGTTCTTGCCTGGAGAATCCCAGGGACGGGGGAGCCTGGTGGGCTGCCGTCTACGGGGACGCACAGAGTCGGACACGACTGAAGTGACTTAGCATACTTTATCTTACCAGAGAGCTCAAACTGGATTGGAAGGCCTCTCCACCTATCTTTTTCTCTCCCTCTCCTCCTTGTTCCATTCTCCCTCCTTCTCTCCACACACTCGTGAGTAAATTGGAACTGAAATTGTACTATCAAAGAAAGATAGAAGTTAGATAGGAGAGGTGGTTTCAAAGGGAAACATTGGAAGTTTGGGAAATGTCCTGGAGGAGACTAACTTGTAACAGAAAATTGATTAGGTTATTAAATTGTGGAAGTTTTTCAAAGCCAAGCAGAAACATTTGAATTTGATGGGATGGGTAGAGCAAGTAATTATTTTTGTAAAGATGTTACCTGATGCATTTGTTGTTCTATGCAGATTAACCTGATAGCAAAGTGCTCAAGACTTTAGAAGGGAGAGATGTGTGATAATAATTATGAAGATATTGTATTTTGCACCTCTTTCTCTATTGGAATAATCTCTGATCCAGATATATTAATAGTTTGTTTTGGAAAAATGACTTTTTCTGCAGTCTTTGGGCAATGATTTTTAAATCTATGACTTAGATGAAAATACAGAATGCATATTAATGGTAAAAGGGACATATAACATGTGAGGTATCAGAATCTGGATACAAAAAGATTCTGACAGTAAGAGTTGGACTGTGAATAAAGCTGAGTGCCGAAGAATTGATGCTTTTGAACTGTGGTGTTGGAGAAGACTCTTGAGAGTCCCTTGGACTGCAAGGAGATCCAACCAGTCCATCCTAAAGGAGATCAGTCCTGGGTGTTCATTGGAAGGACTGATGGTGAGGCTGAAACTCCAATACTTTGGCCACTTCATGCAAAGGGTTGACTCATTGGAAAAGACCCTGATGCTGGGAGGGATTGGGGGCAGGAGGAGAAAGGGAGGACAGAGGATGAGATGGTTGGATGACATCACTGACTTGATGCACATGAGTTTGGGTGATCTCCCGGAGTTGGTGATGGACAGGGAGGCCTGGCATGCTGCAATTCATGGGATTGCAAAGAGTCGGACATGACTGAGCAACTGAACTGAACTGAACTGATCTGATAGAAGGAAAGTCTGGAATTATGAAATTCAATAATAGGAAATGCAAATTATGAAATTCAATAGTATGAAATAGGAATAATGGGAAATTCAATCATAGGAAATACAAATCCTTAAGGTTCAAATAATCAGTTATGTAAAAAGAGCATGGAGAAGTCCTGGCTTGTGGACTACAAAGTCATGTAAGAAGTCGTGGAGAAGTGGGCTACGTTGAAAAAGTTCTGGGACTTAGAGTCAGACGCACACATACACACATATGTTTGTCAGTAAGTGTTATAGTAGCATTAGATCAGCAGTGACTGTTGCCAACTATATTGATATTCCACTGTAATCAGACCATATCTGGAGTATTATGTTCAGTTTGAGCATTACATTTTAAGAAGACACTCATGAAATAGTTTTAGAGGAAAGTGAGCAGAATGATAGTTTCTAAAACAGTCATAAATGGAGTGGCTATTCTTAAACTATACTTACTTTAGATCAGAGAGGACTAAATAGAGAGATATGATAGCTTTCTTCACATTTTTGAAAGTGAAGTCATGTGACCAAGGATTAATAAATTCTATTTAGTTGTAGTGACAGGAAGTAGGACCAGAAGATGAGTTATAACAAACAGATTTCTGTATAGTATTAGAAAGAGTTATCTGATTATTAGAGCCATACTAAGGTGGACAAAAAGTTGCTTTGAGAGTGAATTCTGTGATGTTTTAAATTTTTAAGCAGAACTGGGAAGTTATTTGTCAATCACCTTTCAGGGTGTTTAGCAGCATGCTGGGGTTGCTACCCACTAGATTCCAGTAGCATCCTCAGTCTAGTGCTGACAACCAAAACTGTCTCCAAAACTGTGAGAGCAACTGCTCTAGGAGGACACAGGTGTGAATATTTCACTATTGAAGGACATTGTAGGGAGTGGTTTTTTTGTTATTTTGTTTTTCAAGTTCTCACTCTGGTGATTGGAAATCCTGCCAGTTACAGCTATTCATGGGCTTCCCTGGTGGCTCAGATGGTAAAGAATCTACCTGCAGTGCAGGTGACCTGTGTTCAATCCCTGGGTCAGGAAGATCCCCTGGAGAAGGGAATGGCAAGCCACTTCAGTATTCTTGCCTGGAGAATTCCATGGTCAGAGGAGCCTGGTGGACTACAATCCATGGTGTTGCAAAGAGTGATGATGACATGACTGATGACTTTTACTCACTTACAGCTATTCTATTCGTACTCTGTTTTTTTCTCTCTGGTCCTGCTTACATCTTAAACCTTATTAATCATCTCACTGTGTGTCATTAAATAGAATGTCAAATCAGAGTACAGTACAGCTTATTATTTATTTACCCTATGTTGCTGTTGTTTGTGTATAGATGCTGCTGATAGTCCTACCTATATATTTTACTTTGAAGATTAATTCTCAGGATCTTATTGAACTCTGCCTCCCAAACTTTAAAAAAACAAACAAACAAAAAAAAACCCCAAAAACATAGTTTCTTATCTGTGTGTTCAACCTAAGTCCTCTTTCCCATGAAAAAGAAAACAGTATTAGTTAAATTAGAAAATGACTGTGTTGCTTTAGAATAAAAGCTGTTTTAGAATATATATGTGTGTGTGTGTGTGTGTGGTGTGTGTGTGCATGTGTTTATATTTGTTTTTAATGTCACCTTACTAGGATGTGTGACGGTTTGATGATAGCACCACCATGCATACAGCTCAACCCTGACTTGTTAATTTTGTCCTTACATTTGTCATCTTCCAGTTGGTGAGAACTGCTGGTTGTGCCATGTTTCTGACCTTTGTTTTTAATTCCTTCAAACCAACAGGGGACTCCCAAGATGGAAACTTTGTCTTTTCCCAGATATAATGCAGCTGAAGTTGTGGTTCATATTCGAAACAAAATCTTAACAGGAGCCGATGGTAAAAACCTCTCCAAGAATGATCTTTCTCCAAATCCCAAGGTAAAACGTGGTTCTTTTTGCATGTGGTTAGTATACAGGCCACATGAGGTCTGTAATGTGTGGGGAAAGGCATGTATATCACTGTTTGATATAGGCTAGTAACTTTAATCCAGAGAAAATCTCTCAACTGGAGTTATTTTAAAATAACACTGTTTTTATGTGGGGCAACTTCTGCATTCCCATTAGGAATTCAAGTCTTTAATGCAGTTGTTTTCTTCCAAAAAAAGCTTATAAACCATAGATGTATTACAGTATATTAAATTTTTTATTATGGACAGGGAGGCCTGGCGTGCTGCGATTCATGGGGTCGCAAAGAGTCGGACACGACTGAGCGACTGAACTGAACTGAACTGAAAATTTTTATTATTGGAGTAGTGGTCTGAGGGTATCATTTATTGGTAAAGCTTGAAGGAACTTACTCCAGGTGGTTTCCAATCACAAAAAGTGCTTAGAAGCAATCTTCTTGGGAAGCTTACAGATTAATTTTCTTGCATTATGCTCCAACGGGGAATTGACTTGTTTTGACAGGTAGTGTTTTTTTTATGTCTTTAGTTGTTAAATGCAAAAATGAACTATTCATGTGTCACAGAAAATCCCAAAGTCTCCTTCCATTTTCCTGTGTTCATCTTGAAGTGATAACATAATAAAACCTGGTTTAATGATGTAGAACTTAAACTTTTTGATCTTGATGACTCTGTAATCCTTTAAAATGGAAGGAATAATCTCAGAATAAACAAACTTGTTTGTATATGGATGAGAAAAGGTTCTATAGGCCAGTATTTGGGAATTGCTGATTTAGAAGATGAAAGTTAAAAATCCCATACTATCCTATTAAATGTATACCTCCTGAATCATAGTAGTCCCTTAAACAACTAAACATCTTAATTAACATCTGAGGCATCAACCAAGGTTTCCCATGTTCTTTTTAAAAACAAAACAATAACCCGGTGTACGAGACAGCAAAAGAGACACTGATGTATAGAACAGTCTTTTGGACTCTGTGGGAGAGGGAGAGGGTGGGAAGATTTGGGAGAATGGCATTGAAACATGTAAAATATCATGTAAGAAACAAGTTGCCAGTCCAGGTTCGATGCACGATACTGGATGCTTGGGGCTAGTGCACTGGGACGACCCAGAGGGATGGTATGAGGACGGAGGAGGGAGGAGGGTTCAGGATGGGGAACACATGTATACCTGTGATGGATTCATTTTGATATTTGGCAAAACTAATACAATTATGTAAAATTTAAAAATAAAATAAAATTAGAAACAAAACAAAACAAAACAAAAAACACCCTCATTATTTTTGTCGTATGTTTGATGACATGTTTTGAAAGACTAACCTATTCTTCCATTCCCTAATGTGGATAGATTGCCTGGATTGGATTTGAATATTCTTGTTATCATTCTGTGTATTAGCCTAAACAACTGATCTTATTGACCAGCACATATGACTTAGCACATATGAGCAAACTGATGAGTATATAAGGTGTTTTAAAATATGTAAAAATTAAGGATGAGATGTATGGAGAGAGTAACATGGAAACTTACAATACCATATGTAAAATAGATAGCCAGCGGGAATTTGCTGTGTGACTCAGGGAACTCAAACAGGAGCTCTAACGATCTAGAGGGGTAGGACGGGGAGGGGGGTTCAGGAGGGAGGGCACACGGGCGTACCTATGGCTGATTCTTGTTGATGTTTGACAGAAAACAGCAAAATTCTATAAAGCAATTATCCTTCAATTAAAAAATAAAGTGGCAAAAAAAAAAATATTTCAAGGGAGACGGAGTAATGTTGTCACTGTTTGTACCCGTTAACTACAGTAATGGTGATGGTACAGCAGAGTGTTAAAAGGCATTTTTCTGTTACAGCCTGAAGTCTTGCATATGATCTACATGAGAGCTTTACAGATTGTATATGGGATCCGACTGGAGCATTTTTACATGGTGAGTTTAAGATGAAGCAAAAATGTGTTCTTTTGCTGCATTTCTCCTGCTCACATTGAGTATTGGTTTTCAGGATAGGAAGTTCTTCACTTTATTTTTAGCAAAATCAAAGGCTTATTTAAAGTTAATGTCATTTACAAAGGAATCTTAGGTGTAGTTACGATTTATATTGGTAGCTTTACTAAAATGAAAACTATTACTGAAGACCTAGATAACACAAGTTATTGACTCCCTGCAGTTATTCACAGATTTACAGGCTTGTCTTCAGAGACTACAATAAGAAATAACAAAGTCTTCACAGATACTGTTCTCTTCTCAGGAAGGACTTCCAAATTAGAAAAATGCACTGAGATTGAAAAAACAGTTGAAATAAAGCAGTTGAGCTTTAAGCAAATTAGGTATTTCTAGTAGGAATATTATTTTTCTTAATCTTTCTTTACTATTATTGTTAAATCATCAGGGCATCAACTGAAGATGTACAAAAAAGCAATATCTGTAGAATCTCAATATATATTGTTTGAAAATCTAAGGGTTTGTTGTTTATTTGCTATGAAACCTTATTAAGGCTTAGTTTCTTTGTCTATAAAATAAGGTTAGTACTCTGTCCTACTGTTGTTATAAAAATTAAGAAGGAATATATGTTAAGAATATATTTATAATTTAGCAGAGTACCTGATATTTAGCAAATGCTAACCATTACCCCTTTATTTTTTCATTCATTTAAACAGTCTTTATTGAGCACTCACTATGAACTGAGCATTATTAAAATTAGTGACATGTCTAGTTTTGTGCCAGGATCTGCATTGCTTGTTTAAATTAATGATAGTAAGCAGCAGCAGCAAGTTAATATATTTTGATTTTAATCTGTGATTAAACTTTCTTGAGGTTGAAAATTTTTCTCATTTTGTCTGATCAATTTGTAACTTGGATTTTGTGATGCATTACGTTTAGATGCCAGTGAACTCTGAAGTCATGTATCCACATATAATGGAAGGCTTCTTACCAGTCAGCAATTTGTTTATCCATTTGTAAGTAGAGAGTCATTATTTTCTTAGTCCACATTCATATTTATATTACATTTGGCTTTCTTAAAGACATGATTTTCTTTGGAAAGGAATTTCTACCATTTTTCTCTCTACTCCCTCCCATAAACATTCAAAATTGTACATTTCCAGCAAATACAGCTAACTGCCCCCACTTCAGTTCTTTCAGTTGATGTATTAAGATACTGTGAGTCTAAAAGTATTAGTTTTGCATCTTAGAGAGTCCTAGTACTTCCAAGAGTGTGTGTTGTTTATTAGACTCTATAACTATACCTTCGTATTATACAGAAAATATATACTTTTTCTGTAATATACAGAAAAAGTAGGTTTCAGTGCTATATGATTATGTATTGTAGTAGACTTCTGACTCTGTCCTTTGACATTGAGAAATATATCCAGAAATCTTTCTGATAAAAAGAAGTTTATCCTGTTTGACTTAGTATGTAATTCAAAAGATGCTTTTCAATATACTTGCTCCACTTTATCTTCAAGGGACTCATTTCTGCCCATCTGTCGGGTGAATGACTTTGAGATTGCTGATATTCTATATCCAAGTAAGTGAAAATTAAAACAATTTCTAATGTTTGGCCTTAATCTAACATTTTACCTTTCTATCAATAATGTGAAAATAGAAAGACTTAAAGGAACTTGGATTTAGAAAGTGTGTCTTGATTCTCAAGGATGAACTTTTTAATATCCCATTATTGGACATTTTTCCTTTATAAAGTCACAGAAAAGCTGTTTTTTTGGTTAATTTTTCTTAACTCCTTACATTTGAAAATGTTCTGTAAATTTGAGATTATGAATGCAAACAATATGCAAGCTGTGGTGTTGCATAATGAATTAATCATACCAGTTTTATCAAATATCATAATTACTTTTTACCTTGAAGAAAACACCAAAAGGTGATAATGATAAACACTGATAATCATGATAATCATTATATTATATTAAAATGTAAAGTTCTCCTAATTTTGTGTCTCTTAATTTATTTGACTCTTTAGCATTTACAAATCAAGTTATTTTATGTTTCAAGATATTAGGTGTACTATATAAAAATTTATTTTTTATCCCATTTTGGATCTCTTTTTTTGTTGTTTATTGGCATATAAATTATAGAAAATAAAAATTCACTAATTTTAAATGCATAACTGAATAAATCTTAGCAAATGTATATAGTAATATAACCAGCACCACAGTCATGACCCCTCAAAGTTCCCTTATATCCCTTTGCAGTTAGGTTTCTTTGGTCATGCACTTAACCTGCAAGCACTAATCTACTTTTTATCACTATAATATTTTGACTTTTCAGAACCTCATGTAATTGAAATCATATAGACTATAGTCTTTTGTGTCTGGCTTCTTTAATTTAGCATAGTGCTTTTGAGATTTGTCCACGTTATTGCATTTATTAGTACTTTGTCCTTTTATTTTAGAGTAGCAGTCTATCATAAGTATACAGTTTATTTATCCATTGTCCAGTTGGTAAGACATTTGAATTGCTTCCAGTTTTGGCTGTTGTGTATAAAGTTGCTGTGAACATTAGTGTACAAATCTGTGTATGCACATATTTTCATTTCTATGGATAAAGGTTGCTGTTGTTGTTCAGTTGCTCAGTCTTGTCTGACTCTTTGTGACCTCATGGACTACAACACACTAGGCTTCCCCGTCCTTCACCATCTCCCAGAGCTTGCTCAAACTCATGTCCATGGAGTCAGTGATGCCATCCAACCATCTCGTCCTCTGTCGTCCCCTTTTCTTCCTGCTTTCAATCTTTCCCAGCATTGGGGTCTTTTCTAATGAATCGACTTATCACATCAGGTGGCCAAAGTATTGGAGCTTCAGCTTCAGCAGCAGTCCTTCCAATGAATAGTTAGGACTGATTTTCTTTAGGATGCACTGCTTTGATCTCCTTGCAGTCCAAGGGACTCTCAAGAGTCTACTCCAACACCACAAATCAGAAGCATCAATTCTTCGGCATTCAGCCTTCTTTATGGTCCATCTCTCACATCCATACATGACTACTGGGAAGACCATAGCTTTGACTATATATATCTTTGTTGTCAAAGTGTTTTCTCTAATTTTTAATATGCTGTCTAGGTTGGTCATAACTTTTCTTCCAAGGAGCAAGTGTCTTTTAATTTTGTGGCTACAGTCACCATCTCCAGTGATTTTGGAGCCCAAGAAAATAAAGCCTGTCACTGTTTCCATTCTTTCCCCATCGTTTGCCATGAAGCTATGGGACTGGATGTAATGATCTTGGGTTTTTGAATGTTGAGTTTTAAGCCAGCTTTTCACTCTCCTCTTTCACCTTCATCAAGAAACTCTTTAGTTCCTCTTCACTTTCTGCCATAAGAGTGGTGTCATCTGCATATCTGAGGTTATTGATATTTCTCCTGGCAATCTTCATTCCAGCTTGTGCTTCATCCAGCTCGGCATTTCACATGATGTACTCTGCATATAAGTTAAATAAGCAGGGTGACAATATACAGCCTTGACGTACTCCATTTCCTATTTGGAATCAGTCTGTTGTTCCATGTTCAGTTCTAACTGTTGCTTCCTGACCTGCATACAGATTTCTCAAGAGGCAGGTCAGGTGGTCTGGTATTCCCATCTCTTTCAGAATTTTCCACAGTTTATTGTGATCCACACAGTCAAAGGCTTTGGCATAGTCAATAAAGCAGAAATACATGTTTTTCTAGAACTCTCTTGCTTTTCCCATGATTCAGCGGATGTTGGGAATTTGATCTCTGGTTCCTCTGCCTTTTCTAAAACCAGCTTGAGCATCTGGAAGTTCACGATTCACGTATTGCTAAAGCCTGGCTTGGAGAATTTTGAGCATTACTTTACTAGTGTGTGAGATGAGTGCAATTGTGTGGTAGTTTGAGCATTCTTTGGCATTGCCTTTCTTTGGGATTGGAATGAAAACTGACCTTTTCCAGTCCTGTGGGCACTGCTGAGTTTTCCAAATTTGCTGGCATATTGAGTGCAGCACTTTCACAGCATCATCTTTCAGGATTTGGAATGGCTCAACTGGAATTCCATCACCTCCACTAGCTTTGTTCGTAGTGATGCTTCCTAAGGTCCACTTGACTTCGCATTCCAGGATGTCTGGCTCTAGGTGAGTGATCACACCATCGTGATTATCTGGGTCATGAAGATCTTTTTTGTATAGTTCTTCCATGTATTCTTGTCACCTCTTCTTAATATCTTCTGCTTCTGTTAGATCCATACCATTTCTGTCCTTTATCGAGCCCATCTTTGCATGAAATGTTCCCTTGGTATCTCCAATTTTCTTGAAGAGATCTCTAATCTTTCCCATTCTGTTGTTTTCCTCTATTTCTTTGCATTGATTACTGAGGAAGGCTTTCTTATCTCTCCTTGCTATTCTTTGGAACTCTGTATTCAGACAGGATAAATACTAAAAGTAGAAATGCTGGTTTACACAGTAAGCACATGCTTAACCTTTTAGGAAACTCCAAACTGTTCTTCTAAGTGGCTGTATCGTTATGCTCTAGTGCATTGCCGTTGGCAGTATGTGATAGTTTCAATTCCTCTACATCCTTCTTGTACTCGATACTGTAGGTTTTTAATTTGACATGCTAAAGGCTGTCTCTGGGTTTCCCAGGTGGCACAGTAGTAAAGAATCCACCTGCTAATGCAGGAGACACAAGTACATGGGTTTGAGTCCTGGGTCAGGGAAGATCACGTGGAGTAGGAAATGACAACCTACTCCAGTATTCTTGCCTGGAAAATTCCATGGACAAAGAAGCATGGTGGGCTACAGTACAGGGATCACAAAATGTGGGACATGACTGAGCCCACATGCACGCAAAGATTGTCTAGTTATATTTCATGGTTTCAATTCACATCTCCCTCATGGCTAGATAATAATGAGCAAACTTTCATATGCTTATTTGCTGTCCATATATCTTTGGTGAAGTATCTATTTGAATTAGTTAGCTACTTTTAAAAAATTGAATTGTTTGTCGTATGATTGAGTTGGAAGATTTCTTCAGTATTTTGGAAACAAGTAGTTTATCAGATACGTGTTATACAGATTTTTCCCTTGGTCTGTTACTTGCTTTTTCAGTTTCATAACCATGTCTTTTCAAAAGCAAGATGTATTTCAGTTTTGAATATTCTAACTGATATTTTTTCTTTTGTCATTCATAAAACTATTTTTTGCATTTTATCAGAAAATCTTGGCCTCAAGGATTTATTTGGCTAAATTTTACTCCTTTATTTTGCTGTAAGTGTATTATAGTTTCAGCCTTTATTATTTAATGCCTAAATTTTTGAATATCATGTGAGGCAAAGGGCAAGGTTCATTTTTTTCCTTTATGCATATGATTCTCAAAGTATTCTAGCGTCACTCACTGAAAAGTTTATCCTTTTGCCGTTGAACTACCCTGGCACTTTTGTCAAAAGTAATTGATTCTGCACATCTATTAGGATGGCAGAAATCTAAAACACTGACAATACCAAATGCTGCTGAGGAAGGATATGGAACAACAGGAACTTTCATTTATCACTTGTGGGAATGCAGCCTTGGAACACGGTTGTCAGTTTCTTACAAAGCTAAGTGTATTCTTACTGTATGATCTAATAGTCACTTGTCTTGGTATTTATCCAAACATCTAGAAAGCTCATGTCCACACAAAAACCTGCTAACATCTTTTTGCAGCTTTATTCATAATTGTCAAAACCTAGAAGCAAGCAAGACATCCTTCAGTAGGTGAATGGTGAAATAGTACATCAAGCCAGGGGAATAGTACTTAGTGCTATAAAGAAATGAGTTATGAAGCAATAAAAAGACATCAGGAATCTCAGATGCGTATCACTAAGTATAAGAAGTCAGTCTGCAAATGCTATTTGCAGTACTATTACAATTATGACAATCTGAAAAAGGCAAAAACTATGAAGATAGTAAAAAGATCATTGTTTGCCAGGGACTGTGGGGGGAGAAAGAATAGATAGCCAGGGCAGAGAGGATTTTTTACAGCAGTGAAACTATCCTGTATCATACTGTAGTTATACAGTGTTATATTTGTGTCCAAACCTTTGTCATATATATGGAATTTAGAAAGAAGATAACGATAACCCTGTATGTGAGACAGCAAAAGAGACACAGATGGATAGAATAGTCTTTTCGACTCTGGGAGAGGGCATGGGTGGGATGATATGGGAGAATGGCATTAAAACATGTATAATATCATATGTGAAACAGATCGCCAGTCCAGGTTCGATGCATGAGACATGGTGCTCAGGGCTGGTGCACTGGGATGACCCTGAGGGATGGGATGGGGAGGAAGGTGGGAGGGGGGTTCAGGATGGGGAACACATGTACACCTGTGGTAGATTCATGTCAATGTATGGCAAAGCCAATACAATATTGTAAAGTAAAAATAAATAAATAAATAAAAAGGCCTATACCTTTGTCAAAATCCATAGAATGTACAGACTTATACGTACATTCCAAGAGTGAATTCTGATGTAAACTATGAACTTTGACTAATAATGACATGTCAGTGTAGGTTCATCTTTTGTCACAAATGTATCACTCAGGTGGGGGATGTTGATAGTGGAGTAGGCTATATCAGGACGTGGAATACATGGAAACTCTACTTTCTGCTTAACTTTTCTGTGAACCTAAAGCGTGCTAAAGATTCTGCATTACAGTATACTAACGCATATATATGGAATTTAGAAAGATGGTAACAATAACCCTGTGTACGAGACTGCAAAAGAGACACCGATGTGTAGATAAGTCTTATGGACTCTGTGGGAGAGGGAGAGGGTGGGGAGATTTGGGATAATAGCATTGAAACATGTATAATATCATGTATGAAACGAGTCACCAGTCCAGGTTCGATGCACGGTACTGGATGCTTGGGGCTGGTGCGCTGCGACGACCCAGAGGGAGGGTAGGGGAGGGAGGAGGGAGGAGGGTTCAGGATGGGGAATGCGGGTATACCTGTGGCGGATTCATTTTGATATTTGGCAAAACTAATACAATATTGTAAAGTTTAAAAATAAAATAAAATTTAAAACCTGTTTAAAAAAAAAAAGATTCTGCATTAAAAAGTCAGTTAATATATATATTTCTGGCTGCATTCTTTGCTCCGTTGATCTCTATGTCTGTTTCTGCACTAACCATACTGTCTTGATTACTTTAGCCTTTATAGTAAGTCTGGAAATCAGGCAGTGTTTAAGTTCTCCAACATTGTTCTCTATTTCATAATTGTTTTAGTTATTCTGGACTTTTGTATTTTCATATAAATTTTAGAGTTAGCCGGTCACTTTTATGCTCCTCTACCCTCCATAATCTCCTAGAATTTTGACTGAGATTACTTTGAATGTATAGTTCATTTGGTGGATAATTGAGACAACTTGATAATATTAGGTCTTGTAATCCAAGTGTATTTACCTCCATTTATTTAGGTTGTCTTTAATTTTTCATGACTATGTTTTATTATTTTCAGAGTACAGGTCATACACATTTTGTTAAATTTATCTGTAAGTGATGTATATTTCTTTCAGTTTAAATTTTGAATTGATTGGTCATTACTAGTGTAGAGAGACAATTGATTTTTATATGTTGACCTTATTTCTAATAGATTTTTATAATAGATTCCTAGGGTTTTCTACACTGGCAGTCCAGTTATTTGAGAACAAAGACAGTTTTACATCTTGCCAATCTAGATGTATTTTACCTATTATTCTTTCCTTCTGCAGTGGCTAGGACTTCTAGCATAATGTTGAATAAAATGTTGAGAGTATGCATCATTGTGTTATTCCTGTTCTTCAGGGGAAAGCATTTAGGCTTTTATCAGGAAGTGTGTTAGTTATAGGATTTTCTTAGATGGCCTTTATCAGGGTAAGTAACTTCTCTTTGCATTTTGTATCATGAGTGGGTGTTCACTTTTGTTAAATTTCTGCTCTGCATCTAATGAGAAAATCATGTGAGTTCTCTTCTTCAGTCTAGTGGATTACATTGTTTGATTTTTTAATGTTAAGACAACTTTGTATTCAGGATGAACCCCATTTGCTTATGATATAGTGTTTTTTAACATATTGCTGAATTTGATTTGTTAATATTTTGTTGTGTTTTTGTGATCATGTTCATGAGAGCTATTGGTCTGTATTTTTTTTGTAATGCCACTGCAGTGACAAATTTGGGTATCAAGATTTTGCTGGCCTTTCAGGATGAGTTTATAGAGATTCCCTCTTTCATTTCCAGAAATAGTTATGTAAAACTTGTATTCTTTCTTTCTTAAATGTTCGATAGAATTCACCAGTGAATTCAACTGGGATTGGAGTTTTCTCTGTGAATTATTAATTTTTTTTTTTAATAAATAAAGGATTATGCTGGTTATTTCCAGAGCTACTAAATGAGCTTCTGTAGGTTACCTTTTTCTGAGAGTTTATCTATTTACTTTAAATGGGCAGATTTATTAACATAACATTGCTCATATTTTTCCTGTACCATTGAACAGTCTTAGGGGTCGGCAGTGATGTCCCTCTCTCATTTTGACATTAATAATTTGTTTCGTCATTCATTCACTTTTCCCTGATCAATCTGGCTAGAGGTTTATCAATTTTGCTGATCTTTTGAAAGAACCAGCTTTTTGTCTCACTAATTTTTGGGTATTTTATTTCTGTGTTTTGTTTTATTGGTTCTTGCGCTCATTGTTATTCCTTCTTTTTTCATGCTTACTTTGGGTTTTCTTTTCTTTCTTTTTTCCTCCAGCCTTTTAAAGATAGAAGCTGAGGCCATCAATTGAGACCTTTCTTCTTTCCTAACATAGATGTTTAGTGCTATAAATTTCCCTCTAGCTTTGCTTTAGCTGCATCCCATGAGCTTATTATAGATGTTTGAGTGATAGTTTCAATTCCTCTACATTTCTTTGGACTTGACACACACACACATGCATTTGTGATTATAAATTTAATTTTGTCTTCAACAGAGTAGTCCTGTGACACTCTGGCTTCGGGAATTGAGGCCACATCCCTTCTGAGATATCTTTTCTTTTTTGAAGTTATTTCAGGATTATCATTGGTCAAAGATCAATTTTTATCTAAATGCCTAATTTTGATAGTTCTTAGATCAAATGTATAGTTTAAAATAAAAATCCTTATGGCAATGGGTCCAAGATTTAGAGTTCTCAAAGGAGATTATTTCCTCACAGAGACAATGCAGAAACACTACAAACTTTGTCATTTCCCTGCATTTTTCCCCCTTAATCTACCATTTCACTAAGGATGTAGCCTTCCTAGAGTCCCACATCTTTTAGGGACCTCAGCTCCATTTCCCTGTGTCATGTGAGTCCAAGGTGTGATCAGCTGTTTCTTCATGAAAGTTAATAATCCAGACTAACTGCTTACTGAGCCTGGAGTTATTCTCTCTTGATTCTCATGTCTGGCTGTTTTTAATAAGACTTTCTCTTTATCACAAGTTTGCAGCCATTTGATTATCATGTGCCTTTGAAGATTTTATTTTTGTCCCCCTTCCTTAGATATGTTTATAGTTCCTTGGATATGTTTATGTGTATGTGTTAGTCACTCAGTCATGTCCAACTCTCTGTGACATCATAGACTGTGGCCCTCCAGGCTCCTCTGTCCATGGAATTCTCCTGGCAAGAACAGTGGAGTCGCTTGCTATTTCCTCCTCCAGGGGATCTTCCTGACCCTCGGATTGAACCCACATCTCCTGCATTGCAGGCAGATTCTTTACCATCTGAGCCACCAGGGAAGCCTGGATATGTTTATAGTTTCTGTCAAATTTGGAAAATATTTAGCTATTCTATAAAAGTTTTTTCTACTGTTCCTTTTTGTAGGACTCTAATTACACATTTATTATGCTGCTTGATATTGTCCTTAAGTTCCTAAATACGCTATTCATCTTTTTCTCTCTGGCTTTCATTTTAGATAGCTTTTATTGCTATGTTTTCAGTTTCACTAATCCTTTCATCTGTAGATATAATCTGCCCTTAATCCTATCTATTGTATTTTTCATCTCAGGTATTTTATTTTTCAACTGTAAAAGTTTTATTTGGGTCTCTCTCCTTTCTGTCCTTATAATGCTATTGCTTTTCTGAACCTTCCTGAACAAACAGAATGTATTTGTAGACCATATTCATGAAGACTGAGTCAAGAAGATAGAGTTTTTATATATTCTAGCTTCCTTGGCCTCTTTAAACTTTAAAAATCCTAATTTTTTGTTCTCTCCAAACTCTAAATTCTGTTTTCATGTCTCAGCAATACCCAAGAGTTCTGTTTGTGATCTCCCCCAGGATATAGCCTAAAAATTCACTCAAGTGGTAGGCTAGTGCATTAGCAGGATTCAACTCATTTACCTTTCTTGGAAATTGCTATTGTATATTACTTATAGTTCAGTGTCTACACTGAGAAGGCAATGGCACCCTATTCCAGTACTCTTGCCTGGAAAATCCCATGGACGGAGGAGTCTGGTAGGTTGCAGTCCATGGGGTCTCGAAGAGTTGGACACGACTGAGCGACTTCACTCTCGCTTTTCACTTTCACGCATTGGAGAAGGAAATGCCAACCCACTCCAGTGTTCTTGCCTGGAGAATCCCAGGGATGGTGGAGCCTCGTGGGCTGCCGTCTATGGGGTCGCACAGAGTCGGACATGACTGAAGCGACTTAGCAGCAGCAGCAGTGTCTACAGCTTGTTATTTTATACTTTTTATCTGCTTTTCTGGTTGTTTAGGATGGGATAGTATATCTGGTCTCTGTTCTCTCATGGCCAAAAATGCTTTTTGTTTTTTGGGGTTTTTTTTAATTTAGATAATTGGGATCATTAAGTTAGAGCAGATATTCTGTACTTTGGTTAATTAGCATACAAATACTTTTGTTCTGTATACTATAAGCAGAATATATGGTGGGAGAAAATAAATTTTCACTTTTCTTGTTTCAAAGATTTATTTAAGGAGGCTTGCTTTCTATTTTTAGAGGCAAAACGGACAACTCGGTTTTTAAGTGGCATTATCAACTTTATTCACTTCCGAGAAGCATGCCGTGAGACATATATGGAATTTCTTTGGCAATATGTAAGATTCAAATGTATTTTGGGGATCATATACCAGTTCAGTAACATCATTTATACACCAATAGTATGTCTTGAAGTGATTGATACAGATAACTAATTTTTTATGGCCATTAGAATCAAATTTACATATTATATTTGTATGAAATTTCAAATTTAGTGAGTTTATCTCAGAATGAGATTTTCTTTTATATTTGGTATCATTAGGGAGAGGCTGGGTTTTTTATTTAAATTTTGTACCAGGGACTCCTTTTCCTTTATTAGGAAATGGAGGGGAAGACAGTAGTGATAATCAAATTCTTTTTCTTTAGAGTTTAATAGATCGTGTACTGTTCTTTAAATAATTGAGAAATTTGAAGTTTATATTTGCTTTCTAAATAATGGCCTAATTAGGTGTTTTGTTCTGTTCATCTGTTTGCTCAGCATTGCATTATAAGAGTCAAATAAATCACTTTAAACTCCTTTCACCAACAATTTAGAGAATTTGGAAAGATTTTGGGTCATCTGTGTGATTTGTTCCCATCTGCCCTCAGTTTGGGGTACCATACTTTTAGAAAAGCACTTGGGTAACACCAGAGAATTAGTACTTAGACAAGTGAGCTACATAGATAAATATTTCCTTATACAAATCATGATCAGCCTATACCACCTAAACATCAAATACTTTCCAAAGCATACAGATGTGTGTGCCAACACATACTAACACACAATTTTGCTTGGCTAATTTCTCATTTTTTTTAAGATATGGCTCAGAGTTCTATCATTTCTGTGAACCCTCTGTGATACTCCTTCCCAGACATTACCCAAGTTGGGTTGAATGTCATTATATTCAGTCCTATGACAAGTTGTATATATTTATTTTTCTGACTCGTTAAAGAGACTGAACTATGTAAGTCCAGGGACTAAAAGTTAGTCTTCTTGGGAGTTATTCCTGGTACCTAGCACCATGATTAACTGTGTTAATAAGAACTCAACATTTGTATGTTGAATAAGTAAAGAAATTTCTAACTCATTTGTTATAGGTGCCTAATTCTTTCTTAAATTTCTTAATTCTCATGGTGAAAGTTGTAGAGTGTGCAAGTACTGGTGGATATTTTTTAAACACATCACTGATTATGTTGAAAAATGTTGATATTAAATTGTTAAAATTGCTTTAATAGAAATCTTCTGTGGACAAAATGCAGCAGTTAAATACTGCACACCAGGAGGCATTAATGAAATTGGAGAGACTTGAGTAAGTAGGAAATTTACAAATAAAATGCAATTTCAAAATGCAAAATGAAGGTAGAGTATTTTACAATCTACAGTCTACTTCATCTCTTTTATCTTCCTTACTAAATAGAGTGTTTAATTAAGTTGACCTTTTTTGAAGAAGAAAAACTAGTGTGTGCTTCCTTTAACTCTTAAGATACACATAGTGTATTCTTTTATTTCTTTTCTTGTTGTTAGTGCATTAGCCAGACATGTTTAGAGCCATTAACCAACTCTCCTAAATTATATCTAGTGGTATTTATCTTATGTGTAAGCAGTAACTGACAGGATTCTCTTTCTTCCTTCAGATCAGTTAATTCTTTAAAATTTTTATTCCTTCAACAGAGGTTTATTGTTTAGTTTGTTTTATTTTGACTTAAAGGTCAGATAGGAGAAGAAATCATTCAAGGGTTATAATTCTTGGCTTTATATATATTGATTTTGAACAAAAGAATTTTTTTATCCCTTCTAATATGTTGATGTTTTGGGTTTTTCTGTTTCAGTTAAAAACTTTGTTTTTAGCCTGCTCTGGCATAAATTGCCTTTAGAGACAGCCCATTTCCTTCTCCAGGGGATCTTCCCGACCCAGGGATTGAACCCGGCTCTCCCGCATTGTAGCAGATGCTTTACCGTCCGGGCCACCAGGGAAGTTAGAGACAGCAGTAAACTGAAAAGACTGGGAGTAGGAGGCCAATAATAAAATTTAAGATGGCAGATTTGTACAGTGTTCAAATATCAACAACCTCAGATATCCAGATAATATGACTATAATGGCAGAAAGTAAAGAAGAACTAAAGAGCCTGTTGACAAGGGTGAAAGAGGAGAGTGAAAAAGCTGGCTTAAAACTCAACATTTAAAACGTTATGGCATCTGACCCCATCACTTGATTTCAAATAGAAGAGGAAAAGTGGGAGCAATGACAGACTTTATTTTCTTGGGCTCCAAAATCACTGTGGATGGTGACTGCATCCATGAAATTAAAAGATGTTTGTTCCTTAGAAGGAAAGCTATGACAAACTAGACAGAGTATTAAAAAGCAAAGACATCACTTTGCCGAGAAATGTTTGTAAAGTCAAAGCTGTGTTTTTTCCAGTAGTCATGTATGAATGTGAGAGTTGGGCCATAAAGAAGGCTGAGCACCGAAGAATTGATGCTTTCAAATTATGGTGCTAGAGAAGACTCTTGAGAGTTCCTTGGACTGCAAAGAGATCAAACAAGTCAAGGAAATCAACCCCAAATATTCATTGGAATGACTGAAGCTGAAGTTCCAACACTTTGGTCACATGATGCAAAGAGTCAATTCATGGAAGACTGATGCTCAGAAAGATTGAAGCAAAAGGAGAAGGGGATGGTAGGGAATGAGATGGCTAGCATCACGGACTCAATGGACGTGAATTTGAGCAAACTCCAAGAGACAGTAGAGAACAGAGGAGCCTGGCTTTCTACAGTCCAGGGGCTCCCAAAGAGTTGGACATGACTTAATGACTGAACAACAACAAAATTTATGATAAACCAAGTCAAAAGAGAAATGGCAAACTGGAAGTGAAATTTGCAACATTTGCAGCAAAGCGTTTCAATCTCTAATAATGCCCATGTAGTATTCCTAAAATACAAAGAACTACAAACTGATGGGAAAATATAATTTTAAAAATGGGCAAGGAATTTACAGAGGATTAAGTGCAAATACTAATTAAAAATATGTAAAAATCATTAAACTCAATAGCAGTCAAGGAAATGAAAATTAAAGTAACAATTTTATACCACATATCACATATCAAAAACTAAAGTTGAGAGCATTCATATGGAAGAGACTAGAACATGTGAAAGTGCTCTTAGGAAGGATTTGTGGAGCAAAACAAATGGATGATACAGTAGAGAGATGTGAGGAAGTGAGAGCCACAGAAAGATGGACTCAGCACTAAAATTAGGAGTGGAGTTAGGGTAGATGTGTATGCAGATGAGTCCATACATAGATTGGTGGCAGAAATTTAGAGTTCATCTGATTTTTATTTTTGCTGGATCACAGAGTCCAGGTCATGGATTTTAAATTATTGTCATGTGGAAGGATGAGAATTCAGAAACATGAAAGCAGATAGTTTTTTTTCACTTAAGTTGTTGAAGAGCAGAGACCTTTTTTGGACTTTCTAGGTTAAGAACTTGATACATCTTATTTTAACTTACTTTGCTGTGTTCAGTTCTGTTCCAGTTGAAGAGCAGGCAGAGTTCAAGCAGCTTTCAGATGATATTCAGGAGCTGCAGCAATCGCTGAATCAAGAGTTTCGTCAAAAAACGGTATCTAAGCAGGGTACCCAAACCTGGTGCCCGGGTATCCAGCCTGGAGGGATGGGGTGGAGACGGAAATGAGGGGGTTTGGGATGGAGGGGCACACGTATACCTATGGCCGATTCAGACTGGTATATGGCAGAAACCATCACAATATTGTACAGTAATTATCCTCCAATTAAATAAATAATAATAATAATATATCTTTTATATATATTTACGTATATAAAAAATAATAAAATAAAAACGGTGTCTATTGTTAGACATCTTAAATCTTTTTCAAAAGTTTTTTGTATATGTGATATGGAGGGGCCAACAGCACATTACTTTCAGTTACTAAACAAATAGGATATATTGTTCACCTTACAATGAATATATATTTCTGTTGTCCAGGTCAACAGAATTTTAAGTATTGATGGTGTCAAGGGTATATGCTATCTTGTTGACTAGAATTAAGATTTTTTTCTGTATCTAATCCTGATGTTTGTAAATTGTGCACCGAGGCACCCTGGGTGCTACAGCAAGCCCTCAAGGGTGCTTCAGGATATTTTAAATTTTAAAGGAAAACAACATTCAGCATCTGTCATACACTGCTTGAATATCTAGCTCAAGGCGGTTCACAGTTTCAACAAGAACTCGTGTTACCTTCCTTTCATATCTTTTGAACCTGGGTTTTTGGCTTTTGCCATAATAAAAAGCAAGTGCTGTGTGAATATTATCATGCAATAGGAAATGAGAATTGCCTGTGACCCATGGTTCTAAGATGTGTACAGTACTCAGTTTTACAGTATACCATACCCATCCAATTTGGAAGTAGTTGTAGCTGTTTAAGAATAAAATAAAAATAGTATTTTTCTTTCAATTTGCATGTATTACTTTTTCAAGGGGCTACTAAGTTGTTAGGACATAAATACTCAGTTATTTGAATTTAATGACCCAATAAAGGATCTGTTAGGGGTTTATTATGGCCTTAGGGTCATAATGAACAGAGAAAGTTTGAGAATTATCTGGTCTGATCTGTTTAATTCCTCTACTTTCTGACTTCTGTTTTGTGAAAAAGCATTGACTAAATTTAAATCTGTTTCAATCACTGTAAAATAGTTGTTTGCTTTTTTCCCTAGATAGTGCTGCAAGAGGGAAATTCACAAAAGAAATCAGATATTTCAGAGAAAACCAAGCGTTTGGTAAGCATCTTTTCATTTAACTAGCATTTAAGGTTTGAATCTTGTGTGTAGGAGTATTTTAACTGTGCATTATTATTAAATGTTTCTCTCTTTCTTCCCTTTAAGTGAAGCTAATTTAACTTTTTCCAATAGAATAGATGACTATTGTTTTAAAAAATACAGAAACACAGAAATGCATGACAAAAGTAAAAATCACCTGCAAATTCACCAATCAGATACATGTCACAGATTACATTTCTCTAAGCAAATATACATATATATTTGTAATTTTACATAAATGATATTATACTCTATGTGACTCAAACCTGCTTTTTTTCACTTTATAGTATAAATAGTTATCATATCTATATAGATCTCCATTATTTTAATAACTGCACCTTAATGTCGATCCTGTGTCCTATTGATAGACATTCACATTGCTTCTAACTTTTTTGCTATTGAACAATAGCATACGTGTGCTACACACCTATACATGTACATGTATATTTGCCCACTAGGCTGCTTTTTATCTTAGTAGATTCCTAAATGTAGGGTTTTGGGGCTAAAGAGAATTACACTTAAATTTAGCCCATGTTGCCAAACTGACTTCTAAAAAGATATCAGTATAGAATATGAGAGTATTCCTTTCTCTGCATTGTTGTCAAAATTGGATATTTTTATGTTTTTTTTTTTCCTTTTTAATCTGTGTCATTCTTATAGAGGAATAAATGTCTCATCTTCATTTTGATTTTTTTGATTTTCAGTGATTTAGACCACCTATTCAGAGGTTTGTTGTTATTTCTTACTTTGTGAATTACCTGTTTATGTTCCTTTTTAATTTCACTTTTTTTTAAACCTCCATGAGTTACGGGTTTTAACTCCATTTGTCTTTCAAATTCATCATGTTTTCTTATTAGAAGGTTCATGTTTTTATGTAGTAAAATCGATAGACATAGCCTTTTACATTTGGGTTTAATTCTATGTATAGAAAGGCCTATCTCATTCCTCAGTTTTTTAATCCCATATTTTCTCATTGTACTTTTATGATTTCCCTATTATTTTGATATTTATATTTTATAACTATCTGAAACTTACTTTAGTATAATATATTCCTTATTTTTCTATCACTCTTTTTATTGCCAGATGTTTTTATCGAGTAGTATTGACTATGGTTCAATTTTATTCATTTCTCTGTCCCATTTAAATCGATATTAAAATCACTTTGTAGTTATATATAATATCAAATTTTAGAATTTTTGTGAAGGGACTAAAAGTGATAAAGAGTCAGTGCTAATATGAGGAAAATGATCTTTAATTTCATAGAGTATTAAAAGAGTAGATAACATGGTATGCTAAATTCTAATAATAAAATAACAAATATATTGTTTCAAACATTCAGTTTTGGCTTCTGAGTTAGTTGATGAAAAAGTGAGAACTTTAAAAAAATTTTTTAGTTAATAATTTAGACAAATTATACAAGTAATACAGTAATACATTCCTGTTGTAAGTATATATATATATATATATATAGAGAGAGAGAGAGAGAGAGAGAGAGAGAGATGAAAGACCCTCTCCTCTCAGCCAGCCTTACCAGTCCTTTTTCTGTGCTATTACGTGCACATGTATAGATGCATATACATACTTGTTGCTATTTTGTTCTGTTTTCATAGGACTGAATTTGTGTTATGTAAGAGAGTTCTCAGAGACCCTTCATTCAGTTCCCCAGATAGTCTGAAATTCAGAAGGAAATTTGTTTTAGTTCAATAGCCATATACTGAGTACCTTCTCAGTGCTCTTACTTTATTTGGGCTGTGGGAGAGCAAAAATAACTGTTCACAACCCCAGGTTGCTCAGTTAATTCAGAAACACATATTAAATGCATAATTATAATTATCACATACATGATGATACTGTTTATAGAAAGAATACAGAGTAGGTAGGAACAGGATTTTCAGAGGTTAATGGAAATTCATTTGCAGTACAGGAATCGGATGGCAGTATTCCGAGATCAGAGAGAGATCGCTTGTAATTGTCCAGACATAAGGCAGACTGGAATTACCAGATTGTAGGGTATAGTAGGAAGCTGGTGGAAGATGACACTGGACTGGAGGGTAAGAGCTACATGATGTTGTACAAGGGAGCCTGATCTCTGGCCTGTAGACAGATGTGAGCCATCAAGCAGGAATGTGATATGGTCAGAATTTAATATGTTGTTCTGACTACAACAAAAATAGAGCCATTTTCTTTTTTCTTTTCCATTATTATAGTGGCAAATCACTAGTTTTATTATTATATCTAATATATTTAAACGTTTTTTCAACAGAATGAACTAAAATTGTCAGTGGTTTCTTTGAAAGAAATACAAGAGAATTTGAAAACAAAAATTGTGGATTCTCCAGAGAAAGTTAAGAATTATAAAGAAAAAATGAAAGATACAGTCCAGAAGCTTAAAAATTCCAGAGTGAGTTTTCTTTTTATTTTAATGCTTTTCTGTCCCTCTTTTATTTTTTAACAACTCTTGTTTAATCATGTGTTAATTTTCTAATTTCCAAATTATCTATACATCTCTCCCTCTTAGACTTTTTGCCCTTGTCTCTAAGTTTTAGCTCTTCTCTAAAGTGGATATAAGAAAAGAAGTATAATTTCAAGACATTTTTTTAAATTATGCAACAAATTTTTTTTTGCCCTGGGTGATCAAAAACAGAAGTGATTTGTCCTCATAAGACTTAGTCACTATATCTTAAGGGAGAATGGTGATAATTTTATAATCAGTTATATAATTTTAAGTTATATACTATGAAAAAGTATAGGATATGCATGTATGGAGGCAGGAAGTATATGGGAATTCTGTACCTTCTGCTTAATTTTGCAGTGTACCTAAAACTGCTCTAAAAACAGTGTTGTTGTTTTTTTTAAGTACCAAAAAGAGAAACAAATAAATAAAAAATAGCATAGGGTGCTTCAATAAAAGCATAATGAGAGTACTCTAGTTTAGTATTGTGAAAGTTAGAGGTAAAAATGGGAAGGAAGTAGAAATTTATGCTTACATCTGAAGGATGAACAGAGGTTATCTTAGTAAATTTATACTCTGAAGAGCATTCAAGGCAAAGGGAACAGCATGTGCCAACTATATGAGGTAGTAGTAGAGAGGAAGTTATATTCAAGGAAGAAAGTATGATGTATAAGAAGGAAAATGGTATGAGATGATGATAGACAAATAGGCCACGGGCAGGTTTTTCAGGATGCTAGATTTTCACAAGAGCAGGAGTGTACCGTTGGCTAATTTATGAGTTGGGGATGTTGGAACATGGTATGATTTATGTTTAAAAAAGACAATGAGCTACAGTGGGAGGTAGATGTAGGAGGGGAGAGAAGTGGGTAGACAATTTAGAATCCTTTATGAGGAAAGGTTTTAAAACTATTAATTGAAAAAAAGTTTCTGGTTTATTTCTGAATTTGTTATTTAAGTCATTTCTGATAATTGAGAATTATCACATGAGAACAGACAAAGATTAATAGAACAGTAGTGAGAGCCCAGAAATAGATCTGAGTATTTGAGGTCTATTTATTTAATAAGCAATTTTGGTTCAATTGGCTGTTCATCTAGAAGAAAAGCAAGTTGGGTCTGTACCTTGTACCATTTACAAAGATAAATTCTAATTGGATTGAAAATTTAACAGTTTTAGGTGAACATTAATATTATCTTGGATAGAATTTTTAAATTAAAATTGAAAATCCAAAAGCTGCAGAAAAAAGTAGACCTGTGAAACATATATATAATGCATATGATAGGTAAAGGGATTATTATATCCATGATATGCAAAGATACAAAAGAGTATTTACAAATTAGTAGGAAAAAGACAGCTTAATGGAAAAATGAGCAGTGCTATGATTAAGCATTTCACTGAAGACAAAATCCAGCTGGTTAATGAAGTGGGAAGAAGGGTTAGACTCGGAAAGAAGCCTTTGTATTATTGCAGTGCTTGTGGTAAACATGTGCTCATTTCCTAATTTTAGAAGAATTAATCTTTTTGAAATAATTACTTGTAGTAATAGTTATACAGATGAATAGGAAGATTGTAATTGGTAATATAATTGCACAGGAGTAGTTGGGAGTAGTTTGAGTATTAGCAGAAATGAACTCTTTTAAGATCATTACGAATAACCTTTGGAAGGTACTTCAATGAGTGGTTTAGTAAAATTATGGTATGTTTTCTTTGTTCAAGGGTATTTAACAATTAGGAAGCCTAATTATATGTGCTTAGACACGTGTCAGTAATAGTGCTTTGTTACTGACCTAGAAACTTAATTGTTCTTTGCTCTTAAGCTTTCAGTATTAAGTACAGAAATTAAGAGCAAACGAATTGACATTACTGCAGTTTCATAAAGGAGAATGTCAAACTGGTTTCTGTATTTTTTTTTCTTTCAAAGCAAGAAGTAATGGAAAAATATGAAATCTATCGAGACTCTGTTGACTGCCTGCCTTCATGTCAACTGGAAGTACAGTTATATCAAAAGAAAATACAGGACCTTGCAGATAATAGAGAAAAATTAACCACTATCTTAAAGGAGGTTTGTACTGTGTGGAATTTTTAAGTCTTTTTATTATATAATAGTTTACTATAGTCCCTCAGGTTTGCTTTTACAGAAAGTTGCTATTTTCTTACCGAAAAGCAGGATCATCCTACAGTATAATAGATGTGGCAATGTATGCTCAGGAATAAAACACTATTCTTTTTAAACATATCAGTAATAGACCCATCGTTACCTTCAGATGAAATGAATAATAAATTAATTAACATAGCGTATTGCCATGTATATTTTGGGGAAAAGTCATGGAATTTTAAACTCGTTCTGACAGTTGGAAATGATCTTCTAGTCAGTAAGAATAAAGTCCCAACTTAGTGCCTAACACTGTAGCTAGGATATATAAAGAGATTTAAGGTTCATGATACAGACCCTGCCCTGAGCGACGATGGACCACTAACGCCAACATGTTTAAAGTTTCTCAGGCTAGAAACTTGAAAATCCTTTTCACTTCATCATCCCAATCCAAACTGTCCCCAGGATCACTAACATAGACTTTGATGAAAGATTTCTCTTTTGAGGGAAGAAGGCGCTGGAAGGTGAGATTGTCTGGGATATTCTTTCCCAATTGCATACTTCCCCTTTCTCCCATCAAGAGTCAGCAAAAAAAAAAAAAAAGAAAGAGATTGAGATCTACTGCTTTGAATTGTTTCTGGGGTCTACCCTTTCCTCTTTCTTCCTGCTCCTTTAATTCAGACCCTCGCCTCCTGAAACCTAGCCTGTTGGCTGATCTTGATATGTTCCTCTGTTCTGGCCCTTGCTGATAAAATGACGTGATAAACACACTTCTCTAGTTTTATCACATTTTGAAATTGTATTTTCAGTTTCATCCTCGAAGACAGTCGTTTGTTTGTAAATTCTAATTTGTTGTATTGACTTTAAATTCATCTCATAAAATATAGAGCCTGAACTTGGAGGACCAAATTGAGAGTGATGAGTCAGAATTGAAGAAATTGAAGACTGAGGAAAATTCCTTTAAAAGACTGATGATTGCAAAGAAGGAAAAACTTGCCACAGCACAGTTCAGAATAAATAAGAAGCATGAGGATGTCAAGCAGTACAAACGCACAGTGATTGAGTATGAACTTATTTTCAATTTAATGTATTAGAAAGTAATTAGAAAAGCCTAATTCATTTTATTTTCCTTAAGATTCCAAACCTTCTCTAATTTCAAAAAGGTATTCCATGTTTGGGTGACTAAAGCAGTTAGTTATGACTCATAATGCTACTACATCTAAATGTATAGAGATGTTTTAGGTATTAGTTTTTTTCATTTATTTTCCTGATAATCACAATTCTGAATCCTTTGCATAATTCGTTAGAAGGGTTCTAGTGCTATTGCTTATTTCAGTACACTTCAGAGCCAGCGAGCCAGAGTTGTATTAGGATAAATCAACTAGTTCATGTTATTGTTCAGCTAGTCTAGAGCATTATAGCATATTTTGAGAAAAAGTCTTACTTTTTAATTTAAGTACCAAGTACTTTGCGAGAATTTTGTCACCGTGGTTGTTGGCTAGTATGTTTGGATGTTTCATTGGTAGAATCTTCTTCCCATCAGTTCTAAAAGTGTGTTTTTAGAATAAATGCCCCAGATATGTCTATGAGATGACACTATTTTAGTTTGTAAAAGGTATATTAGGATGGTCTGAAGATTTCCTTTCCTCTTCCTCATGCAGATGAAGAAAAAGGGCAGAACCTGGTTTTAATTTGTCACTTGCCTTGCAGGAAAGTTGTATTAATTCACACTCCCACCAAGAGTCAAGAGTGAGTGCAGCTGGGAGAGGTGACTTAAAAATCTCATTTTTAAATAACAGCTTTGTGTGGAAGAGCTTACTCTTCCTGATTATAGCACCACCTTGTGATTCTCATCTGCTTGCTTTTAAATCTTGAGATGTAGGTGTGTCAGCCAAATATTGATACAAATACTCTCTTTGGAATCAAAATTAGATTTAATGTTTGACTGTTTAAATGCTTAAGTGGAATTATAATTTCACCCATCTCTTTTCCTTTAGAGACTGTAATAAAGTTCAAGAAAAAAGAGGTGCTGTCTATGAGCGAGTAACCACAATTAATCAAGAAATCCAAAAAATTAAATTTGGAATTCAACAACTAAAAGATGCTGCTGAAAGAGAGAAACTGAAGTCTCAGGTGAGTATATGTTCATAAGAAATAATTTCAGATAATCACGTGGGTTTAAAATGTAAATTATGTCACCCTCATTTTGAAGATTTTGTCAGTTCTTCAGAGTAAAAATTGACCCCTCAGGCGTGTTGCTTTACTTTCCATTTGTATCTTTTCCATTACCCTGGGATAGTTTGCATGTATGTCTCCTCACACTTTTTCCTTACTCACCTTTTTTCCCTGTCAGCACCTAGAATCGTGCTTTGCAGCAAGAGTAAGTGCTCCATAAAGTTTCTGAATGTTTTTGATAAATTAACTTAGCTGGTGATTTAAAATAAAAGTCTTCCAAAAAATTTTTGTATCTTTTTTCTGGTAAAAGAATCTCAAAAGTGTTTCTTAGGATCAGTTTAGATGTATTTGAGTTGTTACCTGAAACAAAGTAGCTTAGGTCTGTTCCTGTATTTTGAGATTTTTTTTTTTTTAATTTTATTTTATTTTTAAACTTTACATAATTGTATTAGTTTTGCCAAATATCAAAATGAATCCATCACAGGTATACATGTGCTCCCCATCCTGAACCCTCCTCCCTCCTCCCTCCCCATACCATCCCTCTGGGTCGTCCCAGTGCACTAGCCCCAAGCATCCAGTATCGTGCATCGAACCTGGACTGGCATCTCATTTCATACATGATATTTTACATGTTTCAATGCCATTCTCCCAAATCTTCCCACCCTCTCCCTCTCCCACAGAGTCCATAAGACTGTTCCATACATCAGTGTCTCTTTTGCTGTCTCGTACACAGGGTTATTATTATCATCTTTCTAAATTTCATATATATGCGTTAGTATACTGTATTGGTGTTTTTCCTTCTGGCTTACTTCACTCTGTATAATAGGCTCCAGTTTCATCCACCTCATTAGAACTGATTCAAATGAATTCTTTTTAATGGCTGAGTAATACTCCATCGTGTATATGTACCACAGCTTTCTTATCCATTCATCTGCTGATGGACCTCTAGGTTGCTTCCATGTCCTGGCTATTATAAACAGTGCTGCGATGAACATTGGGGTACACGTGTCTCTTTCCCTTCTGGTTTCCTCAGTGTGTATGCCCAGCAGTGGGATTGCTGGATCATAAGGCAGTTCTATTTCCAGTTTTTTAAGGAATCTCCACACTGTTCTCCATAGTGGCTGTACTAGTTTGCATTCCCACCAACAGTGTAAGAGGGTTCCCTTTTCTCCACACCCTCTCCAGCATTTATTATTTGTAGACTTTTGGATGGCAGCCATTCTGACTGGTGTGAAATGGTACCTCATAGTGGTCTTGATTTGCATTTCTCTGATAATGAGTGATGTTGAGCCTCTTTTCATGTGTTTGTTAGCCATCTGTATGTCTTCTTTGGAGAAATGTCTGTTTAGTTCTTTGGCCCATTTTTTGATTGGGTCATTTATTTTTCTGGAGTTGAGCTGGAGGAGTTGCTTGTATATTTTTGAGATTAGTTGTTTGTCAGTTGCTTCATTTGCTATTATTTTCTCCCATTCTGAAGGCTGTCTTTTCACCTTGCTGATAGTTTCCTTTGATGTGCAGAAGCTTTTAAGGTTAATTAGGTCCCATTTGTTTATTTTTGCTTTTATTTCCGATATTCTAGGAGGTGGGTCATAGAGGATCCTGTTGTGATGTATGTCAGAGAGTGTTTTGCCTGTGTTCTCCTCTAGGAGTTTTATAGTTTTATAGTTTCTGGTCTTATGTTTAGATCTTTAATCCATTTTGAGTTTATTTTTGTGTATGGTGTTAGAAAGTGTTCTAGTTTCATTCTTTTACAAGTGGTTGACCAGTTTTCCCAGCACCACTTGTTAAAGAGATTGTCTTTAATCCATTGTATATTCTTGCCTCCTTTGTCAAAGATAAGGTGTCCATATGTGCGTGGATTTATCTCTGGGCTTTCTATTTTGTTCCATTGATCTATATTTCTGTCTTTGTGCCAGTACCATACTGTCTTGATAACTGTGGCTTTGTAGTAGAGCCTGAAGTCAGGTAGGTTGATTCCTCCAGTTCCATTCTTCTTTCTCAAGATCGCTTTGGCTATTCGAGGTTTTTTGTATTTCCATACAAATTGTGAAATTATTTGTTCTAGCTCTGTGAAGAATACTGTTGGTAGCTTGATAGGGATTGCATTGAATCTATAAATTGCTTTGGGTAGTATACTCATTTTCACTATATTGATTCTTCCAATCCATGAACATGGTATATTTCTCCAAAAACCAAAAGCTAGTTCTTTGAAAGGATAAATAAAATTGACAAACCATTAGCCAGACTCATCAAGAAACAAAGGGAGAAAAATCAAATCAATAAAATTAGAAATGAAAATGGAGAGATCACAACAGACAGCACAGAAATACAAAGGATCATAAGAGACTACTATCAACAATTATATGCCAATAAAATGGACAATGTGTAAGAAATGGACAAATTCTTAGAAAAGTACAACTTGCCAAAACTCGACCAGGAAGAAATAGAAAATCTTAACAGACCCATCGCAAGCATGGAAATTGAAACTGTAATCAAAAATCTTCCAGCAAGCAAAAGCCCAGGTCCAGATGGCTTCACAGCTGAATTCTACCAAAAATTTAGAGAAGAGCTAACACCTATCCTGCTCAAACTCTTCCAGAAAATCGCAGAGGAAGGTAAACTTCCAAACTCATTCTATGAGGCCACCATCACCCTAATACCAAAACCTGACAAAGAACCCACAAAAAAAGCAAACTACAGGCCAATATCACTGATGAACGTAGATGCAAAAATCCTTAACAAAATTCTAGCAATCAGAATCCAACAACACATTAAAAAGATCATACACCATGACCAAGTGGGCTTTATCCCAGGGATGCAAGGATTCTTCAATATCTGCAAATCAATCAATGTAATACACCACATTAACAAATTGAAAAATAAAAACCATATGATTATCTCAATAGATGCAGAGAAAGCCTTTGACAAAATTCAACACCCATTTATGATAAAAACTCTCCAGAAAGCAGAAATAGAAGGAACATACCTCAACATAATAAAAGCTATATATGACAAACCCACAGCAAACATTATCCTCAATGGTGAAAAATTGAAAGCATTTCCTCTAAAGTCAGGAACAAGACAAGGGTGCCCACTTTCACCATTACTATTCAACATAGTTTTGGAAGTTTTGGCCACAGCAATCAGAGCAGAAAAAGAAATAAAAGGAATCCAAATTGGAAAAGAAGAAGTAAAACTCTCACTATTTTCAGATGACCTGATCCTCTACATAGAAAACCCTAAAGACTGCACCAGAAAATTACTAGAACTAATCAATGACTATAGTAAAGTTGCAGGATATAAAATCAACACACAGAAATCCCTTGCATTCCTATACACTAATAATGAGAAAACAGAAAGAGAAATTAAGGAAACAATTCTATTCACCATTGCAACGGAAAGAATAAAATACTTAGGAATATATCTACCTAAAGAAACTAAAGACCTATATATAGAAAACTATAAAACACTGGTGAAAGAAATCAAAGAGGACACTAATAGATGTATTTTGAGATTTTTTAATGATAATTTTATCACAATTAACAAGTTACTTTGCCTGTTTCAAGTATATTTATTTTATTGTTTCATAGACAGTCTCAAGTTTAATGTGGACAGGCGTCTTCTACATTTTTATTTTCCAGAATATCAGTACAGCGCCATACATGTTCCCTGCTTCTGTTTTTCCTTGACTGCCAAAGACCCAAAGAAGTCGTCTATTCCTACTCTGTTCATCACATTATCATTCTCTCTTTAACCTTTAAAGTTTGTCCAGTAGCCTCGAGATGGTCCCAAACTGCTCTACCAGGAGTCACTAAAAATAGCCCTTTGTCATGTAAAATCCCTTGGCCTCTTTTTTTTCATTTTGCTTCATCTTGCCTACATTGATATCCTACAATCTCTGAAACCTGAAAGATATTTAAACATGCTGTCATTACCTTTCACCATTCACATTTAATTTGCAAGGATTCTTAAAAGAAAGAATCACAGTAAACAATCCCCTCACCTGTTCTCAGGAGTCTTTATCCTCCAAAACATTAGATTGTTAGCATGTGCACATATAAGTGTATATGTACAGCTGAGGATTATCTCAGGGCTGCTTTAAAAGGAAGGAAAGAAAGAAAAAGAAAATAGTTGAGTTTCCTCTTCCATGGTCTACCCTGATTTTTTTCTTTCTTTTTTACATTACACTCCAATTACTTTTCTTTTACATTCCAACTACTTTCCTTCATATTTGCCAAGCCTTTGGCCCTCAGTTTATCTCTGGAATGAGGGTTAGAAAAACCTTATTTAATCCTACTTCTTAACCAAATCGTATGAGCAGATTTATTATCACCTCGTCAGATATAATTAATGAACCAGTTACTAATTTAAGTACCTTTTGTCTGTGATCATAAAAGGTGCCTGTGCCTGCTTTAAATTCCTTTTAGTTTTGTGCATATGTGTCTCACCAATAATATTTTAAGTTTCTTAACAATAGTGATCAAATTTTTTGCCTTAGTATGTCATGCCAAACCATGCCTAGAATGGTGCCTTATATTGTAGTATGCTTTCCATAAATCTTTGTAGCATGCTGTTTCTTAAAACTAGGATGGGGAACACATGTATACCTGTGGCGGATTCATTTTGATATTTGGCAAAACTAATACAATTATGTAAAGTTTAAAAATAAAATAAAATTAAAAAAAAAAAAACTAGCAGTGTATTAGAATACAATAAAGAATTCAAAAGAGTTAAAGATGAGCAACCCCTCATCCAAATATATTGAATTAGAACCATCAGCAGTGGGGCCCATGAACCTAAATTTTTTTAGCATAACTCTTGAGAACCACTGATGTATTCTGCTTCATTGTTTCAGTATTATAAAGCTCATCACCATGCAAGCTGTTCTACTAGGACAGCTTTTAGTTATTAAAATGTTACTTCTTGTTTTGAGTTTAAAATTTTTCATTTCTGTACTCTCAGTCCAGTTCAGTTCAGTCGCTCAGTTGTGTCCAACTCTTTGCGACCCCATGAATCACAGCATGGCCTCCCTGTCCATCACCAACTCCCCGAGTTCACTCAGACTCACGTCCATGAGTCAGTGATGCCATCCAGCCATCTCATCCTCTGTTGTCCCCTTCTCCTCCTGCCCCCATCCCTCCTAGCATCAGAGTGCTTTCCAATGAGTCAACTCTTCACATGAGGTGGCCAAAGTACTGGAGTTTCAGCTTTAGCATCATTCCTTCCAAAGAAATCCTAGGGCTGATCTCCTTCAGAATGGACTGGTTGGATCTCCTTGAAGTCCAAGGGACTCTCAAGAGTCTTCTCCAACACCACAGTTCAAAAGCATCAATTCTTTGGCGCTCAGCTTTCTTCACAGTCCAACTCTCACATCTGTACATGACCACTGGAAAAGCCATAACCTTGACTAGACAGACCTTTGTTGGCAAAGTAATGTCTCTGCTTTTGAATGTGCTGTCTAGGTTAGTCATAACTTTTCTTCCAAGGAGTAAGCGTCTTTTAATTTCATGGCTGCAGTCACCATCTGCAGTGATTTTGGAGCCAAAAAAAATAAAGTCTGACATTGTTTCCCCATCTATTTCCCATGAAGTGATGGGACCAGATGCCATGATCTTCGTTTTCTGAATGTTGAGCTTTAAGCCAACTTTTTCACTCTCCACTTTCACTTTCATCAAGAGGCTTTTGAGTTCCTCTTCACTTTCTGCCATAAGGGTGGTGTCATCTGCATATCTGAGGTGATTGAGATTTCTGTACTCTAGTGGACCAAGATCATCTCTCTGGAACAAATCTGTACCCTCTTCTACTTAATGAAATTTTGCTTAAGATATTTGAGGATAAAGATCGTGGGTTCTTTCAGCCTTCTCATCTGGTTACTTAGTGCTCGTTTCCCAGCTATTCTTTATATAGTTTAATTTCCATTCTGTTTGCTGTCCTCTTGTCTGTTTCCTGCTCTTTTATTCTGCTTAATATGTAGAGTTCAGTACTGAATGTCGTCTTCCAGGTAATGGTGTCACCAACCCCAGAGCACTATACTTTTGTTAAATGAAGCATAATATCAAGTTGGATTTTTAGTAGCAGCAAAACTTTCGATGCAGTTAGTTGTTCAACTTGGTAAGTTGTTCTAACTTTACCTTTACCCAGATGACATTGTCATATCCATTTGTTCCAAAATAGCTTGGGAGAGTCTCTAAGTCCTGTGATGACATTGAGACACATTTTGTCAAAAAATTCCCTTTAGCTTACTTTAGAATCATCTTTCATGAAGAGGAAAGAAGGATGTGTTAAAATTGCCAAATTTTTCTTTTCGTAATTTTGTTGGATCCTAATGATCCTTCTTTTTCATTAAATATTCCTTTCCATAGACATTTCATCACTTCTAACTTCAATTGTCATCTTTATTTATAAAGCTTTTAAAAATCTATTTTTCCTATTCTGGCCACCTCAACTCTACTCCTTATTTTAGTTGCCTGATGGATATTTTCAGTGGATAAGCTTATCATTACAAAATAACATTTATGAAATTTAACATTTTTCAGTGTCTTTCTTCTTCCTCACCCTCACGTTCTCCTTCCCCCTCTGCCTGTCTCCTTCCCCTTCCCTTTCCCTCTCTTTTTCATTTAGCTTCCTCATATTCTTCAGTGGCATCATCATTTTCAAAATATCACAAAGAGTTGCAGTTTTGGATTTTCTTAAGATAATCCTGATATCCAAACAGTCACCAAGTTAATGTCATGACTTGTAAAAACTCATTGATAACTATTCATAACAACTGTTTTCTAATCATATTTCTATCACATAATTTTCTAACATTCATGAATTGCAGCAAAAACTTGCTAAATTTATTCCTTAAGATTCTCCTGCATCAAATCTGTCCTGAATCCTAAGTATGGCCAAATTTTTCTTGTTAAAATATGACTCTTATTGCTACAGTTTCTTGTTTAAAACCCAAATTCCCTGTTTTCCTACATTTGGTAGGAAAACATTTAGTTATTCCTACATTTAGTCAACCATTCAGCAAACGGTCTATATACCTACAAGATTGTTCTTGTTCAGTCACTGAATCGTGTCTGACTCTTTGCGGCCCTATGGACTATAGCTCACCAGGCTCCTCTGTCCATGAAATTCTCTAGACAAGAGTACTGGAGTAGGTAGTCATTCCCTTCTCCAGGGGATTTTCCTGACCCAGGGATCAAACCTGGGTCTCCTGCATTGTAGGTGGATTCTTTACCATCTGAGCGACCAGGGAAGCCCCATATCTCCCAGAGTTTCCTCAAATTCACGTCCACTGAGATGGAGATGCTATCTAACCATCTTATCTTCTGCTGCTGGCTTCTTCTTTTGCCTTGACTCTTTCCCAGGATCAGGGTCCTTTCCAGTGAGTCAGCTCTTTGCATCACGTGGCCAAAGTGTTGGAGCTGCAGCTTCAGTCGTTCCAATGAATTTTCAGGGTTGATTTTCTTTACAATTGACTGGTTTGATCTCCTTGCAGTCCAGTGGACTCTCAAGAGTCTTCTCCATCACCACAATTTGAATGCATCAGTTCTTCAGCACTTAGCCTTCCTTATACTCCACCTCTCACATCCATACATGACTATGGGAAAAACCATAGCTTTGACTAGGCAGATCTTTGTCAGTCAAGTGACATCTCTGCATTTTAATATGCTCTCTAGTTTGTCATAGCTTTCTTCCAAGGAGCAAGTCTTAATTTCATGGTTGCATTCACCATTTGCAGTGGTTTTGAAGCCCAAGAAAATAAAATTTGTTGCTGCTTCCACCTTTTCCCTTTCTATTTGCCATAAAGTGATGGGACCGGATGCCATGATCTTAGTTTTTTTGATGTTGATTTTCAAGTCAGCCTTTTTATTCTCCTCCCTTGTCAAGAGGCTCTTTAGTTCCTCTTCACTTTCTGCCATTAGAGTGATATCATCTGCATGTCTGAGATTGTTGATATTCTCCCAGCAGTCTTTATTCCAGCTTGTGATTCATTCAGTTCAGCATTTTTCATGATGTTATCTGCATATAAGTTAAGTAAGCAAGATGACAGTATACAACCTTAACTTGAGTAATTTTGAACCAGTCAGTTGTTTCGTGTCTGGTTTTAACTATTGCTTCTTGACCTGCAGAAAGGTTTCTCAGGAGGCAGGTAAGGAGATGTGGTATTCCCATTTCTAAGAATTATCAACAGTTTGTTGTGATCCACAAAGTCAAATGAAGCCGAAGTAGGTATTTTTTCTGAAAAACTCTGTTACTTTCTCCCTGATCCAACAGATGTCACAATTTGATCTCTGATGCTCTGCCTTTTCTAAACCCAGTTTGTACATCTGGAGGTTCTCTGTTCACATACTGCAGACTCCTCACTTGAAGGATTTTGAGCATAACCTTGCCAGCATGTGAAATAAGCGCAATTGTACAATAGTTTGAACATTCTTCGGCATTGCCCTTCTTTGGAATTGTAATGAAAACTGATTTTTTCCAGTCTTGTGACCATTGCCAACTTTTCCAAATTTGCTGACATACTGAGTACAGAATTTTAACAGTGTCATTTTTAGGATTTTTAAATCGCTCAGCTGGAATTTTGTCATCTCCACTAGCTTTGTTCGTAGGAATGCTTCCTAAGGCCCACTTGACTTCACACTCTAGGATGTCCAGCTCTAGGTGAGTGACCGCACCATTGTGGTTACCTGGGTCATTATGATCTTTCTTGTATTATCCTTCTGTTTTCTGTGTATTCTTGCCAACTGTTCTTAATTTTTTCTGCTTCTGTTGGGTCCTACCATTTCTGTCCTTTATTGTGCTCATCCTTCCATGAAATGTTCCTGAAGAGCTCCCTAGTCTTTCCCATTCTATCATTTTCCTATATTTCTTTGCATTGCTTCTTTAAGAAGGCGTTTTTATCTCTTCTTGCTATTCTCTGGAACTCTGTATTCAGTTGGGTATATTTTTCCCTTTCTCCCTTGCCTTTCTCTTCTCTTCTTTCCTCAACTATTTTTAGAGCTTCATCAGACAACCACTTTTCCTTCTTGCATTTCTTTTTCTTTGGGTTGGCTTTGGTCACTGCCTCCTGTACACTGTTATGAACTTCTGTCCATAGTTCTTCAGACACTCTATCAGACTTAATCCCTTGAATCTTTTCATCACCTCTGCTGTATCATAAGGGATTTGATTTAGGTCATACCTGAATGGCCTAGTGGTTTTACCTACTTTTCTCCAATTTAAACCTGAATTTTGCAATAATGAGCCATAGCCAGCTCCGGGTTTTTTTGTTTGGGTTTTTACTGACTGTATAGAGCTTCTCTCCATCTTTGGCTGCAAATAACATAATCAGTCTGATTTTGGTATTGACCATCTGGTGATGTCTATGTGTAGCGTCATCTCTTGTGTTGTTGGAAGAGGGTATTTGCTATGAGCAGTGCCTTCTTTTGGTAAAACCCTGTTAGCCTTTGCCCTGCTTCATTTTGTACTCAAGGCCAAACTTGCCTGCTATTCTGGATATCTCTTGACTTCCTACTTCTAATCTAATCCCCTATATTGAAAAGGGATGTCTTTTTTAGTTCTAGAAATTGTTGTAGGTCTTATAGAACCAGTCAACTTTAGCTTTTTCTGCATTAGTGGTTGGGGCATAGACTTGGGTTACTGTGATATTGAATGGTTTGCCTTGGGAACAAACCAGGATTGTTCTGTCATTTTTGAGATTGTACCCAAGTACTCCGTTTCAGACTCTTTTGTTAACTAGGAAGGCTACTACTCCATTTTGCTAAGGAATTCTTGCCTAAGTAGTAGATATAATGGTCATCTGAATTAAATTTGCCTATTCCTGTCCATTTTTAGTTCACTGATTCCTAAGATGTTGATGTTCACTCTTGCCATCTCCTACTTGACCACATCCAATTTACTTTGATTCATGAACCTGACATTCCAGGTTCCTGTGCAGTATTGTTCTTTATAGAGTGGTATCATCTGCATGTCTGAGGTTGTTGATATTTCTCCTGACAATATTTTTTTTTTTTTTGAAGAATAATTGCTTTACAGAAGTTTGCAGTTTTCTGTCAAACCTCAACATGAATCAGCCATAGGCATACATATATTCCCTCCCTTTTGAAGCTCCCTCCCATCTCCCTCCCCATCCCACCCCTCTAGGTTGGTACAGAGCCCCTGTTTGAGTTTCCTGAGCCATACAGCAAATTCCCCTTAGCTACCTCTTTTACATGTGGTAATTACATACTCATTACATATGGTAATGTAAGTTTCCATGTTACTCTTTCCATTCATCTCACCCTCTCCTCTGGCAGTCTTTATTCCAGCTTATGATTCATCCAGCTCAGCATTTAACCTGATGTTATCTGTATATAAGTTAAATAAGCAGGATGACAGTATACAGCCTTGGACTTTACTTTCACTACCAGACACATCAATAAGGGAGCATTGTTTCTGCTTTGGCCCAGCTGCCTAATTCTTTCTGGTGCTATGAGTAATTGTTCTCCGCTCCTGCTCGGTAGCATGTTGGGTGCCTTGTTACCTGGGTCACTCATCTTCTGGCATAGTATCTTTTTACCTTTTCATATTGTGCATGGTGTTCTCCAGGCAAGAATACTGGAGTGGACTGCTATTTCCTTCTCCATCGAACTACGTTTTGTCAGAACTCTTCACTATGACCCATCCATCTTGGTTGGTCCTGCACAGCATGGCTCATAACGTCTTTGAGTTACTTAAGCTTCTTTGCTGTGACAAAGCTATGATCCATGAAAGGGATCTACTAGGTAGTAGCCTTTATATTTGATTCAGAGAATAAGTGTGAACAAAGAAGCCATGATCCCTACCTTCTAGGATTATTAAAGTTTTGTATCTAAGCTAATCGTTTTCATTGTTTAAGGTGTAATGAAAAATGTATTCTCCGTATAACTTCCTGTGGCTTCTTTCAGATATCGTTGATTTCTCTCCTCACATACTATAGCATTATTAGTCTATTCTGATCTGTGCTGTCCATAGCTACTAGCAACATGTGGCTGTTTACACTTACATTTAAATTAATTTAAATGAAATAAAATTTAAAATTTAGTTCCTGGTTTATACTAGCTATATTTCAAGGGCTTGAGTATCCAAACTAGTCTGGATTGTATGTTTCATAGGGTAGAAAAGCATAACTGCACGTCCCACTGTACTGTTATACCACTTACAGTGCTGTTGTCAGAGGCACTCAATAACATGGTGGTTGTTGAGTTAATACATGCTTGGTGGATAAATGGCTATACTGGCCGTAAAACTCCATAGATATTATATAATCCTGATATCTCTGATTTGGAAAGTGAGATAATTACCTAGACCAATGCTGTCCAATAGAAGTTACTGCTGGGAATGTTCTGTACTACTGAGTATGGTAGCCATTAGGTACTTGTAGCTACAGTGCGGAGAAGGCAATGGCACCCCACTCCAGTACTCTTGCCTGGAAAGTCCCATGGATGGAGGAGCCTGGAAGGCTGCAGTCCATGGGGTCACTGAGGGTCAGACACGACTGAGCGACTTCACTTTCACTTTTCACTTTCATGCATTGGAGAAGGAAATGGCAACCCACTCCGGTGTTCTTGCCTGGAGAATCCCAGGGGCGGGGGAGCCTGGTGGGCTTCCGTCTATGGGGTTGCACAGAGTAGGACATGACTGAAGTGACTTAGCAGAGCTACAGTGTGTTTGAAGGGTGGCTAGTGCAGCTGAGGAGCATGCAACTGTTTAAATGTAAATTTAAATAATCACATGTTCCTAGTGGTTGTCATGTTAGACACTGTAGAACTAGAGTTTGAGTTTAAAAGTATTTAACTTCAGCCAAGCCATCACAGTAAGACTTACTTATTATGCAAATTAATATAAAATTCCACTTGGGTACAGAGTTAATTGGAAACTGAAATACGTAGCTTTGGTGAGGGCTCTGATCTATTGCTTTAACATCCTGTGAGGATTGGCTTGGAACTTCAGATGTTCGTTTGCTTCTGTGGACGTGCGGTAGAACTGGGCTTTAATATTTCATTCATTCGTTCATGTGGCTCTACCTGCCAGATTTGGTTCCTCCTTGAGAATACAGTTGCCCTCAGGAGAAAATTGTTCCTCTGAGTGTGTCTAAAAGGTTGGTTCAGATATTTACAGATTATATATCTTTATTTAGCTACACTTCATTTTAATAGTTTCTCCTGAGTAATGTCTTTCTACCAAATTTATTCAGCTTTCTTTTACTATGAATAAGTGCATATTCCTATATAGAACCATGAAATTAAATTGATCTGTAGCTGCTGATTGTGCCAGTTTTTAAAAATGGTGTTTATATAAGCTAGCAACTAATTCACCTTATTTTTCCAATAAGCTTTAAGAAATAAAGGTGTCAAAATTTTTTTATTTATTTCCCTAATGATTTATATTCCATCATAGTTGTAGTAATTTTATGTCTGATTAGATGTTGGGAATCTAAATACACTTTTCTGTTTTTGTATTATGATTTAATAATGATCCGTGTTTAGATTTTAGGAAAGTGTTTAGCCTTCACCATCTATTTATATTCACTTAATCTAGAGCAATAGTTCCCAGATTCCCAGCAATAGTTCTTGCATAGGTAGCAGTCTCTGGAAATAGTGTTGTTCTTTTTTGAAACATTTTGAATTCTTACTATATTTAATTATGACCTATATAATTTGCTCAAAATCAGAGAGTATCTACACTAGAATTTAAACTAAGATAAGTACTAGCTATACTATGGGTTTAAGAAAAGTTTAATGGGAACAGCAGTTAAAATTGAGAATATTTATAACCATTTTACCCATTTATTGCTTTTTTCTTCCATTGGAAAAGGCCTGCTGTTTTATTTCAGTTGTGGAACACCTTTTATAATCTTTCAGAATACTACTTTTTCTTGTATCAAAATTTGAGAATTGTTTTGTGTAAGAAAAATCAATAATAAATGGATCAAAATTGCATTTGATAAGCATGAGATAAAAGATAATGCATGCAGACTAATTGTTTTATTATTTTATTCAGTCTATAAAAATTGTTTTGTAGTTTTTTCTTAATTCTTAACATATCCATATAGGTTTATATGAAAATTCATTATTGCTTATAGTAGGACTGCCCGATCAGTTTATTAAAACAAAAATACTGGTGTATTTTTCAGTCCTGTAGATTACTTATTAAACCTGTTTACATGTAATTTAAATGATGATCAGAGTCAAATACAGAGGTTATAGCTGTTTACAGAAATCTAGGTATTTGCCTGGTAAACATGAAAAGCTCCAAAGTAAAAACTTATCTTTGGTTATTAAAAATATGTCCTTAATGTCTTAGAATTCAAGCCATTGTTAGTGTCTCTGCTTTGCTCTTTCTGAGTAGCTGACTTTTTGGTGCATCCGTGTGGCTTAATAAGAGTAGGCACACGTGTGTCTGTATGTGCACGTGCATAAGATAATGTAGGCTTTAAAATATTATGAATAAATACGAATGAGACTGTTGGAATTCTTTAATTCACTTTTAGTTTTGGTCATTGCATGGAATAATCCTTGTTGTATTTCATTTTCTACTTAGGAAATATTTCTCAGCTTGAAAGCTGCTTTGGAGAAATACCACGAAGGCATTGAAAAGGCAACAGAGGACTGCCATGCTAAAATAGATGCGAAAACAGCTGAACTGAAGAAGAAAATGTTCAGAACCCAACCTGATTAACAGAATTACACATCTTTTTATAAAAAGCTTGTCAACTTTTAATTTTATATTCTGAAAGGGAATAGTTAAGTTGAAGTTAATGAAAGTATCAAAAGTACTAAATAGTGTTGGCTCGGTCATTTTTTATATACTCTCATAGATTATTATTTTGTAAGATAATACATTTATTGTAGACTTCCATGAACTTAAATTGTGCAGGTATTCATGTCTCTGCTCCTTGTTGTAAGTAGTGGTTGAAATAAACAATTGCATTTGAAATTTCTTCCCCCTGTTATTTTCATGGCTTTTGTCGCTTTGTTTGTCAACATACAGAGGTATAGTATTACTGAGCCCTGGCTTTGCACTAAGCATTGTGGGATCTCATTTGATCTTCACTCAGGCAGCTCTAGGTAGACATTTTTATAACTACTTGATGGGTGAAGGTCCTGAAAGAGTAAATAATTGAACCAAAATTTGAATTGTGCTTTGTGTGATACTGAGGTCTGGAATGTTTTTACTATACCATACTTCCTAATGTAATTCTTTGAAAGACAAAGTATGAGAGTGGTGGTCTTATGCTATGACATTTTTATGAGGAAAATAAAATGTGCAAACTGCTTAGAACAGTGCCGTGGTAGACAATACGTATTAATTAATGGTATTTAGAGTTCCAGTTCGGAGAAGGCAATGGCAGTCCACTCCAGTACTCTTGCCTGGAAAATCCCATGGACGGGGGAGCCTGGTGGGCTGCAGCCCATGGGGCCGCTAAGAGTTGGACACGACTAAGCGACTTCACTTTCACTTTTCACTTTCATGCATTGGAGAAGGAAATGGCAACCCACTCCAGTGTTCTTGCCTGGAGAATCCCAGGGACGGGGGAACCTGGTGGGCTGCCGTCTATGGGGTCGCACAGAGTCGGATACAACTGAAGCGACTTAGTAGCAGCAGCAGCAGAGTTCCAGTTATTTTTCTCTTTGACAGAAATATAAAATACTACAGTAAGTACAGAGTAGGCTTTCAGTAAGAGGAAAAGCCCTAGGAAGAGTGGAAAGGGCTAGGTGTCCAATGGAGGAATAGTTGGGGCACAAAATTGAGCTATTGCCCTGTCCCTTTCTTGCTTTAAAAAAAAAAAAAATTCAGCCCATGGAAAGGTCTATTTATGGGGCTGGGCAACAGGTATAAACATGACCATGTCTCTCATTTTATGTTTAAAAAATGTTTAACTCACCAAGACCTGTCTCCACCTTTAGCTCTTATTCTTTTTCTTCCCCCACAACCAAATTTCTAGAAAACCTAATTTATATGTACCTCTATTTCTTTCCCTGCCCATAATGGTGTTGTTATTTCTATTCATACTGGTTCACTGAAGTTTCTAAAATCATTTTACTAGTTATCAAAATTCCCTGGACCATTTTAATCTTTATCTTCCTTACATTCTACCTGTCCAATACTTTTTCCCCTGTGTCTCAGTAACACTGCCCTCTTAGTTCTCTTAATTGTCTGTTCCTTTTAGATATTTTCCCATGAGGGTCTCATTCTCTGTTCTCCCCTAGAATGTATTCTCTAGGCGTCTGCCCTTGACCCTCCTTCTCTTCTCAACCTCTGTACCCCTCCTTGGAAACTTTCATCTACACCCACCACTTCAGTCATGAATTAAACATCCATGCAACTTTTACTGCGTTATGTGCATTGTTAACATTTGTCATATTTTTCTTGAATTTCAGACTTGGGTATTCAATAGCCAATACAGTATACCCTGACAACACCGCTGTGAACTGCAAGGGTCTACTTTTACGTGGATTTGTTTGAATAGAACTTTTGAATAAATGATCCACAGTTGGTTGAATCCGTGGATGCAGAACTGTGGATACGGAGGATCACTATGGGCAGAACTGTGGACATGGAGGATCACTACGGCCCTTGGAGCGTCAGCAGTCTCAGATCACTGGTCCTGGGGCCAGTCCCCTGCGGATACTGAGAGGTGACTGTAGAAATTTTTAACCTTGTGGCATTCTGGTGAAGCCTAACAGACCTTTTCAGAGTAATGTAATGTTTTAGTGCATAAAATAGAATACAGGACTGCAGGTGGAACCAATTAAATTCAAATATGATTATCAAAATACTCAAAAGTATGTTATGGAAAAGGAACTTAGCCAACTTTCTCTCTCATGCCACTACTTCTCACTCCTTATATCCATTTAGTTAGCAAGAACTATGGATTGATGTACCCAAGTCTCCTCCTCTCACATCTTTGCCCATGTTGCAATTTATATCATCTTCATTTCTTAGCTGGTGTACTTGGCACTAATCTTTTTTACTAGGTTTACAATCTCGAATCCACTTCTTCAAAGGTATTAGGTTATTCTAAACATGCTAATTGCTTCCCTGGTGGCTCAGGTTAAAGCAGGAGACCCAGGTTCGATCCCTGGGTCGGGAAGATCCCCTGGAGAAGGAAATGGCAACCCACTCCAGTACTCGTGCCTGGAGAATCCCATGGAGGGAGGAGCCTGGTAGGATACAGTCCATGGGGTCGCAAAGAGTCAGACACGACCGAGCGACTTCACTTCACTTCACTTCACTTCACACATGCAAATTAGATTATGTCAATTATTTTTGCAAAAGCTTTTAGATTTTCAAATTGTGCTTGGGTGTCATAGTAAACTCAATATTTTAAGTTTGCAAAGGAAATAGAGTGATCGTTGCTGTCTGTTGGACACCAATGCAAACTGCTAGCTCAAGGTAGTTCACAGTTTCAACGTTAGATCACACTAAATTCCTTTTAATGATACCTCTTTACGAAGCTGGGTTTTGGGGTGTGGCATTCACTGGTTTGCTGTAATACAAATCAAGTATCACCTGAAAATCATTATGGAATCAGAAATGAGAATGCCAATAGCAATCTGATTTGTACAGTGCCGAATTGGCATGCACACTGTTAATTGCTATCCAGCAGAAGAGAATACTCTTTCAGTTTTGTTCTGTTTAAATGAACATTGCTGGGGCATAAATACCTATTAAGTTATTTGAACCTAACTACTTGATAATGGAACTTTTCAGCTTTGGGGTTGTTTTTTTTTTTTTTTTTTTCCACCAAGGGGCATAGTAAAAGAATTTCGGATACACTAAGAGCTTCTTGAACTGAGAAAGTTTTGGGACCTGTCACTTAGAGGAGAAATTTGCATGAATTTCAAGACCTCTTGTACTCTAGACTCCCATGCCTTTTCTCTTGCCAGTTCTCGTTTGAACTTCATCCATGAGTAATACCTATTTTCGCTTTCTTAGCACCTCACACTTCCATGTGTTTCCACGTTTCTTCTCACTGTTTTTTTTTTTCTTCTTCCGTGTGTCCAACTGAACATACAGTACTCATTTTTAAAGTCTCCAACCCAAACTATTGCTGTAATACCTGTTTAAAGGTCAGGTTTTCCTCTCTTTTTTTGTTATTACTTTCACTGTAATTTGTATCATATTGTAATTTTTTACACATCCTCCACTTGCCTAGGCCAGTGACTGTCTCTCTTTAGTACTAATAGGATAGTGTGGTGCCAGGCACCTGGTAGCTACTTTGTTTACTTAAGAAATAGGGGTTTTTTTTCCTCTTTGACCAAATAATATATCCACTGAGGCCAAGTTTTCTTAGTCCAAGAAGAAACATTTATCTTTCATGCATTTTTTTTTCACACCAAACATCAGCATAGGTTCTAGTAGTTCAGTATCTTCACTCATCTTTTTTTGGTCCCCAAACAGATAAAAGCCTTAATCAAGAAGCTGTCAGTATAATGCCCATTAAAACCATTATTTGGCTGTTTTGATTGGAGGGCAAATTATACAATTTAGAACTTTTTTGTAACACCTTCTTGAAAATGACTACTTGGGCTTATGTAACCTTGAAAAGTTTATTAATAGAGGGAAATTAATGCTCTGAAAAAAGGCGATGGTATTATGTATATGTGACATATGCTAAAGTCTGATCTTGAAGGAAATTCTGTATATAGGCTTCAGTTATGTTATATGAGTGCAGCTACTTATTAGCTATATGTAGAGCAAATATTTAATTTCAAGTTCAACTGACATATTTCAAGGAGCTAATCCATTTTATGACAAAGCAAGGAAAATTGAAATATGCACCTTGCAGGCTGAAGTTAACACATCTGATTTTAGTTTTAACGGGATGTTTCCTATTTTTAGTAAGACCAGAAAAGTTTTATATGAAATTCCATTTCAAGTTCAGGACCTGTCCCCTGTTTCAATTAAGTCGGCTCTCTCATTTTGATTGAAATATGCTTCTCATCTTCCTCTCCTTATTGCCACCAGGGGGCATAACACAACTTGTATAACCAATGATATTAAATAGAATAACTCGATTTTAAGATTTGAAACAGCAGAGCTGAAAATTTTTAAAGTGATAGTAACAACTCAAACGGAGGAGCCTGGTAGCCTGCAGTCCATGGGGTCGCAAAGAGTCAGACTCGACTGAGTGACCTCACTTTCCCTTTTCACTTTCATGCATTGGAGAAGGAAATGACAACCCACTCCAGTGTTCTTGCCTGGAGAATCCCAGGGATGGGGGAGCCTGATGGGCTGCCGTCTATGGGGTTGCACAGAGGTGGACAGGACTGAAGTGACTTAGCAGCAGCAGCAGCAACTCAAAAAAAAAAAAAGTATCAGAATTTATAGACAATCCATTTAGGAATTGAAGTAGGTTCTAAATAGTAACTTAAAATTATTTTAAAAGTTTGCTAAGAGGATGACTCTGCCAAAGCTCCAATTCTGACCCTATTTTGTTATTTTTCTTTAGATTACCTAAATTATCCTCCTAGTACTTGGTTCAGGATTTCTAGCTTAGATTTCATGCAGCTCTTAAAACTGAACTTTCCTGTACACGAATTTGAGATACCCGTACTAGAATGAACAAGTCACTTAGGAAATTAACCTAGACCACCACCTGGCCTTGTTTTAGTGTGACATTGTTTGTTGGTCTTCATGATAAGATGATAAAGTCCTTCTCTACTACTACCATCCTCCTTTAATCCATTCATACTGTCAATACATAGATCTCCCTAAAATACAAATTTAATCATCTCTTTGCCACTGCTTTACAAATATTTGATGCTAACTCACTTCAGGATATGATCCATAATACTTTGAAGGATAGTATACTTTGACAGAGGCCATGTGGTATAACATTGCTGCTGCTGCTGCTAAGTCGCTTTAGTCGTGTCCGACTCTGTGCGACCACATAGACGGCAGCCCACCAGTCTCCGCCGTCCCTGGGATTCTCCAGGCAAGAACACTGGAGTGGGTTGCCATTTCCTTCTCCAGTGCAGGAAAGTGAAAAGTGAAAGTGAAGTCGCTCAGTCGTGTCCGACTCTTAGCGACCCCATGGACTGCAGCCTACCAGGCTCCTCCGTCCATGGGATTTTCCAGGCAAGAGTACTGGAGTGTGGTGCCATTGCCTTCTCCGTGATATAACACAGTAGTTCCCAAATTATACTGTCTATAACATTTGCCTGGGGTGCTTGTTAAATATGCCTTGATTTGGAGGGGTCTCTGGGAGGCTACACTTAAGTGCACTAAGTGCTGATAACAGTGATCTTTGGAGATCACTTTAAGAATCTCTGCTGTGTGATTAAAAGCATACACTTTAGAGTCAGTATTTATATTTCTTATAAAATGGGAATAATAAATACATCTTTAGCTCATAAGAATTGAGTGAGTCTTTTAAAAAAACAGCACAGTGCCTGCTACACAGCAAATACACGGTAGCTGGTGCTGTTATAAACATAACTGGTAGTAGATTGCTCCAGGGAGCAGGCTTTCTATTTTCTGCACTGCCTCTATTTGCAGTCCTTTATGCCTACTTGGTGATGAGTGAATGTTTGCTGAATTAAAGGATCTTGTCAGCTTGGCCAAAATGAGCAGAGGATTCTAAAGCATATAGTTTACCAGGTAGCAAATCAGCTTTGTATTTTTAGTACAAAGAACATAGATCATGACGGTTTATCTTTCTTACCAGGAGCAAAAGGCAAGCACACTCATGGCAAACATGCAAGCTTCCCTTGGCTCCACAGGGTGTCACTGCTGACTCCTCGTTCCAAAGTAGAGCGCAGGTGTGCGGATTGTACAACCTTTGAAGGATGGGTCTCAAACCTCGGGTTTCATCAGAATCTCATGAAAGGCTAAGACAGATTACTGCCTCGGAACTTCTCATTCAGAAGGTCTGGGGTGGGGTTCTAGAATGTTCATTTGAAATTCCCTGGTGAAGATGACACTCCTGGTCAGGGATCCCACTTAGAGAATCACTGCAACAGAGAAATCCATTCACAGGTGGGGACAGGTTTTTTTCATAGGTCTTCTATAGCAATTGAAATGCATTGATGTGCTTACAAGTCACCTAGACTAGATCTTGTTAAAATACAGATTCTCATTCAGCTGGTTTGGGTGGGATCTGAGATCCTGCAGAGCTTCCCAGGTGGCTCAGTGGTAAAAAATCTGCCTGCCAATGCAGGAGACTGATTCGATCCCTGCGTCAGGATGATCCCCTGGAAGAGGGCATGGCAACCCACTCCAGTATTCTTGCCTGGGGAATCCCATGGACAGGGAAGCCTGGTGGACTACAGTCCATGGAGTTGCAGAGAGTCAGATACAACTGAGCACACGTGCAAAAAACTGAGATTCTGCGTTTCTAAACAGCTTCTGGGTGAAACACACTGCGGGACTCCTGACGACACCTTGAATAGCGAAGTCGATATCACTCCCTGCCTCTCGTCATTGATTCCACGTTCATATCACCAAGTCCTTTACTTTCCAAGGAAGTGATGGTAATGTGTAAAGTGCATGGCACAGCACCCTGTGCATAGGCAAGCACCTTACATTATGGTAACAATTATTAGGATGAGCAATTTAGTTTAGTGGTGAAGAATGTGGGGTTTGGAGGGACTTTGAAATTCCATGTTTGTGACTTACCAGCCATGTGAACTGGGTCATGTTATAGAATGTCTCGGAGCCTCAGGTTCCTCATTTGTAAATTAGGGATTATAGTAGTCTTTACTCCACATAGTTGTTGTAAGAATTAAATCAGAAAATAAATGTGAGCTTCTTATCACTCTTTGTAAATGGCTAGTATTACTAGTAAAACCCAAGAAATAGAGATGACAAAAATAGCTGCCAGAGGTGCTAGGTGAGCTTTTACAATTTGAAAGAAATAGAATCTAACCAGAAAAAAAAGGCATGTGTTAACTCGCGACTGTGACCTACCCACTACTAATGTTTATTGCTCTCAACTATGTCACCTGGCATACCTGAGAAAGGATTCAGAAAACAGATGCTTAAAGCCATCTTTTAGACTAGACTTGAAAAAAAAATGTTATAGAAATATTAATATCTTTTAAAAAGTTCTCAGTAATCAAATGTATTTATCTTAGAGGCAAATTTGTCCTAATGTAAATCAAGGCAACTTTATATAAGTACTCATTCAAGTCAGAGGCCACAAAATTTTAATCTACAGAATTTAGCATACAATAGAAGCAAACTAATATCTGTTGAAGAAACAAATGGAGAAACCCTACTGTATTCAAAGGTGTAGTCATCTGTTCCTCAGGTTCTCCCATTTTCTATTTTTCTTAGAAGGGTTCCCTTTAGTTCTCTCAGTGTCCTAGTTTTTAACCCTGCATGTCCCACATTCGAGGAAACCCCTCAGTTCAGAGCAAGCCAGAATGATTGGTCTCCCTAAATATGTGAAAGATACACACATATCTTCATGTACACACATACATACATACATCTGGGCCTCCCGGGTGGCACTAGTGGTAAAGAACCCACGTGCTAGTGCAGGAGACATGAGGCGCAGGTTTGATCCCTGGGTTGGGAAGGTCCCCTGGAGAAGGGCATGGCAACCCACTCCAGTATTCTTCCCCAGAGAATCCAGTGGACAGAGGAGCATGGTGCGCACAGAGTCAGACACAACTGAAGTGACTTAGCCCACATATACATGTGGCCCTATTTTCTCCCTTACTCATATCCATGGTTGGGCTTCATTTACTTTCACAGAATTTAGGTGTCCACTTCAATCCATAATACAATGGTCCTTTACTAAGAGTAATTATACCACATGCAATATGAGTATATACACTGGAAGAAGTCAAGTGAAAAAGTCAGTTTCTGCTGTCAAGAAGTATCCATGGACACTGTCAACTCTTAAGGGCTTTCTCTCCATGCAAATGTTATGCTTTCCTTTTTGCCCAAATCCTTTATTAGTTATCCACTGCTATGTAACAAATTAGGTTACCAGGTTCCAGAGAGTTCTGAAGAAAACTCTCTTGTCTTTTGCTCATACAGAGAAAAGGTAACTTTTTTCCCTCTTTTTTTTTTTTGCTTAACTTTTATGTTCAGAGTGATTGTTCTTCCAACTTCTCAGAAGGGTAAATGGGGAACAAAAATCAGCTCCACATGCCTTACCCACACTACAGGGCATCTGCCCAGAGGTACACTTCTCTCCCCCAACACCTGATTCATCTGCGGAAGCGAAGGCATTCCAGGGTAAAAGCCCTTCTCCTTTCTACACACTCAGCCCCAAAGTCACCCTTACCCCCTCCCCTCTGTAGATATATGAAAAGGAAAAAAGAAGCAAACCTTGGGATTAGGGCCGGAATTCCCCCAGGTGCTCCCTGATTTTGTTAATAAAGTTTTATTAGAACATAGCCAGGCTCATTGTTTACATATTGTCTATGCCTGTAATCAAGCCAAGATGGCAGAGTTCAGTAATTGTGACAGACACCATGTTGTTAGGGGAAGCACACTGAAACCACCCACCCTGTCCAGGCACTCTAGTAACCATCTAGATGAGTTATTTCACAACAGGAGGTCCTAGTAAGGAACATGGGACTAACAAACCACCAAAAGAGACGTCCCATCACCTCCTAGAATCCTTCTCACTGGCGTCCATCTTGCCTGAGCAACGCGTGCGTCACTAAGAAGGACCCTGAACCAGAATGATTGATTAGAGACAACCCAGAAAATAATCCCATTACCATAAAACTGAAGACTGGAAGCCACATGACAGAGCAGTGACAGAGCAGTCCTCCTGGGTTTCTTTACCTTCCTGCCCTCTTCCCAGGCGCCCCTTCCCAATAAAATCTCTTGCTTTTTCAGCACAAGTGTCTCCTGGGACGATTCATTTCCTAGTGTTAGACAAGAGCCCCCTTTGGGCCCTGGAAGGGGTCCCATTTCTGAAACAATATGATCTACATTTCCAAAAATATTTACTATTTGGCCCTTCACAGAGAAGGGTTATGCCCCTGATCTGGTAAATAAAGGTGGAGGCATGAGAAGCATGCCTATATCATATGAAGTGAAGGTGTTAATTGCTCAGTCGTGTTCAGCTCTGTGATCCAATGGACTGTAGCCCGCCAGGCTCCTCTGTCCATGGGATTCTCCAGGCAAGAGTACTGGAGTGGATTGGCATTCCCTTCTCCAGGGGATCTTCCCAACCCAGGGGTCAAACCCAGAGCTCCCACATTGCAGGCAGATACTTTACAGTCTGAGCCACTTGGGAAGCCACATATTTATGCTTCAAAAGAAAACATGCACCTCATCTCTTTTCTGTCACTTTCTTAACATTGCCAGACTGTATTTTGCTACTTCTTACCTCATCCTATCTTAAAAGAATGAATAGCAAACTATGTAGAATATTTTAAAATAATCTCAATCAATGTAGGTCCCATATAATGCTATCAGCCCTGGAGCTATGTTATCATTCTGTCTTTAATTGATCAGTACAGAAATGTATCTTACTTCATAAGAATGTTTACCAAAAATTACCTCCTAGACCATCAACTACTGAAGGACAGAGGGAATGTCTTCAGATTCCTCTATAACCCCCTTCCCCTGCCCTCCTCCACCTGCCCCTCATTCAGTGTCCTGCTCAAAGAGGTCACTCCATAAACGCTAGCTTGTAGCTGGTGATGTTAGCATGCCTGGATATACCTGATTACATTTTGTAAGAAATAATTGTGGCATACAGACAGGTGTGGGATGGGTGCGGGGCAAGCAAAGGAACAGAGGGATGCAATGGAAAAAGGTGGTTCTAAAAGCATTTGCTAATTTACAACTCCCAGGGCTGCTGAAACCATTTTCAAATTTTGCAGCCTTTGACATTTTTGCAAATTTTCCCTGTCTTTGCCGCTGTTCTAGTATCACAGATAAGAAATCCCTCAAACCTTGCTCTGTTCTGGAATAATGAGATTGGAAAAGATTTTTTTCATCTTTTTAACATTAAAAAAAAAAATTTAGCCACAGCCCAGCAGTTCAACAAATATTACTCATGTCGCAGCAAGAAGAAAAGGAGACTTTTGAATTAAAAAAAAAAAAAAAGTGGAAAAGACGAACACAAGAGGCATTGTTTGCATATCAGAAAAATTAATCTACATAGGAAAGTGTAAGAACCTGCAATTCAGAAAGCAAAGAATTAGGACAGCCCAGCTGAGAATAATTTTGTAGCCGGTTAATTTAATTGCATAAATCATTCCTTTGTTAGCAATAAAGAGATATAATTAAAATGAGATTGCCTCTAGTTTCTATTCTCTAGAAACTAAAGGAATTGATTTGGGGTAAAGCATTCTTCCAAATACCAGACCGGCAAATTACATTTACCTTTTTAGAAAAGCTAAATTATTTTGCTGTAATATCATGGTGGGTTTAATTAATTATAGATCTGCCATATGATCTTAAAGAAATAATTTATTTAATGTCCTTAGAACAGAAGTTTGCAATCATGTGTGTATCCCTTTGGTAGATGGTGTGCAGATTTTTACAAACAGGTCAGAAGTTTAACAGGCAGCTGTCAGGAGGAATTTGAGGCAGTATAACGATTGTTTGGGGTTTTGATTCACTGTCCTTGTTTAAAAAAAAAAAGCCACTGCTTAGTATTACATAATTTAACTGAGCTCATTTAGATTGGCTTTATTCTAAAATTGCTACTGGTAATTATTTGCTCTCTCTGAACCTTTGGGATTTAAAGAGCCTATAATTGTCTATTAAATAGGGGGAAATCAGATCAAAGAGGAATGCAAAAAGTCTCCTACCATAAAGCCCAGGTCTGCTGATCAGTCAATTGAATGTCAGAGAGAATTGTAAGCTGTGACAGAGAAGAGGCTCATTTTTATGGTAATGAATTTGAATTTTTAAAAATGTACTAAACTACACTTGCTTGCTCCAGATTTTTAAAATTCATTGGCATTACTCGGCAACAGGGATTTACACAGAGGTGGGAGGGGATTCTGCCAGCCTTCAGAGGGCCTGGTTTCAGGGAAAACCATGCCCCTGCACTAGGCCCGCCTTGAAGTTTTCATACCACAGCTTGTCCCACTGAGACTGGTGACCCATTTCAAACTCTAATTTCATGTAATGCTGACCTGAGAGCAGTGAGAGAGCTGTCATTGTGGAGGGCTACCAGAAAGGGTTTCAATTGTATTCTTAAATTTTTCTTTTTTAAGTTAGGCTTTGGAACACGGACATGAGTTTGAGTAAACTCCAGGAGTTGGCAATGGACAGGGAGGCCTGGCACACTGCAGTCCATGGGGTCGCAAAGAATTGGACATGGCTGAGCGACTGAAATGACTTGGAACACAGATGTTCATTATTATTCACAATGTGGTAGGTCATCTTGTATATTTCTGGATAAGAATCCCTCTCTTAAAGGAAAACAGACATGTTGTAAAATACTTCATTTTTGTACTAGATAAAATGTTTGATTTTGCTGTTGGAGGCTTACATTATTGACCTGTTAGAACAAGAAGTTTGTTGATTTTGTTTTAATCACTAAGTCATATCTGACTCTGCAAACCCATGGACTGTAGCCTACCAGGTTCCTCTGTCCGGGTGATTTCCCAGGCAAGAATACTAGAGTGAGCTGCCATTTCCTTCTCCAGGGGATCTTCTCAACCCAGGGAGGGAACCTGCTTTTCCTGTGTTGGCATGTGGATTCTTTCCCCCTGAGCCACCAGGGAAGTCCAAGAACAAGCAGTGCAAAGCACTATTTATCTGGATTCCAGTGGCTCATAAGCAGGCAGCTAGAGGAGAAATATAGCCCAAGACTCAAGAGAAACAAACTTTTCCTGCCTGATTTCCACCGCTCAGTGAAGATATCTTACCAAAGGAGCTAGGCAGTGAGGTACATTATTCTGACACTTCTTCTTTTTTTTTTTTTTAATAAATTTATTTATTTTAATTGGAGGCTAATTAATTTACAATATTGTATTGGTTTTGCCATACATCAACACTTCTTAACTCCACCTTCAGTCCATAGGGCAGTACAGATGATCTGAGCTCTCTCTGCTCAAAAAGTTGCAGAAGATTCCTCTCTCTGTTGGGCAATCTCTACTAGGGACATGTTCTATCCTGAAATGCTTTGTAGATTTTCCACCTAATGCCATAACTTTCAGTCTCACATTTCTTCTCTTAGCTCACTGCCTGACATCATGAAGACTGGCTGGCCCCTTGTCAAGCCTTTCTATGTGCTCAAAGCTGGCATTATCTCCTTCCCTTTGTGACTAAGACCATTGACTTGAGTGGGGTATTAGTGCAACAATCAATAAAATATAATGTTGAGGTTAATCAACAGATGTCCTGATTTATTTGGAAAGTCTGGACCGAAAATTCATGTGAAGGGCATACTTTAGTGTTAAAATGATGGCATCAACCAGAATTGTTATCCAATTTAAATAATATTCAGTGTTAGGACTAAAAACAGCTGTTTACCCTCAAGTAGTTTCAATTTATCACCTGATTCTGGATAATCTCAGTCCATTAATCTCAACTTTAGTCCTGCTTCTATGTACTGTCCCCCAGACAAATGGGGATTCTGACTTGCTCCACCAATAATGTGGTTTTGGTTATACTTTGTCTTCAGTAAGTTTATTCATGATTGGTACAGATGATGTTGGTAATTAGATATCCCGAGATGTAAAACCTCACCCCATGTACTTTAAATGTAATGTCTGTCCTAAAAATAAATCTAAAAGTACATATTAGTGTCACCAGGTGTAGTAAGAATACTTAGATATCTTGAGCCATCTGTTTCTGGGACATCATGACATTCATCCTCAAAACATTTAGTAGTCACAAGTTATGAACTAGATTACCGATAGGGGACTTTAAGGTTGGAGCAGCTTAATATCACACATTTAGCTCAGGAAAAGAAGAAAAAGACCAGCAGTTCCTAGTAGCAGTCTCTGGCTTTCCTACCTTAAAACTTAGACCCCATTCAGTCAGCTGACCAGTAGCAGGTAATAGTGAGCTGATATTACCCAAACTATTTTGCACCAGTACCCTATAAAGCTCTCAATACTGTAGTGTTTGAAAATAGATTCAAAATACCCACCAGTATTTTATGAACTGTAAGGAGTTTTAAGGGCTTTATTTTTGCAAGTACTGATAAAGATTAGTAAGATTACATGATATAACCTGTCTCAAGGTTAAGTGTTTGGCCTGCAACCTTGGACTAAGCTCATCAGCTCCTCTCCATAGTGTTCTATACTGTTGTATCGGCTATCTCTTCCAGGTCCTGTAATTCCTTTACCAACCTCATCATGTCTTATTATCATTTCTCTGTATGAATAACTTCATCATCATCTGTGAGTTCTTGGGCTCATTCACTGTTTAATTGCCAATATCCAGCAGAGTGCCTGGCATAGAGACAACCAATTACTGTTGTCATTATTAACCAATAGGGAGTGGGGGACTCTACATCCCTGACTTCCAGAGCATCCTATCCATATTCTTGGCTAACTATACATGGTTAATATCAACAGGTATGTTGAATGCATTATGCCATGCTTAACACAGGCCCTTTCTCATGCTGGGTATTTAATAAGTTTTGCAGAATGAAAGTCATCCTGCACTATGACAGGCCTTTTAACAGCCACCAGGAGATGTGGCTCCCATTAGGAAGCTTCCATAAGCCTCTTAACCTTATCCTTCAGAGGGCAAACAGAATGAAAACCACAATCACAGAAAACTAATCAAACTGATCACATGGACGGCAGCCTTCCCTAACTCAATGAAACTATGAGCCATGCCATGTAGGACCACCCAAGACAGATGGGTCATGGTGGAGAGTTCTGATAAAACGTGATCCACTGGAGAAAGGAACGGCAAACCACTTCGGTATTCTTGCCTTGAGAACCTCAGGAACAGTGTGAAAAGGCAAAAAGATATGACAATGAAAGATGACATCCTCAGATTGGTAGATGCCAAATATGCTACTGGAGAAGAGTGGAGAAATAACTCCAGAAAGAAGGAAAAGATGGAGCCAAAGTGAAAACAATGCCCAGTTGTGGATGTGACTGATGATAGAAGTAAAGTCTAATGGTGTAAAGAAAAATATTGCATAGGAACCTGGAATGTCAGGTCCATGAATCAAGGTAAATTAGAAGTGGTCAAAAAGGAGATGGTAGAGTGAACAATGACATTTTAGGAATCAGTGAACTAAAATGGACTGGGATGTGTGAATTTAATTCAGATGAACATTATATCTACCACTGTGGGCAAGAATCCCTTAGAAGAAGATGAGTAACCCTCATAGTCAAAAAAAGTATGAAATGAAGTACCTGGATGCAATCTCAAAAATGACAGTATGATCTCTGTTCATTTCCAAGGCAAAGCATTCAATATCACAGTAATCAAAGCAATCAAAATCTATGCCCCAGCCAGTAATACTGAAGAAGCTGAAACTGAATGGTTCTATGAAGACCTACAAGACCTTCTAGAACTAACACCCAAAAAAGATGTCGAGCGGCTGAGGAGCAACCCCACATCCAAGGAGCAGCAGCTACATGGGTGTAGGAGGGCCAAGAGGAGCTACTCCACATTCAAGGTCAGAAGGGGTGGCCGTGAGATGCCCCTCATCCAAGGTAAGGAGCAGCAGCTGTGCTTTGCTGGAGCAGCTGTGAAGAGATACCCCACGTCCGAGGTAAGAGAAACACACGTAAGACGGTAGGTGCTGTGAGAGGGCATCAGAGGGCAGACACACTGAAACCATAATCACAGAAAACTAGTCAATCTGATCACATGGACCACAGCCTTGTCTAACTCAATGAAACTAAGCCATGCTGTGTGGGGCCACCCAAGATGGGCGGGTCATGGTGGAGAGGTCTGACAGAATGTGGTCCACTGGAGATGGGAATGGGAAATCACTTCAGTATTCTTGCCTCGAGAACCCCATGAACAGTATGAAAAGGAAAAATGATAGGATACTGAAAGAGGAACTCCTCAGGTCGGTAGGTACCCAATATGCTACTGGAGATCAGTGGAGAAATAACTCCAGAAAGAATGAAGGGATGGAGCCAAATCAAAAACAATACCCAGTTGTGGATGTGACTGGTGATAGAAGCAAGGTCCGATGCTGTAAGGAGCTATATTGCATAGGAACCTGGAATGTTAGATCCATGAATCAAGGCAAATTGGAAGTAGTCAAACAGGAGATGGCAAGAGTGAATGTCGACATTCTAGGAATCAGTCAACTAAAATGGACTGGAATGGGCGAATTTAACTCAGATGACCATTATATCTACTACTATGGGCAGGAATCCCTTAGAAGAAATGGAGTAGCCATCATGGTCAACAAAAGAGTCCGAAATGCAGTACTTGGATGCAATCTCAAAAACGACAGAATGATCTCTGTTCGTTTCCAAGGCAAACCATTCAATATCACAGTAATCCAAGCCTATGCCCCAGCCAGTAGAAGAAGCTGAAGTTGAATGGTTCTATGAAGACTTACAAGACCGTCTAGAATTAACATCCAAAAAAGATGTCCTTTTGGTTATAGGGGGCTGGAATGCAAAAGTAGAAAGTCAAGAAACACCTGCAGTAACAGGCAAATTTGGCCTTGGAATATAGAATGAAGCAGGGCAAAGAATAATAGAGTTTTGCCAAGAGAATGCACTGGTCATAGCAAACACGCTCTTCTAACAACACAAGAGAAGACTCTACACGTGGACATCACCAGATGGTCAACACTGAAATCAGATTGAATATATGCTTTGCAGCCAAAGATGGAGAAGCTCTATACAGTCAGCAAAAACAAGACCAGGTGCTGACTGTGGCTCAGATCATGAACTCCTTGTTGCAAAATTCAGACTTAAATTGAAGAAAGTAGGGAAAACCACTAGACCATTCAGGTATGACCTAAATCAAATCCCTTATGATTATACTGTGGAAGTGAGAAATAGATTTAAGGGACCAAATCTGATAGATAGAGTGCCTGATGAACTATGGACGGAAGCTCATGACATTGTACAGGAGACAGGGATCAAGACCATCCCCATGGAAAAGAAATGCAAAAAAAAGCAAAATGGCTGACTGTGGAGGCCTTACAAATAGCTGTGAAAAGAAGAGAAGTGAAAAGCAAAGGAAAATGAAAGATATCAGCATCTGAATGCAAAGTTCCAAAGAATACGAAGGAGAGATAAGAAAGCCTTCCTCAGCAATCAATGCAAAGAAATAGAGGAAAACAATAGAATGAGAAAGACTAAATATCTCTTCAAGAAAATTAGAGAAACCAAGGAAATATATCATGCAAAGATGGGCTCGATAAAGGACAGAAATGGTATGGACCTAACAGAAGCAGACGATATTAAGAAGAGGTGGCAAGAATACACAGAAGAACTATACAAAAAAGATCTTCATGACCCAAACAATCACAATGGTGTGATCACTCACCTAGAGCCAGACATTCTGGAATGTGAAGTCAAGTGGACCTTAGGAAGCGTCACTATAAACAAAGCTAGTGAAGGTGATGGAATTCCAGTTGAGCTCTTTCAAATCCTGAAAGATAATGCTGTGAAAGTGCTCCACTCAATATGCCAGCAAATTTGGAAAACTCAGCAGTGGCCACAGGACTGGAAAAGGTCAATTTTCATTCCAATCCCAAAGAAAGGCAATGCCAAAGAATGCTCAGACTACCACACAATTGCACTCATCTCACACGCTAGTAAAGTAATGCTCAAAATTCTCCAAGCCAGGCTTCAGCAATACGTGAACCGTGAACTTCCAAATGTTCAAGCTGGTTTTAGAAAAGGCAGAGGAACCAGAGATCAAATTGCCAACATCCGCTGGAGCATGGAAAAAGCAAGAGAGTTCCAGAAAAACATCTATTTCTGCTTTATTGATTATGCCAAAGCCCTTGACTGTGTGGATCACAATAAACTGTTTAAAATTCTGAAAGAGATGGGAATCCCAGACCACCTGACCTGCCTCTTGAGAAACCTATATGCAGGTCAGGAACCAACAGTTAGAACTGGACATGGAACAACAGACTGGTTGCAAATAGGAAAAGGAGTAAGTCAAGGCTGTATATTGTCACCCTGCTTATTTAACTTATATGCAGAGTACATCATGAGAAACGCTGGGCTGAAAGAAGCACAAGCTGGAATCAAGATTGCTGGGAGAAATATCAATAACCTCAGATATGCAGATGACACCACCCTTATGGCAGAAAGTGAAGAGGAACTAAAGAGCCTCTTGATGACGGTGAAAGAGGAGAGTGAAAAAGTTGGCTTAGAGCTCAACATTCAGAAAACTAAGATCATGGCATCTGGTCCCATCACTTCATGGGAAATAGATGGGGAAACAGTGGAAACAGTGTCAGACTTTATTTTTTTGGTCTCCAAAATCACTGCAGATGGTGACTGCAGCCATGAAATTAAAAGACGCTTACTCCTTGGAAGGAAAGTTATGACCAACCTAGATAGCATATTCAAAAGCAGAGACATTACTTTGCCAACAAAGGTCGCTCTAGTCAAGGCTCTGGTTTTTCATGTGGTCATGTATGGATGTGAGAGTTGGACTGTGAAGAAGGCTGAGTGCCAAAGAATTGATGCTTTTGAACTGTGGTGTTGGAGAAGACTCTTGAGAGTCCCTTGGACTGCAAGGAGATCCAACCAGTCCATTCTGAAAGAGATCAACCCTGCGATTTCTTTGGAAGGAATGATGCTAAAGGTGAAACTCCAGTACTTTGGCCACCTCATGCGAAGAGTTGACTCATTGGAAAAGACTCTGATGCTGGGAAGGATTGGGGGCAGGAGGAGAAGGGGACACCAGAGGATGAGATGGCTGGATGGCATCACTGACTCAATGGATGTGAGTCTGAGTGAACTCTGGGAGTTGGTGATGGACAGGGAGGCCTGGTGTGCTGCAGTTCATGGGGTCGCAAAGAGTCAGGCATGACTGAGCGAATGAACTGAACTTTCGTCATAGAGGCTGGGATGCTAAAGTAAGAAGCCAAGAGATACCTGGCATAACAGGCAAATTTGGCCTTGCAGTACTAAATGAAGCAGTGCAAAGACTAACAGAGTTTTGCCAAGAGAATGCACTGGTCATAGCAAACACCTTTTTCCAACAACACTAGAGAATACTCTACACATGGACATCACCAGATGGTCAATACCAAAATCGGATTGATTATATTCTTTACAGCCAAAGATGAAGAAGCTCTATACAGTCAGCAAAAACAAGACCAGGAGCTGACTGTGGCTCAGATCATGAACTCCGTATTGCCAAATTCAGACTTAAATTGAAGAAAGTAGGGAAAACCACTATACCATTCAGGTATGATCAAACAAATCCCTTATGATTGTATAGCAGAAGTGATAAAAAGTTTCAAGGGATTAGATCTGATAGACAGAGTGGTAAGAATACACAGAAGAACTCTACAAAAAGATCTTAATGACCCAGATAGCCATGATGGTGTGATCACTCACCTACAGCCAGATATTCTGGAATGTGAAGTCAAGTGGGCCTTAGGAAGTGTCACTATGAACAAAGCTAGTGGAGGTGATGGAATTCCAGTTGAGCTATTTCAAATCCTAAAAGATGATGTTGTGAAAGTGCTAGACTCAGTCTGCCAGCAAATTTGGAAAACTCAGCAGTGGCCACAGGACTGGAAAAGTTCAGCTTTCATTTCAGTCCCAAAGAAGGGAAATGCCAAAAAATGCCCCAACTACCATTCAATTGTACTCATCTCACATGCTAGCAAAGTAATGCTCAAAATTTTCCAGGCCAGGCTTCTATAGTATGTGAACTACGAACTTCAAGATGTTCAAGCTGGATTTAAAAACGGCAGAGGAACCAGAGATCAAATTGCCAATATCTGTTGGATCATTGAAAAAGCAAGAGAGTTCCAGATAAATATCTACTTCTGCTTTGTTGACTATGCCAAAGCCTTTGACTGTGTGGATCACAACAAACTGTGAAAAAAATTTCAAGAAATGAGACTACCAACCACTTTACCTGCCTCCTGAGAAATCTGTATTCAGGTCAGGAAACAACAGTTAGAACCAGACATAGAACAACAGACTGGTTCCTAATTGGGAAAGGTGTACGTCAAGGCTGTATATTGTCACCCTGCTTATTTAGGTTATATTCAGAGTACATCATGCAAAATTCTGGGCTGGATGAAGTACAAACTAGAATCAAGATTTCCGGGAGAAATATCGATAACCTCAGATATGCAGATGGCACCATCCTTATGGCAGAAAGTGAAGTGGAACTGAAGAGCCTCTTGATGAAAAAGTGAAAGAGAAGAGTGAAAAAGCTGGCTTAAAACTCAACATTCAAAAACTAAGATCATGGCATCTGGTCTCATCACTTCATGGCAAATAGATGGGGAAACAATGGAAACAGTGAAAGACTTTATTTTTCTGGGCCCCCAAATCACTGGAGATGGTGACTGCAGCCATGAAATTAAGACACTTGCTCCTTGGAAGAAAAGCTATGGTCAACCTAGACAGCATATTAAAAAGCAGAGACATCACTTTGATGACAAAGATCCATCTAGTCAGAGTATGGTTTTTCCAGTAATCATGTGTGTATGTGAGAGTTGGACTATAAAGAAAGCTGAACACCAAAGAATTGATGCTTTTGAACTGTGGTATTGGAGAAGACTCTTCAGAGTCCCTTGGACCGCAAGGAGATCCAACCAGTCCATCCTAAAGGAAATCAGTCCTGAATATTCACTAGACAGACAATCCTGAAGCTGAAACTGCAACTTTTGGCCACCTGATGCGAAGAACTGACTCATTGGAAAAGACCCTGATGCTGGGAAAGATTGAGGGAGAGAGGTGAAGGGGACGACAGAGGATGAGATGGTTGGATGGCATCACCGACTCAATGGACATGAGTTTGAGTGAACTGCAAGAGTTGGTGATGGACTGGGAGGCCTGGAGTGCTGCAGTCCATGGGGTTGCAAAGAGTTGGACATGACTGAGGGACTGAACTAAGCCTAATTGAACTGAAATATCCTTAGCAGTACTCTTGGAACATTCTCAGAACTTACAGCTGTGAATAAAGAATGATCAATTGCAGACAGATACTGGGAAAAATTTTCACATGGTAAAAAGAGCCGTATTGTTAGGAGGCATTATTCTAGAGAGGCCAGTGTAGGATAAGAGCAGAGTGTAATATCCAGCAGAATCTCCAAAATTAAACTAGACAGAAGAGGAGGAATCTGGTTGTCTCTAGAACAGGGATATTTTTCTTCTCTTGGCCACAGCAAACCAAACAATTTTTTTTTTCTAATTTCTTAATGAGAATGAATTGGAGAGGAGCATTCAATTCCTATATTATGGATGCTCTGCTTGATGAACAGAGTTCTTCCCAAATTAGTCATACTCCTTAAAGTGATTATTTTCATTTGTAGTTTATACTTTTGTGCTTTCATAACAATATAATGTATATATTTCTAAACTCCAATACCATTGTAGTTTAGACTGCAGACTTCAGGTTAGACACCTAACCACTGGTCCAGTGGTTAGGACCATGAACTCTCTAAGGGTCCAGAGACTGAGGGCTGAGTAACAAGCTGCATGGCATGGTCAAAAATATACGTATATAGAGAGGTTCGGTAACTGCTACTGTGACTCTAACAGTCAAAATGTTGTCTTTCTCAAGTGAGCAAATTAGGTAATTTGTAGTTTTGCTTAAATAAGCTTATCTCTCTCGGTAAGTGACATAAAATTCAGTGGAATAAGTTGGTAGATAATGAAATCCGTCAAATGACTTGCTCCACCAAAGCGTTCTAGGGAGTGCTGATGAAAGAAAATGCAGCTGGGGCTTGAGAACAGAAATTCTGCAGTAACTGTGCCTGGTTCAAACTCACCTCCATGTTCTCCCAGGCATTGTGATAGTCCCATAGTTTCTCCAATGAGCTTTTGCCATCCCAGCAAAACCTTAAAATTAGGGTTGGCAGATGAAATACAGGGCAATTCAGTTAAGTCTGAATTTCAGATAAACAAGGAGCAATTCTTTAATATAAGTATGTCTCACATTTATATTTACTGTTTATCTAAAATTCAAATTTAACTGGGCATCTTGCAGTTTTTATTTGCTGAGTCTAGCGATCCTAATTAAACTACATTCATCATTAAAAGAAAACTGCTGTTTCTTTCCGGTCTTTCTACCCATAATCACATGAAGCCACAGAAAATTAGAGAAGGAAGTGAAAGAAGTTTCCTTGGGCTCTTACTAAGTGCCTATGGGTGTCACGTGAAGCATAGATGTTACATTACTTGGACTTCTTAAGGAGAAGAGTTAAGAATCTACTGAGGGAGGTGGCATTTGTGAAGCTGGTGATTAGCTTTTCATGTATGGTCTTTTGTTATCCCTATCTCTGTTGGCATAGCAGGATGGTGTGTTTTGCAGCATTTATTTCCTTCGATAAAGCCAGGTACTGATGAGGCTGTGAATTCAATTTTCAGGAGTATAGGTCCACTCACTCTCTGAGTTTAGGGACCTCAGTTACATTATTAATACCTTTGATAAATCATAAACAACCAGATGATTGCTTGGTCCTAGGAATTTAAATATCTAGGCATTCAGTTTAATTAAGCATTTCATTGGAACACATATAACACAGACTACAGTCCCTAGAACTGTGACAGCTATATTGCAATTTTATAGCCCCAAATTTAATCACCAGGTGCTGATTAATCCTGCTCTAAATATCTTCCATAGCAAGGAAGTGACCCAGATTCTCTGTGCTTCTAAAGGGGAAGTGGGTTTGGGGGAGGGGCGGTGGGTCCAGTGCTAAAAACACAGATGGCCATCCTTTTATTTTTGCTCCTCTGTTCTTTTGGATTTTTGATCTCAGCTGAAAGCAAACTTCCCCCTCCAGCACCCATGTTCATAAAACCATCATTTAATATTTTAAAAAAACTTAAAAAAAAGAATGCCCTTTTAAAATTACCCAACTTGGAGTTTGTAAAGACTGGGTTCAAATTTTCATAGCTCATTTTCAGTCAGTGAAACACAAGACCCCTCCTGGGACCACATTCCCATTCTGACCTTCCTCCTCATTTTGGCCCTCTTCCCCCAAACTGTACAGGATTTCTCTCCTTGAACCATTCTGCCTAGAATGGCCTCACTTTGTTTAGCCAAATGGTCTTTATACTTTGTTCAGCCACCAGCTCAGATGCCACCCCCTTCTGAAGTGGGCTTTATGTTCCCCCTCAGACTGTACCAAGTGCTTCCTCTGTGACCCCACGACTGCTTTGATGTGTCTATATCACTAGATGTATGTACATTTCAAGATATTTATTTTTATCTCCTTCTAAAAGTGAAGTTTGCTTGTGCATGTGTGCATGTGTGCTAAGCTGCTTCAGTCATGTCCTACTCTTTGTGACCCTATGTACTGTAGCCCTCCAGGTTCTTCTGTCCTTGGGCATCTCCAGGCAAAAATACAGCAGTGGGTTGCATGCCCTCCTCCAGGGGATGCTCCCGACCCAGGGATCAAACCCAAATTTCTTATGTCTCCTGCATTGGCAGGCAGGATCTTTACTGCTAGTGCCTCCTGAGAAGCCCGAAGTTTGCCTGTAGAAAATGGAAAATGAAAAAGTATAAATAAAACTTAAAGTCATCAGTAATTCTACCATTCAGAAATACAGTGTAAATATTCGGATGTATTGCCTTCCAGCCTTCTTTCCATGTATATTGTGATAGGTTAATTACAAACGTTTTCCCAATTCTCTCCCCATGCCTATGTACTCGTCATTTGCAATGTGACTTTGAGGCTCCTTCTGTCAAGAGGTGAGTTCTGTTTTCCCTTCTTTTTTTGTGGAGGGGTTGATCTGACTTTATTTGAAAAATAAAATATGGCAACAATGCCAGTTCTGCGCCTTGTACACTTCCACTTTCTCCCATAACCCTGATTCACTATGAGAGCAACCCCAGGCTAGCCCGAGGAAGCATAAAAGAACATTTGGAGAGTAGGTGGTCATTCCAGCTGAGACCATCCTACATCAGCCAGCTCCCGACTGACCAGCTAATCAAAGATGCCCAAGCAAACCTAGCTGAGGTAAACCTAGAAGAAAACCGCCTAGGCGAGCCAGCCTAAAATGACTACAAAATTATAAACTAAATAAATGGTTAAGTCACTAAGTTTTGAGGAGTCCTTTGTTATGCAGCAATAACTTACTAATACATATACTGTATATGGACATGAACCTATGTACCCAACAGTATGTTACTGATACAAACATACATATGTACACATATATACATACATTTGTATACACATACACATAGGAGAGGATACAAGAAGCACAACAAATTTGTATCCCACTCTCCCCTTAACATTTTAATCAAAACTATACTACTAAAAAATCGTGCCATTATATTATGCATTATATTATGCTTGGTATAAAAATGGTATATTATCACTGTATAATAGTCTATCTTTAGAATGCAACATACGAAACTTTACATTTTCCTATTATTCTGTATCTATATTGTGTTTTAAAAAAATTTTTATACTAGAGAGCAATGTAATGGGCATATTTAAAGCAGAGGTAGAACTACTTAGCTAAAGGCCATGAACATTTTGAAGTTCCTTGAAATATGTTGAGTAATTTTTTTCCAGAAAGATTTCATCTATCTACACAGTCACTGGTACTGCCTGGGAAAGTTCATCTTACCGTGATCTTGCCACAGTTAAGTATTAGTTCTAAATAAATTGCAAATATGGTAGCAAAGAAATGCATTTTATTCTATTTTTAATTTTTTATAAGTGAAGTTGGATTATGTTCTTTTAAAAAATTAGCTATTTGAATTTATTATTTTGTTAGTCGTCTCTTTGTGCACATTGTTCATTTTTCTTTCTTTTTTTGGGATAATTTTGTATTGATTTGTATACTCCATATACTAATAACATATATTACCAATAGATACTATTTATTTAATGACTACTAAGAAGCAAGCTCTTCATATTAAGTATCTCATCTAAAATCTCACAAAAAGCTTTTCAAGACAGATTCTATTACTCTTCTTTTTTATAAATGGAAAAAGTGAGACTGGAGGAATTTAGTATCTTGCCCAAGATTATACATAAAAGATTTAGGTTCTGCAGTCTGGCTTTTCCTTCAAGAGACTTATGCTTCAGTTTGTACCTCACAATTTTGCAAGAATTTTTTTGGTCTTAACTTGTAAATTATGGTATTACATAGAGATTATCTCTTTGTAAGTTCATCTGTCTCTCCCCTTACAGTGTAAACTTCTTATGGTTGGAATCATATCTTTAAAGCCATTGCACCTAACATGGTCCCTGGACCTAATATACATTCCAGAAACATTTGTCAGACTGAATGGTTTGCTCTCACATTGACACTGATACTTGACGGCCAGAGTCTTTGTCTAAAGGGCTATTACATATATTAAAATCCCCCTTCCCCAACCACATATTATAAAATAAGCAGGTTAATTACATTAGATCATTTTACTTAGTCAATTTATTTTCCCCAGAATTAGGTAGCAAACGATGCCAGAGCCACAGTTCATTATCATGACTGAAAGCAGATAACATCAGGTTTCACCATTCCCCAAATGGCTGTCATCCAGACTCTCTGAGGTAGAAAATCACTCACAATACTCCTCAATCCTCTTCCATATAACTAGAATTTGGTCCAAAGTACATTGATGTCCCTTTCCTCTTCCTCTTAAAAATTGTTAGGGATCAGTCCAACTAGTCCTTGAAAAATAGTTCTAGAAAACATAAAACTTAAGTTACTGATTACCTGGTGGCTCAGACAGTAAAATTGTCTGCTTGCAATGCTGGAGACCTGGGTTCGATCTCTAGGTCGGGAAGATCCCCTGGAGAAGGAAATGGCAACCCACTCCAGTACTCTTGCCTGGAAAATTCCATGGATGGAGGAACCTCTTAGGCTACAGTCCATGGGGTCACAAAGAGTCGGACATGACTGAGCGAATTCACTTTCACTTTTCACTGCATACAAGATCTGTGCACAACTTTTAGGTCTTTTTCATATATCAATCACTTTGAAAATAAGATCCAAAGCTATCTATAAGAGGATACTAAGCTAACCTAACGATACTTTGGACTTCCTTGATAGCTCAGTGGGTAAAGAATCCACCTGCAATGCAGGAGACACAGAAGATACCGGTTTGATCTCTGGGTCTGGAAGATCCCCTGGAGGAGGAAATGGCAGCCCACTCCAGTATTCTTGCCTGAAAAACCCCATGGACAGAGGAGCCTGACAGGCTCACAAAGAGTTGGACATGACTGAGTGACTAAGCATGCACACAATGATTCATTGAACTGATGATTTGTTTTACAGGACCAACTTAAAAACTGTGCATGATTGCCCCACTTTTAGATTTTAAATTCACTCTAACTTGGGTCAGTTTTGGACTTTGTAACTTTTCTAAATGCCAGATTGTACCTGTTATTTCTGTGAAAGCTTTTCAAAATCTTTGGTCAAAATAGAAAAAATTCTGATCTGATTCCTAAGAGAGCCATTCAATTTGCAGCCATCTTGTCTGTGGGCACAGTGAAATCGCCTTGGAAACAGGAAGGATGATGTCATATAATTACACAGTGAAATAGTCACTCGGTTAACAAATGAGTTCTCACAGACGTTTACTAAAATGTGTAGGTATGTGCTTTCTAAAGCAAACCAAAATTAAATAAGCAAGACTCTCTGCTTTCCTGGTGGGACGTTTAGCTTCCTTGGGGACAGACTGACAGAATTGCTAGCTTCAGCCTAGAGACGAGTTGGGATAGCCTGGAAATGCTGAGCTGTGCCTTTGTAGAAATGTGCAGCACCTGCCACTAGGATTTTAAAACCCCCTGGAGGGAGTCACCAGTTTCTTAAAAGCTGAGCAACAACTTGCTGGGCTCCAAACTAGGTCAGGGAACACAGAAGGTGGGAACTTTCTTTTAAGATCAACTTCTTGTTATATTTAATAAGAGTGTCAAAAACAAAGTGAGAAGGGCATGTATACAGGATTTCTCAAATGAAAAGACCACGCAGTTACACAATTCTAAAGTCTATGTAATGATACTCCAATCATTTTTTCCCTAGGTTATGCAGGGGTTATTAACCAGTTGATTGGAATCTTTTAGCAAATACCTTTTCTCTTAAGCATCAACACAATTATCAGCTTAGAAATATGCAGCTAGGTCAGCTCAGGGGTATTGTATAACTAAATAGTCTAGAAAAAGCATTAAAATATGTGTGAATTTATTAGATGATCAATGTGATGTTTCAAAATGATGGGCAAGCCTGATGTGGATGCCAGAGTTTACTTACCTATTTTGAGGAGACAGTCCCTGATAGCTCAGTTGGTAAAGAATCCACATGCAAGGTGAGAGACCTGGATTTGATCCCTGGGTTGGGAAGATCCCCTGGAGAAGGGAAAGGCTATCCACTCCAGTATTCTGGCCTGGAGAATTCCATAGACTGTATAGTCCATGGGGTCGCAAAGAGTCCGATATGATGGAGTGACTTTCACTTTCAAAAGCCAAATTCCTTTCTTGTAACTTGCATAAAAGTAAATGTCAAAAGAACTAAGCATTAAGTCAGAATTTTAAAATATATTACACTATCTTGCGTTCTGTTCATCATTAATCCTGCACATTGCCTTACCATACTTATTTCTGAATTCTTTATCCTGTTTCTTCTGATGTGTAAGAATAGGGTTAGGTGGGCTTCGCACGCGGCGCTAGTGGTAAAGAAGCAGCCTGCCAATACAGGAGAGGAGATGCAGGTTTGATCTCTGGGTTGGGAAGATCCCCTGGAGGAAGGCATGGCAACCCACTCCAGTATTCTTGTCCATAGGCTACCACAGAGTCCAACACGACTGAAATGACTTAGCACGCACTTTCAGTTGCTAAGTCTTGTCTGACTGTTATTGCTACACCATGGACTGTAGCCTGCCAGGCTCTTGCGTCTGTGGGATTTCCCAGGTAAGAACGCTGGCATGGATTGACGTTTCCTTCTCAGGTGGGTCTTCTCCACCCAAGGATCAACCCCGCGGCTCACCCTGGACACCCCCACCCCCACCACCCCGCGGTCGCACCCCGCTCCAACTCCTGCATTGGCAGGTGGATTCTTTACCACTGAGCCACAGGGGAAGAAGCGCTTAACAATTATAGTTCCATCTGATTTGTTAGTATCAAAGAAGGCTGTTTAATGTTAATCTCATAGCCTACAACTTTATAAATTCTTTTAGTTCTAATAGTTATTATTTTATTTTGGATGAATCTCTTGGAATATATACATATGTCTTCTTGTGTGTTTTATTTCATTAGCTGTTGATTCTAGAATACCATTTAACTGGTGAAGACAGCGGACATTTATGTCATGTTTGACTTTAAGGAAATACACCCACTATTTCAGCGTGTAATTTTACATTTGTTATTAATGAGTATTTCATGCTGTTTGTTGTTTTTGAACATTTTTATTCTACTATTTTACTTAAAATTTTTATTATGAATTGGTGTTTACTTTTATTAAATATATATGTATATATATTTCCCTTTCTTTTTATTATTTATTTTTTAATTGGAGGATAATTACTTTATACTATTGTGATTTTTTTTTTTTTTTTTGCCATACATCAACATGAATCAGCCACAGGTGTACATGTGTCCCCTTTCCCTCTTGAACCTCTTTCTCACCTCCCTCCCCACCCACCCATCCCTCTAGGTTGTCATAGAGCATTGGCTTTGAGTTCTTTGCATCATATATCACACTCCCACTGGCTATCTATTTTATATATGGTAATGTATATGTTTCAATGCTATTCTCTCAAATCATCCCACCTCCTTCCCCGACTGTGTCCAAAAGTTTATTCTTTATGTTTGTGTTTCCTTTGCTGCCCTGCATGAAGGATGGTTGGTACCATCTTTTTAGATTCCATATATATGTGTTAATATATGATGTTTGTCTTTCTCTTTCTGACTTAGTTCACTTTGTATAGTTGGCTCTAAGTTCATCTACCTCATTAGAACTGACTCGAATGTGTTCTTTTTTATAGCTTGGTAATATTTCATTGTATATATGCCCCACAACATCTTTATCCATTCTTCTGTCATTGGACATCTAGGTTGCTTCCATGTCCTGGCTATTGTAAACAGTGCAGCGATGAACACTGGAGTACATGTTTCCTTTTCAGTTTTTGTTTCCTTAGGGCATATGCCCACGGGTGGGATTGCTGGGTTATATGGTAGTTTTATTCCTGGTTTTAAAAGGAATCTCCATACTGTTCTCCACAGTGGTTATATTAGTTTGCATTCCTACCAACAGTGTAAGAGGGTTCCCTTTTCTCCACACTCTCTCCAGCATTTACTGTTTGAAGATATTTTGATGATGCCCATTCTGACCAGTGTGAGATGATACCTCATTGTAGTTTTGATTTGCATTTCTCTAATAATGAGTGACACTGAGCATCTTTCCATATGTTTATTAGCCATCTGTATATCTTCTTGGGAGAAATGTCTGTTTAGGTCTTCTGCCCACTTTTTAATTGGATTGTTTGTTTTTCTCATAATGAGTTGCATGAGCTGCTTATATACTTCAGAGATTAATTCTTTGTCAGTTGTTTCATTTACTATTATGTTCTCTCATTCTGATGGTTGTCTTTTCACCTTGCTTATGGTTTCCTTCATTGTGCAAAAGCTTTTAAGTTTAATTAGGTCCTGTTTGTTTATTTTTGCTTTTATTTCCATTACTCTAGGAAGTGGGTCATAGAGGATCTTGGTGTGATTTTTGTCAGAGAATGTTCTGCCTATGTTCTCCTCTCAGGGTTTTATAGTTTCTGGTCTTACATTTAGGTCTTTAATTCATTTTGAGTTTGTTTTTATGTATGATGTTAGGGAATGTTCCAATTTCATTCTTTTGCACATAGCTGTCCAGTTTTCTCAGAACCACTTGTTGAAGAGACTGTTTTTCTTCATTGTATATTTTTGCCTGCTTTGTCAAAGATAAGGTGTCCATGGAAGTGAAAGTGAAAGTTGCTCAGTGGTGTCTTACTCTTTATGACCCCATGGATTATACAGTCCATGGAATTCTCCAGGCCAGAATACTGGAGTGGGTAGCCTTTCCCTTCTCCAGGGGATCTTCCCAACCCAGGAATTGAACCGGGGTCTCCTGCATTGCAAGTAAAATCTTTACCAACTGAGCTATGAGGGAAGACTAAGATGTCCATGCTGCTGCTGCTGCTGCTAAATTGCTTCAGTCATGTCCAACTCTGTGCAACCCCATAGACAGTGCCCACCAGGCTCCTCTGTCCCTGGGATTCTCCAGGCAAGAATGCTGGAGTGGGTTGCATTTCCTTCTCCAATGCATGTATGCATGCTAAGTTGCTTCAGTTGTGTCTGACTCTGTGCAACCTCTTGGACATAGGTGCATGGATTTATCTCTTGGCTTTCTTTTTTGTTCCATTGGTCTATATTTCTGTTTCTGTGCCAGTACCATACTGTTTTGCTGACTGTAGCTTTGTAGTATAGTCTGAAGTCAGGAAGGTTGATTCCTCCAGTTCCATTCCTTTTTCTCAAGATCATTTTGGCTATTCAGGGTCTTTTGTGTTTCCATACAAATTATGAAATTCTTTGTTCTAGTTCTGTGAAAAATACCATTGGTAGTTTGACAGGAATTGCATTGAGTCGATAGATTGTTCTGGGTAGTATAGTCGTTTTCATTATACTGATTCTTCCAATCCAAACACATGGTGTATCTCTCCATCTGTTTGTGTCATCTTTTTTTTTTTTTTTTTTTCATCAGTGTCTTATAGTTTTCTACATATAGTCTTTTGTCAATTTAGGTAAATTTATTCCTAAGTATTACTTATGTTTATTTGTAATTTTTTGTATCTAATTGATAAATGACATTGGTCTATAATTTCTATTTTATGTTTCTTCCACCTTTTCTAATATTTGATGATGTAGAAAAGATCTTCTCTTATTACTTGTCTATTCAAATTTTTATCTCATCTGGAATAAGTTTTATAAAATTTAGATTCTCTTAGAAATATGTCTATGCCATTGAAATTTTTCAAATTAGTTACTATACTATATATTTAAAAATTATTTTGTTTTAATTGTGTTTGTATTATTGTAGCACTTTTCTTTCCAGGGCTTCCCTGGTGGCTCAGATAGTAGAGTCTGCCTGCAGTGAAGGAGACTCTGGTTTGATCCCTAGGTCAGGAAGATCCCCTGGAGAAAGAAATGGCAACCCACTCCAGTATTCTTGCCTGGAAAATCCCATGGGCAGAGGAGCCTACCAGGCTACAGTCCATGGATTGCAAAGAGTTGGACATGACTGAGTGACTTCACTTTCTTTTCTTAATTTGTATATTTTTGTTCCCCTGTTTTTTTGTCTTTTATTTCCCCTTTGAAATGTGTTTACATTTTTCTCAAGTTGCTATAGATTTGTTTTTGTCTTTTTATTATTTTCTAGTTTTATTGCGTTGTTCTTAAGAGAGTTTTGAAGTTCACTTTCCTTGTGTGCACAAATATATATTCTCCTTCAGTTGGATATAAATTCCTATATATCCAGTAAAACAGTTTCCTTAATTGTGTCATTCGAATTATTTTCTTATATATCGAGCATCTACTATGGGCTAGGCACTGTGGGAAGTTCCAGGTTCATTGTGGCAATGAAAACAGAGATCCTCCTTCTTTAAGACTAGGGGTTTTTTCCCCTACAATTTTTAATAAATTTAATGAGGCAAATTTTACACAAAATAAACTATTCCCACTTGAACCACACAGTTAGGTGAGTTTTGACATGTTGTGTGTACTGATGAAACTACATCCAGAGTCATTATACAGGACATTTTCATCCTTCCCTAAGTTTCCTTGTGTCTCTTTACAATCTAGCTCATCCACCTGGTCCCAGACAACCAGTGATCTCTGTTCTGTCACTATAAGATTATCTTGCATCTTTTAGAATTCTCTATAAATGAACTCTGTGGTGCTGGAGAAAACTCTTGAGAGCTCCTTGGACAGCAAGGAAATCAAACCAGTCAATCTGAAAGGAAATCAACCTTGAAGATTCATCAGAAGGACTGATGCTGAAGCTGAACCTCTGATACTTTGGCCACCTGATGGGAAGAGACGACTCATTGGAAAAGACGCTGATGCTGGGAAAGATTGAGGGCAGGAGGAGAAGGGGGCGGCAGAAGATGACATGGCTGGATGGCATAACTGACTCAATGGATATCAGTTTGAGCAAACTCCAGGAGATAGTGAAGGACAGGGAAGCTTGGCCTGCTGCAGCCCATGGTGTCACAAAGAGTTGGGCATGACTGAGCAACTGAACAACAACAGCATAAATGGACTCACAGAGTATATGCTTCTTTGTGTTTGGATCCTTTCTTGGAGCATAATGATTCTTTAGATTTGTCCACCTTTCTGTATGTCAGTAATTCCTTCCTATTTATTGTTATGAGATATTCTATAGTACAAATATGCCATGGTTTGCTTATTGATACTCTTTAAATGGACATTTGGATTGTTTCCAGTTCTTGCTATTATAGATAAATTTTCTATGAATTTTTGTGTACAAGTGTTTGTGTGGACATGAGTTTTATTCCTTTTTGGATAAATAATTAGGAGTGGAATGGCTGAGTCCTGGAGTAGCTGCATTAGATTAATCTTTAAAGACAGAACAAACTTAGATTTTGGCTTTGGACCAGTGTGTATATTTTTTCTTTATAACAAGAGAATTTAATCCACATATATTTATGGGTCCAACTAAACTATAAAATCTCACCTATGTTATTTTGTTTGTATATGCTTTCATTTTTCTACTTAAATATTTTCTCTGATATTTTTTATTTCTGGTGTAGTATTTTACAAACTGTGTTCTATTGAATAATATTCCTATTGAGAAGCTTTACAAAAAATAGTTTTCATAATCAAGGAAACTGAGGAAATGCTCCTTCTTAGGTATTTACAATGCATATTAGTATTTTAAGAGGTGTGAGAAGTCCCAATTAAAATTCTTCTGTGGTTTCCCATCAGTTTTTAGACAAAGGTCCAAATCCTTAGCACAGTCTGTTCAGTTCAGTTCAGTCACTCAGTCACGTCTGACCCTTTGTGACCCCATGGACTGCAGCACGCCAGGCTTCCCTGTCCATCACCAACTCCCAGAGCTTACTCAAACTCATATCCATTGAGTCAGTGATGCCATCCAACCATCTCATCCTCTGTCATCCCCTTCTCCTCGTGCCTTCAATCTTTCCCAGCATCAGGGTCTTTTCCAATGAGTCAGTTGTTCCCAACAGGTGGCCAAAATATTGGAGTTTCAGCATCAGTCCTTCCAATGAATATTCAGGACTGATTTCCTTTAGGATTGACTGGTTCTCAAGAGTCTTCTCCAACACCGCAGTTCAAAAGCATCAATTCTTCAGTGCTCAACTTTCTTTATGGTCCAACTCTCAAATCCATACGTAACTACTGGAAAAACCATAGCTTTGACTAGATGGACCTTTGTTGGCAAAGTAATGTCTCTGCTTTTTAATATGCTGTCTAGGTTGGTCAAAGCTTTTCTTCTGAAGAGCAAGTGTCTTTTAATTTCATGGTTGTAGTAACTATCTGCATAGTCTATGGACTCCTGCAATCTGATTCCTCCCAACTTCATGTTGTTTTGTCTGACCTGATTAGTTCTGTGACGATGCCAGTTTCCTTCCTGTCTCAGGAGTTCTCAAAACTGTTCCTTCTGCCCAGAGTTCTTTTTCCTACTTCTGCATCTGAATAACTTATTCTTCTGGTTCACAACCAATACCATTTCATCAGAGAAACCTAGACTGTAGATGAGGTCCATATTATACATTCTCAACACATCCTATGCTTTTCCTCTGTAGAATTGGTTATAATAGCAAATAATTATTTGCATAATAAATTGATCATTGGTTGTTTTCCTGGCTGGGCTGTAAACTCCATTAAAGCAGGAACTTGTCTGTTTTGTTCATCAATACAGGCTCAACATCTGCCTGTTTTATACAGATAGTAGTAGATAATCTGTAAATACGTATTGAATGAATCAAGAATAAAAAAAAAAAAAACACCTTCATTTAACCCTACATTTCCTAAGCTTATTTGATGTATCTTTTGCTAATACCCGTGGAATTAGTATTCAGTCAACAACACTCTTGGGAATGCTACTCTGTGTGGTATGTATTCCTGTGTGGATGTGTGTTGTTAGTATTTATCTTATTCACTTTCTCAGTTCAGTTCAGTTGGTCAGTTGTGTCTGACTTGTTGTGACCCCAATGACTACAGCACTCCAGATTTCCCTGTCCACCACCAACTCTTAGAGCTTGCTCAAACTCATGTCCATCGATAAAACATGGTCTGCTGGAGAAGGGAATGACAAACCACTTCAGTGTTCTTGCCTTGAGAACCCCATGAACAGCATAAAAAGGCAAAAAGATTCATTTTCTCAGTTCAGTTCAGTTCAGTTCAGTCGCTCAGTCGTATCTGACTCTTTGCAACCCCATGAATCGCAGCACACCAGGCCTCCCTGTCCATCACCAACTCCTGGAGCTCACTCAGACTCATGTCCATCGAGTCAGTGATGCCATCTAGCCATCTCATCCTCTGTCGTCCCCTTCTCCTCCTGCCCCTAATCCCTCCCAGCATCAGAGTCTTTTCCAATGAGTCAACTCTTCTCATGAGGTGGACAAAGTACTGGAGTTTCAGCTTTAGCATCATTCCTTCCAAAGAACACCCAGGGCTAATCTCCTTTAGAATGGACTGGTTGGATCTCCTTACAGTCCAAGGGACTCTCAGGAGTCTTCTCCAACACCACAGTTCAAAAGCATAAATTCTTCGGCGCTCAGCCTTCTTCATAGTCCAACTCTCACATCCATACATGACCACTGGAAAAACCATAGGCTTGACTAGACGGACCTTTGTTGGCAAAGTAATGTCTCTGCTTTTCAATATGCTATCTAGGTTGGTCATAACTTTCCTTCCAAGGAGTATATGTGCCAGGCCCTTCAGTGTTTAGAAGCACTGCAGATTCAGCCAAGTTTGTGTGCCCATGTTGTTATCTTTCGGTGGGGTCAACCAGCCAATAAATGTCCAAAAGTAAACAATATGTCAAATGGTAATGAGTGCTGTGAAGAACAAGAATATAGAAGTATAAAGAGGCTGAGGAACAATACTTGAATTTATAAAGGTGATCAGAGAAGACATCTTCCACAAAACATTTGAATGAAGATGTCTTCTCAGAGCTGCCCTCTGGGGTTGAGCATACCAGGTAGAGCAAACAGCAAGTGTTAAGTGCCTGAGGTGAGAACTCATTTGGCAAAGAGTTGAGTTTATTGATAGCAAGAGGACTGCCAGGCAAAATGGTGGGTGATGAGGTCAGAGAAAGTGGGAGGAGGGGCTTGAGGTTGTGCAGGACTTTGAAGGTTCTGCCGAGAACTTTGAATTTAACTCACAGAGAGATGTGAAGGTATTGAGCAGAGCAAAGATATGATGTAACACATTTCAGAATGGTCCCTGGATCTTGTGTGGAAACTCTCATAGGAAAAATAAAACTTGTTAGAGAAGTCTCTTGCAAAAATATGGATGCAAGACATAGCTAAGTAATGACACATGTAGTGGGAAATGGCAGGATTCTAGATATATTAAATGTAGAGACAGCAGGATTTGCTAATGGCTTAGGTTTGGGGTGTAAGACAAGAGTCAGCCATCCCTTGTGGGATTTTGGGCTTCAGTAACGCTTCAAATGTTGTTGTCACTTATTGAAAATGTAGATTGTGGATGAGGAGACCAGAGTTCGGTTTGATCTTGCTAAGTTTTAGAGGTCTATTAGAAATCTAAGTGGAGATGTAGATTAGGTAATGACAGATCTGAGTCTGAAGTCAGGGGAGAGATCAGGCCTAGAGGTATAAATTTGGAAGTCAGCAATACATTGATATTATTTAAAACTACTGGCTTGGGTGAGATCATCAAAGAAGTGAGAATAGATCAAAAAAGAAAAAGAGTCCAAAGACTAAACCTTTGGTTCTTCAGTGTTTTATCATTCACAGTCTTTAAAATAGATGACTTTGCTATCTAAGAAAATAAAATTGCCATAAAAAGCTTTTCTCTGTATCATCTAATTTTTTTTTTTGCATGAGAAAAATTTCTCTTCTCCTTTCTTATTGGAAACATACTTTTAAATAATAATTTAGATCAGTATATGCTAATATTTTTCTTGTCTTTTTTCATTTTATGTGGATTCCTTCCTCAATTAATAGAACATGTATATGTATCACAGATTCACCTTGCTGTACAGCAGAAACTAACACAACATTGTGAATCAACTATACTCCAATAAAAATTAATTTTAAAAATAGCACATGACATACATTTTCAGGATCAGTACATAAATGATTTCTTAGTCCTTGTGTACTCGAGAGTGTCTTTTCCTGAACACATGTGTTATAACTCCACTGAATATGTAATCCTTGTACTTAGCAGTCTTCTGGCATTAACTGTTAAAAGTAGAGATCCTGTGTTTGTTGGTCTCTCTTTACTTTTTTTTTTTTAGAGTTTTTATTGAGCATTTATTTATTTATTTTTTAATTTAATTTTATTTTTTACTTTACAATATTGTATTGGTTTTGCCATATATCAACATGAATCTGCCACGGGTATACACGTGTTCCCCATCCTGAACCCTCCTCCCTCCTCCCTCCCCGTACCATCCCTCTGGGTCATCCCAGTGCACCAGCCCCAAGCATCCAGTATCCTGCCTCACTTTTTTGGTTGTGGTTATAGGTGTTGGCCTTTCTTTCCCCTGACTGGATACTCATCAGGTTATTTCTTCATTAAATCAAAAAAAGTTACCACATTTTATTGAGGTCTTGATTTCTGTAATTTTTTTTTTCAGATTTTAGTATTAGTGTTACACTTTCTCCATAAAATAAATTGAAGAACTTCCCCAATTTTTTGGGTTAAAATAGTTTAATAAATATTGAATATGAATGATAGAATTTTAATGATTTTCCAAATTCTTCTATAGTATCTGGGCGTTTTCAGATTTTCCAATTATTCACAAGTCATTTTTATTTGTTTATATTTTATTAGTAAGTTACATGTTTTCTCCAGGTTTTTAAACATGGCTCCAGAGGATTGCATGTTATATTCTTTTTAAAAATATATACATTTGTTTATTTATTCTAAATTTTTACTGGAGTATAGTTGCTTTACAATGTTGTGTTAATTTCTACTGTATAGCAAAGTGAATCGGTTATATGTATGCATAAAAGTGTCCGTCTCTCAGTTGTGTCCACCTTTTTGTGACCACATGAACTGTGGCCTGCCAGGCTTCTCTGTCTACGGAACTCTCCAGGCAAGAATACTGGAGTGGGTACCCATTCCCTTCTCTGTGTATCTTCCCAACCCAGGGATTGAACATAGGTCTCCTTCATTGCAGGCCGATTCGTTACTGTCTTAGTCATTAGGGAAGCTCACACATTTACACATATCCCCTCTTTTTGGATTTCCTTCCCATTTAGGTCAGCACAGAGCACCGAGTAGTGTTCCCTGAGCTACCCAGTAGGTTCCCATTAGTTACCTATTTTATATGTAGTAGCAATAGTTTTGGCCACCTCACGCGAAGAGTTGACTCATTGGAAAGACTCTGATGCTGGGAGGGATTGGGGGCAGGAGGAGAAGGGGACGACAGAGGAGGAGATGGCTGGATGGCATCACTGACTCGATGGACGTGAGTCTGGGTGAACTCCGGGAGTTGGTGGTGATGGACAGGGAGGCCTGGCGTGCTGCCATTCATGGGGTTGCAAAGAGTCGAAGGCCACTGAGCAACTGAACTGAACTGATACTGTTTTTTCCCTAGATTCCATATACGTGTGTTAATACACGATATTTGTTTTTCTCTCTCTGACTTACTTCACTCTGTATGACAGTCTCTAGGTTCATCCATATTTCTACAAATGACCCAGTTTCGTTACATTTTATGGCTGATTAATATTCTATTGTATATGTGAATCACGTCTTCTTTATCCATTCCTTTGTTGATGAACATATAGGTTGTTTCCATGTCCTGGAATTATAAATAGTGCTGCAGTGCTGCATTTATAAATAGTGCTGCAGTGAACTTTGAGGTGCATGTGTTTTTTTAATTATGCATGTTATATTATTTTCTAATTTTCAAAATTTGTTCATCTCTTTTTCTTTCTTTAAGTTTTATATTTTCGCTCTCTCCTTCCCCCTTAAAATTGCTTGGATTTTTTTCTTCCATTGTTCTTTCAACCAGTTTTAGGAGTTATTAATCTTCTCTAACATTTTTGGGTTTAATTGTGGCATTTGTTTTTATTAATTCTCTTCTACTACTTTCTTTTGAATCCTTTTGTCCCTTTATAAAGTTTTTAAATTGAATACTAAGCTCTGTTGTTACTTTTATTAATATGCATTTTTTAAAAATAAACATTTTATTTTTAATTTTAGACGAATATTTAAATAACATTTACTAAAATTTTCCTTTGATCAGAAATTTAGGTATTTCATATAGGCTATAATATGACACATACTTTTTCTTGCTAGAGATTGTCATTTCAATTTTTACTTCTTTTTGAATCATGGCTTGGTAGAACTACTTTTCTGAATTTCTAATGAGTTTAAATTTTTATGCCATCTTAATTTCTAATTGGATTGAAACGGTATAAAATCTGTCCTCTGAGTGTCATTAAAATTTGTTTTATGACAGTTACATGGTAGGTTTTTATAAATATTCTATGGACATATGAAACAAATTTACATTCTTGTTTGTAAAGATGTACGTTTCTTTCCCTCTTTCTTTCTCTCTCTCTCCACACACACACACCCACACACACACACACACGAGCTGCATGTGCATGAAACGGTTTGTTGGTTGTATCATGCTGTTCCCTGACCTTACGTACTTTTGCCCACCAGATCTGTTTGACTGTATGCTCTTTGTGCAGACAACTAATAGAAAAAGAGGTAAAATTTATGGACAGGCTTTTTCACAGGGAAATAGCTCTGAAACTGATAACAGTCTAGAGAAATGGTCACCGTCTTCAGGATTGCTGTTTGTTGTTTTAGTGCTGAATCATCTCTGTCTCTCTGCGACCCCGCACACTGTAGCCCACCAGGCTCCTCTGTCCATGGGATTTCCCAGGCAGGAGTACTGGAAGGTCCTTTTCCAGGGGATCTTCCCGACCCAGGGGTTGGACCTAAGTCTCCTGCATTGGTAGGCAGATTCTTTACCACTGAGCCACCTGGGAAGCCCATCTTTAGGATTGGGTAAATACAAATCAAAATGACTTATTTTCTACCCATTTGATAGGCAGAATTTTTTTTTAATTCCACATTATCAAGTGTTAGAGAGGATGTAGACAGAATAATTTCTTATACAGTGTTTTATGCTTTGAAAAATAGCTTGTCATCATTTTCTAAAGTTAAATAGTCCCATACCCTATATGCCTAGATATGTATACTCAAGAGACACTATTGTCATAGCCACAAGTGACATGTACAAGAATGTTTATAGCGGCACTAGTTACAACAAACTAAAAAACTATAAAACCCCAAAGTCGTCAGTGGAAGAATAGAAACATGAATTATGATTCAGTGCGATATTCTACAGCAGTCAATCCTGCAAAGTCCAACAGAGTGAATCTATCTCAACAATACACTTTCAGTAAATAAGTAAATCCCCAAAGACTTCATAAATAAAATTCTTATGTACAAAATTAAGAATGACTGTGTGGGACTTAACATATGGATGTTAAGGAAAGAACTTCTTTGTTCCTTGTTCCTTCCTAAGGAAGGAACTTAGATGGAAAGGAAAGCAAGTGTGTGATGAATTCAGGACTCACAGTGATATTTATATCAGGTCAGGTGAAATGGGAAGGTAGGACAGGGAAGGGATGAAATGGTTAGATATACACCACAATAGCTTTCTTACCAACTCTTTTGGGTGGGATTTCTTAAGTGTTTGTAGCATAAGTAAAAATAATGGGTGAAATATTCAACTAGCTTAATAAAAGTAAGCTATGGATGGACCAATGAGAATGTATCATGAGCTAGGAATTACGAATAATCCACTTTTGTGAGCACAAGCTCAAATAAAAATAATTCAGCATATAAAAAATCAACATATGGTTTCCCTCTTTGATTTATTATTAAACTTAAAATAGCACCTTATCTAAGTATTGACACTAACTTCTTTTGTTTGTTTGCATTTTTCTGGAACCTCTTTATTTACCTCTCTATTTTTGGTGTTCTTTTACAAAATTGTTTTAAATGTGTGTCTTGTAACATAATGTTTCTCAGACTTTTATGTGCATATGAATTGCATAATGGAGATTCTTTTTAAGCTACAATTTTTATTTAGTGGGTCTGGGGTTGGACTTGAGAGTTTGCATTTCTTTCAGGTGATGTTCTACACACTTGGGGTAACAAAGCTGTTACAAATGAGCTTTGGCTTTTTGTTGTATTTTTCCTTTAGGCTTGAAGGAAAGTTTCAGCCTCTGTATTTGAACAAGAAACTTCAACATATTCACATTTGGCAAAAATAATGAATACTTTGGCTTAAACCTTTCCATTCTACTTTATTTAGCATAATTTAGCATTTTACTTTTTGTGTTATTAATAGTTGAATCAAGTTACTATTTATTTACTTATTCTCTTGGAAGTTCTAAAGTCATTTTCTGTTCAACTCATGGTATTCTTTTTTTCCATTCTTAACACCTGCAATTTATTACTTCATCAAATACTAATGAATGCCTACAATTAGTTGGTGAGTACATTTCTTTACTATTCATTGAAAACAAAATGCCAACTATTTCTTCCTTTCATACGGGATCCATCCACTGATTATTTCACCTCAATAAAGTGAGATCTTTAGATCACTTTTTCCTCTCTTCCCCAACAAGGGGAAGTCTTTATAATTCATTCGCCTGTCCCTGTGATCCATAACTTCCAGGTATTGCTGACGTAGTGGTACACCTTTCACTCCAAGCCATTTTTAGATCTCCCCTTGCAGCATGTGCCTTCTATTCTAAGAATTCTAGTGTCCCAGTGATGCTGCTCATCACTCATCACTGTCATTATACTTTTAGATTCGATTATATATATTGTAAGTTTCATCCCTCACTTCTTTTCCTCTTCTTTTTTTTTTTGATTTTTTTAAAATTTTATTTTATTTTTAAACTTTACATAATTGTATTAGTTTTGCCAAATATCAAAATGAATCCACCACAGGTATACATGTGTTCCCCATCCTGAACCCTCCTCCCTCCTCCCTCCCCATACCATCCCTCTGGGTCGTCCCAGTGCACTAGCCCCAAGCATCCAGTATCGTGCATCGAACCTGGACTGGCATCTCATTTCATACATGATATTTTACATGTTTCAATGCCATTCTCCCAAATCTTCCCACCCTCTCCCTCTCCCACAGAGTCCATAAGACTGTTCTATACATCAGTGTCTCTTTTGCTGTCTCGTACACAGGGTTATTGTTACCATCTTTCTAAATTCCATATGTATGCATTAGTATACTGTATTGGTGTTTTTCCTTCTGGCTTACTTCACTCTGTATAATAGGCTCCAGTTTCATCCACCTCATTAGAACTGATTCAAATGTATTCTTTTTAATGGCTGAGTAATACTCCATTGTGTATATGTACCATAGCTTTCTTATCCATTCATCTGCTGATGGACATCTAGGTTGCTTCCATGTCCTGGCTATTATAAACAGTGCTGTGATGAACATTGGGGTACACGTGTCTCTTTCCCTTCTGGTTTCCTCAGTGTGTATGCCCAGCAGTGGGATTGCTGGATCATAAGAAAGTTCTATTTCCAGTTTTTTAAGGAATCTCCACACTGTTCTCCATAGTGGCTGTACTAGTTTGCATTCCCACCAACAGTGTAAGAGGGTTCCCTTTTCTCCACACCCTCTCCAGCATTTATTATTTGTAGACTTTTCCTCTCCTTTTCATCTCTCCCAGCTGAACTTCTTTCTTGGAATTTATTCATTGTTTAAAGTCCTTTTTTCATTAATATTTCTTTCAGATAGATATATGAGTGACATATTTTCTAAATTCTTGTATATTTTATTCTTATGGATAACTGCTATCTTGGCTGGATACAGAATTGTTGGGTTGCATCTACTAACTTTTAAAATTCAACACTTACAAAGGAATTCCTCAGTGGTCTAGTGTTGGGACTCTGTGCTCTTACTGCCAATGACCCAGTTTCAATCCTTGGTCAGGAAACTAAAATTCCACCAGCCACACCATGAGACCAAAAAACAAACAATTAAAATTCAACACTTGCATTTCAAATTCTAGAAAGTGTCTGTGCTTTAATTTACTTTCCATTACCATTATCTTCAAATTATATTCAAATTGCCATTTCTCACCTCCAAGATTTTTTCTTCACTAGGAAGTAGTTTGTGCTGGGTGCTTGGATGATTATTCTTCTCTTTAGATTTTTGTTTTATTCTTTTCTTTTCATGTCATTGCTCTATTAGATCTTGGGGCTCAGGTTCAGACACTATGCACTCTCCATGGGGTCAGTGCTGGTCAATGAGGCTAAAATAGTGATGTCATCCCTACAGACTAGGGCCAGTATTACAATGGCCAGCAAGTCACCTCTCCATTTCTCAGCTCCAAAGGTTAGTGCTCTTTGAACTTAAATGCCAGATACTGCCACAGCCTCTCAGTAGCTGGGGAGACCAGATGGTCCCAACACCACTTGCTCCTGTTTGCTGTATTCTTTCACTTGTGAGTTCATTCTACAGAAAGACTAAGCTCTACAAAGACAGTAATCTGACAATTCTACTATGATTGATCACTTCCATATGATCATCCACACCAAGATCCCTACTGTTTTCAATCTAGAGATTGTAAGATCCAGACATCATGAGTTATTGTCAATCAGATTGGGCAGTTATCGGATTACATTAAATTATGTCCCATATCCAGGCACTCAGGGTTCTAACATGGTATCAGCATAGAATAGAGTTTTGATAAGATATTTTTCTAAAGGAGTGCCTATGTTGGTTTCTTAGAGATTAAAACCAAGAAAGCTATTGTACTACCATGTCAAATTGTAAAAAAAAAAAAAAAAAAAAATAGAGATTAACTGTAACATTTGGCCAAACAAATCAGCTCTTACTCTTCTTCTCTGTTTCTAAAGTAGTAGCTAGTGGAAGGTAATTGTTTCTCTGTTTTCAACAGAAAAGTCTATATTGATCATCTTGAGAGGAAGTTATGGTTAAAACAGTTTTGGAATGAAAAACAATCTTAATTGCCTGGGCAAATTCATTGATTAACTTATTGTGGCTTCAACTGCACACCTATTTAGTATCTGTTTTGAGTCAGCTGCAGTAATAGCTTGGATTTAACACATATGTCCACCCTCTGGGCAGAGTTTCTTAATTTGAACAGTTAGGGATGTTGGTATAATTTTGGCTCTTATCACTCAGACTTCATAAGTCTTTGTATTTTGCCACTCTCAATATTTATATGGCATCCAGTGACTGATTGATCTTCTGTAGGATGCTATGGTCATTCACATTTGCTTATCATAGGCACATAGAGGGCAATCCCCAGATTTATGGCTGCCAATAAAAGTTGTTACCAAAAGTAAAATTTCTTTTTTTCTGTGTGCTAATTTCTAATAACTCTTGTGCATGAGAGCAATTACTGACAAAAGTCAGCTTCTGTTAATAGAGTTTATCACACTTCATCATATATCCTTTGTCGCTGGAAGCATTTTGACAAGCCCAGGGTTAATTAAAACCAAGAAGACAATAAAATACACCTAATCAAACATTACAGGTACAGAAATCAATTAGCAGATTTATAGTACTTTGGAGGCTTCCATAATGTATAAAATTCAAAGAAACTGTCGTTTCCATTTCCTCAAGACAGTGTAATTAAATTTCTAATTGAAATTATTTTTCAGTACGTAATGTACAATTCACCCAAGTTTGATTTGCATTAAAGTGGGGTCTACAGAGGTTGAAAGAGCCTAAGAAATTAAAAAGATCATCAAATCATTTCCACTACTGTTATTTTGTCTACCTGAATGTTGGGAAAGTTGTACTGGATTAAAAAAGGGAGGAGGGGCACTAGCACTTTGCATGATAAAGAGAATAAGTGAAGTCGTCTTATATATCAAGGATCTCTGTCCTTACACAATGTAAAAAAAAAAAAAAAAAAAAACACCTAGGAGAATGCATATAATTCACTAGATTTGTCAGCATTGTTAAATAATAAATCTGACTTATCTGTTTTCTCTAACTTGACTGATTATATTGACTGGATTGATTGCAATGATTTGTTGCTTTGGTATCACGTAGATGTGGCTTTAAATAAATCACAGATTTTTGCAGTTTGATTATCCAACCAGCTAAGTTAAATGGTGGTGCTGACTGCCTTACCTGGAACACATTGTCTCAATGGGGAGTGGGCAGGGGGATCAGGTAGGTGGTATGTATTTGCTGCATGTCTGCAAGGCTGTGTTCAAGCTCCTTGTGGACTGCTGACTGATGGTCATATTTTTCTTCCCTGTCTGGGAACCTGTCCTTTAGCCACTTGTCAGTGTTGTTAACAAAATATCTTACCACTAGCTAAATATAGAAATGACCATATTCTTTACCCTTAAAAATTAATTCAAAATTAATCCTGTTTAGAAATTTCTGTTTAATGGAAATTTGATTTAAAAATAAAAAGCTTCTTTTTCCTTTAAGTAAATACTATCCCCAAATGTAATTATTATGTTAACAACAACAATATAAATAACTTGTACTTATTTTCTGAATTCAGAACCAAACCATACCTATTTTTAGGGCTTTACTTTTAAACTGTGAACAAATCAATGTTTACTTTCCTTTCATAGAATGATTGCTATAGAACAAGCCTCAATAACAAAATAAAGCTTTAAATATTTCTTTTGATTTGTGGGGTTGTGCCCACATAATGTCAAGAAAATCTAGATAATTTGAACAATTTTATGGAAAAAATCAGTTGAAACATTTTTGTCGTTAATATAGACAACAGCTAATTATACTTTTCTGTTAAAAGTTAAGATATATTGTTGACAAAGTAAAACAAACGAAAAAGCTGAATGTGCATAAACCAATTTTTAGTCAAGTAAAGGCAGAATTAATAATATTTTCATAAATAAAGCCTAGTGCTTTTTTTTCTTGCCTAATGCTACCTGTTTTCTGTCCAGTTCGTGATTTTCAACAACTTCATTTAAGTGTTAATGGGTATTCAACTGATATGAAAGAGGCAATGATCCTGTGGTGGCTGATTTACACTGCCACGTGTTGCTAAGTTTAGGGTGGTGCTGTTTTCTTCTGCTCATCAGTGGAGGATGCATCAAGAACAAACCATAGGCCAAAATTAGATTTTTAAACCTGAGCCCTCCTAGTTGTTTTCCTATACAGTCATCTCTAAGTATATGCAGGGGATAGTTTCCAGGAGCCCATCAAAATCCATGGATACTCAAGTTCCTTTTATGAAAAGGGTAGTATAATAAATACGGCTGGCTCTCTATATCCGTAGGTTTCACTTGCATAGGTGAGTAAAACTATCTTGGAACCTTTCTCAGTTCTTCACTGGCTCTTCTTCCTTCTTCTATTCCTTAACTGTGAACATATATTTAAGACAGTCTTCAATTCTTATTCTTACTTTCTTACTCTGTTCATCTGAGAATTCTTTTATTCTGTGGTTTCAACAAGCTTTATTTTGCAGATAACAAATCTCTATTTCCTATTCTTAAGCTTTGGTCCTGCTATACCACCAGCTGCCTAACAGACTTTCTGCTCTGGTTTAGTATTTTCTAAAACCCCCAGATGAACATCCCTTTTCCAACTCACTACTTCTGTTATTGGTGCCTCCATCCTTAAGACAATGGTTAGATATGATTTTTAAGGTAAATAGGCAAAAAATGTACAATGATTTAAATTTAATTGAAGTTTTCTCTTTACACAAGAGCACAGAGTGGAGAACAAGTCTGCAGGTAACCTTTCTCTAAGATGTGATTTTGGGGCCTTGAGGCTTGTTTCCATTGCTAAGAGATGAATTTTGTCTGCAGGGGTTTTATAGACAGGACTACCCTGACTTTAAAGCACTGCATAATCTCTGACCTCTTAATTGCTAGAGCTAAGTGTGATGGCCACACTTATCTGCCAGGAAAACTGGAAAATGTAGTCTAGGAAGAAGAATTTTCCCAGGAAGAAAAAAAAAGCAAATGGATTTTGATATGAAGCCCTTAGTCTCTGCCACACCCACCTAAATTAAAAATTGTAGATTTAAACTCTATTTTATTCCCTGTATCAGGTCAAAGACTAAGTCCTGTTATACTCTCATTTAAATGTTCTTTTGTTACATTATCCATCTAATCCTATCTCATGATATAGACCATGGATAGGAGCCTGGCTCCTATCACCTCAAATCTGAATTATTATGTTAGTTTTCTAGGTAATCTGAACAACTACAGCCTCTTCTCCTTCAGTCCATCAAACAAACCCTTTTCACATTCATTTTCCTTATGTACAACTTTCATTGCTTCATGTCAGTTCAAAACTTTCAACAGCTCTCTTGTCTAACAGATCAAATCATATATTCCTGCTTTCCTTTTAAGAGCTGATGTAAATTAGAAACTTCTCTTCCTACCATAGCCAATCTTGGTCACCTACTTTTTAAAGCTTTTGCAGTATTTGTCTATACCTCTCAGTTTAGATATAATATGAACTTGTGTTATTTGATATTACTTGTGCTATTTAATATTACTTCATGTGTTTTAGAGCTGTCTTCCGTACTATGTTTAAAGCTTCTTGAGAAAAAAGAGGATATCTGGTATTCTTTTGGTTTGGACTCTCCTAAAGAGACTAGCTTACTAAAAAGCTTCCCTGGTGGCTCAAAAGTTAAAGCATCTGCCCGCAATGTGGGAGACCCAGGTTCGATCCCTGGGTTGGGAAGATCCCATGGAGAAGGAAATGGCAACCCACTCCAGTATTCTTGCCTGGAGAATCCCACGGATGGAGGAGCCTGGTAGGCTACAGTTCATGGGGTCACAAAGAGTTGGACACGACTGAGTGACTTCACTTTCACTTTCAAAGAGACTAGCATGTTGCTCAGTGCATACAAGGTTGGCTTCCAATGAATACTTAATGATGAGGCTAGCTTTCAGAAGGAATTTGTTATTATACTAATTTTATGAAATTTTACTCCTGAACTGTGCCCAGATTTTTGTTACAAACTGCCATTTGTTCATGGAAATCAATGCTTAATTTTAGTTAGTGACAAAGTCTCTCAGCATGCTGCTGCTGCTGCTAAGTCACTTCAGTTGTGTCTGACTCTGTGCGACCCCATAGATGGCAGCCCACCAGGCTCCTAAAGACATTTATTTATAAACTTGGGGAAACTAATTTCAATTAATTCTTTCTTTCATAATTTAACCAGTTTAATCAGTTTAAATTCTGGTCCCTGTCCTGAAGTGACTCATGGACTGGAAGGGAGTAAGGATTTATACACTTGGTACAGACAGAATTCTGAGATGACCCTCCAGATCCCTGCCCTCTGGTGTGCCTGCTCTGTATAGCTTCTTGTGAGTGTGAGCGGGGTCTGTAAATATGATGTGATATCACTTCCTTAATTATGTTACATTATATCAACAAAAAGAATTGTGTATATATATAATTAAAAGTCCTTAATCATTTGACTTTGAGTCAATGAAATGAAAGATTATCTTTGATGAATGTGACCTAGTCAGATAAGCCCTTAAAAAAGAGGCAGGAGGCAGCACTCCTGAGGGCCTGGAAAAAAGCAAAAGCCACACTGTAGCCTGACCGTGGCCACATAGAGGGGACCAGGGGGCAGTTTCTAAGGGCTGAGTGAGGTCTCCCATGAAGAAACAAAAAGAGAGGGGAGACTGCAGTTCTACAGCCATAAGTAACTGAATTCTGCTAACAACCTAAATGAGCTTGAATTAGGATGAGAATGCAGCCCTGTTGACACCTTGATTTTGGCCTTGTGAAACACTGAGCCGTGTGAAACACTGAGATTATTATTTTTCTGACCTTGAGTCTCAAGGAAACGTGGACCGACTTCCCCTGGTCTGTTTTCAAAGACTTGTTCAGAAGCCCGTTCTACCCAGTTATCAGTATTTTACGAGTAGGCTGCTCCTTCACTCTTACTTGCTTTAGCATGCATATTGTGCTGACTTAACATTATCTCCTGGAATCCACTGGGTTAAATAATCCAAGAGTTGTTGGAGGAAAGCCAAGTAGTCTTTTTCTCTTTAAGAGGAAAGTGGTTTAAAGGAGGCGGCTACTTAGCAAAGTCATCACTCTACTGCAAAACAGGCATGTTTCCAAAGGGCATTAACAATGCTAATGAGAAAACTGGAGTGAAAAAAAGAGAAAATGAAGAATTCATTTCATCATAGGCAGTCCTGGAGTGCTAGTTGAGCTATAGAACCACCACTGACTGATTGGCCCTGTGAAGTTTTCTAAGCCTCAGTTTTCTTATCAATAAAATGGGAACATGAACTAGATAATCTTTGAGTTCTCTTTCAACTTTGGTGTCAATGATTCACCTTTTCAATGATAAAATGGAGGGAAAAAGCAAGAGATCTGTGGAAAATGTAGTATACTCAACATCTGTATAAGGATGGTGATGAATAATTATATGCTTTGAAGACCAGTTCCCATGTGGAGCAGCATATCAGCAGTTCTCTGTCTTCCCACTGTTCAAATTCCTTAATCTGAAATGCTGAGCTCCTTTGCTCACTTTCTCTGGTCTTTTATATTCTTAAATTCATTATTTCCTTTATTCTTTATGTTTTCTTCATATTGAGCTGTTCACACACACACACACACACACACACATACACATGCATTCTATACTTTCCCATCTGTGCTTGGCTTTTGTGGTACTCATAACTGGATTACTTTACATTTTCTCCTGACCAATCCTGCTCATCCCTAAAGGTCTAACTCAAAAATTATGTCTCCATAAAGCTTTCCCTACTGGTTCTTCTCTGTGTCCAATTATGACTGAGCTTTGAAAACTCCCTTGGGGACTACCATCCCCTGAGCACAAATCTCCCTCCACCTCATATGCTAAGCGTGCATTTCTCATTCCTCAGACTACAAACATAGAGATGTAGGAAGTTGAACAGAGTGGTTGCTGAATCCAGACCATAACCTGGAAGGATAGCTCATGTTAACTGGTTTGCCTAATACCATCTTGTCTTCTTATAATTCTTTTTTCTGTTACTAGAATGCAGCAAAAGTAAAAACATAGTTCTCTCATAACATAATTAAGTTCTCAGGAGCCCTTCATGGTTATAGGATTTCAGAAACCAGATGCTATAAAATTAGCCATATGTACCTGCAGGAAATGCAGGTTTGATCCTTGGACCAGGAAGATGCCCTGGAGGAGGAAATGGCAACCCACTCCAGTATTGTTGCCTGGAAAATTCCATGGACAGAGGAATGTATTGTCCATGGGATGATAAAGGAGTCGCACATAAGTTAACAGTGACAACCTCCATAGGGGTTTTATATGAGCCTGAATGTTGGCCAAAGTAAAAAGGCTGAGAGAGCCTATTTGAATTGAGGAGAGCCCCGTTTGGGCTTCCCAGAGAAGGCAATGGCACCCCACTCCAGTACTCTTGGCTGGAAAATCCCATGGACGGGAGAGCCTGGTGGGCTGCAGTCCATGGGGTCGCGAAGAGTCGGACATGACTGAGCGACTTCACTTTCATTTTTCACTTTCATGCATTGGGGAAGGACATGGCAACCCACTCCAGTGTTCTTGCCTGGGGAATCCCAGGGACGGGGGAGCCTGTGGGCTGCCGTCTCTGGGGTAGCACAGAGTCGGACACGACTGAAGCGACTTAGCAGGAGCAGTAGCAGCTTGGGTTTCCCAGGTGGCGCTAGTGGTAAAGAATCTGCCCTCCAATGCAGGAGACTGTAAGAGACTCGGGTTCAGTCCCTGGGTGGGGAAGATCACTGGGAGGAGGGCATTGCAAACCACTCCAGTGTTCTTTTGCCTGGAGAATCCCATGGACAGAAGAGACTGGAGGGCAACAGTCCACTGGGTTGTATAGAATCAGATACGACTTAAGCACCTTGGCACACACGCACTCTCACATCCAGTCAGAGACGTGGGCTCCTCTCTCCTGACTTACAGTGCAGTAGGGGGTTTTTCTCCCCTCCTTTCCTATATAGGACAGTGCTTCAGAGCCCATCCCTGAAAACTGCTCAGGGCTGCTACGATCCCTGAGGCAAACATATCTTCTGAATAAAAAGAACGCTTATTTATTTCTTTACAAGTTTTATTCTCAGATGGTGCCTCCAGACTTTCAGAATCTCAATAACTTTTTATTCTCTCTCAGTCCATGGCTGGATTTGCAGTGTTTTTCCATTTATAATATCCAAGTTGAAGACATAACTTTTCTGTTTCACTTCTTTTTCAACTTGGAGCTGGAATCTAGAAAAAAAAATAGTTATGAGGAGTTAGGGGGAAACTGCAAAGACTTACAAACAGAAGGTCTAAAAAAGGAAAAAAAAAATCCAAAACCTAAGGAAATAACAAAATCAGTAATGAGAAGAACGGTGGAGAACACTGTGAATGTTACTCAAAATATAAAAGTTATGAGCTGTACTAAGTACTTATCTGTGATGATTCATTTCATTGTCATGACAACTCAGAAAAATTAAATAATGTGCCCAAGATCCCATAGTTAACAAATTATGAAAATGAGTTTTGGATCAAAGACTGACTTCAGAACTCATGTTCTTTGTACCCCCCTTGGCTGGGGAGGGTACTGGCTAGCAAAAAGGAAGGCTATATATGCATCAGGTAAGGGACTGACTGGGGACAGAGGGAAAACGATGGGTATATTTTCCTGGTTTTGAAGTTAAAACAGAATATCCAAGCTAGAAGGCACACTGGGGCATCCTCTGATTTCCAGGGACTGTGGCAGAAACCTAGAGAAATACAACCAGAGGGGATTTAACGAACAATTTAAAATATGCTTCTGTGTTTCCACTTTCTTTGATTTTCATGAATACTCAACTAGGTATATTGGTCCAGAAGCTTTGTTTCAAGCATTCTTTTCCCTCCTTCCTTCCCTCTCCAGCAAATATGACATTTTCTCTTCTGAAAACCTAGAGTGTCACATCCACCTGACTGAGCCCTTGAGGTCAGTGTTCTCAAACTGAGAAGGAATGGGGAAGTGTCTCAGCAGAAAACAAGGAGTGGGATCAGTCTCAGGCCCCAGTTATTTGGGTGATGATCTCAGGTCTCTGATGTTTTCATAATGCATATGCCACAACCCGTCCCAAGATTTCTTAGCCACCTAAAACTTGACCTGTGTTTTTGACTTGCTGGGATGAGGAGAATAAGGGGAAAGAAAAGTAAAAGGTATTATTATTATTTTTTTTACTTCACTCATTCATTCACTCAAAGCTCTGCTAGTCTATGGGAGAAATATAGATGAAGTATATGCACAGTCCCTGCTCTCGAGTTCATAAAAGATATTGACCTAAAATTAGAGAATAAGATGACAGATTTAAGGCAGTGAAATGAAGATGACAAAGTATATAAATACAGTACAGAAAATAGGCTATAAGGATTGTGAAGGAAAGAGAGCAGAGTGGGCTGAATGAGAGCTAGAGCGGGGGAGTTGAAAGAGCACAGGAACTTAGATACCAGAGCAGGGGTGTCCCCGGAGCTTCAGTGCAATTTGTCTGAGAACTGACTTCAATGCATGTAACAAGTGAATGATTAAGACGTGGTCTCCAGGGACAAAACTGAAGCCAGAAGAAGGCAGGCTGTATACCCAGTTGTTAGAGAGGGCTGTATGGGAGGGAGTCACCATGGTGATGGATCAGTGGTGATGTTCCTTCTCAGAGGCCCCTGGTACAGTGTTTATGGCAGGCTCTGGAGCCAGACTGACTGGCTTTGAACCCTGGCTTCATAGTTTATTCTCTGAATGACCTTGACATGGTTACTTGACCTTCTTGTTTTACAACTTCCTCACCTTTAACATGTCAATGATGAGAATGGTGCTCACCCAGGGAGGAGTCAATTGCATAAATACTTGAGTTTACACAGGTAAAATGCTGTAAGTGATTTCTGGCATTTGGTAAGTGATCAAAACTGTTAGTTTTTTTTCTTCCTTTTTTATACTAGTTTTTGCTAGTTAAGGCCACCTCTCTAAATATAGTTTGGAGGTAAACTTTGAGAATGATTTTCAAACCCATTCCTTATCAACATCTTTGTCTTTAGGCATCTCCATACCCTAGCCCATTCCAGACAGCCAAAGAGAAGAAAAGAGGAAAGAAAGCAAAACGAAACTAGAGGGACTAAAATAAGCTCACATAGTTTTTCTTCGAGATTTTCTTTGGGCGTCTAATTTTAAAGAGCACGTGAGGCAGTCTGAAGAAGGGAGAATGTACACACTGACCATCTTGTTATGTGACATTTGTTGACTCCATCAACACACTTCTGGTGCCACCCTCCAGTTTCTCCCGATTTTCCTTATGAAGGATTTGAATTCTGTTTTGTCCTCTCCATCCTAGACTCCAAATACTCTTTTTAAATTTTTCTCACAAAAGCAAAACTCCTAGGCTACATCCTCTGTAACTGCAGCAATGCGAGTAAGCTTTTGTTCCTGGGATTGGCAGCGTTTCTTTTTCGTTTGTGCCCCTGCCTGTCTGCAGGTCTCGGAGCTGCTCTCTGCTGTCGGAGATTGCAGAGCTGGTGGATTTAAGCCATGGGGCTTCTTTTATGAACCAAGTGCAGAGAAAGGAGCCTTTCAGGCTCCAGCCTCACAGTCAGGTACTCCCTGGTGGGTTCCTTACAAAGCACGGGATGCAGGCTCTTCCCCTGGAGTTGGCATTTGTTTTCTTATAGGGCATGCGTGCTTCTGGCAATAGGAGAGGGAAAAAGTGATCCAAGCAGGCAGCTCCCTTTGCAATCACTGCAGGTTACTTTAGTGCTCCACCCATAGAAGTCACCGGTTTGACCCGGTCCTCCCTAAAGCCAGCCTGAATTCTTTATTAGTGAGCATGAAAAATGCTTCAGTGCTAGCACCAGATGGTACACAAACCAATTTGGATCATCAGCTGAGGCCTACTCATTTCCAAGTATTTGGTCTAACATCAGTGTTATTTCCCTTAGTACCCATCTAGCCCTAAGAGATGATCTTCCTGAGATGATTTTGATGAGGAATAATATTTTCCTCTATGTAGGACCACAATCATTATTTCTTAGAATCTTTATTAATTCATTCAACAAGCTCTTATTGAGTTCCTGCTGTGTACACTAGATGTTTTAGGGAATAACAAAGAGAAATCGACTTCCGTTAAAAAATTATTAGTTGAGAGTGTACAATGTACACAACAAAACATTAGACAAACCATTACTAAGATGATGTGCTTGCCTTTAAAGAATTCATAGTCGTTGAGAAGTTAATAGAGTTGCATGTGAGTACTGAGGGAAGCCAGGTCACCCCATATCCTCACACAGCTCTTTGCATTTTTGCTGCTTCTTCTTGTTGCTCACTCAGTCATGTCCTACTCTCTGTGACCCCATGGACTGCAGCACACCAGACTTTCCTGTCCTTCACTGTCTCTTAGAGTTTGCTCAAACTCATATCCATCGAGTCTATGATGCCATCCAACCATCTCATCCTCTATTGCCCCCTTCTCCTTCTGTCCTCTTTCAATCTTTCCCAGTATCAGAGTCTTTTCCAATGAGGTGACTCTTTGCATCAGGTGGCCAAAGTATTGGAGCTTGAGCTTCAGCATCAATCCTTCCAATGAATGCTCAGGGTTGATTTCCTTTAGGATGGACTGGTTTTATCTCCATGCAGTTCAAAGGACTCTTAAGAGTCTTCTCCAGCAGCACAGTTTGAAAGCATCAATTCTTTGGTGCTCAAGCTTTTTTATGGTCCAATTCTCACATCAGTACATGGCTACTGGAAAACCATAGCTTTCACTATATGGATCTTTGTCCGCAAAGTGATGTCTCTGCTTTTTAATCCACTGTCTAGGTTTGTCATAGCTTTCCTTCCAAGGAGCAAGCATCTTTTAATTTCATGGCTACAGTGTCCATCCATAGTGATTTTGGAGCCCAAGAAAATAAAGTTTGTCACTGTTTCCTTTTTTACCCCATCTATTTGTCATGAAGTAATGGGACTGGATGCCATGATCTTTGTTTTTTAAATGTTGAGTTTTAAGCCAGTTTTCTGAATGTTGAGCTTTAAGCCAACTTTTTCACTCTCCTCTTTCACTTTCATCAAGAGGCTCTTTTGTTCCTCTTCATTTTCTTCCATTAGGGTGATGTCATCTGCATGTCTGAGGTTATTGATATTTCTCCCAGCAATCTAGATTCTAGCCTGTGACTCATCCAGTCCAGCATTTCCTATGATATACTTTGCATATAAGTTAAATAAGCAGGGCAACAATGTACAGCCTTGATGCACTCCTTTCCCAGTTTTGAACCAGTCCATTGTGCTGTGTCCAGTTTGCTGCTTAAGCCATAAACAAAATTTTGTTTGGTATTCCGTACTCTCTTCTCCAAGAGAACTTGTCAATAGCATTACTATATCACCTACATGTTGCCGCTATCACAGAATGAGAGCATTAGGGAAGGATGTAGACAGAGCCAGTCATTTGATTCTCTCTTATCTTGCTACCCAAAGAGTGAGCCATGGACCGGAAGCAATGGCACCTCCTGGGAACTTACTGTAAATTCAGGCTCTGCCCTAGACCTGATGCATTAGAATCTGCAGAGTAAATAGGAACCCTAGGTGATTCATATGCCTGTTAAGGTTTGAGAAAGCCTGCTCTTCTAGTTTTTGGTTCCTCAGGTATTTCAACAAGGATGGTGTACTCAATGAAAGATCATCACATTCAATTTTTTGTTTATTGATTGTCAATAACTCTGTAACTGCTAGTCACATAATCATTCTGTAAAAAAGAGGGGTAGGTAATTCCTTATGCATGGGCCACTGAGTTTTGGGCCATGCCACCCTGACCTGAGGGCCCACAGATGATTGGACAGGAAACTGAGTCTAAGCTGGAAATGGTTGCTGACAGACCAGGGACCTTTGTTGTATCCTAGCAAAACAACTCTTTGCAGTAGGACTGCTTTATATTGCATGACTAAGCCACTCAGAGGCATTTCCTTAGGGAAGTGAGAGACAGAGAGAGAGAGAGAGAAGATTGATGTTCATCATAGGGAGAACTAGAGAGATACATAAAAAGAGAAAGGTAGAAACCTTTGGTTAAGAGTAAGTAGATAGGGAATATGAGAGAAACTGACAGGGCAATACCACCATTTTTTTTTTTTTTACTTTTTACTTAGAAAAGTGCTGAGAACTTCACAGATATGACCTTCAATCCTCACCACTCCATAGAAAGGCAAATGTTGTTATTGTATTTTTTAAATTGAGCCATCTAGGGCTCAGTAAAAGGAGGTAATTTATTTATGCCACTCAACTATAGAAGAGTAAAGTCAGAGTCTGCACCCAGTTCTAACAGACCCAGAGATACCAGTCTTTCATATTTTTCCTTCAACTATTGCCTCTGTCTTTGTTTTGGAGTCCTGTCTTCAAGGCAAAGTTGTGGACACCGCTCATCCTCAAGAGCCACCTACAAGAAAAGGCTCAGTGGACCCAAGAGTGCTTTTTCCTCCATGAATTCACATGAGGCAACAGTGGGAACTAAGAGATAAATCCTGGCTTGCCTTCTTTATTCAAGTCCTTTTAAAGAAGAAAAGCCTGAAACTGAATAAAAAAATGATGATGTAAGTTAGCATTTATGAAATCCAGAAACTTCATTTAAGTGGTAGGATTTTAGTAGGGCCATAGAAGAAGGGTTTTAGATAGCTGATGAGGAAGAGGGATCATTCCAGGTTGGGGTTCCAGTGTGAGCAGAGAGGCAGCAATAAGCCTGCTAAGGTGCAGGAGGGAAAGAGAAAAATGTTCTAATTTCTCAAAAGAGTGTCTAATTCAGGCTCAGTAAATGCGTGCTATGGTCACACATTTGCAAGGAATCTGCAGATCTCGTAGGTACTGGAGACAGATTGCAAAGGGTCAGAGAAGAGAACCCAAATAATGAGAGAAGAGCCATGAATAAATGGATCCATGAGAATGGCCTGACGGAAAGTGTGTATGGATCAGGGGAAGTGCCTGGTAACTGTGTCTAAACACAGAAGAGTGGGTGCACTTGGAAGTGTGTTAAACTAAGTCACATTTCCTTTCCACTACTGCTAGGATGGTAAGGGTTTTGAAGCCAGTTACTTCCTAAGTTCATTTTTGGAACAGGCAGGGATTCTACTACCTGAGAAGTCTTAGAATCTGTAGTTATGCATGCCAGAGACTGATAGTGCTCAACAAATAACCATGTGCACTCCTACATTTCCTAGGTTCTCTGGAGGCTATGGGCTTCCCTGGTGGCTCAGTGGCAAAGAATCCACCTGCCAATGCAGGAGCCATAGGGTAGCTCCCAAGATTGGGAAGATACCCTGGAGAAGGGAATGCCAACTCACTCCGGTATTCTTGCCTGGAAAATCCCATGGACAGTGGAGCCTATGGGGGGTTGCAAAAGAGTCAGACAGGACTTAGCAACCAAACAATAATGACAACTAGAAGCTATAAAGTGGCCAGTGCTTGGGTTTTGTCTAGTGAAGTGCAAGCAGATTTTAAGCACTTCTCTGCCTGGCCCTTGACAACTTCTCACACATTCTTCAATTCTCCTGTCCTTCTTTAATGGTTTGGAGGTTACATGTTCCAGACAGTGTAGCTACAAGATGGAGAATAGCTTACAGATATTGAATTTGAAATATTCATTTAGGGCTGCTGAAAGTTTGATGTTTATGATTATATAGACAAGTCCAGTTTATTCCATATTGTTTGCTTCACCCACTAGGTAATAAATGCCAGAGGATTGGTTACCAGTATACTCCTAGTGATTACTTAACATATACAGGTGTTCATAAATATTTTCTGAATGAATACATGAACCTTGTATCAGTCACTAAGACCAAGTTGGTATGATTTTATAATCTTAATTTTCTAGTCTCCAAGAGAATAGTAGTTTTTCTTTTCTTTCTCTTTTTCCTTCAAAGTTATCTTGAGGTCTTCTTTTTTTGGAGTCACCTAAGTTTTTCAGATAAAGTTGAGGAACGAGTGAAGGTGTTAGAATGATTTCTCCACTCCCTGACCCTGCTAGTAATTGTTCTAGGGTCCATCCTCCTCTGGGGATATCCTTGCCAAAGGAATTAAGTAAGTCAACTAAAAAGTCACAGCAGAGCATGCTGTGGTCCTGACTTTTGCCTATATAAAGAGTGCAAATCCAGGAAGAATTTTTTAGAAGAGTATTGTAAATCTCTGCACCTACTCAACATATTATTTGTCTGATAAACCCACCCAATTGTGTCAAAACCTCTGAGTTTGAAAGAGATCATTCTGTGTTGTAATGAACACATCTGGTACAGCTTGATGTCCACGAGGCTCTGACTTGTGCTAGGAATGGTGGAAACTCACAAAGTGCAGCCTGGATTCTGTGCAAAGGAAAAGGGTTCCTGCTGGGTGGCCCCTTTTCTCTTTCCTTATGTGCAAATCTTACCCACTTAGCTCCTCAATTGGAACAAGGGGAGGATTTGTTTGTTTTACAATTAAGTGCTAAGTGAAACCTTTTCAAAGCGTAGACTTCAGGGACCAGGTCTACACTTTCCCACCAGGTCTCTGCCCCCTCCAACCTTTCTGCTAAATACTGCTCATCCACACGCTTGCTGAGAGGATAGACCCCCATAGGGTCTATTTGGAATCAGTGGCCTAATTTTTTTTTTTTTTTTTTTTGAGCTTCAAACTGATTATAACAGCCGCATGAACTTTTGTTTGTAGAACGTGGGGAGCCTGGGAGCATATCCATAATAAAACTGCATCTTTTCACTCATTAATACATGTCACAATTTGAGTCCCAGCAGAGAATTGGTATATTTAGTCCAGAGAGAACTCATTGAACCAAAATTTGATCATTTATTCCCAAATCCATTCCGAGTGACCCCACAGTATTAGAGATGTGAAAAGCTGTTTAACACCCTTGGATAGTTAAGACATTCTCTTTCTGAAATATGAACGGAGTGCCTCAATATTGGGGGAAAACTGAAAGCAACCAAGTTCACAAAATGAAGTCATCTGTGGCAGGAGGGGATCGAGGGAAGTGCTAGCTGTGGGGAGAAAGCCCAGACTGTACCTGCCATTCTACTGCTAGCTATGTGACCATGGGCAGGTCTCACATTTTGTAAAAATGGTTGGCCCACTAAGTGATCTTTGAGTTCCTTTTCAGTTCTAACAATCTAAAGTTTTCTGGAAATCTTAACACAAAGCATATATATTTGCATAGCAGAATAGAAAGGGGCTCAAAAAAAGGATACACACTCCTATGTATAAAATAAACAGCAAAGACCTATTGTACAGTATTGAGAACTACATTCAATATCTTGTAGAGCCCTGATTAGTCCCTACTTGTGGAGTCACTATCTATGAAATATTCCCTTTTCTCCTTTATCTCTCTTGTTCTCTGTCTCTCATTGTCCTGTGTTCACACAGAGCAGGGCTGCTCATTCATTTCTCTTGCTTGTTTCATTCTTCTTTCCACGGTTCTGCATGGTGGAGAAATCAGACACTGGGACTTGAGAATTGGGAGAAGTAAAGAGTCTTCACAGCCTGTTTCCATCTGAAACTACTCATAGTAGTCAGAATCAGGGAGAAGTCCTACTTGACCTCCCAGCATCCACAGCATTGGATTTGCAAGCCAAACTTATTGGTTCATTGTACACTTTCTCTCAGGACTCCAAAGTGAGCGTGTCTCTGTTTTTAAAGAGCAGTGAGACATTCCTGAGTTCCCTGGCCCAGGACCATCTTAAGTCTACCCAGTCTTACCCTGATTTTTATGAGATTGAGTAACAGATATAGGTTTCCCAGGTGGATCAGTGGTAAAGAATCTGCCTACCAATGCAGGAGCCACAGGGGACATGAGTTTTATCCCTGGATAGGGAAGATCCCCTGGAGGAGGAAATTGCAGCCCACTCCAGTATTCTTGCCTGGAGAATTCCATGGACAGTGGAACCTGGTGGGCTACACAATCCATAGAGTCATGAGACTCAGTCACAACTGAATGACTAACACACACACACACACACACCAGACGTAAGTAGTAGCCTGACTTAATCTATCAAACTCAGGTTCAACCTCTGGTGTTCTCCTTAACGTGCCTTTAAAAATTAAACAAGGAAGAAAACATAATCAACCTCCTCCTGCCTTTCCTGGATGGTCTAAAGCCTTCACCCTTAAGTATGTCATCCAGGGTGAAACACGGCTCCAAGGAAGGAAGGGAAAATATACAGACTTGGTTGACTTAGAGGGCAGCTGCTGGAAGTATGGGCATTTGGAGGAGCAGGTGGTATTCTGAGCCAGGCAGGTGTCTTTCTGACTGCATCAGCATGGTGAGTTCCATCTTTCATTGAAATCTACCTTCTATTGAATAGTTCCACTCTTCCAAACCCCTCACCCCATACACGCTTGCCCCATCACCTGTTCCTTGCCTAGATTGTGAGCTGGCACTTCTGTTTCCCTTCCATTCATTGAGAAGAGTGGCCACAGAAATCATTTATGCAGTTGGGAAACTCAGCCAAGTGGCATCACGTGCAGTAGAATCTGTCCCTGTTTTTCTGCCCAGTGGGGGTTTAAACTTTTACCCCGGGGGTGGGGGGTCATTTCCCTCCATTGCAGAGGAGTATTTATCAGGGACAAGGAAATAAACACTTGGTCAACCAAATTCCAGCCTGTATTGATTCTATCATTCACAGGTTAGGGATTTTTTTTTTTTTGGCTTAAATATAGCATCACGAATACACAGCTGCAGAGATTGTGCCAAGTAGCTCAGCCGGCTTTACACAGTGCCATCAACAGAAAACCATTTTTCTTTTCTCCTGATTGAGGTGTTATCACCAGGAGCCATGTGGATACTCTCTGGGCCAAACAGATATCTCTCTAGCACATCCACAAAAGCAGCTGCGGCGGGTGGTGGGCTTTGCCTGTGGAAGGTCTGCCAGTGGGAAGCCAGCTGTGAGGGCTGGGATAGAAAGGGGAGAGGAAGATGAAGTACAAGACCACTGGAAAAACCAGAGCTTTGACTACACGGACCTTTGTGGGCAAAGTGATGTCTGCTTTTTAATGCACCATCTAGGTTTGCCATAGCTATTCTTCCAAGGAGCAAGTGTCTTTTAATTTTCTGGCTGTAGTTACTGTCCACATTGATTTTGGAGCTCAAGAAAATGAAATGTGACACTGTTTCCACTTTTTCCCCAACTATTTGTATGAATTGACGGGACCGGATGCCATGATCTTTGTTTTGAATGTTGACTTTTAAGCCAGCTTTTTCACTCTCCTTGAAACTTAAACTCTATAGGGTCTGGGGGACCAAGATATGGGCCTTAGACACTGAAAAATTATTATAGATATGATGAAATAATTAAAGAACAATACCAGTATGTGTTTATATGATGCCCATATTTAAAACTCTCTGTGGTTGCGTATTATATAAAGAATGAATTTCCAGTCTCATCACACATCACACAAGGATCTTCACAGCAAGACCCAAGGCCTTCTTAGTAGCCTTATCTTCTGCCTCTGTGACTTGTATGCTATTCTTTGTCCACACAAAGCTACCTGCCACTGCCCAAACAAGACAAGCACTTGAATGCCTCTGATTTTGCATGTGCTTCTTTCTCCGCTAAGAGTGCCTGAATCTTTCTCCTCCATCTTGTAGACACCTGCTCATCCTTCCCATTTGGCTCCAGGGTGTTTCCCCTCCCTAGGCCTTGCTGATTTTCCCTGACAGCTAGCATCCCGCTCTTCTGAATCCCCTGGACTTTGCATATCTTGATTTCCCAGCATTCAGCGTGTCCCCACCTCAGGGTCCTGCTGGTTTCTTTTCCAGGAAGTGGCACGGAAAATGCATACTGTTTTTACACTTTGTCATCACTACATCAGAGAAGACTTTACATGTCAATACCTGCAAGTGTGCATCATTTTTATGCAGTTTGCTGTATTTATTTTAGTACTGGTAAGGTTAAAAGAATTGATACAATGTGCTATAGGAGCTCAAAGAGTCCAGAGGTCACCATAGACTAGGAATAACCAGAGAAGACTCAGTAGAGGAGGTGGACTTGACTGGCTTAGAAGGATAGATAGGAGTGGACAGCGGAGAGGAGTGGGGTCAGTGACAGTGGCTCTCTGAATGGGGACATTGTGGAAAAGGCATAAAAAGGATGTTTGGGGTGATAAGCGGATGGGCAGTCCAGTGTTAGTGCTGAACAGTGGGGAGACACGAGGCGATGACAACTTGGGCACAAACTGAGGAGGGCACTAGATAACCCAGGAGTTTGGAGTCCCCCTTCAGGTGCCAGTGGTGGAATAAAGGGATGGCCTGATGTGATTTAGTGTCTGGTAGTATTGGGGGTGCAGTGTGGACTGGAGGGGAAGAAAATAGAGATAAGAAGCCTGGGAGAGACTCCTGCGAGATACTCTCCCTATCTCAGGAGAGAACTGAGATCGGGAGTCTGGCGTTACTCAGCGGCGGTAGGGTAAGGGTGGTTTTGGTGGACACCATCCCTGTCCCCTACACCGTGCTGACATCTGACCCTCCGTATGTCACTTACTCCTCCCACTGACACCATGAGAAGTCTGTTATCGGCCGTGTCTCAAGATGAGGAAACAAAGGAAGCTCAGATCACCTGCATGTGGACGTTCATAGTTTTGAATTTTGAACCCACACTTGTTTAGCTGGGAAATGTTTGGCCTTCACACTGCTTCACTGCTGGCAAGAGGATCTGTGTGAAGTGGTGGAAGAGGAGAAGGAAGAGATGAGGAAGATGCTGCAGAGGACAGATCCAGGGCAGAGGGGAACTGAATGCGACTAGGACTCACAAAAGCAGGATTTACAGTGGCTCAATGGCTCGTGGGGCCACAGTCGGACGCAGCGGAGCTACCGACACGTTTACTTTCAAGGGCTCATGAGGGGACCTATGGGGAGCGCTTTGTCTGTGGAACGTGATAACTTCTGGATGGAGCTTTACTGAAAGAGGAAAGATCTACTTCCCTAAGATATAGTCTCATATATGAAAGTGAAGTGGGACTGTTAGGTGCTCAGTCGTGTCCGATTCTTTGCGACCCTACAGACTGTAGCCCACCAGGCTACTCTGTCCATGGGATTCTCCAGGCAAGAATGCTGGAGTGGGTTGCACTTCCTTCTCCAGGGGATCTTTCCAACCCAGGATCAAACCTGGGTCCTCTACGCTGTGCGCAGTTTCTTTACTGAGACGTCAGGGAAGCCTACATATGTGTGTTTTATATATATATATATGCCTTATATATAGAAACCTTACATATTATATATATATATAAAATGTCCCATATATATATAATGCCCCGTATAAATATAATATCCATATATATATGTATATATAAAATGTCCCTCTGCCCCTTCTCGCCCATCCCACATTGCACTGAATTTTCCTTTTTTTGGGGATTTCTATGAGAAGTCCGCATTTCTCCTGCCATACACCCAAACTGCACATTTGGGCCCTTTGTGTTTGTCAAAAATTTCTCCTTTCAGTGACTGGAGTTATGTCAGTCTTATGAGAAAAGCACGGAGTGACATGGACATTCATTCAGAAGGAGGAACCGTTTGGGACTTCCCTCCCTCTGCCGTGAATCTAGACCCCTGTCTCAAGAGCAGCCTGAGCAGGTCATCTCCAGCACTCCCGGACTGCCTTCAACTGAAGCTCTTTTGTTCCACTTCATCTGCATCTAGCACTTGTGCCGCTAGAGGGCACTGTTTGCCTTGAAATGAAGTTCTTTAAGTTTCATCACCTTTTCCTCTGGGGTCTATTGTTTTTGCTCTGCTTACTCTGGAAGGGTTTTCTTTCCTTTGTGCCAGTGTATTTGTGTGAGCGCCTGTTTCTTCTTTAGAAGTGAATTTAGCACGTATGAACATGGCAGATAATTACTCTGACCAAAGCCTGTCATTGTCTAGGCGGATCTTTTGAAAGCTTTGTCCCCCCATATATTCTTCCGGTGCCCCTCCGTCTGACCCACCGTGCACCTCCCCCAACCCCAATTATTTCAGTCTGGGGTCACCGTCACAGCTCTGCCAATGCATCTCAATCCTGCCTCACAGCTGCCTGGTCTGGTTTAGCCAGGGCTCCCCACTCAGGGCAACTGAGCCTTGATTTATTACTTTGCTTTACACTGGTCCTGGTCTCTCCTCGGGCAAGACTGCTGATGATGCCACGTTTTCAAATTGGTTCTGCGCTGCAAACCAATACCTGGGAGGGGTGATAACTTGGTCCTCAAACCCATTTCAACTGTGGCTGCCTTCACTCTGGGGTGGGCCTCTGCTTCGTGGACATGAAGGGCACTTGGCTGCCCTGTTTATGTTGAGAAGGTGGCTGGGTAAATGTTGCTTCTGGTTGACCCTTCCTCAAATGCAGGCACACACACACACACACAGTCTCTGCTATTATGTCTGTGGGATGCATAGACACTGCAAGGATTCTGTGCAGGGCTGAGTGCCAGGCTGGCTTGAGCATTCCTATTCTTTCTTCATTTTGTCCTAGAGGCCTGGCTGTTGAGTGTTTCCTGCTGCATGCATGAGAGATAAAAGCATGTATCAGGAGTGGAAATTAATGTGGGTGAACCTTGGGAAGGGTGTGATCTGGGATTGGAGAGATGGATGGATAGAAACTTCTGGGTAGAAGGATTGGGCATTCCTTGAGGCAGAGGGTGTCCATAGGTGGCTTTAGGATGGATTGGTAATGACATTTCCTGATGTAAAACCAACCAACAACAATTGCTTCATTGCAATTTCAGCCGATGGAGATACATTCATTGAGTCATTCCTGTACAGCTGTATTATTTTTCATGAACAACTCATTTAGAAGTGTTCATCTGAAAATTTTCGTAAAGTTTCTTGTCTGTTTGTGGAGGGTTCTCTCACTACCATATCCTTGAGTATGTATCCCCGCCCTCACCCAGCAAGTGCTTGATTATAATATACCTTTGTTGAGTGGGGCAGGTAAGGGGGCTGAGCCAAACTGAAGGCATATGGGGTCAAAGGAAGTAATACATATGGACGTGATCGGAACATTATAAATCCCTGATAACTGCCATTAAAACCGAGAAGCTGTTATCCATACATCTTTGCCCAACTCTGAGTCTGTTCCATCAGGACATATTGTGAACTGTGGCAGAGGGATCAGGGAACACTTTAGTGCCCTGTTTTCCGATCCATGGCCACTGTATTTGTCTAGAGCCCAGCATGATGACCATCACATACGGGGCTGTCAAAGTTTGCTGAGTGCATGTACTCTCAGAAAGCTTGGTCTCATCACACTCTTAGATCACATTAAACAGGGTCTCCTTTTCCCTCTACTTTTGACTATGACATCAGGAAATAATAAGCAGAGTGGTCTCATCCATCCATTACGCATTCTGTGTGTGTGTGTGTATGTCTATGTGTGCGTTTGTAGATAAGGCCCTGGCATTAAGCCAACTCTATCTTGGATTTGTATTGTGTCTTTGGCAACACTTAAGTTTGTTTTCATCTATAGAAGAACAGAGATCACGTCTCTTGTATTTTTTGTTTTTAACTAGACTTGAATTTGAAGAGGGACATTGAATAATCAATACCTTATATCATAAAGAGCTAGATTTAGTATCAGATCTTACCCTAGAATGTCTGTCTCTCTTGATCCTTATAACAGTGAAAAAAACAGAAACAAAATAAAAAGTGATGCAGTCAAATGAGGGAGATATAGGTTTCACAGAGGACAGTCAGATTCCATTCCCCAGATTTTAACATTTAAATGCTGATACTTATGCTAGCACATCGTCTGGGACACCATTACCTCATTCTTTGTAAAGAAAAATCCTTTTCAAATGTCACCTTTTCCAATAATTCATACTTGACACTACATTTTTCTTTTCCTGAAACCCTTGCTTTTGGTTGTATCTCTTTTTATGAAGTTTATTATATACTGTCTAGGTTTACAGTGTTTGGGGCATGTTCCAATGTCACCTAGTAGATTGTAATTTTCTTTGGGACAAGAAACACACTTCCCCAAATAGAAAATACTTCGTTCATCTTTGTATCCTCATTTTTGTACTGTATACACTGGAACTGCTCAATTAAACTCTGTTGAATAAATAAATTAACGAAAGGGTAGAGATGCAAGATCAGGTTGTGAATGACCGCAGTCTTCTTTCTGAGCTGATCAGTACATTTAGATAGAAAACTTAGCTGAGCACCAGGCAGAATGGAACCTGAGTATTACCATCAGCTGCTTGACCTGTTCCTTTCTAAGGCTAAACTCTCCACTTGTGAAATTGTATTCTCACCCTTCTTGTTAATTAAGAAAATCTCCCAGCAATACTGTTTTCTCTTGCCTCATCAAAATCATCCCTCTTTATCAAATGATTCCCATTCACAGATAAACATCCACTGATTTCCCCCGTAATCAGAAGAAAAAAAAAAATCCTCTTGATTTTACATCCTTCTCCAGTCACTCTGTCTCCATTTCCCATTACAATAACATTTCTTAGAACTCTTGTCCCTACTCCCTATCTTCCGTATCCTTTGCTCCTTTTGTGTCTATCCCAGTCTATTCCTTTCGTCTCCACTTCTTTACTGAAGTGCTCTAGCTAAGGTTGCCCATGACTTCCCTGTTGTGAAGACCAGTGGCCCACCCTGTTCCTCATCTATCTTTCCTATCAGCAGCCTTTGACACCCATGATCCCCCTCCTGTCCCCTGGCTTCCAGAGTGCTGCACTCTCCTTGTTTACTTCCTAATTCACCCGCAGTTCCTTGCCCTGCCCTTTTGCTGGTTCATCATCATGGTCTTGCAGCTCTAGAGTAACCTGTGGTGCGACGCCCAGACCTCTTCTCTTTTCTATCTCTACTCACTTCCTACATGAAGCCCTCCAGCCTCATGGCTTTAAATATAGTCTGTCTACTGTGGGTTACCAAATACATACTCTAATACTGACCTTTGCTCTGGTTTCAGCTGCCTGTTCAGCACTGAATCTCAGATGTTCACAGGACATCCTAAACTTAACGTGTCTCAGTCCTCATGCCTGAGCATCCCTTCGCACTTGTTTCCTCCCCTCCCCACCGGTGAGTCTCCTGTTCTTAGTAAACGGTAATTTTATTCGTGCATTTTCTCAGATAAAATCCTTAGTGTCTTCACTGAATCTCTTCCTTTCATATTCTATAACCAATTCATCATCGAGTCCTACCAGTTCTACCTTCAAATTTGCCCCAGTTTCCTTAATGTGGCTGTCATCTGTGGTCTTGCTGCTTTTTCGCTTTTGCCCCCCACACCTCATACCCTGGGCTTCTGAGGTGCCCTCAGTGGTAAAGAATCTGCCTGCCAATGCAGGAGATGCAGGAGATGCTGGTTTGATTCTTGGTTCAGGAAGATCCTCTGGTGGAGGAAATGGCAACCCACTCCAGTATTCTTGCTTGGACAATTCCATAGACTGAGGATCCTGGAAAGCTACGATCCAGGGACTGCAGAGTTAAACATGACTGAGCACACACAACCCCATACCCTAGTGTCAGACTAGTTACCAGAACAATCCTCTTATTTTTTGTAATTTAATTTTTATTTTTTATACAACAGAAGTAAACTATGAGATTCATGTGCAAAATTAAGCAGTATATTAACCCTTAACTCAGAGTGAAAACTAGGAGTCAAGATTCTAGTTCCTAGATAATAATACTGCAATAATTTATAACATTAACATTGGATTATTATCAGGTTACTTTTTTTTATTTCCAAGAGAATCTTTTTATTTTTTAGAAAACTTTTTATTTTATATTGGAGGATAGCTGATTAAGTATATTGTGATAGTTCCAGAGCACTGAAGAGCTACCTAGCCACACATACATATGTAGCCCTTCCTCCTCAAACTCCCCTCCAAGCCGGACTGCCACATGACATTGAGCAGAGTTTTCTGTATTATACAGCAGGTCCTTGTTGGTTATCCTTTTTAAATATAGCAGTGTATACATGTCAATCCCAAACTCCTAACTATCCTCCTGACTCTTCCCCCCAGGTAACCATAAGTTTATGCTCTAAGTCTGTGTGTCTGCCTCTGTTTTGCAAATAAATGGCAACCCACTCCAGTACTCTTGCCTGGAAAATGCCATGGACAGAGGGAGCCTTGCAGGCTACAGTCCATGGGGTCGCAGAGTCGGACACGACTGAGTGACTTCACTTCACTTCACTTCATTTGCATTACATCATTTCTTTTTAGCTTCTGCATATAAGCAGTATCATATGATATTTCTCTTCTTTGACTTACTTCACTCAATATGACAATCTCTAGGTCCATCCGTGTTGCTGTAAATGGCATTATTTCATTCTTTTTAATGGCTGAGTAATATTCCATTGTATCTATGTACCACATCTTCTTTATCCAGTTCTCTGTTGATGGACATTTAGGTTGCTTCCATGTTTTAGCTATTGTAAATAGCACTGCAGTGGACATTGGGGTGTATGAATCCTTTAGGACCATGTTTTTCTCTGGATATGTGCCCAGGAGTGGGATCGCAGGGCCATGGGTTAGCTCTAGTTTAGTTTTTTAAGGAAGCTAGGAGAATTCTTTTAAAAGCACAAATCAGATCACATCACTCTTCTGCCAATGGCCTTCTATCTTGGAATAAAAGTAAAAGTTCTTTTAAAAGCCTACCAGCTGGTCAGCCACACTGGCCTTTCTGTGGTTTCCCTAGCAGGCCAACGCAGCCCTGTCTCAGGGTCTTCGTGCTTGCTGCTCCCTCTGCCCAGAATGCTCCTCCTCCAGGTTTCCCTGTGGCTCACTCTCTCACTTCCATCAAGTCTCTTTTTAAATGTCATCTTGTCAAAGATACTGTTTCTAAGCACTCTTCTTAAAGACTTTTCTTACTCCACTCCCCCATTTCCTTTTTCCCTACTAATAAATACCATCATCTGACATATTATTACATCATATAGTCACTGTTTACTGTTTTCCCATTACTAGAGACCAAAAAGGAAAAGGAGTACGTCAAGGCTGTATATTGTCACCCTGTTTATTTAACTTCTATGCAGAGTACATCATGAGAAACGCTGGACTGGAAGAAACACAAGCTGGAATCAAGATTGCCGGGAGAAATATCAATAACCTCAGATATGCAGATGACACCACCCTTATGGCAGAAAGTGAACAGGAGCTAAAAAGCCTTTTGATGAAAGTGAAAGTGGAGAGTGAAAAAGTTGGCTTAAAGCTCAACATTCAGAAAACGAAGATCATGGCATCTGGTCCCATCACTTCATGGGAAATAGATGGGGAACAGTGGAAACAGTGTCAGACTTCATTTTTCTGGGCTCCAAATCATTGCAGATGGTGACTGCAGCCATGAAATTAAAACACACTTACTCCTTAGAAGGAAAGTTATGACCAAACTAGATAGCATATTCAAAAGCAGAGACATTACTTTGCCAACAAAGGTTCGTCTAGTCAAGGCTATGGTTTTTCCTGTGGTCATGTATGGATGTGAGAATTGCACTGTGAAGAAAGCTGAGTGCCGAAGAATTGATGCTTTTGAACTGTGGTGTTGGAGAAGACTCTTGAGAATCCCTTGGACTGCAAGGAGATCCAACCAGTCCATTCTGAAGGAGATCAGCCCTGGGATTTCTTTGGAGGGAATGATGCTGAAGCTGAAACTCCAGTACTTTGGCCACCTCATGAGAAGAGTTGACTCATTGGAAAAGACTCTGATGCTGGGAGGGATTGGGGGCAGGAGGAGAAGGGGACGACAGAGGATGAGATGGCTGGATGGCATCACTGACTCAATGGACGTGAGTCTGAGTGAACTCCAGGAGTTGGTGATGGACAGGGAGGCCTGGCGTGCTGCGATTCATGGGGTCGCAAAGAGTCGGATACGACTGAGCGACTGATCTGATTTGATTTGATCTGAGAGACTAAATCTCCTAAGAGTGAAACTGATGTCAGCTTTCTTTTTTTTTTTTTTTTTTTTTTAGTATCAGCTTTTTTTCACTGCTGAATTCTCAGTGCCTAGAGTCAGTGTTTGCCGCAAAGATGGGGCTCAGTAAACACTTGCTGTCATTCTGTAAACAAAGCAGTAATATTAATCAATGGCTACAATCTTGAAGGCACACATGGTTTGTTTTTTTCTAAGGATGTTAGTAGCCCTGCTAGTGAAGGAAGAGTCATCTTAAAAAATTGACAACAGTTTAGAAGCAATGGATTAAGCAAAATTGCAAAAAAAAAGAGATAATCAGCAGTTTCCAAAATAAAGTATTGTAACATATGTATAAAGAATAAAAGGAATGTAAAGAGTTTTTTTTAAAGACTTGGTTTCTCACTTTTCATGGGTCTGCTCTTATCTTAATGCTGTGCCCCAATACTAGGGACCCATCTTCAATTTCAGAATGATACAATTCAGCCAGTGCATGGGATTTGGGGACTTCAGTCCAGTTCAGTCGCTCAGTCGTGTCTGACTCTTTCCAACCCCATGGACCGCAGCATGCCAGGTCTCCCTGTCTAACACCAACTCCTGGAGTTTACCCAAACTCATGTCCATTGAGTTGGTGATTCTGGGGAGCAATTTATTTCCTCAAGAGAAGGTGATTCATGCATTTAGACATTAGAGTGACCGTTAACTCATTTGTACATTCTTTTAAGGCTTGAGTGCTCCTAGGGTATCTTGCTTGGCACTCTGGTTAACAGTGTAACAGAGAACATGTAGCCCCTACTCTCTCTTTCCTCCTCTTTTCTGTAAGGAAATAGTGGAAGGAGGCAGGTCCACGGTCTGTGGCTGTTTGGGTGGATGAGATAAGAAGATGAGGGTGGGGTGGAGAACAGTGCTCAGAGAATGAAAGCAGGATCCTGAAATCCTTACCTTCCAGAGTCTTGGGGTTTTGCCAAAAATGTAGGGTTTGTAGGGAAATAGGCTGCTTCAAACTTAGAAAGACATGTGGTTGAAATTAGAGAAAAAAGACAAACTTATGAGGAAAGCTACTGGATGGAAGGCTGGAATGGTTTTTGTGGGGAGTGGTGAGCCTGTGCGTGCCCACAGCCATGCTAGCCCTCATTTATCAGAGTGAGTATGTGCATGGCCACATGGCCAGAGTGTTCTGACAAACCGCGCCAGATGTTACTAATAAAGGCAGCCCTCTTTACAGACCAGCATTGGCACAATATTTTCTATGTTCCCAGCCCTTGTGGAGGTGTTGTTGACAATTTGATGGACTAAGGACTCACTGTGGGTTTGATTGTGTTTCAGTCATGAAAACCCCAAACTAAAAGGTAGGCAGAGCCTTAATAAGAGTTAACTATCTGTCTAGACTGAAAAATATAATATTGATGCTTCAGGTAGGACATCCCAAGAAAAATCATTTTACATAAGAAAGGTCCCAGAGGCAGAGGTGTAAGGGTTCCTGTCTTATTTCAGTTTCAGAATATATGAGCTGTAGATCATGCGTTCTCTATGGAGGAGGGAAGACAGAGACGGTGGGGAGAAAGACAATGATAGCCCAGTGTGGCAGTATGGACTGGGCTATCTCCAAGAACACTGGCCACTTGTACATATTAACTGTCATTGCAGTAATGATGATGAAATAACAGGAGCCCATCTATTTAGTGACTACATTTTGCCAAGCTCTCTCTCTATATATATAAATGTATATTATATGTATATAATATATATGCACACACACAGTAAGGCCCGTACAAATGAACAATTTATGTTCCAAAAGCAAGTTCTTAAGTCCAGTTTGTTCATAAGTCCAGGAAAAGTGCATAGGTGATTCAGCGGTAGAATTCTCACCTGCTGCTCAGGAGGGCTGAGTTCATTTCCTGGCCAATGCAGCCACAGCGTCCCCTTGGGCTTCCCTGGTTGCTAAGATGGTAAAGAATCTGCCTGCAATGCAGGAGACCCAGGTTCAATCCCTGGGCCAGAAAGATCCCCTGGATAAGGGAATCGCAACCCACTCTAGTATTCTTGCCTGGAGAATTCCATGGACAGAGGAGCCTGGCGGACTGCAGTCAATGGGATAGCAGAGTCAGACATGACTGAGCAATGAACATACATACCAACAAAGTAAGCCTAGGTACCCAACTAACACAATTGGCTATATATTACTGTTTTGTAATAAGTTTATAATATTTTTCACACAAATAATACATAAAAACAAACAACATAAAAAAAATAAAGAAAACTTTAAAAATTTTACAGTAGAGTATCTTGAAAAGTACGATAGTACAGTACAATAGCTGGTGTCCAAGGGCTAGCATGGAGTGAACAGGCGAGACGAGTTACTGGCTGGAGGAGGGAGAGGAGCTGGGAGATGGTAGGGCTGAAGGATCATTAGCAATAGTAGATGGAGGGCATGCTGCAATTTCACTCATGCCTGACATTGACGCTCACATGTTTGAAAGTTTACAACTTGAATCTTAGTATGTAGGGGACTTACTATATATATATATGTGCCTCATGCATATATATCTGAATATACCCATATATACATAGGGCAATTTTTCTAAGAGCCTAGGTGGCAGATATTAGGAGCCCCTCCATTTGCTTTATAGCATCCTTGCCATCTCTGTTTTCCTTCCTTTGTTTTCTCTACCCCAAAGCCCTCTTCATGTATTTTGAACACTCCGCTTTCCCATCTCTGCTAGGTCCTGGCTTCATCCTGGCAGAGTGCTTGGTGGTCAGAATTATGGAGTCATCATTTCTCATATCATCCAGAAGAATTTAAAACTTTAAATTGTTCTGTCCTTTGTAGGACTGAGCTTGGGACTTGCAAGTTCTCAGCGTGGAGCAGCTGTGAAACCAAAAGGCATAAATAAATGTAAAGACAAAAACTTTCTTTTGCTAATATTACTATATCCCATAGTATAAACTTCTACCAGAGGTAAGGAGTTATGGGTTAATAGATCTTGCTTGGAGCACATTACTCTCTTTCTTTTATTCACTAGAAGCTAAATTTCCAAATAGTTGAATTGGGGGGCCAAAATTGATAAGTGAGGGGAATGTTTTGAATTTGGAGCTATTGGGTTTAATAGTTCAGGGATCACTTGCCATTCATTTTCTATTGGCTTCTATTTCCATCATTTCATCTTCAGTTCAGTTCAGTTCAGTTGCTTAGTCGTGTCTGACTCTTTGCAACCCCACGAATCGCAGCACGCCAGGCCTCCCTGTCCATCACCAACTCCCGGAGTTCACTCAGATTCACGTCCATCGAGTCAGTGATGCCATCCAGCCATCTCATCCTCTGTCGTCCCCTTCTCCTCCTGCCCCCAATCCCTCCCAGCATCAGAGTCTTTTCCAATGAGTCAACTCTTCTCATGAGGTGGACAAAGTATTGGAGTTTCAGCTTTAGCATCATTCCTTCCAAAGAAATTCCAGGGCTGATCTCCTTCAGAATAGACTGGTTGGATCTCCTTGCACTCCAAGGGACTCTCAAGAGTCTTCTCCAACACCACAGTTCAAAAGCATCAATTCTTCAGGGCTCAGCTTTCTTCACAGTCTAACTCTCACATCCATGCATGACCACTGGAAAAACCATAGCCTTGACTAGACGGACCTTTGTTGGCAAAGTAGGTCTTTAAAAGTTCTCTATGAATGAACCCATCTGACCCTTTTACTAGCAATGTCTCTTCAGGTCCTAGATGCTTAAGTGTTGCTGAATGGATGTCAGGGTAAGGAAAGACAGCTCTGTATGGGGTGAGGAGAACCCTTTATGGGAGCCACAGTCTATCGATAACCTGGGGGAGGGAGGAGCCGGGAAGAGAAACAAGACCTATAAATTAGAATGTGGTTGCATCAGCTAGAGATAGATTCCGTTTTCCCAGCGGAGACCTTAGGTACCACCTCATCATTCCCAGCACCACGCCAGCAGGACAGTGTGGTTAGGCCATCACTTGGAGAGAACAACAGACCTTATTTCATGCAATGGGCTTTTGTACGGGACTTGGATTGTGTCCTTTCCTTCTTTGCTCCTAGAAGACTGGGTGGCTGTACCTACAGTAATGATCTTCTGACACCCACATTCTTTTGCTTTCAGCTCTTCCTTCCTTCCTTTTACCTTCTGCTGTTGCTGCTGCTAAGTCACTTCAGTCATGTCTGACTCTGTGCGACCCCATAGACGGCAGCCCACCAGGCTCCCCCGTCCCTGGGATTCTCTAGGCAAGAACACTGGAGTGGGTTGCCATTTCCTCCTCCAGTGCATGAAAGTGAAAAGTGAAAGTGAAGTCACTCAGTCGTGTCTGATTCTTAGTGACCCATGGACTGCAGCCCACCAGACTCCTCTGTCCATGGGATTTTCCAGGCAAGAGTACTGGAGTGGGATGCCATTGCCTTCTCCTTTACCTTCACCTACCTCCAAATTCCCCTGCCTTGGAGTGGGAGTTAATGAAGGACTCAAAAATTTTGGGCAAAGATGTCTCACTCCATTCTTCTTCTACTCCACCGCTAACATTCCATGACTGTGAGCAGAAGGAAACCCTCTGCACCTCATTCTTCTCTTAGGTCCATGGGTTCTCCAGGCAAGAATTTTGGAGTGGGTTGCCATGCCCTCCTCCAGGGGATCTTCCCAACCTAGGAATCAAAGCTGTGTCTCTTATGTCTCCTGTACTGGCAGACAGGCTCTTTACCACTAGTGCCATCTGGGAAGCCTATAGAAAGAGAATCGGAGGGCAATTCTGAAAGAACGTTAGTACCCTTAGATAAAATATTCTCAAGCCTCTGGGCAATTGTGCATCAGTTGTGTTCTTTTCATTGGGAACATATCCAGTTTTTACAGACACTTGTGCTCCTGTTTTCCTCTTAAATTGTCTTTTAATAAAAGAAACTGCCATGACAAGGATACAGAATGGGTACACAACTTCCAGTTCAGCTATTTGGACAACTAAAAGCTAATGCAAGGACAAAATTTATCAGCTACTAGGCCGCTTCAGGTTTCTAAAGAAAGGACACAAAACAAAGATACAAAGCCCACTGAGATGCTTGAGAATGGTCAGGAGACAGAAGAAGAGGGGGAGCTGAGTTCTTGCAGTAAAAAATAAACTACATACTGAAGAACTCAAATGCAAAATGTGTATTCAGCTGGTGATGTGGATGACATGTGGGCTGCTTTTGTATTCACAGCCTCTTATAACAGACACCATATTAACTTATATTTACAGTCTAATGTAAGTATGAGGACGTGGTGTCATGCCCTCATCATGACAGTGGGTCAAAGGAAGAATTTCTAAAAGCCTGGAGGTTAAACTTCTTTACCTCGTAAAACACTAACTCAGAGAAAAGAAAGAGGGAAGAAAACAGAATCAGTCAGGGAGGGCTGGAATACAGGGAGAAAGTTTGCGGAGCAATTTAAGAGAAAAAATTAGAGGATGGGTAAACAGTAGCAGAATAACTTGCCCTAGATAGCAGCCCCGCTGGATGCAAAGAGGAGAAAAATGAGAAAATGAGTCTTCAGGATGCTGGCCCAGAAGCACACAGTGGAATTGTCCTTTGGCGCTTCTTTAGGAGTGTTAAGACCATTGCTTTTCAAAGTCTTTTTATCACTGGGTTATCGCTGCTATTGTTATATGACACTGTGTGAAGACTGGCATGAAGGACTTGACTTTATTTGGCTATCTGTGTGCCTGTGCTCAGTTGCTCATCTGCTGACTCTGTGACCCCATGGACTGTAGTCTGCCAGGCTCCTCTGTCCATGGGATTCTCCAGGCAAAAATACTGGAGTGGGTTGCCACTTCCTACTCCAATTTGGCTATCTACACTTAAATAAATAACTTCAGGAGTGGTAGATAGCTCATGTGATATTCAAAACAAGAGGTCCCTTTGATTTCATAACCCCATACCTAGCTTTTAGGGAAAAAAAATCAAACATATATATTTTAAACTTTTTGTTTGTAAATGTTCTTTGTGTTAGTGTTAGTTGCTCAGTCGTGTCCAACTCTTTGCTACCCCATGCACTGTAGTTCACCAGGCTCCTCTGTCCATGGGATTCTCCAGGCAAGAATACTGGAGTGGGTTGCCACGCCCTCCTCCAGGGGATCTTCCTGAGCCAGGGATCAAACTTGCATCTCCTGTGGCCCCTGCATTGCAATTACCACACCTTGCTCCTTTCTCCTCCTCTTACTTCAGTATGTCATTACAAAGCATGCTCAATGAATTGACCATCGTTTCCAAGTCATTGATGTCCAAAGAAAAACATACCTATCTAAGGATTTCAAAAACTTACATCATACAGTGACTTTTCATATTGTGTAATTTTACCTTTTAGTAATTCTTCAAAATCCACGAAGTCATCCCTTGAAAATAGACTCAGAGCATAGATTCTATAAGCTCTATTATTAATACCAAACATTTCTTTGGCTTTTTGAGGTTTGACTCTTCTTGTCGTATCATTAGCCTAGCCCCGGTTTATCTGCTAATTGTTCTCTAGTGTTAGCATTTTAGGTTCTTCTAAACTTTTTTTTATTTTTTCCTGGGAATTTCCTGGTGGTTCAGTGTTGAAACTCTGTGCTTCCACTGCAAGAAGTACAGGTTTCATCGTTGGTCAGAGAACTAAGATCTCACTTGTCATGCCACGCCACCCAAGAAAATAAATTCTTTTTATTTCTTCCTGTTGCTGTTCTCTCTTTTTGATTTTTCTCTCTCTTTTTTCCTCTGAAATCTGTATTTCTGATTTTACTCCTTTCTTTCCTTTCACCTCATCATCGTCATTCCATGCATCCTTGATAACCACATCCCTGCCTCCCTAGCTGTCCCCATCAGGCTACTGCCAGCACCCACCATCCAATAAGGGCTCCACACGAAGTGTGTCTGCACCCCAACTGGAGGTTCCAATGACCCCCTCCAACTCAGGATGCTAACTGCAAGCCCAGGTTGTTACCTGTACTTTGATGGACTAGCTATGAATCAGAGGTTCTCAAGCTCCCCTTGTGGGGTTCGATTAATTTGCTAGGGTGGCTTCCAGAACTCAGGAAACCTGTTGAATCAGTAAATTATCAGTTTGTTACAAAGTATTTTTATAGTGGCTTCATTACATAGGCACAATGGATTAAATTATTGGCCAGTATCTCTAGCCCCTCTCCCTTTCCAGAGGTTGGGGGCTGAATGGGATGGGTGGAATGGGCCTGAAATTTCCAAACCTCTAATCACAAGGTTTGCTATACTGGTAACCAGGCCCCTTCCTTAGGTGCAATCCAAAAGTCAACCTATTAACATAACAAAAGACACTCTAAACTCTCAACATTTAGGAAATATTATGAGTTTTAGGAGCTCCCTGGGATTCCCTCATAGCTCAATCAGTAAAGAATCTGCCTGCAATGCAGGAGACCTTGGTTTGATTCTTGGGTAGGAAAGATCCCCTGGAGAAGGAAATGGCGACTCACTCCAGTATTCTTGCCTGGAGAATTCCATGGACAGAGAAGCCTGGCGGGGTACAGTCCATGGTGTCTCAAGAGTCGGATATGACTTAGGGACTAAACTACCAGGAGCTCCCTGTCAGAAATGAGGATGAGGATCAAATACATATTTCTTATTATAAATCAACATTACAGGCTGAAACTCAAGAGTCTGGGCCAGCCAGGCCTGTTGGCAGTGGTACCAAAGGCAGATCGAGCTCCGGATCATTCACATAGGCAACGTAGCTGGTGGGAAAGTGAGCAGGAAGGATAAGGTAGACCGTGCAATGTATCTGGTGTCCCAGTGGGGCACACATTTGGCAGAGTTCTAAGAGACATAAATCCTAAGAGAGAAAGAAGGAAGGTAGAGAAAAGGATAGTTAGGAGCTGAAGAGGGAGACTTGGGCAGCAGAACATTCTGAGTGCGGGAAGGGAAGGCTTGTTGTTGAGGCAGAAACCCACCCCAGAGCCCAGGTCCCTGAGGAAGAATCAGAACTTTTGGTAAAGGACACCTGGTGATAGAATGAATGAGGGAGTGATTCATTTGAATTCCATTCAACAGGTATTTATCGAGGTTTTTTTTTTTTCTTGATTGAAGATTGCACTTAGGACTTTTGTATAACAAAATGACTCCTGTATAATCCACATTCTTAATGAGATTATAAAGCAGGAGAAGAACCAGAAACCACACAAGGATTAAGTCAGACATTGATCAGTGTTGAAACAAAGGTGACACAGATGACCAAGTACTAGATGATAACAAAGAAATGGGTTGCGATTTCCCTGTGGGTCCAGTGGTTAAGAATCCACCTTGCAATGCAGGGGTGCGGGTTCGATCCCTGGTTGAGGAACTAAGATCTTACATGCTGTGGGCAACTAAGCTCATGTTCCAAAATGACTGAAGGCCGAGCAGCCAAATTAAAAAAAGAAAGAAATATATTATTTCCTAGGAAAGCACAGACTCCTAGTTAACAGGTAAAGCTCAAATGACTATGCTTTCACAATAGCCATAGCTCTGGCAAAGACCATTTTGAAAGAAAGGTCAAGACTTAAGAATAAAAGGCAATATTCACTGAACGTGGAAAATGATGCAACTCTTTCCTAAGAGCTGCTACCTTTGCCTGTTGCCTCTGTCACACACACACACACACACACACACACACACACACACAGATGGCCCTCTTAATCTATCATATGGGTTTACAAAAATCTGTCAGGCAATTTTCTAAATGCCTGGGACGTGTAGCCACATGATGGGGAGGAAGAGCATTGGAAGGAGGACAAAGAATGAATGCCTCAGAGTCTGACCACCATCCAGAAGAGGCAGCTGCCTGAGAGAGGCAGAGATCAGGTCGAGGGGTCCAAGCTACAGAGGCACCATTTGTGCTGCTGTTGGCCGTGCACGCCTGCAGCATGTGCCATGACCACCCTTCTGGGTTTAAAGCTGAATGTCCTATTTGACAATGGAAAGAGGGGCGAGGAGAGGACTGGTAATAGTCTGCTCTCCTACTTGGAAGATCTGTGGGTTCATGAAGCTGAGAGGGGATTAAAAATGTAAATTAGACTGCAAAGTCATTTCTCTCAAGCTGTGAGGAAGGCAACTCTGGGCAAAGATGTTGAGAAAATCTCCTCCACTGAAAAAGAAAGCTCCGGCCAATGCATCTTCAGAGTTAGGCTGAAAGATGGAGGAAACCAGATGGGCCTGTGTTTAAAGTCTTTACAAGGAGGTCTAGGTTTCCAGGCAGCTGATGGGGGTCAGGTATGGAAAATGAAGCAGGCAGAAAATGACTATAATCTTGACCCCCATTTAGAGGTGCTTAGATCAGTGATTAGTGGCTGTGACCAGAACCTTCCTGATAAGGAAGAAGGGTATCCCTGGGACTTGGGGCTCTGAATATGTATGGCCCAGATTTCCTTGTGTGGCTGCTATCTGGCTGGATATTTATTCTTCTAGATTACACATTCTGACTCTGAGGAACAAAGGGCTGGCAAGAGCTGCTCTCTGGTGCTTAATAATTTGAAGGAATTTACATTTCAATGCAGCCTTGTGCTACATTCCTCACACAATCTCTCCGCCTTCTCTCTACTTGCCTTTCCCTCCCCCTAATTTCTTCTGATGGAAAGAAGGGACCACTCTCCCATTCTGGGGAAGGAGGTGGGCAGAAGGGGAGAAGGAGAAAATCATAGAGACATCATCAGAGGGAGGAGATTTATTGATATTCCACTTAGAATTTATTCCCTCAGAATCCTATTTATTTTATTTATGTTTATAAATCATATATTACCAAGTACAATGAAATCTCCTAAAAACCCAGAAGGTTACTTGATGTTCTTTATGATTTGACAGAGGAAATAGAGGGAGAAAATGAATAAGAAGTGAAGATATGGGAGGGGGTGGGGATGGGCCTGGGTAATTCTGGAGAAAACATTTCCTCAGGAACAGCACACATATGTTCAGTTTGCTCAGTGAAGGAGTGTGATTCAAATAATCTCTGTCCTTCCACCATGGTTGCTCCCCATCCTCTCAGGAGAGGGGATTCATTGTCAGGTAATTAACCATCAGCAGTGCAGAAGGTACTTCACCAGGCACAAATATGAAAACACATTTACACCTCATGTAAGTGGGTTAGGAGACTTTACTGTTTGAGTGATACAGGAGGAGCCATCAAGTGACAAAGATAAAGTCATCCCTGGTTAGGGATTCTGCTTTTACAAGTGAGCCACCTTAGTGACCAGTGGACCACAGGGAGCTTAGGGTATAACTCAGTGGCTATGGCAGCCCATACAGGTAAAGACCCTACATTAAGGGTTTTATTCTGCTCTTGTTAGTGTGGTTATTCAACAGTCTTGAAGACACACTTCGTCTTCACCATAAGGTACTGTTTCTGCCCTCAGGGTACTGATGTATGAGTACATGAATATAATATAGGCTGCTTATAGCCACAGAAGAGGCATGTCCAGGAGGCCATGGGAGCCAGGAAGAGACCCTCCCAGACACTTCAGGGAGGAGGTAACAGGACAGGTCCTGAGAATGAAGAGAGGTTATTTAGGTGGATGGGATTGGCAGATGCGACTGCCCCAAGGGCTCGGCATAGTTTTTGTTCACACCATGTGCTGTTTGGTAGGTAGAAGAGAATTGGTAGACGAGGTTACCTTAGGACAGGTTTGTGGATGTATCACAAAAATAACTGGATTTTATTTAGTAAATGACAAGATTTTATAAGAATGAAAAAAGTGCTAATCTATGGATGGGGTGGGTAGAAAAAAAGAATGGAGGAAAGGAAAAATAACCCTCTATACTCAGCGGGATGAAACGATGGAAATCTTGACACAGCCTGGTTAACCACAGGATGACTAGTCTTCCTCTCAGCTGAAGGAGGAGGAGGGGAATAAGCAACTATAATTTTCATACTCATGAAGATATTCTGATCAGTTATTGTTTTCTCTAACCAGAACGTTCTCCATAAAGGGAAAAGGCATCTGTGGAACTGGAGAGAGAGCCTTGAGGGTCTCCTATTGTGGTGTTTAATATCAGCTGCTATTAGAAAAGCAAACCTTTAAATTAAACTTCATCTCCTCTGGCTCCAGATTAAACTCAACTCTAAATCCTCGCTGTAGAAGAAGTGATTCAAGTCTGAGGGGCATTATTAGGTCTATTCCATCTCCTGGAAGTTGTATCTATAATTCCAGCAAGCCTTGGGGTCCCATTAAAAAGATGAGATTCCCAGTGTGTATCAGCGATACATCTGGGGGGTCAATGGACAACGATTTGGGCCTTTTACTAAATGTTATCTGATGTTACACAATTTCAACATAAGCAATGGAGTTTTGGTTGGCATATTTTATCTGTTATTGAGAGAGGAGTGTTAAAAAAACTTTATCATAATTGTGGGTTTGGCTCCCTCTCCTTTAAGTCAGTTGGTTTTGCAAAGGAGATGTAGAATGGGCTTCCAGTGAAGTAGCTCATGGGAAAGGTTTAGTTGGTAGGGTTGAAAAATGTGAGCACACTAGCCTTTTCCTTCTACTCTTATGCTCTTATTTTAGATTTGATTCTGGAAAGTTCACAGGAAGTTTTTCATCTCAGATGATGCTTCATCCCAAATTTTAATTTAATTATAAATCCCCTTAGTCAAGCAAAGGCTATGCTTGTAGTAAGTTCTTCATTGGCTTAACAACATTAGCCTATAGTTGTGATTAAAACCAATTAATTTGGTTGGGCAAAAGTTTTTCCATTATGTCTTATGGAAAAATCTAAATGAACTTTTGGCCAACCCAATATTTAGCAAGATAGGTGAGATTGGTGCTTATGACTGCCAAAAAATTGTTGTAAATGAAAAGATGAAACTGAAGATTTCTGTTTTCCTAGTATACAAATGCTTTTAAATAATCTTTAAGAAAAACACACACACACACGCCCTCATGGCTCAGTGGTAAAGAATCTGTCTGCAATACAGAAGACCCAGGTTCAATCTCTGGGTCAGAAAGATCCTGTGGAGAAGGGAATGGCAACCAATTCCAGTGTTCTTGCCTGGAGAATTCCATGAACCGAGGAGCCTGGTGGGTTGCAACTTCATGGAGTTGCAAAGAGTTGGACATGACTGAGCAATTAACACTTTCACTTTCACACACACAAATTCATAAAAGAAATATATTAGCAATATGTATTTGACTTTTAAAATTTTTCTTCACTTAATTTTCTGCCTTCCTGGGGTTAAAACATCCTTAACCATCAAGGAAACCATTATTTTACTCCAAACACTATTAAGGTTATCCTACCATGCAGACTACTTGGTTGTCTTCTCAGCTTGCTGAAGTTTTATAAACTGGAGAGGCTCCTGGCCAGAAGGAGTACTGGTTTCTTGTTTGTATATTGATGGACCATGTTGAGCCCTATATACAGTCACTGATCAATGACTATAAAAGGAGGTGGTCACATTGTTTGCAGGTCCTAGATTCATGTCAAAGCTTACCTATTTCTCAAGTTATTATACAGATTCACTTATGCATTCATTCTCATAAACAAACATTTCCTGAATTCTTGTGATGTTGTAGCACATGCTAACCAAGGTTCTCAGAGTGATTCTGAACCTGCAGCATTAGAATCATTTGAGAATTTGTTAGAACAAAAATTCTTGGGCCTCACACCAGACCCACTGAATCAGAAACTCTGGGGGTGGGCCCAGAGATCTGTGTTTTAACAACTCCTCCAGGTGGCTCTGCTGTAGCTCCTATTTGGAACTTCTGTGTTAGACAATGGAGTACAGACAGTGATGAATTAGATACATTCTACAGTTCTCATGTTTAAAGAGCTCAAATTTATTTATAATTTTGTAAAATGTAAATTATACAAAATGAGAAATCTCAGGGTTCTCAAGATTAAATATCTCACTTGCTGGTGGTCTCATTACTAGTGAGTAGTAGAGTTAAGACAGTTTTCTGAAGGCCCAGCCAGGGGTCTTTTAGGTAACATCATATTGATTAGCAATCTTTTGTTCTCTTTTCAACTCCTAGTTCCTAATTGAAAAATTGCCTGTGCTTGGGTTGATGTAGACTTGTCTTCAAAGAACTGACTCTAATAGTTAACCAGTTAATTGGTCAGTAAGTGCTTATCAGTACTATGTACAGGGTTTAAAAAAAAAAAGGCATATTGCCCTTTGGGTAGTCTAAGACTGGGTGCATGAGAAGAGAAGGAAATAGTTCCTGCCCTTGAAAACTTCACTAACACCCCCCCCCGCCCCGACACACACACATTTTGAAAACATGGGAGAAGCAGTGTGCGGCATGACAACAGCAAGGGTGAGGTAATATGTACAGATAAATTGAGCTTTGCTGGAGAATTTCAAATCTTAATGCCAGGGCTAGGAGGGCGGGGGTTTCTCACCCCCACTAACTCACTGGGCAATTTCTGCCTCATTTCGTTAGACAGAGGAGATTGTTACCAGAAAGCCAGAAAGGAAGCGCCATCTGGGACTGCGGGTCCTTCCAGACAGATGGCTGACTCTTCAGTCCTGTTTTATTTCTGGCTGCGGATCACACACCCTACAGCTATACTGTAAAAATGGGATGTGACGGGACACGGGATGTTTTCAGAATGTGTGTGTGTGTGTGTTTTTTTCTCATTTTTTCCCCTGGAAACTTGTGGTAAAAATAAAACTTAATGACAGCCTTCCTGTTTCTATTGTTGTTATTTGAATGAAGCCCTTGGTTGGCAAAAGACTGATGGGTCCCCCAGAATCAGGGATGATATGCAAAGATATAGCAGAAAGCCAGACTAGCCTTGAGGAGGCTAGAGTAGGTGTGTGTGTTGTCAGCCTTGGGATGGCTGAGAACTGTGACGCACTTTAAAAGTAGAGAGTGGTCCAGCCAGACTGGAATGTTTGGCTCGTTACAACTTTTTTTCCCACTTGCTTCCCACATGGAGGTTGTCTCTGCCCCACCACTAACTCCCTTAATGTCAGACAGGGAGAGATGCGGACCTGAGCAGAGTAGTTGCAGTCTGTCTGCTTTTGGCCTACTCAGGGCCCTAGGTTTTAAAGTCCGGGATGTGAGGTGTTGGCTGGGAGGTTCTTAAAAATGAGGACTTCCTTATTGCTGTGAGGGCTAGGGCAATTACTCAAGCTACTTCTGGAGTATAGGGTATCACCTTGTTCAATATCTATTTTGTGAGTGAATATTGATAACATACTAGATTGCAAGGATGTAAAGAAGTTAAAGATGATTCCAAAGCCAATAAAATGTACCAGGAAGAGCACTGATCCTAAATTCTGACTCAGTGGCTTTCTGAGCCTTGCTCCCAAATTCTGACTTACTGTCTTTGTGATTTGGGGTAAGTGACTAAACTTGCCTAGTCCTCAATTCTTCATCTGTAAAAACATCCACTATAGCTGTTTCCTTCCTCCAGTTCTTTCCCCAAGCTTTGTCTCTTTCTCAAACCCTTCACTGATTCTCAAAATTTGGAGGTGCATAACAACCACCTGGGAAGTGCATTAAGATACACATTCTTAGGCTCTGAAAATATAATGCAGTAATCTGTGGTAGGAGCCAGAATCTGTGTTTTCAGCAGACTTCGGTATAATTCTGAAACAGCTTATCACTGGGCCATACTGTGATAAACTCTGCTTTCACACTTTTCGAGATTTCTGCACCCAGGTTTGGTCAATATTTTTAACTCTTTCTCTGAACTCCCATAGCATTTTATTTAAGCCTATAAATATTATTTATTATGAACTGACTGACATTACAAGAGGATTAAAAGAAAGAGTTAACATGTTCAGAACCATCTAATAACTTGTTTATTCAACAGCTGTTATTGAACACTAATTATGTGCCGCCAGGGCTTCCCCGGTAGCTCAGCAGTAAAGAATCCGCTGGAAATGCAGGAGCCACAGGACACTCGGGTTTGATCCTTGGGTTGGGAAGATACCCTGAAGAGGGCATGCAACCCACTCTAGTATTCTTCCCTGGAGAATTCCCATGGACAGAGGAGCCTCCAGGCTAGGAGCCTGGAGTCCATAGGGTCACAAAGAGTTGAGGACTGAAGCAACTTAGCATGCAAGACAGAGGATGAGATGGCTGGATGGCATCACTGACTCGATGGACGTGAGTCTGAGTGAACTCCGGGAGTTGGTGATGGACAGGGAGGCCTGGCGTGCTGCGATTCATGGGGTCGCAAAGAGTCGGACACGACTCAGCGAATTATCTGATCTGATCTGATCTGATGCATATGCAGCCAATAAACAAAAGAGAATCATCGTAGCATTTACATTCCAGTAGACTGAGACAGAATATTTAAGAAACCCACTAAAATAATATATAAACAATATAGTATGTTTGAGAGTGATAAGATACATGGAGGAAACAAACTGAAAACAAAGAGCAGAGCAGGGTTAAGAGGATCAGGAATGCTGAGTGGGGGCAGTTTTCTGTATCAAATAAGATTTAAATTTTAATTTTACCCCTTATAGGTTTTATTTGGCCTTGAGCAAGTCTCTTAACCACTTCAATGATCAGTTTCTCACCTGTGAATTGGGAACATGAAATCCCAACCTACAGAGTCATGAGGTTTACAGGTAATACAATACCTGGCTTTATAGCACAATTAAGAAACATATCTTTCTTATCCATCTCCTTCCTCTGCTCATAAGTTATTTTAGGGCATATTCACCTTTGTATCCCAAATTCTTAACTGTACTTGGCATATGGTGGGCACTCAGTAAATGCTGAGTAAATAGTTGAGGCGACCAGCCTCAGTACCAAATACTGAGGGAAGAATCCAGAAGTGTCCTCACTCTCCATGGCTCTGAGACTCAGAGCATGGGCCCTTACAAGTGGGGTTCACTCTCCAAAAGTAGGTTAGATATTGGCGTAGTCATGATCACATTGTGATTTTGAATCATGTCCAGGGTCAGATCTAAATGAGAAATTTTCCTGTTGATGTAAGAGACACAGTTTCTACCCCTGGGTCAGGAAGATCTCCTGAAGTAGAAAATGGCAACCCACTCCAGCATTCTTGCCTAAAGAATCCCATGGACAGAGGAGCCTGGTGTGCTGCAGTCTCTGGGGTCGTATTCAGACATGACTGAAGCAAGTTAGCACCAGCAGGGAATTTTCTAGAAATGCCAGCTGGCCTGGACCTTTTCACTTCATTTCCTAACAGAATGATGTTGAATATTAGGCCTAGATGACCATGGTCAGCTGCCTTCTTGTCTATACTACACCAGACCGGTATTCAATGCACAGAGTAGGGCTGACAAGCCATCCTTTGGTCTGAAACCTGGGATATTCTCTGGTGGCTCAGATGGTAAAGAATTTGCTTGCAATGCAGGAGACTCAGGTTCAGTCCCTGGCTTGGGAAGATCCCCTGGAGAAGGAAATGGTAAGCCAGCCCACTATTCTTGCCTAAGAATTCCATAGACAGAGGGACCTGGAGGGCTACAGTCGCTGAGGTTGCAAAGAATCAGACATGACTGAGCAACTAACACTAAAACTTTCTTCTGAAATCTGAATTCTAAAGATGTCACCAGTTCTAGGAGGTAGCATCCATAGAGTATCTCCCTTGTGAGGAAAAAAAAAAAAGCCTTGCTCTTAAATATACATAATTGAAAATATCTCTTTATTTCAGAACTTTAATACAATTATGTAAAGTTTAAAAATAAAATAAAATTAAAAAAAAAAAGAACACATAGAATGTAGGAAAAAACGCATAGTTCAGAATGGAGAGCCTTGAGTAACAGCAGTCATGGATACTGAGTTCTTGGATCCCTGTTATGCTAGAGGCAGTGGCAGTGGTGCCCAGTCCTCCTCCTCCTCCTATTTTCCTCCTCTTCCTCAGTTGACACCACTGCACTGCCGCTCTGTTAACCCTTCCCTTGTCAAAGCAGGACCTGAAATCTCTCTCTTTTTTCTTTCAGTTGCATGCAATTGAGTCTTTTTAAAAAATTTATTTATTTTACTTGGAGGCTAATTACTCTACAATATTGTAGTGGTTTTGCCATACATTGACATGAATCAGCCACTGGTGTACATGTGTTCCCCATCCTGAACGCCCCTCCCACCTCCTTCCCCATCCCATCCCTCAAGATCATCCCAGTGCACCAGCCCTGAGCACCCTGTCTCATGCATCAAACCTGGACTGGCAATCTGTTTCACATATGATAATATACATGTTTCAATGCTATTCTCGCAAATCATCCCACTCTCGCCTTCTTCCACAGAGTCCAAAAGACTGTTCTTTACATCTGTGTCTCTTTTGCTGTCTCTCATATAGGGTTATCAGTACCATCTTTCTAAATTCCATATATATATATGCGTTAGTATACTGTATTAGTGTTTTTCTTTCTGGCTTACTTCACTCTGTATAATAGGCTCCAGTTTCATCCACCTCATTAGAAATGATTAAAATGTATTCTTTTTAATGACTGAGTAATATTCCATTGTGTATATGTGCCACAGCTTCTTATCCATTCATCTGCTGATGGACATCTAGGCTACTTCTATGTCCTGGCTATTATAAACAGTACTGCAATGAATATTGGGGTACACGTGTCTCTTTCAATTCTGGTTTCCTCAGTGTGTATGCCCAACAGTGGGATTGCTGAGTCATATGGCAGTTCCTTTTCCAATTTTTAAGGAATCTCCACACTGTTCTCCAGGGTGGCTGTACTAGTTTGCATTCCCACCAACAGTATAAGAGGGTTCCCTTTTCTCCACACCCTCTCCAGCATTTATTGTTTGTAGACTTTTGGATAGCAACTGTTTTGACTGGCATGAGATGGTACCTCGTTGTGGTTTTGATTTGGATTTCTCTGATAACGAGTGATGTTGAGCATCTTTTCATGTGTTTGTTAACCATCTGTATGCTTCTTTGGAGAAATGTCTGTTTAGTTCTTTGGCCCATTTTTTTGATTGGGTCATTTATTTTTCTGGAATTCAGCTGCAGGAGCTGCTTGTATATTTTTGAGATTAACTCTTTGTCAGTTGCTTCATTTGGTATTATTTTCTCCCATTCTGAAGGCCATCTTTAACGCTATTAAGTTTAAATAGGCCCCATTTGTTTATTTTTGCTTTTTTTCCATTACTCTGGGAGGTGGGTCATAGAGGATCCTGCTGTGGAGTGTTTTGCCTATGTTTTCCTCTAGGAGTTTTTTTTTTTTTTTAATTTTATTTTATTTTTAAACTTTACAAAATTGTATTAGTTTTGCCAAATATCAAAATGAATCCGCCACAGGTATACATGTGTTCTCCATCCTGAACCCTCCTCCCTCCTCCCTCCCCATACCATCCCTCTGGGTCGTCCCAGTGCACTAGCCCCAAGCACCCAGTATTGTGCATCAAACCTGGACTGGCAACTCATTTCATACATGATATTATACATGTTTCAATGCCATTCTCCCAAATCTTCCCACCCTCTCCCTCTCCCACAGAGTCCATAAGACTGTTCTATACATCAGTGTCTCTTTTGCTGTCTTGTACGCAGCGTTATTGTTACCATCTTTCTAAACTCCATATATATGCATTAGTATACTGTATTGGTGTTTTTCCTTCTGGCTTACTTCACTCTGTATAATAGGCTCCAGTTTCATCCACCTCATTAGAACTGATTCAAATGTATTCTTTTTAATGGCTTAGTAATACTCCATTGTGTATATGTACCACAATTTTCTTATCCATTCATCTGCTGTGGACATCTAGGTTGCTTCCATGTCCTGGCTATTATAAACAGTGCTGCGATGAACATTGGGGTACACGTGTCTCTTTCCCTTCTGGTTTCCTCAGTGTGTATGCCCAGCAGTGGGATTGCTGGATCATAAGGCAGTTCTATTTCCAGTTTTTTAAGGAATCTCCACAGTGTTCTCCATAGTGGCTGTACTAGTTTGCATTCCCACCAACAGTGTAAGAGGGTTCCCTTTTCTCCACCCCGTCTCCAGCTTACATTTAGATCTTTAATCCATTTTGAGTTTATTTTTGTGTATGGTGTTAGAAAGTGTTCTAGTTTCATTCTTTTATGAGTGGTTGACCAGTTTCCCCAGCACCATTTGTTAAAGAGATTGTCTTTTCTCTATTGTATGTTCTTGCCTCCTTTGTCAAAGATGAGGTGTCCATAGGTGTGTGAATTTATCTCTGGGCTTTCTATTTTGTTCCCTTGATCTATATTTCTGTCTTTGTGCCAGTACCACACTGTCTTGATGACTGTAGCTTTGTAATATAGCCTGAAGTCAGGCAGGTTGATTCCTCCAGTTCCATTCTTCTTTCTCAAGATTGCTTTGGCTATTTGAGGTTTTTTGTATTTCCATACAAATTGTGAAATTATTTGTTCTAGTTCTCTGAAAAATACCATTGGTAGCTTGATAGGGATTGCATTGAATCTATAGGTAGCTTTGGGAAGTATACTCATTTTCATTATATTGATTCTTCCAATCCATGAACATGGTATATTTCTCCATCTATTTGTGTCCTCTTTGATTTCTTTCATCAGTGTTTTTATAGTTTTCTATATATAGGTCTTTTGTTTCTTTAGGTAGATATATTCCTAAGTACTTTATTCTTTTCTTTGCAATGGTGAGTGGAATTGTTTCCTTAATTTCTCTTTCTGTTTTCTCATTGTTGGTGTATAGGAATGCAAGGGATTTCTGTGCATGAATTTTATATCCTTCAACTTTACTATCTTCATTGATTAGCCCTAGTAATTTTCTGGTGGAGTCTTTATGGTTTTCTATGTAGAGGATCATGTCATCTGCAAATAGTGAGAGTTTTACTTCTTCTTTTCCAATCTGGATTCCTTTTTCTCAAAGAAAAGGAAATAAGGAATGCAAGAGAGGCTGGCACCTGCTTTGATACTTTCAAAATGACTAAGAAATCCTCATACTGATAGTGGTGCACAATTATTGAGCTCTTATGAGCCACATCCCATTACGTGAGCTCCACATGTATGAGTCCCCAATTGTATGAGGTGAGCACAGTCATTCTACCTACTTTACTGTTGGGCAAACTGAAGTATGGAAATGCTATATAACTAACATAAATACAAATACTAAGTAGGACTAGGATACCCAGCTTTACCTGACTCAAAATCCAGAGATTATCGATTAAACTATGCTGCTACTCTGTAAAACCCCACCTTGATTTAAAGAGCAGTTTGAGTACAATTAGGGGGATGATATGGAATAGGGCTGGTGGGGGTCTAGAATAGCTTTATCTGCAGTAAATTACCCCTGTGACATTACAGAAATGTAGAAGAAGCAAGGTGTACAATTTTGACACAGTTTGTATCTTGGGATTTCCTCATTCAAGGCCACTGAGTTGGCATCTGCTCCCCAGGTGTTACCCTTGAGATGTGGTCAGTGGTCCTAATAGGCTAAGCCAGACGTGGCATCAAGGACCACATGATTTCTGTGTTCTTTGATGAGGGTTCACCTACTCGTAAGGCAAGCTGGAGGGAATCAGAAAACTCAGTCAGGAAAAGATCAAGGCCTGCATTATGGAGGAAAGAAATGTCAGTCACTCTGATAGGGAAATAGATTTTTGTGTTTCATTGCACCAGCACGCACACATGCACTCAAAGCCTGCCACATTTCAAAGCAGCCTTCAATGCCCTGATGTTCGCTTGGAGGGCGAGAGATCTGAAGCCTCTCAAAGGCTGCGGGTACAGTGCTCTGTACTTCATACAGGACACAGCCAACAGCCCTCTTCCACCTCCTTTTTCCATCTCCCTCCCACCCGCCAGTCTGCATTTACTGGTGGTACTGAGGAGGTATGTGTGAGTGTGATGTGTGCACATTTAAATCCAAACTTAAAAGGAAGGGGAAAAAGAAAAAAAAAAAAGTGACAGCTTTGGACCAAAGCAGCAAGTATTCATAATTAATGGAGGAGTCATCATGAAAGAGCTGGGGTACTTTAAGTAAAACAAACCTCCCCGAGGATGACAGCTCTGTGGATGCTGTTGAAGACAGCAGCTTAAAAGACCCTTCATTTCAGAGCCAGAAAGAGGCGAAGCAAGGATTTGATATACAACACAGGATTTTTTCTCTTTTTCCCCCTTTCCCTTCTTCTTCTTCTTCTGAATCCCATCTTGGCTGAGCCATGGCAAAACTAAATTAGAAAAACCTGCAGAGCATTGAGAGTCCAAATGAAGCACACAGCCAATTTATCACAACAGAGCCCAGTTATCTAATAAGCCCCGTATGTAATAAATGTGCTAAGTGCCCACCTTTAACTTCGGCGCACACAGCAGTGGTCACTGGTGGGTGATGGCAGAGTCCCTGACAAGGGGATGATGTCAGACTCAGCCTGGAGCTCTCAGCATCTGGCTTACATCATTGGCTCTTAAGGGTGCTGAGCTTAGGTGGAAAATGTGGAGGTCTCTGAAGGCAAGGCGGACCACTGCTGAACATTTCCAATCAGAGCAGATACCCATTTACAGACATTTTTGTAGGCCGAGCCATCAGCGTGAAAGCAGAGGTGGGGAAACTGGGAGGAGAACGGTTTCCTTTCTGCTTTGGAAAATGAGTGTTTTGTGGAAGAAGAGCCTTCAGCAGCATAGAGTGTTACCTAATCAGAGGTTCTTACAAATTGTGTGTCTAGTAATAGACCATTTTTGTGTTTGGCCAATTAGTAAAAAGAAAAGATGTGATTTGATAATGCCAAAGGGAGTGGAGGGGTAGGTAGGACATGGTGCTCTTAGTTTATTGCTAGGTAACCTTGTGACAACAGGGTTACACACTGGAAACATCAAAGACTTGGGAATCTAAACAAGAGAATCATGTTGTAGGTCAGTCTTTTGGTTTATAAAGACAGGTGGGCCTTATAAGCGTGTCTCTGGAGTTCTCTTCATAATTACATAGTCTTGGCAGAGCTCAGCGATGTATTCCAAGATGCTCAGATGGGAGTGTGTTTGAAACATAAAGAGTAGTTTCTATAGAATAGTGGTTCTCAGTTACAACAGTATAGTAGAATCACCTGGACAGTTTTAAAAATTATTGATGTGTGTGAATGCTAAGCCCCTTCAGTTGTGTCTGAATCTTTGCGACCCACTGGACTGTAGCCTGCCAGGCTTCTCTGTCCATGGCATTCTCTAGGCAAGAAAATTAGAGTGGGTTGCCATGCCCTCCTCCAGGGGATCTTCCTAATCTAGGGATCACACCTGTGTCACTTAGGTCTCCTGTATTGGCAGGCGGGTTCCAATCCTAAATGTAGATTTATTTGAAAGACATTGGTTTAACTGGTTTGGAGAAAGGTCAGGATATTGAAACGCTCCAGAAATTATTCCAATATTTAGCTGAGCTTGAAAACCACTGTGGCAGGGTGAAAAACAGGTCACAGTCCACAAAACTGGGAAGTACTGGAAATCCCAAAACTTTTGAAATTAACCTGAGAAGTAGAAATTAGGCTAAAAAACATTGCAAATTTTGTAAGTCAAGAATAATAGAATGTTGGCAATTTCATATGGTTCAAAGGTTGTAGAGGTCTTCAGTCTTAGAGGATCCTGTAGAATTGGCATGTTGTTCCCAGTTGATAATTGTTTTTTTTATATATATATATCTTTTTATGTAGTATACAATTTATAATCTGCCTATATGCTACATGGATTTGAGATAGCTACAATAAAAACACACGTGCATACACAGGTGTGTATATGGGGTAGATAAAATAGATATTAGAAAGTGGTCAGAAAATATATTGAAAAAGGAAATTGTTATTAAAATTAATAATTAGGGATAATATGTGAATATAACTGAACAGTGTAATTTTGAACTACTGGAAATACAAGGGGAAAGTGGAACTTAATCTCAGTCTCTTTAAAGACAATGTATATTCATTTTTAGGAACAGCACCAAATTCTGGATAGTCTGCTGTGTAGACTCTAATAACAAGAGCCTTGAGTGCAAAGCAGATAAATGTTTTTGTTGAAAATGCAGTGATGATTTCAAGGCTATTATATGGAGTCACAGTTCAGTAAAATAATTTTTATGCCAAATAGCCTCCCAGAATACAATAAGGACCTGAAATCCAGTGAAAAACAGTGGCAGACATAGTGCCCTGAGAAATGGGTGCACCTTAAGCTGCTAGATCTCAAATCAGCATGCTCTCTCCTTCCTGCCTGTATAAAAATAAATCACTGCTAACATTTCATCATGAGTAGTTTTTGCATCTCCATTTTTCTTTTTTCAAGGGTAATATGGGTTTGTGATTGTTTTTGCTATGCTTTCTTTATTATTGGCTTCCCTGGTAGCTCAGAAGTAAAGAATTTGCCCACAAAGCTGTAGATCCGGGTTTGATTCCTGGGTCGAGAAGATCCCCTGGAGAAGGGAATGGCAACTCACTCCAGTATTCTTGCCTGGAGAATCCCCTGAACAGAGGAACTTGGTTGGCTACATCCATGGGATTGCAAACAGTTGGACACGACTGAGCAACTAACACTTTGACTTTGACTTCTTTATTATAAATTTTGCATATTTGTGAAACTGATTGCTGGAGTTTGGACACAGTTTGAATCATGGAAAACCTTGCTTTATCCCCCAATTCAATTTAAATCTGTGGAAGATCACTTCTTCATTCATCAAACTTCCTTCAAAAAGATAAAAAGATACTACATTCCTGTGCCGTGTGCCTGTGTGCTAAGTTGCTTCAGTCATGTCTGACTTTGTACAACCCTATGAACTGTAGCCTGCCAGCCTCTGTCCATGTTATTCTCCAGGCAAGAATACTGGAGTGGGTTGTCATGCTCTTCTCTAGGGGATCTTCCCAACCTAGGGATCAAACCTGCATCTCCTGGATTGGCAGGTTTTTTTTTTTTTTTAACCACTAGCACCATCTGGGAAGTCCCAATTATGTGCCCATCACTGTGCTAATCACTGAAATTTTGGCCCTTGCCAGACCACTGAAATGTGGACAGTTGCCTGGCAAGGCACTACAGTAAGTGTAATGAAAACGTGGAGAAGACACAGACCAGGCAGAAGGAGAGAAATCAACTCCCCAAATCAAACTCAGCCTTTCTAGCCTCCATGCTACCAGAGCTAAGTTTGCAAAGATGGGTGGAGTTTTCAGATGGACAGTGGAGAAAGGCACTGAGTGAGCAGATGCCCAGTGGCTTTGTGGAATAACAGGCAGCTCCCTGCCACAGCCAGGGTTGGTAGAAGAGAGAAGGAGACACAGAGAGCCAAGGGCCAGAAAAATACATAAAATGTTGTGTTCTAGTACAATGTTGCATGTAATCTTTATTCATTCCACAAATATTTGAGTTCCAAGTATGTGCCAAACTTGGTGGTGAGGCGGGAACAACTATAGCCCTATGTCTATTTTTATAAGTTTAAACATTTCCAGTGTTGTTGTCATTTTGTTCTACTCTGAGCTGAGTGTAACCCAATTCCATCCTTTTGGGTGTTTCAAGCAGAGCCAACATGGAAGAGGCAGCTATCTACTCTCAAAAATCCTCCACACCCTACCCCTAGTTCCTATAAAGAAAGGAGAGGCAGTATTGACTATTTTTCATTTAAGTCCTCCTTCTGAGTTCTTGTTTTGTTTTTGGAGGCCCCCTCAGGACATGGGCTAATTTCTATGGTATGTTTGGGTCAGTTGATGGTGGTGGTGGTGGTTTAGTTTCTAAGTCATGTATAACTCTTGTGACCCTGTGGACTGTAGCCTGCCAGGCTTCTGTCCATGGAATTTTTCAGGAAAGACTACTGGAGTGGATTATCATTTCATTTTCCAAGGGATCTTCCTGACCTAGGGATCGAACCCATGGCTCCTGCATTGCATGTGTATTCTTTACCACTGAGCCATCAGGGAAACCCATTTGGGTCGGTTATATCCTGACAAATCTATACATTTATTGAAATGGATAAGACCACTGTTTGTCACTCAGATTCGGGCAGAGTGATGAGAAAAAGCAAAGAGGGAAGGAGCTAGATGGGTCTCTCATTGCATTTACACTGGAGAAACTAAAAATAGATGTGAAGCAAGCCTTGGAGTAGTAACCACTTGTCCTCTGTCAGTCCTCCCGAAGTGGCTGAATTCCAGTATCACCTCGCTGGGACTCTGTCTGAAAGCCAGTGTGAGCGATAGTACAATACAGTGAATATTCCTTGCATCCCACAGGATCTGGTTCCTACTGTCTGCTGCCTATGCTTCTCTCTCCCCAGCACACTGAGTAGATGGCATTGTAATCATGGTCATAAGGATTATTAATGATAGCACCTATGACAATGAGCTGAAGCCTGGTCTCTGGCTTTGATGTCAACAAGAGAAAAGGGAAGTTTTCATTTATTTCAAATGGAAACAGATGCATATGGGCAGAACTGGCAATAAACAGAACAGTAGAGATGTGGTTTTCATTTTGGGGGTTCCCTCGTCCCCAACAAATTTCTCTACTAGGCAACCCTTTCCTCGGAAAACCTCTCCATGTGGTGAATAGCAGGACTGCTCTCTTCCAGCGTCTGTTCATCTCTTCTCATCATCCAGGCTCTTCCTGCTTCCTGAGAATGGTTCCATGAACAAGAGACCCCAAAAAGAAGGCGTCCCCTTGAGCTTGAAATCCTGTCCCCCCAAAGAGTGTCACTGTCATTGTCTAAGGTGGGGGTCATTATAGAAGTGGAGAAAAATCTGGTCACTCACTAGTATCTCTACCTTATGCCTGAAACTTCCAGCAAGGGGGTCACTTTGCTCAATTCAGTTCAGTCTTATTCAGTTCAAAATGATACTGAGGCTCTGTTGCAGGCATATATAAAATACTGTTAGATGGATTGCTCCATGTCCAGCTAGGATTGTACTCATTTTAAATACTCCATGTCATTTACTTTTTGCCCTGCTTGAATCAAGATACACTCAATGTAACCATTGACTTTAAGAAGACTATAAGATGGAGGGATTGTGCATAAGGTGGTCTGTGCTTTTTCAGGGAGAGGAGTATAAATACAGTTGCTGCCACCCTCCTCGGGCTCACGTGACTTCTCTTGTTCATGTCTCATGCTCCGCCTCTCCCCAGTCCTGTTGGGCTTATTCTTGGCCAACTCCACTGTCCACCTCCATTGACCTCTCTGACCTTTCACAGAGCTGCTTCCCAGTGCCTGGGTCTTGCCTCCTTCCTGTTGTTGTCCAGTAGTTAAGCCGAGTCTGATTCTTTGTGACCCCATGGACTGCAGCACGCCAGCCTTCCCTGTCCTCTACTATCTCCCAGAGTTTGCTCTAACTCATGTCCATTGAGTCAGTGATGCTATCTAACCATCTCATCTTCTGTCACCTTCTTCTTTGGCCTTCAGTCTTTCCCAGCATCAGTGTCTTTTCCAATGAGTTGGCTCTTGCCTCTTTCCTAAGCTCCCCGGATTCCAGCCCCCACCCTTATAGTCACAGTTGTTCCTTCCTCCCTATGCCTGTCCTCCTTTTGCTTCTTAGGTTCTGAAATGTGTTCTTAGATTAGAATGTGGATGGACAGATGTGAGCATTTTAGCCTACAGCACTAATCCTGCCCCCACCTCTTCTACCCTCATATCCCCTTCCTGATTCCTTTTGGGAAGGACAAACCTTCTCCAAAGGAGAAACAGCTTATGTATTTCCTCTTTTGGCCTCTCTCTAATGCAGTTCTTATTACAATGGCTATATTTTTGTTTTCTTAGGTCTGATTTCTGAGTCCCTGAACTAAACTACATCTGCATGGGCTCTTTAGGGGTCCCACATTCTGGGCTCTGGAGTAGTGGTTCCTGGTGGAATCCTTTGTGATTGTGGGCAAAGTAGTTTTTCCTTTGTGCTTTTATTTCTTCTTTCAGAAGAAGTGTCCATTGCATAGTGTCCTTGTGAGGGTTAAATGAGATAATATATATAAAGCTGTCAAGCACTTAAATAATGCTGGACATAAATGAACATATATAGTAATTATTATTAACTACCTGTAGAGGGAGAGATTGTTAGGCCAAGAGGGAAATTGGGATCTTGTGTGTCTCCTTGCTCCAGATCTCAGTCCTTTGTGTCTGTGACTAAGAGCGTAAAACCTGGGGTGGTAAATGCAGTGTTGGGCTCCCGCAGTGTGAAACATTTTTTTTGTAGGTTTATGGCAGAACCAGGGCTGGTTGGGGAGGGATTAGAACTCTATTGTTGCTTTACTGTTTGTCACTTCTATGTAAATTCCTGCAGGATAAAAAACACTTGGTAATTATATTTGGTTGGTTTAAGAGAACAATTTTTGTCCTAAAAAATAATACCTTGACCTTGAAGAAAGAAGTGATACAGTCTCCACTTTCAGAAATGGCAGGCAGTTTTATTGGCAGAGGCAGTAATAAAGTATTAAAGTCCAGGTGGACAGAGGGATAGAGGATCCAAACACTGTTTAAAATATTATTTAAACTTAATGTTGTATTTATACATTTAATTCATTTTTATTAGCTACCAAGATATTTAACATAAAATAATTAGAATCTCAAGATGGAAATCAAAATGGCCACAGTTTTAATTAAATCATCTCATAGGGAATTAGGCTGCATAATGAGAGGCAGCCTGGCATAGTGACGAGAGTCAGTGGGCTGGAGGTACTGCCACAAACTCAGGATGCTCAACAGGCCATCTCATCTCCAGTCTAACACCAAGGACTCAGTTTGGTGGCTGACTTCACTCCACCCCATCCCCTGCTGTTTTTTTTTTTTTCTTTTTTTGGATGTGGACCATTTTTAAAGTCTTTATTGTATTTGTTACAATATTGCTTCTGTTTTATGTTTTGTTTTTTTTGGCCCCAAGTCATGTGGGATCTTGGCTCCCTGACCAGGTGTGGCTCCCAGCCTGCACCCCCTGCATTGGAGGGTGGACTTTTAACCACTGTACTGTCAGGGAAGTCCTATCCCCCACTTTTTTAAATGCAATAGAATTCTTTTGTTCTTTCCTCTAAAGGAAATCTCATATAGACTCCTAACACATAAAAGAAAGTAAAATTAACCTCTCCTACTCCCTCTTCACTCTACCAGTCAAGCCCCTCCCTAGTCTCCCCCAACTAAAGCCCTGAGGTACCGTAGAAAAAGAACTGTACAGAACATTCTGTGAAAACTTGCCTAGGGGATCTTGATATTTCCTTCCAGCTATAAAATGCTATGATTCTGATTCTAATATGTCTCTATCCTACATTTCACAATCCATGGCCCCTTTTGTATTTTATTCCAGGATTTTTTTTTTTTTTTAATCCATGGAGATGGATTTAGTAAGCAAAAGAAAAGAGAATGAGGAGGAATCTTTTGCTACCTAAGTTGAGAGTCTCACACATCCCTGTGCCTCCCTTCTCATCTCTTTTCTAGTTGGAATTTGTGACTCCAGACTTCCCTGGGGCTACTGTGCATTGTGATGTGTTTGACTTGTTGTTGTTCAGTCGCTAAGTTGTGTCTGATTCTTTGCGACCCCATAGACTGAAAGCACGCCAAGTTTCCCTGTCCTTTACCATCTCCCGGAGCTTGCTCAAACTCATGTCTATTGAGTCAGTGATGCCATCTAACCATTTTGTCCTCTGTTGCCCCCTTCTCCTCCTGCCCTCAATCTTTCCCAGTATCAGGGTCTTTTCCAGTGGGTCAGCTATTCATAGCAGGTGGCCAAAGTTTTGGAGTTTTAGCTTCAGCATCAGTTCTTTCAATGAATGTTCAGGGTTGATTTCCTTTAGGATTGACTGGTTTGATCTCCTTCTACCCAAGGGACTCTCAAGAGTCTTCTCCAGCACCACAGTTCGAAAGCATCAATTTTTCGATGTTCAGCCTTCTTTATGGTCCAGCTCTCACATCTGTACATGACTACTGGAAAAACTATAGCTTAGACTATGCAGAACTTTGTCTATATGGATAAAACTCTCCTTTCTTTATTGTCTTACTCAGTTTATGCTTCCCAACTCAAGATTTTGAATCCTCAGTGAACAGATCTTGGGAAACTCATATCCTGGTTCCTATGGGCAATTGGCCAAGGTTACAAGGCCAGAGGAATATGATAATGATTTTCTTATTTTCTTGAATGCTGAGCCTGGCCATAATCTAATATTGGTGCATTATATGCTGAAGAATAATCAATTATGAGATGGTGAATAAATGAGATATTATAAGAAAAGGACTTGGCATGCTGCTTTGTCTCAATAATACCCCCTTTCCCCCTCTTCCAAATTTTTCTTTACTTTGGGCTGATCTGAGGGCATCCAGTCCCATCACTTCATGGGAAATAGATGGGGAAACAGTGGAAACAGTGTCAGACTTTATTTTTCTGGGCTCCAAAATCACTGCAGACAGTGATTGCAGCCATGAAATTAAAAGACGCTTACTCCTTGGAAGGAAAGTTATGACCAACCTAGATAGCATATTAAAAAGCAAAGACATTTCTTTGCCAACAAAGGTCCATCTAGTCAAGGCTATGGTTTTTCCTGTGGTCATGTATGGCTGTGAGAGTTGGACTGTGAAGAAGGTTGAGCGTCAAAGAATTGATGCTTTTGAACTGTGGTGTTGGAGAAGACTCTTGAGAGTCCCTTGGACTGCAAGGAGATCCAACCAGTCCATTCTGAAGGAGATCAGCCCTGGGATTTCTTTGGAGGGAATGATGCTGAAGCTGAAACTCCAGTACTTTGGCCATCTCATGAGAAGAGTTGACTCATTGGAAAAGACTCTGATGCTGGGAGGGATTGGGGGCAGGAGGAGAAGGAGACGCCAGAGGATGAGATGGCTGGATGGCATCACTGGCTCGATGGACGTGAGTCTGAGTGAACTCTGGGAGTTTGTGATGGACTGGGAGGCCTGGCGTGCTGCGATTCTTGGGGTCACAAAGAGTTGGACATGACTGAGCGACTGAACTGAACTGAACTGAGGGGACTATAGCCATAGATAAGGCCCACAGGATGGCAGTCAGGTTGCTGAGCAGCTCTAGTCTCTTTTAAGACTATGTTCAGGCATTGGCTAGATATGTATTATATCTTTGTAAATCCTTTTTAAAAACAAGGTAAAATGTATCCATCACGGGCATCCATACAAACAATACTTGCCAAACAATTAAATATACTTAATTTCTTTCTTAATCGTCACTTTCTCCATAGTTAGTATCATATCTGCTCTTTCCTTAAAACCATTTTTAAGATGATAATTCCTTCTTTATTTCATATAAAAGAGGGAACATTCTTATCATCAAATAATAGAATTGTTTCAAAATTGTATCCCATTATAAGCTCTTATTTGAATTGCCTTTAACAATCTGCAAATTTGTGCCTTGGGACTGCTTAACTACTCAATTGCCCAAATGTGGATTTGGTAGAGGAAGAGATGGGGCATTGGGATGCATATAAGAAAATATCTTCATTACTATGTTCAACTTCATTTAAATACTAAGAATACTGATAGTAAACTATGTCTGGGTTTTAAAATACCTAATTGGAATGTGGACTGGACTTTATGCAGGAAAAAAAAAGTGGAAGTGACAATGTACAGTTTCAGAGACTAGGTCCTAAACAACACTGTGATTTCCTTCTTTCTTTCTTAGAGAGCTTGAATTGGGGGAAGACAGCTGCTATGTCATAAGGACACTCAGTACTCCTTAGAGAGGTACATAAGATGAGGGACTGAGATCTCCAGCCAACAATCATGGGAGTCAGTCATCTAAGAAGTGGATCTTCCAACCTCAGTCAACTCTTCTGATGACTTTACCCTTGCTGACATCCTAACTGCCACATGAGGTATTCTGAACCAGAACCATCCAGTTAAGACACTCAAAATTCCTGACTCAGAGAAATTGTGAGATAATAAACGGTCACTGAAATAAGCCACTAGGTTTGGGGAACTATGCTGTGCAGTCAGAGATATCTGGTAAAACTAACAGCCATAGATACTTGGATAAAACTAAGATGTTATGTTAATAAATTAGTGGTTACTATTTGGTTTTCAGTCTCTCAGTTGTGTCCGACTCTTTGCAACCCCATGGACTGTGGCACACCAGGCTTTCCTGTCCTTCACTACCTGCCAGAATTTGCTCAAACTCATGTTGATTGAATCGATGATGTCATCCAACCATCTCATCCTCTGTCACCCCCTTCTCCTTCTCACATTGTTCCCAGCATCAGGATCTTTTCCAATGAGTTGGCTCTTTGCATCAGGTGGCCAACGTATTGGAGTTTCAACTTGAACATCACTCCTTCCAATGAATATTCAGGGCTGACTTCCTTTAGGATTGACTGGCTTCATCTCCTTGCAGTCCAAGGGACCATCAAGAGTCTTATTCAGCACCACAATTCAAAAGCATCAATTATTTGGTGCTCAGCTTTCTTTATGATCCAACCCTCACATCTTTACCTAACTACTGGAAAAATCAGCTTTGACTATACAGACCTTTGTCAGCAAAAGGATGTCTCTGCTTTTTAATACACTAAGTTTGCCATAGCTTTTCTTCCAAGGAGCAAGGGTCTTTTAATTTCATGGATGCAGTCACCATCCACAGTGACTTTGGAGCCCAAGAAAATGAAGTCTGTTAGTGTTTCCATTTTTACCCATCTATTTGACATGAAGTGATAGGACCAGATGCCACAATCTTAGGATCTTAGTTTTTTGAATGTTGAGTTTTAAGTCAGCTTTTTCACTCTCCTCTTTCACCCTCATCAAAAGATTCTCCAGTTACTCTTCACTTTCTATCATTAGGGTAGTGTCTTCTGCCTATCTGAGGTTATCGATATTTCTCCAGGCAATCTTTTCAATTCCAGTTTGTGCTTCACCCAACTCAGATTTCTCATGATATACTCTGCATATAAGTTAAATAAGCAGGGTGACAATATACAGCCTTGATGTACTCCTTTCTTAATTTTGAATCAGTCCATTGTCCCATGTCCAGTTCTAACTGTTGCTCTTTGATATTCAAACAGGTTTCTCAGGAGGCAGGTAAGGTGATCTGGTATTCCCATCTCTTTAAGAATTATCCACAGTTTGCTGTGATCCACACAGTCAAAGGCTTTAGTGTAGTCAATGAAACAGAAGTAGATGCTTTTCTAGAATTCTTTTGTTTTGTCTATGATCCAATGCTTGTTGGCAATTTGATCTATGTTTCCTCTGCCTTTTCTAAATCTAACTTGTACATCTGGCAGTTCTCGGTTCACATACTGTGAACCTAGCTTGAAGTCTAGCTTGAAGGATTTTAACCATTACCTTGCTAGCATGTGAAGTAAGTGCAGTTCTGCAGTAGTTTGAACATTCCTTGGCATTGCCCTTCTTTGGGATTGTCATGAAAACTGACCTTTTCTAGTCCTGTGGTAACTGCTGAGTTTTCCAAATTTGCTATCACTTTGAGTGCATCACTTTAACAGCATCATCTTTTAGGATTTGAAATAGCTCAGCTGAAATTCCATCACCTCCACTAGCTTTGTTCATAGTAATGCCTCCTAAGGCCCACTTGACTTCATACTCCTGGATGTCTGGCTCTAAGTGAGTGATCACACCATCGTGGTTATCTGGGTCATGAAGATCTTTTTTATATAGTTCTGTGTATTCTTGCCACCTCTTCTTAATATCTTCTACTTCTGTTAGGTCCATACCATTTCTGTCCTTTACTGTGTTCATCTTTGCAAGAAATGTTCCCTTGGTGTCTCTAATTTTCTTGAAGAGATCTCTAGCCTTTCCTATTCTATTGTTTTCCTCTATTTCTTTGCATTGTTCACTTAAGAAGACTTTATTTCCTCTCCTTGCTATTCTTTGAAACTCTGCACTCAGATGGCTATATCTTTCCTTTTCTCCTTTGTCTTTTGCTTCTCTTTCCTCAGCTATTTGTAATTCCTCCTCAGACAACCATTTTTACTTGTTTCATTTCTTTTTCTTGGGAATGGTTTTGGTCACTGCCTCCTGTACAGTATTACAAACCTCTGTCCATAGCTCTTCAGTCACTCTGTCTATCAGATCTCATCCCTTTAATCTATTTGTCACTTACACTGTATAGCCATAAGAGATTTGATTTAGGTCATATCTGAGTGATGTAGTGGTTTTCCCTCCTTTCTTCAATTTAAGCTTAAATTTTGCAATAAGGATCTCATGATCTGAGCCGCAGATCATCCTGATCTTGTTTTTTGCTGACTGTATAGAGCTTCTTTATTTTTGGCTGCAAATAAAATAATCAATCTTATTTCAGTTTTTTTTTTTTTTCAGTTGAAAGGTCTTTATTTTTTAGAGCAACAAGCACAGATGACTTATATAAACTCAATTATGCAGGGTGGGGAAGTGTTCCTCACTCTGCTTCCTCATGTAAATGAGATATGTCTGTCATAATTTTATTTTATTTAAAAAAAATTTTTATTATTATTTTTTACTTTACAATATTGTACTGGTTTTGCCATACATCAACATGCATCTGCCATGGGTGTACATGTGTCCCACATCCTGAACCCCCCTCCCACCTCCCTCCCCATACCATCCCTCTATTGACTGTCTTGTGATGTCCAAGTGTAGAGTCATCTCTTGTGGAGGAAAGTGGTTGCTATGACCAGTGTGTTCTCTTGGCAAAACTTTGATAGCCTTTACCCTGGTTCATTTTGTACTCCAAGGCCCAACTCTCCTATTACTCCATGTATTTCTTGAATTTCTACTTTTGCATTCTGGTCCCCTATGATGAAAAGGATATCTTTTGGGGGGTTAGTTCTAGAAAGTCTTGTAGGTCTTAATAGAACCATTCAACTTCATCTTCTTCAGCATTAGTGGTTGGAGCATAGACTTGGATTACTGTGATGTTGAATGGTTTGCCTTGGAAATGAACCAAGATCGTTCTAATGTTTCTGAAATTGCACCCAAGTACTGAATTTTGGACTCTTTTGTTGACTATGAGGGCTACTCCATTCTTTCTAAGGGATTCTTGCCTACAGAAGTAGATAGAATGGTCATCTGAATTAAATTTGCCCATTGCCGTCCATTTTAGTTCACTGACTCCTAAAATGTCGATGTTAATATTTATTGGATGCCTATGACCTGCCTCTTGAGAAATTTGTACGCAGGTCAGGAAGCAACAGTTAGAACTGGACATGGAACAACGGACTGGTTCCAAATAGGAAAAGGAGTACATCAAGGCTGTATGTTGTCACTCTGCTTATTTAACTTATATGCAGAGTACATCACGAGAAACGCTGGACTGGAAGAAACACAAGCTGGAATCAAGATTGCCGGGAGAAATATCAATAACCTCAGATATGCAGATGACACCACCCTTATGGCAGAAAGTGAAGAGGAACTAAAAAGCCTCTTGATGAAAGTGAAAGTGGAGAGTGAAAAAATTGGCTTAAAGCTCAACATTCAGAAAACGAAAATCATGGCATCCGGTCCCATCACTTCATGGGAAATAGATGGGGAAACAGTGTCAGACTTTATTTTTCTGGGCTCCACAATCACTACAGATGGTGACTGCAGCCATGAAATTAAAAGACGCTTACTCCTTGGAAGGAAAGTTATGACCAACCTAGATAGCATATTCAAAAGCAGAGACATTACTTTGCCAGCAAAGGTCTGTCTAGTCAAGGCTATGGTGTTTCCTGTGGTCATGTATGGATGTGAGAGTTGGACTGTGAAGAAGGCTGAGTGCCAAAGAATTGATGCTTTTGAACTGTGGTGTTGGAGAAGACTCTTGAGAGTCCCTTGGACTGCAAGGAGATCCAACCAGTCCAAGAGATCAGCCCTGGGATTTCTTTGGAAGGACTGATGCTAAAGCTGAAACTCCAGTACTTTGTCCACCTCATGCGAAGAGTTGACTCATTGGAAAAGACTCTGATGCTGGAAGGGATTGGGGGCAAGAGGAGAAGGGGGCGACAGAGGATGAGATGGCTGGATGGTATCACTGACTTGATGGACGTGAGTCTGAGTGAACTCCGGGAGTTGGTGATGGACAGGGAGGCCTGGCGTGCTGCGATTCATGGGGTCACAAAGAGTCGGACACAACTGAGAGACTGATCTGATCTGATTATGCATCACTTCCTCTGCTAATGGACTTTCCAGGTGGTACTAGCGTTAAAAAATCCACCTGCCAATGCAGGAAATGTGGGTTCCATCCTTGGGTCTGGAGGAGGAAACGGCAACCCACTCCAGTATTCTTGCCTGGAAGATTTCATTGTCAGAAGAGCCTGATGGGCTACAGTCCATGGGGTCCCAAAGAATCGTACAGGACTCAGCACACATGCACAAGATAATCTTATAATGGAAGCAGCTCACTGGTTCACATTGTATTTACCTGCCCAATGCTATTCCATGATTAGAAAAAAAAAAATGATTATTCGTCTGAGGTGTTCTGTCGCATGCCAGGAAACCAGACATGGTAAGTGGAGAGTGGACGGGATTTCAGCTCCCACATACTCCATGATAGACTGTAGTACAGGGTATAATCCAGACACATATATTGGCTCTTGGGTGAGGCTGGTCTAATCACTTATCTGCAACAGTTCCAGAGGAAGGCAGGCAGTGACAACAGACTGAAACCTTAATGTTTTAATGGTTTAACTTTCCTACTGGTTCAAGGCTGCAGCTCTCTCCCTCCACCTCTGGTGACCAGGACATTTTAGGTAATTTTTCCAGTTTTGCTGTCTCTTGGCCTTCATAATTTTTGTTGGCTTCCACTCAGCCTGTCCTTTGGGTTATCTTCTTCTTGTCTGTTTTACTGGTATTGAAAACATCTCTGGATATTTGTGTATTTATTTTCAGTTTTATTTTACAAGTAATTGGTAGCAGTCACAGAAAAATCAGAAAACACATACCATGGACACAAAGAGGATAAAAATCTTTATCCTAGTTATAGGGGATAACCTATCATCATCAGTATTTTGTCATATACTCTTCTTAACCTTCTTATATTTAATTCTGTGTATAGGAATCATCTCTAAAATATTTTTCAACAGAAATACCTGTCTTTTAAAATTCAGTTTCACCTCAGAATGTTTCTCTCAGATAAAAAGGAAATCCAGAATAGTTTTCAATATGGAACATTACAAAAGAACAAACTATCTGTGTTTCCCTGGTGGCTCAGAGGTTAAAGCGTCTGCCTGTGATGCAGGAGACCTGGGTTCGATCCCTGGGTTGGGAAGATCCCCTGGAGAAGGAAATGGCAACCCACTCCAGTATTCTTGCCTGGAGAATCCCATGGACGGTGGAGCCTGGTGGGCTACAGTCCACGGGGTCGCAAAGAGTTGGACATGACTGAGTGACTTCACTTTCACTTTCTTCAAAGTTTCAGCAAATTTTACTGTAATTTCAATATATATATTTATCATACTGAATCCAAAGTATGGTCCATGCTTTAAAAAAATGGCACAGTAATCCGTCCAACTTCATGAATGAAGATTTGTTGTCTCTAAACTGGACTGGATGCCTGGGGCAAGGGTGTGAATAGGGAAACATAACCCACTGGTAAAAATAAAAGTAGGGCCCCTGTTAATTTTCCTCCAGGTGTGTTTTGGCTACCAGTGCACTCAGTGAGTTATTTCACATCAGCTGGATCAATATCCAGCTTTTGCCTGCATCATATTAATTGAGTCTTATGATTAGGCTCCTACATTATTGATTTCAACAACGGCTTTAGTGAAAATTTGGGAAGCATTTATTTGAAGTCTAAAAAATAAGAAATAGGACATTGCATCATTGAAGTGACTTCATTTCTAGAAATTTATGTTCTAATAATTTCATATGTGCAGTAAGCTATCTTTGTAGCTCTTAAGACAGTACTGGGAATATGTGTTGGATTACTATATTATCTTTGGATAGTAACCTCAGAATGTTTATCTTAGGGATTTTATCTTAACAACTGCAATGTGATTTTCTTGCTTAAATTTTAAACTAAATATATAGTGAAAAAATGCAAAGAAACAAAAATGCCTGTTGCTTCAGAAAACATGCATTTTTAATAGTCTTCAATGATTCTTATTAAAATCTGCTGCAAGATAAAATGCAAACATTTGTATACACAGGCACACACACACTCATACACACATGCACATATATTTACAATACAATTTCCTAAAACTTAAAGACAGAAAGAGAGAGAGAAGGGCAGAGAAATAAAGGAGTTATAGGAGAAAATGTGCCATGGTGATAATTCAAGGTTACAATTTTTTCTTTTTGCAAATCAGTTTCTTAGGACACATAATTACAATAGACAAATATATTTTGTCAACTCTTTTTACAGTTTTTACAGTTTTACTAGACAAGATAGTGTGTGTGTGTGTGTGTGTGTGTGTGTGTGTAAGAAATGGGAGAATGTTGGTCTTTTCAATCCAATTAATATTTGACACGTCTCTTTTTAGCTGACATCCTCATTTTGGGGGAAAGAGTGAGGATATACAACACACATATACTCTTTACAAACAAAGATATTTCCTTCCTCCTCCAGCTTGGTTTTGGCGCAGCTGATAGCTCACACAGAGGCACTTGGGATGCACTTTTCAGCTGTAGTGTTCTGAAATCCCCATGTAAAAACTCCTTACCAGTTTATTTATATTTATTTTTTGCTAAGTATATGTTCTTGATGCTGGCAAATTGGTCTGCTTCTTAAGATTCATGTTCGTGTTTCTCTTATGGCCTCTATTACCCAATTTTAATACACAATAGTGAGATGGTTTGAATACACATGTTAATGCAGCATCAGAGACCTCTGCATAGCTGTTTGTTGAAAGAAAATTGTACCTGTTAGGAACAGGAAAGAGGCACACAGTTGCTATTAACTGCTTCACCAAATTGATTTTGACTTACTCATTTCAAAATGAAAATTGAAATGCTTTTGCCTTTTTTTTTTTTGGTAGGAATTTGCTTTACTTAGCACTTAAGTGGGTATCATTTCTTGTGATTACAGAAAAATGCATCATAACTTTTGATTACGCTGCTATTAAGGATGCACGGTAGCAATTGCTAGCACTCGTAAAGTACTGCTGGTGGGCTCTGTGTAACTCATTTTTATTTGGAACTGAGTGGAGGAGGAGGGCATGGTTGAAATCACTCAAAGCTTGACTTACATAATGAACTCAGTCACCTGGGAGCAGAAGGAACTAAGAGGGAAGAGGTTTTGTTAATGGGTATTCTTGCCACTTCAACCCATGTCCCAACTGCCATCAAATTATACAAAAAACTCCCAAGTAACCCAATAACCATTCCAACACTCACTCATTTCTTTAATAAATATATACAGAGGTCTACTATGGATGAAATGTTGACTAAATATGGTGGGGTCAAAGTGAAGGAATATCATTTGAGGATATATAAATTCTGAGGGAGTTTATAATGCAGGATAAAAGATATCTGCATAATAATTGATATGCATAAATTATAAAAATAATTTGTATGGCATACTTTAAAAGTAAATTGAATTAAAGGTGGAAAAGATGACAGAAGCCTGGATTCCTGGAGAATTAGCTTTTGTCCTCCCATTAGGTTGTAAATGTCACAAAAGCAGGGACTATGTCTGTCTTGTTTCCTGCATTATCAATATCACACTACCTAGGGTGTAGTAAGCATTTAATAAATAACTATTCAGTAATGGGTAGCACACAGCAATGTACTTGCAAGGGCTAATTGTGTCACATGTTTTCTCAATTCTGTGTTCAGTGGTATCACATTGGTAGCTTGAAATAGTTCATGGTGCATGTATTCACACTTTGGAAATTGGCAAACACATCAGGGAAAGGTTTTCTTCCCTAATGCATGCTTAGTCGCTCAGTCATGTCCAACTCTTTGTGACCCCATGGACTGTAGACTTTACTTCTACAGGGGATCTTCCCTACCTAGGGATCAAGCCCAGGTCTCCTGCACTGCAGGTGGATTCTTGACTGTCTGAACCACCAGGGAAACCAGTTGTTAAACAGTGACTAGAACACCATGGCCACAAATCCTGTCTTTACTTTCTGTACATCTTGAGATAGACAGATGATAGATAGATGCATAGATATATAGATACAGTAAGATTTATCTATAAATAGCTAGATATTGTAAAATATTGACAGTGATAGGTTATTGGAAATGTCCCAATTCCAGTGTAATCATCTTGTGAGCTAGGCTGGCCAGCAAAATGTCTCCTTTTACCTTGGCCTAAGGCAAGCTGGGAAAAGGAAATGGCAACCCACTCCAGTATTCTTGCCTGGAGAATCCCAGGGACAGAGGAGCCTAATGGGCTGCTGTCTATGGGGCCGCACAGAGTCGGACATGACTGAAGCGATTTAGCAGCAGCAGCAGCAGCAAGGCAAGCTGAAAGAACTTTTCTTTTATCCTATACTTGCAATGCTTACCTCATCAATGAGAGAAAGTACATCGACAAAATTGTTCTCTAAAGAAGAGTAAGTTGAACAGTATTTATCTGTTCTGTGCTTGCTTATCCTGCATGTCTTATGTTTTTCTAAGCAACAGCCTCATCTGCTTCCCAATGTGAGAGAATAAAATCTGAATGAACACAGCCCTCTGTGGGCTGAATGTTGGAAGACATTGAGTTATCACAGTGAGTCCCAGGATTCAGCATTATGGCTCAGTAAGAAATCATTGCCCTAGATCCTGATGTAACCACCACATTAGGAGAAGCTGGTAAAGGTCAAGAAAGGAAAGAGAGAAAGTGGGCACACTGAACAGAGAGTAGGGCATGAGTGGTGGCAGAGGTGGAGAGGCCTGAGATATTCTCAATGAGCAGCCTGATCTTCAGGAGTAGACAGTGAAGAATCTCAAGGGCAACGGGTGCCGTTAAACACTTCTGATTCTTTTGGTAACATAAGCCTTGGTGATGGTGTGCAGGCTAGCTTGGGCAGAGTATCAAGAGACTAGAGGCAAGGTGGTAATTATCCTGTCCAAACATACCAAGGCCAAACATACCAAGGGTCTGAGTTGGGATGATGACAATGGAGTTGGAAAGGCATTTATTTTAGCTTCAAAAGCTTAGTTGGAAATGAATGTGAGAGGACAGGAAGAGCTGAGGGTGATACCAGGTTTTTAAAACTAGTTGACTAGGAAAACAATTAACAAAAAACAAAACAAACTATTCCCCACCCCCCACCCCCCAAAAAAAAACCCTCTTGAGACAAGCTTCATGGCAGATACCACACTCAGCATTTATTTTTATCCCTTTTCCTCCTTTCCTTTGTCATCAGAGATAGAAAGCTAGAATATCACCTCTTCAGATCCTGTGCTTTGTGAGAGAGTGGTCATATGATGGGCTGGCCATGTGATGGGGCACTGACCAAGAAACATAAGTGGAAGCCTGTTCCTGAGGGAGGTTCCACCATTTTCAGCATCTGGCTTTTCTTATTCTGCCTAAAAACAGATATGATTGTTAGAACTGTAGTAGCATCCTGGGAATATAAAGCAAAACCCAAGAATATTTCAGCTCTCAGCTCCCAGCCCTGACATCCTTGACTAACCAAACTAAAGCCAATACTTCTTGCCCCTGGATTTTTTATCACTGGAAAAGAAAACAACAACAGCAACAAAACAAACAAAACAACCCACAATACTTTGGTGCCAATGTTGAATTTTGATTAGAAGTGTTAAATTTGAGAGTAAGCAAACAATACCACAGAACAAGACATTTCAGCAGTGATTTGAAGATTAAAAGCTAACTCCACATTATGTTACATGGATAATTTAAAAAACAAAACAAAACTCCAAAAATATATCTGGGTCCACCCAGGCTAAATGAATCAGAAACTAAGAGATGGATTGCTAAACCTCTCCGAGGTGGGGATGATATGACAGTTGAACAAGAAGCCAAGAGTCTTACCCTAGTTACCTCTATTTCAACATAGAATTAGGTGGTGAAATAATAAACAGAAATACTGACTTGGAAACTTGAAAACTGTTTAAAACAGTTCTTTTCAAATTAAAAAAAAAAAAAAAACCTGAAGTATGCTTGATTAGTTTCAAATGTACAGCAAAGTGATTCAGAATATATATATATATACATATATATATATACACACACACACACACACATACACACACATATGTTATGTGTATTTTCTCTCTCTAGGGCTTTATGGTTTAACTATTTTATATATAGTAGTTTGTATCAGCTAATACCAAACTCCTAATTTACTCTTCCTTCCCTTTCCCCTTTGATAACCATAAGTTTGTTTCTGTTTTGTAAAAAATTCATATGTGTCATTTTTTAGATTCTACCTATAAGTGTTGAGCATGATGGCTACTCCATTTCTTTTTCTTTCATTTTTTTTTTTTTTCAAAAATTTTATTTAAAAAAAAATCACATGCTCCCCATCCTGAACCCTCCTCCCTCCCAACCTCCCCATACCATCCCCCTGGGCCTTCCCAGCGCACCAGCCCCAAGCATCCAGCATCGTGCACTGAACCTGGACTGGCATCTCGTTTCATACATGACATTTCACATGTTTCAATGACATTCTCCCAAATCTTCCCACCCTCTCCCACAGAGTCCATAAGACTGTTCTATACATCAGTGTCTCTTTTGCTGTCTCGTACACAGGGTTATCGTTACCATCTTTCTAAATTCCATATACATGCGTTAGTATACTGTATTTATGTTTTTCCTTCTGGCTTACTTCACTCTGTATAATAGTCTCCAGTTTCATCCACCTCATTAGAACTGATTCAAATATATTCTTTTTAATGGCTGAGTAATACTCCATTGTGTATATGTACCACGGCTTTCTTATCCATTCATCTGCTGATGGACATCTAGGTTGCTTCCATGTCCTGGCTATTATAAACAGTGCTGCGATGAACATTGGGGTACACGTGTCTCTTTCCCTTCTGGTTTCCTCAGTGTGTATGCCCAGCAGTGGGATTGCTGGATCATAAGGCAGTTCTATTTCCAGTTTTTTAAGGAATCTCCACACTGTTCTCCATAGTGGCTGTACTAATTTGCATTCCCACCAACAGTGTAAGAGGGTTCCCTTTTCTCCACACCCTCTCCAGCATTTATTATTTGTAGACTTTTGGATCGCAGCCATTCTGACTGGTGTGAAATGGTACCTCATAGTGGTTTTGATTTGCATTTCTCTGATAAAGAGTGATGTTGAACATCTTTTCAAGTGTTTGTTAGCCATCTGTATGTCTTCTTTGGAGAAATGTCTATTTAGATCTTTGGCCCATTTTTTGATTGGGTCATTTATTTTTCTGGAGTTGAGCTGTAGGAGTTGCTTGTATATTTTTGAGATTAGTTGTTTGTCGGTTGCTTCATTTGCTATTATTTTCTCCCATTCTGAAGGCTGTCTTTTCACCTTGCTAATAGTTTCCTTTGATGTGCAGAAGCTTTTAAGTTTAATTAGGTCCCATTTGTTTATTTTTGCTTTTATTTCCAATATTCTGGGAGGTGGGTCATAGAGGATCCTGCTGTGATGTATGTCAGAGAGTGTTTTGCCTATGTTCTCCTCTAGGAGTTTTATAGTTTCTGGTCTTATGTTGAGATCTTTAATCCATTTTGAGTTTATTTTTGTATATGGTGTTAGAAAGTGTTCTAGTTTCATTCTTTTACAAGTGGTTGACCAGATTTCCCAGCACCACTTGTTAAAGAGATTGTCTTTAATCCACTGTATATTCTTGCCTCCTTTGTCAAAGATAAGGTGTCCATATGTGCGTGGATTTATCTCTGGGCTTTCTATTTTGTTCCATTGATCTATATTTCTGTCTTTGTGCCAGTACCATACTGTCTTGATAACTGTGGCTTTGTAGTAGAGCCTGAAGTCAGGTAGGTTGATCCCTCCAGTTCCATTTTTCTTTCTCAAGATCGCTTTGGCTATTCGAGGTTTTTTGTATTTCCATACAAATTGTGAAATTATTTGTTCTAGCTCTGTGAAGAATACTGTTGGTAGCTTGATAGGGATTGCATTGAATCTATAAATTGCTTTGGGTAGTATACTCATTTTCACTATATTGATTCTTCCAATCCATGAACATGGTATATTTCTCCATCTATTAGTGTCCTCTTTGATTTCTTTCACCAGTGTTTTATAGTTTTCTATATATAGGTCTTTAGTTTCTTTAGGTAGATATATTCCTAAATATTTTATTCTCTTCGTTGCAATGGTGAATGGAATTGTTTCCTTAATTTCTCTTTCTGTTTTCTCATTATTAGTGTATAGGAATGCAAGGGATTTCTGTGTGTTGATTTTATATCCTGCAACTTTACTATAATCATTGATTAGTTCTAGTAATTTTCTGGTGGAGTCTTTAGGGTTTTCTATGTAGAGGATCATGTCATCTGCAAATAGTGAGAGTTTTACTTCTTCTTTTCCAATTTGGATTCCTTTTATTTCTTTTTCTGCTCTGATTGCTGTAGCCAAAACTTCCAAAACTATGTTGAATAGTAATGGTGAAAGTGGGCACCCTTGTTTTGTTCCTGACTTTAGAGGAAATGCTTTCAATTTTTCACCATTGAGGATAATGTTTGCTGTGGGTTTGTCATATATAGCTTTTATTATGTTGAGGTATGTTCCTTCTATTCCTGCTTTCTGGAGAGTTTTTATCATAAATGGGTGTTGAATTTTGTCAAAGGCTTTCTCTGCATCTATTGAGATAATCATATGGTTTTTGTTTTTCAATTTGTTAATGTGGTGTATTACATTGATTGATTTGCGGATATTGAAGAATCCTTGCATCCCTGGGATAAAGCCCACTTGGTCATGGTGTATGATCTTTTTAATGTGTTGTTGGATTCTGATTGCTAGAATTTTGTTTAGGATTTTTGCATCTATGTTCATCAGTGATATTGGCCTATAGTTTTCTTTTTTTGTGGCATCTTTGTCAGGTTTTGGTATTAGGGTGATGGTGGCCTCATAGAATGAGTTTGGAAGTTTACCTTCCTCTGCAATTTTCTGGAAGAGTTTGAGCAGGATAGGTGTTAGCTCTTCTCTAAATTTTTGGTAGAATTCAGCTGTGAAGCCGTCTGGACCTGGGCTTTTGTTTGCTGGAAGATTTTTGATTACAGTTTCAATTTCCATGCTTGTGATGGGTCTGTTAAGGTTTTCTATTTCTTCCTGGTCGAGTTTTGGAAAGTTGTACTTTTCTAAGAATTTGTCCATTTCTTCCTCGTTGTCCATTTTATTGGCATATAATTGTTGATAATAGTCTCTTATGATCCTTTGTATTTCTATATTGTCTGTTGTGATCTCTCCACTGTCATTTCTAATTTTATTGATTTGATTTTTCTCCCTTTGTTTCTTGATGAGTCTGGCTAATGGTTTGTCAATTTTATTTATCCTTTCAAAGAACCAGCTTTTGGCTTTGTTGATTTTTGCTATGGTCTCTTTTGTTTCTTTTGCATTTATTTCTGCTCTAATTTTTAAGATTTCTTTCCTTCTACTAACCCTGGGGTTCTTCATTTCTTCCTTTTCTAGTTGTTTGAGGTGTAGAGTTAGGTTATTTATTTGACTTTTTTCTTGTTTCTTGAGGTGTGCCTGTATTGCTATGAACTTTCCCCTTAGGACTGCTTTTACTGTGTCCCACAGGTTTTGGGTTGTTGTGTTTTCATTTTCATTCATTTCTATGCAAATTTTGATTTCTTTTTTGATTTCTTCTGTGATTTGTTGGTTATTCAGCAGCGTGTTGTTCAGCCTCCATATGTTGGCATTTTTAATAGTTTTTCTCCTGTAATTGAGATCTAATCTTACTGCATTGTGGTCAGAAAAGATGCTTGGAATGATTTCTATTTTTTTGAATTTACCAAGGCTAGCTTTATGGCCCAGGATGTGATCTATCCTGGAGAAGGTTCCATGTGCGCTTGAGAAAAAGGTGAAATTCATTGTTTTGGGATGAAATGTCCTATAGATATCAATTAGGTCTAACTGGTCTATTGTATCGTTTAAAGTTTGTGTTTCCTTATTAATTTTCTGTTTAGTTGATCTATCCATAGGTGTGAGTGGGGTATTAAAGTCTCCCACTATTATTGTGTTATTGTTAATTTCTCCTTTCATACTTGTTAGCATTTGTCTTACATACTGCGATGCTCCCGTGTTGGGTGCATATATATTTATAATTGTTATATCTTCTTCTTGGATTGATCCTTTGATCATTATGTAGTGACCTTCTTTGTCTCTTTTCACAGCCTTTGTTTTAAAGTCTATTTTATCTGATATGAGTATTGCTACTCCTGCTTTCTTTTGGTCCCTATTTGCATGGAAAATCTTTTTCCAGCCCTTCACTTTCAGTCTGTATGTGTCCCCTGTTTTGAGGTGGGTCTCCTGTAGACAACATATGTAGGGGTCTTGTTTTTGTATCCATTCAGCCAGTCTTTGTCTTTTGGTTGGGGCATTCAACCCATTTACGTTTAAGGTAATTACTGATAAGTATGATCCCGTTGCCATTTACTTTATTGTTTGGGGTTCGAATTTATACACCATTTTTGTGTTTCCTGTCTAGAGAATATCCTTTAGTATTTGTTGTAGAGCTGGTTTTGTGGTGCAGAATTCTCTCAGCTTTTGCTTATCTGAGAAGCTTTTGATTTCTCCTTCATACTTGAATGAAATCCTTGCTGGGTACAATAATCTGGGCTGTAGGTTATTTTCTTTCATCATTTTAAGTATGTCTTGCCATTCCCTCCTGGCTTGAAGAGTTTCTATTGAAAGATCAGCTGTTATCCTTATGGGAATTCCCTTGTGTGTTATTTGTTGTTTTTCCCTTGCTGCTTTTAATATTTGTTCTTTGTGTTTGATCTTTGTTAATTTGAGTAATATGTGTCTTGGGGTGTTTCGCCTTGGGTTTATCCTGTTTGGGATTCTCTGGGTTTCTTGGACTTGGGTGATTATTTCCTTCCCCAGTTTAGGGAAGTTTTCAACTATTATCTCCTCAAGTATTTTCTCATGGTCTTTCTTTTTGTCTTCTTCTTCTGGAACCCCTATGATTCGAATGTTGTAGCGTTTAATATTGTCCTGGAGGTCTCTGAGATTGTCCTCATTTCTTTTAATTCGTTTTTCTTTTATTCTCTCTGATTCATTTATTTCTACCATTCTATCTTCTAATTCACTAATCCTATCTTCTGCCTCTGTTATTCTACTATTTGTTGCCTCCAGAGTGTTTTTAATTTCATTTATTGCATTATTCATTGTATATTGACTCTTTTGTATTTCTTCTAGGTCCTTGTTAAACCTTTCTTGCATCTTCTCAATCCTTGTCTCCAAGCTATTTATCTGTGATTCCATTTTAATTTCTAGATTTTGGATCAATTTCACTATCATTATTCAGAATTCTTTATCAGGTAGATTCCCTATCTCTTCCTCTTTTGTTTGGTTTGGTGGGCATTTATCCTGTTCCTTTATCTGCTGGCTATTCCTCTGTCTCTTCATCTTGTTTAAATTGCTGAGTATGGGGTGTCCTTTCTGTATTCTGGCAGTTTGTGGAGTTCTCTTTATTGTGGCTATTCCTCACTGTGTGTGGGTTTGTACAGGTGGCTTGTCAAGGTTTCCTGGTTAGGGAAGCTTGTGTCAGTGTTCTGATGGGTGGAACTGTATTTCTTCTCTTTGTTCAGTCGCGCTGTGGGGAGGGAGGGAGGGATGCTGCAAGCAAATAACACTGGCGTGCGCTCGCAGTGCCTCAGCCACACTGGGTCTGCCCCCACTCACTGCGCGTGTAGCCTCCCTGCCCACACTGCTCGGGCTCTAGGTTGTTCCGCCGGGAACAATCCGAGGCTGGCCCTGGGTTGCATGTACCTCCCAGGTCCAAGCCGCTCAGGTTCAGGCACTCGGATAGTCCTCAGAGGCGCAGACTCAGTTGGGCCTGAGTATTGTGCTCTTCCCAGGTCCGAGCAGCTCAAGTGATGAGGTGTTTGGCGAGCGCCAATGCTGCGACTTATCGCCTCCCCGCCACTCGGTTATCTGGGCGCAAAACCGGCGCACCTTCTTAGGCAGATGTTAACCGTCCAGACCCCCAAGAAGTTTTAGTTAGCAAAGAAGCCTGCTTACAGTTTTATAGATAATGTCTCTCTGGGGCTGCGATTGCCCCCTTCCGGCTCTGGCTGCCTATCACAGGAGGGGGAAGGTCTGCAGCCGGCTATCTCTGTTCAATTCTTTGTTCCGTGCGCGGGCCTGGTGGTCTTAGGTTGGGGCTGGCTTTTCGCGTAGTAGATATCCCACAGTCTGGTTTGTTAGCCCAAATTATTTCGCTCAGATAGTGCTCAGGGTATTCAGGCCAGATTCTTACTCTAAGCGATGCAGCCCGCGCTGCGCCTCCCTGCCCAGCCCCCGCTTGTTAATGGCGCCTGCAGGCGTCTGCGCTGCTTCTCCACTGGGGGAGTTACCGTAGGACTCGCAATCTTCGAGTTTTAATTGTTTATTTATTTTTTCTTCCTGTTATATTGCCCTCTGTGCTTCCAAAGCTCGGCACAGATTCGGCAGTGAGAAGGTTTCCTGGTGTTTGGAAACTTCTCTCTTTTTAAGACTCCCTTCCCGGGACGGAGCTCTGTCCCTCCCTCTTTTGTCTCTTTTTTTGTCTTTTATATTTTTTCCTACCTCCTTTCGAAGAGTTGGATTGCTTTTCTGGGTGCCTGATGTCCTCTGCCGGCATTCAGAAGTTGTTTTGTGGAATTTACTCGACGTTTAAATGCTCTTTTGATGAATTTGTGGGGGAGAAAGTGTTCTCTCTGTCCTACTCCTCTGCCATCTTCTGAAGCTCTCCTACTCCATTTCTTCTGAGGGATTCCTGCCCACAATAGTAATATAATGGTCATCTGAGTTAAATTCACCCATTCCAGTCCATTTCAGTTCGCTGATTCCTAGAATGTCGACATTCATTCTTGCCATCTCTTGTTTGACCACTTCCAATTTGCCTTGATTCATGGACCTGACATTCCAGGTTCCTATGCAATATTGCTCTTTACAGCATCAGACCCTGCTTCTATCATCAGTCACATCCACAGCTGGGTATTGTTTTTACTTTGGCTCCATCCCTTCATTCTTTCTGGAGTTATTTCTCCACTGATCTCCAGTAGCATATTGGGCACCTACTGACCTGGGGAGTTCCTCTTTCAGTATCCTATCATTTTGCCTTTTCATACTATTCATGGGGTTCTCAAGGCAAGAATACTGAAGTGGTTTGCCATTCCCTTCTCCAGTGGACCATATTTAGTCAGATCTCTCCAGAAGAAATGGAGTAGCCATCATGCTCAACAAAAGAGTCCAAAATGCAGTACTTGGATGCAATCTCAAAAACGACAGAATGACCTTTGTTTGTTTCCAAGGCAAACCATTCAATATCACAGTAATTCAAGTCTATGCTCCAACCAGTAATGCTGAAGAAGCTGCAGTTGAATGGTTCTATGAAGACCTACAAGACCTTCTAGAACTAACACCCAAAAAAGATGTCTTTTTCATTATAGGGGACTGGAATACAAAAGTAGGAAGTCAAGAAACACCTGGAGTAACAGGCAAATTTAGCCTTGGAATATAGAATGAAGCAGGGCAAAGACTAATAGAGTTTTGCCAAGAAAATGCACTGGTCCTAGCAAACACCCTCTTCCAACAACACAAGAGAAGACTCTACACATGGTCATCACCTGATGGTCAACACCGAAAACAGATTGATTATATTCTTTGCAGCCAAAGATGGAGAAGCTCTATACAGTCAACAAAATAAGACCAGGAGCTGACTGTGGCTCAGATCATGAACTCCTTATTACAAAATTCAGATTTAATTGAAGAAAGTAGGGAAAACCACTAGACCATTCAGGTAGGACCTAAATCAAATCCTTTATGATTATACAGTGGAAGTGAGAAATAGATTTAAGGGCCTAGATCTGATAGATAGAGTGCCTGATGAACTATGGAATGAGGTTCATACATTGTAAAGGAGACAGGGATCAAGACCATCCCCATGGAAAAGAAATGCAAAAAAGCAAAATGGCTGTCTGGGGAGGCCTTGCAAATAGCTGTGAAAAGAAGAGAAGCGAAAAGCAAAGGAGAACAGGAAAGATATTCCCATCTGAATGCAGAGTTCCAAAGAATAGCAAGGAGAGATAAGAAAGCCTTCCTCAGCGATCAATGCAAAGAAATAGAGGAAAACAACAGAATGGGAAAGACTAGAGATCTCTTTAAGAAAATGAGAGATACCAAGGGAACATTTCCTGCAAAGATGGGCTCGATAAGGGACAGAAATGGTATGGACCTAACAGAAGCAGAAGATATTAAGAAGAGGTGGCAAGAATACACAGAAGAACTGTACAAAAAAGATCTTCATGACCCGGATAATCACGATGGTGTGATCACTGACCTAGAGCCAGACATCCTGGAATGTGAAGTCAAGTGGGCCTTAGAAAGCATCACTACGAACAAAGCTAGTGGAAATGATGGAATTCCAGTTGAGCTATTTCAAATCCTGAAAGTTGACACTGTGAAAGTGCTGCTGCACTCAATATGCCAGCAAATTTGGAAAACTCAGCAGTGGCCACAGGACTGGAAAAGGTCAGTTTTCATTCCAATCCCAAAGAAAGGCAATGCCAAGGAGTGCTCAAACTAACGCACAATTGCACTCATCTCACATGCTAGTAAAGTAATGCTCAAAATTCTCTAAGCCAGGCTCCAGCAATACGTGAACCGTGAACTTCCTGATGTTCAAGCTGGTTTTAGAAGAGGCAGAGGAACCAGAGATCAAATTGCCAACATCCGCTGGATCATGGAAAAAGCAAGAGAGTTCCAGAAAAACATCTATTTCTGCTTTATTGACTATGCCAAAGCCTTTGGCTGTGTGGATCACAATGAACTGTGGAAAATTCTTCAAGAGATGGGAATCCCAGACCACCTGACCTGCCTCTTGAGAAATTTGTATGCAGGTCAGGAAGCAACAGTTAGAACTGGACATGAAACAACAGACTGGTTCCAAATAGGAAAAGGAGTTCGTCAAGGCTGTATATTGTCACCCTGCTTATTTTACTTCTATGCAGACTACATCATAAGACACTCTGGACTGGAAGACACACAAGCTGGAATCAAGATTGCTGGGAGAAATATCAATAATCTCAGATATGCAGATGACACCACCCTTATGGCAGAAAGTGAAGAGGAACTAAAAAGCCTCTTGATGAAAGTGTAAGTAGAGAGTGAAAAAATTGGATTAAAACTCAACATTCAGAAAATGAAGATCATGGCATCCGGTCCCATCACTTCATGGGAAATAGATGGGGAAACAGTGGAAACAGTGTCAGACTTTATTTTTCTGGGCTCCAAAATCACTGCAGATGGTGACTGCAGCCATGAAATTAAAGGACGCTTACTCCTTGGAAAGAAAGTTATGACCAACCTAGATAGCATATTCAAAAGCAGAGACCTTTGCCAACAAAGGTCTGTCTAGTCAAGGCTATGGTTTTTCCAGTGGTCATGTATGGATGTGAGAGTTGGACTGTGAAGAAGGCTGAGCGCCAAAGAATTGATGCTTTTGAACTGTGGTGTTGGAGAAGACTCTTGAGATTCCCTTGGACTGCAAGGAGATCTAAGCAGTCCATTCTGAAGGAGATCAGCCCTGGGATTTCTTTAGAAGGAATGATGCTGAAGCTGAAACTCCAGTACTTTGGCCACCTCATGTGAAGAGTTGACTCATTGGAAAAGACTCTGATGCTGGGAGGGATTGGGGGCAGGAGGAGAAGGAGACGCCAGAGGATGAGATGGCTGGATGGCATCACTGACTCGATGGATGTGAGTCTGAGTGAACTCCAGGAGTTGGTGATGGACTGGGTGGCCTGGCGTGCTGCAATTCATGGAGTCACAAAGAGTAGGACACGACTGAGCGACTGAACTGAACTGAACCTATAAGTGATGTCATATGATATTTCTCTTTCTGACTGACTTACTTCACTTAATATGATAAACTGTTTCCATCTATGAAACAGTTCTAGAAGGGGATGGGAGAGACTTATTCAGGGACATATAGAAAATTTTCCAGAAACCATGGGGGATTGGGAAGATGAAGTCGGAAACAAAGATCCTCTGAAACCAATATGAGTGATTTTGTAATTTTCTCTACTAGAGCTTGAAGGTCTAGATTTAAGATCAGAGAAGGAAAATAATTGGATTGGTTTCAGCATTGTCGATTGAGTGTAGAGGAAAGACAAAAGACTAGCTGACTGAAGATAACAAGAGATGTATGGCAAAACCAATGCAATATTGTAAAGTAAAAAAATATATATATATAATAAAATAAAATAAAAATTAAAAAAAGAGAGAGAGACTGACAATGTAAACCATGTTTTTGGGCCAAGTAAGTAAGGGAATAAAATCAACAAGAGGCAAACACATTTGAAAGGATATTGGGATCAAGAAAATGGTTCTCTGGGTGAAATTTGAACAACAAATATTATACACATCAAGGAATGGAAGAGTTAGAGATTAAGAGGTTTTCACTGATGCAAGTGTGGTGTGCTGTTGCTGTTATTCAGCCGCTAAGTCATATCTGACTCTTTGAGACCCCAGAGACTGCAGCATGCCAGACGTTCCCCTTCTTCACTGTCTCCCAGAGTTTACTCAGACTCATGTCCATTGAGTCAGTGATACCATCCAATCATCTCATGCATGGTTGCCACCTTCTCCACCTTCCCTCAATCTTTTCTAGCATCAGAATCTTTTCCAAAGAGTTGGCTCTTCTCATCAGGTGGCCAAAAGTATTGGAGCTTCAGCTTCAGCATCAGTCTTTCCAGTGAATATTCAGGGTTCATTTTCTTTAGGATTGACTGGTTTGATCTACTTGTTGCCACGTAATTGCACTCATTTCACATGCTAGCAGGGTGGTATGCTGGCATTTTTTTAATTAAAGGTTAAAAGTAGAGCAAGTCCCTGTGACATCAGGTCTAGGGTATGGCCATTTTTTCTGAATGATTCCAAAAGAGTTAAAAATGACTGGAATTGAAGAAGGAAGCAACTGAAACAAAGTTAAAAGATCAGTCTGTTTAGGAGAAAACTGAAGCCACCAGGATGATTATGAAATCTCAATTAGAGCAGTTGATTCAACCAAGAACCAAAGCCTTCAATCAATATGAGGGCTGACTAGGAAGTGGGACAGTAATAACGAGGTGAAGAGTAGGAGAATCAGCCTGGTGACCTAAGGCTCTACAGAGAAGACAGTCACACAAGAAAAGGGAGAAAATGTTTAGAAAAGAGTAGCTTGTAACTCTGACATAAAAGTGAAGGAAAGCATGAGAATGAGAAAATAAAGAGGGATTTGAAAGGGGAAGGAGTGATATTAGACTTATTGTCAAAGGGGTTTCAGAGATGGAAGGTCACTAGGAATCACCTAATCCAAATGTCTTATTTCAAAAGGTGAAATAGAGACTCATAGCAGACCAGCACTTCTCAAAATCACATCATTAGTTAGTAGAATCTGGGTTTACTCATCCATTGGTTGAAGTAAAGTGAAGTGAAGTGAAGTCACTCAGTCGTGTCCAACTCGTTGCGACCCCATGGACTGTAGCCCACAAGGCTTCTCTGTCCTTGGGATTCTCCAGGCAAGAGTGCTGGAGTGGGTTGCCATTTCCTTCTCCACTGGTTATTAGTCACTAATTCATCAAGTTTTATTGAGCAACTAGTTTCAAGACTCAGGGTTACCAAAGTGTATAAGCTCAGAACATGTTCTTAAGGACTTCATAGCATTGTGCAAGTAGAGGATACAGTCTGAAAATAATTACAATGTAGTGTTTTAAAGGGCAGGAGAGGGCATTACAAACATTGATGTGGAAGTATAGGAATGAGCCTCTTGCCGGGGGGAGGGAGTACAGCTGCATTATTTTGATAGGGAGTAATTGTAAATGATATAAGTGCTTTAGACCCAAAGAGCTTTTACTAATGGCTCAGGTATGGCTACAGAGTAGATTTTCTTAATGAAAAAAAGATAAAATGTAGCAAGAGATATGCGGGGTGGTTGGGGGCGGGGTGGGGAGTGTTAACTGGTAGAAGTGAAACTATATTAGAGGCACATTATCAGTGAGAATGAGCTTCCCAGGTGGTTCAGTGGTAAAGAATTCGCCTGACCACACAGGAGATGCAGGTTTGATCCCTGGATCAGGAGGATCCCCTAGAGGAGGAAATGACAACCCACTCCAGTATTTTTACCAGGAAAGCCTTGGACAGAGGAGCCTGTGGGTTACTGTCCCATGGGTTCGCAAAGAGTTGGACACAACTGAGTGACTGAGCATGCACATCAGTGAGAATAGGTCAAATCTCAGTGGCCCCAAATAATAAACATTTATTTCTCTTTTGCTGCATTGGCAATGTAGGAATTCTGTTCCCACTCAGAGATGTAGACTTCTGTCATCTAAAGAATTACTGGATACATAGTGAAATGGAGAGAGGCAGTACAGGGTTTGCACTGGGAATAAAATGATTCTGTCCTAAAGCAATATGTGTCACTTGTTCAATTCTATTGGTCAAAGCAAGTCATGTGGCCATGTTCAACTTCATGATAGTAGGGAAGCACAATTCTACAATATCTGGGAGGGAGCAGGATTGGAACATTTAGTAAATAAAATGAAGATAACCAAATACACTTCTTTAATTTTTTTTTTTTCCATGTCACATGGCATATAGGACGGAATCCACACCCCCCACAGTGGAAGTGTGAAATCTAACCCCTGGACTGCCAAGGAAGTTCCCACCAGACACATATTTGGTAGCATCTCTATGAGCCCACTGGTTTCCTGTTTATCTCTTCATCAGCTTATTCTATATATTCCTACCATAAAGTGGGTGTGCATGCTCACTCATGTCCAACTCTTTGCCACCCTGTGGGCTGTAGCCTACTAGGCTCCTCTGCCCATGGAACTTTCCAGGCAAGAATACTGGAGGGAGATGCGATTTCCTCTTCCAGGGGATTGCCGGGGCCCAGGGAGTGAGTCCGTGTCTCTTGCATCTTGTGCATTCTTTACACTACTGCCACCATAATCTTCCTAAAATGGAAAACTCCTCTCCCTGAAAAACTTCCACAGCTTCTCCTTACCTTCAGAATCAGGTCCCAGATCTTTAGTCCTACACTGCAGGACTATTTCCATCTATTCCAAGTCTGTGTTTCCAGAGTAATTTGAGATGTCTTTGAGAGGGTAACAGGCAGGAAGGCCAGGGGTCTCCAAATGGAGGAAATAGGCTGCAAGTGTCAGACATTTAAAAATCTCTCCCTTAAGTGGCAGGAGGAAACAAACTCTCTATGGAAATATTTTTCTTAAGCTAGGTTAATGAAACTATGTATTTGCTTTGCAATTTGCCTTTCTTCAAAATGGTTTCACCTAAGACTAACTTTTTTCTTTTCTCAAACCTTGGGCTGATAATAGCTCAACAAACCAGTATTCATATCAATTGTTTTATGGCTGGGGATTGACACACCTCATGCCGTCCTATCTCAAAAATGCATATTGTGGGAGAAGAGCCTAGTGAAAGAAACTCCGTCAGCCTTGAGGTGTCTCTCTTATCTGATTAATAACTTTCTAACCAACATAAAACAGCTGCTAAATCTAGCACAGAGTCATTCTCTGTCCCCTACTGATGTCTGTGTCAGAAGCTTTCTCTGTCCCTTGTCATACTTTAATAAAACTCTGCTACACAAAAACTCTTGAGTGATCAAGCCTGGTCCCTGATCCGAAAGCTAAATCTTCTTCAGAGATCATGAATCTGACATCATTCACCGTAAGCTATCGCCTTTAATTCTCCACACACTACTTATCTACTCCTCCCGCCCCCCATACACACCATCTTTCAGGTTTTCATTCATTTTTTCAAAAGTTAGCTTAAAGACCAGAATCACCATGAAAGAAAGCATTTTTCAGTTCTTCTAGTTGGTACCTTCTCTGTTTTCCGAAAAGGAGTATGTCAAGGCTGTATATTGTCACCCTGCTTATTTAACTTATATGCAGAGTACATCATGAGAAAGGCTGGGCAGGATGATGCACAATCTGGAATCAAGATTGCCAGGAGAAATATCAATAACCTCAGATATGCAGATGACATCACCCTTATGGCAGAAAGCGAAGAAGAACTAAAGAGCCTCTTGATGAAAGTGAAAGTGGAGAGTGAAAAAGTTGGCTTAAAGCTCAACATTCAGAAAACTAAGATCATGGCATCTGGTCCCATCACTTCATGGGAAATAGATGGGGAAACAGTGGAAACAGTGTCAGACTTTATTTTTCTGGGCTCCAAAATCACTGCAGATGGTGATTGCAGCCATGAAATTAAAAGACGCTTACTCCTTGAAAGGGAAGTTATGACCAACCTAGATAGCATATTCAAAAGCAGAGACATTACTTTGACAACAAAGGTACTTCTAGCCAAGGCTATGGTTTTCCCAGTGGTCATGTATGGATGTGAGAGTTGGACTATAAAGAAAGCTGAATGCTGAAGAATTGATGCTTTTGAAGTGTGGTGTTGGAGAAGACTCTTGAGAGTCCCTTGGACTGCAAGGAGATCCAACCAGTCCATCCTAAAGGAGATCAGTCTTGGGTGTTCTTTGGAAGGACTGATGTTGAAGCTGAAACTCCAGTACTTTGGCCACCTGATGCAAAGAGCTGACTCATTGGAAAAGACCCTGATGCTGGGAAAGATTGAGGGCAGGAGGAGAAGGGGATGACAGAGGATGAGATGGTTGGATGGCATTGCCAACTTGATAGCATGGGTTAGGGTGGACTCCGGGGGTTGGTGATGGACAGGGAGGCCTGGTGTGCTGCAGTTCATGGGGTCGCAAAGAGTCTGACGTGACTGGGTGACTGAACTGAACTGAACTCTTTGATGATAGAAATAATGTCTTGTTCATTATTCTGTGATTCCCTTTCTGCCTCTATCAAGCTGTCAAGCACAGTGCTTAATATATGATAGGTATTCAGTTCACTGAAGGCACTTATGTTGCCCTCCTTCTCTGGATATTGCTTTTGCTGTCGTTCAGTTGCCAAGTCATGTCTGACTCTTTGAGACCACATAGACTGTAGCAAGCCAGGTTTCCCAGTCTCTCACCATCTCCCAGAATTTGCCCAAGTTTATGTGCATTGAATCAGTGATGCCATCCGACCATCTCATCCTCTGTTACCCTCTTCTCCTGCCTTCAATCTTTCCCAGTATCAGGGTCTCTTCCAATGAGTCGGCTCTTTGATTCAGGTGGCCAAAGTATTGGAGCTTCAGCCTCAGCATCAATCCTTCCAGTGCACATTCAGGGTTGATTTCCTTTAGGATTGACTTGTTGGATTTCCTTGCTGTCGAAGGGACTCTCAAGAGTTTTCTCCAGTACCACATTTGAAAGCATTAATTCTTCAGTGCTCTGCCTTCTTTATGGTCCAGCTCTCACCTACACGACTGCTGGAAAGACCATAGCCTTGATTATATGGACCTTTGTCGGCAAAGTGATGTCTTTGCTTTTTGACACACTGTCTAGGTTTGTCATAGCTTTCCTGCTAAGAAACAATCCTCTTCTAATTTCATGGCTACAGTCACCATCCACAGTGATTTTAGAGCCCAAGAAGAGGAAATCTGTCACTGTTTCCACCTCTTCCCCTTCTACTTGCTATGAAGTGATGGGACCAGATGCCATGATCTTATTTTTTTAATACTGAGTTTTAAGCCAGCTTTTTCACTCTCCTCCTTCATCCTCATCAAGAGGCTCTTTAGTTATTCTTCCCTTTCTGTCAATAGAATGGTATCATCTGAATACCTGAGGTTGTTGATATTCCTCCCAGCAATCTTTGTTCCAGCTTGTAACCCATCCAGCCCAGCATTTTACATGATGTGCTCTGTGTATAAATTAAATAAATAGGGTGAAAATAAACAGTCTTGATGTACTCCTTTCTCAATTCTGAACCAGTCTGTTTTTCCACACAAAATTCTAAGTGTTGCTTCTTGACCTGCATACAAGTTTCTCAGGAGACAGGTAAGATGGTATAGTATTCCCATCTCTTCAAGAGTTTTCCACAGTTTGTTATGATCCACACAGTCAAAGGCTTTATTCCAGTCAATTAAACAGAGGTAGATTTCTGATTCCTCTGCCTTTTCTAAACCCAGTCTGAACATCTGAAAGGTCTTGGTTCATGAACTGCTAAAGCCTACCTTGAAGGATTTTCAGCATAATCTTACAGGCATAGGAGATAAGTGCAATTGTCTGGTGATTTGAACATTCTTTAATACTGTCCTTCTTGGGAATTGGGATAAGGATTGACATTTTCCCGTCCTGTGGCCACTGCTAGGTTTTCCAAATTTGCTGACATACTGAGTGAAGCACTTTCATAGCATCATCTTTTAGGATTTTAAATAGCTGTGCTGGAATTCCATCATCTCCACTAGCTTTACTAGCAGGAGTGCTTCCTAAGGCCCCCCTTGACTTCACACTCCAGAATGCTTGGCTCTGGGTGAGTGACCAGACCAGCGTGATTATCCTGGTCATTAAGATCTTTTTTGTACAGTTCTTCTGTGTATTCTTGCCATCTCTTCTTGATCTTTGATTCTGTCCTTTATTGTGCCCATCTTTGGAGGAAATATTCCTTTGATATTTTCTTTTTTTTTCAATTTTCTTGAAGGGATCTCTAATCTTTCTTCTTCTGTTATTCTCCTCTATTTCCTTGCATTGTTAATTGAAGAAAGCCTACTTGTCTGTCTTGCCTCTGGAACTCTATGTTTAGCTGAGTGTACCTTTTCCTTTCTCTCTTGCTTTTTGCTTCTCTTGTTTCCTCAGCTATTTGTAAAGCTTCCTCAGGCTACCACTTTGCCTTCTTGCATTTATTTTTCTTTTGGATGATTTTATTCACTGTCTCCTATAAAATATCATAAACCTCTGTCCATAATTCTCAGGCACTCTGTTTACTAGATCTAATCCCGTGAATATATTTGTCACCTCCACTGTATCTTCATAGGGGATTTGATTTAACTCATACCTGACTGGTCTAGTGATTTTCCCTGCTCTTTTTAGTTTAAGCCTGAATTTTACTATGAGAAGCTGATGATCTGAGCCACAGTCAGTTTCAGGTCTTGTTTTTGCTGACTGTAAACAGCTTCTCCACCTTCGGCTACAAAGAATATAATGAATCTGATTTCAGTGCTGACCATTTGCTGATGTCCGTGTGTAAAGTTATCTCTTGTGTTGTTGAAAGAGGATGTTTGCCATGATCAGTGCACTCTCTTTGCAGAATTTTGTTAGCCTTCCCCCTGCTTCATTTTGTACTTCGAGGCCAAACTTGCCTGTTACTCTAGGAATCTCCTGACTTCCTACTTTTGCATTCCGATCCCCTATTATGAACATGACATCTTTTTTGGTATTATTTCTAGGAGGTCTTCTTGGTCTTCATAGATCTGATCAACTTCAGCTTCTTCAGCATCAGTGGGTTAGGGCACAGACTTGGATTACAGTGATGTTGAATGGTTTGCCTTGGAAAAGAACCGAGATCATTCTGTTATTTTTGAGATTGCACCCAACTGATTTTGGACTCTTTTTTTGACTATGAGGGCTACTTTATTTCTTCTATGGGATTCCTGCCCACAGTAGAATATATAATGGTCATCTGAGTTAAATTCACCCATTTCTGTACATTTTAGTTCACTAATTCCTAAGTTGTTGATGTTTACTTTTACCATGTTTTGCTTGACCATATCCAATTTACCTTGATTCATGGGCCTAACATTCCAGGTTCCTATGCAAAACCTTTCTTTATAGCATCAAATTTTACTTTCATCACCAGACACATCCACAACTTAGCGTCATTTCTGCTTTGGCTCAGCTGCTTCATTCTTTCTGGAGCTATTAATAGTTGCCCTCCACTCTTCCCCAGCAGCATATCGAACACTTTCTGACTTGGGCAGGGGTGGGTGGGTCATGTTTTGGTGCCATACCTTTTTATACAGCTCATGGGTTCTCACAGAAAGTATTCGGGAGTGGTTTGCCAGTCTCTCCCCCAGGGGACCACATTTTGTCAGAACTCTCCACTGTGACCCGTCCGTCTTGGTTGGCCCTGCGTGGCAGGGCTCATAGCTTCATTGACTTATGCAAGCCCCTTTGCCATGACAAGGCAGTGATCTGTGAAGGATCTAGTTGAGCCTTAATCTACCCTCTCCTTCTTGATCCTTTGCTTGCAATCCCAAGGACTTTCATGGTTAAAGTAGAGGTTGTCTATTTGTGCTCACTGCTAACACCTTGAGTTGGAGGTTAGATATTCAGAGCTGAATTGTTTTTAACTGTTGTGAAAAAAAAATATGTGCTAAATGAATAGACTATGTAACTGATTGATAAATCTTTTAGGAGAGGGGAACAAAGGGAAAAATGACTACATACATACTCAAAACTTCAATGAGATATCACCTCACACTGGCCAGAATGACTATTATCCAAAAAATCTACAGACAATAAATGTGGTGAATGTGGAGAAAAGGGAACCCTCCTACACTGTTGGCGGGAATGTAAATTGATACGGCCACTATGGAGAACAGTATGCTTGCATGCTCAGTCATGTTGGTCATGTCTGACTCTTTGGCATCCCATGGACTGCAGCCCTCCAGGCTCCTCTATCCATGCAATTCTCCCAGCAATAATACTGGAGTGGGTTGCCATACCCTCCAGGGGATGTTCCCAACCTAGGGATCGAACTCGTGTCTTCTGTGTCTCCTGCGTTGTAGACACTTCTTTACTGCTGAGCCAAAAGGGAAGCCCATGGAGAGCAGTATGCAAGTTCCTTAAAAAACTAAACATAGAACTAAATATAACCCAGCAATCCAACTACTGAGCATATACTTAGAAAACCAGCTGAAAAGGACATACTTACCTGAATGTTCATTGCAGCACTACTTACAATAGCCAAGACATGGGAGCACCCTAGATGCCCATTGACAGATGAATGGATAAAGATGTGGTTCATATATACAATACAATATTAGTCAGTAATAAAAATGAATGAAACTGAGTCAGCTGAAGTGATGTAGATAAATCTAGAGCCTGTCAAACAGGATGAAGTAAGTCAAAGAGAAAAATAAGCATTGCATACTAACACATATGTATGAAACCTAGAAAAATGTTACCAATGAATCTATTTGCGGGACAGGAATAGAGGTGCAGATGTAGAGAATACAGACATGGAATGGGAGTGGGGAGGGGGAAGAGGGTATAAATTGGGAGGTTGGGATTGACGTATATACATGACCACATGTAAAACAGAGAGCTATCAGGGAGCTGCCTTATAGTGCAGGGAACTCAGCCCAGTGTTCTGTGATGACATAGAAGATTGGGAGGAAGGCTCGGGAAGGAGGGGATATATGTATACATATAGCAGTACTTTGGCCACCTCATGCGAAGAGTTGACTCATTGGAAAAGACTCTGATGCTGGGAGGGATTGGGGGCAGGAGGAGAAGGGGACGACAGAGGATGAGATGGCTGGATGGCATCACTGACTCGATGGACATGAGTCTCAGTGAACTCCGGGAGTTGATGATGGACAGGGAGGCCTGGCGTGCTGCGATTCATGGGGTCACAAAGAGTCGGACACGACTGAACGACTGATCTGAACTGAACTGAACTGATAGCTGTTTTACAATGCTGTATGGCAGAAACCAACAAAATATTATAAAGCAATTATATCCCAATTAAAAAAAGAAAAACAGAATGATAGTTACTATCAGATTACTTTTTATAGATAATTTTGCTTAAATTTTGTTTTCCTCATTAGAATGTGGATACATGAAGAATACAGAGTACACTGAATCATCTTTATATCTACCATACATAGACATTTGTGCTCAATACGGTTGAGTTTCTTGTTAATTCTGTTAAATTTTAGCTTCTCCCCCATTGTGGGTATAGGTTATGTTCACATGGGATTAAATCAGGATGATCATTTTGTAGTATTGGAAATGTCAGAGACCTAGAGATGATCTCTTTGACTGTTTTTACATTATAGGTGAAGAAACTGAGTTATAGAGTGAAGAAGTGACACTTTTTTTTTTTTCCTTCTGAGCCTGCCATGTAGGCATTCAAAGATTCCATCAAATCTTTTCCTTCTAGAAAGTCTACAATGCCAAATGATAATACTGGCTAATGGTCAGACATATTAGTGAAATCAAAGTGATTAGTTGCAAAAATTTATGGAGACAATATTAAATGTTAGCTACCTTGCTAACTTCTGGAAATTCAAAGAGAAAGGACACAGTTTCCTCTATATAATAGTTCTGAGTCCAGTCTACAATATGTAATCTCCCTTGCTGTGTGCTGTGGGAGACTGTTTACTACCTCGGGCCTCATGGAGATGTTAAATGAAATTATGCATTCTAGTTGCTGAAGTATTTTTCAGTTTAGTACCTTTAAGTTAAGATTATTCACTGAACTTTCTAGTTGTTGGCCTTAAAGTTTCAAGATAAATTAGTTTTTCTAGATTAATGAAGGGCCATAATGATGACTATGGGCTTTCCAGGTGGCTCAGTGGTAAAGAATCCACCTGCAATCCAGGAGACTTGGATCTGATCCCTGGGTCAGGAAGATCCCCAGGAGAAGGAAATGGCAACCCATTCAGCATTCTTGCCTGGGAAATACCATGGACAGAGAAGCCTGGAGGGCTACATACAGTCCATGGGGTCACAAAAGAGTCAGACACAACTTAAGAGATTAAACAACAGCAAATAATGATGACAATATTTCTAACTAGGCTGAATATCCTTTTTAACCATGATTTCAGAACAAAATAAACTTACCATGGATAGACATACAGAAACTAGGTGCTTTTGACCAACAATCCCTGCTTTCCTGGGTCGAAAGTCTAGGTTGAAAAACACAAAACTCTGTTGGTGAGTTTCAGGACAGAAGCAGCTGCAGCAGAAATAGCAACAATAATGCCAACAAGATATCATAAAATTGAAAAAATTCCTTAAAGATATCTGTGTTAATCTATATGTTTTATATTGGGTGTGTGAAGAGGAAGAGGTGAGTGATAACCAGTATATTCATCTAGAAACAGAGAAGGGCAGAGGACTCAAAAAAACATTCAAAGAAAATCTCACCTTAACATGGATCTCAATCACAGAGAAAATGCAAATGTGATTCTTGAGGTTATGTTTCACCCAGAGCAAAGGGGAGCAACTGAAAAGAGAGAGACAGTGAAGATGCCTATGAGATGCTAGAACTACTCAGGAAATTAAAACATAATAAGGCAGTAGTGGGTTGTGTTTCTGTCCCTTTGCAACAACAGAATGTGAACAAAAGGGTCTAAGGGCAAAGACTGAAGGTCAGCTTAGAAAATGAGGGCTGTCATGTCAGGCTATGCACACGGCAGGTGGAAACAGGCTGACAAATTAGACATCTCTGGGCAACCTTCACAGTTGGAAATCAAGTCTCTTCACTTTGCTACAAAAGACTGAGTCTAGCATAGGTAGGAGGAGAAGGCAATGGCACCCCACTCCAGTACTCTTGCCTGGAAAATCCCATGGACAGAGGAGTCTGGTGGGCTGCAGTCCATGGGGTCGCTAAGAGTCAGACACGATTGAGCGACTTCACTTTCAGTTTTCACTTTCATGCACTGGAGAAGGAAATGGCAACCCACTCCAGTGTTCTTGCTTGGAGAATCCAGGGACGGGGAAGCCTGGTGAGCTGCCGTCTATGGGGTCGCACAGAGTCGGACACGACTGAAGCGACTTAGCAGCAGCAGCATAGGTAGGAAAGAGGAATAGCATCATTTCAAGAAGGTTTGAAAATGGGCAATATGTCCACTCAACTTGGATCAGGGCAGAACAAGAGACTGAACTGGCAAAGTGGGTGTTGGGTGTGAGACTGAAAGTTTGAAAGAAAAAAGAAAGCTACAGAGAAAAAGATGAGAGAGAGAGAAAGTGGGAGAAGGGAGAGATAAAAATGATGTGAGAGCCAACATGAGCAAGATAGACTGTGAAAGAAATAAATGGAAACTTCAAGAAAAGAGGTGTTTGGAGATCAATAGACAAAGATGAGAGATAAGGAGAGAGGGTCAGAGGAAAGAAGACAATGGAAAGCCAAAAAAGAAAAAAAATGCAGACACCACTGTAAATTCAGGCCGGTATCAGCGTGTAATTTCAAAGGGCCTGTTCAGAGTTATCTGCTGTCAGCCAGGGCCAGGACACGCAGGGAGGAGGGGAGGGAGAGTGAGCAGGCAGAGGTGAGAGTGGGGTTCAGGTGCATGGGTAGCTCTGGTGGTTGGAGCTGAGCCCTTATAATGAAAGAGGCAGAAACTCTCCTTTCCTTATCTAAAGCATGCTCAGACCAGAAGATTGCTGTTTATTTTTTTCCTTTTTTCCTTATAAGATATCTTTGTTTCACATGCTGTCCAAAGCCATTAAAATGCATGTAGCAAAACTTTTCAGTTACTTTGTGTACAGGTCATAATATTCTGGCCAAGGGGTTATTATAAGGAAGAGAGATAACAGGTTTTCCCAAGTGGGGATTTAAGTGATACCTAACAGTATGGACCATCTGGTGAATACCACGGAAAACAAATTGCTTTTCATAAGCATTTTTATTATCACTACACCATGTTGATTTTGGTAGATAAACTATTCCTTAAGGGGTTTTGTTCAGATGAAAAACAGAGGGCAGCTTCTCTGTCCTTCCTCTGCGTCTCAAGACTCCAAAATGTCTTTGTTTTTCAGTCTGTCAGGGCCACAAAAATATTTAGTTGCCTTTTCTAAAAAATCCAGGCGACATTTAGTAATAGATTAAAAGGTATTGGTTGAGCATCTACTATGTGATCTGATGTTATGAGACAGACACAGAACTGTAAGAAATTGTCTTATGGACTCTCAGTAATATAAATTTACACCCATGGATGTTCTATATCTTCATGAAAGCTTGGCATGCACACAGGTGTATACATTTGTCAAAATCAACAAATGATGCTTAAGACTGTACATTTCATTGCATTGAACTTTTACTTTACAAGAAGAACACTGTACATAAATATTGAAACCCACTCACCACTATGCACACTTGAATATTGAAATATTTGGGGTGAAGGGTACTGATGTCTGCAATTTACTTAGAAATACGTGAAAAATAGGATGAATTGATTGATGGAGAGGGAGATGAAAAACTAAAAGCAGCAAAATATTAAATTTAGGTGGCGGTATATGGGTATGCAGTATAGAAACGACTTTTACAGTGTTTGAAATGGTATACTTATTTCATGAAATGATCAGTAAATCAATTAAAAGCTATTGATGTAGTACTAACTAGGAGTTGAGAAAGTGATGGGGCAAAGAAGGAAAACAAAGGATGTGGACAGAAGGAAGACAACAAGATACAGTATAATTGTATTAGATATTTACTGCTGCATAAACAATTTCTGTAAAACTTGCTGGTTTAAAACATGACACATTTACTCTTTCTGTGTCAGGAATGGCTTAACTGGGTGGTTCTGGCCCAGGGTCTTTTATGAGGTTGCAGTCAGGGTTTGTTCAGGGATGCAGTCATTTGAGTTTTGCCTGGGGCCGGGGAATCTGCTTCCAAAGTGACTCACCTCACATGGCTGATGGCAGGAGATCTCAGTTCCTCATGAAGCAGATCTCTCCATTTGCTGCTGGAGTGTCCTCATCACGTGGTAGCTGGCTCTCCCCGCAGAGTTAGCGACCCAAGACAGACAACGGAAAGAGGATGGTGTGCCTTTTATAACCTAGGTACACATCATCACTTATATACTGGAATCACTAAGTCCAGCCCACACTGAAAAAGAGGAGAATTAAGTTCCATCTTCTGTGGGGAAGAATTCTGTGTCGAAAAATTTGTCTGCATGTTTTAAACCATGGTACAAGCTTAGGTGGGATTTTAATAGAATAGCTTGCTTTCACAGGCAGGTGGTTAAGGAGGCCTCAGTCTCAGGGGTGCTGAGAACCATGTCTGAAGAAATAACACCACGGAATAAGGCAAAACAACAGCAAAGGCACATATTTGATCTCTGTGAAGCCTTGTAGGAAGGTAAGGCTGAAGCATCTTTATTATAGCAAAACCAACCTCATCTAGATGTCTATAGAATTCCTACTGGCTCCTATGGAGTCAAGCCTGAATGAGACAGTGAACAAGGCTAGCCTTGGTATGTTTCTTTGTTTCTTTTTCCTCTTTTTTTTTAACTGACATAAAATTCAAATTGCATTTAAAAAGTCAGCATTTTAAACGTTTTGAAGTGGATAGCTCTGTGGCTTTTGATATATTCACAATATTGTAAAGTCACCACCACTATCTAATTCCTGGGAGTTACCTCCAAAGAAACCCTGTGCCCATTAATCATCATTCCCGATTTTTCTCCCTCCCCCTAGAAACCACCAATCTATTTTTTGTCTATATGGATTTGCCATGACTTTGTGATTCTGAGTCAAGAACTGAAGAGGAACCAAAGTCAGACCACCTGTGAAGGAAAGTCTAATATGCGTGGGAAGTTGGGAACTGACATATCCTAGAGAGCTACTGGAAAGATGATAGGATCTTAAGTAATAGAAAAGAGAGAATAATGTGAATATATTTACAGAAGCAGTTTTGGGCCACCTTATAGACTTGGACACACTGAATGGGAGGGGTCATTTGAGTGAGCATTACCTGAAAATTAAGGATGATTCTAGAGCTTCACTGGGCTCTACATTAAAATTTACTTTAGAAGAGCATCCACACATTATCCTTGGCATACAATGAAAGACATAGCGATTTGACCCCAAATTGGCTGGGTTCTAGTAAGAAAGTTCACCTAGCTATTTTAGAAGCATAGATAATAATCTGGGGGAGAGCATCTAACTAGTGAGATTGAGAATAAAAATCTAGATACAATTTTAAGGGATAGCTTATTGGGGAATAAGTACAGTGAATTGGACTTCCCTCATGACTCAGTGGTAAAGAATCTGCCTGCAATGCAGGAGATGCAGGTTTGATCCTTGGGTCGGGAAGATCACCTAGAGAAGGAAATGGCACAACCCACTCCAGTATTCTTGCCTGGGAAATCCCATGGACAGAGGAGCTTGGTGGGCTACAGTTCATGGGGTCACAAAAGAGTTGGACATGACTTAGCAACTAAACAACAATAAATTGGTTAAATGTGCAGGTCAAGAAGCAACAGTTAGAACTGTACGTGGAACAGACTAGTTCCAAGTTGGGAAAGGAGTACGTCAAGGCTGTGTATTATCATCCTGCTTATTTAACTTATATGCAGAGTACATCATGCAAAATGCCAGGCTGGATGAAGCACAAGCTGGAATCAAGATTTCTGGAAGAAATATCAATAACCTCAGATATGCAGAGGGTGACACCACCCTTATGGCTGAAAGTGAAGAAGAACTAAAGAGCCTCTTGGTGAAAGTATCAGAAGAGAGTGAAAAAGTTGGTTTAATTAATTAATTAATTGTTTTTTGAGTATCTGTTGACCTTTTTTTTTTCTCTTTTTTTTTTAGTTCAAATTTATTTATTTTAATTGGAGGCTAATTACTTAACAATATTGCATTGGTTCTGCCACACATCAACATGAATCCACCATGGGTGTACACGTGTTTCCCATCCTGAACCCCCCTCCCACCTCCCTCCCCATACCATCCCTCCAGGTCATCCCAGTACACCAGCCTCAAGGATCCTGTATCGAACCTGGACTGGCGATTCATTTCTTATATGATATTATACATGTTTCCATGACATTCCCCCAAATCATCCCACCCTCTCCCTCTCCCTCTCCCACAGAGTCCAAAAGACTGTTCTATACATCTGTGTCTCTTTTGCTGTCTCGCATACAGGGTTATCGTTACCATCTTTCTAAATTCCATATATATGCGGTAGTATACTGTATTGGTGTTTTTCTTTCTGGCTTACTTCACTCTGTATAATAGGTTCCAGTTTCATACACCTCATTAGAACTGATTCAAATGCATTCTTTTTAATGGCTGAGTAATACTCCATTGTGTATATGTACCACTAAAACTCAACATTCAGAAAACTAAGATCATGGCATCTGGTCCCATCACTTCATGGCAAATAGATGGGGAAACAAAGGATACAGTGAGAGACTTTATTTTCTTGAGCTCCAAAATCACTGCAGATGGTGACTGTAGCCATGAAATTAAAAGACACTTGGAAGAAAAGCTATGACCAACCTAGACAGCACATTAAAAAGCAGAGACATTACTTTGCCAACAAAGGTCCATCTAGTCAAAGCTATGGTTCTCCCAGTAGTCATGTATGGATGTGAGAGTTGGACTATGAAGAAAGCTGAGTGCTGAAGAATTGATGCTTTTGAACTGTGGTGTTGGAGAAGACTCTTGAGAGTCTATTGAACTGCAAGGAGATCAAACCAGTCAATCCTAAAGGAAATCAGTCCTGAATATTCATTGGAAGGACTGATGCTGAAACTGAAGCTTCAATACTTTGGTCACCTGATGTGAAGAACTGACTCATTTGAAAAGACGCTGATGCTGGGAAAGATTGAAGGCAGGACAAGGAGGGGATGATAGAGGATAAGATGGTTGGATGGCATCCCTGACTCAATGGACATGAGTTTGAGCAAGCTCCAGGAGTTGGTGATGGACAGGAAGCCTGGCATGCTGCAGTCCATGGGGTCACAAAGAGTCAGATACGACTGAGTGACTGAACTGAACTGAAGAGCTGGATAGCTCATGTTTCAATTCCAGGTCTATGACTTTGAACACGTGACTTAAACGTAGCCTCTTTTGTAGCCTAGGAAACTAAGTAACAGTAAAGTAAAATAATACCCATCACATTTTAGGAGTACTAAGTGGAATAAATAAGCCAGCACATTGAAGACTCATGAACAGTGCCCAGCACACTATTGTAAGTATCCACAGATGTTGGCACCTTACCATTAAAGGAAGCATGCTCTTTAGGGGAAACTAAGGAGATGTAATATTTCTTTCATCTAATTATTTGAACATATAAAATCTTACATATTTTATACTAGGTCCCTGGGCAGATGGAGTTTTAACTATTCACAGTGTAAGACAGTGTGAACGACACTACTGCAAATTCAGTCGGAGTGTCAATCTGCTGACAGTAACTGTTTCCCTTTGACATTTCTCAAAACCAGGACACCGTCTTAAACGTTCCAAGTGTGAGAAAGAACTCCTCAAAGAGAGTCTAAGCTTTAAAAAATGGATCTGCATCTGGAATCACTTCTGTGAACATCACATTTTATGATACAAATATCTCCTGGGACCTCTGCGTCACCAACTCTTTTAAAAATAATGGAACTCTATAATGGAGGAAACATTGTTCTATAAAACATAAAACTTGGCTGTCAAAAAAGGGAGAAAAAAGAAATGGGTGAAAGATTTAATAGCTGAGTCCTATGATTAGACACAAATATTCAGCCTTTGAGGCATATTACGTTTGATTTAAGTGGGTTGATAAGGGTACTGCCAAGGTCAAATGACCAGATGACCACAGGAAAATTCTGCTATCAAATCAGATAGAGTTCGTGAGAGGCAAGCTCTTTTATGCCTAGCTCTTAGGACACTGGTTCAGCCAGAACCTGCCAACATCAGCTTATGTGGTAAAGATCAAAATCATTAGAATTATAAAAATTTTAATTATAAATTATATAAAAATATAAAATTATAATTTTATAAATTATAAAAATTATTATTTAAAAAGTACCATGAGAACTGAAGATAACCATTTGATAGAATCTCTTGCCAAATTGTTTTGAATAAAATCAGCCTATCAACCTTCAGTCTTTCCCAAGGATATATATTTCAATACAGTCTACTCTTCTTAGTTCAGTTCAGTTCACTCAGTCTTGTCCAACTCCTTGTGACCCCATGGACTGCAGCACGCCAGGCTTCCTGCCCATCACCACCTCCCAGAGCTTGCTCAAACTCATGTCCATTGAGTCAGTGATGCCATTTAACTATCCCATCCTCTGTCGTCCCAGATTTGCTACCCAGATTTATAAAGGATTTTCTAATGAAATAAAGAATAAGAGAGAAAGAGGTGGGGGAGAGATAGAGAGAGACAGAATGAATGTGTCCCTCCCTTAAAACCAAAATCTTATGACTTATTCTGCAGTCAGATCAGTGGCTGTAGGCAATGCTTGATGACCTTTCAGATGAGTCTTGTGTAACTACATTGTGATAACTTCATAGATGGATGTCAAAATATCAAAACTACTGTTTAAAGTTTCTTACTGCTAGGCAATGGCCATTCTGACTCTGGCCTTTAAACAAGCCTGCCCCATCTACAAACTTACTGTAACAGTAGGCTGCATTTGCCAGCCAGGCCACCTGACCACTGTTGTATGCACTGCTTCTTTTTGACCTGTGTTACACTGAGGTCATATCTAAACACTCTAAAGTTCTGGTCTTCTGATGCATGGCCATTCAAGAATACCCCCTTTTCTTCTGATAACATATTCTCTATGTGTACTCTGCCTCTGTGGGCTTGGGGCTTCCCTGGTGGCTCAGACGGTAAAGCGTCTGCCTACAATGCGGGAGACCTGGGTTCGATTCCTGGGTCAGGAAGATCCCCTGGAGAAGGAAAAGGCAATCCACTCCAGCACTCTTGCCTGGAAAATCCCATGGATGGAGGAGCCTGATAGGCTACAGTCCATGGGGTCACAAACAGTCAGACACGACTGAGCGACTTCACTTTCTTTCCCTTTCTATGGGCTTATGGTTCATAAGAAATTTTTCTGATGCTTGGACTTCATTTTTTTCCTTTAGATTTTATGTGAGTCTAATCCTTTGACTTTCAGTTTTCATTGTAATTTAGTATATATCCCTGCTGTGTCCCAGCCCACCAAAATCCAATGTCCAAAGGGTGGTTAGGCCAGTCTTGACTCTTTTAAGAGAGGAATTTTAAAAATGGGCCAATATTCAGACAGACATCTAGAAAATCCTGTCTTGTACAAATATAAGCAATACTAAATTGGACCTTGACAGAGTTTTAGAAATGAGGGATAGAATAGAAACAGTCTGTTTAATGTCCCCTCCCTTCATTTATTTGATTGTCTAGTTTACTGATTGAGTTGAAGTAATTGCAGTCAGATAACAAGACCTTTATCACAGCACAATGACTTAAGAATAGAGAGGTTTATTTGGACCAGTGTTAATATTTAGACATTAGAAGCATGAAATATTTACCTAAATTACTGAGAATTAACCATAGATGTAGCATAGTCTACCTGAGTCAGAACAAATAGACAAACTGATATCTGAAAACAATATTTTCGATACTATATTGGAAAGGCTAGGGTTTACACTCTGATGATGATGCTAAAAAAGACTTTAGATGAAGGCCATGGAAATGTACTTACCGAAGGTAGTGTCTGAAGAAATCAGACTGCTTTTTGGAACCCTTACTGAGGACATTAAAAAAGAGTTTTACTAATGAGAAGTGACTGCTCTGTGGTTAATCATGTTAAAGAAATGTTCCACATAATCACTGTGAAATTTAATGTTGGTAAATAAGCGGCTTAATATTTATTTAAATAATTTTGTAAATGAAGAGGAATAAGAAATCAGACATTGGGTCATGATGAAAAGATTTGCTCTGAGAAGCCACTCACTTCAGAGGGCCAGCATCTAATTGCAGAGGTTCCAGGAGCTGTTGTAAGTTGAAGGTACAGTTTCAGTTATCCAGATCATATTAGGAATTTGATGTGGATAAATCAGGGTGTGTAATTTATGTATAAATGCTATTTATTTCCTGGAAAAATGTAAAGGGAAGATTGTTGTTCATACATTTGCATTCTCTTTGAGGTGTTTCTGAAGGTCGTGTGGCCTCCTTAAGCATAGCATTCTTGAAAATAGGGAGCTGCCTGCCCTCTTGTCTTTCAAGTGACCCCTTTTATTTTTGGAGAAGAATCAGAAGCATCTCACAACTTTCTCTAGCAATCAAAGCCCTTGGATGATGACTTTGAAGGCATTAGCTAGTGAAAATCTTATTACTCACCCTGATCATGAGTGAAGAACTGTGCCTTTCATTTCCAACTGAGTAAAGTCTGGGAAAGCATCTGGATAACTGAAACTTTTAGGAAGTCATATCCCACCATCATTTTCTGTTAGTTGGGTGCATAGATGATAAATATAAGTAATCACATATTATCATGCTTTGATAATGGAAAATATATGTCATATATTCCAAGTGGAAAATTTCTTAATATATGAGAAAGCCCAATGCATGTAAGCATGGAATTGCCAAGAGACTTTTGAGTACTATTATTCTTGCCTGGAGAATCCCACGGACAGGAGCCTGGCAGGTTACAGTCCATGGGGTGGCAAAAAGTCAGACATGACTGAGGTGACTTAGCATAGCAGATTGAAACTATAATATTTGAAGAGCTGCCATAGAGAAAAGGCCTATAGATTTAGTAAACAGTCTTTGAAAACCATGGAGACTGGAAGAGTTTCTCTTGGGCAAAAAGACATTAAGAAATTATGATGAGGTAACCATTTTTGCAGCTGATTGGGGGACTATTATGTGTCTGCAGTTTTATTTACATTATCTTAATCTTTCAAATTGGGAGAAGGCAATGGCACCCCACTCCAGTACTGTTGCCTGGAAAATCCCATGGACAGAGAAGCCTGGTAGGCTGCAGTCCATGGAGTCGCACAGAGTTGGACACGACTGAAGCGACTTAGCAGCAATCTTTCAAATTAACCTACAAAGAGGTTCTTATTTCATTTTATTCATGAGGACACTAGGAAATAGGAAGTTATATAATTTGCCTGTTTATAGAGCCAGTAAATTGTCAGACTTGAGATCTAAATCCAGGTCTATCTGACCCATAGCCTGCAATTTTTCCAGTGTGCAAAATAAACTGATGTTTATTAGGCAAACGAATAATGCTATACCTATTTCCTTCTGCCAATGTGTGAATGGTGGATTACAAAGGATATACCAGAGATGCTGAATTGCCAATGGACCTCTTCAGGAAGAAGGTGTGCTGGACCTGAGTATTATTAGAAATGTATACATTCATCACATATGTTTTGAAGCCCCTCCATGTTCATGACATAATATGAAGTCTGACAAGTGATACAAAGGTGACTGCATCTGCAACTCAAATAGTGCATGCAAGACTAAAGTTTAAAATGTAAAAATGACCTAGGAGCAAAGATTCAGGAAAGACGAGGATGATGAACAAGAGCACTCAGGGTGGGGCCTGTGCTACCTGCATGTTGGAGTGAAGATGATAATCTTTTAATCTGAAAGTCAAAGGCTGGGACAGAGACAAGGACATCAGATTAGGACACAGTTGACCCTTTGATTTCATCAGTTCAGTTCAGTTCAGTCACTCAGTTGTGTCCTACTCTTTGTGACCCCATGAATCGCAGCATGCCAGGCCTCCCTGTCCATCACCAACTCCCGGAGTTCACTCAGACTTACGTCCATCAAGTCAGTGATGCCATCCAGCCATCTCATCCTCTGTCTTCCCCTTCTCCTCCTGCCCCCAATCCCTCCCAGCATCAGAGTCTTTTCCAATGAGTCAACTTTTCGCATGAGGTGGCCAAAGTACTGGAGTTTCAGCTTCAGCATCATTCCTTCCAAAGAAATCCCAGGGCTGATCTCCTTCAGAATGGACTGGTTGGATCTCCTTGCAGTCCAGGGGACTCTCAAGAGTCTTCTCCAACACCACACTTCAAAAGCATCAATTCTTTGGCACTCAGCCTTCTTCACAGTCCAACTCTCACATCCATACATGACCACAGGAAACACCATAGCCTTGACTAGACGGGCCTTTGTTGGCAAAGTAACGTCTCTGCTTTTCAATATACTATCTAGGTTGGTCATAACTTTTCTTCCAAGGAGTAAGCGTCCTTTAATTTCATGGCTGCAGTCACCATCTGCAGTGATTTTGGAGCCCCCCAAAAATAAAGTCTGACACTGTTTCCACTGTTTCCCCATCTATTTCCCATGAAGTGGTGGGACTAGATGCCATGATCTTAGTTTTCTGAATGTTGAGTTTTAAGCCAACTTTTTCACTCTCCTCTTTCACCTTCATCAAGAGGCTTTTTAGTTCCTCTTCACTTTCTGCCATAAGGGTGGTGTCATCTGCATACCTGAGGTTTTTGATATTTCTCCCAGCAATCTTGATTCCAGCTTGTGGTTCTTCCAGCTCAGCATTTCTCATGATGTAGTCTGCATAGAAGTTAAATAAGCAGGGTGACAATATACAGCCTTGACATACTCCTTTTCCTATTTGGAACCAGTCTGTTGTTCCATGTCCAGTTCTAACTGTTTCTTCCTGACCTGCATACAAATTTCTCAAGAGGCAGGTCAAGTGGTCTGGTATTCCCATCTCTTTCAGAATTTTCCACAGTTTATTGTGATCCACACAAAGGCTTTGGCATAGTTAATAAAGCAGAAATAGATGTTTTTCTGGAATTCTTTTGCTTTTTCGATGATCCAGTGATGTTGGCAATTTGGTCTCTGGTTCCTGTGCCTTTCCTAAAACCAGATTGAACAACTGGAAGTTCAGGGTTCATGTATTGCTGAAGCCTGGCTTGGAGAATTTTGAGCATTACTTTACTAGCGTGTGAGATGAGTGCAATTGTGTGGTAGTTCGAGCATTCTTTGGCATTGCCTTTATTTGGGATTGGAATGAAAACTTTGATTTCATAATTCTAAGTAAATAATTCAATATGTCTGAGGTTTCAACCTCCTCTTTTGTGGGAATCCTGGGAAAACCTTTTATGTGCCTTGGTTTCCTTATTCGTGATATAGGATTAATTGTACAGACGTTGCCTATCTCATACCATTGTTTTAAGTGTCAATCTGAGACACTTACAGAGTTTTTAAGTTCTATACAAATGAATCATCAACTTTATGAAATTATAATTAGTCCTTAGAGACCATCAGATATGATTGACAGATATGAGAAACACACAAATTCAACATTTGATCCAGCAGCCCCCAATCAGAAGGATACAAATGAGGGGCCAAGATAGTTCAGGTGGGACTTCAGCTGGAAACTGAAGGTGGTCATTTGCTTACAGACAGACATAGCAATACTCGTTAAACCACAAAAGGATCAGTAGCGTGATATAGGTAAACCTGAAACGTCCGTAGAATAATAACATTATAGGTTACTGACTGATGCTGAGTCATTTAACCTGGATGTAAAGTGGAAATTTTATTATGAGGTTTCTGAAAAGGAAAATCAGGGTTTAAATGATTACCTGATTTTGAGCCTTTTTTTTTTCTGTGCAAGGAGAAAAGTATGGGAAGTGAGCTATCAGTTGTTGAAGGAAGGAGGTGGTATCTGGTGAAGGAAGATCAGTGCTGTGTTTTGACATTTAAACCCCAGTGAGACCTATGGCAACCACAGAGGGATGGAGCACTCTGATTACTGTCTTGTCGCTGCTTTCTCGAGGCACTTACGTTACAGTGCCTCCCATACCCTTTACTATCCAGCACCCCATTAACTGGACAGCTTCTGTTGATAATCACTCCCCAATCAGAGAAATAGCTCCATGTTAACTGAGGCTCATAACGATGATGCACTGGCCTCATAGTATGATCCTAAAGCCACTTATGAATCATCAAGATGTGGTGAATTATGTTCAGAAAAAATTTTATGCCCCAAATATTTTGTTATGTTCTGTATATCTTACAATAGGTAGATTATCTCAGTTGTGAGCTTTTGATTGTCAGAACATGTGATTAGTGAGAATGCTTTTTTTCCCTATGCTGAATAGAAGTTACTATCTTACTGATTTGGTGATGTCATAGGTTGGTGAAAATTCAAATTGGGTCACGTTCCTGAGGTCACAAATTTTAAGTTAAATGCTGTCCACGAGGTGAAACTCAGGATATAAAGGGAGAAGGGAGATTCTGCAAGTAGTTGGAATAAACAGTGGGCAATTCAGATTTATCTATCTATCACCTATCTATCATTATTCACACAACCTCATTGTTAAGCATCTTGAAAACTCAGTGATGCTGGAGAAAGTGGAATGTAAACTGGTAACTTAAGAGGCCAGGACCAGGGGAAGAAATTTGGTTGGTCATTTTTTTTAAGTTTATTTATTTATTTAGGTTGCGCTGGGTCTTCATTGCTGCACGTGGGCCTTCTCTAGTTGGAGCGAGTAGAGGCTACTCTTCTTGTGGTGCATGGACTCTAGGAGCACAGGCTTCAGCGGTTGCAGCACAAGGGTTCAACAGTCATGGCACATGGGCTTAGCTGCTCCATGGCATGTGGAATCTTCCCAGACCAAGGTTTCGGCCTGTGTCCTCTGCATTGGCAAGCAGATTCTTATCCACTGTACCACGGAGGAAGTCCTGAGGTGGCCATTAGTCCACATCTCAATATCCAAGTAGCCATAACACTGCTCCATAAAGAGGTCCAATTCCTGTTGCAATGGCAGCAGAAATCTCACTTAAAAGACTCTTTGGGATGCTTTGTAGTATTGTGATTATGTGCAGAAGAATGTCAGTCAAAATTTGTGGTGTGGACAGCTGGGACTCAGAGTGCAGCAGAAGTTCAGAGCCACCAACAAGAGACACAGGAATTCAGGCCAGCTGTCTATCTCAAAGGGGAGCTGTACTACAATCAGTACACCAGAGCAGAAGCTGGGCTCTAAACAGGGGTTAAGAGGGGAGAAGTTAGAGGATAAAGCTGGAGCTTAGAAGGCATGAGGCTGTCTGGGCCATCATTGGCACACAGATAGCAATTCTCAGACAGCTACACTGATTTTACTCACGGGGAAGTATCAGATTTCCTTCTACATTTGGGGGCTATGTGTACAGGCTTCTGATCTTTATACCTACAGGGAAGTCAGGGTTTTGGTTGTGAGGATGACATTGACGTTTTCCCATTGCTATTCTGCCACCTACCAACTTTCTATTCTGATAAAGTTCTCACAGAGAGAACTTTAGTTCTCTTTACTGAGGTGGATGGGCAGCCAGGTCATTATAGACATTGTCACATTTTGAGGTTCTTCAAAAGAACTTTTTCTAATGAAAAGTTTTGGCTGAAAAAAATCCATTTTGAACCTTTAGAGATGTTACAGAGGGAATGGATAGCTAGGAGATAACCTGTAATAGAACAGTTCCTGAAGGATTTTTGTTGTTGCAAATGTAAAAATAGAACAAATTTAACCAAACTGGATGACTAAGATGAAAAAAATCAGTGCCTCATAGCCACTCATATCTTTGCTTCTATGTTAGAAATACCATGTTAGATCTATTCCCATGGTAGACTGACTTTCAAAATTTAAGAATTTGCTAGGATAGGGGTTTATTCTGAACATTCATCTTCATCAAGATGGGTAGTTTAAAACTTTCAATTTTGTCATGGTTTTAAAACTGTTTGTGGAAGCCTTTGTCTCTTCCCATTGAATTGGGAGAGAAAGGAAATCTGATATGGCTGTGGCAGAAATCACACCTTTTGACTTCTGAGACTTGAGTAGAAAAAGCCTCGTAACTCTTGGTGGTTTCTTTTGGGAGATTCTCTTTAAGACCCTTTGGCTGCCACGTAAGAAGTTCACCTTCCCTGAGACCAGAATGTGGAGAGAGCACACAGAATAATTACATGTACAGAGAGATGCTCAAGGAGCCCCAGAAATTCCAGTCACAGCTGTTCTGAGTCTTCCTAGTCCAAGCACCAGACATGTGAATAAAGAAATATTTGGATCCACCGAAGTCACTATTCCACTGCAAACTCTCTGAAGACCTTGAGGAAGAATGGCCTCACTGTCTTAGTCCATTTGGGCTGCCTTAAAAAAAGTACCATCAACTGGGTAGTCCCCACTCCAGTACTCTTGCCTGGAAAATCCCATGGATGGAGGAGCCTGGTGGGCTGCAGTCCATGGGGTCGCTAAGAGTCAGACACGACTGAGCGACTTCACTTTCACTTTTCACTTTCATCCATTGGAGAAGGAAATGGCAACCATCTCCAGTGTTCTTGCCTGGAGAATATCCCAGGGACCAGGAAGCCTGGTAGGCTGCCCTCTATAGGGTCACACAGAGTCAGACACGACTGAAGTGACTTAGCAGCAGCAACTGGGTAGTCCACAAACAATACAAATATATTTTTCACAGTTCTAGAGGCTGGAAAGTCCAAGATTATTGTTCCAACAGATCCAGTGTCTGCTAAAAACACTACTTCCTCAGAGATAGTCATCTTCTCACTGTAACCTCACATAACATGATGGAAGGAGCAATGGAGCTTTCTTCAGTCTCTTTTACGAGGGCCTTAATTACATTTACGGGGGCTCCACCTTCATAACCCAATCCCCCGCCCCCCCAAATGCCCCACCTTCTAATATTATCACATTGGGATTAAGGTTTCAACATATGAATTTGGGGAGTGAACACAAACATCCAATCTATAACACTTACTGAGCCCAGTCAATTTCCAGATTCACGAAAAAAATTGAAAGTTGTACTGTTTTATGTCATTCTTTTAGATGAGTCATCACCTGGCAATGGATAACCAGAATACAATTTTATGAACATTTCTATGGAGTCTCTGTTTTCTGATGGAGGGCAGGGATATGGGCAGAAGTGGTAATGAGAGGTATAGTCACTGAGTTTGGCAGGATGGCTAAACAGAATGAGGTGGAAGTTGCTCCTTATGCTTTATTGCAACAATAGTTCTGCTCTTCCTACTCACTGTGACTTCACACTGTCCCTTCAACCTTTCCCTTTCCTCCTTGTGTTCACTGCACCCCTTTGCAGAATACATATGTAGCCTCTTACAAGATTCCCTGACTTTCTTAAAGTTGGCTGAGGCCAGAGTGATATAAATATGCCCCCTCTTGTCTAGTCCTAAAAACTTTTAGTGCCTGCTCCTAAAAACTTTCTATGTGACACTTGGATACTCTCTTTCAGCAATGATCTTGGAGGCCACATGCTTCAGAAGTTGTAGGAGGACAACTCAGCCTTCATTGGTTGTGACATGAGGAAGAAATAAACTTTTATTAAACCACTGAGATGCTGAGTACCAAGGTTATTTGTTCAGTAGTCAGTGAGCATTACCTTAACTTACATAGAATCCTTTGACCTGACTTGCTTTTTGTTGGCATGGAAGGCACCTATGGGGAGAAGTCCTTTCTTTTCTTTTTTTTTTTTTTAAGAAATATTTATTTACTTTATTTGGCTGTGCCCGGTCCTAGCTGTGCCATGCAAGATCCAGTTCCCTGGCCAGGGATTGAACCTGTGTCCTCTGCACTAGGAGCATGGAGTTTTAACCACTGGACTGTCAGAGAAGTCCTGGGGAGCAGTCCTTTCTGTGACTATCTCACAAAACCTCAGCACATCCTCTCATTCATTACTTCCACCAGTTTTACTGAGATATAATTAACATACAGCATTGTATTGTTAAGGTGTAGAGCATCATGATTTGAGTGCACTCACTCATTTCCAACCCTTCTGTTGGGGACATAGAAGATGCTCAAAGAGACAGAACCCCCTTGGGACTCTGAGCTCTATTCCCTGTTATACTCACCTCAGTCTTAAAAAATCAAATGTTTCTAACTTTTGCTAAGAGAACTTGGTGGTCATGTTTCCTTGTCATTGGGGCTAATGGTTTACAGACAGGAGATCAAAATACTGTATTTCATAACTGAATTTTCTCTCCTAAAGAAATTGCATTAATAAACTTCCAAAGCAGGTGACATAATAGTAGGGGAAGAAATGTACAGAAAACTATCAATTCCTCCTACCTCCCAAGGAAGACTGAGTTTTTTTCAAAGATACTGTTTTCTGTGAGTCAAATTAAAATATATTTTTCTACAGATAAGTCAGCTTCTCCATTGAAAGCCAATTCTAGGAAGAGTGAGCCAGTCCAGAAAATGAAACAGTGGTGTAGAAAAGTTAAGCTATAATCTGGCTTTTCAGTTGAAGCATTCTCAAGAGTTGTGTATTTTCCAACCGTCCCTCTCCAGTGAAAAGGGAAAGAGGTAAAACAGTACTCTCAAATTCTCTTCTAATTCTCATAGTCATTATCTCTTTCCTGGTTGCTCTGTATTTTTCTCTCCACCACACAAACACATGAGTATTCCTGTTTCTAATCATCCGACAGCACATGAGGATAATGGCCATCTTAGACCATTGAGAGATGCTCAAAGGTGATGGGGGAGGGGAAGAGGGCTCAACTACCCTTTGCCCCAGGAGGGAGCTCTTCCGGCCAGAAGCTAATAGCCCAACACCGCCCCGCAGGTCATTTGATCCCACAGTTAAGGAAAAAAAAAAAAAAAAAAATTGCTGGCACCGGAGATAAAAGGGGTATAATGAAAATGTAAACGAAAAACTTTATACTAGGCATGGCCTGACAGAGGGAAGATTGATATCCCATGATGCTTTGTCTTGATGAGACAATGAAAAATAACCACCACAGCAGCTGTGTCAATATCAGACTTGGTAATGCACCACTGGCTGTGGGTTTTTATTTAATCCGCTTTGCTTTAAGATGATAACGGTTGTTACTTTTCAGTGCCTGTCTGTCAGCGCCCAGCATTGCAATATTCCTCCGCAGCTCTGCGAGCGGGTTTCATTTATTTTAAAATACCATTTCACACACTGCTGACTTTTAACAGTGTTCTGTGTGAGTTTGTGAGATTGAATAGTGACAGAAACAACACTTTTTATGAGAATACAGAATATTAAAAACGGGGCACAATATACAGATGGCAGTTTTCACTACAGCTTGTTTTTTTTCCCCCTTGCTTCTGCTACTGAGCTTTCCCACTGAATGCATTTGTAGTAACACCATAAATGTCACTTTCACTGACTGCCTTTTGGCATTTTATTTAAATGGAATTCAACTCCGGCTTGCTCCTGCCACTGTTGCCGCCGCTGTTACCAACTTGTTTCAGGGTGGCCCCGTTTTACAGAAGCGTGCCATTGGCTTCATTCCTCGGGGTCCCACACTGGGAAATACGGGAATAACTGTTCAAACCCTAATGGTTAGGAGCCTAGATCTAAAGATTCCAAAAGAAAGACTTCACTAGCAGAGATTATTGTATACAGACGGGTTTGACCTTTGCAGCAACCATTTAGTAAAAAGTACTTTTGAACTCTGAGAATACTTCTGACTGGGACATAAAGTACTTCCCTGTTGTGGGGAAAAGCCAACATACACCAACTGTCTTCGGTTGAATGCCACAGGAGAACAGAGAGACAGGCTCTGAGTGACGTATCTAGGTCTTGCGTCTATCAGTGCTGACTAGCAACACTTCAGTTGGGACGTTTACCTGGGCCCTAGGTTCTCTCCACCGATCCTTATCTTGGCAGATACACGCTTATGCTGCTGGGTCTCTAGACATTTACCAGGGGTGGCATTTTGCTGCCAACACGATGTTGACATGTGCAAATTCCCCTTTCTCTCTTGCATGAAACATTGGTTGCTCCATCAATTCCAGACTCAAAGTAGAATAGACAGTGGTGATGGAGCCTTTTTCCTGGGAGAACCTGCAACTGGGGGAAAGCTGGTTTCTTGTCTAGGCCAAATGAGGCTAGAAATGATCTGCCTAATCCAGCCATATAAATGCGTTCACATCTCTCAGGCTCAGGCCTGACTCAGAGGCCTAAGAGATTTCCAGCTGAGAGCTCAAATTTTCAGAAAATTGGAAATCTTTACAGAAAAAAAAAAAAAAATTAAGCAGTAAATGCAATTGAAAGCCTCAGTCCTGACCTGGAGACCGGTCTTCATGGACTTCTTGTACAATATCCCTTAGATACAGGTAAAGATGAGTAGGTCCAAAAGCATTTTTGAAAACCTGACTAGTTTGTGAAGACATTTGAAAGTCTGTCTTGTCTGTCTCAATCTCTTTTTGTCCTTTTAAAAAAAATTAATTAATTAGACTGCATTGGGTTTTAGTTGTGGCGTGCAAACAGTTGTGGCATGTGGAATCTAGTTCCCTGATCAGGGGTCAAACCCAGGCCCCCTGCATTGGGAGCATGAAATCTTAGCCGCTGGATCACCAGGGAAGTCCCTCTTTTAGTCTTTTTAATTAGAAAAGTTGGGAGAGTTAGGAATGGAAGACTGGAGAGATTCCCATAAAATGAACTTTGGAATCTCTTTGTTATGAACTGGTCACACTTCAATTAGCTTCCCTAAGGCTTTCAGAAGTGCCAAAGGAAAGGCAACAGGGCAACAAATTTGGCCACAAAAATATTTAAATAAAGTTGGGCAATGAAACTATTTAAGACTCCTGAAATAAAGGAGGAAAGAAAGAGAAAGGAGAAGTGGAGCCCAAGCAAGGACATTTTATACTATGCATGCATTTTAGGTAATACCAGCACAGAAGTCTGTCTCTTCAAATGCACTCCCTATCCGAGTGACTCTAAACAGTGTTTTTAAGTCAAAAAATCTTATGTGTTATTCTAAACTTTTTGGCAACGCTCTCCTCCGATCAGTCACTAATTTCTGACAGATCTTACTATGACTTAAATGCATCTATTTCTCTTCATCCTCGCTTCCACCACATTAATTTGTATCATTGTTGATAAATCACTCGTCTCCTTGTCCTCTTTTCTCCTTAAATCCATCTGTAATAAATGTTGCTGGAGTAATATTCTAAAACAACGATCTGCTGGTGACACTTCAACCTTCAAAACCTATGCACCATTTCTCACTGAGGTGACCTCACAAAAGAAGTTTTCTGAGTGCTTGAGCTCACTACCACCTCTGTCTTTTACTTACTGTAAGCATCTCTCATTTGACTTGGCTTGTGTTTGTTGCCTTTTTTTTGAATGTCCTAAACAGTTTATTAGGTAAGAATTTTATAAACGTTACTTGTATTAGCAGTAGCGGTGGAGCTTGGGCTGGAGGGTATTACGTTGTCTCCAGGCTGTCCAGGAAGAACAACCAGTTTTGTGCAGGGACAAGTGACCCTTTCCAACACCAGGGCTCTTTCTGCCTGGTGATGTCAGCCTATGCTTGTGGACTGGTTTGGTGATCCACGGGGTGTCAGGGTTTCTGATGACAACTTTATGGAGTGGATCAATGGGAATAACCTCGAAGATTCATACACAGAATCATCCCTAACACAGGAAGATCCCACAGGCCCTGCAGTGGCATCCAGCTTGCTCCTTGGCAACAGACTGAAGGCTTTGAGCAAATTTGAGCTGGTTGACCCCATGGTGGACAGGCTTGCATAGGTGGTACCCTTAGAAACTGAGCATTTGCAGCCACTATGGTGCACAGGAATCCAATATATGACATGACCTTGCTTGGCCTTGTATCTCAGCCTGTGTGCCTGTTGGCTGGGTGGGGTGCGGGGGCTGGGGGCAGTGCAGTACAGGATGGAGAGCTGGCAGTACTGCCAGCAACATACCCTGAGGGCACCATGTCCACTGCTTCTTCCTCCCTAGTTCCTGGAGGTGTCTGTAAGTGTCCATCTGAGCTCACCTGATGGCTGCCGCCACATGGAAAGGCCATCGCCCTTTTAAAATCTCTCTTGCGAAAAAACTTACTTGTTTCGCGTTGTGTGAGGGTTTCCTCCCTCTGGTCCGGAGTCAGAAGACCTTTGGTATCACAGAAAAATTCTGGCTTCAGGCAGTATAAAAAAAAAAAAAAATAAAATCTCTCTTGCATATGTCTTTTCTCCTGTCTTAGAATGTAAGGGATCACATTTATGTTCTTTGGTGTCATCAACAGCAGCTAGTTGGCTGTTAGATGCAGTGCCATAACCCCACTAAATGGTAAATATTCATAGGGTTTGCTGAGTATTTGTATCTGTCTAATGTGCAGCAGAGTTCCTGACCCAGTTATCAAGGATACAGCTTTTTGAAACTTAAGGCACTAGCTATGATGCAGAAGAAAAGCATCTCTCCATTATGGATGGTCACCAGAATGATCTGCAACCAAACTTAGTGGGGAAAAGTCCCTGTATGAGAGTGGAGATCCCAGGGTTTGCCTAGAAAATCTTGGGTTAGAGATGGTATTTCTACTTCCAAATCCTTCTACTCAACTACACTGACTCTTTAATTTTTTTGGACATGATTAGAATTGAGGCTAGTAATTCTTCTCTAGGTCTATTGACACATTTCTCCTACCATCTTAACTAGTGAGTCAGCAAAATAGCTCTCTCTCCTGGGAAGGCAAAGTTACTCTTAGAAAGCTGGGAAAATCTCATCCCTCATTATTTTTTCCCCCACTTGTTCTTTATATTTTAGGTTTTGTCATTGAATGTGTGTAATTTATTTAGACTGACAAGTTCATTTTTTAAATGGGAATACCTGTTATTTTAAAATTTCTGTGGATTTTGGCAGAGCCTTTTTGCCTTTTGTGATTTCTAGAAGCTCTCTTCGTAGTCTGTCTTCTCTCTGCCTGTGTTTTTTGTCTGTATTTTGCAGCCTCTATACACCTCACAAACATATATGACTTTTTCTTTGCAGGGGTGGGGGGAGCGGGTATGTCTCATAGTAATAGTCTTTAAAGATACTATCCCTTTACATGATGTCCACTTAGGATCAAAAGGGGAAAAAAAAATATTGGAGAGAGGAAAAATCGGCTAAAACAAGTTTACCTAAACAAAAATGCAGCCCAAATGCCTTTTCCTTTAGCTTCTATAAGAAATCTAAAACTAGAAGCTGAAAAAGGTCACAAAAGCAAAGTGTCTTCCAGGATGAGCCAGTGGGTCTTTCAGGAAGAGACACTAATTGTATTCTTCTCTAGCCAGCTTCGACCTGCTTGACTGGCAGGAAGTCCAAGCTCTCTGTGACCCGAGAAGCAGCACCACGGTAAGGTTTTGTCACAAGCAGAGCTATGAGTCAGCTCTTTCTCCAGAGACTTCCTACCAAGAAGTGTTTCATTTTCAAGAGAAAGAGAAAAAATATCCCCCCTCCCTTATACCACCATCCTCCATGAGTAAAATAGTTTCTAAATTTCCAGGGCTTAAAATCAGAACTAATTTGAAAAAAAATGTTTAGAGGCCTTTCAACCCCTAAACACACAAGATACAGACTTTAATTTTTTTTTTTTTTTACCCCAGAGTTTTGCCCTCTGTTAATTCAAGGCGACAAGAACTGGTAGCATCTCATTCCCACTCCATCTTCCCATCCCATTTCCCACTCCAGACTCCAGAGTGAAGTTTCTGAGTCTCTAGCCACATTATATTTCCTAAAACTTATAATTCACTTAAACTAGCACTCTTTGGTATTATGGGTGACTGTATACTTCTTGTCATTTTGCTATCTCCGTAGAGGACTTTGATATCTGGCTAAAGCCTTCCTGGTTACCCCACAAGACACCTAAAATATTGGAGAGATTCAGTGTCTTTGTTGACATCACATCCAGTGCCCCAATATAATTCCTTGCCATGTTTGATTTTAATGTTCCTTACATCTGTTCCCCTTCAGCACCCCTGTAATCTTCTGTTTTCTGACCTAATCTCTGTCCTTCCTTAGGTTTTTCTGTTATTTACACTATACATCTTTGCTGTGCTCTAGATGTGATCTCTAATCCCTTGACTCCCCCTGTTCTCTGAGTCTGTCAGGATCCCTTCCCCTGCCTAACTTCTCCTCACTAGTAATCTGGGATAGGCACTATTCTAGGACACCATGGGATCTTTTGGTTGGGACCCTAGACATCCCTCACCCCTTGTTCTCTTGCCTCCTTCTCAGGGCTGCTCAAGAACCATGCCACACTTTCCTTGTCCACTTCCCTTCCCATCTTCCAAAGAAGTTCTTTCAAGACTTCAGTTTTCTTTGTAAATTCCCTGCCTTCACAGGCAGCATTTCTTCCCAGAAGGAAATAGAGGGTGTCAGGCTTCTAACTTTGACCCATTGCTGGATGCTCATACTCTTGTGAAAATAACCACTACTTACATTCTAAGCACTCCCAAATCTGTACTTTCATCTCAAGTTTGTTCCCTTCATTGGTATTTGAGCTCATGAATCCAACTCCTCAATGAACATTTCCTGTTGACTGTTGTTCATTTACCTTAAAAATCAACAGAACCCACACTGAATTTAGTATATTCCTATTCTTAAACCTGAGATGTAATAGAAAGCTTCATTGTATAGTCATATGATTTTGAATTAAATCAGAGACGAGAACAACTAAATGATTTTAAAACTATCACAAAATAGAGCAAAAAGGACTTGTTGCTATTGTTCAGTTGCCCAGTTGTGTCTGACTTAATGATCAGTTAAATAGGCAGGGATAACCAGAAGTCTAGGATAATCTCTAGATGTAATTTAAAGTGACTTGGTTTATGTAGTTTCCTATTAGGAGAGAGAACACAAAAGGAGGAATACATTTGAGAGTTTAAAAAATGAGGTCATTTCTGGAAAAGAATAATTTGAATGAATATGATATTCAAAATGCAGGTAAGTAAATGAGTTTTGTTATTGTTCAGTCATGAAGTCATGTCAAACTCTCTGCAACCGTATGGACTGCAGCACATCAGGCTCCTTTGTCCTCCACTGTCTCCTCAAGTTTGCTCAAACTCATGTCCATTGAGTTGGTGATGCTATCTAACCATCCAATCCTCTGCTGCCCCCTTCTCTTTTTGCCTTCAATATTTCCCAATATCATGGTCTTTTCCAATGAGTCAGCTCTTCACATCAGGTGGCCAAAGTTTTAGAGGTCCAACTTTAGTCTCAGTTCTTCCAGTGAATGGTCAGGGTTGGTTTCCTACACTGACTGGTTTGATCTTGCAGTCCAGGTGAATCTCAACAGTCTTCTCCAGCACCACGATTCAAAAGCATTAATTCTTTGGCACCTAGTCTTTATGGTCCAGCTCTCACATCTGTACATGACTACTGAAAAAAACATAATTTTGACTATACAGACCTTTGTTTGCAAAATGATGTGTCTACTTTTTAATACACTGTCTAGGTTTATCACAGCTTTCTTTCCAAGGAGCAAGTGTCTTTTAATTTCATGGCTGCAGTCACAGTCTACAATGATTTTTATTTAAAAGAACTCAAAGTAAAAAATATATTTTGGAGTTATCAGTATAGCGGTGGTAGAAATTTTTGGGCAGAAAAGTGTTTTCTGGGAAGATTGTCAGTGAGAAAAGATCAAGAGGAAAATCCTAGGGGACATCATTGTTTAAAGGTAAGTTGAAAAAGGAACCATAATATGAAACTAAGGAGAATGTAATAACATACAAGTAAGTCGGATAGTTTGAGGAAAAACAAGTGCTCAAAAGCATTGGTTGCCAGGAAGAAATTAACTATGATAAGAACTGCACCATGACTGTTGCACTTGGCAGTTATTGGCGTTAGCAAGAATGATTTCAGATGGAAGATTTTTAAGGGATAAACAGGGGATGTAAACTCAAGTGGGAGAGAGGAGCACACACATCGTCATCTGTAGTGTAAAGCAGACTTATGGAGAGCTATAAGATAGGTATTGATGATGGGCTGTGGGAGGAGCAGGAAGAGGGACTTCCTGTGAGTTTGGAGACTGGGGAGGGTTCATGGAAAAGGTAATATTTCAGCATGATTTTTAAGGACCAGCAGGATTTTTAATCAATGTTATTAAGCATATTTTGCATATAATAAAATATTCCCACTCTAAGTTTGCAGTTCAAGGAGTTTGACAAGTATTTGTACTCATGTAACCACACCTCATTATATAGAACATTTCCAATATTCCAGGGTATCTTGTCATGCCTGTATGCAGTCAATACTTAGCCTCAGGGAACTCCTGCTTTTCTTTCAGTCACTGTAGATTAATTTTTCCTCGTCTATAATTCTACATAAATGAGATCATAGATATGCATCCTTATGCTTAACATATTATTTTTTTGCAATTTATCCATGTGGTTGCTATTTAAGTAGTTATTGCTTTTAGTGTGGAGTAGTATTCTGTTGTATGGAAATTGCAATATGATTGGCTTCCGTGGTGGCTCAGTAGTGAAGAATACACCTGCCAATGCAGGAGATGCTGGTTTTATCCTTGGGTCAGGAAGATCCCCTGGAGAAGGAAATAACAACCCACTCCAGTATTATTGCCTGGGAAATCCCATGGACAGAGGAATCTGCCAGACTAGAGTCCACAGGGTCGCAAAACAGTCGGACTAAACAGCTCTATTGTATACCAAAATTTTTTCATCCATTCAACTGTTGATGGGCATTTCAGTTGTTTCCAATTTACAGCTACTGTGAATAAAGCTGCTTATAAATATTCATGATCAAGTTTTTCTGTGGACAAATATTTTTACTTTTCTTGGCTATATACATAACAGAGGAATTTCCGTGTCATATGGTAAGTGTTTGTGTACCTTCATAAGAAACTGATACATTATTTCATAAAGTGGTTGTAAATTTTTACATTCCAGTTAGCAATATATGAGACTTCCAGTTGCTCTACCTCTTCATCAGCACTTGATATGCCAGGTTTTAAACTTTAGCCATTTATAAAGTGTGTAGTAATATCTCATAATGGTGATCAAGTGCTTTTTCTGCATACGACATGATCTTGTAGTTTTCTGTAGTTTATTTTATTGTATTGTCTTTTGAATGTTGGTCTTAAACAGTGGGTTGACAAGCATATCCCTTTCTATGTTTTCTGAAATTGGTTGCATAGGCTTAATATTTATCTCTAAATTGTTTGATGAAACTCAGAATGAAGTCATCTTAACCTGGAGGTTTTTTGTTGGAATGTTTTTAATAATAAATTTAATTTCTGTAATATTCTTTAACATTAAGTAATTAAATAAATTATTTACAGCAAAATTCATAGCAAAATTCTCTGAGATTTCATTGATTCTTGCTTAACCCAATATTTACCATGTTGGTTACACAATGATAATTTTCCAAATTCAGTACTCCCTATACAATTACATTAGCCCTTAGGGTCTTAGTATAAATAAGAGATGAGTCCTCACCCTGGGACATTTCTCCAATGATCTTTTGATTGAAAGAAGCTCATCCTGTAGAAGGCTCATAGGGAAGGGACCCTCACTAAGTACTTCCTGAGTTCAGGAACATGCAAAACTGTTCTATAATCTTAAAACTTGAGTGGCAGATTCACCAGATATAATTTTCTTGGTTCACACATTTCCCCCCCTTAAGTTCCTTGAAAATACTGCTCCATTTTATCCTGCTTTTTATGTTGCTTTTTGAGAAATCTGATAATCTAATTCTCTTGCCTCTATAATTTATTTCATCTTTTCTTTCCAGAGCCCTTGAATATTTTTACTTTATGTCTCAGAGTTCATCTTTCTATGCCAATTTTCTATGGAACATGCTGATCCCTCTCAGTGTTTGAGTTCTTATTTTATTCTGGAGAGTCTGAAAGTCTTTTTTTATGTATTACAGTTTAATTTTTTAATATAAATTTATTTATTTTAATTGGAGGCTAATTACTTTACAATATTGTATTGGTTTTGCCATACATTGACATGAATCCACCACAGGTGTACGTGTGTTCCCCATCCTGAACCCTCCTCCCACCTCTCTCCCCATCCCATCTCTCTAGGTCATCCCAGTGCACCAGCCCCAAGCACTCTGTATCATGCATCGAACCTGGACTGGCGATTCATTTCACATATGATAATATACATGTTTCAATGCCATTCTCCCAAATCATCCCACCCTTGCCCTCTCCCACAGAGTCCAAAAGACGATTCAATACATCTGTGTCCCTTTTGCTATCTCACATACAGGGCTGTAGTTACCATCTTTCTAAATTCCATATATATGCATTAGTATACTGTATTGGTGTTTCTCTTTCTGGCTTACTTAACTCTGTATAATAGGTTACAGTTTCATCCACCTCATTAGAACTGATTCAAATGTATTCTTTTTAATGGCCGAGTAATGCTCTATTGTGTATATGTACCACTGCTTTCTTATCCATTCATCTGCTGATGGACATCTAGGTTGCTTCCATGTCCTGCCTATTATAATCAGTGCTATGATGAACATTGGGGTACACGTGTCTCTTTCAGTTCTGGTTTCCTTGGTGTGTATGCCTAGCAGTGGGATTGTTGGGTCATATTGAAGTTCTATTTCCAGTTTTTTTAAGGAATCTCCACACTGTTCTCCATAGTGGCTGTATTAGTTTGCATTCTCACCAAGAGTGTAAGAGGATTCCCTTTTCTCCACACCCTCTCCAGCATTTATTGCTTGTAGACTTTTGGATCGCAGCCATTCTGACTGGTGTGAAATGGTACCTCATTGTGGTTTTGATTTGCATTTCTCTGATAATGAGGGATGTTAAGCATCTTTTCACGTGTTTGTTAACCGTCTGTATGTCTTCTTTGGAGAAATGTCTGTTTAGTTCTTTGGCCCATTTTTTGATTGGGTAATTTATTTTTCTGGAATTGATCTGCAGGAGTTGCTTGTATATTTTTGAGATTAATTATTTGTCCATTGCTTCATTTGCTATTATTTTCTCCCATTCTGAAGGCTATCTCTTCACCTTGCTTATAGTTTCCTTTGTTGTTCACAAGCTTTTAATTTTAATTAGGTCCCATTTGTTTAATTTTCCTTTTATTTCCAATATTCTGGGAGGTGGGTCATAGAGGATCCTGCTGTGATATATGTTGGAGAGTGTTTTGCCTATGTTCTCCTCTAGGAGCTTTATAGTTTCTGGTCTTATGTTTAGATCTTTAATCCATTTTGAGTTTATTTTTGTGGATGGTGTTAGAAAGTGCTCTAGTTTCATTCTTTTACAAGTGGTTGACCAGTTTTCCCAGCACCATTTGATAAAGGGATTGTCTTTTCTCCATTATATATTCTTGCCCCCTTTGTCAAAGATAAGGTGTCCATAGGTACATGGATTTATCTCCGGGCTTTCTATTTTGTTTCACTGATCTATATTTCTGTCTTTGTGCCAGTACCATACTGTCTTGATGACTGTGGCTTTGTAGTAAAGCCTGAAGTCAGGCAGGTTGATTCCTCCAGTTCCATTCTTCTTTTTCAAGATTGCTTTGGCTATTCAAGGTTTTTTTGTATTTCCATACAAATTGTGAAATTATTTGTTCTAGCTCTGTGAAAAATACCATTGGTAGCTTGATAGGGATTGCATTGAATCTATAGATTGCTTTGGGTAGTATACTCATTTTCACTATATTGGTTCTTCCAATCCATGAACATGGTATATTTCTCCATCTATTTGTGTCCTTTTTGATTTCTTTCACCAGTGTTTTATAGTTTTCTATATATAGGTCTTTTGTTTGTTTAGGTATACATATTCCTAAGTGTTTTATTGTTTTCATTGCAATGGTGAATGGCATTGTTTCCTTAATTTCTCTATTTTCTCATTATTAGTGTATAGGAATGCAAGGGATTTCTGTGGTTGATTTTATATCCTGCAACTTTACTATATTCATTGATTAGCTCTAGTAATTTTCTAGTGGAGTCTTTAGGGTTCTCTGTGTAGAGGATCATGTCATCTGCAAACAGTGAGAGTTTTACTTCTTCTTTTCCAATCTAGATTCCTTTTATTTCTTTTTCTGCTCTGATTGCTGTGGCCAAAACTTCCAAAACTATGTTGGATAGTAGTGGTGAGAGTGGGCACCCTTGTCTTGTTCCTGACTTTAGAGGAAATGCTTTCAATTTTTCACCATTGAGGATAATGTTTGCTGTGGGTTTGTCATATATAGCTTTTATTATGCTGAGGTATGTTCCTTCTATTCCTGCTTTCTGGAGGGTTTTTATCATAAATGGATGTTGAATTTTGTCAAAGGCTTTCTCTGCATCTGTTGAGATAATCATATGGTTTTTATTTTTCAATTTGTTAATGTGGTGTATTACATTGACTGATTTGTGGATATTGAAGGATCCTTGCATCCCTGGGATAAAGCCCACTTGGTCATGATGTATGATCTTTTTAATGTGTTGTTGGATTCTGTTTGCTAGAATTTTGTTACGGATTTTTGCATCTATGTTCATCAGTGATATTGGCCTGTAGTTTTCTTTTTTTTTCTTTTTGTGGTATCTTTGTCTGGTTTTGGTATTAGGGTGATGGTGGCTGCATAGAATGAGTTTGGAAGTTTACCTTCCTCTGCAATTTTCTGCAAGAGTTTGAGTAGGATAGGTGTTAGCTCTTCTCTAAATTTTTTGTAGAGTTTAGCAGTGAAGCTGTCTGGTCCTGGGCTTTTGTTTGCTGGAAGATTTCTGATTACAGTTTCAATTTCTGTGCTTGTGATGGGTCTGTTAAGATTTTCTATTTCTTCCTGGTTCAGTTTTGGAAAGTTGTACTTTTCTAAGAATTTGTCCATTTTTTCCAGTTTGTCCATTTTATTGGCATATAGTTGCTTATAGTAGTCTCTTATGATCCTTTGTATTTCTGTGTTGTCTGTTGTGATCTCTCCATTTTCATTTCTAATTTTATTGATTTGATTTTTTTCCCTTTGTTTCTTAATGAGTCTGGCTAATGGTTTGTCAATTTTATTTATCTTCTCAACGAACCAGCTTTTGGCTTTGTTGATTTTTGCTATGGTCTCTTGTTTCTTTTGCATTTATTTTTGCCCTAATTTTTAAGATTTCTTTCCTTCTACTAACACTGGGGTTCTTCATTTATTCCTTTTCTAGTTGCTTTAGGTGTAGAGTTAGGTTATTTATTTGACTTTTTTTTCTTGTTTCTTGAGGTATGCCTGTATTGCTATGAACCTTCCCCTTAGCACTGCTTTTACAGTGTCCTACAGATTTGGGGTTGCTGTGTTTTCAATTTCATTCGTTTCTATGCAAATTTTGATTTCCTTTTTGATTTCTTCTGTGATTTGTTGGTTATTCAGCAGCATGTTGTTCAGCCTCCATATGTTGGAATTTTTAATAGATTTTCTTCTGTTCAGTTCAGTTCAGTTGCTCAGTTGTGTCCGACTCTTTGCGACCCCATGAATCGCAGCACGCCAGGCCTCCCTGTCCATCACCAACTCCGGAGTTCACTCAGACTCATATCCATCGAGTCAGTGATGCCATCCAGCCATCTCATCCTCTGTCGTCCCCTTCTCCTCCTGCCCCCAATCCCTCCCAGCATCAGAGTCTTTTCCAATGAGTCAACTCTTTGCATGAGGTGGCCAAAGTACTGGAGTTTCAGCTTTAGCATCATTCCTTCCAAAGAAATCCCAGGGCTGATCTTCTTCAGAATGGACTGGTTGGATCTCCTTGCAGTCCAAGGGGCTCTCAAGAGTCCAGTTGAGATCTCATCTTACTGCATTGTTGTCAGACAAGATGCTTGGAATGATTTCAATTTTTTTTTGAATTTACCAAGGCTAGATTTATGGCCCAGGGTGTGATCTATCCTGGAGAAGATTCCATGTGCACTTGAGAAAAAGGTGAAATTCATTGTTTTGGGGTGAAATGTCCTATAGATATCAATTAGATATAACTGGTCTATTGTATCATTTAAAGTTTGTGTTTCCTTGTTAATTTTCTGTTTAGTTGATCTATCCATAGGTGTGAGTGGGGTATTAAAGTCTCCCATTATTACTGTGTTATTGTTAATTTCCCCTTTCATACTTGTTAGCATTTGTCTTACATATTGTGGTGCTCCTATATTGGGTGCATATATATTTATTATTGTTATATCTTCTTCTTGGATTGATCCTTTGATCATTATGTAGTGTCCTTCTTTGTCTCTTTTCACGACCTTTGTTTTAAAGTCTATTTTATCTGATATGAGTATTGCTACTCCTGCTTTCCTTTGATCTCTTTTTGCTTAGAATATCTTTTTCCAGCCCTTAACTTTCAGTCTGTATGTGTCCCCTGTTTTGAAGTGGGTCTCTTGTAGACAACATATATAGGGGTCTTGTTTTTGTATCCATTCATCCAGTCTTTGTCTTTTGGTTGGGGCATTCAACTCATTTACGTTTAAGGTAATTACTGATAAGTATGATCCTGTTGCCATTTACTTTATTGTTTTGGGTTCGAGTTTATACACCTTTTCTGTTTCCTGTCTAGAGAAGATCCTTTAGTATTTGTTGGAGAGCTGGTTTGGTGGTGCTGAATTCTCTCAGCTTTTGCTTGTCTGTAAAGCTTTTGATTTCTCCTTCATATTTGAATGAGATCCTTGCTGGGTACAGTAATCTGGGCTGTAGGTTATTTTCTTTCATCACTTTAAATATGTCCTGCCATTCCCTCCTGGCCTGAAGAATTTCTATTGAAAGATCAGCTGTGATCCTTATGGGAATCCCCTTGTGTGTTATTTGTTGTTTTTCCCTTGCTGCTTTTAATATTTGTGCTTTGTGTTTGATCTTTGTTAATTTGATTAATATGTGTCTTGGGGTGTTTCGCCTTGGGTTTATCCTGTTTGGGACTCTCTGGGTTTCTTGGACTTGGGTGATTATTTCCTTCCCCATTTTAGGGAAGTTTTCCACTATTATCTCCTCAAGTATTTTCTCATGGTCTTTCTTTTTGTCTTCTTCTTCTGGGACTCCTATGATTCTAATATTGGGGCATTTGACATTGTCTCAGAGGTCTCTGAGATTGTCCTAATTTCTTTTAATTCATTTTTCTTTTTTCTTCTCTGATTCATTTATTTCTACCATTCTATCTTCTACCTGACTTATACTATCTTCTGCCTTCGTTATTCTACTGTTGGTTCCCTCCAGGGTGTTTTTGATCTCATTTATTGCATTATTCAGTATATATTGACTCTTTTTTCCTTCTTCTAGGTCCTTGTTAAACCTTTCTTGCATCTTCTCAATCCTTGTCTCCAAGCTATTAATCTGTAACTCCATTTTGTTTTCAATATTTTGGATTATTTTTATAATCATTATTCAGAATTCTTTATCAGGTAGATTCTCTATCTCCTCCTCTTTTGTTTGGTGGTGGGCATTTATCCTGTTCCTTTACCTGCTGGGTACGTCTCTGCCTTTTCATCTTGTTTAGATTGCTGTGTTTGAGGTGGCCTTTCTGTATTCTGGCAGTTTGTGGTTCCTCTTTATTGTGGAGGTTCCTAACTGTGGGTGGGGTTGTCAAGGTTTCCTGGTTCGGGAAGCTTGTGTCGGTGTTCTGGTGGGTGGAGCTGGATTTCTTCTCTCTGGAATGAAATGAAGTGTCCAGTAATGAGTTTTTAGATATCAATGGGTTTTGTGTGACTTTGGGCAGCCTGTATATTGAATCTCAGGGCTATGTTCCTGTGTTGCTGGAAAAACTGCATGGTATGTCTTTCTCTGGAACTTGTTGGCCCTTGGGTGGTGCTTGGTTTCAGTGTAGGTATGGAGGCGTTTGATGAGCTCCTATTGATTAATGTTCCCTGGAGTCAGGAGTTCTCTGGTTTTCTCAGGATTTGGACTTAAGCCTCCTGCCTCTGGTTTTCGGTCTTATTCTTACAGTAGCCTCAAGACTTCTCCATCTATACAGCACCTATGATAAAACATCTAGGTTAAAGATGAAAAGCTTCTCCACAGTGAGGGACACCCAGAGAGGTTCACAGAGTTACATGGAGAAGAGAAGAGAAGAGAGAGGAGGGATATAGAGGTGACCAAGAGGAGAAGAGGGGGAATCAAAAGGGGCAACAGCAAGCTAGCCAGTAATCTTTTCCCTATGCATTCTCCATTGTGTTGACCCCTCAGAGATGTCCACAGAGTTATACAGAGAAGAGAAGAAGGAGGAAGGAGACAGAGGTGGACAGGAGGATAAAGGGGGGAATCAAAAGGAGAGACACAGATCCAGCCAGTAATCAGTTCCCTAAGTGTTCTCCACAGCCCGGAACACACAAAGGGATTCACAGAGTTGGGTAGAGAAGAGAAGGGGGAGGGAGGAGATAGAGGCAACCTGGTGGATAAAAAGGCGAGTCCAAAGGGGAGAGAGCAGTCAAGCCAGTAATCTCACTCCCAAGCAAAAATGGGTACTTAAGATTGGGTTCTTAAAGGTACAGAATTGATAACAAATACCAAAAAGCAAAGTTTAAAAATCTAGAGTAGAGGTTGGATTCTCAAAAATACAATATTAAAGGAAAAAAGTCACAAAAATTATTAAAAAAAAAATATATATATACATGAAGTTTGCTTTAAAAAATAAGGTCTTTTTTTTTTTTGCAAAGTAATAGTAGGTAATAAAAATGAAAATTAAAGCAGTAATAGAAGACTTAAAAAATTTTAATTTAAAAAATGATAGTAAAAATATATCTAGGACTTTCTCTGGTGTTGTTGTGGACAGTGTGGGGTCAGTTCACTTTCAGATAGTTCCTTAATCCAGCTTATACTTCTCAAGATCTATAGTCCCCTTCCTATGTAGTTGGTGCTAACTACAGAATTTTAATCTATTGCACCTGTCACTTCCAAGGCCATTCCCTCTTTTTGTTTTGGCTTCTTCTGTTTGCTGGTCTCTTCAGTGTCTAATTTATGCCCTGACACAAGAGGGCGATGGTGGACACTTTTTTAGGCTCACTTGTTCAGTCGTGCAAGTGAAGGGGGAACACTGCAAACAAATAACACTGGCGTGTGCTCACCGTGTCTCGACCACACTGGATTTGCCCCTGCTCACAGCATCTGTGCTTTCCCTGTCTGTGCTGTTCAAGCTCTAGGTTGCTCTGCTTGGAACTGTCTGAGGCATGCCCTGGGTTGTATGCACTTCCCAGGTCTAAGCCACTCAGGTTCAGGTACTCGGGTACTCCACAAAGGTGCAGAGTCAGTTGGGCCTGCATTTTATGCCCTTCCCAGGTCCGAGCAGCTCAGGTGACCAGGTGCTTGGTGAGCATGGTCACTGTGACTTATCACCTCCCCTGTCCCTGCTGCTCGGTGTTCTGGGTGTACAACTGGTACACCTTTTCAGGTGTGCTGTGTGTCTCTTCTGGGGAGCTCATCTCTGGCTGCGACCCTCCTGGCAGATGTTGACCATCCAGAATCCCAAGAAGTCTTGGTTAGCAACAAATCCTGCTTGCAGTTTGGTAGAGGATGCCTCTCTGGGGCCGCAATTGCCCCCTTCCGGCTATGGCTGCCTTCACCTGCCTGTCTCCAGCAGGGCATGGGCCGGTCCGCAGCCGGCTAGCTCTGCTCAGCCCTTTGTTCTGTGAGCAGGCCTGGTGGTGCCTTAGTTTAGGGGTTTTTGCATGGTAGCTATCCCACAGTCTGGTTTGCTATCTCAAGTTAGTTCCCTCAGATTGGCCTCGGGGCATTTAGGCATGGTGCTTACTCTAAGCAATGCAGTCCATGCCTCCCTGCCCAGCCCCCGCTTGCTAGTGGCGGATGCAGGCGTCTGCACTGCTTCTCCACTGGGAGTTACTGTTGGGCTCGTAATCTGTGGGTTTAATTATTTATTTATTTTTCCTCCCAATTATGTTGCCCTCTGAGGTTCCAAGGCTGGCCACAGACTCGCCAGTGAGAGTGTTTCCTGGTGTTTGGGAACTTCTCTCTTTTTTAAGACTCCCTTCCCGGGACAGATCTCCATCCCTCCCTCTTTTGTCTCTCTTTTTATCTTTTATATTTTTTTCCTTTCTCCCTTCAAAGACAATGGGCTGCTTTTCTGGGTGCCTGATGTCCTCTGCCAGTATTCAGAAGCTGTTTTGTGGAATTTACTCAGCATTCAAATGTTCTTTTGATGAATTTGTGGGGGAGAAAGTGTTCTCCCCATCCTATTCCTCCACCATCTTAGGACCACCCCCTATATTATAGTTTAAATTTTTATCATTTTACATTGTTTTGATGTTTTTCTTCAGGAGCCGAGTTATGTGAAAAAAAATTTTTTTTTCTGTTTTCTAATTTAATCCCTTTACTGTTTTTCATTTTTCTTTGCAATTTTATTCTCTTGTTTCTTTACTGATTTTTTTCGATACTGTTTATTAAATTTGTATTAAAATCTGTTCTCACCTGGACATGCAGTAATTTAGTCTTCTTTTTTGATATGATTTTTTGTCTTTTGCTACTGCTTTCACCAGGAAAATTAACTCTAATTTTATTTTTTACTATTTTTTTCCATTTTATTTTTAACATTTGTATTTTTTATTTAAGGGGTTTCTTTGTATCCTCATGTGCTTGCTTAAAATGCTATGTTTTGTTTTCTTCATCTTTGTGGTTTATTTTTTCAAAGGCTTATCAGTATAAAAATCTTTTATTTACAAATTCTGACATTTTGCAGTAGTTTTGTGTGGATGTAGTTCGGTTTTTCTCCACTCTTACTCATTTTACAGATAGGCTTCTGAGTTTAATAATACTGTATACTGGCTTTTTGGGCTGCCTCTGCTCATAGGCTGTTTTTCTTTATTATTGATATATAGCAATTTGATTATGATGTCCTTGGTGTAACTTTCTGTATGTTTATTCAGCTTGGAGCTTGTTGAGAGTCATGGATCAATGCATTTGTGATTGTCATCAAATTAGACAATTTTCAGCTACTATTTTTTTTCCAAATATGTTTTCTATTTTCCTCCTTTCTGGGGTTAAAATTTATACTCATTTCCTCATAAGCCACTGAATCACATCACTGATTATTTTGTGCTTCCATCTTTTTTCTATGTTTCACTTTGGATATTTTCTATTACTATGACTTTAAATCTAGTGATCTTCCCTTCTTCAGTGTCTAATCTGTTTCAAATCCCAACTATGTAATTTTCAGTTCAGACACATTTTCATCTTTAGAAATTCTATTTTTTTAAAATATTGTTAATTTCTTTTTACATTAAGTCTATGTGTTTATTTTAACTTTTGAGCATATTTTAATATTAAGATAACTTTAAAAAAAACTTATTTATTTTTTAAAATTTCCTTTCTGAGTATGCTTGTATTGAATGATCTTTTTCTCCTGATTAAAAGAAACATTTTCTTGCTTTTTCATATCAGTAACTTTTATTTAATGCTGACATTTTAAATATTGCATAATTCTTTGCTGGATTCTGTTGTATTCTTTTAAATAGTGTTGGGATTTGTTCTATCAAGCAGTGATCCTTGTGGATCAGGTAATTCTTCTGGAGTACATTTTAAAATTTTTGTTGGGGCTGCACAGTAGCCTTTACTCTTCACACTCGTAACCTATGAACCTCATAGTGTTCTAGTGAGTGTCCTGTGTATTTGACACAGTTTTTCCTCTCTGGCTGGTAGGAATCTAAAAGATTTACATTCTTGTGTGAAGCTTTGAGAATTGTTTGGCTTATAGTTCCTCATTAGTTGTACTTTTTCTGGGCATGGCCTGGAAAGTTTACTTATTGATGCAGAAATTGGCAATAAGCCAAAGACCTTAGGGAGCTATGCAAATTTCTGGAGAACCTTCACTATATAATTCCCTCTTCTTTGGCACTCTGACCCACAAAGTCTAGCCACATTGGTATTTCTGAAATCTACTCTGTCTCCTCAGGTCTCTGACTGCCGTCCCTTCTTCCTGCATTATACAGTCCAGAAATGTCTTTCTGGTAGAAATCCAGGGTAATTATAGAGTTCACTTAAGTTTTTTTCCCTTCTCTTAAGAATCACAGCCCTCTACTGCCTTTTCTCATTGCCTGAAAAGAATCTTTTCATATATCTTTCATTTTTCTAGTTGTTTATTGTGGGAGGTAATGTCCCATAGAAATTACTTTTTTATTGGTAGATGCAGAAGTGAAGTATGATGTTTTAAGCATTGGAAATGGAGTGAATGAGCAATCCAGGAAAAATCAAATCATAAGTAAAGGCAGTGAGGGGCATAATTCTGTATTCAAAAAATAATGGAATGTTTGGGTCACTGGAGAGGCCTAATTGAAGAGGGGAAAGGAATTAGAGATATGGTCTAAAAAGACTGATTCACTGTAACATTCAAATATTTCTCTAGGTTCTGTTGTGAGGGAACTTTTCATATATAGCACCAGTCTCATATCAGTTGACCACAAAATATAGAAATTAACTAGGTGACCTAACCACATGAGACCTTTATAGGCAAAGAGTTTTCTCTGAGTGTTTACAGAAGAAGAAATCTGAGAGATAAAAATTATGAAAAGGATTTCCCATGAGGGAGGTTCTCTGTTGCTAGTTTTATAATGGAGGTGGACATGGGCAAGGAACAGTTCTTAGAACTAAGATCTGTTCCTGGTTGACACCAACAAAAGTATGGAGACCTCAGTCCTATAACTACAAAAATAAGACTCATTCTCAGCTGCTGACATCTATTTTAACCTTAGCTTGCAACCCAGCCATGTTCTGCCAAACTTTTGACCTACAGAATTATGGAAAGTGTTATTTTAAGCTGTTAAATTTGTAGTGCTTTTTAAATATAGCAATAGAAAAACAACACAGAGGCTAGTAAGATGTTTTATAGTGTAGTTTATCAAGATTAATTGTAAAAGCCTTGATTTTAGAAATTTAATTGCATTAACACTACTTGCTAAAGATTTTTTTTTGTCTTGAAAGTTTGCTCACAAGGAGATGAACACTTTTCATCCCATCCATTGGAATATTAGGTATGTATATCAATATGAATAGGAAAAAGGGAGTAATTTACTAGGATTGGACCAGGAGAGATGTTTACTTGGCTCTTGTCCTTTAGATCAGTATACCCCACTTCTCCAACATACTTGTTGTCATCTAAAGATTTGCCACAGCTGATGTTTATGACATTCGTTTAGTACCAACTTTGTCTCACTCCCTACTTTGATGATGCTTGCTCACTTTGCAAGCAGGATATACATGCATTCTTGGTTCCTTCATCCTCTTTGATCCTTGTCCTCTGACTCCTAAGACTTGGTATCTGAATGTGTTTTTTCTTGTAAATGTTTTTTTTTTTTTTTTTTTTAATAGGCTTGGTCACTGGTCCATTTCTTTGATTCATCATTACCTCTAATTTGAAATATTAAACATAGTGCAATCCTTACAACACACATACCTGGTACCCATTCAGCCAGCCTTGTCTCTCTGGTAATGATGTGACTCATACAGTATATATAAAATCCTAAGTTCTGGGCATCCTTCTTTTCCATTCAGGAAATAGAGGTGAAATTTCCAGTAGACATCAAGGGGAGAGATCAGAGTTCTATATACAGGTGATCATGAGGTATATCCAATGAAACAAGAGGAGAAAATTAGTCTGTGCAATAAATATGGCAACTGCTTCCCAGGTGGCGCTAGTGGTGAAGAACTGGCCTACCAATGCAGGAGACATAAGAGATGTGGATTCGATCCCTGGGTGGGGAAGATTCCCCTGAGGAGGGCATGGCAACCCACTCCAGTATTCTTGCCTGGAGAATCCCATGGACAGAGGAGCCTGGCAGGCTACAGTCCATGGGGTCGCAGAGTTGGACATGACTGAAACGACTTAGCATGCTCACTTTTGTTTACATCTTTATATCTGTTGCTATTGCTGTACATGAAACTCTATCACACCCATCCTCCAAACTGGGTACTCATTATTGATTTTTCCCGACTGCTAATCTTTATTCTGTTGCTGAAATGACATCCTTTCTCTTCTGTGACTGGAGAAATAGTACTGATCCTTCAGTGTTTCTCTACTAAGCTGCAGATTCACGGGAGCTGGTTGTGATTGGGTTTGGTCATATATGAATCCTGACCAAAGAGCTCTCCTCTTCTAGCTTTGAGAAAGATGAACATGGAGATTTAGTAAAGGAAGAAACTTTCCTTTACTAAACTTTCCCCTTCCCAACAGACCAGAGAATGAAGTCAAATCTGCTAATCAATATTATGACTGATGTCCTGCCATGTGCCCCTCACAGTGCCTTGAGTTTTAGTAGTGCAGAAGAAGATCAAGAATTTCTATATACATGGAATCATTAAGATGGGGTAGGAGTGCTAAGAAGACGTGGATTTGCATAGAAAGAGAGCTGATTTGTCTAGAAAGCATGCTTAACGCTTAGATTAAGTAATATTTAGTTTAGGTTTTGTAGTTACTGATGAATAGCGTAAGGTAGGAGAGGTATAAAGCTTTTTGCCAGCCCTGAGATACTCTTTGTGGCTACTACTGAAGTGATTTTACAATAACAGAGTTGAAAAGAGAGTTTGATTAATCTCATCCTGGGCAGCCAAATGTGCTTACCTAGGCACTTCCTATAAGTTACAGGAATCAATAAACAATCTACCTTGAGCAAAAATTAGACTTGAAGTCTTAAGTGATCTTATGTGATTCAAAACATAGGGAGGGCAAAAATACAGTATTATTCATACCTCATATAATTGTCCATAGCTCGTATACCAGAAATGAGATATACAAAAATCTATTTCCCATTTGAACTCAAAGGGAGTCTCAGAGTCAAGAAAGACCAAGTACACTTTTTTTTTTCTTTTTTGAACTTAATGCAAGGAGGATTGAGCATGTGTAAATGAAAGCAAAGTTTGGTTTTGAATACAGACTTTTCTATTTGACTTATTCTTGGAAGCAGGCACTCTGCATTATGCAGTATATTTTGCCTGATATCATAACTCTAAAGTCACTGAGCACATATAATTAAAACCTCTCTGTCTTAAAGCATAGCCAAAAACTGTGCATTAACAATACATAAGAGGAATTCCAGTCTAAAAGAAGGTTATGTTATTTTCTTTTATCTAAAAGTTCTTAAGAAAATGAGAACAAGATGCTATACTAAGTGTTCAGGAATCTTGAAACACATTTGTGCATTAAATGTGAGAACTTCAGAAATATCATTCACTGAACTTAAATTCATAATTAGGTAATGGATGAATGGATAAAAAATGGATAAAAAAGATGTGAGATACACACACACATAGGCACACACACACACATACATTCATGATGGGATGCTATTCAGTCACAAGAAAGAAGGAAATCCTCTCTGGTGACAATATGGGTGGGACTCGAGGGCATTATTCTGAGTGAAATAAGACAGAGAAAGACAGGCATATATAATACCACTTACATGCGGACTCTAAAAGGTGAAACAGAGACTAGATTTGTGGTACCTGGGGCTGAGTAGTGGGGGGAAAAGGGAGACATAGGTCAAAGAATAAACTTACAGTTATAAGAGGAATAAATTCTGGGGCTCCAATCTACAGCATGATGATTGCAGTTAATAATACTGCATTATATATTACTACTACTTGAAAGTTTCCAAGAAAGTAGGTCTTATATGTTCTCCCCACAAAGAAGTATTCACTATTGTGTTACATGGTGAAGGTGTTAGCTAACTTTATGTGGTAATCATTTTACAATATGTAAGTGTACCAAATTAACACATTGCACATCTTACATTTACACAATATTCTAGCTCAATTATATCTTATTAGAGCTGGAAGAAAAAACCAGGGTTGTTTGTCAGTAGGAATGCTGAGACTTGAACTATCAATGTAGGTGTGCTCTGGGCATTTCCAGAAAGATTAATTTATTAATAACTGTATTTTTTCTTTTCAACAGTGGTTTAGGTAAAATCCTTTGTCATACTGTGAGATAGGGAATTAGATTTAACTTTTGATGGGCATCTCTATATATTGTAATATGTGAATAATTGAGAAAACAAGGTAGAAAAATTCACCTGATGCTTGTAGATAAGTAGTTTCCTAGTCATTTGACTTTGTTTTTGGTACTTTTATTCAATTTTATGTTTTAGGAAAGAGTGAAGTTATTTCCTTTAACTTCTGGACCCTGGAATTGGGTCATATTGTTTCAAGTATTTGGCTTTTTAAAAAATTACTAGTAGGGGTAAAGAAGTCTATGTTATAAGGGTGTGTTTGCAAATTGTTTTCACTGTTTCATCAAATACCATTCTAGGTCTATAAAAGACAAATGGGGCTTTTGTGTCCAAGGTCCTAACAAGAGCAGAGACAAGGAACTTTTTCAGAGCTGGAAGCAAGATAAAGACAGACAGACAAGAAATGGGTCTGAAATTTAGACCCCTAATCCCTTTGTCTGAGTGTAACTGCTACACTGATGCACAGGCTAAAATTTCCAGGGACTTCAGACCTGGAGTGGTCCCACTTTGGGTGCCTGGGAAGTGCCCAGGACCAGAAGATGGACCTCAAACATAGCTGGGGAAGTTTGCACAGGGAGCCTGTGATGGATCAGCAAGAAGCATTCTGGCTGTTGCCAGTGTTGGAAACTTCACCTTCAAATATCCTTGTCGATGGAAACAAACATTTTCTGTACTTGGAAATACTGGCCACTCTTTCTCTGAAGTGGGATCCCTAAAATGTAGTTAGTGTGACTGAGGACCTAAATTTTATTTAATTTCAGCTACTTTTATTTTAATGAGCACATGTGACTAGAGGCTGCCATATTCTGTATAGAACTTTCCCATCATTACAGAAAGCTTTATTGGACAGCACTCCTCTAGTCTTTTACCCAGACAAGCCTAAGCCTAACTGCAAGTGTTCTAGCAGCTTCCTTGACACTAAACTCCAAGAGAACTCCCTGGAGTCGAGATCTGTTGTACCTGTACCTCAGAAACACACTGGAACATGTTGAATCCTCCAAGGCTAGATCAGAGAGGATTAGGAACCCCTATAATATGCATATTCAACAACTGCTGAAGAAATGAGAAGCTTAATTTATAAAGTCATTGAAGAACATGCTATCACAAAGTTGAAGTTGACTACATGTAAGAGAACTGAAGGAACTTTTCAGAAGTTGCTGTGGGTAAAGAATCCATCTGCAATGCAGGAGACACAGGAGACAGTGGTTCGATCCCTGGGTCAGGAAGATCCCTTGGAGGAGGGTATGGAAATCCATTCCAGTACTCTTGCCTGGAGAATCCCATGAACAGAGGAGCCTGGTAGACTACTGTCCATAGGGTCGCAAAGAGTTGGACATGACGGAAATGACTGAGCACACAACACATGCATGCAAGAGGACTGAAGATGATTGAAAAGAAAAATTTAAAGATGGTGCCATTAGAAGAAAGCATCTGATGTTAACTTTGAGGAAGCCTAGTGGAGACAACTCTTCTTAATGGTAAAATTTTTTTCAGTTTTGACCTATTCTGAAAGTTACTTTAGTCTCACTAAAACCTGGAAAGGCTAAATTCCTTTCCACTAGAGAGTCCTTTGGACTGCAAGGAGATCCAACCAGTCCATCCTAAAGGAGATCAGTCCTGGGTGTTCATTGGAAGGACTGATGCTGAAGCTGAAACTCTAATACTTCAGCCACCTCAGGCGAAGAGTTGACTCATTGGAAAAGACCCTGATGCTGGGAGGGATTAGGGGCAGGAGGAGAAGGGGACAACAGAGGATGAGATGGCTGGATGGCATCACCGACTCGATGGACATGAGTTTGGGTGAACTCTGGGAGTTGGTGATGGAGGCCTGGCATGCTGCAATTCATGGGGTCACAAAGAGTCAGACAAGACTGAGGGACTGAACTGAATTGAACTGAAGTGCATCATAGGCAGATCATGAAGTTTCTAGGAGACAGAACAGAGGTCTAGTGGTGGGAAGATAAGGTAAAGCCATTTCCAGAATAAACCAGGTAGTAGGCATTTCCAGAGGCAGAGGCAGAGGGAAATTGCTTAAGTTCAATGTCTTTAGTACAAACTAAAATTGGGCTAACTATAAAATCACAGCATCTGAAGCTCAGTTCTTATGTACTGAATTTTGAGCAGTTTCAGAAACCAATATTCCCTGATGGTGGTTCAAATGCTCTAATATAAGGAAACATCTCCACTGCAGATCAGGTAGTTCTTTGATCTCATCTCTGTTGACCTGTTTCTCTACTGCCCTTAAGCCACCCTTTCCCAAGGTCATAACCTGAGTCTTGCCATCACCAGAAACTATCCATTTCAGACACTTCACTTTTCAACCCAGCATTTCCTATATTCTATGTTCCTCCAAATATTCTTCTATGGGTATGCTAACATTTGAAAATTATTCCTTTAATTTCATAGAATTTAAATTACACTATGTAATACTATATATATATATATATATATATTTTCATTTTACAATATATCATCACTAATTGTTCTATATCAGGCTCTTCTTCTAGAGCCAGACATTCTGGAGTGTGAAGTCATGTGGGTCTTAGGAATCATTACTATGAACAAAGCTAGTGGAGGTGATGGAATTCCCGCTGAGCTATTTCAAATCCTAAAATTTGATGCTGTTAAAGTGCTGAATTCAATATGCCAGCAAATTTGGAAAACTCAGCAGTGGCCACAGGACTGGAAAAGATTAGTTTTCATTCCAATCCCAAAGAAAGGCAGTGCCAAAGAATGCTCAAACTACCGCACAATTGTGCTCATTTCACATGCTGGCAAGGAAATGCTCAAAATCCTTCAAGTTAGGCTTCAGCAGTACATGAACTGAGAAAAGGCAGAGGAACCAGAGATCAAATTGTCAATGTCCCTTGGATCATTGAGTAAGCAAGGGATTTCCAGAAAAGCATCTACTTCATTGATGACGCTAAAGCCTTTTACTGTGTGGATCACAACAAACTGGAAAATTCTTCAAGAGATGGGAATACCAGACTACATTTCCTGCTTCCTGAGAAACCTGTATGCAGGTCAAGAAGCAACATTTAGAACTGACATGTAACAATGGACTGGTTCAAAATTGGGAAAGGAGTATGGCAAGGCTGTATATTGTTACCCTGCTTATTAAAATTCTAGTCAGAGTACATCACAGGAAATGTCAGGCTGGATGAATCACAAGCTGGAATCAAGATTGCTGGGAGAAATATCAGTAACCTCAGATATGCAGATGATACCACCCACATGGCAGAAAGCAAAGAGGAACTAAAGATCCTCTTTATGGAGATGAAACAAGAGATTGAAAAAGCTGACTTAAAACTCAACATTCAAAAAACTAAGATCATGGCATCTGTTCCCATCATTCGTGGCAAATAGATAGGTAAAAATTGAAACAGTGGCAGATTTAATTTTCCTGGGCTCCAAAATCAATGCAGATGGTGATTGCAGCCACAAAATTAAAAGTTGTTTGCTCTTTGGTAGAAAAGCTATGACAAACCTAAATAGTATATTAAAAAGCAGAGACATCACTTTGCTGTAAAAGGTCCAGATAGTCAAAGCTATGGTTTTTCCAGTAGTCACATATGAATGTGAGAGTTGGACTATAAATAAAGCTGAGCACTGAGCAATTGATGCTTTCAAACTCTGGTGCTGGAGGAGACTCTTGGAGAGTTCCTTGGACACCAAGGAGATCAAATCAGTCAATCCTAAAGTAAATCAAGCCTGAATATTCATTGGAAGGCTTGATGCTAAAGGTGAAGCTCGACTATTTAGGCCACCTGATGCGAACAGCCAACTCATTGGAAAAGACCCTGATGCTGGGAAAAATTGAGGGCAGGAGAAGAAAGGGGCAACAGAGAATGAGAGTTGGATGGCATCACCAAATCGATGGATATGAATTTGAGAAAACTCTGGGAGATAGTAAAGGAAAGGGAAACCTGGTGTGCTGTAATCCATTGGGTTGCAAAGAGTCGACATGACTTAGCAATTAAACAATGAGCACCAACAAGGCTCTTCTAACTTTCGGAATGTATTACTAGTGAATAGGAACTAAAAAGCCTCTTGATGAAGGTGAAAGAGGAGAGTGAAAAAGTTGGCTTAAAGCTCAACATTCAGAAAATGAAGATCATGGCATCTGGTCCCATCACTTCATGGGAAATAGATGGGGAAACAGTGGAAACAGTGTCAGACTTTATTTTTGGGGGCTCCAAAATCTCTGCAGATGGTGGCTGCAGCCATGAAATTAAAAGACGCTTACTCCTTGGAAGAAAAGTTATGACCAACCTAGATAGCATATTGAAAAACAGAGACATTACTTTGCCAACAAAGGTCCGTCTAGTCAAGGCTATGGTTTTTCCAGTGGTCATGTATGGATGTGAGAGTTGGACTGTGAAGAAAGCTGAGCCCTGAAGAATTGATGCTTTTGAACTGTGGTGTTGGAGAGTCCCTTGGACTGCAAGGAGATCCAACCAGTCCATCCTAAAGGAGATCAGCCCTGGGTGTTCTTTGGAAGGAATGATGCTAAAGCTGAAACTCCAGTACTTTGGCCACCTCATGTGAAGAGTTGACTCGTTGGAAAAGACTCTGATGCTGGGAGGGATTGAGGGCAGAAGGAGAAGGGGACGATAGAGGATGAGATGGCTGGATGGCATCACTGACTCGATGGACGTGAGTCTGAGTGAGCTCCAGGTGTTGGTGATGGACAGGGAGGCCTGGCGTGCTGCGATTCATGGGGTCGCAAAGAGTCGGACACGACTGAGCGACTGAACTGAACTGAACTAGTTCCTTAATTTTAAGGCATGACCACATTTCTTCGATGTGGCATACCTTTAACCACCTGTTGCAAATTATTAAGTGTTACATTTTCATTGTCAGCCAATTTCCATTGAGATTTCTTCTTTGAATCATGTTATTTAAAGGTATATTGATTAGATGCTTGAAATCCAAAGATTATTGGTTTCTTTAATGAGAAATGACATTTAGAGACCATAACATAGGCTTTAGTGGTGCTTATTCCTTTTTGGTTTGGGCCTCTTCTGGGCCTCTTCGATGAATAGAACTAGGAAATCTGTGCTAACTTTTAAAATATATGGTACAAACTGAAAATTTAGAAAAACAAACAAATAGTATGTTGATTAATTTATTAACACTTGGAATATAGGGATTTATAGTTATCTTTTCATTGTTGATTTCTAGTTTTCGATGTTATAGTAGGGAACAAGCAACATAGTCTCAATATTTTTGAGTTTGCTGTGATGTACTTTATGGTCAATTTTGGTAAATATCTCTGTGTTGTTGAAAGAATTTTTATTCTGAAGTGACTGGCACAGTGCTCTGTCAATTAAATAAAGTTTACTAATCATGTTCAAATCTTCTATATCCTCCTAATCTTTAAAAAAAATACCTGTTTGTTCTATTAGTTGTTGAGAAAAAACACTTGATCTTGCATAATGATTGGACATTTTATGGAATTCTTCAGTTCTGTCAATATTTCAAAATTCTGTATCTGTTTTGGGTTATTATTAACCATAAAGAAGTTTAAATTGTTTTATCTTCTTGGTGAATTTACCTTTCCATCATTTTAAAAAGTCCTCAGTTTGCAGCATTGCTTCTTGCCTTAAAGTATGCTGTTGTTTATTATTTAATGTAGCTTTCCATCATATGTGCTTGAATTTTTTTAAGTGCCAGGCTGGTATTATTTTATCACAGTTTATAGAAATAATTTGAGAAAAGAGTGATATTCTTCTTTCAGGGTATTTAGTTTGCATCACAGCCTACTAGGGAAAAAGTAATTATAGATTTTAGGTAATTTAGGTAATACAGGTCAATGCCTATAGATTATAGATTTGAGTTAATTCAGTATTTGAACAAGAACCTCTTGAATGCTGAATCACTGTTACTTCTACTTTGTAGCTTTTTCCTGTTGAGCACAGAGGGAGGAAGAGTCACTAGCACACTCCTTATTGGTAGTCCCAGGACTCTGATTTTGTCTTCCTGTCCTCTTTCAGCTTCCTCTCCTGGGAACAGGAGATGCTGCGAAGAGGAAATTTCCTCAAATGCTGTGCTCAACTCTTTGGCTTACATTCTTCTGGATCTTGGTTGCATGATTAGTTAGAACTTTATTATATTTATAATGACTCAAGCAGATAAATGTGTGTATCTGTGTGAGTATACCCCAGCTTTTCCAGTTGTTTTTAGTGGAAGGGTCTGTCAGAACTCTTTAACCCAATCAATCTGATTTCCATGTCTACAAGTAGCTACCATCATGTTGGCTACCATGTTTCCATATTTGATTAATGTTTTCTTGAGTCTCATCTTACTTGAATTCTCAACAACATTCAACACCTCTGGCCATTCTTTCTTTCTTGAAACTTTCTTCTCTCTTGAGTTCTGTAACCCCACACTCCTTTTTCCCCTTACCTCTCAGACATCTCCATCTCATTTTTCACTGATGGCTTTTCCTTTTTTACTCTACCTCTAAATGTTTGCATAGCTTTTCCTTTTATTTTCCTTTTATATTTTTCCTTTTATTTTCCCACATTCTCAACTAAAGTGGTTTTAAATAGCAGTTAAAAAACCTGAAGTTTATTGGTAAGTAATCTGCGTCTTTCTCACCGCTCATCAAATTTTTCACTATCCCCTAGATTTTCAACCTCTAAAATATTTATTCTCCCCATTCCTATTCGCACCACCCAACTCAAAGCTATATTGATTTCTCATTTGAACTAAGGCTGAACATTTCTAATTAACCTCCTTGCTTTCCCTCTTTCCTTCAGCTTCAATCCATTCTCCATATAACAGTCAGTTTTCTTTTTAAAATATGTGAATTGGATCTTGTGTTTTATGTGTGAAACATGTATAATATCATATGTGAAATGAATCGTCAGTTCAGGTTTGATGCATGATACAGGATGCTCGGGGCTGGTGCACTAGGATGACCCAGAGGGATGGTATGGGGAGGGAGATGGGAGGGGTTCAGGATGGGGAACACATGTACACCTGTGGTGGATTCATATTGATGTATGGCAAAACCAATACAATATTGTAAAATAATTAGCCTCTAATTAAAATAAATAAATTTATATTAAAAAATTAAAAGTTTCTTGGCTTCTCATCACAGGGAAAATAAAATAAAAGTCCTTTTTTGATGTCTGGGTCTACAAGAAATTGTGTTCAGCTGCTGAAACAAATATCCAACTATGGTATTTAAACAAATCAAAGGTTTATTCTTCCATGTAGAAAAACTCTGAATACATTCATCTAGTAGTGGCTTGGTGCCTCCAGAAAGTCATGAGGGACCCTGGGCCTCTCAACTGTGTTAGTCTGTTATTCTTCACCTTGGCATCCATCCTCAGTGTGGCCCATGGTCATAATGTAAGAGAACCTGTAGCTATTACATGTATTTTTCAAATGGGAAGAAAGAAAGGGAAAAGAGGGGATAAAGAACAGAAGTTAAAGAAAGCTTTCTGGATGTTCTTAGCTAAGTTCTGCTAAGTCTCCTTGGGCAAAATCTAATCACATGTCCATATTTATAGTCAAAGGCGGCTAAGAAAGATGATATTTTATTCAAGAACATTTCCAACCTCAAAAAAAAAAAAAAAAAAAAAAAAGTCTAGCTTGTCCTGTAAGGGAAGAGACTACTATCAGTCCTTATCACAAAGTCCTAAGTGATCTGAACTTTGGCTTCTTCTCCAACCCTATGATACAGCCTCTTCCTCTGATTATCACATCTTGCCTGCACAATGTTTGTGCAATGTTTGGTGACTATCTGTCTAAATTAAGGTTATCCTGTTAATCGCCTTCCAAGAAATCATTGTTCCTTATAGTCTCTGTTAAAAGCCTTTGCTTTTAATGATTTGGCTGAACTGCTCACCATGGTATTAATTTATTCATTTCAAATCCTTGTGCTTATAAATTACCAAGTTAAATAACTATTCTAAATGTGATTCAAATAGCTATGTGGAACAATTGAATATCAAATGATAATCTCAGTTAAATTTCTACTACGTAAAATTGAAAGAATAGCAGTATATGTGTTATACATGTAAGTACCAAGTACTTGCTTTCTAGAAGTTTTTTTCTTTTCCCCAAAGAAGACATACAGATGTCCAACAGACACATGAAAATGTGCTCAACATTTATAATTATTAGATAAAAATCAAAGTTGCAATGAGGTATCATCTCAGACTTGTCACAATGGTCATTATCAAAAAGTCCACAAATAATACATGCTGAAAATGTGTGGAGAAAGGGACCCCACACACACACTGTTGGTGGGAATGGAAATTGATGCGGTCACTGTACAGAACAGTAGGGAGATTTTTTAAAAAACTAAAGATAGAAGTATCATATGATTCAGTGATTCCACTCCTATAGATATATATATATATATATATATATATATATATATATATATATATAGAGGAAACTCCAATTTGAAAAGTTGCAGGCACCCCAATGTTCATAGCAGCACTATTTACAATAGCCAAGACACGGAAGCAACCTGAGTGTCCATGGCATATGAGTGGATAAAGAAGATGTGGTATATATACACAATGGGATATTACTGAGTTATAAAAAAGAATGAAATAATGCCAGTTGCAGCAACATCGATGAACCTAGAAGTTATCATACTAAGTGAAGTAAGTCAGGCAAAGACAAATGTCACATGATATTGCTTATGTGAGAAATCTAAAAAACGATATAAATGAATTTATTTGCAAAACAGAAATAAACTCACATAGAAAACAAACTTATGGTTACCAAAGGAAAAAGTAGGGGGTAAATTAGGAGCGTAGTTTTAAAATATAAACAATACTATATACAAAATAGATAACCAACAAAGACCTACTGTATAGCAGAGGGAACTATATTCAGTATTTTGTGATAACTTATGATAGAAAAGAAACTAGAAAAGAATGTATATACATATATGTATAAGTATAACTGAACCATTTTTCTCTACACATGAAACTAACACAATGTTGTAAATCAACTACATTTCAATAAACATTTCCATAAATTAAAAAAAAATAGTTTCAATGTTCAACATTGAAGAGTCCACTGGGCTAATGTTTACTATCTGTTATTGACCTTATTCCTAGGCCTCTAGTTAAGCTAGTCACTGGGTCTGTCAACTAGTAAAAAGTACAGAATTTAATTTTCAGTTAAATCTAATCACTTAAGCCAAAATGTCAGAGGCTTATCCTTATTAAAGAATCCAAAATATAGAAAGTAGGCCTTTTATTGTATTGCAACATAAAAGTTTAAAAATTGGGATATGGAATGGAAGCTAGACATGAATAGAACTTTTGTATATAGGACTTTAAGTTTTAGATATATTCTTAAACTTACTATTTCATTTCATTTTCAGTACCTTTGACTGATATTATTGCTATTTGCAATTCAGAATGGCCTTCCAGCCTGTTCAGGATCATCTGTGTAGTGGCAGAGTTAAATTAGAACAGAGGGCTGAGCACTGAGTCTGACATTAAAAATAGCAACAACAAAAATCTTAGATATGATCAGAGAAAACAAAATCCAAATTAGGGTTCATGTCCTTCGATCTTTCTTGTGGATCTTCTCATCCCTACAGTTTTGCAATCTAAACCCAAACCCAAAATAGGGGGAAGAAGCCCAGGAAGCACATACATATATCAAGAATTCCAATACTTACCTGGTCCCTTAGAATCTTGTACTTCCCAGTACAAGATGTGAGGGGAACTGCATACTTCATATCTCCAGTCAGTAGGCTCTGTATCTTTGGAGAAAGTATAAGTATGGATTTGGCACAATCACTTCTGTGTCCTCTGAGTACTGTGGTGGCTCCCATGCCCTTTGCATTTTGTCAAAGTGCTTGCCATGAGTGGCCTCCTCTCCTCTGCAGAGGGGGAGAGAACGGTGAGGCTGGGGGAGCCAATTATGGCAGCTTCTCACTGCAGTGTGCAGAGTGTCTGGGTTGTTATTCATTACTGCTTAATGTTTAGCCGCAGTATGCAAACCACCGAGGCTGGAAGGAATCACAGCTGAGAAGGGAACGCCTGACAGAGGCAATAAAGCACCTTCTTCTTCAAGAGGTACCACTGCGGGGTCATTGAATTTGCATGCTGCTCCAGTGGCGCCTGGAACTCGGGTTATTAATTATTATCCAAATCACCCCCCTTGTTACCTCCAAGCTCTCATTACGGCTTCAAATACAGGTATGTCCAACTCTCGTCCCACTGCCTCTATCTGTTATGCCCCCACTTTGTTATATAACTTCTAAGAGCAGAAACCCATCAGAGGGACTTTAAACAAAATAAAACCTCTGCCGAGGAGTGCTTTCTCTTTATTTGGCTTAAATGGGATGGCGATAATGTAAAATACCTTCACACTAAATTCCAATATTCATACTCATCCAAGTGGACTTAGATTCTGAGATTACCTTCTGTCCTTTTGTCACAATGCACTTGCTTTGTAAAGGGCAGCATCAGTGGGGAATGCTGTTAACCATGCCCCAAATCAGGTCCTGCTGCAAACAGAAAGTCAGGAGCATCTCAGAAGCAAGAGGTTAACCTGATCATTGTTGTTTATTGAGGCCCATATAGTGCCTTTCACAAGCCTCTGCAGCTTTATGGAATTCAGACTGACCCCATAACTCTGCCTGCTGGTGAAACATGGCTGCCCTCGCTGCAGAACTCATCTCTTTTGTAAAATCACCAGCAATTCAAAAGTAAATGATTTGCTTTAGAATAGTGGGTTGTCTCCTTGCCCTCATGACCTCTTTTCCTCCCTCTGGCGTCTGATAGTCTCCACCTTGTTGGCCTGGCCTATTCCCGACTCCAGTGGATGTGCCAAGGAATCCACACTCCCTGTACATTTTGGGGAAGCTGATGTCTTTTACTTGGTAATTGATACATCTATATAATCTGTATTTGTATCCATAAAAATTCATTCTTGACTATGTGACTAGTGGATACTGACTTTTATACTAAACCAAAGCAGCTATGATCATGTGGCCATAGCATTTAGTACAGTGCTTAGTAGCTTCATAAATATTGCTATTATTATTTAAATTAGCTTTAATAATAAGTACACCCGGTTGCTGACAAAATTTCTACAATAAAGGCTGTTACCACGGGAAACTGTGCTTCTATATACCTCCTCATTATATTGTCCCAAGGTAGGATTTCCAGACGGGATATTTCTCCCAGGCTTCACTTTCTCATTCTCTGTGTAGCATGTGTGTGTGTATAAAAATACATTCTATAAAAGAAAATTTCAGTTCAGTAAATATCTGTATAGTTTACTCTGGGTTCTGTTGCTATGTCAGCTCAGCCTGGACTCGTCACCTCTGAGGCAGCAAAGTGATGAAAAGTATGCGATAGGCAAGTAGGATTATCTCAACAGATAATCTCACTGTTTATGACTATTTGGATTTTATACATTTTTTTCTTATCCATTCAATATATTTGCCTCCTGAACACTCAAAACTAATTCCTCTGCTCCTGTATACATTGAAACATAGAGACAGAATGTTTTAACAGGGACATTATTTTTTTCATTAATTCTAAAACATCCACCTTGAGATTAGAAGCAGACAAGGATTTTCAAATGTCTTAGCTTTGCCCATGGAAAGAGTGAAAGTAGAAGTGTTATCTCCTGAGCTCCATGGCCCACTTATCTGGCGTAAGAACCCTCACAACAATTTTTTCAAGGCAGACATTATTCACTTACTGCAGCTGAGCAATATGAAAAGAAAAATGACCAAACGATGTTTCCAAATTGACAAAGTGAGTTGCAGAATGTGGCTTTATCCCTAGAATTAACCAACAAGGCTAGGTTCTAGTCATGATACCATGTTTCCTGGTGCGTGTTGGGCTTCAAAATACTCACACTGCAATTGCTCAAACATCTTTGTAAGTGCCTCTCTGGGAATATCCTTAACAGCTACTTCCCCAGTTACAAAAAACATCACTATCATTGCAATATTGTCACATCTGGTTTTTGACCTAGAAACACATTACTCACCTTAATTGTCAGACTTAGTTCCAAACACCTTTTGCCTGTTTTCAGAAATTAAAGTCACCATGAAAGTATGGGAATTTTGCTCCTTGGAAGATATTTAGTTTCTAATAAACAACTCCAAAGAGGGAACACAATAGATGCTTCAAAAAAAGGCAGTATCTGTGGCATCAATAGATGATTCATCTGTGTGGCTTGAAACTTCCTCTTTTATTCTGCATTGCTTTTATTCTTGGTCACTGATTCAACCTATATTATTTTTTCCAACTTCTTTTTTTCAGAAAGAGGGCTCTGGTACATAAAAATGTCATATGGGAGACTGGAGTATCCGTGTGAGAGTATGGGGGGAAAATAGAGGAATTTAAAATAAAAAAGATATCCTCCCTTTTTCCTTCATTTTCCTCACACTCTACTATACCCATCATATTTCTGAGTTTTAAGGTGGGTGTGGGATTGTGTTGTCTCAGGGGCTGAAGCCAGTTTATTGATTATAATGCCTAGTGTTAGCTCTATTCGGCAAATTAGAGAGGGGCTGCTCAAACAATGGAATGTAAGTGAGGAACATCACAGTAGTCTGGAGAAGCATCTTCAGATCAGACCAGTTGCTCAGTTGTGTCCCACTATTTGCGACCCCATGAATTGCAGCATGCCAGGCTGTCCATCACCAACTCCCGGAGTTCACCCAGACTCACGTCCATCGAGTCACTGATGCCATCCAGCCATCTCATCCTCTGTCGTCCCCTTCTCCTCTTGCCCCCATCCCTCCCAGCATCAGAGTCTTTCCCAATGAGTCAGCTCTTCGCATGAGGTGGCCAAAGTAATGGAGTTTCAGCTTCAGCATCATTCCTTCCAAAGAAATCCCAGGGCTGATCTCCTTCAGAATGGACTGGTTGGATCTCCTTGCAGTCCAAGGGACTCTCAAGAGTCTTCTCCAACACCACACTTCAAAAGCATCAATTCTTTGGCACTCAGCCTTCTTCACAGTCCAACTCTCACATCCATACATGACCACTGGAAAAACCATAGCCTTGACTAGATGGACCTTTGTTGGCAAAGTAGTGTCTCTGCTTTTGAATATGCTATCTAGGTTGGTCATAACTTTCCTTCCAAGGAATAAGCGTCTTTTAATTTCATGGCTGCAGTCACCATCTGCAGTGATTCTGGAGCCCAGAAAAATAAAGTCTGACACTGTTTCCACTGTTTCCCCATCTATTTCCCATGAAGTGATGGGACCAGATGCCATGATCTTCGTTTTCTGAATGTTGAGCTTTAAGCCAACTTTTTCACTCTCCACTTGCACTTTCATCAAGAGGCTTTTTAGTTCCTCTTCACTTTCTGCCATAAGGGTGGTGTCATTTGTATATCTGAGGTTATTGATATTTCTCCCAGCAATCTTGATTCCAGCTTGTGTTTCTTCCAGTCCAGCGTTTCTCATGATGTACTCTGCATATAAGTTAAATGAGCAGGGTGACAATATACAGCCTTGACAAACTCCTTTTCCTATTTGGAACCAGTCTGTTGTTCCATGTCCAGTTCTAACTATTGCTTCCTGACCTGCATACAAATTTCTCAAGAGGCAGATCAGGTGATCTGGGATTCCCATCTCTTGAAGAATTTCCCACAGTTTATTGTGATCCACACAGTCAAAGCCTTTGGCGTAGTCAATAAAGCAGAAATAGATGTTTTTCTTGAACTATCTTGCTTTTTTGATGATCCAGCGGATGTTGGCAACTTGATCTCTGGTTCCTCTGCCTTTTCTAAAGCCAGCTTGAACATCTGGAAGTTCATGGTTCACGTATTGCTGAAGCCTGGCTTGGGGAATTTTGAGCATTATTTTACTAGCGTGTGAGATGAGTGCAACTCTGTGGTAGTTTGAGCATTCTTTGGCATTGCCTTTCTTTGGGATTGGAATGAAAACTGACTTTTTCCAGTCCTGTGGCCACTGCTGAGTTTTCCAAATTTGCTGGCATATTGTGTGCAGCACTTTCACAGTGTCTTACAAAGTCCAGAAAAGCTATTCTCAGAGGTGACAAATGACACCAGGACTAAGTAAACTCTCCTTGGAATCCTCAAGATTTATGAAAGACACCAGGCTGCCAGAGGTCAGCTGGAACAGGGACTCAGATGGTGACCTTTAGGATACTAGAGATGTAGTGTGACTTGGTAGACAGGAGAACTTGAGGACAACCAAGTTTTGTAGAAAAATAAAGAAATTCTATAATGCTGGCTTAAAAGTGTTTAAAAATTAGCATTTTGTGTTCACATGTGTTACGATTAGACAGGGTCCATTAATCTTTTTGTATGGGAGATAATGTATGTAAGAGCTTTCAGCACACTGATTGATATCTAGTAAGCATTTAATATCTGGCAACTTTTATTGAAATGTGTGATCTTTGCAGAATCATGGTAAATCAGAGAGATGCCAGAAGTCTAAATGGGCAAATGCTATTTTGATTCCCAAACAAAAAAAGATGAATTTTATAAATCCTGACAAGGCTGGCACTGTTCCCTAGCAAGATGCTGCAATGTGTAGACATTTAGAAAAGCTAGTAATGACAACTAAGGGCTCAGTCTCTCTTGGGTTCACAAAGAAAAAGCCCATCCAGACCAGCCATGTATATTTCATCAACAGTATTATTAGATGACAATATTAGGGAAACCAAGTTGACCTAGCAGACTTGGCTTCCAGTAGGGCAGGTGTTATGAACTCAGTGTCTGTGTCCCAGCAAGATTCATATGTTAAATTCTAATACCCAGTGTGATGGTGTTTAGAAGTGGTGCCATTGGGAAGTGGTTGCTGGCTTGCTTGCTGAAATGCTTCAGTCATGTGTGACTTTTTGCGACCCTATGAACTGTACCCTGCCAGGCTCCTTTGTCCGTGGGGATTCTCCAAGCAAGAAAACTGGAATGAGTTCCTTGATCTCCTCCAAGGGATCTTGCCAACCCAGGGATCAAATCTGTGTCTCTTACATCTATTTGCACTTACAGGTGGGTTCTTTACCACTAGTGCCACTTGGGAAGTCCAGGAGGTGGTTAGCTTTGTCCTAATCAACATTTGTTTTTATCAATGATGTGAAGAAAACTAATTTAATGCTCTATTGTCAGGATATTGTTAATCCATGTGGCTTATGTGCTCTATTTGGCTCCTTTTCTTTCTCCTCTGTTTTTCCTCTTTACACTCTGGGGGGCATAGCAAATGTAATTGTGACAGAGTCTGCATCCAGAAAAGATGATTTGCTATCCCAGCATTGGTCCTGCTGTGCACACAGGGATGGTTTTCACATCTAAGAAACACCCTGTGGGCGTTGTGAGCCCCAAAGTGATGTTGTAGAGAAATGAAGCGCCTGATACTTTATAATTTCAGAAATTATGACACACTGACAACGCTTGACCGATACACATGAGAATCTACAGAAGGTATTTAGCCCCACTTTAAACTGATACCTCCTTCGTCTGCTTGTTCAATGTATATTTACCACTGAATTCTATATTGGAGAATGCATCAGAAGATCTCTTGTAACATGTTTTCTTCTATTCCTCTGATCCATTCAAACTAGTTCAGTTCAGTTCAGTCGCTCAGTTGTGTCCGACTCTTTGCGACCCCATGAATCGCAGCACGCCAGGCTGTCCATCACCAACTCCCGGAGTTCACCCAGACTCACGTCCATCGAGTCACTGATGCCATCCAGCCATCTCATCCTCTGTCGTCCCCTTCTCCTCTTGTCCCCATCCCTTCCAGCATCAGAGTCTTTCCCAATGAGTCAGCTCTTCGCATGAGGTGGCCAAAGTAATGGAGTTTCAGCTTCAGCATCATTCCTTCCAAAGAAATCCCAGGGCTGATCTTCTTCAGAATGGACTGGTTGGATCTCCTTGCAGTCCAAGGGACTCTCAAGAGTCTTCTCCAACACCACAGTTCAAAAGCATCAATTCTTCGGCACTCAGCCTTCTTCACAGTCCAACTCTCACATCCATACATGACCACAGGAAACACCATAGCCTTGACTAGATGGACCTTTGTTGGCAAAGTAGTGTCTCTGCTTTTGAATATGCTATCTAGGTTGGTCATAACTTTCCTTCCAAGGAATAAGCGTCTTTTAATTTCATGGCTGCAATCACCATCTGCAGTGATTTTGGAGCCCAGAAAAATAAAGTCTGACACTGTTTCCACTGTTTCCCCATCTATTTCCCATGAAGTGATGGGACCAGATGCCATGATCTTCGTTTTCTGAATGTTGAGCTTTAAGCCAACTTTTTCACTCTCCACTTGCACTTTCATCAAGAGGCTTTTTAGTTCCTCTTCACTTTCTGCCATAAAGGTGATGTCATCTGCATATCTGAGGTTATTGATATTTCTCCTGGCAATCTTGATTCCAGCTTGTGTTTCTTCCAGTCCAGCATTTCTCATGATGTACTCTGCATATAAGTTAAATAAGCAGGGTGACAATATACAGCCTTGACAAACTCCTTTTCCTATTTGGAACAAGTCTGTTGTTTCATGTCCAGTTCTAACTGTTGCTTCCTGACCTACATATATATTTCTCAAAAGGCAGATTAGGTGGTCTGATATTCCCATCTCTTTCAGAATTTTCTATTGGCAAAATGAGTTCCACCAGTTATCTGGAGGTACCATCCTGAGAAAGCAGTTTATCAATCATCTGCTGTTACTACCTATGACTCTGCCTCTCCTTAATTGGCACCTTAAAGTCATTCTATTATTCACATAAACAATATCCCTCATAAGTAGTTTTGCTAGGTACCTTCCTAGTGATGCTTTAGGACCCTTGCAGATTAAGATCTTGAGAAACTGCAGGCTGATAATCCAGCTCTGTGTGTCAATGAGAGTCCTTCATTACCAAGTGAGCATGTAATTTGTCATCTGAAGTGGACACTTTTGAGATTGTAAGGAGGAGCTATCAGTAGAGTTGCTGGGATACTGGGACAGCAGTTGTCCCATGGGATTGCCCCTGGACAACCAGGACATAACTCATCCTACTCATAATGACAGCAGTCGAGTATGCACCCCTGGCCTTCTTTTAGTTGAAATCCAGTTTCAAATAAACCCAGGGTATTTCTTTTCTATGAGGTTCTACACTTAGTTCTGAAAAACATATACTTTTGCCCAGTTCTTGGGAGAAGTACATTTTACTCTGAAGGCAGCTACCTCTTTTTGCTCTGTCCCAAGGCTGTGACTTTACATGATTTTCTTATCTTGTTTTTCTCAGGAGAGAATCAGGTACCAGTGCTTGGGTGCCTTGATTTCATGGGACACAAGTCGAGCCTACAGGTGATTCTTTTATAGGCCTTCCATTTGACTTGAGGTGAGCCTTTTTGTGTCAGCTGGAGGTGTGTGTTCAGCTAAAGTATGGAAGACCAGTTCTCAGCTATTCCTGCTGCCAATTCTATACAGAATGCCCATAATCTTACCTGGCCATGCAGGTGTACTTGACCCCTATCGTTTCACTCTTGGCCTTAGGAGCTGCAGTTGAAGAAAATGTCCTACTTTAACATCCTGTTATGCTTTTTGTAAAGTGCTATCCACCTAAAATAAAGATTCTTCTTAGAAGTTAGAAGTCTTAGAAGTCCTCTTCACTTTCTGCCATAAGGGTGATGTCATCTGCATATCTGAGGTTATTGATATTTCTCCCGGCAGTCTTGATTCCAGCTTGTGTTTCTTCCAGTCCAGCGTTCTCATGATGTACTCTGCATATAAGTTAAATAAGCAGGGTGACAATATACAGCCTTGATGAACTCCTTTTCCTATTTCAAGAGTCTTGAAATTAGTCTTAGAAGTCTTGAAATTTTCTTTTGCAAATGTCTTTGATGACACTTTTTTTGCTATATCAAACCCTATTCTTTTGGCAGACACTGCTAATTACCTATCTAATATCTACTCTCTCCTTTGATGACAAAACTTACTTTATTTGGAGTGGCAGGAAACCTGCTTAAAAAATTATCTTCTTCAGACTTCCTTGAAATTGGAGATTAATATGAAGCATTGTTCTGTTCACAGAAATGTAAGTGGCAGTTGCTAGATAAGATTTCTGGAAAATTCTTTAAACAGGATAGAGTTATTCACACAACTTTTTGCTCTTTTTTCTTCTCTTGGTCTGGATTTCAGTCATGATGCTTGGAAGTGCTGCTGCCATCTTGCAATCCCACTGCTGGGCATACACACTGAGGAAACCAGAATTGAGAGAGACACATGTACCCCAATGTTCATCACAGCACTGTTTATAATAGCCAGGACATGGAAGCAACCTAGATGTCCATCAGCAGATGAATGGATAAGAAAGCTGTGGTACATATACACAATGGAGTATTACTCAGCCATTAAAAAGAATACATTTGAATCGGTTCTAATGAGGTGGATGAAACTGGAGCCTATTATACAGAGTGAAGTAAGCTAGAAAGAAAAACACCAATACAGTATACTAATGCATATATATGGAATTTAGAAAAATGGTAACAATAATCCTGTATACGAGACAGCAAAAGAGGCACTGATGTATAGAACAGTCTTTTGGACTCTGTGGGAGAGGGAGAGGGTGGGATGATTTGGGAGAATGGCATTGAAATCGTATAATATCATATATGAAACGAGTTGCCAGTCCAGGTTCGATGCACGATACTGGATGCTTGGGGCTGGTGCACTGGGACGACCCATAGGGATGGTATGGGGAGGGAGGAGGGAGGAGGGTTCAGGATGGGGAACACATGTATACCTGTGGTGGATTCATTTCGATATTTGGCAAAACCAATACAATATTGTAAAGTTTAAAAATAAAATAAAATTAAAAAAAAGAAAAATAAATAAAAATAAAAAGAAGTAGCAAAACATTTTTCAAGTGCTGCAGGAAAAGAACTGTTAATATAGAAATCTATATCCAGAGAAAATATCTGTCAGAAAAGAGGAAGAGGTCAAGACATTCTCAGATGAAGTAAAACTAAGAATATTTGTCCCCAGCAGACCTACCCTAAAAGAATGGCTAGAAAAAAAAATCTAAATAGAAAGGAAATGATGAAAGAAGGAATCTTTGGAACATCAATAAAGAAGAAAGAACAACACAAAAAGAAAAATTAGGGATAAATATAATAGACTACTGAAGGAAAAAATAGTATTGTCTTAAGTGGTTCTCAAAGTATGTAGAGAAATAACTAAGATGATGATAATATTATAATAGGGAAGAACAAAGGGAATTAATAGCTGGAAAGTTTTCTAATCTTGAACTAAAAAATGAAGACATGGTTGGACTGTGATAAATTATGTACATATAGAGAATAATATGTATAATGAAATAATATGTATAGTATATAATACTTAATACAATGTAAAAATCTGTACAAAGTGATACATTCAGAAACACTATAGATAAGTAAAAATGGAATTCTAAAAATAGTGAGCAGCAAGACCATGGTCTCATTTTTTTCATGTTCCTCTCTTCTAACTATAAGCTCTGGAAATAATGCATGAAGGAACCAAATCAGTACTCTGAAAGGTAGAAAGGGGAAGACAGTCTAGTTAGGGCCCCGGGGTTGTAGGAACAACATGGTGGCAGAGTATCTTATGACAACCCCCCACCACAACACACACACACACACACACACAAAAGATGAGACCCCGCAGTAAGGGTGGTGCAACCCTAAGATAGAAGGGTCCAGAGGCCATTGAGCCTCTCTCCAGACTTAGACTGCCTACCCTGAACTTGTTCCACACAGCAACTACTTCCTTTCTTTGTGCATGCCGCTCTCTGAGGGATTTTCTGTTACCCGCAGCAGAATATATCTCTGACTGATAAAGTTCTCTGAACATCCTGGAATAAGTAGGGAGTAAAGACAAATATATGGGCTTTCCATGTGGCTCAGTAGTTAAGGATCTGCTTGCCAATGCAGGAGATGCAGAAGATGCAGGTTTGATCCCTCAGTCAGGAAGATTCCCTGGAGAAGGAAATGGCAACCCACTCCAGTATTCTTGCCTGAACAATCCCATGGACAGAAGAGTTTGGCAGGCTACAGTCCATGGAGCCGCAAAGAGTTGGATGTGACTGAGCAACCGGGCATGCACACAAAAACAAATATGCGCGTGCACCCACACTGTTTTGAGAGCAATAGGATGTTCTCCTATTGTTTTCTGCGGCTCTTCCAAGACTTACATGGGTGAGGAAGAGAAGCAATAAAGAGAAAAGAAAATAAAATGCTGTTTCATTAAGATCTCCCTGATATGTTGAGATGATGGGACTTCTTATTTTGTAGCTTAAATAATCAAATGTCACGTAAAGTACCTCCTCTTCGGAGCTGTGGTTAAGAGCAGGTACCAATGAGAGATGGACATGTCAGACTGAGCAGTCAGTCAGTGCATTCCATGAAGCATCTCCCATGTGCCAAAGGTAGCTGGCATGGGGAAGAAGCAGGCAAAGTAAGGTGCTGGGGTGGCCTCCTAGGTTCGGCAGCAGTTTGGATGCCCTCAGCATGCATCACTGGCTTTTGGAATCAGTGAATTTATGGGAAAGGGTATTTGCAAAACCTATGTAATGTCCTGGCAGGAAATATAAAATATGTATGAAATGTGAAGTGATATATATGACAATTAATTTGTAGTGGTGGAGTCTGTCAAACTGGGGAGCTCAGTCTGGCTTAGAGGACCAAGTCAACATTTAAAAATTCTCTGCTCCTCTTCAAAAGGGTCTTCCAAAGACAGATGCAAATTTGATTTATTGAGAATGACAGTAAAAAGAGACACCAGTAGGGTAAACTGAAGCCAAAGGATACAGGGAGTATCTTTTAGCTGAGGGAACTATTTCATGAACCCTCAAGAAACCACTCAAGAACACCAAGAGTTAATTGGGAAAGAAGCGGTGGATGCAAAGCCAAATGAAGTGCTTTAGTTATCATGATTATCTTCTACTTTTTGTCCGCAACCTGAAATAGTCTAGGAATCGCTTGTTTCTGTGAATATTTTTGTACTTAGATTGATGTGGGAGGTAAAACACATTCATTTCAGGCTCCATGTTTTTCATCATCTTTGACCACACATAGCACAGAGATCATGATCAATAAATGTTAAATTAATGAAGGGAATTTCAGTCAATCCTGGTAATAACAAGCACGATGATAATAACAAGCATAATGATAATAACAAGCTATGATAATAATAATAGCCCTAAATTCTGAGTGGTGATTGTGTATAAGATATTATCCATGAATGACCCCCACAGATGAGAAAGGAGAATGGTAGAAGGGAATTATAAGAACTGGTAAAGCTGTCCAGTTAAAGTGGTAGAGCCTGGAATCAAAGCAAAGCTGATCTTGCTTGGAGCAAGGTTTCTTACATCTTTGCTGTACTGCCTGAGTTGAGTTTCAGTTCAGTTCAGTTCCGTTCAGTTGCTCGGTCATGTCCAACTCTTTGCAACCCCATGGACTGCAGCATGCCAGGCCTCCCTGTCCATCACCAACTCCTGGACTTTACTCAAACTCATGTCCATTGAGTCAGTGATGCCATCCAACCATCTTATACTCTGTTGTTCCCTTCTCCTTCCTTCAATCTTTCCTAGCATCAGGGAAGTTGAGCTTAGGGGCTTTTATAAAGTGAATTCTAGTATTTCCATGGAATAGCTGATATTTCTGAAAGAACCTAATAAAAGGTTTCTTTGACAAAGCTATGCAGCTGACTCCATCCACACCATCACAGAATAGCTGCTTTCCCAGTTTTCTCAGCAAGCAGACCTGCAGAGGCTTTCTACTAGGCTGTTTACCTTGAAAGGTGGGGGACTAAGAAGAGGAATGAAGCTGCCACGTGTGCAGTTCGCTGTTGCTCTACTGGGGATACGATGAGTAGGAGAGTAATAAAGAGTGGTTGCCTTGGGTATTGCAGAGGACAAAGGAGGACTCTAGAAGAGGATTCTGGAAGTCAACTTCACCCCCTTCCTCATTGCCCAACCCATCACATATCTTCTACAAACCTCCTTGAATTCCAGTGGAAGCTGACCTTTTTGACTTCAAGCTATAGCTGACTTATAGGAATATAAACAACATGTGGTCCCCTAGGAATGAAGCTTGTACTGCAGCTTCATTGTAACTTATTAATTGCAATTATTTCAAGATGAAAATGTATATAACCAAGCTTGCTATTTGGCCACACACACATGGTATACATAAAAGGCTTCAAAATGTCAAAAGAGTTATTTCCTACAGGGGGAAATGAAGCTTAGATATCAAAGCTGAGACCATAAAGCCCTACCACAGCCACCAAGCTATGGCCGCATTTGTGTCTTCAGATTCTTCTGTTTTTATAGTGGTCAGATAGCTGTCTTGTGCTGGCCAAGTGGCCTGCATGACTGATTCAACACTATTAAAAATGTCTATAGAGCTGGAGCAGGTGTCAGTGAGTGCTGTCAGCACCATCATTGGCAATATCCATTAGGAAAGACTACTTCCTTGAAAGGGGCCCTAGGGCTGCCCAGAGACTGGCCTGCTTGCACCCCTGTCTTCCAGGATGTTCTAATGCAGATACACCAGGGAAAATGTGCTGATCACAGCACATTTCACAGTTTCTCCTCCCAACATATCCGAGATGTTTATTAAGAGATGACAAGTCTATCAGGCCTCATGAGCAGTCTTTCACAAGAAGATCTTCCTGTACATCCAGGGAGCATCATCAATCTTGTGCCTGCTCTGAGCTCAGAGCCGCTGAGTGAACAAGGCCCCTTCTCTACCCCTCCCCCTCTGTCTAAACATTTCTTACTCACTTCCTTTGCTTTCTCTACCAGGATTTGCAGCAAAGTAGGAGGCAGCAAAAGAAGAGATGCTATTTGCATCAAGTGTTCCCGGTAAAGAGAGGGCTACAGAAAGGTGGACTAAGGGGGCCCTTTTCTTCTATGTTACTGGTTTTATGGAATATATTTCATCATTAAAAAGTGGAATAACTAGAACTGAGACTGCAGAAATGACTCTCGGCCACACATCTAACATTATGTCACAGACAACTATAGTGAATACATGTATTTCATATTGAATATTATACCCTCATTACAGAGAATCAGTTGTCCATATTTCTAAAATACCAAGTTTTAGGATATTTCAGTCAGTGTGTATAGGCACTGTGTTGCCTTTCTTAAGTGCCGGCTTTGTTTCCTTCCTGGAAAGCAGGTTTTTGTTACAACTATCAGCATGTAATATTCAAGAGAAGACTCCATTGCCTTGCATAGGAAGCAAAATTGATACTAGTAACTTGCAATTGCCAATGGACCTCATTGAATATATGTCTTGTGAGTATTATATATGTCACTATATTTGTAAGTCAAATGTGTTCCACGTTTATTTTTCATTAGAAAGCCCCTAATCTGAACCACACAGCTTCAAGTCCTGAAAGACATTCTGTCAGATGGGATAATAATATCATTTTTAAATTACATGAAGTTTATTGAGGCATACGCACCATTTTTTGGCACTGGTTCAATATTTAAACATTTCAATCTAACACATCATAAGGTTATTTTTTATTTTGGGATGGGAGAGAGAGAGGAAATTATTTTCCTGTATCATGAATGCTTCCAAATATTTTTAAAAAAATCTTGTTCTTTACTATAATACGAGCTTTTCAAAGATTTTGACACTGGGCTTTGTTCAGAGACATGAGGAAGGTCATGAAAAATGGTTATTTTATCCTTTGCACGGCATCTCTATGACTATAGCAGAATCAGATAGGAATGAAAGATTGTACTGGCTTTATTCACACTGGAAGGCCTCTGTAAGACTTAGCTGCTGGTAAATGCTTTAAAATGCTGAGATTCTGTGATTTGTTTCAATCTGGAGCTATAAAGGTCCCAAATGCTGCTTTTAGGCATATAATAAGTACCCAGAATTAAACAGTTGTATATGCTTAGCTTAGCCTGGACCTGCCTTGGTACTGCAGGTGAAGGTCCCCAAGTTGTTCCATGTAACAACTGTATGTAGGCTTGGGTGCCTGTGTGTGCACACATGTGAGTGTGTGTGTGTGTTATGAAAAGCAGGCATGGTTCTGTCCATTAAAAGAGTAATGCAGTGCCAGCATAAATGACTTCTGATGGTGAGATTAGCTCTGCTCTGGATATCTAAAGGGAATCTTGTTATAGTTAAATGTGAAATTATATTATTTTTCCATTTTGACCAACACTACTAAAACTGGAAAAAAAAAAAAAAAAAAAGCCTGGTCTTTTATGGGAAAACTAAATAGGGCAAAAATGTTTCCAAACTTCCAAATTAGTTTATGAAAAAGATTTTAATTTCTATTAAAAAGTATTTTCCAATATTGGATTAAAAATTTTAGTTTTTTTTTTCTAGATATGTAGAGCTTTTTGTTGGCATGCAGGAGAGATAGGGGACCACTTCTTCATCATGTTCCAGACATGTTTTGTTTTTGTTTTTTAAGAGTTTTATTAAGATATAATTAAAGCACCATACACCCCACCCATTTTAAAATGGACAATTTTATGGCTTTTTATATGTTCACAGGTTTTTACAACTATCACCACAATCAATTTTAGAACATTTTATCATGCCTCAAAATCATTTTATTATGCTATGGTTTTTCCAGTAGTCATGTATGGACGTGAGAGTTGGACCATAAAGAAGGCTGTGCACCGAAGATTTGATGCTTTCGAACTGTGGTGTTGGAGAAAACTCTTGAGAATCCCTTGGACTGCAAGGAGATCCAACCAGTCCATTCTAAAGGAAATCAGTCCTGAATAGTCATTGGAAGGACTGATGCTGAACCTAAAGCTCCAATACTTTGGCTACCTGATGCGAAGCAATGACTCATTGGAGAAGACCCTGATGCTGGGAGAGATTGAGGGCAGGAGAAGGGGATGACAGAGGATGAGATGATTGGATGGCATCACCGACTTGGTGGATGTGAGTTTGAGCAGACTCCTGGTGACGGTGAGGGACAGGGAGACCTAGCATGCTGCAGTCCATGGAGTCGCAAAGAGTCAGAGACGACTGAGTGACTGAACATCAGTCACACCCAAAAGAAACCCTGCCTGTCTTAGCCATATCTTCCAATCGCATCATCCCCTATAGTTCTAGGAAAACATGATCTATTTTCCATTTCTATGGATTTGTCTGGGCTGAATATTTTATGTAAATGGAATTACTTAATATGTAGCTTTGTGACTGGCTTCTTTCACTTTGTATGATGTTTTCAAGATTCAGTTGTGTTGTTGCATGTATTGGTACTTCACTCTTCACTGATGGATAATATTCTGTTGTAATGATCAATTTTACAGACATTTGGGTTGTTTTCTTCTTTCTGACTATTATGAATAATGCTCCTATGAACACCCATGTACAAGTTTTGTGTGGCTATATATTCACTTTTTTAAGATATAAACATAGGAATGAATTTCTGGGATCATATGACATGTTTGTTTAATGTTTTAAGACTGTTTTCCAAAGAAGCTGTACCATTTTATACTTCCCTTAATAGTTCGTGAGGTTTCCAGATTTTCCCACATCTTTGTTATTAACTGTCTTTGTCTTTGTGATGATAGCCATCCTAGTGTGTGTAAAGTAATATCTCATGATTTTAACTTCCATTTCTCTGATGACTGATGTTGAACATTTTTATTTTTGCCTTTTGTAAACCTTCTTTAGAGAAATACCTACTCAAATCTTTTGTCTATTTTTGAGCTGTATGATTTGGCTTTTTATTATTGAGTTGTAGGTGTCCTTTATATGTTCTATGTACAAGTTATTTGCAAAAATTTTCTCTGTTTTTTTCCCCTTTCTTGATAGTGTCCTTTGAAGCACAGAGTTTTTAATTTTGATAAAGTCTAATTTATCTTATATCTGTTTGTACCTTTGATGTTACAACCTGCTTTATTTTTATATGACTTTTAAAAGGAACTTAAGAGTATTTTGATTCAGGTTGCAACAGGAGTACTGAAGGAGAGTGGTATTGGAGTAGATGGTAGCGAAGAAGGCAATGGCACCCCGCTCCAGCACTCTTGCCTGGAAAACCCCAGGGACGGAGGAGCCTGGTGGGCTGCAGTCCATGGGGTCGCAAAGAGTCGGACACGAATGAGCGGCTTCACTTTCACTTTTCACTTTCACGCATTGGAGAAGGAAATGGTAACCCACTCCAGTGTTCTTGCCTGGAGAATCCCAGGAACAGGGGAGCCTGGTGGGCTGCCGTCTATGGGGTCGCACAGAGTCAGACATGACTGAAGCGACTTAGCAGCAGCAGCAGCAGCAGGGAATTTAGAAAACATAGATTTCTGCTTCAGGCACCTGCACAACATATCAAAGTCTCACACATATTGGTTAGGAAAATATGTTGTAACAATTTTGTTTTCTCTCCCCTTCCAACTGTGTGAGCTGTACACATAGACTCTGTACTCAACTCAAAATATTATACAGCATGCAGCCACCCAGTGGCGGTAGTTGCAGCCGTGAGTGTACAGTTACTGTCTGTAGAAACGTGGCTTATGTGACACCGGGCTTTGTCTTCTAACCCATTATAAAAATAACGTTTCAAGACTCCTTTAAAAAAAAAAAATTTGAACTTTCAAATAAAACCCAACCTTGAATGTTAAAAGCATGAACTTAAAGGAGGTAGGAGATCAGAGAGGGAATAAACATTTACTAAGCACTTACTATATGCCTTTATATACACAATTTTATTTCATTCTCATAATACTTTTTTAAGTACTAAAGTAATAACTTCAGGGTCCTCAGTTTAAAGATGCTTAAGTTTTTTGTCTGGGTCATATAGCAATGACTATTTCTTGTATCAATTATTGTTGATACAATAATTAGGTGGTAGCCTTGTCTATACAGATCCCCTGAGCTTCCTGAAGGCACAAATTCTGCTTGTTCTCCACTTTAGCTGCTCAAAACGCTTCTGACACAGTAAGGACGCGTTGGGTATTTGTGCATTTTTTGGCTGACCAGGCTGCGTTAAGTCCGTACATCTACTACTCTGTCTATATTCTGTGGCTTCCTATCAATTAATAAAATGTAAATTCATGTTCAGCTAATATTTAATAAGCATCCACTGTAAATATGGATACCATTTGGATTTTTCCATTAATTCTAATTATTATCTAACACGGCTTAAAAAAAGGTGAGCTTCTTTAGACTTGAGAAGTTCATTTTCTCTTTCTCAAGCTCTCTCTACCACTTTCTCCTCCCTTCCCTTAATACTCAAATCCTCCACGGGCTGGCATGTAATTTGGAGGTTTCAGCTCAGCTCACTGTCTGAAAAAAAAATATCCTCCAGAAACAAGTCTACAGCTTTCTGGTAGTTTGCAGATTTCTTGTTTCATTCTCAGAAACACTGTTTCTTGGTTTATCAACCCTAATTGGGTGGCAGCCTTGTCCATACAGATCCCCTGAGCTTCCTCAAAGCAGAAATTCTGTCTTCTTGTTCTCTACTTTAGCTCCTCAAAATGCTTCCAACGCAGTAAGGAGCACAGAATATTTGTGTGTCTTTTGAGTGGTCATGCCTTTAATGCCTTCGCACTCCTCCTACCCCAAACCTTTCACTGTAACCATTGATCCAGGAAATTTTACACCTGATTCAAGCTCGGTCAACCAGATCTTATCTTCTGCAATTGTGAAACTTTGATGAAAAAGCATATGGTTGAGAAGCTTGATGGTTCTCACGGTAGTTTTCTGTACAGAAAGAATCCTAACTATTTGAGCTTATTCTAATTGCTGGTATTCTTGGGACTTTTAATCTCCTTCTTCAATTTGCTGAACTACTTCAGTATTCTTATAGGATATTAATAATTCCTCTTTTACTAACCTTAGGTGGGGCTCATTTAACTAATACATTTAAATGATCATATTTAATAGACAAGCTTTCTTCCTCTGTTCCTCCCTTCTTTCTTTCTCTCTCCCTCTCTTCTTTCCTTTCTTTCTTCCTCCCTCCCTTCCTCCCTTCCTTTCTTCCTTCCTTCTGTAGGGGATTAAAATTTGTCATCCCAAATTGTATCTTTATCATGAGAATAAATTTAGGCTGATTATTTTTAAAGCCCAGAAGACTCAGGAGGAAACACTGCCTTCCCCTAATTGTTTAAAAGAACTAAAATAGAGTTATCACCAGAGATACCTGCAAAAAATATGGGCTAGGTGTGGTGGGGAAACTCTAGACAGGACCTAGAGATCAGAGTCCACTCTGTACCCCGTTTTCTCTGCCTGAAACAGCAAACATTTGTTTAGCAAACATTTGCTCTCCCATCTCCCTGTAAATTTTCTTCCTCCTCTTTGAAGTCCCAAACACTGCACCCAACATCCTTCTTTTTTACCTTTAGCTGAAGATGGTATTTAAGGTTAGGGCTTTGCCCATTTTGGCAAATTACTCAGTTTTCCTGGGTCTTTCCCACGTTTTTAAACTTTTGTTTTAATTTTTTCCGGTTAATCTGTCTCATATGTGTGCATGTATGTGTGTGTTCAGCCCCTCAGTTCAGTTCAGTTCAGTTGCTCAGTCATGTTTGACTCTTTGTGACACCATGAACCACAGCACTCCAGGCCTCCCTGTCCATCATCAACTCTCAGAGTTCACCCAAACCCATGTGCACTGAGTCAGTGATGTCATCCAAACATCTCATCCTCTGTTGTCCCCTTCTCTTCCTGCCCTCAATCTTTCCCAGCATCAGGCTCTTTTCAAATGAGTCAAATCTTCGAATCAGGTGGCCAAAGTATTGGAGTTTCAGCTTCAACATCAGTCCTTCCAATGAACACCCAGGACTGATCTCCTTTAAGATGGACTGGTTGGATCTCCTTGCAGTCCAAGGGACTCTCAAGGGTCTTCTCTAACACCACAGTTCAAAAATATCAATTACTTTTTGCTCAGCTTTCTTTATACTCCAACTCTCACATCCATACATGACCACTGGAAAAACTATAGCCTTGACTAGACAGATGTTTGTGGACAAAGTAATATCTCTGCTTTTTAATATGCTGTCTAGGTTGGTCATAACTATCCTTCTAAGGAGTAAGCATCTTTTAATTTCATGGTTGCAGTCACCACCTGCAGTGATTTTGGAGCCCCAAAATTTCTTGGACCATACCCAAGAAAAAGAAATGCAAAAAAGTAAAATGGCTGTCTGAGGAGGCCTTACAAATAGCTGTGAAAAGCAAAGGAGAAAAGGAAAGATATATCCATTTGAATGCTGAGTTCCAAAGAATAGCAAGGAGAGATAAGAAAGCCTTCCTCAGCGATCAATGCAAAGAAATAGAGGAATACAATAGAATGGGAAAAACTAGAGATCTCATAAAGAAAGCTAGAGATACCAAGGGAACATTTAATGCAAAGATGGGCTCAATAAAGGACAGAAATGGTATAGACCTAACAGAAGCAGAAGATATTAAGAAGAGGTGGCAAGAATACACAGAAGAACTATACTAAGAAGATCTTCATGAACCAGATAATCATGATGGTGTGATCACTCACACTCATCTAGAGCCAGACATCCTGGAATGTGAAGTCAAGTGGGCCTTAGGAAGCATCACACTATGAACAAAGCTAGTGGAGGTGATGGAATTCCAGTTGAGCTCTTTCAAATCTTAAAAGATGATGTTGTGAAAGTGCTGCACTCAATATGCCAGCAAATTTGGAAAACTCAGCAGTGGCCACAGGACTGGAAAAGGTCAGTTTTCATTCCAATCCCAAAGAAAGGCAATGCCAAAGAATGCTCAAACTACTGCATAATTGCACTCATCTCTCATGCCAGCAAAGTAATGCTCAAAATTCTCCAAGCCAGGCTTCAGCAATACATGAACCATGAACTTCCAGATCTTCAAGATGGTTTTAGAAAGGGCAGACAAACCAGAGATAAAATGCCAACATCTGATGGATCATTGAAAAAGCAAGATAGTTCAAAAAAAAAGAAAACTCTATTTCTGCTTTGTTGACTATGCCAAAACCTTTCCCTGTGTGGATCACAATAAACTGTGGAAAATTCTGAAAGAGATGAGAATACCAGACCACCTGACCTACCTCTTAGGAAACCTGTATGCAAGTCAGGAAGCAACAGTTAGAACTGGACATGGAACAACAGACTGGTTCCAAACAGGAAAAGGGGTATGTCAAGGCTGTATATTGTCACCCTGCTTACATATATGCAGAGTACATCATGAGAAATGCTGGGCTGGAAGAAGCGCAAGCTGGAATCAAGATTGCTGGGAGAAATATCAATAACCTCAGATATACAGATGACACCACCCTTCTGGCAGAAAGTGAAGAACTAAAGAGCCTCTTGATGAAAGTGAAAGAGGAGAGTGAAAAAGTTGGCTTAAAGCTCAACATTCAGAAAATGAAGATCATGGCATCCGGTGCCATCACTTCACTGCAAATAGATGGGGAAACAGTAGAAAGAGCCCCTCAGTTGTGTTCTACTCTTTTGTGACCCCATGGACTGTAGCCCACCAGGCTCTTCTGTCCATGGGATTTTCCAGGCAAGAATACTGGATGGGTTACTATTTCCTTCTACAGAGGATCTTCTCAACTCAGAAATAAAACCTAAATCTCCCATATCTCCTGCATTTGCAGGCGGATTCTTTACCACTAAGTCACCTGTGATGCCCTAATCATTTTCAGGTCAGTTTAATTCATAGATCAGCCAGAAGAACCTAGAAGGGCAGAAAAAGGTATTTTCCTCCCTGACACTCCCTTTCCTTCCCCCTCCTTCCTCCTTTCCTCCCTCCTTCCTCCTTTCCTCCCTCCTTCCTCTTCTTCCTTTTTTTGGTCCTCCTTCTTGTTTGAGAAACACTTTTTTTTTTTCCTTCTATTTTGCTACATCCATACAGCAATTCCATACTTCTTTATGTCTTGTCATGAAATTCTTCGTGGTTCTTCATGTTCCCTTTCATACAAAATTTACTTCTTTTTAATGAAGAGGAGTATGTTCTGCCTGCTTAACATATATTTCCAAATGGAATCACTGTTCAGGGTTTTTTGACTTTTATGTGCATTCAGTTAAGTTCAGTTCAGTTGCTCAGTCATGTCTGACTCTTTGCGACCGCATGAATTGCAGCACGCCGGGCCTCCCTGTCCATCACCAACTCCTGGAGTTCACTCAGACTCACGTCCACTGAGTTAGTGATGCCATCCAGCCATCTCATCCTCTGTCTTCCCCTTCTCCTCCTGCCCCTATCCCTCCCAGCATCAGAGTCTTTTCCAATGAGTCAACTCTTCGCATGAGGTAGACAAAGTATTGGAGTTTCAGCTTCAGTATCACTCCTTCCAAAGAAATCCCAGGGCTGATCTCCTTCAGAATGGACTGGTTGGATCTCCTTGCAGTCCAAGGGACTCTCAAGAGTCTTCTCCAACACCACAGTTCAAAAGCATCAATTCTTCGGTTCTTAGCTTTCTTCACAGTCCAACCCTCACATTCATACATGACCACTGGAAAAACCATAGCCTTGACTAGATGGACCTTTGTTGGAAAAGTAATGTCTCTGCTTTTGAATATGCTATCTAGGTTGGTCATAACTTTTCTTCCAAGGAGTAAGTGTGTTTTAATTTCATGGCTGCAGTCACCATCTGCAGTGATTTTGGAGCCCAGAAAAATAAAGTCTGACACTGTTTCCACTGTTTCCCCATCTATTTCCCATGAAGTGATGGGACCAGATGCCATGATCTTCGTTTTCTGAATGTTGAGCTTTAAGCCAACTTTTTCACTCTCCTATTTCACCTTCATCAAGAGGCTTTTGAGTTCCTTTTCACTTTCTGCCATAAGGGTGGTGTCATCTGCATACCTGAGGTTATTGATATTTCTCCCGGCAATCTTGTTTCCAGCTTGTGCTTCTTCCAGCCCAGTGTTTCTCATGATGTATTCTGCATATAAGTTAAATAAGCAGGGTGACAATATACAGCCTTGACATACTCCTTTTCCTATTTGGACCAGTCTATTGTTCCATGTCCAGTTCTAACTATTGTCTCCTGACCAGCATACAAATTTCTCAAGAGGCAGGTCAGGTAATCTGATATTCCCATATCTCTTTCAGAATTTTCCACAGTTCATTGTGATCCACACAGTCAAAGGCTTTGGCATAGTCAATAAAGCAGAAATAGATGTTTTTCTGGAACTCTCTTGCTTTTTCCATGATCCATCGGATGTTGGCAATTTGGTCTCGGGTTCCTGTGCCTTTTCTAAAACCAGCTTGAACAACTGGAAGTTCGAGGTTCATGTATTGCTGAAGCCTGGCTTGGAGAATTTTGAGCATTACTTTACTAGTGTGTGACATGAGTGCAATTGTGCAGTAGTTTGAGCATTCTTTGGCATTGCCTTTCTTTGGGATTGGAATGAAAACTGACCTTTTCCAGTCCTGTGGCCACTGCTGAGTTTTCCAAATTTGCTGACATATTGAGTGCAGCACTTTCACAGCATCATCTTTTAGGATTTGAAAGAGCTCAACTGGAATTCCATCACCTCCACTAGCTTTGTTCGTAGTGATGCTTTCTAAGGCCCACTTGACTTCACAATCCAGGATGTCTGGCCCTAGGTCAGTGATCACACCATCGTGATTATTTGGGTCGTGAAGATTGTTTTGTACAGTTCTTCTGTGTATTCTTGCCACCTCTTCTTAATATCTTCTGCTTCTGTTAGGTCCATACCATTTCTGTCCTTTATTGAGCCCATCTTTGCAGGAAATGTTCCCTTGCTATCTCTAATTTTCTTGAAGAGATCTCTAGCCTTTCCCATTTTGCTGTTTTCCTCTATTTCTTTGCATTGATCGCTGAGGAAGGCTTTCTTATCTCTCCTTGCTATTCTTTGGAACTCTGCATTCAGATGCTTATATCTTTCCTTTTCTCCTTTGCTTTTCGCTTCTTTTCTTTTCACAGCTATTTGTAAGGCCTCCCCAGACAGCCATTTTGCTTTTTTGCATTTCTTTTCCATGGGGATGGTCTTGGTCCCTGTCTCTTGTACAATGTCATGAACCTCATTCCATAGTTCATCAGGCACTCTATCTATCAGATCTAGGCCCTTAAATCTATTTCTCACTTCCACTGTATAATCATAAGGGATTTTATTTAGGTCATACCTGAACGGTCTTGTGGTTTTCCCTACTTTTTTCAATTTAAGTCCAAATTTGGCAATAAGGTGTTCATGATCTGAGCCACAGTCAGCTCCTGGTCTTGTTTATGTTGTCTCTATAGAGCTTCTCCATCTTTGGCTGCAAAGAATATAATCAATCTGATTTCAGTGTTGACCATCTGGTGATGTCCATGTGTAGAGTCTTCTCTTGTGTTGTTGGAAGAGGGTGTTTGCTATGACCAGTGCATTTTCTTGGCAAAACTCTTTTAGTGTTTGCCCTGCTTCATTCCATATTCCAAGGCTAAATTTGCCTGTTACTCCAGGTGTTTCTTGACTTCCTACTTTTGCATTCCAGTCCCCTGTAATGAAAAGGACACCTTTTTTGGGTGTTAGTTCTAAAAGGTCTTGTAGGTCTTTATAGAACCGTTCAACTTCAGCTTCTTCAGCGTTACTGGTTGGGGCATAGACTTGGATTACTGTGATATTGAATGGTTTGCCTTGGAAATGAACAGAGATCATTCTGTCGTTTTTGACATTGCATCCAAGTACTGCATTTCGGACTCTTTTGTTGACCATGATGGCTACTCCATTTCTTCTGAGGGATTCCTGCCCGCAGTAGTAGATATAATGGTCATCTGAGTTAAATTCACCCATTCTAGTCCATTTCAGTTCGCTGATTCCTAGAATGTCGACGTTCACTCTTGCCATCTCTTTTTTGACCACTTCCAATTTGCCTTGATTCATGGACCTGACATTCCAGGTTCCTATGCAATATTGCTCTTTACAGCATTGGACCTTGCTTCTATCACCAGTCACATCCACAACTGGGCATTGTTTTTGCTTTGGCTCCATCCCTTCATTCTTTCTGGAGTTATTTCTCCACTGATCTCAAGTAGCATATTGGGTACCTACTGACCCGGGGAGTTCCTTTCAGTATCCTATCATTTTGCCTTTTCATACTGTTCATGGGGTTCTCAAGGCAAGAATACTGAAGTGGTTTGCCATTCTCTTCTCCAGTGGATCACATTCTGTCAGACCTCTCCACCCTGACCTGCCTGTCTTGGGTGGCCCCACAGGCATGGCTTAGTTTCATTTAGACAAGGCTGTGGTCCTACTGTGATTAGATTGACTAGTTTTCTGTGAGTATGGTTTCAGTGTGTCTGCCCTCTGATGCCCTCTTGCAACACCTACCATCTTACTTGGTTTTCTCTTACCTTGGGCATGGGGTATCTCTTCATGGCTGCTCCAGCAAAGCGCAGCCACTGCTCCTTATCTTGGACGAGGGGTATCTCCTCACCCCTGTCCCTTCTGACCTTGAACATGGAACACGTCTTCTAGGCCCTCCTGCACCCACCCAGCCACCCACCACTCCTTGGAGGTGCGGTTGCTCCTCCCAGCTGCCGCCCCTGGCCTCAGGTGTGGGGTAGCTCCTGCCGGCCGCCGCCCCTGACCTCAGACTTGGTAGCTCCTCTTGGCTGTTCCTGCGCCATCGCAGCCTGGCACTCTTGGCCGCTGCCCCTGACCTCCGACGTGGGATAACTCCTCTTGGCCGCTTCCTCTCGGGCATGGGGTCCTCCCGGCTTCTGCTCCTGACCTCCGACGTGGGGTAGCCACCCGCACTGAATGCACTGGTGGCAGAAGTTATATGCATTACTTCTGTCTATTTTGGCAATTGTCATCCAGCTTCAGTGTTTAGAACTCTCTCTGCAAACTATGTCTGCAAGAGAGATATTCAAAACTGACTTTTAAAACAGTTAGAATGAATTCTAAGATAAAATATGCTTTGCCAAATCTGTGAACAGTGTTCTGAACATTGATGTGATTTCCTCAACATTTGGGGAGGATGAACATGTATGTACCATATCTGCTTGATTGAGAGCTGGGGGAGCAGCATTTTTCATGAAATAAGATAAGGGAGGGCAGAGTTGGAAGTGGTTAGATTCAAGGACTAGTGTTTCTGCAGAGTTAGGGAAAAGGGGTAGGTGTGGTAACAGGGAACCCTGTGCTTGAATCATTCCCTGAGGTACTTAACAGCCTTCTGAAAGAAGCACAGCGTCCTGGGTTTCCCCAGGACAGCAAAAGTATGTGTCGGAAAGTTTAGATATCTGGACAGGCAGCTGTTCAATGATGTCAACTCAGGAGCTCCAGATAAGGTAAAGAAAATCTAATTCATCTCTGTTAGGGCACTTTTACCAACCCCTAAGTCATACTCTCTTCCTTTGTTTATTTGTACATTTTTTTTTTTTAGATTTCCAATATCAATGATATCATATATTTGTTTTTCTCTGTTTGACTTACTTCACTTAGCATAATAATCTCTAGGTCCATCTATGTTGCTGCAAAGGGCATTATTTCATTCTTTTTATGGCTGAATAATGTTCTATTGTATGTGTGTATATATAAATATACACATATATATTATATATTGAATATATATATATCACATATCTCCTTTATTCATTAATCTATCAATAGACATTAGACATTGATCCCAAATGTCTATTTATAGGTCATCACCAACTCGATGGATATGAGTTTGAGCAAGCTCCGGGAGTTGGTGATGGACAGGGAAGCCTGGTGTGCTGCAGTCCATGGGGTCGCAAAGAGTCAGACATGACTGAGCGACTGAAATGAACAGAACTGAATTGAGACATTTAGTTGCTCCTATGTCTTGGCTACTGTAGCAATGAACATTGGGGTGAATGCATCTTTTCACATTAGAGCTTTCATCATTTCCAGATACCAAAGTGAAGAATGATCCCTAATTATCCTTCAACATTTAATGGAAGTCTTCTCTCCCCACTTCCCCAAGGCAGAATGAGTGACTCCTGCTGTGTCTTCTCATAGTCATTTTATACAACTTTACTGTATTTAATTTATTTAAAAATATTCACTCACTCATTCATGTATGATTTGTGTTGTCAGGTGATGGACCCTGGAGATGGTGGGTACAGAGATCACAAGGAGACATTCCTTGCCCCTCCTGGAGCTCACTGCCTCAGCAAGCAAACACACAGGTAAGCAAACTATTACAGCAAAGTGTTTGCTATTACTAGATAAGGCTCTGGGAGCATGGAGGTGAGGAGGAACCTTCTTGAGAAGATGGGTGAAGGCTCCTGAAGAGGTGAAATGTGAGGGGTGGGAATAATGCTATTAAAAGAACAATGGCCATGGGATAAGAGTGAGCAGAACAAGTGCAAAGGTTCCCAGGTGAGTGCTCACATATGGTGCTGGAAGAAACCTCTGCAGGCTCAGCAGGGCTGGGGCAAAGTGTGGGATGCAGGAGGGGAGGGGGCTGTGGAAGAAAACAGGCAGGATCTTGAGCTTCTGACACACTTGACAAAGAGAGGTGGAACTTGTTCTGAAGATGGGACTCTTAACCTAAGACAGAGTGATGAGGATGATCGTGCCAGATTCCAGGAGAGAGACAAGGGGACTGAAAATGGGAAGGGTCATAAGGAGGGAAAAGTGGGATCCAGTTAAGAGGGGCAGAATTTTAAGGATTTGCCACACTGGGCTTAGTGAGAGGGCTCTCCCAGAGTTCTGAAGACCTGAAAGCAGGGTTGAGTCCAGCTGGATGCTCTGTCCTAGGGGCCCTCAGTGCCTGGCAGGGAGCTGGTACACCATCCACACTTACCCAGCAAATGAATGAACCTCACGGGAAAGAGCTCATCTACTTGGTTCCTCATGGATTGTGATGGAAAAGAGAGGAAGAGAAAGAGGTTAATGAAATACATGTTAAATTATGGCCATATAATGATGGGTAAGAATGATCCTTGAATGGCTATGCCATTATTTCCTCAGACTAGCAGCTTCTCCTTACCTGTAAAGAACACAGAACTGTCCAGTTTGGGCTTGACCTAGGAGATATTTGACCCACAGTCTGCACTTTTCTTTTTTTTTGAACTGCCCTCCCTTCTTAGAAGCTCTTTGCCTCTTGTCAATGCAGGGTTGCCAATCAACGCTGGCCATCTAGCCCCATCCTTCTCACTCAGCATTTAAAAGTTAAATGCTTCATAAGAAGCATTTTCCATGAGGCCCAATAGCACATAGAAAGTACTCAACAAATGGTAACTTTATTTTTTCCCCATAACTTGAACCAGCTGTTTATTTAACACTTTCTAAGTCTTGTCTTTCCATGGGAAAAACAAATCCTTTGTTGTATATAAATGAGATTAGCCTTCTTGGGTATATCTTTGTTTTTTGAATGGGGTCTTTCTGGAAATACAGTGACCTAAACCAAGATGATTCTAATGCTAAGATTTGTAGCCCCAGAGGAGGAGCAATAGGGAGGTATTTTGGAGCTGAGTGCATTTCAGAGCTGTTGGCATGGTACCCACAGAGATGGCTCCCTACCCAGCTTATGAAGCCTGGCTCCAGAAAGAGCTTATCACTCTGGTTCCTGTCTCTCTGTAACGACTATTCAGAGTGGTTTCAATATGTTTTCCATGTGTGGAAGTTGTTGTAACTTTTAAAAGATGTCCTGGTGGGGGATGGGCTTGGAGAGGAGCATGGGGTCTGGGCGGATGAAGCAACCATTGATGAACTTTGTGCACAGAGCAAAGCATAGAGAGGAGGAAGCAAAAGCTACAATAAAATAAGCAGCTCAGCTCCATCCTTGTCCCCCTTCTTGCTCTGTGCTGCCTCAGAATGCCCAATTCTATTTGTGGGATGGATGCCATAACCACATCTGAAAATCAAGCCTGTTTCACTCTGTCTTCCTCCTTCTCTCTCTCCCCCCTGGGTATTTATTGTTTTCTAACACTTCACTAGGCCCTATGGACTAAAAGACACTACAGAAATAGTCTTGGTGAAGGAGCTCATTGATGGAAAGGAAGAGAGATGGGGAAATAGGCACTTGTAGTGATAATCATCACAAATACCTAAGTTTCCCTTACTATGCACTGTCTGAGGCAGTTTATGCTTATTCATTTACAACTTAATTCTGAAAACTATGACATTATTTTCATTATCCTATTTTGAAAATGGAGGGACTGAGGGACAGAAAAACTAACTTGCTTAAGGTCACACATTTAGTGAGTGGCCAGGTTGGGACCCTAGTAGCACAGTGATAAAGAATCCACCTGCCAGTGCAGGAGACACAAAAGACATGGGTTCGATCCCTAGGTCAGGAAGATCCCTTACAGTAGAAAATGGCTACCTACTCTGGTATTCTTACCTGGATAATTCCATGGACAGAGGAGCCTGGTGGGCTATACAGTCCATGGAATTGCAAAGAGTCAGATATGACTGAACAACTGAGCTGGGATCGTGCAAACACTTCCCCTACCTGTGACACTGTTGCTCTATTGGAGAGGGTCTCTGCCCTGACTGGCACCTCTGATAAATCTTTCTGGAGGAGATGATACCTAAATCTTGAAAAATGGTGTTTTTTTTTTTTTTTACTGCATCACTCGGCATGTGGGACCTTAATTCTCTGGCCAGGGGTCAAACCAGCACCCCCTGGACTGGAAGCATGAAGTATTAACTACTGGATCAACAGGCAAGTCCCCTGAATCTTGCAAAATGAATACAGGTTTCTCAGGCAAAGAGGGAAGGGGCCTGCAGGGTGAGAGGGGTCTTCCAGGCACAGGCCATGTCAAAACCTGGAGATAAGAGAGGACAGGCTTGTTCAGAGAATCTCCAGTTGCTCAAGGACGCTGGAGTGAATGGTACAAGACATTGTTGCTGGTACACAAGCTGGAGAGGTAGGTAGGAGTAAGATTGCAAAGTCCCAGCTAGACATGAACTTAAGTCTGATAACTACAAAGAAACTCTAAAGATATCAGTGATAACTAGGCCAGAATTATTGACACCGCTGTCCTCATTGACATGCATTTCTGAAAGCCACATTATAAAGCCTTATGGCTGGAAAGAGGGAAGCCAGTCCTTCCTTACCAACCCCTTCTCCTCATTCTGTGTCTACCACACACGTATGCTAAGATGGACTTTTGTTTGTTCATTTATGTATGCAATATTTATTCAACAGGTATTTATTAAGCACCTCTTATGTGTCAGGATTTGGAGAAGGGCATGGCAACCCACTCCAGTATTCTTGCCCGGAGAATTCCATGGACAGAGAAGCCTGGTGGGCTACAGTCCACTGGATGGCAAAGAGTCGGACACGACCGAGCAACTAACACATGTGTCAGGAATGGTGCTAGGTACCAAGTTTACGAATAGGAATGAGACACTGGAAGGACAGAGTTTCCTAGGGACATATCAATGCATAATTTCAAAGAAGTAGGCAAAGCACAATAAGATGGATGTATTCAAAGTGTAGAAGAGGCGGTAGGTCTCCATGGCATAAAACCCAGACCCTCGAGTTGTGCTCCCCTGGGTTCAGACTCCAGCTCTGCCAAGTATTAGCTCTATGACACCAGGTCACCTGCTCCATTTCTGGGCTATCAGTTTCCTCATCTCACAAATGCAGATCATAATATGAACAACCCCACAGAGCTATGACAATGATGAAATGAGTTAACATTTTAAACTTAATGAGTCCAGTATGAAAGTAGGAGCCCTGAAGTGACATTGTTCCCCAGTAGATGTCACTGCTACATAGCGAGTTAGGTGAGATACTAGGAGTTCAAGTCTATGGTTTAACAATCCCTGCAGAAAAATGCTACATCAATGGCCATCTTCTCTAAATACAAAATATGGCAGAGGTTTAGTAGGTTGTGAAATATACATGGGCCAGGGGATGATGATCACCTTTTATAAAAAAAAGTTCTGCATTTAGACCTACTTGACAGTTTTGACCATGCCATACAACATGAGGGGATCTTAGTTCCCTGGCCAGGGATCGAACCAATGTGCCCTGCATTGGAAGCACCAAATCAATACCACTGGACAACCAGGAAGTCCCCTACCTGACAATTTTGAACTTTTTCCATAGTGGCTCCCTGGTGGAAGCAGTTTTCTCCCTGCTTCCTAGAAATCTTGGATGCATTCTTTCAGCTTAGACTTTGTCAGGAAGCATCTACTCATTTTCATGTTTTTAAAACCATTTCTGAGAAGGTGTGGAGTAATAATTGACAAAGCCACTGAGGCCTAACTTAAAAAGGAGCTTAAGATCAGATCGGAATACGGTGACTTGGAAAGAACCTTTGTAAAGTAGGAAGAGGCAGCTTCACTGAGTCTGACTTTATGGCAACTGGATTTGGGCCTAAAGCTTTATTATCTATGGGTCAGGGGAGATTCAGCCTTTTCCGTGATCTACATAGATCTTGGCCTAGGTGTAGTGTTGGGTGAATGAGTTCTTTCTGGTTCTTGATTCTGACCTGACCAGGCCTTGAGGTCAAATGGGTAGGTTGGGACAAAAGAGGTCATCACATACTCATTTACTTATTGGAGTTTCACAGAAAATTTCGTTTGGGTCAGACTTTCTATTAGGTAAAGGGATACAGAGATAAGTAAGGCCGGTTCCTGTTCTCTGTCTCTTCTTGAATGGAAGAGATAGACATGTAAGCATATAACTCTAATACAACCTTTGAAATATTATTAGAGAAAGGGCAACAAAGTCGATAAGGAAAGGGAAGTTGGACTTTTTTTGTCATGTGGAGAAGTTAGAGAAGAGCATTCCAGATAGAAGAATCAATACATACACAAGTGTAAAAAGTTAGGGGCAAAATTAATGACAATTGCTCTGAATGGAGGGTATGGGTATTGAAGTGGACAGATGAGGTGCTACTCTAATTCAAGGAGACTGTAGTGTTAAAAAGGCCTGACGGTTTTATAAGTGGAATCTTAAAATACTGCAGAGTTGGAGCCACCTCTCTTTCCTCTGTTGTTGATTCTGTAACTCCAGTTTCTTTGTCAGACAATCAGTGCTCACTTTACTCCCCGAGGGCCTGGGCTAAGAGGGTAATGTTGGAGTCACCACACAATGTACCTTGGCCCTCGTGAACAGCCTGAACATGCACTGGATAATAATAATAATCCCATGTGCTTAGTCACTAAGTCACATCTTACTCTTTGCAGACTCGTAAAGATACTGTAGCCTGCCAGGCTCCTCTGTCCATGGGGATTCTCCAGGCAAGAATCCTGGAGTGGGTTGTCATGCCCTCCTCCAGGGGATCTTCCCAACCCAGGGATCAAACCCAGGTCTCTCACATTGCAGGGGGATTTTTTACGATCTGAACCACCAGGGAAGCCCCAATCACAATATCAATAACTGCTAATCTTGTTGAGTACTACTCGTCAAATTCTGTACCAAATGCTTTATGTGTATGATCTCATCTATCACCATAGGAGTCTTATTACGAAGGCAGAGTGGTGTCAGGATATACAGCAGGGCTTGGGCTTTGGCCATCTGGAGCCATGCTGCCTGAGTTCATGGGGTGATTCCATTCCTTATTAACTGTGTGACCTTGGAAAGCTGCTCAACTCCTACCTGTGTCTCAGTATCTCCATCTATAAAATGGGATTAATGATAATACCTACTTTCTTTATATGAGCTCAATTTTGAAAGGACACCTCAAGAGCTAAGGTGGGCTGTAATTTGCCCTTAGTGTGCAGAGTTGAGAATGATTTAAAAACCCTGTTTTGTATCCAGCTGGCCCCACCCATTCTTCACTTACTGTGAATGAATCCAAGAAATTCAACAGGTACAAGCAATCACCGGAAAGCTATTTGTTGTGATTGGAAAACACTCAAAGAAATGGAGTGCTTCACAGATGATTTAATATTTTCGAGGTAGCACATGAGAATGAGTAAACTCAGGGTAGATGAGTGCGTTTACATTCCACATCAAGGTTTTACTTAAAGTTTACATTTTGTTTAAATGAGAAGTAAGATCAATGTAATATGACTTAAACCTTTCTTGGAAATTTATGGCTTCTTTTAATAAACCTCATAAAAGGCACTTTTAAACATATGCAGCGTTCTTAATGTAATGGTTTCATTCTTGAAATATATAGTATTTAGGTTGTATCTAAAATGCTCTAAAAGTATCACAAAGGCTGTAAAAATGTTAACGGGAAGGAATCTTTTCAGAGGGATAAATATTTTCTTGGAAAAGGAAAAAGCTGTGAACCTTTTAGGTAGGGGAATGGCTTGGTTTTGAAAAATAACAATTTGCCTTTTTTTTTTTTTTTCCTAACATCCTCTCTGTGGTTCTGCTTCAGCCAATTATTAGATTAAAGCAAGCTGTTGCTACGTGCCCTAGAAACTAAGATGGATTTGATGTTGCATCCTAAGTTTGTGAGGACAAGTTTCATTTAAGGCTTTAATGAGGTCAAGGGAACAGAGCAGAAGGTTGGCTGAGTCTTTTGTGTTATTTTAAGGGCTGTATCTTAGAATTACAAGGCTTGCATAATGCCATGGAAAGAACACAGGATTTAGAGCTAAAAGATCTCAGTTTGAGACTTGGCTCTGCCATTTCCTAGCTTTGTGACCTTGGCGTAATCACTTAGATGCTCTGAGGCTTGCTTTTCTGTGGGTCTAGAAAAGAGGGTCCAGAATACTTTCTGTAGCCACTTTGTAAGAACAGTGCAGTGTCAAATGTGATAAGAGGTAGTTGAATATGATCCTAGAACTTTGTAAACTACTTTGTGCTAAAGACATTTATTTGCTGTTTCTAAATATGATGAAAACAGTTTGGACTCCAGTGTATATTGTTGAGAAAAAAGACATAGAGCAGAAAATAATAATAATAACTAATATTTACTTAGCCCTTGAGGTTAAGAGGTGGTGAAGTCGCTCAGTCGTGTCTGACTCTTTGCGACCCTATGGACTATATAGCCCACCAGGCTCCTCCATCCATGGGATTCTCCAGGTAAGAATATTGGAGTGGGTTGCCATTTCAAAGACCATGTTAATTTACCATGAGAAAGTGCTTTGTGAGCTAGATGTCAGAAAATGCACATCAACTTTATTTTCTGGATAAACATTTGTTGAACACTTATTTTATACAAACACAGAGCAGAGCTTCTACCCCACTCTACAGAGGTAAGTCGATCTTATTATTTAAGACAAATAGTTACATTCTCTTTGGTGACCTGTTTCCGTCTCTGAAGATGGCAACCTTCAGAAAAATTTCCGCTAGGTATAACTTGAGATGCATATAGCTGCTAATTATGCCATGCTACAGTTGGAAAGAACATAAAGTCCAACTTCTTTCTAGATGAGGAAACAAAGATCTAGAAGGGGAGCTGAATTTACCTGCTAAATTCAGTTTTCATCTGCTACAAGTCATAATTCTATATACAAACATCATAAAATAAGGAAAGCAATACTTCTACCTACTTCATAAAATAAGGAAAGCAATACTTCTACCTACTTTACAGACTTATACTGTGTAAAGAAGGGAATTGTGGAGGATAAATCTGGAAAGGTAGGTCAACACCAGTTCAGGGGGATCTTGTATATATGGTAAGAAATTTAGAGATTATCCTGAAAATATAGGACTCCAGTAAACTATATTAGGTAAGAGAATTATTGAATTAGACGTGTGTTTTAGAAAGATGACCCTGGGACAATGTAAAAAATGAACTGCCTCAAGTCATGGTAGGGGGCATGTTTATGGTGGTTATAGAACCCTGAAGAAAAATAATGGTTTGAAGGCAGATTGGAAAAGAAGAAGTAAAGCTCTCACTGTTTGCAGATGACATGACACTGTACATAGGAAACCCTAAAGATAGTATCAGAAAATGACTAGAGATCATCAGTGAACTTACCAAACTTGCAGGAATCAATACACAGAAATCACTTGCATTTCTATATACTAACAATGAAAAAATCAGAAAGAAATTTTTCAAAATAAATCCCATTCACCATTTCAACAAAAGGAATTAAATATCCAGGAATAAACTTACCTAAGGAGATGAAAGAACTACACAGAAAATTATAAGACACTAATGAAAGAAAAAAAAAAAAAACATAAATGGATGGAGACATATTCCATGTTCCTGGGTAGGAAGATTCAATATTGTGAAAATGACTATACTACCAAATGCAATCTACAGATTCAGTGCAATCCCTATCAAATTACCAATGGCATTTTTCACAGAACTAGAACAAAAAGTTTCACAATTCATATAGAAACAAAAAAGACACCAAATAGCCAAGTCAGTCAGTTCAGTCGCTCAGTCATGCCCGACTCTTTGAATCGCAGCACGCCAGGCCTCCCTGTCCATCACCAACTCCCGGAGTTCACTCAGACTCATGTCCATCGAGTCAGTGATGCCATCCAGCCATCTCATCCTCTGTCGTCCCTTTCTCCTCCTGCCCCCAATCCCTCCCAGCATCAGAGTCTTTTCCAATGTGTCAACTCTTCACATGAGGTGGCCAAAGTACTGGAGTTTCAGCTTTAGTATCATTCCTTCCAAAGAAATCCCAGGGCTGATCTTCAGAATGGACTGGTTGAATCTCCTTGCAGTCCAAGGGACTCTCAAGAGTCTTCTCCAACACCACAGTTCAAAAGCATCAATTCTTCGGCATTCAGCTTTCTTCACAGTCTAACTCTCATATCCATACATGACCACTGGAGAAACCATAGCCTTGACTAGATGGACCTTTGTTGGCAAAGTAATGTCTCTGCTTTTCAATATGCTATCTAACTTGGTCATAACTTTCCTTCCAAGGAGTAAGCGTCTTTTAATTTCATGGCTGCAGTCACCATCTGCAGTGATTTTGGAGACCCAAAATATAAAGTCTGACACTGTTTCCACTGTTTCCCCATCTATTTCCCATGAAGTGATGGGACCAGATGCCATGATCTTCGTTTTCTGAATATTGAGCTTTAAGCCAACTTTTTCACTCTCCACTCTCACTTTCATCAAGAGGCTTTTTAGTTCCTCTTCACTTTCTGCCATAAGGGTGGTGTCATCAGCATATCTGAGGTTATTGATATTTCTCCCAGCAATCTTGATTCCAGCTTGTGCTTCTTCCAGCCCAGCATTTCTCATGATGTACTCTGCATAAAAGTTAAATAAGCAGGGTGACAATATACAGCCTTGATGTACTCCTTTTCCTATTTGGAACTAGTCTGTTGTTCCATGTCCAGTTCTAACTGTTGCTTCCTGACCTGCATATAAGTTTCTCAAGAGGCAGATCAGGTGGTCTGGGATTCCCATCTCTTTCAGAATTTTCCACAGTTTGTTGTGATCCACACAGTCAAAGGCTTTGGCATGTTCAATAAAGCAGAAATAGATGTTTTTCTGGAACTCTCTTGCTTTTTCCATGATCCAGCGGATGTTGGCAATTTGATCTCTGGTTCCTTTGCCTTTTCTAAAACCAGCTTGAACATGTGGAAGTTCATGGTTCACTTACTGCTGAAGCCTGGCTTGGAGAATTTTGAGCATTACTTTACTAGCGTGTGAGATGAGTGCAATTGTGTGGTAGTCTGAGCATTCTTTGGCATTGCCTATCTTTGGGATTGGAATGAAAACTGACCTTTTCCAGTCCTGTGGCCACTGGTGTTTTCCAAATTTGCTGACATATTGAGTGCAGCAGCACTTTCACAGCATCATCTTTCAGGATTTGAAATAGCTCAACTGGAATTCCATCACCTCCACTAGCTTTGTTCGTAGTGGTGCTTTCTAAGGCCCACTTGACTTCACATTCCAGGATGTCTGGCTCTAGGTCAGTGATCACACCATCATGATTATCTGGGTCGTGAAGATCTTTTTTGTATAGTTCTTCTTTGTATTCCTGCCACCTCTTCTTAATATCTTCTGCTTCTGTTAGGTCCAACCAAATAGCCAAAGCAGTCTTAAAAAAGAAGAACAGAGGTGGAGGAATCAACTTTCCTGACTTCAGATTATACTACAAAGCTACAGTCATCAAGACAGTATTACTGGCACAAAAATAGAAGTATAAACCAATGGAACAAGATAGAAAGCCCAGAAATAAACCCAGGCACCCATGGGTACCTTATTTTTGACAAAGGAGGCAAGAATATACAATCAGGAAAAGACAGCCTCTTCAATAAATGTTACTGGGAAAACTGGACAGCTACATGTAAAAGAATGAAATTAGAACCCTTCTAACATCATACATGAAGATAAACTCAAAATGGATTAAAGACCTAAATGTAAGACCAGAAACTATAAAATTCCTAGAGGAAAACATAAGCAGAACAATCGATGACACAAATCAAAGTGAGATTCTCTATGACCCACCTCCTAGAGTAACAGAAATAAAAACAAAAGGAAACAAGTGGGACCTGATTAAACTTAAAAGCTTTTGTGCTGCAAAGGAAACTATATGCAAGGTGAAAAGACAACCCTCAGAATGGGATAAATTAATAACAAATGAAACAACTGACAAAGGATTATTTTCTAAAATACACAAGCAGCTCATGCAACTCAATATCAGGAAAACAAACAATCCAATCAAAAAGTGGCAAAAAGACCTAAACAGACATTTCTCCAAAAAAGACATACATATGGCTAACAAACAGATGAAAAGATGCTCAACATTGCTTATTATTAGAGAAATACAAATCAAAACTACAATGAGATGTTACTGCAACTGGTCAGAATGACCATCATCAAAAAGTCTACAAACAATAAATGCTGGAGAGGGTGTGGAGAAAAGGGAACGCTCCTGCACTGTTGGTGGGAATGTAAATTGATATAGCCACTATGGAAGACAGTATGGAGATTCCTTTAAAAACTAGAAATAAAACCACCATATGACTCAGCAATCCCACTCCTAGACATATACCCTGAGGAAACCAAAATTGAAAAAGACACATGTATCCCATTTTTCATTGCAGCACTATTTACAATAGCTAGAACATGGAAGCAACCTAGATGTCCATTGACAAATGAATGGATAAAGAAGTTGTGGCACATATACACAATGGAATATTACTCAGCCATAAAAAGGAACACATTTACATCAGTTTTAATGAGGTTGATGAACCTAGAACCTATTATACAGAGTGAAGTAAGTCAGAAGGAGAAAGATAAACATTGTATTCTATCACATATATACAGAATCTAGAAAAATGGTACTGAAGAATTTACTTACAGAGCAACAATGGGGAAACAGACATAGAGAATAGACTTATGGACATAGGGAGAGGGGAGGAGAGGGTGAGATGTATGGAAAGGATAACATGGAAACTTACATTACCATACGTAAAATAGATAGCCAACGGGAATTTGCTGTATGGCTCATGAAAGTCAAAAAGGGGCTCTGTATCAACCTAGAAGGGTAGGGAGATGGGAGGCAGGTTCAAAAGGGAGGGGATATATGTATACCTATGGCTGATTCATGTTGAGGTTTGACAGAAAACAACAAAATTGTGTAAAGCAATTATCCTTCAATAAAAAATAAATAAATTAGAAAAAAAGCAATAATGGTTTGAATGGAAGAGTATTAGTAGGGATGGACTTCTAGGTTACTTGCTCAGCAATGAGGGTGGGTGATGATTTTCACTGAGAACAAAGGAGATCAGTTCAGTTCAGTCGCTCAGTCACGTCTGACTCTTTGCGACCCCATACACTACAGCACAGCAGGCTTCTCTGTTCATCACCAACTCCCAGAGCTTGCTCAAACTCATGTCCATCGAGTTGGTGATGCCATCCAACCATCTCATCCTCTGTCATCCCCTTCTCCTGCCTTCAATCTTTCCCAGAATCAGGGTCTTTTCCAATAAGTCAGTTCTTTGCATCAGGTGGCCAAAGTATTGGTGTTTCAGATTCAGCATCAGTCCTTCCAATGAATATTCAGGACTGATTTCCTTTAGGAGTGACTGGCTTGATTACCTTGCAATCCAAGGGACTTTCAATGGTCTTCTCCAACACCACAGTTCAAAAGCATCAATTCTCCAGCGCTTTCTTTATGGTCTATCTCTCACATCTATACATAACCACTGGAAAAATCATAGCTTTGGCTGGACAGACTTTTGTTGACAAAGTAATGTCTCTGCTTTTTAATATGCTGTCTAGGTTTGTCACAGTTTTTCTTCCAAAGAGCAGACATCTTTTAATTTCATGGCTGCAGTCACCATCTGCAGTGAAGAACACAGGAGGTGGTATTTATTTGGGGGAAGATTGAGGTTAGGCCAATATTTAAGGGCAGGTGTAAAAATAAGTAGTTGAATATGATCCTAGAACTTTGTAAAATGTTTTGTGTTAAAGACATTTATTTGCTGTTTCTAACTCCTATGATGAAAACAGTTTGGATTCCATTGTATATTGTTGGAGAGAAAAGAAGATATAAGGCAGAAAATAATAACTAATATTTACTTAGTCCTTGTTGTGTGTCAAAGACCATATTAATTTAACATTTTATTTCTCACATCAACCCTATGAGGTAAGGATTAAGCCCATTAAACAACTGAGTAATGAAGGATCAGAGGGTTATGATATAATTAATAGTCATAGTAGCCTTTATAAGCAAAGACTCAAAAGGAAATATATCTGCCTTTGCAAGCAAATGCTTCAATTCAGATGATGGGAAAGACATGCCTGGATTTTAAATCCTGACTCTGCCACTCATGTGTTGTATGAACTTGGTTAAGAAATCAGTCCTCGTATGTGTTCTATTAATTCATGTGGGAATTTTTAAAGACACCTGCCTATCTATCTCACAGGGGAGGATGAAGGAATAAATGAGGTTACACATGAAAATTTCTTAAAACAATGCCTGGCATGATATGTACTTAATAAACAAAATTTAACTGGCTTCTTCAATTACAGTCTTTCCTTCTGTATGTCTATCCTTCAAAATGTTATTATAATTTAAAGACATGCATAGAGTTCTGATTTTAGTATCATCCCATGCTAACACTAGTGATAACAAAACAAAACATAACATACTCACTGAGTCAATAATCATGTAATAGAAGATGGGAGAAGTCGTCAAGGACATCTTACCCCAAAGAAAATAAATTAATGAGAAAAGACACAAATGAACTTGGCTTGGAACTTCCAGGATGTTGGCAATTGGGAGCTGGACCCTCAGTGGTCTGGAGCCAAGATCTGGTCAACTGAAATTAAGATAGATTTACATACCAACACTAAAAGGTCACTACAATTTGGAGCAGCAATTAAATGAGGAAGTAATCTATGAGATAAAACCCTCCAAATGGGCTACTGTGGTCTGACTCATAGGTATCTCCTGACTTATTAGTATAAAGAGAGCTGTCCTCATTTTAGGCCTTTAGGCCTCTCACAGATACCAAACAAATAAGAATCAGAGGGTTATGGTATAATTAATAGTCATATTAGCCCTTATAAGCAAAGACTCAAAAGGAAATATATCTGCCTTCACAAGCAAATGCTTCAACTCAGATGATGGGACAGACATGCCTGGATTTAAATCCTGACTCTGCCACTCATTTGTTGTATGAATTGGTCAAGAAATCATACCTATATTACTATGAGTGACAACAGATAAAGCAACGACACACACACACTAAACTGATTTTGATCACAAAAGATTGAAGATGGTGAAGTTGTCAGGTACAAGATATAAAAGAATTTTTATGAGCTTAAGACAAAAAAAGCTATCAGAAATTAAAAAAAGAGAGAGAAACAAATGAAGCTTCTAGATATTAAAAGAATCTTCATATCTAAAATTTAAGGTATCTTATTAAATAGACTTAAATAGCATATTAGACAAAGTTGAAGGGTAAAATAGCAAAAGAAAACAAACAAATATATGAAAATAGAACAAGAAAATCTAGCAGACCATTTTCTGGAGTTTTATATAAAACCACAATAAAAATGAGAAAGAGACAATATTTAAAGAGATAATGGGTGTGAATTTTCTAAAACTGATGAAAAACAGGCATCTCTACACATTAAGGAAGTAAAACATATCTGAAGGAGGGTTAAAATTTTTCTCTTGCAAGATGAAAAAAAGTGCTCACCTTAAGAGGAAATGTTGGTAAATCTGGCTATGTTAAATTAAAATCTATTAATCAAATAAAATCGCATGTAAAGTGAAAAGACAAGATCTTCAATTACTGTACTGTCTCATTTTGAGGATCTTTTCAAGGGTAGTCAACGGTCTAGTTATTAGTATGCTGAAGAACTCCCTGCGGGTGCGCTAAGTCACTTCAATCACGCCGACTCTTTGTGACCCTATGGACCATAGCCCCCCAGGCTCCTACCTCTGTCTCCAGGTAAGAATAAGGATTCTCCAGGTAAGAATGCTGGAGTGAGTTGCCATGGGCTCCTCCGGAGGATTTTCCCTAACCAGGGATCAAAGCTGTGTCTCCTGAGACTCCTGCATTGCAGGCAGATTCTTTACAACTGAACCACCAGGGAAGCCCGAAGAACTCCCTAAAAATGTACAAAAGGTTTTGGTATTAATATATTTTATCTTGGTTTATACTTTTATATGTTTAATCTGAGAACTCATGGCTTTTCTCAAATATAAAAAAAAGTTATCAGATATTTGCTCTTTAAATTAACTTTTCCACCATTCTTTCTCTACATTTCTGAGATCTATATTGGAGTCTATCAATGTGTTCTCCATATCTTTTTATTTCACTTTCATTTTTTTAAATAAAGCCTCTGTTTTAATAGAACTATACTGCCAAACTAAATAAGGTGGAAAAGTAGGATAATCATACAAAAATACTAATAAAATATTTGTATTTTTAGGTATAGTAATGCTGCTTTTTAAAATTACACTTTTCTTTAATTTATTTTTTTTGGTATAGCCACTATGGAGAACAGTATGAAGGTTCCTTAGAAAACTAAAAATACAGCTACCATATGATCCAGCAATCCTACTCTTGGATATATATCCAGAGAAAAACATGGTTTGAAAAGATACATGCACCCCAGTGTTCACTGCAACAATGTTTACAATAGCTAAGAAATGGAATCAACCTAAATGTCTATTGACAGAGAAATGAATAAAGAAGAAGTGGATGTAGGATACAGGATGCTTGGGGCTGGTGCACTGGGATGACCCAGAGGGATGGTATGAGGAGGGATGTGGGAGTGGGGGTTCAGGATGGGGAACACGTGTACACCCATGGCAGATTCATGTTGATGTATGGCAAAACCAATACAATATTGTAAAGTAATTAGCCTCTAATTAAAATAAATAAATTTAAATTAAAAAAAAAGAAGAAGTGGTACATATATACAATGGAATATTACTCAGCCTTTAAAAAAGAATAAAATAATGCCATTTGCAGCAACATGGATGAACATGGAGATTATCACACCAAGTGAGGTAAGTGATATAGATAAAGACAAATATCATATGATATTGCTCATATGTGGACTCTATAAAAACAATACAAATGAACTCATTTACAAAACAGAAACAGACTGACAGACTTAGAGAATGAATTTACGGTTACCAGAAGGGAATGATAGCAGGGAGGGATAGATTGGGAGTTTGGGACTGACATGTATACACTGCTATATTTAAATTAAATAACCAGCAAGGACCAACTGTATAGCAGTGAGAACTCTGCTCAGTATTCTGTAATAACCTAAATGGGAAAAAAGAAATTGAAAAAGAATAATAGATGCATGTACATGGATAACTGAATCACTTTGCCATACACCTGAAACCAATACAACATCGTTAATGAAATATACTCTAATATAAAATAAAAATATATATTTCTTTCTCTGTGCTGTGTTTTTGGTGGATTCTTCAGTATTAATTGTATCCCACTACTCTTTGTGTCATATCTAGGAGTTAGCTGTATATCTTTCATATCCAGGATTTTTCTATTGCTTTTTTAAAAAATAATTATCTTTCTTGTTATTTCATAATGTTTTATTTTTGTGTGTGTGAAGAATAGCATTTCTTCCTTTATGTGAGGATATTAACTGTTATTTTAAAGTCATTTTAATTGAATCTATTGGTTTTATTTAATCTCTGATGAATTAATTTCATAACTAATGATTTTTGTAGCTTTCTTAACATTTTTTTTCTTATGCTTTTCAACTCTTTGTTTTATATATTCATCTTCTGTGGAAATCCGACTTTGCACAATTTTTATCTTACTCCTCCCTCCATTGTAGTTTTAAGTGTGGCTTAAACACCTTTATCAAGAACCTAGTTTTATATTAGGGTTAAAGTCTCCTACTACAGTTTTATATTCTAGATATTGAAGATCTGGTCACCAATTTTAGGAGCCAGACCCAGTTATGGCTAAGAAGCTGTGTCTTTTTCCTCATTCCTCTCCAAGCAAGCAATTTTATATAATTCATAACATAGATAGTGTTTGACCCTCTTTATAAGAAGGAGACACTCACTTCATAGTTTTTAATTGTAAGATTTTTCTGGTTTCATTCTTCACAGGGGGCACATTTTAGTCCCCATTACTCAACAAAATTGTAACTTTTCATTGCTTTTGCCTCTTTCAGGCACTTAGTTTAGAAGATCTGTGGATTTAGCACCATTTACTCTCTTGGGATTCTATTTCAGTTTTATTCCACAGAGAGATTTATTTTATTTCAGAGCATTGGATATATATGGAGATGGATGTTGTCTGGCAAACATGAACTCCCCATGTTATTTTTAATAACAGCTTTATTTAGTTGTAAGCAACTACAAAAATGGTATGTACATGGAATATATAAATTTATAAATTTTAATACTTGTATACACTCTTGAATTTGTGACCCAAATCAAGTTATTAAACACATCCAACCCTTCCAAACATTTTCTCTTTTCCTACCTAACATAGCTCCTTGCACCCCACACCCACTCCTTATGCAAGCACGATGTGTCTTCTGTTTTTATAAATAAGTTTTCAGTTTCTCAAATTTTATATTAGTTGTGCCAAACAATATTTACTCTATCTCCTCTGTCTGGATTCTTTCACACACAATAATTATCTTGAAAATCATCCATGCTGGTGTGTGTTCCTATAGTTCATTTATTTTTATTGTTGACTATTATTTCATAGGTTGATGACCCACAATTTAATTGTCTGTTGATGCAAATTTGTCTCGTTTTGACTTTTTGGCTATTACAAATTAAAGAACCACAAACATTGGCATACAAGTGTTGTTTTAGGAATATATGTTTTAATTTCCCTTGTATATTTATCTAGGGGTGAAATGAATGATTAGATCATGTGACAAATGGATCTTTAACAAAAAAAAAAAGGAAAAGAACCCCACCAAAAGTTTTCCAAAGTAGATGTGTCATTTTAGATTGCTGCAAGAGTTTATTTAGGTTTCATTTCTTCCACATCCTTGCAAACACATGATATGGTCAATATTTTAAATTTTAACCATTTTGCTAACAACCTCAAGGTTGTATTTTCTGTGGATTTCTCTAATCACTAATGATGCTAAGGATATTTTTATGTGCTTATTTACTACCCATATATCCTCTTTGGTGAAGTATCTGTTCACATCTTCTTCCCATTTTGTTATTGGGTATTTGTTTTCTTATTTTATTCTGGAAAATTTTCCTGTATTCTGATACAAGTTCTTTTCAGTTAACACACTTTGATATGTTTCTTTTAGTTGGTCTGGGAAGGTTCCACATACAGTGGAGCATGTAAGCCCATGAACCACAACTACTGAGCCCACACTCCGGGACCCACATGTTGCAACTACTGAGGTCCATGCATCTGGAGCCTGTGCTCTGCAACAAGGGAAGCCACTGCAATGAGAAGACAGAACACCGCAGAGAAGAGTAGCTTCTGTGAGATTGGTTCAAGATGGTGGAGTAGAAGGCCGTGTGCTCATCTTCTCCTGCAAGATCACCAAAATCACAACGAGCTGTTGAACAACTATAGACAGGAGGACACTGGGACCCACTGAAGAAAGATACTCCACATCCAAGGATGAAGAAGAAACTACAAGGAGATGGTAGGAGGGGTGCAATCATGATAAAATCAAATCCTATACCTGCCAGGTGGACGACCCACCTCAGGCCAAACAGCTGATAGGTAGGGAGTGTGGACCCACCCATCAGCAGACAATTGGATAAAAGTTTTATTGAGCATGGCCCTGACCACCTGAGCAAGACCCAGTTTTCCCCACAGCCAGTCCCTCCTACCAGGGAGCTTGCACAAACCTCTTATCCTCATCTATCAGAGGGCAGACAGAAGAAACAAGAACTATAATCTCACAGTCTCCAGAACTAATACCATAACCACAGAAAACTAACCAAAAATGGAAAGAAATAGTATTATGTCCCAGGTGAAGGAATAATATAAATCCCAAGAAAAGCAACTAAATGAAGTGGAGATAGGCAAACTTCCAGATAAAGAATTTAGAAAAATGATAGTGAAGATGATCCAGGATCTCGGAAAAAGAATGGAGAAAATGCAAGAAATGTTTACCAAATACTTAGAACTAAAGAATAAACAAACAGAGATGAACAGTACATTAGAAGGAATCAATAGCCAAATAATTGAGGCAAAAGAACAGATAAGAGACCATGAAGACAGAAGGGTGGAAATCACTGATGCAAAAAAGAATATAGAATAAAGAATGAAAAGGAATGAAGATAGCATAAGAGACCTCTGGGACAACAGTAAACACACCAACATTCACATTATTGGTGTCCCAGAAGAAGAGAGAGAGAAAGTGCCCAAGAAAATATTTGAAGAGAAAATAGCTGAAAACTTCCCCAACATGGGAAAAGAAAGGGTCAACCAAGTCCAGGAAGCATAGGGAGTTCCAGGCAGGATAAACCCGAGGAGGAACACATCAAGACACATAGTAATCAAACCAACAAAAATTAAAGACAAAGACAAAAATATTAAAAGCAACAAGGGAAAAAAGACAATGTACAAGGGAAATCCCATAAGGTTTTTGGCTGACTTCTCAACAGAAACTCTACAAGACAGAAGGTAATGGCAAAATATAGTCCAAGTGATGAAAAGGAAGAACCTACAACCAAGAATACTCTCCCCAGCAAGACTCTCAATAAGATTTGTTAGGGAAATCAAAAGCTTTCCAGACAAGCAAAAGTTAAGAGAATTCAACACCATTCAACCAGTTTTAAAAAAGTGCTAAAGGAACTTATCTAGGCAGGAAACACAAGTGAAGAGTAGCTCCTACTTGCTGCAACTAGAGAAAGCCTGCCTGTAGTGACAAAGACCATAAGAGCCAAAAATAAATACATAAATTAATAAAATTTAAAACTTGCTTCATGTGGCTGGGAGGTAGATCCAGCCTCTCTTATCCCATCTTGTCTGGAAACAGATGTCTTCTATTCATTTTTTTTTATTATTATATTAGTATTTTCTTTTTGAATTTCATTTTGGAATTTTATTTCTATCGCTACTTCTTCAAGTTCTTTACTCCTATCTTATGCAATATGCAGTCTGTTATTAGTCTCATCCAGTTAGTTTTCATTTCAGATATTACAGTTTTTGTTTCTATAAGTTCAATTTTTATTTTTTAAAAGCATATTCCATATCTTAACTTAAATTTTCAGTCTCTCTCTAGCTTCTTGAGCATATAAAAATAGAATATGTAAAATTTGTTTTGTGATATCTATTCATTATATCATCTCTATCATTTCTTGGTCAGTTTCAAATGGATTTATTTATCCTCTTTATGGGTTTTATTTCCCTCCTTTGCATGTCAGGTAACTTCTGACCAGAAGCCAGACACTGTGAATGTTACTTATTGTGTGATAGATATTTTTTGGTTCCTAAAAGCTTTATTGAACTTTGATTTGCAAAGCAGTTAAATTACTTGGAAATTATTTAATCCTTTTAGATTTTACTTTTAAGCTTTCTTTGGTTGGATCAAAACATGTTTAGTCTAGCTTAATTTTGTTCAACTACGAAAATAGACTTTTAGGAATTCTCTACCTGATGGTCCATCAATTATGAGATTTTCTAATTTAGTTGGTGATAACAGGCAATATTCTTGACTGTTTGAGGTTAAGTAATTGACGGATAGATGGGGAAACAGTGGAAACAGTGTCAGACTTTATTTTTGGGGGCTCCAAAATCACTGCAGATGGTGATTGCAGCCATGAAATTAAAAGACGCTTATGCCTTGGAAGAAAAGTTATGACCAATCTAGATAGCATATTGAAAAGCAGAGACATTACTTTGCCAACAAAGATCCATCTAGTCAAGGCTATGGTTTTTCCAGTGGTCATATATGGATGTGAGAGTTGGACTGTGAAGAAAGCTGAGCGCCGAAGAATTGATGCTTTTGAACTGTGGTGTTGGAGAAGCCTCTTGAGAGTCCCTTGGACTGCAAGGAGATCCAACCAGTCCATCCTAAAGGAGATCAGTCCTGGGTGTTCACTGGAGGAATTGATGCTGAAGCTGAAACTCCAATACTTTGACCACCTCATGCAAAGTGTTGACTCATTGGAAAAGACTCTGATACTGGGAGGGATTTGGGGCAGAAGAAGGGGACAACAGAGGATGAGATGGCTGGATGGCATCACTGACTCGATGGACATGAGTTTGAGTGAACCCCGGGAGTTGGTGATGGACAGGGAGGCCTGGTGTGCTGCGATTCATGGGGTCTCAAAGAGTTGGACACGATTGAGCGACTGAACTGAACTGAACTGCTCCTTATAATCCTTCAGGTGGTTCTTTCCCTGGCTTCTGCTACTTTTCTTAAAAGTGATTGCTGATCTTTTCTAAGCTAAGGATTTCCGGGCTCTGCAGATTTCAGTTGTTCTGTCACTATGTAGCTCTCTCCTCTTTGAGATTCTTCCCTGAAAATTCTTATTGCCTTAGTCTAATTGTACTTCCAGCTCCATTTTCTCAACTCAGACAGACTGCCAGTTTTGTCTAGGTTCTCTCTTCCTATGCTGTGGTCTTGGAAGATCATAGGTCTTATTTCATTTGATTCTTATTTCTGAGATTTTCTTGTCTCATATCTAATGTCTTAAAATAGCTTTTTATGTATATTTTGTATGATATTTTAACTGTTTCAAGGAGAGGGTAAATCCAGTCCCTACTTGTCTAGAATAATAATATTCAAACTGTTATCTTGACCAGAAGTCAGGAAGATACTGAATACGCTGAAAATGATTGAGTTGAAACTTAAACACTGAAGCCAAGCAGTAAACAAAGATCATAGACTTGAGAAAGGCACAGCCCCATTGAAGAAGAGTAAGGGGATTCAAGGAGTTATATAGTCTCTGTGGTCTCTGGTGAGAACTTAATTAACCATTGAGCTACCTAAACCAATTACCAAAGTCAACTTTGGTAAAGTTCTTGTTCACAAGAATGGATTACTCCTCTGGCTCTCTTAGGAAGTTCTGAAAACCCTTGGACTATGCATTCTATATGATACTGTATAGCTCTGGAATACTAGGAAACCATAGTGACAGACAGCATGAGGAACTAAGTGATGGATGGCTTGAAAAACCTTCAGTCAAAACTGACTTAGTTCCAGGAACTGAAAATCAAAATGTTTACTAGTCTCCCAGGGCTGCTATAATCAACCACAACAAAGTTGGTAATTACTATAAACAAGTTTATTCTTTCAAAGTTCTGGAGGTTAGAAGTCTAAAATGAAGGTGTTAGGAAGGCCAAAACTCCTCAGAAGGTCTTCCTTGTCTCTTCTAGCTCTTGGTAGGTCTTGACATTCATTGGCTTGTGGCAATATACCGTCAGTCTCTACCTCTGTCTTCACATGGCCTTCTTCTCTGTGAGCTGATTGTTAATACATATCCTGAATGCTTCATATTTCTACAGACTTGAAAATTCTTCCCCAATCACTCCAATATTTCTCAGTGCTACTGAATCCAAAGAAATCTTACTGAATTGATTGCTTGTTTTTATTGTTTACTTGCTAAGTCATGTCTGACTCTTTTGTGACCTCAGGGACTGTAGCTCATGAGGTTCTGCTGTCCATGGGATTTCCCACACAAGAATACTGGGGTGGGTTGCCATTTCCTTTTCCAGGGGACCTTCCTGACCCAGGGATCGAACTTACATCTCCTGCATTAGCAGGCAGATTCTTTACCACTGAGCCACCAGGGAAGCCCCAATTAGTTGTTTAGATTGGTAGTTATGAGCATAAAATCTGAATGCAGATTGTCTTGACTCAACTGCAGTTCCATTATAAAATAGTTGTGTAACCTTGAGTAAAGTTCAAAACATTTTTGTCTCAAATTCTTTTCTGGAAAATGAAGACAGTAGTAATACACCTACCTCAAATAGTTGTTCTATGGGTTTATTGAGCTAACATATGCATCAAATACTTAGAGCAGTGCTAGGCACCTAGTATGGAGAAGGAAATGGCAACCCACTCCAGTGTTCTTGCCTGGAGAATCCCATGGACGGAGAAGCCTGGTAGGCTGCAGTCCATGGGGTCGCACAGAGTTGGACACGACTGAAGCGACTTGGCAGGCAGGCACCTAGTAAGTGTCACAGAAATGTTAGTTGTTATTATTGGAAAAGACTCAGTTTCCTTGTCTGCAGACTGAGACAATCATAGGAGCTGCTTCAGATCAATTCTTGTCTCTGAAGTTTCTGTGTCCTTTCCTGCTTGATATTAAATGATATGAAAATTGTTACTTCACTTATTTTGTACATTATTTTATCTGTTTCTAGGGGAAGGCTAAATTTAGTCCCTGTAACTGTAAGTTGTCTGAAAGCAGAAGCCTCATGGTGCTATCTTAACTAAGTCAAGAAAGAAAGTTCATCCTTGTTAGAAGTTGGATTTCTGTAGGACCCAGAAACAGAGATAGTTAGAATGAGGTTCTAAAGTTTTAAAAAATTTCTTTGTAAGCCTGCCTGAATTCCATTTTTAATTTGGGTCCTCCTGGTGGTTCAGAGGGTAAAGCATCTGTCTGTAATGCAGGAGACCTGGGTTCGATCCCTGGGTCAGGAAGATGCCCTGGAGAAGGAAATGGCAACCCACTCCAGTATTCTTGCCTGGAAAATCCAATGGACATAGGAGGCTGGTAGGCTACAGCCCATGGGGTTGCAAAGAGTCTGCCAAAGTGCCAATGAATTATGGCAGCAGTGTGACTTCTCTTTCAAAATACATATAGATATCAGAGTTCACATCTCATAAATTCTCTCTTTGTGTTCATGTGATGCTACATCACAGAACAATTAGAAATATTACCCCTAGTGCTGTTCCCCCCCAGTAGGTTCCATCACATTAGTCACTCACTCATTCTCTTTGTAATAAAGTTGTTATAAGGAAAGTGATAGGAAGTGGCTTGGTCTTGGATGTATTTTGGAAATATTTATTTTTGAGATGACACCTCGAAGAATTTAATATAGAGAATTAAGGAAAAAGAACAATAAAAGATAATGATTGGGTTCTTGGCCTAACTGAGTATATAATGCTGTCAGAGAGGAAGACTAGAAGAGCTGTAGATTAGTAAGATGAGAGTAAGAGGAAAACAAGAGCTGTATTTTGACCATGCTATGTTTCAGATATCAGTCACCCAAGAGGAGGTGCCAAGTACAGTAAGTTCCCTACATACAAATGAATTCCTTTCTGGGAGTGCATTTGTTAAGTCCAATTTGTTCATAAATCCAACAAAGTTAGCCTAATTAGCCAATTGACACAATCGGCTATGTAGCTACTGCTGCTAAGTCTGTTCAGTCGTTTCTGACCCTGTAGCACTGTACTGTAATAGGTTTATATTACTTTTCACACAAATAATACATAAAAAGAAACACAAAAAATAAAATATTATTAATTTTACAGTACAGTACCTTGAAAGGTACAACAGTACAGTACAGCAATTGGCATGCAGGGGCTGACAAGGAGTAACAGGCAAGAAGAGTTACTGACTGTAGGAGGGAGAGAAGGTGGGAGATAGTAGAGCTGAAGAACTGTCAGCAATAGGAGACAGAAAATTCTGTGAAAAATTCTGAAAGAGATGGGAATACCAGATCACCAGACCTTCCTCCTGAGAAACCTGTATGCAGGTCAGGAAGCAACAGTTAGAACTGCACATGGAACAACAGACTGGTTCCAAATAGGAAAAGGAGTTCGTCAAGGCTGTATATTGTCACCCTGCTTATTTAACTTATATGAGTACATCATAAGAGATGCTGGGCTGGAGGAAGCTCGCCGTGAGAAATATCAATGACCTCAGATATGCAGATAACACCACCCTTATGGCAGAAAGAGAAGAAGAACTAAACATCCTCTTGATGAAAGTGAAAGAGGATAGTGAAAAAGTTGGCTTAAAGCTCAACATTCAGAAAGCAAAGATCATGGCATCTTTGATGGATGGCAAATAGATGGAGAAACAGTGGAAACAGGGGCAGACTTTATTTTTTGGGATTCCAAAATCACTGCAGATGGTGACTGTGGCCATGAAATTAAAAGATGCTTACTTTTTGAAAAAAAAGTTATGACCAACATAGAAAGCATATTAAAAAGCAGGGCATTACTTTGTCAACAAAGGTCCATCTAGTCAAGGCTATGGTTTTTCCAGTAGTCATGTATGGATATGAGAGTTGGACTATAAAGAAAGCTGAGCACTACAGAATTGATGCTTTCAAACTGTGGTGTTGGAGAAGACTCTTGAGAGTCCCTTGGACTGCAAGGAGGTTCAACCAGTCCATCCTAAAGGAGATCAATCCTGAATATTCATTGGAAGGACTGATGCTGAAGCTGAAACTCCAATACTTGGACTACCTGATGTGATGAACTGACACATTTGAAAAGATGCTGGGAAAGATTGAAAGTGGGAGGAGAAGGGGAAGACAGAGGATAAGATGGTTGGATGGCATCACCGACTTAATGGACATGAGTTTGTATAAACTCCAGGAGTTGGTGATGGACAGGGAGGCCTGGTGTGCTGCAGTCCATGGGGTAGAAAAGAATCAGACACGACTGAACGACTAAACTGACTGACTGACTGAAGAGACAGAAGGCCCGTTGCAATTTCACTCATGCCTGACATTGATGGCACAGGTTTTAGTTCCTTGCTGGATTCAGTTCTGTCTACCCTCTTGAAAAAATGATCCAGTGATGCCTGGTAGCAGCTCTTTTTTCTCATCATAAATGATGCAGTAACACTGGATTGCATTCTGAATGGCTGCTAAATTCTTCCTGTACTGTTCTAAGTTTGGGTCCTATGCCTCAAAAACTAGCAATGCCTCATCAAATAAAGAAAATCCTCTTGCCATTTCCTGCATCGTGAATCTCTTCAGTTCTTCAGTTACTTTTTTCTCTTATCTCTCTTCATCCTTTCTCTGGGTCTCCAATTCTATCTGTCTTTAATGCACATTTGCATCTTTGAAAGTTCACTACTTAAAAGTTTGTATGTAGGGGACTTGCTGTAAGCATTTGGATTTACAAACTCAACACAGAGGTCCAGGCTGGAGATATGGTTTTGGGAATCCTAAATTCTATCTATCTATCTATCTATCTATCTATCTATATATAGAGAGAGAAATTTTATCCATAGCATTCAGAAAGATCATCTAAGGAGAAAATGTTGAAGGCCAAGGACAAATCCTTCAGATTCTTGGAGTGCAATAACATTTAAAAATGTTTCAGAGAAGGAGATGCCAATTACGGGATTCAGGAGAAGATAAAGAGAAAATTGGATGAATGCAATTTCCTTGGAAGCTTAGAGAAGAAACCATCACAAGAAGGAGGGTGTGATCAATTGAGTCAAATGTTGGGGAGAATTTGAATGAGATGTGCATGGTAAAATGACTCAGGTTCTGCTAAGATGGAAGTTATTGGTGACATTAAGGAGTCATGTTGAGGGCTCTGAGACAGGGACAAAAGCCCAATGGGAGTGGTTGAGGAGAGGGTAGAATGTGAGGAAAAAGAGTCAGTGTGTATATACAACTCTTTTGAGGTATTCTATTGTAAATAGGGGGAAAATGAGATGAAAGCTGCTAAGGAAGTCAAGTTCAAGGAGAGTTTGCTTTTCTTTTCTTTGTTTTTAATATCACCTCAGATAGATGATATTAAAGCATGATGCTCAGGTTTGTATCCTGATGATTGTAATCCAGCAGAAAGGAAGAAACTGATGGTAGAAGAGCAAAAGTGGATATTTGCAGGAATGAGGGGAGTACTTGAGTAAGTGTGGAAAAGAACAAGCGAATTTACTTGGGAACTAGCAAAATTTTCTAACAGTGTTTTATGTCCAAGATGATGATCATAAATGAATAAGAAAGTACCCTTGTGTATATATGTTTGTGTGTGTATTTTCCTCTGGTATAGGTGCAACATAAGTGGAGAACTAGATTTGGCAAGATTGAGATTGTGGCAGGCAAATGTGATAGAGGCAGCAAAAGGCAAAGGGATCAGAAAGGGAAATTAGGAAAACAATCACATTTACCCTTGCATCAAAAAAACTACCTAGGAATTAACCTACTTAAGCAGGCAAAAGGCCTGTACTCTAAAATCTATGAGATGCTGATGAAAGAAAATCAAGACAACACAAGCAGATGGAAAGAAATACTGTATTCTTAGATTGGAAGAATTAATGTTGTTAAAACGAATATTCTACCCAAGGCATTCTGCAGGTTTCCTGCAATCCCTATCAAATTGCCAGTGGTATTTTTCACAGATCTAGAATGAATAATATTAAAATTTGTATAGAAACACAAAATATAGTGAATAACCAAAATAATCTTGAGAAAGAAGAATGAGGCTGGAGGAATTAGGCTCCCTGTTTTCAGACTTTATTACAAACTTACAGTCATCAAAACAGTATGGTATTGTCACAAAACAGACAGACACATAGATCGATAGAACAGAATAGAAAGCTGAGAAATAAACCTATGCATCTGTGGTCAATTAATCTATGACAAAGGAGGAAAGACTATACAATGAGAAAAAAACAGTAATAAATGGTGCTATGAAAACTGGACGGCTGCAGCTGCTGCTAAGTCGCTTCAGTCGTATCTGACTCTGCGCGACCCCATAGATGGCAGCCCACCAGGCTCCCCCGTCCCTGGGATTCTCCAGGCAAGAACACTGGAGTGGGTTGCCATTTCTTTCTCCAATGCATCAAAGTGAAAAGTGAAAGTGAAGTCTCTCAGTCGTGTCTGACTCTTAGCGACCCCATGGACTGCAGCCTACCAGGCTCCTCCATCCATGGGATTTTCTAGGCAAGAGTACTGGAGTGGGGTGCCATTGCCTTCTCCAATGAAAACTGGACAGCTACATGTAAAAGAATGAAATTAGGACATTCTCTAAGACCATAAAAAAATAAGTTCAAAATGGATTAAAGACCTAAATGTGAGAGTGGATACTATAAAGCTCCTAGAGGTAAACATAGGCAAAAGATTCTTTTTTTGTTTGTTTGTTTGTTTAAAGATGTATTATGTTCTTTATTGTTTTTTTTTTTAATTTTATTTTTAAACTTTACATAATTGTATTAGTTTTGCCAAATATCAAAATGAATCCGCCACAGGTATACATGTGCTTTGACATAAATCACAGCGATATTTTTTTTGAATCTGTCTCTTAGAGTAATGGAAACAAAAGCAAAAATAAACAAATGAGACCTAATTGCACTTAAAAGCTTTTGCACAGCAAGGAAAACCATAAACAAAATTAAAATGCAACTTATGGAATGGGAGAAAATATGTGCAAATAATGTGACCAACAATAGATTACTTTCCAAAATACACAAGCAGTTTATACAACTCAATATAAAAAAAAATTCAGTCAAAAAATGGGCAGAAGTAAACCCTTACTAAATAGACTTTTCTTCAAAGAAGACATACAGATGTCCAATAGACACATGAAAAGATGCTCAACATTGCTATTATTAATTATTAGATAAATGCAGATCAAAAACCATGATGAGATACCACTTAGCACCAGTCAGAAAGTCTATCAATAAAATATCTAGAAATAAGAAATACTGGAAAAAAAGGAAACCCTCTTACACTGTTGGTGGGAATGTAAATTGGTAGAGCCACTATGGAGAACAGAATGGTGGTTCCTCAAAAAACTAAAAATACAGCTACCACATGATCCAGCAACCCCACTCCTGGGCATGAAGAAAGAAAGTGAAGTCACTCACTTGTGTCTGACTCTTTGTGACCCCACGGGCTGTAACCTGCCAGGCTTCTCCGTCCATGGGATTCTCCAGGCAAGAAGACTGGAGTAGGTTGCCATTTCCTTCTCCAGGGGATCTTCCCAACCCAGGGATTGAACCCGGGTCTCCCACACTGCAGGCAGACTCTTTACCATCTGAGCCACCAGGTAAGCACTCATAGGCACATATTTGGAGAAAACTCTGATTTGAAAAGCTATATACACCCCAGTGGTAATCACAGCAATATTTAAAATAGCCAAGATATGGAAACAAACATTCCATCAACAGAATAATGGATAAAGAAAACGTGGTGTATATATACACACACATTAGAATACTACTTAGCCATAGAAATGAAATAATGCCATTGGCAGCAACATGGATGGATCTAGAGGTTATGATAGTAAGTGAAATAAGTCAGATGGAGAAAGACAAGTAGCATAGATAAATGAACTTATTAAAAACAGAATCAGGCTCACAGACATAGAAAACTTCTGGTTACCAAAGAGAAAAGGAGGAGTGAGATAAATTAGGAATTTGGGATTAAGAGATGCACATTCCTATGTATCTGCTACTATATTTACTACTATATATCTACTGCCTCTACTGCATGCATACTAAGTTGCTTCAGTCATGTCTTGCTGTTTGCTACCCTATGGACCATAGCCCACCAGGTTCCCCTGCCCATGAAATTCTCCAGGCGAGAATACTGGAGTGGGTTGCCATTTCCTACTCCAGGAAATCTTCCTGACCCAGGGATCGAACTTGGATCTCCTATGTTTCCTATATTGGCAGGCGGGTTCTTACCACTAGTGCCACCTGGAAAGTCCCCACTACTACACACTACTGTATAAAACAGATTTAAAAAGGACCCACTGTATAGCACAGGAAACTATATTCAATATCTTGCAATAACCTACAATTGAAAAAATCTGAAAAAGAATATATACATATTTGTATAACTGAATCACTTTGTTGTACACATGGTAAATCAACTATACTTCAATTTTTAAAAAGGCAAAAAGTTTAAGGTTGACAGATAGCAAGTAGTTACAGTGTCACACTCTGAAATCAATGCCTGGTAAATTGGGTTATAGGGAAGTAGGGAAGAATAAGTAATTTATGATGGCTGAGCAAAGCAAATTCTGCTCTAGCCCTACTGCCCTTCTGGGGCAGGAATGCAATCTGCCTTCTCTTGGATGCCCAGGAACAGAGGACTTGCTTCCATTCCATCGTCACTCCATCAGCTTATAAGCCTTGAACCTGCTCTGTGGCAGGTGCCGTGACTGAGACTGAAAGAGAAGGAATTTAAACATTAATAGGACATTTTTCATATTGTTAAAGTTCGAAGTTTACTTCTAAGAATCCTTGGTTTTCTAGGCTGCTACCTGTGTTCCTTTTGTGCTATGCCTGTGCTTTGCTCCTGGTGAGGTGAGTCACCACTCAAGGACTGACACATACTTCCAACTCAGGTCAGTGATCTCAGAACCCAACTGACCACTATGTCAGGAGACTCCTAAAGGGAAAAGGTATGGAGTAAACACTACAGTGGGCAGGATACCAGCCCAGAAGTTAGAAGACAGGGCCTCTAGTCCTGAATGTGCCTCTCACTGGTGGTGTCACGCTGGCTCCTCAGTCCCTTCACCTGTAAATAACAGAAACTATGAGATCTCATTTAGGTCCAATTTTGCAAGTAGGTGGTCCCAGGTACCTTGAAGCACCTCTGCCACCTTAAAAGTATTTCTAGCATGAGTCTCCATTGCTGGAAAAAATAACTAATATTTAACTTAAGTTGTCAAAAACATTCTCAAACAGTGAAGGACTTAACCTGATATGATCTAGGAAGTTAATTTTTATCCCATTACAAGAATTTGTTTATTTGGTGAAAATTTCTTACCTTCACTTTGACCTGGAAGAATACAGATACTGAGGCCTGAAATATCTTGGCTGCATAGGCCTTGGTTTGATGAAGGGAAAGATTTTGTCACCACTGGGCATTGTTGAGGAGCGTGTGTGTGTGTGTGTGTGTGTGTGTGTGTGCGCATGCACGTTCTGGATGAGATGAACACATATGGGGAAAGAGGACTAACTACTATGAGATTCAATATTAAACACATGGAGGGGGCCTCAGAAGTTTTATAACTCAGTATCAGTGTGAGAAAACTAAGGTCCGGAAGAGGAAGTATGGCTCCAAGCTCCCACATCTTTGGAGCAACAGAGCCAGGCCTGGGGAGCACACCATTCAGAGTCCTAGTCTGGTGCATTCTATATACCCAAGTTCTTTCACAAATGGCTATATCTCTCTCCAGGTTTTCTAAGCACGTAATCGTCTCTTTGTTAGGGGAAATGCACTGACTGAAATTGCCCACTCTGGCCAGGCACCATAGTAATTATTCATGTGAGTTATTTTATGACAGGAGGTCCCGGTAAGGAACACAGGACTAACTCGCCACCACCAACCAAAAGAATTTGAGAAAGGTCAAAAGGAGATGCCACGTGTCTTACCACCTTCCAGAATCCTTGTTGGCGTCCATCTTAGCTGAGCAATGCATGCGTCATCAGGACCCTGAGTCAGAATAATCGGTCAAAGATGACCCAGAAGCAAATCCCGTCACCACAAAACCTGAGATTGTAAGCCATGTGGCAGAGCAGTTCTCCCAGGTTCCCTTACCCTCCTGCTCCCTGCTTGGGTGCCTCTTCCCAATAAAGTCTCTTGCTTTGTCAGCATGTGTTTCTCCTCAGACAATTCATTTCTGAGTGTTAGACAAGGGCTTCCTTTAAGGCCTTGGAAGGGGTCCCCACTTCTTGAAACATCTCTTATTCACAATTCTGCATCAGGCAGGCTTACGTGTGTGCTCAGTCATGTCTGACTCTTTGTAAACTCAGGGACTGTAGCCTACCAAGCTCCTCTGTCCATGGAATTTTTCAAGCGAGAATATTGGAGTGGGTTGCCATTTCCTACTCCAGGAGATCTTCCCGACCCAGGGATTGAACCCTCATCTCTTGCATCTCCCCCATTGGCAGGCAAATTCTTTACCACTGGTGCCATCTGGGAACCATGATCAAGAAGGCTAGTTATGTGTTAATATGAATGGACAAAGGAATGAAAAGATTTATTTTGGTTCTACAAGTGCAGCAGGTGATGGTTTCTGGTTGTGAGGCTAAACATAAATCTAATCTCTTTGACTTTTGGCAAGAGAGTCACTCATACTTCCCTGAGTTGTTCTATCACTAAGGACCAAATTGTATGCTCTAACAGGCCTTTTTCACCTGAGCTCATGATAGGCTTCCCTGGTGGCTCAGAGGGTAAAGCGTCTGCCTGCAATGTGGGACAGCAGGGTTAGATCCCTGGGTCGAGAAGATCCCCTGGAGAAGGAAATGGCAACCCACTCCAGTACTGTTTCCTGGAAAATCCCGTGGACTGAGAAGCCTGGTAGGCTACAGTCCATGAGGTCGCAGAGTCAGACACGACTGAGCGACTTCACTTTCTTTCTTTTTTTCTTTCATGATGTGCACTCCTATTAAAAACAGCTCCAGAGACTCAGAGCAAAGAGTCAGCAACTGCCTTGAAGTCTCAGTTCATGTTTAGGGCTGCACAAGTGTCGCACAGAGTCGGACACGACTGAAGCAACTTAGCAGCAGCAGCAGCAAGCGCTAGGAACAATCTTGTCTTCCCACAGGTGACCCTTCTCTTACTTCACCAAACCTATCCTCCCTTCCGTCTGCCCTCCCTTCTTCCCTTTCTTCCTTCCTTTTGGCCAGGAGGTGGCTCTATAATACATGCTGGGATTAGATATCAAGGAGCACCCAGCGTTAAAGTTCCTGAAAAATCTCTGATCAATACTATTTAGGAAAGGAAAACAGATGTTCTTCTTTTGCTTATGTAGATGAGATGCTTGAATGTCCACTAACATGCAAATGCAAATGTGGAATCAACGAATTTCCAAAACTCAGTAGCTCCAAAGGACTCTAGAAGACAAAGTCCCAATTTATGCCAGCATGGATGTATGGAGCAGCGGAAGTACTGCTGATTTAGCAAACAAAAGAGAGCGTCAGATTTCAAGCACAACAGTATACAACTCTAAATAGGATAAATATACAGCAGGCAAAATGTGTAGTGGGAGGGTGGGGATGAAATGCTCAGGGGGGCCTTGCTGATTGATTCAGGGGCACCAAGGAAGAAAGAGTCAGGATGGGAAGTATTGAAAGGTAATTTTAGGAATGTTAAACATTTTAAGAATTTATTTGGGCAAAGACTGAATTCACTTGGACAGCATCCAGTCTAGCAGACAAACAGGAGCTCCAAGAAGCTGTACAAAATGAAAGACTTTTTTTGGTGATTTAACATAATAGAATTTATTAGATTTCATAGCCTGATGTGGTAGTTTGAGCGTTCTTTGGCATTGCCTTTCTTTGGGATTGGAGTTAAAACTGACCTTTTCCAGTCCTGAGGCCACTGTTGAGTTTTCCATTTGCTGGCATTTTGAGTGCAACACTTTCACAGCATCATCTTTCAGGATTTGAAATAGTTCAACTGGAATTCCATCACCTCCACTAGCTTTGTTCGTAGTGATGCTTTCTAAGGCCCACTTGACTTCACATTCCAGGATGTGAAGGTGACAGATCACACCATTGTGATTATCTTGGTCATGAAGATCTTTTTTGTACAGTTCTTCTGTGTAGTCTTGCCACCTCTTCTTAATATCTTCTGCTTCTGTTAGGTTCATACCATTTCTGTCCTTTATCGAGCCCATCTTTGCATGAAATGTTCCCTTGGTATCTCTAATTTTCTTGAAGAGATCTCTAGTCTTTCCCATTCTGTTGTTTTCCTCTATTTCTTTGCATTGATCACTGAGGAAGGCTTTCTTATCTCGATGCACATGAGTTTGAATGAACTCCGGGAGTTAGTGATGGACAGGGAGGCCTGGCGTGCTGCAGTTCATGGGGTGGCAAAGAGTCGGACATGACTGAGTGACTGAGCTGAACTGAACTGAACTGATAGCCTGGTGGACTGCAGTCCATGGGTTTGCACAAAGAGTTGGACATGACTTAGTGACTAAAGAACAAAAATATAATGTGAAGTCTATGGGTGGACATATTAAGAATTTTAGCTTTCAGACCAATGGATTAAAATTCTGACTATCATAGATATATATTTATATATATAAATAAATGTATATATATATACATATTTACCATTTTATTTTGGTGAGAACACAAGTTCTACTCTCTTAGCATCTTTCAATTATACAATACAGTGTTGTCCGCATATATATGGAATTTAGAAAGATGGTAATGATGACCCTATATGTGAGACAGCAAAAAGAGACACAGATGTAAAGAACAGTCTTTTGGACTCTGTGGGAGAAAGTGAGGGTGGGATGATTTGAGAAGGTAGTGCTGAAACGTATATATTATCATATGTGAAACAGATTGCCAGTCCAGGTTCAATGCATGAGACAGGGTGCTCAGGGCTGGTGCACTGGGATGATGCTGGGGGATGGGATGGGGAAGGAGGTGGGAAGGGGCTTCTGGGTGGGGAACACATGTACACCCATAGCTGATTCATGTGAATGTATGGCAAAAACCACTACAATATTGTAAAGTAACTAGCCTCCAATTAAAATAAATTAATTAGTTTAAAAAAATATAGTGTTGTCAGCTATATTCACCATATTATACATTAGATCCTCATACTTGAAAGACTTTTATAGGCAGAAGGTAAGAGAAACAGGGAGTTATCCTAGGCAAGTCTCGTAGGCAACAAAGCAGGTAGGTAACGCTGGACCGGAAGAAACACAAACTGGAATCAAGACTGCCGGGAGAAATATCAATAACCTCAGATATGCAGATGACACCACCTTTATGGCAGAAAGTGAAGAGGAACTAAAAAGCCTCTTGATGAAAGTGAAAGTGGAGAGTGAAAAAGTTGGCTTAAAGTTCAACATTCAGAAAATGAAGATCATGGCATCCGGTCCCATCACTTCTTGGGAAATAGATGGGGAAACAGTGGAAACAGTGTCAGACTTTATTTTTCTGGGCTCGAAAATCACTGCAGATGGTGACTGCAGCCATGAAATTAAAAGACGCTTACTCCTTGGAAGGAAAGTTACGACCAACCTAGATAGCATATTCAAAAGCAGAGACATTACTTTGCCAACAAAGGTCCGTCTAGTCAAGGCTATGGTTTTCCCTGTGGTCATGTATGGATGTGAGAGTTGGACTGTGAAGAAGGCTGAGCGTTGAAGAATTGATGCTTTTGAACTGTGGTGTTGGAGAAGACTCTTGAGAGTCCCTTGGACTGCAAGGAGGTCCAACCAGTCCATTCTGAAGGAGACCAGCCCTGAGATTTCTTTGGAAGGAATGATGCTAAAGCTGAAAGTCCAGTACTTTGGCCACCTCATGCGAAGAGTTGACTCATTGGAAAAGACTCTGATGCTGGGAGGGATTGGGGACAGGAGGAGAAGGGGATGACAGAGGATGAGATGGCTGAATGGCATCACTGACTTGATGGACGTGAGTCTGGGTGAACTCCAGGAGTTGGTGATGGACAGGTAGGCCTGGCATGCTGCAATTCATGGGGTCGCAAAGAGTCGGTCACGACTGAGCGACTGAACTGAACTGAACTGATTGCAAGTTTACTTTTCTTTATAGCAGGGGTCAGCAACCTCCAGGATCTAATGCCTGATGATCTGAGGTGGAGCTGATGTAATAATAATAATAATAGAAATAAAGTTCACAATTAATGTATTGTGCTTGAATCATCCCAAAACCATCCCCCCACCACTGGTCTGTGGAAAAATTGTCTTCCACGGAACTGGTCCCTGGTGCCAAAAGATTCAGGACCTCTGCTTTAGAGCGTGACAGGTGTGTATCAGGCAGTTTGTGTGTGTGCTAATCAGACAACTCCTGATTGACTGGATTAGGATCTATCTCTGAGAGAAGCAAACTGCCCTGGGGTTTAACATGCCTGCATGTGTGCTAAGTCACTTCAGATGTGTTCAACTCTATGCAACCCTATCAACAGTAGCCCGTCAGGCTCCTCTGTCTATGTGATTCTCCAGGCAAGAATACTGGAGTAGGTTGCCATGCCCTTCTCCAGGGGATCTTCCTGACCCAGGGTTTGAACCCAGATCTCCTGCATTGCAAGCAGATTCTTTACCATCTGAGCCACTAGGGAAGCCCTGGGGCTTAGCATAAGTAACTTCATTTGGGTCTGTTGTTCTTTTTAACAGGCAGGAGGACCTGCAACCACAGGGAAGGGGAAAAGGGAACTCTTTTGGACAAATAGAATCCATATCCTTACATTCCTGGTGCTTCATGGAGATTAGTTCCAGACAGAAATCCACACTCTCTGTGCCTCCCCTGACCCCTCTTAACATGTACACTCACTTGGAAAGTCTAAGTAATAGTTGTAAGTCTTAAACTTATGGAATGTTGAAGTCACAGCATTATTTGATTTGACCCCTCTCATTTTCTAGCTGGGGCACTGAGGCCAGCAGAGAATTTGCACCTTGCCCTGACCTTAGTTTTAAGATGAGATGGGCTTTTAGGACCATGAGCACTTTGAATTGGGTAATAGCACCTCCTCCCCTTGATAGCTTTCTGAGCCCAAGAAATCCTAACCCACTACAGCATGCATGGGAGATGCAGCAGTGTAGATTAGATGTTTATTTCCTGAGCATTGCCCAGGCCATTCAGAGGGGGTTCCAATCTCGTGAAAGTAGCCACGGCTCATAATCAGGTGGCCACTTCCTAGGTGATACGTGTTGACTCAGTTCAACATATCTACATTTTATGTGCCTTCAAGAGGCAGATTTTACCTATGTCCCCAGGAAGCACATTCCAACCACCATAGCTAGCTTCATGGTCGACCTTTCACTGACCTTCTTTAGCCCAAATACCAATAATAAGTTTCTAAATACCAGACTCAGCTACTACAACAGAATCCCTTGAGAGGAAGCTTTTTCAAAAACCAGTTCATGGGCCCACTCCTGGAGATTATGACTCAGTAGGACAAAGTTGGAGTGGAGCTCAAGGCTTTTTAATAATTTTTTTTTCTATAACACCCATAGATAATACTGATGCTAGCCAAATTCTAGAGACCAGTGTTTTCTACAACTAATGAACATTAAAATGAACTTTTTCAGCTACTTACTTAGTGCCAGATTCTCTATTACTTTTATCTCATGTAATCCCCTTCTCCAATAATCCCAAGAGGAGGGTACCATTATATTTTGACCAGGAACTTTCCCCAAATCACAAAGTTATTAAGTGGCAGGACTGAGCTGGATCCCCCCTCTCCTTTATGTTCACTACTTAACCTTAAACAAATTAGCAAATCTCTTTAAGCTTATGTGTTTCCTCTGGAAAATGAAGATAAAGATTGTGCCTATTCCATGAGGTTTTTGCATCCGAGGAATTAATGCTTAGGATATTGTGTAACATACAGAAAGCATTCACTCCTAGTGTGGTGAGGTCATTTGGGTCATTGGGGAACCTGATTACCTCACTGATGTTTAAGAAAAGAGGTTTAGGGTGTAAATTAGTATGAAGTGTATGTTGTCTGAACTCCAAAGAAGGTTTTTACTATGAAAACTCTACTATTTACACTAACAAAGCATTTTCACTTACCATTTGTCATTTGCTCTTCAAGACTCCTAAGAAGTTTTACTCCTTTGCATTTGGGAAAAAAATAAAGATAGGAATTTGAGAGCTTATATAAATTTGTTTTCTTCATAGTCTACTCATTTATTCAAGATTTTAAACTTCTAAGCCCATTAATATATATATATCATATATATATAAATATAGTTATATCAAAATTCAAGATGTTATTATCTTTGTTTAAAGCGAAACAATTTATCCTCTACCCTGCTTCTCTGCTCCCCTACTCCATTCAACCTCCTCTAGAAAATACTCAGGAATTGATCAGGGTGCATTAAGAAGGGCCTCTGGGGAACAGAGCTCCTGTTTGACTGTTTGAGTAAATTTAGAATTTTCATTTTATCCTAAGGTCAATTTGCCCACCCTACGAATGACACATCTTTGATGAAAATGTCCTGCTCTAAGATAGATAGTTGTTTTGGTCAGACAGAGATGAGACATTAAAGATGGAAGATACAGTGCAAAACAGATCATTTCATTCACCTGGCCCTGACAGTGGACCCCCAGAACGATCTGTCTCCTCTGGGCCACTTCTTCCCTTTCCTTGGGAAAGCCCCTTATCATAGTCAATTTCTCCTTGTCTGTCATTCTGATGTTCAGTCTAAGAGGTTTCTTTCTGAATTTTATCCCAGTTTCCTCAACATTTTGTTCATTTCTCTTTTCCCAGACTAATTTAAGGACATTGCATTTTACATTTTGCAGTCTTTCATTAATCTTCCATAAACATTGATATGTTCCGCCTTTAATTCCTCTTAAACTTTACAGATCTTTCTGAAATGTGGCCCACTTAGCTTTTAGTGATAAAATACACTCTTTAGCAAAATATGTTTTAGTCTTTTGCATTTGACAGTAAGAAATGTTTTCTTAATGGTCAAGCCTAAAAGCTGAATCGTGTAAGTTATACTTCATCAACTAGAGCCACTGACACAGATCTTAGCTTTTCAGGATGCTTGGTTTCAGGGGCTCCATGGAAACAAACAGGCCAGACAGTCTTGAAGGATGAGGGACTGTGGGAAGGAGGAAGAAGAGAATAGGGAAGCCTCATAGTATTCTTTGTCCATAACACAGGAACATTCTGCCTTCCTGTACCCTGAGCTCTTCTCAGCTGTAAGAGTTGATCAAACCAATAAATTAGTATTAAAAGAATCAGAACCAAGGCACCATTTTAATAAAGCTTAATTCATATGGATGTCTGATTTAATTTAGTCAGCTCTTCTCCTCTCTTGCTTCTGTCTGCACCTCCTCCACGCATTCTTTGTCTTCCTAGTCCTTTGGTTGATTTCCACCAGCTGTGGGTTAACCCACTCTTCTGGACTTATAGTTGCCAACTATTCCCATCTCCCAGACCAGGAGTCCCAGGGTTCTAATGCTAGGGCAAGAGCTGGATGCCCTGCCAGAGGTCTGTGGGGGAGGTCATAGTTCTGTTGACAGCATCTGCAGACAGATTCATGAACATTTTCATCTTGTGGTTTCATTGCCCTGAAAATTCTCATTCAAATGTAAATTTGTATTTCCTCTCTGAAACCAATATTTTTTTTGTTTTCTTATTCCAAGATTCAAGCTGGTCTAAAATTGCATTTCACTTCTGTGCCTGGTTGCCCAGGCTGTGTAACAGGGTTCTTTTGTATAAGTTGTATTTTTTTCATATCACCTCTAAGTTTATTCCTTACACTGAATTACTATGCCTTGATATGCAATCCACAGGGCTTTTCTTTTGAGACTTCTAAAATATTTTCAACATGGGATTTCCATGATATTAAAATTTTTTATTATGAAATATATCATCCACGGAGAAGAATCTATACAACATATATTTAGAACTTAAAGAAAAATATTGAAATGAACTCATGTGTACACACCAGACTGCATACAGAAGAGAACAATACCAGTACCTTTCAACATCCTGTGTGCCCTTCACAGATCAAAATCCCCATCTCCCTGCTTGGGTTCACCATGGACTGGGTTCGGTCTTAATTGTTCTTGTTGTTGCTTTCACACATGTATGTCTCCTTACACAGTATATTATTTACTTCATATAAGTGAAATTATGCCACATACGGTTTGAGATTTTTGAATGTTCTTCTCAATCCTATATTTTCGAAATTCTTCTAAATTTTTACATGGCGCTGTATCCATGTATATCAGTAGTATTCCCTACTTTTCATATAACACAATTTTTTACTGTTGGGCATTTGTGTTCTTCTCCATTTTTGTTTTTGTATTTTTTTCCATTGAGAGCATTGCTTTTCTGAGCATCTTTGTATAACTCCTGGAGTAGAATTGATGGGTGGTAAGGTCTATGCATCTTCAACTTTCCAAGGTGTTTATTACCAAATTATTTTCCAAAGTAATTGGATTCATTTATGCTCCAATTAGCAGAATATAAAACTTTTCATTGTGCATTCTTGACAACTTTTTTATTGTCCAGCATTTCAATTTTTGCTAATGTGTTGATTGTATACTTGTATCTCACTGGGATTTTATATTACAGTTCACTGATTAATAATAAAGTTAGTGAATTTTCTTATGTTTATTCAGCATTGGAGTTTTCTTTTCTGGAAAATTTATGTTCATGACTTTTGCAAATTTTCCTATTGAGATTTTGTCTTCTTCTTTTTGAAATCCAGAGGTTTTCTCTTTTATCTGAACACAAATACTTTATTATTATATGTGCTGCAAGCATTTTTTTCCCTAGCCTGTGGCTCACCTCTTAGAAGTTTCTTTATAGTGTCTTTTGTTAAAAGCAATTTCTAATTTTAATATAGTTGAATCTATCAATTTCTTTCTTTATGATTTTTGCTTTTGAGTCTAGGTTAAGAAATGTTTTTCTATCTTGAAATCACAAAAGACTTTCCTTATATTTTGTTCTAAAAGTTAAATATTTCATCTTTACATTTATGTCATAAATGTAGCTGCAAATGATATTTGCAAATAGCAGGAAATATTCCATTTTTTCCCATATGGATAACTAATGATCTCCACATACATCTATAGAGTTTACTTTATTCACTGATTTTTCTATCATGTATTAAGTTTCTAAGTTTGTGAGATCTCCATTTGATTGTATTTGTCCATTTATCTTGCACTATCCCAAAACTATATTGTCTTTCCTAGACTTTACTATAATTCTTGCTTATAGCAAGATTTATTATCTTTTCCTTCTTCAGAATTCATGTATTGACTGTTCTTCATTTTTTGCTATTAGATATAAACATTAGAATCAGTTTGAAAAAAAAAGTATACAATTTTATTTGGAACTGAATTGAATGTAAAAAATAATTTCAGAAACAATTGACATCCATGAGTGGATAAGATGTATCTTTCCATTTGCTTAAGATTTATTTAAAGTAGTTCGATAATACTTGATAATTTTCTTCAAAAAGGTTTGGTCTTCCTATCTTTTGATGCATTTGCTCCTTGTTCTTTTTATCATCATACATAGTACACATACACACACACATGTTCCTCTTCTGTCTGTCCTCTGATAGATGAGGACAAGAGGCTTGTGCAAGCTTCCTGATGGGAGGGATTAGCTGCGGGGAAAACTAGGTCTTGCTCTGATGGGCAGGGCCATGCTCAGTAAATCTTTAATCATTGGGAAATACACCGATGCTGGAAAAGATTGAAGGCAGGAGAAGATGACAACAGGATGAGATGGTTGGACGGCATCACTGACTCAATGGGAGATGGTGAAGGACAGGGAAACCTGGATGTTTCAGTCCATAGTGTCGCAAAGAGTTGGACATGACTCAGTGACTGAAAAATGACAACACACACAATGTTTTCTAAAGCTTTTGTATTATTTCTAGCCATGAAAATGATTTTTGTAGGTTGGTCATCTTGCTGGAAACACTGCTAAATTGTTTTATTAATTCTAATAATTAATCTCTATTTTTCGGTTTCCAATCAACACATATCACTTGAGAATGACAGTCCAGCTCTTTTTTTCCACTCTTTGTATTATTATTACTATTGTAGTCAAATTGAGCTAAGTTCAAATACTATGTTAACGAGAAGTGATCAGAGTAGGCTTTTAAAATGTTATTCATAACTGAAAAGAGAACTCTTTTAATACTCTCCATGAAATATGGAGTTACTATAGTTTTTGAACATAACTTTTGCCAGGAGAAGGAAATCATGTCTATTCCAAATTTTCTAAGATTCTATTTTTAAAAATCATGAATATCAGTTGAATTTTGTTAAATTATGTTTCTGTATTTATTGAAATGACTGCATTTTTTATGATATTCTTTTAATACAGTGAACCACATTACTGCATTTTCTTATACCAAAATTATCCTTGGGCTTCCCTTGTGGCTCAGCTGGTAAAGAATCTGCCTGCAATGTGGGAGACCTGGGTTTGATCTCTGGGTTGGGAAGATCCCCTGGAGAAGGGAAGGGCTACCCACTCCAGTATTCTGGCCTAGAGAATTTCATGGACTGTATAGTCAGTCCACAGGGTCACAAAGAGTCATATACGACTGAGCGACTTTCACTTTCATGCTGCATTCTTGGAATAAGCCTAATTTTGCTAATAATGTGCCATCTTTATATACATTATGAATTTGATTTTCTGATATTGTGTTCAATAATTTTTCATTTAAATTTGTCAATGAAATTGGCCTGTGATTTTTGCATTTCATAATTTTCTTGTCTCATTTTGAATTTGTATCTAGATTATTCCAATAGAATGAATTAGGCAATATTTCGTCTTTTTATAGCGTTTGAAGAAATGTGTGAAAAATTGTGTGAATTTACCAATTTCTTAAATGCTTTGCAGAATTCATTTATAAAATTATCTGGACCTGGTAAGTTTTTGATGAATATATTTTTTATTGGTTATTTATTTTAATTAATTGTTATAAGCAGGAGTGACAGGTAGAATATTTAACTAGTGTTTTGCATCAGGCGCTGAACTAGTCAGGATAGATTTCAACAAGTAGCCTTGAATTAGGATCTGAAGATCAACTGGACCCAGAATTAACCTTCAGCTGATGGATTGTAGAGAGGTTTATGGAGGCCTGGAGGAGGAGCAAAAAGTGGTTTGATTAGTACTTTGGAATCAAGGAAGGAGTTCTTAAAAGCTAGTGTGTAGATGTTTCAATATTTAACAACTTATATGATCTGCATTATATTAAAGCAGTGTGTCCTGAGTTAATAAAAGAAGATTTTTCTAAGTTGACTTCTTGGAGGTAATTCCCATTTTCCTAATAAAATTTCTAAAAGTTAGGCCAATTTATTGGTATAATTATATGGAGTGAAGTAAGTCAGAAAGATAAAAACAAATATTGTATGTTAACACATATATATGGAATCTAGAAAGATGATACTAATGAACATATTTGCAGAGCTTCTCTGATGGTTCAGATGATAGCGAATCCATCTGCAATGCAGGAAACCTGGGTTTGATCCATGGGTTGGGAAGGTACCCTAGAGGAGGGCATGGCAACCCAATGCAGTATTCTTGCCTGGAGAATCCCATGGACAGAGGAGCCAGGTGTGCTAAAGTCCATGAGGTCACAAAGAGTAGGACACGACTGAGAAACTAAGCACAGCAACACAGCAAAATGGAAACACAGACGTAGGGAAAAGACTTATGGACATGGCTGGGGGCTGGGAAGGAAGGAGAGGATGGGATGTATGAAGAGAGTAACATGGGAACATTCATTACCATATGTAAAATAGATAGCCAACAGGGATTTGCTCTAGGACTCATGGAACTCAAACCGGAGCTCAGTAACAACCTGGAGGAGTGGGATGGCAAAGGAGGTAGGAGGGATGGTCAAGTGGGAGGGGACACAGGTAGACCTATGGCTGATTCATGGTGATGTTTGGTAAAACCAACACAATACTGTAAAGCAATTATGCTTCAATTAAAAATAAATAAAAATTAAAAAAAATCATAATATTTATTTAATCTTCAGTGCATTTGTGGTCCTGTTCATCTTTTACTTCTAATATTGTATTTGGGAACTTCTCTTTCTGTTTTTATCTTTCCCATGTTCTTTCTCTGTAATCAGTTTTGCAAATGGTTTGTCAGTTTTTTAAACTTTACAGGAAGTCAACCTTTTCATATTTGTATCCTTTCTATTTCATGTTTGCTTATTTCATTAATTTAAGCTATCTTTTTTCTACTTTCTTCTTTGTGTGTTTGTACTCTTTTTCTAATTTCTTAAGTTTGACACTTAGAAGTTTTAAGTCTTTCTTTTTGGAACTCAAGTCATCAGTGGTCATTTTCAACATCTCTGTAAGGGCCAGATCAGCAGTGACTGTCTAACCTTTAATTGGAAATTGCTGTAACTGAATTTGCACATGAAGGAGGGTCCTGTGTTTCTCACTATGCGCACCAAGATGCCAGGAGTTAAATAATTAAATAAAGGCACAATTCCTCTTGACAATCTGTTAAAAATAAACAGGATGATCAGTTTTTCTCTCTGTATTACTTGTGTTTCCCCTTCACTCATATCTTTTCCTCCAGATTTATTGAAACATTATCAACATACATCAAGATGCACAATGTGATTATTTGATACACATATATATTGCAAAATGGTTATCATAATAAGGATAGTGAACACTTTCACTATCTCACATAATTAACTTTGTTGTTATGGTGGTGATAACATTTAAGATCTATTCTCTTAACAGTATATATAATACAGTATTGTTAATTATAGTCATCATGCTGTACATTAGGTTCCTAGGACTTATTCATCTTATACCTGGAATTTTATATCTTTTAGCAATATCTTCTAATTTCCCTTACCCTTCTGCCCCTGAGAAGCATCCAACTACTCCTTATTTCTATGAGTTAGGCTTTTTGAGATTCTACCTATAAGTGAGAGTATATGTATCTGTCTTTCTCTAACAAATAGTTCATTTAACATAATGTTGTGCAAAAAAGTCAGGACCTCTTTTCTTATGGCTGAATAATATTCCATTGTAGATATAAACCAAGTAAGAGAGTGAAAAAATAATTAATTCGCTGAAAATAGAGACAGAGGCATCAAGACAGCCTTTATGAATACACAGCCACCAGGCACACACTCACATACATATACACACAGAGACACACACATGCTCACATTCACATGAAAGCAGCAAGGGACACACACAGTGAGTGCTGGTGGAGTGTGCAGATGAGATAATAGCTCTGAAAAGAAAGAGGAGAGAAGAAAGAGGAAAAAGCAGATTTAGACAGGGAAGAAAAAAAGAATAAGGAATACCCACAGGGAGATAAAGATAGAAAAGTACAGAAACAGATTGAAGGATAGGAAAATACTCAAATATGCAGAGACACAGTTATAGAAATGCACACAAGAAGAGAGAGAGAAAGTCATGTGAGAAGGTGTAAAATTCAGAAAGAGAGGGAGAGACTTAGAGACACATATCTAGGCAGAGGGGGACAGAGCCAGCCCTATGGAGACAGAGACAAGCGACAACAAATACAGGTGGAGTCATAGAGGAAGGACCTGGGGGAGATGGACAAGGAGTGATGGAGGAGCTAATAAAACAAACAAACAAAACAAAAACAAAGAAAGAGCAATGAAAGAAGCAGTGAGGGAAAGATGGCAATTCAGGAGATAGAGGTAGGAGCAGGCAGGCACTGGAATAGAAGTAATAATAAAGAATAAATAGCAGACAATTTCTGTGAAGGAGGTCAGGTATCATCCTATTTTTCCCTTCTAACACTTCCTTCTGCTGAAGTGCAATACAAGGAGAAGCAAACACAGGAAGAAAAAAGGATATAGCCAATATTATGCAGCAACTTTTTCAATATGGTGCTAAATGTCCAGAGAACATACTTTTTTTTGTTTTTCTCTAGATGTTGGCCTTAGACACTAGTGATTCAAGTCAGAACAACATCTGGAAATGAAAGTTATATAGACACCATGGGGACCTGGATTAATCACCTTCCCTGCTGCCCTAACAATGAATCAGCAGCAACTTCAAACAATAAAACAGCCCCGAACTGGTGATTTCTCAAGGGTTTGTTAATGATGTGTTACTCAAAAAATATATCAATTAAAAAGTACGTATTGAATGGCACCATCTATCATCACTTTACTGTGTACTACAGGGAAATTAAAAAGAGCTCTAAAATATAATTCCAGTTTATACAGAATTTATAATTTAGTTATGGTAATATATTGAAGAAAATTAATCCACTAAATTGTGAAATACTGAATATTTATCCCACTTTTGTAAATATACAATGTAGACCCAAAAATAAGTTCCTTGAGGACAGGGATTTTTATTTGTGTTGTTCACTGAAAGAACCCGAGTCTAGAGTAGTATCTCATATCACAGGCAGGGAATTCCTTACTGACTACATCTAACTGGGATTTTGAGTCAGACAGATTTAGCTTTTATTATTTATCAGATATGTGGTCTTGGGCAAATTAGTTATCTAGCCTCAGTCTTATCATCTGTAAAATGGGCATGACCACAATACCACCCTCCCAAGTAAGTATGAGTGCTAAATTGGGTAACATACAAACACCTGGTGCAGCACACAAGCAGTAGCAAACAGTTAATAAATGGCATATATTATTATTTATTACTATCTGCTTCTTATCTTTTACTTTGAAACATTTTGCAAACTTAGTAGAAATTACTATATTTAGTACCTCAAAAATTATCATCTTAATATATTTCACAACTGTCTTATAATTCTGCTGCTGCTGCTGCTGCTACTAAGTCGCTTCAGTCGTGTCTGACTCTGTGAGACCCCATAGACAGTAGCCAACCAGGCTCCCCCGTCCCTGGGATTCTCCAGGCAAGAACACTGGAAAGAAAGAACATTTCTTTCTCCAATGCGTGAAAGTGAAAAGTGAAAGTGAAGTCGCTTAGTCATGTCTGACCCTTAGCGACCCCATGGACTGCAGCCTACCAGGCTCCTCCATCCATGGGATTTTCCAGGCAAGAGTACCGGAGTGGGATGCCATTGCCTTCTCTGATCTTATAATTCTAATTTTTAGTAATGAAGAGAGTTCATGTCTCAACCAAGATGAATTAGTGAATTTGAATACTATTGCAAGAAATCAGATACATTGATTTCATTAATCCCATGAGTTTTCATTTCACTTACAAAGCTGTATTCTATTAATACATTATTAGCTACAATACTATCAGCAACTATATCTGCATAATCACAAAAGAATTGTCATTATCCCTATGTTTTTTAGGTGTGATTCAGTTTTTCTGGGTCAGGTCCTGGAACCACACATGCAAGAATGAACTGAACCATCCCAGGGAATAGAAGCGACTGATCCTCCCAGTCATGTCCAATTGCACTGCTGGCATAGAAACACAGAGAATGATGATACTGAAAAAAGAGTCAGCACATTTTCAATTTAGATTGACACAATTCAAGAGACAGACATAACTGACATTTGTTCAATAATGTTAAAGTATGTCAAAGAATCTGTGAAAGAAAGTTTGATATCTCCAGTCAGCTTAAAGTCAAGTACTACACTGGGAAAATGTGTTTCAGGCAGATGCAGATGTTCTCACATGAAATGTTTCTTTGAAAAGTTGGGGGAGGTGTTTAACTAATGGAAAGTTCAGGTCATCACTTAGGCTTGATGCTTAGAAGTAATAAAGCTCTTGTCCATAAAGGTGTCTCTGTGTGTACATGTTGTTGGTCTGGTTGGAATTTGGCCATAGACTGCTAGAAATGAGATCTCTATTTTTGAGACACTAAGAATCACAATGCATGATACTGGATGCTTGGGGCTGGTGCACTGGGACGACCCAGAGGGATGGTATGGGGAGGGAGGAGGGAGGAGGGTTCAGGATGGGGAACACATGTATACCTGTGGTGGATTCATTTTGATATTTGGCAAAACTAATGCAATTATGTAAAGTTTAAAAATAAAATAAAATTAATTAAAAAAAAAAAGAATCACAAGCTTAACCTCTTTTCTGGTTCAATTAGTCAGTTACTACGATTTGCATGCCTGATCTACAGCCATCTAGTACCTGTGATTGTTTTCTGGACATAACCATGGTTTTCTTCCTGTGTGCCATCTCCTGGGAAGTTACTACCACATAGAACATTCTCTTATTCTCTTATTTGGTTGTTAACCTCCTTGCTCATTGAAATCCATCTCAAATGATACCATAATAACCTTTCCTCATTCAACAGCCAGATAGAATTTCTCTTTACATGAAATGCAATCAGGTTCATTAGAACATTATAAGGTTCTACATGGCAAAATATCTTTCCTCTTATACTTGTATTTCCTATAGAAAGTCACTCAAGACTTTTCCATATAAGGTAGTAACATTAATGACCTCAATTTTCTTCCCAACAAACATCCGTATCCTTTGCATATAACTCGATGGTACACTTTTGCTGTGGGCAGAGTACACATTCTCCACACCTTAGTTTAGGTACATGCTCTGATGTGGCCGGTGGGTTGCATGTCATTAGATGTGATGGAGCAGACTTGGAAAGTGCTTGTGTGACTGGCCTCCTTGTTCCTGCTCTTTGGACATCACCATGAGAAGGCCAGTCTTAGGATAAGGATGAGAGTGAAAGAAAGCTGTGTAGTGCAGAGTTGCTCCAGGCAAGATGCTCCAGTTAAAGCTGCAGAGGCCCTAGGCTATATAAAGAGATATAAGAAAACATAGCCAAGATCAGCCGAGCTGCAAAGACATGAAAAATAGGTGTTTATTTTTCACTGAGTTTTTGTAGTTATTCATTGCACAGCAATTTTGTAACAGCCAATGGATATAATATTAATTAACATCTTTAAATAAATTGAATTATTTTCTAGACTCTGCTGCTGCTGCTGCTAAGTTGCTTCAGTCCTGTTCGACTCTGTGCAACCCCAGAGACGGCAGCCCTCTAGGCTCCCCCGTCCCTGGGATTCTCCAGGCAAGAACACTGGAGGAGGTTGCCATTTCCTTCTCCAATGCATGAAAATGAAAAGTGAAAGTGAAGTTGCTCAGTCGTGTCTGACTCCTAGCGACCCCATGGACTTGTCCATGGGATTTGCCAGGCAAGAGTCCTGGAGTGGTTGCCATTGCCTTCTCCATTCTAGAACTGAATGTTTTAGGACGAATTTGTATGCACTTTTTAAAAGTATTTATTGAATTCATTACAATATTGCTTCTGTTTCATGTTTTGACCTGTTGGCAGTGAGACATGTGGGATCCCAGTTCCCCAACCAGGGATCAAACCCACACACCTTGCACTGGAAGGCAAGTCCCAATCACTGGAGCACCAGGAAAGTCCCTCTTACACATTTAAAAGGGGGAAGAGAGGCCTACAGAAGACATTACAGATTTATTCGTGCATATAACAATGGCACTGAGTTAAGGGGATGTTGTAGGTCTGCTGCTGCTAAGTCGCTTCAGTCGTGTGCGACTCTGTGCGACCCCATAGACGGCAGCCCACCAGGCTCCCCTGTCCCTGGGACTCTCCAGGCAAGAACACTGGAGTGGGTTGCCATTTCCTTCTCCAATGCATGAAAGTGAAAAAATAGTGAAATCGCTCAGTCGTGTCTGACTCCTAGCGACCCCACGGACTGCAGCCCACCAAGCCCCTCCATCCATGGGATTTTCCAGGCAAGAGTACTGGAATGGGGTGCCATTGCCTTCTCCGATGTTAATTTCAGTCAGGAGGATCTGTGGGCAATGTGCAGAGATGGGAGTGGGATGACACTTGCTTATTGTATTTAGAACAGGTAAAGGAATATATCCCCAAGCAGTGGGAAGGTGGACGGCGGTATGGAAAGAGACTTTTGAGGAGGGTGCCAGAGCCTCCATCATCACTCATTTCTGGCTGATTTTCAATTGTTCAGTGTCCTTCCTGGAACATGAAACTGTATGTGAGGGCTCTGTGTTAACTGTAAAGCACTGAAGAAATAGAAGAGGGTATTGGTGATGATGACAGAGCTGATGATGGTGACAACTAGGTTCTTCCCAACGCCGGCTTTCTCAGATTTCATTTCACTGCACTGAATTTAAACTTTACAATTCTCATGCTGCCTTTTTATGAGTCATATTCAGGTGGGAATTTTTGACATGAATATCATAGGGATAAAATAAAATGACCATAAGTCAGACAAGAGAACAGACCATTTCTCTTCACCCTGAAAGATAAAACTGTTCTCTCGAAGTCCTACCAATGACCTTATATTTATGAAAAGTAGTTTACCACTGACATCTTGTGAGGCTGGTACATAGTGGCACTCCCTCCCCCACCCTCCCCCTGATTCAGCAGAGGGTGCAGCTGGAATTGTTGTTGTTCAGTTGCCCAATCGTGTCCAACTCTTTGCTTCTGCATGGACTGCAGTACTCCAGGCCTCCCTGTCCTTCACCATCTCCCGAAGTTTGCCAAAGTTCATGTTCATTGGTGTTGGTGTCCAGCCATCTCATCCTCTGACACCCTCTTCTCCTTCTGCCCTTGATCTTTCCCAGCATCAGGGACTTGCCCAATGACTCATCTGTTTGCATTAGATGACAGTTTGTGGCAGCAAACTGCTGGAGCTTCAGCTTCAGCATCAGTCCTTTCAGTGACTATTCAGGGTTGATCTCCCTTAAGATTGACTGGTTTGATCTCCTTGCTGTCCAAGGGACTTTCAGGCATCTCTTCCAGCACCACAGTTCGAAGGCATGAGTTATTTGGTGTTCTGCCTTCCTTACGGTCCAGCTCTCACAACTGTACGTGACCACTGACGATATGGGCCTTTGTCGGCAGAGTAATGTCTCTGCTTTTCAACACACTGTCTAGGTTTGTCATTGCTTTCCTGTCAAGAAGCAATCATTTTCTGATTTCATAGCTGCAGTCACCATCCGCAGTAATTTTGGAGCCCAAGAAGAGGAAATCTGTCACGGCGCTCTTCCCCAGTAGCATACTGAACACCTTCACACTGGGGGACTCATTTTTTGGTGTCATATCTTTTTGGCCTTATATACAGTTCATGAGGTTCTCATGACAAGTGTACTAGGGCGCTTTGGCATTCCCTCCTCCAGTGGATCACGTTTTGTCAGAACTCTCTGCTATGACCCATCCATCTTGGGTGGTCCCGCACGGCATGGCTCACAGCTTCATTGAGTTACACAAGCCCCTTCAGTTGCAATACAGACAGATTAAGTTATTTTCCCCAAGATTATATAAGCAGTGAGTAGCAGAGTGAGGATAAGAATACAGTTCAGCTGCTCTGTGGCATGTAGTATCAGACCATATTGCCTCTCATAAATACATATACTAAGCTTCTTCCAAAAATGTAATACAAACTGAAGAAGAACTTCCAGTCACCTCACTTGCCATCAGCTTCATGCTAATGGTCATGGATAGCTTTGCTGCTGTGGGGAGAGAGCAGCTTAGCCAAGATGGGTCTATTCAGGCTTTTTCACCCCATGTTTTACAAATAATGACTAAGGCAATGGCACCCCACTCCAGTACTTTTGCCTGGAAAATCCCATGGATGGAGGAGCCTGGTAGGCTGCAGTCCATGGGGTTGCTGAGGGTTGGACTCGACTGAGCGACTTCACTTTCACTTTTCACTTTCACGCATTGGAGAAGGAAATGGCAACCCACTCCAGTGTTCTTGCCTGGAGAATCCCAGGGACGGGGGAGCCTGGTGGGCTTCTGTCTATGGGGTCGCACAGAGTTGGACACAATTGAACTGACTTAGCAGAACAGCTGGGCTTCCCTCATAACTCAGTCAGTAAAGAATCTGCCTGCAATGTAGGAGAGCTGGGTTCAATTCCTGGGTCAGGAAGAACCCCTGGAGAAGGAAATGGCAATCCACTTCAGTATTCTTGCCTGGAAAATCCCATGGACAGAGGATCCTGGCAGGCCACAGTCCATGGGGTCACAAGAGTTGGACACGACTTAGCAGCTAAACAACAATGAAAAGCTGAGATCATTTAGAGCACTGCATGTGTGTATCACCAGGTACTCATTTGGACATGGGCTACTTTTGTTATATGCTGCTGCTGCTGCTAAGTCACTTCAGTCGTGTCCAACTCTGTGTGACCTCATAGACGGCAGCCCACCAGGCTCTCCCATCCCTGGGATTCTCCAGGCAAGAACACTGGAGTGGGTTGCCATTTCCTTCTCCAACGCATGAAAGTGAAAAGTGAAAGTGAAGTCACAGTCGTGTCCGACTCCTAGCGACCCCATGGACTGCAGCCTTCCAGGCTCCTCCATCCATGGGATTTTCCAGGCAAGAGTACTGGAGTGGGGTGCCATTGTTATATGAGCTCCACCTAAAAAGCAGTGTCAGTGTCCATTGGCTTAGCAAGCAGAGGAGAGAGTATAGTGTGTCTACTATTACAATTGCTGCATCAGCCAGGAAAGAATACCATTATGGCTGCTGTACCAGCCAGGAGAGAGGTTGTGCTGTGTTGGTTATGCTTTTGTTGCTGCAACAGCCAGGAGAAAATAAATGTGTCTGCCATTCCTATGGCTCCTTGAGTCTTCTTCCAGACTCTAAGCTCATGCTTTGCCTTCCCTGGTTCAGGGAACAGTGTGCACAGTGAGATACAGCAAGACAATTGGTGTAGCCAGCAGGATACCCAGAAGTCAGTGGCCACCATTTAGCATGCGGTACCATGTGGCAGTGATCCTCTTAGTGTGGGCTCTGGTGAAAGACTGGGAAGCCATGGACAGGTAACAGGATAACACTGAAAAGACATTAGAGATGGTGAATTCCCATTTCCCAAGCAAGGCGGCATGGACTGCAGCTGGCACCATGCAGTGAATTTTCCTGGCTGCCCTGAAGGCAAATATGAATCATGCCCTACATGATGTCATGCCAGTGTGCAATGTGCAGAGATGCTTGGAAGAACTAGAGTAACAAATATTGGCTTTAGAGCAAGAACTTCGTGGCCCTGAAGAACACAGTCTCTCTGACAGCAAGGTGGTAAGCGACAGTGATGATGAACGCTATGAGACTGCGGCTCCCTGCTTGGCAGCAAGGCTCATTGTATGGCAGAAAATAAAGCATGAGCTGCCTACTTCCCAGGGGGGCATATCCTCAAGGGGCCTCCAATGCGACTGAGTTCAGGACATATCGACTACATACTCAGGCGGAGTTGGTCGACTTGAGTAAGCAGTTTCAGCAAAAGCAAGGGGAAACTTGGCAGCTTGGCTTTTCCTATTCTGGGACACAGGGGTGGGCCCACAACCACTGGGAGGGGGGATTGTGGGTCCTTACTGAGAGAAGTAGAGGGATGGCATGCGAAATGCCATTTTAAAAGTATGAAGACCCCACAGGGGTTCCATCCGGGTAAGATTCAAAAGTGGGCTGATTTGTGCCCATGGATACTGTAAAGGCTGTGTCTTATGATGTAGATTTAGAACAGTGTACTGTAAATTCTGTGTCCTCAGATTTAGAAAAGTGTAATCTTCTGGGTGGGCTGTGAATGCCACAAAAATCCCCTTTGAAGTGGTGGGCCTGGGACCTGCGGGGAGTTTTGCGGGTCCTTAATAAAAATTCCGCAGGAGTGGAGTTGCCCCTGTGGAGGCTTTTCTGCAGTTTCACAAGGACAGACAGTGGACTGGACTTGGCCAAGGAAGATAAAGGTCCTCCACATGTGGTGGGTGGCTCTTCTAGCCCTGTGAAGGCAAGGGCTGCAACATGAGTTCCAGGTGATACCTTGCACAGGGTTTTGCTATGTATTGGGGATGTAACTGTTGTTGTAGCTACTGTTGTTGCTAAATCCAAGGGTCAGTGTTACCTGCCAAGGGAATATCGCAGAAAATGGACTGCACATAGAATGTGAGGCAAGAGGCCCTGAAGGGATGAAGTGTGGAGAGAGACCAAATTAGCCAAGATGGAGTGTTCAGGCTCTCTTGCCCCGCGTTTTGTAAATAATGACTCCATAATGGCTGAGGTCATTAATAGCACTCAGCATGCACATCACGAGGTGCTCTCCTGGACATGGGCTACTTTTGTTATATGAGTTCCACCTAAAAAGCGGGGGTATTGCTGCTGTATCATGGTGTTTATTTGGGTAAGCCATGAGAGGAGAGAATGGAGCATGTCTACTGTTACAGTTGCAGCATCAGCCAGGAGAGAATACTGTTATGGCTTCTGTATCAGCCAGGAGAGAGGTTGTGTTGTAGTAGGTTATGCTAGGGCTGCTGCATCAGCCAGGAGCCAACAAATGCATCCTCAGTTCCTACGACTCCTCGAGCCTCCTTCCAGCCTCTTAGCTCATGCCTTGCCTACCCTGGGTTCAGGGAATAGTGCACACAGTCAGCTGTAGCAAGACAGTCGGTGTCATGAAAAGGATCAGCAAGACAGGTGTCGAGTCGAGATGCAGACCTGGCCCCAACGTGTGATTTAAGTGGTGAAAGGCGGTGACTGCTGAGCTCAGGTGTCTCTGGGCTGTGATGCTGCCTCTCCTGGACTGAAATGGAGGCAGAACGAAGTGTGCATCTACATTACTGTCACTTGGTATTGATTTACTGATGGCTTCTAAAAATGTCGCATTTGAACTGTCAGTGAATTTGCCGACTGTTGGCACGAGTGATGAAAGCAAGTGTGAACCATAATTGATTAGGCCTCATTTGCTTATCCATATTATGCTAATTAGATCTGCAATCTTTCCCTTTGTACCATCACCCAGTGACAGAGTAAATCAGGGTGATTGGGATGCAGATAGGATTAGAGGCAAGATGGAACAGGGCCCTTCTTATCAGAGAGAACGTGCATTTCTTTAATACACTTCCCTATAGAAACAGTGCCGTATATGACTCCTTTTCTTGGCATTTTTTCTGTGAGATGACTTAATTGAAATGAATTTTAGCTTTCTAGACCTCGAACTTGAAATATTTTTGTATAAGCCCACCCTCTGTTTAGTAATAACGAGGTATAGAATAGGGTCAGAAAGAGGAATTCTTTAGGATCACCTTATAGGCACCCTGGGATAACTCCTGATAGACCAGCAGAACCTACATTTATTCTCCTTGACCTCCCAGTTGCCCATAAAAAGTGAAGATGTTCTCCTATTTCTGAAGACGTTAGCTGGATTCCAGCACTGTATTGTACTGGAGTCTAAAATTTTACATGAACTTTTTAGTGCCATACTTTTGTATCTTCACCAAAGCACACAGACCTAAGGAGACAGCTAAAGGGTATCCATTAATCACCAAACATATGTTGAACACTCACTAAGTACCAAATGACAGAGTATCTTCTTTTTAATTGACATGCAACATTGTGTAAGTTAAAGGTGTACAACATATTGATTTGATGCACTTATATATTGCAATTCATTGCTATAGTAGTGTTAGCTAACACCTCTATCTCATCATATAATCATCATTTCTTCTAGTACTGGGAACAATTAAGATCTAGTCTCTTAGCAAGTTTCATGTTTAGGATACAGTTTTGTCTATAATCATTGAATGGTGTATTAGATCTCCAGGATCTAATTTGTCTATTTATTATTTATTTATCTCCAGGATCTTATTTATCTACTAGTTGCAAGTTGGTACCCTTAAACATCTCTCCCATTTCCTCACCTTTCCTCCAGCACCTGGTAACTACCACTTAACTCTACTTTTATGAGCTCTTTTTTTTTTTTTTTTGGATTCCATGTGTAAGATATAATGTACAGCATTTGTCTTTCTCTGACTTACCTCACTTAACATCCTCAACGTCCAGCTATGTTGTTGCAAATGGCAGAATTTCCTTTTACCTCATGGGTGTCTATATATATACACACACAATGGATGCTAAATATATATGCATGTATATTTAAAGCACCATCTTTAGCCACTAATCCATTGATAGACATTTAGGGTGTCTCTATATTTTGGCTATTGTAAATAATAATGCAGTAAACATGGGAGTGAAGATATCTTTTCAATATCCTGTTTTTATTTCCTTTGGAAATAAACCCAGAAATTGGATTGCTAGATCATATGGTAATTATATTTTTGATCTTTTGAGGAACCTCCATACTCTTCTCCACAGTGGCTGAACCAGTTTGCAATCCCACCAACAGGGCACAAGTGCTACCTTTTCTTTACATCCTGGCCAACACTTCAAGTATGCTTGTTGGGCCATCTGTGTAACAATCTCCTAAAGTGTTCGTTAAAATACAAATTCTTAAATGCTACTCCAGCACCTTCTAAATCAGTCTCTGGCACTGGCATCTGAGTATACACATTTTTAGCAAGTTCCCCAGGTGATTCTTATTCATAATAAAGTGTAAGAGCTACAGTCTTAGTAAGATTCAATGATACAAAAGGAGTGTGAGAAGGAGATTCTGGGTATAGTTAACTTAAAATCTAAATAAGATAATGATGATAACAAAAATAAAATTAACAAATAAGATTATTTTAAAATCTTAGGGAAAGAATATAAAAAAATGTTGTGCCTAATACTTCTCAAATAATTTTTATATAACAAATTCCATAAGGAATCCAATAAATAAACTGTTAGAGTTGAAAAGAACAGAGGGATGTGAAGCCCTGATATTGTGCTGTGGGCACTCTCTTTCTTCCTATGGTGGCCACCAGGAACTTGAGGGACTGTGTGTTTCCACTGGAAAAATAATTATTAAGAGCACATTGAAATAACCAATAAACAGTGGGAGAAATGCTCAAGTCTATTAGCATTCACTATGGAATACTAATTAAAACAGCTTTATAAGCTCTACATTGGCAAACATGTAAATGAGTTGGCTAGACTACCAGGCAACTACTAGAGTGTTCTTGAATATTGTTGGTGGAAATAAATTATTACAGTATTTCTGGAAAGTTCTAACAATATAAATTTTAAAATATTCTTTGACACAACAATCTCATTCCTAGAGATTTATCCCACAGAAATAAAAACACTAGAACATTACAAAGATGTTTATTGCACAGTGTTTTCTGTTGCTAAAAATTGAAAACAAATAAATGCTCATTGATAGGGAAATAAAATTGTAGCCTGCTCATATGATGACAAGTTAAGCAATCATTAAAATGATGAAGGCAGCCCAATACGTTAGCTTAGAGAGATCATCAGGATGTGTTTTATGTTAGAATAGGTAGATTTTAACACCAACTTTTATAATGTCATGCAAGTCTTCCATATAGGTGTATTTTATTGCAGTCATGCTCATAAAGCAATATATTTTATTATATATATATACATTGCTTTATTACAATGATAAAAGTCAGAGAATTGTTAATGTTGCTAATGTTGATTATTATGTCCAGTTGAACAAGGAGAAGAAGATAAAAGAAAAGTGTTATTTAAAAAACAGTCTGAATTATAAACACATACCATAATTTATGTAAAACTGCATGTCAGTCATGTTTACATGCAGAGCTGCTACTGCTGCTAAGTCACTTCAGTCGTGTCTGACTCTGTGTGACCCCATAGATGGCAGCCCACCAGGCTCCCCCGTCCCTGGGATTCTCCCAGCAAGAACACTGGAGTGGGTTGCCATTTCCTTCTCCAATGCATGAAAGTGAAAAGTGAAAAGTGAAAGTGAAGTCGTTCAGTTGTGTCCGACCCTCAGCGACCCCATGGACTGCAGCCTACCAGGCTCCTCCGTCCATGGGATTTTCCAGGCAAGAGTACTGGAGTGGGGTGCCATCGCCTTCTCCGTTACATGCAGAGAGTGATGTATTAATAGTGAGTCACCAAAATTATCAACAGTGATGGGATTTCAGGTATATTTTTATTTCCTTGGCTATGCTTTTATACATTGTATGATTTTCCCCCCAAGATACATTGTTGAAAATAAAAACAAAAACTGATTTTGATCAACACCTTCAATTTAAATAAGAAAACTAAAAATCTGAGAAGTGTGGGTGGACTAGGTTACTTCTTGTCAAATAATAAGAGAATGACAAAGCATGGATCAGAACTTTGTCCCACAAAGGTACTACTGATAAGCATTCTTTGCTGATGCACTAGCTCTGAAATATCCACTGGATTAATATCTTGGGGGCAGACATGACATCTTATTCTTGCCTTGCATGTAGCTTGTGTGTATGCATATTCTCACTCGGTTGTGTCTCACTTTTCGCAACCCCATGGACTATAGCCTGCCAAGCTGTAAATGGTATAAAATGAATGATTCTAATGTAGAAAAAAATAGCTCATAAATATTATTTTGAAAAACACATTTGAATAGAAGGTAAAATGAATTTGTATGTATTTTGTATGTATTTATGCAAATGTCTATCTATAATCTTTTCTTATTGGCTTAAAATTGGAACAGTGAACTTTATTCTATCTGCTCAACAGGCATCTAAAAACTTCTGCAGGATTCAAGAAAGCGTTAGACCTGAGATTATGATGGAATCCATAAGTATGGCAAACTCTTAAGTACTAAGACAAAAATTTTAGTTTTAGACTTACCCTGTCTTTTCAATGAAGTTCCAGATAGTAAATGCTATTTAAATTTTTTTTTTTACCATACTGCACTGCTCCATAGGATTATAGTTACAAAAGTTACATGATGTGTTTTTATATTGTGAATATTTTATGATGCTGCTAATCTTTCTCACTGTAGGAAATAAGTTTACAGAATAAAAATATATTCAAGGAAGTTCTCAAAACAGTATTATCAGTCTATTCAAAGACATTGTTTTTGACACTGATTATCATTTTTATTAACATAGTTAACAAAGTAACTAATCAGAAGATTAAAAGATAAGAGTAGTTTAATTAATATGGTCCTGATAATGAGAGTACATGGACCACACAGGATTCAATCCTAGGCAGTTAGACTTAAAAACTCAAGCTTCCCATTAATTCTGCTATAGCATATAGACATTAATGTCACTCAGTCGTGTCTGACTCTTTGTGATCCCATGGACTGTATAGTCCAGGCCAGAATAATGGAGTGGATAGCCTTTCCCTTGGGGATCTTCCCAAGCCAGGGATCAAACCCAGGTGTCCCGCATTGCAGGTGGATTCTTTACCAGCTGAGCTGCCAGGAAAGCCCATATCATAACCTGGTAACTGTTGGTCTTTTAGTTCAAATCTCAATAAACATGAGATTGAATCAACTATATAGCAGTCCCATTGACATTATTGGTGATCACAACCCGTGTGATATTTGTATATGTTCTCCAGTCATGCATCCTTGATAGGTCACTCTTGAGTTTTAATCTTCAAGAAGTTCATTACTCAAAAATGAAGATGATAATGTAACTTGATATCATGGAGTTACTGTGAGTATAAAATGAGATAATAATTATAAGGTGTTTTGAATTATGTCTGTCACATATTAAGTGTTTAATAAATGTTAACTGCCATTATTAAACACATAATTTAGATGCTACCTGATCAGTGGGCTAATGAGCTTTCTCATGAACAAAGTACAGTTTTACCAATAAGAATTATGAACACCACCACCCATGATGGTTAAGCTCCATTGTTCTCAGCTGAAAGGACCTGGGGACCTTGGTCTCACTGTGATTCAATGTGACCCATGAGCAGGGCCTACTAGCCCATATGGTCTTTAGGGACATTAGAAACAGACACTGCATATCCTGTTCTAGGATGCTGATTATGTTGGAACAGGAAGCATTGCCAGCATCCCCAGAGAGCTGCCATGATAAATATGCAAATCTGTGATGTCTAGTGTGTGAGCTGTTTCATCCGAGATATGGCATTGTGTGTGGAGGCTCTGCCTATGAGTTTGGCTCCTGAAAGCCCTGGTTTTTATAAATTGTGAAGCACTCATTAAAAGCCATATTGTATCAATCCTCTAAATATTTGAATTAGGGAGTCATATAAAGACACTTTGTCCAACAAGATTTAATAACAGGACATATGTTAGGAGAGTGACAAGAATACCTACATAATAGGCTTTTACTTAATCATGAAGAAAATTGCTTTCATTGAATTATATTTTTCAGTGCTTAATCTACCAAGTATAACCAAATCCTTGGTAAAGTGATATCCCAATTAAAAAGAAGGTGTTGTGCTTATTTAACATTCCCTTGTAATGATTCTTTTTTAAAGATAATGCTGGCTACTAATAATTTTAACGCTTTTTGAAAACTTTGTCCACACAAAAAATTAATGATTATAGCCTGCTAAAGCAGTCTAGCCTGTAAACACTTCTTATTTTTTTAATTTATTTTAATGTATATATTTATTTGGCTGTGCTGGGTCTTAGTTGTGGCATGTGGGATCTAGTTCCCAGCCCAGGAACTGAAGCTGGGAGCCCTGCATTGGAAGTGTGTAGTCTTAGCCACTGGTCCACCAGGGAAGTCCCTGGAAGCAGTTTTTACTGTTACTCTTCCTGTCCCTGTTCTGGTCCTGGCGAGTGTCACATGGTTTGGCTGTAGATTCTTACTGATCACAGAGTCAGCTCTGAGTAGTCCACTTTCACCTGATCTAAACACTTTACCACTAGTACTCTCAACTTTTGAAGTTATTGATCTTACTCATTGTTCTTAATTTCAGTTCTGTTTTGCACTGTTCTTTGACTTGGGCATAGGATCTTAGCTCCCCTTGACAATCAACCTGACTTTTCTCTCTAGAATCACTATTGGGGGCCACTTAACTAATGATCTCTTGGTTTGAATTGACCCTCCAAGGATTTTTCACCTTGACTCTATTATATTAGATTGAAAGTTACTTGAGGACCCAGATTGGGTCATGTTAGTGTGTTCAGAGTCTAGGTCAAGGAAGCAAAGGTGTAAAATGTGAAATAGTTCAGTGTTTATGGGGCAAAAAATAAGCAACATATGCAACTAACAATAAGAATTGGGTAATAGGATATAATTTCTAGTCTACATGACTGAGAATATGCTTGGGAAAATTAAAAGACTTTGAAGAGTATTAGGAAAGATGACACATTTTCAATTTACTCAGTTGTATCTATCAGTTATGCTGGGATTAGACCTCACTGTTAGGTATGAACTCACTACTGAAGAGCCATGAACTGTAAGGAACCTATCGTTCCATGAACTATAATGGAACCTTTCCATTTCTAAATGTGACACTTGTCAGGACCAAGTTGGATGACATCACCGACTTCATGGACATGAGTTTGAGCAAGCTCCGGGAGTTGGTGATGGACAGGGAAACCTGGTGTGCTGTAGTCCATGGGGTTGCAAAGAGTCAGACCTGACTAAGTGACCTAACTGAGAAATGGAAACCACATATTCTAAGTATATGCTGCACAAAAGAGAGTAGACTCTGCATTCTCTATTGAACTAATGGGTGTAAACAAAAAATCATAAAATTCTGAGACATAAATTGAAAATCTTATTGGGGTTTGGGTACGGAGTTTAGCATATTGCCCCCTGTCAATTCCTTTGAGCCCCTGATAAGCCTTTCATGAGGACCCAAGGCAAGTTTCTGTCCTTAGAGCTCAGTGGGATCAATGAAGATGATCCTATCACATTATGGAAATGAATAGTTCCACTTAATGTATGGAGTGTCCTCACAATTTACTCATATGAACTAGAGCAGCATCAAGCATTATTTTTCAATCCCTTTTATTAAATGTGCTGGGTCTGACTCAGCAAACTGTAGGGACTCTCTGGCCTCTGGATCTGACTGATGAGGATAACTGCATTTATTAAGTTGATGGGCACAATGGTATAGGGCCTCCACCCCCACCTCCATTTGTTTGTAATCTTATTGAGTCTCTTTAAGTACATGGTTTAAAATCTAATTATTTAAGAAACCAGTTGGAAGAGGTGATGATTTTAAAAGGATTTTGAAAATAGAATTATTTTAAAGTTTACTAGTTTTCCCCACTCTTTTCATTTATTTCTTTGCAAAAAATGGGGTGAATTATTTGGTATTGAGGGGAGGAAGCAGTTTATTAGAGTTTGAAGTCAAATTGTCTCTAAGTCCCAGTTCTAGTATAAGGCGTTAAGTACTAATCACCTATGTAACCAATTTGTTGCACAGTTTAATCCATGGCTGGTACAACTATTGAAACATTTTTATAGTTTTTATAGTGTTAAGCTGTTATTATCTCAGGGAGATCCTACTGGGATGTTCTTTTTTATTTATTTATCTTGGGTGCACTGTGTCTTCACTGCTGCGTGAAAACTTTCTCTAGTTGCAGTGAGAAGGGGCTACTCTCTTCTGTGACGTGCAGGTTTCTCATTCTGGTGGCATCTCTTGTTGCAGAGCATCAGGCCCGTTGGCTTCAGCAGTTGCAGAATAGAGGCTCAGTAGCTGCAGTGCACAGGCTCTAATAGTTGTGGCCCATGGGCTTGGTTGCCCCATGGCATGTGGAATGCTCCTGGACGAGGGATCAAACCTGTGTCCCCTAAATTGGCAGGTGGATTTTTATCCACTGTACCACCAGGGAAGGCCTGGGATTTTCTTTTTCTTCTTCTTCTTTTCTTTTAGGACTTTCTGAAGTTCTATGTAGTCAATTTAAAAACGTATCAGTTCAGTTCAGTCGCTCAGTCGTGTCCGACTCTTTGCGACGCCATGAATCGCAGCACGTCAGACCTCCCTGTCCATCACCAACTCCCGGAGTTCACTCAAACTCATGTCCATTGAATCGGTGATGCCATCCAGCCATCTCATCCTCTGTCGTCCCCTTTTCCTCCTGCCCCCAATCCCTCCCAGCATCAGAGTCTTTTCCCAATGAGTCAACTCTTCACACGAGGTGGCCAAAGTACGGGAGTTTCAGCTTTAGCATCATTCCTTCCAAAGAACACCCAGGGCTGATCTCCTTTAGAATGGACTTGTTGGCTCTCTTAGGTTGCAGGAATTATGAGGATGCAATCTGATCTGTAACTTCTTCATCTTCTCTCCCAGTTTGGAGTGTTGTCTGGTTCCTGGAACCTTCCTTCCTTTTCCTTGGCATGGCTGTATCTGGTCCGACTTCTTCCAACCCCTCAACAACTGCGCACAGGGGCACGCGTCACAGATCTGGGCTGCCCCCTGGGGTGATCAGCCTGCTGAGTAGGCTGATAAGCAACATATACAACTGAGCCACCTGGCAAAAGAAAGCAAGTTCTTTCCCTGGGCTTGGGTTGGTCGTGGGGAAACTAGGGAGCACTACTCCCTGGTGCTTTCTCTCAATTCCCTTTCCGCCTGCTCAAGTATGTGCAGGTCACAGCTAACAGACCCAGTGCCTGAGCACACAACCATCCAGACGTCCTCTGTAGATATGTCTAAGATTTGAATCTTGCTTCACTAGGTTTTTGGTAGGGAACAGTACCCCTTCACCCTTCTCAAGGAAAAGGCAGGGAAAGAGCCATATATATCTTCTCACCAGGCTGACAACTTTAGATGCTGAGCTGATTGCTGATTCTTAAGCTCTGAGAGTGGTGTTTATCCTAGTCATTGGCAGGTTTCTTTAGAAACAAGTTATTTAGGATTTCTTTATTACCTAGCTTGAAGCCTATTCTCTAATTCCAGAAAAAAAGGAAGTATCTCATTTAATGTTCTTTTATGTTTAATCTACATAAACTTAGGGAAGTTTTTTTTTTCTTTTTTTTCTAGGTCTCTGAAAAAATGTGTTTTCATTGAGTGTTGGGAAGAACCATCCCTAAATCCATTCAAGCATCATTTCTACTCTTGGAACCATATACCTGGGACATTACCCTGGGGAAGATGCAAGATGTATTTTAGATAGCCTGGACCCTCCAGCATGGCCCTTTCATCCTCAGGGCCTCTGAGTCAGATCCTGACCTCTAAAGATTACTCAGGTGGTTTGGAATTCTAAATTTACCATAGGTTTTCTTTGTATCTCTGTTTCCCATTGTACAGTTATATCCTTCCTTCACACCGATTTTATTGGAATGCATTGTCAGACCTAAGATAAAGAAAAGTTATTGGTCTATTTTGTTTATTTGTTTTCTCAAATCAGGATTATAGGCTGCTGATGCTGCTGCTGCTAAGTTGCTTCCATCGTGTCTGACTTTGTGAGACTCCATAGGCAGCAGTCCACCAGGCTCCCCTGTCCCTGGGATTCTCCAGGCAAGAACACTGGAGTGGGTTGCCGTTTCCTTCTCAATGAGTGAAAGAGAAAAGTGAAAGTGAAGTTGCTCAGTCGTGTCCGACTCTTAGCGACCCCATGGACTGCAGCCTACCAGGCTCCTGTGTCCACGGGATTTTCCAGGCAAGAGTACTGGAGTGGGGTGCCATTGCCTTCTCCGGGATTATAGGCTGGATAGTTTATAACATTTAAAACATTTGAGAATTAAGACCACCTGTAGAAGGAAGACCAGGTATGCATAGGAACTATTATCCCAGGTGGCTCAGTGGTAAAGACTCTGTCTGCCAGTGCTGAAGACACAGGAGACATGGGTTTGATCCTTGGGTTGGGAATTTCCCCTGGAAGAGGAAATGGCAACCCACTCCAGTATTCTTGCTTAGACAATCCCATGGACAGAGGAGCTGGTGGGCTACAGTCCATGAGGTTGCAAAGAGTCAGATGTGATTAATTTTGGCACAAAGCTAAAAAATAAATAGTACGTATACTTTTACCCTGGATATTCTAAAAATCTGCATACATTTTTACCGAGTTGTATGGTTTAGTTTAGGCTTCATGGGAGAAGTCCTCTCCTTGGGATGAGAGTACGATTATGCCTGCCACCAGTGCTAATTTTAACCAATTCTGAATAACTTGACTTCATACTCCGTTGTTGGAAAGGGTAATTAATGAACCATCAAGAGACTAGTGTTGTATAGCTTCCTCTTCCTTTTCACATGTCAAACTATTTTCTCTTGAAGGCAGAGCCCAGAGCCGAGTACAGGTTGCTAGACTGGATTTATAGAAGGAGGGTGTTTCCGTCTTTCCTGTTGGTTGCTGTGCTGAACTTCCTGGGTTTTATAAATTGACCCCAGTTTTCTTTTCCTTGTCAGTGCTGCTCCACATCTGCTCTTCAAACAGATTCCCTGTTTCCAGGGCTCCCTGGAATAAGCTCCAAGGGTGCTTTTTCCCATTACCGGACAAAGACGGGTTGATTAATTCTTAAGCATCTTTATTAGCACCTGGGGGCTTCAGAGTGTCCTTCCATTTTAGGGATGGCTCTGTTGCTTGAGAAAAAGTAAATTAAAACAACTGTCACTTGTTTTCTGCCTGTGAGGTTTTGTTTGTGATGAGAGGGGACAGGATATATGAGCAAATGGAAAATATATGAATACAAATAAAGGTGCAATATCTGGACTTAACCCTGATTTGTCACAGGGTACCTACTCTGAAGGTATCTCAAAATATGTTTGGAGTTGCTCTTCACAGAGATCAGAGAGTAAACATGGATTTCAGAAAGAATTATTTTAAGAAGCAGTGGAAACAAAATACAGAATGACAGCATATGAGCTTCAGATTGTGTTGTTGTTCAGTCACTCAGTCATGTCTAACTTCTTGCAACCCCATGAACTGCAGTACACCAGGCTTTCCTGTCAATCACTATCTCCCTGAGTTTGGTCTAACTCAAGTCTGTTGAGTCAGTGATGCCATCCAACCATCTCATCCTCTGTTTCCCCTTCTCCTCCTGCCTTCAATCTTTCCCAGAATCAGGGTCTTTTCCAATGATTGATTTCCAGGCTCTTCATATCAGGTGGCCGAAGTATTGGAGCTTTAGCCTCAGTGCCTCCAATGAATATTCAGGACTGATTACCTTTAGAATTGACTGGTTTGGTCTCCTTGCTGTGCAAGGGTTTCTCAAGAGTCTTTCCCAACACCAAAGTTCAAAAACATCAATTCTTTGACATTCAGCCTTCTTTATAGTCCAACCCTCATATGTATACATGACTACTGGAAAACCATAGTGCTGATTATATGGACCTTTATCAGCAAAGTGATGTCTCTGCTTTTTAACACGCTGTATAGGTTTGTTATAGCTTTTCTTCTAAGAAGTAAGTATCTTTTAATTTCATGGCTGCAGTCATCAACTGCAGTGATTTTGGAGCCAAAGAAAATAAAGTCTCTCACTGTTTCCATTGTTTCCCCATCTATTTGCCATGAAGTGTTGGGACCAGATGCCTTGATCTTAGTTTTCTGAATGCTGAGTTTTAAGACAGCTTTTTCACTCTCCTCTTTCACCTTCTGATCAGAGGCTCTTTAGTTTTTCTTTGCTTTCTGCCATGAGGGTGGTATCATCTGCACATTTGAGGTTATTGATATTTCTCTCAGCAGTCTTGATTCCAGCTTGTGAGTCATACAGCCTGGCATTTCACTTGATGTAGTCTGCATATAAGTTAAATAAGCACAGTGACAATATACAGCCTGGACGTCCAGTCCACTCCACTTCAGTCGCTCAGTCGTGTCCAACTCTTTGCAGCCCCATGAATCGCAGCACACCAGGCCCCCCTGTCCATCTTCAACTCCTGGAGTTTACCCAAACTCATATCCATTGAGTCAGTGATGCCATTTAACCATCTCATCCTCTGTCATCACCTTCTCCTCCTGCCTTCAATCTTTCCCAACTCATTTCCCAATTCTGAACCAGTCCATTCAAAATGAGCTTCAGATATTACTGCCTCTTTCTGGACTCATGGTTTCCCTCTCCCTTTCAAAGTAGAAATGATTTTATTTTTTAAGTGATTAAAAGTAACATGCCCATTTTGACAATATTATAACATATAGAAAGAATTAAAAGAAGAAAAATAGTAAATATAATCCTATGACTGATGTTTAAATAAATACTAATTCCCCATGCTTCAAATTTATTCTTTTGAATTCCTTTTTTAGGTTTTCTTTTCTTTTTTTTTAATTTAAATTTATTTATTTTAATTAGAAGCTAATTACTTTATAATCTTGTATTGGTTTTGCCATACATCAACATGAATCCGCCACGGGTGTACACGTGTTCCCAATCCTGAACCCCCCTCCCACCTCCCTCCTCATACCATCCCTCTGGGTCATCCCAGCCCCAAGCATCCTGTATCATGCATCAAACCTGGACTGACGATTCATTTCTTATATGATATTATACATGTTTTAATGCCATTCTCCCAAATCATCTCCCCCCTCCCTCAGAGTCCACAGAGTCCAAAAGACTGTTCTATACATCTGTGTCTCTACTGCTGTCTCGCATACAGGGTTATCGTTACCATCTTTCTAAATTCCATATATATGCATTAGTATACTATATTGGTGTTTTTCTTTCTGGCTTACTTCTTTCTCTATAATCAGCTCCAGTTTCATCCACCTCATTAGAACTGATTCAAGTGAATTCTTTTTAATGGCTGAGTAATACTCCATTGTGTATATGTACCACAGCTTTCTTATCCATTCATCTGCTGATGGGCATCTAGGTTGCTTCCATGTCCTGGCTATTACAAACAGTGCTGCGATGAACATTGGGGTACACGTGTCTCTTTCAATTCTGGTTTCCTCAGTGTGTATGCCCAGCAGTGGGATTGCTGGATCATAAGGCAGTTCTATTTCCAGTTTTTTAAGGAATCTCCACACTGTTCTCCATAGTGGCTGTACTACTTTGCATTCCCACCAACAGTGTAAGAGAGTTCCCTTTTCTCCACACCCTCTCCAGCATTTATTGCTTGTAGACTTTTGGATCGCAGCCATTCTGACTGGCGTGAAATCGTACCTCATTGTGGTTTTGATTTGCATTTCTCTGATAATGAGTGATATTGAGCATCTTTTCATGTGTTTGTTAGCCATCTGTATTTCTTCTTTGGAGAACTGTCTGTTTAGTTCTTTGGCCCATTTTTTGATTGGGTCATTTATTTTTCTGGAATTGATCTGTAGGAGTTGCTTGTATATTTTTGAGATTAGTTGTTTGTCAGTTGCTTCATTTGCTATTATTTTCTCCCATTCTGAAGGCTGTCTTTTCATCTTGCTTATAGTTTCTTTTGTTGTGCAGAAGCTTTTAATTTTAATTAGATCCCATTTGTTTATTTTTGCTTTTATTTCCAATATTCTGGGAGGTGGGTCATAGAGGATCCTCCTGTGATTTACGTCGGAGAGTGTTTTGCCTATGTTCCCCTCTAAGAGTTTTATAGTTTCTGGTCTTATGTTTAGATCTTTAATCCATTTTGAGTTTGTTTTTGTGTATGGTGTTAGAAAGTGTTCTAGTTTCATTCTTTTACAAGTGGTTGACCAGTTTTCCCAGCACCACTTGTTAAAGAGATTGTCTTTAATCCATTGTATATTCTTGCCTCCTTTGTCAAAGATAAGGTGTCCATAGGTGCATGGGTTTATCTTTGGGCTTTCTATTTTGTTCCATTGATCTATACTTCTGTGTGCCAGTACCATACTGTCTTGATGACTGTGGGTTTGTAGTAGAGCCTGAAGTCAGGCAGGTTGGTTCCTTCAGTTCCATTCTTCTTTCTCAAGATAGCTTTGGCTATTCGAGGTTTTTTGTATTTCCATACAAATTGTGAAATTATTCGTTCTAGCTCTGTGAAAAATACCATTGGTAGCTTGATAAGAATTGCATTGAATCTATAGATTGCTTTGGGTAGTATACTCATTTTCATTATATTGATTCTTCTGATGCCCCAATTCAGTAAAAAGCTCTGACCTAGAGATTGAAGACCATGACACTTTCCTTCTTAGATTTGTTAGTAATTATAGCTAACTTTATTGAGAATTTGCTGTGACAGATCTTATTCTGGGCATCTAAGAAGTATCAGCTCCTTTGACAACATCACTGAGGGTGAGTTTTAATATTATGTCTATTTCTAGGAGAGAAAACTGAGGCTCAAAGAAATCAAGTAACTAATACTGCATCTCACGTTTATTAGGTGATGGAGGTAGGATTGTGACTCAGAGAAGCTGGCTTCAGAGCTCATGAGCTTAACCATTACACTTTACTAGCTTCTCTGCTAAAGATGCCATAAAAATCATTAATGATGATCTGAATATGTAAACACATTAAGGCAAAAGAACTGAGGCTAACAACTTAATTTCCTTACATGACTGTACAGACCACAGGAGATTTAATTTGCATATTTTTGGTCTGAGCTATACTCAGATTGACTTCCCTGGTGGCTCAGATGGTAAAGCATTTGTCTACAATGCGGGAGACCCAGGTTCAATCCCTGGTTGGGAAGATCCCCTGGAGAAGGAAATGGCAATCCACTCCAGGACTATTGCCTGGAAAATCCCATGGACAGAGGAGCCTGGTAGGCTACAGTCCATGGGGTTGCAAAGAGTCGGACATGACTGAGCGACTTCACTCACTCACTCATACTCAGATTCCTTCCTTTTCCAGGATAAGAGACCACCTAATCATCAGTGAAGGGGTGATTTAAGTCACAGGTGCTCTGGTCACACAGAGGACACAGGACTCAGCTTTGTACATTGGTGATGTTTGTAAACAGTACAATATTGATTTTGGCCCTTGCAATGAGAACATGAATAGCCACACATTATGCACCCTTTTTGCTCAAATGAGAGCAAAGTCTTAATCAGGCCTAGACATTTAGAATCCTATATTAAAGGGAGATATATAGATATAAACCCAATAGATGCTTGCTTCTGTCATTTTATTTTAATTGTAATTTTGCAACTTCAACAACAGAAGATCCATTAGGCTTTCCTTCTCAATCAATACACAATATATTATCAGTCTAGACGACCAAAAACGACTTGTATAAAATATCAGCATGTTGCATTTTCATTATGTAAATGGAACTCTGCAGGAGAATTAATTGATTATTCAGTTACTATGGATCAGTCTCAGATGTCTTAGTGCGATAAGAGCAAAACTTATCAAGTCTCTCCAGTGACAATAACTTAAAAGGGAACAAGGTAAAAAAAAAAAAAAAGAAAGAAAGAAAGAGAGAGAGAAATGCAGAGCACATTTCACTTTCATTGGCAGCCTGGGCAAAACCTATGAAATGCTGAGAGAAAAGAAATCCATTACCAAGTTTATTAGTGATGGAGTGTCAAGAGTTATTAGGCTGGTTACTGTTTGGGGATCAATGTTTTAAAAACCACACAAACAAAACTGCAATATAGGCAATGAGAGTCATCTAGCAGTCTCCCCAGACTCTGAGTGCCCCAAGTAATTCACCCCTAGACCATATATAATTACAGCAGGATTGTTTAAGTAATATACTGACCCGTTTCTTTTTTCTTGCATGGGTGGAGACTGGGGAATGAGGAAGAGATTTTATCTTTAGCTTCATGAGAGAATGAAGAAGAGATATGAGAGGGCAAGTGGCTCCTGTCTTCCTTCCCTTTTAAGTATTGAAAAAGAAACAAATGTTCCCAAGACTAGTATAGAAGAATATGTGTTTGGTTTCAAATTGATGTGTTTTGTTTTTAAGAAACATACAAAAACTATGTACATCAAGTTCTGCCTTGGCTAGCAGATCCTGTGCCATCCTTATTTAAAGATACTGCCCTTTGCTCAAAAAAGTTTTGAGATCACTTTTGGGAACATTGCTCATAGAACATTTAGAACACATTGTTGGGTATAGTCTTGGTGGTCAGTCTGTTGAGGGTTGTACTTAATTTTTACAAATAACTACAATTATTTACATACTAAGGTAAAAAAGTAAGTGGTTAAGGTTAGTTAATATTTCTCTGTCTCAAAATGAGATTTCATAAAGCTGCAAAAATTCCTGATTGTAAAATAATAGCATTTTTTGCAGTACTTTTGCAGTGCATTTTAAAGGCAAGTTTCAAAATATTGAACACAATGACAGCATTGAGGAGGAATATATCATAATTCCTAAAGTGGCTGTTTTGCAAAACAGTTAACCTGGTTATTTTGAATGTGTTGCTTAATACCAATCAAATTAAATCAAGCCAAATGACATCATTACTTTATGTGTAAGCCAGGCTTAGCTGGTAAAAGCTGGGGATGCTTAGCTTGGGCACAAAGTAAAAAAAAAAAAAAAAAAAAAAAAGGTCTAATTCACCTTTGCAAGGAATTTTGATGTTATATTAGGATCTTCCCAACCCAGGGATTGAACCCAGGTCTCTCCCATCGCAGGCGGATTCTTTAACAGCTGAGACACAAGGAAAGCCCTAATTAAAAACAACACAATATATTATTGCTCTGTAGGTTAGAAGTCTGATGTTGTACTGAAATTAAGGTGTTGACTGGGCTGTAGTCCTTTTTAAAATGTAGGGGAGAATATGATTCTTTACCTTTTCCAACCTCTAGAGACTGCCTGCATTCCTTCCTTTATGGCCTCCTTCCAGCTTCAAAGACAAAGCCAGCAATGGCCAGGTGAATCTTACAGTGTATCACTCTAACATTGTTCTCCTTCTTCTCAATTTTAAGGACTGCAGTGATTACATTTCCCTTTATGAATCAAAGTCATGTTGCAGCAAAGGGGCTTGTTTAAGTCAACGAAGCTATGAGCCATACCGCACAGGGCCATCCAAGACAAACGGATAACAGTGAAAATTTCTGTACAAAATGTGGTTGGTCCACTGGAGAAGGAAATGACAACTTACTCCAGTGTTCTTTCCTGGACCCTCCCATGAAAGTTGAAAGTGACCTCCACTTCCCATTGAAGTGAAGGTCACTCAGTCGTGTCTGACTCTTTGTGATCCCATGGACTATATAGTCCATGGAATTCTCCAGACCAGAATACTGGAGTGGGTAGCCTTTCCCTTCTCCAGGGGATCTTCCCAACCCAGGAATTGAACCCAGGTCTCTCACATTGCAGGTGGATTCTTTACCACCTGTTGAGCCACAGGGGAAGCCCCCCATGGACAGTATAAAAAGACAAAATTATATGACCCTGGAAGATGAATGCCCCAGGTTGGAGGGTGTCCAATGTACTACTGGGGAAGAATGAGAGGCAATTACTTATAGCTTCAGTAAGAATAAACTGGCTGGGCCAAAGTGGAAATGACACTAAGTTGTGGATGTGGCTGGTGGTGAAAGTAAAGTCTGATGCTGTAAAGAGTTATTGCATAGGAACATGGAATGTTAGGTCCACGAATCCAGGTAAACTGACAGTGGTCAAACAGATGGCAAGAGTGAACATCATCATTTTAGGAATTAGTGAACTAAAATGGATGGGAATGGGTGAATTCAATTCAGATGAAAATTGTATCTACTACTTTGGGCAAGAATCTCTTAGAAGAAATGAAATAGCCTTACAGTCAACAAGAGTCTGAAATGAGTACTTGAGAGTAGTCTCTAAAATGACAGAATAATCTTGGTTCATTCCCAAGGCAAACCATTCGTCATCGCAGTAATCCAAGTCTATGCCCCAACCACTAAGACAGAAGAAGCTGAAGCTGACCAGTTCTATGAAGACTTATAATATCTTCTAAAACTAGCACCAAAAAAAGATGTTTGCTACTTGGAAGAAAAGCTTTGACAAATGTAGACAGCATGTTAAAAAGTAGAGATCTCATTTTGCTGACAAAGATCTGTATAGTCAAAGCTATGGTTTTTCCAGTTGTCATGTATGGATGTGAGAATTGGACCATAAAGAAGGTTAAGCATTGATACTTTCAAATTTTGGTGCTAGAGAAGACTCTTGAGAATCTCCTGGACTGCAAAGAGATCAAATCAGTTAATCCTAAGGGAAATCAACCCTGAAGGATTGCATTGAAGCTGAATCTTCAATAGTCTGGCCCCTTGATGCAAAGATTCAACACATTGGAAAAGACCCTGATGCTGGGAAAGATTGAAAGCAAAAGGAGAATGAGGCAGCAGAGGATGATATGGTTAGATAGCATCATGGACTCAATGGTCATGAATTTGAGCAAACTCAAGGAGATAGTGGAGAACAGAGGAGCCTGGTGTACTTCAGTTCATGGGGTCACAAAGAGTTGAAATGACTTTAGCAACTGAGCAACAACAACAACAGTGAGTACATTGAACCCACCAGACAATCCAGGATAATCTGTTTATTTTAAAGTAGCTGTCCATTCACCTTAATCCCTTCTTGCCATATAATAGAATATTCACACATTCTAGGCATTGTAATGTGTGCATGTTTGGAGGTCATTATTCTGCTTATCACAGCTATAGAAAAAGGACTACTCAATCTTTTATGATCATGCCTGTAAAGTGTTAGCTGTTTTCAGATGTTTAATAAGCATTCAGTGAAGCATAGTTGGAATATCAACATTCTCATATTATTATGTGGTAATAATAATTATTATTATTATGTATACTTCTTTTGAATGTAAGAGTATGATTCCAGTTAGTAAAGGACTTTTCAGCTCTATGTGAAGAAACAGTCTTTAGAACTGTCTACAGACAGCATCAGCTACTGGTTAAGACGTCTCTGTCACTGAAGTTGAGCTCTCATAGCCTGAACAATAACTTGGTGTGGTTATCATCACTTGGTGGGATACAATCACTGCAGAGAGAAAACTCGCATCTGAATAGGAGCTCCTTCTACCCCTGTGATTTCATCTTTTAGTGTCTCCACAAAACTTTGCATCCTACTTAGCTTACACAAGAGTTGTGAGGTTCAGTAGCTCTTTTTGCTTTCTCTTGCATTTCCCTCTACTCTTTTCAGTGTAGTCCCTGCCTCTGGCCAGCACTGATATGCTCCCTTTGTATGGTGTGCTGAAGGCTAAAATGACAGGACTGCCATTGGTTTGGGACTGGATTTAGCTGTTGGGCATATTAGGGACTCAGTAGCAGGTATGTTGAGGTTTGGGAGAGAGAACTGGCCGGGATCTGATGTAGCAGACTTCAAACGAGAATTCCTTGTTCTTTCCCAGTTAGGATTCAATCATATCTTGGGAAATCATCCAGAGAGACAGAGTTTGGTCTTTCAAATGAGAGTGGAAGATCCTGCAGTGAATGGACAGTCATATATAATACAAAATTATTTTATAAAAAAGTGTCTATAAAAAGTATCTATAGGATACTTACTCCTCCCATGATAAACATGAGATGTAGTAGATTGGTTGGTTGGAATTCAAGTGTTACAAGCTGAAAAATCCTCAGGGGCCAGGCCAACATTTAACAGGAATAAAGTAAGCATGATGAGGGCTGTAGCCAGTTTAGACATTAGGGCCTTTCTAAAATGAACAGCACCTATCAACTTATGCAAGTTGTTGCCAGCTAGGAAAATGGTCCCAGTACTGCTGAGTGTTCTGTTTTTTTTTTTTTTTCAAAAGAAGTTAGATACCTAAGTCTTAGGTGAAATCCTCTGTATTTAAAGGTTGACAATCTTCACAATCTTAAAAATCATTATACAGGCCAAATGGAATGATTTTGAGGGGTTATTGTCCCTAGGCCACCAGATAGCTTCTGGGTTTTTGTTGTTGTTGTTGTTGATTTTAATCATTAAAATTCTTAAAATAATTGGGACAGTGAGTTTAGGTTATTGAAGGAATGGAGACAGTGATGTCTGTGACTGTAAGGGGGAGAAGGACACTTACACCTTCTCTGCTTCTAGCTCTGCAGTTTCCTTAGCTTTCAGAAGCCCTCCTGCAGAGTCAGTCAACCATTTACTGAGTGCATACTGCGCTCACAGTGAGTGGCACAGCTGACCAAGATGCAGCTGTTTCTCTTAAGAAACTCAAAGCCCAAATAAGAAGACAGAAAATAAGCTGAGGAAAACACATACAAGAAAGTCATCACCACTATAGTGAATAAATATTCTAATACTACAAATAAGGGAACTCTCGGGGTAGAGGGGAGTGTCAAATTAATTATCAGTTGGGAAAGGGGATGGGTGGGAGAGGGCTGAGGAGGCCAGTGATTTCATACAGGGAATGATATACATCTTAGACATAGAAAGAATAAGTAAAATGTAGAGAAGTGAAAATGAGGAGTCATATCCCCTCTCCTGAGCTTCCCAGGTGTCACTAGAGGTAAAGTGCCAAAACAGGAGACATTAAAGACCCGGGTTTGATCCCTGGGTTGGGAAGATCCCTGGAGGAAGAAATGACAACCCATCCAGTATTCTTGCCTGGAGAATCCCCATGGACAGGGGAGTCTGGTAGGCAACAGTCCATAGAGTCTCAAAGAGCTAGACAAAACTGAGACAACTTAGCACACACTCATACATCCCTTCTCCTAGAAATTTCCTAGTGGCCTTTAAAAAAGATTGTCTTTTTCATCTAAAAATGCAATATCTCAACTGAAAAAAAAAATATGTATCTTTTAACTAAACCTCTATGTCTAACTATTTCCTATTCTCTTTCCTTCTCTTCAAATCCAAGCTTCTCCAGAGTTGCTGACACCCTCTGGGCCAATCTTTTCTCTTCTTGCCCCCCTTCATAAACCCAGTCCAGCAGAGCTTCTTCACATCTCTTGAGTAATGTGGCTCTTGGTAAGGCTACCTCTGCTCTTTTCTTAAAGATCTCTTTTTCAGAGAAACTAAGTCATCTCCCTCTTAGTTGAGTTCTGTGTGTTTGTGAGAGCTCTACCTACACTATCACAATTGATTACTTCTTATCCCAACAGAGCATAGTGAATTAACTTTTACCCATAAAAGCTACTCAGTAAGTACCAGGTGCATAAGTGCATGATCATCTTTCACCATATAAAATCCTTCCCACTATTCATTCACTACTATAGCCAATACACAAAACTGTTGCTGAAAGAGTTTAATTTTTTTTAAGTTTCAGAGGTAAAAAATAATGATGATGAAGTAATCTGAAGGAGTGGAGGAGGCCATATACTGAAATGTGAACTTAAGGTGTGGACTTATGTAATTGAGTGTATATCATCCTGACTGACATCTTCTTGGACCAATTGAGACAATTCTATGCTTTGTGAAATTGGCTGAGGCAGTCAGCTTGATTGATCCAGTATAGTCAGAAGGTTTACTGGAAGCAACAGCCACTGCCGAGCTGGTACAGTGCTGGTGCAGAATAATGTATGGCTGTGATTGTTCTGGTGGCATACAGCTGTGTTTTCCAAGTTGCTTTCTATTTTTACTGTCACTCAGAGTAAAACAAATACAATTTCTGTGGCAACACACACACTCTTATGCACACATCACTGAAGACAGAATGTCATAAAACAATATTTACCATTATTACATGAGATAAATTCTGTAAGTTGATATTGTATTCTATTTTGCTTTTAATGACCTATTAATGGGTCTCAACCTGCAAGTTGAAAAATACTAGCATATACAAGGTTCATTCAAAATATCTTCCAATAGTCACCTGTGAAGAATCAGAGGAGAAGCAAGGAAGGATTGATGCTCTTAACTCCTTACCCCTGGGTTCTGAAACACCAGTGAGAAAGTCTTTCCAACTCTGTCAGTGAGCACTCTTTCCTTCTCCTGCTTTTTCTTAAAACTTGTTTATTTATATTTTTGACAGTAATGGGGCCTTGTTGCTGTGCCTGGGCTTTCTCTAGTTGTGGTGAGCAGTGGCCACTCTTCAATGTGGCGCACAAGCTTCTCATTGTGGTGGCTTCTCTTCTTGCAGAGCACAGATTCTAGGGTGTATGAGCTTCAGTAGTCGCGGTGTGCAGATTCATTAGTTGTGGCCATGGGCTTAGTTGCTCTGTGCCATATGGAATCTTCCCAGATCAGGACTGAACTATATCTCCTACATTGGCAAGTATGGTTTAAACCACTTTACCACCAGAGAAATTCTCCTTCTCTTGCTTTAAACCTGGCTTTCTTGATATGTTCAACCTTCTCTCCTTTTACATAAGCCATGTTTATTCACAATTCGTTATGATCCACACAATCAAAGGCTTTAGCATAGTCAATGAAGCAGAAGTAGATGCTTTCTGGAATTCTCTAGCTTTTTGTATGATCCAGTGGATGTTGGCAACTTGATCTCTGGTTCCTCTGCCTTTTCTAAATCCAGCTTATACATCTGGAAGTTCTTGGTTCTCATACTGTTGAAGACTAGCTTGAAGGATTTTGAGTATTACTTTGCTAGCATGTGAAATGAGTATAATTGTGCAGTAGTTGAACATTCTTTATCATTGCCCTTCTTTGGGATTAGAATGAAAACTGACCTTTCTAGTCCTGTGGTGACTGCTGCGTTTTCCAGGTTTGCTGGCAGATTGAGTGCAATAGTAAACAGCATCATCTTTTAAGATTTGAATTAGCTCAGCTGGAATTCCTTCACCCCCACTAGCTTTGTTCATAGTGATGCTTCCTAAGGCCCATTTTATTTCACACTCCAGGATGTCTGGCTCTAGGTAAGTGATCACTCCATTGTGGTTATCTGGGTCATTAAGACCTTCTTTGAGTCTCTGGCAGAGGTGTGGGTTGACAGTGCCCTGCTATGGGGTCAGAGGCACTGACTACAACAGTCCTGGAAGGCCCAGCTTGCTAGCCTAACTTTTTTTGAAGGAGTTTGCCTCAGGCCAAACTACAGAGAAGGAACACAGCCCCACCCATCAGCAGAAAATTGAATTAAAGACTTATTGAGCCTGGGAAAGACTAGAGATCACTTCAAGAAAGTTAGAGATACCAAGGAGTCATTTCATGCAAAGATGGGCAAAATAAAGGACAGAAATAGCATGGACCTTACAGAAACAGAAGAAATTAAGAAGAGGTGGTGATAATACACAGAAGAATTGTAAAAAAAAAAAAAAGATCTTAATGATCCAGAATACCACGATGGTGTGATCACTCACCTATAGCCAGATATCCTGGAGTGCGAGGTCAAGTGGGACTTAGGAAGCATCACTATGAACAAAACTAGTGGAGGTGATGGAATTCCAGCTGACTATTTCAATCCAACAAAATGATGGTATGAAAGTGCTCATGTGAAAGTGCTGTGAATATGCTAGCAAACTTGGAAAGCTCAGCAGTGGCCACAGGACTGGAAAAAGTCAATTTTCATTCAACCCCAAATAAAGGCAATGCCAAAGAATGTTCAAACTACTGCACAATTATACTCATTTCACATGCTCGCAAAGTAATGCTCAAAGTCCTTCAAGCTAATCTTCAACAGTATGTGAACCAAGAACTTCCAGATGTATAAGCTGGATTTAGAAAAGGCAGAGGAACCAGAGATCAAGTTGCCAACATCCATTGGTGCGGGGAGCCGGTGAGGCATTCTGCTCATGACAAAGGTCATGAGGAAGGAGGCTCGGCATACTCAAAGGCGGGATCGAGCCTCAGGAGTCCGCCCGGATATTCTCGAGCATTTTCCCCCAAAAAACCAGAGTCTGCCTACTTTATTGCTTTGTGCTCTCACCTCTGACTTTACTGGGGGCTGTCCCCTACCACCATCTCTCTCTCTCTGTCAAAGAGTTAACTTACAGCTCCAATTAATAAAGTTCCTGGGCAATTAGGAGTGTTTAAATCCAAACCCCTCTGATGGCTCTCTAACTCGCCTGACAAGTTTACCCGGACTCCTGCAGCTATGCATACGATTGTTTACAGTCTCCCAGCCTCGAGAGGCACGGGAAGCTTAAGATATTCAAATAGCTTAGAGCCTCTCAGAGAGTTAGAAACTGTCAGAATAAACTAGTAAAGGATTTCATTGATGAGTCAATGTTTGTTGCCAAGTTTTCACATCCCCTGAATTGTATCCTTGAATGTGTATTAATTAATAGTTGGTATATAGAAAAAATAAGTAGTGGCCTTGGTGTTAGTAACTTTAGACCCTTAAGGTAATAAATTCTTTATTTGTTGTAAACCCATTACACATCCGCCCTATAGGAATGCAATTTTATCTTTGGAAGATGGTGCCAAACCTTAAAATAATTACTCTTAGAGAAAATAAGTCTTTGTTGATAAGTCCTTGTCAAGAGTCATAAAATGTTAGTAGGCCTTCTGGCCAGAAGATGATGTAAATCACCTAAACCATTTGTATACGATAAATTTGCAGGAAAGAAACCTTGGTTTTTGATAAGAATCAAAGACTGCTGACTTTGCATCCCCTATTATCCTCTATGTATAACTTAGGGTATAAAAGCCCCTGTTAAAAATAAAGCTGGGGGCCTTGCTCACCAACGCTTGGTCTCCCCATGTCATTCTTTCTTTTAACTTCCAGCTGAGTCTCCATCTGGAGCGTGGAACCCACCACGCTTACTAATTATGCCTGGGCTTCTAAGACCCACTCGAGAAGGTGTCTAGGGTGAGGCACCTTCCGCTATTCGAGAGGGCGCCTGAGGCCTACATAAGTGGTGCAAACTTCTTGTCTTGAAGTTTTATTGGTCTCCCGCGTAAACCAAGCTACTCAGCCTCTTTTCTCCACTGAATTTTCCTACTGAGCTATCCTCATTCTATTGTTCTCTATATCTCTAATTAGCATATAAATAGTCGCCGACGCCGTCTCCCCTTCGAATACCCTGGATCAGCCGGGGCTGGTCCTCGGCACATTGGATCATACAAGAAGCTAGAGAATTCCAGAAAAAAATATCTACTTCTACTTCATTGACTATGCTAAAGCCTTTGACTGTGTGGATCACAATAAATTGTGGAAAGCTCTTCAAGAGCTGGGAATACCAGACCACCCTACTTGCCTCCTGAGAAATCTGTATACAGGTCAAGAAGCAACAGTTAGAACCGTGCATGAAACAACAGACAGGTTCCAATTTGGGAAAGGAGTATGTCAAAGTTGTGTATTGTCACCTTGCTTATTCAACTTACATGTAGAGTACATCCTGCAAAATACCAGGCTGGATGAAGCACAAGCTATCAAGATTGCGAGGAGAAATATCAATAAACTGAGATATGCAGATGACACCACACTTATGGCAGAAAATGAAGAGAAACTGAAGAACTTCTTGATGAAAGTGAAAGAGGAGAGTGAGAAAGCTGGCTTAAAACTCAACATTCATAAAATGAAGATCATGGCATCCGGTCCCATCACTTCATGGCAAATAGATGGAGAAAAAAATGGAAACAGTGACAGAATTTATTTTCTTGGGCTCCAAAGTCACTGCAGATGGTGATTGCAGCCATGAAAAGGCACTTGGTTTTTGGAAGAAAAACTATGACCACCTAGACAGCATATTAAAAAACAAAGACATTACTTTGTCAAAAAAGGTCCGTATAGTCAATGCTATGGTTTTTCCAGTAGTCAAGTATGAATGTTAGAGTTGAACCATAACGAAAGCTGAGCACTGAAGAACTGATGCTTTTGAACTGTGGTGTTGGAGAAGACTCTGGAGAGTCTCTTGAACTGCAAGGAGATCAAACCAGTCAGTTAGGAAATCAATCTTGAATATTCATTGGAAGGACTGATGCTAAAGGTGAAGCTCCAATACGTTGGCCACCTGATGCAAAGAGCAAACTCATTGGAAAAGAACCTGCTGCTGGGAAATAATGAAGGGAGGAGGAGATGGGACAACAGAGGGTGAGATGGTTGGATGGCATCATTCACTTGGTGGTGATGAGTTTGAGCAAGCTGTGGGAATTGGTGATGAAGAGGGAAGCCTGGCATGCTGCAGTCCATGGTGTCACAAATAGTTGGACACGACTGAACGACTGAACTGAACTGAGCATGGCCTTGCCTACAAGAACAAGACCCAGTTTTCCCCATGGCCTGTTCCTCCCATCAGGAAGCTTGCACATGCCTCTTATCCTCATCCTCATCCATTAGAGGACAGACAGAACAGAAACCACAATCACAGAAAACTAACCAACCTATCACATGCAATGCAACTTTGCCTAATTCAATTCAGGGTCAGACATTGGTGGTGAGTTCTGACAAACATGGTGCACTGGAGAAGGGGATGGCAAACCAGTTCAGCATTCTTGCCTTGAGAACCCCATGAACAATATGAAAAGGCAAAAAATATGTCACTGAAAGATGAACGCCACCCACCTCCCACCCCCTGCAGGTCAGTAGATATCCAATATGCTACTGTAGAAAAGCAGAGAAATAGCTCCAGAAGGAATGAAGAAGCTGAACCAAAGTGGAAACAACACCCAGTTGTGGATGTGTCTGGTGATGAAAGTGAAGTCCAATGCTGTAAAGAACAATATTGCATAGGAATATGGCAAGAGTGAACATTGACATTTTAGGAATCAGTGAACTAAAATGGACAGGAATAGGCAAATTTAATTCTGTCTACTGCTGTGTGCAAGAATCCCTCAGAAGAAATTAAGTAGCCCTCATAGTCAACAAAAGAGTCTGAAATGCAGTACTTGGGTGCAATCTCAAAAATGACAGAATGATCTCTGTTCATTTCCAAGGCAAACCATTCAACATCACAGTAATTCAAGTCTCTGCCCTAACCACTAATGCTGAAGAAGCTGAAGTTGAACAGTTCTATGAAGATCTACAAGACATTCTAGAACTAATACCAAAAAAGATGTCCTTTTCATCACAGGGCACTAGAATGCAAAAGTAGGAAGTCAAGAGATACATGCAGTAAAAGGCAAATTTGGCCTTGGAGCACAAAATGAAGCGGGACAGAGGCTAACAGAATTTTGCCAAAATAATGCACTGGTCATGGCAAAACCCTTCCAACAACACAAAGGATGACTCTACACATGGACATCACCAGATGGTCAATACTGAAATCTAATTAATTACATTCTTTGTAGCTAAAGATAGAGAAGCTCTATGCAATCTGCAAAGACAAGACCTGGAGGAGACTGTGACTCAGATCATGAACTCTTTTTTGCAAAATTCAAACGTTATTTGAAGAACATAGGGAAACCATTAGCCCATTCAGGTATGACTTAAATCAAATCCCTTATTATTATACAGTGGAAGTGACAAATAGATTCAAAGGATTAGGTCTGATAGAGAGAGTGCCTGAAAAACTACAGATGGAGATTTGTGACATTGTATAGGAGGCAGTTATCAAAACCATTCCCAAGAAAACAGAAATGCAAAAAGACAAAATGGTTGTCTGAGGAGGCCTTAAAAATAGCTGAGAAAAGAAGAGAAATGAATAGCAAAGGAGAAAAGGAAAGATATTTCCATCCTAATGTAAAATATGGTTTTTCCAGAGGTCATGTATGGATGTGAGAGTTGAACTGTGAAGAAAGCTGAGCACCGAAGAATTGATGCTTCTGAACGGTGGTGTTGGAGAAGACTCTTGAGAGTCCCTTGGATTGCAAGGAGATCCAACCAGTTCATTCTAAAGGAGATCAGCCCTGGGTGTTCTTTGGAGGGAATGGTGCTAAAGCTGAAACTCCAGTACGTTGGCCACCTCATGTGAAGAGTTGACTCATTGGAAAAGACTCTGATGCTGGGAGGGATTGGGGGCAGGAGGAGAAGGGGGCGACAGAGGATGAGATGGCTGGATGGCATCACCGACTTGATGGACACGAGTTTGAGTGAACTCCAGGAGTTGGTGAAGGATAGGGAGGCCTGGCGTGCTGTGATTCATGGGGTTGCAAAGAATCAGACAAGACTGAGTGACTGAACTAAACTGAACTGAATGCAAAATACAGTAATACATTTTAATATAGGCTACCTAGTGAAATGCTACCCTCTTGACTCAGTGATACAATATCTGCTTGCTAATGCAGGTGATGTGGGTTTGATTCCTGGCTTGGGAAGTTCCCCTGGAAAAGAAAATGGCAACCCACTCCAGAATTTTTGCCTGGTAAATTCCAAGGACAGTGAAGCCTGGTAGGCTATAGTTCTTGTGGTCGCAAAAGAGTCAGACATGACTTAGCGACTAAACAAAAACAACAATATTTTGAAAAAAGATTTTTAGTGTATTTAGTTCAATAAAATATTATTAAATTTGTTATCTTTTAAAATCTTTTTAATGAACTTACTCAAAAAATGGGCCAAAGAACTAAATAGACATTTCTCCAAAGAAGACATACAGATGGCTAACAAACACATGAAAAGATGCTCAACATCACTCATTATCAGAGAAATGCAAATCAAAACCACTATGAGGTACCATTTCATGCCAGTCAGAATGGCTGCAATCCAAAAATCTACAAACAATAAGTTCTGGAGAGGGTGTGGAGAAAAGGGAACCCTCTTACACTGTTGGTGGGAATGCAAACTAGTACAGCCACTGTGGAGAACAGTGTGGAGATTCCTTAAAAAACTGGAAATAGAACTGCCTTATGATCCAGCAATCCCACTGCTGGGCATACACACTGAGGAAACCAGAATTGAAAGAGACACGTATACCCCAATGTTCATCGCAGCACTGTTTATAATAGCCAGGACATGGAAGCAACCTAGATGTCCATCAGCAGATGAATGGATAAGAAAGTTTTGGTACATATACACAATGGAGTATTACTCAGCCATTAAAAAGAATACATTTGAATCAGTTCTAATGAGGTGGATGAAACTGGAGCCTATTATACAGAGTGAAGTAAGCCAGAAAGAAAAACACCAATACAGTATACTAACGCATATATATGGAATTTAGAAAGATGGTAACAATAACCCTGTATACGAGACAGCAAAAGAGACACTGATGTATAGAACAGTCTTTTGGACTCTGGAAGAAGGAGAGGGTGGGATGATTTGGGAGAATGGCATTGAAACATGTATAATATCATATATGAAACGAGTCGCCAGTCCAGGTTCGATGTACGATACTGGATGCTTGGGGCTGGTGCACTGGGATGACCCAGGGCGATGGTATGGGGAGGGAGGAGGGAGGAGGGTTCAGGATCGGGATCACATGTATACCTGTGGCGGATTCATTTTGATGTATGGCAAAACCAATACAATATTGTAAAGTTAAAAAATAAAATGAAATTTAAAAAAATCAATAAAATGATATTCATGACTTTATTATATTTTGTTGGCTTGAGCTGAATAGAAGATAATATGAATTAAAAAACAAGCCTGATGCTATGTTTCGAACTTTCTTCCTTAAAGCACAAATTAAATTCTTTGGTTTTTGTAAAGTTTGAACATGTCTTTAAGAGCCCAAATTCAGATTAATAAATAGCCATGAAAATTAGCATCTGTTCCAAAACCATTAAAGAGAAAAAATAAACCTCTCCATTTGCATTATTCTTTATTCACATTATTGCTTAGTGAATGAAGATGCCTGAAAACCCCAGTGTGTTTAGACCTAGCCATCCTCCATTTCTTCCTACAACTGCATTGTGTGGTAATGAAGACCATGAAAAAGCATTTCAGAAAATAGCCTCCAATATGAAACAGCATCAATATGCATGGTATATACGATCAAGTTAGAGAGATGTGCAGGAGAGGCCCAAATATCTTTGGCCTGCTTGAACACATGCTTTCTGCTTGCTTGCCAACAAATCGCTTCTATATATTACATAAGACTAAATTAAATACATACACGAAGACAGTTTATTGTGGATGATGGATCATGGGTTTGTTACTCATACATCCAGAGCAGGGCCCTGGAAATCACATCATCATTGCATTTCCAGGGAAAGAAATGATTGTCACATCCAGACATGTTTATCATGGAGAAAGAGGCTGATCGTGGCCCATCTACTTGCCAGGAGAATACTGCCACCTCACATGACAAGTGCTCAGAGGGAAAACTTGGTGTTGACTACCAAATGCCAGGAGGAATACGATTTCACTATCGGGTCTCCTGAGGCTAATAAGGAATGATCTGGCTATAACCTATAGTCTATATTGTTAGGTTTTAGGAGCCCAAACAGAGATGTCATTAAACTTTAACAAAGGCAACCTAAGAAGCATGCAATCTACATTAGAGAGCAACAATTATCTGTATCACATATATTTCAATAATGATGTAGATGGACCCAAAACCCAAAGGTGCAAGTCCTCGCATAAATGTAGGAGGTGAACGAAGGACAGATTAAGCTGAAGGGATGGGTCTCTTTGGCCTATCTCCTGACAAACTGTCTGACTGCATCAGCAGAAGTCAAGAGCAATCGATACTTATGAAACAACGCAGTGCTACAATCAGAGGCAGAGCAGGGTTAGAGTGCTATTACCATAAGTGGCAGAGTCGTTGATGTGAATGTGTATGTCATTTTGCATATCATTTGCATGTTATTTGGTGCAGCCCTGCCAATAAATAAACACAATTTATCAACTTGCACAACCTACACTGACCCTTGTAAGTACACATGGAGGAAAATAAACTAGACCTGCAATGAATTACTACTTGTTTAGCATAAAAAAAGGCAAAGAATTGTTTGGGTCCAGGAAGTAGGTTACTAACTTTATTACTCTCAACTAGGTAGAATGCTTCCTGTGGGCAAGGCTATGTTTTAGACATTTTTGTTGCATAGCTTCATATGGTAAATACTTTCTGTGTATTTGTTAGTGCTAATCTCACTAAGAAAAAATGTGTCTGTGTATTGTATGTTTTATGTATATTTACACAAAAAGCATATATGTGTTTCTTTCTCTCTTATCATATTTATTGTGTACATCCCATATACTAGGCAGAGTAGCAAATGCTTTACATATACTGTAATTTAATCCTCAACATAAATGGCCTAGTTTTACAGATGATGGAACAAGGCTGTGAGTATTTGGGCAAATCCTTTGGGGCACAGAGATGGTAAGCTGTAGCATCTGGATTTGACCTCAAGTCTATTCAACTTCAGAGCATAAGTTCTTAGCCAATTAATGATTTTACTGACCCTAAGAATGTATGATATCCTTGCAAGGAGATCCAACCAGTCCATTCTAAAGGAGATCAGCCCTGGTTGTTCTTTGGAAAGAATGATGCTAAAGCTGAAACTCCAGTACTTTGGCCACCTCATGCAAAGAGTTGACTCATTGGAAAAGACTCTGATGCTGGGAGGGATTGGGGGAAGGAGCAAAAGGGGGCAACAGAGGATGAGATGGCTGGATGGCATCACTGACTCGATGGACGTGAGACTGAGTGAACTCCGGGAGTTGGTGATGGACAGGGAGGCCCGGTGTGGTGCGATTCATGGAGTCACAAAGAGTCGGACACGACTGAGCGACTGAACTGAACTGAACTGAAGACTGTATGATAACTTGTTGAGAGTAATAAGCAATTTATATCAAAAGATACAAGTGACGAAATTTTCCTTTCCCCAGGTATGGATACAAGTTTTGTGGCATATAAAATTTCAGTTCAGTTCAGTTCTGTTGCTCAGTCATGTCTGATTCTTTGAGACCCATGCATCAGGCATGTCCATCACCAACTTCCGGAGTTTACTCAAACTCATGTTCATTGAGTTGGTGATACCATACAACCATGTCATCCTCTGTCGTCCCCTTCTCCTTCTGCCTTCAATCTTTCCCAGTATCAGGGTCTTTTCAAAGGAGTCAGTTCTTTGCATTAGTTGGCCAAAGTATTGGAGTTCTGGGAACACTACTGAAGAAAAATGATGCAAAATTATGAAAGCAACCTTAGATATAAAATTGCCCATTTATTTAGATAAGAAAATACATCATTATAAATTAAAATTCCACAAATATAATAAAATGCATAAAACAATATTTTATTGAGTTAATCTTTAGATATCTTTATACTAATTTTTCCTTAAAGATATTTGTAATAACTCTTTGACCATCTTTTCATATGAAGGCAATTTTTGTAATATTTTCTAACTAGAGAATAAAAAGACAATCTACTATTCCTTTCAGCATGATTGATCATAATTTGATTTTCATTAACACAACATCACCACGGACACATCTACACGCTGTTTGTCACACTGCCACAGGCTTGGGTCCCACAAAAACGTCAATCCTATGGGGTTTTATAATGGTATACTCTGCACAAAAATCAAATATATTTCTTCCAAGAGTGGATTTCTATCTCGACCGAGTGTTGATAAGGACTGAATCTTCTGCTTACAATTTTAGATGTCTGATTACTCGGAAATTTTTACATATACTAACTTCAGATGCTACACCTTTCAAATCTTGTTTTTCTTTTATTTCCCACTTCACTCTGGCATAGAGTTATGTATTTATTTCATCCTATAACTTCCAGCCCACAGCTTCATTTCATTAATGCGTAGGTCAGCTCAGAGGGCAGTATGAACAGTTTTGGACGCCATTCCAACACTGTGCTGGTTAGCAATACCTTAACTATCTAAGTGGAAGTAATGGCAAACTACATAAATCCACCCACACTAACTCTCACTTAAATACATCCCCAACTAATTTCCCAAATCCTCCAAATGACCATACTCTCTCTAATGACACCTGACAAAGGGGAAATTGTATTGGAAGGAAGAATGGACTTAACCGATTGATGTTAAAATGTTTTGCTTTTGCAAATTTTATAGAATCTTAGCCTCAGGTGAATCCCCATTTTCCTAGAGTCTTTCCCAGAGTCTTAGGAGGGGCAATGTAAGGGAAGGGCCCTGAAGCTTAAGTTTCAGTATCTTGGTATGTCTGCCTTTGTATTCATATTCTGCACAACTTCATAGATGGCAAGAATCTGTCCATCCGGCTCCCTGCCATTCACAGACTGGAGTGGACCTATGACTATCAGGATGACGCGCATGTCCACTCCCCCCCACCCCACTCTGCATTATTTTTCTGCACTAGCATGTGGCATCACTGTTATTTGAGGCTTTTCTCGTTTTAGTAGCTCCACATTACTCAAGCCTATTTTTCCTCTCTCCATCAGTGCTCCTAAAACTTTTTGAGGATGAGGAACCACCTGGAGACCTAACAGATGTTCTTACTCTCACTTATACTAATAAGCATGATTTTAGTTATTGCCTGGCTCAATACATAAATGTTACTTTGTGTTCAGTACTCTTCAAGTTTTGTATATTTAGTGTAATTAATAGTATGTATTTTTATTGGTATGCTCAATTTCAATGTTCTATTTATAATAGTATCATTTTAGTATATAACATTTAATATACTTATTTATAGATTTAGTATTTAATGTTATTTTATTATATAATGTTATATTAATGTATTATTTAATGCTATATTATAATAGTATCTAAAGGCATTTGAAATGTAGAAATGTATGTGTGGAGAACTTGAGTTTTATTTATTTTACAGATGATGCTTAGGTATATCTCTGAACCCTTTGAAATGACTTTTTAGGCTTCAGGAATTCTACAACACACATTTCAGACACTGCCCTGTTAAGCCCTATACTACCTAAAAATACCACTGGTTTGGATTGTCCAGACACCCTCAGTTTTAGGCGCAACAAACCAACAAATCATCGCAGTCATTAATGTGGGAAGCCCACTACCTGGTGCATGGGACCCCCTAAACTGAATTATTTGGAATCATAAATATCTGCATAAAATGTAGGCTTTCCTGTGATTTGGGACAGTCTTTTGAGAGGAAGGCACTGACCAATGTGAATTGAAGTTCGTGCTTCAGGCTTTGAAAAAAATGGGTTGCACTCTTGTGGGGAGGAAATGTGTGTCCATCTTTCTTCCCCTGGCTGGCACAGCATGTTGGCTTCATTTTAAAAATAGTGCTAGGGAAGGAGAAAAAAAAAAAAGTGTAATGTATTCTTAAAATGTTTATATGTCAGCAAAATCCCGAAAATCATTCAATAGATTAATCTTCCTGCTGACTTAAAAAGGATGGATTTCCAGCTATAACTGAGATTGGGAAAAATTGATTTCCATGTTCCTTATGACTGAATAAGATAAAAGCCACTACCCTGGCAAGCATCTCCCAGCCTGAATGCAGACTTCTGGAGGACTGGCTAATTGAAAAGTCACTCCAAATACCAGCCTCAACCCTTCGAGGAGATCTGGGAAAAGAATCAAGGTCAGGCTGTTCATTTTTCAAGAATGATTTCCAGAATGTTTATTCTCACCATTGCTGCATAACTCCTGTCAAAGGTGAAAGTACTTTCTCTCCCTCTTCTAATTCTTCTTCATTTCCTTCTTACCTTCTCCTCTTTCTCTCCACTTCTCAAATTTCTCTTCCTTCCCATGATTTATGTAAAGACGAATTCAAAATGAATGTACCATCTGAATTAAAGTTCTCTAAGCAGTGGTGGGCTTCCCTGGTGGCTCAGTGGTAAAGAATCTGCCCGCCAATGCAGGAGATGTGATTTTGATCCCTGGGTCAGGGAGATCCCCTGGAGAAGGAAATGGCAAGCTACTCCAGTACTCTTGCCTAGAAAATCCCATAGACAGAGGAGCCTGGGGGGCTACAGTCCATGGGATCGCAAGAATTGGACATGACTTAGTGACTAAACAACAACAAACAATCATGAGGGAGTTTCTTTTTGAGACCATAGTTTACCCATTTAAAAAGGTAATTGGCTCTGTGCATGGATTTATGGTTAACAAAGCATTTTTGCCAACTTTTCTCCCTCACATGATACCTATGAAAGACCAATTATTTTTACTGCTGTAAATCATCTCAGGTAATTTGCAAATGAAATAGAGCCAATATTTTCCAGAGTTGGGACAAGATCCCACTTCTCCTTCTACATCTGATGGGTTTCCATGGAATCACTGTTGAATCCCAGATTATTAACACTCCATTCCATCACAAGCATGCTGAGAGACTTCACTCATTTAATCTATGACTCATTCTTTCATTTCCTCAATATTTATCGAGTACCTACTACATCCTGGGCAGTATGTGAAATAAGACAACTGTGAACCAGATAGGCAGGATTTCTGCTAGCAAGGAGTTTACCATCTAGTGATACAACTGTTTTGAATTTGAACTTGAAGTGCTATGGCGAATTTCAAATTCTTCAGAACATAAAATAGTCTAACTTCTCTAACACCTACACGATATTCAAAGTGCAGGTCACTTTTAATGAAAACATGGTAAATTAAGTTTTTTTAAAAAAAAAATAACTCAACTTTGACAAAATAGTCTTACAGGTTATATGGACCTAAGTACTAGTTAGAAGTATTTGTGTTTTCCTGCATTATTTTTTTTTATCATGTTTTAAGCTTTGTATTTCTCTGCTATCCATTTCATGTTTTTTCTTCCTCTCCTTTGACTTTAAATTTAACCCCCTCTTGTTTCCTACTCCATCACCTATCCTATAATTCAGGTCACTTCTATACGGAAGAAATCGGTTCTGTCATTATGAATCAACCATACAATGCCATTTTCCTGGCTAAACAGGACAGTTGCTGAGTCATTTATTTGTATTTTCCAAAGAATTCCATCAAGTCCTCCAAACTGAGTACTTATGGAGTTATCTAAATAGGATAAAAATTTCTCTACCAGTTGGTTTAATCCTCTGAATTTTGATATACAAACAACAGCAATGACAACAATAACAAATATGAGTAAATAGCACTTTCTTCTGAGTGTTTTGCATATATTAACTAATTGAATCTTCCTGACAACTTTTATGAGGTATGTACTATTTAAATTTCTACTTTATAGATGAGAGGCATAGAGAGATTTTAATTTATCCAAGATTATGAGTAAATAAATGAAGGAATCTGGATTCAAACTCAAGTCATCTATTTGCAGAGTTTACTCCCTCAAGAATATGTATACTCCTCTCATAAAATCAGTTAGAGACAACTCATTTAATTGACAACATTAGCAAATTGCATTTAAATTCTCAGGCCAAGCTTCCCATTCTCCCAAGGCTAGGGTCAATTGATATTTTGTAACTTCTTCGATCTGGTACACCTTCCCTGACTTTATTAGACTCATCACTTTAACTTGCAAGTTTCAGGGAAAGAGGGGTGGGAATCTCCATTGGTACTTCTCCAGCAATTCCACCGTGAGTGGATCCTGAAGAGCAAGACTGTGATCTACATGTGCATTTTATGCCTTCATGGTGGGAAAGGAAGTACTGAAGAGTGTTGCATGTGGAGGATGTGGATGAGGTAAAGTAGAACTTAGAGAAGTGGTTATTTGTGATAACAACGTTTATTTTTATGGCTTCTTGGTGGGTGTGATCAGTAGGGAGATGTTCCCATAATGATAGGGATGTGGTGTGTATGGGGGTGTCTGCGGGTGGTAAGTTGAGGGTAAGCATATGACATAAAAAAAAAAAACTCAGCATTTTTGAGATTTGGTCCCTCCTCTCTCCCTTATCTCCTCCCACCTCTCCTCCAACCCCAAATATCCACAGTGTTGTTGTAGAAATTAAAATGGCCAAAGTGTGAAGAAATTTTTTTTCTTTTGAGACAGAGTGTAAAACTACATTCCTAACAATCAGGTTCCCTGTAAAAATCTATTTTTAAGATGATTACAGGGTTTCCATAGCCATTCTCACATCAACTGCTGGTTTTGTTTCCTGGTCGTCAGTAAACTGTTGGCAGGGTAGTGCACCAGAGGTATACTTTTTAAAGGATATAATTGCATGGCACAGAAATGATCACTTTCTCGACGACGGGTTTTGTTGGTCTTTCCCTTTGAGACTCTGGTTTAGAAGCTGGGCTTGTCAGTCCCTCCAAGCACACATCGCATTGTATGCGTTAGTCTCACAGCATATCATGCTGGCAACCACTAGGCAAAGGGTAGTAATTAAACCACACAATAAGCATCGAGGGATGAGGAGAAGACACTGTGTTTAGAATAAACGAACATAAGAAGCACAGCCAGCTTTCCTAGGAAGGCTATCTGAATAGCGTGGTGAGCCAAGATTGGGCAGACTTTGCAAAGCAAACTAGGATATTCCTCATGGTGCCAGCAGCTGAAGCTGTATCCTTCTCAAGAATCTATCATAGGGCCATTCCCCAGGGACCATCTTTCCTCTGGCATGTAGAAACCTAGGAAGGTGGCTTTGTAGAGCTATCCTCCTTCTACTGCCAAGGCCCAGACACTATGCAAATTTAGACTGAGTTGGCAGCTATTTCTAGAAGGCATGCCTAATAATGACAGGCACAGGAACTGTAGTTTCGTTTCAGAAATAGAGGACAGAGTGGCAGAAATCAGCCTCTGAAATGTAAGCTAACAAGCATCCATGGATAATAGGTAAAATTACCTATTGGCAGAAGTAACTGATTCTGAAGAGATGACAATGATGTAATGATAAAACTAAGATGCTCTCCAGTTTCTATTTGGGGGAATTGAGAAAACTAGCCAGACAGAAGACCACAGTATTTCTCATGCTGATCAAGACAACCAATGTGCTGCCTCAGTACTAAAATGCAACTGGTGTTGAGAAACAAAAGCTTATAAAATAATAAGCAATGACTGAGATAATTATGTGTAAAAATTAGAATAAAGTGAGTTGCTGAGCAAGAAGGGATAGAAATTTAAGTCATATTATCTGAGTAGCCTGTGGACAGTAAGGAGATTGAATCTGTCAATCCCAAAGGAAATCAACCTAGACTATTCATTGGAAGAACTGATGCTGAAGTTGAATAATTTGGATACCTGATGCTAAGAGCTAACTCATTGGAAGTTGAATAATTTGGATACCTGATGCTAAGAGCTAACTCATTGGAAGTTGAATAATTTGGATACCTGATGCTAAGAGCTAACTCATTGGAAAGACTGAGGGCAGGGGGAGAAGGGGACAACAGAGGATGAGATGGTTGAATGGCATCATCAACTCAATGGATATGAGTTTGAGCACACTCTGGAAGATAGAGAAGGACAGGAAAGCCTGGAGTGCAGCAGTCCATGGGGTCACAGAGAATCAGACATCACTGACAAAAACAACATCTGGGGAAAGGGCACTGGGATGCTAACAAAAGTATCAATAGAGAAGAGAAGGGTCCTTTACCTGGTGACCTTGACTAGATAAAGATAGACATTACAAGCATCTAGCAACTCTTGTCCTAAAGGCATCTTACCAAATAAGGTTCTGGTCTGTAACTTGGAGTCTGAGTGTTCTGACCAACCAGAAGTGAGAGTCCTGAGAATATTTTTTTCATTCACTGACTAAACACTGTTAAGTACTCCCATGTCTTAAGTACACCACCACTAAGGTTACAGGGATAAAATGGATCATTAACATTTTCAGGCTATTCATAGTCCACTAGGACAAATAGGGAATTCAACCTAAAATCATAATGTGAAGAGAGAGGATCTATAAAAGAGAAAACCATAGTATGGATTAAAAGTATGGAGAAGAAGTACATTACTCAGTCTGCGGTGGGCCACATCAGATGGGGGGAGATCTGAACTTACTTGTTTATTTATTTGGCTGTGCCCAGTCTTAGTTCCAGCATGTGGGATCTTTTATCTTTAGTTGTAGTATTCAGGATCTAGTTCCCTGACCAGGGATCAAACCCAGGTCCCTGCATTGGGAACTTGGAGTCTTAGCCACTGGACTACCAGGGAAGTCCCTGAATTTACTCTTACATGTGAAGATTAGAAGTGAAAATGGATGATTAGGATGGTAAGTCAGGGTTGGCACTATGTTTAAAAGGGATGGGGAACACATGTACACCCATGGCTAATTCATGTCAATGTACGGCAAAACCACTAGAATATTGTAAAGTAATTAGCCTCCAATTAAAATAAATAAACTAAAAAGAAGAAAAATGTGGGGAACTTAAAGAATATTGGAGGGCATTGTGGGTTTATGAAAATTGGAATATTATTTAATAGGTTGCATGTAAGGGGGGGCGGTCTAGAAGGAGATGAGACAGAAAGTGGTTATATTGAGAGTTGCCTTACTAGCAATTTATAGACAGAAAGGAGATATTAAAAATGTTAAGCAGGGGAGTAATATGGTTGAGTTTGCAATTTAGATTGTATTTCCATACATGTCTCCCACTCCCAGTGAATTCATATTCTGATGTGTGAGTTTGGTAGATGCAGATTTCTTAACTTAATTGAGTCCAAAAGCTTGATGACCTTTAGGAGGTCTGGGAAAATTGAGTTTTCAAGACTTCAAACTTGAAGGTGGGCTCTGGACCTATGAAAATCTCCCATCAAGTTTTCACCCATGAGGCCCTGCTAGAAGCTGTCATCTGATCTCTCTTTGACATATCTCTATCTGCAGAGAGTTGGGTGGAAAATGAAATATGCAGTTCATATTGAAAACATCGTGACATGTCAGTAAGAGATTACAGCATGGAAATCATCTTTGGGAAAGGAAGAATCTAACCAATTTAACTTTCTTTATGTGAAACTCTTCTATTTTCTAGACTTTTAAATGGTTCCTCTTAAAATAGTATCTTGACAATAGTTAATAAAGAAGGCATTTCCTTTAAACAACTGCTACTGATGGTTAAGACTAATTCACTGTAAATCTTTGGCAAGGTCTTTATTCCCAGTTCTGAAATGGTATGTCCTATTTTATTTTATATTAAATTTCCAAATTCAGGGTGAACAGCATGCAATATAAAATCAAACTTTCAGAGAGATGGGATGGAATGTGGGCTGTGAGACTAAATGAGAGTTCAATGGAGAGGATGGGGAGGTTCCAAGAGTGATGAGTATCATGAGCTAAGACTCAGTGGGAATATATTTCCTAACAATGTATATAACAATGAGGATACTGGCCCAAATGGAGTGGGGATTTATCATATCCATTGTCATGTCAATGCACAAAGCAGAGCTGACAGCAGATAATTATCATTGTGTTACTCAGTCAATGGGGCTTCCCTGGTGGTTCAGAAGTAAAGAATCTGCCTGCAGTGCAGGAGACCTAGGTTCAGTTCTTGGGTTGAGAAGATCTCCTGGAGAAGGGCATGGCAACCCAATCTAGTATTCTTGCCTGGAGAACCGCATGGACAGAGGAGCTTGGCTGGCTACAGTCCATAGGGTTACAAAAAGTAAGACACGACAAACAATCAGTATTGTGAAGTGTGTTTTTCAGCCTCTCAACATCACCTCCCCAGCCCTGTCTACCTGAACTTATCCTATTAGGGCTCTGGAATCTGCCTCTGAGCTATCTGCTCATCTGCATCATGAGCAGTTGATGAAGCTCACATAGTGAGAAGAATTCCAGGCACAGGTGACATGAGCCCAGTCTCTTGTCTGAACTTTGGGTAATAAAGCTCATAATCATAGAGCCTCCTTCCCATCACATGCTCAACCCAACCATGTCAGAGTCAGTGTCCTGCATGGTGGAGTAGCAGAATGTAGATACAGAACTACGTAGAATTTTAAAACCAGCAGGGACCTCACAGTCCATTCAGGCCAACTTCTCATTTTGTAGCTGAGGAAATGAAGGCTCCAGAGAAGTTCAGTAATTTGCCTGAAGTCACACAGCTAGTGACAGAAGTGGGACTAAAGTCTAGTTTGCCAATACCTCATTTCCACTGTATGATGTTTTTGTAAAGGAAAGCTCTGTAAACATCCAAGATGTGATTCCTCCTTTCTTTATTGAAGTCCCTTTTCCTTCTTGGGATGTCCCTGGTGGTTCAGTGATTATGACTCTATGCTTCCAAAGGAGGAGATGCAGGCTTGATCCCTTGTCAGGGAACCAAGATCCCATATGCTGCATGGAAGAGCCTTCTTGGAGACCCTCTTGAACATCTGTGTCTTCCTTTAAATTTACTACTTTTCCTGTGATACCTGTTTAAATACCATAGTTCTAGGCCTGTGTAGAACACATATGGCCTTCATTCAGTTGTTTATTTGAGACAAATAATACAGTTCTTCCAACTGCATTTAATGTTTTGCCTCTTTCAAAACTTTTACATACATTTCTCCACTGGATTTCAGAAAAATTTGACAAGGTAATTTGAGCAGTCTTGTTCTCATTTGATCATGGGAAGAAATGTATAGAGAGATTTATTGACTTTCGCTTAGTGACAGCCTTGAAACTAAAACCCCTCGATTCCTTAAAAGAGCAGAGGAGAACCAATGAGAAGCAACAATAGTAGAGGGTGGGCTGAAAGATGTTAGTAGCATCGTAAAATTCACATTTTGACAAGTTTTGTTTTTGTTGTATATAAAAACTTTATCCAAGTTTCAAAGCTGTACCACGGAGAGGCCCTCAAACCACAAAAGTCATATCTGAATTCCCAAATTATGCTGCTCTACCTTATACTGGGCCCAAGAAAGAAAGCTGCAAGCCTGATGGAAAAGGACAGGATCCGTCAGTGCACTGATGTGACAGAGCTGAAAAAGATTCAAATAGACATGATCTGTCTCTGGAGACAATTAGAAAACAGAGTGGGGGGCCATTTGTTACATCTCTCTCTTTGTTTCAAATGTGGCTGTTTAAATTTGAATTGAATGCGTTTGGGGATTTTCTACAAAGGGAGCCACTTGGAAGGCTGCCGTTTCTTGTTATCAGTCATGTTTTATTATTGAGAGGAGAAACGCCCAGAGGAACTTCAGAGCTCAGGCACAGGCAAAAACACAGGAAGGGACTCATACACAATTCTATTTTAGTCCCATAACATCCAAACTCATAGGCACTGTCTTCAAGGATAAATTAAAGATTCAGTACAAAAGAAGATTTCCAAAGTACTTTAAATGGGCATCATCTGAAAGGTGGAATGAGTATCAATAAAGGGAATTAATCTGCTTATATTTTTTAAGCACTCACCATTGACTGTTAATGCATGAGTTAGAGAGACCTCAAAATAATCAGACCTCTTGGTGGCCTCAGTAAGTGTAAAGTCATGCATAGTTCTATCCATAGCAAACAAAATTATGACAAGTGGTACAGATGGGTATTATGAACATGTAGAGAAATATATTAAGTTGGCCAAAAAGTTCATTCATGTTTTTCCATAAGATGTTACAGAAAAAACAAATGAAATTTTGGCCAACCTGAAACTTAAGGTGTTTGTTCAATTAGACAGGAAGATACAGAGCCAGTAGCATCTTTAAAGCTGTGGAGTAGCGCTGGGAGAAGTAGCAGCCAAAGAGAGTGGAGGATTATAGAAGAAAGAATGACAATATCAGTTGGTTAAGGGCAGCTGTGTGCATATATGCTCAGTCATGTCCAACTCTCTGCAACCCCATGGACTGTAGCCAGTGAGATTCCTCTGTCTATGGGATTTTTCAGGCAAGAATACTGGAATGGGTTGCCATTTCCTTCTCCAGGGATCTTCTTGACCCAGGGATAGAACCTACATATCCTGCATTGGAAGGCAGAAGGGCACCTGCTACTTCCTTATTGCTCTTACCTTTTACTTTGCAAAGCAAAATATTTACATAGCCTCTATTCGCCCTTCTACTGACTAAGTCAGTTCTGAATGGAACATTTGAACTCTTCATGTCTGATGTGTTCCCATCTGTCATAAAGAGAATTATATATCTTATATATGTTGCCAGTGTATCTGGAAATTTAGAAGCAATAATGTTTGGTGAAAGTCTTTTAAAATATATTAAGTGCTTTAAAATTGTGAGGAATTATTACTGACTTTCTCTGTGTAACTCTTTAAGAGGCATCCCCTCTATCTGGTTAGAATTGGGATTTGCAGTTTTGATTTGACTTGGTCACTCTGATAAGAGATAGGCTTCCTCATTTCTTTATGACAAGTGTCTTTTGCTGAGAAGAACAGAGATTGGGCAAGGTTTAGCCAAATCTAGTGATAGGTGTTAACCCTTGGAATGTGATTTTAATAGCCAATAGGTATTTATAATTAATGTGCAATAACCCAATTATGCACATGTCTTTAAATTTAATAGGCCCAGTTAAGGTAAGATCATTAAGCACCCAATTGAATGTGAAACACATATATTTGAGGTTTAACGACTATGCAGCAGATGCAGGATGGATTGTGGGATTGTTAAAGGACACTAAGAAAGTTGTTAATATTGTGAGGGTGTTTAATTAATGTTTTAAGCAATCTATCCTTTGAAATCTGCCCAAAATGCTATGCGAAATCTGCTCGAGGAGCAGGAGCATAATTGATAGCACTACCGTTTAAACCCAGCCACATCGAAGGAAAACCCAACAGAAACAGCTCTCTAATTAGCGTGAGAAATGACAACAACACAACAAAAACTACTGAGTGTCTCCAATGACAGGTGCAGCAAATAACAAGGCTGATGAAGGACTTTGCAATTAAAGATTCCGCTATGAAGATTAATAGAGTATTATCTTAAATTAATGTAAGGCGGGTTATCAGAGATGAGTTTCTGCCTTACAAGCCCCCTCCTTTTTTATGTTTCTTTCCTTCATTCGTTTCTATGCCTATGACTCTTCCCTATCATCCCTCAGTATTCAAATGACTGCTTATAGTTTCTGTATTCTTTCTGTGTCTGCCCATGATCTTTCTTCCTTTGGGCCTCTTCTCTCGTATCTCGTTCTCTGTTTTACCTGGAAGGTCAAAATAAAGTGGTTCCAGCTCACTGTCAGTGCCCTATCTCTTGGGCCCACCATTGCACTGGGTTCTCTTATGCTACAACAAGAGTAGTTTGAACTACAAATTAGACTCGAAGCTGCAGGATTACATATGTTTGAAACTTTCGAAATGCCCTCCTTGTTCAGTTTCTCTTTTTATTGGAATATTTAATTTTGGTGTCATAATTTCACCATTCATTCTCTAAATATATATTTATTGGGTGTCTACTACATACTGAGCACTATTCTAGACACTGGAAATAAAACAGTAAATAAAACCAGCAAAGTCTCCATATTCATGAAATTTATATCCTAGTTGACAGAACAGAAAATAAATACAAAAGCAGAAGAATTAAGGCAGATGGTGATGGATTCAATAGGAAAAAATACAACAGAGAAATGAGAAAGGGAAAGCCAGGGATGGGGAATGGTATTTTAAAGTGATCTTACGAATAATGATGTTGAAACTGATATCCAAAGGAGATGAGGTGAGGACCAGTAAAGAGAGCTGTGAATATGGAGACTTTGCTGGTTTTATTTACTATTTTATTTCCAGTGTCTAGAATAGTGCTCAGTATGTAGTAGACACCCAATAAATATATATTTAGAGAATATGCCAGTCCAGGTTCGATGCACGATACTGGATGCTTGGGGCTAGTGCACTGGGACGACCCAGAGGGATGGTATGGGGAGGGAGGAGGGAGGAGGGTTCAGGATGGGGAACACATGTATACCTGTGGTGGATTCATTTTGATATTTGGCAAAACTAATACAATTATGTAAAGTTTAAAAATAAAATAAAATAAAATAAAAAAGAGGTAGGAGATAAAATCAAAGACGTGTTAGGAGGGCAGATTATTTACAGGTTTATTGGGTATGTAAGGGATTTGACTTTATTCTGGATGATATGGAAAGCCACTAGAGGATATTAGCCATAAAGAGATATGCACAAGTTTTGAAATCACTCCTCTAACCTCTATGGAGTGGGTCACTGTAGTGATTCTGAAGAGGAAGCAGTAACAGATAATAGAGGAAAGAATTGATAGTGGTTTGGAGCTGAGTGCCTATACTATAGGTGGATGACAAGAGGTCAGATTCTAGATGTCCTTTAGCAATAGAACCAATAGCATTAGCTGACAGATCTATTTGTTAACTGAAGTATGAATGATTTATAATGCTGTGTTAATTTCTGTTGTATAGCAAAGTGATTCATATGATTCATTTGTTGTTTACCTATTTTATATATAGTAGTTTGTATCTGCTAATCTCAGGCTCCTAATTTATCCCTCTTCTATCCTTTTCCCCTTTGAAAATCATGTTTGTTTTCTATGTCCGTGAGTCTGTTGTTTGTTTTATTAAAATGTTTTCATTTATATTTTAGATTTCACATGTAAGTGACATAATATGGTATTTGGCTTTCTATATCTGACTTATTTAACTTTAGTATGATAAGCTCTAGATCCATCCATGTTGCTGCAAAAAGCATTCTCTTGTTCTTTTTATGGCTAAGTAGTATTCCATTGTATATATGTACCACATCTTCTTTATGCATTCATCTGTCACCGGACCTTTGGTCTGCTTTTATGTGTTGGCTATTGCAAATAGTGCTGCTGCTTTTATTTCTATTGCTTTGGGAGACTGACCTAAGAAAACATTGTCAGAAAACTGTTTGTCTATGTTCTCTTCTAGGAGTTTTATGGTATCATAAATACAACACCATTTACTGACAGATTAAATGATTCTAAACTTTTGGACACAAACTAGAAGACTGCAATTGCTATTTACTGATGATGAGAGTGTTGTGGGGGAAATCAAGGATTTCTTTGTAGACATATTAAATGGAGCTCTCAACGAGGCAATAAAAAAGGTCTGGATACAAAGGTCTGGATTTCAGAGGACCTTCCAGGAGGAAAATATATATTTGAACATTATTGGCTTATTGTTTGTATGGGACACCATGAACCTTGATTATGTCATCTAGGGTGATAGAGAAGATGGGAGCTCTCAAAACTGAGCCTCTATAGGTTGGAGAAATAGGAGGAAAGAAGCAGAGAAGACTGAGAATGAACAGCCAGACAGAGAGGAAAAAGGCTAAGAAAAGAAATAAAGTGTTTCAAGTGGGAGGAAATGATCAATTGTGTCAAATGCTGGTGATGGGATGAGTAAGATGAAAACTGAGAAATGTGTATTGGTTTGCAACATCATTGGTGACCTTGTCAGGAGCTATTTCAGTGAAGTCCTGGGTTAAAAGACTGATTGGCATGCATTAAAGTGAGACTAGAAGAACTGGAGATAGCAAGAATATAAATCTCTTTAGAGAAACGTTGCCTTTTGAAAAAGAGCAAATAAATGGAGTAATGCCTAGAGAGGGATGTGGGATCCAGAAAAAAAGGTATTTTTTAATGTTGAGGGATATCGTAGTATATTTGTATGCTGTTAAGAATGACCCAGAACAAAGGAAACATTTATAATGCGAGGTAGAAAAAGGGCATTGCCAGAGAGTATTGTCCTTGAGTAGGCAAGGAAAGGGGGCTTTCCCAGTGACTCAGAGGTAAAGAATCCACCTGCAATGCAAGAGATGCAGAACATGTGGGTTTGATCTCTGTGTCAAGAAGATCTCTTGGAGGTGGGCATGGCAACCCACTCTAGTATTCTTGTTGGGAAAATCCCACGGACAGAGGATCCTGGAGGTCTACGGTCCATGGGGTCACAAAAAATTGGACATTACTGAAGCGACTGAGCAGGCATGCACAGGCAAGGGAGGAAGAGATCTGTTGCCCAAGCCATGAGGGGGGTTTAGACGCAACCATGGGAAGTTCATTCATAGCACCGGAAAGAAAACAGTATACGGGCACGGAGAAGGACAGTTTTGTACATGTGATACTGGAAGAGTATGGGCACTCTCTTCTAATTGCTTTTACTTTTTTTTGTTTATGTATAGTTAGATAGGAAATAAGGTTATCAGCTAAGAAGGAGAATGCAGAAGGAGCTGGAGGCTTGAGGACAAAGGAGAAGGCAGGAAGTACTCATGAGGAGAGAGGAAAAGGAAATAGACTGGGGAAACAGAGTAGGATTGCTGAGTGATGTTCACAGTCTACTTGAAGCCAGTAGTTGTGAATTTTATTTATTTATTTTTAAATTTTTCTTTGATGGGTTTTAGTTGCAGCTTGAGGGCTCTTTGTTGTGGTGTGTGGGCTCTCTAGGTAGAGTCCTCAGCCTCTAGAGCTGGGCTTATTAGTTACTGCATGGGCTTAGCTGGCTACAGCATGCAGAATCTTAATTCCCCAACCAGGGATCAAACATGTGTCCCCTGCATTGGAAAGCAGATTCTTAACCATTGGACCACCGGAGAAGTCCCCATGAATTTTAAAGTGACAACAAAGAGGATGGTTGTTGGTATTTTCCTGGGTAAGTGTAGGTGCAGGGTAGGTAGAGAGCTGAATACAGTTAGGTTTGGGATTTTTGCAAAGTAAGTGTAATTATGCGATAGAGGGACAATGGGGATGAGGGTAAATGCAATGGTATGATTTAAAAAAATAAAAGGTGATAGAATTTAAGCTAGGTATTGATAGGGAAGATGTAAGATCATGAAGGAGAGGAAAGAACGAGTAAAATGTGATATGACCTTGGGATTTTATGTCCCAGTGAAATAACTGATTGTTAGAATTTGATGCAAGGAGAAGTGAAATGGAAAAATAAAAGGTGGTAGTTAGATGTTATTATCTAACTAATATAAAAACCAAGGTGTCTATCTAAACCAAGGTGTCTGAAGATGACTGTAATGAGGAGGTATTGTTGATGGTACATGGTAATGGCATAAATGTCCTTTCTGGATAGTGTAAGGGAGGAAGGATGTTACAATATTCCGGAAGTGGAAGCAGCAAGAGAAGTGAGAAGAGCATCTATCCCACCTGGTGGTAATAGGGGAAGGAGTGGGAAGGAAGAGAAACCTCCACAATAGGAGGGGACTACAAGGGAAGTGATGCCTTCAGGGGAGACTTAGGTTAGTTTTAGTTAGATCAAGAAGAGCAGGGTATTTTGAAAACAGATTGGGAACTCCAGAAGAAAAATCTAGTGATTAGGGGGTCAAATTTCCAGAGGACACAAAAGAAAGGTATCATGCAATACCTTGACTATGGAGTCCTGTAAAGGATACCCAGAGTGTGAGTATTGGGATAAGAGTATTGGGGGTGGGAATTGATAAGTGACATAAGGGAAACAGTAATAAATTGTTAAGCCTGACAACCCCCAAGAGAAACAGTTGTGGTGAGACTAAGGTGCTAGTCTGAAGTGGGGATGGGAAGGAAAGGTAGCTCTTGCCAAGAGCTAATGGAACTTTGAGCCCTCATCTTCACTCCATTCCTTTGCTCCATAACCTAAGACTGGAAGGGCTCCATGTTGTGCTGAGAACCACTGCTGTCAGCACAGCCATCCTCCACCTCAGAATATTCTGATGGCCTTGCTCATCATGGCTCAAAAAGTATGACCCAATACTATCACTGTGGGTCTGGGAAATGAGGGGGCCGGAGAAGCAGATAATGAGGGGAAAATAGAGTTAATGACCAGAGAAACTCACAAATGGGCCCTGCTGGTGGTGCTGGGCACATCTGGTGGGCAGCAGAAACAGCATTAAATTACTAACAGAGAGTAACCATCACAGGTTCCACCAAGGAGGAGTGTCAGACACTCAGGACTAAGGAGTCAGGATAATAAAACAGCATGGTACCTCGAAGGCAATTACCATTGCGAGTAGGTTGCCACCCAACCCTAGCTACCTCCAAGGAGATAAGTGGTGGCTGTGTATTACGTATATAGATATATATAGTATACATGCATGAATTATCTATATAAAACATGCATATTCACATAGTATGTATATTCATGTATATGTGAATATCCCATGAGAAAACAATTTGTACGTAGACTGTAGAGAGTAGTTCTGTGACCAGGTGAAAGTAACCTTTCATCTCTGTGTGTATAACACTGTATCATTGTAAACTTGCAGGATGTACATGTCTGATTCTTATCATAGGGCAAGGCAGTTCTATGATTTGTGCTTTCTTTCAGCCTTTTCCAAGATACTCAGCTGACCACCAGGACAGAGGTCAAAGCCCCTGAGTGCCCTTTAGCCTGAGTTGAACTACCTCCAGTAAGCTGTCATACTCATTCATTTTCAGTCTCCCCACACTGTACTGTACCCGCCCCAATCTAGACTGCTAAAATGGCAATATAGGATGGCCGCAATCCCATTATTTCACCAGAAACACAGGGAACTTTTTTTTTTTTTCCTGATCAAATGAGATTCAGTTACATGTCAAGGAACACCAGCATCAGCAGCTTGTGTCATTTAATAAAACCTAAAGTTACAAGTGTCTTGAATAGTTCCCTTAGAAGCTATTTTAAGTGGACAGCTCTTCCCCAGAAAGCCCCCTGAGTACAGAATAGCAGAAGTTAATTTTAGCAAGCACTTTTTAACCTACATTTGGGGACAAAAACACCAGGAAACCTATTATATAATTGAAGTAAAAAGAAACCCTCTGGGTGTGACAAAAAGTTGTCTGTCTCAAGTTACTGCAAATGGAAAAATGATATACCGAAGAGCTTGGTATTTCAGAAGTCCAATAGTGAGAAACTTTATTTGCTGAGAAGGCAAATGAGGGCGCCTGGATGTTAAAGAACACTTGACACTCCGGACAGGAGAGGCTGCTGAAATGCTCCTATTGGGTAGTTATGGTCCCAGGTTGCATTAAGTCTTCCATTGGAAATAGTATTTCCAAACTGAAGTATGAAGATCAAAATCCTAATTTCTTCATTTGTCAGAACCCCTAAGAGTCCTAGATCTGCTTTAGTCCTAAGCTCTTTACAAAGTAGAGGGACCAGCATAAGATAATCAAAATTTCATTGTACCTTCTTTACTCCATCCACTCTCTGGCACTACCATTCTGGGCTAGATACCTGATCCCATCCACTCTCTTGCACTACCATTCTGGGCTATCCAGAACTTGTTCCTTGCACAAGGGAAATGGCCTCCCATTTCCCTTGCACACCTCACGTGGCTTTTTTTCAGCACAGTTGTGACAGCTTCAGTGTAAAGTGCTGGCTTGCTCACTCATAGAGGGTGCCCTTAGCCAGGTCACAGGATCTCTCTAAACTCCTTCTCATTTATAAATAAGTTTGAAAATGAAGCAATAATAATAATAATAATATAAAATAAGGTAAAAAAAGAAAATGAAGCCAAATCTGGTCTTTGTATCCCCAAATAGAATTAAATGTCACAGACAGAGTTTCAGATGAATAGAAAATAATAGCTTTATTGCTTTGCAAGACAAAGGAGACTACAGAAGCCAAATGTCCTCAAAATGGTGTGTCCCAACATGGAGGGGGTAGTGAGGAGTTTTGTAGTTATGGTTCAAAGAGGGGAATGTGATCAGCTTGTGGATATTCTTCTGATTGGTAATGTAAGCAGGAGTCAGCATCATCCACCTTCTAATTCCAATGGTGTAGGGTCTACGTGCATGCTATGGGCAGCATGCGATTAACTTCTTCCACCTAATGGGGCTTTCAGGATCTGCAAAATAGCTCGATGTCATTGTTACATAATATATCCCTTGAGGGAGAACCAGGACCCTGTTTCAAGGCTGCGCTCTTTTTTCTTGACTATTCCTCCCTGGTCCCTGAATCCCCTCCCTTCCCTAATTAACAACTGTTTAAACCTGTTCCTTGGAACTCAGAGATCATGGAGGTTGGACAAAGCCTATCTCCTATAATCAAGAAATGGGAAACACAGAATGGCTTTCGTGCCCTGGAGTCCCACAGTGTCCTGCTTGGTTTCAAAATATGAACTTCACATTGTTTTTGAGTAAAACAAGTAAGGAAAAGATAAGGTATTTTATAAATTACAATATGTTATACAGATGTAAACCAATCTTCTTTTCAAATGTGGTCTTCTGACTTCAAAAACCAAACTGTCGGCCAAATTCTGACCTTGGCCTATTCTCTGCTTGAACTTAGTAACCAATTTCTTCTTAAATGGAAGTGAAATTCTCTGACAGATGTTGGTGCTCTTACCCCATTGTATGGAGCAATGTTAGACATAGTTTCCATTCCTCCACTGCCTTAGCTTCAGTCCTCCCATAGTCCACCCACATCCCCTTGAAATGCTCTGTGAGGGTCGCTAATATAGTGTGCTTTTCTAAAAAGATTGCACAATACTAGTAACCCCCTGCTGTATAGGAAAGCCATGATAAAAAGTGATATGAAAATGTATGGCAATTTATCTTATGATCTTTTATATTATTTCATTGGAAATACATCAGAGTTTTTGAGATAGGAATTACTCCAGGTTTTTAGAGGATAAAAGGGAGACTTATAGAAGTTAAACGTGTTGTTCATGGACTAACTTTTCATGACACTGTTGCTTGAGTCAGGAAATCTAGGGTTTATTCACCAGGCTTCAGCAGGTATTAGATGGCACACACAAGTTAGGTCACTGAAGGAAATATATTAAAGGGATTCTTTACAAAGAGGTGGTCAAGGCTTAGGGAAACCAACAAGGGTTGGTGCAGTACCCTGGGGTCGGTGACAAGAGGGAGTTATTACCACTTAAAAGTGAAGAATCAATAGAGAAAGACATGAAGGGCATGAGAGAACTCTGTTAGAGAAAGAGTTATATGGAAGTTTTGTCTACTGAAAACAGCCCTGCAGGGAAATAGGCAAACAATTAAATCCTGCAGTCTCATTCTCCAGTCTCCTGCCTTCCACCTGGATTCCTTGCTATTGGCCCAGAACAGGATAGCAATGAATGGAAACAGGACCAGTAGGGATAAAAGAAAGACACATGGGGAGATTGATCACACTTATCCTTGAACTCAGATACCACAGCAATCTGTCTCTCTCTCTCTGTCTAACTTTTTATTTTCAAATAGTTTTATATTTACAGAAAAAGTTGCTAAGATAGTCCAGAAAGTTTCCATATACCCAATATCCAATTTCACCTATTATTTCTTATACAGTATGATACATTTGTTGCATTTAATAAGCCAATCTTGATAACATTGTTATTAATTAAAGATCATACTTTATTTAAATATCTTTGGTTTTTATCTCATATCCTTTTTTGGTATACTGTCTCATCCAGGATACCATATTACATTTAGTAGTCATTGGATTCCTCTTGGTTATGACCATTTCCCATGCAAAATCCTTAATCCTCACTAGAGTATAGAGCTTCTATGCAGTTCCTTTTGTCTTGATTATAACAGGCTCCACTTATTTTCAAAATTAGTTAGATCAACACATTTTTCACCCATTCCATTCCAAGAGGTCGTTCCATCATTTATAAAACAATTAAAGCATCACATTCAGCATTCCATTCCTAACTTCCCCCAAATTATTGCACAATCAAAGTTTACCTTTCATGTGTAAAATTCTGTGAGTTGTGACAAATGCACAGAGTCCCATGTCCGCCATTAAACTATCAAACAAATAGTTTCACAGCCCTAGAATATTCTCTATGCTTCACGTATTTAACTTTCCATCCCTCAAATCCCTGGAGATACTGGGCATCCAGTTTTTCCAGCAATATTGTTGAAGAGACTATCCTTTATGTATTGAGTTACCTTTGTACTTTTGTCAGAAATCAGTTGATTTAAAGCTAATAGATAAATTCAGCAAATTGCAGGATCAAAGTTAATATACAAAAATCAATCACATTTCTATACAATAAAACAGAAAAATAAAAATAAATGAGAGCAATCTCATTTACAATAGCATCAAAAAGAATAAAATACTTAGAATAAACTTTACAACAAAGTGAAAGTCACGCTAAAGACTCCAAATCACTGCTGAAAGAAACTGACACAAATAAATGGAAAGACATACCATGCTTATGATGTGTTAAGATGTAAAGACGAGCCTAAGCAATCTATAGATTCAATGAAATCACTGTCAAAATCCCAACTTTTTTTGTGGAAATAGGAAAATTCATCCTAAAATTCATATAGAACATCAGACTAGATCAGATCAGTCGCTCTGTCATGTCCGACTCTTTGCGACCCCATGAATCCCAGCACGCCAGGCCTCCCTGTCCATCACCAACTCCCGGAGTTCACTCAGACTCACATCCATCGAGTCAGTGATGCCATCCAGCCATCTCATCCTCTGTCCTCCCCTTCTCCTCCCGCCCCCATCCCTCGAACATCAGGGTCTTTTCCAATGAGTCAACTTCTTTCATGAGGTGGCCAAAGTACCGGAGATTCAGCCTCAGCATCAGTCCTTCCAATGAAAACCCAGGACTGATCTTTAGGATGGACTAGTTGGATCTCCTTGCAGTCCAAGGGACTCTCAAGAGTCTTCTCCAACACCACAGTTCAAAAGCATCAATTCTTCAGCACTCAGCTTTCTTCACAGTCCAACTCTCACATCCATACATGACCACTGGAAAAACCATAGCCTTGACTAGATGGACCTTTGTTGACAAAGTAATGTCTCTGCTTTTTAATATGCTGTCTAGCTTGGCCATAACTTTCCTTCCAAGGAGTAAGCATCTTTTAATTTCATGGCTGCAGTCACAATCTGCAGTGATTTTGGAGCCCCCAAAAATAAAGTCTGACACAACACTTTTTTCACTGTTTGCCCATCTATTTCCCATGAAGTGATGGGACCAGATGCCATGATCTTAGATTTCAGGATGTTGAGCTTTAAGCCAACTTTTTCACTCACCTCCTTCAGTTTCATCAAGAGGTCTTTTAGTTCCTTTTCACTTTCTGCCGTAAGCGTGGTGTCATCTGCATATCTGAGGTTATTGATATTTGTCCCAGCAATCTTGATTCCAGCTTGTGCTTCTTCCAGCTCAGCCTTTCTCATGATGTACTCTGCATATAAGTTAAATAAGCAAGGTGACAATATGCAGCCTTGACATACACCTTTTCCTATTTGGAACCAGTCTGTTGTTCCATGTCCAGTTCTATCTGTTGCTTCCTGACTTGCATATAGGTTTCTCAAGAGGCAGATCAGGTGGTCTGGTATTCCCATCTTTTTCAGAATTTTCCACAGTTTATTGTGATACACACAGTCAAAGGCTTTGGCATTGTCAATAAAGCAGAAATAGATGTTTTTCTGGAACTCTCTTGCTTTTTCCATGATCCAATAGATGTTGGGAATTTGATCTCTGGTTCCTCTGCCTTTTTTAAAACCAGCTTGAACATCTGGAAATTCACGGTTCATGTACTGGCTTGGCTGGCTTGGAGAATTTTGAACATTATTTAACTAGCGTGTGAGATGAGTGCAATTGTGCGGTAGTTTGAGCATTCTTTGGCATTGTCTTTCTTTGGGATTGGAATTAAAACTGACCTTTTCCAGTCCTGTGGCCACTGCTGAGTTTTCCAAATTTGCTGGCACATTGAGTACAACACTTTCACAGCATCATCTTTCAGGATTTGAAATAGATCAACTGGAATTCCATCACCTCCACTAGCTTTGTTCGTCGTGATGCTTTCTAAGGCCCACTTGACTTCACATTCCAGGATGTCTGGCTCTAGGTGAGTAATCACACCATCGTGATTATCTGGGTTGTGAAGCTCTTTTTTGTACAGTTCCTCTGTGTATTCTTGCCACCTCTTCTTAATATCTTATGCTTCTGTTAGGTCCATAGCATTTCTGTCCTTTATTGAGCCCATCTTTGCATGAAATGTTCCCTTGGTATCTCTAATTTTCCTGAAGCGATCTCTAGTCTTTCCCATTCTGTTGTTTTCCTCTATTTCTTTGCATTGATCGCTGAGGAAGGCTTTCTTATCTCTTTTTGCTATTCTTTGTAACTCTGCATTCAGATGCTTATATCTTTCCTTTTCTCCTTTGCTTTTCACTTCTCTTCTTTTCATAGCTATTTGTAAGGCCTCCTCCGAGAGCTATTTTGCTTTTTTGCATTTCTTTTCCATGGGGATGATCTTGATCCCTGTCTCCTATACAATGTCATGAACCTCCATCCATAGTTCATCAGGCACTATCTATCAGATCTAGGCCCTTAAATCTATTTCTCACTTCCACTGTATAATCATAAGGATTGTCTAATGGTTTTCCCTACTTTTTCAATTTAAGTCTAAATTTTGCAATAAGGTGTTCGTGATCTGAGTCAAAGTCAGCTCCCAGTTTTGTTTTTGCTGACTGTATAGAGCTTCTCCATCTTTGGCTGCAAAGAATATAATCAATCTGATTTCGGTGTGGACCATCTGGTGCTGTCCATGTGTATAGTCTTCTCTTGTGTTTTTGGAAGAGAATGTTTGTTGTGACCAGTACATTTTCTTGGCAAAACTCTATTAGCCTTTGCCCTGCTTCATTCCATACTCAAAGGCCAAATTTGCCTGTTACTCCACGTGTTTCTTTGGAGAAGGCAATGGCACCCCACTCTAGTACTCTTGCCTGGAAAATCCCATGGGTGGAGGAGCCTGGTAGGCTGCAGTCCATGGGGTCGTGAAGAGTTGGACACGACTGAGCAACTTGACTTTCACTTTTCACTTTCAGGCATTGGAGAAGGAAATGGCAACCCACTCCAGTGTTCTTGCCTGGAGAATCCCAGGGATGGGTTAGCCTCGTGGGCTGCCGTCTATGGGACTGCACAGAGTTGGACACGATTGAAGCAAATTAGCAGCAGCAGGAACCAGGTGTTTCTTGACTTCCTACTTTTTCATCCCAGTCCCATGGAATGGACATGTTTTTTGGGTGTTCTATAAAGTCTTGTAGGTCTTCATTGAACCGTTCAACTTCAGCTTCTTCAGCATTACTGGTTGGGGCATAGGCTCGGGTTACTATGATATTGAGTGGTTTGCCTTGACAATTAACAGAGATCATTCTTTCGTTTTTGAGATTGCATCCAAGTACTGCATTTTGGACTCTTTTGTTTACTATGATGGCTACTCCATTTCTTCTAAGGGATTCCTACCCGCAGTATTAGATATAATGGTCATCTGAGTTAAATTAACCTATTCCAGTCCATTTTCGTTCACTGATTCCTAGAATGTTGACATTCACTCTTGCCATCTCCTGTTTGACCACTTTCAATTTGCCTTGATTCATGGACCTGACATTCCAGGTTCCTATGCAAAATTGTTCTTTACAGCATTGGACCTTGCTTCTATCACCAGTCACATCCACAACTGGGTATTGCTTTTGCTTTGGCTCCATCCCTTCATTCTTTCTGGAGTTATTTCTCCCCTGATCTCCAGTAGCATACTGGGCACCTACTGACCCAGGGAGTTCCCCTTTCAGTATCCTCTCATTCTATAAATCAATAAAGGCAAAACACAAGCGGTCAGATTTCTAAAAGCAAGCAAGGAGTTAAAGATAATTTTGTTTGAAGAATATATAAAAACAGTTAATAAAAACATGAAAAGATGCAATTTCTCTACTCATTAGGAAATTGCAATCAAAACTACAATGAGATACCATTTTATACATTAGTATGGCTATTATGAAACAAGAGCAAATAATAAGTGTTTCTGAGGATGTGGAGAAGTTGGAACTTTCATTCATTGCTGGTGGTACTGTAAAATGGTATCTTCACTGTGGAAAATAGCATGCCAGTTCCTCAAAAAATTAAGCATAGAATTACCATATTATCCAGTAACTCCACTTTTTTGTGTATACTCAAATCAGTGAAAGCAGAGACTCTAACAGGTGTTTGTATACCAGTTTTATAGCAGCATTATTCATAATAGCTGGAAGGTGGAAAACAACACATAAAGAAAATATGGCATAGAAATAGTGAAATATCATTGAAGCTTAAAAAGGAAAGCTATTCTGAAACATGCTACAACACAGATGAATCTTGAAGTCATTCTGTTAAGTGAAATAACCCAGTGAAAAAGGACAAATATTGTATACTTCCACATGTACGAGGTACTCAAAATAGTCAAATTCATAGAGACAGAAAGTAGAATAGTAGTTATTAGGACTTTGGAAAAAGAAATAATGGATAGTTATTGTGTGGTGTTGGAGAAGACTCTTGAGAGTCCCTTGGACTGCAAGGAGATCCAACCAGTCCATTCTGAAGGAGATCAACCCTGGGATTTCTTTGGAAGGAATGATGCTAAAGCTGAAACTCTAGTACTTTGGCCACCTCATGCGAAGAGTTGACTCATTGGAAAAGACTCTGATGCTGGGAGGGATTGGGGGCAGGAGGGGAAGGGGACGCCAGAGGATGAGATGGCTGGATGGCATCACTGACTCGATGGACATGAGTCTAGTGAACTCCGGGAGTCGGTGATGGACAGGGAGGCCTGGCGTGCTGCGATTCATGGGGTCACAAAGAGTCGGACATGACTGAGCGACTGAACTGAACTAAACTGAACTGAATGGCTACAGTTTCAGTTTGGGATAATGACAAAGTTCTGGCAATGCATAGTAGTGACGGTTGCACAATGATATAAATATAATTAATACTACACTTAAAAATAGCAAAAATGGTAAATTTTGTTATGTATTTTACCATTATTTAAAACAAGTTGAAAATAAATTAGATTCCTATATTTGTAAGAGTGTTTTGAATTCTCCATTTTGTTCCATTAATCTGTGTGCCTATTCTTTCCGCATTTCACCACTGTCTTGCTACTGTAACTTTACAATAAGTATTGGAATGAGACTGTGGCAGTCCTCCAACTTCTTCTTGAGAAGATTCTGTATAAACTTTACAATCAGTTTGTAGCTGTCTAGAAGAAAGCTTGCTGAATTTTTATTGGAATTGCAATGAATTTGTAGATTAAGGTACAAATAATAGGAAGACATGCCGTTTTCATGATTGAAAGACTCACTATTGTTAAGATGCTAACACTACCTAAGGCAATCTATAGATGTAGTACAATCCCTATCAGACTGAGGAAGTGTCTTTCCATTTCTAATGTACTGAGAGTTTTTATCATAGAAGGGTTTGGGATTTTGTCACATTCATTTATTATATCAATTGATAATATCATGCAATATTTGTTTTTACCTTGTTGGTATGTTAAAATACATTGATTTTTGAACACTGAAGCACTTTTAAATATCTTGAGAAAGTTGTTTACAGTGGATTATTCTTTTTATACATTATTGTACTCAGTTTGCTGATATTCTGTTAGTTATTTTTACATTTTAGTTCATGAGAAATATTCACCTTGAGTTTTCCTTATTTCTAATGTCCATATTGTTTGAGTATTAAGGTAATGGTGACCTCATAGAATAAGTTTGGAGTATTACCTCAGCATCTATTTTCTGAAAGAGACTATGAAGGATTGTATATCAGGGAATTGAATATAATAATGTATAAGAAGAGTATTCCATCATAAATAATTTTTGAGATATTCAAGAGCTTTATTTTTTAGATATTCAAGATATTGGGGCTTCCCTGGGGGCTCAGCAGTTAAGAACCCACCTGCTAGTGCAAGAGATGCAGGTTCAATCCCTGGGTTGGGAAGATGCCCTGGAGAAGGAAATGGCAACCCACTCCAGTATTTTTACCTGGAAAACCCCATGGACAGAGGAGCCTGGTGGGCTGCAGTCCATGGAGTCACAAAGAGTCAGACATGACTGAATGACTAAACATTTAAGAGTGCTTCACTGTTCAAAAACCAATGTAATATAACATATCAACAAGCTAAAAAAATTAAATCCGAAATACTTGTATGATAAAAACTCAGTACATTACAAATAGAAAGACACTTCTTCAATCTGATGGGGATTGTACTGCGTCTGTAAATTGATTTAAGAAGTGTTTCCCTTATGATTATACAGTGGAAGTGAGAAATGGATTTAGGGCCTAGATCTGATAGAGTGCCTGGTGAACTATGGAATGGGGTTCGTGACATTGTACAGAAGACAGGGATCAAGACCATCCCCATGGAAAAGAAATGCAAAAAAGCAAAATGGCTGTCTGGGGAGGCCTTACAAATAGCTGTGAAAAGAAGAGAAGTGAAAAGCAAAGGAGAAAAGGAAAGATATAAGCATCTGAATGCAGAGTTCCAAAGAATAGCAAAAAGAGATACGAAAGCCTTCCTCAGATCAGTGTAAAGAAATAGAGGAAAACAACAGAAAGGGAAAGACTAGAGATCTCTTCAAGAAAATTAGAGATACCAAGGGAACATTTCCTGCAAAGATGGGCTCGATAAAGGACAGAAATGGTATGGACCTAACAGAAGCAGAAGATATTAAGAAGAGGTGGAAGGAATACACTGAAGATCTGTACAAAAAAGATCTTCATGACCCAGATAATCACGATGGTGTGATCACTCACCTGGAGCCAGACATCCTGGAATGTGAAGTCAAGTGGGCCTTAGAAAGCATCACTATGAGAGATGGTACAGGGAGGGAGGAGGGAGGAGGGTTCAGGATGTGGAACACGTGTATACCTGTGGCGGATTCATGTTGATATATGGCAAAACCAATACAATATTGTAAAGGTAAAAAATAAAATAAAATATATATATATAAAAGAAAGCATTACTATGAACAAATCTAGTGGAGGTGATGGAATTCCAGTGGAGCTATTTCAAATCCTGAAAGATGATGCTGTGAAAGTGCTGCACTCAATATGCCAGCAAATTTGGAAAACTCAGCAGTGGCTACAGGACTGGAAAAGGTCAGTTTTTATTCCAATCCCAGAGAAAGGCAATGCCAAAGAATGCTCAAACTATTGCACAATTGCACTCATCTCACACCCTAGTAAAGTAATGCTCAAAATTCTCCAAGCCAGGCTTCAGCAATATATGAACCGTGAACTTCCTGATGTTCAAGGTGGTTTTAGAAAAGGCACAGGAACCAGAGATTAAATTGCCAACATCCACTGGATCATGGAAAAAGCAAGAGAGTTCCAGAAAAAAATTGATTTCTCCTTTATTGACTATGCCAAAGCCTTTGACTGTGTGGATCACAATAAACTGTGGAAAATTCTGAGAGAGATGGGAATCCCAGACCACCTGACCTGCCTCTTGAGAAATCTGTATGCAGGTCAGGAAGCAACAGTTAGAACTGGACATGGAACAGACTGGTTCCAAATAGGAAAAGGAGTTTGTCAAGGCTGTATATTGTCACCCTGCTCATTTAACTTCTATGCAGAGTACATTATGAGAAAGGCTGGGCTGGAAGAAGCACAAGCTGGAATCAAGATTGCCTGGAGAAATATCAATAACCTCATATATGCAGATGACACCACTCTTATGGCAGAAAGTGAAGAGGAACTCAAAAGCCTCTTGATGAAAGTGAAAGTGGAGAGTGAAAAAGTTGGCTTAAAGCTCAACATTCAGAAAACGAAGATCATGGCTTCTGGTCCCATCACTTCATGGGAAATAGATGGGGAAACAGTGGAAACAGTGTCAGACTTTATTTTTGGGGGCTCCAAAATCCCTGCAGATGGTGACTGCAGCCATGAAATTAAAAGACGCTTACTCCTTGGAAGGAAAGTTATGACCAACCTAGATGGCATATTCAAAAGCAGAGACATTACTTTGCCAACAAAGGTCCGTCTAGTCAAGGCTATGGTTTTTCTTGTGTTTATGTGCCGGGATCCAGCCCCGGTGGATCCAGAGAATTCGAAGGGGAGATGGCTTAGGGGATCAGGAAATAACAACTTATTTAAATGTTAATTAAAGATATAAAAAGTGGTTAAATAAGGATAGCTCAGTGAGGAAATTCAGTGGAGAAAAGTGGCTGAATAATTCAGCCAGAAGGTGAGAGAAAGAACGACATGGGGAGACCAAGCTTCGGTGAACAAGGCCCGCACTTTATTTTCCAAAGTAGTTTTTATACCTTAAATTATGCATAGAGGATAATGGGGGAAGGGGTAGAGTCATGCAGTAAGCCAGGCTTTCTTTCTGCAAACTTATCATATGCAAAACTTTAGGTGATTTGCAACATCTTGTGGCCCGGAGGCCTGTTAACATTTTAAGACCCTCTCTTCAGAAAACTTATTTTTCTCTAAAGGTGATTAGTCAGGCCCCACCCTTCAAAAGCATTAGATAAAGTTGCATTCCTACAGGGCAAAGATGTGGTGGGCTATAACAAGAAAACGAATTAACTCAAGGGTCCAAGGTTACAAGCATTAAAGCTACTACTTACATTTTTATACACCAATTATATCAATCGATACACTGCCAGGGACACAGTAGGTAAGGGATATGGAGACTTAGCAGCAAACATTGGCCCAACAAGTGAAAAACCCTTCATCAATACAATTTCTAATCAATGTTTTAACTGTTCAAAGGAATCTGTATTTAGTTTAGAACATCTCATGCCTCTAACAGTTGGGAGGCTCTGAACAATCACATGTGGCCAGAAAAACCTATTCAGGCAGGCTAGAGGACTTCCAAAGGAGTTTGTAGGTTGAAACACTGTCACACCCAGGAATTATTAACTGGAGCTGTAAGTTAACTCTTTTTGCAGAAAGAGGTAGTGGGGGACAGCCCCCCAAAAAGTCAGAGGTGTAGGTGAGAGTACAAAGCAGAAAGTAGGCAGACTCTGGTTTTGGGGGTAGATGCTCGAGAATTTCCAGGGGGACTCCTGACGCTAGATCCCACCTTTGTGTATGCCGAGCCTCCTTCCTCATGACCTTTGCCACGGGCAGAGTTCCTCATGCCAGCTCCCGGCAGTCATGTATGGATGTGAGAGTTGGACTGTGAAGAAGGCTGAGCGCCGAAGAATTGATGCTTTTGAACTGTGGTGTTGGAGAAGACTCTTGAGAGTCCCTTGGAGTGCAAGGAGTTCCAACCAGTCCATTCTGAAGGAGATCAGCCCTGGGATTTCTTTGGAAGGAATGATGCTAAAGCTGAAACTCCAGTACTTTGGCCACCTCATGTGAAGAGTTGACTCATTGGACAAGACTCTGGTGCTGGGAGGGATTGGGGGCAGGAGGGGAAGGGGACGCCAGAGGATGAGATAGCTGGATGGCATCACTGACTCGATGGACATGAGTCTGAGTGAACTCCGGGAGTTGGTGATGGACAGGGAGGCCTGGCATGCTGCAATTCATGGGGTCGCAAAGAATCGGACACGACTGAGCGACTGAACTGAACATCTTAACAAGAGTGAGTCTTTAAATCATGAAAACGGTTACAAAGAATTGGATATGACTGAGTGACTAACATTTCTTTAACCATTTGGACCTGGTACTTGTATTTTCTGCTTTGGATAGTTATTATCAATTTAATTTGTGTAATAAGAATAGAGTTAGCCAAGTTTTCTTTTTTCCCGTTTTGTGAGATTTTGCTGTCTGTCTTTCATGAAATTAGTCCATTTCACCTGTTATCAGTATTTTTTGACGTAGATTTGTTTGTAATTTATTACCTTTTGAATGTCTATGAGATCAGTGGTGATGACTTTTTAAATATTTTTTAATAATGGTGATGACATTTTTAATATTAATAATTTATGTCCCCTATCTTATTTCTTGGTTAGCTTGGCTATGAGTTTGTAAATTTCTTTCCAAAGAACCAGCTTTCAGTTCTTTTAGTTTCCTTTATTGTTTCACACTAGTATTTCATTTCTCCTCTAATTTTTATCATCTATTTTCTTTTGCTTCCTTTAAGTTCAAATACCTATTCTTTCTCTAGTTTCCTAATATGGAAATTTTGGTTATTTATTTCAGATCTTTCTTCTTTTCTAATATATGCATTTAATGCTATGATTTTCCCTCTAAGCACTGCTTTCACTGCACCTCACAAATTCAGATAAGTTGTATTTTAATTTAGTTAAAAATATTTTAAATTTCTCTTCAGACTCCTTTGACTTATACATTATCTAGAATTGTGTTAATTTCTGAATATTTTTCAGCTATCTTTGGGTTTTTTATTTCTAGCTTAAATCCTATTTGCTCTAAAAATATACTTCATATGATGTCTGTTTTAAATTTTTGTTAAGACATGTTTTATCATCCAGAATATGGTCTATCTTGGTGATTATTCCATGTGAATTGAGGAGAATGTATATTCTGCTGTTGCTGGATACAAATGTCAGTTAAATAAAATTGATATATGGTTTTATTCAAGTCATCTACATCCTTACTAATTTTTTGCCTTCTTGATTTATCAACTACTGTCAGGGGTTTTGAAATTTCCAAATATCAGGGTGGAACTTTCTATTTTTTCTTTCAGTTCTATCAGATTCACTTCATGTATTTTGATGTTCAATAGTTAGGTGTGTACATGTTTAGATTTGTCTGTCTTTTTGGAGTATTGTATTGCTACAAACTTCCTTTTTAGAACTGCTTTTGTTGCATCCCATAAGTTTTGGACCATTGTGCTTTCATTTTCATTTGTCTCTAGGTATTTTAAAAATTTTTCTTCTTTGATTTCTTTCTGCAGTGGTTATTTACTTGGTTATTTGATTTCTTTGATGCAGTGATTATTTAGTAGCATATTGTTTCAGTTCAGTTCAGTCGCTCAGTCGCTTTTGCGGCCCCATGAATGCCAGCACGCCAGGCTCCCTGTCCATCACCAACTCCCGGAGTTCACTCAGACTCATGTCCATCGAGTCAGTGATCCCATCCAGCCATCTCGTCCTCCGTTGTCCCCTTCTCCTCCTGCCCCCAATCCCTCCCAGCATCAGAGTCTTTTCCAATGAGTCAACTCTTCTCATGAGGTGGCCGAAGTACTGGAGTTTCAGCTTTAGCATCATTCCTTCCAAAGAAATCCCAGGGCTGATCTCCTTCAGAATGGACTGGTTGGATCTCCTTGCAGTCCAAGGGACTCTCAAGAGTCTTCCCCAACACCACAGTTCAAAAGCATCCATTCTTTGGCACTCAGCTTTCTTCACAGTCCAACTCTCACATCCATACATGACCACATGAAAAACCAGAGCCTTGATGAGAAGGACCTTTGTTGGCAAAGTAATGTCTCTGCTTTTGAATATAATATCAAGGTCAGTCATAACTTTCCTTCCAAGGAGTAAGCGTCTTTTAATTTCATGGCTGCAGTCACAATCTGCAGTGATTTTGGAGCCCCCAAAAATAAAGTCTCAAACTGTTTCCACTGTTTACCTATCTATTTCCCATGAAGAGATGGGACTAGATGCCATGATCTTAGTTTTCTGAATGATGAGCTTTAAGCCAACTTTTTCACTCTCCACTTTCACTTTCATCAAGAGGCTCTTTAGTTCCTCTTCACTTTCTGCCATAAGGGTGGTGTCATCTGCATATCTGAGGTTATTGATATTTCTCCAGGCAATCTTGATTCCAGCTTGTGCTTCTTCCAGCCCAGCCTTTCTCATGATGTACTCTGAATAGAAGTTAAATAAGAAGGGTGACAATATGCAGCCTTGATGTACTCCTTTTCCTATTTGGAACCAGTGTGTTGTTCCATGTCTAGTTCTAACTGTTGCTTCCTGACCTGCATATAGTATTCTCAAGAGGCAGGTCAGGTGGTCTGGTATTCCCATCTCTTTCAGAATTTTCCACAGTTTATTGTGATACACACAGTCAAAGGCTTTGGCATTGTCAGTAAAGCAGAAATTGATGTTTTTCTGGAACTCTCTTGCTTTTTCCATGATCCAATAGATGTTGGGAATTTGATCTCTGGTTCCTGTGCCTTTTCTAAAGCCAGCTTGAACATCTGGAAGTTCACGGTTCATGTATTGCTGAACCCTGGCTTGGATTATTTTGAGCATTACTTTACTAGCGTGAGATGAGTGCAATTGTGGGGTAGTTTGAGCATTCTTTGGCATTGCCTTTCTTTGGGATTGGGATGAAAACTGACCTCTTCCAGTCCTGTGGCCACTGCTGAGTTTTCCAAATTTGCTGGCATACTGAGTGCAGCACTTTCACAGCATCATCTTTCAGGATTTGAGAGAGCTCAACTGGAATTCCATCACCCTCCACTAGTTTTGTTTCTAGTGATGCTTTCTAAGGCCCACTTGACTTCACATTCCAGGATGTCTGGCTGTAGGTGAGTGATCACACCATCATGATTATCTGGGTCATGAAGCTCTTTTTTGTATAGTTCTGTGTATTCTTGCCACCTCCTCTTACTATCTTCTGTGTCTGTTAGGTCCATACCATTTCTATCCATTATAGAGCCCATTTTTGCATGAATTGTTCCTTTGGTATCTCTAATTTTCTTGAAGTGATCTCTAGTCTTTCCCATTCTGTTGTTTTCTTCTGTTTCTTTGCATTGACTGCTGAGGAAGGCTTTCTTATCTCTCCTTGCTATTCTTTGGAACTCTGCATTCAGATGCTTATATCTTTTATTTTCTCCTTTGCTTTTCACTTCTCTTCCTTTCACAGCTATTTGTAAGGCCTCCTCAGACATTTTGCTTTTTTGCATTTGTTTTCCATGGGGATGGTCTTGATCCCTGTCTCCTGTACAGTGTCACGAACCTCCGCCCATAGTTCATCAGGCACTCTGTCTATCAGATCTAGGCCCTTAAATCTATTTCTCACTTCCACTGTATAATCATAAGGGATTTGATTTAGGTCATACCTGAATGGTCTAGTGGTTTTCCCTACTTACTTCAACCTGTATCTAAATTTTTCAATAAATTTTTCATGATCTGAGCCACAGTCAGGTCCCGGTCTTGTTTTTGCTGACTGTATAGAGCTTTTGGCTGCAAAGAATATAATCAATCTGATTTTGGTGTGGACCATCTGGTGCTGTCCATGTGTAGAGCCTTCTCTTGTGTTGTTTGAAGAGAGTGTTTGTTGTGACCAGTACATTTTCTTGGCAAAACTCTATTAGCCTTTGCCCTGCTTCATTCTGTACTCAATGGCCAAATTTGCCTGTTACTCCAGGTGTTTCTTGACTTCCTACTTTTGCATTCCAGTACCCTGGAATGGACATCTTTTTTGGGTGTTAGTTCTAAAAGGTCTTATAGGTCTTCATTGAACCGTTCAACTTTAGCTTCTTTAGCATTACTGGTTAGGGCATAGGCTTGGATTACTGTGATATTGAATCGTTTGCCTTGGAAATGAATAGAGTTCATTCTGTCGTTTTTGAAACTGTATCCAAGTACTGCATTTCATACTCTTTTGTTGACCGTGATGGCTACTCCATTTCTTCTAAGGGATTCCTGCCCACAGTAGTAGATATAATGGTCATCTGAGTTAAATTCACCCGTTCCAGTCCATTTTAGTTCGCTGATTCCTAGAATGTTGACATTCACTCTTGCCATCTCTTGTTTGACCACTTCCAGTTTGCCTTGATTCATGGACCTGACATTCCAGGTTCCTATGCAATATTGCTCTTTACAGCATCGGACCTTGTTTCTATCAGCAGTCACATCCACAACTGGGTATTGTTTTTGCTTTGGCTCCATCCTTTCATTCTTTCTGGAGTTATTTCTCCTCTGATCTCCAGTAGCATATTGGGCACTTACTGACCTGGGGAGTTCCTCTTTCAGTATCCTATCATTTTGCCTTTTCATACTGTTCATGGGGTTCTCAAAGCAAGAATAATGAAGTGGTTTGCCATTCTCTTCTCCAGTGGATCACATTCTGTCAGACCTCTCCACCATGACCTGTCTGTCTTGGGTGGCCCCACATGGCATGGCTCAGTTTCATTGAGTTAGACAAGGCTGTGGTCCGTGTGATCAGATTGGCTAGTTTTCTGTGATTATGGTTTCAGTGTGTCTGCTCTCTGATGTCCTCTCGCAACACCTACCATCTTATTTGCGTTTCTCTTACCTTGGACGTGGGGTATCTCTTCACGGCTTCTCCAGCAAAGCGCAGCCACTGCTCCTTATCTTGGACGAGGTCACCCCTCCTGACCTTGAACGTGGAGTAGCTCCTTTTGCCCTCCTGTGCCTGTGAAGCTGCGGTTCCTTGGACATGGGGTAGCTTGCCTCGGCCGCCGCCCCTGACCTCGGATGTGGGGTAGCTCCTCTCAGCCGCTCCTGTGCAGTTGCAGCCTGGTGCTCTTGGTTGCTGTCCCTGACCTTGGGTGAGGGGTAGCTCCTCTCACCCACATTTCTGTATGGTTCATCGCAGTAGGTGCACTTCTGTGAATATTTGTGTGTTTAATGTTGTCCCAGATGTCCGTTATGCTGTCTTTATTTTATTTTTCATTCTTTTTTCTATATTCTGTTTTCTATATGCTGCAATTCTTTGAAACTTGATTTCCACCATTCTGTGTTCCAGATTAATTATCTGTTCTTCTGTCTCAGTTATTTTGCTATTGATTCCTTCTAGTATATCATTCATCTCTGTTTGTTTGTCCTTTAGTTCTTCTAAGTCCTTGGTAAACATTTCTTTCATCTTCTTAATTTTTGCCTCCAGTATTTTCCTGAGATCATGAATCATCTTCACTATCATTATTCTGCATTTTTTTTCTGGGATGTTGCCTATCCCACTTCATTTAGTTGTTTTTCTTGAGGTTGATCTTGTTCCTGCATCTAGGACATAATCTTATTTCTTTTCATTTTGGGTAGCTTTCTGTGATTGTGTTATTAGTTCTGTATGTGTATTTTTTCTGTATGCTGTCTGGTGGATGAGGTTAAGAGACTTGTGCAAGATGCCTGATGGGAGGGACTGGCTATGTGGAAAACTAAGTTTTGCTCTGGTGGGCTGCTGCTGCTGCTGCTAAGTTGCTTCAGTCGTATCTGACTCTGTGTGACCCCATAGACGGCAGCCCACCGGTCTACCCCATCCCTGGGATTCTGCAGGCAAGAACACTGGAGTGCGTTGCCATTTCCTTCTCCAATGCATGAAAGTGAAAAGTGAAAGTGAAGTCGCTCAGTCGTGTCCAACTCTTAGCTACCCCATGGACTGCAGCCCACCAGGCTTCTCCATCCATGGGATTTTCCAGGCAAGAATACTGGAGTGGTACCATTGCTCTGGTGGGCAGGGCTCAGTAAAACTTTAATCCAATTGTCTGCTGATGGGTGGGGCTGTGCTCCCTCCCTATTAGTTGTTTGACCTGAGGGGACCCAGTTCTGAAGTGTATAAACTTATATAGTAGGGATTTGGTGACCTCAAACAGGACTTGTGCCAAGATGTCTCTCCCAGGAGTGCTGCCACCAGTACCCCATCCCCACGGCAAGCTACTGCTAACCCATGCCTCTGCAGGAGACCCCCAAATATTCACAGATAAGTCTTGCTCAGTCTCCTGTGGGGTCACTTCTCCTTTTCCCTGGGTCCTGGTGCACACAAAATTTTGTTTGTGTCCTCCAAAAGTCTGTTTCTCTTAGTCCTATGGAAATTCTGTGATCAAATCTTGCTAGTCTTCAGAGTCTGATTCCCTGGGGATTCCCAGTCCCTTGGCTGGGTCCCCAGCCTGGGAAGTCTGATGTGGGGCTTTAAACTTTCACAACAGTATGAGAATTCCTTTGGCATTATTGTTCTCCAGTTTGTGGGTTGCCCACATGGTGGGTATAGAATTCGATTTTATAGTAATTGTGCCCCACCTACCATTTCATTGTGGCTTCTCCTTTGTCCTTGGATGCGAGATATCTTTTTTGGTGGGTTCCACTGTCTTCCTGTTGGTGGTTGTTCAACAGCTAGTTACAATTTTGGTACTCTGGCAGATGTGCACACATCCTTCTCTGTTTTTATTTCTTGTTCCCTCTTTTTTTTCCTACTTTCTCTGGTTTTGAGTACTTGATATAATTCTATTTTACTTCCTGTCTAGCATACATATTTTAAAAATTTAGTTGTTTTTCCAGGGTTTGTAATATACATTTATAACTAATTTAATTCAACCTTAAAATAAGACTGTCTCACTTCATATTTAACATGGAAACAAAATATTCCCAATTCCTCCTTTATGACAGTGCTACAATCATTCCAGACATTATTATTATTACTGGTTTAAACAAACTTATCTATATTACTTTCCTTTTAGTAAAAAAAAAATAAAAAAAATACATTTAGTTGAACTTTCACATTCAAACAGCTTTATTATATAACATATCTCTCAAATTTTTGCCATGTCATCATAAGCTTAGTGACCATATCCCTTTCAAAATTAAAGCCATACCATTTTCCACCAAAGACAAAGATGACTGATTAAGTAATTTGGTTGCCAATGTTATTTTTTCAGAAAACTAGACTGGTTGATTTTCCACAACTGTACAGAGTGACCATTTGCAGGTCGATGGTTAAGGTCTATTGATCCAATTTCTTCAATCCAATTCAGACATTATGCTGTCTGGAATAAATGGTCCATGTCTGTATAGGTTAGTGATTATAACAAGCATATCAAATTGATCATTCAGCAGTAAATCCTTTACTAGGTAAGCAGTTCCCATCTTAGAAATGGGTGTGGTTCCAAAAGTTCATTCTAAACTAGTTGTTCAAAACTTAGAATGCATAACTAATAAAATATTAAAGGGGCTTAAAAACATGAACTAGGTTCTTAACCAGACTGTTACAAAAACAAAACAAAAGAAAGCAAAACAAAATCTTGATTAAGCCATGTCTTGTGTTTCTACAAAAAATATATATTTTATAAACAAATATATATTGATTTATAATCTGGTAACTGACGAATGCATGCATTCTTCCATATACCTATTACTATAATGTTACCTGTTGTGAAAAACAAACACTAAAGTATATAATAACTCAAACATGACATAAATTTATTTCTCCTTGTAAAATCTAAAACTGATACTTCTTACTGGCCCTTCTCCAAGCAGTGATTTAGAGTTCCATGTCCTTTCCTTCTTATAGTTTTCCAATTTTTAACACCTGGCTTCCAAGGTCACTGAGTTAACCAGCCTGAAGCTGGGGGATGGGAAAAAAGTGTATGTAAATGGAGTTTAGTCTAAGGAAAGAGGCCAGAGGGAAAGTGGGTGAAAAAGTTGGCACTCGTCTATAATCCCAATAAGCAGCTGAGGTGAAAACAAAAAGAGCAACTTGATTTTAATCTTATGTGATTTGCTAGGAATAATCAACTCTCGATCTCTCTATTCTTCTTAAAATAGCGTCTTGGTCTTCATAACACAGGACTCTTCTGGTTTTCATCTGCTTTTCCTTCCTTTTTGCCTCCATGTGTTGTTTTTCTTAAGGCTTGGCTTTGGGCCCTCTTCACTGTTTACTTTTTATTTTTCACTAGATGATGACATCCACAAGCACTGTATTCAGATGATGCAAAGATTTATATCTCCAGCTGAGAATTCCCCTCTGTATAGACCTGTTTATACAGCCTCCTAATTAGTATTTAATTAGTATCTCCTCTTAGAAGTCTTGAAGGCCCTTTAAACTCAACATTTCCCTAAATCCTTACACTCTATATTTGTACAATATTACCAAGTCCAGTGGATTTTAGACTAACACCTGGCTACTCCAAGTGTATATGGAGGACCAGAAGTTGCTTTTGTGTGAAGCTTGCTAGAATAGTGAATTCTAGGTCTATCGGCAGGCTACACGGCACACCTACTAAATCAAGATCTATAGTTTGGCAGAATTCCTAGGTGATTCACATGCACATTAAAGTATCAGAAATAAAAACTATCAAATCCACCCAACTTCATCTTTAATTTCAGTCCCTTAGTCCCCGTTGTCTTTCACCTGGACTACTAAAATAGCTTTGTGACTTGAATATCTTCATGTGTTCTCAGCCCCTTTGTATTAATTTTTTATCCAGAAGCCAAAATGTTCATCTCTAAAATACAAATAAAACTGTAACAGCCCTTATAAAAATGCTGTCTCTTAATAGAAGGACCAAAACAGCCAATTGATTACCAGTTATAAAAATCTGTACCCTGGCAACCACTTCATCTTTATTTCATATCATTCAAATGCCCCATGTATTTTCCATCACTGAACTTTTGCCCATCATGCTTTCTATGGTCCTGCTGTTTCCTTTCACCACAATTAACTCGAATATTCTTTAGATCTCAAGTCTGAATTGCCTGAGAGTCAAGGTTAGGTAATGCTCCTTGGTTATATACTCCTATGTACTTTTTCATTATAGTCATTTCTCCCTCAAACCCGTTACACACACACACACACACACGCACGCACACACACACACACACAATTACGTTTCATATACGTTTTCTCAGTTTCAGATTATACATTTATAGAGAATTATTTGGCCCACATCCAACTTACCACTTCTTGCCTCCACACCCACTACTAGCATCCATTTATATAGTATAAACAATTGTTTGACTCTCTCTTATGGGTTTCCCAAATAGTTCAATTGGTAAAGAATCCACCTGTAATGCAGGAGACCCTGGTTTGATTCCTGGGTCAGGAAGATCCTCTTGGAGAAGGGATAGGCTACCCACTCCAGTATTTGGACTTCCCTTGTGGCTCAGCTGGTAAAGAATCTACTGGGGCAATGTGGGAGACCTGGGTTTGATCCCTGGGTTGGGAAGATCCCCTGGAGAAGGGAAAGGCTATCCACTCCAGTATTCTGGCCTGGAGAAATCCATGGAATGTATAGTCAATGGGGTCACAAAGAGTTGGACATGACTGAGCGACTTTCCCTTTCACTTTATTTTCCCAGAGCCGGGGACGTTATATGCTCAATGCCTACCTACTGATGAAATAAAATAAACATGATCACAGTAGACTTAGGTAGAAAAATCCATAAGTCCATACCAGACAGGTATCTATGACACTCTTTAATTGATAGAACTACAGCCATGGCTATTGCAGATTCTGGGCTTTTCAGAATCTAGACTGGCTTCCCACTACTGCTAGTGTCAGGCAAGGAGAGGCCATCATTCACTACTTCTACCTGAACAGGTAGAGCCAATTCCATGAGGTAGGGATAGGCTCTAGAAAAGAGGGGCTTTCTAATGGCAGTCCTTGAGCAAGTGTAATGGTAACTGGATAAGAAGATGTCTTAATCACAAAGGTGAGGAAATTAGAGGGAGGAAAACATCCATCAAAACTGAGTACCCAACAGATTTTGAAGTAGGTTATCCCACTGGAGAGATAACTGGATTATAAATGGCCCTTCAAGCTCTAAGGCTTTCACTTAATTCAGTTAGTCAAATTGTAAGTATCACTTAATTCAGTTAGTCAAATTGTGAGTATCTTGTGAAATATTAGTGAGAAAACAAAGAATGTTAAAACTGCTTTTACATCCCTTAAAAAAAATGAAACTATTGTCTAGCTATGGGTCTATAGTCTCAGACAGTACTTTCCTGGGTATTAACGACTGGTGAATTCATATTTAAGAAGGCCAATACTAATTGTTAAGACACATATTTGAGTTGATCCTGGTCAAACAAATGGTAGCAATTTAACTGAAAAAAAAAATTCAGATTATAAACCCATGCTAATGAGAAATAAATGACATTTTTTGGTTAGTCACCCAAATCAGCTCTTTATATTGATTGAATGAGTTAGATAATCACTGTTTCAATCAACAAATGTTCATTGAACATTTATTCTGTGAAGGTGGTGACAAAGGATGAAATGGTTGGATAGCATCACAAACTCAATGGACATGAGTTTGAGCAGATTCCAGGAGATGGTGAAGGGCAGTAAAACCTGGAGCACTGCAGTCCAGGGGGTTACAAAGATTTGGACATGACTTAGTGACTGAACAGCAACACTCTGTAACAAGAACTGTGCCAGGTGTTGTCAATACAGAATGCTTAAGAAAGAAGCAGTTTTCCCCTTCACAGAGCTTATAGTGTAGTGGGAGAGAATGACAATGAACAAGTAGCATAAAGTTTGCATCTGCTGCTCTGGTATTCTCTCCTGTTGCAAGCTTAATGTTAGTTCTTGTGTTAGCTCACTAGGGCTGCTCTACACAGTACTACAGAGTGGGTGACTTAAAAAGAAATTTATTTCCTTTTAGTTCTGGAGGCCAGAAGTCCAATTCAAGGTGTTGGTAGAGTTGGTTTCTTCTGAAGTCCTCTCTTCTTGGCTTTTATATGGTCATTTTCTCCACGAGTTTCCACATGGTCTTTTCTTTGTGTGTCTGTGACCTAATTTCTTCTTTGAAAAGATATCTTCAGATTAAGTCCCCTTCAGTGACTTCACTCGGAGAAGGAAATGGCAACCCACACCAGTATTCTTGCCTGGAGAATCCCATGGACAGAGGAGCCTGGTAGGCTACAGTCCATGGTGTCGCTAAGAGTCAGACACGACTGAGCGACTTCACTTTCACTTTTCGCTTTCATGCATTGGAGAAGGAAATGGCCACCCACTCCAGTGTTCTTGCCTGGAGAATCCCAGGGACAGAGGAGCCTGTTGGGCTGCCGTCTATGGGGTCTCACAGAGTTGGGCACGACTAACGCGACTTAGCAGCAGTAGCAGCAGCAGCAATGACTTCATTTCACCTAAATTAACTCTTTAAAAACTTTATCTCAAAAAAAAAAAAAAAAAAAACTTTATCTCCAAACATAGCCAGATTATTAGGTTTTAGGTTTAGAACTTCAACACATGAAGGGTGGGGTATGGGGTGGGAAGACATAATTCAGTCCATAACATCACTATTACTAGAAAAATACTTAATGAAAATATGTGAGCCACATATATAATTTAACGTTTTAAAGTAGATTTTAAAAAGTAAAACAAAGTCAGATGAATTTACATTGAATAATAAAATGTGTTTGATATAATATATCCAGAATAGCGTTTCAATGTTTAAACAATGTAAATGATTACTAGTGAGACACTTTGCATTTTTGTAAAATTTTCTGAAATCCAGTGTGCTTTTTACACTTACATCACATTTGAATTTAGACACTAAATTTTCATCAGAAGTAACATTTGATTAACATTTAGAGTTAATAAACTCTACAATTGAAGAAGTAGATTTACATAGTACTGTTATTCTAAATATACTCTGAAACTTTTCCAGTAACTAAATAAAATATCCAATTTTAGATTTAAATTAGATTGCATTGAATAATTTAAGAATTCCTCAGTACCACTAGCTACATTCAGATGTCTAATAGTCATATGTGGTTAGTAGCTGTCAAAAGGGACAGCCCAAATCTAGAAGCTACATGCCACTGTCATGTGAAAAACAATGCTCTTGATGTGTCAAATTTTCTTAACAATTACCTGCTGTAATATTAACTATGCTTTTTAAAGGTAAAGCCCCATGAACAAGAAATCCACCCCCTTTGGTAAAACAAATGGATTTGAAACATATTTAATACTCTCCAACGGCTTCTGATTTTAAGTAGTCAAACTACCTTTATGCATCCTAATTAACTTTTCCAGTCCTTCCCAGGAGGTTTATTAAAGACCATCTCAGGGGACTTCTTAGACAGGGCTCTGAGCCAAAGTATTCCACATACTTGCTGTATGGTCCCTCCCCACCCGCCCCACCCCCAACCCTCCCCCCCCACTGGGTGCTAATGAGGACTGGTACAGCTGGAGATCTCACATCTTCACAGCAGGAGGCTGAGGACTCTTTCCCCCTTATTCTCAATCCCTCAGTTCTAGTCAACAAAGAATCCTGGGGAAGATATTTTTGTTACAGATCAGAAAATGGTCCAAGGTCCCAGGCTTTGTGACGAGGGCACTAAAGTTCTCTGATTCACTTGACTGTTCGCCATTTGCTCTCCAAGGCTGTTCTAAATCTACAGGGAGTCATTTCTGGGACATGAAGACAATTATCCTGATTTCCCCTGCAGTTAGTGGTCCACCTAAAACAGGAGGTCATTAGAAGTCATTGGAAAGAGGGACAGGTCTATAGATCTATATATACATTATTGTCTTCTCCAAACTATCCTAATGTACTTGGAAAGAAACTCTCAAATAAGATTTTGCTTCAGTGAGTGAGATCACTTCTCTTTTTAGACAGGGAAATGAATGAACCTTCCAAACGCAGCTTATGGCTTTCAAAACCAGGGAAGCAAAAAATGCAAAGTTAAATCTTAGACTTTTCTGGCCAACCAAACCTATTTTCAAGTGATATCATTCAGTTTTATGCCATCTATTCAGTAAAATCCAGGCACTGTTTTCCATACTTGAAATAATATCAGTGGATGAAACTGACAAAGATCCCCATCCTCATGGAGTTTACATTCCAGTGGAGGAGACAGAATAAACACACATGAAAGCATATATTAACAGTAGTAGTAAGTACTATAAGGAAAAATGAAAGGACAGAGAATCTAATGAGATAGGGTAGAGACATTCACTTTTTTTCCCAGCAAGTATTTATGTCCTGCCTATTCTCTGTTAGGTCCTGTACTATGTTAGGGACTGTGGAAAGATACAGTGATGAATCAGACACAATTCCTAATCCTCAAGGACTGGGTTTTTGTCTAACATTAATATTTACATGCAATGTATACTTGCCATGTATGCATGGTAAGGAGATTTTGAGAATCCTAATCTTGCTGTTTCTTTTCTCTAAGGACATTTAGCAAGTATTATTTACACAGCATTGTCCTGCATTTTTGTACTTAAAAAGTGAATAATATCTTATAAGAAACTAATCTCCAGTCCAGGTTCAATGCAGGATACAGGAAGCTTGGGGCTGGTGCACTGGGATGACCCAGAGGGATGGTATGGGGAGGGAGGTGAGAGGGGGGTTCAGGATGGGGAACACGTGTATACCTGTGGCAGATTCATGCTGATGTATGGCAAAACCAATAAAATATTGTAAAGCAAAATAATAATAATAATAATAAAATTTTAAAAAATGAATAAATAAATGAACAATATGGGCATGTTTTTAAAACAGTGTGGGCTTCCCTCATGGCTCAGATGGTAAAGAATCTGCCTACGATGCAGGAGACCTGAGTTCAATCCCTGAGTTGGGAAGATCCCCTGGAGAAGGGAATGGCAACCCATTGCAATATTCTTGCCAGGATAATCCCATAGACAGAGGAACCTGGCAGACTGCTATCCACGGGGTTGCAAAGAGTCAGCTATGACTGAGTGACTGAGCATGCACACATATCACACATGTATATGTATGACTGATTCACTTTGCTTGTACACCTGAAACTAACAACATTGTAAATCAACTACACTCCAATAAAATTTTTTTTTAAAGAAATGATGGCATTGAAACATGTGAAATGTCATGTATGAAACGAGATGCCAGTCCAGGTTCAATGCACGATGCTGGATGCTTGGGACTGGTGCACTGGGATGACCCAGAAGGATGGTATGGGGAGGGAGGAGGGAGGAGGGTTCAGGATGGATTTTATTTTAAAAATAAAAAAAAAAAAAAGAAATGATGGAATCTGTATTCTCTGTCTCTTCCACTTCTTACTATGTGGCTTTGGACATAGCTTTAATATCCTGAACTTAAATTTCTCTAGCTGTAAAATGGGGCTAATAATTGTTGCTAAATACAATTATGTCTATAAAAAGCAGATGTAAAAGTTCTTTGTAAACTCTAAAGCACTATACAAAGTTAAGAGATTATTATGAGTACTAATGCATCCCTTCATTGATGTGGCTAATTGAATATCAACTCTGCTGAAGGAAATTAAAATTAAACAGACTGTTTTGGACAATCCTATGTAGAAACTCAGCATGGCAGGGGTTTGCATTAAGTCTAATATAGCAAAAAGAGACCCTGCCGGAGAAAGGCAGTTTGATTTTGCTACTAATTAGTACTTTTCCTTCAGGAGGTGGAATCTTCTCTTCCTTTTACAGATCAAATTACTCATGTACCCCTATAAAAAGCATGTCAAAGTCAAAAGTGGAAGCAGTCCCAGTGCAATTTGCAGTGGGAACGGCTGCATCGAGCAGTTAGCACACCATTAATTCTCAGTTAAGTGCCAATTTGCACATTGCTGGGAAACAATTACAAATTCTTTGTTTCTCAGCTTAAAGATGTCATTTAAATCCAAGAGAGCCCAAATCTAGTGGGGAAGGATTAATAAAGATAACTAGAGATCAAATCAGGTTGTGCCAAATATCACAAAGGGATCTCCCACAGTACTAACTTGCTGAGTCCCTTCCTGTCAGCAGGCAGACTAATAGGACACAGGGGTAGGGGAGATATTTATCATAATCCAGATTGGCAAGAGAAGAAACTCATTTTTAGCTAGGAGTTTGCAGTTGACAAATTCTCTGATCAAGCTGAAGCAAGAAATTGGGAGTTTCTACTGCAGAAAAGAATGCATTCTTTTCTGACATGGAGTGAATTCTGTATAAATCCCAGTGCTTCAGCTGCCCAATAGTCCAGCCTTGAAACATATCCATAGTCAGTCAAATTATTTGCTCTTTGTGGCAAAGGACTGAGTAGCAGTAATATCCCTGTTTATATTGCATATAGGACCTGTGTTTCTACACAGATTCAGGAAAGCCTAACATGATGGGTACAACCAAGTACCCAAATTAGCATAATTCCTTCTCATCTCAAATTCATTAGACATGAGGCTTTATCACAATTTTCATTCAATTTTAATTTATTGTACTTTTGTTTGGGACATAGAACTGAAGCATGGAAAAGAAATTAGTTTCTGTTTTTTCAATAATTTATCATTTCAATGGCCAAAATATACAGGGCCTTGAGTACTTGGATCTCTGGTAAGGTGATGGCTATTATTCAGGTGTTGCATGGTGCTATAAGATGCCCAGTACCCAAAGCAGTAACCTAGCATGAAGCATCGGAGAAGGCAATGGCACCCCACTTCAATACTCTTGCCTGGCAAATCCCATGGACAGAGGAGCCTGGTAGGCTGCAATCCATGGGGTCGCTAAGAGTCGGACACGACTGAGCGACTTCACTTTCACTTTTCACTTTCATGCATTGGAGAAGGAAATGGCAACGCACTCCATTGTTTTTGCCTGGAGAATCCCAAGGACAGGGGAATCTGGTGGGCTGTCGTCTATGGGATCGCACAGAGTCAGCCACGACTGAAGCGACTTAGCAGCAGCAGCAGCAGCAGCAGCAGCGTGAAGCATCATGGAAACAGACCAGAGCTGAAGGGAAGAAGTCAAGCAAAACTGTCAGATAGCTTAGTAAATGCTTCCATCTTACCATCTCCTGTCACCTCATCTACTTTCCTAGGCATTGATCCTTGATTTGGCTCTGTCAGTTCTCTAGTTGGAAAATTTCAATTTCTCTTGTCTAATGAACTTCTGATACTGGATATTCATTTTTTTTTCTCATGCTACTTATTACCCAACTTGCCTTCTGGATTGAATACCACTCATAAGTGAGTGAGTGAAGTCACTCAGTCGTGTGCGACTCTTTGCGACCCGTGGACTGTAGCCCACCAAGCTCCTCCGTCCATGGGATTCTCCAGGTAAGAATACTGGAGTGGGTTGTCATTTCCTTCTCCAATACCACTCATACTGCTTACCAATTCTCTTTCCTCAGCTGTGAATTTCTGGATTTGATCTTGCATGGCGATGGATACGACATCCTAGGAATATTCTTGTTTCTTAAAAACTTAGGTGACTAATGGTCATATGCAGTGGCAGGTCATAGCACAAGGTAGCTAAGCTCTCTGAAAAGCATCAGGGACATTTTAATACAGCTCTTTTATTTTTCCAGGTTGCGAATTGGGTTTGACATCCACTTTGTTCTAATTATTCTGGGGCCAAGCTGCTTCCCATTTCATTAGGAAATCATACAAAGAATATGATGGGTTCCTTACAATCAAAATGAGCTGGGTATTTTATATACCAAGTATAACTGACTCTTTTCCCCTTTTCTGTTTGTTCATGGTTTTCTTCAGATATAAAGATGAGGTCACTAGGCAACAGTTAATCTAACTCCGGATTTCTACTTTGCTAAATCAGTGGAAGTGAGAAATAGATTTAAGGGACTAGATCTGATAGATAGAGTGCCTGAAGAACTATGGATGGAGGTTTGTGATATTGTACAGGAGACAGGGATCAAGACCACCTCCACGGAAAAGAAATGCAAAAAAGCAAAATAGCTGTCTGAGGAGGACTTACAAAGAGCTGTGAAAAGAAGAGAAGAGAAAAGCAAAGGAGAAAAGGAAAGATATAAGCATGTGAATGCAGAGTTCCAAAGAATAGCAAGGAGAGATAAGAAAGCCTTCCTCAGCGACCAATGCAAAGAAATAGAGGAAAACAACAGAATGGGAAAGACTAGAGATCTCTTCAAGAAAATTAGAGATACCAAGGGAACATTTCATCCAAAGATGGGCTCGATAAATGACAGAAATGATATGGACCTAACAAGAGCAGAAGATATTAAGAAGAGGTGGCAAGAATACACAGAAGAACTGTACAAAAAAGATCTTCATGACCCAGATAATCACGGTGGCGTGATCACTGACCTAGAGCCAGACATCCTGGAATGTGAAGTCAAGTTGGCTTTAGAAAGCATCACTATGAACAAAGCTAGTGGAGGTGATGGAATTCCAGTTGAGTTATTTCAAATCCTGAAAGATGATGCCATGAAAGTGCTACATGCAATATGCCAGCAAATTTGGAAAATTCAGCAGTGGCCACAGGACTGTAAAAGGTCAGTTTTCATTCCAATCCCAAAGAAAGGCAATGCCAAAGAATGTTCAAACTACTGCCCAATTACACGCATCTCACACGCTAGTAAAGTAATGCTCAAAATTCTCCAAGCCAGGCTTCAGCAATATGTGAACCATGAACTTCCAGATGTTCAAGCTGGTTTTAGAAAAGGCACAGGAACCAGAGATCAAATGGCCAACATCCGCTGGATCATGGAAAAAGCAAGAGAGTTCCAGAAAAAACATCTATTTCTGCTTTATTGACTATGCCAAGGCCTTTGACTGTGTGGATCACAATAAACTGTGGAAAATTCTGAAAGAGATGGGAATACCAGACCATCTGACCTGCCTCTTGAGAAACCTGTATGCAGGTCAGGAAGTAACAGTTAGAACTGGACATGGAACAATGGACTGGTTCCAAATAGGAAAAGGAGTTCGTCAAGGCTGTATATTGTCACCCTGTTTATTTAACTTCTATGCAGAGTACATCATGAGAAAGGCTGGGCTGGAAGAAGCACAAGCTGGAATCAAGATTGCCGGGAGAAATATCAATAACCTCAGATATGCAGATGACACCACCCTTATAGCAGAAAGTGAAGAGGAACTAAAAAGCCTCTTGATGAAAGTGAAAGAGGAGAGTGAAAAAGTTGGCTTAAAGCTCAATATTCAGAAAACTAAGATCATGGCATCCGGTCTCATCATTTCATGGGAAATAGATGGGGAAACAGTGTCAGACTTTATATTTTTGGGCTCCAAAATCACTGCAGATGGTGATTACAGCCATGAAATTAAAAGACACTTACTCCTTGGAAGGAAAGTTATGATCAACCTAGATAGCATATTGAAAAGCAGAGACATTACTTTGCCCACAAAGGTCCGTCTAGTCAAGCTTTGGTTTTTCCAATGGTTATGTATGGATGTGAGAGTTAGACTGTGAAGAAAGCTGAGTGCCAAAGAATTAATGCTTTTGAACTGTGGTGTTGGAGAAGACTCTTGAGAGTCCCTTGAACTGCAAGGAGATCCAACCAGTCCATGAAATCACTGCAGGTGGTGACTGCAGCAAGATCCTTGCTCCTTGGAAGAAAAATTTTGACCAACCTAGTCCATCCTAAAGGAGACAAGTCCTGGGTGTTCATTGGCAGGACTGATGCTGAATCTGAAACTCCAATACTTTGGCCACTTCATGCGAAGAGTTGACTCATTGGAATAGACCAAATCCAACCAGTCAGTTTGGGTAAACTCTGGGAGTTGGTGACGGACAGGGAGGCCTGGTGTGCTGTGATTCATGGGGTTGCAAAGAGTCAGACATGACTGAACGACTGAACTGACACAGCTTATTAAAAAGCAGAGACATTACTTTGCAAATGAAGGTCCGTCTAATCAGAGCAGTGGTTTTTCCAGTAGTCATGTATGGATGTGAGAGTTGGACCTTACAGAAAGCTGATGGCTAAAGAATTGATGCTTTCAAACTGTGGTGTTGGAGAAGACTCTTGAGAGTCCCTTGGACTACAAGCAGATCCAACCAGTTCATCCTAAAGGAAATCAGTCCTGAATATTCATTGGAAGGACTGATGCTGAAGCCGAATCTCCAATACTCTGATCATCTGAAGCTGGCTCATTTGAAAAGACCCTGATGCTGGGAAAAATTGAAGGCAGGAGGAGAAGGGGATGACAGAGGATGAGATGGTTGGATGGCATCACTGACTCAATGGACACGAGTTTGAGTAAACTCCAGGAGTTATGATGGACAGGGAGGCCTGGTGTGCTACAGTCCATGGGTTTGCAAAGAGTCAGACATGACTGAGTGACTGAACTGAACTGACCCCTTGATGTATTGGCTGTCAAGCTGCAAGTGGCTGAACCTATGTTCAGTTACACAAGCACAGTACTTTACACAAGAAAAGTACTCTATCTTTTGGAACCTGGATCTCTAACCTGCCTCTAGAAAAATCATAATAGATACTCAAATACAGTGAAGCAATAAACAGATGAGAATTTTAGCTCAGCTATTTGTCTTGGTTTTGGTAAATCTATGGGACCTGAGACAACTCAGGGAGCATATGTATGAGATAAAAACATGTATCAAATTACTTCATAACTACTGGTTGATTGATTAAAATGAAGTCACCTTCTTAAACCAATGAGTTCTAATTGTGATGTTTGTTTTTGTACATTCCTATATACTTGATTAGAACTACAGGGCTTCCCTGGTGGCTCAGTCAGTAAAGAGTCTGCCTGAAATGTAGGATACCTGAGTTTGATCCCTGGGTCAGGAAGATCCTCTTGAGAAGGGAATGGCTATCAACTCTAGTATTCTTTCCTAGGGATTCCCATGGCTAGAGGAGACTGGTGTATCCCAATCCATGGGATAACAAAGAATCAGACATGATTGAGTGACTAAGCATTCATATACTTGATTAGGATGGTCTGTTATTGTAGCAGAATAAGCATATAACCTGCTGATATGATTTGATGGGGCCTGGGAAAACCCTTCTGCCTAAAATTATCGCTTGCAACGGACTGCTAAATTCAACTGTATTAGTAACTTATTCTCACTTTGAACTTTTATTAAACATTATGCATTTTGAATTTAACAACCACCAGAAGAAATAAGTATTATTATAATTTTACAGATGGGAAAATTAGGCAACAGAAAAGTTAATGAATAGCCCAAGGTCGCTCAGGTAGCAAGTCAAAGTCTGCACATAAACTCATGTTCTTTAATGCCAAGTTTCATCTTTTTTCTGCTCTCTTCAACAATTAGTCATTCCTTCAGTCCTTGTTAAGAGGATGTTCTTCTGGACACTCTGAAAATACACATATCCTTGTATTGACCTTATCTTGCTTCATATTTTTTTAATATCTAATCTTGTACCCAAAATATGGTTCATGGCAAGTAGTAGTGAAGTCATCTAGGATTTTATTAGAAATACAAAAATGTCAGGATACAACTTAGACCTACTGGTAAAGAAAAGGAGACAGGAGACAAGGGAAGATGAAGAAGAAAGAGAAATTCAGAAGTATCAAAGTCAAAGTTTAACCAGTTTACAATTTTTTTTTTTTTTAGTGTGTATGAAGTTACTTCAGTTGTGTCCATCTCTTTGAAACCCAATGGACTGTAGCCTGCCAGGCTCCTTTGTCCATGGGATTCTCCAGGCAAGAATCTGGAGTGGGTTGCCATTTCCTCACCAGGGGATCTTCCCAACCCTGGGATTGAATGTGTTGCTTAAGTCTCCTGCATTGGCAGGTGGGTTCTTTACCACTAATACTCCCTTTTTTCTAGAGTGATCTAAAATTCCTTGTGTGAATTTCTTTAAAGTGGAAATAGTCTCTTCTACTTCCCCAAATGCCAGGAGACTGAAGAAGCTTATATAGCCTTAGCTTTAACCTCATAACCTGGAGTTTTGTTTTCTGCTTCCTTTGCTTCAGGAAGCTGAAGCAAAGTCCATAGAATTACTATGTGTCTTGCCCTGTCTTTCTGTTTGGCTTGAATACCACCAGTATATTAGGAAGAGTCTTATAACATTGACTAAGTAGCATTTAGACTTTTTTCTACTCAACTTTCACAAATGAGTGCTATCTCTAAGGTGACAAGATAAAGCTCAAAATTAGAGAAATAAAGGGTAAAGCTTGAGGATAAAGTTATTCTTGGTCTAGAATTTGTGAAGAGTCATGGAAAAGATAGTAAAGAGGGACCAGTTAACATTCTATGAAGCATGAGTAAGATGGCTACCACTTCTCCATTATCATATATTCTTTCCCATTGTTAGACCAATATATCCCTGTTTGAGGTTCAGAAAATGTGGTTGCCATATGTGCATTTGATAATGACCATACTAATCCAGTGCCAAGATCAAAGGTACTCTGGGAAGTTTCACAGGCAGTAGCCATAGTTTGGATGAACTGTGGATCACTCTTGCCTAGTTTTCTTGAAGCCAAATAGTTTTTGCAAAACTTCTGACTGTTTTTGGGAGAATTAAATTATTATAAATGAATATTATCTGCATCTCTACAAACTCAAAGGCCTGGGATGGGTGTTAATTAGATACTCATAAGTTATGAACTTTGGGAGGGATCAGAGCAAGTTTTCTCTTAAATCAGTGCAGGCCTTGAGGGAGGTAAGAGACCCAGTCTGGACTGTAGCTTCCTCCAGTTACTCCTGGTTAGTCAAAAAGGGTAAGCTCTATCCCATGTAGGGAAATATGTTCCTATGTCTGAGAAGAGAGATAAGAACCAAAAAAAAAAAAACATTTACTTACCTCTCAGCTCTGAAGCTCTCAAGTTTGTTAGACCCAGGTGGAAATCTGAGGCTGGACTTAAGAGTCCAGATGTCAGGCTGCCCAGCTCATTACACTTATGACCCACTTCTGGCCACCGGAGGGCATCTCCAGCAGGAACAAGCAACTGTGCACACACCACTGAGTCCTCTCTAATTGCTCACTGCCCTCTTCCTGCTTTTCTAAAAAAAAAAAAAACAAAAAACTCATCTCTTCTTTTCTTTTGGCTCTTTGCTCCTCCTCAAAGAGTAAAATAATAATAATAATAATAATGAAAGTTTTTTTTTTTTCCCCTATCTAGAGACCTCCCCTAGCAAAATTTTTGCTGTGACAGCAATTCATATCACTCACTACCCTGGTGCCGCCCTGTCTTTGGTCTCTGTGGTTGATAAATATGTAGTTCTAGCATGAAAGAGACTGGGTATAATCACTGGAGACTTCTCAGAGTGGAAACATCAGCGCTGCTTGCAGACACTGCCTAACTGAGAACAGCTTGAGAAAATAGGCTCTATGAAAAGAAGGGAGGGGAAAGCGGTTAGGAAAATGGAGAAATAAGAAAAATGGGGGGAAAATCTATTTTGTGGAAATTGGGACAAAACCATTTTTTCATTGTTTAAGAAAACCCTCCTGGAACAGAAAAACTTTTTCCATATCAAGTTCACCAGTTGAGAAATAAGGGTATCCTGAAATCTGGCTTGGTGGAGATTTATTTTCTTTGTATGTGTGGGAAGGAAAAGTTTTACAAACCTGAGAATATAAAGAGGACTATCTGGGTGCTGTAATAGCCTATTAAAAGATCGATTCCATTTTTTAAGACAGACATAGTATTCAGTGAAGAGTGCTATTTAATTATAACTGAATCATATATATTAATAAAAACCTAAGAATGTATTTTTAGGGACAAAACACTTCAATATTCTGTTAGCAAGTAATCCTGATAGTGCAAGTATTCAAATTCAATAAAACTGTTTTCCATAAAATATATTATTATTCAGAATTTTCCAAAAGTTATCCTTTCTTTAGAGTTAGATTCAGTGATATTTAATTTCCCTAGAAACTGAGCAAAGGCTCAAGTGTTTGAGAGATATATATATACATATATATGAGGTTTACAGGGCAGAGACTGGTATAATACATAATCCAGAAGGTTTTGGATAATCAGGCTATCTTCCTATTCAGGGATTTTTTGGATAGTGATTTGATATCAATGACAGTGTTGAACCCCCAAGTCCTTCCCATCCACATACAAATTCTCTCATCCCTTCACCATCACCACTGAGCCTGTCTTTGTCACATGGTATCCATATATTCATAGTGTAGAATGCTCTAAGGTCATCTTGTCCTACTCTCTTTCAACAGTGATTGACCGGTAGGTCTAGCAGAAAATTAGTAACTTAAAAAAAAAAATCCACAGACAAGAGAACTAAAAAATTAAAATTCAATAAATAAGTAAACCCTTTGAAAAGAGTATTTAAAGCTTATGATTCTGCTAGAATGCTTGATTTTCCAACAGCTTCCAAATCCTTTCCTCTTCAATCCTCTAATGAAGTACTGATCAAAGGTTTTCTCACTTCCATATCCCCCAACAAGTTGGCAGTTTTTCAGTTCCCCTTTTCTGCTGAAAGCTTTCATGACTTATAATCCCTTTTGTTCCAGGGACCTCTGCTTTTTCTGTAGAAGGATATTTAGCCATGAATTCCTAGGAGGCTGAAATTCATGTCCAACAGGAAGAAGCAACCACTACTCAAGTGCATGCATCAGTAGACACATCGGTGCTTACTCTTCAAGGAAAGCTGCAGATTCCTGAGGTTCAAGTTGGGGTGGGGAGTATCTTGTAGCCTTTTACAGAGATAGACAGGGAAAACTGCATTATGGTATACTGGCAAAGCAAGGGAAGCTCACTTTTTCTTCTAAAAATTTGAGCTTTTGGAAAATGAGATAGCTATCTCAGGAGTTTATGAGTTCTCCATCATTGGTGATGTTCTCTAAGAAGTGGTATATCCTCTCAGGTTTTATTGGTATACATCTGCTTTTGTGTAGACCTCTAATACAACTATAGCTCTGAGATATTGAGTTCTCTTGTAAGATATGCTCCAACTGTTGTTGAACATCCTTAGGTCTCTAGTTCTCATCTCAAACATTATTTGTTTATTTAATTTTTTGCTAGTTCTAATTCTCTCAAATTCAATTCAAGAAGTTTTTGTTTGTTTGTTTTTTTAGCATCTATTTGGTACTCTGTCCTGACCTGGCATTGCTGAAGCTGAAGCTCCAATACTTTGGCTACTTGATGGAAAGAGCCAAGTCTTTGGAAAAGACCCTGATGCTGGGAAAGACTGAACACAAAAGGAGAAAGGGGAAGCAGAGGATGAGATGGTTGGATAGCATCACTAACTCAATGGACATGAATTTGAGTAAACTCTGGGAGACAGTGGAGGACAGAGGAGCCTAGCTTGCTGCAGTCCATGGGATCACAGTGAGTCAGACATGACTTAGTGACTGAATACAACAATAAAAACAACTTTTTGTTAATTGTAAATAAGGTTTTATAGGTACCAAACCTTGCATATATAAAGCAAAGAAGGTTAAACATGACCCAATTGACTGTAGAGACAAATTAGAAATTCTTAAATAACAGAATGCTCTCATCATGCTAATTTTAGTGAGAGTTGTTTCATATAAAAGTAAATTTAGAGCCAGGCAGATGTTATTTTGAATTTAGGTCTGAACCTAGTAATGGGTCAAGTTTCTTAACATTCTTAAAACTCAATATCTCCATTATAAAATTAAGACAATATCATTATCAAAATATAAATATTAAATGGAAATAAACATGTTTAAATCACTTAATACCTGGATTAGATAAGGTTCCAGAAATATACACTGTCTTCCCTTTACTTTAAGTAGCCAAATCTGAACTTGGAAAAAGTAAGCATTTTTCCATCTTGGTAGGTGCATTTACAGTCTTTGTTACCTGCTACTGGTTTCTGGTTGACTGAACACAGAATGAGAAAAGCTTTATGCACCTAAGTCTTCTGGGGATGAAAAGGAGCACCATACTCTGTTCCCTTCAGGTCAGAATTACTGCATTGCTTGTGTTATTGCTGGTATTGCTGTCAGTGCCATAGCCTCTTCTGGTCCTGCTCAACCAACCCCTTCACAGTGCTTAAGCCTGGGCAAGTTACCATAGGGCTGAAGGATGATTTTAAATACAGAAGAGCTAGAGCACTCCCTGGGACCACCTGACCACAAGTCTCAATCACCAAGCCTAAGTCCTTAGTCAATCAAGACATGGCAACTCCCAGGAGGCAGAGAACTAAATTCTGCTTCTTAAGACTTTGCCTACCTCTCTGGGTGCAACTCTGCTGCATCCATAGTGAGATCTTTCCATTTGCAGTCTATATTACACTCTGGCAAAAAAATTCTTGCACTAGATTTTGAATGTTGGCTTCTTTCTGATTAGACCCATCATGCTATAAGTCAGTGGCTTTCCTTTAAGGCTTATTATGTCCTGGAACAACAAATAGAAAACAGTCCTAGACTTGATATTATTAGCCTGGGTAAAATCCAATAATGGAAGTAAAGTTTCAGAAAGAAAAAAGCAATTTAAACTACTAATACAATTAGAGGTATCTTAGGAAGTGCTTAAAACTATGTTTCGTATGCATTAGGGCTTAGTAAGTATTAGCTTTAACTTATGATAAATCAACCACTATATAGGTGTCATGCAAATATACTTTCATATACTCATAATAATCCTCCAAGTTAAGCATGTAATCTATTTTACAGGTAAGGAAACAGGTTTGGAGAAATAAAATAAACGTTCAAAATCACAGAGCCAGAAAGTTACAGAACTAGAATTTGAACCACAACTTTCTGGCTTTGGAGCCTATTCTAAGTCACTATGACATGCAAACCTATAAATCATAGACAGCATATTGAATTCACCAAACAGTGAATTATTAATGAAAGTGTCCACTCCTTCTCCTGCCTATAAGCACTCATAGGTTTGGATGTCCTTTGTCTCTTCGGTGGGATTTAGTCTTCTTATAAACGAATATTCCCCCAGGTGTTTTGAGACAATCGTGAACCACACTGATTTTCAGTAGATGAAAACTTTAACCCTAATTTTCTTTGATGATATGCCTCAGTTCAGCATTTGAAAGGATTATAGTAAGCAGAAGGGGCTATCATATCAATTTGCTCAATCAGGGTGTAAAACTATAGTGCTACCTTTCCCTGAAGTCTGGAGAATTAGCCCTGTCCTGACTGAAGTTCTAATCGGAGTCCAAGGTACTTCCTTGCATTTCTCCAGTGCCTTCAGTGATCCACCAGAATATATTTCAATTCCCATCTCAGAAGCTCTGGAGTAGCCTTTACAGAGATCATTTGATACTGAGATAGAACATTTCAAGAGAGGGAAACAATTAAATTCCAGTGGCTTTGCCATGTAAATGCTGAGAATAGTTTATTATTCACAATATCTACACTCATCCTAATGAAAATTAAGAGTCACATGCTGGAGTCTATTTTTTTAACCCAAATATTGACAGGTGGTGAGCAGGTGGAGCTGCGCAGTGCTTGTCAGGGATGTGTCTGACTGGTAGGCGGAGGAGGGATGAAGATCTGAGTGAACGATAGCAGCACAGTCATTCCTTTCCTGTTTTTGTTGAGTGACACTTGGATATATCACTAAACATATAAAAATAGAAACTGTGTGTCAGCCTTCTTGTAGAGGGTGCTGTGCTGCAGCATTTAAATCTGAATGTCAGTATGCCACTATCGTTATTTATAGAGGAGACCCGTATAAACATTTTGAGAGCAACAGAGGAAGAAGGAGAAAGAGAAAAGTGTATATGAGAGGGAAAGTGCTCAGAATATTGTGTTCATTAATTGAGCATCTAACTTTATATATTTGGAAGTGATAATTCATATTTGTATAGAAATGTACATTTTGAGTGTTTCTCCAGTGGCTCAGTGGTAAAGAATCCTCCTGCAATGCAGGAGATGCATGAGACCTGGGTTTCATCCCTGTGTTGGGAAGGATTCTGGAGGAGAGCATGGCAACTCATTCCAGTATTCTTGTTGGGATAATCCCATGGACAGAAGAGTCTGGTGGATTACAGCCCATAGCATCACAAGGAGTCAAATAGGACTGAAGTGACTGAATATACATGCACAGACATTTTTCAAGGCACTTTCACATACATCACCATACTGGAGTCTCAAAGAGACTTCTGAAATACAAAGTAATATTTCCCTTCCTGAAGAAGCTTGAGGAGATCAAGCAACCCATGACATGTTGCTCAGCTGGTTGGTAGAAGAAATGGATCTCCACATTGCATTTTCAAAATGCAGTTATTCCTTCCCCATATGAAGAAGCTGGTAATAGGGTAGTAATGTCCCTAAATAATAGATAAGGAAATTGAACTATGGAGTAATAATCTGACAAAACTAAGGTATGGTATAATCATGAGTCATGCCATGAGGCATTCAGAGCAGTGAGGACACAGCAATGAAAACTCCAGAAAAATAAATGACCCAATCAAAAAATGGGCCAAAGAACTAAATAGACATTTCTCCAAAGAAGACATACAGATGGCTAACAAACACATGAAAAGATGCTCAACATCACTCATTATCAGAGAAATGCAAATCAAAACCACTATGAGGTACCATTTCACACCAGTCAGAATGGCTGCGATCCAAAAGTTTACAAATAATAAATGCTGGAGAAGGTGTGGAGAAAAGGGAACCCTCTTACACTGTTGGTGGGAATGCAAACTAGTACAGCCACTATGGAGAACAGTGTGGAGATTCCTTAAAAAACTGGAAATAGAACTGCCTTATGATCCAGCAATCCCACTGCTGGGCATACACACTGAGGAAACCAGAAGGGAAAGAGACACGTGTACCCCAATGTTCATCGCAGCACTGTTTATAATAGCCAGGACATGGAAGCAACCTAGATGTCCATCAGCAGATGAATGGATAAGAAAGCTGTGGTACATATACACAATGGAGTATTACTCAGCCATTAAAAAGAATACATTTGAATCAGTTCTAATGAGGTGGATGAAACTGGAGCCTATTACACAGAGTGAAGTAAGCTAGAAGGAAAAACACCAATACAGTATACTAACACACATATATATGGAATTTAGAAAGAGGGTAACAATAACCCTGTGTATGAGACAGCAAAAGAGACACTGATGTATAGAATAGTCTTATGGACTCTGTGGGAGAGTGAGAGGGTGGGAAGATTTGGGAGAATGGCATTGAAACATGTAAAATATCATGTATGAAACGAGATGCCAGTCCAGGTTCGATGCACGATACTGGATGCTTGGGGCTAGTGCACTGGGACGACTCAGAGGGATGATATGGGGAGGGAGGAGGGAGGAGGGTTCAGGATGGGGAACACATGTATACCTGTGGTGGATTCATTTTGATATTTGGCAAAACTAATACAATTATGTAAAGTTTAAAAATAAAATAAAATTAAAAAAAAAAGAAAACCAATAGATAGATTCAGTTCAGGATCTGCTGAAAGGAGGGCTAACGGTTGTGCTCCCCTGAAAAAGGATTGTAGTGCAGGGTGAACTCCTGCTGCGAGTCTAGCCATGCACCTGCCTAAGATGTCACATCTGGGACCAGACAAACTAGCCTCTTGGAGCCGGTAACTGACACTGGAATCACAGGACACGCAGTCTGGCAGCTCTCAAACCTTCTTGGGGTCTGCTCCTCACTCACCAGGCAACAGAAATCCAAAAATGTCAAAGGTGAAGAGAGACTTTCCAAGGGAGAACAAGAAGGTGGAGGAGTAGGTGGACGTGGAGTATATCTCTCTTCATGGATGCATCAGGAATACACCTTCAGACAAACGAGTGAATGCAGAACACCAGCTGAGAGTGGGCGGGAGTACCTGACCAGTAAAAAAGAATATATACAACCACACAAAACTCAAGATCAAGCCCTGAGCCTTTGGAGTGGGAGCACTAACTCCCAGACCCTAGACTACCAGAGAACTAAGCTTAGGGCTTATCAAGTAGTGAGAATTCACACAAACAAAACCACTCAAATACAAGACTCAGCATCAACCAACCACCACTAGCACCCTGTGCAGGATGCCTCATCTAAACAACAAACAAAACAAAAATACAAACCCGGTCATCAGCAGAAGGGTTTACCACCTCACTCAGCCTTGCCCATCAGAGGAAAAACAAACAAAGAAAAACTCAGCACAAATCTCACCCCATATGAAGTTTACACAAACCACTGGACCAATCTTAGGAGGACAGAAACCAAAAGGAAGAAAGAATTCAACTTTCTTCAAGTAAAGAATTCAACTTTCCTTGAAGCATGAGAAAAGGAGACCTCAAACACAAAAAGTTAAAAAAAAAAATAATGAAAAGGCAGAGAAATACTACACAAATGAAGGAACAAGCTAGAAAAACAGAAGTCCAAATAAATGAAGAGGACTTAGGCAAATTACTGGAAAAAGAATTGAAAATAATGATAGTAAAGATGATCAAAAACCTTGAAAACAAAATGGAGAAAATACAAGAATCAATTAACAAAGACCTAGAAGAATTAAAGAATAAACATACAGAGACAAACAACATAATTGCTGAAATTAAAAATACTCTAGAAGGAATCAATAGCAGAATATCTGAAGCAGAAGAACAAGATAAAATGGTGGAAATAACTTCTGAAGAGCAGAATAAAGTGAAAAGAATGAAAAGAATTGAGGATAGTCTCAGAGACCTCTGGGACAATATCAAACACACCACATTTGAATTATAGTGGTCCCAGAAGAAGAAGAGAAAAAGAAAGAGTATGAGAGAATTTTTGAAGACATTGTAGTTGAATATTTCCCAAACATGGAGAAGGAAATAATCAATTCCAAGAGGCACAAAGAGTCCCACACAGAATAAATCCAAGGAAAAACATGCCAAGACACATACTAATCAAGCTAACAAAGACTAAATACAAAGAAAGAATATAAAAAGCAGCAAGGGAGAAGCAACAAGGAACATACAAGGGAAATCCCATACACTTAACAGTTGATCTTTCAGCAGAAATTCTGTAGGTCAGAAGGGAATGGTAGGATATATTTAAAGTACTGAAAGGGAAAAATCTACAACCAAGATTACTGTACCTGGCAAGGATCTCATTCAAAATTGATGGAGAAATAAAAAAATTTTCAGACAAGCAAAAGTTAAGAGAATTCAGTGCCACAAAACCAGCTTTACAACAAATGTTAAAGGGACTTATATAGCCAAGAAATACAAAAGAAGAAAAAAGATCTACAAAATCAACCACAAACAATTAAGAAAATGACAATAGGAATATATATATATATATATATATATATAAATTACTTTAAATGTAAATGAATTAAATGCTCCAGCAAAAAGACACAGACTGGCTGAATGGATACAAATACAAGACACATATATATGCTGTCTACAAGAAACCCACTTCAGACCTAAAGATACATACAGACTGGAGGTAAAAAATATATTCCATGCAAATGAGAAGCAAAAGAAAGCTGGAGTAACAATCTTCATATCAGACAAAATAGACCTTAAAATAAAGAAGATTACAAGAGATAAGGAAAGACACTACATAATGATCAAGGGATCAATCCAAGAGGAAGACTAACAATTGTAAATATCTATGCACCCAACATCCCCAGGTTGCAAACATCCCCTGGAGAAGGAAATGGTAAACCACTCCAGTATTCTTGCCTGGAGAATTCCCATGGACAGAGAAGACAGGTGGGCTAGAGTACATGGGGTCTCAAAGAGTCAGACTCTACTGAGTAAGTAAGCACAGCACATTCATCCAACATAGGAGCACCTCAATATGTAAGACAACACTAACAGACATAAAAGGAGAAATTGACAGTAACACAATAATAGAGGGAAACTTTAACACCCCACTCACACCAATGGACAGGTCATCAAAACAGAAAATTAATAAGGAAACACAGGTCTTAAATGATACATTAGATGAGATGGATCTCATTGATATGTTCAGGACATTCCATCCAAATGCAGAATACACCTTCTCAAGTGCACATGGAACATTCTCCAGGATAGACCATATCTGGGTCACAAATCAAACTTCAGTAAATTTAAGAAAATTGAAATTGTATCAAGCATCTTCTCTGACCACAATGCTATACGAGTAGATATCAATTACAAGGGGGGAAAGTAAGAAATACAAACACATGGAGATTAAACAACATGTTTCTAAATAACCAACAGGTTACTGAAGAAATCAAAAGGGAAATTAAAAAAAAATAATTCTAGAAACAAATGACAATGAAAACACAACAATGCAAAACCTATGGGATTCAGCAAACACAGTTCTAAGAGGGAAGTTTATATCAATACAATCCTACCTCAAGAAACAAGAAAAACATTGAATAGACAACCTAACTTTACACCCAAAACAACTAGAAAAAGAAGAACAAAAAACCCCCAAAATTAGTAGAAAGAAATAAAGCATAAAGATCTAAGCAGAAATAAATAAAAAGAAATAAAAGAAACAATGGCAAAAATTAATAAAACTAAAAGCTTGTTCTTTGAGAAGATAAACAAAATTGACAACCCTTTAGGCAGACTCATCAAGAAAAAAAGAGAGAAGGATCAGATCAACAAAATTCGAAATGAAAAAGGGGAGGTTACGACAGACAATGCAGAAATACAAAGGATTATAAGGAACTATTGTGAACAAGTATGTGGCAATAAAACAGATAACCTGGAAGAAATGGACATATGCTTTAAAAAGTTCAGTCTTCCAAGACTGAACCTGGAAGAAATAGAAATTGTGAACAACCCAATTACAAGCACTGAAATTGAAGCTGTGATCAAAAATCTCCCAGAAAACAAAAGCCCAGGACCAGATGGCTTCACAGAATTCTATCAAACATTTAGAGAAGAACTGATGCCTATCTTTCTGCAATGCTTTCAAAAAATTGTAGAGGAAGGAATGCTTCCAAACTCATTCTATGAGGCCACCATCACCCTGATACCAAAACCGGACAAAGACAACACACAAAAAGAAAACTACAAGCCAATATCACTGATGAACATAGATGCAAAAATCCTCAATAAAATTTTACCAAACAATTCAGCAACACATCAAAAAGCTCATTCATAACGATCAAGTTGGGTTTATTCGAGGGATGCAAGGATTCTTCAGTATATGCAAACAAACCAATGTGATACACCATATTAACAAATTGAAAGATTAAAAACCATATAATGATCCCAATAGATGAAAAAAAAAAAGCCTTTGACAAAATTCAGCACCCATTTATGATTAAAACTCTTCAAAAAATAGCCATAGAAGGAACCTACCTCAATGTAGGAATGGCCATATATGATAAGTCTACAGCAAACATAATTCTCAATGATGAAAAACTGAAAGCATTCCTCTTAAGATCAGGAACAAGACATGGGTGCCCACTTTCCCTACTATTATTCAACTTAGCTCTAGAAGTCCTAGCTACAGCAATCAGAGAAGAAAAATAAATAAAAGGAATCCAGATCAGAAAAGAAGCAAAGCTCTCACTGTTTGCGGATGACATGATACTGTACACAGAAAACCCTAAAGATAGTATCAGAAAATTACTAGAGGTAATCAGTGAATTTAGCAAAGTTGCAGGATACAAAATGAATACACAGAAATCACTTGCATTTCTATATAATAAAAATGAAAAAATCAGAAAGAGAAATGAAAGAATCAATCCCATTTACCATTGCAGCAAAACAAATTAAATATCTAGGAATAAACTTACCTAAGGTGACAAAAGAATTGTACCCAGAAAATTATAAGACACTAAGGAAAGAAATCAAAGATGACATAAGCAGATGGAGAGATATTCCATGTTTCTGGGTAGGAAGAATCAATATTGTGAAAATGACTATACTACCAAATGCAATCTGCAGATTCAATATGATCCCTATCAAATTACTAATGGCATTTTTCACAGAACTAGAAAAAATTTTCACAATTCATATGGAAGCACAAAAGACCCCAACTAGCCAAAGCAGTCTTGAGAAAGAAGAATGGAGCTGTAGGAATCAACCTTCCTGACTTCAGATTATACTACAAAGTTACAGTCATTAAGACAGTATGGTATTGGCACAAAAACAGAAATATAGAGCAATGGAACAAGATACAAAGCCCCAAAATAAACCCATACACCTATGCATACCTTATTTTGACAAAGGAGGCAAGAATATACAATGGGGCAAAGACAGCCTCTTCAATAAATGGTGCTGGGAAAACTGGACAGCTACATATAAAAGAATGGATTTAGAACACTTCCTAACACCATACACAAAGATAAACTCAAAATGGATTAAAGACCTAAATGTAAGACCAGAAACTGTAAAATTCTTAGAGGAAAACACAGGCAGAACACTCAGTGACATAAATCAAAGCAAGATCCTCTATGACCCACCTCCTAGAGTAACAGAAATAAAAACAAAAGGAAACAAGTGGGACCTGATTAAACTAAAAGCTTTTGCACAGCAAAGGAAACTATAAGCAAGGTGAAAAGACAACCCTCAGAATGGGAGAAAATAATAGCAAATGGAACAACTGACAAAGGATTAGTTTCCAAAACATACAAGTAGCTCATACAACTCAATACCAGAAAAACAAACAACCCAATCAAAGTGGGACAAAGACCTAAACAGACATTTCTCCAAAGGAGACATACGGATGAATAACAAACACATGAAAAGATGCTTAACGTTGCTCATTATTAGAGAAATGCTAATCAAAACTACAATGAGATATCACCTCACACCTGTCAGAATGGCGGTCATCAAAAAGTCTGCAAACAATACATGCTGAAAAGGGTGGGGAGAAAGGGGAACGCTCTTGCACTGTGGGTGGGAATGTAAATTGATTCAGCCATTATGAAAGAGAGTATGGAGATTTCTTAAAAAAACTAGGAATAAAACCACCATATGACCCAGCAATCCCACTCCTAGGCATATACCTTGAGGAAACCAAAATTGAAAGAGACAATATGTATCCAATTGTTCATTGCAGTGCTATTTATAACAGCTAGAACATGGAAGTCACCTAAGATGTCCATGGACAGATAGATGAATGGATAAAGAAGTTGTTGTACATATACACAATGGACTATTACTCAGCCATAAAAAGGAACACATTTGAGTCAGTTCTAATGAGGTCAATGAACCTAAAACCTATTATACAGAGTGAAGTAAGTCAGAAAGAGAAAGATAAATATTGTATTCTAATGCATATATATGGAGTCTAGAAAAATCATACTGAAGAATTTATTTATAGGGCAGCAGTGGAGAAACAGATATACAAAATAGACTTACGGACACGGGGAGAGGGGAGGAGAGGGTGAGATGTATGGAAAGTGTAACATGGAAACTTATATCATATGTAAAATAGATAACCTAAGGGAATTTGCTGTCAAATGGCTCAGGAAAGTCAAACAGGTATCAACCTGTATCAACCTAGAGGGGTAGGATGGGGAGGGAGATGCGAGGGAGTTTCAAAAGGGAGGGGATATATGTATACCTATGGCTGATTCATGTTAAGGTTTGACAGAAAAGAGAAAATTCTGTAAAGCAATTATCCTTCAATAAGAAAAAAAAAGAAAATAAACAGTAGATAAAATATTTGCCTTTATAAAGCTAATCTTGCAGTGGTTGTGGTTATAATTCTACAACTTCACAGTGCAAGTGGAGATATAGAGCCATCTAATGCTATTTTTATCATTTGGAAATAATGAACTGCCTAAAAACACAAAACAATAAAGCATTTTGTATTTCAAAACATTCAGCTATCTTATAGAAGCTCTGTTAGCTCTGAGATGATGATTATTTGGAGTAAATTCTGTAGTGGTATGATGGCACGTGTCATGTTCTGTTCAAGTCAACACTACATAGTAAAACTTTTCTATATATGTTCAATGAAACTGAAAGGGATCTGCAGGATCCCCGTGGATCAGGAATGAAGTGGCCCAATAGAGCCTGCTAGCATGGCTACTATGGAACCAGTAGCTTAAGTAGTCACCTCCAAACTTCTTCGTACCTTAGAATCTCCTAAGGAGCTTCAGAAATTACTCATTCCTGTGTTCTCCCCAGAGAGTGTAACATGAATGATCTAGCAAGTGAGCAGAATGCTTAAAATGATTCTAATATGGTGATGTGTTTAGGAATCACAGACTTGATGTTCTGTTGCTCAGTCCCTAAGTCATGTCCAATTCTTTGTGACCCCATGGACTGCAGCATGCCAGAATTCCCCATCCTTCACTATCTCCCAGAGTTTGCTCAAACTCATGTCCATTGAGTGGGTGATGCCATCCAACTATCTCATCCTCTGTTGCCACCTTCTCCTCCTGTCCTCAATCTTTTCAGCATCAGGGTCTTTCCCAATAAGTCGGCTCTTCACACCAGGTTGTCAAAGTATTGGAGCTTCAGTTTCTGTCCTTCTAAAGAATATTCAGGGTTCATTTCCTTTAAGACTGACTGGTTTGATGTCCTTGCTGTGCAAAGGACTCTCAAGAATCTTCTCCAACATCACAGTTCAAAAGCATCAAAAGTTCATACTCAGCCTACTTTATGGTCCAACTCTCACACCCATACATGACTACATGAAAAGCCATAGCTTTGACTATATGGACATTTGTCAGCGAAGTGGTGTCTCCACTTTTTAATATGCTGTCTAGGTTTGTCATAGCTTTTCTTCCAAGAGCAAGCATCATTTAACTTCATGGCTGCAGTCACTGTCTGCAGTGATTTTTGGAGTCCAAGAAAATAGTATCTGCCACTGTTTCCATTTTTCCCCATCTATTTGCCATGAAGTGATGGGACCAGATGCCATGATCTTTGTTTTTTTTTGAATGTTGAGTTTCAAGCCAGCTTTTTCACTCTCCTCTTTCACCCTAATTAAAAGACTCTTTAGTTCCTCTTCAGTTTCTGCTATTAGAGTGGTGAATGAAGTGAAAGTCATTCAGTCATGTCTGACTCTGTGACCCCATTGACTAATATAGTTCACGGAATTCTCCAGGCCAGAATACTGGAGTGTGTAGCCTTTGCCTTCTCCAGGGGATCTTCCCAACCCAGGGATCAAACCCAGGTCTCCTACATTGCAGGCATTAATCATTAGAGTGGTGATCATCTGCATATCTGAGGTTGTTGATATTTCTCCCAGCAATCTTGATTCCAGCTTGTGATTCATCCAGCTCATCATTTTGCATGAAGTATTCTGCATATAATTTAAATAAGCAGGGTGAAAATATGCAGCCTTGTCATACTCTTTTCTCAATTTTGAAACAGCCCATTGTTCCATGTCCAGTTCTAACTGTTGCTTCTTGACCTGCATACAGATGTCTTAGGAGGCAGGTAAGGTTGTCTGGTATTCCCATTTCTGCAAGAATTTTCCACAGTTTGTTGTGATCCACACAATAAAAGGCTTTAGTGTAGTCAATAAAGCAGAATTAGATGTCTTTCTGTAACTACCTTGCTTTTTCTATGATCCAACAGATGTTGACAATTTGGTCTATGGTTCTTCTGCCTTTTCTAGATCTAGCTTGTGCATCTGAAAGTTCTCAGTTCACGTACTACTGAAGCTTAGCTTGAAGGATTTTGAGCATTACCTTGCTAGCATGTGAAATGAGTGCAATTGTATGGTAGCTTGAACATTCTTTTGCTTTGCCCTCCTTTGTGATTGGAGTGAAAACTGAAGTTTTCCAGTCCTGTGGCCACTGTTGAGTTTTCCAAATTTGCTAGCATATTGAATGTAGCACTTTCAAAGCATCATCTTTTTGGATTTGAAATAGCTCAGATGGAATTCCATCACCTCCACTAGCTTTGTTTGTAGTAATGCTTCTTAAGGCCCACTTGACTTCACACTCCAGGTTGTCTGGCTCTAGGTGAGTGACCACATCATCGTGGTCATTTGGGTCAATAACTTTTTTCTTTTTTTACTGTTCTGTGCATTTTTGCCACCTCTTCTCAGTCTCTTCTGCTTCTATTAGGTCCTTGCCATTTCTATTCTTTATTGTACCTATCTTTGCATGAAATGTTCCCTTGGCATATCCAATTTTCTTGAAGAGATCTCTAGTTTTTCCTATTATATTGTTTTCCTCTATTTCTTTGCATTGTTCACTTTAGAAGGCCTTCTTATCTCTTTGCTATTCTCTGGAACTCTGCATTCAGTTTGGTATATCTTTCCCTTCCTCCCTTGCCTTTTGGTTTTTTCTTTTCTCAGCTATTTGTAAAGCCTCCTCAGACAACAACTTCGCCTTCTTGTATTTCTTTTTCTTTGGGATGGTTTTGGTCACTGCCTCCTATATAATGTTATGAACCTCCATCCATACTTCTGTAGGCCCTCTTGTTTACCAGATCTTATCCTTTGAATCTATTTGTCACCTCCATGGCATAATCATTAAGCATTTGATTTAGGTCATACCTGAATGGCCTAGTTTTTTTCTTTTTTTCCCTACTTCAATTAAACCAGAATTTTGCAATAAGGAGCTTATTATCTGAGCCTCAGTTAGCTCCAGGTCTTTCTTGCTTTTACTGATTGTATAGAGCTTCTCCATCTTAAGGTGCAAAGAATATAATCAACGTGATTTTGGTATTGACCATCTAGTGATGTTCCTGTGTAGAATCCTCTCTCATGTTGTTGGAAGAGGGTATTTGCTATGACCATGAAAATCTTTGTCCACTGTGGAAGGGAATAGCAAACCACTCCAGTAATTTTCCTTTAAGAACCTCAAGAACAGTATGAAAAGGCAAAAAGATACGACAGTGGAAGATGAGCCCCACCCCCAGGTCAATAGGTCTCTAATATGCTATTGAAGAAGAGAGGAGAAATAGCTCCAGAAAGAATGAAGAGGCTCAGCCAAAGTGAAAATGATGCTCAGTTTTGGATGTATCTGGTGGTAAAAATAAAGCCCAATGATATAAAGAATAATAATGTATAGGAACCTGGAATGTTACGTCCATGAATCAAGGTAAATTCGACATGGTCAGGCAGGAGATGACAAGATTGAATATTGACATCTTAGGAATCAGTGAACTAAAATGGATGGGAATGGGTGAATTTAATTTAGAAGGCCATTGTATCTACTACTGTGGGGAAGTGTCCCTTAGAAGAAATGGAGTAGCCCTCATAGTCAACAAAAGAATCTGAAATGCAGTACTTGAGTGCAATCTCAAAAGTGACAGAATGATCTTGGTTCATTTCCAAGGCAAACCATGCAATATATTGTAATCCAAGTCTATGCCCCAACCTCTAATACCAAAGAAGATGAACAGTTCTATGAAGGTTTTCTAGATCTAACACCAAGAAGAGTTGTCCTTTTCATCATAGGGGATTGGAGTGCAAAAGTAGGAAGTCAAGAGATACCTGGAGTAACAGGCAAATTTGGCCTTGAGATACAAAATGAAGTAAGGCAAAGGCTTTGCCAAGAGAATGCGCTGGTCATAGGAAACACCCTTGTCCGACAACACAAGAGACGATCGACACATAGACATCACTTACTTGTGGTATGTTTAATGAATGACAGCCATTGTTCCCCTAGCCCATTACCATTATTCATCACTGTTTTCCTCACCAATAGAACTTCAGTTTTTTTTCAGGCATTAAATAACCATGTGCACAAAAATACAGAGATTCATCCAGTTGAATGGGGTGAATCTTACTTATTCTTAGTTGTATTCTCTCTGTGGCAATAATTAATTTGAGGGTTATGAAATAGGGAAAAATATAAGTGGAGAGAAATTATGGGAAAGGTTTCTTTGCAATTAACAAAGGAGACTTCTGTGCGAAAACAGTTCTCTTTTTTTTTCTACCTCTGGACATTAACTTTGTGGGGGAGACATGATAGCTATTGAGATCTTGCAGGGAGTAAGACATAGAAAGGATCAAGGAAGCACACTAACAATGCCTAATTACATATGAAACTTTTTTTTTAATATATGGCAAAACCAATGCAATATTGCATAGTTAAAAAATAAAATAAAAAATTATAAAAAATTATTTAAGTATAGTTGATTTACAATGTGTTAGTTTCAGGTGTACAGCAAAGTAATTCTGCTATACATACTTATACAACTATTCTTATTCAGATTCTTTTCACTTATAGGTTATTACAAAATATTGAGTATATTTACCTCTACTATACAGTAGATCCTTACAGTTTATGTTTAATAATATGTATATGTTAATCTCAATCTATAATGTACTCCCCCACTTTTCCCCTTTGGTAATCATAAGTTTATTTTCTAAGTTGGTGGGTCTATTTCTATGTTTTTGTCGATAATCAGTGTACCACTAAAACTTAATGAACCCGAATACCAACATATTCCCTGACCTTGTGGTATTTATCATTTATGTTACTTTACTTGGTGTTTTTGGAATTTATACCTAAAAGTATACTGAATAATACATGAACTCTTAATTTTATATTTAGCCTCAAGAGAAATACGCTATCCTAGGACAAAATGAAGACTGACCTCAAACTTCATATTGTCCCTGAAGAGAGACCTGTGGATATTTTGCGAAAAAGTATGATAGTTTTCTTACATGGCCACAACTCAAAGATTATGGATTTATTTCAAATTTTCATATTTTAAAAAATTAACCGGATTCAGATCTGTCATAAGAAATTTACTAAAATTCTTCTTGAACCTCTTTATATGTTCCCTGTGCCATTTAAAATATTGATGAGAACACCAGAGATAGGAGAACCACAATAATAAAATTAAAAAACAACACTTACCTACCAGTTAGATTATCACTGACATAATCACACCATGATATGGGACTTCTCAAAAAAGGTCCAGGGATACTTTTGGTACCAGGTTGCAGGATGGAGTTGTTGAGAGCAAGTGAAAAACTGTCCTTTACTTTCCTTCCTAAAAACTCTCTTATAGAAGAAGAAGTCAAAAAGAAAGTTATGTGGAAATTAATTGAAATTTCAACCAATTTTTATGGGTGATAGGCCACTAAGTTCCTATGATTTCAAATGCTGCTTTTCCCTTAAGGATTCTGTAATACCAGTTTTCTATTTTCCCCAGGGTAGTTTTTGAAACTGTTAATAATTATAAATAACATTTATTGGATGCTTACCATGTGCCATTCATCATGCCAGGCTTTTTATGTGCATCATCTCAAATAGTTCTCACCACTGACCTTTGAGGACCATGGAACTTGGAGAGTTTAAGTGCCTTGTGAAAGGACCCACAGTTATTGAGTAGAAGTGCTGGGTTGGAAGCCAAGTTGGTGCTCTTAGCAACAGCACAGTATTGTCTTATACCCACTGTGGAAAGTTGTGAAAAGAACACAAACTGGTCATCTAGCTCTACCATTTACTACTAGTGTGACCTTGGCCTTCTTCACCAGGTCCCTGTAAAGATTGAACCATGCTCTTTGTAAACTGAAAGTCCTATCCAAATGTAACACGCTATTCCAATATCTTGGTTATTGAGGTTTGTTCAGTGAACATTGATAGACGCCTTACTTTGGGCCAGACCTTTTGCTCGGTCCTGGGAATACAACAATATGTAAGGGATGAGAGTTCCTTCCCTGTCATTCCTGAACTTTGGCAGTCAGAGTGAGGCCATACTTCCCTTTCCAGACAGACCAGGGGCTGCCCCAGTTCTGGCTGTGTGTCCCTAAACCATGCTGGTAAAAGCCTGTTGAGAATCGTTGCCAACATTTCTTCAGCTGCCTCACGTTTAATGAAATTAGAAAGAAGCCTGCACACCTGACGGTAGTTCAGAATATGAGGTGAATGATTAAAGTTTAAAAGGTCGTATACCATTGTAATGCTGAAAAGAAACTTTATGATTCATCATTCCTTATGTAATGTCATCTGTTTAATAAAGCCATATTTCACTCACAGCTCATTTTTAATGGGCCTATTTAAGTAATGGCGACGGAGCTGTTTTTTTCCACCCCGCCTCCTTCGAAGCTAAGAGTGGTTTTTATGGATTATACTTGAAAACAACACAGTAGTTTAGGACTTGGATATTTACAGTATCTTTCAGCCTTCAGTGACTGCATATTATTTATGCCAAATCCCTCTACTTGGACTCAAATATCAAGCAAAGGCAAACAAGCAGCTGGATATGCTAATACACAAATAAACAATGTCTCCTTTAATTGTGTGAATTGGAATTTATATCATGGGCAAATATGGTTATCTGTAAGCTACTTTGATGGGCAGGGTCAGAGGGCATCATACCCAGGGTGGCATTTTGTTCAAGCAAGTCAGTAGAATCCATTGGACCTGCATGTTTTAAACCAATGCTTCTTCCCTGGATACAAATTTTTTTGTACCCCAGGGGACATTTGGAAATGACTGGAGATGTCTTTTCTTGTCACAACTGGAGGCAATGGAAAAGGTATTGCCATTGTAATACAGTGGACAGACTAGGGATGCACCCAAAGATTCTACAACACACAGGAACCCCCTCTTCTCTGCCCAACAGAGAATTATTTGGCTTAAAATGTCAACAGTGGTGAGATTCAGAAATATTGAATTTGATGGTTGGATGTGGGGTGGGAGACTGGGATTCAGTCAATCAGTTCAGTTGCTCAATCATGTCCAACTCTTTCTGTGACCCCATGAACTGCAGCACGCCAGGCCTCCCTGTCCATCACCAATTCCTGGAGTTTACCCAAACTCATGTCCATTGAGTCGGTGATGCCATCCAACCATCTCATTCTCTGTTGTCCCCTTCTCCTCCTGCAATCAATCTTTCCCAGCATCAGGGTCTTTTCCATGAGTCAGCTCCTCTCATCAGGTGGCCAAAGTATTGGAGTTTCAACTTCAACATCAGTCCTTCCAATGAACTCCCATGACTGATCTCCTTTAGGATGGACTCGTTGGATTTCCTTGCAGTCCAAGGGACTCTCAAGAGTCTTCTCCAACACCACAGTTCAAAAGGAACAGTTCTTCAGTGCTCAGCTTTCTTTATAGTCCAACTCTCACATCCATACATGACTACTGGAAAAACCATAGCCTTGACCAGACAGACCTTTGTTGACAAAGTAATGTCTCTGCTTTTGAATATGCTGTCTAGGTTGGTCATAGCTTTCCTTCCAAGGAGTAAGCGTCTTTTAATTTCATGGCTGCAATCACCATCTGCAGTGATTTTGCAGACCAAAAAATAAAGTCAGTCAGTTTCCACTGTTTCCCCATCTATTTTCTGTGAAATGAAAGATGCCATGATCTTCGTTTCCTGAATGTTGAGCTTTAAGCCAACGTTTTAACTCTCCTCTTTCACTTTCATCAAGAGGCTTTTTAGTTCCTCTTCACTTTCTGCCATAAGGGTGGTGTCATCTGCATATCTGAGGTTATTGATATTTCTCCCAGCAATCTTGATTCCAGCTTGTGCTTCTTCCAGCCCAGCATTTCTCATGATGTCCTCTGGATATAAGTTAAACAAAGCAGGGTGACAATATATAGCCTTGACATACTCCTTTTCTTATTTGGAACCAGTCTGTTGTTCTATGTCCAGATTTAACTGTTGCTTCCTGACCTGCATACAGGTCTCTCAAGAGGCAGGTCAGGTGGTCTGGTATTCCCATCTCTTTCAGAATTTTCCACAGTTTATTGTGATCCACAAAGTTAAGGGCTTTGGCATAGTCAATAAAACAGAAATAGATGTTTTTCTGGAACCCTCTTGTTTTTTTTGAAGATCCAGCAGATGTTGGCAACTTTGCTTTTTGCTTCCCTTTCTTTCACAGCTATTTGTAAGGCCTCCTCAGACAACCACTTTGCTTTTTGCATTTATTTTTCTTGGGGATGGTCTTGATCCCTGTCTCCTATACAATGTCATGAACCTCCATCCATAGTTCATCAGGTACTCTATCTATCAGATCTAGTCCCTTAAATCTATTTCTCACTTCCACTGTATAATCATAAGGGATTTGATTTGGATCAAACCTGAATAGTCTAGAGGTTGCCCCTACTTTCTTCAATTTAAGTCTGAATTTGGCAATAAGGTGTTCATGATCAGAGCCACAGTCAGCTCCTGGTCTTGTTTTTGCTGCCTGTATAGAGGTTCTCCATCCTTGCCTGCAAACAATGTAATCAATCTGATTTCGGTGTTGACCATCTGGTGATGTCCATGTGTAGAGTCTTCTCTTGTATTGTTGGAAGAGGGTGTTTGCTATGACCAGTGCGTTCTCTTGGCAAAACTCTATTAGCCTTTGCCTTACTTCATTCCATACTCCAAGGCCAAATTTGCCTGTTACTCCAGATGTTTCTTGACTTCCTACTTTTGCATTCCAGGCCCCTATAATGAAAAGGACATCTTTTTTGGGTGTTAGTTCTAAAAGGTATTGTAGGTCTTCATAGACCCATTCAACTTCAACTTATTCAGCATTACTGGTCGGGGCATAGACTTGGATTGCTGTGATACTGAATGATTTGCCTTGGAAATGAATAGAGATCATTCTGTCGTTTTTGAGATTGCATCTAAGTTCTGTATTTTGGACTCTTTCATTGAATATGATGGCTACTCCATTTCTTCTAAGGGATTCCTGCCCACAGTAGTAGATATAATGGTCATCTGAGTTAAATTCACCCATTCCAGTCCATCTTAGTTTGCTAATTCCTAAAATGTCGACATTCACTCTTGCCATTTCCTGTTTGACCACTTCCAATTTGCCTTCATTCATGGACCTAACATTCCAGGTTCCTATGCAGTATTGCTCTTTACAGCATTGGACCTTGCTTCTATCACCAGTCACCTCCACAACTAGGTGTTGTTTTTGCTTTGGCTTTGGGACTTGGATTGGGAGAGATCAAATCCCGTAGTATATAGCCAACATCGCTTACAGGAAACTCAAGAAAAACATGGGGAGAAGTGATATATGAGGTTTGAACTCTTAGGATGGGAAGACTCTGAGAGCTTTTGTAATCTTCTGTGGTGGTGAAGGAGGATAAGTTATACTCCTGTAACTTATTAGATAGAGACTTAACTCTTGTTTTCTACCTTGAATTACCCTTTCCCCTGGTTTTCCCATTTGAGTAAAACTGCTATTTGACTTATCTAGATGCTCAGGCCAGAGAAGGCGATGGCACCCCACTCCAGTACTCTTGCCTGGAAAATCCCATGGATGGAGGAGCCTGGTAGGCTGCAGTCCATGGGGTCGCTAAGAGTCAGACACGACTGAGTGATTTCACTTTCACTTTTCACTTTCATGCATTGGAGAAGGAAATGGCAACCCACTCCAGTGTTCTTGCCTGGAGAATCCCAGGGATGGGGGAGCCTGCTGCACTGCCATCTCTGGGGTCTCACAGAGTTGGACACGACTGAAGCGACTTAGGAGCAGCAGCAGTACCAGATGCTCAGGCAAAAATGCTTGGAAGCATTTGTGATTTCTTTTATTCTCTTATTTCCCACATCCAAACAAGTGATAAATCCTACTGGAATCTACGTTCAGTATATACCCATGCACAAAGTGCCCATTTTTTTTTTTTTTTATCAGTTCCACAGCTTGTATTCACCCAAGTCCAAGCTACTATTACCTCTCACTTAAAATACTGCAAAAACCTCTTAACTGGCATTCCTTCTACTTGGCCCCTTTGTAGTTCATTCTCATAACACAATCAGACTGATCTTTTTAAGGTGTTAGTTCTTATCTTAAAATGTTTCCTCACCTCAATAAAAATAAGATGCAGATTCTTACCAAAATCTACATGACAGTATCCTACAACACCTACCTGTTTCGTCTCAGTTCCCAGGACTTTTCGTTTTGTTCTCTGTACTTCTTTCTGTTCCCCAAATGTCAAGTGTGCTCTCATTTTGGGACCTTCACACTTTCTTATGCCTGGAATATCCTTCCACTAGTCAAGACACCTCATGGAGGGGTTTTCTTCTTAGATTTCTGTCTAAAGTAGTGTACTTCATCCCCTACTCTTCCTTCATTCTTTTTCAAGTTACTTCTTGTCACTTACCATATTCTGATAAAGCAGCTACATGAGAGAAAGCAGAAGAGAGAGGGAAAAATATATGAGGGCAAGACCTGTGCCTGCTTTGTGTGCTGCTATAACTTCAGTACTTAAAACTGTGACAAGCACATGGCAGGCACTGAGTAAATAGTTTTGGAGTGGATGAGTGAATACATGAATAAATGAATCGGTGATTCTCTTTTATTGTTTAACCACCAATCTGTCATGCTGCTTACAATTCTTTAGCTTTGCAACTGGGATATGAGCTGCATCCAATTTTTAATATTGAGTAGTAACAACTTTGGAGAAGGCAATGGCAACCCACTCCAGTACTCTTGCCTGGAAAATCCCATGGATGGAGGAGACTGGTAGGCTGCAGTCCATGGGGTCGCTAAGAGTCGGACACGACTGAGTGATTTCACTTTCACTTTTCACTTTCATGCATTGGAGGAGGAAATGGCAGCCCACTCCAGTGTTCTTGCCTGGAGAATCCCAGGGACGGCGGGGCCTAGTGGGCTGCAGTCTGTGGGTTCGCACAGAGCCAGACACGACTGAAGCGACTTAGCAGCAGCAGCAGCAGCAGTAACAACTCTAACTTCTAATACAATATTTGTGGTGTTCAGTTATTTCTAGGTCTCTGAAATTTGGAAGAGCTGATTCTTTGACTCACTTTTTTCCATGGGTTGTTATTTGGCTATGTCCATGAAGATATATCTACTTTTATTTAACTCCATTTTCTTATTTGCCTGAACTTCCTTGGGATTTGTTTATATTTGAGCACTGCACACATATTATTTGATTGTGACCTTATTGTGCCTTATTAAAGGTCAATTATGATATTACTTAATAATCTCAGAGATGCCACATCCATGCCCAAACTCTTTGCAATGACACTTATCATCATTCTTTCTCCAGTTTACATGGAAACATTCAAGCCCATTTGAACTGGCAAAGGCTGACACAAAATGGCTTTGCCACTAACGTTTTGTGAGAGATCCTGTCACATGTGTTTTACTAAAAGGCAGAGATATAAGATCCCTTGTCTTCCTTTCATCTGCTAATTTGAAACTACATTGTAAAAGGCTATGAAGTTTGTTGGGTGTGATTTGTTCTTTAAATACCCTTGCTGCTTAATCTTGGTGAAACTCTTATTAGGATGCTGAATTATCCTTAAACATATATATATTTTTAAGGCATAGAAAGAGGACTTGTACATATTTGATGAGCAGATTGATAAGTATCTAGAATAAGGGGATACAGAGTCCACGGAGGACTCCTTGAACTAACAAAATCCAGCTCCAATTTTGGTCTTAGTTAAAGTCCAGCTTAGGGTTGGTAGACTGAGAAATATCTCCTGATATTGATTATGGCAGCAAAAAAAACAAAACAAAAAACACCTCAGATTCCATTATTTCTCTTATTTGGAGAGGCTTAAGTTTCTATAAGCATTGTGTTTTTCATTCTCTCTTCTGGTATGCTATAAGAGATAGGCCACTGGCTCAAGATTCAGAAGACCTTAATTCTAATTTAGGTTTTGCTTCCAATGGATTGTGTGATTTTAGATCGGGGGTCAGTGAATTTTTTCCCATAAAGGACCAGATAGTAAATAGTAAATATATTAGGTTTTGAGAGACATACAGTCTTGTCATCACTGTTCGACTTTGCTATTGTAGGATAAAAACAGCCGTGAAGCGAAAGTGAAAGTTTCTCTGTCATGTCCAAATCTTTGTGACCCCATGGACTATACAGTCCATGGAAATTCTCCAGGCCAGAATATTGGAGTAGGTAGGCAATGGCACCCCACTCCAGTGCTCTTGCCTGGAAAATCCCATGGACGGAGGAGCCTGGTGGGCTACAGTCCATGGGGTTGCTAAGAGTCAGACACGACTGAGTGACTTCACTTTCACTTTTCACTTTTCACTTTCATGCATTGGAGAAGGAAATGGCAACCCACTCCAGTGTTCTTGCCTGGAGAATCCCAGGGACAGAGAAGCCTGATGGGCTGCCGTCTATGGGGTCTCACAGAGTTGGACATGACTGAAGCGACTTAGCAGCAGCAGCAGCAGCCTTTCCCTTCCCCAGGGAATCTTCCCAACTCAGTGATTGAACCCATGTCTTCCACCTTGCAGATGGATTCTTTACAGCCATAGATAATAGGTAAGTGAATGAGTACAGCTGTTTTCCGATAGCACCACATTTATGAAAGGGGTGGCGGGAAAGATTTGGTCTATGAGCCATATCTGGCCAGCTTTTAATTTAGGTAATTGATTCAATTTCTCTGGACCTTACTTTCTTTGTCAAACATAGGAGTTGAGCTAAAAAGAGTTAAGGTTATGAAATTATTTGATCCTTCATCCAATGACTCATCCATCAGGAGTTGAAGTTGTGATATGCTATAAGTCCTATTAGCAGCATTAGAACTGATATTTCTAATTTTGATTCAAACACCAACCAGGCAGCAAATCTTGAGCAGGGAGCTTCCTTTGAAATTCAAAGACACAGGGCAATCGGTCCCTAGATGAGTGTGCCAAAAGTTTTAAAAGTCCAAACGTGCTACCTCCATCATGAGACGAAGAGTTTTAGAAGGTTTCAGGGATGGGGCAAAGGGATAATACAAGAAAAGCCTCTGTACCCTTTTTCTACCCGATACCCTTTCCTTACTTGATCCTATCCCAACCCACACACCATCACTTGGCCAAGTCCTAACATTCTCTAATCAAACTCATCAACTTGAACCAAGTCTCCACATGCTCAAAGAAGAAATCCTTTGGAGACTTCTCTAAATGTTAGATTGTGAGAACAAAACTGTCACTAAAAACTTTCCCTTTGTGGAAAAGGTAGGAGAATATGGCAGGAGCTTTTCTCACCTATCATTCATTTGAAACACAAATATCTTTGGAAATCAAAAGCACATGATTTTCTAAGCACTGTACATTCTTTATTCTTCTCTAGTATTTTGTTTTAGTTAAGGGACCACCTGGAGAACAATCCTACTGGAAAACTGAAGAAATGCATTTATTACAGTCAGACCCATGTTAAGCAGCCAAGTGCTACTTCCATTCAAATTATGTCATGCTTTTCATTTGTCCAGAATCTTTCAGCAAGGAAAAAATGTTCATAAAATCTTTCTATGAATAAAGATCTTAGAACCTCCAGAGTAACTGGAATTTTGGTCATAAAACTTTGATAGGGAGGGAAGGAAAACTGTTAATGGAGACACTTGAATATATAATATAAATTGCTATTGCTCTCACATTTCCTACCTGCCAGATGCATTGAATTTACCCTCATTTAATCTGTATGCATGTCAAGAAGTGAAGGTCAGAACTGGACATGGAACAACAGATTCGTTCCAAATTGGAAAAGAAGTACATCAAGGCTGTATATTGTCACCTTGTTTATTTAACTTATATGTGGAGTACAGCATGCAAAATGCTAGACTGGATGAAGCACAAGCTGGAATCAAGATTGCTGGGATAAATATCAATAACTTCAGATATGCATATGACATGACCCTTGTGGCAGAAAGCAAAGAGAAACTAAAGAGCTTCTTGATAAAGGTGAAAAAGGAGAGTGAAAAATCTGGCTTAAAATTCAACATTCAAAAAACAAAGATCATGGCATCCGGTCCCATCACTTCATGGCAAATAGATGGGGAAACAAAGGAAACAGTGAAAGACTTTATTTTCTTGGGCTACAAGATCACTGCAGACAGTGACTGCAGTCATGAAATTAAAAGATGCTTGCTCCTTGGAAGAAAACCTAGACAGCATGTTAAAAAGCAGAGATATTACTTTGCCAACAAAGATCTGTCTAGTCAAAGCTATGGTTTTTCCAGTAGTCATGTGTGGATGTGAAAAGTTGGACTGTAAAAAAAGCTGAACACTGAGAAACTGATTCTTTGAACTGTGGTATTGGACAAGACTCTTGAGAGTCCCTTGGACCACAAGGAGATCCAACCAGTCAATCCTAAAAGAAATCAGTCCTGAATCTTTATTGGAAGGACTGATGCTGAAGCTGAAACTCCAATACTTTGGCCACCTGATGTGAAGAACTGACTCATTGGAAAAGACCCTGATGCTAGGAAAGATTGAAGGCAGGAGGAGAAGGGGATGACAGACGATGAGATGATTGAATGTCACCACCAACTCAATGGCCATGGGTTTGAGCAAGCTCCTGGAGTTGGTGATGGACAGGGAAACCTGGCATCCTGCAGTCCATGGGGTCGCAAAGAGTCAGACATGACTGAACGACTGAACTGAACTGAACTGAATCTTATGTTGATGGAGTAGTTAATATTCTTCCACTTTAGAGGTTGGGAAACTAAGCCTCAGTGATTATCCAATGTCTCAAAGATTTTTAAATGATAGGGCAAGTTTTTAATCCCATATCTGTCTAAACCCAATGCCCCTGAAACAATTATTTGTGCCATTAGTTTTTTGAAAATGATTCTAGTGGGGGCTAATTAAATGTATATCAATCTGATTTTTTCCAATGGATACTTATTGTGCAATGAACGCATTTTTGTGGGAAGGATCTCAAGAGTAGAAAATGTCATTATTTAATACATGAAGATAGTGATCCTGATCTTCAAATGAACACTATCCTACAACGGGCCCACTGCACAAGTATTTGGACAGTAATTCAAAAAATTTGAATACCATTAACATTTTAAACTGAATGAGTTAAATGAGCAGTCTCCAGGACTTACTAATGCATCAACTCACAATTTAGGAATCTGGTCCAGACTGATCTGCTACTGTGGGGTAGAACCAGTACTGGACCCACAGCTTTTGATTCAAAATTCCAATGCTCTCTCCACTGAAACATAATTACATATCTTTTACAAAATGATAGGAGAGTAAGTTAGGAAGGCAAAGAAATATTGACAGAGTATTTCAAATTTCTAAAGGTTGGAACAGAAAGCCACCTGGCATCGAAGAAAAGCCTTGGACTGAGAGATAGAAGACCAGGTAATAATTCAGATTTGTGTTCAACTGGCTTTATAAATTATAGCTACCTATGTATTGGCTATTTAGTTACTTCTGGTTTAGTTAAATCATTACTAAATTTAGGGCTTCCCTGATAGCTCAGTTGGTAAAGAATCCGCCTGCAATGCAGGAGACCCCGGTTCGATTCTTGTGTCTGGAAGTTCTGCTGGAGAAGGGATAGGCTACCACTCCAGTATCCTTGGGCTTCCTTTGTGGCTCAGCTGGTAAAGAATCTGCCTGCAATGCGGCAGACCTGGGTTGGGAAGATCTCCTGGAGAATGGAAAGACTACCCACTCCAGTATTCTGGCCTGGAGAATTCCAGTATTCTGAGTCGCAAAGAGTTGGACATGACTGAGTGACTTTTACTTTAGTAAGTTTTAAGAGCTAGATTAGGGATTGAAAACTGGTGACCTACAAAGCAAATTATGCTCACAAATGATTAAATGATTTTTTTTTTTTTTAGGCTACACAATGTTTTAATTTTTTTCCAGCTTTCCTTGAGCTGTAATTAACATATATACATTTTGTATATTTAGGTTATATAAACTAATGATTCCATAAATGTATATATAGTAAAATTATTACCACAATAAGGTTAGTTAACACCTGTGTCACCTCACAGAATTATTTTTGGGGGGTTTAAGAGCATTTAAGAATTACTCTCTTAGTAACTTCTAACCAGTATTATTCACTAAAGTCCTTATGCTGTACAATATATTAACAAAATTTATTTTGCTTATATCTGGAAATTTGTACCCTTTAACCAATATTTCCCTCCTTCACCATCCATTCTAGCCTCTGTTAGCCACCATTCTACTCTTTGTTTCTGTAAATTCAGCTTACTTAGGTTCCATGTATAAGTGAGATAATACAGAATTTATCTTTCTCTGACTTATTTCACTTAGCATAATGCCCTTAAGGTCCATCCATGTTGTTATAAATAGCAAGATTTCCTTCTCATGACTGAATAATATTTTATTGTGTGTATGTATCACATTTTCTTTATCCATTTATTCATAGACAGATTTGTAGTTGTTTCCATATCTTGGCTATTATGAGTAATGCTGCAATGAACATGGGAGTTCAGTGATCTCTTCCAGATCCTGATTTCATTTATTGAGGGGAGTGTGTGTGTGTGTGTGTGTGTGTGTGTGTATATATATATATATATATACTTATGGTAGTTCTATTTCTGAATTTTTGAGGAATCTCCAGCACAGCAAAAGAAAAAATCAATAAAGTGAAAAGGCAATAAGTAACAAGGAAAAATATTTGCAAGACATCTATATGATAAGATTCTAGGTAACTAGCTAATCTAGATTAATATGCAAAATATATAAGGAACTCATACAACTGAAAAGCAATAACAAAATCTGATTTAAAAAGACTTGAATAGATATTTTTCCAAAAGAGACATAAATGGCTAACAGTTACATGAAAAGGGAATAAACAGCACTAATCATCAGGGAAATGATGATGCCATGGGATTCTCCAGGCAAAGAGAAACTTGATATCATTTCACACTTGTTAAAATGGCTACATCAAAAAGAAAGCCATCACAAGGATGTGGAGAAAGGGGAACCTTTGCACACAATGTTCCACTTTTTAAAATGTGGATGAATTTAGGGAATTCCCTGATTGCCTCATGGTTAGGACTGAGTTCTCGCACTGTTGTGACATGGGTTCAGTCTCTGGTTGGGGAACTAAGATTCTCACAAGCTGCACACATAGCCAAAAAAACATAAAAAAAAATTTTTTTTAATGTGGATGAGCTTAAATGTGGAATATACTATCCAGTCCTCATCACTCTCTCACCTATTTTAGTCCTCAGTGACCACTTCACTTATCTATGCTATCTACCTAGCTACTATCAATCAGTGTCCAAGGCTTTCCAAATTGCTATTATAGTCTATCCTCCTCTAATTTACCTGGCTGGTGAGAAAAGCTCTCGGGGCTAGATTCTAAGAATAAACTACCTGGAAATTGGTCTCACAAGAATAATGTCCTCATTATAGAGCAGAGAAAATATACTCTGAGCATGCAAAATATAGACATACTCTCTTCAGTTCAGTTCAGTTGCTCAGTCGTGTCTGACTCTTTGAGACCCCATAGACTGCAGCATAGCAGGCTTCCCTGTCTGTCACCAACTCCCAGAGCTTGCTCAAACTCATGTCCATCTATTCAGTGATACCATCCAACCATCTCATCCTTTGTCATCTCCTTCTCCTCCTGCCTTCAGTCTTTCCCAGTATCAGGGTCTTTTCAAGTGAGTCAGTTCTTTGCATCAGGTGGCCCAAGTATTGGAGTTTCAGCTTCAGCATCAGTCCTTCCAATGAATATTCAGGACTGATTTCCTTTAGGATGGACTGGTTTCCTTTAGGATGGACTGGTTGGATCTCCCTGTGATCTAAGGGACTTTTAAGAGTCTTCTTCAACACCACAGTTCAAAAGCATCAATTCTTCGGCGTGCAGCTTTCTTTATAGTCTAACTCTGACATCCATACATGACTACTGGAAAAATCATAGCTTTGACTAGACAGACCTTTGTCAGAAAAGTAATGTCTGCTTTTTAATATGCTGTCTAGGTTGGTCATAGCTTTTCTTCTGAGGAGCAAGGGTCTTTTAATTTCATGGCTGCAGTCACTATCTGCAGTGATTTTGCAGCTCCCCAAATTAAAGTCTGTCACTGTTTCCATTGTTTCCCCCTCTGTTTGCCATGAAGTGATGGGACCGGATACCATGATCTTAGTTTTCTGAATGTTGAGTTGTAAGTGAACTTTTTCACTCTCCTCTTTCTCACATAGTCTCCTACCAGTGGCAATTTCCAAGACAGGAAGGAAAGGAGAGTATTCCTGATGAAGTTGAAGGTAGAATGATGAGAAACTTAATGGAATTATCCAAACTGGAATCTGGCCAAGATTTAGAGCTACCACCTGCACAAGTTAGGGTCACTAGACTGAAGAACTGATTGAAGTTGTTTTTGTTGTTGTTTTTTCCTGATAAATGGGCCTCCTGAAAGCTCAGCAGTCTGGAGCCCATGCTGGGCAGATTTGACAAAGTATTCTCCTTTGAGCAAGAGCCACTTGGCAAATATCCTCTTCAGAGAAGTTTCATCCTCATGTGTGAGGCTTTCTGACTTTAAGGCAGTGTGTAATTTTCATTAGCTCTCTGTCTGTGAATGGCTGCAAATCTGGTTAAAAAGTGCAAGTGTGTGTGTGTGTGTGTGTGTGCACACTGTCACTTCAGTCATGTGTGACTCTTGGTGACTCTATGGACTGTAGCCCTCCAGGCTCCTCTGTCCATGGGATTCTCCAGGTAAGAATACTGGAGTGGGTTGCCATGCCTTCTGCCAGGGGATGTTCCTGACCCAGGGATCAAACCAAGAACCGCTTCAAATTCCTGGGTTGGAAAGGTTTGTGGATCTGTCCTATCTTGCTACTTATGTGTGTGTAGCCTTTAGATGCAAAATCTCATCCAACCATCACAACCAACTAATAAAGCAGGCAGGGGAGTAGCTGTTTTTCTCTGGTTTAAAAGTGACTAAGCAGGGACTCAGAGAGTTTCAGAGCCAAAAGTCAATCCAGGTTTCCAAATTCCCTGCCTATGATGTTCCACTTACTTTGGCTCAAGTAAATGGTGGTGTTCCAGGTTTCATGGCAGTAAAGCAAGCTGTGTCTACTGCAAGTCAAGGAAACTGGGATAATCTGAGGACACAAATGCAGTGAAATTGTTATTGGGATTAGTAAACAATACCATGGTATTATGACCACTTAGGTGAAGGGTATCATGTTCTTCATTATTTTCTTTGCCTTATAAACCATGCACTTAATGACCTAGTAACTAGTGCCAGAAGCCTAGGGGTCATCTCCTTTTCTTCCAGTCATTTCATCTTAGTGTTCACTGAGTTTTTTGGAATCATTACCTTCTTATCTTTTAATGCTATCTCCTCTCTGCCACACTGATAATGTCCTTGCTGCTGCTAAGTCACTTCAGTCGTGTCCGACTCTGTGCGACCCCAAAGATGGCAGCCCACTAGGCTCCTCTGTCCCTGGGGTTCTCCAGGCAAGAACACTGGAGTGGGTTGCCATTTCCTTCTCCAATGCATGAAAGCGAAAAGTGAAAGTGAAGGCGCTCAGTCGTGTCTGACTCCTCGCGACCCCATGGACTGCGGCCTGCCAGGCTCCTCCGTCCATGGGATTTTCCAGGCAAGAGTACTGGAGTGGGGTGCCATTGCCTTCTCCGATAATGTCCATATTATACCCTGGTATTTCTCCAAAAGGCTGTTGAGATAGTGTCTTAACTGGCCTCTGTGGCTCCTGGTTTGTACTCTTACCATTGTTTTACTTGGTATTTTTCTTGTTTTTCCCCTTCCCCAGTAGAATGGAATTCTCCTTACTATTTCCCCCAGTCAAATCTGATACAACCAGGACAAAATGTGTAATGTTCTATTGCAAATGTTACCATTACATATCTGTTTTCCCCACCAGATTATGAGGAACTTGAGAAAAGGGACTCTAGCTTATTCTTCATTATATCCACATTGGCTAGCTCTGTACCCAGCAATAGTAAGTGCTCAGACCATGTTTGATAAACAGCCAAATATTTAAAGCACACCTACATATATCAGGCACTTAGATGTGAAGGATACAGTCACTGACCCTGTGGAGCTTCTAACTGGTGCTGACATTTGAACAGATAAGTGTGATCAAATCTGATAAGTGCTTTCATAGAAGTATGAAACACATTCTGTGAGAAAACAGAGAGCAAGAGTCTTTCTCTCTCCAGCCACTGTTTGTCCAGAGGGAAGAAACCTGAAGGGGCAGCTCCCTGCAAGGACCTTGGCTACCTTTACTCTCCCTACTCCCCAGCTCTACAAAGCATGACCTGAGACATCTCTAACAAGTTAAGCAGAAACATTTCTCTGGAATGACAGCATCTACTTTGCTGAAATCCATTAATTCTCAGCTTTAACACCCTTGGTCAGAAATAGCTCCAAACCTTATGGGGAAATAAGAAAAGCAGACTGTCTGGCCACAGTCACAAGAAAGTTATTAATATTCCTCTTCTCAGATATCTCTCTTTCCATCCTTTCTCCCACTGACTGCACCCCACCCCTCACCCCCAAAATAAATATTTTCTAAGAATCTAAGACAAGAGATTTGAAAGTAAATCAAAATCTGGACAGAGAGTCAACGAAAAAGGATAAAGCTGCCACTTACGTGTGTCTAAGGCAGTAAAAGGGACAGCTTGTTATATTATTTACAGTCTTCATAAAGAGGAAGCCCTCCTTGCTCAGACAAAAACTTGAGCTTATTAATTGCTAGAGAGGTCTGTCCCACTCGTAGGTTTTCTACTGTTGATGGAAAAGGCAGGAAAAGAGTTAATTCTCTCTCTCTCTCTGTTCCAAGGGAGCTTTGGGGGCAAGCGGAAGGGTTTGTTAAATCTCCAGATTTCTCTGCATTATGTCCAGGTGGCATGACGTGTGAACAGACGAAAGATTAAAATCAGCGAGGAAATCGCTCCGTCTGAGCCGGGATCACGACGCCTTTCAGTGACCCGGTAACCCAAATGCTATCTGTCAACTTGTCCTTCCAGCGACTTTTCACCCCATGCTCTGCGGCTGCTACTCCGGGGAAGGGGGGCGGGGGGCGGGTGGGGATCAGGAGTTGGAAGGAGGGGGAAGGGGAGAGGGAGGAAGCTAGGATAAAATACTGCCTTATTACCAAGGACTCTGCAATGCAGGTCAACTGAGGGGCGCGGGAGCCTTTTTAACAAACCAAATACTTTTTCCAGACCCTCAGTTCCAATGTTTCCTCATTCTCTCGTTACTGAGATGCTCAGCTCCCTCAACTCAGGAAATGTTACACCAAGTCACGGGACCTGATCCCCCCCGCCCCACCACCAAATCTAAGTCCTAGAGGGTTAAATGAGGATGGAAATTTTCCTAACTTTCAAAAACCTTTCCACAAAATCTGCCAAGCCTTTGCTTGGGTTCTTGAGTTAAAAGCATCACTGACTTTGCTCTGGTCTTAGGGTATTGCCAGAGTTAGTTCACTTAATTTGGAAGTGGGAGGTCAGATTGGGAGAGGTGAGCGAAGAGGGTGGAAACAGACACTTTGCAGATATTTTACAATGTTGACCACTCAAATTAAGAGCCGCTTATTAAAAGCTTGTGTTGGCAGCAAAGTTGGATGGAGTCCTTATGTGCCTCCAACAACAGAAAGATAAGGCTGCATATTCCATAAGGCACTAGATTGAACCGTATGAAGTTACCTTTTTCTTTTCCAGGTTGGAAACTGGCAATTCCGTAGAGCTCAAACTAATTTAAAAAATCTAAGTGACACCTTACCATAATAAGGTTGATAAATATCAGATATCATCATTTTTTTAAAAAAATGGTTCTGTTTTGCTAGCATCCCTGCTTTGCTAGCATCTTGAGCATGTGCTTTATCTCCCTATGGAGCTACTCAACACTGAGGGGTCAATTTATGCATTAAAATAGGACAGAAAATAGAAGCCACTTAGCACATTTTAAAATGGATCTTCAGGTAAGTCTTTTTTTTCTGAAAAATTTAAAAAAATATGTGATTTTAAGGAGACATGTGTGAAATTTCAGGACTCCTAAGCTTTCAGATGCCTAGGAATTTACACAGAAGTAAACTTCTGTCTGCTCTTTGTTGCTGTTGTTCTTTAGTCCCTATCTCCTGTCTGACTTTTTGAGACCCCATGGGTTGTAGCCCACCAGGCTCCTCTGTCCATGGATTTCCCAGGCAAGAATACTGGAGTGGGTTACCATTGCCTTCTCTGGGGGACCTTCCCGACCCAAGGGTTGAGCCTGGGTGTCCTGCACTGCGGGCAGGCTCTTTACTGCTGAGTCAGTGGGGAAGAGACATTTGCTCTCTAACCCAGTGCTTTTCCTGTTCAAGTGATCCATTTGCAGCACTACATTACACTGTCTCCTCTCGATATGACAGGCTTCTCAGCCTTTTCTTAGTTTGATGACCTTGACAGTTTGAGAAGTACTGGTCACTTGTTTTGTAGACTCTGCATACCATTTTGTGTACATACTTTATTTAGTATAAGAAACCTTTCTTTAGGTCAATATCACTGTGTATTTTTCTTTTTTCCAGAAGCAACATTTTTAGTCCCTTCATAATATTTCACTGATAACTATGACACAGGTACTTATTTTTCTAAAGAAAATAAAATGGCTTCTGTTCTTTAGAAGTGCTGGAGGTTAACAAGGAAATGATAGCATTCAATGGGGCAAAGAATATATTTAATCAGCATAATCTGATGGCGAACATTTTGACATGCCTGTTTTGACTTCTGTCCCAGGTTACTGTATAAGTGTGGGCACACAAATATACACAAAATAACACAGTCCTGTGGCATATTATCTTGAATCCAGACTCTAAATATCTAATAATCTATCTTTGCAACTCTGGCACTCTATTATCCTGAGATTAAAAAGTAAGGAATGAGTGAAGTGGTGATGGGCAGATATTTAGGGTCTAGATTAAAGATAATATGTCCCAGTTGTACAGTCACTTGTTCACTTTCATATTAAAGGCTTGCAAACAACTATTTAAAACCATTCTTACCCAGTTGAGTTTATATTATCATCACCATCTATCCACTTTCCTCATCTCACAGTCATCCTTGATGGTTCATACTTTCTCACTTTGCACTATCGAGTTATCTCCTAAATATATCTCTTCTCACTCATCATTTTTACCTCTGCTGCATTTGTTCTAACCTCCATTATCTGTTACCTGGACTGTTATATTATATTTCTAACTCGTTCCTCCTTCTCTCCCTAGGTCCAAACTTTCTTTATTCCAGTACATGCCAGTAAATATATACATACTATATATATAATATATATATGTATCTAAGATATAATGCATATGTTTATATATTACACATCTGTATATACATATTATATATATATATATATGCATAATGTAAATACAGAAGGAAAACCACAATTACAGAAAACTAACCAAACTTATCACATGGCTCACAGCCTTGTATAACTCAATGAAACCATGAGCCATGCTGTGTAGAGCCACCCAAGATGGACAGGTCATGGTGGAGAGTTCTGACAAAATGTATTCCACTGGAGAAAGGAATAGCAAACCACTACAATATTCTTGCCCTGAGAATCCCATGAACAGTATGAAAAGGCAAACAGATATGATGCTGAAAGAAGAACGCCCCAGGTTAGGAGGTGCCCAATAAACTACTGGAGAAGAGTGGAGAAATTGTTCCAGAAAGAATGAAGAGACAGAGCCAAAGTGAAAACAATGCCCATTTGTGAATGTGATTGGTGATGGAAGTAAAGTCTGATGCTATAAAAAACAATCTTGCATAGGAACCTGGAATGTTAGGTCCATGAATCAAGGCAAATTGGAAGTGGTCAAATGGGAGATGACAAGAGTGAACATCGGCATTTTAGGAATCAGTGAACTAAAATGGACTGGAACAGGTGAATTTAATTCAGATCACCATTATATCTACTACCGTGGGCAAGAATCCCTCAGAAGAAGTGTAGTAGCCCTCATAGTCAACAAAAGAGTGCAAAATGCAGTACTTGGGTGCAGTCTCAAAAAAAAAACCAGAATGAACTCAGCTCATCTCCAGGGCAAACCACTCAATATCACAGTAACCCAAGTCTATGCCCCAACCACTAATGCCAAAAAAGCTGAAGTTCAACAGTTCTATGAAGAACTACAAGACCTTCTAGAACTAACACCAAAAAAAGATGTCTTTTTCAGCATAGGGGACTGGAATGCAAAAGTACGGAGTCAAGACATATCTGGAGTAACAGGCAAGTTTGGCCTTCAGGTACAAAATGCAGCAGGGCAAAGGCTAACAGAGTTTTGCCAAGAGAATGCACTGGTCATAGCAAACACCCTCTTCCAACAATATAAGAGATGACTCTACACATGAATATCACCAGATGGTCAATACCGAGATCAGATTGATTATATTCTTTTCAGCCAAAGATGGAGAAGCTCTATACCATCAGCAAAAATAAGACCAGGAGCCAACTGTGGCTCAGACTATAAACTCCTTATTGCCAAATTCAGACTTAAATTGAAGACAGTAGGGAAAACCACTAGAATATTCAAGTATGACTTAAATAAAATCCCTTACAATTACACAATGGAGGTGACAGATTCAAGGGATTAGATCTGATAGACCAAGTCCCTGAAGAACTATGGCCAGATATTCATAACACTGTACAGGAGGCACTGATCAAAACCATTCCCAAGAAAAAGAAATGCAACAAGGCAAAATGGTAGTCTGAGGAGGCCTTACAAATAGCTGAGAAAACAGAAGTGAAAGCCAAAAGAGAAAAGGAAAGATATATCCATCTGTATATCAAGTTCCAAAGAATAGCAAGGATAGATTAGAAACCCTTCTTAACTGACCAATGCAAAGAAATAAAGGAAAACAATAGAATGGAAAAGACTAGAGATCTCTTCAAGAAAATTAGAGATACCAAAAATGGGCACAATTAAGGACAGAAATGGTATGGACCTAACAGGAGCAAAAGATATTAAGAAGAGGTGGCAAGATGTATACCTGTGGCAGATTCATTTTGATATATGCCAAAACCAATACAATACTGTAAAGTTAAAAAAAAAATAAAATAAAATAAAGATTTTAATGATCCAGATAACCAGAGCTAGACATCCTGGACTGTGAAGTCAAATGGGCTTTAGGAAGTATCACAATGAACAAAGCTACTGGAGGTGATGGAATTCCAGCTGAACTATTTTGAATCCTAAAAGACAGTGCTGTGAAAGTGCTGCACTCAATATGCCAGCAAATTTAGAAAACTCAGCAGTGGCCACAGGACTGGTAAAGGTCAGTTTTCATTCCAATCCCAAAGAAAGGCAATGCCAAAGAATGTTCAAACTACCACACAATTGCACTCATCTCACATGCTAGCAAACTAATGCTTAAAATTCTCTAAGCTAGGCTTCAACAGTACATGAACTGAGAGCTGCTAGAAGTTCAAGTAGTTTTAGAAAAGACAGAAGAAACAGAGATCAAATTGCCAACATCCGTTGCATCATAGATAAAAACATGGGAATTCCAGAAAAGCATCTACTTCTGCTTCATTGACTATGCTAAAGCCTTTGACTGTGTGGATCAAAACAAACTGTGGAAAATTCTTAAAGAGATGGGAGTACCGGACCACCTTACTTGCTCCTAAGAAATCTATATGCAGGTCAAGAAGCAACAGTTAGAACCAGAAATGGAACAACAGACTGGTTCCAAATCGGGAAAGGAGTACATCAAGGCTGTGTATTGCCACCCTGCTTATTTAACTTATATGCAGAGTACATCATGCAAAATGCTGGCTTGGATGAAGCACAAGCTAGAATCAAGATTGTGGTGAGAAATATCAATAACCTCAGATATGAAGATGACACCACCCTTATGGCAGAAAGTGAAGAGGAACTAAAGAGCCTCTTGATGAAAGTGAAAGAGGAGAGTGAAAAAGCTGGCTTAAAATTCAACATTCAGAAAACCAAGATCATGGCATCCAGTCCCATCACTTCATGGGAAATAGATGGGGAAACAATGGAAACATGAGAGACTTTATTTTCTTGGACTCCAAAATCACTGCAGATGGTGACTGCAGCCATGAAATTAAAAGACACTTGCTCCTTGGAAGAAAAGCTATGACAAACCTACATAGTATATTAAATAGCAGACCAGGACTGCAGCCAGACATGGGGCTAGAGGACAAGCAAAGGATGCTGACCGGGTCTGGAGATCCCAAGGAGGAGGAAGAAGAGGAGGAGGAATTAGTGGATCCCCTGACAACCATTAGAGGGCAATGTGAGCAGCTGAAGAAATGTGTAAAGGCTCGGGAGTGACTAGAGCTCTGTGATGAGTGTGTATCCTCCAGGCCACAGGCAGAGGAGGACTGCACAGAGAAGCTCTTTGATTTCTTGCATGCAAGGGACCACTGTGAGGCCCACAAACTGTTTAATAGATTGAAATAGGTGTGCAGATTTATTCACCTAAGCCTTCATCACCTGAGCATTGGGATATTTCCTCATGGTTTTGAACATGCCATTTGTTTGTGTAATTAAGTTCATGTGAATCTCAAGGATTTTAGCTTAGGCAAGTAATTTCTGTGTAATTATCACTGATTTCATCTTAATAAAGTTCAGATCTGCAAAAAATAAAATAAAACAGAAAGCAGAGACATTGCTTTATGAACAAAGGTGTGTCTAGTCAAAGCCATGGTTTTACCAGTAGTCATGTATGGATGTGAGAGTTGGACCATAAAGAAAGCTGCATGATGAAGAATTGATGCTTTTGAACTGTGGTGTTGGAGAAGACTCTTGAGAGTCCCTTGGACAGCAAGGAGATCAAACCAGTCCCTCCTAAGGAAATCAGTCCTGAATATTCATTGGAAGGACTGATGTTGAAGCTGAAGCTCCAATATTTTGGCTACATAATGCGAAGCACTGACTCATTGGAAAAGACCCTGATGGTGGGAAAGATTGAAAACAGGAGGAGAAGGGATAACAGTGGATGAGATGATTGAAAGGCATCACCAACTCAATGACGTAAGTTTGAGCAAGCTCCAGGAGATGGTGAAGGACAGAGAAGCCTAGCATGCTGCAATCTGTGGTGTCGCAAAAGTTGGACATAATTGAGTGTCTGAACTGAACTGATAATGTATGCATGCACAGAGCTGGCTCTTCTATTACCACATTTAAGAATATTTTGTTTACTTCTCATTCCCTGGTGCAGATCAGATTTTGAATTTGCTCTGTACATGACTTTGAGCAAATAACCTAATCTTTCTATTTCAGTTTTCTCGTCTCTACAATGAAGACCAGAGTACCTTACCTGACAGTGTTACTGTAGAATTAAATGTGCAAATAAATGTAAAATTTATTTTAGTTTTTTCCTCTAAGTTTCCTCTGCCTGAACCATCCATTCTGTTACCCCCTTCCCCAAGGTTCAACTGTCTTTGATGAAAAGTTTAAAATTGCTTTTTCTGTGCCTTCTTCGTGTAGAGGACATCACTCCATCTGCTTAGCTTTTTCTACTCTTGAGAGTCCCTTGGACTGCAAGGAGATCCAACCAGTCCATTCTGAAGGAGATCAGCCCTGGGATTTCTTTGGAAGGAATGATGTTAAAGCTGAAACTCCAGTGCTTTGGCCACCTCATGCGAAGAGTTGACTCGTTGGAAAAGACTCTGATGCTGGGAGGGCAGGAGGAGAAGGGGACGACAGAGGATGAGATGGCTGGATGGCATCACTGACTCAATGGACGTGAGTCTCAGTGAACTCTGGGAGTTGGTGATGGACAGGGAGGCCTGGCGTGCTGTGATTCATGGAGTCGCAAAGAGTCGGACACGACTGAGCAACTGATCTGATCTGATGAATTATTATCTAGACCTTAAAGATGAAAAAACTGAGGCTCAAGATAGAAAAGTGATTTTTCCCATAACCACACAGTACCAAATAGATAATGAAAGTAAGATTCAAATACGACTATTTCTGGTACTCCCCTTCACCTACCTTACACTTTAGAGTTATCCACAAAAAGCTTCCCTTTTTGTTAAAAGAAGCCTTTCATAGCTTGAGAATCAGATTTCCGGTCTGTCACTGGGCCAAGTGTTCTAGTTTTGTTTTAGGAGAGTCAGGCAGGGGTTGAACAGTGAGAACTCTGTTTCTTCATCTATAAAATGAAAATAATGGAGCCATTTTTCTTTGAGGTCTTTCTGTCCTAATATCCTAGGATATTTTCATACACCTGGATACAGACATGGAGATTACTTGAAATTTGCTTGACCTTTGGGGTCACCAACTTTACTTTGTTATTCCATAGTTCTCTTCTCTTATTCTCCATTTTAAATAATATGTTTAACAGGAATATCACCTCCAGGGAGTTAAAGAAACACTTCCAGAGAGCCAGGTTCCTGTCAGTGTTATTGTTGTTAGTTGTTCAGACATGTCTGACTCTTTGCGACCCCATGGACTGCAGCACGTCAGGCTTCCCTGTCCTTCACCATCTCCCGGAGCTTGTTCAAGCTCTAGTCCATTGCGTCAGTGATGACATCCACCATGTCATGCTCTGTCATCCCCTCCTCCTCCTGCCTTCAGTCTTTCCCAGCATCAGAGTCTTTTCTAATGAGTCAGTTCTTTGCATCACATGGCCAAAATATTGGAGCTTCAGCATCAGTCCTTCCAATGAATATTCAGGACTGATTTCCTTTAGGATTGACTGATTTGATCTCCTACAGTTCAAGGAACTCTCAAGATTTTCTCCAACACCACAGTTCAGAAGCATCAATTCTTCAACACTCAGCCTTCTTTATGGTCCAACTCACATCCATACGTGACTACTGGAAAAACTATGGTTTTGATTATACAGACCTTTGCTGGCAAAGTAATGTCTCTGCTTTTTAATATGCTGTCTGGGTTTGTCTGGCTGCAGTCACCATCTGCAGTGATTTTGGAACCCAAGAAATTAAAGTCTGTCATTGTTTCCATTGTTTCCCCATCTATTTACCATGAAGTGATGGGACCGTATGGGACCTTATCAGTAGTCTCATCTAATTCCATTTAAATCACTTCTATCTCCTGCTGTTCTGATATTTACAACCCCCCCCCCCCCCCCCATTCTCATAACAGATTCAGCCTTAGGTCATTCCAAGACCACTTCACACCCTGCTGGTGTTTATCTGGATCAAAGGATCAGTTCATAGACTGTCTTTATTCCTCCAAGTGAATTCAAACACCAGCCCTCCTGATCAGATAACAGGCAATCTGTATCTTGTCACTCTCTATTCCTGCAGTCTCAATCAAGCTCCCCTCTCAGGACTCAGTGATAATATTAATTACCATCTCTAATTTAAAAGAGGTTCCTGCCTGAAGGTCTCTGTGGAAAAAAAGTGTTTGTTTCTTTTTTTTTTTTTTAAGACAGAAGAACCGCTCTTGATAGAGTCACAGAGCAAAAGAGGAGCTAGGTACAAGTGGGATACACAGGAATTAGAAACACACATGCTGCCCTGCACTGGAGGGGAACTAATCTATAAGCCCAACATTTTCTGAAATATCCTCTTAGACCATTCCAACCACAAATAACTTTCTTGTCCTCTAAACATTTAAAATACGTCTGCTACTGCCACTCATCTTGCCCTTCTTTATCTTCTTAAATTATATTATATTGGAGGAAAGAAACATTTGATTCAAATCACTGCTCTGCTCTTTTTAAATTATATGGCTTTCTAACATTCACTCAATCTCTCTGAATTTGAATCCTCATTATTTCTTGTGTTTAAAATGCAGATAACAAAAATTCAAAATTCTTGGGTTGTTGTGAACATAATGTTACTGCTGCTGCTGCTGCTAAGTCGCTTCAGTCATGTCCAACTCTGTGCGACTCCATAGACGGCAGCCCACCAGGCTCCCCCATCCCTGGGATTCTCCAGGCAAGAACACTGGAGTGGGTTGCCATTTCCTTCTCCAATGCATGAAAGTGAAAGTGAAGTCTCTCAGTCATGTCCGACCCTCAGCGACCCCATGGACTGCAGCATTTCAGGCTCCTCCATCCATGGGATATTCCAGGCAAGAGTACTGGAGTGGGGTGCCATTGCCTTCTCTGGAACATAATGTTAAACTATTGCTTATTTTGTCATATATTTTAAACCTTCAGGGAGGTCACTGACTATCTATATAATGTATTGTTATTCGTTAGAGTTCAAGTGCAATGCCTTTTTGAAAGAATAAGTTAACTAAACATAGCTGTTGCTCAAAAGAGTTTCTAGTGTTCTTATTTGAATCTAGGCTAGTTGGTGCATTGAAAACCAACCTACAATTCAGCCTTGTTTGTAGCCTGGAGCAAGTCTAAGTAGAATGCAAGAGAATTGAGAATTATTTCCTCTCTATTTTCTTTTTTATCAATTTATACTCCTGTTTGGTGCTTTCTCTTCCAGCTTGTTCATTTCTACCTACCCTCTCCAGGGAAGCCCACTGAGATGTCACCCTGCCCTCAACCTCTTGTACCTTTCTACCTATCAAATCAGAAAATATCTATATGGCAAAACAGAAAGCATGTTAGGAAGTGGAAGGTGCAAAAATACTTCCCATAAAAGGGTTAATAGACAGTAGTTAGAAAAAAAAAAAAAGTGTTATCTTTAGAAGCAAAAAAACAGATTACTAAAGTCTTTGCACCAAAGGGTAATCAGCTATCTTTACTTTCACATAGATTAGCTCATTTAATTCTCATAAAAATCTATGAGAAGCTTCTAGGTCCATAGGATAATGGCAGCTGCCTAAATTAGAATCTCTCCACACAGCCTTGAAAACCAAACAAAGATACAGATGAACAAGGGGTGAAAATAAAATCACCCATATCTTGCAAGCAATATAACATAAAAACAAAGAACTTTGCAAACTTTAATTTACAACTAATTGAGAAAATAACTGGGGAAAGCAGAGCAGAAAGGAGAATGAGACAGAGTGGGTTCAGAGAATATCATTTAAAGCTGACAGGCAGAGTAGTCAAAACTAAGGAAAGAAGAGACTCTGGACATTGGTATGAGGTAACAGTGTGGTCATGTTACAAGCCTTCCTAAATAACAAAAGAAACATAAAACACAAGGTAAAAACAGAAAGAGAAAAAAGAGATCTCTCTTTTTTTATAAAGTGACAGTTGAAAGTCACTTTATAGTGAAACTATATGAAGAATACAATAAAATCATTGATAAAGCTGAAATGAAATACATTATAATCAGTAAATGTAAATGCATTTAACTAAGGTATTAAAAGAAAACATTTTAAAATGGCTCACAAAGCAAAACCAACTGTTTGCAGTATACATAAGCTAAAACTAAAACCAGACAGTGGAGAAAGCTGAAAAATAAAGAATTGAACAAAGGTAAATGCAAGGAAAAGGAAAGCAGGATTGTGATTGTGTATCTGATAAGGTAGAATTCAGGAAAAACAGATAAGACAAAGAAGAAAACTTTTTAGAGGCAAAGGCCACAGTTCACAGAAAAGATAAGACAGACACTATCTGCGTATCAGCCACCTTCCTAAAGCAGAAACCTCAGGAAATGCAAGGATCCAGAAGCAAACAAAACCAGGAGATTCTGGCACACCAAACTACTACTACTACTAAGTTGCTTCAGTCGTGTCCAACTCTGTGTGACCCCATAGATGGCAACCCACCAGGCTCCCCCATCCCTGGGGATTCTCCAGTTAAGAATACTGGAGGGGGTTGCTATTTCCTTCTCCAATGCACAAAAGTGAAAAGTGGAAATGAAGTCGCTCAGTCGTGTCCGACTCTTAGTGACCCCATGGACTGCAGCCCACCAGGCTCCTCCGTCCATGGGATTTTCCAAGCAAGAGTATTGGAGTGGGGTGCATGCTCAGACTGAAAAAGGTAAAAAGAATGGAGACAAGTAAGGATACAGAGGACACAAGCAACATAATAAATAAGATGTTCTTATTTGTACACTGATGATAGAAAATAAATCTTGCTTCCTAATGCATATTTAATACTTATGAAAATTCACCAATTCTCCACGTACTGAGTTACAAAAAATTCAATAAATTACACAAAGTTGTAATAATAAAATCATCCTTCTTACTTTGCTAAAAGCTCAATTTAGATGAGAAAATACAAATCTGAGATTTATCATATGCCCACACATTACAAAAAAAAAAAAAAAAGTAAAACATTATGTATTATGTATCAGAATTTGTGTATCTTTAATCTATACAATTAAAGTGAGCAGAAGAAATTTTATAGTCATATATATATGTCAATAAAAATGAACAATGAAAATCTAATTGCCAGATTGATTATTTGAATAATTTGAACGATTCAGCTAATAAAGATAACAAAGGAGAGGAAATAAGAATAAAAGCAAAAAAATTGATGAAATAGAAAAGAAAGATTAACCATATTACTAAGCCAATATTTGTTTACAAAAAAATAAATAAATTATCACTTGCTAATCTAAACAAGCAGAAAGCTTGTTTATGGGATGAGGCTGGGGGTGAAAAAAAGAATAAATACACAAGATAAAAAGTGACAAAGGAAAATAACCACTGAAACAGGAGATTTAAATAATGGAAAAGTAGATAATTTTCTAGAAAACATGCTTTGCTAAAACTGACTCCAATTTAAAAAAATACCAATTTTTTTAATAGAAAAAAATGGAGAATACTTAAGAGTTACTTTGCACTCCCCATATCTCATAAAACATCAGGTCAAGATGATTTTTTAGGGGAAGTCTACAGAAATTTCAAGGTCCAGGTCCTATTTTACAAAAGCATGAAAAAGAAGGAAATCATCCAAATCCTTCTGATAAAAAGAATGTAACATTAATAACAAAACTTGATTTAAAAAATTACTTTTCTCAAGTTTATAGACAAATTTCACTCATAAATATTGATTCAATAGCCCAAAATATTGACTCAGGGAGCAACAGTACTAAGAAGATAATACATCAGGAAAAAATACAGTTTATATCAGAAATGCTAATATTAGGAAGTCCACTAATACATTTTACTTTATTATTATCTTTACAGAGAAAAGTCATATGCTCATATTAAAAAATGCTTGAAAAGCATTTGTAAAATTTAACTCACCTTCCCACTAAAAATATATAAAAATAATCAATGAATATTATTCTTAACATAATAAAAGATATATACTCCAGCCAAAAGATGGCATTTATAATGGAAAACAGTAAAATCATCTCTCTAAAATCTGGCACCAGGCAAAAATGGCCAGCTTTGGTATCAATTACTATAGAACTGGAGCTTTTAGGTCACTAATGATGATAAGCACAAAATAAGAATCACAAAAGTTAGAAAGAATGAGTTGAAAATATCTTTATTTATAGATGATATGTTACTATTGCATATCTTGAAAACCTATGACACTTCATAGAATTAAAATACAATTCAGTTAAAAATTAGTGATGCTGTAGAAAATTTAAATAATGAATAGAAAGCAATAGTTCTGATACACTACATTAACAGAATGAATGACAAGAGCCACGTGATCATTTCAGTTGATGCAGAAGAAACATTTGAAGCAAGATTCAATACTCCTTCCGATAATAACAATCAACCAATTAGAAACAGAAGGAAACTACCTCAACGTAATAAAGGTCATATATGAAAGACTTACAGTTAACATCGTGCTTGATAAAAAACTAAAAACTTGTTCTCTAAGATCAGTATCAAGAAAAGGATGCTTACTCTCATTGCTTCACTTTACACAGTGTTGGAAATTCTAGCTAGGGTAATTATCCAAGAAAAAGAAATAAAAGACATACAAGCTGAAAAGGAAGATGTAAAATTATCTCTTTGCAGATGAAATTATATGTAGAAAATGCTAACAATTCCATAAATAAGGGAAAATAAAAAATTCTGGAATTAATTTCAGCAAAGTTGCAGAATACAAAATCAACACACAAAGATCAGTTGCATTTCTGTACACTAAAAACAATCAGGAAAGTAAATTTTTAAAAATCGAGTCTATTTATGACAGTATAAAAAGGAATAAAATGCTTAGAAATAAACTTAACCAAGGAAATAAAAGGCTTGTGCACTGAAAACTATAAAACATTGCTAAAATAAATGAAAGAGATCACAAATAGATGGAAAGAAATATCATGTTCATGACTTAGAAGACAATATTGTTAAGATGTCAATATAATTCTCAGAGATTTGCATATTTAATGTAATCTCTACCAAATCATAATGGAATTTTTTCCAGGGGGGGGAAAAAAAAAAAACCTTCTAAAATTCACATGAAATCGGAAAGGACTCCAAATAGCCAAAACATTTTGACAGAGAAGAACAATGTTGGAAGGCTCATGCTTCCTGATTTCAAAACATATTACAAAGCTAGAGTAGTTAAAGTGGTGGTGTTGTTTGCATGTTAAATCACGTTGGACTCTTTGGTAACCCCATGGAATGTAGCCTGCCTCTGTCCAAGGGATTTCCCAGGCAAGAATACTGGAGTGGGTTGCCATTTCCTTCTCCAAGGGATCTCTCCAACCCAGGGATGGAACTCATGTCTCCTGGTCTCTTGGATTGTCTCATGAATTATAGGCAGATTCTTTACTGCTGAGCCATTGGAGAAGCCTAAAGTGGTGTAGTGCTATCATAAAGACTGATATATAGATCAATAGATTAAAATAGAGAATTCAGAAACAACCCCCCCTCAATAAGAGTGCTAAGATCACTCAATCAGGAAAGGGTAGTCTCTTCAAACAAATGGTGCTGGGAAAACTAAATATTCACATGTAAAATGAAGTTAAACTCTTATTTTACATCATAAACAAAAATTAACTCAAAATGAATTACAACCTAGGACTCAAAATTCTAAAACTTCTAGGTTAACACAAGGTAAAATCTTTAAGACATTGGGCTTGGCAATGATTTCTTGGACGTGATACCAAAAGTAAAGGCAATTGAAGCAAAAATAATCAAAACAGACTACATCAAACTTAAAAACTTTGTTCCTCAAAGAACACACTCAGCAGAGTTAAAGGCAACTACCCAATAGGAGAAAATATTTACAAATGATAAATCTGATAAGAGATTAATATCCAGAATATACAAAAAACTTATATAACTCAACAATGAAAATAAAATTATCTTATTAAAAGATGAGCAGAAGACTTGAATAAATATTTCTCCAAAAATAATATACAAATGCCTAACAAGTGTATGAAAAAATACCCAGCATTAGCAATCATCAGTAAAATGCAAATTAAAACCACAGTGATATATGACTTCACTCCATTAGGATGACAGTTGCTCAAAACAAGAACAACAAAAACTAGACTTTCATATGATCTACAATCATGTGTCTAGGTATATATCCAAAATAATTGAAGGAACTATCATGAAGAGACAGTTCCGTGAAGTATCTTGTCTGTCTTTGAAGACACACATGCTCATAGCAGAACTACTCACAATCATCAAGACATGGAAACAACTGAAATGTCTGTCAATGGATGAATGGATAAAATGCAGTTGCAGATGTTGTTCAGCCACTCAGTCTGACTCTTTGAGACCCCATGGACTGCAGCACACCAGGGTTCACAGTCCTTCACTATCTCCTGGAGTTTGCTCAAACTTATGTCCATTGAGTCGGTGATGCCATCCAAATATCTCATCCTCTGTCGTCTCCTTCTCCTCCTGCCCTCAATCTTTCCCAGCATGACCGTTTTATCCAATGAGTTGGCTCTTCACATTAGGTGGCTGAAGTATTGGAGCTTCAGCTTCAGCATCAGTTCCCCCAATGAATATTCAGGGCTGAATTTCTTTAGAATTGATTGGTTTGATCTCTTTTCTGTCCAACGGACTCTCAAGAATCTTCTCCAGCACCACACTTTGAAAGGATCAATTCTTTGTCACTCAGCCTTCCTTATGGTCCAACTCTCACATCCATACATGAGTACTGGAAAAACCATAGCTTTGACTTTATGGGCCTTTGCTGGGAAAGTGATATCTCTACAACAGAATATTATGTACTCTTAAATAGGAAGGAAATACTATTGCATAGTGCAGCAATGACAGATTCCAAGGACATTTTACAAAATGAAATGTCAGTCACAAACGAACAAGTATAGTAGGATTCCACTTAGATGGGGTACTGAAGGTAGATAACTTCATACATGTGGAAAGTAGAATGGTGGTTGCCAGGGCCTAAGGGAAGAGGCAGAGATATATTATTACTTGAATGAGTACAGAATTTCAATTCTTCAAGATAAAAAGGTTTAGAGATTAGTTTCACAATAGTATAAATATATTTAACATTACTGAACTATACTTTTGAAAGGGTTAAGATGACAAATTTTATGATAATTTTACCATAATAAAAAAGTCAAGTTTTAATATATAAAAATAATAACAAATTAAAAGAATTAACAGAACAAGAAAAAAAGATGTAATATTAAGAGCAAATCAATTAGAAATGTTTAAAATCTAAATGAAGAAAATAGACTTCCCTGTTGGCCCAGTAGTTAAAACTCTATGCCCCCAAAGCAGGGAGCCCAGGTTTGATCTTTGGTCAGAGAACTAAATCCCATATGCTGCAGCTAAGAGCCCACATGCCACAGTGAAGATACAGGGTGCTGCAACTCAGACCTGGAACAGCCAACAGATAAATATATCAGATCAGATCAGTCGCTCAGTCGTGTCTGACTCTTTGTGACCCCATGAATGGCAGCACGCCAGGCCTCCCTGTCCATCACCAACTCTCAGAGTTCACTGAGACGCACGTCCATCGAGTCAGTGATGCCATCCAGCCATCTCATCCTCTGTTGTCCCCTTCTCCTCATGCCCCCAATCCCAACCAGCATCAGAGTCCTTTCCAATGAGTCAACTCTTCACATGAGGTAGCCAAAGTACTGGAGTTTCAGCTTTAGCATCATTCCTTCCAAAGAAATCCCAGGGCTGATCTCCTTCAGAATGGACTGGCTGGATCTCCTTGCAGTCCAAGGGACTCTCAAGAGTCTTCTCCAACACCACAGTTCAAAAGCATCAATTCTTCGGCGCTCAGCCTTCTTCACAGTCCAATTCTCACATCCATACATGACCACAGGAAAATCCATAGCCTTGACTAGACAGACCTTTGTTGGCAAAGTAATGTCTCTGCTTTCGAATATGCTATCTAGGTTGGTCATAACTTTCCTTCCAAGGAGTAAGCATCTTTTAATTTCATGGCTGCAGTCACCATCTGTAGTGATTTTGGAGCCCAGAAAAATAAAGTCTGACACTGTTTCCACTGTTTCCCCATCTATTTCCCATGAAGTGGTGGGACCGGATGCCATGATCTTCATTTTCTGAATGTTGAGCTTTAAGCCAACGTTTTCACTCTCCACTTTCACCTTCATCAAGAGGCTTTTGAGTTGCTCTTCACTTTCTGCCATAAGGGTGGTGTCATCTGCATATCTGAGGTTATTGACATTTCTCCCAGCAATCTTGATTCCAGTTTGTGTTTCTTCCAGTCCAGCATTTCTCATGATGTACTCTACATATAAGTTAAATAAACAGGGTGACAATATACAGCCCTGACAAACTCCTTTTCCTATATGAAACCAGTCTGTTGTTCCATGTCCAGTTCTAACTGTTGCTTCCTGACCTGCATACAAATTTCTCAAGAGGCAGATCAGGTGGTCTGGTATTCCCATCTCTTTCAGGATTTTCCACAGTTTATTGTGATCCACACAGTCAAAGGCTTTGGCATAGTCAGTAAAGCAGAAATATATGTTTTTCTGGAACTCTCTTGCTTTTTCTATGATCCAGCAGATGTTGGCAATTTGATCTCTGGCTCCTCTGCCTTTTCTAAAACCAGCTTGAACATCAGGAAGTTTACGGTTCACATATTGCTGAAGCCTGGCTTGGAGAATTTTGAGCATTACTTTACTAGCGTGTGAGATGAGTGCAATTGTGCGGTAGTTTGAGCATTCTTTGGCATTGCCTTTCTTTGGGATTGGAATGAAAACTGCCCTTTTCCAGTCTTGTGGCCACTGCTGAGTTTTCCAAATTTGCTGGCATATTGAGTGCAGCACTTTCACAGCATCATCTTTCAGGATTTGGAATAGCTCAACTGGAATTCCATCACCTCACTTTCACTTATAACTTGGGGAAAAGCATGGAGAAGCATAATCTTTTTAAAGGTGACTAGCCCTATGAAAGAACATTGGATAATTATTTGTTCAAAACTACCTTTGCATCCTTCGAGGTAGTTTTGAACAAATAATTATCCAATGTTCTTTCATAGGGCTAGTCACCTTCAAAAAGATTTTGCTTCTCCATGCTTCTCCCCAAGTTATAGGTGAAAGTGAACCTAACAAAGTAACTACAGGTTTGTTTTTTTTTTCTTTCTGAAAGAAGACAAGTTGATTCTACATTTAATATGCAAAAAAAGTAAGAAATGGTAGCCAAGAATACCAGGCAAAAAATGATCAATGACAGGGTCAGCCTTACATGACACTAAAATGTCCCATAAAGACCTTAAAATAAAGAGAATATGAGCCATGAATGGGTGGACTGAGCAATGAAACAATGAAAAAAGTCTGGAAATAGACCTTAGAAATTTGGTAAATAGTAAAGTAGTGTATCAAATCAGTGGAGATAAATGACCTATTAATAAACAATGCTGAGACAACTAGATAGCTATTTAGTAAAAGATAAAATTGGCAAACCTTATGCTGTTTATCAACCTAAATTCCAAATGAATCAGAATTTTTTTTTTTTAATCTAAGTATTAGGAAGCATGGGTAAATTCCATTATAAACTGAGAATAGAAGTGAAGTGAAAGTTGCTCAGTCGTGTCCAACTCTTTGTAACCCAATGGACTATACAGGCCATGGAATTCTATAGGCCAGAATATTGAAGTAAGTAGCCGTTCCCTTCTCCAGGGAATCTCCCCAACCTAGGGATTGAACCCAGGTCTCAAGCATTGCAGACGAATTCTTTACCAACTGAGCTATCAGGGAAACATTTCTGATTTTGACTAAAAGTTTAGTTAAAGGACCTACAAACAATGACATGCCATAGAAATGAACAGACTCAGAGCTAAAATATTAGTTTCTGGATATTATTCTCACTCAGTGGAACCTGGTCTCCTAGAGAAATGGCTGATTCCAGACCTGGGTGCAAAACAATTTTGCTTTGAGGAAAGGAAAAATAAGGAAATAAAGGCAAAGAGGCAGTTAAAAGGGGCCAAATCCAAAAGTACAGAAGTAATCTTTAAGCTTTGTCTTACCTACTCTCCATCCTAGGCCAAATTTGGGGAAAACGTAAGGAGAAAAAGAATAATGACTCTAATCCACCATAAAGTGCTGTAAAATAATAAATAAAAATGCATGAGGCCATAGTGAAAAATTTTAAATCTGTACTATGATTTCAAAGGTCTTGTACTAAAGCTGAATCTAGCCTCTGTACCTTAATGCCAAACTAATTTTTGGAGACAGTTTTTTGGCAAGGTAGGAAAGAACAGTTTTTTGCTTTGCCAGACAAAGAGGGCAACAGAGGGCTAATGCCCTCAAAACTGTGTGTCCCCAGCTGGAGACAGTAGTGAGAAATCTTATAGTAATGATTCAAAGTGGACGTGATCAGTTCGTGGACATTCTTCTGATTGGTTGGTGGTGACGTAAATGGGAGTCAGCATCATCAATCTTCTAGTTCCAACCAATCTTGGTTTAGCACTTGTAGGCATCATACTATTAATTTCTCCCATCTAGTGGGTGTTTCTTGACCTCAAAACAGCTCAAAGATGTTGTGTATATTCCTTGATAGGGAACCAGGACCCTGCCCCAAGGCTGCACTACAGTTTCTCTTGACTGTTCCTCTGTGTTTCCACATCCCCTGGAGTGTGTAGCCATTCCCTTCTCCAGGGGATCTTCCCAACTCAGGATTGAACCCAGGCTTCCTGTATTGGAGGCAGATTCTTTACCCTCTGAACCAGTAGGAAACCTTCCCTAATCAGCAACTGTTTGAACCTTCCAGTTGAAACTCAGGGAAGGTCCTGAGGCTGAATAAAACCTATTACCTATAATCAAAAAATGAGCAACATAGAAAGGCTTTTGTGTCCAAGAGCCCCTTAGGGTCTTCTTGGTATCAGCAGGACCTGAGTCTTGCTGGCTACAACTGTCTCTCCCTTTCTTAGTGCATGCTGACCCCACTGGCTTCTTTATTCTTCCTCAAACACACCAAACCACTTTGCTACTTGGGATTTCTGTACCTCATTTATTTCTTCTGTGGCATTGTTGACAATCTTCAATCATCTTATTTACTTCTTTGTTTATTTATATCTTACCTGTTTTTCCCAGAATATCAATTCCAAAAGAGCAGGAAAGCCTGTCTTTTTCCCTCTCAGATTCTAGTCTTAGTATGAGTGGGAGAGGATTCGCTTTCAATAAATATTTCTGAACAATGACAAGAGGATGAGTAAATAATAAACAAATAAGTGATATAATTCCTCTGACTTCCAATTCCAGTCTGTTTCCATGAAATGTTTGTATTTTTCCTTCTTTCTGTGTAGTTTGTCTCTATGTATATACAGTCTATTTTGTTATTTGTTTGTTTAGTTGCGATTTGTGTCTGACCATTTTGCAACCCCATGTACTATATAGCCTGTCAGGTTCCTCTGTCCATGGGATTTCCCAGCCAAGAATATTAGAGTGGGTTGCTACTACCTTCTCCAGGGAATCTTCCCAACCCAGGGACTGAACCCATGTCTCCTGCATTGCAGGCTGATTCTTTTCTGCTGAGCTACCAGAGAAGCCCTGTCTATCAGCTATACTGCATACATTATGTAGGCTACATGCTTGTACATGAAAGACTTCCATCTAGCTATCAATGAAACAAGTGTGTATTGTTACTATTTTTCCTTTTAGAAGGCTAATACTAGAAAGATCTTTAGAAATCCCATCAAATCCTCTTGTTTTACAGACAAGGAAACAAGGCCTGTCATGTATAAGTTGCTCATGATCACACAGCTAACAATTGCTATACCTGAAACTAGAACCCAGGTCTATGCATTATCTAGTTCAGTGGCCTTTTCAGTACATTTTCTATAGTAATGGTTTATTCCTTATCCTCAGCTCCCTGCTACCGCTGCTGCTGCTAAGTCACTTCAGTCGTGTCTGACTCTGTGCGACCCCATAGACGGCAGCCCACCAGACTCCCAGTCCCTGGGATTCTCCAGGCAAGAACACTGGAGTGGGTTGCCATTTCCTTCTCCAATGCATGAAAGTGAAAAGTGAAAGTGAAGTCGCTCAGTCGTGTCCGACTCTTCATGACCCCATGGACTGCAGCCTACCAGGCTCCTCTGTCCAAGGGATTTTCCAGGCAAGAGTACTGGAGTGGGGTGCCATTGCCTTCTCTGCCTCAGCTCCCTACCTCCTGACAAAATACAACTGGGAATAGGAGGAAAAGGTAGGAAAGTGAGGTCCTGGTGGTGTCTTAGAATCATTAGTGCCTTAGGATAGAAAGTTTCACTGAGCTAGTAAATGTCATCATGGTCCTTAGCAACATTTTGAAAATCCCTACTGTGCCATCCCAATGAGATTGGCCTCAAATGACATTGTGTCATATGAGGCTGGTTTGCAGGACTATCCCCAGTGTGTAGTCTACTATTCCCTAAGAACCACTTTGCCAACTGTGGGGATGGAAAAATTACTCCCGGAATTCCATGGCAACTATTTCTGAATTTCCCATGTTTGTTCGAATGATAAATGTAAACCATCATCTATTTTTAAGCTCTTTGAGCCTTATTGACTCAAAAGAACAGGAAAGCCCTGTCAAGACAATTCTGCTTTATGAAAAAGTAAGGGTGGGGACTTGGCTTTTCTTTAAATAGTCTAAAAGTTTAAAAGGTTGTTTTTTAACCCAAGAACTGTGCAGTTAATTGGAATTGAATGGCCTTACTTTCCTTTGTAAATGAAGCTCATTCCTAAAATCGATTCTAAATCTTAATCATGGGAAGTCCCTGAGGTAAGGATGTGTGTTGAAATATAAGTAACAGTTTGGCAAAAAACATACAGTCCAGTGAGGATGGGCCCATAAAGGGAACAGTACTCATTCTTCTGGAAGGATGTTTACTTGGATATTTGTAAAGGCCTCATAGTTTCATTCTGTCATCCACTCCTCCCTCTTCATTTAAGCTTGGCATTCTCCAAACTGCTATATGCTATCAGTTATCCATATGGCATGGTGCTGTTGGTTACGAAGGACACGGAGATGGGTAAAACCCTCTCCCTTCTATTAAGAAGCAATTTAGTAAAAGTTTAACCACCTTACATCATGCACAATTTCTATTTACCTTTTTCAAGCCACATAGGTGTGGGAAACTAATTGAAGTAACTTCAGAGAGAAATAGAGTTTGAAAGAAGTTCAGGAGTTATCTTATCCATTGCTACTCAATGTGAGGTCCCTGGGCCAGCAGCATCACCTGGAAACTTTTTAGAAAATGTAGAATTCTTGATTTCACCCTGTAACCACTCAACCAGAATCTTGTGTAATATAATCTTCCTATAAACATTAGGCAATTCCTATAAATATGTAAAGCCTTGATCAACCCACTAATATCTTGGATTTGTTCTATATTCACAGAGCAAAGGATTGTAATTCTGTGATAAGTAAAAAATCAAACTGATGATCTTCTCCTGTCTCTCAATATCACATTGATTTATTCAACTTCAGCTACCCCTAGGTGAACACAGCTTTATCTAGCTTCAGAGCAAAGGATGAATCATTTGGAGCAATTCCTCTGCACATTTAGAAAGAAAGGAAAAAAAGAAGAAGAAATGAAGGGAGGGAAAAAAGAAAGGTATCCATCATAATTGCCTACATTTCATAAATTTTGTTAAATATAGGCCAAATATAATCTCTCCCATATCAAGAAATGCATCTCTTTCTAAAAAGAAGAAACACTGTGAGCAGTGGTATGGCAGATTGTATTCTTCTTCTTCTCAATTCTTTATAAAGGATATAGTGCCCTCCTTGGTTGGAGGTCAGGACTAGGAGGGTGGGCGAGTAGGATGGCTAGACGTTTACACTTCCTGGACATCAGTTTTGGGTCAAGGAATTGTATTTTGAGCAGTCATTACAGAGTTTTGATCAGCCTTCTTGCTCTTCCCCTCTGCCTTGAGCCGAGAGGGGTTCTTATTCCAGATTCTGTAAAAGAGAAGACATAGGGAAAAGAAGCAAAACCACCACCAGTATGTAATGTGAGTGAGAAGTAAGACTCTGCTGTTATAAAACACTGAAATCCAGGGCCATTTAACCCAGGGAAAGCTGAATAATGCACAGGGTCATCTGTGTTTGCTGACATCAAGGGTCATCTTAACTACATTTATCTGATACTTGAGAACTGTTTAATGTAAAATAATCACTGCACTATCAATATTTACCATGCAGATAAACTATGAGAAAAACAAAATATGAATAATCTTATTTTGAGAGGCCATAGCAATAAGCAAAGTTGTGTAATGCATCCACCCAATTCTAGACCACAAGATTCAGTGAAAATTCAGAATTCAGATGTCAGCATGCCGGCAATGCATGTCTGAAATATTGTTGATTCTGGGGTTTATTAAATATATCAGATATTTTAGTGCTTTTTTTGTCCCCTCCCCCCCAATTATTATGGTTTTACCTTTAATATTTTCTTCTAAATTAAATGTCAGGATTACCCTAAAAGTAAAGTTAACATTTTTCATTCACTTGATATAGGAGCATAATCAGAATATTAACATAAACGGACATTTTTTTAAAAAGTTGAGTAAATCATTTGCAATTTCTTTAATAAAAAATAAATGAGAAGCAACTACTTTTATATTCAGTTGGGATTTCTAAGGTTAACCTTATAAACAAATTGATGCTTAACAATATTCTAGATTTCAAGATCAATTTCCAGAGGTATAGAGATAATGGCTCATACTTTTATATACTTTGACTGAATCAACATGGTTAAACATAAATAATATTTGATTTCTCTCAGTAACCCTTCATAGTATAGGAGACTATTTATCAGTTTTGTTATCCAGAGGAGGGCTCAGAGACTCAATACGTACAATGGTATAACCACCAACCACACAACTGATGGAGGAGCTTAGGCAGAACAATAATTCATTCTGGCAGCCTTTCCATACACAAGAGATTTGTCAAAGCTATCTACCAATTTACTTCATGCATTGAAACAGATTTGTAAGATTTAAGAAATTTTGTACCACTTAGAAATTGTTGATATTTTTTTCTCTATTCCTTCCTTCTCTCCCTTCCCCTGTATTTTATAACTCACAATATCTAAAGGCTTGGGTATATTAAACGTTCTTACAAAATAAGCCCCTTGTACAACTTAATTAACTAGTAATAGAAAAGGTCTTTGACACAGCCTCTGTCTTAACTTTACTGTTCTCTCAGGTCTTGTCTTGACTACCAGAATCCTTCCTCACCCAAAGAAATTACTGACATGCTTACACATCTGGAATCCACTGAGTGAAGATCACCTCCCCACCACACAAAGCCTTTTTTGCAGGCTCTGGCAGTTTTCATTTTTCATATGCACATGCCCTGCTTCAATACAGAGAGACCTGAGTTTCACACTTTTCAGTTAGAAAGGAAAGAAAGAAACAAGCAAACAAACAAAAAGAATCAACTGAATGAATAAATAAAATTATTATCTGCTTGGGCTTTGTACAATCCCAGAGTGGACTATGTTTGAGTCTTCTGTTACATGTTTATACTGTTGTTTTCAACCTCCTATTCTCTACCAGTCTGTATTAAAGACAAGATATTCTGCTCAATTAAGACATTTGATTAATTCATTGGTTGTTGGATTATTTAGAGTCTTAACTCCTACAAACAAATGGCCCCTGAACTCTAGGCATAAACTTTAATCTTACTTCTGCCTTCTTCCAAGTTGGGGATAGTGTAGTAATGATGTAAAATTTTCAGATGGTAGAAATGCATTCCCCGTTCATGAACATTCCAAGTTATATCACAGTCATAGAGTGTTTGCCCTTTATACAAGAATGTTTACAACAAAGAAACTGAAGCCCAGGAAGTAATCGACTCTGAGAGTAATAACTAATATACAGATATCCAGATACCTCATCTACTCTACTTAGTTTCATCCTACTTTGGCTAAAAACAAACAAACAAAACAGTCTTAGTTTTAACTGAATTGCTTTATATATTATTCTGAGTATCTGCTATGTAAAAAACGTGTTGTTAGGTTTTATGGATGGTTCAGGGATGTACAACACTGATTCTATCCTTGAAGAGGCTTATCAGCAAGTTAGGGAGACTGTAACAAGCATGGAAAGCAAAGTAGCCATGGAAGTCATAACAGATGAGAGAAAATTAGACAACGTGATTTGCTGGTATTCAGAGGGGTAAGACTCAGGAATGCTGGGATGGTCAAAGCAATTTTCAAAGAAAAAGTATCTTCACCCAAAAAAGAAAACAATGTGTAAATTATATGAATAGACACCTCATCAAAAATATACAGATGGAAAATAGGCAAATGAAAATCTGCTCAATATTATACATCATTAGGGAAATGCAATTTAAAATAATGATAAGATGCTATTGCACACATCTTAGAAAAGTCAAATTGAAAAGACAGAAATCGGCAAATCCTAACGAGGATATGGAGCAACAGGAATTTCCATTCATTTCTGGGAAGAATGCAAAATGGTACAACCACTTTTGAAAATAGTTTGGCAGTGTTTTACAAAACTAAGCATGTTCTTACCATATGATCTGGCATACATGCTCCTTGGTATTCACACAAAGGAGTGATGTACATCCACATATGTTTATGTGTTAGTTGCTTAGTCATGTCCGACTCTTTGTGACTCCAGCCACTGCAGACTGCCAAGTTCCTCTGTCTATGGGATTTTCCAGGCAAGAACACTGGAGTGTGTTGCTATTTCCTTCTCCAACATATGTTTATAGCAAAGTTATTCAAAATTGCCAAAACGTGAAGCATTCAAGCAAAACATCTTTCAATAGACGAATAGATAAGCAAACTCTCATACAATGAAATATTATCTCGGAAACTCTTCCAGAAAATTGCAGAGGAAGGTAAACTTCCAAACTCATTCTATGAGGCCACCATCATTCTAATACCAAAACCTGACAAAGATGCTACAAAAAAAGAAAACTACAGGCCAATATCACTGATGAACATAGATGCAAAAATCCTTAACAAAATTCTAGCAATCAGTATCCAACAACACATTAAAAAGATCATACACCATGACCAAGTGGGCTTTATCCCAGGGATGCAAGGATTCTTCAATATCCACAAATCAATCAATGTAATACACCACATTAACAAATTGAAAAATAAAAACCATATGATTATCTCAATAGATGCAGAGAAAACCTTTGACAAAATTCAACATCCATTTATGATAAAAACTCTCCAGAAAGCAGGAATAGAAGGAACATACCTCAACATAATAAAAGCTATATATGACAAACCCACAGCAAACACTATCCTCAGTGGTGAAAAATTGAAAACATTCCCCCTAAAGTCAGGAACAAGACAAGGGTGCCCACTTTCACCATTACTATTCAACATAGTTTTGGAAGTTTTGGCCACAGCAATCAGAGCAGAAAAAGAAATGAATCCAAATTGGAAAAGAAGAAGTAAAACTCTCACTGTTTGCAGATGACATGATCCTCTATATAGAAAACCCTGAAGACTCCACCAGAAAATTACTAGAACTAATCAATGAATATAGTAAAGTTGCAGGATATAAAATCAACACACAGAAATCCCTTGCATTCCTATACACTAATAATGAGAAAATAGAAAGAGAAATTAAGGAAACAATTCATTTCACCATTGCAAAGAAAAGAATAAAATACTTAAGAATATGTCTACCTAAAGAAACTAAAGACCTATATACAGAAAACTATAAAATACTGGTGAAAGAAATCAAAGAGGACACTAATAGATAGAGAAATATACTGTGTTCATGGATTGGAAGAATCAATATAATGAAAATGAGTATACTACCCAAAGCAATTTATAGATTCAATGCAATCCCTATCAAGCTACCAATGGTATTCTTCACAGAGCTAGAACAAATAATTTCACAATTTCTATGAAAATACAAAAACCTCGAATAGCCAAAGCAATCTTGAGAAAGAAGAATGGAACTGAAGGAATCAAGCTGCCTGACTTCAGGCTCTACTACAAAGCCACAGTCATCAAGACAGTATAGTACTGGCGCAAAGACAGAAATATAGACCAATGGAACAAAATAGAAAGCCCAGAGATAAATCCACACACCTATAGACACCTTATCTTTGACAAGGGAGGCAAGAATATACAATGGATTAAAGACAATCTCTTTAACAAGTGGTGCTGGGAACACTGCTCAACCACTCATAAAAGAATGAAACGAGAACACTTTCTAACACCATACACAACAATAAACTCAAAATGGATTAAAGATCTAAACGTAAGACCAGAAACTATAAAACTCCTAGAGGAGAACATAGGCAAAACACTCTCCGACATATGTCACAGCAGGATCCTCTATGACCCACCTCCCAGAATATTGGAAATAAAAGCAAAAACAAACAAATGGGAAATAATTAAACTTAAAAGCTTCTGCAAAACAAAGGAAACTATAAGCAAGGTGAAAAGATAGCCTTCAGAATGGGACAAAATAATAGCAAATGAAGCAACTGACAAACAACTAATCTCAAAAATATACAAGCAACTCCTACAGCTCAACTCCAGAAAAATAAATGACCCAATCAAAAAATGGGCCAAAGAACTAAATAGACATTCTCCAAAGAAGACATACAGATGGCTAACAAACACATGAAAAGATGCTCAACATCACTCATTATCAGAGAAATGCAAATCAAAACCACTATGAGGTACCATTTCACACCAGTCAGAATGGCTGCGATCCAAAAGTCTATAAGCAATAAATGCTGGAGAGGGTGTGGAGAAAAGGGAACCCTTTTACATTATTGGTGGGAATGCAAACTAGTACAGCCACTATGGAGAACAGTGTGGAGATTCCTTAAAAAACTGGAAATATAACTGCCTTATCATCCAGCAATCCCACTGCTGGGCATACACACTGAGGAAACCAGAATTGAAGGAGACACGTGTACCCCAATGTTCATCGCAGCACTGTTTATAATAGCCAGGACATGGAAGCAACCTAGATGTCCATCAGCAGATGAATGGATAAGAAAGCTGTGGTACATATACACAATGGAGTATTACTCAGCCATTAAAAAGAATGCATTTGAATCAGTTCTAATGAGATGGATGAAACTGGAGCCTATTATACAGTGAAGTAAGCCAGAAAGAAAAACACCAATACAGTATGCTATGCTAAGTCATTTCATTTGTGTCTGACTCTGTGCGACCCCATAGGTAGCAGCACACCAGGCTCTACCATCCCTGGAATTCTCCAGGCAAGAACACTGGAGTGGGTTGCCATTTCCTTCTCCAATGCATGAAAGTGAAAGTGAAAGTGAAGTAGCTCAGTCGTGTCTGACCCTCAGCGACCCCATAGACTGCAGCCTTCCAGGCTCCTCCATCCATAGGATTTTCCAGGCAAGAGTACTGGAGTGGGGTGCCATTGCCTTCTCCACCAATACAGTATAGTAACGCATATATATGGAATTTAGGAAGATGATAACAATAACCCTGTATACGAGACAGCAAAAGAGACACTGATGTATAGAACAGTCTTTTAGACTCTGTGGGAGAGGGAGAGGTGGGATGATTTGGGAGAATGGCATTGAAACATGTATAATATCATATATGAAATGAGTCGCCAGTCCAGGTTCAATGCACGATACTGGATGCCTGGGGCTGGTGCACTGGGATGACCCAGAGGGATGGTACGGGGAGGGAGGAGGGCGGAGTGTTCAGGATGGGGAACACGTGTATACCTGTGGCAGATTCATGTTGATATATGGCAAAACCAGTACAATATTGTAAAGTTAAAAAATTTAAAAAAAATAATAAAAATAAAAAAATTTAAAAATCCATATGTTAAAAAAAAAAAAAAAGGAGCAGGCTAACAAGACTTGAAAAGACACAGAGGAACATCAAATATATATTTCTTGGTGGAATAACCAATCTGAAAAAGCTACATATTGTATGATTCCAACCTACTACATTATGGAAAAGGCAAAACTGTGGAAGCAGCAAAAAGATCAGTGACTGCAAGGGATACTGGAGGAGAGAGTGAAAAAAAGTGTTCAGTCTTGTTGACCCTCTGACCCCATGGACTGTAAGCCACCAGGCTCTTCTGTCCATGAAATTCTCCAGGAAGAGAAAGGAGGAGGGACAAATAAGTGGTGTGCAGGAGACTTTTAGGCATTGAAATTATTCTCCGTAATACAGTAATGATGGACATATATCATTAGACATTTGTCAAGATCTACAAAATGCACAGCACAGAATGAACACTATTGTAAATTATAGACTTTCATTAATTACAATACATTAACACAGGTTCATCAATTTTAACAAGTGTACCACACAATAAAGACATAAATAATAGGGGGGATTATGTTTGGGAAAGATGGGAGAGGGATTACCTGGGAGCTCTCTGTATTTTTTGATCAATTTTTCTGAAGAGTTATATTTTCTAAATAATTGTCTATTAATTTTTAAACTATATAATTTGTATTTTTTATTTTAAAAAATATTTATTTTTTAATTGAAGGATAATGTTTTTACAGAGTTTTGTTGTTTTCTGTCAAACCTCAACATGTATACATATATCCCCTCCCTTTTGAACCTGCCTCCCACTCCCTCTCCATCCTACCCCTTTAGGTTGATACAGAGCCCCTGTTTGAGTTTCCTGAGACATACAGCAAATTCCCATTTGTTAAGCTTCCATGTTACTCTCTCCATACATCTTACCCTCTCCTCTCCTCTCCCCATGTTCATAGATCTTTTCTCTATGTCTGTTTCTTCTTTTCTGCCTTGCAAAGAAATTCTTTGGTACCATCTTTCTAGATTCCATATATATGTGTTAGTAAGTGATATTTATCTTTCTCTTTCTGACTTACTTCACTCTGTATAATAGGCTCTAGGTTCATCCACTTCATTAAAACTGACTCAAATGCATTCCTTTTATGGCTGAATAATATTCCATTGTGTATATGTACCACAACTTCTTTATCTATTCATCTGCCAATGGACATCTAGGTTGCTTCCATATTCTAGCTATTGTAAATAGTGCTGCAATGAATGTTGGGGTACTTGTGTCTTTTTTAATTTTGGTTTCCTCAAAGTATATGCCTAGGAATGGGATTGCTGGGTCATGGTGTGCTGTGATTCATGGGGTCGCAAAGAGTCAGACACGACTGAGCAACCGGACTGAACTTAACTGAACTGATGGTGGTTTTATTACTAGATTTTAAAAGAATCTCCATACAGTCTTCCATAGTAGCTGAATCAATCTACATTCCCGCCAAGAGTGCAAAAGGGTTCCCTTTTCTCCACACCTTCTCCAACATTTATTGTTTGTAGACTTTTTCATGATGGCCATTCTGACAAGTGTGAGGTGATATCTCATTATAGTTTTGATATGTATGTCTCTAATAATGAACAATATTGAACATCTTTTCATATGTTTGTTAGCCATCTGCATGTAAATGGATTAAAGACCTAAATGTAAGACTAGAAACTATAAAACTCGTAGAGAACATAGGCAGAACACTCAATGACATAATCAAAGTAAGATCCTCTATGACTCACGTCCAAGAGTAATCAAAATAAAAACAAAAGTAAACAAGTGGGACCTCATTAAACTTTAAAGCTTCTGCACAGCAAAGGAAACTATAAGCAAGGTGAAAAGACAACCCTCAGAATGGAAGAAAATTATAGCAAATGAAACAACTGACAAAGGGTTAATTTCTAAAATATACAAGCATTTCATACAATTCAATACCAGAAAAACAAACAACCAAATCAAAAAGTGGGAAAAAGAGCTAAACAGATATTCCTCCACAAAAGCTGTAATTGTTTTTTAAAAAGTGAACTTGGCCTGTTTAGGCTTTATATAAGCCAGAGGGGTTGGACAAGGAGGTTCAGGTAACGAACTTGAAAAGAAAAGGGGGCTTCCCTGGTGGCTCAGATGGTAAAGAATCCACCTGCATTGCAGGAGACCTGAGTTTGGTCCCTGGGTTGGGAAGACCCCCTGGAAGAGGGCATGGCAACCCATTCAAGTATTCCTGCCTGGAGTATCCCATGGACAGAGAAACCTGGTGGGCTACTGTCCATGGGGTCACAAAGAGTTGGACACGACTGAGTGACTAGGCAAAAGCATAATGATGGGTCAAGGAACAGTAAAAACCATGAGATAGGTCTGTGATTTCCTGTCCCTGCAGCTCTGTGTCAACAGCCTCAAATTTGGCATCAACATAGCTGCTTTTGAACTCCAGTTCTGTTGCTTAAGGGCTGTGTGAGCTTCATGAAATCCCTAAAGCTTTCTGAACTTCTGTTTCATCAGTTACAACATGGGGAAAGTAACATATACAGAACTGCAGAAAGGTTCAAATACAAGTAATGTGCATGAATTTCTTCATGAATTCTGAAGTTCTCTAGAAATATTAGTTGTTATTATCAAAGAAGAGAAACATTCCCACTGTTTTTAGCGCTTTTACAGTGACCTTCTCTTGGAGACTAGCTGCCATATGACAGTGCAGATCTGTCTTGTTGGAATGGAGTCACCTAAATCTACCCCTGTATCATCTGTCTTACCCTGAAGTTTCTCCTTCACTGTAAGACACTGCTAATTTTCTATTTGGCCAGTCTCTATCTGATACACCAAGTTTCAGATAGAATCTGACATACCAAGGGCAACTTCAGTGGTTTGTAGTCCCAGAAAATAGAGATGGCTGTGAATGGTGTCTGGAGAAGATCAAGTCTGGGATAATAGTCTTTGAACTTGATTATTTTCTTCTGTTTACTTTCAAGTTCCTTTTCCATGATACTATACTCTCTATTACTTTGTCAACAAAGGTCTGTCTAGTCAAGGCTATGGTTTTTCCAGTGGTCATGTATGGATGTGAGAGTTGGACTGTGAAGAAAGCTGAGCGCCGAAGAATTGATGCTTTTGACCTGTGGTGTTGGAGAAGACTCTTGAGAGTCCCTTGGATTGCAAGGAGATCCAATCAGTCCAAATGCAAATCAAAACCACTATGAGGTACCATTTCACACGAGTCAGGATGGCTGCGATCCAAAAGTCTACAAATAATAAATGCTGGAGAGGGTGTGGAGAAAAGGGAACCCTCTTACACTGTTGGTGGGAATGCAAACTAGTACAGCCACTATGGAGAACAGTGTGGAGATTCCCTAAAAAACTGGAAATAGAACTGCCTTATGATCCAGCAACACCACTGCTGGGCATACACACCAAGGAAACTAGAAGGGAAAGAGACACGTGTACCCCAATGTTCATCGCAGCACTGTTTATAATAGCCAGGACATGGAAGCAACCTAGATGTCCATCAGCAGATGAATGGATAAGAAAACTATGGTACATATACACAATGGAGTATTACTCAGCCATTAAAAAGAATACATCTGAATTAGTTCTAATGAGGTGGATGAAACTGGAACCTATTATACAGAGTGAAGTAAGCCAGAAGGAAAAACACCAATACAGTATACTAATGCATATATATGGAATTTAGAAAGATGGTAACAATAACCCTGTGTACGAGACAGCAAAAGAGACACTAATGTATAGAACAGTCTTATGGACTCTGTGGGAGAGGGAGAGGGTGGGAAGATTTGGGAGAATGGCATTGAAACATGTAAAATATCATGTATGAAACGAGATGCCAGTCCAGGTTTGATGCACGATACTGGATGCTTGGGGCTCGAGCACTGGGACAACCCAGAGGGATGGTATGGGGAGGGAGGAGGGAGGATGGTTCAGGATGGGGAACACATGTATACCTGTGGTGGATTCATTTTGATATTTGGCAAAACTAATACAATTATGTAAAGTTTAAAAATAAAATAAAATTAAAAAAAATAAATAAAGGAGATCAGTCCTGGGTGTTCTTTGGAAGGACTGATGCTGAAGCTGAAACTCTAGTACTTTGACCACCTCATGCGAAGAGTTGAGTCATTGAAAAAGACTCTGATCCTGGGAGGGATTGGGGGCAGGAGGAGAAGGGGATGACAGAGGATGAGTTGGCTGGATAGCATCACCAACTTGATGGACATGAGTTTGGGTGAACTCTGGGAGTTGATGATGGACAGGGAGGCCTGGCGTGCTGCGATTCATGGGGTCTCAAAGAGTTGGACACGACTGAGTGACTGAACTGAACTGAACTGATAGTCTCTATTCCAGTCTCCCCTCCATAGTGATTTGGTGATATCTTCTGATCAAAATCTCTATTAAGGAGAGAATCAAGTTAAAAAAAACAGCCAGAGACAGCTCTAGGGACAATTTTTACAGGTAATGCTCTCTTGTGGTTGAAGAGCATTACATCAAGCAAAAGAGTTCAAAATAGCACATACTTTATCTAAAAAAGTAGCATGCCCATTATATGAAAAGCTGCACAGTATAAAATCATTACAAAGGGGGAATTAAGTTGTGGAGCTTCTTTTCATAGATCATCTCATTTAGTATCCACAAATCTTTAGTGAAGTGGGCTTCATATCACATTTTACAGATAATGAAACAAGCTCAAGGATTTTAATGACTTGCCTCAAGCTAAGACCCATTCCTGAAATAGGCAAAACTCTATTCTACTTCTGCTGACTCTAAGACTGATGTCATGTCTGCTGTAGTCATTCTGTTACTTCCCTCCCCAATGATAAACACTGAGATGTTATGGTTGTGACAGTCACTGAAGAATAAAATGTCAGTGTATTAAATGCAATGTGTTGGTGACTATGGAATCAGAAGTTCTTGAGTGTGTTCAATCAACATGCTACAAACATTCAGTGCAAACTCGTATGGACCAAACTTGTGGTAGGCACTGTCACTTTCATGACAAAACATGCCTTCTGCTATAAAGAGAGTTGCAATCTCATGGAAGAGAGAGCATGTCTCTCATAGGTCACTAAAGAGTAGAGGTTTTATGACTAAGGTGTCCAAAGATGTCAGGGGCAAGGATGAATCAGAAATGGACAGAAATGATTCCCTATGGGGAGTAGGGCGAAGGGAGCAGGAGAATTTTCTGAATGCACGGTTATGTGGTTTTTACTTTTAGACATTGTGTACTTTTACATATTACAGAATTAAGATGAATTAAGAAACCATCCTACAGAGGGGGCACGTGGGAGCCAGACACTCACTTCTCCTGGGAACTGGGGAGAGGCCAGAAAGACTTCATAGAGGAAGTGACCTTTGAAGTGAATTCTTTACTGTTTGTCATTTTTCACCTATTTGTGTGAAATTTAACTTAGTTCAAAAGGCAGGTGAGTGAATCCTTAAATTGTGATCATAATGATTTTTTTGTCTTCAAATACAGATCATAGTGCTAGTTGCAAAACCTACCCAAATGAGAGACTATATGAGAAAGGCCAGGCACGGGGAAAATGAGGAGAGGGTGAGTTGCTTTGGTGGTTATCAGTAATGTGGTCACAGGAAAATTTTACCACTCTGAACATTACTTCAAAACTTTGGGTGATTGCAAAATCATATCCCATGTCAGGATTCAACACAGAATTACCAATAGACTATTACCCACATTCTGGATGTATTTTTTTTTTTTTAAGCTATCATTTTAGAGTCCCTTCTAAGCCAACAAATGATTATTCTTCCCAATAGAATGTAAACCTAGATTGTGGAATTTACTAATTGTTCTTCATGGTTATGGTCATTTAACCATAAAATATTCACAGCCTAAGTCTTGTAACCCTTGGCCTTTCTTTCTCCTAGGAAGAAGAGAAAATTGTTCAGAAGGATGACCTTCCCACTTGGGTCAACAAGAGCTGCAACTGGTTCTAAGGAGGGTGTCTTATTGCTGTCAAACTGACCGAAGTTGTCACAGGTGAAGCCTGCTGTCACTGCATCTTGCTCAGAACCAGCCCCTTAGCTTGCTGAATCAAGCTGTGCTGACTCCTAGTGATAGAATTTTAATGTGAGGAATGACAGAGGCTTTGGAGTTAATGTGTGCATGGAGGTGACAGTTTTGAATGTCAGCCAAAGCACAAATGCCTGTCTGAAATTAATTTTGGGGAGTGGCAGAAAGTTGTAGGAAGAAGGAGAGAAATCGTATGAGGGAGAATTGAGATTGGTTGAGTCAAATCTATTGCCATCTACTGCAAAGAAAGCAACATTCAGCACAGACACATGATACCTGAGCCTGGGAAGAACTAGCCTCATCAGATAACTCTGCGTGTTTAATTTTTGATCAACCTAGTATACAAACTGCCACTTTTAGATCTCTATGATCCTATCCCCCTTTGTAAAAATGGAGTTGCAAAAAGTAGACATGGATCTCCTGATGATATGATCTAGAATTTAATCATTAAAGAGGGAAACAATTTTCTGGTGATAAATGAGCCAAACAATTTTATACATTTTAATCTTCCTTTTACATTGTAATGTATTAAAAACTCTCAAAATTTCCCCATTATGTAGAGGAAAACATTCAGATCTTTAATCTATAACAGGCAGGATAATGCCCTCTCAAAGAGGTCCACATCCTAATGCCCAAAACCTGTAAATATGCTACACTACATGGAAAAGAGCAATTAGGTAGCAGGTAGAATTAAGTTTGTTAAAACAAGATGACTTTATGATAGAAAGGGCTCCTTTGAATTATCTGAGTGGGCCCAATGTAATCACAAATGTCCTAAAAAGTGGAAACAGAGGCAGAGGAAAACTTAGAGTGAGGTAATGTGAGACTCAGCTGACCATTGTGGGCTTTGAAGGTGGAGGGGACTACGAGTCAAAGAATGTGGCAGCCTCCAGAAGCTGAAGGCAAGGAAATGGATTCTTCTTTACAACTTTCAGAAGAAATACAACCTTGTCAATACCTTGATTTTAGCCCATCAGTATCAGACTTCTAATGTACAGAACAGTAACATAATAAATTTGTGTCTTTTTGTTGTATTAAGATGTTGTAATAGCTTGTTACAGCAAGAAAAAGAAACTGATACACTTACCTTCAAGCTCTTTCACAATGTTATCCTGCTTTTTCCTTAGTTACCCTAGATCAACCCTCACTCTGAACTCTGAATACTGGTCTCTAAACACGCTTTGTACATTACACAATTTGTCACTCCATTTTTCTGGGTCTGGAGTCAAACATGTTCTCTTCTAAGATTGATGGGGACTAGACAGACTCCACTGAGGGGCTAGCTACTGCCAGGAGAGGGATGGATTCTGGGGCTAGTTATGGTGAGGAATATACTTAATATGGGTTGAGAGAGGGGCATTTGGGTCAGGGTCCTTGAGAAAAGGCAGAAGCCAAAGATGACCATCCACTTTCAAGGATGACTCCAAAGACCAGTTCTAGAATTATAAATATGAGACAACATCTAGATTCTGAGGCCAGATGGTAATATAAAAAAAAGTTAAAAGCAAGGGATAAAAGGGATGTTCTGGGATATGTGTCAACAGGTTTTGAGAGGTGTATGACTCATTTTTGTGGTGGCCAGTGTGAGAGGTTACTTGGTGTTGATATATAGGTACTGTTTATGTGCAGCTATGAGTGGCCTCCAACGTCTTCCACCATCTCAGTTCTATCCATCCTTCAAAACCTAGCTCACTTCCAACCCCCTCCACAAGAGTTTTCCTGAATATTCCAGTCCTCGTTATCATCTCTTCTTTATAAGTCTTTGCTTTTGTCCTTTATATACTCTCATTTGAAAGCTGCAATTCACAGCCTCATATTTTTAATTATACAAAGCTGTTGTATGCACAATGAAAAAATTCACATGATATAGTAAGCAGACTTATAAAACCATTCAGAACCTTACTGAATGTAACCACTTTTCATTATGGCATTTATCTTCCTATACTGGTATTCTTTATTCCCTGCAGTATTTTTTATATACACATGTATATACATGTCATATATAGTCTCCAAAATGAAGCTTATTGAAGGAAATTGAACAAAATATAAATTATTTTTATCAAGTTTATTACATATTAAATTATACATATATTATTTTACAATGACAATACCTGTAGTGTTATTCTGACATAAAAGCTTTTCACCTGTATATGTTGTTTCAACACAGTCAGTGTGTAAATAGGTTGAGATAAGAAAGAAATTTTATATATTTTTTTCTGTTCCCACTGATGCTTAGCATAGTATATTGAACATTTTAGAGGATAAATAAATGTGTATATCAATTGACTGATTAAAAATTGTGACCAGAAAACCTTGGAAAACCTTCTTACCTAGAAATGGGTAGTATTTGTCAATAGACATGCTTTCAAATTTTAATCAAGGAATTTCAATAAATATTTTTGCACAAAGAATTTTTTAAAAGTTGCATGCCATTGCTATTTTCACAGTGGTCAGATTATTATAAATCTAGAGATTTGTCAATTAGCACCAGAATTACTTGTTAAAATGGGAAAGAAGATAAACAGAGATAGAGTCCTTGTTAACTCATTAATATTCCCTATAATGAAAAATATTGCAGGGAAGAAATAGCCGAGGTAATATGTGTAATCAATCTAGCTGGGAAAAGTGATGCAATTTGTTATCTTTACAGAGTTGCTCTGTTCGCTAGTCAGCTACTTGGCATATTTATCAAATGCCTGGTTGGTGCATAATAGTGTTCTCTGGACTTCATGTTACTTGTGATTCATCCGTTCATTTATTCACTATTCATTCTTTAACATGCATTTTTGGCAAATCTATTGTGTACAAGTCACTGTGATAGGTGGTGGAAAAATAAAGCCAAGCAAGACAGTTTTATCCTCACAATACACTCAATGGATAGAAAAACAGACAATCATAAATGGATTTTGATGCACAAGCAGGACTATCTCTATTCCCAAATAGTTCAAAGTTGAACAGAAAGAAGATACGAGAGAATAGTGCAGTCTTTTTTTTTTTTTTTTCCTGACTGCAACATTAGTCCCAAGAATGGCTGGTTTTGGCAGAAATATAGTCCTAAAGTAGGCTTGGTTTTTGGCAAGACTGACAACTAAGGTTCAGACTCTGCCCATGACTCAACAGACATCTGAATGGGTGGTTCCAAACATTCATGCATAAAAGACACTGTATTAGTTTACTAGGGCTGCCATATAAAGTGCCACTGATTGGACAGCTACAACAAAAGACATTTATTTTCTCACAGTTTTGGAGACTAGAAGTCCTAGATCAAGGTATTGGCAGGGTTGGTTTCTTCAGAAAACCTCTCTCCTTGGTTTTAAAGGTGGCTGTCTTCTCCATGTCTTCCCTCTGTGTGTGCCTGTGTCCTAATTTACTCTTCTTACAGAGGAACTCATCATATTGGATTAGGGCCCATTGATGCCCCTCATGTTAATGTGATTACCTCTTTACAGACCCTAAAACAAATTCAGTCACATTCTGTGGTACTGAGGGTTAGGATGTCAACATACAAATTTTAGAGAGACAAATCAACTCTTAACCGGTACCAAAGGTGAGTTTAGCAGAGTTAGAAATCCTAAATTCTAAAGTGAAAGCAAATCAGATCTAGAAAGCTTAGCTAGTTGGGTGCTTTTATGAACCTAGTAAAGGTGTGGCTTGGTTAAGCTAATTTACTTTATAATTGGCTTGCATGCTACTAAATGAGTGTCTATTACTACAACAGAGTATATGATTGATTTTACCTTTTAAGGATTCTTTAAGCATTCCCTGATGCCTCTGCCCACTAAACACAACCATGAATTGCAGGAATTGAGGGAGAAATCCCTTAAGCATAGCCCCTATAGTTGGAATGTGCTGGATTATTTAACCTATTTATAACTACAAGGATCTCTTCTCACTGAAATTTTATAGTAGTCCAATATTGGTTCCCTAAAGCACGCAGTTGAGTAAACTGATATATCAGGTACAGTATAGAATAAAATAATAGAAATAACATTAGACGAAATAGTAGGGAACCAAACTAAAGATCGATTAGTGTGTCCAAATTTCTCTGATGTTAAGACTCCACTCTTAAAAATCAGTTTTAAGCCCTTTTTCTTGGATGTTCTTATTCTGGGGCTTAGCATAGGACCTGAGAATTTGTGATTTTAAAAATGGTATCATGGGGTGTTTCTTATATTTACAAAAGTTTAGCAAACAAATGGAGTCAACAGTATCAGTTTGGATCCAAGTTCTTTCTATCTGCTCTGCATAATCAGTGTGGCTTTGACACTGTTAGTTACAAAATGGCAACTGTAGTGATAGATGTCACAGTTAACAGTAGAAGAGGAACTGATTTTTCTGGTAAGTTGCTTTAGTTGAAGAGAAAGAAAGGAAGGGAGGAGGGAGGGGGAAAAGAAGGAAGAGAAAATAAAAGAATAAGGAAGATGAGGAGGGAGAAGAGGGAACTGGGGGTGGAGGGAGAAAGGAATATAGATGTTCTCCACCATATCTCTCCAGTTGTCTCATCACACGCCTACCTTTAAACTACAGAGAATGAAATTACCATGTTTGGCTTAGATTATTTAGGATTTATCATTGAACTGGTGAATTTACTTTGTCTAAACATATGTCTCCACAGAGGTGCATAAACAAGTAACAAGAAAGAGGGATAGAAGATTTATTGGGCCAACAGTGGTGTCTGCTACAAGGATGCACAGGCAAATATAATGATTTTACCAGTCAAGGTAGAGTTAGGATTAGGTAATTAGGGTTGTGAGAAAGTAGCTAAAATTTACTGTTTATTGTGTGGCAATGCAGCCCATGAGGTTACAGAGTCGGGCATGACTGAGTCACTGATTGACAACTGATGGGTGACAGAGGCTTATATGTATTAAATTGTTAAGCCTCACAACTACTATGGTGGTGGTGGTTTAGGCACTAAGTCGTGTCCGACTCTTGCCTCCTCATGGACGGTAGCCCATCAGGCGCCTCTGTCCATGGGATTTTTAATACTGGAGTGGGTTGCCATTTCCTTCTCCAGGGGATATTCTGGACCCAGGAATCAAACCAGGTCTCCTGCATTGCAGGCAGATTCTTTACTATGATGTAAGTGCTGTTATTATTCTCACTTTACAGATGAAGGAACTGAAACATAGAGACATTAATTCATTTACCTAAGGTTATACAACTCTTTTAAGTGACTGAGCCAAGATCTGAACCCTGGCATTCTGGGCTTCAGAACTACACTGTAAAATAGTATTACAGTTCACACAAAAGATAATAATGCAGAACCTTGCAAATACTTATAATGCTTCTGTGGAAATTAGTGAAGGTGGCTTGGTGTTTGGTGGTTTACTTTGTTTCCTATTCAGTAAGCACAAATTAAGTGCCTTCTATCTGCAAACTGTACTAGGAACTAGGAAATTTCAAAAGCAAGTAAACAGTGATATGACTCTATTTAAGAAGTTTACAGTCTAATGGAGGAAATTTCCTTGCAGTCAATTAATTTTAATATGATATAAAGTAGAATATAGCAAAAACTACAAGGAACATGTAAAAAAGCAGTTAATTCCTATTAGATGAGTTAGAGAAGATTCATGAAGAAGAAAGGTTTTGGTGGAGGTGGATGTGGGGGAGAGAGTAGGACATTCCAGACAGATAAGAGGTAAGAAATAATGGAACTGAGTGAATGTTATATTGTACTCTGTGAATGGACTGAGGGAGCTATAGTGTGGGAGACTTGGAGATATACCAGAAAGTGAGACTGTGAAGATATTAAATTTAAAGGAGATACTATGTCATATATGAAATTCACCTTTATAGTTAGAGAACTATAAGATTATTGGGTAGGATTGCTATGAGGATGTTGGGAGATTTGTTTTGATTCTTGATTTCTGTCTTTTTATAATACTCAAGAAAGATGTTCTCTTCCCTTCTCTACTTAAATAACTCACTTGTCACCTTTAGGGTCCATTTTAATCTTTTTTCTTGCTCATTTGGCCTTTATCAAAATCTTTTACTCTTCTTATACTACTGAGTGATTATTTTCTCTTTTCAACTGGATTTAAATCTCATAGAAGACAGATAATATTTTCAAATATTTTGGGAATCATCTCCAATGTCTGACCCAGTTTTGTTTATCTAGTACTCAATAAACCCATGTGGAATAATGAGTCACAATAGAGCACACTTTTTAGGAGTTTTCAGGCATTTTAGTATATTTTTAGGGGTAGTTTGAGAGTGTTTCTTAACCTTCACCTGGAGAGCCACTCATGGTTGACTTTCACTTGATATGAAATGACTTATCTACCAGTTTTTCCATTTTCCTCTAAAGTCAGGTAAGAAAGGCCGGGAAGTCCTTCTAACCTCTCACTGACAATCTAGGGGATTTGTCAGCGTTTCCAGCATCTTCATTTCTGACTCTCTCAAGGGTTTACTTGATCTATTACCGTCTGACATCTGTTGGCTTAATAACTTTCCTTTCGGATATCCATCCATGAGGAGGCCTGACTGTGCCTCTTCCCAAGGCAGTTACTTCTTCGCTGGTCTCCCTCAGTCATGTTCATGCTAGGTATCTCCAGCTCCCTAATCAAGACTTCTGTCGTTAACTGGCATTTTCTCATTATCCCCTTTTCTCATTAGTACTTAAATTAATAACTAATCTTTTCTCTCAGATATTTCATATTGTAATATCTTATCCCCCAATTGTGACTTGTAATGTTTCCCTCCAGGAAAAAAAAAAAAAAAAACAGAAAACTTCCCTGAGATGGATGTCCCTGACCCACTGGGTATGGAACAGAAAAAAGATACTCCAGAACTTAGGGGCTCCCTCATTGGGTGTTCCTTGGTTGTTGCGCTTTACTTCATTGACATTCAGGAAGTAATTGACACTGCAAAGTTCCAAATAACCCCACAGAACAGTTCTTTATTTATAGCAAATATTCTTGTTCATTTACTTCCTTCTCAAAAGGAAGGAAATTTTTTTTTTCAAATTAGTCCCAAGAGTAAATTTAGTGGGAGGTTATTAGGACAAAAGCTTTCCAGTGTAATCCTAGAAACCCAGTTGGTAGAAATTCATAGAGGACTTTTTACCTTCCTATGTGTTTCATGAAAGCAGGCACTATCCCTCTGCCATTTACCATTGTGGTCTCAGTATCCAACAGTGCTTGCAAACAGATAGGTCAGGAATACGGCAAGCTAAAATTTAATCTATTTCTCACTCTTGATTCTATGACAGGCATTACTCATCTATTATAGCAGTTTTTCTACAGAGTTGTCACCTCTCAATATTGCCCTAGGAAGTTTCTTCAAATTGATTGGAGTTGGCATGCAACAAAAAGTCTGTTTACTATTCTCACAGCACTCAATAAATATCTCTCAAAGACTGAAGTAATATTCTCCCCTATGCATGACCCCTTCAGCATCATCTTTGATAAACTACCATCCTGCTCCTATTTAAGCACTTCCACATGATGAAGCTGGGCTTCACTGATAGCTCAGTCGGTAAAGAATCCGCCTGCAATGTGGGAGACCTGGGTTCAATCCCTGGGTTGGGAAGATCCCCTGGAGAAGGGAAAGGGTACCCACTCCAGTATTCTGGCCTAGAGAATTCCATTATATAGTTCATGGGTCACAAAGAGTCAGACACGACTGAACAACTTTCACTTCACATGATGAAGAGCATGTTATTTTATAAGGCAGGTTCTCCCACTGTGATATAAATTAAACAGAAAATTCTTTATATTTTGAAAAATCCCACCTTTGCTAATTTATTGATCCCATTTTGCTAATACAGAGAACTCTTGCTGCCATAGGTTAATCTTTTTGTGAGGATTGTTCCCTGTTTGAATAGCATCATGTAAAGGGCAGCCTTATATAATCTTCTCAATTAGCCCTTCAATGGTCATCATGATCAACTCTGATTAATTTGACTTTTTCTCTTTTATGTCTAACATAACATTTTAATGGTAACTTTAATGTACATATACTATAAAAATTGTATGGCAAAACCAACACAATATTGTAAAGTAAAAAAAAAAATTAAAAAAAATTGGAAGCAACAATATGAAATAACATGTAGACACTTAAGAATAATACACATAGACAAATATTATGAGGTTCTAGTGTTAAATACTTAGTGTTAAAGACAGTGTTAAGATCTTCACACTAGGTTTTGGTCATCGTGTTTAATGTCATGCCTCTGCACAGATTCTGCATGTATCTTCTTTAGTCACCCTGGAGTCATCAATATTGGGCAGATCACTTTCTACTTCAGAGATGCTAAGAATGATAGCTATGTAGTTTGTCAACAATTGCTCCAAATTCTACCCTTATAGACCATCTGCCCTGACTACATGGAATTCATCAACAGAATTTCCATGGATCACACATTCTCCATTTCTGTTCCAAATTACTGTTGCTCAGTTCTCTACAGCTTTCTTTGGGCTGTGAGAATGTTAGTGCAATAGCAGGGACTTTTTAGAATTCCTTGTCTTCATATGGGAAAAAGAAATATTTCTTGGTTAAAAACTGCCCAGAAGATTACCTTAATAATCCAAATCTTTATTTTCTTTAGCTTAATAAAAATGACCCTACTGAATATAACTACCTATCTTTGAGAATCAGGGGAATGGTCAGAGCTGGAGCTTTAGCTTTTAAAACTGTTTCATTCTATCTAAGTTGATTACAATTCTTTCTTTAGTCAACGTGCTTTTATTGACATTATTCCTCTTTACCTACGTGACATGGCTAATGGAGAATGGTGGGTTTTTGCTGTCCATTCATTGCTAATGAATAGAAATAAATAATAAAATTTTAAGCATTGATCTTGAATCCTGAAGCCATATTAGTGTGTCCAACATGATGGACAGTCGCTCAGTCACGTTCAGCTCTTTGTGAACCCATGGACTGTAGACCACCAGGCTCCTCTGTCTATGGGATTCTCTGTGCAGGATTACTGGAGTGGTTGTCATTCCCTTCTCCAGGGGATCTTCCCAACTCAGGAATCAAACCAGAGTCTCCCGAATTGCAGGTGGATTCTTTACATCTGAGCCACCAGGGAAGCCATGCTAACTAATTTATTATTTCTAATAATTTTAATGATTCCTCAGAATTTCCTATATACTAGATCATGTCATATGCAAACTGAGATAGCTTTACCTTTTCTTTTTCAACCTGAATGAGTTTTGTTGTTGTTGTTGTTGATATTGTAGGAAATAGTTTATATAGGAGAATATCCTTGTTTGTAGAAGAAAAACCTTTATTTCATATTTATTCTTTATTGTTAATTGAGCTATAGTTGACCTACAATGTTACATTAGTTTCAGGGAATACCAGAAAAGCATCTGCTTCTGCTTCATTGACTATGCTAAAGCCTTTGACTGTGTGGATCAAAACAAACTGTGGCAAATTCTTCAAGAGATGGGAATACCAGACCACTTTTCCTGCTTCCTTAGAAACCTGTACATAGGTCAAGAAGCAACAGTTAGAACAACATGGAACAATGGACTTGTTCCAAATTGGGAAAGGGGTACGTCAAGGCTGTATATTGTCACCCTGCTTACTTAACTTATATGCAGAGTACATCATGCAAAACGTCAGGTTGGATGAAGCACAAGCTGGAATCAAGAGTGCCAGGAAAAATACCGTAACCTCAGATATCAAGATATACTACCCTATTGGCAGAAAGCTGAGAGGAACTAAAGTGCTTCTTGATGAAGGTGAGAAAATAGAGTGGAAACAGCTGGTTTAAAACTCAACATTCAAAAAACTAAGATCATAGCATCTGGTCCCATCACTTCATGGCAAATAGATGGGGAAACAAATAGATGGGGGAACAGTGACAAGATTTTTTTTCTTGGGCCCAAAAATCACTTTGAATGGGGACTGCAGTCATGACATTAAAACATGCTTGCTCCTTGGAAGAAAAACTATAATGAACCTAGACAGCATATTCAAAAGCAGAGACATTACTTTGCTGACAAAGCCCATATAGTCAAAGTTATGATTTTCCCAGTAGTCATATATGGATGTGAGAGTTGGACCATAAAAAGGCTAAACACTGAAGAGTTGATGCTTTTGAACTGTGATGCTGGAGAAGACTCTTGAGTCCCTCGGACTGCAAGGAGATCAAACCAGTCAATCCTAAAAAAAAAAACCCTGAATGTTCATTGGAAGGACTGATGCTAAAGCTGAAACTCCAATACTTTGGCCACCTGATGCCAAAGAGGCAACTCATTGGAAAAGACTGATGTTGGGGGAAAATGAGGGCAGGAGGAGAAGTGGGAAACAGGATGAGATTGTTAGATGGCATCACCAACTCAGTGGATATGAATTTGAGCAGACTCCAGGAGATGGTGAAGGACAGGGAAGCCTGGCATGCTGCAGTCCAAGGGATTACAAAGAGTCAGACATAAATGAGCAACTGAACAGCAACAACAACAACATAAACATTTGAATCTCCATGTTATGTTTTGTTGTTCAGTCGTACAAACTCTTGGTGACCCCATAGACTGTAGAAATGCCAGGCTTTTCTGTCCTTCACTATTGCCCAGAGTTTACTAAACCTCATGACCATTGAGTGGATGGGCTATCCAATCATCTCATCCTCTGTCATCTCCTCCTGCCTTCAATCTTTCCCAGCATCAGAGTCTTTTCCAATGAGTCAACTCTTCGCATCAGGTGACCAAAGTATTGGAGCTTCAGCTTCAGCATCAGTCCTTCCAATGAATATTCAGTATTGATTTCCTTTGGACTGGTTTGATCTTGCTGTGCAAGGGACTCTCAAGAGTCTTCTCCAGCATCACAATTCAAAAGCATCAATTCTTCATTCTCAGTCTACTTTATGGTCCAACTCTCATATCCATATATGACTACTGAAAAAAACCATAGCTTTGACTGTATGGAACTTTCTCAGCAAAATGATGTCTCTCCTTTTGAATACACTGTCTAGATTTATCATAGCTTTTCTTCCAAGGAACAAGCATCTTTTAATTTCATGGCTGCAGTCAGCATCTGCCAGGATTTGGGAACCCAAGAAAATAAAGTCTGCCACTGTTTCCATTGTTTCCCCATCTATTTGCCATGAAGTGATGGGACCGGATGCCATGATTTTAGTTTTTTGAATGCTGAGTTTTATGTGAGCTATTTCACTCTCCTCTTTCACCTGCATCAAGAAGGTCTTTAATTTCTCTTCACTTTCTGCCATAAAAGAGGTGTTATCTGCATTTCTGAGGTTATTGATATTTTTCTGGGCAATCTTGATTCCAGCTTTTGCTTTGTCCAGCCTGGCATTTCACATGATGTACTCTACATGTAAGTTAAATAAGTAGGGTGACAATATACAACCTTGACATACTCCTTTTCCAACTTTGAACCAGTCTGTTGTTTCATGTCCGATTCTAATTGTTTCTTCTTGACCTGCCTACAGGTTTCTCAGGAGGCAGGAAAAATCGTCTAGTATTCCCATCTCTTTAAGAATTTTCCATAATTTGTTGTAATCCACACAGTCAAAGGTGTTAGCGTAGCCAATGAAACAGAAGTAGATGTTTTTCTGGAATTCTCTTGCTTTTACTATGATCAGTGGATGTTTGCAATTTTATTTCTGGTTCTTCTGCTTTTTGTAAATCCAACTTGTACATCTGGAAGTTCTCAGTTCACATACTCTTGAAGCCTAGCTTGGAGGATTTTTAGCATGACCTTGCTAGTATGTTGAAGAGTGCAATTGTGTGGTAATTTCAACATTCTTTGGCATTGGTCTTCTTTGGTACTGGAATGAAAACTGGTCTTTTCCAGTCCTGTGGCTACTGCTGAGTTTTTCAAATTTGCTGGCATATTGAGTATAGCATTTTAACAGCATCATATTTTATGATTTGAAATATCTCAGCTGGAATTCCATCACCTTCATTAGTTTTGTTCATAGTGATGATTCCTAAGGCCCACTTGATTTTGCATTCCAGTATGTCTGACTCTAGGTGAGTGATCATATCATTATGGTTATCCAGGTCATTAAGATCCTTATTGTATAGTTCTTCTGTGATCTTTCCACCTCTTCTTAGTATCTTCTGCTTCTGTTAGGCCCATACCATTTCTGTCCTTTTTTGAGCCCATCTTTGCATGAAATGTTTCCTTGGTGTCTCTAGTTTTCTTGTAGAGATCTCTAATCTTTCCCATTCTATTGTTTTTCTCTATTTCTTAGCATTCATCACTTAGGAAGGCTTTTTTAAAATCTCTCCTTGCTATTATTTCTTTTTTTTTTAATTTTATTTTATTTTCAACTTTTACATAATTGTATTACCGCCACAGGTATACATGTGTTTTCTACATTCAGATGGGTATATCTTTCCTTTTTCCTTTGCTTTGCTTTTTGCTTCTCTTCTTTTCTCATCTATTCTTAATTCCTCCTCAACCATTTTGCCTTTTTGCAATTCAAATCAATGCTTATAGATTGCATTTAAAGCTACTAAAAAATCTTGGCTATATTCTTTGTACTATACAATATATCATTGTAGCTTATTTATTCATTTGTTTTAGTTTTTATTTTTTTAAGAATTGTTATTGAAGTATAGTTTGTGTACAAGGTGTTATAATAGTTTCATGTGTACAGCAATGTGAATCAGTTACACATATGCATATGTCCGTTCTATTTTCTTAGATTCTTTTCCCACATAGGCCACTACAGATTACTGAGTAGAGTTCCCTGTGCAATATAGCAAGTTCTTATTTGTTACCTATTTTATATATAGTAGTGTGTATATTTATATATAGTAGTGTGTATATGTGAATCACTAATGGCTTTTTTAATTTCTTTTTTTGCCTAATTTCCCTAGTTGGAACCCAGTATTGTGTTGAATAGAAATGAAAAAAGTGAATATCCTTGTTATGTTCTTGGGCAAAAAGATCACCCAGTGTCTTACTAATAAGTACTATGCTAGGCTGTGTGGTTTTTGTAAATGTTCTGGTTCAGTAAGTTCTCTTCTAATACTAGGGGGTTTTGAGTTTTTTTCAATCATGAAAAGTATTGCATTTTGCTACTTTTTTTCCTGCATGTTTCAAAGTGATCATGTGGATTTTGTTTTCTAGTCTATTTATGTGGTGCATTACATAATTACTTTTCAGATTTAAGCCAAGACTATGTTTCTAAGATAAATCATTTTTGGTTGTGATGTATAATCTTTTTTAAATAAGTAACTGGATTCAGTTTGCTATGATATTATTAAAGATTTTTACATCTATATTCATAACAGATTCTTGAGCTGTAGTTTTCTTGTGTTGTTTTTGTTAGTTTTGGTATCAGGAAAGTACTGACTTTACTGAATATATTAGAAAGTGCTACCTCTTCTTATATTTTTTGGTGGAGTTTGTGGAGAATTTGTAATACTTCTTTAAATGAAGTATCTGGTGCTGAGCTTTTCTTCATGAGGATTTTTTAAAATTACTAATTCTGTCTCTTTATTTACTATACATGTATTCAGACTTTCTACTTCTTGATCAGCTTTGGCATTTTTTTTTTCTTTCTAAGAATTTGCTGATTTCATATAGTTCATTAATTTATTGTCATAGTGTTGATTTTGATAGTAATGTCCCTTCTTTCATTGCCAATGTTAGTTATTTGAATCCCTTCTTTTTCTTGGGCAATCTAACAAGTGTTAGTCGCTCAGTCACGTCTGACTCTTTGCCACCCTCTATCAATGGGCTTCTCCAGCAAGAATAGTGGAGGGGGTTGCTACTTCTTTCTCCAGGGGAAACTCCCCACCCAGAGATTGAACCAGAGTCCCCTGCATTGCAGGTAGAGTCTTTACCATTTGAGCTACGAGGGAAGCCTAACAGAAGATTTATTCTTGTTTTGGGTGTATGTCTTTTCAAAGACTACCTGTTGCTTTTGTTCATTTTATTCACTGTTTTTATCCCCTTACTTATTTCCCCTGTTTTCTATTGTTTTTTTTCTTCTGAAAGTGTTGATTTAAAATTGTTCCCCACCTTTCTCAAGGTAGAAGACTAGGTTAATAACTAAAGATATTTCTTCTTGTTTAATTAGATACTATTACTATAAATTTCCCTCTAAGTGCTGCTTTAACTGTTTCTCAGACACTTTAGTGTGTTGTATCTTCATGTTCATTTGTCTCAAAGTATTTTCTGATTCCCCTTGTGATTTTTCTGCTGATCCTTTAGTTTTTTAGAATATACTGTTTGTGAATTTCCTAAATTTCCACCTGTCATTATTTTCTAATATTTTTCTGTTGTAATCAGAGAACATGCCTTGTATGATTTCAAGTTTTTAAAATTTATTGTGAATGGTTTATGGCTGAACATATGGTATAAGATTACTCAACGTGCACTTTGGAAGAATGTACATTCCACTGTTATTGATTGGAGTGTACTATAGATACTTGTTAAGTCTAACCAGTTTATAGTATAGTTCACGTCTTGTACTTTCTCATTTATTTTGTGCATGCTATTCTTTCCACTACTGAAAGTTGGATATTGATGTCTCCAGAAATAGGTTGAAGTGTCCTTCTTTTTCGCCTTTCAGTTATTCTGAATTTATGTTGTTTAGGTACATATATATTTATAATTGTTAAAATTCCTCTATGAACTAAATCTTTTATCATTATAAAATGCTCTTCTTTATTTCTAGCAATATTTTTGTTTTAAAGTCTATTTTGTGTAATATTAGTATAGCCAGCTCAAGTCTTTTAAGGATACTGTATACGTGGTATATCCTTTCCATCCTTTTACTTTCAAACAAATTGTACTTCAAGTTTGAAATGTGACTCCTGTAAATAGCATAATGTTGAATTCTGTCTTCTTTATCAAATCTGACAATCTGCTTAATGATTGGATTGTTAAAAGTTTAGTTTTGATACAGCTGATTTTACATCTGCCACTTTGAATATATCTCATATATTTTTTTATTTCTCTTCTTCTTACTGCTTCTTTTGGCATTAATTACATATTTTCTAATGTAGCGTCTTAATTCAGTTAACAATTGTAAAGCTTTTCAACATTTTTAAGTGGTTGCTCTAGAGCTTACAATGTATGTTTTAAGTTATCAAAATCTACTTCAGATTTATATTAACTTAATTTCAGTGTAATATAGAAACTTTACTCTTATATAGCTCCATTTTCTCTTTTTCTTATATACTTATATACTCTTATACTCTTATATACTTATATACTCATATACTCTTATATACTTATATAGCTCTTATTTCTCTTTTTCTGTGCTATTATTGTTACACATGTAATGTCTCTATATGTTACTAACCCAAACGTATGTTGTAATGATTATCACTATATTTTTTCTTTTAAACAATCTGAGAGTAGAAAGGCAGGAAAGTATATTTTTACAGAGGTAGTAATTAACCTTTATATTTAATACTTCTTGTTTTCTTCATTTCTTATTTTGGATTTGAGTTACCATCTATTATCATTTTACCACTACAATTCAATTTTGTTCCCAGCTATCTCTTTCGTTTGAAGGAGGAATTGGCAATCTACTTCAGTATTCTTTCCCGGGAAACCCCACGGACAGAGGAGCCTGGCAGGCTATAGTCCTTGGGATCAGAGTCAGACAAGACTCCGCGACCAATCAGCAGCATCTCCTTTGCACAGTTTTCCAAAATAAGTGGCATTTCTATATGTTACAGGCCTCAACTACAACTGTGTGCATATTGTTTTATTTGTTTAGCCCCTAAAGGGGAGAATTATTTTTGTTATATTGTCATTCATAATTAGATACATGGTTACTTCTTCCAATGTTCTTGGTTTTTCTGTGTACGTTAAAACTGTTTTCTGATAGTACTTGATTTCAGCCTGAATAAGTTCTTTTAGCATTCATCAGAATGCAACTCTACTAGCAACATAAACATGTTTTTATCTGGGAAATTTCCCCTTTATTTTTCAAAAATGTTTTTATTGAACATAATTTCCCTGGTTGCCGTTCTTTAATTTAGCACTTTAAATATGTCTCTTATTGCCTTCTGATCTCCATTCTTTCTGATAAAAATCATTGGTTAATCTTATTAGAATTCCTTGTATCTAATGGGTTATTTTTCTCTGCCTTTTTTTTTTTTTGTCTTTGTGGAGAATATAATGTGTCTAGGTATGGATCCTTTTATGGCCAGCTTAATTGGAGTTTATTGTCCTTCTTGGATGTTTAGACTAACGTTTTCATCACTGGGACTATTTTTATTTTTTTAGAGTTTTTTTTCAAATGGGACATTCTCGTCATTATTTATTCAAATATTTTTTCCACATGTTTATTTCTTTTTTCTGATTCTCCCGTTATGCTTATGTACTTACATTTCTCTCAGTTTTCTTCATTTTCTCTATTCCATTTTCCTTTCTTCTGTGGACTTATAATTTCTATTTCCAAGCTCACCAACTTTTTCTCTGCCATCTCAAATCTACTATTGAGTCCTTTAATAATTAATTTCCATTTCTTTATTCATATTTCTGTGAGTTATTGCCACCACCCATTTCTTTAATTTTTAAAATATGGTTTCTTTTAGCTCTTTGCACATATTTATAATATTTAGCTCTTTTGAAGTTTTGTCTGCTGTGTCCAAATTCTCATCCCTTCGGGGACAGTTTTTATAGCATGTTTTTATTTTATTTTTTCCTATGGATAGCTCATACTGTCTTGATTTTTTTTTAATGTTTCTTTTTTGTTGTTGCTTAAAAGTAGATATTTTACATATATTGTAGCAACTCTGGACACTATTTCTTCTTTCTATGGGGATTGTGGTTTTATTTACTTTCTTTTAAATTAATTAATAATTTCTGCGATTCAGCCAGACTACTTCAGTGTCACCTAGTTCCGTTGCAGTTTGCAACCTCTAATGCTTGTCTTCAGAGTTGGCAGCCTTGGACATACATTAAATGTTCCTGGCCAGCAGCAATAACTGTGGCTTTAGCTGGGCCTTCCTTGATTTTCTCTTTCTCTGATATCATTGTTAAAATGTGGTTGTTCTTTTATTGCATGCACCCTCAGCTGTTAGCGTCCATTGACTCCAAACTGATAGTTCTGTTGTTCTCAAAAATGTGCTGGAGCAAAAAACTTTTTCTGTAATCAGTTCCAATTGAAATCCAGTCCCATGTCAGGGGTAGACGTTGAAACTTGCTCTGATGTTCCCATGGGCAAAATCTCTGCACTAGGGAGAAGGTGATCAGGGGAGTTGCTGGGGAACTCTACCAACGGCCTCACTTGGATCCTCCCTATAGCAGGAGCTGTGTGTATGTGTATAGGCTTAGTAGTACTGCCACTACGCTGCAAACAGTTCCTACTATAGGTTTTCCACAGTGAAGAGCCAGAGAAGATAGAGTTTGGTGATTTTGCAGCTGCCACATCTAACTACAATAGATCTTCTACCCTAGAATGATCAGGGAGATGGGAATTGCCAATCAGCTGCTGAGAAATAGACCAGCTTTTTGACAACACAGAGTAGGCAGGAAAGGGGTAACTGTTTTCTTCCCACCTGCCATGCCCACATCCTCCCTATGTAATATGATTTTGAGGTCTGGAAATGAGTGCAAATTGTTTGCTCTTTGGTTTCCTGGCAAGTCTTCTACAGCATACAGCTATAGACAATGGAATCTACTGACGTTCACTGGCAGCCTAAAGCACCCAGATTAACTTTCTCAACCTGGGGAACTGCTCTTAAAAATGTCCATACTTTTTTTTTTTTTTAATAAATGATTCTCAATTTGTTGAAAACTCTGATCAATCCCAAAACCATTCCACTTTGATTGATTGTCTTTGCTAATTTGACCAGTTTAATAGCTTCCTCTTCAGGGAGAGATTTCCCTGAGCCACACCACCATTTTGAAAATCTTATTTCCCAACTCTTTTCTCTTTAGGCTTTCCTGAATCCTTTCCAATTATACACATTGTAAAATATCATGTAAGAAACGAGTTGCCAGTCCAGGTTCGATACACGATACTGGATGCTTGGGGCTAGTGCACTGGGACGACCCAGAGGGATGGTATGGGGAGGGAGGAGGGAGGAGGGTTCAGGATGGGGAACACATGTATACCTGTGGTGGATTCATTTTGATATTTGGCAAAACTAATACAATTATGTAAAGTTTAAAAATAAAATAAAATTTAAAAAAAAACCCATAAACTTCTGATAAGCTGTAAACTTTCTCATAAAATTATACCTAATGAAATAACACATTATCCATTTTGTTTTTCAGTTGCTCAGTTGTATCTGACTCTTTTTGACCCCATGGAGTGCAGCACACCAGGCTTCCTTGTCCTTCACCAGCTCCCAGAGCTTGCTCAAACTCATGTCTATTGAGTTGGTGATGCCATCCAGCCATCTCATCCTCTGTCATCCCCTTCTCCTCCCGCCTTCTATCTTTCCCAACATCAGGATCTTTTGCAATAAGTTGGCTTTTCGCATCAGGTGGCCAAATTATTGGAGCATTATTCAGCATCAGCCCTTCCAATGAATATTCAGGGTTGATTTTCTTTAGGATTGACCAGTTTTATCTCATTGCAGTCCAAGGGACTCTCAAGAGTCTTCTCCAACACCACAGTTTGAAACCATCAATTCTTCATGCTCAGCTTTCTTTATGGTCCAACTCTCACATCCCTACATGACTATATGGACCTTTTTAGGCAAAATGATGTCTCTGCTTTTTAATACACTGTGTAGGTTTGTCCCTGATAGCTCAGTTGGTAAAGAATTCTCCTGCAATGCAGGAGACACCAGTTCAATTCCTGGGTAGGGAAGATCCGCTGGAAAAGGGATAGGTTACCCACTCTAGTATTCTTGATCTTCCTTCTTGGCTCAGCTAGTAAAGAATCTGCCTGCAGTGTGGGAGACCTGGGTTTGATCTCTGGGTTGGGAAGAGCCCCTGGAGAAGGGAAAGGCTACCCACTTCAGTATTCTGGCATGGAGAATTCCGTGGACTGTATAGTCTATGGGGTCGCAAAGAGTTGGATACGACTGAGCAACTTTCACTTTCACTAGGTTTGTTATAACTTTTCTTCCAAGGAGCAAGCATCTTTTAATTTCATGGCTTCGGTCACCATCTGCATGATTTTGGAGCCCAAGAAAATAAAATATTTCACTATTATCATTGTTTCCCCACCTATACGGCATGAAGTGATGGGATTGGATCTTAGTTCTTTGAATGTTGAGTTTTAAGCCAGTTTTTTACTCTTCTCTTTCACCTTCATCAAGAGACTCTTTATTTCTTCTTCCCTTTCTGCCATAAGGGTGGTGTCATCTCCATACCTGAGGTTATTGATATTTCACCTGGCAATCTTGATTCTGAAGTTTTAGCTTCATCCAGCCCAGCATTTCACATGATGTACTCTGCATATAAGTTAAATAAGTAGGATGACAATATACAGCCTTGATGTATCACTTTCCCAATTTTGAATCAGTCCATTGTTCCATTATTACCCATTATTATCCATAATAAATACTGCTGCTGCTGCTAAGTCACTTCAGTCGTGTCTGACTCTGCGACCCCAGAGACGGCAGCCCACCAGGCACCCCCGTCCCTGGGATTCTCTAGGCAAGAACACTGGAGTGGGTTGCCATTTCTTTTTCCAATGCATGCAAGTGAAAAGTGAAAGGGAAGTTGCTCAGTCTTCTGACTCTTAGCGACCCCATGGACTTCAGCCTACCAGGCTCCTGCATCCATGGGATTTTCCAGGCAAGAGTATTGGAGTGGGGTGCCATTGCTTTCTCTGTAATAAATATTAGGCACTTACTATTGGTAAGAGACTCTGAAAAGCTATGAAAGTAAAAGTGAAAATCTCTCAGTTGGGTCAGACTGTTTGCGACCCCATGGACTGTAGCCTGATAGGCTTCTCAGTCTATTGAATTCTCCAGGCCAGAATACTGGAGCTGTTCCTTCTCCAGAGGATCTCTCCAATCTAGGGATCAAACCCAGGTCTCCTGGATTGCAGGCAGATTCTTTACTGTCTGAGCCACCAGGGAAGTCCTGAAAAGTTACAGAAGACATAAAATAATTAGATAAGATTTTCCCATTTAAAGCATTTACAGACTAATAGCAGGGTAAATTTTGATATTATAGCATAGTTATTTAGACTAAAGCCCTCTGGAATCAGAGTGGGATTTATACCTTTGTTCTACCACTTAATAGCTGTGTGATCTTGAGCAATTTACTTAACTTTTAAAAATATTTTTCCTCATTTACAAAATGGACACAATAACAATAGTGCTTCATAGGAGTGCTGTGAGGGAGGATCGAAGAAAAATAACTTTTTAAAAAATAGCTAGCATATCCAATTACACAGTAAGGATTTGCACTTATTAGAATTTCATAAGTGTTAATTGTTAAAATAATAGTAATAATATAGGAGTAAATAAAGAGAGAAAAGATTAAATTTTATATGTATGAAAGGTAAAAAAGATTCCACCAGCTAAGAAGTGATCATATATCATACTTTAATACTTTGAAGAATTGTGTCATAGCAGGTACTCAATAAATGGATGTTGAATCAAATTTAAATCAGTTGGCATTTTATGGATGATTTATACTATGCAATATATTTCACTGTTTTCAATTGTCTTCTTAATTAGTAGGGGCATATTCAAATATATCATCCAAGAGGTGAACTGTTTTGTTTTAAAAGAAAATATAATAAACTTATGTGGAAACACATTGAAATAGATATTGGATTTCCCAGGTTCACATTCCTGTATTGCTATTAACTATCCATGTGACCTTAGCAAATCATTTCCTTGTCTCCCTCTTTCTCAGTTGCCTCATTTGTTAGATGAAAGTAGTTCCCAACTCGATGTGCATCACATCTATCTATGAACTATGCTAAAACACAGATTTCAGATTATACTTGGAAAAGTTAGAGATGGTTTGATTTCTGTCTTGACAATTTTAAGTCGTGGTGTAGCTTTCCTATCTGGACAATTGTATATGTTTCATCTCCAAGAGGAGAGTGAAAAAGTTGGCTTAAAGCTCAACATTCAGAAGACTAAGATCATGGCATCTGGTCCCATCACTTCATGGGAAATAGATGGGGAAACAGTGGAAACAGTGTCAGACTTTATATGTTTGGGCTCCAAAATCACTGCAGATGGTGATTGCAGCCATGAAATTAAAAGACGCTTACTCCTTGGAAGGAAAGTTATGACCAACCTAGATGGCATATTCAAAAGCAGGGACATTACTTTGCCAACAAAGGTCCGTCTGGTCAAGGCTATGGTTTTTCCAGTGGTCATGTATGGATGTGAGAGTTGGACTGTGAAGAAAGCTGAGCACCGAAGAATTGATGCTTTTGAACTGTGGTGTTGGAGAAGACTCTTGAGAGTCCCTTGGACTGCAAGGAGATCCAACCAGTCCATCCTAAAGGAGACCAGTCCTGGGTGTTCTTTGGAAGGAATGATGCTAAAGCTAAAACTCCAATACTTTGGCCACCTCATGTGAAGAGTTGACTCATTGGAAAAGACTCTGATGCTGGGAGGGATTGGGGGCAGGAAGAGAAGGGGATGACAGAGGATGAGATGGCTGGATGGCATCACCGACTCAATGAACATGAGTTTGAGTGAACTCCGGGGGTTGGTGATGTACAGGGTGGCCAGGCGTGCTGCAATTCATGGGGTCGCAAAGAGTCGGACACGACTGAGCGACTGAACTGAACTGAACATCTCCGTTTTCAGTTTTCCTGGTTAAAGGTTTATAAATTTTACTAATTATTTTAAAGACCAGTTCATTAGTTTTACTAATGAATATTTTATTAACCTTCATTCAGACTATTTCTAGCATTCTTTATTTCTTTGTAGATTTTCAAGTTCCTCTTGTAGTATACTCCTTTTCTTGAAAAACGTCAAGATTTCTTATAGTGTAGACCTGCTAGTAATAGATTTTCTAAGCTTTTGTTTTTACAAAAAATGTTCTTATTTCTTCTTTACTTTTGGAAGATGTTTACACTGAGAATAGAAGTTTTAGTTGACAATGTTTCTCTTTCAGCCCTTTAAAAATGTCATTATGTTCTTCTCCAGACTGCATAGTTTCTGAAGAGACATTTCCTGCAATTCTTTTCTTTGTTCCCTGTATATAATGTTTTCTTTTTTTGGTGGGGGGAGGAGGGGTCATCTGGCTATCTTTAAATTTTTAATTTGAATTTTTTTTTTATAATTTTGAGTATAATATGTTGACCTGTATATGTGTTTATCTTGTTAGCATTCCTGAGTTTCTTGGATATTTGTTTTGATGTTTTGATGTTTTTCATCAGTTTTGGAAATTTCTTGGCCTTTATCCTTTGAAAAAAATTTTGGCTCATTTTAAATTTCTTCTTCTTCTAGGATTTTCATTACAAACTGTTTGATATTACCCCATAGGTCTTAAGGAGAAGGCAATGGCAATCCACTCCAGTACTCTTGCCTGGAAAATCCCATAAACAGAGGAGCCTGGTAGGCTGCAGTCCATGGGGTCGTGAAGAGTCCGACACGACTGAGCGACTTTACTTTCACTTTTCACTTTCATGCTTTGGAGAAGGAAATGGCAACCCACTTCAATGTTTTTTGCCTGGGGAATCCCAGGGACGGGGGAGCCTGGTAGGTTGCCGTCTGTGGGGTCACACAGAGTTGGACAAGACTGAAGTGACTTAGCAGCAGCAGCAACAGCAACATAGGTCTTAAATGTTCTATTACATTTTCATCTCCTATTTTAAATTTTTACCTCAGTATTTTACTTTTCAAATCATGTTTTCATGATTTTATTTTTTATGTTTCATCTATTGAAATTCAAGTTCACTTTTGACCTTGCTAAAGTCATTTTTTATGTACGTTACCATATTTTTCTCATTTGTTATATTGTCACTTGGGTTTTGTCTTATAATATTAATTCTCTACTAAATGTCTATTTATGTATGCTGTACACCTTTCCATTAGATCCTTTAATATATTAAACATAATTATTTTAAATTTCCTGACTTATAGTTTCAACATCTTGGTCATAGCTATATATTTTTCTATTGAGTGCTATAACTTTTAAAAATATGTTTTTGTGTGTGTGTGTTTATCTTGATTATTTTTCTCACTCATAATTTTTGATTGAAAGCCAAACATTTCTTCATAAACTGAGTTAAATAGTATTCATATTTATTTCTGGAAATAAGCACACATCTCTTTCTGTCAGACATTTAATGTAGGGGATTGAATTATTCCATTTTCACCTGATTCAGCCTCAATCTCAGGTAGGCACCATCTTCCTCTTCTAGGTGTCTTTTTCTTCCTCATCTTCCTTGTCTTTCTCAGTGATCCTCCCTTTCCCTAGCAATAGGGTGTCTCCAAAGGTCTGTGCCCATGATAATTTCCTGTCTTTCCTCCAGAAGTAGAAAGGTTTTGCTTTGTTTCCTTCCCACAAAAGGCATTATCTTCACTTGTGAACTGAGGATGACAGGCTGGTTTGCCTTCAACAGAGATGCTTAAGTCTTTTGTTCAAAAGAGAATCAGTTCAGTTCTGTCACCCAGTTGTGTCAGACTCTTTGTGACTCCATGGACTGTAGCATGCCAGGCTTTCCTGTGCATCACCAACTCCCAGAGCTTGCTCAAACTCATGTTCATCAAGTCAGTGATACCATCTAACCATCTCATCCTCTGTCATCCCCTTCTCCCACTTTCAATCTTTCCCAGCATCAGGGTCTTTTCAAATAAGTTAGTTCTTCGCATCAAGTGGCCAATATATTGGAGCTTCAGCATCAGTCCTTCCAATGAATATTCAGGACTGATTTCCTTTAGGATGGACTGGTTGGATCTCCTTGAGGTCCAAGGGGCTCTCAAGAGTCTTCTCCAACACCACAGTTCAAAAGCATCAATTCTTTGGTGCTCCTCTGTCTTTATAGTCCAACTTTCACATCCATACATGACTGCTGGAAAAACCATAGTTTTCACTAGCTTTGGCAAAGTAATATCTCTACTTTTTAATGTGCTGTCTAAGTTGATCAAAACTTTTCTTCCAAGGAACAAGCATCTTTTAATTCCATGGCTGCAGTCACCATCTGCAGTGATTTTGGAGCCCAAGAATATAGTCTGTCACTGTTTTCATTGCTTCCCATCTATTTGCCATGAAGTGACGGAACCAGATCCCATAAGCTTAGTTTTCAGAATGTTGAGCTTTAAGCCAACTTTTTTCACTCTGCTCTTTCACTTCCATCAAGAGGCTCTTTAGTTCTTCTTTGCTTTCTGCCATAAGGGTGGTGTCATCTGCCTATCTGAGGTTATTGATATTTCTCCCAGCAATCTTGATTCCAGCTTGTGCTTCATCCAACCCAGCGTTTCTCATGATGTACTCTGCATATAAGTTAAATAAGCAGGGGACAGTATGCAACCTTGACATATTCCTTTCCTGATTTGGAAATACAGAGGGAAGAATCTAGGTAGTAATCCTTTCCTGTGGCTGTTGCTATGTCCCACCTTCCAACTGTACCACCAGGAAGATTTCTCAGGATTTTCACCTTGCCCCAGTCTTCCTTGTGAGCATCAAGTGAGGTCCAGGAGAAGATCCTGTAAGTGATGGAAACTCTAGTGCTGTGGCAGCCAGGAGTTTTATATTGTCACTACACCCCACACAAGACTGTGAGCAAAACAAAACAAAACACACACACAAGTAGACTGAATCCTTCTTAGCAGCTCAAGTGGTGTCTTAGGTCTCTCTCACCTGTGCTTTCTCAGTGCCTGGGTCCTATCTTTCCCTGGAGGTGTCTGTCTTTCCTTCAGTTTCAAGCAAATGATTGTCCTGTGACTTTGGATCTCTCATGCATTCAAGAAAAGCTAAGCCTTTATAGATTATCTGGCTTTTTCTTGTTATTAAGATGTTGGTTACATTTTTCTACATTCCAAATGGAAACTGGAAGCTCCTTATGTGGTTTTATCTCAAGCCTGGAATTAATAATTAAAAATCAGTAGGTATCAGGAAGTTTTAAAGCAACAATAAATAGATAAAAGGCTCAGGAATTTAAGAAAATTATGGGACACTGATATTTTGTTTTTGTATATTTCTGTATTTTGTTTTTGTATAATTTCCCAAGTTACCATAATACAATGTATAGATTTTTCTACATATACTCTATGACCCTTAATTTTTGCACTAACCTAAAAGGAAAAAATATTTATATTTATATAATGCTCAATTTGCAGTTTTGAAGGTTCAGATAGTCTTCAAATTACTTTTCTAGCATCAGTTATATGACAGTTAAGAGACCAAGTCTTGCACTTGACACATAACGGATGTTAAATAGTAAATGACAGAAAAGATATATAAATGATAAGGGTGAGAACTCATTTCTCTTATCTCAAATCTGAAGGCATTTTTTTCTGGATAAGTTCAACACATCTGTAACATTTTTAATAGAAAATTACTGCTATATGGTTAGTTCTGTTCAGTTCGGTTGCTCAGTTGTGTCCGACTATTTGCGACCCCGCTGACTGCAGCATGCAAGTCCTTCATGTTCAACACCACTCCTGGAGTTTACTCAGACTTATGTCCATTGAGTCAGTGATGCCATCCAACCACCTCATCCTCTGTTGTCCCCTTCTCCCCTTGCCTTCAATCTTTCCCAGCATCAGAATCTTTTCCAATGAATCAACTCTTCGCATGAGGTGGCCAAAATACTGGAGTTTCTGCTTCAGCATCATTCCTTCCAAACAAATCCCAGGGCTGATCTCCTTCAGAATGGACTGGTTGGATCTCCTTGCAGTCCAAGGGACTCTCAAGAGTCTTCTTCAACACCACAGTTCAAAATGAACAATTCTTTGGCACTCAGTTTACTTTATAGTCTAACTCTCACATCCATATATGACCACTGGAAAATCATAGCTTTGATTAGACAGAACTTTGTTGGCAAAGTAATGTCTTTGCTTTTGAATATGCTATCTAGGTTGGTCATAACTTTTCTTCCAAGGAGCAAGCATCTTTTAATTCCATGGCTGCAATCACCATCTGCAGTGATTTTGGAGCCAAAAAAATAAAGTCTGTTACTGTTTCCATTGTTTCCTCATGTATTTCCCATGAAGTGATGGGACCAGATGCCATGATCTTCGTTTTCTGAATGTTGAGCTTTAAGCCAACTTTTTCACTCTCCTCTTTCACTTTCATCAAGAGGCTCTTTAGTTCCTCTTCACTTTCTGCCATAAGGGTAGTGTCATCTGCATATCTGAGGTTATCGATATTTCTCCCAGCAATCTTGATTCCAGCTTATGCTTCATCCAACCCAGCGTTTCTCATGATGTACTCTGCATATAAGTCAAACAAGCAGTACTCCTTTCACTAATTGGAACCAGTCTGTTGTTCCATGTCCAGTGTGAAGTTCTATGATTCCTGAACTGCATACAGATTTTTCAAGAGGCAGGTCAGGTGGTCCAGTATTCCCAGCTCTTTAAGAATTTTCCAGAGTTTGTTGTGGTCCACACAATCAAAGGCTTTGGCATAGTCAATAAAGCAGAAGTATATATTTTTCTAGAACACTCTTGTTTTCCTTTTAATTTTATTTTATTTTTCAACTTTGCAATATTGTATTGGTTTTGCCATATATCAACATGAATCCACCACAGGTATACACATGTTCCCCATCCTGAACACTCCGCCCTCCTCCCTCCCCGTACCATGCCTCTGGGTCATCCCAGTGCACCAGCCCCAGGCATCCAGTATCGTGCATCGAACCTGGACTGGCGACTCATTTCATATATGATATTATACATGTTTCAATGCCATTCTCCCAAATCATCCCACCCTCTCCCTCTCCCACAGAGTCCAAAATACTGTTCTATATATCAGTGTCTCTTTTGCTTCTTGTATACAGGGTTAGTGTTACCATTTTTCTAAATTCCATATATATGCATTAGTATACTGTATTGGTGTTTTTCTTTCTGGCTTACTTCACTCTGTATAATAGGCTCCAGTTTCATCCAACTCATTAGAACTGATTCAAATGATCTCTGGTTCCTCTACCTTTTCTAAATCCAGCTTGAAAATCTGGAAGTTCACAGTTCATGTACTGTTGAACCCTAGCTTGGAGAATTTTGAGCATTTCTTTATTAGCTTGTGAGATAAGTGCCATTGTGCGGTAGTTTGAGCATTCTTTGACATTGGCTTTCTTTGGGATTGGAATGAAAACTGATCTTTTCCATTGTTCTGGCCACTGTTGAGTTTTCCAAATTTGCTGGCATATTGAGTGCAGCACTTTCACAGCATCATCTTTCAGGATTTGAAATAGCTTAACTGGAATTCCATCACTTCCACTAGCTGTGTTTGTAGTGATGCTTCCTAAGGCCCACGTGACTTCACATTCCAGGATATTTGGCTCTAGGTTGGTAAGCACTTCATTGTGATTATCTGGGTCGTGAAGATCTTTTTTGTACAGTTCTTCTGTGTATTCTTGCCACCTCTTCTTAATATCTTCTGCTTCTGTTAGGTCCATACCATTTCTGTCCTTTATCGAGCCCATCTTTGCATGAAATGTTCCTTTGGTATCTCTGATTTTCTTGAAGAGATCTCTAGTCTTTCCCATTCTGTTGTTTTCCTCTATTTCTTTGCATTGTTTGCTGAGGAAGGCTCTCTTATCTCTCCTTGGGATTCTTTGGAACTCTGCTTTCAAATGGGTATATCTCTCCTTTTCTTCTTTTCATTTTGCTTTTCTTCTATTCAGTTATTCGAAAGGCCTCCTCAAACAACCATTTTGCCTTTTTGCATTTCTTTTCCTTGGGGATGATCTTGATCCCTGCCTCCTGTACAGTGTCATGAACCTCCATCCATAGTTCTTCAGGTACTCTGTCTATCAGATCTAATCCCTTGAATCTATTTGTCACTCCCACTGTATAACCATAAGGGATTTGATTTAGATCATACCTGAATGGTCTGGTGGTTTTCCCTACTTTCTTCAATTTAAGTCTGAATTTGACAATAAAGAGTTCATGATCTGAGCCGCAGTCAGCTCCAGTCTTGTGTTTGCTGACTATATAGAGCTTTTCCATCTTTGCCTGCAAATAATGTAATCCATCTGGTGATGTCCACATGTAGAGTCTTCTGTTGTGTTGTTGGAAAAGGGTGTTTACTATGACCAGTGCATTCTCTTGGCAGAACTCTATTAGCCTTTGCCCTGCTTCATTCTGTATTCCAAGGCCAAATTTGCCTGTTACTCCAGGTATTTCTTGATTCCCTACTTTTGAATTCCATTTCCCTATAATGAAAAGGACATCTTTTTTTGGGTGTTAGTTCTGGAATGTCATGTAGGTCTTCATAGAACCATTCAACCTCAGCTTCTTCAGCATTACTGGTTGGGGCATAGACTTGGATTACTGTGATGTTGAATGGTTTGCCTTGGAAATGAACAGAGATCATTCTGTTGTTTTTGAGATTGCACTCAAGTACTGCATTTCAGAATCTTTTGTTGATTATGATTGCTACTCCATTTCTTCTAAGGATTCTTGCCCACGGTAGTAGATATAATGGTCATCTGAGTTAAATTCACCCATTTGAGTCCATGTAATTCACTGATTCCTAAAATGTTGATGTTGACTCTTGCCATCTCCTGTTTGACCACTTCCAATTTGCCTTGATTCATAGACCTAACATTCCAGGTTCCTATGCAATATTGCTCTTTACAGCATCAGATTTTACTTCCATCACCAGTCCCATCCACAACTGGGTGTTGTTTCTGCTTTGGCTCCATCTCTTCATTCTTTCTGGAGTTATTTCTCCACTGATCTCCAGTAGCATATTGGCACTTACCGACCTGGGAAGTTCATCTTTCAATGTCCTAATTTTTTGCCTTTTCATACTGTTCATGGGGTTCCCAAAGCAAGAATACTGACATGGTTTCCTGGAAGCATCATCTTAATTTGGGGGAAAAGTTGCTTTTTATATTAAAAGGTATTTACACATATATTCTTCTTAAATTAGGTTTTTATTTACTTTTGCTTTCAATTGGTACCCAATTTTCCGTGTTTCTTAGTGGCAATGTGGGTAACTCTCAATATCCTTATTCAGTTATAGGGGAATATTTACTTACATGGCTGTCTCACTAAACTACAAGTTGCTTAAGGAAAGAAGCTATATTTGTTTTATCTTTATAACACTGCCTTCTGGAATGTACCTGACACAAGTAGACGCTTGGTAAATATTGTTGAAATAAACTGATGTTTGCATATTAAATACATTGCAAAAACACTAAATTAAAAAAAAAGTTTCCTTTTTGGATGGAATATAAGTTCTAGTGGGAGGAATCTTTCTAGTTGAGCTTCACAGTGGAGGATCACACTGACGATAATTGTGAGCTAGAAGTCAACATAAATTGGCCAGAAGTAACATCAAAGAGAGAAATCTTAGGAGGTGTATTGATTTCTCATATTCTTCCTTGTGCATGTGTGCTAACTTACTTTGTCATCACCAATTCTTTGTGATTCTATGGACTGTAACCCTCCAGGCTTCACTCTCCATGGGATTCTCCAGGCAAGAATGCTGGAGTGGGTTGCCATGCCCTCCTCCGGGGGATCCTCCCTACCGAGGGATGAAACCCGCTGTCTCTTATATCCCTTGCATTGGCAGGCAGGTTCTTTACCACTAGCACCACATGGGAACCCAATCTTCCTCAACCCCACTCTATTTAAAAACTATGAAGTAATGATACTTTTGCAGTCATATAATGTTTATAAATGTTATTTTATACTTTCTAATAGCCACGTCTTTCTCCTTCACTATTTTTTGGCTGAAGAGAGGAGACATGTTTTATTTTCCTGTGCATGGTTTTCATTTCTACGTTTAAATTATTTCACCTTAATTTAAAAATGGAAACAATATCTGCTGCTCTACAGCTCAAAATGATGTTATAATTATCAAGTAGATTTTTTAAAGTTTATACAAAGAGTGCAGGGACAGATTGGCAGAATAAGGACTTTGGTACTTTCATCAGCAAACACCAGTTTAACTGATGAAAATGATTAAAAAAGAAAACAAACATTTAAGGTTTGTTGAAAGCATACACAGAGTGGAAAAACATTTATTCAATAAAATCTACAAAAAGGGGATGTATGTATACATATAGCTGATTCACCATGCCATACAGCAGAAACCAATACAACACTGTAAAGCAATCACACTCCAATAAAAATTAATTAAAAAAAGAAAATATACTCTATCTCAGTAAGAACTCTCCCTCACTTTTAAGTCTCTCATATATAAAAATCTCAGTCAATTTAATACTGACTGGAGCAGCTAATAAATTCTTCCAATCAATAAATTATTTCAGTGCCTACTAGGTTATTGAAGGCAACTGGGAATGGTAATATCTTATTCCTAAGTCTTTGTTTCTTGTTCTATGGGAATGAGTTATGTGTCATTAGGTGAGGAATAGCGTTGGTACTTTCCAAACTAAGAGTTTTCAATTCACATCCAACATCTGACACTGGAACTTGACCTTTTTCAATTTAGTTAATAATTGAAGCATGTTTTTTTCATTTTCTTTATACTTTACACTTTCAGCAGGATCCTGGATCTCCCCTGTGTTTCCACCTCATCATGATTTGGACCTTTTTAGTTACTGAACAATTGGCCTGGAAATTCCATTTTTATGTGTTAGATTTCACCAGTGACATTTCTACAACAATCTGTATATTCAGTTGGCAGGTGAGGGGGAACTAGATTACTGGAGCAATTGATTAAGTCAAACCTGAATCACATATCTTAAAAAAAAAAAAAAAACCTGGCATACAGCGGCTCCTAGTGAATTTATAAAATGCTTAGCTAGCAAGTTTAGACATTGTCTGAGTAAGAACTTTGTACATAGGCAAATAGCTTGGACACTGGAGAGTTGTATACACAAGTCTTTGAAATAATTTTTACATCTTTCTCCAACAAAAGTCATTTCAACTTCAAACAACTTTTTTTTTTTTGGTTATTACCTTGAAATTACCCATCTTGAAAATACCCAGAGAAAAGTTTAGTTTTAATGGATAGCTGAGGATTCTCTACTGAAAACATTTTAATGGAAACAACTATCCTGGCTTTTGATTCATTCCTCTGTGTGTAGAAACTAGTCACCTCATTAAGGACTGCCATTGTTCAAAGTCTTGCAGCTACTTGTCCACTGCTGTAGTTTCTGAATCTCCCTCTGTCTCAGATAAGCAAATATAATGAATCTAACAGTAAATACAATTAGTTAGCTTTCCAGGAAAACCTAAGAGAGATAAATACTGCCTAAAAAAAGGAGTATAGAGTAAGAAGGATAGGATTTAACTGTAGTCAGGAAGCAATCTTACAGATGAAAACAGCTACAAATGTGTTTGAAAAGTAAGAGTGAGGAAAATTAAGACCATGGTGTCACAAGAAAATATGATTCTTATTGAAAAAAGAGAAGAGAGACTAGGAGGAAGTAAAAATAATATTAAAGGAGAGACAGAGACCAAGAGAACCAATATGGGACAAAGTTCCAAATATGACATTCAGAAGTGTTTGTCAACTTGATAACCATCTACTGAGATATTATGATGTGGTGAATATAACAAAAACAACCTTAGTACCTATATAATCATAGGTTCTCACAATATTCTAATTTTTTCATCTCTCATTTCTTTCAGATGAAGAAGAATAATAGTTAATAAAATAATAGTTAATATGATGGAGAGCATATTATATGGAACAGCACTTTATATTCATTAAAACCACACACTGACCCAAAGTCATAAGTAATTATGTTATACATAAGGAAACTGAGTCCTTGGGTGGTTAAGGGGCTACCAGAGGGCTACAAAGAGATGGAATACAAGTGTGATTGACTTCAACATTTCTAATTTTAGATCCATGCTTTTAATTATTGTACAATACTTCCTCTCAAAGATGTAAGTACTTAGAGACCGCCCACAAAATGATACAGCTAGTAAGTAAGAGAGGCAGGGCTAGAGCACAGCTTTAAATCCAGAGACATACTAATTCATGTTAAATAGTGGCACTGCAAACTGAAACCTATCACTGTTCTATTTTAGGTAAGAAACTTATCACCCTATAACAGAATAGAACAGGAATATAGCTCTATTTCGAGGAATTTTAAAGAAAAAGTGATATAGTGAAAGTGAAGGTCATTCAGTCGTGTCTGACTCTATGCAGTCTCATGGACTGTAGTCCATGGAATTCTCCAGCCCAGAATACTGGAGTGAGTAGTCTTTCCCTTCTCCAGGGGATCTTCCCAACCCAGGGATCAAACCCAGTTCTCCCACATTGCAGGTGGATTCTTTACCAGCTGAGCCACAAGGGAAGCCCGAAAGTCATATAAGCAGATTTTTATCGTAGAGATGCCATAGAACTACCCAACGCTCCTTTCACTCTTAAGGCAACAAAAAGATGAAAAGAAATGAAAATTTTTAGAATGGTTACTATTCCATGTTTTAAGTGTCGTCTTTTGGGAATTTGAAAACTTATCATTCTTTTTTTTTTTTTTACAATATAGTTTTTTTTAATTTAATTTTATTTTTTAGCTTTGCAATATTGTATTGGTTTTGCCATATATCAACATGAATCTGCCACAGGTATACACGTGTTCCCCATCCTGAACCCTCCTCCCTCCTCCCTCCCTGTGCCATCCCTCTGGGTGGTCCCAGTGCACCAGCCCCAAGCATCCAGTATTGTGCATCGAACCTGGACTGGTGATTCATTTCATATATGATATTACACATGTTTCAATGCCATTCTCCCACAGCAAAAGATACACTGATGTATAAAAGTTATCATTCTTTAAAATAGAGCAGTATCCCTTGGAAATATAATTTCTTAAACCTTTATCAATTACCATTTTAAACCAGATTATATCAGCTGGTTGGAAGAAAAGAATGGTAAAAATAAGAAGATCTTGGGTTGGTCAAAAAGTCCATTTGGGTGTTTCCATAAGTTTTTACAGAATACCTGGACAAACTTTTTGGCCAACCCAATATACGATATACAGCCTGTGAAGACTCTGAGATGGTGAGAGGATACCAGTCAAATCTCTTTACTTCTACCTGGTGCTGCCTATAGGGAGCTCCTCTATCTGAAGTCAGTTCAGTTGGTTCAGACACTCAGTCGTGTCCAGCTCTTTGTGACCCCATGGACTGCAGCATGCCAGGCTTTGCTGTCCATCACCAACTCATGGAGCTTGCTCAGTCCCATGTCCATAGAGTCAGTGATGCCATTCAACCATCTCATTTTCTGTCATTCCCTCTCCTGTCTCAACATTTCCCAGCATCAGGGGCTTTTCAAATGAATCAGTGCTTCACACAGGTGGCCTAAGTATTGGAGCTTCAGCATCAGTCCTTCCAATGAATATTAAGGACTGATTTCCCTTAGGATTAACTGGTTTGGCCTCCTTGCAGTCCAAGAGACCCTCAAGAGTCTTCTCAAACACCACAGTTCAAAAGCACTAATTCTTCAGTTCTCAGCTTTCTTTATGGACCTATTCTCACATCCATAAATGACTACTGGGAAGACTATAGCTTTGACTAGAGGGACCTTTGTTAGCAGAGTAATGTCTCTGCTTTTTAATATGCTGGTCATGAGAAATGCTGGGCTGGAAGAAGCACAAACTGGAATCAAGATTGTCGGGAGAAATATCCATAACCTCAGATATGCAGATGACACCACCCTTACGGTAGAAAGTGAAGAGGAACTAAAGAGCCTCTTGATGAAGGTTAAAGAGGAGAGTGAAAGAGTTGGCTTAAAACTCAACATTCAGAAAACAAAGATCATGGCATCTGGTCCCATCACTTCATGGGAAATAGATGGGAAAGCAGTGGAAACAGTGTCAGACTTTATTTTTCTGGGCTCCAAAATCACTGCAGATGGTGACTGCAGCCATGAAATTAAAAGATGCTTGCTCCTTGGAAGGAAAGTTATGACCAACCTAGATAGTATATTGAAAAGCAGAGACATTATTTTGTCAACAAAGGTCTGTCTAGTCAAGGCTATGGTTTTTCCAGTGGTCATGTATGGATGTGAAAGCTGGACTGTGAAGAAAGCTGAGCGCCAAAGAATTGATGCTTTTGAACTGTGGTGTTAGAGAAGACTCTTGAGAGTCCCTTGGACTGCAAGGAGATCCAACCAGTCCATTCTGAAGGAGATCAGCCCTGAGATTTCTTTGGAAGGAATGATGCTAAAGCTGAAACTCCACTACTTTGGCCACCTCATGCAAAGAGTTGACTCATTGGAAAAGACTCTGATGCTGGGAGGGATTGGGGGCAGGAGGAGAAGGGGACGACAGAGGATGAGATGGCTGGATGGCATCACTGACTTGATGGACGTGAGTCTCAGTGAACTCTGGCAGTTGGTGATGGACAGGGAGGCCTGGCATGCTGCGATTCATGGGGTCGCAAAGAGTCGGACACGACTGAGCGACTGAACTGGACTGAGGTTGGTCATAACTTTTCTTCCAAGGATCAAACATCTTTTAATTTCATGGCTGCAGTCACCATCTGCAGTGATTTTGGAGCCCAAGAAAATAAAGTCTCTCACTGTTTCCATTATTTCCCCATCTATTTGTCATGAAGTGATGGGACCAGATGCCACGATCTTAGTTTTTTGAATATTGAGTTTTAAGCCAACTTTTTCACTCTCCTCTTTCACTTTCATCAAGATGCTATCTGAAGTAGAAGGCTTAATGAAACAAAAATATGTAGTCTTTAGTCTCCAAAATAGCTTTGATTGTCAAGATTTCTTATTGATTAGGAACAGACCAAATCTTCAGATAGAGCTAACACCAGCTTGTCTGGCACTTTTGTATAGCACAGGGATGGTAAGGGAATATATATCACAATGCTTCTGACATGATATGTGAATAATTGAGTTAGGATAGACATAACTCCCCAACCTATAGGTACTAAACTAATACTGGGACAATCATACCAGTAGATAGAAAGGTACATCTGTTTCACATAAAAGCAATTTTGCAAGCGTATTTTATATGATCATGATCTTTACCTTATTTTCTCCTGATCTGGATCTTTCTCATCTTGCATAGTTCACCAAACCAAGTCAGTGCCACCATGAATTCAGATTATATGGACTCTGAAGTTACAACATATGATTTTATCTCTTCTCTTGGTCCATTTTACAAGGATTCTCATTGTAAAAAGGATCTTTCCAAGTCTCAGGAAAAACTGGTGGGGAAGAGGATCATTAAAACTTAAAAAGTGTGTTTCCCCATTGCTGCCCTGCAAATAAATTCTCCAGGCCATCTTTCTAGATTCCATATATATATATATATGCATTAATGTATGATATTTATCTTTCTCTTTATGACTTACTTCACTCTGTATAATAGGTTCTAGGTTCATCCACCTCATTATGGTGAGATGGATAGAGAGAGTAACATGAAAACTAACATTACCATATATAAAATAGATAGCCAATGGGAATTTGCTATATGTCTCAGGGAACTCAAACAGGAGCTCTGTACCAACCTAGAGGGGTGGGATGGTGAGGGAGATGGAGGGAGGTTCAAGAAGGAGGGGATATATGTATACCTATGGCTGATTCATCCATCTAGTCAAGGCTATGGTTTTTCCAGTGGTCATGTATGGATGTGAGAGTTGGACTATAAAGAAAGCTGAGCACCAAAGAATTGATGCTTTTGGACTGTGGTGTTGGAGAAGACTCTTGAGAGTGTCTTGGACTGCAAGGAGATCCAACCAGTCCATCCTAAAGATCAGTCCTGACTGTTCATTGGAAGGACTGATGCTGAAGCTGAAATTCCAGTACTTTGGTCACATGAGGCAAAGAGCTGACTCATTGGAAAAGATCCTGATGCTGGGAAAGATTGAAGGTGAGAAGAGAAGGGGATGACAGAGGATGAGATGGTTGGATGGCATCACCAACTCAATGGACATGAGTGTGAGTAAACTCTGGGAGTTGGTGATGGACAGGAAGACCTGGCTTGCTGCAGTCCATGGGGTCGCAAAGAGTCGGGCATGACTGAGCAACTGAACTGAACTAAACTGAACTGATGGCTGATTCATGCTGAGGTTTGACAGAAAACAACAAAATTCTGTAAAACAATTATCTTCAATTAAATAATAAATAAAGGTTTTAAAAAAGAGAACTTGAAGAGCAAAAAAAAAACTTAAAAAGTGTATAGACATGACTCTAAAATAGTTTCAAATGTACAGTTTTTGAAAAATAAAGTACTTTAAAAAATTCTCATTAATTTGGCCCACAAAACAATTTTTGAAGTATATGGTCATATCATGTCATTTTACTACAGTGAAAACTGAAATTCAGAGAGGTGAAATTGTTCACCGAAATCAAAAAAGGATCTTTCAACTGCCACTCAGATGTTAGATTGAATCATGCTTGTTCCCATTATAAAATGAGAAAAATAGGGCTCAGAATACTCATCAATGTTGTTCTTGCGCCTTGCGACTCTAATCCTTATCTTTCCATCATCTTTTTCTTGTTCTTGTTCTTTTCTTAAACCTCTTCCTTCTGTCTTTCTTCCTTTACCCCTTTTCTCTGACGCTGTTATTATTGCTAGTCACGAATACAAAAGGGCTTCCCTGGTTGCTCAGTGGAAAAGAACCTGCCTGTCAATATAGGAGATGCAGATTTCTATCCCTGGGTTGGGAATATGCCATGGAGTAAGAAACGAAAGGGCAACCCACTCCAGTGTTCTTGCCTGGGAAATCCATGGGCAGAGGGGTCTGACGGGCTACAGTCCATGGGATTGCTAAAGAGTTGAACATGACTTGGTGACTAAATAACAAACAACAATGAATACAAAAATCAAACCATACAGCACATACTAGGAGGAAGCCTTGAGAACCATTTTTTTCTTACTTTGGAATTTTTTTCTTTGTGTTCAAAGATAATCTTAATATTAAATGATATGTTCTTTGGGATCTTCCTGTGCAGTAGCGTGGCAAAAATTTTCTTCAATAAATTTTGCAGAGTTAAATTGAATTGAATTAAACTGAATAAAGGTCAGACTTGACATTTAAATAGAAATTCAGAGTCAGATGTGCCAACCAGCCTGAACATTGAAGCAGACACAAGCTGGCCCTAGATTTTGCTAGTTTGAAGAGTATTTCAACCTAGTTTTGCATATGTTTTTGAAAACCAGCAAAACTGCCAAAATTCCGTTGGCATTGTTCTTATCCAATTCAGCAATGCCAGTCCCTCCCTTTTGACATTGTTGTCCCATCAGCTTCCTAACCTAAATGGACCAACATTTGCCTGCATGAAAAGCCAAACTGCAATCTGTCTCAGGCCAAATCCTATAAAACTCAACAGAAAAAGTACAGAAGGGATGTGCTGAGAGTACTTAATATAGTTTAGATCTATGGAATCTAATTGGCTCATGCCTAATAAGCGTGTTCTCTACATGCATGGTATGTGATCTGAAGAACAGAAAGAGGAAGTAAGAGATTAGGAGGAGCCATGGAGGGTTTAGAGAAGTGAAGTATCTTTTTCTATGAGAGAATGTGGTCTCTTCATTCCTAATTCAATCTCCTTCAAAAACAAATGCAATATTAGGATGCACTTTAGATCCTTGAACTGTTTCATAGGCTAGTTTTTTTTTTTTTAATTCTTATTGAGTCTGTTTTCCATTTCAGATGTAAACTCTGTTACCTTTTATTATATTATTATCATTGTTATTATTATTATTATTATTTTTTTTTTTTTGCCTTCCTTGGACTAGGGTTCTGGAGTGACCTTGATGGATGGCTTTGCTGTGCTGTGCAGCTAGACCATTTGTGACTTATTCATCCTGCTCTGGAGGAGATGGGAAAGAGTTGGAGAAATAATAATGACTTTTGAACTCTCACCATATATGGGTCCTCCAGAAAGCAGTCATGATCTCGCTGAGCAGGTAGATACCTAAGATCCCTGGTGAACCTCATAATAAAATATAAGTTTGAGTACAGGACATCCTGGGGATCTGGATTGCATGGGAGGAAGAGGACAGGACAAACCCAGATTATAGAGCATAATGCTGAGAGTGACGTGTGAATCACTGTCTGGATCAAAGTCCGGGAACAAAAAACAGGGAGTCAGTGGTCCAAAGTGCTGGAGAGAGAGCAGGAATCTACCATTCAAATGAAGATGAATGAAATATAGCCACATATGCAGCAGCAGTCAAAGTTATTTCCATAAAAATTGCAGAAAAATAGTTATACAATGGTACATGTGATTTTGTTCATATAAAGCTTACACCATGAAAACTAAAACATACTGTTTAATAATATATATAAAGATGAAGTAAAACAACAGCAACAACAAGGCAATAATTCCAAATAGCAATTAACTATTGCCATGGGGATGATGGAGTAGATTGAAGAGAGTCACCCTGATAACTTTTAGTACATTGACTTTAAGTTGGGTTTTGGTTACATGAATTTTATTAATATTATCTAAACTATATATGCATATTAATGTGCTATTTTGTATGTAAAAATATGCACACATATTTGTATATACACACTGTGTTTGTGTAGCCAAGAGTCTGAGGACTGAAAGCATATGAACTACACTTAAAGTGCTTCAACTAGGAAAGGAGAAAAGACACTGCAGGCTAGGAAATCCCCTGAGCCATAGAATATAGTTATGGCTTCTTTCATAGGGCAGTTGGGTTTTGTGCATGAGCAGGAAGAGAGCTGTTACGATCAACGATTCATTAAGCTCATAAAACATGAAGAGAGGAGGAAGAAAATCTGAAAGCAAAAAGAAAAAAAAATAGAAAGTAGAACTAGAATTTAGAAAATATTTTGTAAAGATAAATGCCCCTCTAACCCTCTTATCATAACAAACCTTGTTCTTGCTATTGCTTAGTCACGAAGTTGTGTCTGATTCTTCTGCAACTCCATGCACTGTAGCCTCCCAGGCTCCTCTGTCCATGGGAGTTCCCAGGCAAGAATACCAGAGTGGGTTACCATATCCTTCTCCAGGGGATCATCCAAACCCATGGATAGAATCCATATCTCTCGCTTGGAAAGATGAACAAAATAGACGCTTCATTTCAGTTCAGTCGCTCAGTCGTGTCCGATTCTTTGCGACCCCATGAATCGCAGCACGCCAGGCCTCCCTGAACATCACCAACTCCCGGGGTTCACTCAAACTTACGTCCATCGAGTCAGTGATGGCATCTCATCCTCTGTCATACCCTTTTCCTCCTGTCCCCAATCCCTCCCAGCATCAGAGTCTTTTCCAATGAGTCAATTCTTCTCATGAGGTGGCCAAAGTACTAGAGTTTCAGCTTTAGCGTCATTCCTTCCAAAGAACATCCAGGACTGATCTCCTTTAGAATGGACTGGGTTGGATCTCCTTCCAACCCAAGGGACTCTCAAGAGTCTTCTCCAATACCACAGTTCAAAAGCATCAATTCTTCAGCACTCATCTTCTTCAGTCCAACTCTCACAGCTTCTACAGTCCAACTCTCACATCCATACATGACCACTGGAAAAACCATAGCCTTGACTAGACGGACCTTTGTTGGCAAAGTAATATCTCTGCTTTTGAATATGCTATCTAGGTTGGTCATAACTTTCCTTCCAAGGAAAGTTTCAATTTCATGGCTGTAATCACCATCTGCAGTGATTTTGGAGCCCAAAAAAATAAAGTCCTACACTGTTTCCACTGTTTCCCCATCTATTTCCCATGAAGTGATGGGACCAGATGCCATGATCTTCGTTTTCTGAATGTTGAGCTTTAAGCCAACTTTTTCACTCTCCTCTTTCACTTTCATCAAGAGGCTTTTTAGTTCCTCTTCACTTTCTGCTGTAAGGGTGGTGTCATCTGCATATCTGACGTTATTGATATTTCTCCTGGCAATCTTGATTCCAGCTTGTGCTTCTTCCAGCCCAGCATTTCTCATGATGTACTCTGCATATAAGTTAAATAAGCAGGGTGACAATATACAGCCTTGACGTACTCCTTTTTCTATTTGGAACCATTCTGTTGTTCCATGTTCAGTTCTAACTGCTGCTTCCTGACCTGCATATACGTTTCTCAAGAGGCAGGTCAGGTGGTCTGGTATTCCCATCTCAGAATTTTCCAGTTTATTGTGATCCACACATTTATAATAAATGTTGAATATCTATGGTGCTAGTAGATATACTGAAAAATATATAATTTATGAATTACTGTTTATATATTGAGGACATCCCTAGTGGCTCAGACAGTGAGGAATCCACTTGCATTGCAAGGGACCTGGGTTCGATCCCTAGATCAGGAAGATCCTCTGGAGAAGGGAAAGACTATCCACTCCAGTATTCTTGCCTGGAGAATTCCATGGGCAAAGGAGCCTGGTGAGCTACAGTCCGTGGGACCCCAAAGAGTCAGACATGGCTGAGCAACTAACACTTTTTATACACTGAATGTTGACAGGAACTTTTTTCAAAACATAGACTTACTGAAGCATATTGTATTCTGAAAACTTATCATAAAGTTTTCAAGAAGATAAGAAATTGGGAATAGCTTGCATTAAGACCTGAGATAAAGTTCTGTGGGAGCCTGACCTTGATCGTGTTGGCAGATCCCATATTGAGTGTGTAAGGAATTTGGCAAAAACAGACTTGCATGGGGTAAATGCTGCTATTGGATTGAATGATGGAGTTCCACCTAGCAGGCAGGATACAAGAGTGCCAAGAACTGTACAGATGCTGAGATTATATACCACTTGCTAACAAATTAGTTTATAATTTCAAGGATTGCTGTAGAAGACATGAGACTCCTTGGTCAGACTTTAATATTCACAGCAATAATAGTAGTCAGAGTGTCAGAATTTGTGCTGAATTTCATGATGTCCAAATCCCATAAGGTAATGCAGTAAGGTCAGTGTCACCTGCACATGCAGAGGGGATTTGAAACAGGAAAGAAATTCTGAGCTTAATTCATTTGGGATAATACAGCATGATATCATGATTTGTGGCTTAGAAACAACAGAAATTTATTTTTCATTGCTGGAGTCTCAGTTCAGTTCAGTTCAGTTCAGTCGCTCAGTCGTGTCCGACTCTTTGTGACCCCATGAATCGCAGCACGCCAGGCCTCCCTGTCCATCACCAACTCCCAGAGTTCACTCAGACTCACATCCATCAAGTCAGTGATGCCATCCAGCCATCTCATCCTCTGTTGTCCCCTTCTCCTCCTGCCCCCAATACCTCCCAGCTTCAGAGTCTTTTCTAATGAGTCAACTCTTTGCATGAGGTGGCCAAAATACTGGAGTTTGTCTAGGAAGGTCCAAAATGAAAGTGCCAGCAGATTCAGTATCTTATAATGACCCATTCCCATTTCATATATAACAATGTTTTGACGTGGTAAAAAGGGATAAGTGAGTTATCCTGGTCTCTTTTCTAAAGGCACTAATCCTGTTCAGGAGGGCACCCTCCTCACCTAATCATTTCCCAAGGTGCCTGCTTCTTAATTCCATTACCGTGGGTGTTAAGAGTGTACCACATGAATTTTGAGGAGACACAAACATTCAGATCAAAGCAAGATACAATGGAAAGAAGTAAGAAAAAAAGAAAATTTTCAGAACTAAAGAGTAGACAGAGGTCTAGAAATATAAAAATTGTGAGAACCTTAAAATTTCCTGTTCCCAAACAAGACAGGGAAGAGGTAAAAGTACTGAACTCATGGTCATTCAGACCATGCAGGGTGGGAAAGTGGATATCTCAGTGCTAATCAGTTTGGCCTAACAACTGGAGGGCCTTTGCCTAATATGCTCTTCTGGGTACACATTCCAAGATCTCTGCATAGTCTTGGATATTTGAGGGAGTGTATAATGGCTAAAGTTTGCTTTCTTTTTGTCTGAGGGCTGGGAGCCTGGAGCCCAGATTTAATTTGAGGAGAATGAAATGAGGGAATATTTATTGCTTGCTGATTTTATGGTGTAAGAGTGATATTTGTTATATAGTAAGAAGTTCATATGGGCTTTCCAGGTGGTGGTAGTGGTAAAGAATGAGCTTGCCAACGCAGGAGACATAAGAGATGAGGGTTTGATTCCTGGACCGGAAAGATGCCCTGGAGGAGGGTATGGCAACTCACTCCAGTATTCATTCCTGGATAATCTCAGGGCAGAAGAGCTGGGAGCTATAGTCCATGGAGTCACAAAGAGTTGGACGTGACTGAACGACTAACACTTTCACTTTCAAAGTCCTTCAACCTAGGCTTCAACAGTACATGAACCAACAAGTTACAAGCTGGGTTTTGAAGAGACAGAGGACCAGAAATCTAATTGCCAATATTTATTGGATCATGGAGAAAGCAAGGGAATTCCAGAAAAACATCTACTTCTTTGTTGACTATGTTAAAGACTTTCACAGTTTAGATCAAAACAAATTATGGAAAATATTTCAAGAGATAGAAATACCAGACCACCTTACCTGTCTCCTGAGAAACCTGTATGTGGGTTAAGAAGCAGTAGTTAGAACTGGATGTGGAACAATATACTGGTTCAAAATTGGGAAGGAGAATGACAAGGCTGTATATTGTCACCTTGCTTATTTAACTTATATGCAGAGGGCATCATGTAAAATAATGGGCTAGATGAATCACAAGCTGGAATCAAGAATGCTGGGAGAAATATCTGCAACTTCAGCTATGCAGTTGATAGCACTCTAATGGGAGAAAATGGAGAGGAACTAAAGAGCCCCTCAATGATGGTGAAAGAGGAAAATTAAAATGCTGGCTTAAAATTCAACATTAAAAAATTAAGATCATGGCATCTGGCCCCATCACTTCATGACAAATAGAAAGGGAAAAAGTGGAAGCAGTGAAATTTTCTTTTCTTGGGCTCCAAAATCACTGTGACAGTGACTGCAACCATGAAGTTAAAAGACACAATCTCCTTGGAAGGAAAGCTATGACAAACCTAAACAGCGTATTCAAAAGCAGAGACATCACTTTGTCAAAAAAGTTTCATCTAGTCAAAGCTATGGTTTTTCCTGTAGTCATGTATGGATGTGTGAGTTGGACCATAAAGAAGGCTGAGTGATGAAGAACTGATGCCTTCAAATTCTGGTGCTAAAGAAGACTCTTGAGAGTCTCTTGGACTGCAAGATCAAACCAGTCAGTCCTAAAGGAAATCAATCCTGAATATTCATTGGAATGACTGATGCTGAAGCTGAAGCTCCAAACTTCAGCTATGTGATGTGATGAGCCAACTCACTGGAAATGACCCTGATACTGGGAAAGATTTAAGACAAAAGGAGAAGGGGATGGCAGAGTATAAGATGATTGGGTGGCATCACTGACTCAATGGACATGAATTTGACCAAACTTCGGGAGATAGTGAAGAACAGGGGAGCTTGGCATCTGCATGGGGTTGCAGAGTCCGACATGACTGAGCAACTGAACAACAGAAAATTATTCCAGATGCATCCAAATGAGATTCTGGAGCTTCTTGTATTCCCTGATTTTGTCAAAGTGGTTTAGAGTTAGAATGGACTTGAGATAGGGAACACCTACCTATCTGCCTGAAAGAAGGCAAAAATAGGGAAGGAAATAAATACTAAAGGATTTGCCCCGGTAGCTCTCATTCAGTTCGGTTCAGTACAGTCGCTCAGCCGTGTTCGACTCTTTGCAACCCCATGAATCGCAGCATGCCAGGCCTCCCTGTCTATCACCAACTCCCAGAGTTCACTCAAACTCACGTCCATCGAGTCGGTGATGCCATTCAGCCATCTCATCCTCTGTTGTCCCATTCTCCTCCTGTCCCAATCCCTCCCAGCATCAGAGTCTTTTCCAATGAGTCAACTCTTCACATGAGATGGCCAAAGTACTGGAGTTTCAGCTTCAGCATCAGTCCTTCCAATGAACACCCAGGACTGATCTCCTGTAGGATGGACTGGTTGGGCCTTCTTGCAGTCCAAGGGACTCTCAAGAGTCTTCTCCAACACCATAGTTCAAAAGCATCAGTTCTTTGACACTCAGCTTTCTTCACGGTCCAACTCTCACATCCATACGTGACCACTGGAAAAACCATGACCTTGACTAGACGGACCTATTTTGGCAAAGTAATGTCTCTGCTTTTGAATATGCTATCTAGGTTGGTCATAACTTTCCTTCCAAGGAGTAAGTGTCTTTTAATTTCATGGCTGCAATCACCATCTTCAGTGATTTTGGAGCCCCCAAAAATAGAGTCTGACACTGTTTACACTGTTTCTCCATCTATTTCCCATTAAGTGATGGGACCAAATGCCATGATCTTCGTTTTCTGAATGTTGAACTTTAAGCCAACTTTTTCACTCTCCACTTTCACTTTCATCAAGAGGCTTTTGAGTTCCTCTTCACTTTCTGCAATAAGGGTGGTGTCATCTGCATATCTGAGGTTATTAATATTTCTCCCGGCAATCTTGATTCCAGCTTGTGCTTCTTCCAGCCCAGCGTTTCTCATGGTGTACTCTGCATATAAGTTAAATAAACAGGGTAACAATATACAGTCTTGATGTACTCCTTTTCCTATTTGGAACCAGTCTGTTGTTCCAGGTCCAATTCTAACTGTAGTTCTCATATCTACTAACAATTTTAGATCTAACTTGTCTTAAAAGTAGGAAGTCAAGAAACACTTGGAGTAACAGCAAAATTTAGCCTTGGAGTACAGAATGAAGCAGGGCAAAGGGTAACAGAGTTTAGCTGAAAGAATGCACTGGTCATAGCAAACACGTTCTTCCAACAACACAAGAGAAGACTCTACACATGGACATCACCAGATGCTCAACACCAAAATCAGATTGATTATATTCTTTGCAACCAAAGATGGAGAAGCTCTATACAGTCAGCAAAACAAGACCAGGAGCTGACTGTGGCTCAGATCATGAGCTCCTTATTGCCAAATTCAGACTGAAATTGAAGAAAGTGTAGAAAATCACAAGACCATTCAGGTATGACCTAAATCAAATCCCTTATGATTACACAGTGGAAGTGAGAAATGGATTTAAGGGGCTAGATCTAATAGACAGAGTGCCTGATGAACTATGGATGGAGGTTCATGACATTGTACAGGAGACAGGAATTAAGACCATCCCCACGAAAAAGAAATGCAAAAAGGCAAAGTGGCTGTCTGAGGAGGACTTACAAATAGCTGTAAAAAGAAGGGAAGCAAAAAGCAAAGGAGAAAAGGAAAGATATACCCATTTGAATGCAGAGTTCCAAAGAATAGCAAGGAGAGATAAGAAAGTCTTCCTCAGTGATCAATGAAAAGAAATAGAGGAAAACAATAGAATGGGAAAGATTAGAGATCTCTTCCAGAAAATTAGAGATACCAAGGGAACATTTCATGCAAAGATGGGCTCGATAAAGGACAGAAATGGTATGGACCTAACAGAAGCAAAAGAAATTAAGAAGAGGTGGCAAGAATACACAGAACTATAAAAAAAAGATTTTCACAACACAGATAATTACAATGGTGTAATCACTCACCTAGAGCCAGACATCCTGGAATGTGAAGTCAAGTGGGCCTTAGGAAGCATCACTATGAACAAAGCTAGTGGAGGTGATGGAATTCCAGCTAAGCTATTTCAAATCTTGAAAGATGATGCTGTGAAAGTGCTGCACTCAATATGCCAGCAAATTTGGAAAACTCAGCAGTGGCCCCAAGACTGGAAAAGTTCAGTTTTCATTCAAATCCCAAAGAAAGACAATGCCAAAGAATGCTCAATGAATGCACAATTGCACTCATCTCACACGCTAGTAAAGTAATGCTCAAAATTGTCCAATCCAGGCTTCAGCAATACATGAACTGTGAACTTCCAGATGTTCAAGCTGGTTTTAGAAAAGGCGGAGGAACCAGAGATCAGTTGCCAACATCCGGTAGATCATCAAAAAAGCAAGAGAGTTCCAGAAAAACATCTATTTCTGCTTTATTGACTATGCCAAAGCCTTTGACTGTGTGGATCACAAGAAACTGTGGAAAATTCTGAAAGAGACGAGAATAAAAGACCACCTGACCTGCATTTGAGAAACCTGTATGCTGTTCAGGAAACAACAGTTAGAACTGGACATGGAACAACAGATGAGTTCCAGATAGGAAAAGGAGTACGTCAAGGCTGTATATTGTCACCCTGCTTATTTAACTTATATGCAGAGTACATCATAAGAAATGCTGGGCTGAAAGAAGCACAAGCTGGAATCAAGATTGCCAGGAGAAATATCAATAATCTCAGATATGCAGATGACACCACCCTTATGGCAGAAAGTGAAGAGGAACTCAAAAGCCTCTTGATGAAAGTGAAAGTGGAGAGTGAAAAAGTTGGCTTAAAGCTCAACATTCAGAAAACGAAGATCATGGCATTCGGTCCCATCACTTCATGGGGAATAGATGGGGAAAGAGTGGAAACAGTGGCTGGCTTTATTTTTTTTGGCTCCAAAATCACTGCAGATGGTGATTGCAACCATGGAATTAAAAGATGCTTGCTCCTTGGAAGGAAAGTTATGACCAACCTAGATAGCATATTAAAAAGCAGAGATATTACTTTGCCAACAACTTTCTCTCTAGTCAAAGCTATGATTTTTCCAATGGTCATGTAAGAATTCATGCTTTTAAACTATGGTGTTGGAGAAGACTCTTGAGAGTTCCTTGGACTGCAAGGAGGCCCAACCAATCCATGCTAACGGAGATCAATCCCGGGTATTTATTGGTAGGACTGATGTTGAAGCTGAAACTCAAATATTTTGGCCACCTGATGCAAAGAACTGACGCATTTGAAAAGACCCTGATGCTGGGAAAGATTGAGGGCAGGAGGAGAAGGGGACGACAGAGGATGAAATGGTTGGATGGCATCATCGATTCAATGGAAATGGGTTTGGGTGGAGTCCGGGAGTTGGTGATGGACAGGGAGGCCTGGCATGCTGCTGTTTACGGGGTCGCAAAGAGTCAGACACAACTGAGTGACTGAACTGAACTGTCTTAAAATTGTTTCATAGGTCTTTTTAATGTTTTAGGGAAAGGCTATAGTTAGCATCAATTGCTGCTGCTGCTGCTAAGTCGCTTCAGTCGTGTCCGACTCTGTGCGACCCCATAGACGGCAGCCCGCCAGGCTCAGCCATCCCTGGGATTCTCCAGGCAAGAACACCGGAGTGGGTTGCCATTTCCTTCTCCAATGCATGAAAGTGAAAGGTGAAAGTGAAGTTGCTCAGTTGTGTCTGACTGTTAGCGACCCCATGGACTGCAGCCTACCAGGCTCCTCCATCCATGGGATTTTCCAGGCAAGAGTACTGGAGTGGGGTGCCATTGCCTTCTCCAAGTTAGCATCAGTATGAGTCAACAAAAGCCAGAACACTCTTCAGAAGACAGTGTATTCTGATGATTTAAAATATTTGAAGTCACATATGCTTTGAAGTTCTCAGGAAGCTATAGTCCTTCTGTTAGGCAATTGAATAAAATTTTAGCTGAAATTTTCAGATTTTCAAGGTCCCTTGAAACCCATCCATGATACTCATTCAGTAAGGCTCCTCAAACTTAGTGTGTCTTTAAAACACTTTTAAGTGTTTGGTTAAATGCAGAATCACATGCCCTGTATCCTGAAACAAGTGTTCACTGGGTCTAGGAACAACCTGAATCTATAATTGATAATTCTGTAGTCATTTCCTTAATATTATTATCTTAGATTCATGCATTATGACAGATTCAGAGGCTGATGAGTTTGCAAGTATTGAAATAATCGCTATTAAACAAATGTAAATTTATGCTTGCTGTAAAAAAAATGCATTTTCATTAAAAGCTTTGCAATTCAAAAAAAAAATGCTCTAAAGAAATAATTGTTAATTCTGATGTAATTGAACCATCCACTATACTTTGCAGAAGAATATTCTCAAATTTTGCAGACCCCAAAATAAAGGAACCACTGTCTAAATCCTAAAGTGTTGTAGGAGAGTATAATGCAGGTACTTTTTCTGTGTCAATTCTCCCCTTCCTTTTGTAAATAACCCCAGGGTCTTAAGACTAGAGTTAGATTTCAAAGTAATGCTAACTCAAACTAGAGCTGGTGAGGTTTGAGAATCAGATACATTGATATTCAGGGATTATTTTACTTATGACTTCCAAGTAGGGGACACCTCATTTTCACACCAGATGTATTTGAGCAAAAAGACACATGGAAACCAGAAATCTGAACTTTCATCAAACTATCTAACTCCATCAACAATAGAAACATAGTTTGCTTATATGAGAGTCTAAAAGGAAAATCTATTCTTCCTGTTATCATTTACCTTCAACCTAAGAGCTTGCAGTGGTTCACCAATTTTCTGCAAAGAATTCCACTCTATCGTGAGTCCAGCTGCATGGACTTTTCTATCCTGTAATCACATCTTCACAGGCAGTCATGCCAACAACTGTGTGGAGCAGCTCCTGAGCTATGATTACCCTGCAATGATTATTTGTGATTTTGTCAGTCATTCCCTGAAACTGGATCTTTCTGGCATCTTTTCACCCCATGTTGAGCAGTGTAAGTTTCAGCTGCACGGCTAGAGATTACATCTGTCTCCAACACATATTCATTGTGTTTATATTAAGGACAATCCTGTGATTTTCTTTATTTATTCAGTGGGCAATTGCAACCACAGGATATAATAGGATGTAGTGTAAAGGAGTTGAAATGCCTAAAGGGAAAAGGTTAAAAATAAGAACTCTAATAAAGATATCTATCACTGGATGCCAATGTGTAAATTTTGCTTTAGCTTGTTGTTATTTTTAAGATTATCCTGTGAGGACTGAGTGAAGTGTGGGACAATTCAGCATTACTAATTAGAAAGGTCTAGAACCAGAACTCTTGCTGTGCAAGACAGTTTTGACAGGTATCTTCTATTTGTCAAGCAAGAAGTTGAGATGAGACAGGCTGAATGGATCAGGCGGGAAGCACAGGATTTCTCATCCAGAGGGAATATTTGAGAAATTCAGTAAGGCAGAAAATGTGAACTAGGTACCTCATACGAAAAACTGATACAGAATATCAGAAAATGTTGGAGAATCACACCAGGTATTTAAGGCCACTAAGTTGAATACTGATCCTAGGAAAATGCTGAGTTTCCTTATCCATTAATTCTATTCATTGACTGATTCATTTTATAAATATTTATTAAACATCCATTGTTTGCTAGGCCTTGTGATAAGTGTTAAGCATACAGTAGTGAATAAGACAGACAATGTTCCTTCCTTCATAGAGTCTAGAATTAAGAGTGAAAAAGATAGGATTAAAATATATATTTAGAATGAAGTATGAGAATATAGAAAATAAATAACTCATTTATCTATTCAATAAATATGAAGTCCACAGCAAGGGGACCTGATTTAATGTAGGGGTTTGGTGTAACCAAAAGTGAAGTTTAATAATTGTAAAGATAAATGGGAATTTCTGACTAGCAAGAATAGGATGGCAGAGGGAAAGGAGTAGGATTTGAAAAGCCAAGGAAGTGAAATAAGTGTGTTACAGATATCATAAATAGCATTGCCTAATAATTGAGAGATTTGGAATTTCCAGGGACTAAAGGAGTATCATGGTTGAAACATAGATTTATTAAAGACAGTTTGAAAGGATAAAATTAGAGAAGTCAAAATTCAAATCATAGATGCAGATTTTATCCATTCAATGAATCTTTTTTAATTCAACAAATACCTCATGTTCAAAAAAATTGGCTGCTAAGTTGAAGCATTAGGATGATGAATTTTACTTAAATACCACTTTATATTGTTTACATATTTAATTTGAACTTCACCGTAGGCCTCTTATTAAATATAGTAGATATTACTGCACACGTCCCTTTCCCACAGCATATTACAGAAAAGGATTGAAAAGAATATTATAATGAGCACTGGTATGAAAGGCAAAATAATGGCAAACCAAAAATGTTCATGTTCTAAACTCCAGGATGTGTGAATATGCTGTTATACAGAAAGAAAACTTTATAAACAGAATTAAAGACTTTAATGTATGTAGTTTATGCTGATAGGGCGATTATGCTGGATTATCCTGATGAAACCAAGGTATTAAAAATCACATGGGCCCTTAAAAATGAAAGAGAGAGAAAGATAGAAGAGATAGAAGCAATCTGAAATGTGAAAGGGTTTTGCATGAATGCTCAATTGCTCAGTAGGGTCCAACTCTGGGACCCTATGAACTGTAGCCCACCAGGCTTCTCTGGTGAAGGTTTTCCAGGCAAGAATACTGGAGTGAGTTGCCATTTCCTTCTCTCAGGGACTGAACCGGCATCTCCTGCATTGGCAGGTAGATTCTTTACCACTGAATCACTAGGAAAGTCTGCTTTGTTTTGTTTATAATGATATCTTTGGATGAGAAAACAATTTAATTATGAATTCTAATTTATCATTGGAATTTGTGAACTAATAAACCTTTGTCTAACCCAAGTTTTACCTGTAAATGTCTTAAGGCTTTAGCATTTATATTCAAATCTATTTCAAATTAACTTTTGTATAAGTTGTGAGGTTCATTTCGTCTCCATATAGAATTTGTTATACTGGCACCAGTTGTTGAAAAATCTTTTCTTCCCTACATTTCTCTGGTGCATTATCAAAAATCAAATGCCGTATAACTGTAAGTGCATTTCTGAGTTAGTTTATTTCATTAATTTACTTTTCAAATTTTATGCCAATATCACACTATCATTATTATTTGGCTTGTTTAAATCTTGAAATCAGGAAATGTTTATTATCCAGTCTTGTTCACTTTCAAAAATTTCCTTGAAAGCAGTTCATTTGCTTCTTTACTCTGATATATGACATTTTAATTTTTATTCAATTGAGAATTTTTATATTGTTTAGTTCTTTGGTCCGTAAGTTATTTAGAAGTGTATTGTTTAATATCCAAATGCTCAGGATTTCAAAGATAGTTTTCTTTATTGATTCCCAGCTTAATTCCATGTGGTCAGAAAATATTCTCTATATTATTATTTCAAATTTTTAAAAGTTAAATACATTTGTTTTATTGTCCAGTATGAAGTATATCTTTGTGAATATACCATGTACACTTGAAAAGAAAGTATATTATACAGATATAGAGGTATAAACTTCTATTATTGCCAACAAGACAACTGATATTGTTTATTTGGATTATTATTTTATCTCCCCAGACTGAAGAATTTTTTTAATATTTCTTATAGTGTAGATTTTAGCTTTCATTTATCCAAAATATTCTTTTCTTAATTTTTAAGAAATCTTTTTGCTGCATGTAAAATTTGAGGTTGATAGTTTTTCTTTCAGCATTTTAAAAACATTACTTTATTGTCTTCTGACTTCCACAGGTTCTGATTAGAAACTGACCCTTAATTTATTTGTTGCTCTTCTTCATGTAATATTTAATTTCTCTTTTACAAATTTCAAGATTTACTCTTCATTTTTGTTTTTTAGTGGTGGTCTATGATATAACTAGTTATGACTTTCTTGTGTGAATTTTGCTTGGTTGTCATTGTGTATCTTGCAATAATAAATTTAAGTCTTGAATCAAATTTTGGAAATACTTAGTCATTATTTTCTAAAATATTTTCTTGCCCTGTTCTATCACTCCTCCTCTTCTAGGACTCTAATTATACATATGAGAAAATTTGATGTCATACAACAGTTCCTTGAAGTTCTATTTTTTCTATGTATTTGTGGAAACTCCAAAACTTTAGCCACCTCATGCGAAGAGTTGACTCATTGGAAAAGACCCTAATGCTGGGAGGGATTGGGGGCAGGAGGAGAAGGGAACGACAAAGGATGAGGTAGCTGGATGGCATAACCAGCTCAATGGACATGAGTTTGAGTAACTCCGGGAGTTGGTGATGGACAGGGAGGCCTGGCATGCTGCGATTCATGGGGTCGCAGAGTCGGACATGACTGAGCGACTGAAATGAACTGAACTGAACTGATTCTCAATATTCTTTATATGCATGATTTCTACTGATCTAGCTAACATTAACTGAAGTTTTACTCTATCATCTCCATTCAGTGTTTTTTTTTTTTTTTTTAAATGCAATATTGCATTTCTAGAATTTCTACTTGGTTTTATTTTGTTGTTCTGTGTATCTGCTGACATTTCCTTCTTTTTCATGTATTATAAGTCTATTTTCCTTTACTTCATTGAAAAGTATCTTATTAATTACTTGAAAATCCTTGTCTGCTAATTTCTTTTTTTTTAATTTAATTTAATTTTTTAACTTTACAATATTGTATTGGTTTTGCCATACATATTTCAATAGCTAGATAGCTTTAGAGTTGGTCTTAATTGGTCTTAGTCTCTTGGGACTAGCTTCTAGTTTCATATGTGATTTGAATTATATCCTGAGCATCATGAATTTTAAGGTGTTGGTACTCGGGATTCTAATCTTTTTCTCTAATGAGTGTTGATTCGTTTTAATAAACACTAACTTGGTTGGACATAAACTGTTCTTCCTTAGATGATATTTTTTCAATCTCAATTGAAATATACTGTCTTTAGCGGAGTTTCTTTGCATATGCTCCATGAATGTATTGTTCAGAAGCCAGCTAAAGATTATCTAGACAGAAATACATCTCTGATTTTTCCTTTGAAGGACTCCCCCAACCCAACTTCAGTTTCCACGGTTGCCCAGGTTTAGCACTCTGATTACCCAAGCAAGAATGTCTGCCATTATTTTCCACTGGTACTCCCAGTACCTGTCTCATTTTGACCGTGTCTGCCCACACTCTAAATACAGTAAAAGTGAGTAACTCTAAACAGCTACCTCCTTTAACTGTAGGCACCCCAAAAGAAGCTTCTTGTTTCTGCTCACTTTCTGGTGCTTTCAGACAATTTCTTTTCTTATTTGTCTGAAGTTTATAGTTCTCTTGTTGCTATTCAGTCACTGTTGTGTTTGACTCTGTGATCCCACAAACTGCAGCACACCAGGCTTCCTTGTCCTTCACTATTTCCTAGAGTTAGCTCAAATTCATGTCCATTGAGTCAGTGATGCCATTCAGCCATCTCATCCTCTGTCATTCCCTTCTCTTTCTGCCCTCAATCTTTCCCAGCATCAGGGTCATTTCCAATGAGTTGGCTCTTTGCTTCAGGTGGCCAATATTGGAGCTTCAGCTTCAGTATCAGTCCTTCCACTGAATTCTCAGGACTGATTTCCTTTAGGATTGACTAGTTTGATCTCCTCACAGTCCAAGGGACTCTCAAGAGTCTTATACAGCACTTACAGTTTGAAGGCATTAATTCTTCAGTGTTCAGCCTTCTTTATGGTCCAGCTCTCATATTTGTACATGACTGCTGAAGAAAACATAGCTTTATCCATACAGACCTTTGGTGGCAAAGTGATATCTCTGCTTTTTAATATGCTGTCTAGGTTTTTCACAGCTTTTCTTCCAAGGAGCAAACATCTTTTAATGTTGTGGCTGCAGTAAACATCTGCAGTGATTTTGGAGACCAAGAAAATGAAATCTGTCAGTTTCCCACTTTTTCCTCATCTATTTGCTGTGAAGTGATGGAACTAGACGCCATGATCTGAGTATTTTGAATGTTGAGTTTTAAGCCAGCTGTTTCACTCTCCTCTTTCACCTTCATGAAGAGGCTCTTATCTGAAAACAAATTGGTCTATCATGATCTTATTCATTACTGAAAGCACAAGTATTTTCTTTAAATTATCTTTTTTTTTTTTTTTTAGCCATGCCACATGGCATGTGTGATTTTGGTTCCTCCACCAGGGATTGAACGCATGACCACAGCAGAGGAAATGCTGAATCTTCAACACTGGACTACCAGGGAAGCCCCTCTTTAAATGATTAGTTATTTCATTTCAGTGGTTGATATTGGCCTAAAACAAACATATTTTACTTCTCATAGCCTAATCAGAGTTCATATTGTATACTTGCCTGTAAAATGTAGAAACCTATAACTACAGTGGTCTGTGTTCAGTTCAGTTCAGTCACTCAGTCATGTCCGACTCTTTGAGACCCCATGAATTGCAGCACGCCAGGCCTCCCTGTCCATCACCAACTCCCGGAGTTCACTCACACTCCTGTCCATCGAGTCGGTGATGCCATCCAGCCATCTCATCCTCTGTCGTCCCTTTTTCCTCCTGCACCCAATCCCTCCCAGCATCAGAATCTTTTCCAGTGAGTCAACTCTTTGCATGAGGTGGCCAAAGTACTGGAGTTTCAGCTTTAGCATCAGTCCTTCCAATGAACACCCAGGACTGATCTCCTTTAGGATGGACAGGTTGGAACTCCTTGCAGTCCAAGGGACTCTCAAGAGTCTTTTCCAACTCCACAGTTCAAAAGCATCAATTCTTCAGCACTCAGTCCAACTCTCACATCCATACATATCCACTGGAAAAACCATAGCCTTGACTAGATGGATCTTTGTTGGCAAAGTAATGTCTCTGCTTTTGAATATGCTTTCTAGGTTGGTCATAGCTTTTCTTCCAAGGAGTAAGCGTCCTTTAATTTCATGGCTGCAATCACCATCTGCAGTGATTTTGGAGCCCAAAAAAATTCTGACACTGTTTCCACTGTTTCCCCATCTATTTCCCATTAAGTGAAGGGACCAGATGCCATGATCTTTGTTTTCTGAATGTTGAGCTTTAAGCCAACGTTTTCACTTTCCTCTTTCACTTTCATCAAGAGGCTTTTTAGTTCCTCTTCACTTTCTGCCATAAGGGTGGTGTCATCTGCATATCTGAGGTTATTGATATTTCTCCTGGCAATCTTGATTCCAGCTAGTGCTTCATCCAACCCAGCGTTTCTCATGATGTACTCTGCATATATGGTCTGTGTACTATGCACCAAATCCCTAATTCTTTACTTGTCTTTCATATTAAATCTACACTTTATCCTATAAAGCAATTTATTTAATAAGAAAGCATAGAGATTAATATATCTAATAGTTTAATAAAAGTTTAAGGAAAAGTAGTCTTTTACATTCACACAAATTTCTTTTTTTATTGTTCTTATTGTTTCCCTCAGTTTGATGAATGCCCTTTTGCTTTCCTTATAAAGTAGATATGCTCACAACAATTTTTCCTTCTTAAACAGTATTTTTTGCCGTGTATAGAACTTTGGGTCAACAGTTTTCTTTCTTTTTTTTTTTTTTTTACATTTCTAATTTCACCATGTTAAAATTTTTGGTTCACTATCTTCCATTGTTTTCTGACCTTCATAATTTCCAATGAGAAGTCAACCAAAAAGTGACTCATAGTGCTTTACATGTGAAATGTGCTCTTTTTCCTTGGCTGCTTTTCAGTTTTTCTTTAAATCTATGCTTTGATCAGTCTGACTCTTATGTTACTAGGCAAAGTTCTCATGTATATTTTGTTTGGTGTTGTATCTTGAATCTGTGAATATGTCTTTCATTAAAATGAGAAATTTTCTACATATAATTCCTAAAATATGTTCTGCCATATTCTCTGCCTCCTTGCTTTCTGGAATGAGAGATAAAAACATTGTAGGCTTTTTAATATTGTCCCACAAGTCTCTAAAACTCTTCTTTCTATTCCCCACAATAATCTCCACTTTCTTTTTCAGATTTCAATAATTTCTATTGTTCTCTCTTTATTTTAACCAATTTATTTTTCTTTCCTCTCCATCATACATACAACACCATTCAGTGATTTTTTTCTTCAAGTGTACTCATCAGCTTTTATTTTCACCAAAGTAGCTTTATTAAAAGCATCTTTGAAATGACTCTTTCTTGGACATCTTTGAATTATTACTTTCTTTAGAGCTACTAGACACTTGCTTTTCTTCCAAATCCATCTGAACTTATTTATTTTTCATTTTAGATATTCTACTTTTTAATTCTGGAATTTCCATTCAGTTCCTTTTTTATAGTTTCTATTTCTTTCCTGTAATTTCCTATCATATAATTTATTGTTAATGTATATTTTTATTTAAAGTATGGAACATAGTTGCAGTAGCTACTTTAAAAATTCTTACATCCTAACTCAAATATGTTGTGATCTTATAAATGAGCTCAAGTTTTTGTGTTTTTACTTGAGACTAAGTCACATTTTCCTACGTCTGTGTATGACAAGTGATTTGAATTGAATCCCAAATCATTGTGAATGTTATGCTGTATAAATGCTGGTTTCTGTTGTAGATTCTAGTTTCTGTTATATTCATTAAAAAGTCATCTATGTTTTCATTGTAGTGGGCAATTAAATTGGTTGGGCTCAGATTCAAATTTTATGACATAGATAGCCATTCCAATCTGAGTCCAGATACATTGACTTTGGCTAAGATGTTTTGAATCCATTTCCCGCATACATAGTTCAGAGTATAGCTGGTGATTTGGGAAGAATCTGTACACAGAATTTGGGAGTTTCCTTCCCTGGCTCTTTGTCTCAGAATTTCTTTCTTACTTTCTAGTGGTTACCTTAAACTGATCTCTAATTCTTCAGCTCAGAAGACTGCTGGGTTTCTGTTAGTGTTCTAGTTGCTCAGCATAGCAGACTCTGGCCAGCTATCAGGCTGTAGCCTGTAAAAACAGGAAAATTATCCCAAATAGGCCACTTCTTAAAAAATATGGCTTCTCCTAAGAATCTGTTTGCTTTTGTTCCCTCCCCACTATTTTCATATTATTGTTTCATATACAATATGTATAATATATATATTTCTTATATTTTAGAGTTGTTTTCTATGTGAAATTAGGGTTGAATAGAAGTATACCTAGTTGTATTGAAAACCTACCCTCTTCTTTTTGACAAGTTAGAAAATAAATAGCTATAGAGGTTAAACAACTTGCTCTAGTTGCTGATTAGGAAGTTTTGGAGTAAGGACTTGAACTGAAAGCTTCTGAGCTTACAACCTATAAGACCTTTCTGCTTTGTCAGTCTGCATACTGTTTCTGTCCTTTTGCTACAGGTATGTGGCAGTGAAAGAGTACATGCTAGAATTCCACAGAGGGAGATTTCCCCTCAGTCAGGTAGGAGTGGGGTAATAATCTATGTACTAATAATGCCAAACTAAGTTATCCAGAGTGCCAGAGGGTGTGGAGAGGAAAAAGCAAGTTATTTATGCCCTACTTGGCACTCCTATGAATTTCTCACCCTTCCACATCACTGTATATGGGCACTCGATTGCCACAATTATTGGAGCTGGGGTTTCTATATTTGGAAGTCACAATCTTTCTTGGATGCTAAAATATAAAATGTAAATATATCTATCTATCAGAAGTTGGGTTTACCATGAATGTAAGGAGAAACAGAAGTTTGCTCATGAAGGAAGATTGAAGTAAACACTTCAAAGAAGGGAAAAGGAAGAAGGGAAAGAGAGTATGCTGGCAGAGCTGGAGTTCCTGGTTGAATTAACTCCTTTAATACTTAGTTAAATTTCTATAGTTGGTTTTTCCCTGAGATATACACTTTTATCCTCATAATACAATATATACCATTTTGGCTTAAGCTGTTTTACTCTGGATTTGATTGAAATGAGGATTTATAAGTAATATATGATTATTTTATTTTTCTAACTAAGCTGTCAGTTAACTGTCAGTGAAAGTAAACATGATGTTTTAGTTTCTTAAGAGTGTCTGGCACATAGTAGGTACTCAATGAACTTTGTGTCATGGTGAATAAAATTGTAATACTATTACAGTATGTACAATGGTGAATTTACAAGTATGTTATTCTTTGTGTTTCCTAAGACTTAAGCTGGATTTTTATAATTAGCAAAATTAGATACTTCAAAATCCAATAAGGTTTTTTAACATAGATTGGTTCCACATTGCTAATAAGATCTCTGTCCTATGGCTGCAAATCTACTACTCATCATAAGTAGGGGTTCTGACTAATAAAGGGTTACTACCAGTGATGTGCTAGAAAAGACTTAGCAACCAACTCTTTGTGGAAAAAGAAAATCTGATTTGTGATGTATATTGGTGTAAATTCTCCATTCCTAATTTCCTGGCTAATTTCCTGCTGCCAACAGGACATCATGAAATACATAGGTGAGAAGAGGTGTACACAGTCAGCTCTCATGAAGTGAGCAGGCTCTGGCACACCATTGCTTACTACATGGGTCACGCCAAGAACGCTAATTTTCAAATTAGTATTGGCCAGAGATTGGCAAACTTTTTCAGAAAAGGCCCAGATCGTCAATATTTTAGGCTTTGCATTGCACATGATTTCTGTCACAATCACTCAGCTCTGCCATTGTAGTGCAAAAATAGCTCTAGACAATACATGAATAAGTGGGTATAGATGTGCTCCAATAAAATTTTTTTAATAAAAACAGCAGGTCAGATTTGACCAAGGGGCCATAGTTTGTTCACCCTATATAGACCACAAAACACAAGTAAAACAAAACAAAAATGAATTCAGCACGATAATCTTTCTTTAAAAATATAGAAGACTCTGAGATATTGCTGTATATCATATGCAGGGCTATGGCCATCTGTTATTACTGTTTTGTCAGTGTGTGGAAATGTAGGTTAAAGGAGTTTAAGCCAATAAAATGCAGGCTAATTAAATGTTTACTCAATTATATCATTTAGGGAACTGAAGTGTGTCTCTATCAAATATATTGATTCTATCACACTACAAGATGTGAAAAGACTGGGGAAAATGTGAAAGGCTGGTAAAATCTCCAGGGGTCTGGCTCAAGTTGAACCTATCTGCAAGCTTATTTACATGATATATGAATCATTTATCATAAATATGTAATTCTTAGTGAGCAAGTGTGTGATTCTTTCTTGCCAAATTCCTTCCCCCCAACCCCCCATGCCAGCAAAAGCCACCATGTGATTAGTCTGCTTTAGTCGTGGCCATCTCAATGATCAGTTATTACAGACAGCACTGCTTCAGAGGTGCTGTGGAATTCCACTTACTTTACGGAATCTGGTCCCAGCAAAGCGTCTCTGAAAAAGCCAGGCACAGGATCAGTTGAACTAGGCTCTGTTTATTTCCAATTCATTGCTCTTCCTTAAAGGATCACTTCTCTTGCAGTTTAGTCCTAGAACTCCTAGGTGGAGAAGTTTGAGTTTAGTATTATTCTCCATTTAAACTTCAATGCCATACTTATTTACTAGGAACTTGGGTAAGAAACAAACGACCATGATGTAAATGCTTTAATGTTTACTTAGCGACTGTTAAAAAGCACTTAACATTCCACTCTCACCACGTAAGTATTAGATGAACAGCTAGTCATCAATTCAGTGAAGGTGACCCTGCCCCTTCATTATGTGCCATGTTGACTTGATAACAGTGAAACCATATACATTAGAAAGAAGGCTCAGCACTCACTCCTCCTTTGGTACACACGACTGAGCCTTAATGGCTCCCCAGAGACCTGTATTTGGGTGCACATTCCTCTGTGAGTCATGATAGGACTTGATATTCCAGTAACACCCTTTCATTAAGGAGCTTGCACTTTGCTTAAGTTTATCTTCTTAATCACTGGAGCCCCTCAGTGCAGTCTATTGGGAGCCAATCTCCTTCAAATGTGAGAAAGGTGAGGCTTCAGAAAGGGGAAACAGACTTGCCAAGAATGGTTATGTCATCCATTAGGGACAATGAGATTAGAATGTAGGTGGCTGAAGGAGCCACAGCCAGAAACATTTTCCCTGAGAAATAACCTGAAATCTTCAAAGGTGTTTGACCTCAGGGCCAAAACCCTGATTGTCTCATTAAATTGTTAGCAATTCCCCTATGGGACCTTCTTTTTCATTTATGCCTTGACCTGCAGGCCAGAAAGCGGGTGGCCATAAATCCTGTGAGGAAAAGTTTATCTAGTAGAGAGAGATACCTCTCTTCCCTGAGACAGACAGAGCTGGGTCATGGAGAGGTCTCAGCCTGCCCTTAAGGCACACCCTAGGTATAGGATAAAAGTGTCCTGGGAATTTAACATGCAATTTTTTTTCTTGAAACCTCTGAGAGTTGACTTTGGAAGTGTACCATGTTTTGATTTGTGGGAAAAAAATTATGAGACTTGAAATACAGAGCTAATTCAGGTGCGTTTCATTTTTATATAAAAAAAATTATAGCGATTCCAAACTGCATACAAATCAATTTGACGGTAGTGGAATTATAATATAACTGGTTAATCTGAGTCATTCCCTGGGATTAACAGCTTCATCTAGGAGGGTTGACTCAACCCTCACCTTCAAGCTTTTAATCCCCACTTTCCCTACACCAGCTCTAGTTAAAATTTTTAAGTATTTGAACTTGGTATAAGATTTTGTTATGATAAAGTTTTTGGCTAGAAAATCATTGATTTACAATACCTTTTTCCTATGAAAAATAAGAAGCTGAAACACAGAAAGGTGAAGGGACTTTCTCAAAGACCACCCAAATAACTATTATCAGAAGTATTCTGCTCTACTGAGAGTTCCCCACACACTAAAGTCCCCACTAAGGTGGAGAATGGGATGGTGATATTGATCCTCCTGACTTCAATTAGCCCAAGTTTGGACTCTGTCAGTCTTTGCCCCAATTCTATGCTGAATTCTCCTCTGTTCAAATCCTTTCATAAATATGCACCCTTAGCTTAAAGCTTCGGAGAAGGGAATGGCACCCCACTCCAGTACTCTTGCCTGGAAAATCCCATGGATGGAGGAGCCTGGTGGGTTGCAGTCCATGGGGTCGCTAAGAGTCGGACATGACTGAGCGACATCACTTTCACTTTCACTTTCATGCACTGGAGAAGGAAATGGCAACCCACTCCAGTGTTCTTGCCTGAAGAATCCCAGGGATGGGGGAGCCTGGTGGGCTGCCGTCTATGGGGTCTCACAGAGTTGGACACGACTGAAGTGACTTAGCAGCAGCTTAAAGCTTTCCCAATTTTTCAATTTGAGGAGATACTGCTTTGAGAAAGATCCCTGATATTCTCCTTACTTGCTGCAAATAATACTCAATACTTCCTTCTCCTAATCTTTGACTTGGTTGTATCTATTGGCTTGACACACTAAGAAGCAAACCCAGTTTTCAGGTAGCAGTATCCCCTCCATTTCAGAGGTGTTTCATAATCCATATCTCCTAAAGCTGAAAGGGAACTCAAGAGATTATGATCTTCTGGAAGACAGCTAATTCTAATCTCACTGTAGAAATAAAAGCCTTCACACTTATGTGTTTTGTCCATATTCATACAAATAACTGATGATAGGTTGACAAAAAAAATGATAGAGTGACAAAGTATAGCACTTCCAGTAGAGAGCTCTGCACTCTAACCTCTTGACCTCTTCTTTCCTGACCCTTCATTGATCAACGGCTTCTGACTCCAGAATAGAAAGAATTGTATAATGACCTTGAATTATCCATCACTTAATTCAACAGTTATCCCTGGTTCTTTGTAGTTAACAAGGGCATTTAGAAACCAAGATCTGGAAACTAGGTGTGCTCATTACTTTCGATGTGTCACTATTACCAAGCTCTCTCACCAGACAATGCTGGGAATGTGCATAATTTGTTAGTCTCCTCCCAAAACTCATGTCCACCCAGAACCTCAGACTGTGACTTTTTTAGACAGAATATTTACAGATGGAACTTGTTAAGTTAAAATGAGATCATATTGGATTGGGTGGGTCTTACATGCAATCACTGGTGTCTTTATAAGACAAGGGAGAAGAAAGTACAGAGCCACAGACACATAGAGAGAAGAAGGTCATGTGAGGATAGAGACAGATTATAGTGATATGGCTACAAGCCAATGTCAATGTCATGGACTGAAGACAATGACTAAGGACAGCTAACCGGAGGTAGAAGAAGATGACAGAATAGAATCTCTTTCAGAGAATGAAGAAGGAACCAACCCTGCCAATAACTTAATTTTAAACTTCTGGCCTCCAGAACTATGAGAAAATAAGTTTCTGTTACTTTAAGGCACCAACTTTCTAGTAATCATTAATTTGCTTAGCAGCTCTAGGAAACTAATACATTATGTATGTTATGTATACATTTTTATGCATATTTAAATGTGCATTTTATGTAGGTACCAATAGATAATTGATACATAATGGCATTTAATATAGTGTGATATACGTATACATGGTGAGATATATATTTATATATGTTTATATATTTATGAAGGGTGAAGGTGAAAGGGAAAGTTGCTCAGTCATGTCTGACTCATTGTGACGCCACAGACTATACATTCCATGTAATTCTCCAAGCCAGAATACTGGAGTGGGTAGCTGTTTCCTTCTCCAGGGCATCTTCCCAACTCAAGTATCGAATCCATGTCTCCTGTATTGCAGGTGGATTCTTTACCAGCAGAGCCACCAGGGAAGTTTATAAATACCATGAATTCACATGGAACTTCCAATTCCAATTCAACAAAGGCGTTAATTCTAGTTCTTTCCCTTCCAATATTTGGAAGTCCTTTCTCACTCAGAAACTCAATTCCAATTACCTTTATACTTACATATCTCATCAGTCTCCCTCTACGATCATTGATTTATAGTAAATTACATCTACTGGAATAATTGAATCGATCATTTTCTTTTGGAATCCTCAGGTAGTAAAAGAAATCACCAAAGTAGATCTAAATAGAGGTCAATAAGTTTTTGGTGATTGAGGTTTAAGACTGGAGAATGTAATTCTTCGGGGTCATTTTCACCAAATTGAGTATTCTTTTTCATTTTAACTATTTCATTTTAACTCTTTATGGATATTAAATCATCTGAATGAGAACTCATTTTATCTCCCACAGTATCAGCGATAACTCTGGTTAAATGTCTATTAAAAACTTTTTTTTCCAGACCCTCTGCTAACCAATCTGGAGATAGGATAACTTTATCTAAAACAGGTTACAAATAAAAAAGGAGTTAGAAGCTGTTAGCAAGTTACAGTTTGCTTTATGTATTACATTTCTACTGTTTTCTTGGTTGGATTTGTATAAGACTCAGGGTATCTGTTAAAAGAGGGCAAGGTAATAATATATTAGCATTACAGGCAAGAATACCTTATAGTGGATGTGATTTAGCTAAATGGTTAATTTCTTAGGCTCTGAACCTAGGGTACTTGTGACCAAATACCCATTAAATGCATGGCTTAAGAATATTACTTCACTATTTTATCATTCAATTTCCTCACATGTGGTAATTGCAGTAGTTTTATGTTCTTCCAATATCCATCTTTATCGTCTTATTTAACAAATAACTTTTGAGAGCCTAAATATGTGCCAGGCAAAGGATTCTACATAAATTTGAGTGTTATATGAGCAATGACTGTATTTGTTTCTTTTTTTTTAGACTAAATATTTTATTGTATGCTGCCATCAGTGTATATAAAATAATTATCCTTGTGAAACAGAAAATTATGAATATTCAGAGAGGTAGACATTAAGGATTAACAAAAGTAGAAGTTTGTACAGTATGGCACTTTACAAAGAGGCTTTTGTACAGGCTTCAAATTTAGCTTTCCTTTGAATAATCACTGGTTTATAAAAAATGGTTTGGAAAACCTTGTAAAGATTTGTTTTACTACAAAAAGGAACAGACTTTTTGGGGCCTGAAGGGATTTGTACTTGAAGATACTCCAGTCATCAGAGGGTCATGTTGAGCATTCTGCAGACAGAACTGTTTGATATCTGCAGCTGCCTGGGGAACTGTCACCTGATTGAGCCCGGCCTCCAGACAGAGCTGTTGAACCACTTTTTTTCATAGCTGCAACACTGGACGGAGAAGGCAGTGGCACCCCACTGCAGTACTCTTGCCTGGAAAACCCCATGGATGGAGGAGCCTAGTGGGCTGCAGTCCATGAGGTCGCTAAGAATCGGACACGACTGAGCGACTTCACTTTCACTTTTCACTTTCATGCATTGGAGAAGGAAATGGCAACCCACTCCAGTGTTCTTGCCTGGAGAATCCCAAGGACGGGGGAGCCTGGTGGGCTGCCGTCTATGGGGTCGCACAGAGTCAGACACGACTGAAGTGACTTAGCAGCAGCGACAGTGGATGAACCAGACACGGCGCACTCAAAGGAGGGCAGATCCGCGGGCTGTCGGCAGGTCTGCGGTGGGTTCGCTGGGCCAGTCGGCAGGGCGGGGTGGGGTCGGGTGAGGCTCGGAACTTTGTCTCTTAACATATGTTTTTTTGTGATTGTCTTGAGGATAAGACACAGATAGTTATGGCAGTGGGGCTACAGTATCAGAACCTGGCTCAGTGGGCAAGTCTACTTCACAAAGTATATCTTTCGTAAAATATGAATAATATTCGAAAGTAGTGCCATTTCTCAACTTGACAAGGTAGTCACTTCAGCTGTTCACAACAAGAGAAAAATTGAAAAGGACCAGCAGGAAGGAAGAGGAATGAGACTGTAGCATATTTTAGGAGTGATAGTCCTTTCTCAAATATAGTTTGGTGCCCAAAAGTAAAGGTGAACTTCTGCCTCCTGAGATTTTCTTTATAGAGTATGGGAAAGCCCCTCGTTAAAAATGTGCCCTGCGCAACCCTTCCCATTGGCCAGCTATCCTAAACGTTGCCCTGCCTCCTTGATGAAGTGGTCTGACCTCTCTGACAAGAGTTCCCACAACCGTCTCTTCACGCCTTGTTGGTTTAGTTTCGCATGATGGATGACATGACACACAGTCAGCAGGGCTGTTGGTACCTGCTCTGTAAATGACTCTGGTAGCACGCGGCCAAAGGCAAAGTGACCATCTCTCCGTTCTGGCTGAGTATTTTGACTTCAGGTTTTCAAGTATGGAAGCAAGTGATTTATGAGACACAAAAAAGCATAAATGGCCTTCCACACCTTTTGACAAGGAAAGACTGCCTGTATAACCCCCAACCCATGCTTTCTTTGCAAGATAATGCTGCCCAGGAAGAGCATAGCTTCCTTCCCCCACCATAAAAACGAAAAGGTGCTTGTTCTAGCCAATTTTGTGTGTATGAAAGCCTGGCCAGTAGATGGGCCATTGGAATGATTGCATGTGCTGTGTTAGTCTAAGCTAACAGCTGAGTCATTTTCATTTATCCTAGCTTATCAGTAGGTGCTGCAAGTAAATATCTTATCTGAAAAAGAACTGATATTGAGACTGGCATGAAACTGTGCCATAATTTAGACAAAATAGCTCTAGGTAATGCTATGTTCAGTGGCTTCTACTTTCAAGATACCCACTTTTCCCCTCAGTTCCTGATTGGTGGCTTAGAGACTGAGCATCCTTATAAACCATCTGAGCTACAATAATACTTCACTTGTATGGCACCCTGAACAAAGTGAGGTTCAAAAGTGAGACTTGGGGCTATATTAAAAGTAGTGTGACCAATCATTCTGGTTTGTCCAGAATTGAGGGGTTTCCCAGGACATCAGCTTTTAGTACTAAAATCTAGACAGTCCCAAGGGACATAGTATTCCCAGTGCTAAAACCTGGACAGTCCTAGGGCAAAGTGGGAAAAGCTGACCACATTATTTGGAGGTGAGGACTTAGAAGGACTGAAGGATGGAGTGAAGAGTCGCATGATTCCTGACTGGAGTGAAGATATCACTAATTTTTTCAATGAATTGAATTTGAGTTAGCAAGTAACAAGTCTCACTGACTGAATTGCCTCGAAATGGAATTGTTTCTGAGGCCAAATTAGAACTCCCCCTAGAAGTGGAAAGTGAGTTATTCCAGCAGATCATATCAGTAGGAACCATGTCTTACGGGTAACCCCACAGTATTTGGCCCCAGGTTGGGTACCTTGTAGCCACTGAATACGTCTTTAGAAATTGTCCAAAACTTTGATTCTATTTAAACCTGTTTCTTCATGCTCTGACTCTCACATATAGAGGTGGGAATGGTTTACATTTCCTTATTTGACATTTACTTGCGGGAAAAAATGAAGAGGTGACTTAGATTTTTATAATCATTCATTATTGTCATTAGTTAAGAAAGAATACAAAACCATATAGGGTTTGAAAAATATTTTAGATGTATTTTTAGACGTGCAAGCCTTGTAAAACAAGGCAAATTCCAGAGACTATGCTTTTTTTCCCCATGCTTAAGGAAGGGGGCATTCTTTGGAAGGTTACACAGTTGACACTTTAGTGATTTATTTGGCCTGCACTCATCTAAATGTGGCTTTGTAAAACAATGCTGACGCTTGAGAAGCAACTTGAGATTTAAAATAAGCTTTTAGAAGGTCTCCTGGCCTTAAGAACAGGAAGTGACTTATCACTGAAAACAAACCTGCTTTAAGTCCACAAGTTTGCTTTTTGTAAAAACAAACAAACAAAAAAAGCACTGGCAGTGTATCAGTTCAGTTCAGTCGCTCAGTCGTGTCCGACTCTTTGGGACCCCATGAACCACAGCACGCCAGGCCTCCCTGTCCATCACCGACTCCCGGAGTCCACCCAAACTCATGTCCATTGAGTCAGTGATGCCATCCAACCATCTCATCCACTGTTGTCCTCTTCTCCTCTTGCCCTCAATCTTTCCCAGCATCAGGGTCTTTTCAAATGAGTATAAGTGGATCTAAACTTTACAAATCTCTTCCTTGAGACTTAGAGAGACTAAGGGGAGTTTTCTAAATAATTTTCACTGATCCTTTTTGCTTGTAAGTCAGTAGAAATGCCCTCTGAATGGAAATACACAGATTTAAGGACCAGATTCCCTCACGCTCTTTAACATGTCCTTAAACTAAAATTTCTAAATGAGTGACCTCATGAAGTATTATGATGCAGTGATTTATAGCAAGTCTCAGATACCTGGAGTTCAAGTTCCAGTTTTGTTCTTCTTCAGCTCTTCTTGAGCATTAAGCAAGTGACTTAATGCTTTTCTGTTTCAGTTTCCTTGTCTGTAAAATGAGGATAACAGAAGTATTTTTCTCATAAGATTGTTATAAGGAAAAAATGAGTTAATATATATAAAGTATTTCAAGCAGTGCCTGGACAGTATGTGCCATGGAAGCATTACTTACTAATATAGTATAAAAATATAGTACAATATAAAAATACAATAAATCTTTTGAAGTGCCTGAGCTTTCAAGGACTTCCCTGGTGGCTCAGTGGTAAAGATTTCACCTGCATTGTAGGAGGCAAAGGAGACACAGGTTCGATCCATGGGTTGGGAAGATCCACTTGAGGAGGACATGGCAACCCACTCCAGTATTCTAGCCTGGAGAATCTCTAGGACAGAGGAGGCTGGTGGGCTGCAGTCCTTGGGGTTGCAAAGAGTTGGACACAACTGAAGCAACTTAGCAGGCATGCAAGAGCTCTCAAACCATTAAATGGGAATCTCTAAACTAGTGATTCTCAATCCCCAGTGTATATCAGAATCACCTGGGATACTCTTTAAAAATTCACATGCCCAGGCTTTACACAAGGAAAGTTAAATCAGGATGTCTGAGGTTGGAGTCCTGAAATGTATACTTTAAAAAAATTTCTGGTGTGTGATTCCAATGCAGAGTATTGAGAACACCTTCTCTATGCTGGAGATTGAGAATCAGTGCTTTAGAGGGGCTTTGCGTGTCATATGTCAAGATGGTGTTTGTTTAATTGTTTGATCTTATAACATTTTCATGATTCATTCATTATTCCAAAGGTGTGAGTAGGCCTATATTATTTTGTTGAAGGCTGTAATTTTCTCGAAGCTAGGGTGTCCCTCTGTTGCCATTCACACTCAAGTATCTAACACAGGACCAACATATGGTGATGGTGAGGGAGGCAGGAGTGGAGGAATAATTGTTGAATTTTACCAACTGTCTTTAAGATCACAATAGTATTTTTAGGGGCTTCTCTGGCAATCTAATGGTTAGGACTTACCTTGCAGTGCATAGGATACCAGTTTGATCCCTGGTTGGGTAGCTAATATCTCACATGCCTGTGGCCAAAAACAGAATCCAAAACATAAAACAGAATTGATAGTGTAACAAATTCAATAATGACTTAAAAATGATCCACATCAAAAAAAATTTTTTTTTTTAAACAGTATTTTTAAAGTAAAGAAGGCCACTCAGGTATGCTACGGTTTGGATGAATTCAACACAGGGCTTGCCGTTGACCCAAATCATGCCATCCCAGTTTTTGCTTTTTTGTGAGATTTTGTTCACATTGTCTTGCTATCTCTGTCAAGGGGTCTCCAAACCAGGTCACTCTGAAACATTTTGTAAGTGAACTAGCACAGTCAAAGATTTGGTGAATAGTCTGACAAAAGCCTCTCAGGGTAAGAGCTTCAGATGCTTTTTAATATGCCTGCATGATCTTCAGCTGGATGCTGAACTTCAATTTCCTCATCCAAAACAGGAGCACAGTAATCTGTATCACACTGACTCTTATAAAACTCCAATAATACCATATATGCAAGTGTCATTTAATACAAGTCCATGCTACTATTCTTTATCTGGGCACTCCCACTTACTGCCTTCTAGGGTAGTTGAGAACAGAGAAGATATGGTTTTTATTTCATGGGCAAAATTTTGCTTACAGAGAAGCAAATATGCTAGAGGACTTCAGGTTCAATAATCTGGTGAATAATATCCGCTTTCTATGTAAGTGGGCTTCCCTCATAAGTCAGTTGGTAAAGAATCCTCCTGCAATGCAGGAGACCCCAGTTCAATTTCTGGGTCAGGAAGATCCGCTGGAGAAGGGATAGTCTACCCACTCTAGTCTTCTTGGGCTTCCCTTGTGGCTCAGCTGGTAAAGAACCCACCTGCATTGCAGGAGACATGGTTTCGATCCCTGGATTGGGAAGATCTCCTAGAGAAGGGAAAGGCTACCTACTCCAGTATTCTGGCCTGGAGAGTTCCATGGACTATATAGTCCAAGGGGTCACAAAGAGTCAGACATGACTTTCACTTCACTTGATGTAAGTAGTAGAAATAAACCAGCACTGTGGTTCTCAGATGATCAAAACTATAACATTTCAACAATAAATGCTATGCACAGAGGAGGCCAGACAATCCCAGCATTGCTGTTCCTGCTTATTTTTCCTGGAAAGTTGTCTCAATCAGTTTAAAGTATCTTGGTATAACTTTACACAGTCAGTAAAGGCGGGGGTTGATGTGGAGATAGACAAACAAACAGACGGATAGATACAGAGAGAGACAGAAGGAGAGACAGACAGAAAAAAAAAGAAAGCCCCAAAGCAAGAAATCTACACACCAATCCTGTGGTAGCCTAGCAATCAAGGCATTAGCAGCCAAAAAGCTTTTCTTGTGCAGGGGAGTTAATGGATTTATATTATTTGTGGTTATCTGGATTTCAGATTGACACCATAAATATTCAAACTCTGAACTCAGCTGGAAGCAGCCGCGACTGACTTTTCTGTGACCTAGCTGGAAACTTTAAATCAGCTGTCTCCTTGACTTTCAAGGGAATGACATGCTCCAAATCCATGAGATAGCATCTTCTTAGTGTTTTATTACCTCCAGAGGACCTCAGTTCAGTATGGTCTATAACTACAGCCTCTCCTATGAATGCCAAGTCTGGTAAAGATTGCTAAATCATAAAGTACTCTGTACTGGAGTAGAGATGTCCTGGACTGTGGGTACAGACTGAGCTTATTCTACACAATGCACTCGGTGAACTTCCATCTAGTGAAAACCCTACAACGCATTACTCATGGACTGACATGAATCTACATCCACAGCTCTCTCTCTTCAGCAGATCTTGTGCAGTTAACTTCTTCTTCATTTTCTGTGTTTACTTGTCTCTGGGACATCGATTTATAGGGTTACTATGCAGGTTTGTTGTTGTTTAGTCACTAAGTTGTGTCTGACACCTTTGTGACACAGTGGACTGTAGCTCACTAGGCTTCTCTGTCTATGGGATTTCCCAGGCAAGAATACTGGAGTAAGCTGCTGTTTCATTCTCCAGGGGATCTTCTCCGCCCAGGGATCGAACCCACGTCTCCTGATTGGCAGACAGATTCTTTATCACTGAGCCACAGGGAAGATCCACTATGCAGGTATAGAAGACATTTTTGTCGCAGTACATTGTGAGTTGCTTCCAGTTCCTATGCTCAGTAGCCAGCAAAAGTGAGACACTCCTCCAGAAATGGAGTTCATATCTTTCTGGTTCACTTCAGAGGTGATGAGAGGATTTTGGTGCTAGGAGGATGGGGACAGTCCTCTTCATATCCACAATGTTTCGGGGATTGGGGGAACCTTCCACGAGCAACAAGCTTCCTTTTGCCCCATTACAAAATGTGCTGAAGGTTTGACATTGCCAAATCCATCATAAGAATTGGGCCAGCTCCTTCTCTCTGTCAGCATAACAGATGTGGCAGCAGCCACAATGTCAATAAAGGTTATGTCCTGCTTCAGAGAAAAAGGGGCCAAAATACCAATTAAGTAATTGCTTGGGGGAAAAAAATCAAGCTATCCTTCTAGGCAGGCAATGGTATTATCAGGAAGCTTCCATACACGGGCTGCTCTCCTTTCCTTTCCCGGATGAGTTGAAAAGTGTTATCAGAGGAAGACTGTGATTCCATTACCAAGAAAAAGGGCAAGACATGAACAATTGCAAATTGTGACTTCAAAGGTCCCATCTATTCAGTGTTTGAAAATCTACCGGGAGTCCTTATCCTTATAATTTGACCCAGTTCGTAATATACCCCAGATGTTGTAACACTTCCTTTGTATATTTGATATAATGGAAGAGGAAAAAGGAAAAGAATCCATTAAGATGACATCAGCACAATGCTAGACTTGATTTCTATTTTAATATTATTAAATTCTTAATTTTACATGAGGCGTCCTAATCTTTTTTGATGCTTAGGGCCTCTGAATGGTTTAATCATAGCCCGAGTAAAGAGTATTCCAAGGAAAAGGAAAAACTTGAGAAAGGTACTGCAAAAAGAACAGCACAGCTGGAGTGAAACCTAGAGGAGAGGAGTGGCAGGTAATGAAAGTAGAGAGGTAGGCAGGAGCAGACCATTGACCAAACACTTGAAGACAGAGCTTGGCTAGACTGCCATGCCAAAGTTCTATAGTGATGAGATACCCTTGCATGATTATTAATAGGAAAGTAGCAGGATCATGTTTGCATCTCAGACAAATCACTGGCAACTGTTTAAAAGATGGATTAGAGGAGGGCAAGAATAGGAATGGGCTTCCCAGGTGGTGCTAATTGGAAAGCACCTGCCTGCCAAGGCAGGACAGTCGGAGATGCAGGTTCAGTCCTTGGGTTGGGAAGATCCCCTGGAGAAGGAAATGGCAAACTCCTGTATTCTTGCCTGGAGAGTCCCATGGACAGAGGAGCCTGGAGGGCTATGATCCATGGGGGCACACAGAGTTGGACACTACTGAAGCGCCTTAGCATGCACGCAAGAATGGAGGAGAGTAAACACGTTAAAAGGATGTTGAACTAGGCATGGCAAAATATAAGGAGGGCCTGAGCCAGAGCATTAAAAGCAAAGATGGAAAGAAACAATATGTAAAGGTGAAATTAACTGAGATGGTGAGTGATTAGTCATGAGGACTAAGGAAGCAGGCTCTCTCAATGATAAAGTTGTCCTTTCTTAGTCTGTGTGACTGGGAATATTATGGTACCACTAATGAAGATTAAGAATATTATAAGAGGAGCAGGTTGGAGAGAAAAGTATTAGCTTAGCTCTGAGCAGGTTCATTTGAGTCTTTGGTGAATCATGTTGGTCCTAATTACCCAACCCAACGGGCAATTGCTACAATTGCCTGTTTACCATCACTGTTAGACATAAAGTCCCATTTCTACAGTAAAGTCACACTTCTGGAGTAAGATGTTACACTCAGTCTGTAGTCACATTTCAGAAGCAGGTATGTGTTTGTAATTCATGAGACAATACATTCCCATCTATTCCCTTTGAATTCTAAACAGTGCTTTTTTTTCCCCTCTAAACAGTTCTTAACTCAGAACTTCCGTGATCTGTTTAGTTTAATGTGACCCAGTGAAGCAGGATGCTAGGAAGAGTAGGAACACTCTGGAAAAGAGGTAATTAACACCAGATAATCAAAATCTGAAGAAAAATATCTCACTTGTAGATTAGCAGATTGATACAATACCAAGAGTGAGTAACTTCTATGGAGAAATTCTAGTGTTAATTCTTTTGGCCATCTAAAATTATCTTGGATACAAAAAATGAACACCTGTTTAAGACAAAAAGTACAGTGTTTTGACTCTATAATCAAACAGCAGAATGTTGAGAGGCAGTTGGCCTCAGGGATGACCAGAAACTGGGTTGTGAATTCCATCAGTTTCTCTCAATTGCTATCCCTCATTTCTGTTTCTCTTTGTGTCCTTAATTCATTCCCTTATATGGGCTTTCTCTAAGAGCTGGAAATATTGTCCATTGGTAGATCCCAGGCTTTCAGTTAAAAGCCCTTCCTTTCTAGCGGAACTGTTTCTGTTCCATAATTTCAATCTGAAGAAGCCGGGGCTCAGTGGAAAGAGTGTTATGATTGAGTACCTCTAGTAAAATCTCACATTTGAAGAGTAAATGAACAATATTTCCTTGCCCTGTCCCAAAGTGGTGCTATTCTCAAAAGAAAGGAGATACACCTAACAGATAAAGCAATAAATTCATGCTATGCTGCTATTGTAAAAAATTGTGCAAAAATTTGTGCATACCATGCCATGCCTAAGTTTCACATAAGGGCAATGAGAGTTTATTATGCAAGCGCTGAGCTAAGTCTCACTCTGAGAATATGCAGTTGGGCAGGAGCCATTACTGTACTCCCTTTTCTGATTCATGACTCACTCCCTTGTGCTCCTATAGCATCAAAAGTGTGCATCTGGTAAATCACTTAATACACTGTCTTGTAATTATTATTTATGTGCCTGTCTTCATCTGTAAACTGTGAGCTCCTTAAGATCAGCGACTATCTTCACAGTTTTGTATGCTCAGTTCCTGGTACATTATTTCAGTGGCATTCTTTCTCCTGCTAGAGAAGAAAAACTAAAAACTCACTATTTCTTAATTTGAAGTGCTTTACCCAAGTAACAGAAACAGCAAATCTTTCAAGCAACAATGTGGGGGGAAAAAAGCTGTACACTGCATTCATACAACTATTGTTATCGAAAAGTAAGATTACTCCTGAAAGTCCCAGCACTCTTCCCATAGCAACCTCTGAGAAATGTTTGCTGCTTGATTAGAAACATGGAACGGGAGAAAGGGAAGTAAGTGTTAGTCTTCTTGTATTTTTCATAATGAATAATAGTAATATTGATGTATGTAAAGAGGATATTAATAAATTACCAGTACCCGATATTGTGTTTGGAACTGTATAGTAGTCAAGAATTTATGCTGTGCTAATGACAAGCTTTTTTGCTCCCTAAACAGTATGAAATTGTGAATCTCTTGACTAGTGTTCAGGGTGGAGTTGGTAAGTATGGACCATTAGCAAATGTACTGCCCTGCAGATCAAACATATGATTTTTTTTTTCTCACCAGCAATATCCTACCATTCACAGAGCCCATCATTCACCAAAGGCTGAAAGTAACTGCTAAATTCTAGCAATCTGACTTGACTTTTAACTATTTTTTTGACATTACTGGTTCTTGTGCATCTATACAGAGAAAAGAGAGCTTGAAGAAGTTATAGGGCCTCTTCTGAGATAGTTGCAATATTTTGGTCTTATTAAAGGGATCACACACCTCTTTACTTCTTCCTCCAAAGCATTAGACACTAGAAAAGTAATTTGAATAGATCTATGAATTGGCTTCTGCTCCACCAAGGAGCTTGTCATATGCAAGAGCAACATTTAGGACGAAAAATCTAACCATATGTAGATTCCTAGTTTTGTTCCCAAAATAACTCCTGGTGTTGTTGGCTCTTTTTCCTCATCTAGTTACCATCTGGGGTTTGTGTATGTCTGTGTGTGCACACGCGCAGGCAATAATACCTCCTCCCCACAATCTGCCAGGCACAGATACTCTCCATCAACTTCTCCCACGCTTATATACCTCACTGAACCAGGAATGCAGAAAGGATTTCAGATAGAATGAAGAGGCCAGTTTCTGCCTTCCTGCCAAAGATTTTACATGCATTTCATGCTTGCCTTAAAAAAAAAAAATGTTGATCTGTAAACAGAGGCCAAGGAGACTGATAGCAATAGGAATTAATTTGCAAAAGTCTAGGATGTATGAGAGGGCTTCCCTGGTGGTTCAGCGGTAAAGGAACCACCTGCCAATGCAGAGACGTAGGAGACCCAGGTTCAGTCCCTGGGTCAGAAAGATCCCCTGGAGAAGAGAATGGCAACCCACTCCAGTATTCTTGCTTTGAGAATTTCATGGGCAGAGGAGCCTGGTGGACTACAGTCCATGGGATTGCAGAGTCAGACACAACTGAGTGCACATACACACAGGATATATGTGAATCCTTGATCTTAAGAAAATGTATGGAAGTGTTTAAGAGCTTGAGGGCTACACATATTTTTGTAGCTGAAACTGAACAACTGACTCAAACCATGGCCTGTTTCACTTTTGCTTCATGAACTTATTTCACATTTATTTGGTTTAGAAATGACCAGGGCATTGAACTAATTAAAAAAATAATTTAATATGTAGGAATAAATCCTAGCCAAGCTGAGACCTTGTCAGCCAATTTCAACCTGGAGTGCAACCTTAGAACAGAATAGTAAATCTCCTATAATAGGGGTTTCCAGATCCAGTATATCATAGAATGCTTTGCATACTTGTCAGGAAGCACAATTCACCTCACCAACTGCCCTCACAAACTTCCTGAAACATGAGGGGTTCGGTGTGTTAATGGGAAATCAAAAGTGCTGGGAAGAGAGAGGCTGGATTTAGGTATAGGCAATAAAGCGGAAGCAGGGCTTACCCTTGGGAAGCAAGAAGGAGCTAGGGATTCAATGGAAGTGAAAAATGGAGGTAGAGGAGGATGAAACCAGAGACCACTCTGCCTTCCCCTCTTCCCCTTGTGAGGCAGATTGATACACACAGGAAGCAGCTATTCTAGGCTTTGGTTCATTTATCCCAGAGAACAGGTCAAGGAAAGGACAAAGTAGCCATCATGCACATGAAGACTTGGAGCTGGATTACAGGAGGGGCTTGAGTGAGAAAGTCCTTATCTATACCTTTCTTCCTTTTTTTTTTTTTTCCTTTAATAAGGGAAGTCTGCTACTTTGATTGAAAGATGCAAAATATCAGGCTCCCTGCTGGCTCAAAAAGAACTCTATGTTGGCTGATGCTCACTGAACACCCCAGCTGGACCACCTTTAGGAGATGGTGGAGTGGGAATGGCTGAAGAAATTTGGGGTAATGAACTAAGAGAAATCCTCTGTGACCTTACATTTCTATGTGTAATGTTGAAAATTCCCAAGTCAAGTCTCAAATCTTGATTAAGACTGTGTACATGTTAAAGAGGGGATAAAGAGAAGAGTAATTTGTGAATGAATTATTTTTAAAGAATTTCCTGATTTAGATAGTAAGGCATGGAAGAGAGGCAGGGAGAACATGTGCTGTCTGAGGCAGAAGAAATGGACATCTTTCATATCAGGTGATCTGAGATATAATATATATATATAATGAATGAAGACAGTGTGACGAGAGTAAATGTTTTCTAATTCCATTCTAATTCCACTGATGAGCTACAATATGCAAAGTACTTTTGTACATAATGCCTCATGGTTCCAGGGTATAAGAAAGAATATCTTTCTTATTTTGACTTATCTCAAAGGAAGAGACTGGTACCAGTCTTTTTCTTTTTCTTTTTTTGGCCCTGCCACGCAGCATGTGGGAATTTAAGTTCCCCAACAAGGGATTGAACCCGTGCTCCCTGCATTGGAAGTGTAAGTCTTAACCACTGGACCACCAGGGGAGTCCTGGGACCAGCCTTAATAGTTTAGGACAATGGATTCTGATTTCATAAGTCTATGTGATTGTAATCAGATTATAAACATATGTACCAGAAATTTGTGCCAGAGTCATAAGAATGCAGGAGAATTTTCAGATTTGAGCAAGTTTGCAGGGATTTTCAGTCATACCAGTCATCATGTGACTAGCAAACAATTTCTGAGGAAGTCACTGAGATGAAATAGGCTTCAAAATCCACACTATCATTCATTAGAATGTTATTTCCAATGTTATTGGGAATTTTCAGTTCAAGGGAAAATGATGCATGGTCATAGGGTAAAGAAAGCAAAATCAGATACCAACTGTTACTCCAAAGAGTGTTGTAGATGATTTCTGAAGTGTTTGGCCTATCACCAAGATTTCAAACTCATAGAGCAATGACAGGCTTTATTTTTTGGGGGAAAGTTCTCATTAATATTAACAGAGTGTAGCACAATAAATCCTGAAATTCACACTGAGCACATGATTTAGCTTTGACCGTAACCAAGAGATCACAAACACAGAGATTTATCTTCTTGATGTTTTAACCTCTTGATCAGAGCATCTGCTATTGGGTGGATGGCGATGCCAGGACCCTTGCTCCACACAAGGTACAGAGTCAAATTATATGTGGCTTTTCAGTCTTGAGGCTCTGCTCATCTTCTAAATGGCATATACATTTCCACATATTCTTCTACTGGTTTTGTCATTATTATTTTTTTTTTTTTCCTGAAGAATGCCAAACATTGAATCTCAGAGAGAAAAGATATGAAGGATTATTTAGGGTAATCTGAAGAAAGAAGATTTTGTCCCATGAGCTGTGTGTACATTTAATTCTATGATGACCTTTCTGGCATAAGAATAACTATTGTGATCACATGTCATCAAAACTAAATTAATAATTTCGTCCTTACTATGTGGTAGGCTCTGAGTCAGGAACTATAGTGAATATTGACACATTTCATAAGTTGTCTTCATGACAGCTTATGGCTTATTGAATAGAAACACCTACAAACATTAGGTAATATCCAATAATAAAGAATTTAAATAACATTTCTAGACAACAGTAGCAATGTTATTAAAGGGCACCTATGATTAATTAATCAAGAAATTGTACAGACAATAATAGCTGAAATGTTTCAGAGAAAGGAGAGATCACTTTAGGCTAGGCTTGGAAGGACATTGTTAAGGAAAAATATGGTTGAATTTAGTCTTGCCAGAATAGGAAAGATTTGGATAAGTAGAGAGGAATACCATGTGTTTTAATTATCAAAAGAAAGAGAAATAAATGATTCTTCCTCTGATACTTACTACAGATATAGCTCTATGCTGGATATTTTCACTACAGTAATTTATGAAATAGATACTGCTATTCCCTTCAGATTTCCCTGGTGGCTCACTGGTAAAGAATCCACCTGCAATGCCGGAGACGCAGGTTTGATTCCTGGGTCAGGGAGATCCTCTGGATGAGGCAACCCACTCCAATATTTTTGCCTGGAGAATCCTATGGACTGAAGAACCTGGCAGGCTACAGTCTATAGAGTCACAAACAGTCAGACGCTATTTTAGCAACTGAGCACAGCGCACATTCCCAATTAACAAAAAGGGAAACTGAAGCTCATGGAGATGAATTACTTTGACTAAGATAGCAATGAGAAATAAGAACATGAAATTTCACTTTCTGCAGTGAGATAGTAATAGAAAACAATTTCACCTTTCCAGCTTGGAAAGGTAGAAAACGGAACAAAATATATGGAATAACTTATTTAGTCATTGAACAATAGAATGCAGGACTGTGATCCCTAAGATAAGAAATAAATGAAGGAACCCCTATTCTGTCCCAACTTACTACTTGGAGTTTCTGGGCCATAGGATAGAGCGAGGGAACCCAAACAGAGCCTGATGGTCTTGCAGGAAAACTAAGGTGATCGAAATTTTTGGAATAGAGTACCAGAGAAGAAAAAGATTTATAGGAAGACTTTTAGAAATATGCAGAGGAGTTCTTTTAAATCATTGATTGAGTAACTGTCTGTGGACATATAAGAAAAAAAAAATTCATGTATAGGCAAAGATTCCTGGCAAATAGTATACTAAACCTTTCCCAGGGCTCACAAAAAGTAAAGAATAGCTTGTACCTTTAAGATCCAAAGTAGAAAGATCTTATAAAACATGGTTCATTTGGCAAAGCACTAAAAAAATATAGTGTTTTTAGTGGGAGTAAATTAGTAGATTAAAGAATGCACTGGGCCTCCTTAATTACATGTAGAAAAAAAATTCAGGGGATCAAACAAATAATAACTTGACTACTACTACTACTAATAATAATAATATTGTAGAACAAAGTTTAAACTATTTAAAGAAATAACAACAATCCAGAACTTACAACACAAAATTTAACATGTCTTGATCCAAACAAGAATTACCAGGCATGTATATAAACAGGAAAATGTGATCTTACAAGAAGACAATCAATCATTAGAAACAGACTTAGAAATGAGAGAGATAATGGAAATAGCAGTAAATGATATTAAAACAGCTTTCATACATGTACTTCATCTGATAAAGAAGGTAAAGAAAAATATAAACATGATAAGAAAAAAACAAAAAAATGTATAAAAATGGCCCAAATAGAAAACCTAGTAATGAAACATGCAATACTGAAACGAAAAATAAACTAGATATAATTGTAGTAGACATTGCAAAAGACATCATGGTAGGCACCGTGGAAGGAAATGTCATTGGAAGTAAACACATGGCAAAAGAAACTGCCTAAAATGAGGGTCAGGAAGAAGAGATCAAAAAATGAACAAAGCCTAATGATGGTATGAAAATGTAAACTATCTAAAATAGATGTGACTGGAGCCCTAACAAGAGAAGATAAAGACCAAAAAATATGAAAAATAATGATTAGAAATTTTACAAAATTTTGATGAAAACTGTAAGCCCATACACAAAACTCAGACAATAATATTACCTTTTAAAAATTCACACCAACAGACTAAATGGTTAAAAATCCAGAATAAAGAGAAAAATAAAATAATAATTGAAAATTTTAAAGTTGTGTTAAAAGCAGCCACTGGGAAAAAAGATACAAATGCTCAAAGTAGTACAGAGTAACAGTGGTAAGAATGATAACTAACTTCTCTTGAAAATTTGTGCAAGCCAGGAGATAATGAAGTAATTTTTTTAGACATTGTAAAATAAAAGTTGATTTAGAATTCAGTACTGAGGAAAAAAAAGTATATTTTAATAAATACAGAAGATGTAAGACAATAAAAGATGAGAGAATCCATTATCAACAAATTTACCTTAAGGTTGAAAGAAATTCTTTACACAGAAGAAAGATAATGCCAGATGGAATTCATATCTACACAAGGAAATAAATAGCACTGGACATATTAACATATGAATAAATATAGAAGGCATTTCAACTTAAATTAATCACCCCAAAAGATAACCATGAGACTGAAAATAATGGCAATGAATTTGAAGGTTTATAATTTATGTCAGAGTAAAATCTATAAAAGTAAGGGTTGGGAGAGAATAACTTAAAATATAACTCTCTAACGTTCTTACACTTTATGCAAAGTGGTAAATATAATTTGAAATTAGAGTACAATGTTAACAATATATACCATAAACCCAAGAACAACCATATTAAAATAATAAAAGAAGAGGTATAACTAATACTGGAGAGAAGAATTCCTAAAATATATCCAATTCTTCCAAAGAAGATAAGAACAGAGGAAAAGAACAAAAAGCAGATTACAAAAAATTTTCCTTTTTTTAAATGGAGGATTTAAACCAACTCTATCGATAATTACAGCAAATGTAAATGGCCTCAGTTCAGTTCAGTTCAGTCGCTCAGTCGTGTCCGACTCTTTGTGACCCCATGAATCGCAGCACGCCAGGCCTCCCTGTCCATCATCAACTCCCGGAGTTCACTCAGACTGACGTCCATCGAGTCAGTGATGCCATCCAGCCATCTCATCCTCTGTCGGCCCCTTCTCCTTCTGCCCCCAATCCCTCCCAGGATCAGAGTCTTTTCCAATGAGTCAACTCTTCGCATGAGGTGGCCAAAGTACTGGAGTTTCAGCTTTAGCATCATTCCTTCCAAAGAAATCCCAGGGCTGATCTCCTTCAGAATGGACTGGTTGGATCTCCTTGCAGTCCAAGGGACTCTCAAGAGTCTTCTCCAACACCACAATTCAAAAGCATCAATTCTTCAGCACTCAGCTTTAAAGACTCCCAATAAAGAGATTGTCAGATTTTGACTGAAAGTGAAAGTGAAGTCATTTAGTCATGTCTGACTCTTTGTGATCCCATGGACTATAGCCTATCATGCTCCTCCATCCATGGAATTTTCCAGGCAAGAGTACTGGAGTGGGTTGCCATTTCCTTCTCCAGAGGATCTTCCTGACCCAGGGATCAAACCCAGGTTTCCCACATTGTAGGCAGATGCTTTACTGTCTGAGCCACCAGGGAAACCCTTTGATATAGTAGCCCTACTGGAATAAGACACTCCACAAATTTTTCACATGCCTCTTTGTAATTTCATTGCAAAACTATTTGATGGTTTTATAATAGATGGGGAAGCAGTGGAAACAGTGGCTGACTTTATTTTTCTGGGCTCCCAAATCACTGCAGATGGTGATTGCAGCCATGAAATTAAAAGACAGTCCTTGGAAGGAAAGTTATGACCAACCTAGATAGCATATTCAAAAGCAGAGACATTACTTTGTCAACAAAGGTCCATCTATTCAAGGCTATGGTTTTTCCAGTGGTCATGTATGGATGTGAGAGTTGGACTATGATGAAAGCTGAGCACCGAAGAATTGATGCTTTTGAACTGTGGTGTTGGAGAAGACTCTTGAGAGTCCCTTGGACTGCAAGGAAATCCAACCAGTCCATTCTAAAGATCAGTCTTGGGTGTTCTTTGGAAGGACTGAAGCTGAAGCTGAAACTCCAGTACTTTGGCCACTTGTTGTGAAGAACTGACTCATTGGAAAAGACCCTGATGCTAGGAAAGATTGAAGGCTGGAGGAAAAGGGGACTACAGAGAATGAGATGGTTGGATGGCATGACAGACTCAATGGACGTAAGATTGAGCAAGCTCTGGGAGTTGGTGATGGACAGTGAATACTGGCGTGCTGCAGTTGATGAGATCACAGAGAGGTATACAAAACTGAGCAAATGAACTGAACTGAACATTTCAAAATTGGTTCATCAAGAATAACCAGTTACTTTAATATGTTAAAAACAGAAGAAATTGGTGGGTGGATAGTGGTATGGGAACTTTATACTTTCAACTCAAATCTTTTTTGTAAAAAATCCCATTAAAGAAACAATGGCCATCAAAAAAATGAAGATAAAATAAAGACATTCTCAGATTAAAAAGTTAGACAATTAATTTCTAGCAGAACCACTTTGTAAGAAATATTAAACAAAATTTTTCAGGCTGAAAGAGTGACAACAGACAGTAATATGATTTCATGCAAATAAACAAACAAAAAAAACCCTACAAAGACAGCCAGTCAAAATAATTATATATATATATATATATATATATATATATATATATATATATATAATTAAAAGGACAGAGCAATCACATATTTCTCCTCCTTTTTCCTCTTAACTGATTTAAAAAACAAATGAACAGACAGAACAAGATGTCGGAGGAGTAGGTGGACATGAAGTGCATGTCTCTCTACAGATCCATCAGGAATACACCTTCAGACACAGAAGTGCAGGCAGAATGCCAGCTGAGAGCAGACAGAAGTACCTGACCAGTGGTAAAGAATATATAGAACCATGCAAAACTCAATAGGACGAAAGAACTAGGAGGGGAAACAGGAGTGTTAGTAGGACTAGATCTGCCCTCGGGGGGTGGGGGAACTAAAGGAGGGGTCCGATCCCCACATTGGAGCAATCGTCTGAGTCAGAGGAGAAACATTTGAGGCTGAGAGTGAAACAGCTGATCTGTGACAGCCTAAATGGAATAAGAATCAGACAGTCCTTGCACAGCCATACATACCCTGGACAGGGACGCAGGTCCCCTAGAAGGCACAGTGGCTGGGAGCTGGAGTTTAGAGACTGTGGAGAAAACCTAGGGTAAGCGCTGCTATTGACTTCAGAGAGATGGATCCAGGGGATGTGAGGGAGGAGATTATGGTGGAAAATGCCAGTGGAGGAAAGCCAGACAGCCAGAGAAGCAAGGTGATGCAGCTGGGTCATGTGTAGGGGGTGGAGCCATCACCAGAGCCTCTCTCTCCCCACACGCCAGCATCGGCAGTTGAACAATAGAGTGGCTGGCCCATCAAATGCCCAAGGCACTAAACTACAGAGTAGGAACCCACCCAGAGTGCCCCTGTATGCGACTGATGCTCCAAACATCAGAGAAGGATTCCAGGCAAGGGAGCCATCTACACGCCTGAACAGGCAGAGCTATGGAGAAAAACTGGCCCAAGAGGTCTTCTGATCGCCAGCTACAAGAAGCTGGAAAAAAGACTCTGATAGAGCCATAACTCCTGCAGCAGAGGCAGTTCATGTCCCTGCACGCTTGTCTCCACCAGGGTCCCTGCATTCCAGGCAGCTACACCAGTTTCACACTCAACCATCACTGGGGCAGAGCTGCCACAGGCAAAAAATGTCTTGCATCTACGCACTCAAGATCGCTTCAGTTGTGTCCAACTATTTGTGACCTAGTGAACTGTGGCCTGCCAGGCTTCTCTGTCAGGGAGGGCGGTTCTCCAGGCAAGAATACTGGAGTATATTGACAAATACTGGTTGCCATACCCTTCTCAGTTCAGTTCAGTCACTCAGTTGTATTTGACTCTTTGCAACACCATGGACTGCAGCACACCAGGCCTCCCTGTCCATCACCAGCTTCCAGAGTTTACTCAACCTCATGTCTATTGAGTCAGTGATGCCATCCACCCATCTCATCCTGTGTCGTGTCCTTCTCCCCCTGCCTTCAATCTTTCCCAGCATCAGGGTCTTTTCAAATGAGTCAGTCCTTCATATCAGGTGGCCAAAGTATTAGAGTTTCAGCTTCAAAATCAGTCCTTCCAATGAATATTCAAGACTGATTTCCTTTAGGATAGACTGGTTGGATCTCCTTGCAGTCCAAGGGACTCTCAAGAGTCTTCTCCAACACCACAGTTCAAAAGCATCAATTCTTCAGTGCTCAGCTTTCTTCACAGTCCAACTCTCATATCCATACATGACCACTGGAAAAACCATAGCCTTGACTAGATGGACCTTTGTTGGCAAAGTAATGTCTCTGCTTTTTAATATGCTCTCTAGATTGGTCATAACTTTTCTTCCAAGGAGTAAGCGTCTTTTAATTTCATGGCTGCAGTCACCATCTGCAGTGATTTTGGAGCCCCCCAAAAATAAAGTCTGTCACTGTTTCCACTGTTTCTCCATCTATTTGCCATGAAGGGATGGGACCAGATCCCATGATTTTATATTTCTGAATTTAAGACAACTTTTTCACTTGTTTCTTTCACATTCATCAAGAGGCTCTTTAGATCTTCTTTGCTTTCTCCCATAAGGGTGGCATCATCTGCATGTCTGAGGTTATTGACTTTTCTCCTGACAATCTTAATTTCAGCTTGTGCTTCATCCAGCCCAGTATTTCTCATGATGTACTCTGCATATAACTTAAATAAGGAGGGTGACAATATACAGCCTTTACATACCCGTTCCCTATTTGGAACCAGTCTGTTGTTCCATGTTCAGTTCTAACTGTTTCTTCCTGACCTACATACAGACTTCTCAGGAGACAGGTAAGGTGGTCTGGTATTCCCATTTCTTTAAGAATTTCCACACTTTGTGGTGATCCACACAGTCAAAGGCCTTGGCATAGTCAATAAAGCAGAAATTTTCCTGCTGCCCTACCCATCAACTCCCCTGAGTACTTGGTGCTGCCAGAAGCCCTCCAACCCAAGCACCTGCACCTTCTCCACACCTGGCCCTCACTGGGGCAGACCAAAGTTCTCCAGGGCAGCCTCAGGAGCAAACCCCAGTGGACAACCCACACGCAAAGGTGGAAATAAAACCACAATTGAAACCCTGGGGCAGTGTAGCTAAGGAAGAACACTGAAAACCTTCCCACCAGCTGTACAAGCTGCAGATTTAATCCACACGATCAACCAGACAGACTCTGTGTCTACAGAATATATAAAATGTCATTGAGAACTCCCACAAAAGAAAACGCACTAGTTCTGATGGCTGTGGACATTGAAGACAAGAACACACAGGAGTAGGACCAGATTAGAATCTGAGCTGCCCCCGCAACAGGTCTGGAGACTAGCACAGTGTTGGAGGGCATCCTAGGGAGGTGAAGTGGACTGTGACTCCCAGCAAAGGAGAGGACTCTGATAGCAGTGACTTAAGAAAAACTTTTTTTATTCTTATGTTTTGACCTGTTCTGTAGATTCTTTTGGATTTTTTCTCCACCCACCCCTCACCTCCCACCCCCTGTTGTTGTAGCTGTTGATTTTATTGGCACTATGAAATCTGATTAAGCTTTTGATTTTTTTTTTTCTCCTCAGTCACATTTTTTATTGTTGTTATAAACCTCTTCCTCTAAGTTGGAGAAGGAACTAGCAACCCACTTCAGTATTCTTTCCTGGAGAATCCCAGGGATGGAGGAGCCTGGTGGGCTGCCGTCTATGGGGTCACACAAAGTCAGACACAACTGAAGTGACTTAGCAGCAGCAGCAGCAGCCTGTACTTTGGGCTTTTGCTGTTCTGTGGACTTATTTTTTTCCTCTTTTTTTAAAATTTTTTCTTTTCCTTTTAATTTTTTTTAAACCTATTATATTCTTTCTACATTTATTCCCTTGTTTGCTTTTCCTATGTTCTTTCCCCCTTCCTGTTAGTATTTAATATATATAAATATTCTTCATCTACCTCTATTTAATTTTATATGTCTATTCTTTCTTTTCTATCTTTCCTTTCCTCTCAAAATATTTGTTAGTTTTGTTTTTTGTTTTAATTACTTAATTCCACACTTGGCACCTTGCTTTAATTTTGTTTTTCAGTTTGTGCTTTAGTTGTTTTTGTTCTTAAATGGTAAATATAATTTTTGACTTCCTTTGTTTGCTGGGTCAGTCTTCTGTACTTTATTTTTGTTGGACTGTTTTGATTTTGCTTATGGGTGTATATTCTATTATTTTAATTATTATTTGCCTGATTTTGTAACTGCCATTTGTTTGGGTTTCATCTTTCATTTCTCATTTTTGAGTGTCTGTTTTAATTTCACTTAATGCCTTAACAAACCACTTGTGGAGTCTTCCTTCATGACCAGAGATCAAGCCCTGTGCCTTTGAAGTGGGAGCACTGACCCTAGAATACCAGAGAACTCACCCTAGGGAGTATCAGATAGCAAGACCTCACACAAAGGAAATCACTTGAAAAAAGACCCAGCATCAGCCAATCACTAGTAGCAGCCTGTGCAGGACTCCTCATCTAAACAGCAAACAAAAGAAAGTGGTCACTCAGTAGTATCCGACTCTTTGCGACCCCATGGACTGTAGCCTACCAGGTTTCTCCGTCCATGGGATTCTCCAGGCAAGAATACTGGAGTGGGTTACCATTTCCTTCTCCAGGGGATCTTCCCAACCTGGGGATCAAATCTGGGTCTCCCGCATTGGAGGCAGAAGCTTTACCCTCTGAGCCACCAGGGAAGCAAACAACAAACAAAACAAAAATGCAAACCCAATCATCAGCAGACAGGATTACCACCTCACTCAGCCTTGCCCATCAGAGGAAAAACAAACTATCATTAAAAAAAAAAAAAAAAAAGGCACAAATCTCACCTTATACAAAGCTTACACAAACCACTGGACCAATCTTAGGAGAGAAGAAACCACAAGGAAGAAAGTATTCCACCTTGAAGCCTGGGAAAATGAGACCTCAAACACAATAAGCTAAAATAATAATAATGAAAAGGCAGAGAAATACTACACAAATGAAGGAACAAGCTAGAAACACAGAAGTCAAAATAAATGAAGAGGACATAGGCAAGCTACCTGAAAAAGAATTAAGAATAATGATAGTAAAGATGATCAAAAACCTTGAAAACGGAATGGAGAAAATACAAGAATCAATTAACAAAGACCTAGAAGAATTTAAATATAACCATACAGAGGCAAATATAATTACTGAAATTAAAAATACTCTAGAAGGACTCAGTAGCAGAATATCTGAATCAGAAGAATGAATCAGTGACCTGCAATTTAAAATGAGGAGCAGAATAAAGCAGAAAGAATGAAAAGAACTGATGATAGTCTCAGAGACACCTGGGACAATATCAAAAGCACCTGCATTCGAATTATAGGGGTCCCAGAAGAAGAAGAGAAAAAGAAAGGGTATGAGAAAAATTTTGAAGAGATTATAGTTGAAAATGTCCCCAACGTGGAAAAGGAAATAGTCAATCAAGTTCAAGTTGCTCAAAGAGTCCCATACAGGTAAAATCCTAGGACAAACATGTGAAGATACATACCAATCACACTAACAAAGCCTAAACACAAAGAAATAAAATGAAAATCAGCAAGGGAAAAGCAATAAATAACATAAAATGGAAACCCCATACATTTAACAGCTGATGTTTCACCAGAAACTCTGCAGGCCAGAAGGGACTGGCAGGATATATTTAAAGTACTGAAAGGGAAAAATATACAACCAAGATTACCATTCCTGGCAAAGATCTCATTCAAAACTGATGGAGAAATCAAAAGCTTTTCAGACGAGCAAAAGTTAAGAGAATTCAGTACTGCCAAATCAGCTTTACAACAAATGTTAAAGGGAATTATATAGTCAAGAAATACAAGAGAAGAAAAAGATCTACAAAATCAATCCCAAACAATTAAGAAAATGGCAATAGGAACATGTATGTGAATAATTACTTTAAATGTAAATGGATTAAATGCTTCAACCAAAAGACACAGACTGACTAAATGGATACACAAGCAAGACCCATATACAGGCTGTCTATAAGAAACACACTTCAGACCTATAGACACATACGGATTGAAAGTGAGAGAATGGAAAATATATTCCATGTAAATGAGAAACAAAAGACAACTGGAGAAGCAATCCTCATACCAGAAAAAATAGTCCTTAAAATGAAGAATATTATCAGTGATAAGGAAGGATATTGCATAATGATCAAGGGATAAATCCAAGAGGAAGAGATAGCAATGGTAAAGTTATATAGACCCAACATAGGAGCACCTCAATGCATAAGACACACACTAGCAGATATAAAAGGAGAAACTGACAGCAACAGAATAATAGTAGGAGACTTTAACTCCCCAATCACAGCAACGGACAGATCATCAAAACAGAAAATTAATAAGGAAACAAGTCTTAAATGATACACTAGATGAGATGGTTCTCATTGATATCTTCAGGACGTTCCATCCAAATGCAAAAGAATACACCTTCTTTCAAGTGCAAATAGAACATTCTCCAGGATAGACCATATCTTGGATCACAAATCAAACCTCAGTAAATTTAAGAAAATTGAAATCACATCAAGCATCTTCTCCAACCACAATGCTTTGAGAGTAATCAATTACAAGAAAAAAAAATGAAAGAAATGCAAACACATAGAGATCAAGCAATACGTTTTTAAATAACCTACAGGTTACTGAAGAATTCAAAAAATTTCTAGAAACAGATGACAATGAAAACAAAACTCAAAACCTATGGGATGCAGCAAAAGCAGATCCAAGAGGAAAGTTTATAGCAACGCAATCCTACCTTAAGAAACAAGAAAAACATTGAATAGACAACCTAACTCTACACCTAAAACAAATGGAAAAAGAACAACCTTCCCCCTCCTACACCCCCCAAAAAAATTAGTAGAAGGAAAGAAATCATGAAGATCAGAGCAGAAATAAGTGAAAAGGAAATGAAAGAAACAATAGTAATGATTAATAAAACTAAAAACTGATTCTTTGAGAAGATAAGTAAAATTGACAAACTTTTAGAGACTCATCAAGGAAAAAAGAAGACTCAAATCAATGAATTTAGTAATGAAAAAGGAGAGGTTACAACAGACAATGCAGAAATACAAAGGATTATAAGAGACTATTATGAACAACTATATAGCAATAAAATGGATACCCTGGAAGAAATGGACATATTCTTAGAAAAGCTCAATCTTCCAAGAATGAACCAGGAAGAAATAAAAATTATGAACAACCCAATTACAAGCACTGAAATTGAAACTGTGATTGAAAATCTCCCAAAAATCAAAAGCCCAGGATCAGTTGGCTTCACAGGCAAATTCTATCAAACATTTAGTGAAGAGCTAATGCCTATCCTTCTAAAACTCTTTCAAAAAATTGAAGAGGAAGGGACACTTAACGCATTCTATGAGGCCACCATCACCTTGATACCAAAACTGGACAAATACAATGCAATAAATGAAAACTACAGGCCAATGTCACTGGTGAACATAGATGCAGAAATCCTCAAAAAAATTCTAGTGAACAGAATTCAGCAACACATCAAAAAGCTCAACACCACGATAAGTTGGGTTTATTCCAGGAGTGCCAGGATTCTTCATTATACAAAATCAACCAATGTGATACACCATATTAACAATTTGAAAGATAAAATCCATATGCTAATCTCAATAGATGCAGAAAAAGTCTTTGACAAACTTCAGAACCCATTTATAGTTAACTCTTTAAATTACAGGCATAGAAGGAACCTACCCCAAAATAGTAAAGGCCATATATGATAAGCTTACAATAACATTATTCTCAATGGTGAAAAATTGAAAGCATTCCCCCTAAGGTGAGGAATAAGACAAGGGTGTCCACTTTCACCACTGTTATTCAACATAGTTCTGGAAGTCCTATCTATAGTAATCAGAGAAGAAAAAGAAATAAAAGAAATCCAGATTGGAATAGAAAAAAATAAAACTTTCACTGTTTGCAGATGACAGTATACTGTATGCAGAAAACTCTGAATAACCAAAGCAGCCTTGAGAAAGAAGAATGAAGCTAGAAGAATCAACCTTCCTGACTTCAGATTATACTACAAAGCTACAGTAATCAAGACAGTATGGTACTGGCCCAAAAACATGAATATAGACCAATGGAACAAGATAGAAAGCCCAGAAATAAACCCATGTGTCTATGAGTAATTTATTTTTGACAATGGAGGCAAGAACACACAATGGGGCAAAGACAGCCTCTTCAATAAATGGTGCTGGGAAAACTGGACAGCTGCATGCAAAAGAATGAATTGCGAACACTTCCTAATGCCATACACAAAGATAAACTCAAAATGGACTAAAGACCAAAATGTAAGACCAGAAACTATAAAACTCTTATAAGTGAGCATAGGCAGAACACTCGATGACCTAAATCAAAGCACAATCCTTTATTACCCACCTCCTAAAATAATGAAAATAAAAACAAAAGTGGGACCTGATTAAACTTAAGAGATTTTGCACAGCAAAGGAAACTATAAGCAAGGTGAAGAAACAACCCTCAGAATGGGAGAAAATAATGGCAAATGAAACAACTGACAAAGGATTAACTCCCAAAAGAAACAAGCAGTTCATATAACTCAATACCAGGAAAACAAACAACTCAATCAAAAATTGGAAAAAAACCTAAACAAACATTTCTCAAAAAAGACATACAGATAGCTAACAAACACATGAAAAGATGCTCAATATCAATCATTATTGGAGACATGAAAATCAAAACTACAATGAGATATCAACTCATATCAATCATTATTAGAGACATGTAAATCAAAACTACAATGAAATATCAACTCACACCAGTCAGAATGGCCATCATCAAAAAGTCTACAAGCAATAAATGCTGGAGAGGTGCACTGTTGGTGGGAATGTGAATTGATTCAGCCACTATGGAAGACGGTATGGAGATTTCTTAAAAACTAGGAATAAAACCACTGTATGACCCAGCAATCCCACTCTTAGGCATATAACTTGAAGAAACCAAAATTGAAAAAGACACATGAATCCCATTGTTCATTGCAGCACTATTTACAATAGCTAGAACAGGTAAGCAACCTTGATGTCCATCAACAGATGACTGGATAAAGAAGTTGTACATATACACAATGGAATAGTACTCAGCCATAAAAAAGAATGCATTTGAGTCAGTTCTAATGAGGTGGATGAACCTAGAACCTGTTATACAGAGTGAAGTGAGTCAGAAAGAGAAAGATAAATATTGTATTCTAATGCATATATACAGAATCTAGAAAAATGGTACTGAAGAATTTATTTACAGAGTAACAGTCAAGAAACAGACATAGAAAATAGAGTTATGGACATGGGGAGAGGGAGGAGAGGGTAAGATATATGGAAAAAGTAACATGGAAACTTACTTTACAATATGTAAAATAGATAGCCAACAGGAATTTGTGTATGGCTAAGGAAACTCAAACAGGGCCTCTGTATCAACCTAGAGGGGTGGGATGGAGAGGGAGATGAGAGGGAGGTTCAAAAGGGAGGGGATATATGTATACCTATGGCTGATTCATGTTGAGGTTTGACAGAGAACAACAAAATTCTATAAAGCAATTATCTTTCAATTAAAAAATAAATAAAATTTTAAAACTTATATAGAAAAAGCAAATGCACAAAAATATATGTATAGTTGTGATGATGGATGGATTTAATTGCTGGCAATAACAGTACAAGGAAGGGTGGGATTAAAATTTTTATTAAAAGAGGGAATGATGCCAAATTGTAAAATAAATTTATATAGTCAACTCAAAATGTTCTTCTTCACTTAGTTTCTTTTTTGGTAAAGTTATTATCAAAAGTAATAATTATAATAATGTACTGTTGAGTTTGTACATATATTAATATAATATTTATAATAGTAGCTGTCAAAAATAGGAAAATGGAATAGAGTTATATAAGAGTAATATTTCTATGTCGGGCTTCCCCATGGCTCAGCAGGTAAAGAATCTGCCTGCCTTGCAGGAGACACAGGAGATGCAGATTTGATTCCTGAGTTGGTAAGGTCCCTTGGAGTAGGAAATGGCAACCCACTCTAATATTCTTGCCTGAAAAAGCCCACGAACAGAGGACCCTGGCAGAGTACAGTCCAAAGAATTGCAAAGAGTCAGACTCGACTGAGTAATGGAGCATGCAGAGAAAACAAAAATTCACCTGGCAGATAGAAATTCAACTGTATCCATTATATTACATGGGGAAAGGATTAAACAGTCAAAGACACAAATTATCAGAGTGGATAAAAAACATGACATACAACTTTGTGGTGTCTACAGGAGACATACTTTACATGCAAAGTTACAAAATGTTGAAAGTAAAAGTGTAGAAAATATATACTGTGAAACATGAGAGCTGATATGACTGTATTAATACCAGACAAAACTGACCTTGAAACAAAATAAATTACTAAAGAAAAATAAGGACAACTTATAATGATAAAAGAGGTACACATAACAATATAACAAGGATACACATACCAACAGAGTCACAAAATATGCAAAGCAAAATTGACAGAATTCAAAGGAGAAACAGATTACACAATAGTTGGAGCCATCAGTGCTTCACTTTCAATAACAGAGCTAGACATAATGTCTAAGAAAACAGAAAGCTTGAACAAAACTATGAACTAAGTAGAATTAAAAGACAATTATAGAGCCCTCCAACCAACAATAGCAAAAAACATATTTTTTCTCAAATGCCCATAGAACATTCTCCAGGATAAGATCATATGCTAGGCTACAGAATAAGCCTCTATGCCTCAATAAATTTAAAAAGTTTGAAATCATGCAAAGTATAATTTCTGACATTCCATTCAGTGGAATTAAATCAGAAATCAGCACCAGAAGATAATTTAGAAAATCAACAGATATATGAAAATTAAATGATACAATCATATATTATCAGTGGGTCAAAAAAGAAATCACAAGAATTAGATTAAAATTGCATGATGAATGAAAACAAAAGGACAACAAATCAAAATTTATAGAGTGTAACTTAAATAATACTTAAAGGACCATTTAAAGTTGTTAAACATTTAATTTAAAAAATCTCAAATTAATAACCTGGGCTTCTAAATTAAGAAATTGGAAAAAGAACAAATTAAATTTAAAGTGAACACAAGGAAGGAAATAAAAATTAGAATGGAAATTAATAAAATTAAAAAATAGAACAATCAAGAAAATCTCAAAATCAAAAGTTGTTTTTGTTTGAAAAGGTTAATAAAATGGACAAAAGTTTAGCCAGACTAAGAAAAAAGAGAGATTATTCAAATTAGTACTATTAGAACACAAAACTAATACAATATTGTAAAACAATTAGCCTCCAATTAAATAAATAAATTTATATTAAAAAAAAAGAAATGAAAGGGGTCATACTCAACCTTACAGAAATAAAAATATGTTAAGAGTGTATTATGAGTAATTATTCTTATTCAGTTTCTAAGTCATATCGGACTCTTGCTGACCCCGTGGACTGTAGCACACAAGGATTCCCTATCTTTCACTATCTCTTGGAGTTTATTCAGATTCATGTCCATTGAGTTGGTGATGCTATCTAACCATCTCATCCTATGCCACCCCCTTCTCCTTTTGCCTTCAATCTTTCCCAGCATGAGGGTCTTTTCCAATGAGTTGGATCTTTGCATCAGGTGGCCAATAATTTAGGAAACTTCAATAAAAAGGGCTATCCTAGAAAGATATAAATTATCAAAATTGATTTAAGGAAAAAAAAAAAAAGAAACTCTGAACAGGCCTATAGCAAAGAAAGAGATTGAATTAATAATTTTAAAACTTCCCACAAAGATAAGGCCAAGCATAGATGACTTTACTGGTGAATTCTACCAAATATTCCAAGAGTTAATATCAATTCTTCACAAACTTTTAAAAAAACAGAGTGCAGAACCCTTTTTCACTTGTATATGAATCTAGTATAATCCTGATATCAAAACCAGACAGAAACATTACAAGAAAACCACAGACTAAACTATAGTCTCTGAATGCACAAAAGTCCTTAACAAAATACTAACAGACTATGTTAGCAACATTGCAAAAAACATCATATAACATTAATAAGTAGGATTTTTCAAAAGGATATAAGTTGATTTAACACCTGAAAATCAACCAATGTAATAACAGACTATCAAATAGAAAAAGGGGCAAAACCCACGTGATTAGCTCAATAGATGCAAGCAAAAAGTTTAAAAAAAATAACCCACCTTTTTTATAAACACTTAATACACAAGGAATAAAAGGGAACTTCCTGAATATGAAAAAGGAACTTTATGAAAAAATAACAATACTTTGGCCACCTGATGTGAAGAGTCAACTCATTGGAAATGATACTCATGTTGGAAAAAATTGAGGGCAGGAGGAAAAGGGAGCTAAAGAGGATGATTGTTGGATGGCATCAGCAACTCAGTAGATATGAGTTTGAGAAAACTCCGGGAGACAGTGAAGGACAGAGAAGCTTGGCATTCTGCAGTTCATGGGGTCGCAAAGAGTTGGACACAACTTAGGGACTGAACAACAGCAACTCGTGCAGATGACAGTGTTACATAGAAAAAAATCCTATGGAAGTCACTAAAACTTAGAACTGATAAGCTGATTCAGGCAGTTTGCAAAATACAATATCAGTATACAAGAAATCCTGTTTTATTTCTATATACTAGTAATGAATAATCTGAAAATATAATTAAAACCATTTCATTTATTAGAGCATCTGAAGACTAAATCACTTAAGAATAAATTCAACAAAAGAAGAACAAAACTTGATACTTGAAAACTGCCCAAAAAAAGTGCTGGAAGAATTAAAGAAAATCTAAGTAGTGAAAAGACAGCCTATATTTATGGAATGTAGGACTCAATATTTTTAAGATGGCTGTACTCCAAATTGATCTGCATACTCACCTTTAAAATATTAGCTATATTTTTTCAGAAACTAAATATGAATTCCAAAATTCATATGGAAATGCAGAAGATCCAAAATAGTCAAAATACTTTCTAATATGAAAACATATTACAAAGCACAGTGTTGGAATATAGGTAGACATATAAATCAATAGGGGATTCACAGGTGGTGCTAGTGGTAAAGAACCCACCTGCCAATGCATGAGACATGAGAGACATGGAATCGATCTCTGGGTTGTGAAGATCCCCTGAAGGAGGGCATGGCAACCTACTCCAGCATTCTTGTCTGGAAAATCCTATGGACAGAGGAGCCTGATTGGCTACTACCAGTAGTGTTGCAGAGTCAGACATGACTGACTTAGTGCACGCACACACACACACACACAGACCAGTGGAGTAAAATGTGAATTCAGAAATAAACCCTTACCTTACAGTCAACTGATTTTCAACAAGGATGTCAAGATAATTTAATGAGGGAAAACAGAGTCTTTTCAACAAATGGTGTGGGAATAACTGAATACTCATATTCAAAAGAAAGAAGTTGAACCCTTTCTTTGTATTATACAGTACACAAAAATTAACTCAAAATGGATTATAGACATATATATATACATGTATGTATATATATGTAAGCTAAAGCTATTAGACTTTTAGAAAGAAATGCAGTTTTAAATCTTTATTTTAGGCAAACGTCACTTAGATATGACATCAAAGCACTAACTACCAAATTAAAAATAACTTGAACTTGATAAAAACTTAAAATTTTGTCTTACAAATGATATCACCAGGGAAGTAAAAGCACAGCCCACAGAAAAGAAAATATTTGTAAATCATATATTCAGTAAGACTTATATTCAGAATATATAAAATACTTACAACTCAGTAATAGAAAGATAAATAGCCTGATTGAAAAATAAACAAAGAATAGTCATTTCTCCAAAGAAGATATACAAAGAGCCTAAGCACACGACCAAATGCCTAACCTCATTATTCATTGTTTGTATGTATGTGTGTGAGTGCATGCGTGTATGCTCAGTCGTGTCTTACTTTTGCAATTCCATGGACTATAACCCACCAGGCTCCTCTGTCCACAGGATTATTCAATAGGAGAGTGCAAATCAAAGCCAGTATGATACCACTTCATACCCACTATGAATGGTATAATTCAAAATATCAAAAACAAAAAGCAAAAAATGTCATCAAAGATGTGGAGAAATTGATATCTTCATCCATTGCTGATGGGAATGGTACAGTTGCCTTGGGAACTTGGCATTCAAAAAGAAAAATAAACATAGAATTACCATCTGTCCCAACAACTCCTCTCCTAAGTATGTACCCAGAGAAATAAAAACATACATCCATGTAAAGACTTGGTTGGTTCCAAATGTTCTTGGAAATTTTATGTATAATGGCAAAAAAGTGGAAACAACCCAGATGTCCACTGATAAATGTATAAATAAAATGATAAATGGATAAACAATTTATGATATAGCCATATAATAGAATACTATTACACCATCAAAAAGAATTAATTACTGATATGTGGTACAATGTTGGTGAACTTTGAATATTTATCCTAAGTGAAATAAACCAGCTGTGAAATTATTGTAGGATTCTATTTTTATGTAGGCCAGAATAGGCAAATCCATTGAGACATAAAGCAGAATTCTGCCCCCACTCCGAAATGGGGATGGATGAATGGGAAACAGGAGAGGATGAATGGGAAAAGACTATTAATTCTTTTTTGATGAAGAAGCTATTTTAAAATTAGATTATGGTGATGGTCGCACAATTCTGTGAATATACTAAAAATCTTGAATTGTAAAGGTTAAATAGGTGAATTATATAATGTGTGAATTATACCTTGATGAAGCTGCTAAAAAGAGTTATATGCTCCAGAGATAAAAGTGGGAAGGAAAGTCAGTCTGCAATGAAATTATTCTTTTTGATTTTTGTTCACTTGATGTTATCAATTAGGAAAAACAATTAAGTATAATTTAAAAGTGATAGCCCAGTTTTATGTGACTGGTACTAGAGTATGTACTTGAACCTGCATCTGTTAAAATATTTGGAAGATAATTAGGACCATTTCCCTGGTATCCACCCTTTCATGACTCTCCTATCTTTCAAAATTAGAAGTAAGACTGGTTTATGTAGCGATATCCTCTTGGAAGTTGCTACGAAAACAATTTATTTTATTTCATTCCTTACCACATTAGAGAAGTTAAGAGATTTTTTTATTTTATTTGTATTCAATTCTCAGAAATCATACTTTGTGAATAGCTTATCAGTTCCACATGTGGTATCCTATAGAACAATATTCAGTGGTGTAGGTGCCAAAGAACTCAAAACCGGAAAGCAGAGTTCTAGGATCAAAACTTTCATCTCCAATCATTTGTTGTGTCCTTGGATAATTCTAGTCTCTTTAACTTACAGGTTTCTCATCTATATAATAGAAAAGAAAAACCTTTTTTTTCTTTCTAATCTTCCAGAGTTTTTGAGTAGTAATCCAAATCAGATAATGGCTGTGAAAATAATTTAAAATGCAGAAACCTCTTTACACATGTGAGATAGTATTATTGTTATTTATTGTAATATAAAATCAATACTATAATAAAATGATAATAATGTTGATAATGAGAAGGAAGTTTATGCAAAATATATTTGTTATTGGTTTTTGCTTTTTACGATTGGCCTTTTATATACATCATATATGGGGGGAAATATATCCTAGTTCTGGATTTGCAAACAGAGAGAAGACTGGTTTTCTAGAAAAAAAAAATCTGGAAAGAAAATATCAACATATGTCTTTGCTGCCAACTTAGTGACTTGTTGAAAATATTAGAATATTAGAACTGATGTGAGAAAGAAGACAGAGAAAAATGGCAACCCCAACTCCTGCTATTCATCTGGCATATATACTGACTTCTGTATATGTGTGAAGTGAAAAACAAGTTTAGAATTTATGATGAAGAGCTGGTTCTGTTCATACAGCACTTTAATTCTTTGTATTAACCCTTCAATCTCTGCATAGGTGATAGCAATTTTCTCATGGCATGCCATATACCACATCAATCTGATAAGTATCCATAAATTCTTCAAAACCCTGCTTAAGGTAGGATGTGGAAGATGCTCCTTGAGGTGTCTTCCTGACACATTTAAGAGGAGTTATCATTCCCTCGCTTTTGCCACATAGCTGTATATTCCTCTGTTATTGTACTCACTGTAAAATATGTCATATTACTAGATTGCAAACTCATGAGCAAAGGGATAGAGACCAGTATTTTCTAGACTATAGTCACATGAATGTTACAATTAGTACAACTTGTCTATTTTTCAACAATGCCTTCTTATGAAAACAGATGAAGAGAATTAATACATGTACAAGCTCAGGCTACTGTACATGGTAACGTGTAAAGAAGGACTATGAGTTTCAAACCACATGAAATACATAATTATCCAGATTAACAGCATCTGGTAATACAGAGAAGGCTCATACATTTGTTCAGTGATAGGAGTCCAATGTAGATCTTGCTATATAACACTGTAAATTAAGGGTCCCGGCCTTATGGGAGGAGCTATTCATAAGGAATTCTGTCTCCATCCCAAGTAATTTTTGGTTCAATCACAACTGGGCTAATGGAATTTCCCTATGTCAAGGGGACAGGATTCATCCTGATGCTGTAACTGTGACCTCTACTCTGTCCCAAGCTCCACTCTGTCTATACCCCCTCCATCAATGGTTGCTCTCTTCTCGTGTCCTTGGTATTTTTCCCTTTGCTCTTTTTTATTTTGATCTCATGTCTATGTCTTTTCTCTAGTTATTTATGTTGCTGCCTGCCTGTGTGTGCATTCAGTCATGTCTAACTCTTTGTGAACCCCTAGGATGTTAGCCCACCAGGATCCTCTGTCCATGGGATTTCCCAGGCAAGAATACTGGAGAGGGTTGCCATTTCCTTCTTCAGGGGATCTTCCCAACCCAGGGATTGAACCTGCAATTTATGTTGCTAAATGAGCTAATTCCATTTTTGCCTTTGTCTTCTTTCCATCTTTCTTTTCTATCAATCTAGGACCTTGCCATGTTGTTACTGCTTGAGTATGTCCTCTCTATATTATTTTTGTGCTCTCATTTTTATTTCAACATGGAAGCCCTTAATTCTTTATTTTCAGCAATCACATCTTACACTCATCAGCAGGACAGACTACATATCTTGTGGGACTAAATATGGTTCCTTGTTCAAACTTTTAAGAAATTCAGGAGAGTGACAGCCAAAAATAAACCAAATGCAGGAAACTTATGCTGTAAGTTTAATTGACATGATTAAACTTATGCTGTAAATTTAATCCATGTCAATTAAACAGGTGGTTTAATTAAACAGTGGTCCTGCCCACTAGATTGTAAGCTCCATGATGACAGCAACTATATCTTCCTTGGTCACTGCTCTCTCCCAACAACTAATTCAGTGTGTTAACTAGCACAGAAAGCATATGAATGAGTGAAAAAATGATCTAGAATTTTGTGGTGCAAACACATGATCTCATGTCTAATTTTAATCCTCTTGCTAATTCTGTAAGATAAGTCTGGCAATCACTAATATCCTCTATTACAGGTAAGCAAACTGAGGCTTATATGTGGTTTGTCATACTGCTAATAAGGGATAAATAGCTGCTGCTGCTGGAGAAGGCAATGGCACCCCACTCCAGTACTTTTGCCTGGTAAATCCCACGGAGGGAGGAGCCTGGTAGGTTGCTGTCTATGGGGTTGCACAGAGTTGCTTCAGCTGTGTCCCTGGGATTCTCCAGGCAAGAACACTGGAGTGGTTGCCCTTTCCTTTACCAATGCATAAAAGTGAAAAGTGAAAGGCAAGTCGCTCAGTCATGTCTGACTCTTCGCGACCCCATGGACTGCAGCCTACCAGGCTCCTCCGCCCATGGGATTTTCCAGGCAAGAGTACTGGAGTGGGTTGCCATTGCCTTTTTTGATAGCTAGAGACTCTTTTAATTCTCTTCTCCAAACTGTATTAACTTTCATCTCAGGGACTAGAGGTGAAGGAAAGCATGAAGGTATTAATCTTCTCATGATCCCTGATGTCTCAGAACCCTAGAACTGTGAGATGAGATAAAAAATAAAAAATGCTTTAAATGTATTAAAAATTCTGTATTTTACAAAGCTCATTCACTTCTGGTTATTCTCATAACTAAAACCGAAAGACAAGCACTGAAGAAATTGTATTGATATGGAAGACAATAGCTATCTAGTTTAATTGACTAATAAGTTTGCACACTGTTTCAAGCAAATGACTGAAAATATCGAAACATCTCATTTATTTTGAGCTCCTGGCCATGGCATGGGTATACCATTCAGGAACATCTGGCTGGAGGATGAGCAGTCACAGGGTTCACAGCAAGAAGACCTCTGTAGAGGAGATGCTGCTGGGGCCAGAGAGAATGCAGAGATTTTGCTTTGTTATTCTTACAGGAGATAGAGCTGAGTTGAATTTTTAACTAACCTCCATCGCTGCCTCTTGGTTAACTATATCATTGTTTTACATTCACAATTGTGTATGAACAGAGTTTAAAGGGATATTAATATTTTTGATGTTGACTGCTTTAAAATTCCATGGCCAAATAAATCCAGAAAGCATCAGGCTGCTTAAGCATTTATTAACAGGCTCTTGGAGCACTCTATACTTATTTCTGGTGCAGTACTTACCACATCAAAGCGTAACTGCATAGTGATTTGCCTGTCGATTTTAAGCTCTTAGAATCTAATTTTATGTTTCTATACCTGTGTGTCTATGTACCTAGTAGAGAAAAGGCACTAAGTAAATACTTGATGAATAAAGAATGATCTTCATTGAAATAGGAAGCAATATCTTGATCTCAGCATTTGAATCAAGATATTCACATCCTGTATCCATCCCTTTAGGCTATAGATATTCAGGTGCTTCTGAATGCCATTCTCACCTCTCTACTCAGCAGGATCCCATTCCAAGCCCTAACTCCCAGTGGGTCTTTGAGGCACTGCTGCTGAGATGATGCATGCTTGAATATTAAAGCCTTCTGCTCTCTCTGCAACTTAACCCTGGTTTCTCAGAGCTAGCCCTCTGGGACCTCTCCAAGCCTTTCAAATGACATCCAGACAAACCAGGCTGAATTATGAAATCATAGCATTACTAATATCAAATCCCAGACCTCATATTTTAATATCGTATATGAAGTTTTGTCTAAAGACCAAGATTAATTTAATATGTAAAACAATAGATACTTCAAATTAATACAAAACATTGTAATACAAATGACTTTTATTCAGATTTGAATACTGCACACAAAGGCTATAAGTAAATTAGTTTTATTGATCTATATTCATAGAATTATTTAAATGTACCCTCTGGTACTAAGAGCCAGGGGTTTTTCCTGATGCTTTCCATTAATGCATTTTTCATTAGTGGCTAGTGCTGGGAAGCCCAAATTTCATTTGGCTGCAAAAGATTAATTTCCTCTTGACAGCCATGGCCAGATTTAAAAAAAAAATAGAGGAGTTGAAACAGTGGCCTACAGGACAGTTCTCAGAACTATGAATTGGAGGACCAGGAAAACACAGAATAAAAAAAAAAAATATATATATATATATATATATATATATATATATATAGTATGTGTATGTGTGTTTCCTTGACTGTGTGTCTACTGGGGAGAAAGCAGCCACTTTGAAGAGAAATAAATCAGAATCTATGGTTCTTGGCTGTGTCTCAGAATATGTGTACATGCCACAACTGTTTGTAATTAACAATTGACCTATTTTCTCACAATTATGAATACAATGGCATATAGGCAATTAATTTCCAAATAATCTGGACCTACACTATCTCTCATTTTTCTGTTGGTTTGTTGCTCTGGAAGTATTTCTCATCAGCCTCACAAAAGGGGCACATATAATAATAGTAATAATACAATTAAGGCTAATTAAAGCCATTAAAATTAATTTTGTTTGGAGATATATTGGAAAATCTGAAACTCCCATTGAGATAATTGATACACGCTGGGGAGTCACAAAACCGAGCCCCTGAATTTGACTGCTGCTTGGGTGTTGTAACAGCTTAAATGGTTCACTGCTTCTGCTCCCTCCCTAGGGCAGCGTAGTCATTGTACCAGCTCTGTGGGGAGCCTCCCAGTTTCCTCATTTAACTACCTCATCATTGGAGCCTACAACCACTAACCTACTTAGACTGACAGTCAACAGTCAAATAATAACTGGTATGGACCATGAAGAGCAAAATGGGAGGTATTTTTATCAGAAGGCAGAACAAGCAGTCATTTTTATGATGTGATTTGTGAATCATTAAATGACATTTTGCTTAAAATATGTCTCTCACAGACCTGCCCCAGTGCCAGAAAATTTCCCCTTTAGGAGATATCCCTTAGATATGAAAGTTCTATGTACTTCAAAGAGGTCTGTTTACTGTAAAATTCCTTTGGGAGGGTTCACTAACTATTAACCATGTGCACTAGGGCTTCACTGAGTCCTGCAGATTGTTTAAAAAAAAAAAAAATTTACAACTTTCACAAAGGGTAGTAGGCAGAAAAACAGCCATCTAATGATGTTCACATCCTAAACCCCAGATGGTACCTTGTAGCATGACAACGGAGAAGGCAATGGCACCCCACTCCAGTACTCTTGCTTGGAAAAATCCCATGGATGGAGGAGCCTGTTAGGCTGTAATCCATGGAGTCGCTAAGAGTCGGACATGACTGAGGGACTTCACTTTCACTTTTCACTTTAATGCATTGGAGAAGGAAATGACAACCCATTCCAGTGTTCTTGCCTGGAGAATCCCAGGGACGGGGGAGCCTGGTGGGCTGCTGTCTATGGGGCACACAGAGTTGGACATGACTGAAGTGACTTAGCATAGCATAGTATAGCATGACAAAGGGGAATTAAGACTTCAGACAGAATTATGATTCCTAAACAGCTGACCTTGAAAAAGGGAAACTCTCCTGAATTACTTAGGTGGGCTCAGTGTAATCACAAAAGCCATTATTGTTAGAAGAGAGCGCAGAAGAGAGAGAAGACCTAAGGGATAAGGGTGTTGCTAGTGGAATGGGGCCATAAACCAAGGAATGCAGGGGCTTTCTAGAAGCTGGTAAAGGCAAGGAAATGGATTCTCCCCCAGAGCCTCTAGAAAGGAATATAGCCTTGCTGAAGCCTTAATTTTATCCCAGTGCAATCCATTTTGTATTTCTTACAAAATATATGCAAAACTATATGCTAATAAATTTGTTGTCTTAAGCCTGTAAGTTTTTGGTAATTTATTTCAGTAGCAATGCTAACTAACAGAGGAACAGGGATAGGTACATTTTGGTAAATGTGTAAACAAGTAAAGATTAAATGGAAAGGGGGAAGGGTTGAGGAAAGCACTTTAGAAACTAAAGTAGTATGAATGAAATAAGTCAGATATAGAAAAAATGAATACTGTATGATATGACTAGATCATGTATGAAAGGAATTTGAAAAGAAAAAAAAAAAAAAAAGAAACCCTTACAGATACAAAGAATAGATTTGTAGTTGCCAGAGGTGGGGGTTGAGGTGTGGGGGAAAAAACAAAAGTACTATTGAGGAATCCCATTGTGAGGTGTCATTGTGAGTGACTGGAATAAGGAAGATGTTGGGCAGATGGATAATTCATGTGGATACTGGACTGAAGCAGGATGGATTATACTAAGAGAGAAGGAGGAGATAAATAGGGAAGGCAGAAGTGCACTGTACTCCTTTTCTGTAGCTGTGTAATAAAATTACTACAAACTTTGTGGTAATAAACATGTTTATTATCTCACAGTTTCTGTGGGTCAGGAATCTGGGAACAGCTTAGCTGAATCCTCTTTTTATGCCCTCACATGGTTGCAGTCAAGGTGTCAGCCAGGCTGGTCTCATCTTCAGTCTCAGGTGGGAAAAAATTCACTTCCAAGTTCTTTCAGGTTGTTGGCATGATTTGAGATTGCGTAATTAAGGGTCCCAGCTTTTGTTGGTTATTGGCTGGAGCTCACGCAAATTCTAGAGACTTCTCCACAGTTTCTAGATACCACGCATTGCTCCTTGTCACAAGTTCTTTTCCAACTTGATGGCTCGCTTCATCTAGCTCATAAAGTGTTTCTCCAGCTCCAATCTCTAAGAATGACTGTTCTATAATGCAATGTAATGTTATTAGATCTCTAAAGGAGAGCTTTAAGCTTTGAGGAACATATATCTCCTTGATTGGTATTTGTAAGAGGTGGTAAACCCCCTACAATAGAATAGGGTGGAGACTGAATCCATATTTCTTCTTGATCTCTTAAATTTTCTGCTTTTTCTTTCAGGCCCTTTATTCCCTAGGGTTTTCTTAAATTTCCTCCTTCTTTCTCACAGTCAGGCATCTCCAATAAAATAATCAGGTATCATATGTTCAAATGCTAAGGCAATTCGCTGGAAGGAGGGTGAAACAATGGCAGATTGGAAAGTAAATGATTGTTTCAAAGACAACGGAGAGGTAGAATTCTGCTAATCAGGATTGTAGGAAGTTTATTCTGTGACTCTGAGGAATCAAGTAGCAGCTGTCTTGGCCACTTTCCTTCCTCTCTCCCTGAGGTTTCCTGACTAAGTCTACAACAAAAGCAGATACCATTAGCCAATCTGATCCTGATTTGGCCTCCAGGAGAAACAGCCAAGATGATTTAATGGATCTTTGTTCATCTCCAACTTCCACAGGGTTCAGCAGTCATTGATTGCGTTAAAGAAATCATGTCTAACCAGATCACGATTATTATTACAATTAGCCTACTGCTTTCTAACAGTCTAACAATCATACTTCACCAGAAAGGCTTAAACACCACCATAAAATGAATGTATAATCCCAAAGTTCCATTGGCACCACTGCCTAGATTGTACTTCCCATTATCTGGGAATTGAACTTCCCATTGTTATCATATGACATACCTTATTATAAAGCACTTCACTATGCCACAGATTTATTTTTATGAAGGACTAAATCATTTGCCTTGAGGATGTCATGAATGGTGAAATCCTCTTTATGCTTTACAACCCAGATTAAGAGTTACCTCTTTTAGGAAGCCTTTTCTGAGCATCTTTAGACTAATTGAATATCTTGCACTTTGTTAACTATAATTAAAGCACATTGTTCTTTAATTAGAGTATGTGTCTCCTTATATTTATAATGGTATTTTTTTTTCTTGTTTACTATGAGAACTTTGAAATCAGAGATTGGATGATCTCTAGCAGTGGAATATTATAATAAGTCATTACATATTTGTTCAAGGAATTGGAAAAAAATATGGCTCATTTATTCTCATAGATGTGAAAATGTAGAAACATGGACTGATCAGGATTTTAAAATTTCAGTTAATTTTTTTTTTCACATTAGAAGAAATTATAAAGAGTTCTGCACTGTGTCCAAAGATTTCTCACTTTGGGCTGCTTTTCATCTTTCATTCTACATATGTGCCCTGAGTCCCTACAATGTTATAAGCACTGTTCTAGGTACCAGAGAGTCTAAAGTGACTGAAGCAGATAAAGGGCTACACTAATAAAGCAAATTTGTAGAGTGTAGTTTGTTTTTTTGTTTCCAAATGGCATTTTAAAGCCAAGTCTATGTATAACATCCCGATTCCTCGGCTCCACCTTCCCTGGGCTGCTTTTCGGTTATATTCTCAGAATATTTGGGGCCCAAGAAGACATAGTTTGAAAGTAGCAGCTTTAGTGGATTCAACAAATTATTAACTTTCATTTAAGGCAATGCTTTTAAATTTCTTAAATAAATCACTTATTTCTTAAAATGTAATATTATTTGTACTAGACACTTTAATATGGTATATCTCATTTTAAGAATTTACAATCATCCTAAGTGGTAGATAATAATAAAAGTTTTCCCTTTATACAGCTAGCGTGAGATATGCCACAAGAAAGAGGTAGGGATGGAATGAAACACAGAAGAAAGGAGTATAGGATAAAGAAATTTGCTAATTTTATACCTTTGAATGATCTCCATCTATAAACTATTTGTTCTCTAAGTACTCCATAAGAAATATTGCATGTAGATTGAAGATATTTATAACTTTTGCATTGTCAGAGTTTTCTGATTTTGTTTCTCTTTCTGATGCATGATCCAATATTTTTGTTTGTATGATTGGAAGAAATGTTTGATAACAGAAACCACCTATATATCTTTGCATTTGTAGATTTTTTTTTTCTCTACATGGTAATATTCAAGCACTGAACAAATAATATCCTGAATAAATATTTTTAGCCTCTGATTATTCACAGCTGAAGTCGTTTAAGCATTTTAGTAAAAAGAATCAAACTCTCCTAGATCTATAAGACTGTCTCTTTAGTGAGAAAATACAGAGTATGAGTCATTTGCAAATGAATCTATTTTGCATTGTTAGTGTTTATTTCTCTCTAGGAGTATTGGATTTGGAAACATTGGCAATGAAATAAGCATGATTTAAAACTCTGCCTATAAATCAGGTTCTATTTTATTCCCCAACTTTCACACTCCCCATTTGTGCCCTCTAGCATTGAGGAGAGGGACTACCTTTTGTTCTTTTTAGTTGTCTCTGTTTGGAAAGAGGGAGCAGCTGGGTATATCCAGCCCTCTGGTGGGAAATGAATAAGCAGAGATTATTTTGTTCTGTCTTCAGTCTCCTGTGCAGATGGGCTTGGCCTGAGGAGGTTCGCTCTGCATGGTAAGAAGGCTAGTGGAGACACCTGTAGCGTATAGAGGGCTGGTGTGAGGACCATACACCTAACTCTGTCCTGGCTCTAAACAGACACACAGCAAATTTTCACAAGCACTTCCTACAAGCAAGGTGCAGTCTTTATAAAATAGGAAAAAAGAGATGAGCAAAAAGGGTCTTTTTCACTCAGAAACTTTGAATTTTGTAGATTATAGAGGGCTTGAACATAAACGCGTAAGAAAACATCAAGAACCATTTTTTCGTGTGTGAAAAACTCCAAAGTATTTGCCTATCAGTTCAGTTCAGTTCAGTCACTCAGTCATGTCCGACTCTTTGCGAACCCATGAATCCCAGCACGCCAGGCCTCCTTGTCCATCACCAACTCCCGGAGTTCACTCAAACTCATGTCCATTGAGTCGGTGATGCCATCCAGCCATCTCATGCTCTGTCATCCCCTTCTCCTCCTGTCCCCAGTCCCTCCCAGCATCAGAGTCTTTTCCAATAAGTCAACTCTTTGCATGAGGTGGTCAAAGTACTGGATTTTCAGCTTTAGCATGAGTCCTTCCAATGAACATCCAGGACTGATTTCCTTTAGGATGGACTGGTTGGACCTCCTTGCAGTCCAAGGGACTCTCAAGAGTCTTTTCCAACACCACAGTTCAAAAGCATCAATTCTTCGGCCCTCAACTTTCTTCACAGTCCAACTCTCACATCCATACATGACCACTGGAAAAACCATAGCCTGGACTAGATGGACCTTTGTTGGCAAAGTAATGTCTCTGCTTTAGAATACGCTACCTAGGTCGGTCATAACTTTCCTTCCAAAGAGTAAGTGTCTTTTAATTTCATGGCTGCAGTCACCATCTGCAGTGATTTTGGAGCCCCCCAAAAAATAAAGTCTGACACTGTTTCCCCATCTATTTGCCATGAAGTGATGGGACCAGATGCCATGATCTTCGTTTTCTGAATATTGAGCTTTAAGCCAACTTTTTCACTCTCCACTTTCACTTTCATCAAGAGGCTTTTGAGTTCCTCTTCACTTTCTGGCATAAGGGTGGTGTCATCTGCATATCTGAGGTTATTGGTATTTCTCCTGGAAATCTTGATTCAAGCTTGTGCTTTTTCCAGCCCAGCGTTTCTCATGATGTACTCTGCATATAAGTTACATAAGCAGGGTGACAATATACAGCCTTGACGAACTCCTTTTCCTATATGGAACCAGTCTGTTGTTCTATGTCCAGTTCTAATTGTTGCTTCCTGACCTGAATACAGGTTTCTCAAGAGGCAGGTCAGGTGGTCTGGTATTCCTGTCTCTTTCAGAATTTTCCACAGTTTATTGTGATCCACACAGTCAAAGGCTTTGGCATAGTCAATAAAGCAGAAATAGATGTTTTTCTGGAACTCTCTTGCTTTTTTGATGATCCAGCAGATGTTGGCAATTTGATCTCTGGTTCCTCTGCCTTTTGTAAAACCAGCTTGAACATCTGGAAGTTCACGGTTCACGTATTGCTGAATCCTGGCTTGCAGAATTTTGAGCATTACTTTACTAGCATTGAGATGAGTGCAATTGTGTGGTAGTTTGAGCATTCTTTGGCATTGCATTCCTTTGGGATTGGAATGAAAACTGACCTTTTCTAATCCTGTGGCCACTGCTGAGTTTTACAAATTTGCTGGCATATTGAGTGCAGCACTTTCACAACATGATCTTTCAGGATTTGAAATAGCTCAACTGGAATTCCATCACCTCCACTAGATTTGTTCGTAGTGATGCTTTCTAAGGCCCACTTGACTTCACATTCCAGGATGTCTGGTTCTAGGTGAGTGATCACATCATGGTGATTATCTGGGTCGTGAAGTTCTTTTTTGTACAGTTCTCCTGTGTATTCTTGCCACCCCTTCTTAATATCTTCTGCTTCTGTTAGGTCCATATCATTTCTGTCCTTTATCAAGCCCATCTTTGTATGAAATATTCCCTTGGTATCTCTGATTATCTTGAAGAAATCTCTAGTCTTTCCCATTCTGTTGTTTTCCTCTATTTTTGCATTGATTGCTGAGGAAGGCTTTCTTATCTCTCCTTGCTATTCTTTGGAACTCTGCATTCAGATGCTTATATTTTTCCTTTTCTCCTTTGCTTTTCACTTCTCTTCTTTTTGCAGCTATTTGTAAGGACTCCCCGGACAGCCACTTTGCTTTTTTGCATTTCTTTTCCATGGGGATGGTCTTGATCCCTGTTTCCTGTACATGTCACGAACCTTCATCCATAGTTCATCAGGCACTGTGTCTATCAGATGGCACCATTCAACTCCTCCAGGCATCATTTGCACATTGACTGTAAGAGTTTCAGCTCCTTAATATCTGCAAAACAGGGATGATGATAGTTACCTTATAAAACTGTTGTCAAATAATATAAAAATAACATAATTAAAGTGTCTGGGAAAAAGCCTAGCACATGGTGAATATCCATTAAAATATAGCTTCTTTTTTTTTTTTTTTTTTTTTACTCCCAATATTTATGTTCTTTTTTTTTTTTTTTTAATTCTTCCAATTTTATTTTATTTTTAAACTTTACATAATTGTATTAGTTTTGCCAAATATCAAAATGAATCCATCACAGGTATACATGTGTTCCCCATCCCAAACCCTCCTCCCTCCTCCCTCCCCATACCATCCCTCTGGGCCGTCCCAGTGCACCAGCCCCAAGCATCCAGCATCATGCATCGAACCTGGACTGGCAACTCGTTTCCTACATGATATTTTACATGTTTCATTGCCATTCTCCCAAATCTTCCCACCCTCTCCCTCTCCCACAGAGTCCATAAGACTGTTCTATACATCAGTGTCTCTTTTGCTGTCTCGTACACCGGGTTATTGTTACCATCTTTCTAAATTCCATATATATGCGTTAGTATACTGTATTTATGTTTTTCCTTCTGGCTTACTTCACTCTGTATAATAGGCTCCAGTTTCATCCACCTCATTAGAACTGATTCAAATGTATTCTTTTTAATGGCTGAGTAATACTCCATTGTGTATATGTACCACAGCTTTCTTATCCATTCATCTGCTGATGGACATCTAGGTTGCTTCCATGTCTTGGCTATTATAAACAGTGCTGCGATGAACATTGGGGTACACGTGTCTCTTTCCCTTCTGGTTTCCTCAGTGTGTATGCCTAGCAGTGGGGTTGCTGGATCATAAGGCAGTTCTATTTCCAGTTTTTTAAGGAATCTCCACACTGTTCTCCATAGTGGCTGTACTAGTTTGCATTCCCACCAACAGTGTAGGAGGGTTCCCTTTTCTCCACACCCTCTCCAGCATTTATTATTTGTAGACTTTTGGATCGCAGCCATTCTGACTGGTGTGAAATGGTACCTCATAGTGGTTTTGATTTGCATTTCTCTGATAATGAGTGATGTTGAGCATCTTTTCATGTGTTTGTTAGCCATCTGTATGTCTTTTTTGGAGAAATGTCTATTTAGTTCTTTGGCCCATTTTTTGATTGGGTCGTTTATTTTTCTGGAGTTGAGCTGTAGGAGTTGCTTGTATATTTTTGAGATTAGTTGTTTGTCAGTTGCTTCATTTGCTATTATTTTCTCCCATTCTGAAGGCTGTCTTTTCACCTTGCTAATAGTTTCCTTTGATGTGCAGAAGCTTTTAAGGTTAATTAGGTCCCATTTGTTTATTTTTGCTTTTATTTCCAATATTCTGGGAGGTGGGTCATAGAGGATCCTGCTGTGATGTATGTCGGAGAGTGTTTTGCCTATGTTCTCCTCTAGGAGTTTTATAGTTTCTGGTCTTACGTTTAGATCTTTAATCCATTTTGAGTTTATTTTTGTGTATGGTGTTAGAAAGTGGTCCAGTTTCATTCTTTTACAAGTGGTTGACCAGATTTCCCAGCACCACTTGTTAAAGAGATTGTCTTTAATCCATTGTATATTCTTGCCTCCTTTGTCGAAGATAAGGTGTCTATATGTGCGTGGATTTATCTCTGGGCTTTCTATTTTATTCCATTGATCAATATTTCTGTCTTTGTGCCAGTACCATACTGTCTTGATAACTGTGGCTTTGTAGTAGAGCCTGAAGTCAGGTAGGTTGATTCCTCCAGTTCCATTCTTCTTTCTCAAGATCGCTTTGGCTATTCGAGGTTTTTTGTATTTCCATACAAATTGTGAAATTATTTGTTCTAGCTCTGTGAAGAATACTGTTGGTAGCTTGATAGGGATTGCGTTGAATCTATAAATTGCTTTGGGTAGTATACTCATTTTCACTATATTGATTCTTCCAATCCATGAACATGGTATATTTCTCCATCTATTAGTGTCCTCTTTGATTTCTTTCACCAGTGTTTTATAGTTTTCTATATATAGGTCTTTAGTTTCTTTAGGTAGATATATTCCTAAGTATTTTATTCTTTCCGTTGCAATGGTGAATGGAATTGTTTCCTTAATTTCTCTTTCTGTTTTCTCATTATTAGTGTATAGGAATGCAAGGGATTTCTGTGTGTTGATTTTATATCCTGCAACTTTACTGTAGTCATTGATTATTTCTAGTAATTTTCTGGTGGACTCTTTAGGGTTTTCTATGTAGAGGATCATGTCATCTGCAAATAGTGAGAGTTTTACTTCTTCTTTTCCAATTTGGATTCCTTTTATTTCTTTTTCTGCTCTGATTGCTGTGGCCAAAACTTCCAAAACTATGTTGAATAGTAATGGTGAAAGTGGGCACCCTTGTCTTGTTCCTGACTTTAGAGGAAATGCTTTCAATTTTTCACCATTGAGGATAATGTTTGCAGTAAGAGAGACTGCCCATTTTCCCTTAAAAAAATGCTCCCCCTTTTCTTTGGAGTAACTGAATTCCTAATTACTAAGAACAGCCAGATTAACTGAAAGAGTAAATAAATAATCATCTTAGCCTATTTATCCTACATAGAAAACAATAGCTAGGAAAATGTGTGGGATCATTTGGTAGACTGTCTGAGGAATCTCTAAAAGGGGCTAACCAATTGACTCAACCAACAAGTATAGCCTTTTGCCTTTCTCCTTTCTGCTGACCAAAAGGTGGCTGGCGCTGTAGTAGGCATCCTGGGCTTGTGCTGGCTTTGAGGATCAAAGTCATGGTAAGGATGGCAGCATCAGTTGTTGGAAGGATACTATCCTTGCTTACTTTAAGCTGTCATCCCAGTCCTGGATTATTTATCTATAGAACTCTTTCATGTGAGATAAAAATAGGTTCTGTATCATTTATGTCACTATTATTTAGATGCTCTAATTTTTGCACACTAACTTTAACTCTAGCTGACATAGCTTAAGACATTTTTAGTAATTTAACACAAACACATATGTGTGTGTGTATATATGTTCCACATAGGTGAGCAGAATGTCATCCTAAAGTCTCCACTGAGTTTGTACGTAACATGTATTAAGCACACAGTGAGTGGCATAGGTAATAAAAACAAGAAATAAATAGTAAGAGCTTATGGTATGTCATTGTCACCCTATAAACTCTGTAAAAAAAAAATCAGGCAGATCAAACTAATTCCAGCTAAGGTTAAAGGATCTGGGTATTTTCATATTTTATATACATATTACATTAAAAATAGTAACTTATAACTCTTTAAGTAGCTATTTTGATCCAGAAATTTAATAACATATGGAGTATGACTGATATTCTTCTAGGGAGCAAATCTATAACTCTTTCTTTATTTAAGGTTCTTCTCATGTCAATAAATCACTCCTCTTTTCTTTCCTCTTTTCCATCTAACTATATCGTCTCATCCTCCATCTCAACTTGAAATGTTTTTTTCCCAGGAAGTCCTTCCCCGCTTCTTCTTCAACATCAAGTGTCCAAAACTTTGTTTTTGTTTTTAATTCTGTCCTCTTTCCTAGATTTTTAGTTCTGTAGTAGTATGAACCATGCTTTTCATTTCCAGTCATGACCCCAGCACCTAGCACTTTGCCTGGTACTTAAGAGTTTTTAATAAATAAATGATTGAAAGAAGAAAGTTTTCCCCTTGTCTTTACAATAGTCAAATATTAAGACTTGTCAGCTGATGTACGTAGTCAAAATTTCAGCTTAAACTATAGCATGACCAAGAAAGCAGGAAGTGATTCAGTGACTGTGTTTGATGGACTTCAATGTCAGCATTAGCCACTCTTGACATTTCTGCTCAAGGAAATAAAGATCATAGAATTGATCTCTTAGATGAAACAAAGGGAGGTCTCTATGAATGCTGGCACCTAGCAGATAATTTCTGCCTGACCATAAAGTAGACAGGTATCTCAAACCATTGACAAGGAAAGAGAAGTAATTTGTGTCTCCAGCATGACAGACCATTTTTCCAATAGCCCTTAGCCAAATGGATAGCCAGCAAAAGAGACAATTGAATAGGATTGGCTATGCCTGTGAGATATAATCATCAGGAGAGGAAAAAAAAAAAAAAAAGTGTTGAAATCAGCACCAGTGGAGCAGGAACTGGGCAAGCAGAATCAATGTACTATAGCCATTAGGATGTCCCTATATTCATCCCCATTTATACATTTTTTTCCTCTCATATCTGACATTGCTTGGAGGCCTCCTGATGGACAAAATGAGGCCACAAACAATAGATAATTTTAGAATAATATTCACATTTCTGGGCTTCCTAGGTGGCTCAGACAGTAAAGAATCTGCAATGAGGGAACCTGGGTTTGATCCCTGGGTTGGGAGGATCTGGAGGAGGGCATGGCTACCCATTCCAATATTCTTGCCAGGAGAATCCTCATGGACAAGAGGAGCATGGTGGGCTACAGTCCTTGAGGCTGCAAAGGATTGGACATGACTGAGTGACTAAACACACACACACATTCTCATTTCCTGTTGATCTACTGCTCATTTGGCTTTGTTCCTGTTTTAAACTCTTATCCCTAAACTGGTGAAATCAAATTATAACATGTTATTATTAGCAGAGATTAAGATTAAGAAAGGCCAGGCTAGAAGTAGGAATAGGATTAAAATTATGTCTATAATCACTATTGGAATTCCATCTCCCAGGAAAAATAAACATGCTTTCTAACAAACAAATTTTTCAAATTGCTCAGTTTACAATCAAGAACAAGTTCTTTTTTTTTTTTTTCAAAAATATATTACAGTAAAATATACATAACATAAAATATCCCATTTTAACCATTGTAAGTGTCCTATTCAGTGGCATTCAGTTATATGTGCAGTGCTGTGCAACCGTCACCAGTATACATAGGCAGAACTTTTTTATCATCCCAAACAGGAACTCTGTACCCATGAAACACTGGGGATAGGGAAACGTAAATTCTCTATCCTGTTGCCTCCTCTTTGGCCCCTGGTAATCCCTATTAGAGTTTCTCTCTATATAAATTTGCCTAGTCTAGGTACCTCCTGTAAGGGAAGATATTTGTCCGTAATATTTGTCCCGCTGTGCCTGGCTTAGCATAATGTTTTCAGGGTTCATCCATGTTGTAACATGTATCAGAATTTCATTTCTTTCTAAGGCTTAGTAAGTATGTATATACCACTTTTTGTTTATCCTCTCATCTCTTTTTTTTTTTTTTTTTAATTTTATAATTTCAGATATACACATGCTCCCCATCCTGAACCCTCCTCCCTCCCCCCTCCCCATACCATCCCCCTGGGCCTTCCCAGCGCACCAGCCCCAAGCATCCAACATCGTGCACTGAACCTGGACTGGCATCTCGTTTCATACATGACATTTCACATGTTTCAATGCCATTCTCCCAAATCTTCCCACCCTCTCCCACAGAGTCCATAAGACTGCTCCATACACCAGTGTCTCCCCTGCTGTCTCGTACACAGGGTTATCGTTACCATCCCCCTAAATTCCATATATATGCGTTAGTATACTGTATTTATGTTTTTCCTTCTGGCTTACTTCACTAAACAGTTATCAAGACAGTATGGTACTGGCACAAAGACAGAAATATAGATCAATGGAACAAAATAGAAAGCCCAGAGATGAATCCACACACATATGGACACCTTATCTTTGACAAAGGAGGCAAGAATATACAGTGGATTAAAGACAATCTCTTTAACAAGTGGTGCTGGGAAATCTGGTCAACCACTTGTAAAAGAATGAAACTAGAACACTTTCTAACACCATATACAAAAATAAACTCAAAATGGATTAAAGATCTCAACATAAGACCAGAAACTATAAAACTCCTAGAGGAGAACATAGGCAAAACACTCTCTGACATACATCACAGCAGGATCCTCTATGACCCACCTCCCAGAATATTGGAAATAAAAGCAAAAATAAACAAATGGGACCTAATTAAACTTAAAAGCTTCTGCACATCAAAGGAAACTATTAGCAAGGTGAAAAGACAGCCTTCAGAATGGGAGAAAATAATAGCAAATGAAGCAACCGACAAACAACTAATCTCAAAAATATACAAGCAACTCCTACAGCTCAACTCCAGAAAAATAAATGACCCAATCAAAAAATGGGCCAACGATCTAAATAGACATTTCTCCAAAGAAGACATACAGATGGCTAACAAACACTTGAAAAGATGCTCAACATCACTCATTATCAGAGAAATGCAAATCAAAACCACTATGAGGTACCATTTCACACCAGTCAGAATGGCTGCGATCCAAAAGTCTACAAATAATAAATGCTGGAGAGGGTGTGGAGAAAAGGGAACCCTCTTACACTGTTGGTGGGAATGCAAACTAGTACAGCCACTATGGAGAACAGTGTGGAGATTCCTTAAAAAAGAACAAGTTCTTATTATGCCTCACAAACCAAAAGGGTGATCATCACTGGTCCCTTGAAGTGTCCTCAGAATGTTTTTAATGTCTCTACTCAATCCCTTTGCTCAGTGTCACTGATCTAAAATACGAAACTTTCAGTCCTCTTTGCCATTCTGAGTTTTTAAGAAGTTTTTATTATAAAAATATCCATGCTTCCCCCAAAATAGGGACTGGAATCACCCAGTGTCAATAACACTTATCATTTTTATTTGTTTCATTTGGACTTTCCATATTCTCACCTTAATTTCTTTATTTTTTTGCTGTAGTAATTTGAATCAAATACTAGACTTTATTTTTCCTCCAAATGCTTTATTTTGCATTTCAAAGGTAATACTGTCTTACATAATCAAAATGCCATTATTAAACCTAACAAAATTAACAATAATTATCATCTAAATACCATCTAATTCTCAGTTCACATTTCAGTGCTCTATTTATCTAAAAATGATATTTTTAAAGATTTTTTTAATGTGGACCATGTTTAAAGTCTTCATTGAATGTGTTACAATACTGTTTCTGTTTTATGTTTTTGGCCTTGTGTCATGTAGGATCTTACCTCCCTGACCAGGGGTTGAACCTGTACCCTCTGCAATAGAAAGCACTAGACTGCTGGGGAAATCCCTAAGAAATGACTTTTTATAGTTGACTTGTCCAATCATAACATAAACAAGACCTACTTATTAGATTATTCTATCTGTAAATACCTATTAAGTTTCTCTTAATCTAGAACTATCTAGTGTTCATTCTATTTTAAAAGTTTTTTCCTGTTATTAATTTACTGATTGACTTATTGAGGACATACAGTCAGAATGTTCAAGATTCTGGATTTGTCTATTTCTAATGTTATTTAAAAATGTAGTTTGTCCATTTTTTATATTTTTTTTATGGACAGAACACTAGATCAAAAACTTGGATTCTCTTCTGATTCATCTTTGAAGTATTTCATAGCTGATAATTCATACTCTGTAATATTTCACAATCAATTCAGTCAGTTCAGTCACTCAGTAGTGTCTGACTCTTTGTGACCCCATGGACTACAGCATGCTAAGCTTCCTGTCTATCACCAGCTCCCAGAATTTTCTCAAACTTGTGTCCATCGAGTCAGTGATGCCATCCAACCATCTCATCCTCTGTCATATTCTTCTCTTCCTGTCTTCAGTCTTTCCCAGCATCAGGGCCTTTACTAATGAGTCAGCTTTTTGCATGAGGTGGCCAAAGTACTGGAGTTTCAGCTTCAGCATCAGTCCTCCCAATGAATATTCAGAATTGATTTCCTTTAGGATGGACTGGTTTGATCTCACTAAATTCCAAGGGATTCTTAAAAGTCTTCTCCAACACAACAGTTCAAAAGCATCAATTTTCAGTGCTCAAATCTTTATGGTCTAACTCTCATGTCCATACATGACTACTGGAAAAATCATAGCTTTGACTAGATGGATCTTTGCTGGCAAAATGATGTCTCTGCTTTTTAATATGCTGTCTAGGTTGGTCATAGCTTTTCATCCAAGGAGTGTCTTTTAACTTCATGTCTGCAGTCACCATCTGCAGTGTTTGGAAGCCAAGAAAATAAAGTCTGTCACTGTTTTCATTGTTTTCCCATCTATTTGCCATGAATGGATGGCACTGGAAGCCATGATCTTAGTTTTTGAATGTTGAGTTTTAAGCCGTGTTTTTCACTCTCCTCTTTTAATTTCATCAAGAGGCTCTTCAGTTACTCTTCACTTTCGGACATAAGGGTGGTGACATATGCCTATCTGAGGTTATTGATATTTCTCCTGGCAATCTTGATTCCAGCTTGTACTTCACTGGGCCCAGGATTTCACATCATACACTCTGCATATAAGTTAAATAAGCAGGGTGACAATATACAATCTTGATATATTCCATCCCCAATTTGGAACCAGTCCGTTGGTCCATGTTAGGTTCTATCTTTTGCTTCTTGACCCAGATACAGATTTCTCAGGAGGTAGGTAAGGTGGTCTGGTATTCCCATCTCTTGAATAATTTCCTACAGATTTTTGTGATACACAGAGTCAAATACTTTAGCATAGTCAATGAAGCAGAAGAAGATGTTTCTCTGAAATTTTCTTGCTTCTTATGATCCAATGGATGTAAACAATTTGATCTCTGGTTCCTCTGGATTTTCTAAATCCTTCTTGAGCATCTGGAAGTTCTCAATTCACATACTGCTGAAGCCTGGCTTGGAGAATTTTGAACATTACTTTACTAGTGTGTGGGATGAGTGCAATTGTGTGGTAGTTTGAACATTATTTGGCATTACTTTTCTTTAGGGTTGGAATGAAAACTGACCTTTTCCAGTCCTGTGGCCACTGCTGAGTTTGCAAATTTGCTGCATATTGAGAGCAGTACTTCCACAGCATCATCTTTTAGGATTTAAAGTAGCTCATCTGGAATTCCATCATCTCTACTAGCTTTGTTCATAATGATGTTTCCTAAATTAAAAGACGTTTACTCCTTGGAAGAAAAGTTATGACCAACCTAGATAGCATATTAAAAAGCAGGGACATTGCTTTGCCAACAAAGGTCCATCTAGTCAAGGCTAATCTTGCCCAGAAAATCCCTTGGACAGAGGAGACTGGTAGGCTGCAGTCCATGGGGTCGCTAAGAGTCAGGCACGATTGAGCGACTGCACTTTCACTTTTCACTTTCGTACATTGGAGAAGGAAATGGCAGCCCACTCCAGTGTTCTTGCCTGGAGAATCCCAGGGACAGAGGAGCCTGGTGGGCTGCCGTCTCTAGGGCTGCACAGAGTCGGACACGACTGAAGCGACTTAGCAGCAGCAGCAGCAGTCAAGGCTATGGTTTTTCCAGTGGTCATGTATGCATGTGAGAGTTGGACTGTGAAGAAAGCTGAGCACCGAAGAATTGATGCTTTTGAACTGTGGTGTTGGAGAAGACTCTTGAGAGTCCCTTGGACTGCAAGGAGATCCATCCAGTCCATCCTAAAGGAGAACAGTCCTGGGTGTTCATTGGAAGGACTGATGCTGAAGCTGAAACTCCAATACTTTGGCCACCTCATGCGAAGAGTTGACTCATTGGAAAAGAATCTGATGCTGGGAGGGATTGGAGGCAGGAGGAGAAGGGGCCGACAGAGGATGAGATGGCTGGATGGCATCACTGACTCGATGGACATTAATTTGGGTAAACTTCGGGAGTTGGTGATGGACAAGGAGGCCTGGTGTGCTGCAATTCATGGGGTCACAAAGAGTTGGACACGACTGAGTGACTGAGCTGAACTGAACTGAACAGAAGGCCCACTTGACTTCACACTCCAAGATGTCTGGGTCTAGGTTGGTGATCACACCATAGTGGTTATCTGGGTCATGAAGATCTTTTTTTTTTTGTATAGTTCTTCTGTGTATTCTTGCCACCTCTTCTTAACACCCTCTGCTTCTGTTAGGTCCATGCCATTTCTTTCCTTTATTGTGCATTCTTTGCATGGAATGTTCAAGTGGTATCTCTAATTTTCTTGAAGAGATCTCTAGTCTTTCCCATTCCATTGTTTTCCTCTATTTTCTTGCACTGAGGAAGGCTTTCTTATCTCTCTTTGCTATTCTTTGGAACTTTGCATTCAGATGGATATAGCTTTCCTTTTCTCCTTAACTTTTTGTTTGTCAGGTATTTGTAAGGCCTCCTCACCATCTATTTTGCCTTTTTGTATTTCTTTTTCTTGGGAATGGTTTTGATCAATGCCTCCCATACAATGATATGAACCTCTGTCTATGGTTCTTCAGTCACTCAGTCTTTCAGATCTAATCCCTTGAATCTATTTGTCACTTTCACTGTATAATTGTAAGGATTTGATTTAGGTCATACCTGAACTCTCTAGTGGTTTTCCCTATTTCAATTTAAGTCTGAATTTTGCAATAAGGAGTTCAGGATCTGAGCCCCAGTCAGCTCCTGGACTTGTTTTTGCTGACTGTATAGAGCTTTTCCATCTTCAGCTGCAAAGAATATAATCAGTCTGATTTCGGTATTGACCATCTGGTGATGCCCATGTATAAAGGCATCTCTTGTGTCGTTGGAAGAGTGTGTTTGCTATGACCAGTGTGTTCTCTTCGCAAAACTCTGCTAGCCTTTGCCCTGTTTCATTTTGTACTCCAAGGCCAAACTTGTCTGTTATTCCAGGTAACTTTTGACTTCCTATTTTTGCATTCCAGTTCCCTTTGATGAAAAGAACATCTTTCTTTTTTTTTTTTTGGTATTAATTCTAGAAGGTCTTATAGATATTCACAGAACCATTCAACTTCATCTTCTTCCACATTAGTGGTTGGGGCATAGACTTGGATTGCTGTGATATTGAATGCTTTGCCTTGAAAACAAACAGAGATCATTTTGTCATTTTTGAGGTTGCACTCAAGTACTGCATTTAGCAATCTTTTGTTGATTATTAGGGCTACTCCATTTCTTCTAAAAGATCCTTGCCCATTGTAGTAGATATAATGGTCATCTGAATTAAATTCATCCATTCCTGTTCGTTTGGTTCATTGATTCCTAAAATGACAATGTTCACTCTTGCCATCTCCTGTTTGACCACTTCCGATTTACATGGACCTAACATTCCAGGTTCCTAAGCAATATTGTTCTTTATAGCACTGGACTTTACTTCCATCATGAGTCATATCCATAACTGGGCATTATTTTCACTTTGGCCCAGCCTGTTTATTCGTCTGGAGCCATTTCTCTACTCTTCTGCAGTAGCATACTGGACACTTACTGGCCTGGGGAATTCGTCTCTCAGTGTCTTATCTTTTTGCCTTTTCATACTATTCATGAGATTCTCAAGGCAAGAATACTGAAGTGGTTTGCCATTCTCTTCTTCAGTAGACCACTTTTTGTTAGTTCTCTACCATGATCCATCTGTCTTCGGTGGCCCCGGACAGCATGGCTCATAGTTTCATTGAGTTAGACAAGGCTGTGGTCCATGTGATCAGTTTGGTTAGTTTTCTATGACTGTGTTTTTCATTTTATCTGTCCTCTGATGGATAAGGTAAGAGGTTTGTGGAAGCTTCCTGATGGGAAGGATCACTATACAACAGGCCAGTGTTAGTCATTCAGTCTTGTCCAACTCCTTGCCTACTCTATTGAGTGTAGTTGGCCAGGTTCCTCTGTCCCTGGAATTCCCCAGGCAAATGCTGGAGTGGGTTGCCATTCCCTTCTCCAGGGGATCTTCCTGACCAGGGATAGAGCCTAAGTCTCCTGCATTGCAGGCAGATCCTTTACTGTCTGAGCCACTAGCAAAGCCCAATCAACAACATAAGTGTGTGTAGTTATGGAGGCTGAGAATTCCATGGTATGACATCTGCAAACTGGAATATCTCACAATAGTAAATAAATGATGTTTGTTTAGTGAGGACAAAATAGTCAGGGGTCCAATCACTCTGACATTTTGACTCAACAACTTTTTTTCACAATGTGAGAGTTTGTCCAGCTCTCAGTTTCCCATCCTTTTGACTCAGTTCTGGAAGTGACTACATACTGTAAGTACTGTAAGTCACTTCAGTCGTGTCCGACTCTGTGCGACCCCATAGACGGCAGCCCACTAGGCTCCCCCATCCCTGGGATTCTCAAGGCAAGAACACTGGAGTGGTTTGCAGTTTCCTTCTCCAATGCATGAAAGTGAAAAGTGAAAGTGAAGTCGCTCAGTCGTGTCCGACTCTTAGCGACCTCATGGACTGCAGCCTACCAGGCTCCTCCATCCATGGGATTTTCCAGGCAAGACTACTGGAGTGGGGTGCCATTGCATTCTCCGAGTGACTACATAATGGGTTTCTAAAAGCAATTTGATAAACACTATCCCAAGTCCTGCTTCTAAACAGGCACATATAATGGTTTCATGGCCAACATATCACAGGCTTCTGAATGGATCTCTAGGGGGCTTTCTAGAACAAAATACTCTGATCACTACAGTCTAAAAACTGAAGCTGACTTTAGGAAATTGACAGGGATTGATAAACCCACATGAAGCATATTCTCAACAGTTTCTGTGATAAAACACTGGATATATTCATCTTCACCTCTAGAATTCAAGGAGAAATATTGGACCAGACCATATATTAAGACTATTTTTAGTTATCAAGTTCTATGTTTTTCATTCTGACATCAACTTCACTCTGTGAGCAGTGACCCCGGACAAGTTGTGTCTGTGTGTATCAGGATTACTTATCATTCTGTGCATCAAAAAGTTAAAGGTTGGTGTCTAAAGGAGTACAGATTCAGCATTAAAGAAATGTATCTGCTCCTTCTTTATAGAAGGATATATTTCAGATTTTGACTTAACTAGTGGACACAAGTTATATGCTGATGCTTTTAGACTCTGGTTAACTTATCAAAAGTGAATGAAAGAATCACAAAAAGCACAGGGACAAAAATGAAAACCTACTTAGCCTTATGAAGGCGGCAAACTAAAAATGAGAATCATTTTTTTCACCTACCTGAACTTTCATAATATTCCTAACAAATACTTGCATTCTTATAGACCTAAATTCCAAGGAAATGTCTCCTAGCTGACAAAAGAAAGGTTTCATGTGTCCACACTCATTTTCTTCAACCTACTGCAATGATCTTGGATTGAAGAATAACGGGATATTCAGACTGGAAAGAAGAAGATTTTAGGAGATGTGCAGGCTGTCTTCAAACACCTCAAGGTTTGTCCTGTGGAGGATGAGCTGAATCAGTCTGTGTGTTTCCTGAGACAGAGCATGCAGGCAGAGCTGAAGAATGAGAGGGAGAAGGAAATAAGATACAACTGAAAATAAGGAAGTACTTTTCAACAGCAAGTTTATGAGATCATCCTAAGACATAGCTGGCTGTCTCTTAGTAGTGAGAATCACTATATTTGGAACTGTTCAAGTTGAACCTAGATGCCAGGCTATCCAAAACTGTATAATCAGTATAACTTGCCCATTCTAACACAATGATTCAGTAATTTCTTACTCATTTTCAGCTCCATTTTCTCTATAAAGTTTTCACTCAAAGCTTTGTGACTACCAATTTTTTCTTTATCAGATTTCCTAGTATGTCTTATTTGTTCCAGACATTTAGGTGCTTACAATGAACACTTTGTTTTATATTGTATTTAGATCTTTCTCCAGCGGCTTCATATATACTGCCACCATCTTCCCTCCTCTCCTCAAGTCTGCATGCTCCTTTATACTGTGGGGACTGTGTAATATGTACTTATTTTATGTTCCCCATGGTGCCATGTTCATGACTGAACACATGGTTCATGTGCAATAAATACATGTTGAAGCAGATTGAATTGATGTTCAGGGACTTCCATCCAAGAAAGCAAAGTTGCACTGTGAAGGCTTCACTTGGAAGGAAAAAAATCTAACTGTGCTTCATCAGGGCTCCCCTGCATTCTTCTAGAGCTGTGCAATGTCTTCCTCCTGGCCCCACTTTTTTTCTCCACCTCTTCTGTTTCCTTCTTTCCCACAATGTGCTTCAGCCTAAGCAAAGCAGCTGTCTTTAGTTACGTCTTTCCTTCTAATAAGTTCACTCATTTTTAGAGAGTAAAAGAAGGAATTTTGTATCAGAAGCCTTTCTTGGGGCAATTGAAACAAAAAATTATTTCCTCTCATTTTCTGTTGGGATAAAATGAGTAAAATGTATAGAATACACACACACACACACAAATATATACACATACAGACACACACAGAGACACACAAGGTTCTGAGATCTTGATTCTAGTCTTATCCTTCCAAGTGCAGTAGCAGTGCAACCTTGGGCATGTTGTTACCTCTTGGTGTCTCAGTTAATGCAGCTATAAAGTGGAGATAATCATACTCACCCTACTGACATCACAGGGATTCTGTGGCAATGAAATGAGAAAGTGAATGGGAAAACACCATGTGAATTAGAGAGTCCACATGGGTATCAAGCATTGTTGCTTTTATTACTATATCAAAAGCAAACTAGCCTTTCCCTCTCTCTGAAATATTTCTCATGGACCAATTTAGATAATCCTTTGCAGGTGATTGAGATGTGTTTCTCTTTCAGTGCCTTGTGGGAACAGAGGAATCTCATAGCATAGCTAAAATAAAATGTCCTTCCCATATATTTCAGACGTACACCAAACAGTGACCACTGCATTGCTAAACATGTGGAATCGAGTGCATGAAAACTGCAGAAGATCAACTGGGATTTTTGTTTCTGAAGAGCAGAGTTCTCATTCAAAATATAAATGTGTGTACTTTCATTCTATGTTTTTATCCTTAATGTTTCAAATTATAATGCAAACCTCCTAAGCTGATAAATGTGCTTTTTAGAGATTCTTTCTTATAAAACAATATAGAGAGCTGTTTTTGAAAGATGAAGAATGGTAGTTGAAATGCTTAATGTTCCTGTGTAATTTGCTAAAGCTTTCAGAAATAAGAATGTAATGTCAGTGGCAGATGCTTCATACAAATGAAAAAATAAATTAATTAAATGTATAACTTTTGTTAAAAGAGAAACATGTGTGCTAATGCTTAATCTAGACTTTCACTATATTTGGATTTATTGTAGTATGTACTAATAATAATTCCACTGGTTTTAGAATGTTTATTTTTTCTAATGCATAGAAACAAATATATTATCAACATTCCTAATTTCCAGATCTGATGTCCTCAGAGTCCCCCAGTGACAACCACTGATGTCCCATCCAGATTAGCTCAGGTTGTGAGGTGATGATGGCTATAGCTGGAGGCACATTACCTGTCCGTATCCGTCAGCTGGTAGAATATGATCCTGATCTCAAGGTTAGAAAATGAAATTCTGAAATATGATTAACAAATCCTGAGAGGGCTTTGGCCATTGACTCTCAAACTTCCTCCACCTCCACAGCAGTGACTTCTTCATTTGTGTTGACATGGTTGTGTTTCTTATCTTCTGTGTTGGTCTCTCTAATTAGCACTTTCGTATCCTACCAGAGAGTTTAAAAATAAATCCCTGACTCCTTGGATAAAGCCCTAATAAACCACTATTTTCTTGAGAAAGCCCTTCCCTGGAGTCTTGGATACATTATTCATTGTTCTCATGAACTATCTAAAGCTTGCGGACTCTGCCACCATTCTATTGAACCAATGGCCATTTCACCTTTCTACATTCTACACACCATTTTACCCCCATCCCTCATGCTTCAGTGAGTCTCCCCTAACCTGAAATTCCAATATGCTGGAGTAAAAAATGTGTAAATAGGATAAACACATTCATTAACTCAGTTATGTTTTATGTTAAGCCCTGCAACCATTAGTGAGAGATCTTTCTCTTAAAGTTGAAACTATGACTGGACTCATGTTGTGCCTCCTGATGTTGAGACAAAACAGTTACCTACATCTGCGTGGTTATATTCCATCTGATAGCTTAGATGTTCTTCTTCAGGTGTAAGTATTTTCTTTCTCCCCTTATAGGTGATTTAGAGTTCATAACCCTGTTCTGTCTGATACTGGCTTCAGCTCCCTTTGCCTCAGCCTGTATTTTGATAACCTCTGTGTTGTTTTTCCAAAACTTTTAAAGGAAAAAAAAAGATAAAAACTTTATGAATTTTAGGAAGAACTTTTTCTCATATCGTCTGTAGCATAATATATAATACATCTTTTGTATACTATGGTAGAACAAAATACAGTTCTGTGTTGGCTTCTTTAATGGATTTTACTTTTAAGCTCTTTAGAGGAGGTTTTAGCTCTTTAAGGGCAGGTAAAAATCATCTTTAGTTTATTTGCTATGTTTTATATCCTTCTTAAAGAATACGTGTAACACAATGAAGACCAAGAAGAATCTTTTTAGGATTGGGAGACTTGAGTTATCATACTAATTTTGACAATAGTGTTTATATGACCATGTATAAGCCATTTATTTCTTTGCATTTTAGTTTTATAATCTGTTTTTTAAAAAGGGTAAACCATATTGCACACAAAGATAAACTGTTAGTCGAAGAAGGCGATGACACCCCACTCCAGTACTCTTGCCTCTAGAATCCCATGGACGGAGGAACCTGGTGGGCTGCAGTCCATGGGGTCGCTAAGAGTTGGACACGACTGAGCGACTTCACTTTCACTTTCACGCATTGGACAAGGAAATGGCAACCCACTCCAGTGTTCTTTCTTGGAGAATCCCAGGGACGGCGGAGCCTGGTGGGCTGCCATCTATGGGGTCACACAGAGTCAGACATGACTGATGCAACTTAGCAGCAGCAGCAAACTGTTAGTCATTTGTATCTGAATCTTTCTGATCTCATGGACTGTAGCCTGCCAGGCTTCTCTGTCAATTGAATTCTCTAGGCAAGAATACTGGAAAGGGTAGCCATTCCCTTCTCCTGGGGATCTTCCTGAGCCAGGGATTGAACCCGTCTCTTACACTGCAGGCAGATTCTTTACTGTATGAGCAACCAGGGAAGTCCAAGAGCTGTGTGATGCACTGGCTGAATTTTAAGTTAAAATTCTAATAGTTGCAATAATAAGTGTTATCTATTAGGATACTCAATTTATTCTCAATTAAAGACTAACATTTGTATTTTGATATAGCTGAAATGACTGTTATTGCTTATTAATGTAAGTTTGCTTCAACAGCAGAATTGTAGTATAGGAAAGAAAAGATACGTGTGTACTTATTTTTTACCCTTAGAGTTTTAGCATCTATCACCATAATTGTCAAGTGGAGATGTGATCTAAAGAACTCTGGTCTCAGTAATTTGAGGATGTCTGCATATCCTTAGGAAAATTATTTTACCTATCCAAGATTTAATGTGTTCAGCTGAGAATTGAGCATAATTGTAACCATCTCCTATAATTCATACATACCTATAACTTGTGAGAAAGCAATTTGTAAATATTGCATACTGTTGGACCATTCTCTAAAGACCTACAAGACCTTCTAGAACTAACACCCCCAAAAGATGTCCTTTTCATTATAGGGGACTGGAAGGCAAAAGTAGGAAGTCAAGAAACACCTGGAGTAACAGGTAAATTTGGCCTTGGAGTACAGAATGAAGCAGAGCAAAGGCTAATAGAGTTCTGCCAACAGAATGCACTGGTCATAGCAAATACTCTTTTCCAACAACACAAGAGAATACTCTGTACAAAGACATCACCAGATGGTCAACACAGAAATCAGACTGATTATATTCTTTGCAGCCAAAGATGGAGAAGCTCTATACAGGCAGCAAAAACAAGACTGGGAGCTGACTGTGGCTCAGATCATGAACACCTTATTGCAAAATTCAGACTGAAATTGAAGAAAGTAGGGAAAACCACTAGACCATTCAGGTAGGACCTAAATCAAATCCCTTATGACTCTACAGTGGAAGTGAGAAATAGATTTAAGGGACTAGATTTGATAGACAGAGTGCCTGAGGAACTATGGACAGAGGTTTGTGACACTGTACAGGAGATAGGAATCAAGACCATCCCCAAGAAAAGAAATGCAAAAAGGCAAAATGGCTGTCCAAGGAGGCTTTACAAATAGCTGTGAAAATAAGAGAAATGAAAAGCAAAGGGGGAAAGGAAAGATATACCCATTTGAATGCAAAGTTCCAAAGAATAGCAAGGAGAGATAAGAAAGCCTCCTTCAGTGATTAATACAAAGAAATAGAGGAAAACAACAGAATGGGAAAGACTAGAGATCTCTTCAAGAAAATTAGAGATGCCAAGGAAACATTTCATGCAAAGATGGGTTTGATAAAAAACAAAAATGGTATGGACCTAACAGAAACAGAAGACATTAAGAAGAGATGGCAAGAGTACACAGAAGAACTGTACAAAAAACATCTTCATGACCCAGATAATCGTGATGGTATGATCACTCACCTAGAGCCAGACATCCTGGAATATGAAGTCAAGTGGGCCTTAGAAAACATCACTATGAACAAAGCTAGTGGAGGTGATCGAATTCCAGTTGAGCTATTTCAAATCCTGAAAGATGATGCTGTGAAAGTGCTGCACTCAATATGCCAGCACATTCGGAAAACTCAGCAGTGGCCACAGGACTGGAAAAGGTCAGTTTTCATTCCAATCCCAAAGGAAGGCAATGCCAAAGAATGCTCAAACTACCACACAATTGCACTCATCTCACACCCTAGTAAAGTAATGCTCAAAAATCTCCAAGCCAGGCTTCAGCAATACATGAACTGTGAACTTCCAGATGTTCAAGCTGGTTTTAGAAAAGGCAGAGGAAGCAGAGATCAAATTACCAACATCCACTGGATCATGGAAAAAGCAAGAGAGTTCCAGAAAAACATCTATTTCTGTTTTATTGACTATGCCAAAGCCTTTGACTGTGTGGATCACAATAAACTTTGGAAAATTCTGAAAGAGATGGGAATACCAGACAACCTGACCTGCCTCTTGAGAAACCTGTATTTAGGTCAGGAAGCAACAGTTAGAACTCGACATGGAACCCTGCTTATTTAACTTATATGCAGAGTACATCATGCACAACTCTGGGCTGGAGGAGGCACAAGCTGGAATTAAGATTGCCAGGAGAAATATCAATAACCTCAGATATGCAGATGACACCACCCTTATGGCAGAAAGTGAAGAAGAACTAAAAAGCTTCTTGATGAAAGTGAAAGAGGAGAGTGAAAAAGTTGTCTTAAAGCTCAACATTCAGAGAACTAAGATCATGGCATCTGGTCCCGTCACTTCATGGCAAATAGATGGGGAAAGAGTGGCTGACTATTTTTTTGGGGGGGGGGCTCCAAAATCACTGCAGATGGTGATTGCAGCCATGAAATTAAAAGACTCTTACTCTTTGGAAGGAAAGTTATACCTAAACTAGACAGCATATTAAAAAGCAGAGACATTACTTTGCCAACAAAGGTCCATCTAGTCAAGGCTATAGTTTTTCCAGTAGTCGTGTATGGATGTGAGAGTTGGATTATAAAGAAAGCTGAGCACCGAAGGATTGATGCTTTTGAACTTTGGTATTGGAGAAGATCTTGAGAGTCCCTTGGACTGCAAGGAGATCCAACCAGTCCATCCAAAAGGAGATCAGTCCTGGGTGTTCATTGGAAGGACTGATGTTGAAGCTGAAGCTCAAATACTTTGGCCACCTGATACAAAGAGCTGACTCATTTGAAAAGACCCTGATGCTGGGAAAGACTGAGGGCAGGAGAAGAAGGGGATGACAGAAGATGAGATGATTGGATGGCATCACCGACTCAATGGACATGGGTTTGCGTAGACTCTGGCAGTTTGTGAAGGATAGGGAGGCCTGGTGTGCTGTGGTTCACGTAGTCACAAAGAGTCGGAGATGACCGAATGACTGAACTGAATTTAACTGAATCAAATGTAAGCTATGTGAAAGTGAAAGTGTTCATTGCTCAATCATGTCTGACTCTTTGGGACCCAGTGGACTTCAGCCCATCAGTCTCCTCTGTCCATGGGATACTCCTGTCAAGAATATTGGAGTGGGTAGCCATTCTCTTCTCTGGGGGATCTTCCCCATAAGGGATTGAATCCAAGTTTCCTGGACTACAGACAGATTTTTCTTTTTTAATTGTCTAAGCCACCAGAGAAGGCTCAAACCCATGTAAACAAAATTAAATAACTTCTAAATTAGTCAACTGTATTGTTATTATTACCTAAAGCAGAGGTAATTGCTCAATACCTACAATGCCAGTTGTTGACATAAACTGGTGAGGTAGGTGGGGAGTAAATGATGAATAGTATCTTACACTGGGCCTCTGCTTTGCAAAAGTAGTAATAAGTGATGGGAACTGTGGCAAGCTGGAAAGTACATGCTCTGTCTCAAGAACTGGTGGTTACTAATCTCCAAGCAATTATTGTCATGTGCAAAGGCCTGGAGAAGAATCCCATGGGCAGAGGAACCTGGCTGGCTATCATCCACAGGGTCACAAAGAATCAGACACAACTGAAGCCACTTAGCACACAGGCAAAGGCAGACCCAGTGTGTGCAGAATCTCCAGTTTTCTGTGGAGTCTGAAAACCCAAATTAGTAGGTATAATTTTCCAGTGCTTCTGTGTTGGCAACTAGTTCAAATTTAAAACACTGTGTGGGTCAACATTAGATTAGGTCAACAAAAGATTAGTTTCCACAAAACATACCTTCAGGCAAATGTTCAACCTCTGACCTAAGCGTTAACTAACCCTACAGCTCAAATCCTTACTGAATGCACCTACAGCTTTTTCCAGTTACTATGAGGAAATCTTCTTCCAGTTAGCAATAATGATCATGAGGGATTTAATTTGGGGTTTGGATGAGTGAAGCCAGAGATCCCTGGAGAAATATGGGATGACAGTTCTAAGAAATGGAAAATGTATGATTGGTGAACAAATGTGCATCCTGCTTACCACGTGGAAAGGAGATTCCCTGGATGCCTGTAAGGATAGTTACCAAAATAATAGCTGGCAATGCACAGTCAGATTCTATTATAGCCTGCTAGACCACACTCAATCTCTGGGTCCCCAAGAAGCCTTTTCTTTCATTGTTTCTACACAATAGGTTATTTCTGAAGCTTTCATGCTACCCTATTAGAGAGGAGAGTGTATGCTTCATGAATACTGAGTGTCTAATTCACCTTTGAACCCTTCATGATGTTGAGGGTGTTATTCTACATATAATGTCCAATAAATCTTATTGCATATGGAACAAACATGTAAAATCTATATATGTCAGACATAGCCCATTTTCTGAAGATCATGTGGTAGAGTTCAAAACAAAACCAAACAAAACTGAGGAAGGGAAAGAATGGGAGAGGAATCTACAAATGTGGTTCTGCTGTAGATCCTACAATGGCATTGTTGAGTGATCTTAAACAAATCACTTCAAAATTCCAGGACTTAATTTCAACATCTGTTACTTGCAAAAGTTGAATTAAATACTAACTTCCCTTATGGCTGTAGCAGTCTATGATTGTCTTCTATCTTTGAAACCAACAAGGATGCCCATGGAATATTTTTGGGAGATGTTTTGGAAAAACTAGAATTCTGCTTCATTTTTGCCTCTAAGAAAGCCTGAGCCAGACTCTTCAGCCAATTTTTCATTCTCAAGCTCATTTTATGATGTTGGCTTCAGATGAAAAACCATTGCTCTGCCCTTTAAAATTTATTTTCAAAGAGCTCCAAGGTATATTTCCTTCTATTTCGTCTATGGACATAATGATCTAGTCAAACAACACTCCAACCCAGTTCCAGCTACTCAAGAGGTCAGAGGAAGTACAATCAAACAACCTCTTAATGGGAAATTCCAAGAAATAAAACCAGTTTCTTGAGCTGCTGAGATAAAGTTAAGGTTGAATTGCATTTCCTCATTTCTGCTCAGAAATAGAAGAGAAAAGCTACCCTGGAAGTCAGGAGACAGGTGTTCCAGGAATTTCGATAGATGCCTGACAGGCCTGCATTCATCATTCAGTTCACCATGAGAAATGGTGATTGGAAGCTGATGTTATCAAACTACTTAATCTCACTCTCATCACACTGCCTTTCCCTGAACCCTGCTACACAATGTTCCGGAATAGAGACAGTCATACATTTGCCTCTGATGGCAGTTTCTGATTATCAGCAACCAGAAGCAGCCTGAATCTACTTGTGGGGAAGTTTGTCTTTAGTGTTAAAGTTACTTTATTTTGGTCATTTATCTATTCACTTACTTCAACATTTATTTATTCATTCATTCAACAAACATTCATTGGTCACTCTTTCTAGCCAGGCATGGGTCTGTTCCCTGGGATCTTAAACACAGTCACAGATTTGTTGATTGAATAATGAGTGAGTGAATGAATGAATGAGAAACATAGTTTCTCATTTATAGTTTCTTCAGGGCACTCCCAATCCAGTGGGTAAAATAGAGCAGTCAATAGATCATGCTAATTCATCATGGTAAGTGCTATGGTAGAGATGGACCATGTCTAATGGAGTCCATAAAGGGGAAACTGATGCTCCCTGAGGGGCTCACAGAGACTTCTCCAAGTGGAGAGATTTTGTACACAGTTGTCCTTAGCAGCCAGCCTCTAAGAATGGTAATCTAGTCCAGAAAGTTTGATATCCTCAGCTGGCAAACAGTTCAACTTTGAAGTGAATGAGATCACCAGGAATGAGAGGAGGAGAGAATAGGGAGTCAAAAAAAGGCTTGAGATTCATTACAGCAGACAACTTGTGTTTTTAGTCTCTGTGCCTAATGAAACCTCTTTGGGTGTTTCTAATGTTCAAGAGAAAAAGACTGATATAACTTAAATGACTAGCCATCGGTGGTAAAGCTGGAGGAAGTTCTAGATAGTTGCAGTATTATCAATAACAGACAATCAAGTCTGAAATTCTGACAGTGGAATTTCAAATATGAAGCAAAAAGTGAGAAAGGATTTTCAAGGGAATGAGGGAATTTTCTCTGATGACTATGAAATTATACCTGTTTTTGCCTCTGCTTGTGAGTTAAGCCTGGATCATCCACTGCATCTATAAACATTTTGTATGTGTATATTAAAAAATCAATTGTTTCCTGGTAAATATATATATATACACACATATATACTTGCTGTTTTTGATATTATTATTAATAAGGCTCTTTTAAGTCAGGCACTCTGACAGGTAATTTACATATCAATACATTGTCTCATTTAATTCTCAAAACAAAGATTTAGGATAAAAGAGCAAGAAGAAGAATAGAACCATTTAGTTTGACTTATATAGGAAAACATTTAAAAACAATGCTTTAGGAATTGGAATATATATTAAAACTATTAGGTTAAAAGGCATGATGCATAATAGTTTATAAAATTATAAGTTTATTAATATGACTAAAAGAACATGGGTAAATTTTCTTTAAATGAATCAATTTATTATTGAAGAGACTGGAGTAAACAGCAAGTAGTTGGTATTCTCCTATCATGTCATGATAATAATTCTGATGGCTTTATTATTATATTGCAAATATTGGCTCTATGCCATTTGAAAAAATCCTACTCTAATGCTCAACCAAGATATTTTTTTTCATCTTAAAAGGATAAATCAAATAAGTGAATTTTCATTTGGAAGTCCATCTGGTATGCTGGAAAAGAAACCAGGTAAGGATTTGGAGGTTCCTTGTCCTTCTGTCTTCCTTCCCTTGGACTGCAGAGAGATCCAACCAGTCCATTCTGAAGATCAGCCCTGGGATTTCTTTGGAAGGAATGATGCTAAAGCTGAAACTCTAGTACTTTGGCCACTTCATGGGAAGAGTTGACTCATTGGAAAAGACTCTGATGCTGGGAGGGATTGGGGGCAGGAGAAGAAGGGGATGACAGAGGATGAGATGGCTGGATGGCATCACTGACTCGATGGATGTGAGTCTCAGTGAACTCCGGGAGTTGGTGATGGACAGGGAGGCCTGGCGTGATGTGATTCATGGAGTTGCAAAGAGTCAGACACAACGAGGGACTGATCTGATCTGATCTGATCTGTCCTTCTGTGGCCACTCCCCCAGGTGACCTTGTGCAAGTCTCTTACTCTGTTTGCACAGAATCCTCTGAAAAATGAAGATTGAGGTCCTATAACCCTCAAAGGCGGTCTTCTAAGGACAAGGAAACAGTACATGACGTTTCCTGCTCCTCATTCCACTCCCATTCTTGCCCCTCCCCCCATTAACCAGGCCCTCCGCATCAGTCATATGGTGGGGGAGATTTCCAGCTGAAGGCAGTCTCCCTGCTGAGTACAATAATCGTAGGTAATATTAATTTATTTAGCCTATGCTATGGTCCAGGTACTGTATTTAATGATTTACCTACATCGAATCATGTAATCCTTACAAAAACCCTATGAACTGCAGATGTTATCATCTGCAGTATACAGAAAAAGAAACTTCACAGTCCAACTCTCACATCCATACATGACCACTGGAAAAACCATAGCCTTGACTAGACGGACCTTTGTTGGCAAAGTAATGTCTCTGCTTTTTAATATGCTATCAAGAATTGTAGACAATATATATTATGGGCATTTTTTTTTCCTCACATAGGGATAGACTCCATAATCTTCAACAGGATTTAAAGGAGTCATTGTTCCCCCAAAATTTGAAGTGTAACTGGAAGCATCATTGGCTACTGGGAATTTTTTTTTTTTTTTACCTGACTTGACTACAAATAGAATTGTGTTGATTGTTATTACAGGAGTTAGTGACTAAATTGTCTTGCTCTTAGCTGTACTGAAGTATAACAAAATGCCAACTTTAATGCACACAGAGAATGTTTTTTTTTTCATAATCTTTATTACTAAAATAGAAGTATTAAAGTTGCAATAAATAAAAGTCAGTCAATGGTACTTAAGTAAAAGATCTTTTTTCAGAAATATTATATTGTGTCTTTTATGTGGGCCAATTTTCCATAAAACTTTTTTTTTGGTCTATGCTAGTGATTAATTACAAAGAATAAATGAAATTGATCAGGTAACAATGCACATTAGTCTTTTCATTGAGTAAAAACTCAAGAATAACTCTGAGATTACCTGTTCCCTGGACATAACCTCTGTAGTATAAAATCTTTGTTGATATCACTTAGCAATGGTTCTGTGGTGTTGGAGAAGACTCTTGAGAGTCCCTTGGAGAGCAAGGAGATCCAACCAGTTCATCCTAAAGGAAATCAGTCCTGAATATTAATTGGGAAGACTGAAGCTGAAACTCCAATAATTTGGCCACCTGACTGTGAAAAACTGACTCATTGGAAACGACCCTGATGCTCAGAAAGATTGAGGGTGGAAGGAGAAGGGACGACTGAGGATGAGATGGTTGGATGGCATCACTGACTCAATGGACATGAGCTTGAATAAACCCCAGGAGTTGGTGATGGATAGGGAGGCCTGACGTACTGCTGTCCATGGGATCACAAAAAATCAGACACAACTGAGAAACTGAACTGAACCGAATTGAACAATGGTTCTTTTTTGGTGCTATATACCCTTCTTATGGGCTTCCCTCATAGCTAAGTTGGTAAAGAATCCACTTGCAATGCGGGAGACTCTGGTTCAGGGAAGATCCGCTGGAGAAGGGATAGACTATCCACTCCAGTATTCTTGTGCTTCCCTTAGCCCAAGGGAAGTGAAGTGGCTCAGCTCAGCCACTGAGCTGGCTCAGCTGTTAAAGCTGGCTCAGCTGTTAAAGAACACTCCTGAAATGTGGGAGACTTAGGTTTGATCCCTGGGTTAGGACGATCCCCTGGAGAAGGGAAAGGTTACCCACTCCAGTTTTCTGGCCTGGAGAATTCCACGGACTATATAGTCCATGGGGTCGCAAAGAGTTGGGCACAACTGAGTGACATTTAGAGACCCTTCTTATAGCGCTTATATTTCTTTCTCATTTGAAAAATACATATTTGTTTTCTCAGATTGGAGACTTTAAGTGCCTAATGATAGATGAAAGATTCAGAAGCATCCATTAATTTAAATTCAATATACATTTACTGATCACTTCTTGTTTGCCTAGGACTCTGCAGAGATTCTTGGCAGTATTTAAAGAGCAGAAGATACAGCTTTGCCCTAAAGAAACTTATATTTCAGTGTTGTTTATGAGTGTCTTAAATATTAGGCTCAGTGGTTTAAAGTTGATGTATAGGCAAGACATATCTTTGGTGAAAACTTGAGCAGGGGAAGATAATAATCAAAATGGAAAGCTTAATATGTCATATTTCTAAAAGCTGAATGAAAATGTGATGAAGCTGGATGAATGAAAGTTATTGTAGAAGGCTTTTGGGTTACCCACCAAAACTTGATAAATAGGGGGTGGTTCTCTGGTAGTAGAAATGAAGATTAAGAAATGGAAGTAAGAAAATGCCTGGGGAAGATCTGGAGTCTTAGAGGACTGTTACTCCAATCAGTCATGAAGCTGCCCAGGCTCACAGCTCTTTCTAGGGGAAAGCATCTCATTCATGCTTTTACGTGAAAGAATAGCCCTGGTGTTTATTATCATATGCATTTCACCCCTTCCTTTCTGGAAGTAGTTAATTAATTTAATAATATACTTCTTCCATCAGATCAGTCAATTTATATCAAGGTTATGGATTGATCTGGTATGGAAGGATAAGCTAAATCAATCGAAGTCTCTCTCTCTGGAATTTAAACTAAAATGCCAGAAGAAAACAGTTAGGTGGAAAAAGTGAAACTAGAAAGATACACCTAAGATCAAAATAAGTAGAATAGGAGTCATATTCGAATATTAGTCATATTAGAGTCAGGGGCCTATTAGTTAGATAAATTTTGGCCAAAATTATAATGGCATTAATAAATATTTATTTCTTTCATATCAGAACAGAACTAGCAATCCAGAGCTAGTATTTAGTGAGTTTCAGAGGAAGTAAGACATGGGAAGAGACAAGATATTATAAGGCTTTGTTATTGATGTCACCTTTGTGTGAGGTCTGGACTTCACTGGGACAACCTAGCGAACTTACAGAATACCTTTCAGAATTGTCTACCTGAAGCATGAGAGGTGGGAGAATTTTTGTCCATTTCTCATCATTTCAGGATTGCCCTCAGGGTGGTAACTCTAGATTCTTAGGAGTAGAATGTATCCTGCCAAAGTAAATTCCTACCAGTGTCCTAGATGTTGGGGAGACTGTGGGAGAGAAACCAAAGTCATGCGGAGCATTCTTGATAGGAAGCATTGTCAGAAAGAATTGAGTTTAAACCAGTATGAAGCTACCCATTGGCAGTTGTCACGGCTGGAATCACAAGTATGCTGAGATGATGTAGGCTGGGGCATGGACACAGCTGAAACAGTCTACCCCCTCACTGTCCAGCTTTGTTCACGTTTGCATACAGTCTCATCCATCAGTGGCTCTTCAAGGTCGAGGCTGGCTGCAGAGAATAAATAAACAAAGGTTAGTGAAACAAATTATAATCTCATCGCTGATCCCACAAGATTACTGGCCCAAAGGGTTTAATTGATACTCAGAATCTCTTTCTTCTACCACATATTCTAGATTTTCCTTACTCTTGCCTGACATTTCAGTTGATAGGCTGCTTGGTTGGTGGGGTGACAAAGGCCTTCATTTCTGAGTAGTTTGAGTCCACAGTTTGCCTTTCCTTTATTAGATCATGGCTGCTGAAATTGTCCATTCACCATTGTGATCAAGCATATGAAGAGCAATTCTCAGCCACAGACATCATGGCCCTTCTCCAGAACCCTGAGGATGTGGCCTGACTCACCTAAAACTGGCAGCTTCATGAGCCACTCAATAATTAGGTCAAAGCAATGTTCCCAGGCATGGCATATGCTACTTTCAAAATCCAAAAGGCTGAAAGTACAGAGCACACAGAAATGATACTCATTTGTACTCCAGACTTTTGGATCCCTACAAACTACTGCTAATGTGGCAAGTCCTTACAATTTGGAGGGACTTATCTCCCACTGTGCTGGCATGTATGTGTCTGGCATCTATATATGCGGATACTAGAGTATCTGAAGTATTTGCCACTTTCTGTCCACTAGGTCCAATTAGCATCATTAGGCATCAGTATAGGGACTAGCATGACGTTCTAAGACATGTCAAGATGATTAAGGTCCCTGCATATTATATTGTGGCAGAGATCAAGAGAGTTAATCTAGTGCTTGGACCGGACAATGAATCTGTACAGCTGTTGTCTCTTTGCAAACAGGAACAGCTTCTTGTAGATAGAAAAGAACACATTTGCCAGATTAATAGGTGCATATCAAGTGTCAATTATAGTAAAAATATCATATGCAGCACAGGAGCTGCTACTGAGGCAACCAAGTAATAAAGTTTACAGTGATTCATAATTAATTGCTTCTGGTTATGATCTCTATGGGTGTTTCAGGGTTTCACTAGGGGAACTGAGGACCACATTCCCGTCAACTCTGTATTTGAGAATGGCACTAATCTTTACAATTTTTCCAAGGATGAATACTTGCTTCACTATATTTATTACTATTTATTTACTATATTTACTATGAACACTCTGTTTTACTATGATGGCAAGATGGGGTTTGTAAGGACTGTTTTAGGAGTTTCCATTAGCCCGTTTTACCATAAAGCTTCTAAACTCACATTCTGCTAGCTACTAAATATATACATTTCAATTATGCATTTGGAAAATAACTACAGGGTGTACATAGCCATATATCTCATTCCTTTCCCCAAGTCTCACTCCTTTAAGATCAGCTGTTTGTTTCTGTATTAATAGTCAAGTACAAAAATACTTTTGACTGAGTAAGCATAAGCTTTTTCCACCTGGCACATGGACTAGGCTTCCTTGCTTAGGGCTTATTGAACTCTGATTTCAGTTTTTCATCTGGAGGCAGTAAGGGTATGCAGGGATAGATGGCAAGCAATACCTTTTGAAGCATTTGCCTTGTTCATGTAGTTGCATAATCTGTTAATAAAGGGAGAGACTTGTCTCCAGATAGGACTGGAGTGTTTCTATTGGTTCAGAGGTGACAAGGGAGCATAGGTGTAGGAGGCTCTCAAATTCATTTGTCCAGATGTCTCCATTCTTGGTCTCAACATCTCATTTATTTATTTTTTTACTATCAGCCTCATCTCTGACAGAAGTGACCCATTGTATGTATAAATCTGTATTGTTTGTGTCCCCTGCAATTACACTCTTACAAAAAAAAAAAAAAAAGAAAAAATTCTGATCATGATTTTGAATGCCCTTTGACCTATGGATGCAGGAGGTGAATCTTGCTTTAATCACACACATGGAAGCCTTTTGTTTTATCCCTATAACCTAAGTTGGTTGTTTTCTTTCTTTAAAATATCCACAGTAGTTAATAAAAGCTAAGGGCTCTAAGAACTGGATTCTGCATGGACCACATGAGAAGTGTCTAGAATGTCTTCCAGAAGTGTCTACATTAAAGGAGAAAGCAGGAAAACACATCTAATGTTACCCATTCCCAATGGGTTGACAGTTTTCTCTGAGGATATGAACACACATGCACCTCCCTGTTTTACATGTACTGTCTGAGCAAGTTCCTTCTGGCATTCAAATTATAAGAGAAACCAAGTGGTGGAAAGTGAAGACATAGCAAATATACTTAATACAGGATATGGCCAGTTTGAAATGAGTCAAAGTTCTCATGGAACTTTCCACAGCAGCTGCAGATGAAGGCAAAGATAAAGAGATGTGAGGCTGGACATCAGAGGTGTCTGACACCACAGGAAAGGCAATCCCACATTCTCAAGATTCAGGATCCTTTTGTCTCCTTACTTTCTGTTCCTAAAGTGACGCTCTCATCTATGGTTAAAAAAAAAAAAAAAAAAAGAAATCTTTCATTGTATTTTCAGTTCAAAGCAACAAGACAGCAAAGAAGGAGAGGACACACTTTTTCCTTTTAGAACAAATAAAAAGTTGCATTCAGCATTGTCTAGAACTTAGTTACATGACCACATTTAGCCACCATAGAGGCTAGAAACTATAATCTAATATGTTCCGAGCAGCTGGTTACTTGGTTAGAAATAAGGAATTCTATTCATAGAAAGGGATTTCCAGGTGGTGCTAGCTGTAAAGAACCCGCCTGTCAATTCAGGAGATGCAAGAGATCAACCCCTGGATCAGGAAAATCCCCTGGAGGAGGGCATGACAACCCACTCTAGTATTCTTTCCTGGAGAACTCCATGGACAGAGTTTCGTAGCGGATTATGGTTCATAGGGTCGCAAAGAGTCAGACATGATTGAAGTGACTTAGCATACATACACATTCAAAGAAACAATAGTTTTCAACTCATGTTTTAGGTAAAATTTTAGAAACATGTATGACGGTGTTGTTGTTTGACACAATGACTGCAAAGTCTTATTACTTAATTGGAAGATCTAAGGAGGTTGGGTGAACTGCAATGTCCAGAAGAGCCTCACACAATAAACAGTTGGCTTGTATTCTTCACAGATTTTAAAATTCCTGAAGGATGCCCAGGTAGGTGGGAAAACAAATTGTAATTTTCTAAGTGTAGAGATTAACTCCATTTTCCTTATAAATGTGCAACTGTAGCATGCACTGACTTTTTTAGAGGTGTAGAGAGTCAAGGGAGAATTGTATATGGTTAGGTTGCATCTTTGGAGAAGGCAATGGCACCCCACTCCAGTACTCTTGCCTGGAAAATCCCATGGACGGAGGAGCCGGGTAGGCTACAGTCCATGGGGTCTCTAAGAGTCGGACACGATGGAGCGACTTCACTTTCACTCTTCACTTTCATGTATTGGAGAAGGAAATGGCAACCCACTCCAGTGTTCTTGCCTGGAGCATCCCAAGGACAGAGGAGCCTGGTTGGGCTGCTGTCTATGGGTTTGCACGGACACGACTGAAGCGACTTAGCAGCAACGGCAGCAGCAGCAGGTTGCATCTTAGTCAGAATTGTTCACTATTTCAAAAAAAAAAGAACAGCAACAACAACAAAAATGTCATCTGCAACAGGGCTGCCTATGGCATCTGCATCATTGATATAAGATAATAGGAGACATTGTGTCAGTTACCCTCCGCATCACAGTCATCCTGGTTTAAGTATAATCATCTTCCTACTTTATTTCAAGTGTAGCTATGCCTGAGCATTCCCATATTAAATTATTTTAAATAAAGAATGTAAATTATTTTAAGTCATTTTTATTTTCTCCTTTTCTTGATATAGGTACTTTGAAAAGAATCAATAACACTTTTCAAAGTAATTATTGACTGTTTTCAAAGTATTTATATAATAAGGTATATTTATAAATTTCAGGATAGTAAAGGTGACATTGTAAAACATTTAGTGTAACAATTGCGTGTTTCGTCTGATAGGGTTGAAAGCTACTATCTCAGAAGGAGAAACTGGAAACTGGGGAATAATGTGTTCTTTTGCAGAGGAATGTGACAAGTCAAATCAGGGAGACAAGGATGATATACAAATTGAGACATCAGAAAATATCTTTAAGTAGAAGCTTTGAGAGAAAATAAAGTATACAGTTTAAGTATACAAGAAGTCAGTTAGTTGTACAAAAAGAATGGAGTAGATACATGGCTCCTGCTAAAAGTGAAACACTATACTGTGTATTCTTAAATGAGAATGCCTTAAACTGAATCAGTTTTCAGGTCCACTTTTCCTCTGTGACAGCCCTATTCCAATCCCCACTTGCACAGTAGTTAATTCTCACTTGTTTGCTGCTCCTTGGCCATCTGCTATCTCTACTTTTCCTGGGTTCTTTGGCACTCGAGGTTACTCAAGTATGCCTGCAATGAAAAGAACATACTATCAGTGAAGATGGAGAAGGGGAAGGAGTGGAAATATCTTCAAGTTTTGCCAAATTGAAGAGTGGGAACATGGCAAGAGCACTAAGAAAATGATGCTGCCGATGGCCAAAATTAGGAATGGTTTGAATTACTGAGAAAGGTGAGATGCTCAACCTTGATGCCAATCCCTATCTTATTTAAATTTTAATTACTTGTGCTTACTTATTTCTTAGTTCATCACTCACCCCTCTTGTTTACTCTACCTCTTTTTTTTTTAGTATTTACCTATGAAGTTCCCTTTTATATTTTATTCTAAATCCTCCACAATTACATAAGTGGTGTTAATTTCTAAAGCTTCATCTTTCTGATTGGCCTTGTATCTGAGATTAAATTAATTAATTCTAATTGCACTAAACACTATATACACCAGAACATGAAAAAGATAGACACTGAAACATTTCCTTTCATCAAAGTTCTGTTGATGTGAAACTGTTTTAATAAAAGTAAAAAGAAGCATAAATCTCAGTTCTTCACCTGGCATGGTGAAGAGGACAGATACTCTGGTTAACTTTTTTATTAAAATATAAATTCCATATTACCAATGGAAAAAGTTCAAAATTAAGAAAGGAGTATGTCAAGGCTGTATATTGTCACCTTGCTTATTTAATTTCTATGCAGAGTACATCATGTGAAATGTCAGGCTGGATGTGACTCCAACTTGTGATTCCAATCACAAGTTGGACTCAAGACTGCCAGGAGAAATACCAAAACCTCAGATATGCAGATAACACCACCCTTATAGCAGAAAGTGAAGAGGAACTAAACAGCCTCTTGATGAAAGTGAAAGAGGAGAGTGAAAAAGCTGGCTTAAAACTCAACATTCAAAAAACAAAGATCATGACATCTGGTCACATCACAACAAATAGACAGGGAAACAATGGAAATAGTGACAAACTTTATTTTGGGGGGACTCCAAGATAACTATGGATGGTGACTGCAGTCATGAAATTAAAAGACACTTGCTCTTTGGAAGAAAAGCTATAACAAACCTAGACAGCATATTAAAAAGCAGAGACATCACTTTGCTGCCAAAGTCCATATAGTCAAAGCTATGGTTTTTCCAGTAGTCATTTATGGGTATGGATGTGAGAATTGGACCATAAAGAAGGTTGCATGCTGAAGAATTGATACTTTCAAACTGTGGTGCTGGAGAAGACTCTTGAGAGTCCCCTGGACAGCAAGGAGATCAAGCTAGTCCATCCTAAAGGAAATCAACCCTGAATATTTACTGGAAGGACTGGTGCTTAAGCTAAAGCTCCAATATTTTGGCCATCTGATGCAAAGAGTCAACTCATTGGAATAGACCATGGTTCTGGGAAAGACTGAGGGCAGGAGAAGGGGATGACAGAGCATGAGATGGTTGGATGGCGTCACCAACTCAATGGACAAGAGCTTGAGCAAACTCTGGGAGATAGTGAAGGAGAGGGAAGCCTGGAGTGTTGCAGTCCATGGGGTTGCAAAGAGTTAGACATGACTGAATGACTGAACAACAGCACAAGGTACTATAGGATCTCAGATAAAATGATTTTGCCTGAAAATTTGGGCAATACAGAGCAAATATGTGGAATGAATTTTAGAGTAAACATTCACAGCATAAAGAAGAAATGAAAAAAGTCAATACACATAGAACATGAAGCATAGAATCAAAATCTTGTTTACACTTGGGCAAGGAAAAATTAAGAAATTAGACTATGTGAGAATAGATGGGAGTTAGGCCAGAAGGGAGACCATCGAAAGTATGAAAATGAAGTTTGATATAAAGCTAGACTAAGACAATCACTATACTCTTAGCTAAAAAATTTGAACTTTGTACATATATTCATCTATTGCTATTGATAATCAGGCTAATATATATCACAGAGAAAATAACTTTGTCAAGTAATAATACAATTTTCATAGCAATCTAAGCAACACACTCGAGACTGGTGAGTTTGAGGTGCCAATATGATATTCAAATGAAAAACTAACTAGTTGGCAGCTGGAAGTATGGAGCTTGGGCAATGGAGGGAGATCAGAACTGAATAATAATACTGGCCAAGTATTGGAATTTGGATCCTGTTTGAAGTTACATTAAGACCATGTTGAACGAGCCAAGAAGAGAGCAAATGGCAGCACCATGGGTAACACCAAAATACAAGGTATGGGTTAAGGAAGAGATGACAATAAAAGAAATCGGAACTAATTGTAAACCAGGATGAACTGGGGTCTGGAAGCTGAAATAAGAAAGGTATTCAGGAAGGGAGCTGTTACTAAGCCAAATTCTACAGAGAACCTCAGGTAAGGATTAAAATGCATTCTTTGCATGTGGCATCTCAAACCTTTCCCTCATCCAGAGATTAATTAAAATTTTAGGAATAACTCAAAACTAGAAAACCTATGAATAACATGTATCTATGAATAATAAGTACCATGTGTACATGCTGAGTTGTGTCTGACTGTTTGGGACCCCATGGACTGTAGCCCCCCAGGCTTCTCTGTCCATGGGACTTTTCAGACAAGAATACTGGAGTGGGCTGCCATTCCCTTCTCCAGGGGATCTTCTCAGCCCAAGGATTGAACCCTTGTCTCCTGCACTGCAGGTGCCTTCTTTACACCTGAGCCACCAGGAAAGCTCTTACCTGAAAATATCCCTTTATGGAGTTTAAAGTAGGACCAATGCTCTAAATCCACTTCCAGCATCCCACCTTTGCAAGTTAATTCTCTCAAGCATAGGTTGGTGCACTATGGCATTTGGAAGTGGGATAGCAAAAAGGCTGAATGCATAGGCTTTGCTTTAATAAGCAACTTGGTTTCAAATATGGCTTTACCACTTAAATGATTAGAGCAACCATTGGAAGTTACTTGACCCTCTGAGATTCAATTTTCTGATTCATAAAAGAGAAAATATACTAATTTCATAGGGTTGTAGATTAGAATGAAATGAGATAATTGTATATAAAGCACTTAATCTGGCACATAAAGAGGGTTCAATAATAAGAGCTATTATTATTATACTGGGCTGCTACGTGATGAGAACCCTGCCATTGCTTGACTTTTCATTTACTATGCAACACTGGGGAGTTTTTGGCAGCAACCACCAAGCAGTTTGTTGGCACACAACCTTTCAATTATCTGCACTACTGATCCCCTCCATTAGCATGGATAAGAGAAAGTGTATGACATAGATAAGCCAGAGGGATGGAAAAACCACAACAGCAACAACAACAAAAAAACAGTCCAACCATATATCTACATAAAATTCTATTAGGAATTTAGGAAAGGTTTCTCATAGCTACAGATTTATATCTTTGAAGAAAGGAATCCAAGTTCCTCTGTGCATGAGTTCTTTAACTTGCTCATAATGAATGTTAGCTCTTCTTTGTCGTTGCTTTATTTTTACACAACAAATCTCCATTTAAGGAAATACACCAAGAGGTTTTATTCTTTGTGTTGTAATGATTCACCTCTGATTCTGTTTTCAATGATGTGCCTCTGTCTACCTATGCTAAGAACTACTCAAGTTATTTGAGAGTCAATGGAATAGTAATAAAAAGTTCCACCTTGACACTGAATTCTCTGCCTTTGAAATATGAAGATGACTTTTTTCCCACAAGGCTACAGAGGTTTTACTTAGAGGTGGTATAAATTTATCGGTTTTATTTTTGGCCACTGGAGGGCTCTCATATTTTTCCACTAATGAAATAGAGACCTTGAGCATGACTAAAAACTAGAAGTCAGAGATGAAAGTTGAAAGTAAGTGTTCCTGTGGTTTGTGACCAAATTTAAATGCAGACAAATTTGAGTGCATGTTAGTCTAATGCTATAGAGCAGTGATTTGGCTGCATGGGACAAATGTTTGTATCACTAACATGACTTAGATCTCCAACTTTGGGGAAAAGTGGACTGTCTCCTTCATTTCCTTTATTTTAGTGATTGTTTATTGTCTTTTTCCCTTTCTGGCTAATAATCTCCTAGCACTCTGTTCTTTCAATGGAGGTCCTATCAAGTAATGCTGACCCTTGGTTCTTTTTTTTAACTTTTCCCCCTTTTCTATTATTCCTAAACCCTGTCTACCACTCCAAAGTCTCTCCTCATCAATGACCGTCCCTAACAATTATGCTTCATGGATTCTTTAATGAACTCCCTACCCCTTGCCACACACACAACCATTTGTGCTGACCTCAATGCTTCTCCAGGAGATAGTGAAGAATAGGAGAGCCAGGCATGCAGCAGTCCATGGGGTCACAAAGAGTCAGACATGCCTTAGTGACAGAACAACAACAACAATGCTTCCAGATCTATTTAGGTCAACCACATAGTGCTACGTACTTGTGCTGAGACATCAGGTTTTCCAGAAATGTTCAGATTTGTACACAAAGGCAGGCAGCCAGCATTTTAGAATATGTGGGTTGCCATTCCCTTCTCCAGGGGATCTTCCCTAACCAGGGATCGAACCTGAGTCTCCTGCATTGCAGGCAGACTCTTTACTGGCTGAGTCACTGAGGAAGCCCATTTTTGGACTATGGCACCCAAATTAGTATGGTGACCTAAGGTCTGATCTTAGCTGTTACAAATATACAAGGCGTAGGTAAGAAATGATAGCAAATATCTTTGGAAGTGATGATATTCATACTCGGGAATATATTGAAACTGAATTTGAAATGGTATCTGGTTTGAAATGGTATGCCAAAGTAGTAGATACAGGGCGGGACAAAGCCTGGCTGTTTGGTGAGATAGCTGGAAAGGTCCATTAATCAGTCAAGCAGCCTGGAATTTCAAGAGAGAACTGAAGAGGTAAATTGGGGAAAAGGTGGGGGCAGGGTTTAAGATCTTAGGTATTTCTGAAGAAAACTGAAGTTTAGAAGATACACAAGTATCCAGAGATTCACCTGAGACTGTCAGATACCCAGCCCCTGAGTAATTCTAGATCCCACCTGTGCGAATAACCTACTGAATTAATTACTAAGCTTATTCAAGAGACACCCAGGAAACATAGGTTGGAAGTCTCCAGAACCAGTAGATAAGTCTGACACATTCCTTGTTGATGACTAGTTGTTTGTGTGTGTTTCTGTTTTGCTTGTTTGTGTGTTTCTTATGAACTCAAACTTTTGAAATACCCTTTAATTTCATTCTTCTTTAATTTAGTGCATACATGAAATAATGACAATTTTGGCTCCAGAGAAGCTTTTTGCATGTTATTTTGTTGCTATTCGCCTACCAGAGATAAGGTTTTTGAAATGTTCTGTCCTTTCTATGTAAAGTTGTACTGTTTCAAAACCCTTTTTATTTTCTTATGAACATACACTGTGACCGTTGCCAATCTCTAAATCATACACAGAAATGGCTTTAAAAAATTGTTATTCTTTAGTTTTTTTATTTTTTTATTTTTTTTTTTATTTTTTTTTAATAAATTTTATTTTATCTTTATTTTTATTTATTTATTTTTTTCCCCCAGGGAACTTCAGTTTATTTTTTATTTTTTTTTTTTTATTTTTTTTTTATTTATTTTTTTATTCTTCCAATTTTATTTTATTTATTTATTTATTTTATTCTTCCAATTTTATTTTATTTTTAAACTTTACATAATTGTATTAGTTTTGCCAAATATCAAAATGAATCCGCCACAGGTTGGAAAAATTTTAATTGAAGTATAGTTGATTTACAATCTGTCAGTTTAGGTGTTTAGTAAAGTAAGTCACATATATGTATATGAATATATATTCTTTTTTCAAATTCCTTTCTATTACAAGATATTGAGTATAGTCCCCTGTGATATACTGTAGATTCTTCCTGTTTATCTATTTTATATATGCTGCTGCTGCTGCTAAGTCGCTTCAGTCGTGTCCGACTCTGTGTGACCCCATAGACGGCAGCCCACCAGGCTCCCCCGTCCCTGGGATTCTCCAGGCAAGAGCACGGGAGTGGGTTGCCATTTTCTTCTCCAATGCAGGAAAGTGAAAAGTGAAAGTGAAGTCGCTTAGTCGTGTCCGACTCTTAGAGACCCCATGGACTGCAGCCTACCAGGCTCCTCCATCCATGGGATTTTCCAGGCAAGAGCACTGGAGTGGGGTGCCATTGAGAGTAATACATATGTACTATGATATATTTTAAGTACATATATATTACTCTCAAACTCCAAATTTATCTTTCCCTCACCTTTTCCCATTTGGTAACCGTAAGTTTCTTTTCTATTTGTTTATAAGTCTATTTCTGCTTTATAAATAAGTTCATTTGTATCATTTGTTAGATTCCACATACATGTGATAACATATATTTGTCTTTGCCTGACTGACTTCACTTTGTATGATAGTCTCCAGGTTCATCCATGCTTTGCAAATGACATTATTTTATCCTTTTTACGGCTGAGTAATCTTCACAACCTAGATAATCACAATGGTGTGATCACTCACCTAGAGCCAGACATCCTGGAATATGAAGTCAAGTGGGCCTTAGAAAACATCACTATGAACAAAGCTAGTGGAGGTGATGGAATTCCAGTTGAGCTATTTCAAATCCTGAAAGATGATGCTGTGAAAGTGCTGCACTCAATATGCCAGCAAATTTGGAAAACTCAGCAGTGGCCACAGGACTGGAAAAGGTCAGTCTTCATTATAATCCCAAAGAAAGGCAATGCCAAAGAATGCTCAAACTACCACACCATTGCACTCATCTCACATCCTAGTAAAGTGATGCTCAAAATTCTCCAAGCCAGGCTTCAGCAATACGTGAACTGTGAATCTCCAGATGTTCAAGCTGGTTTTAGAAAAGGCAGAGGAACCAGAGATCAAATTGACAACATCTGCTGGATCAACAAAAAAGCAAGAGAGTTCCAGAAAAACGTTTGACTGTGTGGATCACAATAAACTGTGGAAAATTCTGAAAGAGATGAGAATACCAGAGAGTTGGACTATAAAGAAAGCTGAGCACTGAAGAATTAATGTTTTTGAACTGTGATATTGGAGAAGAGTCTTGAGAGTCCCTTGGACTGCCAGGAGATCCAGCCAATCCATCCTAAAGGAAATCAGACTTGAGTGTTCATTGGAAAGACTGACATTGAAGCTGAAACTCCAATACTTTGGCCACCTGATGCAAAGAATGACTCATTTGAAAAGACCCTGATTCTGGGAAAGATTAAGGGCAGGAAGATAAGGGGATGACAGATGATGAAATGACTGGCTGGCATCACCAACTCAATGGACATGAGTTTGGGTAAACTCCAGGAGTTGGTGATGGACAGGAAGGCCTTGAGTGCTGTGGCCCATGGGGTCTGACAAAGAGTCAGACAGGACTGAACGACTGAACTGAACTGAGTATTCCATTGTGTGATACACCAATTAATAATAATGTAACAACAGTGGCTCATTAGTTGTGACAAATGTACCATACTAGTATAAAATAAAAATAATAAGGGAAACTGGCAGTGTGATATATGAGAATTCTCAGTGCTATCTTCTCAACTTTTCTGTGACTCTAAAACTGTTTTAAAATAAAAAGTAAAGATGAAGTGACCAGACATTAATCTACTATAAGCCTACTATGAATTAGCTCTAGAGGGTAAATGATGGTTGGATTTATGTTAGAATGGCAGAGATAAACCCTTAAGACTGTTTAAGTGCACAAGTGAAGAGTCAGCAGCAAGCCTGAGATGAGTGGGTAACCATCTCCCTTATATGGGGTATTGCTAACACAAGCATGCTAGATCCCCTCTAGGATCAGTAGGCTGTTCCCTAAACTAAAACTTCCCTAAGCCTTCTTCAAAGACATTTTCCCCTAAGACATATCCATCTGCTCTCCTTCACCCCAGAATCTTGAACTGAAATCAGTTTAAAACCAATTCATATTATCCTTGCTTTTTCAGTTTCTCATTGTGATCTCTCCTGATACTCAGAAACAGCCTTCTATTTTTACTGACCTATCTCCTTTCTCAACCTCCCAACTGTGACAGTTTCAACTGTTTCATTTCAGCCTACCTTCTTTTCTGTATTTTACAGAATGCTTACTCTAGTAGTTTCTCAGAATCTTTTAACTATTAATTTAAAAATTGCCATCGGATGGTTTGCTTTCTGATGATGATAAGTATTGCAACCTAGTGTTTGAATATGAATGACTTGATGCTTAAATGTGAAAGAGCCAAAGCTGGTACCAGGTATGTGCTCCTCTTTTTCCCTTTTGGGATCCTTTATCTCTATTTTTGACATACCTTCTATATCTTGGAGTTTGCTGCCACTCTGAGTATCACTGTATCAAAAAACCCATAGTGATGACCCATCAGAGCTACCTCAACCTCTGTTCCTATCCATTTCATTAACAAATTTTTTCCAATTGCAGTCTAATTTTTCTTCATTGAATTTTTTCTTTGATCAATGTGCCATGCATATTTAGCCCAACCGACAGCCACTTCCTCTTCTGGGCACAAGAGAGGCTAATAGTTTAGTGCATCTTGAAGCTATATATGGCCATGTGACTTGCTTTGGCCAGTGAAATGTACATAGAAGTGATGTGTATCACTTTCTTGTAGGAACATTTAACTGCCAGTGTATAACTCTCCTGTCTTTTCTTCCACCACGGTGTGTTGATATGGAGGTCCATGAGATCAAAGGACCCAATACATGGTAGACGGTTGCCCTGGAGAGTTGCCTGGACATGCTGCAGACTTCATATAAGTCAATAAGTGTTATTGCATTAAAAGGAACTAAAATTGTGGGAATATTTTTAGCACTGCATAACCTAGAATATTTTGACTATTACAGTTGAAAAGTAATCTCAAGAGTATAATACACTGCTAGTAATTGATGATATCTTAATGTAATACCTCTCCCAGTGTATTTTCATTGTGATAGGAGATCCCAGGGGACAAGATATCTTAACTGAGAAGAATGAGCTACTAATGATGGAGTGGAAGACTCTTGAGCATATTAAAGAAGATGACATTTTGGAATAAGAGAGTCTGTTTGCTCTTTAATCACACCATGACGGTGTATGGTCAGATGACTACATACATTTACATTTTAGGAAGTACAATTTGTGATAAATGCAGAAACTGTGGAATCTAGGCTCTTGTTATAAGTTTTCTCCTCTAGTTCATTTTGAATATTGTTATCATAATGTTTTATATCATTCACTATATCCTCAACTTTACTCATGTCTTTAATTTTTACCCAGGTTCAAATACCCTCCTTTGTGATTAATAATAACTTCTTTTATGGGTTCTAAGTAGGATACAAGCTTTTTATGTATGTTATCAGTATTCTCTTCAATGACTCTAAGAGGTATCACTCCTGAAGGGATATGGTTAGGAAGTAGGTGATAGAAGCAAGATTCAAACTGAGATCAACTTGTGACTATATGCTCATTTTGCCATGAGGTCTCTCTCTACTTAGATGAAACTCACATTTACTCCAAAGCCCAACTTAAGCTCCCCCACTCCAGTGAAGTGTCTTCTCTGACAGTCCTCTACACCATATGTCTTCTTCTTTGCAACCCTTGTTGTCATTTGGAACCAAGGTGACTTGTCTCCAAAGATGCCTCTCCAGTGACTCATGCATCCTGATGTTCAGGCTCTGAACAGGCTGTCCTCATGACTTGCATTTTTACCCATAATATGTGATGGAAGTGACATTGCATGACTGGTAAATCCTCAGAAGCCTTGCAACTTTGTCCTCAGCCTCTGGAAATACTCCCTTAATTAATTTATTAACTTGGTAGCTCAGTCGTGTCTGACTCTTTCCAACCCCAAGGACTATACAGTTCATGGAATTCTCCAGGCCAGAATACCGGAGTAGGTAGCCTTTCCCTTCTCCAGGGGATGTTTCTAACCCAGGAAATGAAATAAGGTCTCCTGCATTGCAGGCGAATTCTTTATCGGCTAAGCCATCAGAAGCCAAATATCATATGAGATGCTTAAATCATCTGAGACTACTGGGAGAGAGTGCAGGGTGGCCATATGAAGATGACATGTGGAGACAGACATGCGCCTGGGTAGCTTCTATCTGTGTCAGACATTCCATCAGGCATCACACATTGGAATAAAGGAGTGTTCAGGATCTCCAGCCCAGGTAAGTCTGCAGATAATTCCAGTTCCAGGTGCCATCTGTCAAAAACTGCCTGAGAGACCCCAGAGGAGAATCACCCAGCTGAACCCAGTCAAATCAAGAACCATCAGTTATCATGATAAAGTTTTTTTTTTTTTTAAACCCATTAACATTTGGGGAGGTTTATTACACCTCAAGGGATTAGATCTGATAGAGTGCCTGATGAACTATGGACAAAAGTTCGTGACATTGTACAGTAGGCAATGATTAGACCATCCCCAAGAAAAAGAAATGCAAAAAGACAAAATGGTTGTTTGAGGAAGCCTTAAAAAATAGCTAAGAAAAGAAGAGAATCTAAAGGCAAAGGAGAAAAGGAAAGATATATCTATTTAAATGCAGAGTTCCAAAGAATAGCAAGGAGAGAAAAGAAAGCCTTCCTCAGTGATTAGTGCAAAGAAATAGAGGAAAACAATAGAATGGGGAAGACTAGAGATCTCTTCAAGAAAATTAGAGATACCAAGAGAGCATTTCATACAAAGATGGTCACAATAAAGGACAGAAATCGTATGGACCTAACAGAAGCAGAAGATAGTAAGAAGAGGTGACAAGAATACACAGAAGAACTATACAAAAAAGATCTTCACGAACCAGATAACCATGGTGTGATCACTCACCTAGAGTCAGACATCTTGGAATGTGAAGTCAAGTGGGCCTTAGGAAGCATCACTACAAACAAAGCTAGTGGAGGTGATGGAATTCCAGTTGAACTATTTCAAATCTTAAAAGATGATGCTGTGAAAGTGCTGCACTCAATATGACAGCAAATTTGGAAAACTCAGCAGTGGCCACAGGACTGGAAAAAGTCAGTATTCATTCCAATCCCAAAGAAAGGCAATGCCAAAGAATGCTCAAACTACCACACAATTGTATTCATCTCACATGCTAGCAAAGTAATGCTCAAAATTCTCCAAGCCAGGCTTCAAGAATGTGTGAAACGTGAACTTCCAGAAGTTCAAGCTGGATTTAGAAAAGTCAGAGGAAGCAGTGATCAAATTGCCAACATCCATTGGATCATCGAAAAAGCAAGAGAGTTCCAGAAAAACCATCTGCTTCTGCCTTATTGACTACACCAAAGCTTTTGACTGTGTGGATCACGACAAACTATGTAAAATTCCTCAAGAGATGGGAATACCAGACCACCTTACCTGCCTCCTGAAAAATCTTTATGCAGGTCAAGAAGCAACAGTTAGAACTGGACATGGAACAATGGACTGGTCCCAAACTGGGAAAGGAGTTCGTCAGGGCTATATATTGTCACCCTGCCTGTTTAACTTATATGCAGAGTATATCATGTGGCAAGCTGGAATCAAGATTGCTGGGAGAAATTATCAATAACCTCAGATACACAGATGATGCCACCCTTATGGCAGAAAGAGCTTTTTGTTGAAATTTAAAGAAGAGAGTGAAAAATTTGGCTTAAAACTCAACATTCAGAAAACTAAAATCATGGCATATAGATAGGGAAATAATGTAAACATTGAGAAAATTTATTCTGGGGGCCTCCAAAATCACTGCAGCCATGAAATTAAAAAGACACTTACTCCTTGGAAGAAAAACTATGACCAACCTCGACAGCATATTATAAAGCAGAGACACTACTTTGCCAACAAAGGTCTGTCTAGTCAAATCTATGTTTTGTTTTTTTTCCCAGTAATCATGTATGGATGTGAGAGTTGGACTATAAAGAAAGCTGAGCACCAAAGAATTGATGCTTATGAACTGTGGGGTTGGAGAAGACTCTTAAGAATCCCTTGGACTGCAAGAAGATCAAAACAGTTCAGTCACTCCTAAAGGAAATCAGTCCTGAATATTCACTGGAAGGACTGATGCTAAAGCTGAAACTCCAATACTTCAGCCACCTGATGCAAAGAACTGACTCTTTGGGAAAGACCCTGATGTTGGGAATGATTGAAGGCAGGAGGAGAATGGGATGACAGAGAATGAAATGGTTGGATGGTATCACCAACTCAATGGCATGAGTTTGAGCAAGCTCCAGGATTTGGTGATGGACAAGCAAGCCTGGTGTTTTGCAGTCCATGGGGTTGCAACGAGTCAGACACGACTGAGCAACTGAACTGATTGTCTGATTACACCTCAACAGATATTTTGAACAGGAGCTTACCATATACTGTCCTTCCTCGCCACTACTGGCATGTTATATCTCTGTGGGCTTCTAATCTACTCATTTTAAAAATGTTAATACTTAATATGTTTGATCTATCATCATCATATTGATTGAATGCTTTCTGGAGTTTTCGTTTCTTGTTTTAAAATCTTTTATTTGAGATGAATCTCCAGCTTAGCACCTGGGGTATATGAGAACTCAAGAAATGTTTATTCATTAATTGATAAGCTCTTTAAGGTCATAGACTATGTTTGCACACATTTGTATTTCTTGCCATCATGGAGCTTTTTTGTATACCTTCAAGACTGTTTTGGCAAGTCTTATGCCAGGCAACATATTCCAACATGCTCTAAAAAGTGATCGGTCCCTTCAGTGATGTGTTTTCCACAACTCCTCTCCTTGATCTGTCAGTGTGCCCTAGGCTTCAGCCTCATGGGTCATGCTCCCAAATCTGTGCACTTAATTATGCTTTCACCTCTGCTTTAAGTGTTCTCCTACCCTCCCACCCACTCATTCCACTTTATGAAAGCCTATTCATTCTGCAAAATCCAGCTGAAAGATTACCTTCTCTTTAAACTGTACCTACCCCCTTTCAGTAGAGTAATAATTCCTTTTCTTGAGTGCATGGGGCCTGTTGAGTATTTATTCCACAGCTTTCTTCTTACTGCTGCACAGTCTCTGTAAGTGAGTGTCATGTTTTCAAGGACTGAGGCAGCACCTTATTTAACTTGACTCCCAAGCACACAAAATGGCACAGAGGAGGTGGTCAATAAATGACTGTTGAGTAAATGAACACATTTTACAAGGAAGAATGACCATGTGAGAGATAAGAAATAAACAGTGTTGAGTGTTTTGTCACCACAAAGTGCTATTAATATACAATTGGCACCCAACTCCCTGGCTGCCCCTGCCTATCTCATGCCTTTCATCTTTCACCACAAAGCCAACAGCCATTTTTTAATCAATGCAGTTGCCTTTCTCTGAACGCTCTTTATTTGTACTTTTTTTTTTTTTCCCCTGTCCTGAGATGCCTGAAGGCTCTTCATATTTAGCCCAAAATAGTACTGACCTTTCAGCTGCTATATCACCTGGCAGCTTATATCTAATTTCCTTTTGCAAGAGCCTCTCTCACTTGCTTTTAGAATTTTGCTTTCCAGGTTTCTCTCACCACCTGTCGCTGATTGTGTTTTTCCCCTCAGAGAATCTGGTTTCCACTTCTTTTTCTGATTTGAACTCTCCCTGGCTGTTTCTTTCTCCCTGGCAATCAGCAATATGCAACATGGGGAATTTGGGAGATGTGGAAGATTATGTTTTGGTGATTTCCCTTCTGTGGGGGAACCTACCTAAGACCTGGAAGATAGCACTGCTCCAGTTCATTCTACCCCTGACAGTTTTCTTTCAACTGAGGTCTTTGCAGCTTTCCCATGAATTCAGGGGAAACATTTCACTGGTTTGGAGTTTTCTTTTCATCTTTTTTTGTTTTATTTTTCCGTTCCTTTTTTTTTTTAATTTTAACTAAATGATATCCATCCTAGGTCAAATGTTAAGGAATCTGAGTGACATGTTCAGAAAATTCCTTCCCAGCAATTCTTAGAAGCCATCTTTCTCAAGGTCAAACCTCAGATTCCGGCTGATATAGTTCCCTATGAAATGGCTTCCCATAGAGATCCAGAAAGACATCTCTATCTCCAGACCTCCTGTGAACTGAAAAGAAACTTATGGAATTCTTTGAGTCTCAGGAATTGACCCCATAACTCAGATCAAAGAAAGAAAGAAAGAAGTTGCAAAAGCAACCAACATACATGCTTAGAAAAGTCACAAATTAATATTTACAAATATAGCATTTCTAGAAGATGCCCCAAGTTTTTATGCCTTTATACTTATATGTGCACTGTTTCTTCAGCTTAGAATAACCTGACTTATCTTCTCACTTCATTGAAATCTGACTTGTCTTTCAAAGTACCATTCAGATGCCACTTCCTCCTTGAAAAGTCACCTTATCACCCATATATAGGTCCTCATTCTTTCCTCCAAATTCCTGCTGTTTTTTGTTTATGCTAGTTTTCTAGTTTATAAAACAGTTAACATTATATTTGAGTTCCTTACAGAGGTATCATTTCTCCCTCAAAACTGTAAATTGCATAGAGATAGGAGAGAGCTGGATTATTTGTTCCTGTGACTCCTCCGAGAAGCCATGTCCTAGACTTGTTCACAGTAATTTTGCTTTCAGGGTGAGAGCCACGAACACAGAGTTCAGTCCTGTTGTGATTCTCTGAGGGTGAGCACCTCTCTGAACCAATGCAGCTTGGGGGTGAAAAAAGCCTCTCCTGATGCTTTGGAGTTCACCCCAATGTAACATATTGAAAGTGTTTGCAGGAGTGTGTAAGGGAGGGTATGAATAATGAAAAGGAGACAGTGGTGGTGGGAGAGAGGAGATCGACTTTTCATCAGTATATTTTTCCCAGTGTGACTTCATGATCCTCTCTAATAACAGTAGTATAACTAATTATTTTCACAGTCAACTTTTGAGAATTTTTTTAAATGTCAAGCACTTTGCCCAGTGTTTTACATGCAGTAAGGCAATGGCACCCCACTCCAGTACTCTTGCCTGGAAAATCCCATGGATGGAGGAGCCTGGTGGGCTGCAGTCCATGGGGTCGTGAAGAGTCTGACACGACTGAGCGACTTCACTTTCACTTTTCACTTTCATGCTTTGGAGAAGGAAATGGCAACCCACTCCATTGTTCTTGCCTGGAGAATCCCAGGGATGCGGGAGCCTGGTGGGGGCCCTTCTGTGGGGTTGCACAGAGTCGGACACAACTGAAGCAACTTAGCAGCAGCAGCAGCAACACATTTGCAAGCTCCAGGAGTTGGTGATGGACAGGGAAGCCTGGTGCTGCAGTCCATGGGGTCGCAAAGAGTCGAACATGACTGAGCAACTGAACGGAATTGAACTGAACACATTTAATTCTCAGGGCAACTCTAAGAAGGTATTATCATTATCCACATTTAACAGGTAAGGAAACTGAAGTTCTGACCAGAAAGGTTAAATAACTCACCCAAGGACACACTGCTAGTAAATAGTAGTGGTCGCATTCAAGTCCACACTAGGCTGAGGGCAGGATCCCTGCTATTATGCAATATATTAATCTGTCTCTCTCGACAGGTAGAAACTCCTGTATTTTCCTTGGGTCATAGTTCTTTTCCCATGATCTTTAATGAATATTGAGAGTTTTTGAGCAAGAAAGTCACATGATGAAAAGCTTATAGTTTATGCTGCCAAACAGAATAATAACTTTAAGAACTATTATTTATAAACCATTCTTAGATCATTTTATAAATGACTCCTATATTTTAGGGACCTCAACACCTCCCACACAATCATCTTCACTCTTCACAACTCTGCAAGGAAAATGTAATTATCTTCATGAGACAGACAAGGAAACTGAAGGCCATGGAGGCGAAGAGACTTGCAGAAAGTCCAAAACCTGTAAGAAATAAAGCCAGCATTTACCTGCTATTCTGCTGAGGGTGACATCCTAGGCTTCCTGCATGGTCTAGAGAAAAGGATGAATTTGCATTCACAAATCATTTACTTTTTCCCTCCTTCAATTCAAGGAAGACATTTATTATTACTGTTGTTATTCTTATATCTCAGAAGCTCTTTAAATTTAAAGGTACACATGTTAAGGTTAGATTAGCACCCACTAATCCTAAATTATATTTCCAGAATTTTCCAGGCAGTACTAAGTATAAGTGTGTTGAACATGAAATTGTAATCTATTTTTTCTACTAAACTGTAAATGACTGAAAGGCAAGGGAATTTCTTATTTACCTTTGGAAACTCAATTCGGGGCAAAGAGTGGATGATAAATAAAATTCAAACTGCTGGGTCATATGGTAGTATATATATACAATAGAATATTACTCGGCTATAAAAAGAAATGAAACTGTGTCATTTGCAGAATATGGATGGACCTAGAGACTTGAATTCAATCAGCATGAATTAAGTTAGAAAAATAAAAACAAATATTGTATGCTAACACATATATGTGGAATCTAGAAAATTATATGGAGAAGGCAATGGCACCCCACTCCAGTACACTTGCCTGGAAAATCCATGGACAGAGGAGCTATAATCTTATTTGCAAAGCAGTAACAGAGACACAGATGTAGAGAAAGAACATATGGCTATGGAAGGGGAAGGGGGTGGGATGAATTGGGAAACTGAGATTGATAAATATACACCATTAATATTATGTTTAAGACAGATAACTAATGAGAACCTACTGTACTGTATAGCACAGGGAACTCTACTGTATGCTCTGTGAACCTAAATGGGAAGGAAATCCAAAAAAGAGAGAATATATGAAGTTGATCCACTTTGCTGTATGGCAGAAGCTAACACAACATTGTAAAGTAACTATTGTTTAGATGCTAAGTTGTGTCCAACTCTTCTGTGACCCCCACAAACTGTAGCCCACCAGGTTCCTCTGTCCGCGGGGTTTCCCAGGCAAGAATACTGGAGTGTGCTGCCATTCCCTTCTCCAGAGGATCTTCTTGACTCAGGGATAGAACTTGTGTTTCCTGTACCAGCAGGCAGATTCTTTACTACTGACCATGAGGGAAGCTGTAAAGCAACTATACTTCAACTAAAAAAAAAAAAAAAGGAACGGAATTGTTTCTCCTACCATTTTCCCTGTTTCTACTTACCTCTTTCTTTCTGCCTGTGCTATCATTTTATCAGCTAGCTTATTTTACGTCCAGTCTTGAGACCTCAGTGACACCCATAGTTTCTCTGGACCCTAGAGGTTCCCCTCTAGGACTGGAACGTGGCTGAGCACTGCCAAGGTAGCCACAGCTCCAAGTCAGCTGAACGATCAGGAGTAGAAGCAACCAATACAGTTACAACCATTCTGTATCCACACAAACATTCTGTTTTTCACTTTCAGCACAGTATTCAATAGACTGTTGCTATTCAATCGCTCAGTCACATCCCTCTTTCTAACCCATGAATATGAAGGCTTCCCTGCCCTTCACTATCTCTTGGAGTTTGCTCAAACTCACGTCCGCTGAGTTGACAATGCCATCCAACCATCTCGCTCTCAGTCACCCCCTTCTTTTACTGCCTTCAATCTTTCCCAGCATTGGGGTCTTTTCCAATGAGTTGGTTCTCCACATCAGGTACCCAAAGTATTGGAGCTTCAGTTTCAGTATCAGTACTTCCAATGAATATACAGGATTGATTTCCTTTAGGATTGACTGGCTTGATCAGTGTGCTGTCTAAGGGAATCTCAAGAGTCTTCCCCAACATCACAGTTCAAAGCATCAGTTCTTAGATGCTCAGTCTTCTTTATGGTCTGTACAACTCTCTCATCAGTACATGACTACTGGAAAAATCATAGCTCTGACTATATGGAACTTTGTTGACAAAGTGATGCGTCTGTTTTTCTTCTTCTTTTTTAAATTTACTTTTTATTGAAGGATATTTGCTTTACAGAATTTCGTTGTTCTCTATCAAACATGAGTCAGCCATAGGTATACATATATCCTCTCCCTTCTGAACCTCCCTCCCATCTCCCTCCCCATTCTATCCCTCTAGGTTGATACAGAGCCCCTGTTTGAGTTTCCTGAGCCATACAGCAAATACCTTTTGGCTATCTATTTTACATATGGTAATGTAAGTTTCTGTGTTACACTTTCCATACATCTCACCATCTCCTCCCCTCTCCCCATATCCATAGGTCTATTCTCTATGTCTATTTCTCCATTGTTGTCTGTAAATAAATTCTTCAGTACCATTTTTCTAGATTCCATATATATGTGTTAGAATACAATATTTATCTTTCTCTTTCTGACTTACTTCACTCTGTATGATAGGTTTTATGTTCATCCACCTCATTAGAACTGACACAAATGTGTTCCTTTTCATGGTTGAGTAATATTCCATTGTGTATATGTACCACTACTTTTTAATCCATTCATCTGTTAATGGACATCTAGGTAGCTTGCATTTTGAAGCTATTATAAATTGTGCTGCAATGAACATTGGGATATTTGTGTCATTTTCAGTTTTGGTTTCCTTAGGGTATTTGCCTAGGAGTGGGATTGCTGGGTCATATGGTGTCTTTATTCCTAGCTTTTAAAGTAATCTCCAAACCATCATTCAAAATGGCTGTATTAATTTAAATTCCCACTAACAGTGCAAGAGGGTTCCCTTTTCTCTACACCCTCTCCAGCATTTGTAGACTTTTTGATGATGACCATCCTGACCAGTGTGAGGTGATATCTCATTGTAGTTTTGATTTGCATCTCTCTAATAATGAGCGATGTTGAGCATCTTTTCATGTGTTTGTTAGCCATCAGTATGTCTTCTTTGGAAAAATGTCCGTTTAGGTGTTTTTTCCCACTTTTTGATTGGGTTGTTTGTTTTTCTGGTATTGAGTTGTATGAGCTGCTTGTATATTTTGGAAATTAACCCTTTGTCAGTTGTTTCATTCGCTATTATTTTTGCCATTCTAAGGGTTTCTTTTCACCTTGCTTATAGTTTCTTTTGCTGTGCAAAAGCTTTTATGTTTAATCAGGTCCCATTTGTTTACTTTTGTTTTTATTTCCATTACTCTAGGAGGTGGTAATAGAGGATCTTGCTTTGATTTATGTCTTTGAGTGTTCTGCCTATGCTTACCTATAAGAGTTTTATATTTTCTGGTCTTACATTTAGGTCTTTAATCCATTTTGAGTTTATTTTTGTGTATAGTGTTACGAAGTGTTCTGATTTCATTCTTTTACATTGAACACCGAAGAATTGATGCTTTTGAATGGTGGTGTTGGAGAAGACTCTTGAGAGTCCCTTGGACAGCAAGGAGATCCAACCATTCCATCCTAAAGGAGCTCAGTCCTGGGTGTTCATTGGAAGAACTGATGCTGAAGCTGAGGCTGAAATACTTTGGCCATCTGATATAAAGAGCTGACTCATTGGAAAAGACCCTGATGCTAGGAAACATTGAGGGTAGGAGGAGAGGGGGATGACAGAGGATGAGATGGTTGGATGGCATCATCAACTTGATGGACATGGGTTTGGGTGGACTCCAGGAGTTGGTGATGGACAGGAAGGCCTGGTGTGCTGCAGTTCATGAGGTTGCAAAGAGTCGGACATGTCTGAGTGACTGAATTGAACTGAACTGAACTGAACATGTAGCTGTCCAGTTTTCCCAGCACCTTTTATTGAAGAGGCTGCCCTTGCCCCACTGTATATTCTTGCCTCGTTTGTCAAAGATAAGGTACCCATAGGTGCATGGGTTTATTTCTGGGCTTTCTATCTTGTTCCGTTGGTCTATATTTCTGTTTTTGGGCCAGGACCATACTGTCTTGATGACTGTAGCTTTGTAGTATAATCTGAGGTCAGGAAGGTTGATTCCTTCAGCTCCATTCTTCTTTCTCCAGACTTCTTTGGCTATTCATGGTCTTTTGTGTTTCCACATGAATTGTGAAATTTTTTGTTCTAGTTCTGTGAAAAATGCCATTTGTAATTTGATAGGGATCACATTGAATCTGTACACTGCATTTGGTAATATAGTAATTTTCACAATATTGATTTTTTTTCTACCCAGGAATATGGAATATCTCTCCATCTGTTTATGTCATTTTTGATTTCTTTCATTAGTATCATATAATTTTTTGTGTACAGTTCTTTTGTCTCCTTAGGTAGATTATTCCTAGATATTTAATTCTTTTTGTTGCAATGGTATATGGGATTGATTCCTTAATTTCTCTTTCTGATTTTTCATTGTTGATATATTGAAATGAAAGCAATTTTGTATGATTTTGTATCCTGCAACTTTGCTAAATTCACCAATTAGCTATAGTAATTTTCTGATACTATCGTTAGGGTTTTCTATGTACAGTATCATTTCATCTGCAAACAGTGAGAGCTTAACTTCTTTTCTTATCTGGATTTATGTCTTTTTCTTCTCTGATTGCTGTTGCTAGGACTGCCAGAAACTATGTTGAATAATAGTGACAAAAGTGGACACTGTTGCCTCGTTCCTGCTCTTAGGGGGAATGCTTTTAGTTTTTCACCATTGAGATTAATCTTTGCTGTAGGCTTATCATACATGGCCTTTATTATGTTGAGATAGGTTTCTTCTATGTCCACTTTTTGAAGAGTTTTAATTATAAATGGGTGCTGAAATTTGTCAGAGGCTTTTTCTGCATCTATTGAGATTATCATACGGTTTTTATCTTTCAAGTTTTTAATATTATGTATCAAGTTGATTGACTTGCATATATTGAAAAATCCTGGCATCCATGGAATAAACCCAATTTGATCATGGTGTATGAATTTTTTGATGTGTTGCTGAATTCTGTTTGCTAAAATTTTGTTGAGGATGTTTATATCTATGTTCATCAGTAATATTGGCCTGTGGTTTTCTTTTTTTGTGTTGTCTTTGTCTGATTTGGGTATCAGGGTGATGATGGCCTCATAGAATGAGTTCAGAAGTGTTCCTTCCTCTGCAGTTTTCTGAAAGAGTTTTAGAAGGATAGGCATAAGCTCTTCTCAAAATGTTTGATAGAATTCTCCTGTGAAGTTGTCCAGTCCTGGGCTTTTGTTTTTGGGGAGTTTTTTTTTGTTTTGTTTTGTTTTTTTTTTTTTTTAATCACAGCTTCAATTTCAGTGCTTGTAATTGGGTTGTTCATAATTTCAACTTCTTCCTGGTTCAGTATTGGAAGATTAAACTTTTCTTAGAATCTGTCCATTTCATCCAGGTTACCTATTTTATTGCCATATAGTTGTTCATAATAGTCTCTTATAATCCTTTGTATTTCTGCATTGTCTGTAGTAATGTCTCCTTTTTCATTTCTAATTCTGTTGATTTGATGCTTCTCTTTTTTTCTTGATGAGTCTGGCTAAAAGTTTGTCGATTTTGTTTATCTTCTCTTATAACCAACTTTTAGTTTTATTAATCTTTACTATTGTTTCTTTCATTTCCTTTACCTTTATTTCTGCTCAGATCTTTATGATTTATTTCTTTCTACTAATTTGGGGGCTTTTTGTTCTTCTTTTTCCAGTTGTTTTAGGTGTAAAGTTAGGTTGTCTATTTGATGTTTTTCTTGTTTCTTGAGGTAGAATTGTATTCCTATAAACTTCCTTCTGAGAACTGCTTTTTGCTACATCCCATAGGTTTTGAGTTGTTATGTTTTCATTGCCATTTGTTTCTAGAAATTTTTTTTATTTCTTCAGGAACCTGTTGGGTATTTAGAAGTACATTGTTTAATATCCATGTGTTTGTGTTTCTTACAGGTTTTTTTCTTGTAATTGATATTTACTCTCAAAGTGCTGTAATTGGAGAAGACACTTGATATGATTTCAATTTCCTTAAATTTACTGAGGCTTGATTTGTGACCCAAGATATGGTCTATCCTGGAGAATGTTCCATGTGCACTTGAGAAGAAGGTGTGTTCTTCTGCATTTGGATGGAATTTCCTAAAGATATCAATGAGATCCATCTCATCTAATGTATCATTTAAGACTTGTGTTTCCTTGTTAATTTTCTGTTTTTATGATCTGTCCATTGGTGTGAGTAGAATATTAACATCTCCTACTATGATTGTGTTGCTATTGATTTTGCCTTTTATATCTGCAAGTGTTTTTCTTATGTATTGAGGTGCTTCTATGTTTGGTCCATAGATATTTACAATTATTATGTCTTCCTCTTGGATTTATCCCTTGAACATTATATAGTGTCCTTCCTTATTTCTTGTAATCTTTATTTTAAGGTCTATTTTGTCTGATATGAGGATTGCTATTCCAGCTTTCTTTTGCTTCCCATTTGCATGAAATATATTTTTCCATTCTCTCACTTTCAGTTTATATGTGTCTTTTAGTCTGAATTGGGTTTCTTGTAGACAGCATATTTATTGGTCTTGTTTTTCTATCCATTCAGCCAGTCTGTGTCTTTTGTTTGGTGCGTTTAATCCATTTACATTAAAGTAATTATTGATATACTTGTTCCTATTGCCATTTTCTTAATTGCTTGGAGTTTATTTTGTAGATCTTTTCTCTTCTCTTGTATTTCTTGGTTATATTTCCCCTTTAACATTTGTTGTAAAGCTGGTTTGGTGGTACTGAATTCTCTTAATTTTTGCTTATCTGTGAAGCTTTTTATTTCTCCATCAATTTTGAAAGAGATCCTTGCCAGGTACAGTAATCTTGGTTGTAGATTTTCCCCTTTCAGTACTTTAAATATATCCTGCCATTCCCTTCTAGCCTGGAGTTTCTGGTGAAAGATCATACATGGCCTTTTTTTTTTTAAGTTAAGTGTATGGGATTTCCCTTGTATGTTACTTGATGCTTCTCCCTTGCTTCTTTTCATCTTCTTTTTTTGTGTTTAACCTTTGTTAGTTTGATTAGTATGTGTCTTGGCTTGTTTCTCCATGGGTTTATCCTGTATGGGACTTTTTATGCCTCTTGGACTTGATTGACTATTTCCTTTTCCATCTTGGGAATATTTTCAACTATAATCTCTTCAAAATTTTTCTCATGCTCTTTCTTTTTCTCTTCTTCTTCTGGGACCACTATAATTTAAATGTTGGTGTGTTTGATATTGTCCCAGAGATCTCTGAGACTATTCTCAGTTCTTTTCATTCTCTTTACTTTATTCTGCTCTTCAGAAGTTATATCTACCATTTTATCTTCCAGCTCACTGGTTTTTCTTCTGCTTCATAAATTCTGCTACTGCTTCCTTCCAGAGTATTTTTAATTTCAGTAATAGTGTTGTTTGTCTCTGTATGTTTATTCTTTAATTCTTCTAAATCTTTGTTAATTGATTCTTGCATTTTTTCTATTTTGTTTTCAAGGGTTTTGACCATCTTTACTATCATTATTCTGAATTATTTTTCAGGTAGTTTGTCTATTTCCTCTTCATTTATTTGGACTTCTGTGTTTCTAGTTTGTTCCTTCATTTATGTAGTATTTCTCTGTCTTTTCATTATTATTATTATTATTATTTTAACTTATTGTGTTTGAAGTCTCCTTTTCTCAGGCTTCAAAGAAAGTTGTATTCTTTCCTTGAAGAGGGTTGAATTTTTTCTTTCTTTTGGTTTCTGCCCTCCTAAGGTTTGTCTAGTGGCTTGTGTAAGCTTTGTATTGGGTGAGATTGTGCTGATGTTTTGTTTGTTTGTTTTTCCTCTGATGGGCAAGGCTGAGTGAGGTGATAAACCTTTCTGCTGATAATTGGGTTTTCTTTTTGTTTTGTTTGTTGCTTAGATGAGGTGCCCTGCACAGGGTGCTGCTGGTGGTTGGGTTATGCTGGGTCTTGTATTCAAGTGGTTTCTTTTGTGTGAATTCTCACCTAATGCTGGGAACCATTGAAGGCAGGAGAAGAAGGGGACAAAAAGGGATGAGATGGTTGGATGGCATCACCAACTCAATGGACATGAGTTTGAGCAAACTCCGGGAGCTGGTGATGGACAGGGAGACCTGGCATGCTGCAATCCATGGGGTCGCAAGGAGTCTGACATGTCTGAGCGTCTGAACTGAACTGAGGGTTCATTTTCTGGTAGTCTAGAGTCTTGGAGTCAGTGCTCCCACTCCAAAGCCTCAGGGCTTGACCTCTGGTCAAGAATGAAGATTCCACAAATTGTTTGTTATGGCATTAAGTGAGATTAAAACAAATATCTAAAAATGAGAAACCAAAGATGAACCCCAGACAAATGGCAGTTATAAAATCAGGCAAATAATAATTAAAATAATGGAATATGCACATATACATATACACCCATGAGCAAAGTCAAAACTATCCAACAAAAACAAAGTACAGTAGATTGACACAGCAAACAAAGGAAGTCAAAAATTATATTTACCAGTTAAGAACAAAACTAACTAAAGCACAAACTGAAAAACAAAACTAAAGCAAGGTGCCAAGTGGGGAATAAAGCAATGAAAACAAAACTAACAAATATGTTGAGAGGAAAGGAAAGAAAGAAAAGAAAGAAAGAATAGATATGCAAAGTTAAACAGAGGTAGATGAAGAAGATTTATATGTATTAAAGATTAACTACAAGGAGAAAAAAACAGTAGGAAAAGCAAACAAAGGAATAAATATAGAACAAATATAATAAGTTTAAAAAATTAAATTTATCAAAAAGAGAAAAGAAAAAGTTAAAGGAAGAAGAAAGAAAAAAGGAAAGCTCCACAGAACTGCAAAAGACCAACATAGAAGCAGAAGTTTATAACAGCAATAAAAAAGTGTGACTAAATATACATATATACCCATAATCAAAATCAAAATAGTCCAACATAAATAAATTACAATAGATTGACCCAGAGAACAAAGGAAAACAAAATTATATCTTCCAGTATAAAATGAACTAAAGCACAAACTGGAAACCAAAACTAAATCTAGGTGCCAATTGGGAAGTAATGCAATGAAAATAAGACTAACAAATATGTTAAGACGAAAGGATAGAAATTATAAAAAGAATAGATATGCAAAGTTAAATAGAGGTAGATAAAGAAGATTCATATCTGTTAAAGATTAACTGCGTGAGGAAAAGAGCAGTAGGAAAAGCAAAAAAAGGAATAAATATAGAAAAAATATAATAGGTTTAAAATATTAAAATTAAAAATAGAGAGAAAAGATAACTCCAGAGAACTGCAAAAGACCAGTGTAGAGTTAAATGTTTATAACAACAGTAAAAAAATATGACTGAGGAATAAAAAAGCTCCAAAGCTTAATTGGATTTCATAGTGCCAATAAAATTGACAACTACAACAAAAGGGGAAAAAAGAGAAGAAAAAGAGAAAAAATCCAAAAACTTCTACAGAACAAGTCAAAAAATAATAATAAACTATTTTCTTGGCAGAATCCTTTCCCTCGCTGAGAGTCACAGTCCACCTTACCTCCCTAGGGTGCCCTCCAACATGCATGTGCTGGTCTCTGGACCTGCTGTGGGGGCAGTTCAGATTCTAATCCGGTCCTGCCTCCAATGTCCACAGCAACCGGAACTAGTGTGTTTCCTTTGTGGGAGCTCTCAATGACATTTTATATATTCCAGAGACACAGAGTCTGCCCTAATTGATCATGAGGATTTAATCTGCAGCTTGTACAGCTGGTGGGAAGGTTTTGGGTCTTCTACCTTAGCCACACTGCCCCTGGGTTTCAATTGTGGTTTAATTTCCACCTCTACATGTGGGTCGTCCGCTGGGGCTTGCTCCTGAGGCTGCCCTAGAGGACTTGGGTCTGCCCCTGCGAGGGCCAGGTGTGGAGGTGGTGCAGTTGTTTGGGTTGTGGGGGTTCTGTCAGCACCAGGTACTCCGGGGGGTTGGTGGCTAGGGCAGTAGGAAACACAGTGCTGTAGAAGGGTATGACAACCAGTATTGGACAATATGTTCCAGTATTCTTGCCTAGAGAACACCCCTCCCTGACAGAGAAGCCTGGCAGGCCAAGTCTACAGGCTCACAAAGAGTCGGACACAACTGAAATGACCTTGTGCACATAGACACAAGACCTTTTTTGCCTGTGGCAGCTCTGTCCCAGTGAGAGTTGAACGTGAAGGTGGCATAGCTGCTTGACTTGCAGGGAACGTGGGGGCACCAATTGTGCAGGGACACCACAGGAATTAGGGCCCTATCAATTTTTTTCGAGCCTCTTGTAGCTGGCAATCAGAAGGCCTCTTTGGACAATCTTGCTCCATATCTCCACCCATTCAGGCACTTAGAGGTTTCCCTTGTCTGGAGTCCTTCTCTGTTGTTCAGTGCATCAGGCGCATAGAGGAGTCCCCCTGGCTGGGGTCCTACTCTGTAGTTCAGTGCATTGGGCGTTTGATGGACCAGCCTCTATTGTTCAGCTGCCAATGCTGGTGTGTGAGGAGAGAGAGGCTATGGCGATGGCTCCACCCACTACGCATGACTCAGCAGTATCGCCTTGCTTCTGTGGTTCCCTGGCTTTCCTCCACTGGCAATTCCCACCATGATCTCCTCCTTCACATCCCCTCAATCTGTCTCTCTGCAGTCAACAGCAGCCTGCAATCACCCTGGGATTGCTCCACAATCCCTAAACTCCAGCTCCCAGCCTCTGCGCCTTCCAGGAGGCCTATGTCCCTGTCTGGGATGTGTAGGCTGCAGCAAGGACTGTCTTATTCCCATTCCATTTAGGCTACCACAGATCAGCTGTTTCACTCTCAGCCTTAAATACTTCTCTGATTCAGACAATTGCCCCAATATGGGGATTGGACTCCTGCTTCAATTCCCACACCCACCAAGGGCAGGTCCAGTCTTACTAACACTCCTGTTTTTCCCCCTGTTCCTTTGTCCTACCGAGTTTTGTGTGGGTCTATATATTCTTTTCCACTGGTCAGGTATACTCCTGTCTGCTCTCAGCTGGTTTTCTGCATGTACTTCTGTGTCTAAAAGTGCATTCCTGATGTATCCATGGAGAGAGATGTACTCTATGTCCACCTGCTCTCAGCCATTTTGTTCCTCTGGTTTTTAATATGCTGTCTAGGTTTGTTATAGCATTTCATCTGAGAAGCAAGCATCTTTTAATTTCATGGCTGCAGTCAGCTATTCAGCACTTTGTTATGAAATAGGCTTTGTGTTATATGATTTTGGTCAATTGGGGGCTAATGTAAGGGCTCCAAACATCTTTAAGGTAGACAAGGATAAACTATGATGTTTGGTAATTTAGGTATATTAATGCATTTTTGACTTGTGATCTTTCAACTTCTGATAGGTTTATGGGTAAGTAACCCTGTTGTAAGTTGAGACAAATCAATGTAAATAAAAATCTTTGATTTGGCATGTTGGGCTTTTATTTGAGAAGGACCTATTTACCTTATTTTCTATTAATAATTGCCAAGTTAATGAATATTAAGAGTGATGACAAAAAAATTGCCACCATTGATTACCTACCAAATTCCAATCTCGGTGTTAAACATTTCCCCTTGAATGACTAGAGGATCTGTAGTATGAGGTAAATCACAGTGGAAGGCATGAGGGCTTATAAGTGGAGTTGAGTTTATACAAATAACTTTTATAAATTTCTCTTTTTTTTCTTTCCCCTCTCCTCCAGCTTATTTGATAAGGTGGGTATGGAGGAAATCTCCAAACTGGAATTTGGCCCCTCACTCTTAGGAGGTCCTGAAGGACCAGGATGACCACAGAAAAAGAAGGTCCAAAGCTGACCAATCAGAACTGCCTCTGCTTTAAATATTAGGGGAATAGGAAGACAAATTTCCATAATAATTATTCATAAATTTAAGGCTAAAGTGCCAATCAGCTATGGGCTTCTCTGGTGGCTCAGTGGTAAAGAATTGGCCTGCCAATGAAGGAGACATGGGAGATGCAGTTTTGATCTCTGGGTCAGGAAGATTCCCTAAAGAGGAAATAGCAATCCACTCCAGTATTCCTACCTGTACAACCCATGGACAGAGAAGTTTGGCAGGCTACAGTCCATGGGGTTGTGAAGAATCAGACATGACTTAGTGACTGAGCATGGCATGGCATGAGTACCAGCCAGCCATAAATAATGTTATTAGATTGCAGAATATTCTGTGGTTTATAGCCCACTGATGACAAACGAAGATCATGGCATCTGGTCCCATCACTTCATGGTAAAAACATAGGGAAACAGTGGAAGCAGTGTCAGACTTTATTTTTTAGGTCTCCAAAATCACTGCAGATGGTGACTGCAGCCATGAAATTAAAAGACACTTACTCCTTGGAAGGAAAGTAATGACCAACCTAGATAGTATATTGAAAAGCAGAGACATTACTTTGCCAACAAAGGTCAGTCTAGTCAAGGCTATGGTTTTTCCAGTGGTCATGTATGGATGTGAGAGTTGGACTGTGAAGAAAGCTGAGCGCCGAAGAATTGATGCTTTTGAACTGTGGTGTTGGAGAAGACTCTTGAGAGTCCCTTGGACTGCAAGGAGATCCAACCAGTCCATTCTAAAGGAGATCAGCCCTGGGTGTTCTTTGGAAGGAATGATGCTAAAGCTGAAACTCCAGTACTTTGGCCACCTCATGCGAAGAGTTGACTCATTGGAGAAGACTCTGATGCTGGGAGGGATTGGGGGCAGGAGGAGAAGGGGATGACAGAGGATGAGATGGCTGGATGGCATCACCGACTAGATGGATGTGAATTTGAGTGAACTCTGGGTGCTGGTGATGGATAGGGAGGCCTGGCGTGCTGCGATTCATGGGGTCACAAAGAGTCAGACAAGACTGAGCGACTGAACTGAACTGAACTGATGACAAAATAAGAGGTTGTTGTTGTTGCTCAGTCACTCAGGTGTGTCCAACTCTTTGCAACCTTCCCTGTCCTTCACCATCTCCTGGAGCTTGCTGAAACTCATGTCCATTGAGTCAATGATGCCATCCAACCACTTCATCCTCTATCATCCCCCTCTCCTTCTGCTTTCAATTTTTCTCAACATCAGGGTTTTTTTCTAATGAGTTGGCTCTTTGCATCAGGTGGCCAAAGTACTGGAACTTTAGCTTCAGCATCAGTCCTTCCAATGAACATTCAGGATATATTTCCATTAGGATGGACTGGTTTGATCTCATTGCAGTCCAAGGGACTCTCCAACACTGCAGTTCAAAAGCATCAGTTCTTCGGTGCCTAAACTGTTCAGGTGAGGAAATGTGACCCCCATACGTTAATTTTTTTTTTTTTTCATTTATGAACAACCAACAAGTATCCTGTGAAACTCTCCTAGATTTTAAGCTATAATATAGACCAGGGTGTTTCTCTTGCCATGAAATTCAACACTATTATGATGCAGAGTCTCCACCTTAAAACAAACAAACAAACAAACAAAAAACAAAAAAACCATCTCCTGGTCATTACACTGAGTGACTGCTGTCAAGCTTTTGATACAGTCCTCTTTTATTGAAGCTTTCTTTGTGGTTCTTTGAAGGACCACAACTTCTAGAAGAGGTAAAGAGAAGCAACAGCATCTCTTTCATTCCAGGGAAGGAAATAGAGTGTCATAGGCTCAATCTCAGATTTTCTATTATTTATAATTTCCTGAATATTTTATATGCCCCCAAAAGTCCCAAGGTAATCAGTAGTTAATAGTAAAAACTTTCATTATGCTAAGAAAATAGGGAGATAAAGGAAAAAAGAAAGTATGAGTGTTTGTTTTTATTTTTGTTTTTTTTTTAAACAAAATAGCAGCAAGAGGGTTTCCTTGTGCCTCTACCCCTCTGATATAAGTGGAGTCCTGGAGTGGGACTAGAATCCTGGGACATGTGGTGTAGTGTGCCTTGTCTGTGACCTTCACTATGGTAGAATAGCAGGAAATTACCCAGGTGAAAACTTGATGGACAGTTGATGGACAATAACTGAAGATTCCAGCAGAGCAGTGGAAATGAGGTGTGAATCCATGAGAGGTCAGAGGAGAATACGAAAGACAGAGAAGATTGAAAGAGAGAGTAAGAAGCTATAGGAGAGGTTTCAGAAACTTTTTATAAGATGTCATGAACTCAGATGCTAGAAGAGAGAAAGACATTGAAAGTATTTGCCAAAGGGGACTTCCCTCGTGATCAAGTGGCTAAGACTTCATACTCTCAATGCAGGGGGCTTGGGTTCGATCCCTGGTCAGGGAAATATATTACACATGTCACAGCTAAGAGTTCACATACCTCAACTCAAGGATCCCACACACCTCAGCTAAAAAAGATTCGACATGGTGCAACTAAAGATCCTGTGCACCACAACTAAGATCTAGTGCTGTGTGCTTGGTTGTGTCCTCCTCTTGCGACGCCACAGACAGTAGCCTGCCAGGCTTCTCTGTCCATGTCATTCTCCAAGCAAGAATACTGGAGTGGGCTACCATTTCCTTTTCCAGGAGATCTTCCAAACCCAGGAATTGAACCCAGGTCTCCTGCATTGTGGTCAGACACTTCACTGACTGAGCTACAAGGGAAGCCAAACAAATAAATAAAATAAATATATATTTTTAAAAAAGTATTCACCAAAATGAGATAGATACCATGCAAGGGTGTCTAGTTTAGATGTTGAAAGTTTTTGCTGCTGGAAATGCAGTTAACCATTAACTCCCTCAATATCTCACTCTCCTTTATATAAAGTTCCTGTCTGAGGAAATAAAACCAATCTCTTCCCATTCTCCATAACCAATTTATATGTCACTCCATCCCATATCCCTTACCTCCTTTAAGATATCTTCTCTTTTTTTCCTATGGCTCCTTTTATCTCTCTATTGGCTTTGTCCTTAATGTATAAACATTCAATTAGTCTCACACTCCATTTGACCCCAAGTCCTATTACAGATATTCTCCAATTTTATTTCTTTTCTTCCAATCCTAGTTAGTTATCTTCAGGTCCTCATTCCCTGTTCACTCTCAGCATGCTCTTTATTCCTACCAATACGTTGAAAATCTCTCAACAGTATCCTAAAAAATCATCATGGTGACACTTTCTGAGCCTCCTTCTCAATTCTTGCTTTACTGGATCGCTCATTTTTCTTCCACAACATACTCACCTTTTTTATCTTATAGGAGTTCTTATAGTCACAAGATTTAGGTGTGCAGATAAATACCTTTCTCCTGTGGCAGAGAACTAAAATTTATCAATTTGTATAAACCATCCTTTTTGATTTAAAATTGAATTGGTTAACTGCATTTCTTGTTTCTTGTATTCTTTTCTTTGCTTTTTTTCCTGTTCTTTTCACCAGAATAATAATGACATCAGGGAAAAGGATATCTGGTTTGATGGGTCTCAGCATGTTTTGATTTTAGGTGATTTTAGGTGATTTGAAATATCTGAGTTCCACCATGGTCAAGGTCCAAGTTTCTGCGGTCTCTTTGTCCAAACTGAGAAATCCTTAGAGAATAATCAAACTGTTCTCAGCCATTTCTGTACAGTCTTGGGAGCACTGTTTGTTTGCTTACCAATCCCATGCTAGAGTATAAAGCAGTCTGTGAAATTGCCCATCCATCTAGACCTTCCCCAGGTATTGATATTCATCCATTCACATCTTGCATTAGAATCAGAGCTACTTTAAGAGACCTGGCATCTTCAAGACCACAATGCTTTTATTCATTTCATAGCTAATATTTGAAAAAGCTGGAGTTACACATGATTTGACCGCAATAAACCTCATACCAGAGTTCACCTATTCTGGGAGGCATACCCTCAGTTCTCACTTTATTTTGTTGAGTACTTGACCATTGCTGGATTGGTCTCCCTTCACAATGACATTAAAAGCAATTAAAATAACAAAGTTTAAGGTATGATCCATAATTTCTCAATTTATCACCTGTTGATCTCCATACCACATTCCATTTCTCATTGGATAAGTGCCAAATCAGAGGTTGTTTTCAGGATTGAGAGCCAATTAACTTTATCAATACAAGAAACAAAGAACCTCAGGCCATGAAGTGCCAGTTACATAAAAGAAAGGGAATTTAACTCTTGATTGGGAAAAGAAAACAACATTCAGACCAACTAACTTGTCTTGAGTAGGTTTGTACCAGGTATGGTCTCAAGAAGATGTTGTAAATCTCTACTAATTTCCCACTGGTTCAGGCCCAGGCTTATGTCTGATTAGCATATGGATTTGTAATAAAAATTTATGGCAGTTCCAGCTCAGAAAAAGTTTAAGGAAGGGTGAGGGTTTTATATTCTTTTTTAAACATAGGGAACCCTCATCTCAGATAGGAATTCAGATAGCAGAAATTGATAGGCTTTCACAAATATTTACACAGGTTAAGGAAGGTAGGTTCTTCCTTCATCAAGCAGGTTATTATCTGTTTATACCAGGAAGTGCCCCAAATTCTACACCTTTAGAAGTAAAATGAGGGCTTTGTCTAGTAAACTCAGTCAGACATTTCTAAAAAAAAAAAAAAAAACAGGGCACAATGTCTGCTTTCCAACTTGTCACATCCCAGTTTGGAGAACCGTGCACCTCACAGTTTGGTATTTCTGGGGCTGAGTGATCCTAGTGCCCGATTCAGGAAATGTCCTGAGATCAAAGAGGCATCCTCTAGGAGCTGGATAAATTTGCCCCGAAGTGCCAAGTCACCTCATCTCTGACAATGGATAGAGCTGACATCTTGGCCCCTCAGCTTTTGTCATATTCAAGTCAGAAGTTGAAAATGCAAGACAGATGAGAATGGATTGAGTTGCTTTACCATCATCATCGTCATCATTATCATCACAGCTGTTGCAAATGTGAGTTGATTACGTAACTTCAACATGAAACACTGTGTTAAACATTGGCCTATCTAAAGCACAGGTCCCATCTTAAAAGGCATGACAGCAGATCAGAATATACCACTCCAGAATACACCACTTTGGCATAAGGATTATTTGGGGCTAAAGGGATTTAAGCAGGCACAGGAGCAAAATGATCTTCTTGGGCTCCACTTATCTGCCTAAAAGCAGAACACAAATTTCCTTTTGTGAAGTTGATTCTTCTCCCTTCTCCTCTAAGAGGAGAACAAACTTACCACTGGAAATTGAAAGTAAGAATCAAGATGGGTTTGCACACACACATAAAAACTTATTATTAAAATCATCTTCATTTTCTATTAATTTCCCCCACATATTTACCTTCCCCCAAGTTACCATCCCTTGAAACACAAACCCCTTTTCCTTCATCTAGTCACTTCTCCACAAATTTATCTCCGTTTACTAAAACAGCACATGGGCCCCAAATTCTCAACAGCTCTTTAAATTACTCGTTGCTGAATTCTCCTGCAAGTATCACATTGTATGTGTATATAAACTCTCTTTTATTTTCCCCTCCTGTTAAATCTGTCTTTTGTGGGTCTAATTTACACAGTCCATCTTTTGAATCTAAGGGAGTAGAGAAAAAATTAATTTGTTTTCCTCCCTTACAGGACTAAAAGGAGGACCAGATAAAGGAGTATTATTATCAATGTGTGTGTGTGTTACTCAGTCATGTCTGACTCTTTGTGAACACATAGATTGTTGTCCACCAGGCTCCTCTGTTCATGGAATTCTCCAGGCAAGAATACTGGAGTGGGTAGCCATCCCCTTCTCCAGGGGATCTTCTGGACCCAGGGATCAAACTTGAATCTTCATCACTGTGGGCAGATTCTTTACCGTCTAAGCCACCAGGAAGCCCCCATTGTTAACATATATGATGAAATAGTGAAGCCTACATCTGTGGTGAAGCTAAAATTCCTTAAAAGCAGGCCCAGAGCCTTGCCATTTTTGGTGTGCATTAGTCACTCAGTCTCTACAACCCCATGGACTGTAATCCACTAATCTCCTCTGTTCATGGAATTCTCCAGGCAGGAATAGTGGAGTGGCTTGCCATTCCCTTCTCCAGAGGATCTTCTCAACCCAGTATCCAACCAGGGTCTCCTGCATCACAGGCAGATCCTTTACCGTCTGAGCCGTCAGGGAAGCCCGCAGCACACAGATGAATGCATGATGACACCAGGAAGTTCCAGGTGAAGCCTCAGATGTGGCATGAAATGCAGTAAATCCTCATTTTTCTATGTAGATGCCAGCTTCCCCCAAGTTCAACCTGAATTTTTTCCCATGAAGCAATGGGTCATTCTTGGCCTAGGAATCAAGATATCTGTTTAATCTAGAGAAGTAGATTAGAGCAGAGGTCCCAAAACTTTTTGGCACCAGAGACATGTTTTATGGAAGACAATTTTTCCACAGACTAGAAATAGTAGGAAGAATGCTTTCAGGATGATTCAAATGCATTACATGTATTTTTTTTATTTTAATTTTTAATTAGAGAATAATTGCTTTACAATGCTGTGTTGGTTTCTGCCTTACAACAGCACGAATCAGTTGTAAGTATACACCTATCCCATCCCTCTTTGCTTTCCCCTCCCCCACACCCATCTCACTCTTCTTGGTCATCACAAAGCACAAGGCTGAGCTCCCTGTGTTATATTATGCACTTTATTTCTAATCTAATATTGTTGCTGACCTGACAGGAGGTACCAGTCCATGGCCTGGAGATTAGGGACCCCCTGGATTACAGCCAACACTTTACCTTGACTGTATCAGCTATCTCCTGTAGAGATTTCAATGTAATTTTTAAAAAGTAAATCAGAGTGCTACTATTTTTGCAAATGGGAAATTTGTTCAGACAGTATTTATTTTGGATAAATGTACCTTGCAAAAGTTGGATTATACCATGCTGATAAAGCATATTATTATTATAATTATTTTACAAAATACAGAGCCTTAGTCTAAGAACAAAACAAGAAAGTAAGGCAGCATATGGCTTAAAATAGAGGTACCTGAAAAAATACAGCATTAAACAATATATGTCATTATATACAAAGGGGTGAGGGAAAAGAAGATCCAGGATTTTTCAGTTAGGTGACAGGAGCACACAGGCAGTGTCAATTCTCAGCTTAGTAGACAGCAAAGCGTTCAAACAACAAGGGGGAAAAGGTGAATAAAATAGAGAGATAGAGTAAGCAGAAGGCAGAGTCAAAACTAAAAAAAAAAAGTGTTAACAAAAGTTAAAGGAGGTACATTGATCCAAGTCACTATTTAACTGCCTCCACCCTCAAAGTGTAGTTTAAATCTACTATGAAATTTTATATTATTTGTGATTTCATAATGTAATATGACACACAAAAAAACAGCAATATATTTAACTTGCTTTCAACCATCTTACTAGAACTAGAGCAGAGTGCATGAAACATATCAGCATTAGAATATCTCTATAATCCCAAATTCTGAAGCACAAATCTTAAAATAATGACCCTTACTGAAAATGGTCAAAAGTTCTACCATTTTCTTTTGTTTGACAGCAGGAAAATGATAGAAAATGATCTCATGGATCTTTATTTCATGGGGTTAGAAACCTTGGCCTCTGGTTAACTCAAGGTTTTTGCTTTAAAAAGTTCGCAGAGCCCTCTATGCCAGTCGAAGAGGGAGGGCTCAGCTTCCCCACCTCCCTTTCTGGTGTTTGTATGGAATAATGAGTCCCATAAGCTTGAGCCTGATAATGCTCTTATAATGTAAAGGAGGAAAGCCAAGTAAAGTGGATTTGTGCATCCTTCTAATGAAAAGTTGGCCTGTCTGTTTTTATCAGACTAATGAAGCCCCTACACCATTCTCTAGCCTGGTGTAAGCCTCACAATGGAGACAGTGAGCTCTCTCCAACACAGCTCCTCAGCAGATGCTATCTGCCAGCTCTCTTCACTGAAGAGTCCATTTTAAAGGGATCCTGGCTTGATTAAGGCTTTGTGAGCCTCCCAGCCTCATTACAAATCAATGGAGATGAACTGAGTGCTTAATACTGAAAAGCCAAGCTAACAAAAGCTGACTTATTACAAGCTAAAGGGCTGGGACTCTCCTGGGTGTTTCAGCTTTGTTTTATTTTGTATTTCAGCTCTCTCTCCCCTCTTCTCCTCCCAGCCACCCCCAAACCAATCCAATCCATTTTCAGCGGCAATATTCAAGTACTGCAAAAGATCTTTCCCTCTATTTAAAATTGTAAACTCTGAAAGAATGGTATGCCTTAGTGTGACCAGTTTTCTGACTGACAGTGAAAAGTTTTACCTTCTCTATGTCATATAACCTCACTTTTTCACAGATAAATTATGTTTCTAGTACTTTTGGAAAACCTCCTGCTTACTGTTTACCATTTACTAACTCCTCCTTCCCATACCCTTTACAGTACAAGAAAGTAGAATGGCAAGGGGAAATTGGAAATATTTGATCATCCATGAAGAAAAGGCAGCATTTGAAATAAACTTCCTTCCAGATCCTTCAGGGGTTACAGACCTTTTCCCTGCCTGTCTCCCTTTGCCTCTCTCTTTGAGAAAATTGCAAATTTTCTCAAATAAGGTGTTTTTCTGCTTCATATTCATGGGTAGGAAGGTACTAGGACTGCAATAAGATGTGAGAAGCCTTATATGGCGGTGGGGGGAGGGGGTGTGGTTAAGGGGAAGCCACCCAAAACAAAGGAAATTTCAAACCACCATAAAATCAAGCCTTATTGTCCTAGAGTCTGGGACAGGTCCTTGGCTGATAAAGATTGGAAGGATCTATCAAAGAATAGCAAGAAGAGATAAGAAAGCCTTCTTCAGCGATCAATGCAAAGAAATAGAGGAAAACAACAGAATGGGAAAGACTAGCGATCTCTTCAAGAAAATCAGAGATACCAAAGGAACATTTCATGCAAAGATGGGCCCGATAAAGGACAGAAATGGTATGGACCTAACAGAAGCAGAAGATATTAAGAAGAGGTGGCAAGAATACACAGAAGAACTGTACAAAAAAGATCTTCACGGCCCACATAATCACGATGGTGTGGTCACTGACTTAGAGCCAGACATCCTGGAATGTGAAGTCAAGTGGGCCTTAGAAAGCATCACTATGAACAAAGCTAGTGGAGGTGAGAGAATTCCAGTTGAGCTATTCCAAATCCTGAAAGATGATGCTGTGAAAGTGCTGCACTCAATATGCCAGCAAATTTGGAAAACTCAGCAGTGGCCACAGGACTAGAAAAGGTAAGTTTTCATTCCAATGCCAAAGAATGCTTAAACTACCACACAATTGCACTCATCTCACACGCAAGTAGAGTAATGCTCAAAATTCTACAAGCCAGGCTTCAGCAATACGTGAACTGTGAACTTTCTGATGTTCAAGCTGGTTTTAGAAAAGGCAGAGGAACCAGAGATCAAATTGCCAACATCTGTAGGATCATGGAAAAAGCAAGAGAGTTCCAGAAAAACATCTATTTCTGCCTTATTGACTATGCCAAAGCCTTTGACTGTGTGAATCACAATAAACTGTGGAAAATTCTGAAAGAGATGGGAATACCAGACCACCTGATCTGCCTCTTGAGAAATTTGTATGCAGGTCAGGAAGCAACAGTTAGAACTGGGCATGGAACAACAGACTGGTTCCAAATAGGAAATGGAGTACGGCAAGGCTGTATACTGTCACCCTGTGTATTTAACTTATATGCAGAGTACATCATGAAAATGCTGGACTGGAAGAAACACAAGCTGGAATCAAGATTGCTGGGAGAAATATCAGTAACCTCAGATATGCAGATGACACCACCCTTATGGCAAAAAGTGAAGAGGAACTAAAAAGCCTCTTGATGAAAGTGAAAGAGGAGAGTGAAAAAGTTGGCTTAAAGCTCAACATTCAGAATACGAAGATCGTGGCATCTGGTCCCACCACTTCATGGTAAATAGATGGGGAAACAGTGGAAACAGTGTCAGACTTTATTTTTCTGGGCTCCAAAGTCATTGCAGATGGTGACTGCAGCCATGAAATTAAAAGATGCTTGCTCCTTGGAAGGAAAGTTATGACCAACCTAGATGGCATATTGAAAAGCAGAGACATTACTTAGCCAACAAAGGTTTGTCTAGTCAAGGCTGTGGTTTTTCCAGTGGTCATGTATGGATGTGAGAGTTGGACTGTGAAGAAGGCTGAGCGCCAAAGAATTGATGCTTTTGAACTGTGATGTTGGAGAAGACTCTTGAGAGTCCCTTGGATTGCCAGGAGATCCAACCAGTCCATTCTGAAGGAGATCAGCCCTGGGATTTCTTTGGAAGGACTGATGCGAAAGCTGAAACTCCAGTACTTTGGCCACCTCATGCGAAGAGTTGACTCATTGGAAAAGACTCTGATGCTGGGAGGGATTGGGGGCAAGAGGAGAAGGGGATGACAGAGGATGAGATGGCTGGATGGCATCACTGACTTGATGGACGTGAGTCTGAGTGAACTCCGGGAGTTGGTGATGGACAGGGAGGCCTGCTGTGCTGCGGTTCATGGGGTCGCAAAGAGTTGGACACGACTCAGCGACTGATCTGATCTGATCTGATCCTTATGGATATGACTCACCTATCTTTCTTTCCCTGAAGAAATAACAGCAAACATTGATCATGCACTTACTCTGTCTCAATCTTCGTGTTAAGCATTTTACATTTAAGCAATATTTTTTTTAATCATTACAGTAATTCTGTGAAAAAAGTTTTGATTAATATTTGCACTTTACAAATGTGGGAACAAAAAAAGAAAGAAGTAGATATATTTTCCAAGTTACACACTGAGTATGCAGGCACTGCATGAAAACCTAGGTCTCAGTCTGACTCCAGAGCCCATCAACTAAATCACGGCACTAATCTGGCTCCATAAAAGACTGCAAAACAAACAAAAAACCTTAGGAAATGAAAAGAGAGAGATTTTGCTGAAATAAACCCAGTAAGGACTTTGAGAGCCAGCAACCTTTGTTTACAAAAGACCACTCTTTGTTTTCCAGCCCCACCCCTCCTGCCCCACTGCATTCACTATCCTCCATTTGACTTGCAACTCTGCGTAGTCTAAGCTTGCTCTAATCTGAACAGCCCAGACTTGGGAGTCAGATGCACCAGATTTAAATCCCAGACTCCTTTATACCAGTTGAGTGTCCTTGGGCAATTTGCCTAATATTTGTGAGTTACCATGTCCACATCTGAAAAATGAAGCTAGGGTCATGTGAAGATTAAACGTGAAAACATGTCAAATGCATTGAGGATGCATCTTCCTTGACTGTTCATCTCATTTTTCGTTTTTCGTCAAACCCTCCAAAAATGTCTGCTAAACTAATCCACATGGCTTCTAAAGTTTAATATGCCACTTCTCCCAAGGGCAGTTGTATTTTAACAGACTAGAATGCTTTAGGACAAAAATGCGTTGTTAATTATGGGATTAAATTTATTGCTGGGGTGTGCAGAGAGGTCTCTACTTTGAAATCTTTCCAAGAAATAGGTGCTCTTTTTCATTCATGCATAGATAGCAGGTCCACAATGAATCTCAAAACTTTGAAAACTTTTTGTTGTTTTTATCAAACATAATGTAGCAACAACTATCACCTAGATAGGCCAAGCAGAAAAGTAGAGATATTTAACAAATGCCTAACCGTGGCTCCTTCATTTGGATTCTTAAGTCTCACAGTTCTTTTTCAAATTGTTTTATTAACTTATTGGCCATTCCCACAGTATGTGGGATCCTAGTTCCCTGATCAGGGATTGAACCTGTGCCCCTTGCTTTGGAAGCATGGAATCTTAATTAACTACTAGACCACCAGGGAAGTCCTCAGTCCCTCAATTCTTTTCCTTTTTCTCCTTGCACAGAAATGTAGAGATTCTTACTGCTGACCATACAAAAGAGTAGCTTCAAAGGACAGAGCTACAAACAGCAATGGCAGAAATTGTCATAGATTATAGGTTGTCACAGAATTATTTTCTTCAATAGCTTTTTTAACTGCAAAGATGTCAGGAAATAGGCCCATACAGCAATTTGACATTTGTTAGTTCCAAAGGAATTTCATCCTAGAATTATGGTACTTTGCCACTATGCTTCATGACATACAAGCATATGTAAAGTTGTGTTATTAATACCAAATCAAACTTTCATCAGCCAATTGACTTTCTCCAATTTAAGGCAAGAATCAAGGTCCTTGTGAAATTCTTCCTTTCTAACCCCAAAATATTATTATTCTGTCTTGGAAAAAAAAAAGCAAAAAACTTGCCTCTTAGGAAGTTCATGGGTAAAGAAAATTCAGTTCCTTGTGCAAGACAATATCCAGTGGTGAGTCATAGTTCTGTGAGCATAGGACAATGTGCAGGGATCAGGCCTGGGTCAGGGACAGGGTGTTTGGCAGATCAGAGCGGCAGAGGCCTTTGGTCTCTTCTTCTACTCTCAGCTCACTGTTCGATCTAATTTATTCATCTGGGAACATTATTGAGCAACCACGATTTCCCAGGTCTTTAAGGTGGGCTCAAGTTTGAATTCCACTGAAGCTTGTTCTTACCAAAGTAGTCTGCAGCTGTCAAAAGAACTAGGTGTCCAGACCAAGACCTAGATAGCACCTGTAGCTACTCCATGGAGGAAACACGAAGAAGATTCTAGGTCAGGTACAAGGGGAGCCTGACAAATGGCTTTAATGAATCCTGACCTCACTCAAGAACCAATGTCCTTGACCTTTCCAAGAATTTGGTTTAGATAGCAAGAGGAAGGGGAGCTAAATTTGAGCTTTTGTAGTTTGCTTTATTGCTTTTTTGCTTTCTTTGTTTTGTTTGCTTTTTGTTTTAATACAAATGTCTCCTATACATATATTATTGATATCTACAGAACTGACTGCCTAATTTTTTTATTATTAATTTCTGCCTTTGGGAAAAGAAAGAATCAAATTAAACCATTTAAAAAGAGGGGATGAATGTTGCCAAGGGGAAATAACAAAGAAGTGATGACAGCAATCACATTATGTTCTCTGCTTTACATTGATCATTTGATTAAAAAAAAAAAAAAAACCCTTTTTATTTTTGAGTACTTTTAGATTTACAGAGAAGTTGCAAAGATGGTACAAAGAGTTCCCATATATTCTTTATTCAGTTTCCCTTATGTTAATATCTTACATAACCACAGTGCATATCTCAAAACTAAGAATTTAACAGTGATACCTTACTATTAACTAAACTACAGGCTTTATTTTTTTCACCAGTTTTCCACTTTTTTTTTTTTTTTTTTTGATTCCAGGATCCAATCTAGCATATCCAGTTGCAATTAGGACACCATGTGCTTTAAAATTATGATTAATATTGTTAATTATTAAATTTAGATTTCTGACATCCCATGAGCTCAAACATTTAAGTGACTTACGCTTAATTTCAGTTGAAAATTTCTTTCTATCTAAGATAGAATCAACAAATTAACCACGGACAAGCTTATTAGATTATTGCCAATTTATCATCTATTGACCAATAGGTCATCATGATCTACTAAAAAAAGAAAATAATTTCTATAGCAGGGAACACTTAGTCATTTAAAAACTATGGTATTGGTAATCATGCTCTTAGAGCACAAATGGACAAGAAACTGTGTTTACGACTTAAAGTTATCTTGCGCTTCCCTGGTGGCTCAGACAGTGAAGAATTTGCCTGCAATGCTGGAGAACTGGGTTCGATCCTGGGGTTGAGAAGATCTCCTAGAGGAGGGCATGGAAACTCACTCCAGTTTTCTTTCCTGGAGAATCCCCATGGACAGAGGAGCCTGGTGGGCTACAGTCCATGGGGTTGCAAAGAGTCAGACACCACTGAGCAATTAAGCACAAAGATTGTCTTGTAAAATCACCATATGGGTACAGATAAATTCTAGTTTAAATGTAATTGTGTTATTCTTCTGCCCTTGGTCAAGGAAAAGTCAAAATTTTCCTGGTATCATTGGTAGCTACTGTAAGGCACATTCATGTGTTACTTTGTAAGAAATTAAAACATTGAACCAAGAAGGCTAGCACATATTTCAGAAATATTTTTAAAGAAGTTTAAATGGTGTCATTCGCCAGAGAAATCAATACCACAGAGTGATGGCTACATATAGGTTACTGTAAAACCTATGGAAATATTTTTATCCCTAAACTTATTAATCCAAGGCATTTATAAACTTTCTTTCTGTTGATCAACTACTATAATCTCATAAATTTATAGGATTTATCTAATAATATTTAGTATCATATATATGATTCCATTTATTACCCTAAGGACAACCTTCTTCTTTTGATCCCATAACAACTTTCTATCCATTTTTAAAACTCTAACTTCTTACTTTTGGCTCTACTTCCAAAATAAAATATTTTTCTTGTCTCTCTGAACTCAATGTTGGTATCTTTATTCCCAGCTTGATCGTAAGATTTCTCTGAAGGACTTGGCTCTGGATCACTTTTTTTTTTTTTTCCTACTAGGAGTTACATGTATATGACTGGGTGGATCACAACTGTGGAAAATTCTTAAAAAGATGGGAATATCAGACCACCTTACCTGCCTCCTGAGAAATCTGTATGCAGGTCTAGAAGCAACAGTTAGAACTGGACATGGGACAAAAAACTGGTTCCAAATTGGAAAAGGAGTAGGTCAAGGCTGCATATTGTCACTCTGCTTATTTAACTTATATGCAGACTACATCATGAGAAACACTGGGCTGGAAGAAGCACAAGCTGGAATCAAGACTGCCGGGAGAAATATCAATAACCTCATATATGCAGGTGACACCACCCTTACGGCAGAAAGCAAAGAAGAACTAAAGAGCCTAGTGATGAAAGTGAAGAGGAGAGTGAAAAAGCTGGCTTAAAACTCAGCATTCAGAAAACTAAGATCATGGCTCTGGTCCCATCACATCATGGTAAATAGATGGGGAAACAATGGAAACAGTGACAGACTTTATTTTCTTGGGCTCCAAAATCACTGCAGATGGTGACTGCAGCCATGGAATTAAAGGATGCTTGCTCCTTGGAAGAAAAGCTATGACCAACCTAGACAGCATATGAAAAAGCAGAGACATTACTTTGCCAACAAAGGTCCATCTAGTCAAGGCTTTGGTTTCTTTAATAGTTATGCATGGTGAGAGTTGGACTATAACAAAAGTTGAGCACTGAAGAATTGATGCTTTTGAACTGTGGTGTTGGAGAAGACTCTTGAGAGTCCCTTGGACTGCAAGGAGATCAAATTAGTCAATCTAAAGGAAATCAATCCTGAATATTCATTGGAAGAACTGATGCTGAAGCTGAAGCTCCAATAAAAAGACCCTGTTGCTGGGAAACATTGAAGGCAGGAAGAGAAGGGGATAACAGAGGATGAGATGGTTGGATGGCATCACTGATGCCATGTACATGAGTTTGAGCAAGCTCCAGGAGTTGGTGATGGACAGGAAGGCCTGGTGTGCTGCAGTCCATAGCGTTGCAAAGAGTTGGACAGGACTAAGTGACTGAACTGAACTGAACTGAATTTTCTCCATTTCATGATCAAACAAATGATGCTCCATGTTGCTATTTGATAACCTAAAATATAATGCTGCCTAGCATAATGAGTTCCTAGAGTAATTACCGGAACTGACAGCACTTCTTACCTAATCCAACCTAACCACACAGTGTTTGTCAGTTTCATGAGCATGGTACATGCTCTGTTGCAGGTGAGAAGATATTCAAACTGGTATCCTCTACCCGTTTGTAAAAGTGGATGAGTATTCTAACAGCGTCACGGAAGAATAGAAAAAGAAAGTGGAAAATAAAGCAAAATAGTGGAGAAAAGACAAAATAAGGAATCAACAGTTTACCTAGGAAGGGACTTGATTAATTTGGTCATTCCCATATTGAAAATATAGTTTTAAAAAATAGTCTCTTGCTTTTTAGCTCTTGTGGGACAAGTCCCTCAGCCCTTAAATCAGCCAGCCATAAGTCTTGTAGGCCGCATACCTTAGCCCCAAAGTAGCCCTTTTGGCAGTCACAACAGCTTCTGGTGATGCCTGATGCATACTAAGACCCCTGATGCATACTAAGTAGGTTTCTCTCTGGTCATCATAAACTGAAAATTCATGGTGGGAGATACTGTCTGGGCTTTGGGGCAGAGGGTTTACCACGGGGTGGCTGCTTATGATGCCAGTGTTTTGATCTAACAACTTTAATAGAGGAAAGATCCAAAATAAGCAATTGACAGTTCTTGAAAATAGTGCTATTATAGGTTCACAGAAAAGTACAAATACAAGAGCCATTGGGGCTGCAATCTAGAGGTCTGAGAATAAAAAATGTTTGGGGCCAAAGTGGAGGAGAGGGTTACAAATGGTTTCATAGCATAAATACAGCTGGAGACATTTTATTTAAATGAACTGAAAGGGCATCTTTAAAAAGCAAAGCTTATATCGAGATTCATAAAACTGCACCCATTGCAAAAGCCTTGGCCAGCAAGCACGTAAAACATTCAGGACAGTTGGGGTCAAAGAGTCTTTCTCAAATATATTAAGGAAGAAAGGCATACTAGAGAGAGAGTAGCCTGCTAATAAATCAGAAAAGGGATGAAAATCATGATAGCTTAAAAATGACTGAGTTACTGAACTGACTTATGGTCAAAAAAATAGATGTTAGCAACAAAGCTAAGGAAAAGGAGTCTGAATTATTAGAAAGTAATGAATAGTTTGTACATACAAAACAGCTATTGATGGAAAGCTCTATTAGAGAATATTTGAAAAATCTGAGGCATAAATCAATAGTCTGTGAGGAAATATTCCTCGGCTCAAGCCAAAGATGATATGGTCTTTAACCATGCAAGTGATGCTAACTGCAATTCTTACTAAAAGAAAGTGAGGGGGTATTGGTAACTGTCATGATAAGAGCTATGGACCCAAAACCAAAAAGCAATCATGACGTAAAGAGAGTGGAGATGGGGAACAATTTTTTGATAAAATTGTAAAAGGTTGGTGTCATGGAAATAGGGTACACCTAATATGTTGGAAGAATAATTTTAAACAATAATTTTTAAGATAGATGTCTTTTAGAGGAAAAAAAAAAAGAAATTGACCAATAACTTTGGAATATGCACTTCAATGTGTCAGTTGCTTTTTGTTTAAAGGTAGAACACATTGGAAATGTACTTACTATTTGCAAATCATACACAAATCTTATGAAAGATATTGACCAAAACCCATATTGTAGCCACGAGTACAAACTACCCCTCACAAGTCAAGTCAATTTTTGTTTATTTGAATGTGAATGGCAAAAAAACCTGATTCAAATTAGGTTCAAATTTAATTTAATGCCCTAAATGAATGAAAGTTCCAGAAGTAGGGGTAGAGTCCTATTTTGTTTCAGTTTCTTTGCTCTGTCTTACCTGCTGGGGGATGCATCACATGCCTGACTTGCTTGTCGCTCCAAGAGAGATGCAACAGAGCAGCTGGAGGCTTCCCTCTTCACATCAGCAGAAGAGAGATGATACCTTCATCCCAACATCCCCAGAAGAAGTCCTGAAATTCATTCTGACTGAACTGCTTTACGGTACATCCCTAGTCCTAAAAGTATCTCTCTGGCCAGGATATGAGGGTAAAGCAGTGGGATGTACTAACTGACTCACCTAGGTCATGCACTTCATTTCTGCAGCCAGAGGTCAGTCCAAACTCCCCACATCTATGTGGATCTGGATCTCCAAAGCTAACAGAGGTACTTTAGATGGGGCAAACAAGGGGTTCAGGGGAGTTGTTGGAAACAACTGCCAGATAGTTCAGTTCAGTCACTCAGTCACGTCCAACTCTTTGCCACCCCATGAATCACAGCACGCCAGGCCTCCCTGTCCATCACCAACTCCCAGAGATTACTCAGACTCAAGTCCATCGAGTCAGTGATACCATCCAGCCATCTCATCCTCTGTCATCCCCTTCTGCTCCAGGCCCCAATCCCTCCCAGAATCAGAATCTTTTCCAATGACTCAACTCTTCACATGAGGTGGCCAAAGTACTGGAGTTTCAGCTTTAGCATCATTCCTTCCAAAGAAATCCTAGGGCTAATCTCCTTCAGAATGGACTGGTTGGATCTCCTTGCAGTCCAAGCAACTCTCAGGAGTCTTCTCCAACACCACAGTTCAAAAGTATCAATTCTTTGGCGTTCAGCTTTCTTCATAGTCCAACTCTCACATCCATACATGACCACTGGAAAAACCATAGCCTTGACTAGATGGACCTTTGTTGGCAAAGTAATGTCTCTGATTTTGAATATGCTATCTAGGTTGGTCATAACTTTCCTTCCAAGGAGTAAATGTCTTTTAATTTCATGGCTGCAGTCGCCATCTGCAGTGATTATGGAGCCCCCAAAAATAAAGTCTGACACTGTTTCCACTGTTTCCCCATCTATTCCCCATGAAGTGATGGGACCAGATGCCATGATCTTCGTTTTCTGAATGTTGAGCTTTAAGTCAACTTTTTCACTCTCCTCTTTCACTTTCATCAAGAGGCTTTTGAGTTCCTCTTCACTTTCTGCCATAAGGGTGGTGTCATCTGCATATCTGAGGTTATTGATATTTCTCCCAGCAATCTTGATTCCAGCTTGTGTTTCTTCCAGCCCGGCGTTTCTCATGATGTACTCTGCATATAAGTTAAATAAGCAAGGTGACAATATACAGCCTTGACGTACTCCTTTTCCTATTTGGAACCAGTCTGTTGTTCCATGTCCAGTTCTAACTGTTGCTTCCTGACCTGCAGCCAGATATCTACTAGGAGACAAAACAGAGGGACATATATCTAGAGGTACAAAAAGCTGTGAGCAACTAGGCTTCCTTTGATCCCAACGTCTTAAAGTCCAACTTCCAATCATTCATCTATGTGAATGTTTCTGTTATAAGAGCCCTGGGACTCAATAAACAAACCAGACTAAAGGATTTATACTAGATATAACTGGAAGGGGAAATGAAATTCCAAAACTTGAGAAGAGTCATTCCAGTCATGCCACAGTCATCGATGGAAGATAGGTTGGAATATATAGAGCTGCTGCTGCTAAGTCACTTCAGTCGTGTCCGACTCTGTGGGACCCCAGAGATGGCAGCCCACCAGGCTCCCCCGTTTCTGGGATTCTCCAGGCAAGAACACTGGAGTGGGTTGCCATTTCCTTCTCCATTACATGAAAGTGAAAGTGAAGTCGCTTCAGTCGTGTGCGACTCTGTGCGACCTCAGAGACGGCAGCCCACCAGGCTCCTCTGTCCATGGGGTTTTCCAGGCAAGAGTACTGGAGTGGGTTGCCATTGCCTTCTCCAAATATAGAGCAATCTAGTCTAAACAAGAAACTCTTGCTATCAGAGGCAGAGGAAGTAAAAGTCAAAGGTAGAGACTGATGTCCTGAGCTAGGTGGAGACTGATGTCCTGAGCTAGGTGGGGACAGTCCAACTAATCCATACACTCACAGTGAGTTCTTCAATTTACATAAACAACTATAAACATTCTTATTATTCATATCAGTCACCTTGGAACCTGTTTTATTCACTCTAATCATGCTTCTTAATTGATCTTGTTTCCACAGAACAGTAGTCATCTTCTTAGACCTCTGAAAATTGTTTTAGTGTTTGGCTGGTATATCCTAGGCTCTAGAGGCAAAGGACTTCCCAGGTGATGCTAGTGGTAAAGAACCTGGCTGCTAATGCAGGATATATAAGAGAAGCAAGTTCAATCCCTGGGTCAGGAAGATCTCCTGGAGGAGGGCATGGAAACCCGTTTCATTATTTCTGCCTTAGAGAATTCCATGGACAGAGGAGCCTGGTGGGCTACAGTCCATAAAGTCACAAAGAGTCAGACATGACTGTAGCAACTTGGCAACAGAGGCAAAAGTCACGTGAGAGGCACATGCTGTGGCTGATAAAACAGCATGTCGTTAGCAATAATTACTAAGGGATCTTATCATGGAACAGCAGACTGGTTCCAAATAGGAAAAGGAGGACATCAAGGCTGTATATTGTCACACTGCTTATTTAACTTATATGCAGAGTACATCATGAGAAATGCTGGGTTGGAAGAAGCACAAGCTAGAATCAAGATTGCTGGGAGAAATATCTAACCTCAGATATGCAGATGACACCACCCTTATAGCAGAAAGTGAAGAGGAACTCAAAAGCCTCTTGATGAAAGTGAAAGAGGAGAGTGAAAAAATTGGCTTAAAGCTCAACATTCAGAAAACGAAGATCATGGCATCCGGTCCCATCACTTAATGGGAAATAGATGGGGAAACAGTGGAAACAGTGTCAGACTTTATTTGTTTGTGCTCCAAAATCACTGCAGATGGTGACTGCAGCCATGAAATTAAAAGACGCTTACTCCTTGGAAGGAAAGTTATGACCAACCTAGATAGCATATTCAAAATCAGAGACATTACTTTGCCAACAAAGGTCCGTCTAGTCAAGGCTATGGTTTTTCCAGTGGTCATGTATGGATGTGAGAGTTGGACTGTGAAGAAAGCTGAGTGCCAAAGAATTGATGCTTTTGAACTGTGATGTTGGAGAAGACTCTTGAGAGGCCCTTGGACTGCAAGGAGATCCAACCAGTCCATTCTAAAGGTGATCAGCCCTGGGATTTCTTTGGAAGGAATGATGCTAAAGCTGAAATTCCAGTACTTTGGCCACCTCATTCGAAGAGTTGAGTCATTGGAAAAGACTCTGATGCTGGGAGGGATTGGGGGCAGGAGGAAAAGGGGATGACAGAGGATGAGATGGCTGGATGGCATCACTGACTCGATAGACGTGAGTCTGAGTGAGGTCCAGGAGTTGCTGATGGACAGGGAGGCCTGGTGTGCTGCGGTTCATGGGGTCACAAAGAGTCAGACACGACTGAGCGACCGAACTGAACTGAACTGATAGCATTGTATGATCAGCAAGAGTGGTCTACACTTCAATATAGGTTCTTGGTCAATGCATTAAGAGAGGAGAACCTAGAAAATGTTTTCCCCTGAAAGCCGATTCTTATTCAATGTGAGGATATCACTGATAGAGCCTAAAGACTGGTTAGTTTTAATTTATTGATTATTTATGCTTTCTCCCACCCTTTGGTTTAGATTGCCTTTGAATTTACAGCAATAAAGAGAAAAGCACCATAATATTAAATACAATAAGTATCCTAGAGATGTCACTTATATTTATAATTCTGTGTGAGACCTTTATGTCTTAGAGTACATTTGTACAGTTTTCTGGAGATTTTTTTTTTTGTTACAAGGCTATGTTAAAGTTTCACTATATGCATATATATGTGGATGTGTACGGTGCATTTATTGTTTTAAATCCCACTGGGAGTCTGCTGATTGTCTGCTCCCTCTCTTTTATTTTCACCTTTCTGTTAATCTGTTGCTTGTGTTTTTTGTGTTTTTGTTTTTTTTTTCCTTCCTCCCTTCAGTATGTTTATGCATTCAGAGACGAGTCTTCTAGGAAAATAATGGAAGGGAAAAGCTTGTGATTTATCATTACACTGTAATGGGTGCCCTGCTTCCGTTGAAGGAGGTCAACGTCTCTTAGAGATACCACAGTCCCTCCTTATTAACGTTCTGTTCCCACTAATGGCTTGGGGTAGGGCAGCCAGGTCTTACAAGGAAGGCATTTAAGAAGAGCACTTTGTTTAATGGAAGCTGGGATGTTTTACGGGGACACACATAACACCAGGCTCTGTGGTGAGAGTGACACAATTCACAGATAAAGAACACCCTTTCCCCTCCTGAGGTGATAAAAGGAAAAAAAAAAAAAAGAAAAGAAAACAGGAATGGGCTTTTAAAAAATCTGTGTGCCCTTTCCTCTCACTCCTACGTTCAGTTGTCTCCATGTCTGTCTGATTCTTATTCTGAAATACCTCTACAATTATTTCTCCTTTCCATTTTCACCAGCCTTCATCATTTCAGGCTCTCCATCATCTCTCTTTTGTTTTATAAAGAAATTCTTTCTCCAGTCTTCTCTACTGCCAGTTCATAAGTCCCTGGTATCATCACATCACTGCCATGTTTAAACCCTTTGCACTTATAATATATATTTCAATTTCTTTGGTGAAGCCCTTTCCAGTTCCCATCTTCCTTGAACTATCTGCTACCTCTTAAAACTGAAATCGTAAAGATAAGAGCATGGTTGAAAAGTGTGAGGCAGAATAATCTAAAAAAAATAAATAAATCAGGATTAATTGTGTAAAATGGCAAAGAGAATAAATACTAGCTCGCCTTTTTGGAATGTTTTTTGAACGATGTGGAGATACAGACTATTTAAGAACTGTTAATCTTTATATTTCTACCCTTGACAGGGTGATTGGCCCATAGTTAGCATTAAAAACATATCTAGTGAATGACTGAGTGAATTAGCCAGTGAAATTTCAAGGTAAATAAGAATAAGAAAAGAATTGTGTAAGGAACCTTAATTTCAAAGTATAGAATCTAGGAATAAATAGTTGTTTTTCATCTCAATACTAGGTAATGTGTATAACAAGCTTCAGAAATTGGTGCAATGACACTGTCCATTTAATATCATACAAGTTCATCTTAGTTATTCTCTTTAATATAAATGATGTATTATGAATGCAAACTGTGTAAAACGTCACACAGTGATGTTTCTAAGATGATGTGATTTATTATCACTTTCCAGAAGGGAGTAGAAAGAGGCAAAGCCTCGCCAAGGTCACAAAGGAACATTGCCTTTGTGGAATGGCAAAGGAAGCAGAGTTACCATTTTTGAATTTTTTTTCCAATTAGCCTTAAATGTTGCAATCAGTTGAATCACCTCTGTTGCTGTCTTAATTGACTGCTAGGCAAACAAAGAACATTAATTCTCTTGTTTTCACACTTGTGTTTATTATTACATGTGCTGTGCTGTGCTGTGCTTAGTCGCTCAGTTGTGTCCGACTCTGCAACCCTATGAGCTGCAGTCTGCCAGGCTTCTCTGTCCATGGGGCTTCTCCAGGCAAGAATGCTGGAGTGAGTTGCCATTCTCTCCTCCAGGGGATCTTCCCAACCCAGGAATCAAGCCCATGTCTCTCGTCTTACAGGCGGATTCTTCACCATCTGAGCCACCAGGGAAGCCCTTATTATCACATAGCTCTGGCCTATTATTTAGCAAATAGTGTCTGTACTGTCTGACTCTCGATTCAGCATTCTGAATATTTTAAAAATTCAACTGGCTTGTATTATAAAAAAACTGAAAACACTATAAGCATCAATCACCTGCAAGTTAGTTAAATGGTGCAAATTCAAAACAATATTATGCTGCTATTAAAAAAAATAGTTAAGTAAGGAAGCTGCATTTTTAGGGTTTGAAAAAATTTCAGAATATCTTATTGATAATTCTTTTGCGTAATTTATTTTTAAAATTTGACTGTACTGGGTCTTAGTGGCAACATGCAAATTCATTTGTGGTATGTGGAGTCTAGCTCCCTGATAATGGCTCAAACCTGGGCCCCCTGATTTGAGAGTACAGTGTCTTAGCCACTGGACCACCAGGGAGTCCCATGTATAAATTTTCTTCAACTGCTTTTATAGCCTTCTCCTGCCCCTGTCCTCCCCCCAACCCCACCCCACTCCAAATTCAAGAATGCAGATTAAAATTTGTTAATCTGTACTTCTGGAGAGTAGGACTTGGTAAAGATACATTATCTCGTTATAAAAGATTATTCATATTTTGATTTCTTTCCAGGTGCAGTGTGTGCTCACTGTGTGTCTGACTCTTTGTGACCCTCTGGACTGTAGTCCGCCAGGCTCATCTGTCCATGGAATTTTCCAGGCAAGAATATTGCAATGGCTTGCCATTTCCTACTCCAAGGGATCTTACCAACCCAGGGATCAAACTCACATCTCTGGTGTCTTCTGCACTGACAGTTGGATTCCTTACCACTGTGGCCAACTGGGAAACCCAAGAATACCCTTAATTTTATACTGAAATATTAATTAAAAATTCAGAAACTTTACAGAAGAAAATGAGTTTAGGCCTATAAAATATGAAATTTGCATTTGGCCCTCATAATAATGGCAGGCATAGATAAAGACAGTGTTTTATCATATGACTAAAGAATTCTAAGGAAGATTAATTCCTTAGAAAGATCTATCGTCTGTCTAATCTATCATATCTATATATGGTAGTGGTTGTTTAGTCGCTAAGTTGTGTCCGACTCTTAAGACCCCATGGACTGTAGCCTGTCAGGCTCCTCTGTCCATGGGATTCTCCAGGCAAGAATACTGGAGTGGGTTGCCATTTCCTTCTCCAGTATCTATGTATAATAGAGTTAATTTTCCTCACATGATCAGAACTTGCTCCCTCTGTACAGGGTTTGTGTTTACCTTCCACTCCTCCATTTATAATTTGCCTTCTTCTTCCTCCTCTCTCTCTTCCTACTCTCTCCTCTAGGACATTTTCATCAGTCATACTTTGAGACTGTACTCACTGTACTGAGTGGAGAAGATTCTGTGGCAAGCCTTGCTGCCAGAGGAAAGCATGGACATCTGTCTGAGGTTTCTTCTCCCACATGGATGCACAGGCCTGTCCCACATGGATGGTCATGCAGTGTACTGACAGCACCAAGAGGAGATGCTGTCTTGCACTTGGGAGACACTGCAGCTAGATGAATTTTAAGATCCAGTCCAATTCTAGTGTCTATGATTCTCTAAGGACTACTGTTATCAAGGATAGAACCACTAGTGAAGGAAAGATGGAAGGTTTTCCCAACGTGGAAAATGAGAATTTGCCCATGAAAATAGTTCTTGTGACTGGGAAATGCTTAAGGGAATTATGTCTCAGCCTGTCTGGCTCATCAGTAATAATTAATTGTAAATCCCATTATTTATTAGCCTTCACCAGACTCACAAAGGAATTCAGGTTACATGTCATTGTCTTGCTTGCATCCCTACGTGATGGGGAAGGACCCCTGCTTTACTGCATTGACAGAAGGCAGGCAGGGTTTATGTAATATCTTTCAAACTCCACCCCTCCTCCCCCGCCCCAGGAAAAAAAATGTTTACAGGCACAAAGCTGCATTCTAATTCATTTTTTTAAAGTAAAAAAGAAATTACTTTTAACAGACTATTGTTATATATGATTTATTCATTTTCTTGATTTAATATAAATTTTTATTCCATGTAGTATTTCTTGCTGAATGTGAAGTTCATCTGTTACTTTTCAATCAGTTATTATCTTATTATTGAATACAATACAATTAGTTGGACACTTAAATAATTTATTGAATCATTGTAGTTGCCAAAAAAACATAAACTATTCATCTTCACATATAATTAATAACTGTACAGCAGAAAATAATTTGACATTATTAAGCAATTATCATTTAATTATTTCAGTTAGCAAAATCCATTAAGTACCATTCAATTTTCCTAGTATTATGTTATTTAGTAAATTATATTTAAGTCACCTTAGAAATCAAGATGAATTTGAAAAATCAGTTTTCCCAGCATAATCATAAGAAAATTAAACAGCTAAATATGTTAACAGTTTTTAAAGATTGGAACTTCAAATAAGGTAAAATTTGGCATTTAAAAAATTATGTCACTTTGCACTTTTCATATAGTAACCACAATAAAATATCAAATCTTCTTTGAAATGATGGTGTTTATGCATTAAAAAAAATATTAACTTGAGCCAATTGCAATTAAGCTTTTCCAATTTTGATTTCTTCTATCCCTGCCACCCACAGAATTTGTCTTTTGCTATACATTTTGGCACTGATTTCATTCAATTTAATATTTTATCATATAATACTCTGTAATTTTCTCATGTATTCAAACCCTTCTATCAGAATGTTAACTTCCTTAAGAGTAGAAAACTGTGTGTGTGTATGTGTGTGTGTGTACATACAAGTATGTGTTTTCCATTTATTTAACAGATTATTGCCCATATGATGAGAACTGAATATAGTGGAAACAAAATTAATTGGGTTGATTATGGGCATGGAGTTTTGGCCAAGACTTCAGTCAATTCAGTTCAGTCACTTAGTCATATCCGACTCTTTGTGACCCCATGGCCTGCAGAATGCCAGTATTCCTTGTCCATCACCAACTCCCAGAGCTTACTCAAACTCATGTCTATCGAGTCGGTGATGCTATCCAATCATCTCATCTTCTGTCATCCTCTTCTCCTCCCAGCTTCAATCTTTCCCAGCAAGATTGAAGGCAAGGCTTATGGAAGTCTTTCTGAAACAGCTGAATCTTAATGATCCTTTAATAAAGATTATAAAAGCAACTATATTCTACTTTTTGGATTAGTTGTTCAATCAGATTTCTGCCTCCAAAGTCTATTTTATTTTTTAAGAAGAAAGTAATTGAAAATTGAAATAGTCAATCCTGCGATTTAAGTCCCTTGAAAGAATATATGAATGGCTTACAGTCAGATACAATAGAATAAACAACTTGGAAAAGAAAGGAACCAAGTCATGATTCTTTTGGTTGAGTTTAATAAACCTGTCTTTTGCATTACCCCTTTTAGTTTTTTCAGTGATTTTACTTTTAAACATTATTTTCAAAGTACCTCAGTCTGCTTTTCTCTCTCCATCAGGTCTAACAGTTCAAATTCTACTTTTTTTTTTTAAGATCTAGCTCAAATATTTGGTCATTTTGAGGTTTTCCTAACCTACTTCAGAGGAATTTTTCATCTCCATGCTAGACGGGATCACTTTCTGTCACTCTCTACTGAAGCATTTATCTCTTGGAAGGACAATTTGTAAGGTAGATGTCTTTCACTTCTCAAATGCAAGTTCTTTCAGCAGAACAAACACTTTCTATTTTATCCATAACATAAATGTACTAAAGACTTGGTATTTGCTGGATGAATTTAAGTAACACCTCAAAGACTGAAAAATAGTAAATGTAGAACAATAACTACATGCTGGTGTATATAGAGGAACCTCATCTCAGCTTTTTATTGGTTACTGTCTCTTCATACATGATTGAGAAAAATGGGAGTAGGCATGGAGGTGGGATCCAGTGAAGCAGAGCAGAGTGCCCCAGTCTCTCCATCTCTTACATCATTCCTTCCCATTGCTCTCCTAAAACTCAGATTGTCACAGCCAATATACCCAGCTCTGATCCTGGCCCTGTTGCTCTGGAGTTCATCATCTCAGATTTCAAAATCTCTCTGGCTTTTCCCAACACTCCACCCATCCCAATTTGATGAAGTCAGGTTTAGAACTTTTCCACAGCTGTGCAGATCTGAAGAGTGCCAGTGGCCCTCCCTGTTTCGATCTGAAAACTTATTTTCTTTTTCAGTGCATGTGTTGACTTGTCAACATTGATGGGGTTGGTGTGCTTCCTGCTCTTCATTCAGCTAACCAGGAGCTGCAAGTGAGTTGTAGCTGTGGGCTAGTTCCTCTTGCCATTTCTAAGACTACTGTAATGTACTCTGATTGCCACTGAGTCAAAACTCAATAATTAGCCAAAACTGAAGTAAAACTCTCTCTACTCCACTAATCTTCCTTTCCAAGTTGAAAGGAAAAGAGGTTTCAACCCATTTGCATTTTAAATTCAAAATTTGTATTTAAAGCACTTAACAGGGTCCTTTGCATGTTGACAGCTTCCTTTTTAACTTATCCTTCCTCTACTGGGCTCTGTAATGTGTTGTGTCTTAATTTGCAGAATATGTGCACTGGCATAATGTTTAATTAGGCTTTGGTGTCAACTTTAAATCTAACACCATCAGCATCTAATGAAAAACCAGAAGCACTTGGCTTCTGCATGACAGATCTCTTGCAAGAAATCTACTTCCTCTGACTGAATCACAAAAAGAAAGTGGGAGCAGGGAGGGCAGCCAACAAAAAGAATAAGTGAATAAGTGAATACAGTTTTAAAGATGAGATGCTTCTATGGTCATAGTCACAAAACAGAAGAAAACACAGTGGAGATGACTGATAAGGGAAATCAGATGCACTTTCTTTTATGTAATGAGCAGAATTCTGAACAGATGGGTGTGGATTAAATTTCTACATATAAAATTATTTTCTTATTAGCTAACATCATGGTTTCAGGTGGGTTTCATTTTTATTTTCATTTGAATTTAGAGACTCTGATAAGAAGTGATTGGAATGAAGGAGGTTAAGATACAAATTTTGCCTTCAAGAAGGCTACAACCTAATAGTTGGGGTAAGACAGATACAAAAAAAATAAATAAATAAAACCAGAAATGTTATTATCTGTTGGCCTTGGAGAAGTTTCCTAGCTTTTATTAGCCTTGTTTTCCTCTTCTATAAAATGTTAATAGTACTAATATCAATGCTGAGGCTTTATCAGGCAGATAAATAATAATAATCATATGTAAATATTATACTGAATTTAGTGCCTAGCACACAGTAAGTGCTCAATATATTTTAGATATTATTATAAGTTACCTGTTGATAATTTTTAAGAGAGTAAAAATTGATGAGACCAGTATATATATGTTTCCTATTGATGCTGGGCAATTTATCACATATGTGGTGACTTAACACAAACTTATCTTACAGTTTTACAGTTTAGCAGAGCAAAGTCAGTTTCACTGGGCTACAGTCAAGGTGTTGGCAGTTCTTGTTCTTTCTTGAGGGTCTGGGGGATTTCCATTTCCTTGCATTTCTAGGGTCTGGAAACTGCCTATATTCCTTGAATTCTGGTCTTTTCCTTACATCACTCCAACCTCTTGCTTCCTTTGTCATTACATATCCAACTTCCTTTTAAAGATATTCAGGGTCCATCCAAATCATCCAGGGCATTGTGTCTATATCAAAATTCATAACTAAGTCATACTTAAAATTTTCTTTTGTAATATAAGGTAATATTCATGGGTTTCAGAAATTATTGCCTGTTATTTGGGGGGTTATTATTCATTCTATCATATAGTTTTAATTGAGGAAGATAAAATGGGAGGTGGTGCGCAACTCTACTTCATATACAAACCTACTCAACCTCATGTAATTTCTTAGGAGGTTCCCGGGTGCCCTGGTCTTTTCAGAGCAGTTCATTTCTTAAAGATAAAGTTCACTGACATCTTAGAGAAATAACTGGAGCAGGTAGAATTTCATAGACCTTATGTATCACGTGGGCTTCCCTCATAGCTCAGTCAGTAATCTGTCTGCAATGCAGGAGACCTTGGTTCAATTCCTGGGTGGGGAAGACCCCCGGGAGAAGGAAATTGCAACCCACTCCAATATTCTTGCCTAGAGAATGCCCACGGACAGAGGAGCCTGGAAGGCTACAGTCCATGGTGTCGAAAGAGTCAGGCACGACTTAGCGACTAAGCCACCACCACCACCACCTATCACACAGTGTAAGTTTAGAGAGCAGGAATGCCCTTGTCACAGGTTGGTTTTGGTTTTATATGATCCAAATGACATCATCAGTATCGTTTGAAAAGAATAGAGATAATTCACAGGACTCTGGGTGTTGTTCCAGTAATTCAGTGTCTACTAATGTAACTTATATCTCTAAATCCTAGATCTTTGATCTTAAGAGAACCTACAATGATTATAAAGTTTATTTTTCTTTCTTATCTTTAAACCCCATCCAAAGCAACTGATATTCTCTTTCCTCCAAAATTGTACAATTTTAGGTGTATTACGCATTTTTATACAAGATGCATTTATTTGGATAAAAGTAGATTTCCTACTTAATTCATGAGAGCTATTCTTATTTTACCAGAGAAGATTCCTTACTGGATTTCACATGTATCTGGATTTCACAGAGTTTACCAATCTGTATTCTATAAATGAGTTGCTGAACTATAAATGCCTCAAGAGTCTGGGTGACAAGGAGAGCCTTTAACATCTGATCCTTGCAACAATAATTATAATCCCATTTTACAGATAAGGAAATGGAGGGTTAGAGAAGTTAAGTGATTAATGCAAGTCTAGGCCACAGAAGAATAAGAACTTGAATTTTGGTCTTTCACTTTTTTGGTTATATCTCATGTATCATACAGAGAAGGCAATGACACCCCACTCCAGTACTCTTGCCTGGAAAATCCCATGGATGGAGGAGGCTGGTGGGCTGCAGTCCATGGGGTTGCTAAGAGTTAGACACGACTGAGCGACTTCACTTTCGCTTCGCACTTTCATGCATTGGAGAAGGAAATGGCAACCCACTCCAGCGTTCTTGCCTGGAGAATCCCGGGGACGGGGGAGCCTGGTGGGCTACTGTCTATGGGGTCGCACAGAGTCGGACATGACTGAAGCGACTTAGCAGCAGCAGCAGCGTGTATCATAAATATATTTAGATACTCAAAAGTCACCTTTTTTTCCCCTGAGAGTTTGAGAATCAAGGTACAATATTTCAATTCTGATGCATGTGTTTAAACATGCTGAGAGAAAGCTAACAAATCAACTTAATATTGGGAAAGGAGTGGCATACAGACTAATGTGCTTCCTTCAGCCTGGATACTATTCAGAAATTAAAGGGAACTATGATCAGCTGTTAAAATTATAACTCTCTGGTCCCTCAGGAGTCCCTGCAGCAGCAACAGTCAGGACGGTGCCACTTTGCCAGCTATTTGGGGTTGCTCTTGTTTTTGGTGAGCACGTGCATGCACATACACAAATATACACACACACATCCTCTGTTCAGTTTCTGGCAGGTTCCTAGTGCTCTCATGCACCATGCTACAGGGCTCACCCTAAATGTTCAGCCCATCTGCTCAGGGAATGATGCTTTCACCACAATTATCTAATCATGTTACAGAAAATATCAAATACAACATGAATGACAAGGGTGAGGCTGCTCAACTAAAAGGAAACAGGAGGATTCGGCACAGGCTTCATGCCAAATAAGTGTCCTAAGTGTAAAATACACACATATATCTATGGAAAACAATGGAATAATAATTAAAAAAAACAATATAAAAATGGATTTGACATCCTCGTTTACTGAGAAACATCTTAGTCCTGAAAAGAAAAAATGTACAAGATAAGCAGATGTCTTGGGGAATAACCATGGATATGTAATTGTCTCAAATTTGCAAAGCACAGGTTGCAGATTGGTGACCCACTTTTTCTTTTTTTTTCTGTCCAGTACAACCCAGTGTTTTAAAAACTGAATTTGAATGTCTTTAGACAGGGCATGCTCTTTCTGTTTGCCAGTAACTAGCTTTATCCTGTTACATCAACTCTCTCCCACATTTGGGTTGACTTCCTGGAACCTGGATACATGTGTTTGCAACTGCAGTTCCAATCTATACTGTATCTTCTGTTGCCCTGTTATTTATCATCTGTGAACTTGAACAGCTTCTTGATCGTTCCCAACTGTTGTCACACCAGAGGGAGGCCAGACTGGTTCAAGTCACCCTCCAATATCTCAGCTGCAAGGGATTCATGAAGTGTGTCAGGCAGGACAGATGACATGATTTACAGGGCTTAGGACAAAATGAAAATATGGGATTCCTTATTCAAAAATTATTAAGAATTTCCACAGAGCATTAAATGAAGTAGTGGGTACTTCTAACTGTGGGAAACTCTCTGTCCACATTTGAAACCCATGAAGCTAGTCTTCATGCTCAAGGCTAAGAGAACATTCTCAGTTTACATTTTCCAGCAAACCAAGACTTCTCCACCACCTAGTCACTCCAGCTCAAATGGAGTGGTCATAGAATGGGAGAAAATTGGTGCTGTTACCCATATTTTATCTATCCAGAAGACTGGACAAATTTGGTGAACTGAGATTTCACTTGCTAGGGAAAATAAGAGCAGCAATCTGTATTTCCAATGATTTCTGGCAAACCTCCTGATTTCTTGAGACCAAAACCCTAAATAGATTATCATCATTGAAAAGACAAAGACTGTGTCTTCTACATCACTTCTTTTTGTCATTTTAGTAGCAACATTTTAAAAAAGACTTAATTCCATGGATCTCATATTTTACATTTGTTATAATAATTGGGATCTGAAATAAGCCAGAGAACAGTGAGCTGTGCTATGAAAAGACATTCGGTAGAGTGGAAGAGCTCAGTAGCTTTTCCCATTATCAGAAATCTTAAAAAAAAAACAAAAACTCTACCATGGAAAACAGATATATGGATCTCCAAAAATAGCTGGAAGATGGATTGCAGATGATTTCTGTTCCCTCATGAAACTTTGCTATAATTCTGTGGAATAATTTTTAATAAGATATGTTGATACATTCAAAAGAAGAGAGAACATGGTAAGCAGATAGAGATAGCATTTTGGAAAAAGCATGGATATGGACTGTATGTAACTTACTTAACAGAGCAAAAATATACAAACTCAAGCCTTCAGAGCAAGGACCAAGGAAAAGCAACCTAATTCAAGTTTTAGAACTCTGGAAAGGCACCTGATATCTCTGAAGAGAAGAGGAAGAGATGCAAGGGGACTGAAATAGGAAGGTTGCTTGAAAGCATATTTGAAGTCCAACTGATCCCCCATGCTCTCTTCTACCCCTGTTAGGTAGGTGATGGCTTTCTCCCCATATTGCAGGAGGTAAGACAGAAGTCATCTTCCAAATATAGATATTGGTCTCTTCCTCACTGGACTCATCCCCATCGGGTCCATAGTAGCTTGACATGGTACCAGGGAAAAAGTCAATAGAATTGCTAATATGGGCACTGAAATCATATTGGGTGAGTGCATGATCAGTCACTTCAGTTTTGTCCAATCCCTTGTGACCCTATGGACTGTAGCCCACCAGGCTCCTCTGTCCATGAAATTCTCCCAGCAAGAATACTGGAGTGGCTTTCCATGCCCTCCTCCAGGTGATCTTCCCAATCCAGGGATTGAACCTACAGGTCCTGCATTGCAAATGTGTTCTTCATCTGCTAAGCCACTTCAGAAGTCCGTGACCAACATATATGGTCATCCTATTTAGGTTATCTTTATATTGACTATTTTTAGATTGACATCAAAATAATAGCATAAAAATATTTAAAAATTCTTTGGAAGATTCTTACAGAAAAAAATCTACATTTGGCAAACAGCATTATAGAGGTTATTGCAGCATTAAAAAAAAGTGGATGAGAAATTCTGAGATTTAATTATCCTGTGAGTGAAAAATAAAAAATACTTGAATAAATTTAGGAGCACAATTTTTTAAGAATATACTCAGCTAAGATATGGTGTTCATGATAACATTTTCCTCAACACATCTAGTGATTTGTATAAATAATTCCATGTCTGTATCTGGGTATTTGGCTGAGGTCAAGACCTCTTCCTTCTCCCCCAGCCCTTGATTCTCCACTATATATTTTTCTTTCTCATGATCTTTCATCTTTGTTTAAAGGATCAGTTTTCTCTCCCCTACCAAGCCCACTTCCTGCATAAAGCTGGGACCCAAGGGCTGCAGAAGGGCCAGCACCTTCTAACAGGCCGGGTGAGGGGGCTGCCAGGTGATGAATGGATGCATGCGGAGCGAGGTAATAAACCAGCACCCCAGTCATGTAATCTTCCATTAAAATGAAATGCATACCAGGCATGCGGCGTTTCTGCAGCTTGTACCCTCTCCCATAGAAGATCATGAATAAAAGAGGGAAGTGTACTGCTGACAGATGCCAGCATGCATAAAGGACACTTCCTATAAAGGAAAAGCTCCGGCTAACAGATGGACTAAAGATGTGAGATGCAGAAAGATTTACCAATCTAAATAATTCAAGACAATGTCGTATGGCAAGCTAGCGCTTTTCAGAGGGAGCCGGCAGAAGGTGCAGATGGAAAGGCAGGCCAAGCCTTTCCCATAAACCCATTAAGAACAGTCCTTGTCTGAGCGACAGTATGTCGCAGAAGGCCCAGGGAGAGGCCAGCAAATGAGAAATTTGCTTCCAGAGTTTGTCCCACAAGGTCAAGAGCATATTTAATAGTGAAGGTTGTGGCATTTAATGAGAGTGAAAAAGGGGTGTTGCATGTTTCATTGCTTGTCCTCCTGCCATCTTCAAAACTCCCTCCTTCCTGAGTTCTTTGTCTTGTCAGAACTAAAACGATAGAGAGTAAAGATGCCCAAAGCCCTGGTGAGAGGTCCAGCAGGCTCCACCTTCTTAGTGCTCAGACGGCCAGATGCACATTCTGGGCCTAAAAGCCAAATCTCAAGTAGCAATACTTCTCCCTATAAATGTTTTTTCAGAAACACATGACTATTCCATATCCCCATGCCCTGTTGCTACTTGCTGTCTGCCTACTCATGATGTGTTCAGCCCTGTGTTGTCACACATTGTTAGGTTTATTTTCATGCACTTGACCTCGCTTCCAGACTGCATCATGCTCAACTGGAGGGAAAAAAAAACAACAACAGCAACAAAAAACTCTTCTTCTTTTCTGAGATTTGCTCTGAGCAGGTACCCAATAAATACTTCTTGATAGTGAAACCCTTTTAACGGAAAGGAGTCCTTTCTTAAGAGCCCCCACATCCTCCAGAGCTGTGCCAAAATGTTAGCATCTCAGGCAAAGAGATGCGTGATAGGAGCACCCTACAGTCATTGGCCAGGAGAGCTGACTGAAACCCCATTCCAGCCGCAGTTCACTGGCTACCCTAGGCCACACAAAGCTTTCCTTTATTAACTATAAAACGAATAATTTAGCAAAGTAATTTCTGAGCCCCTTTCTAGCTCCAGTACTTAGTTATATCAGGATCCAACAGACTTTCAGGGATCTGGTAATGTCTGAATCGGTAGTTCACGAGCTTTCCCCAATAACCATTGCTGTAGTATGCACAAATATTAACCTGCATGTTCCAAGATGAAAAACCTAAAGACTGTGGCTTAAAATCTTTGATTCAATTTATTTTAAGCTAATAGAGGACTGCCTTTTATTTGAGACTGTACTTATTTTTTTCATATTTCATTATGTGAAATGAAATAAATTATTAAGATAGTACATTTTGCTTTGTTTAAAGTCTCCATTGTGAAAAAAGGAAAGTTGGTGACCCTGTGTCTGCTCCCGCTACCCACCTGCACACAAATCTTTTCTTGCTAGCTGTCTTAATTTTATTATGATTATGTAATTTAAAAGTGTTAGAACTTGGTGTAAACGAAGGAAGAAAATAAGGACTTTCTTTCTTTAACAAAGTATCATTCATGTTCACAATGGATAACCTTTGAGAAATAAATATTGATTTTACGTGTTTTTTGTGAATGTAGTTTGCCAATTACCAAATATCATATTTTTTAAAGGTCACTTAAAAATCAAATTTTTGAGACTTCCCTTGAGTCCAATGGCTCAGACCTCACAGTCCCAGTGCAGGGGGTCTAGGTTTAATCCCTGGTCAAGGAATTGGGTTCCACATGCCACAAGTAAAGATCCTGCATGCTGCAACTTAGGATTGGCATAGCTAAATAAATAAATAAAAACAACTATTTAAAAAAAAAATCAAACTGTTGCCAATATGTCCTATTTCCCAGTTTCCTAAATTATCAATTCAAAGACTCTTTTTTTTTTTTTTCTGATTAATCTCCACCTGGCAGTAGCTGCCCATACTCTTCTTCCCTCAACCCAGCTCTTTAACAATTGCATCCATTAATAATCTAAAACATGTCACAAGCCTTAAGAAAAGCAACCCAAGAAAGGAGTTTCAAGACTGATCCTTCTGTAGAGCAGAGAATCTTTTTAAGTCATCTTTCATTTGTTCACTTTGTTTATAAATATCAGTTATCTTGTAGAAAGCTCCTTTATCTTGGATTATATTTTGAAATCAGTTGTTAGTTGGCCTGTTGCCTGTTAACTCCTGTGCCACTTACCTTGAATTCCTTCTCTGTTAACACTCAAGTATGTATATGTGCATATGTGTGTGTGTGTGTGTCCAGCACTCATCTGGGAATGTTTTTTTTTGTTGTTTTTTGTTTTCCATTTATTCATGTATTTTAATCCTTTTTGATCCTGGCCAATTTAGAGTATATTCCACTGGGGACAAAGACGCAAGGTTTACAGCTTTGAAGTCAGGGTCATAGTCACACTCTCTGTATCCTTGGCATTGTGAATGGCACGATGACTTCATCCATCTCTGACGTGCTGTATTGCCACTTTGGTGACCAACAATGCAGTGTTTCATGGTGTCAATATGAGTTGATATCCACCTGTTAATCACATTCTACAAAGAGATTCTTACTGGCAACAATATACAATGGTCAATTTTTTAAATGCTCTGACAGTTCCTAGTATTATAAAGGCTTTTATTAAAACTTCACCAAATCTTCTACCAGCTCTCATTACTCGATACCCTAATGAAGGCAGAAATGGCAGATATCAATCTCAGAACAGCTGTTAGGGATGAAAAGAGGGTGCAAAATTTCTCATTTATTAAAAAAATCAGGGCACTCCCTGTTTGAGGTCACAAGGGCAGTTCAATTTAATACATTATTAGAATTAGAACTCTGAGTGGTCTTGACATCTAAACTCTGAAGATTCTCATGTACTGAAGAAGATGCTGGATTTTTGTTTGTTTTCTTTTCTCCTGCCATCACCAAGTCACTAGGAAATAGATGTGTGTGCAATTGTAAGTGAGTTACCTGAGTACAGCCTGTCCTAGACTCATAGAGGTCCCCCACATTTTGGTTATTTTAAAAATCGTGAAAGTATTGCTTCATATTAGCTCCCATAGATCAAATGAGAAAACTGTGAAGACAAAAACCAACTAGTTATCTCATGTAAGAATTCAGTTGTTACTGCCTTATAAGCAGCACTTTTTGCTAAGTTTCTGTCATGAAGATTATGACAGATTATAAATATTCTCTTCCAGTTTTGCCTTTAGATATTTCCCATCAAAATTCCAAAACCGAATTTATAAAGACCTATTACTTTTATGTGTGACAGTAAAAATTAAACAACAAAAATACATTATTTATAGATGCCAACTTTGTTTTATTGTCAAGAACTCTGTCGAGTTTCTGAGGAAATGAAGGCAAGAAATGAGACATGCGGAACTCCATTCTGAAGACAGGTAACCAGGCCACAACCAATAGCACCTCTGTGAGGGCCACTAGTCTATCAGCTTTATCCACAAATAGATTTTTTTTTGGATTTTAGTCTTGAAAATGAATGGCTCAGCAGAATCCAGAATCACTAGACATTTGAGGAAAGCCCTTAACAGGTAAGTTAGTGACCAGTACATACAAACAGAAAAGAAAGACAAAAGAAGAAAGAGAGGAAGGAAAGAAGGGAGGGAGAGAGAGAGAAAGTAACTTGGAGGAAAACAGGGAAAATCACAGAGGACAGAAGAAAAAAATAGTGTAATTCATATCTAAATAGACAACGATTCTGTGAATAAAGTAAGAACATAATTTTATGTACAGGAACTTTCAAAGAATAAAAAGCCCCCAGAAATCGGAAAAAATAAATTAAATAAATAAAAGAAAAATGACAAAGGAATAAAAATCAGAGAGAATTTATAAAATTTGAAGATCAATACCTAGAATCTAACATCTGAATAATAGGAGTTGTAGAAAGAGAACAAGAGAAAAAGAAGACATCACCAAAATTCTAATATAATATATTTCCCCAAAGTCAAGGAGATAAGTCTAAACTTTGAAAGGGCTAATTAGGAATCTATCACGGAGAAGGAAACAGATTTCCATCAATGTCCACTATGGTGAAGCTGAGAACACCAGAAATGACCCTACAGTTTTTGGAAAGACAAAAATAGGTCTCATACAAGAGGTTGAGAATCAAGGTGGCATTTTTATATCCTATTAAAAGTCAGACACCAATGGAGAAGTTAAAAGACAAAAGAGAAATGTCCTTAAATATCCACCTAGACTTTTTACTCAGCTGAACTGATAAGCTGCTAAGGAAGAATAAAGATCCTGTTATGAGCAGAAGGTCTCAATATTTTATGTCCCATATACACTTTCTCAGAAGCTTCTGGAAGATACCCTACTCCAACACAAGAGGGAAACTAAAAAAGAATATATGACAACCAAGGAAATGGACATTTAACACAGGGCAGGAAGCAATCATCTGGGGTGATGCTGGTGTGCTAGTCCAGGAGAGTAATCTTTCTATGAGAACCAGGGATGGCATGTCTTACTAAGAATGTCCCCCAAACAAAGACAAAACAAATCAGAACATATAGGTTACTTGTGGCATTTGACCATTCTGGGGGTAGTTTTAACTGTCAGAGGTTTCAAGACAAATCTGTCATACGATCATAGATGAAAAACAAGGCAATGCTCATTAAGAATTAAAATACTATACCAAGAGAAAGTGTATTCCCAATGCAATCTGTGGCTAAGCAGTAATTACATCATCTTCATGAACACTTCCAATAGATTTTACTAAAATTTGAAATGCTCATATTGGGAAAGATGGAGAATGGGATATAGGTATGTCAATGTGGGGTCTAAGCAAGTGAACTCAGTTTCCACTTTATACACAGTGTGCATGAATGTGTCCTCAGTCATGTTCAACTCTTTGTGACTGCATGGACTGTAGCTTGCCAGGCTCCCCTGTCTATGAAATTTTCCAGGTAAGAATACTAGAGTGGGTTGCCATTTCCTTTTCCAGAGGTTCTTCCCAACTCAGGAGTCAAATTGGCATCTCTGGTGTTTCCTGCATTGGCAGGCAGATTCTTTATCACTGGTGCCACCTGGGAAACGCACACATGATGAAGTCAAAGGTAATGCCTAGGAGTGTGGGGGAGGGGAGGAAAAGAAATACCAGTACAGGCAGGCTATCGACTGAATGGAAATCAGTTCCAAAAGAAATTGCGAAGAAGTTGAAAGTCATTGCTTCTTGGAGGTAGTCTTAGATTGGGACTGTGCTGTATAACACTTTTGTCTTTCATCAGATCTTATAGAAATAAATATCAATCGAAATCATGAATTTTACATGTAAGGAGTATATATTTTGGGGTCTATAGGTACACACTGATATATTTAAAATGGATAACCAACAAAGACCTACTGCATAGCACAAGGAACTCTGCTCAGTGTTATGTGGCAACCTGGATAGGACAGAAGTCTGGGGGAGAATGGTTACATGTGTGTGTGTGGCTGAGTTGCTCTGCTGTGCACCTGAAACTGTCATAAATTGTCAATCAGCTGTACTCCAGTATAAAATGAAACATTTAAATTTAAAAAGGAGCATTTATTACAGCATATATACTGCAGTTTATCACACATCACATGTAGATCAACACGTTTTGCTGTGAAAAACAAGAAAATAATGAGAAATAAGAAAAGCTTACTTTTCAAACATGTGGCATAAAAACAATGGTTCACATCATAATTTTCAGTGAAGGGACACAGTGAAAAATGTATACATGATCAAGTAAACTTAATTTGCCAGACAAGCATTAAGATGCGTCTCTATCTTGTACACAAATATAATAATAATAGCTTGTATTAAACACAAAGGCCACTCCCTCACATATACACAAATGCCTTTTAGTGCACATATTTAAGTAAAACCAAGTAAAGAACTGAGGTTGGCAAGTGACTCACACATATATATTTCTTTTTTATTATTTATTAGTGAAGCACAGTTGTATAATTTTATATGTTGTGGGTGTACAATATAGTAACTCACATTTTTTTAAAGATTACTCACTTTTGTATTTTATCCATTTCTTCACCAAAAAAAAATTATCAAGCAAATACTCTGTGCTTGGCACTGCACTGCATACTCGAAATTCCAAGATTAAAGAATACTTCCTACAAAGTCTTGATATGAAGAAAAAAAATAAAGGTGAGAGTCTATCAGTGTTTCAAGTTCATTCCCAAACCTGCCTGAAGAGGTGTAGAATTTCAGCTTTCCAGAGCACACACTGCCAGTGAATGTTGTCTCTGTTGTTAAGGAAGAGAACTGGAAAAGCTTAAATCGGTGTTTACTTTAAAAATTAGAACTATTTTTTTTTTCATGATTTAATTTAACCCTACTCTCTTGTGACCCCTATTTTTGTTTGTGGAGGAGGGAACACAGTGAGTATTTTAAACTGTTCATGAAAGTTGAGGCTCACCAGTAACTGACAGAGTGGGCAGATTTCCTATGTCCTGAGTATCTTTTTAAATTGTACTTCAGCAATTGGCCCCCATCTTTGCTAAGGCTAATGTCCATATTTGGCCTGACAGAGGACAAGCCAGCTTTCTGACAGCGTTCCTCTTGGAGACTTCAGTTGTCAGGCACCCTGAACCTGAACTGGCCCTTAGGCTAGCATAAGGGGCCCTTCCTAGGCTTCAGAGAACCTCAGTCTGTGCTCCAGCTATTCACTGTGTGTGTTAAAGATACTGGAATCTCAAGCTCTCATGACAGCAGATGAGAGGTTTTCAGACCCTGCTTCCCCAGAGTGAGATTCTATCCAATTACAATGAACACTACATCATGCTTTGTGATAACAAAAGTGTTGTTCCTTCATTAAATTTCAACTTTTCATGAGGCTTGTTAAAATTCCCTGCATCCCAAACTATTGGAGCAGTGTTGGGAGGCTTCACACTACAATGCACAATGAAAAAACGTGTATGTCCAGTGCACCATGAACAAAAATCATTGCTGACATTCTTCCTAAGACTGAGATTCTCCTCTGGAATTTCTTGATGTGTATGGGGACAGAAGGGTGAAGATATAGGACACAAAGCAAACAATGTTACAGGTACTTCCAAATAACTGTCACTCAATTTTAATTATTTAACAGAATTCTGTGACTTTAAGGCATATGTCCCAAATCTACATATGAGTGGAACTATATAATAGAGTTTTCGTGAAATACGTAAGTTCCAGTGAAATTCTACTACAGCTCAATTCCCACCCACTCACAGATTAATCCATTGATCTACTACAGTTACATGATGGAGAACATAACATTTATGTTAAAGGTTTGTAATAGGGCCAGTTTATTTTAAATAGTTTTTTAATTTTTTAGGGCTTCTATGTATTTTTTTATTTTTTAATTGGAATACAATTGTTTACAATGTTGTCTTAGTTTTTGCTGTACAACAATGTGAATCAGCTATGGTTGGCTGGTGGTTTTAATTGCTAAGTCATGTCCGACTCTTGCGACCCCATGGACTGCAACCTGCCAGGCTCCTCTGTCCACGGGATTCTCTGGGCAAGAATACTGGAGTGGTTTGCCATTTCCTTCTCCAGGGGATCTTCCTGACCCAGAAATCAAACCCTGGTCTCCTGTGTAGCAGGCAGATTCTTTACCAACTGAGCTACGAGGGAAGCCCCCTTATAGGGGAATCAGCTATAGGTATATGTATTTATCCTCCTTCTTGAGCCTCCCTCCCACCCCATCCTCGTCTCACCTCTTTAGGTCATCACTGAGCCTCAAGCTGATCCCCCTGTGCTATACAGCAGCTTCCCACTAGCATCATTTTACACGTTAGTGTGTATACGTTAACGCTACTGTCTCAGTTCATCCCTTACTCTCCTTCCCCTCCTGTGTCCGCAAGTCCATTCTCTGATGAAGAAAGTTGTGTCCAGTCTAAGGATTTCATCCAGGGAAGTTTCTGGTAAACTATCAACACTTTGTAAAAAGGAATCATTTGGTGCCTGGTTGAGAGTGGGAGAGCTCTAAGATTTTTTTCTTCTGTCTGCTCAGGTTTGTCTGGTTAAAAAGAAGCCTCCAAATATACAACAGCAGGAACACAATTGGGAACTTTACCTTCCCCTCACCCAGACACCCCATCACTGTGCTAACCTCAAAAGCTATGTAGAATATTTAAATGCAAACATTATTAAATATGGCAGTTCCTTTGCTCTAGTCATCTTTTCTCTTAAAACAAAAAACCACTAGGGAAATTATATGCAAAAAGCTATGTTAATAAAGCACTCAGATACAAATTTATACTTAAAAAAATGTTAGGAGATACAAAGCCTGAGAGACTCTTAGTCACGTACAAGCCACCATATTTCTCATATTCTATATAAAGCTGTTTTAACAATTTAATGAGTAATCTAAAAAAATTATGTACAGTGTAAGTGAATTAATGTTACTGGAAAAATGTTAAGCTTTGATATTTCCAAAGTTTTTCATGCTTCCATCCATTAGCTAAATGTGACAGCTCAGCTTTTTGGGACCACGTGTATTACAGCAATCACCTATCCACAGGCTGTAAGATCATATTTCCTCATCAAAGGCAAATATCCTTCATTTTCCCTTCTAGGCTTACACTTGAGGTAGATTCTCAAATGCATTGAGACAGGTCCTCCCACCAGGCTATCTACAGTGGGTAGGGTCAGCAGTATAAACAACGTTGCTTGGTGTGAGTTTGTAAGAAACCAGCACCTTCAATAGCCTTTTGGCCTGTTGGAGCAGTGTCTGAAAAGTCAGTCTTTGATTTAGAATCATTTGTTTCAAGGAGCTAACAGCATTTATAAATCTAATACCCCAGAGAGGGCAAGACTTGAAGACACTTCACTTTATTGTAAATCAGGCCATTCAAAACTCTTGCAGTTATAACCACATGTACAGAAATCCACATCTAGGTAAAGTGATAAATGAATAATAAAAGTACGTAGAGGGGGACCTACCTATAGTATCCAACTTGAATCAAGTGCTTATGGATTATTTGTTCACTCTAGTTGTTTTTAGCTTAGGTTTTTTATTCTTTTATTTATTTATTTATTTTTGGTCAGCCATTTTTTGTAGTTCTCCTAGTTCCATGATTTAATTTTAGTGAAATCAAATTTGAATAGCCCAAAGTTATATAATAATGACATTCTGTTTCAATTACAGTCACTAATTGATCCTAGCCTGCTCAGAGGACCCCTGGTGGCAGGCAGTCACACTGCAATTTGGGCAGATGGAAGTCCTGCCAGTTTGCTAATTTGTTTGGCCAGCTAGTATGTATTACTTTAAAATCTTAGGTAGTTGGCAATACCTCAAAAATGTGCAGGTCACATTTCCTTACACACCACCATGTTGGGTGTGATGGAGTAAAAATGAAGACCTTGAGGGGAGGTTGCAGAGGGAGATGCTCATTAGGTACAGTGTAGGGAAGAAGGATCTCTATCAATGGATATATATGGGAAAAGATTCTGAAAAGTTGGAAGATGACTGTTTGTTAGCTCATACCTTTGTGTTAGATGACTTTCTTGGTCAAAATTTACTTATTTTTGATATTTGGTCAACTTGGTTAATAGCACTTCTTTCCTTGAAAAGTAATTCTAAATTTTTCAAGCTATAAAGGCTAGGCCACAGGCCCCACATGCATTTATAAATGTAGAAGAATGGCAGGTCTAGGAAGCTATTAGGGGAACTGATTCTCAAAGTGGGATTTCCAGACCAGCAGGATCAGGATCACCTAGAAGGTTATTAGAAATGCAAAATTTTGGTCCCCATTCTAGACTTACTGAATCAGAAACTCTGGGGATGGGAAGCAGAAGTTTGCATTTTCACAAATTTTCCTGGTGCTTCTGATTTGTGATAAAGGCAGATGAAAGGCCAGGAATCAAACAAAAGTATCAGAGTTCTTGCTCTGGGCCACCAATGCTCAAGGAGTTGTGAAGGTATCATCTCCTAAGTGATGGGAGACACAGCAAACACAGCTTTCCAAAACCCAAGTGGCTAAAATGGAAACATCATTCCAAAGTTTAACAAAGCTAGAGCAAACGTGGAGGAAATAGCCTCCCTCCAAATATACTCCCATCCAAAGGAAGTTAAAATCTCTAGAACTTGAGATAGCTGGAAATACAACTCCTGTTTTATATTGTGTATGTGGTTTGGTATAATTCTGTTCATATGTTTCATTTTGGTCCTTGGAAGGACACTTTCCTCTTCATTGCCCTTGTCTATGGGGTTGTGGTGGTAAAAGCTATAACTTACCCACATAGATTTCAAATCTGCTCTCCCGTACCTCCCTTACAAAACCCCCAGAGTGTTCCTACTCAGGACTGCATACCTAAAGACTAGCTTGGAATATAAGTAAGACAAAAAGGGGATTTAAGATGGGAAGGAAGAGAGAGAGAACCAAAAATGACAAAGATGAACTGGGGTGGGGAAAGGATTATAAAAGAAAAAAAAAAGGAGAGAGAGAGAAAGATAATTGAGTTAAAAAAGAAAGGAGAGAAAGAGAGACACCAGGAATAAGGAATCTGAGGCAAGAGTAGGGAGGGTGGAAGAGACAGGAACACCCAGCAGCTGTTTGGAATAGATTGCGTGCACCATCCATTCTGAGTGGACTCTTTCCTGTGTTCATCAGCCGTCTGCAATGTGGTGATTAATCATTCATGTCAGAATCCCTAATCCTATTCAATGGAAAACAAATGCCATGGCACCCAGCCCTTTGCTTATCCCATGCACTCCGCATGCTTGCCTGGGCAAGGCTGTCTGGGACAAAGATGGTTTTCTGGGGACCCTCAATGTGAATTATTGGCAACTCCACATGTTGAAGATGTCCTGTGATCTCAAGGGCCTTGCCTTTTATGAGAAGAAAAGAAATTCACTAGCAAGAAAGGTCAAGTTGTGCTAGTTAAGCAAATAATCAACATTCATTTAACTCTCTTTTAGAGAAAAAAAGTAGCCTCAGTTATTTATAAAGCTCCATCTTCTAAGGAACACAGAACAACTCACACCAGTTACTTCATCAGTCCTCCTGGCATCTCTTTGTGGCAGGGGTTAGCTCTGTTGTTTCATTTTGCAAATTCTTTCTGAGGTTGTGTAATCTTTTGTCCTACCCATTTGTCTTCTGGCTTCACTTTCTTCATCACTATTTATTTCTTTATCCATATAACTTTCCAGTGGAAGGAAGAATGTAGAAAAATAATGTCCTAAATGGTATTAATACAAACTGCCTTGGAAAGTACCATTTGCACTGTGTAATTAGGATTGGATTGGAGCACTCAGGCTGTAGAATCAGAAAGACTAAGCTTCAAATCCCAGTTCACCACCCAAGTAGCTTTATAGCTCATGGCACATGGATTACATCCATTAGCATCCATTTCTTCATGTGCTAAGATTGGGATACTGGTAAGATGTAAATGAAATGATGCATAATATACAGGAGGTACTCAATACCTGTTATCTGGTAAGTCAGAGAACTTTCATCATCACTGTCACACTTTTTTTTGAGGAAGAATCTGAGCAGGTAGAGATGTGTTTGGGAAAGAGTATTACTTTTTAACACTTAATTGCAAGGCAAAGTTTCTATTACCTATAGTTTTTGTAACCTACCTCATGTATGGAAATAAGGAAAGAGGCAGATGAACCAAGTACATGGGAAGCTCAAGAAGATCCAGTCATAAAAATTAGGATTCTTTGGTCGAAGTTCATCAACAAAAAAAAGAAGTTTCAGAGAAGTTGTAACACTAAGTCATTTGGCACACTCACGCAAGGTCAGACATTCTTTGAAGTGTTTTCTTGTTTTCCACATTCATGGGAGTACAAGGCTGTATGATGTGGGACTGAGATAGAAAGGTAAATGGATGGTTGGAGAGCATCTATATGGGTGCCCAAGAAATATTTTTTAGATGGACATGTGGTTGCAAAACAACTGAGCATCAGATGGGCCTTTTGGAGAAAATACTCTCCTGGGCCTTGGAATCAACAGAGGGACCAAAACATCCAGGTTTGGGGATTGTACCAGAGAAGGTAAGGAAAAATTGTGAAATACCAGAGGAAACTACAGGAATGGAATTTCAGCCTTTAAAAAATATATATAGAAGGTACCTGCCCCCTAACTCTCTCTTGATCTTCTGAAAGAATTGTGAAATCAAAAACACTGACTTTAATTAATATTCACATAAAATATGCTTTATTAAAATGAATACATATTTAATGACATAGAATGCAAAATTCAGGTCAATTATAAACATAAAACGTATATCTCTCTCTGAAAATAGTCCCAAATTTGAGTGGGGAGAGTCACTATCTTATTCAAGGACTTCAGTGGAAATATTGAGAAATAATGGATCAAAATAAGAAAAAGTGAAAAGCAAAGATAAAAAACAGCAATAAATCCACAATCAATGGAGTAATGATGGGTTATACTTTACCTAATGGGGAGAGAAGCTCATAAACTTAATTTTATTGTTATTCTTTCACTCAAGTGAAGGACTCCAAGGAAGGCCACCCTACGAAATATAAAGAGACTAAATGGGAAACCTAAGAAGACACCAAAACAGAATTCAATATATATGTTCAAGAGGAGAGAACATTTAGATTATGCTGGTTCACAGTTGGAATTCAAGAAATGTGAGTTGAGTCCATGGTAAAAAGAGATGAAGTGTGGCAGTGAGAAGTCTGGAATGAAGAAATGCGTGATGCCCCCTCATAATCCCCAGCCCCTCAAAGGATGTTGTGAAGGACAAGCTTTCTATTTTCTCACCAGATGGTTCCACAATCAGAGTTGCATAGTCAGAGACTTCTGTGCTGGTTAGACTATGGATCTCAGAGTGACATTTATTATATGCTTATGATGTTCTGAGTCCTGGGAAGAAGCAGTGGAATTCTTGCTGACAAAGAGCTGCCAATGATGTTGATCAGGAGGAAAGCAGGACTTTGATGATCACCCTCAGTGACCCCTCCTTGGTTGTCAAAGACTCTTCTATCAACAGAAAGCACATGCTAGGCAGCCCAAGTGGTGCAGAAGAGATTCAAACATCAGGTGCTTTTGGTCCCTTTCATCCATACTTCTAAGAATGCTTGCCATTCAGTGGCTTAGAATTAAATTTCCAGAGAACTCTTTTTGTGGTTTTATTCTAATTCAGCATTTTGTTAACATTAGAACCTAAGATCTATAAGCTAGGTCTTTACTCCTACTCTAAGAATAAGAAAACATCAGGGTTATTGTGGGTTTGTTTCCCAGTATAGGTGAATTCTACGCCTTTCCTCAGTCCCTCCCTCAGCAGCCTGACAGGAGTCTGGGCTGTGAATTTATTCCTCGCAGAACTGCAGTTTATCATCACTGAGTGCTCTCTAAATCCACTTTTAATTCACTCTTGTGTCTCAGAGGGCGTGGCTGCATGACTAAAATGTCCTCCCACGGAGAAATGAACAAAAGCGACATGCTCAGCCCTGATGGTGTATGGCCACTTGACCCCGATTGTCAGACACTTCTTTGGGTTCCAGAGGAACAGGAAAATGAATGATAAGAAATCTAAACCATTTAATTCCCCTCCCATATTCCTGAAGGAGTTTAATCTTTAAGCATAGAAGCAGCAGAATTTCATCTTAATTTTCTCTTATAAGAAAATGTAATGACTCTTATTTGGACATCTAAATTCCAGAAACATTCAGAGTGGCAAAAATGGGGGCTCAGTAAATGTATAGGACTGGTAAACTATAATAGGTATAATCATTTGATTTTGGTATTTCATTTATTCCAGCTAAATTCTCATGGTCACTGCCTTACCAACACTTTTAATTACTTTTCTTCCATTGTCTATTGTTTCTCATCCAAAAGATGAGAATTTCCTATTTCTTATACTAATAATGTTCTTTCGAAGAGATAAACACTTAAATACAGAGTGAAGTAAGTTAGAAAGGGGAAAACAAATATTGTATATTAACACGTATGTGTAATCTAGACAAATGGTACAGATAAACCTATTTGCAGGGCAAGTATAGAGACACAGATGCAGAGAAGAGTTGTGTGGATACAAGGGTTGGGAAGGAGGGTGTGGGATGAACTAGGAGATTGGAACTGACGTATATACCATACCTTGTGTAGAATAGCTAGTGGAAATCTGCTACGAAGAAGAGAAAGCTCAGTTAGGTGCTCTGTAATGATCTAGAGGGTGGAAGGTCCAAGAGGGAGGGGATATATGCATACGTAAAGCTGATTCACTTCATTGTCCAGCAGAAACTAGCACAATATTGTAAAGCAACTATATGCCAATTAAAAAAAAAAAGTTTGAATAATCCTCTTATTTTTTCTGCTTTTAGGCACAAGTAAATAAAACTACAATGTTTGGTTTTTCCGTTAGTTTCCTGTATGGACACCAGAATGAAAAATGAACAAACATTGTTTGCAGTTATTTCTTTGCTCCATGTTCACTGTGTGAGAACAAATGTGTATTAGTTATTGTGTCTGTAATATAATAGTAGGAGATTCATCTCTCGGTGACTCAAATTATTTACTGAATACCTACTATGTTCTAGGCATTTTGCTAGTGATAAAATTGTGAACAGAATTGACATAGTCCTTGTATTTACAAAATTAATACATTAGTGGGGATCAGAGGTAAGTAAATAAGGTAATAAATGTTACAATAAGGTCAAAGCACAGAACAGAAATACCTAATTCACACCTGGAGGTCCACTGAAAGTTTTTAAGTGAAAATATCTGACATCTAAACTGAAAAGTGGAGAAGGGTGGTTAAGAGAAAAGAGCAGAAGTGTATTAAGGGGGAAGGTGAGCAGGAAAGGGGGAAGTGCTGCAGGCCTAGGGACCACTATGAACAAACACCCAGAAGCGAATCACTGAGGAGGAGAGGAGTGGCGAGATGGAAAACCGAGCAAGGAATCAAACAACAAATCAAGGAATATCTTTTAAGTCAGATTAATGGCTTTATGGAACCACTGAGGTTTGAAGCAGGGAAGCAATATGACCAGATTTGCATTTTACACAAAGCTTTATAGTTATACACTGTTATGGGATTAAAGGGTGATGAGAGGGCTTCCCTGGTGGCTCAGAGGTTAAAGGGTCTGCCCGCAATGCAGGAGACATGGGTCGGGAAGATCCCCTGGAGAAGGAAATGGCAACCCACTCCAGTATTCTTGCCTGGAGAATCCCATGGATTAAGAAGCCTGGTGCGCTACAGTCCGCAGGGTTGCAAAGAGTTGGACACGACTGAGCGACTTCACTTCACTTACCATCATCTCACTTTACTTACCATCTCAACCATGGTTGAGGTAATGAAGATAATGGTGACCTCCTTCAAAAGATCCCATGCATGTACTGCTACACTGCTACACCCCCAGCCCTGCAGCAGGCCACCACTGACCCATCCCTACCCTGGAGACTCCTGGACACTCACAGGAGCGGCTGAGAGGAGCTATCCCACGTCTGAGGTCAGGGGTGGTGGCCAGGAGGAGCTACGCCACATTCAAGGTCAGGAGGGGTGACCTCGTCCAAGGTAAGGAGCAGCGGCTGCTCTTTGCTGGAGCAGCCATAAAGAGATACCCCACATCCAAGGTAAGAGAAATCCAAGTAAGATGGTAGGTGTTGCAAGAGGGCATCAGAAGGCAGACACACTGAAACCATAATCACAGAAAACTAGCCAATCTGATCACACGGACCACAGCCTTGTCTAACTCAATGAAACTATGAGCCATGCCATGTGGAAGCACCCAAGATGGAAGGGTCATGGTGGAGAGGTATGACAGAATGTGGTCCACTGGAGAAGGGAATGCCAAATAACTTCAGTATTCTTGCTTTGAGAACCCTATGAACAGTATGAAAAGGTAAAATAATGGGATATTGAAAAAGAAACTCCCCGGGTTGGTAAGTGCCCAGTATGTTACTGGAGATCAGTGGAGAAATACCTCAAGAAAGAATGAAGAGGTGGAGCCAAAGCAAAAACAACACCCAGCTGTGGATGGGACGGGTGATAGAAGCAAGGTCTGATGCTGTAAAGAGCAATATTGCATAGATACCTGGAATTTTAGGTCCATGAATCAAGGCAAATTGGAAGTGGTCAAACAGGAGATGGCAAGAATGAATGTCGACATTCTAAGAATCAGAGAACCAACATGGACTGCAATGGGTGAATTTAACTCAGATGACCATTATATCTACTACTATGCGAATCCCTTAGAAGAAATGGAGTAGCCATCATGGTCAACAAAAGAGTCCAAAATACAGTACTTGGATGCAATCTCAAAAACAACAGAATGATCTCTGTTCATTTCCAAGGAAAACCATTCAATATCACTGTAATCCAAGCCTATGCCCCAACCAGTAAGGCTGAAGAAGCTGAAGTTGAATGGTTCTATGAAGACCTACAAGACATTTTAGAACTAACGCTCAAAAAAGATGTCCTTTTCATTATAGGAGACTGGAATGCAAAAGTAGGAAGTCAAAAAAACACCTGGAGTAACGGGCAAATTTGGCCTTGGAGTACAGAATGAAGCAGGGCAAAGGCTAATAGAGTTTTGCCAAGAGAACGCACTGGTCATATCAAACACCCTCTTCCGACAACACAAGAGAAGACTCTACACATGGACATCACCAGATACTCAATACCAAAATCAGATTGATTATATTCTTTGCAGCCAAAGATGGAGAAAGCTCTACACAGTCAACAAAAACAAGACCAGGAGCTGACTGTGGCTCAGATCATGAACTCTTTATTGCCAAATTCAGACTTAAATTGAAGAAAGTAGGGAAAACCACTAGACCATTCAGGTATGACCTAAATCAAATCCCTTATGATTATACAGTGGAAGTGAGAAATAGATTTAAGGGACTAGATCTGATAGACAGAGTGTCTGATGAACTATGGACGGAGGTTCATGACATTGTACAGGAGACAGGGATCAAGACCATCCTCATGGAAAAGAAATGCAAAAAAGTAAAATGGCTGTCTGAGAAGGCCTTACAAATAGGAGTGAAAAAAAGAAAAGCGAAAACAAAGAAGAAAAGGAAAGATATAAGCATCTGAATGCAGAGTTCCAAAGAATAGCAAGGAGAGATAAAAAGCCCTTCTCAGCGATCAATGCAAAGAAATAGAGGAAAACAACAGAATGGGAAAGACTAGAGATCTCTTCAAGAAAACTAGAGAAACCAAGGGAATATTTCACGCAAAGATGGGCTCGATAAAGGACAGAAATTGTATGGACCTAACAAAAGCAGAAGATATTAAGAAGAGGTGGCAAGAATACACAGAAGAACTACACAAAAAAGACCTTCATGACCCAGATAATCACGATGGTGTAATCACTCAGCTAGAGCCAGACATCCTGGAATGTGAAGTCAGGTGGGCTTTAGAAAGCATCACTACCAACAAAGCTAGTGGAGGTGATGGAATTCCAGTTGAGCTCTTTCAAATCCTGAAAGATGATGCTGTGAAAGTGCTGCACTCAATATGCCTGCAAATTTGGAAAACTCAGCAGTGACCACAGGACTGGAAAAGGTCGGTTTTCATTCCAATCCCAAAAAAAGACAATTCCAAAGAATGCTTAAACTACCACACAGTTGCATTCATCTCACACGCTTGTGAAGTAACGCTCAAAATTCTCCAAGCCAGGCTTCAGCAATACGTGAACTGTGAACTTCCAGATGTTCAGGCTGGTTTTAGAAAAGGCAGAGGAACCAGAGATCAAATTGCCAACATCCGCTGGATCATTGAAAAAGCAAGAGAGTTCCAGAAAAACATCTATTTCTGCTTTATTGACTATACCAAAGGCCTTGACTGTGTGGATCACAATAAACTGTGGAAAATTCTGAAAGAGATGGGAATACCAGACCACCTGCCCTGGCTTTGAGAAAACTATATGCAGGTCAGGAAGCAACAGTTAGAACTGAACATGGAAGAACAGACTGGTTCAAAATAGGAAAAGGAGTATGTCAAAGCTGTATATTGTCACTCTGCTTATTTAACTTCTATGCAGAGTACATCATGAGAAACTCTGGGCTGGAAGAAGCACGAGCTAGAATCAAGATTGCTGGGAGAAATATCAATAACCTCAGATATGCAGATGACACTACCTTTATGGCACAAAGTGAAGAGGAACTAAAAAGCCTCTTGATGAAAGTGAAAGAGGAGAGTGAAAAAGTTGGCTTAAAGCTCAACATTTAGAAAACTAAGATCATGGCATTTGGTCCCATCACTTCATGAGAAATAGATGGGGAAACAGTGCCAGACTTTATTTTTTGGGGCTCCAAAATCACTGCAGATGGTGATTGCAGCCATAAAATTAAAAGACGTTTATTCCTTGGAAGGAAAGTTGTGACCAACCTGGACAGCATATTAAAAAGCAGAGACATTACTTTGCCAACAAATGTCCATCTAGTCAAGGCTGTGATTTTTCCATTGGTCATGTATGAATGTGAGAATTGGACTGTGAAGAAAGCTGAGCACCGAAGAACTGATGCTTTTGAACTGTGGTGTTGGAGAAGACTTTTGAGAGTCCCTTGGACTTCAAGGAGATCCAACCAGTCCTTCCTAAAGGAGATCAGTTCTGAGTGTTCACTGGAAGGACTGATGCTAAAGCTGAAACTCCAATACTTTGGCCTCCTCATGCGAAGAGCTGACTCATTGGAAAAGACCCTGATGCTGGGAGGGATTGGGGGCAGGAGAAGAAGGGGAAAACAGAGGATGAGATGGCTGGATGGCATCACTGACTCGATGGACATGAGTTTGGGTAAACTTCAGCAGTTGGTGATGGACAGGGAGGCCTGGTGTGCTGCGATTCATGGGGTTGCAAAGAATCGGACATGACTGAGCGACTGAATTGGACTGAACTGAACTACCATCATCTGGATTGCAAGACAAATGACCTGGGCTAGAAAGTGGTAATGGAGCAGGTGAAAAGTAGTGAAATTGTAAAGGTCTTTAAGGAGTAGAATTGCAGAACTTGGTAATTAGATTCATGTTTTAGGGAGAAGATGAACCAAGGATATGCCCACATTCGTGGTTTGGGTAACTAGATTGTTGGTTGATAGTGCTGGTCACTGAGATGGGACAATGTTTATTATTATGCCTTTTCCCATTTAAAGGTTTATCTCCAGGGAAGAAATACTGAAAGCAGTAGTAAATACCTGTAAGACAATGGTCTCCATCTTACTGAATAATGATATTACTAATTAGCTTTTAAAAAGTAAATGTATGAATTTACTTAAATTCCAACCCCCCCTTCTCCAGCTAGATTCTAATTTAATTGATTAGTGTATAACCCAAGATAATAATATTTTAAAGACGCTTACCGTCCACTCCAGGTGATTGTAAAACACTGCCATTGCTGAGAGCTCCTGGTCTAAGAAGAAAGTAAGATCTGATACAAGGATAATAAGACATCCTTACTCTATTGAAAGTCTTTGACTATCAGGTTTAACAGCATGAAGATAATTCCACAAGTCTGTTCAAAATTCAATGCCGCATTCTTCTCTAGTCACTCCATCATTTCTTACACAGTATCAGTCTCTTATACAGCAACAGACTCCTTTACATTGTCAGTCTCCAAAAGCTTCCATCAATGGTAAAATTCACGAATTCAAAATCTGAATTATCTTTGAGTCTCTTCTTCCTTTAGTTTCAATCAGTCACCAAATCCCGCTAGTTTTCTCTTCACAATTCACTTATAAACATATATTTTCTATTTCCCCAGTTTCACTATCCAAATCCTCCCACCTGGCTTATTCTGAAGTCCTGCTAATGGGCATCTCCCTTCAAGCTTGCCCACCCATCCTTTGCCACTGCTTCCTATTCCCATGTCATGATCTTTCTAAAATATAATTTCCAGCATGTCACTTTCCTGATCAGTTTTTTTCTTCACCTGATATTCATATCCTCTATAATCTATCTTTCCAGGTTATTATTTAACTAATTACTTTCAAAACAATTGACTTCAGCGAAATCTGGGCCTATTCATTACTTATATATGAAACACTCCTTCTTTCTCTGCACTTTTGACATGTTTCCATGTTTCTCTCTCTTCATTAAGTTCCAACCCATTCATTAAAGCCTGCTGAATCCTAACCTTCTCAACATAGCCTTCCCTAATCATTCCAAAGTATAATCTTCCCATGAACTCATAGCAATTATTGTTTATACCACTCATTTGCTACTTAAGGTTAAATCCCTCTGTGAAATTTCTCTTAATTTATGCTGCAATTTAATGTCTCATTTTCCCAAATAGCTTATAAGCTGTCTGTATGAGGATAAAATATGGCTTCTATAAGGTTCCTTGAACATAATAAGTATTCGAATTTATTATTTAAAGAATGAATAAATGAATGAATAATGATCTGGTCTTTACATATCACAGTGACTATGTGTCTTACTTTTGATACCAATGGAAAGACTTATCTTCATCTTCCTCTCCAGATCAGGATTCCTTATACCTATAATTTTTGGAGGGTTGCCATGTTATCCCAGATGCATTATCACAGTGCATGATTATAGGACAGTCAAGTGCACACACCAAACCTAAAGGATAATGCAGAAGAGTCCACTACTTTTTCCTTCAATTTTCATTTCAGTCCGTGTTGACGATACTTGAGGTGTGAATTGGAGGGTCCCTTCTTCTTGGCTTCCTATCCTTCTCTTTCCTTCCCTCAATGTATATACTTCTTGCTTTTTGTTCTTTGTTTTAATTTTTTTTTTCTTTTTGTTTTTTAAACTTCTCCACCTCTTTCAGACTCAATCTTTGGGTCTGCTTTGACCTCCTCTCAGGCTCTGGTCTAGATTTTCCTTTAATGGAGCTGACAGGACGTGAGGGAGCCTCAGATCCTGTGCAGGATGTAGGGTGGAAGAAGAACCAAAAATAGGCCCCTTCCCAGAGCACCCTCTGTGGCAAAAACAAAGTATGTTATTATAAGGAATGGCTGTCTCTTTCCTTGGGCTTACAGACAAACCTACTTTAGTTAATTATCTTAGTTTGGTAGGAGTATAGATGCTATGAGCAGTGGGAGGGACATGTGGTTTATCCCCAGGAAAAAGAGGGAAGGAAAACGTGGAGGAAGTGATTCTGTACTCGAGTAAGTGTCTTGAGGTACACTGACCACCATCTTCTGCCCCATGTGAAGCACAACATTCTCTCCTTAGCTGGCACAGAATAGCATTTCTTCGGAAGGATGTCATAGCTTTTTTCCAAATTGTGTCTCCTTTTTAATCCCCAAAACCATCTGGAACAACCTGTTATGTAGTCCAGTGCCAAGAAATATGAATGAGTCAGATATCTAAAAGGGGCCATGAATTATATTCTCTATGGATCAAAATGGTAGGCAGTAAGTGGAAGCTCAATTTAGGGAAAAAACTAAAATGTGTAGTTTTACAAAAATAGAATAGTTTTTCTCCCTCACTGAATGAATTTTCTGTGATGGAGTTCAGCCAGCTGAGTTGTCCACATGGTGAGGCTGTCCTAGAGCAGTTTATGCACTTGTTGAGCAGTTGGACTTCATGGCTGGTAAGGTTGTTTTCAACACAGGGATTCTACATGTACTGTAGTCAGTGGAAGCTTCTGAGTTGTGGTTGGGAGAAGCGAGGATTTGGCTTTAGAAGACCGAGCCTCTAGTCTCAGCCTGAATCAGCTCCCCTACTTCTCATGTTTGAACCAAGTAAGTCCTAAGAGCCTGGCAACTGTGGACATGCTACCTTTGTGACCACCAAACTATAAATAACATCAAGCAGAGACTATATCACAGCCTGAAATACTGACAGTGCCTCTGAAAATGATGTATTTCAATCCACTTAGTTTACAGATGAGAGAACTGAGGTTCAGAGAAGTTGAGTTTTATGCATTATTTTTGGTTCCCACAGTACTTAGTATATCATAGGTGCTATATATACATATAATGATTCTTAAATTAAGCTGAATTTTCAAAAGATGGGCTTCATTTTCATGAGGATCAGATGGTTATTTGAAATCAGTCTGATATGTTTGGTTCCTGTATGCTCCCAGATTTTGTCTTCATATGCTCAGATAGCCAGCCCCTATTTCTTGCCCATATGGCAGCATTTGATTGTGAGTCTGCTGTTGGGCTCAGCCAAGCATGGCTTGTGATACCTGCAGCCACTCCTGCTGTAGTTCCCAGCTCCCAGGTCTTCCTAGAGACACCCAGGTGCTGGGCCATTAGGGGAGGCGTCTCCCTACCTTTCCTTGGCATAGTCCATACCTGAAGGCCAGCAGGTACAATACCACTTTCCCCCAAATCCCATTCTCTGCCCTCTCAAACCAGACCCCACGTCCACATTATAGAATTCTATAATAAATACTAGAGATAAAGTCAGAAAACATGAATGCCAATCCTGGTTTGGTCAGCAATAGTCTGGGTAGCTTGGTCAGACTAAGCTGGGAGTCTGATCAGGGAAATTCAAAGGAAAAAAAAGAGGTAAAATATTTGAAAATGCTTTATATAATAAATGCTACATACATTTGTCTCTTATCCTTGTACTATTTTTTCTGCTTCTTTTTGTTTGTCAGCTAAATACTTCTCTCTATAGTGACATGGAAATGGCTCTGACCTTGTCAATTATTTAAGGTGTGTGTTCTTGGGAAAGTACTTGATCTTTCTAAACATCAGTGTCTTCATTTTTAAGTGAAATATTACCCTCTTGCTCTGCCTACTTCAAAGTTAGTGTGAAAATCAAAGGAGATGTTTTGTCACAATGCTTCAAAACTTAAAATTTAGAAAGTTTCTTAATGCACGATGATTACTTTTCTACATCATGCCCTCTCAGCTCTGTTTTCTGCCTCTTAACTCTCTTCTTGATGTACAATTTTCTTCTACTGCCAGTAAGGAACTTTCTGTCCCACATAGGCATTTGAAGTGAAGTAATAAATTAAAAAATGTGGGGAAAAAAATCCATCCATGTCTCCAAAACACATTCACATAATCCATGTTTGAGAAATGAACTTGCAGTTACCAAGTGTTACTTTATATATTTACAATCTTTTGTTTTGAAACAGTTTCCCCTTCATGTCTTCACCTGACTGTCAGTAAAAAACCAAGGAGGTAGGGAAGGAATCCTTAAACACACTGTGCAAACAGGAACCAAGCCTTGTGGCAGAGATGGCTCCAGGTCACTTAGCAGATAGCATGCTGACTCTGAATCCAAGATTTGTGTTCAGGCTTTCTCATTATTTACCCATTAACTATGTGAGTTTGAACATAGAGGGTCTCTGCATTGTTTGGTTTTATTTCTTCTCCTAAACATGGGAAGAAACATACCTATTTTATGGATTTTTCCTAAAATGGAAATAAAAAAAACGATAAGCAATACTAATCACAATGCCTTTTGCACATAGTAAATGCTGAACAATAGTAATTGTTCTTATTAATAAGACCCCGAGTGTTCCATTTTCAAAGCTTTTTTCCATTCAGTGAGGTCTTGATTTTTTTTTTTTTTTTTTAACAACACAGGCATTTTTACCTTATATATTGTTTAGCTCTAAATTATCTCTGGTACACTAAAACTGGACTTCTGTACCTTAGGTAAGAGTTGATTATTTTGAATGACTATGCAATCAGCTAGCCAAGATTTCAACTTGAGCTGTATAGCTATCTTTGTCTAGAAAAGCATTGTATAATTATTTGAATGTTCCCTTTGTGCTTTTCTTTTATTATTTTATGAAAATGAGACGGAAACAGAAAAATGAATGTGCTCATACTTGTAGCAAGAAACACAGGTCCCATAAATTTACTGTGGTTGAGACAAAGATGGCAGTCCCTAGACAGTCTAGAATTGATGAATCTGTGTTGAAGCCTTAAGCTGATCAACTGGGCATAGACTTGCAAAGGAAAAGAATACAAGAATGAATAGAGCCCTGGAAATACACCTTTTATAATTCCATATAACTAGTAAGGTATATTTGGGAATTATTTCTATGATTTTTTAACTTTTTAGAGACAAGAAAATCACTATAATCTTTAAATCAATTGTTTGAATAGTTGATTTCCATGTGAGAAGGGTTAGAAAGCCAGTATCTAAGAAGATGGGGACTTGCTTCCAGAAAAGGTCAATGTATAAAAATTATTGGTATTAATAATATGCTCCCCTCAGAGTAGCTTTGTTCTAGTCTTCAGGAAAATACAAAGACAATCCAAAATTGCAAGGTAATTTTTGTAAGAAAACAAAAACAAAATAGCAATACAAGCATTGCTGATTGCAGAGGACCTTAATAATATAGCTCTTAAGTACATTTGCTAGTATATTAACAGAATATTTCTAAGGAAAAACATGATTGTTGTCTCTGCTACACTCAAGGAAGCTAGATACCGCTGACTGGTGTCTGCCCTGACAATAGATGGAACTAGAGATCTATTTCCTTGAGGCTGTATAAGAAGTGTCTATTGATACCTTTGTGCATTTCTGGATGACAAAAAAAAAAGTATATTTTCTTTAATAGTCTTTGCCTCACACATTTTAAAATAAAGATGTTTAAGTTAGGTCACTGGAGAAGCTCAAAACTCAGGCCATGTTCCTTTAAACAAAATGACATTTCTTAGTAAAGAGGTTCTCAGTGTCCCCTGCAGAAATGTATCTGATTTCAGAAAAGGATTGATTCAAATAAAAATGTGTTTGTATAAGAAAAATTATTTTCTGCTGAGAAAACACATAGTTTGGGGTAAATTTATAGTTCTGGCCAGGTCATTAATATCTGGTTGTCAAAAAGTATTGGTTTGAACAAAAATATGTTGTAATAAAAATGCATTGTTTTGAAGAAATTTATTGGCCCCATGAAAACCTATTCGATTCTGAAAGATATGTTGATTTCAATGAAAAATCTATTTGTTTTAGGAGAGATAGTACTGGACTTTCAGCTTTTCTATGGGAAATCCTCTCTGTGACATTGATATTCACTTAGAAAAATGAAACATAGGCATAATTAGTGGGAAGACTGTGAAGAGAGAGTAGAAGTCCCACTTAATCAATAATACTTAACACAGACCTAACGAGCTTCCATCTTCCGGACATATTGACAAACATTTGCCAGTGAATCTTTCCAAACAGCCCAAAGAGGGGTGTGGCTGGCTGTGATTTTAGAGGATGAACACTCATTGTAAGACAAGTATTAGGAAGATAGAAAAAACGCCCCAAATTGAACCCCAGACATAGCAAACCTCAAGAAAACCTGATTTGTTAGATGCCTACAGTAAACTCAGCCTACAGACTGGTCCTTCTCTCCTGTCTCTGTCTTGGTAGAGATAGAGTCTTGAAACACTTAAGAACCAAGTTGTCAGATCCTTTTCTCTCAAAAAATATATTCACTTTTGAAAAAGAGACATACGAAAATGGCATCATCATTGGGCTTGCTCAGGGTGGGCAAAGTGGTCTGTGTCTTTTCTCTAAAACAAAGGTCTGTCTTTAAAAACTGATGAAGATCAGTGAATCAAAAAATCAGTTCTGATATCTTTAACTATTTGTTTAAAGCAGGAATTGACAAACTTTTCCTGTTAAAGTCCAGATAATGAATATTTTAGGCTTTGCATGGGGTAAGTTCTTCATTGCTACTACTCAACTGAGCCACTGTAGTGTAAACTCAATTGTAGACAATAAATAAATGAATGAGCATGAATGTGATTCAATAAAACTGTATTTACAAAAACAGATAGTGGCGCGATAAGGCCCCCAGACCTTAATATGCTTAAAGAATCAACTTCACTTCATAGCTTATCCAAGTAGGTGTGCAGAAATATACCATTAAGAAAGCTAGTATGCAGGGAGCAAACATGGATAACCTATGAAAAATGACACATGCACAATTCCCAAGAGAAGTGGACTGATGCAGAGAGAATCCAAAGAGGACAATGTCTTGAAGGAGGAAGATTCTACAGTAGCTTCAAGGAATCAAATGTAATATCAGAACCCAGTCTCATTCCTTCATACTTGGTAAAACTTTACTGTTTAACATCCTTTTCTTTCAGTATTTGTCAAAAATAAACAATAAAAATAGGATTTAGTTGTGAGCTTTCTTTTTGTAAAATTCTAGAGGTAAATACAAAAGAAAGATTTTTTTTTTTTTTTAATTCTAACTGTGGGCTGCTGTTGGATGTGGTTCTAGGTATGCTATAGGAAAGTGGAGCTCATGGTCAGGTCTCCTTTGCCTTAAAATAGTTGCCTTGGTCAAATGTGGTGTTACTCAGGATTCCATGACAATAAGCTAAACATTCTAGAAGTTCTCTGATACTCATACTGCCTGAAGCTGTACAGGTCATACCAAGAATGTGTGTTGATTTCTGTCAAGATAAATAAAATTCATCACTTCTCTGGTGAAAGAAGTAAAATATAGTCAATTTGCTGCCAGGTGACTAATTGTCACTTTGAGAGATGCTGCTATGTGCATGGATGAGCATACGTTTTGTGTGGTGATTGTGGACAACTACCAGTAGCAATAGCTACATCAGCCTTGGTCAGCGGAAGCCCGTGTCCCTTGACCATGCATCACCTCCATTTCCTGCCATCATGGCTACTCCATTATGCACCTATTGTGCTATCACTGGGATGACCAAGGATACAAACTGACTGAGGGCAGCTATTGGAGTCATTCTGTCTATTTTCTATTTAGTCTCTCTTCTGGATTAAATGTTCTTTAGTGGGTGTTCATATATGACTTGAAGATACACACCTTACCCATTCCCAGAGGTCCCACAGAGACTGAACCAGACCTGCCTTTGAATGTTTGAGTGTCTCCTGTGGAGGCATGGGTCATCAGTGACCCGGTGTGGGGACAGGGACTCAGGCTACAGCAGACCTGGGTCACCTAGCTTGTGGCATAAGCCCTCTTGGTGGACATCACCATTAGTCCCACCATAGAGCCACTGAGCACATGACCCACAAACTGCAGAACAATTATAGCAAAGAAATGCTCACACTGTTAAGAAAGTTCTAGGACCCAAAATAGATTTCCCAATCTGGGAACCCAGCAAAGGGACTGAAAACTCCCAGGAAATTTGACTTTGAAGGCCAGTGGGAGACTGAGCCAGACTTGCCTGTGAGTGTTCAAGAGTCTCTGGTGGAGGCATGGGTCAACAGTTTGGCCTCAGACCAACCAACAAGGAGGGAAAAAAGCCCCATCAATCAACAGAAAATTGGATTAAAGATTTACTGAACATTGCCCTGCCCATCAGAATAAGACCCAGTTTCCCCAGCTGTCAGTCTCTCCCATCAGGATGCTTGCCAAGCCTTTTATCCTTATTCATCAGAGGGCAGACAAAATGAAAACCACATTCAAAGAAAATTAACCAAACTAATCGCATGGATCACAGCCTTGTCTAATTCAATGAAACTATGAGCCGTGCCATGTAGGCCACCCAAGACAGAAGGGTCATGGTGGAAAGTTCTGACAAAATGTGGTCCAATGGAGAAGGGAATGACAAACCACTTCACTATTCTTGCCTTGAGAACCCCATGAACAGTATGAAAAGACAAAAAGATATGACACTGAAACATGAACTTCCCAGATTGGTAGATACCCAGTATGCGATTGGAGAAGAGTGGAGAAATAAGTCCAAAAAGAATGAAGAGACAGAGCCAAAGTGAAAACAGTGACCAGTGGTGAATGTGACTGGTGATGGAAGCAAAGTCCAACACTATAAAGAACAATATTGCAAAGGAACCTGGAATGTCAGGTCCGTGAATTAAGGTAAATTGGAAGTGGTCAAACAGGAGATGGCAAGAGTGGACATTGACATTTTAGGAATCAGTGAACTAAAATGGACTGGAAAGGGGGAATTTAATTCAGATGACCATTATATCTACTAGTGCAGGCAAGAATCCCTTAGAAGAAATGAAGTAGCCCTCATACTCAATAAAACAGTCCAAAATGCAGTACTAGGGCAAAATCTCAAAAATGACAGAATGATCTCTGTTCATTTCCAAGGCAAACCATTCAATATCAAATTAATCCAAGTCTATGTCCTGACCAGTAATGCTGAAGAAGCTGAAGTTGAACGGTTCTATCAAGATCTTCTAGAACTAACACCAAAAGAAGATGTCCTTTTCATTGTAGGGACTGGAATACAAAAGTAGGAAGTCAAGAGATACCTGCAATAACAGGCATTTCTGGCCTTGGAGTACAAAATTAAGCAGGGCAAAGACTAACAATTTTGCCAAGAGAATGCACTGGTCATAGTAAACACCCTTTTCCAAAAATACAAGAGATGACTCTATACCTGGACATGACCAGATGGTCAACACCGAAATCAGATTGATCATATTTCTTGCAGCTGAAAATGGAGAAGCTCTATACAGTAAACAAAACAAGACTCGAAGCTGACTGTGGCTCAGATCATGAACTCCTTATTGCCAAATTCATACTTAAACTGAAGAACGTAGAGAAAACCACCGGGCAATTCCAGTATGACCTTAATCAAATCACTTACAGTTATACAGTGTAAGTGACATACAGGTTCAAGGGATTAGATCTGATACACAGAGTGCCTGAAGAACTATGAATGGAGGTTTGTGACATTGTATAGGAGGCAGTGATCAAGACCATCCCCAAGAAAAAGAAATGCAACAAAGCAAAATGGTTGTTAGAAAAGGCCTTCCAAATAGCTGAGAAAAGAAGAGAAGTGAAAGGCAAAGGAGAAAAGAAAAGGTATACCCATCTGAATGCAGATTTCCAAAGCATAGCAAGGAGAGATAAGAAAGCCTTCCTCAGTTATCAATGCAAAGAAACAGAGGAAAACAATAGAATGGAAGATTAGAGATCTCCTCAGGAAAATTAGAGATATCAAGGGAATATTTCATGCAAAGATGAGCACAATAAAGGACAGAAATGGTATGGACCTAACAGAAGCAGGACATATTAAGAAGAGGTGGCAAGAATACACAGAAAAACTATACAAAAAATATCCTAATGATCCAGATAACCACGATAGTGTGATCACTCACTTAGAGCCAGACATCCTGGAATCTGAAGTGAAGTAGACCTTAGGAAACATCACTACAAACAAAGCTTGCAGAAGTGATGGAATTCCAGCTGAGCTATTCAAATCTTAAAAGACTATGCTGTGAAAGTGTTGCACTCAACACGCCAGCAAATTTGAAAAACTCATCAGTAGGCCACAGTCCTGGAAAAGGTCAGTTTTCTCTCTTTTTAACAAATTTAAATTTATTTATTTTAATTAGAGGCTAATTACTTTACAATATTGTATTGGTTCTGCCACACATCAACATGACTCCTCCATGGGCGTACACGTGTCCCCCATCCTGAACCCCCCTCCCACCTCCGTCCCCATACCATCCCCCTGGGTCATCCCAGTGCACCAGCCCCAAGGATCCTGTATCAAACCTGGACTGGTGATTCATTTCTTATATGATATTATACATGTTTCCATGCCATTCCCCCAAATCATCCCACCCTCTCCCTCTCCCACAGAGTCCAAAAGACTGTTCTATACATGTGTCTCTTTCTCTGTCTTGTATACAGGGTTATCATTACCATCTTTCTAAATTCCATATATGTGCGTTAGTATACTGTATTGGTGTTTTTCTTTCTGGCTTACTTCACTCTGCATAATAGGTTCCAGTTTCACCCACCTCATTAGAACTGATTCAAATGTATTCTTTTTAATGGCTCAGTAATATTCCATTGTATATATGTACCACAGCTTTCTTATCCATTCATCTGCCGATGGACATCTAGGTTGCTTCCATGTCCTGGCTATTATAAACAGTGCTGCGATGAACATTGGGGTACACGTGTCTCTTTCCCTTCTGGTTTCCTCAGTGTGTATGCCCAGCAGTGGGATTGCTGGATCATAAGGCAGTTCTATTTCCAGTTTTTTAAAGGAATCTCCACACTGTTCTCCATAGTGGCTGTACTAGTTTGCATTCCCACCAACAGTGTAAGAGGGTTCCCTTTTCTCCACACCCTCTCCAGCATTTATTGCTTGTAGATTTTTGGATCGCAGCCATTCTGACTGGCGTGAAATGATACCTCGTTGTGGTTTTGATTTGCATTTCTCTGATAATGAGTGATGTTGAGCATCTTTTCATGTGTTTGTTAGCCATCTGTATGTCTTCTTTGGAGAAATGTCTGTTTAGTTCTTTGGCCCATTTTTTGATTGGGTCGTTTATTTTTCTGAAATTGAGCTGTAGGAGTTGCTTGTATATTTTTGAGATTAGTTATTTGTCAGTTGCTTCATTTGCTATTATTTTCTCCCATTCTGAAGGCTGTCTTTTCACCTTGCTTATAGTTTCCTTTGTTGTGCAGAAGATTTTAATTTTAATTAGGTCACAATTACACTCATCTCACACCCTAGCAAAGTGATGTTCAAAATTCTACAAGTGAGACCTCAACAGTAAGTGATCTAAGAACTTCCAGGTGTTCAAGTTGGATTTAGAAAAGGCAGAGGAACCAGAGGTAAAGTTACCAATATCCACTGGATCATGGAAAAAGCAATAGAGTTTCAGAAAAACATCTACTTCTGCTTTACTGATGATGCCAAAGCCTTTGACTGGGTGCATCACAACAAACTGTGCAACGGTCTTAAATATATGAGAATAGCAGACCACCTTTCCTGCCTCTAGAGAAATCTGTATGCAGCAGAAGAAGCAACCATTAGAACCGGACAGAGAACAACAGACTGGTTCTAAATTGGGGAAAGGAGTACATCAAGGCTATATATTGTTATGTGAAATTCCGGCTGAATGAAGGACAGTCTGGAATCAAGATTACAGGGAGAAATATCAATAAACTCAGATATGCAGATGACACCACCCTTATGACAGAGGGGCTTCCCTTGTGACTCAGCTGGAAAAGAATCTGCCTACAATATGGGAGACCTGGATTTGATCCTTGGGTTGGGAAGATGCCCTGGAGAAGGGAAAAGCCAGGATTCTGGCCTGGAGAATTTCATGGTCTGTGTAGTCCATGGTGTCGCAAGGAGTCAGACACAACTGAGTGAGTTTCACTTTCACTTTATGGCAGAAAACAAAGAGGAACCGAAGTGCATCTTGATGAAAGTGAAAGAGGAGAGTGGAAAAAAAAAAATGGCTTAAAACTCAACATTTGAAAAACTAAGATCGTGGCATTCAGTCACTATCAGGAAGCATTTAACAGGAGGCTTCCTGTGTGCTGTTTTGGATCTGTCAGGAATCCTCTGTTCCTTATTCATTCCTGAATATTCAGAAATTAAGAGGAGAGGCAAGCCTCTCCTGGGTCTCAGGGATCCAGGCATTTACTTTGTTAGTTTTTCTATACGGTGATAAGTACCCTCTTCTTGTGAACCATATGGCAAAAGTGATTATTTACAACTCTCTCTCTCTTTTTAATATGGATTGCCTATGTTTTGTAAGTCTGGAATTTTAATCTTTATCTTTGCTGAAAATAACTACAGTATATATGCCGACACCATGTTGATTAAAACACCTTTGCTCCATCAGAGCTCTGGTCCCCGTGTCTTTCTTTCTCTTTCTTTCTCTCTCTCTCAGGCTATTTCTTTGGAGTGCAGAGACCCTCTGAGTTCATTTTCCCCCCTGGGCTTCTAAGACCCTCTCAAGAAGGCGCTCTGTGCCTTCACTCCATCGAGAGGGCACCTGAGGCCTCCGGGAACAGAGCAAGCCCTGTGCCAGGGGCTTTATTGGCTTTCTGCATAAACCAAGGAATATCAGCTTCTTTCTCTCCTTTACTTTCTTATCGTCGACTCTGGACCACCAGTTTCTGGTCCATTAAAGGACCACAACAAGTCACATCACTTCATGGCAAATAGATGTGGAAACAATGGGAATAGTGACAGACTTTATTTTCTTGGGCTCCCAGTTCACTGAAGATGATTGCTGCAGCCATGAAATTAAAAGAAGCTTACTCCTTGGAAGAAAATCTATGACCAGCCTAGGAGTATATTAAAAAGCAGAGACATTACTTTGCCAAAAAAGGTCCGTCTAGTCAAAGCTATGGTTTTTCCAGTAATCATGTATGGATGTGAGAGTTGGACTATAAAGAAAGCTGAGTGCATTAGAATGGATGCTTTTGAACTGTGGTGTTGGAGAAGACTCTTGAGAGTCCCTTGGACGGCAAGGAGATCAAACCAGTCAATCCTAAAGGAAATCAGTCCTGAATATTCATTGGAAGGACTGTTGCTGAAGCTGACACTCTAATACTTTGGCCACTTGATGCAAAGAACTGACTCATTGCGAAAGACCCTGATGCTGGGAAAGATTGAAGGCAGGACGAGAAGGGGACCACAGAGGATGAGATGTTTGGATAGCATCACGGACTAGATCAACATGAGTCTGAGTAAGCTTCGGGAGTTGGTGATGGACAAGTAGGCCTGGAATGCTGCAGTCCATGGTGTTGCAAAGAGTCAGACACAACTGAGCGACTGAACTGAACCCATTTGTAAACACGTGCAATAAACCTTATGCTGCATCTTTTCTCATTACTGTTTCCTCTAACATCATAGGCTCTGCCTGGTCATATGATCCAATCCATATGATCCAATCCAACTGGAGTTCTCAAATCACAGGCTGGACCTGTTACAAATACTTTCTTAAGATTTTTAAATTTACTCTCTTGGTGTGGGGTGGAGGCAGTTTTAGAGGCTTTCATTTGGTCTTCTTCAAAATGACAGTTTAAATTCCAAAGCAAAGAACCAATATGAGAGCTTTGATAAGTACCAAGTATGCTTACTTCTATTACAGATTCAAAAACCCAAAGTAGGGAAATAAATAACAGTGGGTCTTCCACTATAATTCAGGATTGGGCAAGGACTATATTTAATTGCCTTGTCTCCATAAAACTCTAAAATTGCAACTAATTGCTGAACAACCATTGACAGGAGAATGTTGGATCCCATCAAAAAAGATGTTCCATGTCCAAGGGCAAAGGAGAAGCCTCAGAAAGATGGTAGGAAGGGCAATATTGCATTTAGACCAGACACCTTACACTCAGAGATGCTTGGAGGGTGCAAACAAAACCTCGTGTGCACCAGGACTCAGGAACTCCACAAGAGATTGAGCCATACCTGCCTTTAAGTGTTTTAGTGTCTCCTGAGGAAGCATACATCTGCAGTAGCCTGCCATAGGTACAGAGACTCTGGTTGCCACAGACCTGGGAGGCATAGCATGTGTCACAAGTCCTCACGGAGGAGGTCGTCATTCGCCCCACCAGAGAGTCACTGAGCAGACAACCCACAAACTGGAAAACAACTATACCAAAGAAGTTCTGGCACTATTGCAAAAATTCTAGGGCCCAAGACAGATTTCCAAAACTGGGGATCAAGCAAAGGGACTGAGAACCCCCAAGTAATTTGACTTTGAAGGCCAGTGAGATTTGATGGTGGAACTTCCACAGGACTGGAGAATCAGCCTCTTGGAGGGCACAAACAAAACCTGAGGTACACCAGGATCCAGGAGAAAGGAGCAGTGACCCCACAAGAGGTGGAGCCAGACTTGTCTGTGAGTGTCCAGGAGTTGCCAGGGGAGGCATGAGTCAACAGTAGCCTATCTAGGGAAAGGGGCACTGGATACAACACTTTTATGAGCCATGGTGGGCTGGCGTAAGTCTTCCTGAAGGAGGCCACAATTGCAATTACCACCTTCAACCCTTGCTTCAACACTTGATCCTTGGAAGAAAAGCTATGACCAACCTAGACAGCATATTAAAAAGCCAAGATATTAGTTTGCAAACAAAGATCCATCAGAGAAAGCTATGGTTTTTTCCAATATTCATGTATGGATACCAGAATTGGACTATAAAGAAAGCTGACCACCAAAGAACTGATGCTTTTGAACAGAGGTGTTGAACAAGACTCTTGAGAGTCCCTTGGACAGCAAGGACATCCAGTCAATCCTAAAGAAATCAGTCCTGAATACTCATTGGGAGGATTGATGCTGAAACTGAAACTCCAATACTTTGGCCGCCTGATGAGAAGAACTGACCCATTGGAAAACACCCTGATGCTAGGAAAGATTGAAAGTGGGAGGAGAAGGGGATAACAGAGGATGAAATGGTTGGATGGCACCACGGATTTGATGGACATGAGTTTGAGTAAGCTCCGGGAGTTAGTGATGGACAGGGAAGCATGTTGCACTGCAGTCCATAGTATCACAAAGAGTTGGGCAAGAATGAGCAACTGAACTGAACTGAACTGACCTTTACCCCTACCATAGTTTGACCTTAGGCCAAACTACAGGGAGGTAACACTACCCCATCCATCAATAGAAAATTGGATTAAAGATTTACTGAGCATGCCCCACCCATCAGAGCAAAACCCAGATTCCCCCACAACCAGCCTTTCCCATCCAGAAACTTTCACAAGCCTCTCATTCTTATTCATCAGAAGGCAGACAGAATGGAAACCACAATGACAGAAAACTAACCAAACTGATCACATGGATCACAGCCTTGTCTAATTCAATGAAACTATGAGCCGTGCCATGTAGGGCCACCCAAGACAGAAGGGTCATGGTGGAAAGTTCTGACAAAATGTGGTCCAGTGGAGAAGGGAATGACAAACCACTTCAGTATTCTTGCCTTGAGAACCCCATGAACAGTATGAAAAGGCAAAAAATATATTACACTGAAATATGAACTTCCCAGATTGGTAGATGCCCAGTATGCTATTGGAGAAGAGTGGAGAAATAACTCCAGAAAGAAAGAAGAGGCTGAGGCAAAAAACAAAAAACAAACAAACAAACAAAAAAACAGTGCCCAGTGGTGAATATGACTGGTGATGAAAGTAAAGTCTGATGCTATGAAGAATGATATTGCATAGGAACCTGGAATGTTAGGTCCGTGTTCAAGGCAAATTGGAAGTGGTCAAAAGGGAGAAAACAAAAGAGAACACTGACATTTTAGGAATTAGTGAACTCAAATGGACTGGAATGGGTGAATTTAATTCAGATAACCTTTATATCTACTACTGTGGGCAAGAATCCCTTAGAAGAAATGGAGTAGTCCTCATAGTCAGCAAAAGAGTCTGAAATGTAGCGTTTGGGTGCAATCTCAAAAATGACAGAATGACCTCCATTCATTTCCAAGGCAAACCATTCAATATCACAGTAATCCAAGTCTATGCCCCAATCACTGATGCTGAAGAAGCTGAAGTTGAATGGTTCTATGATGACCTACAAGACCATCTAGAACTAACACCAAAAAGAGATATCCTTTTCATTGTAGGGGACTGGAATACAAAAGTAGGAAATCAAGAAATACCTGAAATAACAGGCAAGTTTGGCCTTGAAGCAGGGCAAAGACTAACAGAGTTTTGCAAAGAGAATGAACCGGTCACAGCAAATACCCTCTTCAAACAACACAAGAGATGACTCTACACATAGACATGGAAACCAGATTGGTTATATTCTTTGCAGGCGAAGATGGAGAAGCTCTACACAGTCAGCAAAACAAGACTGGGAGCTGACTGTGACTCCGATCATGAACTCCTTATTGCCAAATTCAGGCTTAAATTGAAGAAAGACGTGGAAACCAAGCATTCAAGTATGACCTAAATCAAACCCCTTACAATTTCACAATGGAAGTGACAAATATATTCCAGGGATTAGATCTTCTAGATAGAGTGCCTGAAGAACTATGGACAGAGGTTCATAACATTGTACAGGAGGTAGTGATCAAAACCATCCTCAAGAAAAAGATAGGCAACAGGGCAAAATGATTGTCTGAGTAGGCCTTACAAATAGCTTACTAATAAAGATAAGTGAAAGACATAGGAGAAATGGAAAGATATACCCATCTGAATGCAGAGTTCCAAAGAATAGCAAGGAGAGGAAAGAAAGCTTTTCTCAGTGATCAATGCAAAGAAATAGAGGGGAAAAAATAGAATGGGAAAGACTAGAGATCACTTCAAAAAAATTAGAGAAACCAAGGGAATATTTCATGCAAAGATGGGCACAATAAAGGATAGAAATTATATGGACCTAAATGAAGCTAAAGACATTAAGAAGAGTTGGCAAGAATACACAGAAGAGCTAGATAAAAAAGAGCTCAATGACCAAATAACCAGAGTGGTGTGATAACTCACCTACAGACATACATCCTGAAGTGCGAAGTCAAGCGGGCCTTAAGAAGCATCACTACAAACAAAGCTAGTAGAAGTGATGGAATTCCAGTTGAGCTATTTCAAATCCTAAAAGATAGTGCTGTTAAAGTCCTGCAGTTGATATGCTGGCAAATTGGAAATGTCAGCAGTAGCCACTGAAGTGGAAAATGTCAGTTTTCATTCCAATCCCAAAGAAAGGCAATACCAAATAATGTTCAAACTACTGCATAATTGCACTCATCTCACACACTAGCAAAGCAATGCTCAAAATTCTCTAAGCCAGCGTTCAACAGTACATGAACTGAGAACTTTAAGACATTCAAGCTGGATTTTAAAAAGGTAGAGGAACCAGAGGTCAAATTGCCAACATCTGTTGGATCATAGAGAAAGCAAGAGAGTTCCAGAAAAGCATCTATTTCTGCTTCACTGACTATGCTATAGTGGATCACAACAAACTGTGGAAAATTCTTAAATATATGGGAGTAGCAGACACACCTTACCTGTCTCCCGAGAAATCTGTATGCAGGTCTAGAAACAACCATTAGAACCAGACATGGAACAACAGACTGTTTCCAAATTGGGAAAGGAGTACATCAAGGCTGTATATTGTCACCCTGCTCATTTAAATTTTATCCAGGGTACATCATGCAAAATGCTGGGCTGGATGAAACACAAACTGGAAGCAAGATTGCTGAGAGAAATATCAATAACCCCAAATATGCCGATGACACCACCCTTACGGCAGAAAATGAAGAGGAACTAATGAACCACTTGATGAAAATGAAAGAGAGTGAAAAATTTGGCTTAAAACTCAACTTTCATAAAACTAAGATCATGGCATCAGGTCCCATCACCTAATGCAAATAGATGGGAAACAATAGAAATAGTGACAGACTTTATTTTCTGGGCTCCCAATTCACTGCAGATGATTCTTGCAGCCATGACATTAAAAGACACTTGCTCCTTGAAAGAAAAGCTATAACCAATCTAGACAACATATTAAAAAGCAGAGACCTTACTTGGCCAACAAAGGTCCATCTAATAAAAGCTATGGTTTTTCCAGTAGTCATGAATGGATGTGAGAGTTGAACCATAAAGAAAGCTGAGCACTGAAGAATTCATGCTTTTGAGCTTTGGTTTTAGAGAAGACTCTTGAGAGTCCCTTGGACAGTTAAGGAGATCAAACCAGTCAACCCTAAAGGAGATCAGTCCCAAATATTCATTGGAGGGACTGATACTGAAACTGAAGCTCAAATACTTTGACCACCTGATGCAAAAAACTGACTCATTGGAAAAGACCTTGATACTGGGAAAGAATGATGGCAGGAGGAGAAGGGGACTACAGAGAATGAGACAGTTGGATGGCATCACCAACTCGATGGACACGAATTTTAGCAAGCTCCAGGAGTAGCAATGGACAGGGAATCCTTGGCATGCTTCAGTCCATGGGGTTGTGAAGAGTCAAATATGGCTGAGAGACTGAACTGACTGAGTTTCCATATGTCTTAGCCTAAAGGAAACATTCTTCAAGTTCCTAAGTATTAATGTGATTCTGGACCCTATATTCAATGGTCCTCAAAATGTTAAAATATTTACCAGCTTATATCTTCTGAATAAATGGACCTGGATCCTTGTTTTGTTGATAGTATGATAGGACGGATTATTGGGGATCATTATACCCTTGCCATGATATTCCAGGGTCCTTCTTGGGGACCTTGCTTATCCTCCAGTCAGTGGAGCCTCAATTTGAATATTGTTTCATATCTGGAAATTAGACAAGAGACTGTGAAATTTTATTGGCATATCTGACCGTAAACCCTGAACTACCCATGTTTTATATCATTTGTTTTTGTAGACTTAAGAATACTCTTATTGGCTCCAACTATAATTCTAATCTTGCCATTCCTCATGATAATTCCACTTGCATTGAGAACGATCCCATGTCTTCTATTAGTTTGAAATTTTGCAATTCTTTTCATATCAGGGGTACTGTTCTGAAATGACATATCTTACAATCAGCTTTGGCCTGTAGAGGACACCTTATCCATGGTGCTGGTGCTTTTTTTCATCAGCACATTCCTTGCTGCTTAGATAAACAGTGGGTTCTCTAAGCTGTAGATGAGCAGAATCTTGAAGAATAGGTAGAAGTGAGACACATAAAGATTGCAGGGTATAGGACATTCTAGGCAAGGGAAGAGAAGCAAAAGCAGACTGAGTAACTGGGGGATTTCATAGGTCCTAAAAGAATATGGTGCACATGAAATAGAGTGGTGAGTCCTGGTAGATTTTATGGGATAAGATTAGACCTGTAAGTTAGACTTATGGGTAAGAACTTGTTTTGTTGGTAGTGTGAAAATAAAGAAAGCTAAAAGGGCTCTACAAAGGACAGAAAACAGAGACCATTCCCCATGGTCTGTGTAGAAGTGATGTGAAAACCAGAGCAAGAAAATGGAAACTGGAAGGGAGGAGCTAAGATGGCGGAAGAGTAGGACGGGGAGAACACTTTCTCCCCCACAAATTCATCAAAAGAACATTTAAACACCGAGTGAATTCCACAAAACAACTTCTGCATGCCGGCAGAGGACATCAGGCACCCAGAAAAGCAACCCAAGTCTTTGAAAGGAGGTAGGAAAAAATATAAAAGACAAAAAAAGGGACAAAAGAGGGAGGGACGGAGTTCTGTCCCGGGAAGGGAGTCTTAAAAAGAGAGAAGTTTCCAAACACTAGGAAACCTTCTCACTGCCGAATCTGTGCCGAGCCTTGGAAGCACAGAGGGCAACATAACAGGGAGGAAAAATAAATAAACAATTAAAACCCGCACATTGTGAGCCCTGTGGTAACTCCCCCAGCGGAGAAGCAGCGCAGACGCCTGTATCCGCCATTAGCAAGCGGGGGCTGGGCAGGGAGGCGCGGCGCGGGCTGCATCGCAAGAATCTGGCCTGAGTACCCCGAGCTCTATCTGAGTGAAATAATTTGGGCTAGCAAACCAGACTGTGGGATATCTACCAGCAAAAAGCCAGCCCTAACCTATGACACCGCCAGGCCCGTGCACGGACAAAGGATTTGAACAGAGATAGCTGGCGGCAGACCATCCCCCTCAGGTGATAGGCAGCTAGAGCTGGAAGGGGACAATCACAACCTCAGAGAGACATTATCTATAAAACTGTAAGCAGGCTTCTTTGCTAACTAAAACTTCTTGGGGGTCTGGACGGTCAACATCTGCCTGAGAAGGTGTGCCAGTGCACACCTAGATAACCGAGTGGCGGGGAGGCAATAAGTTGCAGCAATTGCGCACGCCAAACACCTCATCACCTGAGCTGCTCGGGTCTGGGAAGGGCACAAACTTCAGGCCCAACTGAGAGTCTGCGCCTCTGAGGACTACCCAAGTGCCTGAACCTGAGCGGCTTGGACCTGGGAAGTACAGGCAGCCCAGGGCCGGCCACGGATGGTTCCCAGCGGAGCAACCTAGAGCCTGAGCAGCGTGGGCAGAGAGGCTACACGCGCTGTGAATGGGGGCCAGACCCAGCATGGCTGAGGCACTGCAAGCACACGCCAGTGTTATTTGTTTGCAGCATCCCTCCCTACCTCCGTTCAGCCCGACTGAACAAGTGAGCCTAAAAAAAAAAAAAAAAAAGTGTCCTCCACTGTCCCCATTGTGTCAGGGCGGAAACCAGACACTGAAGAGACCAGCAAACAGAAGAAGCTATAACAGAGGGAACTGCCTTGGAAGCTACAGGCAATAGATTAAAACCCTGTGGTTACTACCAACTACATAGGAAGGGGCCTATAGATCTTGAGAAATATAAGTCGGACCAAGGAACTAGCCAAAAATGAACTGAACCCACAATACTCACAACAAAACTGGAGAAAGTCTTAGATATATTTTTACTATTTGTACGATCATTCTTTCCTTCTTTTTTTTTTTATTATTTTTTATTAATTAAAAAAATTTTAAGTCCTCTATTATTCCTTTAATTTCCACTTTTATAACCGATTACTTTGCAAAAAAAAAAAAGAAGACCCTATTTTTTTTAAAGCAAACTTCATATATATATATATATATTTATAATTTTTTTGAACTTTTTTTTTCTTCTTTTCTTCAACATTGTATTTTTGAAATTCCAAACTATACTCTAGATTTTTAATGTTAGCTTTTTGGTATTTGTTATCAATTTTGTACCTATAGTTTTTTTTTTTTTTTTTTATAATTTCTATGACCCTTTTTTCTTTTTTCTTTTTCTTTTTCTCTGTTTCTTTCTCTTCTTCTTTTAAATAACATTGTATATCTGAAATTCCAAACTCTAATTTAGATTTTTAATTTATGCTTTTTGGTATTTGTTATCAAATTTGTACCTGTATTTTTTTTTTATAATTTATGCTACTTTGTTTGTTCTTGTTTGTTTGTTTTTTTTCTCTCTCTTTCTTTTTCTTCTTCTTTTTTTAACATTGTATTTTTCAAATTCCAAACTCTACTCTAGATTTTTAACTTTTGCTTTTTGGTATTAGTTATCAATTTTGTACCTATATTTTATTTATAATTTTCACGACCTTTTTTGTTTTTGTTTGTTCGTTTTTTCTCTATTTCTTCTCCTTCTTTTCTTTAACATTGTATTTTTGAAATTCCAAACTCTAGTCTAGATTTTTAATTTTTGCTTTTATGTATTTGTTACCAATTTTGTACCTTTAAGAACACAATCTTCAGTACCCAGTTTTCACTAGGGAGCGAGATTACTGGCTTAACTGCTCTCTCTCCCTTTGGACTCTCCTTTTTCTCCACCAGGTCGCCTGTGTCTCCTCCCTAACCCCTCACTACTCTACCCAACGCTGCGAATTTCTGTGTGTTCCAGACAGTGGAGAATACTTAGGGAACTGATTACTGGCTGGATCTGTCTCCTTCCTTTTCATTCCCCCCATTTATCCCCCTGGCCACCTCTGTCACCTTCCTCCTTCTTCTCTTCTCTGTATAACTCTGTGAACAACTCTGAGCGGTCCAGTTGTGAAGTGCACATAAGGAAGAGATTACTGAATAGCCCACTCTCTCCTCTATTGATTCCACCTCATCTCATTTGGGTCACCTCTAACTCCCTCCTCACTCTTCTCTTCTCCATATAACGCTGTAAACCTCTCTGGGTGACCCTCACGGTAGAGAAACTTTTCATCTTTAACGTAGATGTTTTATCAATGGTGCTGTATAGAAGGAGAAGCTTTGAAACTACTGTAAAAATAAGACCGATAACTGGAAGCAGGAGGCTTAAGTCCAAACCCTGATTCCAGGGAGCTCCTAACTCCAAGGAACATTAATTGACAGGAGCTCACCAAATGCCTCCATACCTGCACTGAAACCAAGCACCACACAAGGGCCAACAAGTTTCAGGGCAAGACATACCAAGCAAATTCTCCAGCAGCAAGGAACACAGCCCTGAGCTCCAAAATAAAGGCAGCCCAAAGTCACCCCAAAACCATAGACATCCCATAACTCATTACTGGACATTTCATTGCACTCCAGAGAGAAGAAATACAGCTCCACCCACCAGCACACCGACACAAGCTTCCCTAACCAGGAAACCTTGACAAGCCACCTATACAAACCCACACAGAGTGAGGAAACGCCACAATAAAGAGAACTCCACAAACTGCCAGAATACAGAAAGGACACCCCAAACTCAGCAATTTAAACAAGATGAAGAGACAGAGGAATACCCAGCAGATAAAGGAACAGGATAAATGCCCACCAAACCAAACAAAAGAGGAAGAGATAGGGAATCTACCTGATAAAGAATTCTGAATAATGATAGTGAAATTAATCAAAAATCTTGAAATTAAAATGGAATCACAGATAAATAGCCTGGAGACAAGGATTGAGAAGATGCAAGAAAGGTTTAACAAGGACCTAGAAGAAATAAAAGAGAGTCAATATATAATGAATAATGCAATAAATGAAATTAAAAACACTCTGGAGGCAACAAATAGTAGAATAACAGAGGCAGAAGATAGGATTAGTGAATTAGAAGATAGAATGGTAGAAATAAATGAATCAGAAAGGATAAAAGAAAAACGAATTAAAAGAAATGAGGACAATCTCAGAGACCTCCAGGACAATATTAAACACCCCAACATCCGAATCATAGGGGTCCCAGAAGAAGAAGACAAAAAGAAAGACCATGAGAAAATACTTGAAGAGATAATAGTTGAAAACGTCCCTAAAATGGGGAAGGAAATAATCACCCAAGTCCAAGAAACCCAGAGAGTCCCAAACAGGATAAACCCAAGGCTAAACACCCTAAGACACATATTAATCAAATTAACAAAGATCAAACACAAAGAACAAATATTAAAAGCAGCAAGGGAAAAACAACAAATAACACACAAGGGAATTCCCATAAGGATAACAGCTGATCTTTCAATAGAAACTCTTCAAGCCAGGAGGGAATGGCAAGACATACTTAAAATGATGAAAGAAAATAACCTACAGCCCAGATTATTGTACCCAGCAAGGATCTCATTCAAATATGAAGGAGAAATCAAAAGCTTCTCAGACAAGCAAAAGCTGAGAGAATTCAGCACCACCAAACCAGCTCTCCAACAAATACTAAAGGATATTCTCTAGGCAGGAAACACAAAAATGGTGTATAAACTCGAACCCCAAACAATAAAGTAAATGGCAACGGGATCATACTTATCAGTAATTACCTTAAATGTCAATGGGTTGAATGCCCCAACCAAAAGACAAAGACTGGCTGAATGGGTACAAAAACAAGACCCCTACATATGTTGTCTACAAGAGACCCACCTCAAAACAGGGGACACATACAGACTGAAAGTGAAGGGCTGGAAAAGGATTTTCCATGCAAATAGGGACCAAAAGAAAGCAGGAGTAGCAATACTTATATCAGATAAAATAGACTTTAAAACAAAGGCTGTGGAAATAGACAAATATGGTCACTACATAATGATCAAAGGATCAATCCAAGAAGAAGATATAACAATTATAAATATATATGCACCCAACACGGGAGCGCCGCAATATGTAAGACAAATGCTAACAAGTATGAAAGGAGAAATTAACAGTAACACAATAATAGTGGGAGACTTTAATACCCCACTCACACCTATGGATAGATCAACTAAACAGAAAATTAACAAGGAAACACAAACTTTAAATGATACAATAGACCAGTTAGACCTAATTGATATCTATAGGACATTTCATCCCAAAACAATGAATTTCACCTTTTTCTCAAGTGCACATGGAAACTTCTCCAGGATAGATCACATCTTGGGCCATAAATCTAGCCTTGGTAAATTCAAAAAAATAGAAATCATTCCAAGCATCTTTTCTGACCACAATGCAGTAAGATTAGATCTCAATTACAGGAGAAAACCTATTAAAAATTCCAACATATGGAGGCTGAACAACACGCTGCTGAATAACCAACAAATCAGAGAAGAAATCAAAAAAGAAATAAAAATTTGCATAGAAATGAATGAAAATGAAAACACAACAACCCAAAACCTGTGGGACACGGTAAAAGCAGTCCTAAGGGGAAAGTTCATAGCAATACAGGCATACCTCAAGAAACAAGAAAAAAGTCAAATAAATAACCTAACCCTACACCTAAAGCAACTAGAAAAGGAAGAAATGAAGAACCTCAGGGTTAGTAGAAGGAAAGAAATCTTAAAAATTAGGGCAGAAATAAATGCAAAAGAAACAAAGGAGACCATAGCAAAATACAACAAAGCCAAAAGCTGGTTCTTTGAAAGGATAAATAAAATTGACAAACCATTAGCCAGACTCATCAAGAAACAAAGGGAGAAAAATCAAATCAATAAAATTAGAAATGAAAATGGAGAGATCACAACAGACAACACAGAAATACAAAGGATCATAAGAGACTACTATCAACAATTATATGCCAATAAAATGGACAACGTGGAAGAAATGGACAAATTCTTAGAAAAGTACAACTTTCCAAAACTCGACCGGGAAGAAATAGAAAATCTTAACAGACCCATCACAAGCACGGAAATTGAAACTGTAATAAAAAATCTTTCAGCAAACAAAAGCCCAAGTCCAGACGGCTTCACAGCTGAATTCTACCAAAAATTTAGAGAAGAGCTAACACCTATCCTGCTCAAACTCTTCCAGAAAATTGCAGAGGAAGGTAAACTTCCAAACTCATTCTATGAGGCCACCATCACCCTAATACCAAAACCTGACAAAGATGCCACAAAAAAAGAAAACTACAGGTCAATATCACTGATGAACATAGATGCAAAAATCCTTAACAAAATTCTAGCAATCAGAATCCAACAACACATTAAAAAGATCATACACCATGACCAAGTGGGCTTTATCCCAGAGATGCAAGCATTCTTCAATATCCACAAATCAATCAATGTAATACACCACATTAACAAATTGAAAAATAAAAACCATATGATTATCTCAATAGATGCAGAGAAAGCCTTTGACAAAATTCAACATCCATTTATGATAAGAACTCTCCAGAAAGCAGGAATAGAAGGAACATACCTCAACATAATAAAAGCTATATATGAGAAACCCACAGCAAACATTATCCTCAATGGTGAAAAATTGAAAGCATTTCCTCTAAAGTCAGGAACAAGACAAGGGTGCCCACTTTCACCATTACTATTCAACATAGTTTTGGAAGTTTTGGCCACAGAAATCAGAGCAGAAAACGAAATAAACGGAATCCAAATTGGAAAAGAAGAAGTAAAACTCTCACTGTTTGCAGATGATATGATCCTCTACATAGAAAACCCTAAAGACTCCACCAGAAAATTACTAGAACTAATCAATGATTATAGTAAAGTTGCAGGATATAAAATCAACACACAGAAATCCCTTGTATTCCTATACACTAATAATGAGAAAACAGAAAGAGAAATTAAGGAAACAATTCCATTCACCATTGCAATGAAAAGAATAAAATACTTAGGAATATATCTACCTAAAGAAACTAAAGACCTATATATAGAAAACTATAAAACACTGGTGAAAGAAATCAAAGAGGACACTAAGAGATGGAGAAATATACCATGTTCATGGATTGGAAGAATCAATATAGTGAAAATGAGTATACTACCCAAAGCAATTTATAGATTCAATGCAATCCCTATCAAGCTACCAATGGTATTCTTCACAGAGCTAAAACAAATAGTTTCACAATTTGTATGGAAATACAAAAAAACCTCGAATAGCCAAAGCGATCTTGAGAAAGAAGAATGGAACCGGAGGAATCAACCTACCTGACTTCAGGCTCTATTACAAAGCCACAGTTATCAAGACAGTATGGTACTGGCACAAAGACAGAATATTGATCAATGGAACAAAATAGAAAGCCCAGAGATAAATCCACGCACATATGGACACCTTATCTTTGACAAAGGAGGCAAGAATATACAATGGATTAAAGACAATCTCTTTAACAAGTGGTGCTGGGAAATCTGGTCAACCACTTGTAAAAGAATGAAACTAGAACACTTTCTAACACCATACACAAAAATAAACTCAAAATGCCTTAAAGATCTAAACCTAAGACCAGAAACTATAATACTCCTAGAGGAGAACATAGGCAAAACACTCTCCGACATACATCACAGCAGGATCCTCTATGACCCACCTCCCAGAATATTGGAAATAAAAGCAAAAATAAACAAATGGGACCTAATTAACCTTAAAAGCTTCTGCACAACAAAGGAAACTATTAGCATGGTGAAAAGGCAGCCTTCAAATGGGAGAAAATAATAGCAAATGAAGCAACTGACAAATAACTAATCTCAAAAATATACAAGCAACTCCTACAGCTCAACTCCAGAAAAATAAATGACCCAATCAAAAAATGGGCCAAAGAACTAAATAGACATTTCTCCAAAGAAGACATACAGATGGCTAACAAACACATGAAAAGATGCTCAACATCACTCATTATCAGAAAAATGCAAATCAAAACCACAATGAGGTACCATTTCACGCCAGTCAGAATGGCTGCGATCCAAAAGTCTACAAGCAATAAATGCTGGAGAGGGTGTGGAGAAAAGGGAACCCTCTTACACTGTTGGTGGGAATGCAAACTAGTACAGCCACTATGGAGAACAGTGTGGAGATTCCTTAAAAAACTGGAAATAGAACTGCCTTATGATCCAGCAATCCCACTGCTGGGCATACACACTGAGGAAACCAGAAGGGAAAGAGACACGTGTACCCCAATGTTCATCGCAGCACTGTTTATAATAGCCAGGACATGGAAGCAACCTAGATGCCCATCAGCAGATGAATGGATAAGAAAGCCGTGGTACATATATACAATGGAGTATTACTCAGCCATTAAAAAGAATACATTTGAATCAGTTCTAATGAGATGGATGAAACTGGAACCTATTATGCAGAGTGAAGTAAGCCAGAAAGAAAAACACCAATACAGTATACTAACGCATATATATGCAATTTAGAAAGATGGTAACAATAACCCTGTGTACGAGACAGCAAAAGAGACACTGATGTATAGATCAGTCTTATGGACTCTGTGGGAGAGGGAGAGGGTGGGAAGATTTGGGAGAATGGCATTGAAACATGTATAATATCATGTATGAAATGAGTCGCCAGTCTAGGTTCGATGCACGATACTGGATGCTTGGGGCTGGTGCACTGGGACAACCCAGAGGGAGGGTATGGGGAGGGAGGAGGGAGGAGGGTTCAGGATGGGGAACACAGGTATACCTGTGGTGGATTGATTTCAATATTTGGCAATACTAATACAATATTTTAAAGTTTAAAAATAAAATTTAAAAAAAAATGTAAAAAAAAAAAAAAAAAGAAAGATAATGGAAACTGGAGAGCAAAGGAGGAGAAGGTGGCAGTGGCCCAAGCAATCCTGACATGTATAAGGTAAAAGTTTAATGTGCCATGTGCACATAGAGCTGCCAACTTTGTGACATGCAAATGAGCTGGTTTCACTCCAACAGGCAACCATATTATCTGCTGCCCTGGGTGATGGGCCTCCATCAACAACTACTCAGGCAAGGCTCTGATAATTCTCTCCAGGAACCAGGACTTTTTGTTTCTATCGCAACAGATTTTCACAAAGACTCTTGGCACAACTCTACTTGAGACATGTAGATATTTTGCTTGGAGATTCCCTTGCTGGGTTGTGAAAAAGGATGAAGCTGAGCTAAAGGAATTTATCTTTTTTTTTCCCTCTTATTTTTCTCTAGCCTATCACATAATTGATATTAATATCCCATATTCATATTCAGCAGCTACTCCTGCTGCTTAGTCATTTCAGTTGTCTGATTCTGTGCGACCCTATGGCCTGTAGCTGCCAGGCTTTTCTGCCCATGGAATTCTTCAGGCAAGAGTATTACAGTGAGTTGACATGGCCTCCTTCAGGGGATCTTCCCAACCCAGAAACTGAATCCAGGTCTCCAGCATTGCCAGCAAATTCTTCACCACTGAGCCACCAGGGAAGTCCATAGATACTTAGGACACATCAAAAAGCCAGCTTTGGGGAATAGTAATATATTCTAAAATTACATAGACAAACTGGCAGAGGGAAAAGTTTCTAAGAAAAAAAAAATATAGGCATGCAGTTGGCCTTGGGTTAGAATTTTAGTGTTACAAGGTAACTTAATCATCGTTAAGTCCAACTGGCTAAACCCAGTGTTTAAATCTGTTCTGTGATAGTCTTACCATGTGGAATCTCATTTATGCTTATATGGACTTGCAGCACAAAAAAGTTACTAGATCCAAAGAGTACCCATCCATTTTTATAAAGTTATGTGTTGCATAAAGGGTTTTCTTGTACTAATTTTGCACCCATCACCCACCATCTAGGGTCATAAAGAACATAATCACAGCCTCTTTCAGATAGTCATGTACCACATCCCCCTCACCACTCCACAAATGTCCAGGATCTTGATTCTCCTTTGAAATTCCTGATCAGTTTGAGCCACAAATCGAAATGAGTGTATACCCTATTTCTTTACAGAATTTATTTTGATTTCCCAGATAATGAATTGCTCAGTCAGATGCTGCAAATATTCAATTTCAAAAGTGAACAAAAGGTTTAAGGCTTCATGACCCCAGAAGTTACTGAACTTCTGTGTTGGAAGTGAGAAATAAATGCATACACATATGTGTTACTGCAAGAGGAAATTGGGGTTTTCAGAACTTGGAGAACATTAAAGGAAATGCAGCGTTTTTCAAGGAGAAAGTTAGACCCATAGAACCAAGGCTAGAAGGACTGAGAGGGAGGCCTGGAGTACTGCGATTCATGGGGTCGCAAAGAGTCAGACAGGACTGAGCGACTGAACTGAACTGAACTGAACTGAAACAATACGTAGGAGGAAGGAACTAAGACAAGAGAGTGAGTAGTCTCAGCAGTTTGGCTTTAAAAATGTAGGGAGGAGATGGAAATTGAGGATAGACTTTTGTTTCTAGGAAGGATCTTATGTATACATGCATTATTTATGATATTATTATGTCCACTTTTTGAACTAAATATTTGCAGCATCTGACTGGGAGTTTTCAAAAAGTATTCATAGACTCAGTGAATGAATAAGTAAATGAATGAACAAATTAACAAAATCCTAATTCCAAGGGCAAATAACAGACATTATATTTCTTATTGCAGAAAAATATTTGATTTCAAGATTGGATAGTTTTAAACTCCCTCAATTACCCTTGCATTTGAAAAGTATAATAGTTGAATCTGAAGCTTAGGATCACTAATGATGGTATTTCATATGACCCTGGCCTACACCATCTTATATTTGAAACCACAGAGGCTTTTCAGGAAGAGCTTCTTTGACTCTAATTTCAATCTCAAAATCCCCATAAGTTAATTCCAAGATGAGGAGTAGGAAGATGGTGAAAACATCTTCTAATTCAGAGTTACAAACAATTCTCTTTGGAAATAGGTAAAATTTATGGATCTACTCTGAGTTTCTTATCCTCTCCCCATTTGTGAAACATTTGGAAATAGAAAAGCCAAGTATGAATCCTATCTTGGGCACTACAAGCTTTCAGTTCTCAGATAAGGTATGTAACTTTTAAAATTCCAGCCTCATCATAAGATGAGAACAATGAGATGTGTCTCAAAGGGTTGTTGGAAGACTCATAATATATGTAAATATACCTAAAGCATAATGTATGTGTATGCTCAGCTGTGTCCAACATTTTGCAACCCCGTGGACTGCAGCCCACCAGGCTCCTCTGCCCATGGAATTTTCCAGGCAAGAATACTGGAATGGGCTGCCATTTCCTCCACCAAGGGATCTTCTCAACCCAGGTATCCAACCCGCATCTCCTGTGTCTCCTGCATTGCAGGCAAACCCTTTACCTACTGAGTCTTCGGGGAAACCCACTCTGAGGGCTTAGCAGGTAAAGAATGCACTTCCCATGCAGGATATGCAAGAGATGTGGGTTTGATCCCTGGGTGGAGAAGATCCCCTGGAGGAGGAAATGGCAATGGCAACCTGCTCCAGTGGTCTTGCCTGGAGAATCCCATGGACAGAGGAGCCTGGATGGCTACAGCTCATGGGACCCAAAGATCTGGACATGACTAAGTGCACACACACACCTAGAGCATAATAGGTTTCATTTCTGAGGCAATTTGTGGCAATGTTTTGGAACTGAAGGTTTCAACTAGGATCAAATCAGAAACCACTCTATATATTTCACACAGGAGAAATACAACATAGGAAATTGGTTCTACAAGTGAACTGAGAAGCCAAAATATAGTGATGCAAACAAGACATTAGGAAAAACAAGATGTCATTGCCACATATTTGGGAGAACATGTTACCACATCCAGGACCCAGGATCACTAGATCAAGCTATAACTGTGATATGTTTTCCTGACAGAAGCAAAGATCAGAAATGAAGTGGTTCTCTTGTGTAAGCAGAGGGGCGACACAGCCACATCCAGAGATAGCATATGAAGTAAAGAGAGAGGAGCCAAGATGCCCTGGATATTTTCTTTCACCCACACTCCAATCTTGTACCTGTTTTGGTAAACTCTTGAAGTCAGAGAGTAAGAGAGACTAGGGATTGTAGTCATCTGAGTCTCAAAAAGGAACAGAAAAAGGAGGAAAACAGATCTGAGCGGGAGGGGAAAAAATTATCAGTTTAGTGTCTAAATATCCCATGATAGCAGTTGGTATCATGTTCAGATATATATTTGACTATTTGGAAAGTTTGGTGTCCAAATATCTCATGATAGCAGATGAAGATTTTTCTTGTTCCCTCACTCTATCAGCATAAAGCAACCAACTCTTCTGTCCAACAGAATTCTTGTTGTTTATATTTCCTGAGCAAGGCAAGGCTATTTGTAGTTTAATAAAATGACAATGACCCAGCTCAAAGATTCAAATAGTAGGTAGGATTTGAGATCCCCTTGTAATGTAGACAATCTCAACTCTGTGTGGTAATAGACTCCATGAAACTCTTGTACACATTTAAAAGCAATGGTGGCTATACTACCCCCTTTGATTCCAGGTTATAGACTTTTATGAACTAAAATGGATTTCATTTGTTTTTTTTTTTTTTTTTTTTTTTACTATCACAATGTATGCAATAGGTGTGTGCTGTACATAATTGAGTTAAATCTGTGTTAATATTCAGTACATTACAAGCATTTGTAATTCAAGGAATTTCACAGCAAATTATCTTGTCAGCCTGAGAGTCTTCTTGCTATGAAAATAATAATTTCCTATTAAATCTGTTTTATGAGTTCTTAGTTTTCATATATTGGCCATCCTTTCATCAGATGGCAATTCTATATCAGCTTTCTGACATTAGACATTCTATAAAGTAGTTGTGTTATATGCCCAAAAATAGTACCAATAGAATATTGTGAGAACACAGATAACAGAGGGAAGGAAGAATTAGTTTTCATTAGGCATATCTGGGATAGATTCATGAAGGAAGTAGCATTTAGCCCACACTTTAACAAGTGTAGATTTTTAATAAACAGAACATGAGCAAAAGGCATATAAATGGGAAAGTATTGAATAAATGATGGAGTAGTATTTGGCTGGAGATTATTAGATTACTAGAATTTAGTTAAAATATGTTTTAAATGTTAGAGGTGGTCAGATTATGACGGATCTTGGGTGACAAGCTGAGATAACTGCACTTTCATTAATAGAGTGTGAAAGAAGCTCAGTTCTGTCTGACTCTTCTCAATCCCATGGACTATACAGTCCATGGAACTCTTCAGGCCAGAACACTGAAGTGGGTAGGCTTTCCCTTCTCCAGGGCATCTTCCCAACCCAGGGATCGAACCCAGGTCTCCGACACTGCCAGCGGATTCTTTACCAGCTGAACCACAAGGGAATAGAATGTAGAGTCATAAAAGTGTTTGTGTCCTAACAACAGAGTAATAGAACTACACTTCAACAAATCGTACCTTGTTTTTTATGCCTAAATATATTTTTAAAAATTTGTGAAAATTAATTTTGATCTACAGAATATTATGAGCCAGGTTTCCCAAGTGGCACAAGTGGTTAAAAACCTGTCTGCCACTGCAGGAGACGTAAGAGATGTGGGTTCCATCCCTTGGTTGGGAAGATCTCTTGGAGGGAGGCATGACAACCTACTCCAGTAGTCTTGCCTAGAGAATCTCATGGACGGAGGAGCCTGCAGGCTCTAGTCCAAAGGGTCACAAAGAGTCAAATACACATATATAAAAGAAACATGGTTTCTGACATCCAAATTAATTACGCTATTTCAATTTTATAATAGTAGCTTTGCTTGCTGTACATTATATCTGCTCCTAGAAAATAAGGAGTGGGAGTATTTTAAACTAAATTACACCAAATATGCCATCCACCAATATCCTAATAAAGCTATAGGAACAATAATCTCCAATAAAACTGTGAACTGAAATTTCCAGTAACTTCAAATCTTATTCAGAAAGATTTTTTGCTATCTCCAGAAAGTTAAAAGTCATGCATACTCACACAATAGTTTCATAGATAATTTGAACCAGGTGGTTAAAATAAACCATTTAAACAAGAATTTACATTTATGTCATCCTTAAAGTATTATATTTTCACCCAATCTGGAAAAAAAAAAAAAACTTTTTATCTAGGGCTCTGTTTCAATACTAATTCAGTTCAGTTTAGTTCATTTCAGTCGCTCAGTTATGTCCAACTGTTTGCGACCCCACGAACTGCAGCACACCAGGCCTCCACGACCGACACCAACTCCTGGAGTCCACCCAAATCCATGTCCATTGACTCGGTGATGCCATCCAACCAGCTCAACCTCTGTCGTCCCCTTTTCCTCCTGCCCTAAATTTTTCCCAGCATCAGGGTCTTTTCAAATGAGTCAGTTCTTCACATCAGGTGGCCAAAGTATTGGAGTTTCAGCTTCAACATCAGTTCTTCCAATGAACACGCAAGACTTACCTCCTTTAGGAGGGACTGGTTAGATCTCCTTGCAGTCCAAGGGACTCTCAAGTCTTCTCCAACACCACAGTTCAAAAGCTTCAATTCTTTGGTGCTCAGCTTTCTTTATAGACCAACTCTCACATCCATACTCTGCCACTGGAAAAACCACAGCCTTGACTAGATGGAACTTTGTTGACAAAGTGATATGTCTGCTTTTTTTTTTTTTTTTTTCATATCCTCATTTTTTTTGTTTGTTTGTTTTGGAGGTGGTGTGCTCTTTATTTTATTTTTTTACTTTACAATATTGTATTGGTTTTGCCATACATCAACATGAATCCACCACGGGTGTACACATGTTCCCAATCCTGAACCCCTCTCCCACCTCCTTTCCCATACCATCCTTCTGGGTCATCCCAATGCACCAGCCCCAAGCATCCTGTGTCCTGCATTGAACCTGGACTGGCAATTTGTTTCTTATATGATATTATACATGTTTCAATGCCATTATCCCAATATTCTGTCTAGGTTGGTCATAACTTTCCTTCCAAGGAGTAAGAATCTTTTAATTTTATGGCTGCAGTCACCATCTGCAGTGACTTTGGAGACCAAAAAAAAAAAAAAGTCTGACACTGTTTCCACTGTTTCCCCAAATATTTGCCATGAAGTGATGGGACTGGATGCCATGATCTTAGTTTTCTGACTGTTGACTTTTAAGCCAACTTTTTCACTCTCTTCTTTCACTTTCAGCAGGACGCTCTTCATTTCTTCTTCACTTTCTGCCATAAGGGTGGTGTCATCTGCATATCTGAGGTTATTGATATTTCTCCTGGCAATCTTGATTCCAGTTTGTGCTTCTTCCAGCCAAGCGTTTCTCATGATGTACTCTGCATGTGGGTGCACAATAAGCTACTGGAGATCAGTGGAGAAATAACTCCAGAAAGAATGAAGGGATGGAGCCAAAGCAAAAACAACACCCAGTTGTGGATGGAACTGGTGATGGAAGCAAAGTTCGATGCTGTAAAGAGCGGTATTGCATAGGAACCTGGAATGTTAGGTCCATGAATCAAGGCAAATTGGAAGTGGTCAAACAGGAGATGGCAAGAGTGAACATCAACATTCTAGGAATCAGCGAACTAAGATGGACTGGAATGGGTGAATTTAACTCAGATGACCATTATATCTAATAGTGTGGGCAGGAATCCCTTAGAGGAAATGGAGTAGCCATCATAGTCAACAAAAGAGTCCGAAATGCAGTTCAGTTCAGTCGCTCAGTCCTGTCTGACTCTTTGCAACTCCATGAATCACATCATGCCAGGCCTCCCTGTCCATCACCAACACCCGGAGTTCACTCAGACTCACACCCATCGAGTCAGTGATGCCATCCAGCCATCTCATCCTCTGTCATCCCCTTCTCCTCCTGCCCCTAATCCCTCCCAGCATCAGAATCTTTTCCAATGAGTCAACTCTTCGCATGAGGTGGCCAAAGTACTGGAGTTTCAGCTTTAGCATCATTCTTTCAAAGAAATCCCAGGGCTGATCTCCTTTAGAATGGACTGGTTGGATCTCCTTGCAGTCCAAGGGACTCTCAAGAGTCTTCAACACCACAGTTCAAAAGCATCAATTCTTCGGTGCTCAGCTTTGTTCACAGTCTAACTCTCACATCTATACATGACCACTGGAAAAACCGAAATGTAGTACTTGGATGCAATCTCAAAAACGAATAATTAATTAAAAGTCAATAAATTAAATAAAAAACAAAGACAAAAACCACGTTGCAGGACACAAATTATATTACATGTGAAATAAATGGCTCTGTTGTTATTACTTTATAGAATTTTTGAAAAGAGATGAGTCTTTTGAATCACTAGTATCAATGACTCATCTTACAAACTGAGGATAGAGGAACAATGTGGTTAATCTAGGATTACACAACTAATTATGGAAAACTCAGATGTATCACCCTTGCCCCACTTAGTTTAATTTTTTTCTCCTAATTATGTTACCATATAATTTATTAGCTTTGTGGTACTTGCCCTCCCTGATCTCATCTGAGAAACTGATATAGGATGGGATAAACAGGGAAAGGGGAAGCAAAGGATTTTAGCTGCCTTTACAAGAAGATGAAATCTATTGGCCGCTTAAAGATCAAACTCAGAAAGTAAATCTCCTTGACTTTTCTTGGAATTTATAGTGTGAGTAATTGTACATGGTTGACTCATGAGTTAAACCCCTCACTGTCTGAAGAATGTATATTCAAACAAAGCAAGCGGCTCAAAGTAAATGCTAAGCCTGGTGAAGACGTCACAGTCTCCGTCTCAGCCCAAATCCAGTGGCAGCAGATACATAATGCATGACCAACAAGGTTTCTTTTTGCTCTTCTGTCTTGGCCATCGCACACACACAAACTCCAATGGAAACAAGTAATCAAATGCAGATTTGGAGTCATTAAATCTTCAAGGGGAAAGTTTTTAAACCATCAGTTTGAGCAGAGCTCACAAGCTGGAAAAGCAACATGAGAAAAATCAATTAGAAATGGGAAGTTGGCTGGGATAATATGAGGAATTATTGTAAATTTTCATCATGACCTTAAATTTTACTTCTGCTATTCTGCAAGTGGAAGAACTTAGAAAGAGTATTTTCCTGTCTGTGCTACTTCCTGAGCTCTCTCTAAGAAGCAAAACTAGAAGAAGTCATCCTGAACTTGGCTTTGTCATTACTTCCTAGCAATGTAACTATAGGCAACTTCTTAACACCTCTGAGCTTCCCTTCCTTTATCTGCAAAATGGAAATGATAATATAAAACTTTCAGTGTTCTCATAAAAGTTGTATAAGACTTTGCAGAAAACTTGTTTGTAACTTATAAGGGTCTACATAAAAGTGCAGTTTTATTAAACTGATGATATGATCTGTAAGCCCCACACCCCCACCCTGGAAATACATTATATGGATAACATTTTTTGCATTGCACATTTTCTGAAGAGTGATTATATAGCTATGGTTGTATAGAATGGATTCAAAAGAAAGTGAGAGAAACCAACTCAAAATAGTTTAAGCATATAACTTCCCCTGACGAAAAGAAGTGGACTGGGAAGGGGAAAAAATGCAATTTAAAGACTAACGTAACAGGAGGGTTGAGGGGTGAAGCAGGTTGGATTTACTGTTTTACTAGCATCAGCTTATAATCTCTCTGTCTCTCTCCTCTCGCTTTCTTTTTAAGTCTCTTTATGCGAATGTCTCATTGTTTCTTGCTAGAGTCATATCTTGTGTTTATACATGGGGAAGATTAAAGTAGCACTGAGTCTACAATCTACAAAAGTATAAAGAAGCAATTCTTTACTTCTAATTCATAAAATTATTTGGAAAGACTGTTGGTTTGCATGTGACCCATATGCACCCCTTGAACCAATTACTGGTTTCAGGGAAGTACAATTTATGATTAGCCTAGGCTGAGCCATATGCTTCCTTCTATCCCACTAGGATCATACGGAATTAGGGAGGATATTGCCAAAGAAAAGGCAGGCAAATTAAAAACATAATTTAAAAAGTTTTAAAAAATGGTTCTGTAAAATCATTAAGAAATGCATCTTATAGAGGCTGATGGAATTAAAGAAATGGAAAGTTGAAAATGATGTTTGACAGTATTATATCATTAATCTTATTTTTTGAAGTGGGAAAACAAAAGCAAAGAAAGGCAAAACAGCTTGACAAAAAGGTACAATAAGAAGAGATAGACCTTGAAACAGATCTGATTCTTAATTCAAAAATCCTTCCACTTTAATTATCTGATTAGAAACTACAAATGACAGTCCCAAAATTCACATATGATAATGCCTGTAAAGTATACAACATAATTCCAGAAACATGAGAGAAACAAAATATATAGTATTCTCCATGCAACTCACCCCCCAATTTTTCACGAACTTACTGATCATGAGAATTTTCAACAAGCAGAGTTTAAATTTTGGCTTTTTTTTTTTTTAAAGTCAGCATGTTTAACCATATTTTCAGACATAATATTTGAGTATGTAGGGTCATTCTGATATTTTAAGTGACTTTGTCATGCACTTTTGGCCTAAGCTCACTCAAACATATAGATCAGGAAATAAGAAAGTGCTACAGACATGGCACACTCTAAGTGAAAGGTAAAAATAAGTCAGAGTTCGGGCAAAAAGTTCTGGTCATTGGTCATAAAAAGTATGTTGCCTGGTATACCCTTCCTATGCATTCCTGTCAGGCAATGTGAGGTACACCTACCTTAGTTTAAAGCACAAAATCAAATAAAACAACATGCTGGTTGCATCTGCATTTAATGAGATGACGTTAAAAGTTTCTGACCTGCTGTAATAGGTGAATTGGAGGTAGAAACTCTTGTTCTTGACTTCATTAATGCTGCAAATTGAAATTCTGGCATTTCTTAATACACAGAGAAATTTATCACTCTATTTCAAACTCCCCACTTAAAAGAAGTCTAGAAGGATTCAGGACTTTAATGAGTTAACATAATTTTACAAAGCAGAAGTTACCATCAGTGGCTTTTCCCCCTAAGCTTGTAATATTAATAACAATATTGTCAGATGCCAAAGATAGAGGCATGTGGTGCTTGGCTCATGGGTCAGCCAGCAGGGACTTGCTGAAATCCAGCTCCGTTTTGTAAGCCAAATGAAAAATCACATGGCGGCCTCAGCTGGGATTAGGAGTGTAACTGCTGAGCTATCACTTGAAATCCACCCTCCCACACATTTGATTTAAAACAATCACTACTTATTTGCTATGGACTTTTCTTTCATTATAGTCCAACTCTGATATTTAATCAGTGTCCGCTCTTTTCTGTTTGAACAAGTTGATGCTAAACCATAATGAAAAAAAAAAGGGTCCAAGAAATGTCATCACTGCCATATTATCCCCGATCTGTGAACACATTCATAATGCATTATGGTTTCAATAGAAAGGTTGCTTATGATTAAAATTAATAAAGAATTAAAGCTGTATTTGTGGTTATAGCCTCCTTTAATTTGGCTTTAATCAATTGGATCAGAATATTAGAAGTTAGAAGTTGGGGGATGGGAAATGGGTGGTGAATTAACAATATATATTAGATTCATTAATCATTGCCTATTGAGAAGATTTCAGAATCAATTTCTCCTTTAACTTGCTCCTCAGAATGAAATAGCATCATATTTACTGCAAATTCGTTTATCTCTTTCATCAAGAGTAGTGAGTAATAGGGGATGAAGTTCAGGAGAAAAAAATATCAATCAGAGTAGGACACATTCGAGGTGGTCAGAGACGTTCAAATCCATTGTGTTCTCAATGATTACTTGTCACCTTTTCCTGGCTAATGTATCCCATCATTTTTGTGTATCATCATTTTTAAGGAGTTCTTACTCCCATTTTCCAACAGGTAGCAAAAAGTTAAAAAGAAATATGACAGAGAAAAAGAATGAGGTACAAGTGTGTTTCACTGACATATGACTATAGTTTATGGAGATAGTACTAAAAACAATAGCCAGTGTTATATATATTTAATGTATTGCCTATTACATGTAATATATCCTATATTTGCTCACACAACAGTATTCTATAAAAGTATTTTATATATACTAAAATAGTGTTATATATAATACCTATTACATATACTATAGTGATATATTGTACAACCTTATACTAAATTAAAGAAGACAGTTACAAAAAACATATGATTTGATTTAAATGAAATGTCCAGAATAGGAAAATTTATAAAGCAGACTAGTAGCTACCTAAAACTTGGAAGTCATGACAGAGAGGTAGAAGGTGATAATAACTAAAGTACACAAGACTTCTGTTGAGGTTGATTTAAATTTGTTCTAAGTATTCTAAAATTGAATGTAGTGATTAATGTACATATTTGTAAGTATACTAAAAACTGTTTAATTTTATACTTTAAATGGGTTAATTATAAGATATCCAAACTATATATTAATAAACCTGTCTTTTAAAAGAGAAAATGGGCCTTGGGTACAGACTGTCTGGCTTTGAAAATTCCCATTCCTTGTTATGTGACCTTGAGCAACTTACTTTGTTGTTTCTTTATTAAATAGTAATAATAATAATGTCTATTTCATAGAATTCTTATGATAATTCAGTGAGTCAAGTTAAGGATAAATCTGGAATAGTATCTGATACATATAAATAAGTCTCATTATCAGTGTCTCATTATAACCATTTTTATACACCTATCATTTTAATTGTTTGCTTACTAACTTCTAAGCTTCTGAATTAGGATCTATTTGGTGTCATCTTCAAATTATCATATCACCTAAAAGTAATAGAATAAAAAAATAATTCATAAAGATATAAAGGTAGATCAGCTAACAATGACCGACCTGATAGTAATGCGCATCCTTTAAAGTGCATCTTTAATTGTTTGGTTAAAAAAAAAACAAACTTAAAATACCATTGTCACTAAAAGAAATCAAGACTTCTTACAGGAATGGCTAATTCCAAATCCAATATAGAAATGTATAAGATGAGCTAGGAGTATCTTTTAACAGCAGATACCAAGGACACTATCAGACAGAGGTCACTAGAGTATGTCAAAAGAACTCAGAAGCTAACTTGGAAAGGCTCTCACTGGCTAAAGATTGGACAATTTGAATTTAAATTAAAATAATGGCAATGTATTAAAATTGGTGAAGCATATTTAAATATATTAGTTAAATATGAATGTACCATGTTCAAATCGAATGATAAGGATCGTGAACCTTGAAAACCAGAAGACAAAAAAATAGAACTAGGGGAAAAAGAAGGGGAAACAAATTGAGGCAGTAGCATTGACCACATACACTACCATGTGTAAAAGAGCTGCTGTATAGCACAGGGAGCTCAGCTTGGCACTCTGAGGACCTTATTGTTGTTCAGTCGCTCAGTCGTGTCAAACTCTTTGTGACCCCATGGACTGCAGCATGCCAGGCATCCCTGTCCTTTACCATCTCCTGGAGCTTGCTTAAGCTCATGTCCATCGGATTGGTGGTGCTATCCAACCATCTCCTGTCACCCCCTTCTCCTGCCTTCAATCTTTCCCAGCACTAGGATCTTTTCTAATGAATCAGCTCTACACATCAGGTGGCCAAAATATTGGAGTTTCAGCTCCAGCATCAGTCCTTCAAATGAATATTCAAGGAGTATTGAGAAGACTCCCAAGAATCTTCTCCAACAAAACAGTTCAAAATCATCAATTTTTATTTATGGTCTAATTCTCACATCCATACATGACTACTGGTAAAACCATAGCTTTGACTAGACAAACCTTTGACAGCAAAGCAGATTTCTCTGCTTTTTAATATGCTGTCTAGATTTGTCGGCTTTTCTTTCAAGGAGCAACTGTCTTTTAATTTCATGGCTGCAGTCACCATCTGCAGTGATTTTGGAGTGCCCAGAAACAAAGTCTGTCACTGTTTCCATTATTTCCTCATATATTTGCCATGAAGTGATGGGGCCAGATACCATGATTTTAGTTTTTTGAATGTTGAGTTTTAAGACAAATTTTTCACTTTCCTCTTTCACCTTCATCAGGAGGCTCTTTGCTTTCTGCCATAAGGGTGGTATTTTTTGCATATCTGAAATTATTGATGTTTCTCCTGACAATCTTGATTCCAGCTTGTGCTTCGTCCAGCCCACCAATTCCCATGATGTACTCTGCATAGAATAAGCAGGGTTACAATATATAGCCTTGACGTACTTCTTTCCCAATTTGGAACAAGTCTGTTCCAGGTCCGGTTTTAACTGCTGCTTCTTGACCTGCATACACATTTCTCAGGAGGCAGAAAAGGTGGTCTGGTATTCCCATCTCTTTATGAATTTTCCACAGTTTGTTGTGATCCACACAGTCAAAGGCTTTGGCATAGTCAATGAGGTAGAAGTAGGTGTTTTTCTGGAATTCTATTGCCTTTTCAATGATCCAATAGATGTTGGGAATTTGACCTCTGGTTCTTCTGCCTTTTCTAAATTCAGCTTGAAAATCTGGAAGTTCTCGGTTCACATACTGTTCAAGCCTGGCTTGGAGAATTTTGAGCATTACTTTGCTTACATGTGAAAAGAGTGTAACTGTGCAGTAGTTTGAACTGTGATGACCTGGAGGGGGAAGGGGGGTGCTGGGGGGTGAGATGGAGACTCAAGAGGGAGGGAGTATATGTATATACACATGTTTGATTCATGATATTGTACAGCAGAAAATAACACAACATTGTAAAGCAATCATATTCCAATAAAAAATAACATTTATCTGCCTTTTATGTATGAACAGTATCACTGAGTAACCAAAGAGTAAAAGGGAAGATATCTCTTCACAAAGGTATTCCAATGAAGGCATCAAAAAGAAATGATAGAGCTAGTTCTGACTGCTGTGGCTAGAATTTTCAACATAATGTTTATTATAAGTCATTAGAGGTGACACCCTTGTCTTGTTTGTGATTTTAGAAAGCTTTTCCCTATGAATATGATGTTAACTATAGGTTTATCATAAGTAGTCTTTAATATGCTGAGATATGCTCCATCTATACAAATCTGATGAGAATTTTTATCATGAAATGATGTTGAATTTTGTCCAATGTTTTTCCTTACCCATTTTTAAACAGAATGTTTGGGTCTTTTTGATATTAACTCATGTGAATTCTTTATATATGTTAAATATTGAGATATATGGTTCACAAATATTTTCTCCTATTGCATGCATTGCTTTTTCATTTTATTGATTGTTTCTTTTGCTGTGCAGAAATCTTTTAGCTTGATATAGTCCCATTATTTATTTTTTGAATTGGTTGTTTGGCTTCTGGTATCATTTCCAAAAAAATTATTGTCAAGATTAACTTCAAGTGGATTTTTAGGATATAATTATATTTATTTATTTATTTATTTAGCATGTGGACTTCCAGTTTCCCTAGCACCATTTATTGAAGAGATTATTTTTTTTTCCACATTAAGTATTTGTGACTTCCTTGTCAAATATCCATTGCTTAGATTTTACCTCTTGGCTATCAGTTCTACTCATTTTTTCTATGTTTTGATGCCTGTACCATATTGTTCTGATTATTATTCATTTTTGGGTCTAATTTTTAAATAAAAGAAGCTGATTCAGCTTTACTATCATAAGAAAGAATAGCTTTTAGTCAAGAAGCATTAATAGAGATAAAGAGAGCATAATGATAAAATAGTCAATGCATCAGGAAGATATAATTATAAATTCATGTTTCTAAATATAAAACAAAATTAGCAGATTTAAAGGGGGATAGACAAATTTACAACTGTAGAGTGAGTCTTTAACTTAGGTCTCAGTAACTAACAGAAAAAGTACATGAAGTATACAGATTATTTTAATAATACAATTAAAAAGCTTGACCTAATAGATACATTTAAGACACTATATTCAACAACTGTAAAATTGTAAAATTTGTTCTTTTCAACCTCACATGAAATATTGTGGTACCATAATTTATCACACACATACTGGGGCATAAAATAAAATTTAGCATATTTCATAAAAATGAACTTATTCAGACAATTTTATCTGATTATAGTGAATTTAAAATGTAAGCTAAAATTTCTACACTTCAGTTAAACAATGCTTTAAAAAAGTTTATAGCTTGAAATTTATATATCAAAAGAAAGGGAGAAAGGCTGAAAATCAATGAAACATTTTCTACCTCAAGAAATTAGAAAATGAATATCAAATTAATGCCAAAGAAAATAGAAGGAAGGAAAAGATATGATCAGAGATTAATAAAATAAAAAACAAGCTATAAGAAAAGAAATAAGACAAAGGTTGGTTGTTGGACAAAATATTTTTTAAAAAAGAACAAATAAAGTCAATTCAAGCTAGAAAAATCATAGGTTATTAAAATCAGAAATGAAAAAGAAAACATCACTAAAGAGCCTACAGACATGAAAATACAGAAAGAAGCATTACAAATGTTAAAAGTTCCTATTAAAAAAATCACAACATTTTAGGTTGACAAAACAGAGGTAGACAATTTGGAAAATCTTGCAGTCATTAATATAATCATGCAACTGAAACATAGCCCAAAATGAAATCTACAGGCCTAAATTTATTCAATGTTGAATATTTTCAAACATTTTAAGAAAGAAAAACTGGCAATCTTATTTTTCTATCCTGAGAATATTTTTTCTTCTATATAGAAATGTTCCTAAAATATGTAAATATAGAAAAATATTTTCAAGAATGTAAAGATGGAAAATTCTCTCAAATCTTTTAAACGAGGTAAGCATAATCTTTTCATACTGTTCATAGGGTTATCAAGGCAAGAATACTGAAATGGCTTGCCATTTTCTTCTCCAGTGGAGTCAAGTGGGCCTTAAGAAGCATCACAATTAACAAAGCAAGTGGAGGTGCCAGAATTCCAGTTGAGCTATTTCAAATCCTAAAAGATGATGCTGTGAAAGTGTTGCACTCAATATGCCAGCAAATTTGGAAAACTCAGTAGGGACCACAGGACTGGAAAAAGTCAGTTTTAATTTCAATCCCAAAAAAAGGCAATGCCAAAGAATGTTCAAACTACCACACAATTTCACTCATCTCACACACTAGCAAAGTAATGCTCAAAATTCTCCAAGCCAGGCTTCAACAGTATGTGAACCGAGAACTTCCAGATGTTCAAGATAGATTTAGAAAAGGCAGAAGAACCAGAGATCAAATTGCCAACATCTGTTGGTTCATGAAAAAAGCAAGAGAGTTCCAGAAAAACATCTACTTCTACTTCATTGACTACACCAAAGCCTTTGACTGTGTGGATAACAACAAACTGTGGAAAATTCATAAAGAGATGGGAATACCAGACCACCTTTCCTGCCTCTAGAGAAATCTGTATGCAGGTCAAGAAACAACAATTAGAACCAGACATGGGACAACAAACTGGTTCCAGTTTGGGAAAGGAGTATGTCCAGGTTGTATTTTGTCACCCTGCTTATATGCAGAGTACATCATGTGAAATGGTGGGCTGGATGAAGCACAAACTGGAATCAAGGATTCCAGGAGAAATATCAATAACCTCAGATACGCAGATGACACCACCCTTATGGCAGAAAATGAAGAAGAACTAAAGAGCCTCTTGATGAAGGTAAAAGAGGAGAGTGAAAAAGTTGTCTTAAAACTCAACATTCAAAAACTAAGATCAGTCCCATCACTTCATGGCAAATAGATGGGAAAACAATGGGAACAATGACAGACTTTATTTTGGGGGTGCTCCAAAATCACTGCATATGGTGACTGCAGCCATGAAATTAAGACACTTGCTCCTTGGAAGAAAAGCTATGACTAATCTAGACAGCATATTAAAAAGCAGAGTCATTACTTTGCCAACAAAGGTCCATCTAGTCAAGGCTATGGTTTTTCCAGTAGTCATGTATGGATGTGAGAGTTGGACTATAAAGAATGCTGCTCCATTCAGTTCAGTCACTCAGTCATGTCTGACTCTTTGCAACCCCAGGGACTGCAGCACACCAGGCCTCCCTGTCCATCATCAACTCCCAGAGTTTACTCAAACTCATGTCCATTGAGTCAGTGATGCCATCAAACCATCTCATCCTCTGTCGTCCCCTTCTCCTCCTGCCTTCAATCTTTCCAAGCACGAGGGTCTTCTCCAATGAGTCAGTTCTTCGCATCAGGTGGCCAAAGTACTGGAGTTTCAGCTTCAACATTAGTCCTTCCAATGAATACTCAGGACTGATCTCCTTTAGGGTGGACTGGTTAGATCTCCTTGCAGTCCAAGGGACTCTCAAGAGTCTTCTACAACACCACAGTTCAAAAGCGTCAATTCTTCAGTGCTCAGCTTTCTTTATAGTCCAACTCTCACATCCATACACGACTACTGGAAAAACCGTAGCCTTGACTAGATGGACCTTTGATGGCAAAGTAATTGCTTTTGAATTGTGGTATTGCAGAAGACTCTTTAGAGTCCCTTTGACTGCAAGGAGATCCAACTAGTCAATTCTAAAGGAAATCAGTCCTAAATAGTCATTGGAAGGATTGATGCTGAAGCTGAAACTTCAATACTTTGGCCACCTGATGCAAAGAACTCACTCATTGGAAAAGACCCTAATGCTGGGAAGAAACATTGAAGGCAGGAGGAGAAGGGAATGGAAGAGGATGAGATGGTTCAATGGCATCACCAACTCAATGGACATGAGTTTGAGTATGCTCTGAGAGTTCATGATGTACAAATAAGCCTGGAGTGTGGAATGTTGGACAGTGAAGTCCATGGAATCACAAAGAATCAGACACAACTGAGTGAGCTGAACTGAATTTAGGAAAATATGCACAAGATAAAGAGATAAAAAACTACAAAACATTCTTGATTGGTATGAAAGAAGATGTAAATAAGTTGAGGAAAATATTATGCTACTGAATTGGACGACTCACTATTGGAAAGTTCTGTCCCATATTTATTAATACATTCAGTATAACCTCAATCATATTCCCAGCAGATTTTTAGTAGAATGACAAGTGAAAATGCAAAATCTAAGAGTATCTAGATAATGTTGAAGAAGAATAAGAAAGTTCAGAGATCTTACTTTGTCTGATATCAGACCTAAAAAATTAATAGAATTAAAACATTATTTATAGGTAGAAAAATGAACAATCTAGTCAAACAAGGAACTCTTATTACCCAATAGTAAAATAAATAAATAACCTGATTTACAAAAAACCGTCAAGGAAATTGAATAGATATTTCTCCAAAGAAAACAGGATAATGGACACAGGTAAATGAAAAAGTGCTCAACATCACTAATCACCAGAGAAATGCAAACCAAAATCACAATGAGATATGAGGTCACACTTGTTAAGATGGCCATTAATAAAAAACAAAACACGAGTGTTGGTGAGGATGTGAAAAAATTGAAACCCTTGCACTCTGTTGTGAAAATGCAAAATGATTACCACTATGAGAAACAATATGAAGACTCCTCAAAATACTAAAAATAGAACTACCATGTATTTTAGCAATTCCATTTCTAGGTATGCAGCTAAAGGAGATGATATCAGGCACAGGAGATGTGCCTGAAAGAAATAGCTGCACTCTTACATTCATTGTAGCATTATTCAAAATAGCTGAAACATGTCCACTGATGGATGAATGGATAAAGTGTAGTATATGTATACAGAATATTATTCAGCCTCTAAAAAGAAAAAAAATCTGCTGTGTGCAGGAAAATGGATGGACCTTGAAGGCATTATGCTAGGTAAAATAAGCCATGTGTGAGCATGAGTGCTCAGTCATGTCTGACTTTTTGTGACCCCATGGAGTGTAGCCCAACAGCCTCCTCTGTCCATGAAATTTTCCAGGCAAGTATTCTGGAGGGAGTTGCCATTTCCTTCTGCAAGGGGTCGCCCACCCCAAGGAACAAGGCCACATCTCTTGCATCTCCTGTATCATCAGGAGAATTTTTTTCCAGTTGAGCGACCAGGTCACAGAACAAATATTGCATGATTCCGTTTATGTGAGGTATCTAAAATAGTCAGATGCAAAGAAGCGGAGTAGACTAGTGATTGTCAGAAGTAGGAGTGGGGAAAATGGGGAATTGTTCAACAGGTGTAAAGTTTCTTGTTGGGAAAGGAGTATGCCAAGGCTGTATATTTGTCACCCTTCTTATTTAACTTGTGGCATGCAAAATGCTGGGCTGGATGAAGCACAAGCTGGAATCAAGATTGCTGGAGAAATATCAATAACCTCAGATATGTGAATGACAACACTCTTATGGCAGAAATTGAAAAGGAACTAAAAAGCCTCTTGATGAAGGTAAAAGAGGAGAGTGAAAAAGTTGGCTTATAACTCAATACTCAAAAAACTAAGATCATGGCATCCAGTTACATTACTTCATGGCAAATAGATGGGGAAACAATGGGAACAGTGACAGACTTTATTTATTTTTTTTTTTGGCTCAAAAATCACTGGAGATGGTGAGTGCAGCCATGAAATAAAAGGACACTTGCTCTTTGAAAGAAAAGCTTTGAATGACAAACTTAAGACAGCATATGAAAAAGCAGAGACACTACTTTGCTGACAAAGATCCATATAGCCAAAGGTATTGCTTTTCCAGTAGTCATGTATGGATGTGAGAGTTGGATCATAAAGAAGGCTGAGCACCGAAGGATTGATGCTTTTGAACTGTGGTGTTGGAGAAGACTCTTAAGAGTTCCTTGGACTGTAATGAGATCAAACCAGTTAATTCTAAAGGAAATCAATCCTGAATTTTCATTGGAAGGACTGATGCTGAAGCTGAAGCTCCAATACTTGGCCACCTGAGGCAAAGAGCTGACTCATTAGACGAGATTCTGACGCTGGGAAAGACTGAAGGCAGGAGGAGAAGGGAACTACAGAGAAAGAGATGGTTGGATGGCATCACTGACTCAATGGACATGAGTTTGAGCAAACTCCAGGAGATGGTGAAGGACAGGGAACCCTGGTGTGCTACAGTCCATGGGATCACAAAGAGTTGGACATGACTGAGTGACTGAACAACAAAGTAATATGAATACCTTCTAGAGGTCTGCTTAGAGGGCTAATAGTTAACAATGCTGTGAATTCTCCAGGCCAGAATACTGGAGTGGGTAGCTTTTCCCTTTTCTAGAGGGTCTTCCCGACCCAGGGTTGAACCCAGGTCTCCCATCTTGTGAGCAGAGTCTTTACCAGCTGACCCACAAGGGAAGCCCGACAATGCTGTATACAATATATACTTAAAAGTTTGTTTAAGAGGGTAGGTCTCATGTTAAGATTTCTTACTACATTTTAAAAAAGAGAGAGATACCATTAACACATTATTAATTGGATATTTATTACAGCCACGGGCATTTGTTTCTACAAAAATGCCCCGTCAGTAATGTGTTAACAGAGTGAAGAGGCAAACAACCTTTCAGAAGAAGAAATCTGCCATGTGCTGTGCTCAGTAATGTCTGACTCTGACACCCATGGTAGAGTGACTCTGACACTCATGCCACCCACCAGGCTTCTCTGTCCATGGTATTTTCCTGGCTAGAATACTGGCTGCTGCTGCTGCTAAGTCGCTTCAGTCGTGTCCGACTCTGTGCGACCCCAGAGACGTCAGCCCACCAGGCTCCCCCATCCCCGGGATTTTCAAGGCAAGAACACTGGAGTGGGTTGCCATTTCCTTCTCCAATGCATGAAAGTGAAAAGTGAAAGTGAAGTCGCTCAGTCGTGTCCGACTCTTTGCGACCCCATGGATTGCAGCCTACCAGGCTCCTCCATCCAATGGGGTTTTCCAGGCAAGAGTACTGGAGTGGGTTGCCACTGCCTTCTCCAGAATACTGGAGTATGTTGCTATTTCCTCCTCCAGGGGATCTTCTTGACTCAGGGATGGAACCCGTATCTACCACATCTCTCGCATTGCAGGTGAATTCTTTACTACTGAGCCATAGTGGAGGCTCATAGATATGCTCAGAATAAGATTCAACCCGTATAAGTAAGACTGCTATTAATCAATAGAAGTACAGAGTTTCAATAAATAATATCCAAACACTTAATAGTATTTGAAAAATCGCTTGATCTCAGTAAACATCATAGAAATCCAAATTAAAATCACAATGAACTCAGTCCACAGCAGAAAGGCTTTAATTAAAAAAAAAAAAATCTGGCAATGCTGAAATGCGAAACAACTAGAAATCTCATACACCATAGACATTTGTGTAAATTGGTCCAACCATACTGGAAAACAGTTTGGGAGTATCTAATAAAGCTAAACACACAAATGGCTACAACACAATCATACTTCATATATAATTAGAATAATATCCTCATACTCTAAGATATTAATATATGACAGAATTATATATTTATGTTCATCCACCCAACACATAGAAATACGTAACCTAAATTTCTACCAGTAATAAAACATAAATTAATATCGATATATTTATATGAATTTTATAGTGGTACATTTATGCAATGGAACATTATACAAGAATGAAGAAATAAACAAAATACTGCTACACACAAGAAGAAGGAAATTCACAACCATAAAACTGAGCAAAGGGAGCCATACATAATACTGCAATACTGTATATTCTATTTATATAAAATTCAAAATCAGATAAAAGTAAGCAGTTGTGATAGAATTCAGGACAGCTACCAGGTAAGTGCTAATTTTTTGCTATATCTTGATCCTGGGGGTGATTGTAAGAGCATGTTCAAGTCTGTAAAATTTAATTGAAGTGTTCATTTTTTATTTGTTCACTTTTAAGTATACATGTTGTACTTTACTAAAGAATTTATTTCAAATTATTAAATGTATGACTACCAAAATTAATATACAAAGAAGCCTATAGAATATATTCAAATAGCTCATAAACTAAATATTGTTTTAATGAGGGTATTTTAATTGTTATTTCTATTTCAAAAATATCATTTTTCCCCCTTTATTTTCCCACTGGAACTCTGGAAAATTTTCCCATTCAGTAGATATTCACCAAAATACACTTAAAAGTTGCCTTATACTATCTTCTCTAGATGCAATTGACTGACTTAATTGATCCCACTCAATATGCCAGCAAATTTGGAAAACTCAGCAGTGGCCACAGGACTGGAAAAGGTCAGTTTTCATTCCAATCCCAAAGAAAGGCAATGCCAAAGAATGCTCAAACTACCACACCATTGCACTCATCTCACATGCTAGTAAAGTAATGCTCAAAATTCTCCAAGCCAGGCTTCAGCAATACATGAACCATGAACTTCCAGATGTTCAAGCTGGGTATAGAAAAGGCAGAGGAACCAGAAATCAAATTGCCAACATCCGCTGGATCATCGAAAAAGCAAGAGAGTTCCAGAAAAACATCAATTTCTGCTTTATTGACTATGCCAAAGCCTTTGACTGTGTGGATCACAATCAATTGTGGAAAATTCTTCAAGAGAGGGGAATACCAGACCACCTGGCCTAACTCTTGAGAAATTTGTATGCAGGTCAGGAAGCAACAGTTAGAACTGGACATGGAACAACAGACTAGTTCCAAATAGGAAAAGGAGTACATCAAGGCTGTATATTGTTACCCTGTGCATTTAACTTATATGCAGAGTACGTCATGAGAAACGCTGGGCTGGAAGAAGCACAAGCTGGAATCAAGATTGCCGGGAGAAATATCAATAACCTCAGATATGCAGATGACACCACTCTTATGGCAGAAAGTGAAGAAGAACTAAAAAGCCTCTTGATGAAAGTGAAAAAGGAAAGTGAAAAAGTTGGCTTAAAGCTCAACATTCAGAAAACGAAGATCATGGCATCTGGTCCCATCACTTCATGGGAAATAGACAGGGAAACAGTGGAAACAGTGTCAGACTTTATTTGGGGGTCTCCAAAATCACTGAAGATGGTGATTGGAGCCATGAAATTAAAAGGCATTTACTCCTTGGAAGGAAAGTTATAACCAACCTAGATAGCATATTTAAAAGCAGAGACATTACTTTGCCCACAAAGGTCCATCTAGTCAAGGCTATGGTTTTTCCAGTAGTCATGTATGGATGTGAGAGTTGGACTGTGAAGAAAGATGAGTGCCGAAGAATTGATGCTTTTGAACTGTGGTGTTGGAGAAGACTTTTGAGAGTCCCTTGGACTGCAAGGAGATGCAACCAGTCCATTCTAAAGGAGATCAGTCCTGGGTGTTCTTTGGAAGGAATGGTGCTAAAGCTGAAATTCCAGTACTTTGGCCACCTCATGCGAAGAGTTGACTCACTGGAAAAGACTCTGATGCTGGGAGGGATTGGGGGCAGGAGGAGAAGGGGACGACAGAGGATGAGATGGCTGGATAGCATCACCGACTCGATTGAGGTGAGTTTGAGTGAACTCCGGGAGTTGGTGATGGACAGGGAGGCCTGGTGCGCTGCACCTCATAGGGTTGCAAAGAGTCGGACACGACTGAGCGACTGAACTGAACTGAACTGAACTGAATTGATCCCATATTGTAAGATACCTAGGTTATTTATTTTAAATGCTTCTATGAATAGTCTGTGAATATCTTTTACAAAAATTTAAATTTTAATTGATAATTTTCCTTAGAAATAATTCCTAGATCACAAGTTATGAATTTTTGAACCTCTGTAAAATGGCAAACCACTAACTCAACAAATTGTACAAAATTAATTGCCATAAATGGACACTACACTCTCACTAGCACTAATAACTATTCTATTAAACTTTGCCAATTTAACAAGTGAAAATTTTTTAACTCATGTTTCTTTGATTTCTAGTATAGTTGAATATGTTAACAGGCATTATATTTATTTTCCTATAAATTAACTCTGTCTTTTCCCTCCCCTTTTCTTTCTATTGAGATACCTGCTTTTTTCCTAATGTTCTGTAAAATTTATGTAATAAAGATAACCTATGCTTTGCTATATGCATTGTAATTGCTTTCATTTAACAACTGATTCTCAAATTTGTTTATGATTTTCTAAGATATGGAAAACTTATGTTTATGTGGTTGAAATAGTTTCCTCTGAGTTTAACTCCCTGGCCTGGCAATCTCACTCCTGGGCATATAGCCAGAGTAAAACATGGTTCGAAAGGATAAATACACCCCAATGTTCATTGCAGATCTGTTTACAGTAGTCAAGACATGGAAGGAACAAAAATATCCATCAGCAGGTGAATGGTTAAAATGTGGTACATATATACAATGGGATATTACTCAGCTGTAAAAAGATGAAATAATGCTATTTGCAGCAACATGGATGGACCTAGAGATTATCACAGTGTGTGAAGTAAACCAGCCAGAGAAAGACAAATATTATATGATATCCCTTATATGCAGAATGTTAAAAAAAAAAAAGATACAAATGAACTTATCTACAAAATAGAAACAGACTCAAAAACTTTGAGAATGAATTTATGGTTACCAGGAAGAAAGGGTAGGGGGAGGGATAGATTAGGAGTTTGAATTTGACATGTATACACTGCTATATTTAAAATATATAACCAACAAGGCCCTGCTGTGTAGCATAGGGGATTCTTCTTAGTCTGTAATAACCTAAAGGGGGAAATAATTTGAAAAATAATAGAAAAAAATAAAGTGAAATAAAAACAAAAGAAAAGTGGCCATTTCAAGTCAGTTTAATGTAATTTTACATGTCATGTTGACTGAGTCACAGGATGTCTAGATATTTGGTCAAACATTATTCTGGGTGTGCCTATGAGGGTGTTTCTAGATGAGATTAACATTTACTGCAGTAGAATGAATAGATTGCCCTTCTTGGTGCGGGTGGGCCACATCTAATCAGTTGAACACCAGAAGCACATTGAGGACTGAGTAAGAGAGAACTGTATCTTTCTGCCTGTCTTCAAGCTGGGACATGGGCATTCTCTACCTTCACAGTCAGACTTGGTTTGGAACTATAAAATCAGTTCTCCTGGGCTTCCAGCTTGCTGACTACAGATCTTAAGACTTGTTAATTTCCACAATCATTTGAGCCAAATCCTTATAATAAATACTTTTTCTTATATAAGTATATTAATAAATTATATGATTATATATAGAAATGTGGAGAAAGCAATGGCAACCCACTCCAGTACTCTTCCCTGGAAGATCCCATGGACAGAGGAGCCTGGTAGGCTGCAGTCCATGGGGTCGCTAGGAGTCAGACATGACTGAGTGACTTCACTTTCACTTTTCACTTTCATGCATTGGAGGAAGAAATGGCAACCCACTCCAGTGTTCTTGCCTGGAGGAATTCTTGCCCACCAGACGGAGCCTGGTGGGCTGCCATCTATGGGGTTGCACAGAGTCGGACACGACTGAAGCGACTTAGCAGCAGTAGCAGCAGCAGCATATAGATATGTATCTTCTGGGTCTTGTTTCTCTGAAGAACACAAATAAATGTGTGTTAATTTTCCTTCTATTTTGCATTTTTTAAATTTAATTTTTAAATCTAGTTGGAGGTTTTGTTAAAATGAGAAAATCAAACTTCCCTTATTGTTGTTGTTGTTTTCCCTGAATGGCTGTCCTCTCTCTTCCTTGATCCTCTTAAATCCAGCACAAGTGTTCTTCCATCTAGGCCACCACTGGGTTAGACACTGACCTCTTTTTCTTCCTCTACCTGCAGCTATCCATAGTACTCTGATCAGTTTCTCTAAACACCTAGGTTTCCTTTGACTGCTCCCATTAAGGAAATTTCTGCCATCATGACTGCTCACAGGAAGGATGCCTCAATTATTAATCTCACCTAAATCAAATCCATTCTTAACATGTTTCTTTGGAATTTTCATCCCATACCTACTGCCAAGATGTCCAATATCTGAGATTTCTTCTACTTATTCATTATACTCATTATTCTCTCTGTGCCTCTCACCCCTGGTCTGCTGAACTATTCCAGACTTACATAGGTAGTGATAATATGCACCACTGTAGAGCCAAAGACCTAGAAGAACATTGGAAAAGGGCTTGAATATCAGTTTATTCATTTGAAAATTATAATAATTCCACATTAAAAATTGTTCTGGACCTTAAGTGAGAAAATGGATATAAGAGAGCATTGCCACATAAAATTTAGGACACTGTTAAATTTGAATTTCAGAAAAACAACATATGTTTTAGTACTTTCCATGCACTATCTGAAAACTCTAATGTGAGAACGTGATGTAACGCGGCAAAACATTATTTAACAATAAAGGGAAATAATGAAGAAAGAGGAGGAGAACAACCCATTTTACTGTTTGTGTTCATCTATATCAGAGGTCACTAAGTTATTATGATCTGAAATAATATCTATTCCAATGTTAAAAGAAGTCAAAATTAACAGCAAAGGGTATAGCTAGTAAAGCAACTTTGTTCTTACAGCTTCAAGTAGTGCACAGATCAATTTACAGAGTCAGTCCCTTAAAAATATTATCCTTCCAGGGGACTGAAGTGTGTAGGATACTGGGGAGCAGAAGGGGACTTAGAAAGAGAAAAGGAATAAAACACTCTTTCCCCAAGTTCTCTGCTGAATCTGATCTTGTGTTACTCTCTTGCTGATGGTGACAGCTGGGCTGCCCAAGGCACTGCTGATTCATTCTCAAATTAAAACAATAAAACTTACTAACAACTCTTCAAGTCCTCAAGCTAAGAGATCTATAAACTGTTTCCTCTTCTCCTAAACTCCATAAAATTACTTCTTCATCTCTTTTTCCTTTTTAACTACAGAACTTAAGTAGTCTTATAAAATGTTAGAACTCTATTTCTTCTCCCAGTTGGCTGTTAGCCTTGGTTTTACTCGGGGTTTATTCTCTTTCCTTTTTGGAACTGTGTGATTCCCTGAAAAGAGCAGAGGCTGGAATGTGACAAACAAGCTCTGATCCTCGTTTCCCCACTTACCAGCAGTGAGCTAGTCAGTGATGCTCTCACAGCATCAATTGTCTCATCCACACAAATGGACTTTATAATAAGTTACAGAAATTTTCTGGCAATGCCACAATCAAACATACAAAGAGTTTACTGGATTATTCAACAACCATTACAGGCCAAGAATATATACTGCTTTCCACTTCTTTGAAACTCTCTTGTAAGTCTTCTTCAAGAACAGAGAAGAAACATCTATACTTGGGATCTTGTGCAGTAACAGCAAAGGAACAAATCAGAAAATCTAAGTGATGGAAAGTAAACATATGCTCTAGAGTTAACAAAAGCCCCATTCCTAGGACTGAGTTTGGGAGGGAACATACATACAGATTTATTTCAAGCAGTGTTTCCATGGAATTGAAATCAACAATGAGTAGGGTTCTAGACATATTCAGAGATTTTTCTTGCTGTCACCTTTTTGTATGGTGAGGCCTTCAAAAACATCTCTCTGTAGCTATTCTGGATTGTATTTACATTAGTCAGACTTTTTTTTTAAGAAAATTCACAAGTATAGATTAAGTGACCATGATGAATATTATTGCCCTTGTTTAACAAGTGAAGTAGTTAAAACTTGCAGGGAGTAAATGTGAAAGAGAATACATTAAGGAAGATCCAAGGGTAGGCTGCTGCTGCTGCTGCTAAGTCTCTTCAGTTGTGTCCGACTCTGTGCAACCCCATAGATGGCAGCCCACCAGGCTCCCCCGTCTCTGGGATTCTCCAGGCAAGAACACTGGAGTGGGTTGCCATTTCCTTCTCCAATGCATGAAAGTGAAAAATGAAAGTGAAGTCGCTCAGTCGTGTCCAACTCTTTGCGACCCCATGGACTGCAGCCTACCAGGCTCCTCCATCCATGGGGTTTTCCGGGCAAGAGTACTGGCGTGGGGTGCCATCGCCTTCTCCAAAGAGTAGGCTATGTGTGTTCAAATACATAATGGATGCTGCAGCTAGAATTCTTGCTTGGGAGAAATTGTCAACATGATTCCTAAGATATTTTAAGACTTCCTGCATTTGTTTGAGGCTCTTTCTCCATCTGCCCTGTTGATGTCATCTTCTGGTTAAGTAACATACTTGATTCCATATTTAGATAAAATATCGGAAAAACTTTATGGCCTCATACAGTGTGAATTAGAAGAGCAGCATTATGTACTAGAAAATATTTATAACATGAGAACTTAGAAATTTGATTTCTGGTTTCATGCTGCTATGATTTGTTTTGAAAAAGTAATCTAACCCCTTTGGAATTCATTTTCCTCATCAGAAAAAAATGGGCATAATGCATTTAGTGATCTTAAAGGTAGAACCCTTCCTCCTACCCCCATTTCCATATACTGTAAGCCAAACAAACAAAATATTCTCACTGGTGCTTGCATGCATGCTCAGTTGCTTCAGTTGTGTCTGACTCTGTGATCCAGTGGAGAGCTGCCCACCAGGCTCCTCTGTCCATGTGATTCCCCATGCATGAATACTGGAGTGGATTGCTATGCCCTTCTCCAGGGGATCTTCCCAACCCAGGGATCAAACCGGCATTTCTTATGTCTCCGGCATTGGCAGGCAGGTTCTTTACTACTAGTGCTATCTGAGAATCCCCATTAGTTCTTATATACACTCAAAAAAATATCTTTCATCTTCAGAGTCTCTTTGCCTCTTTCTATCCAAACTATTATCATTCAATTGGTAGCCTCTCTGTACAGTTTTACTGACGTAGAACAGGTAATAAATTTATAAAAACAACAATCACAGATACGGTTATTGAACAGATAATCAGTAGGCTTTACTGAGTACCAGCTAGAAGAGATTAAATAGAATCTACTTCTCTCAGAATTGCTTTTGATGTTTCCAGACTTACAGAGAAAATAAGCGCTAAGAAACATAGGAAAATAACAAATGCTGCTGGAAGTTTGAGAACAATGAATCCTGAGACATTGTACAGAGAATTTCCTAAAGTAGAGGGTAATTATCTTGCCTTAAAAAAGAAGCAGAAGCCAAAGTCAAAGATCTCTCTTGGTAGATGTCACATTGCACTTGAAAACATGTGTGTTATTTTCAAATATCTTTTGATATTGATTTCTAACATAATTCCACAGTGATAAAAGAACAGGCTCTGTATGATTTCAATACCTTTAGACCATGAAATTTTTGCATCTTATTTTATGTCCTTGGATATGTTCCAGTGTCTCCTAGGTTATAGTGTATGGGAACTTGAATACAATTTGTATCCTACTGTTGTGTGAAAATTGTATAAATCTTAATTATGTTGAATTGGATCATGATGCTTTTCAGGTCTACTCTATCCTACTTTTCTCTATATTCATTCTTTTTTGAGAGCTTGATATTGAAATTCCAACTAAAAATATTAATTTATTTACTTGAAAAAGAATTGTAATATATAGTGGAATTATGTGCAACTTTGTTCTGTACTTGCCAAGACTCTTGTAAATGCATTATCATACTTTTATAATTTAAAAAACACCAATACAGTATACTAACGCATATATATGGAATTTAGAAAGATGGTAACAATAACCCAGTGTACGAGACAGCAAAAGAGACACTGATGTATAGAACAGTCTTATGGACTCTGTGGGAGAGGGAGAGGGTGGGAAGATTTGGGAGAATGACATTGAAATATGTAAAATATAATGTAAGAAACGAGTTGCCAGTCCAGGTTCGATGCACAATACTGGATGCTTGGGGCTAGTGCACTGGGATGACCCAGAGGGATGGTATGGGGAGGGAGGAGGGAGGAGGGTTCAGGATGGGGAACACATGTATACCTGTGGTGGATTCATTTTGATATTTGGCAAAACTAATACAATTATGTAAAGTTTTAAAATAAAATAAAATTTAAAAAAAATTAAAAATTAAAAGAGAAATAGAATGAAAACAAATAGAAGCCATACTAGATGTTCAGATTTAGATTCAATATGACCCTCATTGGAAAAGACTCTGATGCTGGGAAAAATTGAAGGCAGGAGGAGAAGGTGACAGAGGATAAGAAGGTTAGATGGCATCACTGACTCAATGAACATGAGTTTGAGCAAACTCTGGGGGATGGTGAAGGACAGGGAAGCCTGGCATGCTGCAGTCCATGGGGTCGCAAAGAGTCAGACACAACTGAACAACTGAACAACAACATAATATGACCTGGCAATAAAAATGGTTGTTTTCCTAAATATTATTAAGTATTTTACCATTACTAAAAGTTTTACCATTGTATGCATATTAACTTTTTGAGTAAATTTATTAGGCAACACTCCCCACACAACACACATAATACCTAACATGACTCTTCTTTTCTGAGCAAATCATCAGAATTGTAGTACATAGGTGTCATGTTTTTCTCTCTGCTATAAACTTTGACCTTGTTTTGAGAAAGTGCAATATTTTACCACTATCTTTCCAAGAAAGAAGGCAAAATATATAGTTTTTTTAGACTATAATATATAGTCTATATATAGTATATAAAATACTATATTTTAGACAAATATAGTATTTGTCTAAAATAAAGGCTTCCTTGGTGGCTCAGTGGAAAAGAATCCACTTACCAATGGAGGAGACATGGGTCTAATCAATCCCTGGGCTTGGAAGATCCTCTGGAGGAGGAAATGGCAACCCACTCCAGTAGTCTTGCCGGGAGAATCCCATGGACAGAGGACCCTGGTGGGCTACAGTTCATGGGGTCTCAAAAGAGTCAGACAGGACTTAGCAACTAAAGAACAACAGAACTGCCTTTAAAAGCACCTGTAGAAAATATTAATATATTGAACTAAATTTAAACTTTTCTCCAGGCTTAAAATTTCTACTTACACTGTTAAGGAGATGGGTGAAAACACCTGCTAGCGATTCTAACTTAGAGCTGAGCAACTTTTTCTCAGGAAAGATTGAGATCATGTAGAATTCACCTTCAAGTGAAGATAGCCATGGAAGCATCAAGCTTGGGGCTATCATAAATCACAAGTCAAGGTTGGGGCACAGTATTGGTGGACTTGACACTGTAACATCTTGTGTTAAGGAGCTGGAACCATGTATCCCTCAACAGACCAGCAATGCAACATGATTGTGGGTGTTCCTGAAGCATCGGTTTAAGCTTGGCTGATCAGCCCTCAGTTGAGTTCAGTTTGGTTCAGTTCAGTCGCTCAGTAGTGTCTCACTCTTTGTGACCCCATGGACTGCAGCACACCAGGCCTCCCTGTCCATCACCAACTCCCGGAGTTTACTTAAACTCATGTCCATTGAATCGATGATGCCATCCAACCATCTCATCTTCTGTCATCCCCTTCTCCTCCTGCCTTCTATCTTTCCTAGCATCAGGGTATTTTCAAATGAGTCAGTTCTTCACATCAGGTGGCCAAAGTATTGGATTTTCAGCTTCAGCATCAGTCCTTCCAATGAACACCCAGGACTGATCTCTTCTAGGATGGACTGGTTGGATTTCCATGCAGTCCAAGGGACTCTCAAGAGTCTTCTCCAACACCAGTTTGAAAGCATCAATTCTTTGGCATTCAACTTTCTTTATAGTCCAACTCTCACATCCATACATGACTACTGAAGAAACCATAGCCTTGACTAGATGGACCTTTGTTGGCAAAGTAATGTCTCTGCTTTTTAATACACTGTCTAGGTTGGTTATAACTTTACTTCCAAGGAGTAAGCATCTTTTAATTTCATGGCTGCAGTCATCTCCACTAGCTTTGTTCATACGGATGCTTTCTAAGACCCACATGACTTCACATTCCAGGATGTTTGGCTCTAGCTGAGTGATCATACCATCGTGATTTTCTTGGTTCTGAAGATCTCTTTTGTACAGTTCTTCTGTATATGCTTGCCATCTCTTCTTAATATCTTCTGCTTCTGTTTGGTCCATACCATTTCTATCCTTTATTGAGCCGATCTTTGCATGAAATGTTCCCTTGATATCTCTAATTTTCTTGAAGAGATCTCTAGTCTTTCCCATTCTGTTTTTTTCCCCTCATTTCTTTGCACTTATCACTGAGGAAGGCTTTCTTATCTCTCCTTGCTATTCTTTGGAACTCTGCATTCATATAGATATATCTTTCCTTTTCTCCTTTGCTTTTCACTTCTCTTCTTTTCACAGCTATTTGTAAGGCCTCCTCAGACACCATTTTGCTTTTTTGCATTTCTTTTTCTTGGGGATGGTCTTGATCCCTGTCTCCTGTACAATGTCCTGAACGTCCATCCATAGTTCATCAGGCACTCCGTCTATTAGATCTAGTCCCTTACATCTATTTCTTACTTCCACTGTATAATCATAAGGGATTTGATTTAGGTCATACCTGAATGGTCTAGTGGTTTTCCCTACTTTCTTCATTTTAAGTATGAATTTGGCAATATGGAGTTCATGATCAGAGACACAGTCAGGTCCCAGTCTTGTTTTTGTTGACTGTATAGAGCTTCTCCATCTTTGGCTGCAAAGAATATAATCAATCTGATTTCGATGTTGACCATCTGCTGATGTTCATGTGTAGAGTATTCTTTTGTGTTGTTGGAAGAGGGTGTTTGCTATGACCAGTGCGTTCTCTTGGCAAAACTCTATTAGCCTTTGCCCTGCTTCATTCTGTACTCAAAGGCCAAATTTGCCTGTCATTCCAGGTGTTTCTTGACTTCCTACTTTTGCATTCCTGCCCCCTATAATGAAAAGGACATATTTTTTTGCTGTTAGTTCTAGAAAGTCTTGTAGGTCTTCATAGAACCATTCAACATCAGTTTCTTCAGCATTACTAGTCAGGCATAAGCTTGGATTGCCGTGATATTGAATGGTTTGCCTTGGAAATGAATAGAGATCATTCTGTTGTTTTTGAGATTGCATCCAAGTACTGCATTTCAGATTCTTTTGCTGACTATAATGGCTATTCCATTTCTTCTACGGGATCTTGCCCACACTAGCAAATATAATGGTCATCTGAGTTAACTTCGCCCATTCCATTCCATCTTAGTTCACTGATTCCTAGAATGTCAATGTTCACTCTTGCCATCTCCTGTTTGACCACTTCCAATTTGCCTTGATTCATGGACCTAATATTCCAGGTTCCAATACAATATTGTTTTTTACAGCATCCAACCTTGCTTTCATCACCAGCTGCGTGTTGTTTTTGCTTTGGCTCTGTCTCTTCATTCTTTCTGGAGTTATTTCTCCACTGATCTCCAATAGCATATGGAGCACCTACTGACCTGGGGAGTTCATCTTTCAGTGTCCTATCTTTTTGCCTTTTCATACTGTTCATGGGGTTCTCAAGGCAAGAATACTGAAGTGGTTTGCCACTCCCTTCTCCTGTGGACCACATTTTGTCAGAATTCTCCACCATGACACATCCGTCTTAGGTGGTCCTATATGGCATGGCTCATAGTTTCATTGAGTTAGACAAGGCTGTGGTCCATGTGATGAGACTGGTTAACCTATGTCCAAGGTCAGAGAAACCTCAGTAAGAGGTTTCTAAGGTGCTGGAGCACCTGTGAGGGGATACCCCACGTTCAAGGGCAAAGGAGAAGCCCCAGCAATATGGTAAGAGGGGCGAATTCACATTTAGAATCAAACCCCATTCCTGCCAGAGATGCCAACATGGCTCAAACAAACCTTGTGTGCACCAGGACCCAGGGACCCCACAGAGACAGAGACAGAACTGTGTTTGAGTATCTCCTGTGGAGGTACAGTTCAGCAGTGGACTGCTACAGGGACAGGGGCTCTGGAATCCAGCAGACTTGGGTATGGCATAAGCCCTCTTTGAAGAGGTCACCATTAACCCTACCATAGAGCTGCCAGAACTTACATAGGACTGGGAAATAGACTCTTAGAGGGCACAGACAGAACCTTATGCACCAGGACCCAGAAGGAAGGAGCAGTGACCCCACAAGAGACTGGCCCAGACTTGCCTGTGAGTGTCCAGAAGTCTCCAGCAGTGGCGTGGGTCGGTGGTGGCCTGCTGCAGGGTTGGTGGCACTGAGTGTAGCAGTACATGCATGGGATCTTTGAAGGGGGTCACCGTTGTCTTCACTGCCTCCATCGTGGTTTGAGCCCAGGTAAATAGCAGTGAGGAAGCATACGTCCACCCATCAACAGAAAATTGAATTAAAGATTTACTGAGCATGGCCCCACCCATCAGAACAAGACCACGTTTTCCCCTCAGTCAGTCTCTCCCATCAGGAAGCTTCCATAAGCCTCTGATCAGCCCTTCCATCTATTTATTGAGTTTTTCACTATCAGTTTAATTAATTCTTTGTCTACTTAGTCAACCAGAGTTTGTTTCATTGCTCACAGCTTAGAACACTGACTCATACAAAAGCCAATAACATATGAAGATAAATGCCTATTGCTGATTTATAGATTTGTAAAAATTTGACTACTGAGGAGAAAACTTATTTATATTTCAAAACAAGTGAGCAAAGGGTAGAACACAATAGAAGAGTGGGTCCTGGTTTGTTATGGGATTTCTGGGGTTGGTATCTACTTCCCATCTATATCTTGAATTATTAAAAGCAAGAGACTTCCTATATGTAGGGAAAATCACAGTCGTCAGGTATTGTCCAAAAGGGGATGCTGATGTCCATTACACACAACCTATGCATCCCAAGGGAAAAACACGTGGATTGGAGGAATGTTCAGTCGTGTGACAGGTGCCTGGGGTTGAACAAACAATGTTGGATTGTGTGTGGGATTTGGAAGAATTGTTAAATTTAATTTATATGGACCAGTAATTTCTAAACTATAGTGAGGGTGAGAATCACCTGGAGCATTTGTTAAAACATAATCTCCTGAAATTCTGCTTCCTGAATCTGACATAGTGGCTCTGGGGTGAGATCTGAAATTCCGCATTTCCGAGTTCCCAGGTGATGATACTGACACTTAGGGAATTACTGTGACTAGCAAGGTGCTAGGCAACTTAAAAGTTATCCACAAGTGCCCATTAGTTTTAGCAGCAAACTAACATTGGTGACCTTGAAGACAGCAGTTTCAGTGGCAGAATGGAGGCAGATGCCAGATTATCCATCTCAGAAATGAAAGAATGTTAAGAAAATGGGGACAGTAATGAACTCTCTAAAAATGCAGGGGAGATAGGATATAAAAATAGGACAAACTCTAAAGAGCTAATAGGAAAAAGCCATCAGAGAGGGAGAGACTGAAACTTTTGGAAATAGAGGCATTGATCAATGAGCACAATTCTTAGGGAGGCTAGAGAGGATGGAAACTAGCACATAAGTTAAGGATTAGTCCTTGACAAAAAGAGGCACCTCTTCCACCCAAACAAGTGGGGGAAAACGAATCCAAGAGTGGGATGATGTGCAAAGACTAGCAAATTTAATGTCAGATAATATAGAGTTTCTGTATGCTAGTCAGGAGGGAATAAGTTCTTTATTGAGAGTGAGGAAGCATATATAAGGCTGAAATATTTGAAGAAAATGGGGAAAGTTGGAAACAGTCATGTGGATTTAGATCATACAGGAAAATTGATTAAGGATCAGAATTGTGTAAGGTCCAAAAGTGACTCCAATCTACAGGATTTTTTGCTTTTGTTGTTGCTCTCTTTTCCAGCAGCACTTAGTGCTGGGCCCTGGGATATAGGCTCAGATAGTGTAGATAATTACGTTTAATTAGAATTGGGGTTTTGCCAAGGTGGATGCAATGGAAAGACCATGGAGCAGAAGAATTTCTTGAAGGTCTGATTTTTGTATGCTTGGTAAAGTGAGAAGTGAGCCCTTTACCTTAAAGTGATGTCCAAGAAAAGAAACATTAAGATTTTAATTTTTTACCACTTGCAAACTGCTTAGATAATAATGGGTAAAGTCATTCATTAGCAAGGAAAAACTATATAAATTGTGAATTTTGTAGTACATTAAAGCAAAACGTCAGTCTGTATTTTAAATTCTTATCAGGAACAACTATTAGAAGAATAATGAAATAAGTCATTTTCATATATTTATAGCACATATTCGTTATTCTCAGTCTCTCAGAAAGAGCTGCCTATACAAATGAATTTAAGTGCTTTTTCATTAGTATAAATAAAATGTTAAGTAGTGTGAGGAATTGCTGTAAATACTGTAGGCTAAAGTACTTTCCGTAATCTTTTTCTTGAACGATGGTGGCAGTTAAAAGAACATTTCAATACTTGTTCTTGGTAATGAACAACATAAACCCAGAGAAGTAAAACCTATTTTCTTGGAAAACACATGACGGCAGCAGTTGAAAGGGAAGATCTTAAAACGAACCTTTCCTCATTTGATGCCCACAGAGTCAGTGCATTTCACATGGAGAAGTAGGTTTTAACATTTTCACAGCTGCTCTCCACCGCTCACCTATGTTCCACGTTCAGCCAACATTACTTCAAGGTCTTTTCTCCTTCCCTTTTATGTGATGACAATGGAGAATTAATTCTAAAACCATATTAAGGCCAAGGCCCTTCTTGATCTGGCGCCAAGCAACTTATTCTCCTGCTCATTTACTGAATTAAATCTACATAAACCTCCTTCCTCAATAAAGTCAGCTTCTTGAGCTTTGTTCTTTCTCTGGCTGCTTGTACTTTGGGTTCCTTCTGTCCAGAATACTCTTTCTTCAGATAGTCACATGGTTCACTTCTTTAATTCATTTGGGTCTCACTTTATTTTTTTATTTTTTGTTGGTTTTATAGCCATTTTCTTTTCTTTTTTTTTTCCTTTATTTTATTTTTTAAAATATAAATTTATTTATTTTAATTGGAGGCTAATTACTTTACAATATTGTATTGGTTTTGCCATACATCAACGTGAATCCACCACTGGTGTACACGTTCCCCATCCTGAACCGCCCTCCCACCTCCCTCCCCATACCATCCCTCTCCATCTCACTTTAAAAGTCATCTCCTCAGAGGTAACTTCCCTTATCATCCTATCTAAAAGTCATCCTCCATTACTCCATCCTTTACTCTGTGCAGTAGAGCCTGCTATTTGCAAAAACTGATCCTTTCTTTTTCCTGTAGAATTAGACCTGCCCAGTTATTCTATAGAATCTTCCCCTCTCTACGGTTGGCGAACTTTCATTAAGATTTTCTGAAATGAAGGTAAATGGAAATGGTGTGTACCTCCATACCAAGCCAGCTCCATACACCCTGGAAATGCCATCTTTTTTGCTATCATTCCTCTTCCTTCTATCTAAGTCTCAGTGGCCACCCAATCAAAATTATACAGATAACAACAAGGCACTCAGGCATTGGGAAGCAACAAAGAAACCTAGATTCTTAACTGGCATGTGGAGCCTAGTTTTCCAACAGCCTAGAACACTGATCTTAAACTATTAAGTGAGAGAGAAATGAACTTCTATCTTCTATAAGCCACTGAGTTTATATCAGATTTCTTTACTATAGCAACGTGCGTGTGTGCGTTCTAAGTTGCTTCAGTCGTGTTGGACTCTTTGCGACCCTATGGACTGTAGCCCACCAGGCTCCTATGTCCATGGGATTCTCCAGGCAAGAATATTGGAGTGGGTTGCCATACCATTCTCCAGAGGATCTTCCCAACCCAGGGACTGAACCCTAGTCTCATATCTCTTGCATTGGTAGGCAGGTTCTTTACCACTAGCACCACCTGGAAGCCCCGTTACAGCAGCTTAGTCTTACCTTATCTTGCTTTGCTACATTTCTCCTCACAGTCCTTATCATTATTTGACATGATCTTATATGTTTTTTTTTTTTTTACTTTTTATTTTGGAGTACAGCCAACTAACAACGTTGTGATAGTTTTAGGTGGACAGCAAAGGGACTCAGGTGGAGATATATATACATACATACACACATACATATATATATATATATATACACACATACATGTATCCACTCTCCCCTAAACTCCCCTCCCACCCAGGCTGTCATATAACATTGAGTAGAGTTCTCTGTGCTCTACAGTAAGTCTTTCTTGGTTATCCATTTTAAACATAGCACTGTGTACATGTTTATCCCAAACTCCCTAACTATCCCTTCCCCTCATTCTTCCCCCTGGTAATTATATACGTTTTTGTTTTGTTTTGTTTGCTTATATTTTCCTCACTTAAATGCTGCTCCATGAGGAGAGCATCTTTGTGTCATTCCTTGTTCTGTTCAAACATGTAGAGTAGTGGCCTGCATATCGTGAGCACTCAAAAACCAGTCTGGTTGAGTGATGAGTATATGAATGAATGTTGAATAAACTATACTCCCACTGGAGCTCTGCATTCAGACCTGCTATTCTTGCCCCCTTGATACCTCCTGCCCTCCCACCTGTGCCCCACAATGTGTATATGGGCTGTACAAATGCCCGGACTGAATCAACACTAGGTCTGGACTTGGTTGCAGGAACCCCAGGCAGCAGAGTTCAGCAAGTACAGCTGAGCTCTACAGAAATGTAGTTCAGTAACTTGGCTTTCAGTGGGTGTATACCTCTGTCAGATACCTGCACACTAATGGCCATTTCAGAAAGTAGACAGGTTGGCAAAGCAAAAGGAATTGAGCCCTGCAAAAAACTCATCTCCAAGATTAAATCTTTGAAGATCCTCAGATAGCCATTATTTCCCTGGCTCCCTTCCAACTGAGAGAGTCAGCAAAATGATCAGTGTCTTATCTCTCAGGTAAAGGAAGATACTCAGAGCCCATTTCTTCTTGAGTGCACAAAATAAAAAATTCTACTGAGTGGTTACTTCCTGTGTTTGACAGTTTCAAGATAGACAGTACTTTTCTGGAATGGAGGGGGAGTTGGCAACAGCAAGTTTTCACATGCTAAGATAGCTCATCAGATTCTCCTGGCATGATTGTTAAGTGGGTTTAAGTGCTGCATTCTTTTTTATGATTTACAGAATTGTGGATTAAATATACTTTATATTTCATTTATAAGGGTAGCCCGAGGGTTCAGATAATTCAGAGCAAATGTGAGCTAATAGTAAAAAAAAAAAAAAAGAAGAAGAAGAAATTTCTTCACAATTTTACCTTTTAACTGATTCAACTGGACAAATTAAATTGTTTACACATACATGCATATGCACACATACACAGAGGAATTAATTTTATGAAACAGTCTTTCTTATAGTCAAGGCTGGATTTCTAAATGTTTTATTAGTCCTTTACCTCTTATTTTTTCTACATAGATTATAAGTTCCTTGAAAGCAAGATTTGAATTTAATATTTTCCTTGTTTTTAATCAGGGAATTTGACACAATGTTGCAAATGCAATGCTCTCTCAACAAACACTTGATTAAATAATTAGAGCTAGAAGTTAATTTGCAGTTTCAATATATAAAAGCCTTCAATAAACTCTAAATTCTATCTATTTGGAGATTATTAAACCCCAAGTAATTAACACTGATCCACAGTACAGATTCAAATTGAATTAGGCCATTTTGAAAGAATCAAGCTGCAGCCATGTACAATTTCAACTTTATCTAAACTGAAGATTGATCCTCCTCTATATCATTTAATTTACCCCTTTAGGGTGCTAATGAATTCCAGTACTTCCTTTTAGACCTAGACAAGCAGAGCCATTGTCCTAAGCTCTATGTTTCAAGGGATCCAACATCTGCAGCTATGGAGTGCTTTCCTTGAAATGTTCCAAGTCCTTTTCCAATGTCTGGGACAGGCTAGGGCCATCAGTATCATCCTCACAAGGTGCCCCAAGTGGTGCCCCACTTGGAAGACAAGTGGTGCCTGGACCTATTTTCTCTTATGTGCAGGTACCCTATGATGCTTTATCCCCTGTATGGGGTTAACCAGATGTCTCAAAGAGCTCCAGGACTCATATCTATGGAATTTTATTAGCCCCATGTCTAAGAACTTGTTCCAGGATAATGGTCCACCAAGTGAATTACTGTTCCTGGCAGATGAGATATTTCTTTTATAGTATTGTATAGGAATTGACTGTAAGAATGGTGTTGACCCACTACTTTTGGGTGGCACTCATTCACAGAGGAACATAAGTTCAAGGATCTGAGCTACCAGTTCTTTCTTTCTGACCATTGGACTTTACTTACATATAAGGGCCTTGCATTAGTTCTGGCAGTAGTACTGTCTCTGACATCCAGAACCAGAGGGAGATGAGAGTCATGGTAGAAATCTCTTATCCTTACACCCCTTACCACTGGCACTAACCCTGTGGTATCTTTGGGTCAGACAATATTCCGTAAGTGGTTGTGCTTAAATTCTCTGAGGGTTTTCAAGACAGTTGCTCCATAATACCAATGGATTCTTTCAAACTATATCCTGCTGCTAAGTCACTTCAGTCGTGTCTGACTCTGTGTGACCCCATAGACGGCAGCCCACCAGGCTCCCTCATCCCTGGGATTCTCCAGGCAAGAACACTGGAGCGGGTTGCCATTTTCTTCTCCAATGCATGAAAGTTAAATTGAAGTCACTCAGTCGTGTCTGACTCTTCGTGACCCCATGGACTGCAGCCTACCAGGCTCCTCCATCCATGGAATTTGCCAGGCAAGAGTACTGGAGTGGGGTGCCATCGCCTTCTCCACAAACTATATCCTAACTTGGCTCAAATTAATGTAGTAACATCCTGCTTTCCTGGGTCAGTGTTAAGCCATGCTGGATGTATTGGCTAAGGATGCTATAACAAATTACCACAAACTTGGTGACATTAGACAAAAAAAAACACATTCTTTTATACTTTTTGAGGACAGAAATACAAAATAATTTTCACTGGGCTGAAATCAAGGTGTCAGCAGGCCAAGCTATTTACAGAAGCTCTAAGGAACAGTCTATTATTTGACTTGCCAACTACTGGTGGCTGTATCACCCAATCTATGCCCCCATGGTCACAGTGCCTTCTTTTCTGAGTTCATTCTCTTCTGCTTCCCTTTTATAAGAACACCTGTGATTGCATTTGGAGCCTATGTAGGTAATCTATTTCATGATCTATTTGCAGATGGTTATTCAGTCTATAATACTGGACAAGGGGGAAGGGGACACTCCTTGAGCATATATGCCACTCTTTTTGTTCTCCTCTCCATAGGTGGTGATGTGTGGAAAATAGAAGAAGAGCTAACACTGAAAGAGAGCTCATTCTAGGGGTACGGTGACGTCTGCCTAAAGTATTCAAGAGTACATATGTTTGCTACATCTGCTCATGTTATAAAAGTAATGTCCTGCTGTTTCAGTAGTAAAGAATCTATGCAATGCAGGAGACACAGGTTTTATCCTTGAGTTAGGAAGATCCCCTGGAGAAGGAAATGGCTACCCACTCCAGTATTCTTGCCTGGGAAATCCCATGAACAGAGGAGCCTGGTAGGCTGAAGTTCATGGGGTCACAAAAGAATAGATACAATTAGAAACTCTGAGTGACAAGTTTAAAAATTATTGTGCCCATTTTCCTGCATATCCTAAATAAGATTTGCATTTGTGGTTGCCATCAATGAGTGAGAGTCTTTGAAATACAATAGTATTTTCAGGTGGCATGATGGACAATGCAGCATCATATATAATGAGGTAACCAATACTGAACAAATGGTACTCTATTGGGAAAATGTACAGGCAAGAAGACCAATATTGCTTCAAGAATAATAGGTTTCAAAGATTCACATCTCTCATATTTTTCTCATGGTGGTAGATGTGAAAATAGTTAAGAAGGGCACACTTCACAATAAAGAACACAAAGAAATGATTCCTAGACATGAACAGAAAGAGATAACACCTGAATGATACAAATACTCTTCTCATGCACTGATTGGACAAGAAGCAAATATTTAAGTACCTCTTTTCTACTTATTATCCTAAAACTTTCTTAGTAAACCACTATACCTCATGTAGGTACATGCATTTTGGAATATATTTTTAAAATCAAATTATTTACATATATGGGGTCTCAGAAAAAAATTTGTCTGGGACCCCACAAATCCTAAACAGCTCTTACGTCTTGTATATATTGTGACCGTGAGAGGGAAAAAAATTTTACTAATGTTGAAAATTCAGGGACAAAATTGTTCACCTATTCTATTATATGACAAATCATGTGAGCAACCACTGTGAAATTCTATTAGATTTGGATTCATATTAAAATCGATGGAATTTTTGTAGAGACAAGGGTTTTTAATGTAAGTTTTATCTCAACTGAAGTAGGAAACTTCATGAGACTAGGAAGTGACTGTTTTACTTCTTTAATCTTCTGAGGGAGTGTTTTTGGTTGTCACAATGATTGTGGAAAATGATGGACATTTAGTGGGCAGGGAACTTCAATCTGTGGCACAGTCTAGCACTATAAAACAGAATAATCCTGCAACCAAAAAATCTGCTTTAAATGATCTGAGTTTTAAACCAAAATCATATTTAACTTCCAAAAATGTTTTTTAAAACTTTGCCATCCTCATGATCTTCCCACACTTGATAATTAAATATGTAAGATCTTCATGATTAGTGGAATTATTACTCCAACCTGAAATATTCATTGAAAAGCATGTCAAATAAGGCATCTTCTCCAGATTCTGCCTCAGTAAAATGAATACCTACAAGAAAAGCTCCACTAAACCAGAAGTTTCCCTCAGTTGGTTTTCACAGAAAGTTTATTTTGAAGCTATTTATGATTCAAATATAAAAAGAACTCAACAAAACTGTGAATCGCTATCATTAATTATTCACTGGGATTAAGGAATTGGTTATAATCATGTCTCCCTTTAATCCTGTTTTATTCATTTATATTCTTGGCAAACTCTCTTGCTAAATGGATTCGAGCTCACTGTGGGGACCCAGAGAAAGAATGGAAGGTCCTTAGGGTCAAAGAGAAGCCTTTGCTTAAATTTGATAAAATAAATTAGCATGGGATTATGGGTGCTATTAGCATAAAATCCCCCACTGCTGCTGCTCCAGCCTTCAGGAGAATGTTCAGTGATCATGTTGATTCTTGCCTGATTTTCCATGAAATTAGAGCTTCTCATATATCCACCCCAAAACAGTCAGACAGTGTGAGAAGTTACTGTTCTTTGAAAATATGTTAATGTGTGTGTGTCTGTGTGTCTAATGTTTGTACATGCTGGCATAGGGAGGAAAAAATCTAGGTAGCCTTCAACCTCACAAAAGACCTCCAGAATCACAAGTGGTCCTTCCAGCATTACTCTGGCAGTGGAACAAAGAACAGGATATTTCCCTTAAAATATCACTTCCAAAGTGTAGACCTGTGCAGAAGTGTCTCTAACTTTGTTTTTGCTTTCCTGTGACTTTAGTTATGAATTCTAGCACTTGAGTCATTATTAAGATTAAGCCTTAGGTTTCCCTCAAAAATAAAAAATAAATAAAAAATAAAAAGAGTCCTGTATCCTTGGTATATACTGGCTAAAGTTCTGCTTCTTCTTCATAGACTTTAACATTAGCTCATCTGGAGTTTAAAGAGTGTTCCCAGTGTTCTGGGTTTTGTTGAACACACCTACATTTCCCCTGTGTGTTCTGTTCATTATTTTAGATTTCAGTGTTATTTACAATGAGTTTCAATTTCTCAGCTAAGGGTAGTGTGTGGAATTTCACTTTCCTGGAATAGAAAATATCACCTAGGCTACATGGATCCTCTGAACTCTGGTTCTAACAGCTAACCCTTGCATCTTTGTGTTTTATGTATATATCATAGGACTAGACATCACACATCCGTCCTAAGACATAAAGTAGATACTTGAATGTACATTATTTTATGAAATATATTCCTGGATTTGCAAATCAGTCATGTTTTAAACTAATTGAATCTATCTTTAAATAATCTAACTTGTTTCAGAATATTTTGTATTGTGAAAAATCAGCTTTTTTTTTCTGACATAAATTCCATTCCTGTCTAGAATCATTGGTTTTGTTTTTTTAAAAAATCCAACACTAAAGTCAAGATTCTTTTTACAATTTTATTACTTGTTACCAGATGATTTTGGTGCTCTGGGGATTTTGAAGAGGACAGAGATTTAAACCTACTTTCAGAAAGTTTGAAATTAGAAGGAAAATTAGCTGAAGGACCTTGCCATATACTTATATCTTACCACTGCTTGTCTATGGCTGGAGGATGGCTGTTAGAATATAACAAAACTGGATTTGAACAAATTTCTTCTCTCTATTGACTAGGTAAATTTGAACAGGAGACTTAAACTCCTAGAACCTCTATTTTTGGGTTAAGTTAAGGTTTAACATAATTATATTGATGAATATAATCACATATGTGTCATACAGCTAATAGGGATCACAGGAAATACTGAATGTGAATTTCTCAACAGAGGGTTGGATGACACATTGGAGACGCCTAACAAATATGACCACCACCTACACCCCACTGTCCTATTGGTGAGCAACCATTTTGCTCTTGGGACAAACTGAACTGCTATCCTTAAACCTTGATAGTACCAGGAAAATGTATAGCCACAAGGGCTTAGGTCAGGGGTTTCTAGCCTTTTATATATCATGAAACACATAGAAAATCATATTTGTGAGGTGCACAGGAACCTACAAGAACATTGCCCAAGTTCTCTGTTTCCTCTCTCTCCACACACACACAGGCCAATTGACAGCTGAAGGAATCAATGAATCAGCAATGCTAGGCCCTAGAACTGTGGGAAGCTGACTTAGGATTCTGGACAATGTCATGTGGGCATCTGGAGAACAATGCAGTTTCCTCTATCTGCACCTTTAAAGCAGTGATGCAATTTAGAAAATGAAGTCACTAGAGTTTAACCAACAGACGAATTGCTCACACTATCATTAAAGAGTATTCTGTACCTGAAATTGGAGGATAAAGAAGAGTTCCTTAATACTGTAAGATAAATTGGTCTAAAAAAGAAAATCGTGATTTTTGAGCCAGAGATACCATTCAGCTGCTCTTCCTTGATTGATCTGTAAGTAAAATTAAGTACTCATATTGTGTAGGACGTGGGCAACTTTGGCCCACTTGCATTTCTAAATCCCACTTTACATAGATAACAGCACTAGAAGGGCCTCCAAGATCAAAAGATGTGAAGACCTTGAGTACTGTTACCCCTAGGAGGTACAAGACCTCCTTCAGCCCACCAACACCAAACTAGCAAGTTGCTAGGCTGGGACTGAGGTACTCACCAGTGCCTCACTATCCTGGAGCTGCTGCTGCTGCTGCTAAGTCGCTTCAGTCGTGTCCAACTCTGTGCGACCCCATAGATGGCAGCCCACCAGGCTCCCCCATCCCTGGGATTCTCTAGGCAAGAACACTGGAGTAGGTTGCCATTTCCTTCTCCAATACATGAAAGTGAAAGTCAAAGTGAAGTCGCTTAGTCGTGTCCGACTCTTAGCGACCCCATGGACTGCAGCCCACCAGGCTCCTCCATCCATGGAATTTTCCAGGCAAGAGTACTGGAGTGGGATGCCATTGCCTTCTCCAGGAGCTACTGCTAACAGTTAGCAAATGAAAAACCTAAGGTTGCTTTGCAAAAATTAGTTATTTCATTTTATGAAATTTGTATATGGGCTGTTAAAAGTTATTTGATATTAAAAATGTGAGAGGGAAACTCCACTGGGACTGGCAGAGTGGCAATAACATTTAAATAAATGACTAAGCCTGACATACAATAGTTTATTTTTCAATACCCCACCATTCTTCATGATAATTCTCAGCCATAACCATAATGCTTTTGGTACCAACCTTGTTTATTACACCTCAAGAATGCTACCTTTTTTACCTTTAATCTGATTCTAAGTGCTTTATCTTAAGAACATATTGGACTATCCGCAAGCAAAAAAAGAGGAGCCGGAAATGCTTCTGTACCAGTCTGCCTCTGCTTTGCTCTTATTCAGAGGTGTGCAGTCATAAAGGCTGTCAAATCAGAGTCAAGTTCTCCAAAGATGGAGAGAGTTTCAATGGTCAGTCCTAAAGCAAAATAACTTATTTCTTTTTTTTTTTTTTCTATTAGAAATTTGGCTCCTCTGTTTATTCTGAGAGCAGGAAATTTGTTTTAACAACTACTCTTTCTGTCAACAGTAGATATTGATTTTTCAGATTCTTTGTCTAAGAAGCCCAGACATAATGTTCACTGGCTCTGAATTTCAAAGACCTTTTGGTTTGAGCAACAATCAATGTTGATTCAGACCCTGCTTCCCATGAAGTCTTTCTTTTTTGTCAAATCTACAGGTGAGAATCAGCTGGAAATGAAGGGCCCACTGTGCCTCTGGCTGTCCTACAATGTTCCATGAAACCTTGTGCCACAGAGGGGTTCAAAGCCCATTGTAGTATATTCTGACTGTTCAGACCTGCCCTCTCAGTTCTGAGATGGAGAAGATTGATAGAGTTGGGGGAAGAAATGTGACACAAGAGCCCCCAAATCAGGTCCTGTACCTCATCTGGCCACCAAAGTACTTTCCTCTCAAGGATCCATTTCCTCTTTTGCACAATAAGAATATCGGACTAGATTATACATTCTGGTTGGGAGTAATGGGGGAGTTATTGCTCCCTAGCAGGCAAAAAGAGATTGTTGAAGGATTAGAAAATTCTTATCTACAACATTGGCTTGTGATCTTTCAAAGTTTGACCCAACTCCCCCAAAATCATATTCTTTAGAATTAATTTTCCTTGTTATGAAGAAATTAAATTTAATTAATTTTTATTCATAAGGGTGAGATAATAGAAAAAGAAAATTGTAGAAACAATGTTTTGGATGAGTTGTAAGCTCTCTAGAATACTGACATTGTGATATTAAATGAAAAACAGGAATTTCCATTAGATGATAAGACCTAGAAAATGAGTTTTATGTAATTTTATTGGTTCAAATTTGCAAAATCTCTGTAAACTCTGTCTACTACCAAATAGACAGTTGTCATTGTTGTTTAGTTGCTTCAGTTCAGTTCAATTCAGTCGCTCAGTCGTGACCGACTCCTTGTGACCTCATGAATTGCAGCACACCAGACCTCCCTGTCCATCACCAACTCCCGGAGTTCACTCAAATTCATGTCCATCGAATCAGTGATGCCATCCAGCCATCTCATCCTCTTTCGGCCCTTTCTCCTCCTGCCCTCAATCTTTCCCAGCATCAGGGTCTTTTCAAATGAGTCAGCTCTTCGCATCAAGTGGCCAAATATTGGAGTTTCAGCTTCAACATCAGTCCTTCCAATGAACACCCAGGACTAATCTCCTTTAGAATGGACTGTTTGGATCTCCTTGCAGTCCCAGGGACTCTCAAGAGTCTTCTCCAACACCACAGTTCAAAAGCACCAATTCTTCGGCACTCAACTTTCTTCATAGTCCAACTCTCATGTCCATACATGACTACTGGAAAAACCATAGCTTTGACTAGATGGACTTTTGTGGGCAAAGTAATGTCTCTGCTTCTGAATATGCTATCTAGGTTGGTCATAACTTTCCTTCCAAGGAGTAAGCATCTTTTAATTTCATGGCTCCCGTCACCATCTGCAGTGATTTTGGAGCCTGAAAAAATAAAGTCTGACACTGTTTCCACTGTTTCCCCATCTATTTTCCATGAAGTGGTGGGACCAGATGCCATAATCTTTGTTTTCTGAATGTTGAGCTTAAAGCCAACTTTTTCACTCTCCTCTTTCACTTTCATCAAGAGGCTTTTTAGTTCCTCTTCACTTTCTGCCATAAGGATGGTGTCATCTACATATCTGAGGTTATTGATATTTCTCCCGGCAATCTTGATTCCAGCTTGTGCTTCTTCCAGCCCAGTGTTTCTCATGATGTACTCTGCATATAAATTAAATAAGCAGGATGACAATATACAGCCTTGACGTACTCCTTTTCCTATTTGGAACCAGTCTGTTTTTCCATGTCCAGTTCTAACTGTTGCTTCCTGACCTGCATATAGGTTTCTCAAGAGGCAGGTCAGGTGGTCTGGTATCCCCATATCTTTCAGAATTTTCCACAGTTTGTTGTGATCCACACAGTCAAAGGCTTTGGCATAGTCAATAAAGCAGAAATCGATATTTTTCTTGAACTCTCTTGCTTTTTCGATGATCCAGCAGATGTTGGCAGTTTGATCTCTGGTTCCTCTACCTTTTCTAAAACCAGCTTGAACATCTGGAAATTCACGGTTCACGTATTGCTGAGGCCTGGCTTGGAGAATTTTGAGCATTACTTTACTAGCGTGTGAGATGAGTGCAATTGTGCGGTAGTTTGAGCATTCTTTGGCATTACCTTTCTTTGGGATTGGAATGAAAACTGACCTTTTCCAGTCCTATGACCACTGCTGAGTTTTCCAAATTTGCTTAAGAAACCAACAGCATTTTCTTAAAAGAATATGATTCTTCTGAAAAAGAAAGAATTTTAAAATAGCATAATTATTTATCTAAATTTGATGCAAAGGCAGATGCCATTTAGATTAAGATACAAGGAAATGACAACAATTATCTAGGGTTCAATACTTTCTTAAAATTTCCAACCGATATTAGGAATTGCTTCATTTAATATTTGTCCCAGTTCTTTAAAAACATAGTTAACCATTTCTTCTTTGTTTTTTATCTTTAATTCATTTATTAATTAATTTTTTAAAATTTATTGATTTTAATTGGAGGCTAATTACTTTACAATATTGTAGTGTGTTTTGTCATGTATTGACATGAATCAGCCATGGGTGTCCATGTGTTCCCCCATCCCCTGCCCACCTCCCTCCCCATCCTATCCCTCAGGGTCATCCCAGTGCACCAGCCCTGAGCACCCTGCCTCATGCATCAAATCTGGACTGGTGATATGTTTCACATATGAAAATATACATGTTTCAATGCTATTCTCTCAGATCATCCAACCCTTGCCTTCTCCCACCAAGTCCAACAGTCTGTTCTTTACAGCTGTGTTTCTTTTGCTATCTTGCATATAGGATCATTGTTACCATATTACTAAATTCCATCTATAAGCATTAATACACTGTATTGGTGCTTTTCTTTCTGACTTACTTCGTTCTATATAATAGGCTCCAGTTTCATCCACCTCAATAGAACTGATTCAAATATATTCTTTTTAATGGCTGAGTAATATTCCATTGTGTATATATGAACCACAGCTTTCTTATCGACATCTAGGTTGCTTCCATGTCTTGGTAGTTATAAACAGTGCTGCGATGAACATTGGGGTACACGTGTCTTTTTCAATGTTGGTTTCCTTGGTGTGTATGCCCATCAGTGGGATTGCTGGGTCATATGGCAGTTCTACTTCCAGTTTTTTAAGGAATCTCTACACTCTTCTCCATAGTGGCTGTACTAGTTTGCATTCCCACCAACAGTGTAAGAGGGTACTCTTTTCTTCGCCCCCTCTCTAACGTTTATTGTTTGTAGACTTTTGTATAGTAGCCATTCTGACCAGTGTGAGACGATACCACATTGTGGTTTTGATTTGCATTTCTCTGGTATTGAGTGATGTTGAGCATCTTTTCATGTGTTTGTTAGCCATCTGTATGTCTTCTTTGGAGAAATGTCTGTTCAGTTCTTTGGCCCATTTTTTGATTGGGTCATTTATTTTTCTGGAATTGAACTGCAGGAGTTGCTGGTATATTTTTGAGATTAATTCTTTGTCAGTTGCTTTATTTTCTATTATTTTTCCTCCCATTCTGAAGGCTGTCTTTTCACCTAGCTTATAGTTTTCTTTGTTGTGCAGAAGCTTTTAATTTTAATTAGGTGCCGTTTGTTTATTGTTGCTTTTATTTCCATTACTCTGGGCGGTGAGTCACAGAGGATCCCACTGTGTCTTATGTGAGAGAGTGTTTTGCCTATTTTTTCCTCTAGAAGTTTTATAGTTTCTGGTCTTATGTTTAGATTTTTAATCCATTTTGAGTTTATTATTGTGTATGGCGTTAGAAAGTATTCTACTTTCATTCTCTTACAAGTGGTTGACCAGTTTTCCCAGCATCACTTGTTAAAGAGATTGTCTTTTTTCCATTGTATATTCTTGCCTCCTTTGTCAAATATAAGTTGTCCATAGGTGAGTGGATTTATCTCTGGTAATGCTACTTTGTTCCATTGATCTATGTTTCTGTTTTTTTTTTTTTTTTCCAGTACCATACTGTCTTGATGACTGTTGCTTTGTTGTAGAGCCTGAAGTCAGGCAGATTGATTCCTCCAGGTCCATTCTTCTTTTTCAAGATTGCTTTGGCTATTCGAGATTTTTTGTATTTCCATGCAAATTGTGATATTATTTGTTCTAGTTCTGTGAAAAATGCCATTGGTAGCTTGATAGGGATTGCATTGAATCTATAGATTGCTTTGGGTAGTATACTCATTTTCACTATACTGATTCTTCCAATCCATGAACATGTTATATTTCTCCATCTATTTGTGTCCTCTTTGATTTCTTTCATCAGTGTTTTATAGTTTTCTATATATAGGTCTTCTGTTTATTCAGGTAGATTTATTCCTAAGTATTTTATTCTTTTTGTTGCAATGGTGAATGGGATTGTTCCCTTAATTTCCCTTTCTGTTTTCTCATTATTAGTGTATAGGGTTGCAAGGGATTTATGTGTTCTGATTTTATATCCTGCAACTTTACTATATTCATTGATTAGCTCTAGTAATTTTCTGGTGGAGTCTTTAAGGTTTTCTATGTAGAAGATCATGTCATCTGCAAACATTGAGAGTTTTACTTGTTCTTTTTCAATCTGGATTCCTTTTATTTCTTTTTCTGCTTTGATTCCTGTGGCCAAAACTTCCAAAACTATGTTGAATAATAGTGGTGAGAGTGGGCACCCTTGTCTTATTCCCGACTTTAGGGGAAATTCTTTCAATTTTTCACCATTGAGGATAGTGTTTGCTGTGGGTTTGTCATATATGACTTTTATTATGTTGAGGTATGTTCCTTCTATGCCTGCTTTCTGGAGTTTTTTTTTTTTTTTTAATCATAAATGGATGTTGAATTTTTTCAAGGCTTTCTTTGCATCTATGGAGATAATCATATTGTTTTTATCTTTCAATTTGTTAATGTGGTGTATTACTTTGATTGATTTGCAGATATTGAAAAATCCTTGCATCCCTGGGATAAAGCCCACTTGGTCATGATGTATGATCTTTGTAATATGTTGTTGGATTCTGTTTGCTAGGATTTTCTTATGGATTTTTGCATCTATGTTCATCAGTGATATTGGCCTGTAGTTTTCTTTTTTTGTGGCATCTTTTTTGGGGTTTGGTATTAGGGTGATGGTGGCCTCATAGAATGAGTTTGGAAGTTTACCTTCCTCTGCAGTTTTCTCGAAGAGTTTGAGTAGGATAGGTGTTAGTTCTTCTCTAAATTTTTGGTAGAATTCAGCTGTGGAGCCATCTGGTCCTGGGCTTTTGTTTGCTGGAAGATTTCTGATTATAGTTTCGATCTCCATGCTTGTGATGGGTCTGTTAAGATTTTCTATTTCTTCCTGGTCCAGTTTTGGAAAGTTGTACTTTTCTAAGAATTTGTCCATTTCTTCCACGTTGTCCATTTTATTGGCATATAATTGCTGATAGTAGTCTCTTATGATCCTTTGTATTTCTGTGTTGTCTGTTGTGACTTCTCCATTTTCATTTCTAATTGTGTTGATTTGATTCTTCTCCCTTTTTTTCTTGATGAGTCTGGCTAATGGTTAGTCTATTTTATTTATCTTCTCAAAGAACCCACTTTTAGCTTTGTTGATTTTTGCTATGGTCTCTTTTGTTTCTTTTGCATTTATTTCTGCCCTAATTTTTAAGATTTCTTTCCTTCTACTAATCCTGGGGTTCTTCATTTCTTCCTTCTCTAGTTGCTTTAGGTGTAGAGTTAGGTTATTTATTTGACTTTTTTCTTGTTTCTTGAGGTAAGCCTGTATTGCTATGAACCCTCCCCTTAGCTCTACTTTTACAGTGTCCCACAGGTTTTGGGTTGTTGTGTTTTCATTTTCATTCCTTTTTATGAATATTTTTATTTCTTTTTTGTTTTTTTTTCTGTGATTTATTGGTTTTTCAGAAGCGTGTTGTTCAACCTCGTTATGTTGGAATTTTTAATAGTTTTTCTCATGTAATTGACATCTAATCTTACTGCATTGTTGTCAGAAAAGATCCTTGGAATGATTTCAATTTTTTTTTTTTTTTAAATTAACAAGGCTAGATTTATGGCCCAGGATGTGATCTATCCTGGAGAAGATTCCATGTGCACTTGAGAAAAAGGTGAAATTCATTGGTTTGGGGTAAAATGTCCTATGGATATCAATTAGGTCTAACTGGTCCATTGTATCATTTAAACTTTGTGTTTCTTTGTTAATTTTTTGTTTAGTTGATCTATCCATAGGTGTGAGTGGGATATTAAAGTCTCCCACTGTTATTGTGTTATTCTTAATTTCCCGTTCATATCTGTTAGCATTTGCCTTCCATATTGCAGTGCTCCTATTTTGGGTGCATATATATTTATAATTGTTATATCTTCTTCTTGGATTGATCCTTTGATGATTATGCAGTGTCCTTCTTTTTCTCTTTTCACAGCCTTTATGTCATAGTCTATTTTATCTGATATGAGTATTGCTACTCCTGCTTTCTTTTGGTCTCCATTTGCATGAAATATTTTTTTCCAACTCTTCACTTTCAGTCTGTACGTGTCCCTTGTTTTGAGGTGGGTCTCTTGTAGACAGCATATATAAGGATCTTGCTTTTGTATCCATTCAGCTAGTCTTTGTCTTTTGGTTGAGGCATTCAACCTATTTACATTTAAGGTAATTATTGATAAGTATGATCCCGTTGCCATTTACTTTGTTGTTTTGGGTTCAAGTTTATACACCTTTTCTGTGTTTTCTGTCTAGAGAAGATCCTTTAGCATTTGTTGAAGAGCTGATTTGGTGGTGCTGAATTCTCTTAGCTTTTCCTTGTCTGTAAAGCTTTTGATTTCTTCTTCATATTTGAATCTGATCCTTGCTGGCTACAGTAATCTGGGTCGTAGGTTTTTCTCTTTCACCACTTTAAGTATGTCCTGCCATTCCCTTCTGACCTGAAGAGTTTCTTTTGAAAGATCAGCTGTTATCCTTATGTGGATCCCCTTGTGGGTTATTTGTTGTTTTTCCCTTGCTGCTTTTAATATTTGTTCTTTGTGTTTGATCTTTGTTAATTTGATTAATATATGCCTTGGGTTTATCCTGTTTGGGACTCTCTGGGTTTCTTGGAATTGGGTGACTATCTCCTTCCCCATTTTAGGGAAGTTTTCATCTATTAACTTTTCAAGTATTTTCTCATGGCCTTTCATTTTGCCTTCTTCTTCTGGGACTCCTATGATTTGAATGTTTGTGCGTTTGACATTGTCCTAGAGGTCTCTGAGGTTGTCCTCATTTCTTTTAGTTCTTTTTTCTTTTTTCCTCTCTGCTTCATTTATTTCCACCATTCTATCTTCTACCTTACTTATCCTATCTTTTGCCTCAGTTTTTCTACTGTTGGTTCCCTCCAGAGTGTTTTTTATCTCACTTATCACATTATTCATTATTGATTGACTCTTTTTTATTTCTTCTATGTCCTTGTTAAACATTTCTTGCACCTTCTCAATCCTTGTTTCCAGGCTATTTATCTGTAACTCCATTTTGTTTTCAAGATTTTGGATCATATTTACTATCATTATTCTGAATTCTTTTTCAGGTAGACTCCCTATCTCCTCTTCTTTTGTTTGGTTTGGTGGGCATTTATCATGTTCCTTTACCTGCTGAGTATTTCTCTGCCTTTTCATCTTGGTTAGATTGCTGTGTTTTGGGTGGCCTTTCTGTATTCTTGCAGTTTGTGGCTCCTCTTTATTTTGGAGGTTCCTCCGTGTGGGTTGGATTGGATGAGTAGCTTGTCAAGGTTTCCTGGTTATGGAAGCTTGCATTGGTGCTCTGGTGGGTGGAGCAAGATTTTTTCTCTCTTGGTCAATGAAGTCAATGAAGTGTCCAGTAGTGAGTTTGAGATGTCTATGCATTTGACATGACTTTGGACAGCCTGTATATTAAAACTCAGGGCTATGTTCCTGCATTGCTGGAGAATTTGCATGGTATGTCTTGCTCTGGAACTTGTTGGCTCTTGGGTGGAGCTTGATTTCAGTGTAGGTATGGCGGCTTTTGGATGACCTCTTATCAATTAATGTTCCCTGGAGTCAGGAGTTCTCAAGTGTTTTCAGTTTTTGGACTTAAGCCTCCTGCCTCTGGTTTTCAGTCTTATTCTTACAGTAGCCTCAAGACTTCTCCATCCATACAGCACTGATGCTAAAACATCTAGGTTAATGCAGAAAAGAGTCTCCACAATGAGGGACACCAAGAAAGATTTGCTGCATTACATGGAGAAGAGAAGGATGAGGGAGATAGAGTTGACCAGGAGGAGAAGAGGGGGATTCAGAAGGGGAGAGAGCAATCTGGCCAGTAATCAAATCCCTATGTTCTCTCCACAGCCTAGAACACCCAGAGAAGTTTACAGTTACATAGAGAAGAGAAGAAGGAGGAAGGAGATATAGGTGACCAGGAGGAAAAAGGGGGAGGGTCAAATGGAGGGCAACAGATCTAGCCAGTAATCAATTCCTTAAGTGTTCTCCACAGCCTCCACAGCCTGGAATATCCAAAGAGAGTCACAGAGTTGGGTAGAGAAGAGAAGGGGGAGGAAGGAGATAAAGATGACCTAGGGGAGAAAAAAGAGAGTCAAAAGGGGGAGAGGGCAGTCAAGCCAGTAATCACATTCCTAAGTAAAAATGGGTACTGAAGATTGGATTCTTAAAGGTACAAAATTGATAACAAATACCAAAAAGCAAGGATTAAAAATCTAGGGCAGAGGTTAGACTCTCAAAAATATAATATTAAAAAAGCAGAAGAAAATCACAAAGATTATAAAAAAATATCTATGAAGTTTGCTTTAAAAGTAGGGTCTTTTTTTTTTTTTGCAAGGTAATAGTAGGATATAGAAATGAATATTAAAGGAGTAATAAAGAACTTTAAAAAATTGTAATGATAATAGTAAAAATATATCTAGGAATTTCTCTGGAGCTGTTGTGGGCAGTGTGGGGTCAGTTCAGTTTCAGATAGTTCCTTGTTTCAGCTTATACTTCTCAAGATCTATAGGCCCCTTCCAAGGTAGTCGGTGCTAACTACAGAGTTTTAATCTGTTGCACCTGTCACTTCCAAAGCGGTTCCCTCTGTTTATTTTGGCTTCTTCTGTTTTCAAGTCTCTTCAATGTCTAATTTCTGCCCTGACACAAGGGGGCGAAGGTGGTCACTTATTTAGGCTCATTTGTTCAATCATGCTGTGGGGAGGAAGGAACACTGCAAACAAATATCACTGGTGTGTGTGGTGAGTGCTCGCAGTGTCTTGGCCACACTGGGTTTGCCCCTACTCATGGCGTGTGTGCTTTCCCGGTCTGCAGTGCTCGGGCTCCAGGTTGCTCTGCCAGGAACTGACTGAGGTGGGCCCTGGGTTGCATGCATTTCCCAGGTCTAAGCCACTCAGGTTCAGGTTCTCAGGTACTCCACAAAGGCACAGACTCAGTTGGGCCTGCGTTTTGTGCCCTTCCCAGGTCTCAGCAGCTCAGGAGACAGGTGCTTGGTGAGTGCACTCTCCTTAGGCGGGCAGTGTGTCTTAACACTTCACCTGTCCCAGTGACTCAGTTTCCTGCATGCACAACAGGAGCACCTTCTCAGGTGTGCTGTGTGTCTCTTCTGGGGAGTTAATCTCTGGCTGCAACCCTCTCAGTGGATGTCATCCATATAGGATCCCAGGAAGACTTGTTTGGCAACTGGGAGCCTGCTTGCAGTTTGGTGGAGGATACCATCACTGGGGCTGAGTTTGCCCCTTTCCAGCTCTGGCTGCCTCCCACCTGCCTCCCTGCCTCCAGCAGGAGATGGGCCGGTCTCCTGCTGGCTAACTCTCCTCTGGTATTCACTCAGTCCTTTGTCTGTAGCAGCTTGGCAGTACATTAGGTTAGGGCTTTTCACAGGAAAGTTCTCCCTCTCTTCTCTCTCTTTCTCTCTCTGGCTATCCCGCAATTCGAGTTGCTATCTCACCTTAGCTCCTTCAGATTGCCCTCAGGACATTCAGTCCCGGTCCTTCAGTTCAGTTCAGTCACTCAGTCATGTCCGACTCTTTGCGACTCCATGAATCACAGCACACCAGGCCTCCCTTCCCATCACCAACTCCCAGAGTTCACGCAAACTCACGGCCATCGAGTCAGTGATACCATCCAACTCTCACATCCATACATGATCACTGGAAAAACCAAATCCTTGACTAGATGGACCTTTGTTGACAAAGTAATGTCTCTGCTTTTTAATATGCTAAGTTGTATGGATGTGAGATTTGGACTGTGAAGAAAGCTGAGCGCTGAAGAATTGATGCTTTTAAACTGTAGTGTTGGAGAAGACTCTTGAGAGTCCCTTGGACTGCAAGGAGATCCAGCCAGTCCATTCTGAAGGAGATCAGCCCTGGGATTTCTTTGGAAGGAATGACGCTAAAGCTGAAACTCCAGTACTTTGGCCACCTCATGCGAAGAGTTGACTCATTGGAAAAGACTCTGATGCTGGGAGGGATTGGGGGCAGGAGGAGAAAGGGATGACAGAGGATGAGATGGCTGGATGGCATCACTGACTTGATGGACATGAGTTTGAGTGAACTCCAGGAGTTGATGAGAGATAGGGAGGCCTGGCGTTCTGCATTTCAATGGGTCGCAAAGAATCGGACACGACTGAGCTACTGAACTGAACTGAACTGAAGTTGGTCATAACTTTCCTTCCAAGGAGTAGGCGTCTTTTAATGTCATGCTGCACTCACCATCTCCAGTGATTTTGAAGCCCGAAAAAATGAAGTCTGACACTGTTTCCACTGTTTACCCATCTATTTCCCATGAAGTGATGCAACCAGATGCCATGATCTTAGTTTTCTGAATGTTGAGCTTTAAGTCAATTTTTTCACTCTCCTCTTTCACTTTCATCAAGAGGCTTTTTAGTTCCTCTTCACTTTCTGCCATAAGGGTGGTGTCATCTGCATATCTGAGGTTATTTATATCTCTCCCGGCAATCTTGATTCCAGCTTGTGCTTCTTCTAGCCCAGTGTTTCTCATGATGGACTTTGCATAGAAGTTAAATAAGCAGGGTGACAATATACAGCCTTGACGTACTCCTTTTCCTATTTGGAGCCAGTCTGTTGTTCCATGCCCAGTTTTAACTGTTGCTTCCTGACCTGCATATAGGTTTCTCAAGAGGCAGGCCAGGTGGTCTGGTATTCCCATCTTTTTCAGAATTTTCTACAGTTTGTTGTGATCCACACAGTCAAAGGCTTTGGCATAGTCAATAAAGCAGAAATAGATGTTTTTCTGGAACTCTCTTGCTTTTTCAGTGATCCAGCGGATGTTCGCAATTTGATCTCTTGTTCCTCTGCCTTTTCTAAAACCAGCTTGAACATCTGGAAGTTCACTGTTCATGTACTGCTGAAGCCTGGCTTGGAGAATTTTGAGCATTACTTTACTAGCGTGTGAGATGAGTGCAATTGTGTAGTAGTTTGAGCATTCTTTGGGATTGCCTTTCTTTGGGATTGGAATGAAAACTGACCTTTTCCAGTTCTGAGGCCACTGCTGAGTTTTCCAAATTTGCTGGCATATTGAGTGCAGCACTTTCACAGCATCATCTTTCAGGATTTGAAAGAGCTCGACTGGAATTCCATCACCTCCACTAGCTTTTTTCATAGTGATGCTTTCTCAGGCCCACTTGACTTCACATTCCAGGATATCTGGTTCTAGATGAGTGATCACACCATCGTGATTATCTGGGTCATGAAGCTCTTTTTTATGCAGTTCTTCTGTGTATTTTTGCCACCTCTTCTTAATATCTTCTGCTTCTTTTAGGTCCATAGCACTTCTGTCCTTTATTGAGCCCATATTTGCATGAAATGCTCCCGTGGTATCTCTGATTTTCTTGAAGAGATCTCTAGTCTTTCCCATTCTGTTGTTTTCCTATCACTGAAGAAGGCTTTTTTAATCTCTCCTTGGTATTCTTTGGAACTCTGCATTCAGATGCTTGTATCTTTCCTTTTCTCCTTTGCTTTTTGCTTCTCTTTTCACAGCTCTTTGTAAGACGTCCCCAGATAGCCATTTTGCTTTTTTACATTTTTTTTCCATGGGGATAGTCTTGATCCCTATCTCCTATACAATGTCACGAACCTCCATCCATAGTTCATCAGGCACTCTGTCTATCAGATCTAGTTCCTTAAATCTATTGTCACTTCCACTGTATAATCATAAGGGATTTGATTTAGGTCATATCTGAATGGTCTAGTGGTTTTCCCCACTTTCTTCAATTTAAGTCTGAATTTGCCTATAAGGAGCTCATGATCTGAGCCACAGTCAGCTCCTGGTCTTGTTTTTGCTGACTGTGTACAGCTTCTCCATCTTTGGCTGCAAAGAATATAATCAATCTGATATCGGTGTTGACCATCTGGTGATGTCCATGTGTAGTCTTCTTTTGTGTTGTTGGAAGAGAGTGTTTGTTAGGACCAGTGCATTCTCTTGGCAAATCTCTATTAGCCTTTGCCCTGCTTCATTCTGTACTCCAAGGCCAATTTTGCCTGTTACTCCAGGTGTTTCTTGACTTCCTACTTTTTCATTCCAGTCCCTTATAATGAAAAGGACATCTTTTTTGGGTGTTCTAAAAGGTCTTGTAGGTCTTCATAACCATTCAACTTTAGCTTCTTCAGCGTACTGGTTGAGGCATAGGCTTGGATTACCTTGATATTGAAAGGTTTGCCTTGGAAACGAATACAGATCATTCTGTCGTTTTTGAGATTGCATCCAAGAACTGCATTTTGGACTCTTTTGTTGACCATGATTGCTACTCCATTTCTTCTAAGGGATTCCTGCCCACAGTAGTAGATATAATGGTCATCTGAGTTAAATTCACCCATTCCAGTCCATCTTAGTTCGCTGATTCCTAGAATGTTGATGTTCACTCTTGCCATCTCCTGTTTGACCACTTCCAATATGCCTTGATTCATGGACCTGACATTAGAGATTCCTATGCAATATTGCTCTTTACAGCATTGGCCCTTGCTTCTATCACCAGTCACATCCACAACTGTGTATTCTTTTTTGCTTTGGCTCCATCCCTTCATTCTTTCTGGAGTTATTTCTCCCCTGATCTCCAGTAGCATATTGGGCACATACCTACCCAGGGAGTTCCCCTTTCAATATTCTCTCATTTTGCCTTTTCATACTGTTCATGGGGTTCTCAATGCAAGAATACTGAAGTGGTTTGCCATTCCCTTCTCCAGCGGACCACATTCTGTCAGACCTCTCTACCATGACCCTCCCATCTTCGGTGGCCCCACGCTGCATGGCTTAGTTTCATTGAGTTAGACAAGGCCATGGTCCATGTGATCAGATTGACTAGTTTTCTGTGATTATCGTTTCAGTGTGTCTGCCTTCTGATGCCCTCTCGCAACACCTACCATCTTACTTGGGTTTCTCTTACCTTGCACGTGGGGTATCTCTTCACGGCTGTTCCAGGAAAGTGCAGCGCTGCTCCTTAACTTGGACGAGGGGTATCTCCTCATGGCCACCCCTCCTGACCTTGCATGTGGAGCAGCTCCTCTTGGCCCTCCTGCGCTTGTGCAGCCACCACTCCTTGGACATGGGGTCCTTACCCTAAGCAATGCAGCCTGCGCCTCCCTGTTCAGCACCCACTTGCTGGTGGCAGATGTGAGTGTCTGGGCTACTTCTCTGCTGGGATTTGCCATTAGGCACATAATCTGTGGGTTTTATTTATTTATTTTTCCTCCCAGTTATGTTTTCCTCTGGGATTCCAAAACTCCCCACAGACCTGCTGGTGAGAGGGCTTCCTGGTATTTGGAAACTTCTCCTCTTTTATGACTCCCTCCTGGGACGGATCTCTGTCCCTAACTCTTTCGTCTCTCTTTTTATCTGCTATATTTTTTCCTACTTCCTTTTGAAGACAATGGGCTGCCTTTCTGGGTGCCTGATATGCGCGGCCAGCATTCAGAAGTTGTTTTGTGGAATTTGATCAGCGTTCAAATGTTCTTTCGATGAATTTGTGGGGAAGAAAGTGGTCTCCCCATCCTGTTCCTCCACCATCTTCCATAGTTAACCATTTCTTATACTCAATTTCCATCTGCAGGAATCAGTCTTTTGGTTTTGATATAACTTTCAGATGCTTAATTTTTTTTTAATGCTTAAATTTTACAAATCATTTCAGGGTGTAGCAGTCTTAACTGCCAGTTTATGGGCATAATAGCTGATATTAATTTGGTATTCTTTAAATTCTTAATTAACTCTCTAGATATACCCTTTTCTCTGTTCTTCTTTACACAAAAGAAAAACAATTTTCTAAAATGAAACAAAAGAAAGAGAAAGAGTGATAAGAAAAGCCCTGGACATTAAAATAAAATCTCAGACTTTAAGTTTCAGTTAAAATGTTTGACCTTTGAAAAATTTCACACTGTCTTGAGTCTCAGGTTCTTTGTAAAAAATCTGACCTATAAATATTATAACAACTCAATGGGTGAGTGTATAGAGAGCTTTTATAGAATTTGCACATAATAGATACTTCTTAATTATGATTATTGCTATTACTAAACAGGGCTTGAAGTTATAAATTAGGGTTCTTTATACTTTAAACTGAAATTGTCAGACATCTTATATGCCTCATTCTTATCTTAGAACTTCCCAATAAGCATTATTCAAAGGAGAAAAACAGTTAATCTACAGTCCTCCTAAGAACTTTCCAAATACTGTTAGGAATATAAGATGAACTCTGTGGGAACTATGGATCCCAGAAGGTTAGGAATTGGTCAGCTGTTGGATTGACAATCTCCCTTGTTATTCAAAATAGAAGTCCTCTTCATTTCTAGAACTCTTCCTCTAAAGTTCCTGAGAACTGCTTTATGTTGTCTAAAGGAAAAATAACATCCTCTTTGGAACTCTTGCTTGTTTTCCCTCAGTAATGTTTGGCCTCTTCTATTTTCACTTTAGCACAATTACTTTAAGACAACTACACATCTGGCCAAGAGCTGCTACCATGTTTAATGCCCTATGAAAAATTAGGCATTTTAGGGGAGTAATTGCTGTGTCGGGCAGCTGGCGGTCAAACTCAGTAACAAAGTTGATCCATTAGCAGCATACCCCACCCTTGGACAGAACGTCTGTGTGTGTGTGTTCGTACCCTGAAATTTGAGGCAGTGTCAATTGTTTCTCTATCGAGGTGAGCCTGAAAACTAAGTGTAAGATGACAAATAAGCTGGATCTCTTTGTAGTAATACCAGCCACACTGTCTGCCTTTAACTTTTAGTATGAACTGTTTGAGGGTTGTGATGTGATAGATGGATTTTATAAATATTCTTACTCTAATTTCTGAAAGAGTAGATCTTTCCTATGTGATGCTTTTATTACCAGGCTCCAAATAAAGGAGATCTCTTCTGCTACTTCTGAAGGTTGCTAAGCTAGATATATGATGCATTATCTATAAAAATGTTCTTTTTCCTCCTCACTCCCTGATTTCAGAATAATAACTTTTGATGTCAGATGGGTAAAGAAACATAGGATATTAGTGGAAAAAATGAAGAACCTTATCTGGTTCGATTTTATGGTTTTGGTGAGGAGGAAACTTGAGGCAAAGAAATATTCTGGCCAGTGGGTGAGTGTGGGTGAGAGAGGTCATTATTGGAGCACTGATGTGCTGGGTGGTGTTTTTCCAATTGCTCTTTGTTGCCCCCAGAGATTTATATTGACACTCAGTAGGAAGGTCATAGATATGTGAGTGGTATGCAGTCCATTTTGCATAAGGAGGGCTCCAGATCCTTTGGAAAGATCATTAACAAGCTCAAGGTGGATCTTCAGCACTGTGACTGACTCTGCTTTATTTACACACAGAGAGGCACTCAGTAAATGCTATTAGATTAAGGTTAAGTCAGGCATGATGGGGAAGGAGGAGATTGAAAAAGCTGGCTTAAAACTCAATATTCAAAAACACCAAGATCATGGCGTCCAGTCCCATAACTTCTTGGCAAATAGAATGGAAAAAGGTGGAAGCAGTGACAGATTTCCTCTTCTTAGGCTGGAAAATCACTGTGAATGATGACTGCAGCCATGAAATTAGAAGACGTTTGCTTCTTGGCAGGAAAGCTATGACAAAGACAGTGTGTTAAAAAGCAAAGACATTACTTTGCTGACAAAGGTCCATATAATCAAATGTATGGTCTTTCCAGTAGTCATGTACAGATGTGAGACCTGGACCATAAAAAAGGCAAAGTGCCGAAGAATTGATGCTTTCAAACTGTGATGCTGGAGAAGACTCTTTTTTTTTTTTTTTAATTTAATTTTTTAAATTTTATTTTATTTTTAAACTTTACAATATTGTATTAGTTTTGCCAAATATCGAAATGAATCCGCCAAGGAGAAGACTCTTGAGAATCCCTTGGAAAGCAAGGAGATAAAACCAGTCAATCTTAAAGGAAATCAATCCTGAATACTCTTTGGAAGGACTCATGCCTGTGCATCACAAAGAAGAGTAGCCCTGCTCACCACAACTAGGGAGAGCCTGAACAATGAAAACCCAGCAAAACCAAAAAAATAAATCAATAAAAAATTTAAAAATAGTCTAGGATTGAAGCAGACATTAAATAAATATATATTTTTTAATTTTTTTGAATTACCGAAATGGGTGGTGACCAGCAGTCCACTGAACACTCTTGCTTCTTTCTATAGTAAGCAGTTGTGAGTGGGATACAACTACCCAAACTGAGACACTACTTCCCAGGTCTCCTTACATCCGGCTAAGGTCACATGACATATTTTCATGACCATGTGGGGAAGTGATGTATGTCACGTCAGGGTGGGGGGCATTGAGAAGCAGTTTAGCTGTCCTTTTATTTTCTTTCCTCATCTACTAACTGAAAGCAGAACATTCCCAGGCCTCAGTGAGCAGGGGTAGCAAATTTGCAATATCGGGCAACTGAATCCCCGAATCTCCAATGTGGAAAAAGCCAATTGTCAACTACAAATGTCTTCTTTGACTACTACCTGAATAGAAGTAAATTGTTATTGTGTTAGCCCCTGACATTGAAGACTTTATACATTAGAGTAGCTAGAGTCAGCTTAAAACATAGGTCAAAGTAAAAATGACGAGGTTCGATCCAGACAAAATTTACTTTATAAGGAGGCTGTGCACATCTATGCTCAGTTGTGTCTGACTTTTTGTGACCCCAGGGACTGTAGTCCACCAGGCTTTTCTGTCCATGGGACTTTCCAGGAAAGAATACTTGAATATTCTTTCCCTTTTCCAGGAGATCTTCCCAACCCAGGGATCAAACCTCCATCTCCTGTGGCTCCTGCATTGGCAGGAGGAATTTTTACCACTAAACCACCTGGGAGGCCAAGAAGGATTCCAAAAAATAGACTTTGGACATTGAATGGTACCAAATGTTGTTGATATCAAGCAAAGAGTTGTGTATCTCATACTCTATCTCTGAGTTATATATACTTCGAGTCATGAACTGGGAATAGTACTTGAAAGGTCAGATTGATAATACTAGCTACAGAAACAAGATTTCTATGACAGGTTGATGGATACTCCACTTTCAAGGTGTACTTTTAATTATAATCTCATTACTTTACTTCTGATGGTTGCACTCACCTTGCAAGAAGAATTTGGTTCTGTTTCAGAACTAAGAATGGTCTCTATGACCAGTGGGGAAGTGAGTGAGATAGCAGAGAACAGGGACATACAGAGAGAAGGAGAGAGGGGGAAGAAAGGAGTGAGAAAGAAAGAGGAGACAGAGACGCACACAAGAATAAGTGAGTGAAGAGATTCAGCAAAGTGCTGTTGGAGGGAGTAGACAGAATGAGGGTTGGAAGCTTAATGTGGCATCTGCAGATGTCTCCATAAGACCAGGAGGAAGTCATCCCAAGCCAATAAGCATGTCATGGGGAGAAATGAGGATTTAAACTTAATAGCAAATAGATCCAGCAATGCAGCTTTGTAGAGCTGTAGGGGAGTTTGGTTCTTAGCCCAGAGAGAGCTTAATAGAAGTCAATAATGAAATCATCAAGATGCAAGCATTAAATGCTTAAATGTGCTGTCTTTGCCTTTCATTACAAAGGGTTTGTTTCTCTCCAAGCACAATCTAAAAGCACAAGTACACAACAGAATCTTTGCTTTAAAAAAAAAAAGTGTACTCACTTTACAAAAATACAAGTCATATTGTTTTACCTCTTACTTTCTGGAGGAAAAATAAAAAAAAGAAACAAATGGAAATAGTCAAGAGATGGGAGCAAGTAAAAGCCTCAAATGTTAAGTTGAAATTCACATTTAAATAAGTTTTCTCTAATTGCATTCAGTTAAAAATATTGCTCTTTACCATGATCCTTTCCCTCTCAAAACCTAACAGCAGTGATGACCAGTTTTTTAGCACATGTCAATGGTTTATTAACATTTATTTATTAAACTTCACTCCAGATAGGAACATAAATAAACTTTACTTACACAAAGCTAAGACCAAGAATAATTTTTAGTTTAGCATACCTCATGCTAATGGAAATACTAAGAACAGATAAGCTAGTAATTCTCTAGGGAGAATCATAAAGAAAAGTATCCCTGTAAAATTACAGATATACAATGCTAACCCTAGTATTACTAGAATTATCATAATACTGTTTTTTAGTAATATATAGGACACTTTTAAAACATCCATTTTATCCATCCATTTATTCATTCAATCAGCATATATTGGAAGTCTCCTTTGAATAAGACATTGCTCTTTGTGTGGTCATTGTGGAGATGAATATGGAACAATCCTTGCCGTCAAGAAAGTTAGACAGAATCATTTCACTCTCTTTTAAAAATAAATTTCTAAATAAAAAAGGAAAAACCAAAGACTATGGATTATATAGAAGATTACATTATAGTTTCCAAAATAGAAAATAATAGCATGAAAATTGCTAAGAGAATAAATCTTAAAAGTTCTCATCACAATAAAAAATGTAACTATGTATGATGATGGATATTAACTAGACTTATTATGATGATCATTTCACAATATATACAAATATTGAATCATTATGCAGTACCCCTGAACTAATATAATGTTATATCTCAATTATACTTCAATAAAATCGAAATACTTGGTTCCAATAAAAGATAAATGAACAATAGATTTTTTATTTGAATCCACATAAAGATTAGAAAATGAAAGGTAAAGTTAGGGTTTTCATTTTTCATATCTTGAAAACTTATTCCTTTTGAATATCATGGAAAAACTCTAGGCTGTATCTACTCCTCTTTCAGAGTCCCTTCAATCTCCCCCAAGAAGAAAGAACATTAAAGAGAAAAGACACATCAGTACTGTACTTTAAATATATATACCAGGTGAACAAAGTCAGAAATGGGAAATAAAAACCCTCCTGCTTTACTTGTTTCCTCTTTCTTGGGATTCTAAGGCAAAAATTCAAAAATGAACATCAGGTTCCAAAATGATGGCCATCTGTAAAATTCAAACTATTGATTTTCTCCTTCTATTGATTGGTCAAAGGAGACACCACCTGTGTGAACTCATTTATTCCATTCTCCGTAGTTCATGAAACTGAAGGGGCAGCACTGAGAAAGAAATCCAGATCACTGAATGAAACATAAAATTTAAAAAACAAGGTATTTTTTTCTTTAATATTTTAATATTTAAAATATTTATAATATTTTAATATTTTAAAATAGGCATGCAATTTATGTGGAGGAAAGAGAACTAATTTTAAGTGTACATTTTGATGAATGTGTGTTAATCGCTCAGTCATGTCTAACTCTTCACAACCCCACGGACTGTAGTCTGTTAGGCTTCTCTACCCATGGAATTCTCCAGGCAAGAATACTGGAGTGGATTGCCATTACCTTTTCCAGAAGATCTTCCCAACCCAGGGATCAAACCCTGGTCTCCTGCATCCCAAGCAGATTCTTTACCGTTTGAGCTACAGTTTGATGAGTTTGGATAAATGCATGTGCTCATATAATCATATAATCACCCCGATAAAATACAGAACATTTTCATTCCTCCAGAAATTTTCTTTTCCTATCAATGCCTCATCTCTCAGAGACAATCACTGTTCTGATCTCTCTTGCAATAGGCTACTTTTGTCTATTCTATGACTTTATATAAATTAAACTATGTGGTGTATATTCTTTTATGCCTGGCTTCATTCACTCAACCTGATGTGTTTCTGATTCATTTGTTCAATTGCATGTATCAGTAGTCCAGTTCTTTTTATTACTGGGTAATACTCAATTGCATGTCAAGAAGCAACGGTTAGAACCGGACATGGAACAATGGACTGGTTCAAAACTGGGAAAGGAGTATGTCAAGGCTACATATTGTCGCCTTGCTTATTTAACATATGCAGAGTACATCATGTGAAATGCAAGTCTGAATGAAGCTTAAGCTGGAATCAGATTGCCAGTAGAAATATGAATAACTGCAAATATACAGATGATACCACTCTTATGGCAGAAAGCAAAGAGGAACTAAACAGCCTCATGATGAAGGTGAAACAGGAGACTGAAAAAGCTGACTTAAACTCAATATACAAAAAACTAAGATCGTGGCATCCAGACCCATCACTTCATGGCAAATAGATGATAAGAACAGGGAATGGAAACAGTGACAGACTTTATTTTCTTGGGCTCCAAAATCATTGTGGATGGTGACTGCCGCCATGAAATTAAAAGATGCTTGCTCCTTGGAAGGGAATAAATCTAGACAACATATTAAAAAGCAGAGACATCACTTTACTGATAAAGGTCCAGATAGTCAAAACTGTGGTTTTTCCAGTAGTTATGTACAGATGTGAGAGCTGGACCATAAAGAAGGCTGCATGACAAAGAATTGACGCTTTTGAATTGCGGTGCTGGAGAAGACTGTTGAGAATCCCTTTGACAGCAAGGAGATATAACCAGTCAATTCAAAGAAAATCAACCCTGAACATTCATTGGAAGGACTGATGCTGAAGCTCCAATATTTTGGTCACCTGATGCAAGGAGCTGACTCATTGGAAAAGACCCTGCTGCTGGGAAAGATTGAGGGCAGGAGGAGAAGGGGACAACAGAGGATGAGTTAGCTGGATGGCATCATCAACTCAAAGGACATGAGTTTGAGAAAACAGGAGGATAGTGAAGGACAGGGAAGCCTGGCATCTTGCAATCCTTGGGTTCGCAAAGAGTCAGACACAACTGAGTGACAACATCAAATGCTCAGTTGTAGAAAGAGCACAATGCTTTAACTTTCAGCAGTTGTATGCACAAGTTACTTCCGTTCTATTTACTATAAAGAATACACCTCATATGAAAATTCCTTTTCAAGTATTTTTCTATACATATATTTATATTTCTCTTGGCAGTAGAGATGCTGGATCATAGGCTAAATATATGTTCAACTGTACAAGAAACTGCTAAAGATTTTTCCAAATGGGAAGTGATTTAAAATTCCTACCAACAGTAAATAAGAGGTCCAATTTTCTTGTATCCTTGCCAAAACTTGGGGTTGTAGGTTTTTTTTTCTTTTTACTTTTAGTCATTTTAATGTGTATTGAATGGTATTTCACTAAGGATTTCACTTGCATTATCTTGGTTAACAATGATGTTGGCCATTTCACATGGCCAAACCTCTACTTCCTTGCATGAAATATATGTTCAAGCCTTTTGATAATTTTTAATAGGATGTTTGTCTTATTTATCTTATTGTTGATTTGTAGGTTTTTAAAATGTATTCTAGATATGGGCCCATTTTCATATGCATGTATTGCAAATAGTTTTCTCAATTTGTGGCTTGCTTATTCATTTTCTTACTTATGTCCTCTGACAGAGGTTTTTTGTTATTGTTGTTGTTTTAATTTTGACAAATTCCAATTTATTTATTTTTAAGTTGTGGATCCATTGCTTTTTATATCCTAAGAAATCTTTACCTAATTTAAGGTTGCAAAGGAATTCCCTTATGTTTTCCTCTTACAGTTTTATATGATCCATCTCAAATTAATTCTTGTGTATGGTGTGAGGTAGGGTGTCAATGTTAAAGGGAAATAAAGCTCTTCTTCCGATCACTGAGAACTGAATTCAATATATGTTAGGCGTGAACTCACATACATAAAAAATATATAAAATATTATGATTTATTGCTATCTTCAGATACATGTAGAATGAAAACATTTAATCCATCACAGCTTATAAAATTTCAGGGGTACAAAAATAATTAGATTATGACCACTTCTGCCAGGAGTGAGGATAAGAGGTCAAGGTTAATAAATAGTTGGGAACATTTTTGACATGCTAGTAAAAAATAATATCAGATCAATAAACTGAGAAGTAAGAAGAACAAACTGGCCATATAAGAAGACTTCAACCTACTTAGATTAAAGGGTTTGGCTAATATCCCAAGGAGTGACCAATTCATCTCCAGAAACCTCTGGGAGGTAAATAGGAAAAAAATATCATTTGACTTGAATTTATGCTTGGAAAAAATAGTTTACATCTAATAATAATGTGATTGTTGGGTATAATCTGGGTATGATGATACCAAAACATATAATTCTGGGTATGATCCCAGATTGGAAATATAATCAGGCAAAAACAACATATTAGCTCTAAGTTCAATATCATACAGGAACATACATACATAAAAATCTTTTAAAAGTTTTTTTAAACAAACAAGAATTATTTTGAGCATATGTTGTAAAGAATTATTTATGGTCTTATGTTGGTAAAGGCTAACAGAGTTTTTGCCAAGAGAACACACTAGTCAGAGCAAACACTCTCTTCCAACAACACAAGAGGCAATTCTACACATAGATGTCACTAGCTGGTCAATACCAAAATCAGATTGATTATATTCTTTGTAGCCAAAGATGGAGAACCTTGATACAGTCAACAAAAACAAAACCAGGAGCTGACTATGGCTCAGATCATGAACTCCTTATTGAAAAATTCAGACTTAAATTGAAGAAAGTAGGGACCACTAGGCCATTCATGTATGACCTAAATAAAATCCCTTATGATTATACAGTGAAAGTGACCAATTCAAGGGATTAGATCTGATAAACAGAGTGCCAGGAGAACTATGGATGGAGGTTTGTAATGTACAGGAGGTAGTGATCAAAATCATCCCCAAGAAAAAGAAATACAACAAGGCAAAATGGTTGTCTGAGGAGGCCTTACAAATAGCTGAGAAAGGAAGAGAAGTGAAAGGCAAAGGAGAAAAGGGAAGATATACCCATTTGAATGAAGAAGTCCAAAGTATAGCAAGGAGAGATAAGAAAGCCTTCCTTAGTGATCTGTCCCAAGAAATAGAGGGAAAAAAAAGAATGAGAAAGACTAAAGATCTCTTCAAGAAAATTAGAAAAACCAAGGGAATATTTCATGCAAAGATGGGTACAATAAAGAATAGAAATGGGATGGGCCTAATATAAGCAGAAAATATTAAGAAGACTTGGCTGGAATACACAGAAGAACTAGACAAAAAAGATCTTAATGACCCAGTTAACTGCAATGGTGTGATCACTCACCTAGAACCAGACATACTGGAGTGTGAATCCAAGTGGGTCTTAGGAATCATCTCTATGAACAAAGCTAGTGGAAGTGATGGAATTCTAGGGGAGCTATTTCAAATCTTAAAAGATGATGCTCTTAAAGTGTTGCACTCAATATGCTAGCATACTGGAAAACTCAGCAATGGCCATAGGACTGGAAAAGGTAAGTTTTCATTCCAATCCCAAACAAAGACAATGCCAAAAATGTTCAAACTACTGCTCAGTTGCACTCATTTCACATGCTAGCAAAGTAATACTCAAAATTCAGCAAGCTAGGCTTCAACAGTATGTGAACTGAGAACTTCCAGATGTTCAACCTTGATTTAGAAAAAGTTGAGGAACCAGAGATCAAATTGTTGACATCTGTTGGATCATAGAAAAAGCAAGAGAATTCCAGAAAAAAAAAAATCTACTTATGCCTCATTGACTATGCTAAAACCTTTGACTATACTGATCAAAACAGACTGGAAAATTCTTAAAGAGATGAGAATACCAGACCCTCTAACCTGACTTCTGTAGGTCAAGAAGCAACAGTTAGAACCAGCCATGGGACAATGGACTGGTTCTAAATTGGGAAAGGATTATGTCAAGGCTATATATTGTCTCCCTGCTTATTTAACTTATATGTAGAGTAAATCATGCCAAATGCCAGGCTTGTTGAAACACAAGCTGGAGTCAAGGTTGCCAGGAAAAATATCAATAACCTCAGATATGCAGATGACACCATGCTTACAGCAGAAAGTGAAGAGGAACTAAAGAGTCTCTTGATAAAGGTAAGAGAGGAGAGTATAAAAGTTGGTTTCAAATTCAACATTCAAAAAACTATAATCATGGCATCCTGTCCCATCACTTCATGACAAATAGATGGGGAAACAATGGAAAGAGTGACAGAGTTTATTTTCTTGGACTCCAGAATCACTGTAGATGGTGATTGCAGACATGAAATTAAAAGATGTTTGCTCCTTGGAATAAAATCTGTGACAAACCTAAACAACATATTAAAAAGCAGAGACATTACTATGCCCACTAAGGTCCATATAGTCAAAGCTATGTTTTTTCCAGTAGTCATGTATGAATGTGAAAGTTGGACCATAAAGAAGGCTGAGCCCTGAAGAATTGCTGTTTTTGAACTGTGATGTTGAAGACTCTTGAGAGTCCCTTAGACAGTAAGGAGATCAAACCAGTCAATCCTAAAGGAAATCAACCATGAATAATCATTGGAAAAATAGATGCTTAAGGTGAAGCTCCAGTACTTTGGCCACCTGATGAGAAGAGCCAACTCGTTAGAAAAGACCCTGCTGCTGGGAAGTACTGAAGACAGGAGGAGAAGGGGACAACAAAAGTTGGGATGGTTGGATAGCATACTGACTTGATGGACATGAGTTTGAGCAAGCTCTGGAAGATGGTGAAGGACAGGGAAGCTTGCATGCTGCAGTTAGTGGGGCTGCAAAGAGTTGGACATGACTGATCGACTGAACTGAACTGAAGGAGTGACACGGGCTGCAAAGAGACGACTGAGTGACTGAACAGCAACAACAAATTCACTTTAGATTACTAAGGTAGGTGTGTAAATCAATTCTAATTTTGTTCTGAAACCCATTTGACCCTACTATCTGTTCATTGCTATGAGACTACACCATGATCTATATATTTCCCTCTATATCATTATCCAGTTTATTTATACCAACTCTACCACTACCCTTTACCCTGATTTTTGTTTTCGTCTTTTTCTTTCCCTTGGGAAAAACATGAAAAAATGAGTTAGTAGAAGTTCCTCTAGTTTGCTAAAATATCTTCATGAAATTATTTAGAACTGTACAATAAAAGAATTTAAAGGATCCAAAAGGTTTCCCAAAGTAGAATTCTCATAAATGATATAAATAAAATAGTCATGCTTAAATGAAGTTGGAATGTCTATTAAATACAAATAAGTGGGATTTTGCCTTAAAATATCTCAGAGATGTTGACATGATACTATGTCTTAAGTACAGTATGTTTATGTTTCTCAAATATATTTGACCACAGATCATTTTATTAACATAGTCTGGACTAGCCTATTATTTACATTTTCTGGAACAGTGTCCTTTGGGGCACAGTTTGAGAACTGATGTTCTGGTCTAGACCAACCTGTAATATCCCTGAGTCCCCAGCTCTTACAATCTGTAATGCTCACAGAAATTTTAATTTTCCCTTACATATCTTTTTAGCCATCATACAACATTAATGAAGAAAGACCCAATGAAATTTGATGATTCCATACTGAATTTTGGTGGGCTTCACATTGGTTTATAGCAAACTTCACTGTTCAAACCTCATTCAGTAGCCCCTAGCATAATAGCTTGTCAAATCACAATGTAATTCATTCTTTTTCCCCCCTTGAACCTGCTGGAAGAGTTAGTATGTAAATTTCAACCTATTTTTAAGGGTTATTTTCACTCAAGTGAAATCTATCAAGGAAGGAGGGTTATTTTTACAGCATACAGCAACTGCTGATCACCATGGCAACCGGCCTGGTGAAATGCAATAAAGCATCCCTCTGTTATCGTAAACACAAAAGGGAAACACTGAAATCTAAAAGAAAGGCAATTATTGTAGGGGAAAGAAACAACACGCCAATGGAACATTTGCAATATTGTGTGACTTCACCCAGCAAGACGTTATTTCCAAAGCTAGCAATGTCCAGACTTTGGGCTCTACTAGTTAGGATTGAACAAAGGTTAGGCAAAGAGTCCTTGAAAGAACTAAAGATGTTTTCATTTCTAAGTGACAAAATGCCACACATTATTTCAAACCAATATAAACTTTTTTTTTTCCTTTTCTCATTTCTTAAAACATGAAATAGTTTTAGAAAATATAGACATTAGGGAGAAGGATAAAATACCCTTATCAGTCTGGCTTTCTTTGGGGAAATATTTTCTTCTTGGCTGTGGAACTGTGCATAGAGAATAAAAAGAATAGTCTGCAGAGATCACATTTCTTTTATAGAACTTCTTCTCTCTTAATTGTCTTTTACTAGAATTCCTAGTAAATTTCAAGCAGATGAAAGAAGAGCCACTGTTAACAATTACTAAAATTTAGATTCAGTAAGTTCTGAGAATCATGTAAAATCCAGGGAGTCAAGAGTATTGGAAGACATATAAATTGAGATAGGTTAAAGCATAAGAATTTTTGTGCCTATAATGTAGATTGGGGAATTGAGGTCCATACATGTTTGTGTTAAATATGAGCTGATTACAAAGAGTGGCCTGGAATTGTAGAACGAGCACCAAGAATCAAGAATTAAAGGAATTCAATATCAAGAATTAAAAGACTAAGAAAACAAATCATTTTTTTTGAAGATCTGTTTCTGCACCTACCTGTACCCAAATAATCAGTTTTCCTCTTTCCCACAAGGATCGCCTTCAACTAGTCTATTTAGGAATGAGAGAGGATCATCTTGTCTCAGGCTTCCCTGATGGCTCAGACTGTAAAGAATCCACCTGCAATACAGGAGACCCAGGTTCAATCCCTCAGTCAGGAAGATCCCCTGGAGAAGGGAATGGTTGCCAAGAGTTGGACAGGACCAAGTGACTAACACTTTCACTTGGGGCTTCCCAGGTGATGTTAGAGGTAAAGAGCCCACCTGTCAATGCAAGAGACAAGAGATGCAGGTGGGGTCCGTGGGTCTGGAAGATTCTCTGTAGGAGGGCATGGAAACCACTCCAGTATTCTTGCCTGAAGAATCACATGGAATCCTTGGGATTCCTTGGAGCCTGGCTGGGTACAGTCCATATGGTTGCAAAGAGTCAGACACAACTAAAGTGACTTAAAACACACACACATATGCACATCTTTTGTCTGCTGCCAGTCTACGATGTTGACCACTGCTCCAAAGCATTTCTGTCAGCACTACTCACTTAAATACTCATGGCCTGGAGATCCCAGCACACTCTCCCCTGACACATGTCTGCCCCTTCTATGTGGAACTTTGTGGAGGTGGGCAGGGAGTTTTCCTTCAAATGACTACCACTCAAGAGTTTGGGTTTATTGATTTTACTATTTGCGTAAAACTAAAGGGAATTACATCATGTGAAACAAGACAGTAAAACTGGCAAGTCATATATTTAAAGTTCAAAGAGAAAGTACCCAAGGTTAAATGCTTCATGTGTACAGTTCAGTTATGAAACTTGCCATCTGGTCTGAAATTCTCTTTGAAAAAAAGCACCTTCTTTTTGTCTTCTAATTTTCACTATGTATCTCCAGCCTCTTTGAGAGATCTGCTTCCTACTCATTTAAGTTGGCTCATTCCAAGATCCTTCCTCCTGCGTCCATCATTATTCATTCAAAAAATATTAAGTGCTTACTATTTGCCAAATAAAAATCCATATCTTGGTGATACATCAGTGAAAAAGACAGATAAAAATCTAAGCCTCATAAAGCTTGTAATAAGGTAGATGGGCAAAAAAGAAATAAATCAAATGTGTAGCAGTTGGTGAAAGTAAATTGTTTGGGGTAAAACAAAGCAAGCAAGAAAGCTCTTGAATAGAGGTAGGGGGGAAGATAAGAATTTTAACTGGGTACTTAAGAAAGATTATACAGAGAGGGTGACTTTTCAGTTAATACCTGAAGGAAATGAGGAAGCAAAGCACATAAAAATAGACAGATGAATATTCTAGATTAAATGAACGAAATTGCAAGGGTGTTGAGATAGAAGTCCCAGGATGTTCTAGGAGGCTCATGTGGCTAGAACACAATGAGTAAACAGAAAAACTGTTCATGTGATGAGATGAAGTAGATGAGAAGCTTCTGTGTATTTACATATACTGTGTGTGTATATATATCATTGCATATGATAAGCATATTCATATGCACATATATGATACATACATATTAACAATAAATATGGCATATATAATAAAATAGATATGTATATATAAACCCTATATGTTCAGTTCAGTTCAGTTCAGTTCAGTCACTCAGTCATGTCCGACTCTTCGCGACCCCATGAATCGCAGTGCGCCAGGCCTCCCTGTCCATCACCAACTCCCGGAGTTCACTCAGACTCATGTCCATTGAGTCAGTGATGCCATCCAGGTTTTAAAAGCAGAAGCAATGTGATCTGGTTTATTTTCTAATGGGGCAACTCTGACTTTTGTTTTGAGAATATATTGTAGAAAGGCAGAGAGTCTAATTTTCAGGCTCTTACAATAATCTGAGAGACAGCAGTGGCTGGACAAAGATGAAAGTGGAAGAAAGGAGGAATAATTTTCTTCTATAAATATGCTAGTGTACACCTACACATGTAAAGCACAGACTATAGCATTTCCTAATGGCTTTCTAAGCCTGGGTTATAGTGCCTAAAATGATGTCTTAGTGGTTCAGGCGAGATGGCCCAGTTTGACCTGCTTGTGTTAAGTTCCATAACTATTCCAGAGTGGGAGATAGCACTTCAAATCTAGTCAACATTGAGGTTTTCTCACTAATGAGAAAATAAAATTTACTCATACATTCATTTTTAAAATTTAAAACATATTTCTTTATTCTAAATATTAGGTCTCTTTTTCTAACCCATCCACCTCTATGTATATATCTCAAATGCATATGCACACAAACACACGTACACAGCCTCACAAGGACAGACAGAAACTCAGAGATATGTGTTTGCTATGAACTAGTGCATCACAGAGTGTGTCCACTGATGATTGATGGTCTTCACAATGTGACCTAAAGGTGGACAGATGCAAGAAAAAAGGAATGAAACAATTCTCTTCACTTGCATTTCACAAATTTGAAATGTAAACTTGTGATATTTTCAAAGAATTTGATAGATACTTAAAACAGACATTTATTTTTTTAAGAGTCTGAACACACATTCAGTATCTGCTTTGGGAAGTTCAACCCCATTGAAATTCAGTTAACAAGGTATAGTTCATTTCAGGCAATATATTGTCTTTGTATTTCCATGTTAATGCTTACTTTTGTTAGATTTACAGTTCTTTTGTGGTGCAATGTGCCCAGAATTCTCAAAAAAAATGGACAAAAGCCTTAGGTATGTCTTTTGGAAACAGGAAAGATTAATAAAACTAGAAATACTGAAGAATACAAGACATAATTAGACAAACTTGAACAGGATTTCAGTATATGCTGCTACAAGTATATCTGTGAATGCAGTGATATTATTTTGAAGGGGTTTCAGCATAAAAAAGCAAACACCAAGTATGATGATGAATTTCTGGGAAATGGATCTTATAGGACTGCAGATGTCATTCTCAAACAGTAGTATGAAGGCATTGATGTTTTTGCATGACTACAGAAGGAAGCATAGCATTTTTCTAGGAAAGTAATTGATTATTTTCCCCCTGAACAAAATTAAATGATATTTTTCAGTAAAAAAAGAAGAAAATCTTTGCTTATATGGAAAAGAAGAAAATGCCAGAGGTATGATTCAAAGTGACACCCCTTGGATCAGTGCACTCCCTGTGTGGGTTCAGGTCATGTTCTTACTGTGAAACTTGTGAAATGTTAATGACAAAGCGATTCCTTAGAGATAACTCAGAATAAAGCACTAGTAATTTTGAAATCAAAAGACACCATCTGGACATTATGAAATATCAGTGACACAAAGTGAATGAGCAAATGCCATCATTTATGTCTGGGGCAGGTGTTTGCTTTATATGTGGGTGAAATGACAGGTGTGCAGAGTCTGAAACAGCTCCTGACACATACCTGGTAAAGAAGAAGGATTACGAAACAATTTTTTGTAAGCCAAAGAGGATCCATGAGACAGCAAATATAATGGTTTTGATTACTTTGTGAGATAGAATGTAAACTGAAAATAATGCATTGTGATCAATAATAGCAGAAAAATAGGTATGCAAATAAAGTAGATATATCCTAAGGCCAATCCACACAATATTTCCAGAATTACTTGTTGGCCAATCTACAACTCATTATCCTAATGCGCTTTTGAAGGAAATAGGGAATTGCAACTATTATCAAATGACATGAACTTCCTTTTTTTGCCCCCAGCATGTCAGTATAGACCGTATCTAAGATTGCATGTGCCTTGTCCTAGTGGTCTAACTTAGTGATAAAGTGTGTGACTATCACTTTGGGTGAAAATATTTAAAAATTTTAAATGGTTAGTTGAATATATTAACAATTTTAAAAAAGAAATCCAAACTATGATGCAAACATTTCAGCCACCAGATTTTTCCTTTTGTCACTGATTTTTATCACTTAAAGACCGGATCAATTTACCATTATATATAATATTTTGAAACATCATAATACTGCAGTAATAATGGGAAGGCATAATTTCCAGAGTTCAAAAAAACTGAAGACTGAAACGTTAAACCTCCCTGCATTTTAGTGTGATGTGGGTTCTTCACCTTAGTACACCATTAATGCTATGGGTCCTTTACCTTCACTATAGTATCTGTCAAGTATTATTTTTAAAAATGTATCAATTTCTGGGTCTTTGTTTGATTTGAACATGCAGAACTCACTGACAGAACCACTAATATGTGTTTACTCTTCACAGTAATCTTATATGTGTAAATTAGCATTTTTTTACATTAATAGAAGAGTAAGAAAATAAATAAGATGTGAAAATTGCATAACTAACATATTGAATAGGCATGGACTTGTTTTGACTTTTCACTATGACTTTAATATTTATCGTATAGAGAAAATATTTCCTCCATGAACTTGGGTTAAAAAAAAAAAGTGTGTGTGTGTGATGGAGGTGGGGTAGAAGGGTTTAGTTCCGTGACTCTTATGTTTTCTGTTTACTAGCAGAGAACCCTTGGTAACTGTAGCTCCTTAACACTGTCTCAGTTCATGAATAAGTCACTAAAGTCTAAAATTTGTTTCATGACAAATCTTCTCTCCACCAATGGCCTTCCTGTACAGTCAGCTTACAGAGCTAGAGAAGTTAGCTGGTTCTTCTCTTCTCTTTCCTTGGCTAACAGTGCCTCTCCTGCTTCTACCTAATACTTGTTTCAACCACCCCTGAGGGAAAGAAAACTAAAGGAAAAGCTCCAGTTCAACTTGGGTAGTGCAGTTGTCTTCCAGTCTCGGGGCTCTTCATAGAAAGAGGATACATGGAGGACTGTCTCCTGGGTCTGTTTTATAAAGACTGCTTCCCTGGATGGGACTTTTGGCTGCAGCTTTTGTAACAGGGACAGAACTCCCCTTAAGGTAGCCTTTCTCTCCTCATCCCCTAGTTCACTCCATACCTAGAATCTGTTGACACTTCACTGCCATTTCCAGGTGATCCTGAGGAGCAGGATGTAAAATTTCTCCAAGTTGGTGCTTTTTTTCCTACTGCAGATCACATGTGTCCCACCAAAAATACTCATACATTACGGTCATTTACTTTAAAAATTTGCATTTTGTTCTGGCCTTACACTTCGGATTTCTGCATGTATTTCATCTTGGTTTCTTGGCAAAGCTTCAATTGTAGCACTTCCTACAATTTCAAATAATAATTTTCCTTTAATTCATGATCGCTAACCTCAAGCAGACTGTTAGGGTTATCCAGCTGTCTTACATTTCTCTTGTCATTTCACTGTTCAGTGTTCTAAATAAATATTTCACACCTCTCTCACACATCTCAAACCACTACAACATCTCTCCCCCTCATTCTCAACTGATGACATTTCTTCTTGGGCCACTGAGAAAATAGAACCAACCGACTGAGAACTTTGACCAGTGTACCAAATCATCTGCCTATATACCTATATTATGTTTTGCTTCCCTAACCATTAAATGAATAAACATTTTCCACCCTTATCTTCATTTATTATCTGTACTTCTACTCATCTGCTTCTTTTCTTTCCCCTTAAACAACTTCATATTTAAATAACTTTTCTGGGTTAAATATTTTTAAAGGCCTCATAAAAATTAGCAAGAAGCCATTATTACACATATAGATTTTTATTATTTCCAATTATTTTAAAATTATACACATTTGCTTATTTATAAAAGTTTTGAAATTGATGTGCATGACACAGGAAGTCTGGCTAGTGTTAAAGTTAAGGAGAAATACACACATTTCTTTAAATTTCACAATTATATTTTGGGGGAGATTTTTTCCTAGCTATTTTGCCTTGTAAGCTTTATGTTAATTCAAGACATCCATAGCAGAACAACAGAGACCAGCTGTGCACAAGGTTTAAGATATAAAATAATTTGGGCTAGTTTTTACATATTTTTAATATAAATACATAAGATACTGTGATCTTTTTATTGAAATCATATGATAACATTTATTTCAACCCATTTACTTCTAAAATGACACCACTCTTCAATTTTCTACCCTCTTTCCAGTGCTATCTAAATTTCCCACCCATCTAGGCATGCTTAACAATATACAAACATGCCCCTTCCAACTCTATGTACTGCTTTATTTTTTTTTTTTTTTATCCTTCTCTGCAGAAGCTTCTTAAAAGTGATTTTCAATACTTTCTATCTCACTTTTGTTCTTCCCAGTTTTTCTTGAATCAACTCCAATTAGGCTTTTATCACTCCCTTCCAATAAAACTGATCTTAGGAAGGTCACCAATAGCTATGCCTCTAAATTATTTTAACTTGACCTAAAAGTATTTGACACTAGATTTGTCCTGCCTCTATGAATCACTCTCTTCACTTGGCCTCATGATATCACTCTGTCTTGGCCGTCTTCCTTTTCCACTGGCTGCTTCTCTTCTCTCTGCTTTATTGGTTTCTCCTTGACTTACTAACTGTATGACCTTGTGCAAGTTACTTAACCCTTCTGACCATTTTCATCTGAAACAGGAAAAACAATAATATCTGACTCATGACATTGTTTTGAGGATTAAATGAACGAAGGTACTTAAAGTGCTTAGTGCCTGGTACGAGAGCACTATGCACGTTAGATTTTGTCATATCACCACGACATCATTGTCATCCTGACCACTTATGCCACAGTGGCTCCAGGGCTTGGTGCCCAGATCCTCTTCTTTTTTCTAGCCATGTCATTCTTTAAGTGATTGCATCAACTTTATGACACTAATTACCATGAAGCACTTGATAATCTCCAAAGTCATGCCTCTACTTATTTCTCCTGTGAGTTCTAGAATCATATATTTAAATTTCTTTCTACTCAACATCTCCACTTATGTCCCTAAGCCATTTCATGCGAATTTCTGATTCTTGCCTCAAACCTGAATCTGCCATGAATTGTACCTTCTCCCTAATTTGCAACTCTATTCCATTGCTCAGGCCAAAACACTGAACTATTCTTTGTGGCCTCTCCAACTACATTTTTTGAGATCTATAATTTACATTAGAAAGCTAAGCATAATTAGTGGAATAATACAAATATTCTAGTTATGTTAAACTTGAATTTTGAATGTGGTTAGTTAACATAATATCAAGAATTCCCAGTCATGGCCTAATCAACCAGAAATTTTATCAGTCAAAATCTCATTCCAGATCCAGTCACTGCAAGTCCTTCTGTTATCCCCATCTTGTTTGCAACCAAGGTTTGCTAATTGACATACTGAATGTCAAGAGTGATTTTTTTTTTTTTTTTTGGTGAGACTAGAAACCTATTCACTTGCATCACGATGTTAGAAATTGGCTGTCCTTTGTGAAATTAAAGCATTTAACATACAAACATTGTTTAGCAGCTTAGAGGTTCTCTTTACCCTTGAAGACCGATGTTCTGCAGCACCTATAAATGGGCCCGCTGAAGCTGGATCTCCACGAAGGCCCAATCCTGCTAGTAATTTTATGATTTATTTTTCTTTCTTTCTTCTTCTTCTTCTTCTCCTCCTCCTCCTCCCCCTCCTCTTCCCCCTCTCCCTCCCCCTCCTCCTCCTCCTACTTCTTCTTCTTTTTAATGGAGTATAGCATCCGGGCCCATCACTTCATGGCAAATAGATGGGGAAACAATGGAAACAGTGGCAGACTTTATTTTGGGGGGCTCCAAAATCACTGTGGATGGTGACTGCAACCATGAAATTAAAAGACCCTTGTTCCTTGGAAGAAAAGCTATGACCAACCTAGACAGCAAAAAGCAGAGACATTACTTTGCCAACAAAGGTTCATCTAGTCAAAGTTATGGTTTTTCCAGTAGTCATGTATAAATGTGAGAGTTGGACTATAAAGAAAGCTGAGCACCAAAGAATTGATGATTTTGACCTATGGTGTTGGAAAAGACTCTTGAGAGTCCCTTGGACTGCAAGGGGATCAAAGCAGTCCATCTTAAAGGAAATCAGTTCTGAATATTCATTGGAAGGACTGATGCTAAAGCTGAAACTCCAATACTTTGGCCCCCTGATGCAAAGAACTGACTCATTGGAAAAGATCCTGCTGCTTTGAAAGATTGAAGGCAAGAGAAGAAGGGGATGACAGAGGATGAGATGGTTGGATGGCATCACCAACTCAATTGACATGAGTTTGAGCAAGCTTGGGGAGTTGATGATGGACAGGGAAGCCTGACATGCTGCAGTCCCTGGGGTCACAAAGAGTCGGACACGACTGAGCGACTGAACTAAACTGATAGTTGCTTTACAGTGTTCATGAACTCATTTGTTAATCAGAAATAGAGACACAGATGCAAAGAACAAATCTATGGATACCAAAATGGGGGGAGTGGGATGAATTGAGAAATTAGGATTTACCTATACACACTATGTATAAAATGATACATATGGTAACTAATGAGAATTTACTGTACAGCTCAGGGAACTCCACTCTGTAGTGATGTGAATGGGAAGGAAATCCAGAAAAGTGGTTGTATATGTATCTGTATAGTTGATTCACTTTGCTCTACAGTAATTTAAGTATTTTTTAATTTTATTTTATTTTTAGACTTTACAATATTGTATTAGTTTTGCCCAACATCGAAATGAATCCGCCACAGGTGACTGCAATATTCTACTACAGTGCATAGAACCCTGCCTTCTGCCTTGGAAATATTGTCCTTCTACCTAGAGTTAATTTTTCTTAGCATATGAAAATTGTACTTTATTGAATCTCTCTGGGTGGGTCTAGGAAATATTTTGTGCCTCAGGTCAAGAGTGTTTGGCCAATGAAATAGGTGCACTATAGAATTTGGTCTGAGACTTTTGTTCACGCTAAGCAGATATCATGTTATGAGGTTGTGAAAATACAACTCTTCCTTCACAACTTTAGAATTTTGTTCTTGTTGTTGTTCAGTTACCCACTCATGTCCAGCTCTTTGTGACCCCATGGATTACAGCATGCCAGCCCTCCCTACTGCTTCTCATCTCCTGGAGTTTGCCCAAGTTCATATTCATGGCATCAGTGATGCCATCCAGCCATCTCATCCTCTGACACCCTCTTCTACTTCTGCCCTCAATCTTTCCCAGCATCAGAGACATTTCCAATTAGTTGTCTGTTCACTTCAGATGACCAAAATACTGGTGCTTCAGCATCAGTCCTTCCAGTGAATATTCAAGGTTAATCTCCCTTAAGATTGACTAGTTTTATCTCCTTGTTGTCCAGGGGACTTTCAGTAGTCTTCTCCAGCACCACAGTTTGAAGGCATCAAGTTTTTGGTGTCCTGCCTTCTTTATAGTCCAGCTCTCACTGGGAAGACCATAGCCTTGACTATATGGACCTTTGTTGGCAGAGTAATGTCTCCACTTTTCAACACACTAGATATGTCTAGGTTTGTCATCACTTTCTTGCTAAGAAGCAATTGTCTTATGATTTCATGGCTGCAGCCACTGTCCACAGTGATTTTGGAGCCCAAGAAGAGGAAATCGATCACTACTTCCACTTTTTCCCCTTCTATTTGGCATGAGGTAATGGGTCTGGATACCTTGATCTTAGCTTTTTTAATATTTAGTCTTAAGTTTGTTCTTTCTCTCTCCTCCTTCACCCTCATCAAGAGGCTCTTTAGTTCCTCTTCACTTTCTGCCATTAGAGTGGTATCATCTGCATATCTGAGGTTGTTGATGTTCCTCCCACCTATCTTGATTCCAGCTTATAACTCATCCAGCCCAGCATTTCTCAGGATGTGCTCAGCACATAGGTTAAACAAACAGGGTGGCAGCAGACAGCCCTATCATACTCCTTTCTCAGTCTTGAACAAATCAGTTGTTCCTAACCCTTTCTTAGTAGGGTCCTAAGCAGAGACATTACTTTGCCAACAAAGGTTCATCTAGTCAAGGCTATGGTTTTTCCTGTGGTCATGTATGGATGTGACAGTTGGACTGTGAAGAAGGCTGAGCACTGAAGAATTGATGGTTTTGAACTGTGTTGTTGAGGAAGACTCTTAAGAGTCCCTTGGACTGCAAGGAGATCCCACCAGTCCATTCTGAAGGAGATCAGCCCTGGGATTTCTTTGGAAGGAATAATGCTAAAGCTGAAACTCCAGTATTTTGGCTACCTCATGCAAAGAGTTGACTCATTGGAAAAGACTCTGATGCTGGGAGGGATTGGGGGCAGGAGGAGAAGGGGATGACAGAGGATGAGATGGCTGGATGGCATCACTGACTCGATGGACATGAGTTTGAGTGAACTCCGGGAGTTGGTGATGGACAGGGAGGCCTGGCGTGCTGCGGTTCATGGGGTTGCAAAGAGTCAGACACGACTGAGAGACTGATCTGATCTGAACTCTTTCTTCTTGACCTGAATACAAGTTTCTCCACAGGTAAGATGGTCTGGTATTCCCATCTCTCTAAGCGCTTTTCACATTTGTTATGATCCAGACTCAAAGGCTGTAGTGTAGTCAAAAAAACTGAGATAGGTATTTTTCTGAAATTCCATTGATTTCTCTATCAATCCAGTGAATGTTTGCAATTTGATCTCTAGTTCCTCGTCCTTTTATAAACCCATCTTGAACATCTGGAAGTTCCTGGTTTGGATAATGCTGAAGCCTAGCATTCAAAATTTTAAACGTAACCTTACTAGCATGGGAGATGAGTATAATTGTCCGAGAGTTAGCACATTCTTTGACAAGATTAATTGGGAATTAATATTTTCCTTTTCCAGTCCTGTGGCCACTACTGGGTCTTCCGGATTTGCTGACATAATGAATGTAAAACCTTGATGGCATCATCCTTTAGGGATTTGAATTGTTCTGCTGGAATTTTATCACATACACTAGCTTTATTAACAGCAGTGATTCTTAAGGCTCACTTGACTTTGCACTCCAGAATGTCTGACTCTGGGTGACTAACCACATCATCATCATAATCCAGTTCATTAAGATCTTTTTTATACAGTTCTTCCATGTATTCCTTCCATCTCTTCATAATCTCTTCAACATCTACTAGGTTTCTACCACTTTTATCCTTTGCTGAGCCTTCTTTCAGAGAAGGAGATGGCACCCCACTCCAGTACTCTTGCCTGGAAAATCCCATGGACCGCTGCAGTCCATGGGGTCGCTAAGAGTCGGACACGACTGAGCGACTTCACTTTCACTTTTCACTTTCATGCATTGGAGAAGGAAATGGCAACCCACTCCAGCGTTCTTGCCTGGAGAATCCCAGGGATGGGGGAGCCTGGTGGGCTGCCGTCTATGGGGTTGCACAGAGTCGGACACGACTGAAGTGACTTACCTTATGCCTTCTTTGCTTGCAATGCTCCCTCGATGTTTCCAATTTTCCTGAAGAGATCTTAACTTTTTTTTGTTTTGTTTTCTGCTATGACTAAGCACTGTTCATTGAAGTAGACCTTCTTGTCTCTCCTACCTGTTCTCTGGAATGCTGTGTTGAATTGGATGGACCTTTCCCTCTCTCCCTTGCTTTTCACTTATTTTCATTCTTCAACTATTTGTAAAGCCTCCTCAGGTAACCAGTTTGCCTTCTTGCTTTTTTTTTTTTTTTCCTTTGGGGTAGTTTTGTTTGCCATTTCCTGTCAAATATTACAGACTTCTGTCCATAGTTCTTCAGGCACACTGTTAATTAGATCTAGTCCCTTGAATCTATTTGTTACCTCTACTGTGAATTCATATGGAATTTGATTTAAGACATACCTGGCTGGCCTAGTGTTTTTCTTGGTTTTCTTTAGTTTAAGTCTGAATCTTGCTATGAGAAGCTAATGCTCTATGTCACAGTCAGCCTCAGGTCTTCTTTCTGCTGACTGTATACACTTTCTCCATCTTCAGCTACAAAGAATGTAATCACTTTGATTTTGCTATTGACCATCTGGTGATGTCCATGTGTAAAGCAGTCTCTTGTGTTGTTGAAAAAGGATATTTGATGTGACTAGTGCATTCTCTTGGCAGAATTCAGTTAGCCTTTGCCCTGCTTAATTTTGTTCTCCAACGCCAAATTTTCCTGTTTCTTCAGCTATATCTTGACTTCCTACTTTTGCATTCCAATCTGCAATAATGTTTAGGTGTTAGTTCTAGGAAGTTTTCTAGGTTTTCGTAGAGCTGATCAGCTTCAGCTTCTTTAGAGTCAGTGGAAGGGGCATAGACTTGGATTACTGTGATGTTGAATGGCTTGCCTTGAAACAAACTGAGATCATTCTGTCATTTTTGAGGTGCACCCTAGTACTGTTTGCATACTTTGTTCGTGACAACCAGGTAAATTGTTGTTGTGAGGTTATGAAGATACAACTCTTCCTTTACAACTTTAGACTTCTTCAGCGGTAACGTTTACCTACTGAGAATGACCTAAATATTATACATGACCAAACTGACTCAGATCACTTTATAGCACTCCTTCCCACACACTCCTAACTTTGTCTCTTGAGAAATTCGCCACCAAGCATTGTGAAGTAGAAACTACTTTCTTCACAACTATATCTCCAGCACTTAAAACTAAGTCTGGCATATAGTACGTTCTCAATGTATTTTAGTTGTTAAATAAATATTTCACATCCATATGTGTGTTAGTCACTCAGTTGGATGCAACTGTTTACCTCCATGGACTGTAGCTCTCCAGGCGCCTCTGTCCATGGACTTCTCCAGGCAAGAATACCAGAGTGAGTTGCCATTCCCTTCTTCAGGGGATCTTCCCAACTCAGGAATCAAAACTGGGTCTCTCACACTGCAGGCAGATTCTTTACTGACTGAGCTGCCAGGGAAGCCCTGGTAGTCTGGCATATAGTATGTTCTCATTGTATTTTTGTTGTTAAATAATTATTTCACATCCACATGAAAGAAAGTTTAATGATTGTTTTTTTTTTAATTATGTTGTTTTCTGTGGTGGATTCATTTTGATATTTGGCAAAACTAATACAATATTGTAAAGTTTAAAATGAAATAAAACTTAAAAAAATAGAATTAAAAATAAATAAATAAATTACATTGTTTTATTTTCATTATTTTTGATATATTATTCAAATTTTATGTCTAAAATATTGTTATTTTATTCCTTTTCTAAAATGTTTTATTTTGTACTGGGGCATAGACAATTAACAGTGTTTTGATAGATTCAGGTGAACAGAGAAGGGACTCAACCATGCATGTATTCATACATGTATTCATTCTCCCCTAAACTCATTAATTTTAAATACTTTCTTGAATCATTTTTAAAAACACTTTCTAAAATTATTATTCTACAGGTATACCCTTAGGTAGTTTTTAGAAATGCTTAGCTTCTGAAGCACTCATCCAACACTCAAAGTAGAAGAGAAATATTTTCCCAATCTACCTACAGTTTGCAAGGCTCCACGTTTCCCCACCACACTGGTATTTTTCCATTCCCAAATAAAGCCACATTAAATTTCATTCATTAAACCCCTCCCACTATATGCTGGGTCTGCCAGAGTGAGGAATAAGACTCTGCCAGCCATGTACTTCTTAATGGCTGTTCACCTTGCTACACAAAGACCCATAGAAGGCTTGAAATGACTTCTTGTAAGGGCCTGATTATTTTCTTGGACAAGGACTTTATATAAGTTATAGGAAAATCGGGAGAAATAGAGAGACTTTTTTCCCTACTTCCTTTATTTTAAAAGGTGGCTGCTGAACTCTCTCTCAGGGCCCCTCCATCTCTCACCCTGTGCTCCTAAAACAAAGCTCCTAAAAGAGCAAAATGATCAGACTGCTTAGAGGCCTCACCCAGGAAAATCTGTGATTTACAAATTAGGAATGAATGTGGAAATCAATAAAACCTTAGGGTCGCCTCACACGTCTGTAGTACTTGACTCTATGGCAGAGGTAGGGTGGGGTGAATTGGGGCAGGGTGGAATAGGCAGTTTGGGAAGGGAGTTAGAGTACCTGTGTGGTCCTTGGCAGTTCTGAGGCCACAGGAAAAGTTTCAAATGGAGAAGGAAAAGCAATAGATGAAGAGAGCAGGGGCATGGGAGGAAGGAACACAAAAGGAAAAATGTCAAAAGTAAACATTTGAACTAAAAGATCAAGAATGAGAAAAAGAAATCTATGTTATTTTTTGAAGTGTAATTCTGCTCTCCAGACTCTGAGTAGATCTGAACAACTGGAAATTCTCCACTTTCATGTTTTCCTCTTCCTCCTCTTTCTGATTTGTCTGCTTTTTTTTTTTTTCCTTCTCTGCCAAAGTCCAAAATGGTGATTAGGTATTAGAAAGAAAGAAGCAGAGCTGTCTTAAATTCCTGTGGTTCACAATTTCAAGTTTGATGTTTTTTTTTTTTTTTTTTAAATAGGGACTCTATGGTTTGGATTCATGCCATACTGAGCATTAGGTCCTGTTATGCAAGCAGAATCACTGAATAAAGGTTTTTCCTCTCAGTGCTGATTGTTATCCATCCCCTGCTTATCTAGCTAAACAATACACAAACCTGCCTTATTTTCTCTACCCCCTAGAATCGAATCCTAAATTTTAGAGAAATAAATTTCTGGGACAGTAACAGAAGTGAAGTCCTTGGTCCTGGTCCTAGCTGCCCACAGAGTGGTTTTAATGCATGTCACTTGCCTTAAATCATAATTATTATTCCCTACTTTTTGTCCATTGATTTTCCATCTTATTCCCCCATTTTGGTCATTCTAACAGAATATTCTGTGTAACTGGATGATTATGTATGGAAGTGACACATAAATGAATGGGGGCACCCTCTCACAATATTTTATCCAAATCATGTATGTATATTTATTACAGTGAAAACTGTAAAGCATCACACAAAGAATTATTCATTCATCTCTCCCTCTTCCCCACTTTTCATCCCCTTGTCCTTTTTGCAGAGACATGCACTAACGAAATGACTTCAATGATCCTATGTAAGTTCCTCTCCAGAAATGCCACAGTAAGTGGTACTTATAACGTCAAATTTCAGCAGCTGGCTCTCCAGTATGGACTTGTTTAACCCAATTGTCATTCAGCTGGTAATCACCTTTCTTTCCTGGAAAAACCGCAGGAGTGATGCTGCATCAGCATCAGTGAGAAAGATAATAAAAGGGAACAACTTAGGAAGGGAGAAAGAGATAGGCCTTGCACATTAATAAATATGGAAAATGAATTTGGCTAACAGAAAGGTTGGCTTTAAGCTGTAGCTCATCTCTTGTTTCCCTCCAACCCTCCTAACTAAGGGAAAGAGTGTGTCTAGAAAACTGAAACCATCAGGTCAAGCAAGCTCTTGAGGAATGGCTGACGGTGTTCCTTAATTAGGTGACAAATTCAATAAGATTATGAAATGGACCACTGGTTCTAAAATCGTTGAATCTTACCTGTTCTTTGGAGAATTTATAATTCTCTCCAGAAAGCACTAATACTCTGGAACTATTAGAAAATTGAGGGTAATTTTACATGTTGGAGAAACTGATGATTTTCATCTGAGTTTAAAATATTGAAATCACAATCTCGTTACTGGCTGAACCCAGTCCATTGAGTCAGTCAAATTCAAATGGCATAACTCTTAACTTCCTTATTGCATGCTTTGTGAGGAAATATTAAACTGACCTAATGGGAAGTATAAAAGTTCAGATTTAGATAGTTTAAGAAAGAATTTATCTTTTTTTATTTTTTTATTATTATTATTTGAAGACTTATAATTTTGTACTAAACATCTTAGAGAATTTTTATTTGCATCATCAGTCTGCACAAAGATGCAGTATCTTCAAAAGATTTCAGGAGAATTCTAGGTAAGCTTCTTCTACTATTGCCTGGGCTTCCCTGTGGCTCAGCTGGTAAAGAATCCGCCTGCAATGTGGGAGACTTGGGTTCTATCCCTGGGTTGGGAAGATCCCCTGGGGAAGGGAAAGTATTCTGGCCTGGAGAATTCCATGGACTATATAGTCCATGGGGTCTCAAAGAGTCGGACACAACTGAGCGACTTTCACTTTCACTTTTCTACTGTTGCCTAGGAGAATAAAGTATCTTCTTCTCTATAGTACTTAAGTCAGATGGATAGCTTTCTTTCCTAGTCAAATGTCCAATTTCCATAGCTTTTGCATAGGCAACTCAATATTTTCCATATATCAGTATAGAAAGAGCCATTATTCTTAATGTTTGGTTTTTGGGATATGACCTGACTACACGTTTATTAAGAATTTTATATAAATACTTACAGATATGATTTCTACAGCTAATATATAAGTGAAGATTTGTGATATATTGTGCTCATTTTGTACTTTCCATGGCATTGTATATTGCAAACTCACTTTAGATAAATAAATATAATATATACATACATACATATAAATATATTTATGTAGTTAGTTGTTCAGTAGTGTCTGACTCCTTGAGACTCCATGAACTATAGCCTGCCAGGCTCCTCTGTTCATGGAATTCTCCAGGCAAGAAGACAAGTGGGTAGCCATTTCTTTTTCCAAGAGAACTTCCCAACTCATGAGTCTCCTTCATGGCAGGTAGATTCTATGCCATTTGAAACACCAGGGAAGTTCATATATATGTATGTATATATTCAAATGGAGAAGAGCAACAACCCAACCCAGTATTCCTGCCTGGACAAACCCAGTGACAGAGGAGCCTGGCAGGCCATTATCTGTAGGGTCAAAAAGAGTTGGATACAACTGAAGCGACTTAGCATGCATGCATTTATTCAAAAGTCTTTGTTGTCAAAATGTTATCTTTGGACTGCCAACATTAGAGGCCGAAAATGACTGCCCATGGGCTAAATCCAGCCCATTATCTGTTTTTGTAAAGTTTTCTTGGGAAGACATCCATACTTATTTGCTTATGTATTATCTCTGACTGCACTCACTCCATAGCTGCAGATTTGAATAGCTGTGACAGTGACAGTCTGTCTTGCTAATCTAAAATATTCATTATTTGGTCCTTTACAGAAAAAGTTTGCTGATTCCTGATCTACATAAATAGTAATGTCATAATATAAAAGAATTATTATTACTCAGAAGATACCTGGGCCCAACTGAACAGAATCCATTGAAAGGAGAGTAGAGTTGATGAAAAAAGTCCCTATTATTGTATTCACCAATCATCCACAAAACTTATTTGGTATTCACTATCTGCCAGTCACTATTTGAGTGCTAAAAATATAGCAGTGAACATAGCAAAGTCACAACCCTCCTGGAACTTTGTTTTTTGTGATGGAGTCAGAAAACAAACATACAATTAAAATAATTTGAGAAAGGCATAGGTACTAAGAGGAAAATGAACAGGAGTAATGGTATAGGTCAGTCTATTATGTCTAATAGAAATACATAATACAAGCCCCATATACATTTTAAGGTATTTTAGTACCTCCAATTAAAAGTTTAACAAGTGAAATAATTTTCAATATTGTTTTATTTAACCCAATATGTGCCAAACATCATCACTTCAACATGTAATATTGATGAGATATATTGCATTATTTTTTCATACTAAGTCTTTGAAATTCAGAGGTTTTTTACACTTATATTTGTAATTCACTTCAGTTCAGAGTAGCCATGTTTCAAGTACTCATTACCACAGTATGACTACTGTTTGGACAGTGTAAATCTAGAGAGTGACTGAAGAATCTTCTCTAAGAAGGTGACATTTGATCTATTAATAATAAATGATTAATGAGAAGGCTGCTAGACAAGAGGACTGAGGCAAAATTAAGGAGCTCCTGGAAGTGGAAGCGGGGTGACTGAATATCAGAAGAAGGAAAGACTGGGAGCACGTGAGGCAGAAAGGAAGGCAGGAACTAGAGAACTGGGGACCTTGTGGCTACCTAAGGAGCCTAAATTTAGTTCTAAATGTGATGAGATCCCCCTGAGTGGTTTTGAGCAGAAGATTGCTATAACTTGACCATTCTTTTTTTAAAAAATAGCTCTCATTAATGTGTCTTTCTATGTCTCTCCTCTACAGTGTATACAGGGACAAGAATGTAAACAAGGATTCATTGCAATCAATTAGAAAGTCATTTTGGTACTCTAATTATAAGAAAACAGTGACTTTGATGTTCGTGTAACATCTTACGGATTCCAGAATTCTTATACACACATGCCTCTAGTGTTATTAGCTAGTATATGAAGTGATTAGCACTGTTCTTGATGTGTAGTATGTACTCAATATTTCTTCATATTATTAAGAAACACATCTGGAAGATCATTCTACATAGGATAGACCAGTACTTTGACAATCAGTCTTCCTCTGCAGCCAGGTAATCTTAGATTGCTTGATTTAGGCAAGGAATAGAGACTATACAATTTTTTTTTTTTTTCAGTTTGGGAGGGTTTATTGTTAGGTTACACACAATAGTAGGAAAGACAGGAGTATCAAAGAACTCTAGAAAATCCTCACAGTTGAATTACTCCTCAATAGCAACTGTTCTTTGCCCTCAATTATAGGGCATTAATGTCTATGGAAGTCATGTTTTTTCCCCTCTTTGTAGTTCCTCTCTCCTTCATCTGAGGAATTCTTCTCTTATTTCCTACCTCAGATTCCTAAGAGAAAGACTCCTCTAGACCTAGCTAATCACTGTAATCCTGTTAGGTTAGAATTTCCATTCAGACCATTGAGCAGTCTATAAATGATTTTACCTTGAGTCATGTGCCCATCCCTGGTCTTACCAACTATTAAAGAATTATAGGAGGTAAAGCAGAGTTATGTGGTACAGAATATGGCTACTGATGAAGAATAAAAGGCTTATAAGGATTGTGGATAATGCTTTTCCTATTGAAAAGAGGACTGCATGTACAGTAGATAATGCAATTATCTGTTCAATGTCTTATGTTCATTTAAAAGATACTGCTTACTTGTGCCAGACACTGCTCTGGGCACTGGAGATGTAGTCATGGAAAAGCACAAATAATTCTGCCTTCCAGGAGCATGCATTCTACAGGAAAAATATAGACAATAAAATAATAAATCAGTAAAATATATATGCCAACAAGTAAAAATACTACAGACAAAAATAGTACAGGAAGAGTGATTAGCAACATCCTGTGGAGGAGCACTTCGATTTTATAAAGGGTGATCAGGTGAAGCTTGAGAAAGGTAAATGTTCATTATGTGGTTGTCTCAGAGCTAGAGAAAGAGTAATGTTGGCAAAACTGAACAGCAGTGCAAAGACTGAAATGTTTGAGGATCCATAGGAACACTAGTGTGACTGAAGCAAAGCAAGGGAGGGAGAGAGAAATAGAAAATGAGGCTTTGTTAATGGGAGGTAACCTACTTGGGGTCTTATAGGCCATTGCAAAGCCTTTGAAATCTACTCAGAAGGAAATGGGAAGCCCTTGGAGAGTTTTGTACTTTGGAGTGACCTGAACTGACTTCAATTTAAAAAGAAATTTTACCATGAGGAAAATACAAAGAGATATAAATGCAGAAACCAAGAAATCATTTGAGAAGATATTACAGTATCCAGGGAGCAATATCGGTGGCTTGAAAGTGGTGAGAATGGTCAGACACATCAGGGAAAGCTCCAGATTTGAAAGAGCTTGATCAGCACTTCTGAGAATTCTCCTGATTTGGACAAAGCTGGCTTCTCTACCTCCTTTGTTTACCTGTAATTGCCCATCTGGACATAGTCTGTAGCATTATAAATGCCTACCACCTAAGGAGAATTTGGTAGCACTCCAGACTCCTGACTCAATAAGGCATTGTGGTTCTTGATGACTTATTTCTCAATCTGGTTATGAAATTGAAAGGAAATGTATCTGAGGAAGAAGCCAAACCCTTAGGTAATGATAATGAAAATGACGTGTATAATGGGAGGACCAGTTACTTTAAGGTCAACAACATCAAGTCTTCTTAGCTCAGGTCCACCTTGGAATTGGCATGGCAATTTCTGTTTGCTGCCTTTACCTCAGTGCCTTTACCCATTTGGCTTCTGGTTGCAGCCTTCCTGACAGAGGGCACCTGCCCACCCATGGTGAGTGCAATCAGATGGAAGGCACGTTCCCCATCCAGCTGCCCAATGCCCACTCCAACCATCTGGAGTCACTAGAGCATGACCACTCCAGCTGGGGTGGGTGAGAAAGCTCCATGAAAAAAATCTGGAGATTTAAGGAAACTGTGCAGTTCAATTGGAACTGGATTCCAATATCAGTCAGGAGATCTGAAATCTGTTCTCTACTCTCTTGCAGAAAATACAATATACATAAATACTTTCAATAAACATAGAGTAACCATGTGTGAAGAATATGTAAGGATGATTATTTATACATATCTCTAACTTTAAGGAATTTGTATTCTATCAACAGAAATAAACACATCAACTAAGAAAATATGTCAAATATTATTAAAATATATTGGAAAATGTTGTATAGACATGGATTAGGGTGGGACTGGGCTTCCCTGGTGGCTCAGATGGTATAGAATCCACCTGAAATGCTGGAAACCTGGCTTGATGCCTGGGTTGGGAAGATCCCCTGGAGGAGTGCATGGCTACTCACTCCAGTATTCTTCCTGGAGAATTCCCATGGGCAGAGGAGCCTGATGGTCTACAGTCCATGGGAATCTCAAAGAGTCAGATATGACTAAGTACAGCACAGCACAGAAGTTGGCTAGAGGAAGTGAGGAAGTCCTGTGCTTTGAAGGAAGGTCAATTTCTCATAGGACAAGAGAAAGACATTCCAATTTGAATATAGATTTACAATATAAACAGAAAGATATGAATTTCGATCAGTTCAGTTTATTTCACTCGCTCAGTAGTGTCTGACTCTGCATCTATTAACCACAGCATGCCAGGCCTTCCTGTCCATCACCAACTCCTGGAGTCCACCCAAATGCATGTCCATGGAGTCGGTGATGCCATCCAACCATCTTATTTTCTGTCACCCCCTTCTCCTCCTGCCCTCAACCCCTCCTAGCATCAGGGTCTTTTCAAATGAGTCATCTCTTCGCATCAGGTGGCCAAAGTATTGGAGTTTCAGCTTCAACATCAGTCCTTCCAATGAACACCTTTATTTTTTTTTTCGCTCTTCATAATTTTATTTTATTTTAACAACTATTATTTATTTATTTATTTATTTTACTTTACAATACTGTATTGGTTTTGCCATGCATCAACATGCATCCACCATGGGTGTACATGTGTTCCTCATCCTGAACCCCCCTCCCAAGGGACTGGTTGGATCTCCTTGTCATCCAAGGGACTCTCAAGAGTTTTATCCAATACCAAGTTCAAAAGCATCAATTCTTCGGTGCTCAGATTTCTTTATAGTCCAACTCTTACATCCATACATGACTACTGGAAAAACCATAGCCCTGACTAGATAGATCTTTGTTGACAAAGTGGTGTCTCTGCTTTTCAATATGCTTTCCTTGCAAGGAGTAAGCGTCTTTTAATTTCATGGCTACAATCACCATCTTCAGTATTTTGGAGCCCCCCAGCATAAACTCAGCCACTGTTTCCACTGTTTCTCAATGTATTTGCCATGAAGTGATGGGACCAGATGACATGATCTTAGTTTTCTGAATGTTGAGCCAACTTTTTCACTCTCCTCTTTCACTTTCATCAAGAGCCTCTTTAGGTCTTCTTCACTTTCTGCCATAAGGGTGGTGTCATCTCCATATCTGAGGTTATTGATATTTCTCCCGGCAATCTTGATTCCAGCTTGTGCTTCATCCAGCCCAACATTTCTCATGATGTACTCTGCATATAAGTTAAATAATCCGGGTGACAATATACAGCCTTGACGTACTCCTTTTCCTATTTGGAACCAGTCTGTTATTCCATGTCCAATTCTAACTGTTGCTTCCTGACCTGCATACGGGTTTCTCAAGAGGCAGGTCAGGTGGTCTGGTATTCCCATCTCTTTCAGAATTTTCCACAGTTGATTGTGATCCACACAGTCAATGCCTTTGGCATAGTCAATAAAGCAGAAATAGATGGTTTTCTGGAACTCCCTTGCTTTTTTGATGATTCAGTGGATGTTGTCAATTTGGTCTCTGGTTCCTCTGCCTTTTCTAAAACCAGCTTGAACATCTGGAAGTTCACGGTTCATGTATTGTTGAAGCCTGGCTTGGAGACTTTTGAGAATTACTTTACTAGCGTGTGAGATGAGTGCAACTGTGTGGTAGTTTGAGCATTCTTTGGGATTGGAATGAAAACTGACCTTTTCCAGTTGTGGCCACTGCTGAGTTTTCCAAATTTGCTGGCATATTGAGTGTAGCACTTTCATAGCATCATCTTTCAGGATTTGAAATAGCTCAACTGGAATTCCATCACCTCCACTAGCTTTGTTCATAGTGATGCTTCCTAAGGCCCATTTGACTTCACATTCCAGGATGTCTGGCTCTAGGTGAGTGATCACACCATTGTGATTATCTGGGTCGTGAAGATATTTTTTGTACAGTTCTTCTGTGTATTCTTGCCACCTTTTCTTAATATCTTCTGCTTTTGTTAGGTCCCTACCATTTCTTATTTATCAAATGCTGAATCAAAAGATTTTACCCAGAAAACAGTATGCAGGTTGAAGTGAGTAGAGATTTAGAGAGATAAGTTGTTAACAGGTTGTAAATAGCTACTTTTTGGGGTAGGAAATACAAGCCTATTAAACATTCTTTATTTAGTTTTCTTTATCAGAAGAACAACATGATGATTTAATAAAACAGGACATAAATGTCTTCAAAATCTGACCTTGAACATGACTTTTCAGTTGCTCACATCTCTTCACTTTGCTTTTTCTTTGTTCCCTGTTCTACACACCACCACTAATTTTCCTTTTATATCTCTTTCCATATTTGCCTGTATTTTTTCAACCATGATATAAATAATAATAGGATAGACATCAATATAACTAATTAAATACTAAAAGACAAAAACTAAAAAATATCCCTTCCGCATATTTGATAAACATGTAGGCATTAGGTCTTCACAAACATATGGAGTGACATTTAAATTTTTTTTCTGACTTCAGATGAAATCCATAAACCATAATTTGTTTATATCTTAATCCAGTCACATGAGAATATCTTAATTTTCTTGAAATTAGTGCCTCTGGAACAGTACTTCTCCCTCCATGGAGACATAATCTATATGCATCCTTTGCTTTTGTATTTTTTCTTTTCCAAGATAGTTCCCTGTGTGAAAAATTCTGTTATTGTTGTTGCTGTTGTTTTGGTTATTTCAGTGGTTTCTTGATTATCATAAAAACATTGGGGGAGAATCCATCCAGATTCCTTTGAATCAAAGAAGTAAGAGAAATTCTTCCTCAGGTTTGAAATTATGGTATCCCTAGAGGAGCATTGGAGAAGGCAATGGTACCCCACTCCAGTACTCTTGCCTGCAAAGTCCCATGGACAGAGGAGCCTGGTAGACTGCAGTTCATGGGATCGCTAGGAGTCGGACATGACTGTGTAACTTTCAAGTAGACAACCTGAGCTACTTCACTTTCACTTTTCGCTTTCATGCATTGGAGAGGGAAATGGCAAGCCACTCCAGTGTTCTTGCCTGGAGAAGCCCAGGGATGGGGCAGCCTGGTGGGCTGCCGTCGATGGGGTCGCACAGAGTCGGACACGACTGAAGCAACTTAGCAGCAGCAGCAGCAGCAGCAGCAGAGGAACATTAGGCCAAGCATCAGGAGGCCTGGTCTGCCACCAACTAGCTTTGTGACATTTGACAAGGTGTTTTGGTCCTGTTGATGTTTTATCCTCATTGAAAATGAGAGGTTCTGATTTAATTCTGCTTAACTGTTCCTCTGAGTCCAAAATACAATGACAATAACCTGGGGTTTTCCTATTTGCAGAATTTCTAGCTACTGAGTATACTTCATGGATTGATTCAGTAGATTCTAAAATACTCCTGCCCATCTGACTTTCCAAGGCATTGTCCTATTCATCCAGATCAGAAACACTAAGTATGGCCATGATAAGAAACTTAAGTAATGTTTGGATCATTTACCCTTATATAAGTAAATCTTATAAATCAATAGGCATGAATTCCCATTTATCCAGATTATAGATTTTAAAAGCTAGTTAAAGAGCAAAAGATGAGGAGAGAGACAAAAAGAGGAAAGATCATTGATAGATAATTTGAGATCTAAAGAGGGATATTCCCAGCTTCAGTACTGAAGTTTGCTTTTTCATAATTTACCTTAATGACTCACCCAAGCATTGAAAGGTCAGAGATTCTTGTCTTTCAGCAAGGCGACACATCCATTCATCACACTCAGGCTAATGTAAATGCATTGGATAACTTCAAAGGTAGGGGGGAGAGATTCTTTATTCCAGCTTCTATATTCTTTCTTCTTCTTTTTTATTTGGTTATTAAGTTTTTGTTGAACAGAGAAAATATATATGTTACTGTTCAACTTGAATTGTAAGTCGTTTAAAAGGATTTCTAATAATTGAATTATTAGACAGTCAATTAACAGACACAGAGCCAATCTCCACCTTCTCGCACTGGAGGGAGATGAATTATAGGGCTATTCTGCAGGTAGACAAGATTCACTGAGTCTTAGGAGCAAGAGCAGTTGGTGCCTCAGTGTGAAACAGGAAATTGTGTGTTATTTTCTCCAAATAACTTTTCCTAGGTGTTCAAGAATAGTTTCTTCAGTAGAACTTCATTTTCCCCTTTTGAAGAGTATTCCTGTGAACCCAAGTCATCATGACCCTATGGTTCTAGGGTTTTAAAAATACTGGAGATCCAATGGTTTTTTTTAATATAAATTTATTTATTTTAATTGGAAGTTAATGACTTTACAATATTGTATTGGTTTTTCCATACATCAACATGAATCTGCCACGGGTATACACGTGTTCCCCATCCTGAACCCCTGGGTGGATGAGACTGGATCCAATGGTTTTTAAAAATCAGCCAGATTTTTTTCTTAAAAGAGTTCTCAAACACCCTTAAAACAGTTAAATTGAATGCTCCTCATTGAATACAATTTTTTTTACTTTTTCCTTTTCTATAACCTTTTTAAAAGTCATATGCTGCAGTCTTGGCATCTTTCTTAATCCAACAAAAAATGAAAAGGAGGAATAGACTATTTATATGGATGTGAGGTGCCTGTCTGCTTCTATTACATGAACTCCCTTTGGCAGAATCAATGCTTATATCCACAACCCATTTCCACCCTCTCCTGTCTAAATAACATAGATGTAGCATGAAAATTATCCTCTACCACTCAGCAAAATCACATCTGAATAACAATATTAATAACAATAATAATAGTAATAACAATAGCTTATTATTAAGCAAATGTCCTATATCAAATGTTTTCTATGTACCAGGATTGTGCTAAGATATTATAATATGCAATTCTTAGAACTGCCTTTATGATAGGTACTATTATCTTAATTTGATAGATGAGAAAATTGATGCCAAGAAGGTTAAATAATTTTCCAAGATAACAAAGCTGATCATCCATAGAGCTGGGAATTTATTTCAGGCTCTTTGACTTCAAATCCTCTGTTCTTTTTATTAAAACAGTTTTTTCAACACGATTTGTGACCTATTCATGACTTCCAAAGTAATTTTTAAAGTATCAGAGAGTGCAAAGTGAAATAAGAGACAGTATTGTCTTGTGAAACTTTTGTTTTAGTCTTTATATTCATGTGAATATATGTATAAGGGATGAGGTATAAATTGTATTTATCAGAGTCAAAGTAATTTGAAAGCCAATGCATTAAATTACACTTTTTCTACACTATATTAACCCCTTGAGGGTAGGGATTTAGTTTTATTCAATACTGTAACTCAAGATCATAGCTGATCTTAAGATTTTTTTTTTTTTTTTGCTGAATATGGCTATTTTATAATCAAAATGTCATTCTATTATTAAATCTGTGGGTACAGGCAGAGTTTCATCTGAATGATGAAATGTTAATTATGAAATATATCTTCCAGCTGTGAGGTGGAAATGGAAAGGATGCTCAGGCCTGCTATAGGGATAGACTGAGGCTTTCTTCCCATGGTATTGACCTTGAAGGAATTAAAATTTCCCAACTGGGCTGCTGGGCTGGGGAATTCACATGCCTGCATCCGTTTCTCAGAGTTAGGGAACGGCTGGGAAGCATAGCATCAAGGTAAGGAAATGGAAAGTGCTGCTGACCGTTTGAGAATAGACCATAAATATCTCAGAATGGTGGTGAACAAGAAAGGGCTTGACAACCCTGAGAGCAAAGCTCCTGTACTTTATTAATTTGTCTATGTTTCTGTAATTCTTTTACTTTCTATGTTCTCTGTTATTTTCCACTGCACTTCATCCTGTGTTGGAAATTTCCAGTTTTTTAAATCTGCTTTTAGAAAGCAAGGAAAGGGAAAGAAGAATTTGTTTTTCCTATTGTTAGTTTGCTATCAAAATAGCATCAATTGTTTTTATTTTCCTGTGTTATTTATCATGTTTTTCATAAGGAATTTAGAAAATTTCAAAAACTTAAAAGAGACATAAAAGTTATTAGAATTTTCAGACTCAAGAGACCATTACTTTTAAATATTGGCATATTTATTTCTAGTTTTATTTTTATCTACTTACATGAAAATATTTTTGTGGAGTCATGTTCTACATATAGTTTTGCATTCTGCTTTTTTATCTTTTTTTTAAATTTTCAAGTTTTTCATGTATTTTCTTTTGACTTTAACAGTCCTTAAAGAATATGATTTTAATTGGCTAGTATTTTATTAAATAGTCGTATCACAACATTTTTGATAAATTCATTTATGTCTAACACATTGCTTTTGATTGTAAGATTTTGTCAATCTTTTTTTTTTAATTTTTGTACTTTTCCAGATAGATATCTAATAATATTGTCTTTTCTCTCCAGAAAAGAACCTCCACAAGATTTTCCCACCATATTTACATATTGGCATCTACCTGCCTTTTGCCTGTTAATGTAGAGCTGCCTTTATTCCTATTTTAGCCTCAAAGCTCCACTTGTGAACAAGCTTTCATCCTCTCTTGCCTACTCAAGGATATCACATTGGCAATTTTGCCCATTCCACATTATACATTTTTCTCTCTCCTGAATTATTCTTATTTTCTTATAACGAATCTGGGAAATATAATTGTTTCTATTTTATCGACAAAGAAAATGAGGTTATGATCTCATCCTGACTTTATCACTCTCTTTCACTATTGCATTGTTTAGTTTTTGCTGTGTAAGAAACACTCAGACAATTTAGAGACTTGACAATGTCCATTTATGTTGCTAAGAATGCTGTGGATTGGCTGAGAAGATCTTTTTCCTAGGTCAGCTGGGCTGTTTTTTCTGGGTTTACTAAAGCCTCTGCAGTCAGCTGGCAGGCCAGATGGTGGCTGGATGATCCAGGATGGCTCCACTCATGTGTCGGCCTTTTCCAAAATAGTCTCTTCCTTTCTAGAAGCTAGTTTGGACTTTTTCACATGGTAATGGTCTCAGGGTTCTGAACACAACAAGAAAGGTCACATCCCCAAACACAATAGCTTTCCAAGTTTCTGCTTGATTACATTTGTAAATATGCCATTTATCAAAATAATCCATGATAAAATAGATGTTGTATGGGGAAATATAACTGTAAAATACATAGGTAAAAAATGGGAAAGAGATTCTGACACATTATATTTACAGGACTGCAAATATATAGACATTAGTACTTCAGTAACCTCACTCAGGATGTTATAAAAATATTTTAGTATGTAATATTCTGAATGTTATTTTTTTCTTCCTCCTAAGAGGAGGGCCAAACTGTGGCAACCAGTTGACTGCAGATATGTGAATGAAATTGCAAATCACAGCCAAATGCCTACAGAAACTATGACCTGTTATCATTAATATACAAGGTCTATAATTCTGATCATAATATCATTTACTGAATTTAGAACGAGGAGCCCATAAGCACCAGTGTCAGTTGTTCCCTAGGATGGGGGATAAGGATTGATGGTGAATAATTTTTTAATAAATTTAATTGACTTCATATAGCATGGGCATTATGAGCAGGCAGTGCATCTCAATCTCACATTAAGTTAGGTTTTGGTCAGTGTGTTAGTTGCTCAGTCGTGTCTGACTCTATGCAACTCCCTGAACTGTGGCCCACCAGGCTCCTCCATCCATGGAATTCTCCAAGCAAGAATACTTGAGTGTGTTGCCATCCTCTTCTCCAGGGGATTTTCCTGACCCAGGGATAAAACAAGGGCCTCCTTTACTGCAAGCAGATGCTTTGCCATCTGAGCCACTCGGGAAGCCCAGGTTTTGGTCAAGGCCTGTATAAATTAAAATTCTTTTCCCTAACCATTCAACTTCTCAGGGCTCCCTTACTAGTTCAGGAGAGGATGAAGAGCAGATAAAAGGAAGTACAGGTTATCTCAGGTGGCATTGCTTATTAAAAAAGAAACACACAGAGAAAAAAAGCTGTAAGTGTATATAATACTAAAAATTAAAATGGATAAACCTAGACAGTAAAGAATTTTTACCAGAAGGATGAGGGTTAGGAGTTTAAATTTGGGCCCAACATATGGAATGGGATGGTGTTAAGAGATAAGGACAATCTGAAGTCAGGGAGCCTGATTCCTCCAGTTCTGTTTTACTTTCTCAAGATTATTTTGGCTATTTGGGGTCTTTTGTGTCTCCATGTAAATTTTGAGCTTTTTGTTCTAGTTTTGTGAAAAATGCCATTGGTGATTTGATAGGGATTGCATTGAATTTGTAGATTGCCTTGGGTAGTAGAGTCACTTTGATTCAATGACTGATTTGAATCAAATACTGAATTTTCAGTATTTTAAGCAATGCTGATTTTTCCAATCCATGAACATGGTAAATCTTTCCATCTGTTTATGTCTTCTTCCATTTCTTTCATCAGTATCTTATAGTTTTCAGAGTACAGGTCTTTCATCTCCTTAGGCAGTTTTATTGCTAGGTGTTTTATTTTTTTTAATGCAATGATAAATGGATTTTTTTTTAATTTATCATTTTGATATTTCATTGTTAGTGTATAGAAATGCAACTGATTTCTGTGTATTAATTTTGCAACCTTCAGCTTTATCAAATTCATTAATGAACCCTTATCAAAACAGTATGGCATTGACATAAAAATAGAAAACACAGATCAATGGAACAAGATAGAAAACCCAGAAATAAGCCCATGCAGTATGGTCAATTAATATGTGACAAGGAGATAAGACTGTACTATGGTGGAAAGATAGTCTCTTCAACAAATGGTGCTGGGAAAGTGGACAGCTACACATTAAAAAACAAACAAAAAACTATATCATCCTTTAATTCCATATACTATATATATATATATATATATATATATAAATGTGAGCCTGAACACTATGAAACTGCTAGAGGAAAACATAGGCAGAATACTCTCTGACATAAATTTCAACAATATCGTTTTTGATCTGTTTCCCAGAATAATGGAATTTAAAAACAAAAGTAAAGACGTGAGACCTATTTAAAGTCAAAAGGTTTACATAGTAAAGGAAAAAATAAATAAAAAGACAACCCACTGATTGGGAGGTAGTTTGAGCATTCTTTGTGGCATTGCCCTTCTTTGGGATTGAATGAAAATTGATCTTTTCCAGTCCTCTGGCCACTACGGAATTTTCCAAGTTTGTTGGCATACGGAGTGCAGCATTTTAACAGTATCATCTTTTAGGATTTGGAAATAGCTCAGCTGGAATTCCATCACTTCCACTAGCTTTGTTCATAGCAATGCTTCCTAAGACCCACTTGACTTCACACTCCAAGATGTCTTGCTTTACGTGAGTGACCGTGGTTGTGCTGTTCTTAGTCACTCAGTCATGTCTGATTCTTTGTGAACGCATTGACTGTAGCTCACCAGGCTCCTCTGTCCATGAGGATTCTCCAGCCAAGAATACTTGAGTGGGTTGCCATGCCCTCTTCAAGGAGATATTCCCAACTCAGGGATAAAGCCCAGGTCTCCTGCACTGCAGGTGGATTCTTTACTGTCTAAGCCACCAGGGAAGCCCAAGAATTGTGGAGTGGGGAGCCTGTCCCTTCTCCAGGGGATCTTCCCAACCAAGGAAGTGAACTGGGCTCTTCTGTATTGAAGGTGAATATGGCCAATAAGGGATTACTCTCCAAAATTCACAAACAGTTCATGATGCTTAACAATATCAAAACAAACTACTCAAAAAAATGGATAAAAGACCTCGATAGACATTTCTCCAAAGAGGACATACAGACAGCCAATAGGCACATGAAAAGATATTTAACATAGCTAATTATTAAAGAAAAGCAAATCAAAACTACACTGAGGTATCACCTCTCATCAGCCAGAATCAGTCAACTGTCATTCAGTCGTTTCTGACTCTTTGCGACCCCATGGACTGCAGCAAGCCAGGCTTCCCTGTCCATCACCAACTCCCCAAGCTTGCTCAAACTCATGTCCATCAAGCTGGTGATGCCATCCAACCATCTTATCCTCTGTCATCCCCTTCTCCTCCTGCTCTCAACCCTCCCCAGCATCAGGGTCTTTTCAAATGAGTCATTTCTTCGCATCAGGTAGCCAAAGTATTGGAGTTTTAGCTTCAGTATCAGTCCTTCCAAAGAATATTCAGAACTGATTTCCTTTAGAATGGACTGGTTGGATCTCCTTGCCATCCAAGGGACTCTTAAATCTTCTCCAACACCACAGTTCAAAAGCATCAATTCTTTGCTACTCAGCCTTCTTTATAGTCCATCTCTCACATCCATACATGACTACTGGAAAAAACCATAGCTTTGACTAGGTGGATCTTTGTTGGCAAAGTAATGTCTTTGCTTTTAAATATGCTGTCTAGGTTGGTCATAACTTTTCTTCCAAGGAGTGTCTTTTAATTTCATGGCTGCAGTCACCATCCACAGTGATTTTGGAGCCCCCCAAAATAAAGTCTGTCACTGCTTCCATTGTTTCCCCATCTATTTGCCATGAAGTGATGGGACCAGATGCCATGATCTTAGTTTTCTGAATGTTTTATTTTAACCCAACTTTTTTCTCTTTCACTTTCATCAAAAGATTCTTTAGTTCTTCTTTACTTTCTGCCATAAGGGTGGTGTCATCTGCATATCTAAGGTTATTGATATTTCTGCCAGCAATCTTGATTCCAGCTTGTGCTTCATCCAGCCCAGCATTTCTCATGATGTATTCTGAATATAAGTTAAATAAGCAGGGTGACAAGATATAGCCTTGACGTACTCCTTTCCCTCTTTGGAACTAGTCTGTTGTTCCACGTCCAGTTCTAACTGTTGCTTCCTTACTTGCATACAGATTTCTCAGAAGGCAGGTCAGGTGGTCTGGTATTCCCATCTCTTTGGCTATCTTCAAAAAATCCACAAACAATAAATGCTGGAGAGGATGTGAAGAGAAGGAAACTCTCCTCCTCTTGGTGGGAATGTAAATTGGCATGGCACTATGGAGAACAGTATGAAAGTTTCTTAAAAAACTAAAACTAGAACTATCATATGACCTGAAATCCTACTGCTGGACATATATCTGGAGGAAATCACGATCTGAAGAGATACATGAACTGCAGTGTTCATTGCAACACTGTTTACAATAGCCAAGACATGGAAGCAGCCTAAATGTCCATCAACAGGGGAATGAATAAGGAAGATGCGTTACATATATAGAATGGAATATTACTCAACCATTAGAAAGCTATAATGCCATTTGTAGCAACATGAATAGACTTAGAGAGTGTCATACTGTGTCAAGTAATTCAGACAGAGAAGGAGGACTATTGTATAACATCCCTTACATGTGGAATCTAAAAAGAAATAATACAAATGAACTTACTTACAAAACAGACACAGAGAGATTGTTCTCATGGTTGCAGAGGGGAAGGGTGGGGTAAGAGATAGTTAGGGATTTGGGGATGGACATGTACACACTGCTATATTTTAAATGGGTAAACAACAAGGATCCTCTATACTGCACATGAAACTCTGCTCAGTGTTATGTGGCAGCCTGGATGGGATGGGAGCTTGAAGGAGAAGGAATACATTTATATGTATGACTGAGTCCCTTCACTGTTCACCTGAATCTATCACAACATTGGTTGTTAATCAGCTACACCCCAATACAAAATAAAATGTTTTAAGAAAAAAATAATGTATTATAATCAAAGAATAATACAGAAAAAAAAGATAAAAGAACAAAATGTGACAAGGTCTGAACCACAGGCTCAAATTGGGTCATAGAAAGAGTGGAACATATATGATAAGAGGGACAGGGTAAATGTTTACTACTCATAATCCCTCATAGGGCAAAAAATTGGGGACAGTTGTGTCTTTAAAACAATATTCAAGAGCTTCCTCATGGAGTCAGCTTTTATTTCTTTTTCCCCCACAATGAATATCTAACTGCACAGGGACTTTCCACCATGTTATGAAAGATATCCAGATTCTGAGTCATGCAGTGGAAAGTCCTTGTATCTTGGAGTCAGATATACCTTTATTTGAGTCTAGTTCTACTACTTGTTAGTTGTGTGACCTTGAATAATTCACTTTGTACTCTGAGCTTGTTCCCTTTGCTAAGACATAGAAATAATAATACATTCTTTCTTAGATGATCATGAGGATTAAATAAGAATACATTTGTAAAAGGCAACAAACATTAATTATTTAGTAAGTAGTATGATTATATTGTCAGATAATAAGGATTCAGTTTATCTCAGTTACCTGTTCTGTAGCTTGGGTAAGCTACTAATGTCCCTAGACTTCAGTTTTCTTTTCTGTGTAATTCAGATAATGTTAATTTGTAAGGTTCAGAGAGTTCTTAGAAAGTCAATTCCTGAACAGATTGATAAGAAGTCCAGGGTCCCCCAGGAGGAGAAAGAGGTCTAGGGCTCTCGAAGAGGAGATAGGGGCCTGGAATTCTCAAGGAGGAGGAAAGGACAAACTTTTTTTTTTTTATTCCTTAGTAAGGATTATATAACAACAGTATCTCCTGCTCGAGAACTGTTTATTCTTCCTGAAAACCTCTGACTAATCCTGATATCTTAGAATGTATACTATGGGAGTGGGTCTGGTAAGATCTCTCTCTTGTTAGTTCTAATCCTGTCATCTTAAAATGTAAATTGTGGGAGGGGGTTTGGTAAAATTTTTACAACCTTGAGACATTCTTTTGATTTATTGTAATAGTCAATTTAAAAAAGTATGTAACTCCCTTGCTAATACTAGCAAGGGGGCCACTCTCCCTTCCCCTTCTGATGCCTATGTCAAAAGCTTTCTCTCTCCCTTTTCATACTTTAATAAAATTCTGCTACACAGAAGCTCTTGAGTGATAAAGCCTGGTCCCTGGTCCCGAGGTTAAATCTTCTTTGTAGATCACAAATCCGACACCATTCACCATAAGCTATCAGTTCAAAAAATCTTTTAATTTTGAATAGAAATACTATAATTAAGGCATCACCGACTCAATGGACATGAGTTTGAGCGAGCTCCAGGAGATGGTGAAGGACAGTGAGGCCTAGCGTGCTGCAGTCCATGGGGTCGCAAATAGTTGAAAACAACTGAGCAACTGAACAACAAAAACATACAGCACATATTTTTCCTGTGTCTTTGAGAAGGCTGGGAATTGACTATTAATGCATCGGCACTTTCCTTAGATTGTAGTGAATGATTTTACTTGAGACTAACCTTTGAACTTTGGTGAAGAAGGGGAGAGATGTCCAGCTGGAATATATTCCTCATGTAGAGTATTTGCCCTTGGTGAATATGCCAGCATACTTTGCACAGATGTCTCTTTGTTTCCAAACAGGAAACTAATTGCCTTTCTTGTTTCAATCTGAGAAGTTTTCCTATATTGCTCCACAAATGATGGGAGACATCTCTCAAAATTTTCAGAGCTTCTCCCTCAGTGGTATCTTTGACCAGATGCCTCTCAAATGTCTCACATTTCAAGAGGCAACCTTCATCTTTTAAACTGAAAATCACACTTTTTCCTATTGTTTCTCAGTTGTTCACACATACACACAAATCAGACTGAGAAAGGGTGAGTGAGGAGAAGATGCTTTCAGGCTTCATGCTAAAGTCAGGAATCTTTTCATTGTTGTTTGTAACTGGTGATCAAGGGATGGTGAAATCTGCCAGACTGAGTCCAGAAATCAGAAATACTCTTCCCACAGGATGTGTGTCTCACAAGCATCAGCTACCCGCCATGCTCAGCTTCCTCAGTGGCCCCTGCTGTTGTTTCCTTAGCAACCAAGCAGAGAGCTGGGCATATCCCTGAAAGTCCTGCATAGTTGCTACGGAAACCCCAGGGCTTTCTTAATTAGAGCCAGGTTGAGCTGTAGCTTGTGAGGGTGGGCAGATTTTCTCCCTTTGAGAAAACTCTCCTTGAAAGGCAAATCAGAGCACCCTAAACCATTCACATTTTACCTCTCACCCAGGTGAGAGATGCACTTTATTTGTCTCAAAAGCATTGGGTCTCCAGGCATTGAGACAGTTTTCAAAATTCTTGTAGCAGAGTTTCATAGCTAGAGAAAGTGTAGCTCCCCATATGTCTTCGGACAGACCTGGCATGGATATATTTGACAGTTTATCGAGTGATCTGATTTTCATTTGCTGTTAGGGGGTAGCAACAAAGGGGTATTTTCAGAGAGTTAGCTGGCTGATGAAGGAGATACAGTTTGAGGGGAAAACTGATTGTTCATACTCTTCACATTACAAGCAGACATGTATAGACATTTATTCTTCTCAAAAGGTCAACAGGCTGTCTAATATAGAATCTTTTCTTTTTTTTCAACAGCTTGGAGTCTGAATTTCTTTGGTCAGTCAAGAAACTTGCTTTCATCATCTTAGATTACATTTTTGGTCACTGGAACTACACTCTCAAGAGTACTTTCAACTTCCTGTGGCTTTCTTCTTTTGCTCTTTTCCAGAAAAAAACTCAAACTCTTCATTCACTTTAACAACTGGCACTCTTAAGGAAAACCATATAACATGTGGTTTGGAGCCACAACCAATCCATGGTCTCTGACATTAGCTGTGCCCTTTGCTTACTTGTCCCTTGTCAGTTCCCTTTCCCATTTTCCTCAGAAACTGTTCTTAATCTTCACTCGTTTCTTCTCACTCCTGATTTTCTATTCATTTCTTCATGCTCAGCAGATGACTTTTGTACAATATCATCAGAGCTTTAGGCAGTCTGAAATAAACAGCTTTGACCACTGAGCAATCAACTGTGGATTATCTAAAGAAGACCTACATACTCCCTCCCTCCAGTCCTCTTATTCTTCATCTTAAAACAAGATGTTCCACACTTGTAACATTGTTCTGCACCCACAGAGACATCATTTATTGCCCACTTTGTTCTATATCTTCAACCTCTTCTTTACTACTGGCTCTACCACCTCAGACTATTAACATATTAATCAAGAATAACACTAACATGAAATAAAACCAGAAATGTCAACTCTCCTATCTACCACCCATTGATGTCCCTTTAGCCAATCATCTTAAAATATATGCATTCAATTATTCATTCATTTATATTTATCAATCCCCTGCTCTGCACTATTCTGAGTACCTGATTATATTGGTAAATAAAACAAATAAAATTTCACATTCTCCATGGAGGCTACATTCTAGTGAGAAGACGTAAATAATAATCAGATAGTATGTTGCAGGGTGAAAATTGGTATGGTGAAAAATTAAAGCCTGGCAAAAGACAGTACAAGAGTGAAAAATTGTAAAAAATTACAATTCAAAATAGCACCAAAAACATTAAATTCATGGGGATAATTATAATAAGACCTCTATAGAGAAAGATACAGAGTATTATTGAGAAAAATAAGTAAATTTGCTAAGTTCTTGTATTAGAAATTTAAATATTATATAACTGTTATTTCTCTTCAAATTTATGTTTACATTCAGTGCCACATTAATAAATTTTCTATTCAAAATGGAAACAATCAAAAAGACCCAAGACAATCATGAGGAAGAACAAAACTGAACAATTTACAGAAATTAAGACTGTGAGATATTGGCATGAAAATAGACAAATCAATGCAATAAAAAGGGAGTGTAGATACACACCTATACATATTTTGTTACTTGATTTATAAGAAAGATGGTACTGAATAGATGTAGAGAGAAATTAAGGGCTTAAGTCACTGTTGTGGGGCCAACTGGATAGACAGATACACTAGAGTGATAGATATTAATACATCAGTTCAGTTCAATCATTCAGTCGTGGCTGACTCTTTGCGATGCCATGAATTGAAGCATGCCAGGCCTCCCTGTCCATCACGAATTCCCAGAGTTCACCCAGACTCACGTCCATTGAGTCAGTGATGCCATTCAGCCATCTCATCCTATGTCGTCCCCTTCTCCTCCTGCCCCCAATCCCTCTCAGCATCAGAGTCTTTTCCAGTGAGTCAACTCTTTGCATGAGGTGCCCAAAATATTGGAGTTGCAGCTTTAGCATCAGTCCTTCGAAAGAACACCAAGGACTGATCTCCTTTAGAGTGGACTGGTTGGATCTCCTTGCAGTCCAAGGCACTCTCAAGAGTCTTCTCCAACACCACAGTTCAAAAGCATCAATTCTTCAGCACTCAGCTTTCTTCACAGTCCAACTCTCACATCCATACATGACCACTGGGAAAACCATAACCTTGATTAGACGGACCTTTGTTGGCAAAGTAATGTCTCTGCTTTTCAATATGCTGTCTAGGTTGGTCATAACTTTCCTTCCAAGGAGTAAGTGTCTTTTAATTTCATGGCTGCAATAACCATCTGCAGTGATTTTGGAGCGCCCCCAAAAATAAAGTCTGACACTGTTTCCACTGTTTCCCCATCTATTTCCCATAAAGTAATGGGACCAGATGCCATGATCTTCGATTTCTGAATGTTGAGCTTTAAGCCAACTTTTTCACTCTCCTCTTTCACTTTCATCAACAGGCTTTTTAGTTCCTCTTCACTTTCTGCTATAAGGGTGGTGTCATCTGCATATCTGAGGTTATTGATATTTCTCCCAGCAATCGTGATTCCATCTTGTGCTTCTTCCAGCCCAGGGTTTCTCATGAAGTACTCTGAATATAAGTTAAATAAGCAGGGTGACAATATACAGCCTCGACGTACTCTTTTTCCTATTTGGAACCAGTCTATTGTTCCATGTCCAGTTCTAACTGTTGCTTCCTGACCTGCATATAGGTTTCTCAAGAGGTAGGTCAAGTGGTCTGGTATTCCCATGTCTTTCAGAATTTTTCCACAGTTGATTGTGATCCACACAGTCAAAGGCTTTGGCATAGTCAATAAAGCAGAAATCGATGTTTTTCTGGAACTCTCTTGCTTTTTCTATGATCCAGCGGATGTTGGCAGTTTGATATCTGGTTCCTCTACCTTTTCTAAAACCAGCTTGAACATCTGGAATTTCACAGTTCATGTATTTGCTGAAGCCTGGCTTGGAGAATTTTAAGCATTACTTTACTAGCGTGTGAGATGAGTTCAGTTGTGCGGTAGTTTGAGCGTTCTTTGGTGTTGCGTTTCTTAGGAACTGGAATGAAAACTGACCTCTTCCAGTCCTGTGGCCACTGCTGAGTTTTCCAAATTTGCTGTCATGTTGAGTGCAGCATTTTCACAGCATCATCTTTCAGGATTTGAAAGAGCTCAACTGGAATTCCATCACCTCCACTAGCTTTGTTTGTAGTGATGCTTTCTAAGGCCCACTTGACTTCACATTCCAGGATGTCTGGCTCTAGGTCAGTGATCACACCATCATGATTATCTGGGTGATGAAGATCTTTTTTGTATAGTCTTCTGTGTATTCTTGCCACCTCTTCTTAATATCTTCTGCTTCTGTTAGGTCCATACCATTTCTGTCCTTTATTGAGCTCATCTTTGCATGAAATGTTCCCTTTGTATCTCTAATTTTCTTGAAGAGATCTCTAGTCTTTCTCATTCTGTTGTTTTCTTCTATTTCTTTGCATTGATCGCTGAGGAAGGCTTTCTTGTCTCTCCTTGGTATTCTTTGGAACTCTGCATTCAGATGCTTTTATCATCTTTTTCTGCTTTGCTTTTCACTTCTCTTCTTTTTGCAGCTGTTTGTAAAGCCTCCCCAGACAGCCATTTTGCTTTTTTGAGTTTTTTTCCCATGGGGATAGTCTTGATCCCTGTGTCCTGTACAATGTCACGAACCTCCATCCATAGTTCATCAGGCACTCTGTCAGATCTAGTCCCTTAAATATATGTTTCACTTCCACTGTATAATCATAAGGGATTTGATTTAGGTCATACCTGAATGGTCTAGTGGTTTTCCCTACTTTCTTCAATTTCAGTCTGAATTTGGCAATAAGTTGTTCATGATCTGAGCCACAGTCAGCTCCTGGTCTTGTTTTTGCTGACTGTATAGAGCTTCTCCATCTTTGGCTGCAAAGAATATAATCAATCTGATTTTGGTGTTGACCATCTGGTGATGTCCATGTGTAGATTCTTCTCTTGTGTTGTTGGAAGAGGTTGTTTGCTATGACCAGTGCGTAATAGATAGATGATACAAAGCTAAACAGATGGACTTTGATCTAGCTCACACCATACACAACAACAGATTCCAGATGGATTTGAGACCTAAGTGTGAAATTCTAGAAGAAAATATAGAAGCATATCGTTACAATCTTGAAGTATTTAAAAATATTTTTAGAGAACATACATACCACTAACAACAAAAAAGATAAAATATCAATAAGTAAGACTACATTAAAATTTAAAATTTCTGTTATACCAAAAGAGAGGGCATTAGACAATTTTTAACAGAGAGGTGAGTTGATGTTACTCCTTTTTAAAGGACTTACTCTTGGTACTGTCTTGACAGTAGAATGTAAGGAGTCAAATGTGGCAATGAGGAGAGGACTTAGCAATTGGAGAGAATGTGAGTGGTTAAATTCTAGTGAATGTGCAGCTAATGAGATTCACTAAAAAATTCTGAAGTGTGGGAGACAGAGAAGAGTCAAACATGAACCCAATTTTTTTTTATCCAAGTCAAATCAATCAAATAATTTTCAGACTTCTCTGACTATCCAGAAAACATCCTCACTGCTTTATGTGATATTAGCAACTTGCTCATTCTAAAAACATCCTGTTTATCTGTTACTGGTGATGCCCTTTCCTTCTGGCTCTTCTCTTATACCTCTAACTTCTCCCTTTCAAGTCCTCTCATAGCTCCCCGCTCTTTCTCATTTTTTCAGACCTTCATCCATAGGAGTCTGACTCCAGACCACTGCTCTTCCTCTTCTCTATGTATTCTGATCATGATTTAATCAACTCTGGTTTAATTACAACCACATGCTTATGATTACCAAAGATATATTTGTTCACCTGGACATTCATTCAAACTTTAAAATTATGTATGGGGTTTCCTGCTAGATATGTCATCAGATGTCTTCCTAAGTACATCACATTGAAAAATTCAAAACTAAACACAATTTTATTACACTTCACAGTGATGTGCAAGTCCTCCAGGTCTCAGTTTACCCGGTTACTTAATCCCCAAATCAGGGAGTCATCTGAGATTTCTTCTTGTCTATTACTTACTCAGCCCTAATAACTAAGGATTAAGAGTTTCACTTCCTAAATATGTCTTGAACCTATTCCCTTGTATCAAATTTATGTTATTCTGACAAGCCCACCATGGTCTTTCATGCTGATGTAGTGTAATTGTTTTCTAATTGTAATTTTATATTCTTACTCTTGGAATACAATCTGCATATGTACATGGATGACTAATCCAAAAACTGTGATCTTGTCATTCCTCTGCTCAAAACCTTTCTTCTTAAATAAAATTATATTTATAGCATCATTGGAGAACAAAATACTGAGATGAATTAACAAACAATATTTAAGACCTCTACACTAAAAACTACAAAACACTACTAGAAGAAATAAAGACCTAAACAAAGATCTATATATATCATGTTCAATAAATGGAGTATTAAAGATTTTATTCTCCCAGAACCTATTATTAATTTAATACCACACCATTCAAAATTACAATGGAAATTTTATGCAACACTTACATACAGATTATTTTTTAATTCATTAATTTATTTTAATGGGAAGATAATTGTTGTTGCTGTTGTTCAGCCACTAAGACATGTCAAACTCTTTGCGATCCCATGAACTACAGCATGACAGGCTTCCCGGTCCTTTACTGTCTCCCAGAGTTTGCTCAAACTCTTGTCTGTTGAGTCAGTGATGCCATCCAATAATCTCATCCTCTGTCGCCCCTTCCTCTTCCTGCCTTCAATCTTTTCCAGTTTCACAGTCTTTTCCAAAGAGTCAGTTCTTATCAGGTGGGCAAAGTGTTGGAGCCTCAGCTTTAGCACCAGTCCTTCTGATGAATATTCAGGGTTGATTTCCTTTAGTACTGATTGGTTTGATCTCCTTGCAGTCCAAGGGACTCTCAAGAGTCGTATTCAGCACCATAGTTCAAAAGCATCAATAATTCCTTGCTTAGTCTTCTTTACGATCCGACTCTCAGATCCATACAAGACTACTGGAAAAACCATAGCTTTGACTATACGCATATTTAGCCATAGTCAACAAAGTGAAGTCTCTGCTTTTTAATATGTTGTCTAGGTTTGTCGTAGCTATTCTTCCAAGAAGCAAGCATCTTTTAATTTCATGGTTGCAGACACAATCTCCAGTGATTTTGAGTCCAAGAAAATGAAATCTGACACTGTCTTCACATTTTCCCCATTTATATGCCATGAAGTGACAGGACCAGATGCCATGATCTTCCTTTATTGAATGTTGTGTTTTAAGCCAGCTTATTCACTCTTCTCTTCCACCTTCAACAAGAAGTTCTTTAGTTCATCTTCACTTTGTGCCATTAAACTGGTATCATTTGCATATCTGAGGTTGTTGGTATTTCTCCAGGAAATCTTGATTCCAGCTTGTGATTCATTCACTCTGGCATTTCTGATGATGTCCTGTGCATAGGAGTTAAATAAACAGTATAGAAATATATAGCCTTGATGTACTCCTTTCTGAATTGTGATGGTTTTTGCCATACATAAATTGAATGGGCCATGGGTATATATGTGTCCTCCCCATCCGGAACCCCCTCCCACCTTGCTTCCCACCCTAGGACTCTGAGCACTGCCTTTGGGTGCCCTGCTTTGTCATTGTTGCTGTTGAGTTGCTCAGTCCTGTTCCACTTTTTTTGACCCCATGTACTACAGCACACCTGACTTCTCTGTCCTTCACTATCTCCCAGAGTTTGTTCAAACTCATGTCCATTGTGTCGATGGTGCCCTTTAATCATCTCATCCTCTGTCACCTGCTTCTCCTCCTCCCCTCAATCTTTCCCAGCATCAGCGTCTTTCCAAATGATTCAGCTCTTCTTATCAGGTGGGAAAAGTATTGGACCTTCAGCTTCAGCACCAGTCCTTCCAATATTCAGGGTTGATTTCCTTTAAGATTGATTGATTTGATCTCCTTGAAGTCCAAGGGACTCTCAAGAGTCTTCTCCAGGACTGCAGTTTGAAAGCATCTATTCAGTGATCAGCCTACTTTATGGTCCAACTCTTACATCTGTACATGACTACTGGGAAAACTGTAATTTTGACTACATAGACATTTGTCAGCCATGTGATGTCTATGTTTTTTAATATGCTCTCTAGGTTGGTCATAGCTTCTCTTCGAAGGAGCAAATGTCCTTTAATTTCATGGCTGTATCACCATCCACAATGATTCTGGAGCCCAAGAAAATAAAGTAGGTCACTGTTTCTATTGCTTCCCCATCTATTTGCCATGAGGTGATGGGACCAGATCCCATGATCATAGTTTCTTGAGTGTTAAGTTTTAAGTTAGCGTTTTCATTCTCCTCATTCAGCTTCATCAAGAGGCTCTTTAGTTCATCTTCACTTTTGTCATCTGCATATCTGAGGTTATTGATATTTCTCCTAGCAGTCTTGATCGTATCTTGTGATTCATTCTGCCCGAAATTTCACATAATGTACTGTGCATAGATGTTAAATAAGCAAAGTGACAATATATAGCCTCGACATACTCCTTTTCCCAACTTTGACCCAGGGCAGTGTTCCATGTCTGTTTCTAACTGTTGCTTCTTGACCTGCATACAGGTTTCTCAGGAGGCAGGTATGGTGGACTAGTAATCTATCTCTTTAAGAATTTTCTGCAGTTTGTTGTGATTCACACTGTCAAAGGCTTTAGTGTAGTCAATGAAGAAGAAATAAATGTCTTTCTAGAATCCCCTTGCTTTTTTATGATCCAATGGATGTTGGCAATTTGATCTCTAGTTCTTCTGCCTTTTCAAAATCCTACTATACCTCGGGAACTAGGTTCATGTACTGTTGAAGCCTAAAATGAAGGATTTTGACCATTAACTAGCTAACATGTGAAATGAGTGCAATTGTGAGGTAGTTTGAATATTCTTTGGCATTGCCCTTCTTTGGGATTGAATGAAAATTGATATTTTCCAGTCCTCTGGCCACTACTGAGTTTTCCAAGTTTGCTGGCATATTGAGTGTAGCATTTTAACAGTATCATCTTTTAGAATTTGGAAATAGCTCAACTGGAATCCCATCACTTCCACTAGCTTTGTTCATAACAATGCTTCCTAAGACCCACTTGACTTCACACTCCAGGATGTCTTGCTTTAGGTGAGTGACCACGGTTGTGTTGTCCTTAGTCACTCAGTCATGTCTGATTCTTTGTGAACCCATGGACTGTAGCCCTCCAAGCTCCTCTGTCCATGAGGATTCTCCAGCCAAGAATACTTGCGTGGGTTGCCATGCCTTCTTTCAGAAGATATTCCCAACGCAGGGATCAAATGCAAGTCTCTTGCACTGCAGGTGGATTCTTTAGTGTCTGAGGAACCAAGGAAGCCCAAGCATTGTGGCATGTGTAGCCTATCCCTTCTCCAGGGGGTCTTCCCAACCCAGGAATTGCACTGGGCTCTTCTGAATTACAGGTGGACTCTTTACCAGCTGAGCTACTAGAGAAGCCCTCCATCATGGTTATCTGGGTCATTAAGAATTTTTTGTACAGTTTTGTGTATTCTTGCCACCTCTTCCCAATATCTTCTGCTTCTCTTAGGTCCAAATCATTTCTGTCTTTTATTGTGTCCATCTTTGTATGAATTTCCCCTTGGTATCTCTAATTTTCTTGAAGAGATCTCTAGTGTTTCCCATCCTGTTGTTTCCTTTATTTCTTTGCATTGTTCACATAAGAAGGCTTTCTTTCTTCTCCTTGATCTTCTTTGGAACTCTACATCCAGATGTGTATATCTTTCCTTTTCTCCTTTGCCTTTCACTTCTCTTCTTTTCATAGCTGTTGGTAAGGCCTACTCAGACAAACATTTTGCCTTGTTGCATTTCTTTTTCTTGGGTATGGTTTTGGTTACTGCTTCCTGTACAATGTTACAAACCTCTGTCTGTAGTTCTTCAGGCACTCTAATCTATCAGGTATAATCCCTTGAATCTATTTGTCACTTCCACTATATAATTGAAAGGGATTTGATTTAAGTGATACTTTAATGGTCTAGTGGTTTTCCCTACTTTCTTCAACTTAAGTCTGAATTTTGCAATAAAAGATTCATGATCTAAGCCACAGTAACCCCCCAGGGTTTTTTTTCTTTTTCTTTTTCTTCTGATTCTATAGATTTTCTCCATCTTCAGCTGAATATAATCAACCTGATTTTGTACCGACCATCTGGTAATGTCCATGTGTAGAACTATCTCTGTGCTGTCGGAAGAAGGTGTTTGCTATGGCCAGTACATGCTCTTGGCAAAACTCTGTTAGCCTTTGCCCTGCTTCAGTCTGTAATCCAAGGCCAAACTTGCTTGTTACTCCAGGTATCTCTTGACTTCCTATTTTGCATTCCAGTCCCCTATGGTGAAAAGGATATATTTTTTTGGTGTTAGTTCTATGTCTTCTACAGATAATTAAATTTATATGAAATGCAACCAATCTAGAAAAGCAAAAAGGATCCTGGAAAAGATGAACTACATTGGAGAACAAACAGCTCCTGATTGCAAGACTCATACAAATCTACACTAATAAAAGAAAATTTGATCCTTTTTAAAATTTATTTAAATTTATTTATTGAAGTCAGGATAGGTAAATAGATCAATGGAACTACAGATAAAGTCCATATAATGACCTACCCCTTGGATAGGTCCAAGGCTATGGTTTTTCCAGTAGTCACGTATGGATGTGAGAGTTGGACTATAAAGAAAGCTGAGTGCCAAAGAATTGATGCTTTTGAACTGTGGTGTTGAAGAAGACTCTTGAGAATCCATTGGACTGCAAGGAAATCCAACCCATCCATCCTAAAGGAAATCAGTCCTGAGTGTTCATTGGAAGGACTGATGTTGAAGCTGAAACTCCAATACTTTGGCCACATGATGCGAAGAGCTGACTCACTGGAAAAGACCCTGATGCTGGGAAAGATTGAAGGCGGGAGAAGAAGGGGACAACAGATGATGAGATGGTTGGATGACATCACCAACTAGATGGACATGAGTTTGAGCAAGCTTTGGGAGTTGGTGATGGACAGGAGGCCTGGCGTGCTGCGATTCATGGGGTCGCAAAGAGTCAGACGTGACTGAGTGACTGAACTGAGCTGAACTGACCCACTGGATGTGGAAAATAAAATCATGTTATATGTGCTGGAACAACTAACAAACAAATAAATCTTCATTACTCATGAAAGTGAAAAATGTGAAAGTGTTAGTCTCTCAGTTGTGTCCGACTCTTTGTGACCCCATGCACCATATAACTCACCAGACTCCTCTGTTCATGGAATTCTCCTAGCAAGAATAATAAGAATACTGGAACGGGTAATCATTCTTCTCCAGGGGATCTTCTAAACCCAGGTATCAAACTCAGGTCTCCTGCACTGCAGGCAGGTTATTTACCTTCTGAGGCATCAGGGAAGCCCCTATATTACTCATACTCCATGCAAAAAGAAATTTAAAATAGCTCATATGCAGGAAGATAAAGTCTAAAATTCTAAAGCCTCTAGTACAGTGATTGATCAGTTTCACTGTCCCTTCCCCCCATCCTTCCTCTCAGTAACAATAAATTCATTCTGTAAATCTGTGAGTCTTTTTCTGTTTGTAAATAAACTATTTGTATCATTTTTTTTTAGATTCCACATATAAGTGATATCATATGATGTTTGTTTTTCTCAAATTCACTTAGTATGATAATCTTGAGGTCCATCATGTTTTTGCAAATGACATTATTTCATTCTTTTTAATGACTGAGTAATACTCTCTCTATATATATATATGAGTAATATTATATATATATATATATATATATATATATATATATATATATTTGTAAGGCCTCCACAGACAGCCATTTTGCTTTCTTGCATTTCTTTTCTATGGGAATGGTCTTGATGCCTGTCTCCTGTACAATGTCACGAACTTCATTCCATAGTTCATCAGGCACTCTATCTATCAGATCTAGGCCCTTAAATCTATTTCTCACTTCCACTGTATAATCATAAGGGATTTGATTTAGGTCATACCTGAATGGTCTAGTGGTTTTCCCTACTTTCTTCAATTTCAGTCTGAATTTAGCAATAAGGAGGTCACGGTCTGAGCCACAGTCAGCACCTGGTCTTGATTTTGCTGACTATATAGAGCTTCTCCATCTTTGGCTGCAAAGAATATAATCAACCTGATTTCTGTGTTGACCATCTGGTGATGTCCATGTGTAGAGTCTTCTCTTGTGTTGTTGGAAGAGGGTGTTTGCTATGACCAGTGCATTTTCTTGGCAAAACTCTATTAGTCTTTGCCCTGCTCATTCTGTATTTCAAGGTCAAATTTGCCTGTTACTCCAGGTGTTTCTTGACTTCCTACTTTTGCATTCCAGTCCCCTATAATGAAAAGGACATCTTTTTTGGGTGTTAGTTCTAAAAGGTCTTGTAGGTCTTCATAGAACCGGTCAACTTCAGCTTCTTCAGCGTTGCTGGTTGGGGCATAGACTTGGATTACTGTGGTATTGAATGGTTTGCCTTGGAAACGAACAGAGACCATTTTGTCGTTTTTGAGATTGCATCCAAGTACTGCATTTCAGACTCTTTTGTTGACCATGATGGCTACTCCATTTCTTCTGAGGGATTCCTGCCCGCAGTAGTAGATATAATGGTCATCTGAGTTAAATTCACCCATTCCATTCCATTTCAGTTCGCTGATTCCTAGAAAGTCGACAATCACTCTTGCCATCTCCTGTTTGACCACTTCCAATTTGCCTTGATTCATGGACCTGATATTCCAGGTTCCTATGCAATATTGCTCCTTACAGCAGCAAAGGAGAAAAGGAAAGACATAAACATCTGAATGCAGAGTTCCAAAGAATAGCAAGAAAAGATAAGAAAGTCTTCATCAGTGATCAATGCAAAGAAATAGAGGAAAACAACAGAATGGGAAAGGCTAGGGATCTCTTCAAGAAAATCAGAGATACCAAAGGAACATTTCATGCAAAGATGAGCTCAATAAAGGACAGAAAAGGTATGGACCTAACAGAAGCAGAAGATAATAAGAAAAGATGGCAAGAATACACAGAAGAACTGTACAAAAAAGATCTTCACGACCCAGATAATCACAATGGTGTGATCACGGACCTAGAGCCAGACATCCTGGAATGTGAAGTCAAGTGGGCCTTAGAAAGAATCACTACAAACAAAGCTAGTGGAGCTGATGGAATTCCAGTTGAGCTATTCCAAATCCTGAAAGATGATGCTGTGAAAGTGCTGCACTCATTATGCCAGAAAATTTGGAAAACTCAGCCGTTGGCCACAGGACTGGAAAAGGTCAGTTTTCATTCTGATCCCAAAGAAAGGCAATACCAAAGAATGCTCAAACTACTGCACAATTGCACTCATCTCACATGCTAGTAAAATGCTCAAAATTCTCCAAGCCAGGCTTCAGCAATATGTGAACTGTGAAATTCCTGATGTTCAAGCTGGTTTTAGAAAAGGCAGAGGAACCAGATCAAATTGCTAACATCCGCTGGATCATAGAAAAAGCAAGAGTTCCAGAAAAACATCTATTTCTGCTTTATTGACTATGCCAAAGCCTTTGGCTGTGTGGATCACAATAAACTGTGGAAAATTCTGAAAGAGATGGGAATATCAGACCACCTGATCTGCCTTTTGAGAAATTTGTATGCAGGTCAGGAAGCAACATTTAGAACTGAACATGGAACAACAGACTGGTTCCAAATAGGAAAAGGAGTTCGTCAAGGCTGTATATTGTCACCCTGTTTATTTAACTTATATGCAGAGTACATCATGAGAAACGCTGGACTGGAAGAAACACAAGCTGGAATCAAGATTGCCGGGAGAAATATCAATAACCTCAGATATGCAGATGACACCACCTTTATGGCAGAAAGTGAGGAGGAACTCAAAAGCCTCTTGATGAAAGTGAAAGTGGAGAGTGAAAAAGTTGGCTTAAAGCTCAACATTCAGAAAACGAAGATCATGGCATCCGTTCCCACCAATTCATGGGAAATAGATGGGGAAACAGTGGAAACAGTGTCAGACTTTATTTTTCTGGGCTCCAAAATCACTGCAGATGGTGACTGCAGCCATGAAATTAAAAGACGCTTACTCCTTGGAAGGAAAGTTATGACCAACCTAGATGGCATATTCAAAAGCAGAGACATTACTTTGCCAACAAATGTTCGTCTAGTCAAGGCTATGGTTTTTCCTGTGGTCATGTATGGATGTGAGCGTTGGACTGTGAAGAAGGCTGAGGGTCGAGGAATTGATGCTTTTGAACTGTGGTGTTGGAGAAGACTCTTGAGAGTCACTTGGACTGCAAGGAGATCCAACCAGTCCATTCTGAAGGAGATCAGCCCTGGGATTTCTTTGGAAGGAATGATGCTAAAGCTAAAACTCCAGTACTTTGGCCACCTCATGCGAAGAGTTGACTCATTGGAAAAGACTCTGATGCTGGGAGGGATTGGGGGCAGGAGGAGAAGAGGACAACAGAGGATGAGATGCCTGGATCTCATCACTGACTCGATGGACGTGAGTCTCAGTGAAATCCAGGAGTTGCTGATGGACAGGGAGGCCTAGCATGCTGTGATTCATGGGGTTGCAGAGTTGGACACGACTGAGCGACTGATCTGATCTGATCAGATATATATATATATATATATATATATATATATATATATATATGTATATATATATATGGGTATCTCCAGGTCATGGCTATTGTAATGTGCATGGCTAGTGCAGTGAACACTGGGGTGTATATACCCTTTCAAAAAACATATTTTTTCCAGATATATGCCCAGGAGTGGGATTTCAGGATCATATGGTAGCTTGTTTTTTAAGGAATCTTCTTACTGTTCTCCATAGTGTCTGTACCAATTTACATTCCCACCAACAGTGTAGAAAACTTTCCAATGGCCTTTTATCATTTAAAGGATAAAGCAGAAGTTCTATACCTGCCACTTAAGACCCTCTATAATTTGGTACCTTTTTACTCTCCAATAGCCTTTTCCACTTTCTGTCTTGAATTTTGTGCTTAAATAATGCCAAAATGAAAGTTCTCCCACAAATTTTCCTCCTTTTTTTCTTATAAATACAATTTCCTGTATTTGCAAATCCCTTTTCTTTCCCTTTTCATTCACTACTCACTCACTAATTTCTTCTTATTCTTCTTTGGGACTCAAATCAAATCTAAAATTTAAAATAAAATGATTTGAATTTGAAAAAAAAATAATTCCTTCATTTACTAGATAAATGATTTTTATGTCTCCACTTTTTCCTTTATACATCTGGGATAATGAAACTTCAGAGTGTGGGTATAAAGACTGAGATTAGATATTTAAAGTATTTATCTCACTAAGAGTCTATTAAATGCTAAATTTTATCATTGCTAATCTTATTATTATTAAACTTCTAAAGGAGGGCTTCATTCAACTACCAGATTCAGAAAATTATTCACATCCACATGCTAGGGTACATTAAAATTAAAGTGCACATATTACATTTACTATATTACAATATATTGATAATTTTTTACATACCATTTCTCCTACCACCAGATTACATAAAATTATGAGAAATGTGGCAGATATTGCTTGATAACCTATGATGTCTACTCTTCTTCCTTTACTATTTGAATTCTATATTTAGCTGTGTGTAATGCTTCTGGGAATATTTCCTGTTTTATTTCTCTTATTTCTGCAAAAAATCATCTTAAAATTTAGTGATTCAAAGCAATACTCTAATTTCATTATCACCTCACATTTTTATGAATAAGAAATTCAGGATATGGCACTCAAGTCATCTGGCTCAGATCTTACATGTATTTTCAAGCCAGCTAGATACAGACTAGGGTGGACTAAACATTAGATGAACTATACAAAAAAAGATCTTCATGACCCAGATAACCAGAATGGTGTGATCACTCACTTAGAGCCAGACATCTTGGAATGTGAAGTCAAGTGAGTCTAAGAAAGCATCACTATGAACAAAGCTAGTGGAGGTGATGGAATTCCAGTTGAGCTATTTCAAATCCTAAAAAATGATGCTGTAAAAGTGTTGAACTCAATATGCCAGCAAATTTGGAAAATTCAGCAGTGGCCACAGGACTGGAAAAGGTCAGCTTTCATTCCAATCTCAAAGAAGGGTAATGCCAAAGAATGTTCAAACTATCACGCAATTACACTCATCTCACAGGCTAGCAAAATAATGCTCAAAGTTCTCCAAGCCAGACTTCAACAGTACGTAAATTGTGAACTTCCAGATGTTCAAACTGGATTTTAAAAAGACAGAAGAACCAGTGACCAAATTGCCAATATCTTTTAAATCATTGAAAAGGCAAGAGATTTCCACAAAAACATCTGCTTCCACTTTATTGACTATGCCAAAGCCTTTGACTGTGTGGGTCACAACAAACTGGAAAATTCTTAAAGAGATGGGAATACCAAACCATCTGACCTGTGTCCTGAGAAATTTATGTGCAGGTCAAGAAGCAACAGTTAGAACTGGACATGGCACAGCAGACTGGTTCCAAATAGTGAAAGGAGTACATCAAGGCTGTATATTGTCACCCTGCTTATTTAACTTATATGCAGAGTACATCATGCAAAATGCCAGGCTGGATGAAGCACAAGCTGGAATCAAGATTGTTGGGAGAAATATCAATAACCTCAGATATGCCGATGACACCACCCTTATGGAAGACAGCAAAGAACAACTAAAGAGGCTCTTGATGAAAGTGAAAGAGGAGAGTGAAAAAGTTGGCTTACAGCTTAACATTCAAAAAACTAAGATCATGGCATCTGGTTCCATCACTTAATGGCAAATAGATGGGGAAACAATGAAACAGTGAGAGACTTTATTTTCTTGGGCTCCCAAATCACTGCAGATATTTCATGCAGCCATGAAATTAAAAGACGCTTGCTCCTTGGAAGAAAAGTGAAGACCAACCTAGACAGCTTATTAAAAAGCAAAGATGTTATTTTGCCAACAAAGGTCTGTCTGGTCAAAGCTATGGTTTTTTCAGTAATCATGTATGGATGTGAGCGTTGGACTACAAAGAAAGCTGAGCACTGAAGAATTGATGCTTTTGAACTGTGGTGTTGGAGAAGACTTTTGAGAGTCCCTTGGACTGCAAGAGCAAACCAGTCAATCCTAAAAGAAATCAGTCCTGAATATTCACTGGAAGGACTGATGCTAAAGCTGAAACTCCAATACTTTGGCCATCTGATGAGAGGAACTGACTCGTTGGAAAAGACCCTGATCCTGGGAAAGATTGAAGGCAGGAGGAGGAGGGGATGACAGAGGATGAGATGGTTGGATGGCATCACTGACTAGATGAACATGAGTTTAAGCAAGCTTTGGGAGTTGATGATGGACAGGGAAGACTGGAGTGCTGTAGTCCATGGGGTTGCAAGGTGTCAGACACGACTGAGTGACTGAACTAAACTGAACTGAAACATTAGATGAGCAACTGAGAATGTCTCTCCTTATGCAGCTTCAGGGTCTTTTTATGTGGCCCTTATATGGTGTTTTTGGCCATGATCACAGGCCTCAGGACAATCCGATTGTTCTTTCATTCAAAAGAAAGATTTACAAGAGAATCATTTGGAAACCCTATTGCTTATTATCCATCCTCTTAGTGTTACTAAACTCAAGTTTGGTGTCTCACCACTTGAGAGCCAATACTTGAGACAAGTGTTTTTTGGAAAAGGAAATGTTGCTTTATTCAGGAGGTCAGCAACCTGGGGAGAAGGAAAACTAGTTTCCAAAAACCAACTCCAGAGATTCTGCTTGACCAGAAAAGTTTTTAAAGGGAGAATCATTTGGGCAGGGGGTCAGAGTCTTCTTTGAAGTAAGGGGGAGAAATTGGAAGCTTCTTTGAGGAAGTGTGGAAATAATCAGCATCTGCCATCGGGAAGGGAAGCTTTCAAAACATGATTTATTGTACTTTGTTGGATATTACAAATTTTATATTTACCACTTTACTAGGATATGTGTGAACAATTACAAAATTGCCACGTATTTTCTTCAGGAACGTGTGTCCCAGTAGAGTTGAAATTCATGCTGTTTCTGATTCTCATACTATCTGGGAATAGGGGTCTATACTCACTGTGAATCATAACTATCTCTAAAAGAGAATAATGTTAATTAGGCTAGAGCAGATCTGAAGAGACATTACATACAACCACCAAATCCAGCCTCTCCTGCAGGAGAATGGTGGTCCTCTTTGCTTGTTCTTCCTGATGGTGAGGATCTCCCAATCCATCCAATCTTCACTTCAAGCAGGAGATTTTTTTAACAAGCACAAGCCACATTTTTTCTACCCTAGTCCTTCTCTTTTGAATTTGTGTGCCAACCTCTACTGTTAATGTCTTGGCCACATCATCAAATGCCTATATCCTGACTTCAAATCTCAAACCCTTTCTAGAGCTTACTTATCCTGCACACCATGTTACTTGATACCATCTATTCTCATATGCTCTGATTCTTCATCCTCACTATAGTTTAGACTTGACACTGAAATTGTTCTCAAAGCTTGGACTTGGATGTTTCTAAAACCAATAATAAACCTCCAGTTTAGCTTCATTGTCTCTGGCTACTGGGAATCCATCCCTGTATGAGTGAACATCAGGCAGCATAGAATTATCTTCTTTGATAGTCTCATTATGGGATTTTTCATGAGACCAAGAGACAGTATATTACATTTGTTAAAAGCTAGACTCTAAGAAAACAAGCAACAACAACAACAAAAAAGGATAGGGCTTTACAGCCAGATGCCTGAAAAGGAATTTCTTTTTAACCTTGACCTTTTGAACTGTGGTGTTGGAAAAGACTCTTGAGAGTCCCTTGGACTGAAAGGAGGTCCAACCAGTCCATCCTAAAGGAGATCAGTCCTGGGTGTTCATTGGAAGGACTGATGAAGCTGAAACTCCAATACTTGGCCACCTGATGTGAAGAGCTGATTCATTTGAAAAGACGCTGATGCTGGGGAAGATTGAAGGCAGGAGGAGAAGGGGATGACAGAGAATAAGATGGCTGGATGGTATCACCGACTCAATGGACATGGGTTTGGGTGGACTCCAGGAGTTGGTGATGGGCAGGGGCATGCTGCAGTTCATGGGGTCACAAAGAGTCAGACACAACTGAGCAACTGAACTGAACTGAACCTTTGACAAGACTTCCTTCTAGCTCCTATAACTGGATCTGTTCTCCAAACATCTGCTGCACTTTACTTCTAATTTCAAAGTCTGGCCCATTTGAACTTACTTCATTTCACTTAAAAATAACCTGCTTCCCCGTATTTTAATATATGCAATGGCTAAATTCAAAGTCATATACAAGTTTACATGCTTGTATATTGATTTATCCCATGAAAAAATAAATATTAAAATGCTTAAAACTTTTTTTTTTTAATGTCTTGGCATTTATTTTTGGACTTTTTTTTTTTACTCTAAAATAAACACTTGACATTTTTCATCTTGAAAAATAATATTAATTTTCATCTCTAGAATATTTTAATTTTAAATCAACTTACTAGCTTTAGTGCATTTGTTCTTCATAACTGCCTTTTAAAAAGTTTGAACCAAAGATCAGAAAGCTTATATAATTTGCTCCAAAATAAAAATAGCAAGAGGCAGAGTTTAAAACTAAAGCCAAAATCTCCTGAATTGAAGGTGAGTTCTTTTTTTAGTGAAATCAGCTTCTCAAAAAGTGTTAAATTGTGATGAACATGGGAATGAATATAAAAATTATTTTATTATCCATTATTTAGTCAAAATAATCGAAGAATACTTGTGTCCATTTATAAATTTTCTATGTTTTGTCTTCATTTAGTCAGAACAGGGCTAAGGCCTCATGCACATGCATTGGGTCTTAATTAAATCTGCGAGGTACTCTTTTCTCCTAAAAAGTCCCATATTTTATAGATCTCATACACCAAGAAAGATGATAACAGCCATTCTTCGGACTCATAAACAGTCCTTTCTTTTAGGTCAAGTTTCCAACTAAAAATGTCTTTTAGTGATGCCAAGGGACAACAAATAAGTTATAGTATATACCTCCTAAGCAAAATATTGAATAAGAACTCCCTTTGTGCTTCATGCCATTGTTCTTAGCACTTGAAATGAAATCATAGTAATAGAGAACTTGGTTTTCGAAGCAATGCATGTCACAACTCAGGATGCAGTTGTATGACTGGAGTGTGTCACCTTAGTCAGAAGGTGTCAGAAGAAGAGAAAGTTAAAGAGATGTAAATGTTCTGTAATATTATTTTAACAATAGGGCCATCTGGGAAGTGTATATTATAGACAGCACATCCTGAAAATTGAGAAGATAGCCATTAAACATCTCACAGAGAAAATTAGATTTGGCCAAATGATATGAATGAAAAGTATCCAAAAAGAATGTGAGCCTCCCTGAGGACTTTGCTAGCTAGAACAATTTTTGAGTAAACTTTTTAAGCACAAAATACTATACTATACTATGGCTACTCAGGATGCATTCAACAGAAACCAAAGTGGTAGCACCAACCTTAAGTTTATATTGGGAAAATATATATTTAAAATGACATAATTAAACACACATATAATATTTATACATATCAACCAATATAGCACACATTGATACTCACATGTTGAAAGAGAAATATACAGTATAGAAATGATCAGGGTTGAGTAAGAGGTAATGAAAGAAGGTTTCTGGAGAGATGTTTCACATGTGTCTTTGAACTAGGGCTCAAAATACTGTAGAGAACAGGGAAAGTGACTTCCATTTAGGGTGAATTGAATAAGGAAAGATAAACACAGTTTAAATATGAGAAATGGCAAAGCAGTTAGCTTGGTTCCTGTAGAAATGACTCTATTGACAAAAAGAGAGAGAGAGAGAGAAATCATATTGACATATAATAATTTCATTTTGATATGAAAAAAATGATGTGTAACTAAACTAAAAATCCTACCATACCAGAATCAATCTTCTGATAGCACTGTTTAGATCATATTACTCTTCTGCACACAAGCCTATATTGACTCCCACTATTTATTAAGCAGAGGAGTGAGATCATCAGAAGTGAGTTCCATAGTCAGACCTTTGGTTGCATCCTGCATTTCTAATTTACTTTCTCACTACTCACAACCCCCAACACCATACTCTGATCATTTTCTTCAGCCAATTAGACAACTTACCATTCTTTGAAATCGCCTTACGTAGTCCCATTTCTCTGCTTGTTGTGACATCCCATCAGCCTATTTTATTTTCTTAAGCATCTTTGGAGTATAAATTCATTGCATAAAATGTACCCATTTAAAATGTATACTGCAACAGTTTTAGTGTGTTGAGAGTGTGCAATCATCACCATAATCTATTTAGAACATTTGCATCATATTCAATAGAAACTCCTATCCAATAGCAGTTACTTTCCATTCTTATCACTCTTTATCCCTTCCTTAGACACTTGCTAATCTACTTTTAGTATATAAATTCACCAATTCTGAACTTTTTATATAAGGAGAATCAGAAAATACATCATGTTTTCTGATTAGGCTTCTTTATGTAACACATTTTCTTTCTTTCTTTTTTTTTTTTTTTTAATTGGAGGCTAATTACTTTAAAATATTGTGGTGGTTTTTGCCATACATTCACATGAATCCACCATGGGTATACATGTGTTCCCCATTCTGACCCTCCCTCCCACCTCCCTTCCCATCCCGTCTCTCAGGGTCATCCCAGTGCACAGCCCTGAGCACCCTGCCTCATACATCAAACCCAGACTGGTGAACTGTTACACATATGATAATATACATGTTTCAATGCTTTTCTCTCAAATCATCCCGCCCTTGCCTTCTCCCACCAAGTTTAACAATCTGTTCTTTACATTTGTGTCTCTTTTGCTATCTCCCATATAGGGTCATCATTACCATCTTTCTAAATTCCATATATATGCATTAATATACTGTATTACAGTTTTTCTCTCTGACTTAATTCGCTCTGTAAAATAGGCTCCAGTTTCATCCACCTCATTAGAACTGATTCAAATGCATTCTTTTTAATACCTGAGTAATATTCCATTGTGTATATGTACCACAACTGTCTTATCTATTTGTCTGCTGTTGAACATCTAAGTTGCTTCCGTGTCCTAGCTATTATAAACAGTGCTGTGATGAACACTGGGGTACATGTGTCTCTTTAAATTATGGTTTCCTTGGTGTGTATGCCCAGCAGTGGGATTGCTGGGTTATATGGCAGTTCTATTTTCAGCTTTTTAAGGAAACTCCACGCTGTTCTCCATAGTGGCTGAACTAGTTTGCCCACTAGTTCCCACCAACAGTGTAAGAGGGTTCCCTTTTCTCTACACCCTCTCCAATGTTTATTGTTTGTAGATTTTTGGATAGCAGCCATTCTGACTGGTGTGAAATGGTACCTCATTGTGGTTTTGATTTACATTTCTCTGATAATGAGTGATGTTGAGCATCTTTTCATGTTTGTTAGCCATCTGTATGTCTTCTCTGGAGAAATGTCTGTTTAGTTCTTTGGCCCATTTTTTCATTGGGTCGCTTTTTTTTTTTTCTGGAATTGAGCTGCAGGAGTTGCTTGTATATTTTTGAGATTAATTCTTTGTCATTTGCTTCTTTTGCTGTTATATTCTCCCATTCTGAAGGCTGTCTTTTCACCTTGCTTATAGTTTCCTTCGTTGTGCAGCAGTTTTTAAGTTTAATTAGGTCCCATTGTTCATTTTTACTTTTATTTCCATTATTCTTGGAGGTGGGTCATAGAGGATCCTGCTGTGATTTATGTCAAAGACTGTTTTGCCTGTGTTTTCCTCTAGAAGTTTTTTTGTTTCTGGTCTTACATTTAGATCTTTAATCCATTTTGAGTTTTTTATTCTGTATGATGTTAGAAAATGTTCTAGTTTCATTCTTTCACAGCTGGTTGATGAGTTTTCCCAGCACCACTTGTTCAAGAGATTGTCTTTTCTCCATTGTATATTCTTGCCTCCTTTGTCAAAGATAAGGTGTCCATAGGTGCGTGAATTTATCTCTGGCAATGCTACTTTGTTCCACTGATCTATGTTTCTGGTTTTTTGCCAGTACCATATTGTCTTGATGACTGTGGCTTTGAAGTATAGCTTGAAGTCAGGCAGGTTGATTTCTCCAGTTCCATTCTTCTTTCTCAAGATTTCTTTGGCTATTCAAAGTTTTTTTTTTTTTTTTTTGTATTTCCATACAAATTGTGAAATTATTTGTTCTAATTCTCTGAAAAATATCATTAGTGGCTTGATAGGGAATGCTTTGAATCTATAGATTGCTTCTTGTAGTATACTCATTTTCACTATATTGATTCTTCTGATCCATGAACATGGTATATTTCTCCATCTATTTGTGTCATCTTTGATTTCTTTCATCAGTGTTTTATAGTTTTCTGTATATAGGTCTTTCATTTTTTTAGATAGATTTATTCCTAAGTATTTTATTCTTTTCAGTGCAATGGTGAATGGAATTGTTTCCTTAATTTCTCTTTCTGTTTTCTCGTTGAGAGTATATAGAAATGCAAGGGATTTCTGCATATTAATTTTAGTCATTGATTAGCTCTAGTAATTTTCTGGTGGCATCTTTAGGGTTTTCTATGCAGACGATCATGTCATCTGCAAAAAGTAAGAGTTTTACTTCTTCTTTTCCAATCTGGAGGCATTTTATTTCTTTTTATGCTCTAATTGCTGTGGCCAAAACTTCCAAAACTATGTTGAATAGTAGTGGTGAGAGTGGGCATCATTAACTTGTGGGGAAATGCTTTTAATTTTTCACCATTGAGGATAATGTTTGCTATGGGTTTGTCATATATGGCTTTTATTATGTTGAAGTATGTTCCTTCTACACCTGCTTTCTGAAGGGTTTTTTTTTTTTTTTTGTAAATGGATGTTGAAATTTGTCAAAGGCTTTCTCTGTATCTATTGAGATAATCATATGGTTTTTATCTTTCAATTTGTTAATGTGGTGTATTACTTTGATTGATTTGCAAATATTGAAGAACCCTTGCATTCCTGGGGTAAACCCCACTTTGTCACAATGTATGATCTTTTGAATATGTTGTTGGAATCTGTTTGCTAGAATTTTGTTAAGGATTTTTACATCTGTGTTCACCACTGATATTGGCCTGTAGTTTTCTTTTTTGTGTGTGGCACTTATTTTGGGGTTTGGTATTAGGGTGATTGTGGCCTCACAGAATGTTTGGAAGTTTACCTTCCTCTGCAGTTTTCTCGAAGAGTTTGAGTAGGATAGGTCTCAGCTCTTCTCTAAATTTTTGGTAGAATTCAGCTGTGAAGCCATCCGGTACTGGGCTTTTGTTTGTTGGAAGATTTCTGCTTACAGTTTTGATTTCTCTGCTTGTGATGGGTCTATTAAGATTTTCTATTTCTTCCTAGTTCAGTTTTGGAAAGTTATATTTTTCTAAGAATTTGTCTATTTCTTCCAAGTTGTCCATTTTATTGGCATATAGTTACTGATAGTAGTCTCTTATGATCCTTTGTATTTTGGTGCTGTCCGTTGTGATTTCTCTATTTTCATTTTGAGTTTTGTTGATTTGATTCTTCTCCCTTTGTTTCTTGATGAGTCTGGCTAATGGCTTTTCTATTTTATTTATCTTCTCGAAGAACCAGCTTTAACCTCTGTTGATTTTTCCTATAGTCTCTCTCTCTCTCTTTTTTTTTTTGTATTTATTTCTGCCCTAATTTTTGTGATGTCCTTTCTTCTACTAACCGAAGAGGTGGAAAGAATACACAGAAGAACTGTACAAAAAATATCTTCATGACCCAGATAATCATGATAGTGTGATCACTCAACTAGAGCCAGACATCCTGGAATGTGAAGTCAAGTGGGCCTTAGGAAGCATCACTACGAACAAAGCTAGTGGAGGTGATGGAATTCCAGTTGAGCTATTTCAAATCCTAAAAGATGATGCTGTGAAAGTGCTGCACTCAATATGCAAACAAATTTGGAAAACTCAGCAGTGGCTGCAGGACTGGAAAAGGTCAGTTTTCATTCCAAATACAAAGAAAAGCAATGCCAAAGAATGCTTAAACTACTGCACAATTGCACTCATCTCACATGCTAGTAAAGTAATGCTCAAAATTCTCCAAGCCAGGCTTCAGCAATAAGTGAACCAAAAGTCAGAGGAACCAGAGATCAAATTGCCAACATCTGCTGAATCATGGAAAAAGCAAGAGAGTTCCAGAAAAACATCTATTTCTGCTTTATTGACTATGCCAAAGCCTTTGACTGTGTGGATCACAAAGAACTGTGGAAAATTCTGAAAGAGATGGGAATACCAGACCACCTGATCTGCCTCTTGAGAAACCTGTATGCAGGTCAGGAAGTAACAGTTATAACTGGACATGGAACAACAGACTGGTTCCAAATAGGAAAAGGAGTACGTCAAGGCTGTATAACGTCACCCTGCTTATTTAACTTATATGCAGAGTACATCATGAGAAATGCTGGGCTGCAGGAAGCACAAGTTGGAATCAAGATTGCTGGGAGAAATATCAATAACCTCAGATATGCAGATGACACCACCCTTATGGCAGAAAATGAAGAACTAAAGAGGCTCTTGATGAAAGTGAAAGAGGAGAGTGAAAAGTTGGCTTAAAGCTCAACATTCAGAAAACTAAGATCATGTCATCCAGTCCCATAACTTCATGGCAAATAGATGGGGAAACAGTGGAAACAGTGGCTGACTTTATTTTTTTGGGCTCCAAAATCACTGCAGATGGTGACTGCAGCCATGAAATTAAAAGACGCTTACTCCTTTGGAGGAAAGTTATGACCAACCTAGATAGGATATTAAAAAGCAGAGACATTACTTTGCCAACAAAGTTCTGTCTAGTCAAGACTATGGTCTTTCCATTGGTCATGTACTGACGTGAGAGTTGGACTATAAAGAAAGTTGAGCACCGAAGAATTGATGCTTTTGAACTGTCGTGTTGGAGAAGACTCTTGAGAGTCCCTTGGACTGCAAGGAGATTAAACCAGTCCATCCTAAAGGAAATCAGTCTGGGTGTTCATGGGAAGGACTGATGTTGAAGTGAGACTCCAATACTTTGGCCACCTGATGCGAAAAGCTGACTCATCTGAAAAGACCCTGTGCTGGGAAAGATTGAGGGGAGGAGGAGAAGGGGATGACAGAGGATGAGATGCTTCAATGGCATCACTGACTCGATAGACATGGGTTTGTGTGGACTCCAGGAGTTGGTGATGGACAGGGAGGCCTGGCGTGCTGTAGTTCATGGGGTCACAAAAAGTCAGACATGACTGAGCAACTGATGTGAACTAACCCTGTGGTTCTTCATTTCTTCCTTTTCTAGTTGCTTTAAGTGTAGAGTACTTATGTGATTTCTTTCCTGTTTCTTGAGGTAGGCTTGTATTGCTATAAACCTTCCCCTTAACACTGTTTTTACTGAATCCCATAAGCTTTGGGCTATTGTGTTTTCATTTTCATTCATTTCTATGCATATTTTGATTTCTTTTTTGATTTCTTCTGTAATTTGTTGGTTATTCATAAGTGTGTTGTTTAGCCTCCATGTGTTTGTATTTTCCATAGTTTTTTTTTTCCTGTAGTTGACATCTAATCTTACCACATTGTGATCAGAAAAGATGATCGAGATGATTTCAATTTTTTTGAATTTATCAAGGCTAGATTTATGGCCCAGGATGTGATCTATCCTGGAAAAGGTTCTGTGTGCACTTGAGAAAAAGGTGAAATTCATTGTTTTTGGGTGAAATGTCCTATAGATATCAATTAGGTCTAACTGGTCCATTTTATCATTTAAAATTTGTGTTTTCTTGCTAATTTTCTGTTTAACTGATCTATCCATAGGTGTGAGTGGGGTATTAAAGTCTCTCACTATTATTGTGTTACTGTTAATTTCCCTTTTCATATTTTTTAACATTTGTCTTACATATTGCAGTGCTTCTATGTTGAGTGCATATATATTTATAATTGTTATATCTTCTTCTTGGATTGATCCTTGGATCATTATGGAGGGTCATTCTTTGTCTCTTTTCACAGCCTTTATTTCTAAGTCTATTTTATCTGATATTAGTATTGCTATTCCTGCTTTGTTTTGGTCTACATTTGCATGAAATATCTTTTCTGAGCCCTTCACTTTCAGTTTGTATGTGTCCCTAGGTTTGAGGTGGGTCTCTTGTAGACAGTGTATATAGGGGTCTTGTTTTTGTATCCATTCAGCCAGTCTTTGTCTTTTGCTTAGGACATTCAACCTATTTACATTTAAGGTAATTATTGATAAGTATGATCACTAAGTGCAGGTGGCTGCGACTGGTGTGCTAAGCGCAGGCAGCCACGACTGGCGCGCTAAGCGTGGCCGAAAGGAGCTACCCCATGTCCGAGGTCAGGGGCAGAAGCCAGGAGGACCCGATGCCCGAAGGCCAGTGGCCAAGAGGAGTTACCCCACGTCCAAGGTCAGGGGCAGTGGCCGAGAGTGCCAGGCTGCGACGGCACAGGAACGGCCGAGAAGAGCTACCCCGAGTCTGAGGTCGGGGGAGGGGGATGCTGAGAGGAGCTACCCTGCGTCCGAGGTCAGGGGCAGCGACGAAAGGAGTTATCCCGCGTCCCAGGTCAGGGGCGGCGGCCGGGAGGAGCTACCCCACGCCCCCAAGCCCAAGCCCAGGGGCAGTGGCCTGGAGGAGCTACCCCACGCTCCAATGCCCAAGGACAGGGGAGGTGGCAGGAAAGACAAACCCCACGTCCAAGGAGCCATGGCTGCGTGGGTGCAGGAGGGCCTAGAGGAGCTATCCCACGTTGAAGGTCAGGAATGGCGGTGGTGAGGAGATACCCCTTGTCCAAGGTAAGGAGCAACGGCTGCACTTTGCTGGAGCAGCCATGAAGAGATACCCCATGCCCAAGGTAAGAGAAACCCAAGTAAGATGGTAGGTGTTGCAAGAGGGCATCAGAGGGCAAACACACTGAAACCATACTCACAGAAAACTAGTCAATCTAATCACACTAGGACCACAGCCTTGTCTAACTCAGTGAAACTAAGCCATGCCCATGGGGCAACCCAAGACGGGCGGGTCATGGTGGAGAGATCTGATAGAATGTGGTCCACTGGAGAAGGGAATGGCAAATCACTTCAGTATTCTTGCCTTGAGAACCCCATGAACAGTATGAAAAGGCAAAATGATAGGATACTGAAAGAGGAAATCCGCAGGTCAGTAGGTGCCCAATATGCTACTGGAGATCAGTGGAGAAATAACTCCAGAAAGAATGAAGGGATGGAGCCAAAGCAAAAAGAATACACAGCTGTAGATGTGACTGGTGATAGAAGCAAGGTCCGATGCTGTAAAGAGCAATATTGCATAGGAACCTGGAATGTCAGGTCCATGAATCAAGGCAAATTGGAAGTTGTCAAACAAGAGATGGCAAGAGTGAGCGTCGACATTCTAGGAATCAGCAAACTAAAATGGACTGGAATGGGTGAATTTAACTCAGATGACCATTATATCTACTACTGCAGGCAGGAATCCCTCAGAAGAAATGGAGTAGCCATCATGGTCAACAAAAGAGTCTGAAATGCAGTACTTGGATGCAATCTCAAAAACGACAAAATGATCTCTGTTTGTTTCCAAGGCAAACCATTCGATATCACAGTAATCCAAGTCTATGACCCAACCAGTAATGCTGAAGAAGCTGAAGTTGAACGGTTCTATGAAGACCTACAAACCTTTTAGAACTAACACCCAAAAAAGATGTCCTTTTCATTATAGGGGGCAGGAATGCAAAAGTAGGAAGTCAAGAAACACCTGGAGCAACAGGCAAATTTGACCTTGGAGTACGGAATGAAGCAGGGCAAAGACTAGTAGAGTTTAGCCAAGAAAATGCACTGGTCATAGCAAACACCCTCTTCCAACAACACAAGAGAAGACTCTACACATGTACATCACCAGATGGCCAACACCAAAATCAGATTGATTATATTCTTTGCGGCCAAAGATGGAGAAGCTCTATACAGTCAGCAAAAACAAGACCAGGAGCTGGCTGTGGCTCAGATCATGAACTCCTTATTGCCAAATTCAGACTTAAATTGAAGAAAGTAGGGAAAACCACTAGACCATTAGGTATGACCTGAATCAAATCCCTTATTATTATACAGTGGAAGTGAGAAATAGATTTAAGGGTCTAGATCTGATATATAGAGTGCCTGATGAACTATGGAATGAGGTTCATGACATTGTATAGGAGACTGGGATCAAGACCAACCCTGTGGAAAAGAAATGCAAAAAAAGCAAAATGGCTGTCTGGGAGGCCTTACAAATGCTTGTGAAAAGAAGAGAAGCGTAAGCAAAGGAGAAAAGGAAAGATATAAGCATCTGAATGCAGAGTTCCAAAGAATAGCAAGAAGAGATAAGAAAGCCTTCCTCAGCGATCAGTGCAAAGAAGTAGAGGAAAACAACAGAATGGGAAAGACTAGAGATCTCTTCAAGAAAATTAGAGATACCAAGGGAACATTTCATGCAAAGATAGGCTTGATAAAGGACAGAAATGGTATGGACTAAGAGAAGCACAAGATATTAAGAAGAGGTGGCAAGAATACACAGAAGAACTGTACAAAAAAGATCTTCATGACCCAGATAATCACGATGGTGTGATCACTGACCTAGAGCCAGACATCCTGGAATGTGAAGTCAAGTGGGCCTTAGAAATCATCACTACGAACAAAGCTAGTGGAGGTGATGGAATTCCAGTTGAGCTCTTTCAAATCCTGAAAGATGATGCTGTGAAAGTGTTGAACTCCACATTCCAACAAATTTGGAAGACTCAGCAGTGGCCACAGGACTGGAAAAGGTCAGTTTTCATTTCAATTCCAAAGAAAGGCAATGCCAAAGAATGCTCAAACTACCGCACAATTGCACTCATCTCACACGCTAGTAAAGTAATGCTCAAAATTATCCAAGCCAGGCTTCAGCAATATGTGAACCGTGAATTTCCTGATGTTCAAGCTGGTTTTAGAAAAGGCAGAGGAACCAGTGATCAAATTGCCAACATCCGCTGGTTCATGGAAAAAGCAAGAGAGTACCAGAAAAACATCTGTTTCTACTTTATTGACTATGCCAAAGCCTTTTACTCTTAATCACAATAAACTGTGGAAAATTCTTCAAGAGATGGGAATACCAGACCACCTGACCTGCCTCTTGAGAAATCTGTATGCAGGTCAGGAAGCAACAGTTAGAATTGGACATGAAAAAAAAAAAAAAAAAAAGAACTGGACATGAAACAACAGACTGGTTCCAAATAGGAAAAGGATTGTGTCAAGGCTGTATATTGTCACCCTGCTTATTTAACTTATATGCAGAGTACATCATGAGAAACACTGGCTGGAAGAAGCACAAGCTGGAATCAAGATTGCCGGGAGAAATATCAGTAACCTCAGATATGCAGATGACACCACCCTTATGGCAGAAAGTGAGGAGGAACTAAAAAGCCTGTTGATGAAAGTGAAAGTGGAGAGTGAAAAAGTTAACTCAAAGCTCAACACTCAGAAAACGAAGATCATGGCATCCGGTCCCATCACTTCATGGGAAATAGATGGGGAAACAGTGGAAACAGTGTCAGACTTTATTTTTTGGGGCTCCAAGATCACTGCAGATGGCGACTGCAGCCATGAAATTAAAAGACGCTTACTCCTTGGAAGGAAAGTTATGACCAACCTAGATGGCATATTCAAAAGCAGAGACATTACTTTGCCAACAAATGTTCATCTAGTCAAGGCTATGGTTTTTCCAGTGGTCATGTATGGATGTGAGAGTTGGACTGCGAAGAAGGCTGAGTGCCAAAGAATTGATGCTTTTGAACTGTGGTTTTGGAGGAGACTCTTGAGAGTCCCTTGGACTGCAAGGAGATCCAACCAGTCCATTCTAAAGGAGATCAACCCTGGGTTTCCTTTGGAAGGGAGGATGCTAAAGCTGAAACTCCAGTAGTTTGGCCGCCTCATGCGAAGATTTGACTCATTGGAAAAGACTCTGATGCTGGAAGGGATTGGGAGCAAGAGGAGAAGGGGACGACAGAGGATGAGCTGGCTGGATGGCATCACTGACTCGATGGACGTGAGTCCGGGTGAACTTCGGGAGCTGGTGATGGACACGGAGGCCTGGCGTGCTGTGATTCATGGGGTCACAAATAGTCGGACACGACTGAGCAACTGAACTGAACTGAACTGAACTGATGATCCTGTTGGCATTTACTTTGTTGTTTTGGATTCAAGTTTATACATCTTCTCTGTGTTTCCTGTCTAGAGAAGATCCTTTAGCATTTGTTGAAGAGCTGGTTTGGTGGTGCTTAATTCTCTTGGTTTCTCCTTTCTGTAAAGTTTTTGATTTCTCCTTCATATTTGATTGAGATCCTTGCTGGGTACAGTAATCTGGGTTGTAGGCTTTTATCTTTCACCACTTTAAGTATGTCCTGCCATTCCCTTATGGCTTGAAGAGTTTCTATTTAAAGATCAGCTCTTATCCTTATGGGGATCCCCTTGTGGGTTAATTGTGGTTTCTCCCTTCTTGCTTTTAATATTTGTTCTTTGTTAATTTGATTAATATTTGCCTTGTGGTGTTTTGCCTTGAGTTTATCCTGTTTGGGACTCTCTGGGTTTCTTGGACTTGGGTGACTATCTCCTTCCCCATTTTAAAGAAGTTTTCATCTATTACCTTCTCAAGTATTTTCTCATGGCCGGTCTGCAGCTGGCTAGCTCTCCTCTGGTATTCACTCAGTCCTTAATGTATATGGTGATTTCAGTCATGAAATTAAGAGACGATTACTCCTTCAAAGGAAAGTTATGACCAACCTAGATAGCATATTAAAAAGCAGAGATATTACTTTGCCAACAAAGGTCCATCTAGTCAAGGCTATGGTTTTTCCTGTGGTCATGTATGGATGTGACAGTTGGACTGTGAAAAAGCTGAGCCCTGAAGAATTGATGCTTTTGAACTGTGGTGTTGGAGAAGACTCTTGAGAGTCCCTTGGACTGTAAGGAGTTGCAACCAGTCCATTCTAAAGGAGATCAGTCCTGGGTGTTCATTGGAAGGACTGATGTTGAAACTGAAACTCCAATACTTTGGCCACCTCATGTGAGAGTTGACTCATTGGAAAAGACCCTGATGCTGGTAGGGATTGTGGACAGGAGGAGAAGGGGACGAGAGAGGATGAGATGGCTGGATGGCATCACTGACTCGATGGACATGAGTTTGAGTGAACTCCAGGAGTTGGTGATGGACAGGGAGGCCTGGCATGCTGTGATTCATTGGGGTCACAAAGAGTCGGACATGACTGAGTGACGGAACTGAACTGAACTTTGTTCTGTGATCTGGCCAGCAGTGCCTTCAGTTCAGCGGATGTTGACAATTTGATCTCTGGTCCTCTGCCTTTTCTAAAGCCAGCTTGAACATCAGGAAGTTCACAGTTCACATATTGCTGAAGCCTGGCTTGGAGAATTTTGAGCGTTACTTTACTAGCATATGAGATGAGTGCAATTGTGTGGTAGTTTGAGCATTCTTTGGTATTGCCTTTCTTTGGGATTGGAATGAAAACTGACCTTTTCCAGTCCTGTGGCCACTGCTGAGTTTTCCAAATTTGCTGGCATATTGAGTGCAACACTTTCACAGCATCATCTTTCAGGATTTGAAAGAGCTCAACTGGAATTCCATCACCTCCACTAGCGTTTTTCATAGTGATGCTTTCTAAGGCCCACTTGACTTCACATTCCAGGATGTCTGGCTCTAGTCAGTGATCACATCATCATGATTATCTGGGCCGTGAAGATCTTTTTTGTACAGTTCTTCTGTGTATTCTTGCCACCTCTTCTTAATATCTTCTGCTTCTGTTAGTCCATACCATTTCTGTCCTTTATCGAGCCTATCTTTGCATGAAATATTCCCTTGGTATCTCTAATTTTCTTGAAGAGATCTCTAGTCTTTCCCATTCTGTTGTTTTCCTCTATTTCTTTGCATTGATCGCTGAGGAAGTCTTTCTTAGAGCTTTTCGAGGGAAAGTTCTCTCTCTCTCTTTCTTCTTCTTTTTTTTTTTTTTGTTCCTCTCTGGCTATCCCATGGTTTGGGTTTCTATCTCACGTTGGCTCCTTCGGGTTGCCCTCAGGGCATTCTCGCCTGGTTCTTACCTTAAGCAATGCAGCCCATGTCTCCCTGTTTCGCCCCTGCTTGCTGCTGGTGGAGGTCAACATCTGGGCTACTTCTCCACTAGGAGTTATAGTTAGACCCATAATATGTGAGTTTTATTTATTTATTTTTTCCTCCCGGTTATGTTGCCTTCTGAGATTCCAAAACTCCCCACAGACCCACCAGTGAGAGGGTCTCCTGGTGTTTGGAAACTTCTCTTTTAATACTCCCTCCCCAGGATGGGTCTCCATCCCTATCTCTTTTGTCTCTTTTTATCTTTTATACTTTGTCCTACTTCCTTTTGAAGACAATGGGCTGCCTTTCTGGGTGCCTGGTGTCATCTGCAAGCATTCAGAAGTTGTTTTGCGGTGTTTGCTCAGCATTCAAATGATCTTTCAATGAATTTGTGGGGAAGAAAGTGGTCTCCCCGTCCTATTCCTCTTCCATCTTAAGACCGCCGCCCTGTAACACGTTTTCAAGGTTCATCAGTGTTTTCACATAAATGTGTAGTTCATTCCTTTTTTATTGCTTAATTATATTTTATTATATGGACATTTACACTTATAAATCACCAGTTGATGTACATTTAGGTAGTTTTGTCTTTTTGTCTATGATGAATGATGCTGTCATAATTGCTATTTTATAAGTCTTTGGGTGGACATATATTTTCAATTTTTCCAACTATATTCTTAGGAATGGAATTGCTGGATCAGACAGTAACTAGGCAAAACATTTTGAAGAAATGCCAAACTGTCTTCCAAAATGGCTGCACCATTTTACATTGACAACAGTATGTATAAAGTTACTGATTTCTCTGCATCCTCACCAGTACTTGTTATTTTCTGGGTTTGGGTATCTATGGTGTTTTTTATTTGCATTTCCCTGATAATTTAACATGTTGTGTGTGCTTTCACATGCTTATCATCCATTTGTCTAGGTAGGCTTATATCTATGGGGTCGCACAGAGTCAGACATGACTGAAGCGACTTAGCAGCAGCAGCAGCAACTTGGATACTTGTCTAGGCAAATACTTCACCCATTTTTAAATGGGGTCATTTGATTATTTTTGTTTCATGAGTTTTTAGATATATTTTGTATATCAGTTTCTTATTAGATATAAGATTTCCAAATATTTTTCCCATTCTGAGGGCTATCTTTTCTGTCTTGAAGATACAATTTGTAGCACAAAAGATTTTCATTTTAATGCAGTCCAATTTATACATTTTTTTTTCCCTTTTCACATTTTTAGGTGTCATATCTGAGAAATTGTTGCCTAATTCAAGGTCATCAAATCTACTCCTACATTTTCTTCTAAAGGGTTTTATAGTTTTAAATTTTACATTTAGATCTATAATCCATTTTGATTTACTTTTTGTCTGATGTGAGGTAAGGGATAAAGTTCATTCTTTTGCATGCAAATATCCATTTGTCCCAGTATTTTATGTTCTAAAGGCTGTACTTTTCCCCACTGAAACATCTTGGTACCTATGTCAAAAGCAATTGACTGTAATTATAAATATTTATTTCTGTATTGTCAAGTCTATTGTTGTGTTGTTGTTTAGATGCTAAGTTGTGTCTGACTCTTTGTGACCCCATGGACTGCAACCCACCAGGCTCCTCTGTCCGTTGGATTTCCCAGGCGAGAATACTGGGGTGAGTTGCCATTTCCTTCTTCAAGGGATCTTCCTGATGTGGGGATGAACCTGTGTTTCCTGTACTGACAGGTGGATTCTTTACCGCTGAGCCACCAGGGAAGCCCTGTCAATTCTCTTTTTCTATCCTCATGCCAGTATTGCATTGTCACCCTTGCCCTACAAGCAGGGAGAGTGTGCCACTGGCATTCTTAGCTTGCCCCAAAAACCTGTTGGGAACATGGGATTTCCACTGAATGAACATGGGATCATTTGCTTAGATAGGAGGTATTAGAGTCAAGTATTCTCAGTCTATTGCACCTGGGGGGAGCTTCTGCCCAGTGGCAAGTGGGTGGAGGAAGAAATCCCAGTCCTCTTGGTATGCAGAATAAAGCTTCTATGACACAAAGCTAGAAGAGAAAAAACTAGTGGCTTTCCCCTCCCAGAGTAAATTTCTAGTCCCAGACTTGGAGTTAGAAAAACAAGGCACTCTATTTTCTTGATCACATCTATCTGGATTTGTTATCCAAGTAGTTTTCATAAAACAGTCTGCTGTATGAGGCCATGGATTGGGCTCAAATGCCACAGTCTCTTTGCTATTTACTGAGGTTTAATAGGTTGTTTTAAGTAGGTGTACATTCATTTGGGGTATGCCCTTACAACAATGCTCAGAGACTAAAAGAATCTTTCAGTATCTTTAAAAATAACTTCCCCCAATAAAAGATTATTTGCTGAATAGAGAGTCTGTCCTACTCCTTACTCCTTTATTCTGGAAGGCATCTGAATATTTTAGCTTCAAGATAACCTATCCCTTGACTTCAATAAATTCTAAACTTATCAGTTCACCTATGATGAGCATCTCCCAACACCCTATCCTCACACAAACACAGAGCAAATTCAGGTTGCATTTCTTTTGGGATATCTATTTCCCTGTCAAATATAATATCATAAAGATTAAACTTATCATGCCACTCTAAACCATTACTTAACCTTTCTTTGCCTCTGCTTTATCTTAGTTTCATTAATCTCTCTTTTTCTAAAATACCATTTTGGAAAAAAGCCAAAACAACATAAAGTTTAAATGTAGAAGTAAATTCAAAAAAGATATTTTTAATGCTTATTTGTCTCATTACAATAACTATTTGAGGTGCAAAGTTGAATAAAATGTGTTCACTACCATTTATCAATGGTAGTGAGCTTATCAGCTCACAATAAAATGTAGATGGTAGACTTACAAAAATTACTGTAATTCAATGTGTTCACTGTCATAATAAAATGCAATTTGTGCAAATTGGGAAGAATTTATTGTTTTATAAGGTACATATACACACACACATATATATACCCTATAAATATGTATAGGGTATATATGTGTGTGTGTGTGTACATATACACACATACACCTTCTAGCATATGTGTATACACACATATACTACAGTATATACAGTCCTGTTTTCTTGACACTACTTGTGGTATCCTTCTTACCCTTTTAGGCTTGCCAGGTGGTGCTTGTGATAAAGAAGCAGCTTGCTAGTGCAGGGGAGATAAGAGACAAGGATTTGATCACTGAGTTGGGGAGATCCCCCTGGAGGAGGGCATGGCAATCCACCCCAGTATTCTTGCCTGGAGAATTCAATGGACAGAGAGCCTAGTGGGCTACAGTCCATAGGATCGTTTCTTACCCTTTTAAATGTTTCTCAGTTTTCTTTATGGATTCTTTTCTGTTTCCCCTAAAGAGTAAAACCCCTCAAAATTTTCATCAGCTAACTTCATCACCTTCATATATTCAATTGCCTTCAACTTCTTCTTCTTCATCTCATTTCCTCGACTTCTAGATCCATATTGAAAATCATCTTGGCTATGCTGTAGATCAACCCTCTAATGGCTAAACTAATTCTGTCTGGGGAAGTCATCATAAAGTTACACACTTTAATAAACTGATTGTCTTCCTATCCAATACAGACATTCAAGATTATCTGAAATTTATGTAATCAAATTAGACTCGCTCTCTGCAGCCATGATCCTGGTGACTTCTGTTTCATTTACTGATGACTCTAACATCTGCCCCTTTGTTCTCTACTACTGCTTCCATCATGATGCTTGGTAACTTCCACAACCATTTTAATGATCCATCAAATGCCCTAGCCTCTCGTTTTCTTGATCTTATTTCCATTGACTAAGTTCTCCACCTCTCTCACTTACTCAATTGTGTGCTACAGCCGATGGCACTATCTCTGGAATCTCACTTTCAATAACCTCTCTGTGTATGTCTCTCTCTGTCTGTCTCTCTAATACCTCCTTTGCTTAGAGCTTACTCTAATAACTTCAGTCCAACAACTTCTCCCACAGTTAAGGACCTCTAATCCTTTGATTGGCTTCCACTATCCATCCTAAATCCATACCCATTCTAAGGTACAATTTCATACTCATACACTGCAAACCTCACTGATTATTTTATTCTCCTATAACATCATAATACTGGCTTAAAAATTCTAAGCATGGATAAATCCAGTTGCATGTCTACTTCTCACTTAAACTCAAGCAGCATAATATGTGTACTTCTACTTATTTCCTCAAATCTCCAAAACACTTCCTCACCCTTTATTTTCAACTGATACTTTACTTCATAATCCTTTGATAAAATGATAGAAATAAGAAAGAAACAGCCTCATCTAATGACCACCATATCTACAGATCTACACTTTTCTATGTAGCTACAGCCTTCTTACTTGGTATTCTGTTGTCTTATTCCTTTATAATCAATCTATTTACTACACAGCAGCCAAAGAGAAGTCAGATTATGTCACTCATCTACTTATAGTCTTTCATTGTTTTCTCATATCTGTCACAATAAAATTTAAATTGCTTACTGAAGCCTAAAAGTCCCTTACTGTTGGGATCCCTGCTTGTATTATCTCATGACCTAGGACTCCCCATACCCATATATCCACTATGCTTTAACCACACTGATCTTTTGTTTTTGAATCATGTCAAATTCAATTCCAACTTAGAACCTCTTACTTATGGGTTCCTCTGTCTAGGATGCCATGCATCCTCAGGTCTTCTCAAGAGTAGCTCCATCTTATTGGAGAAGACTTCCTCCATCATTGAATTGTTATGCTTTCCAACTTGTAACCACCATCTATCACATTCCTGTCCTTTTCTTTCTTACCATTTTTGCATTCACATTTTCCATTTATCTCTTCAATAACTCACCACCATATAACTATTATATTTATGAGTATGGAAGTTTGTCAACTTAGCTTTCTCAACTGGACTATAAGCTATGTGAGGTCAAAATCTTTTTCTTCCTCAGTTTAGAACAGTATATGACCCAGTGGCTCGTGCTCAATAAATATTCTTCTATAATTTGTTTTATCTTTGGTATTCTTCTATTTCAAAGATGGCCCTAGCACCACTCCACCTGCCCATGTCAGAAATCTCAGCTGATCTTTGCTTCTCTCTATCCCTCAGTGGCCATATCACAAAGTAAAAATCCTATAAAATTTACCTCCAAAATATTTCTAAAATCTGTTCACGTCTCTGGATCCCCATTGGTGTTCTCTTAGTTTAAGCCACTAGCATCTCATTTCTGGATTAGAGTAATAGCTTCACACTCATCAATACACTAGCAAAGTAATGCTCAAAATTCTTTAAGCAAGGCTTCAACAGTACATGAACTGTGAACTTCCAGATGTTCAAGCTGGATTTAGAAAAGGCAGAAGAGCCAAAGATCAAGTTGTCAACATCTGTTGGATCATAGAAAAAGCAAGAGAATTCCAGAAAAATATCTACTTTTACTTTATTGATTACGCCAAAGCCTTTGACTGTTTAGATGACAGCAAACTGTGGAAAATTTTTAGAGATGGGAATACTAGAGCACCTTACCTGCCTCCTGAGAAATCTGTATGCAGGTCAAGAAGCAACAGTTAGAACTGGACGTGGAACAACAGACTGGTTCCAAATAGTGAAAGGAGTACATCAAGGCTGTATTTTGTTACCCTGCTTATTTAACTTATATTCAGAGTACATCATGAGAAATGCCAGGCTGGATGAAGCACAAGCTGGAATCAAGATTGCCAGGAGAAATATCAATAACCTCAGATATACAGATGACACCACCCTTATGGCAGAAAGCAAATAAGAACTAAAGACACTCTTGATGAAAGTGAAAGAGGAGAGTGAAAAAGCTGGTTTAAAACTCAACATTCAAAAAACTAAGATCATGGCATTCAGTCCCATCACTTCACTGCAAATAGATGGGGCAACAATGGAAAAAGTGACAGACTTTATTTTCTTGGGCTCCAAAATCACTGCAGATGGTGACTGCTGCCATGAAATCAAAAGAGAGCTCCTTGGAAGAAGAGTTATGATGAACTTAGACAGCATATTATAAAGCTGAGCCATTACTTTGCCAACAAAGGTCCATCTAGTCAAAAATATGTTTTTCCAGTAGTCATGTATGGATGTGAGAGTTTGACCATAAAGAAACCTGAGCACCGAAAATTGATGATTTTGAACTATGGTGTTGGAGAAGACTCTTGAGTGTCCCTTGGACAGCATGGAGATCCAACCAGCCCATCCTAAAGGAAATCAGCCCTGAATATTCATTGGAAGAACTTATGCTGAAGCGAAACTCCAATACTTTGGCCACCTGATGAGAAGAACTGACTCATTGGAAAAGACCCTGATGCTGGGAAAAGTTGAAGGCAGGAGAAGGGGACAACAGAGGTTGAGATGGTTGGATATCATCACCGACTCAATGAACATGATTTTGAGCAAGCTCTTAGAGTTGGTGATAGGGAAGCCTGGCTTGCTGCAGTCCATGCGGTTGCAAAGAGTCAGACATGACTGAGTGACTGAACTGAATAGCTTCACACAAGTCTGTACTTCTAGCCCTCCCACTTCTTATCCAGGCACCACAAACAAAAATGAAACATTTATCAAACAGAAGCAAATTAATTCTCTGTTTAAAACTCTTGTATTACTTTTATTATCATCCTTATAAAATTATGGTGTACAAAATATTATTAACATCAACCTGACTACTTCCCTCCACATAAAAGTATCAGTTCTATACATACTTTCTATAAATAATTAAATGCCATCTCCAGGCTTTCTCTTACAATCATCTGGAAAAGACATCTCTAACCATCATTCTATCTTGGCTTTGTTGCCTGTCATATTTGCTTCCATAGCACCTGTACTTAACCTAACCGTGTTTATCAGTGTCCTGATGTAGTCTTATTACTTTCCTGAATAGCAGTCTTGGAGGGGTTGTGTTTTATTCCTCTTTGTGTCACTCTATACCTGACACAGTTATTATATACCTGGCATTCAGTATACACTTGTTTACTGAATAAATTAATATATGCAGAAACAAATGGCTCAAGTAACCATTAATAATGTTAAGAGATTTGAGGGGAAAAACTATATATTTTTATTTAATATTGTGCCTAGAAAGTGACACAAACAACTAGCTCTTTAATAAATGAGTCTAAATTATTATGATAAAACATGCAGGAAATGTGTCCATGAGAGCTTGATAACTCTGAAAAAGCCACAGCTGAAGCCATTATCCTTATGTTGTTCATCTCTTGAACGATTTTAATTTCTGTGAGGCTGAACTCTTTTTTTTTTTTTTTTCCCTTCATTTCCTAAGAACAATTGACTCTGCTTGCCTGGCCTGAGGAAGGCTCCTGGGTATCATTGCTCTGGCAGGTGGTTTTCATTTGCCTGTCCAGAGATGCTGGCACAACTGCAAACACAGCTCCCATCTCACTCCCAGCCATATCCCCAATGCTGCCTGCAACTGATACAATGGCTTGTTACATCCTAGAATATATGGTTGCAACAGTAATGTAGCCCTATCTTCCTTCAGCATGTCTTTGAAAAAGCATTTATTGGATTATTTACTTAGCAATTTATTTTTAACTTAAATTAAATGAACTATTTGAAAAATGTTTCTTCTGAAATAATAATGGTTGTCCACTTAACCTCTGACAAAGGAGCTGAATTGGAATGGGACCTCATTGTTAAGCCCTGGCAGCTGCTGCCTAGGTTTAGTTTCCTAAGCAACCTGGAAACTTAATTATACCCAAACAACAAGGACAAGTATTTAGAGGAAGAAGATTTAGTGAAATCACCATCATCAAGCATCTAAAAACTGAGACCACTGAGAGAAAGAGAAGTACAAATGAGAAAATGCTATTCGATGATCAAGTAAATTAACCGCAAATCTTTTAAAACAGTAATTAAAAAAAAAAAAAAACTTAGTATTTTAAATCTCTATTAAATGATCCTCAGTGTTTCAGTGGAATATCACATTACAACTATTCATGCAGTCAGCTAAAATTGCATTGCCTGGGATAGTGCCTGCACCAAAGAGCTGTGGCATGTTAGGTACTGCTTAAGGGGACGGTTTTTGAACCAACCCTTGAAAAATGTATAGAATTTGGATACACAGAAGGTTGATATATGATCTCAACTAATCTGTTTATGCAATCATTGAATTTGAATTCCCAGTGTCTTGCCATCACTGTTTACTGTCATATTTCCTGATGGCCCCTGCATCATTCCACTTCCCCGCATCCCCTCAAACACAGGTTTTGGGCAGGGGTAAGGTGGCACTTGGGGTAAAGAACCCACCTGCCAATGCAGGAGACATAGATTTGAACCCTGAATTGAGAAGGTCCCCTGGAAGAGGACATGGCAACCCAGTCCAGTATTCTTGCCTGCAAAATCCCATGGACAGAGAAGCCCGAGGACTGCAGTTCACATGGTTGCAAAGAGTCGAACATGACTGAAGCGACTTACACAGCAGAAAGAATTATGAAATTCTAGCTCCTCTGTAATTCCATATTATTGTTAATGCAGTCTCAAAACATTGCTCTTCTTTTGTTGAGAGTCTTCAAGTTGAAAGACCTGTAAAGATCAGATTCTGAAACAAACTTCCAAGCAATTTACCAGTCCTTTCATCAGCCCTTTTACAGACAAAGAGATTCTGCTCTGACACATCCCATTGAAGGACTTTCTCCAATTCATTTAACAATCTATTGTGGTACTAATTGAAAATATTCCTGGCATTAAACCAAAATATGGCTCTCTGTATATTCTACCCATTGGTTCTAGTTATACGCACTCATCAAAACTAAATCCATTTCTATTTCATTGGACACTTTTATACTCAAAGCTGATTCCATGTTCCTCATTTTCATTTTCTTCCCCATACTAATTTATCTCTTTCTTCCAAACATTTTTTGCAATATGAAGAATAAGATTTGAAAAGCAAAAGGGTATTTCCTCCATCATCACATTTAAGTCTTTCCCTTCCATAATTTTTCATCCTCTCAATTCTCAGTCTGCTTCCTGATACTGACTAAAACTGTTCAGTGTCTTTTACGACAAGACTCTAAGATGAAAAAGATTCTCATTGTTCCCACACTGAGCAGGAAGTCCTACACCCTTGGTTGTCATTTTAAACAATTTACTTCACTGCTCTGAATAAAAGGTGTTAGATCACCTTTCAGATTTGATTCCCCTGGAGAGCATCCAGAAGTATTTCCAGTGGTCTGTGGCACAATCAACTATTGTGCACCACCTGGAGCAGATTTGGGTCTCTGGAATGGCAGCGATGTGCTCCCCACATCTATTCTGCTTACTGTAGAAAGTAGAAGAGAATGATTATTCATTCAACCATTTGCTCAGCGTTTTGTGGCCAGAATGACTTGCTTACTAACCCCTAAATAACTCTTCCCAATTACAACATTGGATCATTTCCTTTTTGAGTTTTTATTTCTGGAATTTATTTTATGCTTCTCTTTGTGTTGATTCATTTTTGCTTATTCAGTGGAGATTTTTAGATTTTTTGAAATATTTATTTGCTTATCTGGCTGTGTCTGGCCTTAGTTGTGGCATGCAGGATCTTCCACTGTGGCAGACGGGCTTAGTTGCCCCTAGGCATATGGGATCTTAGTTCACTGATCATGGATCGAACCCAAGTACTCTGCACTGAAAGATGGATTCTTAACAACTGGAGCACCAGGAAAGTCCCTAGATTCTTTTTATGCACATTGTTATACTCCTACATTTACTTTATAAATGCTCTATAACTTGTGTATGTGTGTATCCTTAGAGCTGTTGAATAGGAACATAGATATCTATTACTGATGAAGATATTCATATGTGTTTTTCCATATGTTTGTCTAAGTAGATTGAACACCCCTCAAAATTAATTAATATTTTCTTCACTTCTCCTACTTCCATCTCTAATTAGGACACAGTTCAGAACTTCTTGTTGCCTGTCAAATCCTTGAAGAAAAGAACTAAGGATATTTTTCAGATATTTAACTTTATTTTTTAATAAATACATAGCTGATATAGGTATAGTTATAGTAGCAAATATATCTTTAAACCAAAACTGTGATAAATATGTGAAAATAAAATATACCTAGATAAAATGCTATGGGTGTATAAACTGAGTATAAAATAGCACATTTAAAGCCAGAAAACTTGAAAAAAAATAGACTGAAGGTCATAATCCTGTATATTAAACCATTTAAATAGATGGATTTCTATTCAAATTTTAAGAGATAAACAGAAGCATGTCTTCATTCTGATGTTTAATTAATCTTCATTAACACAAAATCCTTCTGCTTGTTTAGATATACACAGCTCTCCCTCCCATCACAATTCTCTAAAGCATCATGAAAACAGCATCTCTTCATATAAATGCAGAGTCACAAAAACCAGTTCCGTGGGTGGCTGCTAAATGATATCTCTAGAAATCTTACTAATTTGTGACTCCTCAGTTTTAGCAGAAGTAGTGAGTAAAACTAGTTGGTCTAAACTTCTGGTGCTGCTCAAGTTTCCAGCCGTGTCTGAGCTGTTCTCCTGTCTGGATGAGTGTTAAGTAGTTCATGCAATGTCTGAATATTTATCGAGTTGTTTTTATCAAGGTTTCCTTTGATGACTTTGAGCTTCATGACTCTCAGATCACACCTCCTAGATGAAGCACTGGACTGTGAAATGGCTTATAGAATTACCTCCTCCCCCTGCTCTTCTCAAGGAGCCAGTGTTCACCATCGTCATATAGGTTCTCAGTGTAGGAAGAAAAATACATAAAATATTTTGTTCCCCTTAAATAAGAGATGAATTAGAAAAATTGATCTCCAGATATTTTCATTGGTAGGAATTTCTTTATGCCTTAAATCCAAACTATATGCAGAAGAACAAATAAACTACAGAGTATTTAACTGGTCTTCACAAAAGTGAAAGTGTTAGTCAGTCGTGTCTAACTCTTTGTGACCCCATGGACTGGCCAGCCAGGCTCTACAGTCCATGAGATTCTCCAGGCAAGAATACTGAAGTGGATTGCAATTTCCTTCTCCAGGGGATCTTCCCAACCCAGGGATAGAACCTGAGTCTCCTGCATTGCAGGCAACTGCTTTACTGTCTGAAACGCCCTTTAACTGGTCTTCACAAAACTGAGCCATATAAAAGGACTCTAAGTTGGAACAACTCATTCACTGGCATAAAATGCACAAGTTTTGAACTATCATGAGATCTATAACAGTATAAACAAGAAGCACCCATAGATGAACAATAGCTTGACCAATGGGAGAAAACTGTCTGCAGCAGCATTAATTTTTAAAGTCTTTCTCTTACTGCCAAATATAGGGGCAACATGTAAGCCTAGTAGTCTATCTGCTACTTGCCATAGCAGATAGAGATATAAGCACCCCCTCCCCAGGCATCCATATTAGGCATATTCAGCAGGTATACCCTAGAGGAAAATAGAAGTTTAATGTTCCATTGATGAGTAGTGTTGAAAATGAAAAACAAGTGGATTTATAGATTTTCAGCTATGGAAACTTTAGACCTCACATACTGAATCTTGGTCAATGGCAGATACATTTATTGGTTTCTCAGGGAATATCCCATTATAAGGAAATAACCAGTCTAAGTGAGCACCAGCATAATACATAGACCAGGATACCCAAGCAGTTTGACAAATAGCACAGAACCAGTCTGCAAAATGAAAAAAAATAAGAGAAATTAAATAAGAAGAGTAAAGAAGTTTATGAAATAACACTAGCACTGCATTATAGACATATAAGTATATTAACTATGGTTAGTTAAATACTCATTTTTATGATATTATCTGTATAATAAACTGTATGTGGTACATTAAAAGAGCTTCAGTTCTCCTCTAGTTGTATTTTTTATTATCCTTTTATACAGTGTCCCAAGAAAAGAACACCCTTGAGAATTGTTATAGTTTTATATCTTGAAAAGAGCTCACTGAAGTAAGTGGACAAAACTGTCAATTACACCCAACACTTTTTTTTTTTTTGCTTAAATAAGAAGACAGTACACCAGTTCCCTGAATCACTTGGCAAATCCCCACTGGCTATCTAGTTCACGTAGGTAGTATATTTGTTTTCATGTTATTCTCCTTTGATCCCAGGAGGGAGGTTCAAGAAAGAGGGGACATATGTATATCTATGGCTGACTCATGTTGATGTATGGAAGAAACCAGCACAATATTGTAAAGAAATGTTAAAAATAAATTTCAATTTATTGAAGTTAAAATTCATTTAAAAATAAATTTTTAAAAAATCTTAAAAAAGTAGATAGTACAATGGAGTGGTATCCAAAGAAAATCCATTTGCAGTTGAGTCTTCCTGATATTACAGTAGAATCTGGAAAATGGTGAACACATTGGGAAAGTAACCAAACCACTGTCTTGTATATTCCATAGTAGTTATTATTTGGTTTACTGTCTCCCCTCCTCCACCTTTCCCCCACCCACACTATCTCTCAATTTTCATCTCCTTTTACTCTGTCTAGCATGTGCTGAGTATATCTCATCTCAAAAGTGGTTTTTAAAAATCAGAATCATGGGGGGAGAACAAGATGGTGGAGGAGTAGGTGGACGTGGAGTACATCTCTCTCCATGGATACATTGGGAACACAGAAGTGCTTGCAGAACACCAGTTGAGAGCAGACAGGAGTACCTGGCCATCAGAAAAGAATATATAGGACTATGCAAAACTCGGTAGGGTGAAGAAACTAGGGGGGAAAACAGAAATGTCAGTAGGACTGGACCTGCACTTGGAAGGTGGGGGAAATTAAGCAGGAGTCTGATCCCCATATCAGGACAATTGTCTGGGTCAGAAGAGAAATATTTAAGGCTGAGAGTGAAGCAGTTGATCTGTGGCAGCCTAAATGGAATGAGAATCAAACAGTTGTTGCTGTAGCCATAGTACCCTGGACAGGGGCACAATTCCCCTAGAAAGCACAGCAGCTGGAAGCTGGAGTGTAGTGATTGTGGAGCAATCCCAGGACAAGGGCTGCTTTGACTGCAGAAAGACAGACCAAGGAGATGTGAGGGAGGAGATTGGGATGGGAAATGCTGGTGGAGGAAAGCCAGACAGCCATGGAAGCAAGGCGATACTACTGAGTCATGCCATCACCATAGCCTCTCTCTCCCCACACAGCCAGTATCAGCAGCTGAACCACAGAGAGGCTGGCCCATCAAGCACCTGACACACCAAACTACAGAGTAGGACTCCACCAAGGGTGCCCCTTTAAGTGCCTGACACACAAATTTACAGATTAGGACCCCAGCCAGGGGTCACCTATATGTACCTGATGCACCAAGCAACAGAAAAGGACCCAAGCAAGGGAGCCCTCTAAGTGCCTGAATGGGCAGAGCTACAGAGAAAGACTAGCCAAAACAGACTTCTGATCACCAGCTACCAGAGGCTCAATAAAAGACTCAGATAGGGACATAACTCCTGCGGCTGAGGCAGTCCATGTCCCTGAATACTTGGTGCCATCAGGGTCCCTGTGACCCAAGCAGCTGCAACACTTTCATTCTCAACCCTCACTGGGGCAGAGTTGCCGCAGGTCACAAAAGGCTTGTGTCTATGCATGCAGGGTCACTTAGATCATGTCCAACGCTTTGAGACCCTGTGGTCTGTGGCCTGCCAGGCTTATCTGTCAGTGAGGTTCTCCAGGCAAGAATACTGGACTGTATTGACCAATACTGCTCACCATACTCTTCTAGGGCACTATATTTCGGGCTTCCCCAGCCGCCAACTCCCCTGAGTACCTGGTGCTGCCAGAACCCCCATGACCCAAGCAGCTGCACCACCTCCACACCTGACTCTCACTGGGGCAGACCCAAGTCCTCAAAGGCAGCCTCAGGAATAAACCCCAGTGGATGACCCACATACAGAGATGGAAATAAAACCACAATTGAAACCCAGGTCTGTAACTAAGGAAAGTGAAAGTGAAGTTGCTCAGTTGTGTCCAACTCTTTGTGATCCCATGGACTGTAGCCTACCACACTCCTCCATCCATGGGATTTTCCAGCCAAAAGTGCTGGAGTGGCTTACCATTTCCTTAAGATGATCCAAAACCTTCCCACCAGCTGTACAAGCTGCAGATTAAATCCACATGATCAACTAGGCAGACTCTATGCTGGCCCCACAGCAGGTCCAGAGACAAGCACAGCCTTGGAGGGCATCCTAGGGAGGCAAGGTGGACTGAGACTATCAGTGAGGGAAAGGACTCCAACAGCAGTGACTCAAGAAAATCAGTTACTATTCTTATGTTTTGACTTGTTCTGTCATTTCTTTTGGACTTTTTTCTTTTTCTTTTCTTTCCCTTCTTTGTTGTAGTTGTCAATGTTATTAGCACTATGAAATCTAATTAAGCTTTTGAGTTTTTTTTTTTTTTTTCCCAATCACACTTTTTATTGCTGTTATAAACCTCTGCCTCTATTTTGGCTTTTGCAGTTCTGCGGAGTTGTGGAGTTTTCCTCCTCCTTCTTCTTTGTTCTGTTTTTTTTTTTTTATTTTAATTTTTAAAAATTTTAAATCCAATATTATTTTTTCTATATTTATTCTTTTATTTGCTTTTTCTACTGTTCTTTTCCCCTTGCAGTTAATCTTCAATGTATGTAAATATTCTTTATCTACCTATATGTAACTTTGCATTTCTAGTCTTTCTTTCTTTCCTTTCTTTTTCTCACCGTATTTGTTAGTTTTGTTTTCATTGCTTTATTCCCCAGTTGGCAACTTGCTTTAGTTTTGTCTTCCAGTTTGTACTTTAGTTAGTTTTGTTCTTAACTTGTAGATATAATTTTTTATTTCCTTTGTTTGCCAGGCCAATCTATTGTACTTTATTTTAATTGGATTGTTTTGATTTTGCTTATGGGTATATGTGTATATATGTGTGTGTGTGTTTATTCAGTTATTTTAATTATTACTTGCCTGATTTTGTAAATGTCATTTGTCTGGGGTTTACTCCAGTACTTTTGCCTGGAAAATCCAATGGATGGAGGAGCCTGGTAGGCTGCAATCCATGCGGTCGCTAAGAGTCGGACACGACTGAGTGACTTCGCTTTCACTTTTCACTTTCATGCACTGGAGAAGATGGCAACCCACTCCAGTGTTCTTGCCTGGAGAATCCCAGGGATGGGGGAACCTGGTGGCTGCCGTCTACAGGGTCGCACAGAGTCAGACACGACTGAAGTGACTTAGCATAGCATAGCATATCTTTGATTTCTCATTTTTGTGTATTTTTTTTTCATCTCATTTAATGCCATAACAAACCACCTGTGGAATCTCCATTCCTGGCCAGAGATCAAGCTCTGAGAATTCGGAGAGGGAGCACTGACTGCAAGATCCTAGACTATCATAGAACTCCTAACCTGAGGGAGTATCGAATAGTGAGAATACCCAGAGAGGAAACCGCTTAAATACAAGACCCAGCATCACCCCACTACAAGTAGTATCACTGTGAAGGACATCTCATACAAACAACAAACAAGACAAAAATATAAACTCAATCATCAGCAGAGAGGATTACCACCTCACTCAGCCCTGCCAATCAGAGGGAAAAAAAGAAAAAACTCAGTGAAAATCTCACCCTATACAAAGCTTACACAAACCACTGGACCAACCTTAAGAGGGCAGAAACCAAAAAAGAGAAAAGATTTAACCTTTAAGCCTTTAAAACGAGACCTCAAATACAATACGTTTAAAAAATGATAATAATGAAAATGCTGAGAAATACTGCACAAATGAAGGAATAACTTAGAAACACAGAAGTCCAAATTAATGAAGAGGAGATAAGCAAACTACCTGAAAAAGAATTCAAAATATTGTAGTAAAGATGATCAAAAACCTTGAAAATAGAATGGAGAAAATGCAATAATCAATTAACAAGGACCTAGATGTATTAAAGAATAAACATACAGACACAAACAACTCAATTACTGAAGTTAAAAATACTCTAGAAAGAATCAGTAGCATAATATTTGAAACAGAAGGATGGATCAGTGAGCTGGAAGATAAAGTGGTGAACACTAATGAAAGAAATCAAAGAGAACATAAACAGATGGAGAGATATTCCATGTTCCTGGGTAGGAAGAATCAATATTGTGAAAATTACTATACTACCAAATGCAATCTACAGATTCAATGCTATCCTTATCAAATTACCAGTGGCATTTTTCACAGAATTAGAACAAAAAATTTTTACAATTCATATGGAAGCAGAAAAGACCATGAAAAGCCAAATCAGTTTTGAGAAAGAAGAATGGAGCTGGAGGAATCAACCTTCCTGACTTCAGATTATGCTACAAAGCTATAGTCATCAAGATGGTATGGTACTGGCATAAAAACAGAAATATAGACTAATGGAACAAGACAGAAAGCCAAGAAATAAGCTCAGAAATAAATAAGGTTCCCATAGGTGTATACCTATGGGCACCTTATTTTTGACAAAGAATATGCAAAGAATATACAAAGGGGCAAAGACAGCCTCTTCAATAAATGGTGCTGGGAAAACTGGGCAGATACATGTAAAAGAATGAAATTAGAATACTTCCTAACAGCATACACAGAAATAAACTCAAAATTGATTAAAGACCTAAATGTAAGACCAGAAGCTATAAAACTCTTAGAGGAAAGAGAACACTCAATGACATAAATCAAAGCAAGATCCTCTATGACCCATCTCCTAGAGTAATGGAAATAAAAACAAAAGTAAACAAATGGGACCTGATTAAACTTAAAAGCTTTTGCACAGCAAAGGAAACTATAAGCAAGGTGAAAAGACAACCCTCAGAATGGGAGAAAATAATAGTAAATGAAACAACTGAAAAAGGATTAATTTCCAAAAGAAACAAGCAGCTCATACAACTCAATACCCGAAAAACAAACAACCCAATCAAAAAGTGGGAAAAGACCGAAACAGACATTTCTCCAAAGAAGACATACAGATGGCTAACAAACACAGGAAAAGATCCTCCACATCACTCATTATTAGAGAAATGCAAATCAAAACTACAATGAGATATCACTGCACACTGGTCAGAATGGCCATCATCAAAAATTCTACAAACAATAAATGCTGAACAGGGTGTGGAGAAATGGGAACTCTCTTGCACTGTTGGTGGGAATGTAGATTGATTCAGCCACTGTGGAAGATGGTATGGAGATTCCTTGAAAACCTAGGTATAAAACCACCATATGACCCAAAAATCCCACTCCTAGGCATATATCCTGAAGAAACATTCCATTGTTCATTGCAGCACTACTTACAATAGCTAGAACATGGAAGCAACCTAGATGTTCATCGACAGATGAATGGATAAAGAAGTTGTGGTACATATACACAATGGAATATTACTCAGCCATAAAAAGGAATGCATTTGAGTCAGTTCTAATGAGGTGGATGAACCTAGAGCCTATTATACAGAGTGAAGTAAGTCAGAAATAGAAAGATAAATATCATATACTAGCACATATATACAGAATCTAGAAACATGGTGCCAAAGAATTTATTTGCAGGGCAGCAGTGGAGAAACAGTCATAAAGAACAGACTTATGGACACAGGGAGAGGGAAGGAGAGGGTGAGATGGATGGAGAGAGTAACATGGAAACTTACATTACCATATGTAAAATAGATAGCCAATGGGAATTTGCTGTATGGCTCAGGAAATTCAAACAGGGGCTCTGTATCAACCTAGAGGGGTGGGATTGGGAGAGAGATGGGAGAGAGTTTCAAGAGGGAGGGGATATATGTATACCTATGGCTGATTCATGTTGAGGTTTGACAGAAAACAACAAAATTCTATAAAGCAACTATCCTTCAATTAAAAACTAAATTAATTTTAAAAAGTCAGAATCATGTTATAAAGGTGTTGAGACATGTGGCCATGAATCCAAATTGCCCAATTTTGTTGACAGATATAATGATGTTCCAAAAAAGATTGATACTGAAAATAATGTCTTCTCTGTGTATATTACTATCAAATTAGAGTGCTTTTGATTGAACAACAAAAGCTTTTGTTGAACAATAACAAATCAAGTGCTCAAGTGCCCAAGATATTTGAGCTTTGAAACATCGGAATTTAAGATTGGAAGATACACTAGAGTACATGTGGTATCTAAGCTCCACACTAGTCATTCTAGGGAAAAAGATGGATTCAGATAGATCCATAACTCAATATCTTCAGTATAGCAATCTTTTTACTACACCACATTTGTCTCTCTGCTGTTGCTAAGTCACTTCATTCGTGTCCGACTCTATGCGACCCCATAGACGGCAGCCCCACCAGGCTCCCCCGTCCCTGGGATTCTCCAGGCAAGAACACTGGAGTGGTTTGCCATTTCCTTCTCCAATTTTGTCTCACTAGTGCAAAACAATTATAAAATGACTGTCTATGCTGTTCTATTTGTCTGTCTCTCTCCTCCGTTCTGTTTCTCTCTCATTTTCTTTTCCAGTGGGTATGGAATGTAGTATTGAAAAGGTTCGACTCTGGGGTCAGACCCTGTCTCCATCATTTATTAATCTCAGGAATTTTTTAAAACCACAATTTTTAAACTTACAAAGTAGATACCAGTGTTACAGGGTTGTGGTATTAAATGAAATAATTTATGTATTGATTTCAGCTTAGTGTCATAAATAAGTGCTTAAAAATGTTAGCTATAACTGTTATTTCTGTAACTAATGCATGATTACAATAAAAAATGTGGAAAGACTAGGAAAGTTGGTGGCAGTGGTTTAGTCACGAGGTCATGCCCTATACCCTATGGACTGTAGCCTGCCAGGCTCCTTTGTCCATGGGATTCTCCAGGCAAGAATACTGGAGTGGGTTGCCATTTCCTTCTCCAGCGGATCTTCCCGACCTAGGGATTGAACCCAGGTCTCCTGTATTGCAGGCAGTTTCTTTGCCAAGGAAACTACAAGGAAAGCCCTAGGAAAGATAAGATTCATTATTAAAATGGCCATAACTTCTCAATTTAAAGATAACTGCTGTTAATGTACACACACACAAATACACATATATGCAGAAAAAACTACATGTACTTATTGTTGTTGTTCAGTTGCCCATTCATGTCTGACTCTTTGTAACCCCATGGACTGTATAGGCCACCGGGCTCCTGCATCCATGGTATTTCCCAGGCAAGAATAATGGAGTGGGTTGCCATTTCCTTCTCCAGAGGATCTTCTCCATTCAGGGATTGAACTTACATCTCCTGCATTAGTAGATGGAATTTTTACTGCTGAGCCACCAGGAAGCCACCACATATTTTTGTATATACATTTAATATATTACTTTTTCATATCATTGAATTCACAAAATTGAATGAAATTAATTTACTAAGACAAATCCTTTTGCAATTAGTTACCAACCTGTTATTTTCTATTACTATCTTCACCCTGGCAAATTTAAAAATTAATCAAGGAATATCATTCTTGGTGGATTTGAAATCTGTTTTGGGTTAAAAACAAAGCAGAAAATAATAAAGTGACAGACCATCACTAATTATTAGAAAACTGCAAATGAAAACTACAATGAGGAACCACTTCACACCAATCAGAATGGCCATCTCCAAACAATCTCCAAATAATAAGTACTGGAGAGGGTGTGGAATTACCATATGATCCAATAATCCTGGGCATATATCTGGAAAAGATGAGAACTCAAATTGAAAAACATTATAGCACTTGTATATTCATAGCAACACTATTCACAAAAATCAAGATATGGAAGCAACTTAAATGTCCATCAACAGATGAATGGCTTAAGGAAATGTGATATAGACATATAGATATATGCACTGGAATATTACTCAGTCATAAAAAAGCAATGAAATATTGCCATTTGCAGCAACATGGATAGACCTAGAGATTATCATACTTAATGAGGTACATCAGATAAAGATAAATAGTGTATATCACATACATGTGGAACCTAAGAAAATAATGCAAATCAACCTTTTTTTTTTTCTATGAAACAGAAACAGACTCACAGACATAGACAACAAAATTATGGCTACCAAAGGGGTAGGGGAAGGGTAAATTAGGAGTATGGGACAGAGTGCCTGTAGAACTACGGATGGAGGTTTGTAACATTGTAGAGAAGGCAGTGACCGAAATCACCCCAAAGGAGAAGAAATGCAAGAAGGCAAAGTGGTTGTCTAAGGAGGTTTTACAAATAGTTGAGGAAAGAATAGAAGTGAAAAGCAGAGATAAATGGAAAGATATGTTCAACTGAATGCAGAGTTCCAGAGAATATCAAGGAGACATAAGAAGGCTTTCTAAAGTGAACAATGCAAAGAAAAATAGGGAAACAATAGAAATGGGAAAAACTAGAGATTCCCTCAAGAAAATAGTAGGTATCAAGGGAACATTTCATGTAAGGATGGGCCTGATAAAGGACAGAAATGTTGAAGACCTAACAAAAGCAGAAGAGATGGAGAAGTTGAAAGAATACACAGAACTATATAAAAAAGGTCTTAATGACCCAGATAGCCATGATGGTGTGATCACTTACCTACAGCCAGACATCCTAGAGTGTGAAGTTAAGTGGACCTTAGGAAGCATTACTACAGAGCTAGTGGAGGTGATGGAATTCTGGCTGAGCTATTTCAACTCCTAAAACATGATGCTGTTGGAGGGCTACACCCAATATGTCAGCAATTTTGGAAAACTCATCAGTGGCCACAGGACTGGAAAAGGTCAGTTTTCATTCCAAACCCAGAGAAGAACAATTCCAAAGAATTATCAAGCTACCATACAATTGCCCTTATTTCACATGCTACTAGGTTATGCTCAAAATCCTTCAAGCTAGATTTCAATGTTACATGAACCAAGAAATTTTAAAAGTACAAACTAGGTTTAGAAAATGCAGAAGAAGCAGAGATCAAATTGCCAACATTCATTGAGTCATATAGAAAGCATGGGGATTCCAGAAAAAATATCTGCTTCTGCTTCATTGACCATGCTAAAGTCATTGACTGTGTGGACCACAACAAACTGAAGAAAATTCTTAAAGAGATGGGAATACAAGACCACCTTACCTTTTTTCTGAGAAACTTGTATGTGGGTCAAGAAGCAACAGTTAGAACTGGACATGGAACAAAATTGATTCCATGGAACAAAACTGGACTGTTTCAAAATTGAGAAAGGAATATGACAAGGCTGTATATCGTCTCACTGCTTATTTAACTTCTATACAGAGTACATTATGTGAAAATCACAATATGGAATCCAGTTTGCTGGAAGAAATATCAACAACCTCAGATATACAGATGATACCACTCTAATAGCAGGAAGAGAAGAGGAACAAGAGCCTCTTGATGAGAGTGAAAGAAGACAGTGAAAAAGTTGGCTTAAAACTCAACATTCAAAAAACAAAGATCATGGCATCCGGTCCCACCACTTAATGGCAGATAGAAGGCAAAGAAGTGAAAACAGTGATAGATTTTCTTTGGCTCTAAAATCACTGTGGATGGTGACTGCAGCCATGAAATTAAAAGATGCTTGCTCCTTGGAAGGAAAACTCTGAACAACCTAGACAGTTTATGAAAAAGCAGAGACATCAGTTTGCTTGCAAAGGTCCATATAGTCAAAGCTACAATTTTTCTGGTAGTCACATCCAGGCATGAGAATTGGTCCATAAAAAAGGCTGTGGACCAAAGAATTGATGCTTATGAATTGTGGTGCTGGAGAAGACTCTTGAGAGCCCCTTGGACAGAAAGGAGATCAAACCAGTCAATCCTAAAGGAAATGAACACTAAATATTCATTTGAAGGACTGATATCAAAGCTGAAGCCCCAATACTTTGGCCACTTCATGTTCAGAGACAACTCATTGGAGAAGACCCTGATGCTGAGGAATATTAAATGGATAAGGGGGCAGCAGAGGATGAGATAGTTAGGTAGCATCATCAACACATTAGACATGAGTTTGAGCAAACTCTGGGAAATACTGAAGGACAGAAAAGCCTGGCGGTTCATGAGGTTGCAAAGACAACATAGTGACTTAGTGACTGAACACCAATAAATGGGATTAATAGATGAACACTGCTGCTGCTGCTACTGCTGCTAAGTCACATCAGTCGTGTCCGACTCTGTACGACCCCATAGACGGCAGCCTGCCAGGCTCCACCATCCCTGCAATTCTCCAGGCAAGAGTACTGGAGTGGGTTGGCAGTGCCTTCTCCAAGATAAACACTACTATATGTAAAACAGATTAATATTAATAATAAGAATTTACCATGTATCACAGGGAACTATATTCATTCTCTTGCAATAACCTATAATGTTAAATAATAAACATTTATCTTTAAATTATATTTCTTGTAAGGACTTTCAAGACTTTTATATTGATAATTGCAATGCCTCATTGTTTTTATATCTGTGGTATAATGTGTGTGATGAATCTAGCATTATGTAAAATTAAGCTTATCCAAGGAGAACCAGTGAAATTCACTGCACCCACCTAGAAAACCACATCATACAAGACAGCAATGAATGCTATGAGGTTGCATTTGGTTGATTTTGTGGTTCTTGGACTCTTCCCTCACCACCTCCAGTGGGTTTTGTTCCCTAAGATATGACCTTGCCTTATTAATTTTTGTTATACTCATTCATTTCTTTACTCATTCATTCACTTATTCCATGTTTTTTTTGAGTTCCTACTACAAGTCCAATGTTATGCTAACAGATTTAGGACTAAAAAAAAAATCACAAAATGTCATTGTTTTAAAAGGTTAGATTTCAACCAAGGAAATCAACAACAAGTGCAGAGAAAATTTATGTCATGCATTGTGATAAGCATAAAAACAGAAGGAAGCAAAGAACACTGTAGAAATAGGCAGGTAGAGATCTATATTCAGCCAGGAGATAGTCAAAGAAGGGCCCTTGTAGGATATGACATCAAACTTAATTAAATCTTAAAGAATGTCTAGGAGACTACTGGTTGTGTGACCTTGAATATTTATGCTTGATATTTAAGCTCTCTTAACCTCAGTTTATGCATAAATATATTGCTTGTTTTAATATAGACTATGTGTATTTAAGTAGTGTCTGTTAATATGATACATGCAATAGAAGTTTGCATTTTTTTTTTATTATTGACTTGTGTTGCTTCCCTACTTCATTTTGTGCCTTTGAATACTATTCATTCTCTTCCAAATCAGTAAGTAATGTTCTTTTCTGGAAATAACTTATAACTTTGGAGAAGGATGCTACATTTAGATAGAATACAAATTTAACTATCACTAAAAATGACTGTCTTCATTCAGGAACAGCAGAGGACTTATAAATACCCATGGAATATTTACAGGGAAGCAGACAGTAAGTCTAGCATCATCACACAGTCCAGATGTTCCACTGGAATTTATAGTCACTTGTTGCTTCTTTTAGCCATAACTTGCCCCTAATTTAAGAGAAAATTTTATTCAGAGTTATCTTTTTAAGAGGCATTACTCTCTTTAAAAAAATACCTTGAGTCATTTCAGTGTTTTGAGAGTAATATACCTAGTATATAGAAATAATGTTATAATAGATAGAAGAGTTCAGAAAGCCATTGATATTTAAGGACAACATGCTGTATGTTATTTTTAAAAATGAAGAAAAGTATAAGATACAAAATATAGGAAATCAATTGATCTTTCATCTTTACAAATTTGATCTCCCATCTTTACAAATGGCTGCTCCAAGTTCTATTCCAAAATGGTGTCAGGGCTTTCACTGCTGACATCAATTGCCATCAGCATTGCCTTTAACTGACATAATCACTGATTGTTACAATTAGTGCCCATTAGTATAGAGTAAAATTAGAGTGTCAGTCATATAGAATTGCCCATTATGTCCATAGCATACACAAAGTTCATCACTTATATTAACATTACCAGAGTGAATTCAAAAAAAACTGTGAAAGACCTGTCACTTTATAATGCTGCCAGATGTGAAATATCAGACACGATGTACAAACTGTCAAAACTCAATGTTCTGCTATTGAACACCCAGACTTTAGATGTAATGGCACGGAGAATTAGAGAAACAATGTGGTTAGTAAATAAGAACTTTGAGTGAATCAATAGACAAGGTAACTTGTAATTATCAAAAGAATATATAAAATGTATTCGATGTAGTTCAGTTCAGTTCAGTCGCTCAGTCATGTCCGACTCTTTGCGACCCCATGAATCGCAGCATGCCAGGCCTCCCTGTCCATCACCAACTCCCGGAGTTCACTCAGACTCATGTCCATCGAGTCAGTGATGCCATCCAGCCATCTCATCCTCTGTTGTCCCCTTCTCCTCCCGCCCCCGATCCCTCCCAGCATCAGAGTCTTTTCCAATGAGTCAACTCTCCGCATGAGGTGGCCAAAGTACTGGAGTTTCAGCTTTAGCATCATTCCTTCCAAAGAAATCCCAGGACTGATCTGCTTTAGAATGGACTGGTTGGATCTCCTTGCAGTCCAAGGGACTCAAGAGTCTTCTCCAACACAACCATTCAAAAGCATCAATACTTCAGTGCTCAAATTTCTTCACAGTCCATCTCTCACATCCATATACATGACTACTGGAAAAACCATAGCCTTGACTAGACAGACCTTTGTTGGCAAAGTAATGTCTCTGCTTTTCAACATGCTATCTAGGTTGGTCATAACTTTCCTTCCAAGGAGTAAGCGTCTTTTAGAGTCTTTTACCTCTTCACTTTCTGCCATAAGGGTGGTGTTATCTGCATATCTGAGGTTACTGATATTTCTCCTGGCAATCTTGATTCCAGCTTGTGCTTCTTCCAGCCCAGCGTTTCTCATGATGTACACTGCATATAATTTAAATAAGCTGGGTGACAATATACAGCCTTGACGTACTCCTTTTCCTATGTGGAACCAATCTGTTGTTCCATGTCCAGTTCTAAGTGTTGCTTCCTGACCTGCATATAGGTTTCTCAAGAGGCAGGTCAGGTGGTCTGTTATTCCCATCTCTTTCAAAATTTTCCACAGTTTATTGTGATCCACACAGTCAAAGTAGTTAGATACCATTATAAAATCCTCCTCTGTTTGTTTTGTTTCACTAAACCCAAAGAGATGCCAAAGCACTGGTGAAAAATGTAATTTTTAACTCTTGAGTTTATAACCTCAAAAAAAATCTACTGTAATTTTCTCGAGGTAGTGATTAATAACACGCAACTCTAACTACACATTCTTTAAATAGAGGACTCAAAACTTAAGAAAAAGTATGTGATGGCTCCAGGCTCCATCATGAACCATAGAGTTAACTTAAGTTTGGGATCTGCTCGGATAGTATAACAGAAAGACAGGAGTCTCTGACGTCTGTAACTGTGGAGCCACCATTCCGGAATTGCAATACTTATCAAATGCAGTTAGGTGATCAAACACCAGAATTAGTAACCAAAAAAATTTCCTCTTTGTAGACATCAATAGATATGAAATATCATTTGTGTTTCAACAATGTGGCATCAAATCCTTTATATATTTCAAACATTTTAACAAGATCTTTGCTATAAAATTATAAGATTATGTGTGTTTGTAATAACAAAGGTGTCTATCCCATTCCCAGAAGTACCTACTTTTAACTATTGAATTTATATATTTTCAGGAATTTTCTAAGCATGTAAAGGTATTGGCATACTCTTTATATATGTTTATCAGATCAGTCGCTCAGTCATGTCTGACTCTTTGTGATCCCATGAATCGCAGCACGCCAGGCCTCCTGTCCATCACCAACTCCCTGAGTTCACTCAGACTCATGTCCATCGAGTCAGTGATGCCATCCAGCCATCTCATCCTCTGTCGTCCCCTTCTTCTCTTGCTCCCAATCCCTCCCAGCATCAGAGTCTTTTCCAATGAGTCAACTCTCCGCATGAGGTGGCCAAAGTACTGGACTTTCAGCTTTAGCATCATTCCTTCCAAAGAAATCCCAGGGCTGATCTCCTTTAGAATGGACTGGTTGGATCTCCTTGCAGTCCAAGGGACTCTCAAGAGTCTTCTCCAACACCACAACTCAAAAGCATCAATTCTTTGGCGCTCAGCCTTATTCACAGTCCAACTCTCACATCCGTACATGACCACAGGAAAAACCATAGCCGTGACTAGACGAACCTTTGTTGGCAAAGTAATGTTTCTGCCCTTGAATATGCTACCTAGGTTGGTCATAACTTTCCTTCCAAGGAGTAAGCATCTTTTAATTTAATGGCTGCAGTCACCATCTGCAGTGATTTTGGAGCCCAGAAAAATAAAGTCTGACACTGTTTCCACTGTTTCCCCATCTATTTCCCATGAAGTGATGGGACCAAATGCCATGATCTTCGTTTTCTGAATGTTGAGCTTTAAGCCAACTTTTTCACTCTCCTCTTTCACCTTCATCAGGAGGCTTTTTAGTTCCTCTTCATTTTCTGCCATAAGGGTGGTGTCATGTGCATATCTTAGGTTATTGATATTTCTCCCTGCAATCTTGATTCCAGCTTGTATTTCTTCCAGTCCAGCTTTTCTCATGATGTACTCTGCATATAAGTTAAATAAGCAGGGTGACAATATACAGCCTTGACGTACTCCTTTTCCTATTTGGAACCAGTCTGTTGTTCCATGTCCAGTTCTAACTGTTGTTTCCTGACCTGCATACAAATTTCTCAAGAGGCAGATCAGGTGGTCTGGTATTCCCATCTCTTTCAGAATTTTCCACAGTTTATTGTGATCCACACAGTCAAAGGCTTTGGCAAAGTCATTAAAGCAGAAATAGATGTTTTTATATGCTTATATATATTATATATATTATAAATAATATGTACATTTCATATTATACATATTTTATTACATTTTATATTATATATTCTTTATATATATATATATTCTTATATTTATATATTAGTATATAAAGTTATTGGTATTGGTATACTCTACATACTATTTCCAGGATAAAGTTCTGGAAATACTTATCTGCCTGCAATGCAGGAGACCCTGGTTCAATTCCTAGGTCAGGAAGATCCCCTGGAGAAGGCAAAGGCTGCTCACTCTAGTATTCTAACCTGGAGAATTCCATGGACTATATAGGACTTCCCTGGTGGCTCAGATGGTAAAAACATTTGCCTACAATGCAGGAGACCTGGGTTCAATCCCTCGGTCAGGAAGATCTCCTGGAGAAGGAAATGGCAACCCACTCCAGTATTCTTGCTAGGAGAATCTCATGGACAGAGGAGCCTGTCGGGCTATGGTCCATAGGGTCACAAAGGGTTGGACACGACTGAAGTAACTTAGCACGCACACAAACATATAGTCCATGGGGTCACAAGGAGTTGGACACGATCGCGAGACTTTCACTTCTTGAAATAGCTGTTGGAGATATATATATATATTATATATATATATATTTCTATATATATATTGAATATATAATAATATATAATATATATAAATATATATATATTTCAAATGTTCAGATACTTTTTTATCTATACCTACATCAACCTCTCATCCAGCTATCTCTTCAAATTGCCTTCCAAAATGTGTGCTCCCATTTACATTTCCACTGTTGTGTAAAAGAGCACTACCATTTTTTTAATACTTGCAAAAATAAATGGAAACATAACACTTTGTTTTAATTTAGCTTTTTCGTCATGAAGATAGTTTATTATCTCTATTATATTTAAAAGTAATTTATGTTCTTTTATCTGTGTCCTTAAGATTTTAAAAAATTATTTTCTCTATTGAGGTGATGGCACTTTTTTCTTTAACAGCTTTATTGATATATATCTCATATAGAAAATTTTCCTATTTAAATGATTTTTGTTTATTCACAGAGCTGTGTAAGCATTATCACAATCCAATTTTAGAATACTTTTAGCACCCTCACAAGAGCCATGTACACATTAGCAATCATCCCCTATTACTTCTTTCCTCACCTTGTTCCCAGTCACAAGTAAACATGAATTTACCTTTTATATCCATGAACTGTATTTCTAGACATTTCATGTAAATGTAATACCATATTAAGTCTTTATGACTGGATTTTTCGTGTAGCTTAATATCTTCAAGTTAATACACATAGCACATATCAGTACTTCATTTCATTTTTATTGCTGAATTATGTTCCATAGTATAGATATACCATTTTTGGTTATCCATCATCATGGATGATTGTTTTATCATTGTTCATGGTAGCATCCATCATGGCTATCTAGTGATGGACATTTAGACTGTTTCCACTTTGGGGCTATTATGAATAATAATGCTATAAACATTTGTGTACAATTTTGGTAAAGACATATTTTCATTTCTTTTGAGTATATCTACTAAGAATTACTGGATGACGTGGTTGAGCAATGTAAGAACAAAACTTTTCTGAAAAGAGATTACACCATTTTGTATTGGCAGAAACAATGTTTAAAGGTTCCATTTCCCCACACACACACATTTTATTTACTTGTTATTGTCTTTCCCTTTTATTTTAAATATGGTAGTGAGTATGGAATGATATTGTATTTTTATTTACATTTTCCTAAAGACTAATGAAGATGAGTACCATTTCATGTGTTTGTTGGTCATTTGTGTATCTTCATTAGATAGATCTTCAACCATTTTTAACTGAAATAATCTTTTTAATGATGGGTTGTAAGTGTTCGTATATCCCAAATATATGTCCTTTGTCAGTGTGAGTTGCCTTTTCACATTCTTGATGATATCCTTTAATACACAGAAGTTTTCAGTTTTGTGGCAGTCCAATTTACCTATTTTTTTTTCATTAATGCATTTGGCATCATGTCTTAAAAACTATTGCCTAATCAAATGTCATAAAGATTTATTATTTATTATGTTTTCTGAAGAATTTTATAATTTTCTTACCTTTAGATCTATGATCCACTTGAGTTAATTATTGTGTATGGTTGGAGATAAGGGACAAAATTCATTCATTTATATACAGATTTCCAATTGTCTCACCACCATCTATTGTGAAGATTACACTTCCCAGTTGAACTGTCTTGACACCCTTGTTGAAAATCAGTTGATATTAAATATAAGGGTTTATTTGTACACTCAATTTCATATTGATTTATATATCTTTCTTTATAATAGCACCACACGGTATTGATTACTAAAGTTTTATGCTTGAAATTGAGACAATTGAAAATTTATTCTATATCCATTTTTTCTTGTTGTTGATGATTTTGGCTAAAGTAAAGTGAAAGCCTTTCAGTCACATTCAACTCTTTGTGACCCCATGAACTATACAGTCTAAGGAATTCTCCAGGCCAGAATACTGGAGTCGGTAGCCTTTCCCTTCTCCAGGGTATCTTCTCAACCCAGAGGTCAAACCCAGGTCTCCCACATTGGCTATACTAGGTCTGCTGCATTTCCATATAAATTTCAGTAACAGACAAACACACCAAAAACTTAAGCTTTCTGAGAAACATTTCACTGATTCTGTAGCTCAGTTTTGGGAGTACCAACAACTTAAGAATGTCTTATAAGCATGAGTTATCTTTCCATTTATTTAATTAGTTCAATCACTCAGTCATGTCTGACTTTTTGGGACCCCATGGACTATGGTACTCCAGGCTTCCCTGTCCATCACCAACTCCCGGAGCTTGCTCAAACTCATGTCCATTGAGTCGATAATGCCATCAATTCATTCATCTTCAGTCATCTCCTTCTCCTTCTGCCTTCAATCTTTCCCAGCATTAGGGTCTTTTCAAATGAGTCAGTTCTTCACACCAGGTGGCCAAACTATTGAAGTTTCAACATCAGCATCAGTCCTTGCAATGAATATTCAGGACTGATTTCCTTTAGTATTGATTGGTTTGATCTCCTGGCAGTCCAAGGGATTCTCAAGAGTCTTCTCCAACACCACAGTTCAAAAGCATCAATTCTTCAGTGCTCAGCTTTCTCTATGGTCCAACTCTCACATTCATACATGACTACTGGAAAAACCATAGCTTTGACTCAACAGACTTTTGTCAGCAAAGTAATGTCTCTGATTTTTAATATGCTGTCTAGGTTTGTCACAGCTTTTCTTCTAAGGAGCAAGAATCTTTTAATTTAATGGCTGCAGTCACCATCTGCAGTGATTTTGGAGCCCAGAAAAATAAAGCCTGTCATTGTTTCCATTGTTTCCCCATCTATTTGCCATGAAGTGATGGGACTGGATGCCATGATGTGAATTTTTTGAATGTTGAGATTTTAAGCCAGCTTTTTCACTCTCTTCTTTCAATTTCATCAAGAGGCCCTTGAGCACCTCTTCATTTTCTGCCATAAGGGTGGTGTCATCTGCATATCTGAGGTTAGTGATATTTTGCCCAGCAATCTTGATTCCACCTTTGGCTTCATCCAGCCCAGCATTTCACCTGGTGTACTCTGTTCAGTTCAGTTTAGTTCAGTCAGTCAGTCGTATCTGACTCTTTGCGACCCCATGGGCTACAGCATGCCGGGCTTCTCTGTCAATCACTAACTCCCAGAGCTTGCTCAAACTCATGTCCATTGAGTCAGTGATGCCATTCAACTATCTCATTCTCTGTTATCCCCTTCTCCTCCCAGCTTCAATCTTTCCCAGCATCAGGTTCTTTTCAAGTGAGTCAGTTCTTCGCATCAGGTGGCCAAAGTATTAAGAGTTTCAGCTTCAGCATCAGTCCTTCCAATGAATATTCAGGATTGATTTCCTTTAGGATGGACTGGTTTGATCTCCTTGCTGTCCAAGGGACTCTCAAGAGTCTTCTCCAACACCAGAGTTCAAAAGCATCAGTTCTTCAGCGCTCAACTTTCTTTATAGTCCAACTCTCACATCCATACAAGACTACTGGAAAAACCATAGCTTTGAATACATGAATCTTTGTCAGTAAAGTAATGTCTCTGATTTTTAATATGTTGTCCAGGTTGGTCATAACTTTTCTTCCAAGGAGTAAGCATCTTTTAATTTCATGGCTGCAGTCACCATCTGCAGTGATTTTAGAGCCCCAAAATGTAAAGTCTCCCATTGTTTCTCCATCTATTTGCCATGAAGTGATGGGACTGGATGCCATGATCTTAGTTTTATGAATGTTGAGGGGTTTTTTTTGTTTTTGTTTTTATTGTTTTATTTATTTATTTTTCTGGTCTCCATTGTATTTTCCCTTTTTTATTTATTTATTTTTTAAAATATAAATTTATTTATTTTAATTGGAGGCTAATTACTTTACAATATTGTATTGGTTTTGCCATAGATCAACATGAATCCACCACGGGTGTACACGTGTTCCCCATCCTGAGTTTTAAGCCAGCTTTTTCACTCTTCTCTTTCACTTCCATCAAGAGGCTTTTAGTTCTTCTTTGCTTTCTGCCATAAGGGAGGTGTCATCTACAAATCTGAGGTTATTGATATTTCTACTGGCAATCTTGATTCCAGCTTGTGATTTACCAGGCAGGCATTTCACATGGTCTGTTATGCATATAATTTTTTTTTCTCGGTTCCATAATTTTAATTTTATTTTACTTTTAAACTTTATAATATTGTATTAGTTTTGCCCAACGTCAAAATGAATTCGCCACAGGTATACCCGTGCTCCCCATCCTGAACCCTCCTCCCTCCTCCCTCCCCATACCCTCCCTCTGGGCCGTACCAGTGCACCAGCCCCGAGCATCCAGCATCGTGCATCGAACCTGGACTGGCAACTCGTTTCATACATGATATAATTTAAATAAGCAGGGTGACGATATACTGCCTTGAGGTACTCCTTTCCCAATTTGGAACCAGTCTGTTGTTCCATGTCCAGTTCTAACTGTTGTTTCCTGACCTACATACAGATTTCTCAGGAGGCAGGTAAGGTGGTCTGGTATTCCCATCTCTTGAAGAATTTTCAATAGTTTGTCGTGATCCTCACAGTCAAGGACATTGGCATAGTCAATAAAGCAGAAGTACATGTTTTTCTTGAACTCTCTTGCTTTTTCTATGATCCAGCTGGTGTTGACATTGATCTCTGGTTCCTCTGCCTTTTCTAAAACCAGCTTGAACTACTGGAAGTTCTCAGTTCACATACCATTGATACCTTGCTTTGAGAATTTTGAGCATTACTTTGCTGGCATGTGAGATGAGTGCAGTTGTGCGGTATTTGAACATTCTTTGGCATTGCCTTTCTTCGGGATTGGAATGAAAACTGACCTTTTCCAGTCTTCCAAATTTTTTTTTTTAAATTTTCAGTGTACAAGATTTGCAGTTCTTTTGCTAAATTTATTACTAAGAATTTTATTGTTTCTGATGCTTTTTTAAATGGAATTTTTTCCTTCATTTTGGGTTGTTTATTGCTCATGTTCAGACATACAATGCGTTTTTGTATGTTGCTCTTATATTCTACCAAAATGATAAACTCATTTATTAATTCTAATAGAGTTTTGTGGAATCCTTAATTATTATGCTTTTCTACATATAAGGTTACATAATCTGTGAATAACTATAGTTTGTTTCTTTCTTTCCAATAAACATGTCACTCATTTATTTATTTATTTGCTTATTTAGCCTATACCTTAGAAGCTCAGTACAATGTGAGTAGAAGATTAGACTCTGTTGTTAGGTTCACATATATTTATAACCATCCTTTCTTCTTGATGAATTAACCTTCATATCAATATAAAGTATCCTTCATTTTCTCTAGTAACAATTTTTGTTTTAAAATCTAATTTGTCTCTTATTAGTACAGCTACTCCAGCTCTCATTTTTGTTACTGTTTCATGGTGTATCAGTTTTCATTCTTTCACTTTCATATTTTCATTCTTTTACTCTTTTTCTTTGAATATGATGTGTATCTCTTAAAGACATATATATATAGATAGATAGCTGTTATGTTTTAAACATGTGTTTTGCTAATTTTGTCTTTTGATTTTCATTTTAATTCATTTATTGTAATACAATTACCCATAAAATAGAATTTACATTTGCTATTTTGCCATTTTTTTCAATATGTCTTTTATATTTTTTGCTCTCTTTCTTAATTCCTGTTTTTTATTTTTTTTAATGCGTGTTGAATAGATATATTCTAATGTGTGTGTGTGCATGCTAAGTTGCTTCAGCCATGTCTGACTCTCTGCAACTCTATGGACTGTAGCCCTCCAGTCTCCTCTGTCCAAGGGATTCTCTGGGCAATAATACTGGAGTGGGTTGCCATACCCTCCTGCAGGGTATCTTCCCAAACCAGGGATCAAATCTGCGTCTCTTATATTTCCTTCATTGGCAGGTGGGTTCTTTATCACTAGTGCCACCTGGGAAACCCATATTCTAGTGCATTTGAAGTGTTTTGACTAGTGTCCCTCAATATTTCACATCCACCTGGAACCTCAAAATGCAACATTATATAGGAATAGGATCTTGGCTGCTGCTCCTGCTGCTAAGTTACTTCAGTCGTGTCCGACTCTGTGCAACCCCAGAGAGGGCAGCTCACCAGGCTTCCCTGTCCCTGGGATTCTCCAGGCAAGAACACTGGAGTGGGTTGCCATTTCCTTCTCCAAAGCACGAAAGTGAAAAGTGAAAGTGAAGTCGCTCAGTCGTGTTCGACTCTTCACGGCCCCATGGACTGCAGCTTACCAGGCTCCTCTGTCCATGGGATTTGCCAGGCAAGAGTACTGGAGTGTGTTGCTATTGCCTTCTCTGAGGATCTTGGCAGTTGTAGCTAAAGTAGTAATCAAGATGAGATTCTACTGTATTAGTAGATCAGTAAAAAGACCATGTGAAGATGGATATGGAGATTGGACTGATGCTACTACTTGCCAAGAATTAACAGGAGCCACCAGGAGGTGAAAGGAAAAGAAGGATTCTCGTTTAGAGCCCTGAGGGGAAGTGTTGGCTTGCCAATATCTTGATTTTGGATTTCTGGAATCCTGAACTTTGGTAAAATAAATCTGCTATTTTAAGTCACTCAGTTTATGATTGTTATGAATGCCCTAGGAAACTACATAGTATCTTCCAAATTGCTCTATTTTTGCTTTTACTATGTTTTTAAGAGTTTTTTTTTTCCTCCTAGTGGTTGCCCTAGGAAAGACAATTGGTATTTTAACTAAAAAAAAAAAAAAAAAAAAAAAACCTAGTTCAGACTAACATTAGTTTAGTTTAGTTTAGTTTAGTTCAGTCACTCAGTCATGTCTGACTCTTTGTGACCCCATGAATTGCAGCATGCCAGGCCTCCCTGTCCAACACCAACTCCTGGAGTTCACTCAGACTCACGTCCATCGAGTCAGTGATGCCATCCAGCCATCTCATCCTCTGTCGTCCCCTTCTCCTCCTGCCCCTAATCCCTCCCAGCAGCAGAGTCTTTTCCAATAAGTCAAATCTTGGCATGAGGTGGACAAAGTACTGGAGATTCAGCTTTAGCATCATTCCTTCCAAAGAAATCCCAGGGCTGATCTTCAGAATGGACAGGTTGGATCTCCTTGCAGTCCAAGGGACTCTCAAGAGTCTTCTCCAACACCACAGTTCAAAAGCATCAATTCTTCGGCGCTCAACCTTCTTCACAGTCCAACTCTCACATCCATACATGACCACAGGAAAAACTTAATTTAAATAGTAACAAATTTTTTGCTTCAACATACTTCTATTCTCTCCTTTTATATTACTATTGCTATATAAATTACATTTGTATACTTTAGAAACCCATTATCACCTTTTATAATTATTGCTTTATGTCGTTTTCTTTTAAAAATAGATAGGTCAAGAAGAGTGAAACAAACAAAAACGCTTTTTACTTTCTTTCACACTACCTATGCCATCTGTTGATTAGCGTGTTTTTTTTTTTTCCTCATGTGGTTTCAAATTACCTTCTAGTGTTCTTTCATTGAAGCTTCAGTTCAGTTCAATTCAGTCACTCAGTCGTGTCTGACTCTTTGTGACCCCATGGACTACAGCATCCCAGGCCTCCCTGTCCATCACCAACTCCTACTAGAGTTTACTCAAACTCATGTCCATTGAGTCGGTGATGCCATCCAACTATCTCATCCTCTATTGTCCCCTTCTCCTCCCACCTTCAATCTTTCCAGCATCAGGGTCTTTTCAAATGAGTCAGTTCTTCTCATCAGGTGGCCAAAGTATTGTAGTTTCAGCTTCAGCATAAGTTTCGATTCAGGTTGAAGGGATGGACTGGTTGGATCTCCTTGCTGTCAAAGGGACTCTCAAGAGTCTTCTCTTTTTTGAACACCACAGTTCAAAAGTATCAATTCTTTGATGCTCAGCTTTCTTTATAGTCCAACTCTCACATCCATACACGACTACTGGAAAAACCATACCCTTGACTAGATGAACCTTTGTTGGCAAAGTCATGTCTCTGCTTTTTAAAATGCTGTCTAGGTTGGTCATAAGTTTTCTTCCAAGGAGAAAGCGTCTTTTAATTTCATGGCTGCAGTCACCATCTGCAGTGGTTTTGGAGCTCCCCAAAATAAAGTCTGCCACTGTTTCCACTGTTTCTCCATCTATTTGCCATGAAGTGATGGGACCGGATGCCATGATCCTAGTTTTCTGAATGTTGAGTTTTAAGCCAACTTTTTCACTCTCCTCTTTCACTTTCATCAAGAGGCTCTTTAGTTCTTCTTCACTTTCAGCCTCAAGGACTCAGCAATTTTTGTTGAGTAGGGATGTTTGTAACACATTTTCTCAGTTTTTTAAAATCCAGAAATATCTTAATTTCTCCTTCATTTTTAAAAGAGGTCATAAGTGAATATAGAATTTTTCCTTGACAGCTTTTTCTGTCAGTACTTTTAAAGTGTCATATCACTATAATCTGGCCTTTATCACTTGTGAAAAGAAGCCAGCTGTTAATTTCACTGTGAAGTTTTGGTATGTGATAAGTCACTTTTCTTTTGCTACTTGTGAGATTTTCCTTTTTTCTTTGTTTTTCATCAGCTTGACTATAAAGTGTCTTGGTGTGGATTGCTTTGATTTATTCTGCTAGGAGCTTGTTTATCTTCTTGAATGTGTATGCTAATATTTTTAATCAAAATTGGGAAGTTTTCAGCCACTATTTGTCAAATATTTTTGTCTTTTTTCCCTTTCTCCTAATCTTATGGAACTCTCATTATAAGTATGTTTTATATCATATCTCTGAGGTTCTGTTCACTTTTTTTTTTCATTCATTTTCTTCCTACTTCCAGACTAGATAATCTTTATTGAACCCAGGTCTCTCACATTGCAGGCAGATTCTTTACAGACTGAACCACCAGGGAAGCCCAACTTCTACTCACATATCCTCAAATTCACTGATTCTTCTATCAACCCATATCTCTTGTTGAGTGCATCTAGTGAATTTTTTATTTCTGATATTTTATTTTTCTGCTCTAGAATTTCTATTCAATTCTGTTTTATATAATTCTATCTCTTAATTGACATTCTCTATTTGATTAGATATGATTATCATCTTTTCCTTTATTGCTTTATATGTTGTCCTTTGTATATTGTCCACTAGACCATTCAGGTATGACCTAAATCAAATCCTTTATGATTATACAATGAAAGTGAAAAATAGATTCAAGGGATTAGATCTGATAAACAGAGTGCCTGAAGAACTATGGACGGAGGTTTACAACATTGTACAGGAGGTGATGATCAAAATCATCCCCAAGAAAACAAAATGCAAAAAGGCAAAATGATTGTCTGAGGAAAGTGATGTGAAAGTGAAGTCTCTCAGTCATATCCAACTCCTTATGACCCTGGGGACTATAGCCTACCAGGCTTCTCTCTCCATGGGATTCTCCAGGCAAGAATACTGGAGTGAGTTGTCTTTTCCTTCTCCAGAGGATCTTACCAACTCAGGGATTGAATCCAGTTCTCCTGCAATGAAGGCAGATGCTTTAACCTCTGAGCCACCAGGGAAGCCCAGGGTTGTCTGAGGAGACCTTACAAATAGCTGAGAAAAGAAGAGAAGTGAAAGGCAAAGGAAAAAAGGGAAACTATATCCAGTCTGAATGCAGAATTCCAAAGAATAGCAAGGAGAGATAAGAAAGACTTCCTAAGTGATCAATGCAAAGAAATAGAGGAAAACAACAGAATGGCAAAGACTAGAGATCTCCTCAAGAAGATTAGAGATACCAAGGGAACATTTCATGCAAAAATGGGCACAATAAAGGATAGAAATCGTATGGACCTGACAGAAACAGAAGATATTAAGAAGAGCTGGCAAGAATACACAGAACTATACAGAAAATGTCTTAAAGACCCAGATAACCATGATACTGTGATCACTCATCTAGAGCCAGACAGTCTAGAGTATGAAGTCAAGTGGGCCTTAGGAAGCACCACTATGAACAAAGCTAGTGGAAGTGATGGAATTCCAGCTGAGCTATTTCAACTCCTAAAAGATAATGCTGTTAAAGTGCTACACTGAATATGCCAACACATTTGGAAAACTCATAAGTGGCCACAAGACTGGAAAAGATCAGTTTTTATTCCAATCCCAAAGAAAGGCAATGCCAAACAATGTTCAAACTACTGCTCAATTGCACTCATCTCATATGCTAGCAAAGTAATGCTCAAAATTCTCCAAGCTAGGCTTCAACAGTACGTGTACTGAGAACTTCCAGATATTCAACCTGGATTTAGAAAAGGCAGAGGAACCAGATATCAGATTGCCAGCATCTGTTGGATCATAGAAAAAGCAAGAGTTTTTCAGAAAAACATCTACTTCTGTTTCATTGACTTTGCTAAAGCTATTGACTGTGTGAATGACAACAAACTGTGGAAAATTCTTAAAAAGATAGGAACATGAGACCATCTTACTCACCTCCTGAGAAATCTATATGAAGGTCAAGAAGAAACAATCAGATCTGAATATGGAACGATGGACTGGTGCCAAATTGGGAAAGGAGTACATCAAGGCTCTATATTGTCACCTTGTTTATTTAGCTTTTGCACAGAGTACATCATATGAAATGCTGGACTGGATGAATCACAAGCTGGAATCAAGACTGCAGGAAGAAATATCAATAACCTCAGGTATGTAAATGATACCACCCTTATGGTAGAAAGTAAAGAGGAAATAAATAGCTTCTTGATGAAAGTTAAAGAGGAGAGTGAAAAACCTGGCTTAAAACTCAACATTCAAAAAACTAAGATCATGGCATCCAGTCCCATCATTTCATAGCAAATAGATGGGGCAACAATGAAAACAGTGACAGACTTTATTTTCTTGGTCTCTAAACTCACTGCATATGGTGACTGCAGCCAAGAAATTAAAAGACACTTGCTCCTTGAAAGAAAAGCTATGACAAACTTAGATGGCATATTAAAAAGCAGAGACATTTCTTTACCAACAGAGATCTGTTTAGTCAAAGCTATGATTTTTTTAGTAGTCATGTATGGGTGTGAGAGTTGGACCATAAAAAAAGCTGAGTGTGGAAGAATTGATGCTTTTGAACTGTGATGCTGGAGAAGACTCTTGAGAGTCCCTTGGACTGCAAGGAAATAAACCAGTCAATCCTAAAGGAAATAAGTCCTGAATATTCATTGAAAGGACTGATGCTGAAGCTGAAGCTCCAATACTTTGGCCACCTGGTAGAAAGAATTGATTCATTGGAAAGGACCTCGTTTCTGGGAAAGGAGGAGATGTTGAAGGCAGGAGGAGAAGGTGACGACAGAAGGTGAGATGGTTGGATGGCATCACCAATTTGATGGACATGAGTTTAAGCAAGCTCTGGGAGTTGGTGATGGACAACTCCCAGATGAGGAGGCCTGGTGTGCTGCAGTTCATGAGATCTCAGAGTCTGACATGACTGAGCAACTGAACTGACTGACTGATGTTGTCTTTTAGTCTTTTTAACGTGTTTATAATAACCAAGTTATTATGATGCTGGGAAAGATTGAAGGGGTAGGAGAAGGGGACAACAGAGGATGAGATGGTTGGATGGCATCACTGATTTGATGGACATGAGTTTGAATAAGCTCCGGGTGTTGGTGATGGACAGGGAAGCCTGGCGTGCTGCACTCCATGGGGTCGCAAAGAGTCAGACACGACTGAGCGACTGAACTGAACTGAATAGACAATAACCAAGTTAAAGTCTTTACCTACTAATTCCAAAATCTGGGCCTTTCAGGGAGATGTTCTGTTGGCTTCACCAACCCCCTCTCATGAAGCATCCTTTACTATTGTTTTTCATGCCTTGCTAAATTTTTGTTGAAACTAGACAGTTAAAATTTTTTTTTTTTTTTTTTTAGTTTTTGTTTTCATATTGGAGTACAGTCAAGTAATGATGTTGTGGTTAATTCAGGTGTATAGCAAACAGATTCAGTTATACATTTATACATGTATCTATTCATTTTCAATTTTTTTCCCATTTAGATTGTTACATAATATTGAGCAGAATTCTCAGTGGTATTCAATAGTTCTTTGTTGGTTATCATTTTAAATACAGTAGTTTATACATGTTAATCCCAATTCCCCTAACTATCCCCTTTCAGATAGTATGGAAACTCAGATATCAGATTGCCCCATCTTACAAGGTATGTGTTGTTTTTCTTGATGTTTATTTGTTTGGTGACTTTCTAGGACTACTACTGTGCATTCCACTATCTCTACAATGTAGCTTATAAGTTTTCTGTTAGTTTTTTTTTTTTTTTTTTTTTAAAGCGCTTATTTATACTTTAAGCCCGGCTTCCTAAAAGTCATCCTGGATTAATATAATTTAGTGGTCAGCCAGTAATTGGTCAGAAGGTTTTATTAACTAGCATGCTTGTGTAACTTTCACTTTTGCCAAGAAGATTTGTATGAGAAAGATTTCTTTTTTTTTTTATAACAAAACTCCCAAACGTTGAAATCAGTTGATGGTTGGAAAAAAATTTCTTTTTTTTTTAAATTTAATTTTATTTAACTTTACAACATTGTATTGGTTTTGCCATATATCAAAATGAATCTGCCAGAAGTATACATGTGTTCCCCATCCTGAACCCTCTTCCGTCCTCCCTCCCCATACCATCCCTCTGGGTCATCCCAGTACACCAGCCCCAAGCATCCAGTATCGTGCATCGAACCTGGACTGGCGACTCGTTTCATATATGATGTTATACATATTTCAATGCCATTCCCCCAAATCATCCCACCCTCTCCCTCTCCCATAGAGTCCAAAAGACTGTTCTATACATCATATCTCTTTTGCTGTCTCGTATACAGGGTTATTGTTACCATCTTTCTAAATTCCATGTATATGCGTTAGTATACTGTATTGGTGTTTATCTTTCTGGCTTACTTCTCTCTGTATAATAGGCTCCAGTTTCATCCACCTCATTAGAACCGATTCAAATGTATTCTTTTTAATGGCTGAGTAATACTCCATTGTGTATATGTACCACTGCTTTCTTATCCATTCATCTGCTGATGGACATCTAGGTTGCTTCCATGTCCTGGCTATTATAAACAGTGCTGCAATGAACATTGGGGTACACGTGTCTCTTTCCCTTCTGGTTTCCTCAGTGTGTATGCCCAGCAGTGGGATTGCTGGATCATAAGGCAGTTCTATTTCCAGTTTTTTAGGGACTCTCCACACAGTTCTCCATAGTGGCTGGACTAGTTTGCATTCCCACCAACAGTGTAAGAGAGTTCCCTGTTCTCCACACCCTCTCCAGCATTTATTGCTTGTAGACTTTTGGATCGCAGCCATTCTGACTGGTGTGAAATGGTAGCTTGTTGTGTTTTTGATTTGCATTCCTCTGATAATGAGTGGTGTTGAGCATCTTTTCATGTGTTTGTTAGCCATCTGTATGTCTTCTTTGGAGAAATGTCTATTTAGTTCTTTGGCCCATTTTTTGATTGGGTCATTTATTTTTCTGGAATTGAGCTATAGGAGTTGCTTGTATATTTTTGAGATTTGTTGTTCGTCTGTTGCTTCATTTGCTATTATTTTCTCCCATTCTGAAGGCTGTCTTTTCACCTTGCTTATAGTTTCCTTTGTTGTGCAGAAGCTTTTAAGTTTAATTAGGAAAGATTTCTTTCCAATTTAGACAAGTATAATGATAATCTCCCACAGCTTCCATCTCCTTACACAGGGTCTCAAGATGAGCCTCCACTTTTCCTGTGTCTTTCCTGGATATGAGCATAGTATGGCATGTGTGCACAGCCTTATGAAAACCTTCAGTTTCAGAGGTTTTCAAATTTTCTTTTATTTGTTTATTTGTTTTTACAGATCTAGACAGGCTCTTGTTTGCCCCAATTGAATTCACATACCTAGTCACCTAAGAGGTATCCTAGCATTTTTCCTAGATGATCATTAGAATTGTTTAAATTAATCCTTTGGAGTAAGCATTTTCCCACACTTCCACTGTGTTCTGGGGATGATGCTTTTAACACAATATAAGAACCATCAGATCTCTTTGTTGTTTGCAATTAAGACAGCTTTTGGCTACCATGCCTCTGAGCTAGGAAAAGGAGAAATATACATAGTCCCAAGTTAGAACACTATAGGTTCTGTTGTCTTAATGATTTTTGATAGTGTCTCTTATATATATGATTTGTACCTCATTCTTTGGCTTTGGTTACTAGCTAGAAATCTGAAATTCGTGACTTTAGTATTTTGTTCATTCAGCGTTAGTTGCTCAGTCATGCCTAACTCTTTGTGACCTCCAGGATTGTAGCCCTCCAGGCTCTTCCATCCATGGAATTTCCTGGGCGAGAATACTAAACTGGGTTGCCATTTCCATCTTCCAGACCCAGGGATCAAACTTGGGTCTCCCACATTGCAGACAGACTCTATACTGTCTGAGCCACTAGGGAAGCCTTTTTGTTGATGCTTTCATTGTTTTATAGGGAGAACAAGTTCCTTGCAGTCCACACTCTGTTATTCCATTTATATTGATTTATAAGTGCCCTTATTATATGAAGGAAATCAGCCCTTTTTTTTGTCTGTCGTATACTACAATTTTTCTCATTTTTGTTTTAATTTTGTTATCATATTTTTATAAATACCACTAAGAATTTTCTTTTTAAATGTTTTAGTCAAATATAGAAATATTTTAACTATCTTAGTATTACTTTTATCATTTTTACATATAAAACTATGATTCATGTGGCTCTTCCAAACAGCTGACCAGTTAATCCACTTTTTAAAAAAAATTGATCATCCCCTCCCCCTCCCTTTATTTGAAAAGTCATATTTTTCTTACTATATTTACATATGAACAAATATAGCTGCATATGAACTAACTGAGTTGACCTTTAAATAACATGGATTTGAACTGCCCAGGTACAATTACATCCCTTTTTCACCCCCCCCCCCCCCAATAAGGGGGTATTATAGCACTAACTTCTATGCAGAGTTCAGTTCAGTTGCTCAGTCGTGTCCGACTCTTTGCGACCCTGTGAACCGCATCATGTCAGACCTCCCTGTTCATCACCAACTCCCGGAGTCGGTGATGCCATCCAACCATCTCATCCTCTGTCGTCCCCTTCTCCTCCTTCCCTCAATCTTTCCCAGCATCAGGGTCTTTCACCTGAGTCAGCTCTCTGCATCAGGTGGCCAAAGTATTGGAGTTTCAGCTTCAACATCAGTCCTTTCAATGAACACCCAGGACTGATCTCCTTTAGGATGGACTGGTTGGATCTCCTTACAGTCCAAGGGACTCTCAAGAGTCTTCTCCAACACCACAGTACATCATGCAAAATGGTGGATAAATCACAAGCCAGAATCAAGATTGCCAGGAGAAATACCAACAACCTTAGATCTGCGACTATAATGTCAGAAAGCTAAGAGGAACTAAAGAGCCTCTTGATGAGGGTGAAAAAGCTGGCTTAAAACTCAGCTTTGAAAAACTGAAAATGATGGCATCTGGTCCCATCACTTCATGGCAAATAGATGGAGAAAAAGTGGAAACAGTAACAAATTTTATTTTTGTGGGTTTCCAGACTGCAGCCATGCAATTAAAGATGCTTACTCCTTGGAAGATAAATTATGACAAACATAGACATCATATTAAAAAGCAGAGACATCACTTTGCTGACAAATGTCCATATAGTGAAAGTTACGGTTTTTCCAAGAATCATGTACAAATGTGACAGTTGGACCATAATGGAGGCTGAGTGTCAAAGAATTGATGCTTTCAAACTGAAGTGCTGGAGAACACTCTTGAGAGTCCCTTTGCCAGCAAGGAGATCAAAGCAGTCAATCCTAAAGGAAATCAATCCTGAATATTCATTGGAAGGACTGATGCTGAACCTGAAGCTTCAATATTTTGGCCAACTTGTGTGAAGAGCTGACTCATTGGAAAAGACCCTGATGCTGGGAAAGATTGAGGGCAGGAGAAGAAGGGGTGACAGTAGATGAGATGGTTGGATGGCATCGCCGAATGAGTGGACATGAGTTTGAACAAATTCTGGGAGATAGTGAAGGACAGCAAAGCCTGGTATTCTGCAGTCTGTGGGGTTACAAAGAATCAGACACGATTTAGCCTGAACAACAGCAACAGCAGTACTACCCGATCCACAGTTGGTTGAATTCATAGACAAAGAACGGTGGATTCAGTGGGCCAACTATAAAGTCAGGTGCCAATTTTTAACTGGCCTTGTGGCAGTTTAGCACCCTGGCCTTCATGCTATTAAGGATCATTTGTATTTATTTTTATTCCAATAATCTGACATTTTCTCCACCAGTCATATGATTTTTAAACTATTGTACCCTAAAATAATTTTTAGTATCTGGTAGGAATAGTTTGTCATTTGTAACATTTTTCGTATTTTTAAAAGCTATTCTAGCATTTTCCCCCAAACAGTAGAAACATTTTGACAAGTTTTAAAAAAATCCTGTTAATATTTTGATGGGGTCCATACCTCATGCAAAGAGTTGACTTATTGGAAAAGACTCTGATGCTGAGAGGGATTGGGGGTAGGAGGAGAAGGGTATGACAGAGGATGAGATGGCTGGATGGCATCACTGACCTGATGGACGTGAGTCTGGGTGAACTCCGGGAGTTGGTGATGGACAGGGAGGCCTGGCGTCCTGCGATTCATGGGGTCGCAAAGAGTCAGATATGACTGAGCGACTGAACTGAACTGTACTGCTAGTTATAGATAAGCTTTGGGAAAAACATCGTTCAAAAGTAGGTGTCCTACCCAAGAAAAAAGACACTCCTTTTAAATTGTATATATATTTATACTCCTAACTAGTATCAACTTTCTTTTATACAAATCTTTTCACATTCTTTAATTTACTTAGCTGTACTTTTCCCTTTTTGCGAATGGAGTTTTCTATCTCCTTGTCTTTTTTCACATTGTTATCTTTGCAATCGTTCTCTTTATTCTTTAACCTTAATGGGCTTCCTGTTCCTTTAAAGTCTAAATGAAAAAGTGGAGAATTCTCACCATATAATAGTAGAATGCTAATGGCTTCTTCCCCATATACACACATATTTTCTCTGGTATATTTGAAAAGATTATTATTTTTTTTTTCATACTGGTTCCTGAGTAGGGTCTACTGTGCCTCTCACTGTTTCTTGCATCTCCTGAAAACTCTGATCATTTTAATGCTTCTAATGCTTGAAATTCTGAGACTGTAACCCTTTTGTTTCTTTCTTTATAACACTAAATCAATGCTGCTAATTATACAGATTTTATTGAAGGTTGTGGTGAACTGTAGGCAGAGTTCAGACATAAAATAACTTCCATTCTAATTTCTAATAGACTTCCTATAAATTCTACGTATCAGAAAAGCTGAGTTGAAAAACTGATTTCATTAATTGTTATCTGTGAAGTGTTAAATAGTCTTGGTGATAGATTTTTTTTTGGGGGGGTCCCTGTCCTCAGTGGGGTAACTTCTACTGTGTTATCATTACACATGATGTTAGATTTTGGTTTAATATGTTATCAAAGATGTGTGTGTGTGTGTGTGTGTGTGTGTGTGTGTGTGTGTGTGTGTTGTGGCTTAGTTCTTCTGCTTTGATGTTGATATAATTCTTTCTTGGTCCTTGAATCTTGAAGATCATAACTTCTCAAATTGTGTTACTCTTGAATTTTTCAGCTAATTGTTGTTATTTAACTCATATTCCTTTGATCTATAATTTCAGTTTTTTATTCCAGAAAAATATTCTTTTATTATACTTTTGAGTATTTAACTTTTCCATTTGTTCCATTCTCTTCTTGAGGAAGATCAATTATGCAAATTGGATCTCTATTTTCTCTCTTGTAATAATATCATCTCATGGCTTTTTACTCTTTTCTACTTTCTTTTATAAGATTTTTCCAAGCCATATTCCATGCATTCATTCTTTTCAAACAATGTTTATTCTAATTTTGAGTATTTTAATGTGTTTTTATTTCCAAAATCAAATATATATATGTATATATATATAAACAATTCTATTTTGACTTTTTTCATTGGCATATAGTTGATTTACAGAATTGTGTTAACTTCAGGTGTACAGCAAAGTGAATCAGTTATACATATACATGTGTCCACCCATTTTTAAACTCTTCCCATATAGGCCATTACAGAGTATTGAGTAGAGTTCTCTGTGCTATACAGTAGACCCTTATTAGTTATCTGTTTTATGTATAGTAGTGTATATATGTCAATAACAATCTCTAAGCTTATCCCCTCCTCCTTTTCCCTTTGGTAACCATAAGTTTGCTTTTTATATCAGTGACTACCTCTGTTTTGTAAATAAATTCATTTGTGCCTATTTTTTAGATTTCACATGTAAGGGGTGATATCATATTTGGCTTTCTCTGACTTACGTCACTCAGTATGATGATCTCTAGGTCCATCCTTGTTGGTGCAAATGGCATTATTTTATTCTTTTTATAGTTGAGTAATATTCTGTTGTATACATGTGCTGCATTTTTATCCACTCCTCTGTTGATGAAAATTTGGGTTACTTTCATGTCCTGACTACTGTAAAGAGTGCTACAATAAACATTGGGGTGCATGTATCTTTTTGAATTTTGAGAATTTCACCTAATCCCACTAATAAAGATCAATTGATAAAATGAACTGGGGAAGTCAGCAACACTTTAATTCAAGTATGGTGCCTTAAAATACTCCATTAAATTTTCCATATCCTTCAATTTCAGTGAAAAAGTCTCCTGAGCATGGCAAGTTTACATTTTGAGATGAATGGTTTACCCTGTTAAGAAGACTGTGTGACACATTAAATATTTTGTTTATCTTATTTTGTTTATTAGATTTTTATATATCTCTATTCAGTTGACTCTTGTCAGCAACTTCAGTGTTACCTACTGTGCAGTTCTCTCTTTCTTAACATTCTGCCCCTTATTATTTCCTGAGAGGATGTGTGGTGAATGAATTTGGCAAATATGGACAAATCCTTCCATGAGTAGCCTTCAACTATATTATTTTCCTGGAAATGAACTGCTCTAAAAATGCCTTCTATGACTTATATTCACCTCCCTTAAAACATATATACCCATTTCTCATCACTCCAGAGAAATCATTACTTGAATCTTTCAAGACTCTAACTTATTGCAGGAAAATGTGGCACACTGAATGAGATCTGGAGTAGTGTGTGTTATTACACAACATGTCTAAATGTACAGTTTTTACTCTGTTTGGCAGATTTTCTTATCTCTGTGGGAAGTAGAATTTTCTCTTTTAAAAAAATGTTTTTACTTCTGTGGAGCTACTTTCAGGAAATGGTATGGAACAAACACTTTATTCTGCTTTCTTTTACCAGCAGTCTTAAAAATAAGACATTTAAATATAATATGCAGAAATACAATAATTCTTCCATTGCCTACATTGTCAAGCAAATATTGAGGTACATTTTTAATATATTTTAAGATAAATTTTTAGTCTTCCATTTGACTTGAGAGAATGAATTTCTCAAAGGTGAATTCTTCATGGACAGGAACTTGTCTTTTGCTGTTAAAAACATAGTGCTTGTGAGCTGAAATATATCTTATCCTGTAACATGGCTGTGATGAGAAGCCTAAAGTTATTCTAACACATACACACAGTATGCCTTTGGTTCTCAGAGTTTCAGACTTATCTAAAAACAAACCCCAATTTTTTCAGAGAATAGTTTTGCCTTGTAATTTGATGAATTTGCCATTGTGGGAGTTAAATATTGGAGATTTGACTTGTGATAGGTCTTCACTTCTTGACTTCTGTGCAGTGTGGCCTCTGCTAAATCTCACTACGCTTTTACTGGGGGAAGCCAGGCCTTAACTTCCTCATAACCTTCTGCTCTTCTGTCAGCTAGTCCCCTTCACTCAATATTTATCCATGACATTGTTTAGGAAGGGCCAGCAGTCCAAGTCTTTATCAGTTTGACCCAAGCCAGGGATTTGTCAGATCAGAGAATGCAGCCACAGCCTCTTGCCGCTGCTCTGGTCATAAGCTTATAGTTCAGGCTTCTCTTCGTAAAGGATCATCAACATCAACATGTTGTTTCCAGGGTCATAAATTTGCAATGTGATGAGACACAACCAGATGTTGCCAAACGTGAACTGACTCATAAAGCAGCCTCTCTCCTGCTCTTTCTTCCCAAGTCATAGAAACTGGTGGTCCATTTAGTTCTTCACCCTCAGCTGAGGGGCTTGTTTGTCTAAATTGAAGTCAATCACTTTCCAAAACAAGTATATCTTTCAATATGAATAATGAAGTAGTTGTTATCACCAACTCCACAGATATTTCCTGTTACTTAATGCTCCTGTGTGGAGTTCATTGCCATTCTTTGGGAACACTCTTGCTGTGCTGTGTTGTGAGAAAATAGCATGTCTGTCTATGGTCCTTACTCACCCCAAGATGTATGGTCTGATTTTACACATGATTCCTATTCTTTCAAACTTATTAAGACATATTTAACACTTTTAGGAAATAGTGAATTGTAATATATTTTCCAAAGTGTAGTTCTAGAAATAGCAAAGCTCAAAGACCCTTTGGGCTTTTGCATATTCTCGTCATTTTAAGTTGAAGCAACTGAGGCCATGGAAGTTAAGCAAATTCTCAAGATTATGCAATCTGATATTCAAACCCAAGGCTCCAGCCACCTGTTTGGGCACATTGTTGTGCCTCTTCAGGAAACCAATAATATGATATGTGTGCACGTGTTCAGTCACTAATATAATATACATACATAATTATAATCTCAACCCTTTATATTTGAAGCCAGGCTAAATTTAAAGCAAAAATCAATGGAAATAGAAACAGATTTTATAAATCAGATATCATAATCCTTCATGATAGATAATTCCTTTTCTGAATTTCATTCTCTTTTAAATAACTTGGGTGATGAAACAATGCATCACTCTATCATAATATTGTTGATAATGAATATTGACTAAGGGTACTCAAGGGTTCTTTGAATTGTACTGTGAAAACTTACCACAATGTAATTTATGTCTAAAGTTTTTTCTTTTCACTGTCTGTTCTTGACTTGGCTTGTTTTGTTAACCGATAATTTGGAGAAATTAACTCTTATGACCTACAGAGCCAGCAACGCATGAGAAATACAGCTAACATGAGAATCAAGCATCTTTAATAAGCCACTTCAGTTTTTCAGGGGTGGTGGGAAATGTCACCAAATGTTTATGTATGCTGCTTTTGTTGTTTTATTATATATTATTTGTGTTGTTCTTAATTTAAGTGGCTTTAATTTTCTCAAATATGTATTCTCCAGATAAAGCCTTGATTTTTTTTGAAGTTACAACTTTTTTTCTAGTTTAAAATCAAAAAATTCTCTTTATTCTGTTGTTTCCATTCTTCTTAATTAATACCTGAGAAAATTGAAGTCAAATTTTGTATTCCAGGAATTATTCTTACTAGTTTAGCAGAAAGTGAAAACAGTGTCTTTTCTGTAGGTTTATTTTAATTACTACACATTCATGTATGCTAAGTCAGTTTAGTCGTGGCCAACTCTTTGTGACCCTATGGACTGTAGCCAGCCAGGCTCCTCTGTCTTTGGGATTCTCCAAGCAAGAATACCAGAGAGAGTTGGCATACCCTTCTCCAGGGGATCTTCCTAACCCAGGGATCAAACCCACATCTCTTATGTCTCCTGCATTGGCAGGCAGGTTCTTTACCACTACCACCACCTGGGAAGCCCTTAACTACTATAAACAGCCTTAAAGATATTTAGGAGACTGGCTTTCAGTGCTTCAGATTTAACTGAATTTGAAGAATTTAGGGGACTACACCCCTTCTGAGCAATTTTAATTTAATTTATGGAGAATTTGGGCCCAGCTTTGGTAGTTTACAAAAGCATACAGGTGAGTTTAATGTGCAGCCAGGGATGAGAATCTTTAATGTGGTACAACTCTTCATTGATAAAACAAAGTAGTAAAGAAATTAGAGTTCATTGAGGTTCTGTGACTTCCCAAAGCAGTGACTAAGCTAGGTCTACCACCCAGCTTTCCTGTCATTTATTCTATGTTCTCACTCACCAAAAACATTTGCAGAACAAGCCTATAACATTTTCCAATGACCTCTCAGTGCCATGCACAATGTCAAGTACATGAAAAGTACTCAAACATTTGTTAAATGTAGAATGAATAAATAATTGAATGAATGTCAGAAGGTTCCCTGTGTCTTATTTGTAATTTCAATAAAATAATAATGCTTATTGCTGAGCATTCAGACAAGTAAAGAGCACTGGACTTGGTAGAAGTCCAATATTCTCTCAGAGATGTTAGGAATGTTGTCACATTTTGAGGTCATGAAGAATTCCCAATTGGCTTAAGAGGTGGAAAGAGATAAACTTACAGTGAAGGAAAGTCTGCTCCACATTGAGGGTGATGGCCAAAGGAGAAGAGTCTTGAGAACACTTTAGATCTCAAAAGAGATGCTATAGCAGTTTCCACAACCAAACACACAAATGCAGAGAAATTTATCAATCTGAACATTAAGAATTCAAGGAGGAAGGCACTCCAGGCTCTCAGGGACCAAGGCCTGACTATTGTGACTGCTAATCCAAGTGAGTTTGGGTTAAAAGGGGTTAACAGCCCTCTGCTGTAACACATGATTGGTCTTTATGAGGTTGAAGCTCTTGTCTGTTTGAGGCCTACAGATGATGCTAAAGAGCCAATAATGACAGCAATTCAAAGCAATCTAATTATGCAAACGGGAGGCTAAACAATTTCATCATCCTTAAATTAGATTGTCCTAATGAGATAAAGACACCAATTAATCCTGAATTAATTTCAATAGCCTATTTCAGGCAAACACTTTAATATGCAAATGTAAATGAGAAACAAAGCCTACTGTAGAATGCCAGAGTTCAGAACCTCTCTCTTCGCAGCTGCAGCGGGTGTAAATAGTGCCTAATGAGTTTGCATGGAAAGATACAACCAGTTGAAAATTTTAGACTTCATAAAGCACAGCCGGTGCCTCAGGTATACTGGATGTGATCTGGAGCCAGATATGAAAGGAGGGGGAGTTTTTCTGGGGAATAATGTAGTATTGAAGGTGTACACAGCTGAGTCATAAACACCTTTCTCTACACAAAAACTGTGCAGTCCTCACTCACCACTCAACTGTGTGTGTGTATGTGTGTATGTACCTGCGTGAGCTCACCTCTGTGTGTGTGTGTATGTGTGTGTGTGCACGTGTGTGTGCTTTGAAGGGGAGGTAAGGCATGGAAACAGTGAAGTAAGAGGAGCAACATGGAGACATTTTAATGAGTTGATATTTGGAGCGCCAAGTTGTCATAACACACACCTGGATAGAAGTCTCTTCTGGACATAAAATTGATTTTAATTAGTGACCACTTAATCATCTTAAATTAGCCATTCCCAACCCATTTAATATTTCTAAATAATTAATTTCCTAAATAAGACTTGGGAACAGATTCAAAATCTTAGGTGCCTATGCTGAATCCAAAGATCTGTGATTTTAATGATATTTGGCGGAGGGCTCTTCAATGAGCTAATTCCTTTTATAACTACCAAAATAACCCCACAGGTAATAACCTGGGTAATAATTTCTTCTGTCTAGAAAAAAAAGTGCTAGCTGATATTGTGAGTGAATCCAAACTGAAATGTAGGGAGAAAATATACTGTTCAAGCCTGTCCATATTAAATGAAACTGCCTGGATTTAGTTTAAAATGACCAGAAACGATGACTAGTTTCCTTCTTCTTCATGACACTAGAACCTTTGGGGTAAAAAATAATGTTCAGGGTTGCCATGTAAAATCCATTTTTACCGGGCAATATTTGGGACATACATAAGCTTAAAAAAGTGTTAATTGTTTATCTGAGATTTAAATATAGCTGGATGTCCTATACGTTATTTGCTAAATTGAGCAACCTGAATAATGCCATGTGCATAATAGGTGTTCAATAAATATTTGTGGGATAGAATCAAATTAACCTGTGAGATATGGAATTCCATTTGCATTGTAATCAGAGATTTGGAATATCATTTGCAAAGGAGAGTATAATAGACATATATTGGTGTGTGAGTCTCCATTTTCAGAAAATGGATCGTTCCTCAGTAAAGATCCTCTGTAGCAGATGAGTCCTCATTTACAAAACATGACTATCCCCATCAGAAATTCCCATCTCACTCAATCTTGACCAGGCAGACATTGACCCTCAAGGGCTGAGAATTGAACCTGAGGAATTAGAATTATACTTTTCCAGTACCTTGATCTCTTATGAGATATTTAAAGAGGGAGAGTACTTATTTTGCCAGGTAGAGGAATTTTCCTTAGTGGTTAGAAGTCCCAGAGTCAGAATGACTTATTTTCAAAACTCTCTTCTAAGAGTTAAGAGCTTGGGAAAATTATTTAACATCTCTGGGCCTTAATCTCTTCATCTGTAAAATAGGATTATCTCCATAAGGGTGGACTTCCCTGGTGGCTCAGACGGTAAAGCGTCTGTCTACAATGTGGGAGACCCAGGTTCGAGCCCTGGGTTGAGAAGATCCCCTGGAGAAGGAAATAGCAATCCACTCCAGTACTATTGCCTGGAAAATCCCATGGACAGAGGAGCCTGGTAGGCTACAGTCTAAGAGGTCGCTAAGAGTCGGACACAGCTGAGTGACTTCACTTTCACTTTCATAAGGCTGTAGTTGGCATTAAATTAGTAGAGAAGGCAATGGCAACCCACTCCAGTACTCTTGCCTGGAAAATCCCATGGACGGAGGAGCCTGGTAGGCTGTAGTCCATGGGGTCGCTAAGAGTCGGACACGACTGAGCGACTTCACTTTCACTTTTCACTTTCCTGCATTGGAGAAGGAAATGGCAACCCACTCCAGTGTTCTTGCCTGGAGAATCCCAGGGTCGGGGGAGCCTGGTGGGCTGCCGTCTATGGGATCGCACAGAGTCGGACACGACTGAAGTGACTTAGCAGTAGCAGCAGTAGCTATTATGTAAATGATATACATGCTCAGTCATTCAGTCATACCCAACCCTTTGCGAGCCAGCAGACCATTGCTCGCCAGGACCCTCTGTCCAAGGGATTTTTTCAGGAAAAATTCTGGAGTGGTTGTCATTTTCTCCTCCAGGGAACCTTCCTGACTCGGGGATCAAACCCACATCTCCCACATCTCTTGCATTGGCAGATGGATTCTTTACCACTGAGCCACCAGCTCCCTCCATGTAAATGAAGCATAGAGTAAATGCTTAATGTGATAGCTAGTCACAATACTATTTTGTGATGATCAGAGAAAGATAATCTACAAGTAGAAAAGAAAGAAACAAAGTTGTATATGAAATGGAAATGAGAAACCTCAAAAAATATCCATCAATTTCTTCATGGCTTCCCCATTTCCAAGTATATTCTGGGCTTTGAGTTTCAATAGCCATCTATGGTCCTCTAATTCACACCCAGATCCCATCTCTTTTCTTCTTTGGTTTGATTGCTTCTAACTAAAGTAAAGATATTTCAAGTTTTATCAGCCTCAGTGGAACTTTAGGCTGACAGTCAAGCTAGGAGATGCCTCATAGAAGCCAACTTCCAAATGTTCTAAATCTATATGACTAAAAGGATCATCAAAAGCACCCTTATCATGCCCACTTTCACCATTACTATTCAACATAGTTTTGGAAGTTTTGGCCACAGCAATCAGAGCAGAAAAAGAAATAAAAGGAATCCAAATTGGGAAAGAAGAAGTAAAACTCTCACTATTTGCAGATGACATGATCCTCTACATAGAAAACCCTAAAGATTCCACCAGAAAATTACTAGAACTAATCAATGACTATAGTAAAGTTGCAGGATATAAAATCAACACACAGAAATCCCTTGCATTCCTATACACAAATAATGAGAAAACAGAAAGAGAAATTAAGGAAACAATTCCATTCACCATTGCAACGGAAAGAATAAAATACTTAGGAATATATCTACCTAAAGAAACTAAAGACCTATATATAGAAAACTATAAAACACTGGTGAAAGAAATCAAAGAGGACACATAGATGGAGAAATATACCATGTTCATGGATTGGAAGAATCAATATAGTGAAAATGAGTATACTAACCAAAGCAATTTATAGATTCAACGCAATCCCTATCAAGCTACCAACAGTATTCTTCACAGAGCTAGAACAAATAATTTCACGATTTGTATGGAAATACAAAAAACCTCGAATAGCCAAAGCGATCTTGAGAAAGAAGAATGGAACTGGAGGAATCAACCTACCTGACTTCAGGCTCTACTACAAAGCCACAGTTATCAAGACAGTATGGTACTGGCACAAAGACAGAAATATAGATCAATGGAACAAAATAGAAAGCCCAGAGATAAATCCACGCACATATGGACACCTTATCTTTGACAAAGGAGGCAAGAATATACAATGGATTAAAGACAATCTCTTTAAAAAGTGGTGCTGGGAAATCTGGTCAACCACTTGTAAAAGAATGAAACTAGAATACTTTCTAACACCATACACAAAAATAAAATCAAAATGGATTAAAGATCTAAATGTAGGACCAGAAACTATAAAACTCCTAGAGGAGAACATAGGCAAAACACTCTCTGACATACATCACAGCAGGATCCTCTATGACCCACCTCCCAGAATATTGGAAATAAAAGCAAAAATAAAAAAATGGGACCTAAGTAACCTTAAAAGCTTCTGCACATCAAAGGAAACTATTAGCAAGGTGAAAAGACAGCCTTCAGAATGGGAGAAAATAATAGCAAATGAAGCAACTGACAAACAACTAATCTCAAAAATATACAAGCAACTCCTACAGCTCAACTCCAGAAAAATAAACGACCCAATCAAAAAATGGGCCAAAGAACTAAATAGACATTTCTCCAAAGAAGACATACAGATGGCTAACAAACACATGAAAAGATGCTCAACATCACTCATTATCAGAGGAATGCAAATCAAAAACACAACAAGCTACCATTTCACACCAGTCAGAATGGCTGCGATCCAAAAGTCTACAAATAATAAATGCTGGAGAGGGTGTGGAGAAAAGGGAACCCTTTTCCACTGTTGGTGGGAATGCAAACTAGTCCAGCCACTATGGAGAACAGTGTGGAGATTCCTTAAAAAACTGGAAATAGAACTGCCTTGTGATCAAGCAATCCCACTGCTGGGCATACACACTGAGGAAACCAGAAGGGAAAGAGACACGTGTACCCCAATGTTCATTGCAGCACTGTTTATAATAGCCAGGACATGGAAGCAACCTAGATGTCCATCAGCAGATGAATGGATAAGAAAGCAGTGGTACATATACACAATGGGGTATTACTCAGCCATTAAAAAGAATACATTTGAATCAGTTCTAATGAGGTGGATGAAACTGGAGCCTATTATACAGAGTGAAGTAAGCCAGAAGAAAAAACACCATTACAGTATACTAACGCATATATATGGAATTTAGAAAGATGGTAACAATAACCCGGTGTACGAGACAGCAAAAGAGACACTGATGTATAGAACAGTCTTATGGACTCTGTCGGAGAGGGAGAGGGTGGGAAGATTTGGGAGAATGACATTGAAACATGTAAAATATCATGTAAGAAACGAGTTGCCAGTCCAGGTTCGATGCACAATACTGGATGCTTGGGGCTAGTGCACTGGGACGACCCAGAGGGATGGTATGGGGAGGGAGGAGGGAGGAGGGTTCAGGATGGGGAACACATGTATACCTGTGGCGGATTCATTTTGATATTTGGCAAAACTAATACAATTATGTAAAGATTAAAAATAAAAGAAAATTTAAAAAAAAAGAAAACAAAAACAAAAGCACCCTTATCACCCAGAGTTATCTGAACTGTCAAGCCATTTCCTCCTTATTATTTCTTTCAAGTTTTTCAGATATAAATATCTGAAAATCATATTATCTTTTAAAATTTCTGCATCTTCTTTTTTCATATTTTATCATAAAACTAAAACATATGGTCTGACAGCATGAGTATACTTATGGGGGACAACAGGACAATCTGATAGTAGAACTGTCCTGAAAAGTCTGAGACATATGGTTCCTTACTTCTACATCCTTTGCTACGTCGTTTACATTTGCTTAACTCTAAACTACACTCTGATTTTCAAGTGAAACAGGTAACATTCCCCTGCCACATCCAAATCTTTTGGGAATCAAAGTATAGGGTCTCTAAAGAAATTCTCTTCACAGTCTTTACTCCAGTTTATTTTATTGATCCATTAAAGGGAAAATAATTATAGATAACCTGATATGTAGATATTTCCTTTGTAGTTTTTACATAGGGTTGGTGGAGGCTAAGTGTCTTTCCCACAATGACTTTAGTACTTTACTTCTATTTTACTGGTCTTTGGGGAAAGTTGAGTTGAGAGGCCCGTCTTTACATCCTATTACATCCAACGAAACAGGTTTAGTCTACTACTGAGAGCTACCTTTCACCCAGTCATGAAACTAGGTATCTAGGATTCAAAACTAAATTTTTAAAGTTAACAAGAGTTCCAGGAGGTAGTGGGAAAAAAAAAACTATTTATAGTTTCTTGCAGAAAAAGTGTCATGTGCATAATAAAGCAGGCATATAGAAGGGCAATGTCAACACGATAGAGGAGATAAGACACTATGCCTAGGAGGGATATGGAAGGTTTCTTTAGGGAAAAGTTGTAGTTTATAAGGCTAGTCAAATATTTTATGACTTGAGGTATAAAAAGTAAAGTTTATATGGTTACAAGTTGAATCAGAAGACAAATGTAATCAATGAATAGGCAAAGCTGATTATTATTTGATATTTCTGATCTTATACATAAACCCATAGAAAATATACAACTGGAGTAAAAATAGTATAATACCACTGGCCTTCTTCTTCCTCTTTCTTTCCTCCCCCACCCCTCACCCTCTTCTTCTTCCTCTCCTTCTTCCTCCTCCTCTTTGTTCTCCTCATTTTCCTCCTCTCCTCCTCCTTTCTCTTCCTCCTCCTCCTCTTCCTCTTCTTTCTTTGCCCCCCTTCTCCTAGTTCTTCTTCCTCTCCCCTCTCCTTTCTTCTCAGTGGTCCAATAGGGAAACTACCTTAGTGTTGCATTTGATGAATCTAAAACTGTGATGAGGAATACGGGTTGAAATGGCACGTACCAATGAAGAGTCTATATATTTAAGAAAGACATTTGCTGCCCTAGAAAATAGAGTATGTGTGTGAACAATACAGTACTTCACCTGTTGTGGGTGATAACCCTAAGGATAATATTGTTGCTAAGATTGCACCCTAACTGCCCTCATTTAAGCAAGGTAGTTTATTTTTGTGTGCTCAGTCACTCAATTGTGTCTGACTCTTTTCCTCCTTTTGGATTGACTTGACAAACATTTGGACTGCATCTCACCAGGCTCTTCTGTCCATGGGACTTCTCAGGCAAGAATACTGGAACGAATTGCCATTTACTCCTCCAGGTGATCTTCCCAGCCCAGGAATAAAACCTGCATCACCTGTGTCTCCTTCATTGCAGGCAAATTCTTTACCTGTTGAGCCACTGGGGAAGCCCCAAAAGCTATGTATAGTTCTATGTGCAAAATACTAGAATAAACTTAAGCTGATGATAAAATTAAAAATAAAATAGAATTTTTACAATATAACAACAAGAAAATTAATTATAGTAGTTATTTCCCTAGGAAGAGACAAAGCCTGAGAATTTTTTTTCTGTTAAAAATAATATAAATAAATAAATAAAAATAGTAAGCCATAGGGGGGAAAAAAGGATCAAACTATAATCTATTTCCTTTTGTATGCACAATTCACTGGGCCTGACTCTACTGCACATTGAATAGAGTCTCCAAAGCTTTAATGGAATGCCAGTCATATTTTAAGTATGGATGTAACATGCTATTCACAGACTGCTATTGTAAGATAAAGTGCGATAGAGTTTTGATAACAGATCCACACATCCTGGCCAGATAAACCTAATAAAATAGTAGAGCTTATTGATGTTGCAGCTCTATGATGTTAAAAAGCCTGAGATTGTCTGTCCTCTGGCATTGAAGTTGAACTCAAAGTAGTGGAGAGGAATGACTAGTGAAGCCAACTGTCTTAGTGGTGAGGGTGGCTCTGGGCCCTCAATTTGACAGTGTCACAAATTCATTATATCCTGTTGTTAACTCTGAAGATAAGGAGAGCTTCTTTACAAATGTCCTGTCTTAACAGGAGCAATTTGTGTCTTTGATTCCTGTCTGTATTCCTCAGGCTGTTTATGCAACATCAATAAGCTCTACTATTGTATTGGTTTTGGCAGGACATTACAGAATGGGGTATGGGTGAAACAGGGCTTCCCTGGTAGCTCAGCAATAAAGAATCAAAATAATCTTCTTTTTGATATAATTTCAAACTTTAAAAACAAGTAGCAAAGTAACGAGATTAATACAAGGAATTTCTGTATACCCATTAAAGAGATTCACCAATTTATTTACAAACTGTTTTATCATTATTTATCTAATTATCTGATTTTATGTCTTGAACAATTTAAGAATAAACTGGAAATAGCATGCCTCTTTGTGTCCAAATATTTCAGTGTATATTTCCTAACAACATGAACAATGTGTTAGATAACCATAGAATGATTATCAAGATCAGGAAACTTAACATGATGTAATATTATTATCTAATCCACTGTCCATATTCAAATTTTATCAGCTGTCATGGCATCTATAGGTCTTTTTTTTTATATTATCATTCAGGATGCAATGCAAACTTAAGCATGTATATAGTTGTCATGTCTCTGTAGTCTTTTTTAATATGGAATGAGCCCTGTCTTTCCTGCTTTTATTGATCTTTACATATAAAAAGAACATGCTAAGTATTTTATAGAATGGCCCTCACTAGTGTTTTTCTGAAGTTTTTCTTGTTTTTTTGTTGTTCAAATGCTCAGCCATATCTGACTCCTTGCAACCCTACGGACTGCAGACGCCAGGCTTCCCTGTCCTTAACTATCTTCCAAAGTTTGCTAAAACTCATGTCCATTGAGTTGGTGACACCATACAACAATCTCATTCGCTGTTGTCACCTTCTTCTCCTGCCCTCAATCTTTCCTATCATAAAGGTCTTTTCCAATAAGTCGGCTCTTCACGTCAGGTGGCCAAAATAGTGGAGCTTCAGCTTCAGCATCAGTCCTTCCAATGAATATTTAGGGTTGATTTCCTTTAAGATTTACTGGTTTGATCTCCTTGCTGTCCAGGGGACTCACAAGAGTCTTCTCTTTTTCTCCATCAATTTGCCATGAAGAAAGCTGAGTGCTGAAGAATTGATGCTTTCTAACTGTGGTGCTGGAGAAGACTCTTGAGAGTCACTTGGAAAGCAAGGAGATCAAACCAGTCCATCCTAAAGGAAATCAGTCCTGAATATTCACTGGAAGGACTGATGATGAAGCTGAAGCTCCAATACTTTGGCCCCCTAATGAGAAGAACTGACTCATTGGAAAAGAGCCTGATGCTGGGAAAGATTGAGGGCAGGAGTAGAAGGGGACAACAGAGGATGAGATGGTTGGATGGCATCACTGACTCGATGGGCATGAGTCTGAGCAAGCTTGCAGAGTTGGTGATGGACAGAGAAGTCTGGAATGCTGCAGTCCATGGGGTCAGAAAAAGTCAGACATGACTGAGCAACTGAACTGAACTTATTTGCCATAAAGGGATGGTACCAGGTCCCCACATTTTCTGCAGAATCTATGGAGAAGTGTCATATTACTTTTCCCCGAGAATATCGAGAAACAAATAATGTCAGAATGTCAGTTTGTCCCAATATTGATATTACAAAATTTGATGACCTGATGAAGACGATGTCTACCAGGTTTATTCATTATAATGTTACAGTTTTCTCTTTGCAAATTAATAAAATTGTTGAGAGATATTTTGAGACTGTAATAACCTGCCTCTCATCAAATTTTACCCATTAATTTTAGCTACTGATTCTTTAATTCCTTTCATGTTTATTCTATAGGCTTCCATAAGCCTTTCATCCTTATTCATCAGAGGGCAGACAGAATGAAAGCCACAATCACGGGAAATTAACCAAATCGATTGCATGGACCACAGACTTGTCTAACTCAATGAAACTATGAGCCATGTCATGTAGGGCACCTCTAGATGGACGGGTCATGGTGGAGAATTCTGACAAAATGTGGTCCAATAGAGAAGGGAATGGCAAACCACTTCAGCATTCTTGCCTTGAGAACCCCATGAACAGTATGAAAAGGCAAAAAGATAAGACACTGAAATGAACTCCCCATGTCGGTAGATACCCAATATGCTACTGGAGAAGAGTGGAGAAATAACTCCGGAAAGGATGAAGAGACAACGCCAAAGCAAAAACAATGCTCAGTTGTGGATGTGACTGGTGATGGAAGTAAAGTCTGATGCTGTAAAGAAAAATATTGCAAAGGAACCTGGAATCTTAGGTCCATGAATCAAGATAAATTGCAAGTGGTCAAATAGGAAATGGCAAGAATAAACATTGACATTTTAGGAATCAGTGAACTAAAATGGACTGGAATGGAATAATTTAAGTCAAATGACCAGTATATCTACTACTGTGGGCAAGACTCCTTAGAAGAAATGGAGTAGCCCTCACAGTCAACAAAAGAGTTCAAAATTCAGTGCTTAGGTGCAATCTCAAAAATGACAGAATGATCTCTGTTCCTTTCTGAGGCAAACCATTCAATACCACAGTAATGTAAGTCTATGCCCCAACCACTAATGCTGAAGAAGCTGAAGTTGAATGGTTCTGTGATGACCTACAAGACCTTCTATAACTAACACCCCCCCCCCCCAAAAAAAAAAAAAGATGTCCTTTTCATCATAGGGGAATGGAATGCAAAAGTAGGAAGTCAGGAGATTCCTGGAGTAACAGGCAAATTTGGCCCTGGAGTACAAAATGCCAGAGGGATGGTATGGGGAGGGAGGTGGGAGGGGGGTTCAGGATGGGGAACACGTGTACACCCATGGCAGATGCATGTTGATGTATGGCAGAACAAATACAATATTGTAAAGTAAAAAAATAAATAAATAAATGAAATAAAGTCAGAACAACATTAAAAAAAAAAAAAAAATGAAGCAGGGCCAAGGCTAACAGAGTTTTTCCAAGAGAACGTACTGGTCATAGCAAATACACTCATCCAACAACACGAGAGATGACTTTACACATGGGCATCACCAGATGGTCAATACCAAAATGAAATTGATTGTATTCTTTGAAGATGAAGATGAAGAAGCTCTATACAGTCAGCAAAAACAAAGCTGAGCGCTAACTGTGGCTCAGATCATGAACTCCTTCTTTCAAAATTCAGAATTAAACTGAAGAAAGTAGGGGAAAGCACTAGAATACTCAAGTATGACCTAAATCAAATCCCTTATGATTATGCAGTGAAAGAGACAAACCAATCCAAAGGATTATATCTGATACACAGAGTGCCTGAAGAACAACGGATGGAGGTTCATGACATTGTACAGGAGGCAGAGATCAAGACCATTCCCAAGAAAAAGAAATTCAAAAAGGTAAAATGTTTGTCTGTGGAGGCCTTACATATAGCTGAGGAAAGAAAAGAAACTAAAGGCAGAAGAAAAAGGAAAGATATACGCATCTGAATGTGCAGTTCCAAAGAATAGTAAGGAGAGATAAGAAATCCTTCCTTGGTGATCAATGCAAAGAAATAGAGGAAAACAATAGAATGGGGAAGACTAGAAAGCTCTTCAAGAAAACTAGAGATACCAAGGGAACATTTCACGCAAATATGGGCACAATAAAGGACAGAAATGGTATGGACCTAAGAGAATCAGAAGGTATTAAGAAGCAGTGGCAAGAATACAGAGAAGAACTATACAAAAAAGTTCTCAATGGCCCAGATAACCATGATGGTATGATCACTCACCTAGAGTCAGACATGTTAGAGTGCAAAGTCACTTAAGTGGGCCTTAGGAAGCATCACTATGAACAGAGCTAGTGAAGATGATGGAATTCCAGCTGAGCTATTTCAATCCTAAAAGATGATGCCATTAAAGTGCTGCACTGAAAATGCCAACAAATCTGGAAAATTCAGCATTGGCACAGGACTGGAAAAGGTCAGTTTTCATTCCAATCCCAAAGAAGGGCAATGCCAAAGAATGTTCAAACTACCACATAATCTCACTCATTTCACATGCTAGCAAGGTAATGCTCAAAATTCTCCAAGTGAGGGAGACTTCAACAGTATGTGAACAAAAAACTTCCTGATGTTGAAGCTGAGTTTAGAAAAGGCAGAGGAGCTAGAGATCAAATTGCCAACATCCGTTGGATCCAGAGTTCCAGAAAAATATCTACTTCTGCTTTACTGACTATTCCAAAATCTTTGAATGTGTGTGGGAAATTCTTGAAGAGATGGTAATACCAGACCACCTTACTTGCCTCCTGATAAATCTGTATGCAGCAACCTGTGTGCAGATTTCTGTATACAGCCTTGATGTACTCCTTCCCTAATTTGTAACCAGTTTGTTTTTCCAACTGTTGTCAAGAAGCAACAGTTAGTACCAGACATAGGACCATGGACTGGTTCCAAATTAGGAAAGGAGTATGTCAAGGCTGTATATTGTCACCCTGCTTATTTATATTACATGCAATGTACATGATTGTACATGATTTACTCAGTTGGTAAAGAATCCACCTGCAATGTGGGAGACTTGAGTTAGATCCCTGTGTTGGGAAGATCCCCTGGAGAAGAGAAAGGCTACCCACTCCAGTATTCTGGCCTGTGGCAAAGAGTCGGACATGACTGAGCAATTTTCACTTCACTTCACATCATGCGAAATTCTGGGCTGGATTAAGCACAACCTGGAATCAAGATTTTCTGGAGAAATATTAATAACTTCAGATATGCAGATGACACCACCTTTATAGGAGAAAGAAAAGAGGAACTGAAGAGCCTCTTATTGAAAGTGAAAGAGGAAAGTGAAAAAGCTGGCTTAAAACTCAATATTCAAAAAAACTATCATGGCATCCAGTCCCATTACTTCATGGCAAATAGATGGGGAAACAATGGAAACAGTGACAGACTTTTCTTTCTTGGGCTCCAAATTCACTGCAGATGGTAACTGCAGCCATCTGCAGTTACCATCTGAAATTAGAAGATGCTTGCTCCTTGGAAGAAAAGCTATGACTAAACTAGACAGCATATTAAAAAGCAGAAACATTACTTTGCCAACAAAGGTCCATTTAGCCCATGCTATGATTTGTCCAGTAGTCATGTATGGGTGTGAGAGTTGGACCATAAAGAAAGCTGAACACCAAAGAATTTATGCTTTTGAACCGCGGTGTTGGAGAAGACTCTTCAGAGTCCCGTAGACTGCAAGGAGATCAAACCACTCGATCCTAAAGGAAAGCTGTCCTGAACATTCATTTGAAGGACTGATGCTGAAGGTGAAGCTCCAAATCTTTGGCTCCCTGATGTGAAGAACTAACTGATAGGAAAAGACCCTGATGCTGGGAAAGATTGAAAGTGGGAGCAGAAAGGGATGACAGAGGATGAGATAGTTGGATGGCATCACCGAATTGATGGACATGAGTTTGAGCAAGCTCCTGATGAGTTTGAGGCAGCTCCTGGGAGTTCCTGAAGGACAGGGAGGTCTGGTGTGCTGCAGTCCATGGTATCACAATGAGTTGGACACAACTGAAGTGACTGAATTTAACTAAATTTCACGATTCTTCGCTGTCATTCTACTCTAGTAAAAATCCTTTTTTCTCTCTCTCTTTCTTCCTCACCTTCTTCTTCACTTCCTTCCTTCCTTCATCCTTTACTCCTTCCCTTCCTTCCTTCCTTTTTGTCATGACCTATGCTTCCTCCAAATAACCCTTAAAACTATCAGTATCTGAGGTTCAATTCAGGATCCTGTGCCACATACCTACCGTGGATGACTTCATCTACTCTCATTGCTTGAGCTACCATCTGTATTATGACTTACAAATGTACATCTATAACCTAGATCTCCTCGTTAAGCTTCAAAACTCTATGAGCCACCAGACACTTCCATTTAAATGTTCCACAGACATCTCAATTTGCACAAGTACAAAACTTAATTTCTTGTGTTTTCCCAAACACCTTTTTCTCCTCTTCTGTTTTTCATTAGTGAAAATATCACCACACATCTAATATGGAAATAAAAAAACCTGGTATTCAACACAGACTTCTCTCTCCCTCTCAATCATTCATCCCCCAAATGTAATTACTCACCAGCACCTATAATTCTACTAGGTAAATGTCTCTCAGTGCTATCATTATTTCTCCTTTTATAATATCAGGACCTGAAGATCAGACTCTCAATATACTTTTCCTGGATTGTTATTGTACTCTAATGACGTTCTTCATTTCCAATTTTGCTTGCTTAGGACCATTCTCCACCTTTCTACCAAGATGATCTTTCTAGAATGTTTGTCTATTCATAACATTCCCTTGCTCCCATAGTTTTCAGAACACTGTTCAAATGCATTAGCACAACAACCAAGCAGAGTTCCTTCAAAGTTTAGTTCAAGCCTTTATCTATATGATTTACTTATATATGTGTGTGTATAATATATAATCCCCTATAAAATTTTGATAAATGACTTCTTTCTAGTCGTTAAGAACTTTGTGATTATGAGTTTCAAGTATCAGGAGCTTTGCACATGCTAAATACTTCCTCATCTAGGAAGTGTTTCTAATCTTACTGATTCCCTACTTATTTAGATGACACATCTCTACTTCTCTGGTCTCACATATCACCCGAGGTATACTTTGATGTGTACCTCAATACAGAGAATTATATTTATTAATTTAATTTTCTCTCTACACCATGATACTGAAACTCCTAAAGAGTAAAGCTATTGTCTTCTCTATGTTTGCATCCCAAGGCCTAGCATGATACCTGCCCAAAAGTGGGTGGGGAATAAATTCTGAGCAATGAAAGAATATGCAAATATGAATAAATTCTAACTAGATGAAGCTAAAATATATTGGATCTGCAGATAGAGTTGATGAATAATAGTGTTCACAGTATGTGATAAATAGAAGGATGTCCCAGAGGAATAAACATAGTGTTATGCCTAGGATCCTACCAGTTTGCTTAGTTAAAATAGCATTAGAAAATGTTGAAACAGCTAAATCATGGCATCCAGTGGAACTAAAAAGCATAGAAAAGACTGGATCTTAGGCTATCTGGATAAAGTCCTATGTCGGTTATTTAATAATTATATTAATATAAGAATAGGAATAATGACCTAATGACAAATGCAAAACCAGAATAATAGTCTTAGTAGGGAAGGAGAGCTGGACAAATAGCCCCATCATTAACCAAAGAATTTTATCTAATCTAAAATATGAGAAGCCTCTCCAAAGCAAGAACAGATATATATTTTTCCTTTTACAGTTGTGGTACAACTAACACTGCAGAAGGCGACTGAAGCCATGCAATTAAAAGATGCTTGCTCCTTAGAAGAAGAGCTATGACAAACATAGACAGCATATTAAAAAGTAGAGACGTCACTTTGCAACAAAGGTCCTTATAGTTAAAGCTATGGTTCTTCCAGTAGTCATGTACAGATGTGAGAGTTGGACCATAAAGAAGACTGAGCACTGAATTGATGATTTTGAACTGTGGTGCTAGAGAAGACACTTGAGAGTCCCTTGGACATCAAGGAGATCACAGCAGTCAATTCTAAAGAAAACTGGTCCTGAATATACAATGGAAGGACTAATGCTGAAGGTGAAGCTCCAATAATTTGGTCATCTGATGCGAAGAGCCAAATCATTGGAAAAGACCCTGATGCTATGAAAGATTGAGGACAGGAGGAGAAGGGGGCAACAGAGAATGAGAAGGTTGGATGGCATCACCTACTCAGTGGACATGAGTTTGAGCAAACTTTAGGAGATAGTGAAAGAAAGTGAAGCCTGGCATGCTACAGTTCATGGGGTTGCAAGGAGTGGACATGACTTAGTGACTGAACAAGAACAACTAACACAAAAGAGAAATCAAGGACAGTAGCAAATCCGGTGATGATTAGTAAAAATCTACCTTGTGGTAAAGGATAAGTTGATTTTGACATTCTAGCAGGATATCAAGAAAATGTCTGGAAATCAGAATTAGCTTTCAAAGAAGCAGCCAAGACTGGTGGTGCAGGTTTGATATTTTTTCCCACAAGAGTAGCAGTAATACCTGTCCAATCACTCCTTCATTGCTAAGACTGTTCTTGTAGATTTGCTTCACCTTCAGTTTTTTATCTGTTTTTAAATATATATATATATATATATATACACACACACATATATTTTGAATAATGAACCAATATTCTTGCTCTAATATTCTAAAATTTTGCTGTTACATTGTTTTATAGATCAATTTGAACTTAATATTTTAACTATCCCTACATTGCATAAAGTAAGATATAGCTAGACCTAGGAAGAAATCATAACACAAGTGGTACAAACAGCATTTACTCAAGAGCAAAAACAAAATCATGACATGAGATTTTACAAAAAGAAAGGAGGAAACTATAGACTAAATCTTAGAAAATTTCAATTTCATTAGGGAAAGGACAAAGAAAATAATGAAAGGAAGTCTCAGAATATCAAGAAGAAAACATGGAGAGTACATTTTCATGAAACATGAAAAGGCAAAAGGGCCTCTGATAAAAGGGCCATCTTCAGTTTCAGTAGTAAAGGAAATGTAAATATCATAAAAATTGAGGAAAGGTCACAGATTTTTGTACCCAGAAGATTAGCAATGACCTTCAAAAGAGCATCTTGTTCTTCTCAATTTAGTGATTGAGTTTGATTGCTGGGCTCTTCAGGTGGTAATAAAAGATTTGTATGTGACCCAAAGTATCACCAAGATCAATTGGAAAAAAGTGTTGTCATAGAATATTACCACAAAAGGTCAATTTCTCAATGCCCTTATACATTTTATTGTCAAGATGAAATACAGTAACTGTTGCTTAATGGGCATTTGGTTTGAGCCTCCATTTCTAAATGCATTAATCCTGACTTATATCTTCTTTGTGAAAATAGCCTCTTTTTAATTAAAGCAGATATTTGATTTTGATAAACTACTTATGCAAATAACTTTATTGTAATATAACAGTTGTATAGATATCAATGTTCTGAGTGCAACAGATTTGAGCACATTTTTTAATGAACTGAATGTAAGTAAATATTTTGTCCAAATAAACATTGAGTTTTTCTACTTGGCTTCGAGGGGTACTACCCACATGTGCACATATACACAATATACACACAATACACATTAAGACTTTTAATTCAGCATGTATCACGAACCATTGTTTTATAAAGCTTTAAGGTTTTTCTGAAACCCAGCTATTCTCACTCTCTGTGACAGATGCCAAAAATTGATCACAAGCATTAGAATCCCAGAACCCAACTGAATTGAATGAATAGATGGTCCCAGTGTCATTTTTAAAATGATACATACTCCAATTTTGTAAAGATGGCCCATGGGAAACAGGAAATGACCCAGAGATGTTATCTTCCCCATTCTAGTCCAGATATCTCTGAAGTAGAAGGTTTGTAACTCTCTTTCTGAAACCCAGTCATACTCAAAATGCTGAAAAGAATGAATTTCCCTCTTTGAAAATGTCACAGGGCATCCAGGAAATCTCTTTTAGCTTTATCTTGGCAAACAAATGTCCACTGATCAATATAAATGAGGAACAGGCACATCAACATCAATAGGAAATGACTTTTGTGAAGTATGATCTGATTCATGGCCCGGAGTGGCCCTTACCGAGTTCTGTGCTATTATCAGTTTGAAAGAAGAAGTTATCATAAAAAGGGCCTTCAGATGACTGTCGTCTTCAAGTGGGGTGTTCTTAAGTTATAGACTTCTGCCACCTCTGAGATGAATGACTGGCTGCCCTTGACTGACCTTGTCTTTAAAGAAGGGAAAGCTGTCTTTACAGACACAGGAATGTATCCAGGAAAACTTTGAAAGACATAGTATTTAGAGACAATTTTATTTCTTTATCAACTGATCGTTCTCTATTTCACTTCTCAGGTTTTTATCACTTGCTGGTATATGTGTTGAAATGAGATCATGAGGTCTCAGCACTCTTTTTCCTTGGCTTCTTAAAGACTGGCTCCATTGAAAGTACAACCTTGTATTTAGTGGAGGTGGCAAACATTATGATGTCACACCCCAAGGGCAATGCCTAACTTTGTGCTTGCTGAGCAGTCTGAAGTAATTATTTAACCATAACATCCTGTTTTCTTCATAGTATTTTTCATAGTATGAGAGTAAAATAACCACTTTGTGGTCTGTAGTTACTGATGAGATTATATAGAATAATTTACCATGCAGTGACAAATATTTCATGGTAATCTAATCCAGAAAGTTGGAATAGTACCTACTAGTTTGTTGTAATTGTTATGGGACCAAAATTACTTTCTATCTAGTTTTGAGAGAGAGAATAGGAGAGGAGCTGATGTCTGGACCCTGAAACCAGAGCAACTGGGTTCAATTCCCAGGTCCAGCTCTTAATAGCTCTGTGATCTTGTGCAGACTCTAACTCCCCATTCCTAGGTAGCTTCGTGCAGAGTAAGGATAATGCAAGACCTGTTCATGTTGTTACTGCGAAAATAAAATGCAAAGTGGTTAAGTGCTCAACATCTATTAGCTGCTACTATTCATATTTTTTTCTTTCCCTTCTCCTCTTCTTCCTCTGTCTCCTCCTCCTCTGTATTATTATTACAATTACAGAAATTTGACAGCTTTTATTTTTAAATAGGACATTCCTAAAAAGTAATCAGGCTAAATTCCAAATGGTAAAAAGTTATGCATTTCCTGAAAGCACTTGAATAAGAGTTTTATGAACCTGTGGTCAGAGCAACTACTGAAGAAGCAACTTCTAAATGCTACAAATGCCACCGAAGCTTTCTGCTCCATCATCAGCCTCCACTGAGCTTTAATAAGCCCTGTCTTTATCATAAATGATATGAGGTCAACATATCATTTATCCTTTACTGTTTTAAAACACATAACTTCTTGTTGATGGCATGGTGTAGGAAAATTTTTTTAAAAATTTTCTTTTGATTACAGCCCATAGTAAGGAATATATTTCACACCCTGATTCAGCACACACATATGTTTGTATAGAGGCACTGCTACTTTTTATGGCATCTTTGTGAAAATTGTTCAAAGGTGCTCCCTCTGGGTGGGCAAACTAGAAACAAGTGCTATCTCTTGCAGACATAGACACTGGGGCACATGACTTGATCTATGTGAATATGGCTGCATGTATTCCCTGTGACCCCAGAGCTGGGTGCCTCTGTGAAGTACCCAAAACGTACAACTTTACCAGTGAAACTGTTTTATGCTTGCACATATCTCAAACAAGTGTTTCACAAAAAAAAGAAAAGAAAAAAAAAGAAAGAAAATTCCTTTATTTTGAGAAATACATTCTAAGACTTTCTACCTTTTAAAATTCAAGACACAAGCCTGAACTAGTTTGAAATTCATTACATGTCATTATTTGGAATTAAAAAAAAATATTGCAATAGGCATGTGAAGAAGTGGGATCCAACCAGAAAGACTGGTGTGATTCCTCTTCTACCATTTATAACCTGTGTCCTTGGGCAAGTTTCTTAGCCTTCCTCACTCTTAGTTTCCTGCTCCATCAAAATGAATAGATGTTGTTATTCAGTCCCTCAGTTGTGTTCGATTCTTTGTGACTGCTCAGACTGCAGCATACCAGGCTTCCCTGTCCTTCACCATCTACCAGAGTTTGCTCAAACTCATGTCCATTGAGTCAATGATGCCATCCAACCATCTCATACTCTGTCATCCCCTTCTCCAGCCTTCAGTGTTCCCTAGAAGCAGGGTCTTTTCCAATGAGTTAGTTCTTCGCATCAGGTGGCCAAAGTATTGGAGCTTCAGCTTCATCATCAGTCCTTTCAATGTATATTCAGAGTTGATTTCCTTTAGGATTGACTGGTTTGATCTCCTTAGGACTCTCAAGAGTCTTCTCCAGCATGACAGTTCAAAAGCATCAATTCTTCGGTGCAAGTATCTTTTGGTCATACTCTCACATCTGTACATGACTACCAGAAAAACCATAGCTTTGACAATATGGACCTTTGTCATCAAAGTGATGTCTCTGCCTTTTAATACGCTGTCTAAGTTTTTCACGGCTTTTTTTTCTGAGCAAACATCACTGAGCAACATCTTTTAAATTCATGGCTATAGTCACCATCTGTAGTGATTTTGGAGGCTAAGAAATAAAGTCTGTCACTATTTCCATTATTCCCCCATCTATTTGCCATGAAGTGATGGGACCAGATGCCATGATCTTAGTTTTTTGAATGTTGAGTTTTAAGCCAGCTTTTTCACTCTCCTTTCACTTTCATTAAGATGCTCTTTAGTTCCTCTTTGCTTTCTGCCATAAGGGTGGTGTCATCTGCACATCTGAGGTTACTGATATTTCTCCAAGCAATCTTGATTCCAGCTTGTGATTCATCCAGCCTGGCATTTTGGCATTTTACATGTTTAAGTACAGCACTCACTATGCCAGCAAACAAGTTAAATAAGCAGGGTGACAATATGCAGGTTTTACACACTCCTTTTCCTATTTGGAACCAGTCTGTTGTTCCATGTCCAGTTCTAACTGTTGCTTCCTGACCTGCATACAGGTTTCTCAGGAGGCAGGTCAGGTGGTCTGGTATTCCCAAGTCTTTCAGAATTGTCCACAGTTTATTGTGATCCACATAGTCAAAGGCATTGACAAAGTCGATAAAGCAGAAATAGATGTTTTTCTGGAATTCTCCTGCTTTTTTGATGATCCAGTGGATGTTGGCAATTTGATCTCTTGTTCCTCTACCTTTTCTAAAACCAGCTTGAGCATCTGTTAGTTAGAAACTTGGCTTGGACAATTTTAAGCATCACTTTACTAGCGTGTGAGATGAGTGCAATTGCGTGGTAGTCTGAGCATTCTTTGACATTGCCTTTCTTTGGGATTGGAATGAAAACTGACCTTTTCCAGTCCTGTGGTCACTGCTGACTTTACCAAATTTGCTGGCATACTGTGTGCAACATTTTCACAGCGTTATCTTTCAGGATTTGAAATAGCTTAATGGAATTCTATTACCCCCACTAGCTTTGTTCATAGTGTTGCTTCTTAAGACCCACTTGATTTCACATTCCAGGATGTCTGGCTCTAGGTGAGTGATCACACCATCGTGATTATCTGGGTCATGAAGATCTTTTTGGTACAGTTCTGTGTATTCTTGCCACTTCTTCTTAATATCTTCTGCTTCTGTTAGATCCCTACCATTTCTGTCCTTTATTGAGCCCATCTTCGCATGAAAAGTTCCCTTGGTATCTCTAATTTTCTTGAAGAGATCTGTAGTCTTTCCCATTCTATTGTTTTCCTCTATTTATTTGCATTGATTGCTGAGGAGAGCTTTCTTATCTCTCCTTGCTATTCTTTGGATCTCTGCATTCAGATGGGTATATCTTTCCTTTTTTCCTTTTCCTTTAGCTTCTCTTTCTTTCCTCAGCTATTTGTAAGGCCTCCTTAGGCAACCTTTTGTCCTTTTTGCAGGTTTTTTTCCTTGGGGATGATTTTGATCCCTGCCTTCTGTACAATGTTACGAACCTCCATCCTTAGTTCTTCAGACACTCTGTTTCTCAAATCTAATCCCTTGAATCTATTTGTCACTTCCACTGCAGTAAGGACTTCAGATCATGAAGTCCTTACTGCAAAATTCAGACCTAAGTTGAAGAAAGTAGGGAAAACCACTAGGCCATTCATGTATGATCTAAATTCAATCCCTTATGATTATACAGTGGGAGTGACAAATGAATAGATGAAAATAAACTTTGTATGTATGATGTGAGAATAGATGAGTTAATGTGTGTAAAGCATTTATAATGTGGCCTGAGACAGAGCAGCTATGTTAGCCATTATTAGTATTACTGATTGACAATTATATGTCCACTGAGCATTCTCTTCCGAGCCCAGTTCTTCCTATACCACTACCACACTGAGAAATAAAAAGGCAAGCAGGATATGGGGATGTATGAAGCAGAAGGCATCAGTAGTCACCTGGTCTGGTTCTGAAAGTTTGAAAGAGGCTACATTATTGCAGGTAGATGCAGCTGTAGGATATCTCTTTTTTTCTCATAAGGAAGCTTACAAAATCATAAGACTTTGCATGTGAAAGTTTGCTGTAAATTGTAGAACACTCTACAGATATTGATGCTTGCCATTTAATAAACATGTATTAAGCAGTTGCTTGGGTCAAACATTGGGCACCATGCTGGAAATGAAGAGACTTTATTCTGGAGAAACCCTAGAAGAGTCAGACTTCTAAATAATTAGAGAGGCAGCACGCCCGTCCTCTTGTCGCCCAGCCTGCATCACGCACATGCTCTCAGGCCCCGGAGAAAAGAACTAAGACTTAAGAGTGGTGGCTCACTTGGTAAAGGGCACAGCCTAGATCAGACTCCAAGTCATATGCCCAGACTGCCACTCACCAAACAAGAGTTGACACCATGGTTGATACCTCAGGTCCACCATCTGCTAATATCCTCATTCCAGGGATGTTAGGTGTAGCAATGCTGTCCTAAGCCTTATAGAATTTCATCCACATGCGGAAGATGAGGGGATGGAGTGATACCCATATTTTGGCTTAGGTGACTGGTAGTTTGTTGGTAAGATAATTTGAAGTAAGAAATGCAATTTAAAAGAGGTGCAGGAGGCGGTCCTAAGATGGCGGAGGAATAGGATGGGGAGACCATTTTCTCCCCCACAAATTCATCAAAAGAACATTTAAACACTGAGCAAATTCCACAAAACAACTTCTGAATGCCGGCAGAGGACATCAGGCACCCAGAAAAGCAGCCCATTGTCTTCTAAAGATGTTTTATCAATGGTGCTGTATAGAAGGAGAAGTCTTGAGACTACTGTAAAAATAAGACTGAAAACCAGAAGCAAGAGGCTTAAGTCCAAATCCTGAGAACACCAGAGAACTCCTGACTCCAGGGAACATTAATCGACAGGAGCTCATCAAATACCTCCATACCTACACTGAAACCCAAGCACGACCCAAGGGCCAAGAAGTTCCAGAGCAAGACATACCATGAAAATTCTCCAGCAACACAGGAACACAGCCCTGAGCTTCAATATACAGGTTGCCCAAAGTTACTCCAAAACCATTGACATCTCATAACTCATTACTAGACACTTCATTGCACTCCAGAGAGAAGAAATCCAGCTCCACCTACCAGAACATTGACACAAGCTTCCCGAACCAAGAAACCTTGACAAGCCACCCATACAACCACAGCAAGGAAACTGCACAATAAAGAGAACTCCACAAACTGCCAGAATACAGAAAGGTCACCCCAAACTCAGCAATATAAACAAGATGAAGAGATAGAGGGATACCCAGCAGGTAAAGGAATAGGATAAATGCCCACCAAACCAAACAAAAGAGGAAGAGATAGGGAATCTACCAGAAAAAGAATTCCGAATAATGATAGTGAAAATGATTCAAAATCTTGAAATCAAAATGGAATCACAGATAAATAGCCTGGAGACAAGGATTGAGAAGATGCAAGAAAGGTTTAACAAGGACCTAGAAGAAGTAAAAAAGAGTTAATATATAATGAATAATGCAATAAATGAGATCAAAAACACTCTGGAGGCAACAAGTAGTAGAATAACGGAGGCAGAAGATAGGATTAGTGAAGTAGAAGATAGAATGGTAGAAATAAATGAATCAGAGAACAAAAACGAATTAAAAGAAATGAAGACAATCTCAGAGACTTCCAGGACAATATTAAACGCCCCAACATTCAAATCATAGGAGTCCCAGAAGAAGAAGACAAAAAGAAAGACCATTAGAAAATACTTGAGGAGATAATAGTTGAAAACTTCCCTAAAATGGGGAAGGAAATAATCACCCAAGTCCAAGTAACCCAGAGAGTCCCAAACAGGATAAACCCAAGATGAAACACCCCAAGACACGTATTAATCATATTAGCAAAGATCAAACACAAAGAACAAATATTAAAAGCAGCAAAGGAAAAACAACAAATAACACACAAGGGGATTCCCATAAGGATAACAGCTGATCTTTCAATAGAAGCTCTTCAGGCCAGGAAGGAATTGCAAGACATACTTAAAGTGATGAAAGAAAATAACCTACAGCCCAGATTACTGTACCCAGCAAGGATCTCACTCAAATATGAAGGAGAAATCAAAAGCTTTACTGACAAGCAAAAGCTGAGAGAATTCAGCACCGCCAAACCAGCTCTCTAACAAACACTAAAGGATATTCTCTAGACAGGAAACACACAAAGGGTGTACAAACTCGAACCCAAAACAATAAAGTGAATAGCAACAGGATCATACTTATCAATAATTACCTTAAACGTAAATGGGTTGAATGCCCCAACCAAAAGACAAAGACTGGCTGAATGGATACAAAAACAAGACCCCTATATATGTTGTCTACAAGAGACCCACCTCAAAACAGGAGACACATACAGACTGAAAGTGAAGGCTTGAAAAAGATATTTCATGCAAACGTAGACCAAAAGAAAGCAGGAATAGCAATACACATATCAGGTAAAATAGACTTTAAAACAAAGGCTGTGAAAAGAGACAAAGAAGGACACTACATAATGTTCAAAGGATCAATCCAAGAAGAAGATATAACAATTATACATATATATGCACCCAACATAGGAGCACTGCAATATGTAAGACAAATGCTAACAAGTATGAAAGGGAAATTTAACAATAACACAATAATAGTGGGAGACTTTAATACCCCATTCACACCTATGAATAGATCAACTAAACATAAAATTAACAAGGAAACACAAACTTTAAAAGATACAATAGACCTGTTAGACCTAATTGATATCTATAGGACATTTCACCCCAAAACAATGAATTTCACCTTTTTCTCAAGTGCACACAGAACCTTCTCCAGGATAGATCACATCCTGGGCCATAAATCTAGCCTTGGTAAATTCAAAAAAATTGAAATCATCCCAAGCATCTTTTCTGACCACAATGCAGTAAGATTAGATCTCAATTACAGGAGAAAACCTATTAAAAATTCCAACATATGGAGGCTGAACAACACGCTGCTGAATAACCAACAAATCAGAGAAGAAATCAAAAAAGACATCAAAATTTGCATAGAAATGAATGAAAATGAAAACACAACAACCCAAAACCTGTGGGACACTGTAAAAGTAGAGGTAAGGGGAAAGTTCATAGCAATACAAGCATACCTCAAGAAACAAGAAAAAAGTCAAATAAACAACCTAACTCTACACCTAAAGCAACTAGAAAAGGAAGAAATGAAGAACCCCATTATTAGTAGAAGGAAAGAAATCTTAAAAATTAGGGCAGAAATAAATTCAAAAGAAACAAAGGAGACCATAGCAAAATACAACAAAGCCAAAAGCTGGTTCTTTGAAAGGATAAATAAAATTGAGAAACCATTAGCCAGACTTATCAAGAAACAAAGGGAGAAAAATCAGATCAATAAAATTAGAAATGAAAATGGAGAGATCACAAAAGACAACACAGAAATAAGAGGATCAAAAGAGATCATAAGAGACTACTATCAGCAACTATATGCCAATAAAATGGACACCATGGAAGAAATGGACAAATTCTTAGAAAAGTATAACTTTCCAAAACTGAACCAGGAAGAAATAGAAAATCTTAACAGACCCATCACAAACACAGAAATTGAAACTGTAATCAGAAATCTTCCAGCAAACAAAAGCCCAGGTCCAGACGGCTTCACAGCTGAATTCTACCAAAAATTTAGAGAAGAGCTAACACCTATACTACTCAAACTCTTCCAGAAATTTACAGAGGAAGGTAAACTTCCAAACTCATTCTATGAGGCCACAATCACCCTAATACCAAAACCTGACAAAGATGCCACAAAAAGTAAAACTACAGGCCAATATCACTGATGAACATAGATGCAAAAATCCTTAACAAAATTCTAGCAATCAGAATCCAACAACATATTAAAAAGATCATACACCATGACCAAGTGGGTTTTATCCCACAGATGCAAGGATTCTTCAATACCTGCAAATTAATCAATGTAATACACCACATTAACAAATTGAAAAATAAAAACCAAATGATTATCTCAATAGATGCAGAGAAAGCCTTTGACAAAATTCAACATCCATTTATGATAAAAACTCTCCAGAAAGCAGGAATAGAAGGAACATACCTCAACATAATAAAAGCTATATATGACAAACCCACAGCAAACATTATCCTCAATGGTGAAAAATTGAAAGCATTTCCCATAAAGTCAGGAACAAGACAATGGTGCCCACTCTCACCACTACTATTCAACATAGTTTCGGAAGTTTTGGCAACAGCAATCAGAGCAGAAAAAGAAATAAAAGGAATCCAGATTGAAAAAGAAGAAGTAAAACTCTCACTGTTTGCAGATGACATGATCCTCTACATAGAAAACCCTAAAGACTCTACCAGAAAATTACTAGAGCTAATCAATGAATATAGTAAAGTTGCAGGATATAAAATCAACACACAGAAATCCTTTGCATTCTTATAAACTAATGATGAGAAAATAGAAAGAGAAATTAAGGAAACAATTCCATTCACCATTGCAACGAAAAGAATAAAATACTCAGAAATATATCTACCTAAAGAAACTAAAGACCTACATATAAAAAAATTATAAAACTGGTGAAAGAAATCAAAGAGGACACTAATAGATGGAGAAATATACCATGTTCATGGATTGGAAGAATCAATATAGTGAAAATTAGTATACTAACCAAAGCAATCTATAGATTCAATGCAATCCCTATCAAGCTACCAACGGTATTTTTCACAGAGCTAGAACAAATAATTTCACAATTTGTATGGAACTACAAAAAAACCCAAATAGCCAAAGCAATCTTGAGAAAGAAGAATAGAACTGGAGGAATCAACCTGCCTGACTTCAGGCTCTACTACAAAGCCACAGTCATCAAGACAGTATGGTACTAGCACAAAGACAGAAATATAGATCAATGGAACAAAATAGAAAGCCCAGAGATAAGTCCACGCACATATGGACATCTTATCTTTGACAAAGGAGGCAAGAATATACAACGGAGAAAAGACAATCTCTTTAACAAGTGGTGCTGGGAAATCTGGTCAACCACTTGTAAAAGAATGAAACTAGAACACTTTTAACTCCATACACAAAAATAAACTCAAAATGGATTAAAGATCTAAACATAAGACCAGAAACTATAAAACTCCTAGGGGAGAACATAGGCAAAACACTCTCCAACGTACATCACAGCAGGATCCTCCATGACCCACTTCCCAGAATATTGGAAATAAAAGCAAAAATAAACAAATGGGATTTAATTAAGATTAAAAGCTTCTGCACAACAAAAGAAACTATAAGCAAGGTGAAAAGACAGCCTTCAGAATGGGAGAAAATAATAGCAAATGAAGCAACTGACAAACAACTAATCTCAAAAATATACAAGCAACACCTGCAGCTCAATTCCAGAAAAATAAACGACCTGATAAAAAAATGGACCAAAGAACTAAATAGACATTTCTCCAAAGAAGACATACAGATGGCTAACAAACACATGAAAAGATGCTCAACATCACCCATTATCAGAGAAATGCAAATCAAAACCACAATGAGATACCATTTCACGCCAGTCAGAATGGCTGCGATCCAAAAGTCTACAAGCAATAAATGCTGGAGAGGGTGTGGAGAACAGGGAACCCTCTTACACTGTTGGTGGGAATGCAAACTAGTCCAGCCACTATGGAGAACAGTGTGGAGATTCCTTAAAAAACTGGAAATAGAACTACCTTATGATCCAGCAATCCCACTGCTGGGCATACACCCCGAGGAAACCCGAATTGAAAGAGACACGTGTACCCCAATGTTCATCGCAGCACTGTTTATAATAGCCAGGACATGGAAGCAACCTAGATGTCCATCAGCAGATGAATGGATAAGAAAGTTTTGGTACATATACACAATAGAGTATTATTCAGCCATTAAAAAGAATACATTTGAATCAGTTCTAATGAGGTGGATGAAACTGGAGCCTATTATACAGAGTGAAATAAGCCAGAAAGAAAAACACCAATACAGTATACTAACGCATATATATGGAATTTAGAAAGACGGTAACGATAACCCTGTATGAGAGAGAACAAAAGAGACACAGATGTATGGAACAGTCTTTTGGACTCTGTGGGAGAGGGAGAGGGTGGGATGATTTGGGAGAATGGCATTGAAACATGTATAATATCATATAAGAAATGAATTGCCAGTCCAGTTCAATGCAGGATACAGGATGCTTGGGGCTGGTGCACTGGGATGACCCAGGGGGATGGTATGGGGACGGAGGTGGGAGGGGGATTCAGGATGGGGAACACGTGTACACCCCTGGCAGATTCATGTTGATGTATGGCAAAACCAATACAACATTTTAAAGTAAAAAAAAAAAATAAAAATAAAAATAATAAATAAATAAAATAATAATAATTAGAGAAATAAGATGGCTGAAATTTAAAGGTCCAAATGCAACTATATAGAGAATAGAGAAAGGGGAGAAAGCTAAAATAACTGATGCTTAAATGGAGTATAGAGTGGGACATTTCAGTCAGATGACAGTGGGACTTCAGCTACATTTATACTCATTAACCATTGCTATTATGATTACAAACAGTGCTGAAGTGAAACAATTCATGAACTCTTTGGATTTAAGTGGAATTGATATGGCCGGAAATTAGGTTTGTGAAGGATTATGGATTGGGAGTGTTAGTAAGAAAAGATAAGTAAAAACTGGATCTCAAATCACATAAATTAAAATGTTTTATGTTATCTCAAGTTTGGCTTGCTACTTAATCTCTGTGGTATTATTTTCCTTAACTTCCATCATTCTATTTCAGCCTCTATCCTAATTTCTTGTGATGAAGATGCAAATCAGTATTGCACAACCAGTTAGTGAGTGGATTGGGTTAAAATTTAGTTTGTTTGAAAGGAGTTTGAGGATTTAGGAGGTGAAATAAATGGGTAATAAAAGGTGGTATAAAGTAGACATGGAACATTGGCTATTCATTTAACTTTTGTGTGAAATTAAGTAGTATTTTTATTCAATTAACTACTTTCAGTTATTTTTAAGTCATGCTGTTGTTCCTGTTCAGTCACTAAGTTGTGTTTGACTCTTTGCAGCCCCATCAGTACGGTTCAGTTCAGTCGTTCAGTTGTGTCCAACTCTTTGCGACCCCATGAACCACAGCATGCCAGGCCTCCCTGTCCATCACCAACTCCTGGAGTCCACCCAAACCCATGTCCATTGAGTTGGTGATGTCATCCAACCATCTCATCCTCTGTCACCCCTTTCTCCTCCTGTCCTCAATCTTTCCCAGAATCAGGGTCTTTTTCAATGAGTCAGCTCTTCACATCAGGTGGCCAAAGTATTGGAGTTTCAGCTTCAACATCAGCACTTCCAATGAACACCCAGGACTGATCTTGTTTAGGATGAACTGGTTGGATCTCCTTGCAGTCCAAGGGCCTCTCAGGAGTCTTCTCCAACACCACAGTTCAAAAGTATCAAGTCTTTGACACTCAGCTTTCTTTATAGTCCAACTCCCACATCCACACATGACCACTGGAAAAACCATAACCTTGACTAGATGAACCTTTGTTGACAAAGTAATGTCTCTGCTTTTCAATATGCTGTCTAGGTTGGTCATAACTTTCCTTCCAAGGAGTAAGGATCTTTTAATTTCATGGCTGCAGTCACCATCTGCTATGATTTGGGAGCCCAGAAAAATAAAGTCAGCCACTGTTTCCCCATCTATTTTCCATGAAGTGATGGGACCAGATGCAGCATATCAGACCTCCCTGTCCTTCACTCTCTCCCAGAGTTGGACCCAAGTTCATGTCCACTGAATCACTGATGCTATCTAACCATTTCATCCTCTGCCACCCTCTTCTCATTTTGCCTTCAATCTTTCCCAGCATCAGGGTCTTCTACATTAAGGCAACTCTTTGTATCAGGTGGCCAAAATATTGGAGCTTCAGCTTCAGCATTAGTCCTTCCAATGAATAGTCAGGGTTGATTTCCTTTAGGATTGACTGGTTTGATTTCCTTGCTGTTGAAGAGACTCTCAAGAGTCTTCTCCGACACCACAATTGAAAAACATCAATTCCTTGGCACTCAGCCTTCTTTATGGTCCAACTCTCACATCCATACATGAATACTGGAAAAACCATAACTTTGGCTATACAGACATTTATCACCAAAGTGATGTCTCTGCTTTTAAATATGCTATCTATGTTTGTCATAGTTTTTCTTCCAAGAAGTAAGCATCTTTTTATTTTGTGGTGAGAGTTACTGTCCTCAGTGATTTTTGAGTCCAAGAAGAGAAAATCTGTCACTGCTTCCACTTTTTCCCCTTGTATTTGCCATGAAGTTATGGGACTGGCTACCAGGATCTTAGTTTTTTCATTGCTGGGCATTAAGCCAGTTTTTCAGTCTCCTCTTTCACCTTCATCAAGAGGCTCTTTAGCTCATCTTTGTTTTCTGCCATCAGAGTGGTTCATCTGCATATATGAGGTTGTTATTCTCATAGCAATCCTGATTCCAGCTCGTAGCTCATCCAGCCCATCATTTAGCATGATATACTCTACATATAGGAAAAAGGAGTATGTCAAGGCTGTATACTGTCACCTTGCTAATTTAACTTATATGGAGAGTACATCATGAGAAATGCTGGGCTGGAAGAAGCACAAGCTGGAATCAAGATTGCCGGAGAAATATCAATAATCTCAGATATGCAGATGACAACACCCTTATGGAGAAAGTGAAGAGGAATTAAAAAGCTTCTTGATGAAAGTGAAACAGGAGAGTGAAAAAGTTGGCCTAAAGCTCAACATTCAGAAAACGAATATCATGGCATCTGGTCCCATCACTTCACGGGAAATAGATGGGGAAACAGTGGCTGACTTTATTTTTCTGGGCTCCAAAATCACTGTAGATGGTGATCGCAGCCATGAAATTAAAAGACACTTACTCCTTGGAAGAAAAATTATGACCAACCTAGATAGCATATTAAAAAGCAGAGACATTACTTTTGCCAACAAAAGTCCGTCTAGTCAAGGCTATAGATTTTCCAGTGGTCATGTATGGATGTGAGAGTTGGACTGTGAAGAAAGCTGAGCACTGAGGAATTGATGCTTTTGAACTGTGGTGTTGGAGAAGACTCTTGTGAGCCCCTTGGACTACAAGGAGATCCAACCAGTCCATCCTAAAAGAGATCAGTCCTGGGTGTTCATTGGAAGGACTGATGCTGAAGCTGAAACTCCAGTACTTTGGCCACCTCATGCGAAGGGTTGACTCATTGGAAAAGACCTTGATGCTGCAAGGGATTGGGGGCAGGAGGAGAAGGGGACAACAGAGGATGAGATGGTTGGATGGCATCACTGACTCAATGGAGATGAGTATGAGTAGACTCTGGGAGTTGGTGATGGACAGGGAGGCCTGGCGCACTGCAATTCATGGGGTCACAAAGAGTCAGACACATCTGAGTCACTAAACTGAACTGAACTGAACTCTACATATGAGTTAAATAAAGTGGGTGACAATATGCAGCCTTATCTCCCACTCCTTTCCCAACTTTGAACCAATCTGTTGTTCTGTGTAAGATTCTAATTGCTGCTTCTTAACCCACACACAGGTTTTTCAGGAGACAGCTAAGGTGGTCTGGTATTCCAATCTCTGTAAGAATTTTGCAAAGTTTATTGTGATCCATACAGTCAAAGGATTTTGTGTAGTCAATGAAATAGAAGTAGGTATTTTTCTGGAATCCCCTTGCTTTCTCTATGATCCAATGAATGTTACCAGTTTGATCTCTGGTTCCTCTGCCTTTTCTAAATCCAGCCTGTACCTCCAAAAGTTTTTGATTCAAGTACTGAAGCCTGGCTTGAAAATTTTTGAGCATAACATTACTAGCATGAGGCTCCATGTTAGTAAGGTTGGGGCTTCCCTGGTAACTCAGCTGTAAAGAATCCGCCTGCAATACAGGGTTCTGGGTTTTATCCCTGGGTTAGGAAGATCTCCTGGAGAAGGGTATGGCAACCCTCTCAGGCATTTTTGCCTGGGAAATCTCATGAACAGAGGAACTTGACAGGCTAGAATCCATGGGGCAGCAAATAGACACGACTGAGTAACATTTACTAGCATGAAACGAGCACAATTGTCCAGTAGTTTGAACATTCTTTAGCACTGCCCTTCTTTAAGATTGGGAAGAATGCTGATTTTACTTCCGTTCTGTGGCCACTACTGGGTTTTCCAAATTTGTTGACATATTGAGTGTAACACTTTAACAGCATTATCTTTTAGAATTTTAAATAGTTTAACTGGAATTCCATCACCACCACTAGCTTTGTTCATAGTAATGTTTCCTAGGGCCCATTTCACTTCACAGTCCAGGATACCTGGCTCTATATGAGTGACCACACCATCATCATTATATGGCTCATCAAGACCTTTTTGTACAGTTCTGTGTATTCTTGCCACCTCTTCTTAACCTCTTCTGCCTCTTTTAGGTCCTTACCTTTTCTGTCCTTTATCATGCCCATCTTTTCATGAAATGTTCCTTTGATATCTCCAATTATCTTGAAAAGATCTCTAGTCTTTCCCATACTATTTTTTTTCCTACTTCTTTGCATCGTTCCTTGAAGAAGACCTTCTTATCTCTCTTTGCTATCCTCTGAAAGTGCATTCAATTGAGCATATCTTTCCCTTTCTCTCTTGCTTTTCACTTCTCTTCTTTCCTCAGCTATTTGTAAAGCCTCCTCAGATAACCACTTTTCCTTCTTGCATTTCTTTTTCTTGGGGATGATTTTGGTCACTGTCTTCTGTAAAATGTTAAATGAACCTCTATCCATGGCTCTTCAGGCACTCTGTCTACCTGATCTAATACCTTGTATCTACTCCTCACCTCCACTGTATAATCATAAGGGATTTGATTTAGGTCAGACACCTGAATGGCCTAGTGATTTTCTCCACTTTTAATTTATGTCTGAATTTTGCCATAAGGAGCTGATGATCTGAAGCACAGTCTGCTCCAGGCCTTGTTTGGCTGACTGTATACAGCTTCTCCATCTTCAGCAGCAAAAAAAAAAAAAAAGAATGTAATCAATCTGACTTTGATATTGACCATCTGATGATGTCCATGTGTAGAATCATCTCTTATGTTGTTGGATAAGCATGTTTGCTATGACCAGAGAATTCTCTTGGTAAAGCTCTGTTAGCCTTTGCCCTGCTTCATTTTGAACTCTAAGGTGAAACTTTTCTGTTACTCCAGGTATCTCTTGACTTCCTACTTTTGCATTCCAATCCTCTATGATGAAAAAGACATCTCTCTCTCTCTCTCTCTCTCTCTCTCTTTTTTTTTTAATGTTAGTTCCAGAGGTCTTGTCACTCTTCATAGAACTGGTCAACATCAGCTGCTTCAATATAAGTAATTTGAGGATAGACTTGGATTACTGTGATGTTGAATGGTTTGCCTTGGAAATAAACCAAGATTTTGCTGTCATTTTTGAGACTGGAGCCAAGTACTGCATTTTGGACTCTTTTGTTACCATGAGGGCTACTCCATTTCTTTTAAGGGATCCTTGCCCACAGAAGTAGATATAATGGTCATCTGAATTAAATTCACCCATTTTTGTCCACTTTAGTTCACTGATTCCTAAGATGTTGATGTTTACTATTGCCATCTCCTGCTTGACCACATCCAATTTACCTTGATTCATGGAACTCACATTCCAGGTTTTATTGTTCTTTAGAGCATCGGACTTTATTTTCACCCCCAGACATATCCACAACAAAGCATGGCTTCTGCTTTGGCCCAGCCACTTCTTCTTTCCAGAGGTATTAGTAATTGCCCTCTGCTCTTCCTCAGTAGCATACTGCACACCTTCCAACTTGAGGGGCTCATCTTTCAGTGGTATATCTTTTTGCCTTTTTATACTGTTCATCAGGTTCTTGGCAAGAATACTGGAGCGGTTTGCCATTCATTCTTCCAGGGGACCACATTCTGTCAGAACTCTCCACTATGACACATCTATCTTGAGTGGCCTTGCATGGCACAGCTCATAGCATCATTGAGTTATGCAAGCCCCTTCTCCACGACAAGGCAGTGGTCTATGTTTAACCAAAACATTTGCTTTTTAGGGAAAAACAAAACATAGTCTAGAATTTTTCATCAGTTCAGTTCAGTTCAGTCACTCAGTCGTGTCTGACTCTTTGTGACCCGATGAATTGCAGCAGGCCAGGCCTCCCTGTCCATCACCAACTCCCGGAGTTCACTTAAACTCATGTGCATCGAGTCGGTGATACCATCCAGCCCTCTTATCTGCTGTCATCCCCTTCTCCTCCTGCCCCTAATCCCTCCTAGCATCAGAGTCTTTTCCAATGAGTCAACACTTCGCATGAGGTGGCCAAAGTATTGGAGTTTCAGCCTCAGCATCAGTCCTTCAAATGAGCACCCAGGACTGGTCTCCTTTAGGATGGACTGGCTGGATCTCCTTGCAGTCCAAGGGACTCTCAAGAGTCTTCTCCAACACCACAGCTCAAAAGCATCAATTCTTTGGTGCTCAGCTTTATTCACAGTCCAACTCTCACATCCATACATAACCCTGGAAAAACCATAGCCTTGACTAGATGGATCTTTGTTAACAGAATAATGTCTCTGCTTTTTAATATGCTTCTAGGTCGGTCACAACTTCCCTTTCAAGGAGTAAGCATCTTTTTTATTATTATTATTTTACAATATATTTTATTTTATTTATTCATTTGACAGCACCAAATGAATTAGGTCTTAGTTGCAGTTTGTGAATGCTTAGTGCTTAGTTGCTGCATCTGGGATCTAGTTCCCTGACCTATTATACAGAGTGAAGTAAGCCAGAAGGAAAAACACCAATACAGTATACTAAAGCATCTTTTAATTTCATGGCTGCAGTCACCATCTGCAGTGATTTTGGAGTCCCCCCCCCAAAAAAAAATAAAGTCTGACACTGTTTCCATTGTTTCCCCATCTATTTCCCATGAATGAAGGGACCAAATGCCATGATCTTAGTTTTCTGAATGTTGAGCTTTAAGCCAACTTTTTCACTCTCCACTTTCATTTTCATCAAGAGGCTTTTTAGTTCCTCTTCACCTTCTGCCATAAGGGTGGTGTCATCTGCATATCTGAGGTTATTGATATTTCTCCCAGCAATCTTGATTCCAGCTTGTGCTTCTTCCAGCCCAGGGTTTTTCATGATATACTCTGCATACAAGTTAAATAAGCAGGGTGACAATATACAGCCTTGACGTACTCCTTTTCCTATTTGGAACCAGTCTGGTATTCCATGTCCAGTTTAAACTGTTGCTTTCTGACCTGCGTATAGGTTTCTCAAGAGGCAGGTCAGGTGGTGTGGTGTTGCCATCTCTTTCACAATTTTCCACAATTTATTGTGATCCACAGAGTCAAAGCCTTTGGCATAGTCAATAAACCAGAAATAGATATTTTTCTGAAACTTTCTTGCTTTTTCCATGATCCAGCAGATGTTGGCAATTTGATCTGTGGTTCCTCTGCCTTTTCTAAAACCAACTTGAACATCTGGAAGTTCACGGTTCACATATTGCTGAAGCCTGGATTGGAGAATTTTAAGCATCTCTTTACTAGCGTGTGAGATGAGTGGAATTGTGCGGTAGTTTGAGCATTCTTTGGCATTGCCTTTCTGGCTCAAACAGTAAATAATATGCGAGGAAGGAGACCACAGTTCATTCCCTGGGTTGGGAATTTTCTCTGGAGGAGGGAATGGCAATCCACTCCAGTATTCTTGGTGGAGAATTCCATGGAAAGAGAAGACTGGCAGGCTACAGTTCATGGGATCGCAAAGAGTAGGACATGACTGAGTGATTAATATACATTATTTAACTTATATGCAGAGTACATCATGAGAAACACTGGGCTGAAAGAAGCACAAGCTGGAATCAAGATTGCTGGGAGAAATATCAATAAACTCAGATATGCAGATGACACCACTCTTATGGCAGAAAGTGAAGAGGAACGAAAAAGCCTCTTGATGAAAGTGAAACAGAAGAGTGAATAAGTTGGCTTAAAGCTCAACATTCAGAAGACTAAGATCATGGCATCTGGTCTCATCACTTCATGGGAAATAGATTGGGAAACAGTGGAAACAGTGTCAGACTTTATTTTTTTCGGGCTCCAAAATCACTGTAGATGGTGATTGCAGTCATGAAATTAAAAGACACTTACTCCTTGGATGAAAGTTATGACCAAACTAGATAGCATATTCAAAAGCAGAGATAATACTTTGACAACAACTTTGCTGTCTAGTCCAGGCTATGGTTTTTCCAGTGGTCATGTATGGATGTGATAGTTGGACTGTGAAGAAGGCTGAGCACCGAAGAATTGATGCTTTTGAGCTGTGGTATTGGAGAAGACTCTTGAGAGTCCCTTGGACTGCAAGGAGATCTAACTAGTCCATCCTAAAGGAGATCAGTCCTGGGTATTCATTGGAAGGACTGATGCTGAGGCTGAAACTCCAATACTTTGGCCACCTCATGCAAAGAGTTGACTCATTGGAAAAGACTCTGATGCTGGGAGGGATTGGGGGCAGGAGGAGAAGGAGATGACAGAGGATGAGATGGCTGGATGGCATCACCGACTCTATGGACATGAGTTTGAGTGAACTCCGGGAGTTAGTGATGGACAAGGAGGCCTGGTGTGCTGCAGTTCATGGGGTCACAAAGAGTCAGACACGACTGAGTGACTGAACTGAACTGAACTGAACAGAGTTAAATATATAGCACCAAAAAGTACTCCCTGAAATCTGATCTATATGGTTAAAAGATTAATAGACACACAGAGATACACCTAAGTTATAAAAGAATCAATCCACATTATCTTTTAGTACAGTTATAGTTCCATTTTATAAATCAAGGTCACTGATCTCTTTAGAGCATATTCGTGTGGATAGTATAACACATAGTTCTATATTACCTCTTTCACATGCCTGTTCAGTTGTCCCCAAACACTTATCAGACAGCTCCAACTTTATCCCACTGATTAGACGCTCCACATATATCATACACAAAAGGGTCCTAAGGCATTTGGTTCTATTAGTGAATTCTATTTCATTAGTTGTTTGTTGATGTGCTGAGTACTATACTGTTTTAAGTATTAAAACTTTGTAGAATATTTTAGTATCTGATACCACTCCCTTTCTAGTGTTTTCCCATATATTTTTATGTGCCTATTTTTCCACAAGAACTGTAATATCAGTTTTCTAGAGTCATACAAACAACGTGCAATGTTTTGTATTGGAATCATTCCAAGCTTATAAATTAACCTAAGGGAAACTGACATCTTACTTAGACATTCCGTCCAAGGATAAGGGAAATTTCTCCTTTTTGTGTTCAGAAATATTTTAAGTTTTCTTAATGCTGGCTTTGAACACTTTTAAAGTATGTTTTTAAGCATTTAAACTTGTGTGTTACTGTTGCTATTGTAAATCGATATTTTTTTCCTTTATAGTTTCTAACTGACAATTGATTTCTGTGCATAAATTTATATCCTCATATCTTGCTGAATTATTTGTTTGTTATAGTCTTGATTCTCAAGGTCAAGTTTTTTTCCATATCATAAGAAATTATCTACAAATAGTTTCCTTTCTTTTGCAATTCTTACACCTCTAAAGGTTTTTTTCCTATTGGATTGGTTAATTCCTCCAAAACACTGTAATGGAGATTCTGAACATTACCTCTTTTCTGACTATAGTGGGAATGTTTCCATTGTTTTCTCATTAGTAAATACTGGATTTTGTACTAAAGTCATCCTTGGGAATATTCTTCTTATAAAGAATATGTTGATTTATTCCAATGCTTTTTCAACATGTATGGGGATAATTATGATTGTTTTGTTCTGCTTAGATATATTTAAATGATAGAGTTCTTAATGCATGTTTGCATTCCTAGTATAAATTCTACTTAGTGATGGTATATTATTTGCTTAATTTGATGTTGGAGTCTGTTCACTAACACTTTATTTAGGATTTTTGCATTACTTTCCTAAGTGCTTTTGTTCTGTGTTCTTTACCTAGCCACATTTATCCAGTTGGGTATATCAATGTTTTATCTGCTTCATAAAAAGAATTTGGAAGTTTTTCTTAATTTTCTATGCTTTGAAACAATTTATGTAGCATTGAGACAATCTCTAAAGATTGAATAGACAGACTTTCCCTCTGAAAATATCTGTATCTGGTAATTTTGTTTATTTGTTTTGGTTTTGATTTATATGTTTTAGTAGATAGGTAGTTCTTAGGCCTATAAATTTTTCTGTGATCACACATTTAAATCTCAATTTTGATTTATAGTGTTTCTATTATCATTATTCCCCAAATATCTGTTTATACGTTTCATTTAACCAAAAGTTTTTAAAAGATTTTTAACTTTCCAGATAGGGGTCCTCTTAAGCTTGATAGCTTTAATTTCTATTTTTGTTGCATTGTAATGAGAATGGTCATTTGTAATATGTTTATTTCATGAAAATTGTTGGTGCTTTATTAGTGATCAATTTTTGTTATAGTTCTGTATGTAAATGAGATTTTGTATTCTCTACTTTCACAGTGTTTCACACACATGCTGACTCACTTTCTATATGGTTTATCTGTTGACAATGTGGTTTATATCATCAGTATCCTTAGTTTTTGTCCATTTGGCTTGTGTTATACAGACAGTAATGTTTGTTTCCTTTTATTAATATGTGTTTACTACTTTCTCCTTTAATTACTGCTGAGCAGTTTCTGCTTTAGGTCACAGCAATGTTGTACTACGTAGAAACATTTATAAATATTATATCTTCATTGAGAGTCAAGGGTTTTAGCATTTAAAGTGTTCTATTTTATCTCAATTCATGCTTTTTGTTTGGTAGCCTATTTGCCTGGTAATAGCATTATGAAACTTTCTTTCCTTTTTTTCCCCTCCTTTGACTGATACATCTTTGTTCATCACTTTAAATTTAATCTTTTTGAGTCTCTTTATTTAGATGTGTCTCTACACAACATCTCTTCAAGAAGATTAGAGATACCAAGGGAACATTTCATGCAAAGGTGGGCTCGATAAAGGACAGAAATGGTATGGACCTAACAGAAGCAGAAGATATTAAGAAGAGGTGGCAAGAATACACAGAACTATACAAAAAAGAGCTTCATGACCCAGATAATCACGATGGTGTGATCACCGACCTAGAGCCAGACATCCTGGAATGTGAAGTCAAGTGGGCCTTAGAAAGCATCACTACGAACAAAGCTAGTGGAGGTGATGGAATTCCAGTTGAGCTATATCAAATCCTAAAAGATGATGCTGTGAAAGTGCTGCACTCAATATGCCAGCAAATTTGGAAAACTCAGCCATGGGCACAGGACTGGAAATGGTCAGTTTTCATTCCAATCCCAAAGAAAGGCAATGCCAAAGAGTGCTCAATCTACTGCACAATTGCACTCATCTCACATGCTAGTAAAGTAATGCTCAAAATTCTCCAAGCCAGGCTTCAGCAATACATGAACCGTGAACTTCCTGATGTTCAAGCTGGTTTTAGAAAAGGCAGAGGAACCAGAGATCAAATTGCCAACATCTGCTGGATCATGGAAAAAGCAAGAGAGTTCCAGAAAAGCATCTATTTCTGCTTTATTGACTATGCCAAAGCCTTTGACTGTGTGAATCACAATAAACTGTGGAAAATTCTTCAAGAGATGGGAATGCCAGACCACCTGACCTGCCTTTTGAGAAATTTGTATGCAGGTCAGGAAGCAACAGTTAGAACTGGACATGGAACAACAGACTGGTTCCAAATAGGAAAAGGAGTACATCAAGGCTGTATATTGTCACCCTGCTTATTTAACTTCTATGCAGAGTACATCATGAGAAACGCTGGGCTGGAAGAAGTACAAGCTGGAATCAAGATTGCCAGGAGAAATATCAATAACCTCAGATATGCCGATGAGAGCACCCTTATGGCAGAAAGTGAAGAGGAACTCAAAAGGCTCTTGATGAAGGTGAAAGAGGAGAGTGAAAAAGTTGGCTTAAAACTCAACATTCAGAAAATGAAGATCATGGCATGTGGTCCCATCACTTCATGGGAAATAGATGGGGAAACAGTGGAAACAGTGTCAGATTTTATTTTTCTGGGCTCCAAAATCACTGCAGATGGTGACTGCAGCCATGAAATTAAGACACTTACTCCTTGGAAGAAAAGTTATGACCAACCTAGATAGCATATTGAAAAGCAGAGACATTATTTTGCCAACAAAGATCCATCTAGTCAAGGCTATGTTTTTTCCAGTGGTCATGTATGGATGTGAGAGTTGGACTGTGAAAAAAGCTGAGCACCGAAGAATTGATGCCTTTACTGTGGTGTTGGAGAAGACTCTTGAGAGCCCCTTGGACTGCAAGGAGATCCAACCAGTCCATTCTGAAGGAGATCAGCCCTGGGATTTCTTTGGAAGGAATGATGCTAAAGCTGAAACTCCAGTACTTTGGCCACCTCATGTGAAGTGTTGACTCATTGGGAAAGACTCTGATGCTGGGAGGGATTGGGGGCAGGAGGAGAAGGGGACGCCAGAGGATGAGATGGCTGGATGGCATCACCGACTTGGTGGACTAGAGTCTGAGTGAACTCTGGGAGTTGGTGATGGACAGGGAGGCCTGGCGTGCTGTGATTCACGGGGTCGCAAAGAGTCAGACACGACTGAGTGACTGAACTGAACTGAACTGAACTATACAACATAAATTTGTTTTTGATCTATGGACCAATATGAAAAATCTTTGTCCTTCTACTATGCCAGTTTAACTAGTTAGATTTTTTGATAAGGTAAATATATTTGATTCTTCTAATACCTCTAATGTATTCTTATCATATTATTTCATAATTATGCATATATTATTTTGCTCTGGTCACAAATGGTATACCTTCACTGTTCTCTTTTTTCCCCTTATTCAGAGAGTGGTTTACATTTAAATTCTGGTGGTAACATGTATAGCTGTATATTCTAAAGTACTCTTAATCCACCTCCCCTTGTCTTCTTGTGTAACTGTTCACTAACTAGTTTGTTCAGGTTTACAAAGTGTCCTTTGACTCCCATAAATACCCCACTTACTGCAATGATTCTGTTCTACTCTCTTTCTTTCCCCTTACCTCACATTTCTAGTCATAATATTTCTATTTTGTCAGAACATATAATGTTTACATAATATTCTTTAACACTTTACTTTTATTTTTATTTTAAATGTTTGATTATATGCATAAATGCTCACCATCACATCGTTTTACCATTAATTCCTTAATTGGATAAATCTCATCCTCTTGTAGCAAGATTGGGCAAAGTGTTTGTAAACAAAGTATTGCTTGATTTATTCTAAGTTTAAAATAGTATCTATCCTCATGTATGAAGGGTAAATTTTCTGGATATAAATTTTTGGGCTCATATTTTTCCTTTTTTTTTTTAATTTCTTGTAAATATTTTGCACAGTTGCCCTATTCTCTTAAGAAATCTGATGCCAATCACATTTTTTTTACCCTTTTAAGTATTTTTTTTTTTTTTTTAGCTTTTATTCCTGAAGACCTTGTAGGTATTTTTGTTTTTCTAATAGTTTACTAAAGTAAGTTCTAGAGTTTATCATTCTCATGTAACTTAATTGGCCCTTGTTAATATGAATGTGGTGATTTTACCTTATTTTAAGAAAGTTTCCCTTGATGATAACTCCAAATATTTGTTTTCTTTCATTGTATTATTTCCAGGAAAACCAAGTAAAAAATGTAACATCTACTTTTCCTGTTTTTTTTTTTTTTCCTTCAATTTTTATATCCAGTTCGGTTTAATCCTATTTTTGTCAGTTTCTCAGGTTTTGAAGTTCTTATCCTGGGTATATTGGGTTTTTTTATTGTTGCATAATAAATCACCTTGATTCTATTCCGTTAATGTCCTTTCACAAAAAAATCACAGTACAATTTCTAGGTGTCTATTGATCTGGGGATATTAAAATATCCTTTCCAAGGTAAAAGGTAAACTGCTGGTCTGGTGCCTTCTGAAATGCACCTCTTTGCATTTTGATGTATGCCTCATGTGGATATACTACACTGACTCATTTATTAAGTGACCTGAAAGTTGCTATTAATAGATTTGAGAGACTTCAGAACAAGAGAAGATTCTTCAACAGGTCCAGTCTGCCTTACAAATCGTGCTGACACTTAAGCCATGTGATCCAACAGATAACAGTGCTTGCAATGTCAGCAACAGATAGAGATGCTGTTTGGATATTTTGGCAGCTCCATATAAGTAAATTACAACACAGACCCTTAAGATTTTGGAGCAAAGCCATGTCATCTGTGAAAAGCTCTCCGTTTAGAATCAGTTTTTAGCATGTTACTGGCCCTTAGTAGAGACTGACTACTTTACTATGGGTCAATAAGTAACTATACAACCTGAACTGGTTGTTATCCATCAAACTACAGATCTGGGTGTGCACCTCCAGACTCCAATACTAAATGAAATTCATGTATGTGAGATTGGACTGAAGCAAACCTTGAGCACACAAGTAAGATTCATGTGGAAGTGCCCCATATACACATACCTGACTCTTACTACACTACCTTTTCTCTGTGAGTCCATACCTATGTCCTCATGCAGAGTTTCCTACAACAAGTTGAGTAAGAAAGAAAAAAATAATTTGATCCAGATTTATTGCTGGTTCTTTATGATATTGCAAGTGCCACCCACAAGTGGATAGCAGTAGAACTACAGTCCTTTTCTAAGGTAACACTGAAAGACAGCAAAGAGGAGAACTCCTTCCTTTGGGCAAAACTTCATATAGAGCACTTGATTGTTCATTTTGCTTTGAAGAAGAAATGGCCAAAGTCATGAGTGTATACCATTTCATGGACTGTGGCCAGTGGTTTAGCTGATCGATCAAGGTTTTAGGAAGAATGTGATTGGAAAGTTAGCAGTGAGAAGGTCTGGAAAAAGACTTATGTGGATAAACCTCTCCAAATGAGCAAATGACATGCAGATATTTGTGTCCCACGTGAATATTCACCAGAGTAATTTATCAGAGATGGATTCTAACAACCAAGTGAAGAGAATGACCGGTTCTATAGGTTTCAAGCAGTCTCTTTGTCTAGTTATCCCTCTAATTATCCAATGGGCTCATGGACAAAGTAGCCGCAGTGGCAACAATGGAGGTTATGATTGAGCTCAACAGTCATGAACTCTAACTAACCAAGGCTACCTGACTAGAGCTAATGATGAGTGCCCAGTCTACCAGCATCATCACAAACATGGCTTTTCCAACATGGCAGCATTCCTTAGGGTGATAAGCTACCTGATAGAAGTTTGATTACACTTGGCCACTTCCACCATGGAAGGAGCAGTATTTTTTTTTTTTTAACTGGAATAGACATATATTCTAGATATGAATTTGTAGTCCCTGCCTGTACAGTGCAGTTCAGTCTCTCAGGCGTGTCTGACTCTTTGTGATCTCATGGACTGCAGCACACCAGGCCTTCCTGTCCATCACCAATGCCCAGAGTTTACTCAAACTCATGTCTGTTGAGTTGGTGATGCCATCCAACCATCTCAACCTCTGTCATCCCCTTCTCCTTCCGCCTTCAAGCTTTCCCAGCATCAGGGTCTCTTCAAGTGAATCAGTTCTTCGCATCAGGTGGCCAAAGTATTGGAGTTTCAGCTTTAGCATCAGTCCTTCCAATGCATATTCAGGACTGATTTCCTTTAGGATGGACTGGTTGGATCTCCTTACTGTCCAACGGACTCTTAAGGGTCTTCTCCAACACCACCGTTCAAAAGCATCAATTTTCTGCACTCAGATTTCCTTATAGTCCAACTCTCACATTCCACACATGACTACTAGAAAAACCATAGCTTTGACTAGATGGACCTTTGCTGGCAAATTAATGTATCTGCTTTTTAATAAGCTATCTAGGTTGGTCATAACTTTTCTTCCAAGGAACAAGCGTCTTTAAATTTCATGGCTACAGTCACCATCTGCAGTGATTTAGGAGCTCCCAAAGATAAAGTCTCGAACCTGGACTGGCAACTCGTTTCATACATGATATTTTACATGTTTCAATGTCATTCTCCCAAATCTTCCCACCCTCTCCCTCTCCCACAGAGTCCATAAGACTGTTCTATACATCAGTGTCTCTTTTGCTGTCTCATACACCGGGTTATTGTTACCATCTTTCTAAATTCCATATATATGCATTAGTATACTGTATTTATGTTTTTCCTTCTGGCTTACTTCACTCTGTATAATAGGCTCCAGTTTCATCCACCTCATTAGAACTGATTCAAATGTATTCTTTGTAATGGCTGAGTAATACTCCATTGTGTATATGTACCACTGTTTCTTATCCATTCATCTGCTGATGGACATCTAGGTTGCGTCCATGTCCTGGCTATTATAAACAGTGCTGCGATGAACATTGGGGTACACGTGTCTCTTTCCCTTCTGGTTTCCTCAGTGTGTATGCCCAGCAGTGGGATACTGGATGCTTGGGGCTAGTGCATTGGGACGACCCAGAGGGATGGTATGGGGAGGGAAGAGGGAGGAGGGTTCAGGATGGGGAACACATGTATACCTGTGGCGGGTTCATTTTGATATTTGGCAAAACTAATACAATTATGTAAAGTTTAAAAATAAAATAAAATTAAAAAACAAACCAAAAAACAAAGATAAAGTCTCTTACTATTTCCATTGTTTCCCCATCTATTTGCCATGAAGTTATGGGACCAGATGCCATGATCTTAGTTTTCTAAATGTTGAGCTTTAAGCCAACTTTTTCACTCTCCTCTTTCACTTTCATCAAGTGGCTCTTTAGTTCTTCTTCACTTTCTGGCATAAAGGTGGTGTCATCTACATATCTGAGGCTATCAATATTTCTCCTGGAAATCTTGATTCCAGTTTGTGTTTCATCCAGGCCAGCGTTTATCATGATGTACTCTGCATATAAGTTAAATAAGCAGGGTGACAATATACTGCCTTGATGTACTCCTTTCCCTCTTTGGAAACAGCCTGTTGTTCCATGTCCAGTTCTAACTGCAGCTTCCTGACCTGCATACAGATTTTTTCAGGAGGCGGGTAAGGTGATATGGTATTCCCATCTCTTTTAGAATTTTGCCACAGTTTATTGTGATCCACACAGTCAAAGGCTTTGGTGTAGTCAATAAAGCAGAAGTAGATTTTTTCTAGAACTCTCTTGCTTTTATGCTGCCTGTAATTCTTCTTTCCAAATGACCATCTGTTGACTTACAGAATATCTTATCTTGATATTCCACACAGGATTGCTTTTAATCAAGACATGAATTTCACGGTAAATAAGCTATGGCAATTGACTCAGGCTCATGGAATTCACTGTTCTTAGCATCTTTCTCATCAGTCTGAAGAAGCTTATGTGATAGAATTGTGTAATGGTCTTTTGAAGACTCAGCTATGATGAAGACTAGCTGGCAATAATTTGTAGAGCAGAGGCAGTTTTCCCTCAGATGAGATACATACTCTGAATCAGCATCCAAGGTATGGTGCTGTTTCTCTTTTATCCAGGACTCACAGATCTGAGAATTAAAGTACAGAAATAGGAGTGACTCCTGTCACTATTAACTCTAGTGATACACTAGCAAAAGTTTTACTTCCTGTTCCTATAAACCGCAGTTTTGTGGAAGAGTGTTTCTAGTTCTTAACAAGAGAATTCTTCCATCAGAGGACATAGCAATAATTCCACTGAACTGAAAGGTGAGACTGCCACCCAACTCACTTTGGGTTCCAAGTGTCTCTGATTCAACAAGCAAAGAAGTGGTTACTGTTGGGGGCAATTGGTCCCTACTAGCAAAGGGAAGGGGTCGTTATTACACAGTGGAAATAGAGAGGAGTATGTCTGAACTACAGACGATGAATTAGAATCTCTCTTAGTTCTCCTTTGTTCTATAATTCAGTTCAGTTCAGTCACTCAGTCATGTCTGACTCTTTGCAACCCCATGAATCACAGCACGCCAGGCCTCCCCGTCCATCACCAACTCCCGGAGTTCACTCAGACTCACGTCCACCAAGTTGGTGATGCCATCCAGCCATCTCATCCTCTGTCGTCCCCTTATCCTCCTGCCCCCAATCCCTCCCAGCATCAGAGTCTTTCCCAATGAGTCAACTCTTCACATGAGGTGGCCAAAGTATTGGAGTTTCAGCTTTAGCATCATTCCTTCCAAAGAAATCCCAGGGCTGATCTCCTTCAGAATGGACTGGTTGGAACTCCTTGCAGTCCAAGGGACTCTCAGGAGTCTTCTCCAACACCACAGTTCAAAAACATCAATTCTTCAGCACTCAGCTTCCTTCACAGTCCAACTCTCACATCCATACATGACCACTGGAAAAACCATAGCCTTGACTAGATGGACCTTTGTTGGCAAAGTACCGTCTCTGCTTTTCAATATGCTATCTAGGTTGGCCATAACTTTCCTTCCAAGGAGTAAGTGTCTTTTAATTTCATGGTGGCAGTCACCATCTGCACTGATTTTGGAGCCCCAAAAAATAAAGTCTGACACTGTTTCCACTGTTTCAATTATTTCCCATGAAGTGATGGGACCAGATGCCATAATCTCCGTTTTCTGAATGATGAGCTTTAAGCCAACTTTTTCACTCTCCTCTTTCACCTTCATCAAGAGCCTTTTGAGTTCCTCTTCACTTTCTGCCATAAGGGTGCTGTCATCTGCATATCTGAGGTTATTGATATTTCTCCTGGCAATCTTGATTCCAGCTTGTGCTTCTTCCAGCCCAGCGTTTCTCATGATGTACTCTGCATATAAGTTAAATAAGCAGGGTGACAATATACAGCCTTGACGTACTCCCTTTCCCATTTGGAACCAGTCTGTTGTTCCATGTCCTGTTCTAACTGTTGCTTTCTGACCTGCATATAGGTTTCTCAAGAGGCAGGTCAGGTGGTCTGGTATTCCCATCTCTTTCAGAATTTTCCACAGTTGATTGTGATCCACACAGTCAAAGGTTTTGGCATAGTCAATAAAGCAGAAATAGATGCTTTTCTGGAACTCTCTGGCCTTTTCCATGATCCAGTGGATGTTGGCAATTTGATCCCTGGTTCCTCTGCCTTTTCTAAAACCAGCCTGAAAATCTGGAAGTTCACAGTTCATGTATTGCTGGAGTCTGGGTTGGAGAATTTTGAGCACTACTTTACTAGCATGTGAGATGAGTGCAATTGTGCGGTAGTTTGAGCATTCTTTGACATTGCCTTTCTCTGGGATTAGAATGAAAACTGACCAGTTCCAGTCCTGTGGCCACTGCTGAGTTTTCCAAATTTGCTGGCATATTGAGTGCAGCACTTTCACAGCATCATCTTTCAGGATTTGAAATAGCTCAACTGGAATTCCATCACCTCCACTAGCTTTGTTTGTAGTGATGCTTTCTAAGGCCCATTTCACTTCACATTCCAGGATGTCTGGCTCTAGGTCAGTGATCACACCATCGTGATTATCTGGGTCGTGAAATCTTTTTTGTACAGTTCTTCCTTGTATTCTTGCCATCTCTTCTTAATATCTGTTAGGTCCATACCATTTCTGTCCTTTATCGAGCCCATCTTTGCATGAAATGTTCCTTTGGTATCTCTGATTTTCTTGAAGAGATCCCTAGTCTTTCCCATTCTGTTGCTTTCCTCTATTTCTTTGCATTGATTGCTGAAGAAGGCTTTCTTATCTCTTCTTGCTATTCTTTGGAACCGTGCATTCAGATGTTTATATCTTTCCTTTTCTCCTTTGCTTTTCACTTTTCTCCTTTTCACAGCTATTTGTAAGGCCTCCCCAGACAGCCATTTTGTTTTTTGCATTTCTTTTCCATGGGGATGGTCTTGATCCCTGTCTCCTGTACAATGTCACAAACCTCATTCCATAGTTCATCAGGCACTCTATCAGATCTAGGACCTTAAATCTATTTCTCACTTCCACTGTATAATCATAAGGGATTTGATTTAGGTCATACCTGAATGGTCTAGTGGTTTACCCTACTTTCTTCAATTTAATCTGAATTTGGCAATAAGGAGTTCATGGTCTGAGCCACAGTCAGCTCCTGGCCCCAGCTATTAAATCAAACATTAATTCTGGGGTAAGATGTAAGTCAATTATTCAGTTGACTTCAAGTAGGGAAGATTATCCCAGATGAGTTTGAAGAATCAGTTGAAAGATCTTAAAAATCTGGACTGTTCAACATTTTGTAATAATCTATTAGGGTCTTTCTGGTGGCTCAGATGGTAAAGAATCTGTCTGCAATGCAGGAGACCTAGGTTTGATCCCTGGGTTGGGAAGATCCCCTGGAGAAGGAAATGGTAACCCACTCCAGTATCCTTGCCTGGAGAATTCCATGGATAGAGGAGGCTAATGGGCTATAGTTCACAGGATCACAAAGAGTCAGACACGACTTAGCAACTAACAAATGCACATAATAATCTATAATGAAAAAGAATATATATATTCATATATATAGATATAACTGAATCACTTTTCTGTATACCTGAATCGTTGTAAGTTAAATACACGTCAATAAAAATTAATTGATTAAAAAACAAGGCTGAGACTTTCCCAAAAGAGACAAGGAATTCTCACTAGAGAGAGCAATTTGAGTTTGTGCCCATGGAGTTCTCCCGTGCTTGAGCTCTTCTCTTCCTTTCAATCTGCTCTAAAGACTTTGGATGTATTATACTTGGCCAGCGTAATAATGAATTCTATATGTCAATTTGGCCATGGGTTTTGCAGATTAAACACCATTTCCTGGTGCTCTGTAAGTGTTTCTGAATGAGATTATCATCTGAATCTGTGGACTCAGTGAAGTAGTAGTGTTCCCCAGCAAGGATGGGCAAACTGCAGTCCACTGAGGGACTGCATAGAACAAACGACAGAGAAACAAGAAATTCACTCACTGTATTCTTGCTTCACTGTTTGAGCTAGAACATCTCATGTCACCTCCTCTGCCTGGGGACTGGGATTTATGCCATTACCATCCTGGTTCTCAGGTCTTTGGATTCAGATTGAGTTACATCCCCAAAGTTTTCCTGGGTCTCTAGCTTACAGACAGCAAATTGTAGGACTTCTCAGCTTCCTTAATCACATAAACAATATCTTCATAATAAATCAATCTCTCTTCCCTCTCCCCCTTTCCTTATCTCTGCTTCTGCGGTTCTCTCTCTCCTTTATAACAGGGTTGTTCTGATCCCACTAAAATGAGTTCTGGAATATTTTCTTTCATTCCAGCCTCTGAAGAGTCTCTTCATGAATCAGGAATTATCCAGAACTTGAAAGTTTGGTGGAACTTTTTGTAAAATAATTTTTCCCATAACTGATATTGCCAGAAATTTATTTTATTATTTATTTTCCTATTATATATTTTTTTCTATTTCACTGATTTCTGCATTTTATCCTGTCCTCTGTTCTGTGGTTTTCCTAATACCTTACAATCAAAAACTTAGCAATTCATTTTTTATCTTTGTTCCTTCCTAATAAGCATTGAAATTTATAAATTTAATTTGAAGTGCCGCTTTTATTTCATCCTACACTTATATACAACAAAATTTCCTAATATTTAGTTTTGTAATTTTATATCTAATATGATTTCATCTGTTACCACAAGCTAACTAGGAATATTTTGTAATATCCCAAATTGGAGTTTTCACTTGTCTTTTTTGTTACTAATTTCAAACTTAATTGCACTATTTTCAGAGAAGGTGATTTCTTTTATATTTATCAAATTTTGCTTTATGGCCTAATATCTTGTTACTTATTGTACACATTTTATAAACTTTAAGAATAATGTGTTTTTTTGCAGTTACAGAGGCCCATTAAATTAGATTTGTTAATGTCATTATTTAAACTTTCACTAATTTTTGTAGCTTTTGTCTAATTTATATCATTGATACTAAGACAAGTGTATCAAAAGCTTCAACTCTGGTAAATTATTCAACTTCTCCCTATAGACTTTTCTCAATTTTTTGAGAAAATATTGAGCTTATTTTATTAAAAATATACAACTTAGATATATCATATTTTCCAAGTGAACTGAACCTCTTTCTATCATTATGTAGTGACTATGCTTATCCTTTAATAATGTTCAGTTCAGTCACTCAGTTGTGTCTGACTCTTTGTGACCACATGGACTGTAGCACGCCAGGCTTCCCTGTCCATAACCAACTTCCAGAGTTTGCTCAAATGCATGTCCTTTGGGTTAGTGATGCTATCCAACCATCTCATCCTCTGTCATCCCCTTATCCTCTTGCCTTCAACCTTTCCCAGAATAAGGGTCTTTTCCAGTGAGTCAGTTCATAGCATCAGGTGACCAAAGTATTGGACTTTCAGCTTCAGCCTCAGTCTTTCCAGTGAATAGTCAGAACTGATTTCCTTTAGGATTGACTGGTTTGATCTCCTTGCAGTCCAAAGGACTCTCAAGAGTCTTCTCCAACAACACAGTTCAAAAGCATCGATTCTTCAGCACTCAGCTTTCTTTATAGTCCAACTCTCACATCCATACATGACTACTGGATAAACAATAGCTTTGACTAGACAGACCTTTGTTGGCAAAGTAGTGTCTCTGCTTTTAAATATGCTGTCTACTTTTGTCATAGTTTTTCTTTCAAGGAGCAAGACAGGCTTCAAGAGTACATGAACCTTGAACTTCCAGATGTTCAAGCTGGATTTAGAAAATGTAGAGGAACCAGAGATCAAATTGACATCGGCTGGATCATCAAAAATGCAAGTGAGTTCCAGAAAAACATCTAGTTTTGCTTTATTGACGACATCAAAGCCTTTGAATGTGTGGATCAAAAAAAGCTGGGGAAAATTCTTAAAGAGATGGGAGTACCAGACCACCTAACCTGCCTCCTGAGAAATTTATATACAAATCAAGTAGCAACAGTTAGAACTGGACATGGAACAACAGACTGGTTCCAAAGAGGGAAAGGAGTAGGTCAAGGCTGTATATTGTCACCCTGCTTATTTAACTTATATGCAGAGTACATCATGCAAAATGCTGGGCTGGATGAGGCACAAACTGGAATCAAGATTGCCGGGAGAAATATCAATAACCTCAGATATGCAGATGACAGCACCCTTATGGCAGAAAATGAAGAGGAGCTAAAAAGCCTCTTGATGAAGGTGAAAGAGGAGAGTGAAAAAGTTGGCTTAAAGCTCAACATTCAGAAAACTAAGACCATGGCATCTGGTTTCATCACTTCATGGGAAATAGATGGGGAAACAATGGAAATAGTGACAGACTTTATTTTTGGGGCTCCAAAATCACTGCAGATGGTAATTGCAGCCATTATATTAAAAGATGCTTGTTCCTTGGAAGAAAAGCTATTACCAACCTAGAAAACATATTAAAAGCAGTCATTACTTAACCAACAATAGGTCCATCTAGTCAAGGCTATGGTTTTTCCAGTAGTCATATATGGATGTGAAAATTGGACTATAGAAAAAGCTGAGCACCGAAGAATTGATGGTTTTGAACTGTGGTTTGGAGAAGACTCTTGCAAGTCCATTGGACTGCAAGGAGATCCAACCAGTCCATCCTAGAGGAAATCAGTCCTGGGTGTTCATTGGAAGGACTGATGCTGAAGCTGAAACTCCAATACTTTGGCCACCTGATGTGAAGAACTGACTCATTAGAAAAGACCCTGATGCTGGGAAAGATTGAAAGTCGGAGGAGAAGGGGACAATAGAGGATGAGATGGTTGGGTGGCATCACTGTTGCAATGGACATGAATTTCAATAAGCTCTGGAGGTTGGTGATGGACAGGGAGGCCTGGCGTGCTGCAGTCCATGGGATAGCAAACAGTCAAACACAACTGAGCGACGGAAGTGAACTGAGCAAGCATCTTTTAAGGTCATGGCTGCAGTCACTATCTGCAGTTATTTTGGAGCCCCCCAAAATAAAGTCTCTCATGGTTACCATTGTTTCCCCACCTATTTGCCATGAAGTAATGGGACGAGATGCCATGATCTTAGTTTTTTGAATGCTGCATTTTAAGCCAACTTTTTCACTCTCCTCTTTCACTTTCATCAAGAGGCTCTTTAGTTCTTCTTCACTTTCTGCCATAAGGGTGCTGTCATCTACGTATCTGAGGTTATTGATATTTCTTCCAAGAATCTTGATTCCAGTTTGTGCTTCATCTAGCCCAGCATTTTGCATGATGTACTCTGCATGTAAATTAAATAATCAGGGTGGCAATATACTGCCTTGACGTACTCCTTTCCCAATTTGGAACCAGTCTTCTGTTCCGTGTCCAGTTCTAACTGTTGCTTTTTGACCTGCATACAGATTTCTCAGGAGGCAGGTCAGGTGGTCTGGTATTCCCATCACTTTAAGTATTTTCCACATTTTATTGTGATCCACACAGTCAAAGGCTTTGGCATAGTCAATAAAGCAGAAGTAGATGTTTCTCTGGAACCTTCTTGTTTTTTGATGATCCAACGGATGTCGGCAATTTGTTCTCTGGTTCTTCTGCCTTTTCTAAATAATTAACAGCCTTAATAGTGTTGCTTGTCTTATTTTTGTCTTTTGATGTGCACTTTTTGACTTTCCTGATGGCTCAGACGGTAAAGTGTCTGCCTGCAATGCAGGAGATCTGGGTTTGATCCCTGGGTCACGAAGATCCCCTGGAGAAGGAAATGGCAACCCACTCCAGTACACTTGCCTGGAAATTTTCATGGACAGAGGAGCCTTGTAGGCTACAGTCCTTGGGGTCGCAACGAGTCGGACACGACTGAGCGACTTCACTCACTTCAGATTATTTTAGAATTCAACTGGCATATCCAACATTCCATTCTTTGTTTTTTTAAATAAATTTAATATTTTAATCAGAGGCTAATTGCTTTACAATATTGTAGTGGTTTTGCCATACATTTGACCTCATTATTTTTTCATCCTCAGGCTTTAAATATGTATCTAGTGAAAAGAATAGATATAGACTTTTTCTTAAGTGGATTTTTGACCCTGTCTTTAAACAGTTCTATTATATATATTAATATTATGGCTGTTAAACTATTTTGTTCTTTTTATAATTATTTTATTGTATTTTTCTATTCACCACACTTGCTTGATTTTTCTCTTTTTGCTTGTTTTGAACTGAGCTTTGAAAGGACTATCTAAAAAAATCTAAAGTGCTGAGCAACATAACTTAATGCCATTTTTTAAATGCATTACTGAATTAGCGATAAAGTAGGAAAAAAAAATTTCCACAAAAAGCTAAGTAGACGAAAAACAGTGAATCTAAAGAAGAAAGTAGAGAATCAAACCTGGTTTTATAGTGAAGATTTTTTATCAAATTGGGTGACTTTAGATGTCCAGTTTCCAGCCCCATCTGAGTATCTATTCAAGTGAGGAGGCTAAAAAGAATTTCAACCTCCACATCATATAAAATTAAGATTCCATTGTTTGCTTCTCTGTATAAAAGTAAATAAGAAACAAACCTACCACAACAGTTTAGAAAATTATCCACCTGGTACTTTCACATAAAGAAAAAGTTAAGAAATTTTTTACATTCTTTTGATATTTTTTCTACACTTTTGTAGTCTATTTTACTCAACCAATTAGAATCCTTGTTTAGAACATGTAGTAATTTAACAATTATATTTTTATTTCTAAAAATGATAGTATTTGAATATGTTTTATAGTCTCATGTTTTCTGCTTTTCTTAATTTCTTCTTTATTTCTTTAGGCACTCCATACATATATTAAATAATAAGTGCCTGATAATCCCAATATCTTAAGTTTTAGAGGGTGTACATCTATTGCTCATTTTTTTACTATTACTTATGATATCTCATTTTTTTCTTTGTTGGAGAAATGTTCTATGTCCTCACATGTCACTGAATACAGTCTGGAAAAATTCTAAGGGTGTAAGTTGGATATAGTTTCTTACAGAGAGGAATTGCTTTTCTTTTTCCTGGCAGTACAAAGCTTAATAATCTGGAAACAAGTTTAGTGTCAAGTTCAATTCCCTCATGTTGAGGTGGGTCTAAGACTTAGTTTCCCTATTTCAGTGATTGCAGGGCAATCCTAGCTTTTGTTCTTGCTCACCCTTCATCACTACTTTCTGTAGTTTCAGCTACCATGCTTCAAAACTGGTTGTTTGGCCCTTAGGAATTCCCTTTATTTATGCTAGAGTTGATAACTGTGTCAAAAATTAGTTTTGTTGTAGTATATTTAGAATATAGCTATGGATGTAGTTGGAAGGCCCTTCTGTGCATCATAACAAAATATCTGTAATTTTTTGGCCCCTCATCAGAAATGGTAATCTTTCATTTTTCAAACAGCAAGAGTCTGAAGACTAATGCAATGTGGCTATAATACGCTCAGTCCTTACCAAGTTTTCCCCAGACATCTCTGGACACCCGTGAGGAAAGCTTTCATGTTACACGGGCCTAGCTACTTTTCATGTGTAACCTTGTAGGACAGACTGGCAACAACCCTCCCTGTTCAGCTCCCACAATCACTGCTTCCCACTGTGTAATGAGTTGCTGCTGCTCTTCTTATTCCATTTTGCCCTATGAGAATACATCTCTGCTCCTTAATTCACCAAAGCACTACCAAGGCCAGGCTTTTTAACATTTATCAAAACTTGACCAATAGCCTGGGACAACAAAGAAGAATTAGAGTTCTTGGGGAAAAGAAAATGAAACAAAACAAAGCAATCTTGATCTCCAATCTGACTGTCTGTATATACGGTCTCCTTCAAGGAAGTTCATTTCTGATACCCAGCAGAAGGGAAAAGTCTCAGTTTCCTTCTTATTCCAAGTCTAAGGCCAGGCTCTTCTTCAGTATGTTTTCAGGGATGCTATCCATAGTGATAAACAACTTCCTGATGAAGGTGAATGAGGAGGGTGAAAAATCTGGCTTAAAACTCAACATTCAAAAACCTAAGATCATGGCATCTGGTCCCATCACTTCATGGCAAATAGAAGTGGAAAAAAATGAGAAGAGTGATAGATTTTCTCGGGCTCTAAAATCACTGCTGATGATGACTGCAGCCATGAAATTAAAACATGCTTGCTTATTGAGAGGAAAGCTATGACAAAACTAAGCAGCATATTAAAAAGCGGAGGTTACTTTGCCAAAAAAGTTTCATCTAGTCAAAGCTATGATTTTTCCCGTAGTCATGAAGAGATGTGAGAGTTGGACCATAACGAAGGCTGAGCACTGAAGAACTGATGCTTTTGAATTGTGGTGTTAGAAAAGACTTTTGAAAGTCCCTTGGACTGCAAGGAGGTCCAACCAGTCAATCCTAAGGGAAATCAGTCCTAAATATTCATTGGAAGGACTGATGCTGATGCTGAAACTCCAATACTTTGCCCACCTGATATGAAGAACTGGTTCATTAAAAAAGACACTGATGCTGGGAAAGATTGAAGGCAGGAGATGAAGGGGATGTGCTGCAGTCCATGTTGTTGCAATGAGTGGGACACAACTGAGTAGCTGAACAACAACAATCCATAGTGAAGATAACTGTTCATGTTTCCATGAGAATGCTTTAGGTTTTCATAGCATAAATCCTTGCCATTCTGGAATAGTAGCACAGATTCACCTTTGTACATTAAAATGTTAAATGATTTTTCCCTAAAATGCAACAGGATAATTTACCCTAAAAAAGAAGTCAAATATCTTCTCTATAGAAATGGAAGAATTGCCACCAGCTTTGGAAAATAATTTCATCTTTTTTAGCCATAATGCTTTAAAAAATATATTGAGTTCCATTCGTAACTAAACCACCCCATTTTCTTTCTACCACATTGGTCCTTCCCAAACAAAACACTTTGCAAGCTCTTCGAAGGCAAGAATCTTGTCTTATTATTTTTATTTTTATTCCTGGGTCATGTTCAATAGCATTGGAGTGCATCAATCAGTGAATGACCACATAAATGCATTTTCCATTAAATATATGGAGAAGTTCAGTAGGAGAAACTGTATGCCATTTTTACAAAATGTCTTGCAAAAGAAGAAAAAAAGGAGAGAAAGAGGGAGGAGAGAGAGAGAATGTGTGTTTATTTTCCTGATCAGAACAACAGGTTTGAATATTGATGAAGTGGAACCAAAGATCCGCTGTGTGCACTGAACTGGAGTGAGACAGAAAAATACAGCAGACTTGTGACCAAACAGGAAATGCCCTAGTCTGTTGACACAGCATATATTCTGAGTCCAACGAGTAAGCAGGAGAAACTGACATGAATGAATATGGTTAAACGCAAATGAAACAGCCATCAAAGAAATGTCTCTTCCTGCTTAGTGGCTGCCGGCTTTCAGAGGCGTCCAGCAACAAGGGATAGGAGAATCTGCATAAAATATTCTGAGCAGAGCATAGGTAGCTGGTTCCAGACTAGATAAACAATTTAGCAAACACCCAGGAAGAATGTCTGTAACCTTCATAAAACTGAAAGGACAGGCGAGAAATGAGATGGACGACACTGTCATGGAAATTACAGTCTCAGCGATTTGGAGACATTTCATTCTGCAGAGGAGCTGGCACACTGGAGGAGGGATGAACAGGAAGTTTGAAATCTGTCTGAAATGGCATGGCATATTTTTCTTGGGGTATGGTATTAAATGAGACTAAAAGTCTCTTCAGAAAATAATATCGCTTAAAGTTCAGCTCATCTTTTGAGTAACTTAAACAGTTGACTGGAGTTATTTAAAAGCAATTGCTACACGCCAGTTCCTAAAAATCATGAGACTAAATAGAGTCCTGGGAAAGAAGCTGCTGTGAGGAGAAGAAACATCAGTCTATCAATAAACCGAGAAATAAAAAAAATAATCACGAGAAAGTCCATTTGTATGTGCAGATCTCTTGTACTTAGAGCACTATTCTAGACACTCTGAAAGGAAGACAACGGAGCAGGTTACCCATACCGTTGAAGGGTTTAGTTAAGGAGACAGGGTAATACATGGATATACCTGAGTCATTAACTCAGACAGATTCTCACCAGCTGAATACACAGAGTTCAAGAGTGATCAGAATACAGATATTACTTGAGGAAGCCGCTTTTAAAAATGTAAGTTTTACAGTATAATTTAAAGGATATATTTGAAAGATGCATTAACTGATATTCAAATCTTGAGTATAAATCATATATATATATATATGCACACACATATATATAGTGATGTATAGTGAAGTCGCTCAGTCGTGTCCGACTTTTTGCGACCCCATGGACTATAGCCTACCAGGCTCCTCTGTCCATGGGATAGTCCTGGAGTGGATTGCCATTTCCTTCTCCAGAGGATCTTCTCAAGCCAGGGATGGAACCCGGGTCTCCAGCGTTGTAGATAGACGCTTTACCGTCTGAGCCACCAGGGAAGTATATATAAATATAAATATAAATATAAATATAAATATAAATATATGCTTTTTTAAGCTTCCTCCTCAAAGGCAACACTTTTCAACACAGAATCACATATTTTGGCCATAGAAATTAGTTGCAGCATTTCCAGAAGTGTTCAGTTGAATTCTGTTAATTAGGTAGTCAATGAAAGAATAAAAAATAACTAAATTGAGGTTTTTAGAAACTATTTTTTATTGCTTTTATTTTATTATTTAGAAAATATTATTTTCTTCTTGGACTTCTAAAACACATTGATTTATTAAAGGTTTTAAGAAATCTTCCTGTGAAAAAAACTAATTTTTTTAACCCAGCAATTTGGGTTGTTTGACAGAATGCTTTTTAGGTATTTGGAAAGCCTATCAAAATGTAAGAAAACCAGTAAACATTTTGAAATGGATGATGTAGCTCAGCTTCTCACCTTATGAGATAAAGAAATGGAGCCAAGACTCTTGCCCCTGGTTAGCAGCACTAATGCCTAAAGTTTAGCAAGTTGTTTTCTAGATTGCCAGCTCTGCTCTCTTCTGCTTTTAATTGTAATGAAATTAAATTGTATTGACTTTAGTTTTTTTTGTTGTTGTTAAAACTAATGACTTTAAGCCTGATAATGAAATTTGGATAAGATGTAAAAATCTAAAGGAAAAAATTTGACTCAATATTATCATACATTTTCAAAATGGACTTGCTAGAAAATAGTGGCTCCTAATTTATCTTTCTATCCCCAGAGGTCTTCAAGCAGGATAATGATTTGTTGGAAGGGTTAGAAGAGACATAGCTAAATCAATTAGGTACACACGAACTTAAAAGGGCTATTTTTGCTCTAAGAGTTTGTTATTCTATTAATGCCTTGATATGGCTATGCTGACTACAACAGAACCGGGTAGCAAAGAATCCAAGGTCCAAAACTACCAACCCAGGACTTCCCTGGTGGTCCAGTGGTTAAGAATCTGCCTTCCAATGCAGGGAATGTCAGTTTCATCTCTGGGCAGGGTACTAAGATTTCACATGCTCTGGGCAACTAAGCCCTGTAACTACTAGGCCCATGTGTTCTGGAGCACATGTGCTACAAATAGAGAAGCCTCAACACTGAAACAAAGAATTGATATGCCACAACTGAGACTTGACATGGCTAAATAAATTAACAATTATTAAAAAAATACCAACACATTTGACCAGACAAGTGCCAGAGAGAAAGACTTAGTTGCTCATGTTTGAAGAAGACACAGCCTCCAAGCAGAGTACCATGTTCACAAAACCTGGCAGAAGACTGTAGGTATTAATTCAGACATATAGTTACATGAGGGGTGGGCTGATGAAGCCAGAGTCAAGCAGCAAGCAAATACTTGGCATCTGGAAACATTTGAGCAGGTGAAAGAATTACCAATAAAGGGATGAGAGTCACCAGCAGAACTGTGACTCAATTCATTACATTCAGTTCAGTTCAGTTCAGTTCAGTTGCTCAGTCGTGTCCGACTATTTGTGACCCCATGAATCAGGCACGCCAGGCCTCCCTGTCCATCACCAACTCCCGGAGTTCACTCAGACTCACGTCCATCGAGTCAGTGATGCCATCCAGCCATCTCATTCTGTCATCCCCTTCTCCTCCTGCCCCCAATCCCTCCCAGCATCAGAGTCTTTTCCAATGAGTCAACTCTTTGCATGAAGTGGACAAAGTACTGGAGTTTCAGCTTCAGCATCATTCCTTCCAAAGAAATCCCAAGGCTGATCTCCTTCAGACTGGACTGGTTGGATCTCCTTGCAGTCCAAGGGACTCTCAAGAGTCTTCTCCAACACCACAGTTCAAAAGCATCAATTCTTCCGCGCTCAGCCTTCTTCACAGTCCAACTCTCACATCCATACATGACCACTGGAAAAACCATAGCCTTGATTAGACGGACCTTTGTTGGCAAAGTAATGTCTCTGCTTTTTGAATATGCTATCTAGGTTGGTCATAACTTTCCTTGCAAGGAGTAAGCGTCTTTTAATTTCATGGCTGCAGTCACCATCTGCAGTGATTTTTGAGCCCAATAAAATAAAGTCTGACACTGTTTCCACTGTTTCCCCATCTATTTCCCATGAAGTGATGGGACCAGATGCCATGATCTTCGTTTTCTGAATAACATTACCAAGTGCAATCCCTATAACAGGCAGGTGGGATCTTCAGTAATTGCATTTATATTTCTGGTTCTAGAATTGAGCAATCTGGAGAGAGAAGGCTGAGAAAGGTGGAATGGGGTTGGCACAATCAGGTATTCATTTAGGAATAGGCCACGGGATTCTTATCAAATTAAGGAATATAGCAGGAGCTCAGTCACCACAACTGGACTATGAAATATACATCAGAATAACCAGAAAAGTGATACAGTACTGAGCTGCTGTATCTGTCTACTCCAAGAAGTGTTTCTAAGACCAGAGTGGGACTGAGCCTAATGGTAGAAGTAAAAAAATGTCTTCAGCTGTGGGAAGAGGAAGCAAACAGAAGCCAAGCTCAACAGCTACTTCCATCTCCAAAATGTACCTCATCAAATAGAAAACATATAGGAACCAAACCTTTAATTACTTTAGTATGTTCCTGCCAACAATTTATGAGCAGACCCAGCAAGCCTAGAGAGTACGTCATGTTCAAGCTTATGTGTTAAACTGAGAGCTGATATTCTTTATTTCGGTAGTGTGAAGGAAAAATATGCAGAAAAGGGTGAGAAGTTAGCCAAAAGAAGTAAAGGAATAGTTCTGTGTCCCATCATTAAACCACTGCTTTATTCTGGGACAGACAATATTGCTTTACTTTTTAAAACTTCAGGAATCAGACAAACCTAGGAAATCTTACTGTAATTAAAAGAGAAGATACTGTGATGGTTAAGAGCATGAATTCTGAAGTCAGTCCACCTATTTTACATCCTGGCCTCATTATTTATCAGCTTATGGCTTCAAGGAAATTACTTAACCTTTTTGTAATTTCAACTTCTCATGTAAAAAAAAATAAAAAAATAAAACCTGAAGACAACAAAAGCAAGTATTAATAAAGTTGTATGATATATATGTTTATATATATATCTGTCTATATATCCAACAACTAAAATTTACAGTGTTTAGCAACACTACGCAAACTCTTCAAGAAAATTGAAGAGAATATGTCCTCAACCCATTTTATAAGGTCAGCATTACTCTGATACTGAAACAAGACAAAAGTAGTACAAGAAGCAAAACCACTATAATATTGTAAAGTAATTAGCCTCCAATTAAAATAAATTTAAATTTTTAAAAAAGATAAAAAACAATAGCCCAATGTCCCAATAGAAATTTTTAACAAAATTTTAGCAAGTTAAACCCAACAGTATAGAGAAAATACTACATAACCAGGTGGGGTTTATCCTGGGAATGCAAAGGACTACTCAAAAATCAAATAATGTAATTCATCATATTCATACTCTTAAAAGAATAATGTAATTATCATCTCAATAAACACATAAAAAGTATTTGACTAAATCTATCATCTACTCCTGATAAAATCTCTTGTCAAATTAGGGAGAAAAGTGAACTCTTTCAACCTGATGATAGACATTTATAAAAATCTTGCAGCTACCATCATACTTAATGGTGAAATCCAAAATTTTCTCAATAAAATCAGGCCAGGGATTTCCCTAGTGGTCCAGTGGTTAAGACTCCATGTTCCCAAAGCAGGACGCATGAGTTTGATCCCTGGTTGGGAAACCAAGTTCCTAATATGCCTCATGGCCAATAAATAAATAAAAGTAAATTAAAAAAAATAAAATCATACCAAAGATAAGGATTCCTATCTCACAATGTCTATGCAACATATAGGTTCTACTCAGTGTGTGTGTTAGTCGCTGAGTCGTGTCTGACTCTTTGCAACCCCACAGACTGTTGATTGCCAGGCTCTTCTGTCCATGGAATTCTCCAGGCAAAAAGACCAGAGTGGGTAGCCATTCCCTTTTCCAGAGGATCTTCCCAACCCAGGTCTCCTGCATTTCAGGTAGATTCTTTACTGTCTGAGCTACCAGGGAAGCCCCTACTCAGTACAATAAGGAAAGAAAATAAATAAGTGCATCAATATCAGAAAGAAAGAAATCTTTATTCTCAGGCATTATGATTATTCACATAGAAAACATAGGGAATTAGCAAAAATCTACTAGAACTAGTAAGTAAGATAAGCAAATTCTAGTTTCAAGTTCAACATACAAAAATAAATGGTAAATAGTAGCAATGAATAATCCAAAAAAAAAAAAAAAACCCTAAAAACTAATAAAAATGAATAAAAGTTTTCAAAGACAAGTTTTAATCCGGGAGAAATTATTTGCAAAGACTGCTGCTACTGCTGCTGCTAAGTCGCTTCAGTCGTGTCCGACTCTGTGTGACCCCATATACAGCAGCTCACCAGGCTCTGCCGTCCCTGGGATTCTCCAGGCAAGAACACTGGAGTGGGTTGTCATTTCCTTCTCCAATGCATAAAAGTGAAAGTGAAAGACTACACATGATAAAAAATGATATAAAGATAACACAGAAAGTACTCTCAAACTCAGCAATAAGAAAAACTTGAAAACTAATAAAATGGACCAGAAGGTTGAAAGATACTTTCAACACACACACACACACACACACACACACACACACACACACATACACATGAATAGCAACTAATGCCCATAAATAGGCCCCCATAAACATAGTCACTTCATGGCATCACTTCATGGCAAATAGATGGGGAAACAGTGGAAATAGTGACAGACTTTATTTTTGGGGCTTCAAAATCACTGCAGATGGTGACTGCAGCCATGAAATTAAAAGAAGCTTGCTCCTTGGAAGGAAAGTCATGACCAACCTAGACAGCATATTAAAAAGCAGAGACATTACTTTGCCAACAAAGGTCCATCTAGTTAAAGCTGTGGTTTTTACAGTAGTCATGTATGGATGTAAGAGGTGGACTATAAAAAAAGCTGAGAACCAAAGAACTGATGCTTTTGAACTGTGGTGTTGAAGACTCTTGTGAGTCCCTTAGACAGCAAGGAGATCCAACTAGTCCATCCTAAAGGAAATCAGTCCTGGATATTCAGGAAGTAGATACTGAAGCTGAAACCCCAATACTTTGGCCACCTGATGTGAAGAACCAACTCATTTGAAAATACCCTGATGCTGGAAAAGATTGAGGACAGGAGGAGAAGGGGAGAACAGAGGATGAGATGGTCGGATGGCACCACAGACTCAATGGATATGAGTTTAAGAAAACTCCAGGAGTCGGTGATGGACAGGGAGTCCTGACGAGCTTCAGTCCATGGGGTCGCAAAGAGTCGGACACAACTGAGTGACTGAACTGAAACATAGTCAACTGACTTTTCACAAAGGAACAAAGGAAATGCAATGGAACAAAGATAATCTTTTCAAAAAAATGGTCCTAGAATGATTGGACATCCAAATGCAGGAGAAAAAAAAAAAAACACTTTACAAAATTAACTCTAAATAATTTGCTGGCTTAAATGTAAAATACAAGTTTAAAACTCCTAGAAAGCAAATAAGAAAAAACCTAGATGATGATGGGTAGGATGATGACTTTTTATATAAAACATTAACAAGATCAATGAAACAAAGGATAAACTCTACTTTATTAAAACAAAAAAAAACTTTTGCTCTGTGAAAGACAATATGAAAAGAATGAAAAGCTAAGCCACAGACCAGGAGAAAACATTTGAAAAACACACATTTGATAAAGGATTGCTCTCCAAAACATGCAAAATTTTCTGAAAGCTCAACAATAAGAAAATAATATAATTTAAAAATGGGCCAAAGATCATAACAGACACTTCATGAAAGATACACAGATAACAAATGAGCATATGAAAATATGCTCCACATCATACAACATAAGGAAAATGCAAATTAAAACAATAATGCTATTACACACCAATTAGAGTGACCAAAATTCAGAATGCTGACAGCGTCAAATGGCAATATTCTTGAGCCACAGAAATGTTCATTCATTGTTAGTGGGAATGCAAAATGCTACAGCAACTTTGGAGGGTAGAATGGCAGTTTCTTAGCATACAATCAAGCAATCATGCTCCTTGGCATTTACCAAAGGAGATGAAAACTTATGCCCACATAAAAACTTTCACGAGTGTTTATAGCAGTTTTACTCATAACTGCCAAAATCTAGAATTTGGCAACTCACCACGTTTCATTCAACTTTATAGGTGAATGAAAAAATAAAGTGTGGTACATCGAGACAACAGAACATTATTCAGCAAAAACAAAACAGAACTATCAAGTAATGAAAAGCTAAGGATAGAAAAACTTTAAATGCATATTACTAAGTGAAAGAAGCCTGTCTGAAAAGACTACATACTATATGATTCCAACTATATGAGATTCTGGAAAAGGAAAAACTATGGAGACAGAAAAATGGTCCATAGTTGCCAGGGATTGGGGATAGGGAGGGAAGGATGAGTTAGGTAGAGTGCAGAGGATTTTTACAGCAATAAAAATACTCTTTATGATACCATGATGGATACATGTCCTTACACATTTGTCTAAACACACAGGATGCATAACACAAGGAGTGAACTATGCAAACTATGGATCTAGAGTGATAATGATGGATAACGATGATTATGTAGATTCATCAGTTGTAAAAAATGGACCACTGTGGTGGGGGATGTGAATAATGAGTGAGGCTATGCATGATTCATGGCAGAGAGTATTTGGGAAATATCTATCTTTCCCTTCAATTTTGCTGTAAATGTAAAATTACTGTAAAAAATAAAATTTGTTAAAATTAAAATTTGAACTAAAAATACTTGTCAATATTAGAGCTGACAAGGAAGTAGAAGAAATGGAACTCTCATCACTGTTGATGGGAATCTAAAATTACACAACCACAACTTTGGGACACAGTTTGGCAGTTTGAAAAAAAAAAAAAAAACTTATAGATAAGTAAGTATCTACACCACATGATTTAACCATTCCACTCTTGGGTGTTTACCAGAGAGAAAATAAAGCATAGGCCCATAAAGATTTAGCACTGTGTTTGTAGCAATGCTTAGTTTTAAAAACCTGAAACTAGAAAAATATGTTTATCAACAGGTAAATTAATAGTTGTTGCATAGCCAAACAATAGAATGTGACCCAGCAATAAAAAAGAAATAAACTATTGGTACATGCAGCAGTATATATGAACTCAAAATAGACACAAGGGGTGAAAACAGCCAAAAAAAAAAAAAAATAGAGAATATAGTGCATGATTTCCTCCATATAAAATTCTGTAAAGCATGAGATAATCTATAGTGACAGCAAGCAGATCAGTGGTTACTTGAGGAAGGGAAGGGTTTAAGAATGGATGAGAGGAAGGGACCTATAAGAGGCAAGAGGAATGTTTTGGGAATAATGGATATGTTCTTTAATATAATTCTCATCACAGTATATCACACAGTCATCACACATATAATTGTGACCAAAGTTTCAGCTTCAGCATCAGCCCTTCTAATGAATATTCAGGACTGATTTCCTTTAGGATTGACTGCTTTGACCTCCCTGCTGTGCAAGGGATCTCAAGAGTCTTCTCAGCAGCACTGTTCAAAAGTATCAATTCTTCAGTGCTCAGTCTTCTTTATGGCCCAACTTTCCATTACATTCATGGAGTGGATACATGAATGAATGAGTGTTCAGACAATAAATTAATATGCCAATGGATATACCAAGGTTTTAAAAATACAATCTATTCATAAAATTAAAAGAATTTAATCCATTCATTTACCTTCATGTGTAAAGAGTCACTTAGAATCTACATACTCTCAAAAAACTTTAATAATACACTGCTTTATCTCATCATTTTAAACCCAAACACATATGTGAAAAGAATAAAAAAAAAATACATGAAAACTAATCAGCTGGAGAGCTCTTTGATTTCCTGATATTTTTACAAGTTTCTTTGGACCAAAGAAAACAAAGTGAAGATCAAGCAACCCTAAGTTTCTGGTCTTGAGAACAAATTACAAGTGCCAACCATGTTCTAAGTAGAGAGCATAAATTTCACATAGCTGAATTTCCAAAATGATACTATTGTATTTTCACTATTAGCAACAAATGTATCAATAAAAGTACAACAAAAATGAATTACTCCAACCCCAAATGCTTTCAGTTCACTTCAGTTGAGTCAGTCAGTCATGTCTGACTCTTTGCGACCCCATGGACTGCAAAACACCAGGCTTCCCTGTCAATCACCAACTCCTGTAGCTGGCTCAAACTCATGTCTATTGAAACGGTGATGCCATCCAACCATCTCATCCTGTGTCGTCCCCTTCTCCTCCTGCCCTCAATCTTTCCCAGCATCAAGGTCTTATCTGGTGAGTCAGTTCTTCGCATCAGGTGGCCAAAGTATTAGAGCTTCAACTTCAACATTAGGCCTTCCAAGGAATATTCAAGACTGACTCCCTTTAGGATTGACTGGTTTGATCTCCCTGCAGTCCAAGGGACTCTCAAGAGTCTTTTCCAACCCCACGGTTCAAAAGAATCAATTCTTCAGTGCTGAGCTTCCTTTATGGTCCAACTCTCACATCCATACATGACTACTGGAAAAACCATAGCTTTGACTAGATGGACATTTGGTGGCAAAGTAATGTCTCTGACTTTTAATATGGTGTCTAGGTTTGGTATAGCTTTTCTTCCAAGGAGTAAGCAACCTTTAATTTCATGGCTGCAGTCACCATCCACGGTGATTTTGGAGCCCAAGAAAATAAAGTCTCTCACTGTTTCCATTGTTTCCCCATCTCTTTGCCATGAAGTGGTGGGACCAGATTCCATGATCTCAGTTTTTTTAATGTTGAGTTTTAAGCCAGCTTTCTTATTCTCCTCTTTCACTTTCATCAAGAAGCTCTTTAGTTCCTCTTCCTTTCTGCTATAAGGGTGGTGTCATCTGCAAATCTGAGTTTATTGATATTTCTCCTGGCAATCTTGATTTCAGCTTTTACTTCATCCAGTCTGGCATTTTTCACTATGTATTCTTCATTTAAGGTAAATAAGCAAGGTGACAATATACAGCCTTGATGTACTCTTTTCCAATTTGGATCAGTCCATTGTTCCATGTCCGATTCTAACTGTGCTTCTTGATCTGCATATAGATTTCTCATGAAGCAGGTAATGTGGTCGGGTAGTCCCATCTCTTGAGGAATTTTCCAGTTTGTTGTGATCCGCACAGGCAAAGGCTTTAGAGTAGTCAATGAAGCAGTAGTAGATGCTTTTCTGGAATTCTTGCTTTTTCAATGATTCAATGGATATTGGCAATTTGATCTGGTTCCTCTACCTTTCCTAAATCCAGCTTCAACATCTGGAAGTTCTCCATTCATGTACTGTTGATCCCTAGGTTGGAGAATTTTGAACATTACTTTACTAATGTGTGTGATGTGTGCAACTGTGCAGTAGTTTGAACATTCTTTGGCATAGCCTTTCTTTGGGATTAAAATAAAAACTGACCTTTTCCAGTACTGTGCCAATGCTGAATTTTGCTGGCATATTGAGTACAGCACTTTCACAGTATCATTTTTAGGATTTGAAATGGCTCAACTGGAATTTCATCACCTCCACTAGCTTTGTTCATAGTGATGCTTCCTAAGGCCCACTTGTCTTCACATTCCAAGATGTCTGGCTCTAGGTGAGTGATCACACCATCGTGGCTATTTGGGTCATTAGGATCTTTTTTTAATGTATTTCTTTTATGTATTCTTGCCACCTCTTCCTAATATCTTCTGCTTCTGTTAGGTCCATACTATTTCTGTCCTTTATTGTGCCCACCTTTGCATGACATATTCCTTTGATATCTCTAATTTTCTGGGAGAGATATCTAGTTTTTCCCATTCTATTGTTTTCCTTTATTCCTTTTCATTGATCACTGAGGAAGGCTTTCTTATCTCTCCTTGCTATTCTTTAGAACTCTGCATTCAGATGGCTATATCTTTCCTTTTCTCCTTTGCCTTTTGCAAATGTTCTGGATTAAAATAAAAATAATTTAAAAATCCATATGGGTTCAAGCTTTCTCATTTACCAGAATGCTGTTTTTAAAAACCTGCTTTTGAAGAAAGATTTTACACATTAACATTTCCTGTAAGCTGCAACTCTCTTCTTGCCTTGTCTTGTATTTTTGTGCATCCACTCAGCAGTGAAAATGATTAAATCTCCAGGTATCATTCCATCTGAGGGAAATGAAATCAGTGGAACAGAACATGTTCCAAGAATCATCTGTCTGTTTATCCAGCCAAGAGTTTATGTGTTACCTGTCATTGGGTTGCCACTTCAGCAGAGTTCTGGGATGGACTTAATAAAGGAAATGCAGGCTCTCATAAGTAGAAAGGGACACAAAATTTCTTCCATTGAGTTCATTGACATGCATGAGAGCCAGATTACAACTTTCACAGGTCCCTGAAGCCCTCTAGAGATTCCTTGAGATCTCTGGAATCAGAAGCCACTTATGTTAACCTTGGGAAATATTGGAGGCAAGCATAACTATTGCATTAACATTCCCTTGTCTGACAGAATCTTGTTTAAAATATTTGACATGGGCATGTTCCAGTTAGCCACTTTCATCTCAATTATTTTGGCATCCTCTAATGTACACTATTTTATCTTTACTACCTTTCTTTCTATATAACCTGATCTGACTAATCATCTTTTCTCTTTAGCTCCACCATAGTATCTAAATTATTGATCCAATGGTCCACAAGCTCCCCATTCTCAACCTTTGTATACAGTCCTTCACATCACACTCCTAGTTCTTCAACTGCTGTAATTGGTTCATCTTATCTATATATGTCAACCTCTGAGTTATCCATTATAAGTGATGGCTTTATCATCATTGATAACAGACCTCTGCCCAAGACTTCAGCCATCCTAGTTCCTCCTCTCTACCCTGTCCTAGTCACTACTTAAAGATATTTACTCTTTAGGAAATAAATTTTAATAGATAATGCTTACTTTTGTGATAGAATGGATTAGTATGACTTATTGAGTTATTTTTTTTTTCCAGAGAAGCGTAGATACAACTCATGATGCAATAAGCAAATTATCAATAGAGGCTATTATAGCAAAGAGGCTATAAAACGAAAAAAGCAATTGAAGGAGCATGTGATTATTTTGTGGTATGATATAGGTACATTTTATTAATTAAAACACATAGCCACACATACAGTTAAAACCCCCAATAACTTGTGAGACGTTTCTACTAATTAGGAGTGTGGGCAGATTGAGTGGGATAAAATTCTAGCCCTCTTCTTACAAATGTTTGGTCTTAGACAATGTAATATTCCTCTCTAGCCTCAGGTTCCTCCTTGTAAAATGAGAATAATAATACCATTTTCCTAGGGATATAATGAAAAATAATTAAGATAATCCAAAAATCACACTTAATATACCACCTAAGACATAGTTCTCTTTCCCTTGGTAGCTCAGAAGGTAAAGAACCTATCTGCAATGCAGAAGACCTCAGTTCGATCCCTGGGTCAGGAAGATCCAAACTAGAGAAGGGAATGGCTACCCACTCCAGTGTTCTTGCCTGGAGAATTCCACTGACAGAGAGGCCTGGTGGACTACAGTCCATGGAGTCCCAAGGAGTCAGACACGACTGAGTGACTAAGCACACAGGACACAGTTGCTACCTTCTAAACAATTATGATTAAAAACCTCTAAGAAAACTGCTAGTTATCATTCTGTATTAAAATTACTTTAAACCTATTTATCATTGCATAGTACCTATATTTACCATCATTATTATAGTGTAGGCAATTTGTAAGTAATCCTCAATTATTTTTTCCCCAGGCCTAAAACTCAAATTTCTCTGACTTTTCCTCGTAGTCTTACATATGTCTTATTAAGGTTTTCTTTGGAGAGGTACTTTCCTGGTGGTCCAGTGGCTAAGACTTAATGCTCCCAATGCAGGGGGCCTGGGTTCAGTGCCTGGTCAAGGAAATAGATCCACATGCTGCAACTAAGGGTTCACAAACCACAACTAAAGATCTTGTATGCCACAACTAAGACCCAGAGTAGCGAAATAAATAAATATTTGTTAAATGTCACCACTTTAATTAAAAAAAATTTTAATAGAAAATCGTAAAGACCCATCACAAGCATGGAAATTCAAATTCTAATCAAAATCTTCCAACAAACAAAAGCCCAGGACCAGATGGTTTCACAGGTGAATTCTGCTGAAAATCCAGAGAAGAAGCACTTATCCTACTCAAAATCTTCCAGAAAATTGCAGAGGAAGATAAACTCCCAAACTCATTCTATGAGGCCACAATTACCCTAATACCAAAATCAAAGATGACACACAAAAAAAGAAACCTACAGGCCAATATCACTGATGAACATAATTCAACAAAATTTTAGCAAACAGAATCCAACAATATATTAAAAAGATCATACATCATGACCAAATGGGTTTTATCCCAGGGATGCAAGTATTCTTCAGTATTCACAAATCAACCAATGTGATATACCATGTTAACAAATTGAAAGATTAAAAACATATCATCTCAATAGATGTAGAGAAAACCATTTACAAAATTCAACACCCATTTATGATAAAAACTCTACAGGAAAGCAGGCATAGAAGGAACATACTTCAATATAATAAAAGCCATATACAACAAACACTGCTGTTGCTGCTAAGTCGCTTCAGTCGTGTCTGAACTCTATGTGACTGCATAGATGGCAGCCCAGCAGGCTCCCCCATCCCTGGGATTCTCCAGGCAAGAATACTGGAGTGGGTTGACATTTCCTTCTCCAATGCATGAAAGTGAAAAGTGAAAGGAAGTTGCTCAGTCATATCCGACTCTTAGTGACCCCATGGACTGCAGCCCACCAGGCTCCTCCGTCCATGGGATTTTCCAGGCAAGAGTACTGGAGTGAGATGCCATTGCTTTCTTCACAACAAACACACATCAAACATTATCCTCAATGGCAAAAAAAAAAAGAAAGAAAGCATTTCCTCTAAAATCGGGAACAAGACAAGGGTGCCCACTCTCACCAGTACTATTCAATATAGTTTTGGAAGTCCTAGCCACAGCAATCAGAGAAAAAAAAAAAAAGAAATGAAAGGAATCCAGATTGGAAAAGAAGTAAAACTCTCACTGTTTGCAGATGACATGATCCTCTATACAGAAAACCCTAAAGACACTACCAGAAAATTACTAGAAGTAAAACTCTCACTGTTTGCAGAGGACATGGTCCTCTACACAGAAAACCCTAAAGACACCACCAGAAAGTTAGTAGGGCTAATCAATGAATATAGTAAACTTGCAGGATATAAAATTAATGCACAGAAATCCCTTTCATTCCCATACAGTAACAATGAGAAAACAGAAAGAGAAATTAAGGAAGCAATCCCATTCTCCATTACAATGAAAAGAATAAAATACTTAGAATAAATTTACTGAAATAAATAAAAGACCTATATGTAGAAAACTATAAAACACTGATGAAAGAAATCAAGATGACACAAATATGGAGAAACTATATCATGTTTACGGATTGAGGAATCAATATAGTACAAATGAGTATGCTATCCAAAGCAGTCTATAGATTTAATGCAATCCATATCAAGCTACCAATGGCATTTTCCACAGAACTAGAACAAGTAATTTCACAGTTTGTATGGAAACACAAAAAACCTCAAATAGCCAAAACAATCTTGAGAAAGAAGAATGGAACTGGAGGAATCAACTTGCCTGACTTCAGACTATACTACAAAGCTACAGTCATCAAGACAGTATGGTACTGGCACAAAGACAGACATATAGATCTGTGGAACAAAGTAGAAAGCCCAAAGATAAATCCATGCACCTATGGACACCTTATCTTTGAAAAAGGGGTCAATAATATACAATGGAGAAAAGACAACTTCTTTAACAAATGGTGCTGGAAAAACTGGTCGACCATTTGTAAAAGAATGAAACTAGAACACTTTCTAACACCATACACAAAAATAAACTCAAAATGGATTAAATATCTAAATGTAAGACCAGAAACTGTAAAACTCTTAGAGGAAAACATAGGCAGAACACTCAAAGACATAAATCAAAGCAAGATCCTCTATGGCCCACCTTCCAGAGTAATGGAAATAAAAATAAACAAATGGGACCTAATTAAACTTAAAAGCTTTTGCACAGCAAAGGAAACTATAAGCAAGGTGAAAAGGCAGCATTCAGAATGGGAAAAATAATAGCAAATAGAACAACTGACAAATAATTAACCTCAAAAATATACAAGCAGCTCATGCAACTCAATACCAGAAAAATAAATGACCTGATCAAAAAGCAGGCCAAAGAAATAAACAGACATTTTTCCAAAGAAGACATACAGATGGCTAACAAACATATAAAAAAGTGTTCAACATCACTCATTATCAGAGAAAGGCAAGTCAAAACAACAGTGAGGTACCATCTCATGCTGGTCAGAATGGCTGCCACCGAAAAGTCTGCTGCTGCTGCTGCTGCTAAGTCGCTCCAGTCGTATCCAACTCTGTGCAATCCCATAGACGGCAGCCCACCAGGCTCCCCTGTCCCTGGGATTCTCAAGGCAAGAACACTGGAGTAGGTTGTCATTTCCTTCTCCAAAGCAAAAAAGTGAAAGTGAAGTCACTCAGTCGTGTCTGACTCTTAGCCACCCTATGGACTGCAGCCTACCAGGCTCCTCCGTCCATGGGATTTTCCAGGCAAGAGTACTGGGGTGTGTTTCCATTGTCTTCTTCGATCCAAAAGTCTACAAACAATAAATGCTGAAGAGGGTGCGGAGGAAAAGGAACCCTCTTACACTGTTGGTGGGAATGCAAACTAATACAGGCACCATATAGAAAACAGTGGAGATTCCTTAAAAAACTGGAAATAGAACAGCAATCTGACTGCTGGGCATACACACTGAGGAAAACAGACTGAAAGAGACACATGTACCCCAATGTTCATTGCCACACTTTTTACAATAACTGGGACATGGAAGCAACCTAAATGTCCATCAGCAGGCTAATGGATAAGGAAGTTGTGGTACATATACACAATGGAATGTTACTCAGCTATGAAAAAGAATGCATTTGAGTCAGTTCTAATGAAGTGGATGAAACTGGAGCCTTTTATACAAAGTGAAGTAAGCCAGAAAGAGAAACATCAATACAGTATATCAATGCATATACACATAATTTAGAAACATGGTAACAATGACCCTATATGCAAGACACCACAAGAAACACAGCTGTAAAGAATAGACTTTTAGACTCTGTGGGAGAAGGTGAGGGTGGGATGATTTGAGAAAATACCACTGAAACATGTATATTGCCATATGTAAAACAGATGATCAGTGCAAGTTCAATGCATGAAACAGGGCACTTAAAGCCAGTGCTCTGGGACAATCCAGAGGGATGGGGTAGGGAAGGAAGTGGGAGAGCGTTTCAGGATGGGGGGACACATGTATACCCGTGGCTGATTCATATCAATATATGGCAAAAAACCACCACAATATTGAAATTTAATTCATTTCAGTTCAGTCGCTCAGTCGTGTCCAACTCTGTGACCCCATGATTCGCAGCTGCCAGGCCTCCCTGTCCATCACCAACTTCCAGAATTCACTCAGACTCACATCCATCGAGTCAGTGATGCCATCCAGCCATCTCATCCTCTGTTATCCCCTTTTCTTCCTGCCCCCAATCCCTCCCAGCATCAGAGTCTTTTCCAATGAGTCAACTCTTCACATGAGGTGGCCAAAGTACTGGAGTTTCAGCTTTAGCATCATTCCTTCCAAAGAAATCCCAGGGCTGATAGCCTTCAGAATGGACTGGTTGGATCTCCTTGCAGTCCAAGGGACTCTCAAGAGTCTTCTCCAACACCACAGTTCAAAAGCATCAATTCTTCAGTGCTCAGCCTTCTTCACAGTCCAAATCTCACATCCATACATGACCACTGGAAAAACCATAACCTTGACTAGACGAACCTTTGTTGGCAAAGTAATGTCTCTGCTTTTGAATATGCTATATAGGTTGGTCATAAATTTCCTTCCAAGGAGTAAGCGTCTTTTAATTTCCTGGCTGCAGTTACCATCTGCAGTGATTTTGGAGCCCAGAAAAATAAAGTCTGACACTGTTTCCACTGTTTCCCCATCTATTTCCCATGAAGTGATGGGATCGGATGCCATGATCTTCGTTTTCTAAATGTTGAACTTAAAGCCAACTTTTTCACTCTCCTCTTTCACTTTCATCAAGAGGCTTTTGAGTTCCTCTTCACTTTCTGCCATAAGGGTAGTGTCATCTGCATATCTGAAGTTATTGATATTTCTCCCGGCAATCTTGATCCCAGCTTGTGTTTCTTCCAGTCCAGTGTTTCTCATGATGTGCTGTATATATAAGTTAAATAAGCAGGGTGACAATATACAGCCTTGATGTACTCCTTTTCCTATTTGGAATGAGTCTGTTGTTCCATGTCCAGTTCTTACTGTTGCTTCCTAACCTGCAAACAGATTTCTCAAGAGGGAGGTCAGGTGGTCTGGTATTCCCATCTCTTTCAGAATTTCCCACAGTTTATTGTGATCCACGAAGTCAAAGGCTTTGGCATAGTCAATAAAGAAGAAATAGATGTTTTTTCTGGAACTCTCCTGCTTTTTCGATGATCCAGCAGATGTTGGCAATTTGATCTCTGGTTCCTCTGCCTTTTCTAAAACCAGCTTGAACATCAGGAAGTTCATGGTTCACACATTGCTGAAGCCTGGCTTGGAGAATTTTGAGCATTACTTTACTAGCATGTGAGATGAGTTCAGTTGTGTGGTAGTTTATTTAGCCTCCAATTAAAATAAAGAAATTAACTTCACTGTCTCTCAGAGTTTGCTCAAACTCATGTCCATTGAGTCAGTGATGCCATCCAACCATCTCATGCTCTGTCGCCCTCTTCTCCTCTTGCCCTCAGTCTTTCCCAGGATCAGGGTCTTTTCTAGTGAGTCGGCTCTTCACATCAGGTGGCCAAAGGATTGGAGTTTCAGCTTCAGCATCTGTCCTTCCAATGAACACCCAGGACTGGTCTCCTTTAGGATGGACTGGTTGGATCCCCTTGCAGTCCAAGGGACTCTCAAGAGTCTTCTTCAACACCATAGTTTGAAAGAATCAATTTTTCGGTGCTCAGGTTTCTTTACAGAACAATTCTCACAGTCACACTTGAATATTGGGAAAACCATAGCTTTGACAATATGGACCTTTGATGGCAAAGTTATGTCTGTGCTTTTTAATATAGTGTCTAAGTTTGTCATAACTATTCCAATTTCATGGCTGCAGTCACCATCCAGAGTGATTTTGGAACCAAGGAAAAAGAAATCTGACAGTTTCCATATTTTCCCTATCTGCCATGTAGTGATAGGACCAGATGCTACGATCTTAGTTTCTTCAAAGCTGAGTTTTAAGCCAGTTTTCTCACATCTATAATACTTTTCCCTGTATTTGCTCTGTCTGCATACTGTTTTCCATCAAAACAGTCATTTTATTTTTTATTGATAACTTGAGGAAATTTATTCATATTCTCAACTCATTTTTTAATAATGTCATGCAAGTGTTTGGGGTTATTGTCAACTTTGGGGAAATCGCTATCAAGTTTCTTTCATACATACATACACATAGTGGTAAGCCATATAAAAATGCACCACACATCCAAACTCTGTATATCCTATTAGCTGGGTCCTAACATTCCTGCAGGTACTACAATGCAATGTGTCACAGGGGAAAATATAAGAAAGCAAAGGCACTATAGAGGGGCAGAATGATAAAGGGAAAATTGGAACAGAAGGAGATCGGTGTCTAAAATTAAGTGCGGTTCAAATATTTCACTTTTGCAAATTTTTACCAAATGTTAGACCCTGTCAACACAGTTCTAAACGTGCTTTCTTGTCTTCATGGAAAATCTACCTCTGCTTATCCTCACCTGAGTTTTAGGAAACTGAAGATGGGAAGAGAAAGCAACTTGTCCATAATCACGTAGCATGTAAACTGCTAGCTGAGCTTGGAATTTAAGGTTGAATAATTCCAAAGATAATACTCTAAAACAGCAAGCTATGTTTCTAATAAGAGAGTAAAAGAGTTAATATATCCTTAACATATGAAAAAGCTATTTTGAATCAGTATGAGATCATCATATTCCATGAAAACATGAACAATTTGCCAGAGAATAAATAAGTGATTATCATTAAAAATTGTGCTCAGCTTTAACATGAATATATATTTGTTCAAATTTGAAAATAAATTTTCAGTGATAATAAACAGAATTGATGAACTAAGATAGGCACATAGATCGTGCCTAATAATAGAACTTTGTACAAGCTTCAGGAAATTACGTTGTCAATTTGGCAGTGTGTACTAATAACTTCAAACTTGCTCATCACATCATGAAGTCATTTCACTTCCAAGAAAAAAAGTCTGAAATAAATACAAAGTTTTATACAGAAATACATTGAACTGTTTTATAAATAGGGGAAAAGAAACCATATAAAAGGAACAGTTAGGTGAATTATGGGACTATCATATAGAAAATGAAATACAATGTGTGCTATTACATTATAGTTATGATATTTCCATAATACACAGAGATACTCATGGACTACCAAGTGAAAAAAGATCTTTTATGTATAGTGCACAATACAGTCTCAACCATATAAAAGAACACACACACACACACTGAGACATTAAGCAGAGATATACAACTACTTATACAGATATATATGTGGACTTCCCAGGTGGTCTAGTGGTAAAGAACCTGCCTGTCAATGCAGGGCAGACGTAAGAGACATGGATTCGATCCCTGGGTAAGGAAGATCCCCTGGAGGAGGGCACAGCAACCCAACCCAGTATTCTTGCCTGGAGAATTCCCTGGACAGAGGAGCCTGGCAGGCTGAAGTAATTAGCGTCACATAGAGTCAGACACAACTGAAGCAATTTAGCACACATATAGATATACATATAGGAGCTATAATTTCAAAAATGACATTATACTATTTTAAATTAAATTGAAAGTGCAATTTAAAAAAATAATTTCTTTGTTTTGTAATCTATGAAACAGAATATTTGTAACTACTTCTATACTTCTTGTTGGCAAGTTTAAGAATTGATGAAGGTGTGTCTATATTGAGCTCTGAAAGCATAGGTTTTTATCAAAGCATTCACTTTAGCACAGTTCAGAACAGGTGTCTGATGTTCTCAGCTCCATATTTGCCTCCCCCACTGCCTTACAGTCTGCACAGCTGTGGTTGTCTGTCTGGTGGCCTCCCAGAGGTGGCTGTGTTTCATTGTAAGGCTGTATTAGCAAAGCCCCTGGGCTCTTATGTGAGGAAAGGCACTATATAAATGCAAAATAGTTTATTTTATTCATGCTGTCGTATAAATAGAGATCTACTTTATGTGAGCAGTTTTTCAAGGAAACTGGCTATTCTTAGTATCAGGCTCCTCATTCTCAGGGCCTCCATAATCTATTGGGCAAAATTATTTTCCACCCCAAGAAAACAGATGCCTTCCCAGGTACAGAACAGTCATTAGAAATGTCACCTTGAACCAATACTCATCCACATAGAGGACTAGATGGTTATCTAGATGGCTCAGGCAAGAGCTGAGTCTTGCTCTGTCTGAAGCCGTAAATGTCTGACTTCAAGGACCAAGTGAGACCACTCTTTTCTCTTGGTCTCAGTAGTGACCCCTTTCTCAGCATCTCCAATATGAGGACCTGGTGAAGAGGACAGGCTCTGCAATCAGGTTGATGTAGGTTTAAATCCTAGTTACGCTGTTGAGAGCTCTGTCTTTGAGTCCTATTTTTCGTTTGTAAAATGAATGCATCCAACAATTAGGGGTAGCATAGGATGATTAAATGAAGCATGTGGAAAAGTCAGAGAACACAGTGCCAGGCACATAGTAGTTCAATGCATGTTATCTATTACAATCTGTGTTTCTACCTCCCTCATTCAGCGCCAACTTAAGAAATGTGTTTAGAACACTATACTACAGGAAGGGACTGGAGGGTTGCTGGAGAATAGGAGTTATGAGGCTTGTATCTGCCTTTTAAAGAATTTACAAGCTCTAAACATAGAAAGCTTAGAACCAGAAGTGACCTCAGTAACTTATCTGTCCCACTCCCTTCATTTTTCAAATAAGGAAAGCTTATTAAAACAAGCTAGTATGGCTTCCCAGTTTTGTCTGACAAGCTCTGTGCCTCAAAATGAATCAAATACACTTGACACATTAATTTAGTTCAGAGACCCTTTGAGTTATAGTGCCCTCTTTTCTGTTTTTCTTCCTTCACCTTTAAATACTAAACTAACTTTATTTGATGGTAGGACACAAACTCTTTTCATATTGCGCTACCCTTTGACTACCACTCAACATCATGGCCTAATCTTACGTCTTATCTTGATCAACCTTGTATTGTTCCTATAGCAAGGATGCTCTGGAAAGCTACTCCTTTTCTCTAAGTGTTTAGTAGAAGTATACCTTTAGTTCTTTTTTTAATATAAATTTATTTATTTTAATTGGAGGTTAATTACTTTACAATATTTGTTTTGCCATACATCAACATGAATCCACCACAGGTTTACATGTATTTCCCATCCTGAACCCCCCTCCCTCCGTCCTTCCCTCAAACTAGTTTTTAATAGTTTGAAACCCTTAAGAATGAATGTGTAAAAGAATGAAGTTTTGCCCTTTGCAAAAACATGGATGGACTTGGAGGGTATTATGCTAAATGAAATGTCAGACACATACTGTATGATGTACAAATGCTTATGAAATTCCGTTGTGTTCAACAGTTTCTTTTTTTAGATTTCACATAGCAGTGACATCAGAGAAAGACAAACACCATACAATGTCATCTCTATGAGAAATCTAAAAAATAAAACAAACTAGTGAATATAACAAAAAAGAAATAGATTCACAGATATAGAAAACAAACAATGGGGAGAATGTAGAAGGAAAAGGCAAATGGGGTAGGGAATTAAGAGATACAAACTACTATGTAAAAACTAGATAAGCTACAGGGATACATTGTACAACACAGATAATATAATCAATATTTTATAATAACTATAAATGATGTACAACTTTTAAAATTATGAATCACTATGTTGGACACTATGCTGTGCTTAGTCACTCAGTCGTGCCCAACTCTGTGACACCAGGCTCCTCTGTCCATGGGATTCTCCAGGCAAGAATACTGGAGTGGGTTTCCATGCCCTCCTCCAGGGGATCTTCCCAACCCAGGTTTCCTGCATTGCAGGCAGACTCTTTATCAACTGAGGTAACAGGGAAGCCTTCATGTCTGTGTCTCTATTGCTGCAAATAGTTTCATCAGTACCATCTTTCTAGATTCCATGCACTTGTTAATATACAATATTTGCCTGTCTCTTTCTGACTTACTTCAGAGGGAGAGGGTAGGACGAATTGAAAGAGTGGCACGGAAACACATACATTACCATATGTAAAATAGATAGCCAGTGGGAATCTCTGTGTGACACAGGAAGCTCAACCCAGTGCTTTGTGACAACCTAGAGGGGTGGCAACCCACTCCAGTGTTCTTGCCTGGAGAATCCCAGGGACGGGGAAGCCTGATGGGCTGCAGTCTCTGGGGTCGCACAGAGTCGGACACGACTGAAGCGACTTAGCAGCAGCAGCAGCAGCAGAGGGGTGGAACAGGGTGGAAAATAGGAGGGAGGTTCAGGAGGGAGGGGACATATGCACATCTGTGGCTGATTCATGTTGATGTACGGCAGAAACCAGCACAATATTGTAGAGGAAATATCTTCGAATAAAAAATTTAACAAAATAATATCATCCAACAGAGTGTAGAACATTCTTTGATCCAGGTGTTTCTAACAGTAACCTCTTCTCTCTAGTCCAGAAATCTTAATTTTCCTGTGTCATACACTCCTTTGAAAGTCTGAGGAAGCCTGTAAATTCCTCCTTAGAATAAAGCTTTTAAATACAAAAGCAAAATAGGTAAATTTCAAAAGAAACTTGTTTTATTGAGACAGTTATTCAATTAAGGGAAAAAATGTCCTATAAGATCATATATGTTTTTATTGACATATTCAATAACAAGGTCTAGTGTGGGTCTAATAGCCACCATAATCTCAAAGTACTGATGAGCACAAACATGATTTGTAGACACTTGCAACAACTGTGATGTGGTATAAGGATATATGTGATTTCTATTGATGATGTCCATAAATTCTGCTAATCCTAATGTGATTTCTTTCCTACATTCATAATAGAAGGAAGTGCTAAACTCTAGTTAGAAGTTAATAAAAATGAAGATATAATAGTTAACCCATTTACATCCAGGGACCCTGTGAATTCTATTAGAGAACTTCATAGCCTCTGTAGCCTAGAACTCCAGCGTGATTTCTGACAGAGATCTTAGTAGACTTGGTCCAAGCTAACCATTCTGTCCTGCATGACCTCTACCTCCTCCTAAAGCAGAACTCAGATGTACAGTTGCTCTTGGGGACCAGCCATTTCTTTCCTCCATGTCTTATTTCAAGCATATCTAAACATAAAAGTTTCAAAACTAGGCGAGGAGAAAGCAAATGGATTTTTCCAATTAGGAAATGTTTTATATAGTACAAGTTCTCTCTTCTACTACCCAGTCTTCACCACAGATATTTTCTGATTCTCTCTCTCTCTTCCTCTATTTCAAGACTCAAAGCCTAGGTGGAGTTTGAATGAAAAAAACCCCTCTGGTAGACTTAGTAATATCTTTCACTACTTTGTGAAGAGGAAGAGTTATATAAAAAGTACTCAATATGCTTTCCTTCTTGTATTTCTCCTCTTCTTTGTTTTCATATATTTTTAACAGAAAGCACATTCTTCAACTGACCTAGAGTTAATTTCTCAAACTTTATAGGCAACACACACACTCACATACACACACAAACACCCCTCTCCTCCCCTATAGATGGCTATAGGTATACATATATATGTATATACAAACATAAACATAGATATAGATATATATTTCATATGTTTTAGCCTTTTAAATTTAAATGTGATCTCAGAATTTTTTCCATAAAATATAGTTTTATTGTAATAAAAGTTCCTTGAGGGCAGGTGTTTTATTCAGTATTGCTTCCATAACAATTAGAACAGAGTCTGGCATTGCTTGAATATTTATTGAGTGAAAACTTATATATGTTAGCAGATAGGGGAAAAAAAAAAAGACAAGTAACAAAGTTAACTTGTGAGGATTATTTTGGTTTTATCTAAAATAAGAGAGAAAGCTAAGTATACCAGAAGTAGTTTTCATAAAATTACACACACACTTAACAGCAATAGAACTATTTTGTCCTGAAATAGCAAAAGGTTTCATTTTTAACCCAAAATAAAAGGCTTTGGTTGCTAGTGATGATCTAGAGGACAAACAAAAGGTATAACTTGGAAAGTGTGAGTAAAACTATCTATGCATACCAGAGCAGAGGAAGTATGAGGCAGAGTGAATATTGTTACTGAACTCTAGAATTGCCAATAAGATGGCTGTACAGCCAAGGGTGATCAAAACGTATATGTTAAATAAATAAATTATAAGCTAACAACTCAACACCATGTAACTTCTTCCTCACTTCATCTCTCAACATTGCACAGACATGCTAGGCCTGTGCCAGTGGAGTAAAAGAAACCAAAAGACGAATATTTAGCTGAGAAGGGTGGGGATTAAAGAGAACAAGGAAGGATTAGTGACCATTCAACTTCTAGTTAACCATAAAAAGATGAATATTGGGAGCAGTAATTCATATTCTGATGTAATATAACAGGAAATGAGGGACAGGAGGGAGAAGTCCGTGAAGAGTTCATAGAGACCCAGTCCATGTACATTGCCCAATAATAGCATCCGAAGCGTAGGGTCCTTTAACCCACTAGACGGTAATTAAGATACTACTTGGTATAATTCATTTCCTAAAACATGATTTCTCAAGCACACCTGAAAAATGTTGATGCAGCTCCCCTTTGGAATATTTCAAGTGATAGAGATCACATCACTTTTTAAAACAGGAAGCTCAGTTATTTACAGATATAATTATTAGAAGCTTCTTTATAAGACTTAAAATTTACCACGTTATAGTCAACTCAACACTGAGCACAAAGCCTGGTACATAGAATCCACTCAGTGATTTATTTTGCTTTATTCGCTCTTTGTTGTTGTTGTTGTTCCCCACATTGGGAGGGGCATGGTGAGAATCTGCTCACTTCAGGATGATAGTCTATTTCTTATTTTTCTTGAAAATATAGGATAATTGGGAGTAGTCCCCCAGTGGACAGGAGCTCACCACTTCATGGCCACAGTTGCATTGTTTATCCATATGAATATATGCATATCTTCAATCTTTAAAAAATAAAGGTAAAGGGTATATACGAAATCAGTGCAACTCTTCAAATATTAAAACCAACTTCCTGGGCATCTCTTTCGAAACGTTCCCTTCTCCAAATCAAAGTTCCCAAATCATGGTTTGCCTAACATTCAGCCTTTACTACCGATGATTAGGATTATCCACTTTTAGCCTTGTAAAGGGCTGTGCTTTAAGGCTAGATCCAGATGTTCAAGTGTGGCATGACTTGTTAGATTACAGGGAATCCATCCATCCTAACATTTGATTGGGATATGGATTTTTATTTACAAATGCAACTGAAAAATTGTTCCCAGTAACTAACACACATTGAGTTTCCAATTAAGTAAAAGCAATAAATTTCTCATTTAGCTCTCTCTTTTTTAGACAATTTAGTTTTTTATCCCAAATGGAGACCTTATCCCTGCTAAAATTTTTATTTTGTTGGTTTCCATGCCTCAGCTCTACCTATTGAGAGCTTTCATATTTTCATTCTTCCATTTTTTTTTCCTTTAGTTCACATAACAAGACACCTGCCCAGCTTGACTCGATTCCCTCCTCCTTCCGCCAGAAATGGAGCAAGTTTCCTCAGTTATCCTTCCTCTCGCTATGCTAAAATTGATCTTTCCCACTTCTACATTGTTCTCACTGAAGTTAACTTCACCAATAACCACTTAATTTTCAAATCGAATAAATCTTTTGAACTCTTTATCTTATTTTATCCTTCATCAGTATTTGATCATTCTTTATTTGTGGGGGAAAAAGGTCTCTTTTCCTAACTTTCATTACATTAATTCTATAGTTCTTCTTGATATATTTACAATAAGTCTCCTTTTATTTTTTTATTGTTTTGGTTCACAATGTTAGATATGGTTTTTTTTTTTATTTTATTTTATTTTTAAACTTTACAATATTGTATTAGTTTTGCCAAATATCGAAATTAATCTGCCACAGGTATACCTGTGTTCCCCATCCTGAACCCTCCTGCATCCTACCTCCCCATACCCTCCCTCTGGGTCGTCCCAGTGCACCAGCCCCAAGCATCCAGTATCATGCATCGAACTTGGACTGGCGACTCGTTTCATACATGATATTATACATGTTTCAATGCCATTCTCCCAAATCTTCCCACCCTCTCCTTCTCCCACAGAGTCCATAAGACTGATCTATACATCAGTGTCTCTTTTGCTGTCTCGTACACAGGGTTATTGTTACCATCTTTCTAAATTCCATATATATGCGTTAGTATACTGTATTGGTGTTTTTCTTTCTGGCTTACTTCTCTCTGTATAATAGGTTCCAGTTTCATCCACCTCATTAGAACTGATTCAAATGTATTCTTTTTAATGGCTGAGTAATACTCCATTGTGTATATGTACCACTGCTTTCTTATCCATTCATCTGCTGATGGGCATCTAGGTTGCTTCCATGTCCTGGCTATTATAAACAGTGCTGCGATGAACATTGGGGTACACGTGTCTCTTTCCCTTCTGGTTTCCTCAGTGTATATGCCCTGCAGTGGGATTGCTGGGTCATAACGCAGTTCTGTTTCCAGTTTTTTAAGGAATCTCCACACTGTTCTCCATAGTGGCTGTACTAGTTTGCATTCCCACCAACAGTGTAAGAGGGTTCCCTTTTCTCCACACCCTTTCCAGCATTTATTGCTTGTAGACTTTTGGATCGCAGCCATTCTGACTGGCATGTAATGGTACCTCATAGTGGTTTTGATTTGCATTTCTCTGATAATGAGTGATGTTGAGCATCTTTTCATGTGTTTGTTAGCCATCTGTATGTCTTCTTTGGAGAAATGTCTATTTAGTTCTTTGGCCCATTTTTTGATTGGGTCATTTATTTTTCTGGAGTTGACCTGTAGGAGTTGCTTGTATATTTTTGAGATTAGTTGTTTGTCAGTTTCTTCATTTGCTATTATTTTCTCCCATTCTGAAGGCTGTCTTTTCACCTTGCTAATAGTTTCCTTTGTTGTGCAGAAGCTTTTAAGTTTAATTAGGTCCCATTTGCTTATTTTTGCTTTTATTTCCAATATTCTGGGAGGTGGGTCATAGAGGATCCTGCTGTGATGTATGTCAGAGAGTGTTTTGCCTATGTTCTCCTCTTGGAGTTTTACAGTTTCTGGTCTTACATTGAGATCTTTAATCCATTTTGAGTTTATTTTTGTGTATGGTGTTAGAAAGTGTTCTAGTTTCATTCTTTTACAAGTGGTTGACCAGTTTTCCCAGCACCACTTGTTAAAGAGATTGTCTTTAATCCATTGTATATTCTTGCCTCCTTTGTCAAAGATAAGGTGTCCATATGTGCGTGGATTTATCTCTGGGCTTTCTATTTTGTTCCATTGATCTATATTTCTGTCTTTGTGCAAGTACCATACTGTCTTGATAACTGTGGCTTTGTAATAGAGCCTGAAGTCAGGTAGGTTGATTCCTCCTGTTCCATTCTTCTTTCTCAAGATAGCTTTGGCTATTCGAGGTTTTTTGTATTTCCATACAAATTGTGAAATTATTTGTTCTAGCTCTGTGAAGAATACCATTGGTAGCTTGATAGGTATTGCATTGAATCTATAAATTGCTTTGGGTAGTATATTCATTTTCACTACATTGATTCTTCCAATCCATGAACATGGTATATTTCTCCATCTATTAGTGTCCTCTTTGATTTCTTTCACCAGTGTTTTATAGTTTTCTATATATAGGTCTTTAGTTTCTTTAGGTAGATATATTCCTAAGTATTTTATTCTTTCTGTTGCAATGGTGAATGGGATTGTTTCCTTAATTTCTCTTTCTGTTTTCTCATTATTTGTGTATAGGAATGCAAGGGATTTCTGTGTGTTGATTTTATATCCTGCAACTTTACTATAATCATTGATTAGTTCTAGTAATTTTCTGGTGGAGTCTTTAGGGTTTTCTATGTAGAGGATCATGTCATCTGCAAACAGTGAGAGTTTTACTTCTTCTTTTCCAATTTGGATTCCTTTTATTTCTTTTTATGCTCTGATTGCTGTGGCCAAAACTTCCAAACTATGTTGAATAGTAATGGTGAAAGTGGGCACCGTTGTCTTGTTCCTGACTTTAGAAGAAATGCTTTCAATTTTTCACCATTGAGGATAATGTTTGCTGTGGGTTTGTCATATATAGCTTTTATTATGTTGAGGTATGTTCCTTCTATTCCTGCTTTCTGGAGAGTTCTTATCATAAATGGATGTTGAATTTTGTCAAAGGCTTTCTCCGCATCTATTGAGATAATCATATGGTTTTTATTTTTCAATTTGTTAATGTGGTGTATTACATTGATTGATTTGCGGATATTGAAGAATCCTTGCATCCCTGGGATAAAGCCCACTTGATCATGGTGTATGATCTTTTTAATGTGTTGTTGGATACTGATTGCTAGAATTTTGTTAAGGATTTTTGCATCTATGTTCATCAGTGATATTGGCCTGTAGTTTTCTTTTTTTGTGGCATCTTTGTCAGGTTTTGGTATTAGGGTGATTGTGGCCTCATAGAATGAGTTTGGAAGTTTACCTTCCTCTGCAATTTTCTGGAAGAGTTTGAGCAGGATAGGTGTTAGCTTTTCTCTAAATTTTTGGTAGAATTCAGCTGTGAAGCCGTCTGGACCTGGGCTTTTGTTTCCTGGAAGATTTCTGATTACAGTTTCAATTTCCGTGCTTGTGATGGGTCTGTTAAGATTTTCTATTTCTTCCTGGTCCAGTTTTGGAAAGTTGTACTTTTCTAAGAATTTGTCCATTTCTTCCACGTTGTCCATTTTATTGGCATATAATTGCTGATAGTAGTCTCTTATGATCCTTTGTATTTCTGTGTTGTCTGTTGTGATCTCTCCATTTTCATTTCTAATTTTATTGATTTGATTTTTCTCCCTTTGTTTCTTGATGAGTCTGGCTAATGGTTTGTCAATTTTATTTATCCTTTCAAAGAACCAGCTTTTGGCTTTGTTGATTTTTGCTATGGTCTCTTTTGTTTCTTTTGCATTTATTTCTGCCCTAATTTTTAAGATTTCTTTCCTTCTACTAACCCTGGGGTTCTTCATTTCTTCCTTTTCTAGTTGCTTTAGGTGTAGGGTTAGGTTATTTATTTGACTTTTTTCTTGTTTCTTGAAGTATGCCTGTATTGCTATGAACTTTCCCCAATAAGTCTCCTTTTAGAATAAAGTATATCTTTCTGTTTATGCAAGATTTGTTTATGTTCCAAGGGTGGAGGGATATACTTCTAATAGATTTTGAATATTCCTTGACAAGCTTAACTTTCAATATATTATCATTTTACTGTTATTGATGATGCTGTCTTTTCTTTCAATTGACTCTTAGTATGCAAGACAGTTTTTTTTTCAAGTGTTAATTTGGTAATTTGCTGCTTTTTAAACTTTCTTATAAATTCATTTATTTTCCTTATGTCTTTCATATATATGATCTTATCTCTATGTCATAAAAATTTTATTTCCTTCAAGTTTTATACCTTTTATTTCTTTCTCTTGTCTTATTAGCAAGTGCATCTACATTCTAGGACTTTGCTTAATTATAGTAAGCATGGTAGGCAAAGTTGGCTTGTGCTGCATCTTCTGTGTATGCATGCTCAGTCGTATTTGACTCTGGGAACCTGCCAAGCTCCTTTGTCTATGGGATTTTCCAGGCAAGAATATTGGAGTGGATTGCCATTCCCTTCTCCTGAGAATCTTCCCAACTCAGGGATCAAATCCACATCTCCTATGGCTCCTACATTCATAGGCAGATTTTTTAGCATTGAGTCATTGGTTACTAATTTTAAAGAAAATATGACTACTATTTTTTCATTAAAACTAATGCTAGATTTTAATTAAGATATATACTTTTATGAATGAGAGAGATTAGAGAGAGACAAGGAAAAGGAGAGAGTGCTTTTTAAAATAATTGTCTTTTTTTAGATTTATTTTTTAATTGAAAGATAATTGCTTTAAAGAATTCTGTTGTTTTCTGTCAAACATCAACATGAATCAGCCATAGTTTAATGAAGTATTTCACCAACTACATTTTTTGTTGTCTATGGGGATTAATCATATATTTAATAACATGTTTCATTGTTAGATTTGCTAACATTGACCTAACCGTATTCCCCTAGGATTAACCTGATTTAGTCAAGATTACTGTTTCAGATGTGTCTTTTTCATTTTAAACATAAAATGTTCATTTTAAAAATAAGCATATCATTTTATTTTGCTTTACTATTAAACCCTAAACTAACTTATTTTTAATATTATTTGAGTTTCCTGAGCCATACAGCAAATTCCCGTTGGCTATCTTTTTTACACATGGCAGTTTAAGTTTCCATGTTATTCTTTCCATATGTCTCACCCTCTCCTCCCCTCTCCCCTTGTCCATAAGTCTATTCTCTATGTCTCTTTCTCCATTGTTGCCCTGTAAATAAATTATTCAGTACCATTTTTCTAGATTCCATATGTATGCATTAGAATATATTTACTGTTCTCCTTCTGACTTACGTCCCTCTGTATAATAGGTTCTAGGTTCATTAATCTCATTGGAACTGACTCAAATGTGTTCCTTTTTATGGCTGAGTAATGTTCTATTGTGCATATGTACAACAACTTCTTTATCCATTCACCTGTCGATGGACATCTAGGTTGCTTCCATGTTCTACCTGTTGTAAATAGTGCAGCAATCAACAATGGGATACATGTGTCACTTTCAGTTTTGGTTTCCTCAGGGTATGTGCCTAGGAGTGGGAATGCTGGGTCATATGGTGGTTTTATTCCTAGTTTTTAAAGGAATCTCCATAACATCTTCCACAGTGGCTGTATCAACTTACATTCCCAACAGTGCAAGAGCATACCCTTTAATCCACACCCTTTCCAGCATTTACTGTTTGTAGACTTTTTTTTTAATTAATTCATTTATTTTCATGGAGGCTAATTACTTTACAATATTGTAGTAGTTTTTGCCATGCATTGACATGAATTAACCATAGGTGTACACGAGGTGGGAGAGGGGTTCAGGATGGGGAACACATGCTTGTAGACTTTTTGATGATGGCCATTCTGACAAGTGCGAGGTGATATCTCATTGTAGCCTTGAATTGCATTTCTCTAATAATTAGCAATGATGGGCATCGTTTCATGTGTTTGCTAGCCATCTGTATGTCTTCTTCGGAGAAATGTCTGTTTAGGTATTTTTCCCACTTTTTTGATTGGGTTGTTTGTTTCTCTGGTATTGAGTTGCTTGAGCTGCTTGTATATGTTGGAAATAACTCCTTTATCCATTGTTTTATTTCCTATTATTTTCTCCCATTCTGAGGGTTGTTTTCTCACCTTGCTTAAAATTTCCTTTGATGTGCAAAAGTTAAGTTTAATCAGGTCCTACTTGTTTCAGTTCAGTTCAGTTCAGTCGCTCAGTCATGTCCGACTATTTGCAACCCCATGAATCGCAGTACTCCAGGCCTCCTTGTACATCACCAACTCCCGGAGTTCACTCAAACTCATGTCCATTGAGTTGGTGATATCACCCAGCCATCTAATCCTCTGTCATCCCCTTCTCTTGCCCCCAGTCCCTCCCAGCATCAGAGTCTTTTTCAATGAGTCAACTCTTCACATGAGGTGGCCAAAGTATTAGAATTTCAGCTTTAGCATCAGTCCTTCCAAAGAACACCCAGAGCTGATCTCCTTTAGAATGGACTGGTTGGATCTCCTTGCAGTTCAAGGGACTCTCAAGAGTCTTCTCCAACACCACAGCTCAAAAGCATCAATTCTTTGGCGCTCAGCCTTCTTCACAGTCCAAATCTCACATCCATACATGACCACTGGAAAAACCATAGCCTTGACTAGATGGCAGAGTTATTGGCAAAATAAGGTCTCTGCTTTTGAATACGCTATCTAGTTTGGTCATAACCTTCCTTCCAAGGAGTAAGCGTCTTTTAATTTCATGGTTGCAATCACTATCTGCGGTGATTTTGGAGCCCAAAAAAATTAAGTCTGACACTGTTTCCACTGTTTCCCCATCTATTTCCCATGAAGTGATGGGACCGGATGTCATGATCTTTGTTTTCTGAATGTTGAGCTTTAAGCCAACTTTTTCACTCTCCTCTTTCACTTTCATCAAGAGGCTTTTGAGTTCTTCCTCACTTTCTGCTATAAGGGTGGTGTCATCTGCATACCTGAGGTTATTGATATTTCTCCCAGCAATCTTGATTCCAGCCTGTGCTTCTTTCAGCCCAGCGTTTCTCATGACCCACTTTTTTACTTTTGTTTTTATTTCCATTACTCTAGGAGGTAGGTCATAGAGGATCTTGCTTTGATTTATGTCATCGAGTGTTCTGCCTATGTTTTCCTCTAAGAGTTTTATAGTTTCCGGTCTTACATTTAGGTCTTTAATCCATTTTGAGTTTATCTTTGTGTATGGCATTAGGAAGTATTCTAATTTCACTCTTACATGTAGCTGTCCACTTTTCCCAGCACCATTTATTGAAGAGGCTGTCTTTGCCCCATTGTATATTCTTGCCTCCTTTGTCAAAAGTAAGGTGCACATAGGTTAGTAAGCTTATCTCTGGGCTTTCTATTGTGTTCCATTGGTCTATATTTCTGTTCCTGTGCTGGTACCATGCCATTTTGATTATTGTAGCTTTGTAGTATAATCTGAAGTCAGGAAGGTAGATTCCTCCAGCTCCATTCTTCTTTCTCAAGACTACTTTGGCTATTCGAAGTCTTTGGTGTTTCCATATGAATTGTGCAGTGTTTTGGTTCTAATTCTGTGAAAAAATGCCATTGGTTATTTGATAGGGATTGCACTGAATCTGTAGACTGTGTCTGGTAGTATAGTAATTTTCACAATATTGATTCTTCCTACCCAGGAACATGGAATATCTCTCCATATGTGTATGTCATCTTTGACTTCTTTCATTAGTGTCATAATTTTCTGTGTACAGTTCTTTTGTCTCCTTGGGTAAGTTTATTCCTAGATATTTAATTCTTTCTGTTGCAATGGTGAATGGGATTTATTCCTTAATTTATATTTCTGATTTTCTATTGTTAATATATAGAAATGCAAGTGACTTGTGTGTATTGATTTTGTATCCTGCAACTTTGGTAAATTCACTGAATAGCTCTAGTAATTTTCTGATACTATCTTTAGGGTTTTCTATGTACAGTATCAGGTCATCTGCAAACAATGAGAGGTTTGCTTCTTCTATTCCGATCTGGATTCCTTTTATTTCTTTTTCTTCTCTGAATGCTGTAGCTAGGACATACTGGACTCTGTTGAATAATTGTGGTGAAAGTGGACACCCTTATCTTGTTCCTGATCTTAGAGGGAATGCTTTCAGTTTTTCGCCATTGAGAATAGTGTTTTCTGTAGGCTTATCATATATGGCCTTTATTATGTTGAGGTAGGTTCCTTCTATGCCCATTCTTTGAAGAGTTTTAATCATAAATGTGTGCTGAATTTTGTCACAGGCTGTTTCTCCATCTATTGAGATGATCATATGGATATCATCTTTGCACATGTTAATATGGGGTGTCACATTGATTTGCATATATTGAAGAATCCTGGCATTGCTGAAAGAAACCCAACTTGATCATGGTGTATGAGCTTTTTGATGTGGTGCTGAATTCTCTTAGCGAAAATTTTGTTGAGGATTTTTGCATCTATGTTCATCAGTGATATCGGCCTGTAGTTTTCTTTCTTTGTGCTGTCTATGTCTGGTTTTGGTGTCTGATGGTGGTCTCATAGAATGAGTTTGGAAGTGTTCCTTCCTCTGTAATTTTTTGAAAGACTTTTAGAAGGCTAGGAATAAACTTTTCTCTAAATGTTTAATAGAATTTTCCAATGAAGCCGTCTGGTCCTTGGCTTTTGTTTTTTGTGAGATTTTGGATCACAGTGTCAATTTCAGGACTTGTAATTGGGTTGTTCATAATTTCTGTTTCTTCTTGGTTCAGTCTTGGAAGATTTAACTTTTCTAAGAATCTATCCATTTCTTCCAGGTTACTTATTTTACTGTTATATAGTTGTTCATAATAGTCTCATAATCCTTTGCATTTCTGCATTATCTGTTGTAACTGCTCCTTTTTCATTTCTTGATTTTCATTTCTTGATTTTGTTGATTTGATTCTTCTATCTTTTTTCCTTCAGGAGTCTGTCTAAAGTTCAGTCAATTTTGTTTATCTTCTCAAAGAACCAGCTTTTATTTTTATTAACCTTTACTATTTTTTCTTTCATTTCTTTTTCATTTATTTCTATTCAGATCTTTATGATTTCTTTCCTTCTACTAATTTTGTTTTTTGTTGTTGTGGTGGTGGTGGTTGTTGTTGTTCTTCTTCTTTTTCCAGTTGTTTTAGGTGTAAAGTTAGGAGATCTATTGGATGCTTTTCTTGTTTCTTGAGGTAGGATTGTATTGCTATAAACTTCCCATTTATAACTGCTTTTGCTGCATCCCATAGGTTTTGAGCTGTCGCGTTTTCATTGCCATTTGTTTCTAGAATTTTTTTTTATTTCCCTTTTGATTTCTTCAGTAACCTGTTGATTATTTAGAAATGTGTTGTTTAATCTCCATGTCTTTGTGTTTCTTAAGGGTGTGTGTGTGTGTGTGTGATTTATATCTAGTCTCATAACATTGTGGTCAGAGAAGATGCTTGATACAATTTCCATTTTCTTAAATTTATTGAGGTTTGATTTGTGACCTAAGACGTGGTCTATCCTAGAGGATATTCCATGTGCACTTGAAAAGAAGGTTTCTGCATTTGGATGGAATGTCCTGAAGATATCAAAGAGAATCATCTCATCTAATGTATCATTTAAGACTTGTGTTTCCTTATTAATTTTCTGTTTTGATGATCTGTCCATTGGTGTGAGTGGGGAGTTAAAGTCTCCTACTATTTTTGTGTTACTATCAATTTCTCCTTTTATGTCTGTTAGTGTTTGTTTTATGAATTGAGGTGCTCCTCTGTTGGGTGCATAGATATTACAATTGCTATGTCTTCCTCTTGGATTGATCCCTTGATCATTATGTAGTATCTTTCCTTATCTCTGGTAATCTTCTTTATTTTAAGATCTATTTTGTCTAATATGAAGATTGCTACTCCAGCTTTCTTTTGCTTCCCATTCGCATGGAATATATTTTTCCATCCTCTCACTTTCAGTCTATATGTGTCTTTAGGTCTGTATTGCGTTTCTTGTAGATAGCATATATATGGTCCTGTTTTTGTATCCATTCAGCCAGTCTGTGTCTTTTGGTTGAAGCATTTAATCCATTTACATTTAAAGTAATCAATGATATATATGTCCCTATTGCCATTTTCTTAATTGTTTGGAGTTGATTTTGTAGATCTTCTTTCCTCTCTTGTATTTCTTGGCTATGTAAGTCCCTTTAACCTTATGGTAAAGCTGGCTTGGTGATACTGAATTCTCTTAACTTTTGCTTGTCTGAAAAGCTTTTGATTTCTCCATCAATTTTGAATGAAATCCTTCCTGGGTACAGTAATCTTGATTGTAGATTTTTCCCTTTCAACACTTTAAATATATCCTGCCAATCCCTTCTGGCCTGCAGAGTTTCTGCTAAAAGATCAGGTATTAAGCATATGGGATTTCCCTTATATGTTACTTGTTGCTTCTCCCTTGCTGCTTTTAATATTCTTTCTTTGTGTTTAGTCTTTGTTAGTTTGATTTGTATGTGTCTTGGTGTGTTTCATCTTTGATTTATCCTGTATGGGACTCTTTGTGCCTCTGGGACTTGATTGACTATTTCTTTTTCCATGTTGGGGAAGTTTTCAGCTATAATCTCTTTGAAATTTTTCTCATACATTTTCTTTTACTCTTCTTCTTCTGGAACCCCTATACTTTGAATGTTGGTGCATTTGATATTGTCTCAGAAGCCTCTGAGACTGTCCTCAGTACTATTCTTTTTCTTTTTTTACTTTATTCTGCTCTTTAGAAGTTATTTCCACCATTTTATCTTCCAGCTCACTGATTCATTCTTCTGTTTCAGACATTCTGCTATTGATTCCTTCTAGAGTAGTTTTAATTTCAGTAATTGTGTTGTTTGTCTCTACATGTTTATTCTTTAATTCTTCTAGGTCTTCATTAATTGATTCTTGCATTTTCTCCATTTTGTTTCCAAGGTTTTTCATCATCATTACCATCATTATTCTGAATTCTTTTTGAGGTAGTCTCCTTATTTCCTCTTCATTTATTTGGGCCTCTTTCTAGATTGTTCTTTCATTTGCATAGTATTTCTCTGCCTTTTCTTTTTTTTTTTTTTAACTTATTGTGTTTGAAGTCTCTTTTTCCCAGGCTTCAAGGAAAATTGAATTCTTTCCTTGAAGAAGGTTGAATTCTGTCTTTCTTTTGGTTTCTGCTCTCCTAAGCTTGGTCCAGTGGTTTGTGTAAGCTTCCTATGGGGTGAGATTTGTGCTGAGTTTTTGTTTGTTTTTTCTCTGTTGGGCAAGGCTGAGTGAGGTGGTAAACATGTCTGCTGATGACTGGGTTTGTATTTTTGTTTTGTTTGTTGTTTAGATGAGGCATCCTTCACAGGGTGATACTGGTGGTTGGGTGATGCCAGGTCTTGTATTCAACTGGTTTCGTTTGTGTGAGTTCTTACTATTTGATACTCCCTAGGGTTAGTTCTCTGGCAGTCTAGGGTCTTGGAGTCAGTGCTCCCACCGCAAAGGCTCAGGGCTTGATCTCTGGTCAGGAACAAAGATTCCACAAGTAGCTTATTATGGCATTAAGTGAGATTAAAACAAATATCCAAAAATGAGAAACCAAAGATGAATCCCAGACAAATGGCACTTATAGAATCAGGAAAATAATAATTAAAATATTGGAATATACACATATACATATATACCTGTGAGCAAAGTCAAAACATTCCAACAAAAATAAAACACAGTAGACTGACTCTGCAAACAATGGAAATCAAAAAATATGTTTACCAGTTAAGAACAAAACTAACTAAAGCACAATCTGGAAACAAACCTAAAGCAAATGCTAAGTGGGGAATAAAGCAAAGAGAACAAAACTAACAAATATGCTGAGTGAAAGAAAGAAAGAATAGATATGCAAAGTGAGATAGAGACAGATGAATCAGATTTAAATACATTAAAGATTAACTGCAAGCAGAAAAGAACAGTAGGAAAAGCAAACAAAGAAGTAAATGTAGAAAAAATATAATAGGTTTAAATTTTTTTAAATTACAATTATGAAAAATAGAAAGAAAAAAAATAGAAGAAATTAAAAAGGGGAAAAAAAGTGGAAAACTCCACAGAACTACAAAAGCCCAATGTAGATGCAGAGGGTTACCACAATAAAAAAATGTGACTGGGGGGGGGGGGTGACTCAAAAGCTGAGGATTTCTTAGTGCCAATAAAATTGACACCTACAACAGAGAGGGGAGGGAAATGGGGAAGTTTAAAAAATCCAAAGAATCTATAGGACAAGTCCAAAAATAAGAATAAAAAATGTTTTTCTTGAGTCATTGCAGTGAGAGTCCTTTCCCTCACTGGGAGTCACAGTCCACCTTACCTTCTTAGGATGCCCTCCAACACTGTGCTGATCTCTGGACCTGCTGTGGGGGCACCTCAGCTTCTAATCTGGTCCTACTCTGGTGTATTCTTGCCTCCAATGTCCACAGCTATCAGAACCACCACTTCATGGGAAATAGATGGGGAAGCAGTGGAAACAGTGTCAGACTTTATTTTTCTGGGCTCCAAAATCACTACAGATGGTGACTGCAGCCATGAAATTAAAAGACACTTACTCCTTGGAAGGAAAGTTATGACCAACCTAGATAGCATATTCAAAAGCAGAGACATTACTTTGCCAACAAAGGTTCGTCTAGTCAAAGTTATGGTTTTTCCTGTGGTCATGTATGGATATGAGAGTTGGACTGTGAAGAAGGCTGAGCGCCAAAGAATTGATGCTTTTGAACTGTGGTGTTGGAGAAGACTCTTGAGAGTCCCTTGGAGTGCAAGGAGATCCAACCAGGCCATTCTGAAGGAGATCAGCCCTGGGATTTCTTTGGAGGGAATGATGCTGAGGCTGAAACTCCAGTACTTTGGCCACCTCATGCGAAGAGTTGACTCATTGGAAAAGACTCGGATGCTGGGAGGGATTGGGGACAGGAGGAGAAGGGGACGACAGAGGATGAGATGGCTGGATGGCATCAGTGACTCGATGGACGTGAGTCTGAGTGAACTCTGGGAGTTGGTGATGGACAGGGAGGCCTGTCGTGCTGCGATTCATGGGGTCACAAAGAGTCGGACACGACTGAGCGACTGATCTGATCTGATCTGATCAGAACTAGTGTGCTGTGTTTTGTGGGAGCTTTCAGTGACATATAACATATTCCATAGACACAGTCTGTCTAGTTGACTGTGTGGATTTAATCTACAGCTTGTACAGCTGGTGGGAAGGTTTTAGGTCTTCTTCCTTAGTCACACTGTCCTGGGTTTCAATTGTGGTTTTTATTTCCACCTCTATATGTGGATTGTCCACTGGGGTTTGCTCCTGAGGCTGCCCTGAAGGACCTGGGTTTGCCCTTATGAGGGCCAGGTGTGGAGGTGGTGCAGCTGCTTAGGTCGCAAGGGTTCTGGCAGCACCAGGTACTCAGGGGAGTTGGCTGCTAGGACAGCAGGAAATATAGTGCTCTAGGAGGGTATAGCAAGCAGTATTGGCCAATACACTCCAGTATTCTTTCCTGGAGAACCCTCCTCCCTGACAGAGAACCCTGGCAGACCATAGTCTTCAAGGTTGCAAAGAGTTGGACATGACCAAAGCAACCCTGCGCACATAGACGCAAGACTTTTTTTGCCTGTGGCAGCTCTACCCTGGTGAGAATTGAGCATGAATGTGGTGCAGCTGTTTGGCTTGCAGCAAGACCCTGGCAGTGCCAAGTGTGCAGGGATACAGACTGCCTCAGATGCAGGAGTTAGGGCCCTATCAGAGTGTGGGTTTTTTTATTTTTATTTATTTTATTTATTATTATTATTATTTTTTTTTTTTTTTTGAGCCTCTTGTAGCTGGCAGTTCGAAGACCTCTTTGACGTCTTTCTCCATAGTTCTGTGCAGCCAGGCACTTAGAGGGCTTCTTTTCCTGGGGGCCTTTTCTGCTGTTCAGAGCGTCAGGCACATAGAGGGCACACTCTGGCTGGAGCACTACTCTGTATATTGGTGCATCAGTTGCTTAGAGGCACCCCGGGTGGGATCCTACTCTGTAGTTCAGTGTGTCTGGTGTTTGATGGGCCAGCCTCTCTATTGTTCAGCTGAAGATGCTGGCATGTGGGGAGAGAGAGACTCTGGTGATGGTTCCACCCGCTTAACATGACTCAGCTGTATCATCTTGCTTCCATGGCTCCCTGGCTTTTCTCCATGGGCATTTCCCACCACAATCTTCTCCCTCACATTCCCTCGATCTGTATCTCCACAGTCAACAGCAGCCCTCGTCCTGGGTTTGCCCCACAATCCCTAAACTCCAGCTCCTAGCTGCTGCACCTTCCAGGGGACCAGCATTCCTGTCCATAATATGTATGGCTGCGGCAAGTACTGTCTGATTTTCATTCCATTTAGGCTGCCATAGATCAGCTGTTTCATTCTCAGCCTTAAATGTTTCTCCTCTGACTCAGACCATTGCCCTGATGTGGGGATCAGACACCTGCTTCAGGTCCCCCACCTGCTGAGAATATGCCCAGTCCTACTAACACTCCTGTTTTTCCCCCTGACCCTTTGTCCTATGGAGTTTTGTGTGGGTCTATATAGTCTTTTCCACTGGTCAGGTACTCCTGTCCACTCTCAGCTGGTTTTCTGCATGCACTTCTGTATCTGATGGTGTATTCCTGGTGTATCCATGGAGAGAGATGTACTCCATGTCCACCAACTCCTCCGCCATCTTATTCTCTTGATATTCTGATTCTTAATAAGTGGTTTCATTTTTTGAGTAGGAGGGATTGTCTATACCAACGGGTTCTCTGTTTATCACTGAAGCACTATAACTCTACCAGACCATGGTTTGATGTTTATTAATGTATATCTTTAGATACACAGAAGTTCCAGAATTTCATCTACTTCATTAATTTTTTTCTTTATAACTTTGAATTTTTAACATTTCATATGTTCAGTTATATTCCTAATTGATAACAATGATGTGCCTGTTAGATTTTCATATAAATTCCATACCTATTATTTTCCTTTAGCTCATTTCCCTTTTATTGCATTTCTTTTCTCAATTCTGTCCTCCATGTCCTTTCCTGTGGTTTCAGGAGTATCTGTTGTCCTTCTTTGCTGCTATTAACAGAATTTTCATTTATGAAATTTCTCCTTATATTTAATTTCTGAACTCTGTCAGCTCAATTTTCATCACATTCTGTTGTCTTATTTCTTCCATTAGCCTGTGTATTCACTTTTTGAACTCTTGTGTCAGGAGGTCATTTTTCCTTCATTTCTTTGATATCCTGGAATTATGTTGATCCATAGTTGTAATCTGCTTTATGATGCAATTTGTGTACTTCATAGTCTGCATCTTGGTTTTGTTTTTATTTTTCTTTCTCTTTGTAGACTAGCAGGGACTATATCTATATATTTTTCTTTTTATTAATTTGGATGTTGACTGTTTATTCATATGATAAGCTAGCGTGAGAACTCAGGTGGATTAACAGACAGCTTTTGTTTTAGTCTTTAGTCACTTTCTTTCCAGTACTATGCTTAATAAGTGTCTCTTTAGTCTGGGCTAGCAAAATGCTCTGGATTTAAAATTAGAGCACACAGGTCTGAATTCTAAAGCCAACTGTTCTTAGCTTTGTAACCTTGGCAGGTTTATTCAATTCTCTGAGTCTTATATTCTACATTTTTTAAATTGTGTAACAATAACACCTACTTCACGGGGTTCTGTTCAAGACTGAATCAGATAATTCATGTAATGCACTTAGTACAGTGCCTGGTACATAATAAGTGCTTATAGTAATTATGATCAGAGAAGAAACTCATTTAGCAGTCTTTATTGCAAAGATTTAACTTAATATTACATCTATATAGTAGACTAAATTTGTCAACTGCAAAATTGGCTGCCATCCACTATTTCCCTTTGTTTTGTCATATCATGTATCAGTATCTTATGGCTGCTATACCAAATTACCACAAATTTCTTGGCTTAGAGCAACAGAAATTTATTATCTTACAGTTCTGGAGGTCAGAGTCCAAAATGGCTTTCACTGGGCTAAAATTAAGGTATTGTTAGGGCTCTGCTCCTTTCTGGGACCTCTGGGGAAGAATCTGTTTCATCTTTCTGACTTTTAGAAGCTGCCTACATTCCTTGACTTGTGGCTGCCTTCCAGCTTCAAAGTTATCAATAACTGGTTGAGTCTTTCAATGCTTTCTAGCTGGTTCTGAATTTCTGTCTCCCACTTTTCCATTTAAGGACGCTTGTGATTATACTGGTTCTGCCAGTGTAGTGCAAGGTAATCTTAGTGCAAGGTAATCTTCCATATAAAGTCACTGATTAGACACTTAATTGCATTTTAAGACTTAATTTCTTCTTGCCATGTAATCCGTGGGTTCCAAGGATTAGGAAATGGACAACTTTGCAAGGCCATTATTCTGTTTATCACAGACCCAATAGTTGTTTTCTTGCAAAAGAAAAAGTGTCCTGTCTTTTTTTTTTTTTTTTTTCAATCAGGCCCATCTCTTCTCTGTCTGTAGTGTCAGACCACGTTGTTCTAGAAGCTCTCCACAAAATGAGGCTTACATTGAAAGCTAAAGATCATAGAATTTTGATTTTTAGTATATCTAAAAAAATTTTGGAGGATTTCACACAGGGCTCAAGTTCTTTAAAGGATCAATTTGTTCTCACTTTTCTCCTCTGACTAAGTATATATTATTTCTGTGTAGGTCTTGTGTGCCATTCCTCACAGCCTTGAGATTGTGATTGTTTTCTAGCTTGGTTGAAGATGGAATTTTCTGCTTTCATTAATTTTTGTTGCTGTTGTTTCAGTTAATTAAGGAAGTGCAAGACAAAGTTGCCTTTAACTCACCATTTTAACCAAACACAACCATTTTATTTAATAAAGAAAAAAATTTAAAGACTTCCCCTGGTTGTGCCCTTTCATAGATCACAGCCTTGTTATGGTGAAGGGTCTTGCATAACTCAGTGAAGCTATAAGCTATGCTGTGCAGGGCCACCAAGACAGACGGGTCATAGTTGCAAGTTCTGACGAAATGTGGTCCACTGGAAGAGGGAATGGCAAACCACTCCAGTGTTCTTGCTACAAGAACCCATGATCAGTATTAAAGAGGCAAAAAAAAAAAAAATTATGACATCAAAAGATGAGCCCCCCAAGTCAGAAGGCATTCAGTGTGCTATGGGGGGAAAAGCAGAGGGCAATTACTAGTAGCTCCAGTAAGAAAGAGGGGCTGGCCCAAAGCAGAAATGACACTCAGTTGTGAATATGTCTGGTGATGAAAGTAAAGTCCGATGTTGACTTTAACAATATTGCATAGGAACAATATTGCATAAGAACCTGGAATGTTAAATCTGTGAATCAAGGTAAATTGGATGTGGTCAAGCAGGAGATGGCAAGAGTGAACATCAACATCTTAGGAATCAGTGAACTAATATGGATAGGAATAGTAAAAGTGAAGTTGTTCAGTCGGGTCTGACTCTTTGTGACCCCGTGGACTGTAGCCTACCAGGCTTCTCTGTCCATAGGATTTTCCAGGCAATAGTACTGGAGTGGGTTGCCATTTCCTTCTCCAAAGGAATGGATAGGAATGGGTGAATTTAATTCAGATGACCATTATATCTACTACTATGGGCAAGACTACCTTAAAAGAAATGGAGTAGCCCTCATAATCAACAAAAGAGTCCAAAATGCAGTACTTGGATACAATCTCAAAAACAGCGGAATGATCTCAGTTCATTTCCAAGGCAAGCCATTCAACATCACAGTAATCCAAATCTATCCCCCATCCAACCACTAATGCTAAAGAAGCTGAAGTTGACTGGTTCTATGAAGACATACAAGACCTAGAACTAACACCAAAAAAAAAAAAAAAAAAAAGATGTCCTTTTCATCATAGGAAATTGGAATGCAAATGTAGAAAGTCAAGAGATATCTGGAGTAACAGGCAAGTTTGGCCTTGGAGAACAAAATGAAAAGCTAACAGAGTTTTGTCAAGAAAACACACTGGTCATAGTAAACACCCTCTTCCAACAACACAAAACAGGACTCTGCACATCAACATCATCAGATAGAAGAGGAAAATGAAAAAGCTTGCTTAAAAATCAACATTAAAAAAAGTAAGATCATGGCATCGTGCCCCACTACTTCATGGCAAATAGAAGGGGATAAAGTGGAAACAATGGCAGATTTTATTTTCTTGGGCTCCAAAATCACTGCAGATGGTGACTGCAGCCACAAAATTAAAAGACACTTGTGTGTTTGTTTGTTTGTTTGGAAAGAAAGCTATGATAAACTTAGACAGCATATTAAAAAGCAGAGACATCACTTTGTCAACAAAGGTCCATATAGTCAAAGCTATGTTTTTTCCAATAGTCACGTGCAGATGTGAGAGTGGGACCATAAAGAAGCTGAGGACTGAATAACTGATGCTTTCAAATTGTGCTGGAGAATAATCTTAAGAGTCCCTTGGACTGCACGGAGATGAAAACAATCAATCCTAAAGGAAACCAACTCTAAATATTCATTGGAAGGACTAATACTGAAGCTGAAGGTCCAATACTATGGCCACCTGATTCGAAGAGCCAACTCACTGGAAAAGACCCCAATGTTGGGAAATACTGAAGGCCAAAGGACAAGGGGGAGGCAGAGGATGAGATGGTAGAATCACTGACTCAGTGGACATGAATTTCAGCAAACTCTGGGAGACAGTGAAGGACAGGGAATCCTTCAGTCCATGAGGTTGTGAAGAGTTGGGCATAACTGAACAATTGGAGGTGTAGATAAGAATCCACTTGCCAATCCAGGGAACAAGGGTTTGATCCCTGGTCCAGGAAGATTCCACATGCTGTGGAATAACTAAGCCCATGTGGTACAACTACTGAGCCTGCACTCTAGAGCACATGAGCCTCAACTAATGAGCCTGGATGCTGTGATTACTGAAGCCCATGCACCTAGAGCCTGTGCTCCCCAGCAAGAGAAGCCAGTGCAATGAGAAACCTTTGTACTGCAATGAAGTATCCCCTGGTCTCTACAACGAGAGGAAGCTTGTGCAAAGCAACAAAGACCCAGCTCAGTCAAAAATATATACATTTTTAAAAGGGGGGAGAGGGTGTTTAAAAAAAAAAAAAGTCTTAGTTTTAGATTCACAGCAAAGTTGAATGTACCAAGATTTCCCATATATGCCCTGCCCAGCCAAAGCCTTCCCCATCCCATCATTATGCCCCACCAGAGTGGTACATTTTTAATCAAGGATGAACCTACATTGACACATCATTATCATCCACAGGTTATAGTTTACCTTACCATTCACTCTTGGTTTGTACACTCTATGAGTTTGGACAAACATATAACACATATATCTATCATTAATGTTTGTACAGAGTATTTTCACTGCCTTAAAAATTCTCTGTGCTCACCCTATTCCTCACTCCCTCCTCCATCTCCAATTTGACTTTACCAGCATGTCACATAGTTGGAGTCATACTGTATGCAACCTTTTCAGATGGGCTTCTTTTACTTTGTAGCATGCACGTACGATTCTTCCATGTATTTTCATGGCTGGAGAACCCATTTATTTTCTTTTTTCTGTTTTTTGGTCACACTATGGGGCAAATGGGATCTGACCAGGAATCGAATCCACAACGTCTGCATTTGAAGTTCAAGTCTTATCCAGTAGATAGCCAGGAAGTCCCAAGTGAGCTCATTTCTAGTATCAAATAATATTCCATTGTCTGGATCTACCAAAGGTATTTGGGCTTCCCTGGTGGCTCAGATGGTGATGAATCTGCTTGCAAAGCAGGAGACTCAGGTTCAGTCACTGGTTCAGGAAGATCCCCTGGAGGAGGAAATGGCAAACCACTCCAGTATCCTTGCCTGGAGAATTTCATGAACAGAGGAGCCTGGTGGGCTCCATGTCCATGTGGTCATGAAGAGGTGGGCATGACTGAGCCACACCACACCACAGGTGTTTATTCATTCATTTACTGAAAGATATATGGATTGCTTCCAGGTTTTGGAAATTATAAAAATAATGTTCTATAAACATCTATGTGCAGCCTTTTGTGTGGCCACAAAGTTTTCAACAACTTTTGGTAAATATGAACGAGTGCAATTGCTATCTTGTATAGTAACTATATCTTTAATTGTGTGAGAAACTGCCATAGTGTATCGTAGGTAGTGTTAGACTCAGTCATGAGCAAGTCTTTGTGACCTCATAGACTGTAGGCCTCCAGGTTCCTCTGTCCATGGAATTCTCCAGACAAGAATACTGGGGTGAATTGTCATTCCCTTCTCCGGGGGATCTTTCTGACCCAGTGATAGAACTCAGTTCTCCTGCATTGCAGGGAGATTCTATACCATTTGAGCCAACAGGGAAGCCCCCAATAAACAGCCATCAGTTCAGTCGGCTCAGTCGTGTCCGACTTTTTGCGACCCCATGAATCTCAGTACACCAGGCCTCCCTGTCCATTACCAACTTCCGGAGTTCACTCAGACTCACGTCCATCAAGTCAGTGATGCCATCCAGCCATCTCATCCTCTGTCATCCCCTTCTCCTTCTGCCCCCAATCCCTCCCAGCATCAGAGTCTTTTCCAATGAGTCAATTCTTCGCATGAGATGGCCAAAGTACTGAAGTTTCAGCTTTAGCATCATTCCCTCCAAAGAAATCCCAGGGCTGATCTCCTTCAGAATGGACTGGTTGGAACTCCTTGCAGTCCAAGGGACTCTCAAGAGTCTTCTCCAACACCACAGTTCAAAAGCATAAATTCTTTGGCCCTCAGCCTTCTTCATAGTCCAAATCTCACATCCATACATGACCACAGGAAAAACCATAGCCTTGACTAGATGAACATTTGTTGGCAAGGTAATGCCTCTGCTTTTCAATATGCTGTCTAGGATGGTCATAACTTTCGTTCCAAGGAGTAAGCATCTTTTAATTTCATGGCTGCAGACACCATCTGCAGTGATTTTGGAACCCAAAAAAATAAAGTCTGACACTGTTTCCACTGTTTCCCCATCTATTTCCCATGAAGTGATGGGACCAGATGCCATGATCTTCATTTTCTGAATGTTGAGCTTTAAGCCCACTTTTTCACTCTCCACTTTCACTTTCATCAAGAGGCTTTTGAGTTCCTCTTCACTTTCTGCCATAAGGGTGGTGTCATCTGCATATCTGAGGTTATTGATATTTCCCGGCAATCTTGATTCCAGCTTGTGTTTCCTCCAGTCCAGCGTTTCTCATGATGTACTCTGAATATAAGTTAAATAAACAGGGTGACAATATACAGCCTTGACGTACTCCTTTTCCTACTTGGAACCAGTCTGTTGTTCCAAGTCCAGTTCTAACTGTTGCATCCTGACCTGCATACAGATTTCTCAAGAGGCAGATCAGATGGTCTGGTATTCCCATCTCTTTCAGTATTTTCCACAGTTTATTGTGATCCACACAGTCAAAGGCTTTGGCATAGTCAATAAAGCAGAAATAGATGTTTTCCTGGAACCCTCTTGCTTTTTCCATGATCCAGCAGATGTTGACAATTTGATCTCTAGTTCCTCTGCCTTTTCTAAAGCCAGCTTGAACATCAGGAAATTCATAGTTCACGTATTGCTGAAGCCTGGCTTGGAGAATTTTGAGCATTACTTTACTAGCATGGGAGATGAGTGCAATTGTGCAGTAGTTTGAGCATTCTTTGGCATTGCCTTTCTTTGGGATTGGAATGAAAACTTACCATTTCTAGTCCTGTGGCCACTGCTGAGTTTTCCAAATTTGCTGGCATATTGAGTGCAGCACTTCCACAGCATCATCTTTCAGGATTTGGAATAGCTCCACTGGAATTCCATCACCTCCACTAGCTTTGTTTGTAGTGATGCTTTCTAACACCCACTTGACTACACATTCCAGGATGTCTGGCTCTAGTTGAGTGATCACACCATCGTGATTATCTGGGTCGTAAAGATCTTTTTTGTACAGTTCTCCTGTGTATTCTTGCCACTTATTCTTAATATCTTCTGCTTCTGTTAGGTCCATACAATTTCTGTCCTTTATCGAGCCCATCTTTGCGTGAAATGTTCCCTGGGTATCTCTAATTTTCTTGACGAGATCTCTAGTCTTTCCCATTCTGTTGTTTTCCTTCATTTCTTTGCATTGATCGCTGAGGAAGGCTTTCTTATCTCTCCTTGCTATTCTTTGGAACTCTGCATTCAGATGCTTATATCTTTCCTTTTCTCCTTTGCTTTTCACTTCTCTTCTTTTCACAGCTATTTGTAAGGCCTCCCCAGACAGCCATTTTGCTTTTTTGCATTTCTTTTCCATGAGGATGGTCTTGATCCCTGTCTCCTGTACAATGTCACGAACCTCATTCAATAGTTCATCCGGCACTCTATCTATCAGATCTAGGCCCTTAAATCTATTTCTCACTTCCACTGTATAATCATAAGGGATTTGATTTAGGTCATATCTTCCCTTCAAATTGGTATACTATTTTACATACTTGCCAACATCTGAATATATGTTCCTGTGGCTCTATATTCTCATCAGCATTTGGTTTTATCAGGGTTCTGGATTTTGGCCATTTTAATAGGTGTGTAGTAGTATGTGATTGGAGAAGGCAATGGCACCCCACTCCAGTACTCTTGCCTGGAAAATCCCATTGGCAGAGGAGCCTGGTGGGCTGCATTCCGTGGGGTTTTGAAGAGTCGGACACGACTGAGTGACTTCACTTTCACTTTTCACTTTCATGCATTGGAGAAGGAAATGGCAACCCACTCCAGCGTTCTTGCCTGGAGAATCCCAGGGACGGGGGAGCCTGGTGGGCTGCCATCTATGGGGTCGCACAGAGTTGGACACAACTGAAGTGACTTAGCAGCAGCAGTATGTGATTATTGTTTTAATTTGCATTTCCCTGGTGACATATGCTGTGGATTATCTTTTGTATGCTTATTTGCCATCTGTATACCTTCCTTAGTGAAATTCCCATTAAAATATTTGGCCCATTTTTATTGTGTGTTTATTTTCTTATTATTCAGTTTTCAGAATTGTTTATATATTTTAGATAACATCCTTTTATCAGGTGTGTCTTTTGCAAATATTTTCTTCCAGGTTTTGACTTGTCTTCTCAGCTAATTGATATCCATCAATTTTTAATGTCATATGTATCAGAAAATTTTTGAAGGGTTTACATGTAGAAGGTTTCTTCCTACCTTCCAACTCTAACACAGGCTTTTTGCTAACATTATATTTTTGTAGTCATTTCAAGAGCTCAGTGTCAGATTAAAGATTAGACATCAAAGCTCAAAGTGTCACATATCTGAAAGTTACCTACTCAATTGTATATTTTATAAACTAAATCACATATTTTTAACTTATACTATTTTCTATTTCTTGCCATTCTTTTTCTTTCTGGAAAGGAATTCAAGTTTAATCTGATTTTATGTGGACATATTTTGATTCTCTGAATGACTGTAACCACTGGTGGGTTAATTGCTAAGAATTTTCAGTTGATGGAATTTAGAAAGATTTTGGAAAGTTTCCCCAGCTCCTCTGATTATTTGCTGTAGTTACAGATCAGATAACAGCAATTGCTTTAAAGTAAAATATCTTGTGCTCAACAATTTATAAGAATCGAAAGCAAAAGTATGTTTGGGAAGTGAACTATCCCCTAAATAGGTGACCCTGAAGCCTCATGAACTAACTGTGCCTTCCTCACTTATTAATAAGCATCATTTTCAAGCAACCAAGATGTATTGTGTTGGGAGTCCCTACGTGTGAGAGGGTCCAGAAATAGCTCTGACTTTTCCTTTTTTTAATTTACCTTGTGTGGCTATGGGGAATGAGCAATCCTTTAGTCTGTCAATATCACAAGCAACAGCACCACATGAAGAGAGGATGGGGAGGGGAGGAGTGAGGTGATAGGGGAATCTCAGCTGAAAAGATGGAATGTCTGTTTGACACAGAAGAGGGTCCTCAGAACTCTGCATAGCTGAAATGTCAAAAGCAGCCACTGAAAAAGAACTGAGTCATCAGAATTTTGACATTGACAAGGCTATACTACAGACAATATGTGTGACTTTTAATACCCACCAACTGTTATATCATGGGCTGAGATATTTTCTGTTTCTATCTTTGGTAAATTTATTTTTTATATTTTCATACTCTATTTTCCTTTATTCAATTTATTTAACAATACATACTGATATATTTTATGTCTGTAAAACTGTGTATCTTGACATACTTATAAGTAATTTTTTTCTCGTCAAATTTGGAGGATGATTTCAGGAGATCAAATGAAACAATGCATAAAATATACTGTGAAAAGTAGAAAATAATACAAAATACATGTCATTTCTTTTAACCAAATATATAAAATTGATACAATGCAATATATAGTGCAGATGCTAATATGAGTTCAGTTCAGTTCAGTGGCTCAGTCATGTCCGACTGTTTGAGACCCCATGAACTGCAGCACGCCAGGCCTCCCTGTCCATCACCAACCCCCAGAGTTCACTCAAACTCATGTCCATCGAGTTATTAATGCCATCTTATCCTCTGTCGTCCCCTTCTCCTCTTGCCCCCAATGCCTCCCAGCATCAGAGTCTTTTCCAATGAGTCAACACTTCACATGAGGTGGCCAAAGTATTGGAGTTTTAGCTTTAGCATCAGTCCTTCCAATGAACACCCAGGACTGATCTCTTTAGAATGGACTAGTTGTTTCTCCTTGCAGTCCAAGGGAGACTCAAGAGTCTTCTCCAACACCACAGTTCAAAAGCATCAATTCTTCGGCACTCAGATTTCTTCAGAGTCCAACTATCACATTCCTACATGACCACTGGAAAAACAATAACCTTGACTAGATGGTTGGGGCATAGACTTGGATTACTGTGATATTGAATGGTTTGCCTTGGAAACGAACAGAGATCATTCTGTCGTTTTTGAGATTGCGTCCAAGTACTGCATTTCAGACTCTTTTGTTGACCATGATGGCCACTCCATTTCTTCTGAGGGATCCCTGCCTGCAGTAGTAGATATAATGGTCATCTGAGTTAAATTCACCCATTCCAGACCATTTCAGTTCGCTGATTCCTAGAATGTCAACATTCACTCTTGCCATCTCTTGTTTGACCACTTCCAATTTGCCTTGATTCGTGGACCTGACATTCCAGGTTCCTATGCAATTTTGCTCTTTACAGCATCGGACGTTGCTTCTATCACCAGTCACATCCACAGCTGGGTATTCTTTTTGCTTTGACTCCATCCCTTCATTCTTTCTGGAGTTATTTCTCCACTGATCTCCAGTAGCATATTGGGCACCTACTGACCTGGGGAGTTTCTCTTTCAGTATCCTATCATTTGCCTTTTCATACTGTTCATTGGGTTCTCAAGGCAAGAATACTGAAGTGGTTTGCCATTCCCTTCTCCAGTGGACCACATTCTGTCAGATCTCTCCACCATGACCCACCCATCTTGGGTTGCCCCATGGGCATGGCTTAGTTTCATTGAGTTAGACAAGGCTGTGGTCCTAGTGTGATTAGATTGACTAGTTTTCTGTGAGTATGGTTTCAGTGTGTTTGCCCTCTGATGCCCTCTTGCAACACCTACCATCTTACTTGGGTTTCTCTTACCTTGGGCGTGGGGTATCTCTTCAGGACTGCTCCAGCAAAGCACAGCTATTGCTCCTTGGAAGAGGAGTATCTCCTCACCGTCACCCTTCCTGACCTTCAACATGGGATAGCTTCTCTAGGCCCTCCTGCACCCGTGCAGCCACAGCTCTTTGGACGTGGGGTTGGTCCTCCTGGCCACCACCCCTGGTCTCGGGCATGGGGCGTCGGGTAGTTCCTCCCGGCCGCCGTCCCTGACATTGGACCTGGGGTAGCTCCTGTCGGCCTCCACCCTTGACCTCGGACACGGGGTAACTCCTCTCGGCTGCCACCCCTGACCTCGGACGCGGGGTATCTCTTCTCGGCCGCCACCCCTGACCTCAGACACTGGGTATCTCCTCTCGGCCGCCACCCCTGACCTCGGATGCTGGGTAGCTCCTCTCAGCCGTTCCTGTGCCATCGCAGCCTGGTACTCTTGGCCGCCGCCCCTGACCTCGGACGTGGGGTAACTCCTCTTGGCCGCTGCCCTTCAGGCATGGGGTCCTCCCGGCTTCTGCCCCTGACTTCGGATGTGGGGTGGCTCCTCTCAGCTGCGCTTAGCATGCTGGTCACAGCCGCCTGCGCTTAGCACGCCAGTCAAACCGCTAAGTCTATGCCCCAACCAGTAACGCTGAAGAAGCTGAAGTTGAACGATTCTATGAAGACCTACAAGACCTTTTAGAACTAACACACAAAAAAGATGTCCTTTTCATTATAGGGGACTGGAATGAAAAAGTAGGAAGTCAAGAAACACCTGGAGTAACAGGCAAATTTGGCCTTGGAATACGGAATGAAGCAGGGCAAAAATTAACAGAGTTTTGCCAAGAAAATGCACTGGTCATAACAAACACCTTCTTCCAACAACACAAGAGAAGACTCTACACATGGACATCACCATATGGTCAACACCGAAATCAAATTGATTATATTCTTTGCAGCCAAAGATGGAGAAGCTTTATACAGTCAACAAAAACAAGACCCTGAGCTGACTGTGACTCAGACCATGACCTCCTTATTGCCAAATTCAGACTTAAATTGAAGAAAGTAGGGAAAACCACTAGACCATTCAGGTATGACCTAAATCAAATCCCTTATGATTATACAGTGGAAGTGAGAAATAAATTTAAGGCCTAGATCTGATAGATAGAGTACCTGATGAACTATGGAATGAGGTTTGTGACATTGTACAGGAGACAGGGATCAAGACCATCCCCATGGAAAAGAAATGCAAAAAAGCAAAACAGCTGTCTGGGGAGGCCTTACAAATAGCTGTGAAAAGAAGAGAAGTGAAAAGCAAAGGAGAAAAGGAAAGATATAAGCATCTGAATGCAGAGTTCCAAAGAATAGCAAGGAGAGATAAGAAAGCCTTCCTCAGCGATCAATGCAAAGAAATGAAGGAAAACAACAGAATGGGAAAGACTAGAGATCTCGTCAAGAAAATTAGAGATACCCAGGGAACATTTCACGCAAAGATGGGCTCGATAAAGGACAGAAATTGTATGGACCTAACAGAAGCAGAAGATATTAAGAAGAGGTGGCAAGAATACACAGGAGAACTGTACAAAAAAGATCTTCATGACCCAGATAATCACGATGGTGTGATCACTCAACTAGAGCCAGACATCCTGGAATGTGAAGTCAAGTGGGCCTTAGAAAGCATCACTATGGACAAAGCTAGTGGAGGTGATAGAATTCCAGTGGAGCTATTCCAAATCCTGAAAGATGATGCTGTGGAAGTGCTGCACTCAATATGCCAGCAAATTTGGAAAACTCAGCAGTGGCCACAGGACTGGAAACGGTAAGTTTTCATTCTAATCCCAAAGAAAGGCAATGTCAAAGAATGCTCAAACTACCGCACAATTGCACTCATCTCCCATGCTAGTAAAGTAATGCTCAAAATTCTCCAAGCCAGGCTTAAGCAATATGTGAACCGTGAACTTCCTGATGTTCAGGCTGGTTTTAGAAAAGTCAGAGAAACCAGAGATCAAATTGCCAACATCCACTGGACCATGGAAAAAGCAAGAGAGTTCCAGAAAAGCATATATTTCTGCTTTATTGACTATGCCAAAGCCTTTGACTGTGTGGATCACAATAAACTGTGGAAAATACTGAAAGAGATGGGAATACCAGACCACCTGGTCTGCCTCTTGAGAAATCTGTATGCAGGTCAGGAAGCAACATTTAGAACTGGACATGGAACAACAGACTGGTTCCAAATAGGAAAAGGAGTACGTCAAGGCTGTATATTATCACCCTGCTTATTTAACTTATATACAGAGTACATCATGAGAAATGCTGGACTGGAAGAAACACAAGCTGGAACCCAGATTGCTGGGAGAAATCTCAATAACCTCAGATATGCAGATGACACCACCCTTATGGCAGAAAGTGAAGAGGAACTCAAAAGCCTCTTGATGAAAGTGAAAGTGGAGAGTGAAAAAGTGGGCTTAAAGCTCAACATTCAGAAAACGAAGATCATGGCATCTGTTCCCGTCACTTCATGGGAAATAGATTGGGAAACAGTGCAAACAGTGTCAGACTTTATTTTTCTGGGCTCCAAAATCCCTGCAGATGGTGACTGCAGCCATGAAATTAAAAAACGCTTACTCCTTGGAAGGAAAGTTATGACCAAAATAGATAGCATATTCAAAACAGAGACATTACTTTGCCAACAAAGGTTCGTCTAGTCAGGGCTACGGTTTTTCCTGTGGTCATGTATGGATGTGAGAGTTGGACTGTGAAGAAGGCTAAGCCCCGAAGAATTGATGCTTTTGAACTGTGGTGTTGGAGAAGACTCTTGAGAGTCCCTTGGAGTGCAAGGAGATCCAACCAGTCCATTCTGAAGGAGATCAGCCCTGGGATTTCTTTGGAAGGAATGATGCTAAAGCTAAAACTCCAGTACTTTGGCTACTTCATGCGAAGAGTTGACTCATTGGAAAAGACTCTGATGCTGGAAGGGATTGGGGGCAAGAGGAGAAGGGGACGACAGAGGATGAGATGGCTGGATGGCATCACTGACTCGATGGACGTGAGTTTGAGTGAACTCCGGGAGTTGGTGATGGACAGGGAGGCCTGGCGTGCTGCGATTCATGGGGTGGCAAAGAGTCGGACATGACTGAGCGACTGATCTCATCTGATCTGATCTGACTCGATGGACGTTTGTTGGCAAAGTAATATCTCTGCTTTTGAATATGCTCTCTAGGTTGGTCGTAACTTTCCTTTCAAGGAGAAGCGTCTTTTAATTTTATGGCTGCAATCACCGTCTGCAGTGATTTTGGAGCCCAGAAAAATAAAGTCTGACACTGTCTTCACTCTTTCCCCGTCTATTTCCCATGAAGTGATGGGACCAGATGCCATGTTCTTCGTTTTCTGAATGTTGAGCTTTAAGCCAACTTTTTCACTCTCCTCTTTCACTTTCATCAAGAAGCTTTTTAGTTCCTCTTCACTTTCTGCCATAAGGTTGGTGTCATCTGCATATCTAATGTTATTGATATTTCTCCCGGCAATCTTGATTCCAGCTTGTGCTTCTTCCAGCCCAGTGTTTCTCATGATGTACTCTGCATAGAAGTTAAATAAGCAGGGTGACAATATACAGCCTTGATGTACTCCTTTTCCTATTTGGAACCAGTCTGTTGTTTCATGTCCAGTTGTAACTGTTGCTTCCTGACCTGCATATAGGTTTCTCAAGAGGCAGGTCAGGTGGTCTGGTATTCCCATCTCTTTCAGAATTCTCCACAGTTTATTGTGATCCATACAGTCAAAGGCTTTGGCATAGTCAATAAAACAGATGGTAATATAGCATCACTGAGTGAACTTTGGGAGATGGTGATGGACCAGAAGGCCTGGCATGCTGCAATTCATGGGGTGGCAAAGAGTCGGACACGACTGAGTGACTGAACTGAATTGTAATTTTATAACAAATTAGATATGTCATATGTTTTCTTGGCAAATGGTTTTCTTTCAATTTCATCAAACATTATAACTTTTAACTGAGAGAACTAGATGTCACTGTTTCCATGCCTGTATCTTATTTAGCAATGTTTTCAGGCAGGATTCAACCTCTGGAAGGTTATTACTAAACTAAGCTAAACTTCTGAATGGGAGGAAAATTCTCATGTTTTCATCTTAAGATACACTATTGGAAAAATACACTAGGATGCCATGAAAATACTGCTGGATTCAAACACACATGTATCACTAAGGACCAGTGAGTTCTTTGTAAACCCATGTTTTCTCTCTAGGTTGTTTATTTGTAAAGTATATGGGGAGATGGAGAAGCTATCATTAAAGTGACTATTAGTCTCAAAACCAAATTATTTATGGGAAAATGTTGTATATTTGCATCATTGTACACAGAATACAACTACATGTATTTATTGGCTTAAGAAAAGAGTAGGACAACTAGGCACCCTTTAGACCTACACAGTCCAAAATGGCATCGAATAGCCACATACTGCTATGTAGCACCTGCAACACAGCTAATGCTGCTGAAGAACTGAATCTTCAGTGTCTTTCATTTTAATTTAAATTTAAAAACCTGAAGCAGTGTTTAATATTTTTCTGTTTAACACAACTTCTTTTGTAAAGTAAGACTATGTTTCATTTAAGCCACTGAAAACTTAACATCCAAATTAAGATGTGCTGAAAATGGGGAATGTATGTTAGAGGTCAAAAAGAGTACAAAAAATAAAGATTCTCATTAAAAATTTTTTTATTCATTACATTATGTCATAATCTGAATGCCAATATCTGAAAAAATTGTCAACAAAAGATATCACGTACTAATCCCTGCAACTTGCACCTTATTTGGGTAAGGGGTCTTTACAGAAGTGGTTAAAGACTTTGAGATGAGAAGATTATCTGGAATTATCCAGGTCCGCCTTAAATTTAGTCACATACTTTCTCATGAGTGAAAGGTATAAGGATATTTGGACATACACAAAGTATGTGTGTCTAACCATGAAGGCAAAGACTGAAAGGATGCACTACCAGCCAAAGAACGCCAGCAGTCACCAGAGAGTGGACAAAGCAAAAGAACGTTTCTCCCTTAGCACCTTTGGAGGGAATATGGTCCTATTGAAACCTTGAGTTTGTCCCAATGAAACTGATTTCAGACTCTGAACTCCAGAACTGTAAGAGAATAAATCTGTCTTATTTTAATCCTCTAGGTATGCAATAACTCATTACAGCAGCCCCTGGCAACTAATACATTTATTGAAATATGATACTTCCACCATATTGCATTAACTGTAATAGTATATCAAAGTTAATTTCATCTTTTTATTTTTGTTAATGTGGCTTCTTGAAATTTTAAATTTGACTTGTAACTCTCATTAAATTTCTATTGGACAGTGCAATCTTAGGCTATGTCATTCTATAGGACATAGGAATCCTAAGCTTGTCACCTCTTCACTAGTTCAAGATCCATGAGCATCCTAAAGAGAAAAAGAGAAAGTGTATACATCCAGGAAATGACTCCCAACAGCTTCAGTGCTGTGTGCTCAGATTCTCTCACTGCCAACCTAATATTTTATCTCCAACATTAGTGAAAAAAGATATAGGCCAGCATGTATTCAAAATTAAGATTTCTATGAAATTTATCTGCTTATTCATTATTTTGGAAAAGCTTTCCATGTAAATACTAAAGAAGGAGATTTCTTTTCTCCACTCCCTGCTAAATCTTTTCAGAACGCAGTTCAGATGGTGTACAGAGTAAATTGTTTCTTCTTTGATTTGTTTAACAGATACTATTTAATAAAAGGCAAGAAAGTTAGAAACAGGGGCATCACATTGCTTTTGAAGGTAGAAAAATCACAAACACGAAAAAGGATTCAACCCAAAGACCTCACCAATTTATAGACTTATTGTATACTTGTGGCATACTCCATATGCTGAGATCATTTCATAAGTACTTAAATGAGTTATTAGTATTTGCTAGGACTTTTTTCTTCAAAGTTGTTTTTAAATACAATTTTTTTTTCTTATTGCACCTATGTATCACCATATAATGCTAAGGTGGGTGACCTGAGTGAGAGTTGAGGAGGATAGTTTCATGTTTCTTGAATTTATGATTATGTAAGTCAGTCAATAGAATGACAGTAATTACAGGCAGCACATTTTAAGGAGGTAATTTGGTACCAATAATCATCACTGTTACTCTATAAATGTGATCTTACAAAGAATATACAGATAGCCAAATTTTGATTTGCTTGGTTTTATACATTAAAAGCCTGTTGTAGACAGACAGGGGCTCATCTCTCCTTGCTCTGCTGAACTCTTCCTAGAAGGTAGGATGCAAGTATTAGCTGAAACTCTTGCCATGTTCTTGTTTGATGCCCTCATTCTTTGGAAGAGGAAATGAAAGGCAAGAGAAAGGCAGTACATTTTCTGCTTCTTGGGAGTGCCACTAGTTTATGGAAAATTCTCCTTTCTGTTTCTGAAAAGGATTGCAAATCTTTTCTGAAATGCCACCCCTCAGAGCTGAGCTCACCTTCCTGCTGTGGTTTCTCCTCTGTGTCTGCTGTCCTCAGCAATAACAGTGTCATACTCTGACATATAATTATGTCCCTTTCCTATCACCCCTTTCTTATTCCTCACTTCAAATTCTAACTCTAATCTGCTCACTGAATTTAGGTAATGTTTCTTTTTAAACATCCTCTCCTTTCCCTTTCCTGAATTGTTCATCTAGTGATCCCAATTGCTTTTCAACTTGATATTACATAATTGTTGTTGTATTTTTATTTTATTTACTGTTTAATTGAAGGATAATTGCTTTACAGAATTTTATTTTCTGTCTAACCTCCACATGAATGAGCCATAGGTATGTATGTATGTATGTATGTATATATATGTATATATATATATATATGTATATATATATACTCCCTTCCTTTTGGACTTCCCTCCCATCTCCCTCCCCACCCCACTCCTCTAGGTTGATACAGAGCCCCTGTTTGAGTTTCCTGAGACATGCAGCAAATTCCCATTGACTATCTATTTTCAGAACATTCAACCTCAAAATTTTTCCTGCCCTCCTGTCCAAACCTAACCTATCTTTCCTGGTGTTGCCATATTAATTTTTGTAAAGTCAGCCCTTAATCATATTTCTCCACTCAGTGATCTCTATTCACTTAAGTATAAAATTCAAACATCATAATTTGGTATCCAAAGCCCTCCTCAGTATGAACTCACTTTACTTTTCAACCCTTCTGACTGACAAGTCCTTTTCATGTTACCAAACTTTCCAAATAAGCATGATTTCTTATCCTTTTCCAAGTTTTCCCTTCCCTCTCATGCTTCCATTAACTTGCTCATGATATTTTTTTCTCTTTGTCATTTCCTTCTCTTTAATTGTCCCTCCCTTACTGAGAGTTTTTGCCCATCTTCCAATATGAGCATAAATTGCCTTTCTCCATGGAACCATCTATGATCTCTTTTGTTGGAAACCTCTATTGAAACTAACCACTTTTTTATGTTACCTTAACTTTCTTAAGGAACTCACCATATTCTGCCTCATACTTCTGATTGGTACATCTCATTTCTCTACCAGAGTAGGCAATTTGTACCATGAATGCCTATCAGTCACCAGGATTTCAACCAGAGTGGACAGAATGAAATGGAATGAGCCCAGGCCATGCTGGGTTTATGAATAAGAGCAATGAACACAGATACAGTTGGACTGAAATTTCTTGGGGTAAAAGTGAAATGGGAGAAACAGGACGGCAAAATATAGTTTTCTGAACTGAAGTCAGGCCAGAGCAATGGGGTTTATAGCAGTGCTTTTAGGCAAAGTGCTTGACCATAAAGAATTATTAAGGCTCTTTTTCTCCCTTCCTATTGGGAAATCCTTACAAGAGAGATTTGCTTTGAGGGAAGGGGTTCTGTGTGTATGATAATCCTTTTCCTCTAAACCCCAAGAGAAGCATGTAGTAATTACTTTTGGACCTCTTCAGTGTAATTATACAATAATTCTCAAACCTCTATAAATACTCTGTCATTACATGGCATTTTCCTACTATGTTTCTTTGTGGGGTAATTATAGCTGTGCCATGGGGCAAAGATTAGTGGCACTAAGAACTTCTAGTATTACACTCACATCTCAATTCCAGAAAACTTTGCATTTGTTGAAGCATAAACTGAAAAGAAGAGCATACTTTGGCATGTAAGGGGCTTCCCTGATAGCTCAGTTGATAAAGAATCCACCTGCAATGCAAGAGACCTTGGCTCAGTTCCTGGGTTGGGAAGGTCCACTGGAGAAAGGAAAGGCTACCCACTCCAGTATTCTGGCCTAGAGAATTCATGGACTGTGTAGTCCATGGTGTCACAAAGAGTCAGACAGGACTGAGCAACTTGCACTTCACTTGGCATGTAAAGAGGCAGCAGTGTTTGAAATCTGGGGTGAAGAAGGAACTTCTTTTTCCCACCATAAAGGGATGGGGAGGATATTAGAATCTTTGAACTTTTTTTTTTTTTCCCACAAATCCAGCGGGGAAAAAGTTAAAGTTGGCTTATATTTTCCCTGGTTTTGCTAAATAATAGAGTGGAGAGCATTAGCAAAATACACCTAGATAATAACTCATCTTGGCATGAAAACAAGAACCAAAGAACCAACTTAGTGGTTTGCATACTTGTTTTTCTCACTACTTTATATAAAACCTTGATGAACATTTAAAATTTTCTCACCTTTATATCCACCTCACCCTCCAGTGATGAGGAAGATGAGGCATTTTGATATATCTGATAAATAATTAATAAAAAATAAATAGAAGTCAAAAGGGATAAAAGTTGGAGATAAAGTAGAATGGGGAGGGCAGAGAGACAAGGGAAGAAAGGAAGGAATAAAAGAATGGAAATAAAAATGGAGGGAGGCAACAGGGAAGGAAGAAAGAAAAGAAAGGGAAGGAAGGAGGGGGAAGCAAGGCTTCATAGGAGAAGAACTCCACGCTTACTTTGCTTCATTTAAAAAGTACAACCTGCAACTTTACTATAGTCATTGATTAGCTCTAGTAATTTTCTGGTGGAGTCTTTAGGGTTTTCTATGTAGAGGATCATGTCGTCTGCAAATAGTGAGAGTTTTACTTCTTCTTTTCCAATTTGGATTCCTTTCATTTCTTTTTCTGCTCTGATTGCTGTGGCCAAAACTTCCAAAACTATGTTGAATACTAATGGTGAAAGTGGGCATCCTTGTCTTGTTCCTGACTTTAGAGGAAACGCTTTCAATTTTTCACCATTGAGGATAATGTTTGCTGTGGGTTTGTCATATATAGTTTTTATTATGTTGAGGTATGTTCCTTCTATTCCTGCTTTCTGGAGAGTTCTTATCATAAATGGATGTTGAATTTTGTCAAAGGCTTTCTCTGCATCTATTGAGATAATCATATGGTTATTTTTCAATTTGTTAATGTGGTGTATTACATTGATTGATTTGCAGATATTGAAGAATCCTTGCATCCCTGGGATAAAGCCCACTTGATTATGGTGTATGATCTTTTAAATGTGTTGTTGGGTTCTGATTGCTAGAATTTTGTTAAGGATTTTTGCATCTATGTTCATCAGTGATATTGGCCTGTAGTTTGCTTTAAACAATTCCATTCACCATTGCAACGGAAAGAATGAAATACTTAGGAATATATCTACCTAAAGAAACTAAAGACCTATATATAGAAAACTATAAAACACTGATGAAAGAAATCAAAGAGGACACTAATAGATGGAGAAATATACCATGTTCATGGATTGGAAGAATCAATATAGTGAAAATGAGTATACTACCCAAAGCAATTTATAGATTCAACGCAATCCCTATCAAGCTACCAATGGTATTCTTCACAGAGCTAGAACAAATACTTTCACAATTTGTATGGAAATACAAAAAACCTCGAATAGCCGAAGCGATCTTAAGAAAGAAGAATGGAACTGGAGGAATCAACCTACCTGACTTCAGGCTCTACTACAAAGCCAGAGTTATCAAGACAGTATGGTACTGGCACAAAGACAGAAATATTGATCAGTGGAACAAAATAGAAAGCCCAGAGATAAATCCACGCACATATGGACACCTTATCTTTGACAAAGGAGGCAAGAATATGCAATGGATTAAAGACAATCTCTTTAACAAGTGGTGCTGGGAAAACTGGTCAACCACTTGTAAAAGAATGAAACTAGAACACTTTCTAACACCATACACAAAAATAAACTCAAAGTGGATTAAAGATCTCAACGTAAGAGCAGAAACTATAAAACTCCTAGAGAAGAACATAGGCAAAACAGTCTCTGACATACATCACAGCAGGATCCTCTATGACCCACCTCCCAGAATATTGGAAATAAAAGCAAAAATAAACAAATGGGACCTAATTAAACTTAAAAGCTTCTGCACATCAAAGGAAACTATTAGCAAGGTGAAAAGACAGCCTTCAGAATGGGAGAAAATAATAGCAAATGAAGCAACTGACAAACAACTAATCTCAAAAATATACAAGCAACTCCTACAGGTCAACTCCAGAAAAATAAATGACCCAATTAAAAAATGGGCCAAAGAACTAAATAGACATTTCTCCAAAGAAGACATACAGATGGCTAACAAACACATGAAAAGATGCTCAACATCACTCATTATCAGAGAAATGCAAATCAAAACCACTAGGAGGTACCATTTCACACCAGTCAGAATGGCTGCGATCCAAAAGTCTACAAATAATAAATGCTGGAGAGGGTGTGGAGAAAAGGGAACCCTCTTACACTGTTGGTGGGAATGCAAACTAGTACAGCCACTATGGAGAACAGTGTGGAGATTCCTTAAAAAACTGGAAATAGAACTGCCTTATGATCCAGCAATCCCACTGCAGGGCATACACACTGAGGAAAACAGAAGGGAAAGAGACACGTGTACCCCAATGTTCATCACAGCACTGTTTATAATAGCCAGGACATGGAAGCAACCTAGATGTCCATCAGCAGATGAATGGATAAGAAAGCAGTGGTACATATACACAATGGAGTATTACTTGCCCATGAAAAAGAATACATTTGAATCAGTTCTAATGAGGTGGATGAAACTGGAGCCTATTATACAGAGTGAAGTAAGCCAGAAGGAAAAACACCATTACAGTATACTAACGCATATATATGGAATTTAGAAAGATGGTAACAATAACTTGGTGCACGAGACAGCAAAAGAGACATTGATGTATAGAACAGTCTTATGGACTCTGTGGGAGAGGGAGAGGGTGGGAAGATTTGGGAGAACGGCATTAAAACATGTAAAATATCATGTATGAAACGAGTTGCCAGTCCAGGTTCGATGCACGATACTGGATGCTTGGGGCTGGAGCACTGGGACGACCCAGAGGGATGGTATGGGGAGGGAGGAGGGAGGAGAGTTCAGGATGGGGAACACATGTATACCTGTGGTGGCTTCATTTTGATATTTGGCAAAACTAATACAATTATGTAAAGTTTAAAAATAAAATAAAATTTAAAAAATAAATAAATAAAAAGTACAACCTGGAAGGAGACAGTACAGCCTCTGGTACAAGGGGTAAAGCACTGGGAAGTCCCCTGAATGTGGAGGCTTGTCAGCAAGGAGCCCGTGAGAGGGGCATGAGGTTCTCTGGCCAGACCTCTCTCCCACCTGGAACCCAGCCCTGAGCTTCACCAAGCTTTGGTTTTCTCTCATTAAAAGGATCCAAGGAACTTCCCTGATTGTCAAGTAGTTAAGAATCCACCTTCAAATGCAGAGGAGGTGGTTTCAGTCCCTGGTAGGGGAACTAAGATCCCACATGCCACAGGGCAACTAAACCTGGGCACCACAAATAAAGAGAACCCACTCACCACAACAAAAGATCCCACGTTCTGCGACTAAGAGCCAACAGAGCCAAATAAGTAAATATATATGCTTAATATATATATATTAAGCAAACAAGGGGAGAACAAGATGGCAGAGGAGTACATCTGTCTCCATGGATACATCAGGAATACACTTTCAGAAACAGAAGTGCATGCAAAACACCTGTGTGCTGAGAGCACACAGGATTACCTGACCAGTGGAAAAGAATATATAGAATCATGCAAAACTTGGTAGGATGAAGGTACTAGGAGGGGAAACAGGAGTGTTAGTAGACTGGACCTGCCTTTGGAGGGTGGGGGAACTGAGGCATGGGGTCCAATCCCCACATCGGGGCAATTGTCTGAGTCAGAGGAGAAACATTTAAGGCTGAGAGTGAAACAGCTGATCTGTGGCAGCATAAATAGAATGAGAATCTGAAAGTCTTTGCCGCAGCCCTACATACCCTGGACAGGAATGCTGGTCCCCTGGAAGGCACAGCAGCTGGGAGCTTGAGTTTAGGGATTGTGGTGCAATTTCAGGGTGAAAGCTGCTGTTGACTGCAGAGAGATGGATTGAGGGGATGTGAGGGAGGAGATCAAGGTGGGAAATGCTGGTGGAGGAAAACCACGCAGTCATAGTAGCAAGGTGATACAGCTAAGTGGAGCCATCACCAAAGCCTCTCTGTCTCCACATGCCAGTATCTGCAGCTGAACAATAGAGTGGTTGGCCCATCAAACGCCTGAAGCACTGAACTGAAGCACCCACCCAGGGTGCTCCATTAAGTGACTGATGCATGAATCTACAGAGTAGGACCCCAGCCAGGGTGGCCCCTCTATGTGCCTAACTCTGAACAACAGAGAAGCACACCAGACAAGCTGCTAAGCTGCTGCTAAGTCACTTCAGTCATGTCCGACTCTGTGCAACCCCATAGACGGCAGCCCACCAGGCTCCCCTGTCCCTGAGATTCTCCAGGCAAGAACACTGGAGTGGGTTGCCATTGCCTTCTCCAATGCATGAAAGTGAAAAGTGAAAGTGAAGTCGCTCAGTCGTGTCTGACCCCCAGCGACCCCATGGACTGTAGCCCACCAGGCTCCTCCATCCATGGGATTTTCCAGGCAAGAGTACTGGAGTGGGTGTCATTGCCTTCTCCAGACAAGGGAGCCCTCTAAGTGCCTGAACAGGCACAGCTATGGAGAAAGACTGGCCAAAGAGGCCTTCTGATTACCAGCTACAAGAAGCTAAAAAAAAGATTCTGATAGGGCCCTACTCCTGTGTTGGAGGCAGTCCATGTCCCTACACACTTGGGCTAGCAGGGTCCCCACAACCAAGCAGCTGCACCACCTTCATGCTCAATTCTCACCAGGACAGAGCTGCCATAGGCAAAAAAAAAATGTCTTGCATCTATGTGCGCAAGGTTGCTTTGGTCATGTCCAACTCTTTGCGACCTTGTACACTGTGGCCTGCCAGGCTTCTCTGTCAGGGAGGAGGGGAGTTCTCCAGGCAAGAACACTGGAGTGTATTGGCCAATACTGTTTGCCATACCCTTATAGAGCACTATATTCCCTCCTTCCCTAGCCGCCAACTCCCCTGAGTACCTGGTGCTGCCAGAACCCCTGCAACCCAAGCAGCTGCACCTCCTCCACACCTGGCCCTCACAGGAGCAAACCCCAGTGGACGGCCCACATGCAGAGGTGGAAATAAAACCACAATTGAAACCCAAGACAGTGTGGCTAAGAAAGAAGACTCAAAACCTCCCCACCAGCTGTACAAGCTGCAGATTATATCCACACAATCAACTAGGCAGACTGTGACTATGGAATATATTAAAGGTCACTGACAGCTCCCACAAAAGAGAACACACTAGTTCTGATAGCTGTGGACATTGGAGGCAAGAATACACAGGAGTAGGACCAGATTAGAATTTGATCTGCCCCCATAGCAGGTTCAGAGATCAGCATAGTGTTGGAGGGCATCCTAGGAAGGTAAGGTGGACTGTGACTCCCAGTGAGGGAAAGGACCCTGACAGCAGTGACTCAAGAAAAACATATTATACTTATTTTTTGACTTGTTCTGTAGATTCTTTTGGACTTTTCCCCCCATTTTCCCCCATCTGTTGTAGTTATCGATTTCATTGACACTGCTGCTGCTGCTGCTAAGTCGCTTCATCTATGCGACCCCATAGATGGCAGCCCACCAGGCTCCCCCGTCCCTGGGATTCTCCAGGCAAGAACACTGGAGTGGGAGGCGGTCTTAAGATGGCAGAGGAATAGGATGGGGAGACCACTTTCTCCACCACAAATTCATCAAAAGAACATTTAAATGCTGAGTAAAATCCACAAAACAACTTCTGAATGCCGGCAGAGGACATCAGGCACCCAGAAAAGCAGCCCGTGGTCTTCAAAAGGAGGTAGGAAAAATATAAAAGACAAAAAAAAGAGACAAAAGTAGGGATGGAGCTCCATCCTGGGAAGGGAGTCTTAAAAAGAGAGAAGTTTCCAAACACCAGGAAACACTCTCACTGCTGAGTTTGTGCTGAGCCTTGGAAGCACAGAGGGCAACATAATAGGGAGGAAAAATTAGTAAATAATTAAAACCCACAGATTACGAGCCCCCAACGGTAACTCCCACAGTGGAGAAGCAGCACAGATGCTTGCCGCCTGCCACTAGCAAGCAGGGGCTGGGCAGGGAGGCGCAGGCTGCATTGCTTAGAGTAAGGATCAGGCCTGAATGCCCCGAGGGTAATCAGAGCAAACTAATTTGGGCTAGCAAACCAGACTGTGGGATAGCTACCACACAAAAAGCCCTAAGACACCGCCAGGCCCACTCACAGAACAAAGGGCCGAAGAGAATTAGCCGGCTGCAGACCATCCCCCTTCGGTGACAGGCAGCCAGAGCCGGAAGGGGGCAATCGCAGCCCCAGAGAGACATTATCTACCAAACTGCAAGCGGGCTTGTTTGCTAACTGAGACTTCTTGGGGTTCTGGACAGTCATCCGCCAGAGAAGGTGCACCAGTTGTACACCCAGAAAACTGAGCAGCAGGGACAGGAGAGGCGATAAGTCACAGGGAGCACACTCAACAAACACCTCATCACTCAAGCTGCTCAGAGCTGGGAAGGGCACAAAACACAGGCCCAAGACACAGGCCCAAGAGTGTCTGTGCTTCTGAGGACTACCCGAGTACCTGAACCTGAGCGGCTTAGACCTGGGAGGTGCATGCAGCCCAGGGCCGGCCTTGGACGGTTCCCGGTGGAGCAACGTAGAGCCTGAGCTGTGTGGGCAGGGAGGGTACACGTGGTGTGAGCAAGGGCAGGCCCAGTGTGGCTGAGACACTACAAGCACACGCCAGTGTTATTTGTTTGCAGCGTCCCTCCCGCCCCACAGTGCGACTGAACAAGTGAGCCTAAAGAAGTGTCCACAACTGCCCCCTTGTGTCAGGGCGGAAATCAGACACTGATCAGATCAGATCAGATCAGTCGCTCAGTTGTGTCCGACTCTTTGTGACCCCATGAATTGCAGCACGCCAGGCCTCCCTGTCCATCACCAACTCCCGGAGTTCACTCAGACTCACATCAATCGAGTCAGTGATGCCATCCAGCCATCTCATCCTCTGTCGTCCCCTTCTCCTCTTGGCCCCAATCCCTCCTAGGGTCAGAGTCTTTTCTAATGAGTCAACTCTTCGCATGAGGTGGCCAAAGTACTGGAGTTTCAGCTTTAGCATCATTCCTTCCAAAGATATCCCAGGGCTGATCGCCTTCAGAATGGACTGGTTGGATCTCCTTGCACTCCAAGGGACTCTCAAGAGTCTTCTCCAACACCACAGTTCAAAAGCATCAATTCTTCAGTGCTCAGCCTTCTTCACAGTCCAAATCTCACATCCATACATGACCACTGGAAAAACCATAACCTTGACTAGACGAACCTTTGTTGGCAAAGTAATGTCTCTGCTTTTGAATATGCTATCTAGGTTGGTCATAAATTTCCTTCCAAGGAGTAAGCGTCTTTTAATTTCATGGCTGCAGACACCATCTGCAGTGATTTTGGAGCCCAGAAAAATAAAGTCTGACACTGTTTCCACTGTTTCCCCATCTATTTCCCATGAAGTGATGGAACCAGATGCCAAGATCTTCGTTTTCTGAATGTTGAGTTTTAAGCCCACTTTTTCACTCTCCACTTTCACTTTCATCAAGAGGCTTTTGAGTTCCTCTTCACTTTCTGCCATAAAGGTGGTGTCATCTGCATATCTGAGGTTATTGATATTTCTCCCAGCAATCTTGATTCCAGCTTGTGTTTCCTCCAGTCCAGCGTTTCTCATGATGTACTCTGCATAGAAGTTAAATAAACAGGGTGATAATATACAGCCTTGACGTACTCCTTGTCCTATTTGGAACCAGTCTGTTGTTCCAAGTCCAGTTCCAACTGTTGCTTCCTGACATGCATACAAATTTCTCAAGAGGCAGATCAGGTGGTCTGATATTCCCATCTTTTTCAGAATTTTCCACAGTTTATTGTGATCCACACAGTCAAAAGCTTTGGCATAGTCAATAAAGCAGAAATATATTCTTTTCTGGAACTCTCTTGCTTTTTCCATGATCCAGCAAATGTTGGCAATTTGATCTCTGGTTCCTCTGCCTTTTCTAAAACCATCTTGAACATCAGGAAGTTCACGGTTCACATATTGAATGGCCGAGAGGAGCTACCCCGCGTCCGAGGTCAGGGTGGGCAGCCGAGAGGAGATACCCAGCGTCCGAGGTCAGGGTGGCGATGAGAGGAATTACCCTGCGTCTGAGGTCAGGGGTGATGATGAGAGGAGTTACCCCACATCTGAGGTCAGGGGTGGCGACGAGAGGAATTACCCCACGTCCGAGGTCAGGGGTGGTGGCCGGGAGGAAATACCCCACACCCCTAAGCCCAAGGCCAAGGGCAGCAGCCAGGAGGAGCAAACCCACCCCCGAGGCCAGGTGCGGTGACCAAGAGGACCAACCCCACGTCCAAGGAGCCGTGGCTGAGTGGACGCAGGAGGGCCTAGAGGAGCTATCCCACGCTGAAGGTCAGGAAGGGTGACAGTGAGGAGATACCCCTCGTCCAAGGTAAGGAGCAATGGCTACGCTTTGCTGGAGCAGCCGTGAAGAGATACCCTACGCTCAAGGTAAGAGAAACCCAAGTAAGATGGTAGGTGTTGCAAGAGGGCATCAGAGGGCAAACACACTGAAACCATACTCACAGAAAACTAGTCAATCTAATCACACTAGGACCACAGCCTTGTCTAACTCAATGAAACTAAGCCATGCCTGTGGGGCAACCCAAGATGGGCGGGTCATGGTGGAGAGATCTGACAGAATGTGGTCCACTGGAGAAGGGAATGGCAAACCACTTCAGTATTCTTGCCTTGAAAACCCCATGAACAGTATGAAAAGGCAAAATGATAGGATACTGAAAGAGGAACTCCCCAGGTCAGTAGGTGCCCAATATGCTACTGGAGATCAGTGGAGAAATAACTCCAGAAAGAATGAAGGGATGGAGTCAAAGCAAAAAGAATACCCAGCTGTGGATGTGACTGGTGATAGAAGCAAGGTCCGATGCTGTAAAAAGCAATACTGGATGCTTGGGGCTGGTACACTGGGACGACCCAGAAGGAGGGTATGGGGAGGGAGGAGGGAGGAGGGTTCAGGATGGGGAACACAGGTATACCTGTGGTGGATTCATTTCGATATTTGGCAAAACTAATAGAATATTGTAAAGTTTAAAAATAAAATAAAATTTAAAAAAAAAAAATTTTTTTTAAGCAATATGGCATAGGAACCTGAAATGTTAGGTCCATGAATCAAGGCAAATTGGAAGTGGTCAAACAAGAGATGGCAAGATTGCTAGGAATCAGCAAACTGAAATGGACTGAAATGGGTGAATTTAACTCAGATGACCATTATATCTACTACTGTGGGCAGGAATCCCTCAGAAGAAATGGAGTGGTCATCATGGTCAACAAAAGAGTCCGAAATGCAGTACTTGGATGCAATCTCAAAAACGACAGAATGATCTCTGTTCGTTTCCAAGGCAAACCATTCAATATCACAGTAATCCAAGTCTATGCCCCAACCAGTAACGCTGAAGAAGCTGAAGTTGAACTGAAGAGACCAGCAAACAGAAGCTAAAACCAAGGGAACCACCTTGGAAGTGACAGGTACAATAGATTAAAACCCTGTAGTTAGTATGGACTACATAGGAAGGGGCCTATAGATCTTGAGAAATATAAGCTGGACCAAGAAACTATCTGAAAAGGAACTGACTGCACACTGCCCACAACAACACCAGAGAAAGTCTTAGATATATTTTTACTATTTTTACGATCATTCTTTTCTTTTTTTCTTCTTCTTCTTCTTCTTTTCTTTCTTTTTTTCTTTTTTTAACTTTTTTTTAAAAATTTTAATTCCTCTATTACTCCTTTAATTTTCATTTTTATAACCTACTATTACTTTTCAAAAAGATTATTTTTAAATCAAACTTCATATATATATATATTTTTAATAACTTTTGTGAATTTGTTTTCTTTTTCTTCTTCTTCTTCTTTTCTTCAATATTGTATTTTTGAAAATCCAACCTCTACTCTAGAATTTTAATATTTGCTTTTGGGGATTTGTTATCAATTTTTTACCTTTAAGAACCCAATCTTCAGTACCTATTTTTACTTGGTAGCAAAATTACTGGCTTAACTGCTCTCTCCCTCTTTGGACTCTCCTTTCTCTCCACTAGGTCGCTTCTGTCTCCTCCCTCCCCTTTCTCTTCTCTACCCAACTCTCTGAATCTCTGTGTATTCCAGATGGTGGAGGACACTTAGGGAACTGATTACTGGCTGGATCTGTCTCTCTCCTTTTCATTCCCCTCTTTTATCCTCCTGGCCACCTCTGTCTCCTTCCTCCCTCTTCTCTTCTCTGTATAACTCTATGAACATCTCTGAGCAGTCCAGACTGTTGAGCACACATAAGGAAGTGATTACTGGCTAGCTTGCTCTCTCCTCTTTTGATTCCACCTCATCTCATTCGGGTCACCTCTAACTCCCTCCTCCCTCTGCTCTTCTCCATGTAACTCTGTGAACCTCTCTGGGTGTTCCTCACTGTGGAGAAATTTTTCATCTTTAACCTAGATGTTTTATCAATGGTGCTGTATAGAAGGAGAAGTCTTGAGACTACTGTAAAAATAAGACTGAAAACCAGAAGCAGGAGGCTTAAGTCCAAATTCTGAGAACATCATAGAACACCTGACTCCAGGGAACATTAAGCGATAGGAGCTCATAAAATGCCTCCATACCTACACTGAAACCAAGCACCAACCAAGGGCCAACAAGTTCCAGAGCAAGACATACCATGAAAATTCTCCAGAAACACAGTCCTGAGCTTCAATATACAGGCTGGCCAAAGTTACTCCTAATCTATTGACATATCATAACTCGTTACTAGACACTTCATTGCACTCCAAAGAGAAGAAATCCAGCTCCACCCACCAGAACACAGACACAAGCTTCCCTAACCAAGAAACGTTGACAAGCCACCAATACAGCCCCACCCACAGCCAGGAAACTCCATAATAAAGAGAACTCCACAAACTGCCAGACAACAGAAAGGCCACCCCAAACTCAGCAATATAAACAAAATGAAGACACAGAGCAATACCCAGCAGGTAAAGGAACGGGATAAATGCCCACCAAACCAAACAAAAGAGGAAGAGATAGGGAATCTACCTGATAAAGAACGCTGAATAATGATAGTGAAAATGATCCAAAATCTTGAAATAAAAATGGAATCACGGATAAATAGCCTCAAGGCAAGGATTGAAAAAATGCAAGAAAAGTTTAACAAGGACCTAGAAGAAATAAAAAACAGTCAATATATAATGAATAATGCAATAAATGAGATCAAAAACACTCTGGAGGCAACAAATAGTTGAATAACGGAGACAGAAGATAGGATGAGTGAAATAGAATGGTAGAAATAAATGAATCAGAGAGGAAAAAAGAAAAACGAATTAAAAGAAATGAGGATAATCTCAGAGACCTCCAGGACAATATTAAACGCCCCAATATTCGAATCATAGAAGTCCCAGAAGAAGAAGACAAAAATAAAGACCATGAGAAAATACTTGAGGAGATAATAGTTGAAAACTTCCCTAAAATGGGGAAGGAAATAATCACCCAAGTCCAAGAAACCCAGTGAGTCCCAAACAGGATAAACCCAAGATGAACACCCCAAGACACATATTAATCAAATTAACAAAGATCAAACACAAAGAACAAATATTAAAAGCAGCAAGGGAAAATCAACAAATAACACACAAGGGGATTCCCATAAGGATAACAGCTGATCTTTCAATAGAAACTCTTCAAGCCAGGAGGGAATGGCAAGACATACTTAAAGTGATGAAAATAACCTACAGCCCAGATTACTGTACCCAGCAAGGATCTCATTCAATATGAAGGAGAAATCAAAAGCTTTACAGACAAGCAAAAGCTGAGAGAATTCAGCACCACCAAACCAGCTCTCCAACAAATGCTAAAGGATATTCTCTAGACAGGAGACACAAAAATGGTGTATAAACTTGAACCCAAAACAATAAAGTAAATGGCAATGGGATCATACTTATCACTAATTACCTTAAACATAAATGGGTTGAATGCTCCAACTAAAAGACAAAGACTGGATACAAAAACAAGACCCTTATATGTATTGTATACAAGAGACCCACCTCAAAACAGGGGACACATACAGACTGAAAGTGAAGGGCTGGAAAAGATATTCCATGCAAATAGAGATCAAAAGAAAGCAGGAGTAGCAATACTCATATCAGATAAAATAGACTTTAAAACAAAGGCTGTGAAAAGAGACCAAGAAGGTCACTACATAATGACCAAAGAATCAATCCAAGAAGAAGATATAACAATTATAAATATATATGCACCCAGCATAGGAGCACCATAATATGTAAAACAAATGCTAACAAGTATGAAAGGGGAAATTAACAATAACACAATAATAGTGGGAGACTTTAATACCCCACTCACACCTATGGGTAGATCAACTCAACAGAAAATTAACAAAGAAACACAAACTTTAAATGATACAATAGATATCTATAAGACATTTCACCCCAAAACAATGAATTTCACCTTTTTCTCAAGTGCACATGGAACATTCTCCAGGGTAGATCACATCCTGGGCCATAAATCTGGCCTTGGTAAATTCAAAAAAATTGAAATCATTCCAAGCATCTTTTCTGACCACAATGCAGTAAGATTAGATCTCAATTACCGGAGAAAAAAATATTAAAAATTCCAACAAATGGAGGCTGAACAACACGCTGCTGAATAACCAACAAACCACAGAAGAAATAAAAAAAAGAAATCAAAATATGCATAGAAACAAATGAAAATGAAAACACAACAACCCAAAACCTATTGGACACTGTAAAAGCAGTACTAAGGGGAATGTTCATAGCAATACAAGCATACCTCAAGAAACAAGAAAAAAGTCAAGTAAATAACCTAAAGCAACTAGAAAAGGAAGAAATGAAGAACCCCAGGGTTAGTAGAAGGGAAGAAATCTTAAAAATTAGGGCAGAAATAAATGCAAAAGAAACAAAGGAGACCATAGCAAAAATCAACAAAACCAAAAAAGCTAGTTCTTTGAAAGGATAAATAAAATTGACAAACCATTAGCCAGACTCATCAAGAAACAAAAGGAGAAAAATCAAATCAATAAAATTAGAAATGAAAATGGAGAGATCACAACAGAAAACACACAAATACAAAGGATCATAAAAGACTACTGTCAGCAATTATATGCCAATAAAATGGACAATGTAGAAGAAATGGACAAATTCTTAGAAAAGTATAACCTTCCAAAACTGAACCAGGAAGAAATAGAAAATCTTAACAGACCCATCATAGGCACAGAAATTGAAACTGTAATCAGAAATCTTCCAGCAAACAAAAGCCCAGGTCCAGATGGCTTCACAGCTGAATTCTACCAAAAATTTAGAGAAGAGCTGACACCTATCCTACTCGAACTCTTCTAGAAAATTGCAGAGGAAGGTAAACTTCCAAACTCATTCTATGAGGCCACCATCACCCTAATACCAAAACCTGACAAAGATCCCACAAAAAAAGCAAACTACAGGCCAATATCAGTGATGAACATAGATGCAAAAATCCTTAACAAAATTCTAGCAATCAGAATCCAACAACACATTAAAAAGATCATACACCATGACCAAGTGTGTTTTATCCCAGGGATGCAAGGATCTTCAATATCCACAAATCAATCGATGTAATACTCCACATTAACAAATTGCAAAATAAAAGCAATATGATTATCTCAATAGATGCAGAGAAAGCCTCTGATAAAACTCAACATCCATTTATAGTAAAAACTCTCCAAAAAGCAGGAATAGAAGGACTATACCTCAACATAATAAAAGCTATGTATGACAAACTCACAGAAAACATTATCCTCAATGGTGAAAAATTGAAAGCATTTCCCCTAAAGTCAAGAACAAGACAATGGTGCCCACTCTCACCACTACTATTCAACATAGTTTTGGAAGTTTTGGCCACAACAATTAGAGCATAAAAAGAAATAAAAGGAATCCAAACTGGAAAAGAAGAAGTAAAACTCTCACTGTTTGCAGATGACATGATCCTCTACATAGAAAACCCTAAAGACTTCACTGGAAAATTACTAGAGCTAATCAATGAATATCATAAAGTTGCAGGATATAAAATCAACACACAGAAGTCCCTTGCAATCCTATACACTAATAATGAGAAAATAGAAAGAAAAATTAAGGAAACAATTCCATTCACCATTACAATGAAAACAATAAAATATTTAGGAATATATTTACCTAAAGAAACTAAAGACCTATATATAGAAAACTATCAAACAGTGGTGAAAGAAATCAAAGAGGACACTAACAGACGGAGAAATATACCCTGTTCACGGATCGGAAGAATCAATATAGTGAAAATGAGTATACTACCCAAAGCAATCTATAGATTCAATACAATCCCTATCAAGCTACCAACGGTATTTTTCACAGAGCTAGAACAAATAATTTCACAATTTGTATGGAAATACAAAAAACCTCGAATAGCCAAAGCAATCTTGAGAAAGAAGAATGGAACTGGAGGAATCAACCTGCCTGACTTCAGGCTCTATTAAAAAGCAACAGTCATCAAGACAGTATGGTACTGGCACAAAGACAGAAATATAGATCAATGGAACAAAATAGAAAGCCCAGAGATAAACCCACGCACCTACGAACATCTTATCTTTGACAAAGGAGGCAAGAATATACAACGGAGAAAAGACAATCTCTTTAACAAGTGGTGCTGGAAAAACTGGTCAACCACTTGTAAAAGAATGAAACTAGAACACTTTCTAACACCATACACAAAAATAAACTGAATATGGATTAAAGATCTAAACGTAAGACCAGAAACTATAAAACTCTTAGAGGAGAACATAGGCAAAACACTCTCTGACATACATCACAGCAGGATCCTCCATGACCCACCTCCCAGAATATTGGAAATAAAAGCAAAAATAAACAAATGGGATTTAATTAAGATTAAAAGCTTCTGCACAACAAAAGAAACTATAAGCAAGGTGAAAAGACAGCCTTCAGAATGGGAGAAAATAATAGCAAATGAAGCAACTGACAAACAACTAATCTCAAAAATATACAAGCAACTCCTACAGCTCAATTCCAGAAAAATAAACGACCTGATAAAAAAAAATGGACCAAAGAACTAAATAGACATTTATCCAAAGGAGACATACAGATGGCTAACAAACGCATGAAAAGATGCTCAACATCACTCATTATCAGAGAAATGCAAATCAAATCCACAATGAGGTACCATTTCACGCCAGTCAGAATGACTGAGATCCAAAAGTCTACAAGCAATAAATGCTGGAGAGGATGTGGAGAAAAAGGAACCCTCATACAGTGTTGGTGGGAATGCAAACTAGTACAGCCACTATGGAGAACAGTGTGGAGATTCCTTATGAAACTGGAAATAGAACTGCCTTATGACCCAGCAATCCAACTGCTGGGAATACACACCGAAGAAACCAGAATTGAAAGAGACATGTGTATCCCAATGTTCATCACAGCACTGTTTATAATAGCCAGGACATGGAAGCAACCTAGATGTCCATCAGCAGATGAATGGATAAGAAAGCTGTGGTACATACACAATGCAGTATTACTCAGCCATTAAAAAGAATACATTTGAATCAGTTCTAATGAGGTAGATGAAACTGGAGCCTATTATACAGAGTGAAGTAAGCCAGAAAAAAAACCACCAATACAGTATACTATCGCATATATATGGAATTTAGAAAGATGGTAACGATAACCTGTATGCAAGACAGCAAAAGAGACACATGTATAGAACAGTCTTTTGGACTCTGTAGGAGGGAGGGGTTGATTTGGAGAATGGCATTGAAACATGTATAATATCATATAAGAAACGAATCGCCAGTCCAGGTTCGATGCAGGATACAGGAAGCTTGGGGCTGGTGCACTGGGATGACCCAGATGGTATGAGGAGGGAGGTGGGAGGGGGGTTCAGTGTTGGGAACACGTGTACACCCATGGCGGATGCATATTGGTGTATGACAAAACCAATACAATATGGTAAAGTAAAAAAATAATTTAAAATATAATTTAAAAAGAAAAAAGAACACTGGAATGGGTTGCCATTTCCTTCTCCAATGCATGAAGTGAAACCCAATTAACTTTTTGAGCTGCTTATTTTTTTTTTCTCAGTCATGTATTTTATTGTTGTTATAAACCTCTACATCTATGTTGGTTTTTGCAGTTCTGTGGAGTTTTCCTATTTATTTTTTTTTATTTGTAATTTTTTAAACCTATTATTATTTTTTCTAAATGTATTCCTTTGCTTCTCCGACTGTTCTTTTCCCCTTGCAGTTAACCTTTAATGTATATAAATCTTCTTTATCTACCTCTATTTAACTTTGCATACCTGTTCTATCTTTCTTTTGTTTCTCTTCTGTCCTTTTATTTTCATTGCTTTATCCTCTAACTGGCACCTTGTTTTCATTCTGTTTTCCAGTTTGTGCTATAGTCAGTTTTGTTCTGATAGATTTAATGCTTGGTTTCCTTTGTTTGCTGGGTTAGTCTATTGTACTCTACTTTTTTTTGGATTGTTTTGATTTTGTAATGGGTGTATATGTATATGTGGATATTCAGTCACACATTTTATTGCTGTTATAAACTTCTGCCTCTATGTTGAGCTTTTGCAGTTCTGTGTAGTTTTCCTATTTTTATTTCCTTTTTTCTTTCTTCTTCCTCCCCCCCCCCCATTTTCTATAATTGTAATTTTTTTAAACCTATTATTTTTTAATACATTTATACCTTTGTTTGCCTTTGCTACTCTTCTTTTCCCTTACAGTTAATCTTTGTATGAATCTTCTTCGACTACCGCTATTTAATTAGCATATCTATACTTTCTTTCTTTTCTTTCATTCCTCTCAATATATTTTTTAGTTTTGTTTCCTCTGCTTTATTTCCACTTGACACTTTGCTTTAGTTTTGTTTCCAGATTGTGCTTTAGTTAGTTTTGTTCTTAACTGGTAAATGTAATTTTTGGTTTCCATTGTTTGCAGGGTCAGTCTATGGTATTTTATTTTTGTTGGACTGTTTTGATTTTGCTCATAGGTGTATATGTGTATGTGTATATTCCAGTATTTTAATTATTATTTTCCTGATTCTATACCTGCCATTTTTCTGGGGTTTATCTTTGGTTGGAGAAGGAAATGGCAACCCACTCCAGTGTTCTTGTCTGGAGAATCCCAGGGATGGGGGAGCCTGGTGGGCTGCCATCTATGGGGTTGCACAGAGTCAGACACAACTGAAGCGATGCAGCAGCAGCATCTTTGGTTTCTCATTTTTGGATGTTGTTTTAATCTCACTTAATGCCATAATAAACTACTTGTGGAATCTTTGTTCCTGGCCAGAGATCAAGCCATGAGCCTTTGGAGTGGAAGCACTGACTCCAAGACCCTAGACTACCAGAGAACTAATCCTAGGGAGTATCAAATAGTAAGAACTCACACAAATGAAACCACTTGAATACAATACCGGACATCACCCAACCACCAGGAGCACCCTGTGAAGGATGCCTCATCTAAATAGCAAACAAAACAAAAATACAAACCCAATCATCAGCAGACATGTTTACCACCTCACTCAGCCTCGCCCATTACAGAAAAAAACAAACACTCAGCACAAATCTCACCCCATAAGAAGCTTACACAAACCACTGGACCAATCTTAGGAGAGCAGAAACCAAAAGAAAGAAAGAATTCAACCTTCTTCAAGGAAAGAATTCAACTTTCCTTGAAATCTGGAAAAAGGAGACCTCAAACACAATAAATTAAACAAAAAAAAAAAAAAAAAAAGAAAGAAAAGGCAGAGAAATACTACACAAATGAAAGAACAATCTAGAAAGAGGTCCAAATGAATGAAGAGGAAATAGGGAAACTACCTCAAAAAGAATTCAAAATAATGATGGTAAAGATGATGAAAAACCTTGGGAACAAAATGTAGAAATGCAAGAATCAATTAATGAAGACTTAGAAGAATTAAAGCATAAACATGCAGAGGAAAAAACAACATAATTACTGAAATTAAAACTACTCTAGAAGGAATCAATAGCAGAATGTTTGAAGCAGAAGAACGAATCAGTGAGCTGGAAGATAAAATGGTGGAAATAACTTCTAAAGAGCAGAATAAAGTAAAAAAAGAAAAAGAATAGTACTGAGGACAGTCTCAGAGACCTCTGAGATAATATCAAATGCACCAACATTCAAAGTATAGGGGTTCCAGAAGAAGAAGAGTAAAAGAAAATGTATGAGAAAAATTTCGAAGAGATTATAGCTGAAAACTTCCCCAACATGGAAAAGGAAATAGTCAATCAAGTCCCAGAGGCACAAAGAGTCCCATACAGGATAAATCCAAGGAGAAACACACCAAGACACATACAAATCAAACTAACAAAGACTAAACACAAAGAAAGAATATTAAAAGCAACAAGGGAGAAGCAACAAGTAACATATAAGGGAAATCCCATATGCTTAACACCTGATCTTTTAGCAGAAACTCTGCAGGCCAGAAGGGATTGGCAGGATATATTTAAAGTGTTGAAAGGGAAAAATCTATAACCAAGATTACTGTACCAAGGAAGGATTTCATTCAAAATTGATGGAGAAATCAAAAGCTTTTCAGACAAGCAAAAGTTAAGAGAATTCAGTATCACCAAGCCAGCTTTACCATAAGGTTAAAGGGACTTACATAGCCAAGAAATACAAGAGAGGAAAGAAGATCTACAAAATCAACTCCAAACAATTAAGAAAATGGCAATAGGGACATATATATCTTTGATTACTTTAAATGTAAATGGATTAAATGCTTCAACCAAAAGACACAGACTGGCTGAATGGATACAAAAACAGGACTGTATATATGCTATCTACAAGAAACCCAATTCAGGCCTAAAGACACATATAGACTGAAAGTGAGAGGATGGAAAAATATATTCCATGCAAATGGGAAGCAAAAGAAAGCTGGAGTAGCAATCCTCATATCCGACAAAATAGACCTTAAAATAAAGATTACAAGAGATAAAGAAAGACACTGCATAATGATCAAGGGATCAATACAAGAGGAAGACATAGCAATTGTAATATCTATGCACCCAACAGAGGAGCACCTCAATTCATAAAACAAACACAAACAGACATAAAAGGAGAAACTGACAGTAACACAAAAATAGTAGGAGATTTTAACTCCCCACTCACACCAATGGACAGATCATCAAAACAGAAAATTAATAAGGAAACACAAGTCTTTAATGATACATTAGGTGAGATGGATCTCATTAATATCTTCAGAATATTCTGTGCAAATGCAGAAGAACACACCTTCTTTTCAAGTGCACATGGAACATCATCCATGACAGACCACATTTTGGGTCACAAATCAAACCTCAATAAAGAAAATTGAAATTGTATCAAGCATCTTCTCTGACCACAATGTTATGAGACTAGATATCAATCACACACACCCTCTTACACTGTTCGTTGGAATGCAAACTAGTACAGCCACTATGGAGAACAGTGTGGAGATTCCTTAAAAAACTGGAAATAGAACTGCCTTATGACCCAGCAATCCCACTATTGGGCATACACACCGAGGAAACCAGAATTGAAAGAGATACATGTATCCCAATGTTCATCGCAGCACTGTTTATAATAGCCAGGACATGGAAGCAACCTAGATGTCCATCAGCAGATGAATGGATAAGAAAGCTGGGGTACGTATACACAAAAGAGTATTACTCAGCCATGAAAAAGAATACATTTGAATCAGTTCTAATGAGGTGGATGAAACTGAAGCCTATTATACAGAGTGAAGTAAGCCAGAAAGAAAAACACCGATACAGTATACTAATGCATATGTATGGAATTTAGAAAGATGGTAATGATAACCCTGTATGCGAGACAGCAAAAGAGACACAGATGTATAGAACAGTCTTTTGGACTCTGTGGGAGAGGGAGAGGGTGGGATGATTTGGGAGAATGTCATTGAAACATGTATAATATCATATATGAAACAAATCGCTAGTCCAGGTTTGATGCATGATACAGGATGCTTGGGGCTGGTGCACTGGGATGACCCAGAGGGATGGTATGGGGAGGGAGGTGGGAGGAGGGTTCAGGATGGGGAACACGTGTATACCCTTGGCAGTTTTATGTTGATGTATGGCAAAACCAATACAATATTGTAAAGTAATTAACCTCCAATTAAAATAAATAAATTTATATTAAAAAATAGATAAAAATTTTTAAAAGAAACACAAATACATGGAGATTAAACAACACATTTCTAAATAACCAACAGGTTACTGAAGAAATCAAAAGGGAAATCAAAAAATTTCTAGAAAAAAATGGCAATGAAAACACAACAACTCAAAACCTATGGGATGCAGCAAAAGCAGTTATAAATGGGAAGTTTATAGTAATAATAACCTACCTCAAGAAACAAGAAAAGCATCCAATAGACCTCCTAACTTTACACCTAAAACAACTGGAAAAAAAAGAAACAATTAAAAAAATTAGTAGAAGGAAAAAATCATAAAGATAGAACAGAAAATAAAAAGAAGTTAAAGAAAAAATAATAAAGGTTAATAAAAATAAAAGCTGGCTCTTTGAGAAGATAAACAAAATTGACGAACCTTTAGACAGACTCATGAAGGAAAAAAGATTGAAGAATCAAATCAACAAAGTCAAGAAATGAAAAACAAGAAATGAAAAAGGAGAGGTTACAACAGATAATGCAGAAATACAAAGGATTGTAAGAAACTACTCAATTCAGTTCAGTTCAGTTGCTGAGCCATGTCTGACTCTTTGTGACCCCATGAATTACAGCACGCCAGGCCTCCCTGTCCATCACCAACTCCCAGAGTTCACTCAAACTCACATCCACTGAGTCGGTGATGCCATCCAGCCATCTCATCCTCTGTCATCCCCTTTTCCTCCTGCCCCCAATCCCTCTGAGCATCAGAGTCTTTTCCAATGAGACAACTCTTCACATGAGGTGGCCAAAGTACTGGAGTTTCAGCTTTAACATCATTCCTTCCAAAGAAATCCCAGGGCTGATCTCCTTCAGAATGGACTGGTTGGATCTCCTTGCAGTTCAAAGGGATTCTCAAGAGTCTTCTCCAACATCACAGTTCAAAAGCATCAATTCTTCGGTGCTCAGCTTTCTCCACAGTCCAACTCTCACATCCATACATGACCACTGGAAAAACCATAGCCTTGACTAGATGGACCTTTGTTGGCAAAGTAATGTCTCTGCTTTTGAAAATGCTATCTAGGTTGGTCATAACTTTTCTTCCAAGGAGTAAGCGTCTTTTAATTTCACGGCTGCAGTCACCATCTGCAGTGATTTTGGAACCCCAAAAAATAAAGTCTGACACTGTTTCCACTGTTTCCCCATCTATTTCCCATGAAGTGATGCGACCAGATACCATGATCTTCGTTTTCTGAATGTTGAGCTTTAAGCCAACTTTTTCACTCTCCACTCTCACCTTCATCAAGAAGCTTTTTAGTTTCTCTTCACTTTCTGCCATAAGGGTGGTATCACCTGCATCTCTGAGGTTATTGATATTTCGCCCAGCGATCTTGATTACAGCTTGTGCTACTTCCAGCCCAGTGTTTCTCATGATGTACTCTGCATATAAGTTAAATAAGCAGGGTGACAATATACAGCCTTGATGTACTCCTTTTCCTTTTTGGAACCAGTCTGTTGTTCCATGTCTAGTTCTTTTTTCTTTTTTTTTTAAACTTTAGATAATTGTATTAGTTTTGCCAAATATCAATATGAATCTGCTACAGGTATACATGTGTTCCCCATCCTGAACTCTCCTCCCACCTCCCTCCCCATACCATCCCTCTGGGTCATCCCAGTGCATCAGCCCCAAGCATCCAGTATCGTGCATTGAACCTGGACTGGCAACTCGTTTCTTATATGATATTTTACATGTTTCAATGTCATTCTCCCAAATCTTCCCACCCTTTCCCTCTCCCACAGAGTCCATAAGACTGTTCTATACATCAGTGTCTCTTTTGCTGTCTCATGCACCGGGTTATTGTTACCATCTTTCTAAATTCCATATATATGTGTTAGTATACTGTATTGGTGTTTTTCCTTCTGGCTTACTTCACTCTGTATAATACGCTCCAGTTTCATCCAACTCATTAGAACTGATTCAAATGTATTCTTTTTCATGGCTGAGTAATACTCCATTGTGTAATTGTACCACTGCTTTCTTATCCATTCATCTGCTGATGGACATCTAGGTTGCTTCCATGTCCTGGCTATTATAAACAGTGCTGCGATGAACATTGGGGTACACGTGTCTCTTTCCCTTCTGGTTTCCTCAGTGTGTATGCCCTGCAGTGGGATTGCTGGATCATAAGGCAGTTCTATTTCCAGTTTTTTAAGGAATCTCCACACTGTTCTCCATAGTGGCTGTACTAGTTTGCATTCCCACCAACAGTGTAAGAGGGTTCCCTTTTCTCCACACCCTCTCCAGCATTTATTATTTGTAGACTTTTGGATCGCAGCCATTCTAACTGGTGTGAAATGGTACCTCATAGTGGTTTTGATTTGCATTTCTCTGATAATGAGTGATGTTGAGCATCTTTTCATGTGTTTGTTAGCCATCTGTATGTCTTCTTTGGAGAAATGTCTATTTAGTTATTTGGCCCATTTTTTGATTGGGTCATTTATTTTTCTGGAGTTGAGCTGTAGGAGTTGCTTGTATATTTTTGAGATTAGTTGTTTGTCGGTTGCTTCATTTGCTATTATTTTCTCCCATTCTGAAGGCTGTCTTTTCACCTTGCTAATAGTTTCCTTTGATGTGCAGAAGCTTTTAAGGTTAATTAGGTCCCATTTGTTTATTTTTGCTTTTATTTCCAATATTCTGGAAGGTGGGTCATAGAGGATCCTGCTGTGATGTATGTCAGAGAGTGTTTTGCCTATGTTCTCCTCTAGGAGTTTTATAGTTTCTGGTCTTACGTTTAGATCTTTAATCCATTTTGAGTTTATTTTTGTGTATGGTGTTAGAAAGTGTTCTAGTTTCATTCTTTTACAAGTGGTTGACCAGATTTCCCAGTACCACTTGTTAAAGAGATTGTCTTTAATCCATTGTATATTCTTGCCTCCTTTGTCTAGTTCTAACTGTTACTTCCTGACCTGCATACACATTTCTCAAGAGGCAGGTCAGGTGGTCTGGTATTCCCATCGCTTTCAGAATTTTCCACAGTTTATTGTGATCTACACAGTCAAAGGCTTTGGCATAGTCAATAAAGCAGAAATAGATGTTTTTCTGGAACTCTCTTGCTTTTTTGATGATCTAGCAGATGTCAGCAATTTGGTCTTTGGTTCCTCTGACTTTCCTAAAAACAGCTTGAACAACTGGAAGTTCACGGTTCACGTATTGCTGAAGCCTGGCTTGGAGAATTTTGAGCATTACCTACTATCATGTGAGATGAGTACAATTGTGCGGTAGTTTGAGCATCCTTTGGCATTGCCTTTCTTTGGCATTTAAATGAAAACTGACCGTTTCCAGTCCTGTGGCCACTGCTGAGTTTTCCAAATTTGCTGGCATATTGAGTGCAGCACTTTCACAGCATCATCTTTCAGGATTTGAAATAGCTAAACTGGAATTCCATCACCTCCACTAGCTTTGTTCATAGTGATGCTTTCTAAGGCCCACTTGACTTCACATTCCAGGATGTCTGGCTCTAGATGAGTGATCACACCATCGTGATTATCTTGGTCATGAAGATCTTTTTTGTACAGTTCTTCTGTGTATTCTTGCCACCTCTTCTTAATATCTTCTGCTTCTGTTAGGTCCATACCATTTCTGTCCTTTATCGAGACCATCTTTTCATGAAATGTTCCCTTCTATCACTAATTTTCTTGAAGAGATCTCTAATCTTTACAAGCAACTATATACTAATAAAATGGACACATTTTTACAAAAGAAAAACTTTCCAAAACTGAGCCAGAAAGAAATAGAAAATATGAAGAGACAAGTCATAAACACTGAAATTGAAACTATGATCAAAAATCTTCCAACAAAAAAGCCCAGGGCCAAATGGCTTCACAGGTGAATTCTATTAAAAGTTCAAAGAATATGAAATATCCATCCTATTCAAACTTCCAAAAAATCGCAGAGAGAGGAAAACACAGTTTCATTCTACAAGGCTACCATCATGCTGATACCAAAACCAGACAAAGGTATCATTAAGAAAAAGAAAATTACAGGCCAATATGATGGATGAACATAGATGCAAAAATACTCAGCAAAATTCTAGCAAACAGAATTCAATAATACATTAAAAGAATCATACACCATAATCAATTAGAGTTTATGCCACATTTAGGATGGAAGGATTTTTCATTTTATGCAAATCAATCAGTGTTATCCAACATACTAACAAGGTGAAAGTTAAAAACAATGTGATCATCTTGATAGATGCAGAGAAAGCTTTCAACAAAATTCACACCCACTTTAAATAAGAACTCACCAGAAAACCAACATAGAAGGAATATACTTCAACATAATAAAGGTCATATACCAGCATATTAAAAAGTAGAGACATCACTTTGTCAACAAAAGTCTGTATAGTCAAAGCTATGGTTTTTCCAGTAGCCATGTATGGATGTGAGAGTTGGACCATAAAGAAGACCTAGTACTGAAGAACTGATGCTTTCAAATGTGGTGCCAGAGAAGACTCTTGAGAGTCCCTTGGACAGTAAGGATATCAAACCAGTGAATACTAAAGGAAATCAACCCTGAATATTCACTGAAGGATTGATGCTGAAGCTGAAGCTCCAATAGATTGGCCACTTGCTGTGAAGAGCCAACTCATTGGAAAAGACCCTGATGCTGGGAAAGATTTACGGTAGGAGGAGAAGGGGGCAACAGAGGATGAGATAGTTGGATGGCATCATTGACGCAGTGTACATGAATTTGAGCAAACTCTGGGAGATAGTAAAGGAAGCGGGAGCCTGACATGCTGCAGTCCATTGGGTTGCAAAGTTCAGACTGACTGATTGGCTGAACAAAAACAACAGTGACAAACTTTCAGCAAATATTCCTTATGGTGAAAACCTGAAAGCATTTCCTATAAGATCAGGAACAAGACAAGAAGGCTCACTCTCACTAATATTATTCAATATTGTTTTGGAAACCCTAGTCACGGCAATCAGAGAAGAAAAAGAAATAAAAGGAAGTGCAAGAAGGCAAAGTGGTTGTCTGAAGAAGCCTCACAAACAGCTGAGAAAAGAAAAGAAGCAAAAACCAAAGGAGAAAATGAAAGATATTCCAATCTGAATGCAAAGTTCCAAAGAACAGCAAGGAGAGATAAAACAGCCATCTTAAGTGAACAATGCAAAAAAAAAAAAAAAAAAATAGAGGAAAACAATAGAATTGGAAAGACTAGAGAACTCTTTAAGAAAATTGAAAATTCCAAAGGAACATTTCGTGCAATGATGGGCACAATAAAAGGCAGAAAAGACAAAGACCTAACAGAAACAGAAGAGATTAACACGAGATGGCAAGAATACAGAGAAGAACTATACAAAAAGGGTCTTAATGACCCAGATAGCCATGATTGTGTAATCACTCACCTAAAGTCAGACATCCTAGAGTGCGAAGTCAACTGTGCCTTAGGAAAAATTACTATGAACAAAGCTAGGGGAGGTGACGGAATTTCATCTGAGCTATTTCAAATCTTAAAAGATAATGCTGTTAATGTGATAGAAAGAATCAATTTTTGTTTCAATCCCAAAGGCAATGCCAAAGAATGTTCAAACTACCATACAATTGCTCTCATTTTACATGCTATCAAGGTGATGCTCAAAATCCTCCAAGCTGGGCTTCAATAGTACATGAACCAAGAACCTCCAGATGTTCAGTCTGTATTTAGAAAAGGCAGAGGAACCAGAGAAATTGCCAACATTGGTGGGATCACAGAAAAAGCAAGGGAATTCCAGGGGGAAAAAAAAAAAGTCTACTTCTGTTTCGTTGACTACGCTGAAGCTTTTAACTGTGTGGATCACAAAAAACTGTGGAAAATTCTTAAAGAGATGGGAATACCAGACCACCTTAGCTGCTTCCTAAGAACCTTGCATGCAGGTCAGGAAGCAACAGTTAGAATAGGACATGGAACAATGAACTGGTTCCCAGTTGGGAAAGGAGTATGTCAAGGCTGTATGTTGTCACCCAGTTTATTTAACTTCTATGCAGAGTACATCATTCAAAATGCTGGGCTGGATGAATCAGAAGCTGAAATCAAGATGGCCAGGAGAAATATCAACAGTCTTAGATATGACGATAATACCACTCTATGGCAGAAAGCAAAGAGGAACTGAAGAACCTCTTGATAAGGGTGAAAGGGAAAAGTGAAAATGCTGGCTTAAAACTCAACATTCGAAAAACTAAAATCATGGCATCTGCCCCCATCACTTCGTGGCAAATAGATGGGGGGGAAGTAAAAATAGTGACAGCCTTCATTTTCTTGGACTCCAAAATCACCGTGGACAGTGACTGAAGCTTTGAAATTAAAAGGTGCTTGCTCCTTGGGAATAAAGCTATGACAAACCTAGATGACATATGAAATAGCAGACACATCACTGTGCCACAAAAAGGTCTGTATAGTCAAAGCTGTGGTATTTCCAGCAGTCATACAAATGTGAGAATTAGACCATAAAGAAGGCTGAGCCCTGAAGAATTGATGCCTTCAGTTCAAGTTAATCCTAATGGAAATCAACCTTTAATATTTATTGGAAGGACTGATGGTGAAGCTCCAATACTTTGACTATCTAACACAAAGACCCGATTCATTGGAAAAGACCCTGATGCTGAGAAAGACTGAGGGTAAGAGGTGAAGGTGACAACATTGGATGAGATGGTTGGATGGCATACCAACTTCATGGACATGAATTTGAGCAAATTTTGGGAGATAGTGAAGGACAGGGAAGCCTGGTGTGCTGTGTGTAGTTCTCGGGGTCACAAAGAGTTGGACATGACTGAACAACTGATTAGAAAAGAAGTAAAATTCTCACTGTTTGCACATGACATGATACTGTGCATATAACACCCTAAAAATGCCACAAAAATGTACTAGAGCTAATGAATGAATTTAGTAAAGCCACAGGATATAAAATTAATACACAGAAATCACTCACATTCCTATATACTAACAATGAAAATTCAGAAAGGGAAATTAAGGAATTAACCCCATTCACCATTGCAACAAAAATAATAAATTATCTAAGAATATACCCACCTATAGAGGCAAAAGACTATAAAACAGAAAACTATAAGACACTGATGAAAGAAATCAAAGATGACACAAACAGATGTAAAGATATATGATATTGCTGGATTGGAATGATCAGTATTGTCAAAATGACTATATTAACCAAAATATACTAACCAAAGCAATCTACAAATTTATTTGTCTATCAAATTACCAGTGCATTTTGCACAGAACTCAAACAAAAAATTTCACAATTTGTATGGAAACACAATAGACCCTGAATAGCCAAAGTAATCTTGAGAAAGGTAAACGGAGCTGGAGGAATCAAACTCCCTGACTTCAAATTATACTACAAATCTTCAGTCATGAGGACAATATGCTGCTGGAACAAAAACAGAAATATGGGCCAATGGAACAAGATAGAAAGCCCAGACATAAACCCACGAAACTATGGGCAAAGGAGGTAAGAATATACAATAAAGAAAAGACAACCTCTTTGATAATGATGCTGGGAAAACTGGACAGCAATGTGTAGAAGAAATGAAATTAGAACACTTCCTAACATCATACACAAAAATAAACTCAAAATGGACTAAAGTCTTAAATGTAAGGCCAGAAACTATAAAGCTCTTAGAAGAAAACATAAGCAGTACATTCTATGACATAAATTGCAACAATATTCTGTCTGATTCACTTCCTAGATTAATGGAAATAAAATAAAAAATAAAGAAATGGCCCTAATAAACCTTAAAAACTTTGGCACAGAAAAGGAAACTATAAGCAAGATGAAAAGACAACACTCTGAATGGGAGAAAATAATTGCAAATGAAGCAACTGACAAAAGGTAAATCTCTAAAACATATAAGCAGCTCATATATCTCAATGTCAGAAAAAAAAAAAAAAAAACCTAATCAAAAAATGGGAGAAGACACTTCTCCTAAGAAGACATAGAGATGGCTAATAAACATGTGAAAAGATGCTTAAGATAGTTCATTACTAGAGAAATGCACATCAAAACTACAAAGAAATATCACCTCACACCAATCAGAATGACCATCATCAAAAAAAAAAAAAAAAAGCACAAATAATAAATTCTGGAGAGGATATAGAGAAAAGGGAACCCTCTTTGCACTGTTGGTGGGAATGCAAACTGATATAGCCATTATGCAGAACAGTAGGGAGATTACTTTAAAAATTAGGAATAAATCCTATTTTTGTGCAAAGCTTCCCTTTTCTCTAATAATGAGCTATGTTAAGCTTATAATGCCCAGTAATCCTACTACTGGGCATAAACAATGAAAAAGCCACAATTCTAAAAATACACCCCAATGTTGATTGCCACAATATTTACAATAACCAGAACATGGAAGCAACCTAGATGTCCATCGACAGAATGGATAAAGAAGTAGTGGTATATTTATACAATGGCATATGACTCAGTCATAAAAAGGAACAGATCTGAGTCAGTTGTAGTAAGGTAAATGAACCTAGTGATTCTTAAAGTGAGGTAATTCAGAAAGAGAAAAACAAGTGTCTTATATTAATGCATATATATGGAATCTAGAAAAATGCTACTGATGAACCTAGTAGAAAACAGACTTGTGGACACAGTGGGGAAGGTGAGGATGAGATGAATTGAGAAAATAGCATTGACGTATACATGCTATCATGTATAAAACACATGACGTTGCTACATAACACAGGGAGTCCAGCCTGGCACTCTGTAATGACCTAGAGGGCTGGGATGGGGGGAAAGGAGGGAGGCTCAGCACTAATTCAAAAAGATATGTGCACCCATGTGTCTATAGTGGCATCATTTACAATAATCAAGATGTGGAAACAACGTTGTGTCCATTGATGAAGTAATGAATAAAGGAGATGTGTTACACACACACACAAACACACACACAGGTATATTATTTGACCATGAAAAGGAATGAAATTCTGCCATTTGTATCAACACGGATAGATTTTCATGGAACTATACTAAGTGAAATAAGCCAGACAAAGAAAGACCAATACTATATGATTTCACTCATATGGAATCTAAGAGACAAAACAGAACAAAACAAATGATTAAACAAAAATAAAACAAATACAAACTTATAGATGTAGAGAACTTTAGTGTCCAGAGGGGTAGGTTGAAGGATGAGTGAAATGAGTTAAAGGGGTCAAATACACGGTAACTAGACTTGTGGTGGTGATCACTTTTTAGTGTATACAGATGTCAAATTATAATGCTGTATGCCTGATACTTCTATAATAAAATATTAAACTAGATAAGCACAATTTGTAACCTCAATAGCACCTAAGGAACCACCTGGTTCAATCCTCCCATTTCAGAATGATGGCAAAGTAGTAGATAGTGGCTGGTTCTAGATTAGAACACACAACTCCCAATTTCTATTCCACTACTATGTTTTGTATAACTGGGTTTTATTTTGTATAACTAAAAAATATCAATAACTACAGAATAATTGCAAATTTTAAAAAGCTACTGCTTTGTCAAATAATGTTTATGAGGATATAGTTCTCATCTCTAGGAAGAGGAAATAGGATAAATTTCATTTTGCTCATTTATATATTATTTACATTTTCACGATGAATACATAATATTTTACATTCATATTTTTATTAATTTTTGAAACTCGTGATGGGGCAGTTCAGTTCAGTCGCTCAGTAATGTCTGACTCTTTATGATCCCATGAACCACAGCACTCCAGGCCTCCCTGTCCATCACCAACTCCCGGAAACCACCCAAACCTTTGTTCATTGAGTTGGTGATGCCATCCAACCATTTCATTCTCTGTCCTTCCCTTCTCCTGCCCTCAATCTTTCCCAGTGTCAGGGGCTTTTCAAATGAGTCAGCTCTTCGCCTCAGATGGCCAAAGTATTGGAGTTTCCACTTCAACATCAGGCCTTCCAATGAATACCCAGGACTGATCTCCTTTAGGAGGTACTGGTTGCATCTCCTTGCAGTCCAAGGGACTCTCAAGAGTCTTCGCCAACACCACAGTTCAAAAGCATCAATTCTTCAGTACTCAGCTTTCTTTATAGTCCAACTCTCACATCCACACATGACTACTGGAAAAACCATACCCTTGACTAGATGGACCTTTGTTGACAAAGTAATGTCTCTGCTTTTTAATATGCTGTCTAGGTTGGTCATAACTTTCCTTCCAAGGAGTAAGCGGCTTTTAATTTCATGGCTGTAATCACCATCTGCAGTGATTTTGGAGCCCAGAAAAATAAAGTCAGCCATTGTTTCCACTGTTTCCCCATCTATTTGCCATGAAGTGATGGAACTGGATGCCATAATCTTCGTTTTCTGAATGTTGAGCTTTAAGCCAACTTTTTTACTCTCCACTTTCACTTTCATCAAGAAGCTCTTTAGTTCTTCTTCACTTTCTGCCATAAGGGTGGTGTCATCTGTATATCTGAGGTTATTGATATTTCTCTTGCCAATCTTGATTCCAGCTTGTGCTTCTTCCAGCCCAGTGTTTCTCATGATGTACTCTGCATATAAGTTAAATAAGCAGGGTGACAATATACAGCCTTGATGTACTCCTTTTCCTATTTGGAACCAGTCTGTTGTTCCATGTCCAGTTCTAACTGTTGCTTCCTGACCTGCATATAGGTTTCTCAAGAGGCAGGTCAGGTGGTCTAGTATTCTCATCTCTTTCAGAATTTTCCACAGTTTATTGTGATCCATACAGTCAAAGGCTTTGGTACAGACAATAAAGCAGAAATAGATGTTTTTCTGGAACTCTCTTGCTTTTTTGATGATGGGCACATACAGGTTTTTCTGCAATTGTTTGTTATTTATAGACATTATTGATGATTCTAAAGTAACATAATGTTAGAATTGGAAGATATTTAAGAACTGTTCAAGTACTTCATTATATAGGTGAGATATATTTCAGACAGTTACCTCATTGAAAGCTGTAAATAACATAAAATAAAAGTATAGATAGTTTTCATCATAATTTAACTGTGGGGTTTGCTTGAAAACTGATGTGGTATAGATGAACCAAGGACTATATCCTTTCAGGAAGAAAACTAACATTTATTGAGCAACTACTACATGGCAGACAGATATACATTCTTAATCTCGTTTCATAGTTACTTACAATAATTGATGATGTTTTAAAATTTATATTTCAGAAAATCTGAATATTCAAACAAGTTAAAATAGAACATGGGTTAGATTGCAAAATAGGTCTTTGAATGCTAATTTTACAGTTCTTTCGGACTCATCTTTTGAGGTGAGCCAGAGTTAGTATTCCCTGAAACAGAGATTCTTAAAGGCTCTTTTTGCTCTTTGTAGCATTAATCAGTAACTGTTAAAAGTTCAGTTTTCTGACCATTGCTATAGTACCTTTCCAAAATCTGTTGCCACCAGGCATTTCCAGTTGGAAGTGAGGTGGCTTTTTGATAACTTCAAGATTTTTAAAGTCAAGATAGGACAAAGATGTGCCTGTGGGGACACTCATGTTATAACAATTTATCACTTTATGTTTCTAATTCATTTTATAATATTCAGTAGTTTTCACAAAAGAGATTAATATAATTGCTTGACAAGGTAGATCAGGAAATAGGACTTTGCCTAGGACTGAGGGCTTTTTTGAACATATGACTTCCAGTGCTAAAACAAGGACAGTCCTGGACCAATTGGAATGAGCTGATGATCCTGAGAAAGCTTAAACTTCTCATCCTCAGTCACACAGAAAGTTAGTGATGGGATTGGACTAGAACTCAGAGCTCCTACCTAACTAGTCCTGGGCCCTTCCAACAAAACCGCAGTGACTAAGTGATTATTAAATTTCAAAACACAGACTTTAACTCTTCACATAAGTGTTATATGAAGTGGTTATATGAAGCTGAGTGGTAAAGACTCTACCTGACAATGCAAGAGATGTAGAAGATGTGGATTCCATCTCTGAGTTGGGAAGATCCTTGAAGGAGAAAAAAAGACAACCCACTTCAGTATTCTTGCTCAGATGATCCCATGGACAGAGGAGACTGGTGGCCTACAGTCTATGAGGTCACAAAGCATTGGACATGACTGAGTGACTGAGCACACACATAACCTTGTATGTTTAAGGCAAATGGATGGCATATTAGCAATTTAAAAAAAAAATGATGTTATCCTATTTTGTTCCATTCTCTGCATTCTGACTTACTCATTTTAATCAAGGATCTCACACCCTCAACTATGACAAGTGGCCGCCTTATGCAGAATGGAGTTTCCTGTCCTGGCTTTATTGCCCCCTTTCTAGCTGTTGCACAAGTAAACAACTCAGGCCCGTGCAAGTTCACACACAAAAGATTCTGCAATGGTAACATTTATCTTGTACATGTTCCATTTATCTTTGGCAAAAAGCTTCAAATCCAAACTATCTTAAGTGATCTCAAAAAGACAGTGATAAGTACCTTCCCCCGTCATTATTGCTCCATTTTATCACAGTGGTGATAGCAATAATGGTGGTTTTAACCCCCATCAAGTCCATTTAACATGGCTCATTTTCAAAAGCCACTCAATGCCTTATGACAGTCTGGCCAGGCAGTTTGAAAAGATCACTTAACCCCGATGATCTGAGGAAGACTCTGAGTGGGGAAAGAGGGCCCTACAGTCAGAGGCGAGACGGTGAATGGAGGGATGGGATTAAAAAAGACCATTGATTTTATGACAAGGGACAGAGTTACTGTCAAAACTGAGCAGCACAAATTGAAGGAATGTTTCAATTAGCTGTTTGCAAGAGAAATTCCTCGGAAGTTGTGATGCACTGGCTTGTGGTTATTGTTGGTTATGTTCATTCTTACAGTTTTTACATGTGTGTGATTTTTCTTAATACTAAAAGGAAAATCTGAGATTAGAATATCTGTTAGTAATGAAAATCATTAAAGAAGACCCATAGTAATTTCAATAAGATGTTTTATGAAGTGACAGTGACCTGGATAATGATAGCAGGCTGAAAAGGGGAAAGTGGAGCCTATGCAAGCCACATGTCACACACTCCAACGTGAGGTTGCCTAACACTGCTGCCTGTTCTGCAATCCAACAGCTGGTCTCTGTAGGTGTCAAAACTGTTAACAAAGCACACCAGTTTCTAGAAGTGCTGAATGTGGATGAGGGCAAGGGATGAGTAGATAATGACTGGAAGAAAAAAATCAACAGCACTCCTTTTGCACCTTATGCTTGCTTAAAGGATAACTCAGAACTAGTGTTGCCTGAAGAGAGAACACAGTTATTAAAACAGCAGACTTGGGAGCCAAAGTACTTGGTTCAAAGCCCCCTTCTTCCATTTTCTGACCATATGACTTTAGGTTAAGATTTTCTCTCTCTAAGCGGAAATTTGTTTGTTAGCAAAATGGGAATAATAGAACCTATTTCATAATCCTATTGTGAAATTAAAATAATTTATGTGGCGTGTTCAACATAGTATCTGTACTGTAAAGTACATTTTATGGAAAGGTGATTATTATTGTAATTAATCCATATAACATACATAATTTTAAGCCTGATTTCTAAGCATAAGTTCTTAATTAACTAATTCTCTTTTCATTCATTGCAAATGTAAGTCTTGCCATAAAATATCTAACAGGCATAAGGGTTTTAAAAAAAGAGCCCTTACTCTGCATTTATGTTCAGGCTCCATTATCCATGGGCTTTACGATCTTGATAAAATGCAATCAATATGTTTAACATCAAGGATAATATGATACAATGCTTATAAGCTGAAAATTTGGAAACATATTAATCTGGTTTTGAGTCATTCCACCACTTTCTAATGATAGAATATTTTATATTTTCACATCACCTGTACAGAGGTGAAACTATTTGGATATCAAATCAAATATCATTTCCTCCAGTTGTCTTTCTCACTCCTTCTTTCACATTCTCGGGTCTCCCTGTACTTATCCCTTGTGACAGCTATCAGAATTACTATGAAATTAAGTGTATAATTACTGTCCAACTTTCCTAATAAATCACAAGTTTCAAGAAAGCACAAAACCTGTTTCTTTTTCTTCATGCCAGAATGTCCCTGGCTGGCACATGATAGGTGTCAATTATTGAAAGAATAAAGAGTTTTGAGTAAAAATGTGACATGATATGAATTATATTTCAATAGAATCACATGGGCTGCTCTCTTTAAAAGAAATTGTAAGTTTACAAGACTGGGACCAGGAAAACTATTTAGGAAACTAATGCAATAATTTAAGTTAGAGATGTCAGTGGCTTGTACAGAAAAAGTAGTGACGGAAGTGGTGGGAAGTGATGTATTTGCTAACAAATTTGATATTAGGTATAAAAGAAAGAAAAGAGTCAGAGATGATTGCAGCGTTTGAATCTTGGGCCACTGGAAGGATTAAGTGTCATTATTTTAGACAGGGAAATCTACAGAGGGACAAATTTATTGTAGTAGTTCAGGAGTTCATTTTTGGGACATGTTAAGTTATAATGCCTATGCGACATCCAGATGAATATATCCAGCTATCCACTGTATTCCCAAGTCTGTGGTTTAGAGGAGGGAGATCTGAGCTGACGATACAAAGCTTAAAGTCATGAGACTAGATGAGCTCACCAACAAAAGAGAAGAACTAAGGAATACGTTCTGAAGCAATATAATGTTAGAGGTCAGGAGACGATGAGGAACCAGCAAAGGATAATGAGAATGAGCAGTCAATGAGGGGAGAAAAATAGATGCTGGAACCCTTGTGTGACAAACCACGTAAAATAATAAGGGGACTAAGGAATTCTCATTTGATCTGCCAAGATGAGGATTGTTGGAAACCTTGACAAGAACCATTTTAGAGTAAATTGGTGCAGGCAATTTCCTCATGTAAGGATTTAAAAGAGAATGAAATTTAATTCAACATCATAATGAGATACCTTTTCACATTCACTAGAATATTAACTAAAATCAAAGAGACTACTCACTAAATATAGGTGAGCATGTAAAGCAAATGGAGCTCTCGCACAATCCTGATTGGAATATGAAGTCTTAGAATTACTTTGCAGAATTGTTTGGCAGATTCTTTAAACGGAAATATATACTTATCATAATACCCAGCACATACAACCAAGACAAATATCCAAAATAAACGGAAATATATATCCACTCAAAGACTTATACACTAGGACTCAGAAGAGCCTCTTCATAATAGCCAAAACTTAGAAAAAAACTAAAATATCCATCAACAGGAGAGTGGATATTCACACTGTGGTGTGGTCATATAATGTGAGAGCTTTCCTGATAGCTAAGTTGGTAAAGAATCTGCCTGCAATCCCAGAGACACTGGTTTGATTCCGGGGTCAGGAAGATCTGCTGGGGAGGGGATAGGCTACCCACTTCAGTATTCTTGGGCTTCTCTTGTGCTTCAGATGGTAAAGAATTTTTCTGCAATGGTAGAGACCTGGGTTTGATCCATGGGTTCAGAAGATTCCCTGGAGAAGGGAAAGGCTACCCATTCCAGTATTCTGGCCTGGAGAATTCCATGGGCTGTACAATCCATGGAGTCTCAAAGAGTCGGACACGACTAAGAGATTTTCACTTTCTTTCACACTTTTGTATAATGTTATTACTCAACAATACAAAAGAATAAACTGATACTGATGGACAAATCTCAAAAACACTATGTTGAGCAAAAGAAATCAGATTCAAAAACATAAATACTGCATGATTATATGAGGACATGAAGTCCAAAAAAAAGAAAAACTATAAACAGATAGAAATTCACGTGGGAAGAAAGCTAATTGATTAGAAAGGGCAAAAGGAAATTTTCTGGGTTGATGAATATGCTCTGTGTCTTGTTTTGTGTGCTAGTTCCATGAGTGTAAGCACTTGTCACAACTCAATGAACTATACATTTGAAGGCTGTGCATTTTATTGAATGTTAATTAAATCAAAATTTTAAGAAAGAATCAGAGATGACTTGGAGTCAGTAAATTATAAGCAGCTCTTCAAATGGAAAGAGGATCACAGAAAAAGATCAAAGGGATTAGGTGAAAGCTGGAGAGACACTGGAGTTAAGGACTTTTATTTTCTCCTATTATTTAAAATGAGTGGTGTTATTATATTTGCATGCTGATATATTAATAAATGATCCTTAGAAAAATAAATGATGATGCACAAGATTACAACACCTATCTTTCAGAATTGTTCTCAGGATAAAATTATAGATAATGAGTGAGAAGGATTTAACACAATACCTGGAATTTAGTAAAGGGTTCAGTACACCATAACTGATTCTGCTATTATTGTCATGCAGTGATTATGGGCTTTCTGCTTTCACTCTAAGTGTAGTACACATGATGACAAATTTTTCTTATGACTTTTACTTTATCCTTTTGTTTTTCTTTTTTTATCTGAATTTTTTTGTTTCTTTTTAAAATTTTTTTATTTTATTTTATTTTTTAACTTTACGATATTATATTGGTTTTGCCACATATCAACATGAATCTGCCACAGGTATACACGTGTTCCCCATCCCGAACCCTCCTCCCTCCTCCCTCCTCCCTCCTCCCTCCTCCCTCCCCGTACCACCCCTCTGGGTCGTCCCCGTGCACCAGCCCCAAGCATCCAGTCACCAGTCCAGGTTCGATGCATGATACTTTATCCTTTTTTTTACAGCACCTCATGATTAGGTTGATGCCCCCACTACTCCACCAACACTATTCACATTAAGTTCACTTGCCACGCTGTCAGTAAGTCTGAAATTTCATTGACTTCTTCCCCTTCCAATTTGATATCTGTAATCTGCAATGTGCTGTATAACCCAGATTATCAAATTTCTGTAACTGAATCTATCAAAGAATGGTGAATAGGCTAAGAGAGAAAATTATGCCATTTTAACTGATCCATCTTCCCAACTTGGCCAAGTTAGTTTCTACTCTTTCTTAAAGGGTCCATTTAGATTTCACTTACCCAGAGAAGCTTTTTCTGACCACCAAAGACTAGGTTGTCTAGGTCTATAAATTAGGAATTTTTCAGCTACTAGCAACAGAAACCCAACTAAAATTAGGTCTCAAAAACTATTTACAATAGCCAAGGCATTGAAGCAACCTAAATATCCATTGACAGATGAATGAATAAAGATATGGTCCATATATATAATGAAATATGACTCAGTATAAAAGAGAATGAAAAATGTTATTTTCAGCAACATGAACTGACCTAGAGATTATCATACTAAGTGAAGTAAGCCAGACAAAGACAAATGTCACACAATATCACTTATAAGTGGAATCTTAAAAAAATGACACAAATGAACTTATATACAAAATAGAAATAGACCTACAGACATTGAAAATAAACTTACAGTTCAAAAAGGTGGAGTGGGGGAGAAATATATAAGGAAGTTGGGATTAATGTATATACACTACTATATCTAAAAAAGGTAAACAACAAGGATCTGTTTATACCACAGGGATCTATATTCAATATTTTGTAATAAGCTATAATGGAAAAGATTATAAATACACACACACACACACACACACACACACACATATATATATATACATATATATATATATAGTTTGACTGGATTGCTTTGCTGCAGACTTGAAACTAAAAATTTTCATTTTAAGTAGTTGTTGTGATTCAGTCACTCAGTTGTGTCCAACTTTGCCATCCAATGGACTGCAGCACGCCAGGCTTCCTTCTCCTTCACCATTTACCAGAGCTCGCTCAAACCCATGTCCACTGAGTCCGTGATGCCATCCAACCATCTCATCCTCTGTCATCCCCTTCTCCTCCTGCTTTCTATCTGTCCCAGCATCACTGTCTTCTCCAATGTGTTGACTCTTTGCATCAGGTGGCCGAAGAACTGGAGGTTCAGCTTCAGCATCAGTCCTTCCAAAGAATACTCAGGACTGATTTCCTTTAGGATTGACTGGTTTGATCTCCTTGCAGTCCAAGGGACTCCCAAGAGTCTTCTCCAACACCACAGTTCAAAGTCATCAGCCTTTTTTATTGTCCAGCTTCAGCACTCAGCCTTTTTTATTGTCTAACTCTTGCATTCATACTACTGAAAAAACACCATAGCTTTGACTACACAGACCTTTGTTGGCAAAGTAATGCCTCTGCCTTTTAATACACTGTCTAGGTTTGTCATAGCTTTTCTTCCAAGGACCAAGTGTCTTTTAATTTCAAAGCTGCAGTCACCATCCACAGTAATTTTGGATCCCAAGAAAATAAAGTCTGTCACTGCTTCCATTGTTTCCATATTTATTTGCCTTGAAGTGATGGGACCAGATGCCATGATCTTAGTGTTTTGAAAGTTGAGTTTTAAGCCACCTTTTTCACTCTCATCTTTCACCTTCATCGAAACATCCTTTAGTTCCTCTTCACTTTCTGCCATAAGGTTGGTGTCATCTGCAAATCTGAGCTTATTGATATTTCTCCCAGCAATCTTGATTTCAGCTTGTGCTTCATCCAGCCTGTCATTTTGCATGATGTATTCTGCATATAAGTTAAATAAGTAGGGTGACAATGTAGGTTCTTGACGTACTCTTTCCCAATTTTGAACCAGTCTGCTGTTCGACGTTCAGTTCTAACTGTTGTTTTTTGACCTGCATACAGATTTCTCAAGATGCAGGTAACTGGTCTGGTATTCTCATCTGTTTATGAATTTTTCACAGTTTATTGTGATCCACACAGTTGAAGACTTTAGCATAGTCACTGAAGCAGAAAGAAATGTTTTTCTGGAATTCTGTTGCTTTTTGTATGGTCCAACAAATATTGGCAATTTGACCTGTAGTTCCTCTGCCTTTTCTAAATCCAGCTTGAACATCTGGAAGTTCTCAGTTCACGTAGTATTGAAACCTCACTTGGAGAATTTTGAGCATTATTCACATGCAGTAGTTTGAATATCCTTCGGCATTGCCCTTCTTTGGGATTGAAATGAGAACTGACATTTTCCAGTCCTGTGGCCACTGTTGATTTTTCCAAATTTGCTGGCATATTGAATGCAGCAGTTTCACAGCATCAACTTTTAGGATGTGAAATAGCTCAGCTGGAATTCCAACACCTCCACTAACTTTGTTCATAGTGATGCTTCCTAATGCCCATTTGACTTTACACTCCAAGAGTTCTGGCTTTAGGTAAGTGATTACACCATCATGGTTATCTGGGTCATTAAGATCTTTTTGGTATATTTCTTCCATGTATTCTTATCACCTCTTCTTAATATCTTCTACTTCTGTTTGGTCAATACCATTTCTGTCCTTTATTGTGCCTATCTTTGCATGAACATTCCGTTGATATCTCTGATTTTCCTGAAGAGATCTCTAGTCTTTCCAATTCTATCGTTTTCTTCTATTTCTTTCCATTGTTCACTTAGGAAGGCTTTCTTATCTCTCCTTGCTATTCTTTGGAACTCTGCATTCAGATTACCTTTTCTACATTGCCTTTCACTTCTCTTCTTTTCTCAGCTATTTGTAAGGCCTCCTTAGACAACTCGTTTAAATGGTAGAAATGGATATTAATTCATGTAATTGTAACATTCCAGAGCTGGATCTGGACAGATGTGGCTAGATTTAAGAGTTAAAATATGTTTTAGGAATCTGTGCCCCGCATCTGCACTTCTTCACATTACTCCTAATTTCTGGACTCTGGTTTCCCCTGTTTTGCTTAATTCTCAGGTGGTTTCATTACAAATGCTGACACAGGTGATCAGGTAGTTGTTGAGACCTAAAGAAGTATTAAAAAGAAATTCCTTTTTCCCATTAATTCTAGTATAGGTTCAAGGTGATTTATTTTTCTGACTTTAATGAAGTGTCCATCAAGTGTCCCTTGGGTGATAAATTTCTCTGAATGACAGTATGTCTGGACTTAGAAGCAAGGAGGCAGTGTGAGCCACAGCTATGAATCCTTGACTAGAAACAGGAAATTCATTCTGGGCAGGTTAAGACATAGGGTCTCCATGTTGTCTGCCTTAATCATTCCAAGATACCTTGAATGAGCCCTATCTTATCATTTAAAAAATAACCACTACTGCTAGTATGCACTACAGACTATGCTGAGAATGTTACAAACAGCATTTCAGTTAACTGTTGCAAAAGCCACTTTATTACCATTTAGTTCTATTTTACAGATAAGGAAACTAAAGCTCAGAGTTGTTCAATACACCCAAGCTGAGGCATGAAGAAGAAAGAAATGGGCCTACAGACCAAGGACATATTCTGGACTTCTGATTCTGGAGACCCTTTCACCATGCACTCCTGATGACTCTGATAGGTGGTCTATTCTCTGCAGCTTCCCATGAAAACATACCATTTTGTATTTTTCCAGCCATTTATAGTACACGTATTACAACATACTCACTTCCTTGAACATTTGACTCCCATCTCCACAATCTGCAGTGCTAACTGTGGCATTAGAACTTTGTTCAGTGTAGTCATGACTTTTTCAATGCTTCTAGAAGCTATATCAATAGCAAGTTTACACAATTTGTTTAGGTCCAGAATACGAAATCATATATGTCAAGAAGCTGATAGACCACATTTTGTCAGAACTCTCCACCATGACCTGTCCATCTTGGGTGGCCCTACACAGCATGGCTCATAGTTTCCTTGAGTTAAACAAGGCTGTGATCCAGGTGATCAGTTTGGTTAGTTTTCTGTAATTGTGGTCTCCATTCTGTCTGCCCTTTGATGGATAAGGATAAGAGGCTTGTGGAAGCTTCCTGATGGGAGACACTGGCAGGTGGTAAATCTTTAATCCACTTTTCTGTTGATTGTTGATTGATTTTCTGCTGGGAGGTGTTCCCTCACTGTGGTAGGGGTAATGGGGGCAATGGAGACCTACTTCAAAAGGACTTGAGCCAGGACTGTTGTACTCAGTGCTCCTGATTTTCACAAGACAACAGAGTAGAAGAATATATGCTTATCTTCTCCTGTGAGAACTCCAAAATTGCAAATAACAGCTGAAGAACCATCAACAGCAGAATGTTGGATCCCATCAAAAAAAGATACTCCATGTCCAAGGGCAAAGGAGAAGCCCTAACAAGATGGTTGGGGGGTGGTGAAATCATGTTTAGAATCAAACTCCATACCTGCCAGATGCTCAGAGGGCTCAAACAAAACCTTGTGTGCACTAGGACCCAGGGTCCCTACAAGAGACTGTGCCAGACCTGCCTTTGAGTGTCTGAGTGTCTTCCTGTGGAGGCACAGGTCAGCAGTGACCTGCTGCAGGGACAGGGGCTCTGGCTGCAGCAGACCTGGGAGGTGCAGCATGTGAGACCCAACACAGAGGCCCAGAGCAGACAACCCACAAACTGGAGAACAGTTATATCAAAGAATTCTAACACTGTTGTGAAAGTTCTAGGGACCACAACAGATTTCCCAACCTGGGGATCTGGCAAAGACCCTGAGAATCCCTAGGAAATTTGACTTTGAAGGCCAGTGGGATTTGATTACAAAACTTCCACAGGACTGGGGAAACTGACTCTTGGAGGGCACAAACAAAACCGTGTGCACACCAGGACCCAGGAGAAAGGAGCAGTGACCCTGAAAGAGACTGAGCCAAACTTATCTGTGAGTGTCCAGGAGTCTCCAGCAGAGGCGTGGGTCAACAGTGGTCTGCCATGAGGTCAAGGGTACTGAATACAACAGTCCAGGCATAAGTATTTTGAAGGAGATTGCCAGTTACCATTACCTCTACACAGCCACACCCATCAACAGAAAAATGGTTTAAAGATTTATTGATCATGGTCCCATCCACCAGAGCAAGAACCAGATTTCCCCACAAGCAGTTCCTCTCATGAGGAAGCTTCCATAAGCCTCTTATCCTTATCCATCAAAGGGAAGGCAGATCAGAAACCACAATTATAGGAAACTAACTAAACTGATCACTTGGATCACAGCCTTGTCTAACTCAGTGGAACTATGAGCCATGCTGTGTGGGGCCACCCAAGGCAGATGGGCCATAGTGGAGAATTCTGAAAAATGTGGTTCACTGGAGAAGGGAATGGCAAACCACTTCACTATTCTTGCCTTGAGAACCCCATGAAAATTATGAAAAGCAAAAAGATGTTACAGTGAAAGATGAACTCCCCACATAGGTAGGTGCCCAATATGCTACAGGAGAAGACTGGAGAAATAGCTCTGAAAGAATGAAGAGGCTGATCCAAAGCGAAAACAATGCCCACATGTAGATGTGAGTAGTGATGGAAGTAAAGTCCGATATTGTATTGGAAGTGATGGAATTCCAGCAGAGCTTTTTAAAATCCTGAAAGATGGTGCTGCTAAAGTGCTGAGCTCAACATGTCAGCAAATTTGGAAAACAGCAGGCACCACAGGACTGGAAAAGGTCAGTCTTCTTCCAATCCTAAAAAAGAGGCAATGCCAAAGAATGTGCAAACTACCACACAATTGCACTCACCTCACAGATTAGCAAAGTTATGCTCAAAATTCTCCAAGTTAGTTTTCAACAGTATGTGAACTGATAACTTCCAGATATTCGAGCTGTATTTAGAAAAGGCAGAGGAACCAGAGATCAAATAGCCAACATCCACTGGATCATAGGAACTACAATAGAATTCCAGAAAAACATCTATTTCTGCTTCACTGACTATGCTAAAGTCATTGACCACGTGGATCACAAAATAAGTGTGGAAAATTCTTAAAGAGATGGGAATACCACACCACGTGATCTGCCTCCTGAGAAATCTGTATGCAGGTCAAGAAGCAGCAATTAGAACCAGACATGGAACAACAGACTGGTTCCAAACTGGGAAAGAAGTATGTCAAGACTGAATGTTGTCACCCTGCTTATTTAACTTATATGCTGAGTACATCATGTGAAATGCCAGGCTGGATGAAGCACAGGCTGAAATCAAGATTGCTGGGAAAAATATCAATAACCTCAGATATGCAGATGACACCACCCTTATAGCAGAAAGTAAAGAAGAATTAAACAGCCTCTTGAGGAAAGTGAAAGATGAGAGTGAAAAAGCTGGCCTAAAATTCAACGTTCAAAAAACAAAGATCATGGCATCTGGTCCCAACACTTCATGGCAAATAGATTGAGAAACAATGGAAGCAGTGAGAGACTTTATTTTTGGGGGCTCCAAAGTCACTGCAGATGGTAACTGCAGCCATGAAATTTAAAAAATGCTTGCTCCTTGGAAGAAAAGCTATGACAAACCTAGACAGTATACTAAAAACAGAGACATCACTTTCCTGACAAAGGTCAAAGCTATGGTTTTCCCAGTAGCCATGTATGGATGTGAGAACTGGACCATAAATAAAGTTGAGCACTAAAGAACTGATGTTTTTGAACTGTGGTGTTGGAGAAGACTCTTGAGTCCCTTAGACAACAAGGAAATCAAACCAATCAATCCTAAAGTCAGTAATAAATATTCATTGGAAGGACTGATGCTAAAGCTGAAACTCCAAAACTTAGGCCACCTGATGTGAAGAACTGACTCATTGGAAAAGACCCTGATGCTGGTAAAGATTGAAGGTGTGAGGAGAAGGGGAAAACAGAGGATGACAGTGTTGGATGGCATCACTGACTCGATGGACATGAGTTTGATCAAGCACTGGGAGTTGGTGATGGACAGGGAAGCCTGGTGTGCTGCAGTCATGGGGTTGCAAAGAGTCAAACATTACTGAGTAACTAAACTGAACTGATATGTCAAGAAAGAGTTTTCAGGGACTTCCATGGTTGTTATCCAATGGTTAAGATTCCACACTTCCACTGCAGGGGCACTGGTTTGATTCTTTGTAGGGGAACCAATATTCTGCATGCTGTGCCATGTGGCCAAAAAGTTAAGCAAGCTCCCAGGCCAATAAATTCTTTTCCATAACATTCTGTGTTTGAGGACTCTGGACCTAACCTGCTAAGAATATAGCCCCAGGAATACAGTAAGTCCCCTGCATAAGAACATTCAAATTGCAAACTTTCAAAGATGTGAATATGCATAACTGGAGTGTTTTTTGAAGAGGTTGCATTGTGCTCAGTTGCTCCAGTCATGTCTGACTCTTTGACCCCATGGACCGTAGGCAACCAGGCTCCTCCATCCTTGGAATTTCCCAGGCAAGAATACTGGAGTGGGTTGGAGTAGATAGAATTGAATTCAGCAAGGAGCAGAACCTGTGCCATCAATATCAGGTAGGTGTGAGTGAAATTGCAGCTTGCCCTCCATCTCCTATTTCTGATGATCCTTCATCTCTACTACCTTCCACTTCTCTCTCCTCCAGTCATTAACTCTTCTTGCCTGTTCACTCAATACCAGCCCCTGTATGCCAGCTATTGTACTATAATACTGTACTTTCAAGTACGTACTATAAGACTAAAAATGCTTTCTTTCTTGTGTTTACTTTTTATGTATTAATTTGTGTGAAAAAATATTACAGTATTATGTAGCTGATTGCATTAGTTGTGTACCTAGGCTAACTTTGTTGGACTTAAAAACAAAGGAGACTTAGGAAGGTGCTCCAAGAATAGACCTCATTTGTATGTAGGGGACTTACTGTACTGTGAGTGTATGTCAGCTTGGTTATGTAGTTCATTTGAGCCAGAGTCTCTTCTCTCTCTAAATCAGGCCCAACACAGATCCAGGTGGGTTAAGGGGAATCTAGGAATGTGTCTTGATGTCCATCATATGCCACAAATCACTTAGTCTGCTAGAGCAGATTACAAACTTGGATATATTTTATATAACTATCAACTTGGTGAATATAGTCTTTTCTTTCTCAAGCTAGAAAAAGATTTTAAATAGTTTACATTCACATGGAATGAACGGTGTTATACATTTAGAGTTATCTTCTTGAGTTATATTAACTCTCCTTCCTTAGGTGATAATATAATTCAGAGACAGCTGGCGACATGCCACAAAAAAATCACATTGATAACATTACACTGATTTGGGCTGAATAAGCAAGAAGTGGCTGGAGCACTGGAGGCCTTAGAAAGGCATTGTACATACCTTTCCAAAGAGAGATGCAGGGATCAAATACACCTGTAAAATCTGTAGTGGTTCAGTGGTTATTGCTGTACCAGGACATTTGCATCAAAGTAAAGACAATCATTGCATCTTGCTCTTCTTACCACAAAGAATAAAGCCTAAATCACATGTTCCAGAAGCTGCATATTCTACACCTAGGAATATGGCTTTGCCCCTTATACAAAAAGAGGCAAAAGGCTATCAGCTTTGATTAGGCCCAAAGTAGGAGAGGACTTTCCAGAAGATCCACGCTGTGGTACCAACTGGTAGCAACATAGTCCAAGGTATCACTTGGACTGTGTCCTCTGGTGTCAGAAGTATCAGTGATGGGAAAAGATGCTGCATGGAGTTTGTAAGTAAGAGAATCACATGGCAGCACTTGGGATTCTGAAGTGGGACTTTACCATATGCTGAAGATAATTATACTCCTTTTGAAAAACAACTCTTACCACGTTTCTTGGCCCTGGTAGAGCACAAGCATGACCATGAGACACAGGCGACCATGCACCTGAAACTTCCCATCTTGAGCTGGCTCCTATCAGACTCACCACGTTTGGAGGGCAGTGACCCAGTGATCATCCACTGTGGGATTAAGTGTCACTTCTAAGACTGAGATCAAGTAGGATCAGAGGGCAGAAAGAAACTGCATAAATATATAGTCAAAATTTCCCATGCTATCCATCATTGTTGTACCCTTCCTTGCCTTGCATCTAGAGCTCTGTGGGGATTCATGAAGAAGGAACGGAAGTTCCTAGCTTGGGACAGTGCCCCTGTTCATACACTTTGTGGTGAAGGAGAGGTGACCCCACATTAGACTTCATGGGCAATGGTAAATAATGGACCAGATGGCAAGGAGTCTAGAAGGAAACAGATTGAAATACTGGGGACAAGTCAGTCTTGGATACAGACACATAAAAGAAGATACTGGAGTGGGTATAAAGTTTGAATGTCTTTCAAACACAAGATAACACCCACCAAAGAGCATTCCCCACATAAGTGTTAAATAAAAGAAAAGAAGAAAGTGAAAGTCACTCAGTTGTGTCCAACTCTTTGTGGCCCCATGGACTATACAGTCTGTGGAATTCTCCAGGCCAGAATACTGGAGTGAGTAGCCTTTCCTTTTTTCATGGGATCTTCCCAACCTAGGAATTGAACCCAGGTCTCTCACGTTGCAGGTGGATACTTTACCAGCTGAGCCACCAGGGATCCAGTCAAATAAGTATATCAAATGATTTTATATAATGGACAAAAGAACAAAGTGTCCATATTGACAGAGATGGAGGCTATGCATGGACTCAAGTGCATGAATTCCTAATAATAAAGACTGACATAACCATTGCTGCCATTGGAGGTTTAAATGGCAGCAACTGAGATCAGTACTTGACACCCTCATGGCACTATTTCTCTAAAATACCATATGGCCACTTGATGACAAGTAGACCACATTGGGTCACCTATATCCCAAAAGGGCCAGCAGTTTATCTTCACAGTGACCCATTTCCTATATGGGTTGCCCTTTCTTGTTTACAAAGCCTCAGTCATCACCACTGTCTTACAGAGTGGCTGAGGCTGGGGCCCACTTCACAGGGTCCTCAGTGTGGGCACAAAGCAGGATCCAATGGTCATTTGACATACTATAATGGCAGAAGCAGCTGGCCTCATAGAATGCTGGGATGGCCTACAGAGGCACAGTTACAGCTCCAGCTCCAGCAGAGAGGCTATAATTTTAAGAAAGGGTTGGCAAATTCAGTCTACCACCTGTTTTTGTAAATAAAAGTTTTATTGGAACACGGCCATCCTTATTCGTACACATATTGTCTATGGCTGCTTTTGCACTACAAGGGCAGACTTGAGTTGTTGTCACTGAAACCATATGGCCCACAAATTCTAGAATAATTACTATCTGGCTCTTTACAGAAAAAGTTTGCCAACCCCTCTGCTAGAGGATGTAATGCCATCAACTGGAAAAATGTATACACTGTGCCCCCAGTAAGAAAAAAGATACAGTTTCAGAAATCAAGGGGTGGAGGCATCAATGGTCTTACCATCACAAAGAATGATTCACTGGATTTTGTGTTTCCAGTATCTAGTACTCTGGGTTATAGGTTCTGGTTTTCAAAAGAGCCACACTTTTTTTTAGGGGACACAATAAGTGTCCCACTGAATTACATGATAAAGTGCTACTGTATGGAAAAGTGGATCTGAGTGGCATAAACAATGAAACATAGTAGACAGATGAATTATCCATAGTCTTTTGCAAGAAAGAACCTAATACCACTCTGCATGGAATGCAGTCAAAGGTTCCTTCTGCCTTAATTGTCGAAAATGGGTTTGCCCAAAATCATGACCTTCCCAGAGCAGCCCATATCCAGAGACTTTGCAAAGCAGAGGAGCAGAATTCTGGCTATCGGGGTGTAATGCGGCTAGTGATTATCTGGTGCCATATCACAGGAATTGTGTGTATGCATTTCCTCCTCATTCCCCACTCAATGGCATCACGTTTGTAGTTTCAAGTCAGCCACGGTAGAGGAATTTAAGTGATGGAAATTGGCAAATACTACAAATCCAAATTCCCCCCCACACCCCACTCCAGAGAGTTAGCTATTAAATATTTATCAGCACAGCACCAAGACACTTGTTGGGTAACAGTCACTCTGTAAGTCACTGCCAGGGTGAGTGAGGCTTGGTGTCATAGCTTTTCTCCTTCCTCTAACCAACACTACTTTCTCCCTTTCTTCCAGAGGTATTGAGCACCAATAAAAGTGTTAAATTTTATCTTATGTCTGCTTCCAGAAACACCAGGTTGCAACTTAAGATTTTTAGTATAAAGATTACTATTAGTAATCCTGGCATATAAGCAGCAAAAGAAGTTGTACTTATTTTAAGTGGTGTGATATATTGCAATTATATATTTGAATCAGGCTTTTGAATACATCAGTATAGAATTTTAACTATCAGCACTCTTAGAAAACCAAATGGCAAGCAAAGGACAGCTAACTTAAAGCTATGAAATCTTGTATTATTTCTGAAGGGAACATCAGCATGAAAATAAGGGTACTAGAACCAAATATCACAGGGAAAACTATTGTAGTTCAATTAAAAACTCATAATTAAAAGTCTTAGTTGAAATAGCCTAATGGAAATGCTCCCAGTACTAGTTAATCAATCACCTCTATACATAAAAATAGCTGCAGCAGACCTTCTTAACGACATTTTAAGATCTTAAGTTCTGTTCAGTCACTCAGTCTTGTCTGATTCTTTGCAACCCCATGAATTACAGCACGCCAGGCCTCCTTGTCCATCACCAACTCCCGGAGTTCACTCAAACTCATGTCCATCGAGTCGGTGATGCCATCCAGCCATCTCATCCTCTGCTGTCCCCTTCTCCTCCTTCCCTCAGTCCCTCCCAGCATCAGAGTCTTTTCCAGTGACTCAACTCTTCGCATGAGGTGGCCAAAGTACTGGACTTTCAGCTTTAGCATCATTCCCTCCAAAGAAATCCCAGGGCTGATCTCCTTTAGAATGGACTGGTTGGATCTCCTTGCAGTCCAAGGGACTCTCAAGAGTCTTCTCCAACACCACAGTTCAAAAGCATCAATTCTTCAGCGCTCAGCTTTCTTCGCAGTCCAACTCTCACATCCATACATGACTACTGGAAAAACCATAGCCTTGACTAAGCAGACCTTTGTTGGCAAAGTAATGTCTCTGCTTTTGAATATGCTATCTAGTTGGTCATAACTTTCCTTCCAAGGAGTAAGCGGCTTTTAATTTCATGGCTGCAATCACCATCTGCAGTGATTTTGGAGCCCCCAAAAATAAAGTCTGACACTGTTTCCACTGTTTCCCCATCTATTTCCCATGAAATGATGTGACCAGATGCCATGATCTTAGTTTTCTGAATGTTGAGATTTAAGCCAACTTTTTCACTCTCCACTTTCACTTTCATGAAGTGGCTTTTTAGTTCCTCTTCATTTTCTGCCATAAGGGTGATGTCATCTGTATGTCTGAGGTTACTGATATTTCTCCTGGCAATCTTGATTCCAGGTTGTGCTTCTTCCAATCCAGCGTTTCTAATGGTGTACTCTGCATAGAAGTTATTTGGCAAAACTAATACAATTATGTAAAGTTTAAAAATAAAATAAAATTTAAAAATAAATAAATAAATAAAATAAATAAGCAGGGTGACAATATACAGCCTTGACATACTCCTTTTCCTATTTGGAACCAGTCTGTTGTTCCATGTCCATTTCTAACTATTTCTTCCTAACCTGCATATAGGTTCCTCAAGAGGCAGGTCAGGTGATCTGGTATTCCCATCTCTTTCACAATTTTTCACAGTTTATTGTGATCCACACAGTCAAAGGCTTTGGCATAGTCAATAAAGCAGAAATAGATGTTTTTCTGGAACTCTCTTGCTTTTTCCATGATCCAGCAGATGTTGGCAATTTGATCTCTGGTTGCTCTGCCTTTTCTAAAACCAGTTTGAACATCTGGAAGTTCACAGTTCATGTATTACTGAAGCCTGGCTTGGAGAATTTTGAGCATTACTTTACTAGCGTGTGAGATGAGTGCAATTATGTGGTAGTTTGAGCATCCTTTGGCATTGCCTTTCTTTGGGATTGGAATGAAAACCAGATCTTAAAATATAATAAATACCATCACTCACTCATGCTTCACAAAATATTCAATAAAATGTTGCATAAAATTCTCAATTGCTCTTAAGATTGAAAAGCATTTTTTTTCATTGGTACAGTCACCAATTCTTGGTGCTTGGAGAAACAGAATGTGGACATGTTGATGCCAAAGGGGTTATTCCTAACCTGAAATGTCCTAGAAAATTAAGGGGGGAAATGTAGGGCCAAGCCATACTTACCAATACATGGTAAGTATGGTCTTAGGTCCTAGATTAATATAGTCAGCTGTAGCATACTACCAACACACACACACACACACACAAAACCCTTGCCTCAAAGCTAGATACTACCACCTCCAAAATGTGTATTATTACCTTATCTGTTTTCTGTGGCTTTCTCACTTTAGGGAATATGTTGCAACTCTTTCTCCATACCCTTGAATACAACATTTTAATTTATCTTTTACTTTTTAAACTGCCCCAGCCCTGCTTAAGTAAACAACACATTTTGCTTAATGTCCAGCCTAGATGTTGGTACCTACCCTTTACAGGATTTAGACTTTAGCTTTGAGCAGCAGATGCAGGCTGGCTCCATTCACTTCTATACCTCGCTCCTGCAACCACATGTGGCAGGATATTTCAGTCCTCCCATACCCCCTCTTCACTGCTCTAGCTTCCAGAAAGAAAGCTGCTGCTGCTGCTGCTGCTAAGTCGCTTCTGTCATGTCTGACTCTGTGCGACCCCATAGACGGCAGCCCACCAGGCTCCCCCATCCCTGGGATTCTCTAGGCAAGAACACTGGAGTGGGTTGCCATTTTCTTTTCCAATGCATGAAAGTGAAAAGTGAAAGTGAAGTCGCTCAGTCATGTCCAACTCTTCGAGACCCCATGGACTGCAGCCTACCAGGCTCCTCCGTCCATGGGATTTTCCAGGCAAGAGTACTGGAGTGGGTTGCCATTGCACCAGTCAGTAACTCTTTATGACTTTGGAGAATAGGAATAATAGCAACACTTCCAAAACAAGAAAGCTACATTTCTAACAAGTTTTGAAATGTTCCCCCATCAGAATTACAGTGCTGTTGACTCATGATAAAAACTGTCATGATGATAAGACCAGATTTCCAAAGGGCTGTTCCCAGCAAGGGAGGCCATGTGTCAAAACTCAGCCTATGAAGGTACAGAGTGGAGTTGGAAAAAGTGGACAGAAAAGCAATGTTGAGACAGTAATGGAGGTAGGGAATAAGGGAGTTAGGGAGAGAAATAAAGCTTTTCAAAGAAGAAGATGCATTTAAAGAGAAATTATATTTATATATATATATGTATCTCTGTTTTCTGTATTGTAGGTTGCCATGAATGACACTTATGGCAGTTTTACAGAGATCTAGACTAAAGATCTATGTTATTCTTCAAGGTTTCTGGAGGCAGATTATCATTTCATTAAATGTTGCTATGAAGTTATGCTATAAGGCAGTTAGGTTTCTATAAGTTAGATGGAGAAAAGTATATAGCCTACATTGAGTTCTTCATTTTTGTCAGTATACATTTAAACTGAATTAGCTGGAGTAAAAGCCAAATAAATGAAGATTCAGTCCACACAACTTGAAAAGCTCAGTGATTCTAAGATGCTCTATATTTTAATAAGATGGAATGTTATGTGTATATATATATATATATATATATATAAAAATAAAATTCCAAAATGTATGCCTAATTTATAATCAGAGCCCCATAAAGATTTATTTACTTTTCCCTACTTATCTCTTCTCTCCAAATGATGAATAATAATTCATCAAAAATAGCACATCAAAATAGTTGAGAATACTATAAATTATGCAGAAAAAGAGAACAAAGAGGCTAAGATGTAAATCATGAAGAATTAAACTGTTAACTGACCTCTAGCCTTTTAGGCAAAGTGAGGAATCAGTGTGTCCTAAGACCCTAAAATGCTTTGATTATGCTAATCCTTTGAGTTATTTTTAAGAATTTTTAAGAATACTGCCTCCAGGTTCTCTTTAGTGATATCAGGCTCTTCCTTTGTAGATACTACTTTTTTTCATGTTTCCATTTTTCTCTTCCACCTTCCTTAGGCATTCAGCACCATCGTCCCAAGTATTTACATCTTATAGTAGGGAAAACAACTGGTTATCATCCTATTTGTCAGCTGTAGTCAGTTCATGTAGTGACTCCCTGAAGGCTGCCTCAGAATTCTTCTCAACATATTACTGGGCAGAATGTGAGGGGAAATGTGCTGATTAATCAGTTTACTCGTGATGCTTCTGATGGGTTGGGAGGCTGATGGTATTATTGTACAGCTTACCTGTCAAATCAACTTTTGTGTAATTTTAAGTCATTAAGCTAGTAGCCTGGCTTCCCACTCCACCAGAACACTTTAAATATTTAATATTTTTATTATGAAATATTTAAAATATGTGTTTAAATATCTATAAATACAAATAGAGATATTTAAATATCTCTACAAGTGTAAAGATAATAGAATAATTAAACTGATTTATCCAAAATTTAGATCCATCTAATATCAGTACATAGCCAGTCTTCCTACAGCTATTTCTCCAAGTTCCACTTTCTCTTATTTCAAGATTATTTTGAAATAAATCTCATAAATTAGACTATTTCATATGAAAATATTTCAGTATGTATCTCTAAAGAGACAAGTATCTTTTTAATACTTGTATTATCCATTTCCTCCTAGTAAAGGAATGAAAGATTCCACAGTTTTGGGGAAGCAGATGTTCTCCTCTGGATTGCCAAAATCACATAGAATAGCACCTTCTTGCCTTTTACAAAACTGGTGATTTGAGAATTGCAGGTGATTGTGTTCAATTGGAAAGGAGATTTTTGTCTGCTTTTTCTGAGTGGGCAGACTCCATCACACATGTACAGGCAGAAAGTATGGGAAATGTGAGTGGAGCAGTAGGCAATGCGAGACATGATGTGAACCAAGCCCTTCCCAACACTGATGAGAATGAATGACCAGTCTGGCTCCAATTTCATTAAGATAAAAACCAAATTGGCTCCTGGCCAACAAAAATGATGCTCCTGGGTTGAGGGGGCGGGGACTTGTTGAAGCAATGGTTCAGTATTACACAAAATATTCAATAGTCTTATTAGATTCTGGTTTCTAATTCTATACAGTATCAATAGAAGTTAAGGAGAGTCAAGAAAACTATCCTCATGTTCCATTTCCTAAGAGGAGCTAGGTCTGGAGGTTGAATTTTAGTCACAAGGAACTGGAATCAGGTTTGTGTCTGTGTGTGTGTGTGCTCAGTCACTTCAGTAGTATCTGACTCTTTTGAGAAACCATGGACTGTAGCCCGCCAGGCTCCTTTGTCCATGGGATTCTCCGGGCAAGAATACTGGAGTGGGTTGCCATTTCCTCCTCCAGAGGATCTTCCCAACCAAGAGATTAAAACTGAATCACCTGTGCCTCCTGCATTGCAGGTGATTCTTTACCCCCTGAGGTTTATGTGTAACTACCTTATCTGCTCATTCTTGGTGAAGCCATGACAAGTAAGCAAATATCACACAATAGGCCATATGAACTTGATTATTTGAAAGGGCTATTTCAATAAGCCAAAGTTAGAGAATCATTTTCTCTCAACCCATGGTTCTTTTTTTGTTTTTTTCTATAGCCATAGCTTAAATGACCATCTCAGTTTCTGGCAAAATAAAGTGCTTTTTATGTGCAATGTCTGTGCTTGCTCTCTGCTCCTTCTTCATTTCATATCAGTCACCCGGCTGTGTTTCACTCTTTTCGACCACGTGAACTGTAGCCTGCCAGGCCTTTCTGTCCATGGAGTTTTCCAAGTAAGAATACAAGAGTTGGTTGCCATTTTCTACTCCAGGGGATCTTCCCAACCCAGGGATCAAACCCAAGCGTCTTGTGTCTACCACAATGGCAGGTGGATTCCTTAACACTCCACCACCTGGGAGGCTGGTACTGTCTGCACTGCTCCTCATTTCCACACAAATCCAAGAACCAGAATGGCACGAACTAATCAGTGCTGTTCCTCTTTCTTGTCTAAGACTCCATTGCTCTATCCAGGACTTCCTCATTTCCAGGGAATTTCCATTCTCTCAAGCTGCTCATGTAGCTATTTTATTCCCTCTCTTCAGATGTATGCCTATCCATGAAATGTCTATGAATAACACTCTGATTTCACAAAGCACACTAAATAAGCCCCTGCATGATTTTGTGTCACTTATTCCCCCCTCCCCCTTAGAAAGTGGATAACTCAGAGCAAGCTGGCTGACTGCTAATAAATGTATAGCAGATGGCAAGCAACATCGTGTCCATTGTTGCCTGAGTCCCTCCACCTTACACAAGATAAAGTCAGTTCATACCAGTGAAGGAACTATCTGTGTGTCGATCTCTTTTATATGTATGTTCTTGATCTACCCCTGCTTCTATAACAAAATACCACGGATTAGGTGACTTAAACAAAAGAAATTTATTTTTCACCATTCTGGGGGCTGAGAAGTCCAAAATCAAGGTACCAGTAGAGTTGGTGTCTGGTGAGAGTCTGATTCCTGATTCATAGATGGCTCTCTCCTCTTACTGTGTCCTCACATGGTTGAAGCAGCAAGAGGGCTCTCTGAGATAGTTTATAAAGTCACTAATCCCATTCATGAGGCTCCACCCTCATGACTTAATCATTTCCCAAGGGCCCCCCCAACCTTCTCACACCATCACATATGAATTTGGAAGGTAGGGTATACAATCATTCAATCTATAGCACACATCTTGACTATGCATTCCTATATGTCTTAGAGTTAATACATACAGTTTTCTAAAAGTGTTTTGTGATGAAAGGCACGACACAAATGTAAGTTCTCACTATTGCTTGCATTATAGCTTTGATATAATCTACTTTACTAGAACAATCGTAAAATTACATATTTTTCCAATCATCAGGTGAAATATAGAATATTCTTTCCCAAGCACAAAACAAACCCATATTGGATTTTATAACTTTGATAGATACTATTTTATTGTTACTCTTATATTATGCCTCTGTACTTTATTTTATGCATCACCTTTTCACAAAATGCAAAGAATGGTCCCTCAGTGATTGTTTAATCTGACTGTATTGCAAGTAAAGAGAAATATCTTCAATCACCTCTTCCCTTTTACAAAGGAAGCAATAGCCTCACAGATAAGGAAGGCTCACAGACAGTATCAAAGGAGATCATCACTGAAAATGTCAAAGTCCCCTCATTTGAACCACATTGGGAAAAGGGCAAGTGTAGGGATGTTTCAACTCACTGCCATGGGCTTCATGTGGTTCTTTAGAGCTTCATGTGCAAGCATTGTGGCATCTGCAGAACAGAAAAATTAAAGATACAGTAACAGTTTACAGAGATAAATAACTAAACATAAAATTTATTGCTTTTAATTAATTTATTTATTTAAACTTCAAAATTTCATAGGAGAAAAAAAATGCATCAATGGTGTAGTTGATTTACCATAGAGGGCAATATGAACATCATAGTTGCCTTACAAAATGGTGAGAACAAAGCCATTCAATAAATTTAATCAAAGCCAGATGATAATTTGTCAGTGATGTTGAAGAAAATATTCTAGGCACCCTTGATTGCTCTCTTTCCCTTTCATTACATCTCTACCAGTGCCATGAGTTCTGAGGCCAACCACAAAGGTTAAAAAGTGGACAGTGGCCTAATTCTTGGAAATCCCCCCACTTTCCCCAAATAGTTGGAATAATCCTCCCATTCATTTACCTATGAAATTAGCCAGCCCATAAAAATTAACCATGCCATATTTCAAAGCCTCTCTCTCCTTCTGAGATAGCCCACACTCTATGAGTGTGTTTCTCTCTAAATAAATCTGCTTCTTACCTAAAAACAAACAAGTAAATTCTTTCTAAAATCTTCTGAAAATTCTGCCTTTTAAATTATGTACATCATGACCTAGTAGTTATGTCATACAAACAGAAGATATTTATGGGCTGACAAAAAATTCAGAATTACCCTCTATCCTATGCTATTTTTCTCTCCTAGATACATTTTTGTATGTGTGTTTCTCTGCCATGCTTTATATCTGCAGTAGGACTGCCTTTGCAAACAGCATTCCTCATATTCCTGTGCCAGCTGGTAATGGGAGGCCTTCACTGGAGATTGGAAGATGAAAGAAAAAGATCACGGCATTTCTTCCTTATTTGCTCCACTCCTAAGGACAGCTCAGTTTCTATGCTTCTGGTGTTCCCTGAACACTCCTTTTTGTTTTACTCCTTAACTAAAAAGTGGTCACTTCTTTAAAGTCTTTCATCTGAACCATCTGAGATGAGTTCTCTTTCGCTGTGTCCTTGACTTTTATACAGGCTTTCCCAGTAAATCGGATGGTAAAGAATCCACCTGCAATGCAGGGCACCAAGGTTTGATCCCTGGGTTGGGAAGATCCCCTGGAGAAGAGAATGGCTACCCACTCCAGGATTCTTGCCATGGGCAGGAGAGCTTCTTTATGGGGTCATAAAGAGTTGGATAGCATTTAGCAACTATGCTTTCATTTTTTTTCTATTTGACCTCAGTACATCTAGAACAACTCGAGGTAGCTAAGACAGCCAAATTCCCAAAGACATGAAGTTTTTTTTTTTTTTTTTTTATTCTTCCAATTTTATTTTATTTTTAAACTTTACATAATTGTATTAGTTTTGCCAAATATCAAAATGAATCCGCCACAGGTATACATGTGTTCCCCATCCCGAACCCTCCTCCCTCCTCCCTCCCCATACCATCCCTCTGGGCCGTCCCAGTGCACCAGCCCCAAGCATCCAGCATCATGCATCGAACCTGGACTGGCAACTCGTTTCCTACATGATATTTTACATGTTTCATTGCCATTCTCCCAAATCTTCCCACCCTCTCCCTCTCCCACAGAGTCCATAAGACTGTTCTATACATCAGTGTCTCTTTTGCTGTCTCGTACACCGGGTTATTGTTACCATCTTTCTAAATTCCATATATGTGCGTTAGTATACTGTATTTATGTTTTTCCTTCTGGCTTACTTCACTCTGTATAATAGGCTCCAGTTTCATCCACCTCATTAGAACTGATTCAAATGTATTCTTTTTAATGGCTGAGTAATACTCCATTGTGTATATGTACCACTGCTTTCTTATCCATTCATCTGCTGATGGACATCTAGGTTGCTTCCATGTCTTGGCTATTATAAACAGTGCTGCGATGAACATTGGGGTACACGTGTCTCTTTCCCTTCTGGTTTCCTCAGTGTGTATACCCAGCAGTGGGGTTGCTGGATCATAAGGCAGTTCTATTTCCAGTTTTTTAAGGAATCTCCACACTGTTCTCCATAGTGGCTGTACTAGTTTGCATTCCCACCAACAGTGTAAGAGGGTTCCCTTTTCTCCACACCCTCTCCAGCATTTATTATTTGTAGACTTTTGGATCGCAGCCATTCTGACTGGTGTGAAATGGTACCTCATAGTGGTTTTGATTTGCATTTCTCTGATAATGAGTGATGTTGAGCATCTTTTCATGTGTTTGTTAGCCATCTGTATGTCTTTTTTGGAGAAATGTCTATTTAGTTCTTTGGCCCATTTTTTGATTGGGTCATTTATTTTTCTGGAGTTGAGCTGTAGGAGTTGCTTGTATATTTTTGAGATTAGTTGTTTGTCGGTTGCTTCATTTGCTATTATTTTCTCCCATTCTGAAGGCTGTCTTTTCACCTTGCTAATAGTTTCCTTTGATGTGCAGAAGCTTTTAAGGTTAATTAGGTCCCATTTGTTTATTTTTGCTTTTATTTCCAGTATTCTGGGAGGTGGGTCATAGAGGATCCTGCTGCGATGTATGTCAGAGAGTGTTTTGCCTATGTTCTCCTCTAGGAGTTTTATAGTTTCTGGTCTTACGTTTAGATCTTTAATCCATTTTGAGTTTATTTTTGTGTATGGTGTTAGAAAGTGGTCCAGTTTCATTCTTTTACAAGTGGTTGACCAGATTTCCCAGCACCACTTGTTAAAGAGATTGTCTTTAATCCATTGTATATTCTTGCCTCCTTTGTCGAAGATAAGGTGTCCATATGTGCGTGGATTTATCTCTGGGCTTTCTATTTTATTCCATTGATCAATATTTCTGTCTTTGTGCCAGTACCATGCTGTCTTGATAACTGTGGCTTTGTAGTAGAGCCTGAAGTCAGGTAGGTTGATTCCTCCAGTTCCATTCTTCTTTCTCAAGATCGCTTTGGCTATTCGAGGTTTTTTGTATTTCCATACAAATTTTGAAATTATTTGTTCTAGCTCTGTGAAGAATACTGTTGGTAGCTTTAAGGTAAAATTTCTCAGTGATCTGGAAGAGTTTAAAGAAAAATGCTGATCATTAGCCTCAAGACAAAGATAGATAAGGTAAATCTAAAGTGAAGAACTGAGAACAAATCCATAGTATAAGAGAACAATAGTGGAAAATGAGTGAAAAAAAGCCCCAGGAAAATAAGAGTAGTGATGAGAACTAAGAATGCAGAGTATTTGGGAAGGGGCTGCATCACTAAAGAAAAATCTCAGAAAGAGATATATTATTAAGCCTTATAAAATGAATACTTTTTAAATTTTATGTTGCAACATCATGCCCACAATTTTTTTTTAGTTTCTTTTTTTAAAAAATTAATTTATGTATTTTAACTGGAGGCCAATTACTTTCAATATTGTAGTGGTTTTTGCCATGCCTTGACATGAATCAGCCATGGGTGTACATGTGTCCCCTATCCTGAACTCCTCAGCCGCCTCCCTCCCCATTCCATCCCTCAAGGTTGTCCCAGAGCACTGGCTTTGAGTGCCCTGTTTCATGCATTGAACTTGGACTGGTCATCTATTTCACATATGGTAATATACATGTTTCAATGCTATTCTCTCAAATTATCCCACACTCGCCTTATCCCACCGAGTCCAAAAGTCTCTTCTTTATCTCTGTGTCTTTTTTGCTGTCTCACATATTGGGTCATCATTACCATATTTCTAAATTCCATATATATGCATTAATATACTGTATTGGTGTTTTTTTTTCTGGCTTACTTCACTCTGTATAATAGGTTCCAGTTTCATCCACCTCATTAAAACTGATTCAAACGTATTATTTTTAATAGCTGCATAATATTACATTGTGTATATGTACCACGGTTTTCTTATCCATTCATCTGCCGATGGACATCTAGTTTGCTTCCATGTCCTAGCTATTGTAAACAGTGCTGTGATGAAATTGGGGTACAAGTGTCTCTTTCAATTCTGGTTTCTTTGGTGTGTATGCCCATCAGTGGGATTGCTGGGTCATATGGCAGTTCTATTTCCAGTTTTTTAAAGAATCTCCACACTGTTCTCCATAGTGGCTATACTAGTTTGCTTTCCCAACAACAGTGTATGAGTGTATTCCTTTTTTTCTGCAACCTTTTCAACATTGATTGTATGTAGACTTTTTGATAGCAGCCCTTCTGACTGGTGTGAGATGGTATCTCACACCATCTCACTGGTGTGAGATTGTGGTTTTGATTTGCACTTCTCTGATGATAAGTGATGTTGAGCATCTTTTCGTGTGTTTGTTAGCCATCTGTATGTCTTCTCTGGAGATATGTCTGTTTAGTTCTTTGGCCCATTTTTTGATTGGGTGGCTTATTTTTCTGGTATTGAACGACAAGGGCTTCTTGTATATTTTTGAGATTAATTATTTGTCAGTTGCTTCTTTTGCTATTATTTTCTCCCATTCTGAAGGCTGTCTTTTCACCTTACTTATAGGTTGTTCTTTGTGCAAAAGCTTTTAAGTTTAATTAGGTCCCATTTGTTTATTTTTGCTTTTATTTCCAATATTCTGGAAGGTGGGTCATAGAGGATCCTGCTGTGATTTATGTCAGAGAGTGTTTTGCCTATGTTTTCCTCTAGGATTTTTACATTTTCTGGTCTTACATTTAGATCTTTAATCCATTTTGAGTTTATTTTTGTGTATAGCATTAAAAAGTGTTCTAGTTTTGTTCTTTTACAGATGGTTAACCAGTTTCCCAGCACCACTTGTCTTTTCTCCATTGTATATTCTTGCCTCCTTTGTCAAAGATAGGTGCCCATAGGTGTGTGGATTTATCTCTGGGCTTTCTATTTTGTTCCAATGATCTATATGTTGGTCTTTGTGTCAGTACCATACTGTCTTGATGACTGTTGCTTTGTAGTATAGTCTGAAGTCAGACAGGTTGATTCCTCTGGTTTCATTCTTTCTCAAGATTGCTTTGGCTATTCGAGGCTTTTTTGTGTTTCCATACAGATTGTGAAATTATTTGTTCTAAGTCTCTGAAAAATACCATTGATAGCTTGAGAGGGATTGCATTGAATCTATAGATTGCTTTGGGTAATATACTAATTTTCACTACATTGATTCTTCCAATCCATGAACATGGTATATTTCTCCATCTATTAGTGTCCTCTTTGATTTATTTCATCAGTGTTTTATAGTTTTCTATATATAGGTCTTTTGTTTCTTTAGATAGATTTATTACTAAGTATCTTATTATTTTCAGTGCAATGGTGAATGTAATTGTTTCCTTAATTTCTCTTTCTGTTTTCTCATTGTTAGTGTATAGGAATGCAAGCGGTTTCTGTGTGTTAATTTTATATCCTGCAACTTTACTATATTCATTGATTAGCTGTAGTAATTTTCTTGTGGAGTCTTTAGAGTTTTCTATGTAGAGGATCATGTTATCTACAAACAGTGAGAGTTTTATGTTGTCTTTTCCCAATCTGGATTCCTTCTATTTCTTTTTCTTCTCAGATTGCTGTGGTTAAAATTTCCAAAACTATATTGAATAGTAGTGGTGACCCTGGGCATCCTTGTCTTGTTCCCGACTTTAGGGGATATTTTTCAGTTATTCACCATTGAGGATAAGGTTTGGTGTGGGTTTATCATAAATGGCTTTTACTATGTTGAGGTATGTTCCTTCTATGCCTGCTTTCTGGAGGGTTTTTATCATAAATAGATGTTGAATTTTGTCAAAGGCTTTCTCTGAATCTATTGAGATAATCATATGGTTTTATCTTTCAACTTCTTAATGTGGTTTATAACATTGATTAATTTATGAATATTGATGAATCCTTGCATCGCTGGGATAAAGCCCACTTGGTCATGATGTATGATCTTTTTAATATGTTGTTGGATTCTGTTTGCTAGAATTTTGTTAAGGATTTTTGCATATATATTCATCAGTGATATTGGCCTGTAGTTTTCTTTTTTTGTGCCATCTTCGTCTGGTTTTGCTATTCAAGTGATTGCAGCCTCATAGAATGAGTTTGGACGTTTACCTTCTTCTGCAATTTTCTGGAAGAGTTTGAGTAGGCTAGGTGTTAGCTGTTCTCTAAATTTTTTGGTAGAATTCAGCTGTGAAGCCAGCAGTCCTGGGCTTTTGTTTGCTGAAAGATTTCTGATTACAGTTTTGATTTCCATGCTTGTGATGAGTCTGTTAAGATTTTCTATTTCTTCCTGGTTCAGTTTTGGAAAGTTACACTATTTTAAGAATTTGTCCATTTCCTCCAAGTTGTCCATTTTATTGGCATACAGTTGCTGATAGTAGTCTCATGATCCTTTGTATATCTGTGTTGTCTGTTGTGATTTCTCCATTTTCATTTTTAATTTTGTTGATTTGATTCTTCTCCCTTTTTTTCTTGATTAGTCTAGCTAAAGTTTTGTCTATTTTATTTATCTTCTCAAAGAACCAGCTTTTAGTTTTATTGATATTTGCTATGGTCTCTTTGTTTTTTTGCATTTATTTCTGCCCTAATTTTTATGATTTATTTCCTTCTACTAACCCTGGAGTTCTTCATTTCTTCTTTTTCTAGTAGCTTTAGATGTAGCTGCTGCTGCTAAGTAACTTCAGTCGTGTCTGACTCTGTGTGACCCCATAGATGGCAGCCTACCAGGCTCCTCCATCTCTGGGTTTCTCCAGGCAAGAATACTGGAGTGAGTTGCCACTTCTTGCTCCGATGCATGAAAGTGAAAAGTGAAAATGAAATCATTCAGTTGTGTCCGACTCTTCATGACCCCAGGGATTGTAGCCTACCAGGCTCCTCCATCCATGGGATTTTCCAAGCAAGAGTACTGGAGAGTTAAGTTATTTATTGATTTTTCTCCTGTTTCTTGAGGTAAGCTTGTATTGCCATGAACCTTCCCCTTAGCACTGCTATTACTGAATCTCATAGGATTTAGACTGTTGTGTTCTCATTTTTATTCATTTCTATGCATACTTTCATTTCTTTTTTTTTTTTTATTTCTTCTGTGATTTGTTGGTTATTCAGAAGTGTGTTGTTTAGCCTCCATATGTTTGATTTTTTCATAGTTTTTTCCTGTAGTTGGCATCTTATCTTACTGTATTGTGATCAGAAAAGATGCTTGAGCTGATTTCCATTTTTTTGAATTTACCAAGGCTAGATTTATGGCCCAGGATGTGATCTATCCTGGAGAAGTTTCCGTGTGCACTTGAGAAAAAGGTGAAATTCATTGTTTTGGGGTGAAATGTCCTATAGACATCAATTAGGTGTCACTGGTCCATTGTATCATTTAAAGTCTGTGTTTTCTTGCTAATTTTCTGTTTAGTTGATCTATCTAGAGGTGTGAGTGGGGTATTGATGCCTCCCACTATTATTGTGTTACTGTTAATTTCCCCTTTCTTACTTGTTAGCATTTGCCTTACATATTGTGGTGCTCCTATGTTGAGTGCATATATATTTATAATTGTTATATCTCTTTTTTGGATTGATCCTTTGATCATTATGTAGTGTCCTTCTTTATCTCTTTTCACAGCCTTTATTTCAAAGTCTATTTTATCTGATATGAGTATTGCTACTCCTGCTTTCTTTTGGTCTCCATTTATGTGAAATATCTTTTTCCAGCCCATCACTTTCAGCCTGTATGTGTCCCTTGTTTTGAGGTGGATCTCTTATAGGCAGCATATATAGGGGTCTTGTTTTTGTATCCATTTAGCCATTCTTTGTCTTTTGGTTGAGGCATTCAACCCATTTACATTTAAGGTAGTTATTAATAAATATGATCCCCTTGTCATTTACTTTGTTGTTTGGGTTTGAGTTTATAAACCTTTTCTGTGTTTCCTGTCTAGAGAAGGTCTTTAGCATTTGTTGAAGAGCTGGTTTGGTGTTCTGAATTCTCTCAGTTTTTGCTTGTCTATAAAGCTCCGGATTTCTCCTTTATATTTGAATGTGATCCTTGCTGGGTATGGTAATCTGATTGTAGATGTTTCTCTTTCATCACTTTAAGTATTTTCTGCCATTCCCTTCTGGACTGAAGAGTTTCTATTGAAAGATCAGCTGTTATCCTTATGGAAATCCCCTTGTGTGTTATTTGTTGTTTTTTTTTTTTTTTTCCCCCTTGTTGCTTGTAGTATTTGTGATTTCTGTTTGATCTTTGTTAATTTGATTAATATGTATCTTGGTGTGTTCCACCTTGGGTTTATCCTGTTTGGGACTCTCTGGGTTTCTTGGACTTGAGTGGCTGTTTCCTTCCCCGTTTTAGGGAAATTTTCAACTATCATCTCCTCAAGTATTTTCTCATGGTCTTTTTTTTTTTTTTTTTTGTCTTCTTCTTCTGGGACTCCCATGATTCGAATGTTGGGGTGTTTAACATTGTCCCAGAGGTCTCTGATGTTGTCCTCATTTCTTTTCATTCTTTTTTTCTTTTTTCCTCTCTGCTTCATTTATTTCCACAATTCTATTTTCTACCTCACTTATCCTATCTTCTGCCTCTGTTATTCTACTCTTGGTTCCCTCCAGAGTGCTTTCGAGCTCAGCTATTGCATTATTCAGGCTTCCCTGGTAGCTCAGATGGTAAAGCATCTGCCTACAATGCAGGAGACCTGGGGTTGATCTCTGGGTTGGGAAGATCCCCTGGAGAAGGAAATGGCAACCCCCTCCAGTACTCTTGCCTGGAAAATCCCATGGACTGAGGATTCTGGTAGGCTACAGTCCATGGGGTCGCATTATTGATTGACTCTTTTTTATTTCTCCTAAGTCCTTGTTAAACTTTTCTTGCATCTTCTCAATCCTTGTCTCCAGACTATTTATCTGTAATTCCACTTTGTTTTCAAGATTTTGGATCATTTTTACTATCATTATTCTGAATTCTTTTTCAGGTAGACTCCCTATCTCCTCCTCTTTTGTTTGGCTTGGTGGGCATTTATCATGTTCCTTTACCTGCTGAATATTTCTCTGCCTTTTCATCTTGTTTAGATTGCTGTGTTTGGGGACACCTTTCTATGTGCTGGAAGTTTGTGATTCCTCTTTATTGTGGAGATTCCTCCCTGTGGGTGGGGTTGGAAGAGTGCCTTGTCAAGGTTTCCTGTTTAGGGAAGCTTGTGTCAGTGTTCTGGTGGTGGAGCTGGATCTCTTCAATCCAGAGTGCAATAAAGTGTCTAGTAGCGAATTTTGAGGTGTCTCTACATTTGGTGTGACTTTTGGCCACATGTGTTTTAATGCTCAGGCTTATCTTCCTGTGTTGTTGGAGAATTAGTTTGGTATGTCTTGCTCTGAAACTTGTTGGCTCTTGGATGGAGCTTGGTTTCAGTATAGGTATGGAGGCTTTTGGATGAGCTCTTGTCGATTAATGTTCCCTGGAGTCAGGAGTTTTCTGATGTTCTCTAATTTTGGATTTAAGCCTCCTGCCTTTGGCTTTCAGCCTTATTCTTACAGTAGCCTCAAGCCTTCTCCATCCATACAATACCAATGATAAAACATCTAGGTTAATGGTGAAAAGATTCTTCACAGTGAGGGACAGCCAGAGAGGTTCACAGAGTTACATGGAGAAGAGAAGTGGGAGGAGGGACATAGAGGTGACCAGGAGTAGAGGAGGGGGAGTCAAAAGGGGAGAGAGCAATCTAGCCAGTAATCAATTCTCTGTGTGCTCTCTGCAGTCTGGAGCATTCAGAGAGGTTCACAGAGTTACATAGAGAAGAGAAGAGGGGGGAAGGAGATAGAGGTGACAAGGAGAAGAGGGGGAGTCAAAAGGAGAGAAACAAATCTAGCCAGTAATCAGTTCCCTAAGAGTTCTTCATGGCCCAGAACACCCAAAGAGATTCACAGAGTTAAGTAGAGAAGAGAAGGGAGAGGGAGGAGATAGAGATGACCTGGGAGAGAAAAAGGAGAGTCAAAAGGGGAGAGAGCAATCAAGCCAGTAATCACACTTCTAAGTAAAAATGGGTACTGAAGATTGGATTCTTAAAGGTACAAAATTGATAACAAATATTAAAAATAAAGATTAAAAATCTAGAGTAGAGGTTAGGCTCCAAAAATACAATTTTTTTTTAAATCACAAAAATTATAAAATATATATATATATATGAAATTTGCTTTAAAAATTGGGTCTTTTTTTCAAGGTAATAGTTTTTAAAAATTAAAGGAGTAATAAAGAATTTAAAAATTTAAAAAATTTAAAAATTAAAAAATGATAATAGTAAAATATATCTAGAAATTTCTCTGGAGCTGTTGAGGGCAGTGTGGGGTCAGTTCAGTTTCAGATAGTTCCTTGTTCCAGCTTATACTTCTCAAGGTCTATAGGCCCCTTCCAATGTAGTCAGTGCTAACTACAGGGTTTTAATCTGTCGCACCTGTCACTTCCAAAGCGATTCCCTCTTTTTGTTTATTTTGGCTTATCTGTTTGCACGTCTCTTCAGTGTCTAATTTCTGCCCTGACACAAGGGGGCAAAGGTGGATGTTTATTAAGGCTCACTTGTTCAATTGTGCTGTGGGGAGGGAGGAACACTGAAGAGTGCTTGCAGTGTCTGGGCCCTACTAGGTTTGCCCCCGCTCACGGCGTGTGTGCTTTCCCAGTCTACACTACTCAGACTCGAGGTTCTTCTACAGGGGGCCCTGGGTTGTGTGCACTTCCCAGGTCTAAGCCTCTCAGGTTCAGGTTCTTGGGTACTCCACAAAAACACAGACTTGGTTGGGCCTTCGTTTTGTGCCCTTCACAAATCCGAGCAGCTCAGGTGGCCAGGTGCTTGGCAAGCACACTCTCCCCAGGTGGACGGTGTGTCTTATCACCTCCCCCTTCCCAGCCGCTCGGTTTCACCAGGGTGCACCACAAAAGTGCCGTCTCAAGTGTGCCGTTTTTCTCTTCTAGGAAATTGATTTCTTACTGCAACCCTCCTGGCGGATGTCAACCATCCAGGATCCCAGGAAGGCTTGGTTAGTAACTGGGAGCCTGCTCATAGTTTGGTGGAGGATGCCGTCTCTGGGGCCGAGATTGCCCGTCGCCTTCCGGCTCTGGTTGTCACCCGCCTGCCTCTCTGCCTCCAGCGGGGGGAGGGGCCTGTCTGCAGCCGGCTAGCTCTCCTCTGGTATTTGCTCAGTCCTTTGTTCTGTGAGCAGGCCAGGCTATGCCTTAGAGCTTTTCACGGGAAAGTTCTCTCTCTCTCTCTCTTTTTTTCCCCTCTCTCTCTCTCTCTCTCTCTCTGGCTATCCCACATTTTAGGTTGCTATCTCACATTCAGTTCAGTTCAGTTCAGTCGCTCAGTCGTGTCCGACTCTTTGCGATCCCATGAATCACAGCACGCCAGGCCTCCCTGTCCATCACCGGAGTTCATTCAGACTCGTGTCCATCAAGTCAGTGATGCCATCCAGCCATCTCATCCTCTGTCGTCCCCTTCTCCTCTTGCCCCCAATCCCTCCCAGCATCAGAGTCTTTTCCAATGAGTCAACTCTTCGCATTAGCTCCCTCAGATTGTCCTCAGATCATTTCCCTAAGCAATGAAGCTCGCACCTCCCTGTTCAGCCCCTGCTTGCTGCTGGCAGACACGTGCATCTGGGTTACTTTTCCACTGGGAGTTGAGGTTAGGCGTGTAATCTGTGGGTTTGTTTTTTGTTTTGTTTTTTCCCCCTCCTGGTTATGTTGCCCTCTGAAATTCCAAAACTCCCCACAGACACGCCTGTGAGAGGGTTTCCTGGTGTTTGGAAACTTCTCCTTCACAACTCCCTCATGAAGGGGTCTCCATTACTAAGTCTTTTGTCTCTCTTTTTATCTTTTATCTTTTGTCCTACCTCCTTTCAAAGAGAATGGGCTGCCTTTCTGGGTGTCTGGTGTCCTCCGCCAGCATTCAGAAGTTGTTTTGTGGAATTTGTTCAGCGTTCAAATGATCTTTCGATGAATTTGTAGGGAAGAAAGTGGCGTCTTAGGACTGCCAGCTATCCTGCCCTTATGTTAAAAATGCACTTCTTAGAGGAAGCATATGTTGGTCCTTGCTTTTTATTCAATTTGACAAGCTATGTCTTTTATTTGGGGGTATATGATCCATTTACATTTAATGTGATTACTGATGTGATTAGGATTAACTTTATCTAGAAGACAATTTCTTTTTCCTCTACTCTTTCTTCTTTTGGATTAACTAATGGCTCTTTTAAAGTGTCACTGTGGTTTTTTTGTTGTTGTTGTTGAATTTTTAGTTATAAATCTGCCATGTTATTTTAAAAGATGATCTGGGGGTTATAGTATCCATTTTTAACATATCAGTCTAGTTACAAGTCACAATATACTGTTTCACATATAACATAGGAAACTTATAGTAGTGTACTTCAGTGTCTCCCCTTCTGTCTGGTATGTTATTATTGCCATACATTTCACTTTTACATATGTTATAAATCCCACTACATTAATATTATTTTTGTTTAAATGTTTATTATAGTTTACATACTTACATAGTAATATTTTCTTATTATTGTATATTTTCCCATGTTGCAACTGTTTCTAGTGTTCTCCATATCTTTATTGGGGTTCAAATTATCATCTGGTATTGTTTTCCTCCTCCCCAAAGACTTCCTTTATCATCTCCTCTGAGTTAAGTGTGCAGATAATGAACACTACTTTGAACTGCTATGTATCTGGAAAATTCTTTCACCCTCAAATTTGAAAACTATTCTTGCTGAATATAAAATACCAGAATGATATCTTTATCTTTCAATACTTAAATGATATTGCTCTACTGTCTTCTTGCTTGAATTTTTTCTTACAAAATACTCTTACAAAATAAACACTATTTTGGATCCTTAGAATTAAATGTGCCCTTTGTCTCAGTCTTCCTTTGTCTTTATTATAATAAAGATAGTCTCTTTATTACTTGAGCAATCATTGTACTTTGGTATAATTTTCTTCATGCCTCTTATGCCTAGGGTTCATAAAATCTTATTATCTGTGAGGTTATAGGTTTTATCGGGTTTAGCAAAGTTTTGAACCATTGTTTCTTCAATTATTTTTCTTCACACTCCCCTCTCTTCTGTGGATTCTATTTATATGTATATTAGGTCACTCATGGCTTTTCAAAACTCACTAATATTGCTTTAATTGCATATTTGTTTTTTTCTTCCTATGTTTAATTTGGAATATTCCCCCTGCTTTATTGTATTACACTTATTGATATTTTCTTCTGCACTGTCTAATCTAATCTATGATTCATCTCAGACATTTTAGTTTTTGTACTTTACCTTTTTAGATGCTGGATATTTTTATTTTCCTATACCTAGTCAAAACTTTTTCTAAAATTAACTTACTTTAAATCAATTAAACTTTGAGGGGTCTTGTTTCTAAGATTTGTTAAGCAGGTCTAGATTATGATTAATCTAGAAATAAATATTTTATACTATTGAGGCAATATTCCTCTGTATATTCTACTCAAATGTTTCATAAATCATGTGATTTTCTAGTCTTATTGGTGGGGCCAGGAACATTTCCTAAATGTGGGCATGTTGCCTCTACTTCCTTCAGATGATTCTTTCCCCAATCTGCCAGTTTCCTCACACATGTATGTTGATCATTGCTCCAGTAAAGACTCAAGGGTAACCCTTTGTATATCTCTGAAATTCTCTAGCTGTGCAACTTTCTCTTCTCTAGTAGTCTTTCCTATGAACTCTATGCTTTCTCAACAATATCCTCTCTACTCAGCCAGAGGGCTAGAACCACCATCAGTTAACCTTTCTTATACCATGACCCATGAACTCTCCATACAATAACATGAAACAATCATAGGTCACCTGATTTGTTTGACTGATGTCCAGTGACTTATATATCAGCTCAGTTCAGTTCAGTCATTCATTCGTGTCCAATTCTTTGTGACCCCATGGACTGCAGCACGCCAGGCCTCCCTGTCCATCACCAACTCCCATAGTTTACTCAAACTCATATCCATTGAGTCGGTGATGCCATCCAGCCATATCATCCTCTGTCATCCTCTTCTCCTCCCACCTTCAATCTTTCCCAGCATCAGGGTCTTTTCAAATGAGTCAGCTCTTTGCATCAGGTGATCAAAGTATAATTTTTCCTATACTTTATTCAATTATTTTATGTGGAAAAAGGAAATACAATTTCTGTTATTCCATCTTGTTTCAAAGAGTAAGTACTGTGGCTGCTTTTATTTTTATATTGTTTTATTTTTTAATGCAGAGTTTGGAGAATAAATAGTTTAAGTCTAGAGAGCAAAAAGAATGAAGCAATAGCCAAAAAGGAGTGAGAGACTGGGATAGGCAAGATCTTAGTTCTCAGGAATGACTCATGAGAGAAGGGAATAGGAAAGAAGAAAGAACTATAAATATGATTTCCCTAGGTTTCATTTATATGAAAATTTACTAATAAGCAATTAAATTTGCATTATTTTCAAATTACTTTTTGTTGTCAGCCTGTCTTTTGATTTATTTGAAATATTGTAGTATGCATAAACTGAGCCACTGGCTTTTATGCGGGTTATAAATATTGTCATGTACTTTCAAAAGTCTACACTTTCCCACGTTTAGAGTTTTCTTTCCATTTGGAATGTGATTCCCCCTTGACCTCACTCAACTCTTTACACCCTTTTACATTCAACAGATTTCTTCTGTGAAGCCTTTCCCCTCTGCTCTGAGGCTAATCCTGTTTCTCTCCCTTTTCTGCTCCTACAATTCTTTGTTCATGTATACACAAATTCTAGCACATACTACTTTGTATACCACTAAGAGTTTATACAAGATTTCCTCAGCAGACTGACACCATATGAAAGGTAAGAACCACATCTCAATCACTTTGGATTGAGCTCCTCAGTGCTTCTCTGAAGTATTGTATACTACTCTCCTTTTCTCCAAGTTTAATATTTATCAAAATATTCTTTATCCAATACACATATAGTTTATTCTTGAATTTTAGTCCGAAATTTAATATTGCAAAAGCTACAATTATTATTTGGTGCAGTCTTACAAGCTTGTTAAAGTAATTAATTGCTTTTACCAATTTGTCATTACCTGAGGTATGTGTTTTATCTCATAATTCCAAACCTGGCTGTCATCAGAATCTCCCATCTGAGATCTAGCAAATAAAAAATTTCATAAGAGTTATTCATAGGAATGTATATATATATATATATATATATATATATATATATATATATTAAATAGTTGCTAGGGTCAGTGTGGTCATCGACAAATATCTGAGTTTGTTCCCAGTTAAATATGCAAAGATCTTGGATTGCATTTCTGAGCTAAAATATTTTAGAAATGTTGGTTGCCCAGGAGCCTACTTAAATTTGAAGGTTTATAATAGAACCAAGATGGTAAAGAACCAAAAAAATGGGGTGGAGATATAAAAATTAATGTACAAATGTATGCACCTCTATTTCCTACCTAGGGTGGTAAGCATAGTTAGTAAATATGCATGCATTTATTGAAGGATAGAAAGAACTAAATTATAGTACCTTTGCTATTTCAACAGTAAGTCTATCAAGAATAAATCATGCATGATCACTTTTCCTTTTTCTTTTTTTTTTTTTTTTGTCCCTCTTTTGCCATTTTCTAGGAATTGCATCCCACAATTTTGTTGTAATAAAATGTGACTGCTTGGGAAACGTTCACAGGGTTGGCATTCATTTGCATGCTGCTGCCATTTCAGCCCAGGGCATTCTCTTCTTCTTCCTGGTTCTCCCTCATCTCCCCTGCAAACCCCCCTTGCAAGGCACTGATGAGATGTGACAACAGAAAACACAAGTGCATTTCCTAGAGATTTACCAACATCCAGAAGGAAAGCTCGGAGGAAAAAGAACAATAGAAAAAGGGGACTTGTGGAGGGAAGAAAGTTTCTAAGCCTATCATTTGCAAATGTCAGCTCCATTCTCAGGGAGCTCTAGAGACTGTTAAGCAAACCTGTTTCTAATGAATACAACAAGAGCCATTTGAATCCTCCAGACTTGAGCCAGTCACATTTAACAGATCACCCAGTCTATCTTCTATTATCCTCAGGGCAGCCTGGGCCTTACACAGTCTTTTCAATTTCAGCTTTAAATGGCCCAAGCCAAGCATTTCCAAATAATTCAATAGGAAAATGATGTCAGAGGGTTAACATATTTTCCCCATAACATTATATAATTGCTATATGCTTATAATATTATGTACCATAATATTATATAAATATTATATACTATATTATATAATTGTTATATACTTTATAATATTATCTCCCATAATTTATATAAATATTATGTACAATATTACATAATTGCGATTTATTTTAGTCATCTCATTCTCTTTGCTCTTTGGTTTCAGTGACCAATTAGTCTTTATCATTTATTAATAGTATCTGGACAGCAGCACTAACACAGGTAGACCCAGTAGACCTAGATTTTCTTCTCCACTTCAGCATTCATTACTTGCTCATCCTTGGGTAAAATACATCCTCTCCAGGCCTCAGTTTCTACATCTGCATTAATGAAGTATAATTTTATCTTACCTAAAATGCTTGCTTAAAGAGTAAAAGAGAAGGATATATTTTATAAAGTAATATAAAATATGAGCTAGTATAATTAATGTCATAATTATCTCCAAATAACTGAAGTTGACTTTTCACCTTATTGAGCTCTTTGTTGAGTCACATTCTATAAAAAGGAGTATTTTCTTCTTCAACATTACTGAGTTGAGCATGTTCATCATTCCTTTAGTTGGCTGCTTTGATTCACAAATCATTCTTGTCATTCTGAATTCTCTTCTCTTTACCACTATATATCTGATCCTGAGAGGTCCATTGAGCAAGAGTATTAAATAGGGCACAAAATAAATAAATAAATAAATAAATAAATAGGGCACAGAGCTGGTAAGATTCTCCATCACCTTCTTCCAAGGACATTACTTCCACCGGATCCAGTCCATATTTACTTCCTCCTGTGAAACTACTAGCTTGACTATAATTTTCCCTTAATAGAGAAATTATTGCAGTTCTCCAGAACCGAAAAAATTAATAAATGAATGATGATTTTTTTAAATGAATCAAGGCACAAGCTCTGAATAAAGATCTATATACTTTTGGGGATTTGTGAAATTATTTACATATATTGATGATAATACATACTGTCCTATGCTAAATAGTAATTAGGTACATAGTTACAGACACTATCATGCTACTATCATGCTACTCTATGGACTGCTTCATGTACAAAATAATTGAGCTAAATACACCACCCCACTATTGGGAATTTCTTGAAGAACCACATGACTTTTACTAGTCTTGATGTTGGAGTTCCGCTTAGAATCTAACGTGATAGTGTTCTTGTTTTAGCCGCTTTCAAACAGAAAGAAAAGACAACTCATCAGTGATAAACGAAAAGGAAAGAAAAGGAGATGAGCAAGAGGACAGAGAAAAGAAAAGAAAAAAGAAGAGAAGCTGTAAAGTCTGAGGAAAAATTGCTGTGGGTTGTAGGCGGCATACTGGTATATTTTTGAGAGGAATATTTATTTTCAGTTCAGTTCAGTTCAGTCGCTCAGTCGTGTCCGACTCTTTGCAACCCCGTGAATAGCAGCACGCCAGGCCTCCCTGTCCATCACCATCTCCCGGAGTTCACTCAAACTCACATCCATCGAGTCAGTGATGCCATCCACCATCTCATCCTCTGTTGTCTCCTTCTCCTCCTGCCCCCAATCCCTCCCAGCATCAGAGTCTTTTCCAATGAAGCAACTCTTTGCATGAGGTGGCCAAAGCACTGGAGTTTCAGCTTTAGCATCATTCCTTGCAAAGAACACCCAGGGCTGATTAAACACAGATTTTTCTTTTTCTCTTCCTTTCTCATCTCCCATTGGCAATGTGTGGAAATGTGAACAATGAACATGTGTTAGAATTTGCAAATTCAATAGCAAATGGTAGGGGATGCAGAAATGGAAACATTTTCTAAGATGAATATAAAGGCCATGTTAAACATGAAGTATAGTGATGCTTAGGCCCAGCTAGTCAAGGCTATGGTTTTTCCTGTGGTCATGTATGGATATGAGAGTTGGACTGTGAAGAAGGCTGAGAGCCGAAGAATTGATGCTTTTGAACTGTGGTGTTGGAGAAGACTCTTGAGAGTCCCTTGGACTGCAAAGAGATCCAACCAGTCCATTTTGAAGGAGATCAGTCCTGGGATTTCTTTGGAAGGAATGATGCCACCTCATACAAAGAGTTGACTCATTGGAAAAGACTCTGATGCTGGGAGGGATTGGGGGCAGGAGGAGAAGGGGATGACAGAGGACGAGATGGCTGGATAGCATCACTGACTCGATGGACGTGAGTCTGAGTGAACTCCAGGAGTTGGTTATGGACAGGGAGGCCTGGCGTGCTGCGATTCATGGGGTTGCAAAGAGTCGGACACGACTGAGCAACTGAACTGAACTGAACTGAATAGTGATGCTTTAAATGCTTTAAAGTGCTTAAGACTCATTTTTCAGTGCTAGAGCATCTCCACATTTAATTTTATACAATGAAAAATGTCAGTAGAATCACACTGAATATTTTCTTTGCAAGGTGGTTGATGCCCCTTCGAAATCTTGGTCCAAACTTGTTTCCACAGAATCCAGATTCAACCCCACTCAAACTAATTCAATTTCTTGAGATGATTAGAAATGGTAGGTTATATCTTGTAAGATGGTATAAATAGGGAAAAATAGTTGTCATAGACTGTTCAACCAGAGATAGTAGCATGGTCAGTCCAGCCAATGAGCAAATATGAGCGGCAGGGAACACTGAGACTATGCTAGTAGTTCATGCTTCACTTCTCCCTGACAAACTCTGGGTTTCAAGTATCATCATGAAGAGGGGACATGAAGAAAAGGAGACTGGCCTGGATAGATTTGAAAAATGGCCCCCCAAGTAGAGATTCATTCTTAGTTGAAAAAAAGAAGTATTATGAAGATTATGATACAAATCCTAAACTATCAAAGCTACATTTATGCTGAATCAGGTGAACGTTGAACAAAAATTTCATAAATCCCTATCATGGAAAGGAAGGATTGGCCCAGATATTGAGACAAGATGAGTTTACAGATATATATCTTTGGGATTAAGGAAGATCATAAACTCAAGAGATTGCTACCTTCTCCAGTGTGGGACTAAGATTCCTAAATAATCCCATTTATCCCATTGAATTATAATATCTAACTTTCATGTAAAATTGAAATTTAGAACTGATTGAAAATTTGAAAAACACTATACAAGCCAAACAAAACATTTCTGAGGGCAGTCAGTTTTAAATTGCTGTAATCTTCTATGGAATTTAGCATCTGTTTCTACTCACTCCCATAAATTTCTCTGCTTTTTACTGTATGTTATTGTTTTCTTGTCAATTAAATTTTAGGCCAGGTTGTCATCTCATTGCTGTTCATAGATCTCATAGTACCCAATGCTGCATCTAACAAATACTGGAAGATTCAAGTACTATCATATGAAACTATTTCATATCACATGTACTACTTCATATAGTAGTATATGAATGAAGATTAAAATACAAGAATTATTAACATACTGCTAATGGAAGAGAAAAGAATAACTTTTCACTAACATCACTTAGGTGTTAAGAAAGCATACCAGAAGGAAAAGATCTCTGTGTCAGTAAAGACAGGAGTATGGCAATTCATTGTTTTAGGGGGAAAAAAGAATGTTAAAATCTGCTGAAAGGAGCAACATGACCAATAACCCTGGGGCTATTTTATGGGAGAAATATTTGTAGGTGATTCACTAGTTAACTGAAAACTGGAGAAAAGCGGGAGAGGGTTGGAGAGAGGAGGGGTGGAGGAAAAAAAAAAAAGGAGGAGAGAGAGAGAGGAAAAGAAAGGAAAGGAAAGAGAAAGTATGTTGAGGCAGAGATTAAAAAGTAAAAGTTTGAGAATATTCCAGTATTCCCATACATCAGACATAACATCAAGCAAGAAAAGGTAATATAATGTTCCCAGAGCCATCTCAAACTGGCTGGTAAGAGTTGAGGTCTCCCATTTCTACCAACAGCTTGTCCAATGACTCACACTTACAGCTTGAAATCAGCTGTCACCAAAGTATTGACACCATGGAAATCAGCAGAAGCTACCAATAAAAGCTCTTTTCACTTTCACCCCCAAACCCACTTCCCAGCAGATTGTTAAACACTTATCAATATATCAGTGTATCATAGAGAACTGTGATTTCCTATTGTTCAGAAATAACAATTGGGAATTTAGAGGTGTTGACAGTCAGTAGACAATGAAGAACCAGCCTGAGCAGCCAACAGTCCCAAGTCTGGGAGACATTCAGTACCCTACCCTTCCCACCATCCCCCAGCTCACTAGAATTCTCTCACTGACTCCCTGACCTCACGGATCCCCAACTTTTTTCCTTCTTAGAACAACATTACTCACCAGTCTCCGGGATAGGACTGGCCTGTCTAGACCTCTGGTAAGTTTCAGGCCAGTTACTGGACCTATCCCTACCTTCCCAGCCTGATATATCACTATTCAGGTGCCAGGGTGATACAAGGAGAGACTGACAAGCCTCACTACACGCAGTGCCTCTCCTTAGAAACTTCCACCAGCCTATGAAATAATGCCTTTTCATTCAGCAGGGATCAATGTGGATATGCCTCATTAAACAAAACCCTATACAAGAAAAGGTAAATTTGGTAACAAGCCTTTATTTTAATAAAGAATTCACCATAGGACAACATTAAATAACTAGCTTTCCAAATGCACTTACATAAAATCTCTTTAAGAGCACTGCCATTATAGAAAGTGAGCTAATATTTAAACTGAATATACAATGACACTTTAGGGGAAAGAGTGCTTAACTACTGAGAATAATTGTGGGACTGCTTTAAAATTTAGAAAGTCACTGGTTTCTATGGCTCCGTATAATAATTTCTCTGTTCTGCACTATGGCTGACCCATCAGAAAATGTGCAACTGAAATAGAAGATGGTATCCTAGATGATGGTTATCTTAAAAGGATTGAAGGAAGTAAGAAAACAGACATAATTTCAAATTCTCTCCCTTTGTCAACATAAATGAATTATCATTTATAACCCAATTGAAATGAACATTGAACACATTTGCAACAACTCAGTAGATTCCCGTGTCTAGAAAATATTGAAATTGAAATTCTATAAATACAAAGTCATTAAAAATATTAAAGTTCAGTAACAAAGGGGATATAAATCCTGTCCAGTTTTCATTGATCAATTTTGTCCTGCTATTCTTAAAATTCAGCTAAAATTCCTATCCCTTATATGATTGTTTGAAATTTAACCAAGTGCTACTAGGCTAATGTAATTTTTTTTTCCCCAGTGCAGGAAAACTGATGCAGTGGAAGGTGGCAGGAAATAAGAGAAGGGGTAAGAAGGGAGAATTTAAAGAAGACTTATCCTATGACAGATTGCAGTAAGCCATTTCATGTGATTTTTTTCCTCATTTTATTTTTCCAAAAAAACAAAACAAACAAACTTGAGACATTTTGGTACATCTGTTTTACAAATGTGTTAACAAATTCTGAGAGGTTAAATAGCTTGTCCAAATTCACAGAAATGATTTTTCAATGTCAGATGGGATTTTGAGTCTATTTGACTCAAAAACCTGTTATTTGGGTAGACACTGTTGATGTTCCCAAAATAGTGCATATTCATTTTATAAAGTTAGAAAACAATGAAAATATTCAAAAATTAGAAACATGGGCTAATTATTTAACCTAGATATTCTTATGGTTTACAGATAGCCATTGCCCTTTAATTTCCTTTTTGTGCATATTTTTCTGTTTTATAACATTTTGTTTTTCTTCTTGTAGAAAGAGTACATCTTCATTATAGAAAACACAGAAAAGTATAGAGAAAGTAAAAGACATCTATTATTAGCTATAGTTCCTGGGCCGCACACAATAGATCATTAATAAGTGGTGTGATTTTTATTTAGATTGAAATTATACTATATGTGTTTAGAATTCTGTACCAACTTAACAGATCTCTTGCAGGACATTTATTGCTTTCAAAATGTTTATTGAGAATTTTGGTCCATTATTCATTAAATGATACAAATTTTAACTGTGTTAAAGCTGTATTTTGCATTATTTTATTGTAATTCATGATGAGTTTTGGCTTTCACATTTACTCTTGTTCTTCCTAGTCATGTTCATCAGGATTACTCTTAAGTCACTGAGTGATTGCTCTCAAGGATACATTGGCCTGATCATTGGTTTTATATCCAGTATATCTGTCGACAATTTTCATTATATGGATTTATTTTGTTAATATTGTCATGAAGCTAGTGGCCATATTTGAGTGTGACCACCAAGGACCTGAGTCATAACTGCTTTGCTTTTCTTCATTTAACACTTAAAAAAAAAAAAAAAAAAAAAAACTCCAAATTGAAGGATGATGTATTACCATCAGCTTTTGAAATTTGTTATGACAGCCTTCCACTGTGTTGTTTGTTCTGTGATTGCTGTTCAGTGTTGATATAAAAATATTCCAAGTTTCTGGTGGAAATCTTAGAACTTATGATCTTATGCCTCTGCCAAGGTTTCCACGGACATGTATTCTCACCACATGATCCATTAGGTCATCTAAATTTTTTTCTGCAATTTCCACAATGTACCCAAAATTTTCATTTACATCTTCCAAAGACACAGATAGAAGTGCAGATAACAGGGATGCACACTCATAGGTGTTACTTTCTGTTGTCATATTCTCAAATATCAGACACAAAGAAGTGTTTCACCATCGTGAGAGTGAAAAGTGGATCAAGAACCCTTTTCCTCCTGCATTTGACAGGTGTTGTCAAATCACATTCATATTTGCAAATCTCAAAATTCATTAGGCAAATGAAAGGTTGTTGTTGAGATTTCTTTCTGTACAATGCAAGTGTTTTCTCATTTGCTTATCTATAAGTGTTTCCTTGCCTTTTCACTGCTAGTGCATAAATCAATGGCACACTTTCACCCAACAGTACACGGTGCACAGTAAATAACTGAGTGAACTGTGTTGGTGCCATCTTGAAGGTGCCATCGCTGAGTAATGTTGTACTGGCACTTGTATAGCTATAAAAAAGAATTATTTCCTCATCTTGAGCACTGGAATCATGCATAAGAACTGGGTCTCTACTGGTTACTGGAATACTCCTCTGGAATTTCAGCTCCATGCAATGAAGTTGGGTTCAGGGGTTGATGTTTGCTTTAAATTCTGTTTACTCTCCTCTTTAATGAGTTGCTTTCTGGTAGTATCAAAAGGACCTCTTCATCCTAAATATCATGATGAGGTCTTCACAGTACTTGTGATGGTATTGCATTTGCTTCTTATTCTGCCATTTTAACCTATTCCAGGTTCTCTTACTTCCCCTTCAAGACCAGTGTTGTGCTGATGTTTTCCTGTCTCACCTTGAATAATTGAAATGTCATCCAAGCCTTGACTTAATATATCTGGTGTAGAAGATTCTCCTCTTTTCACAGCTTCAGTAGCTTTACTACAATTACTGTTAAGGATTGGAAATGGTAACAAAAACCATTAAGATATAACACTGGTTTTTCTTTTTGAGAGTACACTATTTCTGCCATATTCTGGTGAGAAATTTCAAATAAAGGTGTCATATTTCCAAGCAAGAGGAGAAGAGTTATTTCTTTGTAAGCATCTGACCCATACTGGTTTACTAGCTGGGTAAACCTTACTGATATCTTATGCATCCGACACCCTGTTCAACCAGGCTGAATCACCAGTAGGTAGGCAACAGCTGACGGCGTGGTGGTCCACAGTGATTGAGAGGTAAGTGTGGAAGTCATATCAACTAATGTTTTCCCAAATAGCAGTACGAAGCTCTTGCAGGCTACTGCAGTTGTACCTCTGTAGGACATCAATTCAAGGGAAATATTGCCCAATAACCTTGAGCAATGGAATAGTTGTGTGGGGGGGGGGGGAGGTGATAATTAGATGCTGGGTATTCAATGAAGTTGGAGAAGCTCAATACATTCAGCAAAAACAAGACTTGGAGCTGCCTGTGGCTTGGATCATGAGCTCCTTATTGCAAAATTCAGACTTAAATTGAAGAAAGTGGGGAAAACTACTAGGCCATTCAGGTATGACCTAAATCAAATCCTTTATGATTATACAGTAGAAGTGACAAACAGAGTCAAGGGATTAGATCTGACAGAGTGCCTGAAGAACTATGGACAGAGGTTCATAACACTGTACAGGAGATGGTGACTAAAACCATCTCAAAGGAAAAGAAATGAAAAAGGCAAAATGTCTGTCTAAGGAGGCCTTAAAAATAGCTGAGAAAAGAAGAGAGGGAAAAGCAAAGGAGAAGGTGAAAGATATACCCACCTGAATGCAGAGTTCCAGAGAATAGCAAGGAGAGATAAGAACGCTTTCTTAAGTGAATGATGTAAAGAAATAGCAGAAAACAATAGAATAGGAAAGACTAGAGATCTCTTCAAGAAAATTAGAGATACCAAGGGCAAATTTCATGCAAAGATGGGTGCAATGAAGGACAGAAATGGTATGGACCTAACAGAAGCAGAAGATATTAAGAGGTAGCAAGAATACACAGAACTGCACACACACAAAAAGCTTTTAATGACCCAGATAACCATGATGTCGTGGTCACTCACCTAGAGTCAGGCATCCTGGAGTATGAAGTCAAGTGGGCCTTAGGAAGTGTTACTAAGATCAAAGCTAGTGGAGGTGATGGAATTCCAGCTGAGCTATTTCACATCCTAAAAGATGATGTTGTTAAAGTGCTGCACTCACTATGCCAGCAAATTTGGAAAACTCAGCAGTGGCCACAGGACTGGAAAGGTCAATTTTCATTCCAATCCCAAAGAAGGACAATGTCAAGGAATGTTCAAACTACCATACAGTTGCACTTATTTCACGTGCTAGCAAGGTTATGCTCAAAATCCTTCAAGATAGGCTTCAGCAGTACATGAACTCAAAACCTCCAGATATAAAACATGAATATAGAAAAGCCAGAAGAACTAGAGATCAAATTGCCAACATCTGCTGGATCATAGAAAAAGCAAGGGAATTCGCAGAAAGAAACATCTACTTTTGCTTCATTCACCACGTTAAAGCCTTTGACTGTGTGGATTATAACAAACTCAAAAATTCTTAAAAAGATAAGAATATCAGACCATCTAACCTGCCTTCTAAGAAACCTGTATGCAGGTGAAGAAGAAACAGTTGGAAAAGGACATAGAACAATAGACTGGTTCCCAATTGGGAAAGGAGTACATCAAGTCTCTATATTGTCACCTTATTTATTTGCACCTTATATGCAGAATACCGGAGAAAGCAATGGCACCACACTCCAGTACTCTTGCCTGGAAAATCCCATGGATGGAGGAGCCTGGAAGGCTACAGTCTATGGGGTCGCTGAGCGTCAGACACGACTGAATGACTTCCCTTTCACTTTTCACTTTCATGCATTGGAGAAGGAAATGGCACTCCATTCCAGTGTTCTTGCCTGGAGAATCCCAGGGATGGGGGAGCCTGGTGGGCTGCCGTCTATGGGGTCGCTCAGAGTCAGACACTACTGAAGTGACTTCGCAGCAGCAGCAGCATATGCAGAATACATCATGTGAAATGCTGGACTGAATGAAGCACAAGGTGGAATCAAGATTGCTGGGAGAAATTTCAATAACCTCAGATATGCAGATAATAATACCACTCTAATAACAGAAAGCAAAGAGGAACTAAAGAGCCTCATGATGAGGGTGAAAAAGGAGAGTGAAAAAGCTGGCTTAAAACTCAACTACAGAAAACTAAGATTATGGCATCCAAGCCCATCACTTCATGGCAAATAGACGGGGAACAAGTGGAAACAGTGACAAATTTTTTCTTGGGCTCCAAAATTACTGTGGATGGTGACTGCAGTCATGAAATTAAAAGATGCTTGCTCCTTGGAAGAAAAGCTATGATGCAACTAGACAGCATATTAAAAACCAGAGACATCACTTTGACAACAAAGGTCTGTGTAGTGAAAGCTGTGGTTTTTCCAGTAGTTGTGTATGAGTGCAAGAGTTGGACCATAAAGAAGGCTGAGCACCAAAGAATGATGCTTTCAAACTGGTGCTAGAGAAGATGCTTGAGAGTCCTTGGATTGCAAGGAGATCAAACCAGTCAATTCTAAAGGAAATCAACCGTGACTATTCACTAAAAGGACTGATGCTAAAGCTGAAGCTCCAATAATTTGTCTACCTGATGCAAAGAGCCAACTCATTCAGAAAGACCCTGATGCTGGGAAAGATTGAGGGTAGGAGGAGAAGGGAGCAACAGGGCATAAAATGGCTAGATGGCATCACTGACTCAGTGGACATGAGTTTGAGCAATCTCCAGGAGATAGTGAAGGACAGGTAAGCCTAGTATGCTGCAGTCCATGGGGTCACAAAGAGTCAGACAGAACTTGGTTACTGAATAACAACCATCTCCCTCATGACAGCTATGATCACTTGACCCCTTCTTGCTGCTCCCAATAAAGGAAGACAGTTTATGGAAAATTTGCCTCAAAGTATTTTTCATTTGTTTTACCCAGAAGCTTGACCAAGCTCCTTCTTTCAAGCTCCACCCTTATTGAACAATCCAGCTATAGCCAACCAAAAGCCCTGTAAGCTATTAATACATCATGGATCACAAGGGTCCATCCTAGAGTTATTCTCGGTATATTTCTGTAACTGTAGGAGTCTTTCTTGGTAAATATAATTAATATAAATCCAGTTTTTCTGCATGGTTTGATCCCAAGCCCATCTACCTACATGATTACCAGCTAGGTTACTAAAGCAAAAAGAGTTATTAGTGGCAATATAGACATAACACAATTATTGGACCAATAAAACATGATGGATGGTATTTTTACATATTAATTCTATAAACCAAAAACATAAATAAATGTCATAGGCTATTGGAACCCAGGGATGTTTTCTGAGGGTGGAGGTTTTAAGAGGATCAAATATCAAGGATTTTTTAACATGGACCTAATATACTTATGGACATTTTTGATAGGACAAAATTTTGGTGTGGACCAAATGTCTCAGTGACCATTTTGGGCAAGACCAAAAGTCCACTTATCAACAGCTCATAACTACCCTTTGTAAAAGACTTCATGATTTTCTATTTTATGAATTTACTCTAATTTATGGAACCATTCTCTTTTTATTAGAAAGTTAGGTCATTTTCAGTCGTTCGTTACTTTAAATAATGCTGCAATGAATATGCTGGCTCATAGCTCTTTAGTTCCATCTCAAATCACTTTTGCAGGATAAATGTCTACAAATGAATCATTAGGTTAAAGCACCTGAGAATTTTCTTAAAGTTCTTGAAATATAGGGGCCAAACTGCTCTCCGAAGTGATTGCACCAATTACAATCCCATTTGCAGAAACTAAAACTGATTTTATCTATAATAAGGTTTTTATATTGGTCAAAATTTGTTGCCTCTTATTATTTCTATGGATTCTGATCTTTTTTTCTTAGTACTTAAAACTTGTAAGTCTTTTTGCATATTTGTTGAATATAAGCCTCTCATTAACAGTGACCCTGGTGAAAATAAGAAATAAGTCTATTTTTTTTTCACCATTACACAGCCAGTATTTAACATAGGGTTTAACAGAGATAGCTATATTTATGTTTCCTGAATAAAGGGAGAAATTTGTCCAGTAGATGATTATTTTTCTGAACATTTAAAAACCAGAATCAACTAAACAAGATAATAGGTCTGAAAGAATTTTTTAAATAATCTTTTTTTTTTAAGTTTTCTTCATAATAAAAGATGGATTTGGTCTAGAATCCAGTGTGTGATCTAGTGCCAGGCTCTGAGAAAGTAGACAGTAATGTTACAGCAGCCCAACTTTTGTGAGACGCACAAGGTATTGTAGATTGCAGGAAGCTCACACTATACTCTCATGGTGGAAAATGAGAAGAGGGAGGAAGAGTGGAGGGGTGGCCTCATCATTTACACGAAAGTTGTGATGGTTCTTAATTAGGTATTTATAAGTATAACCTACACAAAGTAAAGACTGTAGTCTTAGAAGCCAGCCTCCTTCTTAAAAAGAAACGACACTTACAAAATCATTAAAGGATAATGATAACTTTTGAAACCAAAACAAAAATTATTAGACACAAATTGTGGGATGGTCCCATATGTAACTGAATTGCTTTCTCCCACCATTTGTGTGTTTGTATGTGTGTGTTTATTCAAAGGATGAGCTTAACTCTTGCCCTTGGGTAAAATCCTTGACTGCTCCATGAATTTCCTGGCCCTTTGTAATATTATTGATAGTCACTTAAACTGAACATAGCTAATACTTTTATGGTCACTTCAAGTTGCCGAGTCTTAATGCAGAACACCCAGTCCAATACATATGCAGCACACACTTCAATTTTCCTGGCTTCAGCTAGGGCCTTGTATAAGCTTTCTTCAAGAACCTCCTTTAAGGAAGGGGATGTGGTGTATTTTTTCTGTCTCCCAAAAATCTCCTCTCCAACTTTTAGGTTTTGTTATTAATTTCTAGAAAATGGGGCATGAGCATAGAAGAAGAGTAGTGAGGATATGGCCATTTTTTTACTTGTGTAACTGGTTATATAACTTTGGTTTTCTGGGTCCTGGTAGATGTGTGAAGCAGCCTTTCTCCTGCAGCCACTGATGCACGCTGCTCTGATGTGCTCTTCGAAGTGAACAGTGTTTTTACAGAATTCAAGTCCTGATTTCACAGGCAAAGTCCTGTATTGCTCCAGCTGCCCACTGCTTCCCCACTCAAGGCCTCTCTCCAGGTTCCATTGACCTTCCAGGCAGTTTTCCTGAGCCAGAATCAAATGGCTTCAGCCAGTGGTCCCTGCCTTGCCCCACCCATAGCATACATCTGATTTTTCTGAAAAGCACGTATAGATCCTTTGTTCCCACGAGTGGGTCACAGTGCAAGAGGTCCTCTCCTTTGCTTCCCCCAATGCAGCACAGACACTTGTTTCTCTCCTCTGACCATGCAGGAGGTGGCATCTGTAACTGTACTCAGTAATCTTGTGGAAGTCTTCACCCTCTGGTTGAAGGAAGGAGACAGGCAGACCCTGTATTTCTACCCACTTCATTCACCTTGGAATTCGTATTTACTTCACAACTCTTTGGGGATATAAATGATGTAGATATCCTCATTAGGCACAATGAAGAACCCAGCATTGCCAGATACCTAAAGGCTTCCAAAGGTATACAACATTTTAAGCTGAAAGTGGTGGGGAGTGAGAGGATACTAAAAAGAGGGATAAAAAAGTAGGTATGGTGGCTAGAACTGAAGAGGTGTGAGCGCTTGGTATCACATGCTACACAGAAGCTGAATAGCTTGAGGACTGAAAGAAGGCCATTTGAAGAAAAAAACTGGAAAACAGTGTGTCACTCTTTGAGAGAACTATTCTGGTAAAGGTGTAGGAGCCAAAGTGAAAATATACGCACTTCTTTATTGCTGTCCCCAAGTTCACATCTGATACAATTTAGGCATGGTAAAAAGCAAGCACAAGTGTCTAAAATGGCTTTATTAAGTACGCTTCCGTATTTTTTCCTTTTTTCCCCTAGAACTGCATCCTTATGATGTAAACCTGGCTTTCTTTTTCTATATCCATCCATTCACTGTACTATTTATTAGTTCACTTGTATATCCAAGCCTCTAGTAAGTCTCCAGCATAAGCCTCTCCCCTGGCTTTACATGCCTGGCCAAAATGAAGCTGTAAACACACACAGTGTGACAATCCTCTTCCTGTCCCCTGTGTCTCTGTAATATCTACTGTGATCATCTCAGAATAAAATTATCCCTTTACTGTTCAAGTTCTTTTTACATGCTCTCTTATGTTCATTTTCTTTCCATCTGCATATTTATCTCCTGAAATAGAGTTAAGACTTATACACTTGAGAGATGGACTGTGTCTGATGCAGTGTCTCCACACCAAGCTGTTCTGCCTTAATTTTAAACATTCCATTTTTTCCCCTTTTCTACAGGGCAAAGTCTAAAGCTTTGCGCATACCCTACAACTCCATTATGTTATAACTAGTTGCAACATAATTGGAGTTTTATGCTTCAAAGCTTTGCACATGCACAGATGGAAAGCAAACTCCTGGAATTCCCTTAGTAACCATGATTTAGGCTTAGTTGCTCAATACAGAAATATTAAATATTAATTGTGTGCCAGACCCCAGACACAAAGGAACTATCTTTAAGGATCTTGCATCATGCTGCTTGTATTAGTTCTCTATTGCTGTTTTAAAAAATTAGCACAAGCTGAGTGGCTTTAAAACAACACAATTATTATCTCAGAGTTCTGGAGATTAGAAGTCTGAAATGGTTTTCACCAGGCTCAAAACCAAGGTGTTGGCGGGGCTGTATTCCTTCTGGAAATTCTTAGGGAAAATCTGTTTCCTTGCCTTTCCCAGATTCTAGAGGCTGCCTGTGTTCCTTGGCTTATGGCCTCCTTCCATTCGTGAAGCCAGCAATCAAGCGTTTAAACCATATATAGCATTATTCCAACTTTGCTTCCACCATCACATCTTTTCTGACTCCATCTTTTCTGTCTTCTTTTCCACTACTTTTAAGGACCCCTGTGGCTGCATTGGACCCACTTGGATAACCCAGAAAATGTTCCTTATTTTAAAATCAATTGAATATCAACTTTAACTCTCCAGTAGCCTGTAATGTTACACACTCACAGATTCTAGGGCTTGGCACGTGGATAACTTTGGGGAGCATTATTCTACCCACCATACTGATAGAGCTAGTCTGTCATACATGAGTAATGTAAACTATTTTATGATGTAAGTGAAGTCTGTATAGAAAGAAGTAGAGCAGGAAAGACAGAAACAGTCCTGTGATCATTTCTGCCTGGTAGAGGGTCAGATACTACTCTAAAATGAGAAGTCATTGAAATTACAGTCTAAAAAATGGCATAATTTCTTACTAGGCTGAAGAGATGAAATAGAGTTAGAGAAAAGTAACTCTCAGCAAACACGACAGCAGGAGCAAAAATGCTTATTCATGAAACAGCATGACAAGTTAATGCAAATTGAAAGAATTTTAAACACTGTGCAAGAATGAAGCATACCAAGAAATAAAATTAGAGAAGAAAGCAGAGGCTGTTTCAGGGAAACCCTTGCATTATACATTAAAAAGGTGGGAATTTGCCTTAAAAATAACTAACCCTTGAGAAGTTTTTAGCAATAAATCAGAATGATAAGGTTGGTGTTTTTAGAACAATTACTCTAACCAAGATTAACACAGGACTGGAGGTAAGGAATTCAGCTGTGTTTCAGTCAAGAAATAATGAGAGCCTGAACTTAGGGAGTGGCAGTGAGGAGGGAAAAATAATTTGATGAAAGAATAACGAGTAGAATTTGTTAGACTTGGGACTGGATGTATAGAGTAAAAGAGAAGAAAGTTTCCAGGATGAGTCACAGGGTTGGTTTTGAATGACTGGTATGATCCAGTGAAAAGGGATCATAAAGATGAAGAGCATGTAAGATAGGGTTGAGTCCTATTTATTTTAAGATACTTGTAGGAAATCCAATTATAATTCCCAGGAGGTTAGTTAGTTGTACTAATCTAGAAATAAGACACATATGGGCTAAAAATTTAGATATAAGAGACATTATTATACAGATGCTAGTTGAAGCAATGAAAATGATTAAGTATAAAGTAAGAGGAAAAGCTGGTCGAGGACAGGACCCTGGGCACCAGCCACATTTATAGGATGGATAGAACAAAGGATGCAACTAAGGAAGCTAAGAAATACTGAGGAATATGAGGGGAAGCTGAGAAAGAGATAAAAAAAAAAAAACCCCACGGAAGTCAAAGGAGGAAAGAATCTCAAGAAGAGAGTAATCAATAGTGTCAAGCATCAGAGGAAGGTCAAGTAAGAAGATGATGATTAAAGCCCACTGGACTTGGTGATTAGGAGCACACTGCTGACCTTTGCTAGTTCCATGGGAGAGATGGAAGAGAAACCTCATTGCAGTGAGTTAAAGAATAAACTGATCATAAGCAAGCTAAGACTATGCTTTCAGTGTTATTAGCTTTGAAGGAAAAGTCGGCAATAATTAGAATCAAAAGAGGTTTGTTTTCTTTTGCAGATAAATACACAAGGATTTCAAACCCTCACGAAAATCTTTCCAAATTCCTTCACAAAGAATTGAGTGCTTCCTCCTCTGAACTCCCATGAAACGGTACATACCATTGTGAACTTCTCAATAACAACAATATACTGCTCCAAGAGGTCAATAAACATTTTAAATAAGTAAATGAATGAACCAATGAGTGAAAATGTGTTTATTGGTTGACTGAAATTTGGAACACAAAAATGATGACATATGCTGGCCAAAAAGCAAATTTCAGTGATGTTGTTTGGTCACTGGACACCAAGAAATATGATGGTTAGGCAGTATTCAATATATTTCTTTATAACCAACAAGCAATAACTGGCAGAACATTTTCTACCTTAGGGATTTAATTTTCATTACAACGCTCTCTTTATTGCTCACACTACCCTTTGTGATAAGTAATCTGAAGTTAAAGAGGATCAGAGAGGTGATTCTTTGGAGAGAATTTCACAATTCTTGCTGCCTGACCCTTACCAGCCTCAAGGAATAAGTGGGACTACTTTATTTCCACGTTAAACCCAGTGAGAGGAGGACTTCCTCGATACCCGCTGGAGGATTTGGCATATTTCCCCTAAAGTTTGAGGTATTTGCCACCTAAGAAAGACTAAAGGGAGAAGAGATACCTGCTTAGGAAACAGAGAGGAGGAGGGCACTGAAGTCAGGTGCACTTCTGCCAATGGTGAGATGAGAATATCTACAAGCTGCAGAAGGGCCCCAATCGCACTGTGCGGGGTTGTCCACCAGACAAAGACTCAGGATGTGCACATGATGAGCCAGAAGAGAGGAATTTCCAATGCCAACAAAACAGGAACAGTTGGGATCCAGAGGGAGGTGGGAGTGTATGAAATAAAACAATAGCAGCGAGTAGTGGAGGATTCAAGAGACATTTTAAAAGCAGAATAAACAGAACTGCATGACCTATTAACTCAGGCATATAGGTGAACAGATCAAAGGATGGCACTCAGGTAACACGTGATGCCACATACAAAGGTCAGGCAGACAGAACATCAGATTGGAAGGAGAGAAAACAAAAAGTAAGCTCATTTTAGATATGTTTTCATCATTGATGCTTTAGTCATAAAGCAGGAGCAGTTAGTATCTCAACATCGTGCAGCCAGACTTGCTTATTTTTTATCATTGTGGTAAGAACACTAAACATGAAATCCACCCTCTTAACACATTTTAAGTGCATAATCCAGTATTGTTGACTGACTATAGGTACAATGACATACAGTAGATCTCTAGAATATATTTTTTAATATGTAACTGAAGCTTTATACCTATTGAATAACAGCTCTCCATTAAAACCCTTAAATTTCAGTCCAAGAAAACTCTCTTCCTGGCTTGTAAACAGCTGCCTTCTTGCTGTGACCTCACTTGGTAGAGATAGGAAACTTGGATGTCCCTTCCTCTTCATATAAGTGCACTAGTCCCATTGTGAGGCTGTCCTGGTGGCTCAGATGGTAAAGAATCTGCCTGCAATGCAAGACCTGGGTTCAGTCCTTGGGTTGGGAAGATCCCCTGGAGGAGGGCATGGTAACCCACTCCAGTATCCTGGCCTGGAGAATTCAATGGACAGATGAGTCTTGTGGGCTACAGTCCATGGGGTCACAAAGAGTGGGACATGACTGAGTGACTAAGCACAGTCCCATCATGAGTGTTCCATCCTCATGACTTCATCTAAACAAATACTTGGTCCCAAAGGCCCCACCTCCTAATACTATCTTAATGGGGACCAGAGTTGCAACATATGAATGGGGAGGGGGAACACAAACACTCCATCTATACATTCTTCTTCTTCCTTTCTTCTCAAGTTTGACATATGTCTTGAAAGTTGGAGAGGAAATTAAATATCATTCTTGAAATGGGCCCAGAGGTCAAGGGAGAACATGTCATACTTAGTCATAATAATCTCTCCTCTGTAACTTCCAATATGATATAATTCATGTCAATACTCCTTCATATGTGTGCTCAGGATCCCAAGATTACCCAACATTAATTCTCTTTTCCGGAATGCCAAGTGCCCTTTGAGATTTACAAGCTTACTCTCAGATTTCTCAAGCTCTTCCTCTGAGCTCAAAAACTATCTATGAATAAGTTCTGGGGACGTAACATACAGCATGCTGACAACAGTTAATGATACTGTATTGCATATTTGAAAGATGCTAAGAAATCAGGTTTTAAAAGAACTCATTAATGAATGCATGCTAAGTTGCTTCATTCATTTCATTTCAGTCGCTCAGTCGTGTCCGACTCTTCACGACCCCATGAATCGCAGCACTCCAGGCCTCCCTGTCCATCACTAACTCCCGGAGTTCACTCAGACTCACGCCCAGCGAGTCAGTGATCCCATCCAGCCATCTCATCCTCTGTCGTCCCCTTCTCCTCCTGCCCCCAATCCCTCCCAGTATCAGAGTCTTTTCCAATGAGTCAACTCTTCGCATGAGGCGGCCAAAGTACTGGAGCTTCAGCTTCAGCATCATTCCCTCCAAAGAAATCCCAGGGCTGATCTCCTTCAGAATGGACTGGTTGGATTTCCTTGCAGTCCAAGGGACTCTCAAGAGTCTTCTCCAACACTACAGTTCAAAAGCATCAATTCTTCGGCGTTCAGCCTTCTTCACAGTCCAACTCTCACATCCATACATGACCACAGGGAAAACCATCCTGTCCAACTCCTTGCTACCCCATGGACTGTAGACTGCCAGGCTCCTCTGTTCATGGAATTCTCTAGGGAAGGATACTGGAGTATGTTTCCATGCTGTCCTCCAGGGGATCTTCCCAGGGATTGAACCCAAGTGTCCTGCATTGGCAGACTAGCGCCACCTGAGAAACCCTTAAAAGTATGTACCAACACACACACACACAAAATGTGTAACTATAGGAAGTGATAGATATGTTAACTAGCATTATTGTGGTAATCTTTTCAAAACACATACATATATCAAATCATTGAGTCATTTATACCTTAAATTTACACAATTATTATTTCTCAGTGGCTAAGTTGTAGCAGACTCTTTGTGACCCCATGAACTGCAGCACACCAGGCTTTCCTGTCCTTCACTACATCCTGGAGTCTGCTCAACCTCATGTCCATTGAATCAGTGATGCCAACCAATCATCTCTTCCTCTGTTGCCCCGTCTTCTTTTGCCCTCAAACTTATACAATGTTATATGTCAATTGTACCATAACAAAGCTTGGGGAAAAAGATTTCTGTACTGTTTTCCTCACATCATACTGTAATGGATAACTTTGTACTGGAATAAAGATGTTTCCTTGACCCTCTTAGGGTCCTTGGCTGGATCTGAAAATTAGACCAACAAAGACTAAAGAGATAAACCAAAGGAGAAAATCACATGAACATACTTAATATAAGTTTCACATGACAGGAGGCTTCATAAGGAAATGGAGACTTGAAAACCAGTTTAAATCTGAATGATTTTTTGCTAGATTTAATGAAGAGTGGAAAGTCACAGAAAGATGTGATAGGATGAAATTGAGCTAACAGTAATAATCTTAGCAAGTCCTGTACTTTCAGATTCCGCTCTCCGTTTCTTCTTCTTCAGAGACAAGAATGCTCCTTTCTTCTAAATATAGGACAGACACATCTCATATGACTGTTTTATAGCATATAAGAAGGTCAGAAACTTCTTGCTGCACATGCCATTTCTCAAATCTGTCAGTTTGAAATATTCAATACCCCATGGTGCCATATTGGGAGAACAGTGTGTTTTGAATCCCACCACTTTGTAAGACCCAACTCCTAGGTGCTTCTCAATCTTTGTTGCTCTTCTGCTGTAACAAAATTCTGGCCTCAGACTTCTACATCCTTTACACAGCCTTCCCCGGCTACATGCTGGAAAGGGAAGTACAGTTTTCTTTGCTCTGAGATTCCCCTCATAAGGACCTGGGTTTGTATTTTCTACCTACTCATGCCCAAGGATCCTATGATAATAGAGGACACTGTGCAGAACCCGTGTGACCATCGACTGCCTTTTTACTCTACTCCTCCTCCACTGGAGACAAAAACTCTTTGACCTACTCTAGGAAGAGTGTAAGGAGAAGGCAATGGCACCCCACTCCAGCACTCTTGCCTAGAAAATCCCATGGACGGAGGAGCCTGGTACACTGCAGTCCATGGGGTCACTGAGCGTCAGACATGACTGAGCGACTTCCCTTTCACTTTTCACTTTCATACATTGGAGAAGGAAATGGCAACCCACTCCAGTGTTCTTGCCTGGAGAATCCCAGGGACGGGGGAGCCTGGTGGGCTGCCGTCTATGGGGTCACACAGAGTCGTACACGACTGAAGCGACCTAGCAGCAGCAGGAAGAGTGTATAGCCCCTTTCCTAGAAGGAGTGGAAGCAGGAGACTAATTAGGAGTCTATACCTAACATTATGCCAAAATCCTGATTCTTAATGTTGAAAAACCTTTCTCATTGAGGAATTTTACCTACCATCAAATTGGCACAATACTATCTAGAGAAGCTGGGAGGCTCACATTTTGACTCTTTGTTCTCTCCACATTGTCCCTTCCCTGAGAAGGGTAATAGAGTGGCCATACTACTGCCCAAATGTTGGGGAAAGTAAATGTTAGGGAAGAATCTTTAGATAAAATCTCAGAATTTTGTCTGAATTATATCATAGGTCCACATAGCAGCCCTTTTGTTGCTGTGGCCACACAAATGTGGCCCAGGCTTTGATCAGTTTTCCACACTTCCCCAATAGCTCAGTGGTAAAGAACCTGCCTGCAATGCAGAAGACGTAGGAGATGTGGGCTTGATCCTTGTGTTGGGCGGGTCCCTTGGAGAAGGAAATGGCAACCCACTCCAGTATTCTTGCCTGAAAAATCCCCATGGACAGAAGAGCCTGATGGGCTACAGCCCATAGGGTAGCAAAGAGTCGGACATAATTTGGAGACTAAACAAACACTTAAAAAGGCCATGTTTCCTAGCTCCCACCCAGTGAAGTGAGGATCTACTGCCTTATTAAAACTTTCAGTATGTCAATAATTAAATAATCAGGATCACTGTGTCTCTGAGCCAGAAATGGAGACTAAATCTCCCAGATCACTGGGTTTAGAGAAGTCCGGGTGAACACCTTTCCCCATAACATCCATCCCTGCCATCCTTGAGAAAATATTTCAAACGTTATTTTTTAATGGAATTAAGAAAACGTTTATCCCATTTTCTTTTATAAAGCAATAGTCAACCTCACACCTAGGGGCTGATGTTGTCGAGTCTCTACTTGGAGGACACTACAGAAGGATCGAGCCCCCCTCTCTGGCTGTCTCTCTCCCTCACACTTACCCTCAATGGATTGTCAGGAAAATTCTCTGTGCCTCTCTTCAAAGGCACCTCAACAGCTGTGAACTCCTGACCTAATTGTTCTAATGGCATTCCCAAGCTCCCCTGCTCAAGGCCAGAGAAATCACAGCCCTTTGGACCTCTGGCTAGTAATTCATGGTGCTTAGTCAAACTCCCTCCCCCACGCCTCCAGCCCCTCCTGCTGCCCCTCTCCTTCCTCCTGTCCCCTTGCTCTCTGGCTCTTCTCCTTCCTCACACCAGTCTGAAGCAGCTTGATCACCTGCCAACCAGTATTGATTTTTGCTTCCCAATCTCCAGGCTGGATGGAAAGAAAAGATTAAAAACAGTTTGTCAGTTTGAAGTTGAATAAGAATTCGGCACAAGGGACATCTTAGAAATGTGAGGAAGTGGCGGGGGAGGTTGAGAGTGTAGGCAGTCAAGGCCAAAGCAAATCTTAAGGGATTTTAACCCTTTGTCCCAACCAGCCCCAGAATTTCTGAGGCAGGATTGAGCTATAACCCTGCACACTCCTTTTTTGCTGTGTCTCATGCACTCAGATCCTCTCGTGGTTTTCTTTTAGCTCGCAATATCAGCATAGATTTGGTTGGGACTAGCCCAAGTTCTTGCCTTCTCTGGTGGCTCAGATGGTAAAGAATCTGCTTGCAATGCAGGTAGACCTGGCTTTGATCCCTGGGTCAGGAAGATCCCCTGGAGAAAGGAATGGCTACCCACTCCCCTATTCTTACCTGGAGAATTCCATGGGCAGAGGAGCCTGGCAGACTCTAGTCCATCAAAGAGTCGGACAACAATGAGAAAATAATACTTTAACTTTTTCACCCCAAGTCCTAGGACAGGGCCTTCATCAGCTCAACTGATACCTCCTGTCAGGTCAAGTGGACCTTACCAGGAGGTAGTGTCTGCAGCTTCTCAGTTGTAGGGGGCACTGGGCCTGTATATCTGAGCTCTGCCAGGGACTCCGTTAGTATTCATGGAGCAGGGTTTGCTGCTGTCCTTGTCAAGATAGAGTGGGGAGACCAGAGAAATTTTCCTTTCAAAAAAATGAGTACCATTGACTCATGAAGGATCTTTTTGGTTTCTTTCTCAGTGGTAGAGATGACAAATGATTTACAAGCATCAGTAGAAAATCTGAAGGGCCAAAGCACAGACAAACAGCATATGAAGTCAAATCCAGGGCACTAAAATTTGACTCACTCAGCAGCCAGGTTACTTACCAGTCTGCTAAGAGCTCAGGGGCTGAGCTAAAGCAGGGAGTTCACCTTTCTCTCCCATGTAAGCATAACAGTTAAAACCAGGTCAAACCAACTTGTGGCCAAGGAAAATGAGAGATATCTGCACAATAATGAAGACTATGTCAGTTATTCAAAACATAGCTCACTGATGGGATCTAATTCCCTTTTCTTTCCCTGCTCATTTCTACAGGATTTGGTATCAGTGGTTTGTACAGTGTACAGCATAATCAGGCAGAGATCAGTCTTGTTAACAAGTCTGGATGGTGGGCTCTTCTAATGATTTTGCTCAGTTTGTACATTTATATTTGTATATCTCTAATTAGCAAGTATATTCTACCTTATCCAAATGGTCTTTTTGTGTAATACATAATACTTAGCAGTGTTCTATAAGTCAGAATCTCATGAAGACAACAAAATATGTGGAAAATGATTAAAATGATGCTGAATATTATGAATTCTACTCCATTTATTCAAAATATTTAGGCAAAATCAATAGTTAATAGGAATCTCTACCTCATCCTCACCACGCTTGCTATGGGAGGGTTTCTGGTCCAAATAGCTTTCTATTTGTTTCACACTTTCTTTGTTTCATGCCATAGGCTTTGCTCTGTCAGTTAATTTCCCCAAAATCTTTAATATTTGGCTCAGATTTATCTTTTTCACATGTTCTAGCTGTCATCTTCAAGTCCTAACTGTTTCACTGGGAAGCTGAATGTTCATTGCTTGAAATTACAGCATACTATAAAGCTACAGTAATATAAACATTATAATACTAGTGTAAGATATCTTGTGAAACAGAATTCCAGGGAAAAAAGCTGGCATGCTAAAATAATAGAGAAGTATGATTTTTCAACCAACTAGTTCTGGGAAAATTAGTTAACTCTTAAGAAAACATAAATTAAACTTTCTTTGATAGCAAAGTAAAATCTAGTTAAACTATCTAGAACTACATATGAAATAAGATATAATGAAATTATAAATAATATAATTAATGTTTTCAAAGTGTAAAGAAAAAAGAAGAAACAAGAACTTACATCTATTCAAACTTTTGCACGTGAAAAAATAATTACCATAAACAAAAAAGCAAGTGGGAAAGTGGAGAAATATTTTAACTTACATGAGAAAGAAAAAGGTTAACATTCCTACTACTTAAAGACTAACACCCTTAATATAAGAATAATTCTTAAATAACAAGAAAAGTACATAAACAAAGAATAAAAGGTTTGCAGAATGAATATATTTACACATCAGTACATACATAACGCATACACACATACAATATAAAACCAAAACCATTAAAATAGTCAACCTCATGATAGATCAAAAATGGGCAATTTTTTAAAGAAAAAAATAATATTTTATTTATCAATGGTAAAGGTTTTCAAAGAGATAATTCCAATGTAACAGTAGATTTGAGAAAGAAAGTTACTGTATTATTTTAGTTGAGTTATAAATTACAGTAACAAATTTGGAATAATTTAAAATTATGTAACAAATCAAACTTCTAAATAATCTCCTACACAACAATTTTATATATAATATATTATATTATATAAACTGTGAAAAAGCAAGTACAGAAGTGCACATTTAAAATTTTTAAAAATTTTATAAATAACTGTAGTGTCTAATAAGTTAATTATATTCCATTGCATTGCATATGTTGCCATTAAAACTCTTGTTTCAGAAGAATATTTGATGAAATGAAAACAATTGACCAGTATATTGGCAATGTATTGTAAAATTAAGTTGGGTTGCAAAATAATCCTGCAGTATTAATCCAATTTTCAAAACATGTGTGTGTGTGTTGTTCTTGTTGTTTAGTTGCTAAGTTGTGTCTGACTCTTTTGTGACTCTACAGACTCCTCTGTCATGGGACTTCCCAGGCAAGAATACTGGAGTGGGTAGCAATTTCCTTCTCCAGGGGATCTTCCTGACCCAAAGATCAAACCCATGTCATCTCCTGCATAGGCAGGTGGATTCTTTACCACTGAGCCTCCTGGAAAGTTCATGTGAGTGTATATGAAGTTATTAATAAAACTACTAATAAGGGCTATTTATTAAAGAATGTTTTAAGGTTTTTTTCTATATTTATATCTATATTTTTATCTATTGTTTGGATAAAAAGTTATAACCTTCATAATAAGAGAAAAAATCCTATTTTTAGGTCCCAATTATTTAATCTGAAACATTTTGATAATAATATTTGAGAGTTCTCAGATTTGAAGGAGGTGAGAAAACTATGTTTCTAAAAACAAGTAGTTTTATTATTTTTTTTAAATACTTAAATACCGTCCATTTAATTGGAGATACAAACATTTTACCACTGTTGATTTCTGCATGCTACCTTAAAATTTCTAGGAAGCATGGATTATGAATAGTAAATTCTGGCATCTAAGGTATGATTTTAAAGAAATCACTTATGAGGAAGAATTTCCAAATTATGAAGGATTTCAAATTGTTAGATAATAAACACATATGTTTTTCCTGTGTAAAGTGAAAGTGAAGTCGCTCAGTAGTGTCCGACTATTGGCAACCCCATGGCTCCTCCATCCATGGGATTTTCCAGGAGAGAGTACTAGAGTGGGCTGCCATATCCTTCTCCCAGGGATCTTCCCAACAAAGGGATTGAATCCAGGTCTCCCGCACTGCAGACTAACGCTTTACCATCTCAGCCACCAGATGTAAGCAAATATCAAATTATAACTCAATAGCTACAAATCTACATTTCAAAGTTTGATTTTGAATATGTAAATTCAAATAAAATACTTGAAACTTATTTGTGGAATCAAGGGTTGGCCACAGTCTCTCTGTACCTCAGTTTTCTTTCTTTTTTGTTTTTAAGTCTTTATTGAATTTGCTACAATATTGTTTCTGTTTTGTTTTGGTTTTCTGAGGGACAGGGACCTGAGGCATGTGGGAACCTTAGCTACCAGACCAGGGATTGAACCCAAACTCCCTGCATTATAAGGCAAAGTCTTAACCTGTGGATCACCAGAAAAGTCCCTATATTTTGGCTTTTCTCATCTGACAAATGCACCAATAATCACACCTCATAAGATTGTTGCAATGATCAAGTGTGTATATTCATGTAAAATCACTTTAACAGATATAATACATAGATAAAGCATCTGTCATAATTGATAAATATACATCTGTTTACTTTTTTCATTGTTATTATCTACTATGCATCAGGATATGATCCAACCAGTCCATCCTAAAGGAAATCAATCCTGAATATTCACTGGAAGGACTGATGCTGAAGTTGAAACTCCAGTACTTTGGCCACCTGATGCAAAGAACAGTCTCATTGGAAAAGACCCTGATGCTAGCAAAGATTGAAGGTGGAAAGAGAAGGGAATGACAGAGGATGAGATGGTTGGATGGCACCACTGACTTGATGGACATGAGTTTAAATAAGCTCTGGGAATTGGTGATGGACAGGGAAGGCTGGCATGCTGCAGTCAATGGGGTCGCAAAGAGTTAGACACAACTGAGCAACTGAACTGAACTGATACCTCAGGAAGCTTTATAGATCTTTGGGAATCATTATTAAATAAAATCAACATTAAAAAAAATCAAACAGTCCATCTCTTCATGGAACTTAATTTACATTTCAGTGCGAGAAGATAGGTAAGAAGCAAAGATGGATTTGAATTGGGGTGGTGCTAAGTATTGTAAAGAAACATATAGCTCAATTAATGGGTCGAGAAATGCAGGGAAATCTTATCTAAGAGAAAACAAAACAACTGGAAAAAATACTGTTTAAAACTATTAATGGAATTAAAGGACCAATATGATAGTAGGGGTTTACCAGAGCAAGAGAACAGAGACCTAGAGAGTTGAGAGCTGTGTAGGTATCACTTTTTTATGGAGCGTTAGTAAATTCCAGAGTGGGTGCTAGGGACTGCACTATGATTTTGAAAGACACACACGGCTATTAGAGTCTGGGACCCAACAAGTTAGAAGACTTTATCCTGATAACTACCTCCCACTCTTTGGGTTCATATCTGAAATGTCACACCCAAGAGTGAGAATGAAATTATAAAAGACCACTCTTGAGGTGCCTGTAGCTCAGATTCCGATTGATTCAGTCTCTGGATTTGGACTAAGATGATGCTGAATTTCTATTACTTCCAATCCCTGACTGAAATAAATTAAAATCTTCTTAGAAGAATGTAAAAATATCTGATCTCAAATTATTGCTGTCAACAATTTTATAAATAAGATATTTGGCATAAAATCAAAAGTAACAACACAATAGGAAATAAGCTAAACTAAACTGAAACCAAAAGAAACAACAGATAAGAGAAACAAGCCAGCGGGACACACCAGTACTGGAGATATCAAATAGTGACTTTAAAATAAAATGCTTGTTATTTTCACAGAACATGAATTAGATTGAGAATTTCAGCAGAGCTCTAGAAATTACAATATAAGAAAAGAAACCAAATGAAAATTCTGTAATAGCCAATTTTAAGATTGGTTGAGAAAAGGTTAGATACAGCCAATGAAAAAAAATATGTGAAATGGAAGGTAGGTGAAGAGAAAAATAATGATTCTAAATATGTATATACATAAAAAATATGATAAAGCTATGGAGAGCAAAAATTGAAAGAACCAAAGGAAGAAGCAAAATTATTTGCTTCATTTTAATATATCTAATTAAGAATACACCGAAGAAATATACAAAAAAGATTTTCATGACCCAGATAATCATAATGGCATGATCACTAACCTAAAGCCAGATATCCTGGAATGTTAAGTCAAATAGGCCTTAGGAAGGAAGCATCACTATGAACAAAGCTAGTGGAGATGATGGAATTCCAGTTGAGCTATTTCAAATCCTAAAAGATGATGCTGTGAAAGTGCTGCACTCAATATGCCAGCAAATTTGAAAAACTCAGAAGTGGCCACAGGACTGGAAAACATCAGTTTTCATTCCAATCCCAAAGAAAAGCAATGCCAAAGAATGCTCAAACTACAGGACAATTGCACTCATCTCAACACTAGCAGAGAAGGAAATGGCAACCCGCTCCAGTGTTCTTACCTGGAGAATCCCAGGGATGGGGGAGCCTCATGGGCCGTGGTCTATGGGGTCACACAGGGCCGAACACAACTGAAGCGACATAGCAGAAGCAGCAACACTAGCAAAATTATGCTCAAAATTCTCCAAACCAGGCTTCAACAGTATGTGAACTGAGAACATCCAGATGTTCAAGCTGGATGTAGAAAAGGCAGAGGAACCAGAGATCAAATTGCCAACATCCCCTGGATCATCAAAAGAGCAAGAGAGTTCCAGAAAAACATCTATTTCTGCTTTATTGACTATGCCAAAGCTTTTGACTGTGTGGATCACAACCAACTGTGGAAAATTCTGAGAAAGATGGGAATACCAGACCACCTGACCTGCCTCCTGAGAAATCTGTATGATGCAGGTCAAGAAGCAACAGTTAGGGCTGGACATGGAGCAACAGACTGGATCCAAATAGGAAAAGGAGTATGTCAAGGCTGTATATTGTCACCCTGCTTATTTAACTTTTATGCAGAGTACATCATGAGAAATGCTGGACTGGATGAAGCACAAGTTGGAATCAAGATTGTGGAAGAAATATCAATAACCTCAGATATGCAGATGACATTACACTTATGGCAGAAAGCAAAGAAGAACTAAAGAGCCTCTTGATGAAAGTGAAAGAGGAGAGTGAAAAAGTTAAAACTCAACATTCAGAAACCTAAGATCATTGGATCTGGTCCCATCACTTCATGGCAAATATATGGGGAAACAATGGAAACAGTGACAGAATTTATTATCTTGGGCTCCCAAATCACTGCAGATGGTGACTGCAGCCACAACATTAGAAGACACTTGCTCTTTGGAAGAAAAATTATAACCAACCTAGAAGTGAAAAGCAAAGGAGAAAAGGAAAGATATAAGCATCTGAATGGAGAGTTCCAAGAACAGCAAGAAGAGATAAGAAAGCCTTCTTCAGCGATCAATGCAAAGAAATAGAGGGAAACAACAGAATGGGAAAGACTAGAGATCTCTTCAGGAAAATTAGAGATACCAAGGGAACATTTCATGCAAAGATGGACTTGATAAAGGACAGAAATGGTATGGACCTAACCCACTCCAGTGTTCTTGCCTGGAGAATCCCAGGGACTCTGGAGTCACACAGAGTTGGACATGACTGAAGCGACTTAGTAGCAGTAGCAGTAAAAGAAGCAGAAGATATTAAGAAGAGGTGGCAAGATTACACAGAAGAACTGTACAAAAAAGATCTTCATGACCAAGATAATCACGATGGTGTGATCACTCACCTAGAGCCAGACATCCTGGAATGTGAAGTCAAGTGGGCTTTTTAGAAAACATCACTACGAACAAAGCTAGTGGAGGTGATGGAATTCCAGTGGAGCTATTTCAAATCCTGAAAGATGATGCTGTGAAAGTGCTGCACTCAATATGCCAGCAAATTTGGAAAACTCAGCAGTGGCCACAGGACTGGAAAAGGTCAGTTCTCATTCCAATCCCAAAGAAAGGCAATGCCAAAGAATGCTCAAACTACCACACAATTGCACTCATCTCACACGCTAGTAAAGTAACGCTCAATATACTCCAAGTCAGGCTTCAGCAATACATGAACCGTGAACTGCCAGATGTTCAAGCTGGTTTTAGAAAAGGCAGAGGAACCAGAGATCAAATTGCCAAGATCTACTGGATCATCGAAAAAGCAAGAGAGTTCCAGAAAAACATTGCTTTCTGCTTTCTTGTTATGCCCAAGCCTTTGACTGTATGGATCACAATAAACTGTGGAAAATTCTGAAAGAGATTGGAATGCCAGACCACCTGACGTGCCTCTTGAGAAATCTATATGCAGGTCAGGAAGCAACAGTTACAACTGAACATGGAACAACAGACTGGTTCCAAATATGAAAAGGAGTACATCAAGGCTGTATATTGTCAGCCTGCTTTTTTAACTTATATGCAGAGTATATCATGAGAAACACTGGGCTGGAAGAAGCACAAGCTGGAATCAAGATTGCCAGGAGAAATATCAATAACCTCAGATATGCAGATGACACCACCCTTATGGCAGAAAGTGAAGAGGAACTAAAAGACTTCTTGATGAAAGTGAAGGAGGAGAGTGAAAATGTTGGCTTAAAGCTTAACATTCAGAAAATGAAGATCATGGCATCTGTTCCCATCACTTCATGGGAAATAGATGGGGAAACAGTGTCAGACTTAATTTTTCTGGGCTCCAAAATCACTGCAGATGGTGACTGAAGCCATGAAATTAAAAGATGCTTACTCCTTGGAAGGAAAGTTATGACCAACCTAGATAGCATATTCAAAAGCGGAGACATTACTTTGCCAACAAAGGTCCATCTAGTCAAGGCTATGTTTTTTCCAGTAGTCATGTATGGATACGAGAGTTGGACTGTAAAGAAGGCTGAGAACCGAAGAATTGATGCTTTTGAACTGTGGTGTTGGAAAAGATTCTTGAGAGTCCCTTGGACTGCAAGGAGATCCAACCAGTCTATTCTGAAGGAAATCAGCCCTGGGATTTCTTTGGAAGGAATGATGCTAAAGCTGAAACTCCAGTACTTTGGCCACCTCTTGCGAAGTGTTGACTCATTTGAAAAGACTCTGATCCTTTTGAACTGTGGTATGGGAGAAGACTCTTGAGAGTCCCAAGTTTGGACAGCAAGGAGATCCAACCAGTCCATCCTAAAGGCAATCAATCCTGAATATTCATTGGAAGGACTGATGCTGAAGCTGAAACTCCAATACTTTAGCCACCTGATATGAAGAGCTGACTCATTTGAAAAGTCCCTGATGCTGGGAAAGACTGAAGGTGGGAGGAGTTGGAGATGACAGATGATTAGATGGTTGGATGGCATCACCAACTCAATGGACATGAGTTCAAGTAAACTCCAGGAGTTGGTGATGGACAGGGAAGACTGGCATGCTTCAGTCCATGGGGTCGCAAAGAGTCAGACATGACTGAGCTCCTGAATTGAATTGAACTGACTGAATTCACTAATTAAAGAAAAAATTAAATACTAATATAAAGTAGTATATTGAACAGCTAATTTTATACTAGAAAAGTGAAAGTGAAGTCACTCAGTTATGACTGACTCTTTGCGCCTCCATGGACTGTAGCCTACCAGGTTCCTCCATCCATGGGATTTTCCAGGCAAGAATACTGGAGTGGGTTGCCATTTCCTTCTCTAGGAGATCTTCCTGACCCAGGGATTGAACCCAGATCTCCCACATTGTAGGCAGACACTTTACCATCTGAGCCACCAGGCAAGCCCAAAATGCCAGTAAAAGGTACAACATATGCAATATTAGCAAACTTGCCATATTATGTACAGAATACCAAATAACTGCAAAATAAAAATATTCTATAGCAAACAGAATTCTTATAAAATTAATCATATAATGATCATTAGGATAGTCTCCATGAATTTCAAAGACTGCAGTCAATATAGAGAATGCTCTCTAACAAGTGAAATAAACTAGAATTTTTTTTAAATGAGAAAAAAGCTCTTCAAATATTTTGAAATTAATAAATATTAATACATTCCAGAATAACCTATGGGTTAAAGAAAAAAATCACAATAAAATTACAAAATATTTTAACCAAATGACAACAAAATCATGTATATCAAACCTTTTGAGATGCAATTAAAACTATTTCATTTTAAAAATCAATTTCTGTAATTGTATTATTTGAAAAAAAGAAAGGTTAAAATCAAGAACCTATTAACTACCTTAAGAAATTAGAAACTTAATAGCAAAATTAAGCTCAAGGAAAGAAAAAAGGAGATAATAGGGATAAAAACAAAGACATTATTCAGAGAATAAACAAAGCAAATGGCTCTTGAAAAAGTAAAAAACAGTAAAATTAATGAATTTCTAGCAAGTCTGATCAAGGTAAAAACAGAGACGGTACAGATAGTCATAATGAAACTCAATTTTAAAATTGTATGAAGAAATATATGCAAATGCATTTGAAATCTAGATAAAATTAAAATGTTTTTTTATCAAAAATTACATTTAAAAAGAAATAAAATTTTAATAAAACCCAAAATACTAAAGAAATTCAATTCTTTATACAAATTTTGCCAAAGAAATATATAATCCCAGATGATTTATTTCCCTGGTTAATTCTTACAAATATTTGAGCAAGAAATAACATCAATCTTCCATTTTTATACAATCAAAATAACTTTGATATCTACTTCTGAAAAGAACTTTACAATAATAGCAAGTTGCAGGCCAAATAACATCAAATAGGTTAAAAGCCATAATAAAAATGTTAGTAAAACTAATTCACTGATATAGAAAATGGAAAATATACATCACAAATTTAGTTAATTTCCGTCAAGTGAGTGAAACATCTGAAAACCATGCAATGCAATTCATATTAACAAAGAAAACTAATAAGGTCATTTTAATACATGAAAAGTCATGGGATAAAATTCTAAAAATATTCAGTTTTTTAAAAATCTAAGAATGGAAGAGAAGTTCCTTAGTCTAGTAAAACATATCTGCAAAATAACCTATTGTATGTGTCACATTTAATTACAAAACTTGAAGTTTCCCCTTTGAAAAATCCAGTCAAAAATGCCTGTTTCATTGTATTAGGTGTCTTGACCAACTTAGTAAGACAAGAAAAATAAATATAAGTTATAAACTTTGAAAGGAGAGAAACAAAACTTTTTTGTAGATTATATAAATCTACTTTGAAAAAACACAAAGGAAACCACAGATAAATAATGACAATCAATGTGGTTAGCAAGGTTACTAGACACGGGGTCAACATTCAAAAATTAAGTGCATTTTTATATCAATATACCAGCAAAAAAAATTATTGAAAACTGATCCCATCTGAAGCTATATCAAAACATCAAGTCTCTATGAATAATGACATCAAAAATGTGTAAGATATCTGCAAAAACAAAACAATAATAACAAAAAAAAAACCACACCATAAAATGTTATTGAAAGAAACCAAAGATCTAAGTGAATGCTCAACTCAAGTTGTGCTCAGTCGCTCAGTTGTGTCTTATTCTTTGTGACCCCATGAACTGTAGCCCACCAGCTCCTCTGTCTGTGGGATTTTTCAGTCTAGAATACTGGCATGGGTTGCCATTTCCTAATCCAGGAGATCTTCCTGACCTGGGGATTGAACCCATGCCTGCTGCATCTCCTGCACTGGCAGGCAGATTTTTTCCCACTGAACCAACTGGGAGGCCCCTCTTCAAGCTGGTATTCCAATCTAATGCATCCTATCTATACTGCTGCGCTGCTTCTGCTAAGTCATTTCAGTCATGTCCGACTCTGTGCGACCCCATACTAGAACATACCTAAAATAGAATTCAATAACAGCTGCATTCTGAAGAGTTAATTTAGCCTATACTATGAAATGCTATTTCTTTAAAATCACTCTTAAAGAAAAGCCAGCATGAATTCGAAGCCACTTAAAATATTCCACTTGAAGAATAGATTTGGTTTCACTGCTGTTGCTAAGTCACTTCACTTGTGTTCGACTCTATGTGACCCCATAGACAGCAGCCCACCAGGCTCCGCCATCCCTGGGATTCTCCAGGCAAGAACACTGGAGTGGGTTGCCATTTCCTTCTCCAATGCATGTAAGTGAAAAGTGAAAGTGAAGTCACTACCTCTGTCAAACATTTACTTTTCTTGAGGCAACCATTCACAAACACAGTTCTCTTTGGAAAGTTCTGCCAACAAAGGTTTTGGGGGTTTTGTTTGTTTGTTTTTTAATGTAATCTGTCTCAAAGTCAACTCAAGTGCATCACTGGCAAACATCTTAAGCATTACTACTGAAAAAGACTGGCTCAGTTAGATCACACCCTCCACACACCTCCAAAATCCACTCACCACTATTTTTAAATGTATATTTCTTCCATCCCAGGAACTCTATACAGGGTATAAAATATATACCCAAAAGTATATATAAGAAAAGTAACTATAAGAAAGTAACTATAAGAAAGTCAGGATATGGGCGGAAACACAAATATGGCCTCTTTGAGGGAAACGTGTCTTAAAGAACTTTTACCATTCAAAGTTATACTGGCTCTATCAGGAATCTGAAGCAAAGTTAACCATGAACACCATGAAAAACTGCAAAACCAAAACAATAAGCTTTACTGTTTAAATCTTGTTCCTACTAAAAGATTTTACTTTCTCACTTGGATCTTCACAGTCAAGAACTAGATTTTCTGAAGACTGAACTAGAACATTCTAATGATAAAAGCCTACTGTTTCAGTGCACCAGCCCAGAGGGATGGTACGGGGAGGGAGGAGGGAGGGGGGTTAGGGATGGGGAACATGGGTATACCTGTGGCGGATTCATGTTGATGTATGACAAAACCAATACAATATTGTAAAGTAATTAACCTCCAGTTAAAATAAATAAATTTATATTTAAAAAAGCCTATTGTTTCAAGTGGGTAAGGTGAGGAATACGGATTACATACCTAAAGAACAGTTCCAGGTTCAAATTGAGAGAACTAATTTATCCACAGAAACTCTTACTCTTAGCACTCCAAAGACGAGATTGAGAATTAAGTAATTTCTTAAAGCCACTCCTTTCCCCCCTTAATTGATCACTTTATCAGAGGGGTAAGAGATGTAGTAACAAAGGAAGGAGATGTAGGTCATTGAGGACAAGTGTCCCACTGAATTCAACTAGAATGTATTAATGTTCGGCACTGTTGGCAAAGAAACTTGAATGATGAAGTCTTTGTGCTGAAAGCCCTGTTGACCCCAACCCCTTGACAGGTTAATGTAATTAACCTGAAGGCTACAGGTTTTATTTGAATGAAGGCTGGAGGAGAAAAGGAGGTAGGTTCCAGGAAGGTAACAGATGAGCAGGTAGGCTACAGGGCCCAGGAGTTGCCCAGGAGGGCTCGGACCCCTTCTCAATAGACTCATACCATGTTTTAAAGATGGGCTTCCCTGGTGGCTCAGACGGTAAAGAACCTGCCTGCAATGTGGGAGACCTGGGTCAATCCCTGGGTTGGGAAGATCCCCTGGAGGAGGGTAGGGCAACCCACTTCAGTATTCTTGCCTGGAGAATTCAATGGACAGAGGAGGCTGCTGAGTTCCCATCCAAGGGGTCGCAAAGAGTTGGACATGACTGAACAACTAAGCACGTGTTTTAAAGATATCAAGACTCTCCAAATAAATCTATTTAGTTTTTAAATGATTATAATCAAAATCCCAAAAAGAGATGCATGTGTCTTGAAAGTTGCCAAAATAATTATCAAACTGATATGGAAATGACCATTACAAAATATCACCAAAATCTTCTGAAGAAAGAGTTACAAGATGAGAGGATTTTCCCTCCTAGATATCAAGATGTATTATGGATCTACAATAACTAAAATGTGAAGATGGACACTTAAAATTTATGACAGAGGTAATACTGCAAATCAGTGGAGAGTGGTAAATGCTGTTGTATCAACTGAAATATCTGCATTAAGAAAAACTGTTGATTTTTATTTATCAAACAAGTTCAGTTCAGTTCAGTTCAGTCACGGTCGAGTCCAACTCTTTGCGACCCCATGAACTGCTGCATGCCAAGCCTCCCTGTCCATCACCAACTCCTGGAGTATACTCAAACTCGTGTCCATTGACTTGGTGATGCCATCCAACCATCTCATTCTCTGTCATCCCCTTCTCCTCCCGCCTCTGCTTTTTAAACAAATAAACTCAATTTCAGTCAGACTGTAGATCTAAATGTGTAAGGTAAATCAGTGATTTCTACAAGATAACATGGAAGATATTCATGACCTTGTGGTGAAGTGTTCCTAAACAGGACATAAAAAGCAAACAAATGCTAATGGAAGAAACATATTCAGAGTATAATAAAATGACAAACTTCTTTTCATCTATAAGTACATGAATGTGTGGTAAGTCGCTTCAGTCATGTCCAACTCTTTGTGACCCTGTGGACTATAGACTGCCAGATTCCTCTGTCCATGGGATTCTCCAGGCAAGAATACTGGAGTGGATTGTCATGCCCTCCTCCAAGGGATCTTCCCTGTCTGAGGGATCAAACCCATGTCTCTCATATCTCTGGCATTGGCAGGTGGTTTCTTTACCACTAACACCACCTGGGAAGTCCATTAAATTACCATAAAAGAATGAAAAGGTAAGACATGGAATGGGAAATTTTTTTTCAACACACATAATGAGAAGGGGATACTATATAGAATACATAAAGAGCTTCTATAAATTAATTAAAAATAATAACACCTGAAAACCAAATAAAACACAGACAACGTTTAGAGCTAGTGTTTCAAAAAAACAAATATTCAAATGGCTAATAAATATTAACAAAAGCAGTGTCCAATGTAATTAGCAATCAGAAATTAAAACCAAATAAAATGTTACTACATATCTATCAAATGAGTTAAAATTTTTTTAACTGATAATATGGGCTTCCCAGGTGGCTCAGTGCTAAAGAATTTGCCTGCCAAGCAGGAGACACAGGTTTGATCCCTGGGTTGAGAAGATGCCTTGGAGAAGGAAATGGCAAACCAGCCCAGTATTCTTGCCTAAGAAATCCCAGGGACAGAAGGAGCCTGGCAGGCTACAGTCAATAGGATCGCGAAGAGTTGGACCCAACTTAGTGACTACACAACAAAAACAATTGATATTCGGCAGGAATGTAGATTAATGAACAAACTCGTGCCCTGCTGGTGAAAGTGTTAATTGTCACAGTTATTTAAAGAACAAGTTGGAATTATTAACTAAACTTTCCATATCATGCTGCTGCTGCTGCTGCTAAGTCGCTTCAGTCGTGTCCAACTCTGTGCGACCTAATAGACGGCAGCCCACCAGGCTCCGCCGTCCCTGAGATTCTCCAGGCAAGAACACTGGAATGGGTTGCCATTTCCTTCTCCAATGCATGAAAGTGAAAAGTGAAAATGAAGTCATTCAGTCGTGTCCGACTCTTAGCGACACCATGGACTGCAGCCTACCAGGCTCCTCTGTCCATGGGGTTTTCCAGGCAAAAACACTGGAGTGGGTTGCCATTGCCTTCTCCTTCCATATCCTATGACTCAGAAATTCCACTTCCAGGTAGAATCCAACAGAAATTCATGGTCATGGCCTCATTTATCATAATGCTTCCAACTGGAAACAACTCAAATGTGCATCAATAATAGAATAAAAAATAAGCTATAAATAATCACAATAAAATAAAATATTGAAATGAAAACGAAGAACTTAGAGCTATGCATAACGACATGAATAAATCTCAAAAAGCAATATTGAGCAAAAGGAGTTAAGTGAGGAAAAACAATGTGTAGGATGAGTCCATTTTATATGAAATTCAAAGAGAAGGCAAACTTAACTATTGTTATATTGCACTCTCACATGATTGAACTTTAAGAAATACAAAGAAACGGTTACCGTAAAGATCAAGATGGCTGGAAATTGATGAATGAGAAAGATACAGTTAGGAGATAAGATCAGAGAGTTTTCAGTGCATCAGGTTATGCACAGTCTTGTGGAACATTGTGAAGTGTTTTCATTCTATTCTGAGTCAGATGGACAACAGCTGGATAGCTTTGAGCAAAAGAGTGATATGAAGGAAAGTGCGTTTCAAGAGGCTCATTCTGGTCTCTGCAAGACAAAGAGACGAATGCAGAAATGGAAGAAAGTCTAGCTGGGAGGCTGTTGGAATAGCCAAGGTAAGAAATGACTGAGGCATGAACCAAGTAGTGGTGGAAATGATGAGACATGCGTTAACACTAGACATAATTCAAAAGTAGAACTGATGGATTGGTGATATAAGGAAGCCAAAGAAAGAAAAGATGCCCAAAATTTTGGTCTGAAAAGCTGTATAGAGTGTTGTCATTTAATGAGATGGGGAAATACACAAAATATGATCATTCTCTGCTAGAGAATAATGTACTAAGAAGTCATTAAATAGAAGTATCAGTATTTCTTATGAATAAATGAGAGCTTCTTTTAAGGTACTTTATTACATATAGTCTAGCCAGTGGCTAGTTGAATGGGCCCTATTAACCAGAGTTTCTAAACAAGGTTCTGCAGTGTTCAGAAGGTTGGTTAGTATGCTGTCTGCTTTCTTAGGATCTCTGATGTACAATCCTTCATTTCATGAACTTGAATGATAATTTTTTTTGAAGTGCAAAAGAAAATGAGTTAAATATTCAGGCTAAAAAATGTTTAGGTTAAAATCACAAAATATATTTTCCTCCACCCACTGAGATGTGTGCTCCTGAATTTTTCTTATACTTCTCTGAAACTCAGATGGTTATGCAGGAATCTTGGATTTGAGGATAAATGAATTCACTTTGAGTAAATACCTGTCTATTGAGTTATCATAGTTGAGTATAAATGTTCATTGCTTGTGGTTTTTAAGAACAAAGTGTGAATAAGGTCAAAGTTTGAGGTTCCGGCCATAAGTGAACTAATAAACTTGAGACATAGGAAAGATTAAACTCATAATTAACAAACTAGTTAGCTTACACTCTGGAGCTAGGTAGTCATGGGATCAAATCCTAGTTCTGCCACTTAAAGACAGTCTGATTTTGAGTAAGTTACTTAACTACTTTGTACTACAATCTCCCCTTCTGAAAATTTGAGTTAAAAATAAGGCCTTCTAGTGCATTCTATGGGCTTCCCTGTTGGCTCAGATGACAAAGAATCTGCCTGCAATGCGAGAGACCTGGGTTCAATCCCTGGGTTGAGAAGATTTCATGGAGAAGGGAATGGCTGCCCACTCCAGTATTCCTGCCTGGAGAATTCCATGGACAGAGTAGCCTGGTGGGCTAGAGTTCATGGTCACACAGAATCAGACATGACTGAGCTACTTTCACTCACTCAGTACATTCTACAGTGACATTGGCTTTCAGAAAGCCCTTTAGCCTAAATAGCCCTTTAGCCCATTTACCTAAGGACTATTGCTAAAGAATCTACCTGCAACACAGGAGATGAAAGTTCAATCCGTGGGATTGAACCAAGATCTCCAAGATCCCCAAGATTCCCTGGAGAAGGAAATGGTAGCCCACTCCAGTTTTCTTGCTGGAAGACCCCATGGACAGAGGAGCCTGGCAGGCTACTGTCCATGGGATCGTAAAGAGTCAGACACAACTTAGCAACTAAATAACAACAACAATACAGAGTGCTATTTTTCGTTTGTTTGTTTCTCTTCAGACTCTTCAAACAAGAAATAAATTTTTATAACAATGGGGAAACAATTAGGTCTTTCTTACAGAATTGCTGTGAGTATTAGATAATATGATTTATGTAAAGAACTTGACACATTACCTAGCATATACCTTGGAATGTTCAATAAGTGTTGGGCAAATATGCTTGCCAGAAAACAGAGTAAGGATTCAGCTGGCTCGGATAGGAGCAACTTGCCCATAGCAGGTAAGAAACTCCAGTCTTAACTTTCAGCTGATTTAACTGCAAATGTCTCCACTGATGGAAATTATAACCAATAAGCAATGGTTTACCTTCACTTTTCTCTCATGTATAGAGCAGCACATTTGTTTGAAATCACGTAATTTTGGATAATTAAAAGGAAGAAAGAGGTTAGTCTGGCATAAAGATTATACTCTGTGAACTTGAAAAATCGCAATCATTTTATTGCTTCATCTAACACTGGCACCTTCTTCTTTGAATTAAATTATTTTCATTTAGCCCACATTTGGTTCTCCACCCTTACAACAGGGACTTCCAGTGGTTGATTGAAGTCCTGTATAAAAAGATGTCTCTTACACCTTTGCCTGAAAATTATTATGTCAGCACCATGCCTGAATGCCAGTTGAATTGAAATGTATGATTTCCTTAAGAACATGTGTTGACAGTTACTTTCCTCATTGGTCTCTCCTTTTGGTTCCAAGAGCCCATAAAATCTTAAAACCACACAAACCAAAATTATACAGGAGACGTTTAGTTATGTTTGGCACAAATTAGTATGGAGTGAAACCTTGCTTCTTTCTTCAGGGATCTGCTGTGTGCTACCCTGGATGTGGGTTCAGTCTGCCTCTGGTTCAGTTGGTTCGGCTTTCCAAGGTACCTCTTCATTCCCCCTCTTACATACCTTTCTGATCTAGGAGAGACTGTCGGCCTCTCTTACTTGTTAAGGTGAACAGACAGGTCGTACTCTCACTTAACAATTCCTGTGCCATATCACTGAAGTAAACTTAAGCTCTGGATTATAAAGCTTTCTGGCACCTCAGTGATTTTCAAGGCCACTCAAGGAGCTTTGCTAATACAAGGAGGTATTTAACAGACAGCTGTCACTCAAGTCAACGTCTCCAGATACCCAGGCCCAGGGATCACTAGAAGAAAGACTTTGCTGTCTGTGCTGCAGAATCATTTTCCCTTTCTTTTTACACTGTGACATCAATCAACTCTGACCCACTCCATAGTGTTGTCTTCCAACATTATTTAAGGAGAGTGACGTTAGGTAGAAATGTCAAATATTTAGGAAAGTCACATAAATGACAAAGTCATTTACATCACCTGCTAGGCTGTCCAGATAGAAACAGGATTTCATCATGAAACTTATATTAAAACCTTTCACTGGCTTCAGAATAAAAGTGCCATGACTTAGAACACAAAGCCCTTCCTTATTTACTTTAGAGCCTTACTGCATCATCTCCTGCCCCCTAGACACATACACAGGATGCATGTGCCTTCACGTTTTACTGGGCTTTTGCCTGGAACTCTTACTTATCCTTGGTGGTTCAGTTTAAGCATCACATCTTCTGAGGAATCTTCCTTGATATACATTCTGTCCTGTGAGGGTGGTATATTGCCCAGTACTGTGCTCCTCAGCATTTCTCCAGAGTTGAAATTCCAAGTAGCTTGGTTCTAAACAATTTCTACTTTTTAAGTACTCTTTAATATAAAAAATGTGCTCCTGAGAATTCATGTGTAAGCAGAATTTCTATAAACAACTACTATTTTAAATACATATAAACAATGTTATGATGAAGAACCAAATTACGAATTTCATTCTTATGGAAAACCTTTAAATGGATTTATATCAATTATTATAAACATCTATTATCATTACATTTTATATACAATATGTATGTATAATTATAAATATGCATTATTTATAATATTTACACATATATTATGATATATTTTCATATTTAAAAAATTTAGATTAAAGCATGACAAAAACATTCAAAATGCTTTAAATAGCTGTGTTTGGTTGGTTGATTCATTTTGTATCATACATTAGCAGATCCATCCACCTCTACAGTTAATGAATAGGAGAACATCTTACCCTAAAAAAAATTTTAATCCCAGCTACAGTAGCTCTCTAAACCTTATAAATCAATGTAACCTCTAGCAATGCTGCTGAAATTTAGCACATTGATCCTTTAATAGTATTCTTCTAATAGTTATTAATGACTGAGAAGTATGTCTTTGGGGATTGCATTTATATAACAGAAGAAAGAGTAGACGTAGAAAAGATGTTTGAAATTCGAAATTAAGGGTAAGAAGGTGCCTATATTTAAAATCTGCCAAGATTCACTGGGAGATCCGAGGAAAGCTTTTCCTTTGGGTATTCAGAGTTCTCCCCCATAAAACAGACTCTGGCTTCCAAGGGGGAAAAAAATTAATCTTTTAAAGCACCCTGAAAGACATTTAAAGTCAAAGTTGAATTGCCAATTTAAGAAAGAAAAAAAATTCAACTTTTGTGAAGTGAAAGTTTTTAATTGCTCAGTCATGTCCAACTCTTTGTGACCCCATGAACTGTAGCCCTCCAGGCTCTTCTGTCTATGGAATTCTCCAGGCAAGAATACTGGAGTGGGTTATCATTCCCTTTTCCAGGGGATCTTCCCAACCTGGAGACTGAACCCAGGTCTCCTGCATTGTAGGTGGATTCCTTATTGTCTGCGCCAGACGGATAGCTTATGAGGAAACGACTTCTAATTAGAAATGTCAGAACTCCCAAGCCCCCTGCCACTCACAGCCACTAAGGCCTGTGATCACCCTGGCCCCCTACAAGCACACATCGCCCAAGATCCCTGATTGTATGAGAAGTGTTGTTATCACCTTTCAGTTGATGCTTTGTGTTTGTGTGGCTAAGAGCTTTCACTAACTCTACCAGAGGTTTATTCCTCTCTAAATAGACACATGTCCAAACTTAGACTGTCAATGATTGCTGAAGCACAGAGAAACATAGACCCTTCAGTGTTTCCAACTGAGTGTTTTCTCCTGCTTACAATACTATGTAACTTTAATTTCGGTGTTTTGCACACCAGTATAATCCCCAGGCAGTTTTTACTAATGCAAACATGCTTATTATGGAAGTATTAATTCAAGGTAGATAACAACCTCAATGTACCTTTTCCATTAAAAAAAAATCAGTAATTCTAAATTTCTAAATTCTCTACTTTGCTAAAGATGATTGCTTTCACTCTTTGAAGTTTAATATAAGTAACAAAAGTTTACAAAAATGATAGAACTTGGTTTAGTTTCTCCTGTGGACAGTTGCTGATCAGGTCTTTCATTTCATGAAGGAGTCCAGGTGTTGGAGATCTATTTCCTTGGCAATCAAAAATGGCTTTTGTGAAATAAAAAAAATATAGAGAAACTTACCAGTAAAGTCTTTCATTAGATGCTCTTGTCTAGTAGTCTATTGTTCATATTAATTTTGACATTTACCCAATTATCATTAAAGATTTCTACCTGAAAAAAAAAATATATATATATAGAATACCAGCTACACACAGGGTGAAGATGAGGTTGTAATATACAGGGTGAAGATGAAGGGCTGCAGCAGGATTATGTCTGAAACACCTCTGGACAACCCAGTCATAATAAAAGTGCTATCACCCTTGAGGAGGGTGTGCCCCAGGATGAACTTATCATATGTAAAAATAGCAACTTTCACCTAATAAAGTATTTGCGTTTGTACAGTTCGCACAATAGTTCCAAGAATTCAGCTCACTTGAGTGAAACAATAACCTTGTAAATGAAGCAAAAATTTTATTATACCCATTTTTAACATTGAGGCAATGGAGTCTGAGATGACCAAACGTTAGCAAGTAGCAGAGAGAATCCAGCAGCAGAATCTATTGTCTGCTTCTTGGATTATTCAAGATTCTAATTGTTTTAGTCTTGAGGAACCCAAAAATCAAAATAAAGAAACAGCTAAGCAGAATAGATGTTCCCCTCAGTGATTCTCCCTAACCTCCTGCACTGATTCTCCCATATCAATGGAGTTGAAAGCTTCTCTGTTATTTCTCTGATTTGTATGATTTGATGGGAATGATCTTCTCAACCTTCTGTTGCCTCTGACAGAGGGAACACAGGGCTGGTACATGCTTGCTCAGAGGCACTCTCGCCCTTCTGCCTCCACCCATAAATCACAGAGCCTTTGAGAAGGCAGCCACCTCTGGGCTGAACACAGCAAGTGTTGAACTGTGAGTAATAATTTATACTGCAGAGTAATTTCAGACTGAAAGTGAAAAAGATTTCTCGACCCTCCTAACGCTGAAAGGGGACATAAGTCATATAATTTTATGCCAGCAACACATGTATCATATGAAGGGGGAAATATTCTTTCAATGACCTGAATGTTATGTGTTGTCATTAAAATATGTTTAGCCAAGGCTGTGGCTCAATTTGAAACCCATTTGAGGGTATGTGTCATACTTGGTCTCAGGAAGGACTTGAAGCCAATTTAGAGACTGTGTATTACAAGAAGTCTTCATGCTAGAGGTGTGAAATTTACAGTCAATAGAAAGTAATTTTCTGATTGGAACTTGGCCCAAACATTGCAGTGAATACAGTGAGAATGTCATGGGATCTGTAATATGCATCAGTGGCAGATTTGGGGTGGGGGGCAGTTAAATTCTCTCTCCAAGCTGAGTCAGGTCTGGCAAGAATCAAAACAGGACAAAAACCACTAAAAAAAGTTGGATAAATTAAGTTCTTTCCAACACCATCTCCTATATAAAACATCCCCATAAGTTGTCTCTAAGCCTTTGTTCATTACAGCCTTGACAAGTAGATCTCCAAATATGATCTGTCTCCTTTATCATGTCCTTCTGCTTCTATTTCCTGCAACATGAGAACTTTTGCCATCTAATTTATGCCCACATTTCCAGGTATTCTAAGATTTTTGTCATGCAATCAGGCTTAGGACTCAGACATCAATGAAAGTCATCATGACCGTTTGCAGAACTTTCATATTTGTAGCTTGGAGAGTTGGAAGAATTTCTCAGAATCTTAGAACTGTATCTCACCATGCCCGTTTTTTATACCTTAAGATCCAGCTCATAACATTCAAAGCTCATGACAGTTCAACAGTCTAACATATGGCTGTAGCCATACAAAACCACTGACTAGAGCCTGCATACCCTATGTATATTCATGCTTGGGATTCCTCTAGGCTAGTTGAGTGAGAAACTCTAGATACAGCGACCATGGGTGTTAATACATTTTTAAAAATTCTCCTGATGTTTCTAATGTGCAGACAAAATAGAACCATCACACTAACAACAACTCTAACCCAAACTTTAATGCACATGTGCATTACCTGTGGAGCTTTTTTAAAATGCAGATTTTGATCCAGTAGTCTGGATGGGATCCTGTGGGGAGAAAGCAAATTAGCCAAGATGGCTGGTCAGGCTCTCTCACATCTCACCAACAGCTGAGGTCATCCATAGCACTGCGCACACATATCATGAGGTACTCTCTTGGTCATGGCCCTCTGTGTGAGGTATACCTGTAAGAGTGTCACCAGGAGAGCTCTGGCCGCTGCTGCATTGGGGCTGCAAAGCAGTGACAGCGTGGTTACGTTATGTGAGGTTATGTTATGGCTCCACTGTAGCTCCATGATGGTTATACTGTGGCTGCTGCTGTGGCTGTTGAGTCGTCCGGAAGAGAGGCTGTGTTATGGTTGCTGTGCCAGCAGGAGAGAGTAAATGTGTCTGCAGTTCCCATGGCTCTTTGAGTCTCCTTCCAGCCTCTAATAAGGTCCAAGCCTTGCCTACCCTGGGTTTAGTGAACAGTGTGAATAGCAATTGGCATCATGTGGTCCATGGATCATATTTTATGATTTCTTCAACCTATTTCTTCAAAACTTAGCTCAAATGAGGTATCTTCTATAAAAATTTTCCTTAGGTTCTCAAGGAGAATTAAGCCTTGTATCCCTTCTGTATTCTCAAACATCAAAGTTTCACAGATGTCATTAATTAATCATTTCCGGTTTGCCTCCCTATACATACACATATGCTCAATAAACCCTGAGTTCAGGGGCAAAGACAGTGACTCATTCTTGTTGTCACTTCCTATCACAGAAGTTAGATGAATGTTATAAAGGAAGAAAAAGTGAGAGGTAGAGAAGAATTCATGAACTTCCCTGAGTCTCTTTATCACTTCCAAGTATCTACCACAAAGTGAAACTATGGTCATAGCTTAATTCTACATTATCATTATGCTGAATCTATTGCTGGTTCTGTGTGTTTACTAACTCATGGGACTGCTGGCAGAATTTGTCAGCTGTGGATAAATGCTTCAGTGAGCTATGGCCTCAGAACAAGCTATTGTAAAGTGAACAGCTGAAACAAGTAAGTATTTATTATTACTCACAAGTTATGGGTCATCTGGTTGGCAATAGGATTTTAAAAAAAGATTAACAAGTACTCCTTACTTTAGTAAGAGAATAATTCTTCAGTCACAATATTATATCAAGGACTGGGAGGATAAGAAACTCCATTCTCTCTGGTGACTTGATGTGCCTCCTATTGTATCTGCATCAGTTTTGGGGCAATTGAAGTTCTTTAGAAAACTATAGTACTTTTCCTTTCTAAAATTCAGTTTGGTTTTTTTCTTGAATTACTTTTACATTTTTCAGTGTAATTTAATGAGGTTTAGCATTTTATGTGTAAATGAAAGAGAAATAGATACAGATAATTTTTATCAAACTGATCCCAAGGTGATCACAAATAATAATACTCAATTAAATAATTCAGTTCTCAATCCCTGACAGATAGATATAGATAGATAGATATTAATTATATACTATGTATGTATTCCTCTTTTAGAAGGGCACTCAGATTCAGCTACTATATATTTTTTATGATTAATTCTTTCTAATCTTACCAAGGTATCTAGAATTCTAACCAGGATAATTAAAATTCCTTTGCATATTGAAAGGCAAATATTGCTTGGGAAGATTAGTGAATGATTTAATTACTATCCACTAGTGGCTTAATTTGAGTTTGTTGATGTCATAAGGGCAGGTGGACTCTTGGAGGAAAGGAACTTACAATAGGTACCTTTGGATGAGATGGGAGGTGCTCCCCACCCACCCCACGAACTCCTCTGAGATTTAATTCAAGATCTCAAGGAAGTTAAGGGTCACAGTGAGGCTCCTGAGTTTCAAAGGAGCAGATGGTAGAATGCAGCAGTATCTATGAAGGATAGAGGTAAAGAATTTGGGCCAAAGGAGAGCTCTGAAGGCAAAATCAGTCCCCTGTTACACAGTCTCGAGCATTCAGCTAACAATATCCTGGACTTTCTGTGTTGCAGGAGTGATCCTTTTTCATTGGAAATCTATTAATTGTGCAATTATCAAAAAAACAAGAAAGCATTTTCTGATATTTTTAGCTGGGTGACCTAGAATTTACATTTATTATTTAGGCTAATTTCTCTCCTTTATCTTCCTTCACCTTCTCTTTTTATCTTATTACAGTTTAATCTTATTACACTGTCTCTTTCTCTCTCATCTCTTCACCTTTTCATTCTTCCTACCCCTTTCTTACTCCTTCTATTTATTAGTCTTTCATTGTTATAAAAGCAATGCAATCTCCAGAGGAGAAGAGGGGGAAAAAAAAAAAAAACAGAACAAGTGAAGCACAAACAGCTCCCTTGGAAAGGTCACAAGGAGTTTTAAGTAGAAATGTCATTGCTATTCTGTCACAAAAATAATAGCCCTAAACTGCTCGCACTAGGGGTGGATTCTACTTTTCTCGAGTAGCAAATGGAGAAGTGCTCCTTTTGACTTTTAATCCAGAGTTGTGTTTTTAAAATGTCTTAATCCATCTGTTATTCTCCCCACACACAGTTCACAAACATAGTGTGTAATTTGGCTTTGCTTCCACACAGTTAGACAACCCAGGGATGAATAGATATAGGGGGTATCTGGTGTGCTGTGTCTTTATACTTCTCTAGGTTATTAGAACCTCTGATTGACTCAGGCTAACATTTCTGATTGGCGACAGAGACCAAAGGCCAGAAGAACATTAGGCATATATACTAGTTTTCCTCTCTCTGCCAGACTTGACATTTTCCCAGGCTTCTAATCCATTAGCATCTCTTTCTCTTTCCTTCCCTCTCATAGCTCACTAGGGACCAAAAAGAGCTGATCGGTAGAAGACAAGAACCTAATAAGATGAAGCGGTAAAAGAGAACAAATCTCTTTAATCTTCAGCTGTAGTATGCACATTAATGCCTTCTACAGTCTCAGCCTGTTTCTTCCAGTAATCTTGGTTGAGAATAGTGAGCAGAAAGAGTGATACTCTTCCATGAATGGTAAAGAGTGATTCTCCTTGATTTGTTGGCTGGAAGAGAATAGACAACACTAACCCAAAGAGAGACAAAACCTCTGCTGATCGATCAGATTTAAAACTTAGGAATCCCAAGGTAAATGCACCAGTCAAATTGTAATCCTTTTGATAATGTTTCTTTTGTCACTAGAATTTAATACCACATCTGCGATATCTGCCATTTGCAAATTGCATGCATCTGGCCAGCTATTGACCCCTTCTTGCCTTAGTTTCCATGTCCATATAATGGGTATAACACTTCATTGAGATATTACCTACCTCACAGTAGTGTGAAGTGAAAGTGAAAGTCAAAGTCACTCAGTTGTCGTCTGACTCTCTGTGACGTGGACTATACAATCCATGGAATTCTCCAGGCCAGAATACTGGAGTGGGTAGCCTTTCCCTTCTCCAGGGAATCTTCCCAACCCAGGGATCAAACCCAGGTCTCCCGCATCACAGGCAGATTCTTAACCAGCTGAGCTACCAGGGAAGCCCAAGAACACTGGAGTGGGTAGCCTATCCCTTGTCCAGCAGATCTTCCCAACCCAAGAATCGAACCAAGAATTGAATTGCAAGTGGATTCTTTACCAACTGAATAAACACTCAGTAATGATAAACCTGGTAAACACCCTGGTAAACACTCAGTAAATGATATTCAGTAAATAAGCCACATGGTAAATAGTAAATGATGCTTATTACTACTACTAGTTTTATACTTACATCAGTATAGGCTAGAGCTAACCAATAAATACAAAGACTGTGGATATGATAGAAGTTGATACATTTATCAGTAAACAATGCAGAACGGAGTGATCCAGGTGAGTGATAAAGCTCTGTTCCTGAAGGTGATTCAGGGGCCACGTGTTTTCTGCCTATGCTTGCATCATCTTCTAAGGTCTGGTTATTCCAAGTGTGGTCCAGATCAGCAACATCAGGATTATGTGGGACCTTGTTAAAAATGTTAAGGTTCAGGCCCCATCCTAACTTTCTGAATTAGAATCCATATTTTAACTAGATCACTAGGTAAGCAAATTAATATTTGAGAAGCATTGCTTTAGAATATGTCTTATCTGCTTAGTTAAAATTAACCCATCAGCACCACATTAAAGAAAAAAGGAAAAGCAATTTCCTCTTGAAGAGATGACATGAAGGTCACACATAACACATCCTCTCACAGTGGCCACACCTGCCTCTTTATGGATGGCCGCAGACCAAGCTAACAGTCCATGTGACAAAAGGAAGGGAGAAGAGAATAAAGAAGGACATGTTACAATTTCTGCAAAAATTGTTATCTTTTTGTTGCAATTGTTATTACAATGAAGATTGGAATAATATGGTCATGGGATAGATTTAACTGGTTGCCAGTGGGAAAAGTAACATCACCTTGGCCTTTATACTGCTAGGCTATTCAGATACAAACTTTGAAAAATAAGAGGAGAGAGAGGAATTTAAAAGCTGCAATCAGCCTAATCCCTTTTCAAAGTAGTAAACAAAAATATTTTAATACCAAAAAAAATGCTTTTAGTAGGAACCAAGATAATCTTTTGAGGAGAATGTAATTCATAAGGAATATTCTGATGACATTCAAAGCTGTGGCATTTCTTGGATCATGCAAAGTTACTGAAAATTCTACACCTGTTCACTTGTTGTTCAGTTGCTCAGTAGTGTCTGACTCTTTGTGACCCCATGGACTGAAGCACACCAGGCTTCCCTGCCCTTCACTATTTCCTGGAGTTTGCTCAAACTCATGTCCATTGAGTCGGTGATGCCATCCAACCATCTCATCCTCTGTCATCCCCATCTCCTTCTGCCTTCAATCTTTCCCAGCATCAAGGTCTTTTCCTATGATTTGGCTCTTCTCAAAAGGTGGCCAAGGTATTGGAGTTTTAGCATCAGTCTGTTCAGTGAATATTCAGTGTTGATTTCCTTTACAATTGCCTAGTTTAATCTTGCTGTCCCAGGGTCTCTCAAGAGTCTTCTCCCACATCATAGTTTGAAGGCATCAATTCTTTAGCACTCAGCCTTTTTTTCCAGCTCTCACATCTATACATGACTACTGGAAAAAAACATATCTTTGACTATATAGTCCTTTGTCAGCAAAAAAATGTTTCTTCTTTTTAATATACTGTCTAGGTTGGTCACAGCTTTTCTTCCAAGGAGTAGTGAAGTCACTCAGTTGTGTCTGACTCCTTGTGACCATATGGACTGTAGCCTACCGGGCTCCTCCATCCATTGAATTTTCTAGGCAAGAGTACTGGAGTGGGTTGCCATTTCCTTCTGCAGGGGATCTTCCTGACCCAGGGATCAAACCTATGTCTCCTGCATGAGCAGAAGGATTCTTTACCACTGAGCCACCATGGAAGCCCTCCAAGGAGCAAGCTTATTTTAATTTCGTGTCTGCAGTCACTGTCTCCAGTGATTTTGGGGTCCAAGAAAATTGTCTGTCACTGTTTCCATTTTTTCCCCATCTATTTGTTATGAAGGGATGGGACTGGGTATCATGATCTTTATTTTTGACTATTGAGTTTTAAGTCATCTTTTTCACTCTCCTCTTTCACCTTCTCAAGAGGCTCTTTGATCCCTAGGAAGACTAGGATATATCAGTGGAATCGTAACTGAGACCCAGAGAATGAAAGGAAAAGAGGCACAGGAAGTCACAGTGATCACTGTAAAATGAACAATTAATACCAAGTGCCCATCTGAATGGTGAAATGTAGCAAAAGTTTACTTCTTGCTCACGTAAGGCTCCATGTGAGTCTAGCAGTCTTATATCATCTTGTAAAACAGATACCCTCTAAGGATGTTGAAGCAAGGCAAAAGGATGACCGAAGTATATGGGCACTTAGCTGCTTTGGCCTGGATTATTTGCCAAGAACTGTCTGCCACAAGATACTTAAGTTTAGGAGCATACAGAAGAGAAAGTAGGATTAAATAAAACGATTATCTCTTATACTGTACTTCAAATAAACTGGATCATTTTTTTTTCCTTTCACACCAAAATTCCCTTAAACATAAAATTCTCATCAAGTTTAAATCAGCAAGCATTTTCATTGCTAGCTAGGACTGTTTCCTCACTTCCAAATCATAGAATAACTAGATTAAAATCCCAACAAGTATTCAGAGATTTAATCTGAAAATACATTGATTTATTTCTGAGTAAGTTTGGAAAATTGATTTTATTTTCCAAACATCTCTAAGAGGTTGCTTTCTACAGATATAGCCCATTTTTTAGAGGTAAAAATGCAGGCTAGGAGTTCAGGCCCAGAATCTGTCCTCAACACTAAGGGTGGTTGGCTGCACTTCTGTGAGCCTGTTCTCTTACCTATTTAATAAGACAGAAGGATAGACAATTCATAAAATCTTTTTCAACACCTAAATTTTGAAATATATCATTAATGGAAGTCAGATGCAAATACCTTCCAGGTAATCTCAGGCTCAGTTTATAGATGGGTAATATTCAAATTGCCGATATTTTTTCTGCCTTTTTAAAAAAACATCTATACAGGCCCAGGGAAGGAAAATCAACCAGATAAGACCAGTTCTGATAGCCATGCATCATACCATTATGAATTACTGCCTAATATTTTTAAAGGATTAATTTTAGATTAAACACAACCCACAAACTGGAGTTGGACCAATGATTACAAATCAAAATCATTACTAGTATCATTGAACAGGCAAAAGTCAGCTTATCACAAATAGCTTTGCTTCATACTCTGAAATAGACATGTTCCTGAAAAGCAGGTTTAAAGAGAACTTAAGTAAATGAAATTTGATTTTTCACATTGATTTCCACTTAGGTGAGAGGACCAGAATGGATAAGTAATTTTTATTCAATATTGGATAGAACTAACTTCCTTCTAACTTGTTCAGATATTTCACTCAGTAAATATGTTCTCAACACTATTTTAGGTTCTACAATATTTTGCTTTCATGTCTACATTTGCTGGAAGACAAAGGAAATAAGTCCTGATCTTAATTACTTTCTATTTCTTGTTTCCTATCACTGTTTTCTCATTGTTGTTTTTATCTTTTGGTTTATTTTTCAGTTTTTTCCCTTTTTTTTTTTTTTTGGATCATTCTCTTCCTAATTTTGTAGCACTGCCCTCGAAGGATTCCCCATAGCATATAATACTCATATATTTATTTCTTCTCCAGTAAACTCACTTGTGTGCTTAGTCGCTCAGTCATGTCCAACTCTTTTCTACTCTTTTCAACTGTAGCCTGCCAAACTCCTCTGTCCATGGGATTTTTTAGACAAGAATACTGAAGTGGATTGTCATTTCTTTCTCCAGGGTATCTTGACTCGGGGATTGAATCTGCATTTTCTGTGTCTCCTACACTGCAGGCAGATTCTTTACCCACTGAGCCTACTTTATAATGTTTTAAAATAATGTGTTTATCTCACCCATCACTGACACACTCCCCAGCTTTTGCACTCAAGGACTAACCCTTTTTAAACATCAGGACTGAGCCCTATACAAATAACCTAGTTCTTGAAGAAAGATGTCTCTAAGAAGATGCTTGGAAAAGCCATCTAGCAATGACACTTCATTTCTATGTCATTCTTAGTTTTATTTTCAGAATAAGTTCTCATCTTTATTTCACCTTCACAGTCACTTTGAATGATTGGGCAGGTGTGTTTAACCCCATTTGGAAAACAAGAGAGGAACCCACGGTTAAAGGGGATGAGGTAAATGTCCTGGTATCGTAGAGGTAGTTGAACTGAAAGGATAATGGGAGCATCCAGTCCAGTGCTTGGTGTCAGTAGAAGGTCAGCGAGCATTAGTTGAATCTTCAGAGCTGCCTTAGCAGCGCACATCATGTCCCCATTAGACCTTGTGTGTGTGTGTGTGTGTGTGTGTGTGAGCGTGTGTTTTATGTATCCAAAAACACAAGTAATATTTGTAATTTTATACTGGTCTAGAAAATAAAGCACTTTCCCCATATCCAACCCCGGAATTATTTCCTTTGATCTCTTACCTTTAATTACTGAATTCTTGTATCATCTTGACCCTTCCAGTGGCATTGACAGCTAATGCTGGGTTTGCATTCCTGGTTGCCATTGGAGACAAGCCATTCCATCTTGAGGATGCCTCTCATAATGTTATTTTTTACTCCATCTCATAAAACCTCTTCTGTATAAATATATTTTAATTAATTAATAAACAGGATGTAATGAATTCTGGCAGCGTGACATTTGAGCACAAAGCAAGGGGTTTAAACAGATCCTGACTTGTGTTAGCCAGGAAAACACCCCCCACACTCACACACACACACACATACATCCACTCACACTCACAAAAGGTCTTTTTATTCATTGGAGATATTATATAATGAGTTCTAGAAGGTTAATTTGTTATGTGAGGGCAACTGACCAAGAGATAAAGAGGTACAGGAGAGGCAAATGTTCTGAAATTGTTGGCTAGTCATCAATAGTTATGCCTTTATATTTCAGATCTAAAAATACTAGACAACACTAGAACTATTAATAATTCCTTCTAATAAACTAAAAATAGTTCATGAATAAAAACTTTTGTTGAGAGAGCAGTTTTAGTGTTTCTTACCATAATGTTCTCTAGTGAAAAACTATCTTGGTGCCCAGTGGAGTGAATATGAGGACTTAGTTGGTACACAAGTGTATTCAATGAATATTAGTTGTATCATCATTTGAATGAGCATTCCCTAAAACACAGCTACCTTGATTTTGAAGATTTTGAATATTCCCATTGCATCCTTGTCCTCAGGATACATATGTATAGAATGTTCTTGACATATAATTACAAAATCAACTCAATATTGGTAATCCATTCTGAATAAAACTTAAAGAAGAAACTACTTTTATTTTGGAGAACTTTTTTTACTTCTCTATGCCTTTAAAAGTTTACTCCCCATAGAAGAGTCTCTTTCATATTTTAAAACACATTTCAAGTATCCATCTATTTCAGCTTGTAACAATATATGTTGTAATTACACTTCCTTCTTTCCCCAACAATGTTCTGAGCTGCTCTATGGAAGAGACTGAATTTCATTCATTTTGTAAACTTACTCTCTGAATACAGATATGTTTATCAACTGAATGAACCCTCCAGTAGTATTCTTCAGGCTGGTATAAATACTTGCATTTTGCAATCTATTTCTTACCACTATTTAAGAAGTTTTTTAAAAATATTGTCAACCTTAGGCAAAATTCACAAATCAGTGAGATGTCTTGAATTATTTCATCTCCCTTTCTATTCCTCCCCAATGTCCTGCTACCCAGACTTGCTCCCCCATCCCTTAATTGCTGAATGCATTGATGACGCTGCCCTTTAGCCATAAAAATGCTTCTCAGGGCTGCATGCTCTGTCAGTGTTCCTGACCACTAACATCACCAACACCAAAAGCAACCCAGGGGTGTGAATGAAAGCAAGTCCCTTTCTCTCTGAATTTCGGTTCTCTCATCTATAAAACGTAAAAGTAAAAATATATACTCCTGTTGCCAGGAGTAATATTCTTTTGAGTTGGACCAAACAAACTCCTTAGGCATCCCGGCAGAAAAAACTTGGGCCATCAATCTGACCATGTTCTAGTTTTGGCTTTTTGCATACGTTAGAAATCTCATTGATACAAGTATTATTAATGATCTTCTGCAGCCAACTTTACTCACACAGACTTTATAAACTGCAACCTGCTATCCTCTCCACAGTCTTTATTTCAGACAGATTTGTAAAGTGCTTGAAAGAATGTCCATCACATAGTAAGCATTACATAAATATTGATTAACTATAGCAATTATAAATTTTTTGAGCACCCTATATTCAGATATTCATATGAATTAATATTTATGAGAAAAGCTACCAGACCACAATAGAGAGAATTTGGCAAACAGAAAAAGGAACAAGAGTCACTTAATACCACCATCATTAGCATTTTGCTAACTTACCTTGCAATATTTTTCACAGATGTGATAGAGAGGGCAAGAATATCATTATAACCATAGTCAACATTTTCTGAACTCTTACTTGGTGCTTTATAGAGATTACTTCATGTAATTCTCCCAATAATTCCCACTGAATCCCCATTGTTAGAGCCAAGACCCAGGGTGATACCACCATGACAACTGTGGCAGAGACAGCCAGTTTTCTAGCCAAAATTTGTGTTTGCCTTCCTTAATGCAACATTATTTTTGCAAAACAGCCTTCTATCCAGAAAAGCTACTTTTCCCATCTAGAGGTGTCCAGGCAGAGACATGAGCTAGTTCTTACCAATTGTGACTGGTGTCACTTCAGGCTTAAGGTGGTTAAGAGCAGGCGAGGCTTTGCCTCATGTTTTCCATTTCTCTTAGCTGCAAGTAAAAGACCTCAAGTCCTGGAGAAGATGGTGGAGCCACATAGCAGAAGCAGCCTAGGTCCCTGAATCATCAGGAAAGATACCCTCCAAACAGCAGTGTTGAATTATGCTAGTCTTACCCAAGTGCTAAACAACTTTTGATTAAAAAAACCACTGGAATTTCAGAGTTTATCTGTTACTTTAAATAATTCACCAACACTACTTACCAATTTGTAAGAGGATATAGTCATAATCATACTGATAGCCACGTTTTCAAATTATCTTTTATTTTTTTCCCATTTATATTTTATTTTATTTTTTAATTTTATTTTATTTTTAAACTTTACATAATTGTATTAGTTTTGCCGAATATCAAAATGAATCCACCACAGATATACATGTGTTCCCCATCCTGAACCCTCCTCCTTCCTCCCTCCCCATACCATCCCTCTGGGTCGTCCCAGTGCACTAGCCCCAAGCATCCAGTATTATCTTTTATATTTTACATCATTTGATAAAATTTTCCCCACAGTGTAGCGTAAGTCTATCGATGTAAATACTTTCAAAATAACAAGGTATTCTACAGTTTTATAATAATTTCTTATTGGTAGGCTTCTTTATTTTTTCCAATAACAATTAAATAATAAACTCTGTAACACCTTCTTTCATATAATGTTTTCTACAAAAGAATTAGGTAATTGCAAAATATCCCTTCAAAATGAAATTATTGTTCCAAACTGTCTAAACATTAATGTATGCAAGTTCATTTCCAAAACAATTTCACCAAGGTCCTGGCAAATAACAATTCACTGGAGTATGTGTTTTATCATAACTTAACAGGAATGAATAATCTTTTGAAAAATATATTTTCAAGTATAATAGATAAAAGTGAGAAATTGCTGTGTTGATATGATTTATTATCTCTACTAGTGACTGTATTTTCTTACCCCTTGTATGTTCAACTAGTTACATGGTGAACATTTTCCGCATCTGTAATTTCTCTTAAAACTTGTTAATAAACTTTATTTAAGTAGAAGACTCAATCAGCAAAAGAAATCAACTATATAGTTATGTGTTTGGAGGCCACTCTAAAGTCTATACTGTATCATCTTGACATTATTGAAAAAGGTGAGTGGAAATAGTGAAATTGGAAAAGGCCCTTTGTTTGGAGCTAGTGACTACAAAATAAGACTTGACAATGTCCTTCCAGGATTTACACAAAACATTAGCTTGGACTTAACATTTCTGGGAGTTTTATATTGCCATTACCTAGGATGCCAGCTGATATATTCGATAAAACCCCTATCTCTTAGGCTGATTTACGGGAACCAGTACAGGAAGCCAAGAGTTCCTGGAGCACCACTGTTCCCACACACTGGAACCTTATAAATACTCTTAGCTGAGATGATGCTTCTTGCTTCAGATAGAAACAAGTCCATAGAAACAAAAAGTCAGGGAAAATCTGGCATTTAAAACTAGTAAAAAAGAAAGAATAATACAATAAGAAAGCAGAAAAACATTCCTGCCAGTACCACTAAATTTGATTTTATGTCGTCTCACTGGTGTCTAAACATAAAAGAAAACAAAGCAATAAGGAAATTAGATAGTTCAAACCCAAAATATCAGGCACACTCTGTATTGCCTGGGAAATTTTAATGAAAGTCTTATAGTGGACTGATTTATTCCAATAATTGTCATATTTTCCCATCTCCTTTGGCTTTGTAGACACAATTTAGGTATGAAGTCACTTTTTACAAGTAAGAGTTGGAGAGGGGGAGCATCCCTACATTCTGTATGCCACAGAAATTCTGCTTACTGACAGTTCGGATTAGGAAACACTATAATGGCAATTTAAATTCACTTACGTCAACTGGTTGCCTAGCAGTAAGAACTAACCTTAACATCAATCTGAATATATACCTTAGTTGATATTTATTTGAAACTTTAAACAATTGCTTTTTCTTAGTTTAGTGTACAGGTCTTCAGTGGCCTTTGCGTCACTTCTCGTAGGAGGTACAGAAATTATTCTGTAGATCATCAACTACAATTGTTCTTTCTCAAATATTAAGGCTACATCTTCCAGAAACCCTAACATACTTTTTATCCAGCATGACTGTTAAGTCAAAGAAACTGTCATGGTTTAATTTCAGTTAAATTAAGTCATTCAAAGGAAGTAATAACAAGTCTATGAGCCTCTGAAACCAAAAATGGTAGAATTATGGGAAAGGGCATATATTTCAATTAATCACAATGAACACAAATTAAACTATTTTATATTATCAATATAATTTGATACAATTAAACTACTAAATATTAATTAAACCTAGTATTTATAGGAATTAAATATATACCACTTTGAATCATTTGCAAAATAGTAAATGAAGAAAAGATCAAAACAACTGAATGATTTGGACTTATTACAGATTTTTTACATAAATACAAATGGCCAGCTGACTAGTCATGGATTTTCTATCCTGTATAAGTTATTAATTTAATGTTAAAAAACAGATGAACCCAGGCTACAGTCATTCTAACATTAATGACATTTAATGTTAGAATGACTGTAGCCTAGGTTGCATGTTGATATATGGCAAAACCAATACAATATTGCAAAGTAAAAAATAATAATAATAATAATAAAAAGAAAAAAAAACCTTATTTATCAGAAAGAAAAAGAAATATTGCTAGATCATTCCCTTTTGTGAATTTTGTTTTTGAGATTTAAAAATACATACATATTAGTTGTAATTTTCAAGATGTGTGAGACCCCTCTAATAGCAAGGGTATTATCTTTCTTACTCAGAACTGGAATATAGGGCTTTGTGTGTCTTTGGCTTCTATTATGTGTACAGTACTTGTTGAATTTTTTTAAATCTCACTGATATTTGGGTGCTCATTCTAGTTTAAGATAGAACCATAAATCTTCAGAGTTCATAAACCTGGATTACATTTTGTACTATAACAATTTTACAATAAATTTCAAACCTACATTAAGACTTCACAAAATATATGTAATAAATATATTTTTTGCATGAAAATATGCCACATCTCAGAGTTTCAAAGGGTTTTTTGTCATCAGTTTATCCTGAATATGCTTTTCATGTTTTTAAAAAATTCAAATTCAGGACAAAATTTGGCATATTGAAATTAAAGGGAATACCATGTATGTGTGTGTACTCAGGCAAAAGTACAGAGAAAAATCTATTCACTCATATCGGAAAAATATTTATTTATTGTAAAATATAATAAGGTTTTCTTCTATGGTGGGCTTTAGAAATCGTTGAAATTGGACTGCTCTTCTGCTTATGTCAAGTTATCTATTTTCTTGGAAACTCTGTTTCTTCTACAAATTTAATATACTAATCTCTATCTTATCCAGTTGTCACGAGAATAAAATCAGACTATATGTATAAAACACTAGAATAGGGTTTGTCAAGTAGAAGCAACCCTCTCATTGAACACTGTAGCTTAAACGGCTCAGGTACAGTTCTGCATGAAAACAGTTAACTACATAAACTCTCAAGTCTCCTCCAAGGCTCGACTTTTGATTGCCTGTTAACAATTAAAATTCAGCTGAATCTCTATATGTAGACCAGATCATCTATCAATCACATTTATCCCATTAGCTTTGAACTGGCTCATGAGATTTCAGATTGAAAGTTAAAAAGTCCAGATCTTAAACTATATTTTTATGTTAGCTGGTTCCTTTGAAAGAATCTAAATACTATTACAAACAAAAATAAATAAATAAAACGTACATATTAGAGCAGAAAATTATCACGAAAAATAAAACCTCTTTTAAAATTTTTAATTTCAATATAATTCCTCACTGGGAAAATTCAAGTTATGATGATGCTTCTGGCACTATGCCAAGATAATCAGAAATCCATGATTTAGCTGGAACAAAAAGGAAAGTATTATTAGCTACAAGGGATCTGCACAAAAGATATTCTGCTTCCAGGTCCACAGATGTGGGATTTGGGGAGCAGCACTAGCATTCTGTAGGGTGTTTTCAATTGTTTTGATAGTCTGTGTAAAGAATGTTGGTGTGTACAGGTGTGTGTATGTCAGATAGAGAGATATTGGCAGACAGAATACCTCACAATGGAATAAACTTGTGATCACTATTTGGTTGGAGATAGACAAACCAAGATAAAACACCCTCTCTCCATTTCTTCATGCTTGTGTAACCATCCAGAAAGATCATGCTCATGTAGGGTGTTACTCATTAGACCCAGTTTTCTTTCCTGTTAAACTTCAGGCTACCATTCTCTGCAGACTTATGAAGGTCAGGCTGCTGTCATTTTTAAGGGACATTAAATCAGGACAGTTGGGAATTCTAGCTCTGCCAGTCAAGCAATAGTAAGGGTCACAATGTAGCCACCTACTTATTCCCTCATGCCCTAATCCATATCACAGTTTGTGACACTAATCTAGATAGTCTCAATTCACAACAAAGAAATATTTCCCATGTTTTCTTAGACTCATCAGTGTGACTCTCACTGGGTAAATTCAAGCTCCAATTGCTATTAGGGCCAATGCAGTTGTTTCTAGGTGGGATTTTCTTACTCCTGACTTTTTTATTGTTGACCTTTGAAATCATGGGGAGCAACAGGTGACACTTGAGGCCTGTGCACAAGATGATGGGGAGGGACTAAAAGGAAGAGGGTGCAGAATCTGCCTAATTTCAGTGTTTTCTTCTTTGAGAGGGTTGATATTTCCTGTCTACTTCTTCAGTGTTAATAATACAGCGGCTGATTCTTCTTCACCCAGAGGGTTATTGTCATCCTTGGTAGAGTTTGACATTTTACACTTTAAGTAAGCACACCCTTAGGCAAGGAGACACCATGAGACAGATTTCCTTATTAGAAGAAGATGTCACCAAAAGAGCAAGTCAACAAATATGCCACTGCCAAGAAACAACTAATGTACCAAAGGAAAGGGTTCAATAAGGCAGGAGGAAATGGGAGAGGAGGGGAAGATAAAGAAAGCGGGGGTGGGGGAGGAAATGGGCAGTAGAGAAACGAGGATATGTGTCCCCTGGAGCACAATATGAATAGAAGACAGTAAGGTCTATTCGCAGCTCTAAAATGCAATGCAGGACACTCAACAGCCTTGCCATATCAAGTGAGGCTCACTAACACCCATAAATCATACAAGACTTTGTATGATTTATGGGTGTTAGTGAGCCTCAATCAACTGTGCTGTCCCGACTAGTTTTAAAAGTAAAATAATAGACAATACAGTTTGGGGTGCCAGGTTGTGCAAATTTAATTTGTAATATTTAGGTCGTTAATAAAAGATAATGACATGGAATGCTCAAGTCCACAGCACTAATAGCAATCTACAAAGTAAAGCAGCTGGGACGTTGGAGGTGAGGTGTTTCAGGATGGGGGTTCAAGTGCACCAGTGTGGGCGTTACAACAATGACTCACATTGTTCTATGCTGGTCCTTTTACTGATAGAAATTCCTCACGTGGCTGTGTTAGATCAGGTCCCCAGATCGCAGTCACGTAAGAATTGAAACGTATAATCACACAAACATCTCCACTCTGTCTTATTTATTTATATCCAGTGTTTATTAAAGTCCTTGTCTTCAGTGAACTTAAAGTCTTATAGGAAAGACATACATTTTAAAACATAAATAGAATATATTATATTTTAGAAGAGACAGGGATTGGCACTTAAGAGATGAATAAAGCAAAGTATAGAGCTTAAGAAATGTGAATTATTAAAAAGACCTAAAGCAAAAAAATGCAGACTGTGGATTTTTGGTCAAAGAGAAAATGAGAAATATGAAATTAGAGACAATAGCTATACAAACACTTCACAGAGTTTAATCTCAAGGGGAAGAAACAAATGGAGTGATATCTGGAAAGAGGGACAAAGAGGGTCATCAATTGAGTTTTGTTTTGTCTTGTTCTGATTTTTTTTTAACTGATGGAGAAAGAGCAGCATATCCTCGAATAGACAACATGGGATGAAATCTAATGGACAGATGGAGGGGATGGTCTTACAGAGGAACAGAGGCAGTTCAGGGAAGTGAGAGCCATAGGCACAGGTGTCAGCAGGGATGTAGATGTGATAGTAATAGGTTACAGAATTTTTTCACAGTGAAATAAGAAGCAAAGCCATTGATAGACAGAAGGAGGTATAAAGGTATTCGAGATTTCAAGAGAGAGAAAAAGGCATGAAATAATGTTCTAAAATATCTAAAAATGAATGGATAAAAAATATGAGCTCTAGATAGCACTAGGGGCCCATTTGAGTTTGAAGATTATGACTTTCAAGTGAGATCAATCAGCTTAGTTGCGTGTTTTCCTCCAGCCATTTCAACTACAAGTGGGTAAGCACAGTATATAATAAGGGTTGAATTATTCCGAGTTGTGGTTTAGCCGAAGAAATTCAGTAATGACAAGTGCAAGAGAGCTGAAGGTATATTTAAGGGAGTGATTATAATAATTAACCAGAGAACTTAAGCTGGGTAGGAACGTAAGATTACAAAGGAGAGGTGGGCAGGGGAACACGGAGAGTATATTCACATCAATGGATTATATATCTTAACTAGGATTAAGACTTGTAAGACTTGAAGAATCTAAAGAGGGAGGGTGGGGCTAGTAAGATAGAAAGTAGTGGTCAAAGAATGAAATACATCACACTGAGATTGTGGAAGTGTTAAAATTATTGACAATGACAAGATCTAGGATGTGACCATGGAAATAAATGGCTTAGGAAAGACAAAGAATAAGACCACTGAAAGAAAAGAGGACACAGAATTGAAAAGCCGAGGTTTTAGAAAAGATATCAATATCTTACATTGAAATCAACAAAAAGGATGAAGGATTAGTGCTTTGATGAGTGACAAAGACATAGGAGCAAAAATATTTAAGGACGGAGTATTTATTCAATAGAATTAAAACATTAGCAAATATTATTAACTGGGCTATTAACCCACATCAGGCTGGACAATTGGTGCTAAGTGTGTTTTTTGCTACTAGAGTGTGTTTACTTGTTTGCACTATCAGAAGATAGCACTAGGGAATATATGACTCCAATTTTGAATGTTCTATTGTGGGTAAAATGCTCTCAAACAACACTGCATGCTACAGAGAAGTTGTTCATAAGAAGAATCAATCAATGCAGCAAACTTCAGGGATGTCTTGTTTTAAGAAATTGCCACACCCACTCATCCTTCAGCAACACCACCCTGATGGGTCGTAGCCATCAGCATCAAGGCAACACCTTCCACCAGCATGATAGTTAGCATGTTTAGCAATTCAATAGTTTTAGTTAAGGCTATGTGCATTGTTTTTTAGATGCAGTGCTAGTGTACTCTTATAGCATAAGCATAACTTTTGTTTGCACTGGAAAACCAAAAAATTTCACATTATTGAAGTGGTCTGGAATTAAATCTTCATTATCACTAAGGTATGTCTGTATTTTTTCATGATACACACACCAGTTGCAGAGGTGAAAAAATGGTGACTTTATGGTGAAGAAACAGGAAGCATCACCTTCATTATATGATCAAGTTTAATGTCAGCGGTGGAAGAGCAGGTCCATGTCATAGACATATGAACATGCACACTGTGACCATCATTTCTGTGGAGTCATGCCCACTTGACATGTCCTGAGTCCTGTCGTGAGGCCTCAGCTGAAGGACATTCTACAGAATGACATGTTTGTAACTTGTAAGACTGTCAAGGTCATTATAGGTATGAAAAATTAAGAAACTATTCCAGATTACAGGACATGGAAGAAAATGACATCTGAATGCCAAATGTTATCCCATATTTATGCTGGATTAGAAGAGAAAAGACTTCTATTGGGACAATCTGGTATCAATGCTGATTTAATTTAGAAAGTTGTATTGTGGTTGTGTAAGAAAGTATAGGGAGAACATATATTAGAGTACGTAGGCATGCTGTAGCATTATGTAACTGGTTCTCATATGATTGAGATAATAAAAGTGATTTATCAGTGTATTGTCTCTCTCAACTCCAAATTCATATTTTATAGCCTGCTCTACAAAAATGGATCTGGACTTTTTAAGTTTTTGCCACTTGACAAAAAGCTTTATCAGTATAGGGAGGTGGAGATATTGGAAAGCTATTGCAGGAGGAAGGGGTTTTGCTTCCTGGATCCCATGTGTTCACTTGACAGGGTTTTGTAGAGCAGGTGGCTTCCCCAGTGCTGGCTCCTCCAGCACATGGAGCAACCCTCTCACCTAGCTCCTGTGGCCCAGGCAGCTTCTCCGGGGTTCAGTGCCTGCAGCTTCCCCAGCAGTGCATGGTGGCCAAAAGAGCCAAGTGATCATAGCATCCACCTGCAATCACCTCCAGGTATACAGCTACTTGTGAACAGCTTTCCCTGACTCATTAGAGGGTAGATCTCCAGCAAATTCCACTAGCACAACACCACAACAATTTCTCTGCCATTCAACAAACTACAGCTGTGCTTTCCTCGACAAGGTTTGAATTCCAGCCCTAGAAAAATTCCTTGTTAGGCACTTCATCCCTAAGGGTAGTGGCTGCTTCTTATCTCTGCTATTCCTATATTGTTTAGAGTTCTCTTCACTTTTTATTAGCTCATTTCTACACTCTCCAGCTGTAGTTAATAATACTTTATATTAAACTTTTCTGCTTCAAATTACTTTGCAGCTCTCAGTCCTGAGCAAGTTTTGAATGATAACATATACTTCTGGGTATACAGAGAGCAATGTCTATAGATAGAATATGGAGATGGTACTGGAGCAAATGTGATAAATTGTTAACAACTGAGTCCTATAAAACACAATATAGATGTTCTTTGCACTGCTCTTACAACTTTTTATGGAGAAGGCAATGGCACCCCACTCCAGTACGCTTGCCTGGAAAATCCCATGGACGGAGGAGCCTGGTAGGCTGCAGTCCTTGGGGTCACTAAGAGTCGGACACGACTGAGCGACTTCACTTTCTCTTTTCACTTTCATGCATTGGAGAAGGAAATTGCAACCCACTCCAGTGTTCTTGCTGGAGAATCCCAGGGACGGGGAAGCCTGGTGGGCTGCCGTCTATGGGGTCACACAGAGTCCGACAGGACTTAAGTGACTTAGCATAACATAGCATAGCATACAACTTTTTAAAAGTAAACTTTTTAGAAACTCCTAGTGTTCTGAAATTTCATGATACTGTGCCTTCTTTCTATTTAAATGACTTTGGATATAAAATTAAACAAAATTAAAATGAGTGTTTTCAATAAGATACCTATTTAACCAAATGGGTAACTTTGATACATGAAAATCTTATTTTATTATTACCTGCTTCTATGATGGCTCAGACAGTAAAGAATCTGCCTGAAAAGCAGGAGACCCAGGTATGATCTAGATCCCCTGGAGGAGGGAATGGCAACCTACTCCAGTATTCTTGCTTGGAGAACTCCATGGATGGAGGAGCTTGGCAGGTTCATGGGGTGGCAAAGAGTCAGACAACTGAGTGACTAACACTTTCACTTTCTTTCACACCAATTTAAAAAAAAAAAAAAAACAGGTGTTTACTTTCCTAGTAAATGGCCAGAATTCCCACTATGTTATGTCAGCCTCCAGCATCTTCATAGAACTAGAGGTTGAGCTCTTAAAGAAGACATTTTACTACCTATGGGTTGTTTGTGAGGGAAAAGGAATCCATATACATGACATTTTACTGGAACTCCAAATATAAGCTTCAGAAAGACTATTCTAGAAAATTCACTTTGCTATAACACTGCTCCCCACTCCACAGTGGGTTTATGAGCCACTCAGAATCAGGTCTCCAAAATATCCACTCCCAAAACACCTATACCAATTGCTTAAATGTTTGTCTTTTTTACTAGGATGGGGACTTTTTTGAAACCAGCTGTTTGTTTCATCACTGTCTCCAGAGCCTACATTGATGTCTCAGAAATAACAGGCACTAAATAAATATTCTCTGAATTAACACTGATTGCATACTGTTGGATAAATGACTCCTACAAGAATCCTAAGAAAATTCATGTGAAAATTGCCTTACCTATCTCATTCTTTTTTCTTTAATTATTTCATTTTATTTTTATTTTTTATTGAAGAACAGTTGATTTACAATATTATATTAGTTTCAGGCATAGAGCATTCTGACTTAGCATTTTATAAATTATATTCCATTAAAAATTATTACAGGATAATGACTATAATTCCTTGTGTAATACATTATATCTCTTTATGTGTAGTAGTTTGTATCTCTTAATCCCATAACCCTAATTCGCCATCTTTATTTCCCTCTCCTCTTTAGTAACCACCAGTTTGTTTTGCATATACATTCATTTGTATTATTTGTTAGATAATGCATACAAATGATACAATAGAGTATTTGTCTGACATTTCACTAAGCATAATATTCTATAGGTCAGTTCACATTGCTGCAAATGGCAGAATTTCATTCTTTTTATGGCTGAATAATATTTCATTGTGTACATATAGCACACCTTTTTTATTCATTTATCTACTGATGGGTATTTGGGTTGCTTCCGTATCTTGGTTATTGTATATAGTGCTGCTATGAAACTTTGGGTTCAGGTACCTTCTTGAAGTAGTGTTTTTGTTTTTATCCAGCTATATAATGAGGAGTGGAATTGCTGGGTCATATTGTAGTTTATTTTTTGGTTTTTGAGGAATCTTCATACCATTTTCCATAGTGTTTGCGCCAATTTACATTCCCACCAGTGGTGTATAAGAGTTCCCTTTTCTCCATATCCCCAACATTTGTTATTTGCAGACTTTCTGAAGATAGCCATTCTGAAACATGTGAGGTAATATCTCATTTTGATTTGCATTTCTCTAATAATTAGAAATTCTGAGCATCTTTTCATGTGCATGTTAGCCATCTGTATGTCTTCTTTGGAAAAATGTCTATTCAGTTTTCTGATGTTTCTTGATTGGGTTGTTTAGGTCTTTTATATTGAGTAGGATGAATTGTTTATATATTTAGGATATTAACCCCCTGTTGATCATACCATTTGCAAATGTTTTCTTCCATTCTGTGAGATTTTTTTGTTTATGATTTCCTTTGCTGTGCAAAAGTTTCTAAGTTTAATTAGATATCATTTGCTTATTTTTGCTTTTATTTTTTTTCCCTTAGGATTCAGATATTTAAAAAAAAAAGAATGTATTACAATGTATGTCAAATCACATATGTCCTCTTCTAGTAGTTTTCCATTTAAGTTTTACAGTTAAATCTTTAACCCATTTTGAATTTATGTCCGTATATGGCGAGAGGTGATGTTGTAGGATTATTGTTTTGTGTTTAGCTGTCCAATTTCCCAAGCACCACTTGTTGAAGAGATTGTCTTTTTGCCACTGTCTACCCTTGCTTCTTCTGTCATAGATTAATTGACCATCAGTTCACGAGTTTATTTCTGGACTTTATTCTGTTCAGTTTATCTATGTGTCTGTGTAACCTATGTGTCTGCTTAAATGCAAAAACCATGCATTTTTGGCTACTGAGGCTTGTAGTATAAAGTCTCAAAGCGTGATACCTATAACTTTGGATTTTTTTCTTAAGATATCTTTGTCTATTCTGGTTCTTTTTGGTTCCATATAAGTTTTAGGATAATTTTTTCTAGTTCTGTGAAAATTGTCATGGATATTCTGATAGGGATTGCATTAAATCTGAAGACTGCCTTAGGTAGTTTGATCCCTTTAACAATATTAATTCTTCCAATCCAAGAGTACAGGCTACCTTTCCATTTCTTTGAGCTATCTTCAGTTTCCTTCATTAATGTTTTGCAGTTTTCAGTACAGGCCTTTCACGTCCCTCAGTTAAGTTTATTCCCATATGTTTTATCCTTTTTGATGCAACTCATTCTTTTTTAATACATCCTTATTGGAAACAAAGTTTGATTCCTTAGGGACATGATCATACTAATCATTTGAAATTTTAAATCTTGTAGCCATATCCAGATATACTGATTCAATTGTTTCTGTTCTGTTTTTCTTGCACCTGGAAAGTTTTGATCACTCCACACTGCCTATTGAAATGACTAGACTGTTGAGGATCTCATTCAGTTGTTTACAAGAGCAGAAACACAGAACAGACCATCTGTTCTAGACAGAGATTTTCATCAGGTAGATATGACCAGAGAGTATCAAAAACTGGTAGACAGATTCCTGCAAGCAGCAACTCTGTTTTGTGTGGGATGAATGTCTCTGGCTGTATCTACTTTCCCTAAACTGCTGACAAAGGCATTTTGCTCCTCTTTATGGAGTTTAAGTATCATACACTTAATAGCAGTTAGTGATGTCAGTGCTTTTCGGTGTAGTAAATCTCTAGTGTGAGATAATCTTAGTTAATGATCAGCATAAAGCAGAGAGGGGTCATTTTTTTTAACGTTGCCATAAAGCCTGCATTCACTATGATAGAGTTGGAAGGAAGCAATCCCATTAACCTTTGTATTGTGTTGATAAAATTATATACCCTCCTGAATATCAAGGGTGGTGATGCTGCTGAAAAACTTTACCTTGTAAACCATTCTCTAGTAAGGTTCTGAACTAGACCAGTGGCATAGGGTTTGGCCTCAAGCAACCTAAATTTGAGCCCAATCTTGTCCTTCACATAGGAATATGACCTTGAGCAAGTCTTAACTTCTTGAAGGCTCAAAGCTTTCATTCATATTATTTTCTCCTTTCTAAATCCAGTATATGTGGGCTTATACATGTTTTACACATCATTTCACAGTTATACATATGACTTTTATATAAAGAAAAGAAATATTTCTTAAAATATTTATAAAATGCTTTAAAAAGCATTTCTTCAGAAGAAGCATTTTTATGTGTGAGGAAATAGGTTTTTATAATCCACTCTTTCCCATTTATCTCATTGAACCAGCATATGAATTGAATAGGAAAAAGAACACAAAAATGCTTTAAAATGTGAACTGTCATTATTGCTCTGCACACAACAAACGGAAGGGCTTTCCCTAAGACTCAAGTCATTGTGCATGGATGTTATAGGGCGAATGAGAGGTAACGTGGGAGGGATGAAACTGCTCTCTTTGGTGATCTGTAGCCTAATTCAAGATGACGTGGAGTAATGGCAAAGAAGTTTTCCCAGGGCATAAAAAGAGATTTAAAGGAAGTGGCAGTTTGGATCCCCCTGCAAGGTAGACTGTAGATTGTGCAATGCCATTTCACTGTCACCTAGGAAACAGGAGGTGGCTGTCCTGTTGACCTACACAAGGGTGCCATAGGTCATGCAGCATCTCCAGATCACAAGATACGGAAGAGCTTCTCAATCTGAGTCCTCAGGCGCACCTCCAACCTAAGTTTAAGAGAATTTTCACGTAGCACAAAGCAAAGTTATAGTTCAAAAATGTTAAAGGTTACAATGCCTGCAGAAAAAAAAAAAAAATGGAAAGGAGAAATGAGGTCGATTAGCAAAAACCCTGCTACTTAAGTGGCTTGCCTATAAATTGTCTCAAAGGTGGCCATGCATTTGAAATGCTTTCGTGGTATAGGTTAATTCTTCCTCTTAGTAATTAAAGGAAATGGTGACAGTAGTGCTGTATCCTAGGTCACATTCCCCACTACCAGAATTCATTAATTCTCTAAATTAATTAATGTGGGGGTCATTTTAACGGTATTTAACCCATCTTTCAAGACTCCTTTCAAGACCTATCACATTAGTGAGGGCTTCTCTGACTACTCCAGGTCTCAGTGACAACCTGCTTCTTTCTTACAGTTCTGATGATCTGAAACATACAATTTAGCATTTATTCGAAACTGCCTCTTATTATTTCTTCTCTCCTCAATTAAAGCATAAATTCTTTGAGGGCACGAATTCTGTTTTACACATCTTTTATTATCCTACCACAGCCCCAAGCACAATTTGGAAAATAGTGCTTAATAAATATTTGTTGATTAATGAATACTTCCTGAATTGCCTTTAAGGCACCATTCACACTTTCTTTCACCTTAGGGTAAGGGTAATTTTTCTGCTTCGGGAAATATGCCAAGATCTTCTAACTCTTTTTACTTTTTTTTTTTCTATTTAAATATGTAAGAGCAAATTTTGCAGAGAAGAAGGGAAATTTGACAATGTGGCAATGTATAAGAATGCCAATTTCTTTAAGAACACTGTTTTCCTCTGGCTTATTAGGAATGCAAGTAAATTTATAGAATTCTCAGCAAGACACAACGGTTCCCTCAATTACTTCTCGGCCCTAGTTTCCATACCCAGAGCAGAGATATGCGGCTGAACTAGCCAGAGCATCTGCCTATGCTGAAAGGAGTTTACTCAAGTGCGTTCCATATCAACACCCTTTTCACAGCTTGACATCATTCTTTGGACATCCTGGTCTTCCCATCTCTTACTCTGTAGCAAACACTGGAGGGAAAGATAAAAACTGAGTCCCCGCTAGGGTTGTCCCTGCATGCTTTTAACAACAGCTGGCAAATGCCACTTCAGTGATACCCTCCTGGTTCTGCTACTTGATCACTGGATGTATTTGGGTCATATCTAAGGTCAAGAACAAGATGTTTCAAAGTTAAGGTCAAGAAGTGGGGAGAACAGACAACTGATCAATAGGAAATACATTCTTAAGAAAAGAACAGCCCATATTTTCTCATTGTTCCAGCAAAAGGACTCTAATATAGTAAGACAGTCAAAAAAAAAAAAAATACAAGTGGCTATTATGACAAGGAACTCTTCTCTGGAACATTAGTTTTGGGGTTCACTTGACTTAGAAACTGACAAACTGGACATCAGACAAACATAAGTTCATGAGTTTAACAGACTTGAACAAAAGGTATGGAGAGAAAAATCAAATGGTAATTTCTAGTTTTACCACAAGGGACTGCTTACAGGAATTAGGGTACAGAGTAGCAGAATGTAGGGCTGTAGAATATATCGATGAGAAACAGGATGAGTTTATGCTGGTACTTTGATAGGCTTCAGGATGCTACACTGTACTTCAGCTTCCTTTGTAAAATATTTTGTGGATGATAAAAAAGCTTTGTTTTTAAAAAAGACATTCCTCTTTCCTTAAGGACTTTAGCAAAGAGAGGAGAAAAAAGATGGTGAATTAGAAACATGTCAAGTGTATATTTAAAGCTTCCTTTATCCATCAGAATTTCCCACAGAGGTAACACTGTCAATGAAATTAGCGTCTTGGGTGTCCTCACAAACATTTCCTCAAAATAATTCAGCCATTGGTCATCAACCAGGTGAAAGACTGGAGTCAAGTATACAAAATCAAATGTGTCCTTTATGCCACATTTCAGATACAGAAGCCAGTAATACAAGTTTATCCACATTTGGATAAAGGCAAGATATATACATCCAATTATGCTTTTCTTCTCCTAGCTAATGTTATACCATTTCTTTTCTGAAGAAGAGAGATCACAATTTTACCACAGTTTTATGGAGGTTCTGCATTCTATGGTGACTCCAATGAGGAATAACTACAGATACTCTGAATCTTTCTAGTGGCCAGTGTTATTAAACGAAGTAACAAAGAAAGTGACCCATGCTGGAAGCCTGAGTATTTGAGTGTTGTTCACTTGAGTTCTGTCTAGAACATGAAAAAATCAAGATAGGCTTGCAAAGATAAGAATGCCATCTCACAGACCATGGCAGTGAAGAGCTCTAGCAATTATGGGATGTCACTGCACTGGTAGTCCTGGCCACAAGTCCAGTTTATATGTTTTGGTGGCTCCCTATCGGTAAGAAGACCACACTAACAGCATTTAAGATGAAGGTAAACACAGAGCTGACAAAGTTGGGTGAATTCAGTATGGCATTGATTGATGACGTCACAGTATAAAGCCAGGCATGGGAGGACCACATGGAGCATGTAGAACAAGGGTTTGGGTAGTTTTTATAAACAGATCTGACAGTGGGGCCATGGCATGTCAGCCCGGTGGCCTAGGGGACATATTCAGAGCACACAGAGGAGAAGCACGCAGCCACCAGTGTGTTTGACAGTGGCTTGCTCTGTTTGTCACTGGGCCATTTCGTGAGGCGATGCCAAACAGAGATCACTCGACATTACTGATTCAACTGTTAGAGGTTTGTGATTACTCAGTTCAGATGCCATTGTACGAACCCATTAGAGACTGCCTAAGAAGATGACAGGGCAAGGAAAATTATATAGCTTTTTCTTAGTATCATAAGATATGTCTCTGGAGTAATGGAATTGAAGAAGTACTTTGCAAGGATAGGATACTGCTTGTAGGATTGCAGTACCTCAAACTCTCTCAGCTGATAATTGCCTGCTGTACACATTTCGGTCTCCAACAAGGATAGGTTCAGGAGAATGAGGTTACACTCTAGACAAGCGTCCTGCTTCCATCAATAGAACCCTGTGACAGACCAGATGTGCTTTCTACTGTCTTACTGATAGGCTGTTTTTCATAAAAAGTCTAACTTTAGAGCCAGAATGGGGTCAGCAGCCCAGCAGCCCAGAAATCATCTCCAGTTCAAATGAAATTAGCCAGTTCCATAAAGATTTTTCTGGCATAATTTGCACTGCAAGTCTCTGTTCTCCTGGGGGGAAAGGATGACCTCACATCTTCTCATTATTCTTTCTTACCCTTAAGATATTTCATGTCATCTATTATCATATAAGTCCAGTGTTGTTAGTTACCCTTGATATGCACATCTTATTGCCCCAACTACATTATACAGTCGTTAAGGGCAAAGCTTGATTCTTCTACTTCTTGGAACCTGCTAGAGCAGACAGTCCGGTGTCATGCATACAGTTTGTATCAGTAAAAGTTTGTTCATTAATGGGTCATGGACAGCTGTGTTTGGTTCCTCTGTGAAGCATTTGTCTTCATATACATTCTATCTCAGTGGGTCAAATAATATATCAAGTTGCTGTGACTGCCACAGAATTATTTCTCTATCAGATGAAAGACAAGATAATGTACTAGTTTAGAGAATCCATGGGCATTAGTGGAAAAGGCGCCTAAATTTAAATTTCAGTTTGGCCACTTCTGAGATATGTGATCTTAGCCTCTCTGAACTTCAGTCCTCTTATCTGTAAAATGTACATAGCAAAAGTTATCTCATAGGATAATTATGAGCCTTAAATCAAATAACTACGGCATAGTGCTTGGCACACAGTAGACACTCGGTAAATGGTAGTTAGCGTGATGTGGCTTGGTGGTACTTAATGGTATTTAGCGTGATGTGGCTTGGTGGTACTTGCTTTTACTCTTAAACCCTTTGCTCAAATAGTATTCAAGGCAGTGGAACCTCTGTTTTCATCCTTTTCTTTTAGCACAGTATTGTGATAGCTACAGCTATGCAACAATGACTTTATAGGACCTGGTTTTCCCTCTGTGCAAAAGGCAAATGAGATCAGTTACATAGCCTTCTGTGGGGCAAAGGTAGTGTAAACAGGATACAAGTAGTGATTTGTGAATAGTTATGACACCTTGCCTCAGGCAAATCCTCCAAGCTGAATTTGCAGGCTTTTTGCTCAGTGGAAAAACTATACTACAGGATACAAGTCAATTAAAACTCAGCCATCTCCAAGAAAACCACCTTATTGCATATGCAACACAAAGAAATAAGTGTGAGGCATAAAGCTTCATTTTGACTCTGTTCAATGTGCTTGGCCTACAATCTAAAAGTTTAATCTATGACCTCAGTTCATAGCCTATTATTTCTGCCTGAAATAACTCTTTATCAACTTCATAATTATGAAAAATTTATAACTCAGAGTACAACATATTTCTATTTAGTGAGATGGCTAGACTGGCATTTTAGACTGCGAGGTCAATGTGCACCCATCTGTAAGATTTAAAAAGTCTTAAAAGCACAAACCTGGGCAGAGCACATTTTTATTTCCTGCTTCTGTAGCACTCTCAAATTACTGGAAGTCAAAGAAACATGTACCTATTTATCTAATAAATTCCAAGATCATATGGTCCACCCTCCAGTCTGTTGGTGAGTCTTCAGGCTAATGGCCTTCAAAAGATAACCAAGGAAAGAAGCTGGATCCCAGGTAAGATGGAATGACTGCCAGACTAAGAGGCAGAGAACTTGCTTTCAGGTCCCTGCACTGTCCCTAATTTCAATAGTCTTTTAGAATATCATCAGTCCTCTAAGTCTGAACCGTTTTTATAAGCAAGGAAGCAGGAAGAGATGCTCACTGTGGTCCCATGAGCTCTGAAATTCTATGATCCAACTATGGGCATAATCATTGTTGTCACATTCCAACACCTCAAAAACAATCCTTCCATCTGCCTCATTCACAGCCATCATCTGCTCTTCTCCCATCACCGCTCTTACCAGTGTCCTTGGCATCACAATGAGAAGTAGGCACTGTACCACGGGGATGACATCCATTTTTATGATCTTCCCCAACACCCCTGGTGGCTCAGAGGGTAAAGAGTCTGCCTGCAATGCAGAAGACCTGGGTTCGATCCCTGGGTCAGGAAGATCCCCTGGAGAAGGAAACGGCAACCCACTCCAGTACTCTTGCCTGGAAAATTCCATGGACAGAGAAGCCTGGCAGACTACAGTCCGTGGGATTACAAAGAGTCGGACACGACTGAGCAACTTCACTCACCAACACCCTATAAGCTGACAGCCAGAAGTAATCAGAACTGTACAGCTGTGTGTAGAAGTACCCAGAACCAACAGGACATACATTTATGTGCATGCTTCAGCATTGTTACAGTTCTCAATGAAAATGAAGCTATGCACGGGGCTCTTGTGTTTCAAACAGTATTTTCTGGGGATTATGGTTAAGTTCATTTGCATTTCAAGAAAAGAGACCCATTCAATCTGTCTCCAGAAATAATTGATTTGGACTATTTTTAATGCAAAGGTTCAGAGACCTCATAGAAATCCAAAACCTTGACATCTGACCTAATGGAAACTGCAGTGTGTAAGTCACTCAGTCATGTCCAACTCTTTATGGCCCCATGGACTATAGCCCCCCAGGTCATCTGTTCATGGGACTTCCCAGGCAAGGTTACTGGAGTGGGTTGCCATTCCCTTCTCCAGAGGTTCTTCCTGACCCAAGGATTGAACCTGGGTGTGCCACATTGCAGACAGATTTTTTACTGTCTGAGCCACCAGGAAAGCCCCACGGTGGGAAACTGAAAAGCTTTACAAAGCAGAAAGCCTCATTCTCTGGCGCTAATGGAACAAGGCCATCTCCTGGTGCCTCTTCTCTCTGTATATTACTTATTCTTCCTTCTATCAACTGACTTCCTCATGCTTACTCATCGTGTCTGCTGCCTCACGAGTTTGATTTAAATATGCTTTCCATTTGCTTTAGTTCTAATTCTATCTTCATATCTCAATACCTCCATTCATCTTCTGGCCCCACCACTAACTGCCCTTTACTTTTGGTTTTCTAATTGTAAATTCTTGCAAGAGAAATTATTTTGGACTACCACATCTTTTAGAACAGACTTTTAGACTCTGTGGGAGAAGGCAAGGGTGGGATGATTTGAGAGAATAGCATTGAAACATGTATATTGCCATATGTGAAATAGAGGACCAGTCCAGGTTTGATGCATGAAACAGGGCACTCAAAGCCAGTGCACTGGGGTGACCCAGAGAGATGGGATGGGGAGTGAGGTGTGAGGGGGGTTCGGGATGGGGAACACAAGTACACCCTTGGCTGACTCATGTCAATATACGGCGAAAACCACCACAATATTGTAAAGTAATTAGCCTCCAACCAAAATAAATTAATTAATTAAAACAAAAGCCAAGCCACAGAGAATGCATGGCTGGCCAAACCCTGCCTAGACATCCCAGAATCGAGTGCCCTCTCCTGGACCAATTTAATTGAACCAAAATTTTTAAATAGTTACTATATATCAGAATGACTGTACATGAAGTAGTCCTCCTCGGATGCAGGTATAGGCAGGCATGCATTTGAAGTTCACCAGATAGTCGCTATCTTGCCTCAGCATTTTGCAAATACTTCTCAGGACTTTTCAGAGTAGACTTTTCTAAAAGGTAGCTCCCTGATTGCAGAACCAAGGTTGTATATTTACCTTTTATATCTTTTCCTATGAAGAAACAAAGAAAGCTAAACAATCTTAAGAGTCATTTCTTGGTTAACCTTCACGTGTGTTTGAGCAGATGTATATATAACCTATAGTTACCATTTACCTCTAAAATTATTTAGCTTACCATTCCTCTTTTATTTTCTGAAAACTTAATGACCTACCTCTGAGGATTATTTTCAAGGATACCTAACAAAATACTTTAAAGCTGCTTAATAAATGTTGCTACATACTAGTATACTGGCATTTTTGTATGAATACCACAAATAATAATTCTTTTAAGCATCTTAGACCTCTTTTATTTTTTATGTCCAAAGAGACTTGGTTGAGAACCTGACACCTATTTTCTAAGAAATGTGATATTTTTACTCCACACTAGGGTTTTCATAAATCCTCAGCTACAACTCTTTAATTTGTTTTACACCATCACCTCCAACATCATTCCTATTTTATTATAAAATCTAAGTGACCATACTAAAAATTTTAAGACACAGACTCTGAAACCCTCAACTTTCCAGTCATCAGGAGCTCAAGCTTTTAAGAAGCCAATCTGAACTGGAAGGAAAGAGAGGAAAACAAGAGGGGAATTCAGGATTTTTTTTTCATTTTCCTAGAAAAGGAAAAGGACATCTTTGCAAAAAGACTCTATGAAAGGCAGACAGACAAAGACAGAGGGGAAATCTGTGGTTTAGTTCTGCAAATCCTCCCAAACAGTCTAAGTCTTATTCTAAATGTTAAAATTTAAAGTCTATTCGGTTTTAAAATATACACATTATTATATATAAAAAATATAGACAACTAACAAGGAGCTACTGTATAGCACAGGGAGCTATCCTCAATATCTTATAATAATCTATGATGGAAAATAATATAAAAAATATATACAGATAGATATCTATCTAGATAGATATAACTGAATCATCTTGCTGTATACCTGAAACTAACACAACTAATACAACATTGTATATTAACCATATATTTCAATAAAAACTAATTGATTAATTACTTTTTAAAGATATAGTCTATATAATTTTATAAAATATTCTCATCAAAATTTAAAATTCCCCAGATAGATTCAGGAAAACTTTAAGAGATTTTCTGCCAAAATATCTGAAGTAGTAGACCCCTACAAAGTCACTTGGACTGAAGACTCATTTGGGTCCAAGTCTCCTCCAGCTCTCAGAATTTCTAGAAGGTTGTCTGGAGATGCCTGTCAAAGGCACTTCACCATTCATCACAGAGGGGCAACCAGAATAGGCTCAACTGTGTCTTGAGGGTCTTCCAAGGAACCAAGATGGTCCAGCTTTTGTTTTGTTTTGCTTCAATATAATCCTTTTATAGAAAATCCTGATAAATAAAAATAAAACATAAAATATTTTATTCATTCCTTTGAGAAGAAAGGGATAGCATCAGCTATTTTGCCTGTTAGAAGAGACAGGAGTAATAAATAAATTAATTTTTAAAAAATTGTCAGTGGTCCCAAACAATTTTTGAAGGCTCCGTACCACCAACCCAATCTTCTAAACCTTCTCTGCTTATCATTACCCCATAATTTAATTTACGTTCAGAATTATCTCACTGAGAAATATTCATATCCTCAGAAATTCAAGAAAGATGTAATTAGGCTTGCTGACTCTCTATATTATAGCAGAGACACCTTTTATTAGCGCATTATGAGTTTGAGCTTATAAACTCCACAGAGACTTGAAGTATCCTTGTCTGAACAGCCAGCTGCCTATAACATAGGCTTATCCAGTGAAGAAACTAGTCAGCTTTTCAATTCAGTTACTTTCATTTTGTTTTCATTTTTAATAGTGATAATATTTTATATGTATCACTTTATTTTAAAAGACAACACTTGAAGCAAGGAAGTAAAGACTTGTGCAATGAAAACCACAAAACTGAAGGAAATTGAAGAAGACCTAAATAAATGGACAGATCCCCTGCGGTTTATGAATAGGAAAACTTAATATTGCTAACTTGTTAATACCACTGAAAGTGACTTATAGATTAAATACAGTTTCTATCAAAATTCCAAGTCTCTTTGCAGAAATGGGAAAGCCAATTTCAAATTCATATAGCATTGCAAGGGACTTCAAATAGCTAGAGTAATATTTAAAAAGAAAAGCAAAGTTAGAAGAATTCACATTTCTCAATTTCAACATTTATATGATAAAGTGACCATAAACAAGATAGTATAAAATAGCATAAAGACCAATGGAATAAAATTGACAATCCAGATATAAAGCCATACATCTATGGCCAACTGATTTTTTTTTTTTTTTTTACAAGAGTGACAAATCCATTGAATAGGGAAAGAAGAATCTCTTCAGCAGCTGTTGCTTGGACAACTGGACTTCCACATGACTAAGAATGAAGTTGGATTCCAGTTTCATGTAATACACAAAAAATCTACACAAAATGGAGCAATTACCTAAATATAACAGCTTAAGTCATAAAACTCTTAGAAGAAAGCATATGGATAAATCTCCATGACCTTGTTTTTGACCATGAATTCTTAGATATTACACCAAAAGCATGAGCAATAGAAGAAAAAAATAATAATAAATTTGACTTCACCAAATTTTAAAACTTTGTGCATCAAAAGACACAAGACAGTGAGAAAATAACTTACAGAAACAAAGAAAATATTTTCTAAATAATATACCTGATAAAGTTTTAGTATTCAGAATATATAAAAGTACTGCTACAACTCAACAGCAGAATGACAAACACAGTTTATAAAAAATGAACAAAGGACTTCAATAGACAGGCTCCAAAGAAGATATACAAATAGCCAGTAAGCATGTGAAAAGATGTTCAACATCACTAATCATCAGGAAAATGCAAATCAAAACCATAACGATACACCACCTTCATACTTAGTAGGATACCTATAATAATCATTTTTTTAAATAACAAGTGTTGCTAAGAATATGGAGAAATTGTAATCCTCATACATTGCTGGTAGTGATATAAATTAGTGCAGCTACTATAAGAAGCAATAGGGTGGTTCATCAAAATGTTAAACACATAATTACCCTGTGACTCAACAATTCCGCTCCTAGGTACATAACCAGAAGAATTAAAGCAGGGAGTCTAACGTACTTTTATAAACAAATATTTATTGTGTCATTAATCACAACAGATTACAGGTGGAACCAGCCCAAATGTCAAATCAGCAAATGAATGGATAAAGAAAATGTGTTACATATTTACAATAGAAAAGGAACAAAGTTATGACACAAGCTATAACATGAATGTACCTTAAAAACACTGTGCTGAGTGAAATAACCCAGACATAAAAGGACAAGTAGTATATGATTCCATTTACAAGAAGTACCTAAAATAGGTAAATTCATAGAGGCAGAAAGTGGATTAAAAATTACTAGACACTGCGGGGATGGGAGGTTGGAAAGTTAATGGTTACAGAATTTCTGTTTAGGGAGATGGTCATGATAGTTGCAGGGCACTGTGAATATAATTAATACCACTGACGTGCATTTTTAAATGGTTAAAACGTATACATGTAGCTGATTCACTTTTTTGTACAGCAGAAACTAACACGGTATTGTAAAGCAACTATACCTCAATTTACAACGGTTAAAATGAAAAAGGTATGTTATATATATTCTGCCACAGTTTAAAAAGTGAAAAAAGAATTTGATACTACCACAGAGCCAGCTAACCAAGAAACCCTCAGTATAATTGGGTTCCTTTTGAATTAGTCTTCAAAAGTTATCAACCTGTGTTTAATCTAACCTTGCTTTATACAGAATGTTGAAAGTGTCACTTTTTACCACTCACCTAGAATTTTATATCCTGTCAAAATTTCTGCTAACACTGTTCTAGGATTCCAGCCTAGATTGAGGTTAGGTGACCTCCTAGTAGCGTGTATGCAACTTTCAGCTGGTTTTTGTTTCCTCAGTTATTTGTATGCTATTTTGATGTATGTCAGCCATCAACTCGTCCCCACTCATTAAACAGAGTTAAATAAAAGTATGACCATCCATACAATCTTTTTGGCTTTTCTGCTCCTGTCTTTCCTATTTTTCCACTCACCAAAAGAAGTAAAAATAGGGGAATGAGTATGAAATAAGTTCCCTTGTCCCAGTGGGACCCTCTATGATTAACTGTTTGGCAATCATAACATTTCTGTTCTGTTTCACATCAGGCCTTAACATTTCCATTCCAGCAAGAATTGCAATCTCTTAAGGGTGCTTTAATTGATTAGTAATTTAAATACACAAACACTCACTACCTTCATGCAGAAAAACTCTGCTTCTTGTTACAGAATGTAAGTACAAAAAAAAAAAAAACTCTACCATATAATGTTAATACCTAAACACGACATAGTGAGGATACTTAAATAACACTTATTTTTCTTATTATACATAGATCTTTTTAAATATATAAAATAAAAAAATAAATAAATATATAAAATAGAAAATACCAGAAAATATAAAGAAGAAAATTTAAATCCTCAGAAAAACCTCACTACCCAGAAAATATCAAGACTATATTTGTGTGTTTGTTCACAGTTCTTTTCTATACACATATTACACATATTAATTAGGATCAGAAAGGATTTTACCTCATTATAAAAATCATTTATTATATAAAATTTGTAAAATATAATAAACAATGACAAAATTATTTTATTGTTATCACTTAGATGTAATAATTGTTACATTTTTGCTACTTCTTGATTTTTTTGTGTCTATTAATAGAATTTTGATTATAGAACACACAACTTAATTATCTAATATTAAAAGCAGAATTTTATTTTTAAAAATATGCCACTGGTATATATATTTCTGGAAATACAGATGTAGTTACAACAATATTATTTTGAAGAGATTCTACACAAGTCACTTAGCAATAGGCATGACTATTTTCTCATGTCATTATATATTCTGCTGAAGCTTAAAAATTTAATATTCGTATAAAATTTTATGGTCTGTACATATCATAATATAATTATTCTATCTTATGCTATTTAATTGTCCTATCATCTGTTCTGATTATGAAGGTACATTTTTAAAATAATTTTCTTGTTTAACACTGTATACATGCACGTTGAGTCGTTTCAGTCATGTCTCACTCTTTGTGACCGCATGGACTGTAGCCTGCCAGGCTCCTCTGTCCATGGAATTCTCCAGGCAAGAATACTGGAGTGGGTAGCCATGCCCTCCTATAGGAACTCTTCCCAGTCCAGGTATCGAGCCCACACCTCTGACGTCCCCTTCATTGGCAGGCGGGTTCTGTAGCGCTGCCTGGGAAGCTCTAACACTGGATATATTGGTAATTCAATTTGGTGTATTATTTGATGTAAGCAATTGAGCTTTCTAATTTTTCCAACTATTCAATATCAACAATCAGGTTATTGGAATGTCTATACTTTTTTGAAATGCTAGTTTTGTCAAATATTGAATGTTATATATATTTGACTTGACCTGCTTCTTGCATTCCATTGATTGTTTTATTAGCACTGCATTGCTGAAACTACTTCACAAACATCCCAGTGCCTCTCAATTCAAATAGACTCTTTTGTTTCTTCTTCAGAATAGTTTTGCCAATATTATTAAGTTTAAAAAAACACTTTAAACTCATTTTACTATAGTATGGAAAATTTCCCCAAGAATAACACAAAACTTTTAGCTCTTTATATGGCTTTGAATAAGATCAGTTCAGTCTCTCAGTCATGTCCAGCTCTTTGAAACCCCATGGACTATATCACGCCAGGCCTCCCTGTCTATCACCAACTCCCGGAGCTTACTCAAACTCATGTCCATTGTGTTGGTGACGGCATCCAACCATCTCATCCTCTGTCATCCCCTTCTCCATCTTCCCTCAATCTTTCCCAGCATCAGAGTCTTTTCAAATGAGTCAGCTCTTCACATCAGGTGGCAAAAGTATTGGAGTTTCAGCTTCAGCATCACTCCTTCCAATGAATATTCAGGACTGATTTCCTTTAGGATGGGCTGGTTGGATCTCCTCACTGTCCAAGAGACTCTTAAGAGTCTTCTCCAACACCACAGTTCAAAAGCATCCATTCTTTGGCACTCAACTTTCTTTATAGTCAAAATCTCACATCCTTACATGACTATTGGAAAAACCATAGCTTTGACTAAACAGATCTTTGTTAGTAAAGTAATGGCTCTGCTTTTTAATATGCTGTCTAGGTTGGTCATAACTTTTCTTCCAAGGAGCAAGCGTCTTTTAATTTCATGGCTGCAGTCACCATCTGCAGTGATTTTGGAGCCAAAAAAAATAAAGTCTGTCACTGTTTCCATTGTTTCCCCATCTATTTGTCATGAAGTGATGAGATCGGAAGCCATGATCTTGGTTTTCTGAATGTTGACTTTTAAGCCAGCTTTTTCAGTCTCCTCTTTCACTTTCATCAAGAGGCTATTTAGTTCTTCTTCACTTTCTGTCATAAGGGTGGTGTCATCTGCGTGTCTGAGGTTATTGATATTTCTCCCGGCAATCTTGTTTCCAGCTTATGTTTCATCCAGCCCAGCATTTCTCATGATGTACTCTATATATAAGTTAAATAAGCAAGGTGACAATATACAGCCTTGACATAGTCCTTTCCAGACTTGGAACCAGTCTTGTTCCATGTCCAGTTCTAACAGTTGCTTCTTGACCTGCATACAGATTTCTCAGGAGGCAGGTCAGGTGGTCTGGTATTCCCATTTCTTTAAGAATTTTCCAGTTTGTTGTGATCCACACAGTCAAAGTCTTTGGCATAGTCAATAAAGCAGAAGTATATGTTTTTTCTGATGTCTCAGAAGCCCCAGCAAGATAGTAGGAGGGGCGAAACTGCATTTAGAATCAAACGCCATTCCCGCCAGCAATGCTCAGAAGGCTCAAAATAACCTTGTGCAAACCAGGACGCAGAAACCCCACAGAGACTGAGACAGAACTGTGTTTGACTGTCTCCTGTGGAGGTACGGGTCAGCAGTGGACTGCTGCGGGGGCAGGAGCTCTGTGTGCAGTAGACCTGGGTATGGCATAAGCTGTCTTGGAGGAGGTCACCATGAACCCTACCACAGAGCTGCCAGAACTTCTATAGGACTGGGAAACAGACTCTTGGCGGGCACAAACAGAACCTTGTGTGCACCAGGACCCAGGAGAAAAGAGCAGTGACCCCACAAGGACTGACCCAGACTTGCCCTTGAGTATCCAGGAGTCTCCAGCAGAGGCGTGCATGGGCAGTGGCCTGCTGCAGGGTTGGGGGCACTGAGTGCAGCAGTGCACGCATGGCACCTTTTGAAGGAGGTCGTCATTATCTTCATTAGCTCCACCATAGTTTGGTCAAACAACAGGGAGGGAGCATAGCCTGGCCCATCAACAGAAAATTGGATTAAAGATTTACTGAGCAAGGCCCTGCCCATCAGAACAAGACCCAGTTTCCCCTTCAGTCAGTCTCTCCCATCAGGAAGCTTCCATAAGCCTCTTATCCTTCTCCATCAGAGGGCAGACAGAATGAAAATCAGTCACAAAAACTAACCAATCTGATCACATGGACCACAGCCTTGTCTAACTCAATGATACTATGAGCCATGCCATGTAGGGCCACCCAAGATGGATGGGTCATGGTGGAGAGCGCTGACCAAATGTGGTCCACTGGAGAAGGGAATGGCAAACCACTTCACTATTCTTGAACAAGATACACAAAACTTAACTTTCCACTTAATGATCTTTAAGAATCTCCTTTCTGTGCTATTCTTTAAACCTATACAATCTCTCTAAGAGATTTTTACTATCTTTTCTGAAAACAACTAAATCAAAAGCCAAAAGAGCATCCTAGTTAATTATGTGCTTATACTGATGACACATGCAAAAAAAAAAAACAACAATGATTTTTCTGACTTTGGCCTCTACCTATATGTGCATAAGTTTGAACGGATCAGTAAGCAGTGATTCACTTAAGATCCTCAGCTACAATTTCTAACTTTTGGAAGAATGGTGAAATTTTGTGCACTTAAAGAGTAACAATGTTTATGATAGTGGTGGGTTATTGGTTGTTGTAAGTTCCCTGAAACCTGAAGTTTGATTCAGGGCCCACTTAGCATTTTCCCCTACGTTCTTTTGGAACTCCTGCTGCAATGTATCTTTTTTTTTTTTTAATTTTATTTTATTTTTAAACTTTACATAATTGTATTAGTTTTGCCAAATATCAAAATGAATCCGCCACAGGTATACCCGCATTCCCCATCCTGAACCCTCCACCCTCCTCCCTCCCCTCCCCTCCCTCTGGGTCATCCCAGTGCACCAGCCCCAAGCATCCAGTACCGTGCATCGAACCTGGACTGGTGACTCATTTCATACATGATATTATACATGTTTCAATGCTATTTTCCCAAATCTCCCCACCCTCTCCCTCTCCCACAGAGTCCATAAGACTGATCTATACATCGGTGTCTCTTTTGCTGTCTCGTACACAGGGTTATTGTTCCCATCTTTCTAAATTCCATATATATGCGTTAGTACACTGTATTGGTGTTTTTCTTTCTGGCTTACTTCACTCTGTATAATAGGTTCCAGTTTCATCCACCTCATTAGAACTGATTCAAATGTATTCTTTTTAATGACTGAGTAATACTCCATTGTGTATATGTACCACTGCTTTCTTATCCATTCATCTGCTGATGGGCATCTAGGTTGCTTCCATGTCCTGGCTATTATAAACAGTGCTGCGATGAACATTGGGGTACATGTGTCTCTTTCCCTTCTGGTTTCCTCAGTGCGTATGCCCAGCAGTGGGATTGCTGGATCATAAGGCAGTTCTATTTCCAGTTTTTTAAGGAATCTCCACACTGTTCTCCATAGTGGCTGTACTAGTTTGCATTCCCACCAACAGTGCAAGAGAGTTCCCTTCTCTCCACACCCTCTCCAGCATTTATTGCTTGTAGACTTATGGATTGCAGCCATTCTGACTGGTGTGAAATGGTACCTCCTAGTGGTTTTGATTTGCATTTCTCTGATAATGAGTGATGTTGAGCATCTTTTCATGTGTTTGTTAGCCATCTGTATGTCTTCTTTGGAGAAATGTCTATTTAGTTCTTTGGCCCATTTTTTGATTGGGTCATTTATTTTTCTGGAGTTGAGCTGTAGGAGTTGCTTGTATATTTTTGAGATTAGTTGTTTGTCAGTTGCTTCATTTGCTATTATTTTCTCCCATTCTGAAGGCTGCCTTTTCACCTTGCTAATAGTTTCCTTTGTTTTGCAGAAGCTTTTAAGTTTAATTAGGTCCCATTTGTTTATTTTTGCTTTTATTTCCAATATTCTGGGAGGTGGGTCATAGAGGATCCTGCTGTGATGTATATCAGAGAGTGTTTTGCCTATGTTCTCCTCTAGGAGTTTTATAGTTTCTGGTCTTACATTGAGATCTTTAATCCATTTTGAGTTTATTTTTGTGTATGGTGTTAGAAAATGGTCTAGTTTCATTCTTTTACAAGTGGTTGACCAGTTTTCCCAGCACCACTTGTTAAAGAGGTTGTCTTTAATCCATTGTATATTCTTGCCTTCTTTGTCAAAGATAAGGTGTCCATATGTGCGTGGATTTATCTCTGGGCTTTCTATTTTGTTCCATTGATCAATATTTCTGTCTTTGTGCCAGTACCATACTGTCTTGATAACTGTGGCTTTGTAATAGAGCCTGAAGTCAGGCAGGTTGATTCCTCCAGTTCCATTCTTCTTTCTCAAGATAGCTTTGGCTATTCGAGGTTTTTTGTATTTCCATACAAATTGTGAAATTATTTGTTCTAGCTCTGTGAAGAATACTGTTGGTAGTTTGATAGGGATTGAATTGAATCTATAAATTGCTTTGGGTAGTATACTCATTTTCACTATATTGATTCTTCCAATCCATGAACATGGTATATTTCTCCATCTATTAGTGTCCTCTTTGATTTCTTTCACCAGTGTTTTATAGTTTTCTATATATAGGTCTTTGGTTTCTTTAGGTAGATATATTCCTAAGTATTTTATTTTTTCCGTTGCAATGGTGAATGGAATTGTTTCCTTAATTTCTCTTTCAGTTTTCTCGTTATTAGTGTATAGGAATGCAAGGGATTTCTGTGTGTTGATTTTATATCCTGCAACTTTACTATAATCATTGATTAGTTCTAGTAATTTTCTGGTGGAGTCTTTAGGGTTTTCTATGTAAAGGATCATGTCATCTGCAAACAGTGAGAGTTTTACTTCTTCTTTTTCCAATTTGGATTCCTTTTATTTCTTTTTCTGCTCTGATTGCTGTGGCCAAAACTTCCAAAACTATGTTGAATAGTAGTGGTGAAAGTGGGCACCCTTGTCTTGTTCCTGACTTTAGAGGAAATGCTTTCAATTTTTCACCATTGAGGATAATGTTTGTTGTGGGTTTGTCATATATAGCTTTTATTATGTTGAGGTATGTTCCTTCTATTCCTGCTTTCTGGAGAGTTCTTATCATAAATGGATATTGAATTTTGTCAAAGGCTTTCTCTGCATCTATTGAGATAATCATATGGTTTTTGTTTTTCAATTTGTTAATGTGGTGTATAACATTGATTGATTTGCGGATATTGAAGAATCCTTGCATCCCTGGGATAAAGCCCACTTGGTCATGGTGTATGATCTTTTTAATGTGTTGTTGGATTCTGATTGCTAGAATTTTGTTAAGGATTTTTGCATCTATGTTCATCAGTGATATTGGCCTGTAGTTTTCTTTTTTTGTGGGATCTTTGTCAGGTTTTGGTATTAGGGTGCGAGAACCCAGCAGAGAAAAACCAAGCTCTACAAAATACTGCTTTAAGCAAATTAATCTGATAAGAAAGTCACATAAATAAAAATATAAAAGAAACCTTCACTATTATCATTTACAGGGAGTTTTATATGTGAGTTCTTTACATTGTCTTTGATTCTTTTTGGCTTCCTTTTCAAAAAAGGGCAAATAGTTTTATATTCAGTGACAGTTTAAATTGATTCTTTTTATTAGGTTCTATTTAAATTGCTAAATTTGTATCTATCAACTTCTCTTCCAATCTTACAATATGGCAACTAAATTTTTGTTAGTTGCCTTCTCTAAGGTATGTGTTTTGCTATACAAATAGTTGATTTTTGAAAGATGAATTGCATTTTCAAAATTTCAGAAATCAATGTAGGGCAATAATTCTTGAAGAGCCCTAGAGAGCCCTCTTTTTCATTCAGACTCTACTACCTACCATGTATCCATAATCTCAACCTTTCCCTTCTTCCTGCTTTGACAACAGAAAAAAAAAAGGCGGGGGAGAGGGGACATTTTTTTCATCCAGATCCTTTGTATTTTGCCTGAACAGGAAGGAAAGGAGCTTTTTCTAGAGTCTTCAAGTCTGACCCATTTATTCATGTGTCCATTCATCAGATATTCATTGAACATTATACAAATTATCATGCGAAGAACTGAATTGTAAGTTTGATTTGGAATCCTGAAGCATGCTAATATGAAGTCTACAGATTGGGGTCTAAAGGAAAAGCAAAGAAATGAAGATATATTCACTGTGACAATTTATAGCAAACTTTCTCTTTAGTTTTTATCTCTAGCCATTCTCATTTGTCTAACTTTCAAAAAGTGAAAATATATTTACTGTTACATGCAGAAAGTATATTTTCTCCTAACAGTCTCTGCAGTACTTTTCTGCTGAGGTATGCCTTCTCAATGCACTGCTTCATCTCCTAGACTATTCTCCACCTGCCATCCTGACAAAACAAACTGACTCATCAGGTATAAGATGTCATATTAACAAGAACTAGTTAACAATTAAGCCTTCATGTCATTTGCTAATAGAAACATAAAAAGACATTCTTCATACAGAAAGAAAAAGACACTATAGGGGAACTTGGATCTAGGTAGGTAGATAGGAAGGAAGGAACGGAGAAAGAAATGAAGGAAGGAAGAAAGGAAGGAAGGGAGGGAGGGAAGGGGGAAAGAAGAAAAGAAGAAAAGGGACTTCTCTGATGGTTCAGTGGTTAAGATGCTGTGTTTCCAATGCAGGGGGTGTTGGTTCAAACTCCAGTTGGGGAACAAAGATCCCATATGCCACAAAGCCAAAAGAAACTTAAAAAGGAAGAAAGGAAGAGAGGTAGGAAAGAAGGTAGGAAGAAAGAAAAGCTCTAAAATGGCAAATATAAGTTACATATAAAATTCTCTTTTTTAAGTCATTTTAAAATTTTCATTAAAAGTCAGTGACTATGTAGAGCAGTATATTCATGGGTCTGTAACATATGTAACAGTAAAATGAATGATTAAAATAACACCAAGGATAGGAGAGTGAGAAGGATGAAATGAAAGTATCCTGTTAGGGTCATATATTATAACTAAGAAAATATCAGCCAAATAGAAAACAAACAGCAAAATGGTATATTTAAGCATATTATATAACAAAGTATAACTAATTAGGCTAATTGGAAATGATCTGGACCCCCCTATCCAGACTCCTTCCCAGTCTTACCTTCTCTCTAGCAACTCAATCCCAGAAAAAGAAAGAAAAAGGAAGAAACATGAACATGACTAGGTGTTGGAGGGAGCCACAGCACACACTGTGAAATAGCTATTTTAATATGCTTAACAAAATATATTGCCACAGGAAAGCTATTTTTTTAAAAAAAGGATCGAATGGAAATTCTAAAGCTAAAAAGTAAAATTTAATGAAAACTTATACTTCATTGGTGAGTAAAACAATATTTAATCACAGCAAGAGGAAGGATTAGTGAACTGGGACATACATCAGCTGAAAACATCCAGATCAATACAAAAAAGAAAATGTTAGAAAATTCAGAAGTGAGAAAAGAAAAATATGTAGTATGGTAGAAAAGTCAAATAAATTCACTTGGAATCCCAGAAAAAGAGAACAGGGCAAATGGGAAATAAACAATATAAAAAGCGATACTGATCAGAAACGTTTTATACTGACAAAAGGCAACAAACATTATGTGGGAGAATCTCTGCAAATCTAAGCCAGAAAAAGAAAATAACATTTATGACATTCAGAGTAAAATTTCTGGAAGAAAAAGACAAAGAAAATTTTGAAAGTATTAAAAATAAAAGAACACATTACTTTCAAAGGAGCAACATTAAAGACTAAAAATTGACCGTTATAAACAAATACGGGAAACAAGAAAACAGATTGATATCGTTAAGGTGCTAAGAAAAATAACAGCTAGGTTTCTAGGTAACCAAGGCAATGCATGTGGTGTAAATCTGAATCTCCTATTATATCCCCTCAAGAAAATTATCAATAATAACAAAACAATTGTATTCTCTCATGAATTAATATAATAAGGAAATTCAGAAGTTTCAAATCACCTGCAAGTAGGAAAATAAACCCCAAACCCTGGTGAGCTTTCTCCCAAGCTACTGCTGCGCTAAGGCAGGTGCAACTCACACTCATACACAAATGCGCGTAACAGAGGAGAACGGAAATAATATCAGATCTGAAACTGCAGTAAGTCAGTCTTTATAAAGAGAAAGTCCTCCCTAAGTGTGAAAGCAGTAGGAACTCAAATAAAATTACAGGGGAAAGACTCATAAACTTCACCTGAGACTTGAGGAGCCTGTCCTGAAAGGGTAACACTTTGTACAAGAAGAGGGTGAAAAAGGGAGCAGAAGCTTTGAAGAGTACTTGGTAAATGAGGGGAAAAGAAGAGAAAATAAAATATCTCATAAAACAAAATATATCAAGGAATTTAACATTAAAGGACACATGCTTCTTTCCTCCAAAACCCATCCCCACAAAGCAAAGACTATTGATAAAGAACTATGTGCTGGACAGTGTTTAGTCGCTCAATCATGTCCAACTCGTTGTGTCCCTATGAACCGTAGCCTGTCAGGCTCCTCTATCCATGGGGATTCTCCAGGCAAGAAAACTAGAGTGTGTTGCCATTACCTCCTCTGGGGATTCTTCCCAACCCAAGGATTGAATCCAGGTCTCCTGCATTGCAGGCAGATTCTTTACTGTTTGAGCCACCAGAGAAGCCCATAAAGAACTCTACTTTACTGTAATAGCAGAAGTGGATGACCTTAAACTTATTGCTATTGTTCAGTCACTCAACCGTGTCTGACTCTTTGTGACCCTATGGACTGCAGCATGCCAGGCTTCCCTGTCCTTCATCATCTCCAGAAGCTTGCTCAAACTCATGTCCATCGAGTCTGTGATTTCATCCAACCATCTCATCCTCTGCCAGCCCCTTCTCCTCCTGCCTTCAATCTTCTCCAGCATCGGGGTCTTTTCCAATGAAGCAGCTCTTCACATCAGGTGGCCAAAGTATTGGAGTTTTAGCTTTAGCATCAGTCCTTCCAGTGAATGAATATTCAGGGTTGATTTCCTTTAGGATTGACTGGTTAGTTCTCCTTGCAGTCCAGGGGACTCTCAAGAGTCTTCTCCAGTACCACAGTTAGAAAGCATCACTTTTTAAATGCCCAGCCATCTTTATGGTCCAACCCTCACATCCATACATGAACACTGGAAAAAACACACATTTGACTATATGGACCTTTGTCAGCAAAGTAATGTCTCTGCTTTTTAATACATTGTCTAGGCTTGTCATAGATTTTCTTCCAAGGAGCAAGCGCCTTTTAATTTCATGGCTGAAGTAACCATCTGCAGGGATTTTGGAACCCAAGAAAATAAAGTCTCTCACTGTTTCCTTTGTTTCCACATCTATTTGTCATGAAGTGATGGAACTGAATGCCGTGATCTTCATTTTTTGAATGTTGAGTTTTCAGCCAGATTTTTCACTCTTCTCTTTCACTTTCATCAAGAGACTCTTCAGTTCCTTTTCACTTTCTGCCATAAGGGTGGTGTCATCTGCACATCTAAGGTTGTTGATATTTCTCCTGGAAATCTTGATTTCAGCTTGTGCTTCATACAGCCCAGCATTTTACATGATGTATTCTGCATAAATAAGCAGGGTGACAATATATAGCCTTGATGTACTCATTTCCCAATTTTGAACTAGTCTGTTGTTCCATTATTGGTTCTAACTGTTGCTTCATGACCTGCATACTGATTTCCAGGAAGCAGATAAAGAGATCTGGTATTCCCATCTCTTGAAGAATTTTCCATTTTTTGTGTGATCCACAGTCAAAAACTTTAGGGTAGTCAGTAAACCAGAGGTGGATGTTCTTCTGGAATTTCCTTGCTTTTTCTATGAGCAAATGGATGTTGGCAATTTGATCTCTAGTTCCATTGCCTTTTCTAATCCACTGTGTACATTTGGAAGTTATCGATTCACATACTGTTGAAGCCTAGCTTGGAAGATTTTGAGGATTACTTTGCTGTCATGTGAATTGAATACAATTCTGCAGTAGTTTGAACATTTTTTGGCATTGCCCTTCTTTGGGATTAGAATGAAAACTGACCTTTTCCAATCCTGTGGCCACTGATGAGTTTTCTAAATTTGCTGGCATATTGAGTGCAGCACTTTCACAGCATCATCTTTTAGGATTTGAAACAGCTCAGCTGAATTCCCATCACCTCCACTAGTTGTGTTCATAGTAATGTTTCCTAAGGCACACTTTGCACTCTAGGATGTCTGGTTCCAGGTGAGTGATCACACCGTCGTGGTTATCCGGATCATTAAGATCTTTTTTGTTTAGTTTTTCTGTGTATTCTTGCCACATCTTCTTAGTATCTTCAGCTTATATTTTAGGTCCATACTGGTTCTGTCCTTTATTGCACCTATCTTTGCTTGAAATTTTCCTTTGTTATCTCTAATTTACTTGAAGAGCTCTCTAGTCTTTCTCATTCTGTAGCTTCCCTCTATTTCTTTGCATCAGTCACTTAGGAAGACTTTCTTATCTCTCCTTGCTCTTCTTTGGATCTCTATATTCAGATGGGTATATCTTTCCTTTTCTCCTTTGCCTTTCATTCCTCTTCTTTTCATAGTTATTTGTAAGTCCTCTTCAGACAACCATTTGCCTTTATGAATTTCTTTTTCTTGGAGATGGCTTTGATCACTACCTCCTGTACAGTGTTACAAACCTCCATGCACAGGTGTTTGGGCACTCTGTCTATCAGACCTTTCCCCTCGAATCTATTTGTCACTTCCACTGTATAATCACATGGGATTTGATTTAGATCATACATGAAAAGCCTAGTGGTTTTCTCTATTTCCTACTTCCTTCAATTCAAGTCTGAATTCTGCAATAAGGAGTTCACGATCTGATCCACAGTCAGCTCTCTGTCTTGTTTTTGTTGACTGTATAGAGCTTCTCCATCTTCAGCTGCAAAGAATATAATCAGTCTGATTTTGGTATTGACCATCTGGTGATGTCCATGTATAGAGTCATCTTTTGTGTTGTTGGAAGAGGGGTTTTGCTATGACCAGTGTGTTTTCTTGGCAAAACTGTTAGCCTTTACCCTGCTTCATTTTGTACTCCAAGGCCAAACTTGCCTATTACTCCAGGTTCACTTGACTTGTTCCTTTTGTTGAATCATGGACTTAAGATTCCAGGTTCCTATGCAATACTGTTCTTTACAGCAGTAGACTTTACTTTCACCACCATACACATTCACAACTGGGCACTGTTTCTGCTTTGGCTCAGCCTTTTCATTCCTTCTGGAGCTATTTCTCTGCTCTTCTCCAGTAGCATACTGGGCACGTACTGACCTGAGGAGTTCATCTTTCACTGTTATATCTTTTGGCCTTTTTATACAGTTCATGAGGTTCTCAAGGCAAGAATGCTGAAGCAGTTTGCCATACCCTTCTCCAGTCGACCACGTTTTGTCAGAAATGTTTTGTCAGACCTTAGACTATGAATCTTATGATATATCAAACCTCCAGTCCTCTCCATGGAAAAATTTATAAACAGTCTTCATCTATTGAAAATTAGTACCAAAATAAAACATAAAAGGAGAATAAGAATGATAAGGTAATGAAAACTTCATTCTGCCCCTCCCCCCAAAAAAAAACACAGGAAAGAAAAAATTGTGATGGAAAAGGAAATTACACAGCACTCTAAACTGTATTAAAATATCAACACAAGTATTTACAGATATTTTGAAAAAACTTAGAACAGAAATGGAAATATAAAAAGGGAAGGAATGAAGTGAGAGTCAGTTGAATATAGGTAAATAGAGAAGTAAAAGATGAAAAAGATAATTTCAGGGGAAAAAAACTGAAATGAGAAACTAATCAAGGAAAAAAAGACAAAACTGAATACCTATTAAGGGGCATTGAAGGAGAGAAAGATAGCAACTAAGAAACTAAAAATATTTTGACAGATATAGAGAGAATATGATTGAAATAGGAGACAACAAAGATTTAGTTCAGTTCAGTTCAGTTCAGTTGCTCAGTTGTATCAGACTCTTTGCAACCCCTTGGGCTAGAGCACACCAGGATTCCCTGTCCATAACAATCTCCTGGAGCTTGCTCAAACTCATGTCTATCGAGTCTGTGATGCCATCCAACCATCTCATCCTCTGTCGGCCCCTTTTCCTCCTGCCTTCAATCTTTCCCAGAATCAGGGCCTTTTTCAATGAGTCTGTTTTTTGCATCAGGTGGCCAAAGTATTGGAGCTTCAGTTCAGCATCAGTCCTTCTAATGAATATTTAGGACTGATTTCCTTTAGGATTGATTAGTTTGATCTCCTTGCAGTTCAAGGGACTCTCAAGAGTCTTCTCCAACACCACAGTTCAAAATCATCAATTCTTCAGTGCTCAGCTTCCTTTATGGTCCAACTCTCACATCCATACATGAGTACTGGAAAACCATAGCTTTGACTAGATGTACCTTTATGGGCAATGTCAGCTTTTAATATGCTGTCTGGGTTTGTCATAGATTTTCTTCCATGGAGCAAGTGTCTTTTAATTTCATGACTGCAGTCACTATCTGCAGTGATTTTGGAGCCCAAGAAAATAAAGTCTGTTTCTGATGTTTCCCCATCTATTTGCCATGAAGTGATGGGACTGGATGCCATGATTTTAGTTTTTTTGAATATTGAGTTTTAAGCCAGCTTTTTCATTCTCTTCTTTCACTTTCATCAAGAAGCTCTTCAGTTCCTTTTTGCTTTCTGCCATAAGGGTGGTGTCATCTGCATATCTGAGGTTATTGATATTTCTCCTGGCAATCTTGTTTCCAGCTTATGCTTCATCCAGCCCAGCGTTTCTCATGATGTACTCTGCATATAAGTTAAGTAAGTAAGATGACAATATACAGCCTTGATGAAATCCTTTCCCAATTTGGAACCATTCTTTTGTTCCATGTCTGGTTCTAACTGTTGCTTTTTGACTTGCATACAGATTTCTCAGGAAGTAGGTAAGGTGGTCTGGTATTCCCATCTCTTCAAGAATTTTCCACAATTTGTTGTGATCCACACAGTCAAGTAGCTCAGCTGGTGAAGAATCCACCTGCAATGCGGGATACCTGGATTTGATCCCTGGGTTGGGAAGATCCCCTGGAGAAGGGAAGGGCTACCCACTCCAGTATTCTGGACTGGAGAATTCCATGGACTGTATAGTCCATGGGGTCACAAAGAGTTGGACACAACTGAGCAACTTTCACTTTCACCTAATTGATATGCAGAGAATCCTGCATCCAATACCTGCATGAAACACGTTGTTTCAAGTGTAAACTGAACATTTACCAAAATTGACCATATGTGGAACTATAATGCAAGTCTCAACAAATTTTAAAGTATTGAAATTATACATAGTGTATTCTCCAGCAACAGTGGAATTAAACTAGAAATAAAAACAAAAGTAACCAGAAAATCCTCATATGTTTGTAAATCAGCTAATATATTCCTACTTAACACAAGGGTCAAAATAGAAATCCTAAAGGAAATTAAAAAATACTTTAAACTGAATGAAAGTAAAAATATAACTAATCAGATTTCAGGGGGTGAATTCAGAGCTAAGCTTAAATGCAAATTTAATAAGTCCTTAAACACATATGTAATGGAGAAAATGCGTTATCTAGGTATCAATCTCAAGGAGCTTGGAGGGAAAAAAAAAGGCAAAATTCAGTAAAAAAACAAAAAAGAGGAAGAAGAACACAAGTCAATGAATTTTTTAAGAACAATGGGGAAGAATCAAGAGAAACAACGTTTTTTCTTCCTTTTTAAGACTAATAGAAGTGATAAGTACTTAGCAATATCAATCAAGAAAAAACAAAAGCAAGGCAAGGTATAAACTACCATTATCAGGAACAAAAGATAAACATACAATAGGTTCTATAGTTTTTACAGACTTTTAAAAAATAATAAGTGGTTCTTATGAATAACCCCAAGCCAGTAAATTTGAAAATTTTTAATGAAATGGATGAAATGCTTGAAAAATGCAACTTTGTACACACAAACATAACTCCAGGCTCATATGGCTTGCTGGTGAATTCTTCTAAGCATAGAAGTAAAATATAATATTAATTTAATTACGTATTTTAAATAACAAATTTCAAAGAAAATAAAAAGATATACTTACCAGATAACTTATTCTATGGTTTCTTTGTTAATATAACATTTATTTATTCAGCTGCACAAGGTCTTTGGCATTTGGGAGCTTTTGTTGACATGTACAAACTCTCTAGTTATAGCACATGGGCTTAGTTGCCCTGAAACATGTGGGATCCTAGTTCCCTGACAAGGGATTGAACCTACATCTCATGCATTGCAAAGCAGATTCTTAGCCATTGGACCACTAGGGAAGTCCCTCTATGGTTTGCTGACACCAAAGCTAGACAAGGACCTTAAAGGAAAGGAAAATTTCAATGACAAAATAGTCCAATAGCTCTTACAAAAAGTAAATGTTAAATGCCTTATATAAAATATTTCTGTTATTCAATTGCAAAGTCGTGTCCAACTCTTTGTGATCCCATGAACTGCAGGGTGCCAGGCCTCCCTGTCCAACACCAACTACTGGAGTTTACTCAAACTCATGTCCAGTTGAGTCGGTGATGCCATCCAACCATCTCCTCTTCTGTCGTCCCCTCTCCTCTTGCCTTTAATCTTTCCCAGCATCCAGGTCTTTTCTAATGAGTCAGTTCTTCGCATCAGGTGGCTAAAGTATTGGAGCTTCAGCTTCAGTATCAGTCCTTCAAAAGAATATTCAGGACTGCTTTCCTTTACGATTGACTGGTTTGATCTCCTTACAGTCCAAGACACTCTCAGGAGTCTTCTCCAACACACAGTTCAAAAGCATCAGTTCCTCAGTGCTCAGCCTTCTTTATGGTGCAGCTCTCACATCCATCTATGACTACTGGAAAAACCAAAGCTTTGACTATTCAGACCCTTGTCAGGAATGTGATGTCTCTACTTTTCAATACAGTCTAGGTTTGTCATAACTATTCCAAGGAGTAAGCATATTTTCTTCATAGAACCATTCAACTTCAGCTTCTTCAGCATTAGTGGTTGGGGCATAGACTTGGATTACTATGATAATGAATGGTTTGCTTTGGAAATGAACAGAGATCATTCTGTCATTTTTGAGATTGCACCCAAGTACTGCATTTTGGACTCTTGCTAATATGAGTAGCCCTCATACCAGGTGGCCAGACATGACTGAGTGACTGAACTGACTGAACTGAAGCATCTTTAATTTCTGGGTGCAGTCACCATCTGCATTGATGTTGGAGCCCAAGAAAATGAAATCTGACACTGTTTACGAATTTCCCCCATCTATTTGCCATGAAGTGATAGGACCGGATGCCATCAAACCCAAAATGTTAGAAAAAAAATGTGTATCATTTATTCTATAACTGTATGATTGTCAAACGTTTGAGGAAGAATCATTATGATACACCACATCTTCAGAATAAGGAGAAAAATCATAAGATTTTTCTCAGCATTTGGGTTGCTCTTCAGTTGCTAGTCATGTCTAACTCTTTGCATCCCCATGGACTGCAACTTGCCAGGCTTCCCTGCCCTTCACCATCGCCCCAAGCTTGCTCAAACTCATGTCCATTGAATTGGTGATGCCATCCAATCATCTCATTCGCTGCCATCCCCTTCTCCTCCTGCCTTCAACCTTTCTCAGCATCAGGCTCTTTTCCAATGAGTCAATTCTTCACATCACGTGCCCAAAGTATTGGAGTTTCAGCTTCAGCATCATTGCTTCCAATGAATATTTAGGACTGATTTCCTTTAGGATGGACTGGTTTGATCTTGCAGTCCAAGGGACTTTCAAGAGTCTTCTCCAATACCACAGTTCAAAAGCATTAACTCTTCGGTGCTCAGCTTTCTTTATGGTCCAACTCTCACATCCATACATGACTACTGGAAAAACCATAGCTTTGATTAAATAGACCTTTGTGGCAAAGTAATGTCTCCGCTTTTTAAGATGCAATCTAGGTTGGTCATAGCTTTTCTTCCAAGGAGCAAGTATCTTTTAATTTCATGGCTGCAGTCACCATCTGCAGTGATTTTGGAGCCCAAGAAAATAAAGTCTCTCACTGTTTCCATTGTTTACCCATCTATTTGCCATGAAGTAATGGGACCAAATGTCATGATCTTCATTTTTTGAATGTTTAGTTTTAAGTCAGCTTTTTCACTCTCCTTTTTCACTTTCGTTAAGAGGCTCTTGAGTTCGTTTTCACTTTCTGCCATAAGGGTGGTGTCATCTGCATATTTGAGGTTATTGATGTTTGTCTTCCAGTAATTTGATTCCAAATTGTGCTTCATCCATCCTGGCCTTTCATATGATGTACTCTGCATATAAGTTAAATAAGCAGGGTGATAATATACAGCCTGATGTACTCTTTCCCAATTTTGATCCAGTCCATTGTTCCATGTCCAGTTCTAACTGTTACTTCCTGACCTGCATACAGGTTTCTCAGGAAACAGGTAAAGTAATCTGATATTCCCATCCCTTTAAGAATTTTCCACAGTTTGTTGTTATCCACTTAGTCAAAGACACAATTAAGCAGAAGTAGATATTTTTCTGGAATTCTATTGGTTTTTCTATGATCCAACAGATGCTGTCAATTTGATCTCTGGTTTCTTTGCCTGTTCCATACAACACCTAAGCATTAAAAAAAAAAAAAAAAACCTTTTGGCAGACTAGAAATGGCAGAAGCTTTCATAATCTGATAACATATATGCACAAAAAACCAACAGCAAATATCTTCCTAATGGTGAAATATTAAAAGCATTGCAAAATAAGAATGCTCACTAATTCTACTTATCATTGTAGCAGAGATCTTTGCTAACCCAATAAAGTAAGATTAAAAAATAGAATAGAAAAAGTAGAATTATCATTATCTGAAAACATTTTCATCTATTAAAAATCTACATAAAACTACTAGAATTATTATAATAATTTAATTTAGCTCATTCTGTGAGTACAAAATCATTGTATGCATATTAATTTTATTTTTACATTCTAAAAACAAAAAAAACTAGAAAGTGAAACTTTTAACTTTTAACTTTTCAGTGTTATCTAAAATCATTAAGTCTACAAATGTACCTAGGAAAACATACAAGATCTCTATATGGAAAACTATAAGCTGTTTTTCAAATAATGAAACCATATCTGAATTAATGATAAAATAGGCCATATCATCCAATATAATAAAAATATCAGCTCCCACCCAATTTATCTATAGAGTCAATGGAATTAAAATAGAATTCCTAACATACCCTGTGTCTATGTGAAAGTGTTAATACGAAAATTGACAAGCTGATTCTAAAATGTGTATTAAAATATAAAGATTCTAAAATATATATAAAATATATTTTATAAAATATAAAATTAAAATATAAACAGTGACAATAATCTTTAAAAAGTTGCAAGAATTAGACTATGGAATATTAAGACATAACAAAGCTCCTATAAGTAGTATTGATACAAAATAGACAATAGATGAGCACACTACAAGAGAGAAACCAGAAAAAGACAGATACAGTTTCTTAAGACCATCACTATTCGATGAGAAAAAAATGGTGTTATCATTTCCACTAAATTGATATTCATTTCAAATCTTTTCCCCTACCTCACATTAGACATAACAACACTCAATTCTAGGTGGTATATAAATCAGAATATGAACATCTGCATGCTTCATGTCTTTGGAGTAAGAAGAGATTTCTTAATGTGGACAAAAATTATTAACTATAAATGAAGAATGATAAATTTAACTTTGTTAAAATTAAGTACTTCTGATTTCCAGAAGACATTATTAAACATTTTGAGAGATTTTTGAATCTGACAAAGGATTTATACCTAGAGTATATTCTTAAATTCCTATGAGATATGGAAAAGGTAATCAACTCAATAAGAAAAAATGGGCAATAGACTTGACTAGATATTTCACACACAAAAAAAGATATCAAAGAGCTAATAAGTATTAGAAAATATCCTCACCATTAGTAATCATCAGAAAATGTAAGTTAAAACTGCAATAAGATTCTACTACACATCCACTAGTATGACCACAATCTTACAAATGCCAATATAAATTATTGGACTGGATGTGGAGTATCTTATAAATTTATGATGATTGTATAAGTTCACACGAATACTTTAGAAAGCCATTTAGCAGTACATATTAAAACCGAATACATGCATCCTTTATGACCAAGCAATTCTACTCTTAAGCATAGAGTAGGGCAGCATACTCTACTGCCCAACATAAAGGTATGTATGCTACAAAAGTCATGCATAAAATGTTCATAGTAATGTTAATAACCCAAAAGTAGAAACAAACCAAATGTTATTAGCAATAATATGTAATAATACATTGTGGTATATTCAAAAAATAAAATATTATACAATTGCAAATAAACTGTTGCCACATGCCAAGTGAGTAAATCTTAACAATTATAATGTTGAGCTAAAGAAGACATGCACAAGAGAAAACATCTTGTATGATTTCATTAATGTATGTTTCAGAACACACAAATCTATTGTATGTGTTAAAAGTCAAAATCTGTTGTCATTGGGGAGGGGAATAAACAGTGACTATAAAGGGACAAGAAGCTTAAGAGATTGTTTGGTAATATTGTTTCTGTTCTAATAATCCATCCTGGTGGTAGTTATACTAATATGTTCACTTTGCAAAATACATATATTTATATATTCACAATGTCTATAAATATCTATGTTCATATATACATATATTATGCGCGTGTCAGATCAGATCAGATCAGTCGCTCAGTCATGTCCGACTCTTTGCGACCCCATGAATCGTAGCACGTCAGGCCTCCCTGTCCAACACCAACTCCCGGAGTTCACTCAGACTCACGTCCATCGAGTCAGTGATCCCATCCAGCCATCTCATCCTCTGTCGTCCCTTTCTCCTCCTGCCCCCAATCCCTCCCAGCATCAGAGTCTTTTCCAATGAGTCAACTCTTTGCATGAGGTGGCCAAAGTACTGGAGTTTCAGCTTTAGCATCATTCCTTCCAAAGAAATCCCAGGGCCGATCTCCTTCAGAATGGACTGGGTGGATCTCCTTGCAGTCCAAGGGACTCTCAAGAGTCTTCTCCAACACCACAGTTCAAAAGCATCAATTCTTCGGCACTCAGCCTTCTTCACAGTCCAACTCTCACATCCATACATGACCACAGGAAACATGTGTATAAATATACTTCCCCAAATAAAAAAGATTCCACAGACCAAGTAATAGGCATAGTAAATGCCCTTCTAGGAGATATTTATGCTGTTTTTTTTAAATTTTTTATTCTGTATTGGCATATAGCTGATTAGCTCAGTTGGTAAAGAATCCACCTGCAATGCAGGAGATCCTCGTTCATTTCCTGGGTCGGGAAGATCTGCTGGAGAAGGGATAGGCTACCCACACCAGTATTCTTGGGCTTCCCTTGTGGCTCAGCTGGTAAAGAATCCACCTGCAATGCAGGAGACCTGGATTCAATCCCTGGGTTGGGAAGATCCCCTGGAGAAGGGAAAGGTTGCCCACTCCAGTATTCTGGCCTGTAGAATTCCATGGACTGTATATTCCATGGAGTCACAAAGAGTCGGACTTGACTGAGTGACTTTCACTTTCACTTCTCATAGCAGATTAACAATCTTGTGAAAGTTTCAGGTGAACAGCAAAGGGACACAGCCATACATATACAGGTACCCATTCTCCCCCAATCTCCCCCAAACTCCCCTCCACACTGAGTAGAATTCAATGTGCCATACTATAGGTCCTTTTTGGTTATCCATTTTAAATATAGCTGCGTGTACATGTCAATCTCAAACTCTCTAACTATCCTTCCCCCATCCTCCAATCCTCTCACCCTCCACTCACAATCATAAGTTCATTCTCTAGGAGGTATTTATGCTTTATATGGCCAAATTGATAATTCTAAAGATTGTCAGATACAATCTAGCCCTGATCTATGACAGACATTGCTAAACAATCGTATTACTCTTTTCCACTGATCATTTTAGCAGTTAAACAATCTTAAAGATGCAGTTCCTACAGCCACTGCCAACACGGGAAAATGAAATCAAATCTATCATCATCCCTGGCTAAAGCATAAAAAGAAGTCATTAACACAAGGATTCAAACTCCAAAGTAATACTAGGCTGACAGGTGACAGCTCTGGTTTCTAAGACTTTAGTATGCTTCTCATCACTCTGGTAAGCAGGCACCCATTTCTGTCCTAGAATACAGCTGGCTTTGCCCTGAAGCTATAGCAACCTGCTAGGCCTGACACTCTGAACTTGAAACAGGGCTCAGGCCCATCATTTTTGTAAAAGGTCCTATTAGAATAACCTTATAAACATAGTAATCTCTAGAGTTAAGTTTTGATTAAGTGTATTAGAAAATACTATCTTTTCTTATAGAAATTATAAAAGGAGAAACTCCAGAGGAAAAGAGAACTTTTGTCATTTGAGACTCTCAAAGAAAAAAAATTATCATCTCTATTTTAGAGGAATGTTCTTTTTTGATTTACATAGCACATATCTCAGCAGTAAACAAGTCTTGAAAATTCTTCATTGGCTTACTAAACTATCTTTAGAATATAACAACATTGCAACTATACATTGGAGATTCACATTTTCCTTTGGCAAACTGTTTCCTTAGCAAAAAAAAAAAATTTAAGCAAGTATTTTCATATTATGTTCAATTTTTTTCTTCTATTTATATAAAATATGTTTTTCAGTGTTTCATAAGATAGTTTCTTAAAACAATGTCTATTTTCTCTTACATTTTTAATAGTTATGAAGCCCTTTATAAATTGATTACAACATTAATTCTCTCTTGTAATGATGTGAGGTTGGAAGAGAGCAAATTACCCAACACTTGGAGAAATAAGCCACATCAATTTGTACAAAGTTGGAGGTTTTTGTTCTGTTTTTTAAATTGAAAAGAAAAGCACATTATGATTTGTTAGATTCTCATGTGTGCCGCAAGAAGGTGGAAATCTAATTTTTGATAAAATATTCATGATTATGCTGTCTTCTCTGTACATTAATTGACTTACCAAGTAAAGGATCGCGGTCTGGAATATTATGAACACACCAAACACTTGCTAATGCTCAAAAAATAGTTGTTAAATAGAAAAAATAAATTTTTTAAATTAATACATCAGTGACTTAATACATCAGTACCCTTCCCTAAAAACTTAACTAAATGGCAGTCACAGAAATTATCTTCTATCTTCTACAGAAAAGTTCAGATCCTCTGTCCCAGTGTGTGAAGATGATGCATTTCTCAAATCCTAACAAGTTAATGCGTTCTAGGAGATAAGAGCCTGAATGTTGCTTCACATGAAACTCATCTTCAAGGTTACACATGTTATTTGCAGTACATCTTCTACTCCTTGAAATCTTTTAAACAGATATTGAAATCTTTTTACATACAACTGTATTTAATTGCTCTAATAACCATTAAGTGCCTGCTTAAGAAGGTCAGAGGGACCTTGAGCATTTGTGCCTAGTCAGATAACAAAAGACCTCTAAGACAGTTAGTGAAAAATCGAATGAAATAGAGAAATCTTCGTCTGATAGGCAGAGGTTCCGGCTCAGTGTTCTGTGTGAATTAATTCTTTTATCAAGAATGGTTTTATGAGCATTTTGCTTCTATGCATACCAATTCCAGAGAAGTGGCTATTCCAGACTGAAAGGCATTAGAATTGAGCCAACTCAAAGCCATTTATTTATTGAAGTTTATCTCCATATTAAATTCCCACTGAAAAGAGAGTTTCATTAGGCCCACAAGACCAGTATAAATAAGGAGCTGCAGACTTATTTGGGAAATGAATTGAGATCTAACTTCTGGGTCTGTTTTCTGTTCCCATTGCTCATATTCCAGGGCTGCCAATGGCACCAAGAGAGAAGCATGTATTCAAGTTGGGTTTTTGTGTTTTTTTTTTTCCCTGCATTTGAGCAGGCCACAATTTATATCACTCAGGTCTCCCTAAATTAGTCCAAGAGGATTTCATTTTACAGGCCTGCTTGACTGGGATCCTTTTGGCACGATGGGTTCAGCTTTGTATACAACTGAGATTCATATTTTATGTGTGTGTAAAAAGCCCAGCCATGAATCTAGCAGCTCAAAGCTTCACCTTCATTCTTTACAGCTCAGTTCAGAGCCCAGCACATTTCCATAGACTGAGTCTCAAGGCAGCTCCTGGCTGAGCTGAAAGGACAAAAGCTAAAAATAGATTAAGAAATTCAGGGGCATAAGAAGAGAAAATGGGACTCCTTCAGTTCTTCCTTACATAGCACATCTCAGATTAACACATGTAGACATAATGTCTCCCATTCACACATTTAAATTGAAATAGCACTTTTGCCCAGACATTGTTTTCTCCTTTTAAGTGAAAAAATAAAAATAAAAAAAACTGTAGAATTGTCAGTGGTTTCTGAAATCCTATCACCCTCATGGACCTAGTTCACCCTGATACTAAGCTTCAACTCCACTCACCATTCCTTTTCCCCAGATACCCTCCAGCTCCTGGTTGCATCTCATTTCCTGGTCTTGTTTTTTCTTCTACTCCATTGATCTGCAAATCTAAACAGCTTCCAGAGCAGGGCTGATATTGCAAAATACAAAACAGAGCTAGGAAGTTTTGCTTTGTTAATGTGATAATAATTTTGTAGAGAATTTTCAGAAACCTGTACCTGTGGGTAAACACAATACTATCCTTTAGAATATAAAGTTGTTCTGTGCTGAAGAGATGCAGTGTCTGTGAATGACACTGTATGAATGCATGTATGTTAGAGGTAACAGAACAGAAAACAATGTCTAGAGGAGTGAAGAGAGTCATGAGAGTTTTGTTTAAATTTCTGTTGTCATCTCTAACCATTTGTTTATTTGAGCTAAAATTGTCTGCCTTCCTTGGCACTGTTACTGTCTCTAATGAGCTGCAAAGCCTACAGGTTTATAGACTTATACATATTTAAACAAAATGTAAGTCGTGAACCCAATATCACATCACTCTTAAAATAACAAAAATCTTGTCTCTAGGATCATGATTCATGGATTTTCTAATGAGTTCCTTCACTATTATAAACCATTGCCTAATATTTAATTTTCACAAACATGTAAGCATGTTAAGGTATTACATAATCATGATAGATAAAAGCATGATACATAAACCTGTCTTCTAATAATAATTATGGAAATCTATTAATTATCCATATCATGCCTGAGACATTTATGAATAAAAAAGAACAAGGCACACTCTCAGGTCACAAGGAGTTTCAGTCTAGATACATAAGCTATATACACAGACATAAGGATATTATCAAACAAAATAACATGTGGCTAATCGACAAACTGATTAAGGAAAAGAAAATGGGGGAGGACAAAGATCAATGTGTACTGACATCAGTTCTAAAGATTAAAGTAATTATGATTAAAGTGGAGAAGATCTGCACTGTACATTGACCAAAGGTAAAATTTGTATTTCCACTTCATGTATCACAGGCTTGTCATGGCGTAGGGGCGCGTGCAACTCAAAGATACTATGACCAATGTCGTGAGGAAGACTCTTGAGAGTCTCTTGGACTGCAGAAAATCAAACCAGTCAATCCTAAAGGAAATCAACCCTGAATATTCATAGGAAGGACTGATGCTGAAGCTGAAGCTCCAATACTTTGGCCACCTGATGCCAAGAGCCAACAAATTGGAAAAAGACCCCGATGCTTGTAAAGACTGAAGGCAACAGAAGAAGGGAGCTGTAGAAGGTGAGATGGTCAGATAGCATCACCAACAGTTCAAGTTCAAATGAAGTTGAACAAACTCAGGGAGATTTGCTGTTGCTGTCCAGTTGCTGAGTTGCGTCTGACTCTTTGTAGTCCGATGGAGTGCAGCATGACTGGCGTCCCTGTCCTTCACTACCTCCTGGAGTTTGCTCAAACTCTTATCCATGGAGTCGATGATGCCATCCAATCATCTCATCCTCTGTTACCCGCTTCTCTTTCTGCTTTCAATCCTTCCTAGCAACAGGGTTTTTTCCAGTGAGTCAGTTCTTCACATCAGGTGGCCAAAGTATTGGAGCTTCAGCTTCAGCATCATTCCTTCGATTGGATATTCAGGGTTGATTTCCTTTGAACATACACTGATTGGTTCTCCTTGCTGTCCAAAACTCTTGCTCTCAAGAGTCTTCCCTAGCACTATAATTTGAAAGCATCAATTCTTTAGCGTTCAGTCTTCTTTATGGTTCAGCTCTCACATCCATACATGACTACTGGTAAATCCATAGCTTTGACTAGATGGACTTTTATCGGCAGAGTGATGTCTATCATTTTTGAATACACTGTCTAGGTTTGTTATAGCTTTTTTTCCAAGGAGCAAGTGTCTTTTAATTTCATGGCAGTAGTCATTATCTGCAGTGATTTGGGGGCCCAAGAAAATAAAATCTGTGACTGTATACACTTTTTCCTCATCTACTTGCATGAAGTGATGGAACCAGAGTCCATAATCTTAGTTTTTGCTGAGTTTTCAGCCAGCTTTCTCACTCTCCTCTTTCACCTTCATCAAGAAGCTGTTTAGTTCCTCTTCACTTTCTGTCATAAGGGTGGTGTCATCTGCATATTTGAGGTTATTGATATTTCTCCTGGCAATCCTGATTCCAGTTTGTGGTTCAACCAGCAAGACATTTTGCATATTGTACTTTGCATATAAGTTAAATAAGCAGGGTGACAATATACAGCCTTGAATACACCTTCCCCAGTTTTGAACCAAGCCATTGTTCCATGTCTGGTTCTTTTTTTTTTTTTTAATTAATTAATTTATTTTTTTAAATTTTATTTTATTTTTAAACTTTACATAATTGTGTTAGTTTTGCCAAATATTGCATCTTGAGCTGCATTTAGATTTCTCAGAGGCCAGGAAAGGTGGTCTGGTATTCCTATCACTTGAAGAATCATCCAGTTTGTTGTGATTCACACAAAGACTTTAGCATAGTCGATGATGTAGGTTTTTTTTTTTTTTTAGATTTTTTTTTTTTTAATGTCCTTGTTTTTCCTATGATCCAATGGATGTTGGCAGTTTGATCTCTGATTCCTCTGCCTTTTTTGAATCCAGCTTGATCATCTGGAATTTCTTGGTTCATGTACAGTTGAAGACTAGCTTGAAGGATTTTGAGCATTAACTTGCTAGCATGTGAAATGAGGACAATTGTACAGTACTTTGAACATTCTTTGGCATTACTCTTCCTTGGGGTTGGAATGAAAACTGATCTTTTCCATTCCTGTGCCCACTGCTGAGTTTTCCAAATTTGCTGGCATATGGAGCACAGCATTTTCACAGCATCATATTTTAGGATTTGAGATAGTTCCGCTGGAATTCCATTACTCCCACTAGCTGTGTTCATAGTAATGTTTCCTAAGGCTCATTTGACTTCACACTCTAGGATGTCTGGCTCTAGGTGAGTGATCACACCATCGTGGTTATCTGGGTCATGAAGATCTTTTTTTGTATTGTTTTTTCTGTGTATTCTTGCCACCTTTTCTTAATATCTTCTGCTTCTATTAGGTCTGTAACACTTCTGTCCTTTATTGCTCCCATCTTTGCATGAAATATTCCCTTGGTATCTCTCATTTTCTTGAAGAGATCTCTAGTCTTTCCCATTCTATTGTTTTCCTCTATTTCTTTGCATTAATCACTGAGGAAGGCTTTCTTATCTCTCCTTGCTATTCTTTGAAACTCTGCATTCAGAAGGGTATATCTTTCCTTTTTTCCTTTACCTTTAGCTTCTCTTCTTTCCTCAGCTATTTGTAAGGCCTCCTCAGACAACCATTTTGCCTTGTTGCATTTTTTTTTCTTGGGGATGTTTTTGTTCACTGCCTCCTGTAAAATGTTGCAAATCTTTGTCCATAGTTCTTCAAGCACTGTGTCTATCAGATTTAATCCCTTGAATCTATTTGTCACTTCCACTGTATAATCATAAGGGATTTTATTTAGGTCATATTTGAATGGCCTAGTGGTTTTTCCTTATTTGTTTAATTTAAGTCTCAATTTGCAATAAGGAGCTCATGATCTGAGCCGCAGTCAGCTCCCAGTCTTGTTTTTGCTAAATATTATACAACAGATTTTGATGTTGACCTTGGTGATGACCATGTGTTGAGCCGTCTCATGTGTTGCTGAAAGAGGGTGTTTGCTATGACCAGTGTGTTCTCTTGGCAAAATTCTGTTAGCATTTGCCCTGCTTAATTTTTTATTCCAAGGCCACACTTGCCCGTTACTCCATGTATCTCTTGACTTTTTATTTTTGTATTCCAATCCCCATCTTTTCGGTATTAGTTCTGGAAGATCTTGTAGGTCTTCATAGAACCATTCAGCTTGAGTTTCTTCATCATTAGTGGTTGGGACATAGACTTGGATTACTGTGATTATGAATGGTTTGCCTTGGAAATGAACCCAGATCATTCTGTAGGTTTTAAGATTTCACCCAAGTACTGCATTTCAGACTCTTTTGTTGACTATGAGGACTACTCTATTTCTTCTAAGGGAGTCTTGCTCACAATAGTAGATATAATGGTCATCTGTATTACATTAACCCATTCTCATCCATTTTAGTTCACGAATTCCTGAAATGTCAACGTTCATTCTTGCCATCTCCTGTTTGACCACTTCCAATTTACCTTGATTCGTGGATCTAACATTCCAAGTTCCTGTGCAATATTGTTCTTTACAGCATTGGACTTTAATTTCACCACCAGACACATCCACAGCTGGGCATAATTTCTGCTTTTGCTTGGCCTCTTCATTCTTTCTGGAGCTATTTCTCTGCTCTTCTCCAGTAACATTTTGACACATACTGACTTGGGGGTTCATCTTTCAGTGTCCTATCTTTTTGCCTTTTCATGCTGTTCATGAGGTTCTCAAGGCAAGAATGCTGAAGTGGTTTGCCATTCCCTTCTCCAGTGGACCACGTTTTGTCAGAACTCTCCAATGTGACCTGTCCATCTTGGGTAACCCTACTTACATGGCTCCTAGTTTCATTGAATTACACAAGACTGTGTTCCATGTGATCATTTTGTTTAGTTTTCAGTGATTGTGGTTTTCATTCTATCTGCTCTCTGACAGATGAGGATAAGAGACTTGTGCAAGCTTCCTGATGGGAAGGACTGGCTGTGGGGAAAACTGTATAGTGGAAGACAGAGGAGCCTGGTGTGCCTCAGTTCATGGGGTCACAAAAAGTCAGATATAACTTAGTGACTAAATAACAGCAAAAAAAATTATATTAAAAAAAGAAGAAAATATTTTCCGTGGGGAATGGGGAGGAGAGTGACAGCTTTCAGGAAGAATAAGGGCTCAAAATCCTGAGGAACATATCCTACAAATGGTGACCTCTGGTATATTAAAAAAATATACATATTTACACCCTTTCCACAGTTCCCAGCACAAAGCTTCCAAAAAACTGTTGAAATTTCCTGAGTAATAGGTGTGTCTTTTGTTATTAATAAGGAGCCCCTTTTGAGCACACCTGAGTTTAGGCTAATGAAGTGACTTAAAGCAGGGCCCCTAGATAGCCTGAGGATTGGGTTGGCCACCAGAAAGATCCAATGATCAGAAAACTGGAACTTTCAGCTATACCCACCAACCTCTGGAAAGGAGAAAGGGGAGTGGGCTGCAGATTAATTTCTATGAAAACTCTTGTACAGTGAGACCTGATGAACTTCTGAGTTCATGAACACATTCACATGCCCAGTTATATCTTGGGGAAGAAGATGTTATACTTGGGGCCTTCCCAGACCTTGCCCTATGCACCTCTTCATCTGGCTGTTCATTGTATCCTTATAATATCTTTGATAATTAAATGGTAAATGTAAGTGTTTCCCTGAGCTTTGTGAGCCATCCTGACAAATATCAAAGCTGAGGAAGGGATCATGGGAATCCCTGGTTTATAGCCAGTCAATTAGGAGTGCAAGTGACAATCTGAAGGGGAAGCAGTCCTACAAAATTCAACCTTTTGATCTGTGGAGTCTGACACTCTCCAAATGCATAATGTCAAAATCAAATTAAGTTTGTAGGACACCCAATCTGTGTCTACTGAAAACTGAAGAATTGCTTGGTGGTATTGAAAGACAGTCCATGTACATCTGTCACATGGTCAACATTCCTATTTGTGATCCACAAATCACAATGTGTACAAATAAGACCTGTAATATGTATCCAGATTTGAGACAAGTATAACTACAGTAAGTCTTTTTTCATATCGGCATGACATATCTAAATACCAATCCTCTTTCCTTCTCTCCTTTTCTCCTCCCCCCTTTCTTTCTTTTCTCCTTTCCATATCCTCTCTTTCCTTCCCTTATTTTATTATTTCCATCCTCATGAAAGCAAAAGCTTTTATGAAAATGTGTAAGGATAAAAGGAAGATCCAGTACAGTCATGCATTATTTTGGATAAGTAGTCTGAGTGAACTCCAGGAGTTGGTGATGGACAGGAAGGCCTGGCGTGCTCTGATTCATGGGGTCACAAAGAGTCAGACACGACTGAGTGACTGAACTGAACTGAACTGAATACCAACTACTATAACAAAGAACCCCACTGTCAGTCATTCAACACAATGAGGAGTCACTTCTTTCTATAGTTACAGTGCAATGCAGACTAATGGAGGTGAGAGATTTCACAAAAAAGACCCAGACTTATGTGGTCTCTGCGATCCCATATGGCCTCAGGAGCTCTACAGTTGAAGAGAGAGACCACAAGGAAGATTGCACTGGCCATCAGAGTCATGGAGCCCCAATAGGGTATCATCCTCATCAACAAACCATAATGAAAGAGGAACACACGATAACAAAAATACCTGTGTGTGTGTGTGTGTGTGTGTGTGTGTGTGTGTGTGTTAGTCACTCAGTCATGTCTGACTCTGTGACCCCATGGACTATAGCCCACCAGGCTCCTCTGGCCATGGAATTCTTCAGGCAAGAATACTGGAGCAGTTTGCCATTCCCTTCATCAGGGGATCTTCCTAACCCAGGAATCAAATCTGGGTCTCCTGCATTACAGGCAGATTCTTTAAGATCTGAGTTCATAGCTTGTATCTTTCAGGCACAGAGGCAGACTCCTTCAGCTAAGTAAAAGCCCCAACTCCCAGCACCCCAACACTTGCTAGAATGCTCCTCTCAGAGAGGCCCTGCAGATGGAAGCAGCAAGGGAGTAATGGTTTAGGAGAAAGAGATCAGGTAGTGCCTACAGAGAAAACAAACACTCAAGGCATCAAATAACAAAAAAGTGTAATATAATGAAGGAACGGAACAAAGTTTGAGTTCTTACTCTAAGGTTTTCTTGCTATATGAATTTGGGCATCTACCTTCAGCTCAGCTCAATTCAGTAGCTGTGTTGTGTCCGACTCTTTGAGACCCCAAGGACCGCAAGAACGAAAGGCTTTCCTGTCCATCACCAACTCCCAGAATTTGCTCAAATTCATGTCCATCGAATCAGTGATACCATCCAACCATCTCATTCTCTGTCATCCCCTTCTCCTGCCTTCAATCTTTCCCAGCATCAGGGTCTTTTCCAGTGAGTCAGTACTTCACATAAGATGGCCAAACTATTGGAGTTTCAGCTTCAGCATCAGTCCTTCCAATGAATATTCAGTATGAAGGACTGATTTCTTTAGTATTGACTGGTTGGATCTCCTTGCAGTTCAAGGGACTCTCAAAAGTCTTTTCTAGCACCACAGTTTGAAGGCTTCAATTCTTCCATGCTCAGCTTTCTTTATAGTCCAATTCTCACATCCATATGATTACCGGAAAAACGATAGCTTTGACTAGAAGGACATTTGTTGGCAAACTAATGTCTCTCCTTTTTAATATGCTGTCTAGGTTGATCATAACTTTTCTTCCAAGGAGTAAGTGTCTTTTAATTTCATGGCTACAGTCACTATCTGCAGTGATTTTGGAGCCCAAGAAAACAGTCTCTCACTGTTTCCACTGTTTCTCCATTTATTTGCCATGGAGTGATGGGACCAGATGCCATGATCTTAGTTTTCTAAATGTTGAGTTTTCAACCAGCTTTTTCACTCTCCTCTTTCACTTTCATCAAGAGGCTCTTCAGTTCCTTTCCACTTTCTGCCATAAGGGTAGCACTATCTGCATATCTAAGTTTATTGATATTTCTCCTGGCAACTTGATTCCAGCTTGTGCTTCATCCATCCTGGCATTTAGCATGATGTACTCTGCATATAAGTTAAATAAGCAGGGTGACAATATACAGCCTTGATGTGTCCTTTCCCAATTTGCAACTAATCCATTGTTCCATGTCAGGTTCTAACTGTTGCTTCTTGACTTGCATACAGATTTCTTAGGAGGCAGGTAAGATGGTCTGGTATTCCAATCTCTTTAATAATTTTCCATTTTGTTGTGATCCACACAGTCAAAGGCTTTAGCATAGTCAATAAAGCAGAAGTAAATGTTTTTCTGGAACTCTTTTGTTTTTTCAATGATCCAACAGGTGTTGGCAATTTGATCTCTTGTTCCTCTGACTTTTTAAAATCCAGCTTGAACATCTGGAAGTTCACAGTTCACATACTGTTGAAAACCCACTTGGAGAATTTTGAGCTTTACTTTGCTAGCACGTGAGATAAGTGCAATTCCGCAGTATTTTGCACATTCTTTGGCATTGCCTTTCTTTGGAATTGGGATGAAAATGGACATTTTCCAGTCCTGTGGCCGCTGATGAGTTTTCCAAATTTGCTGGCACATTTAGTGCAGCACTTTCACAGCATCATCTTTTAGGATTTGAAATAACTCAGCTGGAATTCCATCACCTCCACTACCTTTATTCATAGTGATGCCTCCTAAGGCCCACATGACTTCACGTTCCAGGATGTCTGGCTCTAGGTGAATGATCACACCATCATGGTTATCTGGGTCATGAAAATAATTTTTGCGTAGTTTTTCCATGTATTATTGCCACCTTTTCTTAATATCTTCTGCTTCTATTAGGTCCGTAACACTTCGGTCCTTTATTGCACCCATCTTTGCATGAAATATTTCCTTGGTATCTCTAATTTTCTTGAAGAGATCTCTCGTCTTTCCCATTCTATTGTTTCCCTCTATTTCTTTGCTCTGATCACTGAGGAAGGCTTTCTTATCTCTCCTTGCTATTCTTTGGAACTCTGCATTCAGATGGGTATATCTTTCCTTTTCTCCTTTGCCTTTAGCTTCTCTTTTTTTCTCAGCGGTTTGTAAGGCCTCCTCAGAAAACCATTTTGCCTTTTTACATTTGTTTTTCTTGGGTATGGTCTTGATAATCCTATACAATGACGCCTCCTTGATGCCTCCTGTACAATGTCATGAACTTCTGTCCATAGTTCTTCAGGCTATTTGTCTATCAGATCTAATCCCTTAAATCTATTTGTCACTTCTGTACAGTGGAAGTGATGAATATCTTCAAGGGCATCTACCTTAGAGGATTATTATAAAGTTTAATGGGATAATGCATAGAAAGTGTTCAATATAGTGCTCAACACATAGCAAGTGCTTGATAAATGTCAGCTAATTGTAATGATTGCCATCATTGTATTTAATAGAAGAAGTAGTGTAGTAAGAGTCATGGTGCTATTACTATGAGTTGGGTTGGAATCATATCAATTTGTGAGACTGACTCTCTGTGAGAACTATTGAGACAGAATATTTTTTGGACTTCAAAGTCATTGCAGATGGTGACGGCAGCCATTAAATTAAAGACTCTTTCTCCTTGGAAGAAAGCTATGAGAAACCTGAACAGCAAATTAAAAAGCAGAGACATCAGTTTGTTAACAAAGGTCCATATAGTCAAAGCTATATTTTGTTTTGTTTTGTTTTTCCAGTAGTCATGTATGGATGTGAAAGTCGGAACATAAAGAAGGCTGAGTGAAGAAGAATGGATTCTTTAAAACTGTAGTGCTAGAGAAGAATTTTGAGACTCCCTTGGACTGCAATGAGATCAAACCAGTCAATCCTAAAGTCAAATCAACACTGAATATTCAATGGAAGGACTGATGTTGAAGATGAAGCTCCAATACTTTGGCCATCTGATGCAAGGAGCTGATCTGTTGGAAAAGACCCTGATGTTGAAAAAGATTGAGGGCAGTGGAGAAGAGGATGACAGAGAATGAGATGGTTGGATGGCATCATCAACTCAATGGTCTTGAGTTTGAGCAAACTCAGGGAGATAGTGAAGGACAAGGAAGCCTGGTGAGCTGCAGTTCCTAGCTGCAAAGAGTCAGACTGAGGAACTGAACAACAACAAAATGCACTAGCACCAACTGGCCAGAAAGAGACCCCTCTTTAAGAAAAGTGATAGTCTGGAGCTTTTAAGCTACAATAAAGAACACATATACAAGCCCCTTCTAAGTTTTTGGAGAACTTTTGTTTGAGGATGGGAATCAAGGAACGGATATTTTAGGGCCTAATGCTTCATCCCTTCTGCCACACAGCTAGCAGGAAGAAGAATCAGGAGGACAAGTCCATTCAAGAAATACATTAGAAACAGCACTGAGCTGTTCAGAAGCCCCCAAGAAATAAAACTTTAAAAATTAAGTTGGGAGAGAGGAGGAAGGTCTCATATTTGATTCTATCGCTCATCTCCTCCCAACTCTCCCATTTTCTAGTTCAAATTCATTGAGGTTACATGTGTCATTCCTTCCATTTTCCTGTAGCATTCACCACAACTCCACAGTTTATAGGGTCATCGGTTAGTTGCCATTCTTTTCAAAGCACCCTGAATATCATATTTCTTGCTCTATGCTTCAAGAGTTTCTTTCAGCTAAATCAGGGTCAGACCATCTGATTTACTCAAGTTAAGCCCAGGGACCATTTTTGCAAAACAGCACTGCATCTAACAAAAACAAAAAAGAAACAAGTGAAGCGCTATAACTTTTCATATCTGTTTATATAGACATAAATAAAACATGTCCTTCCTCAAGATAAAGTAATGCCTGTTTAACTAGCCTTTTTCATTCTGCGTTTGAGGTGTTTTCAAAGCCTCCTTTAATGTTGCGCTCTCTTTGAGTCAATCACTCCAAGCCTTCCAAACCCCTCTGCCAGTTCTCAGCACTCAGCTTCCCTTGGCCTTTCTGCCATTTCCTTTTATCTCCCTCTTCTGAAGAGCTACTCCCTGATTACTGCTTTAACTTTTGGTGAGATTTTATTTCTTCCCTTCTCTTTCATCCTGTGAAGTAGCATACTTTAGTTTTGAGACTCATATATTCAATTGTGTCCGCATACTCTCACATTGTCTTTCTTCTTGTAATGTCCTAAGAAGCTACAAAGAGATCAAGAAACACTGATGCCTTAAGAGTTCATAGATTTGGTAATGGAGAAAGTTACAACTATTGCAACCTAAATATTTGTTTCGTTCCCATAGAGAAGTATTCACATACCATAGAAACTTTGCCCTTTATCTTCTCAATTAAATATAAATAGGCGGCATTGGAATTTTTTCAAACTGAAATAACCATCTGTATTTCTGCTATTCTGTCAAACTGAAGATCTTAAAACACTTTGAAAAATTATATTAAAGCATAGTGATCAGCTTGTAGACAACATTTTAGTGCAGTGAAAGCCACACTTAAGAGTATGACACTGCAGTCAAGTGAAATAACAATTATATGCCCTTATTAAAAAGTGTATCATTAAATGAAAAATGTGAATAACTGGTTTACATTCTGGTTGAATAATAACCAACTTAACAAGGGATCTGTGGAGAAGAAAATGGCAACCCACTCCAGTGCTCTTGCCTGGAGAATCCCATGGATGGAGGAGCCTAGTAGGCTACAGTCCATGGGGTCACTAAGAGTCAGACACAACTGAATGACTTCACTTTCACTTTTCACTTTCATGCATTGGAGAAGGAAATGGCAACCCACTCCAGTATTCTTGCCTGGAGAATCCGAAGGACAGAAGAACCTGCTGGGCTGCCGTCTATGGGGTCTCACAGAGTCAGACATGACTGAAGTGACTTAGCAGCAGCAGCAGCAACAAGGGATCAAGCTAAGTGGAACTAAAGTGAGAGGAGTTATTATTTAAAGGCTGCCTGATATTCCTTGTCTTGTTAAGACAGAAAGTCATCTCAGCAAATCTTAATGTTCTGTGTCATATATGAATTTCCTCCTTCATTGTGCAGATACATTAATTTGGTGATCACTGCTGTGCTAAAAGGTGAAAAGAAACAATCTGTGCCTTGGTAAACACTGCCTTCAGATGTACAGAGTCCCTCTCTAGGAAGAAGGTGATTATGTTTTATGTAGGGATTAGGAAGCCAAGTGGAAGGGGAAAACTAGGACTCCTGACCACTTTCACTTTGGAGACTGATATCATTAGACCTTTTCTGACAAATTGAGATAGTTTTGACCATGATGCTTTGGAGTTAAAGAATATTAGCAGTACGCAAGCTGAATCCACCACTGAGGGGTAGGGGTGCGGAGCGAGAATCTGACAGGTGATCCAGCACTACGGATCCGACAGGTTTGGCACTATGGTGCAAGTGGTTGTGAAAGGAGGGCTGTTCTGGCATATGTGACTGCTGCTCAAGCCACTTCTAATCCAGCCACCCTGACATGGCGAGCAAAGCTTGAAGAACAATGACTTAGTATGAACCTATAAACTAAGGAGTAATCTTAGCCAAAGGGATGGACTCACTTACCCTTCCCCTGAAGATATCATGCTATTTGGTTATTTACTTAACTTTTTTCTTTTCAGATTCAACTCAATACAAGAACCTATTTTTGAATACCTTAGCTTTAGTATATTATGATTACTGAGATATAAACATACAAATAGAGAAACTTAGTTTCCATACATAAGAGCTTGGAAAACTGTAGCCTATGGGCCAAACACAACCCATCACCTGTTTTGTAAATAAAGTTTTATTGAAACACAGCTACACTCATAAGTTATCTATGTGGCTATTTTTGCACTATAATGGCAGACTGAGTAGTTGTATAGATGCCTATGGCCAGACCCACAAAATCAAACTGATTATCTGGTTCTTTGAAGAAAATGTACACAGATCATCACTTCCCAATACATCCTAAAATTAATTAAATGCTAAGTTTGACTATATATCCCATAACCAAAATGAATTGATAATCCTTGTGATTGCTCCATTAACAAAATTTTTAAAGGACCATCCATCTGACTGGTTAATAAAATGTTGCAACATGACAACCCCCATCCTTAAAACACTCATGTCCAAGCTTGGGCATCCTACTGGCAGGTGTATGCTATTCTTTTCCAGGAGCCATCTCCTAAACACATTCAAAGGTCATATTTTTATCTTCAATACTTACCATAGAATTTGACCCAAGCTTAGAACTAATAGCATTTGGGGAAAAGTCGGACTTTCTAAGAAAACTATAAGATTAGTTGGTACCACTAGGAGCAAATAAGACATCAAATCCTATAACAGTACAAATAATAATACTGCCGTTTATTAAAGGTTTACTATATGCCAATACCTGGGCCACCTGATGCAAAGAGCTAACTCATTGGAAAAGACTCAGATTATGGGAAAAATTGAGGGCAAGAGAAGGAGAGGTAGAGGAGATGGTTGGATGGCATCGATGACTCAATTGTGAGTTTGAGCAAACTCTGGAAGACAGTGAAGGGCAGGGAAGCTTGGCATGCTGCAGTCCATGGCAATGCAGAGGTCAGACATGATTTACTGACTAAACAACAACAATATTCAACCACTATGCAACTTTCTTTTTCTTTGAGGTAAAGGTGAAGTCGCTCAGTTGTGTCCAACTCTTTGCAACCCCACAGACTGTAGCCTACCAGGCTCTTCCATCCATGGGATTTTCCAGGCAAGAGTACTGAAGTGGGTTTCCATTTCCTTCTCCAGAGGATCTTCCCAACCCAGGGATCGAACCCAGGTCTCCCACATTGTAGGCAGATGCTTTACCATCTGAGCCACCGGGGAAGTCTTCTTCTTCTTTACTTCATATCATTTTATTGTCTTACCCATTCTACACGAGACATCTTCCTGTTTCCCCTTGGCCAATAAGTAATTCTTAGTCAGTAAGCAAACTGAGACTTTAATTTCCCAAAGTCATAGAGTTAATAAAGTAGGATTGGAATTTGAAACTAGGAAGATTAATTGCAAATCCTAATTCTTCACTGTCCTTGCATAGTACAATTCTGCTGCATTATGGTATGTTAATTTACTTGAACTACCTTTTATTTATTTTTTTTTCCATCAAGTCTTTCAATATGCCTCAGGTATTATCCCAAAACTTTTTCCTCTTTTTTCAGGACAGTACTACTGAAGCGTACCTGCCTTCAGCAAAGGAATTTTCAAGGACTTTGGAGCGAATAAGCTCTTCTCAATTCCCAGGGAATGACCTCTTGTATCAAACACCACAGGGGGCCTGAGTGGGAAACCAGACTACAGCTTACACCTGTTAGGATGTACTAGCTGCTGTATGACACAAGCATTAACCAGGATTTGCTCACCTGAAACTTCCCAGTTTAAATATTACCCCAGGAGATTACCTATGGAATCACCTTTCACATCTTTCTCCCTATTTTTCCCACTAAGGACACCAAAGTGCATATTATCATCTTATGCTTTGGTGCCCTGCTGAGGGATCCAGGGCTTTTTTTAAAACTTAAGCTTATTTACAGGAGGCACTGAGTGGCTTCAGTCCTGTATAAGTTTAATCTGTGTCTTGTGTCTTAAGAGACATACGCATCCTAGATAACTGGCTTTACCTCTGGCTTCGTCAGCTCAGGCTGAGATAACAAAAATCCATAGACTGGGTGGCTTAAGCAACAGACATTTGTTTCTCATAGTTCTGGAAGCTAGGAAGTCCAAGATCAAGTGCTAGCAGACTTAGTTCCTGGTGAAACTCTTTCTGGCTTATAAATAGCCACCTTCTCTCTAGATCCTAATGTGGGGGAGAGAAACAGAGCTCTTGTCTCTCTTCCTTTCCTTGTAAGAATACTAATCCCATGATGGGGGCCTCATCCTCATGACTGCATCTAAACCTAATTATCTCTCAAATGCCCCTACCCAAATACCTCCCATTTGCATTTAGGACTTTAACATATGAATTCGAGGGAACACCAACATTCAGTCCATAGCAGTTTTCACTAACACTTCACCTGTTGCAGCACACTTTGCAAGGACCTATATGAATTACAGAAATGACACGGTGCTTTCTCAAAACGTCAGTCTGGTCATCATGAACATCTAGGATAATGCCTGACCTTCTCTGCCAAAGTCCTCCCACAACTCTAGAGACAACTGTACAGTATTGATAGGCCACCTTTCAATCCAATGGTGAGGAGACAATATCGTACCTGACTGGGAGCCAGAGCTGATTTCCCAGTGTTAGGAAGCACATTCCTTTGCTAATAGAGAGTCTGACTGAATGTAGTAACTTCATAATAGCAAGCAGATTAAGATGATAATTAGACCCTAGAACAATACCCATCATGTTATGCATACTAGCTTCTATCAGTTTCTCCATGACTTCTGCTATAACAACATATTATACCTCTCCATCTGGAGTATGACATTCCCAATAATTTTATTGACTCTATCCTTGGAACACTGCACCTAGAGTCCATATCATACTGTAACCATGGTTACGTATCCCAGCTGAGGCTTTTGCCACAAGTCACCATTAACAAACTGCCTGCCTAAACTCCATTTCCACCTGGCTGACTCATGAGCTGGGGAACATGCTCTCTTTGATCGATTCAATAATCCATCTATACTAATGTTACAGTGTTTGGATATTGCCTCCATATTTTATCTCCAACATTCTTTGGATATTGCTCCAAAGAATGTTTAAACTACCACCCCACTTGCAGTCATCTCAAAAGCTAGCAAAGTAATGCTCAAAATTCTCCAAGTGAGGCTTCAACAGTACATGAATCAAGAACTTCCAGATGTTCAAGCTGGATTTAGAAAAGGCAGAGGAACCACAGATCAAATTGCCAACATCCATTGGATCATGGAAAAAGCAAAAGAATTCCAGAAAAACATTTAGTTCTTCTTCATTGACTACACTAAAGCTTTTGGCTGTGTGGTTCACAACAAACTCTGGAAAATTCTTAAAGAGAGAGGAATACCAGACCATATTACCTACTTCCTGAGAAATCTATATGCAGGTCAAGAAGCCACAGTTAGAACCAGACATGGAAAAATGAACTTTTTCCAAATTGAGAAAGGAGTATGTCAAGGCTGTATATTGTAACTTTTCTTAGTTGACTTATATGCAAAGTACATCATGTGAAATGCTGGACTGGATGAATGAAGCACAAGCTGGAATCAAGATTGCTGGAAGGAATATAAATAATCTCAGATATGCAGATGGCACCACCATTATGGCAGAAAGTGAAAAGGAACTGAAGAGCCTCTTGATGAAAGTGAAAGAGGAGACTGAAAAAGCTGGTTTGAAGCTTAGCAGTCAAAAAGTAAAGATCATGGCATCTGGTCCCATCACTTCATGGCAAATAGATGGGGAAACAATAGAAAAAGTGAGATACTTCATTTTCTTGGACTCCGAGATCACTGTAGATGGTGACTACAGCCATGAAATTAAAAGATGCTTGCTTCTTGGAAGAAAAGTTATGACAAACATACATGGCATATTAAAGAGAAGACACATTACTTTGCTGACAAAGGTCCATCTAGTCAAAGCTATGATTTTTCCAGTAGTCATGTATGGATGTGAGAGCTAGGCCAAAAAGAAAGCTGAGAGCCAAAGAATTGATGTTTTTGAACTGTGGTGTTGGAGAAAGTTCCTGAGAGTCCCTTTAACAGCAAGGAGATCAAACCAGTCAATCCTAAAGAAATCAGTCCTGAATATTCATTAGAAGGACTGATGCTAAAGCTGAAGCTCCAATATTTTGTCCACCTGATGTGAAGAACTGATTCGCTGGAAAATACCCTGATGATGGGAAAGATTGAGGCAGGAGGAGATGGGGACAACAGAGGATGAGATGGTTGGATGGCATCACCAACTCAATGGACATTAGTTTGAGAAAGCTTCTGGAGTTGGTGATGGACAGGGAGGCCTCACATGCTTCAGTCCATGGAGTCGCAAAGAGCTGGACACAACTGAGTGACTAAACTGAACTCCATATTTCACCCTAAAATATAAGCTATGTAATTAATCTGTAAATACAATTTACAATCAAGCACAATGATTAGAAAACAGCTGCTATTAGCAGAATTGGTCAGTTCAGTCAGTTCAGTCGCTCAGTCGTGTCCAACTCTTTGCGACCCCATGAACTGCAGCAGGCCAGGCCTCCCTGTCCATCACCAACTCCCAGAGTTCACTCAAACTCACGTCCATCGAGTCAGTGATGCCATCCAGCCATCTCATCCTCTGTCGTCCCCTTCTCCTTCTGCCCCCAATCCCTCCCAGCATCAAAGTCTTTTCCAATGACTCAACTCTTCACATGAGGTGGCCAAAGTACTGGAGCTTCAGTTTTAGTATCATTCCCTCCAAAGAATACCCAGGGCTGATCTTCTTCAGAATGGACTGGTTGGATCTCCTTGCAGTCCAAGGGACTCTCAGAAGTCTTCTTCAAAACCACAGTTCAAAAGCATCAATTCTTCGGTGCTCAGCCTTCTTCATAGTCCAACTCTCACATCCATACACTACCACAGGAAAAACCATAGCCTTGACTAGATGGACTTTTTTGGCACGGTAATGTCTCTGCTTTTGAATATGCTATGTAGGTTGGTCATAACTTTTCTTCCAAGGAGTAAGTGTCTTTTAATTTCATGGCTGCAGTCACCATCTGCAGTGATTTTGGAGGCCAGAAAAATAAAGTCTGACACTGTTTCCACTGTTTCCCCATCTATTTCCCATGAAGTGATGGGACCAGATGCCATGATCTTCGTTTTCTGAATGTTGAGTTTTAAGCCAACTTTTTCACTCTCCACTTTCACTTTCATCAAGAGGCTTTTTAGTTCCTCTTCACTTTCTGCCATAAGGGTGGTGTCATCTGCATATCTGAGCTTATTGATATTTCTCCCGGCAATCTTGATTCCAGCTTGTACTTCTTCCAGCCCAGCATTTCTCATGATGTACTCTGCATATAAGTTAAATAAGCAGGGTGACAATATACAGCCTTGACGTACTCCTTTTCCTATTTGGAACCAGTCTATTGTGCCATGTCCAAGTCTAACTGTTGCTTCCTGACCTGCATACAGATTTCTCAAGAGGCAGGTCAGGTGGTCTGGTATTCCCATCTCTTTCAGAATTTTCGACAGTTTATTGTGATCCACACAGTCAAAGGCTTTGGCATAGTCAATAAAGCAGAAATAGATGTTTTTCTGGAACTCTCCTGCTTTTTCAATGATCCAGCAGATGTTTGCAATTTGATCTCTGGTTCCTCTGCCTTTTCTAAAACCAGCTTGAACATCTGGAAGTTCATGGCTCATGTATTGCTGAAGGCTGGCTTGGAGAATTTTGAGAATTACTTTACTAGCATGTGAGATGAGTGCAATTGTGTGGTAATTTGAGCATTCTTTGGTATTGCCTTTCTTTGGGATTGGAATGAAAACTGACCTTTTCCAGTCCTGTGGCCACTGCTGAGTTTTCCAAATTTGCTGGCATATTGAGTGCAGCACTTTCACAGCATCATCTTTCAGGATTTTAAATAGCTCAAGTGGAATTCCATCACCTCCACTAGCTTTGTTCTTCATGATGCTTTCTAAGGTCCACTTGACTTCACATTCCAGGATATCTGGCTCTAGGTGAGTGATCATACCATCATGATTATCTTGGGGCAGCTGCAATGGTGCACAAGCAGAGCTGAGAGGAGCTACCCCACGTCCGAGGTCAGGGGCAGAAGCTGGGAGGACACCATGCCCGAGGGTGGCAGCCAAGAGGGGCCACCCTGCATCCAAGGAGAGGTGGCTGTGCAGGTGCAGGAGGGCCTAGAGGAGCTACTCCACGTTCAAGGTCTTGAGGGGTGGTGGTGAGGAGATATCCCTCGTCCAAGGTAAGGAGCAATGGCTGCGCTTTGCTGGAGCAGCCATGAAGAGATACCCCATGTCCAATGTAAAAGAAACCCAAGTAAGATGGTAGATGTTGCAAGAGGGCACCAGAGGGCAGACACACTGAAACCATAATCACAGAAAACTATAGTCAATCTAATCACATGGACCACAGCCTGGTCTAACTCAATGAAACTAAGCCATGCCCTGTGGGGCACGCAAGATGGGTGGGTCATGGTGGAGAGGTCTGACAGAATGTGGTCCACTGGAGAAGGGAATGGCAAACCACTTCAGTGTTCTTGCCTTGAGAACCCCATGAATAGTATGAAAAGGCAAAATGATAGGATACTGAAAGAAGAACTCCCCAGGTCAGTAGGTGCCCAATATGCTACTGGAGATCAGTGGAGAAATAACTCCAGAAAGAATGAAGGGATGGAGCCAAAGCAAAGAGAATACACAGCTTTGGATGTGACTGGTGATAGAAGCAAGGTCCGATGCTGTAAAGAGCAATATTGCATAGGAACCTGAAATGTCAGGTCCATGAATCAAGGCAAATTGGAAGTGGTCAAACAGGAGATGGCAAGAGTGAATGTCAACATTCTAGGAATCAGCAAACTAAAATGGACTGGAATGGGTGAATTTAACTCAGATGACCATTATATCTACTACTGCAGGCAGGAATCCATTAGAAGAAATGGAGTAGCCATATGGTCAACAAAAGAGTCCAAAATGGAGTACTTGAATGCAATCTCAAAAACGACAGAATTCTCTCTGTTCATTTCCAAGGCAAACCATTCAATATCACAGTAATCCAAGTATATGCCCCAACCAGTAACACTGAAGAAGCTGAAGTTGACTGGTTCTATGAAGACCTACAAGACCTTTTAGAACTAACACCAAAAAAGATGTCCTTTTCATTATAGGGGACTGGAATGCAAAAGTAAGAAGTCAAGAAACTCCTGGAGTAACAGGCAAATTTGGCCTTGGAATATGGAATGAAGCAGGGCAAAGGCTAATAGCGTTTTGCCAAGAGAATGCACTGGTCATAGCAAACACCCTCTTCCAACAACACAAGAGAAGAGTCTACACATGGACATCACCAGATGGTCAACACCAAAATCAGATTGATTATATTCTTTGCAGCCAAAGATGGAGAAGCTCTATACAGTCAGCAAAAAAATTGGTCAAAATGATAGTAAATCAATAAAGTGTATTATGATCATAAAATTTTTGAGACTGGAAATGAAAATTATAGAGATTCAAATTTAAGTTCAACTTTAAGGGGAGGAATACTTTTCTCATGATTAAAACTCTTTTAACACGTAATCAGCTGTCCCATGATGTAGCACAACCCTTGTACTAAGAGTAAGCAGACATTGCATGTCATAAAGCAAGTCCAGTTTGGGTGTGCAAGGCTGACTTTCCAGATCAGTTGCCTGAGAAGATGTCCAGCCCTAGAATATACACTCATGGCTATCCACTGGGGCTATCCACAGAAGTGAGTTATTGATAATAATAAAAAAAAGAGTCCTATATACACTAGACTGCTCACATGCTAGGCTGAAGAAGGCAGAGAGGAAAACTCATAAGATATAAGAAATCCCAATGAGTTGAAGCTCAGGAAAGTAGTTGTATCAATGTTCCTGAGCTTGAAACTAGACTTACACCAACAGAATTCCAGCCGGTGAAAGTGGCAAGTGGGACAGAAACAAGGAAGAGACAGAGTGTGTTGTGAATGGAGAATAGTAGGCTTGGTCAAGAATAGATCTTGGAAGAGCTGGCATTGGAGTGCTATGGGCCTTTTCATATGATTTTTAAAGTCAATCCTTGTTATTCATGGATTTCATATTTGTAAATTCACCTCTTCATTAAAATGCATTAGTAACCCCCAAACTGATATACATAATGCTTTTGCAGTTATTCACAGACATTCTGAGTTGTGAAAAATCTGAGCTACCCAATGTGCCTTTCCTGGCTGAGGTTGAACAAGGCAATACTGTGGGATCTAGTTCCCTGACCAAGATCAAACCCAGGGCCCTTTCATCAGGACCTCAGAATCTTAGCCACTTAGCCATCTGGACCACCAGGGAAGTCCCAATGCTATGCCTTCTTGTTTTGCCTCTCATAGTGTAAGTCTTTGGGGGTCTATTTAATGCCACATTTCCCATTTTTGTGCTTTTCTGGGATAATTTATTCTGTTTCAATCATCCTTCGAGCATAATACTAAGGTGCTATTAACATCTAGTGCTGCTGAGTGCAAGAAGGAAATGATACACCTGACCAAGAAAATGTGTGTCAGATTAGCTTCATTTGAACATTCTTACAGTGCTGATGGTTGCAAAATGAATGTTAGTGATCAAACTGGTTTTTTAAACACAAACACAGGTAGGTATGGATAAGTTAATGAAAATATTGTGAGCAAAAGCTTGCAGAAACCTAACACTATATTTTCCACTAGGAACAATGGTTTAGTAGTTGCTAATTCAAATTTTGTGGTGATTTTATAGAATATAACTACTGCAAAATAATAAAAATTGACTGTATATCTCTGTGTTGTAAGCCATAAACAACTCAGATAACCTGAGACCTCAGGGTTCAGATAATGGAGGAAGAAATAAAAGCTGAAGGCTGCAATTTTGGTGAAGTCTGAAATAATTTTTATGCTGATTAGATAGAATTTAGGTGCTGAACATTGCCCCCTCCTTCTCTACTATTCCCATCTGAAACAATATAAAAAAGCAGCGAGCCTATACTATTTCTCTAATCTGGTAGAATCTTCACTCTGCACATTCTGCTAAAACCTCTGAAATCTGGGACAAAATCCTGCAGGGGGGAAATAAAAAAAACATGGTTGGAGGGCCAAAGGAATAGCACCAAATATTCTATACATTGTTTATTAGCTGAAGCTAAAGTTGCCTCAATCAAGACCAGTATCATTCTCCCAAACTTGACCAAGGCCTGGCCTAGTTCTCCTTCCCAGATAGAAAAATCTTCCATCTACGATTTCGGTCATTTGCGATACACATGCACTAGGTTCAAAGTGTTTTGTTATGAGAAAGGACAGATACTGAAAAGAGCAGAGCTCAGTTTTCACTCCAAAATAGTCTTGTACAACTATAATAACAGAGCATGAACAGAGGGGTTTTAGTAGTGCCCAAGATTTGTTTTAATTAGGTGTGGTAAGACACACAGACGCAGAAATCATTGTCATGAAGAACTTTATTATCCTCCTAGCCCCCTAGAAACAGGAGTAATGGCACAGCATCCCATTCAAGGCCAATTGGGAAGCACCAAAACAACATGTGCAGGCATAGAGAGAGAAAGGAACCACTGGCAAGAGACTTGATTGTGCTTGTCTAGAAAAGGAATCATGAGGTAGAGTAAACAGGTTTAGGAATGGATACTTTGAATGAATCCAATGGGCTCTAGGCTATAGAAATTCTCTAGTTATCCAGTACCTGGCCCTGTGGTGACTGAGCCAGGTGCATAGAGTTTCAAGACTACTGGGGATATGAGCTTAGAGTTAGTTGGTTTGCCTATCAAAGACATATTTACAGGTAAGCCTTTACTATTAATATCTAAGAATTAGCTAACCCTGGAAGGGGCTGTCCCTGTCTGGGTCATCAGAGTTCAGAGGCCTCTGATGTCAGAGCATGAGGAAAACAGAAAATAGAGCTAACACAGGTAGCAATGTACAAAATGTTGGCTAGGTCCAGAGTAGCCCTTCTCTAGTACATCCTTGGAATCGGGATTGGAGCAAGGAACTTTAAATCCTGTTCTGGGGCTGTGCTTGGGATTTTTAGCAGTACCCCTTGAGTGTGAGATTCTTACCTGCTCTTGGCAACCACTTCATTTCCCAGGAGAGACTTGGGCCACAACAAAGGATATCATTCAGAGAACAAAGGCAGTCTTAGTTCTAGGAAAGATTTAATAGCATTTCAGGGAGAAGGCAATGGCAGCCCACTCCAGTGTTCCTGCCTGGAGAATCCCAGGGATGGGGGAGCCTGGTGGGCTACCATCTATAGGGTTGCACAGAGTTGTACACAACTGAAGTGACTTAGCAGCAGCAGCAGCAGGAGGACAAGCAATGGTCCAAGGAGGATTCAAGAATCATAACTGAGATGAAATTGATGAGACTGTGACCACTTCAGTCCAATTCTAAGAAGGCATCCATATCCAAGAAGGCATCCATTTGAGAGAGTGGAAGAATGTCCACTCACCCTTGTCTCTAAGCCTTCCACACTCCCATGCACCACTCCAACCAGCCAGCTTGGAAAGTAGAAGACATCTCAATATTCTTTGCAGCAAACACCCATGCCTTTCTTATTTGTACTCTGTTTGCTCTTGCTCTGAACTTGCATTTATCAAACTGTAGGCTCCTGTCTTCACATGTTAACCTGGGTTTTCTGCCTTTACCCTTAGCCCCTGGTGTCTGCACCTAACATTTTACCTCCACTTTCTTTAAAGGGCTTCACTTTTGGCCAGCTCCTTGGCTCTTTACATTTCCCCCCACTGTTCCCCTCTCTTCTTCACTGTCTGTTTAACTGCATTGTATCTCTGTTACTCCACTCACCCAACATCATTGAGAAAGAAGTGGGAATGCCAGGGTGAGATCGCAAGACTTTCAAGTTTTAGCAGAAATTAACACAACACTGTAAATCAATTCTAATTTTTAAAAATTAGACTTTCAAGAAGAGGCAGAGCCCAGGTATCTGGAGAAATCCATCAAATATGACGTAGAGTAGGATCAGGCTGAGCCTGGGAAACAACACTGTCAGTGCCTAGATGTCCAACTGGAGTAGAGGAGAGGTCTTCTCAACCAGGAAAGACAGCCATCAGGTATAAAAACTCTGGATGTTATGCCAATCTAAACCAGAGATTGTCAGATGAAAGTCCCATTAAAGATGGACTCCAGCAGCTGCTTTTCAGAACTGCCATGGGAGAGCAACAGAACATGTCAGTCATCCTTCAAAGGCCCATAGACGGAATGCTGCAAAAAAATAATGTTAATAGTGTTTCAATACTTACTATGTATTTCAAATTAGCAAAGTTTTTCAAATTTTTTTTCCAGATGAGAAAAGGTACAGATTAAAGAGGCTGTGATTTTTCCAGGGTACCACATATATAGCATGGTAAGGGCCCTTTTGAGAATGAAAGGCAGAGCTATAATAATGATTCTGGCATAATAGATAACTTGGAATTGCCCAGGTCAAGCCAGGAATATGATCATCCTGTTTATAAAATAAATACCAGAGCTGGAATTCAAACCCAAACTTTTCTAAACTCTCCTATAAGAGTGTTAACAGCATGCCCAAATCCACTGGTACCAGGAGAGTGTGCCTGGAAACCTTCTGAGGAGGTTGAGTGTTACTCTATGATGAGATCTGAACCAGGAAGAGATCGACACTTTCAAAACAGTGAATTTTAATAGAGAGATTTAAGTTGCAATATCCCAATAACATATGCCAAGATGCCTGATAAGATTTTATTACTTATAATTCTAAGAGCTGAAAGAAAGCCAGAGATTGAGGAGTATTAGACAAAAGTCAGGCTGTTCAACTCTTAGAGTGATTCCACATACAATGAGAAGTTACAGAATTGTCATACCCTTACATCCAATTAGATTTCTGCACACCTGACATTTTTACCTCAAAATAGACAATTAAAGTTTATCTTGATAATCTCTTTACTGTTATATTGTGCTAAGACCCAATTAATCTAAGCAATAACATGACACTTTTTTCCCTTCAGAGCTCAAAGGGCTCACCTGTTAATTATTATCTCATGTATGTAAATAGTCACAGAATCATCTATAGAAGGAAAGGACAGGATATTAATTCTCTCTGATTCTTTGTCTGCTCCCTCTACTTCCTAGATTCTCTTTCCTACTTCCTAGGAAACTTCATTACAGTGGCCACAAATGGTTTTGCTGTGATTCAGAAGAGAAGAGAGAGGGAAAATCATATTATGTGCATCTGCTGATAGAACTTCATGTCATTGATAATGAAGAAATCAGTCTCATATTGAAATTAACAACAGCCAGGATCAGGGTGGCAGCATAATTTACTGGGAAAATCTAGACTTAGAATCAGGAATCTTAGGTCTATAGTCCAAGTTCCCCACTGTTCTAAAATCTCCCAATATCTACTTCTGTAATGGGGAAAATGTCATTTGCCTCACTTTATGAGAGGGTGGGATCAGTACACGAAAATGTACTCTGCACAACTCTAACTGTTGCAAAAATGCAGTAAGTCATTTAAGAGTGTCTGCATCACAGGAAGAGAAACAAAGTCAATTTAGGACAACATATTTAGACCAAAGAGTGCAAGAGTCATAAATAGAAGGATGAACAAAGCCTTTTAGAATTAATTCACTGTGTTCCATTCTAACACCAACGTTCTCAGTCCTTCAGAAAGACGGATCCCAAGCCAATTTCAGACCCCACTGCCCTCTTCTCCATTGTTTGCATAACTTCTTTTTACATTTATCCTAATGCTGATCCTTAGTACTGTCTGTATGATTTCTAGTTTTTCCTCCTTTTGGAAGTGAATGAAATCTATGCAAAAGAGCCTAGGGGTACAAAGCAAGAAAAAATGTAAAGGGCACTGGCATACTTCAAGTCCTAAGCCAAATATCTTCAAATGCCCCCTAGGATTTTTCTTTTTACTCATAAAGTATGGGGAATTGTTAAGTGTTTTGAGAATTACAGTTTAGATGTTCTGGCTCCACCCACACAAAGGGCCCGAGGTCTCTTCCAGGAAGCAGTGCATGTGGTGAATAGATATTCGATTTCATGATGTTATGAAGTTTCTGATTGCAGAAATATTGCTCCTGTGTTCCTGTCATTATTGTTATACAAAAATCAACAAGGATAGAGTTTTGTTAAGTTTGTGGAAACCTGGAACTCTTAAGCCAAGCCTTCACGATGATGGGACTGGCTTGGACTGGAGTGTCCGTGGCCACTGTATTAGTTATCTTCATTGCAATTTGCTGCAAATTGCCGGTTTAAGGACATATGGTCATCACAATCACTGTTAGAACACTGTTGTTTTTGCTTTTATTTCCAATATTCTGGGAGGTGGGTCATAGAGGATCCTGCTGTGATGTATGTCGGAGAGTGTTTTGCCTATGTTCTCCTCTAGGAGTTTTATAGTTTCTGGTCTTACGTTTAGATCTTTAATCCATTTGAGTTTATTTTTGTGTATGGTGTTAGAAAGTGGTCTAGTTTCATTCTTTTACAAGTGGTTGACCAGATTTCCCAGCACCACTTGTTAAAGAGATTGTCTTTAATCCATTGTATATTCTTGCCTCCTTTGTCAAAGATAAGGTGTCCATATGTGCGTGGATTTATCTCTGGGCTTTCTATTTTATTCCGTTGATCAATATTTCTGTCTTTGTGCCAGTACCATACTGTCTTGATAACTGTGGCTTTGTAGTAGAGCCTGAAGTCAGGTAGGTTGATTCCTCCAGTTCCATTCTTCTTTCTCAAGATCGCTTTGGCTATTCGAGGTTTTTTGTATTTCCATACAAATTGTGAAATTATTTGTTATAGCTCTGTGAAGAATACTGTTGGTAGCTTGATAGGGATTGCGTTGAATCTATAATTTGCTTTGGGTAGTATACTCATTTTCACTATATTGATTCTTCCAATCCATGAACATGGTATATTTCTCCATCTATTAGTGTCCTCTTTGATTTCTTTCACCAGTGTTTTATAGTTTTCTATATATAGGTCTTTAGTTTCTTTAGGTAGATATATTCCTAAGTATTTTATTCTTTCCGTTGCAATGGTGAATGGAATTGTTTCCTTAATTTCTCTTTCTGTTTTCTCATTATTAGTGTATAAGAATACAAGGGATTTCTGTGTGTTGATTTTATATCCTGCAACTTTACTATAGTCATTGATTATTTCTAGTAATTTTCTGGTGGAATCTTTAGGGTTTTCTATGTAGAGGATCATGTCATCTGCAAATAAACAAATGGGACCTAATTAACCTTAAAAGCTTCTGCACATCAAAGGAAACTATTAGCAAGGTGAAAAGACAGCCTTCAGAATGGGAGAAAATAATAGCAAATGAAGCAACCGACAAAAACTAATCTCAAAAATATACAAGCAACTCCTACAGCTCAACTCCAGAAAAATAAATGACCCAATCAAAAAATGGGCCAAAGAACTAAATAGACATTTCTCCAAAGAAGACATACAGATGGCTAACAAACACATGAAAAGATGCTCAACATCACTCATTATCAGAGAAATGCAAATCAAAACCACTAGGAGGTACCATTTCACACCAGTCAGAATGGCTGCGATCCAAAAGTCTACAAGCAATAAATGCTGGAGAGGGTGTGGAGAGAAGGGAACCCTCTTACACTGTTGGTGGGAATGCAAACTAGTACAGCCACTATGGAGAACAGTGTGGAGATTCCTTAAAAAACTGGAAATAGAACTGCCTTATGATCCAGCAATCCCACTGCTGGGCATACACACTGAGGAAACCAGAAGGGAAAGAGACACGTGTATCCCAATGTTCATCGCAGCACTGTTTATAATAGCCGGGACATGGAAGCAACCTAGATGCCCATCAGCAGATGAATGGATAAGAAAGCTGTGGTACACTTACACAAAGGAGTATTACTCAGCCATTAAAAAGAATACATTTGAATCAGTTCTAATGAGGTGGATGAAACTGGAGCCTATTATACAGAGTGAAGTAAGCCAGAAGGAAAAACATAAATACAGTATACTAATGCATATATATGGAATTTAGAAAGATGGTAACAATAACCCAGTGTACGAGACAGCAAAAGAGACACTGATGTATAGAACAGTCTTATGGACTCTGTGGGAGAGGGAGAGGGTGGGAAGATTTGGGAGAATGGCATTGAAACATGTAAAATATCATGTAAGATACGAGTTGCCAGTCCAGGTTCGATGCACGATACTGGATGCTTGGGGCTAGTGCACTGGGATGACCCAGAGGGATGGTATGGGGAGGGAGGAGGGAGGAGGGTTCAGGATGGGGAACACATGTATACCTGTGGCGGATTCATTTTGATATTTGGCAAAACTAATACAATTATGTAAAGTTTAAAAATAAAATAAAATCAGAAAAAAAAGACCATAAAAAACAAACAAACAAACAAACAAAAAGAACACTGTTGTTGCTAAATTTTTCATTCACACTTCAGTTTATGGGACAATCTCTATGGAGAAAACTAAAAACAATTGTCTTCTGCAGTTAAAACACTCCCTCTCCTAGTTTAGTATTCCCAGACTTTGTACACAGGCCCAAGAAAAGATAAATTTTGCCTGGGTAAGCATCTGGGTAAGCAACATCTGGGTAAGCATTCTGAAAAACCAAGAAACCATAAGTTATCTGCATATGCTAAACATTATATAACACTCTAAGGTACTCTGCATTCCCATAAGAGTTTATTTTTTTATTATTATTTATAAGGTGAAGTATTACCTGGATGTCATCGCTGCATGACATGACTTAATGATTTCAGATTCTACATGACTCTAGAAACACAAGTATCCCTGAAAAAGATGGAAAATCCAAAATCATATTGTTTCATAAAGATTCAAGTGATTTTGAGAAGCCAATGTGGCCACCATATTAACACAAAGTATTTTAGCATTCCCACAAAAAAGGGAAGGATGGAGCTGGGTGAAAACGCTCTTGACCATCTGTTTGTACCCTGCACCTTAATATGCAGGGTACTTTAAGCACTTTACTTCATACAATTACTGAATAAATATAAATGGTCATTTTAAACTTTCCCTGTTTCAAAGATAGGAAAACTGAAACGCTGATAGATTAAGCAACTTTTCAAATGTCTGTGGCTACAAAATGATGGAACAGGACTTCAAACTCAGGTCTAATCCAAATTGAATGCCTCATTCCACTTTCTCTGGAAAGCTGTCCTTGAATCTCCATATCTGGGCTAGACATTCCTAATATTTATTCCTATTGTAACTGGTTCTTCTACTATTGCTGTGCTTCTCATATTGCAATGTAATTGCTTAGTTGCCTGTAATCACCTGGTAAGTTTCTTATGGACTTCCCATAAGATTCCCCAGTGGTAAAGAATCTGCCTGCCAGTGCAGGAGCCACAAGTTCCATCCCTGGGTCAGGAAGATTCCCTGGAGGAGGTCATGGCAACCCACTTAAGTATTCTTGTCTGGAAAATGGACAGAGGAGCCTGATAGGCTACATTCCAGAGGGTTTCAAGGAATTAGACATGACTGAGCACACACACACATCTCTTATGGGGAAGGACTTCGGGAGTTTTGTTTGCCTCAGAACTTAGCACAGTGGCTTGCATATAATAAGTTCTTAAAAACTGATAAGTATCAGTTCAGTTGAGTTGCTCAGTCATGTCCGACTCTCTGCGACCCCATGAATCGCAGCACGCAGGCCTCCCTGTCCATCACCAACTCCCGGAGTTCGTTTAGACTCATGTCCATAGAGTCAGTGATGCCATCCAGCCATCTTATCCTCTGTTGTCCCCTTCTCTTCCTGCCCCCAATCCCTCCCAGCATTAGAGTCTTTTCCAATGAGTCAACTTTTCGCATGAGGTGGCCAAAGTACTGGAGTTTCAGCTTTAGCATCATTCCTTCCAAAGAAATCCCAGGGCTGATCTCCTTCAGAATGGACTGGTTGGATCTCCTTGCAGTCCAAGGGACTCTCAAGAGTCTTCTCCAACACCACAGTTCAAAAGCATCAATTCTTCGGTGCTCAGCCTTCTTCACAGTCCAACTCTCACATCCATACATGACCACTGGAAAACCATAGCCTTGGCTAGACGGACCTTTGTTGGCAAAGTAATGTCTCTGCTTTTGAATATGCTATCTAGGTTGGTCATAACCTTCCTTCCAAAGAGTAAGCATCTTTTAATTTCATGGCTGAAGTCACCATCTGCAGTGATTTTGCAGCCCAAAGAAATAAAGTCTGACACTGTTTCCACTATTTCCCCATCTATTTCCCATGAAGTGATGGGACCATGATGCCATGATCTTCGTTTTCTGAATGTTGAGCTTTAAGCCAACTTTTTCACTCTCCACTTTCACCTTCATCAAGAGGCTTTTTAGTTCCTCTTCACTTTCTGCCATAAGGGTGGTGTCATCTGCATATCTGAGCTTATTGATATTTCTCCCGGCAGTCTTGATTCCAGCCTGTGCTTCTTCCAGTCCAGCTTTTCTCATGATGTACTCTGCATATAAGTTAAATAAGCAGGGTGACAATATACAGCCTTGACATACTCCTTTTCCTATTTGGAACCAGTCTGTTGTTCCATGTCCAGTTCTAACTGTTGCTTCCTGACCTGCATACAGGTTTCTCAAGAGGCAGGTCAGGTGGTCTGGTATTCCCATCTCTTTCAGAATTTTCGACAGTTTATTGTGATCCACACAGTCAAAGGCTTTGGCATAGTCAATAAAGCAGAAATAGATGTTTTTCTGGAACTCTCTTGCTTTTTCCATGATCCAGTGGATGTTGGCAATTTGATATCTGGTTCCTCTACCTTTCCTAAAACCAGCTTGAACATCAGGAAGTTCATGGTTCACGTATTGCTGAAGCCTGGCTTGGAGAATTTTGAGCATTACTTTACTAGCGTGTGTGCTGCTAAGTCACTTCAGTCGTGTCCAACTCTGTGTGACCCCATAGATGGCAGCCCACCAGGCTCCCCCATCCCTGGGATTCTCCAGGCAAGAACAGTGGAGTGGGTTGCCATTTCCTTCTCCAATACATGAAAGTGAAAAGTGAAAGTGAAGTCGCTCAGTCATGTCCGACCCTCAGCCACCCCATGGACTGCAGTGTACCAGGCTCCTCCATCCATGGGATTCTCCATGTGAGATGAGTGCAATTGTGTGGTAGTTTGAGCATTCTTTGGCATTGCCTTTCTTTGGGATTGGAATGAAAACTGACCTTTTCCAGTCCTGTGGCCACTGATGAGTTTTCCAATTTTGCTGGCATATTGAGTGCAGCACTTTCACAGCATCATCTTTCAGGATTTGGAATAGCTCAACTGGAATTCCATCACCTCCACTAGCTTTGTTCGTAGTGATGCTTTCTAAGGCCCACTTGACTTCACATTCCAGGATGTTTGGCTCTAGTTCAGTGATCACATCATCATGATTATCTGGATCGTGAAGATCTTTTTTGTACAGTTCTTCTGTGTATTCTTGCCACCTCTTCTGAATATCTTCTGCTTTTTTTAGGTGCATACCATTTCTGTCCTTTATCGAGCCCATCTTTGCATGAAATGTTCCCTTGGTAACTCTAATTATCTTGACACGATCTCTAGTCTTTCCCATTCTGTTGTTTTCCTCTATTTCTTTGCATTGATTGCTGATGAAGGCTTTCTGAACTCTTGCTATTCTTTGGAACTCTGCATTCAGATGTTTATATCTTTCCTTTTCTCCTTTGCTTTTCACTTCTCTTCTTTTCACAGTTATTTGTAAGGGCTCCCCAGACAGCCATTTTGCTTTTTTGCGTTTCTTTTCCATGGGGATGGTCTTGATCCCTGTCTCCTGTACAATGTCCTGAACCTCATTCCATAGTTCATCAGGCACTCTATCTATCAGATCTAGGCCCTTAAATCTATTTCTCACTTCCACTGTATAATCATAAGGGATTTGATTTAGGTCATACCTGAATGGTCTAGTGGTTTTCCCTACTTTCTTCAATTTAAGTCTGAATTTGGTAATAAGGAGTTCCTCCAATTAAAATAAATAAATTTATACTACAAAAACTAATAAGTATATTAAATCATATCCCCTCAAAGTAAAAGTTATCTGCCAGAGGATACTGCCTTCGTCATGTAAGGCAGGGGTCTCTAACCTCTGGACCTAATGCCTTATGATCTGAAGTGGAGCTGATGTAATGATAGTAGAAATAAAGTGCACAATAAATATAATGCTCTTGAATCATGCTGAAACCATCCCCTCAACCTGCTCCATGGAAAAATCGTCTTCCATGAAATGCTCCCTGGTGTCAAAAAGGTTGGGGACTGCAGATGTAAAAGGGAAACAATGCCCTCTACTTCTGGTGGATCCCAATGACCCTGCCAAATTGGGGTAGACTTGACCCTCTATATAGCAGAGTCATGCTGGCATCACCCTGATGGCATCTGATCTTGTCCATTACAGCTGACCGCCACCTCCCTGCTAACTTGAGTCTTGTGCAACCACCTTGAGTTCAAACACTTAAGAATCTGTTTACCACTTTAAATACACTAGATACTATCCTAAGTGCTGAAAATACAAAAATTAATAAGACACAATTCTTGCCCTTTCAAATGCTCTCAGACTAGAAGGGAAGCATGGACACCATTACTGATCCTAGTTTCTGTCTCCCCCTCCAAGGGCCACTCTATACATTGTCTCTGTTTCTTATAACCCTACTCTGTTCTACAATTCTTCCTCCAGACACTCCAAACATGGCCCATCATTTCCCAGTACTGACCACTGCTGGCAAGATGGTTCTACTGAGAATGTGTTAACCCTGTCCCTGGGTCACCAAAGGCCCATTCATTTCAGGGACAATTTCTATTGTTTGTGACATTGAAGTGGTTTTGTTTCAAGTCAGAATAAGTCCAAATCTTAGCTCCAATTTTATAGCTGTGTGGTTTTAAAGTCTTGCAACTTCTACTTTTTAAATATGCATTAAAAAGACAATAACAGGTCTTTTATGTGATTACTATGAAAATTAAATGTGATAATATGTGAAAATAACCCCGCAAAAAATGTGTTAATGTTATTATTATTATTCCTACTATAGCCACATATCCTGTTGAGACACCAACACATACCACATTGCAATTCCAGTTGGTATCATAATTGCCCACTGCTCTCCTCTCAGGTCTACATCTGTTGTTTCACATCCCTGCCAGGGACACTTCTCCCAACTCTGGCTGAGCCTGCTGCCTCTCCTCCAGGTCAGCATGTTTGTCTGCCAGAGCATGCTTGGCATGGAGAGACTTTGCTCCTACAGGCTCCATCTATATCAGAACTAGACTAGATAAACTGGCTTGAGCTACAGAGCCAAAGGAGCAAGACATTATTCTATGTTTCACTGACTGAGTCCAAAAGTGTAAAAACCAAATACATGTTATGTTCTACCTAGTCTTCCTAACTTAAGTACTCTGTGCTCTGTTTCTCTCTCCTGCTATTTTACTTTTGTGAAGATCTTCTCCCCAGGGGGGATCATGTCCATCATGTAAGTATCTGGGCCTTAATTGGGAAAAATCCCCTTAAACCTTTTCAAAGTCCTTCTTGTAGTCCAACACACGGAGCCAGAGAGCCTTTTCTAAAGAGGCTCCTGAAATACGAGGCATCCCACTTCAACCTGTGACAATGCAAATTAGCCCCTGGGCTATATTTATGAGAAGAATGCTCAACTGTCAAATATGTTGCGTTTACAGATAAAAGTAGGAAAAAAAAAAGACAATTGATTTTATAAGAATAATCTCCAGTCTTTATCCATGAAATTGGACTAGGTAGCTGTTCAATTCCAATATTCTAAGCTTTGGTCCAGAGCTGGATAGTCACAGAGGGATAATTCCAGAGTAATCTGGAAAATTAAAACAATTGTTCAATTGTCAAATGAAAATGATTCCTATGTAGAACCTTCAGTTTAAATCAAAGCTCATACTTTCCATTTCTGTGGTCATATTACTTAAGTCCAAACCTATGAAGTGTATATGAACTGGAGGCTGTACTTGAATCCACATGGAGATATGACTCTTCTTATCCAAAGTAGAATAGACTGAGAAAGCAAATTAGAACTTTAGGTTATAACCCTGGCTGACATTCCTGTATAACCATCACCATAGGAGGTCACAAGAAAAATTTCTGATAGTAGAAACATTGTGTAATACACCAGATATGACATGATCAAAAAGACACGATATGAGCTAGAGAGGAAAGCTTCATTTCCTTATGTTCAATTGCCCCCTTTCAGGAATCAAAGATACTCTTTAAACAAATTGTAAAATGGAAAGCACCTGTAAAATTAGTATATTTTATTACAACACCACAGTGGTACTATTAACTATTTCTTTAAGGTGGAAAAAGGGAGTTTCAGCTCTTTCTAGAAGGAAAAAGACCTCAAGTGTTTGTTTAAAATTACCTAGTAAGAGTTTATCATGCACTGATTACTTTTAAGAAGATGTAAGGAACAGTACAAATGTGGGTAATTCTAGCGGGATAAGTTGGAAGACTGAGATTAATATATATACACTATTGATCTTATGTATACAATAGATAGCTAATGATCACCTACTGTATAGCTCAGGGAACTCTATTCAATGCTCTGTAGTGACCTGAAGTAAAGAGGGTATATGCATACTTATAGCTGATTTATTTTCTGTACAGTAGAAATACAAAAATAAAGCAACTCCATTCCAATAGTCTAAAAAAAAAAAAAAGAATGAGAGGTCTTGGCTCATATTTTTTAAAAACTGAGTAATTCTAGAGCCCTGTTTTAGTTCAGTTCAGTTGCTTAGTCGTGTCTGACTCTTTGTGACCCCATGAATTGCAGCACGCCAGGTCTCCCTGTCCATCACCAACTCCCAGAGTTCACCCAAACTCATGTCCATCGAGTCGGTGATGCCATCCAGCCATCTCATCCTCTGTCGTCCCCTTCTCCTCCTGCCCCCAATCCCTCCCAGCATCAGTCTTTTCCAATGAGTGAACTCTTCGCATGAGGTGGCCAAAGTACTGGAGCTTCAGCTTTAGCATCGGTCCTTCCAAAGAACACCCAGGACTGATCTCCTTCAGAATGGACTGGTTGGATCTCCTTGCAGTCCAAGGAACTCTCAGAAGTCTTCTCTAACACCACAGTTCAAAAGTATCAATTCTTCGGCACTCAGCTTTCTTCACAGTCCAACTTTCACATCCACACATGATCACTGGAAAAACCATAGCCTTGACTAGACAGACCTTTGTTGGCAAAGTAATGTCTCTGCTTTTGAATATGCTATCTAGGTTGGTCATAACTTTTCTTCCAAGGAGTAAGTGTCTTTTCATTTTATGGCTGCAGTCACCATCTGCAGTGATTTTGGAGCCCCAAAAAATAAAGTCTGACACTGTTTCCACTATTTCCCCATCTATTTCCCATGAAGTGATGGGACCATGATGCCATGATCTTCGTTTTCTAAATATTGAGCTTTAAGCCAACTTTTTCACTCTCCTCTTTCACCTTCATCAAGAGGCTTTTTAGTTCCTCTTCACTTTCTGCCATAAGGGTGGTGTCATCTGCATATCTGAGGTTATTGATATTTCTCCCGGCAATCTTGATTCCAGCTTGTGCTTCCTCCAGCCCAGCACTCTGCATATAAGTTAAATAAGCAGGCTGACAATATACAGTCTTGGCGTACCCCTTTTCCTATTTGGAATCAGTCTGTTGTTCCATGTCCAGTTCTAACTGTTGCTTCCTGACCTGCATACAGGTTTCTCAAGAGGCAGGTCAGGTGGTCTGGTATTCCCATCTCTTTCAGAATTTTTCACAGTTTATTGTGATCCACACAGTCAAAGGCTTTGGCATAGTCAATAAAGCAGAAATAGATATTTTTCTGGAATTTTCTTGTTTTTCAATGATCCAGCAGATGTTGGAAATTTGATCTCTGGTTCCCCTGCCTTTCTAAAACCAGCTTGAACATCAGGAAGTTCACAGTTCATGTATTGCTGAAGCCTGGCTTGGAGAATTTCAAGCATTACTTTACTAGCATGTGAGATGAGTGCAATTGCGTGGTAGTTTGAGCATTCTTTGGTATTGCCTTTCTTTGGGTTTAGAATGAAAACTGACCTTTTCCAGTCCTGTGGCCACTGCTGAGTTTTCCAAATTTGCTGACAATTGAGTGTAGTACTTTCATAGCATCATCTTTCAGGATTTGAAATAGCTCAACTGGAATTCCATCACCTCCACTAGCTTTGTTCATAGTGATGCTTCCTAAGGCCCACTTTACTTCACATTCCAGGATGTCTGGCTCTAGGTGAGTGATCACACCATTGTGATTATCTTCGTTTATCATCGTGATTATCATGGTTGCTTCTTGACAGGCATTCAAATTTCTCATGCGGCAGGTATTCCCATCTCTTGAAGAATTTTCCACAGTCTGTTGTGATCTACACAGTCAAAGGCTTTGGTGTAGTCAATAAAGCAGAGGTAGATTTTTTTTTTTTTTTAACGTCTACTTTACAGTATGAAAGTGAAGTCACTCCATCGTGCCCGACTCTTTGCGACCCCATGGACAGTAGCCTGCACCAAGCTCCTCCATCCATGGGATTTTCTAGGCAAGATCACTGGAGTGAGTTGAGTATACTTTCACACAAATCATCCCACAGTTGCATCCGCGAAACCCAGATGGGCCCCTTGCACCTTGGGCCCCTTCCGCGGTCTTCACACTTTCAAAATGGTATCTCACACGCCATTCTTCTACTTCTCTCAGTAAGGACCTACAACACTCCCACGAGTGCCAGGCCCACCCCTGTGTCCCAGAGTTGCAAAAGCCAAGCTGTCAAGGTTCCCCTTCCTTTTGTCAAAACTTTTTACCCAAGTTGACCAACTCTGCCTGAGGATATGGTAGATACATTGAGAATTCAGTCACGCTAGGGGCCCCTCGAGGATCCCCTCCCCTCTGTGCCATAGACTGCTCATGCTTCACTTTCTGCTGTACAACAGGCCTCGCTGCCAAGCGGCAACATGCAGTCTCATAACGTTCATCATCACCATCACTTATCACCTCGCTGTCCGAGATACTGGTTCTTTCTGGGCCACGGGGTTCTTGCTCTAAAGCCAGTGCTCTAGTTCTTCCAAGAGTCTCTGCACATTGCGCACTGGCACAGCATCACAGAGAGCGCTATCCATATTCATCTTCAGCACAGTCAGGAAAATCCACCCCACGGTGCCAGCAGCAGCCCAGTGCTGCCTTGTTTGGCAAACACTCACCCCAGTAATGCCTTTTCAATGCTACCCAGTGAACCGTCCCCCACCTCCCAGGCTTCCACCAGAGCCTACACCGAGAGGATCACAGCCACACAGTGTCACATGCTGTCTGGTGGCCACTGGCTTCCTCCATCCAGAGGCGCCTCAAGCTTCTCTACCCACTGGGTATCCTGCTGACTGTGCCAGTTATATTGCCATTCATGCTGTGCACACTGTTAGTTGAACGCAGGGTAGGCAAGGCATGAGCTAAGAGGCTGGAAGGAGACTAGGGGAGCCATAGGAAATACAGACACATTTATCCTCCCCTGGTTGGCACAGCAGCCATAGCAGCAGGCACACTATATTCTCTCCTCTCGTGGCTGACCCAACAAACACAGTGATGACAGCAGGATTGCCCCCAGTTTTCTGGGTGGAGCGCATACATTCGTACAGCACAAAGTAGCCCCTGACCAGGCGGGTACCTCGTAAGGGGCATGCACAGTGCTGTAAATGATCTCAGCTGTTAAATAGTCGTTATCTACAAAACGTGGGGCGAGAGAGCCTGAACATGCCATCTTGGCTAATTTGATCTCTCCCCTCAAGTGCCTGTTCTTGGAGTCTGTGAATAGAATCAACACTTGTCATTCCTTGGTTCACAGTGAGAGATTCTCCATGGAGTCTCAGGCCCTTATCAGTGTCCCTTCAGTTATCCTCAAAGGGAATTCAGCCTTGAAAAAACATGCTGGAACCTCCTGGAACATCTCACACCTTCAAAAATCCACATAAAGAATTCGAGGCTGCTCTTTCCTCATATGAAGAAGTTTTCTCATGGCACAAAGTGGAGGGACAATAAATAGCTAATGCAGAAGGCAATTTTATGGTGATATTTAGGGATACACTAAATCTTAAAGAGTCTCCTATAGATCTACTAATGTATTGTTCTAATTTTAAAGATTCAGATATTAAAAACCAAGGTTGATTAAGTAACTATCCCAGGTCAAACTCAGTGGCAGAATCATGCATCTGCCACTGCATAGGGGCTCACAGGGGACTTTCCTGGTGGTCCAGTGGAATCCACCTTCCAAACAGAGAACGCAGATTCAACCCTGGTTGGGGAGCTAAGATCTCACATGGGCAGGACAATTAAGGCTTGGTGCCACAACTGAGACCTGACGCAGCCAAAAATAAATTTATATAAGCATAGGGTTCAGGTCTTCTTCTTCCTGATACCCGCTATTTCATACTGCCATTCTTACTAACCCACCTCCACACTCCCCCACCCCAAGCACACACACTTTTCTTCCTCGTGAGATGAAACACATATAGACTCTCCACTTCTCTTTTGAAAATGCAACATTTTCACTCTTGTCAACTCTTTCCCACCTCTTGCTTTCTCTTTCACCCCCAAGCTATTTAGGTCATTAGAAAAAAGTATCTGAAAGCCTCAGGAAACCAATATTTCTTGCAACATTCAAACCCTCCATTGTTCTGAGGGCCAGGAATTCCACAGTCAGCATTTTTGTGCTATTTCTATTGAAACTAGAAAGGAAGTATAGGAGAAAGCTATCTGAGAATTTAAGAGCCTCAGGAAAAATAAAAAAGTTCAGTATAAATTCCATTTTGGAAACCATGGACTATTCTATAACAGGAGAGTTTTTATTACTTTAGTGATAGCCAGCAGCAGGCTAGACTCACTGGACTAATTATTACTAGCAATTATTAATGAACATCACTGGGCAATACGACTATCACCTTACTGTGCCATGCAGGGGTCATCTACTTATTCACTTTATTGGTCAGCTTCCTTTTTGGAAAGAGCATTTACTGCTCCATTTCCTAGAGCTCTGTGAAGCAATAAAAGCCCTCTATGCCCTGGAGAAGAGAGCTATGTAAATATCAGGAGCATCTTGATGAAATACCTTGGATTTATATGGCTTCCTTACTCCAAGGAGCTATGCATCCACAGCATCACTCAATATCACAACCACCCTGCAAGCAAATGAAGATGGCAGGTACTGTTTACTCCACCTTACAGATGGGAAAGATGAGATGGAATAAACCTTGGCTATAGTCTTCCAACCAACCTGTGATTCATAAATGAAGGTGATTTTTCAAAAGCAAAGTTCTACGTGTTTTTACAAACAAAGCTAAAAACCTCAACTAGATATCTTGCATTAGACTGCATTATTTACATGTGATATGATGGCTGCATGATAGATTAGAAAGAGTGAAATTTGGAGTCAGAGGACCTAGATTTAAATTCTGGCTATGGCTTCTATAGGTTATAAATTACTACTCCAGTAATTGACTTGTTTCTTTAAGATACAAATTTGTATTCTTATTTTTTATTGTTGATTATGTTATAATAAAATTTCTATAATAGATGTATTCAAAAGCACTTGATAAATGCTAAAATAATGCAAATAGTTGTCAGCTATTGTAATCTAGGACCTATCATTTAAACATATATATGTACTATAAAGAAAAACTGTTAACCTGTCTTTTTTTAAACATAGTAGAAAATTGAAGCCACACATTAAAAGTTCCTGAAGGTCATCTAGCAAAGGTTCTTTAGCAAAAACTAAGTAAACACTCTGGTTTACATGACAGACGATTTCAAAGTTATAAAATTTGAGAGCTCAACTTGGAAAATAGTCCACAAAGTTTCACAACTTTTTCAGTGTTCTATCATAAACTGCATAGATATTTTCTTAGACTACATGTTGTCTCATCTCCAGAAAATCACTTGGTCCTCTGTAGGTGACTTACTGCAAATCATACATTTGGTAATAAGGCTAAGGTTAGCACACTGTCTCTCCCTATGGGCACGTCGTGACCTTTCCAGTACTTTTTACACTTCATGTAAGTATATGCGTGCATGAGTGCTAAGTCGCTTCAGTTGTGTCTTGACTCCCTTCCAGGGTCCTCTGTTCATGGGATTCTCCAGACACGAATACTGGAGTAGGTTTCCATGATCTTTTTCTCCAATGGATCTTCCCAACCCAGGGATCGAACCCATATCTCTTACATCTCCTGCATTGGCAGGAGGGTTCTTTACCACTAGTACCACCTGGGAAGCCCTGGAGGGGCTCTTAAACAATTCCACTCAAAGATTCATCAGATCAGATCAGATCAGTCGCTCAGTCGTGTCCGACTCTTTGCAACCCCATGAATCGCAGCACACCAGGTCTCCCTGTCTATCACCAACTCCCGGAGTTCACTGAGACTCACGTCCATCGAGTCGGTGATGCCATCCAGCCATCTCATCCTTTGTCGTCCCCTTCTCCTCCTGCCCTCAATCCCTCCCAGCATCAGAGTCTTTTCCAATGTGGTGGTTGTTATTAACTCACCTTATTTTCTTTCGAGCCCATTGTGTGGTTCTTGCCAGCAACTAAATTTCCATCAATTAGAAATGGATTCTTCTTTTGAGATTCTTTTAGTGTAGATCTAATAAGAAGACTGTGTCTTACCTTTAACCACAAGGCAAAAATACAATCGTGAGTATCATATAGACTATTGAATATAATCAAATAATTCTCAATTAAGTAATTATTCAGACTAGCATCTTCCCTGTCTATACCCTGTGTGATTTTTTCTATGTCTATTAGCTCTTTTCCCCTAATCACATGTCAGGTAGCACACCTCAGTCTCCTTTCTTGTCCCACATAAGTCCTAGATTTTTCTGTAGATCCTCATCATCTCTATTGATTATTTGGTGTGTGGTATTTGCTATTGTGTACATTAGGATAGTCATGTCCATACCAGTGAAAATCATGCTGCCTGAGTGCTATCCCCATTTGAAAGATAGGAAGATACAACTAACATTGCACATGAAGTCAGAGGATGGCTGGACGACTAGGGGCAGGCAGATCAGCAGATTGGTTGCACGCTGTATGACATTCCACAGTAATTGGAAGCAACACTTGTCAAAGAGTATTTTACGGTCAGTTGTTATGACAGGAGTGGAGACAAATGTATTCTGTGATATAGGAATGAGATTGGGGGATAGAGGGCCACACTTTTGAAAAAAATACTTGCCAAACTGAACTAGAACAAGTGGTAGATGTCACTGTTGGTTCAGAAATTAGAGACTATGTGAAAGTTATCCAAAAAAAAAAAAAAAAATCCACCCAGGGAAGGTGTGTGGACCAGTTCTTATAGGCTGGCTCTTTGGGTAATACTGAAACAATTCAATACTAAGAAATTACAATAAATTTCATTTTCCTTGACCTGACTTTCAGCACTTTTCATTGTCTGACTCAAACCCGCCTTTAAAGTATTATCTCTAACAACTCAGTTTATCAAATACCCCAGTATAATAAATGATTTATTTACTATCCAAACTTATTTTACCTTTTCTTGATGCAAAATATTCCCCATATCTCCCAGAAATTCTTCTCTTTGCTTTCTATATATTCAGATCATATATATTCTTGCAGATGAGGTTTAAATTTCTCTCCTTCCTCACAGTTTCGCTTCCATATTTAAATTCTTACAGCAATTATGGAATCATTCATTTGGCAATTAACCATGCCCTCAGATTTTTAGTGTGTATTTGATTGCCTTGTTGGTTTATCTCTGGCGTTACTAACTCTCTGCATTTTTCTGACATTTAACCTTAACTAACATGGATTCTCCTTGACAAAGGAAAACTCTCCTATTTCTTTTTTTTTTTTTTCATCTCCCTGGAGAAATTATTTTGTTACACACTTTCAAAGCCCTAGGCATCTAGGAGGGAGAAGCAAAGAAAGGCAAGGGAGGCAGATCGCCAGGCCTCCATCCCTAATTCAAGCAGAGCCCCAAGTTCGCCTGATCTATATTTCACTGTTTTTGGCTATCTGAACCATAGTTTTATATTTCTTTTTTCCATGGCACTGACATAGTGCTTTTTGAATAAAAACAGAGGTGGCATGATCATACTGTAAATAGACTTTCAGTGAGTGTAATAAGACATATCCTGATCTAAATCCTCCCAATAAAATCCCAATGAATTATATCCAGCCTCTCAGAGCCTCAGATTTCTTATTTGGGAATTAAAGTCTGTGGAGTAGATTACTTTGAGGATCTCCACCCTTATTTCCTCTCCCTACACCCATCTCTCAAAACTACCTCAACTTTAGAATACAGAGAAAAGGTTCAGTAAGTGTCAGAAGGATGAATCCTGCTAGCCCCATCATAGTCATCCAATTTTTAACATATATATATATATATATATATATATATGATTTTCTACTTTGTTTTGGAGTTCTAGTTAATGGTTAAAATCATCTGCTTTAATAATTCAAAGTATTACCAACTGGACCAGGAAATAAAGAAAACAAAGCATTCCAAGTACTCATCTCCAATTTTTCATAAATTAGAGCTAGCTATCAAGGGGGTGTGCAACGGCACCTGCTAAGCTTCCTTCCGTCTGGGCTGAGCCAGGAGGAATGCCAACCAGATCAGTCACAACAGCCTCCTGAGCGGGGAGAAATGAAGGCTGCTCAGTTTTGTATTCTGCTCATTTCTATTTTAGAAGAAAACAGTTGACACTGTCTCATTGAAAAGAAAATACACTCAGATTTCATCATCAAATGGTTTTTATTATTAATCCCTGGAGGGTGTTTGGGGCTGTTCTAAGCATGCCAATTTGCCTGCCACCTGCGAGTGGCATCTTTGTGTGTCAGAACCTGGTCTACTCACCGTTGCTGCTAAAGGTGAGAAAGGGCAGTGACAAAAGGATTAAAGAGATGAAAAATAGACGTTGAAGGAAAGGTCACAAGAACTGTGAAAGGTTAGTCAGAGAGGGGAAGGCAAAAGGGTTGCCTGGTTACTGTAGTGGATTTGAGGGATGATTTTCAGGTAGGGCATTATCTGTGAGCCTCTAACACAGATAGCCTCTAACACAGCAGAATATCAAACAAGAGGGAACACATTTAGATCAAGTGGAGGCAATGTGGATCTGCCAAAAGAAATGGACTACTTAGAGACTGTAGAAATCCTTTCCCTGGAGATAGTTAAGGAAGAACAGAGATTCATATCTCTTGAGGGAGGGACATGATGAATCAAGTCTGTTTGAAGGCAGGACTATGGGCTCTTAGGTCATGATTTCACAATTATCCTCAAATGAGTGCCATGATTTCCAAGCTCAAAGATCTTCATGTGGAGACAGCCTACTCTAGCAGTGCAAAATCAGGAAAGATTTCAAAAGAAATAGGCATCTGAAGTAAGCCCTGAGTGAGACCTTGACAACTGGGATAAAGAGAAAGGCAATTCTAGGTAAATGAAACAAAGGCAAAGAAGCAGCACATAAATGAGGTAAGTGACTATAACACCTCAGAATTAATGATGCAGATTTAGAAGATAGTAAGTCCACAGTTTGAATCCAGTCTCTACATCTTACTAGTCACATGACCTAGGAGGCTTCTAAGCCTCAACCTTTTCATCTATGTAATGAGAAAATGGTAAAAAAAAAAAAAAAAAAAAAAAAAAACAACTTTCAGAGAGCTGTTGTCAGGGTTAAATGAGACATACATGGAAGAGATAGCAAAGTGCTAGTACACAGTAGGTACCTAAGTAATGGTATAGCAATAATATTAATGGCAATAATTACTACTACAAAAAGGAAAGTGATTCAGTTTGACTGGAAAATTGAATGTGTATAAGTGAATAATGGAAAGATAAGACGAGTACACTACCATACTCCATAACACTCACTTTTCAGTGAAATTATCCTATTTCTCTAAAGCAAACTTCCTATGCATCCTCCACACCTGGTTAGCTGCTCCATTCTCTGCTCTCAAAGCACTATGAATATGCCTCTGTTAGAGAACTTGGCCCAGAGAACTGTGAGCACTGGTGTGACTCAGCTCCATGAAGACAAGTGTGAGTCCTGCTGCATTTTCTAGCCTTGTCTCCAACACATGCTTGGCATAGAGCTGGAGCTCAGAACTGTGTAAGTGAGTCACTTGCTCTTGTAACTGCCTCTGGTACTTCCCTCCCATAAAGGGGAAAGAGAAGCTCTTGTGGTTTGATTTCCTTCAGCACCACGCAGGAGACCTGGGAGGAGGGCACCCACGCCCAGGGCAGGGCTGACCTCTGCTTGCCATGTACCCTGGTGATTCTGGTGTTCTCAGCCCTCACAGTGACCTTGGGCCTGTGGAGCTACAACCAGATCCTAAGCCTGAGCCACATCTTCTTAGTAAACCACGGAGCTGCATTTAATGAAACCTCAACCTAAAAAGTGTCCCATGGAATGAGTGACTCATTCTTCCTTTTCAGTACTTCTCCATTACTCAGCATGGATCTGTACCAGATGCAATTTGCCAGTTTAGTGTATTACCTAAAGCACCAGGGTGACTGTCTGTTCTAGTAACAAAAAAGACATGATTAGATTCCAAGTCCACCTACAATGGAGTAGAAAGAACCTTGGACTGAGACAGTGTGGGTTTGAATTTGGTTCGGCCTCACGTTGGTTCTTTGGATCTTCTAAGCCATTTGGTCTCTCTGTATCATCTTCTGACAGTAAAGTGGCAATAATCATGCCCACCTTACAGGGTTTGCATGAAGATAAAGGGATTTGTTTATCTGCTTGTTTACTCATTCATTTATTCATCTTTCTTATTCTGTCTGGTTCAAGAAAGAAAAGAAGCAGTGTTTCTGTGATAGTTTGAAAATTGTACCATATAAATGCAAAGTGTTATGTTATCCTCAAGTGTCTTCGAAGTGTTCCTATAAAATAATTACTGTCCACTTTTATTAAGACAGCCACAAGGAAGAAGAGTTGTCAAAAAAATCAAATACTCAATAAGTAACCAGCTCACTGAATTATAATAGGGCGTAATTCCCCATGTTCACGTAATTTAAAGTGAATCACATCTTTAAAAATTAAATGCATAAATCATTTTATCTATTATGGTCTTATTTCAATGTTGTGAATAAATTTTTAACATTGTGCAGGATCTTGAATTTTTGTAGGCTATTTTCAATAATCAATAATATTGCTTGTTTGAGGGCAGTAATGGTCCTAGTATGACTGTTTTTTAAACACCTGAATATTATTCAGAAACAAAATGTAAGAGAGAATCTGAAAGGAAAAAAAAAAAACTTAGATATAAATCAATCATCAAAATGGAATGTGGGTTGTTAAGATTCAAAAGCAATAATTTCCAACCACTGGAAAATTAATGGTAGTCAATTCTACTATTATTGGTTTACCTAAGGACTTCTACATGCAGAACACACACACACAGAGCAGAATGCAGTATAATTTGGTGAAAAGGTAATGGCACATGGAGTAAGGAAAAAAATCAATCCTCCCTTTTCTGAGTCAAGTGCTCGTAAGTAATACAAGTCACTTAATCTTGACACTCAGTTTCCTGTAAATTCTGTAAAATGAAGATTGCAATGCCCACTTTACCTACCAGGATTGTGAAAATCAAATGAATTAATATACATTAAAAACTTGAAACAGTCACATTCCTTTTCCTACATGCCTATAGTGTCGCAATAGCTACTTGAAGATTAAAATCTATATTTATGATATTGGGTTTGGACATTGGTAGACAGCCTCAGAAATATATTTTTTTATCTACGTGGAAAAGGTACAATTCGGGAGGTGTATAATAAAGTGACCACAAAAACCTGGGTAAAAACTTCTAGAATCTTGACACTGACCATCAAACTTCCTCCCATCCTCCCAGTGATGGCCTGCTTTTGACCATTTAGTGGATGTCTTTTCTATTTATTTTAATGATTAATCTGGGATTTCAGCCAAAGTAAAGTCACCTGTCTGAGAAATTTGAGTATTACAGCCATGCCTCCTACTAGTGTAGTCATACCTATGGGGATTCAGAAAGCTCTCCTGATTTTACTATGGTCTTAATTTCTGCCAGTTAAATAATTTATTTCACAAATTGAACCCAAAATATGATACACACGCATACACACACCTGCATGCACACACTCGCGTGCTCAAGAACATTTTCCTAAAATTGTTTGAAAATTCCATCTACGTTTACCAAACACAGTCTTTGTACTGTTATGCCCTGTGCTCTCAAAGACTACTGGGGAGAAGGGAAGCAAACTGTCCATGCTCATCGGACACAAAACCATAAGACCTAAGTTTGTCCTGTATGATTACAGAGAAGACATTGCAGGCTCATAACCTTGTCAAGGGATGGGAAAGAGCAGGAACAACAGATGGGCACATTATAACACATCAGGTTTGGAGACCAGACCCTAGGGCTAAAGAGCTCAGACTCTGCTGGTGCCTCTTCCATTTTACTGTGGTAGCTGTGGTAGGTTTCTTCCTTCTTTCCACGTTGAGGAGAAAGGAAGGAGGAGGCCTGCCATTCAGGTTGGGCACTTGGGAGTCATTGACTGCTGCAGTCACATTAATTATTCTCTGACTCTGTGGCTCTTAGACTGGAGAACAGGGACATTGCAAGTTGCCTGCTGTGCCCGGATTCTATACCAAATGCAAAAACAAAACTCCCTCTTATCAAGAAGTCACTTTTCTCAATAGTATTTCTCTAATGATCACATATTGTTTCCCAGAAAGTACTCCTAAATTATTTAAGAGGAACAGCCTGTCACCCTGTGCATTAAGATTTGCCTGTGCACACTAGTTCCTAAGGTGCACTTGATCTCATTCTTTTGGCTGTGGGAGGAAAATGACAACAAAGGAGTTTTTTGTCGTTTGTCTGTTTGTTTGAAGGGGTTGCTTTTATTTTGTATGGGTGAAGAGGAAATTATTAGGATTGTCTCCTAAAATGATATTATAAATTAGAGAAATCCACTATTTTCTCCAGCCTGATTGTGTCCTATTATCATAATATGATCAGTGATAAGCAACCACCAAATAAAGCAAACATTTCATAATAATTAGCTCTGGCCCTTTTTAGTGAAATAATACGTTGGCCTTTAATTCACGGTAATAGCCTGCAGGTAAATCAAAAGAATAGCAAAAAAAAAAAAAAATAGAAGCGGGTGACATTTCAGAGAGCGCGGAATAGCGAAGCGAGTGGATGGGAGGCAAGAATCACGAAACAAGAATATGGGGGAAACAGAAGACGAAAAGGAATAGAAGGGAGGGGAAAACGGAGACCCGGGAGGTGAGGGAGGGGGTAAAGAGAGAGGCAAACAGGGAAGAGATTGCAGGTAAAAATAAAACAGAAAAAGCCCAGGTGGAATTCATGCAAACTGTTCTCATCAACACTGCTACTCCCTCCTGTCACAGGAACTGTCAAACAGGCTCCGCTCGTAATGAAAGGAAAAATATTTTATTCAGATTTATTAATTTGAAAATGAAGCCCGCCTGTCGAGAGGGGGACAGTTCTTCTCAATCTGTCATCGTTGAACCACACGCTCCTGACACCGGGATTCATTTGTCTTGTCGGCTCTGACAGTTGGATTCTCCCAGAGCTCTTCCTAGTGGATCGCCCTGGGATTTTAAACCGGATGAAACACATTCCGACAAGGAACAGCCTCTTTATTAATGCAAATTACATGAGGAGGAGAGAAAAAAAAAGAGAGAAAGAGAGAGACGCCAGCAGCCTCTCTGGTGTTCTTATCCCTGTATCCGTCATTTGTTATTTACATTTATACACATTTTTCAGTTTTAATAAAAGGAGACCCGGATTTTCAGTGACATTTATGGACAGTTTGTTTCAAAAAAAAATGATGCCATCACTATAATTGTATGCAAAAAGAAAAAAGCCCAGGACCGCATTCCCCTCTGTTGTGTGCGCGGCATCCTGGGAGCCGGGCCGCGCCTCCTCGGCGCAAGCGGGTCGCAGGAGCCTCACCAGCTCCGGGAATCGCGCTTCCAGCGTCCGCAGCCCGACCACCGCCCCGCGGTCCAGGCCGCCTCCGCCGGCGCCGGGCGGTCCCACCTGCGCGCTGCTCCTGGCGGTCCGGCCTTCGCTGCTCCCAGATTCTGCCCCGACGGCCATGGAGGCCCGCCCCTTTGTCTCCAGTCCAGGGCGTTCAGCAAAGTGCTGGGCTCCTCCGCGACCGCTCGCCCACTGGGACATTTGACATAGTACCTGCTTTTGGGGGGGCCCACGAGAAAGCTGGCATGGTAATTTCTTTTAGAATCAGAAGAAATCCTAATGGAAATGGAATCATGAAGGCAGCCTGGATTATACTGGTCTTCATGTCAATGTAAGGATAAAAGATCATGTTTCCTCTTTTATGATGGACGAAGAGTACCATGAAAACTAAAGACCCCCGAAAGGCCCTTGGAGTTCATGGTGTTACGGGATGTATTCTCTAGGAGGTTTTGAAGCGTCCCTCCTGGCTATGTTTCTGCTTGGACCAAGTCTGTCTTAAAAGTAGGCAAGCGATTTTTAACCATGTTTTCAGTTGGCCCCAGCGTCCTGCAGAGGCAGATGATGGTTGTCCCATATGGTTGAGCAGCTGGCAGAAAGAGCCCCGTCCTGGGATTCTGGAGAGTGGATTCTGATTCCATCTCTGTCGCTGGCTGTGATGTATGCCACATGCATCCCAAGGCTGGATACTGCCCTGTAGGAGAGCCCTAGGACTGAGAGATTGCTTCTGTGCTCCCCTGCTGTACCACTGAATGATTCTAGAATTCCTCAGCAGAATGATTAACCTAGAGGGTGATTTTCTGATACAGTGACAGAAGTGAAATCCTCCCATGATATCTGTCTAAAATTCTCCTTGGTATAATGGGAAAAGCATGGTCTAGGCTCTGGAGACTCATGTTCCAATGGAGTATCAGCCTTTAACTAAACATGTAACCATGTGAAATTATAGTAAAGTCCCAGGATGTCAGTTTCCTCATCTGTAAAATATGAAGGTTAGACTAAATCCAAGGGCTTCCTTGGCGGTGCAGTGGTAAAGAATCTGCCTGCAATGCAGGAGATACAAATTCGATCCCTGGGTGGGAAGATTCCCTCAAGAAGGAAATGCCAACCCAATCCAGTATTCTTGCCTGGGAAATCCCATGGACAGAGGAGCCTGGCGTGCTACAATCCATGGGGTCGCAAGAGTCAGACACGATTTAGGGACTAAACCACCATCCCCAGACTAGATTCAAGCATGGTCCCAGATCAGCAGCATCCACATTACCTGGGAGCTTGTTAGAAATGCAAATTCTCTGGCATCACGGAGATCTACCTCTGAGGAAGGCAGCCTGTGTTTTATTAAGGATTTTCTGATACTACTGAAGTTTGACAACCACTGGGTTAGATGCTCCCTAAGGCTCTTTGCAGTCCCACGACTATAATGCCATATAGGTTGAGGTTGTTCCTTCATATTTACAGTATGTAAAGTCCCTCCATGCTTTCATATTAAACTGCATAGATAAGCTTTGTTAATTTTGTGGGATAGCTTTTTCTCCTCTTTAACATTTAGGATCTTTATTGAAAGAGTCTTGAAGAGAAGAAATCGGAGAGTAGTATTAAGCTGGGCGAAGGTCACCCAGTGCAGTCACTTCTCTAGATGCTTGTGTGTGTAGCACTGGTTCTTGAAATCTAAAAGATCACCATCAAGCCATGAAGCATTTTTATCCATGCGTGACAGTCTTAAAACAGGTAACTCACTTCATTTTCCCTAAAATTGTCTTTCCAATTAAATGAAAGGATAAGACAAATAACCAAAAAGGCAATGAGAATTTCAGTGATGTGTAAGGATACAATTAATAGAAGCAGGGGGGGAATTGTCTTCTCCCTGGTAAAGCAACACAAAAGACTACACCTAGTCAACAGCCACATGTAAAACAAATGCCTGAACCAGTGCACATTCAGCATCAGGGTATGTGTGTTTGTTTAATGATGTCTCCACGGTCTATAGAATTAATATTTAATAGCACTTGTCAGCAAGATTCTATACAAGGGTTTGTTCTGCCTTTTTTTTAATGCTTGTTAGTGGTTGTGTCTTCCTGGGCTGTTCTTTAATAGTAGAATTACTCTTCATATTTGCAGCAGTGTTTAGCTTTCTACTGGTGACTTTGCATTGTTTGGCAGGTTAGGGGAGAGAGGGAGGCAGGCAACAGAATTAAAAAGACCTTCCTTTGTGCCTCTTCTCGTCTCAGAGTCATAAGACATAGGCAGAAAATCAGTGGCTTTTGTTTGTTTGTTTTCCCTAGTAACAGAGGGCCTATTGCATAGTATTTACACTCTCGAAATTGTTACTTCATTATCATTATCATAGCTATCAACATAAGTCAAAGAATTAGGAGTTGTAATAGGAGGCAGATGGTCCAGTTACATATATTACAAAGATGTGATGTGTTTCAACTTTTGGCTTTCAAAGTTACTGAACTTGATTTTAAATGGAATAGTACATTGTGATGTTAAAGCGAGCACTATTAGCCAGTCATATCAGATCCCATGTCACAAGTTGGAAATGCTTGAAGATTCTGGCTTTTCTAAGTAATCATGAAGTAGAAAGTCCACTGAATGAGAAGTGAGCAACTCTGGGTCTATAGCAGGCAAACTGGAGCAGATCATGTTAACTGTCCTCTGACCCTGCTGTATTTCATCAGACCATACTATATTACCAGAAATTATAAATGCTTGCTTGTTCGCTTACTCAGTTGTGTGCTTACTGTTTAGTTCCTTGCTTGTTTTTCTTTCCCACTGGAATACAAGTTCCAAGAGGGAAAGAACCTTGTTTGTTTTATTCAGTGGGTCCTTTGAGACTTTCTCTCCCAGGGACTGAGCACTGTGTCAGGTATGTGGTAGAACCATATAGATAGTAAATGAAAGACCAAATGCATGAATATGTTCATGCGTGCTAATACCATAGGCATAGGCAGAAATAGAAGATCTTTGGTTCCAGCCCTACCTGGTATAGAACTTGAGTGCCCCCCCCATAACAAACTGTGTAACCTCGGACAAGATAACAAGGGCAATAATGTCCACCATGGAGGGCTGTTGTATGAACTGGAGACAGAGGCTAGAAAGTGTTCATCCTTGTGCCTGGCCCATAGTAGGTGTTCAGTAAAGGTAACGATTGTGTAATTATGGTCTCAAATAAGTTGTGCACTTAAAAGCAACTGTTAGGTTTTCTACTTCATCTCTCAAATTCCCAAGCACATTGAAGGACAAATAGTAGGAGCTTAATAAATATGGGTTTGACTGCTTGGTTGAGAAACTCCATCTGTAAGCACAATGGGAAAAGTTTGTTGCATAAATTACCCCAATCCACAGATACTTATCAAGAAACGACAACGACTAAGGAATTATGCTTGTCACTGTGTTAGCCAGACATTAGTAAAGAATTAGAAAACAAAACATCTCTAAAATTCTAAGTGAAAATCCTACTTGTTAAGCTCATTTTCACACTGAAAGGTTGGCTCTCGGGTACACAGTTTCTGTAATTCAAGTTCAGGCTCATACTTAGGAATTTACCAAACACTGGTAGTCTTAGCAACTGTCAAGAAATAAATGTGTTTTCTGCTCTGTTCCTATGTATAATTTGCACATACTGATTATTTATCTGCTCAAGACAGCCTGTATGGTGTCTTTTCATCTGTCCAGCACCACACTCCTTTTACCCTATCCTAGACCTTGTCTATCCTTTACAGACTTAACAGTGATCTGTTTTAAGAAAAGAAAATAAATCACTTTCCCAGGAAATCTACATGTTTCTCAAGAGAGAGTACCCCACTGAGAGAGACACGGGCCTTGGCCATTGTTTTGTTAAATAGTAATAATAACTTAAAATGTGATGACAGCAGCTGATGCCTAACTGCAGGGTAAGGACCGGTCTTGTTAATGTTGCCTGGCAACCTGTGTATGACATCTCAGAGAATCTGAAGGGATCCAATGAGTTAGAAGAGGTCACAGCATCAGGATCAAGGGAACTTAAAGGTCACTGAGGAGCCAGAAAACTCTCTACTGATCTCTGCAAGATGAAATTGAAGAATCTGTGAATAGAAGTATGTATAAACCAAATCCAATTTTTCTTTAATTTCCTAACATCCTTAAAAAGAAGGGACAGAAGTCATAGACGTACATTTCTGAGTCTTTTTATGACCTTTTTTTAATATTAATTTTTATAAATACTTAGATACTCCAGAAATTTCAAGGACTGGTCAAGAGGGAATCCAACCCTGAAAAGTTTTTGACACGATAAAAGAAAAAATAAATATATAAATAAACAATTTCCTTCAAAATAATCCAATCTACTTAACACTAAGGTTTCAGCATTCAAATAACACTTTTATGGTAAAAATTCTATGTGGCTGAGCCTGGTCAACTTATACATGTGCAACATGCATAAGTACTAAAATTTACTTAACTTTCTATAAATCATATTGACCAGGCTTTAATATGCCATACATTCTATTACATGTTGGAGACAGGGGGAAAAAAAAAAGGGGGGGGCTCACTGTCTATATCCTCAAAAGGTGCACAGTTCTCAGGGATGGGGGAGTGAGAGTAAGATATACATTTATGTGCATTTGTGATGCCTGTTCCAAATTATAGAGTCCACTGAGGCTTCTGGTGATGGCATGTTCAATCAGTTCAGTTCAGTCGCTGTTGTGTCTGACTCTGCAATCCTATGGACTGCAGCATGCCAGGCTTCCCTGTCCGTCACCAACTCCTCGAGATTTCTTAAACTCATCTCCATCGAGTTGGTGATGCCATCCAACCATCTCATCCTCTGCCACCATCCCCTTCTCCTGCCTTCAATCTTTGCCAGCATCAGGGTCTTTTCAAATGAGTCAGTTCTTCGCATCAGGTGGCCAAAGTATTGGAGTTTCAGCTTTAGCATCAGTCCTCCCAATGAATATTCAGTACTGATTTCCTTTAGGATTGACTGGTTGGAAGAGTCTTCTCCAACACCACAGTTCAAAAGCATCAATTCTTCAGCATTCAACTTTCTTTATAGTCCAACTCTCACATCCATACATAAGTACTGGAAAAATAGCTTTGACTACCTGGACCTTTGTTGGCAAAGTAATGTTTCTGTTTTTTAATATGCTGTCTAGGTTGGTCATAGCTTTTCTTGCAAGGAGCAAGCATCTTTTAATTTCATGGGTGCAGTCACCATCTGCAGTGAATTCAGAGCCAAGAAAATAAAGTCTGTCTCTGTTTCCATTGTTTCCCCATCTATTTGTCATGAAGTGATGGGACTGGATGCCATGATCTTCAGTTTCTGAATGTTGAGTTTTAAGCCAGCTTTTTCACTCTCCTCTTTCACTTTCATCAAGAGGCTCTTTAGTTCTTCTTTGCTTTCTGCCATAAAGGTGGTGTCATCTGCATATCTGAGGTTATTGATATTTTTCCTGGGTATCTTGATTCCAGCCTGTGTTTCATCCAGTTCAGGATTTGCATGATGTACTCTTCATGTAAGTTAAATAAGCAGGGTGACAATATATAGCCTTGATGTACTCCTTTCCCTCTTTGGAGCCAGTCTGTTGTTCCATGTCCAGTTCTAACTCTTGCTTCTTGACCTGTATACAGATTTCTCAGGAGGCAGGTAAGGTGGTCTGGTATTCCCATCTCTTTAAGAATTTTCCATAGTTTGTTGTGAGCCACACAGTCAAAGGCTTTGGTGTAGTCAATAAAGCAGAAATAGATGTTTTTCTGGAACTCTCTTGCTTTTTCTATGATCCAACAGATGTTGGCAATTTGATCCATAAGCCTCTTATCCTGATTCATCAGAGGGCAGACAGAAAGAAAACTGCAATCACAGAAAACTAATCAAACTGATCACATGGACCACAGCCTTGTCTAACTCAATGAAAGTATGAGCTGTACCATGTAGGGCCACCCAAGACAGACGGGTCATGGTAGAGAGTTCTGACAAAATGCAGTCCAGTGAAGAAGGGAATGGCTAGCCACCTCCGTATTCTTGCCTTGAGAACCCCATGAGACAGTATGAAAAGGCATGTTCAATAAATATCGATTAATCCGGACCTGAAATTTGGAAGTTGTCCTTGACCTTTCTCTCACTTCTACCCCTAGACAACCACAGGTCCCATCAACTTGACCTCTTGATTAGGCCTTAGCCTTTTCTTCTGACCATCTCTTTTGCTAACTCTTTAGATTCAGTTCAGTTTAGTTCAGTTACTCAGCCATGTCCAACTCTTTGCAACCCCATGGACTGCAGCATGTCAGAGTTCCCTGTCCATCACCAACTCCTGGAGTTTACTCAAACTCGTGTCCATTGAGTTGATGATGCCATCCAACCATCTCATGCTCTGCCATCATCTTCCTTCTCCTCCTGCCTTCAATCATTCCCAGAATCAGGGATTTTCACATGAGTCAGTTCTTTGCATCAGGTGGCCAAAGTATTGGAGTTTCAGCTTCAGCATCAGTCCCTCCAGTGAATATTCAGGACTGATTTCCTTTTGGATGGAGTGATTGGATCTCCTTGCAATCCAAGGGACTCTCAAGATTCTTCTTCAACACCACAGTTCAAAAGCATCAATTATTTGGTGCTCAGCTTTGTTTATAGTTGAACTCTCACCATATATGACTACTGTCATGTATGGATGTGAACTCCTTAGATTGGCCCACACTATCTCTTGTTTGGACTTGTGGAACAGCTTCCCAGTTGATCTGTTTCTCCTTTTATACCTCTAAACAATTGCCACACTTTCTGGGTTCTAATCTCAAATCTGTGACTTTTGGTGTTAAATTTCTCTGCACCTTACTTTTGTCATCAGTGAAATGAGGATAACAATAGCCTTTATCTTACAACTTTGTTTGGAAAACTGGACTGCTTTTAGAATAATACCTAGCTTATAGTAGTGAAATGAAAGTTGCTCTGCTGCTGCTGCTGCTGCTAAGTCTCTTCAGTCGTGTCCGACTCTGTGCGACCCCATAGACGGCAGCCTACCAAGCTCCTCTGTCCATGGGGTTTTCCAGGCAAGAGTACTGGAGTGGGGTGCCATTGCCTTCTCAGTCATGTCCAGCTCTTTGCAACCCCATGGACTATACAGTCAATGGAATTCTCCAGGCCAGAATACTGGAGTGGGCAGCCTTTCCCTTCTCCAGGTGATCTTCCCAACCCAGGGATTGAACCCAGGTCTCCCGTATTGCAGGTGGATTCTTATCCAGCTGAGCGACAAGGAAAGCCCCAGAATACTGGAGTGGGTAGCCTATCCCTTCTCCAGCGGACCTTCCCAACCCAGGAATCGAAGCAGGGTCTCCTGCATTGCAGGCAGATTCTTTACAAACTGAGCTATCAGGAAAGCCCATAGCTCATAGTAAGCACTCAATAAAAATTAGCTTTGTTTATCATCAGTGCCTTCCCTTCCTTAAAATAGTGCCCATTGTACTTAGAATAAAAGGAAAACCATTAAGGCATAAAAGTCCCTTCTTGACCTCACTCCTGCCTCTCTGTGCCGTCATCTTGAATCAATAACAAACCCAATTTTATGTTGAATCTATGCTTCAGCTATGCTAGTCTTCTTACATGATTCAAAAGAGCCAAACTGGTCACCTCAGGGCCTTTGTACCTGTTGTTCTCTTCTTCCCTGAAAATCAGCATGATTAACCCCTTTCATTTTTTAGGTCCTGGGTTAATGCAGTCTCTTTGGAGAAATCTTCCCTGGCCTCCGTATCCACAGTACATCCGTGCCTCTGTGAGTTTATCCAGTCTTTTGTTTGCTTCCTCCCAGCACTTACTATGGAGGGATTTCACTCTTCCCCTAGAACAAGAGTCAGCAGATTTTTTCATAGAGGGCCAGAGAGTAAGTATTGTAGTCCTTGTGGGCCATACCATTCTTATCACAGCTACAACAGTCCACTAGAATTGTAGAGTGAAAGCAGTTATATTTCAAAACTGAAATAAGCATATCTATGTTCCCATAAAACGTTATTTCTAGACACTGAAACTTCAATTCCATATCATTTTTGAATCATGAAATATATTCTTTTGATTTTTTTCAACCATCAAAAAATGTAAAAACCTGCTGAACTCACAGGTCATATAGAAACAGGTGAATTTGGCCCTGCACCTGAATATAAACTTTGTGCGGAGAGAGATACACTTATCATATCACTGTTATACTACAGGATTTGATCCAGGGCCTCATATATAATGGCTTTTGTTAGTTACTTTTTCAATAAATAAATAAATCTCCCTGTAAGTTGTAATGAGCACAGCTAGATCTATTACACACTGAGCAAAATGGAAATTTGAATAGAAATAATTAAAAATTAATTTTCATCCTGTGTTTATAGTTTACAAAGTACTTCCATGTACATTTCTCATTTTTTTTTTTTGCAATAAATAGGGCAACTGCATGAATTTCTGTTTATGAGTTTCAGCATGAATTTCTCAAGGTAATACAGCTAGTTAATGATGAGGTTTAATCTTCAGAAGGAGAAGCTGTTTCCTCTCTGGACCAACAGCACAGTCATTCCCTGGAGACTATTGGAAATGAAAATTCTCAGGCCCCACCCTAAAGCTACTGAATCAAAACTTCAATTGTGAGGCCCCAAAATCTGTGGTTCAACACACCCTATGGGTGATATTGTTGCACGTGAATGCTTGAGAACTATTCCTGTAGGCCAGTGGCTCTGAACACTGGCTTCACCTTAGAATCACCTGCAGAGTTTATAGAAACCATCAGTGCCTGGGCCCCACCCCCAAGAGTCTGACTCATTTCATCTGGGGTAGGGTGCGGGCATCAGTTGTTTTAACAACTCCCCAGGTGATGCTAAAGTACATCTGGAGTCAGAGGCTACTGCAGTCAAGGCCATGCTGCTTCTCCTAACAGGAAAGAAATGTTGCCCAAATTAGTTAGAATCACCTGCCATAGAGCCAAGCCAATATTAAGTCCTGAACTTATTCTCTTCATGGGACACCAAAAGATGGATTTCCTACTACCTCAGAGAACTTAATAGAGTTTCACAGACACCACAGGCCCACAGAAAAAGACCTGCCCCAATAATCTCTCATGTTCCAATTTCTCTTCAGGCTTTTATTCCCATTGCCATGGCCCCCTCCACTCCTGCTTCCATCAGCTGACTGCACCGATTCCATTAGAACTAAGGGCAGGTGCAGCCTGGAATGAAGCAGGAACTCATCTGTTTCTCCAGTTCTCACTCCTGATGTTTGCTAGTTTGTATGATTAATTTTATCAATTTTCCTGACCTGCTTTGCCACTGAAATAAATATGACAGCTGCTGTGCTGCCTCCATTCTTCCTCTTGCCAAGTGAGATGCTGAGATGTGTTTTCTTGTTGATTGCAGACTTGGGCAAATATCAAGTAAACAGACTAAACAGGATTCATCCTGGTCATACCGACAAAGCAGGTGTGGAATAAAATACTCATGCTTTAGTAGATATAAATCAGAGAAAGCTGATTTCCCATCTTCTAGATTTCCTAGGTACTCATTCAAGAAAACAACATCATGTTCTACATTTCCAAGTCTGCTTTGCCCACCAGTTCTAATTTTCCTCCTTTACAGAGTAAACTACTTGATAGGTGTCAATACCAAAATACTCTCTGACTACCTCCTATATTCATCTGTCCAGTAAAGTGAGGTGATAAAGAACATGTGAAAGTGTTTTGCAAACTATAACCTCTCCCAGAAATGCTAGCCATTATTATTAAACTTACCAGCTTGCCTTAGTCTGAAAGAAGTCACCTGTGCTGAGCACCTATTTGCCAGGCCCTTTACGTTAATCTTCTGGAGAAGGAAATGGCAACCCACTCCAGTATTCTTGCCTGGAGAATCCCATGGACAGAGGAGCCTGGTGGGCTACAGTCCACGGGGTCACCGAGTCAGACACGACTGAGCGACTTCACTCACTTACTTTAATCTTAAGGTGTTTCAATCCCATTTTACAGAGAAAACTGAGGCTCAAATGGTTGCCTATCTGCCCATCAAGCTGCAAGTTCAAGGCCTGCTTGAAGCCCGTGTCTGTCACCCACCACCACACCACCGTCTACTACGCTGTGGCCACCAGACGCAGGCAGGGCTGCCTGACTGCAGTTACATCCAAGTCCAGCTTCCAGACCAGATAATGTAGAGATGGAACCTGATTTAAGATTGTGGGTAAACGAAGCAAACCTGCTTTCATTTGGTTTAATTTGAGGGAAAACCAAAAGACACTTCAATCCAAAACTGATCATTATATGACTTTGAACAAGTTCAACTCTCTTTGTGTTTCAGTTTAGTTTTCTAGTGTATAAAATACATAGAATAATAACCACAGGGTTTGGTTTTGAGGGTTACATTAGCTTAAGAAGATAATATACACAAAATATGCCTGCAATGGTTCCCGATAGCTATAAGGTGCTTGAGGATGGATTTTAAATATGAATCTTAGACCCTTCATACAAGAAAAACTGAAATACTACCATTTCTATTACCCTATTAACTCAAATAAAATAGTTCCTTTGAGTTAAAATATTGTCAGAGTAATAGGTCTCAAAGTGTATGTGTGGGGGGTGGGGGCAGGGATGGATAACAAAACAAGTTGGCTACTGGTGAGAAGCACAGAATCACTGTCATCCTTGGTAACCTTGCTAACCAACTGAGGGCTGAGCAGGTAAGTGCAGAAGAATGAGTAGCCATTGGCCTGGAGCTTTATTCTCTAAAGAGAGGGTAGTGAGGCCAATTTTGTTAGGAACAAAGTTGAAAATGCCGAAACCCAGCTTCCTAAATTGTTCAACTGGAAGTAACCTGCAGAGGCCATTTGCCTCCTGTCTTCTAAGAGTAAATATTGTTATCTCTTATGAATGGAAAAATAAGAAGCAGAAAACACTGAAGGAACTTCACCAGTGAGCATCTAGGAGCAGAAGAGAAACCAAGTCTTCTATCTTTGTGTTATGAAGGCTGCAATTGGCTTGTGACTCTTTTGTCCCCCAGGCTTTTCCTCGGATCAGGTTCTGGGGAAATTCACCCATCGTGGCTGCAAGAATTGGAGAGGGTGGAGAGGGTTATTGATAGTAGAGGATACATAGACCTTTCCCAGTGAGCCTAGGCTAGCCTCACTCTGCATTAATTCCCTTTCTACCCTTATTCCCTTTTCTACCACCTCCTGCGTTTGCCCTGGCTCTCCAAATAGATAAATAAAGCCATTTAAGAATGCTCCCTGAAAATTGGATAGGAGAATGATGCAGTGTCAGTTGATTAAAGAGAAGATTGTGTTTAAAGGAGGGAGGAAGTCAAAGACATCCGCTGCTGCAGCTGGGTGTCCTACTGCTCTCTCTCTTGCTCTGGAGTTTGTGTTCATATCAGTAACAGCAACAATAATAGCAATAAATTGTTATCAGCATTAGCTCCCACTTGACTTGGTGATGACTTATGGAGAATAAACAGCGAACCTGCTCACAGGTACACCATGGTCCCCTTGGCCAATGGATCATTTCCCTCCTGCCAGAAAACCTCCACTGAGGACCTATCCAGCTCCCTCTCATCACTTGCTCCCTGCTTGGGGAGGGGTGGAAGTGAGTAGAATGAGATAGTGTCTTTCTCCGTGTTCCCCTGGGCCTGCTGAGCACAGAGATATCAGCAGGTGCTCAGCTATTCCTCCCCATCCCATTTGTAAAAAGAAAATGAGATGGAGGAACAGAGGAGAAAGGCTTGGTGACTTTCTTTGCATTGATCACTCACAGCCCATCATCTCAGTCATCACAGTAGAGTGTGGGCAGAGAGCTCAGTTCGAAATGAGGACCTGCCTTCTGGGCAGAAAGAATCAGGCATGCGATGTGATGTCTAATTTCCAGCCTCCCAATTGCCCAGGCAGACCTCATCCCCTGAATTCAGGTCTTCCTAAATGAGGGGAGCTGGGAGGGGGTGTCTCCTGCTGGCAGAGTGTTGAAAGCACGATCCATGACATAGGCCTGGGAGGAAGATTTTGCTGGGGAAATGCAAGAGCGTCAGTATTTTGCACACCAAGCTTGTCTTCTAATGACAGCCTTGGGAGCCAGACATTTCTAAGTGCTAATTAGAGGTGTTGATTATCGTGGTAACCCTGTGGGGGCTCAACCCAAGCCCGAGAGCAAAAGCCACAGATAAAATAAAGATTGTTACAATAGCTCCCAGTGTCACATGAGCATCAGTACCGGAATGTCAATGTTCAGGCACAAGCCAATCTGGGATTCGAGCAACTGCAGTGACGGAGGACCAGACTGATGCACGGGCTGTCGCACGACACACACTGTGCAGTTCTGGTTGAAAGACAGATCCTCCATCCTAATCAATCAGTAAGAGCTCACCAGGACTCAGATATAAAGAGACTGACTTATGACAGGATTTCATTGTAACATGGGCAAAGCCACAGAAGTGGGGCACGTGGAGATCCTCTCTTGGAGTTCTAAAGCTGGTGAGTTATTTTAAGGCACAGTAGGTTGCATTTATATTTACAACCTTAAACATGCACACATTTTGAGATGCACACCTAGTATTTCTAATAGAGAAGGTGTCCTGATTATTGGCTTACTCTTACCTTACATCCATAGTTCTTAACAGCTTCGTAACTATATTGGAAAGAGAATGAGAATCAGAAAGAAGTATTTTATTTGGCTGGGTCAATAGTCCCTTGTGGGATCTTAGTTCCCCCACCAAAGATTGAATCTGGGTGTCTTCTTCCAAGGTGGTACTAGTGATAAGAACCCTGCTGCCAATGCAGGAGACGTAAAGAGATGTGGGTTTGATCCCTGGGGCGGGAAGATCCTCTGGAGGAGGGCATAGCAACCCACTCCCGTATTCCTGCCTGGAGAATCCCATGGACATAGGAACAGTGTAGGCTACGGTCCATAGAGTGGCAAGGAGTTGGAACACAACTTAAGTGACTTAGTATGCATGCCAGCAGTGAGAGTGCTCAGTCCTACTGGACCACTAGGGAGTTCCCAGAAAGAAGGCTTAAGGTGGAGCATTAATTTGAGAGGTACCCATGCATTGGGCTGATAGCTGAGTCTCTAGAGCCTGAAGAGAGTGGAGGACTTTGTGGGCCTCAGTTTTCTCTTCTGAGACATGGGAATAATAATAATACTCACCTCCTAAGATTATGGAGGGTTAAATAAAATAATAACTACCAGATCCCTAGCATGATATCTAGGCTTAATGTGGAGTAAGTCACTTTCTTGGCTTTATAGTCCTCCTTTGGAATAAACAGAAAATAAAAATAACTACTTTTAGAATTATTTCAAGGATTAAATGAGAAAATGCTACTTATGAACCATTATGAATTTATGAAAAACGGTAACGGTTTTTACAAAGACAACGTAGGTTGTCATCTGTTTTGAGGCAGGATATCTAGCTCAAACCTAGACCAGGATCTTTTCCTTTGAGCCTACAGTCTGCTGTGTGACCTTGGAGAAGTGAAAAGCCCTTTCTTTTTTAATCTGGATCCTGATTTAATAAAAGTTCAGAATTCAAATGACATAATGCATATGTAACTCTTTGTCACCTGTAAGGCATTTCCATACATCTTATGATGCAATAGACATTGGAGTTGGGCTAAGCCACACAGTTACCACTTTATTCCCACTATTTATCAGCTCCCCATTCTTGGGCAAGTTAAATTCCCTTGTTTCTAGAATGAGGACAATAATACCTGCCCCAAAGTTCATGTATAAAACGTCTACCTGGGATGGAGGATCTAATAAATGTCCATTCTCTCTTATACTTGCTCAATGGATGATCCTGATGAAGACAATGGGGATACCTCATCCCTCTGCAAAGGGAAGAAAAGGTAAGTGTAAACAAGTATCAATATGAGCTCCATGTGTGGATGTGGAGGTGTGTAATGAGATGCATATAAAGCTACAAAAGAGAGAAGAAACTCTGTGCACAGGCAGCGAGGCCTGGGCATAATACCCTATCCCTGATCTAAACAAACTCTTAGGAGGGAGCATGGCAGGGATGGAGAAGAACAGAGCCATTTAGTCATTTTTTTCTGCTGAGACATTCCCTAGCTGTTTAAACCCTCCCTTTATCCCCAGAGCTTACATTTCTCAACACCAGCAATCTGTACGTTGAAGTCACTTTAGTCTGTTGGGAGGCATAAATCTGGCCTCCTAAGAGTCCACTATAGCAAATTGCTAGCACCTTCTCAGACACAAAGGAGAAAATCAAGGTTGACTGCAAAAAACTTCTGGTTGCTTTGAAAAAGTCATCCTACTTGAATTCAATGGACAACCATTCTTTAAGATATGCTCTACGACATGCTAGTTCCAAGAGATATTTTTTTCTTTTTTATTTAAAAAAAAAGACTACTTCATGATCTAAAGTTGGCAAGACACTACATGTCACATCCCCACCTTTTAAGACTGACAGCATTAGCTTATTATTAGAAAGGAATTCTGGTAAAGCAGCTTCTGTATGTTTATTAATATTTCCTAAACTGATTTGACAAGGGAATCCCTTTTCCAAAGAACACCTGTAAAATTCTATGAAACTGGTTTCAAGAAAGGTAACTTTGGCAAAGAGTCTGATTCTTTTCTCCTATGTATTCAAAATTCTATTTAGGTTTTAATGAGTTTTTAACAGATAGAGGGTATTCAGTAAGTCTTTGCTAAATGACTAGATCTCACAAGTGATTAGCCATTTAGCAAACAATAGGCAATCACCCCTTGTTGGCTAATGTGACACCACAAACTGTCAACTAACTAATCTATCACCCTACAAATATTTCTCCAACGCATCATATGCTCTTTGCTGTAAGTTGAATAGTTTCATACAAGACAATCTAATGTGAAAAATTCAAAACACTGAACCTCAGCCTTGACTGGGTCTGATTCTGGAGAAATCTGTCCAAATTTGTTCACCCCTCCCTCTAGCCATGCAGGAGGACAGGTATAACCTATTAGACATATTTTGGAATTGTCCTGATCTTCAATGTCTCTCCATTTGTCTTATAATCCAGTGAAATGTTCACACAACTCTAATACTTTCCTATACAAGCTACAGTCCCTAGATTTCTTCTTTCACCTATTATCAGCAGAACTATCTTTATCAGATTGCATGTCTTGATGTGAACTTCATAAAGTATGGTCACAGTACTCATAGGCAACACCTAGGAATAGTCTCTGCCAGATGAGGTGAGAAAAATCTGATCCATGTCCCCAAGGGTGATGACAAAGAAAGACATAATTTCACAACTTTTTGTCATTGTTTTTGTTTTAGAAAATATCATTTTGTGGTTATTCTGTGTAGGCATCTGTGTATGAATTTATGTGTTCTGAAGAAGATGACCTCATTCTTGAAGGAAGTGCATACCACAGGGTCCTCATATCAATGCAAATATTACCTTCTTTCCAAGGTCTTAGGAGAGCCTGCAATGGTAGTGGCTGTGATGATTTACATTCCAAAGGAAGGGTTAACCTCATCTCATGGCCGCTGTTGTCTCAGGACAACTTGTCAGCCCACTAGAACATCCCATAATGGATTTGAAGTGGATTGTGCAGCCCCTTGCAAGGTGGATGCTGTATTTATTGAATAGACATTAAAAAGAACATTTCTCAATTTCTTAGCACTGAACTCAGGGTCAATGGATCTTCTTGGCACTGACATGCTGAGTCAACTCCTAGCTCAAAGCTTTTAAAGGGACTGGGGTTAGATTAAAGGATTAGACTCCGTCTTGAATGTTTCCCTGGCAAAACTGTTGGGTCTTAAATCATTTATGTTGCCTTGCAGTGCTTTACTTGGCCTTTCACTGCTAGCCTTCAAAGAAACACACACACACAAGCTCCCACTCAAAGAGCATAACAATTCTTCTTTTGCAGATTGAGTAGGTATTTTTTGCCTGTGAGAGGAAACTACTTCAGACTCATCATATAGGTAAGTTGCTGTGCTTTTAGTGATAATTATAAGATAGTAGGTCATGCCTGTGGACTCTGATTAAATCTCCACCCCCAAATAGAAACCAAACCTGCAATAGCTGTGCCCTCATATCCTGCCACACAGCTGTCCTTAATGTAGACCCAATTGACTAATTGACTTTGTCTAGGGCAACCACATTCCCTGTGACATCTTGTGCATGCATCATCCCCACTTCAGTATTCATTGGTTCACCCACCCATGCAGTCAATTATTGTCACCTGTCACCCTGCTAGAAGTTTGTGTACAATGCTATTCATTCACTGATGTCTTCTTTCAAAAGAAATCAAGGCTTCAGTCCTTTTATATACTTTGCTCGTGTACAATTAAATGCATGTCAAATAAAATACATATATTACTTTTGTACTTTTACACATTCTTATATAAGAATAGTAACCAGCATGTTGCTGCAAGCCACTCAGGGTCTATACATATAAGCCCAGCCCAGAGGCAGTTGAGCAGGGGTGAAACAGATATTTACAGAGTCACCACCATAGTGTTGGAGAAGGAAATGGCAACCCACCCCAATATTCTTGGCTGGGAAATCCCATGGACAGGGGACCCTAGCAGGCTACAATCCATGGGGTTGCAAAGAGTCAGATAGACTTAGTGACCCTACAACACCACCGCACCATATACTGGTGAGAATGCAGATTTTAGGAAAAACTACCAGGGTTTGAATCATGCTTGAACACTCATTAGCTTATTAGCCATACTACAAACAAAAATAAAGCAAACATTCCTTTGTGACAATAAAAATTAAGAAATCTTTGAAATATCTCCAAGAATCTATAAGCCAAAATGTTAGTCTATTTATTGCCTAGAACCTTCTTATCCCATCTAGTTCTTAGGTGAAGTTAAAATAAATATAACAACAAAAAAAGCAGCCCTGATGAGGTGAACATCAAAATGTGATGGAATACAAAGGAATGAAATAGTGCCATTTAAAGAGACATGGATGAACCTAGAGACTGTCATACAGAGTGAAGAAAGTCAGAAAGAGGAAAACAAATATCATATAACATCACTTATATGTGGAATCAAAAAAAATGGTACACATGAACTTATTTGCTAAGCAAAAAGAAAGACATAGAGGTAGAGAATAAATTTATGGATGCTAAGTGGGAGAGAAGGAGTGACATGAACTGGAAGATTGGGATTGACGCACATACACTACTCTGTATAGAATAGGTAACTAATGAGAACCTACTGTATAGCACAAGGAACTCTACTGCGTGCTCTGTGCTGACCTGATGGGAACGAAATCCAAAAAAGAGGGGGCATATGTATAAGTATAGGTGATTCACTTCGCTGTACAACAGAAATTAACACAACATTGTAAATAAAAATATTTTTTAATGTGATGGAACAATGACCTCTTAAATATAAAATGCAAACTTCATTTCTTCCTCTTGGCTTTATCTAGGAAGAAATATCAGTAACCTCAGATATGCAGATGACACCACCCTTATGGCAGAAAGTGAAGAACTAAAAAGCCTCTTGATGAAAGTGAAAGAGGAGAATGGAAAAGTTGGCTTAAAATTCAACATTCAGAAAACTAAAATGATGGTGTCTGGTCCCATCACTTCATGGCAAATAGATGGGGAAACAATGGAAAGAGTGACAGACTTTATTTGGGGGGGGCTCCAAAATCAGTGCAGATGGTGACTGCAGCCATGAAATTGAAAGACACTGGGACGACCCAGAGGGATGGTATGGGGAGGGAGAAGAGAGGAGGGTTCAGGATGGGGAACACATGTATATCTGTGGTGGATTCATTTCGATATTTGGCAAAACCAATACAATATTGTAAAGTTTAAAAATAAAATAAAATTTTAACAAAATAAATAAAAATGATTTGCTTATGAAAAAAATAAAAAAAAATCAGAATTACCCAATTAAAAAAAAAAAGAAAGAAAGAAAGACACTTGCTCCTTGGGAAAAAAGCTATGATCAACCTAGACAATATATTAAAAAGCAGAGACATTACTTTACCAACAAAGGTCCATCTAGTCAAGGTTGTTTTCTCCAGTAGTCTTGTATGGATGTGAGAGTTGGACTATAAAGAAAGCTAAGCACCAAAGAATTGATGCTTTTGAACTGTCTTGTTGAAGAAGACTCTTGAGAGTCCCTTGGACTGCAAGGAGATCCAACCAGTCCATCCTAAAGGAAATCAGTCCTAAATATTCATTGGAAGGAGTGATGCTGAAGCTGAAATGCCAATACTTTGGCCATCTGATGCGAAGAACTGACTCACTAGAAAAGACCCCAATGCTGGGAAATATTGAAGGCGGGAGAAGAAGGGGATGACAGAGGATGAGATGGTTGGATGGCATCACTGACTTAATGGACAAGAGTTTGAGTAAGCTCCGGGAGTTGGTGATAGACAGGGAAGCCTGGAGTGCTGCAGTCCATGGGGTCACAAAGAATCAGACACGACTGAGCGACTGAACTGAATGGAACAGTGAAGAAGTGAAGTGTTAGCCACTGAGTCATGTCTGACTCTTTTTGACCCTGTATACTATAGCCCACCAGGCTCCTCTGTCCATGGGATTCTCCAGGCAAGAATTCTGGAGTGGTTACCATGCCTTCCTCCAGGGGATCTTCCCAACTCAGAGACTGAAGCTGAGTCTCCTGCATTGCAAGCATATTCTTTCCCATCTGAGCCACCAGGGAAGCTCCTTTATCGACAGTACTCCCCTACAAAATTTTCCGCACTAGCCAGGGTCTTTCTCACTAACATGCCAAGGCGCCTCCACCTCCACTCTTTTCTAATGTCTTTCCTCCCATGAATTACATTTTGTTTCCTTACTCAGTTTGCTCTTTCTCCTTTTCTCTGTCTACCCATATCATAAACTTCCAAATGAGTTTCCATATCTCTGGTGAAGGCTTATCTAACCACCATAATTCCAGTAAACTTGACTTTCTTTTCATGTACTCAGTTGCTATACTTCTGGTTTTCTCATGAAAATATTTATAACTTTGTTCTTAGACTAGAATGAGAGCCGAAAAAACCTATAACCAAATTTATATGTCTTATTTTTGCAACTCATGTCTCCTCTTCCTAGGAAAATCCACATACACATGCATGGGCACATGCACACTCAGCACACTTTACATTTCCCACTTCTTTTTACTAATCAAAGTTTTGTGCTAATGGGTGCCCAACAACTGTTTGTTTCCTATTTGGCCATGGTTTGTGTATAAAGCCATTTTGCTTTTTTTTTTTTTTTTTTTTTTTTACATTTCTTTTCCATGGGAATGGTCTTGATCCCTGTCTCCTGTACAATGTCATGAACCTCCGTCCATAGTTCATCAGGCACTCTATCAGATCTAGTACCTTAAATCTATTTCTCACTTCCACTGTACAATCATAAGGGATTTGATTTAGGTCATACCTGAATGGTCTAGTGGTTTTCCCTACTTTCTTCAATTTAAGTCTGAATTTGACAATAAGGAGCTCATGATCTGAGCCACAGTCAGCTCCCAGTCTTGTTTTTGCTGACTGTATACACCTTCTCCATCTTTGGCTGCACAGAATATAATCAATCTGATTTCGGTGTTGACCCTCTGGTGATGTCCATTTGTAGAGTCTTCTCTTGTGTTGTTGGAAGTGGGTGTTTGCTATGACCAGTGCATTCTCTTGGCAAAACTGTATGAGCCTTTGCCCTGCTTCATTCCGTATTCCAAGGCCAAATTTGCCTGTTACTCCAGGTGTTTCTTGACTTCCTACTTTTGCATTCCAGTCCCCTATAATGAAAAGGACATCTTTTTTGGGTGTTAGTTCTAAAAGGTCTTGTAGGTCTTCATAGAACTGTTAACTTCAGCTTCTTCAGCATTACTGGTTGGAGCCTAGACTTAGATTACTGTGATATTGAATGGTTTGCCTTGGAAACGAACGGACATCATTCTGTCATTTTTGAGATTGCATCCAAGTACTGTATTTCGGACTCTTTTGTTGGCCATGATGGGTACTCCATTTCTTCTAAGGGATTCCTGCCCGCAGTAGTAGATATAATGGTCATCTGTGTTAAATTCACCCATTCCAGTCCATTTTAGTTCACTGATTCCTAGAATGTCGACGTTCACTCTTGCCATCTCCTGTTTGACCACTTCCAATTTGCTTTGATTCATGGACCTAACATTCTAGGTTCCTATGCAATATTGCTCTTTACAGCATCAGATCTTGTTTCTATTACCAGTCACATCCACAACTGAGTATTGTTTTTGCTTTTGCTCCATCCCTTCATTCTTTCTGGATGGTATGATCACTCACCTACAGCCAGACATCCTGGGATATGAAGTCAAGTGGGCCTTAGAAAGCATCACTACGAACAAAGCTAGTGGAGGTGATGGAATTCCAGTTGAGCTAGTTCAAATCCTGAAAGATGATGCTGTGAAAGTGCTGCAGTCAATATGCCAGCAAATTTGGAAAACTCAGCAGCGGCCAAAGGACTGTAAAAGGTCAGTTTTCATTCCAATCCCAAAGAAAGGCAATGCCAAAGAGTGCTCAAACTACCACACAATTGCACTCATCTCACACGCTAGTAAAGTAATGCTCAAAATTCTCCAAGCCAGGCTTCAGCAATACGTGAACCATGAACTTCCAGATGTTCAAGCTGGTTTAGAAAAGGCAGAGGAACCAGAGATCAAATTACCAACATCCGCTGAATCATCGAAAAAGCAAGAGTTCCAGAAAAACATCTATTTCTGCTTTATTGACTATGCCAAAGCCTTTAACTGTGTGGATCACAATAAACTGTGGAAAATTCTGAAAGAGATGGGATTACCAGACCATCTGACCTGACTCTTGAGAAACCTATATGCAGGTCAGGAAGCAACAGTTAGAACTGGACATGGAACAAAAGACTGGTTCCAAATAGGAAAAGGAGTACGTCAAGGCTGTATATTGTCACCCTGCTTATTTAACTTATATGCAGAGTACATCATGAGAAATGCTGGGCTGGAAGAAGCACAAGCTGGAATCCAGATTGCCAGGAGAAATATCAATAACCTCAGATATGCAGATGACACCACCCTTACGGCTGAAAGTGAAGAGGAACTAAAAAGCCCCTTGATGAAAGTGAAAGAGGAGAGTAAAAAAGTTGGCTTAAAACTCAACATTCATAAAAAAAGATCATGGCCTCCGGTCCCATCACTTCATGACAAATAGATGAGGAAACAGTGGAAACAGTGTCAGATTTATTTTGGGGGGCTCCGAAATCACTGCAGATGGTGACTTCAGCCGTGAAATTAAAAGACATTTACTCCTTGGAAGAAAGTTATGACCCACGTAGATGGCATATTGAAAAGAGACATTACTTTGCCAACAAAAGTCCGTCTAGTCAAGGCTATGGTTTTTCCAGTGGTCATATATGGATGTGAGAGTTGGACTGTGAAGAAGGCTGAGCACCGAAGAATTGATGCTTTTAAACTGTGGTGTTGGAGAAGACTCCTTAGAGTCCCTTGGACTGCAAGAAGATCCAACCAGTCCATTCTGAAGGAGATCAGCCCTGGGATTTCTTTGGAGGGAATGATGCTGAAGCTGAAACCAGTACTTTGGCCATCTCATGTGAAGAGTTGACTCATTGGAAAAGATTCTGATGCTGGGAGGGATTGGGGGCAGGAGGAAGAGGGGACAACAGAGGATGAGATGGCTGGATAGCATCACCGACTCGATGGACGTGAGTTTGAGTGAACTCTGGGAGTTGGTGATGGTAGGGAGGCCTGGCATGCTGCGATTCATGGGGTCGCAAAGAGTCGGACATGACAGCGACTGAACTGAACTGAACTGTGTATAAAGCACTGTAAACCATCTAGGAATCTCCCCTACACATGGCTGAGTTTTCTTAACTACTGCTTCAGTCCATTTCTACCCCTGGTCCTGGAATTGATTCTGTTCCACAGGAAAATTTAATGAAGTTTATATAAAGATGCATTTATACATTGTTCTGGTACCTATGCTACTACCTTATTTCTATAGACAAGTTCCTACCTTATATCCCAGTTTTGTACTTTTTAAATTTCGCTCTGGCTGAAGTTCCACCTCAGAATCCTATACTGTTCCTCATCTACTACAAGAAAGAAACCATGTGTGACTTCTGGCAATTGTCTCCAAAAATTAGAGCCCTCCCCTAGAGATGCATCCCCAAACTGAGGTACTACTATCTGCTCACCACCTACTCTTCACTCTCTACCCTCAAACTCTTTGATCTTTAATACAGCCACCACTGCACCAATGAATTATATTATGCTCCTCCTAGATACTAAACCTAAGTTTCTCATGCTGCAGTCTATTTCAGATTAACTTAACTTCCCTCCAACTTTGTTCCTTGACTCTGAACTTCTCCCTCAATATCTCAGCTGATTTCTCCTTTAGGTCTCCAAGAAAAGTGAAAGTGTCTCAGTGTCCGACTCTTGCAAGCCAGGTCTCCCACATTGCAGGTGATTCTTTACTGTCTGAGCCACCAGGGAAGCCCAGATCTCCAAGACCTGTTGATCTTTCTAACTCCCCCAGCACCCATCCATTCATTGATTTATTGTTCTGCATTTCCCAGCCTGAGACACTGATACTCCATGTCCCATGAAGACAAGACAGATGCTCCCATACTCCCATGAGGAAGGGCAGGATTCATAACCACCCATTACTATACCTTTTGAACATCATAATTTACCTGCTTGGCTCTGTCACCTCCACCATTTTCACTAGAGTCCAACTTCAAATACCTGTCAGAAATTTCTAGTCTCCACGTCCAGGTCTTCCCTTCCCAACTTTGACATCAGCCCTGGTGTAAATCATGGGACTAGGTTTGTGGCAGCCATATTGACTTGAGCTCAGGGTTGTTTACTGAGCAGAAGACTGTCTTAGGCATTAGTTTGTGTTGTCACTTTTGTGGTTAGCTACATCTTCTCCTAAAGAAAGCAAGGGAATTCCAGAAAAACTTCTGTTTCATTGGCTAAGCTTAAGTCGTTGACTGCATGGATCATAGCAAACTGTGGAAAACTCTTAAAGAGATGGGAATACCAGACCATCTTACCTGTCTCCTGAGAAACCTACATGCAGGTCAAGAAGCAAAAGTTAACACCTTCTATGGAACGACTGACTGGTACAAAATTGAGAAGGGAGTATGATAAGGCTCTTTATTGTCACTCTATTTATTTAACTTATATGAAGAGCAAATCATTCAAAATGGTAGGCTGGATGAGTTACAAGCTGGAATCAAGGTTGCTGGGAGAAATATCAACAACCTCAGATATGCAGATCATACCACTCTAATAGCAGAAAGTGAAGAGAAACTAAAGAGCCTCTTGATGAGGATGAAAGAGGAGAGTGAAAAAGCCGTCTTAAAATAATATTAAAAGTCTAAGATCATGGCATCTAGTCCCATAACTTTATGGCAAACAGAAGGAGATTAGGTGGAAGCAGTGACAGATTTCCTCCTCTTGGGCTCTGAACACATTGTGGATGGTGACTGCAACTATGAAATTAGAAGATGATTTCTTCTTTGAAGGAAAGTGATGGCAAACCTAGACAATTGATTAAAAAGCAAAGACATCACTTTGCCAACAAAGGTCCATCTAGTCAAGGCTATGGTCTTTCCAGCAGTCATGTATAGATGTAAGAGATGGACAATAAAGAAGGCAGAGCACTGAAGAATTGATACTTTTAAACTGTGATATTGCAGAAGATTCTTGAGAGTCCCTTGGACTCCAAGGAGATCAAACCAGTCAATCCTAAAGGAAATCAAACCTGAATAGTCATTGTAAGGACTGATGCTTAAGCTGACACTCCACTACTTTGGCTGCCTGATGTGAAGAGTGGACTCATTGGGAAAGACCCTGTTGCTGGGAAAGTTGAGGGCAGGAGGACAAGGGGGCCACAGAGGATGAGATGATTGGATGGCATCATCAATTCAATGGACATGAACTTAGGCAAACTCGGGAAGATGGTGAGGGACAGAAAGGCCTGGCATGCTGCAGTCCATGAGGTTGCAAAGAGTCAGATATGACTTGCCAACTGAACAACAACAACATCTTCGCATGGTCTCATAGACAGTAGGTGCTGATGAATTGTTCAGAACAATTTTAGTGATCAGTACCACTCAGACAGTGCCTGTGAGCTCAATGAACCAGAAACAATGCTCAGAGTTCTTACCGCACAGTGAGAGGGTCAAGAATTTGTCACAGGGACTAAAGAAAGGGAAACAAAAATCATAAGCAAACAAGCAGAATAAACTCAAGATTTCTTCATTGTGGTAATGGTTTTTATTCCTACCATGAGCCTAGTCTAATTCTCATTTCTCAGTGCTCCTTTGAGACAGCCACAGGGTCTTGCTCATAAACTTAGACACAGATGGCAACAGTGTTAACTCTGTGTGTGCCAAACCACTGTCATATCTCAGGCCATGGGGGAAATAGCAATCATTATCAAAACCAAGACACAAGTGAGTCCTGTAAAAGAAATCCATTGCTAAGAAGTGAACCTGGGTACTTTGTTTTATTATTTTCTTATACAGCTCAAGTAACAGCAGGCTAAATATCTATTTCAGTCTTAGACTTAAATCATTCATTTTAATGTTCTGGCCTTGATGTCTGTTAGACTAAGCTCCTCCACCTTGTCTCTGATGTTTAAGTGCCTCCCTCTCCCTTTCTGAGATCCTATCCCCGCATGAATACATCTCAAAGATGGCATCTCCTATTATCAACCCTGACCTCCAGAGAACAACCAATATAGGGCCTATTAGGGATGATGATGCTCCCCTAACCAATATATGTCTCAGTACCTGATGAAAGGGATGCCTTCTGGGGGACAGAGTTGGGGGATGGTTACAGATAATTCTTAATAAAACCACTCCAGCATTCCTATCTCTCTCATCTTCTAAACTCTTTCTTCTATAGCATACCAAGAAACTTCCAGCTTCTCATTTTCATTTAAGTTGAGAATTTTCAATCAGTCAACAGAAAATATTGTTAAAGTCCCTTCCAGATTCTTGAGATAACAGATGTAATCTCTGTTTGCTAAGGGGAGGGCATACGAATGTGCTAAAATGCTTTAGTCATGTTCCACTCTTTGAGAACCCATGGACTGTACCCCCAGGCTCCTCTGTCCATGATATTCTCCAGGCAAGAATACTGGAGTGGGTTGCTACGCTGTCCTCCAGGGGATCTTCCCAACTCAAGGATCGAACCTGAGCCTCCTGTGGCTCCTGCACTGCAAGTGAATTCTTTACTACTGAGTCACCAGCGAAGCCCAATCTCTGTTTAGTGTTCCCATATGACTCAATTCAGCCCAGTCCATTATTACATATCTTTTTCTATGGCTTAATACACTTGAAATTCATTTCCACACACGCTTACCAAATATCTGCTGATTTTAAACATCGAAGTATCACAGTTCTTTTTTTAATCTCCTCGTGGGTCAGATTTGGTGCTTGTCTTTCAGATTATTAGGTATTTGAGTCCAGTTATGGGTCTGCAGGAAATGAAAAATGGTCAGAGAGGGTCTTGAGGAGAATCAGCATTCCACTGAAGATCAGTTCAGAGCCAGTCTCAGGTGGAGACTGAACTTTTTAGACAGGGTGGGGGTTATGAATGAAGGCATAGTGGGAAGGCTGACCTTACTATATCATTTTAAATAAAGGACTTCAGCATCCAGTCCTCTGGTGATTGGGACATCCAGATATTGTTATCTGGGGTGGGTTCTGAAACCAGAAATACAGAAGGATGACTGGAGGCTGGCTCAGTGAACTCAAACTGGTAACAGTCTACCGAAATTCCTCATTATAGTCTTGCGGCCCCATTCTTCTCTAATTAAAAATTCACCTCAACTTAAGAGACAGAGTAAGTTCATGGACAAAATCTGCACGTAATTCAGCCATCCACAGAATCAGATTCTGGACTTGCTTTTCAGAAGTTTCAGCCCTATGTATCTAGTCACACCTGCATTTAAATCTCTGTTGGCTTTAGAACAGCCATACTTTCTCCTTCTCTGTAGGTATCTTGAGCTGGAATTGAAAGTTTTTGGCTTTGGCTTTTCTTTCTCTGCACTCTCCCATTCAGGGATAAGCAACCATCCCATCCACACTAGTTTTTATGCACCATAAAATGTTACTAGTACAACTCAGTGGTCCCAAGCCTCATTTCTATAGCCACATGACTCCAGGCAGTTTAAGGTGATAATTTAAACAGCTAGTTTATCACTGCATGCCATGGACTATTCATGACCCATTTTCCATTGGCAAGAAATTTATTACTTCCTCCAAAACTAAACAGCTCATAAAACTAATGTGAGATTCCCACTTTTAAATTTTCTATTCCCCTTGGAAACACTTGAGATACAGAAATCTGTTTCAGACAGAACTCCATCAGAAAAATAGAACCCATTAAATGCATGTGAAATATGAAAAGTTTACTACAGGAATTAGGGGCAATCTTTGGAAAGGCTAGAGGAGCAAAGGTCAAGGAAAGTGACATTGATGATATTAGATTGAAGCAACAAAGTGGGTGATTCTCAAAAGTTTGCCAGGAAACTGCTGATCAGCTTGCACTGACTGTCTCAGCCTGCCACAGAATGATTCTTAAGAAATCACTGGGAAGCCAGAGTGAATCTCACCTTTGCCTTTGTATCTGGTGCAACTGTGTCCAGTGAATATTGGCTTCTCCTTTCCCACCTTCCAAATCACATGTGAGTTCTTACCTACAGCTACACAAGGAAAGGGATTCTAGGAAACACAATTTCTGGTTTTGCTTCTGTAATGCTCATAGATCTTAAATTAATTTCTTATCAAAAGAAATTAATCATTAATGATGGAATTGCAGGCACTGGTTTGCAGCTCACAAGGATCATATTTGGAGACAGGTTTTTCTCTAGGAATGTCTAACTCGTAATACGTAGACAAATGATTACCCACTTAGATCAATACCTATTCTGGCTCTCCTGTATGAGAAAAGATTCTCCATGTAAGTTTCTGCAAATTTTGCCTCCAAAATAGCTCTCAAAAGTCTATATATTTCCGTCTCTACTGCCACCACTCTAGATCAGGCAACAGTCATTTCTCATTTAGAGAATTGCTTTACCTTCTTCCATCTCTCTGTACCAGTCTGCTCTCAGCACTGCAGCCACAAAGATTCTTTCAAAAGTGAAATCACATAGTGACACTCCCTTCCTTAAAATTCTTCCTCTTGTACTCATACCCTGCCCAAAGTTTCATCCATACTAAACTCTCTTGAGCTTTTTAGTTGTGCCATAGTTTCCCTTCTCAAGCATCATTTTCTCTGCCTAGTACACTCTCTTTTCTTCCCCACTCCATATCCAATTCTCTTCTGATCTTCCTTTGAACAAACAATATTCATGCAGGTCCTAACTTAAATGCCATTTGCTTGGGCAGCCTTTCCCAGTCTTCACCTCTATACTTTGTTATCATTTCTTGTTTCTTTAGTGTAAGGCTTATTCTAAACCTGACAATTGGTGTCTTGCTTTGCTTGAACTAAGCTCCTTTCTCATCTTGAATCTATGGGAGCAGGAAATTAGCTAGAACAGAGAAAAGAGAGAGACCCTCCCTAATGGCTGAGGTCAAGCTGGTAATAATCACCCAGGCTAAATCCTCACTCTCAATTGAGATTCGAGGTGCTTGCAAAGCATCTTAGTAAACAACTTCATGAGAAGAAAACTGAGCCCAGAGATTTAGAATAACCCAAAAGAGGAAGCTTGAGGACAAGAGCTTTAAAAACTGAACAAAAATTAATAATAAAAAGGACAAACGTAGTACTGTATATAAAATCAACAACTAATAATAACCCACAGATAGTACAGGGAACTCTATTCAGTACTCTGTACTGTCCTATATGGGGAAAGAATCTTTAAAAAAAACAGAGTGGATATATGTATATGTAAAACCAATTCACTTTGCTCTACACCTAAAAGTAACACAACATTGTGAATCAACTGTGTGCTAAGTCACTTCAGTCACGTCCAACTCTTTGTGACCCTATGGACCATAGCCCACCAGGCTCCTCTGTCCATGGGGATTCTCCAGGCAAGAATACTGGAATGTGTTGCCATGCCCTTCTCCAGGGGAATCTTCCCAACTTAGAGATTGAATCTGCATCTCTTACATCTCCTGCCTTGGCAAGAGTGCCACATAGGAAGCCCTGTAAATCAACTATACTCCAATAAAAATTATTAAAAAAAATTTTTTTTTAAGTTTTACTCTTGATACCATGCAGAATGGCTTGTCCACCGCCCTGTTCAAAAAGTGGAAGTAGCACAGCACCTTACTATAATAGGTCCTCAAAAATACTTATTAATGAGTGACAACATGAGAAAATGGATGGATAACTGAGTAAAGACAGAATTGTTCCTTCTCAAATTCCTCTTAGAGTTTAGACTCTTTGACTAACAATAGCCTTGAAGAGTCATCAGTGTCTGCTGATGTCTCAGGGAACTTATACCCTGAGCGTTGTGTGCATGTGTGTGTCATGTTTGGTACTTATTACATCATATCCCCTTTTGTGGTACATTTTCTGTAATAATGTGAACATGTGTTTCTATCACCTCAAGCTTTTTGAGATCAGTGCTTTGCCTCAGTGCTTTGCAAAGAGGCTGACACATCATCAATACTCATAAATATCTGTTGAATAAAAGACCATTATTGTAAAGAAATATTGTATTTTTTTAATATTCTCTTCTAAATATGTGACCTAGTGAACATGGCTAGATCCCAGATATTTTCACAATGGTCCAAAGAATAGAATATTGGCAGTTTAATTTTGGATGTAACTATTCATAAAACAGGGTTGTTTTGGTTTTTTTTTCAACTATTTATTTTCTGTTAGGCCATCAGGATCTTTCACTATCAACTTAATTTGTTTATTTATAATTTATATCCCACCCATGATCCATAGGGGCTTCCCTGGTGGCTCAGACGGCAAAGTGTCTGCCTGCAATGGGGGAGACCTGGGTTCAATCCCTGGGTCGGGAAGATCCCCTGAAGGAAATGTGAACCCACTCCAGTACTCTTGCCTGGAAAATTCCATGGGTTGAGGAGCCTGGTAGGTGACAGTCCATGGAATCGCAAAGAGCTGGACATGATTGAGCCACTTCACTTTACACCATCCATAGGGATTAGTTGCCTCAACATTTCCACCTAGTTAACTTAATCCAATCCTGTTATTGTCACTGTCATTGATTCTTGACAAAGTCCCAATCTTTTATTTCAGTAAATCTGCCTGCCATCATCCACAAATGGTGGGAGACTTCCCATTTCCACTACTTTCCAAATCTTAAAGCAAGTTTAAATAAATTCTATAATTTCTGTAATTATGTAATTATAATTGTTCTTTAGTATATCAATAGCAATGGGAAGATCTGTCTCAAATCACAGTGTTTTTACAAATGACTCAATTTCATTCCTTTTATGTCTGTGTAGTATTCCATTGTATATATGTACCACATTTTCTTTATCCGTTCTTCTATCAGTGGACACTTAGGTTGCTTCGATTGTAAATTGCTGGCTATTGTAAATAATGCTGCAATGAACATTGCAATGCATGTGGGGATCTAGAGTCTGTCATACAGAGTGAAGTAAATCAGAAAGAGAAAAAAATAGCAGATGTGACTCCATGGACTGTAGCCTGACAAGCTCCTCTGTTCATGGAATTCTCCAGGCCAGAATATTGTGTGAGTAGCCATTCCCTTCTCCAGGGACTCTTCCCAAACCAGGGATTGAATCCAGGTCTCCTGCATTGCAGGTGGATTTTTTACCATCTGAGCCACCAGGGAAGCTCAGATATTAACCTATATATATGCAATCTAGAAAAATGGTACAAGTGGACCTATATACAGGGCAGGAATAGAGATACAGATGTAGACAGCAGATGTGTGGACACAAGGCAGAGGTGTGGTATAAACTGGGAAATCAGGATTGACATATATACACTATCATGTGTAAATTGCATAGCTAGTGTGAAGCTGTTGTGTAGCACAGGGAGCTCAGCTTGGTGCTCTGTGGTGACCTAGATGGGTGGACCAGGTGGGAGGTGGGAAAGAGGTGCCAGAAGGAGGGGGTATATGTCTACATATAACTGATTCACTTCAATGTACAGCAGGAACTAACACAACACTGTAAAGCAACTATAGCTTTTAAAACTCACAGTGTTTTTTAATGGTTTCCACATACAGATATAATCTCTTCATATTTCCTTGTGTTTCAGACAAAAAAGCTACCAAATACAAGGTCTAGAGTTAGTCATAGGCCTAACGAACCATTTCTGTGCCACAACAGAAAACGCCTCTCGAATGATCAGAGAGCTGATGCCTTTCTACAGTGTGTGTTTCTATCCCTCAGATCAGATCAGTAGCCCAGTTGTGTCCGACTCTTTGCGACCCCATGAATCGCAGCACGCCAGGCCTCCCTGTCCATCACTGACTCCCGGAGTTCACTCAGACTCACGTCCATCAAGTCAGTGATGCCATCCAGCCATCTCATCCTCTTTCGTCCCCTTCTCCTCCTGCCCCCAATCCCTCCCAGCATCAGAGTCTTTTCCAGTGACTCAACCCTTCACATGAGGTGGCCAAAGTACTGGAGTTTCAGCTTTAGCATCATTCCTTCCAAAGAAATTCCAGGGCTGATCTCCTTCAGAATGGACTGGTTGGATCTAGCCCTAAGTAAATGCTGTGATTTCTGACTCTTTGGGATTCTATATCTTATACTTTGTGTCAGCTTGTTACATTTTAGTTTTTCCAGACTGGGTACAATAAAATGAGTTAGTCATGCTCTTACCAAATTATGGGCTTCCATGGTGACTCAGCTGGTAAAGAATCCACCTGCAATGCGGAAGACCTGGGTTTGATCCCTGGGTTGGGAAGATCCCCTGGAGAAGGGAAAGGCCACCCACTCCAATAATCTGGCCTGGAGAATTCCATAGACTATATAGTCCTTGGGGTGCCAAAGAGTCACACACGGCTGAGCGACATTCACTTTTACTTTTACAAAATTAGTTACTTTCAGCCTTGTCCCCCTTAGATGATACTCAGTACACTTGGTTGGAATTTTAGGCACCCTTAGATGTGCCGCTACCTCACATGGCAGAGGCAGATGCCTCTACCTCAGATGGTAGAGGTAGATGCCTCTACCATCACATATTTTCTGCCAGTCTTTAGGTTTATTACCACAGATGGCTAATCTCACACATTATGTGTGTGTTGGATATAATTTCTTTCGGATCAAAGGCAAACCCAAGTTCCTGGTTCACATGTTGTTGGCAAAAGGGGTACTCATGGTCCCATCAGCCCTGCTGATGCCCTTGAGGAACAACACAGGCAGAGCTCTTGTGTGGGGATTCCTTGCTGCATTTACAGCTTGCAAAGGGAGAATTTCCTCTTGACTTTTAGAACAGCAAAATGAAGACTGCTTGAGGAGTCTGGAATCTAAAGTGACAAAGCCAGTGCAAAGGTATTCTGGTTCTCACTTTCTCAAATCAGCAGTATAGCACATAACAGCAAAAATGGTCTCTTTGGCACATTAGACATTTATATCACCCAGGAAAAATAGCCACAACAGATGCAGGCTATCTGGCCTTTTAATGGAAATTGACTATAAGCAAAGTGTTTATTAGAGCCCTCGATTAGCCTCCATTTTTATGCCTTCTCTGGAATGCTTGGTGTCCACGAGTGAATTAATCAGGCATGGTCTGTGCACCCCAAACAACAATTTTACACTCTGTCAGAGCAGACCACATTTGAGCAGAGTTAATCACAATTATTTGCAAAGTTAATTCCAGTTCAAGAAGCCAGGGTAGTTCACAAGTGTATGCTAGGACCAGTCTCTCCACAGCCAGGCCTCCGGGGGTCTCACAGAACACATCACCGTCTTGGCACATGACTTCCAGAATGCTTCTGTCAAGGTGAGCAAGCAGCAGCATGTTCAGGAAAAGCCTGAAACACAGAAGTAGTTAAAATGGGATAAATTACAGCTTCGTGTTTTGCGACAATATTGTCTCTTTTACAGTAAATGTAGAAATAAACTTTGTAATTGGAAAATTGAACTCTGAAATGATTCTTCTATTAATTATTCTTCCAGCTTAAATGAGTGTGAGTTTTTAAGTAATCAATGGGTACTTAACAAGCACAAAGTCATTATTTTTAATAAAAACTTTAGTGTATTTTTTTCACAAAATGGTAGTTATTGAATCTATATTGCCTATGAATAAAAATGCCAAATTTCATTAGGACTATTCTCTAGTAAAGTTGAATGAGTACATTATATTCTACCATGTATGTAGCAATGCTATTTTATCAAGCATGGCAAATACACATATTCATTTTCTCTCTCTTTATATATATATATATATATATTTGGTTAACACATCCTTCAAACATTTCTGATCTAATAATGATCATTAAACTTATCTCAATTTACTCTTTCTATTTGAACTGACAAACCATATATTACTTTTTCACATTTAATGTTGAAAATATCAGCTTCATAACACATTAACTCTGATTTTATCCTTTTAATCCATATCCCAGTCATCTCAATTGATTTTTTAAAGATATATAACAAAAAAGTCACTTTTTTTGCAAGCAGCACATTACTAGATGCTGGGATATGGAAATGGTTTACTTCTAAAAGTAACACAAAGACAAACTACAGACATGGCAAATGTGATACTAATGAATTCTAAATATGTACAGTTTCCTATATGTGAGCACTGGTCATCTGACATGAAATCAAGATTATATGAGTCCCATAAAAAAGCATAATGAATCAAAGAAAAAGTTACAGATAAGAGTCTATTGTTCTATTTTACAGATTTTCACATCCCTTCATTTAGAAGTAATATGCTATCCTTACCTCATTAGATAAAAGGGAAAAATTGAAGACAAAAAGAATAGTTAACTTGTGATCACTTAAAAAGATCATAAAGATGGAGTGGGGGAGGTAGACAGGAACCTAAATTGTGTTAACTCTGGAATTTCGGCATGTGAAGGCATGCCTATAGGACTGGATATCTACAGGAATTGTGCACATTAACTGCAAAAAAAAGAAAAAAATCAACTGTAAATGAGCCCATCTCCCCACCAAAGGAGAGAGTAAGGTGTACGAGCTTGGGCCAATTATGATACCCAGCTGTACCGAAGGGAGAATGATCCTGTGCCCAGTAATACCTGTCAGCTAATTTGTCCTTTGGCCCAGGGCCTTATGAAATCCCGTTTGAGCTCCATGAGAAGAGAACTGAAAGTGCAACTTTCTTCATAGAAACTTCACTATATTTACAGCATCACTGAACAGCACTATTCTGTCACCTTGTCATGCCATTTCTTTTAAAACACAAAGAAATAATTCTCCCCTTCTTGGAAGAGGACACATAAAGGACACCATTCCCTCATTGATATCAGAATGCTATTGAGATCAAGCATGGTGGTTGGGCACACTGGAATTCAACTTGCTGTGGACACAGTACAACTCTGATGGGTATCAGCAGAAGGCACCACTGCTGTGAAGTGTCATGGGAGACACAGGTGAGAAAAGGAGTAGAAAACACCAAAAAGCCAAAGCAATAAAAGGAACAATAGCAGTAGTCTCTTGAGAGCTGAAGGTGCTGCATTCATGGCATATGTAAAATCACTCTACTTTCTCCCCTTGGGAATTCCAAGAGAAAATCTGCAGAAATTTCACCATGGATCAAAGCCCTCACATTAGCAAAAGGAAGTAGCACCTGGGACTACTTGGTGTACTGTTAGTGGCCTTATTCTGTCCTTATTTATCACTCCCAATTTATTACAGTATGAACACAGATATAGAAAACACACAAAAGCATAGATCATGGCCATGTGTACGGATCATATGTAATGAGGTTGGCACTGCCTTCAAAACCTAGCAAGGCAAACTTCCATGAACTGCCAGAGCACAAGCCAAGTTTTCCAGTGTGAACCATATACCCAAAGATAAGCCTGATTAGAGCTGAGTGGCTCCACAAGGACAAAATGGTCAATGGGCCAAAATCAAAGAATAAAAGAGCATTTAATAGTATAGTACCTGCTGATAGTCACAGTCAGTCACCCACCAGAAAGGAAGGTGCAGACCTGGGCATAGCTAAACCAAAAACAGACAAGAAACAGTACCTGAGTGGAGGATATGCCCCAAGGATAGAAAAGCTAAGTTAGAGACATGGTAAAGCAACAAAAAAGAGCATAAATCTTTAATAATTGATGTAGTTAAAGCCAGATGAGATTAAAAGACAAAAAATAAACTCAATTAAGTAATTAAATAATAGTAGTCAGTACCTCAGCTCTCAACATTTAGTTGGAGCTATTGATAATGTAATCAAAGCAAGGAATTAAGAAAGCTCAGGGAGCTTCTGAGTCTAGTGCCAAATGAAAGTTATGTTGATTTAAGTGTCTTTTCCTCTTCCTATTAATACTCTCTATGTGATTACTGGACTGTAACCTCCATGAGGATACATCTCTAAGAGACATTTTCACCACTATATCTATTTCCCCTAACTTAATGCTTAGATAGTGTTTAATAATAGCCTTCTGGTGAGAGGGAACTGTGTGTGTGTGTCAAATCACTTCAGTCATGTCTAACTCTTTGCAACCTCATGAACCATAGCCCAGCAGGCTCCTTTGTCCATGGGATTCTCCAGGCAAGAATACTGGAGTGGGTTGCCATGTCCTTCTCCAGAACAGGGAATTACTATCACATTAAATGCTCAGACATGTTAGATCTATGTAAAGTATTTGACAAATTCAGAAATATTTAAATGGGCATCGTAGTATTGAAAATATCTTAGTAAACACTAAGTTACTTTGGAACAGATGAGTGAATTCACCCTTTCTGAATCTTAATTTCCTTATCTGCACAAAGGTATTATCAGATCAGATCAGTCGCTCAGTCGTATCCGACTCTTTGCCACCCTATGAATCGCAGCTCGCCAGGCCTCCCTGTCCATCACCAACTCCCGGAGTTCACTCAGACTCATGTCCATCGAGTCAGTGATGCTGTCCAGCCATCTCATCCTCTGTCCTCCCCTTCTCCTCCTGCCCCCAATCCCTCCCAGCATGAGAATCTTTTCCAATGAGTCAACTCTTCACATGAGGTGGCCAAAGTACTGGAGTTTCAGCTTTAGCATCATTCCTTCCAAAGAAATCCCAGAGCTGATCTCTTTCAGAATGGACTGGTTGGATCTCCTTGCAGTACAAGGGACTCTCAAGAGTCTTCTCCAACACCACACTTCAAAAGCATCAATTCTTCGGCACTCAGCTTTCTTCACAGTCCAACTCTCACATCCATACATGACCACAGGAAAAGCCATAGACTAGACGAACCTTTGTTGGCAAAGTAATGTCTCTGCTTTTCAATATGCTATCTAGGTTGGTCATAACTTTCCTTCCAAGGAGTAAGTGTCTTTTAATTTCATGGCTGCAGTCACCATCTGCAGTGATTTTGGGGCTCAAAAAAATAACGTCTGACACTGTTTCCACTGTTTCCCCATCTATTTCCCATAAAGTGGTGGGACGGGATGCCATGATCTCCGTTTTCTGAATGTTGAGCTTTAAGCCAACTTTTTCACTCTCCTCTTTCACTTTCATCAAGAGGCTTTTGAGTTCCTCTTCACTTTCTGCCATAAGGGTGGTGTCATCTGCATATCTGAGGTTACTGATATTTCTCCCCACAATCTGGGTTCCAGCTTTTGTTTCTTCCAGTCCAGCGTTTCTCATGATGTACTCTGCATATAAGTTAAATAAACAGGGTGACAATATACATCCTTGACATACTCCTTTTCCTATCTGGAACCAGTCTGTTGTTCCATGTCCAGTTCTAACTGTTGCTTCCTGACCTGCATACAGATTTCTCAAAAGGCAGATCAGGTGGTCTGGTATTCCCATCTCTTTCAGAATTTTCCACAGTTTATTGTGATCCACACAGTTAAAGGCTATGGCATAGTCAACAAAGCAGAAATAGATGTTTTTCTGGAACTCTCTTGCTTTTTCCATTATCCAGTGGATGTTGGCAATTTGATCTCTGGTTCCTCTGCCTTTTCTAAAACCAGCTTGAGCATCAGGAAGTTCACGGTTCACATATTGCTGAAGCCTGGCTTGGAGAATTTTGAGCATTACTTTACTAGTGTGTGAGATGAGTGCAATTGTGTGGTAGTTTGAGCATTCTTTGGCATTGCCTTTCTTTGGGCTTGGAATGAAAACTGACCTTTTCCAGTCCTGTGGCCACTGCTGAGTTTTCCAAATTTGCTGGCATATTGAGTGTAGCACTTTCACAACATCATCTTTCAGGATTTGGAATAGCTCAACTGGAATTCCATCACCTCCACTAGCTTTGTTCATAGTGATGCTTTCTAAGGCCCACTTGACTTCACATTCCAGGATGTCTGGCTCTAGGTCAGTGATCACACCATCGTGATTATCTGGGTCATGTACATATTTTTTATACACTTCTTCTGTGTATTCTTGCTATCTCTTCTTAATATCTTCTGCTTCTGTTAGGTCCATACCATTTCTGTCCTTTATCGAGCTCATCTTTGCATGAAATGTTCCTTTGGTATCTCTGATTTTCTTGAAGAGATCCCTAGAGTTTCCCATTCTGTTGTTTTCCTCTATTTCTTTGCATTGATCGCTGAGGAAGGCTTTCTTATCTTTTCTTGCTATTCTTTGGAACTCTGCATTCAGATGTTTATATCTTTCCTTTGCTCCTTTGCTTTTCTCTTCTCTTCTTTTCACAGCTATGGCTATAATGATAAAGTGATATAAATGTATATAAAATGCTCAGTACTATACTATGCTCAGGACATTAGAAACAGTCTTTTTGCAGGCTCCCTGTCCTGTTTAAAAAGACTGGAGAGAGAACGTGAAATGGTTTGTTCGTTTTAAACAAAAAGATGCCATATAAGAAGTTACTATGTGGAGCAGTTAACTTGTGCTGAAGGATTTCAGAAAAGGAGAGGCAAAATGAGTGGCTTCAAAATGCTAAAAATCTAATGGGGGCCTGCTGAAGTCTATGGACAGGACAAGAGAACCAAGAGAAGCACTCGAGGAACACCTAATCTTACATTGATACAGCAGCTACTATCATTGAGATAAGAACGGAAGAGCATGCAGAGCCTATTGAAGTCTGAAGTTGAGAAATGCCTGTGAAGCCTCTGGCCTCACACCAAACATGAGGTAAGAGGCAACTGTGGCTATAAGAGAGACAGGGGAGCTGAGACAGACCCCATCCACACCCAAAGGCAAGAGTGTGCTGAGAGCAGGGCAGGCGAACAGAGACAGACCCTTGAGGAACTCAGATCCCTGCTAAAGGAGGGATTCTTCCCAGCCCTCCAGTTTTTTGATGCAGTGGCCAAATGAATCTAACTAAAACAACAAAGTGCATACTTGGGTCAACCACAGACTGGACTGACTCAACTCCCACCCAACACCCAGTGATCCCCTTTTCTGAGTTTAAACATTATTACTTTAGTTTCTATGTGTCTTTTATATGCAATTTCTGGCATTTGATCATAAATCTCTAAACAGGTGAAGAAGCAAGAAAGTGCAGCCAATTTCCAAGAAAGGAAATGGTCAATAGAACCAGATCCAGAAACTGCCCAATTGTTTGAATTATCAACACAGACTTTAATAATATATCTATGCTTAAAATGTTTTACAAAGTGGGAAAATTCACATGAACAGATGAGGAATGGAAATCCTTAAAGTGAGCAAAATCCATCAGAGATAAGGAATTCAATGTGCTTATCAGCAGAATAAGCTCAGCAGAGGAAAACCAAAACATGTCCAATGAATATCTAAAGTGAGGCAAAACAAAATAAGCCAAGTATAAATGAAACCAGTTTCCACTTAGTAGGTGGCTAACATAATATGTTGATAGAATTACCCTAATATCCCAACTCTTTTTACTTGAAATGGTAGCCATAATAATGCATCTTAGGTATCCTTCATTGTAACTTATACCCCATCAGGAGAATCCAGATTTTGTTGGGACAAGAAAGAGGAAACAAGGAATATATGCAAGTCTCAAGAGAAAATAGAATTGGGGTTGAATGTTCAAAATAGAGATAAGATGGAAAGCTTTTCAGGTAATAAGAACAGAATGAACAAATAAGAGCAAAACAGGTAAGTACAGAATGAGTTTATAAAATAACAGAAAGGGTTAGGAAAGTCATCCTGAGAAAACATGAACAAGTGAGTCAGCCTTATTATAAAAAGGAATATAACTTTACTATAAACCCCTAATACTTTCTTCCTTATCTACCCACAATAATTAGTACTGTGAGATGTGGAAAATAGGCACTAAATAAATATTCATTAAAGAATAAACATGTGAGCAAGGGAATACATGATTGAGGAATGAAGGTAGTTGTCAGCATATTTTGAAAAGCTGGTAAAAGTGAGTCTACCTTATTATGAAAAAAATATAACATTGCTATCAACTGTTGATATTTTCTTCTTTACCTACCCACAATAGTAAGTTGGCATTCTAATGTATATACTACCATCCAAAACTCTGGAATATCTTAGATGAAAAGGCCTAGCTTAGGAAGAGAAGCATTATGTTAGAAATGAAATAATGAATGTTGAAATCAAGAGCCCAACACATCACAACGAGAAAATTAAGCAAGAGGACAATGGTGCCCCTCATTCTAAAATTGGGCTTCCCTGATGGCTCAGTGGTAAAGAATCCACCTGCCAATGCAGGAGACGAGCGTTCAATCCCTGGGTCAAGAAAATCCCCTGGAGAAGGAAATAGCAACTCACTCCAGTATTCTTGCCTGGGAAATTCCATGGACAGTGGAGCCTGGCTGGCTACAGCCCATGGGGTTGTAAAAGAGTCAGACATGACTCAGCAACAAAACAACAAACCTATATATCACCATTTCAATGTGAAATCAATAGAAATATATATATATATATGAGATATTTTATCATTTTTGTTTTCATATTTATTCTTTGAAATCCAGTGTATTATTTACATTTACGACTCATCTCAGTTCTCACTAGCCACATTCCAATTGCTCCAAATTTCATGGGTAGAGATTCACACCTTATGAAAGAGAGGGCACTGTGGGTGAAGCTTTGAAAACTACATATAAGAATAGACAGAATGTTCACTGATATATGAATGGATAAAGAAGTTGTGGTATATATATATATAATGCATATTACTCAGCCATAAAAAGGAACAAAATAGTCAGAAGTAGTGAGGTGGACGAACCTAGAGTTTGTCATACAGAGTGAAGTAAGTCAGAAAGAGAAAAGCAAATGTCATATTTCAACATATGTATGGAATCTAGAAAAATGGTACTGATGAACCGATTTACAGGGCAGGAACAGAGAGAGACAGACATAAAGAACAAACTTGTGAGCACAGTGGGGGAAGGAAAGGGTGGGAAAAATTAAGAGATTAGCATCAACATACATATACTACCATGTATAAAACAGATGGCTAGTGGGAAGCCACTATATGGCACAGGGAATTCAGTTCTGTTATCTGTGATGACACAGAGGGATGGGATGCAAAGGGTGAGAGGTAGGCTCAAGGAGAAAGGGATATATATACACTTTATCTGATTCTTATTGTTGTACAGCAGAAAACAATATAATATTGTAAAGCAATTATCCTCCAATAAAAACAAATTTGAAAAAAAAAGGAAAAGACAGAAAACAAGCCCTGAAAACATGAAAAACAATAACTGATAAAGAAGAATCAAAGCTACCTAAAATTTGTAAGAAACAGAGAACTTTGGGAAATTTGAAGCTCCAGCAAATGAACTTGCTCAGGACCAAATAACAATGACTAACACAAGAGTCACGGCACACAAGTGCGGGCGAGAGAAGCTACCCCCAAGTCCGAGGTCAGGGGCAGCGGCCGAGAGTGACAGGCTGTGATGGCGCGGGAACGGCCGAGAGGAGCCACCCCACGTCCGAGGTCAGGGGCGGCGGCCAGGAGGAGCTACCCCACGTCTGAGGTCAGGGGCGGTAGCCAAGAGGAGCTACCAAGTGTCCAAAGGTCAGGGGCAGTGGACGAGAGGAACTATCCCCGGCCGGAGGCCAGGGGCGGCAGCCGGGAGGAGCTACCCCACACCCGAGGCCAGGAATAGCAGCCGGGAGGAGCTACCTCAGGTCCAAGAAGTGGTGGCTGCACAGGCGCAGGAGGGCTGAGAGGAGCTACTCCACATTCAAGGTCAGGAGGGGCCAAGGTAAGGAGATACCCCTCATCCAAGGTAAGGAGCAGCAGCTGCGCTTTGCTGGAGCAGCCGTGAAGAGATACCACACGTCCAAAGTAAGAGAAACCCAAGTAAGATGGTAGGTGTTGCGAGAGGGCATCAGAGGGCAGACACACTGAAACCATACTCACAGAAAACTAGTCAATATAATCACACTAGGACCACAGCCTTGTCTAACTAACTGAAACTAAGCCATGCCCTGTGGGGCCACCCAAGACGAGTGGGTCATGGTGGAGAGATCTGACAGAATGTTGTCCACTGGAGAAGGGAATGGCAAACCACTTCAGTATTCTTGCCTTGAGAACCCCATGAGCAGTATGAAAGGGCAAAATGATAGGATACTGAAAGAGGAACTCCCCAGATCAGTAGGTGCCCAATATGCTACTGGAGATCAGTGGAGAAATAACTCCAGAAAGAATGAAGGGATGGAGCAAAGCAAAAAGAATACTCAGCTGTGGATGTGACTGGTGATAGAAGCAAGGTCTGATGCTGTAAAGAGCAATATTGCATAGGAACCTGGAATGTCAGGTCCATGAATCAAGGCAAATTGGAAGTGGTCAAACAGGAGATGGCAAGAGTGTATGTTGACATTCTAGGAATCAGTGAACTGAAATGGATGGGAATGGGTGAATTTAACTCAGATGACCAGTATATCTACTACTGCGGACAGGAATCCCTTAGAAGAAATGGAGTAGCCATCATGGTCAACAAAAGAGTCTGAAATGCAGTACTTGGATGCAATCTCAAAAATGACAGAATGATCTCTATTCGTTTCCAAGGCAAACCATTCAATATCACAGTAATCCAAGTCTAGGCTCCAACCAGTAATGCTGAAGAAGCTGAAGTTGACCGGTTCTATGAAGACCTACAAGACCTTTTAGAACTAACAACCAAAAAAGATGTCCTTTTCATTATAGGGGACTGGAATGCAAAAGTAGGAAGTCAAGAAACACCTGGAGTAACAGGAAAATTTGGCCTTGGAATACGGAATGAAGCAGGGCAAAGGCTAATAGAATTTTGCCAAGAGAACACATTGGTCATAGCAAACACCCTCTTCCAACAACACAAGAGAAGACTCTACACATGGACATCACCAGATGGTCAACACTGAAATCAGACTGATTATATTCCTTGCTGCCAAAAATGGAGAAGCTCTATACAGTCAGCAAAAACAAGACTGGGAGCTGACTGTGGCTCAGATCATGAGCTCCTTATTGACAAATTCAGACTTAAATTGAAGAAAGTAGGGAAAACCACTAGACCACTCAGGTATGACCTAAATCAAATCCCTTATGATTATACAGTGGAAGTGAGAAATAGATTTAAGGGACTAGATCTGATACAGTGCCTGATGAACTATGGACGGAGGTTTGTGACATTGTACAGGAGACAAGGATCAAGACCATCCCCATGGAAAAGAAATGCAAAAAAGCAAAATGCTGTCTGGGGGGGACTTGCAAATAGCTGTGAAAAGAAGAGAAGTGAAACGCAAAGGAGAAAAGGAAAGATATAAACATCTGAATGCAGAGTTCCAAAGAATAGCAAGAAGAGATAAGAAAGCCTTCTTCAGCAATCAATGCAAAGAAATAGAGGAAAACAACAGAATGGGAAAGACTAGTGATCTCTTCAAGAAAATTAGAGATATCAAGGGAATCTTTCATACAAAGAGGGGCTCGATAAAGGACAGAAATGGTATGGACCTAACAAAAGCAGAATATATTAAGAAGAGGTGGCAAGAATACACAGAAGAACTGTACAAAAAAGATCTTCATGACCAAGATAATCACGATGGCATGATCACTCACCTAGAGCCAGACATCCTGGAATGTGAAGTCAAGCAGGCCTTAGAAAGCATCACTACAAACAAAGCTAGTGGAGGTGATGGAATTCCAGTTGAGCTATTTCAAATCCTGAAAGATGATGCTGTGAAATTGCTGCACTCAATATGCCAGCAAATTTGGAAAACTCAGCAGTGGCCACAGGACTGGAAAAGGTCAGTTTTCATTCCAAGCCCAAAGAAAGGCAATGCCAAAGAATGCTCAAACTACCACATAATTGCACTCATCTCATACGCTAGTAAAGTAATGCTCAAAATTCTTCAAGCCAGGCTTCAGCAATACGTGAACCGTGAAATTCCAGATGTTCAAGCTGGTTTTAGAAAAGGCAGAGGAACCAGAGATCAAATTGCCAACATCCACTGGATCATGGAAAAAGCAAGAGAGTTCCAGAAAAAAACATCTATTTCTGCTGTATTGACTATGCCAAAGCCTTTGACTGTGTGGATCACAATAAACTGTGGAAAATTCTGAAAGAGATGGGAATACCAGACCACCTGACCTGCCTCTTGAGAAGCCTGTATGCAGGTCAGGAAGCAACAGTTAGAACTGGACATGGAACAACAGACTGGTTCCAAATAGGAAAAGGAGTACGTCAAGGCTGGATATTGTCACCCTGCTTATTTAACTTATATGCAGAGTACATCATGAAAAACGCTGGACTGGAAGAAGCACAAGCTGAAATCAAAATTGCTGGGAGAAATGTCAATAACCTCAGATATACAGATGACACCACCCATATGGCAGAAAGTGAAGACAAACTAAAAAGCCTCTTGATGAGAGTGAAAGAGGAGAGTGAAAATTTTGGCTTAAAGCTCAGCATTCAGAAAAGGAAGATCATGGCATCTGGTCCCATCACTTCATGGGAAATAGATGGGGAAATAGTGGAAACAGTGTCAGACTTTATCTTTTTGGGCTCCAAAATCACTGCAGATGGTGGTGAAATTAAAAGACGTTTACTCCTTGGATGAAAAGTTATGATCAACCTAGATGGCATATTGAAAAGCAGAGACATTACTTTGCCAACAAAGGTCCGTCTAGTCAAGGCTATGGTTTTTCCTGTGGTCATGTATGGATGCAAGAGTTGGACTGTGAAGAAAGCTGAGTGCTGAAGAATTGATGCTTTTGAACTTTGGTGTTGGAGAAGACTCCTGAGAGTCCCCTGGACTGCAAGGAGATGCAACCAGTCCATTCTAAAGGAGATCAGCCCTGGGTGTTTTTTGGAAGGAATGATGCTAAAGCTGAAACTCCAATACTTTGGCCACCTCATGCGAAGAGTTGAGTCATTAGAAAAGACTCTGATGCTGGGAGGGATTGGGGGCAGGAGGCAAAGGGGATGACAGAGAATGAGATGGCTGGATGGCATCACTGACTCGATGGACGTGAGTTTGCGTGAACTCCGGGAGATGGTGATGGACAGGGAGGCCTGGCGTGCTGCGATTCATGGGGTCGCAAAGATTCGGACACGACTGAGTGACTGAACTGAACTGAACTGAACAAAAAAGTTAGAGGTCGAAATTGAATTGTATTCCTATCTTAACACCTTTCAGTCAAATGGCTCCAAGCACATAATTTGTGCCAATTGTGCCTCAATTTTTTCACTTGAAAATGAGGATAATAATGTGACCTGAGTTCACACAGCACTTATTAGTCTAATAAATGTTGGGGAAAAAACACATTAATAGGAATAATGCGAATTTTTTGAGGTCTTAACACCTCCCAAAATTCAGGACCTATGAATCTAATCTGGTTTCTTCCATCTCCCACAAAATATTTTTAAGTGCCCCAAAGGGGTGTCTTCACACAAAGAGAGTCTAATCCACCAGGTGCTGGGACTTCCGTGCAGGCACCTTCCATATTCTGCAAGACATTACCCTACTCATGCTGAATGTCATGGATTATTAAAATAGGTACAATTCTCCTTGGTGACAAATAGGAGTAAGTCAGATAAAGTGTAGTAAATTAGCTCTTAAAGCAGTATGAACCAAATTAATGGAGTGTTTTAAGTTCTATATGAAACAAGACAAATGAAACAGCTGCAGTTAACCAAGGAACAAATTTGCTTTTTTCCATGAAGACTTAATATGACTGAAAATGGGTGAAACCCTGTTGGGATGAAGTCAGAGATCAGATAGCCAAATACATTTTCCTGAAACCTACTGTGAAAGGCAGTAGAGCATTCTAACATTCATGTGTTTTTGGCATTCTTATCTCAAGCTGTGTCTTCTGCAGGAAGTTATTGGGAGTTATTATTACTTAGATAGCAAAGAGTTGGACATGACTGAGCAACTAACACTACACTACACTATTACTTAGATGCTAGAAGTCTGAATAAATGGTTAAGAACCCAGAATGAACTAAATAAGTCACTCTGAGATCCTGCTGTAGTTGAAAAGTGTAAAGAAGATCCCTCAATGCAAAAATGCTTTATCAGGGATCACCAGTGTCTGAAAACCCATATGAGGAGTCAGCCCTTTTAACATAAATGTTTACTCTGTTGAACTGTACATATTCTTAGCAAAGTAACCTCAAAATGCTGTCAGATACTTATGCCTAAGGCAGAATAAATATTAAATCTTTTTTTAACTTAGATTGTGTTTCCTCAAAAGAAGAGGCTGAGAAAAAGACTGGCATATGGGTAATTTATTGGGGAAGTAATGCTCTGAAGAGGGAAAAATGTTAAGAGGGAGTAAAACAGGGGAGTAAGAAAAGACAATATGGAAACTTCAGTTGACCCTAAAGATGAGCATCTGATATTCACCTCCATGAGACATTGTGAAGAATAGTATGAAGTGAGTCTCAAAGTGGTAGTTGCTCAGTCATATCCAACTCTTTGTGACCCCATGGACTGTAACCTGCCAGGTTCCTCTGTTCATGGAATTCTCCAGGCAAGAATACTGGAGTGGTTAGCCATTCCCTTCTCCAGAGGATCTCCCTGACCCAGGGATCAAACTCAGGTCTCCTGCACTGCAGGCAGATTATTTACCATCTGAGTCACCAGGGAAGCCCTTACACTTTAGATTTGATAAGAAGACATATTTATCCATTAACTCCTCCCTTTGCTAAATGGATGGCTTCATGGGCAAAAATGTCAAGTAGATTTCAACAAGTGTCCCCAGTAGTGGCATTAGCAAAGCCTTGAGAAAGGAAGCAAGAAGTATTTAGTGTTGGCCCAAGTAGAAGTGTTATCAAACTTCACCATACGAAGCTAGTCAAAGCCTACATGGAAGACGCTGCTACAGAAGTGGCTGGAATAGGAAATGAGAGTGAACGGATTGAAATGGCACACAGGTGTTTAGTACTGTCCACCGTTCTATCACTTAAGTGCAGTTCAGTCGCTCAGTCCTGTCCGACTCTTGGCAACCCCATGAATTGCAGCACGCCAGGCCTCCCTGTCCATCACCAATTCCCAGAGTTCACCCAGACTCACGTCCATTGAGTCAGTGATGCCATCCAGCCATCTCATCCTCTGTCATCCCCTTCTCCTCCTGCCCCCAATCCCTCCCAGCATCAGAGTCTTTTCCAATGAGTCAACTCTTTGCATGAGGTGGCCAAAGTACTGGAGTTTCAGCTTTATCATCATTCCTTCCAAAGAAATCTAAGGGCTGATCTCCTTCAGAATGGACTGGTTGGATCTCCTTGCAGTCCAAGGGACTCTCAAGAGTCTTCTCCAACACCACAGTTCAAAAGCATCAATTCTTTGGCGCTCAGCCTTCTTCACAGTCCAACTCTCACATCCATACATGACCACAGGAAAAACCGTAGCCTTGACTATACGGACCTTTGTTGGCAAAGTAATGTCTCTGCTTTTGAATATGCTATCTAGGTTGGTCATAACTTTCCTTCCAAGGAGTAAGGGTCTTTTAATTTCATGGCTGTAGTCACCATCTGCAGTGATTTTGGGGCTCAAAAAAATAAAGTCTGACACTGTTTCCACTGTTTCACAATCTATTTCCTTGAAGTGATGGGACCAGATGCCATGATCTTCGTTTTCTGAATGTTGAGCTTTAAGCCAACTTTTTCACTCTCCTCTTTCACTTTCATCAAGAGGCTTTTGAGTTCCTCTTCACTTTCTGCCATAAGGGTGTTGTCATCTGCATATCTGAGGTTATTGATATTTCTCCCAGCAATTTTGATTCCAGCTTGTGCTTCTTCCAGCCCAGCGTTTCTCATGATGTACTCTGCATATAAGTTAAATGAGATGGGTGACAGTATACAGCCTTGACATACTCCTTTTCCTATCTGGAACCAGTCTGTTGTTCCACATACAGTTCTAACTGTTGCTTCCTGATCTGCATATAGATTTCTCAAAAGGCAGATCAGGTGGTCTGGTATTCCCATCTCTTTCAGAATTTTCCACAGTTTATTGTGATCCACACAGTCAAAGGCTTTGGCATAGTCAATAAAGCAGAAATAGATGTTTTTTCTGGAACTCTCTTGCTTTTTCCATGATCCAGCAGATGTTGGCAATTTGATCTCTGGTTCCTCTGCCTTTTCTAAAACCAGCTTGAACATCTGGGTCGATCACGGTTCACAAATTGCTGAAGCCTGGCTTGAAGAATTTTGAGCATTACTTTACTAGCGTGTGAGATGAGTGCAATTGTGCGGTAGTTTGATCATTCTTTGGCATTGCCTTTCTTTGGGCTTGGAATGAAAACCAACCTTTTCCAGTCCTGTGGCCACTGCTGAGTTTTCCAAATTTGCTGGCATATTGAGTGTAGCACTTTCACAACATCATCTTTCAGGATTTGAAAGAGCTCAACTGGAATTCCATCACCTCCACTAGCTTTGTTTGTAGTGATGCTTTCTAATGCCCATTTGACTTCATATTCCTGGATGTCTGGCTCTAGGTCAGTGATCACACCATCGTGATTATCTGGGTCATGAAGATCTTTTTTGTACAGTTCTTCTGTGTATTCTTGCCATCTCTTCTTAATATCTTCTGCTTCTGTTAGGTCCATACCATTTCTGCCCTTTATCGAGCCCATCTTTGCATGAAATGTTCCTTTGGTATCTCTGATTTTCTTGAAGAGATCCCTAGTCTTTCCCATTCTGTTGTTTTCCTCTATTTCTTTGCATTGATTGTTTAAGAAGTCTTTCTTATCTCTTCTTGCTATTCTTTGGAACTCTGCATTCAGATTCTTATATCTTTCCTTTGCTCCTTTGCTTTTCACTTCTCTTCTTTTCACAGCTATTTGTAAGGGCTCCCCAGACAGCCATTTTGCTTTTCTGCATTTCTTTTCCATGGGGTTGGTCTTGATCCTTGTCTCCTGTACAATGTCACGAACCTCATTCCATAGTTCATCAGGCATTCTATCTATCAGATCTAGTCCCTTAAATCTATTTCTCACTTCCACTGTATAATCATAAGGGATTTGATTTAGGTCATACCTGTATGGTCTAGTGGTTTTCCATACTTTCTTCAATTTAAGTCTGAATTTCGCAATAAGGAGTTCTATCATTTAGCTCTCTATTAGGTCCAACATTTTAGTCCTTTTTAAGGTAGTGAATACGTGGCTTACCTGGTGGCTCAGAGGTTAAAGCGTCTGCCTGCAATACCGGAGACCTGGGTTCGATCTCTGGGTCGGGAAGATCCCCTGAAGAAGGAAATGGCAACCCACTCCAGTATTCTTGCCTGGAGAATCCTATGGATGGCGGAGCCTGGTGGGCTACAGTCCATGGGGTCGCAAAGATTTGGACACAACTGAACGGCTTCACTTCACTTCACAAGGTAGTGAATAGCCACAGTCTGCATGTGCTCAGTACAAAAGACATAGTGAAACAAACAGCAGGTCTTGAAATAGTAATTGACAGTCTTTATCCACCTCTAGCAAAACCAATCCTAGATTTTTCTCACATTCAGCCAGCACTTCAGTTGATCTAGACTGCTTGCCTGATGGAGTAATCCAGAACATCATCCTTAAAGGATATGCATCCCTAGTTGCTTTGCCCTTGTCAAGCAATGGTTATGACAGTTACCTCTTCACCATTATCATTGGACATGGAAATACCAAGAGATACAACAGTGATTCATTTAGATGCCACATATACTCTTATCTGAACCCTTTGTTTCAGCAATTCTAATTCTTCATGATAACTTGGATCAATTAACACATCAGTATCATCAGTCTTTTCTCTGTCTGTCGTTATTGTAGCAGGAAATGCCCAAATGAGCAGGTTGTATTAATAATTATAGCTTTGCCATTCTCCCTACCTGTGGCAGATTCATGTTCATATATGGCAAAACCAATGCAATATTGTAAAGTTAAAAAATTAAATTAAATTAAATTAAAAAATAATAATTGTTATTATAGCTTTAGGTATAGAGAACTAGTACATCCCCTTGTGGGCCCTCTCCACCACTACCATCATCTCTACTCCAGGAAACAGGAGATTCTATTTGGGCACAACCAGTTCTGTTGAGCAGGAGGCATAAATTCCACAGATGAGTCACATAAGGTGATGATGAGAGAACTCATCTCGCTCCCATGCTTTGGTTCATAGATGCACATGTTGAGACTATTGGGGGACTATATTTGTTTCTGACAGCTAGTGTGACAAATTACCACCAACTATATGACTTAATAGTAGAAATGTATTTTTTCACAGTTCTGGAGATTAGAATTTCATGGAAACTCTATGGAAGAATCACTTCTTGCCTTTCCCAACTTCTTGTGGTTACCACCAATCCTTAGTATTCTTTGTCTTGTAGCTGAATCACTCCAATTTTTACCTCCTGCATCACATGGCAATCTTCCATGTGTCTCCCTGTGAGTCTCAGTCTGAATTTTCCTCTTTTTATGAATATGCCACTTATTAGATTTAGATGTCACCCTAACCCAACAGGACCTCATTTTAATTTGAGTACATCTACAAAGACCCTTGCTGTTGTTTTTCAGTCAAAATGTTGTGTCTTACTCTTTGCAACCTCATGGACTACAGCCTGCCAGGTTCATCTGGAATGAGTTTGCTCAAATTTGTGTCCATTGATTCAGTAGTGCTATATAACCATCTCATCCTCTGCCACCCCCTTCTCTTTTTGCCTTCAGCCTTTCCCAGCATCAGGAGCTTTTCCAATGAGTCAGATCTTCACATCAGGTGACCCAAGTATTGGAGCTTCAACTTCATCATCAGTCCTTCTAATGAATATTCAGGACTGATTTCCTTTAGGATTGACTGGTTTGATCTCCGTGTAGTCCAAGGGACTCTCTAGAGTTTTCTTCAACACCACAGTTCAAAAGCATCAATTCTTCATTGCTCAGCTTTTTTATGGTCCAACTTTCATGTCCATACACGACTACTGGAAAAACCAGAGCTTTGACTAGATGAACCTTTGTCAGCAAAATAATGTCTTTGCCTTTTAATATGCTGTCTAGGTTGGTCATAGCTTTTCTTCCAAGGAACAAGCGTCTTTTAATTTCATAGCTGCAGTCACCATCTGCAGTGATTTTGGAGCCCAAAAAATAGTCTCTCACTGTTTCCATTGTTTCCCCATCTATCTGCTATGAAGTTATGGAACTGGATGCCATAATCTTAGTTTCTTGAATGTTGAGTTTTAAGCCAAGTCTTTCACACTACTCTTTCACTTTCATCAAGAGGCTCTTTTCCTCTTCACTTTATGCCATTAGAGTGTTATCAACGGCATAGCTGAGGCTGTTGATATTTCTTCAATGATGTTCTTCATTCCAGCTTGTGCTTCATCCAGCCCAGCATTTTGCATGATATACTCTGCACATAAGTTAGATAAGCAGGATGACAATATACAGCCATGTCATACTCCTATCCCAATTTGGAACCAGTCAGTTGTTTCATATATGGTTCTAACTGTTGCTTCTTGACCTGCATACAGACTTCTCAGGAGGCAGGTAAGGTGGCCTGGCATTCCTGTCTTTTTAAGAATTTTTCCACAGTTTGTTATGCTCCACACAGTCAAAGACTTTAGCATAGTCAATGAAGCAGAAGCAGCCGTTTGTCTGGAACTCCCTTGCTTTCTCCATGATCCAGTGAAAATTGGCAATTTGATCTCTAGTTCTTCTGCCTCTTCAAAACCTAGCTCATACATCTGAAAGCTCTTAGTTCACAATTTGCCGCAGCCTACCTTGAAGAAAGTCCTTGAGCATAATCTTGCTAGATTGTGAAATGAGCGGTATTGTATGGTAGTTTGAACATTCTTTTGGCATTGCTCTTCTTTGACATTGAAATGGAAATTGACCCTTTCCAGTCCTGTGGCCACAGCTGAGTTTTCCAAATTTGCTAATATATTGAATACAACACTTTTGTAGCATCATTTTGGGGATTTTAAACCACTCAGGGGGAATTCTGTCACCTCCACGAACTTTACTTGTAGTACTGCTTCCTGAGGCCCATTTGACCTCACACTCCAGGTATCTGGCTCAAGATGAGTGCCCACAACATTGTGATTATCCAGATCGTTAAGGCCTTTTTTGGATAGTTCTCCTGTGTATTCTTGCCACTTCTTCTTAGTATCTTTTGTTTCTGTTAGGTCCTTACTCTTTCTGTCCTTTATTGTGTCTATCCTTGCTTAAACTATTCACTTGATATCTTCAATTTTCTTGAAGAGATCTCTAGTCTTTCCCATTCTATTGTTTTCCTCTATTTCTTTGCATTGTTCACATGAGAATGTTTTCTTTTGTCTCCTTGCTATTCTCTGGAACTCCTTATTCAGTTGGGTATATCTTTCCCTTTCTCCCTTGCCTTTCGATTTTTTACTTTTCTAAGATATTTGTAAAGCCTCCTCAGACAACCATTTTGCCTTCTTGTATTTTTTCCTTTGGGAAAAATAATATATATATATGTTCCTGTATATTTTCATATATATTCCTCCTGTATAATGTAGTGAACCTCCATCCATAGTTGTTCAGGCACTCTGTCTACCAGATCTAATCCTTTGAATCTATTTGTCTCTTCCACTGTATAATTATAAGGGATTTGATTTAGGTCATACCTGAATGGTCTAGTGACTTTTCCTACTTTATTCAATTTAAGCCTGAATTTTGCAAATAGAAGCTCATGATCTGAGCCACAATCAGCTCCAGGTCTTGTTTTTGCTGACTGTATTGAGTTTCTCCATCTTCAGCTGCAAAGAATATAATCAATCTGATTTCAGTATTGGCGATTTGGTGATGTCCATATATAGAGTCAACTCCTGTGTTGTCAGAAAAGGGTGTTTTTTATGACCAGTGTGTTCTTTTGACAAGACTCTATTGCCCTGCTTCATTTTGTACTCCAAGGCCAAACTTGCCTGTTACTCTGGGTGTCTCTTGACTTTCTATTTTTACAATTTAATCTTCTATGATGAAAAGGACATCTCTTTTTGGTGTTAGTTGTAAAAGGTCTTGTAGGTCTTCAGAGAACTGTTCAAATTCAGCTTATATGGCATTATGGTTGGAGCATAGACTTGGATTACTTTGATGTTGAATGCTTTGCCTTGGAAATGAATGGAGATTATTCTGTCATTTTTGAGATTGGACCCAAGTACTGTATTTTGGACTCTTTTTTTTTTTTTTTTTTTTTTGACCATGAGGGCTACTTCATTTCTTCTAAGGGATTCTTAGAAGAAATCCCATATATTTTAGTTCACGGATTCCTGAGATGTCAAAATTCACTCTCGCCCTCTCCTGCTTGAGTTGAGTTCAGTCACTCCGTCATGTCCGACTCTTTACAATGCCATGGACTGCAGCATGCCAGGTCTCCCTGTCTATCACCAACTACCAAAGTTTACTCAAACTCTTGTCCATCAAGTCAGTGATGCCATCCAACCATCTCATCCTCTGTTGTCCCCTTCTCCTCCCACCTTGACTCTTTCCCAGCATCAGGGTCGTTTCTAACAAGTCAGTTCTTTGCATCAGGTGCCCAAAGTATTGGAGTTTCAGCTTCAGCATCAGTCCTTCCAATGAACATTCAGGACTGATTTCCTTTAGGATGGACTGTTAGAGTCTCCTTGCAGTCCAAGAGACTCTCAAGAGTCTTCTTCAACAAGACAGTTCAAAAGCATCAATTCTTCAGTGCTCAGCTTTCTTTATAGTCCAACTCTCACATCCACACAAGACTACTGGAAAAACCGTAGCTTTGACTAAATGGATCTTTGTTGGCAAATAATGTCTCTGCTTTCTAATATGCTTGGTCATAACTTTTCTTCCAAGGAGCAAGCATCTTTTAATTTCATGGGTGCAGATACCATCTGCAGTGATTTTGGAGCGCCCCAAAATAAAGTCTCTCACTGTTTCCATTGTTTCCCCATCTATTTGCCATGAAGTGATGGGACCAGATGCCATGATCTTAATTTTCTGAATGCTGAGTCTCAATCAGTCTCTCCCATCAGGAAACTTCCGTAAGCCTCTTATCCTTCTCCATCAGAGGGCAGACAGACTGAAAACCACAGTTTCCTGCTTGACCACGTCTAAGTTACCTTGATTCATGGGCCTAGCATTCCAGGTTCCTGTGCAATATTGCTCCTTACAGCATTGGATTTTACTTTCACCACCAGACATATCCACAACTGAGCATCATTTCTGCTTTGGCCCAGTCATTTTATTCCTACTGAAGCTACTAGTAATTGCTTTCTGCTCATTCCCAGTAGCATATTGCATGCTTTCCAACCTGGGGAGCTCACCCACCATTGTTCATATCTTTTTGCCTTTCCATACTGTTCACGGTATTCTCCAAGCAAGAATTTGGAGTGGGTTGCTATTTCCTGCTACAGTGGATCACGTTCTGTGAAAACTCTTCACTATGACCCATTCATCTTGGGTGGCTCTGCATTGCATGTCTCATAGCTTCATAGAGCCCTTTCACCATGACATGACTCACATCCATGATAGGGACAAAGACCCTACTTCCAAATAAAGTCATATTTACAGTTGGTTAGTAAACGGAAATTGAGGGAGGGGCACTACTCAACACAATATGGAGCATACAACATGTAACAGCAGATACATCCTAGAGTACAGTTTTCCCACTTGTCAAGGTTGCCTACAAAGAGGTGACTTAAGCTTTCAAAACTGATTGAAAAGTTACATACTAAGGATTATAAAACAAAAGAAAGCAAGGAGCCTGAGTCTCTAATGTCGGTGTAATCTCCATGCCATTCTGAAACAACAGCTCCAGATTCCTTTTACATTAGCAAATAATAAATCTCTATCTTATTCAACCAAAGTATTTGGCTTTATTGTTTTATAAAGTAAAACCAAATCCTAACTGTCAAAACATGTAAAATTGAGACTCTGTTTTCTAAAATTGATAATCTTACTGAGAAGACAGATGTTCATATATGCAAAAAGAAAAAAGTGAGGGAGAGAATGGTTGCATCAAAATTCTGAGACCAAAAGAAAGCAGGAATAGCAAAACTCATATCAGATAAAATAGACTTTGAAATAAAAGCCATGAAAAGAGACAAAGAAGGACACTACATAATGATCAAAGGATCAATCCAAGAAGAAGATATAGCAATTATAAATATACATGCACCCAACATAGGACTGCATGGCAATAAGTAAGGCAAATGCTAACTATAATGAAAGGAGATACTCACAGTAATATAATAATAGTGGAAGACCTCAATACCCCACTTACCCCTATGGATAGATCAACTAAACAGATAATTAGCAAGGAAACACAAACTTTAAAAGATACAATGGACCAGTTAGACCTAATTGACATCTATAGAACATTTCACCACAAAACAATGAATTTCACATTTTGCTCAAGTACACACAGAACCTTCTCCAGGATAGACCACATCCTGGGCCATAAATCTAGCCTTGGTAATTTTTTTTTTTTAGTTGAAATCATTCCAAGCATCTTTTCTCATCACAGTGCAGTAAGATTAGATGTCAACTACAAGAAAAAAACTATTAAGAGTACAAAAAAAAAAAAAAAAAAAGAGTACAAACATATGGAGGCTAAACAACACACTTCTGAATAACCAACAAATCACAGAACAAATCAAAAAATAAATAAAAATATTCATAGAAATGAATGAAAATGAAAACACAACAACCCAAAACCTATGGGATTCAGTAAAAGCAGTGCTAAGGGGAAGATTCATAGTAATATAAGCTAACCTCAAGAAACAGGAGAAAAAATCAAATAAATAACCTAACTTTACACCTAAAGCAACTAGAAAAAGAAGAAATGAAGAACCCCAGCGTTAGTAGAAGGAAAGAAATAATAAAAATTAGGTCAGAAATAAATGATAAAGAAACAAAAGAGACCATAGCAAAAATCAACAAAGCTAAAAGCTGGTTCTTTGAGAAGATAAATAAAATAGACAAACCATTAGCCAGATTCATCAAGAAAAGAAGGGAGAAGAATCAAATCAATAAAACTAGAAATGAAAAGGGAGAAATCACAGCAGACAACACAAAAATACAAAGGATCATAAGAGACTACTATCAGCAATCATATGCCAATAAAATGGACAACTTGGAAGAAATGGACAAATTCTTAGAAACTATGACTTTCCAAAACTGAACCAGGAAGAAATAGAAAATCTTAACAGACCCATCACAAGCATGGAAATCCAAACTGTAATCAGAAATCTTCCAGCAAACAAAAGCCCAGGACCAGACAGCTTCACAGCTGAATTCTACCAAAAATTTAGAGAAGAGCTAACACCTACCCTACTCAAACTCTCCCAGAAAATTGCAGAAGAAGGTAAACTGCCAAACTCATTCTATGAGGCCACCATCCCCCTGATACCAAAACCAGACAAAGATGCCACAAAAAAAGAAAACTACAGGCCAATGTCACTGATGAACATAGATGCAAAAATCCTTAACAAAATTCTAGCAAACAGAATCCAACAACATATTAAAAAGATCATACATCATGACCAAATGGGCTTTATCCCAGGGATGCAAGGATTCTTCAATATTTGAAAATCAATCAATGTGATACACCACATTAACAAATTGAAAGATTAAACAAAAACATATGATTATCTCAATAGATGTATAGGAAGCCTTTGACAAAATTCAACATCCATTTATGATAAAAAAAAAAAAACCCTCCAAAAAGCAGGCATAAAAGGAACATACCTCAACACACTAAAAGCCATATATGATAAACCCATAGTAAACATTATCCTCAATGGTGAAAAATTGAAAGCATTTCCCCTAAAGTCAGGAACAAGACAAGGGTGCCCACTCTCACCACTACTATTCAACATAGTTATGGAAGTTTTAGCCGCAGCAATCAGAGAAGAAAAAGAAATAGAAGGAATCCAGATTGGAAAATAAGAATTAAAAGTCTCACTCTTTGCAGATGACATGATCCTCTACATAGAAAACCCTAAAGACACCACCAGAAAATTACTAGAGCTAATCAATGGGTATAGTGAAGTTGCAGGATATGAAATTAACACAGAGAAACCCCTTGCATTCCTATACACTAAAAATGAGAAAACAGAAAGAGAAATTAAGGGAAAAAATTCCATTCACTAATGCAATAAAAAGAATGAAATATTTAGGAATAAATCTACCTAAAAAACAAAAGACCTATATATAGAAAAATATAAAACACTAATGAAAGAAATCAAAGGTGATACAAAAAATGGGGAAATATACCATGTTCATGGATAAGAAGAATCAATATATTGAAAATGAATATACTACCCAAAGCAATCTACAGATTCAATGCAATCCCTGTCAAGTTACCAATGGTATTTTTCAGAGAACTAGAACAAATAATTTGACAATTTGTATGGAAATACAAATAAACCTCAAATACCCAAAGCAATCTTGAGAAAGAAGAATGGAACTGGAAGAATCAAACTGCCTGACTTCAGACTATACTACAAAGCTACAGTCATCAAGACAGTAAGATACTGGCACAAAGATAAAGGTAAGACCAGAAACTATAAAAGCCCTAGAGGAAAACATAGGCAAAACACTCTCTGACATAAATCACAGCAGGATCCTCTAATACCCACCACCCAGAGTAATGGAAATAAAAGCAAAAATAAACAAGTGGAACCTAATTAAACTTAAAAGCTTTTGCACAACAAAGGAAACTATAAGCAAGGTGAAAAGACAGCCTCCAGAATGGGAGAAAATAATAGCAAACAAAGAAACTGGCAAAGAATTAATCTCAAAAATATACAAGCAGCTCTTGCAGCTTAATTCCAGAAAAATAAACAACCCAATCAAAAAATGGGCCAAAGAACTAAACAGACATTTCTCCAAAGAAGACACACAGAGGGCTAACAAACATGAAAAGATGCTCAACATCACTCATTATCAGAGAAATGCAAATCAAAACCACAATAAGGTACCATCTCATGCCAGTCAGAATGGCTGCTATCCAAAAGTCTACAGACAATAAATGCTGGAGAGGGTTTGGAGACAAGGGAACCCTCTTACACTGTTGGTGGAAACACAAACTATTACAGCCACTATGGAAAACAGTATGGAGTTTCCTTTAAAAACTGGAAATAGAACTGCCTTATGACCCAGCAACCCCACTGCTGGGCATATACACTGAGGAAAGCAGAATTGAAAGATATATGTGTACCCCAATTTCATTGCAGCAGTGTTTACAATAGCTAGGACATGGAAGCAAGCTAGATGTTCATTGGAAAATGATTGGATAAGAAAGTGTGGTACATATACACAATGGAGTATTACTCAGCTATTAAAAAGGATGCATTTGAATCAGTTTTAAGGAGGTCGATGAAACTGGAGCCTATTCTACAGAGTGAAGTAAGTCAGAAAGAAAAACACCAATACAGTATATTAACACACATATATGAAATTTAGAAGGATGGTAACAATAACCTGATATGTGAGACAGTAACAGAGACACAGATGTATAGAACAGTCTTTTGGACTCTGTGGAAGAGGGCAAGGGTGGGATGATTTGAGAGAATAGCATTGAAACATGCATATTACCATATGTGGAATAGATCGCCAGTCCAGGTTTGATGCATGAGACGGTGCTCAGGGCTGGTGTACTGGGATGACCCTGAGGGATGGGATAGGGAGGGAGGGAGGAGGAGGGTTCAGGATGGGTAACACATGTACACCCCTGGCTGATTTATGTCAATGTATGGCAAAAAAAAAAAAAAAACACTACAATATTGTAAAGTATGCAAATGTAGGAAGTCAAGAAACAACTGGAATGACAGGTAAATTTGGCCTTAGAGTACAGAATGAAGCAGGGCAAAAGCTAATAGAGTTCTGCCAACAGAATGCATTGCTCAGAGCAAACAGCCTCTTCCAGCAACACAAGAGAAACCCCTACACATGGACATCACCAGATGGTCAACTCCAAAATCAGATTGATTATATTCTTTGCAGCCAAAGATGGAGAAGCCCTTTACACTCAGCAAAAATAAGACTGGGAGCTGACTGTGGCTCATATCATGAACTCCTTATTGTCAAATTCAGGCTTGAAGAAAGTAGGGAAAACCACTAGACCATTCAGGTATGACCTAAATCAAATCCCATACGATTACACAGTGGAAATGACAAACAGATTCAAGAGATTAGAATTGATAGAGTGCCTGATGAACTATGGATGGAGGCTCATGACACTGTACAGGACACAGGAATCAAGACCATCCCCAAGAAAAAGAAATGCAAAAAAGCAAAATGGCTATCTGAGGAGGCCTTACAAATAGCTGTGAAAAGAAGAGAAGTTTCAGAAAAGCAAAGGAGAAAAGGAAAGATATATCCATTTGAATACAGAGTTCCAAAGAATAGCAAGGAGAGATAAGAAAGCCTTCGTCAGCAATCAGTGCAAAGAAATAGAGGAAAACAATAGAATGGGAAAGACTAAAGATCTCTTCAAGAAAATTAGAGATATCAAGGGAACATTTCATGCAAAGATGGGCTCAATAAAGGACAGAAAAGGAATGGACCTAACAGAAGCAGAAGATATTAAGAAGAGGTGGCAAGAATACACAGAAGAACTATACAAAAAAGATCTTCACCATCCAAATAATCATGAAGGTGTAATCACTCACACTCACACAGAGCCAGACATCCTAGAATGTGAAGTCAGGTGGGCCTTAGGAAGCATCACTACGAACTAAGCTAGTGGAGGTGATGGAATTCCACTTAAGCTATTTCAAATCCTAAAAGATGATGCTGTGAAAGTGCTGCAGTCAATATGTTAGCAAGTTTGGAAAACTCAGCAATGGCCACAGGACTCGAAAAGGTCAGTTTTTGTTCCAACCCCAAAGAAAGGCAATGCCAAAGAATGCTCAAACTACCGCACAATTGCACTCATCTCACAAGCTAGTTAAGTAATGCTCAAAATTCTCCAAGCCAGGCTTCCGCAGTACTTGGACCGTGAACTTCCAGATGTTCAAGCTGGTTTTAGAAAAAGCAGAGGAGCCAGAGATCATATTGCCAACATCCACTGGATAATGGAAAAAGCAAGAGAGTTCCAGAAAAACATCTATTTCTGCCTTATTGACTATGCCAAAGCCTTTAACTGTGTGGATCACAATAAACTGTCAAAAATTCTGAAGGATATGGGAATACCAGACCACCTGACCTGCCTCTTGAGAAACCTATATGCAGGTCAGGAAGCAACAGTTAGAACTGGACATGGAACAACAGACTGGTTCCAAATAGGAAAAGGAGTACGTCAAGGCTGTATATTGTCACCCTGCTTATTTAACTTACATTCAGAGTACATCATGAGAAACGCTGGGCTGGAAGAAGCATGAGCTGGAATCAAGATTGCTGGGAGAAATATCAATAACTTCAGATATGCAGATGACACCACCCTTATGGCAGAAAGTGAAGAAGAACTAAAGAGCCCCTTGATGAAAGTGAAAGAGGAAAGTGAAAACGTTGGCTTAAAGCTCAACATTTAGGAAAAAAAAGATCATGGCCTCTGGTTCCATCACTTCATGGGAAATAGATGGAGAAACAGTGGAAACAGTAGCTGACTTTACTTTTATGGACTCCAAAATCACTGCAGATGGTGACTGCACCCATGAAATTAAAAGTCGCTTACTCCTTGGAAGGAAAGTTATGACCAACCTAGACAGCATATTACAAAGCAGAGACATTACTTTGTCAACAAATGTCCATCTAGTCAAGTCTATGGTTTTTCCAGTAATCATGTATGGATGTGAGAGTAGAACTATACAGAAAGCTGAGTGCCGAAGAACTGATGCTTTTGAACTCTGGTGTTGGAGAAGACTCTTGAGAGTCCCTTGGACTGCAAGGAGATCCAACCAGTCCATCCTAAAGGAGATTAGTCCTGGGTGTTCATTAGAAGGACTGATGTTGAAGCTGAAACTCCAGTACTTTGGCCACCTGATGCAAAGAGCTGACTCATTTGAAAAGACCCTAATGCTGCAAGAGATTGAAGGCAGGAGGAGAAGGGAACTACAGAGGATTTGATCATTGAATGGCATCACCGACTCAATGGACATGGGTTTGGGTAAACTCCAGCAGTTCGTGATGGACAGGGAGGCCTGGTGTTCCACGGTTCATGGGGTCACAGAGTTGAACACAACTGAGCGATTGAACTAAACTGATTGTAAAGTAATTAGCCTCCAATTAGAATAAATTAATTAATTTTTTAAAAATCTGTAAATCTGCTTATATGAATAAGAGAATATCAGAGAAAGCAAATCTATGCAGGTCAAAACAGTTGAAAATTTCCAGCAGATCAGAATATTCTAACCTATCTGACTCGTTGTAAAAGACCCTGATGCTGGGAAAGACTGGAAAATGCTGGAAAATGAAGGTAGGAGGAGAAGGGGATGACAGAGGATGAGATGGTTAGATGGCATCACCGACTTGATGGACACAAGTTTGAGCAAACTCTAGGAATTTATGATGGACAGAGAGGCCTGGCATGTTGCAGTCCATGGGGTCACAAAGAGTCAGACATGACTGAGACTGAACTTGAAAAATTGTACTTGAAAAATTGTGGAATTTTTAGTAATCCAGGCAGGGAAAATCAATAATGGATCAGCAACCACTCGTGTTCATGGTCTGTTCCTCATGTTCAATTAGGGGAGATGCACATAACCCAAGTGTATAAGCAAACAGGAAAGGAAATGACTGGAATGTTTTAAAATGTAAGTTAATCAAGTTCTATGATAGAGAACAAATAGAGTGAGTGGGCAAGGAATTCCCAATTAAGGTAGAGTGTTCAAGGCAGGCCTTTTGAAGGCAATGATATCTAAGGAGAAAAGTGACTGAGAAGAAGCCAACCCTGTCCATATCCAGAACAGCATTATTCTTGCCAAAGGGACTAGCAACAGCAAAGTGTCTGGGGAGAGAGAAAGCTTGCCATTTTCTGAGACTTCAAAGGGTGAATGGGTTAATGAATGAATCTGAGGGGGACATGATGCAAAGTTGGAGTCACAGGAAGGGCCACATCATTCAAGGTCTTACAGGCTTTGCTGGACCATTTTGTGCCCTTGCTTTTTCTTTTCTTGTAATTCAGAATGGAGAATAACTGAATGTACTTCAGCTTGGAATTATCTCCCAAGATGCAGGAATATTAGCTCCAGAACTGGAGTTGGGGCAGGAAGATGAGGGAAAATCTGCCTGGCCCTGGAGTGAGAAGCAGAAAAAGTCTGTGAAGTGAAAGAGAAGCAGCAGAAGTCTAGAAAGGAGTAGAGACAAGGCAGATAGAGAGAGAAAATCCTGATTGCTTTTCAGTGCCTTTTTCCCAGTACCTTCCATGAGTCCCTGCACTAATCCTTCCTTGAAATTGTGTGCATGTGCTGGATTCATTTAGTCAATTCACCTTTCTTGCTTAGACTAACTTGAAGTGGATTTTATGACTTACAACTAAAAAGCTGTTTATCGAAGCACATATAATTTCTTTGAATTTGACATTCTGTGAAGCAAATTAACTAAAATCAAGTCATCTATATGAGTTGATCCCAGCTAAGTATCATTTTTCCAGATTTAGTTTCTTTTGGAGGAGCAGTTAAAATGCTGGAAGTGTTTAAAAAAAAAAAAAACAGAAAAGGGAGAGTAAACCCCTCTGACCACAACAAATTCCTTTCGCATAAATATGTTTTTCCTATATCCACAAAAAATGTTTTGTTTACATTCTATTCTCTTATGCTTATTTTGACCATATTTTTGAGAATTCATCATAGTTTTTTTTTCCCCATAGCATTTCTCTCCCACTGTGACAAGTTACTAATAATTATCAGGGATTTGAGTAAAAAAAGATTAACCATTTCTATTGCTCTGACCAGACTGAGCATTTCTTAAAAGAACCATGAATTTCATTTCATTCTTTGTTGTTCTCTTCTTCACATAACTGGAAAGCTGCTTCTTTTGTTAAGATTTGAAAACTCACACTTCTTTCTACAGGAAGGGCTCACACACATACTCCTGAATTTGGTTTCATCAATTGTTACTTTCTTTCCGAGTCTTTTCTTTACCCTTTATTTGGCTGATATGTTGAAACTTCCATTTCTCCCTGTGAATTTCTGTTTCTTCTGAGACCTTCTGCCACAGTCTGCAGTAATTTTTATTTTTTTAATATAAATTTATTTTAATTGGAGGCTAATTACTTTACAATATTGTATTGGTTTTGCCATACATCAACATGAATCTGCCATGGGTATACACGTGTTCCCCATCCTGAACCCCCCTCCCATCTTCCTGCCTGTACCATCCTTCTGGGTCATCCCAGTGCACCAGCCCCAAGCATCCTGTATCCTGCATCGAACCTGGACTGGCGATTTGTTTCTTATATGATATTATACATGTTTCAATGCCATTCTCCCTAATCATCCCACCCTCTCCCACTCCCTCTCCCACAGAGTCCAAAAGACTGTTCTATACATCTGTGTCTCTTTTGCTGTCTTGTATACAGGGTTATCATTATCTTTAATCCATTTTGAGTTTATTTTTGTGTATGGAGTTAGAAAGTGTTCTAGTTTCATTCTTTTACAAGTGGTTGACCAGTTTTCCCAGCACCGTTTATTAAAGAGATTGTCTTTTCTCCATTGTATATTTTTGCCTCCTTTGTCAAAGATAAAGTGTCCATAGGTGCGTGGAATTGTCTCTAGGCTTTCTATTTTGTTCCACTGATCTGTATTTCTGTCTTTGTGCCAGTACCATACTGTCTTAATGACTGTGGCTTTGTACTAGAGCCTGAAGTCAGGCAGATTGATTCCTCCAGTTCCATTCTTCTTTCTCAAGATCGCTTTGGCTATTTGAGGTTCTTTGTATTTCCATACAAATTGTGAAATTATTTGTTCTAGCTCTTTGAAAAATAGCGTTGGTAGCTTGATAGGGATTGCACTGAATCTATAAATTGCTTTGGGTAGTATACTCATGTTCACTATATTGATTCTTCCAATCCATGAACATGGTATATTTCTCCATCTATTAGTGTCCTCTTTGATTTCTTTCACCAATGTTTTATAGTTTTCTATCTATAGGTCTTTACTTTCTTTAGGTAGATATATTCCTAAGTATTTTATTCTTTTCTTTGCAAGGGTGAATGGAATTGTTTCCTTAATTTCTCTTTCTATTTTCTCATTATTAGTGTATAGGAATGCAAGGGATTTCTGTGTGTTGATTTTATATCCTGCAACTTTACTATATTCATTGATTAGCTCTAGCAATTTTCTGGTGGAATCTTTAGGGTTTTCTACATAGAGGATCATGTCATCTGCAAAGAGTGAGAATTGTAATTCTTCTTTTCCAATTTGGATTCCTTTTATTTTTCTGCTCTAATTGCTATGGCCAAAACTTCCAAAACTATGTTGAATAGTAGTGGTGAGAGTGGGCACCCTTGTCTTGTTCCTAACTTTATGGGAAATGCTTTCAATTTTTCACCACTGAGGATAATGTTTGCAGTGGGTTTGTCATATATAGCTTTTATTATTTTGAGGAATATTCCTTCTATTCCTGCTTTCTGGAGAGTTTTTATCATAAATGGATGTTGAATTTTGTCAAAGGCTTTCTCTGCATCTATTGAGATAATCATATGGCTTTTATTTTTCAATTTGTTAATGTGGTGTATTACATTGATTGATTTGTGGATATTGAAGAATCCTTGCATGACTAGGATAAAGCCCAGCTGGTCATGGTGTATGATCTTTTTAATGTGTTATTGGATTCTGATTGCTAGTATTTTGTTAAGGATTTTTGCATCTATGTTCATCAGTGATACTGGCCTGTAGTTTTCTTTTTTTGTGGCATCTTTGTCAGGCTTTGGTATTAGGGTTATGGTGGCCTCATAGAATGAGTTTGGAAGTTTACCTTCTTCTGCAATTTTCTGGAAGAGTTTGAGTAGGATAGGTGTTAGCTCTTCTCTAAATTTTTGGTAGAATTTAGCTGTGAAGCCATCTGGACCTGGGCTTTTCTAAGAATTTGTCCATTTCTTCCAAGTTGTCCATTTACTGGCATATAATTGCTGATAATAGTCTCTTATGATCCTTTGTATTTCTGTGTTGTCTGTTGTGATCTCTCCATTTTCATTTCTAATTTTATTGATTTTATTATTCTCCCTTTGTTTCTTGATGAGTCTGGCTAATGGTTTGTGAATTTTATTTATCCTTTCAAAGAACCAGCTTTTGGCTTTGTTTATTTTTGCTATGGCCTCTTTTGTTTCTTTTGCATTTATTTCTGCCCTAATTTTTAAGATTTCTTTCCTTCTACTAACCCTGGGGTTCTTCATTTCTTCCTTTTCTAGTTGCTTTAGGTGTAGAGTTAGGTTATTTATTTGACTTTTTTCTTGTTTCTTGAGGTATGCCTGTAGTGCTATGAACCTTCCCCTTAGCACTGCTTTTACAGTGTCCCACAGGTTTTGGGTTGTTGTGTTTTCATTTTCATTCATTTCTATGCATATTTTGGTTTCTTTTTTGATTTCTTCTGTGATTTGTTGGTTATTCAGCAGCATGTTGTTCAGCCTCCATACGTTGGAATTTTTAATAGTTTTTCTCTGCAGTGATTTTGGAACCCAAGTAAATAAAGTCTGTCACTGTTTCCATTCTTTCCCCATCTATTTGACATGAAGTGATGCAACCGGATGCCATGATCTTTGTTTTATGAATGTTGAGTTTTAGGCTAGCTTTTTCACTTTGCTCTTTCACTTTCATCAAGAGGATCTTTAGTTCTTCTTCACTTTCTACCATAAGGGTGGTGTCATCTGCATATGTGAGGTTATTGATATTTCTCCCAGCAATCTTGATTCCAGCTTGTGCTTCCTCCAGCCCAGTGTTTCTCGTGATGTACTCTGCATATAAGTTAAACAAACAGGGCGACAATATAAATCCTTTACATACTCCTTTCCCAATTTGGAACCTGTCCTTTGTCCATGTCTAGTTATAACTACTGTTTCTTGATTTGCATACTGATTTCTCAGGGGGCAGGTAAGGTGGTCTGGTATTCTCATCTCTTAGATAATTTTCCACACTTTGTTGTGATCCACACAGTCAAAGGCTATGGCATAGTCAATAAAGAAGAAAATGTTTTTCTGGAACTCTCTTGCTTTTTCAATGATCCAGTGGATTTTGGCAATTTGATCTCTGATTCCTCTGCCTTTTCTAAATCCAGCTTGAACATCTGAATGTTCTCAGTTCACATACTGTTGAAGCCTAGCTTGGAGAATTTTTAGTATTACTTTGCTAGTGTTATTGAGTGTTATTGAGATGAGTGCAATTGTGCCACAGTTTGAGCATTCTTTGGCATTGCCTTTCTTTGGGATTGGAATGAAAACTGACCTTTTCCAGTCCTGTGGCCACTGCTGAGCTTTCCAAATTTGCTGGCATATTGAGTGCAACACTTTCACAGCATCATCTTTCAGGATTTGAGATAGCTCAACTGGAATTCCATCACCTCCACTGGCTTTTTTCGTAGTGATGCTTCTTAAGGCCCACTTGACTTCACATTCCAGGATGTCTGATCCTAGGTAAGTAATCACACCATCGTGGTTTTCTGGGTCATGAAAATCTTTTTTGTACAGTTTTTCTGTGTATTCTTGCCACCTCTTCTTAATATCCTCTGCTTCTGTTAGGTCCATACCATTTCTGTCCATTTTTGTTCCCATCCTTGCATGAAATGTTTCCTTGGCATCTCTAATTTTCTTGAAGAGATCTCTAGTCTTTCCCATTCTATTATTTTCCTCTATTTTTTTGCACTGATCACGGAAGAAGGCTTTCTTATCTCTCCTTGGCTATTCTTTGGAACTCTGCATTTAGATGGGTATATCTTTCCTTTCCTCCTTTGCCTTTCACTTCTCTTCTTTCCTCAGCTCTTTGTAAGACCTCCTCAAACAACCATTTTACCTTTTTGCATTTCTTTTTCTTGGGAATGGTCTTGATCATTGCCACCTATACAATGTTATGAACCTCCATCCATAGTTCTTCAGGCACTCTATAAATTCTAATCTCTTAAATCTATTTCTCACTTCCACCGTATAATCATATGGGATTTGATTTAGGTCATACCTGAATGGTCTAGTGTTTTCCCTACTTTCTTCAACTCAAGTCTGAATTTGACAATAAGGAGTTCATGATCTGAGCCACAGTCAGCTCCCAGTCTTGTTTTTGCTGAGTGTATGTATAGGGCTTCTCCATCTTTGACTGCAAAGAACATAATCAATCTGATTTTGGTGTTGACCATCTGGTGATGCCATGTGTAGAGTCCTGTGTTGTTGGAAGAGGGTGTTTGCTATGACCAGTGCATTCTCTTGGCAAAACTCTGTTAGGCTTTGCGCTGCTTTATTCCAAGGCCAAACTTGCCTGTTACTCCAGTTATCTCTTGACTTCCTACTTTTGCATTCCAGCCCCCTATGATGAAAAGGACATCTTTTGGGGGTGTTAATTCTAGAAGGTCTTGTAGGTCTTCATAGAACTGTTCAACTTCAGCTTCTTCAACATTAGTGGTTGGGCATAGACTTGGATTACTGTGTTATTGAATGGTTTGCCTTGGAAACAAACAGAGATCATTCTGTTATTTTTGAGATTGCACCCAAGTACTGCATTTTGTAGTCTTTTGTTGACTATAAGGGCTGCTCCATTTCTTTTAAGAGATTATTGCCCACACTGGTAGATATTATAGTCATCTGAGTTAAATCCACCCATTCTGGTACATTTTAGTTCACTGATTCCTAAAATGTCGATCCTCACTCTTGCAATCTCCTGTTTGACCACTTCTAATTTACCTTGATTCACAAACTTTACAGTCCAGGTTCCTATGCAATGTTGTTCTTTACAGCATTGGACTTACTTCCATCACCAGTCACATCCACCACTGGGTATTGTTTTCACTTTGGCTCCATCTCTTTATTCTTTCTGGAGTTATTTCTCCACTCTTCTCCGGTAGCATATTGGGCACCTACTGATCTGGGAAGTTCATCTTTCAGAGTCATATCTTTTGCCTTTCAATATGGTTCATGGAGTTCTCAAGGCAAGAATACTGAAATGGTTTGCCATTCCTGTCTCCAATGGACCACATTTTGTCAGAACTCTCCAACATGTCTTGTCTGTCTTGAGTGGTCGTACATGTCATGGCTCATAGTTTCATTGAATTAGACAAGGCTGTGGTCCCTGTCATCAGTTTGATTAGTTTTCTGTGATTGTGGTTTTCATTCTGTCTGCCCTCTAATGGATAAGTGTAAGAGGCTTATGGAAGCTTCCTGGTGGGAGAGACTAACTTGTCATTTCCACAAATTTCCATGTGCCTCAGCAGAAGTAGCCTCTGCCCAGGTCCAGAAAGGGATTTTGTTGATCTAAGAGCAATCTCACTCCCCTGGCCAATGTTTATCTCTGGAACAGATGTGATTCTTTTCAGTGAGACATGAGTGAGTCCACTGAAGTGACTCTAGGAAAAGAATTTTAAAAATCCTTACTTCAAAATTAGAGCTAAAAGTAAAACCAAGTTATTGTCCACCTCTTGGCATCACTCTGTCTCACTGTAATACCTTAAACTGCAGTAAGCGCCTTGCTTATAGCCTGAGGATACAGGCAATCTGAGTGAGGATGGCAGGGCAGAAAGATGAAAAAAAACCTCTATGACACCATTGAGCCACAAAATTAATAAACCCTGAAGTTATCAGTCTGTGGGGTCACAAAAAGTTGGACATGACTGAGCAACTGAATTCAATTGACTGAAGTTAGCCTTATCACAGAATTCTGGTTTTGTAAGATTATATATGTATCCCTAGGTCTGAGCCACTTTAGATTTCAATTACTGAGCTAACCAGCTAATCCAACTCTAAGGATAGGGACAATGACTGTTGCTTTCCATTGTCCTTTCCAGAGACTAGCACAGTGTCTGGTTCAGAAATGAGGCTAGGATTATTAGCAGAATAAATGAGTATTAGCCTGGGGCTCCGTGACAATCTAGAGGGGTAGGAAAGGGTGGGAGGTGGGAAGGAGGTTCAAGAGGGAAGGGATATATGTACATATATGGCTAATTCATAGTGACGTATGGCAGAGATCAAACCAATATTATAAAGCAATCATCAATCAATTTAAAATAAATAACTTTAAAAATGATTACTAGCAGAATTTTACAACTGTCTAAAACCAGAGAAATAAAATCACATAATGCCAATATGCGGAGAAGACAATGGCAACCCACTCCAGTACTCTTGCCTGGAAAATCCCATGGATGGAGGAGCCTGGTAGGCTGCAGTCCATGGAGTCGCTAAGAGTCAGACACGACTGAGCGACTTCACTTTCACTTTTCACTTTCATGCATTGGAGAAGGAAATGGCAACCCACTCCAGTGTTCTTGCCTGGAGAATCCCAGGGACAGGGGAGCCTGGTGGGCTGCCGTCTATGGGGTCGCACAGAGTCGGACACGACTGAAGCGACTTAGCAGCAGCAATGCCAATATGACCACCAGAAACACTACATAAATCAATGGAGGATGAAAGACTAGTATCATATGAGGGAATATAGATAAACTAGACTTTACTGAAATTAGAATTTCTGTTTATCAAAATGCACCAGGAAAAAAATAAATAGGCAAGACACAGTCTGGGAGGAAATATTTGCAATACACATATGTGATAATTCTTTTTCCAGCATACAGAAAGAGCACCTATAAATCAATAGTCAAAAGACCAACAAAATTGGGCAAAAGATCTAAACAGACATTTCACAAATAAAATATTTTAAAAGTATCAATAAGAATATGAGAAGTTGTTCAAATGGGATCATAAGGGAAATGTAAATTTTAAAAGGTGATACCATTTCACATTCACTAAAATGGCTGAAGTTTAAAAGAACAACAATACAGATGTCAGCAAATATGCTGGAAAGTTGGGACTACTCATATTTTTGGTGAAATGTAAAGTGATAAAATTACTTTGGGAAATTATTTGGCAACGTCTTATAAACTTAAATATACAGCTGTCCTATTAATTATTAATTCCATTCTTAGACATTTACTCATGAGAAACGACCAACCAAAAGATCTGTTTAAGAATGTTTCTGATGACATTAGTCATAAAAAAACAAAAATTGCAAATAATCCAAATGTTCTTCAACAAGAGAATTGTTAAACAAAATGTGATATATTCGTAAATGGATTACTACTCTGAAATACAAAGGAACAAGCAGCTAATACATAGAATAACATGGATGAGTATCAAAAGCAAGTTGTATAAAGCACAAAAAGAAGTCAGAAATGAAAATGTACCATCTAAATTATTTAATCTATAGGAAATATAAGAATAGGTTTAAAAATAAATCAGAAAATATACTCAGTGAAAGTGTGGGAAGGATTGATTGGGAAGGGCTTAAGAGAATTTTCTGGGGAGATGGAAATCTTTTATACTTCATTTTGGCTGCATACAGTCATCAAATCCCATTGAATGGAACACATATCTGTGCCTTTTATTATATGTATATTAAATATAATAATATACACCATATTGTTATATTACATATAATGATATTGCTGTTAAGTCACTTCAGTCGTGTCCAACTCTGCGTGACCCCATAGACGTCAGCCCACCAGGCTCTCCTGCCCCTGGGATTCTCCAGGCAAGAAAACTGGAGTGGGTTGCCATTTCCTTCTCCAATGCATGAAAGTGAAAAAATGAAAGTGACGTCGCTCAGTCGTGTCCGACTTTAGCAACCCCATGGACTGAAGCCCACCAGGCTCCTCCATCCATGGGATTTTCCTGGAGTGGGGTGCCATTGCCTTCTCCAATAATGATATTCCATATATATTAAAATATATGTGTATGTGTATGTAAAATGACTGCTGCCAAAAGTCAACACTTGTGGATAAGGAAAGCCATACAAATAGGGTCCTTATGAAAAGCTACATTAAAAAGTACTTGTAATAATCGAGAATGTATTATATTGCTTTTCCGAAGACCTGTAATTAATAGTACTCTCAAGTTAGATTGCCTTATGGAATGAATCAGAGAGGAATTTTGTATAATATCAAGATGACATGGAACTGAAATAAAGATAGTTGTATTAAAGGAGGAGAAAAGCAGTGAGTTGGAGATTAAGAGTAGACATTTAGGAAATTGTTTATTATGGACAATTTTCCAAATTCTCTTCCACAAAAAAAAAAGAAAGAAAGACAGAAAGAAACAAATGTGCCTCAAGAAATAAATCTGTGTAAATGAAAAGAGATTCCCTGATCAAATTACTATGGGAAATGCTCTATATCGTATCTCCTTCTTCATCTTTCACAGTGTATATAACCATGTTAGAGACTATCATAGGAAACTGGTAAATTTATTTAACTCAGATTTTCCCCAAAGCATCCCCAATACAATTTTCAACAAACAGTAGACTTAAATACTGTTTAAACTACATCTTTCTAAATCTTCTGCTCCCCTCATTAATTCCTGATAAAAGAAAAGGAATGAATTCCAAACTTGACTGCTCAGTTCAGTTCAGTCACTCAGTCATGTCCAACTCTTAGTAACTCTATGGACTGCAGCACACCAGGCCTCCCTCTCCATCACCAACTCCCAGAGTTTACTCAAACTCATGTCCATTAAGTTGGTGATGCCATCCAACCAGCTCATCTTCTGTCATCCCCTTCTCCTCCCACCTTGAATCTTTCCCAGCATCAGGGTCTTTTCCAACGAGTCAGTTCTTCGCATCAGGTGGCCAAAGTATTGGAATTTCATCTTCAGCATCAGTCTTTCCAATGAACATTCAGGACTGATTTCCTTTAGGATGGACTGGATAGATCTCCTTGCTGTCCAAGGGGCTCTCAAGAGTCTTCTCCAACACCACAGTTCAAAAGCATCAATTCTTTGGCACTCAGCTTTCTTTATAGTCCAACTCTCACATCCATACATGACCACTGGAAAAACCATAGCCTTGACTAGACAGACCTTTGTTGGTAAAGTAATGACTCTGCGTTTTAATATGCTTTCTAGCTTTGTCATAGCTTTTCTTCCACGAAGCAAGCATCTTTTAATTTCATGGCTGCAGTCACCATCTGCAGTGATTTTGGTGCCCAAAAAATGAAGTCTGTCACTGTTTCCATTATTTCTCATCTACTTGCCATGAAGTGATGGGACTGGATGCCATGAACTTTGTTTCCTGAAAGTTGAGCTTCAAGCTGACTTTTTCACTCTCCTCTTTCACTTTCATCATGAAGCTTTTTAGTTCTTCTTCACTTTCTACCATAAGGGTGATGTCATCTGCATATCTGAGGTTATTGATATTTCTCACGGCAATCTTGATTCTGGGTGTGCTTCATCCAGCACATCATTTCTTATGATGTACCCTGCATATAAGTTAAATAAGCAGGCTAACAATATACAACCTTGATGTATTCCTTTTCCTATTTGGAACCAGTCTGTTGTTCCATGTCCAGTTCTAACTGTTGCTTCCTGACCTGCATACAGGTTTCTCAAGAGGCAGATCAGGTGGTCTGGTATTCCCATCTCTTTCAGAATTTTCCACAGTTTGTCGGCAATTTTATCTCTGGTTCCTCTGCCTTTTCTAAAACCAGCTTGAACATCTGGAAATTCACAGTTCACGAACTGCTGAAGCCTGGCTTGGAGAATTTTGAGCATTACTTTACTAGTGTGTGAGATGAGTGCAATTGTGCAGTAGTTTGAGCATTCTTTGGCATTGCCTTTCTTTGGGATTGGAATGAAAACTGACCTTTTCCAGTCCTGTGGCCACTGCTGAGTTTTCCAAATTTGCTGGCATATTGAGTGCAGCACTTTCACAGCATCATCTTTCAGGATTTGAAATAGGTCAACTGGAATTCCCTTACTTCCACTAACTTTGTTCATGGCGATGCTTTCTAAGGCCCACTTGACTTCACATTCCAGGATGTCTGGCTCTAGGTGAGTGAACACACCATCGTGATTATCTTGGTCGTGAAGATCTTTTTTGTACAGTTCTTCTGTGTATTCTTGCCACCTCTTCTTAATATCTTCTGCTTCTGTTAGGTCCATACCATTTCTGTCCTTTATCGAGCCCATCTTTGCATGAAATGTTCCCTTGGTATCTCTAATTTTCTTGAAGAGATCTCTAGTCTTTCCCATTCTGTTGTTTTCCTCTATTTCATTGCACTGATCACTGAGGAAGGCTTTCTTATCTCTTCTTGCTATTCTTTGGAACTCTGCATTCAAATGGGTATATCTTTCCTTTTCGCCTTTACCTTTCGCTTCTCTTCTATTCACAGCTTTGTGAATAGAAGCTGTGAAGGTCTATTGTAGACCTTGTAAGGTCTCCTCAGACAACCATTTTGCCTTTTTGCATTTCTTTTTCTTGGAGATAGTTTTGATCACCGCATCCTGTACTTTGTTACAAATCTCCATCAATAGTTCTTCAGGCACTCTGTCTATCAGATCTAATATTTTGAATCTACTTCTCACTTCCACTGTATAATTGTAAGGGATTTGATTTAGGTCATACCTGAATAGTCTCGTGGTTTTCCCTACTTTCTTCTTAAGTCTGAATTTGACAATAAGGAGTTCATGATCTGAGCCACAGTCAGCTCCTGGTTTTGTTTTGGCTGACGGTATAGAGCTCCTCCATCTTTGGCTGCAAAAAATATAATCACTCTGATTTTGGTATTGACCATCTGGTGATGCCCATGAGTAGAGTCATCTCTTGTGTTGTTGGAAGAGGGTGTTTGCTACAACCTGTGAGTTCTTGGCAAAACTCTATTAGACTTTGCCTTACTTCATTTTGTACTCCAAGGCCAAACTTGCCTGTTACTGCAGGTATCTCTTGACTTCCTATTTTTGCTTTCCAGTCCCCTATAATGAAAAGGACATCTCTTTTGGGTATAATTTCTAGAAGGTCTTGTAGGTCTTCATAGAACTAGTTCTAGAAGGTTTGTAGGTCTTCATAGAACCGTTCACCTTCAGCTTCTTCAACACTTGACTGTTCAGTAAGTGTATTATATAATTCATCCTTTGATAACATATATCCAATTGAATAATAGAATTAAAAGATAAAATATAATTTCTTTACAGATATCTGCTTTGTAGACATCTTTACTCCAAGCATATCTATGCTAAAGTGAAAAGTTCCTTTATTTCCCTAGATTGCTGAAGCTGCCACCTGACTGGTCTATCTGTTTCCACTTCTGTCCATTACAACTAAGTGACCCATTGCCATAATTTTACACAAGTTATTTTACTTTTCAATGTTTTGTTTCCCCCAGATGTAAAATGAGTATGGTTGTTCCTCTAAATTAACTGGGGTTTTTAAAGCATGTTTTGTGAAATGTTTGAACCATTTGGGGAAAATTATGTTAGATTGTTTATTCACTATCTGTAGCTTGATAATACTTCTTTCCTGATATTAATGAATACTAGTTGGGCATCTACTTTATACAGTGTGTGCGTGCATGCTAAGTTGCTTCAGTCATGTCCAACTCTTTGTGACTCTGTGGACCATAGCCTGCCTCCAGGCTTCTCTCTCCATGGGATTCTCCAGGCTTGAATACTGGAGTGCATTGCCTTGCCCTCCTCAAGGGAATCTTTCCCATCCAGGGATTGAACCCACAACTCCTGCATCTCCTGCATTGGCAGGAAAGTTCTTTATCACTAGTATTACCTGGGATGCCCACTATATACAGTAGAGCCTCCCAAATTAATGTAGTATATCCCAGAAAGAAGTCCCTTTATTTTATATTCTTAAAGGGCTCTTTTGGAGCAATTTCCAGAGGAATAAGTTAAAAATTAGGTCCATATCTATCTATACATTCATCCATCTATTCATTCAACATTGTTTTATTTAAACAATATCAGATATAGGATATATTTCAACTATAGACTCAACAGTATTTATTAATGGATTGTTATAATAAAGAGAAAAAGATGAAACAAAAATCTCTCCTGATCTTTAGCCTAAGCAACCACAGAAAACGGTATCTTTTACTAAAATAAGAAAACCTGAGCAGAGAGCACAATTTTAGAGTTGAAACTCAAAAATTATCTTCTATATATATTAAGTTTGAGATGACTTTTAGACAATCACAATTATAATAGAAGTAGGATTAACATACCCAGAGCCCAGGGCTAGAGGCATAAACTTGAGAGGCTTCAGCATATAGATGATATTTAAAGCCATGGGAATAAAAAATAAGAGAGAGGACAGACATTACTCCAATACAAGCTCTGGTATATATCATAACATCTAGAAAATACAAGGATGGAACAACAAAAACTGATTTGAAGTTGCCAGTTACTCATGTCAGCAGTAAACCAAGAAAATGTGTATTTCAAAAGACAAGTATGGAAAGCATTTTTAAAGGCAATGATCAACTGAGACAAATGTTGATGACACATAAAGATGAGGACAAAAGACACATCACTAGATATGACAACAGGAAGATAACAATGACCCCAACCAGTTGAGGCCACTGTAAAGACTCTGGATTTTACTTTGAATGAAGTGGGAGCCATCAGATGATATTGAGAAAATCTGAGCTGTTCATTATATGTGACAATCTGGTCACCTAATTTAACAAGTTCCCTCTGGCTGCTCCGATAAGACTAGATGGTAGACAGACAGAAGAATAAGCAGGAAATTCTGTCAGGAGATGACTGCAACAATTCAGAGAAGAGAATAGAGTGGCTTGAATGGAAAGGTAGGAGGCAGTGGTGAGAAGTCAGATTCTGAATATTTTGTAGCTAGGACCAACAGGATTTATAGATGGATTAGATACAGGGAGTGAAAAAAAAAGGAATTACAAGTGACTCTAAAATATTTGACCCCAGCAACTGGAAAGATGAAGTTGCTGTATTAAGGGCAATTAAGTGTTTGAGGAATAGAGAAGATGCGAGTAAAGAGAAAAAAATAGTGATCAGTGAGGCTGGAGAAAATTCAATGGACCCAGAAATAAAGTGAAGAAGCAAGTATTTCTAGAAAAAGGAAATGATTCACTGTGTTAAATGCTGCTGATAGGTCAGTTAGATGAGGACTACAACATAACTACTAGATTTAGTGACAGATTATTGGTAATCATGACCAGAGTTACTTTAGGGAAAAGATGGGATCAAAATCTTGGCTACAGTGAGTTTAAGAGAGAATGGGGGTGGGGGGGAAGGTGAGACAGCAAGGATGAGACAAATATCTTTTTTATTGAGGTATAGTTGATTCACAATATTATTATGTTAGTTTCAGCTGTATAGCATAGTGATTTAGTTGCATATTTTTTCAGATCATGTTTCATTAGAGGGTATTACAAATTTTGAATATAGTTCCCTATGATATATAGTAAATGCTTGTTGCTTATTTATCTTATGTACAGTTGTTTGCATCTGCTAATCCCATACTCTGAATTTGTCCCTTCCCCCATCCCTCTCCCCTCTACAACCCTAAATTTGCTTCCTATATCTATAAGCCTGTTTGTTTTGTATATAGATTCATGTGTATTATTTTTTTTTAGATTCCACATAGAAGTGATATTATATGATATTTGCCTTTCTCTATCTGACTTATTTCACTTAGTATGATAATCCCTAGGTTTATCCATGTTACTGCAAATGGCACTATTTCATTCTTTTATGGATATTAGTATTCCATTATATATATAAAAGTGTGTATTATATATATATATATATATATATATATATATATATATATATCTTCTTAAACCAATCATCTGTTGATGGCACTTGGGTTTTTTCCCATGTCTTGACTATCGTAAATAATGTTACTATGAACACTGGGGGGCATGTATCCTTTGACAGGATTTTTCATTTTTTTTCCTGATATATTCCCAGGAGTGAGCTTTCTGGGTCATATGGGTCATAGCTCTATTTTTAGTTTTTTCAAGAAATCTTCATGCTGTTTTCCATAATGACTGTACCAATTTACATTTCCACAAACAACATAAGAGGATTCCCTTTTCTCTACACCCTCTCCAGAGTTTATTATCTGTAGATTTCCTGATGATGGCCATTATGACTGGTGTTGAGGTGATACCTCATTGTGGTTTCGTTTTGCATTTCAAAGATTTTAAATGAATTTTTCAGTCAAGAACTGGTGCCCTAGCTAAGGGAGAGGGAACACGAAACACAGTTTTTGGTTTTAGATAGGAGAAACCAAAGCATGTTTGTGTTGAGAAAGGTCCAACAAAGAGAAAAAATTTGTTGATACAAAAGAAAAAGGGAAGACTTACTGGGACTCAGTGAGAAGGGATAGAAGTTTTTGCCCAAGGGAAGAGCCAGTCATGGATGTGATGAAGAGAGTCCATCCACACCAACAAAAACTAAGGTGGCATCCATAAACATAGGTGCTAGTAGATCCACTGGTGGGGGGAGGGGGAACTCGTGAGGATCATCTGCTGAGTGCTTCTGTTTTCCCACCGGAATAGGAAGAGGAGACTGGAGAGAAGATGATGGAGGTTTGAGAAGAGAGGGGAGGTATGAAGTTGTCGTGAGGAAAGCAGGAGAATGAATGGACTGGGTCTGCCTTGCAGCCTGCAGCCCACTGGTGCTGAGTGACCAGGAGTCTAAAGTCAGGCTATGGGACTGTGTGTTTTCTTCCAACAGGTTCAGCTGTGTGGGCACAGCATGGGAGGTGGAGGGTGGGATTGAGCCGAGAGTATGTTTTTGCCTCAGTGAATAATTGCTACAATTAAACTTTCAGATGCCTGCTGTGCCAAGGGGCATGACAGCTATGGATGAGGAAAGGGTGATGTGGCAAAAGGAAAACAACATTACTGAAGTCCTCCTCTGTGTTGTAGGAGCTTTAAATTTCAGAGAATGCTCACAACAACCCTGTGAAGGAAGCAGAGGCTAAGAGAAAGTAAACTATGTGTTCTAGGACTATACAGCTAGAAAGCCATGGAACATGCAGAGGGGCACAGGTTTTCCTAAGGCCCTCACAGGTTGGACTGAAAGGAGATTTGGGACTGTCTTCTGGGGGACAGTCATTGGCTCAGGGTCCAGGCGGTGGCTGAGTCAGCTGGCCAGACACCAGGACACAGCTTCCTGCCATCAAAACCCCAGGTGGCAGATGCAGTCACCAGTTTGGCTGGGAATCTGTGGCACCACCACACACAAAACCACTCATTTGCTCCTATAAAACAGTCATCACCTCACAGGATGCCAAGAAAATCAATCATGACTAAACTCCCAATTTGGTTTGATTCACTGACCACGCATAGACATGATCATAATGTTTGGTTATCATTCTTCATAATAATCATCCTTAGGTCGGCAGTAGCTGCACAAAGCTGCACAAAGTTGGGTGAATCTTCCTTGAAACAAATTTCAGTCTTAGGAATGGATGCTTTAGTTCACAGATGATCCCTAATTCCAGTAGGGGCTGGCTAGTCCTTTAGAACTGGAAGAGATTTTAGAGATAATTGTGCCCAGTTTTCTCATGTCCCAGTCTCAAGAATCGTAATCTTATATAAAATGTAGGTATGTTACCTTGCCCTGGATACTAATTTAATAATGAAGACACACAAGGCAGAAATCCTTCTCAAGTCTAAATAATTTTTGTGAAGCAACTATAGCTCATGATCTAATACTTTCCTTAAATGACCATTGTTCTTTACAAATAACATGTACTCAATAACTGTTTATTAAATGTTAAACCAGCTTGCCAAAGGGAATGAAGCCATAGCACATTAAAAAAAAAAAAAAAAACTGCAAGGAAAATTCCACATCCCTGCCACTCTTTCTCCCAGACTGGGGCTTCATGTCCCTAAATGGGGACAGTATGGAGGAAAATGAGGACAGGTGGTAGATCTCATGAAAAAAAAAAAAAAAAAACATAGCAAGGTCACTGTTGCTGTGAAACAGTCTCATTGAAACCCCAGCCCCGAGTCAGCCACGAGATCTGCAGCTCTGACTCTGACTGTTAAAAGGCTATTGTTGGATACTAAGTTGGAGACATGCAAGGGAAAGTGGGTTCTGAGCATCAGGGGATAAGCTCAGGAACAACTTATCTTAATCTGACTAAACATATTAAAACAATCCTCTCGGTAAAGAGGTAAAGGGATATTAAAACAGAACATCAATGATGATTTAAGGACACAGAAAAATTGTATTGCCTTCATTAAAACATTACAATGTCTTACCTGTTTACCATTTATTATTTTCAAGTTTCATAAGAAGCAGAGATTAGGTATACTTCTTCTTGGGTTTAGAATCTAAAAGGAGACAGGTGATATATACATTCATTATCCCACCACAAAACAGTGTATGGTGAATGTCAAAGAAGCAGTACAAAGCAAATGATGAAAGAATTCAGAAGCACTTTTACAGTTTATCTAAGCTAATTTTTACAGTGGCTCCTCAAGTGGTAGTAAGATCCCTATTATACAGATAAGGATTCTGGGGGTCTAAAATCTTAAGTGACATGTCCAATATCCAATGACTAGGAAAGATATTGGGTCTAGAGGTACAGAGAGTGATGGGATGGCTTAAGCAGTGACAAGTCTATGAAATAGAAGGGAAGAGGGCTATGAAGTGATGGAGATTCTCACTGTAAGACCTTGATGGTGAAGCAATACTGAGTGATGATAAAGTCCACACAGTGACCTCCTGGAGCTCATTTACAGTAGAGTGGTAAGAGTTTCTACTGGTGATCAGAGGTTCAGGAGTTGTCAGGTGTGATTGCCAAGTAATGAATAGCAAAACTAATTCAGTCAGGAGGGGGACCCTTCTGTCATTATGAAAAGTGGAAATGCACAGTGGAGATCAGCAGACAGTGAAAACAAAGATATAGAGAAACATAACTCACCTGTGTTGTAGAGTCTGATTACACCAACAGCGCAATAAAATTTAGCCAGTGTGACTGTGGTTCATTAAAATAACCCTACACTGGGTTCCCAATACTCTAGAAATTTGGAGACTGTACATGGTTGGTATATTGAGCTTGACTACACTGGAGGATCTGACTGGTGTGGGTGTTATTTCTATGGTTTAAGCTTTCCTGATCTGATCACTTGGGACCTCCAGCAATGGTAGTATCTTCAGTTTGTGGTTTCCTTCCCTTTGCTACTTATCATAACATGTTTGTGTTAGTTGCTCAGTTGTATCCGACTCTTTGCAACCCCATGGACTGTAGCCCACCAGGCTGCTCTATCCATGGAATTCTCCAGGCAAGAATACTGGAGTGGATAGCCACTCCCTTCTCCAGGAGATCTTCCCAACCCAGGGACTGAACCTGGGTCTCCTGCATTGCAGGCAGATCCTTTATCATCTGAAGGAAGTCCCATTTATCATGTTACTGTTGACTTAATTGTCTGTCTTACCCTTAAACTATTTCTTTTGTGGCCAGAAACTACATCTTTCTTTCAAATCTTTTCCTCAACATTAGCATAGTCTCTAGCCTATGGTTAGTGACTGAGAGATGTTGTTGAATAAATGAAGTTGTATTGAAGCTGGATTGTGAAATATGAACAAGTATTTATAAGTGGTTTGGGAGAGTAGAATAAAGAGAAGTGGAAACCATTTTGTCCAGAGAGTGTTATGGTTAAAAAAAGAATAAAAGAAAGAAACTTGAAGGGCTAACTTATCAGAGAGTTCAGGATGGCTGCATAACATGCTGGATAGGAAGACTGGCTTTAGTGGCAGAGGCTTGGATTCAAATCACAGCTCTATTCCTTAACGACTAAATGATCATGGGCTACAATCCAAGAAGAAAGAGAGAAAAAACTATTGGGTCTTCACTTGTATTCTGTAAAGAAAAGAAATGAGAAGGAATCAAGAGTGTCTATATTATTCATCTGATATTCTTAATGCCTTCGTTACACAGATAAAGCTGACATTTTTGCTTACTAACACAACATTTATCTTCCAAAACATATTCGTTGACACTAATATGAGGACTATACTTATCTGTTGTTAGAAACAAACAGTTAAACTTCTAAAATGACCTAACTTCATACCACAAGAATCAATTTTAGATACATCTTAATAAAACTTTATAAGATTCGTATATAGAATAAAACCCTATCATGAAGCACCAATAAATTCAAATTAACATAATGAAAGGACTCTGTAAACTGTTATCTTCCAGACAAATCATTTGAGAGACCCGATGGCACAGTGAAAAGCATACATAGAGTTAGAAGACCCGAGAAACATTATTAGCTCTGTCACTTAGTAGCTATGTGGCCTTCAGCAAGTTACATAAACTTGGTGAACTTCAGCTTTACCAGTGTCAGTAATACCTATCTCATGGGGCATGATCTACAGAAATAATAAGCATGAAAATGTCTTGTTATTATGATAATTTTAACAAATATTTTGTTATGTTATGATATGATATGAAATTCACTCAGTCATGTCCAACTCTTTGTGACCCATAGACTATAGAGTCCAAGGAATTCTCCAGGCCAGAATACTGGGCTGGGTAGCCTTTCCCTTCTCCAGGGGATCTTCCCAACTCAGGGATTGAATCCAGGTCTTCCGCATTGCAGGCAGATTCTTTACCAGCTGAGCTACAAGGGAGTCCCAGATATTGTGCTATAGTGAGACAATTTTTCATTACTGTATCAAAAAGGGGACTGAGAAAATGATCATAGCAACCAGACAGTGCTGGAAAGGTGATGCAAATTTTTGTGGTTGAGAGGCTGTATAACTTTGAGTCAGTTTTATCTAGATCCAAATTCTGCCAGGTGTAAGTTGCTGTATGACTGGGGGATAGGTTTTTACCACCTCATTGAGTCTCAAGTACCCCATCCACAAAATAGAAATAATAAAACCCATTTTGCAGGAGTTTTGTAGAGGAACAAAAACTAATGTAAAGTACCTAGAACAAAAGAGACATTCAGTAAAGATGTCTGCCAGTCTCATCATTATTTTCTCCATCACTATCACTGTTCAATTCAGTTCAGTCGCTCAGTTGTGTCCAACTCTTTGCGACCCAATGAATCGCAGCACGCCAGGCCTCCCTGTCCATCACCAACTCCCGGAGTTCACTCAGACTCACGTCCATCGAGTCAGTGATGCCATCCAGCCATCTCATCCTCTGTCATCCCCTTCTCCTCCTTCCCCCAATCCCTCCCAGCATCAGAGTCTTTTCCAATGAGTCAACTCTTCGCATGAGGTGGCCAAAGTACTGGAGTTTCAGCTTTAGCATCATTCCTTCCAAAGAAATCCCAGGGCTGATCTCCTTCAGAATGGACTGGTTGGATCTCTTTGCAGTCCAAGGGACTCTCAAGAGTCTTCTCCAACACCACAGTTCAAAAGCATCAATTCTTCGGTGCTCAGCTTTCTTCACAGTCCAACTCTCACATCCATACATGACCACTGGAAAAACCATAGCCTTAGCTAGACGGACCTTTGTTGGCAAAGTAATACCTCTGCTTTTGAATATGCTGTCTAGGTTGGTCATAACTTTCCTTCCAAGGAGTAAGAGTCTTTTAATTTCATAGCTGCAGTCACCATCTGCAATGATTTGGGAGCCCAGAAAAATAAAGTCTGACACTGTTTCCACTGTTTCCCTATCTAGTTCCCACTATCATTGTTACTTTGTATTTTTTTCCCTTCTGCAAATTTCAACCATGGCCATGATGGGAAAGAGAACTGTTCCAACAGAAGCACAGGTGGATACTTTGCATTTCTTATTAAGCTCCAAATCCACTGGGAGGAAGCCCCCCTTTGGAATATAGTAGATTTTCACATTTCTCCATTCTGCCACTGAAATCCAACTAAAGTTTGTAAGTGACACTTCTTTGAGCTAAAAATGGAAGCCAACAAGAACCCAAATTTTGTCAATGCAATAATGATCTGGCTTCAGTAAGATGAGCAGAGTGAAATAAGGCAGAAATCTATTTGGAGATCTCAAGGTCAAAGTTTATTTCTATAAAGTATTGAAATTTTGTTTTGCTTATTTGATATGATTGTGCATAAGGTGCTAAATAAATAGGAGCTATAATTTTGGCAGTCTTAATGATTGCTACTTCAGTGTTTGAACACTGAACAATACTCGCAGAGTAAGCAGTTTAATAAACTAGCAATTGCTCATGCAAGGGCAATTACCCCCATTTTGGTTTAATTATTAATGTGGGTTTTTTATATTCCCAACTTTAGCAAGCAATCTTGTTGTAATAAAAAAATACAAACTGTTACATGCTACAATGATTATAAAATGATCATTTTATTAATATTATGGAGCACTTAGGAATATTCAGCTAATAATATCTCTTGAGGCTCTGAAATTCTTAATTCTGTCTTTATCCATGGAGAATGCCAAAGTTAGAAAAGCCAGTTCTGTACAGGTAAAGTTATAGAGAAACTTAAGGGGCACTGGATAATCTGCGACCATATTTATTTCTTTCAGAGACCTAGTATGATTCTTGAAGTCTCATTGTTAAAGGGAATTTGTTCAAGGAAGAGAATAATCCTAAGCCATTTAGTGCTATATGCAAAAGGGAATCCTGAAGAAACTTTTCATGGGGTACTAGAAACCCTAATATCTAGAGGTAGGAGCGTGAGGTGGGAGAGAGATCAAAATACAAGGGACGGGGCACTTCCTCGATGTCCAGGGGTTAGGACTCTATGCTCCCAGTTCAGGGAGCCCAGGTTTGATCCCCTGGTCCCGCAACTAGATCCTGCATACCTCAGCTAAGACCTGGTGCAGCCAAATAAATAATTTTTTAAAGGCCAGATGTAAACTTCAAAAACCAGTTCGGTTTTCTTTTTTCAATTTGTCTTGGAAGATAGTTGGTTTACAATGTTGTGTTAGTTGCAAGTGTACAACAAGGTGAATCAGTTATATATATATATATACACACACACACATATGTATGTATACACATACACACACACACACACACACACACACACACACTCTTCTTTAGATCCTTTTCCTATACAGGTTATTACAGAGTATTGAGTAGAGTGCTCTGTGCTATATAATAGGTCCTGATTTGTTATCTATTTTATATATAGTAATGTGAATAAATCAGTCCCAGTCTCCCAGTTTATCCCTTTCCTCTCCCCTCCTGGTATCTGTGTTTGTTTTCAACATCCATGATTCTGAACAAATCATATAAGGCATCCTTCAAATAGACTGGATTGTGAAAGGGCATCTTCCCTGGACACCATCGTAGCATTAAGAACCGCAGCACTGGAACTAAACTCCTGCCATTACTACTCTATCAAGCCTCCCATTCTTGATGACCTCAGTCATGACTAGTAGTCCAAGCCTCCTAGGCTATTCATCACCCTAACTCCACACCACATATTCTTTACATATTTGTTAGTGTGACTCAATCCTTCCCTCCTCCAGCTCTCCTAAATCTTCACTGCCTTCTGGAGCTGTCATTCTGTAACCAACCAGCTCCCTTAAATGACCCAATTTCATTCCACATCCTCTTCTGGAAATTTCACTTTACAAAAAAAAATTAACCGTATCCCAAAGTCTTTACTTCCTCTATTGTCTATTCCAATGTAAGCATATTCATCTTACACTAGCAGACCAGAAAGTAGGATTAGTTTTATTTTGTTCTTTATAGCTAACTATATTTCTGTTCCTCTTATAATAATTCCCTCCTCCTCTAAGACACTACCCAGTTTTACTTTCTACTTCTACCATTATCTCTGTTAATGTGCACCATTCATTGAAATCTTGAACTCCTTGCACACAGTACTTCCTTCCAACCTAATTCTAGTTATAATATGTGGCAATTTCAATTGGTTATTCATGTGAGTAACTGTCCTCTCAAAGCCTTGACCTTTCAGATCTTTGAGCTTTTCATCTCCAAAAACCATTAGCTCCGCTCTACATCAGCCATTCTATCTGTATTAGTCAGTTTTTGCCTAAGTGTCAGTAAGAAACAGCTCCAACATCTCACCACCTTGTAATAGAAAAAGATATATGTTTTTTCCTACTCATGTGAAATGTCAGCTACTGGTAAGCCGCAGCTCTGCTCCATATGTCTGGAATCTAGTGTAAAGGAGCAGTCCCTGTCTGAAACATATTGTGTTGTAGGGGAAAAAAAAAAACACAAACAGAGAGAGGGAGGTTGGGAATGGCAGAGTCATTAAAGCTGTTGCTCAACAATGGTCAGTGTCACTTCTGTTCATATTCTATTGACCAAAGCAAGTCACATGGCCAAGCCTGACTCAATCAATGAAGAAAGTATTAATATGTCCCTTTCACAGGGTATAACATGAGGGAGATCAAGGCACATATTAGGGAAAATCATGCATAATACTGATAAGGGGAGGAGAATATTACATAATTTAGAACAATAGTATAATCTATCACTATTCCTTTTTCCAAAAAATATTTTATTATCAGAAACATCTTGATCATTCCTAAAATCTTGAATGCTAATTTCCGACTCTCTGACACCAACTTTTTATCCTATCAACTTTCTTATTCTAATGTAACTACTATAGTTAATTCTACATCATTATGTACTATATACCATTGTTTCACGATTTTCTCACTATCCATCTATCTTCTTCTTAATTAATTTCCATTCTTGTTCTATTTAGAAACCATGGTCCTAATAAAAACAATAATAAAAATCATAGTGGGAGCCAGTACATATCCTGCACTGGTCTAAACATTTTACATGTAATAATATGTTCACTATTTGCAACAACCGCAAAGTATAGGGGTTTTTATTACCTCTATCTTCCTGATGAGGAAACTGAGATGCACATATACTAATACTGTGTCCAAGATTACAAATTTAATGAAAGGAAAGCAAATACCTCACATTTAGCAGTTGTACAATATTGTGCTATTACTCCTTTCCTTAAACTCTCAACTCCCTTGTTCCCAGTGGGGATATCTTTTCTGTGGTATACGTGAGGAACTTAACAGGAGGAAAATCATACAAGTAAATTAAAATGTTTTGTATTAAGCATGATCGCAAATGTACTTGTACTGTCTACACTGCTTGGCTAAACTACTCCGTGTTTCCTGATCTCCAAGAGGATTATTTCTTATCTTCTCCACTTTCTTCTCTTCTCATAAGTCATATTTCTTCCCCCTACCCCTCATTCTCTGCTGATGACCTTGACTCTTCTATAGTCATTCCTTGGTCATTGCAAGTACCCCAGGAGGACACCAAAATCTGAGGATGCTCAAGTTCCTTATATAAAATGGTACAGTACTTGCATATAACCTGGGCATATTATCCCCTATATGTCAAATCATTCCTAGATTACTTATAGTGTCTAATACAATGTAAATGTTTTACTTTTTGAAGTTTTCAGAAGTTTTTTTCTGAATATTTTTGATCCATGAATGCTTGAATTTACAGATGCAGAAGAACCCACAGATATAAGGACCCACTGCATTTAGATATTTTAAATACATAAATATTTAGTCACTCAGAAATCCTTGATGGCCCATCACTACATCTATAAAACCATCTGCATCTATACCTATTTTTTCTTTTTGTTCTTTCTTCCAGTTACAGTGGAATAATTTTATTTTGTTTTTCCAAGTGTTATTGTTTTATGTGGGTTCTGAAACCCCTTCCTTTTTATAGACATCGCTCCTCTTTTGCATCACAAAATTTTTATTCCTCTTTAAGCTGAGTGCTGAAGAATTGATGCTTTTGAACTGTGATGTTGGAGAAGACTCCTGAGTGTCCCTTGGACTTCAAGGAGATCCAACCAGTCCATTCTGAAGGAGATCAGCCCTGGGATTTCTTTGGAAGGAACGATGCAAAAGCTGAAACTCCAGTAATTTGGCCACCTCATGCGAAGAGTTGACTCATTGGAAAAGACTCTGATGCTGGGAGGGATTGGGGGCAGGAGGAGAAGGGGACGACAGAGGATGAGATGGCTGGATGGCATCACTGACTCGATGGACGTGAGTCTCAGTGAACTCCAGGAATTGGTGATGGACAGGGAGGCCTGGCGTGCTGAGATTCATGGGGTTGCAAATAGTCGGACATGACTGAGCGACTGAACTGAACTGAACTGAGTGGCATAATTCAGGATACAGAAATTCTGTATTTTCTCTCATCCTAAAACAGCTCTTCTTAGATGTGTATCTTCTCCACTCCTCTTCACAGTCTAAGCACTGACAAGAATTGTCTATGCTCTTCTCCCCTTCCTGACATTCTATTAACTCTTCAAACCACTCTAATCTGACTTCTGACCCCATCATACTACCATAGCAACTATGACTGCCAAGGTTACCAAGGGCTGAAACTGAGAGTTACTTCCTTATCTTATTTTCTTCCTTAAAAAAAGCTTTCATGGTTTTGTGTTAATCTCTCTCTTATGGCTTTCCTCCTACAACTACAGTTACTATTCATTGTCACTGGAACATGCTTTTCCTTCACTTAACCTCTAAAATCCAAAGTTTATGACCAGTAGAACCTTAACCCTTTATTCTTCTCATGCCTTTCTGAATGATCTAACAGTGCTCCTCCATTCATATGGTTTTAAATGCCATCTATATGTCAACAACTACCCACTTATTTCTCAGCCAATACTGCTCCTCTGTGTTTTCTTGTATAACCAATATTTACCAAATATCTCTACCTTCAGGCCTCTTGGTTACCTCAAGCTCAACATATGCCAATTTAAATCCTTTTGTTATCTCCTCCTTCATATATATCTGTTTATTTTGCAGTATTTCTCATCTCAGTTCATAGCAGAACTAATAATACAGTTTCTCAAGAGAGAAACTTTCTTTCACCCCTGACTTATCCTTCTTTATCATCCCAAATTCTAATTTATCATCAGTCTTGTAACTTCTCTTTTAGAATATTCTTGGAGGGACTTCCCTGTTGGGCCAGTGGTTAACACTCTATGTTTGTAAAGAAGGGCACAGGTTTGCTCCTTGGTCAGGGAACTAAGATTGCATATCCCTGTGGTGTGGCCAAAAGAGAAAAGAGGAGACCTAATAAAATAAAATATACTTGGAATCTACCCATTTCTGTCAGTTTCCACTGCTTTAAATTCAGCTACTGAAATCTCCTACTTATATTACTAAAGTATTTTCTTTATGATTTTTGTACATCCTTCTCTTGTTCCCATAAATACTATGTCTTGCATGCTAGATAAACTAATGAAAATAAAACTCACATTTAAAATTTCCAAATAACTCATCAAATTTTTTCCTCCTTACAAACCCTGAATAATCAGACTCTTACCCCATTCTCCATCCTCATTTGAGGTTATTCACCCCTCATCCAATATTCTTCCTCCTCTTTGTTTGTTTTACTTCCTTGAACACATAAAGTTTTCTTTCTACCTCAAGGGATATCATACCTTCTTTGCGAAATACTTCTCTGTACTTTTCACATGTGGCTAGGTCATTAGTTTCCTTTAGGTCTCTGTTTAAATGTTTTAAATCTCAGCCATATTTTTCACCTAGGTTTTCACATTTCCGTCAAGTCCCCCATAGGTTATTCTATAGCATCGTCAACTCTTTCATGGATCTTATTACAATGATTACATGTGTATTTCTTCATATGCTTGCTTATTATTAGACTCCTCACCACACCAAGACCACCATAAGACAGGATCCGTGTCTATTTGATTCATCAACATATACTAGTTGTCTCCAGTAGACTGACACATACAATAAATATACTTCTTGAATAAATGTATGAATTTGATTTCAAGTTCAGTTATCCAAATCTCAGTTCCCTCACATTTAGAATAGGAAAATTATTATCTAGGATTATGCTAAAAATCAGTGGTCTAAATAAGATAATCCCTGATAGAGTCTTTACACAATAAACACAAAGTCCTCTTTCCTGTATCCATGTATTATCTAATGTACATCTTTCAGGTCATATCACAAACAGGAGGGCCTAAAGTATAAAACAATGATTTCAATGAATTAAAAAGACAGAATTCAGAGCCTAAAAGAGCTAGAAATTTTGGATAGAGTACTAGAGAAGAGGGAGCTACAGACAGAGAGGAAAAGACCTTGAACTCTCCTTAAAAGTCACTGTGAGTCTAGCTGAATACTAAGTCATTTATGCATAGATTGAAATTCCTTAAAATGAGGCAGCCATAAGTTGGAAAATTTCCATAACTCACACAAGGTTGGGAGATGTTTGCATTCCAACCAAAGTAAACAGACTTCACTGAATATCTGAAATAACAGAAGAGAGAAATGAAAGATCAGACCTCAGTCCAGGGTCTGAATTAGTCCTAAGTGAAAGTTACTACCCTAGACTTACTCAGTAAATATAGTAGAATATTACTCGGCCATTAAAAAATATATACAAATCAACTTATTTGCAAAGCAGGCTTACAGATTTAGAAAACAAATTTATGGTTACCAAAGGGGATTGTGGGGCAGGGGGAGGAATAAATTAGAAGTTTTGGATTAACATATACATACTACTGCATATCAGATACATAATCAATAGGGACCTCCTTTATAGCACAGGAAATACTCGATATTCTGTAATAATGTAAATGAGAAAAGACTCTGAAAAAGAATAGATACATGTGTAATAGAATCACTCTGCTATACACCTGAAACTAACAAAATACTGTAAATCAACTGTACTCCAACATAAAATAATCTTTTTATTAAAGGCTACTACCCTAGGCTTACTCAGCAGAGAAAAAATAGTCTCAGAAAGATGTCTGAACTGCAAGTAACTTAATGATCTAGCAAAATAAAATCATCACAATTTATATTAAACATAAAAGTGCCAACATTAAAGTTATAACATGACAATATCCAGAATCCAAAAAATAAAATACTAGGTAAACAAAGAAATAGAAAATGTAAATTATAATCAAGAGGAAAAAATAGTCAGTAGGAACAGGCACAGAAATAGCATACATGGAATTTAAAGGAGCTCTCAAAAATCTGATCAAGGCTTCATAGGGAAGCATAGACATAAGGAAAATATGAAAACTACTAAAAAAAGTCAAATGGAATTGGAGGACCAAAAAACATAATACCTTAAATATAAAAACTTCAGTGTGAGGCTACTACCAAATTAGAATGATCAATGAAACTAAAGCATACATAGAAACTAGCCAACTTGAAGCACAGAAAGAAAAGAGGCTACACAAAACAGATGAAGGAAAAGAGACTGAACAGATCCATATGACTAGTAGAATATAATTAAGTGTTTATCATGCAATCATGCATGTAATTGGAATCTTAGAAGGAGATGGACCCAGGAAAAAATTTTTGAAGAAATAATAACCAAAATTTTTCAAAAGTATGGTAAATTATGTACCCACAGATACATGAAGCTTAATAAATATCAGAAAAAATAAATAAATAAATAAAATTACATCCAGATACATCACAAACAAATCACTGAAAACTAATAGTTAAGAGAGAAATTTTAAAGAGCCAGGGAAAAAAAGAGGTAAATCATATTCAGAGGAAAAATATAAAACAAAAAGAATTACTACTAACTACCTATTAAGAGAAAAAAAAAGTGCAAATCAGAAGATGATAGAAAGATATCTTCAAGTGCTAAAAGCAAAAAAAAAAAAAAAAACCTATCAACCTAAAATTCTATACCTTTGAAGATATCCCTCAAAAATGAAAGTAAAATAAATATCTTTTAAGACCAACAAATCTGAAAGAATTCCTCACATCAGATTATCAATATAAGAATGTTAAAAAATATTATTTTATTAAACTAAGTTCTGCAAGAAAATGATACCAAGATAGAAACTCTTATCTACCCAATAGGAAATGAAGAATGCTAGAGGTAGGGGAAGGATAAACTGGGAATTTGGGATTAGCATATATATACCATGCGTGTGCTTAGTCGCTCAGTCATGTTCAATCCTTTGTGATCCCATGGACTATATGTAGCCTGCCCTGCTCCTCTGTCCATGGGGATTCTCCAGGCAAGAATACTGGAGTGGGTTGCCATGACCTCCTCCAGGGATCTTCCCAATCCAGGGTTAGAACCCAGGTCTCCCGCATTTCAGGTGTATTCTTTACTGGCTGAGCTACCAAGGAAACCCAGCATATATACATTACTATATATAAAATAGATAAACAACAAGGACCAACTGTATAGCGCAGGAAACTGTATTCCACATCTTGTAGTAGCCTATAATGGAAACGAATATGAAAAAGAAACATATATATTCGAATAACTTTGCTATGTAACTGAAATATCATAACTCAGTTATCTGATAATTTTTTTTAATGCCAGAAATAGTGGATGTGTGCGTAAATACAAAACACTGAAAAGCATTCAAGATTTTTCAAATAATAATTGATTATTTAAAACAAAAATAATATATTTTGGAGTTTATGACATATGCAGAAGTGAAAAACATGAAAATAACAACAAAGAAATTAATGGGTGAAAATGCATATTGTAAATTTTTTATATGTTACCTGGTACACTAATTAAATTAGAGTCAGATAAGTTAAGGATTAGATTTTAAATAATAGAGCAACAAGTAAAAGCTAAAAAAATATGTGCAGTTAATAAGGCAATAAAAGAAATAAAAGTGAAATTACATAAATATGCAATAAGTCAAACAAAGCAGGAAATATGTAAAATAGAAACAAAGAGCATAAAAGATAAACAAAATAATAAATGACACGAAACCCAACTATATCAACAATTACATTAAATTAGATTAGTATATCAAAGGATGTCATCAAGAGAAAATACAATCCCCAGAACAGGAGAAAATATTGTAAGCCATGTATCAGATAGACTTTTAACCAGATAAGATATTTGTATTCAGAATATATAAGAATTCTTACAATTAAACAACATAAAGACAACCTGATTAAAAATTGAGAACAGGATTTAAACAGACATTTTTTCCAAAGATAAACAAATGGCCATAAGATGCTTAACACCATTAGTCTCTAGGCCATCACTTCAGTCATGTCCGACTCTTTGCAACCCTATGGACCACAGCCCACCAGACTCCTCTGTCCATGAGATTCTCCAAGCAAGAATACTGGAGTGCCGCGAGTGAGGGCCAGAGAGGAAAGTGCGCCCGCAAAGTGCCGTCCAGACCAGCGCGGCCCTGCCGGCAAGAGGGAAACGCCCCGAGCCCAAGCAGCGGTGGCTAGCCCGAGTCCACGAACCCCGCCCCTCTGCCCTCCAAGGGCGCCGCTGCCGCAGCCTGCTGCTGGCATTCTGCTTCCTGCTGCTGGGGACACTGCTCCCCTGGGCCGACGCCTGCAGCTGCTCCCCGGTGCACCCTCAACAGGCGTTTTGCAATGCAGACATAGTGATCAGGACTAAAGAAGTCAGTAAAAAAGAGGTGGGCCTAATATAGTAACTTAACAATGTATGCTTTCATCTTGTTTAAACCCTCAATGTAATGTTTGTTCCTTTGTGGTGTTACAACGCCCACCCTATTTTATGGTCTTGCTATGTTACAACAACTACAGGATTTAATGTGATCACAACGGTTTGTGGGCTTATTTATTTTATGAATATCAGCTTTAATAGCAGCAATTACTTCTGTTACTGTGGCAGCAATATCATTGGCTCAACAGGTGCATACTGCCCAATATGTTGATGCCATGTCTAAAAATGTTTCTCTAACTCTAGCAACACAGGAAGCTATAGATAGAAAGCTGGAGATGAGGGTAGATGCCTTGGAAAAGGCAATTATGCATATTGGGACTGAGTTACAGGCTTTAAAGGTGAAGATGGCTTTGTCATGCCACACTGATTACCGGTGAATATGCATGACACCTTTAAAGGTAAATGAGACAGATTATGAATGGGAAAAGATTAAAAATCATATTTCAGGTGTTTGGAACAGTTCTGATATTAGCCTGGACTTAGGGAAACTTCATAATCAAATACAGACCTTGGAACACTCTTGACTGGATTTTACCGCCGCTGGAGCAGCTAATGACTTTTTTCACACCTTCTCTAACTTTATTTCTGGAAAAAATATTCTGTCTAATATCCTTAGTTATGCTGCCGTTGGTGCTTTAGTCCTACTTCTCATAATCATTCTTCCTTGTATTGTCAGGATTCTTCGGCAGAACATTCAGAGGCTCGCGTCTCAGCTGCATCTGGCAGTTTTAAGAAATAAAAAAGGGGGAGATGCTGGAAGCCGGCATGAGGAGCTCCGCCCATGGCAAAGGTCATGAGGAAGGAGGCTCGACATATGCAAAGGCAGGATCGAGCCTCAAGAGTCCCCCTGGAAATTCTCGAGCCTCTACCCCCAAAACCAGAGTCTGCCTACTTTACTACTTTGTGCTCTCACCTACACCTCTGACTTTATGGGGGGGGGGCTGTCCCCCACCTCTTTTGGAGAAGGAGTTAACTTAGAGCTCCAGTTAATAATTCCTGGGCGTGATAGGAGTGTTTCAACCTACAAACTCCTCTAAAGATTCTCTAGCCTACCTGACAGGTTTATCTGGCCACATGTGATTGCTCACAGCCTCCCAACCGTGAGAGGCATGAGATGCTTTAAACCTTCTAAAAACAGGTTCTTTAGAGAATTAGAAAACTATTAGTATAGTATAGTGGGCTGATTAGAAATTGTATTGGTGAAGGGTTTTTCATTTGTTGAGCCAATGTTTACTGCTAAGTCTCCACATCCCCTGCCCTTATACACATTAATGAATATATAGAAGAAATAAGTATTAACCTTTGATATTAATCACATTGGACCTTAGGCTAAGCAAATTCTTTCCTTAATTAAAACCCACTACACCCTCACCCTATAGGAATGTAACTTTATCTGGTACCTTTGGAGGCATCTGTTTTAAGAATAATCACCCCTGGAGAAATAAGTGTTCTGGTTGACTGATCGCTGTCCCAAGGAGAGGGTCATAAATTGTCAGCAGGCCCCCTGGCCAGAAGATGATATAACACCCCTAAGACCTCTGTATACATTTGTATGAAGCACCTGACTTTAATAAAAGTCAGGACTGCTAAAAACAGACCCTGGAAAAATAAAAAATGGGATCAGTTCCTCGAAAGACTGGTCTCCCCATGTCGTTCTTTTTCTCACCTTCTGGCTGAATTATCTGGAACGTGGAGGCTCGTCAAGCCTACTAATTATGCCTGGGCTTCTAAGATCTGACCAGGGAGGCCTTAGCGTCTCCTCTCCTTCGGGAGAATGGGAGGACGCCTGCAGCCTACGTAGGTGACGTAAATTCCTTGCCTTGGAATTTTACTAGCTTTCCACATAAACCAAGTTATTCAGCCTCTTTTCTCCACTAAATTTTCCTACTGAGCTATCCTTATTCTATTACTCTTTATATCTCTAATTAATATTTAATTAAAGCAATTGTATCCTGATCACTGAAGCCGTCTCCCCTTCGAATTTCCCTGGATCCACCGGGGCTGGACCCTGGCAGGAGTGGGTTGCCAGGCCCTCCTCCAGTGGATCTTCCAAACCCAGGGATAGAACCCACATCTCCTCTCTCCTGCACTGATAGGCAGGTTCTTTACCACTAGCACCACCTGGGAAGCCCCATTAGACCTAGAGAAATGCAAATCTAACCCATACCGAGATACTGCTTTACACCTTCTGGGATGTCTAAACAGACATAGACAATAATAAATGTCTTCCAGAAGTTAAGGACATTTTTAAGAACCTTCATACGTTGCTGGTAGGAAGATTAATAGAGCAGCCACTTTGGAAAACAGTTTGGCTCTTCTTGAAAATGTCAAATATAATAATTACCATGAAAGTGACAGTCGCTCAGTTGTGTCCGACTCTGCAACCCCATGGACAGTGCGTGGAATTCTCCAGGCCAGAATACTGGAGTGGGTAACCTTTCCCTTCTCTGGGGGATCTTCCCACCCCAGGGATCGAACCCAGGTCTCCCACATTGCAGGAAGATTCTTTACTAGCTGAGCTGTCAGGAAAAATTACCATATGATATAGCAATTACAGTCCTAATATATAGATAATATGTAATATCTGTATGTTACACATATGCCCAAAGAAAACACATGTCCACACAAAAACTTGTACACAAATATTATAGCAGAATTATACATAATAAACAAAAAATGAAAGCAATTCATATGTTCATTGACAGATGAATGGATTTTAAAAATGTAATATATCCACACAGTGGAATATTATCTGACCATTTACAGGAATGGAGTGCTGATTCATACTACAACATAAATGAAACATTATGCTAAGTGAAAGAAACCAGTCACCAAAGTACCAAAGACCATATGTCATATCATATATTTAGTGATAGAACATAGATTACATGCCAGTGGTCTGGGGGCTGGGGTGGTGGAAAAGGAAGGAAAGTGGGGAAGAAAAGGTTGATGTGTGACTAGTACCAGACAAGGTTTTTTTCTGGATTGATGAAAATGTTCTGAAATGCATTAGTAGTGATGGTTTCACAACTCTGTGAATATACTAGAAATCATTGCATTATACAATTTATGGTATGCGAATTTTATGTCAATAAAACCATTAGTTTTGAAATGTACATATATATATAATATATATATATATATAAATGTCTTTAGTCAGTTATAGCTGAGAACACCTGGCAGAAATGGCTGAAATAAGGAGAGAGAAGGTTCAAAATGACCTTGACTTACTAAGAAAGAATCTGAATTCTAAGCCATGCTCTTAGGCAGTTTATTGCAGGTGTCCTCTGCTTAATACATCTAGTCATGTTTAATATAGATTGTTAAAAAAAGAAAGAAAGCAGCACCAGGAAATGGAGGAGAGGAGAGAAGAGGAGAGTAGAAGAGAGTTAGCAGGATCACAGAAAAAAAAGGCTGCTAACAGAAAGTTCCTAGTTATTTTCAAAATAGTCTATCTTTGATTAATAAGCTTGGTGAGAAACATAGATGCCCTACAAGAAATGAATCTGGATATTTTGTTGTAGGCTAAGAAAATAAATTACAGGACAGTGATTCAAAGAAAGAACAGCCTTGTTTTGCCTTTAAGGGAAAAGGACATTTCCAGTATACATTCCATGCTGGTCAGGAGGAGGAACCAGGAGTTCTGCTCTGGTGTTAGGTCCAGGTTCAAATATAAATTCCCCATCAGTTGTTAGCTGTGTAATTTGAAAGTCATCCTTTCTGAACCTCAGCATTTTCATTTGTAAAATATGAATAATAAAATCTATTTCATGGAACTGATATATAAATTAAATTAGATAATAAACAGGAATTTTTATGTCTAGTGTCTACCACAGTAATCCATCTTTATCCTCTGTTTTTCCTCAACTTGTTTCTCCATTATTTATTTCCTAAATATTCATTAAATGTGTGCTCTGAACAGCATTGTGGATACAGAAACTTCCCAAATGTTGGGAGATATTTTGGGTGGAATTAGCTGCGCCCACCTCTAATGTGGTAAAGCTGTCATGCAGAGAGAGAACATGTCTAATTCATCTTTTTTAACCTCAGTACCTAGAATAGTGCCTGGTGAAAAATAGGAATTTGGTAGATATTAGCTGAATAATTGAATGTACTAATTCAAAGAAAATTTGCAATTTTCCTACCTCATAACTTGAGCTTTTTTATCAAGTGCAGAACTAACTTGGAAAAAGTTATTCTATAAAACCCATATGGGCCAATTTTTAATGAAAATTAATATAAGAAATCAAGGTAGACTGATATTCAAGTCATTTCTACATAAATTGTCAAAACCAAGATGACTGCTCTTCTGCTAGTAGAAATTTTATGATGTGAAGACTGTGATTTGGCTCCATCACTTATAGGCTATGCTGTGTTGGACAGGTCATTCAGCACTTTCAGCCCCAGCTTCAACTTCTAAACAATTTTGTTGTTCAGTTGAAAAGTTGTGTCAGACGTTTTTCAACCCATGGATTGCAGCATGCCAGGCTTCCCTGTCCTTCACCATCTCCTGGAGATTGCTCAAGCTCATGTTCATGTAATCAGTGATGCCATCCAACCATCTCATCCTCTGTCACCCTCTTCTTCTCCTGCCCTCAATCTTTCCCAGCATCAGGGTCTTTTCTGATGTGTTAGACCTTCACATCAAATGGCCAAAATATTGGATCTTCAGGTTAAGTATCAGTCCTTTCAATAAATATTCAGGATTGATTTCCTTGAAGATTGACTGGTTTGATCTCCTTGCTGTCCAAGGAACTCTCAAGGGTCGTCTCCAGCATTCCAGGTGAAAAACATCAATTCTTTGGTGCTTAGCCTTCTTTATGATCAATAGGGATCATAATATATAAGTCAGGGAGTTGACAGCGATGTCCAAAGAATACATGAGAGTATTTTACATACCAACAAAAATTTGTGTAAATATGAGATATAATTGTTTTCATAATATGTTTATTACCCATTTTAACTTTTACCAGTTAAAGTTGTCCAGAACAAATTTTCTACGCTAAAAAGTCACAAGTATAGCTTTAGAACAATGAATATGTATGCACATCAAAAAATGCTAAAATTCACTAATAAAACATTTTTAAGACATTGCATTTTTTAACAATGTGCTCACTATTATACAATGGGTTTCTCAACAGTTAACTACAAATAAAAATTTTAACTAAATGCTTATATGTGAAATCTAAAAAATACTAAACTTATTTACAAAACAGAAATAGACTCATGGACACAGAAAACAAACTTGTGGTTACCAAAGAGGAAAAGAGGGGAGGAGAGGGATAAATTAGGAGTTTGAGATTAACATATAGACTACTATATATAAAAGAGATAACCAAGAAGGACCTACTGTATGGCACAGGAAACTATAATCAATATCTTATAGTAACTTAAAATGGAAAAGAATCTGAAAAAGTATATATATATATATATATATATGTAGATAGATTGATATACATACATATATATATATACACACACACATATGTGTATATATAAAACAAAGCATTATATATACGTATGTGTATATGTTTTGCTCTACATCTGAAACTAACACAAAATTGTAAATCAACTATACTTCAGTATATTTTTTTAATTTTATGTAAATAATAGCACCATTATTACTCTAACAAAGAGATACAACAAAAATGCAAAGAAACATTTATGTTTCTCACTGAACCATAGAGGTGAGCATTCCAAGTTGGGGAGCTACTACATTCTATGTATCCATTCATGGATCAAAGGTTCCTTCTGCTCTGGTGCTGCAGGGCATTGTCCTCATCTACATAGCTGAAATAAGTTCAAAAAGGTGGGCTGGAGAGAGGAAACGAAGAAGGACTTCATGGTCTGAAGAACTCACTCACCTAGAAGCAGCACATTACACAGAATTCTCATATCAATCATGATCTACATTAGCAATGATTGCACAGTAACACTACAGGAACATGATAACAAGTGCTACCTTTCATTAAGTGTCATTTATATTTATTTATTCCTCTCAACAGTACTGAGACATATTATCCTGATGTCACCAGTGAAGAGATGGGGACCAGAGTGACTCTAACATCCCAAGGTTAAGCAGATAGGAAATGACAACCAGAGACACCCTGGTCTGTCTGATCCATAGTGTATGCCCTTTCTACTTCACATTTGTTTCTTATTAGCCACAAAAATTTAGAAAACTGCCAGACTTTCAGAAAAACAACTTTTCACCTGGACTTGCAAGAACTTCATATTAGGTGGAAATCTTTCATTTTTATAGCTCCTTACAATTTACAAAGTGGTTCATGCTTGGCCTCATTTGCTTTTTATAACTCAGTGAGGCCAAAAACAATGCACGATTACCTCTGTTTCTTAGACAAGGAAGGGGAGGGTAAAAGTGTTTAAATATCTTCCTCTAAGAGGGAAAAACATCACTGTTCACCATCCTGATCCCACGTCAAGGAATATTTTTTAAACAGCGTGATTATGTTATACTGATATTGGTTACAAGAGGATTTTACTTGTATAATCACTGGGAAATTTATATGATGATGAAACATGTAGAGAATTTGGAGCAGAGCCACCGAATTCAAGAATTAGGAATAACATTTAAAATAGAAATCGAGGGACTTCCCTGGTGGTCCAGTGGCTAAGACTCCATGCTCCCAGAGCAGGGGGCATGGCTTCAATCCCTGGTCAGGGAATTTAGATCCCACCTGTGGCAACTAAGAAATCCTGAGTGCTGCAGTTCAAATATGGAGCAGTACCAGGCTCCTCCATCCATGGGATTTTCCAGGCAAGAGTACTGGAGTGGGGTGCCATTTCCTCTCCAGGGGATCTTCCCGACCCAGGGATTGAACCCGGGTCTCCAGCATTGTAGACAGACGCTTTTACCCTCTGAGCCACCAGGGAAGTCCAAAATAAATATAATAAAATAAAATAGAAATGGCTACCTTTTAGGAAATGAAACAGAATGTGATCAAAACTGGCTTTATGTTTCAAGAGAAAATAAATTAGTTTTAAATTGCAACAGAAAAAAAAAAAGCTGTCAGATATTAGAAAGAACTTTTGCACCAAAGGAAAAGAAAAATCATGTTGAATCTCCTTCCTTAAAAACTTCTGATTCAGGATCAACAACTGAATTAGACAAGACTTAGGTACAGCTGAGTAGTGTCTTGCCCAGAGTTTTGAAGCTACAGCAGAGGTTCCTAGCCTGCACCCTCATATGTTCCAGACAACTCTGGAATAGGGAACCTAAGTCTGTGTTCTGTTCATAATTATGCCCCATATAAGTCATGTGATATTAAGCAATGAACCTACATCCTCAACTGGAAAAATTTGATAGCAATCCCTGCCTTGTGTCATTAACTTCACATGAGATGACCTAGGTAAGGATACATTGTCAACCATAAATGCCTTCACAGTCACATTCACATTTCATAATTTTTTTAATTTAACCAATGTCAGTATATTTCACTTTTTACATACACAATTGCCCTCAATACTATATCTTCTTTTATTTCTCATTTCATTTAAAATTAACACTTTACAAAGTCTTACTGTGTAGCACAGGAGGATATGATATCCTTGTGATATCTTGTGATAAACCAAGATATGGAAAAGAATAAGATGTGTGTGTGTGTGTGTATATATATATATATATATATATATATATATATATAAAATTGAGTCACTTTGCTGTACAGCAGAAATCAATTATACATCAATAAAAATGTTTTAAATACTTTGATGTTATTTTTCGTATGTCTGCTTAGACAATCAAGAGATTTTCTGCAAAAATCAAGACTGTATCAACCTCAATTAAAGCATCTGTAAACCAGAGAATATTTTGTTAGTCCTTCAACTGTCAAAGATAGTTCTAAACATATTCATAAGTCTATCCATTTCCTAGGGTTATTACCTGGCCCTTTTTGAGCTGCCATCTTTTTAGTAATAGTAGTGCTAACCTGTTTTTGGCTTTGCTTTTTAGCATTACCTTTTTCCATATTGGTGTGTTTTTCTAAATGCAGGTGCTACAAGTCCCCCTTCTTCATGCTAAGTGGTCCTATAAAAATTGAATTTTCCATGAAAATATTCCATAGAGTGTGAAATCAAAGCAGAATTAAGCCTGAGGCATCACTGCAGGATTTGGTATGAGGTTGAGGCTTATAAAGGCTTCCCTGGTGGCTCAGAGGGTAAAGTGTCTGCCTGCTATGCAGGAGACCTGGGTTCAATCCCTGGGTCAAGAAGATCCCCTGGAGAAGGAAATGGCAACACACTGCAGTACTCTTGCCTGGAAAATCCCATGGACAGAGAAGCCTGGTGGACTACAGTCCATGGGATTGCAAAGAGTCGGACACGACTGAGCAACTTCACTTCACTTCACTTCACTTCACTTGAGGCTTATAAAGGGCCAGCCAACAGGAAAGATACGAAATATGAAACCAACTCTTGAGGCAAATCATCCTCATCTGTCAGTTTGTCAGTAACTGAAAGATACACTAGCATATTTCAACCAGTTGAAATCAAACTGTTGAATCAAAAACTTTCAACCAGTTGTATTTTTCATGACAAAATTGCTTTAAAGCCAAATAGTTTTGTGGCAAAATGCTTGTGTAAAACATTCATGGCAAACAAGTTCATGGAGAAAACATCAGACGTCGACACCCACCCCCACCTCATGTTGCCATGGATATAACAGATGGCAGAGTAAAAGGGCGTGCACTCCTGCATGAACTCCAAAATTACAACTCACTGCTGAACAATCACTGACAGGAGAATATTGAATCCCACCAAAGAAAGATACTCCACATCCAAGGTCAAAGGAGAAGCCCCAGGAAGACTGTAGGGGTGACTGTTTGAGCTCAAAGGGTTCAAACAAAACCCTGTGTGTACTAGGACACAGAGACCCCACAGAGACAGAGGCAGACCTTCCTTTGAGTGTTTGAGTGTCTCCTACAGAGGTACAGGTCAGCAGTGACCTAGCGCAGGGGCAGGGGGACTGGGTACAGCATACATGTCTCACACAGCCTGTGCCATAAGCCCACTTGGAGGAGGTTGCCATTAACACCACGATAGAGCCAACAGGCAGATGACCCATAAACTGCAAAACAATTATGCCAACAAAATCTTCGCACTGTGAAGAAAGTTCTAGAACCCACAACAGATTTTCCAACCTGGGAAACTGGCAAAGGGATTGAGAACCCCCAGGGAATTTGACTTTGGAGGCCAGTGGAATTTGATTGCAGAACTTACACAGGACTAGAGAAACACACTCGTGGAGGGCACAAACAAAACCTTCTGCACACCAGGACACAGGAGAAAGGAGCAGTGACCCCACAAGAGACTGATCCACACTTGGCTGTGAATGTCCAGGAATCTCTGGTGAAGGCATGGGTCATGAGGCATGTGGCCTATGGAAGGGATGGGGGCACTGAGTGCAGCAGTGCTTGCATGGGACCTTTAGAAGGAGATCACCATTATCTTCATTACCTCAACCATAATTTGGTATCAGGTCAAACAACAGGGAGAAAACACAGCCCTGTCCATCAAAAAAAAAAAAAAAATGGATAAAACATTTACTGAGCATGGCCTCTCCCACCAGAATAAGACCCAGATTCTCCAACAGTCAGTCTGTCCCATCATGAAGCTCACATAAGCCTCTTATCCTTATCAATCAAAGGGCAAACAGAGTGAAAATGACATCCACAGAAAACTAAGCAAACTGATCACATGGACCACAGCCTTGTCTAACTCAATGAAACTATGAGCCTTGCCATGTAGAGCCAACCAAGGTAGATGGGTCATGATGGAAAGATCTGACAAAATGTGGTCCACTGGAGAAGGGAATGGCAAACCACTTTGGTATCCTTGCCTTCAGAACCCCATGAACAGTATGAAAAGGCAAAAAGATATGACATTGAAAAAATGAACTCCCAAGGTTGGTAGGTCCCCAATATGCTACTGGAGAAGAGTTGAGAAATAACTCCAGAAAGAAGGAAGAGATGGAGCCAAAGTGAAAACAATGAAGAGTGGTGGATGTGATTAGTGATAGAAGTAAAGTCTGATGTGGTAAAGCACAATATCGCATAAGAACAAGGAATATTAGGTCCATGAATCAATACAAATTGGAAGTGGTCAAACAAGAGATCGCAAGAGTGAACATCGACATTTTAGGAATCAGTGAACTAAAATGGACTGGAATGGGTGAATTTAACTCAGATGACCATTATATTTACTACTCTGGGCAGGAATCCCTTAGAAGAAATGGAGTAGCCATCATAGTCAACAAGAGAGTCCGAAATGCAGTACTTGGATGCAGTTTCAAAAACGACAGAATGATTTCTGTTCATTTCCAGTTCAGTTCAGTTCAGTCGCTCAGTCGTATCCGACTCTTTGCGACCCTGTGAATTGCAGCACACCAGGCCTCCCTGTCCATCACCAACTCCCGGAGTTCATTCAAACTCACGTCCTGTGAGTCAGTGATGTCACCCAGCCATCTCATCCTCTGTCGTCCCCTTCTCCTCCTGCCTCCAACCCCTCCCAGCATCAGAGTCTTTTCCAATGAGTCAACTCTTCACATGAGGTGGCCAAAGTACTGGAGTTTCAGCTTTAGCATCATTCCTTCCAAAGAAATCCCAGGGCTGATCTCCTTTAGAATGGACTGGTTGGATCTCCTTGAAGTCCAAGGGACTCTCAACAATCTTCTCCAACACCACAGTTCAAAAGCATCAATTCTTCGGTGCTCAACTTTCTTCACAGTCCAACCTTCAACATCCATACATGACCACAGGAAAAACCATAGCCTTGACTAGATGGACCTTAGTTGGCAAAATAATGTCTCTGCTTTTGAATATGCTATCTAGGTTAGCCATAACTTTTCTTCCAAGGAGTAAGCGTCTTTTAATTTCATGTCTGCAGTCACTATCCAGTGATTTCAGAGCCAAAAAAATAAAGTCTGCCACTGTTTCCCTATCTATTTCCCATGAAGTGATGGGACCAGATGCCATGATCTTCGTTTTCTGAATGTTGAGCTTTAAGCCAACTTTTCACTCCCCACTTTCCCTTACATCAAGAGGCTTTTATGTTCCTCTTCACTTTCTGCCATATGGGTGGTGTCATCTGCATATCTGAGGTTATTGATATTTCTCCCAGCAATCTTGATTCCAGCTTGTGCTTCTTCCAGCCCAGCATTACTCATGATGTACTCTGCATATAAGTTAAATAAGCAAGGTGAAAATATACAGACTTGATGTACTACTTTTCCTATTTGGAACTAGTCTTTTGTTCCATGTCCAGTTCTAACTCTTGCTTCCTGACCTGCATACAAATTTCTCAAGAGGCAGGTTGGATGGTCTGGTATTCCCATCTCTTTCAGAATTTTCCACAATTGATTGTGATCCACACAGTCAAAGGTTTTGGCATAGTCAATAAAGCAGAAATAGATGTTTTTCTGGAACTCTCTTGCTTTTTCTATGATCCATCGGATGTTGGCAATTTGATCTCTGGTTCCTCTGCCCTTTCTAAAACCAACCTGAACATCAGGAAGTTCACATATTGCTGAAGCCTGGCTTGGAGAATTTTGAGCATTACATTACTAGCATGTGAGATGAGTGCAATTGTGCGGTAGTTTGAGCATTCTTTGGCATTGCCTTTCTTTGGGATTGGAATGAAAACTGCCATTTTCCAGTCCTGTGGCCACTGCTGAGCTTTCCAAATTTGCTGGCATATTGAGTGCAGCACTTTCACAGCATCATCTTTCAGGATTTGGAATAGCTCAACTGGAATTCCGTCACCTCCACTAGCTTTGTTCGTAGTGATGCTTTCTAAGCCCACTTGACTTCACATTCCAGGATGTCTGCCTCTAGGTCAGTGATCACACCATCGTGATTATCTGGGTCGTGAAGATCTTTTTTGTACAGTTCTTCTGTGTATTCTTGCCACTTCTTCTTAATATCTTCTGCTTCTGTTAGGTCCATACCATTTCTGTCCTTTATGGAGCTCATCTTTGCATGAAATGTTCCTTTGGTATCTCTGATTTTCTTGAAGAGATCCCTAGTCTTTCCCATTCTGTTGTTTTCCTCTATTTCTTTGCATTGATCGCTGAGGAAGGCTTTCTTATCTCTTCTTGCTATTCCTTGGAACTCTGCATTCAGATGTTTATATCTTTGCTTTTCTCCTTTGCTTTTCACTTCTCTTCTTTTCACAGCTATTTGTAAGGCCTCCCCAGACAGCCATTTTGCTTTTTTGCATTTCTTTTCTATGGGAATGGTCTTGATCCCTGTCTCCTGTACAATATCACGAATCTCATTCCATAGTTCATCAGGCACTCTATCTATCAGATCTAGGCCCTTAAATCTATTTCTCACTTCCACTGTATAATCATAAGGTATTTGATTTAGGTCATTCCTGAATGGTCTAGTGGTTTTCCCTACTTTCTTCAATTTAAGTCTGAATTTGGCAATAAGGAGTTCATGGTCTGAGCCACAGTCAGCTCCTGGTCTTGTTTTTGCTGACTGTATAGAGCTTCTGTATCTTTGGCTGCAAAGAATATAATCAATCTGATTTCGGTGTTGACCATTGAACTGTCAAATGACCCAACAATCCCACTGCTGGGCATACACACTGAGGAAACCAGAATTGAAAGAGACATGTGTACCACAGTGTTCTTCACGGACTGTTCACAATAGCCAGGACACGGAAGCAACCTAGATGTCCATTGGCAGATGAATGGATAGGGAAGCTGTGGTACATATACACAATGGAATATTACTGAGCTTTTAAAAAGAATGCATTTGCATCATTTCTAATGAAGTGAACGAAACTGGGGCCTGTTATACAGAGTCAAGTAAGTTGGAAAGAAAAACACTAATATTAAAGAATATATACGGAATTTAAAAAGATGATAATGATGACCCTATATGCGAGACAGCAAAAGAAACATAGATTTAAAGAACAGAATGTTAGACTCTGTGGGAGAAGGTGAGGGTGGGATGATTTTAGAGAATAGCATTGAAACATGTATATTATCATATGTGAAACAGATCACCAGTCCACGTTCAATGCATGAGACAGGGTGCTCAGGGCTGTTGCACTGGGATGACCCTAGGGATGGGATAGGGAGGGAGGTAGGATGGGGAGGGAGGTGGGAGGGGGGTCAGGTTGGGAAACACATGTACACCCATGGCTGACTCATGTCAATGTATGGCAAAACCACCACAATATTGTAAAGTAATTAGCCTCCAATTAAAACATATAAATTAATTTTTTAAATATATACCTTAAAACTCAACATTCAAAAAACAAAGATCATGGCACCCGGTCTCATCACTTCCTGGCAAATAATGGAGAAATAGTGTAAACAGTGGCAGAATTTATTTTTGGGGCTCCAAAATCACTGCAGATGGTGACTGCAGCCATAAAATTAAGACGCTTGCTCCTTGGAAGAGAAGTTATGACCAACCGAGACAGCATATTACAAAGCAGAGACATTACTTTGCTGACAAATGTCTGTCTCGTCAAAACAATGGTTTTTCCAGTAGTCATGTATGGATGTGAGAGTTGTACTATAAAGAAAGTTGAGGACCAAAGAAGTGATGCGTTTGAACTTGGACTGCAAGGACATCAAGCAAGTCAACCTTAAAAGAAATCAGTCCTGAATATTCATTGGAAAGACTGATGCTGAAGCTGAAGCTCCAATACTTTAGCCGCCTGATGCAAAGAACTGACTCATTGGAAAAGACCCTGATTCTGGGAAAAATTGAAGGTAGGAGGAGAAAGGGACAACAGAGGATGAGATGGTTGGATGGCATCACTGACTCGATGAACATGAGTTTGTGGAAGCTCCGGGAGTTGGTGATGAACAGGGATGATTTGCGTGGTGCAGTCCATTGGATCACAAAGAGTCAGACACGAATGAGTGACTGAACTGAACTGGACTGAACAGGAGAGAGGATGGTAGGGCTTTCAATCAACTCTAATTTAGCTCAGTGTCACCCTCAGTCATTCTCTCCCATCAGGAAGCTTCCATAAGACTCATTCCTTCTCCATCAGAGGGCTGACAGATGGAAAACCACAATCACAGAAAACTAACTAATCTGATCATATGGACAACAGACTTGTCTAATTCTAATGAAACTATGAGCCATGCCATATAGAGCCACCCAAGATGAATGGGTTATGGTGGAGAGTTCTGACAAAATTTGGTCCACTGGAGAAGGGAATGGCAAACCACCTCAGTTATTCTTGCCTTGAGAACCAGATGAAAAGGCAAAAAGATAAGACACTGAAAGATGAACTCCTCAGGTCAGTAGGTACCCAGTATGCTATTGGAGATGAGTGGAGAAATAACTCCAGAAAGAATGAAGAGATGAAGCCAAAGTAAAAACAACAACCAGTTGTGGATGTGACTGGTGATAGAAGCAAAGTCTGATGCTATAAAGAGTAATATTCCATAAGAACCTGGAATGTTAGGCCCATGAGTCAAGGCAAAATGGAAGTGGTCAAACAGGAGATGGCAAGAGTGAACATCAACATTTTAGGAATCAGAGAACTAAAATGGACTGCAATGGGTGAATTTAACTCAGATGACCATTATATCTATGACTAGTGTGTGCAAGAATCCCTTAGAATAAATGGAATAGCCATCATAGTCAACAAAAGAGTCTGAAATGCAGTACTTGGATGCAATCTCAAAAATGAAAGAATGATCTCTGTTCATTTCCAAGGCAAACCATTCAATATCATGGTAATCCAAGTCTATGCCCCAACAAGTAATGCTGAAGAAGCTGAACTTGAATGGTTCTATGAAGACCTACAAGACCTTCTAGAACAAACACCCAAAAAAAGATGTCCTTTTCATTATAGTTGACTGGAATGCAGTCCCCTATAGTAGGAAGCCAAGAAACACCTGGAATAACAGGTAAATTTGGCCTTGGAATACAGAATAAAACAGGGCAAAGGCTAATAGACTTCTCCTAAAAAAACGCACTAGTCATAGCAAACACCCTCTTCCAACAACACAAGAGAAGACTCTACACATCACCATAGGGTCAATACCAAAATCAGGTTGATTATATTCTTTGCAGTCAAAGATGGAGATGCTCTATACAGTCAGCAAAAACAAGACTGGAACCTGACGTGGCTCAGATGATGAAATCCTTGTGTAAAATTTAGACTTATATTGAAGATAAGTATGGAAAACTACTAGATAATTCAGGTATGACCTAAATCAAGTGCCTTATGATTATACAGTGGAAGTGACAAATAGATTCAAGGGATTAGATCTGATAGACAGACTACCTGATGAACTATGGACAGAGGTTCATGACTTTGTACAGGAGACAGGGATCAAGACCACCCCCAAGACAAAGAAATGCAAAAAAGCAAAATGGTTGTCTGAGGAAGCCTTAGAAATAGCTCTAAATAGAAAAGAAGCGAAAAGCAAAGAAGATAAAGAAGGATATAACACTTGAATGGAGAGTTCCAAAGAATAGCAAGGTGAGATAAGAAAGCCTTCCTCAGTGATCAATGCAAAGAAATAGAGGAAAACAACAGAATGAGAAAGTCTAGAGATCTCTTCAATAAAATTAGAGATACCAAAGGAATATTTCATGCAAAGATAGGCTCAATAAAATACAGAAATTGTATGGACCAAACAGAAGCAAAAGATATTAAGAAGAGGAGGCAAGAATACACAGAAGAACTGTACAAGAAAGATCTTCACGACCCAGATAATCACGATGGTGTGATCACTCACCTAGAGCTAGATATCCTGGAATGCAAAGTCAAATGGAGCTTAGGAAGCATCACTACGAAAATGCTAGTGGAGGTGATGGAATTCCAGTTTAGCTATTTCAAATCCTAAAAGATGATGCTGTGAAAGTGCTGCACTCAATATGCCAGCAAATTTGAAAAACTCAGCAGTGGCCACAGGACTGGAAAAGTTCAATATTCATTCCAATCCCTAAGAAAGGTAATGCCAAAGAATGCTCAAACTAGTGCACAATTGCACTCATCTCACACGCTAGTTAAGCAATGCTCAAAATTCTCCAAGCCAGTCTTCAACAGTATGTGAACAGTGAACTTCCAGATGTTTAAGCTGGATTTAGAAAAAGCAGAGGAACCAGAGATCAAATTGCCAACACCTGATGTATTATCAAAAAAGCAATACAGTTCCAGAGAAACATCTATTTCTACTTTATTGACTATACCAAAGCCTTTGACTGTATGGATCACCACAAACTGTGGGAAATTTTTAAAGAGATGGAAATAACATACCACCTTACCTGAGTCCTGAGAAATCTGTATGCACGTCAAGAAGCAACAGTTAGAATTGGACATGGAACAACAGACTGGTTCCAACCTGGGAAAGGAGTATGTCAAGGCTGTATATTGTCACCCTGCTTATTTAACTTATATGCAGAGTACATCATGAGAAACGCTGGGCTTGATGAAGCACAAACTGGAATCAAGATTGCCGGGAGAAATATCAATAACCTCAGATATGAAGATGACACCACCCTTATGGCAGAAAGTGAAGAACTAAAGAGCCTCTTGATGAAAGTGAAAGAGGAGAGTGAAAAAGCTGACTTAAAACTCAACATTCAGAAATTAAGATCATGGCATCTGGTCCATCACTTCATAGTAAATAGATGGGGAAACAGTGGAAATAGTGACAGACTTTATCTTTTGGACTCCAAAATCACTGCAGATGGTGATTGCAGCCATGAAATTAAAAGACGCTTGCTCCTTGGAAAAAAAGTTATGACCTAAATAGACAGCATATTAAAAAGCAGAGACACTACTTTGCCAGAAAGGTCCATCTAGTCAAAGCTATGGTTTTTCCAGTAGTCATGTATGGATGTGAGAGTTGGACTGTAAAGAAAGCTGAACGCCTAAGAACTGATACTTTTGAGCTTTGGTGTTGGAGAAGACCCTTGAGAGTCCCTTGGACTGCACGGAGATCCAACCAGTCCATCCTAAAAGAGATCAGTCCTGAATATTCATTGGAAGGACTGATCTTGAAGCTGAAATTCCAATACTTTGGCCACCCTGATGCTGGGAAAGATTGAAGGCAGGAGGAGAAGGGGACAGCAGAGGATGAGATGGTTGCATGGCATCACCAACTCAATGGACATAAGTTTGAATAAACTCTGGGAGTTGGTGATGGTCAGGGAAGCCTGACATGCTACAGTCCATGGGGTCACAAACAGTTGGACATGACTGAGTGACTGAACTGAACTGAACTGAATTTAGGTCAGTAGATTCAATGAATGCCTTTGAGGGGTGGATAAGAAATGGCTCTGGCACTGAGATCCCACTCCAATAGCTACAGATGCCAAGCATCTAGCCTTCTTCATATGTCATTTTATTGCACTTCTCAATTTACTTTGCTTGGTAAATATTTTAGAATTGTAATTCAAATCATTTTTGACATCTAATCATTAAAATCAAGAAATTAAAAATAAGAATCCATCCTATTCAATAATTTAATAAACAGAGTTTAATTTGAAGATAATTTTTCCGAAAAGATCAAATACGTGGTAGGGGAAGAATGAAAAGTAGAAAAAAAAAACACAACAAATTTTGTTTTCACGAGATTTTTCTGAGAGCAATACAGCTCCAATTAGACATTGCCAGCTCTTCATCTCAAGATGCCCTTGATTGTTACATTTTTCTCTATTAAAAAATAAAAAGTAAATCAAACAACTAAGCTTGAAATTTGAGACAGACCCACTATCTCTAGCATTGTCCCTACTGAGTAAGTATGGGCTTCTCCTATGTCCCTTTTTCTTCATCACAAAGCTGGATAAATACCCTTTGCAACTCTGGCTTTTCTCATAATCTTTAAATTCTCAATTTACATTTTTTAACTGTAGAAAGCCACCAATAGAGTGTGGTAACTCATACAAGATACCTAGAAGAGTCAAATTCATAAAGTCAGGAAGTACACTGGTAGATGCCAGGATGTGGGGGAAGAGGGAGGGGGAATGGGTACTTAGTGTTTCATGGGGACAGAGTTTCAGTTTAGGAAGGGAAAATTTTTTGGAGATGGATGATGACAAGGGTTGTACAATATGTATATACTTCATGTCACTGAAGTGTACAGTTAAATATGGCTAAAATAATGTTTTACATTATGAGACTTTTGCCACACACACACACACAACATTTAAAACAAATGTGGTGAAGTGGATCTCCTATAATTTTCTTTCCCTTTCCCATTTACCTACATACTAACTCTTCTGTATCTTTCAAAGTTTGGCCTTCAGTGTACACTAAAAATCTCTACAGTTCTGCCTCAAACTTCTACATTTCTCAACTGTCTTAATCTTGACATTTCAGGAGGAAAAAAAAAATGCTCCCACTTTTTCTCTCCATCTCTTATGTTCATTCTCATTCGGACTTTTAACCTCTCTTAGAGGAGACCTCTTCCTTGTCTTCTCTCTTTGCCTTCTCTTAAGTTTCCATTGAGAGAAGTGGGCATCTCCTCTACCCTCCAGAAAGGAGAAATACTTGAGTGAGCTCCATCATCCTTCCTTTATTCCCTGTCCACCCATCCACGTGATTATGAGAAAAATAACAAACAGATAACTGAGACCAGGCACTGACTGAGAGTCCAAGAGGAAAAAAATAAAATTATGAAACAAACTGTATTTTATCTTGCTCTTTATCCCTCAAAAACAACCTAGTCTATAGTGACATGAGTTTCTCTCTGCCTCCTGACCCTTTGGGGTCAGCTCTCCATAGCTAGATCCTTACCCATGGGGGAGACTTGCTTATCTCTAGATTCTCATCCTGTGAGTAAAAGTGGGTACATTTGTTAGAGAGCCAGACACAGAAGGTTCTATTGTGCTCCCCAATCCAGTCCAACCAATTAAAAAGCTAATATCACAACCTCTATTTGGCTTCTCGTCTGTTCTTAATTGCTTAGAAGCCAAAACAGAGACTGGTGAGTGATTAACATCCCCCAAACACCAACATTTCCTCTTCTTTTTCTGTCTCTTTGCCTCTTGATCTTAATTAATTCCATGCAGCATAATATGTCCTGAGCTTCTTTGTCTGTAAGAAGCTACTCAAAACTAAATCATGGACATAATGAAGATCAAAATAGCCCTTTAGTAAGAAAATTCTGACTCTCTTTCTGTTAATATGTGAAATAAATAGAGAGCATATTGTGGGTCTAGCATGACACCTGGCACATAGTAAGTATAAAACAATTATTTGTTGAAAGAATATTAACTACAGAAATATTTTTTAACAATGTGTCCAAGGACTTACAGAGTAGCATATGAGATAATTTTATAAATTTTTTTAAATCTAAGGGTACCATATTTCCTGACTTTAAAAATCTAGATTAATTGGGGGGGAAATGTAAATTTCAACTGTTTGACCAGAGATCTTATTGCTAATCAATCCATCATCAAAATGGGGCATTTTTCAACCAAGTTGATTCAATATTAAAACATCAAGGAGTTTTCCTAAATCATCTGTTCATTCACTAACTGAACTTTTATTTCTACTAAAAGAAAGATACTGCATTTGGAACTAACAAGAAGAATGAGACCTTTTCTGCCCTCAGGAGCTTACAAAATAATTCACATATATAAATGGTTTTAATATAGGAACCATTTCATGATATATAAGATGTACTTTAAGAAAGTAAAAACGCCTGGGAGTTCCCTGGTTGCCTAGTGGTTAGGATTCCAGCCTTTCACTGCCATGGCCCAGGTTCAGTCTCTGGTTGGGGAATTGAGAACCCAAATAGTACAGCAAAAAATAAAGAAAGAAATAAACAGAAAGGCAATCAACTATGCTCTGATTTTTTTTTTTTTTTTGGTAACAAGGTGGAAGATTTGGAGGGGTGGGGAAGCTCATTTATAGTCATGTAAATAGGTAAATCTGTTAGGAATTAAGGTAGTTTAGGGAAGAACTGTGGAGAGGGAAGTTCAAGAAAAGGGAAGACCAAAAACAATAAGACAGGAAAGAATGCAAATCGAAGCACCATTCACAGTAGGCAAAAACTCCAAACAGCCCAAATTTCTGTCATCAGAATGCATGTACTATGGTATATTTATATAATACAGTACCATGTCCTGTGTGCTGTTCTAAGTTGCTTCACATGTCCAAGTTTTTGTGACCCTATGGACTGTAGCCCACCAGGCCTCTCTGTCCATGGGATTCTCCAGGCAAGAATACTGGAGTGGGTTGCCATGCCCTCCAGAAGATCTTCCCTGCCCAGGGACCAAATTGGCAAGCCAGTTCTTTTACCACTAGCACCACCTGGGAAGCACATATAATACCATTGGACTTCCCTGATGGCTCAAATGGTAAAGAACCTGCCTGCAATGCAGGAGAGTGGGGTTCAATCCTTGGTCAGGAAGATCTCCTGGAGAAGGGCATGGACAGAGGAGTCTGATGCATACAGCATTGAAATTCATGAGCCGACAATAAGTGCAGCAACATGGATGGAACTCATGTGCATAATTTTGAGCAAAATAAGCTAGACATAAAAGAGAATATATTGTATACAATTCCATTTATATAACTTCCCAAGAGGAAAAGTTGATGGGTTAGGATCAAGATAGTGGCTGTGGTCACTTTTGGGAGATAGAAGGGGTAGTGACTGGGGAGTGGGGGGGCACCAAGAGAAGCTTCTGGTGGACCAGGGAACAGGTAGAGTTCTATTTCTTGACCTATGTTGGTGCTCACATGGATGTATTTGCCTTGTGAGAATTTATTAAGCTGGACACTCATGTGTTATGCATTGATTTATATATATATATATATATATATATATATATATATATATATACATACATACACACACACACACACACACACACACAATAAAAACAAAACAAAAAGTAGCCACAGAGATGAAAAGCTCAAGATACATAAAGAGGGAGAGAACAAGATGGTGGAGGAGTAGGTGGACACGGAGTACATCTCTCTCCATGGATACATCAAGATACACCTTCAGACACAGAAGTACATGCAGAACACCAGCTGAGAGTGGACAGGAGTACCTGACCAGAGGAAAAGAATTATAGAACCACACAAAACTCGGGAGGATGAAGGAACTAGGGGGAAAAACAGGAGTGTTAGTAGGACTGGACCTGCCCTCAGCGGGTGGGGGAACTGAAGGAGGGGTTCAATCCCCACATGGGGAAATTGAATCAGAGGAGAAAAATTTAAGGCTGAGAGTGAAACAGGTGATCCGCAGCAGTCTAAGTGGAATGAGAATCAGACAGTCCTTGCTGCAGCAATACATACCCCAGACATTAACGGTGGTCTCCTGGAAGGCACAGAGGCTGGGAGACGGAGTTTAGGGATTGTGAAGCAATCCCAGGGCAAGGGCTGCTGTTGACTGCAGAGAGACTGATTGAGGAGATGTGAGGGAGGAGATCATGGTGGGAAATGCTGGTGGAGGAAAGCCAGGCAGCCATGGAAGCAAGGGGATACTGTTGAGTCACATGTAGGGGGTGGAGCCATCACTGTAGCCTCTCTCTCCCCACACACAGGCGTCAGGAGCTGAACAATAGAGAGGCTGGCCCATCAAACACCTGATGCACTGAACTACAGAGTAGGATCACACCCAGGGGGCGGGGAGAGGGGGGGCCTTCTATGTGCCTGACACCCCGAACAACAGAGAATGACCCCAGGCAAGGGAGCCCTCTAAGTGCCTGAACAGGCAGACTGGCCAAAGAGGCCTTCTGATCGCCAGCTACAAGAGGCTCAAAAAAAGACTCTGATAGGGCCATAACTCCTGCAGCAGATGCAGTTTGTGTCCCTGCGTACTTGGTACCGCCAGGGTCCCCACAAGCCAAGCAGCTGTGCCACCTTCATACTCAACTCTCACTGGAGCAGAGCTGCCACGGGGGCGGGGCGGAGGGGGGAATGTCTTGCATCTATGGGTGCAGGGTCGCTTTGGTCGTGTCCAGCATTTTGTGAACCTGTACATTGTGGCTTGCCAGGCTTCTCTGTCATAGAGGTGGTTCTCCAGGCAATACGGAAGTGTACTGGCCAATACTGGTTGCTATACCCTCCTAGAGCACTATATTTCCTGCTGCCCTAGCCACCAATTCCCCTGAGTACCTGGTGCTGCCAGAACCCCTGCGACCCAAGCAGCTGCATCACCTCCATACCTGGCCCTCACAGGGGCAGACCCAAGCCCTCCAGGGCAGCCTCAGGAGCTAAACCCCAGTGGACGACCCACATATAGAGGTGGAAATAAAACCACAATTGAAACCGAGGGGCAGTGTGGTTAAAACCTTCCCACCAGCTATACTAACTGTAGATTAAATCCACAAGATCAACTATGCAGACTGTGTCTATGGAATATAAAAAAGGACATTAAGAGCTCCCACAAAAGAAAATGCACTAGTTCTGATACTTGTGGACAACAGAGGCAAGAACACACAGGAGTAGGACCAGATTAGAATCTGAGCTGCCCCCACAGCAGGTCCAGAGTTCAGCGCAGTGTTGGAGGGCATCCTAGGGAGGTAAGGTGGACTGTGACTCCCAGCAAGGGAAAGGACCCTGACAGCAGTGACTCAAAAACAACAACAACAAAAAAAAAATTTATTCTTATTTTTTGACTTGTTGTGTAGATTCTTTTCTTTCCGTTTTTCCCCCTCTGTTGTAGTTGTCGATTTTATTGGCACTAAGAAATCCAATTAAGCTTTTGAGTTGGGTTTTTTCCCCACATTTTTTAATTGTTGTCACAAACCTCTGCCTGTACATTGGGCTTTTGCTTTATTTTTTTCTCTTTTTTTTTAATTTTTTGAACCTACTATTATTTTTTCTACATTTATTCTGTTGGCTTTTTCTACCACACTTTTCTCCTTGCAGTTACTCTTTAATATATATAAATCTTCTTTATCTACCTCTATTTAACTTTGCATATCTATTCTTTCTTTTTTGTCTTTCTCTCCTTTCCTCTCAACATATTTCCTACTTTTATTTTATTCCCCAAATGGCACCTTGCTTCAGTATTGTTTTCCAGTTTGTGTTTAAGTTAGTTTTGTTCTTACCTGGTAAATATAATTTTGATTTCCTTTGTTCGCCAGGTCAATCTACTGTACTTTATTTTTGTTGGAGTGTTTTCACTTTGCTCACGGGTATATATGTATATGTGTATATTCCATTATTTTACTTATTATTTGCCTGATTTTGTAACCACCGTTTGTCTGGGGTTCATCTTTGGTTTCTTGTTTTTAGATATTTGTTTTAATCTCACTTAATGCCATAAGAAACCACCTGTGGAATCTTCATACTGACCAGAGATCAAGCCCTGAGCCTTTGGAGTGGGAGCACTGACTCCAAGACCCTAGACTACCAGAGAACTAACCCTAGGAAGTATCAAATAATGAAAACTCACACTAAGGAAACCACTTGAAAGCAAGATCCTGCATCACCCAACCAACAGTAGCACCCTGTGCAGGATGCCTCACCTAAACAACAAACAAAACAAAAATACAAACCCAGTCATCAGCAGACAGGATTACAACCTCACTCAGCCTTGTCCATCAAAGGAAAAACAAACAAACAAACAAAAACTCAGCACAAATCTCACCCTATAGGAAGTGCACATAAACCACTGGACCAACCTTAGGAGGGCAGAAACCAAAAGGAAGAAAGAATTCAGCCTTCAAGGAAAGAATTCAACTTTCCTTGACGTCAGGGAAAGGAGACCTCAAACAAAATAATTTCAAAAATAATAATAATTAAAAGGCAGAGAAATAATGCACAAATGAAGGAACAAACTAGAAACACAGAAGTCCAAATAAATGAAGAGGAAATAAGCAAACTACCTGAAAAAAAAATTCAGAAAAATGATAGTAAAGATGATCAAACACTTTGAAAAGAAAATGGAGGAAATGCAAGTATCAATTAACAAAGACCTATTGGCAAAACTAATATAATTATGTAAAGTTTAAAAATAAAATAAAACTTAAAAAAAAAAACAAAGACCTAGAAGAATTAAAGAATAAACTTACAGAGACAAACAACACAATTACTGAAATTAAAAATACTCTAGAAGGAATTAATAGCAGAATATCTGAAGCAGAAGAATGAATCAGTGAGCTGGAAGATAAAATGGTGGATATAACTTCTGAAGAGCAGAATAAAGTAAAAAGAGTGATAAGAGCTGACATCAGTCTCAGAGACCTCTGGGACCATATCAAATGCACCAACATACAAACTATAGGGGGTTCCAGAAGAAGAGGAAAAGAAAGGGTATGAGAAATTTTTTGAAGATATTAGAGTTGAATATTTCCCCAACATGGAAAAGGAAATAGTCAATCAAGTCCAAGAGGCACAAAGAGTCCCATACAGGGTAAACCCAAGGAGAAACACACCAAGACACATACTAATCAAACTAAGAAAGACTAAACACAAAGAAAGAATATTAAAAGCAGCAAGGGAGAAGCAACAAGTAACATACAAGTGAAACCCCATACCTTAACATTTGATCTTTCAGTAGAAACTCTTCAGGCCAGAAGGGAATGGCAAGATATGTTTAAAGTACTGAAAAGGAAAAATCTACAACCAAGAGTCCTGTACCCAGAAAGGATCTCATTCAATACTGATGGAGAAATAAAAAGCTTTTCAGACAAGAAAAAGGTAAGAGAATTCGGTACCACCAAACCAGATTTACAACAAATGTTAAAGAGACTTATATAGCCAAGAAATGCAAGAGAAGAAAAAAAGATCTACAAAATCAAGCCCAAACAATTGAAAAAATAGCAATAGAAACATATATATATCAATAGTTACTTTAAATGTAAATGGATTAAATGCTCCAACAAAAAGACACAGACCAGCTGAATGGATACAAAAACAAGACCCATACATACGCTATCTACAAGGAACCCACTTCAAACCTAAAGATACATATAGACTGAAAGTGAAAGGATGGAAAAATATATTCCATGCAAATGAAAATCAAAAGAAAGCTGGAGTAGCAATCCTCATATCAGACAAAATAGACCTTAAAATAAAGAATATTACAAGAGATAAGGAAGGACACTACATAATAATCAAAGGATCAATCCCAGAGGAAGACATAACAATTGTAAATATCTGTGCACATGACATAGGAACACATCAGTACATAAGAAAAACACTAATAGATATAAAAGGAGAAATTGACAGTAACACAATAATAGTAGGAGACTTTAACTCCCCACTCACACCAGGGGACAGATCATCAAAACAGAAAATTAATAAGGAAACACAAGTCTTAAATGATACATTAAATGATCTCATTGATATCTTCAGGACATTCCATCCAAATGCAGAAGAATACACCTTCTTCTCAAGTGCACATGGAACATTCTCCAGGATAGACCACATCTTGAGTCACACATCAAACCTCAGTAAATTTAAGAGAATTGAAGTCATGTCAAGCATCTTTTCTGACCACAATGCTATGAGACTAGATATCAAATACAAGAAAAAAGTGTAAGAAACACAAACACATGGATATTAAGCAATACATTTCTTAATAACCAACAAGTTACTGAAGAAATCAAAATGGAAATCAAAAAATTTCTAGAAACAAATGACAATGAAAACAAGACAACTCAAAACCTATGGGATGCAGCAAAAGTAGTTCTAAGAGGGAAGTTTACAGCAATACAATCCTACCTCAAGAAAGAAGAAAAGCATCAAATAGACAACCTAACTTTACACCTAAAACAACTGGAAAAAGAACAAAAATAACCCAAAATTAGTAGAAGGAAAAAAATCATAAAGATCCAAACAGAAATATATGAAAAAGAAATGAAAGAAACAAGAGTAAAGGTTAATAAAAGTAAAAGCTGGTTCTTTGAGAAGATAAACAAAATTGACAAGCATTTAGCCAGACTCATCAAGAAAAAAAAAGAGAGAGAGAGAAGAATCAAATCAACAAAATTAGAAATGAAAAAGGATAGATTACAACAGACAATGCAGAAATACAAAGGATTATAAGATATTATTATGAATAACTACCTGGCAATAAAATAGCTTACCTGGAAGAAATGGACAGATTCTTAGAAAAGTTCAACCTTCCAAGACTGAACCAGGAAGAAATAGAAATTATGAACAACTGAATTACAAGCACTGAAATTGAAGCTGTGATTAAAAAAAAAATCTCCCAAAAAACAAAAGCCCAGGACCAGATGGCAGCACTATTTACAATAGCATGGAAGCAACCTAGATAACCATTGACAGATGAATGAGTAAAGTTGTTGTACATATGACAATGAAATATTACTCGGCCATAAAAAAGGAGTGGATCTGACTCAGTTCTAACGAGGTGGATGAAGCCAAAACCTATTATACAGAGTGCAGTTAGTCAGAAAGAGAAAGATAAATACTGTATTTTAACACACATATATGGAATCTAGAAAACGGTACTGAAGAATTTATTTACAGGGCAGCAAAGGAGAAACTTTGGCCACCTCATGCGAAGAGTTGACTCATTGAAAAAGACTCTGATGCTGGGAGGGATTGGGGGCAGGAGGAGAAGGGGACGACAGAGGATGAGATGGCTGGATGGCATCACTGACTCGATGGACGTGAGTCTCAGTGAGCTCCGGGAGTTGGTGATGGACAGGGAGGCCTGGCGTGCTGTGATTCATGGGGTCGCAAGGAGTCGGACGCAACTGAGTGACTGATCTGATCTGATCTGAAAGGAGAAACTAACTGTTGCTTCCTGACCTGCATACAGGTTTCTTAAGAGGCAGGTCAGGTGGTCTGCTATTCCCATCTCTTGAAGAATTTTCCACAGTTTATTGTGATCCACACAGTCAAAGGCTTTGGCATAGTCATTAAAGCAGAAATAGATGTTTTTCTGGAACTCTCTTGCTTTTTCCATGATCCAGCAGATGTTGGCAATATGATCTCTGGTTCCTCTGCCTTTTCTAAAACCAGCTTGAACATCTGGAAGTTCACGGTTCACGTATTGCTGAAGCCTGGCTTGGAGAATTTTGAGCATTACTTTATTAGCGTGTGAGATGAGTGCGATTGTGCGGTAGTTTGAGCATTCTTTGGCATTGCCTTTCTTTGGGATTGGAATGAAAACTGACCTTTTCCAGTCCTGTGGCCACTGCTGAGTTTTCCAAATTTGCTGGCAAAATGAGTGCAGCACTTTCACAGCATCAACTTTCAGGATTTGGAATAGCTCAACTGGAATTCCATCACCTCCACTAGCTTTGTTCATAGTGATGCTTTCTAAGGTCCACTTGCGTTCATATTCCAGGATGTCTGGCTCTAGGTGAGTGATCACACCATTGTGATTATCTGGGTTGTGAATATCTTTTTTGTACAGTTCTTCTGTGTATTCTTGCCACCTCTTCTTAATATCTTCTGCTTCTGTTAGATCCATACCATTTCTGTCCTTTATTGAGCCCATCTTTGTATGAAAGGTTCCCTTGGTATCTCTAATTTTCTTGAAGAGATTTCTAGCCTTTCGCATTCTGTTGTTTTCCTCTATTTCCTTACATTGATCGCTGAGGAAGGCTTTTTTTAATCTCTCCTTGAAATTCTTAGGAACTCTGTATTCAGATGCTTATATCTTTCCTTTTCTCCTTTGGTTTCTCTTCTCTTCTTTTCACAGCTATTTGTAAGGCCTCCTCAGACAGCCATTTTGCTTTTTTGCATTTCTTTTCCATGGGGATGGTCTTGATCCCTGTCTCCTCTACAGTGTCACGAGCCTCCATCCATAGTTCATCAGGCACTCTGTGTATCAGATCTAGTCCCTTAAATCTATTTCTCACTTCCACTGTATAATCATAAGGGATTTGATTTAGGTCATACCTGAATAGTCTAGTGGTTTTCCCTACTTTCTTCAATTTAAGTCTGAATTTGACAATAAGGTGTTCATAACCTGAGCCATAGTCAGCTCCCGGTCTTGTTTTTACTGAGTGTATAGGGCTTCTCCATCTTTGGCTGCAAAGAATATAATCAATCTGATTTCAGTGTTGACCATCTGGTGATATCTGTGTCTAGAGTCTTCTCTTGTGTTGTTGGAAGAGGGTGCTTGCTATGACCAGTGCGTTCTCTGGGCAAAACTCTATTAGCCTTTGTCCTGCTTCATTCCGTATTCCAAGGCCAAATTTGCCTGTTACTCCAGGTGTTTCTTGACTTCCTACTTTTGCATTCCAGTCCCCTATAATGAAAAGGACATCTTTTGGGGGTGTTAGTTCTAAAAGATATTGTAGGTCTTCATAGAACCTTTCAACTTCAGCTTCTTAAGCATTACTGGTTGGGGCATAGGCTTGGATCACCGTGATATTCAATGGTTTGTCTTGGAAATGAATAGAGATCATTCTGTCATTTTTGAGATTGCATCTGAATACTGCATTTCATATTCTTTTGTTGACTATGATGGCTACTCCATTTCTTCTCAGGGATTCCTACCCACAGTAGTAGATATAATGGTCATCTGAGTTAAATTCACCCATTCCAGTCCATTTTAATTCACTGACTCCTAGAATGTCGACGTTCTCTCTATCCATCTCCTGTTTGACCACTTCCAACTTGCCTTGCCAAGGAAATGGCAACCCACTCCTGGAGAATCCCAGGGATGGGGGAGCCTGGTGGGCTGCCGTCTATGGGGTCGCACAGAGTCAGACACGACTGAAGTGACTTAGCAGCAATTCGCCTTGATTCGTGGACCTAACATTCCAGGTTCCTATGCAATATTGCTCTTACTGCATCAGACCTTGCTTCTATCACCAGTCATATCCACAACTGGGTATTGTTTTTGCTTTGGCTCCACCCCTTCATTCTTTCTGGAGTTATTCCCCCACTGATCTCCAGTAGTATATTGGGCACTTACGACCTGGAGAGTTCCTCTTTCAGTATCCTATCATTTGCCCTTTTCATACTGTTCATGGGGTTCTCAAGGCAAGAATACTGAAGTGGTTTGCCATTTCCTTCTCCAGTGGACCACATTCTGTCAGACCTCTCCACCATGACCTGTCCATCTTGGGTGGCCCCACCCAGCATGGCTTGGTTTCATTGAGTTAGACAAGGCTGTGGTCCATGTGATCAGATTGGCTAGTTTTTTATGATTATGGTTTCAGTGTGTCTGCCCTCTGATGCCCTCTTGCAACACCTACCATCTTACTTGGGTTTCTCTTACCTTGGGCATGGGGTATCTCTTCATGGGTGCTCCAGCAAAGCGCAGCCACTGCTCCTTACCTTGGACAAGGTCACCCCTCCTACCTTGAACGTGGAGTAGCTCCTCTCAGCCCTCCTGTGCCTGTGCAGCTGCCGCTCCTTGGACGTGGGGTTGGTTGTCTCGGCCTCCACCCCTGACCTCGGACATGGGATAGCTCCTCTCGGCCGCCTCTACAGATATTTCCATTATCAGAGAAAATTCTATTTGGATAGTGTCATAGAGCATAGAAGTGATAAATATTAGCTATTATTACTATTAAGGGAAAAGCACTTCCCTTAGATAGTTTGCATTTTACTGAAGAAACTAGACCATGAAACATGAAAACAACACAGTTAAATGCTACAGCTTTGAGGGATATTATGGGAAGAGGGAGAAGGATCTTTTTCAGGGAAGAGCAGCTAAGTATCACTAGAAGCAACCTTTGACATGTGTCCTAAGTTGATGGTAAGCTCCTCAAGAAAATTGCCTGTAAGAAGGGTGGTGCTGGAGCAAATTCTGGGAACAGTGAGCACGTGCAAGCATGCTTTGCTTGCTTTCTCTCACTCTTTCTTGGGAGAGAATTCTTAAAGAGACTGACTGAGTGTTCTGTGATGGGGTAGAGAGGGAAGAGTAGGGAGAAGGGTAGGAAGGTGTTCTGAGCAGGAAAATTTGTTCACAATCAACTAAAGAAAAGAGACTAATGAGAGTTTCAGTGACCCGATGTGCTTTGGGTGAGTTGTGGTTGAGGTGGAAGAGCAGCAGCTGAGGACATAGAGGTGGGCAGGGCAGAAATGAAGAAGGGGTGTTGGTGCCATGTCAAGGCACTATCTGAGAGATACGTTTATTTAACTATTTGAACATGTAATATATTCATATGGTCCAACAATCAAAATGCATAAAAAGAAATATAGTCAAAAGTACACACATATTATATGTAACCACCCCTATGTGTGCCTTATTTAATGCTCCAAAGTTTATTTTGTCTGTATTTATTTAAATACAGATATGTGGGTATTTATTTCTTCTTTTTAATATGAACAGACTTTGTACTCTTCTGCCCCTTGCCTATGTTCACACATAATGAGGATCTTTCCATATAGGTATATGCAAAACTATTCTGTTATTTTCTTTTTAACCCTTTTCTTCTTTGTTTTAAACAGCCACAGAATTCCATTCTGTGGGTACATGATAGTTTATTTAATGTCTCCTATTAAAGAATATTTATGTTTCTAATATTTTGCTTTTGCAAAAAAAAAAAAAAGACCAAAAACTTTGTACATGAGTAATTTCTCCAGTGTGACTGTATATCTATAAGATACATTTTTTGAAGTAGTGTTGCAGGTCTCCGTGATTTGGAGGAATATTGCCACATCGCTCTCAAAAGGATTCTTCCAATTTACACTCCCACGGGCACTATACAAAAGTGCCAGTTCCTTATGGCTTCCCCAGTAGAAACTACTATGAAACTTTTCGTTTGTTTTGCTTTTGCGTTGTCAATCTGACAGGTGAATCCATGTCATTTTAATATGCATTTCTCTTATTGTGAATGTGTAAGAAACTTTTGCCTTTTTCCTTTCCTAAGAGACATCTGCTCATATCCTTTGCCCACACTTTATTGTTTAGTGTTTTGAGTTGAACTTTCTTCTTCTCCTGGCAGTAGTCTTTGAAAGGATCTGATGTGATCAGAATTACATTTTAGAAAGCTATCTTTAGCAGAGGCCTTGAGGAGAGTGGGCTGAAGCCAAGAGAGGCAGGAGATAAGAATACTAAGAAGAGAAATATAATTCATGTTAAAAGTTCACTGAGACATGTTCACTAAGGACTAGAAACTAGTGCACTTGTGATGGAGAGGAGGAAAAGAATTCATGAGATAATTGGAAGATGGAACAAAGCGATTCAATTGTTAGGTAGCTTGGGGGTAAGGGAGGAGCAGGGGTCTGGGAAGGCTCTGAGGCTTCTGGTTTGGGGGACTTGACTGGCCAGTAATTGGGACAGACAGCCCTGAAACAGGAGCAGATTCTAGAGGGAAGCTATAATGACCCTGCAGAATGTCTATTTGGTTTAACGTGTCCAGAGTTTTAGAAGAGAGGTCAAAAGTAGATCCGAAGATGTGAGATATCTGTATATACTACATGTAGATGTATAGATATGCTTATTAATCTGAGGTCCTTATGGTAACCCTGTCAGTGGGGAAAGAAGGAACAGAAGTATCTGCATTGGTAATTCTTGTAACTGCTTTAACAAGTGGGTGAGATTCTGTTATAATTAGCATATTCTTTGTTTGAATGCAAATGTTCTTTCTAAAGCCCTTCATTCTCAACTAGGCTAACACTTTCCTTGTTTCCACCAGTAAATTGCTGGGCAAATCCTTTCTGCCCTATTACTGGCAAAATCCTATTTCAAATGTTCTACGAAATACTCCATTGCCAAGTTGACTCTAGTCCAAAGCAGCAACGTTTATGACTATGAACAGGAGGGCCCTCCCAGTGCCCACTGGACTCCCATAACCCTCAGGGTGTTTTCTCTTTCTAATGATCACACTCTTCTAGGGGAGACAGGCTGGTTGAACACATCTGAATACTATTTATTTCATACAATGTCTTATTTGGGTCTGTGTTGCCAGAACAGAGCATAGGGCCCGGCACACAGTAGGTGCTCAAGAAGTGGTTGTTGAAAGGAGAAAATATTGACAGAGGTACTTAACAAATGCCAGACATTTGTAGGAAACTTCTTTTCTTTCCATTTCTCTCACCCTGTTTTATAGTCAACAAAACTCAGTAATATTAAAAAAAAAAAAAGCCCTCTCACTTCTCCATCACCAGTGAAACTTCTGACCCCTCCACAAAGTAGTCAGACAGGTAATTTGTTCTAGTTTGAGAGTAGGAGAGAATTGCTAAACTGAGATTAAACTGTGTCATTACCAAGATGTTTCAACTCCTTCCTCTGCCACAAAGTATAAAGCAACATTAAACCAAACACTGCATATCTCTCCCAAACATCATGTCCCAAACACGCTTTCCTAAGTTTACAAGCCTAGAAAGAATTATGACAATATTTAGGAACTTGGGTGGGCTTTGGTAGGGAAGAGACAGGGAATGCATAATTATTGAATGGTGCTTCCCCCCAACCCCCACTACTTTCCTACCAAGATGCTTGAAAAGAAAGTGAAAATGTTAGTAGCTCAGTCATTCCTAACTCTTTGCGACCCCATGGACTGTAGCGCACCATGCTCCTCCATCCATGGGATTCTCCAGGCAATAATACTGGAGTGGGTTCCCATTTCCTTCTCCAGGGGAACTTCCCAACCCAGGGATTGAACCTGAGTCTCCTCCATTGCTGGCAGACTCTTTACCATCTAAGCTACCAGGGAAGCCCAATCAAGATGCTCAGTCTCTACAAATTATTTCCCTTTCATTCACTTTAAACTTTTAGTCCAGATGGATTTGTTAGTCTCTTTATGTATCTTTTTTCTTTTTTAATTAATTATTTTTTATTGAAGCATAATTGCTTTACAGAATTTTGCTATTTTCTGTCAAACCTCAACATGAATCAGCCATAGGTATGCATATATCCCCTCCCAACCTCCCTCCCATCTCCCTTCCCATCCCACCCCTCCAGGCTGATAGAGAGCCCCTGTTTGAGTTTCCTGAGCCATATAGTAAATACCTGTTGGCTATCTATTTTACATATGGTAATGTAAGTTTCTATGTTACTCTTTCCATACATCTCACCCTCTCTTCCCCTTTCCCCATGTCCATATGTCTGTTTCTCCTTTCAGTTCAGATCAGTCACTCAGTCGTGTCAGACTCTTTGGAACCCCATGAATCCAAGCACGCCAGGCCTCCTTGTCCATCACCAACTCCCAGAGTTCACTCAGACTCACGTCCATCGAGTCAGTGATGCCATCTACGCATCTCATTCTCTGTCGTCCCCTTCTCCTCCTGGCCCCAATCCCTCCTAGCATCAGAGTCTTTTCCAATGATCCAACTCTTCACATGAGGTGGCCAAAGTACTAGAGTTTCAGCTTTAGCATCATTCCTTCCAAAGAAATCCCAGGGCTGATCTCCTTCAGAATGGACTGGTTGGATCTCCTTACAGTCCAAGGGATTCTCAAGAGTCTTCTCCAACACCAGTTCAAAAGCATCAATTCTTCAGTACTCAGGTTTCTTCACAGTTCAAATCTCACATCCATACATGATCACTGGAAAAACCATAGCCTTGACTAGATGGACCTTTGTTGGCAAAGTAATGTCTCTGCTTTTCAAAGTGCTATCTAGGTTGATAATAACTTTTCTTCCAAGGAGTAAGCATCTTTTAATTTCATGGCAGCAGTCACCATCTGCAGGGATTTTGGAGCCCCCAAAAATAAAGTCTGACACTGTTTCCACTGCTCCCCCATCTATTTCCCATGAAGTGAGGGGACAGGATGCCATGATCTTCATTTTCTGAAGGTTGACCTTTAAGTCAACTTTTTCACTCTCCACTTTCACTTTCATCAAGAGGCTTCTTAGTTCCTCTTCACTTTCTGCCATAAAGGTGGTGTCATGTGCATATCTGAGGTTATTGATATTTCTCCCGGCAATCTTGATTCCAGCTTGTGCTTCTTCCAGCCCAGTGTTTCTCATGATGTAATATGCATATAAGTTAAATAAACAGGGTGACAATATACAGCCTTGACGTACTCCTTTTCAAATCCCTTATGATTATACAGTGGAAGTGAGAAATAGATTTAAGGGACTAGATCTGATAGACAGAGTGCCTGATGAACTATGGACAGAGGTTCGTGACATTGTACAGGAAACAAGGATCAAGACCATCCCCATGGAAAAGAAATGCAAAAAAGCAAAATGGCTGTCTGAGGAGGCCTTACAAATAGCTGTGAAAAGAAGAGAAGAGAAAAGCAAAGGAGAAAAGGAAAAATATAAGCATTTGAATGCAGAGTTCCTAAGAATAGCAAGGAGAGATTGAAAAAAAGCCTTGCCAGGATCAATGCAAGGAAATAGAGGAAAACAACAGAATGGGAAAGACTAGAGATCTCTTCAAGAAAATTAGAGATACCAAGGGAACATTTCACACAAAGATGGGCTCAATAAAGGACAGAAATGGTATGGATCTAACAGAAGCAGAAGATATTAAGAAGAGGTGGCAAGAATACACAGAAGAACTGTACAAAAAAGATCTTCACAATCCAGATAATCACAATGGTGTGATCACTCACCTAGAGCCAGACATCCTGGAATATGAAGGCAAGTGGGCCTTAGAAAGCATCACTACAAACAAAGCTAGTAGAGGTGATGGAATTCCACTTGAGCTATTTCAAATCCTGAAAGATGATGCTGTGAAAGTGCCGCACTCAATATGCCAGCAAATTTGGAAAACTCAGCAGTGGCCACAGGACTGGAAAAGGTCAGTTTTCATTCCAATCCCAAAGAAAGGCAATGCCAAAGAATGCTCAAACTACCGCACAATTGCACTCATCTCACATGCTAGTAATGTAATGCTCAAAATTCTCCAAGCCAGGCTTCAGTAATACGTGAACCATGAACTTCCAGATGTTTAAGCTGGTTTTAGAAAAGGCAGAGGAACCAGAGATCAAATTGCCAACATCCACTGGATCATGGAAAAAGCAAGAGAGTTCCAGAAAAACATCTATTTCTGCTTTAATGACTATGCCAAAGCCTTTGTCTGTGTGGATCACAATGAACTGTGGAAAATTCTTCAAGAGATGGGAATACCAGACCACCTGACCTGCCTCTTGAGAAACCTGTATGCAGGTCAGGAAGCAACAGTTAGAACTGGACGTGGAACAACAGCCTGGAAATAGGAAAAGGAGTACGTCAAGGCTGTACATTGTCACCCTGCTTATTTAACTTATATGCAGAGTACATCATGAGAAGTGACTGGGCTGGATGAAGCACAAGTTGGAATCAAGATTGCGGGGAGAAATATCAATAACCTCAGATACGCACATGATACCACCCTTATGGCAGAAAGTGAAGAGGAACTAAAAAGCCTCTTGATGAAAGTGAAAGAAGAGAGTGAAAAAGTTGGCTTAAAGCTCAACATTCAGAAAACGAAGATCATGGCATCTGGTCCCATCACTGCATGGGAAATAGATGGGGGAACAGTGGAAACAGTGTCAGACTTTATTTTGGGGGGCTCCAAAATCACTGCAGGTGGTGATTGCAGCCATGAAATTAAAAGATGCTTACAACTTGGAAGGAAATTATCACCAACCTAGATAGCATATTGAAAAGCAGAGACATTACTTTGCCAACAAAGGTCTGTCTAGTCAAGGCTATGGTTTTTCCAGTGGTCATGTATGGATGTGAGAGCTGGACTGTGAAGAAAGCTGAGAGCTGAAGAATTGATGCTTTTGAACTCTGATATTGGAGAAGACTCTTGAGAGTCCCTTGGACTGCAAGGAGATTCAACCTGTCCTTCCTAAAGGAGATCCGTCCTGGGTATTCATTGGAAGGACTGATTCTAAAGCTGAAACTCCAATACTTTGGCCACCTTATGTGAAGAGTTGAGTCATTGGAAAAGACTCTGATGCTGGGAGGGATTGGGGGCAGGAGGAGAAGGGGATGACAGAGGATGAGATGGCTGGATGGCATCACCAACTTGATGGACATGAGTTTGGGTAAACTCCAGGAGTTGGTGATGGACAGGAAGGCCTGGCATGCAGCAGTTAATGGGGTTGCAAAGAGTCGGAGACGACTGAGCGACTGAACTGATAAAGATAACATTAACCACATATGGCTATTGAGCCATATAGCCTGAACCTCCCTCCTACCTCCTGCATCCAAACCTGTAGGTCATTGCAGAGCACCAAGTTGAATTCCCTGTGCTATACAACTGCTTCCTGCTAACTGTCTATTTTACACAAGGTAGTGTAAATATATCAGTGCATGCTATACTATTTTACATTCCAACAACAATGAATTGGAATCGCAGGTGTTCCACATACTCACCTTTTTTTTTTTTTGATCCACAGAATTAGTTTAATAGATTGCTGAGCTGATGGGAAACACTGCACTGGGCTTGCATTGAACAATAACATCTTTTGGTTTTAAATGCTGGATTCTTTCAGTTTACTTCATTATTTAATTTTGTTAATCTTCATAACAATTTAGCCATTTTAGTGAGTGTATAGTGGTATCTCATTTCAATTTACATTTCCTTAATAGCTAAAAATATTGAGTACTGTGTATTTATTGATCATTTCTAGTGTTGGGCCTTTGTGTTGTGTCTCTATCTTTGTTCATTTTTTGCTGAGCTACCTTTGTTATTATTTTTCAGGAGTTCTTTCTGAATAAGGCCCTTGGTCACTCACTGATTCACCTATTGAGGTTTTCTGTCAATCTATTGCTTCTCTATTCTTGTCTTGGTTTGTATTATATTGAATTGTACTTATTGAGTCAATTGTACAGTTAAATTGTTTTACCTGTACAATTGTTAAATTGTAATTGTACAGCTAAATTGTACAGTATACTTGTTTAATTGTTTAAGGAGGTTTAATTGTACAATTAAACCTCTTGAGAGATTTAAATTTTTATGACTTCAAATTTTTCAAATTTCCCTCTATGGTTATTACTTGTGGGATCCTGTTTAAGAAATATTTGCCTACCCTCTGTTGCAAAGATATTCTCTTATTTTTTTCTAGAAGTGTTAAGGTTTTAGTAGCTGACTCTGTATAGAAGGCATATTTTTCAATTGTACAAAATTGTGTGACCAATAAAGTGTAGAAGTACGGGAGTATGGTGGACTGTTGTTTAGTTGCTAAGCCATATCCAATTCTGCAACCCCATGGACTGTAGCCTGCCAGACACCTCTGTCTATAGGACTTACCAAGCAAGAATACTGGAGTGGGTTGTCATTTCCTTCTCTAGGGAATCTTCCTGACCCAGGAATTGAACTCACATCTCTTGCATTGCCAGGTGGATTCTTTAGCAGATGCAGAGACACAAAGTTCCCATGTTCTCTCTCTCTTCCCCACTTTATGTCTAGCTCTTCTTTCTGACAACTTGACCTGTGACCAACAGCCCACTAGAAACTGCTATGAATTCACAGCAGCATTAGCCGTGAAGGACCAACCACCTTTTAGAGGCTTCTATGCCACCCCTTTTGTGGTCCTTCTCTGGCAGATTTTCTGCAAGCATTGACTTGTTCAGCTCTACTGGGGCTGGTTAACAAGCTCTCTTTCTTTAGCCTATACTTCCCTGCTTGCTTCCACATTTGTGTAGAGACTAATTTCTATGACAAATGCCCTGTTTCATTATACTCAGAGTAGTGAAGCTTCCCTGATTGAATCCTTACTGAGACTGTGAGGAAGAAGTGGTGCACAGAATGGAAGGAGGAAGGGAGGAGGGGCTGTAAAACTCAGTGTCACAGAGACTATTGGAAGCCACTGGCTTCTTCCTGCAACTGCAGCTGAAACACTGTGGTGTCATGGCTGAATAGTATAAAGGAAAACACACTATGTTTCATTATCATTTTTTGCCATTTATTGTGTCCCCTTTGATAAGTCTTTTTAGCATTCATCTTCAGTTACATTGCTTTTTTTTTTTTTTTTTTTTTTGCTTGTTCTCTTGGCTCAAAAGATTATTTTAAGGATACCATAAAATACAGTGTTCCATTCTCTGATCACTAACACATGCAATTTAACTTGTAAGCATTACTATCCCCATCATAGCTGTTATCATTCTTATAATTATTTGTTTGCATCTATATCAGGTAAGAAGGACTGTCATTTTGGATACCTTTCAAAGACCCAGATGAAAATTCAGAAGAGAAAAAAGGACTGAGAGATGCCAAGTTGCTCTGAAGTTTTTGGATTCTCTGTGGAGTTCTGTTATTTTCCTTACACCAATTCCCCTTGACCACATAGACCAGAGCTGGTTGAACCACTCTTGCCCATGGGAGAATTAATGTGTATTAAGGTTAAGAAATCATGTCTACCCTTGCAAAGCATCCTATCCAATAAGCTCTCAGCCACACCTCAAGGTCTCCCACTCAGGGTGATTTTATCTTAGATGCAAAAAAATAAAATAAAATAAGTATTTCAGAAGGCAATAGTTTAGTGACATGCATCTGCCCTTTTCAAACTAATTGATGTTACAGTCCGCTGTCTTTCCTTTGACTCGGTGAAGCAGAGTGGGAGTGTGGGGAATCTGAAATAACCACAGAAATAATAATGAAGGAAAAATATGGTATCGTTGGAAAACCATTTATTCAGCAGGGCTGAGTTCCAGTCTCGGCTTAGGGAATAAACTTGGGGAGCTCCAATAAACTCTGGCTTCATCTGAAAAGCTATAAAGTTGTGCCAGCAAAGTTGTTACCAAACTGATGTTCTGTGTTGGGGACAAGGCTCTGATCTGGCCTGTGGAATAGCCAGGGCATGGAGTGCAGGGCTGTACATCTCCTCTTTGCCTAGTTCAGTTTTACACCTCTCTGTCTCCTACTTTATAAAGTTCAAAATAATAATTTCTGAAAATTAAAATTATTTTGCCAAAAGAAAATATAAAGCTTAAAAACATACTGTGCCAAATATTCTGTAAGATGATCTGCAAATCTAAATACTGTGAAATATGTTACAACCAATTTTCTATATTCTAGCAGGAGCCACACATTGATTTCAATCATGTGAAACCTTATTTACTCATTCTTTTGTACTTTAATTAATTAATTCAACAAAAGGTTATTGAATACCAAATACAGAATTTAAGGCTGAAGGGGAGAAAAATAGTTTTAGAACCTCCCTTTTCCATGGTCTCTCTAGGTCTAGGGGGTCAGGCAGACAAATAAAAAACTATAATAGGATGTGATAAATGTTATAATGGAAATTGGTAAAAATTGCTATAAGAATGTAAAGGAGTCCATTTATTCTGCTAGAGGGCTTTTGAAATGTACCATATGAAAATTTTCTATTTTTGCAATGCATTGACCTGCAGACTTTTGTTTGGGTTTATATTCAAATGAGCTCTTCATTTTCTGAGGAATGAAGAATAGTTCTAAGATATGCTGGATAACAAGGATAGGCCATCAGAGTTAGAAAATGTGCCACAGATAATTCACAAATGCAAAAACGCACATATGGACAATTCAGAAATTGCTTGACTGTCAAGTTGAAGAAAATCTTATGAAGACCATCCAAATGTATCCTTTCAAGTACACATTCTGTACATTACTTTAATATGAACAATAAGCATACTGGGGAAAGAGCTATGTTTTCCAGGTGTGTAAGTCACTGCATCATGATCCTCTCTCACTAGGTTTGCATTTACTCTCAAGACACATATTTCACTTGGCTTGTTGACAGTTTATGAAGGGCAAGAAGAATTTCTCCCTCTCATGTCTGATCAAATGCACAAAGAGAGGTGCCAACAATTAACTTAAAACTTTGGCAGCATCATGTCCCATGCCTCATTTAACAATAGGTCTACAATTTCTGACCCCATAACAACATCGTTCCTCAGTAACTTATCCCTTCAGTTGCCTGCTGCTCACTTATCATAGATTTGTAGCCTTGAACCCCTCTTTGCCCCTATAAATTTCCAAAATCACAACCTTTCATGCAGTTTGTGAAAATGTTTAATGCCAACCACAGAAAGTTATGCTCCCTTGTCTACAGTGAACAGTGTGAAACAAAAAGTTATAAAACATGGGATTTTTGATGCTTATTTTCCAAACAAGCTTTTCATAATGCAAAACCTATTTCTGTGTAGAAGCCATTAATTTCCTTATTAATACTGATGGCTACTCTAACAAGATCCACTGAATATAAAAATATTAATATTTGACTCAGCTGGAATGTTATTCAAAGTGCTTTATTCATAACCATTTTGTCAGTAGCAATACCTTGATTGTTTTCCAGCTGGAGCTAGAATTATAAATAAATTAAAACTCAACAACTCAAATGTATGCAGTTCACCACTTTCATCACCAATTATTGGATTTCTATGTTTATTTTTTTCTGATGCATCCTTTAAGACTCATCTTAAATGCCACCTCCTCTATGAAACCAGTCACCATCTCAACTCACACAGACTCTTCTGGGAAGCAAGAGCTTCCTAAATGGTTTACTTATCACCAATTTACTTTAAAAATACACCATGTCGTGGAGTAAAATTTTGCTAATAATTCTGTTGGTGGTTGTCTTCTATACACAAAGGTATCTCCTTTCCTCAAGGAGTAATTACTTCATATTTTATTTCATGTGCTGCACACCAGCAACCATTCATTGATTTACTCAATCATGCATTCATTCAGTAGCTATTTGATAAACAATTCAGTTAAGTTCAGTCACTCAGTTTTGTCCAACTCTTTGAAAACCCATGGATTGCAGCATGCCAGGCCTCCCTGTCCATCACCAACTCCCAGAGTTTACTCAAACTCATATCCATTGAGTCGGTGATGCCATCCAACCATCTCATCCTCTGTCATACTCTTCTCCTCTCGCCTTCAATCTTTCCCAGCATCAGGTCTTTTCAAATGAGTCAGCTCTTTGCATCAGGTAGCCAAAGTATTGAGTTTCAGCTCCAACATCAGTCCTTCCAATGAACACTCAGGACTGATTTCCTTTAGGATGGACTGGTTGGGTCTCCTTGCAGTCCAAGGGATTCCCATGAGTCTTACCCAACTCTACAATTCAAAAGCATCAATTGTTCAGCACTCAGCTTTCTTTATAGTCCAACTGTCACATCCATACATGATCACAGGAAAAACCATAGCCTTGACTAGATGAACCTTTGTTGGCAAAGTAATGCCTCTGAATTTTAATATGCTGTTCAGGTTGGTCATAAATTTTCTTCCAAGGAATAAGCATCTTTTTATTTCATGGCTGCAGTCACCATCTGCAGTGATTTTGGAGCCCAAAAAAATAAAGTCTGCCACTGTTTCCACTGTTTCTCCATCTATTTGTCATGAAGTGATGGGACCAGATACCATGATCTTAGTTTTCTGACTGGTGAGTTTTAAGCCAACTTTTTCACTCTCCTCTTTCACTTTCATCAAATGGCTCCTTTGTTCTTCACTTTCTTCAATAAAGTTAGTATCATCTGCATATCTGAGGTTATTGATAATTCTCCTGGCAATCTTGATTCAAGCTTGTGCTTCATCCAGCCCAGCATTTCTCATGATGTACTCTGCATATAAGTTAAATTAGCAGGGTAACAATAAACAGCCTTGATATACTCCTTTTCCTATTTAGAACTAGTCTGTTGTTCCACATACAGTTCTAACTGTTCCTTCCTGATCTGCATACAGATTTCTCAGGAGGCAGGTCAGGTGGTGTGGTATTCCCATCTCTTTCAGAATTTTCCACAGTTTATTGCAATCCACACAGTCAAAGGCTTTGGCATAGTCAATAAAGCAGAAATAGATGTTTTTCTGGAACTCTCTTGCTTTTTCCATGATCCAGCAGATGTTGGCAATTTGATCTCTGGCTCCTCTGCCTTTTCTAAAACCAGCTTGAACATCTGGAAGTTCATGGTTCACATACTGCTGAAGCCTGGCTTGGAGAATTTGGAACATTACTTTACTAGTGTGTCAGATGATTGCAATTGTAAGGTAGTTTGAATATTCTTTGGCATTGCCTTTCTTTGGGATTGGAATGAAAACTGACCTTTTCCAGTCCTGTGGCCACTGCTGAGTTTTCCAAATTTGTTGGCATATTGAGTGCAGTATTTTCACAGCATCATCTTCCAGGATTTGAAATAGCTCAACTGGAATTCCATCACCTCCACTAGCTTTGTTTGTAGTGATGCTTTCTAAGGCCCACTTGACTTCACATTCCAGGATGTCTGGCTCTAGGTAAGCGATCACACCATCGTGATTATCTGGGTCGTGTACATATTTTTTATACACTTCTTCTGTGTATTCTTGCCACCTCTTCCTAATATCTTCTGCTTCTGTTAGGTCCCTACTATTTCTGTTCTTTGTTGAGCCCATCTTTGCATGAAATGTTCCCTTGGTATCTCTAATTATCTTGACGAGATCTCTAGTCTTTCCCATTCTATGGTTTTCCTCTATTTCTTTGCACTGATCACTGAAGAAGGCTTTCTTATTTCTCCTTGCTATTCTTTTGAATTCTGCTTTCAAATGGGTATATTGTTCCTTTTCTCCTTTGCTTTTGGCTTCTTTTCTTTCACAGCTATTTGTAAGGCCTCCTCAGACAGCCATTTTGCTTTTTTGCATTTCTTTTTCACGGAAATGGTCTTGATTCCTATCTCCTCTACAATGTCATGAACCTCTGTCCATAGTTCATCAGGCACTCTGTCTATCAGATCTAATTCCTTAAATCTATTTCTCACTTCCACTGTATAGTCATAAGGGATTTGGTTTAGGTCATACCTGAATGGTCTAGTGGTTTTCCCTATTTTCTTCAATTTAAGTCTGAATTTGGCAATAAGGAGTTCATGATGAACAATTACTATGTCAGAAACTGTCCTGGACACCAAGATTACAAACCTGTGTCCCAAGCCTCAAATAACATATTTTAGTAGGGAAACAAATCGATACTTACCATGTAGAGTGAATAACGTATTAATAAAAGTAAACTCTGGGAGAAGGGGCCACATAGGGATAGTAGATTTAGAGGCATAAACTACTATGTATAAAGTAAGCTACAAGGGTAGGGCTTCTCAGTTGGCACTAGTGGTAAAGAACCTGCCTGCCAATTCAGGAGATGTAAGAGATGAGGATTTGATCCCTGGGTCTGGAAGATCCCCTGGAGGAGGGCATGGCAACCCACTTCAGTATTCTTGCCTGGAGAATCCCATGGACAGAGGAGTCTGTCAGGTTACAGTCCATGGGGTCACACAGAGTCAGACACAACTGCAGCGACTTAGCACACACACACACACACGAGCTACAGGGGTATATTGTACAACACAAGGAACATAAACAATATTTCATAATAATTATAAGTGGAGCATGACCTTTACAAATTGTGAATCACTATACTGTACACCTGTAACATATAATATTGTACTTCAACTATACCTCAATTGTACAAAGAAAATTAATGGGGCCTATGGAAAAAAAAAAAAGTAAGCAATGGGGGATTGGGAAACTCATAGGAAAGACCCTTAAACTAGAAAGTGGGTCATTGTAGACAACATCTCAAGTGGGAAAGTAGGGAATATATTCAAATGAAAGGATGATCATAAACAAAAAAGCCTTGAGTAAACATAGCTAGCACAGAACTACTTAGAAAGAGGGAGTCTGGAAATCATTTGATAGTTGAAATAAAATGAGCAGAGCAGGACCTAGTGAGGCTGGGGAGTGGGATGAAAATATAAGTTAAATAAATTTTAGGTTTTCCCCATTTTAATATTAAAAAGTATGTGCAATTTTAGTTTGTTGTTGGAAGTCTTATGTGGAAAACTACTCTATAAACAACACAAATAAACTAATTACTAAATATTAGATTCACTTCTTAAGAGAGCAAATAAGATTCTAATTGGGGTAAAAAAAAAGAGAGATTTAGCTACCTGAGGCAGCTTACCTTATACAGGAAGGTAAATGTTTTTATTTCCAAGGATGGGTGTATTTTACTCACTAAGATAAGCCTTGATTATACCCTTCCTTTCCAGGACACCAGAGGGATGGGTGCTGTGTTGGTGCTGTTCTTCTTGAGCTAAATAACTGTGTATGTGTTGGAAGGACAGGGTAGGAAGGAAGGGTCAAATAAGATACTAAGAATATACTTAATTGAACCATTTTATTTATTGTGTAGGAGCCAGAGATTCACAACAGGAGGATTTTCTAAAATAAACCAACCAAATAAATAGGGGCATTTGCTTGCCATGACTCAAATCTATCAGGAGATAATAATGATAATAATATCTACCAGTTATTAATATTTTATTTTGCACCTGGAAATGTACTAGCAACTCTATGTATTCTTTTATCATCAAGACAACCCTAAAACCTAGATATTATTATTTGCACTAGAAAGTAATTAATAAGTATTTGTTCAATAAGTGAATAAAATCTCTGCCTAACAAATTACTCAGAAAAGCAGTTCAATTCACTCATCCAACAATAAAAACTGAGGAAATGCCACAGGCCATATACCTAAAAAATCTTTCAGTTTCCTGGGAACCTGAACCCAGTTGGCCCTTGTAGAAAAAACAAACATCCATGCACATATAACTCACCCAAGGTATGTAACACATACTAGATATTTACTGACTAATTGAACAGATTGAATAAATGAATGAATGAATGAATATAAGAAAGGTGAAGATGCTCCAGTACAGCAGTCCCCAGTTATCCATGTTTTCACTTCTCATAGTTACTCCATGTCATCCACAGTCCAAAATATTAAATGGAAACATCCGGAAATAAATAACTCATAAATTTTAAATTGTGCAACTTCCGGGTAGCATGATGAAGTCTTGTGCTGTCCAGCTCTATCCTACCCAGGACGTGAGACATTCCTTTGTCCAGCATATCCTGCTCATTAGCCACTTTGTAGCCCTTTCACTTATCAGATCGACTGTCACAGGAATACATTACAGGATTACAGTGCTTGAGTTCGTGTAACTCTAACTTTCTTATTAATAGCCCCAAAGCACAGGATTAGTGATGCTGGCAACTTGGATATGCCAAAGAGAAGCATAATATATTTCTTTTAAGTGAAAAGACAAAAGTTCTTGATGTAATAAGGGAAGGAAAAAAAAAATCATATGCTGGGGAATTCCCTGGCGTTCCAGCAATTAGGACTCAGTGTTTCCACTGCTGGGCCCCGGTTTCAATTCCCAGTCAGAAAACTAAGATCCCTTAAGCCAGACTGCACAACAAAAAAAAGAAAAAAGAAAGAAAGAAAAATCATATGCTGGGATTACTAAGATTTAAGATAAGAATAAATCTTCCTGTAAAATTGTGAAGAAAGAAAAAAAAAAAATGCGTGCTAGTTTTGTAGTCACACCTCAAACTGCAAAAGTGGCAGCCATAGTGTGGGTTATGTGCAGAGTTAAGACACAAAAGGCGTTAAATTTGCACAATTAGCTGTTTTGAAAGATACTACATTCACATAAATTTTATTACAGAATATTGTTATATTTATTTTATTATTCACTGTAATGAATCTCTTACTGTGTCTAATTTATAAATTAAACTTTATCAAAAAAATAATGTGTAGGATTAAAACATAGTATTAATATACACAGGTCAAGTACCATCCACGGTTTCAGGCATCTATGATGGCATCAAGGGTCTTGGGACATATCCCCCAGGGATAAGGGAGGAATACTGTATACTAAGGGACCACTAAAAAGACCAAAGAGAGAAACCACACTGCTTCATTCTGAAGTAGAAAACCGAAACAAGCCTTTTTCCTTCAACTTTGAGAGTGGCAACTTTCATTCTCAAATTCTGGGCTTTCCCACACTGCCACAAAGCACCCCAAAACCAGATGGAAGAAAGAAAGTAGCAAGGAGAGAGAAACTGAATGTCACCAGTCTCTGCCTTCACAATAAAAGAGTTGGGACAAATTCGATGGATTTGATCAATGGATCTAACAAAATAATTTGAGACTTTATGGCTTATTGATCAACGAACTATGCCTGAGAGGTGCCCATCCATCACCTTTGAGGCCAGAGAACTCCCAGAGAAAACACTGCTCCTGCTGCACATCATAGTCACCCTTTATATTCAGAAGTTCAGTGGCTCTGTCTACCAGAAAAACATCAGCAGGGCTGAACAAGGCAGTGTTCTTTCTGCAGGGGAAAAGGAGAGGATGAACTGTTAGTAGTCAAAATGAGCCAGAAACTGAGAACATTGTGACTATAATGTTCACCGTGACTTGTCAGGTTGATGTAGGAATCCTAATCTCACAGACAAGGAAAGTGAGGCTCACAGCCATTAAATGAGTTATCACACAGCTAGTAAGTACATTTCCTCCAGAACTTTCCACTCCCCTCCCCACTCCTCCACTCCAGCCAACTCATTGGACTCTATAAGGATATGATTTCTAGGGGAGTCCTGGGCCAGAATAGTTCAGGAACTACAATATCCATTTTAAAAAAATATTTTATTTCCATCCTTCTAGAATTCATTTTTCAAGGAAAAAAGTATTAAGCAATTCCAAGGTGCCATGTGTTAGTCGCAGTCGTGTCTGACTCCAGTCCCATGGACTACAGGTGGCAAGTTCCTCTGTCCATGGAATTCTCCAGGCAAGAATACTGGAGTGGGTAGCCATTCCCTTCTCCAGGGGATCTTCCTGACCTTGGGATTGAACTCGGGTCTTTTGCATTGCAGGCAGATTTTTTACCACCTGAGCCACCAGAGAAGCCCTTTCCAAGGTGCCAACATTCTTCTAAACACTGGGATACAACAGTGAACAAAGGAAGACAAAGTCTTTCCCCTCATGCAGTTTACCCTCTGATGTGAAAGACAGAAAATACATAATAAGTAAATGTGCGTGTGTATTTACAAAACAACTTAGATTCCATGGAGTGTCAACCAAAAATCATCATAAGCTCCTTTGAATCATCATAAACTTGTTTGCATGTGCTATGCTGAAACTTCTCCAGAATCCCCAGTGATATCTAGGGCACCAAGCCTATCTTTTCTTATCATTTCCTTATATTATTGAATGAGTCTCATCTTAAAAGTTTTGAAATTCCAATCCAAATTAATATTGAAGTATTACTCTCTCTTCAATTTATAAGTTTCAGTGTATTCTCCATCCTGGGCTAAGAAATGAACAGCAGGAAAGGCATGGGGTACTTTTTGAGTTTCCTCTCTGTTTTTTAGTTCTCTTTACTTCTCATTCTCTTACCTCCTATTCCTTCAGGATTGGTGGAGAGTGAGGAGAGAAAGTAGATGCACAATTAAGGGACAGGATAAGGTCTTAATTCTCTTCCTTTTTCTATGATACAACGGATATTGGCAATTTGATCTCTGGTTCCTCTGCCTTTTCTAAAACCAGCTTGAACATCTGGAAGTTCTTGGTTCATGTACAGTTGAAGCCTCACTTGGAGAATTTTGAGCATTACTTTGCTGGTGTATGAGATGATTGCAATTGTGAAGTAGTTTGAACATTCTTTGGCATTGCCTTTCTTTGGGATTGGAATGAAAATTGACCTTTTCCAGTCCTGTGGTCACTGCTGAGTATTCCAAATTTGCTGGCATATTGAATGCAACAGTTTAGCAGCAGCATCTTTTAGGATTTGAAATAGTTCAGCTGGAATTACATCACCTCCATTAGTTTTGTTCATAGTGATGCTTCCTAAGGCCTGCTTGACTTTGCACTGCAGGATGTCTGCCTCTTAGTCTTAGTTCAATGCCACCAAACTAGCACTACAAAACAAGCTTTATGACAAAGCTAAAGGGACTTCTCTAGGTGGAAAAGAAAATGCCACAACTAGAGACAAGAAAATAATGAAATGGGAAAGCTCACCAGTAAAGGTAAACACACAGTAAAGGTAGAAAGCCATCCACACACAAATATGATATCTAAACCAGTAATCCTGAGAGGAAGAGAATACAGGATATTTGAAATTCATTTGAAACTATGAGATCAGCAACTTGAAGCAACTCTGTGTGTGTGTGTGCTCAGTTCAGTTCAGTCGCTCAGTCGTGTCCGACTCTTTGCGACCCCATGAATCACAGCACGCCAGGCCTCCCTGTCCATCACCAACTCCCGCAGTTCACTCAGACTCACGTCCATCGAGTCAGTGATGCCATCCAGCCATCTCATCCTCTGTCATCCCCTTCTCCTCCTGCCCCCAATCCCTCCCAGCATCAAAGTCTTTTCCAATGACTCAACTCTTTGCATGAGGTGGCCAAAGTACTGGAGTTTCAGCTTTAGCATCATTCCTTCCAAAGAAATCCCAGGGCTGATCTCCTTCAGAATGGACTGGTTGGATCTCCTTGCAGTCCAAGGGACTCTCAAGAGTCTTCTCCAACACCACAGTTCAAAAGCATCAATTCTTTGGCGATCAGCCTTCTTCACAGTCCAACTCTCACATCCATACATGACCACAAGAAAAACCATAGCCTTGACTAGAGGGACCTTTTTTTGGCAAAGTAATGTCTCTGCTTTTCAATATGCTATCTAGGTTGGCCATAACTTTTCTTCCAAGGAGTAATTGTCTTTTAATTTCATGGCTGCAGTCGCCATCTGCAGTGATTTTGGAGCCCAGAACAATAAAGTCTGACACTGTTTCCACTGTTTCACCATATATATATATAGATATATATACCGCTATATCAAACCCTCATGGTAACCACAAGCCAAAAATCTATAATAGATGTACACACACAAAAGAGGAATCCAAACACACACTAAAGAAAGTCCTCAAATCACAAGAGAACAAAAGAAAAAGAAAAGAGACCTACAAAAACAAATCCAAAACAATTAACAAAATGGCAATAAGAACATACATATCAACAATTACCTTAAATGTACATGAATTAAATGCTGCAACCAAAAGACATACACTGGCTGAACAAATATATGCTGTTTACAAGAGACCCACTTCATATCTGGCATGGCCTTTTCTGTTATGGGGTTCTTTGTGGTTCCTTTGATGATCTCCTCCCTCTAGTGACCCTTAGAAACATGTCTTGGCAAGGGTCTTGTTCCTCTCATTCAGGTGACCTCCAGACTTATGATCATTATGACCCCACCCACTCACTTACCTTTCTAACCCACACCCTTCCTGTGATGGTCCATATTACACCTCCAATCTTTCTGCTGGGTGCTTTTCACTGGGAGGAAATCCTCTTGAGAAAGATCCTCTTCAAGAAGATTAAAGGCTTAATTGGTGATTCAGGTGTATCTGGTGTGCTGAAAAATGTGATTATCTTGGTCCTGCCATCAGTGAAGAAGACTTGTTCTCACTGTGGCCCTTTCTGCTCACCCTGCCTTCTGAATGGCTCCAGCTAGTTACTCTGGATCCAAGCAGAATGACTGGTCTCTACAGGCAGGAATCTGGTGTTGATCCCCATGTCTACCAGTCCCCTACACACGCCAAGATCCCAGGGCACAGGTTACATTTGCTAAGCAGTTTTCATGTAGACCATTTACTTGGCTGATTTTAAAGGGGAAGTTCTCCTTCCCCCAAAGGGAGTCAATGACCAGCATCATTGTCGTTTCATTTCTAAGTCATGTCTAACTCTTTTGTGACCCCATGGACTATAGTCCCCCAGGCCCCTGTGTACATGGGGTTTCCCAGGCAAGAATACTAGAGTGGGTTGCCATTTCCTTCTCTGTGGGATTTTCCTGACCCAAGGATCAAATTTGCATCTCTTGTATTGACAAGTGGATTCTTTCCCACTGAGCCACCAGAGAAATCCAGTACAGCCACTGGCAACTCTTTAGAGAGATACTTGCCCTCTAGTCTTCTTCTCATCAATCATCTCACCTCTACTTACATGTCCTTGAGATGTGTGAAGGGCCAAGAGCTGCTGGACAAGTTTTAAAATGTCCCCTCACAGATATAAAGATCTGACACTTTTAAAAGATATATCAGCAATCCTAAAGGAATCAACTCTGACTATTTATTGGAAGGACTGATTCTGAAACTGAAGTTCCAATACTTTGGCCACCTGATGTAAAGAGCTGACTCGTTAAAAAAGACTCTGATGCTAGAAAAGTTTGAGGGCAGGAAGAGAAGAGGACAACAGAGGATGAGATGATTGGATGGCACCACTGACTCAGTAGACATGAGTTCGAGCAAACTCTGGGAGATGGTGAAGGACAGGGAAGCCTGGCGTGCTGCAGGCCGTGGGGTTGCAAAGAGTCAGACACAACTAAGTGACTGAAAAACAACAGCAATTAACACCTCTTGCTCCTACCTTTGAAACCTCAGATAAGTCTAAGACAACAGAAGTATATCCTTGTATACACAATGTAATTTCACATGGTAATGAGTGTTATGAAAAACAAGAAAGCAGAGATATGACAGAGAATGTCAAAATGCTAAGTTGTAGGGACAAATCCAGATAGGATCATAAGAGAAAACCAGATGGTGAGCCAGATGCCTGAGCGCTAAGGGGTAAGTCATGCAAAGATCAGCGGCAAGAGCATTAAGCAGAGGAAATAGCAAATGTGCAAGCCCTAAGCAGAAATGAAATAGATGTATTCAAGAAGTAAGAAGAAGGTCAATGCAAGAAGAGTTCAATGAAGGAAAGAAGTGACAGAAGTTAATATAAGAGAGGTGGGTAGAGACAAAATCATGTGATCACATAAGGCTTTGAGAGTGATGGACATCACTGAAGAATTTTGAGCAGCATAGTACTACGAGTCTGGTTTTGTATTTCAAACATCACTCTGGCTGTTAAATGAATTATAGAGGGTGGAGTTGTAACCATCCATATGTGCAAACTATGTTGAGGATCTACTGAGAGCATCATGCTTGATGTGTACGTTCAGCTTAGTTATAAAACAGACACACACCAGGGCAATGAAGGAGAAATACAGGATGCTGAGACTCTTTCTACCCTTCTTGAGGTATTATTCAGTCCAATGTCTCGGATTTGAGGCTAGAGGTTGGAAAAGATGTATTCAACATCCCAGCAAGAGTTGAAAACAATGTAGTAAAGTTAATAAGTGTTAAGGAGAGACAAGAAAGCCTTTGCTCTCCTTAGTAAGGAAAGATAAGAAAGACTTTCTCAGTGACAAATGCAAAGAAATAGAGAAAAACAATAGAATGGGAAAGACTAGAGATCTCATCAAGAAAATTAGAGATACCAAGAGAACAGTTCATGCAAAGATGGGCACAATAAAGGACAGAAATGGTATGGACCAAACAGAAGCAGAAGATATTAAGAAGAGGTGGCAAGAATACACAGAAGAACTGTACAAAATTGATCTTCATGACCCAGATAATCACAATGGTGTGATCATTCACCTAGAGCCAGACATCCTGGAATGTGAAGTCAAGTGGGCCTTAGGAAGCATCATTACAAGCAAAGCTAGTGGAGGTGATGGAATTCCAGTTGAGCTATTTCAAATCCTAAAAGATGATGCTATGAAAGTGTTGCACTCAATATGCCAGCAAATTTGGAAAACTCAGCAGTGGCCACAGGACTGGAAAAGGTCAATTTTCATCCAATCTCAAAGAACGACAATGCCAAAGAATGTTCAACCTACTGCACAATTGCACTCATCTCACATGCTAGTAAAGGAATGCTCAAAATTCTCCAAGCCAGGCTTCAACAGTACATGAACCATGAACTTCCAGATGTTCAAGCTGGATTTAGAAAAGGCAAAGGAACCAGAAATCAAATTACCAACCTCTGCTGGATCATAGAAAAAGCAACAGAATTCCAGGAAAACATCTACTTCTGCTGTATTGATTATGCCAAAGCATTTGACTATGTAGATCACAACAAACTGGAAAATTCTTCAAGAGATGGGAATACCAGACCACTTTACCTGCCTCCTGAGAAATCTGTATGCAGGTCAGGAAGCAACAGTTAGAACTGGTCATGGAAAAACAGACTGGTTCCAAACGGGGAAAGAAGTATGTCAAGGCTGTACATTGTCACCCTGCCTATTTAACTTATATGCAGAGTACCTTATGCAAAATGCTGGGCTGGATAAAGCACAAGTTGGAATAAAGATAGTCGAGAGAAATATCAATAACCTCAGATACACAGATGATACCAACCTTATGAAGAAAGTGAAGAGGAACTAAACAGCCTCTTGCTGAAAGTGAAAGAGGAGAGTGAAAAAGTTGCCTTAAAACTCAACATTCACCCAGAGGGATGGTACAGGGAGGGAGGAGGGAGGGGGGTTCGGGATGGGGAACACGTGTATACCTGTGGCAGATTTATGTTGATGTATGGCAAAACCAATACAATATCGTAAAGTAATTAACCTCCAATTAAAATAAATATTTTTTTTTAAATAGCAAAACCAAACATATAGGAGAAGAGAAAATAAATGAATACCTAACTAATGTCTGAACAGCAGGGAAGGTATGGAAGAAATTCCAACAGAAAATATCAGTAGTTTTGGCTACATAAACATGAAGATTTTAGGAATATGAACAAAACTGGGAGATTAATGGCAAGTTGGGAAAATTTTTTGTAGTTTATCACAAACTATTGCAAATAAATTAATGTGTAAAGGGCCCACTTAGGCCATCAATGCAAAAAAAAAAAAATTCAAAAAACAAAAATTATGGTATCCAGTCCCATCACTCCACAGCAAATAAATGGAAAAACAATGAAACAGTGGCAGACTTTATTTTCTTGGGCTCCAAAATCTCTGCAGATGGTGACTGCAGCCACGAAATTAAAAAACGCTTGCTCCTTGGAAGAAAAACTATGACCAACCTAGACAGCATATGTAAAAGCAGAGACATTACTTTGCCAACAAAGGTCCATCTAATCAAAGCTATGGTTTTTCCAGTAGCCATGTATGGAAGTCAGAGTTGGACTATAAAGAAAGCTGAGTGCCGAGGAATTGACGCTTTTGAACCATGGTGTTTCAAAAGACTCTTGAGAGTCCCTTGGACTGCAAGGAGATCAAACAAGTCAATCCTACAGGAAAATTCATTAGAAAGACTGATGCTGAGGCTGAAGCTCCAATACGTTGACCACATGGTGCAAAGAACTGACTCATTGGAAAACACCCTGATGCTGGGAAAGATTGAAAGCAGGAGGCACAGAGGATGACAGAGGATGAGATGGTTGGATGGCATCAGCAACTCAATGGACATGAGTTTGAGCAAGCCCTGGGAATTGGTGATGAACAGGGAAGTGTGGCATGCTGCAGTCCATGGGATCACAAAGAATTGGACACGACTGAGTGACTGAACTGAACTGAACTGAAACATATTCAAGAGAAAAGCCTTAAAGAAAAGTTATTTGGACTCTATTTCTGCATAGCAAATTACTCCAAACTTGATAGCCTGAATCAAGGAAGCATCTTTTTATAAAACCTAATTGTTTCTATGGGTTTCCCTGGTGGCTCAGCTAGTAAAGAATCCTTCTGCAATGCGGAAGACCCTGGTTCAATTCTTAGGTTGGGAAAATCCCCTGGAGAAGGAATAGGCTACCCAATCCAGTATTCTTGTCCTTCCCTGGTGGCTCAGATGGTAAAGAATTTCCCTGCAATGTGGGAGACTGGGTTTAATCCCTGAATTTGGAAGTTCCCCTGGAGGAGAGCATGGCAACTCACTCCAGTATTCTTGCCTGGAGAATCCCCATGGACAGAGGAACCTGGCAGGCTACTCTCCATGGGGTCGCAAAGGGTCAGCCATGACTGAGTGACTAAGCACAGCACAGCACAATTGTTTCTATAGGTGAAGAGCTGAGGAAGGGCTCGGCTGTTGGCTTTTGAGTCAGGGTGTCTTGTGGGGCTACAGTCAGATGGAAGCTGAAGCTGGAGCAGTGGGGAGAAGGTACAAGGGGCTGGATATGCATTGCTCCATCTTCATTTAGTATTAGGGCTTCTCCATGTGGTTTCTCAACCAGGGCGACTTTGAATTTCCTCATATTGTGGTGACTTCAGGGCAGTTAAATTATTTACATGAAGGCTTAGGGCTCCAGTACAAGAATTGTAGCTCACCAGGTGGGAGCTCAATCTTTTCTGCCACATTCTTTGGTCCCAATGAATCATAGTCCTTTTCAGATTCCAGAGGAAGGGATATAGAACCCCACCATTTCCCAGTGGGAAAATGCCAAGGTCACATTGCTTATAAAGAATTGGAAGTATTGTTGCAACCAACTCCTGAGGAGTTATTTGTTTATTTTGGCTTATATATCTATTTTATTTATCCTTCAGTCGCTAAGTCATGTCTGACTCTTTGTAACCCCATGAATGGCAGCATGCCAAGCTTCTGTGTCCTTCACTGTCTCCCATGGTTTTCTCAAACTCACGGCCATTGAGTCAATGATGTCATCCAACCAGCTCATCCTCTGTCACCCCCTTCTCCTGCTGTCAATCTTTCCCAGCATTACAGTCTTTTCCAATCAGTTGGCTCTTTGCATCAGATAGTCAAAGTACTGGAGCTTCAGTTTCAGCATCAGTCCATCCAATGAACATTCAAGGTTTATTCCCTTTAGAATCGACTGGTTTGAGCGCCTTGCAGTCTAGGGGACTCTCAAGAGTCATCTCCAGCACCATAATTTGAACGCATCAATTCTTTAGCACTCAGTTTTTTTCATGTTCCAACTCTCACATCCATACATAACTACTGGAAAAACCATACCTTTGACAATATGGACATTTGCCAGCGAAGTGATGTCTGTGTTTTTTCATATGCTGTCTAAGTTTATCATCCCTTTGCTTCCAAGGAGCAAGTTTCTTTTAATTGCATGTTATCATATTACTCCTCTATATTATTGTTGTATTTTTTTTTAATCAGCTCTTCAGTTCAGTTCAGTTGCTCAGTCATGTCTGACTCTTTGTGACCTCATGAATTGCAGCACACCAGGCCTCCCTGTCCATCACCAACTCCCGGAGTTCACTCAGACTCACATCCATCGAGTCAGTGATGTAGAATTTCATTCATTATATTCCTTAAGTTTATGTCCCCATGACAGTGTCACCATTGGCTCATATACTGGCTCAAATATTGTTGATTTTAAAAAAATTCAGATTTTTATTTTCTCTTGAGAAATTGAATAATCCTCTAAAACATTGGTTCTATTTCACAGCAAGGCAAAAATTAATGGCAACTCAGAGAGCTGTCCCTGTTCATACCAATTTCACCTGTCTCCTGATCAAGAAATGTCATGTTAGTTGAACCACTGGGCTTGCACTGTTACTCTTCTAATCAAATGGAAAGTGAACAATTATATTGTGTTGAGGAGGATTTTTTTTTTTTGCCTTTAATATTGAAGTATGGTTGCTATATACTATAAGTTACAGGTGTACACTATAGTGGTTCACAATTTTTAAAATTTGTACTCCAGTTATAGTTATTATGAAATATTTGTTATATTATAAAATATATATATATTGTAAAATATATTCTTTTAGCTTATTTCAAACCTAATAGTTTGTACTTCTTAATTCCCTATGCCTATCTTACACCTCTTCCCTTCCTTCTCCCCACTGGTAACAGTGGTTTGTTCTCTACATCTGTGAGTCTGCTTCTTTTATGTTATATTCACTAGTTTATTGTATTTTTTGTGACCCCATGGACTATACCATCCATGAAATTCTCTAGGCCAGAATACTGGAATGGGTAGACTTTCCCTTTTCCAGGGGATCTTCCCAACCCAGGGATCGAACCCAGGTCTCCCACATTGCAGGCAGATTCTTTATCAGCTGGACCACAAACTGTGGAAAATTCCGAAAGAGATGGGAATACCAGACCACATGATCTGCCTCTTGAGAAATTTGTATGCAGGTCAGGAAGCAACAGTTAGAACTGGACATGGAACAACAGACTGGTTCCAAATAGGAAAAGGAGTTCGTCAAGGCTGTATATTGTCACTCTGCTTATTTAACTTATATGCAGAGTACATCATGAGGAACGCTGGACTGGAAGAAACACAAACTGGAATCAAGATTGCCGGGAGAAATATCAATAACCTCAGATATGCAGATGACACCACCCTTATGGCAGAAAGTGAAGAGGAACTAAAAAGCCTCTTGATGAAAGTGAAAGAGGAGAGTGAAAAAGTTGGCTTAAAGCTCAACATTCAGAAAATGAAGATCATGGCATCCGGTCCCACCACTTCATGGGAAATAGATGGGGAAACAGTGGAAACAGTGTCAGACTATTTTTCTGGGCTCCAAAATCACTACAGATGGTGACTGCAGCCATGAAATTAAAAGACGCTTACTCCTTGGAAGGAAGTTATGACCAACCTAGATAGCATATTCAAAAGCAGAGACAATTCTTTGCCAACAAAGTTCTGTCTAGTCAAGGCTATGGTTTTTCCTGTGGTCATGTATGGATGTGAGAGTTGGACTGTGAAGAAAGCTGAGCACTGAAGAATTGATGCTTTTGAACTGTGGTGTTGGAGAAGACTCTTGAGAGTCCCTTGGACTGCAAGAAGATCCAACCAGTCCATTCTGAAGGAGATCAGCCCAGGAATTTCTTTGGAAGGAATGATGCTAAAGCTGAAACTCCAGTACTTTGGCCACCTCATGCGAAGAGTTGAGTCACTGGAAAAGACTCTGATGCTGGGAGGGATTGGGGGCAGGAGGAGAAGGGGACGACAGAGGATGAGATGGCTGGATGGCATCACTGACTCGATGGACGTGAGTCTCAGTGAACTCCGGGAGTTGGTGATGGACAGGGAGGCCTGGTGTGCTGTGATTCATGGGGTCACAAAGAGTCAGACACGACTGAGCGACTGATCTGATCTGATCTGATCTATTGTATTTTTAGATTCTACATATAAATGGTATCGTATAGTATTTGCTTTCCTCTGTCTGATTTATTTCACTTAGCATAATGCCCTCTAGGTCCATCCTTATTACTGCAAATGACAAAATTTCATTCCTTTTTATGGCTGATATTCCACTGTATATATATTAATATACCACGTCTTTTTATTTATTCATCTGTCATTGGAAGCTTTGCTTGCTTTCATATTTTGATAACGGTAAATAGTACAGCTATGAACATTGGGGTGCATGTATCCTTTTGAATAGTTTTTTGCTTTTTTCTAATATATGCCCAGAAGTGGAATTATTGCAGCTGACTTTGGAAAATACAATCTGCCCATGACACCTAAAGTATAGAAAAGTATTACAGGAAGGGTTAAGAGAATAGTGAAAACCAGGGAAGAAACAGAAAAAAAGGCTTTTGGCAATCAGAAGTATTTAGTGGTAAATCAAAAAAAGGGAATAGAATCAAGACACTTATTTTGCACAACACTAGGAACAAAAGTGATATCTGCCTATAACAATAGATGCTTACAATCACATAGGTCTATGTGCACGCACGCACGCACACACACACACACACACACACACACACACAACTATAGCTCCCAGAACCCTCTAACCCAACACTGTAATAACTTCCACTCTGATCAGTATTTTTTATCCACAGTGATTGTGGCAACTGGCGCCTGAGCTCCACTACCTCCACATACATTTATATATCCTTGGAGAGCTTCCTCTGACCTTCTGGAGAGGGCTTGCTAATGGTTGTCCTTTCAGCTCAGGGCAAAGTAATTTCCTTGGAATCCTATTGTCATCCATCCTCCTCACATGAACAGCCTGGAGAAGTGGAGTTGCAAAGTGCATGGCTTGGATGCCAGTGGATTGGCAGGGCTCCAGCTTCTTACTCTAGGCAACCTTGTTCTGCCATTTGATGTTAAATATAGAACATAAGGGGGCAGGGTGAGAATGCTAGTGTCCCAGACAAATTCTAATTCTTCCTGTTCCCCATCTATCACCATCTCTTTATCTCTCTCTTTTATGTACTCATCATCACAGTGCTCACTTAATTTCAGTCCTTTTATTCTGTAACAAGCTGATTCACACTTTTGTAACAGGACACTCTGCTTAAAAACATCACAACTGGATTTCCCTGCCAGTCCAGTGGTTAAGGCTCCACACTTCCACTGCAGAGGGCACGGGCTTGAACCCTGCTCTGGAAACTAATCCTGCCTTCCATGCCCATGCAATCAGAAAACAAACAAGCAAAGAAACAAGACACATCACAATTACACATTCAACTAAATAATGTTAGTTGAAATTAACATTTCATCTAACCAGGACTATCTCACCAGAATCCTTAGTAAACCAGAAATCAGAGTAAAAAACATGAAATCATAGAAGCCAACTTTATGTTTTAAAAAGTTGTCAAGAGTGAGAAGAGGTGTGGGAGGGATAAATTGGGAGTTTGGGATTAGCAGATGCAAACTAATATATATACGATGAATATCACTGTTTCCATTGTTTCCCCATCTATTTGCTATGCAGTGACGAGACTGGATGCCATGATCTTCATTTTTTTAATATTGAGTTTTAAGCCAGTTTTTTCATTCTTCTTTCACTTTCAGCAAGAGGCTCTTTAGTTCCCCTTTGTGTTCTGTCATAAGGGTGGTGTCATCTGCATATCTGAGGTTATTGATATTTCGCCCGGCAATCTTGATTCCAGCTTGTGTTTCATTCAGTCCAGCAGTTCATATGATGTTCAGTTCAGTCACTCAGTCGTGTCCGACTCTTTGTGACCCCAAGGACTGTAGCACGCCAGGACTCCTTGTCCATTACCAACTCCTGGAGCTTACTCAAACTCATGTCCATTAAGTCAGTGATGCCATCCAACCATCTCATCCTCTGCTGTCATCCCCTTCTCCCCCTGCCTTCAATCTTTCCCAGCATCAGGGTCTTTTCCAATGAGTCAGCTCTGTGCATCACGTGACCAAAGTATTGGAGTTTCAGCTTCAGCATCAGTCCTTCCAATGAATATTGAGGATTGATTTACTTTAGGATGGGCTGATTGTATCTCCTTGCAGTCCAAGGGACTCTCAAGAGTCTTCCCGAACACCACAGTTCAAAAGCATCAATTCTTCAGTGCTCAGCTTTCTTTATAGTCCAACTCTCACATCCATACATGACCTCTGGAAAAACCATGGCTTTGACTAGATAGACTTTTGTTGGCAAAGTAATATCTCTGCATTTTAATATGCTGTCTAGGTTGGTCATAACTTTCCTTCCAAGAAGCAAGCATCTTTTAATTTCATAACTTCAGTCACCATCTGCAGTGACTGATGGAACCCAAAAAAATAAAGTCTGTCACTATTTCCATTGTTTCCCCACCTATTTGCCATGAAGTGATGGGGCTGGATACCGTGATCTTAGTTTTCTGAATGTTGAGCTTTAAGCCAACTTTTTCACTCTCCTCTTTCACTTTCATCAAGAGGCTCTTTAGTTCTTCTTTACTTTCTGCCATAAGGGTGGTGTCATCTGCATATCTGAGGTTATTGATATTTCTCCCGGCAATCTTGATTATAGTTTGTGCTTCATCCAGCCCAGCATTTCTCATGATGTACTCTGCATATAATTTAAATGAGCAGGGTGACAATATACAGCTTTGACATGTTCCTTTCCCAGTTTGGAACCAGTCTGTTGTTCCATGTTCAGTTATAACCATGTTCAGCTTCTTGACTTATATACAGATTTCTCAGGAGGCAGGTCAGGTGGTCTGGTATTCCCATCTCTTTAAGAATTTTCCGTGGTTTGTTATGATCCACACAGTCAAAGGTTTTAGCATAGTCAATGAGACAGAAGTAGATGTTTTTCTGGAATTCTGTTGCTTTTTTGATGATCCAGCAGATTTCGGCAATTTGATCTCTGGTTCCTTTGCCTTTTCTAAATCGAGTTTGAACATATGGAGTTCATGTACTGTTGAAGCCTAGCTTGGAGAATTTTGAGTATTACTTTACTAGTATGTGAGATGAGTTCAATTGCGTGGTAATTTGAGCATTCTTTGGCATTGTCTTTCTTTGGAACTGGAATGAAAACTGACCTTTTCCATTCCTATGGCTCACTGTTGAGTTTTCCAAATTTTGCTGGCATATTGAGTGCAGCACTTTCACAGCATCATCTTTTAGGATTTGAAATAGCTCAGCTGGCTGTTTGTTTTTCTGATAATGAGTTGTATGAGTTGCTTGTATGTTTTGAAAATTAATTCTTTGTCATTTGTTTCCTTTGCTATTATTTTGTCTCATTCTGAGGGTTGTCTTTTCACCTTGTTTGTAGTTTCCTTTGCTATACAAAAGCTTTTAAGTTTTATGAAGTTCAACTTATTTGTTTTTATTTAAATTTCCATTACTATTTGTTTTTATTTAAATTTCCATTACTCTAGGGGGTGGGTCATAGAGGATCTTGCTTTGATTTATGTCATCAAGTGTTCTGCATATGTTTTCCTCTAAGAGTTTATAATTTCTGGTCTTCCATTTAGGTCTTTAATCCATTTGGAGTTTATCTTTGTGTACAGCGTTAGTAGTGTTCTAATTTCATTCTTTTACATGCAGCTGTCCAGTTTTCCCACCACCACTTACTGAACAGGCTATCTTTGCTCCCATTGTATATTCTTACCTCTTTTGTCAAAAATAAGGTACTCATAGGCAAAATGCACCTCTCCTATTACCTGTTTAGTGCAAGGCCACTGAATGTCAGCTCTATAATCTTTGTCAACCGCTCTAGACCTCAGTTTCATAGTCTGTTAACTGAGAAAATGCAGTGGATAATTTCTCTGTTCCTATTTAGGTTTCTGACTTGAAGATTCAGAATATTGCATGTGGTATATCTCAGTTAAAATAGAATATTCAATTAATTATAAAATTCATTACCTTCATTCTACTTAGTTTCTACTATAGTAGTGAAATTCTATAACTAGTATTCTAGCTATAGGATTTACCTGTATATCATTAAATTTCATAAATGTTTTGACATTTATTTATGCTATTATTTTAACTTCAAAATCTCCATAACAAATTGGTAACCCAAATTTTTGTGTCCTACCAAGTAAATAACATTGAAGGGATAGAAGCAATCATATAACAGGCAAGAGATTCTGTTTGGTATAGTTTGTATGGTTCTTCTTTTCTTGAGTTAGAAAAATACTGTAAGGTCTTTCAAAATGAAAAATAAAACTATGGAAATATAAGTCATTCAAAAATGTTCCTGTATCAGAACTTTATAATAATTTTTCACAGACATGTAGAAGAAATACCTAAGCTCATCTATAGACCTAAGTCAAGGTTAAGTTTAAATCAACTGTCTAAGAATTATATCTCATACATCTGTGTCTCTTTTGCTGTCTCTGTGGGAGAGGGAGAGGGTGGGATGATTTGGAAGAATGGCATTGAAACATGTGTAATATCATATAAGAAACAAATCATCAGTCCAGGTTCGATGTAGGATATAGGATTCTTGGGGCTGGTGCACTGGGATGACCCAAAGGGATGGTATGGGGAGGGAGGTGTGAGGGGGGTTCAGGATGGGGAACACGTGTACACCCATGGCAGATTCATGTTGATGTATGGCAAAACCAACACAATATTATAAAGTAATTAGCCTCCCGTTAAAATAAATAAATTTAAATTTAAAAAATAAATAAATAAAATCATGTCTTGATATCACACAAACAAAATAAATAAATAATTATATCTCATAATTTTAGACCACTTTCAAGTTAGCTAACACTTTCACACACATTATTTCATCTGAATCCCACAAAGACCCTGAGTCACTGTTAACTGAAATGAAAGTGCTGATCTCATTTTATAGATGAATCAACTAAGATCAAAGAGGATAAGTGACTTGCCCCAGAACACAAGAGTATTTAGAGAAAAAATCAGGCCCTATTAGAATGGTAGAATTCAAAGTTCATAGGAATCCTAGTGATCACCTAGTGAAACTTCTCATGAAGCATCAGTCCTATGGCAATGATGGCCAACTGTCACAATTAGGGCTCCCCTTTCCATACCAGAGATTTATAACTGGGAGGTGTCTTTCCAGCCAGGGACCACATATCCCAGTCTTTCTGGTGTCTGCTGCTGCTGCTGCTGCTGCTAAGTCGCTTCAGTCGTGTCTAACTCTGTGAGACCCCATAGATGGCAGCCCACCAGGCTCCCCAGTCCCTGGGATTCCCCGGGCAAGAACACTGGAGTGGGTTGCCATTTCCTTCCCCAGTGCATGAAAGTGAAAAGTGAAAGTGAAGTCACTCAGTCATGTACAACTCTTAGCGACCCCATGGACTGCAGCCTACCAGGCTCCTCTGCCCATGAATTTTCCAGGCAAGAGTACTGGAGTGGGTTGCCATTGCCTTCTCCTTCTGGTGTCTAGATATGATCAATTATCATCACCTCTATCGGATATCTAGGTATGACCAATTATCAGCATGATTGAGCAGAAGTTCTCTTTTTTTTCCTCTATCCTTTTCCACCCTAATTCAGAGGACACAGAAGCTCAAGGAGATGGTAGCCAAAAATAGAAAGTGCCTTGAATCACCCAAAGGAAGAAAATTTTCTGCCAACTGGAACACTTGTACATGAACAAGAAATAATCTGAATTTGTGTTAAGACAGCAGCATTAGATATTTATGGTTTTCCATAGTTAGCATTATCCTAAAAAATAAAATTGCTTACAAGCCCCGTACCTCCAATTAAATAATATCGAGGGGCTTGCTCCTACCATGGCAGTTCATTTCGTGTTTGAAGAGCTTCTGACTATGAAAAAGATTTCTCCGCATTAAGCAGATATTTTTTCCTTTTAGTTCAGTTTGGTCCTGTTATGCCTCTTGAACGCTCACAAAACTGACCTTCCACTTATGTCAGCCTCTAACACATTATTACAGACGATCTTTGTTATAGGCGAATGAGTCTTTATAGAAATTGTATTTCCATGATAAGATTCTAAGTTTCTCCTCTCAGGCAAAGCTTGCAATTTGGGACAAAGAACAAGGGTTTGATAAATACTGAATATCTTCTGGAAGCTTGTCCTGATTTTGGAGTTGAGTTGTCACTTTTCTTGGAAGAATTTCTCAATTCACTGAGACCAAGGTAGGTTATTTCCCTGTTGTACCCTCACAGCAACTCACAACTTTTTCTATTATAACCCACCTCACATGATATTATAATTGTAAATCTATCTGCATCTGAACTAATACTATAACTAGCAAGAAGTCCCCTACCACTCTTTCATTTTACCTGGAGCTACAGCTTATATAATAATTCCATGGGATTTCATCCCCATTATAGTCCTTCAATAAGTGCTATAAGGTGACCTCAAGATTCTCTTCAGTTCAGTTCAGTCACTCAGTCGTGTCCGACTCTTTGCGACCCCATGAATCGCAGCACGCCAGGCTTCCCTGTCCATCACCAACTCCCAGAGTTCACCCAGACTCACATCCATCAAGTCAGTGATGCCATCCAGCCATCTCATCCTCTGTCATCCCCTTCTCCTCCTGCCCCCAATCCCTCCCAGCATCAGAGTCTTTTCCAATGAGTCAACTCTTCGGTTGAGGTGGCCAAAGTACCGGAGTTTCAGTTTTAGCATCATTCCTTCCAAAGAGATTCCAGGGCTGATCTCCTTTAGAATGGACTTGTTGGATCTCCTTGCAGTCCAAGGGACTCTCAAGAGTCTTCTCCAACACCATAGTTCAAAGGCATCAATTCTTTGGCGCTCAGCTTTCTTCACAGTCCACTTCTCACATCCATACATGACCACAGGAAAAACCATAGCCTTGACTAGACAGACCTTTGGTGGCAAAGTAATGTCTCTGCTTTTCAATATGCTATCTAGAGCCCAGAAAATGATGCTCATGTGCCCTTCTTTCTCTTTCCCTTAGGTTAGCCCTCAGTCTACTTTGTGGGTGCCAGGAAGTCTCATGTTCCTGTTTCCCTTGCTCACTCATTTTCTATCACTCCCACTATACTCACACACACACACACACACACACATACACACACACCCGCTTCATCCTACCTGTGCTTCATCCCTTGCATTCAAGCAGAGAAAACATAATGTGTTTAGAGCACCACTGAGACAACAAATTATAAACTTCCTAATAATATTGATACCACTCATAGCATAGCTTGAGAAATCACTATGTAAATTGAAGAAAGTAGGGAAAACCATCAGACCATTCAGGTATGACCTAAATCAAATCCCTTATGATTATGCAGTAGAAGTGATGAATAGATTCAAAGGATTAGATCTGATAGACAGAGGGTATGAAGAACTATGGACGGAGGTTTGGGACATTGTATGGGAGGCAAGGATCAAGACCATCCCCAAGAAAAAGAAATGAAAAAAGGCAAAATGGTTCTGTGAGGAGGTCTTACAAACAGCTGTGAAAGAAGAGAAGTGAAAGGCAATGGAGAAAAGGAAAGACATACCCATCTGAATGCAGAGTTCCAAAGAATAGCAAGGAGAGATAAGAAAGCCTTCCTCAGTGATCAATGCAATGAAATAGAGGGAAATGATAGAATGGGAAAGTCTAGAGATCTCTTCAAGAAAATTAGAGAAACCAAGGAAACATTTCATGCAAAGATGGGCTCGATTAAGGACAGAAAGGGTATGGACCTAACAGAAGCAGAAGAGGTGGCAAGAATAAACAGAAGAACTATACAAAAAAAAGATCTTCATGACCCAGATAATCACAATGGTGTGATCACTCACCTAAAGCCAGACATCCTGGAATGCAAAGTCAAGTGGGCCTTAGGAAGCATCACTATGAACAAAGCTAGTGGAGGTGATGGAATTTCAGTCGGACTATTTCAAATCCTAAAAGATATGTTGTGAAAGTGCTGCACTCAATATGCCAGTGAATTTGGAACTCAGCAGTGGCCACAGGACTAGAAAAGGTCAGTTTTCATTCCAATCCCAAAGAAAGGCAATGCCAAAGAATGCTCAAACTACCGCACAATTGCACTCATCTCACACGCTAGTAAAGTAATGCTCAAAATTCTCCAAGCCAGGCTTCAGCAGTATGTGAACCGTGAACTTCCAGATGTTCAAGCTGGTTTTAGAAAAGGCAGAGGGACCGGAGATCAAACTGCCAACATCTGCTGGATCATCAAAAAAGCAAAAGAGTTCCAGAAAAACATCTACTTCTGCTTTATTGACTATGCCGAAGCCTTTGACTATGTGGATCACAATAAACTGTGGAAAATTCTGAAAGAGATGGGAATACCACACCACCTGACCTGCCTCTTGAGAAATCTGTATGCAGATCAGGAAGCAACTGTTAGAACTGGATGTGGAACAACAGACTGGTTCCAAATAGGGAAAGAAGTATGTCAAGGCTATATATTGTCACCTTGCTTATTTAACTTACATGCAGAGTACATCATGAGAATCACTAGGATGGATGAAGCACAAGCTGGAATCAAGATTGCCAAAAGAAATATCAATAACCTCAGATATGCAGATGGCACCACCCTTATGGCAGAAAGTGAAGAACTAAAGAGCCTCTTGATAAAAGTGAAAGAGGAGAGAGAAAAAGTTGACTTAAAGCTCAACATTCAGAAAACGAAGATCATGGCATCTGGTCCCATCGCTTCACAGCAAACAGATGCAGAAACAGTGGAAACAGTGACAGAGTTTATTTTCTTGGGCTCCAAAATCACTGCAGATGGTGACTGCAGCCATCAAATTAAAAGACACTTGCTACTTGGAAGAAAAGTTATGACCAACCTAGACAGCATATTAAAATGCAGAGACATTACTTTGCCAACAAAAGTCCATCTAGTCAAAGCTGTGGTTTTTCCAGTGGTCATGTATGGATGTGAGAGTTGGACTATAAAGAAAGCTGAGTGCTGAAGAATTGATGCTTTTGAACTGTGGTATTGGAGAAGACTCGTGAGCATTCCTTGGATTGCAAGGAGATCCAACCAGTCCATCCTAAAGGAAATCAGTCCTGAATATTCATTGGAAAGACTGATGTTGAAGCTGAAACTCCAATACTTTGGTCACCGGATGCAAAGAACTGACTCATTGGAAAAGACCCTGACACTGGGAAAGATTGAAGGCAGGAGAAGAAGGAGATAACAGAGGATGAAATGGTCAGATGGCATCACCGACTCAATGGACATGAGTTTGAGTAAACTCCGGGGGTTGGCGATGGACAGGGAGGCCTGGCGTGCTGCAGTCCATGGGGTCACAAAGAGTCGGACATGACTGAGTCACTGAACTGAACCCCTCCTTATGGTAAGGAAAACTGATGTGCAATGGGAGATTGAGGAGCTGGATGAGGAAAGAAAAAGAATGAAAGAATTTGAAATCTCCTTCACTGCATGTGACTCTCAAATTTGCTTATATGTCTTCTCTTCCAAATTAGTATATATTTATTTAGTTATTTATATAAAACTTCTGTAACACTTACTAAATGCCAGGATTATTCTAAGCGTTTTTGCAAATGTTAACTCATTTTACCCTGATAATCACTCCATAAGGCAGAGTATCTTGATGTCCCTATTTTATAAGTGAGGAAATTGGAGACAGAGGTGGTGTGATTTGCCTAATGTCACTAACCAGTAAAGGCTGCCTCAGGATTTCATGGATTTACAAATTTATTATAAAAGTAAATATATTGGATTCTTTAAAAACTTATTATAAACTGTTAAGGACATCAGTCCAATGTGCTGTGGTCACAAAGGTCAACAAGATGATGAGTATTATTCACACGGGTATGGTAAACTACAGAGCAGATCACATTCAGCATTTGCCCAGAAAACAGAGTGAATATATTGCCCTCTGAAATGCAACGCTCTTCTAATTCCTAATCCTCTAGAAACAGACTGAGAAATTAGAACAAATCTAGAATGAGAACATTTTAATGGCTTAGAGCATGGAAAGTGGTAATCATGGAAGGACAGCCTGAAAAGATTCAAATTACACTATGATTATAAAAAAGCAATTCTCTGCCATTATATCCCATATAATATTTAACAACATTTCTTAATTTAGTTATACATACATATTTAAAGTCTCAGATTAAATAAGGTAAAATGTTATTTTAGAAATCATGTTTCTTCTAACTCACATTTCATGAAACAATTATGCTCAAACTCTTCATGTGCACTTTTAGTATGAATAACCCTTTCATTATTAAAGTCACATTTTGAGTCATCTAGCACAGTTTTGCAAAGCACATCCTCTTCACTGTCATTGAAATCATTTGAGCTGCAGTACTTTAAATCCATTTGTGATGCCTCACCGGAAATTGGATTCCAAATCACAAGTACCCATGCACGTAGCACTTGGATAATTCATTTCATTTGCATATTATAATAATAGCACTATAACTTATTACATGTTTTCTCTTCAATTTAATTACCTATCTGTTCTGCTTTTTTAAAGTTGTTCACAATGACACCAAACACTTGAAATTGTGAGATCATAACCCCCCCCCCCAGATAATGGCTAAATTATGAATATCTTTGTCTCCTTTTAATAATTTCATCAGATGATTTCTCTAACCAACATGAGGTAGCACTGATGGAAATGATCTGAGTATAATTTGTCTTCTTTGAAAAATACTTTATTGTTTAGGAAAATATATTTCAGAAAGCATGCCATAATATGAGAGATTGTAGGCTCAAAAGTAACCATTCCTTCTTTTCTAAGAGATTATTAAAAGATAACTCACACATACAGATGTTAATTATGAATTTTAAAATTATAACAAAAGCTAAAGCTTTATTATTTCTTTTATACTTTATTGCCTAGGGCTTTGATTGTTCATGATTCAAAAAGATGCCAAATATTCATTGAACACTTACTGTGTACTTAGGGCTGATGTATATGATTTCCCAGAAGAAGTAAAATAACATTCAGGTATAAATTTAATTACATCTAGCTTGCAAGTGAATTAATTGGGACTCAAAAAGTTTTTAAATACCTTGTTTCCCATAATCACTAAAGTGGTGAGTTAGAACTGAGATGTCTCTAAATCTAAAACCCTTGTTTTTTCTGTCATGTCAGAAAGCTCAAACTATTAGAACAAAGAACTATATCTTAAAGGTTTCAGTTCAGTTCAGTCGCTCAGTCATGTCCAGCTCTTTGCAACCCCATGAATCTCAGCACGCCAGGCCTCCCTGCCCATCACCATCTCCCGGTGTTCACTCAGACTCGCATCCATCGAGTTGGTGATGCCATTCAGCCATCTCATCCTCTGTCATCCCCTTCTCCTCCTGCCCCCAGTCCCTCCCAGCATCAGAGTCTTTTCCAATGAGTCAACTCTTTGCATGAGGTGGCCAAAGTACTGGAGTTTCAGCTTCAGCATCATTCCCTCCAAAGAAATCCCAGGGCTGATCTCCTTCAGAATGGACTAGTTGGATCTCCTTGCAGTCCAAGGGACTCTCAAGAGTCTTCTCCAACACCACAGTTCAAAAGCATCAATTCTTCGGCGCTCAGCTTTCTTCACAATCCAACTCTCACATCCATACCTGACCACTGGGAAAACCATAGCCTTGACTAGACAGACCTTTGTTGGCAAAGTAATGTCTCTGCTTTTCAATATGCTGTCTAGGTTGGTCATAACTCTTCTTCCAAGGAGTAAGCGTCTTTTACTTAGAGAGATAAATATAAAATAGAGTATGTGTTACTTTATGTAATATAGGAATTTATGTTTTTATAATGCTTTATAGTTTTTATAGTCCTTTGCATTTATTATCTCATTTTATAACTGTAAAAATTAAATGTCTCCCAAACAAGATATGGTCTAAAAACATGAAGTGACTCATTCGCAGTAAGTATTCCTGCAGCCTATCCATCATAGTATGTTATCAAAACTTAGAAGTTTATCCATCTGAAAGGTGAAAAGTGATATTTAATTCTCATTTTGTCTTGCATTTCTCATTATAATTAGTGAGAATGAACATATTTTATTGTTTTCAGGTCCTATGCCTTTTTTTCGCCTGTGAACTCTGCATGCATAATTTTCATCCTTTTTTTCTATAGGGTATTTGCGGTTTTTTGTTTCTCTGTTTTAAGCTTTTTATATATTAGGGGCATTAACCCTTTGTGTTGTAATTTGCAAATATTTTTCCATATTATTGTTTATGTTTCTATTTAGTTTATAGTCTTTTTTGTCATTACATGAGGGAATTTTGGGGTTTGTTTATTTATAAAGTCAAATTTACTAACCTTTTCCTCAGTGCTTCCAGAGAGTGAGGCATGCCTTGTTCGCTTTTAGGTCGTGAAGGACCTCCCGTGTTTTCATCTAGTCTATCTCTGGCTTTACTTTTCACCACCAGTATTCATTAGGAACTCATCCTGGTACATAGTGCAAGGAATAAACCAATTATATCCTTTTCTATATATCATTCCAGCACCTCTGTTTCTTTTTAATTCTTATATTTTTGAATATGATTTCATACATTACCAATCATAGAGCTTCCCTGGTGGCTCAATGGTAAAGAATCTGCCTGCAATGCAGGAGACCCAGGTTCAATCCCTGGGTTGGGAAGATCCCCTGCAGAAGGAAATGGTAATCCACTCCAGTACTCTTGCCTGGAGAATTCCATGGACAGAGGAGCCTGGAGGGTTACAGTTGATGGGATCACAAAGAGTTGGATAGGACTAAGTGATGAACTTTCATTTTTCAATCATTAACAGTTTAAATGGCTATAGAATTCTTGGTTGCAAATAATTTCCTTGGAATTTTTAGCACCCAGCATCCTCTTATACCCAATCCTGTTCTTGAGACATTCCATGTCATTCAAAGTTCTTTTTTGGTGAGAAGGGGAGTGGTGTATGAAATCTGTTTTTCCTCCCCTCCTCTCTCTTCATATCCTTTCCTTCTTTATCCCTCTTTTATCTCTCTCTTTTATGTTAGGCTCTTCTCTTCTGTAGTTTTGAAATTTCATGCCAAGATATCTTTCTGAGTGTATTATTTTTACATTGTGCTGAACACTTTGTGAATCTTTTCAATCTACAACCATATATCCTTTAACTTTTGAAAATTTTCTTATGTTATTCCTTTTCCAATACCTAGCTTTCATTTTCTCCACTTTCTTTCTAGAAATAACTAGTGGTAAATTGTGGATTAATTTTCTAATTTTCTTTCTTACTTCTCTCTAATGTTCCATCACTTTGACTGATTCTACTTTCCAGGAGAGCTCCTAAATATTTTTCTCAAACGATAATATGGAAATTTATATTTCTATTGCTTTTTTCAAAATTTTTCCCTGAATATTCTATTATAATTGTATTCTGGAAGCAGTATTTTTCAAGGAAGCATTCCCTGAATATTCTATTATAATTGTATTCTGCACTAAGTGGAATTAAATGAAAGTCTTCACACAGTCTTTGGAGCCCATGTAAACTTTCCTGCCCATGAAGCTAGTATTTGTTTCTTGGAAGCAGTATTTTTCTCTTATTTCTTTGGAAATTATAATTTTGGAATGTTTATTTTATTTTTCCTACCTGCAATGTCAGTTTGTTCCAGGCCCATTTTTGTCTTTTTTGCTTTAGTCATTCTTTTTCATTTTGGAGGCCTTCCTCAACTATCTGACAACTCTGGCTTTTGTTTTTAAGAGTGAATGTAGGGCTTTCTGAGAGTATGTGAAAAGTAGGGCTTTCTCTCAGAAGTTTCTTGAAAAATAATAGGAATTAGAGATTGGCATTCAGTGGAAGCCATCCAATATCCTATCTCCAGGAACAAATCTTTCATTTTACGATGATGGGGGGCGTGGATAGAAGGAAGGAATGGAGCAGGTGTCTCTGGTTGCCGCACGGGAGAAGAAAGCTGAAGTATATCATAGTATGCCATGTCAATTCTCATTTAATCCATTTGTTTTTAACCCATATCTCAATCCTGTACTCCACTATAACCACTGCTATCCCAGAGACTGATGTATATACTTTCTCCACAATGTAAACCTCTGTTCTACCACCAGGAGAAACTGGAGACCACACCTAACTCCTAGCTTCATGGGCAGGAAAGTTCTCATGGACTCCAAAGACTTTGTGAAGACTTTCTTTTAACTCCTTTTAGTGCAGTGTCTCACTTCACCTTCCACATATCCCTCAAATACTGAACTTCTCAGGGCTTTGCAGGATGAATTGGAATATTTCATAACAATGTCCAAAACTGCAGATAGTTATAACTTCATCCATTCCACTAAAACAAGTAACTCTTGTCTCTGCTTCTTTTTCCAAAACGTGTCAAATTCTCCCACCTACTGTTATTGCCTTTTCTTTTACTGCCCTTGAGGGTTAATAATGGCTTTTAGTCCTTTATTTATTTTTTAGTGATTGATTCTAGCCTACTTCAAATTTTTTCTGCCAAGATATTCTGGCCCAAAGTAAATATACAAGCACTATAATAATCTTATTTTGTCATCCAGAGATAGATGGATAAATTCATAAAGAAATGAAAAAAGGAAAGAAGGAAAAAGGAAGGAAGGAAAAGAGACAGTTTAGATTTAAGAAAGGGTATGGCTTGCAAAGACTATATTTAATGTAAGAAATCTTGCCAAGTTATTATAATCTCTGGCATTTCCACTGAAAAAGAAATCCCCATGCCTGGCCCCAAAATTACACCTCCTGGCAGACAGTGTGAGAGCCCTGGCTGCCTCTAACTATCATATATTCTCCCCTCTACCAGGCATTTTCCTGGATGAAAAGAAGAATTGGTAGAGTGAAGTGGAGGAGAAGGGACAGTGTGGAAGTATCCAGCTCTCCTCTTTGCCCAGCAGGGCATTACTATGCTTTCCAGCCAGCATCAGGAAACCAGCATCCACAGAGACCCTTCAACAAAGTTGCCCTGAACACAGAGTTGGACACAGTCCCTAACTTGGTGACCTTTTGAAAGAGATGTGCTCCCCCAATGCCAGCAGGCACTGCCAGGATGGCTGAAAGGAGCCTTTACTGGGTTTCCTAGGTTTCTGCAAACACACTTCAAGAAGGTTATATGTGGTTTGTGCTGAGATGGTAATAAATTAAATTATAGCTCTGGACTAATTATCTACTATATAATGGTAGATTGTTTCACTCCCTGAAAAATCAGAGACTCAGTACTTTTTCAGCTGCCTTTGATTTTCCAAGCAGATGTCCTAGAAATTTTTAAAGAATAGGTTCTGTTCTCATCTGAAAATCTGCCATCTTGTAAACACAGCAATTCTAATAGTCAAAAAATGTTTATACTTTTACCATGCCATTCACTTTGAAAGTGTCAAGTGATAGCAGATAAAACTTCTTTCTTCTAAAGTGTCCTTGTCACTGTCCTAGTTCAGGTTCTCATTCCTGCTAGTTTACTGCCACAGTCTTCTATCTGCCTTCAACTTTAACCTTCCCCTTGATTCAAATCTTGGGCTATCTGACTTGAAGAGTATGCTCTTTCTTTCTAGCCTGCTCAGCTGATGTAATAAGGAAAGGAATGCACCTCTGAGTAACTTAACCCTCTTTGTCTCTCTCTCTCTCTCTCTCCCTCTCTGAAACCCTCTCTCCATCTTTCTGTAGTTCATGCTGTCACAGACCCTAGAAACCCACTTTGTTTATCTTTGAGTGCTTAGATAATCTACTACAGTATCTGATACATAGTAAATGTTCAATGAATATGTATTAAAGAAATAAACCATTAATGTACAGAAGTCATAATTTTACAGCACGTTGTGACTTTCTTGAATAGATGAAGTACCTGAAGTAAAGGAGCAGACAAAGCAAATAACTGGATTGAGTGGATTGTTCCAGAGTCTGCACCAGGCAGTTGTGTTGGAGAGAAAGAAACAAGGTAACAAGAGTCCTTGTCGGTTATCTGTTTTAAATATAGCAGTGCACACATGTCAATTCTAAACTCCCAATCCTCACCTCTACCCTTAACCCTGGAAACCATAGGTTTATTCTCTAAACCCATGAGTCTATTTCTGTGAGTTGACTAAAGAGAGAAGATGAAATGGTGTTTCTGGTGATCTGGGGAACACAAGAAGTAAAGACTTAAAGTGACTCATAGTTTTGAAGAAAACGGAGCAGTTCAGGGATAGAAGGCCTTGAAATATAAAAATGAATATGGTGCAAGTGAGATGAGCAACTTGGATAGAAAAGAGACTATGCAGAGATATACTTGTGGGTAAGAGATAGAGAAGTAACAGACCAATGCAAGGAGCAAGGATGGCCACAGATGGAGACTGAGAATTATATTAATAGAAAAGTTAAAGCAACTAGAATACATGAAAATCACAAGGCGGTATTGCCAGAGTTTAGAATGGCATCCATTCTAGAAGTTACCTGCCAATGCTTTGGTGGAATAGCTGGTCATACTGACAGATGATACATGCCTTGAACAAAGAAAGGCTTTGGCATGAAGGTGAAGGGGGCATGATTTATTCCCTTCTCAACAAACAAGAGCCTACGCTGGATATAAGTAGGTAAGATTTGCACACATGATAGACTAAAAAATTCAGAGTTTTGAATGTAATATAAACTCCTCCAAAAGAGTTGGAAGAGCACAAAGAAAGAAATATTGAGTGTATACTGAGAGTCATTATGGACCCTTAAAGAGATCTTGCATGGAATGGAAAATTCTTAAAGAGATAGTATTACCAGACCACCTTACCTGTCTCCTGAAAAACCTGTATGTGAGTCAAGAAGCAACAGGTTAAAAGCAGACATGGAACAACTGACTGGTTCAAAATCAGGAAAAAGACTACGTCAAGGCTACATATTGTCACCCTGCTTATTTAACTTCTATGCAAAGTACATCATGCGAAATGCTGGGCTGGATGAATCACAAACTGGAATCAAGATTGCTGGGAGAAATATCAATGATCTCAGATATACAAATAATATTAATACCACTCTAATGGCAGAAAGTGAAGAGGAACTAGAGCCTCTTGATGAGGGTAAAAGAGGAGAGTGAAAAAGCAGGCTTAAAATTCAACATTCAAGAAACTAAGATCATGACATCCAGTCTCATCACTTCATGGCCAATAGAAGGGGAAAATGTAGAAGCAGTGACAGATTTTATTTTCTTGGGCTCCAAAATCACTGCAGATGGTGACTGCAGCCATGAAATTAAAAGACACTTGCTCCTTGGAAAGAAAGCTATGACAATCCTAGACAGTATATTAAAAAGCAGAGACATCACTTTGCCAACAAAGGTCCATATTGACAAAGTTATGATTTTCCAGTAGTCATGTATGGATGTGAGAGTTGGACCATAAAGAAAGCTGAGCACCGAAAAATTGATGCTTTCGATTTGTGGTGCCAAAGAAGACTCTTGAGAGTCCCTTGGGCTACAAGGAGATCAAACCAGTCAATCCTAAATGAAATCAACCCTGAATAGTCATTGGAAAGACTGATGCTAAAGCTGAAGCTCCAATATGCCAAGAGCTGATCCACCTGATGCAAAGAGCTGACTCACTGGAAAAGACCCTGATGCTGGGAAAGATTGAAGGCAAAAGGAGAAGGGGCCGGAAGAAGATGAGATAGTTAGAAAGCATCACCAATTCAATGGACATGAATTTGAGCAAACTCTGTAAGATAGTGGAGGCCAGAGGAGCCTGGCGTGCTGCAGTCCATGGGGTTGCAAAGGGTTGCAAAAAGTTGTTGCTGTTCAGTCACAACTTAGCGACTGAACAGCAACAACAAATAAAAAGCATGAGTGATCTGCTATTTTTTGTTCACTTCTCATTATCTATTAATTCTGACTGTAGGTATATATTGTGTTCTTTATAAGAGACTTACATATTGGCAGAGTCAAATACATGCCTCAATAGTCTGATTCTAGGACTGAAGGAAGTCTCACTATTGCTTGTCAGCCTGAAATGCAGCCAAGGGGACTGGTTATAGATTCAAAAAGTCATATGAATGTCATTTCTGCAAAGAGAAAATAATAGTTTAACTTCTCCCTTTAGAGAAAGGATGGACAGTGGGAATGAAGACAGCATGCCAAGAAGGAAAAAAATTAGGTTACAGAACATTTTATTGGAGATGAAGGCATTAAGATGTGGAGAAAGAAGAATGCAGAGCAGGATAGGTAAGCTATCTCAAAGGCAGTTCTCCCTTGCCACTCACTGTCCCTAAGGACCTGGGCTGTTTATGCTTGTTCTCAATGACTCATGAACCAAGCACTCTGGTTCCACTTCCCACTGCAATTGGGAAACTATGCTTTTGACTTGAATTGAGGACTATACACCACTAAAGCCACAGTGAAAAATTAAACAGAAAAACAAGATAGGCTAAATGAGATACATAAGGTACTTATTTGCTGCATAGTTTAGAATATGACAACTGCAGAATCCTGCATCAAAGTCAACTGTTAATTTTGATTTCTTCACATTATCTCTTTGCTGGGAAATATAATGACTGAAAGTTTTCTCTCCCTCCCCACCCATTTCTTTCTCACTCTTTATCTCTTTTCTATATGTCATCTGTCTTCTGTTTCTGTCTCTTTCTTACTTATTATCATCCTTCTCTTCTCCCACCCCCTTCCCATCCCCTCTTCTTCTTCTCTTTTTCTCCTTATCTTTCTCCCTCTTTCCCCTCTCTCTCTCTCCTTCACTCATTTGAGTATTTAAAATAACTTTATGTAGGTATAATTTACATACAAATGGACATCCATTCTAAGTGTACATTTTGATGAATCCTGACAAATGTACACACTTTGGTAACCATTTTCACAAATGTTGACTGAAAATTCATAATTATGAAGTTATAATTATGACTCCTGCCCCAGAATTTCCCTTATACCCTTTCTTAAGCAATACCCCTATCTCTGATCCAAGGTAAGCTCTGATATACTTTCTTTCACTATAGATTAGATTGTCTTTCCTAGATTTTCCAGTGAATGAAATGATACATTATACTCATTTGTGCCTGCCATCTTCTCCTTAGCAAAATGAATTTTAGATTCATCATGCTGTTACACGGTGTCAGGTTCAATCTTTATTTGCTGACTAGTCTACACAGGGACACCATCGATGGCCAACACTGAAATCAGATTGATTATATTCTTTGCAACCAAAGATGGAGAAGCTCTATACAGTTAGCAAAAACAAGACTGGGAGCTGACTGTGGCACAGATCATGAACTCCTTATTGCCAAATTCAGACTGAAATTGAAGGGAAATAGGGAAAACCACTAGACCACTCAGGTATGACCTAAATCAAATCCCTTACAATTATACAGTGGAAGTGAGAAATAGATTTAAAGGACTAGATCTGATAGACAGAGTGCCTGATGAACTATGGACGGAGGTTCATGACATTGTACAGGAGACAGGGATCAGGACCATACCCAAGAAAAAGAAATACAAAAAAGCAAAATGGCTGTCTGAGGAGGCCTTACAAATAGCTGTGAAAAGAAGAGATGTGAAAAGCAAAGGAGAAAAGGAAAGATATACCCATTTGAATGCAGAGTTCCAAAGAATAGCAAGGAGAGATAAGAAAGCCTTCCTCAGTGATCAGTGCAAAGAAATAAAGGAAAACAACAGAATGGGAAAGACTAGAGATCTCTTCAAGAAAATTAGAGCTACCAAAGGAACATTTCATGCGAAGATGGGCTCGATAAAGGACAGAAATTGTATGGACCTAACAGAAGTAGAAGATATTAAGAAGAGGTGGCATCACCAACTCAGTGGACATGAGTTTGTGTAAACTCTGGGAATTGGTGATGGACAGGGAGGCCTGGCATGCTGCAATTCATGGGGTCACAAAGAGTTGGACACGACTGAGCGAATGAACTGAACTGAACTGTTTCCACTCTATTAATAATACCTGCACCATATGGTAAATGTATGTTTAATATCATAAGAAACATCTCAGTCAGTTCAGTTCAGTCCCTCAGTCGTGTCTGACTCTTTGTGACCCCATGGACTGCAGCATGCCAGGCCTCCCTGTCCATCATCAACTCCCGGAGTTTACTCAAACTCTTGTCCACTGAGCCAGTGATGCCATCCAACCATCTCATCCTCTGTCAACCCCTTCTCCTCCTACCTTCAATCTTTCCCAACATCAGGGTCTTTTCCAATGAGTCAGTTCTTCACAACAAGTGGTCAAAACATTGGAGTTTCAGCATCAGTTTTTCCAATGGATATTCAGGATTGATTTCCTTTAGGATGGACTGGTTGAATCTCCTTGTTGTACAAGGGACTCTCAAGAGTCTTCTCCAATACCACAGTTCAAAAGTATCAATTCCTTGGTGCTCAGCTTTCTTTATAGCCCAACTTTCACATCCACCCATGACTACTGGAAAAGCCATAGCCTTGACTAGACTGAACTTTGTTGGCAAAGTAATGTCTCTGGTTTTTAATATGCTGTCTAGGTTGGTCATAGCTTTTCTTCCAAGGAGCAAGTGTCTTTTAATTTCATTCCTGCAGTCACTATCTGCAGTGATTTTGGAGCCCCCCAGAAAAATTAAGTCTCTCACTGTTTCCACTCTTTCTCCATCTATTTGCCATGAAGTGATGGGACCAGAAAACTAAGACCGGATCTTAGTTTTCTGAATGCTGAGTTTTAAGCCAACTTTTTCACTCTCCTCTTTCACTTTCATCAAGAAGCTCTTTAGTTCTTCTTCGCTTTCAGCCATAAAGGTGGTTATGCATATCTGCATCTGCATATCTGAGGTTATTCATATTTCTCCCGACAATCTTGATTGTAACTTGTGCTTCATCCAGCCCAACATTTCCTATGATGTATTCTGCATAAGTTAAATAACTAGGGTGACAATATACAGCCTTGATGTGCTCCTTTCCTGATTTGGAATCAGATTTGGAACCAGAAACATTTGGACTGGTTCAAAATGACTATATCACTTTCCATCCCTACCAACAGTAAATGAGAGTCCCATTTGGTTCAAATCCTTGCCAACTCTCCAGACTGTCTGTTCTTTTAATTTTTATAATTCTAAAGTATACATGCTGGTATAACATTGTGATTTTCATTTTTATTTTCCTGGTAAGTAATTATGTTGTACATATTTTGGTGTGCTTAATGGCCATTCATTTTTTTTCATCTGTGGAGTATCTATTCAAACTATTTGCCCATCTTCATTAGTTTTTTTGTCTTTTTTAATTGAATTGTGGGAGTTCTTTATATATCATGGATACAAATCTTTTGTTAGATATAAATAGCAGTGGTCAAATGTGATTTTAATTTAGCAAATTTTAAATATAGCAACACTGGTCATAGAATTCTAGAACTATAAAATAAATGTCTCAATAAACATTGGCTTTAAGGAACCTCTGAACTCTCAGCTTCAGGACAAAAGTCCCCATTTTTTGTATCAGTATTTTTCTCTTATACTCTCTGTTTAATTTTTCTACAAAACTATGTGTTTGGTTAAAATCTTTTGCCCTAATGAATTTGACCTTGATATACTGGGATAATGAGATTTTCATTCAAATTTTAGTGTAATCTATAGAAAACTATGTGCAAGAGTTTGTTTGTTTGTAGAGGTTGCTAAACTGTAAAGAGCCTGATAGTAAAAATTTTGGCATGGAGGATCAAAGGTCTCTTAAAATTACTCAACTCTGCCTCTACATGGCAGAGAGTGCATTGCCATAGACAATACATGAATGAATGCATGTCCGCATGTTCTAAAGAAAACATTTTTTATAAAATAAGTGGTAGTCTGGATTTGGCTTCTTGACTCATGTTATAGTATAAATGTGCTCACATACACACACACACACACACACACACACACAAATATGCCAAAAATAATAAAATAAATAAGAAGGTTAGTTTATTAATAGTTTTGTGAATTATATCCCTAACAGTTATCTCTATACCACTGCAAAATTGGTCAGACTCTAGCACTGTTGAGGTAAATTTTCAGGTTCAACCTCAGTGTCATTCAGTTAAATTTATAGAGAAAACATTTCTACTGCAAGGTCACAAAATGCGGTCTTATCTCGATCAGCTATCACATAAATCTATGCCAGTCATCACAAGGGAAACTGGTGGATCAATTCAAACTTACCACTCCCTTCAGAAAAGTAATTCTAAATGCATGTGAGGCTGGAGAAGCAGAAGTAACACCACCTAAAGAAACACTCAGAAGCTGTAAAACTATTACATCAGACTAATGTGTATATTATTTAGGGTGAGCCTGTGTGCTTATAAGCAAATTACTCTAAAATGCTCACTCTTTTAGGACCCAGATATTAGCGACTAAGTATTTCGCAGGTGGCTCAGTGGTAAAGACTCTGCCTGCCAATGCAGGAAACGCAGGAGACGTGGGTCTGATCCCTAGGTCAGAAAGATCCCCCAGAGTAGGAAAATGAAAACCCGCTCCAGTATTCTTGCCTGGAAAATTTCATAGTTAGAGGAGCCTAGTGGGCTGCAGTCTGTGGAGTCACAAAGAATTGGACACGACTGAGCACACAGTAAGAGACTAAATAACAATAACAATTCTTCTTTTGTTCTACCCTTATGCACCATAGTACCTAGAGTGCTCAGTAATCACTATTGGAATATACATCCTCTATTTTCACTTGTATCCAAAATGTATTGAGCTTAAGACCCAGTTAGTACAATACTAATTCCATTTTATTATCCCAAACTGGTTCGTCATCCTGAGTCTTTTAATGTTATTAATCCTACATGATTTTTTCAGTCATACAGCCAAAATCCTACCTTTGACCTGGATGTCACAAGAATCGACTGAGGTTAGAGCTTACCTGAGAATAAACTTGGTAATTTTCTAGTCTGGAGAACCTAAGATTATTGGAAATGTTCTCATCCCTTGTTAGTTTTTAGACCCATCTTAGACCCAAGTGCTTATTTTTCCTCCTTATAAGAAGCATTTTAAGATTTATCTCCTTTGATACTTACAAAATCATTAACTATTATTATTCCAATTTTAAATGAGAAAACCAAGGCTTAAAGAGGTTATGCAACCCACACATTTACACAGATCATTAGAGCCAGGGTTTTCATTCAGTAAGACAGAGTCCCAAGACTTGAGGAGTTTGTGATCTAGTAGAACAATTTAGGCACATGCAAAATCTAAGCACTAAAGTCAAATACGTGTTATGAATGAAGTATCTACAGGGAACATCTGAGGCACAACAGAATAGTGGAGCCTGCAGGGCCAGAACACAATGAAAAGTTTTCGTATTTTTTTCTTTAAATCAGCATAACTTCTAGGCCAACATTCAGCTTTGCCTTTGCCTGGAGGTATTGTGTATTGAGCACTCAAGCACATCAGGAAGAAAGTTTAAAAGAAAAATGAGATCAGGGCCTGGAAGCAATGAAGCAAAGGTGATGGGATCAGAAAGGTCAGCACAGGGAGACATGGTAAAGCAAACATTTTGTGGTTTTGAAACTGGTCCTCTGATGTCATAGGCCATGATATCATGTTATTTCTCTCTCTCCCATGAGTTCCTACAGGTGTCCATCCTATAGAAAAGGAAAAGCCAAAATTATGTACTAGAAAATTCTACCTATCCAACATGTCTTAGTTTTAGGTTTCTGCCAATATTGGTCAAAAGTCTCTGGAGTCTACACAAAGACTGGGCTATTAAAATGGGGTAACTTGTGATTCCTCAAGACCAGGATGAGAGGTGAGAATTACCTGCTGACACCCAGAGTCTCATGTTAGCCTCTTGCCTCCAGATTCTCTGAGAATCTCCTCAAGAAGCCTCTTCAACTGTCAATTACTTCACACGTTGTCACCAAAAATGTTTTGGCAGAGGCATCATCTTTAAGTTTTGACATAATCCCGAAGAGAGACTTTTTCAATTATTACTAATGGAACATTACACTCCTCTTTGGGAACTTCTGCATGAATAAAAAGGGTCATTAATGACATCTACTCTCAGCCCGGAAATCATTAGTCAGTGCTTGGTGCAAGGCTTTTTTTAAGCACCTCATAATTTTCCACTCCCCCATCACCTTTCCAACTCAAATAGCAAGTTATTGAGTTGACTATAATAAAGTCAGTGGTATTGATTCCCTGCAGGTGAATGCTATTTATTCTCCATTGTTTTATTTCCAATTTAATATAATAATATCTCACATTCCTATAGCACTGCTCCTTCTGAAGTGTTTTGCCAGTTCAGTGTTCTTTCCTGACACTGAGTAATAGGAACTGCTTTGGGGGTAGCTCCTATGTTCACTTTCACGTGTGAAAGACTAACTCAGGCTATTGAAACACTGCACTGGGAAGGCTTACCTATCTAAAGAGTTTTGTAGGATAATTGCTAAGGAATACTTACGCCTACTGCATGGCCCGTTCCACATCTAAACCCAGTCAAGAAAAGAGGCAATTTATTTGAAGGTTTATTTAAATTATCCACAAGATGATTCCCACCATTGAGCCAAAACAAACAGACTTTTGAAGGTCTAAAAATGTCAAATGGATCATCATACCTCTTATTTCAGCTAACTAACCTGTATGGTATACCACTATATCTGACAGGTTAGACCAATGGTTCTTAACCTCTCTCTCCTAATGTGTTCAAATATGCAAGACAGATAAAACAAAATAGGAGTTAAATTTGTTTTCCAGTAATTATGACCCAAAGCATTGTTTCCTAACATATGAAAACTTATGGGAGCACAAATGAGCAGAGTGAGTATAATAAAATAACCCTGAAACTACTCTGATTTGTATAAAAAGAAAGTCAACCACAAACTTTGGTCCTTTATTAGTAGCAACTTGCCTTTGATATACCTCATAACATACCAATAACAAAGCATATTATCAAAAATTTCTGGTTATATTGAAAATTATGGACATATTATTTCAGTATCAATGAAATGTATTGATTCCTTCTCCCTCTACCATCTGTAATGATAGTTTTATACAGGAAATCATAAAGATTATCTGCATGTATGGCTATAATTTCAGTTCAGTTCATTTCAGTCGCTCAGCTGTGTCTGACTCTTTGCAACCCATGGACTGCAGCACGCCAGGATTCCCTGTCCATCACCAACTCCCAGAGCCTACTCAGACTCATGTCCGTTGCATCAGTGATGCCATCCAACCATCTCATCCTCTGTGGTCCCCATTCTCCTCCCACTTTCAATCTTTCCCAGCATCAGGGTCTTTTCCAATGAGTCAGTTCTTTGCATCAGGTGGCCAAAGTATTGGAGTTTCATCTTTAGCATCAGTCTTTTCAATGAATATTCAGGACTAATTTCTTTTAGGATTGACTGGTTAGAACTCTTAGCTGTCCAAGGAGCTCTCAAGAGTCTTCTCCAAAATCACAATTCAAAAGCATCAATTCTTCAGTGCTCAGCTTTCTTTATGGTCCAACTCTCACATCCATACATGACTACTGAAAAAACCATAGCTTTGAGTAGACAGACCTTTGTTGGTAAAGTAATGTCTCTGGTTTGTAATATGCTGTCTAGGTTGGTCATATACTGAAAGTATTCTGGATATTCATAACATTAAAGTGCTTTCTTAACAAATGTTAAAAAGAAACAAGGGGTGTCTTTATGGCAAGAAGAGCTTCCATGACTAAAAACATAATTATTTCTAGATAGAAAATGTAGTACAGCATAGTTGATAATAGGCTTCCGTGGTAACTCATCTGGCAAAGAGTCCACTAGAGTTAGCAATGAATGAAACCCTGATTCAACTCCTGGATCTTACCCTGGAGAAGGGATAGGCTACCCACTCTAGAATTCTTGAGCTTCCCTGGTGGTTCAGATGGTAAAGAATCCACCTGCAATGTGGGAGATCTGTGTTTGATCCCTGGGCTGGGAAGATGCCCTGGAGGAGGGCATGGCAACCCATACCAGTATTCTTGCCTGGAGAATTTCCATGGACAGAGAAGCCTGGTGGGCTACCATCCATGGGGTCACAAAAAGTCTTGACACAACTGAGTGACGAAGCACAGTACAGCATGTGGTTGAAAAGAGCACAAACTCTGGAGCAGACTGCTAAAGTTTGATCCTTGTTCTACCACTTATTGGCTGTGTGATTTGGGGCAACATATTTAACTTTCTGTGCCTCCATTTCTTCATCTGTAACATGAAAATAATAATAGCACATACCTTACAAATTTGTTGTATAGATTATATATAAATCAATTGGAACATTGTTTCATGCACAGATAGTAAGCATTCGATATATGTGAAGTTTTATTATCATCTCATTATTGAAATCAACTATGAAGGAATAAGTGATGTTGATAAGGTGTCAGATTCTTTTAATTTTTACTTGAAAATCTCAAACACATGTAAATAATGACTTCTTCGTTTGAATGGAACCATGAAAAAAATGAAAAGGTGGAGGTTACATTTTTTCTCTTGTATTCATTCTCCTCTTTACTTATTTTTTTTTTTCATTCTCCTCTTTAGATCAAAGCACAAAATCTATTGATAAATATAGTTGCTTGAGGTTGCAGAAGCAGGGTGAAACAAGATTAAACTATATATAGATATAGTATTGGTTTGTTTGCTAATTCAGCATTTTTGCTAAGGCTATGTTCTGTGAGTGCAGCCAGAGGTGGGGCTCTCTTCCACATAGCTTCAGCTTATGAGATGGAAGCTCCATCTTGGAGTGGCATTTTGAGGAGTATCAGGACCCCAGTGTCCCATTTCTGGATTTAGTTTTATATACTATGTAGAGAAGACTGTCCTGCAAGTTGCAATTTTCAGACCACAACAGACAAATGCAAATACATGACATTCACTACATATACAAGTAGAACTTAATACACCAAAATGTGAAATAGACGCCATATCAGTTAGGAATGACTGAAAGTATTAGTCACTTGGTCATGTCCAACTCTTTGTGACCCCACAGACTGTAGCCCACCAAGCTCCTTGTCCTTGGGATTTCCTAGGCAAGAATACTGGACAGGATAGTCATTCCCTTCTCCAGGATATCTTCCAGACTCAGGGGTCAAGCCCAGGTCTCCTGCATTGGAGGCAGATTCTTAACCATCTGAGACACCAGGGAAGCTCCTAGGAATGATTGCTGCCTACTACTAATAGAAATTAGAAATGTGTGGCTTAAGCAAGGCAAAAGTTTAACATTCCTATTCCTATCAGGGTCACTGTATAGGAGCCAGTCTTCAGCGCCATCATCAGAAATTCAGTTCCCTTCTATCTTTCTGCTCTGCCATCCTTAAAACGCTATTTCAATTCTCAAAGACATCTCCAGGGCCAAAGTGACTCCTGGAGCTACAGTCATTATGCCATATTCAATGCAAGAAACACTGAAAAGACAGAAAGAGTAAAAAGTTTAATCCAGTTGTATAACCCTCTCATCAGGAGCTTCTCATAAGCTAACTCAGTATCTTTCACTTACACCTCATTGATCAGAACTGAGTCATATGGTCACACCTAGCTGTCAGGAAACCTAGGAAATACAGTTGTTTCAGTTGAGTACATTCTAATCCCAAGTAAATTTGGATCTGGTGCTAAGGAAAAGAAGAATATAGGTAATTTGCAGCCTCTGCCATATTCAGGTTGTCTAAAATATTAATTTCTGTTTATCAAATTTTGTGTTTGCAATTTTATATATTCCAACTACAAATACAGATAGATAGATGAGAGTTTTTTTGGCAAATACTTTCAACACATGTTAAGTAAGCATTTAATGTAAGCACTAAATTATAGTGGGCACTAGGAGTACAAAGGTAAATCAATTGGTCATTTTCTGTTTGTTTCCCTGGTGGCTCTGATGGTAAAGAATCTGCCTGCAATGCAGGAGACCTGAGTTTGATCCCTGTCTAGGGACAATCCCTTGGAGAAGAGTATGGTAACCCACTCCAGTATTCTTACCTGGAAAATTCCATGGACAGAGAAGTCTGGTGGGCTATATAGGGTCTTAAAGAGTCAGACATGACTGAAGCAACTTAGCATGCACGTGGACAAAATAAGTGATAATTGCAATAAAAATTGTTTAAAAAAAATTGGGGGAGTTCCACTTCTGTTGAGGTAGCATTATGAGTTTCATGACTGTGAAACTGATAAAAAAAAAATTTATTAACTATCTGGATATGACCTTAAAAGTTTATAGCAGACAAACATTCATTCAAAAAAATCTACTAAAATTTGATAAGAACAACAAGACTTTGATACTTAAATCAAGATCTGCTTCCTCCCTTCCTCCTCTCAACTCAGTGAGACTGATGAAGCCAAGAACACAGGGCTTCCTCTCTACCCTGAGAGGAGTTGCTCTGAGTTGAAGAGCTGCCTTCCTAAGAATGGCAGGGTGTCACTTGTTCTCATCCAGCTCCTAGCTACTTGTTGCTAAGACTATGTTCCAGGTGAGTGCAGCCAAAAGATGGAGCTCCCTTCTTCCACCTAGCTTCAACTTAAAAGACAGAGCCTCCATTTTGGAGTGGCACTTTCAAGAATATTGGGGTCCCAGTGTCCCTCGCCCTAGCTCATATGGTAAAAATGTCATGTTAGGAGAGAGAAACTGAGGCTACTGCCCTGTCTTCACCAAATACTCAGAGTTGTCATGTTAAATATATTTGAAGAATTAAAATAGAAAATTATCATTTAAAAAAATTTTTTTAATTTTATTTTTTAACTTTACAATATTGTATTGGTTTTGCCATATATCAACATGAATCCACCACAGGTATACACGTGTTCCCCATCCTGAACCCTCCTCCCTCCTCCCTCCCTGTACCATCCCTCTGGGTCATCCCAGTGCACCAGCCCCAAGCATCCAGTATCGTGCATCGAACCTGGACTGGCGACTTGTTTCATATATGATATTATACATGTTTCAATGCCATTCTCCCAAATCATCCCACCCTCTCCCTCTCCCAGGTCGTATCAAATAAAGATTATCAATAAGGAGACAGAAGTTATTTTTAAAATAACAACAGCAAAGGAAATTCTAGAGTTGGAAAGTACAGAAACTAAAATCAAATATTCAGTAAAAGGGGCTCAACAGTAGATATGAACAGGCAAAAGAATTAGTGAACTGGATGACAGACTGATAGAGATTATGCTCTTTGAAGAGCAGAGAAAAAAGAATGATGTGAACAGACACTCAGAAATATCAGACACCATGAAGAACACCAATACATGCAGTATAGTATTACCAGAAGGAGAAGAGAGAGAGAGAAAGGAGCTGAAAAATATTCAAAGAAATTATGGCTGAAATGTCCCCAAATTTATGGAATAACATTAATTTGCACATTCAGTACAAATGAGGTGGGTGGGAGAAAAACTGTACTGGACTAAGCAAATGACCCTAGATAATAACTCAAATACACAGAAACAAATGAAGAGAACCATAAATAATAAATAAGAAGGTCAATATACCAAAAGTATAAAGGCATATGACTTTTCTCTCAATCTTCTCTAAAAGTCACAAAATTAGAGAGGGAGGTTCAAGAGGGAGGGGACATATGTATACCTATGGCAGATTCATTTGATGCATGCCAGAAAGGAACACAATGTTGTAAGTCAAGTATCCTCCAATTAAAAATAAATTAATTAATTTTAAAAAGAAACCACATGTTTTAATTTGCAAAAAAAAAAAAAGTCACAAATTTATATAAAGTGGTAATTACAACAATGTAGTATTGAGTTTCTAACATTCATAAATATAAAATATCTAACATTAATACCATGAAAACAGGGACTTTTTCTTAGATAAATACCTGTGATAAACTTATCAGTTGGGCTGCCATGTTGTCCTGGGACCATCCTTTCCCACAGACTACTCAGGACGGGGTCCTCCTTTACAGCTGGGCAATGAATGGACCTGTCCTAAAGTTTCATCTTACTGCCTATTTTCTTGGCCCTCTTCCAGTACTGCTTTCATCCATTTGGGTCCTCTAAGAAGTAGATGCCAAAATGACATGAGATATATAGAATATTTATTGGGGGACATGCCTAGGAAGGGTAAAAGGAGAGAGACACACAGACATGATGCAAGACTACATCTGCAAGAAGGGAGAAGGAAAAATTGGGTAAGAAGAACTTCAGATGGCAGAGAAGTTCTCAGAGATCTCAGCCAGATCAGTGGGAGTTCCTGAGCAAAACTGTCTGTTAGAGAAATCCTGTCTCAGGAAGGAATGGCCTGATTCTAGTAACAGCCCTGTTCAGTCACTGGCTGGGACTAGCCTATGAGAAGAATGACTTCAAAGTGAATGCCGTGGTGGGTCCAAAGGAGCAGCAACTAGAGGAGGTCTGTCAACTATGTTCCTGCAGCAGATCCTTTTGAAGGAAGATCTGAGCCGGGCATTTCCAAGGCTTCCACGAGACTGTACCTTTTTTCCCTGTAAATCCATTGTAGCACCCATTAAAATGCTCACAGAACTGCTATGAATTGTTTTTACTTGAAATATCACTTTATAAAACATTACACTATTGTCAGTTATACACTAAAGTCATGCCCACATGGCATTTGAAAAGTCAGTCCTGGGTTTATATAGAGGAATAAAATGACAGAGTTCATCCAAGTGCCTCTGAGCATTTTGTCAAAGCTCTGGGCTGTTCAGCCAAGCTGGATGGAGCGTGGTGCTGAGTCCAGTCGCCAGGATTATATAGACAGTAAGCACTGCTTGAAACTCCAGACAGCTGTCTCACCAGTGCATGCCCTTGGTCACAAGGGAGAACTGGCAAGGGGTTATTTAACACAAACTTATCCCTTTAATCACAAAGCTTGTTAGTGCCATACCAGGGGCAAAAGCTGGATCTACTAATGACCAACATCAGCAGTTTTCTTCTGAATGATTCTGCTTCTAAATTGTAAATGCAGACATAGCAGTCCCACATCCATGTCTTTTTTTCTCAATGAAAGACTTCACTGGTTTCATTAATAGAGACAAATAGGCAACCATACCAAGAAGAGTTATTTTTATATTTATCCTGCCTTGACTTAAAATTACTGTCTATTATATTGCTAGCCTACACTCCAAGTTCACAAAGTATTGGCCTGTATGCAGCAGGTCCTCCCCTTCTCAAAGAAAAAGGGAAAATTATCCCCTTGTCCAGTAATGACATCAGGCAGCCCTGATATGTCACCGTGTGTTAATGATCTTATTAGATTAAAGCCTATTCCAGGAAGCCTAATTGAAAAGTGGCTTGTGATTGTCTTCAAAGTCCTTATTGTGAAAAACTCTCAAAGGGAACAGCCAGAGTCAGTTTCCCTGAAGGAAGAGTGAGCTCACAATGGCAACCCCCACTCAACAAACGTCTGTGAAGCAACACCATAGAGATTCCATGCTTAAACTCAGCCATTAAAGTCAATATGCTAGCATTTCAATCTTTCTCTGTTCTCCGTGTCCTTTCCTAGAAGAAGAATCATGTGAAAGAAGAGGGGATGAACGCACCTCTCACACTGATTCCGTCCAGGGAATCAGTGAGCTACCTTATGAAGAGTAAGGGAGAAGGGAGGGAAGATACTCTTCATTGCAGCACAAAAGGAAAAGCATCCATGTCTTTGAACAATGTATTGTGCTTATTATATGATTTCTAACTTTGTAAATGAAATTTCTAATGACCAAATATAGGCATATCCTCACTATTAACAAGGCCATTTACTCCATATACCCAGCACAAAATAGTTAAAGTAAGTTATAGGAAAAATATATTTGGTTTTCATCCACAATTCCTGGCTCACAACTACCAAAACCCTTAAAATTTCCCAGGCAATAAGAAAAATGTGATAATATTTTGTCTCTTATGCTCAGTTTCTGAAAAAAAAACTTTAAGAAGTTTTCCTTTGGTTCCCACCCAAGACCTTCCCAGGTGGCACAGTGGCAAAGAATCTCCCTGCTGATGACACAAGGGACACAGCTTCAAGCCCTGGGTCAGGAAGATTCTCTGGAGGAGAAAAGGGCAACCCACTCCAGCATTCTTGCCTGGAAAATTCCATGGACAGAGAAACCTGGTGGGCTACAGTCCATGTGGTCATAAGAGTGGGACACAGCTGAGCACAGAGACACACAAGGGTGGGTGCTGGTTGCCAGGAGAACCCACCGTGTAATTAGATGCTTGGAGCTTCTAATCCCACTCCCTGATTTCCTGGGAGGTGAGAGGGACTAGAAGTTGAATCAGTTTCCACTGGCTGATAACTGAGTCCATCATGACTATGTAATGAAGCTTCCATAAGAAACAGAAGGAAAGCTTTTTGTTTCTTTTTTCCCCTAAGAGTTTCCTGTTGGCAAATCAGAATAATTCCATGTGCAAGGCCCCACACTCCACAAGGCAGAAGGTCCTTTGTTTAGAATCTCACCTATTTCTCTCTTTACCTATCAATTTGTATCTTCTAATACACATCCTTTTATAATAAATTGGTAAGAGTCAGAAGGCGATGGCACCCCACTCCAGTACTCTTGCCTGGAAAACCCCATGGATGGAGGAGCCTGGTAGACTGCAGTCCATGGAGTGGCTAAGAGTCGGACACAATTGAGCGACTTCACTTTCACTTTTCAGTTTCTTGCATTGGAGAAGGAAATGGCAACCCACTCCAGTGTTCTTGCCTGGAGAATCCCAGGGACAGGGGAGCCTGGTGGGCTGTCGTCTATGGGGTCGTACAGAGTCAGACACGACTGAAGTGACTTAGCAGCAGCAGCAGCGGACACAACTTAGTGACTAAACAACGACCTAGTGAAGACACAAGTTTTCCAGAGTTCTGTGAGCCGTGCTAGCAAATTAATCAAACGTGAGGAGGGGGTCCTGGGAACTTCTCATTTACAGCTAGTGGGTCAGAAACACAGGTAAAAACCTGGGCTTGCATCTGGTGTTAGAAATGGAGGGAAGTATTGTGGGATGGAGCCCTTTAGCGGTGGAATCTGGGTAGATTCTTTCTCTGGGTAGATAATGTCAGAATTGAGCCAAATTTCTGGACACTCTGCTGGTCTCCAAGAAATTCCTTGCTGGCATGGGGATGCCTTCACACACATACATTTTGGAACTGGATCCAGGAACCCTTTGCATCCAGGAATGCAAGCATACATACGCAATCCACATAAATCTGTTGTCTCATACACACATTACTTCAGGATTTAACTAGCCAGGTAGAGTTCCCACAGGTGTACCGGGCTCACTGTATCCAGGGATCTTCCAGGGTCATTTGGAATCCAGGGTTGCCCTTGTGTGGCAACTTTATCCTTGCCTTTCAGTCTTATCTGAATTGAGGTAGAACCAATTAAATTATTTCCAAGAGCTGATTTCCAACAGATATTGGGACAGGTAGGACAACACTCTGCCTGGATTTGACACCAAAGGAATGTCATCTCTGTGTCAGCTGCAACCTGGTGTCAGGGAAGATCACGGCCCCGAGAGTGGCGTCAGCATTTCTCTTAATGACCTCACGTGTTCTGTGGAGAGAAGGATGACAGCCCGGAGCTCCGTGGGCCTGAGGGCCTTAAGGGCAAAAGAGCCGTTACTCTTGTCAGGGAGGAATGACTTGAGCCATGTTAGGCCTGAGGCCATATCGTTATCTGCCTTAGTTTGCTATATCTGGCTCACTTAACTGCCTCTGCAATGCACACTTTTATTCCATAGACCCTTCGCAGAGAAATATAGATGGCTGCCATCCATATAAACACCAGGAAGCTTGTAATTGCCCTCTGTTCCTTAGCCAGCATGACTATGGCTTACTAAGGGTAAGAAAGTCAGGAAAGCATTAATAAATTTACACTCACACCCCTAACCGACAGTTCTCAACTATCGTGTCACAGCACTCAGGGAAATCATGATGGATTATGAAGTTTACTGAACGTAGTCTGTTACTAAAAATAAAGCATGGCCATTTTCAAATTTTTTGCTTTAAAAATAATAACAAATGGAAATTTATCCCAATGATAATAATATCACTCCCTCCTACTTTCATTCTGATAAGTAATCTTGAGATAGAGAGAGAAGAGCAGAGTTAAAGAGGGAATCTGGGGGTAAAATGTGTATAATCTTGGCCTGTTCTTATCTGTGTAGCTGCCCAAGTATGGTAAGCGTTTGGGAATATGTGCAGAGGTCATTATCAATGGTCACATTTTCAGGGAAAAAAAAAGAGAGAGAGAAATCAGATGCCCAGATTTGTTTAGACATGGAATCCTTGGTTTACAGATGGATCATGTTCCAAAAGAATATTTGTGACTCGGGCATTTTCCGTAGGCTAATATTATTCTTGATTCCAATTTCTAACACCATTAAATATATTCTCAGGTTTTCAATGGATAGAACCATGGAAATCCACCCCTTTCTGGGGGCTGAAATGAAATACTGGGCTGATGGGAAATAGAACCAAGCGAGAGAATGCTTCTGACTCGCAGTCACATGTAGCGATGCTTCTGATGTCAATCTCCCTAGAAACTACTTGTCACAGACAGAGTAGAGTGAAGAATTGTATTCTCTAGAAGTGTTCCATGAGAATTCTTCACAAGAAATGTAGGATAAGAGGAAACAGGCATTTCTTCAAACGAGAGAGGATCATAAAGCATGGCGCTGACAAAGAATAGAGTGACCTGTCCTGGACAGAAGTAGGAGCTGTTGTAGGTCGTAGGAGGAACAACTTGACAGGTTTACAGAAGGAAGTAAGTGGCAGAAGCAGTCCAGTAGGAAAGAAACAGAACTGATAAATGGCAACTGGAGGGATTTCCCTGACATTGTCCTAAGGATAGAACTTTGGGGAGAAAAATTAACGTCTAGAGAAAAACAGTCTGGGAGGCTTTCTGTTTCACCACAGGATAAAACCCTAGATTAACTCCTTTCGGGAAAATTTTCAGTGAGAACTGACGTCATTCTTCAAAGCTTCTGAAGTTGGGGTGGTGTCTCCACATCACACGTCACATGACTGTGCAAAGGCTGGACCACCACCAACTCTTGTTCACAAAGAGGTCACATAAGGATGGATTCCTGCCTTCAAATTCATGAGATATACAGTATCTTTCCCTTCAATAAGTTAAACTTCCTCCAGGAATGCTTTATTTCTGGATACTTATAATACTACAGATTCTATCTTATGAAACTTATTAAGGATTGAAGCTAATTACTAAGCAAAAGTGAATAAAATTATTTTTAGGATTTCAATATACATAAAGTAGCGTTATAAGTTCCACTAGGTTGAAGATGCTGTACTAGTACATTTTTAAGTATTTGCATTGTACATTTAAGCTTATAATGGATTTTTATCTACATTCTATCCTTTAGGGCTTATAATAACCTAAGATAAAGGCAAGGTCAATATCACAAGATGAGGAAACCAAAACTTACAGAAGTTACTTAACTTGCCAATGTTCATCACAGTAACAAGCTGGAGAATGAGCAAGCACCCATTACTTTCCACTCCAGATATAGTGAGTGACCTTCCAGTCATGGGAAATAAAAAAAAAAAAGAAAAGAAAAAGAAACAAAAAATGATCAACCTAAGACAGAAATGGCACCTAGTACTGCAAGGAAATGGGAGATTATTATACATAGTGGAATTAGCTCAGCTTTTGTTTATCTTCCTATTATGTGACCATTGAAATGCTCCTGAGCTTTAATTGGCTGCCCTGGATATCAACTCATTTCCATTATAACAACCTTGAAAAAATAATCCTCAGCATCATTTATATAAGAATGATTACAGTCTATTGTTACTTAATCTTAGATCCTTTGGACCAATTATCCACATTTGACCTTAGTCTTTTTCTAGGACCAGCATGTGAATTGAAGATGATCTTTTTTTTTTTTTTTTTTTTTTAACTTTACAATATTGTATTGGTTTTGCCATATATCAAAATGAATCTGCCACAGGTATACATGTGTTCCCCATCCTGAACCCTCCTCCCTCCTCCCTCCCCATACCATCCCTCTGGGTCATCCCAGTGCACCAGCCCCAAACATTCAGTATCGTGTATCGAACCTGGACTGGCAACTTGTTTCATATATGATATTATACATGTTTCAATGCCATTCTCCCAAATCATCCCACCCTCTCCCTCTCCCACAGAGTCCAAAAGACTGTTCTATACATCAGTGTCTCTTTTGCTGTCTCGTATACACGGTTATTGTTACCATCTTTCTAAATTCCATATATATGCATTAGTATACTGTATTGGTGTTTTTCTTTCTGGCTTACTTCTCTCTGTATAATAGGCTCCAGCTTCATCCACCTCATTAGAACTGATTCAAATGTATTCTTTTTAATGGCTGAGTAATACTCCATTGTGTATATGTAGCATAGCTTTCTTATCCATTCATCTGCTGATGGACATCTAGGTTGCTTCCATGTCCTGGCTATTATAAACAGGGCTGTGATGAACACTGGGGTACACGTGTCTCTTTCTCTTCTGGTTTCCTTGGTGTGTATGCCCAGCAGTGGGATTGCTGGATCATAAGGCAGTTCTATTTCCAGTTTTTTAAGGAATCTCCACACTGTTCTCCATAGTGGCTGTACTAGTTTGCATTCCCACCAACAGCGTAAGAGGGTTCCCTTTTCTCTACACCCTCTCCAGCATTTATTGCTTGTAGACTTTTGGATCGCAGCCATTCTGACTGGCGTGAAATGGTACCTCATAGTGGTTTTGATTTGCATTTCTCTGATAATGAGTGATGTTGAACATCTTTTCATGTGTTTGTTAGCCATCTGTATGTCTTCTTTGGAGAAATGTCTATTTAGTTATTTGGCCCATTTTTTGATTGGGTCATTTATTTTCCTGGAGTTGAGCTGTAGGAGTTGCTTGTATATTTTTGAGATTAGTTGTTTGTCAGTTGCTTCATTTGCTATTATTTTCTCCCATTATGAAGGCTGTCTTTTCACCTTGCTTATAGTTTCCTTTGTTGTGCAGAAGCTTTTAAGTTTAATTAGGTCCCATTTGTTGATTTTTGCTTTTATTTCCAATATTCTGGGAGGTGGGTCATAGAGGATCCTGCTGTGATGTATGTCAGAGAGTGTTTTGCCTATGTTCTCCTCTAGGAGTTTTATAGTTTCTGAAGATGATCTTTAAAATAATTGAACTGAGGAAGTGAAATTTCTCCTTTGACATACCCAAACAGTAAATCATCAAGATGTTAATGGGTGGGACTTCTTTGGTGGTCCAGGGGCTAAGACTTCATGCTCCCAGTGCAGGAGGCTTGAGTTCAATCCCTTTTCAGGGAGCTAAGACCCCACATGCTGCAACTTAGAGTTCACACGCCACAACTAAAGATCTCACATGCCATAAGTAAGACCCAGCCAAATAAATACATACATTTTTCAAAGATGTTAATGGGTAAATAATGTCATGTGAATCTTGAATAAATGTCTTAAGCATGTTGTTGTTGCCATTCAGTCAATCACTCAGTCATGTCCGGCTCTGAGACCCCATAGAATGCAGCACGCCAGGCTTCCCATTTTTCACTATCTCCCGGAGTTTGTTCAAACTCATGTCCATCAAATTGGTGATGCCATCCAACCATCTCTTCCTCTGTCTCCCCCTTCTCCTCCTGCCATCAATCTTTCCCAGCATCATGGTCTTTTCCAGTGAGCTGGCTTTTCACATCAGGTGGCCAAAGTAATAGAGCTTCAGTTTCAGCATCAGTCCTTCCAATGAATATTCAAGGTTGATTTCCTTTAGGATTGACTTGTTTGACCTCCTTGCTGTCCAAGAATCTTCTCCAGCACCACAGTTCAAAAGCATTAGTTCTTCAGTGCTCAGCCTTCTTTATGGTCCAACTCTCATATCCACACATGACTACTGGAAAACCATAGCTTTGACTAGACGGACCTTTGTCAGCAAAGTGATGTCTCTGCTTTTCAATACACTATGTACGTTTGTCATGGTTTTACTTTCAAGGAGCCAGAGTCTTTTAATTTTAGGACTTCAGTCACCATCTGCAGTGATTTTGGAGCCCAAAAAAATAAAGTCTGTTTCCATTTTATCCCCATCTATTCGTCATGAAGTGATAGACCGGATGCCATGATCTTAAGCACGTGAGTTGTTTTTTGACTTTTTTTTTTTTTTAATCACTGGATATATTTTTGCCCATCTAGAATTAAGCTCAAAACAATCTTTTGGCCAATTAATACACAGAGCCTTTACAAGCTTGTCAGAAATTCAGGCTTTATCTATCAAATCACTCAAAAACTCTATGTGTTTCAGTTTTTTTCATTTATAAATAGTGTAAATGGTATCTAGAAATTTTTTTTGTGAAAGTTAACTGAGCCCTTATACATGAAATTGCCTAGCCATAGCACAAAAAAAGAAAGAAAAAAAAAATTGATCCTAAACATGATGTATAGCAATTCCCTGTAAGACAGACTGAGGCTTCATTTGCAAATTCTTGGTAGCTCAAATTCTCCATATCCCCATTGTTTCCTCCTTCGGTCCCTTACAGTTGTTGAACTGATAGGTCTCCTGCATGCAAATCTCCATCCAGACTCTGCCTCCCAGGAAACCTGACCTAAGACAGAGACAGAGACTGTATCTCTCCCAGGCCTTATGTCTCTGTTGCGATTACTTAATTCTGCCAGTGTTAATGCAAAAGCAGCCACTGACACTACATGAAAATAAATGGCGAAGGCACTATTCCAATAACACTTTATTTACCTAAAAATAGGTAATGGGCTGGATTTGGCCTTCAGGTCATAATTTGCTGATCCCTCCCTTACATTTCCCAGAAACTAATACTTATTAAATCTACATTGATAGATTTAATTAATCATTAAATCTATAATGATCAACTTAATCTTATGGTTTACTCTTCACTCACCTAAAAATTATTTGGCCTAGAATGTGTTTCCTGGCTTATTAATGAGGAATCTGCAAAGGATGAGTTCAAAAGCCTTGCAAAAGTTGAGCTAGGTTATATCTATTATTCCTGTTTAATTAACCAGCCCTATAAACTTATTAGAAGAAAATTAGAAAAATTAGAAGAAAAACTTCTGTGATCTAAAGGTATATGTCATTGCTTCTCTCTAGAAAGCTTATGTTCCAGAAAGACTGGATACTAGAAACCAATTCGACTTGGAACCCCTTTTTCAAAACTCAAGTCAAATGTCACTTGCAATACAAGTCTTTCACAAGTTTCAGGAATGTTGAAGCGTTATTTTTTTTCCATCTCTCTATCTCTCAATGTTTTGCACACTGTATGGTACTTATGAAATAATCAGTGGCAAAAAAAGTGACTGAATGTTACTCCACAGAGAATAAGGTTGACATGAGTTATTACTCAGTAGATTGCCCTGTTACAAAGACTTTGTAAATTCTTTTTCATTCAAGAATGTTCAATGGTACTAGAGCCTTACCAAAAAAGTTTTGTAATGTCCTTAGACTGGTCAAGATTTCATTAAAACAATAGTCTTTTTCCAGAGAATTCCATTAGTGCAGAATAAACACCGGCTGGAAACTTAGGCAATCTGAGTTCCAGTCTCAGCTAGATTATTTGGCTGGATGACTTTGAATAAGCTTTGTTTTGGGCCTCAATTTCTTCATATGTGAAATAAATTAATGGGACTAGATGCACCCTAGAGTAACTTCTGTGTGCTAAACAATGCTGCCTAAAAAGGCCAGGCATTTATCTCCAACCCAGTGGTCTCTACTCATCATTGTCCTTGCCTGAAATCCCAGAAGAACAGGAACACTGGGGGTTGGACCCTTTCACCCTCCTCCAGAGTTCCAGCACTCCTTTTCATCTCAAAAATTTCACCTGGAAATTCTTTCTGGCCATTTCAATATAAAGGGCACATACAGAGAAGTTTGGGACTCAGAACATTTGTGCAAATTCTCTATGATACTAGAGACTTGCTCTAGGAAGGATGCATCTTCCAAACAAGAGTCTTGGGTACCAAAGTGCCCCTTAATCCCTTTGGTGCATCTCCCCAGCATAGCTGTGCCACACCTGCAGGGACAGAGGTTAATTGTCACAGAATCAAAAGGAGAAATTATGTCAATTCCTCATGAGTCATAGGGATACCTGAGAAAAGAGTGGTGACAGACAAGCAGAGAAGCTTTAAAAAATGCCTAAGGAAAAGAGAAACATAGGAAGTACTAACTGGAGAATACAGAAGACTTAATGGAGAAATGACTTATACCCATGTGCCTTTTTTAGGGAAGGCAGATTGAAACTCCACAGAGCTTCAATTTTCCTCTAAATGCTTGTGATTTCAGACACTCCCTGGGGCCCAAGCTCCCTCTGGAGAACTCTTAGCAGGATGGAAGTTCTGCCATGCCTGCTGCAGAAAGAGATGGCTTTTGTACAGGGACAGACTAGGATATCCCAGTGACAATGGGAAGGAAAATGATGCAATTCATTTGAAAGAGGGGTTTAGCCAGAGAGGGAACAATCTCAGTGAGAGGTTTCTAAGCTTTACATGTTCCACAGGTTTCACCTTCCACAGCAGCTGTCAAGGCAACAGAGTGACGTCACAACCAAAGAAAAAATAGCATCAGCCTCACTGAGTGTCACCACCTTTACCTGCCAACTACAGGTACAAATAGTACCCTCTCTTGTCTGGCAACAGCATCCAAGACCTACTCCCAGATTCACAGACCACAGAATGCAGAGAGAAAGAGAGACAGAGATTCTATTGTTTTCCACATGTGCAGCTTCTTCATAATCCTATAAAGAAACTGCAACTGTCTAAGGATCTCTCAAGTATAGCAATCTTTAAAAATATGTTATTTTTAACCATTCTGGCAATTTAGAGTTTCACGTCATGGAAAGGAAGTCTTCTGGTTTGAAAAATAACCAGCCAAGGAACCTCAGAAAATAGAGCCAGCTTTTTTTTCCCCCCCAGAACTAGACCTATGGCTCTAAATGCTTTCCTTATTCATAATTTCAGAGGACAATGTGAACAGTCAAATTAAAATGGGCCCGATAGCTCCAGGCCATAAAGAACACAGACAACCTCAAGGACATCAGACTGTGCACAAGAAAGAAGAAAATATTCAAATTGTGGTGAGTCCCGTGCAGCTAACCCTCAAATGAAGCGACAGGCTTCCTCTCAGCTCCATCCCAGCCCAGTTCTAAGATGCACCTCATCTGTGATCTTTCTAAGTGGGAAAAAGGTGGGTAATTTTTATAATGAATTATATATTGAAATTAACTGATTCGCTCTAAATTTACCTATTTGCTTTAGAAATAAACTAGAAAACCCATAAAAATGTATAAGTATGTATTTATCCTAGTTCCAATGATAAAGGCCACTTGGTGTCTTACCCAGATACGCCAGGACTGGCTGCCTCTGCTGCTAACGCGTTATCCTCACACTGTGAGCATCATTTTTTAAAAACACTAGTGAAACACTGTCCAAAATTGAGTTATTTTTATACCTGTCTTATTTCTTCATTAGATGGGATGGACCTGGATATTATCATACTAAGTGAAGCAAGTCAGATAGAGAAGAACAAATATCATATAATAGCCCTTATATACAAAATCTAAAAACAAAATGATACAAACGAATATATTTACAAAACAGAAATAGGCTCACAGATTTAGAGAATGAACTTATGGTTACCAGGAGAGAAGGAAGATAGGAAAGATAGATTGGGAATCTGGACTGCCATGTTCAGTTCAGTTCAGTTCAGTTGCTCAGTTGTGTCTGATTCTTTGTGACCCCATGAATTGCAGCATGCCAGGCCTCCCTGTCCATCACCATCTCCCGGAGTTCATTCAAACTCACGTCCATCGAGTCAGTGACGCCATCCAGCCATCTCATCCTCTGTCATCCCCTTCTCCTCTTGCCCCCAAACCCTCCCAGCATCAGAGTCTTTTCCAATGAGTCAACTCTTTGCATGAAGTGGCCAAAGTACTGGAGTTTCAGCTTTAGCATCATTCCTTCCAAAGAACACCCAGGACTGATCTCCTTTAGAATGGACTGGTTGGATCTCCTTGCAGTCCAAGGGACTCTCAAGAGTCTTTTCCAACACCACAGTTCAAAAGCATCAATTCTTCAGTGCTCAGCTTTCTTCACAGTCCAACTCTCACATCCACACATGACCACTGGAAAAACCATAGCCTTGACTAGACGAACCTTTGTTGGCAAAGTAATGTCTCTGCTTTTCAATGTGCTATCTAGGTTGGTCATAACTTTTCTTTCAAGGAGTAAGCGTCTCATAATTTCATGGCTGCAGTCACCATCTGCAGTGATTTTGGAGCCCAAAAAAATAAAGTCTGTCACTGTTTCTACTGTTTCCCCATCTATTTCCCAGGAAGTGATGGGACCAGATGCCATGATCTTCGTTTTCTGAATGTTGAGCTTTAAGCCAACATTTTCATGCTCCTCTTTCACTCTCATCAAGAGGCTTTTGAGTTCCTCTTCACTTTCTGCCATAAGGGTGGTGTCATCTGCATATCTGAGGTTATTGATATTTCTCCCAGCAATCTTGATTCCAGCTTGTGCTTCATCTGGCCCAGCGCTTCTCATGATGTACTCTGCATAGAAGTTAAATAAGCAGGGTGACAATATACAGCCTTGATGAAATCCTTTTCCTATTTGGAACCAGTTTGTTGTTCCATGTCCAGTTCTAACTGTTGCTTCCTGACCTGCATAGATGTTTCTCAAGAGGCAGGTCAGGTGGTCTGGTATTCCCATCTCTTTCAGAATTTTCCACAGTTTATTGTGATCCACACAGTCAAAGGCTTTGGCATAGTCAATAAAGTAGAAACAGATGTTTTTCCGGAACTCTCTTGCTTTTTCTATGATCCAGCGGATGTTGGCAATTTGATCTCTGGTTCCTCTGCCTTTTCTAAAACCAGTTTGAACATCTGGAAGTTCACAGTTCACATACTGCTGGAGCCTGGCTTGGAGAATTTTGAGCATTACTTTACTAGTGTGTGAAATGAGTGCAATTGTGCGGTATTTTGAGCATTCTTTGGCATTGCCTTTCTTTGGGATTGGAATGAAAACTGACCTTTTCCAGTCCTGTGGCCACTGCTGAGTTTTCCAAATTTGTTGGCATATTGAGTGCAACACTTTCACAGCATCATCTTTCAGGATTTGAAAGAGCTCAAGTGGAATTCTATCATCTCCACTAGCTTTGTTCATAGTGATGCTTTCTAAGGCCCATTTGACTTCACATTCCAGGATGTCTGGCTCTAGGTGAGTGATCATACTATCATGATAATCTTGGTCATGAAAATCTTTTTTGTATAGTTCTTCTGTGTATTCTTGCCACCTCTTCTTAATATCTTCTGCTTCTGTTAGGTCCATACCATTTCTGTCCTTTATCGAGCCCATCTTTGCATGAAATGTTCCCTTGGAATCTCTAATTTTTTTGAAGAGATCTTAGTCTTTCCCATTCTGTTGTTTTCCTCTATTTCTTTGCATTGATCACTGAGGAAGGCTTTCTTATCTCTTCTTGCTATTCTTTGGAACTCTGCATTCAAATGCTTATATCTTTCCTTTTATCCTTTGCTTTTTGCTTCTCTTCTTTTCACAGCTATTTGTAAGGCTTCCCATTGCTATATTTAAAGATTAATAACCATCAAGGACCTACTGTATAGCATAGGGAGCTCTCAATATTCTGTAATAACCTAAATGGGAAAAAAATGATAAAGAATATACACATTCTTATGTATAACTGGATCAGTTTGCTGTACACCCAAAACTAACACAACACTGCTAATGAACTACACTCCAATATAAATAAATAAAGATTTTTTTAAAAAGGATTTGACCTGTTGTGGCACCAGGGCCAGGTCATATACGAATACTAAAAGAAAAGTTCCAGACAACACAGCTCATTAGAACAAATCAGAGGGAGAGATATTTTGAAATCTCTTTGATATGACCTACTGTAAGATATGGAGACATTATTTATAATCAATATGTATGCCTGCTAGCATCTCGCTAGAGTCACTGGTTAGTCAGCCCAATCCAATGGACATACTCTCTGTGTTCTTTCTGTTGGCATGTGTGTCATCTGCTCAGTCATGTCCAACTTTTTGTGACCCCATAGACTGTAGCCCACCAGGCTCCTTTGTCCGTGGGATTTTCCAGGCAAGGATAGTGGAGTGGGTTGCCATTTCTTTCTCCAAGGGATCTTCCTGACCCAGGGATCAAACCCAGGTCTCCTGCATTGCAGGTGGATGCTTTACCATCTGAGCTACTAGGGAAGCCCATCTTGGTGGGCTGGTACAGGTTTTATTGGTACAGGCAATGAATCTAGATGTGGTAACTAACATCCCTGAAAAAGGAACTGATTACTCGAATGCTTGGGGACCTGACCTAGAGATAGGAGTTTTCAGGAAGAAGGCAAGTTGGTACAAGGAGATAGACTATAACAAGCTTCCCTCCACAATTTTCATTTGCAATTCCTTACAACAGCATCCTTCTATATTCACCTTCCTTAAAGAATCATGCAGAATTATTTTCAGGCCATCTGGATGCTCACTATAAAACTTCCTCAACTTATTTATTCTAATACTGATACAAATGGAATGCCAATAAAGATAAAAACTAATCTAGATCGCCATATAATCAATCAAACTTTATATACCTTGAAAGTGAAAGTGAAGTCACTCAGTCGTGTCCAACTCTTTGCTACCCCATGGACTGTAGCCTGCCACGCTCCTCCATCCATGGGATTTTCAAGGCAAGAGTACTAGTGGGTTGCCATTTCCTTCACCAGAGGATCTTCCCAACACAGGGATCGAACGTGGGTCTCCTGCATTATAAGCAGACGCTTTACCGTCTGAGCCACCAGGGAAGTCCTTTACCTTATATTATACTAAAAGATATGGGAAATATAAATTAGGAAGTATAAGACATTAAATATTTTGTACATATAAAGTATAAAAATTTTATGTGAATAAAATATAAAATAGGAGTGCTCTGGTTTTGTTTTAAGAAGTTTCTTCTTTTGGTGGGGGCGGGGGAAAGATCCTCTTTCCCTAGAAATTTATAGATCAATCATATATCTCTCCTTCCACTCAAATATAGGAATTTGAAGAGAAAAAGCGAGTTGGTAGAAAAGATAGACTCTAACAAGCTTCCCTCCATAATTCTCATTTGCAATCTCTATAGCAGCATCCTTCTATACTCACCTTCGTTAAAGAATCATACAGAATTCCATGTACCTTCTCAGCTCCAGTATTTTGAACATGGCTCCCAAGGCCTGCATCATTATCACTACATATACATCCCAGCTTCCCACTCAAAGGGGCTTCCCTGATAGCTCACTTGGTAAAGAATCAACTTGCAATGCAGGAGACCTGAGTTCGATCCCTGGGTTAGGAAGATCCTCTGGAGAAGGAAAAGGCTACCCACTCCAGTGTTCTGGCCTGGAGAATTACATGGACTATATAGTCCATGGAGTAACAAAGACTCGGACACAACTGAGCAACTTTCACTTCACTTCACTTCCCCTTCAAAATCACTCATACCAAGCATCACTTTGACATTACAAAGCTCTATCTTGCTGGTAAATCTCAGTTTAAATATTCGTTTTTCCAGGAGCCTTTCCTCAAGACCTTAGACTAGATGAAATTCCCCTAAAATGTGTTATGATAGCACCCTATATTTCCTCTAGCATAATGCTCATCACAGTTCAGTTCATTCACTGTCATGTCCAACTCTTTGTGACTCCATGGACTGCAGCACACCAGGCTTCCCTGTCCATCACCAATTCCAGGAGCTTGCTCAAACTCATGTCATCGAGTTCGGTGATGCCATCCAACCATCTCATCCTCTGTCATCACCTTCTCCTCCTGCCTTCAATCTTGCCAGCATCAGGGTCTTTTTCAGTGAGTCAGTTCTTTGAATCAGGTGGCCAAAGTATTGGACTTTCAGTTTCAGCACATTCATTCATTCATTCATTCATCCCAATGAATATTCATGACTGATTTCATTTAGGATTGACTGATTTGATCTCCTTGCAATCAAAGGGATTCTCAAGAGTTTTCTCCAGCACCAAGTTCAAAAGCACCAGTTCTTTGGCGCTCAGCTTTCTTTATGGTCCAACTCTTACATCCATACATGAATACTGGAAAAATCATAGCTTTCTCTACAAGGACCTTTGTTCGCAAAGTAATGTCTTTGCTTTTTAATATGCTGTCTAGCTTGGTCATAGCTTTTCTTCCAAAGAGCAAGCATCTTTTAATTTCATGGCTGCAGTCACCATCTGCAGTGATATTGAAGTGTGAAAAAATAAAGTCTTCACTATTTCCATTGTTTTCCCATCTATTTGCCATGAAATGATGGGACCAGATGCCATGATCTTAGTTTTCTTAATGTTGAGTTTTAAGTCAGCTTTTTCACCCTCCTCTTCCACTTTCATCAAGAGGTTCTCTAGTTCTTCACTTTCTAATAAAGGGTGGTGTCCTCTGCATATCTGAGGTTATTGATACTTTTCCCAACAATCTTGATTCCAACTTGTGCATCATCCAGCCCAGCATTTCACATGATGTACTCTGCATATAAGTTAAATAAGCAGGGTAACAATATACAGCCTTGAAATACTCCTTTCCCAATTTGGAACCAGTATGTTGTTTCATGTCCAGTTCTAACTGGTGCTTCTTGACCTACATACAGATTTCTCAGGAGGCAGGTAAAGTGGTCTGGTATTCCCATCTCTTTAAAAATGTCTCACAGTTTGTGGTAATCCACACAGTCAAAGGCTTTGGCATAGTCAATAAAGCACAAGTAGATGTTTTTCTGGAACTCTCTTACTTTTTCAATGATCCAACAGATGCTGGCAATTTGCTCTCTGGTTTCTCTGCCTTTTCTAAATCCAGTTTGAACATCTGGAATTTCACAGTTCATGTACTGTTGAAGTCTGGCTTGGAGAATTTTGAGCATTACTTTGCTAGCTCAGAATTTGTGGAATGAGTGCAATTGTACAGTAGTTTGAGCATTCTTTGGCATTGTATTTCTTAGGGATTGGAATGAAAACTGACATTTTCCAGTCCTGTGGCCACTGCTGAATTTTCCAAATTTGCTGACACATTGAGTGCAGCACTTTCACAGCATCATCTTTTAGGATTTGAAAGAGCTCAACTGGAATTCCATCACCTCCACTAGCTTTATTCATACTGATGCTTCCTAAGGCCCACTTGACTTCACATTCAAGGAAGTCTGGCTCTAGGTGAGTGATCACACCACTGTGGTTACTGGGTCATTAAGATCTTTTTTGTATAGCTCTTCTGTGTATTCTTGCCACCTTTCTTAATATTTTCTGCTTCTGTTAGGTCCATACCATTTCTGTCCTTTATTGAGCCCATCTTTGCATGAAATGTTCCCTTGGTATCTCTGATTTTCTTGAAGAGATTTCTAGTCTTTTCCATTCTATTGTTTCCCTATATTTCTTTGCATTGATCACTGAGGAAGGCTTTCTTAGCTCTCCTTGTGATTCCTTGGAGCTCTGCATTCAGATGGGTATATCTTTCCTTTTCTCTTTGCCTTTAGCTTCTCTTCTTCTCTCAGCCATTTGTAAGGCCTCCTCAGACAACCATTTTACCTTTTTGCATTTTTTTCTTGGGGATGGGCTTGATCACTGCCTCCTGTACAATGTTACAAACCTCCGTCCATAGTTCTTCAGGCACTCTGTCTATCAGATCTAACCCCTTGAGTCTATTTGTCACTTCCACTGTATAATCATAAGGGATTTGATTTAGGTCATACCTGAATGGTCTAGTGGTTTTCCCCACTTTCTTCAATTTAAGTCTGAATTTTGCAATAAGAAGTTCATGATCTGAGCCACAGTCAGCTCCTGGTCTTGTTTCTGCTGACTGTATAAAGCTTCTCCATCTTTGCCTGCAAAGAATATAATCAGTCTGATTTCAGTATTGACCATCTGGTGATGTCCATGTGTAAAGTCTTCTCTTGTGTTGTTAAAAGAGGGTGTTTGCTATAACCAGTGCATTCTGTTGGCAAAACTCTGTTAGCCTTTGCCCTGCATCATTTTGTACTCCAAAACCAAATTTTCCTGTTACTCCAAGTATTTGTTGACTTCCTACCTTTGCATTCCAGACCCCTATAATGAAAAGGACATCTCTTGTGGTTATCAAATAAGGTGGTGGAGTAGAAGGACGTGCGCTCAATTTCTCCTGTGAGAACTCCAAAATTGCAACTTGCTGCTGAGCAATCATTGACAGGAGAATATTGGATCCCACCAAAAAAAGATACCCCACATCTAATGGCAAAGGAGAAGCCCCAGAAAGATGGTAGAAGAGGCCAAATCACATTTAGAATCAAACCCCATACCCACCAGAGATGCTTGGAGGGCTCAAACAAAACCTATGCACAACAGGAGACCCCACAGAGACTAAGCCAGACCTGTCTTTGAGTGTTTGAGTGTCTCTTGCAGAGGTACAGGTCAGCAGTGGCCCGCCACAGGGGCAGGGGCTCTGGGTACAGCAGACCTGGGTGTGGCATAAGCCCTCTTGGAGGAGGTCGCCATTAACCTTTCCATAGAGCTGCCAGAACTTACACAGGACTGGGGAAACAGACTCTTGGAAGGCACAAACTAAATCTTGTGCACACCAGGACCCAGGAGAAAGGAGCAGTGATCCCACAAGAGACTGACAGGGACTTGCCCCACCCATCAACAGAAAACTGGATTAAACATTTACTGAGCATGGCTCCGCCCATCAGAACAAGACCCAGTTTCTCCCTCAGTCAGTCTCTCCCATCAGGAAGTTTCCATAAGCCTCTTATCCTTATCCCTCAGAGGGCAGACAGAATGAAAACAACAATCACAGAAAACTAATCAAACTGATCATCACATTCAACTAGAATTACTTGCTTGATAGTCTATTGTGTCAGCTACACGGTAAGTCCTCTAAGAAAGGGGACCATGTCTGTCTTAGTCACACCAATTCAATAGACATACCATCTGTGTTCTCTGGCACAGCTTATAAATCCAGACATAACCACAGTCATTTATCTGTCTGAGAACATTCCTAGTTATCTGTTAGGTAAGAAGTTAGGCTTGAGCAACAAGGGGTGACCTAGCCAAATATGATTCAAGCTTATCTCTAAACCCCACCCCAAAATGCCTCTATGCTGCTCAGGAGAGCTCACAGATACACTACAAAATAACCACAGAGACTTTTCCAACTCCAGCACATGTACCCTTAAGGCACAGCTGTGTCCTCAAGTGACCTTAGGCAGCTGGGAGCTTATTAAGGGTTCATAAATATTCTATACATACATACATCTGATTATAACAGGTTGAATTATGAGAAAGACATGCGTAGTAGAGCGTGTTGTTATGTAACTTGCAACTGTCGATCAAAACTGTCAGTCCACGCCTGTCTAGATGAATATGTAAAAGCTCTGTCTTAAAAACCCCCCTACCTCATCATATTGGTGCCAGTGCCTCTCTTGGCTCAGCCCACCTCTCCCTTGAGGTGTTCTTTCTGTTCTTTCTTCAATAAACTTATTTTTGACACAGGTAAGACCTCAGATTCTTCTTTGTGTCCTTACCAAGAACTAAGACCCACGAGGAAGGGTCCTCTTTGACTCTCCCTATGTGGTAACATTATCCTGCTCTTAGAGGGCTGACTCAGAGTTCTGATTTTGGGGGAAGAAGACAAGTTGCTTAAAGGAGGATTTTGTGCATTACAGTGACCTGCAGAGTTCCAAGCAAGTAGGAGGTGTTTGGTACATATTTACTACAGAATAAATATCAATGTAGTTAAGAATAAATCAAAGAATGAAATTATTACAAAATGTTCAGTTCTTATCAGAGAAGTGACTATAAATGCAATAACAGTGAATGAAAAGTGATGAGTCAGTCTAATGTTGTTATTGATTTAGCTTAGTTCAGTGTTTGGAAACAAGAGTTGACTACTTTTTGTGACTTGAATATCCTTCACTCAAAAAAGTCCACCTTTTTTTTTTTTTTTTGCTTAAAAAGTATTTCTTTTTTCAAACTTGAAACTGCTATTTTGTATTGGGATATAGCTGATTAACAATGTTGTGACAGTTTCACATGAATAGTGAAGGGACTCAGCCATACATATACACATATCCATTCTCTCGTAAACCACCCTCCCATCCAGGCTAGCACATCACATTGAATAGAGTTCCACGTGTCATACAGTAGGTCCTTGTTGGTTTTCCATTTCAAATAGAGCAGTGTGTACATGTCCTTCCCAAACTCCCTAACTATCCCTTTACCTTGGCATCATAAGTTTATTCTCCAAGTCTGTGAGTCTCTTTCTGTTTTGCAAGTAAGTTCATTTGTATCATTTCTTCTTAGATTCCACATATAAAGGACGTCATATGATATTTCTCCTCTGTCTAACTTACTTCACTTAGTATGACACTCTCTAAGTCTATCCATGTTGCTGCAAATGGCATTATTTCATTCTTTTTAATGGCTGAGTAATATCCCATTGCATATATGTACCACATCTTCATGTGAACATTTAGGTTGCTTCCATGTCTAGACCATTGTAAACAATGGTCCAATGTACACTGGGGTGCATGCATCCTTTCAGATCATGTTTTTCTCTAGACATATGCCCAGGAGTGGGATTGCAGGGTCATATGTTAGCTCTGCTTTTAGCTTTTTAAGGAATCTCTATACTGTTTTGCATAGTAGCAGCACTAATTTACATTCCCACCAACAGTGTAGGAGGGTTCCCTTCTCTCCACACCCTCTCCATCATTTATTGTTTGTGGATTTTTTGATGATAGCCATTCTGACTGATCCACCCATTAAAAAAAAAAAAAAAAAAACAAAACTCTTCCTGTTGCTTTTAATGGAGACTAATCCATTCCTATGTCTACATCACCAGATAGTGAACCACCTCAAACTCCCCGTTGTCTCTCTCTGGAATGTGCAATGCAAGGCAGAAGATAAAAACCAATTTAATGATGTGTCTGCATTTGATCAATAACCCAAGCTCCATAGGTTTCTCTCTAGAAAACAGGCTAAAATGAAAAGAAGGAGTGAAAGACAAAACCTGATCACAACTGTGAATTAAGAGAAGTTGGATGTTCTTCACTTGAAAGTCTTTGTGGTTGAAGTTATGAGGAGGAGACAATGGTCATCGCCCAGTGAATCACAGGTTCCCCTGCAACTGCTGTTTAAATGCTATTGTCTGTGGTACAGGAGCCCCTATTCCAGCTTCTCATCCTATTCGCCTAAATTGACCCTGACCACTGATGTGATAACTACTGATTGGTATTCAGAGTTCCCAACTTCAGTACATTATTCATTTCACAATTTGTTGAGTTTCTATTACGTACTAGATACTTGGGGTTCCGAGGTAAACAGAATAAACCATGGTTGTTGTCTTCATGAAATTTATAATCTAGTGAATGGGAAGGATCAGATCATAAAATAATATTGCAGATCATAAATGCAGAATTACAGATGGTGATGCATATCAGGAAGAAAAGGTATAATGTGTTATGGGAGATTGTAATGAGGAAATGGTTTAAATTAAGGGATGATAGAAAGCTTCTCTAAGGAACCAGGAGCCTAGGGAGTGGATGGATTCAGCCAGGAAAAGACAAGGGACATCATGCTCCAAGCTGAGGGAAAAGCTTATAGGAAAGCTCTGAAGTGGGAGAGAATTTAGCTCACTTGAAGACGTGGCAGAAAAACCAATACAGACACAACATTTTGGGAGAAGGTGCAAGAAAAGCTTGAGGAGTAAGCAGAGGCCTGATCTCATAAGGCTTTTCCAGTGTGCCATGTATAGCTGTTCAGTTGTGTCTGATTCTTTGCAACCCTATGGACTGTAGCCCACCAGGCTCCTCTGTCCATGGGATTCTCCAGGCAAGAATACTGGAGTGGGTAGCCATTCCCTTCTCCTGGGAATCTTCCTGACCCAGGGATTGAATTCAGGTCTCCTGCATTGCAGGCAGATTCTTTACCGACTAAGCCACCAGAGAAACCCATTTAAGGCTTTGTAGGCAATGTTAAAGATGTGGGTTTTCTCCATGAAAATATTTTGGCAGTGGATTGAGGTGATCTTAAGACTACTGCCGCTCTGGAGGAGAACAGACTGGAGGAAGAGGGGGAGAGAGGATGCAAGGAGCTCAGGCTGGATGCCACCAGGGCAGCAGGCCCAGAAGGAAAAAGAAGTGGACAAATTTGAAGCTCAAATTGGCAAGACCTCTTTCTCCACTGAACTCCCACGAGTTGCTGGGTCTGCTTAAGCAACACGTGCTCATGTTCAGGCTGACTCTGCCTCAGTGAGAATCAGCTGAGAAGACTGTCAACTCAGCAGACCAAAGCAGTGTCTGCCGCAGTGGGTTATTTTGGTCACACAGACATGGCCTTAATAACAGTCTCGTCCTATCTATAGACTCAGTGTCAAATCTGGTTTCCGTTGAGCTAGATTTTTTCATCCTACTCAGCTTGGTGAGGGAAATTTCTCTCTTCAGGAGCAACACAGAGAGAGAACCTGGAAATAGAGCTATAAAATTGGAGGTGGAGGGACCTGATACAAGGTATCATTTTTTAGAATAACAATTTCATGCTTTAGATTCTCATTAATTTGTGGATCTCTCTTCCCCAACCAAGGGAGTTGGCTGAGATGTTGAAGTTAGCAATTTGCCTGCCTCATACAGGCGCCATGTCCATTTCAAAATGTTTTCTGTGGATTTTTCCCACATCATCTATTAATTACCTAATTACTTCATCTAATTATGTGATTCTTCATGTATTTACACTGATTACGTAATTGGGTGCAATTACACTAATTAGGTTAATGATACAGGATAACAGACTACAAATTGCTTTAAAGGGACATTGAGAAGGCTGGTAGGCCAAAAACACTTTGGTGGTAGGTCAGGATCTGTCTACTAGTAGCTCAGAGCTTTCCTGGGCTTCATCTTCATCCTGACCTTCAGATCTGATCTAGAGAACAATGTGGAAAATTAGCAATTATTCCCCAAGATCAGGAGACCTTTGTGTGTGTGTGCTCAGTACTTCAGGCAAGTCCGATTCTTTGCAATTCCATGGACTGTAGCCCACCAGGCTCCTCTGTCCAAGGAATTTCCCAGGAAAGAATACTGGAGCAGGTAGCCATTTCTTTCTCCAGGGGATCTTTCTGACCCAGGGATCGAACTCCTGTCTCTTGCATCTTCTGCGCTGGCAGATGGATTCTTTACTACTGCACTACTTGGGAAGCCCAGGAGACAAAGCTAAGAAGTAGGCAAAGTTTGCCAGTAACCCCAGACCCACCCTGTGGTAGACAGAAAAACACACCTCCTCTCAAAGATGTTTATCCCCGAATACCCAGAACCAGTGAATATACTTCCTTCCATGAACACTGCAGACATGATTGAGCATAATGACCTTTAAATGGGAAGATTATCCTGAATTATCCTGGTGGGCCCAATCTAATCATATGCATCCATAAAAATAAAGAGATTTTCCTAGCTGGATCAGAGAGATGCAACAATGGAATGTATAAAAAGTCATTTGGAAAACAGCAACACAAGAAAGACAGCAAGGAGATCCAACTAGTCCATCCTAAAGGAAATCAGTCCTGATGTTCATTGGAAGGACTGATATTGAAGCTGAAGCTCCAATACTTTGGCCACCTGATGCAAAGAACTGACTCATTGGAAAAGACCCTGATGCTGGGAAAGATTGAGGGCAGGAGGAGAAGCAGGTGACAGAGGATGAAATGGTTGGATGGCATCATCGATTCAATGGACATGAATTTGAGCAAACTCAGAGAGATAGTAAAGGACAGCCTGTCATGCTGCAGTCCATGGGGTCACAAAGAGTCAGACATGACTGAGAGACTGAACAACACAAGGCAAGCTCGTAAAACAGGAGTAATAGTATCTAACTCACAGTGTTGTTACAAATATATAATAGAATTATGAATGTTGAGTGCCTAAAACAATGTCTGAGTCAGACAATGTTTATTGAATTTTGTTCTTTTCTCTGAAAAGAAACTGAGCCATCAGTGACCAACTTGGGGAAGTAATAAAAGAACAGGAGAACTTCCCTACACCAAAAAAATCACAATATCCTGAGACAAAATAAAATGCGAGTTGATTTATCTCATATTACCTTGAAACTACTAGAAGGTCTAAAAGATGTTAGGTCATCACCCAAAGGAACCTGGGCAGGGGAAACCACTCAGAAATATTCACTAACCCAGACAGCTGCTTACTATACGTGAAAGGGATATGAGCAGCGACAACTAGGTGGTGGAGTCGTCTCGTTCCATTACTGCCCGATGCTCACTGGTCTTGGAGAAACAGAAGAAAAAAACAGATCAGCACCTGCATTTCTGTCTCTGACTCCTGGCCATTTTTAAATGGACCACCCTAAGTGCTCCCTGAGAATATGTATGCTGGCAGAGAGAAAGGTGAACATTATACAGAAAGATAATAATAATAGAAGTTGCCAAGACTTACATAACATTTATTCTCTTGAGAGCAAAGCACTAATCTAGGCATTTTCTGTATATAAAAAAATCATTTAGCTCTCCCAATAAACCTTTTTGGAACGTGAGTACACTATTCTTATCTGCATTTACAGTTGAGGAAAGTGAAGTACAAAGAAATAAAGCAATTCTCTCAAGGTTAATTCTCTCAGCTATTAGGTGGCAGACCTGGGATTTGCACTTAGTTGGCTTGCACTAGAGTCAATGCTGTTAACAGGATGCCATATGCTAATATTAGAGACTGGGGCCCGGCATCACCAGAAGGAGCTAGCTTCTCTTGGTGAGTTTTGGCTGAGCTTTTCCAGTTCACATCAGAGCAATTAGAGTCTTCTTCGTAATAAGGTAGTCAAAGTCCCAGTGCAATTGGATTGATCTTATTAGCTTTCTTTAAATTTGGTCCAGATTAGGGTGAGAGCAGCATCATAAGAGTCAGACTGATCTTGTTTAGAATTCCAATCAGTTATGTCCTAACTGTACAGTCTTGGAGAGCTTACTTAACCTGAGTCCTTATTGATGGATAATGATGTCTTAAAGGGCTTCCCTAGTGGCTCAGACAGTAAAGAATCTGCCTGCCGTGAGAAGAGAGATTCAGATTCTCATATATCCTTGTAAAAATTTTATTTAAGTCATTAAGTCCATGGCAACTGGGTTTCATGGTATAACTTGAGGGATGACAAGCAATCTTCTATCTCCTACAAAATGTTAACTTGTGTTATTATTAACTTGTGTTAATGTCTTATCCGAAGTTCATATCTGGGTTAGGATATTAATCCACATTAAAATGGATGGACTTCCAGAGTAGCTGGACCCCATAAACTTAGTTTTTGACACCAAAATATGAATTAGCAAATAAACACCATTTTTGATGTGTCAGTACTTCAAGCAGAAAATGAGGATGACAAAAATACTAAGGTCTATCTATCTTGAAGGGTTATTCTAAGGAACTTATGAAACAATGCATGTGAAAACAATTAAGTGAAAAGTGCTCTTTAGTTTCAATTTCAACAACTCTTATGTGGCACCTCCTGTATGCCAAGGATGTGGAAACAATTATTACTGAACCAAATAGGTATTCTTTGAGGTCTTTTTTAGGGAATTCATCTAAGAAAAATGGAGATTAAAATCTTAAAATACAGAATGAGAAAGAATCCATGTGCATATCTCCATCATTCGATATAAACTAATGTTTTATAATTATCAAGTTTATTCCATTTCCATCTGACCCACTGAGCCATTTGCTTCTTGGGGCTAAGGCCTGTGTCCTACTTATCTTCCCAGTATATAACAAATTGCTTGACCCACAACAGGTGCTCAGTAAGTAATCAATAGTAAATCAGTGAGTAAATGACTGAACAAAAGAGAATTTCTCACTAGAAATCTAACTGTAATCTTTTTACTCCTCCCAGTCCTCAGACACCAGGACTCTGTGCCCCTCTACCCTGGACTCTAAGATTCTCTTCTCATTTCCAGGGTGACTCTGCAACCCTCAAGCACACCTGGCTCTGTTACCACATCTGTCTCAGCCAGAAGACACCCTTGTTTCTCCTCTCTGGCAGACTGGCCCTTTGGGCAGCATTTCTGCACTTATTCCTGGTGTCAGAGCTCAGACACTGGTGAAATCACTTATCCGCTGCTTCATTAGCTATGGCTGCTACCTGGATGCTGCACATAGCATTACCCCACATTTATTGATCTCTCATTTCAGGACCAGGCAGAATGATTTCACTTTCAACTGACTAATTGTGTAGGGAAAGGCTTTAAAACAAGAAAGGAAAAATCCATTAAATTCTCTAAGACAAAAACTGAGGTCACTCTGCTAAGTACAACACCCATACAGATGTGCTATTAAAACAGATGTTCATGCAGACAAGCCTAAACTGTTAACAGGATTGCCATCTCCCTGAGGATGTCTTGTTTTCAAATGACTTCCTAGGTTGTTAGGGGACTTTAGGGAGGGTAAGGGGATGAGATCCTGGATACATACAAGGCAAATAATTCTATTAGTTTCTTCGACTCCTGTGGTTGTCATCACATAGCTGGTGTCCCAAACAGGGAAATTTAAAGACTATCCAGTTACATTCTATGGGACTTAGAAATCCCAGGGCTGATCCCCTTCAGAAGGGACTGGTTGGATCTCCTTGCAGTCCAAGGGACTCTCAAGAGTCTTCTCCAACACCACAGTTCAAAAGCATCAATTCTTTGGTGCTCAGCCTTCTTCACAGTCCAACTCTCACATCCATACATGACCACAGGAAAAACCATGAAGTCTGACACTGTTTCCACTGTTTCCCCATCTATTTTCCATGAAGTGATGGGACCAAATGCCATGATCTTTGTTTCTGAGCTTTAAGCCACTGTTGCAGATGACATGATCCTCTACATAGAAAACCCTAAAGACACCACCAGAAAATTACTAGAGCTAATCAATGAATATAGTAAAGTTGCAGGATATAAAATTAACACACATATATCCCTTGCATTCCTATACACTAACAATGAGAAAACAGAAAGAGAAATTAAGGAAACAATCCCATTCACCATTGTGATGAAAAGAATAAAATGCATAGAAATAAATCTACCTAAGGAAACAAAAGACCTATATATAGAAAACTATAAAACACTGATGAAAGAAATCAAAGATGACACAACTAGATAGAGAAATATACCATGTTCATGGATTGGAAGAATCAGTATAGTGAAAATGAGTAAAATACCCAAAGCAATCTATAGATTCAATGCAATCCCTATCAAGTTACCAATGGTATTTTTCACAGAACTAGAAAAAATAATTTCACAATTTGTATCGAAATACAAAAAATCCTTGAATAGCCAATGCAATCTTGAGAAAGAAGAATGAACTGGAGGAATCAACCGACCTAACTTCAGACTATACTACAAAGCTACAGTCATCAAGACAGTATGGTACTGGCACAAAGACAGAAATTTAGATCAATGGAAAAAAATAGAAAGCCCAGAGATAAATTCATGCATACATGACTACTGGAAATACCATTTTTTGGGGCTCCAAAATCACTGCAGATGGTGATTTCAGCCATGAAATTAAAAGACACTTACTCCTTGGAAGGAAAGTTATGACCAACCTAGATAGCATATTCAAAAACAAAGACGTTAGTTTGCCAACAAAGGTCCGTCTACTCAAGGCTGGGATTTCTTTGGAAGGAATGATGCTAAAGCTGAAACTCCAGTACTTTGGCCACCTCATGCGAAGAGTTGACTCATTGGAAAAGATTCTGATGCTGGGAGGGATTGGGGGCAGGAGGAGAAGGGGACGACAGAGGTTGAGATGGCTGGATGCATCACTGACTCGATGGACGTGGGTCTGGGTGAACTCCGGGAATTGATGATGGACTGGGAGGCCTGGCGTGCTGCGATTCATGGGGTCGTGAAGAGTCATACATGACTGAGTGACTGAACTGAACCTGACTGAGCAACTGAACTGAGCTGACGTGAACTGATTCTGACTGGCATGAGATGGTACCTCATTGTGGTTTTGATTTGCATTTCTCTGATAGTGGGTGACGTTGAGCATCTTTTCATGTGTTTGTTATCCATCTGCATGTCTTCTTTGGAGAAATGTCCGTTTAGTTCTTTGGCCAATTTTTTTATTGGGTAGTTTATTTTTCTGATATTGAGCTGCAGGAGCTGCTTGTATATATTTGAGATCATCATCAGTTTCTTCCTTTGCTATTATTTTCTCCCATTCTGAAGGCTGTCATTTCACATTGCTTATAGTTTCCTTTGTTGTGCAGAAGATTTTAAGCTCAATTAGGTCCCATTTGTTTATTTTTGCTTTTATTTCCATTACTCTGGGAGGTGGGTCATAGAGGATCCTGCTGTGATTTATGTCAGAGAGTGTTTTGCCTATGTTTTCCTCTTGGAGTTTTATAGTTTCTGGTCTTACTTTTAGATCTTTAATTCATTTTGAGTTTATTTTTGTGTATGGTGTTAGAAAGTGTTTCTAGTTTCATTCTTTTACCCGTGGTTTACCAGTGTTCCCAGCAGCACTTGTTAAAGAGATTGTCTTTTTTCCATTGTATATTCTTGCCTAGTATTTCCCATTCTGTTGTTTTCCTCTATTTCTTTGCATTGATCACTGAGGAAGGCTTTCTTATCTCTTCTTGCTATTCTTTGGAACTCTGCATTCAGATGCTTATATCTTTCCTTTTCTCCTTTGCTTTTTGCTTCTCTTCTTTTCACAGCTATTTGTAAGGCCTCCCCAGACAGCCATTTTGCTCTTTTGCATTTCTTTTCCACTGGGATGGTCTTGATCCCTGTCTCCTGTACAATGTCACAAACCTCATTCCACAGTTCATCAGGCACTGTATCTATTAGATCTAGGCCCTTAAATCTATTTCTCACTTTCACTGTACAATCATAAGGGATTTGATTTAGGTCATACCTGAATGGCCTAGTGGTTCTTCCTACTTTCTTCAATTTCAGTCTGAATTTGGTAATAAGGAGTTCATGATCTGAACCACAGTCAGCTCCTGGTCTTGTTTTTGTTGACTGTATAGAGCTTCTCCATCTTTGGTTGCAAAGAATATAATCAATCTGATTTCGGTGTTGACCATCTTGTGATGTCCATGTGTAGAGTCTTCTCTTGTGTTGTTGGAAAAGGGTGTTTGCTATGACCAGTGCATTTTCTTGGCAAAACTCTATTAGTCTTTGCCCTGCTTCATTCCGTATTCCAAGGCCAAATTTGCCTGTTACTCCAGGTGTTTTTTGACTTCCTACTTTTGAATTCCAGGCCCCTATAATGAAAAGAACATCTTTTTTGGGTGTTAGTTCTAAAAGGTCTTGTAGGTCTTCATAGAACCATTCAACTTCAGCTTCTTCAGCGTTACTGGTTGGGGCATAGACTTGGATTACTATGATATTGAATGGTTTGCCTTGGAAACGAACAGAGATCATTCTGTCATTTGTGAGATTGCATCCAAGTACTGCATTTCGGACTCTTTTGTTGACCATGACGGCTACTCCATTTCTTCTGAGGGATTCCTGCCCACAGTAGTAAATATAATGGTAATCTGAACTAAATTCACCCATTCCAGTCCATTTTAGTTCACTGATTCCTAGAATGTCTACATTCACTCTTGCCATCTCTTGTTTGACCACTTCCAATTTGCCTTGATTCATGGACCTGACGTTCCAGGTTCCTATGCAATATTGCTCTTTACAGCATCGGACCTTACTTCTATCACCAGTCACATCCACAGCTGGGTATTCTTTTGGCTTTGGTTTCATCCCTTCTTTCTTTCTGGAGTTATTTCTCCACTGACCTCCAGTAGCATATTGGGCCCTTACTGACCTGGGAAGATCCTCTTTCAGTATCCTATCATTTTGCCTTTTCATACTGTTCATGGGGTTTTCAAGGCAAGAATACTGATGTGGTTTGCCATTCCCTTCTCCAGTGGACCACATTCTGTCAGATCTCTCCACCATGACCCGCCAGTCTTGGGTTGCCCCATGGGCAACCATGCCCCATAGTTTCATTGAGTTAGACAAGGCTGTGGTCCTAGTGTGATTAAATTGACTAGCTTTCTGTGAGTACGGTTTCAGTGTGTCTGCCCTCTGATGCCCTCTTGCAACACCTACCGTCTTACTTGGGTTTTTCTTACCTTGGGTGTGGGGTATCTCTTCATGTGTGCAACTCTTTGTGACCCCATGGACTGCAACATGCCGGGCCTCCCTGTCCATCGCCAACACCTGGAGTTTACTCAAACTCAAGTTCATTGAGTTGGTGATTCCATACAACCATCTCATCCTCTGTCATCCCCTTCTCCTCCCACCTTCAATCTTTCCCAGCATCAGGGACTTTTCCAATGAGTCAGTTCTTCACATCAGGTGGCCAAAGTACTGGAGTTTCAACTTCAGCATCAATCCTTCCAATGAATATTCAGGACTGATTTCCTTTAGGATGGACTGGTTGGATCTCCTTGCAGTCCAAGGGACTCTCAAGAGTCTTCTCCAACACCACAGTTCAAAAGCATCAGTTCTTCAGTGCTCAGCTTTCTTTATAGTCCAACTGTCACATCCATACATGACTACTGGAAAAACCATAGCTTTCACTACAAGGACCTTTGTTGGCAAAGTAATGTCTCTGCTTTCTAATATGCCGTCTAGCTTGGTCATAGGAGCAGGCCTCTTTTAATTTCATGGCTGCAGTCACCATCCACAGTGATTTTGGGGCCCAAAAAAATAAAGACTGTTACTGTTTCCACTGTTTCCCCATCTATTTGCCATGAAGTGATGGGACTGGACACCATGATTTTTGTTTTTTGAATGTTGACTTTTAAGCCATATTTTTAACTCTCTTCTTTCACTTTCATTAACAGGCTCTTTAGTTCTTCTTTGCTTTCTGCCATAAGGGTGGTGTCATTTGCATATCTGAGGTTATTGATATTTCTCCTGGCAATCTTGATTCCAGCTTGTGCTTCATCCAGCCCAGCATTTCTCATGATGTACTCTGCAAATAAGTTAAATAAGCAGGATGACAATACACAGCTTTGATATACTCCTTTCCCTATTTGGAACCAGACTGTTGTTCCATGTCCAGTTCTAATTGCTGCTTCCCAACCAGCATACAGATTTCTCAAGAGGCAGGTCAGGTGATCTGGTATTCCCATCTCTTTCAGATTTTTCCACAGTTTATTGTGATCCACATAGTCAAAGGCTTTGGCATAGTCAACAAAGCAGAGGTAGATGTTTTTCTGGAACTTTCTTGCTTTTTTGGTGATCCAATGGATGTTGGCAATTGATCTCTGGTTCCTCTGCCTTTTCTAAATCCAGTTTGAACATCTGGAAGTTTATGGTTCATGTACTGTTGAAGCCTGGCTTGGAGAACTTTGAGCATTACCTTACTAGCATGTGAGATTATTGCAATTGAGTGGTAGTTTGAGTATTCTTTGGCATTGACTTTCTTTGAGATTGGAATGAAAACTGACCTTTTCCAGTCCTGTGGCCACTGCTGAATTTCCAAATTTGCTGGCATGTTGATTGCCGCACTTTCACAGCATCATCTTTTAGGATTTGAAATGGCTCAACTGGAATTACATCACTTCCACTAGCTTTTTCTTAGTGATGTTTCCTAAGGCCCACTTGACTTAGCATTCCAGGATGTCTGGCTCTAGGTTGGTGATCACACCATGGTGATTATCTGGCTCGTGAAGTTTTTTTTTTTTTTGTATAGTTCTTCTGTGCATTCTTGCCACCTCTTCTTAATATCTTCTGCTTCTGTTTGGTCCATACCATACCATATGTTGGGTTTATGGAAACTTTTAATCCACCACACCATATTTTCCTCTTCACTTCTTACCCCATAGACTGTTGTTTTCAGTCCCTTCACAATCCCCTCTTCTTCTTCCTGAGCACTAATATTTCAGTGCTCCAAGCCTCACTCCTCAGACATCTTTTTCTTTTCTGTCTACAAACACATAAAAGTAAGCTCACTCAGTCCTATACCTATATTAATATCTCCCTTATATATCTCTAGCTTCCAAACTCTCCTCTGATCAATAGACTTACATATCTACTTGCCCACTTGATGTCTCTACTTGAATATGTAACTTTGCATCTACACCTTTGTACGTCCAAAACTGAACTCTTCATTGCCCTCCTCCTCCAAACATGTTCTTTCCAAAGCTTCCCCCATCACAGGTAGCATCAAATGGCTCAGGCAAAAAACCTTGAGTCATCCTTGATTTTGTTTCTCCTTCTCTCACTCTCCTGACCACATATAATCCAGTAGTAAATTTCATTGACTTGACCTTCAAAATATATCTTGGAACTAACTACATCTCACTGTCTTCATTGTTACCATTTGGTCCAAACGGTTCTATTTTATTGTCGCAACAACTTCCAAACAGATCTCTTTTCCACTTTGATTCTTCTGCATCACATCACTCACTTGATCAAAACCCACCAATGGGTTCCAAATCACAGAGAGAACAACACACAGGCTTTATTGTGGTCTTCACAGTCCTCCCTGACTGAAGCTACAAATTAATCTCCTCTGCAGCCCTCGGTAAGGCTCCAGGGAACATGGTCTGCTATTACACAGCCCATTAGCTCACTTCCAAAGAAGGCTGACCCTCACTCAGAGGAGGCAAACTCATCATCACAGAGAGCCAAACAAAGGAATAAACATGTCTTCTCTGGGTCCTGACAGAATGGAACAGCTTAATCCTCAGCTTGGTAAATGCCACAGCTTCAACTGTGACCAGCTCAGTCTTGAAGGCAGTTTGAATGACTTTCAGGGATGGTTCTGGGAAACTGCCAGCTGGAGGGCCAAGACGTTGCTTGAAAGAGTGACTTTTCTGGGGATTTCCCTGGTGGTGTGATTAAGACTCCAGGCTTCCACTGCAGGGGGACACACATTCAATCCCTGGCCAGAGAACTAAGATCCTACAAGTCTTACGGTATGCCCAAAAAAATTAAAAATAAAATTTTTAAATTAAATAAAAAAGAATGACAGGGAGAGTGATTATCAAGATGCTCTTTCTCTTCATCATCTCTTAACATTTTCTTCTACTTTGTGGTTTTACAAAGCATTGCCATACACATTGTTTCACTTACTCCTCATAGCAAGTCTGTGCATTTGAGCCTTTTCCTACAGCTGAGGCTTGGGGAAAGCTGGTCTCATGGTTAGAAAAGGTGATCCCTAGAATGATTTAGGTTTGGGGGATGTCATAATTTACTACCTTGTCTTCCAGATTACAGTTTGTCTATTCCCAACTCATCTGGGCCTTTGTGAGCTCAAGCTAACTGACTTTTAGGTGCTTCCCTGTCAGCTCAATGGTAAAGTATCCACCTGCCAATGTAGGAGACATGATTTTGACCCCTGGTCCGAAAAGATCCCATATGCCATGTGCGGGCAATTAAGCCCATGCACCACGATTTTGAGCCTGTGCTCTAGAGTTTAGGAACCACAACTGTTGAAGTCTTTGTGCCCTAAAGCCCATGCTCCTCAACAACAGAAGACTCAGCAATGAAAAGCCCGCACACCAGCAACTAGAGAGCAGCCCTCACTCACCGGAACTAGAGAAAAGCCCATGCAGCAACAAAGACCCAGCACAGCCTAAACAAATAAACAAAATTACTTTAGAAACATATCGTTAGCAAAAAATACAACTGACTTGAATGGGGTGGGGAGGAGGGATGGATTAGGGGTTTGAGGTTAGCAGATACAAACCATTATATATAGAACAGATAAACAAGGTCCTGCTTTAGAGCATAGGGAACTGTATTCAATATATTGTGATAAACCTTAATGGAAAAGAATATGAAAAAGAAGATACATATATATGTATAACTGAATCACTTTGCTATATAGCAGAAATTAACATAATATTATAAATCTTTAAAAATAATTTTCTTAAATGGTAGTTAACTTGAAGTTGAGCCTCAAGACTCTTCCCACTTGACTTAAGCCATAGGCCACCTAGGATTTTACTGGAGTCCTCAGTCCTGACCCACTAAGACCCCAGTGATGCTGGAGGTTTAACATATCTACTAACTTTTAAAAATATGAACTGATTATTTTGCAATCTTGAAGATATAGACAACGTTAATGGTGATATTTGTCAATCTGATGATATCATACATCCATGTATTTTCTTGCCAGTTCAGAGCATTCTGATGAAGTTAAGATGTCTGATGCTAAGGGATAGTCTTTGGCCATTAAAACAAATCAAGTTAGCTAACTACACTAATGGAAATAGAATTGTCTTAGTGCTTTATAATAAGTACTGGAGCTAGGAGGCCAAATTCAAGGTCAGACTCAAATTCAGTTCCCTTGAAAAATCTTACTCAAATGGGCTCCTCCATCTTTGGGCCATATGTGAATTTTTACCTCCGTGTTTCCAGTGAAAATCTTTCAGGGAAGAACTCAAGTCTGGCCAATCAATTCAAGTTAATGACTTTGGTATTTAAACTCAGGAATCTAGTTAGCAATCATTAAATTAGAAAACAGTAGCAAAGAAACAGAGTAAATACATAGAGGAACTTGTAACTATCACAATATAAATTAAAAGAAGCTTTCAATTCCACCAATCTCAAGTTGGCATCTTGAGGATGAAATTGAATTGCACAAGACTTAGCTTGACTTGAACATGAATTATCCACCACACTCTAAGCAGCTGTTAGTTACTATTATTTATACCAAAAAGTAAAAGAAATTGAGATATCTTACAGAGGTAAGGTGTCTAACACACAGCCACATGGAAGATGGGGAGAGCTTAGAATCAGCATCCCAGCCAGCTAATCTGTGGTTATGAAATCAATCTGCCAAATGATGCAAGATGTAATTGAATAAATGCCTATGCAGATGGCACTGTGCATTTAGTAGGCACTCAATAGATCTCATGGAATGAGTGAAAACAAAACACAGAACAAATACAAGTTTTACTAGGACTCCTAATCACACATGCCATACTCTGGCCTTGTGTTGTGCTGTGCTTAGTCACTCAGTCATATCCAACTCCTTGCCAACCCATGGACTGTAGCCCACCAGGCTCCTCTGTCCATGGGATTCTCCAGGCATGAATGCTGGAGTGGGTTGCCATGCCCTCCTCCAGAGGATCTTCCCAACCCAGAGATCAAACCCAGGTCTCCCACATTGCAGGTGGATTTTTTACCATCTGAGCCACCAGGGAAGCCCTAGAAAAAGGTTCTAGAATCATCACACACAGGAAAAACCTAGAGAAACATGCCCTGTATCTAATGTCAGCTCTGTTCCCCACCCCCCAACACACAAGATCACATTGCCCATCAATGCAAGCAGATTGCCTTCTGCCCAGCCGCTGAGTGATACACAAGGGTACTGACATGAGCTTTCCTGATGGAATGCTAAGGGCTGGCTATCGCTATCTCCACAACTATGGAGAAGTAGGAGAAAGTTCACAGATTACCAGGAAAAACACATTTAGATACTTGAAACATAGGTACTGTAAATATATTGTGTCTTTCTTTATAATGATTAGTTTGGTTTTTGCTATGTTTTGATAGGCGCCATAAACTATATGGTTTTTCATATCAGTTATGCAAAAAATAAGTTCCTGGAGGGACAGACAAAAATAATACATTCCATATGAATTTTTCCTGGGGATCTTTGGTGCCAGCACATGCTGCTGCTGCTGCTAAGTCGCTTCAGTCGTGTCCGACTCTGTGTGACCCCATAGACATCAGCCTACCAGGCTCCACCGTCTCTGGAATTCTCCAGGCAAGAACACTGGAGTGGATTACCATTTCCTTCTCCAATGCAGGAAAGTGAAAAGTGAAAGTGAAGTCGCTCAGTCGTGTCCGACTCTTCGTGACCCCATGGACTGCAGCCTATCAGGCTCCTCCGTCCATGGGATTTTCCAGGCAAGAGTACTGGAGTGGGGTGCCATTGCCTTCTCTGCCAGTACATGCTAGATGCCCATAAATACCCTTTGAATTTTGGGTCCATCCAATGACCTTGTTTTTTAATATTTATTTTTATTTATTTATTTATTTGGCTGTGCAAGGTCTTAGCTGCAACACTCAGGATTTTGATCTTTGTTGTGGCATGTGGGATGTTTAGCTGCCCCACGTGACCTCTTAGTTGTAGCCTGTGGGATCTAGTTCCCTGACCAGGGATCAAATCCAAGCCCCCTGCATTGGAAGCTTGAAGTCTTAGACACTGGACCACCACGAAAGTCCCCAAATGACCTTATTTAACCAAACATTCTGGATATTTTCCTTTGGTCATTTACCTGATGGTATATGAGGTCCTATATTTTGTCCTCTTTTACATAAAGAGTGATCCCTTGCAACTTCCACCTCATAATGTGGAACCATGGTAATTTCTTCAAGCAGGATTGGGGTGCTTAATCAATAATAACCTCTTCTGAAGAGCAAATTACCTTACTTTGTGATAGGGTGATCATCATAACCTAAAACAAAAGAATGTATAGGCCTCTGGAAAACTAAAGAAAGGTCAGTAAAACCATGGGGAGAAGCATTCTGCTCATTCCTCCCTGACCAGAAACTTCTGAGTCTACCTACTAATCACCTGTGTTCTAGTGAATATTTTATAATGAAAATTTCTCATTAGCCTAATGTGGGAGCCACCTGATCATAAACCAAAAAAAAAAAAAAAATTAATTTAGAGATTAGCCAGAGGTCTTTTCGTTACTGGGTGCTTTATTGGGAGATTTCTGGGGACCTTTTATATCTGTCTTTATAGTTTCATAATCAAATGAATTGCTGTCAATCATTTCAGAAGTATTGGGGGTGAACTTAAGGCAAATATCCAGAAGAAGCAAATATGGCATGGGCAGTCTGAGAATGTGAGTGGAGCAGGGGGACTTTTTGCAAAATCACAGAGGCCTTTTCAGTGGTTATTAAGCATTGCATGCTCTTCTCAAATCTAGTGTAGTGAAGATTAATTTAGTGGGGATTTATCAACTCTTCAAGGAAAGCCAAAATAATTTCAGAAATATGCTGTCTTCAGGACTCTCTCACTGAGTTAGTGTTTCAAGACTGACCTTCAAGAGAATGGGGAGCAGACTAGGGGTTTAGGATCCCTGCTGAAGGACAAATGGAACCCAGGCATAGATGGCTGAAGTCCACAAAGAGAGCCTGTCTATTTTTAATCAGACAGCTAAGATCCGAGGAGTCTATGACTCTGCTTCTATTTGTGGAAATGGACAGCATCAGAAAAAGGGTGTATGGGACTTTGCTGTCCTGCTCGTGTTACACCCTGACAGTAAAGGGGCTGCCTGGTATGTTTGGGCCACAGCTCCTTCATCCCCTATTCTGTGATTGTCTTCCCTAACCCTGAGACTTTCTCTCCCCAGGCTTCAGCTGCAGAGAAAGGGCTCAAATGTCAGAGTCACCATGAGGAAGCAAGCGAGATAATGTGTATAGCAATGCTTTGTAAAACCACAAAGTAGAAGAAAATGTAAGAGATGACAAAGTGGAAGAGCATCTTGATAATTACTCTCCAGAAAAGTCATTCTTTCATGCAACCTCTTGACCCTCCAACTGGGGGTTGCCCAGAACAATTCCTGAAAGTCATTTGATCGGCCTTCAAAACTGAGCTGGTCACGGTTGTAGCTGTGGCATTTACCAGGCTGAGAATTAAGCTGCCTCATTCTGTCAGGGCCCAGAGGGGACATATTTATTCCTTTGTTTGGCTTTTGATGATAATGAGTGTACGTCCTCTGAGTGACGGTCAACAGAGCATGTGTGCTGGGGCCTCACCAAAGCACTGTAGAATCAAAGCTGTGTCCAGTCCCAGGAGCAGAAATGGTTGAGACCCTGACCTACTGGGAAAGCTTCCAGCAAAGCTAATGGCATTGGATCCCTGCGCTTCCTCTGCTCTTCCAATCACAGTTGCCATCTCGGCAGTTCCAACAACCCTGCCTTGTGAAAAATAGCTACCCAGCCCCACTCAGGAGGGAGACTTTATTACTCAGAACCACCACATCAGGCTGCAGTGACAGTACCTAAGAAAACATTTTAGTTCTGTGTTATCCAAGTACATGCATATAGATACAATATAGAAATGCTCACATGCTGGTGAACAAGTTCCTGGGCCTCTATTTGCAAATGAAGGAAACTGCCTCTAAAGTCCTTGAGGAAAGGCCTGTTGTAAATACAGAGCATTTTTATTATTGCATCACTGCAAACAGTGTTATCACTTTCTTCTCTTCAATACATCTAACCTCACACAAAGGATAAGGCTATTTGCCAGATTGGATGCCACTGTTGGTGACAGGCTAGGGAAAGAAGCAGGGTTAGATGCAGACTGACAGGTTCTTAAATTTGATTTCTAATTTTATGTATTTATTTCTTTTAAAGAAAAGAGGGAGAGAGGGAATACTCACAGCCATGAAATCTTTAAAACCAATTCCCTTTCTCTCTCCCCAACTCTCCCTCTTCCTGAGTATGTGTGTGAAACAATCTTTGCAGCTACAGAGCCATCCGATAGTATTGATCCAGGTGTGGAAATTGGTATTGACTGCTGCTGCTGCTCCATGCAGTTCCCCAGCTTTTAAAGATACAGCATATAGGTGATTTCACTTTGTACATGACAGAGCCCTGGAGATCTGGGCTGAAACAAGCTAAATAATACAAATTAAAGATCAGGTTTTGTATCTTGCTCCCCACTTAAACAAAAGGAAGCCCAAAGAGCTTCCAAAGAGATGGTGATAAAAATGAAAGTTCGATACCACTTTCTAAGGTGAGAAAAGGACAATTTGTGTGTGCTTTGATTTCAAAGTGACCATTGGTAAATGTCTTAATACAGCCTCAATGTTGTTAAAATCCTTAGAGTATCTAGATGCTTAAAGGAAGTGTGGTCTGCCGGTCAGAGGTGCTGAAGTAGTTCTCTTTCACTGCCCTAAAATATTACCACAAATTTAGTGGCATAAAAAACACAAACTTTTTATCCTACAGCCATGTAGGTCAGAAGTTCAAGAGGGTCCCACTGGACTCAAGTATCAACAGTCTTGGTTCCTTTTTAGAGGCTCTAAATGAGAGCCTCTCGTAACTTTCTGCTCATTCAGGTTGCTGACAGAATTTAGTTCTTTGTGGCTGTAGGACTGAGGTTCCAGCTTTGAGAAGCCATGTATATTCCTTGTCTCATGGCTCTTTATCTCCAAGGTCAACAGGTCAAATCCTTCTCCTGGGGCACCACTGTTTTGCATTTTCTCTTTCATTTTTAAGGATTCATGTGATTAGATTGGGCTGACCAGAAGAATCCAGAATAATTTCCTTTTATCATAGTCCTTCACCTTGATTGGGCCCTGAAAGTCCCTTTTGCCATGTAAGGGAACATATTCACAGGTTCTGGGAATCGAGGAGCCATTATTCTACATAGCACGGATGTCATGATTCTATGCTACTCTCAGTATCTTTCAGGAGAGGCTAACAAAAACTAAAAAGAAAAAACCAGCATTGCATTTCTAATTCTGGACCACATTATACCTGCATTGTGTGTGAGCTCTTTCACGATGGATGCATACTCACACAATGCGTAGAACTGACCAGCCCTGTGTAGTGCCATGTTCTAGCATCAAGCTTGTCTTGAAAAGGCTAAATAAACTATTGAAAAAAGAGTTACTATATCTACTGGCTAGTGTGCTGGCTAGACTCTTCGAATATCACAATAAACACAGTATAATCTAATAATAAGTTTTCCAGAAAGTCACAGTTTAGAGGATAGATAATCATGGGTAAGGCAATTACAATACAAGGCACAGGAGCTCTGCCCCTGTGGTCTGTATAAGAGAGTCAGTGACCAGCGCTGTGCTGATGTGTATAACCGCCTCCCAGCACCTCCTACAGAGGCAGATACTTCAGTTCTGTTTGATAGGTTGCTAAATGAAATTTAGAACTGAGACCATCTGTCATCCAGCCTCATGGTGGCAGATGAGAGCATGGTGCTGGGTGTCAAGAGCCCCAAGTCCAGTCCTGCTCATATGCTGAGTACTGCTCCCCACAGGATGTCATGTAACCTGAGTAGAGATTTTCCACTTGCCCATATTTATTTAGATATCCCTAAAATCTTCCTGTGTTCTATGGGGAAACCATGATGCCTTAGCCTCTGCTGTACTATTATCACAGCCCAAGGCAAGTCTATTTCAGTCTTGCTTATGCCCTCAGACAAATTCATCATGTTTTTAGCCCATTGCAGGGTAAGGGCCCCTTGGCTGAGAGTCTTCTGTTAGCCTGAATGGCTAATTGAGACCTACCGTGCACTGAGCTGGTGCAGATGGCCGTGAATGCAACACTGTTAGGCAAGGAGGGAAGGCAAGGCATCATGAATATTTAATGAGGTAAAAGTAAATATTAATGAAACAATTGTACCTTTAAATGGTTAAATTACTTTCCATGCTCCAGTCCATTTTTATTTCATCATGGTGCACATGCACACATGCACACACTCACACACATATTATATATTTCATCTGTGCTAGTGATTTCCTGTTCGATCCTTTGAAGGTGAGAAACCCCTTATGCTAGATATAAGCCTTCCTGAATTCATTCCCGAAGTTGAAAAAGCATGATTCTGTCCTAAAATATATAGCTCACAACTTGCTGGAATTCCAGTGACACGCCTGAGTCTTGTCTACTCTGATTTCATGGCACAAAGCCATGCATGCTATTGGGAGACAGGAAACCTTAACTTGAGCTCATGTGTGGTAATTGCTTTATTCTGCATGAACTCGTTCTAATTCCCCCTCCTTCTCAAAATAAGAGAGAACTTTAATTTTGCAGTTTTAATGACCACATTATTTTTCCCTCTGCTATTACCAGGTAAGCTGTCTGAGATTTCTTCAAATACATAGCTTCCTTTGATTATATCCCTCTGTGTTAATTTTCCACAAGACATCAATGAGTTTTCTACTTTTATTTTATCTCCCTTGGCACTGACTTTCCCTCTTAACATTTTAGAAAGTTTATTCACTCCAAATTGTATCTCCTTAGACTTGTTTTGTCTGTTATCTTCTATTTCCCATTGTAGAGTTTAGTCTTCTTTCTTTAATGGTCTCTCTTTTGCCTGAATTTCATAATTCATTTTTTAATCACTGCATTTCAGATAGATCTCTTTTATGCTTCTTTGTTTAGTCTTCTGTGTTGAACGGAATAATCTCCCCTTGATGTTACTGAGATGTCCAAGAATCTCTTATCCTGCTTCTGGTCTGTAACCTCTTGGTTCCCTCTCTATCACTGATGATCACAAGAGTCTTTCTCCACCTTTTGAATGCATTGCTCTTTCACCTAAAAATAATTTCCTAATTTCCTTCTTATCATCAAGTGATTTAATGGCTTCCCAACCATTTTTCTGTCCACTCTTTCTAGCTCTTTTGTTATTGACCACATTCTGTGCTCCAGCAGTGATGAGTAATTGAATAATAGAGGTAAAAAACTCTTTTTCATAGGCAAATTCAATCTATTTCCATGTTTAATGAATCTTCGAACCTTATCTGCAAGCAAAGAATTTTCTCTTAATTCCATAATCACATTTTATAGGCCATCTAAATTTTACACCAAACTTATTATCAAAATGTCATATATATATCACATATACATATATATGTATATATGTATACATATTCAATATACATTATACATATAAAAATATGTATGTGTCATAAAACAGTTATTCCAATTTGAGCCCTAGTAAGGAAACGCATTGCAGCCATTCACATGTTAACAAGCAGCATTCTAGAAGAAGGGAAGACATGGAGAGAAAGTTCCTAACTTGTTTTCCTGTTAGGCAATAACAGCACAAGCCTTGGTCCCGGTCTCTCACTTTGCGCTTAACCTTGGTCCTCCCTCCTACCTGCGCCCCTAGTGGCCATCACGGCCCACATCCTTCCCCCAAACTAAGTCTATAATAGCAACAAAAACAGAAAGTGAACTGGTTTGCTAACTGATAGTTGTTTGGCCTCAGATAAGTCACTTGAATTTTCTGAATCTCATTTTCCTGATCTATGAAAATAAAAGGGTGAGGTCAGGGATTTTAAAAGCTAGCAAACTTTCTTCAAACAAACTCACACACAGACACCTCCTCTATAAAACTAATGAACTTGGGCAAAAACCAGAGAGCACCACGTGTCTCAGAGGTTCCTCACCAACATGCTGAGCTACTGCTGGAGCTCGGAGCAAAAACTGCTGGGCCAGACAAAACTAAAATCCAAGTTTGAAATTCTGCATTTCTACAAAAGCAATGGAGCTTGGAAATAACGACATACACACACTTACAGGCACAGTTCACTTTATAGATAGAACCTGTGGCAAGTCATTTCTAAAATAAAGCCCATGTTTCCTATTGAATAGCATTCCATTTCAGAATTGTTTTCTCTTCGACTCTGATCTTCCTTTGGTGACAGCAACTAACATTTCCCTTTCTGACTATTCTATCTCTCCTTTCCTCCCTGTGAACATCATTGCCCAACACCTACTCACGGCCACACCCTGTGCCCCACGCTTTTATATCACATTTTTTCACATTGTTCATTTGCTCTTAAAGGGGAAATTACACTTGATTTTCATTGCAGGAGGAAAACTGCTTGATGAAATGAACCCTGGATTCCATTGTTTAATAAAGTAAAAAAAATTTTAATTTTTGCAAAAGCACAATAAAACTATTTCCTAAAGTATCTATTTGGTCAGCGTGAATGAAAAGAGTATCAAATTTGTATTTTGCAATAGTTTCAAAGTTTTTTGCTTTAGGAGTGAGTTTAAGGAATGTCTATAGTGTCATCTCATTTTTTTTGCCCTGTCTTTTAGATAGGATAAAATCACTCCTTTGACTTGGTTTAGTCATTTATTACCTGGATGAAACAAGAACTCTCAGATCCTGAAGAAAGTGGCCCAAAGGTCAATATAACACAATCCCTGACTTCAGTGAGCTCCCAATCCTTGGAGAAGACACATAAGTGTCTAATTATTGTGAAGTATCATGAATACAAGAATAGTGGTATGAACAAACCTACTAGGGAAACAGAGGAAGCAAAAATTCATTTTCTCTTCCAGAGAAAAGGTAGGACCCAGGGAAGTTTCATGGAAGAATGACATTTGAATCTAGAAAGATGGGTAGTATTTCACCAGCAAGCTCTTGACAAAAGGAACAGTCTGCCCAGAGGCAGAGGCTCAAAAAACAAGGCATGATTATTGATTAAGACCTGGGGTCAAGCACAAAGTACATGGTAGGTAGCCATGGACAATGAGCAAAAAACTGCTATGGGTGGATTGGGAAAATATATCTTACCTTATTCTACTCTACACCCAATAAGAAAGATTTTTAATCAAGGAAATGGCATAATCAGATCTGTATTTTCAATAGTCCTGATATGAGACATTTCAGAGGTGAAATTTATAGATTCTAGTGATGTATTGGAGCCATGAGGAAGAGAAGGTGGTCAAAGAAAATGCTAGTGTGCTAGCTTGGATGACTGGATAGATGGTGACACCATCAGAGATTAAGGGGAAAAGGGAGAAGCAATTTTTATATGTAATTGTGGGTAGTTCACCTTTTAATATATCTTTTGGAATGCCTATTAATATATACAAATTATAGTATATAATTTATAGTATTATATTTATTTGTATTTGTATATGTATATGTATATGTATAATTTTGTATATATAGTATAGGTATTTCTAAAGACAAGTTAAAAGGCAAACTCATTATTTAATTTTTATATTTTTATATATTTTATTAATTTATTTAATATAAATGTATATATTATATAATAAATTATATTAATATATATTATATATATCACATAAAAATATACTCATACTGAGATGTGCAGAATGTTCATACCTTGCTGGATATGTTTTAACAGAGTCAAAAAAGTGAAAGTTAAGTTGCTTAGTCGTGTCCAATTCTTTGCTATCCCATGGACTATAGCCTACCAGGCTCCTCCGTCCATGGGATTTCCAAGCAAGAGTACTGGAGTGGGTTGCCATTTCCTTTTCCAGGGGATCTTTGCAACCCAGGGATCGAACTCGAGTCTCCCGCATTGCAGGCAGACGCTTTACATCTGAGCCACAGAATCAAGCAGTGCTCAAACAAAGTGAGATCTAGACTTAATGGGAAGAAGTCATTCTCAGGTATTAACAGTAGAGCTGGTCACTGTGTACACTACATGGGAATTCAGAGCTTGGTAAACCAGACCAAGGTGCATGAAAGAGATCAAGCCTATCCAGCTACAGGACTCAGCCACCTTAAAGTTTCCCCGTATAGGAGCAGGATTAACCAAGGAATCTGGGACTGCAAATAGTAAGTCAGATAGCATTGACTTAGAAAGGAGGAGAATGAGCAGGGCCATGTCAGGGACTGGGAGAGAGAATGAGAAATCATACCTATTTTATAGGATAGTCTTGAGAATTAAAGGAGATAATTAAGGAGCTTGGCATCTACACATATACAGGACATAATCTTAGCCTTTTACATAAGCACTGTAGACCTCAAAAAAGACACACTACAACAATTATCATGTCATTATTATTAAGTAGCATTTGTAGTTCCTGTTATGTAGAAACTCATTTTATATAATTCCACAAAGAAATTATTCATTACACCACAATCCTATGAAACAACCTCTTGCATATCAGAGTCCTAAGTGGCCATCCTGTTTGTATCCACCATCTTATTCTTAGTGCCACCAACTCCCCCTCTCTTGTATGTTATCATATTTGGCTTTCTGACACACATAAATTTTTTTTTACAATGGTTGCTCAAGAAGTAAATAATTACTTATCTCCAAAAAATAATGTAGTGGAGAAAGATGGTAGTACTGACTCGCCTTAGTAACCCTGTCCTTTGCCTGATTCTCTCCCTGCTGTCTCTTTACTCATCTTCTGCTTTCAACAAAGATCTTCTGAGATGAAATTGATAAGGTGAATATGAAACTTCTCACATTTTAATAATACAGAAGGCATTAAATGTGATTTCTCTGACATCACAGGGGCTCAACTCTGTTCTGTAAATTCTGCTTAATTAAAGCCAGGCTTCTTTATTAGCTTTGGAAAAAGACTTCTGACAAAATGGCTACTTCTTAAAGTTCCAGCACCCAAATGGATAGTATTCAGCTATCAAAATGTATGAACTCAAAAGAACTCATTATCCAATTATGATGCACATTTAACATTCCTATACATTTTGAGACAATTTGTTTATCCATAGGATCTCTGGTTTTACAAGCATTTTACAAGGTTTATGTGACATACAAGTGTTCTACAGAGGAGTTTGCAAGAAAGCATCTTTCACGTTGAGAAACACCTCTATCTTATTCTCAGATATTACTTCCCTCTCATTGCCTCATTTACTACAAAATTAGATACTTGGTCTTAAAATTTACTTAACAGGTTATTTTTAATTAAAATACTCTCTTTTGAAATATCTAAATATCACCATACTATGCCAAAATTCTGCCACTTTCAAACTGGTAAGAAAACCTGAAGGAGGTTCATTAAGCTTTGATTTTTCACAGGAGAAACTCTTAAATTTCATAATTGTTAAATTTTGCTTAAATTTAGGTGCTGAAAAAGTAAAATAGCCCTCTAAATACGATCTATTAATAGTTAAAACAAAAAGACAAAAAACAAAAGAGAAATGATTGAAGACCAAGGAATCCATGCAATTAGAAAGTATTTTATTCCTGGATAGGTATTTTGGCAGAATAAAAAAAGTCCTGCCAGGACTTCCCTAGTGGTCCAGTAATTAAGACTCTGCACTTCGAATGCAAACAGCATAGGCTTGATCCCTGGTCAGGGAACTAAAGGGGTCCCAGGTGGCTCAGTGGTAAAAAAAAAAAAAAAAAAGAAAATCCACCTATCAAGGCAGGAGACACATAGGAGATGCAAGTTCGATCCCTGGATTGGAGAAAACTCCTGGAGGAGGAAATGCATCTCACTCCAGTATTCTTGCCTATAAAGTCCCATGGACAGAGGGGCCTGGCAGGCTACACCCCATGCGGCTGCAAAGAGTTGGATGTGACTGAGCACGCACACATAGGGAACTAAGATCCCACATGCCAGGCACATGGCCAAAAATTTTTTTTAATTTAAAATTTAAAAAATTTTTAATAAATAAAATTTCTGTCAGTGAGCATTGCAAATATAGACATAGACATAGAGAAATTTACATACAAATCTATATATGAATGGCATCATAAAGATACCTGCATTCATACACACACTTGCACACACAAAAATATAAATAAGGACTTGGACTTACCTGTTTCAACCTGCATTTCTAAATGTCTTACTGTTCTAAGATATTGCTGATAAAATTATGCAAGTAAAAAGAATTATAGAGAAATACATTTTATTCTGAAATATACCATAATATTAGACAACAGAATGATAAAAAATCAACATTTTTATCACTTTGTGGAATAAGGTCTCATCAAAGCTCACCAAAGATTATGGCTGTTTATTACCGTTCTCCCCTTTTAGAGCCGGAAACAGATGTACAGAAATCATATGACATCTTACAGACTACATCAGCCTCCAGCTGTCTTATTCAATAGTCTGTCTAATAACTGAAAGAATAGATGCTTGGAACTACTTTCTCCCCTCTCTTCTTGTTTTTTTACCCCTCTCTCTACTCCTGAAGAGAGCAAGCATGCCTTTGTTTCTAGTATTCTAACTGGGATCATCTGCCAAAAAGACATTACGGTTTACGGAACAGTCAAGCTAATTGGATTTTGACTCCACTTACTTTTAAGAAACCAATCTCTTGGTCAAAGAGGAAACAAGTAAGGGGCTCTAGAACTACAACTCAGATATTTAAATGACACTGTAACACAGAATCAGAAGATTATTTGAAGACAATGTCTTGATAATTATTCTTTAATTTATTGATTATAGATTGACTATACCTCGAAGATTATGGCATCTGGTCCCATTACTTCATGGGAAATAGATGGGGAAACAGTGGAAACAGTGTCAGACTTTATTTTTTAGGCTCCAAAATCACTGCAGATGGTTACCGCAGCCATGAAATTAAAAGACGCTTACTCCTTGCAAGGAAAGTTATGACCAACCTAGATAGCATATTCAAAAGCAGAGATGTTACTTGCCAACAAAGGTCCATCTAGTCAAGGCTATGGTTTTTCCTGTGGTCATGTATGGATGTGAGAGTTGGACTGTGAAGAAAGTTGAGCGCTGAAGAATTGATGCTTTTGAACTGTGGTGTTGGAGAAGACTCTTGAGAGTCCCTTGGACGGCAAGGAGATCCAACCAGTCCAGTCTGAAGGAGATCAGCCCTGGGATTTCTTTGGAAGGAATGATGCTAAAGCTGAAACTCCAGTACTTTGGCCACCTCAACCGAAGAGTTGACTCATTGGAAAAGACTCTGTTGCTGGGAGGGATTGGGGGCAGGAGGAGAAGGGGACGACAGAGGATGAGATGGCTGGATGGCATCACTGACTTGATGGATGTGAGTCTGAGTGAACTCCGGGAGTTGGTGATGGACAGGGAGGCCTGGCATGCTGCGATTCATGGGGTCGCAAAGAGTCAGACATGACTGAGCGACTGAACTGAACTGAACTGATACAAAATACAAAAGAAAAATACAATAGATAGGCCTATTAAAATGCATCTAAAAGTCAGCAGGTGAATAAAACAATTAGAAGACAATGGCTATATCTACACGATAAAAAGAACACCAGATCCCCAAATGACAAATTTTAGCTAGTTACTTTCACAGAGGAATTTACTGCCAGGTCCGCTCAAATTTTTGGTCTATCTAAAACTAAAAAAACTGACCTACAGGCAGTTTAATTTCTATATACATCAACCATCCTTATAAAAGAAACAGAATTTTTTATAAGCTTAGCATTTAGGAAAAGTGATGTGGTGATTCAAGGGCTGATATTAAAACAGACTATAGGGAATTCCCTGGCAGTTCAGTGGTGGTTTTCACTTCTGTGGGCCCAGATTTAATCCCTGCTTGGGGAACTAAGATTCCACAAGCCTTGTGGCACAGCCAAAAACAAAACAAAACAAAAAGCAGACTATAATGCAGCACTGTAATTCAACTCTACTTCAATAAAATAATTTTTAAAACAAGAACAGGCTATTATTTGAGCTAGTCTTAAAAGCAGTGTTTGGAAAAAGCATGAGGATAAAGATTAAGTGCAAGTGTGGAGTGTTTGGGCTTGCCTGGTGACTCAGACTGTGAAGAATCTGCCCGCAATGTAGGAGACCCAGGTTCGATCCCTGGGTCTGGAAGATACCCTGGAAAAGGCAATGGCAACCCACTCCAGTATTCTTGCCTGGAGAATTCCATGGACATAGGGGCCTGGAGAGCTACAGTCTATGGGGTCACAAAGAGTCTGACACAATTGGCAATAACATAATATTAATTAAAGGAAAAAATAACAAGGAAGTAGGAAGACTGGCTATGGAGCCACGTTGATAGTCCCAGACCTGATGGGAGCCACTATAATAGTCCAACAAGCAGTCACAAGAGCTTGACATAAGGTGCTAGAATGGGATAAAGAGATGTCACATATGAGAGAGGCTATGGAGGAAACATTGATAAGAATTGGAATCTGTTGAATTTAGGAGGTGAGAGAACGGACAATAACAAAGATGATGACCAAGAATTTTAAAATTTGAGAAAGGAGAGCCTATCTTATATTGTTTAGGGCTTAAGAAAGCCCTCAGAGTTCATCTAGTACAGTCTACTACTATAAAGAAGAAATATAAGTTCCAGGGAGTTTAGGTAATCAACTCAAGGTCATACAACCCTTAGTGACAGAGTTAGACTAGATTCTCAAACTGCTGACTTTCAGGTTCATATTACTTTTCAAAGGTTGGGAAAGTTATCTAGAGAAATCATCAGCCTAAGGAAGAGCACATTCAATAACAAAAATAAAGATAAGTATAACAACAAGAATAAAAAGGATTTAATTTAGTGTATGCTTACAATAAACCAAGCGGTGTACCAACTCTCCATTTATAAACTTACCACTGTAACTACTCTAAGATATAGGTACTATTATCCCCTATTCACAGATGAAAAAACTGAGACAAAAGTTTAATAGCTTCAAAATCATAGAGTTAATAAGGGGCAAGGTCTGGGTACAAACCAAGACAGTATGACTTCAGAAAGTACATTCTAGCCCATTTTGTGTCATACTGACTCTGAAGGACCAGTGAAACATCCAAGTAGATATCCAACAAGTTGCTATAAAGTTAGTGCTGTGTTTGGTGGATTCAAGACTGTAGATGCAGAAAATGGCCAGTGCTAAAGCCATGGAAACACATGATCCTACAAAAGTAAAGACTGTAAGAAGAGAAAAGAAGGAAAAGGGAAGGAGCTGACAGCATATTCCTTCCATGGGGTTGTATTACAGAGCAAGAGAAAGGAGACTCAGAAGAAAAATAGTCATAAAGATAGGAGGATAAACAGAGTAATGGACACACCTGCATATTTTTGGCTTAGATTTTGGCTTAATTTTCCTAACTGAAGACCTCCAAGCAGACCCAAGGATAAGGTTAACAAAGATACTTGTCCTAGCACAAGACCAATTTTATCTCAGGATGGCTTATTTGTCTAGAATTTGCATCTTTGCCACTTTCCATGTTTGTTAAAATATTAGATCTCAGTTTTGGGCCTGATCCTTGATTCCAATTTTTGTCTAACCTTTAGGGTCAGTTTTGCCTTGTCTTGTATTGTCTTTCTAGTTACAACTCATGAGACCCATCATTGCAGAATGATTCATCTAATCTTGATCATTGATGTCACCCATCAAAGACTGTTTCATTTCAAGAAAGAGCAACAATTTGAAGCAACTTTAAGTAGAGATGTCCCATTACTCAAGGCAAGGGAAAGTAGCCAGGCCACAAATATGGCCGGTATTGGGACATGACACAAAGGCTCTCTCACTTTCTCTCTTTCATTCTCTCTCTTTCTTCGTCTGGTTCAGTCTCTTATCTATGTTGTGAACCTATTTTATACTTTCTCTACTATTACATAGTTATCAGACTCTGTATCCACAAAGAGTCATCCAAGCACTCCCACCCTTATGTACTTGCAATTTGGGGGACCACCATGAACAAACACAATTTTAAGCCTCTTACTTCAAATTCACTCATTAGAGAATCTGATGGATTCAACTTGGTTTAAGTCTTTACTCCAGTCCTCAGCTGTGACCAATGATGGGCAGTTTTAAAAGTTAAAAAGTGGCCTCTTAGGTCCACACTTTCCACAGGACTGGTAAGAAATTTCAACGGAAAGAGCATGATAATGGGTCCTAGATCATTCACATTCTTTTCCTGTCCTTTTGACCTACTGAACAAGCAGCCTGCTTTCTGCTTACAATTCAGGGTTAAGAAGGGGAGAAGTTAGGATAAGATGGAATATGCAGGGAAAATTCAGAGAGGAGATAAAACTTGAATTTCTGTGCTTAAGTGAAATTTGTAGAAATGAAGATATTTTTGGAGAAAGATAAGTAACATATGGAAAAGCATAGAGACGAGAAGAGCATAGTCTGAAGTGTCCAAGCTAATAAAAGAAGAGGGAATTTTGCACAAAGTTAGCCATTTCATGTTTTAGCAACCTCCCTCTCTGTGTTGAATTCTTGACATCAGCTTTTACCATACTCTAATGTATATCTTGGTTAAAACACAAAAGCAAAAAGAGCGCACCCTGAACCAACTTCCTACCACAGGCCCTCGAGCTGCACCTCTTGCTGCCCTTCCACAGTCAAGCACCTCAAGAGAGTTCTCTACACTCACTGTCTCCATCTTCTCAAACGTGTTTGCAAACCACTCTGGTGTGACTTCTGTCCTCATCACCCTATGGAAATTGCTCTCAAAAGGGTCACTAATGACTTCTGTCATCAAGTCCAGTGGAAAATGTCCAGACACTATCTTATGTGATTTATCAGTAGCATTTAACTCTGTTTACCAAATCACCTCTCCCAAAAGAGTTTTTCATGGCCTCGTGGAATGATGCGCCCTCTGCAGATCCTTCTTTCTCTCTGGTCCCCCTCACGCATGCTGAGATTTGGGTTTGTCAGATCTCAGTCCTCTCCTCACTCAGTATGCTCTCACAGAGTCTCACCCAGGTAGTTCTCATTAAACACTGATGAGCCCAGGCTCCTTCAAGCCCAGGACTTAGATATCCAGCCAGCTCTCTACATTTCCCTCACTGGAAGCACTTCACAACACCATGGCCCATGCCACAGTGTTGGTAGGCTGACACCTACCAACCAAATGATGAGAGCATTTACAGTACAGAAATTACCCAATGCTACATATCTATTTCTTTTCTCCTTTTTGGAGATCCAGTTGTTAAACTTTACAAAGCACCACTGCTAAAGCTTCATAAATGTAATATTTCAAAACTGAAGGCACACTGTCCCTAATTCATACAACTTGGTTCTCTTGCTGTGAACTCTATTTTTGTGAATACTGCCACCAGAAGTCCACTTCATAGTTAGGCTTACAATCTCCCTCTTCTTTATTTTTACCACTAATATTTTTTCAGTCGCTGCTGCTGCTGCTAAGTCGCTTCAGTCGTGTCCAACTCTGTGCGACCCCATAGATAGCAGCCCGTCAGGCTCCACCATCCCTGGGATTCTCCAGGCAAGAACACTGGAGCAGGTTGCCATTTCCTTCTCCAATGCATGAAAGTGAAAAGTGAAAGTGAAGTCAGTCGTGTTTGACTCTTAGCGACCCCATGGACTGCAGCCTACCAGGCTCCTCTGTCCATGGGTTTTTCCAGGCAAGAGTACTGGAGTAGGGTGCCATTCAGTAGCACCACCCAAATATTTCTCAATTCTGTTCACATCTACCCATGCCCACTTTGCCATCACCACTTTTCTAAATTCCTTCAAACTAACAGTCTACTAAATGCTTCCACTATATCCAAACTCTCTCTTCCACATGGTAGATTTGTGTTTGTTTGTTTTCATTCATTTGTTTGGCTGTGCTGGGTCTTATTTGTGGCATGTGGGATCTAGTTCCCTGACCTAGGGAACTGAACCCAGACTCCCTGGGATTGAACCCCAGACCCCTTGCATTTCTTACCTCATAGTCTTACCTACTGGACCACCACAGAACTCCCCATAGTAACTTTTAAAAACATAATTCTGGTTATGTCACTCTCTTTGATGATTTCCCATTGTTCTTGGATAAAGATGAAACTCCTCAACATGGCCTCGAGTTCTTACCTGGGCTGGTTTTGCCTTTCTCTTCCTTGTCTCACTGGAGAAGGATTGGCAACCCACTCCAGTACTCTTGCCTGGAGAATCCCATGGAGGGAGGAGCCTGGTAGGTGACAGTCCATGGGGTCGCAAAGAGTCAGACACGGCTGAGCGACTTCTCTTTCCTGTCTCACATCCATCTCCGCTTCTCTCTACACTTCATTAAATGTTCCATGTTCTTACTGTGTTCAGGGCTCAGGCACATGCTATTCCTTCTGCCTAGGATAGTCTTTTTTCTCTTCTCCTTCATCTAAGAAACTCTTATTCATCCTTCAAATCTCAATTCATTAATACTTCCTCTTCCTCTTTGACCCTTTGGACCTCGCATCTTAATGACATATTCACGGAACAACCTCTATCTTCTCTATACTTTTCACAATTGTAATCAAACAAGTTAACATAGAATTATTTGTTTAGCATCTGCCTTTTACACCAGAATATTCTTATGAAAGCAGATACTGGGTCTGTCTTGTTCAACATTGAATTCTCAATAGCAAGTGCAATAACTTACACACATAGTGGCTGCTCAATAAATATTCAGTGAATAAATAAGTTTTCAGTAAATTAAGACCATCTTTTTACTTTTATGCCCACTCATAGAGAATAATCCATTAAGTCTCCTAGGCCAGATTTTGAGGGGAAGATAGGCCACAACCTGTGGCGGATTCATTTCGATGTTTGGCAAAACTAATACAATATTGTAAAGTTTAAGAATAAAATAAAATTAAGAATAAAATAAAATTAAGAATAAAATAAAATTAAAAATAAAATTTAAAAAAAATAAAATAAAAAATAAAAAAATAAAATAAAAAAATAAAATTAAATTAAAAATAAAATTAAAAAAAAATAAAATAAAAAATAAAAAAATAAAATAAAAAAATAAAATTAAATTAAAAATAAAATTAAAAAAAATAAAATTAAAAATAAAAAAATAAAAAAATAAAATAAAATTAAAAATAAAATTAAAAAAAAATAAAATAAAAAATAAAAAAATAAAATAAAATTAAAAATAAAATTAAAAAAAAATAAAATAAAAAATAAAAAAATAAAATAAAAAAATAAAATAAAATTAAAAAAAAAAAAGATAGTTTCAGTGTAAATGTTTCCTACATCTAAAATAAAAATAGCATGAAAATTGCAGAAATACAACTACTGCACCCACCTTTGGACCCAGAAGAACAAGACGAAGTGGATTCTTCCATTAATGGTCGATCTGACAACCTAAGAGTCAAAAATACCACTGAAGTCCTGGGCCAAAAACATAGTGATAGAAATGAACAATGATCCCATTCCACCTGAACCATATTCAAACAACAGGAAATGCCCTTGACTCTTTCTTACAAGACTCTTCAGAAAGAATAAACTCAAAATGGAATGTAAAAGGGCAACTCTAGAAAAAAAATTTTAAACCAGATGCATACTCTTTTTAACCACTCTCCTAGGATTATTCTGCACATATAAAATTCAGAGAGATTCTGGAATGATTTTTGAGGCAGGAGTAAGATGGGTCTCCCACGGTAAAGCAATTGGAAACTCATTCCCTAAGGACCAAAACTCCAAGACAAGAATAGCAGGACAATTAAGGGAAGAGGCTGGGCCCTGCCGAGACCATATATTTCTCATTGTTGAAGTCAGGAGACCTCACCCACCAAACATTCACAAAAAGGCTCCTTGAAGGTCAAATGAGAGTGATGCTAGCTAATGCCAGGCTACCCACAGGCCTCTTTGGGAAAATCCCATCTTGGCTAAGAGATGCATACTCACACATGAAAGGATCCTGCTGCTGCTGCTGCTGCTAAGTCACTTCAGTCATGTCTGACTCTGTGCTACCCCATAGACAGCAGCCCACCAGGCCCAGCCATCCCTGGGATTCTCCAGGCAAGAACACTGGAGTGGGTTGCCATTTCCTTCTCTAATGCATGAAAGTGAAAAGTGAAAGTCAAGTCGCTCAGTCGTGTCCAACTCTTAGAGCCCACATGGACTGCAGCCTACCAGGCTCTTTCGTCCATGGGATTTTCCAGGCAAGAGTACTAGAGTGGGTTGCCATTGCCTTCTCCGGAAAGGATCCTGAAGTACACCAAATATGGACTGTTAACCAGGCAAGTCAAAATATTTGACCAAAGGAAACCTGGAAGAAATGCCCCATAAAAGTAATTCAAACTGCCACGAGGGGCAAGATTCAGGGACTCTCTGAGTCTGCCCGTATGTCTATCCACATGTACTATACTCTTTTTTCCTCTTAATAAACATTCTACTTGCTTCACTACTTTCCATCTTTGTGGAAATTCTTTTCTGCAAAGCTGAAGGCCCAGAGCTCTCATCGCTGACGACCAGTCTAGTGGCTAGAGTATCTTGTGCTTTCACTGCTGCAACCCAGCTCAGTCTCTGGCTGGGAACCCAAGCTCTGTTTCAAGCTGCTGCAAGCTGAAGTCACCTGACAAAGTGACTCAAAGTGACTCAATACCTGTCACAGGGGCAACATCTGTCCCTGACTATTGCTATTTCTCTCTGAAATTGGTTACAGTCCAGTCTATCACAATATTGTCATTGATTTTGAATATATAAAAGAAATAATACTTATACTAATATCAACAATAATCATAACCATTTCTATTTTTCATAATTATAGATAGGAATCATTCTAAGTATTTTTATATCCAACCACACATTTCATCCTCACAATAGCCCTAGTGACATGTACTAATGTTATTTCGATTTTACAGATGAGTTAACTTACATAAAGAAGTTCAGTCATCAGCTCAGGGTCAATAAAGTTTTCCCAAGTTTGCACAAATTCAGGTGGAGCTAAAATTTGAATGCAGGCATGATACATGATCATTATAGAACATATCTCTGTTTATTTACTCAAGTTTCAGTTTAGTAGAAACTCTCTAGTGCTTCCTTGGTGGCTCAGATGGTAAAGAATCTGCCTGCAAGCTGGGAGACCTATGTTCAGTCCCTGGGTCAGGAAAATTCCCTGGAGAAGGGAATGGCTAACCCCTCCAGTATTCTTGCCTAGAGAATTCCATGGATAGACAGGCCTGGCAGGCTACAGTCCTTGGGGTCAAAAAGAATCCGACACGAATGAGCGACTAACACTTTCACTTTCAGTTTTCTCTAGAATCAAGCAGAGGTTTGCTTAATCAACCTGTACGTTTACATATGCAAGGAGGGAATGGTCTTTTAGTCCTTTCACTTTTGTGTTAGAGCCTGGCATAGAAACATCTGCAGGGCATGATGGGTTGAATCTTATGGTTCCCAGAATCTTTCCTTTCTCTTTCCCCATGCTCCATTTTCCACCATCTTGATATTAGAGTCTCCGACTTAAAGTGGATGAAAATCAAATGCTCAGCCACATAGAAAAATAAGAGTATCCCATCCATTGAAGGCTAAGACTAAACTGGCAGGGGAATGGGAAAAATGAATGCCACGGGCAGCCTTGCAGGAACTCCTCTCCTGACACCTCATGGCAGTGAAAAGCAAGTGTTACCTGTGGTTTGCAGTCTCTCCCCTTGTTGAGTTCAATCTTTCCAGGAGTGAACTAGAGATATGGTTAAAATCTCCACTGAGGGGTGAAAAGAATGTCACAATCATATGGGAGTTTGAAAGGTCTCTGCTTTTCTCATGTAAAGTCGAGCTGTCTTTGGAGGAGTCTCTTTTGCAGGACATAATGTTCATGTGTTTTGAAGAAAATGATGTGTGTTCTGCTTTGTAGTTTTGCTAAACATTTAAAAGCATACAAGTGTCCTTTCAAAGTGTAACTGCAGTCAACACGCCTAGAGAAGAGAAGCATTAGAAGTGGCTAGCAGAGGCATGTTCCAAAGGATTGAGCACAATGTTCAGTTGGAAGGAGGATCAGAAGAACTACTGAAGTTAACAAAAGCACTGCTTACAGAAGCAGCCGAATGGAAGAAGCTGATGTCCACACTGATTGTTAGGTGCAATATTTGCTGACTTTTTTCAAATGCGTTTTTGATGATACCTAATGGACCTGACTGAGAGTGGATGTTATTTACAGTTCTGAGTTTGTTAGAAACAAACACATCTGTGTGCATCTATAGCTCATCAGACATGGGTGTGTCCTAGATGTATCAGGAGACCTGCCTTGGAATCACATCCATGAGACATTTTCAGGTCTAAGGCTGTGGTGCTTTTTAAAATAGTTACATTAAGAAATAGAGTAAAGGAGCAGGATTTTCATTTTCCGATTCGATGATATGAACATGTTCAGCCACTATAGAGTTTTAAGGTAAAACCCAATGGCTTTTAAGACCTAGGCCTCCAGGTCATACAGCTGTTCCTACAATTTTATGTTTTTTTTAATTTCATGCATTCCTCATTTTTAAAGCAAAATCTCCGGCCCCTGATGTCTCATCCCTCTGCTCCCAGGAAAAGAGTATGCCCTTCCTCTTCTCTTTTGGTGCTGGTTATAAGGAAGATGAAGTCAGACAGAAGCCCCCTCTCTTTTCTGCCTTGCCCCTGACTACCTTCCTTCTCTGCCTTAGGCTTTGTCGGTTCCTTTCTCTCTACACTGCATCTCTTTTAGTTCCAAAAATAGATCATTCAATTTAGGAAGAACAATTAACTGGGATGAAAGAAAATCCAAAGTATGAGGAGGCATTCTCTATCAGGCATGAAGTAATTGGCACCGCCAGGCAGTGTCTTTACTGGGGATACATGCTCCTTCTTCAGTGTAAGCTTCAGGAAAACCAGGGATGCAGAAAAGTCAGACTCAGTTTCTACAGCACTTCCCTTCTCATCTCCAAACATGTCACAGAGTATGACACGAAGCAAAGACCCTCCTGCTGGGATTTCACAAATGTCTAGACTAGATTTACTCCATTTTCTAATGCATTGACCTGTCCTTTGAAAACTAATGTATCAGGAGCATTCTGATAGCTCCAAAGGGGTTTTGATTCAAGACTGCTGTTATCCTAGGGCAATATTTCTCATTTTTAGAACACTGCTTCAGAATCACCCAGAATCCTCGTTAATAAGGCAGATTCCCAGCCTACTTCTCAAGCAGAATATCCAGGTGACACTCATGTTTGATAAATGCTAACTTAAGAACTCCTTATGAAGACATGGCAACTTTAGAAAGTTAAAGACCCTCTAGGGCAGTGGTTCCAGAGAAGGCAATGGCACCCCACTCCAGTACTCTTGCCGGGAAAATCCCATGGGCAGAGGAGCCTGGTAGGCTCCAGTCCACGGGGTCGCAAAGAGTCGGACATGACTGAGCGACTTGACTTTCACTTTTCACTTTCATGCATTGGAGAAGGAAATGGCAACCCACTCCAGTGTTCTTCCCTGGAGAATCTCAGGGACGTCTGGTTGGCTGCCGTCTATGGGGTCGCACAGAGTTGGACATGACTGAAGCGACTTAGCAGCAGCAGCAGCAGCAGCAGCAGCAGCAACAGGGCAGTGGTTCTCAACTGGGGCGATTCTGGCTTTGAGGTGGTAACAGATGGAGGAAGTGGGTGGTGCTATTGGCATCTAGTTGGCAAAAGCCAGCAATAGTGGTAAATGTCTTGCAATGTACAGGATAATCCTCCAAAAAAAAAGAATTAATTCTCCAACCTAAAATGCTGCTGTGAGCACCATTTTTCAATAGCCAAGGACATAAAGATAATCTAAATGTCCATCAGCTGATGAATGAATAAACATACAGTGTATATTTAAACACAGCCATGAAAAATTTTAAAATGCCATTTGTAGCAACTTGGATGGACCTAGAGATTATCATATTAAATAAAGTAAGTCAGAAAGAGAAAGACAAATACTACATGATATCACTTACATACAGAATTCTAAATATGAGACAAATGAACATATCTGCAGAAAGAAACAGATTCACAGATATAGAGAAAAGACATGTGGTTGCCAGGGACATGGGAGATGAGAGAGGGAAAGATTGAGAATTTGGGATTAGTAGGTACAAACTATTATATATAGGATGGATAAACAAGGTCCTACTGTGTAGCACTGAGAACCATATTCAATATCTTGTAATAAATCACAATAAAAAGACTTTGAAAAGGAACATATACATGTATAACTGAATTGCTTGGCTATACAACAGAAATTAACACAATATACAATTTTTTAAAATGCTGCTGTAGAGAGATGAGTCATTTCTGATCTCAACTCAGAATTTCCAGTTGCTATATGGAAATCCTAAGTTCTTTTGTTATTCATAAACATAATAATAAAATAAAATAAAATATTTGCTATATTATTCCATGAAATTTTTATTTCAGTTGTATGTGTGCATGCATGAAGTTGCTCAGTCATGTCCGACTCACTGCCATCCCATGGACTGTAGCCTGCCAGGCTCCTCCATTCATGGAATTTTCCAGGCAAGAGCACTGGAATGAGTTGCCATTTCCTTCTCCATCAGTTGTATATATGAATTTAATTATTGTAAAAATAATTTTACAATATTAATATATAAAAGAGAATATCAAATGTATTTCTCTTTTATATATCTTTTCATTATTAAAAATATCACATACCCTTAAAAATATACAAACCAACACTTCAGTTCAGTTCAGTTGCTCAATCGTGTCCGACTCTTTGCGACCCCATGAATCTCAGCATGCCAGGCTTCCCTATCCATCACCAACTCCCGGAGTTGACTCAGACTCACGTCCATCGAGTCGGTGATGCCATCCAGCCATCTCATCCTCTGCCATTCCCTTTTCCTCCTGCCCCCAATCCCTCCCAGCATCAGAGTCTTTTCCAATGAGTCAACTCTTTGCATGAGGTGGCCAAAGTACTGGAGCTTCAGCTTTAGCATCATTCCTTCCAAAGAACACCCAGGGCTGATCTCCTTCAGAATGGACTGGTTGGATCTCCTTGCAGTCCAAGGGACTCTCAGGAGTCTTCAACACCACAGTTCAAAAGCATCAATTCTTCGGCGCTCAGCTTTCTTCACAGTTCAACTCTCACATCCATACATGACCACTGGAAAAACCATAGCCTTGACTAGACGGACCTTTGTTGGCAAAGTAATGTCTCTGCTTTTGAATATGCTATCTAGGTTGGTCATAACTTTCCTTGCAAGGAGTAAGCGTCTTTTAATTTCACGGCTGCAGTCACCATCTGCAGTGATTTTGGAGCTCAAAAAAATAAAGTCTGACACTGTTTCCCCAACTATTTGCCATGAAGTGATGGGACCAGATGCCATGATCTTCATTTTCTGAATGTTGAGCTTTAAGCCAACTTTTTCATTCTCCTCTTTCACCTTCATCAAGAGGCTTTTTAGTTTCTCTTCACTTTCTGCCATAAGGGTGGTGTCATCTGCATATCTGAGGTTATTGATGTTTCTCCCGGCAATCTTGATTCCAGCTTGTGTTTCTTCCAATCCAGCGTCTCTCATGATGTAATCTGCATATAAGTTAAATAAGCAAGGTGACAAGATACAGCTTTGACGTACTCCTTTTCCTATTTGGAACCAGTCTATTGTTTCATGTCCAGTTCGAACTGTTGCTTCCTGACCTACATATAGGTTTCTCAAGAGGCAGGTCAGGTGGTCTGGTATTCCCACCTCTTTCAGAATTTTCCACAGTTTATTGTGATCCACACAGTCAAAGGCTTTGGCATAGTCAATAAAGCAGAAATAGATGTTTTTATGGAACTCTCTTGCTTTTTCCATGATCCAGCAGATGTTGGCAATTTAATCTCTGGTTCCTCTGCCTTTTCTAAAACCAGCTTGAACATCAGGAAGTTCACGGTTCACATATTGCTGAAGCCTGGCTTGGAGAATTTTGAGCATTACTTTACTAGCATGGGAGATGAGTGCAGTTGTGTGGTAGTTTGAGCATTCTTTGGCATTGCCTTTCTTTGGGATTGGAATGAAAACTGACCTTTTCCAGTCCTGTGGCCACTGCTGAGTTTTCCAAATTTGCTGGCATATTGAGTGCAACACTTTCACAGCATCATCTTTTAGGATTTGAAATAGCTCAACTGGAATTCCATCACCTCCACTAGCTTTGTTCATAGTGATACTTTCTAAGGCCCACTTGACTTCACATTTCAGGATGTCTGGCTCTAGGTGAGTGATCATACCATCGTGATTATCTGGGTCATGAAGATCTTTTTTGTATACTTCTTCTGTGTATTCTTGCCACCTCTTCTTAATATCTTCTGCTTCTGTTAGGTCCATACCATTTCTGTCCTTTATCAAGCCCATCTTTGCATGAAATGTTCCCTTGGTATCTCTAATTTTCTTGAAGAGATCTCTAGTCTTTCCCATTCTGTTGTTTTCCTATATTTCTTTGCATTGATTGCTGAGGAAGGCTTTCTTATCTCTTCTTGCTATTCTTTGGAACTCTGCATTCAGATGCTTATATCTTTCCTTTTCTCCTTTGCTTTTCGCTTCTCTTCTTTTCACAGCTATTTGTAAGGCCTCCCCAGACAACCATTTTGCTTTTTTGCATTTCTTTCACCTTACATCAAGACGTAAAGATAAACTGATTTTATGTGTATGTGCTCAGTAGCTCAGTCATATCCAATTCTGTGACCCTGTGGTGGGATTCTCCAGCCAAAAATACTAGAGTGGGTTGCCATTTACTCCTCCAGGGGCTCTTTCCAATCCAGGGATTGAACCCAAATCTCCTGCATTGGCAGGAGGATTCTTTCCCACTGACTTACTTGGTAAACCAGAAAACATGGTACGTAATTGTATTTAGATCTTTTTAAATTTCCATTAATTAAAGTTTTCTGCCTAGGGATTTCATACACACTAGCATAGTGATGATATATTTTTTGATGATATTATATTTTTCAATTTTAGTTTCTGTTTATACTTGATTATGGAAATACATTTCATTTTTTGTTGTTACTTGAGCTTGTACTCATCAAATTTACTTATCAATTCTAATATTTATCTGGGATTCTTTGGGAGTTTCATATACACATATCACAAACAATGACAGTTTTATTTCCTACATTCCAATTTTTGCTCTTTTTGTTCTTTTCCTTTTCTCGTGGTTCTGGATATTACCTCCAGTAAAAGCTCTAGTAAAATAAATGTAAGCCTGGATATTAAGTATTCCTGTCTTGTTGCTGATCTCAAAGGGAAAGTTTTCAACACTTAACCATTAAGAATCATATTTACTATAGTTTTTCATAGAGAATCTTTATCAGATTAAGAAAACTCCCTGTGTTTCTAATTTATAAAATTTTTTTTTATCATGAATGGATATTGGATTCTATTACATGCTTTTGATACTTGTATTCAATTCTTTTTTCCATTATTCTGTTAATGTTTCAAACTATATTGATATTTTAATGTTATATCAACACTGTAGTAATGAAATAAACTCAGTTGGTCTCAATCATACCCTTTTTACATATTGAAGGATTTGGTTTATAATTACTATATTTTTTAGGTTCTCTGCATCTATGTTCATAAGAGAGGCAGGCCTATCATTATTCTTTCTCACAACGACTTTGTAGATTATTGATATTGAGGTTACGGTGGCTGTAAAGTATTTTATTTTTCTCCAGTTCTCTAGAAGTCTAAGAATAAGGCTGCACATTTTCAATTTCATCCTATGGTCATTTTAGTAAATTCAATGTATTAGAATTTGTTACTTCATTATTGACATATTTAGTCACAACTTACTATTTTTTCAATTGCTACAGAATCTGTATTGATAGCCCTTTTAAAGATTCCTAAAAGTAGTTTTATGGGGTTTCTTCCTTTTTCTCTGAATCAGGCTTGCTAGGAATTTATCTATTTTATTAAGCTTTTAAAATACCTAACCTATCAGTTATTGAGAGAAATGTTTTAAAAATCTTTACCCAAGATTGTGCATTTGTTTATTTCTCTTTGTAGTTTTAAAAATGTTTTATTTTATATATTTGGAGAATGTTTTACTAAGTACATACAAATTTGGAATAACTGAGTATCTATTTGGAAAAAAATAAGTTGGATCCATATCTCAAATACTTATCAGATACAAATCACACACACACACACAATAAAAAACTTTAAAAAATAATAGGAGCATTGCTTTATAATCTCATGAAAGCCTATTCCAAAATATCTAAAAGTCCGAAAATAAGATAAATTTAGCTATATAAAATAAAATTTTTCCACATGGCAAAAAAAAGCCATAAGTAAAAACAGAAGATAAATGACAAAATGGAAATAAAATTCCAAACCAGATCACAAGAAATTAATTTCTCTAAAACATAAAGAAACAAAGAAATTTTCAAATATTATAGAAATTAAAATTGATATAACCTCAATGAAAGGCTATCTAATATAGCAATATCGATCTAAATAAAAATACCTTTGACTCAATAATTCCAAATTTAGGAATTTATCCTACACATACATGTGTGTATGTGCAGAATGATGTGTATAAATACTATTTACTTCAATCATTTCCTATTATTAAATAAAAGTTAACATGATCCAAATATCTATTAATAGGTGACTAGTTGAACTAATTATGGTTTACCCTGAATATGGAGTGTTAGGTAGTCAGAAAAATTAGGGAATACTGTGTACTGATATAAAATAATCTGAAATATATATAGTTAAGTAAAATGAACAAAGTGCAAAACAGTGTATATGGGATGCTGCTACTAATAAAAAGAGGTAAACAATGTATATATTTTGCTAGTATTTTCAAAGTAAGATATATATTAGAATGTATACAGAGGAACCTCAAAACACTACTTTCTAATCAGGGTAGGACACAGGTGCCTTAGTGGCAAAAGAATAGGGATAGGAAGGAAGATTTTCCACTACATTTTATTTTCAACCTTTAAAAACTTTGTTGTTCAGCCCTTCGGTCATGTCCTGCTCTTTGCAACCCCATGGACTGTACCACACCAGGCTTCCCTGTTCTTCACTATCTCCCCAAGTTTGCTCAAACTCGTATCCATTAAGTCAGCGATGCCATCCAACCATCTCATCCTTTGTTGTCTGCTTCTCCTCCTCCCTTCAATCTTTTCCAGCATCAGGGTCTTACCAATGAGTTAGATCTTCAAATCAGGTTGCCAAAGTATTGGAGCTTGAGCATCAAGACCAGTCGTTCCAAAGAATATTTAGAATTGATTTCCTTTAGGATTGATTCGTTTGCTCTCTTTGCTGTCCTAGTGACTCTGAAGACTCTTTTCCAGTATCACAGTTTGAAATTATCAGTTCTTTGTCACTCAGCCTTCTTTATGGTCCAACTCTCATAGTCAGTACATGACTACTGGAAAAACCATAGCTTTGACTATAAGGACCGTGGTTAGAAAAGTGATGTTTCTGTATTTTTTTATTAATCTATTTTATTGAAGGATAATTGCTTTACAGAATTTTGTTTTCTGTCAAATCTCAGCATGAATCAGCCATAGGTACACATATATCCCCACATTTTTGGACCTCCCTCTCATCTCTCACCCCATCCCACCCCCCTAGATTGAAACAGAGCCCCGGTTTGAGTTTCCTGAGACATACAGCAAATTTCTTTTGGCGATTATCATATGGTTTTTATCTTTCAATTTGTAAATATGGTATATCACATTGATTGATTTGTGTATATTGAAAAATCCTGCATTCCAGGAATAAACCCAACCTGATAATGATGTATGAGCTTTCTGATGTGTTGCTGAATTCTGTTTGCTAAAATTTTGTTGAGGATTTTTGCGTCTCTGTTCATCAGTGATATTGGCCTGTAGTTTTCTTTTGTGTGTGTCTTGCCTTCGTCTGGTTTTGGTATCAGGGTGGTGGTGGCCTCATAGAATGAGTTTGGAAGTGTTCCTTCCTCTGCAGTTTTTTGGAAGAGTTTTAGAAGGATAGGCATTACTCGTCTCTAAATGTTTGATAGAATTCTCCTGTGAAGCCATCTGGTACCGGGCTTTTGTTTTTTTTAAAGAGAGATTTTTGAATCTCAGCACAGCTTCAATTTTAGTGCTTGTAATTGAGTTGTTCATAATTTCTATTTCTTCCTGCTTCAGTCTTGGAAGATTGAACTTTTCTAAGCATCTGTCCATTTTTCCCAGGTTATCCATTTTATTGCCATATTCAGTTCAGTTCATTTCAGTCACTCAGTCGTGTCCGACTCTTTGCGACCCCATGAACTGCAGTACACCAGGCCTCCCTGTCCATCACCAACTCCCGGAGTCCACCCAAACCCATGTCCATTGAGTCAGTGATGCCATCCAACCATCTCATCCTCTGTTGTCCCCTTCTCCTCTGCCCTCAATCTTTCCCAGCATCAGGGTCTTTTCAAATGTCTCAGTTTTTCACACCAGGTGGCCATATAGGTGCTCATAATAATCTCTTAGAATCCTTTCTATTTCTGCATTGTTTGTTTTAACCTTTCTTTTTTCATTTTGAATTTTGTTGATTTGAGTCTTCTCTCTCTCTCTCTTTTTTTTTTTTCTTGATGATTCTGGCTAAAGAATTTGTCAGTTTTGTTTATCTTCTCAAAGAAGCAGCTTTTAGTTTTGTGACTCTTTACTACTGTTTCTTTAATTTTTTTTTTTCATTATTTCTGCTCTGATCTTTATGATTTCTTTCCTTCTGCTAACTTTGGGGATTTTTTATTCTTCTTCTCCCAGTTGTTTTATGTGTAAGAATAGGTTGTCTATTTGAGGGTTTTTTGTTTCTTGAGGTAGGATTGTATTGCTATAAACTTTCCTCTTAGAACTGCTTTTGCTGCATTCCATAGGCTTTGAGTTGTGTTTTCATTGTCATTTTTCTCTAGGAATTTTATTTCACTTTTGATTTCTCAGTAATCTGTTTGTTCTTTAGAATCATATTATTTAATCTCTGTGTGATATATTTTTTATTTATTTTTTCTTGTAATTGATATCTAGTCTTATGGGATTGTGGTCAGAAAAGATGCTTGACATGGTTTTAATTTTCTTATATTTACTGAGATTTGATTTGTGACCCAAGATGTGGTCTATCCTGGAGAATGTTCCATGTGCACTTGAGAAGAAAGTGTGTTCGTCTGCATTTGGATAGAATGTCCTGAGAGGATCAATGAAATTCAGCTGTTCTAATGTGTTAATTAAGATTTGCGTTTCCTTGTTAACTTTCTGTTTTGATGATCTATCCATTGGTGTAAGTGGGGTGTTAAAGTCTACTATTATTATTGTATTACTGTGAATTTCTCCTTTTAAGTCTGTTAGTGTTTGTCTTATGTATTGAGGCGCTCCTATGTTGAGAGCATAGATGTTTACAATTGTTATGTCTTCCTCTTGGATTGATCCCTTGATCATTATGAAGTGTCCTTCCTTATCTCTTGTAATCTTCTTTAAGGTCTATTTTGTCTGATATAAGGATTGATACTCCAGCTTTCTTTTGATTTCCATTTACATGGAATATATTATTCTGTCCTCTCAGTGTCAGTCTTTATGTGTCTTTAGGTCTGAAGTGGGTTTCTTGCAGATAGCATATATATGGATCTTCTTTGAATCCATTCAGCCAGTCTGTATCTTTTGGTTGGAGCTTTTATTCCATTTACATTTAAAGTAATTATTGATGTATATGTTCCTATTGTCATCTTCTTAATTGGAATTTGTTATTCAAGATATTTTTATTCTTTTGTATTTTCTGACTATGTAAGAAAATACATTTAACATTTAACATTTAACATTAGTTGTAAAGCTGGATCTGTGGCTCCAAATTCTCTTAGCTTTTGCTTGTCTATAAAACTTTTGATTTCTCCATCAATTTTGACTGAGATCCTTGCCAGGTAGAGTAATCTTGCTTGTAGATTTTTCCCTTTCAGTACTTTAAATATATGCTGCCATTCCCTTTTGGCCTGCAGAGTTTCTCCTGAGAGATCAGTTGTTCAATGTGTGGCGTTACCCTTGCATGTTACTTCGTGCTTTTCCCTTGCTTTTCAAATATTCTTTCTTTGTGTTTAGTCTTTGTTAGTTTGATTAGTATGTGTTTTGGTGTCTTTCTCCTTCGGTTTATCCTGTATGGGGTGCTTTGTGCCTCCTGGACTTGAATGACTATTTCCTTTCCCATGTTGGGGAAATTTTCAACAAGAATCACTTCAAAAATTTTCTCATACCCTTTCTTTTTCTCTTCTTCTTCTGGGACCCCTATAATAAGATTGTTGGTGCATTTGATATTGTCCCAGAGGTCTCTGAGACTATCCTCCATTCTTTTCATTCTTTTTACTTTATCCTGCTCTTCAGCAGTTATTTCCACCATTTTATCTTCCAGCTCACTGATTCATTCTTCTGCTTCAGACATTCTGCTACTTATTCCTTCTAGAGTATTTTTAATTTCAGTAACGGTGTTGTCTCTGTATGTTTATTCTTTAATTCTTCTATGTCTTTATTACTTGACTGTTGCATTTTCTCCACTCTATTTTCAAGATTTTGGATCATCACTATCATTATTCTGAATTGTTTTTCAGGTTGTTTTCCTATTTCCTCTTCATTTATTTGGACTTTTGTGTTTCTAAATTGTACATTTTTGTGCAGTGTTTCTCTGTCTTTTCATTATTTATTTATTTTTAACTTATTGTGTTTTATGTTCCCTATTCCCAGGCTTCAAGGTTGAATTTTTTTTCTCCTTTTGGCTTTTGCCCTCATGAGCTGGGTCTAGTGGTCTGTGTAAACTTCTTGTAGGGTGTGATTTGTGCTCGCATTCTGGTTGGAGGAGATGAGTTATTTTTTGTTTTTGTTTTTTGTTTCCCTCTTATGTACAGGGCTGAGTGAGGTGGTAATTCTGTCTGCTGATAACTGGGTTTGTATTTTTGTCTTGTTTGTTGTTTGGATGAGGCATCCTGAAGAGGGTGCTACTGACAGTTGGATGATGCTGGGTCTTATAGACAAATGTTTGCCTTTGCGGGATTTCTCACTATTTGATATTCCCTAGGGTTAGGAGTTATCTGGTAGTCTAGTGTCTTGGAATCAATGCCTCCACTCCAAAGGCTCAGGGCTTGATCCCTGGCTAAGAATGGAGATTCCACATGTGGTTTGCTATGGCATTAATTGAGGTTAAAACAAACACCCTTAAATGAGAAACAAAGGAAAGACCCCAGACAATTGTCAGTTAGAAATCAGGCAAATAATAACTTAAAAAATGAATATACACATATACGTATACACCTATAAGCAAAATCAAAACTGTCAAAAAAATTAAAAAAGCACAATAGATTGACCTGGCAAACAAAGCAAACAAAAAATGATATCACCAGTTAAGAAAAAAACTAGCTAAAGCACAAACTGGAAAACAAAACTAAAGCATGATTCCCACTGGGGAATAAAGCAATAAAACAAAACAGACTAACAAATATGGTGAAAAAAAGAAAGGAAAGAAAGAAATGAAAGAATAGAAATGTAAGATTAAATAGAATTAGATGAAGATTTATATAAAGGTTAACTTCAAACAGAAAAGATCAGTAGGAAAAGCAAAGGAATAAATGTAGAAAAATAATAATAAATTAAAAATATAACAATTTAAATTAAAAGAGAGAATTAAAGAAAAAATAAAAAGGAAAACTCCACAGAAATGCAAAAGGCCAATAGAGGCAGAGGCTTACAGCAGAAATAAAAAGTGTGATTCAAGAAAACAATTCTCAAACGCTTAAATAGATTGAATAGTACTAATGAAATCAACAAATACAGCACCAGAGGGGAGAAAAATGGGAGAAAAAGAAAAAAAAATCCAGAAGAAAGTACAGAAGGAGTTAAAATATACAAATAATAAACATTTTTCTTGAGTCACTGCTGTCAGAGTCCTTTCCCTTGCTGGGGGTCACAGTCCACCTTGCCTCCCTTGAATGCCCTCCAACATCACGCTGGTCTCTGGACCTGCTGTGGGAGCAGCTCAGACTCTAATCTGGTCCTACTCCTGTGTGTTCGTGCCTCGAATGTCCACAGCTGTCAGAACTAGTATGTTTTCTCTGTGAGAACTTTCAATGTCCTTTTATATGTCCACAGACACAGAGTCTGCCTAGTTGATCGTGTGGATTGAATCTGCAGCTAGTACAGCTGGTGGGAAGGTTTTGGGTCCTCTTCATTAGCCACACTGTCTCCCGGTTTCAACTGTAGTTTTATCTCCACCTCAGCATGTGGGTCATCCACAGGGGTTTGCCCCTGAGACTAACCTGGAGGTCTTGGGTCTGCCCCAATGAGGGCCAGGTGTGGAGGTGGCACAGCTGCTTGGGTGATAGGAGCCTTGGCAGCATCAGGTACTCAGAGGAGCTGGTGGCTAGGGAAGTAGGAAATATGATGCTCTAAAAGGGTATGGCAACCCACGCCAGAATTCTTGCCTGGAGAATCCCCCAGACAGAGAAACCTGGCAGGCCACAGTCCACAGGGTCACAAAGAGTTGGGCACAACCAAAGTGACCCTGCATGTACAGACGCAGGACTTTTTCTAGCCTGTGGCAACTCTACCCCAGTGAGGATCGAGCATGAGGATGGTGCAGCTGCTCAGCTTGGGGGGACCCAGGTGGCACCAAGTGTTCAGGGACATGGACTGCCTCAGCCACAGGAGCTGTGGCCCTATCAGAGTCTTTGTGTAGCCTCTGGCAGCTGGTGATCAGAAGGTCTCTGGGCAGTCCTTCTCTGTTGCTCAGCCTGAACTTGGAGGGCTCCCCATCCTGGGGTCCTTCCCTTTTGCTCCTCATGTCAGGGGCTTGAAGGGCCAGTCTCTGTTGCTCACCTGCTGGTGGTGGGATGTGGGCAGAGACAGGCGATGGTGCTGGCTCCACCCCCTGTGCATGACTCAGTGGTATCACCTTGCTTCCATGGCTGCCTGACTTTCCTCCACAGGCGTTTCCCACTACAATCTCCTCCCTCACATCCCCTTGGGATGTCTTCCCACAGTCAACAGCAGACCTCACCCTGAGATTGCTGCACAATCCCTAAGCTCTAGCTCCCAGGTGCTGTGCCTTCTAGGGGATCTATGTTCCTGTGGAGGGTACATATGACTGTGGCGAGGATTGTGTGATTCTCATTCCGTTTAGGCTGCCACAGATCAGCAACTTCACTCTCAGCCTCAAATGATTTTCCTCTGACACAAACAATTGACCCAATGTGGGAGTTAGACCCCAGCTTCCGTTCCCCTGCCCACCAAGGGCAGGTCCAGTTCTACCAACTCCTGTTTCTTCCCCTGGTTCCTTGTCCTACCGAGTTTTGCATGGTTCTATCTGTTCTCCAGTAGTCAGGTACTCCTGCCCGCTCTCAGCTGGCGTTCTGCCGTCCCTTCTGCGGCTGAAGGTGTATTCCTGATGGAGAGATGTTCTCCACATCCACCGACTTCACCATATTGTTCTTCCTTACTATCCATTATGTTTTAATAGATACTTTTCATTGCCTATTATATTTTTAATTCTTACGAATCCTTTCTTATTCCCTTATTTTTGTGCAACTGTTACATAACTTCTCTCATCACTGTGAAGATAAAAATATATTTGCTTTTAACATTTCTTTGAGTGTTTTATCACTTGCGTTTTTCTCCAAGAATCCCTTTTATATTTGTTTGCTTTGGTCTCTATCGTGTGTCCTAGTCTCTAATGTCTAGGACCTTTGTGTCTATTTGCATTTATAGATGAACTTTAGGAGGCTGACTGAAAACTTTGTGGGGTTAGCTCATTGACTGGTGGGTTTCAGATGATGATCAAGGCTGTCATGGCCCATTCATTGAAAACTCTCAAAAACTGGTTTTCCTCCAGAGCTTACACCTAATCTATTTTGCTAGAGAACAACTCAGGTCTCCCACTCCCCCATGAGGACATAAGCTTTTATGTTGGCAGTTTGGAGGGCAGAGAAAGGAAACTGAGGTCTTCACATTTAGTGTGCATAACTTCTCTTAATTGTCCTTCTTTCAGGAAAGGAATACATTCTCACCCTCTGTGTAGCCAGTGCCCCTAGTCCACTGACCCTCATTTGCTGCATTAGGTCAGATGCAGTCATCTAGGTTTATTGTTGGGTAGATGGATCTGGATGCAGCGTTCTCCTATGTAACTTTCTGTGATGCTGGGCGTATTCTATGCTGCTCCATAAACCAGGTATTGCTGTATGGTATGTGGCTTGCAAAACTGTTTAAAACTTTTTTTTTAATTTATTTTTTTATTGAGGATAATTGCTTTACAGAATTTTGTTGCTTTCTGTCAAACCCCAATGTGAATCAGCCATAGGAATCCATATATCCCCTCCCTTAGGAAACTCCCTCCCATCTCCCACCCCAACCCACCCCTCTAGATTGAAACAGAGCCTCTGTTTGAGTTTCCTGAGCCATACAGCAAATTCCCATTGGCGATCTACTTTACATATGGTAGTGTAAGTTTCCATGTTACTCCTTCCATACATCTCACCCTCTCCTCCCCTCTCCCCATGTCCATAAGTCTATTCTCTATGTCTGCTTCTCCAATGCTGCCCTGTAAATAAATTCTTTAGAACCATGTTTCTAGATTCCGTACGTATGTGTTAGAATATGATATTTATCTTTCTCTTTCTGACTCACTCCACTTCTCTATTATATACTCACTGTATAATTGGTTCTAGGTTCGTCCACCTCATCAGATCTGACTCAAATGCATCCCTTTTTATGGCTGAGTAATATTCCATTGTGTATATGTACCAAGCTTCTTTATCCATTCATCTGTCGATGGACATCTAGGTTGCTTCCATGTTCTAGCTATTGTAAATAGTGCTGCAATGAACCATGGGATACATGTGTCTTTTGCAATTTTTGTTTCCTCAGGGTATGTGCCTAGGAGTGCGATTGCTAGGTCATATGGTGGTTTTATTCCTAGTTTTTTAAGGAATCTCCATACTGTCTTCCATAGTGGCTATATCAATTTACATTCCCACTAACAGTGCAAGAGCGTTCCCTCTTCTCCACACCAGCATTTATTGTTTGTAGACTCTTTGATGATGGCCATCCTGACTGGTGTGAGGTGATATCTCATTGCAGTTTTGATTTGCATTTCTCTAATAATGAGCGATGTTGAGCATCTTCTCATGTGTTTGTTAGCCATCTGTATGTCTTCTTTGGAGAAATGTCTGTTTAGGTCTTTTTCCCGCTTTTTGATTGGGTTGTGTGTTTTTCTGGCATTGAGTTGTATGAGCTGCTTGCCTATTTTGGAAATTAATCCTTTGTCAGCTTTTTCATTTGCTATTATTTTCTGCCATTCTGAGTGTTGTCTTTTCACCTTGCTTATAGTTTCCTTTGCTGTGCAAAAGCTTTTAAATTTAATTAGGTCCCACTTGTTTTTTTTTTTTTTTTCATTACTCTAGGAGGTGGGTCATAGAGGATCTTGCTCTGATTTATTTCACTGAGTGTTCTATGTTTTCCTTTAAGCTTTATAGTTCCTGATCTTACATTTAGGTATTAAATCAATTTTGAGTTTATATTTGTGTATGGTGTTAGGAAGTGTTCTAATTTCCTTCTTTTATGTGTAGCTGTCCAGTTTTCCGAGCACCATTTAGTGAAGAGGCTGTCTTTGCTCCATTGTATATTCTTGCCTCCTTTGTCAACAATAAGGTGTCCATAGGTGCATGGGTTTATTTCTGGGCTTCCTATCTTGTTCCATTGGTCTACATTTCTGTTTTTATGCCAGTACCATACTGTCTTGATGACTGTAGCTTTGTAGTGTAATCTGAAGTCAAGAAGACTGATTCCTCCAGCTCCATTCTTCTCTCTCAAGACTGCTTTGGCTTTTCAGGGTCTTTTGTGTTTCCATATGAATTGTAAAATTTTTTGTTCTGGTTCTGTGAAAAATGCCACTGGTGATTTAATAGGGATTGCACTGAACCTGTAGATTGCATTTGGTAGTATAGTCATTTTTACATGTTGATTCTTCCTACCCAGGAACATGGAATATCTCTCCATCTGTTTATTCTTTCTCTCATTAGTGTCTTACAGGTTTCTGTGTACAGTTCTTTTTTCTCCTTAGGTAAGTTTATTCCTGGATATTTAACTCCTTTTATTGCAATGCTGAATGGGATTGATTCCTTAATTTCTCTTTCTGATTTTTCATTGTTAGTACATAGAAATGCAAGTGATTTCTGTGTATTGATTTTGTATCCTGCAACTTTGCTAAATCTACTGATTAGCTCTAGTGGGTTTTTGATACTATCTTTAGGGTTTTCTATGTACAGTATCATGTCATCTGCAAACAGTGAGAGTTTTACTTCTTTTCCAATCTGGATTTCTTTTATTTCTTTTTCTTCTCTGATTGCTGTAGCTAGGACTTCCAGAACTATGTAGAATAATAGTGGTGAAAGTGGACACCCTTGTCTTGTTCCTGATCTTAGGAGAAATGCTTTCAGTTTTTCACCCCTGAGAATAATGTTTGCTGTAGGCTTATCATATATGGCCTTTTCTATGTTGAGGTAGGTTTCTTCTATGCCCATTTTTTTGAAGAGTTTTAATCATAAAAGGGTACTGAATTTTGTCAGAGGCTTTTTCTGCATGTATTAAGATGATCATGTGGTTTTTATCTTTCAATTTACTAATACTGTATATCACATTGACTGATTTGTGTATATTGAAGAATCATTGCATTCCTGGAATAAACCCAACTTGATCATGGTGTATGAGCTTTCTGATGTGTTGCTGAATTCTGTTTGCTAAAATTTTGTTGAGGATTTTTGCATCTCTCTTCATCAGTGAATTAGCCTGTTGTTTTCTTCTTTTTGTGTTGCCTTTGTCTGCTTTTGCTATCAGGGTGATGGTAGCCTCATAGAATGAGTTTGGAAGTGTTCCTTCCTCTGCAATTTTCTGAAAGAGTTTTAGAAGGATAGGCATTACTCGTCTCTAAATGTTTGATAGAGTTCTCCTGTGAAGCCATCTGGTCCTGGGCTTTTGTTTTTTGGGAGATTTTTTATTACAGCTTCAATTTTAGTGCTTGTAATTGGGTTGTTCATAATTTCTATTTCTTCCTGATTCAGTCTTGGAAGATTGAATGTTTCTAAGCATCTGTCCATTTCTTCCAGGTTATCCATTTTGTTGCCATATAGTTGCTCATAATAGTCTCTTATAATCCTTTGTGTTTCTGCACTGTCTGTTGTAACCTCTCTTTTTTCTTTCTAATTTTGTTAATTTCATTCTTCTTTCTTTTTTTTTCTTGATGAGTCTGGCTAAAGGCTTGTCAATTTTGTTTATCTTCTCAAAGAAACAGCTTTTAGTTTTATCAGTCTTTACTATTGTTTCTTTCATTTCTTTTCTGTTTATTTCTCCTCGGATCTTTATGATTTCTTTCCTTCTAGTAATTTTTGGGGTTTTTTTGTTCCTGTTTTTCCAGTTGTTTTAGGTGTAAACTCAGATTGTCTAGTTGATGTTTTTCTTGTATCTTGGGGTAGGATTGTATTGCTATAACCTTTCTTAGAACTACTTTTGCTGCATCCCATAGGTTTTGAGTTGTCATGTTTTCATTGTCATTTGTTTCTAGAAATTTTTTATTTCCATTTTGATTTCTTCAGTAACTTGTTGGTTATTTAGAAATGTGTTAATCTCCATGTGTTTGTGTTTCTTAGAGTTTTTTCCTTGTAATTGATATCTAGTCTCATAGCATTGTGGTCAAAGAAGATGCTTGGTACGATTTCAATTTCCTTAAATTTACTGAGGTTTGATGTGTGACCCAAGATGTGGTCTATCCTGGAGAATGTTCCATGTGCACTTGAGAAGAAAGTGTATTCTTCTGCATTTGGATGGAATGTCCTGAGGATATCAATGAGATTCATCTTATCTAAGGTATTATTTAAGACTTGTGTTTCCTTGTTAATTTTCTGTTTTTATGATCTGTTCACTGGTGTGTGGAGAAGGCAATGGCAGCCCACTACACTACTCTCACCTGGAAAATCTTATGGATCGAGGAGCCTGCTGGGCTGCAGTCCATGGGGTTGCTAAGAATTGGACACGACTGAGCAAGTTCACTTTCACTTTTCACTTTCATCCATTAGAGAAGGAAATAGCAACCCACTCCAGTGTTCTTTCCTGGAGAATCCCAGGGACGGGGGAGCCTGATGGGCTGCCATCTATGGGGTCGCACAGAGTCAGACACGATTGAAGCGACTTAGCAGCAGCAGCCATTGGTGTGAGTAGGGTGTTAAAGTCTCCTACTATAATTGTTTTACTGTCAATTTCTCCTTTTATGTTTGTAATGTTTGTCTTACGTTTTGACATGCTTCTATGTTGGGTGCATAGATATTAACTATTGTTACGTCTTCCTCTTGGAATCATCCCTTGATCATTATGTAGTGTCCTTACTTATCTCTTGTAATATTCTTTATTTTAAAGTCTATTTTGTCTGATATAAGGATTGCTACTCCAGCTTTCTTTTGCTTCCCGTTTGCATGGAACATAATTTTCCATCCTCTGTGCTTCAGTCTATATGTTTCCTTAGGTCTGAAGTGAGTTTATTGTAAACAGCGTATATATAGGTCTTGTTTCTGTATCCATTCAGCCAGTCTGTGTTTTGGGGTTGCAGCATTTAATCCAATTATATTTAAAGTAGTTATTGATATATAAGTTCCTATTCCCATTTTCTTAATTGTTTGGGGTTGATTTCATAGATCTTCTATCTTGTCTTGTATTTTTTGACTGTATATTCCCTTTACCATTTGTTGTAAATCTGGTTTGGTGGTACTGAATTCTCTTAACTTGTTTGTCTGTAAAGCCTTATATTTCTCCATCAGTTTTGAATGAGATCCTTGCCAGGTAGTGTAATCTTGTAGATTTTTCCCTTTTCAATACTTTAAATATATCCTGCTATTCCCTTCTGGCCTGCAGAGTTTCTCCTGAAAGATCAGATGTTAAACATATAGGGATTCCTTTGTATGTTACTTGTTGCTTCTCCCTTGCTGCTTTTAATATTCTTTCTTTGTGTTTAGTCTTTGTTAGCTTGATTAGTCGGAGAAGGCAATGGCACCCGACTCCAGTACTCTTGCCTGGAAATTCCGTGGATGGAAGAGCTGGTAGGCTCTGGTAGGCTGCAAGTTTGATTAGTATGTGTCTTGGCCTGTTTCTCCTTGGGTTTATCCTGTATGGTACTCTTTGTGCCTCTTGGACTTGATTGTCTATATCCTTTTCCATGTTGGGGAAATTTTCAACTATAATCTCTTCAAAAATTTTCTCATAACTTTTCTTTTCCTCTTTTTCTTCTGGAACCCCTATAATTCGACTGTTGGTGTGTTTGATATTGTCCCAGAGGTGTCTGAGGCTATCCTCATTTGTTTTCATTCTTTTTACTTTATTCTGCTCTTCAGAAGCTATCTGCAGCATTTTATCTTCCTGCTCACTGATTCATTCTTCTGCTTCAGATATTCTGTTATTGATTCCTTTTAGAGTATTTTTAATTTCAGTAATTGTGTTGTTTGTTTCTGTATGTTTATTCTTTAATTCTTCTAGGTCTTTGTTAATTGATTCTTGCATTCTTTCCGATTTTTTTTCAAGGTTTTTGATCATCTTTACTATCATTTTTCTGAATTCTTTTTCAGGTAGTTTGCTTATTTCCTCTTCATTTATTTTGCCTTCTGTGTTTCTAGTTTGTTCCTTCACTTGAGCAGTATTTCTCTGCCTTTTCCTTATTATTATTATTAACTTGTGGTGTTTGAGGTCTCTTATTCTCAGGCTTCAGGGTTGAATTCTTTCTTCCTTTTGGTTTCTGCCCTCCTAAGTTTGCTGGTCCAGTGGTTTGTGTAAGCTTCGTATAGGGTGAGATTTGAGCTGAGCTTTTGTTTGTTTGTTTCCCCTCTGATGGGCAAGGCTGAGTAATCCTGTCTACTGATGACTGGGTTTGTGTTTTTGCTTTGTTTGTTGTTTAGATGAGGTGTCCTGCACAGGGTGCTACTGGTGTTTGGGTGATGCCGGGTCTTGTGTCCAAGCGGCTTCCTTTGTATGAGTTCTCACTATTTAATACTCCCTAGGGTTATCTGTCTGGTAGGCTAGGGTCTTGGAGTCAGTGTTCCCACTTCAAAGGCTCAGGGCTTGATCTCTGGTCGGGAGCAAAGATTCCACAAGTGGTTTATTGTGGCATTAAGTGAGATTAAAACAAATATCCAAAAATGAGAAACCAGAGATGAACTGCAGACAAAGGGCAGTTACAAAATCAGGCAAATAACAATTAAAATAATGAAATATACACATATACAAATACACCCATGAGCACGGTAAAAGCAGTCCAACAAAAATAAAGTACAGTAGATTGACCTGACAAACAAAGGAAATAAAAAATTGTATTTATCAGTTAAGAACAATACTAGCTAAAGTATAAACTGGAAAATGAAACTAAAGCAAGGTGCCAAGTGAGGAATAAAACAATGAAAATAAAACTAACAAATATTTTGAGAGGAAAGGGAAGAAAGAAAAGAAAGAAAGAACAGAAATGCAAAGTTAAATAGTGGTAGAGAAAGAAGGTATATATACATTAAGGATTAACTGCAAGGAGAAAAGAACAGTAGGAAAAGCAAAGAAAGAAATAAATGTAGAAAAATATAATAGGTTTAAACAAATTAAAAACTAAAGGTATAGAAAAAAGAAAAATAAGAAAAATAAAAATAGAAGAAGAAAAACAAAAGGGAAAAACAAAGGAAAACTCCACAGAATTGCAAAAGCCCAATGCAGAGGCAGAGGTTTATAACAACAATAAAAAGTGTGACTGAATATACACATATATATACACCCATAAGCAAAATCCAAACAGTCCAACAAATTTAAAGTACAATGATTGACCCAGCACACAAAGGAAGCCACAAATTATATCTACCAGAACAAAACTAACTAAAGCATAGTCTGGAAAGCAAAACTAAAGCAAGGTGCCAAGTGGTAAATAAAGCAATGAAAATAAAACTAACAAATAAGTCGAGAGGAAAGGAAAGAAAGAATATATATGCAAAGTTAAATAGTGGTAGATAAGGAAGATTTATATACATTAAAGATTAACTACAAGGGGAAAAGAACAGTAGGAAAAGCAAACAAAGAATGCATGTAGAAAAAAATAATAATAGGCTTTAAAAGTTAAAAATTAAAATTAAAAAAATAGAAAAGGGGAAAAGAAAAAAAAAGGAAAATGCCACAGAACTGCAAAAGCCCAACATAGAGGCAGAGGTTTATAACAACAATAATGAATGTGACTGAGAAAAAGAAATTTTAAAAAAGCTCAAAAGTTTTATTAGATTTCATAGTGCCAATAAAATCAACAACTACAATCAAGGGCCGGGGGGGAGGAAAAAAAGAAAAAGTCCAAAAGAATCTACAGAAGAAATCAAAACATAAGAACATTAACTGTTTTTCTTGAGTCACTGCAGTCAAAGTTCTTTCTCTCGCTGGGAGTGACAGTCCACCTCACCTGCCTAGGATGCCCTCCAACACTGTGCTGATCTCTGGACCTGCGATGGGGAAAGCTCAGATTCTAATCTGGTCCTACTCCTGTGTGTTCTTGCCACCAATGTCCGCAGCTATCAGAACTAGTGAGTTCTCTTTTGCGGAAGCTCTCAATAACCTTTCATACATTCCATAGACACAGAGTCTGCCTAGTTGATCGTGTGGATTTAATCTGAAGCTTGTACAGCTGGTGGGAAGGTTTTGGGTCTTCTTCCTTAGCCACACTGCCCTTGGGTTTCAATTGTGGTTTTATTTCCACCTCTGCATGTGGGTCGTCCACTGGGTTTTGCTCCTGCGGCTGCCCTGGAGGACTTGGGTTTGCCCCTGTGAGGGCCAGGTGTGGAGGTGGTGCAGCTGCTTGGGTCATAGGGATTCCGGCAGCACCAGGTACTCACGGGAGTTAACGGCTAGGGTAGCAGGAAATATAGTGTTATAGAAGGATATGGCAACCAGTATTGGCCAATACGCTCCAGTATTCTTGCCTGGAGAACTCCCTTGACAGAGAAGCCTGGCAGGCCACAGCCTACAGAGTCGCAAAGAATCAGACACTACCAAAGTGACCCTGTATGCATGGACACAAGACGTCTTTTGCCTGTGGCAGCTCTGCCCCAGTGAGAGTTGAGCGTGAAGATGGCACAGCTGCTTGACTTGTGGGGATCCTGGTGGCACCAAGTGTGCAAGGACATGGACTACCTCTGTGGCAGGAGTTATGGCCCTTTCAGAGTCTTTTTTTGAGCCTCTTGTAGCTGGCAGTCAGAAGGTCTCTTCTCTTTTTCCAGTCTTTCTCTGTAGCTTCACCCATTTAGACACTTAGAGGGCTCCCTTGCCTGGGGTCCTTCTCTCTCCTGTCCATCAGGCACATAGAGGATTCCCCCTGACTGGGGTCCTACTCTGTAGATTGGCGGGTCAGGCACCTAAAGGGGCACCCTGGGTGGGGTCCTGCTCTGTGTAGTTCAGTGAGTCAGGAGTTTGATGCGCCAGTCTCTTTATTGTTCAGTTGCCGATGCTGGCGTGTGGGGAGAGGCCATCATGATGGCTCCACCCCCCATGTGTGACTCAACAGTACTCCCTTGCTTCCAAGGCTGCCAGGCTTTCCTCCACAGCCATTTCTCATCATGATCTCCTCTTTCAGCTTCCCTCAATCCGTCTCTCTGCAATCAACAGCAGTCCTCACTCTGGGATTGCTCCACAATCCCTAAACTCCAGCTTCTAGCCACTGCACATTCCAGGAGACCTATGTCCCTGTCTGGGGTATGTATGGCTGCAGCAAGGACTGTCTGATTCTCATTCCATTTCGGCTGCCACAGATCAGCTGTTTTACTCTCAGCCTTCAGTGTTTCTCCTCTGACTCAGACAATTGCCCCGATGTGGGGATCGGACCCTTCCTTCAGTTCCCCCACCCACCAAGGGCAGGTCCAGTCCTACTAACACTCCTGTTTTTCCCCCTAGTTCCTTCATCCTCCCGAGTTTTGTGTGGTTCTGTGTATTCTTTTCCACTGGTCATGTACTCCTGTTTGCTCTCAGCTGGTGTTCTGCACGCACTTGTGTGTCTGAAGGTGTATTCCTGATGTATCTGTGGAGAGAGATGTACTCCATGTCCACCTACTCCTCTACCATCTTGTTCTGTTTTAAATCTTAATTAATAGATTTGTTTTTGTTGTTCAGTCATTAAGCTGATTCCGACTCTTTGCCACCCCATGAATTTGCTCAAACTCAAGTCCCTTGAGTCAGTGATGGCATCCAACCATCTCATTCTCTGTCATCCAATTCATTACATTTCGTTAAATATAAGTAGCCACATATGGTTAGTGGCAACTACATTCAACAGCACAGATCTACAAGTTTTAACTTGTCTAAAGAATTTAAACAGACTTTCATCCTGACCCTCCAAATTTGCCTTCAGCAGTAACCTGTACTTTTCATTCCTGAGCCTTTCCTGGCATCTGTACTGTAAACCAGCTTGCCTTTTGTGGTCTTGCTTTGATCATTCTACTCAACATCTAAGCACATGCAACAGTTTAGATAAACCAGAAGCCTAGATAGGATAGCATTAATTCAAATGTTTTTCATCCTCCATATGTTGACTTGTCTCATTTGCTGTTGTCTGTTATGATTCTTTTTGTCATTATTTGTTCGTATCTGTTACTCCTACAACTTCCTTAGAGTAATATTAGTGTGATTTTTGAAGAGAACCATGGGAAAACCAGACTGCAACTTTTAATTGCTTTTAACCTTTTTTAAAATAACTAGCTTCTTGATAAAGCCTCATTATCAGTTGAATTCAATGGTAGCTCCAGAATTTCTTCACATGTGGGGTGTAAGGCAGAAATCTTAAGGGATAGAAAGGGAGCTTGGGAGTTTGTCTTGAAGTGAGTTTTCATAGCAAATTTAGGTTTATAAATAAGTTGTGTGTTCATTTGGGGGTCACTGAAAAGCACGGGCTGAAGGAAATTACAGTGAGGCTAAAGAATTCCCCAAACTACTCCCACTATTGCTATTTTAATATTTTCAAATTTCTGGATAGTGTCCATTGGTGGATTGTAAAATCAATTAAATGGATTACAAACATCATTTGTTGGAAATAAAAAATTATAAAAGTGATTAGAAAAAGTTTAAATTCTAAAATGGATCTTTTGTGTATGTGCATATGTTTAGGTATATATGAGTGTGTGTGTATGTGTGTGTGTGTGTGTGTATACACATACTGAGTCAGGATAGAGGATGTATTTCGTTCTGTTAATTATGTCAAAAAAAGTTAGGAAGCCACTGGTTTAGTTATTCCTATATTTCTCTACTAATTGGACTTTAAGACATGGAATGTTGCAAAGGCAAATATGAATCACCAAAACCTTCATTGCTAAGAAAGATAAACGCATTATATTCCTCAAATTTTCTTCTATATGGAACACTACTTGATACTGCCAAATTCTATTTCCCAACAGAATGAAAAAATGGTAAAATATGTAAACCCGACCAACAATTTTGAGAGCAACAGTTTTGGCCTTCCATTTATTTATGAATAGGAAATAATTTACATGGATGATCTTGGTTTGTTTCAAAGGCAAATCATTCAGTATCACAGTAATCCAAGTCTATGCCCCAACTACTCATGCCAAAGAAGCTGAATTTGAATGGTTCTATGAAAACAGGGGCTGTGGCTGAGAGGACAAACCCTATGCCTGAGGTCAGGGGCAGTGGCCTAGAGGAGCAACCCCACATCCAAGGAGCGGTAGCTGCTGGGTGCAGGAGGGCCAAGAGGAGCTACTTCACGTTCAAGGTCAGGAGGGGGGACCTCGTCCAAGGTAAGGAGCAGCGGATGCACTTTGCTGAGCAGTCGTGAAAAGATACTCTACGTCCAAGGTAAGAGAAAACCAAGTGAAACGGTAGGTATTGCAAGAGGGCATCAGAGGGCAGACACACTGAAACCATAATCACAGAAAACTAGCCAATCTGACCACATGGACCACAGTCTTGTCTAACTCAATGAAACTAAGTCATGCCATGTGGGGCCACTCAAGAAAGACGGGTCATGGTGGAGAAGTCTGACAGAATGAGGTCCACAAGAGAAGGGAATGGCAAACCACTTCAGTATTCTTGCCTTGAGAACCCCATGAACAGTATGAAAAGGCAAAATGATAGGATACTGAAAGAGGAACTCCCCAGGTCGGTAGGTGCCCAATATGACACAGGAAATCAGTGAAGAAATAACTGCAAAAAGAATGAAGGGATGGAGCCAAAGCAAAAACAAAACCCAGGTGTGAATGTCACTGGTGATACAAGCAAGGTCCGATGCTGTAAAGAGCAATATTGCATAGGAACCTGGAATGTTAGGTCCACGAATGAAGGCAAATAAGAAGTGGTCAAACAGGACATGGCAAGAGTGAACGTCGACATTCTACGAATCAGTGAACTAAAATGGACTGGAATGGGTGAATTTAATTCAGATGACCATTATATCTACTACTGTGGACAGGAATCCCTTAGAAGAAATGGAGTAGCCTTCATGGTCAACAAAAGAGTCCAAAATGAAGTTCAGTTCAGTTCAGTCACTCAGTCGTGTCCGACTCTTTACAACCCCATGAATTGCAGCACACCAGGCCTCCCTGTCCATCACCAACTCCCGGAGTTAACTCAAACTCACATCCATCAAGTTGGTGATGCCATCCAGCCATCTCATCCTCTGTCGTCCCCTTCTCCTCCTGCCCCCAATCCTTCCCAAACTGTAGTACTTGGATGCTATCTCAAAAACGACAGAAAGATCTCTGTTCGTTTCCAAGGCAAACCATTCAATATCATGGTGATCCAAGCCTATGCCCCACCAGTAATGCTGAAGAAGCTGAGGTTGAACGGTTCTATGAAGACCTACAAGACCATTTAGAACTAACACCCGAAAAAGATGTCCTTTTCATTATAGGGGACTGGAATGCAAAAGTAGGAAGTAAATGAACCCCTGGAGTAACAGGCAAATTTGGCCTTGGAATACGGAATGAAGCAGGGCAAAGGCTAATACAGTTTTGCCAAGAGAACGCACTGGTCATAGCAAACACCCTCTTCCAACAACAGAAGAGAAGACTCTATACATGGACATCACCAGATGGTCAACACCGAAATCAGACTGATTATATTCTTTGCAACCAAAGATGGAGAAGCTCTATACAGTCAGCAAAAACAAGACCGGGAGCTGACTGTGGCTCAGATAATCAACTCCTTATTGCCAAATTCAGACTTAAATTGAAGAAAGTAGGGGAAACCACTAGACCATTCAGGGATGACCTAAATCCAATCCCTTATGATTATACAGGGGAAAGGAGAAATAGATTTAAGGGACTAGATCTGATAGACAGAGTACCTAATGAACTATGGAAAAAGGTTCATGACATTGTAGAGGAGACAGGGATCAAGACCATCCCCATGGAAAAGAAATGCAAAAAAGCAAAATAGCTGTCTGAAGAGGCCTTACAAATAGCGGGGAAAAGAAGAGAAGTGAAAAGCAAAGGAGAAAAGGAAAGATATACCCATTTGAATGCAGAGTTCCAAAGAAGAAAAAAGAGAGATAAGAAAGCCTTCCTCAGTGAACAATGCAAAGAAATAGGGTAAAACAACAGAATGGGAAAGACTAGACATCTCTTCAAGAAAATTAGAGATACCAAGGGAACATTTCACGCAAAGATGGGCTCGATAAAGGACAGAAATAGTATGGTCCTAACAGAAGCAGAAGATATTAAGAAGAGATGGCAAGAATACACAGAAGAACTGTACAAAAAAGATCTTCACGACCCAGATGATCTCGATGGTGTAGAGCCAGACATCCTGGAATGTGAAGTCAAGTGGACCTTAGAAAACATCACTATGAACAAATCTAGTGGAGGTGATGGAATTCCAGTTGAGCTATTTCAAATCCTGAAAGATGATGCTGTGAAGGTGCTGCACTCAATATGCCAGCAAATTTGGAAAACTCAGCAGTGCCCACAGAACTGGAAAAGGTCAGTTTTCATTCCAATCCCAAAGAAAGGCAATGCCAAAGAATGCTCAAACTACCATACAATTGACTTCATCTGACATGCTAGTAACGTAATGCTCAAAATTCTCCAAGCCAAGCTTCAGCAGTATGTGAACCGTGAACTTCCAGATGTTCAAGCTGGTTTTAGAAAAGGCAGAGGAACCAGAGATCAAATTGCCATCATACGATGGATCATCAAAAAAGCAAGTGAGTTGCAGAAAGACATCTATTTCTGCTTTATTGACTATGCCAAAGCCTTTGACTGTGTGGATCACAATCAACTGCAGAAAATTCTGAAAGAGATGGGAATACTAGACCACCTGACCTGCCTCTTGCCTATATGCAGGTCAGAAAGCAACAGTTAGAACTGGACATGGAACAACAGACTGGTTCCAAATAGGAAAAGGAGTACGTCAAAGCTGTATATTGTCACCATGCTTATTTAACTCATATGCAGAGTACATCATGAGAAACGCTGGGCCAGATGAAGCACAAGCTGGAATCAAGATTGCCAGTAAAAGTATGAATAACCTCAGATATGCAGATGACACCACCATTATGGCAGAAAGTGAAGAGGAGCTAAAGAGCTTCTTGATGAAAGTGAAAGAGGAGAGTGAAAAAGTTGGCTTAAAACTCAGCATTCAGAAAATGAAGATCATGGAATCTGGTCCCATCACTTCATGGCAAATAGATGGGGAAACAGTGGAAAGAGTGTCAGACTTTATTTTGGGGGGGGCTGGAAAATCATTGCAGATGGTGATTGCAGCCATGAAATTAAAAGACGTTTACTCCTTGGAAGGAAAGTTGTGACCAACCTAGATAGCATATTCAAAAGCAGAGACATTACTATGACAACAAAGGTCCGTCTAGTCAAGGCTATGATTTTTCTAGTGGTCATGTATGGATGTGAGAGTTGGACTGTGAAGAAAGCTGACACCGAAGAACTGATGCTTTTGAACTGTGGTGTTGGAGAAGACTCTTGAGAGTCCCTTAGACTGCAAGGAGATCCAACCAGTCCATCCTAAAGGAGATCAGCTGGAAGGACTGATGCTGAGGCTGAAACTTCAGTACTTTGGCCACCTCATGTGAAGAGTTGACTCATTGGAAAAGATCCTGATACTGGGAGGGATTGGGGGCAGGAGGAAAAGGGGACGACAGAGGATGAGATGTTTGGATGGCATCACCAACACAATGGACATGGGTTTGGGTGAACTCTGGGAGTTGCTGATTTATGGGGAGGCCTGGCATGCTGCGGTTCATGGGATCACAAAGAGCCAGACACAACTGAGCTACTGAACTGAACTGAACAAGAGATAAGGAAGGACACAACATAATGATCAAGAGAACAATCCATGAGGAAGACATAGCAATTCTAAATGTCTATGCAGCCTACATAGGAGCACATCAATACATAAGACAAACACTACAAACATAAAAGGAGACATTGACAGTAATACAATAAAGTAAGAGACTTTAACACCCCACTCACACTAATGGACACATAATCAAAACAAAAAATTAACAAGGAAACACAAGTCTTAAATGATACATTAGATGAGATGGATCTCATTGTCATCTTCAGGACATTCCATCCATATGCAGAATACACCTTCTTCTCAAGTTTACATGGAACATTCTCCAGGATAGACCACATCGTGGGTCACAAATCAAACCTCAGTAAATTTAAGAAAACTGAAATCATATCAAGCATCTTCTCCAATAAAAATGCTATGAGACTAGATATCAATGACAAGAAAAAAACTCTACGAAACACAAACACGTGGAGATTAAACAACATGTTTTTAAATAACCAACAGATTACTGAAGAAATCAAAAGGGAAATCAAAAATTTCTAGAAACAAATGACAATGAAAACATGACAACTCAAAACCTATGGGATGCAGCAAAAGTAGTTCTAAAAAGAAGGTTATAGCGATACAATCCTACCTCGAGATACAAGAAAAACATCAACTAGACAACCTAACTTTACACCTAAAACAACTGGAAGAAGGGGAACAACAACAACAACAACAAATTAGTAGAAGGAAAGAAATCATAAAGATCTAAGGAGAAATAAACAGAAAAGATGAAAGAAACAATAGTAAAGATTGATAAAACTAAATGCTGGTTCTTTAACAAGATAAACAAAATTGACAAGCATTTAGTCAGACTCATCAATAAAAAAAGAGAGAAGAATGAAATCACCAAAATTAGAAAGGAAAAAGAGAGGTTACAACAGACAGTGCAGAAACACAAAGGATTATAAGAGACTACTATGAACAACTGTATGGCAACAAAATGGATAACCTGGAAGAAATGGACAGATGCTTAGAAACATTCAATCTTCCAAGACTGAACCAGGAAGAAATAGAAATTATGAACAACCCAATTACAAGCACTAAAATTGAAGCTGTGCTGAGATTCAAAAATCTCCCAAAAATCAAAAGCCCAGGACCAGATGGCTTCACAGGAGAATTCTATCAAACATTTAGAGACAAGTAAAGCCTATCCTTCTAAAACTCTTTCAAAAAATTGCAGAGGAAGGAACACTTCCAAACTCATTCTGTGAGGCTAACATCACCTTGATAGCAAAAGCAGACAAAGGCAACACAAAAAGAAGAAAACTACAGGCCAATTCACTGATGAAGAGAGATGCAAAAATCCTCAACAAAATTTTAGCAAACAGAATTCAGCAACACATCAGAAAGCTCATGCACCATGATCAAGTTGGGTTTATTCCAGGAATGCAAGGACTCTTCAATATACACAAATCAGTCAATGTGACACACAGTATTAGTAAATTGAAAGATAAAAACCACATGATCATCTCAATACATGCAGAAAAAGCCTCTGACAAAATGCAGTCCCATTTATGATTAAAACTCTTCAAAAAATGGGCATAGAAGAAACCTACCTCAACATAGTAAAGGCCATATATGAAAGTTCAGTTCAGTTCAGTCACTCAGTCGTGTTCGACTCTTTGTGACCCCATGAATCAAACAATAAATGCTGGAGAGGGTGTGAAGAAAAGGGAACGCTCTTGCACTGTTGGTGGGAATGTAAATTGATACAGCCACTATGGAAGGCAGTACGGAAATTCCTTTAAAAACTAGGAATAAAACCACCATATGAACTAGCAATCCTACTCCTAGGCACATACCCTGAGGAAACAAAAATTAAAAAAGACACATGTATCCCATGGTTCATTGCAGCACTATTTACAATAGCTAGAACATGGAAGCAACCTAGATGTCCATCGACAGATGAATGGATAAAGAAGCTTGGTACATATACACAATGGAATATTACTCAGCCATAAAAAGGGATGCATTTGAGTCAGATCTGATGAGGTGGACGAACCTAGAACCAATTATACAGTGAGTGTATAATAGAGAAGTGGAGTGAGTCAGAAAGAGAAAGATAAATATCATATTCTAACACATATGTACAGAATCTAGAAACATGGTACTGAAGAATTTATTTACAGGGCAGCAATGGAGAAGCAGACATAGAGAATAGACTTATGGACATGGGGAGAGGGGAGGAGAGGGTGAGATGTATGGAAGGAGTAACATGGAAACTTACACTACCATATGTAAAGTAGATCGCCAATGGGAATTTGCTGTATGGCTCAGGAAACTCAAACAGAGGCTCTGTTTCAATCTAGAGGGGTGGGATGGGGCGGGAGATGGGAGGGAGTTTCATAAGGGATGGGATATATGGATTCCTATGGCTGATTCATGTTGAGATTTGACAGAAAGCAACAAAAATCTGTAAAGCAATTATCCACGATAAAAAAGTAAATTAAAAAAAAAGTTTTACAGTTTTGCAAGGCACATATCATACAGCAATACCTGGTTTATGGAGCAGCATAGAATACGCCCAGCATCACAGAAAGTTACGTAGGAGAATGCTGCATCCAGACCCATCTACCCAACAGTAAACCTAGATGACTGCATCTGACCTAATGCAGCAAATGAGGGTCAGTGCACTAGGGGCACTGGCTACAAAGAAGGTGAGACTGTATTCCTTTCCTGAAAGAAGGACAATTAAGAGAAGTTATGCACACTAAATGTGAAGACCTCAGTTTCCTTTCTCTGCCTTCCAAACTGCCAACATAAAAGCTTATGTCCGCATGGGGGAGTGGGAGACCTGAGTTGTTCTCTGGCAAAATAGATTAGATCTAAGCCCTGGAGGAAAACCAGTTTTTGAGAGTTTCCAATGAATGGGCCATGACAGGCTTGATCATCATCTGAAACCCACCAGTCAATGGGCCAACCCCACAAAGTTTTCAATCAACCTCCTAAAGTTCATCTAAAAATGAAAATAGACACAAAGGTCCTAGACATTAAAGACTAGGACACACAATAGAGACCAAAGCAAACAAATATAAAAGGGATTCTTGGAGAAAAACGCAAGTGATAAAACAAACATTCAAAGAAATGTTAAAAGCAAATATATTTTTATCTTCACAGTGATGAGAGAAGTTATGTAACAGTTGCCCAAAAATAAGGGAATGAGAAAGGATTCTTAGGAATTAAATATATAATAGGCAATATTTAATATCTTAAAACAATGGATAGTCAGGAGGAACAATATGGTGGAGAAGTTGGTAGATGTGGAGAACATCTGTCCATCAGGAACACATCTTCAGACGCAGAAGGGACGGCAGAACACCAGCTGAGAGCAGGCAGGAGTACCTGACCACTGGAGAAGAACAGATAGAACCACGTGAAACTGGGTAGGACAAAGGAACCAGGGGAAGAAACAGGAGCTGATAGAACTGGACCTGCCCTCCACAGGCAGAGGAATTGAAGCTGGGGTCCAACTCCCACATCGGGGCAATTGTTTGTGTCAGAGGAAAATCATTTGAGGCTGAGAGTGAAGTTGCTGATCTGTGGCAGCCTAAACGGAATGAGAATCACACAATCCTTGCCACAGTCATATGTACCCCCCACAGGAACATAGATCCCCTAGAAGGCACAGCACCTGGGAGCTAGAGCTTAGGGATTGTGGAGCAATCCCAGGGTGAGGTCTGCTGTTGACTGTGGGAAGACATCCCAAGGGGACGTGAGGGAGGAGATTGTAGTGGGAAACGCCTGTGGAGGAAAGTCAGGCAGCCATGGAAGCAAGGCGATACCACTGAGTCATGCACAGGGGATGGAGCCAGCACCATCGCCTGTCTCTGCCCACATCCCACCACCAGCAGGTGAGCAACAGAGACTGGCCCTTCAAGCCCCTGACATGAGGAGCAAAAGGGAAGGACCCCAAGCCAGGGAGCCCTCCAAGTGCCTGAGCAGGCAGAGCAACAGAGAAGGACTGCCCAGAGACCTTCTGATCACCAGCTGCCAGAGGCTACACAAAGACTCCGATAGGGCCACAGCTCCTGTGGCTGAGGCAGTCCATGTCCCTGCACACTTGGTGCCACCTGGGTCCCCCCAAGCTGAGCAGCTGCACCACCCTCATGCTCGATCCTCACTGGGGTAGAGTTGCCACAGGCTAGAAAAAGTCCTGCGTCTATACATGCAGGGTCACTTTGGTTGTGCCCAACTCTTTGTGACCCTGTGGACTGTGGCCTGCCAGGTTTCTCTGTCCGGGGGATTCTCCAGGCAAGAATTCTGGCGTGGGTTGCCATACCCTTCTAGAGCATCATATTTCCTACTTCCCTAGCCACCAGCTCCTCTGAGTTCCTGGTGCTGCCAGGGCCCCTACCACCCAAGCAGCTGTGCCACCTCCACACCTGGCCCTCATTGGGGCAGACCCAAGACCTCCAGGTTAGTCTCAGGGGCAAACCCCTGTGGATGACTCACATGCTGAGGTGGAGATAAAACCACAGTTGAAACCGGGAGACAGTGTGGCTAATGAAGAGGACCCAAAACCTTCCCACCAGCTGTACTAGCTGCAGATTCAATCCACACGATCAACTAGGCAGACTCTGTGTCTATGGACATATAAAAGTACATTGAAAGTTCTCACAGAGAAAACATACTAGTTCTGACAGCTGTGGACATTCGAGGCAAGAACACACAGGATTAGGACCAGATTAGAGTCTGAGCTGCTCCCACAGCAGGTCCAGAGACCAGCGTGATGTTGGAGGGCATTCAAGGGAGGCAAGGTGGACTGTGACTCCCAGCAAGGGAAAGGACTCTGACAGCAGCGACTCAAGAAAAACGTTTATTATTTGTGTATTTTAAATCCTTCTGTACTTTCTTCTGGATTTTTTTTTTTCCTCCCATTTTCCCCCCATGTGGTGTTGTATTGGTTGATGTCATTAGTACTATTCAATCTATTTAAGCATTTGAGAATTGTTTTCTTGAATCACACTTTTTATTTCTGCTGTAAACTTCTGCCTCTATTGGCCTTCTGCATTTCTGTGGAGTCTCCTTTTATTTTTTTCTTTATTTCTCTCTCTCTTTTAATTTAAATTGTTATATTTTTTATTTATTATTATTTTTCTACATTTATTCCTTTGTTTGCTTTTCCTACTGCTCTTTTCTCTTTGCAATTAATCTTTATATAAATCTTCTTTATTTAATTCTATTTAACCTTGCATTTCTATTCTTTCATTTCTTTTTTTCCTTTCTTTTTCTCACCATATTTGTTAGTCTGTTTTGTTTTATTGCTTTATTCCCCAGTGGGCATCATGCTTTAGTTTTGTTTTCCAGTTTGTGCTTTAGCTAGTTTTTTTCTTAACTGGTGATACCATATTTTGTTTCCTTTGTTAGCCAGGTCGATCTAGTGCACTTTTTTTTTTTTTTTGACAGTTTTTATTTTGCTTATAGGTGTATAAGGATATGTGCATATATCATTATTTTAGTTATTATTTCCCTGATTTCTAATTGCCAATCATCTGGGGTTTGTCCTTGGTTTCTTGTTTTGGGGTATTTGTTTTAACTTCAATTAGTGCCTGGAAAATCCCATGGATGGAGGAAGGAGCCTGGTGGGCTGCAGTTTATGGGGTCATGAAGAGTCAGACATGACTGTGTGGTTTCACTTTCACTTTTCACTTTCATACATTGGAGGAGGAAATGGCAACCCACTCCAGTGTTCTTGCCTGGAGAATCCCAGGGATGGGGGAGCCTGGTGGGCTGCTGTCTATGAGGTCGCACAGAGTTGGATACGACTGAAGCGACTTAGCAGCAGCAGTAGCAGCAACAATGTCATAGCAAACCACATGTGAAATCTCCATTCCCAGCCTGGGATCAAGCCCCAAGCATTTGGAGTGGAGGCACTGATTCCAAGACACTAGACTACCAGATAACTCCTAACCCTGCTGCTGCTGCTGCTAAGTCACTTCAGTCGTGTCCGACTCTGTGCGACCCCATAGATGGCAGCCCTCCAGGCTCCGCCGTCCCTGGGATTCTCCAGGCAAGAACATGGAGTGGGTTGCCATTTCCTTCTCCAATGCATGAAAGTGAAAAGTGAAAGTGAAGTCGCTCAGTTGTATCTGACTCTTAGCGACCCCATGGACTGCAGCCCACCAGGCTCCTCTGTCCATGGGATTTTCCAGGCAAGAGTACTAGAGTGGGGTGCCATTGCCTTCTCTGAACTCCTAACCCTAGGGAATATCAAATAGTGAGAAATCCCGCAAAGGCAAACACTTGTCTACAAGACCCAGCATCACCCAACTGTCAGTAGCACCCTCTTCAGGATGCCTCATCCAAACAACAAACAAGACAAAAATACAAACCCAGTTATCAGCAGACAGAATTACCACCTCACTCAGCCCTGTACATAAGAGGGGAAAAAACAAAAACAAAAACAAAAAATAACTCACTCCTCCAACCAGAATGCGAGCACAAATCACACCCTACAAGAAGTTTATACAAACCACTAGAACCACTTCATGAGGGCAAAAACCAAAAGGAGAACAGAATTCAACTTTGAAGCCTGGGAATAGGAGACATAAAACACAATAAGGTAAAAATAAATAAATAATGAAAAGGCAGAGAAACACTGCACAAAAAAGGAACAACCTAGAAACACAAAAGTCCAAATAAATGAAGAGGAAATAGGAAAACAACCTGAAAAACAATTCAGAATAATGATAGTGATGATCCAAAATCTTGAAAATAGAATGGAGAAAGTGCAACAATCAAGTAATAAAGACATAGAAGAATTAAAGAATAAACATACAGAGACAACGCCATTACTGAAATTAAAGATATTCTAGAAGGAATCAGTAGCAGAATATCTGAAGCGGAAGAATGAATCAGTGAGCTGGAAGATAAAATGGTGGAAATAACTGCTGAAGAGCAGGATAAAGTAAAAAGAATGAAAAGAATGGAGGATAGTCTCAGAGACCTCTAGGACAACATTAAGTTTACCAACAGTCAAATTATAGGGGTCCCAGAAGAAGAAGAAGAGAAAAAGAAAGGGTATGAGAAAATTTTTGAAGAGATTATCATTGAAAATTTCCCCAATATGAAAAAGGAAATAGTCAATCAAGTCCAGGAGGCACAAAGCACCCCATACAGGATAAACCGAAGGAGAAACAAACCAAGACACATACTAATTAAACTAACAAACACTAAACACAAAGAAAGAATATTTAAAAAGCAAGGGAAAAGCACCAAGTAACATACAAGGGTAACGCCACACATCTAACAGCTGATCTCTCAGGAGAAACTCTTCAGGCCAAAAGGGAATGGCAGCATATATTTAAAGTACTGAAAGGGAAAAATCTACAAGCAAGATTACTCTACCTGGCAAGGATCTCAGTCAAAATTGATGGAGAAATCAAAAGTTTTACAGACAAGCAAAAGTTAAAAGAATTTGGAGCCACAAATCCAGCTTTACAATTAATGTTAAAGGGTCTTACATAGTCAGAAAATACAGAAAAAGAAAAAGATCTAGAAAAACAAACTCCAATTAAGAAAATGGCAATAAAGACATATATATCAATAATTACTTTAAATGTAAATGGAATAAATGCTCCAACCAAAAGATACAGACTGGCTGAATGGATACAAAGAAGATCCATATATATGCTATCTGCAAGAAACCCACTTCAGACCTAAAGACACATAAAGACTGACACTGAGAGGACAGAATAATATATTCCATGTAAATGGAAATCAAAAGAAAGCTGGAGTATCAATCCTTATATCAGACAAAATAGACCTTAAAGAAGATTACAAGAGATAAGGAAGGACACTTTATAATGATCAAGGGATCAATCCAAGAGGAAGACGTAACAATTGTAAACATCTATGCTCTCAACATAGGAGCGCCTCAATACATAAGACAAACACTAACAGACATAAAAGGAGAAATTCACAGTAATACAATAATAATAGTAGACTTTAACACCCCACTTACACCAATGGATAGATCATCAAAACAGAAAGTTAACAAGGAAACGCAAATCTTAATTAACACATTAGAACAGCTGAATCTCATTGATCCCCTCAGGACATTTCATCCAACTGCAGACGAATACACCTTCTTCTCAAGTGCACATGGAACATTCTCCAGGATAGACCACATCTTGGGTCACAAATCAAATCTCAGTAAATTTAAGAAAATTAAAACCATGTCAAGCATCTTTTCTGACCACAATCCCATAAGACTAGATATCAATTACAAGGGGAAAAAAAACTAAAAAATACATCACATAGAGATTAAATAATATGATTCTAAAGAACAAACAGATTACTGAGAAATCAAAACTGAAATAAAATTCCTAGAGGAAAATGACAATGAAAACACAACTCAAAACCTATGGAATGCAGCAAAAGCAGTTCTAAGAGGAAAGTTCATAGCAATACAATCCTACCTCAAGAAACAAAAAAACCTCGAATAGACAACCTATTCTTACACGTAAAACAACTGGAAAAAGAAGAACAAAAAATCCCCAAAGTTAGCAGGAGGAAAGAAATCATAAAGATCAGAACAGAAATAATGAAAAAGAAATTAAAGAAACAATAGTAAAGATTAATAAAACTAAAAGCTGCTTCTTTGAGAAGGTAAACAAAACTGACAAATTATTTAGCTAGAATTATCAAGAAAACAAAAAAAAGAGAGAGAAGACTGAAATCAACAAAGTTAGAAATGAAAAAAGTAAGGTTAAAACACACAATGCAGAAATAGAAAGGATTCTAAGAGATTATTATGAGCACCTATATGGCCACCTGGTGTGAAAAACTGACTCATTTGAAAAGACCCTGATGCTGGGAAAAATTGAGGGCAGAGGAGAAGGAGATGACAGAGGATGAGATGGTTGGATGACATCACCGACTCAATGCACACAGGTTTGGGTGGACTCCAGGAGTTGGTGATGGACAGGGAGGCTTGGCGTGCTGCGGTTCATGGGGATGCAAAGAGTCGAACATGACTGAGTGACTGAACTGAACTGAACTGAACTGAATATGGCAATAAAATGGATAACCTGGGAAAAGTGGGCAGATACTTAGAAAAGTTCATTCCTCCAAGACTGAACCAGGAAGAAATAGAAATTATGAACAACCCAATTACAAGCACTAAAATTGAAGCTGTTTTGAGACTCAAAAATCTCCCTTCAAAAAAAAACAAAAGCCTGGGACCAGATGGCTTCACAGGAGAATTCAATCAAACATTTAGAGACAAGTAATGCCTATCCTTCTAAAACTCTTCCAAAAAACTGCAGAGGAAGGAATACTTCCAAACTCATTCTATGAGGCCACCGCCACCCTGATACCAAAACCAGGCAAAGGCAACACACACACAAAAGAAAAATATAGGCCAATATCACTGATGAACAGAGATGCAAAAATCCTCAACAAAATTTTAGCAAACAGAATTCAGCAACACATCAAAAAGCTCATACATCGTTATCAGGTTGGGTTCATTCCAGGAATGCAATGATTTTTCAATATACACAAATCAGTCAATGTGATACACCATATTAACAAATTTAAAGATAAAAACCATATGATAATCTCAATATTTGCAGAAAAATCCTCTGACAAAATTCAGCACCCATTTATGATTAAAACTCTTCCAAAAAATGGGCATAGAAGGAACTTACCTCAACATCAATTCAGTTCAGTCACTCAGTTGTGTCCAACTGTTTGCGACCCCATGGACTGCAGCACCCCAGGCTTCCCTGTCCATTACCATCTCCCAGGGCTTGCTCAAACTCATGTCCTTTGAGTCAATGATGCCATCCAACCATCTCATCCTCGGTCATTCCCTTCTCCACCTGCTTTCAATCTTGCCCAGCAGCAGGATCTTTTCCACTGAGTCAGTTCTTCACATCAGGTGGCCAAAGTATTATAGCTTCAGCTTCAGCACCAGTCCTTCTAGTGAATATTCAGGACTGATTTCTTTAGAATTGATTGGTTGGATCTCCTTGTAGTCCAAGAGACTCTTAAAGAGTCTTCTCCAACACCACAGTTCAATAACTTCAATTCTTTGGCACTAAGCTTTCTTTAAAGTCCAACTCTCACATCTATACATGACTACCAGAAAAACCATAGCTTTGACTAGATGGACCTTTGTTGGTAAAGTAATGTCTCTGTTTTTTAATATGCTGTCTAGGTTGGTCATTACTAGAGAAATGCAAATCAAAACTACAATGAGATATCACCTCACACCAGTCAGGATGGCTATCATCAAAAAGTCTATAAACAATTAATGCTGGAGAGGGTGTGGAAAAAGGGGAACCCTCTTGCACTGTTGGTGGGAATGTAAATTGATACAGCCACTATGGAAGACGGTATGGAGATTCCTTAAAAAACTATATATAAATAAAGCCAGCATATGACCCAACAATCCCACTCCTAGGCACTTTGTCTCCTGAGGAGACAAAAATTGAAAAAGACACTATATTTCAATGTCCATGTTCATACAATGTTTTATATATATGTTCATATATACAATGAAATATTACTCAGCCATAAAAAGGAATGCATTTGAGGCACTTCTAATGAGTTGAATGAACCTGGAGCCTATTATACTAAATGAAGTAAGTCAGAAAGAGAAAGATAAACATCATATGCTAATGCATATATATGGAATCTAGAAAGATGGTACTGATTAATTTATTTGCAGGACAGTAATGGAGAAACTGACATAGAGAAGACTTATGGACACGGGGTTGAGTGGGAGGAGAAGGTGAGATGTATGGAGACAGTAACATTGAAACTAATATTACCATATGTTAAATAGATAGCCAATGGGAATTTCCTGTATGACCCCCAAAACTCAAATAAGGGCTCTGTATCAATGCAGAGGGGTGGGATGGAGAGGGAGATGGGAGGGAAGTTCAAGAGGGAGGGGATACATGTATTCCTAAGGCTCATTCATGTTGATGTTTGACAGAAAGCAACCAAAATTCTGTAAAGCAATTATCCTTTAATTAGGTTTTTTTTAAAGTTTAATTATAAAAGAAAGTATAATGGATAAAAGTAAAATAATAGACATTAAAAAATAGCTGGCTTGGAAAAATTTAAAAAATCTCCCAAAACAGTAGAATAAAACCAAAAAAAAAACAAAGAGGGAAAGAAAATTAACCTGAAGGAAAATGGTGGGAAAATTTTAGATACTCAACCAAGAGGAGGTATGATATCAAACAAATAGAAGTTCCAAAAAGAGAGAAAAGATGGAAAGAAATTATCAGAGAATTTGAGCAGGAAAAAGTCTAGTTTTTTTCTCTTTACCCTCAGTACTTCTGGCCACCATATTGGGGGCATGAGAAGGGTATTTTCCACACCATCCAGTTCTCCAATTCTCCATACATCTGCTCTGTTGGCTATTTACAATTCAACTCAATAGAATTCAATTCTGATACTATCTACCTGTAATTAACATCACATCCCACAAGGTAAGAGATCAATCGTACAAGCTGCCCCTCCCACTTCAGACACCAATCCCAAATTCCAGGTGCTTCTGGATGACTGATTTCAAGTTCCCCTGGTGCCCTCCTTGGATCTGATACTTTGCTAGAAGCTCATGGACCTCAGGAAAAGAGTTTACTTACTAGACCTCCGGTTTATTACAAAACTCAATAATAGCCAGATGGAAGAGATGCCTAGGAAAAGACACAGGGAAAATTGGGGGAGCAGTGCAAATATTCACTGCCCTCTCCAGGTTCACCACTTTGCAAACACCACATGTGTTCACCCACCTGGAAGCTCTCCAGATCCTTAGGTTAGGGTTTTCAAAAGGATTCGTTATGTAGATGTGTGTGAGCATGCATGGGTGCTAAATTGCTTCAGTCATGTCGGACTCTTTGTGACCCTATGGACCATAGCCAACCAGGCTCCTCTGTCCATGGGATTCTCCATGCAAGAATCCTGGAGCCAGTTGCCATGCCCTCCTCCAGGGGATCTTCCCTACCTAGGGATCTAAGCCTAAACTCTTAACATCTCCTGCATTGGCAGGCAGATTCTTTACCACTAGCGCCACCTGGGAAGCAATTATGTAGATATAATTGATTAAATGATTGCAATTGGTGATTAAGTCAATTTCCTGCTCCTCTTCCCTCTCTGGAGATAACAGGTAGGGCTGAAAATTCAAATCCTCTCATCTAGTTTGTTTCTCTGGCAACCAGCCCCTTCCATCATTAGGGGCTTTCCAAAATTTGCCTCATTAACTTAAATTTAAGTGTGGTAGAAATAGGCATGTTTTGAATAACGAAAGACCCTTTCCGCCTGTTTTTTTTTACTTTCACTTTTATTGCTCTTATCATTTGGGAAAATCCAAGAGTTTTAGGCCTTCTCTGTCAGGAAGGGACAAGGATCAAGCATATATTTCACGTCACAAATCACAATTTCACAGAAACAATATAGGAAAATTTCCACCGAATGATATAAGATTCCAGATCAGAAAGACCTAGTAAATGCCCAGGACAATGAATAAAAGGCAATACAATAGAAAATTAATACATAAAGTCTTGATTTAAAAAAAAAAAAACAGTAGTTTAAGTGTGTTAGTTAGAAATATAGAAGTATTAAAAAAAAATGCCAGAAGGAACAACTAACACTACTTATTATTGTCACTTCTGGGAAATGTAATTCTGATAAAAAGAGAAAGAGGATCATTACTTTTGGTCAAAGGCCTTGAAGTACAATTTGATATTTAATACTATATATATATGTTACTTTGATTTTTAAAAAATGAAGAAGAATTAAATGTAAAAAATACAACTCAGTCAAGATATGATGCCCTATTTCAAAGTGTCCTTCCAGAAATTTGTTAGAATTCCAAATATATGTGCTGTGCTATGCTAAGTCACTTCAGTCCTGTCTGACTCTTTGCAACCATATGGACCATAGCCCACCAGGCTCCTCTGTCCATGGGATTCCTTCTCCAGGGGATCTCCCCTACCCAGGGCTTGAACCCTCTTACATCTGCATTGGCAGGTGGGTTCTTTACCACTAGCGCCACCTGGGAAGCCCATCCAAATACATACTTGTGTGCAAATGCAATAATAACCTTGCCAATCTTTGGGTGGAAAATTCTTAAAGAGGTAGGAATACAAACCACCTTACCTGCTTCCTGGAAAACCTGTATGCAGGTCAAGAGGCAATAGTTAGAACCCAACATGGAACAACAGACTGGTTCAAAATTGGGAAAGGAGTACATAAAGGCTGTATACTGTCACCCTGCTTATTTAACTTATTTGCAGAGTACATCATGAAAAATGCTGGTCTGGATGAAACACAAGCTGGAATCAAGATTGCCAGGGGAAATATCAATAACCTCAGATATGCAAATGACACCACCCTTATGGCAGAAAGCAAGGAGAAATTAAAGAGCCTCTTGATGAAGGTGAAAGAGGAGAGTGAAAAAGCTGGCTTAAAACTCAACATTCAATAAATGATGATCATGGCATCCAGTCCCATCACTTCAGGGCAAATAGATGGGGAAACAATGGAAATCATGAGAGACTATTTTCTTAGGCTCCAAAATCACTGCAGATGGTGACTGCAGCCATGAAATTTAAAAAAAGCTTGCTCCTTGGAAGAAAAGCAATGACAAACATACACAGCATATTAAAAAGCAGAGTCATCACTTTGTCTACAAAGTCCGTATATTCAAAGTTATGAGTTTCCCAGCAGTCATGTACAGATGTGCTCCTGCTGCTGCTGCTAAATCGCTTCAGTCGTGTCCGACTCATAGCAACCCCATGGACTGCAGCCTACCAGGCTCCTCCATCCATGGGATTTTCCAGGCAAGAGTACTGGAGTGGGTTGCCATTGCCTTCTCTGCTGTACAGATGTGAGAGCTAGACAATAAAACACACTGAAGAATTAATGTTTTTGAATTGTGGTGCTGGAGAAGACTCTTTAGAGTCCCCTGGACTGCAAGGAGATCAAACCAATCAATCCTAAAGGAAATCAACCCTATTCATTGGAAGGAATGAACGCCAATACTTTGGCCACATGATGTGAAGAGCTGACTCATTGGAAAAGACTCTGATGCTGGGAAAGTTTGAGGGCAGTAGCAGAAGGGGATGACAGGATGAGATGGTATCACCGACTCAATGGACATGAGTTTTAGCAAACTCTGGGAGATGGTGAAAGACAGGGGAGCCTAGCATGCTGCAGTCCATGGAGGTTGCAAAGAGTCGGACACAACTTAGTGACTGAACAACAACAAATCTTTGAGTGGCAGTCTTCTGAATAACCTCAGTGAACTCTAGAAATATAGTATTTTATAACCTTCATAAGTTGCATAACACATTTATAGTAAGTTGTCCTTAACTGTTTATAGAAATACATCTATATGGAATTCTGTATTATTCAACCTGGAAGAACTAAGGACGTGTCCTGACTTTTTGGATCACTCCTTCGCTAATCAGAAAGACTCTTGGAGTTCAATCTTCAGCCATAATCCATAATTTAAATATGAGGTGCCTCCTCTTCATTATCTCCTCTTTTTCGGGGAGTCTAAGAATTTACCTGTGGACTCATTAAACATGTACTGAAGTATTAATATATGTAAAGCAGATACTTTGCTGGATGTTGAAGATAATAGAGGTTAGGATCTAATAATACGGCTAATATCCCAGGGATTCCAGTGAATCTAGACTTGAATTAATTTATCCAGGTTGATGTAGACATCCAAGAAACTTACAGGTTGTGATTTAAAACTGTCACAGGACACTGGACAGGTTTGAAGTTTCCCACCATTTAGAACTTTAAAAATACAGAGTCAAAGGGCCCTGTGATGGATCCTGTTAGCTATCTCTCCATATCCACTCATCACTTCTATTTTTCTTTGTTAAGAGAAACCTGGTCACAATGGGACAATGGACCAGTGTCGACAGATGGATCATAATATGCTTAGCCAATGTGACAATTGTGGTTAAGACTTTTGAAACCTCCCTTACAGCTAAGGATGTTCACATGACCAGTTCTGACCAATGATATTAAGGTGAAGTTTGTTGGAGTTTCTGGGAAAGCTTCTGTCATACAGATAAAGGCAGACAAAAATGAGTGATAACTGCTTTTTCTGACTTAACACAGACGTAAGGACTGGAGCCCTAGCAGCTGTCTTATAATAAGAGACAGAAGGCAAGGGCCCGTTGAGCAGAAATACAGAAGGGTCTCAGTGGCAAAGGGCATCAATGAACATGTGACCTAAAGGCAGCAAGTCTTTCTTTGACTTTTGTTTCTACATTATATCCGTTTCTTTCTCTATATTTTGGCCGTACTGTGCTATATGCAGGATCTTAATTCCTGGACCGAGAATTGAATCCATGTCCCCCGCATACAGAATGCAGAGTCTTAACCACTGGACTGCCAAGTCCCCTAAGATCTACTTCTACCAACAAAACATTTCTGACACCAGTGTTTGAGGGTTTTTTCCCTCTCACCAATCAATTCTCTGACACCAGCTTGGATGCCTACAATTTAATTCATTCTGAAACTATCTGCCTGGAGTGAGCATCAGAGCCTACCAGTTCCACAAGACCACTCCATTTCAGACAAGGATTGTCACTTCAGACCTCCCATACACCCAACTGACCAGCTGTAAACCAGGGGTTCCCACAGCCCCTGCTTGGGTTTGATAAATTGTTAAAATGGCTGACAGAACTCATGAAGACACGTGACTTACTATCACTGGCTTATTATAAAGGATACAGCTCGGGAACAGCCAAATGGGAAGGCTGTATAAGGCTAAGCATTAGAAGAAGGAGTGCTCAGAGTTTCTATGCCCTCTGGGGTGCACCATCCTCCCAGCATCAACATGAGTTCACTGACCTGAAAGTTCTCTGAACTTCACCTTTTAGGATTTTATTGGAGGTTCTATTCTATAGACATCACTGGCCATTGATGATTAACTCAATCTGCAGCTAATTAGAGGTCAGAGATGGGCTGATATTTCCAACTCTTTAATAATGTTTGATATTTCTGGCATTTCACATACTATCAAGGTTATGCTCAAAGTCTTACAAGCTAGGTTTCAGCAGTTCATGAACCAAGAAATTCCAGATGTATAAGCTGGATTTAGAAAAGGCAAAGGAATCAGAAATCAAATTGCCAACATTCATTGAATCATGGAGAAAGCAAGGGAGTTTCAGGAAAGAATCTGCTTAAGCTTCATAGACTACACTAAAGCCTTTGACTATTTGGACACAGCAAACTGTGGAAAATTCTTAGAGATGGAAGTACCATATGTATGCAGGTCAAGAAGCAACAGTTAGAACCAGACATGGAACAACCAAGTGGTTCAAAATTGAGAAAGGAGTATGTTAGGGCTCTATATCATCACCACACTTATTTAACTTCTGTGCAGACTACATCATGCAAAATGTCCAGCTGGATGAATCACAAGCTGGAATCAAGATTGCTGGGAGAAATATCAACAACCTCAGATATACAGATAATATCACACTAATGGCAGAAAGTAAAGTGGAAATAAAGAGCCTCTTGATGAGGGTGAAAGAATGAGAATGAAAAAGCTGGTTTGAAACTCAACATTCAAAAAACTAAGACCATGACAGCCAGTCCCATCACTTCATGGCCAATAGAAGGAGAAAAAACAGAAGCAGTGACAGATTTTATTTTCTTGGGGCCCAAAGTCACTGCAGATGGTGACTGCAGCCATGAAATTAAAAGACACTTGCTCCTTGGAAGGACAGTTATGACAAACCTAGACACATATTAAGAAGCAGAGACATCACTTTGCTGACAAAAGTCCATATAGTCAAAGCTATGATTTTTCCAACAGTCATGTATGAGTGTGCAAGTTGGACCATAAAGAAGGCTGCATGCCAAAGAACTGATGCTTTTGAATTGCGGTGCTGGAGAAGATTCTTGAGAGTCCCTTGGACTGCAAGGAGATCAAACCAGTTAATCCTAAAGGAAATCAACTCTAAATATCCATTAGAAGGACTGATGTTGAATCTGAAGCTTCAATGCTTTGTCTACCTGACTACCTGTTTACCGACTAGAAAAGACCCTGATGCTAGGAAAGACTGAAGGCAAAAGGAGAAGGGGACAGAAGTGGATGAGTGGTTAGATAGCATTACCAACTCAGTGGACTTGAATGTGGACAAACTCTGGGATATAGTGAAGGACTGGTGAGCCTGGTGTGCTACAGTCCTTGGAGTCACAAAGAGTCGGATACACTTAGCGACAACAACAACGAGTTTCTGGCAACCAACTCCCACCCTAAAGCTATCTAGGAGGATCAATGCCACCAGTTATCTTGGTAGCATACAAGAAGATCTTCATCACTCTGGAGATTCCAAGGATTTTAGAAGATTTTGTGTTACCAAATGCAGTTGGGGGAGGATGCTAAGACCAAATAATATAACAAAAGATGCTCCTATCAGCTCTATCACTCAGGAAATTACAAGGGTTTTAGGAACTTTGTGCCAGGAAATGGAGCCAAACACCAAATATATATATATTTCTCCTCGTATCACAGTATCACAATAAAAAAGATAAAATTCCTATTTATTTAAGCCACTCTTGGTTGTATTTTCCTTCACTTGTCTTCTAATTGAAACAGGATCTGAATCTCTTGTTTTGTAAATGGGGAAATCCAGGCAAAGATAAATTAAGCAATGTAACAATGTAACTAATGTCAGCACATCTTGCTGATGGCAGAAATAGGAATGGAAAAACATAGGAATGTGCCAAACCTTAACATGAAGGAAAGATGGGCTGAAAATTTTTATTCAGCTGTGTCTTTGATAGTTACATTTTCTTAGTTTCCTTTTTATACTAGACTATCGACTATTAGAGTCTCCTGAAGAAAAATGAAGATTCCTCATTGAGATAGACTTTCAGGAAGTAGACTGAGTAGGATCTTTCAATCATTTTGCACCTTCCTCACTCTATCAATATGTATTTATTTATCATTTTTTATGTATTACTTGATTTTTAACATTTGCCTTTAGAATTTATTACTCATTTATTACAAGTCTTCAGCATTAAAAATTATTGCTCATAGCAACACTTCCCTTCAAGATTGGCACTGTAATATGTATCTTATGGAAGAGGACACTGAGGTTCAGAGATATAGTGTACTGAATTCTGTCCTCACTAAAATATGTTGAAGTCCTTACTCCAGTTACCTATAAAGGTGACTTTATTTGCAAATAGGGTCTTTGCATATGTAATCCTGGGCTTCCCAGGTGGCGCTAGTGGTAAAGAACTCACATGCCAATGCTGGAGTAAGAGACTCCGGTTGGATGTCTGGGTTGGGATGATTCCCTGGGGGAGTGCATGGCAACTCCAGTATTCTTTCCCGGAGAATCCCATGGACAGAGAAGCCTGGAGGGCTATAGTCCTTAGGATCCCACAAAGTTGGACACAACTGAAGCAACTTAGAACTAACACCCAAAAAAGATGTTCTTTTCATTATAGGGGACTGGAAAGCAAAAGTAGGAAGTCAAGAAACACCTGGAGTAACAGGCAAATTTGGTCTTGGAGTACAGAATGAAGCAGGGCAAAGGCTAATACAGTTTTGCCAAGAGAACACACTGGTCATAGCAAACACCCTCTTCCAACAACACAAGAGAAGACTCTATACATGGACATCACCAGATGGTCAACACCGAAATCAGACTGATTATATTCTCTGTAGCCAAAGATGGAGAAACACTATACGGTCAGCAAAAACAAGACCAGGAGCTGACTGTGCCTCAGATCATCAACTTCTTATTGCCAAATTCAGACTTAAATTGAAGAAAGTAGGGAAAACCACTAGACCATTCACGTATGACCTAATTCAAATCCCTTATGATTATACAGTGGAAATGAGAAATAGATTTAAGGGACTAGATCTGATAGAGTGCCTGAAGAACTATGGACGGAGGTTCATGACATTGTACAGGAGACAGAGATCAGGACCAACTCCGTGGAAAGGAAATGCAAAAAAGCAAAATGGCTATCTGGGGAAGCCTTACAAATAGCTGTGAAAAGAGAGGCAAAAACAAAGGAGAAAAGGAAAGATATACCCATTTGAATGCAGAGTTCCAAAGAATAGCAAGGAGAGATAAGAAAGCCTTCCTCAGTGATCAGTGCAAAGAAATAGAGGAAAATAATAGAATGGGAAAGACTAGAGATTTCTTCAACAAAATTAGAGATACCAAGGGAACATTTCATGCAAAGATGGGATCAATAAAGGACAGAAATGGTATGGACCTAACAGAAACAGAAGATTTTTAAAAGAGATGGCGAGAATATACAGAAGAACTGTACAAAAAAAGATCTTCATGACCCAGATAATCATGATGGTGTGATCACTGACCTAGAGCCGGACATCCTGAAATGTGAAGTCAAGTGGGCCTTAGAAAGCATCACTAGGAACAAAGCTAGTGGAGGTGGTGGAATTCCAGTTGAGCTATTTCAAATCCTGAAAGATGATGCTGTGAAAGTGCTGCACTCGATATGCCAGCAAATTTGGAAAACTCAGCAGTGGCCACAGGACTGGAAAAGGTCAGTTTTCATTCCAGTCCCAAAGAAAGGCAATGCCAAAGAATGCTCAAACGACCGCACAATTGCACTCATCTCACACACTAGTAAAGTAATACTCAAAATTCTCCAAGCCAGTCTTCAGCAATACGTGAACCGTGAATGACCCAGATGTTCAAGCTGGTTTTAGAAAAGGCAGAGGAACCAGAGATCAAATTGCCAACATCCAATGGTTCATCGAAAAAGCAAGAGAGTTCCAGAAAAACACCTATTTCTGCTTTAATGACTATGCCAAAGCCTTGCACTTTGTGGATTACAATAAACTGTGGAACTTTCTGAAAGAGATGGGAATACCAGACCACCTGACCAGCCTCTTGAGAAATCTGTATACAGGTCAGGAAGCAACAGTTAGAATTGGACATGGAACAACAGACTGGTTCCAAATAGGAAAAGGAGTACATCAAGGCTGTATATTGTCACCCTGTTTATTTAACTTGTATGCAGAGTACACCATGAGAAACGCTGGGCTGGATGAAGCTCAAGCTGGAATCAAGATTGCTGGGAGAAATATCAATAACCTCAGATATGCAGATGACACCCTCCTTATGGCAGAAAGTGAAGAACTAAGAGCCTCGTGATGAAAGTGAAAGAGGAGAATGAAAAAGTTGGCTTAAAGCTTAACATTCAGAAAACTAAGATCATGCCATCCAGTTCCATCACTTTATGGCAAATAGATGGGGAAACAGTGGAAATAGTAGCTGACTTTATTTTGGGGTCTCCAAAATCACTGCAGATGGTGACTGCGGCCATGAAATTAAAAGATGCTTATTCCTTGGAAGGAAAGTTATGACTAACCTAAACAGCATATTAAAAAGCAGAGACATTACTTTGCCAAAAATGTCAGTCTAGTCAAGGCTATGGTTTTTCCAGTAGTCATGTATGGATGTGAGGGTTGGACTGTAAAGAAAGCTGAACTCAGAAGAATTGAAGCTTTTGAACTGTGGTGTTGGAGAAGACTCTTGAGAGTCCCTTGGACTGCAAGCAGATCCAACCAGTCCATCCTAAAGGAGATCAGTCCTGAATTTTCACTGGAAGGACTGATGCTGAACCTGAAACTGCAATACTTTGGCCACCTGATGCAAAGAACTGACTCATTTGAAAAGATCCTGATGCTGGGAAAGATTGAAGGCAGGAGGAGAAGGAGACAACAAAGGATGAGATGGTTGGATGGCATCACCAACTCAATGGAGATGAGTTTGAGTAAACTCTGGGAGTTGGTGATGGACAGGGGGGCCTGGCGTGCTGCAGTCCATGGGGTTGCAAAGGGTTGGACAAGACTGAACTGAACTGAACTGAAGCAACTTAGCATGCATGGGTACATATGTAATCCTTTTAAGAGGAGATCATACTTGATTAGGGTGGGCCTAAATCCAACCTCTGATGTTCTAAATCCAATGAGGACATAGATACACCCAGAGTGAAAATGGCCATGTGACAGGGGAGGCAGAATTTAGAATAACGAAGCTATAAGCCAAAGGATACCAAGGATTGCCAGCAACCTCCAAAAATTGGGAAGACTCAAAGAAGTTTTTTCCCTGGATTCTTCAGAAGGAGGATAGCCTCAGTAATACCTTGATTTTGAACTTCTAACCTCTAGAACTAAGAGAATAAATTTCTGCTCTTTTAAGTCACCTGGTTTGTGGTTATTTGGTATGGAAATTACTACAAAGGTTTAAATAATTTGCTCTCTATAACATAACTGGAAGCAGTGGGACCTACAAGAAAACATTTCATTTAACTTGTGCATTGGAGCAGCTTCAATATAACCCAAGTATAGTGAGTTGAACAGTCACTCCAAATTCTTCATTTATTCTACAAATTTTGTAAGTATTGATACACTCCAAGATAAGAGCTTTCATGGAGCTCCCATGGAGCTCCCAATCTATTTTGTGGTTCCTGAAAAGCAGCATAGGATATCATTATCCCTTACTCTCTTTTCTTTAATATCCCTAGAAAAGTTGTTTCCCCCCCCTCCCCTAGTTAACAGATATCTACTTTAGCTCTTATTTTGATTCAGTGGTTTACAATGATTACTCCCATCTTTTGGCCTAAAATGCTCCTACTAAGAAGTAAGCTGTCCAAAAAAAAAAAATTAAAAAAAAAAAGAAGTAAGCTGTTAGTCTTATTGTTGAAAGTAATATATGAGGGAGTTCCCTGGCAGTCGGTGGTTAGGACACAGGATTTTGTCCTGCCAAGGAACTGAGTTCAATAGTTCAGCCCCTGGTAGGGGAACTAAAATCCCACAAGCCATGAGGTACAGCCAAAAAAAAGTAATGTATGTATTTCTCTCGGAGAAGGTGGTGGCACCCCACTCCAGTATTGTTGCCTGGAAAATCCCATGGATGGAGGAGCCTGGTAGGCTGCAGTCCATGGGGTCACGAAGAGTCAGACACTTACTGAGCGACTTCACTTTGACTTATCGCTTTCCTGCATTGGAGAAGGAAATGGCAACCCACTCCAATGTTCTTGCCTGGAGAATCCCAGGGACAGGGGAGCCTGGTGGGCTGCCGTCTATGGGGTCGCACAGAGTCAGACACGACTGAAACAACTTAGCAGCAGCGGCATGTATTTCTCTGACCGTTCTTAGATTTCCTTTTTCATCGGTTTTCAGTAGTTATATATACTATCATGTGCCTCGATATAGTTTTCTTCTAATTTATCATGCTTGGAGTTCACAAGTATTCTTAAATTTTTGGCTTGATGTCTTACATGGCTTTAGAAAGTTTCAGCCCATTTCTTTTCTTTCTTCTTTTCTCTTTTTTTAATAGGTAAGAACTGGGTTTGTTTACAAAGGTACACATTTCGTATCTTTTTGCCTTTTCATACTAGTCATGGGGTTCTCAAGGCAAGAATGCTAAAGTGGTTTGCCATTCCCTTCTCCAGTGGACCACGTTTTGTCAGAACTCTCCACCAGGACCCGTCCGTCTTGGGTGGCCCTACACGGCCTGGCTCAGAGTTTCATTGAGTTAGACAGGGCTGTAGTCCGTGTGATCAGTTTGGTTAGTCTTCTGTGATTGTGGTTTTCATTCTGTCTGCCCTCTGACAGATTTCAATGGATGTGAGTTTGAGCAAACTTTAGGAGATGGTAAAGAACAGGGAAGCGTGGTATGCTGCAGTCTATGGAGTTGCACGAAGTCAGACATGACTGAGTGACTAAACAACAACATTAACACACATTTCATGGACAGCATGCGGTCCATCTCAAAAGATAAGAACAGCCTTAGGAGAAACACACTTCACAATAGAGTGTGGTCCATCTCAGAAGACTGCTGCTGCTGCTGCTAAGTCGCTTAAGTCGTGTAGAGACCCTAAAATATAGGGTGGTTAGTTTTTATGAGCTGGGCATAGGCTAACGAATAGGCAGATTATTTCAACTGTTTTGGGCAAGGGGCAGAGATTTCCAGGAACTGGGCTACCACCCTCTATCTGACCTTTCATGGTTGGTCTCAGAACTGTCCTGGCACTGGTGGGTGGGTCATTTAGCATGTTAATGCATGGTGATGAGTGTATGACAAAGCCCATTTCATTTCAAACATGGCTTTTGACCTACTATATCTCTCATCTCCTTTTACAACTCCAATTACATGTATATTGAGCCTGTCATTATGTCCCATTTATATCATACGATCTTTCCTGTAATATCCATCTTTATTCTTTCTACACTTCAGTCTACTGACATCTCCTGGGTTACAGTCCTCTCTTCAGCTACATCTATTTTACTGGTAAACTTGTGAATTGCACTCTAAATTTTAGTTATTAGGCTGCTCAATTCTAGGATTTCCTTTTGGCTATAGATTACAATTCTCTACCAAATCTCTCCATATTTTTTTATATTTTCTTGAACATATAAATCACACATTTTAAAGTCTACATGCAATAACTCTAATATCTGAAACTCCCCTGTGGGTCTGATATGTATCTATTTTTTCTCCTGGTTTTTGCTTATTTGGCCTTGTTTATCAGTATGCCTATTATTTTTTTTAAAATAATGATTAATGTGCATGAAAAATTGTAGAGGTAACATGAGACTCAGACTGAGGTCAGATATTTCTGGAAAGGATGTGTTTTCACTTCTGAGAGGCAGATAGACAGAGTCAAATCAACTTAACCCAACCTGTAATTGTGCTAATTAGAATCTGGATTTCATGTTTTGTGAGGGCTCTTCTAGGTTTTGAATCACCTTTTTCTAATATAGCACAGAGGCATATACCATACTCCTTCCCTCTTAGCGGGCCTGAACTGTAATTTTTAAATCTTCCTAACACTGTGAGACTATTTATTCAGTTTCTCAGTCTCTTGACAGCCACTTAAAAATTAGCTGAATGACCTGAAAGGCAAAACAAAGCCGAAAGCTAGGCTTACCTCTCAGAACTTTCCTTGTCTTCTGGATCCTAGGGTCTTAGGTCTTTGCTCAGTAATTTTCAAATACCTTCAAACAGATTTTTTAATTTAACTCTTTCCAGTTGTTATTGTCAGGAGTATTTGTCAGATACAGGCTAGTCAGGACTGCTTGCTTTTTGTAGCCTTGGAGAACTGAGTCAGAAGGGTCTCATTCTATAGTGAAAAAAAGAAACAGATTTCAGCTCTTCTGTTCTTAAATAAGCCTCCAGTAAAGAGAGTGAGCCTCTCCTTACTTGTGTAGGTTGTTACAGGTATCACCTTTGCCTGTGAGAAAGCGAGGTGTTATGGGTACAGGTGTAACAGCTTCCATCTATCCTTCACTCTTGATTTGTCCAGACAAGAAGACTAAATCTAGCAGAACTGTGAATCCGTGTCCCCTCTCTATTCTCTGTCTTATCTGATAAATAATACCTTGCTTTCAGTTACCTCACAATTTGGGAAAATGTCAGATAAAACAACCCTTTAATACCAACTAATGTAAGTAGTTAATATTGATCTGAGAAAGATACTGCTATTAACTTATATATTTAATATCAACTTTATAAAATGTGATGCAATGAAGAGAAACATAAAATTTTCCATTATATCATATCATTAGTCTATTTAACTATTTTATGCTGCCTTGAAATTTGTCAAAATCCAAAGTGCTAATTCAGGAATGTAAAGTTCATTGATTTCAATTTATTTTTATCTACATATAAATATAAAGAGAAGTTTTGGGCAGTTAGTTGTATAATTGAATTCTACTACTTTTGAATTTTAAATCTCCTGATAACACTTTCAAAGAAGATAACTTTGAATAGAATTTTGGAGCTAGAAAGGATCTTAGGTGTCTTTGTAGTCAAACTCTTTTCTGAAATATAAATCCCTCCCTTCAAAAATAATTGTCTGAAAACATTTCAACTTTGTGTAAAAAGACAGAGGTTCAACTTAATATTAATTAGAAAAAAATAAACAAGGACAGAAGAAAACACCCCGTAGTTGAACTCTCTCCTTTCTTTCCTCTTTCCTAGATCTGCTGAGATGCTTCCTCGTGCTAGCCATCCCGGCACTGCAGCTCCCCTCAGGCCACTCACAGGCCACTAGCAGATACTCACCCATAAACAAAGGGTTATGTGAAGAGCATACGGGGGTCCCAGAAGAATTAATGATTAATTTTGCCTGAGGAAGTCAGAAAGAAATTTGAGCTGGGTTTAGCCAATGAAGAGAGACAGAAAGATACTTCAGGGAGAGCACCTTCTGTTTTCTAGAATTATTTTTGACACACTTGGGAAGCAGAAGTTCAGTGTAGAAGCAACGATAGGAAATAGGGCTATAGATATGACATGGGAATAGATTTTGAAAGTCCTAATCTGCTATGCAAAGGAATTTGAACATTATCCAAATGCAAAGCTTCTAAAAAACCAGTGTGGTGTTCAAGGAAATCATTCAGGATCTAAGCCATTTCTAGATTCCTTTTCCACCATCTGTAGCAACACCTTTCATTCTCATGGTCTAAAGATGGCAATTTTACCTCCAGGTATTACCTCCATGTTCAAGCAATAAATAAGACAGGGAAAAAGGCATGAGTATGCTAAATTGTCCAATGTTAGTGCTAAAAGCTTTCTCAGAAGCTCAGACCACTAAGTTTCTTTCATCCCATTGCCCAGAATTATGACACTTGACCTCGCCTAAATGCAAAGGAGGCCTGGGAGATTTAGTTATTTGCCAGGTACCTTGCTGTCAAAATAAACTGTGATTTATAGGAAAGAATATTTGTTGGGACATACAGCTAGCTGAGTCTGCCAGACACATTTCCCTTTAAAAAAAATTTTTTTATTGAAGTATAGTTGATTTACAATGCTGTGCTAATTTCTGTTCTACAGCAAAATGACTCTGTTATACATGTATATTCTCTTTCATATTCTTTTCTATTATGGTTTATCACAGGATGTTGAATATAATTCCCTGTGCTATACAATAGGACTTTATTGTTTATCCACATATTTTGCTTTTAAATATAAAAAGGTAGAATGTTTTCTTATGGGTCATAATTTCTACTGATGTTTTTGATACAATGTCGTCTCTCAACATCTATTAAAGGGATTGGTTCCAGGACCCTTGTAGGGATTGGTTCCAGGACCCTTGTAGATACCAAAATCCACAGGTGCTCAAGTCCCTTATATAAAACAGCATAGTATTTACATATAACCTAGGTACATCCTCCTCTATACTTCAAATCGTCTCTAGATAACTTATAATACTGAACAAAATGGAAATAGTTGTAAAAATACAATGTAAATGGTTGCTGACATGCAATGAATTCAAGTTTTGCTTTTTGAAGTGATGGAATTCTTTTTTGGCGTTTTTGTATCTGTCATTGTTTGAATGCAGGGATGTAGAACTTGTGAATACACAGGCTGGCTGTGCCAGTACACTAAAAATAGAGGAAAGGAGGCAGAGAGATTCTAAAGGAGGAAGGCCACCTGAGAATAGGAGTCTAACTTTTCTCCAGGTTCAAGTGAATTTCTAACCTGTTCCTTTTTCGCCTTCTAGCTGCTCACTTTTGTGAAATAAAAGAAGTGCTTAGGGTTCCAAGAAAATACTGATCCAAAAAGGCTGGACTTGAGAACAGAGCAGCCTGGATTTGTGTTGCTGGAGCAAACAGAGATGGGCTGATTTTTACCTATTAACTCATTAGAAAAAAATGGAGGACACTTGAAGTTAACCAGGACAATCAAACTCTCCATCTTGATTCTTAATTCCAAAAATGTTACCAATTTCTTCATCAATCCCCTTGCAATGTGATTTTGCAACCACTATCGTCAAAAAATGGTGTTGGTAGTGCCAATTTCCCAGCTGTAAAATGTGGGCTGATCTTGGGGCGTGGTTTGGTCAAGGGAATGCTGTGGATATATGTCAGGTCTCAAAAGACTGTGTACTTTCATTTTCTCTCTTTGAACCCTCAGTTTGGTTCAGTTGCTCAGTCGTGTCTGACTCTTTGCGAACCCATGAACTGCAGCACGCCAGGCTGTCCTTCACTGTCTCCCAGAGCTTGCTCAAACTCATATCCATTGAGTCAGTGATGCCATCCAAACCTCATCCTCTGTCATCCCCTTCTCCTCCTGCCTTCAGTCTTTCCAAGCATTAGTGTCTTTTCCAATGAGTCGACTTTCCTGCTCAGGTGACCAAAGTATTAGAGTTCAGCATCAGTCCTTTCAATGAATATTCAGAGTTGATTTCCTTTAAGACTGACTTGTTTGATTTTCTTGCAGTTCAAGAGACTCTCAAGAGTCTTCTCCAACACCACAGTTTGAAAACATCAATTTTTTTGGTGATCAGCCTTCTTTATGGTCCAACTCTCACAGTCAGTACATGACAACTAGAAAAACCATAGCTTTGCTGTTGTCAGCAAAGTAATAGCTCTGCTTTTTAAAACGCTTTGAACCCTGGAGACCATGTAATCATGTCTGAGCTAGACTACTGGATGACAAAAAAGGCAAGATCCAATCATGATGTTACCCCAGACCATAGCAAACAAGCCATCAGACATTCGAGAGAAGCCATTGTAGACAAGGCAGGTCCCAACCAACCTTCCAACTGTCTTGATAAGTCCAGTTACATTCAGCCAAGCTTGAACCAACTCAGATCTGTACAGTTGTGAGCAATAAAAAGTGGCTACAGTTTGAAGTCACTAAACCTTTTAAGAAGGTTTGGTGCACAACAATAAATCATTGATATATTAACGATTGGGATTTCCTAAAATAAATAGTCTTCCTTTTGGAGACTTTACAAGTATCTCAGAGGTTTACACTTATATATTATTTATATTGTAAGTAAATTGCTTTAGTCATATCTGAATGGGAATAGTCTCAAGTAAATGAAAATTTGATTTGGAGGATAGAAAAGAGAAAATACTGAGGCAGGTCATTAGGTCACTTTCTGGAAGGACTGTGAGATTTAGGAATTATGGAGGAAATTATGGATATTATCATGGATATTATGGAAATTATGGATATTATTAGTGGACTCCGAGGCAGGGAAGGGCTTAAGGAAACTTAGATGGCTCTGGGAGAAACTACAAAAGATTAATAGTAAGAATTAGAAACTTAGTCATCTATTGAGTGCTATACTAAATGCTTAATACTTATTGTGATTTGATTTCAACCTAACCACAGTCTTTGAAGTTGTGAAAATGAGGCTTTGTATAACTTATCTCATTTGGCTAAGGTCAGAGAGTGGTGAGTTCCAGAGCCAGCGTCTACGTGACCTCTAAACACTGGGCTCTGCCTTCCGTTTTGTTTCTGTGGCTAGGACTCCAACGGTAGTTGCTGTGCGACTGAAGTTCTTGTCTGCACTCTGACTGTAGAAGATAAATATTTGAGTTGCTATGTCAGAACTTTTTGCTACCCTGTCAACCTCGGTTTGCAAAGAGTTCATTCTAGCATCTCCAACACAGATTGCTCTTAAGTCTAGGTCTTAATTCCTCTACTTCCCCTTTCTTTCATAGATGGAAAAGATAAAGGAATGGGGAAAAAAATAAGAGTGTTGCTTCTGACACTGTTCTCGGCAAGATTATTAGCAGAACATATGGAGACATCCACTCATCCACCCCCTCCACACACCCATCCCTTCCCACACACACATGCACACACCATACACAGACTATATACTACTTGCCTTGATTTTGCCATAAATGTTCTTTTTCCAAAATAATCAAGCAAATTTTGCCAATCTTCACTCCTCATAAAGATGCTGCAGTGAACGAGAAGTATATACTTCAGGATGATATACATGGAACCTCAGTTTTCTCATCTGTGAAATGAAAGGAATGATAATATTTACTTGAAAGGAGATGTCTTCTCTATCTCAGTTTGACCACTTATTTAATTCGTCAAACCAAAATCCAGATTTGAGTTTTGATTCCTTGTCCTCCTCTTCCATCCTTATCCCAGCCTCTAGTGAGACTCATTGACTTTACCTCCAAAAAGTATGCTGAATCCAATCATTTTGCACCATGTCCAGTACTACTGTGCTTGTCCAGGGTGCCATCATTTCTAGCCCAACCTACTGTAATACTTTCTTAAACATTCTGTTTCCACCTATCCCACCCCCACCACCATTCTCCATCCTGAGGCCAATAATACTTTTAGAACAAAAGTCAGATGATGCTGTTCACCCGTGCTCTATGCTGAACATGTGTATCCCTCTAAAGTGCATATATTGACATTTAATGCCCAGTGTGGAGCTTCCCTGATGGCTCAATTGGTAAAGAACCTGCCTGCTAATGCAGGAGATGCAAGAAACGTGGGTTCTATCCCTGGATCAAGAAGAGCCTCTGGAGAAGGAAATGGCAACCACTCCAATATTCTTGCCTGGAAAATTCCACGGACAGAGGAGCCTGGTGGGCTGCAGTCCATGGGGTTGCAAAAGGTCAGACACGACTGAGTGCTCACACACATAGAATGCCCAATGTGATAGTGTTTGGACTTGGAGCCTTTGGAAGGTGCTTGGGTCAGAAGGTTGAACCTCTCATACATGAGACTAGTGCTGTTATAAGAGACAGACCCTGATGCTGGGAAAGATTGAAAGACAGGAGAATGGGATGACAGAGGATGAAATGGTTGGACAGTGTCACTGACTCAGTGGACATGAATTTGAGTAGGCTCCAGGAGTTGGTGATGGACAGGGAAGCCTGGTATGCTGCAGTCCATGGGGTCCCAAAGGGTTGGACAAGACTGAGCGACTGAACTGAACTGAAGAGACAGAGCTCCCTTGCCCCTTCCATTCTCAGACAACACAGCAAGAAGATGGCTGTCTGTGAACCAGAAGCAAGTACTCACCAGACACAGAATCGGCCGGTGCCTTGATCTTGGACTTCCAACTCCAAAATTGTGTGCAATAAATTTCTGTTACTTATAATCTGCCCAGTCTATGGTATTTTGTTACATCAGCCCAAACAGACTAAGATATTCTGTTTTAAACCCTTCAATGCTTTTCTGTTTTTAAATGTAAAATTCGCCTACATTTTTGATCTCAGTTTTGTACCACACTCCCGTCTTGCAACTTTGGCTTTAGTTCTCGTCTCTCAAACATTCTAGGCATCTTCATTCCTCACTTACAACCATCATGTTGGCTGTTTCTTCTGACTTTACTCACTTGATTTACTCCTTCCCATTCATGTCAGAGCTTAATGCCCCTCCTCAGTTCGCCCTCCATGGCCACTCAATCTACAGTAGCTCCCAGGTCACTTTCCACCCCACCTTTTATCATTGCCTGCTGTTTGCTTGTTGCTACATTCATTTACTTGTTTCATTAGAATGTAAGTTCCATGTGACCAGGGAGAGACCATGACTGGCATATTTACCAGTGACAAGGAAGTGCCTAGAATATAGTGTGTCATCAAAGAATATTTGTCAAATCAGTGTTCAGTGTCACTCCTTGACTTAGCACACACAGGTGAATCTGAAATCAGCAGTTAGTGAAAAACCCAAAGTCTTTATCATGGCCTAAAAGTTTATGGGTTTTCTGGTGTCTGCTTCCCTCTCTGATTTCCTCCTCATAAAATTTTCTTTTGTTCATCATGTTTCAGTCTCTCAAGCTTTCTGTCCTTCAAGTTTAAATCCAAGCTCAAGCCCTTTGCATATGTTATTTCCTCCTTCCTGCCCCTCTTCCTCCATTGTTTTTTCCCAGGATCTACCTATAACTGGATTCTTATCCTCAAGTTCAACCCCAAATGTCAGCTTCTGGAAAGCCCTTCTCTGATCACATTATTGATATTGCCTCCCCGACATCACATCATGTTACTCTGTTTTATTCAATGCATTTATAATTCTCTGAGCTTGTGTTTTTCTTTATTTGCTTGTTGTTTATCTCCTACACTAGAATGCAAGCTCCACGAAATCAGAGAATCGAGTGTGTCTTGAAAGTGAAAGTCACTCGGTCGTGTCTGACTCTGTGATCCCATGAACTGTAATTCTCCAGGCTCCTCTGTCCATGGAATTCTTTAGGCAGGAATACTAGAATGGGTTGCTATTCCCTCCTCCAGGGGATCTCCCAACCAAGGGATCAAACCCCAGTCTCGTGCACTGCAGGCAGATTCTTTGCCATCTGAGCCAGCTACCACCACTATATTCTCAGTACCTTGAACAATACGGCAATGTCAGTGTTCCACCAACAATTCTTACCCTCTTTCTTTTGATTTGCTTCAAAGGCAGCTCTTTAGCTCTGATATTGACATTAGATTGACTATCATTCAGTATCCAGTCCTAATGACTATCACAGCTTTCCAAATTGGGAAAGGAGTATGTCAAGGCTGTACATTGTCACCCTGCTTATTTAACTTATATGCAGAGTACATCATGAGAAATACCAGGTTGGATGAAACCCAAGCTGGAATCAAGATTGCTGGGAGAAATATCAATAACCTCAGATATGCAGATGACACCACCCTTATGGCAGAAAGTGAAGAGGAACTAAAGAGCCTCTTGATGAAAGTGAAACAGGAGAGTGAAAAGGCTGGCTTAAAACTTAGCATTCAAAAAATGAAGATCATGTAATCTGGTCCAGTCGCTTCATGGCAAATAGATGGGGAAACAATGGAAACAGTGACAGATTTTATTTTCTTGGGCTCCAAAATCACTGAGGACGGTGACTGCAACCATGAAATTAAAAGACACTTGCTCCTTGGAAGAAAAGCTATGACAAACTTAGACAGCATATTAAAAAGCAGAGACATTACTTTGCCAACAAAGGTCCTTGTAGTGAAAACTATGGTTTTTCCAGTAGTCATATATGGATGTGAGAGTTGGACCATAAAGAAAACTGAGTGCAGAAGAATTGATGCTTTTGAACTGTGGTGTTGGAGAAGACTCTTGAGAGTCCCTTGGACTGCAAGGCAATCAAACCAGTCAATCCTAAAGGAAATTAGTCTGGAATATTCATTGGAAGGACTGATGCTAAAGCTGAAGCTCCAGTACTTTGGCCCCCTGATGTGAAGAACTGACTCATTGCAAAAGACTTTGACGCTGGGAAAAATTGAAGGTGGGATAAGGGGATGACAGAAGATGAGATGGTTGGATGGCATCACCGACTCAATGGACATGAGTTTGAGCAAATTCTGGGAGTTGGTGACGGACAGGGAAGCCTGACGTGCTGCAGTCCATGGGTTCACAAAGTGTCAGATACGACTGAGCGACTGAACTGAACTGAATGTAATACCATGTGGTAGTGAATTTATTTCGCTGACTATGCCAGGGGACCCATGTCTTTGCCATCATTTTGTTTTCTCAGAAAAGAACCAGGATCCTTGCACACTCCTCTTGCACTGCATTCTCCATCCCTAAGTGGAGGTGAGACTTTGTGCCAATGGACTTCCAGAGAAGTCTGAAAGACAATCCTTAGAATAAACAAAATCCTGATGTAGGAGAGGTGTAAAGATGGTAAGATGACTTTGTAAACATTAGAATAAGCACAGATTGAGAACTACTTTGCTAGTTAGCCAAATTTTGGTAATGACTCATGTAATGTCCTTAAAGCATGATTCAGTGGACTTATTATTCTGAAGAAATACAGCATGATTATTCATCACTCATTCTTTCAACACATATTTAATAAATATCTATTAGAATTAAAGCACTGCTGAGGCATGGAAGGTACAAAAAAGCATTATCAATCCCTCACCACAACCCATAGGGTATAGAAATTTCACGTGCAAATTTTTCCTCAGAATCTACTTTAAGAAGTTTTTTTTAAACTGCAAATAGAAGATTCTAATTTTCATCCTGCTTCACCTTTGGTAGTATCACCTGTTAACTTCCTTGGTTCTCTGTGAAGTATTAAAAATAAGAGGACTTTTAAATACATACTTTGTTCAGTAATTTAACTTCTAGGAAACTTAGTTTCTTCATCTGCAAAAAGGAGTTTATAACCTTACAAGGATGTTCTTAAAATTAAGTCTCAAATTGTTAACATTAAGTGGTAATGTACACACAGTACCTGCAGCGCAATCTGTATTTAACAATTTCTATCTATAGATATTATTATTATTCTGTTAGTGCCACTGCGTTCTTCTCACCCAGGCTTGAAAACATTTTCTTTAAAATAAAATCACAAAACCACATAAAATCAATTATCGAGTTCTACTGGCTCTTTCTTGAAAATGTTCTTCATAATTGTCCTTTCCTTCCCATTTCTACTGCCACTTTCTTAATTCCCCTTCCTTATTTCATTGTCTCAGATTTTGTGTTGGGGAACCAGATAATTTTTCTTAAGACATACTTTTTTGTCCCCCCCCCCCTTTTTCGTCTGCCTGGACTGCGGGAGACCAGGGTTCGATCCCTGGGTCGGGAAGATCCCCTGGAGAAGGAAATGGCAACCCACTCCAGTACTCTTGCCTGGAGAATCCCATGGAGGGAGGAGCCTGGTAGGCTACAGTCCATGGGGTCACAAAGAGTCAGACATGACTGAGCGACTTCACTTTCCTTTCACTTTCCTTTTTTTTCAAATTTTTTTAGTGAAGGATAATTGCTTTACCGAATATTGTGGTTTTCTGTCATACATCAACAAGAATGAGCCAAAAGTACTCCCATGTCCCCTCCCTCCCAGACCTCCATCCCATCTCCTTTCCCACCCCTCCTTTCAGCCTGAGCCTGTCACAGAGCCCCTGTTTGAGTTCCCTGAGTCATACAGCAAATTCCCACTGGCTATCTATTTTACATATGGTATTGTAAATTTCTATTTTACTCTCTCCATACATCTTTCCTTCCCCCTCCCCCCATGTCCATAGGTCTGTTCTTTATGTCTGTTTCTCCATTGCTTCTCTGAAAATAAATATCTGTTCCCCCTTTTAAGACAACTTTCCTCAGTGGCTCCCTCTGTCTGTGTTAGTCACTTGGTCGTGTCCAACTCTGGACTGTAGCCCACCAGATTCCTCTCTCTGTCCATGGAATTCTCCAAGCAAGAACACTGGAGTGGGTTGCCATTCCCTTCTTCAGGAATCTTCCTGACCCAGGGATCGAAACTGCATCTCCTGCATTGCAGGCAGATTCTTTACCACTGCACTACCAGGGAAACCTATCAGGGACTCCCTGCTGCTAAGTTGCTGCTAAGTCGCTTCAGTCGTGTCTGACTCTGTGCGACCCCATAGACGGCAGCCCATCAGCCTCCCTGTTCCTGGGATTCTCCAGGCAAGAACACTGGAGTGGGTAGCCATTTCCTTCTCCAATGCATGAAAGTGAAAAGTGAAGTGAAGTCGCTTAGTTGTGCCCGACTCTTCGCGACCCCATGGACTGCAGCCTACCAGGCTCCTCTGTCCATGGGATTTTCCAGGCAAGAGTCCTGGAGTGGGGTGCCATTGCCTTCTCCATCGGGGACTCCCTAGTATACACCAAATAAAACACAATAGCTGCTGCTCAGAGTCCTCACAATTATACTTTTCTAATCATTTCCATTGAACCTGAAGAAAAACCCTGTGCTTCTATCATATTCATTCACGGTATCTCCTGGATCCATCAGTCGTGTCTGACTCTCTGCGACCCCATGGACCGTGGAATTCTCCAGGATAGAATATTGGAGTGCGTAGCTGGTCCCTTCTCCAGGAGATTTTCCCAACCCAGGGATCGAACCCAGGTCTCCCACATTGCGGGCAGATTCTTTACCATCTGAGCCACCAAGGAAACCCAAGAATATTGGAGTGGATAGCCTATCCCTTCTCCAGGGGATTTTCCTGACCCAGGAATTGAACCAGGGTCTCCTGCATTACAGGTGGATTCTTTACCAACTGAACTATCAGGGAAGCCCTCATCCCTCAGAGCCACCTCAAAATCCTTTAATCATTCTAATGGAATTATCCCCTTATCTCACTCTTTATGGATATCTAAGGTGTGGCATCCCTTCTATAGCATTTATTTTGTATTAAAATGTATTTTGGCAACACCATAGTGTTGGCAACACTATAAAAGCATAGGTTTTCAGGCCAAACAATTGTGGTGATTAAATTAATAATGCACCTTGAATATACCTAATCCTTGCAAAGCACTTAATAAATACTATCATTTATATTATTGTTGTGTACATTTTTTATTTTCCTACTAAAATGTTCCTAGATGACAATGATCTTCTGGTACTGGTGGTACATTTTCTAGTACATTATCTAGTAAACTTTTATTAGATTTTTAGTAATTCTAATTACTTGCTCATACTGATTTCTTATAGGCTGTGGGTTACTTCATGCTTTAAGACTGATAACTTCATCACAATAACTTCAGCACATTGTCAAGGATGTGCTAACTCATGCTCACTGTGATTGATATGTGATTTGAAGAGTATTAGTGTTGATTAAAAAACCCATTTAACAAGTTAGGGTATGTATGTGGATAGAACAGTTGTTTCAAGTCCTATGACATCTGAATTGCAATTAACACTCCCTACTGCATGCCCCCATGCCAAAGAATACCAAGTAGCTTGAGAAGTGCTCAGATCCTTATCTTGCAAAACTTGTTTTTTTGGTATTGATTGGGAAGGAGGTTGGGACTGATAAAAGGAATAACATTTTATTTGAGGATCTCAACGCATCTGATGAGGTTACAATCTATTTTGCAGATGAAGTACACTTAGGTTTGTAAAAGTTCAATGTGTCTCCTTTGGCTACACTGTCATCCAGGAAGAGGACTATCTACACAGTATAGTATTTTATATTCCAAAACACTATACTTGCCTTTTCCAAAATAATTCGTATGCTCTTTTCTCTTGTGGCCACTGTGACTCAGTCCGAGATCCTCTCTTACGTGCCAGATGTTAAGACAGGAGGCAAACTGATGGCCTACATAGAGTGACAGAACTGAACTTTAACTGTGAGTTTCTTACTAGGATTTTCCCCTGATTTTATTCAGTATTTTTTTCATTCTCTCCTACTTATTTTTAATTTGGGTCAGTGTGTTTCAATATGTGTATTATTTTAAGCATCTTAGAATAACATCGAAAATAGCATCAAAAGGGAAATAGTCCCTTTTCCAACAAGATGAGTACATAACTAATTTTTACACTATTTATACATTTCTGTTAGATGGAGATACTCCTTCCTTGACACTTAATAACTATGGGACTCAGAGAAGTTATTTAGCATTTTGAAGTTCCCTCCCTGTAAAGTGGAACTAATAATCCATAACTCTCAGAAATGTCTTAGGGATTAAATAAAATAACTCATGTAAATTACTTGGTGCATAGTAGGCATTCAATAAATGTCAGTTTGCTCTTTATTCCAGTTAATAATGCTTATTAAACTATATTAAAAACTAGAACCAGACTGTGATAATGCATTTCTTTATTAAGTACTTAAGCCAAATAACTAATTTCCCCCAGGGAGAAAAGAAAGAGAGATGTTGAATTAGTTTCATTTGGTCAACTTATTTATTAATCTTTTTTTAAGCATTATTTAGTTTAACAGTCCATAATTTAGTTTCCATGCAACCAAAATGTTACAGTTCAGTATTCCTCTTAGCTCTATTGTGATTGTTCTTTTAAATCTATTTTTACATATGCCATTTATTAGAGATCATTATTAATTATATTAACAGCTCGATTGTGTTTCATAACAACTTCGTGCTGACAAACTTTGCTCACAACAGTTTCCCTGAGGTCTAACGAATTAAAAGGATCAACTTTTAAACGGCAATGTTACAGGAAAAGAAAAACCTCGGTTGCAGGGGAGACCCACACTGTCTATATTCTTTTGTGTTAATTTTATACGTTTGTATTTAAGTAGAGCCACATTTTTCTCAAGGACGGAATCCAAGTGAGGCAGGAAGGAAAAGTGGGGACGTACTAACCGAGCCTGCGCTACGGTATCATTGCACCTTTAAGGACTGGAGACTTGGTGTTAGCTCGGCCTCCTTCTCAGCCCACCTCTGAACTCTGATTGACAGGGCGCCGGGCGAGGAGGAGCCGAAGGAGGCCGAGGAGGAGGCGCAGGGAGGAAAGTAGAGGGAGGAGGGGCCTGTCTTTTCTCCAATGACCAATCAGGGGAGGGGGCGGGGCTACGAGTGCCCTCCTCTCTCCTTCCCTCCCCCGCCTCCTGGCTTCCCCGCCTCCCTCCTCCCCCCTTTCCTCTGCCCCCTCCTCTCTCCTCCTCGTCCTCCTCCTCCTTCTCCTCCTCCTCTCAGGCTGTGGTTTTTCTGTATATGTTTCTGGAGTCCTGAGCCTGAGCTAAACAAAAGCAGGAGGCTGACGGGGCTGCTGGAGTTTGCAGAGACACGGAGGAGGAGAGAGCCTGTGCTCTGCCTTGCCGCCGTGGCTGGGGGAGATCTGGCTTTTGCAACAGCCCACCCCCTTTGAGATCACTCTGGCCCGGAGTGGGGGTGGGGGGTAGCGGGGGGTGGGGGGGGAAAGTTTGCATTGCAATCCCCCTGCCTTCCTCTCCTTTCTCCCGGCCAATGCATATTTGCAAAAGGATTAAGCCACAGATTTAAGCGCCGGGAGCCCATTTCTGCCGTGCAAAGGAGACGGACTGAAAAACCAAAAGCCAGCTCTGATTTCTTTTCGTCAAGTGGGAAGGTGGTTTATTTTTCTTGCTTTTTTGGAGTCAACACCCTTCCCCACCAGTCCTTATCCCCACCCTCACCCCGCAACCCCTTCACGCCCCCCTCCCCCTCCCCACTCCCCATCCTCCCACCATCCTCTAAAGAGGCAAAGGGATTTTTTTTTTTTTTCTTCTTTTGGTCTTCTTTTTTCCCCCTTCTCTGTTTATCCTGAAAAGGATTTGAAGACAGCTTGAAGGATAAAAAGCCTTGGTGCTTCCCAGGAGCCGAGCCGAGGAGCAGAAGAGGAAGAGCCGGGGGCTGCCGTTGCCTTTGGAGATGGACGAGCAGCCCAGGCTGATGCATTCCCATGCTGGGGTCGGGATGGCCGGACACCCCGGCCTGTCCCAGCACTTGCAGGATGGGGCCGGAGGGACCGAGGGGGAGGGCGGGAGGAAGCAGGACATTGGAGACATTTTACAGCAAATTATGACCATCACAGACCAGAGTTTGGATGAGGCGCAGGCCAGGTGAGATGGAGGCTTTTCTTTTCCTTTCTTGGGGTTTTTTGTTTTTCTCCCTCTCGCTGGGGGAAACAATGGGAACCGAATCACCACAGCGCTTTCTTTTTAAATGTTATTCCTTGGCCCATTTTGACGAGCAACTATATGGCGGAGGAGTAAAATTTGAAGGAGCGTTGTTATCGAAAGTGCAATCTCCCATGCGGTGATGTGGCTGTCTGTATGTATATTTTCATATATATTGTGTGTGTGAATATAGAGATCTTCATATATATCCACACAAACACTCAGGCAAGCCGAAAATACTGCCAACTGATCCAAAAGCGGCCCTCGGCACTTTTTACTGCTTTAAAAAAGTATCAGAGAGAGCAGAATTGTCAAGTTTTGAACAGCATTGCATGTCTTCTTGTTGAGGGACTCCGTAACATTACAAAATAAAATGTCCCATGAACACTTTATTTGCAAATATAGTTGACTCCTTAAGTAAATCAGAGGCTTTGAATTTTCTATGTGAACGTACTGCTCTAAAATTAATTTTTATCTTTCCCCCTTTCCATATTAAAAAAAAAAAGAGTAATTCTTTGTCAGTAGTTGTCAGCCATCCAGAAAATATTTTGCATTCATTTAATTGTTTCAAAAAGGCTGATGTAAAGAAAGAAGAGATACTGTTGCTTTTAAACATGTTTGTTCGGTTTTAGAGACTCGGATATGTAGTGTAACTTTATTGTCTCTTATTTTGAGTCGGTTAACTACCCTTCTGTGGCACAGAATGTATGGTTCTTTAAAAAGGGGTGGGGGGAGAAAATCAAGCATGCTCTTTTCCCCATGCTTCTTTCAGGACCACTTAGATGCTAGTAAAATAGAAATGAAGGCAAATGTGTATTTTATATATTTCCATCCTATAGGACACGAAGACCTTCATTAAGGAAGCGTTATAAAGAAGCTGTGTAGCTTCTCAGTTAATCCATTGCCAAGTATATAGTTCTCCACTCCAGGATTTTACAGTAAATTCTCTTTAAAAAAACAAACCAAAAAAATTAAATGGTAACCCACCAACTGCTTGCCCACGGCCGATCTTGAAAAGAAGATTTTAAGACACTCTAATGGCCACATATGTCTTTGCAGTTACCCAGCTTTATTAAATCTCAGAAGTAGCTGGTTTTTTTAAGTCATATGTACACAGTTTCTCTACCTCACAAGACTTAGTTCTGTGGAGAAGACATTATTATATGTATTTTTGTTTAAGGGAAATGGGAATTTGAATTGAGAAAATGAGAAGAAGCAATTTCAAGGATGACATGAATTACACTCTTATTTTACCTGTAAGCACATGCAACATGTAAACTCAAAAGTCCTGAGGTTTATGGGTACTTGAAAACTTGGAAAGGTTCAGAGACTGGAACTATGCTATATTTTTTTTCTTAATAGAGGAAGATTTTTAAAAATTATTTGGTGCCCTTTTTGGATTTTATTATCTGGAGAAAAGCTAATAGGTAGGGTCAATGAAAGATTTCCCACTGGCAATCTCTTTTTGAACTGGAACAGATTTCTCCATTACATTGTTCTAGAAAAATAAACTCAGACATACCAATAAACGCCTCTAATAACAAGTTTGTGCAGCCGAAGGGGCTGGTAGCACTGAGAACCACCACTTTTCTGATGTTTAGTCCCGCTCCTTTTTGTACAACTGAGGACAGCCGTGACTTGGTGGGTTCACCCTTTTAATGGCCTAAATGTTAAGAGAATCAAACACAATTTTGGGATGGGGAGATTTTTCTGTTCTCTATAACCCAACCCCATGGACGTGCTTGGCAATACAATATTTCTGCCAAGCTGCATAGAATTTTTTGTAGTTGTTATTTGTTTTGCATTTGGGCCTTTATATAAGAATACACTTAATGAAAACTCCTATAAAAGGCCCAGAAAGAAGTCTTTGATACCATAAAGTCTTCTTCACCATTTTTCTCACCCCACACCAGAACTAAATCACCACTAAGCTTTTCTTTTTAGTTAAACAATGTAACTCAGCAAATACTTTAACTGGGTTTTCCTTTCCTTAGTAACATCTTCATAATGTAAGTTTATTATTTATACAGTGAACCCTTCGTATTTTAGACACAATGTTTATGTTTATTTTGATACTCTTGAATTTTGAGATTATGACTCTTCTACTGTACAGTAGTTAGAGCGTGCTTCTGGTTTCCGTTCCTCAGGATGTGTATCTATTTTTTAACTTTGAAAGGAATTTAAAAAGAACTGCATGTGTCTTGAGTGCCAGAGGTTTCCATTTATCTTTATACATTCATTTTAGTTAGTCAACACGATTCCCTTAACTAATAGCTGATATGATCAGTATTTTGTTTCCAAAACAATATCCTTCTGCTAAGTGCTTCCAGAGTAAAATCAAGGGAAAGGTATTGTTTTGGTCCTTAAGTGCATGCTGAATACAGACACACAGAAGAACCAGGTAAATCACTAATCTAAAAGGCAGAATTGTATTTATTTTTTTCCCCCAATGGGTGCAAGGTCCTAATTGTAAATAATTGAATTTCAACACCTGCAAATAAGCAGTGTGTGCACAAGCGACATAATGTGAACACAGAGAAATGAATCTATTCCCCATATGGGTATGTTTGCCCCCTGGCAATGCATTTCCATACTCTTTAACTTGGGGACTGAAATTTTATAAATTGACAGTTCTGCTCAGAAGACCTTTCGAGCATCTTGTGTTTATGAGAATACAGGGGCATCTGCGGAATGAATTCAAACACATGGATGAATTAAATTTGAAAACACACACACACACACACACACACACACACGGACTGAGAAGCAGACAGCTCCTAGGCTATGGTGGTTGCGTAGATTATACAAAACTGTTAACCCATGCATTTGACTCTGCTGTCTTTTCATTGCCCTGGATAGGATTATTGGTTTAAGACTTCCACTTGGATTAAACTACTCATAAAAAACAAAACAAAACAAAACAGAAAACCCCAAACTCTTCCTAAATGAGCATAATTGAGGTTAGTTCTGTTCTGTAGTTAAATCCCTGCTCTCTCCCTGCTAATTAACATTATTTCTTTTTCTATGGCGGGACTCTTTATATTAAGTCATAAAGCAATTGAAGCATGCCACAGAGTTATGCTTGGTCTATAATTTTGGCTAAATGCTCGATTTTTTTCCTCCTGTGCATTATCAGCAGCTTGATCCCAGGAGTCCACCTAAGCTATTCTGTTGTTTCTTTCTTGCAGAAAACATGCTTTAAACTGCCACAGAATGAAGCCTGCCTTGTTTAATGTCTTGTGTGAAATCAAAGAGAAAACAGGTAGGAATGAGATTCCAACATTTAAGCATTTTCTTTGGCCAATTGACCACTTTAAACCAGCAATCAGGAACCCATTATTTAAATATTAAAATTTCAGAAAAGAAGTACTTTCAAGATTGATCGCATATTCCAATAGGAAGTCCTAGTAGCCTTGCTTCCTGGAACAGAAAGCACCAAGTTTCTTTGACAGTTATTACCAGACATTAGCGGTTTGCTTGCCTTAACTCTATTCCTGGCCTCTTTGAAATTGAAGCTAAAACAGAGGTTCTGAAGGGAAATTTATAGAATAATGTGCCTGTGGGGGAAAAATACGAAAGTAAAAGTCCACTTCTTAAAAGAATATATTTTGGCCCATCTTTAAGACAGTGTTTTTGGAGTTGGGCATGGGGGTGCTAAAGTGTTTAAAGTTTCCTCTTCTTTTTTTCTTGTAATTACACGAAGCAGCAAACTAGAGTTCTTTTCAGAGTGTTGTCAGATACCTTTGTGGAACGCGTCACACAACATCAGGTTATCGGTATTTGAGTGCCCTGTGATTTTATAGCTGGGAGAATTGCTGGGTTTAGGAGAACAGAATGTGACGAGCTCACTCATTCTGTTGTTTTTTTACTTTCTAGACCTCATATCATGAACTAACACACTTATAACACATCCCAGGAGGGCATTTAAATTTTAAAGCAACAATTAAAAAATAGCAGTCATCAATCAGAGGTGTTCTTAAACAACAGATGCTCTGGGAAGGACACTTAGCAACATCCTCTTGTTTGTTTATTTTAATCCTTAATTTTCCAAAGTGAGTGCGTCTCTCCCTTGTAAAAAGAAAGAGTTGAGAAGGCAATCTGAAGCCAGGGCGTAAAGATGAGGAATGAGGGGTGGTTATATAAAGCGGGAGCTTCAGCTGGCCTCTGACTTGGTCGCTCGCTGCGGAGCAGCGCAGAGTACCTGCCATCCTATTTATTTATTTATTTTTTACAACAAGGAGTGTAACAGTCAATAATTCATATCTAAACCATATAAGCAAGGGCATGACATGAATGAAAGTGACAATAAATATGATTGCATGCCCAGTTGATATACATTGATAGTTACACATAAAAAAAGGAAGGAGGGGCTCTGAGGGCATGCAGGGTGGCTTTCTTTTTGAGGGCTCTCTGTGTTTCTATTTTAAAAAATAAATAGTTTCAAGATGTGACCATTGATCGAATATGTAATTACTCGGGTCTTGAAATGTATGGAAAATTAGTAAGCAGCTCCTTTGTTGAATGTTATTTGTGTTGTGCGTGACATCCCAGACAAAGCACCTGAGCAGTGATGTTCAGATCTTTTAAGTCTTCCAGGTTTCCCTGCCAAAGCCTAACCTTAATGCAAAGCTGGGAATTGCATTGTTTTAGCTGTGATATACCTTTTAAGAAATGTATGGGTTGTACATTCAGATATCAAAGGGGCTTTCTCAGTTTGTCACACTTTTTAGTTTTTTTTCTCTGTTAGCCTGGAGCAGGAAACCTAAGTGCGTATATATCTTTATCTTTTGTTTTTTTCTTCCTTCTCAGTTTCTTTTTTCTCTGATTCTAATTTACATGGAATATTTGGTTTGTTGAAATTTGTTGCTACTTGGGTATGCATTCCTGCTGATCTTGTTTCATAAAATACAGAATCAAGCTATAAAGGCATATTTGATAATTCAGTCTAGAGAGACTCTGTTTTTAAGACGCCCTCAGATTTTCATTGAAAGGAAGTCTGTCAAGGCATTTAAATGTATGTTGTGGTCAAAGTGTTTAATTCTAGTCTTCTAATTAAAATCTACTGCTAAGGCAGTAGATCAAGGTGGATGGATGTGACTATAGATCTGGTTCTGGTGTGGATTCAAGAGTTTGCTCCTCACGTGAGTATTGCCTAAACTATGGTGATAAGCAGCAGTTGTGTCGGTCAGAATCATGCTTTAAAGGTGTAATTTATTGTTGGATTATATATTCTGTTTTAAAATTTTTCTGTTACTAAGTTACATTAATGTCTGGAGCTTTTTAAAAATCTGAATTAAGGTTTTGTATGCTGTCTTTCAAATAATATATTTTTAAAAATAGTTTAGTGAATACTGTAAATTGAAAATAATAAGGATAACTGACCCTGTGTTAAGAGGGAAACACACAAATGCACAAGTTTTGGATTAAGAGGGCACCCATGGGTGAAAGTACAAAAAAAAAAAAATAGTAAAATAAAAAGAGAAAAAAAGAAAGACCTTTCTCCTGTTCCTCAATTTGTGTATCAGAAGGATTAAGGAGAAGGAAGAAACCTCTCCTGGAATGTTGAGTGTTCGGTGTTGTAGGTAGGAGACAACTGCGGTATGCTGAAAAGAACTCTTTGATTGTAAAGCACTGTTACTTACTCAAGATCGACTTCACCCTCATTCTGAGAGCTGGCAAATCTTCCATATGGTTGATGTGTCCGCAACACGGTGCGTCTGTAAAGTTGTAGGAGCTCTTGTTTCCCCCCGCTTCTTGATACAGAGCTAGTGACAAGATTGTTGGGGTGATCAGTTCATGTGCATTCTTTGATTGTTTTGGGAGTTTCCCTATTGTTACTTTCAAGTCTTTATGCTGAATGAGTATTTTTGAGCTTGCTTCACAAGTATTGTAGAGGTTATTTGATTTAGGGTGGGCTCTGTTTGTACTCTCCCAGGAGCACACTTTACCTAGGTCTTTACAAGGAAGTCAGGACCCTGAGAGGAGCGTGGGGCTTGCATTCCTTGGCGGATTTTGCTTTTTTGATTTTTGTCAAAGGCTTTCATTGGAAAACTCAGAAATGTGGAGGGAAACTAGCTTAAGATTGTCTTACCAACCTTTTGGAACTTTAAAGAAACAGACGCGTATAACACCTAAAGTAGGCAGCACCGTTTAGATTACAGTTGATTGATAGGTATTTAGTCAGAAATTACTGTGGGGATATTCAGGAGGAAAAAAAAAAAGAACCCAAGTGTCTTCTTGTTGAGAAATGTCGGTAAGTTTTTATTTTGATACCTTTTTGCCTTTTTAAATAAAAATGCCAAGAACAAGGAATGCCTGAACAATTCTCAGGCAGCAAATCTCAGACAGTAAGAAAACTCTGCAAGACCTCTGGCAAGTATGTTTCAGAGGCGGCTTTTATCTGCTTGTTCCTTCTGGGAGCATAGAGATTTCATAGAGTTTTGGACCTTTTAATACCTCATTTTCTTTCATTTTTTCATTCCTTGTCTGCTGACATATTAGCAATAGACTGGGTTTTGCATATATGTAGAGGTGGTGGTAGTGGGGTTGATGGAATGGAGAGAAGGAGAAAAAAAAAATTAAAACATACTGAATTTCTTAAAAGGACCTTAACTATATTTTTAAACATTTCTTGATTTTAAAACAATTTCTGTGTCAAAAATCATGCCGGTTTAAAAATGAGGAAAAAACACGAAATATTGGTTGCCATTTACTAAGGAGACTGTTTATAGATAGTAATGAATAGCTGTAATTGTTGTGAATAGTTTTTAATTTTAGAACAAAATAGCTATATATGGCAGTTTTCAGCAAATTTTCCTCTGAGCATCATCTGCTCTGAAGTTAAATCAAATCACTGAAGGATGTTAAAAAATTACGTTTTGCTTACTTAATGCCCTTTTGTTCTCTCTCTCCTTCCTTTATTCTCTCTGTTCAATTAACACTCTCATCACAGGCTCTAGTTTTTTTTTTTTTTTTTCTTTAACTCTACTACTGTATTTCAGTTTTTTTCCACCCTCTCTTATTAATTCTCACCTGCCACTTCTTTTTAGTATAGCAATTACATTATGAGATTTCTGCTTCTCATCTTTTTATAGCTTTAGAGAATAATTTGTGTGTGTGTGCACGCACGTGTATACATGTGTATGTTTGTGTGTTGGTATATGTAGGTGGAGGGGCCACCGTGGAAGGAAGTTTATATTTTAGGAAAATAATTCCGAAAAGATTAGGCCTTGAGCAGAGAACAGGAGTGAAATAACTTCAGACAATTTAGTGGTGCCTCTGATCAGATTCTTTTGGGGGCTGACATGACAGGAGTGACTTTTCATAAATGTTCGTCTCTAGAAGGAAAAAGCAAAAAAACTTTTTCTTGCTGATGATAGAATTTAATTTAATTTTTTTTTTTTTTGAGGAAGGGGCAGAGAGAGAGAAAGGGAGCAAACGAAGGGGAGTTACTTGATGCGGTTTTACTTGATCCACTCTTTCAGGTACAGTGTGTTAGCAGAAGGCAGGTGATTAGACCCTATATATTTATTCTGATCTGGATACGAGCAGTAGACCTACAATAATAAGACTCCGTGGAAGACACAGTGTCAGCTTCTAATGAGAAGCATCCCTTCTCTCCAGTCGTTTCGTGTCATCCCCTTTTAGAAGCCGATTTGGACCCATTCTGGCAGCTGAGAAGTGGGGCAAAGGGTGCAGTGAGCAGCCCGGGTCAGACCTACCTGAGTGAGGTCTTCGGAAATTTGGTGTCATGTTTTCTAGCAACTGGATGTCTACGAGGACTGGGACTGAGGAGAATTTAAGTGAAACTGAGGAAGCTCGAAGAAGGTTCATGAGTTGGGGAAAGGCACAGGGGAGACCTGTGGTCTGGGCCTTGTGGGCTGTCGGGAGCTGCGAGCAGTGAGGGTGCTGGGTCCCAGGCGGGTGGCGGGCTGCACCCGGGGTGGGGAGGTGGCAAGGTCTGGCTCTGCGAGGGTCCGGCCCTTTCGACATGCCTTTGCTTCTCTGTTCTGCTGACGTTCATATGCTTTTGGTTATTGTTGGCAAAATTAAAAAATTTACCCCCAAACAAGCAAACAAACCAAAACTCAGATATTAAACATATTTAAATAGGCAAGCATTTTAATTTTTTCATTTAAAGCATAACCCTGGCTTCTCTTGAGACATAGTTTTACATGCATGCCTTAGGAAAACTTAGGCTGCACTTTGGTTTCCAACTTCTGTTAGATGAATGCTGTTATGGTTGGAACTTGGTGTGGTGATTCTAAATATACTTTTTACCTTTACTTTTTATTTAAAAAGTCACCCAAAATGCCACATGATTGAGGCAGTGTCCTAGGTACATCTCCCAAAGACAGCTCTTACTCATTTTCTATGCTCCTGGAAGCACCCTGTCCTTTGCATGGACGCTTTAGCCTGGGTTGCTGCTAAGCTGCTAAGTCACTTCAGTCGTTTCTGACTGTGTGTGACCCCATAGACGGCAGCCCACCAGGCTCCCCCGTCCCTGGGATTCTCCAGGCAAGAACACTGGATATAATAATTCTAGCTCCACTCTTGCACCCTACCTGAAATGGTATGGTAAGGTTTAAGGAATGTAGTAAGTGATTAATAAAATAAGCAGAGGATTAATGAGTTGTTTGTTAAGTACTTTGAGCTCCCTGGGTGATACAGATAAGAGATACTGTATTTTCTATAGTAAATTATCTAAATACTTGTATTCTGTTCCATTTCGTAGGTTGCCAATGTGTTAACTCTTCCTTTGAATATATAATTGAGTTGGCGAGGTAGTCATTATGTCCCATCAGGAGAAGTCTCTGGTTGAATCTTTTGTCTCATCTTCATCTTAGCGATAACACTTCTCAGAATTTGGTAGAGTGATTTCCAGAATTAAAAAAAAAGAAGTGTGAGGATCAACTGACATAGGATTATAAAATCTATCTTCCTTTATGGCAGAATAAGGTCAGTGGTGACTTCGCGGAAGGTCTTCTTACTTCTGACAGCTCTCTTTCAGGCTCTCAATAATTGGTAGAAATCAAGATTGCAGTGGGTGGGAAAATTCATCCATTTTGGTTTAGGTCATGGTATAGTTTAGGTCAACTATATCTCTCATTGATACTCTGTCATTAAGTAGAAACTGGGGTGGGTCCCTCATACCTGTACTAGTTCTGGACATACCACTAAGTAGTTATAAGGTGACAAGTAGATAGCTTAAATACTTTCAGGAGACGCTGTAATAGTAGTGCTTAAGGATTTGGTCTCTGAAGCCTGACAGCTTGGGTCTGTATCCCAGATCGCCAACTTTTTCAGTTGTGTGACCTAGTTAAGTTTATGGAACTTCTCTGTGCCTCATTTTTTTTCACTTAGAAAATAAAGATAAAAATGGTACCTATTTTGGAGGGTTATTGTGAGGATTAAATGAAGTAGTACATGTAAATTACAGTGCCTGGCATAGAGTAAACAGTCCATAACTGTTAGCTTTTATTATTTCTGGCCCTGTTTTCATACATGAAAAAGAGAGGCTTGTACCAGATGGTCCCTAAAGACCAAGCCAATTCCAAGACTCTGTAATTCTGTGCTGAAAAAAGAAAAATAGTGCTGAATTTAAGATTTGTTTTCTTATGTTTCTCTTGCCATTCTCTTAAAGTGAGAATGAGTTGTATCTGGCCAAAAGGCTGGGCGAGGTTGGGAGAAGAGGGGAAAAAAAGAATGGATAAGAGCAAAAATGAAGGTTTTCAATTATGTCCAAACTGGACAACAAGCACCTGTAAAGCTACAATGGCATTTTTAGTGATGACATTTTCTTAGCATTAGCAGCTGGAGATATTGTGTAATCATAGTTAAAAATATTTTCCCTCTGAAAACACATAGGCCCATCCATTCAATTCACAAAGTTTCAGAGGAGGAAGAGTAACATAAAGTGAGTTTAGGGCAACCTGACCTCTACCTGTCTTCCTCATCAGTTCCTATTTGAGGGAAAAATGATATTTTTCTTATAACAACAACCTTGGTACTAGTAGGTTTATTTTTTTTTTTTTATAGCTTTCTTGGGATATATTTCATATACCATGAAATTCACCCATTTAAATTATACAGTTCAGTGGTTTTGGTCTATTCACAAAATTGTGCAACCATCACCACAACCTAAATTTAGAATATTTTTATCACCCCCTACAAAAAAAAAAAAACCTTGTACTCATTACCAGTCAGTTCATATTCTTCCTCTTGCCTAGCCCCTGCTAATCACTAATCTCTGTCTGTATGGATTTAGCCATTGTGGACATTTCACATAAATGGAATCATATAATATATGGTTTATTCCTAGCTTTTTTCTCTTAGCGTGGTGTTTTTAAGGGTCACTGTGCTGTAGCATGTACTGATACTTCATTCCTTTTTATAGCCAAATAATATTCCATTGTATGGATATACCACATTTTATTTATCCATTTATCAGTTGATGGACATTCAGGTTGTTCACATGTGTTGTTGCTGCTCGGAACATTTTAACAAAGTTTTATGTGGCCATGTTTTTATTTCTCTGGGTATTTACCTAGGAGTTGAATGTTGGATCATATGGTAACTCTGTGCTTAGCATTTTGAGGAATTGGTGAACTTTTCCAGAGTAACTGTAGTAGATGTATTCTTAAGTTTTATTGTAAATGACATTACATTTGGTCTTCATCACTTTTAACATTCCATTTTTTCAGTCTTTTTCTTCAGTCCCTGGTCTTTCTTTTCCTCTGTGTGTCAAGGTTTACTGTATTTTTTTATCTTCTTGGATCAATACCTACTCTAAGAAAAAGTATTTTGATAGTTGCTTGACTTGAAGTGAACACGATCAAGATTTATATGAAACCTCTCTCAGAACTATCTGCATTTTAGAGACAAAAAGAAGTGAAGTCAAAGGAATGAATCTCTATGGCTGAAATCTCAGGTGTCAGGTTCCCGGAGAAGAAGACCTTTGCCGAGAAGACCAGACAGTGTTCTGAAGAGCAGTCTAGTATGACAGAGAGAGCAGGGTGTCTGAGTGAAACCAGTCTGGATTCAGATCCTCACTTGTGTGTAACACTGGAAAGTTGATTTAACAGCGCTTCAGTATCCTTAGCTATACAGTAAAGACAATGCAATGTAGGCTTGCTTGAGGGACTAAACAGGACAAGAATATAAACCACACAGTTGCGTGAGTGTGCTAAATAAACAGCAACTACTGTTGTCTTTTCAAAACCACACGACTGACTGTCGACCTCTGGTCTCATTAGTTTGACACTGTCTTTTCAGGTTGGGTTTTCTTCCAGCGCTGGCCACAAGGTTTTCAGACTCCCTGAGATACTTCCTGACAGTGCTTTTAAATGCTTTAAAAGATTTTCTGTATGAAAGGGGGGAACCCCCAAAACTCAGCAGAAGGTATCCCAACACTCTTGTACTTCCTGCCTTCAATCCTAGAGTTCTAGCGAGAGAAGAATCCCATTGAATAGTGCTATGCAGTGAACCCATATTTCATTCCAAATTTAATGTTTTAAATTTTGTAGTAGTCCACTGGAAAAAAACAAGTGAAAAGAAACAGGTGAAATTAATTGTAAGAATACATTTTATTTAAATCCAAGTATATCTAAATTATTTCAACATGTCAATATAAAATTATTAATGAAATATTTCCACTTTTTGTATTAAGGCTTTCAAATCTATTGTATATTTTACATTTGTGGCACATCTTCCATTTGGACTAGCCCAAGTGGGCAACTCCAAGTGCCCAAGAGGCTCATGGGACCAGTGTCCTCCATATTGGACAGCATGGCTGTCCATGCTGCCATGGAAGACTAAGGAAGACTCCTGGTTGTTCCCTACTCACACTGATCTGGTGGTTCTGCACCAACTGAAATTGGTTCTTGATGGATAGCCATGTTGTGAGGAAAAAAAAAAAAACCATATCTAAGGCATTTCTTTCCAGCAGGGAATATCCCACTCCTGGGAGCCAGGATGAGGTAGTTCCCCTGTAACTCCTTCTGTTTTTACTTCTTTCTTTCCTTGACTCCCTGTTTTATGGTTTGATTCCTTATCCTAAGGATTTGCATTTGAAATGTTCCCTAAAATAAAATAGGTGGCGGAAATAACCACCTTTTTCTAGAATACAGTGGAACAAGTACAGAGAATTCTATGTGGAGACAAAAAAAGTTTGCTGGACCTTGGGTCAAGAGTTCTAAGACCTAACGCTGCCTGCCTCCAAGGTACTATGTTATTTTGAGAATGCCATTTATCTTCATGGTCTCATATTTCTACATCCATGGAATGGGCCACTTCAGTGAGCCACTAATCTGAGCCCACCTTTCACAGATCATGAGGTCTAACATGGTCCCCACCAGGGCCTGGATACATAGCATTTATGAAAGGAAATTCTTCTTCTTTCATTGTTATGGCACTTCTAATTTATCCTCTGACTCCTTATATCTTTTCTAGACAGTCATGTAAAACTGGTTATGGTGGTGTTAAAGCAACTTCCATCAATCAAATTGAGTTGGAAAGGCAAGCTGGGAGAAAAAAAAAAAGTAGTAATTTTTTTTTTCCCCCCTAATTGAAGCATTCAGTATCACATTTTACAAAGCCAGCTGGAGGCCAGTCCCAGTTTAATCCACCTTGTTGACTCCATGACTAAATGCAAATTATGTTTCTTTTGCATCCTATCTGTTTGTAGCTATTGGATTCTAGACTGAAAATTGCTTTTGGAAAATACAAAGATTTACGGTTCTGGACTTGGAAGTGCGGTATACCTTTGCCAAGTTCATATGGTGCGGCCCAGGAAGTCAGCAAATTTAGGTTTGCTTTACACCTCAGAATTGTGGACAGTTGCTTGTTCAGTGTGCCTCAGCTGAAACACTAAAACGATGTCTGTTTCCCACCTATCTGTCAGTGGGGCTTCTGGAAACTTAAAGTGAAGATATTTAGAAAGATGTTTGACTTTCCTTGAGAAAGTGTCAGTGTGAGAAAAGTTCTCTGTTTGTCCTGCTTTGAGACAAGTTTGAATCTGCCAGGAGGTCAAAGGAATGAATTTACCTAGTGGCCTGTGCTGGCAGGGCCGCCAGTCATTTTTCTGAGGGTTTTAGGTGATTTGAGCTCCAGTCACTGTAAGAGAATCCTCCTTATAATTACCATTGTTAATAGAACTGAAAGTTTGCATTTATCTTTTGTTCCTAACAAAGAAAGCCTCTCAGAGACCCTGATGATGAGCCCAGCCTACATCCATTCTGAAAGGCTCTCTGTGGATATGAGGGTACAGACGTTAATTCCTCACTGCAGAGGTGCTAGGGCCGTGCACCCTGCTTACATTAACAAACATTTAAAAACAAAGCCGGGGCGATACAAGCACAGCTTTCCTCTGTGTGGTCTCCTTACCAGGGTGACTGTAACCCCTAACCCCTTGCAAGGGAGATGCGAGGTTGGGTGTGGGTAGGTGGTGATGCCCCGGGCAGCACGGAGTATAAAGGCCAGACGAGAAGTAACCAGATCCTGTGAGGAATAAATTAAAGCCACTTCCTCCCGAGGCCAATCAACGGGGAAAGAAAGCAACAAAAACCTTAGAGATGAGAGAGCCTGTTTGCTTAGATCAGGTGGAAAAGAGAAATCGGAGTTTCCGAAAAGGAGTTTAAAGGGACGCATTACAAAATAAAACTTTGGGAACTTAAGAAAATGCTAAGAAACCATGGAGGAGCAGGACAGTGAGCCACATGGCCTTGTGCTAAGAGAGGCCCCTTCAGACAGGATCGCAATGCCTCTCGCCGGGCCTGGTTAGACGGGCGCCTAGGTCTTGCGGCAGCATCCCGCTTAGCTAGGCTTTCAGAGGAGGGGGCTCTGCGGGGGCCGTGACGCCTCCTAGAAAACTGGTGATCTCGCCGCGGATCTGATAGGGATGCTGGGGAGCGCCCGCCGGCTCCGGTCCCCTGCCGGCCGGAGGCCTCCAATGAGCCCCGCGGGGCTGCGCTCACTGGCCAGGAGCCGCCGCCCCGCGCAGAAGCGGCCTGGAGCCCCCAAGCCCGGCGCCGGCCGCTCTTGAGCGGCCAAGGAAGCCGAGCATTCCCGGAGCTGAGCTTGGTTGTGTATTCACGGATTTTCTTCTCTTTGGCGCCCCAGGCTCCCTCTCTTCCCAGCCACCTCCTTTCTGGGCTGCCCTTATCATCTCTCTAATCCCCGAGAGGGTAATAGGAGAGGACCCAATCCTATCCTATCATAGGCAGAAAACCATCCTTCTTTTATTAAATACCCCCCCCCCCCCAGGCCGGGCTTGGACCCACCTTGCCACAGCAATCAGAGTCTCTGGTGAGGAGCAAGGGTGTGGAGGTCTGTCACCAGGGAGCCAGGCGTGGGGGCTGTGCTGCATTTTCCATACGCACAGTGGCCGAGCAGTACAGACACTGGCGGCGGTGGTTTTGCATACAGAAGTGAAATTCAGAAGGCAGCGTGCAAGCACGTGGGTGAGTGTCTGCGGGTGCCAGCGCTCACACGCACACATCTTAATTTGCAGCTCCTGCTTAGTTGCCTCGGTGTCGTTTCCTCTCTATTCGGTAAATAATCTAGTTGATGCTTTATGGTATTGGAATGAATCAAGTAACATAATCAGAAGTTCCTGCAGAAACCCTCCCATCTTCTTTCTCTCATCTCTTACAGGGAGCATCTTCCCCTGGGGAGATTTTTAACCCAAAGAACCTTGATGTATTTTAAACAGCATTGGTATTTGTTTTTGTCAAGCTTGGTCTTTCTTTAACACTTGAAGAAGGTTGGAGGCCTTCCTGCAGACCTAGTTGCTGATATGGCCGCTTGGCTTGTCTTGTCTCAGAGGAAGGCCTAAAGGGGCCTCAAGCTGCTTTCTTTTTGCAAGTCTTCTGAAAGTAAAGGATTAATTTTGGTGGTTTGCCCCCCCTCTAGCCCATACACACAGTTGCCTCCCCTCCCCCACCTAGCCTGCTGGAGCCGAGGCAGGAAGGGGCTGTCCTCATGCTCAGGCCTAAGCCATATTACTTTATTTTTCTTTGTAGAAAGTTACACTACGAAAGATGTTCTTCATGTGTGATTATTATTCTTAAATGGATTCTTGTGCTTTCCTATCATTGCTCTGTTACAGCCTCCCGGGGCACCCATCAGGTCCTCTAATTAGACCCTCCAGAAACTGTCTATTGAGTGAATGTGGGAGAGTGAGAAGTCAGAAATGTTGAATTCCTTCATTACTTTGAAAATCTTTGAATTAATTCTCTCTATAAATTTCTACTAGCCCAGTCTTGGATCCACCAGCTGAAGAATGAGGCCCATTATTCATTTCACAGGATAAGTTTCTCATCCCTGTAACTCTGGGGGAGAAGATGGAAGCGTTATTATATAGGTTGAGAGTTGACATATTCTTTCTGACTGTTATAGATATTATAGCTAAAATATAAGAGTAGCAATACTAATACCAGTGATGAGGATAATAAAGAATGAAAATAATTACCTTCTCTCTGTTGCTGATTTGGACACTGCCCCCTCCTACTCATTTACCATACTATCTCTTCCCTTTTTAGGCATTTCAGGCTGGAATATCTTGGTAACTACAACTTTCAGTTAACTTTGTAGAGGTTTACACGAAGGAGAAAATCTCCCCAGTGTCTTCCATTTGGACTTAACGTATGCAAAGATGGGTTGTCTTGCCAATATCCCACAAGAATATATCTTCTTCTCACTTACGTTGGCTAATGTCACCTCCTGAATGTTGGCCTTCATAAGTGAAGAGTCATGAACGCTTGATTGCTTTGAAGTAAGTTTGACCACATATATTTTTTAAAATATTTATTTGGCTGCACCAGGTCTTCATTGTGGCCTGCAGGATCTTCAGTTGTGGTATATGAACTCTTACTGTGGCATGTGGGATCTAGTTCCCTGACCAGAGATAGAACCTGCAACCCCTGTGTTGGGAGCATAGAGTCTTAGCCACTGGACTGCCAGGGAAGTCCTTGATCACATATTTTTGAACACAGACATTTCTGGAGATATTGGGCCAAACTCTTACCTCCCACAGGTTGAAAAGTAAAAAAGTTAAAAATAAATTCCTGCCCTGCTTGGGTTTAATTTTTCAATACCAGTTAGACATTTCATTTTAGACCTCCTGTAGGACATGATGAAATTACAGAGTTTGCATTCTATTTTGGCCCATTTGTTGCTGTAGCAAATATTTATGACACTTCTCTGTTTGAGGCATGAAAGACACGGAGAAATGCAAATGTGCCAGCGATGGCCCTTACCCTCAGGGAACCTACAGCCCAATGTAGGCCCAGAATCATGGTCATGATCTTTGTAGCTTGGGCAGCAGACTTGCTCCCAAAGGCCTGTTCCCAAGACAGGACTGTGTTCCTTAGGGCTAGGTGTGTGTCTGAGGAGGTCATTCCGAGCTAAAGGTGTCACAGGCTGATAGGCATGGCAGAGCGCTTTCTTTCATTCAGAGGGTGCAGACTATTATGTAGGCAGCCCAAGAAGTGTTCTGTGTCTGAGTTCTCGTGTAGCTCACCTTCTTTCCCTGAACACTGCCTCTGCTTCCTTTCCTTTCTGCCTCTTCCTTCCACTCTCTTTTGTTTTTATTCTTTTTAACTCCCCTCCACTGGGGCCTCCCCCAGACCCACAAATCGCTATTTGCCCAACCTGTGACCTGAGACCACTTGGCATTTCCCCAGGATGGCTGGAATTTACAGCCTGCCGAAGAAGCATCTGTGACATTTGCTCACCTGGGCAGCTTAAGCTACAGGGTCCGCGTGGAGGGACTGCTGAAAGGAAGTGTGAAATTTACCTCTGTGCACCAAGGTTCTTGCCAGCAGGGAGACAAACAAGGATGCTTTCAAGAAGCTGAAATTAATTTTTATCAGGGTATGCGTATATAGTCCTATATATTCATACACACATTTATTATGTATTCAATAAATGCGTGTAGACAATTTGTACATTATCTGTTATTCTCTAGTCATTATTTTAACAAATTAAATTTTCATGGTTAGCTTCATCTTTCACATTCATACCCTCCCCTTGCACAGCTCCCTTCTTTCTTCCTCTCGCTCCCTGCTGGTAGAAGACACTGGGTTAACTTAGTGCTCTTTGAGGCCTTGTGCCATCAGCCCTCCTGTCTCCTTAAGGTTTATGAGATTCTGGTGATGGCTTTCTCACTGTGGTGGTCGGCCCAACCAGGCCCAGTTGTTCTGCTGGTAAGGAAATAGCTGCTTGTCTCTTTGGATCAAACTGGTCTAGGAGCTTGTTCAATCCAGTTACTGGGACAGGCCAGCCTTGGAGGCTTCTCTGGCTCTTGGAACACACGGACACACAGTCTGTGTGTCCTGGCTGTCAGCCGAGGAAGGGAGGCAGGCAGTGTAGATGGTTAAGCTGTTACTTTATACTCGTGTTTACCCTGTCCAAGTGATTTGAAGGGGAAGAGTGCTTTGGGCCCCAGGCTGGGGCAAGAGTGCTGGTGGGTCATTTTAGCATGAAGCTGAATGGAAAATGTCAGCGGGAGTGATGCCTCATTTTCCCTTTGGAGCATGGAATTCTGTAATAATAGTTAATGCATGGAACACTTAAAATATGTGGAGCTCCTATTGCCCCAACTTTTAAGGTGAAGAAACTGAAAGAGAGTTTCATAAACTTTCCGAAAGTCACACAGCTCAGGAGAGGATCCGTTGAGACAAGTTTGACTTAGGAAGTTTTACTAAATGTAAATTTTTCTACCATGGTATTCATTCCCATTGAGTGACAGCCCTTCAGCTTGTGATTCTTCCCAGAAAATCCCATGGAATCCTACTCAGTTGTCTAAATAACAAATCATTTGGCTCTGCCTACTTCTGGTCCTGTTTCTCAGGTACATCAACTTCATTATCTCTTGGCTATGGTTGGCTGTAAAGCATAAATAAAAGGAGATAAGTCCAAAATTCTCCTTGGGCCTCTTTCCTGATTTTTGTTAGGCCCCTGCCTTTGTTTTGAGAATCTACCTCCTGACTTCCTTCAGGCAACGAACATGACTTATCTTCATCAGTTCAGTTCAGTCGCTCAGTCGGGTCCGACTCTTTGCGACCCCATGATTCGCAGCACGCCAGGCCTCCCTGTCCATCACCAACTCCCGGAGTTCACCCAAACTCATGTCCATCGAGTCGGTGATGCTATCCAGCCATCTCATGTCTGTCGTCCCCTTCTCCTCCTGCCCCCAATCCCTCCCAGCATCAGGGTCTTTTCCAATGAGTCAGCTCTTCGCATGAGGTGGCCAAAGTATTGGAGTTTCAGCTTTAGCATCAGTCCTTCCAATGAACCCAGGACTGATCTACTTTAGGATGGACTGGGTTGGATCTCCTTGCAGTCCAAGGGACTCTCAAGAGTCTTCTCCAACACCACAGTTCAAAAACATCAATTCTTAAAAAAAAAAAAAATCAATTCTTGGGCGCTCAGCTTTCTTCACAGTCCAACTCTCACATCCATACATGACCACAGGAAAAACTATAGCCTTGACTAGACAGACCTTTGTTGGCAAAGTAATGTCTCTGCTTTTCAATATGCTGTCTAGGTTGGTCATAACTTTCCTTCCAGTGAGTAAGCGTCTTTTAATTTCATGGCTGCAATCACCATCTGCAGTGATTTTGGAGCCAAAAAAAATAAAGCCTGACACTATTTCCACTGTTTCCCCATCTATTTCCTATGAAGTGATGGGACCAGATGCCATGATCTTCGTTTTCTGAATGTTGAGCTTTAAGCCAACTTTTTCACTCTTCTCTTTCACTTTCATCAAGAGGCTTTTGAGTTCCTCTTCACTTTCTGCCATAAGGGTGGTGTCATCTGCACATCTGAAGTTATTGATATTTCTCCCGGAAATCTTGATTCCAGCTTGTGCTTCCTCCAGCCCAGTGTTTCTCATGATGTACTCTGCATATAAGTTAAATAAGCAAGGTGACAATATACAGCCTTGATGTACTCCTTTTCTTATTTGGAACCAGTCTGTTCCATGTCCAGTTGTAACTGTTACTTCTTGACTTGCATATAGGTTTCTCAGAGGCAGGTCAGGTGGTCTGGTATTCCCATCTCTTCCAGAATTTTCCAGTTTATTGTGATCCACACAGTCAAAGGCTTTAGCATAGTCAGTAAAGCAGAAATACATGTTTTTCTGGAACTCTCTTGCTTTTTTGATGATCCAGCAGATGTTTGCAATTTGATCTCTAATGTAGGCTAAAACTTGATTGCCCCTCTGTTTTATATATATATATAAATGTATTTGGCTCCTCTTTCTCCTTTGTGCTCGGTCATGTCCGACTCTTTGTGACCCCATGGACTATATTAGCCCACCAGGCTTCTTTGTCCATGGGATTTTCCAGGCAAGAATACTGGAGTGAGTAGCCATTCCCTTCTCCAGGGAATCTTCCTGACCCAGGAATTGAACCTGGGTCTCCTGCATTGCTGGCAGATTCTTTACCGTCTGAGCCACCAGGGAAGCCCAAATTGAGAATCCTTTAGCCAGACTCCCATCCAAGCACTAACTAGTCCTCACCCTGCTTAGCTTCCAAGACTAGATGAGATCAGACATATTCAGGATGGTATGGCTATACATGTATATGCATAATACATAGCTCACCTTTTCTGATTCCTTTTCAGAAGCCTGGGACTTGGGAGCTTAAAGCAGGGCACAGTGTCTTGTTGTTGCATGCCCTTCCTGGTCTTGTTGTCCTTCTGTCTCACCTCTGTGTGTGGTCACACTCTGGCCCAGGGCAGTGCAATGATTCTTTTTTTTTTTTCTGGCCGCATCATGTAGCATGTGAGATCTCAGTTCCCCGATTGAACCCACACACCCTGCAGTGGAAGCCCTGAGTCGCAATTGCTGGACCTCCAGGGAAGTCCCCTCAGATGGTTCTAAAGGTGTGAATGAAGATTGCTTTGGTGAGACCACAAAGTCTCACGTGCCCAGCTGTGGAGTTGCTCTTGATTTTGAGGAGTGGGTGTTCTCAGTTTAGAGAAGGGGACAGTGCCTCCCAAGGAGTGGCGCAGCCCAGAGCGCAGCCAGCCAAGGACCTAGGTGGGGAGCAGGTCCTGGCGACGGGCGTGGATGCTGGTGGTTCAGGGCCTGTTACTGTCACATCGCCCCAGGGGGTAGAAGGGAAAGAAGGATTTGAAGGACTTATATTTAAATGTATGGTTTAGAAAACCGTATAGTCCCAGGAAGATTTTAACAAAGAACATTTTATAGAAGCAAATGAATTCACTGTTAATCGTATGGCCCTAGCTCAATATCTATGATAACCCCCCACGTTTATATTTTTTTCCTGTCGTTTTCCTTGTGGCTGTATGAATTTTCTATTTCTTGGAGATGACTGTATACTCAGGGATGAAATTTTCTTCTGTTTATCAACAGAACCTGTTATATATGTTATTTATTTATTGCTCATTTCATTTCAAAGAGGAATTCAAGTAGCTTACCAGAAGGTACAAATAAAACAAAGAGATTTACTAGAGAAATGAGGCAGTTAGAAGAGAAAAGATAGAAAAATGTAAAGTGCAAGGGAACGTTAGTATGTAAAATTGCATGCACCAGATCCTTTCTCATTTTGGCCTTCTCAAGCCTTTTGCTGATAAGTCAATAGCTTCCTGATTGTTCAAAACAAACTAGTCTTAGGACCTTGTTCAATCTAGATCCTGTACATGGCTGTGGATTTAACACTTTGTTTCCTGGTAGCAGAAGCAAAAAGGGTAATAGGATCAGTTTCAAATTTCAAAGCCTTTAGTATTGAAAGTGAATCATTTGTTGGCTGCATGCAATTCCTGACATGGTTCCTAATAAGAAGATGCTAAATGATATGATAGATGTTGCCCTCAACATAGGAACAAAATATTCTAGTTCGTATTTTACTGTAGCTGTTTCTATATAGCATCCCCACAGCACTAGCCAGATTTTATTATAGCTGTTTGTTTACAATCTGACTCCCTTATCAGGCTAATGAATTCTGGAAAATAATAATAAGATCTAACATGTTCTCATCAACATAAATATAGTAAATATATATATAGTAAATACTCAATTAATATTTTTTGAATTGAAACACTTATTATCCAAAAGGAGGAAAATCCATGCATTAATATTTATTGAGAATTTTTACCAAAAAGAAGGATCAAAAGCCCCTGCCCTAGAAGAATTTATGGGATAGATACATCTTAATGGATACATTGGACCCTAGCTTGATAACTGCTTTATAATAGAGATATGAACATTTTATTTATTTATTTATTTTTTGGTGAAATGAGGCATGAGATTGCTTAAAACGCACTCCCAGTTGTCTTGCGTCTCCGTTTGGAGTTTGGGCTTTGGGTCCTTAAGCCAAGAGGGGAGGGGAAAATCAGGAATAATGAGGGCATCTGAGAGGAAAGAGGCCACTGTCTTGGAGTTTGCATTTCCACTTCTTTCTCTTTTGGGGAGAAGGTCCTTGGCTAACTCACCCAGCCTCCATGACCCCCAACTCTCTGGGATGTGGGAGGGGTAGGGCTGCAAGGAGGTAGGGAGTGGGCCCCTCTTGGGGCCTCTTCCTGACTTGACCTGGCAGCCTCAACAGGGAGACTGGTTCCTTTTCCCACTGCCGGCAACGTGATCACCATCACCGCCATTCCTGTAATGACTTATAGAGAACACTGGATCCTAAGACCAGGAAGAATGAATGATCCCTGGGACATATTTGTAAAATAAAGAGTGAAAAGAGTAAATAACTCCCACATCTGACTTTTACCCAGATTTATTAATTTTCCCAGGGATCAAACCCGGGTCTCCAGCATTGCAGGCGGATTCTTTACCAGCTGAGCCACAAGGGAAGCCCTATTAATTTTTAGTTATTCGTTATTAATCAGAGAATTTTTACCTTCATATCTCCCTTTCTTCCCTCTTTTCCTTTCCTCATTTAAAAAAAAAAACAAAAAAACATTTACTCGGCACGGACTTCTAAGCTAGGCACTATGAGAAATGCAAAATAGGACCTTGTCCTTAATTGCTTATCATTGGGAGAAGGTAGAGAGGGCTCAGGGCAGCCACTGATCAGGGCTTTTGAGTGTAGGACGGTCTTTAACCCTCAGTATGCTCTGAAAGTTTCCAGAAAGATGACTGCAGTTTTCTCTGAGCTTGTAACCTTCTTCCCCCTCTAGATGGTACACTCCTAGTGTGCAGCGCTTCTTTCATCTCTGCATGCCTAGCACCATGCTTGGTGCATGTACCATACTCATGTGTTAGTTGAAGGAAGGAAGGAAAAAGGAGTCACACAATTCATCTAAATCTGAATAGAACTTATTTCTGTTTGCAGACTACCTATCTTAAGACCTTATTTCCAAAATTACTACTATTTGCTGGCTTCTGAACCTTATGTGTGTGCTTCTGCGATGTGTCAAAAAGTAGAAGACAGGATGTAAATTGCTCTTAGGTCTATTGGATCACTCCTGTGAAGTGCTCCAAAATCAGTGCTCAGAGAGAAAAGGTTTCTGGTTAGAATCAACCTGTTATTGAATGGGGACAATTCTTGAATGGCTTCTTTAAGTCTGGGTTTTCTGAGTTATTATCTTGGCCTTAGGGTCAGGAAGGATGCTCAGGGTATCCTTGGGTAGATGGAGGGGTGGGGAAGAGTGTGCAAGAGAGGACACATGAGAACCCTGTAAAGACAAGTGATAATCAGATTGAGGAAGCTGGCTCCACACAATCTTCAGTGGGAGAGGCGGAGGTGGGAAGGGCAGCTGCTTTAACTAGTCAGTGGCTCAGATTCCAGTACCTTCCTTTTACTCCCATCCTCAAATTGTCCTCCTGTCTTTTCCTATCTGCAAAGCCTCCTCTTTTCTCTTTTCCTTCTCCCAAATGTTAGGCCAATTTTCTCTTTGCTCCTGCTGACTTTTTACCCAGGTTTACTCCTATGAGTTCAATTAGAATGTTGGGAAAGGACTCCTCCATTAAATAATAATAATAATAATAAATACAAATAAACTTAGGAAGTTGAAAGTTAGATATTTTAAAATGTGAAAGTGATTGCAAACCCTGAGGCAGGGGAAGTGATTGAATAAGAAGCTCTCTTGGGCACACTCTACAGCTTCTCCCCTCACCCCTCCCAGTGTGAGCATGTGTAATTTAAACCTGTCCTTGGACAGGAGGAAAGGAAGAATTGCCCCCACCTTCCTCCTGCCAGCTCCCTCCCTGTGTGGAAATTCCTTGGTTGGAGTCTGTGATATCTCAAACTGGGCTGTCACTTTTCAGGGTCACTCTCTGGGGCTGTCCTTCCCCATCCCAGCGCAGTTCACATGTTTCTGAGTTAAGAGTAGCAGAAAGCTCATTTTTGTTACACATTTCCCTCCTTACGAGCCCTCTTCTATGGAGGGTCCTCTGTGTGCTTTAGTGCCTTTGCCATTTAGGCCTCTCCTGGGGAGGATGGGTGTGTGTGTCTTAGACCAGGAATCTCACTATGGCCTTTGGGGAGGGCTGTGGTCTTTGAGGATCAGTACATTTTTTAGAAAGTCTTGAAGATTCCCTTTGGCTTGATTTGAAGACCATTTGAACCAGTTTCTCTGTCTGATTCTCTTCCGTGGCTATTGCACTCTCTTCAGCAGAGTCACTCTACCTAAGGCTTCTTATCCTCTTCTATGTTGCCGAGACTGTTACCTTAAGTTGGGCATCTCAGCAGCTAATAAAATGTCTAGCCGAGAAACCTTTAGCATTTTGCGTTCTAATCTTTTTTCTTTACATCCTATATGCGTGTGTAGTTTTTTCTTGAATAAGGACCCCTTTCCTTTATGTTATTAATAAACAAAATAGCTTTCAATTTACAGTCTCACCCCTTTTGTATGCCATCCTTTGCATGAGTTGTGCTTATAGACATTCATTCATTCATCCAGATATTCAAAAAATGACATCTTCCTGGGGTACTAAAGTTAAATAGAAAGAAGTCTGGAAACTCTGATATACACAGAGAAGATATGTGTTGTACTCACACCCTTGGAAATTAGAGCAATTTGTAGTATCTTGAAAGAACTGTAAATATAGGTGATCACTCTTACAATCCTACTGGCAAATTCACACATCAAACCAAATAGGAAAATACACCCAACATCCACTGCTTATGTTTAATGGTTTATACTGGTGGAGTTGTTCCTCTAATGCATGCGGACAGATAGGAGTAAGCAGGGCAAAGGGTGTTATTTGCAGAAGATACACGTGTGTTCATGTCATTGCTGGCCTGGAGAGTTGCTCAAGGGTGAAGATGCTATAGTTACCCTCTCAAGAGCAAGCCTCAAATACGGCACTAGGCATGTGATGAGTGTCCAGTAGATGCTTGTTTTTCTTTCTTCATTTCCAAAGCAAATCAGAAACATACAGGCCCATTTGGAGCAGCCCTGTGATACAGGGGGACAGATTCTGGCCTGTTCTGCTTTTAAATAGATGGGTAAGAGGGGCTTGCCACTCAGGCCAGCTTTCTCACCTGTAAGGTGTGCATTGTTACACTCATCTGCCTGGTCCTCTCCACTTCCAGGAAGATTATGAATCTCCAGTGAGATCTAAGTGTAAAATGCATTGTAAATTACAAAGCACAACCCAACTTGCAGATTTTTATATTTTTATTTTTTTTCTCTAACTTATCCTGTCACCACTGCTTACAAAATCGAAGCAAGAGAGCGAACTCACAGTTTGGCAGGCATGTGGAAGGCTGATTTAGAACATGGCATAGATTTAGAAATCTTGTTGAACACAGAATTGGTGGGGCATGCAGTTGAATATGGAGCTTGAGATCTCGAGAGAGTTGAGCAGAGAGGTGTGATTTAGAGTTTGATGATGGTGCGTTGAGACCGTTATCCACAGAGGGAACGTGGAAATAGAGGTTAGCTGCCCACAGAGAAAACAGTGGTGACAGTCCACCAGGATTTGTACGGAGAATGGAACTTGGATGTCGACCTCTCGAACCTTCACATCTAAGGATGAAGCGCAGGACAGTGTGCATGAGGGAGATAGCAAGTGTGGTTTGATGTGAACAAATACTGTCTGCCTGCTTCACTTCCCTGGTTCACGCACCAGGTGGGATGAGCTACTGCTGGATCTTCAGTTAATGGGTACTGATGTTCACTTCGGACGGATGTACTTGAGAAGTGTATGGGTCCAGTTTTGGTAACTGTGTCCTTTATTTTGAATCTACTCCTTAGCTTCACGGAAGCAAGGCGTGTCATGGGCAGAACACTGGATGGGGGTATTATGGAGAGCGGGGACGGGTACGTTCCTTTTACTTCGGGCGTCTTCTTCGCCTTATGGTTAAGTAAAGGGGTTTGATCTGAACGATGTAAGAGGTCTCTTCCAGGGCTTCCCTGATAGCTCAGTTGGTAAAGAATCTGTCTGCAATGCAGGAGACCCCAGTTCGATTCCTGGGTCAGGAAGATCTGCTGGAGAAGGGAAAGGCTTCCCACTCCAGTATTCTTGGGCTTCCCTTGTGGCTCAGCTGGTAAAGAATCCACCTGCAGTGCAGGAGACCTGGGTTCGATCCCTGGGTTGGGAAGATCCCCTGGAGAAGGGGAAGGCTACCCACTCCAGCATTCTGGCCTGGAGAATTCCACTGACTGTATAGTGCATGGGGTCACAAACACAACTGAGTGACTTTCACTTTCACTTTGCAGGGCTGGGCTTGTAGCACATCTTTTGTAGGACAAAGAGCCCTTTTTGGAAGGTGAATCCTCACGTCATGTAATGTTTTTAATCTGCCCTTTCTTTGTTTTTAATTGCCAGTCTTTGTGTGTCCAATTTTCTTGAGCAAGGACATCAGACATACTTATTTGCCATGTGGAGTTTATCTTCCAATTCATAGGAACTCAAAATGAGGGGTTTTCAATACACATAGTCCCTTACTAACACCAGTTTCTCAGAAGCTTCAAGAACGGTCATCTCGTTCGTCCGTCTATATGCCTCTCTTTATCAAACAGAGAGGTTTTGTGTGTGTGAAGTTGTGCCCATTTGCAGCCATGGGGCACTTCTGCTTCAAGAAACTGCCTCACGAATACCACCCCAGGGGCTGTTCCTAGGAGGGGTAGAGAGAGAAAAGCCAAATGTTCTAGCATCCCCCACCCCCCACCCCATTCTAGCCCTGAAAGTGTGAATCTCCCACCCAGTCACTTAAGCCTATGTTTCATATGCAGAAAGAATGAGAGGGGAAAGCCCTGGGGATGTGAGGAGGCCTTTTCCCCTCTCATCTCTGGTTGCTGGGATGGACAGCTGATTTGGGGGAATTGAAATCCAGAGTCTGAGGCAAAGAGCAGAGGACAGAGGCCAGACCCAAAGTGACTGCGAGATGGCAGGCGGGCACAAAATGATTGAATGAAATAGGGATACCATCACTGGGAGCTGAAAAACCTCACGTCCAGATGTGGTCAGAGAGGTTCACAGAATGAAAGACAGTCTGATGAGTGAGATACACACGCCTGTAGAGTACAATAGAAAAATCAATAGTAAGTGGAGGTGAAAGAGTTCTAGCCGGCTTTTATTGAGCACAAAGAAGACAAACTGGCTTTTGCAGTGGTTCCAGCTCTATGTTAATGGTGCTTTTTAAAGAACTCCTGTACCGAGTAGGGAGAAAAAGTCAAACAGGAGAGGTTGCCAGCCCAGACATGCAAAACATACACATACACACAGATAAAGGAAAAAGAGAAATTGACTCTGAACTGAATGTTCTGGGGTTTATGCATGTGGTGAAGTGTGTCTTAATTTTACACACGTATTTTGGACTTTCAGATGGCGTAGAGTTTGATCTATCTTTTCCCATCCCTGGTTCCTTCTTCCCTCCCTTTGCTTTCTACAAGTCTACTGTGGCTTTATTAGGAATCCCTTTGGTTTAAGGGGGAAAAAAGAGAGACTGGCTGGAGGGGGAAGAAACCAGACTAGTTCTTGGCTGGAGCCCACAGCATGGGCCCAGAGAGTCATGCCCTGGCCTCTGTTTGCTTAAGCACATGCCCCTCACCCCCACCCCCACGGTGCCCCTTTTTTTTGTAAGGGGGCTGACAGAGACTCTTTCTACCCTCCTAACCTGTTTTTTTTTCCCCCTTTTCAGTTGTTTAAAGAGAATCTTTCCCTTTCTCTCTTTCTCTCTCTCTTTTTTTTTTTTTTTTGAGTTTTTCTTTTTTTTTTTTGAGGCTTGAGCCCAGAGAGCAGTGAATTTCTCCTTGCTGGCCCCTCCTCTCCTCCCCAGCCCCCTCCCTGATGAAGAGTTCATCCAAAGTTCGCATCCAGACTCTGAACAAAGTGGCCCAGACCTTTTCCTGACTCCTCACCCTTTGTCCTCATCACTCAGTGACAGACAGGAATCAAAAGCTGAGGACCCAGCCGGGACAGGGCCATGGGGGAGGTGGGAGAAAGGAGAAGAGTTCCCATTAACTGGCCCGGCCCTTAACAACCGCGGGGAGGAGCAAGGTCCTGGGGGAGGAGGGGGAGGAGGGGAGGAAGGCGGAAGAAAGAGGGAGAGGGGGAGGAGGAGAGGAGGGGAAGGGGAGGGGGAAGAAAGAGGTGGTGGCCCCAGAAAGGATTTTTGTTTAAGTTTCCCCAGGCACACTGAGCATTCCCAAGTTATTTGCAGACAGTTTCATCTGGTTTCTGTTTGAGGAGAAGAGAGAATGGGATGATCCGTAAGGAGATGGGCCCGGCAGAGGGGGGAGAACGGGACAGGGAAAAAGATAGGGGGAGTGCGTTTTTCCTAAAGCTGGAAACATGGAAGTTTTCTGATCCTACCGTGAGAAAACAAATTCTCTGAGAGATCAGGGCTCACCTTTTGGAGGTGGATAACACTTTTCAGGACACGGGAGGACCATAGAGCAAATTACTTCTCCTCGAGTGCTAAATGATTCCCTGGTGCCCTGGAAAGAGCCCGTTTACCTCCGAAAGGTGAATTGTTTATTGCTGGCAAGTAGAATATTGGCTGTAATGCTGGCTCATCCATCCTCTTGCATCCCTGTGAGGTATTCAGGGTGGAGGTGATGCTATCCACCTGTCACTGCAGGAAGCGGGCTGACAGATGCCTTTCTGACTCCTGTTCCTGGGGTTTGAATTGTCAGGGAAGGAGGGGAAGTGACTTTTCCAAGGTCTTAGAGTGAGTGAGCCACTGACGGAGGTGGAATTAGATTTCTGTCCCAGTTACAATGCACTTGTTTCTGGGAGAAACAAGTGTCTTAACTCTGATATGGAGCCTCATGGAGAAAGGCTGGTAGGAGAAATACCTCGGCCAGCTCTTAGGAAGGGAGAGGCCAAAAGGAGGATGCTTCTGTGGTTGTCCCAACCTCATTAGGTTTTTTCCTCTTAGTGCTTTGGGTCTCTGGGCTGTCTGCTCATTTGTACTGTCTGTCTCATGCACTCCTACCCGTGGTTCCCAGTGGTCACCATCTCCCATGCCTCCAAGGTCAGGTATATGGCTGAGTTCAGGTAAACAAGCATGGGGCGGGGGGGGTGGGGTGGGTGGTGTGTGTGTGTGAAAAATGAGGCCTGAGTTGGTGAGGAGGAAGTTAAAATTGTGAGATGCCATTTTTGGTGAGCCTTAATGCAGAAGACAGCAGTGTGAAATCCTGCTTGATGTTATGGCCAGAGATCTGTTGCTTTTTTTTTTTTCTTTTTGATCTATTGCTTTTTGCTGGCCTAAATCTTCAAAATCATAGTGAACTCTGTGACTCCTGAAAGCAGATGCTGTCACCTAGCCCTTCACAGTTTGGATGATGGAGGGAATTGGGAATTCCTTCTGTTGGGGTGAATAGGGAATGGATCTAAGGCGTCAGGGCACTTGGGTTCTGTTTGTCCTTCTGACTGTGGATTTATTATAATAAACTAATGGCTTCCAGGTGGTGTAGTGGTAAAGAATCTGCCTGCCAGGGCAGGAGACACAAGAGACGTGGGTTTGATTCCTGGGTCGGAAAGATCCCCTGGAGTAGGAAATGGCAACCCACTCCAGTGTTCTTGCATGGAAAAATTCCATGGACAGAGGAACCTGGTGGGCTGCATGACTGAGGTCACAACGAGTCAGACAACCAAGCACAAAGGAGAGAGAGAAGCCAAATAAAGTATAAAAAAGATTCTTTGTGGCAATGTTGAGGTTTGGTGATATTAAAAACTTCTAGTACATGATTATTATTCAGGTTTTATGTGCCACAAATTATGCACAGTGTTTCTGTTCATGTATGTTATTTCATTTTAAAGTATATGACAATCTTATGAGGTGGAAGTAATTAACAAGTAAGGAAATTGAGGCACAGGGTGATGAAAAATAACTTGCCTAACATTAGTAAATAGTTATTTGCATTATCACGGAAATACAGTGCATTTCCAGTGATTTTTTTTCTTTTTTTTTTTTTTTTTAATAGAATAGCTGTGTTCACAGAGAGTTTTAGAATCAAGGGACTATGTTATTCATGAGAGTTCTGGATAACTTGGATACTGATTCATTTCAGGCCAGGTTGAGTGAAAGCTTACCTTTTCACAGATTAACAAAGGGGGGTGCGTGCTTTCTAACTATATTAATCACATGATAGTGTTCATGGGAATATTTATCCTGCTTAGCAGAATAGACTTTCCAAAGATGTAGCTGTGGCATCTGCATCCAGTAAATGTTTTAGTTACTAATGATTCTTCCCAATTAGTTAAAAAGTATGTCAGTCATGGTGCTGCTTTCTTGGCAGCACTTTTTTTGACAATGAGTCTGTGTGCATATTTAAGTCATACAAGGACACTTCTTTTCACCATTTCCTAACCTAGGTTTTCTGTGGCAGAACATCCTTTTAGCATACAGGTGTGGATTTTCCTGGTCTACAAGTGAGGAAATGGGGAGATACATCCCTACCCTGGGCCAGAGAGGAACTTGGTGACAGGGTCTGCATTCCAACCTGGCGCTCCCGCATTTTCCTGGCTTCTTGTTTCTTGTGAGCTTGTCAAGGCCGTTTGCAAAGTTGGGGCCCTCCGTGAACAGGGGTGCTTGCTGCTGCAGTTAGATGAAGTCTAGACTTTCCCCCTCCCCTGTGGTACTCTTGGCAAGTTGACAGGTATAATTGATGAGTTATTCTAAGAATGCGATTCCTGAGTAACTCTAGAGTGGAGTGACTGTGTTTCTGAGTAGTTAATGTGGCTGGAGGGAAAGGCAGATGAAGGGGCTGGGGGCTGGGGAGCCGGAGGGGATGGGAAGGAGTGTCTTTGTTCCAGCCCAGGTGTGTTCCAAGACTGTGGTTCCGAGTGAGGGCGTTGGGGAGTCCTCGCACCCAGAGTCCCCTTAGGGCTCAGGGTTTCAGGAAGTCCGTGTGGCTTTCTAGTTTGCCTGCATGTGCGTCCTAGGAAGGGGAACAGAAACACTTCACTTTTAACTTGTATACTTCCACACCACCCTTCTCAGCTGAGTTGATGGGAACTCCCAGAGCAGCTTTCATTGCTTCCCGTTGGTGTCATTGCTGACTGTCCAAAGTTCTGATCGTCCCTGGCTGGCCATTTAATTCTTCAGGGTTTGCAAAGTTGATGGTCTGTTGAGAAAGGAAAGAAGTCAAGGCCATGGTTGTGATCATGGTTTCCCATTGCCCTTGAGGGTGAGCGGTGGCTGAGGGAGTTGGGCCTGGGCCTAGGAGCCCTCGGGGTTGGGTCTAGCCTGGCTCAGGGGGAATGAAAGAGATTGACTTTGCTGGGATTGGCATGGCACCTCCACATGGTAAGTTGGAAAGCAGTCCAGGGTCTAAAGCCACAGGTGGTCAGCCTGGTGTCAGGCTTCGAATTCTGTCCCTGGGAGATCGCCCTCCTTCCCACCGTGCCATCACCTCTCCTGAGTGGAATCTGCAGCTTCCTGTGGCACACCCGTTCACTTACTCTCTTCCTGCCCCACTGGCCTGGCTGCTGATGAAGACGCCTCCTGGGTTTTCTTGTGAACACTCAGTTATGACAGGTTCCTTTTTCCCTCTCCTCACACTGGGAACTAGTATCTTCCTGGCATTCATAGCACACAACTCTTCTATTCTTTTGAAACCCAAACCACCATTTATAGACCCAGACACAATTATCTTGTTAGCGTTTGACTGGATGTGTTGCTATGATGGTAGCACGTCTATTCTCCAAATGATAGGTGGACCCCAGATTCTGGGACTACTTGAGAATTAATCTGCTTCTTTAAAGGTTAGAAATACTAAGTCTGCCCCCATGCTGCTGCTGCTGCTAAGTTGCTTCAGTCGTGTCCGACTCTCTGCGACCCCATAGACGGCAGCCCACCAGGCTCCCCCTTCCCTGGGATTCTCCAGGCAAGAACACTGGAGTGGGTTGCCGTTTCCTTCTCCAGTGCATGAAAGTGAAAAGTGAAAGTGAAGTCACTCAGTCGTGTCTGACTCCTAGCGACCCCATGGACTGCAGATCACCAGGTCCCTCCGTCCATGGGATTTTCCAGGCAAGAGTACTGGAATGGGTTGCCATTGCCTTCTCCAGTCTGCCCCATACTTACTTCCTATTTCTCCTGATGGGAAAAGTTATCAGGTAGGGAGACATGGATGTGAATTTAAACTTCTGTGGTTACCAGCTGCGGTCCATGGGGTAAGTTACTTAATTTCTATTTTTTTTTTTTTTAAATCTGTAAAAATGTGGTTATTTGGCTTAGCTCTAGAAACTTTGGGGAGGGTTAAAAAGTAATGAAATAATAGCCACTAGTTTGTAAAACTATTGCTTATTTTCTTTTTTTGCTTTCTAGCTTTCATTAGGTCAGAAACACTCTTTTCCCCGTGACCATGGTGCTTTTCACACCCAAAGCAGGCACTGACTAGGTTTCTTCCCTAGCTCTGAGTGATAGTTCTGGGTCTCTTGGCTTGTAAGAAGGTTATCTCCAGTTCTCTCAGGGTTCATCTGTGCCTAGAAGCTTGGTAACATCTAGGTTAGGCAGATGTTCTCCTCCTTTGAAAAATCTAGCTTTTCCCACTTTATCCTTCCTTTACTTCTGTCATTCCAGTTTGCTGGAAGTAATAAGTATAGTGTGATAATTGTAACAACTTAATTTGCATAGCACTGTCTTAATTTCAGATCATTTTTTTATTTCTTCTCGCATCAAATGTGGCATTATCCCCATTTTAGAGTTAAAGAAATCAAGTCTCTGTGAAGAAAAAGATTTACATTCTCTTCTGCTGATAACTTGCTGTGAGGAAGTCGCTCAGAAGCACAAAATGAAACACAGATTGTTAAAGCTGCCAGAGGCTTTAGAGATCATCTCACCCAGCTCTGAGGAATAGAAAATTTAATGGAAAATTTGGGATTTGCAATTAGCATGTTAAAAAGGTCGAAAGGAACAGGTGAGATGAATTTTAAAAAGTATGTCTCAGGGACTTCCCTGGAGGTTCAGTGGCTAAGACTCTGCACTCCCAGTGCAGGGGGCCCGGGTTCTATCCCTGGTCGGGGAACTAGAGGCCACATGCTGCAACTAAAGATCTCACAGGCCACAACTGAGACCTGGTGCAGCCGAATAAAGAGCAGAGTATCCCAATATATCCAAAATGTTATTTCAACATATGAGCAATCAGTAATGAGATATTTTATATTCTTTTTGGTACCGTTTGCAACATTGTGTGTGTGTGTTTTACACTTCCAGCACAGTTCAGATTAGCCACATTTCAAGTGTTCTGGCCGCATATGGCTAGTGGTTTACCTTATTGGTTAGTGTACAGCTAGCCTAACCATTTAATTTTGCAGATTAGGACAACGAGGCTCAGAATTATGATTAACTCATAAGTGGCAAAAATAAAACAAGTCTGCATCCTGAACTCGTTTCAACTCTACTGTCTGTACTTAACTGTTGTGAAGACCTGGCTTCTGCTGTAACTTTATATCTTGCCTCTTCTACTCTAGTTTGGTTTTAGAGAAGGCTCCCCCTGTTAACAGACTAAGACAGTGCGTGCTTGTCCGCAAAGTAATACTGTAGTCTAGCCCATAGCAGGGGGATCTCTGTGATGCCTGAGCATGTCGTTGCTCTTGGGGAAGTGGGAGCCTTGTAGATTTCTTCTCAGTGGAACAGGGTCAGTGCTGCTCAGAACTTCCCTTACTTAACCCTGTAAACTTGGACTTGATTCTTCTGAAAATAAATAAATAAATAAATAAAAAATCCCTGGAAACCTAAGTGGCGCCCTTGGCAAATGGCACTGGTGAGCCAAGTGGGCAGTGCCAATAGGGCAATTTTCAGTCAGGTCCCACGGTGGCAAGCTAGCTGTAAAGCAGTTGAGGTTGACATGAATGATGTCTCTTGAAGCTAAGACTGAGCAGCCTTAATGGAAAACAAGGTCAGTTACCTGCCTGGATGATGACTCGGAGAGCCTTTTTTTTTTGAAGGAGAAGAGGAGCCCTTTATTAATCACCACTTTCGGCATGCTACGTGTGATTCGTTTGCTCATTGTCACAACCCAGCTCAGCTCCACTTTCAGCAGTTGATCTCCAAACGGAGACGATCTTTGTATATCCACCGGCTTCTAGAAAACACCAGTGGGAAATCTTGTTTACAGTGATGATGGTTATGGTTATGATTATTGACAACCATTATTATAAACATCATTGTTATTTAGTGTTAATCAACAGCAGCATGAAAGGTGCTCTAAAGAAGGCAGAATTAGACCCTGTCCTTGCAAATGGGCTCATAAGGAAAAAACGACAGGAAGAGACACCCAGCCTGGGCTAGCTAGGAAAAATACATTCTAGGTAAATACAGCTGACAGAATAGCTCCAAAGGTTATAATTTTTAGGGCTTTGGTGGAGTTCTCTATGGCACCTTGAACACAGATTAGAGAAAGAGAAAGTAGAATTTCCCAGTAAAAGAAAGTTTCAGCCCAGTTTTACTGTTAGACCAAGTTATAAAGAACAAATACAAGGGAAAAGTTGGATGTGTTTTGTTTCATTGGCACGCAGGTTTATTTTTATGATCCATTTTTGTTATGTACTATTTGCATTTTTTAATGACTTTGAATATCATCAGAGTCATTATGGACCCACCCATGATATGGGAGAAAATTGGAGCTAGTGGAAAGAGCATTTGTTTCTGGGACAGAAGCTTCTGTTTCATTTATCTTGATTTCAGATACAACATTTAACTTTCCAGCTTCAGACTCCTTATGTATAAAATAGGATACTAGTAACTACATGATGGGCATCCCCAGTGACTCAGCGGTAAAAAATCTGCCTGCACTGCAGGAGACGCAGGAAACATGGGTTTGATCCCTGTGTCGAGAAGATCCCCTGGAGTAGGGCATGGCAACCATTCTGGTATTTTGCTTGGAGAATCCCATGGACAGAGGAGTCTGGTGGGCTATAGCCCATCGGTTCTCAGAATCGGACACGACTGAAGCAACTTAGCGTGTATGCATTGCAACTGCATGATAGCATTTTGACAATTCAGATGTTATTATTTCTACCTCTGTTATTCTACCTTGATTTTGTTTATCTACTAATTCTGATCTTAGTTCTTCTGTTGCTCAACTTCTCTTAAAAAATAATTATTATTATTATCTAGGAAGAAACTGGGCTTCCCTGATGGCTCAGTGGGTAAAAAGTCCGCCTGAAATGCAGGAGACACAGAGAAATGCAGGTTTGATCCTTGGGTTAGGAAGATCCCCTGGAGGAGGAAATGGTAACCCACTCCAGTATTCTTGTCTGAAGAGGCCCATGGACAGAGGAGCCTGGTAGGCTAGAGTCCAGAGGGTTGCAAAGAGTTGGACCACGACTGAGCCACTAAGCACGCAGGAGGAACCTGCGACTCAGAGAAATTTAGTAACTTGGTTAAGGTCACACAGGTAACAAGTGGCATAGCTGGGATATAAGACTGGGCCTCCTGACTTGAATAAATGACTTACTTTCAGTTGTGTTCATTGCAGTCCTGGGCATTCAAGGAAAGCATGCTCAGGACACAGTTTTTGAGATAGGAGTTCTCAGTGATCTTTGTTTTGTTTCATAAATCGCTCAACACTAGTAATATTTCTTTAGAGTGATGGTTATTGCAGTTAAACCCTGTGTTTTTTTTTTTCTTTCTTTTTTCTTTGTTGCAGTTAAAAACTTTGGAAACATGATTTCAAGTCATGTTGACTCTCTGTATTACCAGTTATCTCACTTCTTAATCTAGGGTGGGTTTACATGGCCCCTGAGGGGGTACTGGGAAGAACCTCCTCTGCCCCTGTTTTGTTGAAAGAGTTGATGGTTATCTGAAAGGCTGTTCATCTTCTGAGAAAGTAGATAAAGGTTGATGGTTGGAAAATACAACATAGTTCTTTATGGCCTGGAACTATCATAATGGAGCTTTTGGCATGGCACAGAAATAATTGTCTACCATACTTCCAAATTTGTTGGCCAGAAAACAAGAATTTCTTAAATCTTTATATGGCCTTAAGAGGACCATCATGGGTTTCCTGAAGGCTCTGTGTTAAAGAATCTGTCTACCATGCAGGAGATGCAGGTTCTATCCCTGGGGCGGGAAGATCCCCTGGAGTAGGAAATGACAACCCACTCTCTTGCCTGAAAAATCCCATGGACAGAAGAGCCTGGTGGGCTACAGTCCATGGGGTCGCAAAGAGTAGGACCCAATTGAGCGAGTGAACACACCACAGCAAAGAGGACTGTGACATCCTTTGGATGCCCCCCTGCTAGGATGCTTCTAAAGTTGTGACCTTGCTATGTACTTTTCCTCTAAGAATTCCTTAAGTTTCTATATTTTAGGACTTTACTGTTAAGAATGGATTTTTTATGGCCTTTTTGGGGAGTCTAGTGGCCATGTGGTACCTCAGAAGAGTTTGTAGCTTATAGCTCTGGGCCCTCAAGAAGCCTTGGCCTTTAAAGAAATTGATCTGAATTGTTGCCAGATCTTTCTGTAGAGTTTCAGTTCCTGGGCTTCTGGTTTTTGTTTGTTTGAGCTGACTACTGAAATAAGAATATGTTTCCCTTTTTCTCTCTTTTCCTTTTTTTCTTCTTTCCTCCCTTCCTACAGGGTGGTAGAGTCTCCAGCTGGTGAATTTCAGACTAGAGTTAGGTGGGGACAAAGGCATGTGGTAGAAAGCCTGAGTCACTGTCTTCACTCTGGCTTCTTCAGATATTTCTCCCCTTGAGCCTACCCAGATGCCTACCATACCCTCTTAGCACTAAAAGAGGCTTCTGTTGGAGGTGAACTAGTTTAATTCCTGGAGTTTTCTGATAACCAAACTAATGTCAAAATGGAAGCAGAGTCTTTAACATATGGTAAAGACCTTGAAGAACCAGACCACAGTTGGTTTCGTCATCAATTCTTATCCTTTCTGCGCAATAGGTTCTGCCCTTCCCAGTTCTGCCTCTGCCTCTTTTATTCTTCTTGACTTTTCGAAGGGCTTCCTGGGCAGCCACATTTTTCATAAAGAGTCTAAAATAGCTTGACATTTGTATAGTACCTTAGAGTTTACAGCACATTTCATTTATATGATCAGATTTGACCTTTAAAACCACCTGGAGGAAGGAAGGAGAGGTATCATTATCCTCCTTTCACCTAAAAAGAAATGGAGGCTCAAAAAGGTAAAGTGACTTGCCCTACATTATGCAACAGGTATGTGGCAGGGCTTGAATTTGAATCCTGGTCTGTGTCATTATCAGTTTCTCCCTGCTGATAGACCAAGCCATGTTTCTTTACACCAGATTCAATTTTCATCTCTTTTTCCTCCTGATTTTTCAGCAGAGTCAGCCATCCTAATCAATATGATTTCTTTTTAGCCCTTCCCATGTCTTCTACAGATCTCGTGTCCAATCCCAGTCTTTTACCTGTTCCTTGCTCACCTCTGCTGCCAACATGAACTCCAGTTTTCCCTAAATTGTGTGATTCTTACCTGATAGATTCTGAATTTGATCCCAGTCTCTACTGCTTGATCATTTCTCCCTTTTTTCTCTTTTGTCTTTCTTTAGGCAAGTCTGGAACTCCTGGCAAATATTTAGCTCATTATTATTATTTTTTACAGTAATCTCTTGTGAATATTTTGGCAGTGGCCTCTTCTTAATTGCAGTCCTCTCTGGGGAAGGGTTAATAGTTCAAACCCATCATTTTTCTTGCGAGGGTTGAGACTTACAGAAGTTGCCTGGAGTGAGACTGTCCCTCAGCATGGGGGGAGGGGCTCAGGCCTGGGATGGGGATGACTGGGAATCCAGTTGGGATACTGGTGATCATCAGGACATGTGCCTTTTTCTTGCCCCTCTGTAGAAGAATTGCTTGGGGAAGCACAGACTCAGTGGGTTGCACCCTTCTAAAAGCCTATTGCGAAAGTTAAGAGTGGAAATAGCCTGATGTGTGTCCTTTTTCATTTTTTTTTCCTATTGGTTTGTTAAGAGCAGGCTTTGTACAAACTCCCTCCCCGCCAATTCACCGCCCCCCGCCCCCACCACTCCTGGCTTTTCTTAAAAGGCTTCTGTGTTCTTTTGAAACAAGCCAACAAAAGTTGAAGCCAGTGTGTGTTTGTGACTCAGACCTCAGGAGCAATACTTCTCCAAAGCAAATTTGAATTCAGAGCTTCCAGTTTGGGGGCGCTCAAATCATGCTGGCAATCTGAAGCACTTCTCCCAATATTGAGTACTTTCAATATGATGTTCCTACTTCTCAATTTAGTCTGTTGGACCTGACAATTATGGGAAAATTTAGATAGAATATTTGAGTCAGGACTGTCCTAAAAAATCCAAGATACATTGTTGCTGTCATGTTCTACTGCTTTTTAAAGCTGCCTCTCCTGACACAAGAAGCAAAAAGGGAGTTTGGTACTTTCCTGTTGACTGGGACAGCATCATGCCTGTTGAAAGGAGCAGGACTTAACTAGTTAAAGCGCTGGGCTGATACACTCACCCACTGTGGGCTAGTTAATTTACTGTATCCCTTGACAACAGATTCCATCCTTAAAGTGGTCTCGCCTTTTCATAAATGTTCGCTTCTAGTGACACAGTGAACTTGGGAGATCAATGTCCACGTGAGACTGGAGTAATTCAAACAGATTACTTTTGGTGAGTCAGCAGTTACGATCATTACACCTGAGGAGTTGTTTCTATTCCATACAGATCAGAGAGCCCCCCTGCCCTCTTCAAAGCAGATGCAGAGGTGAATTTAAGCTTCATTATTCAATAGCAACCACTTCTAGGGCCCCTGGGCTAAGAAAACCTCTGCAGTTACAGTAAAATAAAGAAGAGAGAAGAGGAAGGTAACTTTGTGTGTAGTTCTTTCTGAGACCTTTGACTGTGTGGTTAAGGAGGTTTTCCCTAGAAGCTGCATTTAAGTTCAGGTGGGCCAGTTGTAAAGATGACCAGAAGTTTACATTTGACGGAAGTGGGAAAAAGGACTTCAGCGTTGGGATTTGTATCTCACTAGGAAAAGGCAATGGCAACCCACTCCAGTACTCTTGCCTGGAAAATCCCACAGACGGAGGAGCCTGGTAGGCTGCAGTCCATGGGGTCACACAGAGTCGGACACGACTGAGCGACTTCACTTTCACACATTGGAGAAGGCAATGGCACCCCACTCCAGTGTTCTTGCCTGGAGAATCCCAGGGACGGTGGAGCCTGGTGGGCTGCCATCTATGGGGTCGCACAGAGCCGGACACGGCTGAAGTGGCTTAGCAGCAGCAGCAGCAGTGGGAAAAGCACAGAAATACTGTTTCTGGAGGAAGTGAGAATGAGGGAGCCTTTGGACTTTTAAGTTGTGGTAGGAGAAGGTGGAGCTCAAGTCATCTGGAACAGGGCTGGGTGTGTCTCCACCTGAACCCTCCACCCCCAGTTCCTGCCACCTGCCTCACTTGGAGCTTTCGCTTTCTTTCCCTGAGGGTCACATGGCTTGAAATGTTTGAGCTGGATATTTTGAAGATGAGACCCCTTAGCCTGTGGGATCCATTTTCCACAGAGCTCATTCTGGGGAGAGCAACTTGGCAAGGGAAGCCAGTTCGGACCAAACACTGCCCTTCGTTCCTTCCCAGGGCCTGGCTGAGCGCCGTGCCAACCTCCTTCCAGCCTTGCACCCTAGGTGGTGGGGATCCAGCTCCCTGGCCCTGTGAAAGTGAATCCCCAGTGTTAATCCGTTTAGGTAAAGCTGTTGGTTCAAAGATAATCTGTTGAGCCTCCCTTTCCCATTCTCCTCCTTCTGGAGCAGGAGAGGGAGTTCAGGTCTAATTCCAGGACTCTTGGGCTTTGGCTGATTGATGGTTCATAGTGGCCTTGGGAGAAAAGTCGCCTAACCAGTTCCCAGGCTCTGGTTAGTTATAACCATGCACACGGGTATGGGCTGAAGAGAAACAGAGCTTAGGGAAAGGCTTGCTGAAGGACTGCTGGAGGGTGCCACCCTTCAAGCCACCCTTCCCCCCTGAACTAGGTTTCAGTGTGTGCAGCTTGGGCTAACCTTTAGGGTTATGCTACATTCTCTGAATCCGTAAAATAAAGGCTCTCTATTGGAGCACTCTAGGAAACTACCCAGCAATGATTGTTTTAGTGACATTATTTTACTTTATTCACTTCTATTTTATTCTTTTGATGTTCCTGTTTATTTAATTGCTTGAACAAGGATCCGGCTGCTTGGGAAGAGTCCCCATCTTTAGCTCTGTTCATAAAAATGAAAAGTATTAGTCACTCAGTCATGTCTGACTCTTTGCGGCTCCATGGACTGTAGCCCACTGGGTTCCTCTGTCCTTGGAATTTTCTAGGCAAGAATATTGAAGTGGGTTGCCATTCAATCCCTTTTCCAGGAAATCTTCCCCACCCAGGTATTGAACCTGGGTCTCCTGCATTGCAGGTGGATTCTTTATCATTTGAGGCACCAGGGGAGCCACACATCCCACCGACCGCCCCCACCCCGACACAAAACCTCTCTTTTCCCCCACAAACACCTGGGCACCCCAACCCTTCCCACTCCCCCCAGCTGCCGACTGGCTGTATTTTTCACTCCACCCTCACCCCGCACCCCATCCCTGAGGGACAAATATGCTAAATTGCTTGCCTACACGAAAGGGCTCTAGCCTTGGAGGGGAGCTCTCTAGGCACCTAATTTCTCTTAGATTTCTTTCTGTCCTCAGAGGTCCCCAAAGGTACTTGTAGAATGTTTGCCCTTAAACGGTTGTAAATTAGGGACTGAGAGTATGAAGCATTGATGAAGGCTTTGACTGGAACCAGTCTGCCTCCCCAGGCTGGCACATGTTTAGTCCTGAGAAGTTGTTTCTTTGCAGGCCTTGCGTTCCTTAGTATCAGGTTTCAGCTCCCCTTTCTTCTCTTTCTTCTTTTCTTCCACAACTTGTTTCCCTGCCCTACCTTCCTTATCTTCCATCGTTTCCCTTTCTTCCTCCAAACCCACTCTTCCCCCGACTAAGTTTTCTAAAAGGAACCACTAAGGATCAGACTGAAACTAATGAGGCCAGAAAAGCAGCGTTTATTTCTTTTCGAACATAAGGCAGGGGCAAAAGAGTTCATTCTTTTTTTTTTTCTATTTTTCCTTTTTACTCTTTGTGTTTGCTTTCTTTCTTTATCTTGAAGCCAAGTTCAGAATGGATACTTGCAGAAGAGTGGAATTTTGAATAGCTGCCTAAGGTAAACAGAATGTGGAGAAAGTTCAGCTTTCTCCCATGCTTGAAAAATTAAAATTAGAGAAGAATAATGTAACTCAACTCAGACCTCGAGGGACAGGCCAGAGGCAGCTAGGGGACCATCACAGTGCTAATATAGTTATACCTGGGTAAGGGAGAGTCACATTTTAAGCAGCTTCATTATGTGAAACTATGGATCATCAGAAATATATCCAAAGATGCATGAAGAGATCTTTGTGTAATTCAATGCAATAAATGCTTTTAAGCAGCTGTATACAAGTTGTGCCAGGTAGTGAAGTCTTTTTAGATAACAAATTCCTGAGTTTGCTCAAGGTGTGATTTCCTTGCCCTAAATCCATTTCTTCTCCAGTAGGGTACTTTTGACAGATTGTGTGGAGAATATCTACATATTCCTCTTCCTGGGATCAGTGTTTCCTGTCACATCTACTCAAAGGTCACTTTGAGGTGCTTTTTAATTTAGTCAGTATGAACTGTTCCCATGAGAGAATAACATGGTAATTGGAAAAAAATATTTTTATTTTGTTTATGTATCTGGCTGTGCCAAGGCTTAGTTTCCGCACACAGGGTTTTCATCTTCACTGCAGCGTGTGGGACTGCTGTGGCATGCGGGCTCTTCCTTGACTAGGGTTGAACCTGGGCTCCCTGCATTGAGAGTGTGGAGTCTTAGCCACTGGACCACCGGGGAAGGTCCCGGTAGTATAGTAATTTTAAGCACACACTGTTTCCCAGACATAGTGTAAAGCCCTTTGTTCATTATTTCACTAAAGCCTGTTATCATTTCCATTTTAGAAATGAAGAAACTGAGGGTTCCAGAAGCTATATGAATGGCATTAGACTGCTCTGAATAAAGCTGCTTGATTTCTTACCCACCAGTATTTGACCCTGATTGCACTGTGATCCTACCTGACTTCGGAGGCCATATCCACCCTGATACTTGTTCATTTGTTCACTCTTTGGTTATATGTATTGAGCACCTACTTTGTACTATGATGCTCTGTCATTCAGACCAGCAGTTGCTGATAACTGCTTGTCACAGGATCTAATGATTTAGCCTTGACAAGTCAAGAGTGGATGCGGCCTTTGCGTTCTATCCCCCGAGTCCTTGCTGATGCTATCTGCTTATTACTGTGGCATCCATATGTAATAAATAACTTATCAGAATAGTCATAAAGGGCTTGGCAGACAAAATAAACTGCTGGAGAAGACTGCATTAAATTTTAATAGGAAGAATTCTAAGTAATAAGCTGAAAATGCGTCCTGGTATAGAGCTGAGCTGTTGCTCTGAGGCTTTCCCTATGACCTTGTTATGTCTAGGACTGAATTTTTTTTTTTTTCAATTTATGAAATATTTCAGTTTTAGATAAACGGCCTTTGAAATTTCTTGTTCTGTTTCCCAAACAAATAAAACAAAAATAAAGAGGGAATGAAGGCAAGACAAACACCTTCCTTTATTCTTTAGAGGTAGAGTGCCTTCCATACATCAAGCAATGTGTTCATTGCTAGGAAGACATCAGTGATCACATTATAGATCCTGATCCTCAGGAACTTGTATTCTGAGGGGAAAGACAAGGAAATTGTTCTGGTTCAGGGTGTGAAATGCTGCGATGGGGTTACAGGTGGAGTATTATGGGAGTGTTTAGGTAGGTACTGCTCCATCTTGATGGTGATGAGGGCCATAGAATTTTCTTTGGATAGATGACATGTGAGTAGGGAGCTAAGAATGAAGGGGAGTGAGCCAGGTGGGGTGGATATAAGGGGTGGAGAGGAGCAGAGTGGAGGAAGGACATTTTTGTGAAAATGCTTTTGTTGTTTTGGAGAAAGATGACTTTTGGTCCTCTGACATTCTACAACATAGCTTCCAAGACTGTAACAGAGTTGAGTTGTCCTAAAGCAGATGAACCAGTCTTTTGGAATGTGAGTTTAAGCCCCAAGGAACTCAAGTTTCATTTACTCTTGAATTTAGTTTTTCCTCTTCTTTCATGTTAGGCATAACCGTCTTATCAATTCCAACTCCAGTGTTTAAAATATTTGGTGATTTGTGAAAGCCTTCCCATTAAAAAAAAAACAAAACAGTTGATCAAGCATATAAATAATATAATTAAATTAATAAATATGTGCTTAGTCGCTCAGTTGTGTCTGACTCCTTGTGACTCCATGGACCACCAGGCACCTCTATCCATGGGGCTTCTCCAAGCAAGAGTACTAGAGTAGATTGCCTTGCTCTCCTCCAGGGACTCCTCCCAACCCAGGGATCGAACCCAGGTCTCCGGTATTGCAGGCAGATTTTTTTATCGTCTGAGCCACCAGGGAAGCCCAATAAATATATGTTGAGCATTTAAAGTTTAGGGTGCTGAGTTTAGATACTCGAGATTGCTCAAGGGACTATATAGCCAGTTCAAAGTAATAAACTTTTAAAGCTTACGTGAAGGGAATGATATGTATTTGCATACCAATGCCAATAAGTACTCTATTCAAAAAAAGTATGTCTGATGGTGCCTTTTTGTGGAAACAGTTTATTAACAATTAGTAATCATGTCTTATAAAGTTAAAAAATTTATTTTTCACTAAAATTCTTTAAATTCAGATACTTGTAGTAATTCATGCCTTCCCTCTAATCGCCCTGGACTGGGAAGATTAACTGTCATTGCACTGTGTTCTTTTAATAACAATAAACATGTGGATGATGGTGACTATGAAGAAGTGCATAGGCAGGGTGACACTAATTTCTTTCAGCTTTAAGGGATTTAAGTTATTTTTCATTATTCAAGAGTTATAATTTTTGTGTATATTTAAAACAAGTCTCATCTTCCATCTTCTCTAATAGGTAAGTTCTGTAATAAATTTATGATGTATGGTAATCTGATATTGTATTTGCTTACTGTCTGTGTTTCCCACTGGAATATAAAATCCTTGATAGCAGAGACTTTGTCTTATTGCTCTATTCTTAGCACCTAGAACATGCCTTGCCACATGGCAAAGACTTCCTATCTATTAAATAAATGAAACAGTTAATACTTTATTTGTACAAGGAAACAGATGATACTTGCAAAATTTGCATAAACTTGATTGCATAAACATCCTGCCTTATAAGTTTTTTGATGAGAGAGAAATTTCAGAATCTTATAAACTCATTCCTTAGTTAGGATGACATAACTAACTCTGCCATGAGGTATTGGGAAAGTATTCCCAGTGACCCTGGAGTTGGGTTTCTGGATGTTGAAGAATGCACAGGTGTAGGGGGGGTCTGGGGTATATACCAGGCTGAATGTACATCATGGGCGGGGGCTTAGAGCCATATGACTTTTATTGCCAGAGACTTGGTCCATCACAGTGTCAGATTAGCCAAGCTAAGAATTTATAGTTTAGAAGACTTGAGACCTATTGAAGGATACCAGGAATATGAGAGGTGGAACAGAGGTGCTAAGGATGGGTAGGGGAAAGAGAGTTCATGAGTTAGGAGTTGAGTAACCTGTTGGTATTCAAGTGGATATGTAGGAGGCTTTTGGAAATACATGTCTGAAGCTTTGGAAAGGCCTGGGCTAGGGACATAAATTTGGGTGTAATCAGCATATATATGGCAATTGAAGTTAAGAGAGGGAACATGATGATCCCAGAGAGCCTATACAGAATCAGAGAGGACCAGAGCAGGAGCAGAACCCCGAGAATGCCAAAGTATGGAAATTGGAAAGGGAGTGAGGAAAGGACTATCGGAGATATAGAAGAAAAACCTGGAGGGAGTGGCATCTTAAAAGGCAAGGCAAGTTTGAGAACTCTTAAGTTCATCCATATCATTGTGCCATGACCTTCTTTTGGGCTCTTAATATTTCTCTCTTAACATATACTGTGTTACATTTGTCTGTTTACTGCCTTTTCCCTGTTGAGGAGCTCCGTGAAAGCAGGGTTAAAATGTGCTTTGTCTTTGTGCCTAGGTCAGGAATGGCAAAGAGGTTTCATTTCCTATGCCAAAGCTGAGAATTCTGTGCCAAGTCCAGGATCTTCAGAGAAGCGCGCCTTAATCCATTAATGATTTCAGATATAGGTTCAGGATCAGAGAGCGGTGGCAGCCTGCCATGTCTTCTTCATCTCTGCATTAGGCACTCATTCATTCATTATTCAGCAACCATTTACTGAGCCTCCAGCATGTGCCAAGCACCGTGCCAGGCGCTCAATAAATGTTTATTGAATAAATGTAGAATGGTTAAAGGCTTGCAACGCAGCAGCCTTTACCAGCAGTGATAAAGAGACGTGACTGGGGTTGGGTAGCCTTTTGAGAATTGTGTGCCTGTTAATCCTACTCACTGGTGCAGAAGTGTACTAGTTAACCCAAAGTCCTTGTAAACGCAATGCCAGATGTCAATGATTTTAATACAAATACTGTTTGCTTTATAAGGATTTAACTTATTAGAGCACACTTGCATCTCACTTCATCTTTGCACGATTCCAACAAATGTGAGAGGTCAAATGTTGTTACCTCTGTTGGACAGATGAGGTAATAGAGGTGCATATTTCTGGAATGATTAACAAAGCCAAGACTGAAGCAAGAGTGGAAAACAGGTCTGACTTCCACTTCTGGCTCTTGGGATTATAGCAGAGGGGTTGACTTCTGTGATCAGATATCCAGGTCTGCTCGTAGGGCAGATGCCTCATTTTTCAGAGGGGTTTTCCCATGAAACCCCATGGGTGACAGGCAGCATTTGGGGTGGTGGGTAGGAGGAGGGAATACACTATGGGCGCCCAGAGGCTTTGTGGACTCCCAAGTCATGATTCATGATTCTTTCTCTGTAGCTAATTTTTGTTAAGTATAAGAATTCCAGGAATCTTTCAGGACTTGGGGGAGACTGCTCTCTCCTGAAATATAAAACATCTGCTCTGGGTCTCATTGGAGCTCCACTGTCTGGGGGGAAAAACAAGGGAAAAGAGTTGATATGAAACAGACATTGTTTCAAACAATAAATCCCCCTTTTACTCATTAATGAGGAAATAAATTAGGGGACAGAGGTGTCAGACTTTTCAGTAGGCCTTTCTTAGCACTAATTTTTTTTTTTTTTTTTTTTTTCTGAGAAAGTGAGACGTTCAGACCCAGAAACCAAAGTCTCTAAGAACACAAAGTTGAGGGGTTGATGGGATGTGGCCTTTCCTTATAACCCTGTCATACTTTAGCATGTTAGGCAGATTTTTTTTTTTGTTTTTTGGATCAGTGCTTTCTTCCTGATAATCAGAGACATTATCCCTGAGGGGCTAGAAGCTTGGCAGGACATGTATAAGGATCTAAAAAAATGTGGAGGTAGATCCCACCTGCATCCTTCCTTTCCTTTTCCATCCCCCCACCAAATTCCCTTTCTCTCCCTCTGTTCCTTGAGATCTTCCCATCTACCACTTTCCTGGGTACTCTGAGATTCTCAGTATCTGCTAGAATCTGCTAGAATCTCAGTATCTGGTCAGGATTTACCTGAAGAGCAATACCGCATGCTTACCTGAAACCACCTAAAACTTTTCTGTTGAGTTTGGTAAGAACCTTAGACTTGGGGGAGAGAAAAGGAAGGCAAACAAGTTTCAGGGGTGAAGACCGCTCTGATTTTGCCGATCACTGTATTCCCAGCACCTAAGCCAGTGACTTAGTCGTCTGTCTGTTCTACTCAGTGAAATGTGTCAAATAATTTAATTGGGGAATATGGCAAAAGAAGCAGAGGAAGTTAGTGTATGGGCATCTTCAGCAGAGAAGGAAATCTCACGGGGGCACCTGCTCCACCAAAGGGTTGGTGCAAGTTCACGGACGCCCTCCGTCCAAAGCCCCCACCTTCTGTGTCTCTGCGGCTCTTTTGTCCCGTCGGGTTCTGTTCTGAGGCGAGTGGTGGCTGCCACCTCAGCTGCCTCCCCTGCCCCCATGTGTCTCCGCTTGCAGTCAGCCAGCAAGCCTTAATGCATCACACTCTGGCGCCAATAACAGTCTCCCCGCTGAAAAAAGAAAGAGACTTGAGGGACTGGAATTGTGAGGGAAATGCAAGCTCTGTGCTTGGAGGGTGGTCCGGGCCCCTCCCCCTTCTCCTCTTTGAACCAGGGAGGGGGCTGGTTCCAGGCTCAGTGGGAAAGCTCTTTTGAAGGGCGGTGCACTTGAGCCATGGGGCACCATTTCAGTTTAGTTGAGGGGGTGCCTGTTGTGTTCCAAAGAAAATGGGGTGGGGTTAACATAAAAGCAGAGTTTAGCAATCGGGAACCCAGTGGTCCCCGTGGCCTGATTTCTTAATTGATGGTGAATTAAGCCCAGAAGGCACTGGGGGTGGGTGGGGAGAACTTTTGTAAGAGGTTAAATTCCTGGTAGAGTGATGATAGGATTAGCAACAATTTGGTGGAAGCAAGCAGAAAACCAGCAGAAATACAAGTGATCGGTTGGGCGCCGTGTCCTCGCCTTCTCCGGTTCACCGGTGGCCCGTAGGCCCGTTGTCCTGGACGACCACAGCCTTCTGCCGCGGTAGCACATTTGCATGCTTCCCGGCGCTTCCAGGCTGAGCTGGGAAGAAAGGAAAGAGAAAATCAAATGAAATGTTCGACCAGCAGAATTCTGTCTCCACTCAGGCTGGCTTACATTTGTCTCGCTTTCTATTTTCTGAGCTTTCTCTCACCATAAATCCTTTGCTTCTTTTATCCATTAAACTGTTTTTAATCTTCGTGCCAACACTTTGTCTTTTGGCTGGTTCTGTGTCTGTCTCAGCTCTATAATCCTCCCCACATTCTTTTTTTTTTTTGTCTCTTTATTGTCTCCTGCTCCGAACCCCCGTCCTTCACTTTGAAATGCCTTTTTTTCCTTTTTCACATTTCAGGATTTCTTGCTTTATGATTGGATATTCACTTGACCTTTCTTGGGGTCAGTATTTTTTCTCTAACTTCTGGCCATATCCACATGTTTGTGTTACTTTTGTGGACACACACTCACTGGGACTCTGTTTCCCCTGGATTGTCTGTTAAAGAGATGTGAGTCCTGCGCTCCCTTCCCCCCACCAAAAAAAAAGCGGCCCCTGGACTTCACTATCTTACCTAAATGCTTCTTTGCTTTGGGGCCTAGGAATAAAACTTACTAAGCTCATCCACCATCAGAAAGGAAGGCAACATACCTCATAGGAAGTGGGGACAGCCCCGTTTTGCAGGGAGTCTGCCTGATTTCTTAGGAGATAGGGAACAAGGCTATGCATGGCCTCCCACTTACATTTCTTGCATCTCACTTTACCTCCAGCAAGAGGAGGGCTGACAGCCTGCAACAATGGCCTTCTTTCTTCTCTGAGGGCTTGTGTTTTGATAGTGTCAGGTTACACCCCAGCCTCCCCTTGGCCCATTTATAAACTTGACACGGGCAACATGATGTAATGTTATTTTTCAGGATTTCAATGAGGGAATTTTTTGCCCCAGGTCAGAAGAGTGCTGGTTGATTTTTGCTGAAATGATCCGTGGCATACTCTAATATATGGGCTCCTAGATCAAGAAGGTGGAGGTAGGAGAGAGAGCGGGGTCTGCACTGGAGTTGGCAGTGAGGAGGACGACCTTTTGTGTGTGTGGATCTTCCACTTCCGGGTGCCTGAGCCAACCTTTTGCTATTGGGCAGTGCTCCTGTGGCAAGAAGCCTGGCAGCTGCCCCTTTCAGAGCTGTCTTGCTGAGAGCCATTGTTGTCTTGATCTCCAGTGCATTGCCATTGGGTGGCTGCAGCAGCCGAGCCTGCGCCAGAAAGTGACAATAGAGAGGAAAGCAGGACCTTGGGGGACTTTCATGTAACTGAGTTTGTCTTCAGTTCAGCTGCCTCTCACCACCCTGTTTCCTCTGCTGGGCTTGGGCTGGTGCTGTTCGGCGTGGCTGAGAGCTTGGAAAGGGCGGCTGACAGAGAGCTGATGGGCCTCTGGGCCCCTTGTACTCCTTCCCCTTAAGCCTTGACTGTGGTCTTTTGGTGGACACTACCTGTATCTTAAAATTTTCGGAATTGTCCCATTTCTATATTTATATTTACTCGCTGGGAGCACTGCCCTACGCCGTGCTCCCAGTGCAGACCACCTGTGTCCCCCTCTACCCTTTCCCTCTCACATTCTGGAGGTGAGCATGTTAACCAGTGCCTCACGAGAGGTGGTCAAGCACTGCAGTTAAGAGCACTGGAGTTACACTCCAACTCTACTTTCCAATCCTGGCCGTGTTATTAACTGGCGTATTAAGCTTGAACAAGATCGACCTCCGAGTGCCCGATCTGTTAAACAGGAGGAAGGACAGATCTATGGTTACTGAGCAGATTAAATGAGTTAATATACTGCTTAGAACTGTCCTCAGTCCTGTGTAAGTCTGGCGGCTCTATGGTGGGCTTAATGGCGACGCCCTCCAAGAGGGCTTATGCCACCCCCAGGTCTGCTGCACCCAGAGTCCCTGCCCCTGCAGTGCCCACTGCTGACCCGCACCTCCACAGGAGACACTCAAACACTCAAAGGCGGGTCTGGCTCAGTCTCTGTGGGGTCTGCTGGTGTGCACAAGGTTTTGTTTGCGTCCTCCGAGCATCTCTGGCAGATATGAGGTTTGATTCTAAACGCTTTGATTCTAAACCTCTCCTACCATCTTGCTGGGGTTTCTGCTTTGCCTTTGGATGCGGGGTATCTTTTTTTGGTGGGATTCAACATTCTCCTGTCAATGGTTGTTCAGCAATGAGTGGTAATTTTGGAGTTCTCACAGGAGAAGGTGAGTGCATGTTCTACTGTGCCATCTTGGGTGTTACTTAATTTATATGCAGAGTACATATATAACTTATGTACAGAGTACATGTATAGGTTAAATAAGCAGAGTACATCATGCGGAATGCTGGGCTGGATGAAGCACAAGCTGGAATCAAGATTGCTGCAAGAAATATCAATAATCTCAGTTATGCAGATGACACCACCCTTATGGCAGAAAGTGAAGAAATAAAGAGCCTCTTGTTGAAAGTGAAAGAGGAGAGTGAAAAAGTTGGCTTAAAACTCAGCATTCAGAAAGCTAAGATCATGGCACCTGGTCCCATCACTTCATGGCAAATAGATGGGGCAACAATGAAAACAGTGACAGACTTTATTTTTTGGTGCTCCAAACTCACTGCAGATGTTGACTGCAGCCATGAAATTAAAAGATGCTTGTTCCTTGGAAGAAAAGCTATGACTAACCTAGACAGCATATTAAAAAGCAGAGATGTTGCTTTGCCAAGAAAGGTCCATCTAGTCAAAGCTAGGTTTTTTCCAGGAGTCCTGTATGGATGTGAAAATTGGACTATAAAGAAAGCTGCTGTTGCTGCTAAGTCGCTTCAGTCGTGTCTGACTCTGTGCGACCCCAAGGAAAGCTGAGCACCAAAGAATTGATGCTGTGGTGTTGGAGAGGACTCTTGAGAGTCCCTTGGACTGCGAGGAGGTCAAACCAGCCCATCCTGAAGGAAATCAGTCCTGAATATTCATTGAAAGGACTGATGCTGAAGCTGAAACCAATACTCCGGCCACCTGCTGCAAATAACTGACTCGTTAGAAAAGACCCTGATGCTGGGCAGGATTGAAGGCAGGAAGAGAAGGGGACAACAGAGTATGAGATGGTTGGATGGCATCACCGATTCCATGGACATGAGTTTGAGCAAGCTGCGGAAGTTGATGATGGACATGGAAACCTGGCATGCTGCAGTCCTTGGGGTCACAAAGAATCAGACATGACTGAGCAACTGAACTGAACTGAGAACTGTCCTTGGCATGTAGGGACCACTGTAGGAGAATTTCCATTAAAAATTCCTTCTAGAAAAATTTTGACAGATTACAACTATATTAATATCTTCTGTACCTAAGTTTCTCTTTCTGTGTGAGTCTTAACGGTTGAAGTGGCTCATGTTCAGGCCTTGTGTTCCAGTGTTTGACCCTGAATGCCTTGTCACCATCCCTGTAGACAAGCCATCCCAGGCTGTCGCCTAGACATTTATGCTGAGAGCCACATTGGACTGCCAAGGAATGCATCTTATCCCAGTGGCACTGAACTGTCACTGTTCTCAGAACAGGTCCCACTCCTGTGATGCTCAGTGGTTGCGCTGTGTCCTCTGCCTTGTAGGTCTTCCCTGCATTCCACACCACCTGGCAAACTTTTCTCCCTCCTTCAAGGACCAGCACCATTATCAGAGGTGCTGGAAAGCACTTCTTACCTTCCCCAGCCTTCTCCTGGGAGTCCTTGGAGCCAGTGCGGGGCTTGGGGAGTGGTCACTGTGCCACTGTCCTGCTCTGTGCGTGTGTGTAGGTGGGAGCCCCGGAGGTCTCCCATAGCAGCTCCAGCAGTCATCTCAATGTCTGCTAGGTAGCTAATGCTCCATATCTTAATAAAACAAACAAGTGCTTTGTGGTAATAACATTATACATTCCTTTGTCTCACCTGCATGTTTGGTGAGGGCAGAAACAAATCAAAGTGCATGTTAGGGTCAGTCTGAGGGGGGATGACTCCAGAGCATGGGCTGTTTACTGGGGGGCTGCAGCTAGAGGGCCCCTTGGAGTTCTTTCTCTTCTCCTGGAGCCTAGGGTGGTGCTCCCATGAGGTACCCAGAACCTGGGAAGACCTGGCATGGCCTCATGGCCTTGCTAGAGGTAAACTTCATCATCAACTCCCAGGGATGCCCTTCCTAGAATATTTCTGTGCGGTGTCTAATCGCAGGGGGAGGGGCGGAGCATAGAATTGAAGAAACCAAACACAATTCTTTGCCCACACTAGGAAGCAAGATGAAATTCTGTTCTGCGCATAGGGGCCTCCAAAGATTGGGCCTTCCATATGTGTGCAAGGACAGGAAAAGAGAATGGAGAGAAATTTAGAGAATGCATGAGTAAAGTGATGCAAAGAGTGATGAAGCGATTTGACCAAGGACACGGACATATTTTATGATGAAGGCCTGTTCTCCAGATCTAGCACCTAACCATGCTGCCCTCTGAATGCTAGGTCCACACAGTCCGGTCAGCCCCTCGAAGCCTGTCTTGTCTTCTGTTGCTCGTTTTTTGTCTGACTTTTTTCCTCTCGACTCCCCCCTCACTCCCTCCTTCCTCATTCTGTCTGTGTCTGTTGACTTGTGACTCTTATTCCTGTCCAGGCCATTGATTTTTGCCGATGGATTGACGAAGGGTCACTTCTTCCACTTGGCTCTGTCTTCATTTTTACCCTCTAAAATATAGTCCCCTCATGAAAATAGGGGCTTCCCACACATCTTGCAGGTCTAAACCGGGCCTTAATATAATGCATATGGTAATGATAAACAGGTTCGGTAGGGCATAACCTATTGGCGGCTCAGGCTGGCGCTCCTGGGCATGTCAGTTGAACTCTGTAAGCCTGTTCAACTTTTCCCTTTATTGTAGGAGAGTGAGGACTCCTCAAAACTGTGTATTTCCCAGGTAGTCAAAGGAAGTTTATACACACAGTTTCTGCATGTAGAAACTGTGTATGAAATTGAAAGAATTGAGTTGAAACTCACTTCTTTTCTTATTAACTATCTTTGGGTTACCCTGGGGCTACTTTGCTTCTATTTCTACTTCTGGTTGGAATAATCTTCTAAATAATCACAAGGCATTAAAAAAGAAAACTTATTTTTTTCTCCATATCGTATTTTCTCTACACTGATATACATAGCATTTATTTTTCTGGAGTAATTTTTCCTTCTTTCAGGCAAATGATTCTGTAAAGGTGGCATATTGCTTATTTTATATGGTGTTGATTCCCCACAGATGACAAGAGCTCAAATGCCAACCTTCTAAATGTTAGGTACCAGATTGACCTTTCGTGATCAATTTGTTTTTATCCAGCTTTATTAACAGTCGACCACCACCCCATTGATTGGATCGACAAGGTGGTGATGTGGGGCAGTCGCTAGACGTGGCCAGGGTCACCAGACTGACTTTTGTGTGGTTTTTGTTTTCTGGACAAGGACTCTGTTAGTTGGAACAGCATTTAATTGTGCCCACCACAACTGCATAAAACCCGCGAGACAGTTACAAATGACCTGTCAGAAGAGGGGAGAAGTGAAGTGGGAGAATGAGCGGGAGGGAGGGCCCGCAGGCCTTGTGGGAACAACCACAACACCCTCCTGACTTTGAGATTTGGCTTCCCTTGGCTGGAAATACCTGGAAAGGCCTCAGGGCTTAAGAGCCAGGAGGCTGGGGAGGCCGAGGGTTATTGTATTTGGTGGCTGAGTTGCCTTCCAGGTGGGCACCATGGAAACCTTTCTCGCCGGAGTCTTCTGAGATGACAGACTGAGGATGTGTCGTGTGGAATACGGTTTTGTGAGCTGTGGGATGGGGCTGGAAAGGCTGTCTTACTCTCTTTCTATATTTGGCCTCCAGAGCGGCTGCTCTGTCACTCCCAGTAAACTTTCCAATGGCTCCTCTCCAAACGTGGGGTGATTCAGTGTGTGAACACGTCCAGGCCGGTCCTTGGCGTTGTCCCCAGGGCTTAGTTCGGGAGGCTTGCTGCTGTGGGCCTTGTCCCTGGAGTCCACGTGTTCATGCTCTGAGCCTCCTGCTGCCCCTCTGCCCTCCAGGACTCCCTCCCAACCTTTTCCTTCCTCTTACTCCTCTGATATGTGGTAGGGAACTCCATTTACACATCTATGTTGGTGGGAAAGTCTAGGCTAGGGCAAATAATAATACCTTGCAATTGTTTAGCATTATATTGGGTGTATCTCCCTTGAGAAATATATTCCTGGGAGTATACCTGGAGAATAGTTTCAGTTAGCTGAATCATATTTTATGGCTTCTTAAGTTATTAATTTAAAAATCTGTTCTCAAGGACAAAAACCTGACCAAGGCCATCATCAACCACACACTGAAATTCTCAGCGAAGGTTTAAGGGGCATGTTTGCTGATAAATTACAAGGTAAAAACACCTTATGTAATGGAGAAACAAAAATCCCAAATTGCATTTTCTTTCTGCTTACTTTAGAGAGAGCTGCATTTTCTGAGATTTTGAGATTTCTGTGCTTTTGAGAGTAGTAAGAGTAACTAATATTTATTGATATTTCTCATGTGCTAGGTACAGTGGTAAATCCATCGACAGATCATTTTACATAATCCTCCTAATAATCCTTTGAGGAATGGGATATATTTATCCTAATTTACAGATTTTGAGACCAGATTCAAATAAGTGAAGTAATTTGCTCAAGGTCATACAGCTGTTAAATGGTAGAACTGGAATTTGAACCCACCTGGAGTCCAGTTCCAGAGGTCAGATCATATTACCCCTTGACTGTTTCTTTCCTGTTATGAGTGAAATAGCATACCTTCATCTCAAAAAATATTATTTAAGAATTCCTTAAGTTTATATGCTAAAGCCCATCGGCCATATGTTGGTGCCTTTAAACTTTTATTTCCCTGAGAGATTATAACCAAGGCTAATGATGGACTGGTCAGCTCAGTTGGTTAGGGCTAATGGGGCCAAGGTGACAAGATTCAACCCCTATATGAGTCTGTTAGCTGGGCTGAGTTTCATGACCGTGGAATTAACCTTTCACCTGGGCCAGCTGCCTCACAAATGAATGTTGTTCATCTAAGAGACTAAGAAGGAAATTATGGATAAAAGAGTAGAAACCACTTGACTAGCCACCTAAGACTATGACTGGTCATTCAAGAATCTTGTCTTTCCAGTTTGGAACTAGGTATTATTACCATCTTTTTTTATTTTTTTAATCAATTCAAACAGCGTTTCTTACTGTGCCCTATGGAGCTAATACTTGTTGTAATGTGTATTGGAAATCATCCAGAGGGGTGTGTACGGTATAGTGAGGTTGCTTTTCAGAATTTCTTTGAGCTGGGGACATTCTCCCTGGATTAGGATTCTTAGAAATACCCTTTAGAAAACATTGTCTTAAAGTGGTTTACTCTGTTGTTCTGTTTATTTTAAATCCCTGTGGCAGTGATGTCTCTCCACATCAGAGGAGAGCCAATGACAGTTGAAAAGATCAGTTTCCACCTTTCCCAAGCTTCTGGGTCTATGGGGATCTCCTTTTAGCAGGTTACAGCTTTACCTCTGAAGTGCATCTGCACCTCTTGTCTCGTGTCCTCTTGCGTGCGCTCATTGTGTACCTGGAATTCTGCTGCTGGCCCCACCACATACACCGCAGCAGCGACGCAGCAGGGACTAGAACCCTGATCTCCGACTCTGGCCCATTTCTCTTTCCAACAGCCTATGCTGCCTCCCAGTGGACAGAGCATTTGCAGGGAGCAGAGATGTTCGTACTTGATTCTTTTCTTGAAAAAGAATTGCTTAGTAACCTAGCATTTCTTGGACCGCTGTTGCTTTAGTTTGTAATGTAGCATTGTCTTAACTCTCTGAAAAACCCCCTTTATCACTTCCCCCACTCCCAAATTAGCAGTATTGTTAATAAACACTGGAAAGCATTCCTTAAAAGTTCTAAGAACAGATTCGAAATTGACTTTCTATTGGGAGAATAACCGTCACAGTAGAGGAACTCACGAGGTGGTCAGCACCAGCTCCTGACCTTCTCCTGGGGATGCTGAAGTGCAGTGAATCTTGTCAAAGATGCCCTGCTACTCGGTGCTCACTTTCATCTCTCTCTGTTTAACTTTGTTCAGCTCCAGTGACAATTTTGGTGGGCTGATAATTTGGAAAATTAGAGAAAGATAAGTTTTATTTTACTTAAAAAGTGAAGTCCAAGTGAATAATTGCTAGGCTCTATCCCTCCGTCATATTTATATGCCATTCCTGAAGAAGAGTAGAGCTGCCAAAATCAGTAGGGTTTTTACCAAGCTCTGCTTCGGTAATCCTATCACTTGCCTGAAGAATTCATTATGCTGAAATAAACACATTAGGAACTCCGTGGTCTTTTACATCTCTAATATTTATGAAGTACTGAGGCTCCCAGCCAGCAATAGGGACGCAGGTAATTCCCAGCCATCAGTTAAATAGACATTCGTTGATTTGGATTGCAAAATATAGGTACTTGGTTAGTCCCATATATGGACATGCATTGTTCTTCTGTCATTCAAAAGCTACCTAATTATGAATATCGAAGCATAGTGTTCTGGCTTTTAACATGAGGCGCTTACCTTTTAATTGACCACAGCTTTGTTTTTAGCTGGGCTGTATCTCCACTGAGAGTCAAATGAAATGGGGAGATAATCAGCCAGTGAGCAGAGAAAGGGGTAAAATGATCATGGATGTATAAGTGGCAGCAGGGAAAGTTAGGGTTAGGCTAGAGGGAGAGAAACAAAAGAAACTCACGGGACACCAGCTCCCTTTGCTGCCACACTGCCAGGCATACCTCTTTTGCAAGCACCTTTTAATTTCCCTCTTTGGCTTTCAGGTGGGACATATGGACACTTTTGAGCTGACATCTACCAGCTTGATCACAAGCTTGACTCTTGCCTACCCTTAAACTCTGAGCCAAGCAGAGGGTGGGGCCTTGGATCCTCACTGCACAAACTTGGCAGGGAAAAAAAGACCGTTAAGTGAAGGCTAATTGGAAGCTGCCCCAAACTGCACTCTGTTGGAGCTATTTACAATATCTTTCAAGCAGCGACTTACTAGATTATTCAGTTAAGGGGCTGTGGGTTTAGGAGGGTCCTCAAGGGGAGGAAATTGACCTGAAGGACCAGCTGGCTTGGACATAGCAGTGGATGCTTTCTCAAACTCTTGAAATATTAACTCCTCCATGATCTTAATCCTTGGCACACAGCCTTAAATGCTTCCCCTTACAGCAAGAGCAGGACACATCTTCTGGGTCATGTGTCTCTTTATAGTCCTATGAAAGCTATGGCCCTCCTCCCAGAAAATCAATTTACATACACATGTTTTTTTTCCCATGTGATTTGAAGAAGCTAAGGAACGCTTGAAAGACCATCCGTGGATCTTCTGATTTTGTCAGTTTAAGAAAATCCTGCTTTAGATGGAGAGATAAGACCAGGAAGTTTTCTAGACTCTGCGGAAGTAATAGTGTGGTTACCAAGCACACCTCAGTGAAAGCTCTGCTGAAATGTGGCTTTTTGGAGTATTCTGTTAGCCATTCCTCCCCTCTGGCTTCATGGTGATCATAGTAAGTTTTATTTATGTGATTTTGTAGTTTACAGGGTGCTTTTTAACAGCCCATTTAGCTCTCACCACAATCCTGCCAGGTATGTGGATATTGTTTTCCCTATCACTAATTGCTTTCTCTGATACAAGTCCCAGTTCGTCCCAGTTTTCCCTGAGGCTCCCTTCCACCCAAGTATGTGCTTGGTTGATGGAGAGCAAGAGGGGTGGGTGGGGGGAGGGGCATCTACCATGAGCACCATGCAGAGAAGTGAAGGTGAAACTGTTGACTTGGCTCAGGGGTGAGGTGCCTTCTCTCCATGAACTTCTTGTGTTAAGATGAGGACAGAGGAACTATCTTTTCTTTATCATGGCCACATGTCACCAAGGCTGATTTTATTGATTTTGAATTTGTGATAACTATTGCAGAGATGTGGCTGAAGTTCACTTTTGATTCACTGATAAACCTGGCCCATCAAATACATATTGTAAAGATCTAGGCAAACTTTTATAGAAAATCTTAGACTGCCTTAAAAAAAACATTTGTATTTAAGTAATTAAAAAACACCTGTTTGTATTTAAACATCTGAGAAGCAGACCTATTTATTTTCATTTTATTGACACAAGTCTCATAAGTCACTATTTAGAGGCTCTGTTCTGTTAGTGGAATTCTGCTACTGCTGCTAAGTTGCTTCAGTTGTGTCCGACTCTGTGTGACCCCATAGACGGCAGCCCACCAGGCTCCCCCGTCCCTGGGATTCTCCAGGCAAGAACACTGGAGTGGATTGCCATTTCCTCCTCCAATGCATGACAGTGAAAAGTGAAAGTGAAGTCGCTCAGTCACGTCTGACTCTTAGCGACCCCATGGACTGCAGCCTACCAGGCTCCTCCGTCCATGGGATTTTCCAGGCAAGAGTACTGGAGTGGGGTGCCATTGCCTTCTCCATAGTGGAATTCTAGCTAATTCTAATTATTGTAGGCATGCAGAAATGATAACATTTTCCTTTTTAAAAAATAGCCCTTACCATTTTATGCTGTATTACTAGTTCACATGCTTGCCTGTGCTTGTGCATACATGATTGTATGTGCGTGTATGTATGTGTTTATTTATTTTTTCCCTTCCATACATATCCCCCTGAGAAGAAGTAGGGACTTGTCCACAACTGTATCCCCATAGCCTAAAATCAGGGGTGGTGCAGAGTAGATTATTGAATGCATGATTGGATTTGTAATTAGTGACTTCAGATTTGGGGAGGAAATCCTAGGAAATTTTTTTGTTTTCATCTTTTACGGTTTTTCAAGTGTCCTCTTTTTGCATTTTGCTTTCTTTTTCTTTTATAGTCACAGAGGGAGAATTTAGTTTTCAAAACCTGTTATGGACATTTGCCTGGCTGCTAAAGATGCGGGAGAACATTGCAGAGGACAGCCCGGGGGGACGAGTGGGGTCTGGGCCTTGGGGTGCTGACTGGCTTAATACCCGTTCTCTAGAGTCAGTTTTAGGTCAGAGGCTCTGCCCGAGTTAGCCATTCCACAAGCAACAAAGGACTTTTGAATAGAAATAATCATGAATTTGGAATTCCTTTTGTTGTACATTCCATCTATTTGGCCATAATTAAGAATCTTTTACACCCAAAGTGCATATTTGGCCAGTGGAGGTTTTTAACAGCCCCGTTGAGAAAAGGATGGATGGACAAACCTAACCAGAAAGGGTTTTGTGTCTCTGGAATGCAAGAATTACAGAGCTCACAGAAGATTACTCCTGTAGAATGTTTGAACAGGCATCTAGGTGGCTAGATGTTTTCTACCATTTTATTTCTGTCTTCTTTAAGAATGGAATAAATTAAAGCAAGGGCTTCCCTGGTGGCTCAGATGGTAAAAAATCTGCCTGCAATACACGAGACCTGGGTTCAGTCCCTGGGTTGGAAGATGCCCTGGAGAAGGGAATGCCTACCCACTCCAGTATTCTTGCCTGGAGAATTCCATGGACAGAGGAGCCTTATAGTCCGTGGGGTTGCAAAGAATCAGACATGACTGAGCAACTAACACACACACACACACACACACATACACACACACAGATTAAAGCGAAAGGCCCCCATCATTCATATCAAATGTAGTCTATAAAATCAACTAACTTTTATTATCCCTTCCTGGCTCAGATGGTAAAGAATCCTCCTGTGATGTGGGAGGCCCAGGTTTGATCCCTGGGTCAGGAAGCTCCCCTGGAGAAGGGAATGACAGCCCACTCCAGTATTCTTGCCTGGAGAATTGCATGGACAGAGGAGCCTGGTGGGCTACAGTCTGTGGTGTTGCAAAGAGACAGACATGACTGAGTGACTTCTAGTTACTACACTAAGTGTGTCCTGGTTGTTTAGACATACAAGTCATGGAATCATTGAGACCCTATTAAGGCCACTCATTCAGATGTCAATTAGTCTATCTTCTGTTTAGGTATCTTCTGAGCTTACCCAGTCTCTTTTCTCCTGTGGAAGTGACTTTAATACTTGTAAATGCTGAGTAGGTACTTCTTTAAGTGGCCTTAGAAGGCAGGGTTGCGATGGAAATGATCGAAAGGCATCCTACTGGGAAGGGGTGGCGGGGGGGGGGGGGTAAAACAGTGGGTTGTCAGACATCTTCATTTCTGATCCTGTTGTTGCTTCTGTTGAATTCATTCCAGAAAAGCCATTGTGACCCCCCTCTCTCTTTGCTGAACTGCCAGTGCTTTGGAGAGTTTCAGTTTATCTGTATGAAATCTCAGACTTGGAGATACTAGCCCAGAGAGTCTTCTGTACTGGACATGGATGGGACTTCGACTTCCCAAGATCCTGACTGGTTTTTTCATATAGTCATGAGCAGAGGAGTGAGAGTTGCTCGGTTGTTTCTGAGGTTGCCCTCCTCTGCCCTCAGCCTGTGACCACAGTGTACTCACGTGGACCAAGCTTTTCCTGTTCAGGATGAATTAGGCACTTGGTTTGCACATGCTCTTAGCTCATCTCTCCAAATTCCTTCTGATTCTCTACCCAGCATATGCTTATCGCTTTCCTAAACCAAGTTCTTGATTCTGTCTTTGTCCTTTGAGTCCTAACATTCAGAAACATTTTCATCATCTCAGACTGTTTGAGATGACTGTCCACGTCTGGCACGTGGCCGACGTGGGCTCACACACATGCTGACACACCCTCCTCTTACAGACACACAGTTACCATGCTTTAAATACTCTCCTTCTTCTCTCTTTTGCACGTAGCATGTCTATCATCTCCGGAGGTAAGACCTGCCCCATTACACACAAGATGATTGTCACTAACGCAGTGGGTACGGATATATAGAGACATCTAGCAGGGTGTTAATAAAGGGCCTGGTGACGAATAGAGAAATGTCTCCCCCAGGTCATTCTTATAGACTGCCTGCAGTTTGTAGTAACCAGGACTGGCGAGGAGGTGGCAGAGGAATGGGGGAAAGCAGGTGCACTCCTGTGTTAAGTCAGAGGAAAGGCGATTTCTGTACTTGGTTTCCTTTCTGTCTAGGAAATTTTAAAAGCTTCTTCTGCTCAGGCAGATTAAGAGCCTTGCCAGCTTTCAATTCCCTCCAAGCTGGGAAGGGTGCATTAAACCTCATCTTCTTGCCAAACAGCCATCTAAATGCCAAACCCATCGAGTTTCTGAGGCTTTCTTTAGGGTGTGTTTCTCTGCCTCCCCCTCTTTGCCTTTGTCCCTGTCCCGTCCTTGTCGTGGTGGCTTGGCATCGGCGCCTGGACAGTCCCCACTTCTGTGTATCTTGGTTCCTGCCGAGGCTGCCGTGTGCCTTTCATTACCACGCTAACAAACTCGAGTCGTGCCTAACGAGGACGCCTCATACGTTATGCTAATGATCAAGAGACATGTTAATGATATTTTAGAAGCCTAATTAGTGGAATATATAACTATATGCAATTTGGTAATGGACTGTGACAACAAGTTGTTAAAAGGGGGCTTGACAAATCCAGTTGCATGTGGCCTCAGACAAACAGAAGAATGGATGAGTGGGAATTGGAAAGGGAGGTGGAGGGAAGGAGGTGTATCCTGGGGGTGGGAATGCCTATGTCCGTTTATGCGGAGGTCAGTCTTCTTATGGATTATTGCTTTCCTATCATCCTTCCTCGGTTTCCTAAAACCTTAGGGCTAACTGGATAGAAAGAATTCTTTGTTAATGTTTCTTAAGCAGTTGCTACTCTTGTTATTGATCATACACATAATCTTTGTTAAAAACGTTATTTTGATTATGTTATTCTTGGCAATACTCTTACTTAGCATTTGTAATAGGAAATGTATATACAGTAGATAGAAGATCAGATCTTGTATCAAAGAGAAATTTTATTGTGTTATAAACCAGCAATCAAGACTATATAAACTGTGAAATTATCTGTATTGTGTCTATCAACATTTTGATGGTGTTGGTAGGAGTAAAATGAGGAGGTGTGCGTAAAATCGTTCAGCTATTTGAATGTCATTTTCTGTCAATAAAAGAATTGGTTCGAGGCATATATGTCTTCAATTGGAATCTTCTCTCCTCTAGTACAGTGATTCCCATTTTGTGGGCCATGGACCCTGGGGGAGCCATGGAGTTTTTGAAAAGGTTTGGAAAATCCTTACATACACCAGGTGTTGTCTATAAACAGAACAATGTCGTGTGTTTACACGTGGATACACATATAGTATACCTACTGAAATTCTTTAAATGTATGAGATGCTATTGGGGTTAATGTAAGAAAGCGCTTGTCAGTCACTATTGGCTTTTTGTCGTGTGTCTTTTGTCCAGCTGTAGAAGCTAAAATTAGAATGACTGGCTTGTGGTAGTCCTTACAATTTTTTGGCATGAAAAAGTCACAAAGGTTGGGAACTTTTGCCTAGCCTGTCGTTATCAGGTGTTAGTAGCTCGGTTGTGTCTGACTCTTTGAGACCCCATGGACTAGTCCACCAGGCTCCTCTGTTCATGGGATTCTCCAGGCAAGAATACTGGAGTAGGTCACCATTCCCTTCTCCAGGGGAGCTTCCCAGCCCAGGGATCAAATCTGGTTCACCTGCGTTGCAGGCAGATTCTTTATCATCTGAGCCATCAGGAAAGCAAAGCTGCTTATAAAAATTTCAGCAAATAGCTTTCATTTTGTCAACTATTTTAATTCTAGAAAGTGTATTTGTGAAAATTACCTAAGTGTTGTCTGTTTCTCCAGTGACTCTTATTGTAAATTTGGAAGTAGAAGCCAGGCGGCTCCTTATTGCCAAATTCAGACTTAAATTGAAGAAAGTAGGGAAAACCACTAGACCCTTCAGGTATGACCTAAATCAAATCCCTTGTGATTATACAGTGGGAGTGAGAAGTAGATATAAGGGACTAGATCTGATAGACAGAGTGCCTGATGAACTATGGACGGAGGTTCATGACATTGTACAGGAGATAGGGATCAAGACCATCCCCATGGAAAAGAAATGCAAAAAAGCAAAATGGCTGTCTGAGGAGGCTTTACAAATAGCCGTGAAAAGAAGAGAAGTGAAAAGCAAAGGAGAAAAGGAAAGATATCAGCATCTGAATGCAGAGTTCCAAAGAATAGCAAGAAGAGATAGGAAAGTCTTCCTCAGTGATCAATGCAAAGAAATAGAGGAAAACAACAGAATGGGAAAGACTAAGATCTCTTCAAGAAAATTAGAGATACCAAAGGAACATTTCATGCAAAGATGGGCTCGATAAAGGACAGAAATGGTATGGACCTAACAGAAGCAGAAGATATTAAGAAGAGATGGCAAGAATACACAGAAGAACTGTACAAAAAAGATCTTCACGACCAAGATAATCACGATGGTGTGTTCACTCACCTAGAGCCAGACATCCTGGAATGTGAAGTCAAGTGGGCCTTAGAAAGCATCACTACGAACAAAGCTAGTGGAGGTGATGGAATTCCACTTGAGCTATTCCAAATCCTGAAAGATGATGCTGTGAAAGTGTTGCACTCAGTATGCCAGCAAATTTGGAAAACTCAGCAGTGGCCACAGGACTGGAAAAGGTCAGTTTTCATTCCAATCCCAAAGAAAGGCAATGCCAAAGAATGCTCAAACTACCGCACAATTGCACTCATCTCACACGCTAGTAAAGTAATGCTCAAAATTCTCCAAGCCAGGCTTCAGCAATACGTGAACTGTGAACTTCCAGATGTTCAAGCTGGTTTTAGAAAAGGCAGAGGAACCAGAGATCAAATTGCCAACCTCCACTGGATCATCAGAAAAGCAAGAGAGTTCCAGAAAAACATGTATTTCTGCTTTATTGACTATGCCAAAGCCTTTGACTGTGTGGATCACAATAAACTGTGGAAAATTCTGAAAGAGATGGGAATACCAGACCACCTGACCTGCCTCTTGAGAAACCTATATGCAGGTCAGGAAGCAACAGTTAGAACTGGACATGGAACAACAGACTGGTTCCAAATAGGAAAAGGAGTATGTCAAGGCTGTATATTGTCACCCTGCTTATTTAACTTATATGCAGAGTACATCATGAGAAACGCTGGGCTGGAAGAAGCACAAGCTGGAATCAAGATTGCTGGGAGAAACATCAATAACCTCAGATATGCAGATGACACCACCCTTATGGCAGAAAGTGAAGAGAAACTAAAAAGCCTCTTGATGAAGGTGAAAGAGGAAAGTGAAAAAGTTGGCTTAAAGCTCAACATTCAGAAAACGAAGATCATGGCATCCGGTCCCATCACTTCATGGGAAATAGATGGGGAAACAATGGAAACAGTGTCAGACTTTATTTTTTTGGGCTCTGAAATCACTGCAGATGTTGATTGCAGCCATGAAATTAGAAGACACTTACTCCTTGGAAGAAAAGTTATGACCAACCTAGACACCATATTTCAAAAGCAGAGACATTACTTTGCCAACAAATGTTCGTCTAGTCAAGGCTATGGTTTTTCCAGTGGTCATGTATGGATGTGAGAGTTGGACTGTGAAGAAAGCTGAGCGCCGAAGAATTGATGCTTTTGAACTGTGGTGTTGGAGGAGACTCTTGAGAGTCCCTTGGACTGCAAGGAGATCCCACCAGTCCATTCTGAAGGAGATCAGCCCTGGGATTTCTTTGGAAGGAATGATGCTAAAGCTGAAACTCCAGTATTTTGGCCACCTCATGCGAAGAGTTGACTCATTGGGAAAGGTGCTGGGAGGGATTGGGGGCAGGAGGAGAAGGGGACGACAGAGGATGAGATGGCTGGATGGCATCACTGACTCGATGGACATGAGTCTGAGTGAACTCCGGGAGATGGTGATGGACAGGGAGGCCTGGCGTGCTGCGATTCATTGGGTTGCAAAGAGTCGGACACGACTGAGCGACTGAACTGAACTAACTGAGCACACGTGCAGTGGTTCCATAGTGTAGAAAGTTCCCCACAGTCAGAATTGAGTGATTTTCCTACAGAACATGTTACGCCACAACTTACAACATAGATTTTTTTCCTGTGTATATATTTATTTATTTTTGAAGTGTATTTGATTCACAGTATCAGTTTCAGGTGTGTGGGTGCCTAGTTGTGCCCAGTTCTTTGTGACCCCGTGGATGGTAGCCCACCAGGCTTCTCTGTCCATGGAATCTTCCAGGCAAGAGTACTGGAGCTGGTTCCCATTTCCTCCTCCAGAGCATCTTCCTGACCCACGTATCAAACCACATCTCTTGCATCTCCGGCTTTGGCAGTGGTTTCTTTACCAGTCGCACCAACTATAGCACAGCAGTTCAGTTCATATATGGTAATACACTTCAGATGCTCTTGCCTTCCCTTAGAGGTTATTGCAAAATATTGAGTATATTATACAATAAGTCCTTAATGGTTATCTAGTTTATGTATAGTAATGTGTGTATGTTAATCCGAACCTCCTAATTTATCACTCCCTCACCCTTTTTCCCTTTTGGTAACACATATATACACACAGAAACACAGACACACACACACATATTTCATTGTATGTATACCAACAATGGAATATTACTCAGTCTTGAAGAAATATTGCCATGTACAACGACATGGATGGACCTAGAGATTATTATACTAAATGGAGTAAGTCAGACAGATAAATAGCATATGGTACCACTTATATGTAGATTCTAAAAAGAAAAAAAAGATACCATTTACAGAAGAATCTTAACAAACTTCTTGGCCAGCCCAGTATTTCTAGAACAGAGGCTCACATAGACGCTTGAGCACAGCAGGGTACACTTGGCACTAGCTTATGGGAACTTCAGTTCTAAAAACTTGTTCTCTTTTATTTTTTGGTCTAGACCGAAAACTAGGAGAGCTAGGTTTGCCGTATCCCACTTCATCACCAGGGAAAGCTTTGAGAAGCATTCATTCAGTGTGAACTTGTCTCCAGTTTGTAACTTCCTGATGGAAAAAGACACTTACAGAGGCAAAGAGACTTAGTGTTTTGAGCACCAATTCTATACTGTGGAAATGTGTTTTCTCAGGTTATTGGCAATGAGGTGGGTTTGTAGTTTTTCTTTGGCCATTCTTCCAAAGGCAATGTGCCCTATTACTGTTGAGGAATGTGGAAGGGGATAGATTTCTTTGTTTGGATTTTATTATTTCCTGAGCACTACCTCTGTTAGATGTTGCTCATTGGCTCAAGCTTCGTAGTATAACCTTCCTCTTTGTTCTAGGACATGGGCCCGGGGACAGAATGGCTTCCTGTAGTGATGCTTATATTAAAATTTGAGGTTGTCTTCCTTTGGCTTACCCTTTGTTACCGAAAGGATTGATTGTGAAAAGAAAGAAGGAAAAATGTATCACTACATTTAATAGATTGTGCCCTTTTGACGTGGCGACATTTAGTTTTCTAAATTTAGGCACTGCCCATCCCTGTGCTTGTGATCAATGCTTGCTGGTGAGAGAACTTGTCTTTTAAGGGACATAGTGGTTAGTGGTTGTCTTTTGAGAGTTGTGCTGAGAAGACCTCCCTGGAATTCCCTTTTGAATTCAGTGAGTCAAAAAGACTGTGTGGTTTTCAGACCAAGTGAAGTAAGCCAGACGAAGACAGATATCATGTGGTGTCATTTATATGCTGAATTAAAAAAAAATGATACAGATGAACTTTTTTACAAAACAGAAAAAGAGCCACAGACATAGAAAAGAAACTTATGGTTACCAAAGGGGGAAGGGGAAGGGGGGAGCTAGGAGATTGGATTTAACGCATACATGTTACTATGTATAAAACAGATAATCAGCAAGGACCTACTGTAGAGAACAAGGAACTATACTCAACATTTTGTAATAACCTATAAGGGAAAAGAATCTGAAAAAAGTATACATAATTGAATCACTGTGCTATATATCCGAAACTAATACAACATGATAAATCAACTATACTTCAATAAAAAAAAAATCAAATTTTTGTTAAAAAAAAATCTCAAAATGCTGTGTGGTTTTGGTGCTCTGAGAAACTTGTGTTCTTTTTCCTCTTGTGTGCTGTCTTCTCTCCCTCTTTGTAGCCGGCATTGAGACATCAGAGATACGGATTCCCAGCTTTGAGGCCTTGAGTATAGTCCCTGCTCTCTGTGTATAAGGTTCAGCCTTGTGCATTCCACCACTTCAGCATCCCTGTGTTTCAGCTGAGCATCATTCTTTTTCTATTTCCTCTATATTTTTATTGATAAAGCAGTAGAGGAAGATTATGTATGAATTCAGAATTCTGTTATTACATCTGATGTTTGTTTGCAGTTAAAAATGAGGACTAATTTTGAGGAGGGAGGCAGAAAGGGAAAAAAAAGTTTATAAGTGAGCTGGTGGCAAAAGCACATTCATTGTCAGTGTCTTTCTCACTGAGTCGTTTGAAGCTGGGAAATTAGCAGCCGCTTTGAAGCTCAGAAGATCTTTCATCTTTGTGTGTGTGAGTGTATGTGTGTGTGTGTGTTAATATTAAGCTGAGATTCTTTTTCTTGCCACTTATTTGGTTTTTCTCCTAATAATGAAATTATAATGAGATCCCTGATGGGATTAAAAAAAAGAAAGAAAAAACACCTCACATGAATTATCCTGTTTCCCCCTCACCCGCCTTCTGCCTTTCTGTAAAAATCTATTCTGCATAATAGGCCTTTGTCTCTGGATTTGAAACAGAATTGAAGAAGGCCAGGAGTCGGAAGTGCCCCCATTGTTCCTTTGGGGGCTAGGATGCAAAGTTCTGTTGAGCAGGGAATGCTCTCTTTTCTTCCATCTCCCAGTCCTGTTCCTCCCTGGACCCTGTCACCCCCATCCTCCAACTGCCCCCTCCCACGCGCCGACTTTGAGTAGGGAAGAGCTGAGGGCAAGTATTGGGTGTTTCTGCAGGCCAAATGTTTGGTTTATTTGAGGGGTACATACTCCCTCTCCTCTTTATAGCTTTAAGCATTCATAACTTGGTCTTTTATAAAGGGTCCAAATACCTGTCTTGATTGGCAGAAACTGGGTGTTTTGAAACCCTGGGAGAACCTTGCTCAGGATGGTTTTGTGGTGGCAGGTTGCCTTCCCATCGCCTCGCATTCCTGTCCCCTTGTCCTTGTATCAGTAGGGCTTTGGTAAATGCCCCTGATGAAAGAGGCCTCATTGCTCTGGCTGAGAGTTCCTTGTCCAGGCCTGAGTTTCTCCACGCGGGTGAGTAGATGGAATCCTTGGTGGAATAAATCTCTATACAGGCTGTTCAAGACGGATGCACAGTTTTCTAATTTCAGAATTTCTCTCTGTAGAAAAGGCAATGTGTGGTTGATTCCAATGAACAGTTTAAGCCTTGGCAACTCTCAATTTCAGAAAATTCTTCCCTAATTCTGCTTCAGTGTTTTGTCTGAAGTCAGGGATAGCCAGCTGCTGTGTTGGTCTTAGTGCTCTAGAAAAATGAGGTGTGAAAAATGAGGGGGGATGAGTATGCCTTGTCTCCCTCTGTGGCTTGGTCAAAGGCTATTTCCTGAATATATCCCATGTCTAGGTTTCTTTCTGATCAATGCTAATAAGCAGTTTCAGGACCTTGCTCCCATCCATGTCTGCAGGTTCCCCCTCTCTTTCTTCCTTCTCACCATTAAACAGGTATAATAAAGCGGGGGAATCTTTACAGTTGGTGATTTTATATCATAGATCAAAGATCAAAGCAGAGGAATACACAGCAACCGTAAAATTAACTGCTTTTTCAATTTTACAATGCTTTCAGTGATAGAGAATCTTATAAATTTAATATTAATTAAACACTTAGCTTTTAACCTCCTCCTGCATCTACTTTTGGCTGGTGGCTGGGAAAAATTAATTGGGCATCTTAAATCTTCTGTTACTCACGCTTTGACAGGAGGGGTTTCAAAAGCACTTATAACTTTAGCAGAATGCACTTTGGAGCATTTGTCCTTCCACTCACCTAATTGAAAATGCCTTTTCCCCCCTGCCTTAAGGTAAAATGAACCATTTGCTAATTTTCTTTTTTTAAAGAGATATAACTTATAGTCTCCTTTCATAGCCTGAGCTTTAACTCAGCCTCTTGGCACATTTAACACTTCACAAAATGGAAGCCGTTGAATTTCCATTACTATAAACGTCTTTTTGATTTTGGATTGTGTTGGGACACACGTGTGGCTGCTAGTTGCTTGGCCTGATCGTCATGTCACCTGCAGCCTCTGGGTGTTCAGTTTGGCGAGAGTTGCCTCCTGCTTCAGAGAGCATGGCTTACCTTGGCAGTGCTGAGTCCACATGGTGACGCAGATGGAACTCAAGAATGGACTCTTGGTAATAGGACAGGAGAGTCAGAATGGCAGAGAAAGGAAATAGTATTCTACCTGAAGGACATCCCAGTGTGTTGGACAAGATATTTTGAGAGTGCTCCACTTGATTCTTCATGTTTCCTGAACTACTGAAGGGACTGAACTTGGCCTTTAGTTAGGGGATAGGTGTTAGTCTGTCTTTAGTAGCCAGGCAAGTATCCGTGTCTGTGCTTCAGAAATGGTTCAGTAGAGATAATAATAGGGCTTCCCAGGTGGTACAATGGTAAAGAATCCGCGTGCCAGTGCAGGAGATGCAAGAAATGTGAGTTTGGTCCCTGGGTCGGGAAGATCCCTGGAGTAAGAAATGGCAACCCACTTCAGTATTCTTGCCTGGAAAATTCCATGGAGAGAGGAGCCTGATGGGCTGCAGTCTGTGGGGTCACAAAGAATTGGACATGACTGAGCATAACACAGAGATAATAATACCAATCCATTGCATCTTTATAGTATTTTTTCTCCAGTGAGCATGGCGTACTTTCATCCATATTATCTTGTTTTTTAATCACATATCACTGCAAAGTACTTAGAGGTGGCCTCTGAGTCTAAGCAAGCTGGTTTCCTGCTGGGGCCATGCATTGGAAACTGGTGGCCTGGAGTTACAACAAATGGAGCATGGGCTCCAAGAAGGCATCTTCCTGTCCTTGTTTTAAGTTTCAGGTGACGGAGAAGTAGTACCTTAATTGCTTCTGGGGATGTCTGTTCTTAACACAGTGTGCAGTGGAATTCCCCAGGATTATGTGCACCTCACCTTGAAAAAAAATTCATAGAAAACTAAATTTGGGAGAAAAGAAATGAAAGGAGTCATTTACTGTACAAAAATATATTCTAAAGTCCTCTCTAAAATTGTTTACTACACGTTTGCTTTAAATGGCTAAGTCTTCTAGTCCTATAGTCTTCTAATAAGACTCTAAATCAATTTATGGCCCGTGCTTCAGGCGCATATTTCTGGGGGTGAGGTAAGGGACATCGACTCAGAGCATAGTGGTCTCTTTATCTTCTGCACTGAGCTGCAATGGTCCTTGCTCTTCAAGTCCCGAACAGTCACTTTGACAATCCCTGATGGCAGTAGGAAAATGGTTAATCCAACTGTGAAATAATAAATTAGTGTGGAGTCACCACTAGAACTGAGATTCCTAGCTTTATGCACCTGGTTGGTCTTACTCCCTGTGAAACCATCACTGTTCCTTCTCATTGCAGCTGAGCTTTCTGAACCTTTTAAGAACTGAATTGGTGGAATGTGGAATTTGATAGCCGATAAATTAAGGATATTGGTGAATTTAACGACTCTATTAGAAGACGGCATTTCCAGAATCAGAGCAACATTTGCTTGTGTGTTTGTGAGTGTATCTGCAGAAATCCTTTATATATGTATCACTGTGTTTTTCTATCTATCTAAAGCTATATGATATGTGGGGTGCTATAAAATTTTTATAGCCTTAGTTTGGGTTGACCGCCTTATTACTCACGAGTGAGCTATACAGGTCTTCCTTAACAAGTGGCAATAAAGGCTTTACAGCACCCCTTACACCGTCACATATTTTTGTTTAGGCCACATATTGTCTTTTTCTTTTTACGTCTCCCTTTGCTCATGTCCCTCTCAAGTACCTTTGTTGCCATGGCAACAGTTCCATCATGGCTTAGGGTGGAGCAGGCTGACAATCCTCCTGCAAGCTTCTTGAAGTCATTGCTTGTTTGGGTTGACCTCCAACATGCTGCCGGGGCCAGGGCTGGGACCATTAGCCTGGTCATCGGTGTCACTTTTTTCCTCTTTAGTATCAGTAGCTTTGCTCATTTGACTGCTGTGGCTGTTCCTACACATTAATCATTCTCCATGTCTTCATGGACCTGTCCTCTAAGGAATATGAAGAAGCTGGCACTCATTTTCCAAAAAATCAAAAGTTAACATTGAACATTTTGAGTTAAACTTGGAGTTGTGTAAGTGGCTGCCTACTTGGGAAACACTGAGGCGAGACGGAAGGAGGAAAGGAGCCCTCTGCTTATCAAAGTTGTCTTCTGAGTTCCTCCCAGGCACCGTTTCTGCAAGTTACCACATGCATTTTTAGGTCCTCCATCTCTCTCTCCAAGGTTGTCCACTTCCAGCAGATTTTCCCATTCCTTGACTCATGGACTGTTAGTGTTGGACAGGAGTCATAGAATTGAGTCCAGCCCACTCATTGCATTTATAGGAAACTGAGGTGCAAAGGGCCATGTGGCTTGCTGAGGTCACTCAGCATGTAGGAAACTTGCCCATCTGGGTTGAACACCACTGTCTCCTGGTCCCCAGCTGGACTTCATCTTTACCACAATTACTTGATTCTTTAAAATAGAAATTATTCAGAAGGTTTTACTGTCAGGCCAAGTTTCCCATCAAGCCACCTCAGCATTTCTGTTAAATGTGGTGGTAGCTGTTGTAGCGAGATCATTTGGCAGAAGTAGACAGGTGGTGAGGCTGTGCCTCCAAATTTCTCAGTTCTTTTCCCAATGAGAAGGTTGGCTTGCCAACTCCTTGATAGAAGGTAGTAGTTCCTGTAATCTGTTAACTCAGCCACATTTGGGATGCTTGTATGTATGACTCCATCTATTTATATATTTTATATGGGCAATATTTTGACTGTTTCTTTTTTGAAAGACAGTGTGAATGAGTATGCCAAAAATCACAGATGATATGAAAAACGCTATCAAAAAAACCCCCACTTTTTCAGGAAGGTGAATAAAACAACCCTAGAACAATGTGAAATTTGTTCTGATGTCCTTTTGTGAAGTCATTAGGAAAGCTGTTGCTTGTGATCAGTGTGGGGGTGATTCTGGACATCAGTGACTCTGATTAGGGAAAAGATTTCAGATCTCAGAGTCTTGGCAAAGAAAGCAGGATTTGTTGAATCCATTCTTGGATGACGTGAAGAAGGATCCTGAATATATTTTTCTTTTCTGAGTTTCTTAAGTTGGAGGTGTTTTATAGGCCTGGGGTAAGGGGCATTTTAGGAGAAAGGTCTCCTTTAGATCTTCTGGGTTTTCTGATCTATAGGCGTGTGTGTGTGTGTTAGGCACCCAGCCTTGTCAGTCTTTGCGACCCCATGGACTTATAGCCAGGATCCTCTGACCATGGGATTCTCCAGGCAAGAATACTGCAGTGGGTTGCCATTCCCTTCTCCAGGGGATCTTCCTGACCCAGGAATCGAACCCATGTCTCCTGCATTGCAGACAGACTCTTTGCCCCCTGAGCTACCAGGGAAGCCCTGACCTGTGGGCATGGTGCTCATGTATTTGAATAGGCAGTTTTTATATATAGGTCACCCATGATAATTAGTGATTTTCCATTGATCCATCTGTCAGTCAAGTGACACTGTGATACATTTTTCTGTTTCCCAAACACTAGGGAAAAGGGAAAGCAGAAGAAATGAAATTATCTGTATAAAGCACATTGAATGATCCTGAAAGTGTTATTGTTTCTATTTAACAGATGAGGAAACTGAGCCCCAGAGAGAATAAATAAAGTGTCTAATCTCCCAAGACTATTAAGTGACAAAACTTAGATTTCTCGGATACAAAGCTACAAAACTTTTCCTCTTGGTCACACTGTCCCCATTAGATACTTGGCAGTTACTCTCTTGCAGTCCTTGGATCCTTTGCTTTTATCATGTGCTGAATTCCTTCCTCCACAGCTCATAGTAAAACAAGAATGGCAAGCATTTGGCATCATCACACAAAAGCCCGGGAGTCTCACCTTCCTATAAAGACACCTTGTCTGCTCTAGCAGATTTCGAGGTAGTTTGATGTCCCTGACAGAGTGGATTATGAAATAGCAGCACGTGGGTTCCATCCGGGAGATGCAGGAACCCAACAGAAATTGAGGGGTGGGGACGGAAAGAAGGAAGAAGCAAATACATTAAACCCAGAGGTGCTTATTCTTTTTCTTTCAGATTAATGTATATAGCTGTTACCATACTTCTTTAAAAATATAACTCTTAAAAGCCTCCATCTGGCTTAAGTGCTAGATGAAAGTTCTGGTTAAAATAAAACAAGTAGTTTTATAAACGTAGTGGCAGAGAGAATTTTTTTCCCTACAATTTTCAGAGTACTTTATGAACAAACTTAAATGTCTTTAGATGTAAACAATGTAGAGAAGCTAGAAACTATAGCTCTCAGATTCATGGAATAAAAGCATGGGGGCGGAGGAGGGGGACAAAAAAATTAAATAAAAGAGGAGAGTAAATGCTATCACTCTGTGCCGACCCTTTTACTGAGATAAGGGGCAAAGCATAAATATTCCACATAGAAAGTGACAAGTCCACTTACTTAATTCATTATTTATTTTACTTATTGGAGAAGCTGCTTAGCCTCTGGGCATATTTACAAGTGTGATAGAGAAAAGACAGACTCTGCCATTACTGTTTACAGTCCACAATAGATAATATATAAACAGGACATATTGTCTTTGTAGACAGACACTTGCATCAGATACACTTTGAACACACAAGAGAAAAGCAATTAAGATGCATATGAAATCACTGAGATAAATCAGTATTCACAGCCAATGAAGGAAAATAATACAAATCAAGGAATTGGAAATGGATTTGATTCCGCATTTGACTGTTTTCACAGTTCAAAACAGGATTTGGGAAGCCAATGTGGCTGCAGCAGAGTCAGGAACCAGGCGATCAGTGTTGTGACTTGCTTGTTCCATAAGCAGAGCCTGGGCAACACTCAATAACCCCCCTCACCTTCATGGACCATCAGCCGGAGAGAGGCAAATTAGGGAAGTGGCATAAGCCACAAATCACAGGCTGTTGTGAGATTCAGTCTGACCCTTAGCATCATTTTTATCTGAGTCCTCTTGGATTTAATGGGATTCCCTTCACACTACCCCTCTCTCTGGACAAATACTAATATGGTTATCACCGTGATTACTTGGGGTTGACCTAATACCCTTCTGCCCTGAAACCATAGGACCTTGCCATGGCCTCGGCATCAGTGGCCCTGGCAGTGAGGTGCACCTCACTGACTCAGCAGAACCAGAGTTGAAGTTGCAAAGAAGGGAGGTATCCTTTGGTGCCCCCCGCTGCCCTCACCCCCTTCACTTTCATTATGCTCTTTTTCTCCTCTGGGATGCCTCCCATTACTCCCAAGGAATTAAAAGCTCAAATATCCTGATTGCAGAGGGAGGTAGGGAAGAAGTCAGGCTCGGCTGTGAGAACAGTGAGACCTGGTGTACCTGTCCTGACATTCGTAGCACAGCTTTTCTCCTGCTGAACATGGGAAAAGGAGAGAAAAGCCAAACTCTATGACCTTGAGTGTATAGGTTTTCATAATCCATAAATAATTTCAGGAATTAGAGATATCCTGCTAGTGTAGAATAGGCAGAATGCCCACTAGGTATTCGACACTGCTCAAGATCTGTGTTTAAGCTTTTTTCTCAGTTTATTGATTTATATCAACTACCCCAGCCCACTTAGAGCAAGACCTGTCTAATGATGAAGAGACTGGGGAGAATCAGTGGCCTGGATGCATCAGATCCGTATGGTGTGTATGGTGTAGAGAACAAGCAACCTGGAGTCACTGCTGCTGTCCACAAGCATGATGGTTATGGACAAGGAGAAGTGGAAGCACAGAATGATGTGATTTGGGTGACTGAGAATAACCTAAAAAGTGGGATATTGATTTTATGGTGTTTGGACCTTCAACCTGCTCATATAGATCTAGGAGAAACCTTAGAAATGCCCAACCGCTTTGTTTTACAGAGAAGAAAGCCCAGGGTGGATATTAACCTGCTTGAGTTCATACACTTGATTATGGTTCGTGGTGTAGCTAGACTCCGAACCAGTTTTCATGAGTGCATATTCACTGTACCACACCCTCTATGTGGAATGTCCTCAAATGAATGGTATTGAATGACTTTTTATTGTTTTTCTCCGTCATCTCCTTTTCTCTTTTTTATGTTATTAATTATCATATCATCTTCTATTATTAATATTTTCATTGCCAGGTCTGTTTTGCTCTTATTCAAGGGTCCCAACATGGACTGTGTCTTATATCTGGTAGAATTTGAATGGAATTGGTGGAGGACGTGATTGTGTAGTAGCTAAGAGCCTGGCTCTGGACTCTTGACGGCCAGGGTTTGAATCCCAGCTCTGCCATTTATGTGCTAGGTGACTTGGACATGTTGCTTAACCTCTCAGTGCTTCAGTATCTATTTGGTAGGGAGGATAACAGTGGTATCTGTTTCATAGATATCATTCTCATAGTTAATATTCCTAAAGCCATTGAAACAGCGCCTGGTTCGTGTTAAGCCTCGTAGGATTGTATTTATTTTCATCATCCTCCAGCACTGGCCTCGAGCTACCTAAAAGGTTATATCATTTAATCTCCCATTTAACCGAGGAAGGAACACATTTGTAACCGTCCTGGATAACAGTTACCCAACTCTCTGTAGCCTTTGAGAGCCAGCTCACCACGACCTGTGCCAGCTTTGTCTTCTGGACCCGTACACAATACGTCTGTTCTTTCTTCTGCTTTGGAGACAGCTTCTAAGTTGCTCACTGAATATTCCTTCTGCTTTCTTAAAACCTGTAGTTGTAGGTTTCAGGGAGATTCGACCAGGGGCTCCTTCAGGGATGTGGCCAGGTGTCACCCAAGAGGCTGAGGTCGGTGCGGTTGGTTTGCAGCAAGACCTGGCCTGGTTCCACACCTGCTGGGATATACCTTGGACTGATGATTATACTAAAGCACTGGTGCAGGTGAGAGCTGTAAAGAAATAAAATTTACCATTTCCCTCTTCCTTTGTGATGCCTTTAACATAATGGTGTTTCATAAAGGATTCGAAAAGAGAGTGCTTTTTGAACTTGACTTACTGCTGTGGCAGCGCTTCGCGTCTGTTTCTTCTTCCCTTCCTCTCACAATGCCCATCGGGTTCTGTTTCTGGAACACAAATTTGTCCACATTTGTTGTAGTATCTGTTGGATGACTGTCCACTCAAAAAGGGAAGTGTCAGCTTCCTACTAACGTAACTACCGCCATCCTAGGGGCACAAACTTTCTTTTCATGCAGCACTAGAGTGGAAGGTCAGGACTCTGCTGGATATTGTTTAGGGTCTTTTTCCAGGTGTGTGTTTTTGGGGAGAACAAAACCTCTTAGTTATTTCCTAGCCTGTCAGGTCTTGGAAAGGCCCAAACACTGCAGGTGGGAGCCTACCTTGGAGTGTGTTCCATGCACCTTGTTGAATGTTGCTCTGTCTGGGTCTGTCGCCTGGCTCCCCATCCTCCTCATGGTCTCATAAGTGACAAGACGCTGCTTATCTGTCTTTAGAGATGGCAACTCTGAACAGGAGTTAGCTCAGGGGCTGCAAATATGCTGAGCCTCCTTTCTTTCCCCTTCTAGGAGGCAGAGATGCATCTTAGAGAAGGTGGAAGTGTGTGTGTGGGGGAAGGGGGGGTGAGAGCGAGGGTGGGGGTGGGGAGGAAAGGAGGAACAACTGTAAAAAATGTTAATTTATTAATCACTGAATATATAGCAGTTCATCTGAAATGCTGTTGCTATGCCAACACCCTGGGAGTTTATTTTCTTAATCCAAGAGAGGAGCTCTCAGTCCCCTGCTCCCCTGCTGTGTCATTTGAATTTGCTGCTGCCACCGCTGCCATCACGGTATCTGTTTTAAAAAGTGCTGGGGAGGGGGGAGATGTGGGGGAAGGGGGAGTGTGTGGAGGGGAACTGGGCTGAACCACCAAAGCAGTCATATGCAAAGCAGCAAGAGGCCTTTCTCCGTACGACTTAGTAAAAATGACACAAATTAATATACTCTACTTAAACCAGACCAAGATTAATGGTTCTCTTTCAGTGCAGCTTAGCCCAACTGTCACTCGACAGGCGTTTGTCGGACAAAATCAACACTAATCAACATTTATTCGTCTCTTGCCCTTGGGTCTGAGGCGCGCGAGCGGGCTGCTCCGTCCTCCCGCGCGGCTCGCCACGCTTTTCACCCTCCATCCAGCTGCTCCATACATCACCCTTCCTCCTGGTGCCGCTCCTCGGACGGATCCACACACTCAGCTATCAGGGTACATTAGGGGCATGATAGATTTTCTGTTTTAATTTACATCTATTATATTACAACATAACAGATTTTGATTCAGGCGAGACCAGTGTCTCCTATAGCCAGACTCCTTGGGAGGATTTCTGCATTAACTTATTAAGGTTCGTTAGGATGCTGCTTCAAATAGGCTCCTTCTCTCTCCCCGCCGCCCCCCCACCTCGGCTTTCTCTTTAACATGCTCAGTAAAGATGTCTGGGTGCACCTTATTCACAAGCACAGCTTATTCTTTTCAGACTTGGCTTCCTGCGCTGGGTCACATGAGGCTGGCTGGGTTCCTCCCTTACTTTCTGATTGGACTTTGATCAGCCAACAGTGGGAGCTGTGAGCTCCCTTCCCTGCCTGGGTTAATGGGCTCTGACAAATCTGGTGGCCTGGAGTCACTGGGCACCCCCTCCCAGGCTTCAGTCTTAGTCCCTAGCATCTTTTTTTTTTTTTTTTTAATCTCTTTTTCCTTTTGATCTCAGTTACAGTTATATTTTATTTTTACTGAAACACAGGCCTATAGAGAAGAGACAGGGGGAAAAAGAGCAAACAAAATTGGTTGAGCTAACTAAGGAAAGGTATAGTTAGTTGAAAGGGTGACTGAGGAAGTGGGTCTGAGTGACTGCTTGCCTTTCTTTGTGACCATCTTGGAAACATCTCATTTCAGCTTGGAACACCAGGGATGAGGCCAGCATGTTTCAAGCTGGTGTGTGGGATCTTGTATTTATAGTTCCCTTGTAGAATTCCATTCCACCTCATTTATGAAATCAGATTTTTATTTTCATCCTCTCTTCCCTTCCTTTCATGAGTGCTGTAGTGTTGAGGACCTCTTTTATTTGGTGATCCAGTGTTCCCCCATGATTTTTTGGTCAGACTAGAATGTTTTATGGCTGTTGGCTAAGGCCACATTCAGCTTTAGCTATTGAGTCACCTGTTTGCTGGCTGTAGAGAAGAGAACAGAAATCCTCCCATCTGGTTGGGTCCTTTTACCCTGGGTTACTTTGTGTGTGGACACCATGGCTTTGTCAGATGTCCAGGAAGGACTGTGGCTTTCTTCTCATATTGGCTGTAACGCTAGATCCTGGCCGCTTAGAAGGCACAAGCTTTTTCTGTGAAGCCATTGATTCTAAACTGTGGTAAGGTTCCTTTTGTGGTCACAAATGCAGAGAAACCAGGGGCTGAGTTGGAAATGTGTGGTTTGTGTGTATTTGAGTGTGGTTGCCGAAGTGTAGGGTGTGTTAGGAGGAGAGCTTAGCACTTTCATTTTCGTTTCTTATTACGTAGCAATAAAGTAAATGACGCTTAGTATAACTTTGCACATAGAGAACTGTAGCTCAATTTGAGAAACAAAACTCCACCCACAGGGGTACTCAGTATCTTGAACTTGGGAAACGGACCTTGTTAATTTTAATGATGGGAAAAATTCTCTAGCAGGGACTTAGATGATGATGATACCAGTAAAGTTATCGCTCTGGATGATCTCACTGAATTCGGAGTAGAATCAGAATGATGCTTGGAGAATTTTCTAAAATCCTGCAAAGAGATTTAGAAGGGAATGCATATGCCCCCAATGGTGTAAAGAGATGGATTGCCTGGTGGGCATAGCAGAACTTATTTTCGTTCTTCTCAAAGGGGCTGTTGTTAGCCCCTTAAAGGGGCTGTTAGAAAAGTTAACACATTTAAAAGTTGAGTGGAAATAAAACTGAAAGAAGAAAATACACGACCATGATTCTTATGTGGGTCTAGCTTGAAGACAATGTAACTGGGACTATAGTGGCTGCGACAGTTGGCTGGAGCCGAGGGCTGCTGAGTTCAAGTGCATGCTGGGACACTAACTTCCAGTGGGATTTGGGGCATCTGTTTCTTTATCACCCAAAGACAGGAAGTGGGCTAAGGGCGTCCTGTTATACGGTAGGCGGCTATTTGACTTGAATAATAAGTTCATGATTTTGGCTTTGCTGTTGGGGAGCTGACAGATTGTGACCAATAAGGTTAGGATGACTGTCGGACCATTTTGCCCTCAGTTAGCCCAGGCTTGCCAAGTTCCCCTGGCATTGGGTAGGGATCACAGAAAGAAACATCACCATTTAAGGTATTTGGCTGTTTTACTTTATCCCAGTCCTCTACACAGGCTATCCTGGGAAAAGATCTTTATTCTACCAGGAGTTTTTGGAGGTATGGAGCATACAGCTCAGACTTTTCTTCTCCAAAAGTGTGAGCCTGCTGACTCAAGCTCCTTTCCCATCTCTCTGGCATGTCACTGCATTCAGTATAAGATCTGTGCAGCCATCAGGCACAAATTCACGAGTCACTAAAGGGATGCATTTTGATTGAATGGGACCATCTTCCTCTAAGGGTATCTTGTGGATACCTGGATCTGTAGAATGTTGCAGGTGACCCATTCAGGATTTTAAGGTCCTTGAATTTCAGTCCTTTTCTCTGAAAGCTGTAAGACAACAGTTCAAGGCACTTGTGCCACTGCAACGACTGTGTGTATGTGATGGGAAATGCTGGTTGCCAAGCAGCAGGGAATGGACATAACCGTGCTGCCTAGCAACAGCGGGAGCGTGGTCACTTGCGCAGATTTCTGCGCCTGTTCCTGTTTGGTCTGCTGGAAATTAGAGATGGCTTCCACGGGTCGCACTTTGCCCTGGCCACAGTGAGATGTAGGAAAACATAGTGAATGAGAGTGGATAAATATACAGATACGTGCTTTAAAATGGTTACTTTCCAAACTATCTCAGGCCAAGCATTGATTTTAGTGCAGTATTCCTCAGTTTCCCCTTTGAAGGTACTGTGTACAGCTGGACCTATGGGTTGATGGCTAAGCCAGAAGAGGGGTTTCAGGAAAGTACCAGACTTCTCTGGTGCTGCCTGTTCTGAGTCTGGTGGGGCCTTTACTCTGGAGAACATGTGTGAATATAATATAAAACAGTCAATTTTCTGATAAAGACATACACACACAGTCAGAGCCCATGTGAAAGAAAGACAAGAGGAGCAGAGCGTGACCACCTATTGTTCTTTGGGGTCTGAGGAACAAAGCGGTCGGGAGACATAAAGGCAGGCGAGCTTTGGCCTGGCTGACTTGCCCTTTCTCCCAGCTCTGACCGGCACCTTGCACGCGACGCTTCTCATTGAGGTCATCTGCTCAGGGTCGATTCTGAAGGGGCTTCCTGCCTGAGGCCTCCTAGGTCAGAGTTGTGTGTATGGAGCATTGGGAGTGTTTGGAGCTGAATTCTGAAGGAAAGTATTATCTGGCAGCAAGAGAAAGAGGGTGAGCATACCATCCCTTACCCTTCCTGGTGTGAGTCGGTCCTGCCTGTCCAGCTCCTGCCACGGGAGGCTTGGCATCAGAGGACCCTGGTTCAGTCCTTAATGTCACTGCCTGCCAGCGGTGTGGCTTTATGCAGCCACTTGTCCTGCCTGAATCTTTGTGTTTCTGTCTGAAAAGGATAATGTTGATATCTGCCTCTTAGGGTGACTTTGAAGGTTCAAAAAGGCACAAGTGTGTTGGCACATCTGACCTGTGGCACGAATAAAGGGCTTCGTGCTGTGAACCTCCTCCTAGCGGCTCCAGAGCAGGAAGTGAAAAGGTCAAGGCAAGCCCTGTAACCTGCCTGCTTAGAACAAACTTGTTGATTTTTTCCCCAGTCTTAGCCTTCTGAATGAAGACCTGCTATTTCCCTCCCTTGAGGTTAGAGAGGATGAGAGACCCCTCCTCTTTTGATGCTTGACTTGGTTCCTAGGGAGCCTGGAAGGTACTTAGGAATTTTGGGTAATTTCTTAGATAATCCTTATAGGGTTAGTGAGGATGGTTGGCTCCCATTTTAGCGATGATGAGACAGCCATACAGAACAGTGAGATGATCTGTTTGGGATTCTAGAGACCACTGATTCCAAGATGGGATCAAATCCCAGGGCCTGAGGGAATAAATGAAGCCCCTGGCAAAGTCAGAGGGGATAGGGCAGCGTAGGAAGTCCTGTAAGTCAGAAGGGGCTGCTGTTGCTGCTGCTGCTAAGTCGCTTCAGTCATGTCCGACTCTGTGCGACCCCATAGACGGCAACCCACCAGGCTCCCCCGTCCCTGGTATTCTCCAGGCAAGAACACTGGAGTGGGTTGCCATTTCCTTCTCCAATGCATGAAAGTGAAAACTGAAAGTGAAGTCGCTCAGTCGTGCCCGACTCTTAGCGACCTCATGGACTGCAGCCCACAAGGCTCCTCCGTCCATGGGATTCTCCAGGCGAGAGTACTGCAGTGGGGTGCCATTGCCTTCTCCGAAGTCAGAAGGAGCTGCCAACACTTGGATTTTAGATTTCAGGATTGCCAGGTCAGCGTGTCCTCTGGATGGACCGCAGCGTGGCTTTTGAAAGCCTAGCTGAGCTGGGTTGGAATCGGGCCTGTGTCTTCTCTGTTGTGTTTAGGTTTCTGTGTCCACTAGTCTGCAGAGGGGCAAAGGAGTCCCATGAGGAAGCTTCAGCTTCTCACCTTGCCTTTCATGGAAGTCCTGCTGAAGACTCTCATTCTCCGTTTCCCAAGCAAGGATGGTGATCAGAGTCAGATAAGTCTAAGGTTGGTAATTACCAGCTTGGACTGCTCTGCAAGTGCTCCATTCGGGATGGTTCCATGTCCTCCACAGGTCCTTGGAAACGTGGATCCCAGGGCTGCCTGGATGTCTGTGGAATGTTGCATCATACCACCATGAGGGACAGTTTGTATTTCTTCTTCGTTAGTTCCTTGTGTCTTAAAGCAAACACAGGCGCAGTGTTCTGGATTGACTACTGTTTTTTTTGTTTTTGTTTTTTTTAAGTGTTTATTTGTTTATTTGGTAGCATCAGGCCTAAGTTGTTTCTCTCTAGTGGCACGCAGGTTAGTTACCCTGCAGCATGTGGGATCTTAGTTTTCTGACCAGGGATTGACCCCAAATCCCGTGCGTTTCAGGGCAGATTTTTAAACACTGGGCCACCAGGGAAGTCCCCGACAACTGTTGATAGCTTCACTTCTTTGTCAAAGGTGGGGCTTGGTCTCTCGGAACCCTTTTGGCTCTGGCATTTAGAACCTCTTCGTGATACAGGCATCCTCAGCCATTTCTGTGCACAGAGAGATCGCCGCTCAAAAATTTTGCCTTGGAGCAGCCACTGGTGGACCGTGAGCAGAAGGTGGATAGTAGTGTGGTTGTAGAATTCCATGCCACCTGTTCTTTGCACTGCGTCCTGAGCTGCCTCTGACAGTCACATTTCATGGCCCAGAGCCACAGCTGACTCATGAAACTCATCTGAGTGTTTTTCTTTGGGGTTGGGGGCAGGGAGGAAGGAGAGAGAATAGAGGAGAGGAGAGACGTGGGTGGGACCATTGCCCCTGATGTTCACTGTTAAAAGGGTGCAGCAGCTCCTGCTAGGTTACCCAGAAAACTTGCTCAGGCCATGGGGACACCCATTGACCTGATCTAGACCAGTAAAGCAATTTAGGCCTTTTCTTGACCAGGCGTGGTTCCCCAGCAGCCCTCCTATAGGGCTGCCTCTGGAAATGACCTGTCTTCTTCTGCCCTGGCTTCACGAGGTTCTCTGTGTGCAACTCTAGCAGGGTTCTTGGTTACCACCAAAGGTAGCTTCTGGGGCAGCCGTGGCCCCAGCCTGTCTCATGGCTGTTCCCTCAGCTATTTTTCAAGGAGGTATGAAGAACAGCTTCCAGGTCTTGTGTCTTCGTCTTTCTTTCCGTGGATTTTAATAATTTCAGCTCTTCTACTACATCAGAGAAGAGTGTGAGGAAGGAGATTTTATTGTCTGCTGAGTTTCAGCCCTCTCCGGTGGTGCTGGCCTGTGATTTTGCATCCTTCCCATAACAAATAGCACGTATTGTGTTTGGTTTTGCATGGTCATAGTGACTTCTGGTATTCAGCTAAGACGCTTCCTTTAAGGAAGTTAGAACACTTGATAGATTTCAAACCTTTGATTTTCATGAATACTCCTAGAAACTTGAGGTCCAGTGAGATATGGTACCTTGATTAGTTCCATAACACGGAGCCTGCTTTTTTGAATGTCTCTTGTTTCCCTCGTGTTCCCTCCCCCATTTTCTCCCTCTCTTCCTCTGTCTCACTTTGTTAGAAAATTGAATGTTTAGGTTCACAATATTCTATTTTCTTACCGTAAGTCCTGTCTCTAATACTGTTTATTACTCTCCTGCTTATTTTTCAGAACTCAGGTGTGTTTCTGCGTTTCTGTCATCATCTCCCTGTGAAAGTACACATGAGAAGTTGGTAGTAACCCCACTTCAGAACTGAAGGAACTTAGTACAGGCTTATTCTGTCTTGTGGAGACTGAGTCCCAGTGCGTGGAAGTGTCTTGCCAAGGGGAAAGTGAAAGTGAAAGCCGCTCACTCATGTCCGACTCTGTGCGACCCCATGGACTATACAGTCCATGGAATTCTCCAGGCCAGAGTACTGCAGTGGGTAGCCTTTTCCTTCTCCAGTGAATCTTCCCAACCCAGGCATTGAACCCAGGTCTCCTACATTGCAGGCAGATTCTTTACCACCAGGGAAGCCCTGCCAAGAAGATATGACTATTAATAAGAAAGGAAACTAAAAATAGACTTCAGACATTTCACCTGGCTCTCATCTGTGTCATATTCAGCTTGGTCCTGGTTAAGACATGCAGGGCATCGATCTGTTTTCGATCGATAGAGAACTACCACCCAAGTGTGTCCCAGTGGTTGATAGGAGGGTGAAATCCCATGGAAGTGATGTTGAAACTCTAAACATGGGGGAGTTGCTACAGTCCTGAGGATTAACATTGGCAGTATAACCTTGTCTTGTGAAGTCTTTATAGATAGGAGGTATTCAAATTTATCAATTTGAGTAGGTATTTTTATCACAGCTAACACAGTTCTTCATTCTCAACAAGGATGCAGTGAACATGAGGTGCTTGCCTTAGAAAACAATACACATCATGAGATGTTAAAAGGAAGCAATACAACAAAAACCATCTGCCCTCAAGGAGCTCATAGTCTAGTCGTGGAGAAAGGACAGAATACTGGGTGTCTGTCCTTTGCTTTGACAGGTGTCACTGTGATGATTTGAAGGCAACCAGCTACCTCTTGTTCTTTTACCCAGCCCAGCTGTTTCAGATGAAAGAAACGGATAGAGAGGCGGGCTTCTGCTGTGACGGAGGTGATGTTCTATTTTAAGATAAAGTATGGAAGTAACTGATTGATGGATTATAAACTGGGAGGTCCAGGCTAAAGCTTCATTCTGGGGGCATCAGTATATTTCACTGGGAGCCTCCTGGGCATTAATTCTGCCGTTAATTTTGTTATTAGAGACTTAGCCAAACAAAGGGAGGTGGCGAAGCTTGAGGCTGGTTTAACCTTGATGAAACAGTGATTTCACCAAGGATGATGTTCCCCCATCTATCTTCATCCATCAAGGCACTGCTGAAATATGCTAATGAAGCCCAGAGATAGGAGCCCAGAGCAGTTAAATGGGGCGTTGCAGACGCTCTCCCTACCCTTGTGACAGGGTGATGCCACTTACTGTCCAGATTTAGTGCATGAAGACGAGCAATGCTGACGTGGTCTTGTGGTTGAAGACAGAGTGTTGGTGGAGGGGCCACTTAGCAGAAATGAAGAGCAAGATTCAGAGATGCACACTCCGGAATCGACGGAAAAGTGCGGGTTGTGGTGAAGGGGACGTTTTCCTTTATTCTATTTGTCGCACCTTCTAGCTAATCCATAGTGCAGATGAGGAAGCATTTTTGTTTGAAGTTCTGGCATGCTACCTCCCACTTCATGCCACAGCGATGTTATCTGTCACCATGTTAGCTCATATCACTGTGCTTCTTTCCAGTGATTAAAAATGAGCTAATACCTTTTTTCTACCAAATTAGTTTAAGTACCTTAATCTAATTCATTGCTTATAAACACCCTTGAAGAAGTGAAATTACAGCAGTTATTTTACTGAGGAGGTTTAAGAGATTAAATTCATGTCCAGATCACATAGCTAGTAAGTGGGATGTTTGGGATTCGAACACATGTCCATCCAACTCCTCAGCCCTTGCATGAAACCTCTGTGATCTGATGGCTCTTATGCAGGGTGTATCTGGGAATCCTTGCTACCTCTTGGTGTGGTAGGGTAGCTGATAATTCATTGTTAGATTTGGGGATTCTTTTACCTAATTTCTAGGACCACCTATAGTTCAGGATTAGCATCTTGGGAAGGAAGATGGGCTGCTGCCTTAACTGTCTAGGATCAGCACAATTTTGTACACAGCTCCTAGAACAGACTGGCCTGATGATGCCATTTAATGAGTAATAATTAAACTTTACTGTTATTTACTTTTTTTCTCTGGTCTCACTTGGCTTACTTATATATTCACATATTCTTTGAGTTCACTGTATCTTTATTATTCTCTTTATAGTCCTTTCTTTCCTAAACAGACCATAAGCTCTCTGAGGCCAGGGCCAGGATCCTCACTCTAGTGCCCCAAACACTGGACATTTTGATTAATAATGTACCTGTCTACTGTTGATACCCCTAGCTTTCATGTAGAGGGCTTAATTTGTCACTGTGCTTTTAGTTAACGGTAGAATAGAGCTGGCCAGCTGCTTTCTGGTTTTCATACTTTCGATAAATGCCATGGAGGTTTGTATCTGTCTTTACAAACTTGACAAGAATCACAGTAAAATTTCTTGGTAGATCCACTTCTGTCTCCTACTGGCTTTAACCTGTCTAGCCCATATCAGACCACACAGAGGAAAAAAGTAAATAACAGTAAAGTTTAATTATTACTCATTAAATGGCATCATCAGGCCAGTCTGTTCTAGGAGCTGTGTACAAAATTGTGCTGATCCTAGACAGTTAAGGCAGCAGCCCATTTTCCTTCCCAAGATGCTAATCCTGAACTATAGGTGGTCCTAGAAATTAAGTAAAAGAATCCCCAAATCTAACAATGAATTATCAGCTACCCCGCCACCTTTATACACATACACACACACACACACACACACACACACACAGATGGAGAAAAGCAGAAGCAAAAAAAAGAAAAGAAAGATTTTTGAAAAAAAAAAAAAAGAATTTTAAAATAAGATGCTCAGTAACATTATTCCCTGAAATAAATTGTACTAGAATAAAAGCTCCATCTTGGCTTTGAGATCTGCTCTGCTGTTTATCAAGCCAGCTCTGAACTTTGGGGACTCTCGGGTGTTATTAAAGAGTTAACAACCAAAGGCCTGTAGCTTCCAGGATGTCGCGTGGGTCAGTGGATGTTGCCAAAAGGTAACATCAGCCAGTGGAGTCAGTTGGGCTCCCCGTCTGGCAGATCTGTCTTTCTCAGCTGCTCCTCCTCCACTTTCTAGGCTTGGAGTTCACATACAGTAAATCTTTCTCTTAATAAAGCCGTTTTTCAAGTCTGACTTTGGACTAGGGACTGCTTTTTCTCCAAATGCAACAGCTGTTAAACATGGTGCATTGGGCACAGTGTCTATCTCTTTGTTTAGTTTGGGGTTTTCATACGAGCAGAACCATAACGGAGTGGGAGGATGCTATCGATTTCTTTCTACCCCTGAGTCAGGCACTGGGGTTGGAAAGAAGGCCTCCAGCCTCGAAAGGCCTCCGGGCTCTGTGGACTACTAGCCCTTGAAGCCTATTGTCCCCTAATAACCAGTGCAGGGTGCCCCCTCCCCTGGGCAGGATAGAATTGTGGAACTCAAGGTGTCAGCCAGCAGAAGCCAGACCTCTTGGCCCCTATCTGTCCCAGTTATGCGGGGAAAGGCATTTTTGCCCCCTTGCTCTCTTGTCCTTCTGTCCCTGTCTCTGTTCCCAGTGCATTGGGGAGCGTTAACTCCCTGCAGGGGAAAAAAGTTCACAAAAGAAATGAATTATGCATATGGAATTCATTTCCTTGATGAATAGGGAATCTGAACAAACTCCATGGCTGCTTGATTTTAAGGCAGAGGAGAAGGGCGGGGGAGGGTTAAAACAGTTTGAAGGGGGCGATTGAAAAGAATTTGGAGCAAGAGTTGGAAGAAAAACCATGGCAGAAGGACTTGGGTTTGAAATATTAAGGACAAAATGAGTGGCCCTTTGAAAACTGTTCATGGCCCATTCATTATTCTTGCCAACACATACACACCAATACCTTCCTCACTCCCAGTGATTGTGATGATTGGCCAGCGGAGAAATTGAAGGTGCTGGTGAGATACCGCTGGGGAGACGTGACACTGCCATCAGGACCAGACTTGCTGAATTAAATGTTTTGCGGTGGTTCCTGGCACATTTCAGTACAGTTTAACAATTGGCACCTGGAATTTCGAGGCAGAAGTTTTGTAATGGGTAAAGCACTGCGTTTAGAAGTAGAATACCTGGATCCAAGGTCAAGGACAAACAGACTGTATGACCTAGGGCAAGTCACTTAGCCTTTCTCAGCCTCAGCTGTCTCATCTGTAAATGGGGAACGTGGGCATCTGCCTAGTGGAGATCAGAGGGTGAAATGAAGGAAAGATGGAATGAGGAAGATTTCCCTGCGTGTGTTTTGACAAGTAACTCCAAATACAGATCTGAAGAGATTTTATTTTTCTATCTCTGCCTCCTTTCCTTGACAGCCTTAGAGATGTTTAGATCTAGTCCTTAAGCAAGCCAGGCTTCCTTTGGAGCAGAATAAAGGCGGCATTGATTTGGAAGCATATAGTGGGTAAAGAAATAATTAAGCAGACAAGCAAAGAAACAAAAATTCTTTGTAATCTTGACTTCGTCTGTATTATGGAAATCACTTAAAATAATCAATGTTTATTTCTGGCAAATTTAGCCACCGAACCAGGACTTGTAACTGCATAGCTGGTTTGATAGGGACACTTGCCATTGACAGCCACATAAAGGAATGAATCTACCTGAGGGTGGTTTGTAGTTTTTTTGTTTGTTTTGGGTAGAAATGACTACCAGGAAGAGGCAGCCTTTCTTGATTGCCAGAAACCTGTGGATGCTTCCAGGTAGGAAGTGTGACCATACTGACTTCCTTACTTTGAATTGTTCTCCATTATGGCTTCCCCTGTGACTCAGCTGGTAAAGCATCCGCCTGCAATGTGGGACACCTGGATTCAATCCCTGGGTTGGGAAGATCCCTTGGAGAACGGAAAGGCTACCCACTCCAGTATTCTGGCCTGGAGAATTCCATGGACTGTATAGTCCATGGGTTCACAAAGAGTCGGACATGACTGAGCGACTTTCACATGCCTTTCTCCTGAATGGAAAGAGTGTGTGGGCCCTGAGTCTTCAGGGGAGATAACAGACTCCCAGGCATGTATGCACGTATGAAGAAAATTTCCCTGCTTGCTGGGAGGAAAGAGTTTTTTTTTTTTCCCATTTTGGCCATCCCATGTAGAATGAGGGACCCTAGTTCCCTGACCAAGGATGGGATCTGTGCCCCCTGTGCTGGGTGCATGGAGTCCTAACTGTTGGACTGTGAGGGAAGTCCAAGAGATTTTTTGATAATCTTGGGAGACTTGAGTGCCTTCTCAGGATTGAGTGGCTTGAGTAGGTCTCACCTGCCACATTTCTTTATTTTTCTTACAACCTAATTGCAACGCATACTCTTTTCACAATGATATGCTTGTTTTATAACAAACGCCTTCTCTTGTTTTTTGGGGACTGAGGATGTGTAGTCTAGTGAAATTGTATCCTTTGTGCTGTCCATCACAAACATACAAGACAGCTGCATGTCCTGTGATGAGGAACTTCTCCCTCTACCCCTCATAGGATCCTAAGAACGGGTGAAGGTGCCCTAGGGCAGCCCCTCTGGCAGCGGCAAGGGCTGGGTGAGCCCCTGGGACTCTGGACCAAACCCCAACTTCAACTCTTGCACTTCTGTATCATGGATTTCATTTGTTTGACTTATGGGTGAGAGTCGGTTTCTAAGAAATGTTTGAAACCCAGTGGTCCAGAGAACAGACCAATACCTAGTATGAATTATTTATTTGTTTATTAAGATTTTCATGGTAACTTTTCTCTTCAAGCTCCAGGCGCTATATGGAACACTTCAAACTGGAAGCATTTAGCACTAAAGACTGAAAACGGAAGCATTTAGCACTAAAGACTGAAAACAAGGCGAGCAGGGGAAGAAACTCTGGGAAGGATGGGACAAGAAAGAAGGAGAACATAAGAGAGAGTTGGGGCGGGCAGTTCAGGCCTCAGAACTTGAGCCAAAGGAAGTAGGTTCTAGAGACCCAGGGATGTGTGGGAAGGAAGCCAGCTTTGCCCGTTGACGTCATTGTGTTATTAGCGGAAGTCTCTTCACCTTCCCAAGCTCCTCCCCAAGGTGGGGGTGACCTAGTTGACCTCCCATGTCCTTCCCAGGTATGGCTTTCACAGAGGCTGAGAGGCTGACCTTTTTTGGTGTTCAGGCCTAAGACTCCTCTTGCCAAGTCATTATGGTCATAAAAAAATGTGCTTTTAATGTTCTGCATAAACCTTTTAATAGCAAGTATATTTGGTACAGAGTGGCTTTCAATCCTGATTGCCCGTTAAAATCACTTGGGGAACTGATACAAACTACCAGCGATACCTGGGCTTCACCCAGAAACCATGAAATCAGAAATTCTGGGGCCTAGTGCTGAGCATTCATTCTTATTTTTTTTCAAAGCATCCCAACCTATAGTATTAGGCTCATAGGGCTTCCCTAGTGACTCAGACAGTAAAGAATCTGTCCGCAATGCAGGAGACCAAGAAATTCAATCACTGGGTCAGGAAGACCCTCTGGAGAAGGCAATGGCTACCCCACTCCAATATTCTTGCCTGGAGAACTCCATGGACAGAGGAGCCTGGTGGGCTACAGTCCATGGGGTTGCAGAGAGTCTAACATGACAGAGTGATTAACACTTTCACTTTCACTTTCACCAAGATTGTAAAATATTGCTCTGGGGACTGGGGGAAAAGTGGTGATTGGAGAAGTGAGGTTAGGAGATTGAAGATGCCTAAAGAAAAATAAGGAAGGCCTTATAACTGATTTTAAGTGCTAACCATGGGTAAAGGGAAGGCCCATAGACAGAGATAGACTATGTAGGTATACTGTATATGGGGTTTCCCATGTGGCTCAGTGGTAAAAGAACCCACCTGACAAGCAGGAGAGTTGGGTTTGATCCCTGGGTCAGGAAGATCCCATGGAGAAGAAAATGACAGCCCACTCCAGTATTACTGCCTGGGAAATCACATGGACAGAGGAACCTGGCGGGGTTCTAGGGTAGCCCACACACTTGGGCTTCCCTAGTGGCTCACATGGTAAAGAATCTGTCTACAATGCAAGAGATGTGAGTTCGATCCTTCAGTCAGGAGGATCCCCTGGAGAAGGGAATGGCTACCCACTCTAGTCTTCTTGCCTGGAGAATTCCGTGGACGGAGGAGCCTGGCACACTACAGTCCATGGGGGGTCACAAAGAGTCAGACATGACTAAACAACTAACATTTTCACATTTTTCGCTTTTTTGATGTTTATAAGCTATAGGCTATTCTGGTAGTATGTGTAGTATTTGGGGCTTGTGCAGCTCATTTTTCACATACTTCAAGGCAGGGAAACTTCAGAACCGTCGCAGCAACTTTTTTGGACACTGTTGCAGCTACCTGGTTCACTTGGAAGAGTTTCTGCCACATGCCAGGCACTGCGGGGTATGTAATACTTACCGTCTTTAAACTGAATGTAGCACAGATGTTGGTGTTACACTAATCTCCATTTTACAGAAGGGGAAACTGAGGGCCACTGAGACTAAATCCCAGACTTGTAAGTAGTGGAGAAAGAGGATCAAACCTGTCTCCCTCTCTTTCTAAAGTGATCCCCCTCTTTCCACTGTGCTCCCTGCCTCTTGGGAGGTTTGTCAACTGCCCCTCTTGCTGGGAAGGCTTTCTTCTTTCAGATAAGTGAGAAAACGTGAGGAGAGTAATTAACTTCTGTAGGGGGAATCTTTAAGATGGGGAGAGGCCATGTAGGATCATGAAAATATACAAATGAAAAGGGCTTTCTGATCTCAGGGCAAGCTTGAAATTACAACTGGGCCAAAAGACATAAAACTGTGGGCCAGTCCAAATGGCGAATCGTATGGGGAGCACGCTTCTTTTTTAGCTGCTGTTCTGTGGTGTCCTTGATGGAACTTAAGATTACTGCTTCCCTTGATTCAGCATGGTGGCGTGTGTGCTGTTCCCTTTGTGTTCACGATGGATTGCGGGCTCCCCTTCAGGTGCTCCGTGCTAGATGTGATAACGCTGGCCTTCAGGTCTCGCTCAGCCCTTTCCTTGAGCTTTACTCTTAATCGGCGCATTTACGCCTTCCAGAAGAAATGAACCATGTGTCTGCTTTCCTTAACAAAATGTTCTATACTCATACTTTAGAGCATAAAGCAAAATTAGTCTCTTAAATGTAAAATGCTTTTAAAGCACTGTTATTAATGGATTGCTTCCCTTCAGGGATGGTAATGCTTCATATAGGGTGCTAACTCATTTATTTCCACATCATCCAGGGGAAAAAGGCCTGAACTATTTCTGATGAGGAAACAAAGTCCTTGTCATTGTTGAGTGTAGGACAAACTTCTGTTGTGTTTGTCTAGGCCTTAAACCCAGGACACATCTGACAAAATTGTCCCCCATTTTGTGATACCTCAAACCCGTTCTTTTCTCCAATATTTGGAACAACTAGGCAATTTTCTGATATTGGTTGTTCATGCCCTTGGTTGGAGCCATGGCCACTTAGCTCCCTAGTTCATGGCCACTATGTTAAAATGTAGAGCTTGCACTCCTCTTCCTTGGCTTCCCACATTTTCCACATCCCTGTAGCAGAATCTGCAGCAAACTTGTATATTAATTTTTTCGGAGGCCCCCACCTGCCTCCAGGGCACACTCACATTCACGTAGCTTCAAATGACTGTGCTGGGTCTGTTCTAAGTCTGAATTCTGTCATTGATCCAGCCTTCATAAACTTTCTTTTGAATGCTAATTAATAAAAATAATGGCTTTCTCTTCCCTTCTCATAATAATACTGCCAGCTTTCAGAGTTCTCTGAAAACCTTGAGATGTCCATGGCCAAAGAAAATAGGGATGTTTGGCTTCAAAGTGTGGGCTTTGGCTTACATACATACTCTCTCTGAGACAGGCTGAAAAGAAATAGTAGAAGGTTTTCCAGGGAAGGGTTTGCAAGAAGTGATCCAGTCTGGTTGTGTGGGTCTGCTGATGACACTGGGGAGAATGGAGCCCTCCAGATACCAGCCCTGGGCTTCACGCAGGGGCCCGCCATAGAAGTCTGTTCTTTTTGGAGATGAGGAAGCACCCTTCTCTTAGGCAAATCCAGGAAAGAGAGGCTCTCTCTCTTTGGTCCTGTGGATATAGGATTATTCTCCTGGAAGAGAAGGAGGCTTAGTTTGACTACAGCCGATTCATTGCTTCTGTGTTGTGTGCAGAAGGGAAAGTCATCACAGTCCCTAAGCCCTCCCTTGTCGGTTCACTCTCTTGACACCTGGTAACTGGGAGCAGGGCCCTTGCTGCTCTTCCCAAAAGTGTCCACATGGAGGGCTTTTCCTAGTCTGGCTGTGCTCCTGTTGCTGTGCTCCGTGGCCGAGTACACGCTGCCTGAATTTTCTTTGTCAACACCTCCCTGCCCTTCAAAAAAACATGCAGAGAAGCCAGCATTTCTATTTCTTCTCCATCACCAATGCTTCCTCTCTCTCTTCCTTTCCTCCTTCCATGCCCCTTTAGTAACAGCAAATGATGGAGTTACAGTGGTAGAAGGGGTGGGGGGAGGATGGTAACTCAGAAGAGAATCAGCCAAGAGAGCTTGGGGTGGGGAGGAGGAAGGCAGGAAGGCTCCAAGCATCATGCAGCCCGGGCCCGCCCCCAGCCTCCCTGTGCCTGCTGTCTCCGAGGGAGGGGGATAAATTTGGTTTGCGCCAGCATTAAACTGATAAATGAAATTTGTATGTTAAAACAATGGTAATTTCATTGTGTTTTCTCTCCTTCCCCATCCACACTTCCACATCACCCCACCTCTTCCTCACTCTTCAGCTTTGGGTAAGGGGGGCAGCAGTGGGGAGGGGGGCTTTGCAAGCTGTCGGTTTGCATTGTGCGGACGGGGAAAGGTCTCTACCTGGCTCATTTTGTCCCCTTTGCTCGGGCTGTCACTGCTGACAGTCCTCATGTTTATTTCATCTCGCGTGGTGGCTGTCTCGTTTCCCTACCCTCCGATGTCATTAACGCACAGAGAGCGGGCCCTGTAGTGTTGAGCCTAATGAATTCCGCTGTGGCTGCTCTGCTCCCCACCTCGTTACCAAAGCTCAAGGTGTCAAATTAAACCCAGCCTGGAGAGAAAGAGAAAGTGTGGGCGAGAATGGAGAGCCAGGGAAGAGGGAGGGCATAAACAACTGTCCAGAAAAGAACAGGTTGGGGAGTGGGACACAGGGGAATGCCACCGATAGGTGACTTCCTGTGACCAAGTCCACTCTAAGCAAGGTGACAGCCAAGTCTCTCAGCAGGACCTAATGACCTGTTCCTCCTGGTGTGGGGTTTTGCACCTTGGCCTTGGATTACAGTGTGTCGCCTTTTTCTCGTTGCCTGGTTGATTGATCCTCCTAGTTTATGTAGATCGGGCACCTTGCAAAGCAGACAGAGTAGCTAGAGCAATTGAGAGCAGATAGAGCTTATGGAAGAGTGTGTGTATGTGTTCTCTATAAGGAAAAGTGGAGGCCAAATGCTAAGTGGCCTGAGTAGCTGCAGAATCCCATGTTTCAAAATGGGAGAAACAGAAAATCGTCGCATAAATGAACATTATCCCAGTGGGGGATACCCTGATGGATACCCTTTCCTGACCCCTACCCGAATCTGGGGAATCATAATCTCTTCTGTTTATCGGATGATACTATTTACAAAGCAGTTTTCTATATGGTGCTGGCGTTTATCTTTGGTGTGTTTTGTTTGGAATGACCATGAATAAGATTTTCCCATTTTTCAGGTGGGGAAAATGTGGAGTAGAGATATGTTAAGATGATACAGCTAGAAGGTTAGAGGACTGGGGTTATATTTCAGGTCCTCTGTTTCCAGAGTTCAGTGTTCTCTTCCTTGTACTTGCTAGACTGAGTCAGAGGTGGGAGGAGGTTGGTGATGAGTAATCTTGTGAATTTTAAAAACTGAGGTAAATTTACAAATGGTAAAATGGACAGATCTTAAGTATACCCTTTGATGTGTTCACACAGGTAAGTATACCCATGTAACCAGTGCCCCACTTAAGATCACTGTTTTCATCACCCTGAAAGTTTCTTCTGATCCTTTCTACCTCAATTCATCACTTTCCCCTCTCTCCCTTCTCACCCACAACAACCATTATTCTAATTTTTTTCATCCTCTGCTAATTTTGCCAGTTCTTACACTTTAAATGAATAGAATCATGCAGTATGTGTACTTTCGGGCCTGGCTATTACTCATCATTTTTGTGTGTGTAAGATTTATACATGTTGCTGCTTGTATCAGTAGTCTGTTCCCTTTTATTGCCAAGTGGGTAGTCCATTATATAAATGTATTACAATATATTTATTCAGTCTCCCTTGTGATTTTTCTCTAAGGAAAAAAACCTTTGAAATTAATTTGATACTTAGGATATTCAAAATATTCAAAAATATTTTGGAGCACACGGTGGTCCCGTTGGCCTGAGTCTCCTGGATTCACTGAGAGGACCAGGGTGCCAGGTGAGAAGTATGGGAGAGCTGAAGCCAGGGTGAAGAAAGGCTTTATGGACATACTTCTCAGACCTTGCCCCACAAATTGGTGCTGTAAATGGTTTGGGACTGACTTTTCTCTTTGCCTAGGGTTCGTTCTCCGACTCATTGTCCTTTGCTATTGATGACAGTAAGTATGATGATGGAGCAGCATTTCCCTTCTTCCTTGAGTTTTTGTCATTCTGTGTTGATAATTTGATTTTAAAACTCTGCTCCTCTCCAGATTAACATGCAACTTTATTTTTGAGAAATCCCACCATTATTTTCTAAATAGTAGAGAAACTAGAAATCTCTGGCAGATATTCTGTAAAGACAATGAATGGTGAGGTGTCTAACTCTATATACTAGCTTCATTTTGTAGATGGGGGCAACGTGGAGAACTTTGTCAGGTTGTTTGCTAACTTATAATAGCAGGAACATTCAGATTCCCTGACAGGCAGCCTGTCGCTTTTACCTTGAACCAAGCAGGCAGGACACACGGTCCCTGAGAATTGACAGAAAAGAGGCCCAGGCTTTGGTGCTCTGGTTAGAGTTGACATCATGGCAAGACATTGGTTTTCGAGTCTCTTTGATTTAAAATTTGTTATGTAATATGATTATGTCCTCAATGATGGTTTTTTTCCCTTAAATCCACAGCTTCGGTCAGGCTAAGCAGATGCAGGATCCAGAAGGGTTTGTAAAGATGGAGATGAGAAAGCAAGAAATACTGAAGTTAAATTCTCCTCGTCGTTAAACTTTCCCTAGTGATGTTTATACTTCTTCAAGGGTCTAGATGGGGAGAGAATGGTCTGAGAGTATTTCTGGGGCAGCACACCAGTGTCCCGTTTTCTTCTCTCCTCTGATCTAAAAGTCACAAAAAGAGAATTATGTGGCACTATGAGGCCTATTTCGGAGAAGGCAATGGCACCCCACTCCAGTACTCTTGCCTGGAAAATCCCATGGATGGCGGAGCCTGGTAGGCTGCAGTCCATGGGGTCGCGAAGAGTCGGACATGACTGAGCAACTTCACTTTCACTTTTCACTTTCATGCATTGGAGAAGGAAATGGCAACCCACTCCAGTGTTCTTGCCTGGAGAATCCCAGGGACAGGGGAGACTGGTGGGCTGCCGTCTATGGGGTCGCACAGAGTCGGACACGACTGAAGTGAATTAGCAGTAGCAGCAGCATGAGGCCTATTTAGAGAAAGACTCAGTTGTCATTGGTCAGTGGAAGAACCGAGGCAGTTAACTGAATCTCAAGCATTCATATATTCATTTAGCAGCATTTATTGAACTGGGGATGAGAAATAGTCCTTGCCTTCAAGGAGTTCACAGCTGGGAAACAGTGGGTGATGTGTATTATCATTGGGATGAGGGCAGAGCATGATGGGAAACGGAAGGGCCTCGGACATGGCTTGCTTGGGTCAGGGATGGCTCCCTGGAGAGCAAGCCCCAGGGGAAGCACTGACTTTAGGGGAATGAGCCAAAAGGAGTTACCCTTCAGTACGTCCTTCTCCCCATCTCCAGCAGCTTCCTTGAGTACTTATCTTTTTCTGGGCACCATGTTACAGGGTGTCCTGGCTTCTAAAGTACAAAAGTCCAATGTTGAATAAATAGAGATGGATGAGGCACATGGGCATTGGGACTGCTTTAACCACCCCCAAATGAGCCACTTCTGGTGATGTCCCAGTGGGACGGTCAGGACAATGCCAATATTTCTGATAATGATCGGTGAATTTTGTAATCTGTTTGATCTGGTTTTTGGGTTTGCTGGTCTGGAGTCGTTAACCTCCTTGACTGGGGTCATGAGTTTTTGTTTTGTTTGTTTGTAACAGGCTTTACATTTACAAAACATTGTAGACAGTTGTGTGGTGTAGTTGCTCCAAACCTTTCTGAATAGGCTTTTATATGGCATGGACATGCTAGTTCTCCAGTAAAACTATGCATTGTTAATAAGGACTTGATGAAGATTCTGTATGATAAATGAGGGTGTGACAGCCTTTGGAGTCAGTAGATTTTGTGGGACGAGGAAGTGATGCAAATATTCACCATTATAGTGTACACCTCTTTGTTGTGGTAGAGAGTGGAATTAATATGGTATATACTCTTAAATATTTTAAAAAATTATATTTTAAGAGAGTGAGAATAAGACATTCTCATTATTTGATTAATTGAGCGAGAGTGGGCTTCTTAATATAATGAAAAACCCTTGGAATCTATTGGTTTAATTCCTCAGTGGTAAGAAATGTCATATATGTTTTGGTCTAGTATATAAATAATGTACGGAGAAGGCAATGGCACCCCACTCCAGTACTCTTGCCTGGAGAATCCCATGGACGGAGGAGCCTTGTGGGCTGCAGTCCATGGGGTCACTAAGAGTCGGGCACGACTGAGTGACTTCACTTTCACTTTTCATTTTCATGCATCGGAGAAGGAAATGGCAACCCACTCCAGTGTTCTTGCCTGGAGAATCCCAGGGATGGAGGTGCCTAGTGGGCTGCTGTCTATGGGGTCGCACAGAGTTGGACACGACTGAAGCGACTTAGCAGCAGCAGCATAAATAATGTAACTCTGATCACATGGCTGAACCAGTACGGAAGCTGAGGAATGGAGTAGTAAAAGTGAGTATGTCCTGACGAAATCTCAGTCACAGTTGACTCATTAATAGGATCAGGGATCTTTTTCAAATCAAGAATAATTCAGAAGGCAAATGCCTAGTGTGTCTCTTTGAAATTTTCCCCCCAGCCATATGTGCCTGTAGAATCTGTTATTCTTCTAATGGATCTAGTCCATATTTTACAGAGTCAGAAAATTTTAAATAATAATAGAATTCGCCTCATCTAAGTTCATTTAGATCAGCAAACTGGTAATGCTGCACATTTTCACTTCCTTGAAACTAAATGATGAGAAATATTTCTTCATAGCATTTCAACACTAAACAGATTCCCAAATCCGTGTAGGACCACAGTGCATCTATTCCCTTCATTTTAGATAAATTATAAGGAGAAAGCTGTCTGGAATTTGATGGAAACATGGCATGCCATTTGATGCCACTGGAGGATCTGCTGTGTCAATTTGAGTGATGGATGCTGAGGAATGAAGGAAAAACTCTTCACAATGTGAAATAGAAAATTAAAGGACAATAAAATGTTAAAAAGTGTGGGGAATTCCTTTAACACGACTAATTGTGTCTGAGGTGGTGGATATCAGTTCTGCATCTTGAATCCTCAAGTTATATAAATGGTACATATTGTACTATTATATTAGCTTATATATGTTGCATATAATGTATGATTATAGTCTGTCAAAAATAGGTGATATGATTTTTCATCCCCTGGTGAGCTTGATGTTCAAATGAGTTTAGGAATGGGTTAACTGTGGATTATATATGTATGACGCCAAGCCTGTGTTGAGAATGAAAACAAAAATCTCCTTTGTGGGATGTTGGACTAAAGCAATGATATTAAGACAACATATTCTGGTCCAAATAAGCAAATGATCTGTTGTTTGGTAAACAAAACAGTGGAGTGTATTGGTACTGTTCTCCACAGTGTGAAAAAGTAACAAGAACATACAGAGAAATGATAAAAGCTATTTGACTTCAAGAAACAAGTTTCTGAAATACTTGGTGATTGGGGGATATAAGAACACTTACTTCAGTGACTGATATTTCTACCTGCTCCAGTTAAGCATTTTTAGGATGTAGGAGATGTGTCAGGCTTTGGGATCTGTTGGGAAGGTGGGGACATCTGCTGTCTTTCAGGGATTCAGGAGACGGTTATCTCAACAGGAGACAATAATAATATGGTAAACCAAACCTCATATTATCATGATGTACTAAAACTGGATTAATCGAAGCAATAAAATCAAAATAACAGTAAGTGCTTATGCAGTGTAAGTAAGATTTACTTCAAGTCAGAAATAAAGCAATGATTTCACAGTCTTAGTATATTTGATGATACCTGTTCTCTGAGGGCAGAAACTAGACACAAAATCCATACAAGATGTTAACAACAACTTTAGTTGGTCCTGAACTGTGGAATGTGGGATGTAGGAACATTTACATCACACCTCCCTGTTCAGCATGAGGAGTGTGCCCGTTATGTCTTTTTTGTGTTGCTCAAGTAGAAAGGAGGCTCGCTTTTACTTTGATGGGGTGGTTGAGGAAAGAGATACTCCTTTTCCTTCCCCGGTTAGATTTGTTGTCTTGCTGTCTTTCATTGACTCACTCTGATCTGTGTGGCTTTATCGACCGCTGTGGTTAAGCCCATGCAGCCTGCATGCTGTGCGGGAAAGGTGATGGACAGATAGTCCCAGAGTTACACAAACTCCGGGTGCCCCTCCCCTTCCTGACCTGCCATCCCATCATTCCGGTGGCTTTGGGGATGCCCACCTGCTAAGGTGCCCCTGCAGAGGCGCCCCCCAGCAGCTTCAGTGGCTGTTGGGATTTGTGCCCTGCTGTCAGGCACATTCTAGGGGAGAAGGGAGCAGGGAGAAGGCACATTCTAGGGGAGAAAGGAGAGGGTGACAGGTGAGAGGTGGATTGGGAGGCCTAAAAATTCAGAGGGCAGTCCCCTTTTCTCTTAAACACAGTGGCATTCAGAATTTGTGGTATTTCTCAAATAATAGATAAGAAAAAGGAAGAACAGAAGGAGAACTGGTGGAAACAAAAAAGACCAATCGACCTTATGACCCACTCTAATCCTGTAGCCATGATTTAGCTGACTTGTAAAAGTGACCCTGTGCCCAAAGGCCAGGAAAGCGAACGTGTCGTTTCTAAAGGTTCTCATCAGCCTGGTGTGTGTAGAGCAACCAGTTGAAAACTGCTTTTTATCTGCTGTGGTTTTAAAGGTTTCTGGGAATTCCAGTCTAAGAATGACCAAAACAAGTACAGATAATCGCTAGGGCTGAAATACTAGAGATCTATTAATATAGATAATTGCTGTGACAGTTCCTCAACATTCACAGCAGTGGAACTACGGTTTTGGCTCTGGACAGCAGCTTGAATGTGTTTGACATTCTAGGCGTGTGGATGCAGTGTGGTGTCACGGAAATAACATTGGCTTTTAGAGTCAAATCTGAGTTTGACACTCCAGTTCGGCTACATTTCTGCATATATGGGCCCACTTTATGACCTTGGACAGAATACTTAGCCTCTGCAACCTCAGATTATTGATCAGTAAAATGGGGATTTTAAAAGCTACCTGATAATAATAATAGCAGCCAGTATTAGTGCCTATATACTAGGTACTTGTTATAATCACTTTACCCATATTATTTGTTTGAATGTTCACTACATCCTTTCAGGGTAGAGGCTCTTACTATGCTCTTTGTATTACCGAGGAAACAAAGGAGGCAGAGGTTGAATCACCAATCAAGTGCACACAGTTACTAAGTAGCAGAAGATTCTGATTTCCAGAACTCTGGCCTTTAGCCTCGACTTTACAATTGCCTCATCACGGCTTTCGGAAGGACCAGTGGCAATCATACTTAGCTCTTGTGTTTTCCAGTGGCTGGTGGATAGGAGGCACTTAGAGAGTGTGGCTTCCATCCCCACCCCTCCATCCCTACCTGTGACCAGCATGATATCAACACAGTGTGGAAATCTTCCTTTCCCTAATAGTTGGAAATTAGTTGTGTTGTTTCTAGCTCTAGAAACCACATCCCAGGGATATGTCCAGACTTGAAGCTACACGTTGATTCATATCATCTTGTTTGGAGGCAGGTGAAGGTCCTGTTGAAATATGATTGGAAATTCTGTGTCCACAGGTCTTTTGGTTTTGAATTCTAAGCCTGGAACATGCATTTCTCTGCCACCTTCTCCTTAGGAATATAGCCCTCCTTCCTTTATTTTAATGCTTGAGTTCTCTGAGAACTGCAACTCTATACTTTCCTTGAATACCCAAACCACATTATACAGGAGGGAAAATATACCGTATATTTTATTTCTATTCTGTCACACTCCTTGCTGAACAAAGAGGGCTCTTTTGAGTGGCTGAAGGGAAGTTGGGATTTGTACTGGGAAAGCAGGAGCTGAATCTGAGAAGAATGTCCTCTTGCCGTTGAGGGGCTTTTGCAGAACCTGCACACTTCTCAGACACCTTCCGTTTCCCCAGGAGCAGGGTCATGAGCACTTACACTTGGCTGATTGGAACCATGTGCTACGGACAGTACAACCGAGGTAGCGACAGAACTGGGGGTGGTGGCAGTGGCTGGTCTGTGTCCAGAGTCAGCCGTGCAGTGCCTGTCTCCTAGCTGACGTCCCGTGGCAGCGCTTTGGCTGTGGTCTCAGCTGCCTGGGCTTATTTTTCCGAGGTTGGTTCCCCAGACTTCCTGTTGATTCTGTGCGGCACTGAGTATCTGTCCAGTAAATTCCTTCCCTGAGTAGGTGAGCCAGAGTCCATTCCTCTTGTTTGCAGCCCAAAACGTTACTGGTAGAAGAGGCTAGGGAGAATCACATGCTGTTCTGGTAGAAAATAAAGTGTAAGCGAACTGGAGAAGGATTGTGCCTGGCTTTAACATTAAGGGAATGTTGTCTAAGCCTGAAATACTGGTTTAGTCTTTGAATGGAGGCCTTTGGGGACCTTACCTCTACAGGACATGCTGGGGCCTGGAGCCTTGGGGAACTTAACACTGGATTTGAAAGCGGCTGCCAGAAGACTGGGGCTTCTCCGTTGCAGCTGACACAGCAGGGCTGAGAAGACTCAAAACACCTGGATGGTGACTTCCCTGATGGTCTAGTGGTTAAGAATCTGTCTTCCAAGCAGGGGACACAGGTTCGATCCCTGGTCGGGGAACTAAGATCTCACATGGCATGGGACAGCTGAGCCGGAGGGCCGAAACTCCTGAACCCGCGTGCTGTGGAGACCGTGAGGCACAGGCAGGGAGTCTGCGCGCTCCAATGGGAGATCCCACATGCTGCAACTGAGACCCCATGCGGCCAAAAGTAAATAAAGTAATTAATAAAAAAGACCGAACACCTGCCTGGGGAGATTGGAGAAAGATCAAGGATACTTCAGGACTCTCCTTGTGGGATAAAGTGAAGGACCTTTGCCATCACATAAACTTCTTTTATATTAACTTGTTGTCCTGCGCACCCTATCAACTAGATAAAACCCCATTCAGTTGTAAGCAGTATCAGCAGAGGAAGAAGGAAGTGGTTTTGTGTAGAGGTCACATTTAGTGGTTGTACTGCTGCCTCCTGCTATCACTTTCTTTCCTTGGTTAACAAAACAGTGCTGCTTTTATGCACATTACCCTTGACTGCAGCATACTCCTCATCGTTGAGTTTCAAAAACCAAGCACAGGGTAATTTTTTTTTTTTTTTTTTTAGTACAGTATTTCATTTCAGTTGTAACAATAATACAGATTGTGGTCTGTGCCTCTAAATAAATAATGCATCAGCTGTTGATACTACTAATTCCCTTTCAAGGATTTATATACTCCTTCCCACAAATTTCTATTCAGCACAGGGTTACCTACCTTACCTGCGGAGCCGGGCACTTTGATTAATATCTGCAGTATGCTTCTGCTGGGGAGGGGGGGGCAACCCGATAATTGCTGCATTCAAACAGCTGAGCACACTTGGAGGCAAACACACAGCTTGTTGCTGTGCCTGTTCACCTTGTTTAAGGCAACCCAGATTGGAAAGAGCCGAGAGAGGAAAACTCTTCTTTGTTTTTCTCTATAGCTACCAGCTCTTCCACATTGGGCTCTACATTCTTCATCAATGGAACCCCCTACTGCCATTTTCTTATGCTTTCCTTCTTCAGCATCTGTAGTAGTCAGAAAGCAAAGGAGGGCCAATGGTTGAGGATCTGTGACTGAAGCCAGCAGAGCCCCTTGCTCCTTTGTGTCTGAAGGTCATTCCGTCTGTCATGATGGGTAATAGTCCCAGTGGTTCATGTCCAAGAAGTATCCACAATTCACAGAGAGAGCCCTGAGACTATTTCCTCAGTGTGGTCCAGGGGTCACTGGCAATTTCACTGTCAGCCAGTTTCTTGTATTGACCTTTGTAATTTTATTTTTTGGTTATTAGTTAATGTGTACATAAGCATCATCACCTCATTCAGTGTTCAAATCCAAGTAGCCACAGCCCTCTTTTCATTTCATGTTTTCAAGCACGAGTGGTTAGGTTGGTTACAGAGTGAAAAACAAAAAGACCTGGAGACCTAAAAAATGTACCCCCAATGAGAGCATCAGCTGTCTGAATGTTTTCTAAGATACTGTCTAAATCCGATCAAATCAGTTCCTCCCAGACTTGAAGAATGAGCCTGCTTTTGATACCTCCTTACTCTGTTTTTGGAACTTTCATCTTGGCCAGAACTTCAAGCCATCTAGGAGACAAGGTTTAGGCAGAGTTCATAGGATCTTTACAGAACACCGTGAAGCCCTGGAAAGCCCTGGGTGCATCCTGCTGCCTGTGTTAAGTCAATACTGAGTTTTCATGGTCAGTTACAGTGGTCTTGTGTCATGCATGATGGCTCAGGGTTGGAGGAGACATATTTAGTTCATTCCAGACAAGCCTGGAGCAGCCCTGCACTCATGGGGTTCGGGAGTATGGACTTTGACCATCCCCTGGACCAGGGCCTCCTGCACAGCTGAGTTGGAAGTGGGGTGCTTTTGTTGCACACTGAAACTGCACTGGTTTCCTTCTGTAATTGTGTGGAGTTTGGTTGCTTGGCAATGATGACCACTCTTTCCTCTCCCACAGTCGCCTCCTTGTGATGTGAAGATTGTCATTCTGTTATACATGCATGTGGTGGTATAGACAGACTGATTTCCTTTGGGTAGTAGAGGGTTAATGTGCAGGACTTTGATTAGAAGTAGTTTTTCTTCCTCCTGAATTAGAACTATCTCCCTCCCTTATCCTTTTATTATGGTGTTATTACAAACAACTACATCTCTAAAACACAAATGTTTTAAAGTTGACGATGATATCATAGAAATGCATTGGTGCTAACAGAAGCACAGCTTGTGAAAATATGTTGTGCCTAGCTTTGTAGGTTTCAGATGTTTTCCAGAAGCCACAGCCTTAGTGTATGTCAGCCAAAGGGATGACTTCAGCAAAATCTAAAGTTTTTTTTTTTTTTCTTCCTGTAAGTCTTTTATCTTGAGATTTGAACAGAGCAGAAGGTATCTTAGTGGGGCTCCTCTCCCCATGGGTACAACATGACCTTGTGTAATAATATGTTATTGTTCATGAAACATGGAGCCTGTTTGACATTTTGTGCTTTGGGCTCTGACCCGTAGCTTGCCTGATCTAGGCTCTGCAAGTAAAGATACTTATCATTGACACGTTGTGTGTTCTTCAGAGTAAAGCTATATCAAAGATACTTACATTTAATGAGATGATTGCACCTGTCTGTCATTGCAATTAAAACATTTATGAGATCATCAAACACCTTTTTGAGCGCTCTGCAACGTATTGCTCTTGGTATGATATCCTATCCATCATAGTCCTATGCAAATAATTACGTTAAGGAAGTATGGTGAAGTGTGTTGGCGCCTTGAGTAAAATACCAATTGCCAGGTAAGTTTGGGGTGAACTCCAGGCCACCTTTCATACTACAGCTATGACTAATCAGATGATGTGTAAATTAATTGCTCTTCCCAGAAGCCAAGTGTTGAAAGTTAGGTTGTGGTCCTGTGTGTGGGAATCCGAGCACCTGCTGAATGATGCCTGATGGTTTTGTCAAAGGGTTTCCAACAGTCTCCCCATTCGTGACAGATAAACCCTGAAAGAGCAAAAGGCTGCGTTGTGAATGGGAAACTAGCAGCCACTTTGCCCGTGGTGAACGTTATGAATTACTTAATATTAATCCATGTAACAGGCAAGTGGCTACATGGCAAAGAGGACACAGATGTCTCAGCTGAAACAGATGAACTGAGGTCATGGAGTTTAGAAAGTCCGGCTTTCCCTTATTCTCGCATAATGAAGTCTTTCCTTTGTAATATGAGCTGATGTTAACCAGCTGGGGACCTTGTCCAGCTGTCTTGACCTTTTGAAACTGTTTATCTTCCTGTGTGAAGATGGAGATTTTTAGGGGGGGATGTTCCCTCTGGTCACATATTGAAGCTGCTTCTGATAACAGGTGGCAGCAGTTGGTGACTACAGTGGCTGTGGTACCAGCATAGTCTGTTAAGGTTTAGGGCTTGCACCTTCATCGTGAGAGACAGGTCCTGGCATCAGTCTGCATTGTTCTGGTGCTTCATGGTGACAGAGACTTGGAATTTGTGTTGTGGGATCTTAGAAAAGAGACCTTTGTCATGAGTGGGGGAGGAGGAGGACGGTGAACTGTCCTCACTGATGTTTCAGTCCTGTAGTGAAGTTCATGAGTAGTTTACTTTTAAAATTCTTGTCTGCTGCTGCTAAGTCGTTTCAGTCGTGTCCGACTCTGTGCGACCCCATAGACGGCAGCCCACCAGGCCCCGCCGTCCCCGGGATTTTCCAGACAAGAACCCTAGAGTGGGTTGCCATTTCCTTCTCCAGTTCACGAAAGTGAAAAGTGAAAGTGAAGCCGCTCAGTTGTGTCTGACTCTTACCGACCCCATGGACTGCAGCCCACCAGGCTCCTCCATCCATGGGACTTTCCAGGCAAGAGCACTGGAGTGGGGTGCCACCACCCTCTCCCAAAATTCTTGTCTAACTGGGCAGAAAGAATTGTTGATTTCTTTTATATTGGTGGTTCAGCTGTATTGGCCAAAAGTTTTGGTTGCATACACTGGCTGCTCTCAGCAGAATAAAAATTGTATTAAAAGATCTTGGATCTTTTAATCTTTAAAATGCATGGGACACTAGTTGGCTCACAGAATGTCTGGAGAGCCTGGCAGCCTTTGTCTCTGCTGTTGGCAGTCGGGACACTTGTACCTAAGGCCAGTGGTTCGGCCACTTCTGCCCCTGAAGAACCACATGCTTCAACCCCATGGTTGCCAAAAGGTCACGTCCTCTGAATGCAACTGCTGCTCTTCCAGATCTGAGTCTCATGAGTCTTCTGCAAATACGGAACCCATTTCATCTGCCTGCACCTAGTTACAAGGGAATGTGCAGTGTTAAGGCTTACGGTTTGACCTTGGTGAGATGGGACTCATAATGTAGGAAATTATCTGGATTGTAATATCTCAAAAACATCAGGAATCCAAATAACTTAGGGTTTCGGAATCTGCAGTTTGGGGCAGCTCCAGGAGACAGTGGTACGTGAGACCAGATGGAGTCGAGGAGCTATGAATGTGACTCCTGGGTACTGTTCGCTGTTCTGTGGATGCCTCACCTCCCAGAGGAGGTCCCCATTTGTCATCATCTGGAGGTGTATGTCTAACTTAGTGGCACTCTCCTGGGGCTTTCTCAACTGCCATGTGGCAGTTCAGCTCTTCCCAACAGCTTCGAAAGCTGGATGGAAAGAAAGAAGGCTCTGTTCTTTTCTGCATTCAGTGGACGCTTTACGAATGCTAAAAGTAGGCTTACGTCCATGATTATCATTATTCTTATTTGATGCTTTTGTATAAATATGCCGAGGGTTTCAATGATTCAGTGATATATTTAGCTAATGCTTATGTTGTTCTAATGTACTAGTGTGTTCATTTCTCAGTTTGGTCTGAGAAAGAAAAATGAAATAATGATGGCTGCTGTAAGAAGCCTGATAACAGATTCTGGCTGATGGAGCAGATATTCTGCAGCTTGATAAGCTTGGTAGAACTCTGGGACTTTTGTTATTGCCATTCTAGTAAGGGAAATGTCCCTAGACTAGCTTCAAAGACCACCAGTAAGTAATGCTAGGAGAGGAGGTAAAGTAAATATGAAGGATGAAGAATGGGAATGAGAAGATTCCTAAGAGTCACTGGATTTTAAAATTGGGAGATTTCAGGCTAAAGTCCTGGCATTTGCTCTCCTCTCCCTCCCCCCAAATAATTTAATAATTGCTGCCTTTTTTTCAAAACAAACTTTTTGAACAAAAAAAGTGGGGAGGGGTGAGCATCTGGGGACTTGAGAGTTGAAATGAAGCTTGCAGACATCATTGTAGTTGAATCTAAATAGAGACTCTAGGGGGCCCTGATCCCTGGTGGACTTCTTTATCCTCCCCCTCAGTCCGAGCCCATGTGCCCACAGTGTCCCACCAGAGACCCTGTTGTGTCACACTGACCTCAGCTGGACCACGAGATGGGACCCCTGCTGACCAAGACTGGCTAATGGTAGGGCTGGGAACCTGAATAATTGCTACCTTTTATTGAGTCCTGATTATGTGCTGAGACCATCTCATTTTATTTTCATAGAACTCAATCTAGGACAGCATTAATTCCCGTTTTCTCAGTCGAATAAACTGATTAGAGATTTCATGTAACTGGTTTTGTCATGCAGTTTGTCCTAGGCAGAGCTGAGATTTGCATCTGGCTTTGGTACTAGGCTACGCCCTAAGAAGAGAGGATGGTATCATGTTTGTCTTGGGATGGTTCTACCCGCCATAGTTAATCTTTTACAAATGTTGTGGCTCTCCCCATCCAGACTGACGCTGCTTCTGAAGGCTTTTTCAGGCCCATGGTGCCATCTTTCATGAACCCCTGGCCTTCAGACCTTTCCTTTTGCTTACTGATCTCATTTTGATCATCCAGTGGGTTTGTGTATTTAGTTCCTATGTTTACATGGCTGTGAGCTAAGGAAAAAGCAGTGCAATGTTTTAGCTAAGGTCCTTTCCTTATAGAAGTTTATAATCTGAAAAAAATAAATATTGGCAAAGCAATAACTTTGACTCTAATGGGACTACTGAGTACAGTGAAGCAGAGGGCATTTGGGCCAAGACAGGAGGCTCGGGTCATGGTCATTGAGCTGTATTTCAGATCCTTTGGGTCACCCCTTCAGCCTGAAGGTATCATAGGGACATGACCTCTGTCATAATTTGATAAGTAGTTTTTTTGTTAAGCACAGTAGATCTTTGGCATTCAACGATTTCATATTTTTGTTTTTGACAATGAAAAAATAACCACCAATGTGTATGGTACATAATCAGCCTTAATTTTGCTGATTTGAATGAATCATGCCCATTTGAATGATTTATGCAAGACTGAGTCATTTAGCTGGTACGAGCGACTAGCCTCATCTCCATGATTGGGGTTCTCAGATATGGGAGTTCCCAGAGGTGTCTGGACAAGGCTTATGGTAAGTGCAGCTTATTCGCCCAGAATTTTGTTTCTAGGCCTGTCCTGGTCTCAGGTGGCCCAGGTAGGGAGATATGTGCGGCCAGCAGGCTCTCCTCCTGGCTGTATGCACCTGGCTACCCCGTCCACCTTTGGGGGTATGTGGAGTCCTGTTTGCAGGTCTCTCCTTGACTGATAAGGCTTATCTGTGGAAACAGTAATTGGTGCCCATTTCTACGTGCTTTTCCTAGGTTAACCTCCTGTCTGCTTACATTTTGGCCAAGAACTATGTCTCCCATCACCTGTTCCCAATAGTCAACCTTTGACTACCTGGTCCTGAACTAGCCTTTGCAGGGCTCCATGAAATCCAACACAAAATCCCACCCCAGAGACCCTTTTTTTCCGCTAGGAATCTTCTGTTGTCACCCTCAGCAGTTGGTAAAGGGGTTGGTGTACTGGGTCCCTTTTCATTTTTCCACACCCTACCTGATTGTGTCTTGACTTGGAGGGAGGTGGGGGTGGGTTTGACTTTGAGGCTCAGAAGAACTTCACTTCTGTGGCAACAATTGGACAAGTGTCTACAAATCCTCTCTTCCAGGCCAGCATCCTCCTCCACCCAGCGCACCTCCACTGCGACTCACGGTTGCCTGAGAGAGTGTGGTCTCCCAGCCAATGCCAAGCTGGGCTGGGTCCCAAGGTGATCTTTAGGTAGGTGTAGATAACAGGGAGACTCAGAGCCCTGCCAAAAGCACTTGGCCAAGGCCCCAAGATAATATTTGAAGTCCTTGTTGTAGAGAGCATCAAAGTATAATGGACTCTCCCCCTTTTGCCTTACCTTCCCCAGGCACGGCCTATGCTTGACGTCTTTTTATCAGATGAGCTTGGCACTGCCAGGACAGGCTCCTCGCGCCAATGTGGCAGCAGCCACAGCCCCTCAGCTTGTTAGACTGAAAGAATGTGCCGTTTTAATTAATGATATGTAAATATCCTTGAATGGGCCACATTTGCATATTAAGAGAGATTTGCGGAATCTGCGGAGTAATATATTTTAATTAAGGATTAATTAAAAATAATGGGAATTTCATTTCGCCTGGCAGAATCCGTTTAGATTTTAGCACACGTCTGCTTGGGAGTCTGGTAGGAAGGCTCTGTGTTACGATTCCTGCAGATGAGAGAGGCGCTCTTGTGTTTATCATCTTGGAACCCCGTTCTGGGGAGCAAAGGGAATATAAAGGGGGGACATTTTTCCTCTTGCCTTCCCCAGCACCCACCCCTCTTCTTCCCTCCTTTTTGTGATTTTAGGGCTGTTTTGGTATTCTTTATGGTAAAGTAAGTAAATGGCTCTGAGACACGGAACACTAGTTGTGTTGGCAATTATGTTAATGGGATGCTATTAGGCTATGATTCTATATGAGCAATTGGGGAGAAGAAATGCCTTACTGAGAGAGAATGATACAACAGACGTCTGTCTTATTGATATAGCTCCAGTGGTGCTTTCTGCATAATTACACTCGGCCACTTTCTTTAGGTGGGGGAGAGGCCGCTGCGTTAGGGAGTTGGGAACAAGGGATCAGGGTAAGGGGTGCCCCCTAAAGATGCAGAGGATGGTGGGGGTGCTGGGCAGACTCTTCTAGCAGATGTGGGTATTGCAGGTGAGCAGGAGTTGTTTTACAGAAATCCTCGGATTCTCTTCCTTTTTCTTCTGCTCCCTGGGGAGAAGTAGTCTCAAGTATGGACCTAGGGCTAACTCCAGGCCTCCTTTCTAGAGGCTGAATTCTCTAGAAGACACACACTTTTCTGTCTGTGAGCTACTGTCCTTTCCTGAGTTTACACTACGTATCCTGGTACATGTAGGGAATTCACTGTTGTACCCTCAGCCCGGGACACACATGCTTACAGCCTCCCAGCACTTCCTGGCTTTTGTGGTTGATACAGCCACGTGGGAGCTTTTCCTGGACCCTCAAGGGCTGGCCCTCTGCAACCCTTTCCTCCTCTCCCAGTTCTGTAATTGCTGTTGGTATGGAGGTTGGGCTACCTGCTTACCCTTTCTGAGGCTGGAGAGAATTCCTCTTGCCCATTTGACTGCTTCAAGAGTATGAGGACCTCTAAGTGGTGGGTAGTCAAGAGAGGGAGCCAGACTCTGCCCTGGAGGACCGAGGCCCCAGGCTCCTAAGAGCTGCTATGACAGAGAAGGCTTATTTGGTTTTCTTCCCTTACCATAACACACCCTCTGGGAGATCCAGGGGAAATAGCCTCGGACGTCTTTGAGAGCTGATGGCCTGAGGCTTGCATCTTTAAAGCAAATTTCCGGATTATTTTGATGACTGTTGTGCAGAAATGCTGGGGAGGAACTTAGAGTAGGGGGCAGGGATCTAGCAATTACGCTTCCACACACAATCCCTTTCCAGGAGAATCCCCTGGTGGAAAATTTTCAGCACTTCCACTGGAAGCCTTAACTCAGTTTTCCCCTTACTCTCATTAAAAAATATGTATGTCAGCTCTCTCCACCCCCTGCCTTCTCCCCCACCCCGGGGTAACTCCTGTAATTCCTGAATTTAGGGGAAATCCACCTATAAGTGCTGATGGGATGGCCTTTCCTTGTAGGCATCCTGACATCTCAATAGCCAGCTGACTGAAAGCATTCGGGGTCAGAAAGATGGGGTTGAGCTGGATCTGTTGACACCACCCAGAGCAACGGGTGGGAAAGGGGCTTTCAGAGCGACAAGGCGACTGTGGGGCAGAAAAAGGGAGTAGGGGGCAGAGCAGAGAGAGGGACCGAAGGTGGTCGGGTGAGGCGTCCTGTAGACCTAGGGAGACCAAGGGGACAGTGAACAAAGCCTGGGGGCGGGGGCGAGGAAGGAGTCTTCCCTTTCTGCCCGAGTCCACTCGCTTGTGTGCACTTTGCAAAGGCAGCGGTGCCGTATCTAATGCAAATGGAGAAAATGCAGTTTCTGGTAAGTGTTCCCTAATAAATAACATCAAGTCTTCTTCCCTATCAGCTGGTGACATCCCGCATTTCTCTTCCCAATGCGCCAGCCCAAGACATTTAATGATGTGGTGCTCCTTATGGGATGTGAGGTCCATGCTAATATCTCCACTCTCACAAAATGGTGGGAACAGATTCAGCCTGGCTCAATTATTCTGCACCGACAGGGAGCACCAAATAAATATATATACATTGCAAAAACACATAGTCCTTTTTCTTTATATATATATATATACACACACACACACACACATATATATATGTATTTAAGTCAGTGAACTTGCTCTTGCTTTTTCTTTTCATTATGTAGAAATTTGTTGAAGGCTAGTTTTTGGTCACTGGAGGATTTCATTAACGGAACGAAGTCAAAATAATCAATTTCAGATGTTCCCAGTGTTTGTGGTAATGGTCTCTCTAACAATTCTGATTAGCTGGGTGAGATGAATTTTTCTTTTAAATGACTGAACGTTGACATTAAATATGGGCCAACTTTGAGTGCGTGTGCACACACGCGTGTGCCCGCACCCAGGGCTAGCGAGAGGTTTCTGTCAGCCACTGCCCTCTTCCCTCACTGTTTGCTGCCTGTTTAATTTCCCCGGTCGTAACCCTTTCTCTCCATCAGTACAGTGCGTGAAAGGCTGTTTTCTGTCCTTTGCTCTCTCCTCATAAGTCTGGGCCATTTCTGGGAACATGTGTGAAAGGCTGAATTTTGTGTGTGTGTGTGTGAGTGGAGGGGGAGAGTAAGAGGCTGGTGAAATCTGCATTGAAGTCAATAGAGAGCCTCGTCGTCAGAGGAAAGGTTTTCTGTGAGTGCGGGTGTCTGAATCCTTGTATATATTATCCTGGCATCTCTACCACGCCAACTGGGAGCTCATCAGAAAGTGCGGGCTTGCCCGTATGCCTTACCTTCCCTTTCTTCCCTGGGCCCCTTGTACTTTCAAAGAATGAATAAATTAAAATGAAGAGAGTCCACCGTGGATTTTCCATTATTAATATGTCTCTTTTTATTTATTTTTCATGTATTTTTCTTACTCGGGCTGTTTTCCGTTTTTTCCCCCTTTTCCTTTTTCCTCTCATTCCCCTGTTGACACACCAAGTGTACAAGCTCTGTCCCCCCAAGCCTCCCCACCACACGTGAACATGCTGCTTTCTCGGCAGCCTGTTTGTGACACAGACTCTCGCAGATGTAAACACACCAGAGAGGCCACCGCATGTGTGAATTGTTCGTACTTTTTCCCTTTGATAAGCTGTCATCTGTGGGCACTGCTCAGGGATTTGATCCCAGTGATCTTTCGACCCTGTGGAAGACAGTAAACACCCTCCCAGACCCCTTGCTCTGCCTCTGTGTCTGAACCTTTCACTCTCCTTTAATGAGAATTTCTCCTAATTATTTCAGTGGCTGCAGCAGAGGGACTGCAGTGTACTTAGATCTCGATACTGGGACGTGACTGTTATGCTGATAAAGGCAAGAGATCAATAATTTAGGCCCCAGCTTTAATGGCAAAGCTGAGAGCTTAAGTGTCTGCATTCAGGTTGAGTCTTAGAGGTTCTTAGAGTATTCATGATTTCCAGAGGCTTGTCTCCCCCTTTTTTTAAGCTACAGACAATCGGCATTCTTATAACCACTCCATTGTATTTATAAGAAGATATTTGCCTCATTTCTTTGAACTTCTGTCTGCGTATCACATAGATGTGCGGAGACATACCTGTGCCTCTTGTGTGTACATCTGCTTATTTGCAAATGTGTATATACACTTAAGCTCATACAGATTTTGATTTTTGTTCTTATCTGGGGAGGATCCTCAGTCATGTTGTTTTGGCTTTTGGGCTACCTGTGATTTGTCTATTCTGAATTCATCTGGTAAATGTGTTGGCTCTTCAAAGGCAGGGGTATGTCATCCTTTTTTTTTTTTTTTGTCTTTTACCCTCTACTTTCCCCCTCTGTCTTACAGCTACAGTTGTGCTCGATGGAAAGGGGCAACACCAAAGCACCGCACTCACGCACATGCGGGCGTGGGTGTATATGGAATACCTTTCTGAGTTCTTTAGTGTCATGTTCTGAGGAAATCCAGCACACCTATCTGGGCTCCAGCAAATTTGTACAATACATACCTGCTAACCAGACAGATAAATGCTGTGATAATGACCATAGTAGAGAATATATTTTATATTAAATTTGAAAAGGGGGGGGGAGCATTGTACAGTTAAGGGATTATCTTAGAAGATTAGCCATATTCCTCACCTGTAATAATTTAAGACTGTAAACGCATGTTCAGTGCTGTCCCTGAAGGGTCAGAGTGGGGCAGGCAGAACCCCAGCATCCAAGCTCCAAGAGCCACCATTTGTCTCTACTCTCGTCAGCCTCACTTTCTCTGGCATTTTTTCCTTCTGAAAAAGTAACTGACATTTTTAAGTTGCCTTAAGACACTAAACTCCTGTGAAACTGCTTATGTTTTGGCACTGTAAACTGAGGAGAAAGAGAATTTCTTTCCATTGTAAACTTCCCAGCGGGATGGAACTGTTTTGGGAAGGCGGTGGGATTTCACGCTAGGATCCCAGCAGGTGCTGTACCCAGCCGCTAGGGGGCAGAGCGACAGACTTGCGGTTCATCAGGTCTTTGGAGGAATCTCTTGTCCAGGGCAGAAAAAGCATAGCTATGGGGGAAATTTATAGGGAAAGTTCAGAGAGGGGCTTGAATAACTATCCGTGTTTTACACATTGGGAACCTGGGGCACAGAGATGAAGTGATGCTGAGCTGAAAACAACACATGGGTCTGTGTAGTTTCCAACAATGAGAGTTTCCCTATCCAGTTGACTTTTCGTGGGTAAGTTTACCTTTTAGTCATCAGTCACTGGTCAGTCCCATCTCTGTTTCTCGAGTTTGTTAAGGCTGCTGCTGCTGCTAAGTCACTTCAGTCGTGTCCGACTCTGTGCGACCCCATAGATGGCAGCCCACCAGGCTCCCCTGTCCCTGGGATTCTCCAGGCAAGAACACTGGAGTGGGTTGCCATTTCCTCCTCCAGTGCATAAAAGTGAAAAGTGAAAGTGAAGTCGCTCAGTCACGTCTGACTCCTAGTGAGCCCATGGACTGCAGCCCACCAGGCTCCTCCGTCCATGGGATTTTCCAGGCAGGAGTACTGGAGTGGGGTGCCATCGCCTTCTCCGTTGTTAAGGCTGGGACTTCCTAATTTCATGAGATGGCACCACTTAGTTTTGTCCCTAAAGCTTATTTCTAGAAGTAGATTTGCTTTCATGGTATCAAGTCTGGTTATCTTGAGGTCATGACATACACCTGAACAAGGAGGAATGCAAAGTTGAACTTGTGTCTAGCAAAGAACCTTAGCATTTTTGTGTTTTCAAGACCTATCTAGTTGATTCTGTGGCTGAGGTATTCAAATGGCTTTCTTCCTATGTTCTTGACTTTGTTCTGCCAAGGTCATTCTTGCTTTGCTAAGTTGGGATGCTGCTTTTTGATAATTACCACTAAAACCGTTTTTTGAGTTAAGAGAGGCAGCCTAGGGATTTGGAGTGATGCTATGAATCAAGGCGTTCTGAGAAAATTATAAATAAGCATGGAATGTCCTGGATAAGTCTGTGGTGGAGGAATTAATTCTGAACCACTAAGTACCATTAAGAATTTGATGCCAACTAAATAGGCAGAAATTTTTTCAGATGCTGCCAAAATTTACAAACCACCCAGTGTGCCACAACTTCAGGGAGCAAAAGCATTAATTTTACCAAACTGGAGAAAAATGAAGAAATACTTAACAGGTCAGAATCCATCTGATCCCAGAGGCCACTGGTCCTGGGCTAACAGAGGCCAAAAGTGATACTGGGTGGTTGGTCAGAGAAAGAGAGCACAGACTCACACATCTGAAAGGGTCTTTAAACTTGGTGAAATGATGTTTTGATTTCATGGTACTCATGCAAGTAAACCCTTTCTTTGACATGGTGCTTCAAAGACTAAATGTTTTCGCATCTACATTCTTATTAAAAGCAACCCTAGGAGACTGGCCAAGAAAATACAATTCACTTTTTTTTTTTAAGATGAGGATACTGAGGTTTCGAGATCTGGTGTGGCTTGTTTAAAGTCACATAGCTGGTAGGTGGCAGAACCAGAAGAACAATCTAAGTTGTAATTCTTGGTCCTGGACTAATAGGTGATGTCAACAGATGTCTCCCCTAGGAGTTTTAGTGGAAAAAAATTGCAAAACCACTTTATGGCAAAACCAATACAATATTGTAAATTTAAAAAATAATAAAAAAAAGAAATGGGATAGAAATAAACATGCCCTTCTGGGTCTTTTTTTCCTACCTCTGGCATCTAGTCCTTAGTATTAAAGAAAATAGGAAATTTCTTTCTTTTACCATTCACTAAAGAGGTATTATTAGTAATAATAGTCCTTGTTCTCTGCTGTCCTGGTGTCTTCTTGGTGAAAACAGTAGTCTCTGCATGATGCAGCCACCACCCCAGGGCCCAGCACTGTTCAGACTGAGCCAGCCAAATCCAGGCCTGGCAAATGGATGGGGACTTTCCTTGTCAATAAGGGAACTCTTCTGATGTGTACCATGTATCAGCTTGCCAATCATTATGAGGGGCCATGCACTTTACTGGCTTTTCCTTTAATGTCCTCCCTTTATATATGCAAGATCTTTTCCCTTATTATTGTTCATCTCATCATGAATGAACTCCAGGACCCCCATCTGATGCTAAGGATTAAGCACTGTCTTCTTGCGTTATATCCCACTGAACTTGCTTGGGTGAAAACTTCTCAGGCAGATCCTGGTGGGGATTGAATGTAAAATGTCTATATTCCATCAGACTAGATATATTAGCCAGCTCAGGCTACCACAACACAATCCATAGACTGAGTGGCCTAAGCAACAGACATTTACTACTCACAGTTCAGGAGGCGGGGGCCTGAGATCAGGGGTTTAGTTCTCAGTGGGGGCCCTCTTCCTGGCTTGGGGATGGCTACCTTCTCGTTGTAGCCTCACAGGGCAGAGAAAAGATGCTGCGATGTCTGTTCCTCTTCTTATAAAGGCATTAGTCCCATCGTTAGGGTGAGTCCTCATATTATCATTTAACCTAATTATCTCCTCTCTGCTTTTATAACTGTGCTGTGTTTGTCCAGCTTATTGCCTGGGCTTCCCCTTGCGGTTCATTCCGTTTTCAGGTCCCTTCCTGATAAGCAGAACCCTTACATTATTGGAGTTTTGTAGTAGACGTAGGATACTACTGGCCCTAGACCAGCAGAGAGTAAGTGTGAACTAGGATAAGAAATTAAGATCATGTCCAAGTAGGGCAATGTGTCAAACCAAGAAGGCAAGGCACAGAGGCAGGGTTGTGTATAAATGTGGAAACTTGAGCTCCCAGGTGAAGCAAGGTGGTTCTAAGGACACAGTTTCAAACCCTGTACTTTGGCTGCCATGGTGCCAGATTTATGGTCTAGCACGTTTTTGGTTCAGACACCAAGTCTTGAAATGGATTAGAATGAAGTATTTAAGAGGACAGCCACTGAAGTGGATTCAAAGCCTGTCCTTCAACTTGCTAGCTAAGTGATATTAAGGTTTTTAACTGCTGCGAGTAATACATGTTAGCATTATTGTTTTCTTCAAAGAACCCTGCCTGATTCACTCCCTAGCTGCCTAGAGTTTGTTTTTTTGATAAAGCTTAAACCTTGACCCTTAAGCCAGGGGCTGAGGTCTGCCTTTAAGTGGACACACTGCCCCACAGGGTCTGCCCTACCCATGACAGCGACTACTTGGGTGTTTTTTTTTCCCTTTCCTTGCATAAGATCGTCATGTCAGGCTCATCTGATGACTGTCACACCCATTTGGACACTTCAGTTCAGATTCTTGGCCTAATTTCTATCCCTTCTTCAACTGGTGAAAGTGAAAGTCGCTCAGTCGTGTCCAGATCTTTGCGACCCCATGGGCTATACAGTCCATGGAATTCCCCAGGCCAGAATACTGGAGTGGGTGGCTGTTCCCTTCTCCAGAGGATCTTCCCAACCCAGGGATCAAACCCAGGTCTCCCACATTGAGGGCGGATTCTTTACCAGCTGAGCCACCAGGGAAGTCCTGCTCAACTGGTAGGTACTGTTAAGATCTTAACATGAATAATAAGTCAGACCTCCGTGATTTATGGCAAGTAAGAATATATTCCACATATATACTGCTTTACAGTTTATAAAGTGCATGTTTTTGCACTCTACTCACATCTTTTAAGGTGTTATGGGGTCCATAAAAATGTATAAGAACTGATATCTGCTTTTGGGAAGCGTCTGGTGTTTGGGAGACTAAAACATGAGCTGCAGATGATAATGTTCAATGAAGTTGTTTATTGGGTGTCATGGGTTGAAAGTACAGTGATATTTCAGAGAGAAAATCAGGGGCTTGGGTTTCATGGTAACTAGAGTTGGATTCATGGAGGAGAGGTGGAGGTGGGGTCAGGTAGCAGGAGGGAGGCCCGGTGAGTGATAAGGGGGGATGAACCAGTGCTAAGGAAACATGGAGCTGGGAGTGCATTCGGCCTGGGGAGGAGGTGCCAGGGAGCAAACTGGCCTGCGTCTTGTGCACAGAATTTGGGTGAAGAGTAGTGTTAGAGGAAGGTCGTACTTTAGACTGAATGGTTGTGTCTCCCCCGTCAAATTCAAACGTTGAACCTAATCCCCAGTGTGATGGTATTTGGAGGTGGCATGTTTGGGAGAATACTAGGTCATGAGGGCAGAGCACTCAGGAATGGGTTTAGTACTCTTTTAAAAGGGGCCCAGAGGGCTCCCTCACCCCTCCTACCACATGAGGATACAGAAGAAAGGCCAACTGTGAACCAAGAAGTGGGCCCTCACCAGACGCCAAATCTGCCAGCACCCTAGTCTTGAACTTCTCTAGCCTCCAGAACGGTGAGGAATTTCTCTTGTTTATAGACTGTTGGCTACCAGTCTATGGTGTTTCTATGGTAGCGGGCTAAATGGACTAAGACAGGATGAGTAGGGTCAGGTTATGGAGATGAGGCAAACAAAATTTTAAGCAGGTCGTTCATGTATGTATTTTGTCATTTAAATTTCCAACAACCCTATAGATTTAGTATTATTGGCCCCATTTTATAGAAAGTATATTTGATAGTGTACATGTCCAGGTCTGTCTAAAGCCATGTTCTTTCCAGTGCAACATCATGCCTTGTATTCAAGGCAGGATTGTAAGATTGACAAGGTTGGTGATGGAGAATCATTGCAAATTCCTAACAAAGTGTAAGTAAAAGGGATTGTGCACTGCACATGGATTCGTCTGCTTATGTAGGACAAGGAAATCATTTGGTGGAACACGTAGAATGGTCGAAAGCCAAATGTTGGGACTTCCCTGGCAGTCCAGTGGTTGCGACTCAGCGCTTTGACTGCCGGCGCCCAGGTTCAATCCCTGTTTGGGGAATTTAAGATCCCACAAGCCACGCAGTAAGGCCAAAGAAAACAAAAGAGCAATCCTGAAAATCAGACTATGAACTTTGCTCCAGGGATCTGCATCCTTTCTCTGTATACTGGCAACGTCCAGCGCCTTTGTATCCACAGTTTTCTGTGTGTATCCCAGCCTGCATAAAAGGCATGATCCTTCATGGGTCTGTGTCTCTGCAATTTATGATGCTTTCAGATTACCAAACACAATTCATTTGGCAATGAAAGAAAATAGTTTTGTGCTATTGCCCTCCGTGTGTGGGAAATTGCATTTTTGATGAGCAAAGCTGTTGGCCTTCTTCACATGACAGGTTGAGAACATGAGCTGGAGGCCATGGCCTCAGGTGAAAAATCTCAGGAACCCCGTTCCTCATCTGCCACAGTCTACTGAGGGTGAAACAGCCCCCATCCCTGTGGTCCTTTGAGCTATGTTTGTAATCTGGTGGTTTTCATTAGCTAACACATACACTCATAATTATTCCTGTAAAAGAACTCTTTATTAAAGAAGATGCATTCCTGTGATACATTTTGTTGTCAGAAAGTTTCTCACCTAAGATTGAAGTGTGAGGCTTGGGGACGCATGCCAGTTTCTCCTTAGCTCGTGTGTGTATGTGTGTGTCTGTGTGTGAGAGCGAGGTGTTGATGATGTGATCTTTCTTAACTTACAATTTTTCAGGTGAAAAGAGTATTGAGCAGTTTTGTTGTCTGGTATTTGTTGGGAGTGGGGCAGAGGTGTTCGAAGGAGAAGAGACAGGAGCATGAGTTCTTGCTTAGTTCAATCCAGGGCATTCGTTCTCCCAGTCCCTGGGCAACCCTAGAGGTGAAACTTTTTTCTCAATTACCTCTAAGCTCACCAGTGGCAGATTTTTTTCTTTTTAATCTCCTAGAAATCATTTCCTCTTCCTCAACCTTTGCCACTACCTACGCAATGCTAAAAAGACCAAATTTAAGGGCACCATCGCCAGAAGCCCCTCTCCTGCCCACCATCTGCAGGGTAGTTTTATGGGCAACTGCTTTTTCCACTAAAATCATTTGTTAATTAGGGCATGCTGTATTCCAGACTCCAGGGGGCAGCTCTAAGTTCATTTTAATTTAGATTTATCTGAGATGGCAGAAAAATCTTGTACAGGGTGAGGAAACTGCCCTCACCTAGGCAGGAGGAGTTAAGAACTAAATCAAATTCTTGATATATCTTCTAGTATCGAGACTGATGTTTTGAGAAATGGACTTGCCAGTAAATATATATGTGTATGTTTACAAACACTGGTAGCTTTTCCTCCTACTCTTCAGATCAGATCAGATCAGTCGCTCAGTCGTGTCCGACTCTTTGCGACCCCATGAATCGCAGCACGCCAGGCCTCCCTGTCCATCACCAACTCCCAGACTTCACCCAGACTACGTCCATCGAGTCCGTGATGCCATCCAGCCATCTCATCCTCTGTCATCCCCTTCTCCTCCTGCCCCCAATCCCTCCCAGCATCAGAGTCTTTTCCAATGAGTCAACTCTTCGCATGAGGTGGCCAAAGTACTGGAGTTTCAGCTTTAGCATCATTCCTTCCAAAGAAATCCCTGGGCTGATCTCCTTCAGATCCTCCCCCTAAAGGTTACATGGGTTTCCACACTCTTAATTAACCTCATCAAATAATTTGTTTACTAGGCTCAGCTTTTTATTCAGTTGACGAATGATCACCAAGCAGGAGATGATGGTGAGGAGATGGAGGAGGACTGGGAAACCCTGGGCAAACTTGGTTTGCACTTTGAAAGAGGTTTAAAAAAAAAAAAAAAAGAGGTTCATGAGACAATGAAGAAGACAGTCTGCTGCTGTGAACACTGGCATGATGTGCTGTCAGGAGTTAGGGACCTCAAGAGGAGTCACATAACTATAACATAATCAGAGTTATGATTCAGGCTTCATTGAAAATTGGTGGTGGACATAGTATGTGTAATCGTCTGGGCTTTTACTGCAAGCAGACAGCTCTCTTTTGGTCTTTTTATTTACAAAAAGCTGAGATCATCAGATTGTCAAGCACAATTAAAAATTCCCAAATTACTAGATCTGAGACCTAATGTTTTTTTAAGAAAAAGTCAAAAGAAGTTATATTCATTCATTTATTTTTAAAATTCATTTAATTGTAAGTGATTAAAAGATAGAATTTTTAATGCTTTATAGTTATTTAACAAAATTTACCCAGAAACAGGCCCTAACCTGTGAAGAGCACTGTGCTGCTGCTGCTGCTAAGTCGCTTCAGTCGTGTCCGACTCTGTGCCACCCCAGAGACGGCAGCCCACCAGGCTCCCCCGTCCCTGGGATTCTCCAGGCAAGAACACTGGAGTGGCTTGCCATTTCCTTCTCCAGAAGAGCACTGTAGGTTCCTATTAATATGTGTGCTCTCGTTTGATCTTTGTAACAGCCCTTTGAAGGAGGTTCTCAGGACAAACACGGATTCAGCCTCATTTTAAAGATGGGAAATCTGACAGAGAAAGCAAGTTATGGGGTGAAATTCACAAATAATGTCTTCTCAGTCCAAACTCCTGCTTTTTAAATGCAGTGATGTGGTCTTAGCTGGACCAGGGGGTGTCAGTGGAAATATCAGTGACCATGTGCAATCAATTAGTGGTTTCTTCCTTCTTAGTGTTCCTTCTTAGTGAGAATGAACCCACAGAATGGAGCCGCTGCATTACTCTGTTGCATGTGGAACTGGCCCCTATACTGTGGGTTGGGTGGACCTTGATGGTTTAATAAAAGTAGAAAGAAAGCCTATTTCCAGGAAGATGGGTCCAATAGGTCTTTCCTAAAGAACTAGAAGTCAGTTACTAAAGCATTATATTTTAGAAGATCATAAAGCAAATGTTTATCATATTTATTTGCCTTTTTTTAAAAAAAAAAAGCAAAGCCCTTGAGCTTATTTCAGGAATATCTGAGAGGACATTACAATTTTAGAATTATAGATTCAAAAGGGATTTAATATTAAACTCCTACCACTACAACGATAGAACTGGCTAATGTCAGCTGAATATTGTATAAATACTTCCAGAAATTGGTAGTAAGATCACAGCATTTTTCTACCTTAAAGGACCCTTCAAGGTAATTATTATTTAACAAAAAGGCTGTTATATACATGAAACAGGCTGTTTTTTCTCTTGAGGAACTGAATCTGCCTTAGTGAAACTTTTCTCCCATCTATCTGAGGCCTCCCCTTAGACACAGTGTAAAGCAAATCCATTGCTCTTCTGCACAATGACTGCTCAAGTATTTGAAGACCATTATTATTTTTTTTTTCCATCATCTTTTCTTCCCTAGGCAGAACACTCTGAATTCTTTGAGTTTCTGTGTTATTTATTCTTATCCCTAATTTATAACTGTACACGTATTTACAGAGCACCTACTATGTATGAGTCTGGCATTTCTAAATTTAAACCTTTTCCTTGCAGTAAATTGTAAAGGAAAAGAAAACTGGTTGTATTCTTTTCTGTTATGCTCAGGTAATAGAAAATGAAGTGTGTGTGTGTGTGTGAGTGTGTGTGTGTTTGCTTACACACATGTATGGATATATGCATATATGCACACACATCTATATATTGTACATATCATAAAATACGGGGAATGAAAACTGGAAAGGTAATAAACAAGTTGAAAAACTAATTGGACATGTAAAATAAATCTTTTTACTTTTGATGGTTTAAGAGAGGAATTCTGGGGCTAATTACAGCTGCCTTTTAGAGACAGAGCTGTCCGAAGATGCACTGTAGCTGATTGGCAGTCCTAGATGCCTGTAAGGAGAGAAATGCACTTGTAACAGCCTGTTGAGTTTTGTTCTAGACTAAGACGTAGAAAGTAAATGAAAACCAAATTGCGAAAAGAAACAACATTAATTCAAATTCTGCTGTTGGCAAAGTTTTGATCTTTTGTCCCAGTAGAGTCCAATTTAGCTTTGTCTTCAGTGGTAAAAATATTTACCCACCAATAAGTAAACTTGCTAAATAAATTGATAGTATAAGAAGACTTCAAGGGGATGTTCCAAGTATTCATGCAAACAAACTAGTACTTTCTAGTATTTTTGTAGTATATAAGTACTCAATACAAATATACGATTATGTCTTGTTAAAGTGTCATTTACATATAATGTAATATAATTATAAGTCTTTCTTATAGATTTATTAAAATAGATGATATCTACCAAGGATATTATAGGTCCAATGGGAAGAATTAGAAAGAAATCATCCTATTTTTCAATAACATACTCTCTTAGAGAGCTGTCACTAATTCAGACAGGTCTTTCTTGTTATTCTAAGTTGGTGAGAAAATAGCGTATAAATTGGATTTTGACCCGGGTTCGATCCCTGGGTTGGGAAGATCCCCTGGAGAAGGAAATGGCAACCCACTCCAGTATTCTGGCCTGGTGAATCCCATGTACAGAGGAGCCTGGCGGGCTACAGTCCACGGGGTCGCAAAGAGTCGTTCATGACTGAGCGACTTCACACACACACTCTTTGCAGGCATTTAGAAATAGGAGCAGTTGTTTTGGTATGGTTCTTCCTGGACCCACAAGAAGGACCTATTCATCCATCTGTCCACCTATCTGTCCTTCCATTTGTTCATTGAATAAATACTTACTGAGCTAGATGCTAGGTGCTAGGCACTTCTAGATGCTAGGCATTTCTACTGCCTACCAGTAGAATAAATCAGTTAATCAAAACAGAGAACAAAGCCCCTTCTGACCTCAAAGAGCTCTTCTTTTAGGAATAATGATCATTAGTCACTAATTAATGTTTTTATCAACTATCAGCTCTACCTATGAGCTGGGTATTTTCCACTTCAGTTCAGTTGCTCAGTCGTGTCAAACTCTTTAGGTGACACTACGGACTGCAGCACGCCAGGCTTCCCTGTCCATCACCAACTCCTGGAGCTTGCTCAAACTCATGTCCATTGAGTCAGTGATACCATCCAACCATCTCTTCCTCTGTTGTCCCCTTCTCCTCCTGCCTTCAATCTTTCCCAACATCAGGGTCTTTTCCATTGAATCAGTTCTTCACATCAGGTGGCCAAAATATTGGAGTTTCAGCTTCAGCATCAGTCCTTCCAATGAATATTCAGGACTAATTTCCTTTAGGATTGACTGGCTGGATCTCCTTGCAGTCCAAGGGACTCTCGAGTCTTCTCCAATACCATAGTTCAAAAACATCAATTCAACTTAAAAAAAAACTAATCATGTGCTACAAGACTAACCAAGTTCCAGGTTCTTCTCTTTATTTTTTTCTTTGTATTAAATAGCCACCTCGTTCCTCAGGCTGCCAATGGAACTGGTGGCAGAGTCCTCTGGTGTAAGTGCTGGGAGTCTCGGCCATGACAGAATCCCTCATAGACTGAGCTTGTCACTAGGAAACAACTTGAATAGGAAGGGGATTCTTCCCATTCATATTTTGACTCCTCACGCCTTCCTTCCTTGAAGATAGGATAATTGCAAGGATGGACCATTTGACAGTAGTGGCAGGTACGTTTCTTCCTTCTATTTATTTTCCCCGCATGCCAGTCCTGCTAAGAATCCAGGCTGTGAATTTTTGATGTGGAGAGCTGTTCACTAAGCTTGTCCTGAAGAGGAGGATGAAGGGAAAGTGGTGGTTCTATAACCATTATCAAATTTTGGTTTAACACTCAACATTGTCAGATGGGCATCCGTAAGCAAATAAAAGCATACCTTTGCATGAGCCTCTATTAGTCAATCGCAGTAGCATTTGTATTGTGGTATACCTCTTCCCAGATGTCATATCAGATGTCATCTCATTTGATCCCCATCAGGGTGCCCTAAGGCAGAAGACAGAGCCCTACTTTACAGAAGAGGAAACCTAGGATTACAAGGAATTTGCCGCAGATCAAATGGCAAATGTCCAAACTAAGACTTTAACCCTGGCCCTGTGATTCCAAGACCAGTGCTCCTTCTAACAGCCACACGGTTCACTTTTATTGTCTTGACTTGCGGTGTCGGAGGTAAGCAGGGTCCAGGCTGTTGTTTTCCCTGTGTTACAAAGGACAGTCCTGAGACTGAAAACGTTCGGTGCTTTGCCAGGGTTGAATAGGGAGTGGTAGAACTGGGATTTAAATCCAGACCATCTGAATCGAATCCTGGTCTTTCTGCTGTATCGCCTTGCTGGATGTAACACATGCACACACACACACACACACACACACGTACACATACACAGTGTGTGGATTAGTTATAGGGTAAATTAGGTAAGGACTGCTAAACCTGGTCTGGAGACTTACCATGATGGGAAAATGTGCTTGTGCTTTTGATGTGTGCTTGTGATAATTGTGCACCCTATTCTTCCTTTTAGTGTCGGTGGGCGATCACTCTAAGCTTTATGATTATTCTTAAGATTTCTTTCCTTTTGTTTATGTACTGAACATCTAACAGCTAGAGTCACATTTAAAGCAGCCATGTGGATATCCTCGTGAATACTTTCAGTTTGAATGTACTGTTTGTTTTTTTGTAGTTATATCTATAGATCTGTCTACCTATCTCTGGCAGAGAGTGTTATCATCGTGTTTTCCCTGTTTCTTGATACTCTGTGAAAGTATTGCAGAAATAAAAGAACTGTCTTTATTCTTTGATCTCTCTTATGCTTTATGAATTCTGAAAAATTGAGGGAGAACAAAGGAAATCTATGCTTTAGTGTTTGCCCTTAGTATTGAGAATCAGGTTTAAAAGAGGCTTTAAAGTTTTAGAAGCCAGAATGGGAAGACACTGGGAAGAAGGATCTCATGTGGTCAGGCAGACCAGGTATTTCTTTGACCCCAGCCTTTGGGTTGGTTGAGAGACAGGACTTCCCTGGTGGCTCAGATAGTAAAGCGTCTGCCTACAATGCGGGAGACCCGGGTTCAATCCTTGGGTTGGGAAGATCCCCTGGAGAAGGAAATGGCAATCCACTCCAGTACTATTGCCTGGAAAATCCCATGGACAGAGGAGCATGGTAGGCTACAGTCCATGGGGTCACAAAGAGTCAGACACAACTGAGTGACTTCACTTGACTTGGGTTGAGAAGACTATTTTTAAATGTTTCTCTACTGTCCTAGATTCATAGACATGAATGGCCTCATTGGACATTAAGGTCTACGTAGATGTTACTTCCTAAGTGTAATAAATATAAACAAAATTATCAGTGCACACACCCAGAAATCACTTATAACACAGGGCAACTTGCTTTTCCTGTGAACTTTCAGACATGGAATCCTTCTAATGCCACCTAATATTGGCGAAAAGGGATTTGAGGCTCTGTGCTCAGTAATGGCACTGCTTTGTTCTTATACGTATGTACTTATAGATTATATCCTTCTTTTGCCGGTACTCATATCTATAATATAGAAAGTAAATCAACTGTATATAGCATTGTATGATTAAGAACCACTTAGTCTTTTGTGTTGAACTTCAGCAAGAACTAAAAGAAAACTTGTAAATATCTCACTTCATCACTACCACAGCCCTGAGAATTAGACATAAATATCTAGAACCAATTACTAATCAGGAACCCACGTCTCAGAGAGGTTAAGTGACTTCCTTAAGGAAACAGGACATGACATGCTGTGACCAATGCTGGAACCTAGCCTTCCAAATGCAGCATTTTAGCTCTGTTAAGAAAAGTCTAATGACCCAAAGCCTTAACGGAATCTTCCAATGTTATTCAGACTTTTATGTAGCTCACTTTTTGAAGGCTTCCTGCTGTCACGGCTATTTTGGGAGATGCGAATGGCTTTTCCTAGATCTTTCTGCATTATTATTGTTGTTTTATTTTTAGTTCTATTTTCATGAAAAATGTACTTTTAGCCCAGGAAAGTAGCATAGCAGCAGTTTATCAGAGTGTTCCAGAATTGGGGCAGGGGGTCCTTATATCACCTACAAATTAAGGGTACCTTCATGGTCCCACTCCAGTACTCTTGCCTGGAAAATCCCATGGATGGAGGAGCCTGGTGGGCTGCAGTCCATGGGGTTGCTAAGAGTCAGATACGACTGAGCGACTTCACTTTCACTTTTCACTTTCATACATTGAACCCACTCCAGTATTATTCTTGCCTGGAGAATCCCAGGGATGGGGGAGCCTGGTGGGCTGCCGTCTGTGGGGTCGCACAGAGTCGCACACGGCTGAAGTGACTTAGCTTAGCTTAGCTTCATGGTTCCTGGGGTAGAAGGAATGCACAATCAACTTGCCCACAGTGGACAACTAAAGCCAGAGGTCACTTGTCCTCTGCCTGGTCCCATGCTCCACTCTTCCTCCTAGCTCTTCAAGCCCTGACATAGTGCATGAAATAATTCTGTTTCCTCTGCAAATAGAAGGAGGTTCTGGAGACAGGGGGAGAATGAATATTCATTGAACACTCGCTCTGTATAAGGAGCAATGTCAGGACTCTGATGAACATTTTCTCAATAAGTGCAGTGGTTCCATGAGTTTGGTGTCATCTCCATTTTTCAGATGGGGAACCTGGGGCCAGAGTAGCTTTCCCAAAGTGGCACAGGTGGTGAGGGATGAAACCTGGACAGGAGCCCCGATCTGTATGGTCCCGAAGCCTGCGTGCACTCTGTCTACATGAGGTGCCCTCCCTCCTGCTGGAGAAAGCCACAGACCATGGCTTTCTTGCAGTCTTCTGGAGACCATTAAGTGCCAGTTGCCTATGGATAGTGTCACAGAGCACAGCGCCACCCAGAGGAAAGAGCCTGGCTGGACTTAGGAGTTAGTCAGGAATGGGTTTGAGTCTGGCGTTAGCCATTTAGTAGTATTGATTGCTTCAGCATACTGCTTACCTGCTGTGGACCTTCACTGCTGCTGCTGCTGCTAAGTCGCTTTAGCTGTGTCCAACTCTGTGCGACCCCATAGATGGCAGCCCACCAGGCTCCACCGTCCCTGGGATTCTCCAGGCAAGAACACTGGAGTGGGTTGCCATTTCCTTCTCCAATGCATGAAAGTGAAAAGTGAAAGTGAAGGCGCTCAGTCGTGTCTGACTCTTAGCGACCCCATGAACTGCAGCCTACCAGGCTCCTCCATCCATGGGATTTTCCAGGCAAGAGTACTGGAGTGGGGTGCCATCGCCTTCTCTGGTGGACCTTCATTAACTCACCTCTAAAAAGGAAAGCTACCTACAGGGCCAGGAACCTGTGAGGATTAGACAACAGGGTATATGCACAAGGCCTAACTTGGAAGGTATTCACTAACTGATGCTCTTTATTTTATGGTGATTACCATTCTACTTTTTTCTCCCCTTTAGATGAAAGTGTTAGATCACCTGGAACCTACAAGGGTGTGCTGACTTCTCTAGTTTGTCACATCTGTCTGGTCTGACTCTTGGGAAGCTCTGCCCGTCCATCTGATGGGAGTCGTGCAGGGTGAGAAGTAGGGTCAGCTGCAGCAGAGGTAGCATCAGGAACCACTGGACCACAAAACCTCTCCTCGGCTGCTCCAGAATGATTAGAAGGAGGTGTGCATTAAGGTATTACAAGGCAGAAAGAAACTGGGGGACTGGGAGTAGCAACCAACTAGGCTGTCATTACTTGCAGGGCCAGGAAAGTGGGATGGGGGCCAGGGGCGATGCCTCCTTGGATTCACAGAGGTGAGTCAGTGAGAGAGACAAGGTTTCCACTTACTTTCCCTGGCCCCCTGGGTGCAAGTCGGGAGCATTGTCCACCTTGGTTAAGCTTGTTTGATAAATGAGGGATGCGTTGATCATTGTTAATGGTAGGATGCAGAAGTGGTCTTCAGACTGTTTGACAACAGCCAGGGTGGCATGGTCACCGGCCAGGGAGAGTGGACAAGGGCCACAGTGCTGGAGCAGGGTCCTCAAGACAGGGCTCACTGCTGTGTGCTGGCCAGTAACACTCAGCTGCTGGGGCCTCGGAGAAGCACAGGAGAGACACGGGCAAAAAGAGTGTGTCACTCGGAGGCAGAGAAGTTGGTTAAGGCACAGCTGTTGTCAACTGGTGGAGAAATATTTCAGGATTTGAACCAGTGGTCCACATGTACTGGTATCTATCATGCACCAGCCCAGCTTGTGTGAGCATAGGGATTTTCAGTGTGCATATGAATAAAGCCCCTAAACGTGCAAGGCTTGAAGAGCATTTTGTATGTCTCATTGGCAGTATGAGGTGAAATATTTGTCTAGTAACCATCACCAGCATTGGCTTCTGGTACTCCGTTCTGGGTTCTTTTTAGGAATCTGTATTTGGAGAAAGTGTGGACTTAGCACTCACTTAAGGAAGAATAACTGTGATAAGGGCCAGGTGGGTGTTCTTTCTCGTTATTGGTCTCATGTTTTGCAGACCTCCCTAGCTCTCCCTAGGTGTGTCCTGCTGCAGGCACCTGGTTGAGACCCTGTGTGTCACGTTACTCCCACAGGAGCCTTTTGTGACCACCTGGGGACTAGACTTTGTGGCAGAGGCCTTTGCTGGGGGAATGCCTGGCTCTCCCAGCTCTTCCTTGCTCATTCCAGGGCCCATGTCATCTTTTCATCTTCCTTTTCTCAGACTTAGGGTGATGTCTTTGAAACATATGTACATCTACCTTTAGATGGTTTATCATTAACTGATAATAACCCTTCAGATAGACTTAAGGGTAGTTTTCCAGCTTATTTAAAAGGTTTCTTTATATCAGTGGAGTATTTGTTAGCTGGCTCCTATATATAGATTCTCTGGTGTATTTGAGAGTGTATACACTAACAGCTTGAAAGAGAGGTTTGGTGCATTGCTAAAGAACTTTTAAAGTTGCAAATGCAATCAGAAATAGAGATACATATGAATAATGATTATCTGTTTAGTCTTCTAACTTTGCCAGACGCATCCACACATTTTCTCCTGTGGTGCGTGAGGTCTCCATCTCGGATTCTTTGCAGATGGAAAGGCTGCCACATACATTTCTAATGGGTAGTGGGGTGGCTGGAAGGTGTTACCATGAGTCCCTCCAGTTGCACGTCTTGCAGCTATTTTAAGGTTTTCATCCAATGACACGTGATCCCATCTCCCTGCTCCCATTTGTCTTTCAGTACTTACCTTTCTGGATTACGAGGCTTTGCTCTTCTCTATAAAATGGTTGGAATCCTCAGATTTAGGCCAAGAAAAAGTAGACTTTAATTTCCATTCTAGACTTGTGTTAGCACACAGATTTTCGTGAAGATAGCAGTAGTGCCGTCTGGATCTTCGCTGAAGAAGTGGCCCTTCGTATTGCCATCGGACCGAGGAATGGTGGGTAAACAGTTCGCTCTGAGAAGAGCCAGCCGGCTGGGGGGTGGAACCGCGCCTTCTGCTGGCGCCCGGGGCCGCTCTGAGAGCCAGCGACCTTCCTTTGGGGCTCCTGATATCGAGCTGGGGAATGAGTAATTGGGACTCGCCAAAGTGTTTAAACACCAGAATTGAAATTAATGTCCCCTCATTGCCAGCTACGCTGACAATACATTACAGCAAACACCTTCCCAAAGTGAAATGAATGTTTGTTTATCCTCATGAAATATACATCAAAACATGTTGGTGGAAGAAGCCCTAATGAGGGAAGGGGCCAGGTTTCCTGTTAATTCCAGGAGAAAGAGTTAACGGAGGTGAAGGTTTCTTTTTCCTTCCTTCCTTTCTTTTTTTTTTTTTTTTAAAGAATAACCTGTCCACAGCTGTGTATCTAGGACATTAATATGGGTTTAATGAAAACTCCAGTTGATCTGTCCAAAGATATTGATGAGCATTGCCCAGCCGTATTAATCATCTCCTTGAGGGAGGAAATGAAGGGAATGGGCGAGCAGGTTTCTGTCAGATGCCAATCCAAATGAAGAGATGTAAAAAAAGAATTTTTTTTTTCTTTTTAAATTCTCCACAGCTACATCTATTTCCCAGGACATAGGTTGGGCCAGCAGGGAATGAGAAGGACCCATGACAGCACAGGAAATTCTGAGGCACATTTAACATTAAATCATTAAGCTTCTGCCAATAAATCCATTACTGTTAATTATATTGAGATGGCCAGTGATCCGCTGATAATATTACTTCATTGATTTTCGTTCGACGTGGATCGAGGTTCTGGCTTTCATCTCTTTGGTGATTTTCTTCTCCCATTTCTTCCTCCCTCTCCTCATCTCCTTCTCCGCCTGCTCTCCACACCCACCCCTCCCCTCCCGCCTTCCCCCTGGAGCTTCTGCAGTAATGCAGTTCCCCTCTCTGGCGATACAGTTCTCTCCCTAAGTGCCAAATGTTTCTTGATAGGAACAAGCTACATTTCTTTATGGCTTATGGCAAACTGCCTTGATTACTTCTACTGCTGTACCCATTATGTGAATTAAATATGTATTCAGTTGCATGCTGCTTGCGATGTTATTGCGGGGTGACATATGGTACTGACTCAATTAGAATGAAACTAGCATTAGATAACCCTTCTGATTACACGAATCCTGACCGGCTCCTCCTCGGCCTCCCCTCTGTGCTCTCGCTCGCTCTCTCCAGTGCAGGTTTGCATTATCAGCTATCATCTCTACCACGTCGGACGCTGGCTGGGGGCTGGGAAGGGGGTAGGCTGTGGGTTTCTGGGAAAGAAGGCATCTCAGACAGACAGAAAGACAGTAAAAGGGCTGGTGGGGAAGGACTATAAAGGACTTTATGCTTGCCTTTGGAATTAACCTTTAATGTTACATTTTTTTGGAAGTGGTTGTCAGGCCTGCTGTGAGAAGAGGCCAGAAAGGTCTCTCTAAGGTTAGAAGATCAGAAAAGGAAAGAAAAAGAAAGACTGTGAAGTGACTGTTGTGTGTGATGAGTTGGTCCTTACCTTGAAATTGTTCATTTAAAAAATAACACCTTTTTTTCATGTCTCATACTTATTCTAACACCAGTGATTCATTTTGTTTTTATAGCACACCTGGATTCAACATTAAGCCATTTGATTCCCATCAGCATCTGATATTACAAGTGGAGCAGGAATTGTTGCCCCCATTTTACAGATGAGGCAGTGGAGACACAGGCCACATTACATTGTAGTTCAAGGTCATAAAGTCACATGATGCCAAAATGAGAAGGAATAAGAATGCAGACGGTTCTGAAGGGCAGCTCAAGGATGTGCTAAAAACTGAGAATTTTTAGCTCTTACAAAGGAAGTACTTTGACTCTCTGGGCAGGGACAATTCCTGGAAATTCTTGTCCCAACACATGCAATTCACCAGAGAGCAGCTGGCATAAAACATTTCCTTCTGAAGAGTAATTTCTTTCCTTGATCATTTTCATCACCTTTTAAACTGTTCTAAGCTACCTTCCTTTTGCTTTTCCTGCTCTATCGCTTCTACTTGCCAAGTAAGAACCTGGAGACCGTTCGCTTACTGTCATCTAGCCACACCTGGTGCTGGAGCAGTCTCCCAGTCCGGAACCTACGCCAGGGCCTGCAGGCGATCTTGGATTTTCTCAGGGTCTGATAGGAAGGCTGCTGGACCCAAGACTGCCTGCATGACTGTTGTAGCATCCAATGGGACTTCTTACCCATGACCATCTCAAGTCTGCAGGTCTGTTTGAACGTCTGTTTTATGTATTTGTGTGCATGTACGCGTAGTCGCTTCAGTCATGTTTGATACTCTTTGTGACCTTATGAACTGTAGCCCGCCAGGCTCCTCAGTCCATGGGATTCTCCAGGCAAGTGGGTTGCCATGCCCTCCTCCAGGGGATCTTCCCAGTCCAGAGATCAAACCTGTGCCTCCTGCATTGCAGGGTTCTTTTACTACTGAGCCACCAGGGAAGCCCCTAGATGTATTTGTGTGCACCACACCATATGCCAGGGGAAATATTAAAAATGGATAATGTATATGGTCATATCCAGGCAGAAAAAATAGCATGAGGGTCAAGGTAGCCATAAATGAGAATGATGTGAACTCAAAAGTTCCATAGTTACACTTATTAACTTTAGCTGGAATTTCTAGAATTATGCTTTTGCTTAGCCCAGTACCTTGAGTATAGTGGGCATTCAGCAGATGATGAATGGATGAATAAATGAACGAATGAATGAGAGAGATCAGTGTGCTCATGGTAATAATGAGGCAGGTTTTTGTGTAGGTGGATGGGGCCGCTTCCAGATAACACAACCATCCATCCCATCCTGGCCCCCTAGCCTGCTTTCCCATTACAGTAATGATCACTAACGGATAGATCACTTTACACTGAAAATAACCTTTCAAAAAGCTCTAAAAAGATACACACAGAAAAAAGGAATAAAAATGCTTGCCTGTGGAGACTCGGAGTGAGGTAAGGGGTAGAGAGAATGGAGGCAAAGTAGGGACCAAGACTCAGCAGTGAATGGGAATCATAATATGTTCACTGTAGACGTGATTTTATATTGTAGAGAGATACCTACTTAAAAATAAGATTAAAATAAAAAGACTTTCCAGGAAGCATTAACTTACCTAATTTTCACAGCAACCATGTGTGTATAGGGGAATATTTGTATTATGTTCTAATTTATATAAGGAAACTAAGGCACAGAGAGGTGAAGTTAGTAAGTTGTAGCGTGAAGACTGAATCCAGATGCGTTCTTTCCACCGTAGCATGTGGCATCTGTGAGCTTTGGCCCAGCTGTGCCAGGGGGTGCCTGTGTGTTGGGATCCTCCCTGGACCTCTGTTGGACACTGTAAGTGTGTGTGTACTGAGGTCTCAGCAGAAGGGGAGAAGGGGTGGGGCTGGAGGCCCTCCCCATTGCCACTGAAGCCTGGCAGATTTATATTCCCAGTAGATCTGACTGGTGCTATAAGAAGAGGGGTCTCTGCACCAGCCCTGGAGTTCAGGCTCATTCTGCAGGATGGAAGGCAGCATGGTAGCTTGAGCCTGGTCCTTAGGGTGGGCCAGCCACTCTCTGGGCACCTTGGAGGAACCTAGAAGGAGCTGAGGACAAGTCTGGCACAGAGAAATGCCAAAAATTGCTGGTCTTATAAACTTAGTAAAGTGCAGCATATGTTTTTGAGGGTAAAGTGCAACCTTTGTGTGGCATCCCTCAGGTAGGTGTGTCCTTTACTCTGTTCAGCAGTGCTCCCACCTCGCCACCCTGGCCCCCTCTGCTCTTTCTCTGTGACCTCCCCCTAGGGCTGACTCCTCTGGCAGGACAGAGTGAGAGTGGTGCCCTCAGCTGTCCTCACGTGTTCTCACGTAGTGTATCTGTCATTCCATTGTAGCTTTCTTGTGCTTTTGCTCCCCAGGCCCAGCTGGTTCAGAGCAAGGCCTTTTCCTGAGCATCACATAGCTGATGAAGAGTGGCTCTGACCATAGACTCCAAGGGTGATCTACTGCCCTGAACACAAAATAACTTTTAACAACCTGTTTCTAATCAGAGGTTATCTTATGCCTGTGTGCCCTTCAGAAGAGTAAGGACAGTGTTTTCTACAGCCAGCCCTCTGGGTGGGCCATGTTCTGTTTTGATTTTATCTAAAACTGCCCGTTGTTTCTTCTGTATCTAGTGACTCAGGTCCTGCCTCCATGAAGCCTTCTGGTAGGACTGTTCTAGGCTTCACACCCCCTCCAATGATGCTAAGATTTCTTACTTCTAGAAACTTCCTGTGCTTCTGCTGTGATGAGATTTCTACCTCTCCAGGTCATGGGAGCTCCCAGTTAACAAATCCAATCTACACTCCTTTCATAGTAGATTCTTGCCGTATTTACTACCAGTGATACTTCTATGATGAGACTCTCACCTCTCCTGATTTCCATTTTATCCTGATTTGCTTCATAGCTCCTTGATGGAGCCTTCTCAGTTAACCTCAGTGGTACCTGTCTTTTGACTCTTGACTGAAATATTCCTCACCATTGCCCATGACTTCATTTATCACCTAAATACTCGTGGCTCACAAATGCATCACTTGTAATCTCACTGAACACAGGGGACTTCTCTTTCTTCTCTTTCTCTACATCCCTCCTTGAACAACACAATGCCTGAACCAAAGCCAATATCCAGTAAATGTTTATTGAACAAGTGGTAAATGAAACCCTGTATTTTCTTCCCAGATTGATTCTTTGAATTTCAGATCTGCATGTATAACTGCCTAGCAAGTATCTCTACATCTACATTCAACAGAATTCTCAAACTCTACACATCCAGGGCAGACCACATCAAATCTTCTTTGTCTATTCCTTCTCTCTTTCATTTGAAAGAGAAAAAATCCAGAAGCCTCCTGTTTGTGTTGAACTCTTTTTTACTAAGCTTGGCCCCACCCCCATCAAAATATTAGGCCATTTGTGTTAATTCTAACAGTCAACATTTATTGAACACTTTGTGCCAGACTTGGTGCCAGGTGAGGGAGTATAAAGGTAAACACACACACCCTAACTATATCCTGTATCATCTGGCCTCCCCAAATGCCACAGCCCTCGGTCAGGCCCTTACTGCCTTTCACCCAGACAGCTGACCTCCTAGTTGGTGTCTCTGCCCCAGTTCTGTTTGCCCTCTCTAGGATCCACCTTGACACTCTTAACCTGAAAACCTGCTTGCCATACCCCTATTGAGGAGTCTTCACTGGCAGCCCCAATGTCAGAAGCTGTAGTCCTGAATCTCAAAACTATTGTGCTGTGATCGGTTGTGAAGTATGTCACAAGTAATTTTGATATTAATAGTAGTCTAAGACCTGAGGTTTGCAAATTATTTAAAAATTTAAACTAATTCAGATTATCACCATAAAAATGTCACTTTCACTCACTTGAAGTCCCATATGCTGAGCCGAGTAGAGCAGAAGACATAACTTTACAGCCTGCTGGGAATTATGCATTTCTGTGACACACCCACTGGAGTATCTTTTAAATCTGATCATGAATGAATGTGCATGTATAATGAGTGTGCGAGGCTGAAGTCTTCATGACTGACCCTGAAAGCTTTAGGGTAACCTACATTAACCTCATGATCTGGTACTGCTGCTGCTGCTAAGTCGCTTCAGTCGTGTCCAACTCTGTGCGACCCCAGAGACGGCAGCCCACCAGGCTCCATCCCTGGGATTCTCCAGGCAAGAACACTGGAGTGGGTTACCATTTCCTTCTCCAATGCGTGAAAGTGAAGTTGCTCAGTCGTGTCTGACTCTTAGCGACCCCATGGACTGCAACCTACCAGGCTTCTCTGTCCATGGGGTTTTCCAGGCAAGAGTACTAGAGTGGGTTGCCATTGCCTTCTCCAAACTCATGATCTAGCCCTTGTCTATTTCACTGGGGCTATTTCTTAACATTTTCTTAATACTTAAGAAATACTTAAAAGCTGCCACTTTTTTACTTCCACTCTTTAAGATCATCTCTTCTATTAGGAATTCCTGTACCTACCACCTCCATATACTACTGCTAATCATGCAAATGCTAGCAGAGACCTTTCCCGCCTACTGTGACCCAGTCTTAGATATTCCTTCTTTGTGTTCACTTTGCCTTGGATATTCCTTCAAGGTAATATATAACATATTACTTAGTCTTCGTAATTTTATTTTTTGCGCCGCATTTTAATTTTTATATGTTTAGTTTCCCATTGGACTATAAGCACTTTGACTTCAATGCCTTTTTATATCCTTCCAATTTCTTAGGATGGGCTTAGACATGCAGTGGTGATGGTGGTTTAGTCGCTAAGTCATATCTAACTCTTTGCGATCTCATGGACTGTAGCCTGCCAGGCACCTCTGTCTGTGAGATTTTCCAGGCAAGAATACTGGAGTGGGCTGCCATTTCCTTCTCCAGGGGACCTTCCTAACTCAGGGATCAAACCCTGAGATAAATACCGTATACCAATAAAGATAGATACCATCTTACCCACTAATACCAATGTTCTGCAGAGTCAGGCGTCTTTAGTACAAAATTCTATCTTGATGTCCCTAGACAGGGCATCTGAGGAGAGTCCTGACTCATCCACGTGTGGATATATGGCCCTAGGCATTTCCAAAGAACTTGTATACACCTGTTTCTATCTGCCTGGTCTACTTATGAGACTGTCTTCTGAAGTGGTCACTTGAACCAAATTGGAGGAAGTATGGAGAAGAGGATATAGTGGGTAAAGTGAGGCCCCTGTGATTATTATTGATCCTGTGGCCCCGAATGTCCAGCAGAAGGGTTCAGATAAGTGGTGAGAAATGGAGACCCAGTGCTTACTTGAGCACAGATGACATATGCTGAAGCCAGAGTTAAGGACTTTCTGTCTGGTAAAAATGTGCAGGATATATTAGACTAGAGAAAGATTGAAGACAGAGATTTAACCAGGAGACAAAAGGACCTGGGGTGTGAGTAAGTGAATGGTATTTCGGGAATGAAAAGGATTAGATTGTTTTGAAAGTAAGATTAGCAGAGCCTGGTAACCATCCACAGATGGAGCCTGAAGGACAGGTATGACTCAAGGATGACTGAATCATTTAAGTCATCTATTAATTTGGCTTCTAGAAAATGTTTGAGATGAGAGATGACTCAGTATAATGAAAAACTGTTTAACGATTATAACTCACCCTAAATAGCTGGAGGGTGTGGTCACAGATACCACCTAAGCCTGTAACTGCCAGAAATGAGGCTTCGCCAGGGATAGAGGCCTCTACTGTGTTGCATCCAAGTTTGAACTAGGTTCTGAGATGGTGTCCATCTCTACCTATGTGTCTACATATATAGGTTTTCTAATCTGGTTACTGGGAGGATGGGCTTGGCATTAATAAGAACAAGGGAATTAGGAAAGGAGGGGATTCGAATGAGAGCTAGAGTATTGTTCATTACAGATGGGGCAGATTTTTCAGTTTCATAGAATATTGTGGTTGCTGTATAATTGTTGATTTCTTACGGGCTACATCTCTGACATTCATTTGACTTTGTCTCTCCAGAGAGAAAGCACAGTCTCCTATAATCACACTTTATTTTCAGGGGCTTCCAAGGCATAGCTCTTAAGTTTCTGGGATCTCCTTTCTAGGAGGAGCTGGAGTTTGTTGTGGTGGGAAAGAACGAACTTTGACTTTGGAGTCAGACAGACCTGAATTTGTGTCCCAGGTCCTCCGTCTACCGTGGGGTACTGGGCAGGTTACGTATTTTATGTTGTGTCTGTTTTCTCATTACTAAAAGTGGAGTGTATTTAGTTGATATATATATATATATATATATATATCTCAATACTAGCATCACCTACTTCATAGGGTTTGGGGAAGGATAATCATAATAATAGTAGCTAATATGAGCTTACAGTTTACTTACCAAGCACTGTTATTTTACATTCATTAGTTCTTTTAATCATCCCTGCAAAACTGTAAAGGCTGTAGTATCAGTGTACTCATTATATTGACCAGTAAACTGGGCTTAGAAGTGTTAAGTAACTTCCCTAAAAGACCCAGGTAGTAATTCACAGAATGAGGATTTGAACCTAGGTTGAATGACTGCAACAGCTGAGCCCTTAATCACTGAAACAAAGCTTTGTAGCCTCCCAAATATCAATCTTTCCGTGAAAATCAGGAAGCTCTCGTAAAACTCCCATTCAGATTAATCGCCTCCTCTACCATGTTCCTGGAACAAAATATCTGTAGTTTTAATAAGCACATATTTTATGATTTCAATCTTTTATTCAGCCTTTTAGTCATTTGTTTAAAGTCCTTCTTTGTTCACTGAATTATAAGCCTTTGAACACAGGAACTGTGCCTACCTATGTATTTTCCCTCCAATACCTTCTTTATACATAGGTGTTATGTATATTTGTATATTTCAATGTTAATTTGTTGGAAAGAAATTATATGAAAGGCTCAACTTTCCCTAAGGGGAGTTACCTTTGGTACCTTGGGGTCACTTTTGCCTGTCACCAAAAGGAAAGACTAAAGTGTCAAGGAGTACTATAAACAACACTAATGAAATGTGATCATTTAAAATAATGAAAAATGTCCATTAGTCTGATATAATCCTTACCTCACCTCCTCACCCCCAACACACAAATGTCATAAAAACAGAGGTGATCTTTGCTCAGTCAGTAAGTTGTTTGTGACGTTCAGAATTGAACCAGATAAGAAATAAAGTATTGGAAACCAGTTCCTCTTTGCCTCCAGGTGTCACACATGCTATATCCCATTTGGTCTTAACTTTTTTCTCACATCAGTCCCTTCAGTTGGAATGCAAGCCTTGTGCTGAAGCTGAGCTGTGCTGTGGTCTGACTTCCTATTGGTGGAGAGTGGGTCTGGGCAGTTGAGGTGGACATAAGTGAATGCCATTATTCGCACTTGAGACAGAGAAAAGAAACTCCATGACCGCTTGGGTAGCAGCAGAGGGAGAAGGTAAGACTCCCATCTCTGAAGGCCTTTAGGTTTAAAGTGCATGATTAATAGATACACACTACTGTGTATAATACAGATAAACAATAAGGACTTACTGTACAGCACAAGAAACAACATCCTGTAACATCCTATGATGGGAAAGAATTTGAAAAAAACTGTATAAACTGAATCACTTTGCTGTACACCTGAAACTAACAAGGCATTGTGAATCAATTACTCGTCAATATAAAACAAAAACAAAACAACAGCAAAGTGCCTTTTAGCTGCTCTTGGTTGCAAAGCCGAGTGATGATAATGGTCCTGTTGGTAAAAATAATGATGCACAGAGCGTTTCATCCTTATCAAGGTACCTCTTATCCCTGTTCTTTGAGAAACAGCCCCATGTGGGTGAATAGGAGGAATCACAAAATTGTGTTCAGTAAAAGGCTGTTAGTTGTTGTTCTTGTTTTGTCTTCTTTCCACCCCAACCCTGTTCTTTCCTGATCCTGAATGAATCTCGCTGTAGTTACATCTCACCATCCAGCACACACTGTTGGCAGCCTTCCCCATGTGAAGCTATGGAGGCATTGGTACAGGAGGCCTCTGTATGACCCACTAAAGGCTCTAAGCACACCAGTCCATGCAATTGACTGGACAGGGTGCCCAGAGGTCACCCATCCCCAAATCCTTCGACTCTTATTTCAAACATGATTCTAACTGGATGGTTCTCAGGTTTCCCTACCCCTGCCAGAATATATGCATGGTCATCACCAATATTTACTGAGCAGTACCTGCAGGTCGTGGTTTAGCCACCTTGGATATGGACTCAGGGAATCCTCACCACCGCCCCAGGAGCTGGGAGACATGATTGTCTCCATTTTCCTGGTGAGGACCCAGCAGGGAGGGAATCAGAAACAAGGTCCCACAGCCATCAGTCAAGGTCAGGTTTGGCTTCCAGGATCTAGTACCACAGCTGTGTGAACTCGAACACTGTGCTACCTGTGAAGAAGAGCAAACTCCGAGAGGCAGTGAAGCTATAAAAAGCCCAGCAGATGGAGTTTACATAGGACAGGCTTGCAGATTCCCACCTAGCAGTGGGCCTGGGTGATAATTGGCATTCATAATGATAAATGATTTGGGTCGTGAAGAAGAAGCCAAGTTATGTTCAAGATTCCCATCTATCTGTCTATCTGGATATTTTTCAAAAGTGAAACAAAGCAAACGAAAAGAAGCTAGAGGAAAGATAACATTTTAAGTGGCTTATATCTAAAATAATGAAAATCAACACAGTTTTGGTTAAACCCCTAGGAACAGGGAGACGAGGCAGCTTTCTAGAGTGGTTTCTTTCACAGGAGTTAATTTTTTCTTCCTTATCTACTCCTGGCTTCCAGAATCTCTGTTCCCTGGGTATCTTCCCCAGAACAAAGGTTATGGACCCATGGACTGCTTGTACCTCCTCCCTAGACTCTTGTTCCAGAAAAGATGATGTGAATTTATGAATCACCCTCTGCTGTGAACAGGGTGCCTTGTGCCTGCTGTCGCTTTGCTTCTAGGGTGGCAGGTAGAAGGAAGGCAGTGCAGTAAATAGCAGTCCTTTCTTAAACCACCATGAATGTGGAAGAGGGGTGGGCAGGGGATTCGAGAGCAGAGAGGGGAAATCAGGTCTTTGTCTGGAGGGAAATGCTGTGACCACCCCTTCAGGTCTGTTAAGTGTCTACTGGATAAGAAGGAAATTCTCTTCCTTGCTTCCACCTCCCCCTATCCCCGTTCTTTTTTCTCCCTTTGTAGAATAATATAAAATAAAAAAGCCCAGCAGAAAGGGAGCTGTGATGCTGTCGTCCCTGGCGTTGATGTTATTTATTTTCCTCAGTTGCTGCTCTGGAAGCCCGGAGTTGACAGAGCGGTTTTGTAGAATAGAAACATTATAGACTGTTACTGTCAGAGTGTTAAATGTGATGGATAGAGAAATAGAGGCGAAGGAGGGGACTTAATACTGAGAGCCAGGGTGCTCATGGGAAAATAAACCATCCGCATATAAGAAATGAATGAGGTAATGTGGCGGGAGGTAATGGGCTTTCGCAACATGCCGGAACAGAGATGCTTATTACAGGGTGTGCTTAACCCTTGGCATGCTGATTTCCTTTTGTGGGTTCCCCGGCTCTCCGCCGTGTCCCTCGGTGTGAGCATGTGTGTGGCTTTTCTTCAGGCAGGGAAGCAGGCTTGTGTAGGAGTGGAGACAAACGCGTGCTTAATAATGCGGTGTTAGCAGCAGCCTGTACATCAGAAAGCCTTGGCAGCTCCCGAGGGGCTTGGAATCCCCGGGGCTGCAGGAGACGGAATACGCCCTGATTGCCGGGTTAGGGAGAAGCAGGGAGGCATGCTGGGGGAGCTGGGGGCTCTGTTGGTTTCTCCATGGGGGACTTCTGAGGGGTGCTTTGGTTTCCTGGGAGAGAAGTTGATTCATGTTACTCGGCCTCCTTAGTGGCCCTGAAAGATTCCCTGCCGCTTTATGTAGGCAGTGCCTAGCTGTTCTACTGTCCGGAATGTGGTGGCTTTGCTGCGAGTTGGGAGGAAGAGAAGCAGAGAGCGGGCATCTTTCTTAACTCCTTGTCAAGTTGTATAGAGCGTGTCAGGGGGAGACCCAGCCTGAGATGGGATGATGGAAGGGGTCTAGCTAGCCTAGGTGAGGTGGAGGGAAGTGAACTGAAAGGTGGCCAGGTTCCATGGACAAGGCGCTTTCCCTTTGTATTGGGTTCCCATGACCCTTCCTACCTATCTTTGTGTCCTGGTGGTGACCAGCCCTGTGACAAGCATTTAGCAAGCTATCAGGGCTCGGTTAATGGGGCCCTCATCTAGCTTTGGTGATTACCTACTGTGTGGTCTTGAACAAGTCATTTACCTTCTCTGAGTGTTAGTTTTCTCTTCTATGGTAGGGGGATAATAACACCTCATAGGTTTATTATCAAGATTAAACATACTCATGCTATTGAAAGGGTAAGTAGGCTATAAAACATTATGCAAGCACCAAAGTATTACCAGTATTTCTGCAGTTAGTGACAGAACTGTGTATCCTGTGTATTAAGGATCCAGTAAAAAAACGTCACCCAACAAATTAACATTTTCAAGCTAGCAGCTTCATATGCTTTTACCCAGACAGCACTGTTTTTGTCTGCTGTTAAAGTGTGTCTTTCTGCTTTCAGTGGTGGTTACTTCAGCAAGGACGCTGCCCTGGCTTGATGTTTATATTGTTGGCGCTGGGTCAGCAGGAGACTCAGAAACTCTTGCAGGGGACGATTGTCACCTAAGAGCAGGGGTTTTCCTTCCCATCCTATTCAGAGGTTTCACAGAACCACTGAATGCTGTGAAATTAGTCTGTGTCCATCATTGGCCTTGATTTGGCTTGTAAAGACCTCACCTCTAGCAGCTTTTGGACCTTTCCCCAGAGCTCGTCCATACAAGAGGTTCCTCAACCCAACCTCATCCTCTGAGATCTAGCTGCCGCCTCTGAGGTCATGTCTCCAGAAGCCCTGTCCTGAAGATGGTCCACATTCTGGGTATTTTTTAGTTGTCCTTGAAGCCTGCAAAGATCCTCAGTATTTCCACAGAAGCAGAAGGACCTCAATTGGCTGGCCTGATCAACCATGGTCTGGACTCTGTCCCAGGTCTTAGGCTAGCATGTGGTGCCCTCTGGTGAGGTACAGGCCTGGTCTATTGCCCCACTTCCTGTTCCCTATCTCTCTTCCTCAGTCAGGGGTCTGGACCTCCCAGGCAAATTGGTCTCCTTACTGTCTCCCTGCTCCTTGTGGGATGCCTTTATGTCATCCATGTATATCTAGTTTCTATTCATCTTTCAAATTTGCTCCTTCTTATTTTTTTCCCCAGTAATTACAGCTTTAATTGTCTTCTCTTGATTCTTCAAATTTATTCTACTGTATGTAACAGCTGGCTATATACGGTTTTTTTGGTGCTTCTCTGGCTGTTTCATATGAGACTATCTTATCTTTCCAAGAGTATTAAATTTTTCCCCAAAAAAGGGATAGCCCTGTATATACTTTTTCTTATAATTGGCATCCCAGTGCCCTCTTCTGCAATCATTTGTCATCTATGTCATTATAATGCTTCTATAATATAGAGCTATTTTTTTTGCTTATTTCTGGTCTTCTGGAAATAGACAAGCAATGCCTTATAGAATAAAGCATTATCTTAGGTATCTTTGGCTGTCCCAAGGTGACTAATATATAGCCCATCTTGTTATTTCTTCAGCTTATTGGCAGTTTTTAACAGAAAAGTTCTGTTCCTGCACTTATCTAGTTTACATACTCAGACCACCTTATATTCAGCCTTGAATGGAATGGTAATAAAAATCCATGTGTAAAGGGAAAGGGTACCAACCTGTGATGGGGTCTTGTCTCTCTCTGAATAATATTGTTGGTACATGTCAGTAACCATGTCTCTGAGGGTTAGATGCAATGATGGATCTCAGAGTCTTGAATGGTGTGTCACACATAGCAGGCGTCGGAACTTGTTCGTTACAGTGATGGCAGTAGCATCCACAGTAATAATAATCTTAAGAAGTAGTAGTAGTCACAGTAATTTCTGATGCCCAATTCAAATGCCTTTTTTGCTCTGTTTATGTTTTGATCAAGTTTCAGATATAATCAAATAATAGAATCTATAAGCTGGGGAACAATAACACCAGACTCTTTAAACGTAAGTCTTCCCTATGCTAGTGGGATCCTTCTGCTCCTTCTTGCTCTAAAGGCTGGAACCCTATCATGCTGTCTTCCTGAGTGCCTCTGTACCAGGATATTCTCTTCAAATATGTGCCTACCAAAGCCAACTCCTCTTAGGTTCAGGAAGGAAGGTGTGTATTAGGACTCAAAAAAAAAAGCTCAAAGCTCAGTCTCTCAGTCATGTCTGACTCTTTGTGACCCCATGGACTGTAGCCCGCCGGGATCCTCTGTCTATGGGATTTCCCAGGCAAGAATACTGGAGTGGGTTGCCATTTCCTTCTCCAGGGGATCTTCTGGACTCAGGGTCTCCTGCATGGCAAGTGGGTTCTTTACCACTGAGCCACAAGGGAAGCCCTGTATATAGGAATAATGAGGTACAAATCCTTAGATTTGTTTAAAATTTATAAAAAGGAAAGTAATAAGGGATGAGGAGGAGAGATGTAATTTCTGGCCTTTTCAGGAGATTTTGCCTCTGCATTTTTTAAATTCCACTAGGATGCCTAGAGCAGTAAGATTTGCAGACTGTGGAGCTCAGGTGAAAGGCAGAATGATGCAAAGCTTCCAGAACGATACTTTTCCCTTGTTGATTAGTGATTTTTCTAAATCCCTTTCTTTTCTGTGTCAAAGCGCAGCGCCAGTCTTTGAACCTCACCAACTGTGATCTCAGAGTTGTGTGCACTGAGCTCTTTGACAAAGGAAATGATCAGGGTTCAGGAGGGGGCATTGCTGGTGTATGCAGTAGCCAATGTCAGTTCTCAAGAACAACCTGGGGGTGTTTATAGAATGCGGATTCACAGGACTGGTCCCAGCAGGTTGGCTCTGGTCTAGAAACCTGCATTTCATAAACACTTTTGATGAATTTGATGCTGGTGGTACATACTTTACTCTTTGGGAAATAGCTCTACCTCCATATATCTTCCATTCCACTTGTGCTGAAGGTCTTCTTGTGGGTCCTGAAGCTGATAACTCATTGCCATGTGAGAGAATTTAAAATGCTGCATATGTGTTCACTTCAGTAATGTACAGAAAAATTGAGGACACAGAGATGAATGGCATGGGTTTTGCACAGGGATGATGTGCATTTGTAAAGCATTTCATATTTTTCACTGAGCTATACACTTGTGATTTGTGCACTTTTCCATATCTGTGTTACATACCAAAATTTTTAAAATATCTATCATCTTTTTATTAATAGCACTGATATATGACCCAACCCAAGAACTTTTGATCTATATCAAGTGCGTATTTTGAAGAAGAATAAGAACTGATGGTATGGACCCATGGTTTTCTAGGAGCCAGCTGCCATTTAAGGGATATTAAGAGTCATGTCAGCCCCTTTGGTTAACATATGTGGCTTGTAGCAATTCTGGGTGGCATTGAGGACACAGAGCTCCCTTGAGCTTCCTGGTAGTATGAGGTGATTACCACGATGAGGTTTTTTGGTGTTGATCATTCTTAGATTAGAATGCTTGTTGTCCGAACTGGGTAACAAGAAAAACAGGAGCTCATCCTGAGCTCACCTTCTCAAGCACAAGGCTCAGACTCTCTCCAAAGTCATGGAGATTTTTTTTTTCGTGACCTCATTCTGGTAGAGTTGCTGTATTCATGGATATAATTTTGCATTTACCCTCTCACATCAGAACTTTCCTATCTTGAGTTTACTGTTCATTTTGAGTTGTGTTTGGGTATATTTGTGCACTCATGGGACTATACAGTGAGTAGTATGTACATGCATATACGTGTGTGCCTGTCTTCCTGTGATGAATGAGTGTGTACATGCATACATGTGTGTGCCTGTGTTCATGTGATGAATGGGTATGTACATGCATATATGTGTGTTCCTGTGCTCATTTGATGGGCCAACTTGTTCACATGATCTCTTGGAGAGACTTTGTTCCAGAATGCAGAGATAATTAACTTTTTGTGTGAGTTCCATGGATGGCCGGTCATATAAGGGCTTTTGAGTTTTAACAACCTAGTGTTTCCAAGTATCTATTATCCCTCTCTGGCTTGTTCCACTGTGCTATTCTGAATGGGAGAAAAGGCAGGGACACTTGAGGAGACGAAGCAAAGTTAAGAGAGAAAGGAGAGTGTTTTAGTCAAGCTGAGTTGTGTGTCATGGATTACTGAGTATTGTTGAACTATGGTGGTGGAGCTGGAGGAGGAAAAGGGCAAGAGACCCTTTACCTTTCAACACCCCCTGTCCTCTTGAACACTCATAAATACAAACACACACACAATGACTCTTTGCTGATTATCATGAGCCTAAACTCATTTCATCTGAGATGACCTGCTTGCCAAGAGCCTAAGCCTCCATGAGACAACTTGGGTATCTGCCCTTGCTGGTCAAAACCATGGCGTCCCTCACTGCCTGTTAATCAGGGTCTAGGAAATGGCAACCCACTCTAGTGTTCTTGCCTGGAGAATCCCAGGGATGGGGAAGCCTGGTGGGCTGCCGTCTGTGGGGTCGCACAGAGTTGGACATGAATGAAGCAACTTAGCAGCAGCAGGAGAGTCTAGCCTTGTGCTGGACTGGGCTCTCTGAACCCGGCAGCATAGCTTCTCTCAGACCCAAGACAGGTTGGGAAGGAAAAGGGATGGTTCCTCCTCCTCCTTTTTCCTAAACCTCTCCTCCACACACATCCAACAGCACCCCTGAGGACCCAACCACCTTGTTACAATGGGCTCTGGGTTCAGAGCAACTTTCCTACAAATCTCTTTTTATTGACGTCTCCTCCAATTTACCCATCCCGAATTGCATTTGAATCAGTGGAGAGAAGGAGAGAGAAGGAGAGAGGTACCCCCCCTCCCCCAGCTCTTGGAAAAGCAGCTCAGAACCAGCTTTATTTGGTAAAATGCTGCAATATATGCTTGTCAGAAATAATTTATTCCTGTTAGCTGTAATCTGAAGGAAAACAGATACAAGTCCTATAGTTAAAAAAAAAAAAGTAAAGTAGTCTTGCTTTCGCTGACAGTACAAAGGTGTCATATACAAGAAGGATTGACACAGACCAAGGGGTCTTGTGGGAAATATGATAATAACTATAAAGAAGACAGATTATTCCCCAGTTGCCAACATTCAAACCTTTTTACAGTCAGTTCAAACATATAAAACTTTATTGCTCTAGCAGAAAGGGGAACAATTTCTGGTTGCACAGCTTTCCCAGGGCTGGGTTTATACTGTCTGTGTTATTGCTCTATAGTGGCATTTTAAAGTTTATTGAACAAGACTTTTACAATTGAAGGAAGTATATAAAACTGTAAATTTATTAGATTTTTCAGGATAAGTGCCCTTTCTAGTTGTGCTCAAGAATTCGGAGCTACGAGAAACTGCTAGTTACAAGACTTATTAATATTAAAGACTGAGGCTACGCACATTTTATACCTTAACTGATCGCAAAAATAATATTATTATATTACTGAACGTCAGCGCTCTGATGCTGTGGAATTGGATGAATACACACATGTAGAACTAAAGTGCCAGATGTGTCTGTTTCACTGGCTAAAAAGTTAGCTTTTGTTATATCTTACTTTATTTGATTTTAACACAATCGGTCAAGATACTCCCCTGTTCAGTGAAGAATGTCTCAGGGTAAGTGTTTTGGTCTAAGATCCTTGTTGATTTCCCAGCACTTCTCACTGTTTGACTGTAATGTAAGTACAAGTGGTAGATTTTAAGAACGTATTTTAGGTGAAGTAATATATCGTAGCATCCACAGAAAACAGTTATTCTTTTGATAATCAAAATACTACTAAGAAAAGTTCTCTTTTGTGTTTTCCACCTTCTCATTTTTCAAGTCTTTGAGGGATATGATTTGAGGAATTTTGAAATGTTTGTGATAATCTGTATCAGAGTTTCTCAACCTCTGCACTATTGACTTTTTTAGGTCAGAGCTTTCTTTGTTGGGAGGGGCTGTTCTGTGCACTGAAGATGGTCAGTTGCATCCTTGTTTGGTACCTTAGGTACCAGCAGCTTCTCCATTCCTCCACTGTGACAACCAAAAATGTCTCCAGACAATGTCTCCGGATGTCCCCTGGAGTGTGCTCACCTCATGTTGAGAAGCACTCATTTATACAGTAGCATGTCTTTGAGAAAAACTAAGCTTTACTCTAAATAGAGAATATGGGTTATGAGTGGTGATGAAAAAAAAGAAACAAACCTACAGTTACCAAATATGATAAATGATAGGATTATATACTTCCAGAAATATCTGACTGTGGACTTCTCTTAAACAGTGTATTCCCCAAAGAATGTAACAGAACTCAGTCCTGAAAACTCTCCATATGATTTCTCAGGACTGTATCCCTCTATTAACAGATGTCCTGCTGGCTCATCTGCGTCAGAGGGTGTGTGCTGCGGGGTATATCTGCTTAGGAAACTGGATTGCATATTCTTTTTGTGTTACCTATGATTCATCACTATGTCTTTGCCTCTTTGATTTTTCATATGCATATGCAGAAACATATGCATATATATACATATATATGTTTATATTACGTGACTATACAGGGAAGAATTTGAGAAGTACAGAGACAGACAATTTTGATTATAATTTTCTCACTTGACAGCTTTAATTTTGAGGTACCAACTTGCCTTTAATTTTCAATTTGTGTTCTAGCATTTTTTTAACCTCTTCAGAAGGTTTTATTAGTGGATACATTAAAAACATTCCAAGAAGTTGTTTTTAGCACCTGTTCACCTTCATGCTGCCTAATATTATGCAAGTTGTCTGTGTGAAGGGCACTTTGATCTGGGGTTTTGTGTTAATTTGCCTAATAGCCACAGCATTTACAGAAATAATTAAGATAATATGTTTTCAAAAGAGATTACATTTTAAAAAGCCTTTAGTTTTTGATTGCCTGAGTTTTTGAAGTCCTACATTTTCATTTTATTTTTTTCTCTTCTTTTTAAAATTCTAGACACCTGTGATTTACTAAACAGTATCTTGAAAGGGATCTGGATTCTATTGTCCCTGTAGCCACTGCTCTTTTCTCTCTCTGGCTTCCGACGGCTGGGTGATGTTAGCTGTATGACAATATGTCTTTTCTCCCTTTCTTGCCGTCTCTGTAGGTGGACCCCTACCCTGTAGATGCATCAGGGAGTTTCTTTTGTGAAGATGCATGACATCCTTAAGAAGTATGGGATAAATTCAGCTTATTCACTAAATGTCTTGCTGATAAGCTGGGTATACATTGAATGAATGGAAAGCAAATCATATTAGCAATCTGTCATGGGTCTGGCTAAAACACCTATGGTGATTCTCTTAGTAAACTAGAAGATCTGTACACAGGCACCCTTTTAGTAATATCTGACTTCCTTAAATCATAGTCCACCTTGCCTGAATGTTTAGATTACCTGTGTCCGTACCAGTATTGTGTTTGCTGTGTAACATATCAGTCTTTGAACTTGGCCATCAGAGAATGTATTTGGCCTCTTTGAGGGACAGCCACCTCTAGAAATGATAGCCTCAATGCTTTTCAAGGCTAGATAACACATATAGTCTCTGACTTAAATCATAATATGAACTTGGAAGACATGGAAACACAGAGTCAGGCATATGCCTGACTCCCCTCTAAATCACTCAGGGTGAAGAGGGGAAATCTTCATCAAGTCTTGTTACCCTCCTGGATTCTTAAATCCTACTTCCAGGCGCTACAGAGGAGGCGGCCACACTGTGATCTTAGGAAAACCCTCAACCGAACAAAAGAAGTTGACAAAAGAAACTCTAGAGCACTAGCCCAGCCACAGCTAAATTCCCAGGATGACTTAGGCCCTGTACTTGTCCTGAGTTCCTAGACTTTCTCAGCAAGTTTGCCATCTGCAGGGGTGAGTAGAAAGGGCCTGTGGACTCTTTGGAGGTGGAAAGCGAACGAGCAGGAACAACGTGAAATAGCAAATGTCAGGGAAGTCAGGAAGCCCTGAATCTTTTATGAGACCTTGGATATTCTGATCACAGCTCTGCTGACACTGAGATTGGAATACAGATTACAGGAGGGAGCGTCTGTGACATGAAACCCACGCTTAAATCTTCCCAAGGTTTTAGTGGGCCTTACCATATGAATATTTTGTTATTTTCTTTGGCAGTGTTCCTCAGGGGTGGGGCAGTTCTAGAGGCGGGAGGGATGAGAAGAAGATCGAGGCTAACACTATTGTCGGGGGGGGGGTGTGTGCACGTACATAGTGGGGACTGGGGGAGATTATGAGAGAGAAAAAGAAAGGAAGAGGGGGAGAGAGAGAACGAAAAAATCCCCATCTTATATAAGGCCCTGATACTACAACCGCTTAGAGCTGCTTATGAATTCATGATCGCTTCACCATGAAAGGAGGAAATGAGGAAGAGCCCCCCATGCTGAAATGAATTTTATGCTTAAGAGCTTCTCTTGGGAAAGCAGATGGGTTTAAGAGTCTCTAAACTAAGATGGCCTTTTGGGGAAAAGGGGAAAGAAAAGTCTCAACAACTTTGGAGCCTGGGAACAGTGGAAGGATGGATGTGGAAATGAGAAGCTGCCGCTCCCGTGAGGGAAGCCACGTGTCTTGCCGAGGTGATGCTGTGGGCCCGAGGGAGGTGTCTGAGTGTTCGCCCTTAAGCTGGTTTAATTTCCAGCAGAGATCCTGGTGAGGCCTGCGGGCCAGGCAGACACTCTGCACCGTCCTGACCGGGGGCCTTCAGGGCAGGCAGAGGCTGGCAGAGCCCCAGAGCAGCGCAGGCGCCGTGGGGCATGTAGCGAGGTCCGTGGAGTGCTAGGCTTCCAGCTGCTTTGCCAGAACATGACTTGGCAGCAGATTTGAGAGTCTGGATTTTGCTTTTCCACACGTGTCCATGTCTGGTAGATCATGCTGTCTCATATCCAATCCTGCAAGTCAATTAGGTGAGGCGGGCCACCCCAGCCTAATGCAGGCCACAGAAGCCAGGAGACTTAGGAACCAGGTGACCATTGGAGCCCCAGCACAGCTGGTACCAGAACCGGGGTTCCTTGTGCAGCCCTTTCTTTGGTCAGAGCATGTCAACTACTGTAGCAGCTTTGGAGGGGGCAGATGGGAATAGCTGTTCAGAAAGAAGAAATATTTATGTGTAGGTGACTGCTATATGTCAGGCACTGGTCTGTGTTTTTAACACACGTAATCATCATGACACATCTGTGGCAACGGTACTTTGATTATTCCCATTTTAGAGATGGAGAAACTGGGGGTAAGACAGAGTTAGAAAGTGTGGTGGAGCCAGCTGTGCAGTCTTGGCTACCTCCAGAGTACATGCCCTTCAACACCCAGTGGGCAGATTGGGGTTGAATGTGTTCTTCTATTTCAACCAGCCTTTATCGGCTGTTTACTCCATGCTCCATGCCAGGCTGGCTAGGGGCTGGGGAGACAGGCTGGAAGAAGACAGCCACCTGGTCCTTCAGGGTGTCACAGTCACGGCGACACCCAAGCACGCTGCAATGGCAGCAGTGTCGTAGACACTCTGAGACGGCTGGGCACAGTCCTCCTGGGGCTTGCCAGCCCGGAGCGGCAGCAGTGCAGCGGGGGCAGGATGGCCACGGCCCTCCAACTTTTTGTGATCGCATTTGTCACCGCTGACTACCCGGAAGGCTCACCCGCCTCTGCTGTGTGACCCCAAGAGAACTGGCCTTCCTTCTGTGACAGTGGAAGCTTCTCAGGAGAAGAGGGCTGTGGACAAGATGGGAAGCAGAGCCTCCAGAAAAATAGGCCCAGTTGCTTATCTCATGAAATCCTCTAGTCTCATGAGCCCGAAATTATTGGAAGAACAAAGCTGGGTCCATTGAAACAGAAAGAATAAGAAAACAAAAATACCGAAAGGGAGGAGAAAAAGCACTTTAAGTTGAGTAAACTACCACCGCGAGCTGCCTCAGGAGTTCAGAGTGGGATTCTCATGTTTCAAGGATATTTTCAGATTCTGATGGCAATTAGGGAAAGACCACCGTAACTTTGAAACTTGGTCTGGAGGGACTGAGTTTAAGACCACCAGGACACTGCACGCAGACCACCCACTGCAGACTTTCTTGCAGAGATCTGCTGGCCAGTCTCTTGATAATACTGCAAGGCAACCTAAGCCATATTTTTTGGGAGAGTAGAAGAGCGGAAGCAGGTGATGAAAAGCCATGAAAAAAAGAATTAAAACAAAAATGTGCCTGAGGCTCTCATTTCAGCTGGCAGCGGAATTTGCCTCCTCTTTCCTTTTTGAATTTGATATTATTACAGGAACATTAGCACAGACTCAGTTTTCGTTGGACAGTGAAATACCAGAAGTTGTCTTGAGGCCAGAGTGCTTTGTCGGTCCTGGGGAGGCGGGCTTCCTGTGAGCCATTGTAAATCTGTGAAAGAATTGCATGGGGATGGAGTGGTGGTGCAGCTAGTCACGAACTTCCCAAGACCTTTGGGAAAGGTTTCTCCCTGGATGTGAGCTGTTGAGGATCAGGAGACAACAGGAATTATAGAGATGCAGCCAGGATGCGGGTCACTTGGGTGTGAATCATAGAATCGTTTTGAGGGTTAAATCAGCAAATTTGGGTAGCATGCTTCCACTAGCGCCTGGCACATACAACCCATCCTCAGTAAATATCAGCTCTTGTTACCATGTTTTTCTCAGCAGAGCAGTGATCTTTCTATGCAGAACTGAAAACTGATGTCAGGAAAAGAGGGTCAGCCTTGTGGTTGGAGGGAATGGTTTTTGGTTTGGTTATCTTTTTTCCTTTTTTCTCCTTTCGTTTCTCTCTTTTCTTCCTTACTAGAAAGCCACCAGAAATTGAATGTGAACTGGAAGACTTCTCCAGTGCTGTTGAATTCGTTAGGTGTGTGTAGGGGCGGTGGAAGGTGCTGGTTTTCTGTGGTTAAAGGGAAGGGACAGTTGAGAGTTTAAGGAGGAAAGGAGAGGAAACGAGCAAGGGCCAGGAAAGGAAGACCACATGGAAGTTGTTTAATTGTTTGAAATGTTGACACACATGAGTGCTGAACAGGAGCGTGAAGACTGACAGCTGAGTCCAAGGTGGGGGCCCCAGCACTTATCTTCCGTAGATTTGGAATGCACCTGCTCTTGTTGACCCCATCTGGCCAGCCAGGTGTGAGCCCTAGCACAGCAGCGGTGGCGGCAGCAGGAACCGCAGGCGCGGTGCAGGATGCAGCGTCTGCTGCATCTCCCTGTTCCCTCCTGCCCGCGGCTCTTTCTCTCTCTTCCTTCCATGTTGGTGACTCACAAGGGGGAAACATTGCATCACCCTATGAAGGAGCCAGGGGGTGGTTGGCTCTGTGCCATCCGCAGTGACCCAGGGCTGAGCTGTCAGCCACCACGGTGGCTGCTGACCTGGAAGCAGAGAGGTGAGCCCTTTCGTCAAAACTTTTCCATCCCGATTTTCTCTTTGGGGGATGCCCCCTGACTGCCCTCCAGTCCCACAGATAGTTGACTTTCTGTGAAAAGCCAGAGGAACAAGAAAAAAGAGGAACTCAAAAGAGCAGAAGGAGAAACTAGATTGAGGAGATTGCTTTCAGGACACAAAATCCCTGCAAGCCTGGGCTTGCCTCTTCTTCAAGCATCATCTTGGTTGATGTCTGTGTCAACCTGTGAAAGCTGAAGGAGATGATATACACCCCACCATGTATAGAGGGCTGGCTCTCTTCCGGGCACTGGGATGTGGCATTCCTAGGCTGGGAGGGGGAGGGTCTCTGAAGAAGCAGCTTGATCATGGGGCAGGAGATTAGGTTGAGTAAGAGGGTGGGTTATTGAAATTGAATGGGGGGCTGAAGGGCAGAAAGAGCTGTACTGGTACCCCACTCCCTCCCCAGCTTTCCCCTTTGCTGGCTCTTTTTTCCCCTGTAAGAGAATCATAAGGGTCCCATCTGCCTTTTAGGGAGGGGTCTTGCTTGCTAACTGCTAACATCTGGGGCATGGTCCAGTTCATTATGCCACCCAGAATATCAAAGCAGTTGAGGCACTGGAAACCAGGGAAGGAGGAAGGGATTAAAAACAAAAAAAACACCAGCCTTGCTGCCAGTCGGGCAGCTCTCTGTCTGCTGTCTGCAGGCTGCCACTACCCACTCGTTACAATTAAAATGAAGTGTCCGTCAGCGGCTATCTTCTCTGTGTGGCCCATATGTTTCTGAGCTGATACTGTCCGGATTATTCTGTTCGGGAAAACGATAAGGGCTGTTTATAACCTTGGCAAAGACTGAGGCCTAATCAGGCTGGAGCACATTTTCACCGACTGGCTGATAACAGGCTGTTAGCAGCCTTATCGCTGGGGAGAGATAGGCCGAAATAAGCAGATCTGTGAGCACAGGAGCCCAATCGAGTGGTACACACTCTGGCCCCAGCTTTATTTTTAGATTCCCTTTTCTCGGTTGGTATCAGAAGGCGCAGAGGAAGGAGGTGGGGTGGGTGCCCCCATGGGGGTCAGAGGGAGGCGGAGGGGGACGTTAATCAACACGAGAGGCAGAGGGTCAGCCCAGCTCCCCATGCTCTGGGCTCCCCTCAAATGAGGGAAAACACGCTCAGGTCTTAGGAGACAAAGGAAGGGATGGGGCTGAGTTTCCTGGCCTGGTGTGTGGGCCCCAGTGCCTGTTCAGCTGTGTCTCCCGGCTGCTGTTGTTTCCGTCCAGACCTTCAGGCATGGATGCTGGGTCCTTTCCACGTTCCCTCCTGCTGCAGGGCTTTTGGACTTAATCCACATTATGGGTGTCTTGATGGTATCCCTCCAGAGAGATTTTTCCCCGTTCAGCTCATCCTCATGCAGGCTTGGTGGCCAGACATGAGTTAGAATAAGAGGAAAGGAGTTCAGGCAGGTCCATGGGTGCAGAGATTCAGACACTGATTGAAGCTTAAGGAGCTGTATAAACTGAGGACCCACGCACGAAGTTGTGGATTAATAACCATGCTGGCTTCCCTGGTGGCTCAGATGGTAAAGAATCTGCCTGCAATGCAGGAGACCCAGTTTGATCCCTGGATCATGAAGATCCCTTGAAGAAGTGAATGGCTACCCACTCCAATATTCTTGCCTGGAGAATTCCATGGACAGAGGAGCCTGGCAGACTACAGTCCATGGGGTCCCAAAGAGTCAGACAGGACTGAGTGACTAAATACTTGCACTTTTTTTCAGCCTCCTCAGGGATGAGCTGAAAGTTTTCAGAGAGCTCCAGATTTCTGCCTCTCACGAAAGCCTTCAAGGAAAGACCCTTGGAACTTATCCCAATCCGCTGACAAATAAAAGCCAAATTAACAGCTAGCTTTTGCTTCTAGACCTCATTCTCTGAGCCCTGATGTGTATGGTTCTAGAACAGTTCTGAATCTGACATGCAGAGGTGTGAATGTGAGATGAAGCATCTGAAAATAAAAAGTAGGAGGAAAGATACAATTGTGATAGGCAACAAATGTCCTAAAAACAGGGAAGTTTGAAGGTACTGTTTGCATTAGACAATGGAAGTCTTGTACTTTCTCTGTTTATTTCGCATAAAATTTTTTGTCCTACAGAGCATTTTATCCTAAAGTGAAACGCTGTCTACTGTGCTCCTGTCTCTCTCTCTGTCTCCATCTCTGGCCTTCTCTTCCTATCCTCTCTTGCTGTCTGAGCAGCTGCCTGATTCCTGACTCACTTTTGTCTGCCGAAGAGTAGAATCAGGTGGTGGGAAAGAAGGACAAGGGGACCCATGCACAGCGGGGCGGGGGGAGGCATTTGCGGGGGCACACAGATTGAAGTAGGCACAGAAGGCAGCAGAAAGCATTATTACCATTATCATGCTAATCTGTTTACAAGGCCCCCTTTATTCATTAATCTTTGAATAGCATGCAGCCTGAAATAAGAACCACCTGTGCCTCTAGAATTAAAAAAATAAGTGTTAAAGACAAATGGAAACAGGAAGGGAAAAATTAAATATAAGCAAAAGGCTTTAAACCAATCTTTCTGTCATTTAGACCTTCACACATATATTTTAGAGCTCACATACTGCAAAGTGGCCAGCTGATTGGCAATTTAGAGCACATCCCCCAAGTTCAGAGAAAAGTCTAAAAATGTAATAAAATTATTAAATGGTCTGTCTTTAAAAATCCAAACAGAGGTTTTTCAACACTAATTTTTCTTTTTCTTTTTTTAAGTTAGTACCCACACATAGAATAGAAATGAGTTAACACTTTAGAATCACTGGTTAACTCAATAAAGGAATCTTTTACATTATCTTCACAAAATTCACAGTAGAATAATGCTGCTACTAAGTCGCTTCAGTCATGTCCGACTCTGTGCAACCCCATAGACGGCAGCCCACCAGGCTCCCCCGTCCCTGGGATTCTCCAGGCAAGAACACTGGAGTGGGTTGCCATTTCCTTCTTCAATGCATGAAAGTGAAAAGTGAAAGTGAAGTCGCTCAGTCCTGTCCAACTCTTAGCAACCCCATGGACTGCAGCCTACCAGGCTCCTCAGTCCATGGGATTTTCCAGGCAAGAGTACTGGAGTGGGGTGCCATTGCCTTCTCCGATAGTTAGTATAATACTGAAAGCTAATGCTGGAAGAGACTTTACATATGATCTAGTTCAGTCCTCTGACTGTCTATTAAACTTTTAATTAAGAGTTCTTTACATGCAGTCCATACCTCCATTTGTCACATCACACACAGACTGGTTACATTATCTTTGGAGTAGTTATTCTTACAGGAAGCAACATAGCTCTTCCAGACACTTATTACCCTGTGTTATAACAACTAGCAGGGGCTGGAAGGAGATGTAAGGAGAGCTGCAGCTTTCTTTGCCATTGTTGCTAAGATGGCAGCAATACCAGTTAGAAAATCTGCAGAAGACATAGCCCACCTAGACCTAAGAATCTTCTAAGAAGAAATTCAACATGCCAACGGAATGGAGTGGCTTCCGTATTCCTTTAGATAGGACTGGAAGTTAGCTAAATAATAGTTCTTATTAAAAGACATTGCCTTTGTCAAGAGACTTGGTTCTCTAGTTGCAACCACCAAACCTTGTTGGTCACAGGTGGTTGTTCAGTCACTCAGTCGTGTCTGATTCTCTGTGGCCCCATGGACTGCAGCACACCAGGCTTCCCTGTCCTTCACTTTCTCCTGGAGCTTGTTCAAACTCATGTCCATTGAGTCAGTGGTGCCATCCAACCATCTCATCTCACTCTCACAAGTGGTAAGAGTCATAGAATCTCAGAGCTGTAGGGCCCTCCCTCTAAACAGCTACCTCCTTATTTTTCAGAGGAGGAAACTGAAGCCCCAGAGAAGGGACTGGGATTAGAACTAGGATATTTGACCTTCCAGCTCAGTGTTTCCCATCTATATGATGACTTTATGATTTAGCTATAGGATGAAGCATTTAAAATAAATCCCTTAACTGTCCATGCCACTGTTTACTCATCTGTAAAATGAGGATTGTAATTTCCCAATTGATTTTTAAGTTCCTCCCGAGCTGGGACTGTGCCATCCATCTCAGTATTTCCCAAGGCACCAAGCTCTCACGGTGCTTTGCACACAGAGCTGCTCAATACATGTTGACTATTGAATAATTGAATGAATGAATGAATATGACTTTTAATTGGACTTCTCAAGTGATGACTTTTTCATTAAATGATTTTCTCAGTTGTGTGCCTGTTCTTAGCCATTCATCTCTTAAATCTCTTTTAGGAAAAGCAGTGAGAAATGATGATGGTGTCTTTGGTAGTTCTGCTGGAGAATCTTTCAGTACTGCAGAGGCCCAATTTCAGTCACAGAATTGTTACTTGTTTTCTTTGCATTTGGTTGTTTATGGAGCCTTAGGAAGGCTTAGTGATCTGTGAGTCCTTTGACTTTGAGATTCTCAGCAGCAGGGTCATTGGGGAACCCTCTCCAGAGGATTGCTATGGAATCTTTTCATTTTTCCTGAAGATAGAGAGGAAACTTATAGGGGGATCATGACTGGGGACTTCATCTAACTTGTTTCCTGCTATATTCTAGTGCCTAAATAATACCTGGATCATAGTAGAAACTCAATAAATGGATAAATTCAATGTAGACAGAGGTCTGCTTTTGCTTCACGATCTCAGGCCTTAAACACAAGAAGCTGAACTGGGGGGCTGATGTTTTCTTTCCAAGTCTGTGAATTATCTGATGCTGTTCCTCTGACTCAGAAATCCTGACCAGGATCAACTCTTCGCCTGAAAGCATGAATTCTGCCAGTCTGTTAAAAACCTGTGCCTTTGGGCCTATAACTCACATTGCCAAGGCCCTTTGTATTCCAAGACTCTTCTCTTCACTTCCCCATGAAATGACCTCCCACAAGGGCTGGTTGCCCTCTTCTCGGCTTCAGAGAACAGTCATTCAGAGAGGTCAAAATCCAAGGCAGAGAGATTATTTGGGGGGAGGGGGTTAGAACAAAATTGCTATTTTGTTCATTCTAACTTGCTTCTCAGAGGCACATGACTGGCATATTTGGGTCATTAAATATAAAGAAATTCTTATGAATTATGCCAGCAAGATGTTTTTGGATCATAAGAAAATGGTGTGTGTCGTGACTGCCAAGTCGTGTTTTTATATGTATGACTCTGAGCACATCACCCATGGATCTGTATGTAAGAGGCAGTGGGGCTGTGTACATGTATAGCATCATTCATTTGGGCCCTCAGAACCTTTCATAAACATGCAGTCACATAAGACTCCTGTGAGTTAAATAAATAATAAGATCCTTAGCCCCTTGAACAGAATATGAAACCTAAATATTGAAAAATTAGGTAATTTAGCTCAAGGCCTCATGTGCAGAGACAGCAGGGCCCAAGGAGCCGCACCTAGGCGCCAGCAGCAAGAATCTTACCAGCGAGAAGGCATGAAGGCAGGTCGCAGTGCGGCTCTGAGAAGAGGCTTCTATTCAGCACCTGGTATGTTCCTGGTACTGAGTTAGAAACTCTTAAAGGGGGGGAAAGGCAAAACATACCCAAGTCTTTTCTCACAAGGCCTAAAAAAGCAGTCTTTTCAATTTGTTGAGCTCACGCCGGGTGTGACAGTTCAATATTGAACATAATTAAAATATTGAATGCTCTACTACAGTCACTGTTTGGTCTTGGAGGCAGAGAGCAGTCCTGTTCCAGGGTAGTGGTGGGGGGAAATTGATGGTAATAGAGAGGAGTTGGGGCAGTGCATTCAAAAATAGTTAGGTTTGGAGTCAACAGAGAATAGAAGAATGGACCTTACATTTGAGAAGAACCCAAATAAACAACAACTGAGAGATCAGAGAGAGGTTTGTGCTTTCATAGCACTTCCCACTGTATCTGTTCTCCTTTTGGTAAAAATGAAGGAAACAGTATCGGTTAGTAGTGTGCCGCCATGGGAAGCACAGCTGAGGGTGGTTAATGTGTTGATAATCACCTCGGTGACATGCTCTGTATCTGATCTGTATCCGCATGGCATTAGGTACCTGCTCTCTTGAGAGCATTTAAGAACGTGACACTGGAGGTATTTCCGTGGAGACATCTCTCCACCGGGTGTGTGGTATGCGCAGAACCAGACTTAAGAGAAAGGCCCTACTTGGCTGCAGGATGAATACAGACCAGCAGGTAGAACCATGTTGAGAAGGAATCTTTGGGTGTCCCCAGGGCCTCTCCCTTCCAAGACTGAGCTCTGTCTAGGATTGTCAGGCAGATGTTCAAATGAATAATGCAGCTAAAAATACTTCCAGCAGCAGCTGGGATGGTCTTTGAGGAGCTCTGGGATGATGGGAGTACAGCATCCCAGCTACTTGGGCAGGTGTGTGTTGGCTTCAGAAAGTTAGAAGAAACACTCTCTAGACACCTTCCCTACATTGACCAGGCCCCATTTCTGATGGAGAAACGAAACACAATTTTTGTTTCATGCAGCCCTTCCTGGAGACAGGTGTACCTTCACCGAACCCAGCACAGTTAAAGAACAAACAAATTAACAGGCGTCCACTAGGGGGAGATTGTGGTTTCAGAGCAGTAAGAGGAGTTAATATTTATTCATTCCCTGTCTAGTTCCTGCCCACCACTAATAGATAGTACCTAGTATAATCTCAGGGAGAAGTTAATGGCACCCCACTCCAGTACTCTTGCCTGGAGAATCCCATGGATGGAGGAGCCTGGTGGGCTGCAGTCCATGGGGTCGCTAAGAGTCGGACACGACTGAGCGACTTCACTTTCACTTCTCACTTTCATGCATTGGAGAAGGAAATGGCAACCCACTCCAGTGTTCTTGCCTGGAGAATCCCAGGGACGGGGGAGCCTGGTGGGCTGCCGTCTCTGGGGTCCCACAGAGTCAGACACGACTGAAGCGACTTAGCAGCAGCAGCAGTATAATCTTAAGGACAGTAATCTCTATTGATAATCATAGCGATGATAACTGTTACTATATTAGCAGTCTTTTATTAAGCACTTACTATGTGTCAGACACCATATTTGTTTTATTTAATCTGCAAAACAAGAATCAAGGTAAGTAATATTTATCCCCATTCGTATAGATTCAGAAACTGAGCTTCAGTAGTGAAACTTGCCCAAGGGCACACACGCTTAAGTCATGGAGGTAGGAGTTCAGTCTAAAGCCTGATTCTTGAGCTTTCTTGGACATTTTAGTAAAAATGTTAGTTGTATTTCCATGTGAACTTGCTCATAACAGCATGCTTTACCTGTTATTTTTTTACTCTAAACTTATACATATGGACTCATATATAATGATATCGTGTGGTGTTGGCATTGTAGCATGTTCAAGGTCATTTTGGAGAATCCAGATTATGTTTTGCAAAAGGGTCTGTCACCCCCAACATGCCTGGGGTGAAAATCAGCGACTAACAGTTGAAGCCCCTGGGTGGATTGCCTTGGGGAGCTCCGACTCTGAGTGGTCGAGATGTGGTGACTTTCATTATTGTGGATGGCTACAGGACTAACTCTGGTACCTGCCGTATTGAGGAATTGGGTGGCAAACTGGATCTTTAAGACGATTCTACAGATTTACTGTGTTAATTGTTATCACATGATGAGTATTCATGTGGCATTAACCTCAGAACACATGAAGATCCAAACCCTGAATCACCCAGGCTTTGGTGATGAGCTAAGCCTGACTCTGCTCCTTCTTGAAATCAAAGCTGGTGACAGAGGTTGCCTGGCTGCAGCTCACTGGAGACTCGGTGATGCTTTTGACCATCCAGACCTGACGTAAGCATGATGGAGCTATCGACGGACTCTTTATTTTTTGTGGCAGGGACTGGTTATGAAAGGGAAGTCTGTTTCAGAATTTCAGATTTTAAAATGGAAAAATGTGAATTTCAAGTCAGGCCTATTTTAAGTCTTTTGCAATTGAACTGCAGTCCTGTTTTTCCAGTCTTTATGGTAAATTCTCCTCCCTCAAAGTGGAATCACACTTGGATTTACTGAAAGAGGAAGGGCTGACCCTTGGGAACTGGCCAAATGACAATTTTTGGCTGATAACAAAATTGTTTCAGAATTCTACTCAGCCTTGCTTCTGGCCAGAGATACCATCAGATCAGATGAATTGAACAAGCCAGGGGGCTACCAAGAACTGCCCAAGGAGACCTCCCCAGGCCTACTGGTCTGTGAGAAGGACACACGGGCAGCCACGATGAACCATTTTTCTATACATTTTCATTTGGGTTTAGATCTAAGGCAGGTGGGGGTTTGGCAGGAATTCTTCTGTCTGAACCTCATCCTGGAGAGAGAAGGTTAGAAAGCTAATGGTCTGACATCAAGGGTATCATGTGGAATGTGAGCCCTGATTCCAAATGTAATGCAATTCTCTGATGAATCCACAGCCAGAACCTCGACACCAGGAAGTACTTGCCTTTTTAACTTGGCCTGAGTATTGGAAAGCTTTTTTAGGCTATTAATTCAAATTGTAAAAATCATATTTACAAGAAAACAGGGATGGCATATTAGAATTATCTGGAGATCTTTTTAAAATTGTGCCCGTCCTGGGTCATAATCTCTGGATGTGGGGGAGGCCCAGGGGTGTGTATTTTTGCAAAGCCCCCCGGGTGATTCTATGCCAGGCCCCACTGAACTGAAACCCAGAGATTTAGAGTAATTAATTAATTAATTCCATAGTAACATTGTTTTTGTCCCATCCAATGAGCATGCCAGCTGTGGCCCACTGTTCCTGTCATTGGATTTGGAAGTGTTTTGGCTCCTTGAAGTACATGGGGTTTGTGTGTGTGTTTGTGTATGTATTTGTGCATTCGTTTGTTTTCTGAAGCATGCAGCCTGCTGCTGGGCCTGTGACGTGTGATCAGAGCGATGTGGACACGGCGAGCCCGGGCACGCTGACCCTCCCCGTTACACTCTGCCTGCACATAGAGTTAACATCCTCTAGGTAAAGCTCTGGAATCCCACGCTGACCTTTTCGTGAAGCATTAGAATCAAGTAGAACATTTCCAGTTTTACCACAAATGCTTGCCCCATGGGAAAACACTTGCCTACATTTTATGACAATTGATTCTGATTTTGAGGAACTAATTTGTATTGAATGCAAAATGTCCAGCCTCGCATGGAAACTGGAAAGTCCCCACATCCAGGCAGGTCCAACATCGTGTTTCTGTTGTAAAGACAGGGGAAACAATGAAAGATTGTGTTTTCTGTTTCAGAAAATCCTTCCTGCATTGTTCTGCATATTTTTATTTTTTACAGTCCTGTGGGTCTAATGATAACAGTTACAGATATCTGGACTCATGGGAAACTTCATCCTGTCTGGTTCTGAGTTCCAAGATGTCAGAGGCTGCTGGATCTTTTACTGTGAGAAGTTCCCATTGTGCCAAGGATCCCGATGTGATCATGCTGACCCCTCTGAAGGATACTTGCATACAGGACTGACATTTGGACTCTGCGGGGAAAATCAGCATTTCACTCCCCACATTGTTACTCTGTCCTCCAAGGAAGGAAAGTGCCTAGGACTGACTGTATGGTATACGCAAGAACTCTGGAACCTTCTAACCTCGTCTGGAAGAAGTCACAGAGACAGTAGCTGCAACCTATTAGCATCTGCTGACATAAACAGGAGCCCCTCAAGCATACCTTCTGGCAGTGCCCAACCAGGGTTCGCCTAGAGAAGTATTATCACTGATGCTTGAGTACCCCTGCCCCCAGAAGTATTATCACTGATGCTTGAGTACCCCTGCCCCAAGAAGTATTATTACTGATGCTTGAGTACCCCTGCCCCCAGTCCCAGGGCTTCCCAGGTGGTGCTAGTGGTAAAGAACCCACCTGCCTGGAGAAGGAAATGGCAACCCACTCCAGTATTCTTGCCTGGAAAAGTCCGTGGACAGTGGACCCTGGCGGGCTGCAGTCCATAGGGTACATGACTGAGCGTGCATGCATGAGGGTGGAGGGAGATGGGTTGGTAGTAATAAACTGGTAGAACTAAAATAAATAAATAAAAAATAATTTAAAAAACCCCACCTAACAATGCCAGTTAGACGTAAGAAATGCAGATTTGATCCCTGGGTTGGGAAGATCCCCTGGAGAAGGTCATGACAACCCACTCCAGTATTCTTGCCTGGCGGGCTACAGTCCATGGGGTCACAGAAAGTCAGACATGAACAAAACAACTTAGCATGCACGCATGCCTCCAGTTCCAACCAATGTTTTCTTCAGTAGGAACAGCAAGTGGTGTTTGAGGAAGGAGATGGTGAGATGCCTGTTGTAACAGAGATGCTCAGTAGAACATTGGTTGTTTGGTCTTGTGATCTCTGGTCCAAGGGGGCGCTTCTTCAGTGCTGGAGCCATGGTGGGCTTAGGACTTCTGTGGTTTCCTTCCTGAGGTCTATTCACAGTGGCTGTAACTTCACTGCAACAAAAGACAAATGTTAAGAAACCCTCCTGGACAGGGGTCAGGGGGCTCTTTATCCAAAAGAACATCAAGACAGATGATAGTCATCCTAGTCTCTACGTGAACCCATGAGAAGATGGCTGCGGGGGTTGGGGCAGGTGTGGGTATCCCTACAGAACTCTCCAGTCTCCAGCATCCGTAAGTATTCTCAAGTTCATGCAACTGTCTGCTCCTGTTTCTGGAATTTGCCTCTTGGCATTGTTGTGCAGGGGAATTTTCCAGCTGTGCTTGTGGTAGAAAGATCAGTTGTGCACCCACGAATGTGGCAGTCACTGTTTCTTCCCCACAGGTGCTTAAGCAGGTATTTGACTGGGTTGCAGATGAATTTGGGAGCTTGAGGGTCTTAAAACTCTCCTCCATCTGATTCTCTGTGTGGCCAGAATTCTCTTTAGACTCTGTTCCACATCTCACAGACTTCATCTGTAAAACTGGGGGCAAGTGTTTTCTGGTTGGTTGATTTGTTTTCTGGTCCTCCATGTAGGATTGAGAGAGAATGGAAGTAGAAAGGTGATGCCTTAAAAGCTGAAACATTTGCCTTTTTTGGGCTCTAGTAGGTGAGGGCCGTTGTTTTCCACTGTAGAATACCTTCTAAAACATGTACCTGAATTCCCTTTTTCCTATTTACTGTTATTAGCATAAAAGGTTGAGTTGCTAATGGTCTACTCCTGTTCCCCAGATATGAATACTGAGCTTTTCATTTGGCTTCTTGTCAATACCTCACCTGTGGTTTCTCTTGCTCTGCCTGGTGTTGGCTCACCCCAGGGAAAGGAGGAATCTCACCCAAGGACTAGCAGGGGGTGGGTACATATATATTATCACATACGCTATATTCACGCAGGGTTTCATTCGTTAGTCCATCATTTAACAAGTGATGCTCATTCATGTGACAAAACTGTTTTGAGCATCTTTATTGGGTCAAGCTATACTCTAGGCACTAGGGATGCAGCACAAACAGAGCAGACAGAATCCTGTCCTCATGGAGCTTCTGTTTTATGAAAGAAATAGACAATAAATATGTTATCACGTGGTATCAAATGGTACACGAACCTGTAAGATGCTCTTCTCTTTTAAACCTGGTTTTGCCTCTTTCCCTTGGATTGACTTTCAGCTCTAGGCTCCCTGGCAAGTGGTTGGTCCCTCATGTGGACTCCCATGCCTGGCTGTCACTGACTGTAGATATCTGCAGGCTTACTCTCATGCTATGTAACCATTTTCCATTGCAGAAGCTTCTTGCTGCTCACCAGAGCCTTAATCTCTTATGCTGCGATCAATGGGTGTGTGCCTTTCCCACTTGGATGCTCATTTTTTAATCCTTACTGCCTCCCTCAATGTCATCCTGTTCCATTTTTCTTTATAGACTTTCAGGTCTACTGTACCTGCTGATTACTTAGTGGAAAGTGCCGGACATCTCCTTTAATTAATTCTATCGATTTCAAATCCCACAAGGTTCGAGGTCCTTAGATTTCTGAAGCAGTTAAATGGAATGTCTAAATTCCAACCTTTTCCTTCTACAAATTGTTTTGCCACAAAGTTGCTGGGAGAAGGTGCTGCGGTTTTATTTATTTCAAGGAGTGTATTAATTCACAGAGGACTCTGAATTCTTAACTGGCTGTTTGTACACAGAGAGAAGGAGAAAGGTGCTTGGGTGCCTCTTTCTTCCCCTCTTCTCGCATCTCTCCTCAGGAAACATTTTTCTCACTCTCTCCTTTCTTTTGGTCATCTTTCCCCTTTGTCACTTATTTCTACAGTCCTGGCTGAACTGGGACTTTGTCTTAGCAGCCAATTGTTTCCTAATTCTTTGAAAAAAGGTGTGACCAGGACTTTTAACTACCCAGGGTGTTTTGTAGGAAAGTACAGCTAAAAACCTATGGCAGTATGTGAGTTATATATACATGATTTTCTAATGCTTTTTGCTAATAGTAAGCATGGGATTTCTAGAAAAGTGTTATCAAATCTGGCTCAAGCATTGTAAAATTTGTAAGAATGGTAACCTTTCCGCATGGAGAAATCATCACTAGATGAACTTTGAGATGCTGTGAACTCGATTCCCTCATTTTATAAATGCAAATATGGGGTACAGATTGAAACCTTATCATGAACCGGACCTGATACTAGGCACTATACATATATGATCTCTGAAGGGTGGGGGAACTGATTTCTGGGCATATTACAAGCTGCACCTAAAACCCAATTCATTTCCAATCACTGTACTGCTTCTTCTTAAACCAAACAGCCGAAGAGAGGGAAGAGAGACTTAGTGCAAAGAAGTTCTTTGGACTGACTCCCAAGAGGCTTACCCTCCACCCTGCCTGCTAGGTTGTAAACAATCATGGACCCTCCTCAAAAGCCAGCACTGGCAAATGCTGGGTGGTGGCTAGCAGTGGGTGGTGCTTGGAGCAGTGACAGTCGTCAAAGAGTTAATGTTGGGTGGTGGGCATATGAACGGGTTTGGAGGAAGAGATCGACAGATGAATACACCCTCCTACCCCCCATCATGCCATCTGACCATCTGAAGTTGTGTACATGATGGAAGGCCAAGAAACGTTCTAAGAAGGGGCGTGGACGTGTCTGAAAGGACTTTTTCCTTTCTGCCCAGGCCAGCCAGGCAGCAGAGCCCTGCACTGCCTGCGGCTGGGGAAGACTCTGTTGCTATGCGCCGGAAGCTTAATTTTATTATTGCTCTCCCCTATTTAATGTCTGTCTCTCAGGCAGCTGGTGATGTTTTAATGAAGCTGGAATTGTATAGTCTGTAGCGCTGGATAATCATAAGCTGCCGAGTCAGAATCAAATTAATAATTCATGAAATTAAAGTGTATAATTAATTTGAACCGTGCAGATGAGAAGAAGGGCCAGAGCCCACAGGAAGGAGCTGAAGTGTGGGGAGCGTTTACTGAACTCAGCTTCTATCCCCAAATAGTGTAAATCGGCTTATAGGGCAGGTGTAGCGAGTCTGTGGGCCTGTCTGCACATATAGGTCTACCTGAAACAAAGTACTTTCATCTCAAACTTGGATTAAGCTTCTTAGAAGCTGTGGAGCATTTTAATTGGTTTTGATTCACCCTGCCTTGGCCCCAGAAAAATCTTGTTTTAATGGGAAATGAGATTGTCAGATGTTATTGGTTATGAATCTTGGTGGCATGTGGGTCCCTTGCAGGCTCTGTCAGAACACTGGCTCTTTTCTGCAGTCGGCAGAGACGTAAATCACAGTCCCCAGTTATGGAGTCCTTGCGCTTCCTAGCCCCTTGATTTCTCTCTCATGAGTGTGCTTCTTCTCATATACACACAGACATGCACACAGGGAAATACAAACAACTTCCTGTAGACCAGGGATCCCCAGCCCCTGGGGTCTAATGCTTGATGATATGAGTTAGAACTGATGTAATAATAATAGAAATAAAGTGCACTGTAGTGCACTTGAGTAATCCTGAAACCATCTCTTCACTCCCACCCCGTCCACTCTCCATCTATGGAAAAAATAGTTGTCTCTGAAACTGGTTCCTGGTGCCACAAAGGTTGGGAACCACTGCTCTAGACAACAGTGAGGGTATGTCTCGCATCTGGTACCTCCTTTTCCTGCTCAGATGTGTTTTGCAGTAGCTGAAGAAAGGTATTCTCGGTGCCATTTTAGCAGCAAAGTGAAGGCAGAGGAGCCTGAGGATCTACCTCATCCAGAGATGGGGCCTGGTCCACAGATTTCGGAACCGCACTGCCTTCCTTGTCTGACACTTTCAGGCTGCTTTGTGATGCTCATCTCTGTCCCCTCTTGAGGTGGAAGAGGGCAGGGGCTCTGCTTGTTACTGGTCATGTTGACATTACTTGCTGAGCCTTTGCCTGTACTCTTCAGCTACTGACTGGGATCCTATTACTGAGCTTTGGGATACCTGCCCTGGTCCGCTGTGTGTGCTTGGCTTTGAGTGACAATGCCGTAGTAAGCAGAGGGACCTTTGGGGTCCGCTCCTCACTGGAAAATCCCTTGTGGTATTTTAGGCTCCTAAGCATGGCATGTTCCTCCCCCAGTGGAGACATGCAGAGAGCAGGAAGGCAAAACAGGGACCTGCATCTGTCCCTTCCTCCTTGTCAGGCCTTTGAGAGTTCTTGTTCTAAAGGGACACATGCTTGGAGGCTCTGATATTGACTAATAATGCATAAATTCCCCCAAGGTTTGTGCCGAAGTGAGCCTCCACTGACTTTAGCTTCTTGAGTCTTCCGAATGCTTATTTGTCTCTCACAGAGAGGCTGCTGTCTACCCCTGTGTTCACACACTTAACCAGAAACCCCAGGAGGAAGTCCTCCTGAAGAGAAAACTCCTTAATCATCCAGGGCCTCACACACCAGAGTCCAGTTCTCTTGACTCTCTCTTGATCTTCTCTAACCTGGTTGTTTGCATGGCCTTCACTTCTATACCACCTTCCTGCTTCCCCACAGGTAAGGTTTCAGCCCCTGGTGATTTGCCAGACTGACTGATTACCCATAAACACATCTCAGGTTCTGTTTTGCTTCCAGCAATCCTTAAACCATTGCATGTCTAACATTCTTAGACTAATGCACAAATCAGGAACATTTGATGCCCAACCCATAACAAACACGTTTTGGGGCAGAAATAATGGTCCTGTAATATGTCTGGCTTCCTATCTTCAAAGAAGTTTACATACACAAGTAAATCCTTAAAGTAGCTATCCATCTTTTTTTTTTTTTGGCAAGAAAGCCAAGACGGAGAATTAAAGTGACTTGCTCAAGGCAACTGGAATGGCTGGCACCATGATGGGTTTTGTTCTGTCCTACTTTTTGGTTGGTAGAGGGAATCTTAAACAACCTCAGGATTTGGAAATGAAATGTAACCACCTAAGAGCTTCTGGAATTTCCTTGTGTTCAACTAAAAATTTTTGACTGCCCTGGGGGATTGGATATTATCTCTGAAAAAGTGTTATCCTATTACATGGTGTCTTGTATAGTCCTTTAGCCTTAGAAGTTTAATCTGTTTTTGACCAGATTAAATATCATTTGAGACTACTATGCACAATCAGAGTTTGTGCATAGTATTTATTTGTGAGTTCTCTTTTTACATACCAACATTTTGGTCAACCCATAGCTGCTTCCTCTAGGGAATGGGATCTTTCTGACTTGAATAAGGAAAGTTTACAGAGATTATGGTCTTTTTCTGGGTTTAATGTAGAAAGAATAGGATGGGATGAGAATGATGGCTCCTGGGTCTACCTATCCATCAGCTGAGTAATTGGACTCTGACCTGCCAGCCCAGTTGTTTTAGCCATGCTAACAGTGATTAGGTTAGATTGCATAGGATCAATCAGTTTAATCAACCAAGTGGTATGCAGCCATGAATATGGCTGGAACCAGTGAATTAACCAGAAAAGCGCAGTCATATCTGGGTTTTGAGCAGACGCAAGCTGAATCCACACAAAAGAATTAATGTAAAATGGGAAGCCTGGCCACTTTTCTCAGTACCATGTTTGAAGTCTACTATGTATAAGGTGGAGCTTTATGAGGTATAAAAGGTCTTCAGAAAGTCTCATAGGAAGAGAGGTAACTCGTAAAACCTATAATGACGAAGGAATGCTTTACTAGTAAAAGCAGCGCCACACCTCACACTGGGGAGCAATTCTCCTTAGATGTCCTTTGTCCGGATCTTCATCGCACTCTTTGTACAGGACTGGGAGAGTGACTTTTACATAGGAAGAAGCTGAGGCACATCGAGGGGCAATGACAGCATCGGATTCCCTGTGAGCAGAGGCAGAGGTGGAGACGCGCATCTGTCTCAGCAGTCGCTTTGTCTAAGAGCCTCTCTTGTATTCCCGTGATGCAGGACGAAGCCCTTCCTCTAGCTTTCTGGGTTCCCTCCAGCCACTCTTCTTGATCACTTCACTTTTGTCAGATGCTTGAGCAGTGCAATTCGGTGTTCAGTTCAGTTCAGTCGCTCAGTCGTGTCCGACTCTTTGCGACCCCATGAACCGCAGCACGCCAGGCCTCCCTGCCCATCGCCAACTCCCGGAGTCCACCCAAACCCATGTCCATTGAGTTGGTGATGCCATCCAACCATCTCATCCTCTGTCGTCCCCTTCTCCTCCTGCCTTCAATCTTTCCCAGCATAAGGGTCTTTTTCGGTGTTAGGGTTTTGCTAAAACTCAACACCAAGCTTAGGCTTTATTAAATTGCAGACCCCCAGGGATAAATATTTTGACCCTTTAGCAGCTCCTGAATGAATTATTACACTCATCCCTTGGCATGTACATAATGAACATGTAATGAAATTCAGTAATTAACTTATTTAATTTATGTATTTGTTTAATGTGTGCCCTTAATATCTGTCTTATGATCTTAGGAAATCTCTGCAATTCTGTTGGTTTTAATTATAAGATTCTAGGACACAGGGACTGTGGCTGTGCAGTTTTATTTGCTGTTCACTGTGTCACATTAATAAAATTACATTTGGTTATAATTCAAAAGAGTAAGTTCCTGTATAGAGTATTTTAATAAAGTCCATTTTGGAAGAACTAACATAATTTTGAAAGTAGTAAGGCAAATAAGCTTCACTTAGTGGTTCTGAGCAGAGGTGGGGTAGTTCTTTGTGTGGGTCTTCTGGCCTGCTACATCCATTCATGCAATTGCAATTGTTTTTTATTATCGAGATTTAGAGATTGATTTAGACTGTGAGGGACACACACACCTCTGATGGTAGGGTCTTGAGTTGGTTTGGAGCAGAAGCCAGCAGTCCCTTCTTACACACCAGAGATGATTCATGGTCACTTTCCTTTGGCACGTGAAGAGGTGACTTCTGCCATGCATGCCATGAGACTTTTTGCCTTTGTCATCTGGTAGAATTTGGATGTAGGTGTTGTATGGTACAGTTGCTCCCGGGTGGCTCAAGTGGTAAAAGAATCCCCCTACCAGTGCAGGAGATGCAGGGGACATGGGTTCGTTCCCTGGGTCTTGAAGATGCCCTGGGGTAGAAAATGACTGTCCACTTCAGTATTCTTGCCTGGAAAATTCCATGAGCAGAGGAGCCTGGTGGGCTACAGTCCATGGAGTTGCAAAGAGTTCAACGTGGCTGAACACACACACACACACACACACAAACAAACATTACATGGTACATGGGCTTATTTTGTTTGTGTGCCAGAGGTCTTTACCCCAGCTTCCAAGTTAAGTTACTACTGCATCCCCCAACCTGGAAAGGGCACTGGTGAGAAGTCGTTTGTCCCAGATAGAAGAGGGAGGCTCTTACCTCACTGATGATTTTAGCAGAATTTGTGAGCATTTGCATCTTCCTTCATCATCTGCTACGGAAAATGGAGATGGCTCATTCCAGCTGATCCTGGTGAGAATGGGGTGGCTCTGGTTAACACAAATGATGCTTTCAGACTGTGCTTCTTGGAGAGGGGAGCAAAGTGCCCACAAGCACTGACAAGATCCTGCATGAACACGTTCCTATTTCTTGTGCAAACCAATAATTTATTTGTTTTCCATAGTGAAGCCCAAAGCATAGAAGGTTCGTAATTTTCAAAAATTATTTATTATCATTATAACACTTCTCCACAGGCAGCAGATAGCCCATTATTCAGAATTATAACCTATCCTGGTTTTTGATCCTGCCTGAATAATGAAATTGGAAGAAATGCAGGAAATCTGGGTATTCGTGTTAACTAACCATACTTCACTCAACAGGAGGCGGGAACCTCGCCCAACCAAAGATTTGTTTATTTTCTCAAAAAGGCATATTTTGTGCTCAGGGCCTCTGGTTTTTAACTTTGCAACACCAGTGAAGAGTCATTGAGTAATTTTTAACTGCAGGATGCATCTCTTTCCCCAGATTCTCCTCACCCACTGCAACATATTTCAGTTTAAATGGCCTGTTCTTTTTCTTCTTAGAGCTGTGTCTCTGCATGGGTGAGAACTACAAAACCGGTCAGGAGGAATTTGATATGCCAAGTGGGTCAGCTCATTATAACTTCTAGGAAACCACAAGATAATTGTAGGGCTCTTGCTGGTAGGCTCCTCAGCACTGTGTTAAGCATTTTATACTCTTCTCTGCTCTGCTTGCAAGAGCTGCTTCTCTTTACGGTCCCTTTTATAGGACATCGGAATAAAGGTGGTTGACATGTATTTTCAAGGCAGAATTTTCCAGGCAGTGTCCAGGGCTTATCTGGTAACTGACCTTAGTGTTTTAAAACAGCAAAAATAAAATATGTGACTCAATCCCCCATAGTAAGTAGGAAGTAAATTTTGAATAGTCAGCTTCAAATCATCAGAATGCCTCTGATGATAAAGAGTGAGTTTTTCACTAAATAATGGCCTATTGATGGATTCACTCACTATGAAATGGTCAGAATTGACCAACTGAAATACCTTTGGCTCTTTATCCCTGTGCTCAGATTTGTGCCTTCATTTTTTTCTCCCTCCTTTTCCTCATTTTTATCATAATTAAAAAGTATTTTTATCATAGAAAAATCTTCCTATTTTTATCATCAAAAATATTTATTATTATTATTATTATTATTATTATAACAGGCAGCATTTATATAGCATTTACAATATGCTTGGGACTCCTCTTGGCACATTTTTGGCAATTTAGCTAAGGGAAACAAGTGAAGTAGATTTAAATATTCTCTCTGTCTTACAGCTAAGGCATGTGAAGCCCAGAGAGGTTAACTCACTTACCTAAGGTCACACAGCTAATCAATGGCATATTGAGTCTATGTAGGCAAGTGGTCTGTCTTGAGAGTCTATGCTTTTAATCAGTAAGCTGTGCTACTTCTTAGTATAAATGCAGTAAGCAGAGATAATAATAATATAATAACAATGAATAGTAACAGTAGTAGTAAACATTACTTTATATTTCCTACGCATCAGGTACTGTGGCAAACATTTTAAATCACTGTCTCATTAATCTTCCTAGTAATTTCATTACTGTTAGTATCCCTTACTTCACATATTTAGAAACTGACGTAGTTTCTAAACTTGCCCCGTTACACATATAGTAAGTAGCAGAGCCACTTATTATTGTTGAGATAAATCCTGGAGGGCTTCAGGACATTTCAAGGCCACAGTAAATCTCTGTGAGGGAGCAGAAGGTGGAGTGGGGAGTTGGAGGAGGTTTGGGATGGTGGGTCTTTCCGACGAGTCTGTAGTCAGAGAATCCATTTCTTGTCTGTTATTTGCTCTGCTCCATGAACATAGCCTCTCACTCTCAGTCCCCGGCTTGATGGCCTTGATGAGAAGAGTGAATGTGGAATGGCACAGAGCCATCGCCACAGCCAGCTCTCTCACCTAAAGTGATGCCTTGTGACCTGGTAATGCCTGCCGCGTGTCCAGAAGCCAGGCCTGTGGGCATTCTGACCTCCTTTGCCCCTCGGGAAGTGGCCGTGTGGGTCCTGAGACTGCTCTGTTCATGATGAGCATGAAACTGCACCACCGTCTCCTCCTTGGTCTTCAGGCTCAGTTCTTGCCATCCCTCTCCTGTCGCTCTGAGAGGTTCAGTGTCCTCCTCCTTGAAAGGTCTTACTGGAACAAAGATGTCTATGGCTCTCCCTGTCCCTCTGGCCTTAGCCGCCACAAGCCAAATTGGGGGCTGACCAACCTTGGAGTCAGGCTCCAAGATACATTACTCAGAAAAAGTTCCGCTTTGTGTGAACTTGGTCAAGTCTAGAACAGCAACAGAACATAAACTCCAAAAGTTTCAACTGGCTCCATTCTATTGGTATTAAAGAAGCAACTCAGTAACCATTTATTGCAAATTTTAACCATATTTTCCCTTAAGATTTATCAACACCTTTCTCTGGATGGTGGGGTTTTGAGTGTGGCCCTTGTGTTTTAATGTGCAAAAATGGAATGCACACATGGGTGGCACTCATCAGAATGAAGTCAGAAAAAATGGAAGATGCCAGAGTTTTTACGCCGGCTCATTCTTGCTCTCTATCTGTGTATACGGACATGTGTGTGTCTGCTCATGTCTGAGTCTGTGACACGTGGTCAGCAGTGTCTTTTGGAGGCTGGCCTCCTTCTCCGTCATCTCTAGGAACGTCTCCACAAGGGACAACCCCCTTGAAGTATTTCTGTGTCTTTCTCCTTGTTTCCCACTGTTTGCTTTCCATTCCCCCATCACATGTTAATGGCTCACATCATCTTCCCTTTTCATCACCCGAAAAACAAAATCTCACTTGGCTTCTCCTCTGATTTCAGCCTGTCACTTGATGAGGTCCCTGCTATTTATATTTTTGTTTGTAGGAGGGAGCGGGGAACATATAAATAAAGCCCAGGCAAACCCAACCGCCCGGCTGGATACGAAGGGACTCCCTCATCTCATGGCAGCAGGGCTGCCTAACTGGTAGTTAAGCAGGGCCCAAGAGGTCCACACAGTGAATGCCGTTGAAAGGGTTACTGGGAAATGCAAACAAAAACAACATGCAAATGAGGCTGCCAGCAACAGGTAGACTTAATCAGATGCTGTCAGATGAATTCAGCATCTCCCCGATTGTCGCCTCTCTTTGCCTCCCATTCGGAAGCCCTCATCTGCTCCAGATGTGGTTTAATTTACTGCGACTTGGCTAATTACTGTAATTAAGGATTAATTACTGTTAATTACTTTCACATAAACTCAACGCCAGTCAAAGAGCGGAGCCTTATGAAGTCTGCCACCGGAGTGAGCACGGCTCGGCGGCCTGTGTGAGCTCTGCAGGTCTCTGTGTATTGCCTGGGCCCCTGCTGCCACAAATCTGCCTGACCTTCCAGCATCACCAGCGGGATGGCAGAGCCAAAAGTGCAGGAAGGGTCAGCGCTCCAGCCCGCACAGGGCATCAACTACCAGGCACTTCCTTACACCGCGGGCAACCGGAAGGGCAGGGCTGATGTTGGGGATGGCCTGAACAACCTGCAGAGAGAGCCACGAAGCACCAGCCGTGCCCCATGAATGTGGGAGCCAGTCTTGTCTTCTTTTTCTGCTATTACACTGTTGGCTTCGTGAGCTAGCAAGAAGCCAGAATTCCACATTGGTGCTGAGGCAGGGGAGAAGTTCACCGTAGGTAATTGGAACAAAAATAAAAGAGATGGCCAGAAGTCAGCCCCAGGTCATCCATTTCTTCCTAAGTGCCACCTGCCCTTCTTCTTCCCTAGGCTCCACCTTTCTCCAGCTGTTTAGAATCTTTCCCTTTCTCATGCACATGTGCTTAAAGTTGCTTAGTTGTGTCCGACTGTTTCGACCCCATGGACTGCAGCCCGCCAGGCTCCGCTGTCCATGGGGATTCTCCAGGTAAGAATACTGGAATGGGTTGCCATACCCTTCTCAAGGGGACCTTCCCAAACCCAGGGATCGAACCCAGGTCTCCCACATTGCAGGCAGATTCTTTATCATCTGAGCCACCAAGGAAGCCCTTCCCTTCCTCATTTCATTCAAATGATCAAAGATAGAAATTGTGCTTTCTCAAACCCTCCAGTTCTTCCTTTGTCTCCATCCTTGACTGAGACTGCTCTACTTAACGATATCAAGGCTCCACAGTTGCTCAGTGCAATGTGTATTTTCCAGTTCTCATCTTAATGGACTTCTTTCTTTGATGTACTTGATACTTTCCTTCATGACCTCCTCTTAGAATCCCTATTCTCTTGGCCTCTGTGATTCTGCATTATTTTGTTTCTCTTAATGGGTTTCTCTTTTGCCACAGGACCCTTAGATATTGGTGTTTCCCTCAAGTTCTGATCTCACATGGGCTATGAATGGATCTCATTCTACATACATCCTGACTGATTCCATCCATCTCAGGATGTCTGTGACTCATCCTCCAGACTGAGAACTCCTTGATGCCAAGTTGTGTGTTTCATTCATTGTTCTGTCCCACAGAGATGTAGTGGTACGATCAACATGATGTTGTTCCTGTTTTCTGGACCGTGCAACCCTGAGCCATACGCATCTTTTGATATCCACCAGTGCAACTTTCAAGGGTCTTTCTTGTTTCCTGTTCCACCTTTACCATTGCAAAGGAGAATTTTTCTGTTGGGGTGAGGCAGGTCTTTGAATTTGTCATTCAAGAAAATCCTAGGACTAGATTGTTTCAAAGTGGGGTCTGAAAAGGGTCTTTTTGATTGTGAAATTCCAAAAGATGTATCACTGATCCCGAAAAAGAATGCTGGGATACTTTGTGATATGTTTTTATTCTCTGTATTATCATCTCTATAAAAAGTAAGCTGCCTGGACGTAAGTAGGGTTGTCTTCATATTGACAAAAAGATACTGCTCAAGTGAAAAGGAAACCTTAATTGAGGGAAAAAGAAACATTGAAATGATTTTTTTACTATTGCCAATTAAATTATTCAGTAAATTGAAAAAATAGTTTTTATATTTGAATCAATTATAAGTAAGATTTTAACTTTTATTAAATATTTTAAAATCTTAAACTAAACCGGCTGATCAATTAAAGAAAAATGTTTCATAAAATTAAACTGTGTTTTTTTTTAAATAGACCCATTTTGTGTTTGTTTCTATGTCAGAGAAATATGCTATTAATTTTTTTCTTTAGTTGACTAGAATGCAAATGGATTATTGGTATTCCTCATACCCATGCAGGTATTCACTTACTCTGTGTTACTGTGTAATGTAAGTGTAGATTCATTTTGTATGTGTACTGTATTATATTTTGTATATGCTTGTATTTTTCACTACATGTTTGCACTCTGTGATTTGAATGGATGTTCAGATATATGTGATTTCAGTGGGAGTATACTTTATATACAGAGCAAAGACATCAAGACTGTACGTTTTGAAGTTACCTGCTTTCTTGTTTTCCTCTGGAATTTTATGTTAAGGAGTATATTTCTGAAAGTGTAGATTCCCAGTGATGGTTTAAAGGAAGTGTTTCTTGTATACCATGAACCAGAATCAACTTCAATCAACTTCAACTCATTTGCAAGTGTAAAATCACAGAAAATATCAAACTATACTGCAAAATTATTTAACTGCATTCTAGTATTTCTTGACTGAATAATCAACTGCATGACTTGAATTTCTCCTTCCAAGTGATTTGTAAGCCATCACCGTCAGATAATGTGTTTGTCATGGCTATGTACTAACTCTTGAAATCAGGTATTGGGTGTGTTTTTCCTCTTTGTATAAAATGGCTATAACATAAATGGCTCACATAATGTACTGTTTGAATGCCTGTTGTATGTCACACACAGGACCAAGCCCTGGGGATAACATGGTATTAAATTATCTGTAGTGATGAATTACAGTGTGATAAAATTAATAATAACCATTACCACGAGAAACAAATATAGTTTGACATATTGAACACTTTTTTCTCTTGTGGTGGTATGCATTTACTTAAATGTCTGGATAGCATGTAAGGAGCTAGGAATGGAAAGATGATACTATGATAGAACTGTGATCTGGAGGGGGACTAGTTATATAATTTTTCTGCCAATGCTGTCAGGTATTTTGGGAATATCTCTGAAATAAGGAAATGTGGAATAAACAGATAATATCGTGACATCATTTTCCAAACTAGAGAGCAAGAACTGTAGTTATTAGGTGAGAAGGGAAACAGAACATTTCAGATTTTTCTATAATTCATTGATGCTACTATAAAAATATACATCTTCAGGTAAAGTTTACTGTAAATGTTTAATTAGATTATATGTTAAAAAATTAAAAAAAATAAAAAAAGATTATATGTTATGCAGTTATTTATGTTATATTGCATAAGATACATATCCACTGTAGCTTTGGCTCATCTCTAAGCAAATTACAATATATATTCCGTATCTGCAGCACCACAATCATTTGAAACAATATATATCGCTTTTGTAAAATGAATTATTTAGATATAAGTATTCATTCAACATTTAGTGCAAAAGAATTTATTGAATGGATAGAGAGACCCAAAGTAAGCATGCATGGATATGCATAGTCTAGATAGAATGAGACTAATTTGTGTACACTGTCCACGTATAGAATATGTATGGTTTTATACTTAAGCAGTTTTTTGGGTAAATATTAAAGATTCATATGTGCCTATGTATGGGCTTGTATCCCCATGGACTGATTCAGGGACTTGTGTATAGGAGGATCTCCTTGCTGATAGTAATAACAAAGCTGAAAAGAAAGCAATTGAGAGAGCAAGGGAGAAGGGAAGAGAACAGCCGTGATTAAGTCGGCATTGTTCTATACGATCGCCGGCTGCTGCTATTGTTTTCCAGCATTTGAAGATGAAACATACTCATTTAGCTTTCAGAACGGATGGCTTTAATAAGGGCAGAGCAGAGAGGTGGGGTAACACTGATGACTAGAGAGACCCATCAAGGCTCCCCCTAAGGCCATTCCGTCAGAGCCGAGGACCACATGACCATTAACTCTGCAATCAGGACAAGTTTTCAACATTCCGGGGTATCCTTCAATGGCAAAAAGAGTCGTTTGGAGTCAAGGGAAGATGTATATCAGCAGTAATTGGATTCTGGCCAAAGCTCTTAGGACAGTATTATCTATGGTGAGGGAATTGAGAGGGGCTGGGCTGAGCCAAGCGGGTGTGATCCCAGCCACAGTCAAGAAAGCAGCAGCCACCAGAGGCCTCAAGCTGGGGGTGTCCCGGCACACCGAGCTGCTGGTTTGCCCAGGAGTCAGTGGGGCCTGTCTGTGGGTGTAAGTGATCCTCTTTCCCCGGCAGAAAAAGGTTTCTGAATATCCCAAGGGATGAAACTCTGGGCTCCCAAGGATGAGGCCACCCTGGTTGCACTTGACTAGACAAAGCTATTTAAGGCCTGAAAGTGCCCCACGCACCCTCTCCCCACTGCTGCCCCCTCCCCTCTCTTCACCCTGACTACTTCATTACAATCTGCCTTCAGGCCGGAATTGCCCTGCTTAAGCCTCAAATCATTATAATTACCATTATTAGAAATAGCTGCGGGGGAGGCATTGGAACACCAAGTAAAAATGTGTGAGTGTGTCCGCCGGCCCTGGAATCACTCCTTTTGAGCTCAGGGGACCACAAGGCATGAAGGTTCCACCAAAGCCAGCTAATGCGATGGCTGTCAGCTCTACTCACCCCACCTGTCAAGAGGGGGATGCAGTGGGGTTCATTTTTTTAATTGACACCTTCCTCTCTCATTCCACGCTCTCTCGTCTCAACCTAATTCCTCCTTTCATCTTCCTTCTTTGAGAAAATCCATTCCTTTGCTCTCCAAATAAAGAAAAGGGAAAAAGCCATACAAGGAACAGTGAGATACACATTATCCTCCAGGGGAAAAAAAAAAAAACAACACATAGATTTTAACAAAGGTGCAAACCAGGAAAGGCAACAAAAGTCAGAAAAATAATTGTCAGCCACGTATGAGGCAGACAAGATGGATAGATGAAGGAGAGAGATACAAGAAAAGCGAAGCAGGGTAGAGAGAAAAAGAAAAATTTGCTTAAAAATTAGAGAGAGAATGAGATAGAGAAGAGATGATGAAAATATTGTACGTTTCTCATTGTCTAATTTCCTTCTAGTCTTTCTTTAAATGAAACCTAGAGTTTCCTGCAATTGAAGGAAAGTTGAGTTGGGAATATGGTGGAGCCGGAAAATAGATGTCACATGAATGTGTTTGATTTTTCAATTCATAAGGACTACTCTCTGTAGACATTCAGGAAGGGTTGTGAGGTGAAATGGGATGCGGTGCTCTTGACAAAGATTCAAGGAGACAAGGAAGAAAGGTGTGTGTCCAAGTGGATTCTACCCAACAGTGGTACCTAGACATCTCCTTGTTTTTATTTTTGGCAGCCTTGGAAGTTTACCCAGTCTGTGTTTTCTTAGCACCTGATGACAGAGCCTCCTGAGAGAAGCTCCTTCTGTAAGCCTTGGGCTGTTAAACTTTTAGACCTCTGAATGATCGTTTGCTTAAAGTTAGATTGACATGAATCACATATAACATTAGTGGTATTTAGAGAGGGACTGGGTCAGCTAGTCCCTTAAGTCAAGAAATATTAGGATGAAGTTAGGGAAACAAATCTTTTTATTTCAGTGTTTTACTTCAATGTATTGTTTGTTTTGTTTTCATGTTTAATTAACTCATGATATAATTTGCATAAGTAAATGTATTTCATGTGTCCTGTTTGATGAGCTTTGACAAATACGTCTATCTCCCCCAATCACCACCCCAGTCAAGATAGAGAACATTTCTATCCTTCCAAAACATGCCTTCATACCCCTGTGCAATCAGTTCCCCTGCCACTATCCCTGGCTCCTGGCTACTATAGACTAGTTTCTAGATTTTCATGGAGATAAAATTGTACAGAATGTAGTCTTTTGTGTCAGCTTTCTTATATCTAAAATCACAAAAAATAATATTTTGAGATGCATCTGCACTGTTGCTCAACTCAGCAGTGTTTTCTTTTTTGTTGCTGAATAGTATTTCATTATGAGAAAATACCACAACATGTTTATCCATTTTTCTGTTGATGGAAATTTGGATCGTTTCCAGTTGTATTCTCAAGAATAAAGCTACTGTGAACATTTGTGTGCAAATCTTTGTGTGACATATATTTTCACTTTACTTAGGTAAACACTTTGGATTTGTGCTCCTAAGTTGTATAATAACTGTATATTTAATTTGTAGGAAACTGTTTTCAAAGTGGTTATACCTCTTTCTCTTCTTGAATGAGACTATACATTCTTTTCTACAAAGGGAAAATTAGATGAGATATTACATAAAGTGATACAAATAGGTATATGGCTAGTGGATATAAGCTCTCATATTCTGTAAAGCTATATTTATGCTCAGATGAATAGTTTAAACTATCCCATTTTTAAAATTAAATAACCTTAAATAAAACCTTCCCTAAAATCTACAGGTCTAAATTATTAATTGATCTCATTGAATGTGCAGTTATCTAAGGAAACTTGGAAACACAGTTCTAATACTCAGTGTATTCTATGGCCCAGTTTCTCACCTTCTCTAAAACATCTTCCCTAATCAACGCCACCCTGGATTCCCTTAATTCTCATTCTTTCTACTCTTACTTACGTCAGTAATACTGTAGTGCCATCCAGTTTGGACAATATTATTTCTAGTTGGTGTAGTAGTTGGTCTGTTTAGGAATACCAGTTTTGGTACAGATCCCTTACAAGCTGGAGCGTATTTTCTCCTCTTCATAGTCACCATGCATCTTACTAATGTCAGGCATACTCTAGGTGCTCAATAAATACTTGAATAAGTGAAGCTAGTCCCCAGGAGTTATAGTTTAGAAAACTCACTACCCCTCTGTACTCTAAGGTGAAACATCTTAAATAACACATAAGGGTTTCCCGGTGTAAATCAGTCATAGACAGACATTCATACTCCGTTTTATTATAAAATCATCCTGCCTGTTCATGTGCCTTAAATGGGCTCCACATTCAGCTCCTTGCCTTTGAGTAAATAATCACGCGCTAAAGCTCAAGAAATCCTTGGTTGTGGGTTTTGTTTTTCCACCCCGGCTGCTGACGTGTTGCCTAGCGGGCTGTATTCTGCGCTGCACTTCGTTCTCTCTCACAGCTTGTGGTGAGCAAAATTATTCCAAGATTCAATGAATACCTGCTATTGAGAGGCTTCCCTAAGCACCCAAACTGGTCTTTTGTTAGTGGTTATTGAGAGGATTGTCACAGCCATTGACCTACTCAATTTTACTTCAAAAGAAATGAGCATTTTTCTTCCCCTTTCATTTCTAAAAGCAGATATGGCAATTTGCTTAAATTGCTGTCTTTAAAAGTTTAGGTGATTATAATTTTTTTCCCTCTTGCCTTTTTTCTTCCTTTTCACTTAAGTAGCACAGCGCCGTCTCTTTTTCTGGGGTTGGACACAGTTCCTACTGCAAGCTTTATGATGAAGTGACTGTGTGTGGGGGGGGGGGCGGTGTGTGGGTGTGTGTGTCCTGACACATTAGTATTCATTTACCTGAGATCTCCGAGACAAAATGAGATTATATTGAAATTGGTGATTAACATTCTAATTCTGAAGTCTCTTTTCTTTAGGCACAAATACTAGAGGTTTACAGCTTCAAACATTCACCTAATGGAAGGTCTTGATTTCTTTGTGGGAAAAGATATGGTAGCAACTAACTTCCGTGACTGAGAATAGGAAGATAGGTTACATTTTAAAGATGTCTGTATCTGAAGAAGAGACGATTTGATGTAAATGTGGAGAGATGAGATAAGAGGAACAAGTGAAGGATTAGGGTTGCAGTGTAGGGAAGAAGGAGATGATGATGAAATAATGTGGCCATTTGGCAGAGGCCATGAGAGGGTCCTGTTCATGGGTCTGGTTCCCGTGGGTCACAGTTATCTTTACAGTGACCTGTGGCCAGGTCAACAAGACATACTGAGACTTTCCTTCACACCATATGTTTTATATGTGCTGAAACATGATGAAGCAAATACATCTTCAATTGCAATATGGAAAAAATGAAACCTATGGCAAGACTCAGTTCTTCCTTCTGGGAGCTCGGTGTAGTGGCCGTAAAGCTTGCTCCCAGTGGTAGCCAGCTCTCTTACAAATGGGTGACCACGGCAGGTAGAGGATGAATGGAAGGAAAAGAAAGACAGTCCTGGTGCTAATCTGGGGGAAAACCCCTTTAAAGCTCAGACCCCATTATTAAGAGTTTGTATAATATGGGATAAGTATATTTTCTCAGTAATTGGTATGTGCCAGTGATTATATGAGGTGCTTGGGACACAAGGATGAATTTATTAATTAATTCCTAAAATATTGAATGTGTATCTGCTATGTGCTAGGCATGAGTAAGACATTATCTCTGCTCTCAAGGTATTCACAGTTAATGTGAAAGACATACATAATTAGTTCTTTTCAGTACATAATAACAAGTGCTTGGTAATATAGATATTTGTAAAATTCTATGAGAAGACAGGAAAACTAATTCTGCCTGTGCATATTGATATTTGATCTCTGTTACTAGATATAGGATAAAGATTTTGAAACCTTCAGGCTTAGAACATTATTAAATATGTCAGCCAAAGTAAAAATATAAAGATAAAACGCTAAGAATTCATAATTTATATGTGTGTGAGTGTTGTTATAAAGGGGCTGTTTGATTCTCCTTTTTTTTCTTTGTCATTGTGTGGGGTTAATAGTCCTGCCTGTCCTAGCTGAGAATTTGACCGATTGGCATATTTTCTGAGACGTACACAGAGAGATCGGCCAAGCAGTCATCGTGGATATTTGGGGCTCGTGGAGTGAAGACGGCATTTGTGGCCTGTGAGAACAACGGCTCTGGATTTAGTGGGCTAGGAGACTTTTTGGCAAAATTCTTCATAGTGATCCAGAATTCATATGTTTCAGATGTATGCCTTTACTATTCCAAAGAATGCTGGATGAATTTTTAAGGTTATAAATTGCAATTCCTGTTAACAAGCAACCAGAAGGAGTCCTGGAAGTAAAATGTGCTTCAGATCCAGGAGTGAAAGAATGATATACTGGGTCATACAGTCTTTTGTTTCTGTCGTTTAGATGTAATATCTTTACAAGGAAGTAACTACAGAAATGGGCCGTGTGTCCCTGTAGGTTGCCATGGTGGATGGTAGCCAGGCTGTTTTTCCTTTTCTGTTCACTGCACTGCTCTAATAAATGGGGAGAGTGTTTTAATAAGTCCCCTGGTCATCGTCGTGCTTATGATCTCTAGATGAAGACAACTTTTTGAGGCCAGTGTCCTAGGAGGCTGGAATCAGCGTGTGTGTGTGTGTGTGTGTGTGTGTTTGCACTTGATTTATAAACCACCAAAGCCACGATGAAGTACTAGGGTGAAAATCACCTACGTTAACAGCAAAGAAATGTCACCATCAATTCCAAGAGGGACTTGTAAACCTAGAGCTAACAGCCAATGGTTTAATTCTTTTAAAATAGCAAATTCTTTGGCCTTTCTAGGAGAAGCTACATTCCATCAGAAAAACAAACAAACAAACAAACAAAATTATGGGCAAGAAGAAAAGCTGAGAGTTGTAAAAGTTAAAGAAAAAAAATTCCTGTTTTTGAGAGGCAGTCTTCCAGGGATTCTTGAAGAGAAGAGTACCTTTCCTATTCAAGGTACAGTGAGTTCTGGAGAAACTCCAGAATGGGGTAAACTGCAGATATTTTGTTCTGAGAAAAGGGGAGAAGAGCCTCCAAAGCCTACAACTACAAGGTGTCTTGTGTTATTTTGGACTGGAAGACCCAGCGTACATTCAACACTAAGGATCACAAAGTTAGATTTCAAGTTCAGTGTGTGTTAGTCACTCAGTCATGTCCGACTTTGCAACCCCATGGACTGTAGCCCATCAGGCTCCTCTGTCCATGGGATTCTCCAGGCAAGAATACTGGAGTGGGTCGCCATGCCCTTCTCCAGGGGATTTTCCCAGCCCAGGGATCAAACTCAGGTCTCCTGCATTGCAGGCGGATTCTTTACTGTCTGAGCCACCAGGGTAGCTATCCTGTATTACAGCACAGTAGTAGACTCATTTTAAACAGTAAATGGATGAATGAATGACACATTGAGGCCAGTGTCAACATTAGGACTCAGGTATCTGTTTTAGGAAACTGCTATATAAAAAGACTTCTTTTGCTTTGTTCTGTTTTTTACTAATCTTCTTTTAACCTCTGATTTTTAAAAAATAAAATCAGAGAACTACAACTTGCCCCTGAAAACACCAAATGAAGATCATTTTAACCAAATTTGAGCTTTTATTTCGGTATCTACAGAATGAGAGTTAATAGTCTTAGCCAGCTTGCTGCTTGAACATGCTAGAGGCATGAATCTGAGAGTGACTACAGAGCAATTGACAGTGATGAATGTGAAATAGTAATGAATAACTTCATAATGGAGCAGAGATGTCGTTGCTTTGCATGCTAGTTATTGGACAGAAGGAGTGGCACCAAGATCTGACTCCAGTCGTATGGTTGACTTTTCTGCTATGGGTCAGTTCTGGCAAGCAGGGTATAAGCCGGTGAGGATAATTCCTAGTGGGGCAAGGCTCGTGATGGACTAACCCAGCAAGCGTTAGTGGTGATACCGTAGCTGTTGCATTCCTTCCACGCAAGCATCCAGTCAATGACAACGTAATAAGATGGCCATGATCATAGTAATATTTATTGCCTTGATAACAAATTGATAATGGTTCTATTGATCTCTTTTGTTCATTTCCTTTCTCCAACGCAGTCAGAGTCTTGGTTAGCCCTGATGTGCTGAAGTATTCCTTTTTCCCTTTGTCTCTCCCTTTCTTTTTAATAAGACTTCATCAGGACTGAAGGATCCAACACTCCTAGCCCTTGCCATCTGCTACTTTGAATCTTTTTGCTCAAATACTTACTTTCCTCTGCTGCTGTTGAAAATGATTTATGTTGAACCTGTACTTTTGCATAACCTTGTGTTTTAGACCCCTCAGAATTTATTAAGTACCATCTCTGAGACTGTGCGTCATCTTTCACATGTTTCCTAAATTGATTCCAAGGAAATCCAGTATTCTGTCAGATAGCTTACTAACACTGTATCACTTAGGATTATATTTGTCTGCTAGCACCATTCTAAAAATAGGATGGCTTAAGCAATATGTTATGGAATAGAATTCCAAAGGTAAGTCATCAGAGAACCGGGGGACTTATAAAGGCATCATTCTGCATTTAATGCCCATTTTCAAGACCACCTCATAATTTAGTATTACTGTTGAATTTCCCAGCCATCTCATTAGCATTCCAGGCAAGAAGGAGGGAAAGACAAGGCTAAATAGGGCATACTTCTTATTTCACTTAATTCCCTTTAAAGAGTCTTCTTAAAACTCTCACATAACAGTACCACATGCATATAATCATACATAAACATATATGCATGTGCTTTTATATATATTTTATATATATATGTTTTTATATATAATCATCCAGAACTTAGTCCCATGGCCACGCCTAGCTTCAAGGGAGGCTGGAGAAAGCTAATTATTTACCTTGGCATAAATAAACTGGATATCTCTTTCTAAGGAGGACAAGTAGGATGGGTTTTGGCTAGACAGCTGAAAATCCAATAGGATCATATGGACACGTTTGATTATCGTGATAACTTTGTTTCACATTTGTTCCAGAGCACCAGGAGATGTGCCAGGAGGTAGGGTCAGAGAACAATGTTAGGGTCAGGAATACTGGAAGATACAGACCAATAATCCCATATATTTGATTTTGAGAAATTGAAGTCAGCAGTTCAAAGTCATCTGACTCAAATGGCAGATTCTACTTCCTAGGCTTATTTCTAGCTTAATCTTGTAATTTGAGAAGAATCCCTCTTCTCTGTTTCTTAGTTCCTTACTACTTCCTTATATTTGGATTCAGATACTACTGAAGAAGTTCCAACCATACATCTTATATATGTCCAATGAGCAAGTAGGTCTTGAACACAGCTCCTCTTACGTGAAATAACAATACACCCATGGTTAGTTACTCAGACATACCTGTACATCTCCATAGGGTACCTGATGAATTCAAATCTATTGCCTTGTTGCCTCCTTGAAACAATCCTACAGGTCCTGGGGCTTGTCTGTGGGAGAACCTCCTGATCTGTCTATTGGTTCTGCCTCTCCAGTGGCTAGGACAATGCCTTGTTCCTGGTGGTTGCCTAATAAATAACTTCTCCCTACTCTCTCACAGGAAGGGGTTGAAAGGGTTAATAAGCAGAAGTTATAGACTTGGCCTCTTTTCTAAAATAGCTGTTAATCAGGAAGCAAAAGATACATAAGTAATCTGAGGCGATTTTATTCAGCAGCATAGGTACATTTTTTACATAAGTCCCAAATCTTAGTTGAGCTATTTGGGTATCATGGGGTGAAGGGCAGAGAGAAAGGAGGATCACATCCTGGTTGATTATCTGTCATCTATCTGCAAGACCTTATTCCATGTAATGTACCAAACTTTCAAGGCAGTATTCTTATTCTCTACACTAAATGTACAAAGTTATATTTTCTACACCAAGCTTAAAAATGAATACTTTCATCCTCATTTTAAAGATGGGGAAACTGAGTCTGAGAGATGAAGAAAGCTGCTCAAGGTCACATACCTAGTGAGTGGCAAAGCTGACATTAAAATCCATATTTTTTTCCACTGTGGCATATTTCCTCTCCAAGGAAAAATATCAAAGAAGGAAACTTAAACTTTGCAGTGAAAAATTGCAGGAAAGCACGGGCCACAGACTGAGCAATGGCCTGGAAATTAGAATTACTGAATTCTATCTCCCTGACTCTGCCCTGAGACTTTCTTTATCATTAGAAACTGTGTGTTAAAAGTGCTTTATAGAGGCTTGAGACTTTGCTATACAAATGCTAGTTCATCTTAATAGTAACACATATCTACCCCTGCATTTCTGCCCCTATTAAAATTGGGCTAATAATACTGTTTCTTCTCCAAAGTCCTGTAATGACTGATGTGTTGGAAGATACTCAGAGAACTACAAATGAAGTGCCTTTTAAATAGCACCATTTCTCAATACAGTAAGTGTGTAAAATGCTTTTGCATTTTCTTTTTTAAATATTTTCAACTGTGGTGCTGAGAAGACTCTTGAGAGTCCTTCGGACAGCAAGGAGATCCAACCAGTCCATCCTAAAGGAAATCAGTCCTGAATATTCATTGGAAGGACTGATGCTGAAGCTGAAACTCCCAATACTTTGGCCACCTAATGTGAAGAACTGACTCATTTGAAAAGACCCTGATGCTGGGAAAGATTGAAGGTGGGAGGAGAAGGGGATGACAGAGGATGAGATGGTTGGATGGCATTACCGACTCAATGGACATGAGTTTCAATAAACTCTGGTGGTTGGTGATGGACAGGGAAGCCTGGCCTGCTGCAGTTCATGGGGTCGCGAAGAGTCGGATACAACTGAGCGACTGAACTGACTGATACTGGATCTTAGTTACAGCATGTGGGATCTAGTTCTCTGACCAGGGATCAAACCCAAGCCCCCTGCATCTTAGCCGCTGGACCACTAAGGAAGCCCTTGAATTTTCTAATTGAGCTGCATCACTGGAATTTTAAGCAGTGGAAGGAAGTAATAGTCACAATAGTAATTCAGTAGTAATCAGTAATAAACTTAGTCAACCAGCTACAGGTTAGGCCAGTGCTTCTATGATTTTCTGCCAGAGAATTTACTCCCCCTGTAAGATGGCTAACAAAGTCATTATCAGGATAGAGCACATCTGAGATAAGACCTTTTTAGGAGCCTTCAGAAAAATCTCTTAATGAATTCTGCTGTGTGTCTTAACAAATGCATATATAACTGAATATAACTAACATTATATTCCTGAGTTCCATTCTCCTCTAAATACTTTGATTTTCCAATCCAACCCAAGCTGACCTTATGCGCTTATGAAAGATTTTCTTCCACTGGCCTCCATCATGCATCGTAAATAGCAGAATAAACAATCACTCATTGATCTGTTGTTCCCACAGGGTCATTGGCATTATCCAGGAAAGCATGTGATTGTTTTACAACAGAACAGCATAACATGTGTGTGCATGTATGTGTGCTCAGTTGCTTCAGTCGTGTCCGATTCTTTGCCACCCCATGGACTGTAGCCTGCCAGGCTCCTCTGTCCATGGGATTCTCCAGGCAGGAATACTGAAGTGGGTTGCCATGCCCTCCTCCAGGGACTCTTCCTGACCCAGGGATCAAACCTACATCTCCTGCAGCTTCTCTGCATTGCAAAGAGAATTTACCATTGTTTTACCACTGAGCTACTAGGGAAGACCTTGTGCATGTATATGTGTGTACATATGTAGCTAAATGTGATTTGCTTTGTTTTATTAGAAAAAACACTCAGGCCAAGTCTATAATCAGCAGTTAACTTGTATATTTAAGTGGCCATCCTAAGTACTTTGAAGTAAAGTATTAAGTCTAGTTTTCTTATTGTCGAAGAGAAGCTCAGAAACTCGGCTTTTATGTTTCAAAAACCGTTGAGAAGTATTTTGCCTGTGTTTGGCATCTTGAATGTGCAAGAGGTTCTGAGCCACCAGTATAGTAATTTAAGGCATCCCACTTATGTCTTAGTCATTTACCATGGAATTCATAGGTAAAAGTGGTAGCAACATTCTTAAATATAACTTGGGAAAGTTATGGTGGATAGTTATCGCTTTTCCTAAGTGACTTTCTTAGGAAGAATCTAGATTCTTCCTCATTTTAACAGCAGCATTTTTACATGTATCACCTTTACATGGATTATCTCAAATATTTAACCAAGAGCCCCATAGGAGCCTCCTGGTTCCCCATGGGGACCTGGGCTGGTGATGAGATGAGGGTGGCAGGTGAGCTCCTCCAGGATCCCACTTTTCTTCTGGAGTCAGGCCACTGTGTTCTGTTTTACATGTTGGTCGTCTAAGTAATCCTAAAGAAAAGATTTCATGTTTCACAAAATCCTTTAGAAAATCACTGCATTTTCTCCTTTTTGTCACTCCACAAGTCTTTGAGGAGTTGTTGTTCCCGTTATGCAGATGAGGAATCTAGGCTTCAACAAATTGAGTTTCTGGAGAGTACCTAACTCATAAGTTGCTGAGCACCCACTCAAGTTCTGATCTTCTGTCTCTAAATTTTGTTTTCTTACCACTAATTACTGCTGACTCCTTTTTCCAAATTTAAAATACTAGTAAATTTGAGAATGATCTTGTTTCTTTTACCCCGCCCAGCTTGCTTTGTAACTTTCCTGCTTATGTAAATGTGACATCTATATGTGTATAAACCACATACATACATATGTGTGCATATGTATATTTCATGTGTATATATTTCAAAGTACAAAAGGTAGGACTAAATTTATTCAAAAAGATAATTTTGTTCATATTCTTGGCCTTTTATGGATATAATATGACTGCATTTCTGTTTATTTTGTGGTCTGCTTCCATTCTAGCTCTTAGATTAGAACAGTCATCAACTGTGTGTAACCATAAACAGGTAGCTTACGTCTCTGAATCTTTAATGACATGGACTCACTGGAAAAGAAGCTATTTGCCAGTTTCCACATGAAGAGTGGGCAGAACAGGATTTTGTTTGCAGTCTGTTCTTGGGTCATGGATTAGAGCAGTTGTGAAATAGTAATTCTTTTCAAGGAGAAATTTGCTAAATCTTGTTAATATTTAGGTATCCTAGGACTTGACCTAAGGTGCAGTGAGACCAAGGAAATGTCTACCTGCGTGTTCATGGAGGAATTCTGTACCAGGACATGCCAGGGCCAGGAAGGCTTAGAATTTTGTTTGATTGGAGATCAAGAGCTAGATGATAAGGTCCACAAATCAGAACAGAAACATTTCTTACTCCACCTCGTAATATATACACAGATTGTTGGTGTTAAAGTGATGCATACCAAACAGTCTTGGAAAAAGTATCTACCTGCCCTCCTTACTTGAAAATGAAGAAGTTCAGCCATTGTGATAAATGGTATGGGTACCATTCATTCTTTATTTTGGTTTGTCAGGAGAATTAAAGGTACAGCTGATAATACAATAGACTAGCAGGATTTGAGGTGCAGAATGTTGAAAACTAAGAGCGTTAAATCCAAACCCTGTATTCAAAATACAAAGATAAAGAAAGATTGCATTTTATAAACAGTGGTTATATAAGACAAAGGGAGTATGTATATGTGTGTGCATCGCCAAGGGGGTGCCACAGGGCCAGGTCATTGGGGTTCCACTGACTTCTGCTGCTCCATGTTTCCTGCTGACTTTTAGGAGCAGTCATGTATATCCAAGGACAGGCCAAGAGATAATTAAGTGGAAATAAGAACTCTACATCCAGCCTCTTCAGAAAGAGGTAGAAAATCCTCCTAATCAATTCTGATTCCTGCTGGCTTTGTTGCGTAAGGTCAGCTTAACAGTCATTAGAAGAGGTCATGGTAGGCTCTGTGATCCCTATCACCTGAAGTTAAATAATATGTCATTAAAAGGGTCAATCAGAAAAGAGCAGATTCTTTTCCAATGTCTCACATATTTTGCAGAAGCTTTTTGCTTCTTGGAATTTCTATCACAAATTTCAAACGTCACAGCAGAAATGTTTTTACATTGAAGTTTGACTGGATTCAGAGGAAGCTCTCCTGAACCCTGATGGGAATGGGAATTGTGGTCATGGGGAGCAAGCATCTATGACATTTGTCTTCACTCCAGTGAGGAGCAAGGTCAGCATGTTACATCAGATCTCGAATGGGACTTGGAAGAGAACACCATGATGTCATGGGAGCATCTCAGGGTGAAGTGAAGCTCGGAGTAGTGGTGGGTGATGGAAAGGACAGAAATAAAGCTTTCTCTATGTCAATATGGATCAGAAGAGGACACACACGCACACAAATCACAGCTTTACAGTAGGTTTGATTTTAGCCTACGCTTTTCATCTTGACATTGCTGAGTAGGTCTTACTCCCTCTTCAGAAACTTTTCAAGCCACCAGAAATCAGGAAAATCAGTACAACTAAAGTCTTTTAAGATACCCTTCCTTCTCTATGTGATTATCAAGACCATATTAAAGCAACAGAAAACTTGGAAAACAAAGGGGAAAGTGCTGTTAGTCGTCTCCCTTCAATACAGCCACTCTCCACATTTTTTATTCTTCAGTTTTTATCCGTTTGCAAACTGACAGGTAAGTAGGTGGGTAGGGAGATGCAGATTAGATGATAGCTAAAACTGGTATCTGTACAAATGTCTTGCATAGTAAACTAAAAATTTATCATGTCAGAATTTTTGATGTTGCTATATTACTTTCAAATCATTATTTTTGACACCTGATTAGTATATTGTAGTTTTAAGAATCTCACCTTAGAAATAGGTGAAAGTGATGTCAAACAGCATTTGTTATTATTGTCAGTTCTGGGCAGACACAGGAATATAATGATCTATTTTGCTTTTTTCTTCCTTCAATTCTGCTGGGTATTATTTTCAGCAAAACAAAAATGAACGTTGGTACATATTCAGATATTTGGTTTTTGGAGATTTGGGGTAGATTTGTTCCTTCACATGAACATATTGTTATTAGCAAGGTTGGATCCTTTGACTACACTGAAAGCTGTAAAGAAAGACAGTAACTAAGGGATGATTGGATGAATCAATGGATCCATGTGAGAGAAGGAAGGAGGAGATGAATCTATTGTTGATCAAAGCACAAGAATGTGGTTTAGAAGAACTGTGGATGAAGACCACTATGAACAGTCTGCTTCATCTCATGGTGGGTACCATCATCTCTTGGATCAAGAGTCAGTACGTAGGAATGATATTTGAATGGATATAAACATACCCAAACCTTTTTTCCTCTAGATGAAAAGTTAGGATTTAAAAAAATAAAAACATTATCGATAAAGGAAAAGGTTTACTGCCTTTTGAAAAATACTTTGAAGATACTCTCTGAGCTAAAAACAGTATAGTATGTGTACTTCTCTGAAGTTGCATTTAAAAGGAGCTTTCAAAGTGGGGACTGGAGTGTGTGTGTGTGTGTGTGTGTGTGTGTGTGTGTGTGTGTGTGTATTCCCTGAATGCTCATTGCCAACTGTGTAATGGCCTTTCTTACTAAAACCCATGTGCATGTATCTTTGCGTATGTATGAAATATCGGAGAATACAGTATTTAGACCCCATTAGTGAGGGTAAAAATGTACAGATAAACTGTATCATTTATGGTTATGATATGGCTACTGTCAAAATAACATGCTATTTTGACAGTTGCTTTATCTTTACTCTCACTGAGTCTACAATAAGAAACTAGTTTCTTAGCAACTAAAATATATTCTCAAACAAGAGCATTAAAAGGAGGGGGGAGCCCACAAAAGAAAGAAGTACACTCACAGTTAAACTCTGGGCAAGCTATTCCTATTGAGTAGGAATGAAATTGGTCTGCAACAGTATGGGGTCCTCTTGCCCGTCTGTCTGCCCTGGGGCAGCGTCACTGGCTGAGCCAGCTTCTGAGAGTTTAGATCTGAGAGCAGGAGGCAGCTTGCATGAGGGTTTAGGAGGGTCTGTCTTTGTTTTTCCTTTTTCTTTCTGTCAGTGTGTGTTTTCTTTTCAACCGTTGTTTATATCCTAGGTAAGAAACTTCTATGAGAACCAGTACCAAAGTTATGGAACAGAGACTGTATTCAGATGTTTCTTCATTGTGACTTGCAGCCCATGGCTTATGTATTGTGTCATTAGCTAAGTTGATCATGGTAGGGACTAAGGAAGCATATAATTCATCTACTTCAGGCCTGCTGTGTTATGTTCATAAAACCTTTTGAAATTCTCGAAAGTGACATTTCTCAAATTATAATCTGGGGATCTCCAAACCCTTTTGCGGAACTATGAGGTGAAACCCATTTTAATAATACTAAGAGATTATTTGCTTTTTCATCTGTGGTCTTTCATGAGGGTACAGTGTAGCTTTCTAGAAGCTACTTGATGTAAGATACTGCCATAGACTGAACGCAGAAACAAGGATGAGAATCCAGCTGCCTTCTATTGTCAGACACTAAAAAGATTTTCAAAAATATAAAACAAACTCTTCTTAAATTTTGTTTCAAAATTAGTATTTTTCGTAAAACGTGATTTCTTTTAACATGCGATGGGCTTCTGCTTGTTTTAAAATGAAACAATAAACAGTTTAAAATATTTTACTTTCAAATTACTAATACAGGAATTATTGATAGATAGAATCTGTATAAATAAAAGCTCTTCAGAGTCCTCAGTAATTCTTCAGAATGTAAAGGGGTTCCAAGCCCCAAATGTTTGAGAATTACTGCTTCTGCAAACTGGCTATCCATACCCTCATGCACCTCACGGGTTTAGGGAAGTCACCAACTGTTTCCTTTCAAATGGTGGGGGACGTTTTCAAGCGCCTCCACAAGAAATGAGCAAATCAGAGGAGTCGGGCAATTAGTGTCACTTTAGCTCTCTTCGATTTCTTTGTTTGTTTTGGGTGTCTCTATTGGTTAGATATATTCAGGTAGACAGAGAATCAACTCTTAGGAAAGCCCCACCTTTCCTCACCTCCCCATCACTTCCTTCCTCTGGTGCCATAGCCAAGGCATCTCTAAGGAGAATGGCCCCAGTACCTAGGGGCTACCCTGCTAGTGGAGAAGGAAATGGCAGCCTGCTCCAGTATTCTTGCCTGGGAAATCCCTTGGACAGAGGAGCCTGGAGGACTATAGTCCATGGGGTTGCAAAGAGTCGGACATGACTGAGTGAATAAACAACAACAACCCTGGCAAATGCCGAGCTTCCCCTTCCAAACAAGATTTGAGAAATAAGACATAGGGGAGAATGAAGAATATGGAAGGATGAGAGGGGGAATTGTTAATTAAGCTCTATTAAATGTTAATTGAAATATAAATTCAAAGCCTCACCAACCCCTGACAGTTATATAATTTAATTAAGTGGTAAGGCCTGTTGCCCCACAGTGTCATTGGGTGTAGAAAGGGAATAAAGTGACCTTCTGCTCGTAAACACCATGGGGGCTTTATTAATCCAAGGCATTTGCCAATAAAGTACATGGGAAAATCGGCAGTAATAATAATTTTATGGAACATGGAAGAATTGAAGGGGCAATTTTGACCTGGGTGGGAGGGCAGTGAATCAGCTGACGTGCTGCCCATGTGATGTTGGGGCATTTGTCACTGGGGCAGAGGAGATGAGATCCTCACATGTGCCCTTCCACGTTTATAGAAGTATTCTCTGCACTTGGAAAATGTCTGTTGAATTCTTGGGACTAGTTTCAATTTTATAAATCACCTTGAAGTGAAAAATTGTGCATGCATATATGTGTGTGTGGACATAAAAGTTTCAAAAGAATGCAGCTTAAAAGGGTTTTGGAGAAGTATTTGATTTCCTAACAGCAAAGATAAGTTTGTGTTTAGCAGTTTTTGTTAAGGTCGTTATGGTGAGTGAACTGTAAAAATGACCTGAATTTGGCATATATGCTGCAAAAGAAAAGTTGTATTATTATCTTTTCTAGCTTTCTAAAGTTCTTAATGGAAAGTAAAATAGTACACGGTATTGTCTATGTGCTTTTGTATCTTTGAATTATTTTTTAATTGTTTAAAATGTTTGTGGTTCTGAGATTTTTTTTTTTAAGGTGGTGCAATTCAATTTTGAACATAATTATCACAAGTTAAATCAGCAACCCTTAGTCTTTATATCAGAAAAGCTCCTAGACGACTGCTTCATTCCTTTCTCTGTACAAAAGCATGGTTTGTGGGAATTCTCCGTGTTCTTTTGTTGTGTGGCTCTGTTTCTTTTGGTGGTGGTTGTCTCGCACGGTTTTGTAGCAGGACTTTGTACTCCCTGGTTTTACATTGTGCCCGGTACATTGGTCTCCAGGTTTGAGAGATGATGCTTCAGTTTTAGAAAGGGAGCTCTTTCAAATTTAAAAATGCATTATTTTGCCAGACCATGTTTGCCGTCCTATAGTCTTGGAAGCCCTGTTTGTGAGGGACACAGCCTGTTGGTGGCTTTGACCCCATGAAAGTGGCTCCTCCTTCCCTGGGCCACTGGGCTAGCTGGTCAGGCTTGGGGGAAAAGCACAATAGAACCTGTCACAGAGTGTTCCCTTACTCCTCGTATGTTAGCAATTTTACTGTGCTCTCTTATTTCCTTTTCAGTTTGGGCCTGAGTACTTTCTTAAAGGAATGTGGATAAAGGCTCTCAGTTTCGGGAGCAGGAATAATGCAGTTTGAGTAGTTGCCTCGCCCTGTCAAGGGGCCAAAGGAGCCCTGAAGGCTCCTCCGTGGAGAGCTTGCTGTTTCATGTGGCCAAGAGGAGCTCAGTGTTCCTTGCCTTCTTTTGGTATTAATAATAATAATGTCAAATAAGACCAGTGATTCTCTGGGCCCTGGAAGGGTGGGCTAGGTGAATGAGTGCATCTCGGCAAGGCTGGATGGGGCAGGTGGGGCATGAGGGTTTGGGATCCCCTCTGCCTCCCCAGTGTCTCCGTGCCAGTGCACCCGCCGCCCTGCTGCCTACGTGCCCAGCTCGCTCATGGACAGGAACACAGATTCAAGTGCTCACGGGTAAAAGCAGAGGCTGGGCACCTTCTGAGAGCTTGGCAGAGGCATCCCTGTTCGCTGAGGAGTGTTTCTTTTCTTGAAGCCAGTGCTGAATCTTGGGTCTGCGCTGCTGATGCTGTAGAACATGAGAAAGAGCCGCGGCAGGAGCCAAGTATCTGCCAGACTGTGTCGGGAGAACCTTTATCATTTCTGTCAGATACATCACAACTCGCTTGTCTTACCATACATCTTCCTAAATGTGACAGAATATTCAGCTGTTATTAATTGAATACTCTCTAATTTAACTGCTTAGCAGAAGAAAGAGTGACTGGTTTGTTTCAACACGTAAAACTGGCATCAACCTGTACGTGGGTTTTGATGCTGTTGCATTTAAAGGCCTGAAAAAGGTCGTTGTGTAGAGAGAAATGACTAACCCCCTCTCAATATGGTAACTAAATTCAGTTTATTGTTCAAAAACAAATAGAAGGGTGTGTGTTTATGAGAGAAAGATCTACATATTAGGATAATACCGATTGTCTTATGGGCATGTTTACTTTTTGTGATAGGTGGGTTGTAGATCGGAGGATAGCTCCTGAAGTAGGTCAGCTCACCTGGAAGGCCTGAGGGCCCTGTGAATCTCTTTAATTTGAAAGCTTACTCAAATAAACTCGATTCGTCTGTTTTTATCTTTTTAATCGATATAAACAGGGAGCCCTACAAATTTCTATATCATATTGAATGCAGTGCTAAGAATTGAGAGGCTTCTTGGTGAGAAAAATTAGAAGATTAAAATTGAAGGTGAAATTGAGGGGTGAAACAGAGCATTTCTCTCCATGAGAAAAAAGTTCTTCCTTTGGTGGAAGAACAAAAGCTAGTCAACCGTCAGTTTCCAAAACTACCCCAGGAGAAACAAAACCATATTCCAATTTATTGATCCAGGGAGAAACCAATGTGCAAACTATATATCCTACTAAACTTGGGTGGATTTTAACATATATTTACATTTATGTCATTGATCAGTTCGGTTGCTCAGTGATGTCTGACTCTTTGCAACCCCATGGACTGCAGCACACCAGGCTTCCCTGTCCATCTCCAGCTCCCAGAGCTTGCTCAAACTCATGTCCATCGAGTCGATGAGGTCATTGAAGGTTTTCCTTTTTAAAGAAGATATAAAAATGCACTCAGTGTTGGAATGCCTGTATACATGTACAATATATTCTTTTCTTAAATAAATGAATTCAAAGTGTGACAGTAAATAGAAGTCAGGCTTGGCTGGAACGAAACACTCTCCATGTGGAGCTTAAGTGAAACAGAAGACTGTGTCCCCAATTCTACCATCAAGGTCAGCAAAGTGTGTTTCGCCGCTTTGTAGAGATGGATGAGAGTCCCAAGACCGCAGACAGGGAAGAACATACCTATAGTCCTTTGAATCGCTCATCATGGGACTATTAGCTTGAGCGTTCTGGAAAATATTATTACCCCCAGGGCGCCATGTAACTCCCTGGCTCCTGACAAGCTGCCAGCATGGCTCTCTGGGCTGCAAAGTTGGAGCTCCCCTGGCAGGCTGCCAGGGTTTTAAGAAGACTCTGGGGGCCCAAGGTAGCCTCCTGGTACCAGTCAACATTCATTGTAAAACCCAGTTCAGGAAAAAAAAAAAAAACAGAAAAAATCACCCTTCCCTGCTCTCCCCTCTGCACAAAGCTAGCTGGCATAGAAGGAATATCTATGCTGGCACATTGTCCCTCATTTTAGGGGCCAGCTTGTGGTTTGAGATGGCATGGAGAAGGGGATTATTTGCACTGTGGCTTTTGATGTAAGCCATCATTGTCATATTATATGAATAGCATTGCACAGGGATGGCCAGACACAAAGACTAGCTCCCCTTCTTCCCTCACACACTGCCCTGTGTAACCCAAGTCCTCAGCACAAAAGCGCTTACGGATTTTTTTCTTTTTTTACCCTCCATAGTCTTATGGAAAATAGTGGTCTCTGTAGGAAACCTCAGTTTTTAAAAAGGCCTTTTAATTCAGGCATCGAGAAACATGCTAAAAATTAGTAGAGTGTTTTTCTCCAGGGAGGTAATTTCTACATTTTTTATGCAGAAAGACTGTACACATATGCTCACAATCATATTTATAATTACTTTTTTGGGGCTGAATTTTAAAAAATGCAGTTGGCTATGAGGTCTTAAGGTACCCTAATGTTGCATACGCAGACCAGGGGGAAGAAAAAATAGGTTTCACATAATTTTGGTAATTCAGAATAGAAGCTTCCCCAGTGAAAATACCAGAACCATAAAAATCTACTCACTGCAGGAAAACTGATTAAACCAGATACACTGTTTATAAGACAAATGGAGGAAGGTAATATATTTAGTACAAACTCTACATTTGTGTGTACTTACATATAAATATATGTGTTTAGGCTTGTCATGACATGAACCTATATTCACAGAGATGAAGGGTAGATTGGGACCTGGAAAACTCCTAATGTGATAATACAGCACAAAATCATGATTCAAATCCTTGTCAAAAATAAAGTCTAGACAAGGAGAAAAAATTTGTATTTATGTAGCAATTCATTGACAAGCTCAACAGTCTTAGCTCAGGGTGTATTGGGAGTCATAGAGGAGGGAGTTTGGAGGCCAAGGAACAGAAGTGATGTTTAGTCATGTTTCTGAAACTAACCCTTGATCAAGGTGAGTTTTTGTTGTTGTTGGTTGAGAGTGCACAAGAGCAGAGAACACAGCAATGAACAGGACAGAAGACATGACTATCTCCCCCATCCTGCATGGAACCGAGATTCCTGTAGGGGAAGCATATATAAACTATGTTGGGGTTTGAGGACATAACTTGATAAGATGGAGTGATGTTTTTGATGGGCTGATCACAACTTTCAAAGAGTACAAATGGAAGAAAGTCATGAAATGTTGTCATTTTTAAAATCGGCACTACACCTGGAAAGTTCAGAGTCTTTGTAACCTAATAATAATTGGTTCTATATTACAGTCTTTAATTCTCAACTCAGGAGGCTTCATATTTTCTATTCTCATCTGAAGTTTGACCAAATAGGGAATGCAAAGGTGTTGATTAAAAGAATACAAATAGTGGTCCTGAAGAAATATTTTAATTTTCTAGCTCTTGAAAGAGGTTTTGGGACTTGAGAGATGTTATCTCATCTACCTTTGCCAACAAAGGTCTGTATAGTCAAAGCTGTAGTTTTTCTAGTAGTCGTGTATAGATGTGAGAGTTGGACCATAAAGAAAGCTGAACACTGAAGAATCGATGCTTTTGAACTGTGTTGTTGAAAAAACTCTTGAGAGTCCCTCGGACTGCAAGTAGATCCAACAAGTCCATCCTAAGGAAATCAGTCCTGAATATTCATTGGAAGGACTGATGCTGAAGCTGAAGCTCCAAGACTTTGGCCACCTGATGTGAAGAGCCGACTTAATGGAAAAGACCCTGATGCTGGGAAAGACAGAAGGCAGGAAGAGAAGGAGGGGATGACAGAGGACAAGATGTTTGGATGGCATCACCAACTCAATGGACATGAGTTTGAGCAAGCTCTGGGAGGTGGTGAAGGACAGGGAGGAGTGGCTTGCCATAGTCCATGGGGTTGCAAAGAGTTGGGCATGACTGACTGAACAGCAACAGCAACAAGCCAGTGAAGTCAGTGTTTCCACCTGCAGTTGAGTTTTAAAAGATGTTTTTCCAAAGTGGTTTCAGCCTTTAAAAAAACAAAAACAACAAAACCTCTGAATCACGCTGTTACTGTTTTGTGGCCCAGCAAACTTTCATACAAGTGAAATTAGACACAACATACTAGGAAGACTTCCTGAGGTTTGCTAACCACCAGCCAATTCAGACTATAACCCTAGGCCATGGTCTGCATCTTCAGTGGGCTGGTCAATGTGCACCTTGGCATCTACTTGGATCTAATGAGAATCAGTGAGTACTCATGCACTTGAGTAATCTTCACCATAACACTTTTCATTTTATCATTTAAAATGATTCTTCATGGTTTGTAAAATTATTCGACCTTGGGGGCACGCTGGACTCTGCTCTTGGTTTAGCAGCCAGAATACTGGGTACCATCTCGCTGGCCACCCAGACCCTCACCTACGACCACTCATGGTTCACAGTAATTTCACCTCTTTGATACAACCATCCCCCACCAAAAAAACAAAAAACCCTGCATTATTTTCACCTCTTACAAAACCACAGGTCGGCAAGTAAGGCTTTGTGATCACAAAACACTGTTGGCTATTTTGACTTCTTCAGTGGTTGTTTTAGACAACCACCATTTTCTTGCTCATTATGACTTAGATTTTCATCACAGGGTGTCCTGACTTATGGCTAGCATAACTCCCACTCAAAGGGACTGCAGCTGGCATGGTGGGAAGTGACATTGCCCACCACAGGCCAACTCTGAAGGGGCAGGTTTTAGGTGTTCCCAGATGCCAGGGATTGATCTCAGCTTTGTGGAGTGGAGGGCGTACGAGGAGCAGATGACAGCACACGGGAGAAGGACTTCCCAGGCCCTCGGACGCGTGGAAGCTTCGCTGCCTTCTTCCTCTGTCACCAACAGGATGCATGCCGCTGCCTTTCTGCTCCTCCTCAACAGCAAGCCAAGTGCAAGACAAGAGTGCAAACTCTGATATAAAATTATACTTTGCCTCCTCAAAGTGTGTTAGCTAGAGGACTTTTTTTTTCTCACTCTCTTGATGCCAACAGCAAGACGCTTGAAGCTAAAATCTGTTTCTTTTCCCTTTCAGTTTAGTCAGTTCCACACTCGTGTACTGGGTGCCTGATGTACTCACCTAGTTCGGTGCCTGGCATGTAGAAGGTACACACGAAGTGCTCCCTGAATCACTGAGGGAATGGGAGTGCCAGGCCCTGCGGGAGAGATGAGGGAACAGAAGGGAAAATCAAGTTCAAAAGCAAGCAAAACAGACCTCTGTGTGAGAGGAGTCAGAATTCTGGTTACCACTGGAGAGAGTGACTGGAAGAGGTGATAGAACTTCAGGATGTGCTCATGATATCTTCTGTCTCGATTCTGATTCTGAATATCAGGCTGCACGTACTTTGTGAAAATTCATGAAGCAACCAACATTGATTTGTGTACTTTTAATGTAGTCTACATTGCAATTAAAATGTTTTTAAAGGTTGTCCTCAGGTAACTTAGGATCTAATTGCGGGTGTGGGTAGAAGGCAGGAGGTGGTAAGCAGCATATAGGCAAAAATTATCATGTTGTTTGGCAGAATCCAAATTCCAGTAACTGCTGAGATAGCAGAACAGCACAGTGGTTGATTCCAAGCTCTGCCCTTATGGGTGCCATTAGGATAGGTTTCTGGGGGCGGGTCACCTCTTGGGCTGAGCTCCCCAAGTCTCACGCGCAAGAATGTCCAAACTCAGAACCCTGTCGATGACGTAGAAGCCTGGGTGACTGGTTCAGCTTTGTCTGCTGGCTTCCATTTATGGTTTTCTTCTTTCTCTTTTAAAGAAAGAAACATAAGGAAAACATTTGCTTTGACATTGAATCCACCCCCACATGTAACAGTAATTGCAGGACCTGGAGGGAAAAAAAAAGTATCATTCCAATTTGGGGCCAACCAGCCTTGACAATATTGTGTTAAACCTTTTAAAGAGATGAAGCCGGGCTGTAGCGAGGCCGCCCTGGTGCAGGTGAACAATGGGGGACACAGAAACACGGCCAGGAGAAGCTTCCGAACCAGCAGATGTGAGGGCGCTGACACTTCGTTTCTGACACTCTTCAGGGAAGACTGGTAACTCCAGACCCGGTCCTTGGATGGGCTTGTGCTACTGAGCTCCCCAGGGAAGGGGTTTTGGCTGTGAGCTAGTCAGATGCCCAGTTCACATGATAAGATATGACCACTTGACCTCCACTTGGAGCCTGATTGGATCCCCCTAAAAATGACAGCTATAAAAGCTCTGTAGAAATAGGGGCCTCTGAAAAGTCCCAGAACACACATGCTTTTTCCTCCAGTCTCTGTGTGTCTGTGAAAGTTCAAATACTGAGTCAAGTTTATTGTTTCTATCTCGTTTATTTTAAGTATAGTTTTACACTTTATTATGTGCAGTGACATCTTAAATGGAGCCTGTCACTCCATCTTGACTACTGCTAGGGGCTAGAGCCACTTACCATGTCACACAATTCAGCAGCCCTGATTAACAGTATCTGAATGAGCAGCTCCATCTCTCCCCCTCTCACCAAAATAGTGCCCTATTTACATGAAGCAAAATACTAGAACAACGGGGTCCTAGCCAAAGTGAGAGGGATTCTAAATTGATCAAGTTTGAGCTAGCCTTTTCTTTCCATCTCTTTTTCTCTCTTTCCTTCCCTCCTTTTTCTTCCCTCCCTCCCTCCCTTCTTTTTTCTTTCCTTCTTCCCTTTCTTTCTTCTTGCCTTCCCTGTCTCCTTCTCTTCTCCAGCTTTTCTAAGAATAATAAATAGATTAAGAGTTTTTGTCTTCCCAGGACATGCTTTGGTCTGTTTTCTCTCTCTCCTTGAGAATAACATTTTGTTAGGTTAATGCATGCCCTTCAACAACAATATAAAACAAAACACAACCCCCAAAACTTGATTTTCTTCATCTCCCCTCCCCTGTTACACGTCAGTTTTTGTATCCCTGTCATTATGTGAGGTAGCCTAGAGTAATTTGAATATTTCATTCTCCCGGCTGCTAATGCAGCATGCGTTACAGATGGTACTTGCTTCATCCTTCTGGACCTGGTTCAATTATAAATGAAAGTAGGGAGCTGAGATTTGTCTTTTTGTCTCTGCTTAGTTGGAATAACACAATAAAGCTTGATGGGTAGGAATTTCTCAAACTGCTTCTTTTTCGCCTCGGACGTTTCTCAATTAGATCTCTTCTCAGAGTACTTGGGTTGCGCTCACATTTGAAGTCAAATGTGTGATTATTTCTTTGAATATTTTTTCCTCTACAACTGGACTCAGGCTGTATTTGAAAAGTACAACTGGTCTCTGCCCCAACCCCCCACCTTTTTCTTTTGAGTTTCTATTTCTCATCGATTCCTTAGCTATGACTCCATGATTTATTCAAGAACCTTGAGTAAAACCACTTCCCTTCTCTGTGACCTTAAAAGGCCTGTCCCCTCGCATTATTCCTCCTTGGGACATATTGGCAGTCAGGGACAAGGATTTTTCTTCACATTGAAGTATGTATACCCAGCTTACTAACTCAATATATAAAAATAGAACACACGTGTATAGTAATTTATGCGAACTTATGAGTGCAATCTTATATGCACATATTTATTAGATACTAGTAGTATTTTAAATGTGTGTGTGTGCATGCTGAAAGACTTGGGTTTGGTTTGTTTTTTGGAGGTCTGAAAAATAAACATTGCATATCTTCTTTTATTGAGGCATTATTTTTATGAACATTTTGGTAAATAGTAAGGCAGTTAGTAAATGGTAAAGCTTACCTCTGGTTATGTGTATTTGGGATCCATGTAAAGTTTTTTCTTTTTTTTAACCCCTTCAATCCCAGATTCATGCAGTGTTATAGATAAGCTTAGAGGAATGACTGCTTCAAATATCTATCAGTAATATGAAGAAAGCGGTGAGGGGCAGACAGTGATTTTGGTTTCTCTTAGATTGGTTGATCAATTAATTGATATTTCATTAGATTATGTAGGTGCTGCATGTAGATCAATTTTTTTTTTAATTTCACTTCCTCACCTACTGCTGGAAACCAGCTGTGCATGATCATATTTGTTATCATTTCCATCTCGCTCTGATGTTCTATTCTAGTAAAGCTAAGCAGGGATATACATTTGTAATATCTCCTAATCACCTACATTTCTATAAGTTTAAATCTTTAGGCAGAAGGATAAAGCAGCCTACAGAGACACCACCAATTTGAAAGGGACCATGTTAGAAGGTTATGGTAAGAACTGTGGGGCCCTAGCAGAAGCAGCCTGGTCTTCTGCTCGTTTCTCATGAGAGTTGCAGCAGTTCTCAGCTCAGCGCTTTCTTCTTTATCCTACTCAGTTAAACAGAATCTGACCTAACCCTAGAGATAACAGTGAAAATTAACCCATCACAGAAGGCTAGGTTTTCCTGATATATGACATATTACAAAAAATAAAGTGCTTCATCTTGTGTTGGTTTATGCTTCCGCACTTGGTGGAGGCAATCTTGTACTAGAAGACCTGGGTCTGAAGTCTGTGGTCCATACACCCTCCCTGTGTCTCAGTTCACCTTGATTCCTGGCTTGGCTTATGTACCCAAATGATATTAGTTGAGCAAGAGATAAAATCTTTGGATCTAAATGGAGTAAGAAATACTGTTGTTCCCTGTTTTTTAGGTAGCTAAAATAACTTCTTGGCAGCCAATTTTCTAGGAACACAACAATTAGAACTGTTTAATAACCTGTGGTCACTTTCATATAACTAATTAGTGCATTGTCTCAATTTTCACTCTGAATATATTAAGTTTATTTTTCTTAGTTTAGAGATTGGAGAACAAACTTAGGTTAAACAACTTAATCAAAATCATAATTCAAATCCAGTGTGAATGTGTTAGCATTAGGTTCAGCTGTAACAGAAACCACATTCCCCTCATTTTAAGAAACATGAGTCAAGTGTGATCTTTTGATATCCTTATGATCCAAGAAGGCTACTAGAGCTCCAGCTATCCGATATGCATCCCAGGCAACAAAGTGGAAGAAGGGTAGAATTATTCTTTTTTAAGAGGGCTTTGTAGAATGTAACTCATACTTCTGCTTATATCCCATTGACTAAGACTTACTGATAAGACTATACTTAATTATAAGAGAAATGCAGCTGGGTGGAAACGTTTCAGCTATCTCTGAGAAAGAAGGCAAGTTTGAGAAATGGCAATGTACTTCAGTTTAGAAGTGAGAGCTTTAGCCCCCAAGTCTTCTCTGACTGGTAAGATAGACTGGCTAGTCATTTTTATTGTCTAGATCAGATTTAGAACATAGGTGTCAATAGTATACCAGAGAACCTAAAGGCAAAGACAAATCATGATTTTGTTAATGAATGTTTACTAAACTGGTGTAACTAAACATATTTGTGATGAGACACATCAGAAAAGAGAAGATGGTATGCTTTGAACAATAACACTAAAAAGGGCCTGACGCTAATCACACCATGGGTGGACAGTCCATGGAGACCGGAGTGATGTCCAAGCCCTGCTGTAAATTCTCAAAGCTGACTTTGTCTGCTTCCAGCAGGTTTTTTTTTTTTTTTTTTTTTGGTGTTTTGTTTTGTTGTTTTTCAGAAAGCAGCTGCCAAATTCACATGCCCCCTTGGTATTGCTTCCACCTAAATTATAAAAGAATGGTTTGAAGCATTCTGGAGATTGATAGGTTCAGTTTCTTGGCTCTTCTGTTGCCATTGGTCAGGGAACCTAAATGTTCCATATGCCTTCAGTGGAGGGGGCTGTATTTCTGGAGGAAAAAGTCCAAGTTTCCAAGTCCTTGGGCAGGTATTTTTTGCTCTGTGGCCCTAGTATGCTTCGAGTCTTTGTCCATGAGCTGAGCAAGTCGACTTCCTTCCCCAGCGCCTTATCAGTTGTATCAACTGTCTTGAAAGCTTTGGGAGACTGACAGTACACACACATCTCAGAGGTACTGATGGCTGGCCGGTGGCTCTCATTTATTTACATTTTTAAAAGAATAAGATGAAAATCAGGCCCCTATATGCTCATGACCGGAAGGATTTCCTGTGTGTTTGTGTATCTGTATATAATATTTCACATTGTATATCACTTTAGCTTCTTAATGTGATTTTCCTTGGGTCACACATCCATATAGAATATTTGACAGCGTAGCTTGCTCTAATATTTTTGTCACAGTAATGTGGGGATGACCACATTACTCATGAGTGAACACTGCTGGTCTCTTCAGAATGTCAGGGGAAAGTTTATGGTGCTGTTTGCACCATCCCATATTTTATTTAGACCACAGATGTTTGGTCCCATAATTTCGTTGTCTTATTCTGTTACATTTCCAGCTGCATTTTTCTTTTATCTAGCCTTTATAATTATTGGGGTTTGTCTAAATAGCTACAGGTCACCTACATGGAAAAATATTAATTGTAGCATTTGCACACAGACCTATATATATGTTACAGGATTTGAAACCCATACTGAAATGTGTGATACAATTTTTTTTCACAACCCTGTATCAAATATTTAGGTCAGTATATTTCTTTACTCTCATTGAAACTAGTGTCTGTGTTTATGATGCCTCAAGACATTATTCTTGCAGTTCAAGGCTTTTGTTACATTTTGGTAAGTCAAGTTGTCATAATTAAAACTCTTCTGTGAATTGAACAACTTCTTTGGGAAGGAACTTTTCAGCACAGCAAGACAGATATCCATGTAGTTACAGATTAAAATACTTTTCTTCCAACTTGGCCTTTCCCGCATGGTAGCTTCTACTAGGGAGAAGGCAATGGCACCCCACTCCAGTACTTTTGCCTGGAAAATCCCATGGATGGAGGAGCCTGGTAGGCTGCAGTCTGTGGGGTCGCTAACAGTCAGACACGACTGAGCGCCTTCACTTTCACTTTTCACTTTCATGCATTGGAGAAGGAAATGGCAACCCACTCCAGTGTTCTTGCCTGGAGAATCCCAGGGACGGGGGAGCCTGGTGGGCTGCCGTCTATGGGGTCGCACAGAGTCGGATACGACTGAAGTGACTTAGCAGCAGCAGCCGCAGCTTCTACTAGTGACCACTTATATGGTCATCAGTAGTATATGGATATTGATTGAAGCCTCAGTTTCAGAAGCATGTATATCTAACGTCTTGACATAGGGACAGGCAGGTTACAGACATGTATGCATACAGTCCTATTAGTAATTCATCCAAGATGTTGCCAGTGCCCAGTGAAGTTAAAGGTTATCTTTTAAAAAAATTTGTCTTGTGTGTGCAAGTGTGTGTGTGTGTGCATGCGCGCATGTGTACGTGCACAAGCATGCATGTGTAGTTGGGTGGAAATTACATTTTTTTTTTCCTGATTGAAGAAAGTAGCATACTTTTTGCTCTGATTTGATTTGGAAAGTTGGACAGGGAAGGGAAACTGGCCTCATCTGTAAACTTGATTGGCTCCTGATAATGACTCTTCTGGTCCAGATTTAGGGAAGGAGGAAGCAAACAGCTTGTGGAGTCATAACTCTTCCAACTGAAGTTCACCTAGTGAAGTCAGCACAGAGCAGCTAACACTTACTGGAGGCCTTCTGCGTGCCAAGTCAGTCGAATGACTGCACACACGTTTAACTTTGTGTTTAACTCTGATAGCAATCCTGTGAGATAAATGTAACTCTTCCCAGTTGACATACTAGGGCTTCGAGAAGGTAACTAATTCACCCAGAGTCAGAAGGCTAATAGGAAGCCGTGGACTCAGAATTTACCTTAGGCCTGTCTGATGATAAAACCATCCCATTTCCAAGGTACCTTGGAAACTTGTGTCACTGGGAGTCAGATATACCATCAGGATGTGAAATGTGCATTAACATTTTGTTATACAGAACTATGGCGAAGGCTTTCGGGGCTATCTTCATGGACCCTTACCTTGTTGGGCTCTTACTGCTAGCCTCATGGATTCTTACTGCTTACCTTGTTCAACTAAATTGGAAGTATTTATGGAATCTATTTCCCGCCCCTAGCAAAGTTCCAGATGCTATAGGGGTAAAGAGAAGGGTAAGGTGTGGTCCCCACTGTTAGATGGTAACTCTCACAGGCAATGAGAAAACATTCTGTGGAATGACTGATAGCCATGACAGTTTTTAATAAATCTGACTTATAGGGTATCAACTGTAACTATAGAGCCGTATGCTTTTATTCACAGAAGATATCTAGAAGCAGAGAAGGGGGAGACTAATACGTGTAAAGTTGAATAGAACCTAGCGTGACACTTTAAGTGTGGTTCGTTGGAGGGCTGATGAGAAGACCTTAGAGAAACAGCACTGGCTATAGAAACACAAAGTATTTGCCATCATCTGCAGGTATGAGGGTGACATCTGCCTGGTCTGGCACTTTACAGTTTTTTTTTTAACTTTTTTTTTGTATTGAGATATAGCCAATTAACAATGTTGTGACAGTTTCAGATGGACAGCAAAGAGACTCAGCCATATATATACATGTATCCAATCTCCTCCAAACTTCCCTCCCATCCAAGCTGCCACTTAACATTGAACAGAGTTCCATGTGCAATACAAAAAGTCCTTGCTGGTTATCCATGTTAAATATAGCAGTGTGTGCATGTAAGCACTTATATTTCCTTATCTCATTTATCCTCACTTCCTCTCTTACTGAGATATGGATATTATTATTAATATCATCATCATCACTCCCTCTTACAGACAAGGAACACCAACCAAGCACTGTTTCAGGCACTTTCTGGGCTCTATGAAAGGCTCTGGAAGAAATGAATGAAAAACACTGGGGCTAAGAGGGAAGAGGATCACACTTGTTCAAGGTCATGCAGCTAGTGAGACACAGAGACTTGGCCTGGCCCCAAGTCTTCTGCTTCCAGTTTGGGTATAAAAAGTAAGGGCTTTTCTAGAGTCTGATACTTCCCCTCAGTAATTTCCAATTTATGAACAGGTTGTATTGCAGATGTTTCTTTTTTTTTTTTTTTAATCCTTTTCCCCCTCTTATAACTTCCTATGATACATTTCTGAAAGTGTTATATAGATGGTTCAAACATAGATGTCTGTTATAAAATAGAATGTGCCTTGAGTGTGATATGCTTGTTTTATTCCAGTGTGGAGATTTGGCTTAGAATACAAGGAATACCTTTTATCCTAGAACTTTTATTATGGCCTCCCTAAACAGAGTAGGGAGAAGGCATAAGCCTATGTCCGGGCTGGGAAGGAGCAGGGTTCAGGGTGCAAGACAGTGGAAGGGGAGGGTGTGTCTTGCATCTGCTTGTCTGTGGCTGTACCAGGAATGTGTTAACTCTCCATTGCATAAGGAAAGAGCTCTGTTAGTCATTCTTGAAGAATTCTGATCTGGAGCAAAGGAGAGAATAGAGAAGTGGGAGGCAGCACAAACATCAAAAAATGGACCTTTAATACTGCCAACTTCAGATTTGGTTCATTTTCAAGTTTATTATTATAAGTGTAGATAAAGCCCTTCCTTATGTAGAAGTCCCAGCATCTTCCACATATATTTCTAGCACAAAAACAGATGGGATCGAAACTTACACAAAATCACATCTGCCACTCTGGACAATTAAGTAAAACATGAAATTACAGCTAAAACCACAGCGTATTTAAATAGAACAAGATTTCAAATGAAGGACTCATATTGTTGAATGGGAACGTGGCTTAACTCTACATCTTCTGAAGGAGGGAGGCTATTTTTTTTTTAATCTTTTTCTGTTTCTTTTTAAAACCCCCTTCATTTTTACATCAGTGGATGTGCCTACTTAACAAAGATAACTTTTCTCATTCAGGAGCAGGCTAAGCCAAATTTTAGTACTCTTGAATCACATCATCCAAAGGATCATAAAAAGGGAAAAAATTTTCTTAACATTTATTTCACACAAACCATGTACTAGGGGCTCACCAAGACTATAGATGGAGAGCCCTGCCAATTTGATTTTATAATTGAGAAAGACGCTCTGAGATGTCAACCCAGGTCTCCCTGCCAATAAGTGATACAGATAGGATGTAAAGTCTGAGTCCAAAGCTATACTCTTCTCATACATGAAATAATCCATCGTATTGGAAATTCCAACCCAGGACGCCAGAGACATGAGCAAAACAGGGCCTGCAAAGTAAGGCAAAGTCTCAACCTTCCAGGAACACCGTCACCCGGAGAGGGGACTCTGTCATTCTTATTCACTCCGTCCTTGTGGATGCTGAGTACTGCTTTGTACTTTGCTTTGACTCCCTTACATGTTTCTGAAATGGAACTTGGATATATAGCTCACATCACCTCTCCAGTTGCCAGTGGTCCCAACAGAAGTGTTCCAGCCAGCGAGAACAGGTGCCTTGGGCTCTGTGTGGCACAGCCGAGTGAGAAGCATATCAACTCTTCCACCAGAGAAACAACTGCCTTGCCAGTCTCTCTGCCCACTCCACTCTGCCTCAGTTCCCCACCTCAGACTCTGAATATCATCAGCCTTTCAGTGGGAGATAAGAGCACATTCATTAAGGAGTCCTCTCAAATTAATTTAAGCTTCAGATCTAACTTGCGTGTGTCTGACTCCATTACAAATGACTTGGACATGCTGGCTCAAGCTTTGGAGGATCAGGAAAACCCTCACAAAAGTTAAATGAGACTGGACCACATTGTGGAGCTGTACTCTGGCTCATCTCACTTCCTGGTCCCTGTATAGCTGAGCAGAAGACACAATCCTCTTTCACTTCAGAAGCTGCTTCATCTTTGACCCATGCCCTGAGGGGGGTCATGTGAAGCAGGGGAAGAATTAAGCTCTGATGAGCCTATAAAGAAAGAAAGAACCTTGCCCCTAATTAAGGCACCTGGATCATTCTCTCTCCATCCCTCAAAAAATGGAGTCTCACTTTGTTATGTATTAAAAGGGCTTAACAGACCTGGTCCTCTCGTAATGATTAGATGAGCTATTGCATGTGCTGTAAAACTGCAAATAATATCATCATAACCAGAAACCTAGAGTTTGAGTTGGAAATTCAGGAAACGTGTCAGTGTGGACCTTGAGCCAGTTTTTATTACTGTGGCACTGAATGGAATGGTGTATGGATAACTGTTAAAAAAAAGATGAGACACTGTACTTCTGGAAGGGGTTGGGTCCAGTTGCTGGCATCACGCCTCCCTGCCGGCAGCCAGTGCAGAAGCTGGTGCTCGTGCATCTCACCACTCTCTCTGCTCAGCTGTACCCGCTCCACCTCTCTGCCTCTGGACTGCCCCCTCCAGCTCACAACGTGGTAACTGACTTGACACCAGTACACCCCCCCACACATACACAGACAGTCTGTGCTTTTCCGAACAGCAGGGCACAAGCCCAGGATTGTAAATGCAAAGAGCCTAGACTTGGGAGAGCTGGACTTGAGTGAACTGTGTAAGTCTGTGTTCTCTGAGCCAGTTTCCCCCTCCCTGCCCCCCCCAAAAAATGTGTATCCAAGGTCAGTGCCTGAAGATTGATGTGAGGTGCAAATGAGATATTGTAGATGAGATAATATTGGTAATATTGGTTCTTGGTAGTGTGTAAAGCTGTATAGCAGAAAATGCATTCAAATCTGGTCAAAGGCCCTCTGACTAGCTCTTCTTCCCATTTAGAAAATGACTGGATTTCCAGAGACGTGTCTTAATAACTGAAACCTTTTAAAATGACCTAAAGAACTCTGTTATGCTTTCTATCAATAAAGTAAAATGACTTACCCAAGATCACAGAAATCAAGTGGCAGACCAGGGACATCGATCTTACTTAAAAACCACTGTTTTTGTTTTTCCCCATGTAGTTGCCACCTGCTGTGACACCACTGTGATCACTCAGGGTCACCTCTTGTGCCCAGCTGCCTCAGGCTGGTGGACACACCCTCTCCTTAGTGACCAAGGCAGGCTGGGGCCATCCTCTTCCCTTCTCCTGCCATGCTTCATTGCCCAGACTGTCTCACAGACGATGCCCGTGGCCCTTCTGCATGTATGTGGTCTCACCAGTGTCCTGGCCTTCTGAAGGCTATGGCCAGGCAGTCATCCTGCTTCCCCTCTCTTCTTTCTGCCATAACTTTTGGAGCTCATCAGTGTCCCCACCGGTTCCTACTGCCAGTTCCGGTACTTTCAGAGTGTAGGACCTTTCTGAAGTCAGGTCCCACTACTGACATCCCTAAATCCCCTTGTGTGTGTGTCTCAGCTGTGTCTGACTCTTTGCGATCTCATGGGTCTTGACTCTTTGCCAGGCTCCTCTGTCCATGGAATTCTCCAGCCAAGAGTACTGGAGTGGGTTGCCATTCTCTATCCCACCTAAACTCCCTTACTCAGATACTTAGTGAGGATGTTGATGTGTGTTACACAGGCGTGAGAGAAGTGCAGAGCAGGAGTTGAGGAGGGCTCCAGCCTCTAAAGGAGACGCTCACACACCCACTCACTACAGACTGCCTCATGGGCTGCTTTAGGCCGGCCTCTTTCAAAGGCAAGGCCCGTTTAAAAGTAGGTACCTCTTGATACTGCTGCCTTAAGATCCCAGCTTTCACAGGAGGGGCGCATCTCACCCCCAGGCCTCCTGAGGGCCCGCCTCCACCTCCATCTTCCTTCTCCCTGAAAACCTTGAGAATCTGGAATGCTTCCTGCCCACATCTTCAACCAAGGGACCGCCAGGGGATTTCAGAGTTGATTGCTTTTTTCTTTGGAATTGGAATAGCTCCGACCAGCTACTATTTGGAAAACATAGAAGTATTTTTTGCTTATTATCAAGAGGGAGATGGAGTTTTCCTGCAACTAAATGAGAACTTGGTATCTTTTGCCTCGAGGAGTGTGTGTGTGTGTGTGTGTGTGTGTGTGTGTGTGTGCGTGTGTGGAAGTAGGGAGGGGTAGTAGGGGTCCAGCCTTCCCTTCCTTCATCTGTCTCCTGATTGCCAAGCTCACCTTCTGAACCACACTGAGGAGGTCAGTCCGCCTTTCACTTGAGGCAGACCATCAGTAATGAGCCCCTTGCCTGCCTTTCCCTGTCCTCTGTGTCCGTAGGACTCACCACTCTGTCAGTCTGTCTCTTGTCTGCAGGCAGCAATTGTCTGGAGCGCAGAAATCCCCAAACTTGACAATAGCTATGGTCTTTCTGCCTTTCCTCTTAAACAGCTTTTTTAAAGCCCCCAGAGACCCTTAAAAAAAGAATGCAAATGGAAATTATGTTAGAAGCTGAAATGAACATTGTTGTGAGTCATGAGATCCTGGCCACACGGGGACAAACTATTTTTTATTTTGGGTAATATTTCTTCTTTGGCATTTATTACACCTCTGTTAAACACAGCTCATGTGACACAGTGTTACTCATAGGCAATCAGAGAAAAAGCTGAAAGTTGAGCCATCGGTAGGGCAGGGCAACTTATTGTTAATAGCAGCCATTAAAGCTGAAAGGAAAAATTACCCATCTGCCCTGGCCAGACCTGCAGCCTGGGACCCAGCGGGCCTCCAGGCCAGAAAGGGGGCTGGGGGAACATGAGGCAAGGCGAATGGAATGTGGAAACCCGAGACCTTGTGTAGGGCAAGGTAGGGCTCAGTCAGGTTTGGGCCCTACCCCAAGAATGGGAAAAGCCGCACTGCTCTCAGGCGCTCAAGCCACACTTCTGTCTGATCAGCCTTGTTCATGAAAGCTCCTGGTGGCTCTGAACACAAGGTTCATTTTAGCCACAGATCCGAAACTCAACAGAGAGATACCGATAGCAGCAACACCTTCTAATTATGCAACGGTTTTCCCTACAGAATGGAATTTGTAACAGATCTACTCTACCCAGATTCTTTGCCATTAGACTTTTGGAGTTCAGCGATTCAGTTTTTTTTTTTTTAATTTCACAAAGTCTGTATTTAAAAGAGCATACGGTTTAAAATCCTTTCAGACATGTTAAAGCCTAGCCAAAGATGCAACACCATTACCCACTCTGACAAGCCGCCTTGACAGCGTGCTTGTTGATAGGGCCGTATAAGATGTCAGCTGGGAAAATAAATTTGAGAGGGCTCTGCAGAGAGTGTGTGGATACATCTCACACCAGGTCTGGAAGGGAGAGGCAGCCTCTCGTTTGCGGACCATGCTAACTCACTCGGGTGCAAAGATTGACTCTTGTTATCAGCATCACATATCAATTTGGAAAGCTGTAACAGATACTGGACGTGTGGCTTGGAGGATGGCCCCTGAACAGCAATGCCCACTCCCTTTCCCCTGCCCTTCCTCCCCCTCAAGAGGGCTGGCATGTGAGGGGTAGTATTTGCAGCCCTGCATACTGTTTTGGGTGGAGATACTAGAATGAGGTTTGAAAGGCCAGTTGGAGGGCCCCAGGGATGACACCAGGTTTGGCTGAAAGTCCGAGCAGAGGTGGCAGTACTTTGCACTGAGGCAACCCCTGAGTGCAAGATAAGTGGTGGGGCCTGTCGGAGAGGGTGGTGCCTCTGACTCAGATCCAGAGAGGCCTTCCGTATTCATAGTGTCTGCTTTCTCAGATCTGATTACATCCAGTTCTGGGCTTCAGCCCTGACTGTTCCTTGGCTATCCAAACTAACGTGAGGTCAGGTCAGCTTAATTCATCACCAAGGACGTTCTTGATAGAGCTCAGGTTCTTCTTGCCTTTGCTGGCTTTGTCCTGCTAAGAGCACTTGTTCTCAGCCTTTGTGTTGGTGGCACAGTTTTGAATCCTAGAATTATTTTTGGTTGCACCTTGGAGTGAATTTTTAGTGCTCAGAGGATCTTCAGCACATGTCACTCATTGAATAGAGCTCTGCCTTCCTTGATCCAGCTCTTAAATACAGTTACCACACACAGCTCTTGAACCAATGCTCTGTCTTATCTTCTACTTGCAGTGGATGGATTGTACCCTGATAGAACTGGGGGACCCACTCAGCTCAGCTCTTGCTTATAGACACACGTGTATCTTATGTGCACTGCTGATTATACTGTAGTCTGTCCGATTGTTTTAAAGTTTCACGCACTTATCAATCGTTGTCGTGTCTGACAGTTTGGGCTTCACAATTTCATGTCAGAGACCATAGAGTTAAAAGGCTCTGCTATGAGGTTTCCATGCTGTGATTATGGATGAAGAGGGCTTAGGGGGCTGCGTATCTTAAGGGGTAAGGCGGTGAGGGATGGGATGGGACTGGTAGGACAGGTGGTCCATGCACATCATTTTACCTCCCACCTTGCTGGTCATGGCTCCTTCCTTCCTCACCTGTGGATTCTCTGCAAGGGCACTCATGTTACCGTGAGACACATGCTGTAAGTGTATCAGAAAGAATTTGGTGTTGGAGAGAATTAGAGGTCAGACTGTACTGGAGGGAAGCAAGTCTGGCGGGGACCCCTAGGGGAAGGGGCAAAGGTGAGCAGGATGCAGTGGATCCTTCTTGAGAGGGAGGGCCAGGATGCAGGAAAGTCAGGAAGTCATTTTCCTGGCATCCCTCATGCTAGCTCAGCTTGTATAGAATCCGCCTGCAATGCAGGAGACCCTAGTTCGATTTCTGTTCAGGAAGATAGGCTGGAGAAGAGATAGGCTACCCACTCCAGTATTCCTGGTGGCTCAGGCGGTAAAGAATCTGCCTCCAATATGAGACACCTGGGTTCGAGAAGGGAATTGTCACCCCCTCCATATTCTGGCCTGTAGAATTCTATGGAGAGAGGAGCCTGTCAGGCTACAGTCTATGGGGTCGCAAAGAGTCGAACACGACTGAGCGACGTTCACACGCTCACTCCTCACGCTAGTGGAAGCAATTTCCTAAAATGTTATGTCCACTTTGGATTCTTTGATCTTTAAGACACATGAATAGGAAAAAAGACTAGATGTCAAGATAGATGAGAAATTACAAAGGAGGCTGTGATTCTTTATTTTTAGAAGAGAAGGCCACTGGCCTTTTGAACTGTTTTACTTAGAGAGCTGCTGTAAGAGGATGTGAAGGAAAGTTCATCACCAAGAAATGGGCAGAGTGAGAGAAAACAGACTTAGGGTAAGATGTTTTCCTTTTTAGGTAGGATATAAGGGTCCTTTGGGAAGCTTCAAAAAATTCAGAATTTTTTTTTCTCCTATCATGGAATTTACTAAATAAAGATGACCTTTTCACAAGCCTGTCATTAAATGCTGGCCTCCCAAGTGAGATGAGATGTCTCCATGGTGGGGGAAAGAAAAGGCAGCTGCTAGTTGGTTTGGGTTGGTTTGGCATCTTCAAAGTGAGGATGGGATTCTTAAATCATTTTCTTGGATTTCTGAAAAGTGAAGTGAAAGTCGCTCAGTCGTGTCCAGCTCTTTTGCAACCCCATGAGCTATACAGTCCTTGGAATTTTCCAGGCCAGAATACTGGAGTGGGTAGCCTTTCCCTTCTCCAGGGGATCTTCCCAACCCAGGGATCGAACCCATGTCTCCTGCACTGCAGGTGGATTCTTTACCAGCTGAGCCACAAGGGAAGCCCAAGAACACTGAAATGGGTAGCCTATCCCTTCTCCAGCGGATCTTCCCAATCCAGGAAGTGAATCGGGGTCTTCTGCATTGCAAGCGGGTTCTTTACCAATGAGCTATCAGGGGATTTCTGAGGCCCAGTACGAATTCCTTTGTGATTTCCATGTCAGCCATATTCCCCGCTCCATTCCCATACCTGGATCGCAGGATGTTCACAGCACTGCTACACCATAGCCCTCGCTGTGGTTAGAGACAGTGGGATCTGTGTCACAGACACCAATGAAGTATCTTCTGTGGCCAAGCAAGGGTAGAGTTCACCCTTAGTTATGATTTAGGAGGATAGTATATTCTTAATGGACCTGCAAAATCTTTTCAAATGCAGTCACTTTAAAAGCTTCCAAAGCTTGGAAGGAGTACAGGGAGGACGTGGGCACCAGCTATAATCTAATTTTTCTCCCATAACACTTGCTTTCCCCCGTTGCTCAGTTGCTGTCTCCCAGAGTCATTACCATCACAAGCGTTTCCTGTCCATCCCCTGTAGGTACACCACATCGCGCCAACAACCCATGGCCCAGCAGGAATATACAGTATCCTTTGCCAGTGTCGATCAGAGCTTGATTACACTTCACGGCTGTAATTCAAGCCTGCTAATCCTCCTCCACGTTAGGAAAAGAGGCCTGTTCTATTAGATAAGCTGATTACTGTCTGGTGTGTGCTTCATGCCGAGCAAGAGTTGTTTGTATGTGGAATTATTGCTGGTTGGAGCCTGGGTTTCACTGCCCTGGGTAAGCTTGCATAGAGGCGTGGGGGATCTTCACCTCAGCTCGGGGAGGGGTGAGAAGCTGAGTCTTTGATTATAGCTGCTGCTCCTTCAACCTCTGTGCCTGTGGTTAAATATTTACTTTTCTTCTCTGGTACCGGAAGAAACGAGTTAAGATTTTGAGAGTCTGACTTTTGCCTCCAGGACGCCCTGTCGAAGATCTAGTGAGAAAGATCACTGCCCCAGACTTTTCATGTGCTGGTGAGGTTTGCAGAGCCACCCCAGCTGTGCGGGTGTCTCGAGGGCTAAATGAGAGAGGAATACGCTGGGAAGAAGTTGAGCCTGTGGTGAACTCAACGGCCACAGACCCAAGAGCACCCAACCACAGGGCCAGGATGCCTGCAGAGACCATTTGAATGCTTTCTCACATTCAGAGGCCTTTTCTTCAAAGCCACAAAAGCCTTAAAACCACCTTTGCCCCTCCCTCCCAGCCCATCTCTGGTCTGGTGTGCAGCTTGTGGCTTGGGTGCAGGCTACGAAGCCCCGATTCTTCCCGGAGGAGGAAGTGCATTTGTTAAGATCGCCTGCCAGGGGTTGCTGGCATGATGGATGCTGGCTGCACTCTCAGAATTCCCCCACCCTCCTGTTCACTGAAGCAGCTCTCCAGGGAGAGAGGGTGGGGTGTCCTGTCCTGGGACGCAGAGCTGAGGTTCTGCTTAATAGTGGCTCTTGAGTGTTTAAGTCCTGCAAGCGGTTGATGCATTTATCCACGTGGGACTGTGGTGAGGCTGAAACGGTTACAGGTGAATGGGAGCACCTGGTCCCTGGCCTTGGTCCACCTCTGTGCCAGCATATGTTGGTGTCTGTCTGCATATTTGAATATGTGACAGGCTTCGCTGGAGTAAGGAAATCAGGATGAATGTCAGCACACTTAGCTGTGATCATATCACAAGCAGAGGCCTTTTGGAGGGTAAACTTCCTCTACACCAGGGCATTTAAAAACTCTGTTTATTTCTCCGTTTTCTCCTTGAAACCATTTATTCCTTTAGGCAGGCATTTTGTTTTTTTTATTTCTGTGTCCCCAGTACGCATAGTACTGCCTGGCATGTGCTAAGCACTCAGAGAAAGGTGCTTTTGATTTAATGAATAAATAACCTAATTAATATATTGCAGTAAAGAAGGGTTCTGCCCAAGAATGAATGTAAATATAAATTGTTAGCTATTTATCATAGCTCACTGCATGTGTATTCCTTCTCGTACCTTTCCTACTGTTCTTTCCGGGAAGCAGAGACTCTGAAGCCCCAGGGACACAGACGGGTGTCCGTTCCTTTAATGTAAAGGGCACAGCCAGCTAAAAGCAGTGCAGAACACTGCAAATCCAAGTATCTTGTTAGGAAGGATGCTGTGACATGTGATTTAGAAGGAAGGGCCTCTGTGTTATGTCCTAACCACTGAGCCTCTGGTCTGTGTAATGCTTTTTTTTTCTTTGCTTGAGGGATCTTAGTTGCCCGACCAACCAGGGATCGAACCCCCGCCCTTGGCAGTGAAAGTGCAGAGTCCTAACCATGGGACCGCCAGGGACTTCCCAGGGTAATTCTTGATCCACAAAAAACTTGAGGGTTATTTTATCTTCCTCTTGTCTTCTGCTTTTTTTTCTCCACTATTTTCTTTCTCTCCCCACCCTCCGCTCACATCCCTTAAACTCTCCTCTCTCTCTCCCTTTACTAGGGAAATCAGTGTCTTTTAAAGATCAACATATTCTCCAAATAGTTAAATTGTTCCCCCTTGGGAGATTTCTTTTTCTTTGGAACTGAATTTCTACTCCTAGGAAAAATCCAGAAGGAACCACACAGAGGATTGTCCTACATGAAACAAAGCCATTGCAAGGTTTTAAGTCTAATTTCAGCCATGAAAGCTTTCTTTGACATGCACCGATTAACTTTCTCTTCTTTAATTTTACAGGACGATAAACCTATGCCCTTAATACACCATCACTGTGTGTATGGCTTGAACTTCTAAATCTCAGTTAAAATAGACGATGGGGTATCTACATGTGATGCCAGGGTTGTACGTTCCTGTTCCTAGTGTGTAGGAGAGAGTATGGATGCTGTCATTCAGATAATGGAGGGGCAAGTAATGGAGTTCTTTCCTCTTCTCTGCATGAACTGAGTAAATGCTTGGCTATCGAGAGAATAATTGTCCAGGGAAGCCGTACCTTGAAATTCACCATAGCATCTTTGAGATAATCTCAGGATTATTTCAGAGTGAAGAAATGAAGAGTGATGTTGCATTCCAGTGATTCTGCCTCTGACCACAGAGCTGGCTGTGAGCATTTTCTCATGGGACCGAAGCACAGACTGATGACTTTTGAGAGTCTTATGTTGTGGTTGTTGCTTAATCACTAAGTTGTGTCTGACTGTTTGCAACCTGGCAGACTGTAGCCCGCCAGGCACCTCAGTCCATGGGATTTCCCAGGCAAGAATACTAGAGTGGGTTGCCATTTCCTTCTCCAGGGGATCTTCCAGACCCAGAGATTGGACCCATGTCTCCTGCTTGTCAGGATTCTTTATCACTGAGCCACCTGGGAAGCCCTTTGAGAGTCTAGGGTCTTTCCAAACAGAGAGCTGCTCAACTAGCAGTAAGGCAGAGAGCAATTAAGAAGACCTCTGTTTTTTATTCTGTTCATATTTCTTTCCATCTCTGTCACTTAAAGGCTGAGCAACTGTCTCATCTTACATGTGTTGCTTCCAGCCTGAGTTTTAAGACCAGCAGCCAAATTAGCTAGGTTTAAGGGCAGCAAAACAAAAGGGAATTTAAAAGTGTAACAGTGTGGATCCACCCACCCACACCTGCATAGCCATTAGGCGGCAGCTAGCAATAAGTAGCGGAGAAGGCAGGGGCACCCCACTCCAGTACTCTTGCCTGGAAAATCCCATGGACGGAGGAGCCTGGTAGGCTGCAATCCATGTGGTCGCTAAGAGTCAGACACGACTGAGTGACTTCACTTTCACTTTTCACTTTCATGCATTGGAGAAGGAAATGGCAACCCACTCCAGTGTTCTTGCCTGGAGAATCCCGGGGACGGCAGAGCCTGGTGGGCTGCCGTCTATGGGGTCACACAGAGTCAGACATGACTGAAGTGACTTAGCAGCAGCAGCAACAGCAATAAGTAGTAATTTTAATATATAAGACTTATATCAACCACTTTCATGTGCCACTGCAACTCACCCCCTATTTTAAAAAAACAACTTTCACAGGCATAGTTAAGAAATGCCAAAATAACGCAAATGATGGTGCCCTAAGGTCACAGAACCTTCCTTAGGGTTCCAGGAACCAAAGTTGGCTTCTTGGTATCCTCTCTAGAAGAGGAAAGAAAACTGTATGTACATAACTTGCTTTGGTATACTGAGTTTTTAAATTAGCTAGTTGTTTTTCCTGTGTTGCCATGATTCCACCACAGTTTGATATAATGTTTGAAGATGAGGATGAAAGGCTGAGAATAATTCCATACCTCAAAAAATTTTTCTAGACAAAAGGAATATATAAAAATATATAAATGTGCATATATATGTATACACATTTAGCCATCTTTTTTTTACATTTTAATTTTGTTTTTATGCCACATTCATACCCCATATTGTAAACAAGACTTAGATGATCTGTCGAATTTCAAAAATGGAGAGAAGAATACCTGTAACCATCGTGATGCAAGTGCTCAGCACTGTTTCATTGGAGGACATGAAAGCGCCTGTCTCCTCATTTTCCCAGAAGCCTAAGTGTCTTTTGGTAGCATGAAGGCAGAGAGGTGGCCTCATGGTTCTGCTTTGCAAATTGGGAAGAGAACCTGGAACTGGAGGGTGTGATGTCAAACCTTAAAGCCAAGGCCATGTGCCAGGAACCCGTGTCATACAGTACCAGACAGACCAACAGCACAGCAACTTAAATTTCACTTCCACATCTCTTGCCACAAGAAGTGAAAACAAATTTGGCTTAACAAAGTTTGTGCAACTGCAAACTCATTTTTTGGTATGTAAACAATTCTGTGACTTTTCAGTTTACTTTAAGACATAGTAAGTAGTAAGCAAAGAGTGCATTGAAGTTGGGAAAACCACGTGTGTGTTGTTAGTTGTTACTCTTGTTCAGGAGAACAGAGAAATGAGATTCTGCAAAAGGCAGCATGAAAGTTCACATTGGCCTTCAACCTATGAAAATTGCCAGCTATTAATTCCGGCCCTAGAGTCCTGGGTCAGCCCTGTACTTTATTCAGGGCACTGGCCCTCGCTTGCCTCCTAAGCTTGGCTAAGACTGGAGGTGGTTGTGATGCAGAGAGAAGGCCCTGGATGTGAGTCTGCTGCATAACTAGTTGTGTGCCCTTCTGAGTCCCCTGCGCATCCATTCCCCCATCTGAATAAAGGGGTAATGATACCCCATAGTGTTCAGGTGAGAATATAAGCAAATGAGCTTATTTTGGGCAAGTTGCTTTGCAAAGTTTCATTCTCACACAAGAAAATATCCTGTTTCCACATCTCCCATGCATTTATCCACACACCTATTTGATCACTTTGATTCTATTATCAGCTGATGCTTCTCTTTCTCCCACCAGTCTGCAGACTTCTCTCATTTCTGGTCGAGTCTCCCCAGCTGAAATAGGATCCAGTAGAGAGTAGATACTCAGCATATGTTTGTTGAGTGAATGCTTGACCAAGAGACCATCCTGGGTCCTTGTCGGGGTGGCAGTGTTGGTGAAATTGTGCAGGCCAGCAACACTTTGTGCAGGCTAAGAGATTTTTATTTTGACGGAGCTGTAAGGCTGTCACTAAACATAAGTGGACATGACTAGTCTGGCACAGTCAGAGTGCCACTGGAAAGCAAGCAGCCTGGAAAGAAAAAAGCAAAGTTGGCTTCTGAGATTACTCTGTGTCTGTTACCCCAAAGAACATGAGCCCCTGTGAGGGTTCCGATGAACTGGGGACAGCCGGGGTCTTCTCTCTGTCCTGCCGGGACTTACTGGGCAGTCAGCCCTCTGCAGCAGTGTCCTCAGCAAAACAGATGCAATTTGCCAGTGACGTACCATCACTAAGGGGCCTGAGAAAGGGCCACGCTAACATCCGCCTGGTGGAACAGTTGAGAGATATTTTGTGGGTTGGAGAGATGTCAGCTCATTCAGTGGAGGAGGAAACAAGATACCTCTTCAGATAAATATAGTAAGAATCACAGTAAATAAGGCCCAGCCTCAGGGAGGCAGATCTTTAAAGGAAAATTAAGATCCCCATCATCTGTCTCTCTGTCAACCATTGATGTATTTAGTGAGCGCCTCATGGAGCTAAATGCTTTTTGATGAGGATAGTTGTGATGACCACCTTACCTCCCCACAGGGGGAGGGCTCCTTCTGTGTGAGAGTTCTTGGTGAGGGGTTGTGGGCGGGGCTCTATCTCTGGCACACAGAAAGAAAGAATGGTCCAGGGAAACCTTCTCTCCCCTTTCCCAAATGTCCTGGTTTTACCAGGATGTAAACACAAGCAGAGGCAAATACCGACAAGCAAAAGCCCGACTGAAAATCGGAGCCTAATCGTTCCCATCTGCTCCAGTGCTGCTTCCCCTTTCTGCCTGCCAGGATGTGTGCTGCAGACGCTAAGTAGCACATTATTTTCGATAAGTTGCAATCATTTACTTGAAATCTACTTCTCCTTTAAGATGTCCCCCTGGAAACTTGAATCGGCATTTGAGAAGCCCTTTTCAGGGTGGAATTTGAATGCTTGCACTCAAGTTCAAGAAAAGTTAAGCCTATTTGATGGACAGGTGTTTTATGTTTTTGAGATTTCAGCCACATGGACCCTAGTGGGAAGAGGGGACACTGTGGAGCACAGCCTGGGAGCTCAGAGCCACCATGCAGCTCATTCCCTAAGGAAAGGCACAGGTGCTGAGATGGGAAGGACTGGAAATGATGGCTCCATGGATTCTTACCTGAGGCAGAAACATCACAAGCCAAGGCCTCTCTTGGTCCCCCTGCGATGTTTCCCTGTTATGCTGAGACAGGACTGGTAGTGACTGAGGTGGGTTTTGCAACCTGGAGCCCATCGTCTCAATGCCCTGCCCTCATGCCACCAGCACTTCTTGTTCAGCACCTTCATTCTCTTGCCCAGGATGAGACTCTAGACATAGCAAGCATCCTGTCCTCCCATCCAGCCTTCTCTCAGTCAAAGACTTAATGCTTTCTGAGGCCCAAACTCAGGAACGTTTGAACAGCAGCAAAAACCTCGTGCCTCTCCTGCCGCCTTTTTGCCGGCAGATTCTGCAGCCCCCGGTGTCTGAGAATGACTCTGGTGACTCATTAGCACCAAGACCTGTGCTTGGGGTGGTTTTTGTAATGAGTGGTGATGGATTACCCACATGTTTTCCCGGAAGGACGCTGACTGAGCTTGTGTGCGTTTGTGAGATGATGGTCCGGGGTCACAGATGGTGTTTGTGCTCATGGAAAAAGGAAAGCCAATTGGCAGGTGTTTGGAATGGACCTGGGGTGCCCAGAAATCAACCCAGTGTCTTTCTGCTGGGGAATTTCTGCTACCACTAAAGTGAGTGGAGGTGATTTCTTCTTTAAATGGGTCATGCTGAGGTTTTCTCTCCTCCAATGTCCCTCTTCCACTCCTCTGGAACTGGCAGATCTAACGGGCCAATGAGAGTACAAACATTGTTGTACTATAGTGTAAGGAAATACACAAATACAAGCTGTATACAGGTGGGTAAGTTCCAACAGCCTACAGTCATCTGTTAGAACTTGTTCTCACATATTGCTCCTTCTCTTATCTTTAGCTCCAGGATGACAGTTTAGCCTGTCTTAGCTTTCTTCTGTTCAAGACTGTGTCTCTTCGCTTCCTTCATCACAGAGGCAGCAGAGTGCTCTTGGCTACTTTCCACATGCAGGCAGCCCTCACCACCCACCTCTCCCTCCTGGTTTGAGCTATCCTCCCCCAGGCCACCCAGCACCCTGACCAGGAGACCTGTTGTTGCCATGCTCCCTCACTCCAGACTGCCCACGTCTCTCACTTCTGCTAAGAGCCTACGTGGCACCCAAGAGAGACCCCTCTCATAATCAAGCCTTTTTCTATCTGTTGTAAACCTTTTCTTTTCTTTCTTTCTTTTTTTTTTTTTTTTGTATGAAGAAATTCTCTCCAGTGGCTACTCAGGTGTTTCTGTGACTTGTCTCTGGTTATTAAACCTGCCTCTTTCTAATTTTCTCTGTAACACTCTACCCAGCATGAAATCACTCTGCCTTCTAGAGTTCATTCTTTCTTTTTTAAAGAATATATTAGCTTAGATTGGTTAGTCTGCCAAACACAAATAAAACAAAAACCTCCCCAAATCCCAAGATAAATTGGCTTAAACAAAATGCAAGTTTATTTCTCTCTTACTTTCATATAGCCTGAAGGTGACCACAGGCTGGTCTCTAGGATATGAGGACTTCTATCTGGTTTTTCTCCCTGCTGTGGCTTATATTCCCCAGGTCAACTCATGGTCCAGAGTGGCCGCCAGAGCCCCAGCTCTTATATCCATGTTCCAGCTAGCAAAAAGAAAGGAGAGAGGGGAAAGAAAGACATTCCTTCTTTAAGGATAGAGTTTTATATCTTATTTCCATTCATCTATCACTAACCAGAATTTTGTCACTGGAGATATGACTACATTTAACTGCAAGGGAAGCTGGAAGGTATCTTTCCTCCTATAACCATGACTTAACCAAAAATCAATGTTCTGTGTCCATGGAAAGGGATGGGTTGGAAGAAACCAAAAGATCATCCTTTTTCTTCAACTTTGCACTGAAACTCTCTGTCAGGCCCTTTCTTAAGCTGTTTCCTCTCCTATGTCCCATATAGGAGAGAGACACATGCCCTCATCACACCTCATGTCTCAGGGTAAATATTAGCATAGTTAATACACACATTTACTTGGAATGATATTATTATCAGTGTCAGTTGAAGTCACATGGTGGTCCTGAGATTCAGTGAGTCCTTCCCATCCTCTGATAGATTCCAAGGCATTGTGTTCCAAATGGAGGGAGAAGTGGAAGGACCAAGTTAAAGAGGCCGAAGGGATGGAGCCAGTCCGAGTGTTGCGCTCATTTCCTGGTTCTGGACCCTGTGTCCGACCCTAGTGGAGCTCGCTCTTTGCCAACTGCGATGTCGTCCCTGTCTGTCCTTGGTCAGACACCTCTGTGGCTGTCATCTGGCAGAGGTGTCCTTTTACTCCTGTTAGATAGTAAGCCTCCTCTTGCAGGATGAAGGTGGACTGTTAATCATAGCATATGCGTTCTGTAATTTGTGAAAATGGAAATAATCTCAGAGTGAGTTAAGACTAAGTTATCGCTATCTTTGGTAAGGCCCCCTCAAGATCAACAGTACGGTGTATTAGGAATCCTGCCACTGAATTATTCTGTGATTTTCAAAACTGGAAGCATTTTTGTGGGAACAAAATGCTCTTTATTTAAAATTTAGTTCTGATGAAATCATTTGGAAGGTTGGAGGAAAAAAACAGTTCTGCTGTAATGGAGCTTGGAAATATGCACAAGAAAATTTTGCTAGTCACTAGGAGCCGGAAAAGCTTTCTCTGTCCTGACACAGTGGAATGATGTCAAGAAGTTAAGATCACACATCATACAAAGGGAGCAGTATCCAATTACCTTTTAATATTTTGAGTGTGGGGTTGCTCTATGTCCCAGCAGAAAGGATGACATGAGGTCTGAATCCCACCCAAGAGTCAAAACTGAAATACACTTCCTCAAACCTCCATCGTGAATAGAGTTGCTATTCCCTTCTGGTTATAATGTATTTACTTTTTAATGGAAACTTGAAAGCAGCCATTAAAGAGGATGTCCAGGCTAGCTTGTCTGACATAAGGTGAGATTGCCTCAGAGCTGAGCAGCTCCCCGAAGGGTCTTTTCAGTCTTCCAGAAGGACTGCATCTTCCAGTGCGCTCTGCCAGGTCAGCAGGCTTTCTGGCTAAGGAAGATTGGAGCCGGGGGCTCTCATAAACTGGGGACATATTGGGCTTCAGAGGAAGTAGGGTTCTTATCATGCTTGGGAGAAGAACAGCAAGAAAGGTACATAAAGAGGGGGAAAAGAGTGAAAAAAGAAGACATTTTGATATTCATTCTTTGAGCTGAGAATCGATTCCCTGGGCTTGATGATGTCAGTCTGAGTTTGCCTAGAAGCGCAGCACAGTGAGGTAGCGGGGTGTGTGTGTGTGTGCTCACTGACTTAGCCTGGTGTGGGTATATGTGTCTATACTAACTGATTTAGCCTGCTGTGGGTGTGTGTGTGTGTATACTCATCGACTTAGCCTGGTGTGTGTGTGTGTACTCACTGACTTAGCCTGGTGTGTGTGTGTGTGTACTCACTGACTTAGCCTTGTGTGTGTGTGTGTATACTCATTGACTTAGCCTGGTTCCTTCCGCTTTGCTGATTTCTTTCATATAAAAAACAAACTCTTAACTCGGAATCTGTCTTGCTTTCTTATTCTTCCCAAAGGGACCTTTATCAATGGGATTGATGTAGATTTAACCAACTATTGAAAGCTAACCAGTTACCAAGCACGGACATGTGCTTTTGTAAAAATAAACCTATTTAATCCTTTAATGAGAGTCAAGCTGTGGTTGATATTATTTACTGTCAGGTGATAAAGAAACTGAGCTTAAGGAAGGCAAGGCCGTGCAGTGGGAGCCTCGGACTCTGCTCTGTACCCGTGTTCTTCCTTCCTGCCATGTTGTGGAGCTCACGGAAGAGGGCTGAGGCCCATCCTTGCCCTTTGGGAGGATGCTGAATTCTGATGGGAGAGGAAATCTGTCAAGAATTAGCACTTGCCAGCAATGTGCTAGGTGCCTAATTGATGTTATCATCTGAATCCAAGAGAACGGTGAGAAGCTCTCTTGCTTTCCCCATGGTGTCACTTCCTTGAGAAACTAGCATTGTAGAGAGAAGCTTGCATCTCTGGGATTGCACAGCAAGCTGCCAACCAGTGGCTCTCAATTTCTCACACATTTTATACACAACTGAGTAGGAAACCATTTCTTGCATCGCAGGCTACCATTGCCGTCCTGGCTTCTTGCACCCTGCGCTGGCCCTCCCCGGGAGCTGTTCTTCTCTCACACCTCCAGGCATGGTAGTCCAGGCCAAGGCTGCTGTGATGTCACACCCTCCTCCCAACTTCTGCAGCCATTCTTGAAGCCAAGGGTGTCCCTCAGCAGCAGTCCAAGCTAAAGTTACTAAGGACCAATGCCCCCTCACCCGGGCAGCCGGCGCCCATCCAGGAAGGCAGGAGTCTGCTGCCCAGCACATGAGCCTGCTCTCTGCCAGCTGGCCTAGGAGGCTCCATGTGCCAAGCAGGGGACATGTGATCGGGATCCGTGCCCGAGTGTTTCCTGGGAAGTAGAAAATGCATGTGACCAGAGCCACTGCAGCCTGGCTCAGAAAGAGAGATGACAAGAAAAAGTACGGTACGTTTCTCTAAAGAAAACCCCCAAATATAAACAACAACAGCAAAAACTCTAAAACCATCTCAAGAGTGTCATATATTTTTATGTTTACCTTCTGCCCTAAAACTTTTCATAAAGCCCTGAACATAGTAGTAGTGGGTAAATAAGAAGACATGAATGTATCCTTAAGGTCGTTTCTGGACCACAGTTTATTTTGCAGTTCAGCACCGTGCTTGGCACTATAAGAGATGCTCGGTGAATATTTGCAGGATACCGTGCTTCTTGGTATTGACTGACTAAAGCCCTCGAGTCCTGTTGCTTGGTTTACCTGCCTAACAAACCAAGGAAGGTTGAAAGGGCTAGAAGACATCTTATCTTTATGTCTAAAGACCTGGTGATGCCATAAGAAAGCCTAGACCCACGGATCCCAGCCTGGATGTCCCTGAGCATCTCAAGAGCTGGCACACAGTCTAAGCACGGCTTTCACACTTGAAGCCTCCAGGAACTTGGACTTCTCATCTGAGCGGCCTCAGAGATCTCTGCCTGCACTGGATGGTCCCCACTAAGGTGGTCACTGGTTCTTCCATGCTCACCAGAAACTCTGACTGGCAACCATTCTCAGGCTGGCTTGTAAAATTCAAGAAATCAAATTGTCAGTCATTTCCATTTGTTGGATAAACAGACTCTTTTCAAAATGCACAAAACACCTTTTTCATCAAACAAACGAGAAGGTTGGTACTGGAAAATATCAGGACACAATACCTTAAGCTTCAAACCACTGACATCAGATTTTGGTCCCACCTTTGGGTTCAGAAGAATCAAAATATGTCAGGGTTATTTTGCAGCAGAAGCTTGGAATTTAACGATTTGAGAGTGCAGGTGCTTGTGGGAAATGAAAGAAACTAGAGGAAGGATTAGAGGGTATGTGTCCCCTGGGATTTCTGCTTGCTTTCCACCTACTCTGACAACTTGATGTGCTCACACTGAAGGGACTGGAGGAGTCTAACCCTGGGCTTCTTGGAAATCTCAGCATCCACTCCATTCCCGGCTCCTTCGAGGTGCTCAGTTAGTGATTGGTTTGAGTGAACTGAGCGTTCGTTCCTCAGAGGGCTCCTTTGGGTAACACGGTATGCATAGCCCCTTCCCTGGGGGCCACTGTCAGCCCTCCTAGGAATTCTTCCCCAGATACCAGTCACATGCCAGGCCTTCCCAACACCCAGAGCCTTCGTCATGGATAATGTTGGCTTGCTGGGGACATGCCAGGCTGTGGGTTCTAAGGCTGTAGCTTAATGACAGTGTAGGTTTGTGTGTTTAGCATTTTCAGGCTGATTTGACAGATTTTTGAAGTGGGGTGGAAGATGTGACAGAGGGAAAGGGCCTCTACCAGAAGATAAAGAAAGTGAAAGTGAAGTCGCTCAGTTGTGTCGGACTCTTTGCAACCCCATGGACTGGGGTCCCCAGGCTCCTCTGTCCATGGGATTCTCCAGGCAAGAATACTGGAGTGGGTTGCCATTTCCTTCTCTAGGGGATCTTCCCAACCCGGGGATCGAACCCAGGTCTCCCGCATTGCAGGCAGATACTTTAACCTCTGAGCCACCAGGGAAACTCTGGTCTAAACTGTAACTGGACCAGAGGGAGAAGGAGCGAATATATAAGGAGCTGGCCGCCTTACGAACAGGATCGTTGGAGAGCCCATCCTGCAGCCTTCCCTCCTGCACTCTTTCTCATACATTAGGAGATGCTCAAATAGCTACTCAGTGCCAGAGGCACTGTGAGGTCATAGGGGGATACATAGATGGAGGATAGATCATGACAGCTTTTCAGAAGCTTCACAGCCTTGCTGGCGAGGTGGCCGGTGTGACGGTGGTGGTTCTGAGATGCGCTATGTCTGTGGTGCAGACAGTATTAATACTTGCTTGGTGGCTCAGTGGCAAGGGAGCTCATTTCTAGCTATTATCTGGGTAGGTTTCTTGAGAAAGGCTGAATGGAGATTTGAAATAGGATGAGATTGTGGTAAGTGGATTTTTCTGTCTGAGAGGGGAGAGGGCATTCTATCACATGGCTCAGTGGCTCTAATCAGGATGGTCCTATTGGCAGAAAGAAGTAATTGAAGAAGACCAGCTTTGGAGGAAATTTTAAGGAAATTAAGAGGTCAGTAGGAAGAACTTCCTCCCTTCCCCACCTCATGTCTGGTTGTTTTCTGCCTTGCACGTCAGCCACAACCTGAGCATCAAAAGACTGTGTGTGTGTGCGTGTGTGTGTATACATGCCCACATATGCAGAATTGAAAGCACATCCACTCGATTACCACTGGTGACAGAATCTTAATGTTATAGTAGAGGATAAAGTGTATAAGAGTTAAAGACCTAGATTCTAGTTGTGGCTTGTCCCAATTGCTCTGCCTTTGTAATCTTCAGTTATCTGCTATCTAAGTTTGTAATATTACTTCATGTTCTATAAGGTGATGCAATTCATTGTGCACAAGTACTTTCTGAACAAATAAAAGGTCTAACTGTGATATTTTCAGGAAGCAGGCACTTTGCTCTATTTCTAAAAAATGCAAGGACAGCATATTTTTGTCCCGTACTTCTGTCCAAAGTTCTGACCCCCTGGAAGATAGCAGAGCAGGGTTGGGAGGTGAGTCTGGGAGAGCTTCACTATCCCAGCTTTTCTGGTCGTATGTACTGAAGACCAGTTCATAGACTGTGGAAAACCTGCATGGAAGCTCAGTCTTGTGCCTTCAAATCAAGCAAAGAAATTGGCCAGAAAGCATGAGGGCTCCCATCCTGGAAACACCTCATGCCCTTTCCCAAACCACCTGTCTGCTTGCGTGCTAAGTCGCTTCAGTCATGTCCAACTCTTTGCGACCCTTTGGACTGCAGCTCTCCAGGGTCCTCTGTCCACGGGATTCTCCAGGCAAGAATACTGGAGTGGGTTGCCATGCCCTCCTCTAGGGGATCTTCCTGACCCAGGGATCGAACCTGTGTCTCTTATGTCTCCTGCACTGGCAGGCGCCCCCTGGGAAGCCCAGAAGACCCACCTGTCTGTTGACTTTCCATCATCTCTCTCTGTCAGCCCAGCTTTGGGTCCCTGAACGGCTGTCCAAATTTGAAGACGACCCTCTCAGTAGATATGCCCTCTTCCTCTGCTGCCTGCTCCACCCTTGGAAACATGAATCTCAGCAGGGGCATTTCCCCCAGCACTAAAAAAACCTGGGGACTGGAAACAGCCGCCCTCCTAGCACAACCGGTCCTTGGTGAAGAAAGAGTGCCCTCTAGTGGGCTTTGTCTGGAGCTGCTCTAGATCGGTGTCAGGGCTCAGCCAAGGACAAAACAACCCGCTTGCTGCCCTCCTGCCAAGGATCTTGAAGCTGCCTTTGGGTTTGGTTTGTTTTTCTCCGCGTGTGAAGAAACAAAGAAAGAACAGCAGGAGACCAGTTGTGAGAGCAGCCCCGACTGTGCTGTGACAGCCTTCTTATCTTGGGAGGTTCACCAGAGAATTAACCCCAGGGCCAGTGATGGCAGCAAGGTAGATGGTGACATCGGATGCTTTTTAAAGGGCCTGTGACAATTTCTGTATACATCACTCACCTGTCTTGACCGGTCTCTTATATAAGGGGTTAGATTTGTGAGAAGGAAACTCCTTCTTTAAGAATGATTACCGAAAGGGTTAAATATCTTGTTGCGTGACCCTCTTTGCAGAGCAAATCCACTGCAGTTGATTTTATTTTTGGTAATGGAAGTGTACAAATCTCAGTATTAAAATCCTGTATGTACTGGCATAAACAGGGTTTTTTTCCCTTTAAACCTGAGTAAAAGCTGTTGGGCTGGGGAGCAAAGAGGGGAGGAGGCGAGGGAGGCTGCGGGGCTCCCATCAGGGGAGCAGGAACCTGATCACATGTGATGGTTGCTGGATTAGGTAACAGCTCCGCTGGTTGAAATTGGATCTTGGAGGATGAGTGTTAACATCTCTGGTGTCCTGGTGAAAGGTTCATTTGAGACTTGCGTGGTGCCACAGAGATAAAAAAAGGAGCTTTTAAATAATCATTTTGTCTCCTATTTGGCAGAGTGCTGGCTTCAAGCAGTAAATAGGTAGCGTCACTTTGGCTTAGACGTATTGGCCTTTTCATTTATTTATTTAATGTTGGTGGGATTTTTTTTAACTCTCTAGCTGAACAGCCTTCCGTATCAGTGAATCCCAACACCTGTCTTTATAGTGGTACCTTCAGATCCTGCTCCTTTTGGGCAGAGATCGGTCCATGCCGTGTTGTTTACTGGTCCGGGCCTCGTCGCGGCACACATGCATAGCCCAAGACCCTCAGAACCAGAATCTCCTGTGTTAGACAGTGGAAGAGGAAGGTTTTCTTTTGTTTATGTTGCGTGTGTGTGTGTGTGTGTGTGTGAGAATAGTTTTGGTGGTGGTGGTTCTGATACATACTCTGAAGTTTCTGTTTTCATAATGATTTGAGTTTAATTTGAGTGGTATAATTTGAAGAGGACTGTTGGGTTTGTTTTTCCTATTTTTTCTGTTCTTTTATTTTTTTCAAATCTCTGGTTTGGAGCCAATTTATGTGTCCTGAACTCTAAGGATTAATGCAAGCAAGGTGTATTTCATTTCTATCACACCTATTCCTTCTTGGCCACATTTGGAAACCTATTAAATTAAATCTTAGTGAATCCAAATTTCTTTTTAAAGAGTATTTGTTTCCAGGATTCATCAAATGATACAAAAGCTAAGCAAAAGGATAACCCTTTCCTGTGTGGGTATGTGTGTTTTTTTGCCCTACTAAATGTCTCCAGTAGTATAGATTAGGGCTTTACCCTCTGCGACTGTCCTGGGACTTCTTTGGTGGGTAGGGGGTTACAGGGTCTCCTTTCAGTGTCCTTGGCAGCTTTAGCATTTCCTTTATTTCATTTAAAAGCAGTTAGATTTTAAGATCAAGAAAAACATTAAGTAGGTAGGTGTGCAGCCTTGGTGTGGACAGTTCATGCTTCCCATGGATTGTTTAAAAGAAAAAGTGAGGCATGGATGTGGGTGCAACTGAGAAGGGCTGGAAAGGGAAAATATTCATTGAAGTAAATACTGGACACATGGGAAGTACTAGTAGTAATGTGACCACCTGGTCACCTACCTCGTACCTGGATGAATCAGTACCAGCACTTTGTTCTGTGTCTGCCTGACTCCTTTTCTGTCTCATTCTTTTCAGAACAAATGGAATTTTGCTAGAGGAATAAGTTAATGGGGTGCGTGAGTTGGTCTCAGGTCCGATCATCCTTACCATCGCCTCAATAAGGCAGTGTGTAGGTAGCCCCAGTAAAGTATATCCTCACGGGTTGATGTTATTCTCTTTTACTTTGCTACACTGTTGAGAGCTGTCAGTGCTGGATCTGTCAGGAAGAATTGTTTGGGAGTGATGAGGAAGAGCCGCTTGGAGGCGTCATGGCCCGGCTCAGATGCCACCAGCCTCAGCATCCTGAGGAGGTTTCCCATTGGCCGAGGTCTGTGGCCTCTTCTGGAGCGTATTGGTCATGGGATTCCAGAGAGTGGATTAGTGTCAAATTTTGCCCCAGTACCAATTTTTTAATGATTAAGTAAAAGTGCCACAATTACCAAATGGCTCAGAGGTGATTCTTTTTTCACTCTTAAATGACCCATAGGTATTTTGTTGATAAAGCAATTAAAATTCATTCGATGAAATTCACTGGGGAAACGTCCATAAACCCCACACACTAATGTCCTCGGCGGGAAGCATTCACTGGGCTGTACAGGTGAGGAAGGAGAGGCCCCAGGGCTCCAACACCATCTGCTTGGGGGGCCACGTTCTTCTCGCCGCCACCCCACACCTTTAGGGGCTGGCTGGCATTCAGGAAACGGTTGCAGCATTCATTTCCTTTCTTAAGGAAATCTTTGTTAGTGGTGATATGTTCTTGAAGATTGGAGTAAATAAGTTCAAGGAACTGAATAACATGATTAAATCTTTCTTATTCTGAGACCAGGGGGATGATTTCCCATGTAAGTCTTCTGAGTCTGCAAAAGAAGGATTTCATTGGAAAAATGTCCACAAAATTAAACTCCACAATCCTCTAACCTTTGCTGTCACCAGTATAGCAATTTTATGTTACTGCAGCAGAACATTAAAAATTCAGTTGCAAGAGGAGAGCCTGGGTCCTGAAGTGTGGGCTCTCCCTGTATCCTTCTTTCCTGCCAGCTAACCCCCTTCCCCACAGACTCCTGTTGCCTCCTCCTGTCTTTCCTCACTCCCTCAAGGGGTACGTGTGTCTACCCCGGGCCTTTAAACTGCTGCCCCGGGCCACGTGCTTGACTGTCCACTTGACTGCCTCATTCACAGAAGCGATGCTGCCATTTTCCTTTAGCACAGGACTCGGGCTTTCCTTTGAAACAACTTTCAAGGTTGCTTCTTGTCAGACCTGTTAGAAGCCAGGAGCATGTGGGCACAGCCAGCAGTTATGCTGGTATTACAGGTGATGGAATGCCCCGAACGTCTCCATGTCCCCTCGGATTGAGCTCAGATCCACCTTTCCTGTCACAGCCCCGTGGGGCTGCCTTGCTGAGGGTCGAGAGGCGGCTGCACCTGTCACTGTCCCCGTGGGGCTCACCAGATGTATCCTGGCCAGAAACAGTTCTAGACTGTGCTGCGCTGTTGCTCATACACGCACCCGGCCCCCTGGACTCTGGCATCTCCACCCCCAGGATTCGAACGAGCAGAGTCTGCTTCTTCTCTACCTTTAGTTACATCCCTCCTTCCCTACTCTGCCCTCAGTTTTGTTTTTTTTTTTTTTAATTAGATGCCCTTTTCGTGTTCACTCTCAACAAAGACTTGGCTGCTGACGCCTAAACTGGGTTTAGATGAGTGATTTACTTTATGGCGGGTTGTATGGCGGTAGTAAAACGAGACTGCCTAGCTCTCTTCCACTGGCTTACTAAATCACTTGATCTCTTTCAGTCCAAATCACCCCTTCATGCCCCGCAAATGGTCGTGGGGGGTTAATAAAAAGGAGCCTTTCGTGGAGCCAAGCCTCCTTCATCCTATCCGAACCCCAGCTTCTCTGAATCCCTGAGGCAGCTTGTTTAAAGGACCTCGCCCTTGTTTGTACCAGGACGGAGCTCTTACCACCTGGAATAAATTGATCTCAGTTTTGGAAAATAGAAATCCCTAGTCCAGAGCAGAGGTCTTCACACTTTACTCAAATTAACTGAATTTGCCTGACTTAGGTTATTTTAGAAATGAAAACTTAGGCTGATCCAATATCATAAAGTCAATGAGTGTAAAAACTTTGTAATAACAAACTCACAGAAAATCTAAAATTAGAAATGAGAAAAGAAATGCTATTCCTTGAACTAAAATTTAGCAGTTTGGGGATGAAAGTGAAAATTATATTCTGTTATAATTTTTTTTTTTTTCGTGGATTTGAAATTTCTTTCTTTGTGGTAAAATAGACATAACAAAACTTAGCATGGTAACTGTTTTTGAGTGTACAGTTCAGTGGCGTTACGTACATTCACATTGCTGGGCAGCCATTACCACCATCCATTTCAAGAACTGTTTCATCTTCCCAAAATGTAACTTCCCAAAATGTAATGTTCATTGCTAGTTCCTTATTACCCGCTTCTCCCAGCCTGTGGTACCCACAGGTCTGTTTCCTGTCTCCATCAGTTTGACTGTTCTAGGCACCTCATATAAGAGGAGTATCATTAATTTCAGGAACAAATCAAATCTCTCCTTGTATTTTCTTGTCCTCCCATCCCTCTCTTTTTCCAGCCCTCTGCACGCCCATTGCTCAGATGCCTTTTTGTTAAGTGATTTGAGACTTCTTCAGCCAAATCATGTATTGGGAGTTTTCTGTTGTTTTTAAATGTTACTCCGTTGGGTTACTGTCAACACCTCCCCACTCTTTTCTATCTCCCTGCAGTTTTGAGTATCCGGGGAGCCCAGGAAGAGGAGCCAACAGACCCGCAGCTGATGCGACTGGACAACATGCTGCTGGCCGAGGGGGTGGCGGGGCCCGAGAAGGGCGGGGGTTCAGCGGCGGCGGCGGCGGCGGCTGCTGCTTCTGGAGGCGCCGGTTCCGACAACTCAGTGGAGCATTCCGATTACAGAGCCAAACTCTCACAGATCAGACAAATCTACCACACGGAGCTGGAGAAATACGAGCAGGTATTCACAGCCATGTGGGGTTTGGGCCCCCCAGCCCTTTAGGGCAGGGCGGAGAAATCATGAAACTCCGAGCTAGGAGGGGTCGGAGGCAGGCAGCCTTTCCTGGAGATTGCCGTCCGGGATCCAGTGTTTCTGACGTCCCCCCAGAGCCACTTGTTGAACTTGAGCCCATCAAGTCCAGGGTCTCCACTGTTGAAAACTCAGGCAAACTGGAGATAAGATCATTTAAAAAAATAGTTTTAAATGATGATTTTAGGAAACTGAGTCTTATGTACAGAAACAGTCCCTGGCGCTCCAGAGCGCTGTCCCTTGGCATGCAGCTCTGGGGCTCTCGGTGTTACAGTCATGAGCAGAGTCACCAGGTGAGCTGGGGAGGTGTGTGTGTGGGGGTCCTCTGAGCCCTGTGTGCTCATTAATTAGGATGCCTCACCACCAGTGCTCATGGAAGCCTGTGGGGACGGATAACTAAAACCTGGCCTTAAATTCCTTCACCCTACCCAGATTAGTTCAAATGGAAGTCCATCATACTCTGACTTTTATATATAGTATATAAAATGATACACATCTCCCTCTATAAAAAAAGTAGAGGGTCTCAGGGGACCCCTGGAAGTAGACAAAATTGAATTCCAGCCCTGACACGCTACTGGTGGTCTGTGGGATCCAGTGGTCCACATTCTCTACCTCAGTAGCTGGTAGTATTCAGCAAAGAGCTGTGGATTTGGAGCCTAAGCTATCAGAGAGCCATAAAAAAAATCATATGAAGGAAAAGCTTAAAAAACGCTTTAAGTCATAAAACAGTATATAGATGTTGTATGGTATTCTAATTGTAACAACACCCCTCTCTACTAGAGTGCCCCCCACCACACACACATGAATTTAAATGTCAATATTGTTTCCTCTGGTCAGTATGAGCAACATTATTTTACTAGGGGTCCTTTAACATCAGGATTTCCTCCCATTATTTAGCTGACATTAGTTGGTTGTCATATTGTTGGATGTGACATTGTCCTGAAATTCTAAGTTTAACGTACTTTCATAGAATTGTTAGATTTCTGGCTTTCTTTCTTTTTTAAGAATCATAGAAGAAGAGGGAGGAAAAAAATCAAAATGTAGAAGACCCTGTACCGTCCACTTAGGACAGTCTAAGTAAAAGGCAAATGCAAACTTAATAGAATATATAAATTTTAAAATAGAAATAGGCATTTTAAAATTTAAAGTGAAAGTTTCATTATTGCACTCCTATCTACCTTTGAAATGGATTTCTACAAAGTCTCTTCTTTTATGAGGGAAAAGATTACTATGAAGCTGGAAGCCAAGTGTGGTGAATTTCAGCCAAAGGCAGGTGTAGGGAGGTGTCAAGGGGAGCAAAACAAAAGTCATTTTGTGGTAAGAACCTGTGGATCATCACCCTCGACCCTCTTGGGGAAGAAACATTCTTATCATGATGTAGACTCTTGTAGATATTTTACCAGACCCCAGGAGAGGTTCAGCTCAGGTAAGCTGGCGGATCCATGACATTCCCCACCTGGGCCATCATGTTAGAGTTCACAGCCTGCCCCAACCTAGGGCGTAGTTTGGGAAAACTCACAGGGCATTTTCTGTAAAGGTCCCTAGCTAGCCACTTGGGTCTTCCTCCCCATGCTTTTCCCATTGTACCTTCACCACTAAGCTTGGTCTCTGGCATAACAACCTGTCTAGACCTGGTTTCCAGGTCGTGTTAGTTGCTCAGTCGTGTCCAACCCTTTGCAACCCCATGGACTGTAGCCCACCAGGCTCCTGTGTCCATGGAATTCTCCAGGCAAGAACACTGGAGTGGGTTGCCATTCCCTTCTCCAAGGGATCTTCCCAACCCAGAGATAGATCGAACCTGGGTCTTCTGTATTGCAGCTAGATTTTTTACCATCTGAGCCACCAGGAAACTCCAGGGGTACAAAGAATGTGGCTTCCTCCCAAACCTACAACTGAGATGGATATTAGGCTGGATGGTGTTAAAAACTAGCTTTATTTGTAGCCCAGGTTGCCAGCAACAAAGAAGAGCAGACTGTCTTCTTGATTTAACCCCCCCCCACCCCGCCTTGTTACTCTTTCATCTTCTTCCAAAATATCTAAAACACTTTTATCAACCTAACTGCACTTATTCCAGCACTTTTATGGCTGTCATCATCTCCATTCTGATACAGGTGAGGAAACGGAGGTCAGAGAGGTTAGATGATATATCTGGGTCACACATCCAAGGAGGAACAGATTACCCTGGAATCTAGATTTGGACCTTTAGCCCAAGGCTGTTATTGGAGCAATACCCAGCTCCACTTAATATGGAACGAGTGTGGGTGTCTGTAGACAGTGAAGTAACTGGCCTGTCCTCTCTGGTACTTTCATGGAATAGATTGATGCTCTCTAAGAGAGACTAGTGATAAAAATACTCTCCTTGAGAAACTTCTCATAGATACCTACGTATTCTGAATAACAACAATGCTGGAAATTGGGAACGTAAACTGTATCCATTTTGCTGATGGCTGGGGCTGTACTCCCTCTGTTACTTGTTTGGTCTGAGATGACCCAGACCTGAAGTCTGCAGGCTCAATGGTAGAGTTAATGGCTACCAGGAGGATTTACGTCAACATGCGTCTCCCACAGCTGCTGCGCCAGTGTCCCATCCCTGCGGCAGGCCGCTGTCGACCCACCCCTCCGCAGGAGACCCTCAGACATTCACAGGCAGGTCTAGTTCAGTCTCGTGTGGGATCACGTTAGGTCAAGGTAGTAGTAGTAGTCTGAATTTATTATTCTTAAGAAGTACTAAGAAATTATTTCCTTATTTCTTTGGGCATTTTCTGGGTAGGAACTGAATACTGTTTAACACGCTGTGTGCTTAATAATTTATTAATATTAGTTGTATTGTTAATTACAGTAAATGGCAGATTGTGAGGAAATTATGCCATTAACCTTCTAGCTAGTAAGTCTGAAAGATAGATCTTCATTTTTTCTGTAAGCATTCCTCATGGGACCTTTTTAAAAAATAGGAAACCTTAGTAAAAATGTCAGTCTCTTAATAATACCTAGGTGGTTGCTGGATTGACTATTTAAGAGTCGATTCTGTTGTTTTGATTTGTTTTGTTTTTAGTTTGGTGATGATAGATAACCAGAGCATCAATTAGCTCTCCAGTAATTAACTACAGTAACCCTCCTCACCCTTCCCACGCATCCTGTGCTCCCTCCCTAACCCCCACCAAAAAGACCTGAATCAGCCATTGTTTCACCCTGAGGTTATTACATAAGGAAGGCTTCTAGTGACTTGGATTAGAAAGAAAGGAAGGAAATTGTTTTCTTCATTAAAAAGTGTTGTTAAACACCTTTTCAGCCGATCTTGTCTGTAGCTGAAGTATTTAAGAGCTAGCTAAAAAAAAAAAAAAAAAAAAAGCTGGCATATTTTGATAGATAAAACCAGGATATCAGAAAACTGAATTTTCTTCCAAGTGCTATTCAAAAAAAACAAAAAAAGATGCTCTTGTAGCTTTGCAGAGTTCTTCAGTTTTTGTAAGTAACGCTGCCAGGACATTGACAAGGCTTAGTCTCCAAGGCTGAACTGGGGTGGGTTAAGTAGTCCTTTCACAGCCAAGGAAGTCTTAAGATCCCAGTTATATTCCTTGCTGAAACTGGCAGCCAAATCCAGTTTGAAAGACTTAGAGATGAAGATGAGCTGAAGAGAGTGCAGGAAGGAAGCTTCAATTCTAGGATTAAATTGCTTATACTAAGCAAGATTTGTGAAGAGCTTCTCTTGGGTCAGCTGCTCCTCGAAGTGCCCTTGCCCTGGAACCCGGGATGTCACCAGAGGCAGCTGGAGGGGTCGCTCCAGAAGGTGACTGTCTTTAGGACAGCCTTCAGCAGTCTCCTTGTCACAGAAACCTTCAGCCTGCGAGGGTTCTATTTAATTAATTAATCACTCCTACTCCCCATCCCATCGGGAGAACCTGGCCTCACCAGAGTAGTGCAGCTTCTGAAGGTGCTGAGCTTGGGGAACTGAGGAGGAGGCCTGGGTAGTTCAGGTCCTGGAAAATTGTGTTCTGCCCACCTAAATGGACTTGGAGTTCCTGTCTGTTGTCTGTCGTGTGTTCCCAAGCAGCTGTTGAGCAGCTGCCCTGCTGCACCTCAGCAGTGGGTGAAAAGACTCCACTGTCTGTTTAGGGCAGGGCAGAAAGGGGCCCAGCATCCAATGCCGTGAATAAACACCAGATATCGTGAGTATTTTTATTCACTGTAATGAAGCACATTATTAGCTGAGTACTGTGGCTTCCCAGCAGAGAGGGTGTGTGCCTGACAATAGCTCCTTCACGTCCAGCCCCTCCTCACTTTGAACCCCCACCAAGTCGGGGGCGGGTGGGGGGGTAGGGCCTGCAGCCCAGAGGGGGATGCTTGCAGCATACCTCCCCGCCATCCTTCTCCAAGACCTCACAGACTTCCAGCCAACTCGCTGCCAGGCTTTATTTTCCTCCCTTTGTTGTACAGCTTGGGGGTGAAGGGGCTGTTTAAGTTGGGGAGAGATGAAGCTTATAATAAGATCTTGTGTTTATGTAGCAATTTTCATAGTAAGGGCAAAATGCTCTATGGACCTGATCTTCTGTGGATTTCATCTTCAGCATATATATACCTGCAGAGTGGAAAGAAGCTATTTGTGACCCCCTTTATTTGTTCCACGAGGGAAACCGAAGCCTGGAGAGGGTTGCCCCATTGTAATCATATGCTGGGTTACTGAGTTACCTATACTTTAAAAAGATAATAAAGACACACTCTATGGCCAGACACACAGTAACTCATCTTGTCCTTACCACATTCTTTGAGGTACTGTCCTCATTTCACAGATAGGAAAGAGAAGGCACAGGGGTCTTACATGACTAACCAAAGCCCCACAGTGAAGTGAGTTCCTGGGCAGGGTGTGAACGCAGGCGGTCTGTGCTCTTAGCTGCTGCCCTGTTCACGTGAGTGATTTACTCCATCCACAGGTCACCGTACAAGGAGTGTGAGGATTGCTGGCCTTGTTAAAGGGGTAGGAATGATTAAATCCACTCTTGGACGAATAAAGCAAGGCGCTGAGTAGTGAAAGCAATTGCCCACATACTCATGGAGACAGGGTCAAAAACCAGGCTTCCCAGCCCCCAGTGTAGACACAGCCCAGTGGGTATGTCTGCTGATGTATCTTTGGCCAGCAAACCTCGAAGGATTTCAAGAAATGAACAGTGAATGTGTTACTGTTACTACATAACTGACAGCTGTGAAGAGCTTTGTGTTCTTAAAAACAATAGCAGTGCGGCTTTAGCATTAATGAACATGATTCTGTGGTATTAAGTTGGACACTTTTGAGTCCCTAGGTCTTCAACCTTCAGAGCATCAGCTTGCCTTTCTTGCTAACAAATTTTCCACAGTTTTCCAACACTGCTGCGAGTTAAGTGTGAGTAGATATTTTACTGAATGTTCCTTAAGAAAACTAGACTACAATGATAAGTAAGAGTAACTAAAAGAAAGGGCAGTGGTGTTCCAAGGAGCAAGTTCAGAGTCTGGGAAAGAACAGACCCCCTGGCCTGCCTGGTTCAGGGAGTCTTCAGGCTGCTTTTTGCTGGGGGCCTTCATCTCTTGGGCACAGTTTTCCCAACTGTAAAATAAGGAGGTGGGAAAAATGATCTCCAGTTTCACTTCCAGAGCTGATAGTATATTGGTCTGTAACCTTAGAGTTTTCTCTCTGCAGAGGTATTTCCTAAATCCTCTAAATCATGTTTTGAATTTGTTTCTATACAGATTCCCTTTGTGTTATAGACATAGAGGATTTTCAGAAGACCAGCATAGGAAGGAGTTCTTATGTTACAAGCAGAAGTAGATTAATGAGAATCTCACAGAAAAGTCATCAGAGCTTTTAACTCGGTGATTCCATTCTTTGGACTCTTTATGCCAAATTGAATATTTGGAAGCTTTAGCATAACAGAAATAAGGCAAAGCAAAAAGTTCATGCTGTATTTGACTTCAGACTCTCTTTAGCTGTTAACATGGGAGTGAAGGGTTGTGAAGTTTTATACTAATATACATGTTCTCATCTTTCATAATAGTAAAATCAAGAAAAAAATTGATTTTGAAAAACTATTGTAAATTTTCTTCTCCCCTTTAAAAAAATCCACATAGTGATGAAAATTATAATCAAATGGGCTGAAAGGGGTTTCTGGGTTTGTTTGTTTTATTTATTTATTTTTGGACAAAATGCCACAAGCTAGCCCAATTTTCTTTACTTGTACATGTCTCTAGAAAGACCTGCTCAGCCTCACAGCCAGGACCCTTACCACGCCCCGTGTCTGTCCTCCTCCGTTCCAGGCATGTAACGAGTTCACCACCCATGTGATGAACCTCCTGCGAGAACAAAGCCGGACCAGGCCTATTTCCCCAAAGGAGATCGAGCGGATGGTCAGTATCATCCACCGCAAGTTCAGCTCCATCCAGATGCAGCTCAAGCAGAGCACGTGTGAGGCCGTCATGATCCTGCGTTCCCGGTTCCTGGATGCGAGGTGAGTCCCCAGGAGAGGCCTGTCCTTTGGGAGAACCACTGATTCAGGGTTAGAATCCAAGCTGGCCCTCTCCAGAGGCTCCGTTGTCAAGGCTCTGTTCAAGGCTGAGCCAAGTAGTAGCCTGAGAAAGGTCAGGGAAAGGAAGGCTGCAAGGGTGGATAGCCATGGGTTTTATACAGCTCCAGGAAAATGTGGGAATGGGATATTTTTTATGGCCACTGCTACTTACTCTGCATGAGAAACAGGATGATTTAGCTACAGGGACAGAAGAAGCAGGACTTTTTGTTTTCATACCATTAGTGGCCTCTTTCACAGGAATAGGTTGTAACTATAAGCCCATAGAAGGCTAGCCAGATATTGCAATGACATCTTTTCTTCAAGAAAGATGGTTCCAGGTGAGAGCTGGGAATCTCTGCCACACTTTATGTTGGCACAGAGGGTACCTAGTTAGCTTCAACAAATATTTATAACTAGATTATCATGTGTCATATCTGGGCTGAGTTTTAGGGGCACAAAAATGAAGAAGACATGGTCCCTTGGGCGTGGAGGGCCAAGGGACTGGTCTCATATGAGCCAGATTTTCAATCAAGATTTAAAATTTTCTGACACTAACGTGTGACCTAAGTTGTGAGTTCAAAGAATCCAGTTGAAACCATGGATAGAAAAGTCCTTTAGGACAAAAACTAAAACTATAGAACAGACAGTCTTTGTCCCACTACTCTCTACACTGGTGGATTTGTGAAAATCCTTTTGATTTCTTTGGCTTCTGTTATCCAGCCTGTAAGATAGTGCTAGTCATGTCTTTCATCTACTCTAGAAAGTGGTGTTGATAATTGATCTAATACATGAGTTTTCAGTGTATAGATATCCTTTGTGATCCACAGCTCACCTTAAATTTGTCATTTTCTATAAATGCAGATTTCATCATTCATTGTTTCAATTCCTGAATATAACCCCGATATATGATTTTTATTATAAAAACACTAGCTATGTCATGGTCATATACCATTTAATGATCTGTAGTTGAGCTCCTTCTCAATCAGACATACACATTCTCTGCTTTTTCATTTTTTTTCCACCTTAGAAATCATAGACTATTCAGCTCCATTACCTATACTTTTCTCTGTCTTCACCACTGTGGTCTTTACAGTTCACAAACCTCTTTAGAGCTCCCTGGCACCTCCTAAACTCCCTTTCATTCATTGTGTTTTGGGTCATGTGGAATATGAAATAGGAATGTCAGCCAGCCAACTGTATCTCTGGCCTAATAGAAATACATAAAGTCAAGAGAAAGTACGGATGAAGAGAGCTTTTCCCAGCAGAGCACAGTGCTGAGCGAAGGAAGGCCCAGGCCTGCTGAAGCAGGACACCCCTGCCCCAGGCATCTCCCTTGCCCTGTCCTGCTGCCAGCCTGGCTTCTTTGCAGCAGGCTGCTCCCCGCGGTATGAAGTGTGAGTGACTGGCGGCCTGTGTCTGGGTCTTCCTTTCCCCTGCGTTGTGGTCGCCACCACTCTGCCCCCGTGGTAACTCCCCTCGTTAAAATGCTGGTGTTGGCATTTGTGTTGGCAGATATTGGAAAAAAATAAAAAAGTTGGGCCCAGACTGGGTTCTTTTCAAGAAAGAAGAAATCAGAAAGGAGGAGCAGAATCAATTTCTCATAGGACTTCTTCTTTCAGTAACTCAGCTGTGCCCAGTTGAAGGTCAGACTCCAAAAGGCATGAAACCAGGCAAGCTTTGTACACAGTTCCTTTCCCTCCCATCAGCTTTTGCCTAGATTGTTCTAGTTGGCACCAGAAGGACAGTAATCATAAGAGAGGATCTTTTTCCTGCTTTGGTTGCAACCTTTGAATCATTGCCTCTGAGCTAAGGTTCAAAACTAAAACAATTAATCAGTTGTCATTGTTATTAGCATTTACTTTGAGAGTGTATTTAGTATCACTGAAAGAATATGACCCCAAATGCCAACACAAGGATGAGCAAATGGTTTTTCCATCTCAAAAATGAATGTTTGCCTGGACCTCGTGATCAAAGTAGTTAATATCATTGCTTCTAGTGCTATCTATTATTGGGAAAGCTAGTTAAACACACTTTAGTAAGAAAGACACACTCACTGTTGATATTTACATGCTGCTCTAATCCACGCATCTGATGGGCAGGGCTTCATTAAGAAAAGATTTCATGGAAGACAAATGAAATACAAGGGAGACTTGATTTAGTAACAGGATTAGTCATACCCATTAATATAATGGGTATGCAGAATTGAATGTTACAGCTTTGTTGTGTAACATTCCTTGTATTTTCTGCTCTTGAAGAACAGATTACCACAAATTTAGCAGCTTAGACCAACACAAAGTTACCTCATAGTTTCTGTTGTTCAGGAACAGCAGGTTAACCTGGATCCTCTGCCCTCGTCTCACAAAGCTGTAAGCCGGGGCTCAGCTGAGGCCATGCTCACAGCTGAGGCTCATTCCCGTGGGAGCAGAATTCAGTTCCTTGTGATAATAGGACTGATGTCGCCAGCTCATAGAACCCACCCTTCCCATTGACAGGGCTTACAGCTTGGCTGCTTCCTTTCTTCCTGGATAATGTCACCATTTTAAGGCTTTAACCTAATCTCCCATTTCATTAACACAAAGTCACCTGATTAGTAACTTAATCATAGGAATGATATCCTATCATTTCCACTGTCCCCACAACACCCACATTCAAGGCAGGGGGAGTGCTCCAGAGTGGAATCTTACAGATCTTCTTAGGAGTCTGCCTTCCATACTCCCCAGCTGAGCATTTGGCCAGGTTTTGTCCACTTGAGTCATATCCTTCTTTTCTTCCTTATGTTGATTTCACTGTGCCAGGAAAGTTTAACTTAAAAATTCTACTCATTCATTCAGTCAACTTTTATTATTGCATGTTTTATATCGAGCATAGTGCTGTGATAAGTCTTTGAGATGGAACTTGTAAACCTTCTTAATGCTTTTCAAGCAATACAATAATTTTAACTTTGTTTTGTAAAAAATAACATCTTGCTGGAGAAAGCAGCAAGCACATGGTTGGAAATATACCTCTGCACTCCACCGTTCCAGTTAAGGTTATAGAAAATTATTTAAAAAGAGGATTGCAAGAAAGGAAAGGGCATCCAATATGGTCTGGCTGCACTGCCACTACATTTAAATTTATTTACTTTTATAACTGAGTTTTTACTCTTCCAAATGCTGTATTAGCCTCTGGAATAACAAAAATGAAAAGAATACACATAAATGTGGGTCCCGCCTTCAAGAACTCATAATCTCCTGGGACAGGTGCTCTTATAACTGATCATAAACTGCACATGATCACAGGAAGTACAAGTACCAGATTCACCCAAAGGGGAGAGAGCCTGGAGAACTGGGGAGAGGCAGACAGTGCTGAGTCTCAGAGGACTATGACGTTTACCAAATAGAAGGAATCACAGAAGCAAAGTAAACAACGTAATTCAACTTCGACAGGCATTACTGACTGGGGTGCTTACTATGTGTTGGGCACCAGGGTTTCAAATACATGTGAAACACGGCTCCTCCCCTTGAGGATTTGCTGTTTAGTTGGGAAGACACATGTAAACTTGTGGCAAATGCTGTGGGAGAGAAATACACAGAGTGGTATGGAAAGGCACGGGAGCATGAACGCCGTGTGTGTCTTTGGGGAATAGAGGAGCATATGATGAAGCCAGATGAAATTAGGAAGAGCATGTGTAGGATGGTGGGAAACGAGACACTGGGGATGGGCTTGATCCACTGAAAGACCTTAACTGTGCCAGCAAAGATTGCGGATTGTCCTGTGAAGCAGCAGAAACTCTGAGCTGTTTAAGGAAGGAAAGGTGAAAGTTCTCCAATTACACCGCTTGGGTTCAGATTCTTACTATAACCCTGACTACATGTGTGATCCGGGATAAATGGCTTATCCTTCCTAAGACTCAGTTTTTGTGTCTCCAAAATGGGAATAATTCTATACACAGGAATAAATAAGATAACATATTTACAATATAGTGTCTAGAGCATAGTATTCACACCATAATTCAGCTGTAATATAATAAGGATCACTATGGTATATTATTATTGATATCATTATTATTATTTTTATGATCAGATCCATGGTTTAGAGGAATTCCTGTGGTCATTTTCTTAAGGATTAGCTGAGGCTTTTGCTTCTCAAACTGGGGAAATACAGAATAAGTACAAAATACCTTCCCAATTTTACTCGAATATTTGGAGAGAAATATGTTCAGATAAACATTGGTATATGATGGAATAAGATTAAAGAAGGAGGTGCTGAAGACATTTCGGGCACCCCATGGCTGAGAGTCCAGGCTCTCCTCCCAGGAGAGCTATTTGGGCACGATTTCAGCCTACAGTTTTACTGTTTAGTCTGTGGCTTCTTGATTTTTAATCTATATTAATTAAAATATAAGTAAACAAAATTGAAAAATTTAGCTCTCCAGTTTTACACATCTTATTTCAGCCACTCAATAGCAGCTGCTGGCTACTCCAATAGGGGAACAGAGAACATTTATTTTCCTCATTGTAGGAAGTGCTGTTGGACAACTTTAGTAAGACCATTATACAATAGACCATAGTTCCTCTAAACCCATTTCAAAAAAAGCAGTGACACTGAGGATGGAACAGAAGGGATAGATTTGAAAAATAGAACTGGTAAGACTTGCTCTGGGGCCAATCATCCAGTGAAGGGAAGAGAGTGAGGAGAATTGAGAATCATTCCCAGGTTCTGCTGTGTGTTAGGTACGCAAATAGTTAAGGAACGAACAAACAATTGAATGGATGAGCAAATTAGCAAATATAATGAACTTTGTATGTATGGTGATACTATTATATAATGTGGGAAAAAATGAAAATGAAGTTGATTTGAGTGAAATGTGATACTTGTCATAGAAACAGTTTGTTGGAAGTGTCTGGAATATGCAGTTGCAAATGGACGCAGTGGTAAATGGGGTATTGGCTCTTAGGAGAGGCATTTGGGCAGAGATGACACATTTGATGGTCTGTGGTGCCTCCACTCCTCATTCTTGAATCACTGTGATTCCAAAGCTTCCATTCCTAAAATTTCATCAACTTCCACATTTCCTACACTTACCTGGATACCCAACAATCAAAGCTTTTGGTTGGCTTGAAATAACAAGTGTTAACTCACCAAGCTGAAAACCCCTCCAGCCAGAGCAAAGAAACCAGGCATCTTAGTTCAAATAACCTTATTGTCAGAAGTATATTATTTTCCCTGGGTTTCTTGAAATTCTGTAAACTCCTAATTCTGGGGTTTCAAAGGCCCTGGATTGAGACAGACCTTGCAGAAGATGATCAGTGCGGCCATCAGAGTAGATGCGACCCCCTAAAGGAAGGTTGCACGTCCCCAGGAGGAGTCAGGAACAGCTGTCTGTACAATCCCAGCACCCCAACTCATTCCAGAGAGGCTTCCTGTGAGTTCAATTGGAAGACTCCCAAGAAATACACTGTAACGCTAATGCAAACAACTCCCAATTAGAGGAGCCTTCAGGGGCCACTTCCCCAGGCCTAAAACAACTGTTTTCTTGAGGCCAAGAGAAAGCCAGAGGTTATCTGAAGACTAGCCTGGAGACTGGGTTAGCCGCTTGGCTACCTTCCTCAAATTCCCATCATGCAAGAGCTTTTAATACATATCTCCTTTTTAGTTGGGCCTTTTACTCTAATCTGCCCAATTTCTGATGCTGGGTGACCCAGAAACTCAGCATGATTTGGGAGAGTGACTTGGGCTTGGCATAGTCTGGACAGATGTGGTTAATACCTATGGACAGATGGTGTTCATCCGGTAAAATCAGGCACTTTATTGTGTTAATTAATCCAAGTGGGACCCTGAAAATACAATATTAGCTGAATTTTCTGTCTAGCAAGGCGATCAGTGCTTTCCGTTGGCTTAAATTGGAAAACTTGATATCCTGGCATAACCAGGGATGTTCTGGAAATTTTTTTTTTCCCATAAGGAAAAGGTTTTGATAAAAGCAAAAAGGCAAAAGTGCTCATGGAGCTAATTTAAAGATAGAGGCCCTGCCCCCTCGAGGAGGGCAGCAGACATCTGCAAGGAGTCCAGCATCCCTAAGCAAACCCCAGCTCTCCCCAAGCCTTAGCTGGGAAGAGGCCATAAAGTGATTCTCACTTTAAATTAGTTCAATTAGCACTTTTTTTTTAAGGCATAAAAATGCTTTTATTCAAAGAGTGGTTTTCTTCCTTTTAGCAACCTGTATATTAAAAAAGATTTCTCTGGGCTTGTGTTTCACCATTTAGCAGCTGTTCCTGCTTAAGAAGTACTGTTTCTCTCCTTTTAAGGAAGGTCAAGCAGTCAGGGGGTTAATTTCCATCCGTTCCTGCCCCTCTTCCCCAAGCCTTTTAAACATGTCGCATGCACTTACAATGGGGATAGAATAGAGAGAAAATGATAACTTATTTTTAACTTATGGCTGCAGAGTCTCTGTGTAATTGCCAGGAGGCAATTTGTATATAAAAAGAGGCTGGGTTTTGTACTCAGGCAGACTTGAAATAATATTTTAGCTCTGTAACGTACTAGACGAGCAACTTTTAAACTCAGCTCTTCATTGGTAAATGGGAATAACCGTAGCTACCTCACTAGTTTTGAAAAATGAATAATTTGTATTAATGGCTCTGAAGGATCAGATCTGAGGCCTGGGGCCTGGTAGGAAGAATCCCCAGGAAGTCCTAGCATTTGTCATGTATTAGGCACTGGTGGGCTGCTATCTGTGGGGTCACACAGAGTCGGACACGACTGAAGCGACTTAGCAGCAGCAGGCACTGTGCTGAGTCCTGTCTATATATTGATATGACCTCATTTCTCCCTTCCTCTCACCGCATGAGGTTGGTTTGACTCTTTTGACTGTCGTTTGAGGAAGCTAAGGTCTGGAGAGGCATTCCAAATCACCCAGCCGGTGTTCATTTTGTCTAGGGCTCAAAACCAAGACGGTGGATTTTGAAACTTAGTGGTGCTCACCACTCTGTATAAATACATGTGACTGTTCTGCTCAGGGTCCCCACAGTGAGCATGATGAGGTATACAACAAACACCTTAAGAAATGCTTTCACCATCCGGCCCCTTAGAACACATCTCTCATTCACTCAAAAACATGTCTTCTCCCAAATGTAGATCCTCTCCTCTCCCTTTTTATATGTGTTTGTTGTGAACTTCTTTTTTTGTCCATTGTCATTGTGATTTCCTTGCTCTTTATGAAGGCGGAAGAGACGAAATTTCAACAAGCAAGCGACGGAAATCCTGAATGAATATTTCTATTCCCATCTCAGCAACCCTTACCCCAGTGAGGAAGCCAAAGAGGAGCTAGCCAAGAAGTGCGGCATCACAGTGTCCCAGGTAAGACACCCCAGAGGACTCAGCCCAAAGCCTGGCCATAGTGGTATTGCCTGGCAGGGTCTTGGGAGCCTGGCCTTCCTGAACTTTCAAAGCCTTAAAATGGCAAGGTCAGCTCATGGTGTGTATAAGAAAGTCTCCAGGGAAGTAACCTGGAAAAGCCAGCAGAAGTAGAAGACTCAGTGGAGTGCAGTTAAAACAGGGCTGGAGCTCCCCGCTCTGTGCACTCCCTTTCTTCAGATAGATGAGCATTTCTGCATTGACTTGGAGAGCTACCAGCACTTCTCATGTCATTTTCTCAAACAGGGTCAATTCCTTGGCCCATTTTTTTTTTTTTTTTGCCCAACTCAGGAACTTTTTAAGAGTCAGTGAATGGAACTTTTAAATGAAAAGGACTCACATGTCCTCTCTGGATATCCTCACTCTGTAGCTGATGGAGTGTAGGAATTTTAACATGTCACTGATTGCACTGGAATGAAGGCACAAAATGTCACTGAGTGTCCCCTTTCCCCCAAGAGCAATAACCATAAGAGGTGCCTGTTGATGTGGAAAGATACATGACGTAAAATTTTTATGGACCTGGAGTCTTCAGCATTAATATGAAGTAGAAAAGGAGGCAAGTTTTATATGTATCTACTTTTTTTTTTTTTTTTGGCTACACCACGTGGCTTGAGGAATCTTAGTTCCCCGAGCAGAGATTGAACCTGGCCCCTCGACAGTAAAAGTGCTAAGTTCTAACCACTGAACCAGGGAATTCCCATCTACATTTTGTCTACTCAGAGAATCCATCCATACTTCTTATTTGATCTGAACCTCAAATGCCACCACCAGTCTCAATTGAGACCAGTAGTGATAGTTCTGAAATCTCTCAGAGAAAGTTTTCCTCAGAATTATGTCACGTGCCAAAGAATTAGATGTGCTGCTATTTACAAAAAGGGTGGGGGTGAGGGGGAACTGGAGAGAAGAGGCCTACTTTAGCAGGAAACTTCACTTAACATTTGCCAAAAGAAGTAGATGCTGTTTTGTGAGCATCTATACTTCTTGATGGAGAAGGCAGTGGCACCCCACTCCAGTACTCTTGCCTGGAAAATCCCATGGACGGAGGAGCCTGGTGGGCTGCAGTCCATGGGGTCACGAAGAGTCGGACACTTACTGAGCGACTTCAGTTTCACTTTTCATTTTCACGCATTGGAGAAGGAAATGGCAACCCACTCTAGTGTTCTTGCCTGGAGAATCCCAGGGACGGCGGAGCCTGGTGGGCTGCCATCTATGGGGTCGCACAAAGTCAGACACGACTGAAGCAACTTAGCAGCAGCAGCATACTTCTTGAACTGAAGCCTGGCTTCCGCTGCTCCCCGCCAGTGCTGATTCCTTCAGCCTGTGTTTAGCTTAAGCAGAAGTGGGTCTAGTCAGAATAAAGAACTCCACACAGAGGGTCTGCAATGAAGAGGTTGCCAGCACACTGTGGGTGATTTTGCAGGAGTCTCAAAAACCTCCTTTCAGATAAGTTAGAAACGATTGCCTCATCCTTTTCAACTTGGACCTTCCTCAGGTTCTTGGACCCAGCTGAAGGTCGTTTCTAGTCTTGGCAACCCTAGGAAAGTGGAACATCAGTGGTCTTTTGACCACTTCAGGTGGTCTGGTATTATCTTAAGTTTCTAACCATTCTTGTCCAAATCTAGACCCAGTGTCCACAAGAAAAGATAGCTGATGTTTTTTGATACTTGCTGCATTTTTGCAGAATAGTTCCAGGTATGAACCACATCACAAACAGTGAAAGTCAGTCATGGGATATTCTGCTATTAACATTGAAAATCATTATATTGTTGGAATTCAAAATCTGGGACTTGGAATTCCAAATCCCTACTGAAATAGAATGAATTTTCCAGGATCTAGTCTGCATTGTATCTGAATAAAAAAAAATGGAATCTTGGCCTATTCCAACAACCTTTGCATCCTTCATTATGGAAAACCAGGGTGCAAATAGTTGTTCACGGAAGTGATTTATACATGTTTTGCATCACCTTTGTCCTTCCCCCATCCATCCCAAGGCCATATCATTCTACATTCCCCATTACATCACTTCTTCCCAATCATAACCAGACTGTTTTACCATTGCTGAACAAGTTTCAGTGGGAAACAGTATGGTATCATAGAAAGAACCTTTGCTAGGAGCATGTTGACCCATGCTGAGTCAACCATGGGATTTTAGGGAACTCGCTCTTTTAGGAACTTGCTCTTTTAGGGGTTTTTGTCGCCCCATCTATCAGTCATGGTTGGTTGGACCACATGATATACTAAATCTCTGTCCCTTGTTCTCAAATCTAGTAGATGGCTTTGACTATTATCTTGGGTTTTTTGTTTTGTTTGTTTCTTTGGGTTAATAATAACCCCTCCATCTTGAAATTCTCCTACTTTGGCTTCCTTGACATTGTTCTCTCTGGAGTTTCCTCCTTCCTCTTAGGGCACTCCTGCTCAGTCTTCTTAGAGGGTCTCCCATCTCTACATATCCTGAAAGTATTGTCCTTTCTTTAGCCCCATCTCATCATGTCCTAGCCCAGTAACTATATTCTGACATATTTTTTTAATTCACTTACTAATTTGATTCTCAAATGAAAATATGTTCATACACAGAAACCTCCATATGTTTATATAGATATATGTGTGTACACATATATAGATATAGATAGATAAGGGTATATCTGAATCACTGTGCTGCACACTTAGCCCTAACACAATATTGTAAATCAACTATACTTTATTGTTTTTTAATTTCTTGGGTCTCACCCCAGTCCTGAATAAGAATTCCTGTTGGGAAGGAGGGCCTTTCCCGGTGGCACAGTGGGAAAGAGTCCACCTGCCAACACAGGAGATGTGGGCTCGATCCTTGGGCTCGGAAGATCCCTTGGAGAAGGAAATGGCAACGCACTCCAGTATTCTTGCCTGGAAAACCTCGTGAACAGAGGAGCCTGGCGGGCTGCAGTCTGTGGGTCACAAAGAGTCAGACACGACCGAGCACACGCGTGTGAATGGGGAGTGGGAAGGAGAAGAGGAAGCTCGGACTCTGTCTTAATAAGCCGTCCAAGAGCCCCTGACTTTGAAACTTTGAAAAGCACTGTTCTACACGCTTAATTGGAGTGATGCCTTCCTTGCTCACAGCTGCAAATATACTTCTCTTAGAATATCCCCACGAGACTTCTCTACTAGAGCACCAAACTCATATATCTCACTTTCCACCGGACTTCACCGTGGCTCTAGCCATGCGGGATTGTTCAGAATGTGAATCAAGCCTCTCCCTGAGAATCTGCGATTCCTTCTGCATTAGTTGTCTCAGACTGTCAGTCATCTATATATCTCTAGGACCCAGCACATAGTAGACCCTTGTCAGTGACTCTTGAACAGTGAATCAATTATCGAAAGCACTGTTTCTATACATTGTTGAGGGCATATGATATCCCCCTAGTGGTTCGTGTAGGAAATGCCTGAATTGACCCAGCATCTTCCCTGTATATGAGGATCTGTTCTCCTGTAGAGGTAATCATCTAGGAATGGTCCGTTTTCCCCCCTTTTCCTTCTCACTTTCTCTCATGTAACTGACCACAAGCATTTCCTTTCCTCCTCAAAAGTCATTCCAAACTATCTTCATCTTTCCCACTTTCTTCCAGCTCATCCAGTTGCCTCCGAAAAAAAACTCTCCCTACCTCTCTTCCTTTCTGTTCCACTTAAAAGTAAAAACCCAACCATGATTATGATTGATTCCTATGAATAGTGAAAGTTACATCAAGAAAAACATATGAGTTTGAGAATGAAATTAGATAGGCAGCAGTCCTTAAATGGACTCAGAAGTGTCTTTCTCTCCTAGTTTGACCCTTACTGTAGGCACCAGCATTTACAATAAATAAACCTTTTTCTGAATTTATTTTCTCTTGTTTACTAATATTTCAATGATATGGTTTGATTTTTACAACAGAGGCTTGTCATTTCTGCTATAGCATAAGCATTTAGATCTATTAGGGGATAGCCCTATAAGATTTAAAATTTAGCTAATGCACTTAAAAAATAAGTGTAGTTTTGCAAGAGTTTTCTTTATCTGCCATTGTTGGGATAAATTAAGTTACATGTAAAGCTACGGTACATGTGTTACCAACTTTTCCTTTCCTCATCAAATTCATGGTTTGTTTTGTAATTGTATAAAATCATAACATTTTAGTTTGAAGTCACATCTGGAATATGGAGTATGAAACTCTTCCTAAAGCAGGAATCATGGGAATAAAACTTGAATTTCACTGTGTTTCCACTTGTCTCTGGCAGAGGTCTTGGTGTAAAGGGAACGGGTAAGAATCAAGCCAGGACAGCCACTATGAGCCATGTGAAGAAAATAAATTAACAAATGAAAGTAAATTAGGTTTATTTTGTGTTTTGGCATTAACATTTAAAGCCTGAAATGGAAAGGAATAATCAGTGCTATGCTTCAGATTTTCCTTATGTAGATAACACCAAGCTTTACACAAAATACTTAGTGAAATTTATTGGATTGAATTATATTGATCCTAAGGTCAGTAGTAGTACAGTGCAGCTAAGAACCTAGTCCATATTAAAGTTACTTAACTAATAAAAATGGGAAATTAATCCATCCATGAAAGCATCCATATGTTGATCTAGATTTATATGGATATTTAAAGGTCTGTGTATTTTGATTGCCTAGAGTCAGCTTTAGCATAGGTAAGTAACAGGCATTTCTCCTGAAATGCCAAGTTTTTTTAGTCATATATTTACGAGGTAAGCAGATTTAAAATGCTTGCCCTAAAGTAAAATGGTCCTAGTTAAATGAGCAGCTCCTCCATAGAAAAATCTTTGTCACAATGGTTTTCTTAGATTGTGTTATATTAAGCAAGAGAATCTCATTTTATATAATTGTTCCTCTGCAAGCACTTTCTTCAGGTCTTATCATTGATATTGAGAAATCAGAGCTAGGATAAGACCAGTGAAGCCCATGTCTTCAACTCTCTCATAAGCTCTTCTGTGATGCTTATGCAGGAGGAAATGGTAAATTTCTCACCTTCTCTTAAATCTCTCTAGGTATCAAACTGGTTTGGAAATAAACGAATCCGGTACAAGAAGAACATAGGTAAATTTCAAGAGGAAGCCAATATTTATGCTGCCAAAACAGCTGTCACTGCTACCAATGTGTCAGCCCATGGAAGCCAAGCTAACTCACCCTCAACTCCCAACTCAGCTGGTTAGTGTTCTCTTTGATTTGGGGGAATGGTTCTCCATCTTTATGTGTGCCTTCCCAACACTGGGATTTTCTTGTTTTGGATGGGTTGATTTATGTGTTTGATTGTCTTTTTTATCATTGATACTACTTTGGGTTTTTCTTTTTATTTTCAAAAGGCAATGTGTTTTGTTGTGTATAAGATGGACTTGGCTGAGGGTTTGCAGTCATGTGTCTATTTAAGTTGGACAGAGGTAAATTGATTGGTTTTGATGAGGAGACCTCTAAATTCTCCTTTCAGAGATTTTAATAAGTAAACTTGACTTAATACTTTGCGACAGTCTCTTGGGGTTCACACATTTAGTTTGTCTCATATATCTATTTTGCTGTTCCCATCACACGATGTCTGAGTCATTTACTACCATGAATTCTATGCAGGAGTATCCACTCTTCTTTAAACATCTCATTAGAATGTTCTGGTCTGCAGAGCCAACTATGATTATTGCTATCAATTGTTTATTGTTGTTCTTCTTTACTGTTTTATTGTGTTGGTTTTCTTTATATAAACTACAAAGAAAATTGCCAGTCATTAATTCAAATGATCCAGATTCCAGTTTTCCTATTATGGTATCTGTCATGTGCTATGCTCCTGATTTTATTTTAGTAAATGTGCATTGTATCACTAATTTCAGAGTTAAGGCTAACATAATATATTTTAGGAGTGTGCCAGTTCTTAAGTTCCACATGTGAAAAAAAAATCATCTATAATACCTAAAATATAACCTTGGTGTTTGTACTCTTGGTATTTGTGGAAGGTATCCATGTTGGTGCTTTTTTAAAGGGAAAACCAGAAATAGTTCTTATTATATAATTATGTATTAATAATATTAATAAAAAACAGATTATAATATTTCTCCCCATAGTGAATCAGATGCATTGATTTTGGCTATGGGGTGCACATTTAAGAAAATTGATGCCTTCAACTTTAAAAGGTCACAGATTTAAATGTGTTAGATCATAATATGATTTTTCAATCTAATTTCTAACATTTAGGGAGGTATGTGGTATCTTTGACCTCCCAGCTTGTTTGCCCACTAAAATAAGCTATCTTTCTGCCTTATGGTAGATTGTTATTGGAGACATGTAAGGCTCCACACACTAATGTTTTCTGTCAGCTTCTGGACACTTCTAATTTGTTATCATAAGGTTCTCCAAGTCACAGGGCTATACTGTCACAGACTTCTTTTGTTTAAATGGAATCATGCAAGAAGAATGGCCAGGGCTTTGTAAACATGGACATGGTAAAAGACAAGCAGAATTCAATCCAGTTTTACTTTACCCAGCACTCCAGATTAGGTAACCATAGGGAGCATATTTGCTCTTTGAGGTTTTGTGTGTGAGTGTGTATTTCCTTCTTTTCTCATCAAGGTTTTATTGACAAAGGATCAAGGCTAACAGGTTCAGTAACCAGAGAGTTTCCTTCTTTCCCATCTGGTCAATTATTAAGCATTTCAGACCCAACAGCACCAGTTGAATTGCACTGCTAGGCAGACATTTTCTGTCTTTGTGGAAGAAGTTTTATTCTGTCAACATTAGCAAAAACACACTCAACACTCTTGCAAAGGTTATCATAATGCAAAACAGATATCAAAATGACTTCTTCCTGTCCCTGATATATCTGCCTCGCAGATGGCTTAGCATGATTTATGACTAGTCCTTAGAAGGGCCCCATGGACTCCCTTCATTACTAAGTCCGTAACTTCTTTATTCTTTCCTAAAGCACTTAAAAAGAGAAAAGTAAGCATTTTAACCCCCTCGTCTGTGTTTAAGAATTATGTTGGCTCTCTTGGAATGTCAGTCTATGATTACAGTTTTCTGAGGAATTTTTCTGGTGGCTTAACCTTCATGTGACTATTCTGAGCACAAAGTAAATTATTATGGAAAATTTGAGCTAAGCTTTCCAGTGGTGCCTAAGTTGTTGGAAGTAATATGCAGAGAAATCCCTTTGTATTTTTCTAAAATAGGGACAAAAGAAAATACTATTGTATATGTGCAATAGCATGAATTTTAAAAGATAAATGTTTTAACAAGAAAAGTTATAAATGGGTTTTTCTATATTTTCTTTGCTCTTAACACAACCCAAATCTCTACTCAGATAAAGGGAGAACTTTCACCTTTTCACATAGTGTGTTGATAATGTTGTATACCAGCTCCTTGGTAATGATGTCAAAGAGTAAATGATAACTAATATAGCAAGTTTTACATAAGAGGGTAGTAAGTGAAAATATATTTCTTTTGAGTTTGAAGTCCAGAGTTCTGAAACCTGGAAACTTTTTATATCCTCAGTATCGAAGCAGGAGTTTTTCCCAGAAGCTTTACTAAATATAAATACTTATTTCTACTGCAAGATATTTTGCAAGTAAATCTTCTTCCTTATAGAGGCTTTTGTGTGGAGAGCAGTATTTCACCATCTTTATTTAGGCCACTTCTAAATATTCCTGATTGTTGTTATATGCCCAGCCTCCTATTTCCTTAGGCGTGATTCATAAAAGTCACACAGGGCTAAGTCCTGTGAGGAATTAGCAAGCATTTAGAGATACTTGGAATACTTCATATTTTATGCCAGCAGAGCTGGGCAAAATGGATGGAACAAGGATGAAGAATAGAAAGAAGACAAGAAAATTAATTGTTTTGAAAAGAAAAATGGGGACCAATTGAAGCACAAGTTATAACCCTGGATCCATAATTCTTCTGGAGTGAACTAAAGTGATGCCTTTTCAATTTCTTATTTTTGATGGAATGATGAAAGCAAGAGTTAATATCTCAGAAAAATAAGGCCCTTTTAGGAAGGCTAGATTATCTACTGGGAAGAGTTGGAGAACTTTTTAATATCCAAGAAGAAAGAAATTGGCTTGTGGGTTATAGATATTTTCTGTAGCATGGTATCAACATTGATATCTTATCAGAATCTTTGCTTAGCTCAGCAGTCCCTGCTTTTTTGAGGCTCAGAACCCATAGATTAAATTATTTTGCTTAGCTTTGTGTGTGTGTGTGTCAAGGAAAACAGGAGATTCAGCTGTGACAGCTCTTCCTCCAACACTATAGTGGCAAGCTCTAAACTCTTTGGTATATTCTTATTGTACTCCTGAAAGGAAGTTTGGTGTTCTGAGGGATTGGTGGAAGATTATCATATTAAAATCTCTGGACGCTGGCTTCCTAACAGGAGTTGATACATGGTACACATGGCTGGAGAGGAGGTGACACAGCCAGAGAAGTTTACTGACACTTGCACTAAATCTACAGATTCCTGCATGGTTTTGTTTTTTAAAACCAATTGAAAGAATTTATTCCATTGATGTTTTCTGCTGTGTTCCTTCTTCCCATGTTTCTACCCTTAATTTCTAAGTGGAAGATGAAAACATAGCCTCCTGGAATTGGAGCTCTGGACATGTACAACTACTAAAGGGATTTCATACTGGACTAAACATTCCCTCTTGTACTTTGCGCTGAGTAGAAAGTAACAATGATTGTTTGATTTTGAGAGGGGAAAATCATAGAAAATAGAGAAATGAGCATGATAGAGTTGAGCTTACATTGAGCAAACACGCTCTGTCTTCCAGCCTTCAAATAGTATGGGAGTCCAGTCTGATCAGACTGGCTATCTAATATGTGAGGCTTTGATGTCTAGACTGCAGAACTTAAAGCAATACTTGCCATTCGTCTGCTTCCTAAAAATGCTCTGAGTTATAATGAACTAATATTTTTAAATGCCTTGAGTTCCTTAGGAAGGAAAAGGAAATTCATTTTTGTTTTAGGTCATTGGTTCTCAGTTGGGGTAAACTTGACATTTTTGGCTGTCACAGTCATCAGGGGTAGGCGTTCCTGGCACCTGTTTGACCATCTTATAATACATAAGATATTCCTCTGCAACGAAGAATTATTGGATCGAAAATGTAAATAGTGCCAAGGTCAAGAAACTCTGCTCTGGGTTTAGATTTTATGATTATTATACTTTTTTTCTTTGGATTTTGAGGTTAGCTGAGTTTTTGTTTTTGTTTTCTGAAGAAATTTAATTCTGGAAACTCTTTAGAGTAAAAATAGTGTGTTCAGGAAATTGTCTTATGAAAATGGATGTTAACACATCTCCACGTTGTGTTTGAGTGAGCAAATGCATCAAAATCCATAGGTGATCTATTACTTCTCTGTTTAATTGAGTTCAAATTTAGTTTTGTATATGCCCCCAATGTCTAGATTACAATGTAAATGACCCACTTGCCTCCCTCCCCAAGCCAAATTCAGAACCATTTAAATGGTAAACATGTCTTAAACTGTGCTTCTAGTCTTTGCCATTACTTTATAGCCACCGGCAGGTAAGGGTTCAGACTGACATTCTCAGCAAGCCAGGTAATTCTGTGTTAGTTCTTTGAGAATTTCACAGCACCTCTGAGAGAGCCCACTTCCTATTCCAGGAGGTTATCCAATCTAGTATAAGTTCTTCCCAACTTCCAGTGCCAGATGAAGAATGTGTCTTCCCATCATTATTTAGATGTTTTGTGTGGACTTGTGTCTGCTTTATTGCAGTATTCATGGCACCTAGTCTCTTCCCTCAGTGCCATCACTGCCTCTAGATACTTATCAGAGAAGCAGAAACCATGGTGCTGTTGTACACGGATGTGCAGAGACAATGAAATGCTGAAACAGGATGTCTAAAAGCACAGGGACTCCTCCTGCAATTACTGCTCTGATTCAAATGCATTTGTACATGAAGTACATTGATATGCGCATATTTGTCTCTATGTACATTAGGCAGCCAGACATATTTACAATTTATCTATGCACATATATTTTTTTAAATCATCTGTGTCAATTGCAGTGTCTGTCTTGTAAATGGCACATTCCGTGCCTTCATGGTTCTATGGATGCCATGTTCCTTGGCATCAACATAGCCCTTTGGGGCTTTCTTCCGTTTCTCAGTCTGTGTGCTAATTTCCAATAAAGAGTCAACCAAGCATATAGAGTGTATGTTTATTACATGGTATTTGGTTGGGAGAGAAATAGAATACCTGAGCTTCAAACTGAATACTCTCAGGGGAAAAAATCTGATTCATATCAACAACTATAATTTGGGTTCTTAGAGCTGCTGGGTCCTGACTCTGATGACATCTACATGTGAGCATATGTTGTAATACTATAAAGCTATTAAATACTATTTAGATTATGTTGCTGTGGTTGAAAGAAAGATGTGAGAGGGATATAACTATAGATCATATATTATATATCTTAACATAAGAATGTGATCTGTGCTATGCACTACTTCACCTACATGTTAGGGAGGACTGTTTGTCAGATTTGCACCACATTAATGGAAGGAAAGTCCACACCAAAGCCTCCACCCACTGACTGGATGTAAACCATACCTGATCAGATCTTGTACTTATTTTGCCTAAGACCCCACTTTTCTAGTTCGTTTCAGATAAACTAAACCTAGAAATGTGTGCCACATGACATACACAGACATGTTGCAGAGCCATGAGAATGGCATAGTTCTTTGGATGGTGCTTGCCTTGTCCCCTACCCTTCAAAGCAGCTCCTTTTTCACAGGAGAAGGAAGTAAGAGTAGAGGATCTGTCCACATAGCAGAATATTAATACTGAGCTGGTTGCTTGCATATGGATTAACACCCCAAAGAACAAAGCAGGAAGGAGGTGTTTCTTAACTTGAGGTTTTCCCCAGGTAAATTGTCCTCAAGTAAATCATCTGGTCACTAAATGACTCTTGCCTTGGAAGGAGGAGGGTACCATGAAGAGTTAAGGAAAGTGGCAGAGTTTAGAAATCACTGCTAAATGGTCCTTCCATGGAACAAATAAACAAACAAAAAAACCCTCCTATTCTGCTTAGCTGCAGCTCTTCATGTGAGGTGAGGCAGCTCTCTAGGACAGCACAGATCCCCATCTTGGGATAAAAGAAAGAGTCAGAGCTGGGGCATGAATCATTGTTGTGTGATTCCACACGGATGATGGTGGTCTCAGAACTCAAGGGCAGGAGTGCAATTTGAGCACTAAAGGGATGGAAAAAATAGAGTGGAACTGACCTGGGTCCCTGAGGTCTCTCCTTTTCCAGGCTAATGTCATGTTTTAACCAAACCTTGCACGTCGAGCTTTCTTTCCTAATGCGCTGAGCTGCACGATGACTTCAGAATAATAATAAGTTTTTCCACGGCCTTGTGTTTAGGTTGAGGCGGGGGGACTAGGTTTACCATAGTAGAACCAGTGGAACCCGGGTGGTGCCTGTAGGCTGAGTCTGGGAGAAAACATCATCTCTAGGAGGTGAAAACAGATGGTTAAATGCTCTTCTGGAGACCCACTTGATCATTATTATTATGATTTCATATTTCATGCATGCCTGAGAATTCCTGGTTCAATTTCTGTCTCATCTTCCTCTAAAACGGCAGGTGGCAAGAAGAGCATATTATTCTCATTTATTTTTGTAGTCTTCGTGGCTCTCTTAGGCTGTTTGCCACCCAGAAGGGGACATCATCTTCTTTCTAGAAAATCAGGAATGTCAGTGACTTGTATCCCAGAGCCAGCCCTACTGTGCAGCATTGCCTTCGTGCCCTCCCACCCCCAGGTGCTGCTCCCCACATGAGGGTAGATGGTTGTAGCAGTAGTTTATTTAGAATCTAGCTGACAGCTCAGGTGCTCCATCATGGTGGCAGAAGTATCATTGACCAGCCCATAGTCTCCAGCTCATGGTCCCCCAGCCAGTCCCAGAATTTTAGAGGCATGAAAGAGAGATCCAGGGGCTGGAGGCTGTCTCCAGTTCAAACAGACCAAGTTAAGAAGAATACATGTTTCCTTCCTCAGCTTAAAGTTGCTAAGGGGAAGCAGTCCTACAGGCAACTTGCAGGGAGATGTGGGCTTTACATAACATGAACGATATGCACCCTTTATTGCTTGCTCTGTTCTTCATGCTACTAACCAGACTCTGTTGATATTGTTTTGATTTTAGTTTTGTTTGGGGGGGTTGCTTTGCATGTCATTCTTCCTCTTGGCTGTTAGTTGCGGGGGTTGAGCCTTTTCCTTTCTGTGATTCAGGTGCCTCACTCTTTCCTTTCCAGGTTCTTCCAGTTCTTTTAACATGTCAAACTCTGGAGATTTGTTCATGAGCGTGCAGTCACTCAATGGGGATTCTTACCAAGGGGCCCAGGTTGGAGCCAACGTGCAATCACAGGTAGGGACCCAGCCAATGTGCCGCCAGGTGAATGCCTTAGAGTCCAGGAGCCGTCAGTCGGACTGGCACTCCTGCTTCTGTCCAGACAGAAAGAGACAGAGAGAGATGTAGAGACCAAACCTTACCAACAACCAAACCAAAACAAAGACAACCACTGTCGTGGGGAATCTTGTCCACACTTTGTGAATGCATTTGGCTCTGGCTTGTCAGTCATACGAGGAAGGCAGGAAAGGAGCAAGTGCAGGGTGAGGTGACTGAGGCAAGTGGACCCAGTGTATTCTTTGCTCATAAAAGGGAAAGGAAGGAGTTCACTCTGTCGGCTTGCTTTCCAGGTTTCTTTCTGGTTTGTTGGTTTTTCCACACTCAACGTTTGCCCAATATGGAGGTCATTAATCACTAGGCACATACCTAAGTATTTCAGGGTTGCATTTTAACCTTTAAAAATACCCAGTCAGGTTGACTAAACTTATCTTTGTAGTCATCCTTGAGGTCAAGGGACTTGAGTTTCTGGTGACAAGTCTGGTCCATGCTGGGAAACAAAACTCAAGTCGTGTGGCGTAAGCCCTCAGCACGCCTTAGTCAGCAGCTTGCCTTCATGACAACTCAGAAGCCATCCTTCTGTGTGAGCACACAGCCTGACGTGACGGGGTGAAGTTGTGTGCTCTGGGTCAGGGTCGCTAGGACGATTCTGAGCCACGCCCACCCAGGGTCCCACCTGCGTGAGGAACAAGAAGCATTATGTGCCTGGAATACACCAGCTGGCTGGCGATTCAGCCCCTTGCTTTGGAAACATTGCCTGGCACCAAGTTTGAAGATACATAGTCAGGCTTTGTCCAAAAGACTAGACAACCGGCCATTATTTAAGTCCTCAAAAAGACAGCATTAGTCACACACTCTTCTCTCTGTGAGGCAGCTGGCTGGCCCTTCTAAACAGAACCTTGACTTTTATAAGCTCCTGAGCAAAGAAGTTGTATAGGACGATCTGGAAGGAAGGAAAAAATCTTTCAGCCTCCCCACTCACCCACTCCATCACCCAATCCCTGATGTCTTATGCAACAGTAGTTTCATTGTTGGGAAACCCAGCTTTCTTTGACCGTTTTTCTGTCTTGCTTACTAAGCTCAGAAAGGATAATGGATTTGGCAGAGAGTGGAGGCCCAGCCTCCTAATGGTTCCTTTCCCAGGAAGAATATCTCCAATGGTTGCGTTAATTTGGTGTGCCCAAACGGTAGCCTGTGTGCTGATGACCTGTGTCACTTACCTGCATCTCTCTGACTAATCTCCTCTCTGTTGTTGTTCATCCGTTTAGGTGGATACCCTTCGCCATGTTATCAGCCAGACAGGAGGATACAGTGACGGACTCGCAGCCAGTCAGATGTACAGTCCGCAGGGCATCAGTGTAAGAAAACAAGGCTCCCCCCACCCTTTGTTTCTATTCTATCACTGCCAATTATTTCAAAGCCATAGGGCTCAGAATGCCACTTAGTAGGACTTATCTTAGCTTTACGGTCACCTAGTTTCTTGTTTCTGTATCAGTCATGCCATCGGCAGCATTCTACCCTCAAAAAAAGTGGCGATTGGGCAGGCTTCATGCAGGCAGCTGGCGTCTAGGGCTGTCACACACAATCAGTGTTTGCATGGCACCTGCGGCCACATGCTTTCAGCTGAGAGGGGCTGCCAAACAGGTGACACCTTGTACAGTGGTAGGAGATGTCGCCACAAGCAGGGACCTGAGAACCTGATGGGGAAGGGCCGGTAACCGGAATCCCCTGCATCCTGGTCTGTGGTCTTTAACAAAACACCTTTCTCCAATCTAAGGATGATTTAAAAAAAATTAACACAGAGGCTGGTGAGGTTGAAGGGGTGGGGAGGGGTGCAGACCATCTTCTACTTGTTCTTGGGTGCACTGGCGGCTCCTGACTAGCATGAAAATTCATAGCGACAAGCTATGTCGCACAGAGTGAAATCGATCAGACAGACACAAGGAGAACCGAGTGTAGATTTGGGACAGCAATCCAACTTGATTTCTCAGATCAATCGTCCGCTATCTCAGCAGCGGTGACAGCAAGCTGGGACAAGAGGGCAGTCTGGAAAAGGAGGCTATTCTTTGGATCAGGGGTGATTTCCTAGGCTTTTAGAGGTCATGAGATGCTCCAGTAGAACTACTGGCTCAGAACTAACTAAGAAAACTGTGATTGGATGACAGTGAGGATTTTCTTTTTTGTTTCTGTTGTTGGGATTAAAATACATGGGGACGGAAGGAAGGAAAGGTGGGCATTGTATATTAGTGTAATCCTCGCCTATACTAATTGAGGTATGGCATCTGCAATGAAAATACTGAGAGCTTTTCAGTTCTACATTGGTGAAATTGTACATGACAATGGCCAGACTGGAAGGAAACAAGAGGGTACCAGCTGTTTCATCAGATGAGGAATGGTTGAAAAAAATTAGGAATTCTTAACCTATTAAAGAGAAGGTTTGATGGTAAGTAATAGTTAGAGACATGCTGTCATCTGTGAGATATTGGCTTCATTCTGAATGATCTAAAGGGAGTAGGGTAGAATCCTGAGTAGAAACATTTTACTTCAACATTGGAGGGGCCTTTTTTACAGTCAGTGCTGTCCAAAGAAGGGGTCTATTGCCTATGGAAGCCAAGGATTCCCTATCATTGGAGCATGCAGGCATGGTTTGGCTAAGTATTAATACTTGGTCAGGATGTTGTGGAAGAGGGTTAAGTACCAGGTGGTAACTGTCTTGGTGACTTTCAAGGCCTCTTCCAAGTAAGAATTCTTTATTTTCTACCTTCCTTTGGCAAAATATCCTCTGAATTTCTATAATATTTGTCAAGTTCCTCTCTGGGAGGGAAGTAGGAGGTCAAAGCTGACCCTGTTAAACATACTCTAGGCACCTTTGTCTGTTTTTTAGAAAGTTTCCAGAGCAGAAGGATTTTTCCCTTCTTGTGCTTATACTAATTATTATTCTTATATTCATGGCTGACTTGCTAGGTGCCTGCTTAGAAAAATCCAAGACAGTATGATGGAGAATTCTCTTCTCAAAAATGGATTCCAAATGAATTAAGTTGTTCTTTGTTGGGGGAGGGGGATTTGTTCAAGTGCGTAGGCATGTATACATTGCCTGGAACTTTTTGAGCTGGAATATAGGTCTTTCCAGGAAAAGTTTTGCTCTGTGTGTAAGTGGATGAGAGGAACATGATGAAGGAAAAGAGTGTGGGGAGGAGACTGCGGGCACACTCAGAACAAGAACTGAAGAAACTCTACGTGACTGGGCAGGAAGTTGGGTTGACAGTTCTGCTATTTGGCATCTTTCCTAACTGAGCAGAAGAGAGCCGCCCTCAGACTCAGGGGGCTCACCATGGGCCCCTCTGACGTCATCTGGTGGGCTGGGAATCATTTCTGAAATAGTGTAACCACACATGTGCAGACTATTATGTCTGATTACATAAACCCACCACAAAAAACTGGGCTGGAAAATGCCACTTGAAAGAGTCTCATTTTGCATTAATTTTTTTCCCCTGTGAACTGTGTTTATTTTATTTCAGGGTCTTTAGTACACAGGGTAAATGAATCAAAGGCTGATCATGATATGGTCTGGTCTTTTGGTATCAATTTTAAGTTGTGTCACCTGCAGGAGACTAAGCTTGTCAGAGCTATTTTTAGAGAGTGGTATTAGATGCTGAGACATGCGTATGTACAGAGAGGGGTACTGGCTGCTAGGAGGAGAGAGAGAGAAAAAGGAGTGAGATGAGAAGAGACAAGGACAGGAATGAAAGATTTGAGCCAAGGAATAAAAATAAACAATTCCAAAACCCAAGGAGGCAATGGAATTCCCAGCTGGGCTCTGGATTGTGTTTCACTCAGCGGAGGACATTTTCTGGGCAGCCTTTATCTGCTCTCCTGACTAGGTTTTACAGCACCCACATCTTATCCAACCAGCGTCTGTTTTAAATCTCATGGAGTTCAGACCACTTGCATTAACTCAGCCCATGTAGCAATGGGGTCACAATGTGTAGTGGTAAGAACCCTGCGCTGGGAGCTAAGAGACTCTGGTCCTTGTTACTCACATGTGTCCATGGACAGACATCAAACCTTGTCTTTATAAAATGGGGGTAGGAATTCCCACTCTTAATACCTTCATGGCTGCTTTAGGGGAAATGAGAAAATAGGTAGGAAAGGGCTTGGCAAAGCATCAGTTGTTCCACATGAGTGCAGATGAAATGTTGTAAGTGATAACTTTCTAATTTGACCTTTTTCCTCTGTGTGAGCGGTTTTTCCAGTAGGCAGTTTCTAGGAGAAGGCAATGGCACCCCACTCCAGTACTCTTGCCTGGAAAATCCCATGGATGGAGGAGCCTGGTAGGCTGTAGTCCATGGGGTCACTAAGAGTCAGACACAACTGAGTGACTTCCCTTTCACTTTTCACTTTCATGCATTGGAGAAGGAAATGGCAACCCACTCCAGTGTTCTTGCCTGGAGAATCCCAGGGACGGGGGAGCCTGGTGGGCTTCCGTCTATGGGGTCGCACAGAGTCAGACACGACTGAAGCGACTTAGCAGCAGCAGCAGCAGTGAAGATAGGTTAGGACACAGTTGCCATTTTTTCCCCTCTTCTGATGGAAAGGTATGCTTTTGAAAAGGATACAGAGTTATACAAGGCTTAAGGACCCCCTTTCTTAGCCATGGTGAGCGTTAAATTATAGCTCCTTAAGTGCTTTGTGTTCTCAAATGACAACGGGCAGTGTTTACTGGGCTTAGAGTGGTTCTAAGAGATGGAGGGAGATTATTGCACTTCTCTGTCCATCAGACAGGCTGAAAGATCACTTAGCTCTCAAAGCCACTCTTTCCTTTCCTTTCCCATGGCCACCACCCTCCTTCTAGAAAAGTTTATTAGCTAGCTATTGTGCATATTTCTTAATTACCATTACTGCCTTCAGTGTCTCCTTTCTCTTACCCACATCCCCTGAATTTTGTCATTCCTTGCCCAGAAATCATGAGCACCTCTCTGTTGCCCACCTAAGAAAATGCAGTCCCTGAGTCTGACATTCAGAATCCTCTACTCTCTGGCCCTGTCTGCCTCTCCATCCCCCTCATCCTGTCATCCAGTAATCTTTGGATGCCAAGCAATGTGGTCAGCTCACCTTTACCTGGCTACACACATCCCCCAGCCTTCACACCTGTGTGTCATCTATGGAAATGTCCTTTCTTCTATATTACCTTCTGTGTCCCACCCACTCCCCCACGTCACTGACTGTCCCACACCTAGCTCCTCCTCACTGTTTGTCTTCTTAACCCTCCTTTCCCTCTTCTCTCTATTATATATATACATTCCCTTGCATTACAGATATGTGCACAGACACACTTCACACTCTCTGTATTTCATTCCCAAATACATGTCCTAAAATGTATATATTAGTTGCTCAAAATATGTTTGTTGAATGAATAAATCAGATAGAAGGAGACAAGTTACCACTGAATTTTAAAATGCCACATAATTATATAACAGCTGTAAAGGATCCAGCAATGACTTTTCTCTTAAATGAGTTACTAACTCACAATAGGCTCTCTTTTTAACTCAAAAAGCTTTTTAAGTATTCCTTTTTGGAAAAACTTTTTGACCAAGGCAAATTCTCTGAGAATAAGGGTCAGATCAGCATTAAATAAATTAAGCTGTACAGTGATGATATTTTCAAGAGAATTATCACTTTGAATTCTTTAATGGTATCTTTCCTAAAAGAATCCCCTTACCAAAACCTGTTTATGGGGTAGCCATCCATATAGCAAGAGAATATCTTTTCTTTTAAAAAAAAAATTTATAACTATAGATGATTTAAAATATTGTGTTAATTTCTTCTGTGCAGCAAAGTGACTCAATTATACATACACACATTCTTTTTCATATTCTTTTCCGTTATGGCTTGTCACAGGGTGTGGAATATAGCTCCTTGTGGTATACAGCAGGACCTTGTTGTATATCTATCCTATATATAATAGTTTGCATCTGCTAATGCCAAACTCCCAGTCCTTCCTTCCCCTCCCCCCAGCCCCCCTTGGCAACCACAAGTCTGGAGAACATCAGTTTCTATGGGGTTCTCAATGCTGTCTCTACCAGACTTTGGACCAGAACCTGTACGAACAGGTGAAAAGTAGCAGCAGCGTGAAGTCAGGAAACTTGGATTCTTCTTGTGGCTTTTCTTCTGGCAAGTCTCTTCGTCTCTATATCATTCATCTGTCAAATTTTCCCAATGAGTAAGCTCTAAGGTCCTTTCAGCTTAGTTAACTCTGGAGTCCTACAAGTATGTTTTTTGATTTCTACTGTTCACTCCAGGGACCCCAGACTCAACCGTAGGCTCCTCTCACCAGACAACTTTCCCATTTGAGTTCGCCTCCACCATGCTTTCTCCCTGCTCCATCACTTACCCCCGATCGGATCTAGAGGGAAGGAGAAAGCTTGCCTCATGTGAACTTCTTCCTTTGAATTCAGAGATTTGTGGTGGCAGAAAGCATTCAGTTTTTAGAGTGAAATGATTTATTTTTAATTATTTTAGAATGTGACATAAATGAGTAAGTTCACTCCAGTCCCCTCTTAAATGTTGATAGATAACCAATGTAAGAGTTTTCTTACTCAAAAGATGAAGTGAAAATGGAAATAAAGTGTTGGTATTCTCTCTATAAAGGCAGAGTGCCATTAACGTCAGTTGATGAAAGAAAAATCTCATTGGTTTTCCTTTGTGATAATCATAGTAGTGGAAAAATAGCGATGAAGCTTTGATCTTTGTAAACCATAACTTACGTGTTTTTATTTTTGTTTTTGCTTTTTCCCATGTTAGGCAAAGGGACAAAAGGACATTTACAAAGAAAATAAATAAAAAGTAGAAATTGAGGCAAAAAATAGTGAACTATTTTAGTGAACATGTTTCAGGCATTTGGATATCACAGAGGTTACTTGGTAATACTTGGCCACATGCCATCATTTTAATTTTTTCTTAACTGCTTCTGAGAGACTTCTTTCCAGTTAAAGTATATAAGATGTTGCCACATGTGGAATTGTAGGGAATTGTGGGGAATGAGAATGATAATTAAAATCATATGCAGATCTTTAAAAACTCACTTTAATTATATGAAGTCTTAATTGTTATACCGAACCAAATGTGAATTTTGAAGATATTAAAACATTCAGATGTGCCCCCAGTTAGTTGCCTTTGAGTTCCTCTGGTCCTATGGACAGGTAGCAGTGAACAGCCCCAGGCTCGTGGGTAAAGAGTGTGAGGACAGGCTTGAGCATAGTGAACCCGCATCTGCAGGGTTGAAGGCAGGGGTACAGAGCTGATGGACTCCTGCCTTCCAGAAGCCTATAGCCTGGTTCTCCCTGATGACAGAGCCTAAAGGAAACAGAGTAAGTCCCTTTAGCGTCTTACATGATGTGGCCTTTAAGCCTTAATACTGTATCAACTGAGCATCTGAGACCAGAAAAGTATTCTGTTTGAGTCCACAATAGTTGAAGCAAAAAAAAATCCCAATATTGTAATTTCATATGCAATCCATTGGGTTTTCCTCAGCTGCCAGGTAAAAGTCCTTATAGGTATAAAAGGTGAGTGAGGCCAGATCATTCAATGGCATATTCATATATTTATTCATTCATTTATTCATATATTCATTCATCTATTCATTCAATAAATATATCATCAATAGCATTTTGACCTAAGGGAATGAGGCTACTTCATAATATATTCAGGTCAAGTTGGAGACCCTGATGCCAGTCAGGATGTATTTTTAACTTTCAGTCTCACACAACACTTTATTTGAGATTAGGCTCCCTGTTCTTGGAATACTAGGTAGGACAAGGGAACCAATAAATTCTGTAGTTTAGGAGGGGATTTGAAATTAAGTTATAAAGCAAAAGAGGGGAATTCAAGACCAACTAGCAATAGTTTGAGAAATCTACTCCCCTCCTGACAAAAATGTCATACCATGGACCTATAATAAAGTATCCTTTTGTGGAGATGACGTTCTTTTTAGAAGTAGAAGTAGTCACAAAGAATTTTGTTGATCTCAAACCTAGTGATACAGTCACTCCAAACATGACCACATTTAAAGTGTATGTGGGGAAACGTGTGTACGTATCCTTCATTTCTGCTACTTTCTGCCTGTGTGACTGGACAAGTCACTTTCTCTCGATAGGATTCAGTTTCCTGAAATCTAGAAAGGACAGTTGAGCTGAATGATGTCAAAGGCCTCTTCTAGTATCCCTGTTCTTACAAGCATGATGTTTTTCCATTCCTAAGAAAATATGGGAGGAAAGGAAATATACTTAAAAGCTATAAGGAAAAGATAAATTTGTATTTTGGGGAAGAGTGTCACCTGTGATATAACAATGGTACCATGCTATTTTCACTGAAATTGATACATCATCCTGCCCATTTGGGCCCACACGTGTCCCTGGACAGTCATGCTGTTCTTGGGCTAGGACCAGGTTAGTTGTTCCAGATTCAAGTCGCCCCTGCCTTCTGCTCTATAAAGAAAAAAAATTACAACCTCCAAAGGGCAGTTTGTTTTTGTGGTTGCTCCTGAAGGTGGCATAGCCCCTTAGACCTAAGTAAATATTAAGGTAATTAAATTGGCTGAATTCAATTGTGGAAAAAGTTGGTATTGATTTCAGAAGATGGCCCCCTTTCCCTCTGGGAAGGAGTTTCATGTTCTTAAACAAACTTATTTTCAGATAAAATATTAAACCTCTTTTAAAGAAAATACAATTGTTATTTTAAAATTCGGTACATTTAAAAAATCTCTATCTCTGGCTCTAATTGAGTTTAGGGAAATTCTATTCCACGTCTTTAAATATTCTCCATTTTCACAGAGATGTAAGGCAGAAGACATGACTGACTTGAGTCTGTAGTCAGACACGTTATCCATTGCGCACCTGGCCCCGAGACAACTGACTTGAGTCTGAAGCAACTAACCAAAAAGTAAATGAATAAATGCTTTATTCAACAGATTTATTAAGAACCTTCTGATATCCGGTGCCAGGAACGCAAATATCAATAGGACATGGTTCTTGTACTCTGTAAAGTCACAGAAAGCTAGAAGGACTGGGAGTTCCCTGGTATAGTCCCCAGCTTCTCTGAAAGGGAAGGACTATGGCACCCAATATCATCAATGTAATATTATTTTTAAAGAATTTGGGGAATGGCCATCATAAAAGGTATTTACATATATATAATATTCCTATCAACTAAAAATATATGCTTATAAACATGGATTGACTTTGCCATTCATTTATAGTTTTGCAAGGTGACTCTGCCAAAAGTTATGCTTTCCAAAAGAACTTTTTTACACTGGTGGAAATTTTACTGATGTCCTATAAGTTCACCATTAGCCACACGTGGTTGTTAAGTACTTGAAATGTGGCTAGTGTGACTAAGAAAATGAATTTATTAATTGTGTCTAATTTGATGGCTGGTGGCTGCCATGTTGGACAGAGCAATTCTAGATGCTCTGCCAGTCCTGTAGTGGTCACCAAAAGTGGCACAAGAGTGTTCACGCTGTGAAACAATAGACTTCCTAACACAGAACACAGAAAGGCATGCTTTCTGCTTAAATAAGCCTTTCCTTGTATAAATTGAACTCTATTAAAAATTAACCATATGCAAGAAGTTAACTCAGATTAGTGTAATAATGTGCTTTAAACAATGAATTAATTATATGAAGGAAGATTGAAAATACAAAAACATAAATACCAACACTTATTATGGTTCCATTTGCAGCAATTTCCAACTCTGTCCTCCCCTAATCATCTAATCTAATAATTTTCCAAGCTTAAGCTATACATGTCTTTGAATTCATCTTGATTTAAACCTTTCTTTCTGTCTAAAAACCCTTTGGGAATTAGAGAGGACCAGTCTCTTTTTTGGAGAAGGCAGTGGCACCCCACTCCATTACTCTTGCCTGGAAAATCCCATGGACAGAGGAGCCTGGTGGGCTGCAGTCCATGGGGTCGCTAAGAGTCGGACACGACTGAGCGACTTCGCTTTCACTTTTCACCTTCATGCATTGGAGAAGGCAATGGCACCCCACTCCAGTGTTCTTGCCTGGAGAATCCCAGGGACGGGGGAGCCTGGTGGGCTGCCGTCTATGGGGTCGCACAGAGTCGGACACGACTGAAGCGACTTAGCAGCAGCAGCAGTCTCTGTTTCGGACCTCTCAGATGACCAGTCTTTGCTGGCAGCCTCTGCTTAGATGTTCCTTCCTCCCAAGTCAGCATCCTTTGCATCACCTGGGAGCTTGAGACCAATGAAGAATCTCAAGCCTCACCCAAACTCTTAAATCAGATTTCACGTGTTAACCAGATCCCATGATGATTCCTCAGCACACTGAGTTTGAGAAGCTCTGTTCTAGTGGGTAAAGCCTTTCAATACTGCCTAAGACTTCCCTAAGAAAAGGAATTATGTAGCTATCTTTGCATTAAAGATTCTTTTTTTTTCTTTTTTAATTTTTCCAGTTTTATTTTGAAATTTTCCAACATATAGAAAATTTAGAAGAGTTTTATAGCAAAACTTATCTGATACCTACCACCTAGATTCTGTCATTAATGCTTTACTCCACTGGCCTCATCGTACATCCTTCTTTCATCTCTGTATCCTTCCACCCATCTATCAGTCCATCTTTTTTTCCTTTTTTGATGCATTTCAAAGACAACAGTGCACTTTCACCTAAATACTGAAAGTGAAAGTGAAGTCGCTCAGTCGTGTCCCACTCTTTGTGACCCCATGGACTGTCGCCTACCAGGCTCCTCTCTCCATGGGATTTTCCAGGCAATAGTCCTGGAGTGGATTGCCATTTCCTTCTCCAGGGGATCTTCCCAACCCAGGGATCGAACCCAGGTCTCCCACATTGCAGGCAGATGCTTTACCGTCTGAGCCACCAGGGAAGTCCATATACTTCAAATAAATACGAATAAATAAATAAATACTGCTAGTCCAAATAAGTACTACTAGTATGTATATCACTTATTGGAGTTTGATATTTGTCTGTAGTTTTTTTCTCTTCTGAGGTGAAATTTTACACAATTAAATGTAAAAACAGTAAGCCTATAGTCTCTAAGTTTCATCTAAATTTCTTACCCTTCCCTTTCTTGGGTCTCCCCCTTTCTCATAGTTTACAAAACAATCAAAAAAGAAGGAAAAGGAAGCATGAACTGAGCACATGTTATCCACAGGAGAGCCTGTTCTTTGCCAGCCTGTCAGATGTTCCCCTCCTCTTTCCAGCCCTAGCTGCTTGCCACCCCTTCACTCTATCTCATACTCAAACAGGCCCATTTAAAATGGAGTAAGATGGTTTATTCTACATTTGCTTTAGGTTCTGACTTGATGTGCCTGCTTTTAAGGCTTTTAAGACTTATAGCCCTCTTCCATACCAAGAACTTTCAAAATATATAGATATAGAGACCAATGATGTTTGGAAGTTAAATTATAATATGATTTCCTCACTTGTAAGAAATTACATTTCTCCTCGTTTAATCTTTTGCCATTTCTTCCCCTTTCTTCTCTAATGTCTTTTAGTTTGAAGTCAAATTCATTTTCTGAAACCTCCCCCAAACTTCTATGAGCTTATTAGTTTTTCAAACTCACACACCTGTCTAAAATCATACTCTGTTTACATCTCCTTCAGAAATTGATCTAGCCTGGGAGTGTGTAAGTCAGTCTCAGGAAACCTGTAGACCTAGAGGATGCTCTAACAGTTAGAGGATGAGGTTCTGATGAGGGAAGTTTCAGGTCCCTCTCTCATCAGAATTCAGGATAGAGGGACCCAGCATAACAACTGAGGGTTCTGTGCCTTTTTCGAGGGGTGGAGGAACAAAAGCACAATTAATTACATGCTTAATGTTCTGGGGATAACTTGAGCCTCCACCAGTATCCATGTCTATACTAAGAATACTAGCTCATAATATTTATTGAGTGCCCTATGACAACCCACTCCAGTTTTCTTAGGGGCTTTCCTGGTAAAGAATCTGGGCTCAGATGATAAAGAATCTGCCTGCAGTGCAGGAGACCTGGGTTCATTTCCCTATTAGAGAAGATTCTCTGGAGAAGGGAATGGCCATCCACTCCAGCAGTATTCTTGTCTGGAGAACTCCATAGACAGAGGAGCCTGTCCATAGGGTCGCAAAGAATCAGACACAATGGAGAGACTAACACTTTCAACTTTTCAGTTTAGACCAATGTCTTTATAAACATTCTCGTCTCCATTTTATACATGAGAAAATGGAGACTCAGAGAGGTTAAATGGTTTGCCCAAGATCAAACTGCTACTCAGTGATTGAGCCAGGATATGGACCCAAGATGGTCTAACTACAAAGCTTCTGTTCTTCCCCTTTATCCAGACCGACCCTTGAAACCCTAGTCCTTAAACGCTTAATTGAGGTGGTAAGAACCTTACAGTAAGAGAATCCATTATGTTTCCTGATAATTTATATTTTGGGGCCAGGCTGATGTGGGAAAGAGCTGTAAGAACTCAGTTATGACTGTTCTGTTATATATCTTACCAGGGTAGGTAGCATCTAGAAGGTTTAAGGTTGATTAGTTCTTTTATTAAAAATAAATCTAAAAATTATATAGAAAGTCTTTACCTGGATACAGCTTACTCTATAGCACTACTGTGTCATATTTGGTTAGCCAACTTAGCCAGGGATCCAGTTATCATACACAAGATGGAAGACGAGCATTGAGGAAACTGGGGCATTAACTATAGAAGTAACAGTTTTTCTAGATCAATAGAAAAGATAAGAGGGAGCCACCCTGCTTCACAGCGCCAGGACTTCTACCAAGTGTCCCTCTTTGTCAACACTTAATACTTGGCATTTTTAATAATTGAAATGAGTAAAAATTTTCAAAAATGAGTTAAATGAATAAGTGCAACAAAGTACATGGATCAGATCAGATCAGATCAGTCACTCAGTCGTGTCCGACTCTTTGCGACCCCATGAATCGCAGCACGCCAGGCCTCCCTGTCCATCACCAACTCCCAGAGTTCACTCAGACTCACGTCCATCGAGTCAGTGATGCCATCCAGCCATCTCATCCTCTGTCTTCCCCTTCTCCTCCTGCCCCCAATCCCTCCCAGCATCAGAGTCTTTTCCAATGAGTCAACTCTGTATGAGGTGGCCAAAGTACTGGAGTTTCAGCTTTAGCTTCATTCCTTCCAAAGAAATCCCAGGGCTGATCTCCTTCAGAATGGACTGGTTGGATCTCCTTGCAGTCCAAGGGACTCTCAAGAGTCTTCTCCAACACCACAGTTCAAAAGCATCAATTCTTCGGCGCTCAGCCTAACAAGCTTTATTCATCTGTGGATGAATGAGACTAAAAAACAGAAGAAAATAATGGCAAATTATAAAGATCCAGGAAATAAGAGAAACATAATTAAGAAGAAAATAGGCAATGAAAGGATAAAAATAGCAAGAGATGGAGAAAATTGCATGTGAAATGGCAAAACGAAGGTTGCAGGCAATTATGATACATGAGCACTAAAGAGAACAATTAAAACATAAAATAAGCTAGAATGAGTGGTTGAAATAAATAGCATCCACTGAGAACATACTTACAAAAATTATAAAACAGATCAAGTAGTAATAAAATAAGGAAGTAGTATAAAGCAGCAAATTAAAGAACAATTAAAAATCAATAAGAAGAGAAAATTAACAGACTAAAATGACATTTAATAATTGTATTAATAACTAACACTTATTGACTTCTTCCCATGTGTTAGGCATTTTAAATGCATTAGCTTATTTAATTCAAGTTTATTAAAATACTTAGGATATTTAAAAAATGTAAACAAAAAAAGTTTCAGATCAGATCAGATGAGTCGCTCAGTCATGTCCGACTCTTTGCAACCCCATGAATTACAGCACGCCAGGCCTCCCTGTCCATCACCAACTCCCGGAGTTAACTGAGACTCACGTCCATTGAGTCAGTGATGCCATCCAGCCATCTCATCCTCTGTCGTCCCCTTCTCCTCCTGCCCCCAGTTCCTCCCAGAATCAGAGTCTTTTCGAATGAGTCAACTCTTTGCATGAGGTGGCCAAAGTACTGGAGTTTCAGCTTTAGCATCATTCTTTCCAAAGAAATCCCAGGGCTGATCTCCTTCAGAATGGACTGGTTGAATCTCCTTGCAGTCCAAGGGACTCTCAGGAGTCTTCACCAACACCACAGTTCAAAAGCATCAGTTCTTCGGCACTCAGCCTTCTTCACAGTCCAACTCTCACATCCATACATGACCACTGGAAAAACCATAGCCTTGACTAGACGGACCTTTGTTGGCAAAGTAACGTCTCTGCTTTTGAATATGCTATCTAGGTTGGTCATAACTTTCCTTCCAAGGAGTAAGCGTCTTTTAATTTCATGGCTGCAGTCACCATCTGCAGTGATTTGGAGCCCAGAAAAATAAAGTCTGACACTGTTTCCACTGTTTCCCCATCTATTTCCCATGAAGTGGTGGGAACAGATGCCATGATCTTCGTTTTCTGAATGTTGAGCTTTAAGCCAACTTTTTCACTCTCCTCTTTCACCATCATCAAGAGGCTCTTTAGTTCCTCTTCACTTTCTGCCATAAGGGTGGTGTCATCTGCATATCTGAGGTTATTGATATTTCTCCCGGCAATCTTGATTCCAGCCTGTGTTTCTTCCAGTCCAGCGTCTCTCATGATGTACTCTGCATATAAGTTAAATAAGCAAGGTGACAATATACAGCCTTGACGAACTCCTTTTCCTATTTGGAACCAGTCTGTTGTTCCATGTCCAGTTCTAGCTGTTGCTTCCTGACCTGCATACAGATTTCTCAAGAGGCAGGTCAGGGTTTAGATGAGGATTATCTTCTCCCAGAAGTTCTTTCTAGTTGCTACATAGTATATACTTACTGCACTGGGCTTGGAATGGGAGTTCTGTTTTATCTATTTTTAAAGAGACCAGAAATCTGGATTTTGGCAATATTTTCTCTATTTATTTTTTTCTTTAAATTTTTAATTTATATTGAAGTGTAATTGATTAACAATATTGTGTTAGGTTCAAGCACACAGCAAAGTGACTCAGTTATACATATACATGTATCTATTCTTTTTCAAGTTTTTTTTTTTCCCACATTTACTTATTACAGATTATTGAGCAGAGTTCCATGTACTATACAGGGGAGGCTTGTTGTTTATCATTTTATTTTTTTAACTTTATATTTTATATTGGAGAATAGTTGATTACTTCCTCTCAGCCCAAGGTTTCTGAAGAGGATTCTAGTTTTGGATCTCAGCCTGCAATGCAGACCTGGTACCCAGCGGTTCATAATGCATGCTTTTTGCAGTGAACTACTAGAACCTATTGTCAAGAGGTTTTTCTTTACTTTTTTTCTTATTTTATTGTTGTAAATGAGTAACCAGCTTGTGGCTGGATTTTCTGTCTGTCTGGAACTGCTACATGTTTTTGTGTTTCTATGGTCCAGAGTCTTCCCTTTAGAGAATGGTTTTCCTTCTTTTTATTTCTATTTATCACATCCTTGTACCCATTTTTACCTCCAACTTACATATATATCCTGTTACCCAGTAATCTTTACTATTTCCCCTGAGAACTCTTTAATGGGTGTGTTCAAAGACCAGATATCTGTTGCTGTTTCTTCTCTTCCTCATACTTTTCTCTGGGACAGGTGTTGTCTCTGAGGACTTGAGCTTAATCTGTAATTCCTTCATTTATTCATTCATTCACTCTTTAGATCGGCAGACATTTGCTTGGAATTTATTATTAACCAGTAATTTTTGTGGCATTGCGACACAGAAAACAAAAAGGAGATCAAGAGCTTCTTCTCAAGCAACTCTCCATCTCGTCCAAGTTAATTGCTATGTTTAACCTCCTTCCTTTGACCCTATTTTTGTAGAATGGGAAAAACAACTGATTAATACTCTTCACAGGTAATTATATTTTGAGAGAGTCGTGAAATCACCTGCTAACGCTTTCTTCTCCAGGCAAAAGAGTCTCTCTTAACCTCTATCTTCCTTCCTCAGACCTACATTAGACCGTTAATTGCACTGGTCTTTTGCCCAACGAGCTCTGGTGGTTGGCCATGCCCTTTCAGACATGCAAGACAAAGATCTAAATGAGATATGAACTTTCCTCCCTATTTTATTTCAATTTTACATTTACTTTTTTATTCCCAATATTTAATGTAGAAAATTTGGAGAATGCAACAAAATCACACAGAAGAAAATTACTGTTAACTTTATGCTTGGCAGCCTCCTAGCATTTTGTGTATAAGTATGTTTTGTGTGGGTGTACAAAAGTTAGGATCATATGGAACACATCATTTTGTAACCTACTTATTTTACTAAAAATATATTATGAATATTTTCCGTATCATTAAACATTCTTCTCAAACATAAGTTTAATAGCTGCATAAGAGCTTGTTACTGGGAAAGTCCATAATTTATTTAATCAGTCTCTACTGTATAACATTTAAGCTTTTTTCTTTTTTATCACTATTATTAATAACACCATGGTAAACATCATAGTACAGAAAATTCAGTGCATATTTTGCATTATTTCCTTGAACAAATTCTAAGAAATGGAGTTGCTGGATCAAAGGATATGACAAAACCTAAGGCCTTTGTGATGTACGGTAAACTTTTCTCCTGGAAATGCCTATTAATTTATGGTTCCCACAAGCATTTTTGATCCTTTCCATTTCCTCATATTCTCAGTAACAATGTTTTAGCAGTCTTTCAGTCTTTGTCGATTATCACATTATACAATGGCATCTCATTTTTAGATTAATTTAATTTGTATCTCTTTGATTTACTAATGATTGAACATTTTTCATTTGTATAAGCAGGGTGACAGTATACAGCCTTGATGGACTCCTTCCGCAATATGGAACAAGTCTGTTATTCCATGTTCAGTTCTAACTGTTGCTTCTTGACCTGCATACTGATTTCTCAGGAGTCTGGTATTCCCATCTCTTTAAGAATTTTCCATACTTTGTTGAGATCCACACAGTCAAAGGCTTTGGTGTAGTCAGTAAAGCAGAAGTGGATGTTTTCCTGGAACTCTCTTGCTTTTTCTATGATCCAACGAATGTTGGCAGTTGGTCTCTTGTTCCTCTGCTTTTTCTAAATCTACGTTGAACATCTGATAGTTCTCAGTTCATGTAGTGTTGAAGGCCTGGAAAATTTTGAGCATTATTTTGCTAGCATGTGAGATGAGTGCAATTGTATGGTAGTTTGAACGTTCTTTGGCATTGCCTTTCTTTGGGATGAAGATGAAAACTGACCTTTTCCAGTCCTATGACCACTGCTGAGTTTTCCAAATTTGCTAGCATATTGATTGCAGCACTTTTAACAGCATCATCTTTCAGGATTTGAAATAGCTCAACTGGAATTCCGTCACCTCCACTATCTTGACTTTGCATTTCAGGATGTCTGGCTCTAGGTGAATGATCACACATCATGGTTATCTGGGTCACCAAGATCTTTTTCTTGTAGTTTTTCTATGTATTCTTGCCAGCTCTTCTTAATCTCTTCTGCTTCTATTAGGTCCTTACTGTTTCTCTCTGTTATTGTGCCCATCTTTGCATGAAATGTTCCCTTGGTATCTCTAATTATCTTGAAGAGATCTCTAGTCTTTCCCCGGTCTATTGTTTTCCTCTATTTCTTTGCTTTGATCACTGAGGAAGGCTTTCTGTTCTCTCCTTGCTATTCTTTGGAACTCTGCATTCAGATGGGTTTATCTTTCCTTTTCTCCTTTGCCTTTTGCTTCTCTTCTTTTCTCAGCTATTTGTAAGGCCTCCTCAGACAACCATTTTGCCTTTCTTTTTCTTGGGGATAGTCTTGGTCACCACCTCCTGTACAATGTTACAAACCTCTGTCCGTAGTTCTTCAGGCACTCTTATCTATCAGATCTAATCCCTTGAATCTGTTTGCCACTTCCACTGTATAATCATAAGGGATTTGACTTAGGTCATACCTGAATGGTCTAGTGGTTTTCCCCACTTTCTTCAATTTAATTCTGAATTTTGCAATAAGGAGTTCATGATCTGAGCCACAGTCAGCTCCTGATCTTGTTTTTGCTGACTGTATAGAGCTTCTCCATCTTTGCCTGCAAAGAATATAATCAATCTGATTTTGGTATTGACTATCTGATGATGTCCATGTGTACAGTGTGTTGTTGGAAGAGGGTATTTGCTATGGTCAGTGCATTCTCCTGGCAAAACTCTGTTAATCTTTGCCCTGCTTCATTTTGTACTTCAAGGCCAAACTTGCCTGTTACTCCAGGTATCTCTTGACTTCCTACTTTTGCATTCTAATCCCCTATGATGAAAAGGACAACTGTTTTTGGTGTTGGTTCTAGAAGGTCTTGTAGGTCTTCATAGAACCATTCAACTTTAGCTTCTTCGACATTGGTGGTTTGGGCATAGACTTGGATTGCTGTGATATTGAATGGTTTGCCTTGGAAACGAACAGAGATCATACTGTCATTTTTGAGATTGCGCCCAAATATTACATTTCGGACTCTTCTGTTGACAATGAGGACTACTCTATGTCTTCTAAGGGATTTTTGCCCACAGTAGTAGAGGTAATGGTCATCTGAATTAAATTTGCCCATTTCCATCCATTTTAGCTCACTAATTTCTAAAATGTCGATGTTCACTCTTGCTATCTTGTTTCTTTACTTCCAATTTACCTTGATTCATGGACCTAACATTCTAGGTTCCTGTGCAATATTGTTCTTTACAGCATTGGACTTTACTTCCATCTCCAGTCACATCCACCACTGCACGTTTTTTTCACTTTGGCTCTGTCTCTTCATTCTTTCTGGAGCTATTTCTCCACTCATCTCCAGTAGCATACTGGGCACCTACTGACCTTGAAAGTTCATGGGGTTCTCGAGGCAAGAATACTGAAGTGGTTTGCCATTCTCTTCTCCAGTGGACCACATTTTGTCAGAACTCTCCACCATGACCCATCCGTCTTGGGTGGCCCCACACGGCATGGCTCATAGTTTCATTGAGTTAGACAAGGCTGTGATCCAAGTGATCGTTTGGTTAGTTTTCTGTGATTTTGGTTTCATTCTATCTTCCCTCTGATGGATAAGAATAAGCTTATCCTGATGGAAGCTTCCTGATGGGAGAGACTGGCTGTGGGGGAATCTGGTTTTGTTCTGATGGGCAGGGCCATGCTCAGTAAATCTTTAATGCAATTTTCTATTAATGGGCATGCCTGTGTTCCCTTTCTGTTGTTTGGCCTGAGGCCTAACTATAGTAGGGGTAATGGCAGTAATGGCAACCTCCTTCAAAAGGACTTTTTCCTGCACTTTTTTATTCAGTGCCCCTGACCCCGCAGCAGGCCACTGTTGACCCACGCCTCTGCTGGAGACTCTTGGACACTCACAGGCAAGTCTGGCTCAGTCTCCTGTGGGGTCACTGCTCCTTTCTCCTGGGTCCTGGTGCACACAAGGTTTTGTTTGTGCCCTCGAAGAGTCTGTTTCCCCAGTTCTGTGGAAGTTCTGTTATCAAATCCCACTGGCCTCCAAAGTCAAATTCCCTGGGAGTTTCAGTCCCTTTGCCAGATCCCCAGGTTGTCTATCCTAAAACTTTCTTAACAGTATGAGAATTTCTTTGGTATAATTGTTCTGCAGTTTGCGGGTTGTCTGTTTGGTGATTCTACGGTGGGTCTAATGGTGACCTCCTCCCAGGAGAGCTTATGCCACATGCTGCATGTCCCAAGTCTACTGCAGCCAAAACCCCTGTCTGCATGGCCTGCCACTGCTCACCTATGCCTCCCTAGGAGACACTCAAACACTCAAAGGCTTACATAAGAAGGATATAATTCCATTTCTCACCCGGTCAGTATTTAGAAAATAGAGAAAATTTTGTTTCTCAGTGGAGGAGGATGCATGAGGAATAAGGCCCCAGGTCTCATTCTGTCTGTTTCTGTGGAAAGTTCTTCAGAGTGAAAGCTGGATAGTTACCCTAGGAAAACTAAGTGATCTTAAAAGAAATCTGAATGCTGCAATCTGAATTAGCATGACATTTTCTGTATTTCTCGTGTATGGAAAAACTCAGGACTATAAAATAGAAATCAATAGTTGTCTAAAAGAACCAGGAGATACATTAGTCTGTCAAAACTTTCCTTGAAGATTTATCCCATCTTTAGTATTTCCCTAAGAATTAGGAGTTGCCCAGTAAGTCATTGACTAGTTTATAGCCAGGTGGAAGAAATAAAGCTACATATAATTTAAAAGCTTACTTATGACCTTAGCTAAACTTGTCTGAAAAATGGTCTTTTGAGTGATTAGATGTTTTCTCATATTTTGGAGCCTCTATCTGTCTCCTTGCATCTTCTTTTACCATCTGAAAGGTAGCACATTCTTCTAGATGATTAAATTTTGACATTTCACCATCATCAGTCCCCTTGTCTGCCTTTCTCATTCCCTAGCAGAACACATACAGAAAAGCCAAGTCAGACTCCTGAGCCCACTGCACAGCTGGAAGATTTCTGCTGCACAGATTGCTGGGACAGTCTAAAAGGAAAAAAAAATTAAAATTTAAAAAACAACCCACTTTTATACTTGGATGAGAATCTCGGAATGAAAGAGATTATCCGCCAGCATCCACTGAAGATATCTGGGGTGGTATGAAAATAATACAGCATTCTTGAATATGCAGTTTCCAGGCACTTGCCCTCATTTTGGAGGTAAATAGAATTCTCAAAACAACAGGATCATCCGCTAAATAAAGCACAGTGGAGCCTCGTTCCCCATTCTAGCACATTCCCCTCAACGATCTCTATCTGCCTTTCCCCTACTACTTCCCAACATCCCACCCTACCCCCATCCTTCTGTTAGCTGTAATGACCCTGCAAACACTAAATGGCATTTGAGTGCATTAAGCAGCAGACTCTCCGGTGACATGGCAATTATGGCTCTGAAATAGATTTGGTGCGTCACGGAAGATAAGGGTTTTGAAAGTTTCTGTTGTGATTATAGCCTGTAACTCCCACAAATAATAGGCTTCAAAATAAGAGGCTGCCAACGGAGCCTTTGTGGCTTTGTCTCAGTGATGGCACGTAAATTGCTATTAATGTCCTAAGTGTACTTGAATATGCCAGTCTTTGGGATGTGAAGTTGGCTCAGTGTCTCTCTTTACGCAGCATGTCATTGTTGGTCTGATAATCTGGGGTAATTGCTGTCTCTTGGATGGTCAGGAAAGTGTAAGAGGCTTTAGCTTCCTGTGTGATGGTAAATAGCCTCGCGGTTTACACCACGAGTTACGTGTGTTTCGTAGCGAGCCACCGTTTGTTGTTCAGGTGTGTATACAATCCCTGGGAGTGCCCTGAGTAGATAACAGCCTTTCAACAAAGCCAGGGCAAAATCAAAGGTCATGAAAATAAAATGAAGAATCTGGGCCTGTCTGTATCAGCCAATCAGTTAATTCATACTAAGAGTTAAAAAAAAAATCCTTTGTTTGAATTTTTCATATTTGGCTATATGAGTGAATATAATTATCTGTTGTCTTAATAGAGCTATACGTTTCCAGCATCTGCAGTATTTCTCTGTGTGTATGCACAGTTTTAGGTGCTATAAGTATTTTCTGAACATGTATTAGCTTTACATCAAAATGATAAAGTGTGTGGAAGTTTTCCATGTTTTTGTACAGTTTGTAGATATGTATAAGTGTGTGTGTGTGTGTGTGTGTGTGTGTGTGTGTGTTGGTTTTGTAGATCTGGGTGTAGAGGATGTTTATTCAGATATAAATATCTTTCTGCACAAAGACACTTCTATTTAGCTAAAGCAAGCTGAGCTTATTTTTCTTTGTCTCTAGAAAGTTAAATAAAATAAATTTGAAGTTTTCACTTCCTGTGTATACATTTAACCTAAGGATCCCCTAAGTCTGTGAGACATGGAAACCTTGTATATAACTGTCCTATTTGCACTTCAAACAGAAATCCCAAAGCATCCCAGCCTTAAACTCGGAAATGTACGCTACCTCATAGCCTGTACAAGCTACGAAAGGTTCAATCCAGACCATGCTCTGTGTCTCAAGTGCCTTACGCGGCAGTGTTAATTCTGGGCCTTCACAACTGATGAATTAGGAAAGGGTGAAACTCCGGAGGTGCCACAACAGATCTTGATCTCAGAGTTGACATACACGTGCCTTTCAGTCGTGTGTCACTGGCTACTGGCAGAACGGTGCACGGTAACGGTGCTGCCGTTTTGATTGAGTGCCCTTGAGTGCGTGCCACAAAAGGTTAGACGTAATGATTTGCAGTAAGAGAGTTCACAATCATACCAAACAAACTTGGATTGGGGTTCCCATCTTACTATACAGGTCTAAGCCCAGGAGTTGACATCACCAGTGGAAGATATAATGTATTAGCTAGAAAGATGGCAGGATGCATGGTGATTTCTCAGAAGTATGACCCCAGAAGAATAGAGTTTGTCTTGTTCAAAACCAAGTTTGGTAAGGTAAGTTGAGGCTTGGGAGTAGAAGGGATTAGAATCGCCTGAAAGACTTATTTGAGGCTGGTCTTGTGGATCATAGGTTCTATCACCTTGAGAAACAGCACAAAGATTCCCTGAAGGTGAACTTAAGAGCCTGAGTCGTCTGCCTTCAGCCCTGAGATTGGTAGCAGCCGTGCTCTACTTGTAATACACCACAAGCTTTTGAAACTTGAAATGTCCAAAAGCTATGGTATATAGTGGGGATGGAGTTTGGCAAATTCTTGTTTCTGAGTCCTAAGTTTCTGGCTTGAAAGGTAAGAATAGGAGTTTGCACTGACTTGTGTCCTATTATATATTCATCAACCAAAGTAAGAGAATTACCATTAGGATTCCTGCATAATTACAAAGTTACCATGGGCACTAGCAGCCAGATGGCCTTGTAGTCACAGGGACAGGCCCCAAAGGAAGCTTTCATTTCTCTATTCATTCAACTCAAGGACTTAATTGAGCAGCTGCATGATCAGGCATGATCTTTGTCTTCTAATGGCTGTAGTTAATGATTTATCATCTCTCTGAGGATTAAAATCAAAGCCCTTTACTGGCCTGCAGACCTTGACATGAGCAAGCCATCCCATTCTCCAGCCCCACCCTGTTGGGCTCACCACTCTACTCCTCTGCCCCCATCTTTCTGATCTTCTTCAGATCCTCAGAGCCTTTGGACAGATTTCTTCTTCTGCCTGGAGGGTTCTGTGTCCCAGCTCTCTACTTGCCTATTTTTCTGTTCACTTTTAGGTTGACTTTCCAGAAGCCCCAACCTCAGATCCCTGCTGTTCCCTCTCACAGCAGTTATTACCATCTGGAATCTGTGTTCTTTTGATGATGTATTGAATGTCTTATTTCCCACAAGACAGCAAGCCTCATGAGAGCAGACACCACATCTTTTAAAAATGTGTAGTATCTACCATCGTATGCCTAGTACATAGTATGAGGTGGGCACTGAATGCATATTTGTAGAACTTAAGAATTAAAGGATTGCAGTGAATAAGATCTGGTGCTTACATGGATATTTACATGAATAAGAGCTACATGTGGTTAAATGTCAACATGAACATTCAAAAGGTCAGTCGTACTGGAATTTAGAGAAGTTGGTGAGGGTTTACCTTGCAGCAACTTGCAGAAAGGAGGCAGTGCTCAGGCCGGGCCATGAAAGAAGATATGGGTTCCTAGAGACCAGAGGAGGGGGCAGGCAAAGGCACAGAACCACTCAGTTGGCTCCTCTATAGAGTAGGAAGCAGTCTCACTTTGGCGATGGGAAATCTATTGTTTCTTCAGAGCCGCTCAGACTGCTAATGTCAGTTCTCTTCCAGGGTATTTTTTCTCTACCAGGAATAGCTGATGACACTGCTCATCTTTCTTAATTTGTAGATTTTCACAGCAAAATCTCAGGGCTCAAGAGGCTTTGGTGGGAATCAGACTAGCATGGGGTATGATGGTGTCACTTGGATGTAAGGTCACCAGGGACTGACCTAGGGGTAAGTGGCAGTCAGAGAGGATAACCCCAACTGGCAGAGGGCCATGGAAACAGGAATCCTAAAGCCAGTGGCATGGGATAATCCAGGCAGAGGACTGACTGTGGGGAAATGTGATGAGGCAGTTGGTGGGCTTAAGTTCCAGAGCAGGCTTTCATTTGTAAGAGCAAGTTACCACCTCATTCTTTTTTTAATTGAAGTATAGTTTATTTACAGTGTGGTGTTAGTTTCAGATGTATAGCAAAGTGATTTCATTATATGTGTGTGTATATATATATATAATTTTTTCAGATTCTTTTCCCATATAGCTTATTATTACAAAATATTGAGTATAGTTCCATGTGCTATACAGTACATCCTTGTTGTTTATCTGTTTTATATATAGTAGTGTGTGTATCAGAGAAGGCAATGGCACCCCACTCCAGTACTCTTGCCTGGAAAACCCATGGATGGAGGAGCCTGGTGGGCTGCAGTCCATGAGGTCGCTAAGAGTCGGACACAACTGAGCGACTTCACTTTCACTTTTCACTTTCATGCATTGGAGAAGGCAATGGCAACCCACTCCAGTGTTCTTGCCTGGAGAATCTCAGGGACAGAGGAGCCTGGTGGGCTGCCGTCTCTGAGGTTGCACAGAGTCGGACACGACTGAAGCGACTTAGCAGCAGCAGCAGCAGTGTGTGTATGTCACTACCTCATTCTTAAATGAACTGCGATAAATAGGAAACTTAAGCAGAAGCTGATTAGCCTGATAGAGGTGGTCACAGCCACAGGGAAGATTCCCTGTATGAAGATGCAGGTGCAAAAGGTCAAAGTAAGAAAAACAGCACATTTTTTCTATCTAAACTAGGCTAGAATGCAAATTGTTTGGCTGATAGTACATGTTCTTCCCAGATAGGGTTGCCCAGATTTAGCAAATGAAAATACTGCATGGGACATACTCAAGTAAAAAGTTATTTGTTGTTTATCTAAAATTCAAATTTAACAGGGCATCCTGTACTTTATCTGGCAACTCCGTTCCCAGGTCCCAGGTAGAAGCTGAAGCTGCATGTGGGTCTCAGCCCTGGAGAGACTAAAGGTGGGCAAACCCCACAGGCCACTTAGGGACTGTGTCTGTTCCGTACCTTTTTCTGATCCCCAGGATGCCTGAGGTGACTAGGAGACCACAAGGTAGGGCATTGTCCCCCTCCTTGTGCCTAGTGGAGAACACTCCTTGTTGAGATGGAATGGCAATAGGCAGGATCTAGTGTCTTTCTCAACTGCTCTCCCCTAAAAGAAAACAGAACAATATAAATATGAATCATAGTTATTTGTTTGGGATAAGTATGAAGTGCCTGATCTCCTTGATGCCTACTTATTAGCAAGAGAAAAGTTCACTTTCTAGATGTCAGAGCTACCTTGAACCCTGGTGCTACCTCTGCTCTGCATTTTGAATATTTTCTAGGTGTACACAGCTCTTTACACATAGTTAAACTGAACTGTGGAGGTACCAATACCCGACTGTCTGTCCACACCTGTGGTGGCAGATGGATGTTACAGTACCACTAAAGGTTTATTTACTTCTTATGTTCCTCCAAGAGATCGTTATTAAAATCTGTGCTGTGTCAAGCCCTGTGGTAAGCACTTTAGAATCAAAGATAAATTTCATAGCCCTGTTCTCATGGTCTAGTAGGGGAGTAAGACTTGTGAAAGAACAAATGCAGTATGGCATCACAGTTGCTGTGCAATTCCAGGGTACATTCCAGGACTTGTAGGAAAAGGAGAAGTTGCCGGGGGTAGGTACCAGTGCAAGGATACTTAAATTCAATCTTGAGAAACAGTCAAGATGAGAGTAGCACGAAAATAGATGAGTGGGACACCACATTCAAGGGAAAGGAAACAGGCATGGAATGCTAGCTCTGTTGTGGGAATTTCTAAGTAGACTGATATATTGGAATATTAAGCGTGAGCATTGAGTTGGAGAGTCAGCAAGGTCAAGGACATGGTAGACCTAATAAGGACATTGAACCTCACCTTGATACCAGTAAGAAGCCATTGAAGGTTTAAACAGAGAGGTGACATGATCAGAACTACACTTTTGAAAGAGCATGCTGCGGGCAGCTGGAGAGAGGATTGGAGGGGTGCCGGAATGGGCATGGATCTGTTTACTGTTGTGAAATTTCCCAGGGAAATTTTGAATCCTCTGTCCCTTGAGGGGCTTTCCAATAGCATCTTTTCATCCCAGAGCATTCCTTGGTAAGTGCTCACAGTATAATCTTGGGGAAAGTTGATGCATATCGGGAAAACGTAGTCCTATCTTGATGGACCGGTGTTGGATCTAGGGTCTGACTCCACTGTGTGAGCCGATGTCTTCCTTGATAAGTGGTGACTCTGTGTGTGTGTGTGTGTGTGTGTGTGTGTGTGTGTGTAGAGGGGGTGGGGGGGTAGAAGGATGCATCCATGTCTCTCTGTTTTTCTTCCTGGCCGGCCCCAGCAGGGCCGGGGTGATTGGGGACCTAGAGCACGTCCACCTCCTCACCCACCCTGAAGGCATTGCTATTGATGGCATTTGGCCCATATGCAGATTGAGCTTGCCTCGGTGCTGACATCAGCCGGTTTGTGGCACCTCAGCGTATTTCTGGGTTGCAAATGAGAGTTTCTTAGTGCCAGACTCACTTGGGCTGTCACATCAGGTGATGAATTCTCTGCATCAACTGAATGCTGCTAAGGTAAGCTCAGAGGAAGAGCGGGAAAAAGAGGAGGATGGGACCAGTGGTTCTCAGCCCAACAGCCGCTACTCTGGGCTACCAGCAGTACTGGCTCCACGACAATGGGGGAGAGGCAGGTGGCCTTCTGACTTCTGACTCAGGAATGGTGTCAGAGGAAAGAAAAGTCAGGTCCTCAACGGCAGTTCTGTGCTCTTGTGAGTGTGTGGGTTTTGCCACCCACCATTGCTCCCTCCCCTTCTCCGTTACTAGCTTCCTCTGCCTCCTTCGACAGGAGTGCTTTGCCTAATGGATACATTAGATGGGGTTCTGGCAAAAGTTGGTGTCTATCAAATTAGGTGCCAGATTCATTAGGGTAGAACATAGAGTAGTCATTTTTGTTCCTAAAATGATTTGTTCCCAAATACCTTGAATTTGTGTTTTGAAAGTCCAGATTTTCTTAATTAGAAAATTTGCTGCAAGTCTGTCCTAATTTGATATTCCATTAGCCTCCTCTCCCATGATGTTCCACGTTGACCCTGCTGCTGACTTAGGCTTCCCCAGGTGGAATTAAATGTTACATCAAGTCTTGCTGCCCAGGTCACAGGCTACAGAAATAACCTGAAGAACTGGGTGTAAATGTGAACTCTCTCCCATTAGAGGTTTGGGGATAAAAAGGGCATCTTTGGCTTTGCAGATTCCTGTCCCTGTCACCCATTAGGGTGGTTTCTGACATCAGCATTTTACAAAGTGAGTGTGTCCATTTAAAGGCTAGTTTGCATCAGAGTGAAGGAGGAATTTAGGTGCAGAAGGAAAATTGAAGCGAAAGTCTTATTTCCCCACCCCCATCCACCCCATGTTCGTTAATGAGACCATCTTCCAATTTCACTGTGCCCAGAGATAAATAAACTCACAAAGGCGGGTTTCCTACTTAATATTCACCCACAGTGGAAGAAGAGGGAAGGAATTGCTCCCCGGGGTTAACGTGGCAGAAAGCGAGGTCAGCTGTTTCCCAAGACGGTGCAGCCTCTGAACGTCTTACATTAAAGGCGGAATGATACAGCTGAGGCAGCCAAAGTGATTTATGGAAAACCCAGTTCGGGGAGGTTTGCTCGCAGTTTCTGTTCTTGTGGAGGTTTAACAGCAATAGCAGATGATACGCCATGGTAGAAAGCACCTTCAGAGACAAGCATCCTCCAACATTTCCCTGTGTGAGACTCATTCTTTTTAAAAAGTACTTTTGTTCACCAAACTTGAAACTCATAGGCTACAGTGTCCTGGATTTGGCAAGAAGTTGAGGATCATAGCTGATACCCTGGGGTAGGGTGATCTGGGACTCCACACCCCCTAGTCCATTAAATCCCTGAGTCCTGGGCACACTGGAGCTGTTGATCACCCCATCGGAGGTGTGTGTGTATACATATGTGTCTATATCTGTGTGTTTGTGAATGGAGGGGGAGTGAAAAAATGACAGTTAAAGAGATTCATTTTATTTCTTTATTTTTAATAAGGCTTTTTTAAGGTCTTACATATTTTTCTTTACCAGACCAACTCTCATAATTACAATGCTAGTTTTGGTATCAGCCTGAACTAATTCCTGTCTCCACCATTTGTGCGTTTTCTGTCCCCTCTGGCATCCTGTGCACTGGTCTGAGAAAACAGAACTTTTGAAGAAAAGAGATCGAATGTCTGCTGTTTGAGTTATTTCAGCTCAGAGATGACTCAAAAAGAAGTCTCCTAGAACTTTCCAGTCAATACACTGCTTTGCTAATTCCCTCCTAATGAAACACTGTGGAGTTCATTTTCTTTACTAATGGCTTCATTTGGGGCACCACTTATTGTTATTTTAAGGAATTATAGTATGACTCAATAATAGCTGTGGTGGTGATTTCTGAGCAATGTAATGCCGTGTCTTTGTGCCACGTGCTTCTGCTGCTGCTGCTAAGTCGCTTCAGTCGTGTACGACTCTGTGCGACCCTGTAGACGGCAGCCCACCAGGCTCCCCCGTCCCTGGGATTCTCCAGGCAAGAGCACTGGAGTGGGTTGCCATTTCCTTCTCCAATGCAGTGCCACATGCTAGATCATGGATATTTGCTCCCTCCCCTGCTTGTCTCATACCAGGTGGAGTCTAAAATACATGACTTTTATCTTCTTTACAAGCACCTGACTCTCTGCCTTATGATGATGTACTTATGGAGCCCCTGGCATGTTTCCTAAAATTCCACGCTACCTGGTGGCTCAGCCGGTAAAGCTTCTGCCTGCCATGCAGGAGACCCAGGTTTGATCCCAGGGTCAGGAAGATCCCCTGGAGAAGGAAATAGCACCCCACTCCAGTATTCTTGCCCAGAAAATCCCATGGATGGAGAAGCCTGGTAGGCTACAGTCCATGGGGTCGCAAAGAGTCGGACACAACTGAGCGACTTCACTTTCACTTTCAACAGACACAGATACACACACACACACACACACACACACACACACACCCATCTATTTAACTAGTTAATTAATTTATCTATCTGATAAATATACTAAAAAATTGTTAAAACACATGTCAAAATGCTGAGAGTAATTATCTCTGGATTATGGCTGTGGTACACTTTGTTTTTCTATAATTTTCCTATTTTCAAATATTATATTGCATGTGTAATTATTATATTTGCAAACATTATATAAGCATATTTTACTTTTATCATTTGAAAGGATAAATGATGCTAAAGGGTTTTCTTCATGGAAAAATAAACGTAACTGCTATTGTCATTCAGCCAAAAATGGTACCAAAAGAACACGTGTATTCTTGGTTGAGAGGGGATGCTAAGATATTGTTGCTGCTGTGACCACCCTGAATGAGGAAACTGAATTAACTCGGTCCTTGATTCTGGTCATACTGATCAGATTCTGAGTCTTGGATCCCAAAAGGTAGCAAAACCTTCTGTTCTAAGAGAAAGAATCCTTATTGCTCTCTTTCTGATCTCTCTTTCACAAACAGCAGGGGAAATGTCCTCCAACAGAGAGGGGCAATGGGAGGAGCTGCCTGACTCGGTGGTTTCGAGATGGAGATTTGAACTTGAGAGCAGTTATGCATTGATCCAAGACTGAGGGAATGTGTTCTTGGCATTGCCCAGGACCTTTTGCCCTCTTGGTGTCCAGATCTGCTCTTATAGTGAGGTGTGGGAAAAAATTGTACCCTCGTGTTGAAGTAACTGGTGGGAACTCCTTTGATTTAAAAGCCTTGGTTTTCCTGGGAAAATTGGAGCATGATTTGGGTGAACTAATAATAGAAGGAGCCAAATAGATGGAAAGGGCAGAGAAAAAGGAGTCTGGTTCAAAGGTTAGGAAGCCTGTGTCCTATCTCAGTTGTAATCCAGAAGCTTGATTTTCACTTACACCTGTGCCTTTTTATGAATGAAATGTGAATGGATCTTTGCCGGCATGTGTTAAGTGCCAACCGTGGTGGGCTGCCATCTATGGGGTCGCACAGAGTTGGACACAACTGAAGCGATTTAGCAGCAGCAGCAGCAGCATGCTCCTAAGTACTGTGGATTATGCTAGAGTAGAAACCATGGTCTGTCCCAAATGGCAATAATAACACCTTCCCCAGGTACCCCATGTACTTGAGGGAATAAAAGGAGAAGGTACAATAAAAATAATTTACCTGCCTAAAACCTGGTCTGTTCAGTATTAACATTTCCAGTGTTGAGGGTCTGTTAACTCCAAAGAAACACAGTGATTGGGGAAAAGAGGCCTTTTAGCACACTTATAGTTCAATGCTTTAAAATATATAAACAGTCATGAATCAACCACTATAGCAAATCATTCTTCAGCTGTTTAATGGTGGGATATTTTTTTAAAGGAGTGGTCATTAAAACAAATCCTTTTAGAACAATATTATTGTTTTACTGCGTCTGGATTTAGAGTCTTAGAAGGAAGATCTACAAGTATAGATCAAAGTTGTAGCTTCCTGTCTCACCACCTTTTAGATACAGTCACACAGACCAGTCCTTATGGTGTTGGCACCATGGTTTTACCTGTTTGATTCATCTCATCACCCTCTGGACTTTTTAAGGCTTAGCTCAGAGAGGTCATCCTCCATGAAGCCTTTGCTGATGCTCCATCAAGAGGAGATGTTGCACTCATTTGAATCTTCATAACAGCTGGGGGTACCATGTATTAGGTTCTGCTTGAAACTCTAGTTCATTCGTCTGCTTGTCTCATACCCATCCTTGAGGGCATAAACTGTATCTCAGCTTATGAGCATCTAGGACAGAACCTTGCATAGAACAGGTGCCTGGGCTCCCATTATACATACCACATCCAGAGCTGGAAAGAACCTGAAAAAGCGTTTAAGCTACCCTTTCAGTTTTTCTAAAGGGGTACCCAAGGCCAAACAGGGGAGAGTGCTTTGCCAGAGCCAATAGCTAACCATTGCCAGTCAGAGCTAGAACTCGGTCCCTTGGCCAGCAGGGTAGCCGCGATCATCCTGGAGCATGCAGAATTTCCCTCTGATGGCTTGGACTGGATTACAAAGCCTGTGAGAAGTGGACGTGCCAATACTCTGTCCAGAGGCTCACTGGGAGGACCCAAACTCATCTGCGGGTGGGGTTGGGGGGCGGATGTTACTGACCACAATCACAGCCATCCGTTGGCTATGTCCCCACGTGCCAGGCACTGTACTCAGACCTTTTCCTCAGTTGCCTTATTGTCATTGTCTGCGCAGAACAGCCACCCAATCTCAGAGGACTGACTTCTCTCCCTTTTTCCCTTCTAGGCTAATGGAGGTTGGCAGGATGCTACTACCCCTTCATCAGTGACCTCCCCTACAGAAGGCCCTGGCAGTGTTCACTCTGATACCTCCAACTGATCTCCCAGCAGTCGCATCCCGGCTGACCCTGTGCTCCAGTCGAGGCAGGGCCAGGAGGGAGGGTTTCTCAACGCTGAAGCGGTCAGACTGGAGGTCGAAGCAATCAGCAAACACAATAAGAGTCTCCTTCTCTTCTCTTCTTTGGGATGCTATTTCAGCCAATCTGGACACTTCTTTATACTCTCTTCCCCCCCTTTTTTTTTCTGGGTAGAAGCCACCCTTCCCTGCCTCCAGCTGTTAGCCTGGTATCCGTCATCTTCCCCGCCCCTTTCCCTCTGTCCTAGACTCCCTGGGTCCCTGCCCTCTCTTACATCCCTGAAGGATATTTTCAACAATTCTAGGAATTTAAAGAGGAAAACACAAAGAGCGTAATAAAAGCATTTGTATATTTTCCTGCTGGTGGTCTGAGGAGCCAGATTTCCCTCCCTTGGTCCCTCCCTCCCTCTGCTAATGGGCAGCCCTTCTCTGTTTCTCTCGTTTACTCTCACTACCTCTTGGCAGGAATACGCCACGTTGCCCTGCTCGTTCCAGGCCACCCTGCCTCTTCTTGCTCTTCCTTCCCTGAGGACAGTACTGCTTAGGACACAATTCCTCCTCTTCCTTCTCGCCCCAGGTATTCACTGGGGGCTGTCACTGCTGGGCTTCTGCAAGTGCCACAGTTTCTGGTTTTACCCCCACCAGGTTGATTCCCAGGCAGGAAGTCAGGTAGCAAAAGAGGGCTTGAGGAGCAAGAAGGGCAGGATTCTTAGAGGCTTTTGCATCTTTCCAATGACAGCTCTTGGTCTCAAGAGGCACAGTCTTTGGAGACCATGCTTTAAGCAATGTTCAGCGCCTACTACAGAACCAGGTCTGAGTTAGGCATGGTGGTGAACGCATCCCTAAGGAGCGGAAGGCTCTTATCCTGCAACCCTTCACCTTATCCCACCCCTCCCCCCACACACACAGGCATACGAACATGTAGACCCGTGCACAGACACACATTCACTTGCCCCAAATCAGTCACATGCCACATATGAATACCTATGTTAGTAACCATAACATTACACCTTGTGAGCGCAGGAGAGCAATACAACCACTCTGAGTGAAGGTCACTGACATAGAGAAGCATATGTGCCTGGGGCTTCCGGGCCCCCAGCATGCACACACCAGAATGACATACACAGGACTTGAACACGGTGAAGGTTAGTTTCCTAAACCGTTGGCGTTCCCACCGCCTCTGGAGCTCTTGGGGAGCCACACACAGTACTTCCAGTGTCTGCAGTGGATTTGGTTCTGTTTCGTTTTTGTGTTTGTGTTAGGGACAGTGCATTAATTATCCAAAGTGTCATATGGCACCACATTCTTGTCCTGGAGGAGAAAGTTGTTTAAGAAGATGGCTGAGACAAACTTTTTGTTTACTTATGCAGAAGACCTGAGAGTGATGGGGAACAGGGAGGTCGTGCTTTTGGTTAAATCATTTGTGATTTTTATTCCCTGGGAATATCTAAGAGTGAGGAGTATGTACTATTACACTGTTTTCTAATTTTACCTGAACTTCGTAGCCAACTGTGCCAGAAGAAAAGATGGCAGCTCTGTTACTTGGTTAAATGGGAAGTATTCAGATCTCCTGGTGCCTCATTTTCTTCATCTGTAAAATGGGGGTTATGCCTGGCTCACCAAGAGACTGAAGAAATTGATTTCATTCATACCCAATATATAATTGTGAAGTCAGGGGAAGTAGCTTCCCTAAGATAAACTGGCCCATGCCCTGTTGGGAGGATACATGGTTTTCCTGTTGTAACTTTCGATTAGCAGTAATGCCTGAGGTCGTCACCTTGAGGACAAAGAGCAGAGTCAGTGTTGTTGCTTCTCTTTGTTTGTTTAGGCCTGGCTGGTTTCTTAGAATAGAGATAAGTTTCTAAATTGGAAAAATGTGATCTGGTTCTCTTAGCTTGTACTAGAATCCAACATGTGGCCTCATAAGCACTTAGTCCCCTGTTGCATCTGCTGTGTTTGAGAAAGCCTCTGGGAGAGGTATAAAGCCCTGAGGGGTGGGGATGACCAGCTAACAAGGTCATGGACATTCTGCATGGCACTACGGTAATGATTAGAAAATGCTCCTGTGTGTGGGTGTTGGGAGGTAGGGGAAAGCAAGCAGAAGGTATGTGTATTTGAAGGAAGTGCAAAAAGTAAATATTTGGCAAGATGGCATCATACCTGGATGGCTAAGAGGAGTAGGAAGACTGTGTCTTCTAACCTGTGCCATAATCAGAACAGAGCTTGATAAAGAGGCTTCCTGGAAGGAACCATCTTGTGACCATTCTACAGTGATTAGAACCAGAGAAGAACTTGGTCTGAGTGACAGGGATCTATTGAAACTACCCACACAGGCATACGGTAGGATTGCATCCCCTTGACTTGAGGCAAAGCACTTAAGAGACACAAAAGGGTTCTCTTGGAAACAGGAAGGATGATTGCAGATTTGGTTTGAATGATCACCATTTTAAGCTGATGAAAGAGATCAGAGTGGTGCCACCTTTGCACAGGCAGTTTCTCTCCCTGCAGTAGTTTGCACTGACGCTCACCCCTCACTGTGTCGTCCCTGCCCAGCTCGTCAGACGGCGCTCTTTACCTTCCCCTCCTCACCCATGATCACATCGGACATGGCGGCCACCAGCTCTTTTTGTATTAAGGGAGGCATGAGAACGCTGACCGCGGAAGGATGGGTATGGAAAGAGCGTGCCTCTGAAAATACAGTTCCCTGGGAATTCTTACTAGGTCAGTCATACAGATACCAAAATGTGCCCCAAGATTCCTTCATTTTCTGATGGAAGTGGGAGTACCCCGTTTTCCCCGCAGCCGACTTCCCCTGAGAAGTAAAACTCGCCCTAAGGCTTGCCCACCTTGTGACTCTTCATCACACCCTTCTTTTCATCCCTAACTCCTCCCCCTGGTGTGGAATTGACTCCTGTGCAGTAGTTTTGCCAAGTGGCACCTTCTTTACGTTTTTTTTTTTTTTTTGCTGTGGTAGTGTTTTTTATTTGCCAGTTGCCTTTTCTCACGTATCTTTCCTTGCCCCCCTTGCCTTCTGAGTTTTATTTTTCTGCCCAGAAAAACCTGACTTCGATACCAAAAAAAGATGAAACTACAGAAACTCAAATTTAAAAAAAAAAACTTAAAAAAAAAACAAAAAAATACTCAACGATTCTTTCAGCTTTATTAACATTTTCCATTGTTTCTTGCGACTTGTGTCTCGTTCTTTGTAGTATTGATGATGAACATTTGATAATGAATGTTCTTGTATATTCAGATAAAGAAAAAAAAAACCAAAAAAGCGGTCTGAATTTAATAGTGTTTATAATAAAAATTTTAAAAATGACCCTCTTAGCACGCAAAACAGGATGGGGAATTTCCCCTCTTCTTTCTGTGACAATGCACATCATTCCTGCATTAGTTTTCAACACCCAACTACCTACATTCACCATTTCCCCCATTTTTCTTTTATTTTCTTGCATTTGTGAATTAGTTCAAGAATGCTAGAAAAGTGTCGAGTTGTGCACATCCATTTCCTGTTTCACAATGTTTAAAAGTGACAGTAATTCATTTTGTAAACTAAAAAAAAAAAAAGTTTGGAATAGTGAGCATAATAGGTACAGCCTAACATGTTATTATGTTTATTAACTTTGAGACCCAGAAATAAATTCTTTACTTTTCTTTATCCTGCTCTTTAAACTATAAAAAAAAAAATTGTGTTATTTTTGGTTTGTTTATGGGAGGGTGCTTTTTTAATTTTCAGGATTATGATCTTGGTGTTTTTATTTCTTAAATATGTATCCGAGGTGATGTGAAAAGATGACCTTTGTAGAATAGGCTGTTTCCATGTACTTCTGTTTGCTTCGGAATTCAGTTGACTTCAAAGACAAGCCCCACAATGACGTCACATGACTCACCTGTAATTCTGGACTGTGGCATTCCAAAGTCCCTGGGGAAAAAAACAAATGCAGAGACTTGAAGTTCCTTTTTTTGACCTTTAACACTTCAAGGAATTGGTCCAGGGTAACTTTTTATATTGTAGGGAGAAGTTTTTGCCTTGGTTGATTGTGAATGTCACATTAAAATGCTTTCTTTTCTTTCTTCCTGATTGATAACAACTTTCCACAAAGCCTTTCCAACTAGAGAGGATTTTTTTCTTCCAGAGGAATTTCACAGGAGTGAAATTGTGTACCATTTCACTGGTGGGGTGTGTACCATTAGCTGAGGAGACTAGATCCAGGAAGCTGTCCCGAGAGCCGTTCAGCCCGGAGGTATTTTCAGCCAGACTCAGTGCTGTGCCCCAGTGCTGAGCGGTTATGCTGGTCTCACGGGCAGTGCACCTCTCGCTAACTTCTGATTTAGGCAGCTGCTTAAAGCAGATTGTCAAACTGGCTTGATTCGGAATGTTTTTGTTAAGTTAGGGGAGAAAAGAAAGCGATGTTATCTGGAGAAACTTAATTTAAATGGTTTTCATTCCTCAAATGAGTAAGCATTCAGAAAGCAGCCAGAACCTAAGCAAAAAAAGTGAGTAACACTTTAGGAAGTGTCTCTACCCTAATGCATGCACTCTTGTTTTTAAGTCATAACAAAACAATGATGACGAACTTTTCACATCATCTATATGATTTCAATCCCTAGCTCAAAGCTTTCTGGACTCTTTTATTTTTTGTAAACATTTTTTTTTCCTTTTGTTAAAATTAATAAAACATTCAATGTTTTCCCCTTTTCTCTCTTATTCCTTTCTTTCCTTTGGCGTTTTCAGTTATTTTGAAGTGCTTTCCTTTGGTTGTTGGTTTTATTCTCCCACTCCTCCTCCCCCGTTCTTATTATTCAGAGTATAAACCTGCAAAGCTCTGCTCTGTTTTGGTTTTGAAATTTTAAGCTTTTCTGCTTCTGTGAGAGCACAGGCTTCTGTCCCTTTTGATTCCAACTGAAATTTTGTGTTCTCTAATGATACTAACACGGTGTAGGTTTTACAGTCTCCTAATTTGTACTGGTAATGCATATTCCAAATAAATAGTTTCTTTTGTTGCAAAAAAAAAAATATACTTGTATTTGGTGTAAATTTATTTTCTTACCTGCTGATAACTTCTCTTTCCCCAAACTATGATTTAGTTTAATGTGGATTATAATTTAAACTGTGGCCCTCATCATTTTAAAGTCTGCATTTGCAGTGGGACAAATTGAGTTACTTACCTCACCCACAAAGGAAGGAAGGGAGGGAGAGAAGGAAGGAAAGAAGGATTTTTTACGTGTGAATATTAGCTGTGCTGCAGGAAGGCAGAGCACCCAATTTTGTCTGCTTGTCTGTGATCAGCAGCTATCAGCCAAATACCAGTTAAAATGTTAGGGTGATGTTCCATAATAAATTACAAGTTTCTGAGTCACAGCCGTCGTCCACTGGCTTTCCTTTCCTTCTCTTGGTCTGCTTTGATCTGGTCATAAGGAAAATTGTGGTACCAGAAAGATGCTGCAGGGGAAGGAATGAATCTAGGTTAGAAGAACCACCCAGTTCTAGGCTCTGAGAAGTATGCCAGACGCTACTCCACTGGGCAGACACGCCTGCCGTGTGCTACGTCTGCCATCCCGTGTGGTCATCTCTTGCAGTGGTTTGTCTACACTCGCAATGAGCCCCTGACCTTTGGGGTTGTGGTCTGTTACAGAGTTTAATGTCTCAGAGGATTCTCTCTGGATCACCACTTCAGCCTTCAACACCTAAGTCTGCTTCCAGGCCCTTAACACCATTTTTTGTGCATAGCATGGGATGCAGCTTCTTGTCTGCCATTCCTCATATTGTTCCTCTGGAGGCATCACATGCATCATTTTCTCATTCTTAACGCCTTAAGCTTCAGGAGGCTCTGCCCGAAGCCCCAGAGAGGCAGGTCTATATTGAAAATGCCAATCACTCACCCTTTCATCCCTATCATGATTCTAATCAATAGAAAACAGATGAAAAGAATGGACCGTCATGGGGGGATCAAATCATCATTTTTCTTAACAGATAAGCTAAGGGCCCAGTGGCCTCAAAAGTATAAAGCTGGCTTGCCAAGGTAGATTTGGAGAGTGTTCAGCAGTCAAAATGGAGACCTCATGTCTCCTCTGCAAATCTAAACATGGGAGCACATTTATGGAAGTTTGGGTATACAAGGTAGTGTTAGACCACTCCGTCCTTTAGTTGCCTGGAGAATTGTGAACCTCGCCCACCCACCTAGTTTATTACTTAAGAGTGCTACTAAACTGTTGTAGTAGACCAAGACTCTGGTGCCTCAAATTCAGTACAAATCTGTTTCTCACTAATAATGGTAATAGCCCCCAACAAACATTCCTTGTCAGGATGCCTTGTCTTCATGCAGTGCTTCGGGGATCCAGTTCCTTCAGCCTGCAGGAATTTGTAGTCCTCCACATCTGACCTGCAGGAAGGAAAGAGTGTGTAGAAGGGTCACCACTTCTTGAAAGCCTTAACCAAGAGCTCCCTTCCATTCATATTCCTAAATGCAAGAGTTGAGGGGTGGGCAGAAGGATGGAAAAGTGGTCCCTGTCTAGGCAGCCGCTTCCTGGCAATAACAGCACACAAAAACTCCTTGAGTAGTCGGCCGTCTCATCACACCTAGTGCTCCAGAATTAGAGAAAAGGCAAGTCCACAGAGCTGTTTTACTGCACAGGACAGACTCCCAAGAAAAACATTTTCAGTAACATCCCAGGGTTGGCTCTGTTACTCTTCAGTAGAGAAGACCCACAAAGGGGTATAACAACGGGGGCCAGAGCTGAGCCACCCAGTACTACCTCCTCAACAATCTTCACATTCGGTTGTTGTCTAAACTCCTGACTTCAGTACTCAGCCCATGGTCATTATGAAGGGAGAGCTGCTGTTCCTCAAGGCAGCCTACCTGGCCATTGGGAAAGTCTCTCCCATGTATATTACTCTCTAGAAGGGTCAGGTCTAGTGGCCAGCAGTTACTTCAGATGAAGTCTAAAGCATTAAAAATCACAAAATCTGATACGCTCAGCACTTCGCACCCTCACCTCCCCCATAGATTTCTACCTGCTTCTCCTTGTAGACTTCCATGATCTCCCCTACTTGAACAATAAAGCCGGACACCAATGTTCCAACCACCCTTTGTTATCCAAAATATGGCCTCCTTTCTGGAAATATTCAGCATGAAGGATGGCACAAGAGCTTAGTCTTAGGAAGTCGCTGGGTGAGGCAAGGAAGGTGCTTTACCCTACATCTTTGTACCAGAGGCCCGGAGAGGAGTGAGGCTGTGCTCCTCCCATGCCTTGCAGAAGATTCCAACAGTGACTAGACAAAGAGAGCCGTGGATTTACTGTCTGAGCCAGTCAGACACAGGGAGGCACAATCTCTGGCTTCTAGCCTTAGGTATACTTCCCAGACCACTGTGGGCAGTGTGAGGGTAGGTAGGCAAGAGGAGTTGTAAGGGGCCACGTGCTTGGGAGAAACATTGACCTTGTTTATTCTCCTGTATGTGTGTGGGTGTGTTAATCTCTCAGTCGTGTCTGACTCTTCATGATCCCATGGCTTGTAACTCGCCAGGTTCCTTTGTCCATGCAATTCTCCAGGCCAGAATACTGGAGTGGGTTGCCGTTTCCTCCTCCAGGGATGTTCCCAACCCAGGGATCAAACTCAGGTCTGCTGCATTGCAGGCAGATTCTTTAACAGCTGAGCCACAAGAGAAGCCCATATTCTCATGGGACCCAGCTTATCTCATGCTTCTGGATTCCTCTGGATAAATCATAGGGTCCATTCATTATGTCCAGGTGACACCCCAAGCCCAAATTCCATCTCTCTCATGAAAATCAACCACACCGTCCAGTGAAACTCACCAGTATTGACAATGAGCACCTCTGAACATCATAAAAGGCACCAAGTGCTACAGTACCTTTTTGGTGGCTCAGACGGTAAAGAATTTGCCTGCTCTGGGTCTGTCCAAGGCTTCCATTGTTCAGACAGGTTCTGCTCACCTTTAATCCCTTTGAGGAGTCCAACTCTATGAGAGGTATCTTTCCATCACCCTCTGAGGTGGTGTTTTCCCAGCGTGTGTTCCTGCCCTCCCCGGCCATCCCCTGGGCTGCAGTTTCAGAACACAGGACATGTCTGCATTCCTATACACACTAACTACTGTGCTGGAATTCAGTAATAATTCTTGCAGTATTTTACCAGGATCTTCTTGATTTTTCCCTTTTAAATGTGTCCACATTTCCTTGTATCACCTAGTGAAACCTTTAAAGTCACCCACTGGAACATCTCCAATTGCTTTCATTACCTACCCCCTAACTGCAGCTTTCAGTGAGTCTTAGAAACTTTGGTGTGAGGGATACATGCAGTTTGCTCATGGAGATCTTGAAAGTCAGACCACATGAACTTGAATCTCTGTCAGGTTCTCTCTGACACTAAAGGAGAGGTTTTTATTTCATATCAACCAATTCTCAAACATTCCAATAGATGTCCTACAATTCTATTCAACTCTGACACTAACTACTGAGGGTTAGTGTCAAAACCCCACAGGCTTCAGGGCTCAGTCCCACAAGACTGCCCTCACTTCAGACACCAGTAGCAAGCATCAGGTCACCCACACTTCTGATTGGCCAGTTATAAATCAGGCAATCCCACAACCCCCATGTCAGGTTTGATCATTCGCTAGAGTGGCTCACAGAACTCAGGACGTCACTAAGCTTATATTTACTGGTTTATTATAAAGGATACCAGAGAAGGCAATGGCACCCCACTCCAGTACTCTTGCCTGGAAAATCCCATGGATGGAGGAGCCTGGTAGGCTGCAGTCTATGGGGTCGCTGAGGGTCGGACACGACTGAGCGACTTCACTTTACTTTTCACTTTCATGCGTTGGAGAAGGAAATGGCGACCCACTCCAGTGTTCTTGCCTGGAGAATCCCAGGGACTGGGGAGCCTGGTGGGCTGCCATCTCTGGGGTCGCACAAAGTCGGACACGACTGAAGCGACTTAGCAGCAGCAGCATAAAGGATACAGATGATCATCGAGATGAAGAGGTACATAAGAGAAGGTCTGAAAGGGACCTGAGTGCAAGACCCTCTGACTCCATAGAGTTGGGTTGTCCCACCCTCCCAGCACGTGAGTGCTATGGCTTTAGAGGTGTTTGTGAGTTTTCTTGCCTGGAGAATCCCATGGATGGAGAAGCCTGGTAGGCTGCAGTCCATGGGGTCGCACAGAGTCGGACACAACTGAAGCAACTTAGCAGCAGCAGCAGCAGTGGTAATATCAGTGCATGGGTTAAATTGATAAAATCATTGGCCATTGATGATTTTCTCAATCTCCAGCCCTTCTTCCTACATGGTGATTGGGATTTGGAGCTGAAAGCTTCAGTTTTCTGATCAAGGCTTAGTCTTTCTCTGACCAGTTCCCATCCTGAAGATATCAAGGAGCCCACAAACCAAACATACGCCTATCACCCCTATCACTTAGGAAATATGAGGGTTTTAGGAGCTCTGTATCAGGAACCAGGGATAAATACCAATTTAACATCCATTTTAAAAAACTAAAAATGACTCAGAATAACACCTGATACACATAAGTGCTAAAAGCATGTTTATTATTAGTATTATTTATACTTCTGATTATCGGGTGCATCTGTATCCCTGAGCTAGTAACAATCAGGATGTCCTCTTTTGCCCTAGTTCCACTGTAAAGAGCTATTAGCTATGGGCATATTTTCTCTTTTCTTTCTTTCTTTTTTCTAATATCAGTCTAGCCTGGCTACTAAGATCTTGTCCTTCCTGAGGAAATTCCTGTTATCTCTCTGGCTCAATTAATGTGTCTTCCATCATTTCTCACTCACTTTTGCAGTATTCCTATCTTAAGAAAATGTAGGATTTTTTTTTAAACAAGTTGATGTTTAGAAGTAGATAAGCAGAGTTGGTCTTGGACAGAACTGTGAGGTCATTAAGTTTGTCTCCCACATGCCAACTTCTCTGATCCTTTTCCAGGGTGAGAGGATGTGATGTGCTCTTATGTCTTATTTGAATGGCTTCAGCATGCAACCTCTTTCCTCGAGGGATACTCTGCTCTCCAAATGCCTTGGGATTTTTTTTGCAAGTCCTCCAGGCCGAACTTACCTACATGGAAGGCTGAAGGGTTTCTAGTTTCTTGTTAATCAGTACAAGTAGCAGTAGTTGAATGAGAATCAAGACTTTCACAGCAGGATGACTGCAGTTAACAATGCTGTATATTTGAAAGTTGCCAAGTAACTAGATCCTAAAAGTTCTCTTCATGAGGAGCGAACCGTTTTTTTCCCCCCCTTAGGTCTATGAGATGATGGATGTTAACTAAAAATTATTGTGGGAATCATTTCACAGTATACTCAAGTCATCATGTGGTATACCTTCAACTTATTTCAACAAAAAAGAATTTTTATTTATGGTTAAAGAGATGCTGAGTTTGGAGAAGGAAATGGTGACCCACTCCAGTGTTCTTGCCTGGAGAATCCCAGGGACAGGAGAACCTGGTGGGCTGCCGTCTATGGGGTCGCACAAAGTCAGACACGACTGAAGTCACTTAGCAGTAGCAGATGCTGAGTTGCTCTCTAAATGCAGGGCTCTGGGAAACTGTCCTAGGGAATACAGCAGACCTCCCTGCTCTTACCTCAAATTGAAAATAAAGCCTTTTTGTGCAGATCTGGTCTGAATCACCCACCAAGCATGTCTAAGAAGACAAACCAGAGTGTAGACCCTCGGAGAGCTCTGACTTCCTCATGTCCACATGGCCTGGAAGTTCAAACAGAGCCCTCTGCCCCTATAGCCAGATAACAAAAGACTGTGACCTCATCCATCACATTAACCAAGTGTCTTCTGCACCCAAGTTTGTATCAGTTAGTTCATGCATCTTGACCTTCAATGGCATAGTGAAAGTGGAAGATTTAGTCACTGAGTCGTGTCTGTCTCTTTTGTGACCTCATGGACTGTAGCCCACCAGGCTCCTCTGTCCATGGAATTCTCCAGGCAAGAATCCTGGAGTGGGTAGTCATTCCCTTCTCTAAGGGATCTTCCCAACTCAGAGAGCAAACCCACAATGATATAAACCCAGCTGTTTTATTTCTGGGTCTTCAGTCTTACCTCTCTGCACATTACTGCTTTTTCAGTACAATTCCCTCCTTGGGATTTTCCTTGCTTGGCCCATACCTCCTCTGTGGCACCAGCAAATCTCTGCTGAGAATTCTGCAAGTGCCCTGGGCTCCTCTCCTGAGACATCACAGACAGTTGCCAGACAGGCCACAGGCTGTGTGACCACCTTTACATTTCTTCAGTAAGCAAGCATGCAGTTGACCACCTCCTGTGTGCTGACAATGGCTCTATACTTCAGAAGGATCTTAATGTCTAGTGGGACTACCACTGGAAAGACTTTTTCAATAAGACAAATTGTTAAACCAAAAATGACACAAATCTCTAAGCCTTTGCTCGTGAATAACAACTGTACTCATCAGTTAACAAGCTTGGGCAAGATTTTAAAACTATGATGTCCATGAACAAAGCTCAGATCCAGAGGGAAATGGGATTAGGCTGGGCTGATGGAGCAGATGTGGATTAGAATGAAAGCATTCTTGCTACTGGACGATTTGAAGCGACTAAACCCGTCAAGGGATAGAGCAATAGGAAGCCCAAGAAGCTGCTGAGGAAATGTATGACCGACCCCATTATTTTAAATCATCTAACTTCAAGGAGAGGTGGAAGGATGCTAGGCAGGCATCCCTAACCCCCAGAAGCAATGATAATGTTGAGTTAAAGCCTTCCCAAGCTTGGAGTATAGTTACTGTCCCTTCCCCTAGTTGTACAGGAATTCAGCTCCATCCAATTCAACCAATACCTCTTGGCAGCTGTGTGCTAGGAATATGCCAGTGAAGCAGATCACTCGGATCAGTTAGTAACTGCTTTCTTGAAACATCTGTATATAAATTTAGGTTGCTCTGGAGAGATAAAGAAACAATATTAGAATGATAGAAAATATAATTCTGAGAGTTTTTCATTAATCTAGCCTCCTTCTTCCTGTAAACTCAAAGAAGAACAAATGGCTGTAGCCAATGGTCTTCTCGTAGTACCCCTCCCCAGATTCCAAGCTTCTTACTTTCTTTTAACCTTTTTGCAAATTTCGCTCATGATGTGATTATATCAACCACCTAAAATGATGGCCCTACTTTATTCACAGACCCACTTGGTCTTTTTTTTTTAATGTGATTTTATTGGGTTTTTTGGTCATGAGACACACGGGATCTTAGCTCCTTGACCAGGGATCAAACCCATACCCCCTTCATTGGAAGGTAAAGTCTTAAATACAAGACCACTAGGGAAGTCCCCACATACTTGTTCTTTAAGCATAGGTCCAATTCCTCTAGGAAACCTTCCTCCTTCCTGGAGTTATCTGTTCCTCCAAAAATCCTCCAGTGTGTGTATCTTTGGCCCTGCCTTGAAATGTTGTTAAATGTCTTATCTCCCCACATACACTATTAGAGCACCATCTTACACACCTAACAGGTGCTCAGACAAAGGGAGAAATGATGGGAGGGAGAAAGAATGGAGGGAAGGAGGAGGAGAAGAAATAAGAAAAGACAGAGAAACTGAGGGTAGAGAGAAGGGGCAGGAAGAGATAAAGAGGAGGGTGCAGAAAGAAAACGGGCGGCAAGGAGAGGAGAATGGGACAGAGAAAGGAAAAGAGATCAAAGAAGAAATAGTAAAGCACAGCAAGAGTGGAGGGGAGAAAAAGAGAGGACGAGAGCAAGGCCAAGTAAGACCCTGGAGGGAGGTCACACTACCCGCCCCCAAAATAAGCTCCCTGGCATTTGGGTAGTAAGAGGGCAGAAAAGAGGGTGTGGGGACTTCCCCGGCCCTCCAGTGGTTAGGACTCCACCCTTCCATTGCAGGGTACATGGGTTCAATCCCTGGTCAGGGAACTAAGATGCTGCAAACTGCTGGCCTGGCCAAAAAAAGGGAGGGAGTGCTGAAGAGAGATAAGGTCTTGAAGCACGCGGCAAGGATAAAGACAAATGCCCATGGCATGACCTCACAGATTTGGTTAAGAGCGGCTCTGCCAACTTCACTCTTAACATGAAGTCAGTGATTCATTTAAAGCTGTCTAATTATTTTTGGATTTTTTCAAATATCTTATGATTCTACAGTGGAGGTGACAGTAGATTCAAGGGATTAGATCTGGTAGACAGACTGCCTGAAGAACTATGGACGGAGGTTTGTAACATTGTAAAGGAGGTGGTGACCAAACCATCCCCAAGAAAAAGATGCAACAAGGCAAAGTGGTTGTCTAAGGAGGCTTTACAAACAGCCGAGAAAAGAAGAGAAGTGAAAGGCAAAGGAGAGAGGGAAAGATACACCCAACGGAATGCAGAGTTCCAGAGAATAGCAAGGAGAGATAAGAAAGCCTTCTTAAGTGAACAATGCAAAGAAATAGAGGGGAAAAAAGAATAGGAAAGAACAAAGCTAGTGGAGGTTATGGAATTGCGCTAAGTTACTTAAAATCCTAAAAGATACTGCTGCACTCAATATGTCAGCAAATCTGAAAAACTCAGCAGTGGCCACAGGAATGGATCAGTTTTCATCCCAGTCCCAAAGAAGAGCAATGCCAAAGAATGTTCAAACTACCATACAACTGCACTTATTTCACATGCTAGCAAGGTAATGCTCAAAGTCCTTTAAGCTAGGCTTCAACAGTACATGAACCGAAAACTTCCAGATGTACAAGCTGGGTTTTGAGGAGGCAGGGGAACCAGAGATGAAATTGCCAATATTCAATGGGTCATAGAAAAAGCAAAGGAATTCCAGAAAAGCATCTACTTCTGCTTCATTGACTATGCTAAAGACTTTAACTGTGTGGATCACAACAAACTGTGGAAAATTCTTAAAGAGGTAGTAATTCCAGACAACCTCACCTGCCTCCTGACAAAATTGCATGCAGGTCAAGAAGCAACAGTTAGAACCGGACATAGAGCAACAAGCTGGTTCAAAATTGGGAAAGGAGTATGTCAATGCTGTATATTGTTGCCCTGCTTATTTAACTTCTATGCAGAATACATCATGTGAAATACTGGGCTGGATGAATCACAAACTGAAATCAAGATTGCCAGGAGAAATATCAACAACCTCAGATGATACCACTCTGATGGCAGAAAGCGAAGAGGAACTAAAATGCCTCTTAATGAGGGTGAAAGAGGAGAGTGAAAAATCTGGCTTAAAACTCAACTTTCAAAAAACTATTAAGATCATGGCATCAGGTCCCATCACTCATGGACAGTAGAATGGGAAAAAGTGGAAACAGGGACAGATTTTATTTTCTTGGGCTCCAAAATCACTGCATATGGTGACTGGATCCAGGAAATTAAAAAAACACTTGCTTCTTGGAATAAAAGCTATGGCTAACCTAGACAGCATAATAAAAAGCAGAGACCTCACTTGGCTAGCAAAGGTCCATATCGTCAAAGCTATGGTTTTTCCAGTAGTGATGTACAGATGTGAGAGTTGGACCATAAGGAAGGCTGAGCACCAAAGAATTGATGCTTTCAGACTGTGATGCTGGAGAAGACTCTTGAGAGTCCCTTTGATAGCAAGGAGTCAAATCAGTCAATCCTAAAAGAAATCAATCCTGAATATTCATTGAAAGGACTGTTGCTGAAGCTGAAGCTCCAGTACTTTGACCATGTTATGTGAAGAGCTGAGTTACTGAAAAAGACCCGGATCCTGGGAGAGACTGAATGCAAAAGGAGAAGGGAGCGGCAGAGGATGAGATGGTTAGATAGCATCCCCCACTCAACTCAATAGACCTGAGTTTGAGAAAATTCTGGAAGATAGTGGAGTACAGAGGAACCTGGCATGCTATAGTCCATAGGGTCACAAAGAGTCAGACACAATTTAGCAACTGAGCAACAGCATATTCATTTATCCTTTACTCGGCCAACACTGAACAAACACTCTGCCCTGCCTGCCAGGTTGCTAGTCTAGGACTCCCATGGGAGGGGAAAATAGAGAGGAGACAAAATAAATAAGATGAATGGTATGTTGTGCTGTGCTGTGCTTAGTCGCTCAGTCTTGTCCAACTCTTTGTGACCTCATGGACTGCAGCACGCCAGGCTCCTCTGTCCATGGGGATTCTCCAGGCATAGAATACTGAGTTTGCCATGCTCTCCTTCAGGGGATCTTCCCAACCCAGGGGTTGAACACAGGTCTCCCACATTGCAGGTGGATTCTTTACCATCTGAGCCACCAGGTATGTTGGATGGTGGTAAGTGCTGGGGGAAAGTAAGAAAGGATGATGGAAGTGCTTTGAAAATCAAGACAGAGTGGTCCAGAGGACTGACTAGAAAGATCAGTTTGATCAAACTGCTAAAGGTGGGGAGGGAGGAAGCCACTGTGGTATCTGAGATGATTCCAGGCAGAAGACCCTGAGGCAAGAGCGCGTCAGGCAGCTTTGAGGAATCGCAAGTAGCCCAGTGTAGTTGAATCCGAGAGAGAATGAGAAGATTATCGAGTAATACGGTCAGAAAATGAACAGTGCAAGGCAGAACATACAGAGCCTCTTGGAGGATGTGGTAAGGATTTTGGCTCTTCCTTTGCATAAACCTGGAGGCCTCACTGGAAGCCTCAGAGGGCTTGGGGCGAGGAGTAATATGATAAGACTTTAAGTTTTAACAGTATGCCACTGGCAGCGGTGTTGTAAGTAGACAAAAGGAAAATCAGATTGGAAATAGTGAAGCCGGTTAGAAAACAATTGGCGTATTTGGGGCAAGAGAGGATGGTGGCAAGGACTCTGAGAAAACCTAGTGTAAATAAAAATCCAGTGCGTTTCCTAGGACCTGCATTTGTACGTGCATTTTTTGTTGGAAATGACTTTCTCCCTGCTAGAGTTTGTTGTTGTTCCGTTGCTAAGTTGCAGAGTTAGTGTCTCTGTTGCAGAGTCGTATCTGACTCTGCGACCCCACGGACTGCATGCCAGGCTCTTCACTCCACTATCTCCTGGAGTTTGTTCGAATTCACGTGCATTGAGTCTGTGATGCCACCCAACCGTCTCATCCTCTGTCGCCGCCTTCTCCTCCTTCCCATATTTCAAGGCTCAGTGCCCCTGACACCACCTCCAGAGTTCCCAGGGAGGACTGTTGTCCCTACAGCACCCTGCCTATGCCTCTCTTGTGGCACTCATCAAGTCGTATTGCAATTTATCGGTTCCTTCTGCCTCCCTTCTGCATTAAGAACATGTCCATTCCAATTTGGTTCCCAAGCACTTTTATTCAGGGGGAATCAAAAGGTGAATAAATTGCTATCCCAATTACAATCTAGTACAGGAGACTGAACAACTAACTGTTCCCATACTTACCATGGAGTTTCACTCATAGCTGTCAAACAAATAAGGGAACTAAGAAAACGACCAGAAACCAAGTCCCTGTGGCTGGCCTCCTAACTTGCAGTGCTGTTTTAGGAGTCACAGGGTATAGTCTGGGCTGTTGCTCTGACAGCCTCCCCTGCTTATTTCCCCAGTTCTGGTCCAACAACACACCTGCACACATGTGCTGCAGAGCTGAGAGCTAAGGATCTTTCTGTGAGAGAGGGAGACCCTGTGGAAGAGTCCAGGCAGTGGGGAGTGCCAGATGATTAAAGGCGGCCATAGATATATTTATTTTTTCCATAGTACTGGTGGTTGATGCAAAGCTGTCTCCCCAGAGCCTTTTGGTGACATTTGTTACTTGGCTTTTCAATCCTTAAACAGAAATTCTGTCCTTTTCACTGAATTGCTCCTCCTTTGCTAATGTTCTGTCTCCCCCAAGTCCCAGGAAGAGCATTTGACATTTGTTATTGGTACAAGAGCATCATTTGCTGAGTGTGAACAACAAAAAAAAAGACTTTTCCCCAAGGTGGGAAATGAATGATTATCTCAGATCTCTGTACCCTTTTTCCTATCCCTTCAGACACAACAGCAATCCACAACCATGTTGAGCCCTGGTGGGGAGCTGCCCTAATCAGTTTTCACATTCTAGCTTGGTGGAGACGAGCTGTTATTATAACTGTAAATGTTTCAGTGGAGGGTGAAGGGTGGTGCGTCATGGAGTCATAGGATATGGTAGGGGCAGGAAGCTGCAGTGATGACCACTGCATGCAGGATAATGAGATCCCTAAGGATAAGCCCTGTTCCTCCAATCAGTGTTTCCTGAGAACCTACTGTGCACCAGGCATTGTTGTGGATACTGGAGATGACAAGCAAAAATAAAAATACCTAGTCTCTACTGTCAAGATGCTTACTAGTGGAGGTGTTTAGCATCAATTCATTATGCACAGAGATAGGTGTACATCTGCAACTTGATAAGTAATGAGAAAAAAGATAGATGATTCTGAGAATTCATAATAAAGAGAATTGAATCAGTCAAGGGGGTCAGCGATGTTTTCTGGAGGCTTATTGGGCTGCAAACTGGAAAATTAGTTAACTGTAATGATGGATGAGAGGAGGAATCTAGGCAAGGGGAACAGCAGGTACATAGAAGTTGTCTTGGAAGAGGGAGCCTGTCAGGCACAGACCAGAAAGACCAAGAGAAGGTCCCCAAGGAAGACAGGGAGCACAGGGAGGTAGACGTGGGAGGATCACAAGGGGCCTGGCCGCCGTGCTCTCCACCTCCCTGCTCTCTGCTCCAGGGGGCCCCGCTAAGGAGGTCCTCAGCAAGGAACCCAAGCTCTGAAGAGTAATAGCTCATTCCTTCAGCCTTCCAGCACTGACCTATGGAGCAGCATTTTGGCATCTAAAAGTGAGGATAACAGAGGAACAATTTACATGCTCATCCCTCCTGAGATCACAGGTGGGGAGATGGGTAGAAACAGAAACACGACCCCACATTACAGGACGTGGTCTCAGCACATTGCGTTTCAGTGCCGCGGAGTGGCGTTGACTCTAGCAGGTGAGCTGTGGAGGGGCCGGGGAGACTGGAAGAGGAGGAGCCACATTGCCACTGAAAACTGGAACACCCATTCTGCCCCCGTGATTAGCACCGCTGTTACTTTCCCATCTCTTTTCTCCCAGCCCCTAGCCCTTCAGTTTCCAGTGCCATTCAGTGTAAATCTTTCTTGGAGGGTTGTTTCTCCTTGTGGTCATACAGTAACAGGCTACTAAACCTGCCTATGGGTGAATTATGAGCTGGTCTCTGGAGCCCCGGTCTCTGTTGCCCACGGAATGAATTGTGGTGCTCCATCCAGGCGGCTGGGCTCTTTATTTATTTATTTGTTTGCTTTAGCATATTTTAATCTGATCATTAAATTGCAATCTGCCACCCATCCCCACCCCCGACTGTCTTCAGACAGAACAGATTTTTCATAGGTAATGATACCTATAAACTTCAGGGGTGGCTGTCACCAGAGCAAACTGGGAAAGGGAGTGGGGAGAGGTTGCAGAAACACGCGAAACATACCGACTCCCCACCCCCACCATGAACTGACCTTGGCTGTTCTGCTCAGCCTGACCTATCCCTGGGGAGCTGGAATGCCCACATTGTCCCGGGCAGCGCCTGTGGCCTTTTCTAGCCCAATAAACAGGTGTCTCTGCACTTTGTCCTCGAATGCGTAAGATCATCACTGCTCTACACTGTGCCAGGCAGTAAAGGTGTCACCAAACTCATGTTGATGGTGCTGCACAGGGAGAGCTCTGCACTGATAAATCAAAGGCAAAGAGAATGCCAGATGGTGCCCAGGCACCCGTGTTCCTGAGGTCACGCATCTGATCAAATGCCACTCTGCACCAGAGGGATTGCCACCTGCTGGCAGCAGGGCCACTATCCTGGAAAGAGTGACGGTTATCATGGTTATAATATTGGCAACACCAACTTGTCTAGCACTTTATAAGGTGTGCTGACACAAGCCTTTGGAGCCTGAGCAGGTGTTATGATACTCATTCTGAAATTGAGAGGCAGGAACTGTGGAGTGAATTGCCCAAGGTAGTACTGGCTCCTAGGAGGTTCTCAACAAGTAATTGTTGAGTGAATGAATGAATGGGTTTGTGCTGCCCTAAAGCAATCTCAAAGTCACCTCTCATGGTTTGCTTGTGGAACCACATCCAGTGGAAGCTCTCGGACTAAGGTCCTAGGAGCCTGCAGCGCCTACCTGAACCAGACAGGTGACGAATCACCACAAATGACCCATAAGCAATTCTTCTGTGTGCTGGGGGGCTCGGTGCTGGAAGGGGCGCTTTGAAGGTATGTTTGTATGACAGGCAGCTGGAGACAGGTGTCCGCCTTGCTGTGCTTCTGACGGGCCAGGCAGAGTTCTAAGGGATACATACGCTTCTTTAAGTGTCTCAACAAAGCTAGATAAGTACTATCATAATATCCATTACAAATGAAGAAACCAAAGCACAGAGACGTTGAACAAATTTCCTGGAAGTTTAAAACTACAGAGTGAAGGAGCCAGGTTTAAACTTCAGCAGTCAGGCTTCGGTGTCTGGACTGTTGAGCACTCTCCCATACATCTTCTTTTTCTTCCAGAATATGCATGCTCTTGCTCTCCGGGTCTCATTTCAGAATGCAGGTACAGGTGGCAAGAAGGAAGTGGTTCTGGCCTAGGAGTGTGACTTGAAGCAGGAACAGAAGGTGGTAGTAAGTAACAGCAGATATTTTTCTGGGCTAAAGAACTCACATTTTAAACACTCCCTAGCCCATGGCAAGTCCTTGCACTTTCTATGGCATTAGGAAATGGACTCAAGGCACAAAGCTACCTCAATTCTTTCAAACAATTGAAATGTGTAGTCCTATCTAGATATAAAACTCAGGACTTCTAGCCTGTAGTCCAAATACTAACCACTAGATCCTGGTCCTTAAAAATGAATATTATTTTCCTTAATCAAAATTTTAAATTTTGTAAAAGCCAAACAAATGTCTCTATTCATTATTCTGTAACTAGTTTGACAATAGTGATCAACTTGCATCTCAGGGAAGGAGGTGAATTTCCATAATCTGGGGGAAAAGAGATAACTCAGGTCATCTAATCATCCACTAGGAACTTCATACTTAAAGATACTCAAGCCTCTTTTCCAGGGTGGGCAACCATGGAAGACAGTCTGTTGGTCCAGCCTCCTTCTATTCCCCAGTCCAGTATCCAATACTCCTTCCTGTTGCCCAGCCATGAAGTCTCAGAAAGCACCAGATGCCAGAACACTCCGTGACAACACAGGGCTGCAGCAGATCAAATGTGTCCCACTGTGCCCTGCAGTTTCTTCGAATGACTTTCCCTGTTGATAATCTTATTTAGATTGTGAGCTACCCACAAAGATGTAACCTCAATCCTGACCTCATTCTAACCAGAACCATGGACACTAACCCTTACCTGGCTCCACTCATGACACTCAGAATAACTTTAACCATAGTTATTAACTTGTAACTGATAAGTCGTGGGTCACACCTTGATTATTTTGTCAATATTATTTATGCCCTTAAGGTTCTCAAGTTAAACAAGTGACTATGCTTTGAAGAATCATTCCAAAATAAGTTTGAAGAAATTAATTGAATTTTAAAAGAAGTAACTTGGATGACATCTGAGTTTCAAAAGGCACCACAGAAATCCCCTTGCCCATTTCTCCCCTTTCCAAGCTGGACCCCACCTCTTGCCATCCAATATGTGGGATCTGGTCTCTGATATGGCGACTCCTGATGGTTTTCAACAAGAGAGAAATTTTTATTGAAAATCAGAATTTCTGAGGACTGCTCTAGGGTGACTGGATTAAAGAGAAGGAAGGCAGCACCAGAGAAGGAGTCTAAATGGAGAATAGGAAATTTATGAGACAGCATGAGACAGACAAAGAGCACATACTTGGCACCTGGAAAGCCCTAGGTTTAAAAGCTTTGTTCTGCTGCTTAAGAGCTGCGAGATCATGAGCACATTATTCAACCTCTCCGAGCCTCCTGAGCCTTTCTCTTCACCTGTAAAGCAGGGATCTCAGGGCTGTCAGGATTCACGAGACACTCTTTTTCAAAGGGCACAGCGCATGCGTGACACACAGCTGGTCCTCCATCCGTCAGGTTGCCCAGTGAGCTTGCCCAACATCCCACATTTGACTTCACACTGGGGGCATGCTGGGAGGCTGAGCTACAGAGACTCTGTCTCAGAGACCAGGCAGAGAAAAATGTCCTACTGAGGTTCCAAGTGCTTCTAAGTACTGAGGAGAAAGCTACCATTTGTAATTTGAAAATTCACACGCAGGTGCCTGGGGCAAAGGGTGAGCCCAGCTCAGGCACATCAAGTGTGGAAGGTCGAGCATCCCATCTGGAATGCTGCCCAAAGCCTGTCTTGTTCCCTGTCTCCACACACCATGCCCATTAGCTCTGAGGGTTCAAGAAACATTTTCCAGAGAAGAATGCTAAACAAAGCCCCGGATCAGCCAGATCCCGAGAAGGAAAAGAAGGAGGGGTGGAGTCAGGCCAGGTTTCAGTCACTGATCACCAACTGCTTCCTATCCCCCATGGATTTCTTGTCAATGATTATTCAATCTCAGGCCTGACCTTTCTATTCTAAATAACACTGCAATATCAGCGTGGCCCAGCCCGCTGCTTTTGCAGGAAATTAACTGTATCTGGCTCTCACAGGAGACTCAAGAAATCCCCTCAGTAACTAAGCCCAGACTGGTTTACAGAAAAAAAAGACCCAGCATTATCTTCTTCTTATACACTCCTCCTAATACCCGTCTAAATATCACAGGGCTCCCAGCTGTTTAATTCTAATAAATACTCATCTATTCTCAAAATAGACAAATGTTAGGTCTCAGGTGGGCCCCAAGCATTCCGTGCTAGAGAAAGAAGAGAATATGGAGAGAGAGAAAGAAGAGATGGTCTCAGAGTCAGCTGCAGATTTTCTCTTGTGTACGACAGCAGCTTAAGAAACTGGCTGATACTTTCCTGCTTGACCAGAGTCAGAGGTGACTTCTGAGGGAGGCCACTTTCATAACGAGTGTCCTCATGAAGTTGTCCTTACTTCCCTTGAAGGAGCCAGGTTTCAGAGCAGCTCTTCGGGGCAAAAAGGTCTTTGAGAGTCCCAGGACCAAGTAAGATCATTCTCCTTTCATCCTGACAGCTGGGGGGCTGGGAGGGACTGTTAAAGTGTAACGTGTTCCATGGTTAAGGGTTCAAGCCTTTACTGGAAAATCTTCTTATTCTGAATTGATGTTTGGACCTGGGTTTACAGGGTTGCCCCATCCACAGTAACCCCTACATGGGGTGTAAGAAGGGTGGAGACAGCAAGACCTCCTGTGATCCCTGTGACCATGTGAGTAACATAGTCCACGGGATGGGAGGGGCCAGAGGGAGGACCACATGGCACTTTGGATCGGAAAACGCCTGGGAGCGCCTGGACCTGTGTCACTGGGCATGAAGAAATTCTCGGTCCTGTGTTTCTTTGGCCCTTGAAGAATTCTCAGTGCACGGGAGTTGATGAGAGGCTCGTACGGAAGGTCTGCGCTCGCAAACGGAGGCCCTGACAGTGGTTGAGGTCGGCTCCCGCCTCCCTCAGGTGATGCTCAGCCAGGAGCCAGGCACGGAGCAGGATACAGATTGGCTCCAGGGTGGGGAACCATTTCACCACTGTCCGAACACCACACGTCGCTCATCCATGTCAGTGGCTCTCTAAGCGCTTGGGGACACTCACTGGCAGGTGACAAGGGTTCTCCCAGCCATCAGCAAATAGGCCTCTGACAGTTTGAATGTTGATTCTTGCCTCTGACATGGATTAACAATGAGTTTACACTTTAACAGAACCTAAGTATTATTTTTCCAGTGGTCATGTATGGATGTGAGAGTTGGACTGTGAAGAAAGCTGAGTGCCGAAGAATTGATGCTTTTGAACTGTGGTATTGGAGAAGACTCTTGAGAGTCTCTTAGACTGAAAGGAGGTCCAACCAGTCCATTCAAAGGAGATCGGTCCTGGGTGTTCTTTGGAAGGAATGATGCTAAAGCTGAAACTCCAGTACTTTGGCCACCTCATGCGAAGAGCTGACTCATTGGAGAAGATTCTGATGCTGAGAGGGATTGGGGGCAGGAGGAGAAGGGGACGACAGAGGATGAGATGGCTGAATGGCATCACTGACTCGATGGACATGAGTCTGAGTGAACTCTGGGAGCTGGTGATGGACAGGGAGGCCTGGCATGCTGTGATTCATGGGGTCTCAAAGAGTCGGACATGACTGAGTGACTGAACTGAACTGAACTGAAATATTATTTCAGGGATGCCCTGCCCCAGTCAGCCCCAGATATTTGATTCATCTGCTGAGGTTTATTTAGATGCTATGTGACAGTTGATGAGGTGGTCCATGGGGCCTTGACTCTACTGAAAAATCCGAAGTTTACAATTTTAAATCCATCGTTAAAACCCCATGAGATCCATCTGCTGCCTTCTGCTGTGCTTGTTAGGGACCCTGGCAGCAGGCCAGAAGGAGGGGGGCGGTGACTTCTAAGATTTGGCTCCAGGTGCCTCTGGCAGGCTTCCAGGAAAGACGTGAGGACCAGAATATGGCTACCTCTCTGGCCATTGGCTCACATGTCCTTGAATCTTGCAATGACACTCCTGGGCTTTGGTTTCTGTCCCAGTCAGCACTGTCACTCATTTAACAAGCATCCACTAAGCACTGTCTATATGCCATTTGTGGTTGTTGTTCAGCTGCTCAGGCACGTCTGACTCTTTGTGACCCCATGGACTATACAGCATGCCAGGCTTCCCCGTCCCTCGCTGTGTCCCTGAGTTTGCTCAGACTCATGTTAATTGAGTCAGTGATGCTATCCAAGTATCTCACATTCTGCCTCCCTCTTCTCCTCTTGCCCTCAGTCTTTCCCAGCATCAGGGTCTTTTCCAGTGAGTTTGCTCTTTGTATCAGGTGGCCAAAGCATTGGAGTTGCTGCTTCAGCGTGTCCTTCCAATGAATATTTAAGGTTGATTTCCTTTAGGATTGACTTCTTTGATCTCCGTGCTATCCAAGGGACTCTCAAGAGTCTTATCCAGCACCACAATTTGATAGCACATTGATTTTTGGAGCCCCAAGAAAATAAAATCTGTCACTGTTTCCACTTTTCCCCATCTGTCTGCCATGAAGTGATGGGACCTAATATCATGATCTTAGTTTTTTGAATGTTAAGTTTTAAGCCAGCTTTTTCACTCTCCTCTTTCACCCTCATCAAGAGGCCCTTTAGTTCCTCTTCACTTTCTGCCATTGGAGTGTTAGCATCTGCGTCTCTGAGGTTGTTGGTATTTCTCCCAGTAATCTCGATTCCAGCTTGTGAGTCATCCCTCCTGGCATTTCCCATGATATACTGTGTATATATGTGCTAAGTATCATGAATAGATAATCAAATGAAGCAGTTAAAAAAAAAAAAAAAAAAAAAAACCTTCTCTCTGAGAGCACAGGGCATAATAAAGGAGAGATACATAAACAAAAAAATGAATAAGTAAGCTATTAGTGAATGTTAGTAATAAGCGCTAAAGAGAAAAGTTAGCAGAGGAAGGAGAGAATGAGTGTTTGGCTGGGGCAGGCAGCGGGAGCAGGTAACTTTAACTGGGATGGCTGGGGAGGCCTCACTAAAAAGGGGACATTTGAACAAGACCTGAAGGAGATGAGGCAGCAAGCCACGTGGATATCTGGGTCAAAAGCAATCCAAGCAGATACAGCATTTTCAAAGGTCCTGAGGGAGGAGCTTGCCTGATATTTCATGAAACAATGCCCAGGCCAGCCTGCCTGTAGCAGAGAGAGCGAAAGGGACAGAAATAGGTGCAGTAACTAAGGGACCCTGTGGTCCGTTGTCAGGACTATACCCTCTACTTGGCCAGACATGAGTCTAGAGGATTTAAGCAGAGATGCTGTTACTTGGAACTCAGCCAACCTAGGTCCTAGTCTCAACTTTGCTACTAAGCAGCTCTAAGACCAAGTCATTTTAGTTATCCTTGACCTAAAATTACTTTGCTTCTAGTGACTTTAGTTTCATCACCTATAAAAGGAGGAGTTTGTGTTTCTGAATCTAGCATCTTTTTAGCTCTGGGATTCTAGCCAAAGAAGTTGAAAACTAAATCAATGGGACTATTAGCATTGGAAGAGCACGTTTCAACATCCTTGCTCGTCCATAGTTCCTCCGGACATATCACTATGAGAGACAAGGAGGGCTTTACTCCCCACTTCCTATCCAATTTAATGTGACAACCAATCAGAGGTATAGAAAACTCATTTACATCGCTATGGGAGTCTTAAATCCCACATCCACTCCCTTTTCACATATGCTTGACGACCAGATCAAGCTGATTATCTGAAACACTTCAGTTTTATAATGATTGTTCCATTCTATTTAACTGAGCTCCTATGACATAAGCTGCCCCAGGAAAAGCTTAATGGAAGATAGAAGACAAGGATTTAAAACAGGTTCTCCATCCCTGGAGAATTGATGGTCATGTCAGGCAAGAGTTGTCTCATCTAAAACTAGACAAAATGTACTCATAGGATCCAGCTAAGTGGCAGTGCAAAATGGTAAACAGTAGGTGCCTAATGACAATATACATAGTGGGTGCTGCAGAGGTTTAGAGAGCAGATGCTCTTGGCAGGCAGAGGACCTGAGGGCACCTCTGAAGGGTATAGGGTGAGAGCCAGGTCTTGGATGCCAGGTAGATTTTGATGGGTGAATATTACTGCCTCCAATTTATTGGCTCAATAAAGCAGGCATTACACGGTGGGTAAATAAATGTAAAGCAGGTTGGCAGTTTAATATTGTGCTCACAGGCCCAGGCAGTGGGTGATTTGGGTTTTCATGAAGTGATCAAAAACATATTCCTACAGATTTCATGACATCTCTTTTTAGGACATTCTAGTGAGCCTGCCCCATCATAGCTACATAGGATGGATCTTGGGGGAAGGTATGGTCTAGACATAAGCCATTTTCAGAATCTTCTGGGACTCTCAAGATGTCTGCTGTTTTGCTAAATTTCCATCCCCTGGAATCCTTGGTAAGTCTGTGAGCACAGCATTTACCCAAAGAGTGGTGAAGGAGGCTGATGGAGTCCCCAAATCACAGAGTCAGAGGGCACCTCCTTCCAGGAAGAAAGGACCACTCTCTTTCCTGTTGTTCTTCTGTACATCATTCTCTATCACAGCACAGATAAGGAATCTTTTACATTTGTTTGTTTAAAAGAACACACCAAACTCAAAGTTTCCCTTTACAAGGCTGGACATAATACCTTCCTCATCTCTGTGTCTCCGATACCAAGACTAGCAGCATACAGTCGATGTCCAAGTTTGAAAGCGGTAGTGCATCAACTCAGTTTACCTTCATCTTTTCTGGGTCGTTTTTTGGGTTCCACAAAAGATTTGAAGAGGTCATGAACCCTCTACCCAGAGGAAAATGAACTTCTGCACACACTTACAGGATTTTGCAAACAATTTCTGGGGGCACAAGGGCTGCAAGTTGAGCCCTGCTCCAGGGGGTGTAGTAATCACTTAGTAATATCCTTTGCAGGTGATTCTGCAGCCTCAGCTTGAATGCTTCCGGGATGGGGAACTCAATCCCTCCCTGTTTGTGACAGCATTGACAGTTAGAGGGCTTCCCTGTGGCTCTGATGGTAAAGTGTCTGCCTGCAATGCAGGAGACCCAGGTTTGATCCCTGGGTCGGGAAGATCCCCTGGAGAAGGAAATGGCAACCCACTCCAGTATTCTTGCCTGAAAAAGTCCATGGACTGTTGCCTGAGGAGCCTGGTAGGCAACAGTCCATGGAGTCGCAAAGAGTCGGACACGACTGAGCGACTTCACTTTTCTTTATATTGCACAGCAGCCTTCCTTTCTGTAACGCCACCCTCATCCTAATTCTCCCCTGAGCAACGTTAAACAGGCAAAGAGTTAGGAATTTGAAAAAAAAAAAAAAAGGAATTTGTATTACCGAGCTCTAATTCATCATCAAGTACATAACTGCTTTTCTCATGTTTGTAAACACTTATCCTAAGCCTCCGTGGTATTCCCTGGCCTCCGCTGTTCTTTGCTTTGACTGAGTTTGTGTCTCCTCACTATCCTGATTCTGTGTCTTTGGAAAAAGCCCAGCTTATCACCACCCCTATTAAAGTATAGTACCCGAGTGTGGTCATGGAGACAGGCATTATTTCTCCCTTTGTTCCAGACAATGAGCCTTTACACTGCTTAAGACTGCCTTTGCTTTTTGGCAGCCACTTCACCTGATTGACCCATTAATGAGCAAAGAGTCATGCAATGCCCCCAAGTCTTTTCCAGGTGTGCTGTTGATAAGCCCTATCTCCCCACTGGGCACGTGTGCAGCTTGCTGTTCAGACCTAATTGCAGTACCTTTACATTTATCTTTGTTAAATGCCATCCTATTAGATTTGGTCCTTGAGTCCAGCCTGCTGAGACCTTTTTGGATCCTGATTTTGTCATCCAACATATTCTCATTACTCTCAGACGATGTATTCGACGTGCAGCAGAGAGTTACCATTTTGGGAGCCTGTCTCTGCCAGATACTATGCTTTACACAGCACACTGTTTCATTCTCCCTTCACCAACTCTGCTGAGTACGTGCTGTCACCATTTTATTATTTTATTTTTATATTTATTTATTTTATTTATTAATTTGCACCAGGTCTTGGTTACAGCACATGGAATCTTTAGTTGTGGCATGTGGAATCTAGTTCCTTGACGAGGGATCAAATCCAGGCCCCTGCATTGGGAATGCAGACTGTTAGCCACTGGACCACCAGGAAGTCCCTATCCCCGTTTTATTAGTGAAGCACACTGTGACTCAGAAAGGTTAAGTCAATGGTCCAAGGATATGCAGCCAGTATGTAGGAGAGTCAGGATTTAACCCAGCTCTGTCTGACTCTAAAGGCCAGATACATAGCCACCCTCCCTTGCTACTTTCATTCAAGTCATTAATATTCTGCACAGGACAGGACAGGCCCACAGCCTTGTAGAAAAATACCAGAGACAAATTTTGGCTGTGGGTTGATTCATGTATCATTATTCCTTCCCAGGAATTGGGATGTGACTTCCCACAGTACCCACTCTATCCTGAGGGATACCAAGAAAGATTTTGTACACTGTCCAAAGGGACAGTGCTTCTGCTTCTAGCACATGCGGGAACATGCGCTGGTCCAAGTCCCCTTACCAAGCAGCGAATGGCATGCATGTGTGGTGACTTCTTTTTGGTAGCTTCATGCTGACTTCTGTGAGTCCCAAATTCCTTTACGACTTGCTCTGAAATGGTCATTTAAATAACTAAGTCTAGAATATTGCTGAGTCTTTATCATTGGCATTTGGGGGTATACCTTCTTTCACCAGGCCTTTAAGAGCGTCAGTGAAATCTCTCTCAAATATCCCATATGACCTTCCTAATTGATTACAGATCAAATCTTCCATGAGTTTATATAAAGCTTTGTTGAATCTGTGTTAAAGTCTTAGCCAGTATGACCTCTCAAATTACAGACTTCTATTTACACAAGTGACTCTCAGGGCTGGTGCCCAATGACAACTGTACATTTAGGCCTTACAGTGACAGCTTTTTTATTATAATCATTGCATAAATACATCCTTGTTGGATTTTACTTTCAAAAACCCTAATTAAGTCTCTTAACAGTTTCTTTTGTGGCTGTCTTCTTTGACCAGAGACCACTGAAGAATCCAGAGAAATGGTGGAGACCAAGCTTCTTTCAAAAATGGCTTAGAGAACAGCAGTTTAAAAAAAAAATAGGAACATGAAGAGAACAGGCACACACACCTTCTGTTTTGATTCTTGGCTTGAAAATCAAACCTCAACAGGTGAAAAGTCTGAGCATCTGATAAGGGAGAGTTGCATCTTCCAGAATTCTGAAGTATGCCCTGTCCAAGGAGTTGTTTCCTTTTGGGGTGGTTCATTTAAACTTTTTCTCAGGGACCATCAGACTCAGGTATTAGATCTTCTAAGAATGCAGTTCTGTCTTCTCTATCTATCAGTGAGATCTCTCTATCTGTTTTCTCTCTGCTCTGAGATCTTCTGTCTTGACCAATATTTTATGCATGTATAAGAATTAGATCACCTATGATATTTATTTAATTATGTTTTTTCATGTTTTATGTTAGATATACTTTACACATACATATAAATTCTTACTGTGTAATTTTCACACTCATCAATCCACACTCATAATCATCTTTCTATTGTACATTCTAACAGAGTTGGAATCATTCTAGGTTATTGTAGATAGGAAAATAGGAGGACTCTTGAGTTTGTTCCTTAAAATCTTTCTCCATCACAAAACCTCTTGCATAAAGGCTAAAGGCACAAAATTTATATTAATATCAAACTCCATTCCACACAAATTCATAGGTGGAAGGATGGAATAAATGGAAAGACCTTTGAAAGAACCAAAGCCAACCATCCCAATAGAGTGGTGAAAATTTTACAATCCAGAGACACTTGCCTAAATGACATGCTTATTGTCAGAGTATAAACTCTAGGTTCATACCGGCTGGCTGGGTTCTCTGGGAAGCAGACACTAAGGTGAAGCAAGGACTGAAAAATGTTTATTGGAGAGTTACATCTGTGATGGAAAAGGGGAAGGAAGCGCGATTGGGTAGAGAAGCCATCACACAGTGAGATACACGTGTAAAAGAGGAGCTCTGAAACAAAGCCTGTTTGAGATGAGTCTTGTGTTGGGCAGAAATGGCTGACACATGGACCGTGGCCATGCTTAGTCCCTGTCTGAGGTGGACATTGAAGACCCTAGCAGCCAGAGATGCCAGCTAGCACACTCCACCTGGCCAGGCGATGAGCCCTTTCTTGACAGAAGATGTAGTGGTGGGTTTCCATGTCTGCACACACCTGGGGTTCACTCTTGTAGCCTCCATACAAGTTCTAGAGAGACATGGCTTCAGTTACTTATTTATAATGTTGTTTAGTCACTAAGTTGTGTCCGACTATTTGCGACCCCATGGACTGTAGCCCGCCAGGCTCTTCTGTCTATGGGATTTTCCAGGCAAGAATACTAGAGTGGGTTGCCATTTCCTACTCCAGGGGATCTTCAGAGGATTTTTTAATAGTAATGCTTATTTTATTCATTGTAAAGAAAGAGTATTATCTCAGTAGAAACATTATAAATGCCAAGGAAAAAAAAATATATATATATACCAAACTTTTTTTCATTAAAATATTTCACAACTGGTACTTGGGCATGCTGTTCGAAACGGCCTAAGGTGTCTCCAAAGTGGAGGTCAGTGAACTCATGACAACCCCTTGAATTTTCCATTAGTGAGTAGTTAGATGATGTAATAAATAAATTATTATTAAGCACTTGCAAATCCAGTGTTATGTAAATGCTAAATAATCATAATAATAGAGTAGTATGCTGATCTTGATAAACGGGTCGCCTACCATGTCATTTAAAATGGATGGCACAGCAAAGTCCGTGAAGATGAATGAGGTCCTTGTTCACAGAGCTCAATACCAGCGCGGTCTCTTCTGCTGGGCTGCTCCGGTCCCCACGTGCCTGCTGCACTTGCCCCGCCCTGGTCTCTGCGGGACAATTAGAGGAGGAAAGGGATGCTGGCCGGCTCTAAGGCGGTTGTAAAAAGCTCCAGTGTAGGGATATTGAAAGCCTGCAGAGGTGAGTGCCTAGGCATTTGCATTTCTGAGAAGTCGGGACTAATCTATAAGGCAGGTGGGGGAAGAGAACGAACTGAGTGGCTCGAGTGACCTGGACACTGTGTTCAGGGCTCTGCGTTTATTATTTCATTTATCCTCTAGGCCAGCACATTAAGGTAATAAAGCAGTGGAATAAAGCAGAAGGTATGACTGTTTTCTGTAGAGATGCAGAAAGCCTGACCCCAGTGGTATAGTGGTTTTCTTCATTTAACTGTATGATTTTGAGGGTACAAAAGTATCTTGTGTTTTTTAAACACGTATATTGAGCATAATTGATACTCAATAAACTGAACATATTTGAAATACACGATTTGGTTATTTAACATATATGTGCATCACCACAATCAAGATGATAAAGATACTCATCAGCCTCAAAAGTTTTCTTTTTGATTTATCTTTTCCACCACTCCACAGCTAATACCCTCCCCAAGCAACACTGGTCTGCTCTTGGTCACTTTGTAATTAGCTTGCATTTCTAGAGTTTTATATAAATGGAATCAGGTAATATATACTTTTTGTTGGTCTGGCTTCTTTCACTCAGCATAGTTATTTTGTGATTCATCCAAGTATTGGCTTTTCCTTTGTTTTACTTACAGAGGATGTAAGGACTTTGAATAAATGGTATGTATTTTGTTTAATTTTAGCTTTGGACACAGTCCAGAGTTAATATTCTAGTTCCGTCACTTACTATCTATGTGTCAAGTGGTAAGTTTCTTAACCTCTCTAAGGCTTAGTTTTCTCATCTATGAAACAGGTATAATAAAAGCTGCATTACAGAGTTGATGTGCAGTGCGCAAGTTAGATGAGATAACATAGGTAAACTGAATAGCACAGAATCCGTCCATGGTAAACAACTAGTTTTGCAATTAAAATTTTTAAATGATGAAACCTTTTTTTTTTCCATCAAAATCCCCTTTGATGTCCTTCTTTTCTCACTATCAAGTAATATAATAATAGCTGTCTTATATTGTGCCAAATGGAGTAGTAAATGCAACTCATGAATTAGGTCTTTTAATTTTCACAAGAAGCCTAGGAAGTATGTGGAGACATTATTACCCCCAGTTAGAGATGAGGAAGGTGAGCTAGAGAGGTATGGTCATTGGTCATTCTCACAGACAGTAGGTGGTGGGTCAGAATTTGAACTGAGGCTGTCTGGCTCAACAACCTTCCATGATTCAGCTGCCTTTTCATATGCAGTAATGTCACCCACTGACACTAGGGCTCATGCTTCAGGAAAAAATAGATGTGAAATCCATATCAGGAACTAAGTAAAAGTTAGAGAAATAACTATAAAATAAAAAAATTGTTGTTGAGATACCAGTTATTAAGAAATTCCAAATACTTTCAATGTATTATAGGCATATACTTGTAATTTGACATTATGAAGACTATTCCATACCTGATTCTATGTTTTAACTGTGAGTAAATTGAAGACAATGAATCTGTAAAGAAGTAATGAAGGCAGCTAGAGTAGATTCTAATGGAGACGGCGATGGCACCCCACTCCAGTACTCTTGCCTGGCAAATCCCATGGACGGAGGAGCCTGGTGGGCTGCAGTTCATGGGGTCGCGAAGAGTTGGACATGACTGAGTGACTTCACTTTCACTTTCATGCATTGGAGAAGGAAATGGCAACCCACTCCAGTGTTCTTGCCTGGAGAATCCCAGGGACGAGGAGCCTGGTGGGCTGATGTCTATGGGGTCGCGCAGAGTCGGACACAACTGAAGCGACTCAGCAGCAGTAGCAGCAGAGTAGATTCTGCCTTTCCTGCAAACACTGTAGAAACTGCTGAGTGTTCTAAGTCTGAGCTGTAAATTTTAGAGCAAACCCAGAAGGTAGCCCTGTCAATGAGGTTGTACGGTCCCAGCTGAGAAGGCTGTACTCATCCCAAGTTTAGGGACTTACTGTGAATTTAGAGTCCATTGGAATAGCTGTTACGGTAGAACAGAGAAACTCAACTACATCTTCAGTTGTCTTAAGTACAGTAATTGATATTCACTAAAGATTTGGAAATTTGGTGGAACAGAGTAAGGGAGATTTTAATTCAATTCACATCAACAAATATTGGTTATTTGCTCGATATGCACGGAATCTCTGCCTTTAAGAAATTTGTTTCAAGTAGGGGATGGAAGATGAAAAATACAAATAAAATAATTTCAGTGGCAAAAAAGACTTGAATGGGAGAGATATTTGGAAGGCAAAATCAATAAACTCATTTTCCACCAAGAAGACCATGTGAAGAAAAGGTTGGGTTTCTGGTTTGGAAACTGTGAGCCACTAGAAAAAACATAAAATTAAGACAAGCAGACTTGCAAACTAGGTGATGAGGGCAATTTTGAGAATCTTAGATATGAGGTGCAATAGGTGATTCAGGTAGAAATCCTTAACAGGCAGTTGTGTTTCTGGATACTGACCTCAGGGGTGAGGTCAGGGTTGAAGATAATGGCTTGTGAGGCTTCACCCTATGGGATGCAGTAGAACTGTGGAATGGATGAGATCTTCCAGGGGAGGATATGGAGTGAGAGAAAATGGTCAACACAGTTTTGGGGATGGTTAAAAATAGATTTGACCAAATACCAGACTTGTGGACACAGTGGGGGAAGGAAAGGGTAGGACGAATTGAGAGAGCAGCATTGAAACATAACATTACCAGTATAAAACTAGATAGCCAGTGGAAATTTGCTGTATGACTCAGGGAGCTCAAATCTGATGCTCTGTGACAACCTAGAGGGGTGGGGTAGGAGGGAGGGGGGAGGGAGGTTCAAGAACGAGGGGACATAGGTATACCTATGGCTGATTCATGTTAATATATGGCAGAGACCAAAACGATCTTGTAAGGCAATTATTCTCCAATTAAAAATAAATGAATTTTTAAAAATTATGGAACAAATAATACTATCCTATAGATCTTTCCTATTCCAAATTTTTTCAAATCCACTCATTTCAAGCAAGATGCCTTTTATATTCTGTGTGAATAGAGGCAAATTATAATTCAATGTATAATTCAGTGTATCTCATTGAAATGCAGGACTTCAGAGGAAAAAAGACCCCAAAGCAAATACAAAAGCCTGCTTTGGGTGTGGTCCTTCACCTACTAGTGAAGGCAGGTTGCACTGGAAGACCTTGGGGTGAGGGATGGTGGGCAGAGATGCAGGTGGTATAGAATAGCTCTTCTGTGAATACAGATCTGACATCAACAGTGAACCCATTTTCTCTTGTCAAGAGAGGAGGAAGCTGTCAAGGGTGGAGAAGATTAAGATACTAAATTGAAAAGTCAGCTTACATTTTATGAGATTTAGTTGTGCGCTGACTTCCGCATACCGTGAACTATGCCTACCCATCTCCTCATACTTCTCTTTCTCTTTCATTCAGTTGACAAGTGCTAGGGCCACAGAGAGGAATTGTATTTGGTTCTTGCCCTGGAGGCACAGGCCACACTCATGGTAGTGTGCTAATTACCAAAATGTTTCCCATTGGCATAGTTCTTTATATGTGACAAGAAATCTCATCTTCATTATAGCGTTGCAGTTCTACAACATATCTATGAAGGAAGTAGGGCAATGGTTATTATTACTCGTATTATATATGTGATATTTTAATATATACGACTTTAATATAAGCGACTAAACAACATGTTTAGTCGCTAAGTCGTTGTTGTTTAGTTCTTTAGTTGTTGTTTAGTCGCTAAGTCGTGTCCAACTTTTTTGCGGCCCCATGGACTGTAACCTGCCAGCCTCCTCTGTCAATGGGATTTTCCAGGCAAGAATACTGGAGTGGGTTGCCATTTCCTTCTCCAGAGATATGTGATGCATATGTCCTGCATATTATTATTATGCATGAGTAGCTGAGACACAGAGGTAAAGTGACTTGGGGAAGGTCCGTCAGTGGCTAAGATCCAAATCTTTTGGCCAAGTGTTCTTCCTGCTAAGGGTAATGATTTTCCCTGGCTCTCTCATCCTGGGCACCTTGCCTTTGCAATTTCCAGGTTGTCTTTTTTATCTTTCAGTTTACAAATTTGACAGGCCCTTAGGGAATACTGACTCAAGAATAACTGCCTTTGCTGAAGTACTAAATCCCACAGGTGTAAGACAGACTTCGGAAGGGTTACTCTCCCTCTCACTGCCCCCTCAAAATCCCCACTGTTTGTCTGGAGGGAAGTATGCTTATCAGTTCTGGACATACCAGGGAGCAGCTAGCAAAACCAAATTAGCTCAAACTGGCTGCCATTCAGGTCAGCTAATTAAATTAGCTATTGTTGCATTACTGATAAGGACAGTTTGGAAAACGAAAAAAGCTACTCATCCCAGCAGCCATAAGGCCAATGCCAAGAAAATGTGTTAATGGGAACATTCTGAGAGGAAACCCCTCTGACTAGCGGCGGTACCCAGGGTCTTTGGTGGACTGTTCTCTTAGCCATCTGCTCTGAGTTCAGTGCTCCCAGCCCTCTCTGGCTCTGATCCTTGTGGGCACTGCCACTCTCAAGCTTTCTGATACCCAGCCTCAGCCAAGGCAGCCCTTTTTTTTCCTACCATGGGTTCATCCTCCTGGGAGTCTGGAGAGAAATGGGAATTTTTCTGGAAGAAAACGGTTCACTTTTGTGTGCCAAAATCTAATCTCGCCATAGCTTAAAAGCCAGTTGATATTTGCAAGAGAAAGAAAGGAAAAGAGGGGAAAGAGGGGAGGAATAAAAGAAGAAAGGGAGGAAGGAAGGGAAGAAGGAAGGAAGGGTGAGGAAGTAAGTAGCTAGGAAGGTCCTGAAAGACTACAGTTTTTATTCCCCAGCACCTACCCCTTTAGCAGCAGCACTTCAATGAGACTTTCCCCTACATCGCACCCCCGCCCCCACCATCAGCTTCTACCCTCGTCAACTCACCCACCAAGGTGTCCTGGGTCTGTCTTTTTCTAAGACTAATTACCCAGGCTTCCTTAAATTCTGTGAGCCAACTGATATCTTTCTAGTACTTTCCTTTTCTGCTTAAATTAACTAGTCTATTTCATATAATCCAAATGATTTAAAGATTGTTTAGTCCAAAGCCTTCCTTAAGTGATTTTAAGGAAGAGAGAAATAAGGAAGAGAGATATTAAGTGATTTGCTCAGAATCACATAGATGACAATTAGAACAGGCCTAGAATCCAGGCCTCTAACTCCATGAGAATGTATCTAAATACAGAGCCTGCCGTGCCCCTCCTGAGAAAGTGAGGCAACTCCCAGAACTGCCTGAGAGTCCAAGAGGAGGGCCTGGAAAATTTTCAGTGTTACCCTCAACTTATGACTCCCTGTTCTCTCTGTGTGTGTGTATCTGTGTGCACACATGTGCAAATTTTTTAAATTGAAGTAAAATTTGCATATCATACAATTAACTATTTAAAAGTGTACAATGCAGTGGTATTTAGCATATTCAACAATGTTGTACAATAAGCATCTCTCATGAGTTTCAAAACATTTTCATCACCCTATAAAAACGACACATGCCCATTAAGTAATTACTTCCCATTCCTCCTACTTTCATCACCTGGTAGCCTCTAGGTTATATATCATATAAAAAGAATCATATAATAGGTAAGATTTTATACCTGGTTTCTTTCACTCAGCATAATGTTTTCAAAGTTCACCTATGTCATAGCAAGTTATCAGCACCTGGCTCCTTTTCGTGGCTGAATAATATTCCATTGTGCGGCCACGTCATGTTTTATGTATCTATTCATCTGTTCATGAGAATATGAGTTGTTTCCCCCTGTTGGTTACTATGATAATGTTACTATGAACATTCATGTGTGAATCAGTTTCTGAGGGAATGTATATTTATTTTTCTTGAAAGCATACTGAGAATGGAATTGCTGAGTCATCCTGTAATTCTATATTTAACTGTTGGAGAAACTGCCCAATTGTTTTCCACAGCACGTTGCTCCCAGAAATTTCTTTCTGACTGCACCTTTCATAGACAATGAAGGAAATATTTATAACTGTAACAGGGACAACTAAAGAGAGAATGACCTTCTTGGAGAAAAAAATGAGTGTGAATTTTGAGGTGTCAGCATTATGAGTGGGTGTGAAGATCTAAGAGGAAGGATGGTAATGCTCTTCATAATACAGAGAGATGAATTTGGAGTGCTCAGCATAACAGAAAGGAAAAAGGGAGGAAAGGCAGAAAGAAGAAGAGGAAAGAGGAAGCCAGAAAAGTGGCAGAAATCTGAGTACTGGGTGATGGGTGATGTGATTCCTCCCAACCTTGGCTGTCCAGAATTATTCTGTAAAATTGAGCATACTCTCAGTACTCTCTCTCTCTCTCTCTCTCTCTATATATATATATATATATGCATATAGATATAATGTTATATAATGTATATAAATATATATATATATGTCATGATAATGTTGTGAGTTGATAATTCTGAAAAGGGTTTAAATTTTACATTGGACATAACATGGTATAAGATAGAAGCAAAGTTCAAAGAGTTCCTAAGAGGTAGAGAGGCATAGACACAAATAGTCTCACCCCCTCTACGTCAGACCTCACTGCTCCTACCTTGAATTAGCAGAAATCTGGGGGAGCCAATGCCCATATTCAGGCTATGGAATTCCCTTAGATGGCAAGAGGCAGGGAGGACTCCCTTTTCTTTTAATCTGATAGATTTTGTTTCAGATTTTTAAGTCATGAGATAATATCCTCCTTTAAGAAAACAAGTGAAATGGAAACCTAGTTTTGAGACTGTCTACATGCCAGATTCTTAAATGTGAAATGTCTGTCTCACTATAAAATGTGAAAACTTCATTGTTGTTGTCAGTTGCTCATTTGTGTCTGACTCTTTGCAACCCCATGGACTGCAGCACGTCAGACTTCCGTATCCTTCACCATCTTCTGGAGCTTGCTCAAACTCATGTCCATTGAGTCGCTGATGCCATCCAATCATCTCATTCTCTGTTGTCCCCTTTTCCTGCTACCTTTAATCTTTCGCAGCATTAAGGTCTTTTCCAATGAGTCCAGTTCAGTTCAGTCCAGTCACTCAGTCGTATCCGACTCTTTGTGACCCCATGGATGCAGCACACCAGGCTTCCCTGTTTGTCACCAGCTCCGGAGCTTGCTCAAACTCATGTCCATCAAGTCAGTGATGCCATCCAACCATCTCATCCTCTGTCATCCTCTACTCCTCCTGCCTTCAATCTTTCCCAGCATCAGGGTCTTTTCAGATGAGTCATTTCTTCACATCAGATGGCCAAAGGATTGGAGCTTCAGCTTTAGCATCAGTCCTTCCAATGAACATTCAGGACTGATCTCCTTTAAGATGGACTGGTTTGATTTCCTTGCTGTCCAAGGGATTTCAAGAGTCTTCTCCAGCATCATAGTTTAAAAGCATCAATTCTTTAGTGCTCAGCCATCTTTATGGTCCAACCCTCACATCCATACATGACTACTGGAAAAACCATGGCTTTGACTAGACAGACCTTTGTTGACAAAGTAATGTCTCTTCTTTTTAATACACTGTCTGGATTTGTCACAACTTCTTCCAAGGAGCAAGCATCTTTTAATTTCATGGCTGCAGTCACCATCTGCAGTGATTTTGGAGCCCAAGAAAATAAAGTCTCTCACTGTTTCCATTGTTTCCCCATCTATTTGCCATGAAGTGATGGGACTGGATGCCTTGATCTTCATTTTTTGAATGTTGAGTTTTAAGCCAGCTTTTTCATTCTCTTTCACTTTCATCAAGAGGATCTTTAGTTCCTCTTCACTCTGTGCCATAAGGGAGGTGTCATCTGCATATCTGAGCAAGTTTATTCTTAAGCCCTTAGTACCAATGGATTGAGTACTTTCTGCTCAGCTAGTAAATATTATAATTGAGAAAAGCAGTAATATCAAGGAGAGGAACCACTATACTTACTTCATAGGGCAGACTGTAATTATAGTTGGAAAAATATGGTATAAGCTGTGCTCCACTGTGATACCATATGTACTTACTTTCAATTTGAAAGTATTTTCTCTAAGCCTCAGTTTCTTCATTTTCAGACACGAAAGTTTAACTCTTTTCTCCATTAAACTCCAACATTCTAAGCTACTTGCGGAATTATAAAAGCTAGTGAAATAAATGAGAAATTATAAAAGTTAGTGAATTGGGCATAATTTGCTGAAATAATTGAAAGAAAAAATCTTCCAACCCTTTAAGGTAAAAATACAAGAAAAAGCTTTGCTATAGAAGGTATAGCAGAGGAGGAGCCCGGTGGGCTACAGTCTATGGGGTCACAAGAGTCATTATTAACTTTTGAAAAAAATTATTTTTTCTCTAAAAAAATCTGTTTGTCTTAAGCCTGGGTTCTATGTACAATCACTAAAAGAAAAGACAGTTCTATAATGATTTCTTTCAAACTTTACTGACCCTTCATAATAGGGTCAGGGGAAACTGTCTTTTATCAATCCTTTTTAAATGGAGCCATAAAAATGAGGTGCAAAGGAAAACCACTGGGATCAAGTTAAAAGCCTGTCCATATAATTCTCGGGTTAGTAATTTATTATCTTAAGCAAGTTATTTAATATTATTGGGATTAGTTGCTTCATCTGTAAATTAAGGGTAATTTACAGGGTTTTTATGAGGACTGAAAAAGCTAATGTAGGGAGAAAGGCAACACAAATGATTTACTTTTTCTTTCTTAAAAGAAAGGAATTACAGATGGGTTTCTCCATTGAAGTATTCCTAATATTTATCACAGAGAATTTTTATTCACGTTACATGAATGAAAAAGTAACTTCAATTTTGGATGGCTGATGAGCCATTTCCTGTATCATCTAGGTCCAGGCCTTTTTCTTCTCCTCCTATTTTCAGCTGGTTAGCTGCTTATTGAGCTCTTCCCAGAGGGTGGACAAAAGAAATAAAAACTGAAATCGGTCAATTTGACTCTTTGATAGTGGTCCTGATGAAAGATGTGTGGGTAGAGGATGTTAAAGTTGTGAGTTAAACTGGAATTCTGCTTCTTACCAGGATATTGCAAGAACCTACTGATGGTTTGGATGACCTGGTGATGACAGCTACTCCTCTTCTCTTGACTGAAGACATGCCTTCCTCTAACTGGACAGTGGTCTATCTTCCAGAATGACGCATACTGACTTTTGAAGAAGTAAGATGATACCTCCTGGCCAGTCATATCAGTCAGAACAACTGTGGTGAGCAGTGGGCTGACACATGTTGCAACCAGATGACTGTTGCAACAACAGAGTCCCAAAGCAATAATCACTCTTCCTTCTCTTCCCCACTAACCCAGTGATCAAATCATCACTTGTAAGCATTCACTATGTACCGCCATATAATATAAAATATGGTGAGCACTTACATATAGAAGACAACCTCTCAACCCTCAATAAAACTGTAATACATTAAGAAAGCAAGAGTTGTGCATGTAGAAATACAACTAATTACATAGGGGAGAGGGAAGAAGGGGAGAAGATAATGAACACATTAGAGCATCCCCTCTATCCCAGTCAGTCTGCAAGGTGCTGTGCACATTTTATCTAATCCTTACCACATCCCTGAGGCACAGTTCTATCCTTGTTCCATGGATGATGATACTGGGAGGTCAGAGGTGTTTAATAACTTGCCCAAGATCACATAGTGAGAAAAGTGTGGAACCTGCTTTCAAGTTTAGAAGGATCTAACTTTATAGTCTATGCTCTGTTACTCACTGCCACTGAAGGAGTCAGAGTTGGAGGCATCATTTATGTCATCAAGCCAAGACTCTTTAACATATCTCTCATTAAATATGTTGCTAAAGTTTTACAAGTCTGTTCATTGCTTTGGGAAATGATGTCCGGATTCTGGAGGCAGGGATTGTGTGGCAGAAATGACAGCCCTCTGGTCTCAACTCTGCCATCATCTACAAGTGTGGTAAGTCACCTCCATATAAGGGGTTCTGCTCCAAGAGCATGTTTACAAGTCCAATTTGTTTGTTGAGCCCTACAAAGTTCGCTTAGGTACCCAACTAACACAGTTGGCTATATAGTGCTATACTGTAATAGGTGTATAAAACTTTCCACACAAATAATACATGAAAAACAAACACAAAAAATAAAGAAAGCATTTAAAATCGTACAGTACAGTACCTTGAACAGTAGTACAGCAGTACAGTACAACAGCTGGCATCTAGGGGCTGGCATTGAGTGAACAGGAGAGAAGAGTTGCTGACTGGAGGAGGGAGAGGGCGTGGGAGGTGGTAGAAGGGTCATCAGCAGTAGGAGATGGAGGGCGAGCTGCAATGGCACTCACACCTGACGTTCATGTACCGGTCTACGTTCAGGTCCTGTACCTCCGAAATGTAAAGCACCTCCTCAGATAGAGCTGACTTACATGACTGGACATGCGAACGCATGTTTGCAACTTTGAAAGCTCACACTTTCAAGCTTTCATGTGCAGGGCACTTACTGTGTTCATCTGGGCAAGTTCCTTCCCTCTTGTAGGCTTTTGTAATGTAGAGCGCTTCACTTACACTCCATCACTGGACAGTTATATTATGTACCAGGCCTCATGTCAAGTAGCCTTGAGTTTAAATTCTGGCTCCATCCTCAAGCAGTGGCTCTTTAGCAAGTCATTTAACCATCTGTAAAATGGAGATAATAATACCTACCTCAGGGTCTCTGCCCTTTATTGTTCATTCTCCTTGGAATGGTCTTCCCCAGTTATCCACAAAAGGTCACTCTGTTACCTTCTCCAGGTCTTTATTCAACTTACTTTTTTAGTGAGACTTTCCTTGAACATGATCTCTGAATTGCAAACCATCCAGCATTTCCTGTCTTCTACCCTCATTTTATTATACTCCTTAGCACTCAACTCCTAACTTACTATATACAGCACTTAATTATCTTATTTATTGCTTGTTTCCCCACCTCTAGAATGTAAGCTCTATAAGGGCAGGGGTTTTTGTATTCTTTACTGCTGTATCTCCAGTTTCTAGAGTGATTTAGGTGCTTAATAAATATTTGTTGCATAAATGACTGGTTGTTGTGAAAATGATGTGAGTAAACTGCTTTGCACAGGCTTGGCGCATAGTAGATACTGCATGCATGTTGTCTGTTTAATACGCAGTTTCGTTATTATGTTCCCAAGCCATAGTGGGTCAAGTATTTTCTGTTTCTCCTCCAGGGAACCTAAAATGAGCATTCTGATTTTCCTGAAGAATGTGAAAGTTTGGCTCTGTTGAAATTAACCTGGAAGCAAGGGGCAACCCTCTCCACTATTCTTGCCTGGAGAATCCCACCGACAGAGAAGCCTGGTAGGCTACAGTCCATGGAATTGCAAAGAGTCAGACATGACTGAGCGACTTCACTCACCCACTCAGAGGGAATTGGTCATTGTGAGGGAAATAAGGGAGAGGATTTGCATAGCAGATACTTCCAAATACCTAAAGGAGTGGCCATGTGGATAGAAATTCTGGGATTGCTGCTGGAAATTCTGCTGCATGAGAAAGGATTTCCAGAAAAGTGGATGTCTAATGATGATATAAACTGACTCAGGAGATAGTGAATTTCTCAGGCCTAAAGATCTCCTAGAGTCTGGATAAGCATATTTCATTGACCCTACATTTAATTATTGTAATGAGTGACGAGCTTGGAATACAGCCAGGTTTGTCACACTCTTAGAGAGCCATGGAGATGTCAAGTAAAGCATGGCATTTCTAGGGGCAAGACAGATGGACAACCAACAAAGCATTGCTTACTCTATAGTCAAAGAAGCCAAGGATACATAATCAGGAGACTGGGGACAGGCAAACCAATTAAAAGTCAAGGTCCATTATCTAGCTTCCAGATGTGAATCAGTTTTCAGATCCAGAACCCACTGACAGAATGTGCCCAGGTAGAAAGACCCTATAAATATGGTATGTGTCTAGCATAATGATTTTCCCCTTCCACCCCACAAAGATCCCTGGCATTTACTCAGATATAGTGGGGAAGAGGACTACCTAGGCATTTTGAAGACTGTTTGACAGAAGTTCCAAATTGACATTGATGTCTGGGGCCCAGATAATTGCCATGGTTCGTTGTTAGGGGAGCAGTTCTAAGTCTGTCTCAGTGCGCTCACCAGGTCCAGGGACTCACACTTGCTAATTTCCTCAGTTCCTGAATGTATATACTTGGTAGCTGATGGAAACCTCACAAGTTTCCTTGGGCCGTAGGGTAAGAGCTCTTGTGATGAAAATTTCAGGTGCAAGCTTCTGAAACAATACCTTTTCCATGGCTACTGGTTCAGAAGCCTGGGTGAGGAAAGATTTCAAGATCAGTGACAAAGAGATCTGGGGAGGACACATGGTATATGGACTTATGGAAATGAGTGCAAAGGATGAATATCTTTGCATCTCTTATTTAGTGCCCCAGACAACATCCCTCACAGCATAGGCACTGAGCAACTATTAATACATAGAATGATTGAGTCTGATTTTCTCAGTGGTAACCTCAGGGCCAGCACAATGGACGCATAATGGAATGTTCATGGTGGCAGGAAGATGCATGTCTTTCCCACGCACCAAGGCTAATATAGCTATTGCAATTGCCAAGTGTCCATCCACCAGGTAGACCAAACTGAGCTCCTCCCCCACCAAGATGGCACCAGTCCAAGAAGACAAAGCAGCCACTTAGCCGCAACTTGACATCATGGGATCCCTTCTGCTCTGTAAGAGGCAATAATTTATCTTGATTAGAATCAACAGATATTTCACATTTTAATTTGTCTTTCCTACCTTCAAGACCTCAGCTGGTACCACTGTTTGGGGGTTTCTAAAGCGTATGATCCACTGACACAAGATCTACATAATATCCCATCATACCAAGGAACCCTCTATTTCAAAGGAGGGATGGCAGTGAACACATGACCATGAGTTTCACTTTCTCTGTGATATGATGTAACGTTCAGATGCTGCTAGTGTGTAGGAGTGTAAGAGTGATAAAATGGATATCTCAAGACAGCACCAGCTTGGAGATGATACCTTGAAATGATAGGGCTCTATCTTTCAGAACATACTGTACATCTTTAATCAATGACCATTCTGTGGTGCTGGGCCCTGATATGTGAAAGTAGCTCCATCGTGTCTGACGTTTTGCAACCCCATGGACTGTAGCCCATCAGGCTCCTCTGTCCATGGGACTCTCTAGGCAAGAATACTAGAGTGGATTGCCCTTCTCTTCTCCGGATATTATTGCCCCTACCATGCGCTGTGCTGTGCTTAGTCTCTCAGTCATGTCTGACTCTTTGCAATCCCATGAACTCTGTCCATGGGGCTCCTGTGTCCATGGGGCTCCTCTGTCCCTAAGGATTCTCCAGGCAAGAGTACTGGAGTGGACGTATGAATCTGAGACCCCAAAGGGCAGAAGTCAAAGTGAACCTACTTCCATCATTTCCAGTGACTTAAGAGATTTGTGCATCCCATTCCCATATCTCTAGTCCTTGTGGGTTGGAAGTCTAACTCCCAATAAAAGAATACTTTCTTCAGGCAGATAGTGAGCCCCATTGAGCTATATAAGGTGCAACTGCTGTCTTGACATTTTAGGCTCTTTGTAACAACAGACCAAACAGCAAGAAAAGAAAGCAGAGGTAATCGACTCTGATTAGGTGGTAGTGCTACTATTACCAATTGGAACAGGGAAGAATGCATTTGGCATCAGGTGAGTGTGGCCATCGTGCCCTTCTCAAACATGATATACACATACATATGCATATATGTGTGTAAGTGTGCATACACACACACATACCTGCACATGGTATATCGCCTCTTGGTTCTGTTTCCCTGGAGCACCCTGACTGATGCAGTGCTCTAGCCAATGCCTGACAGGTCAACCACAGCTCGGGGTATCTGTGATACAGTATACATTTTTTGTTGCTTATTGCAAACCTGCCCAAAGCCACTTTTAGGCACATCCACCCCAGGGAGATAGGTTTTCTGCTGCAGTCCAGCCCTGGCAGGTCCTGGCAGAGCTCTCCATGCTCTGCAAGAGGACTTCTCACCGAATAGATGCCTGTCCCAGCATGCTCACCCTGTTGGCCTTTTCCTGCTCTTTTTACGGGGCCTGTCATTCCTTCCAGTATGAGGTGTCCCCACTGGCAAAGAGGTGATCAAGCACAGAGCAGCTCCTATCAAATTTCATTTTGCATCTTTGGCAGACTTCCTATGCAGACCTGCAGTAATTTATCAGTCAGTTCTTTCTAGGAAAAGAGGTGGGAGCTTGAGATGGGAGCGGGGACCATGGTTTGCACATTTGAACTCTCATCTGTTTTATTATTTAATTCCATTGCTGTGCAGACCCTCTTAGAATGCCATTTTAATGGTGATGGCTCTTACAGAAACTATCTCTGGTGTTCAGAAAAAGGCAACAAAACTCACTGACTTTCGGCTTTCGTTTGAAAGCTGGTTCACCTGGGTGAATAATAAAAATGGTGTGACCCTGACACACAAACCTGTCTCTTGCCCTCCTTGGATGTTCATCAAGTATTTACCTTAAAAGAACAGAGGGGAAACCAGATGCTGGCACCTACGAAATATTCTCCAGTTCTGTTATCTATGTCAAGCCTCCACCACTGCCCTCTCCCAGCTTCCGCTCATGTAGCTCTGAGCCAAGTTTTGGAATCTGGAGAGCTGCATGCAGCTTCTTCAGGTTGGTTAGTGGTGAGGCTGTGAGCTGTGCTCAGTTCAGTCTTCCTTTGATAGCGAGAGCTTCTAAAGCATCCTGATCTTCAGCTGCACTTTGGTTTCTGAAGACAACCTTCAGAACATTATCTGATAACATGCTGATGCTTGGGTACCTCCAGCAGGCTGCATCCTGATTGCCTTCACTCCTCTCTGATGGGAAATATGAACATGTACACACAAAAACTCTCACTCACAGGCTTTCTCCTATGATGGCCAGCTTCCAGAACCTCTCAAGGCTGACAAGACTAACCCTAAATATGCTCTTCATGGAAGGCGCTGGACTTGAGCTGGATTTTGTGACAGCAGGGCAATGAGGTCTGGAGACAGAATAAAGTCCCACAGTTAGGCAAAGGCAGGTGCCACCAACGCACCTGCATCCAGCCCACAGCTTGATGCATTGAACCTATAGTGCTTTAAAGTCATTCTTTGAGCTTTTAAAATGTGTCTCCTGCCTAAGCTGTTCCTGGCCTCATACACCTGGCATGTAAATCCTTCTGCATGAAAGAAAGATCAAGTGAGCATCAATCAGCGGCCACTGCCCTTAGACACATGGAAGCTCCTTGCTCCTGGTAGGTTTCAGGCGGATGAGCCCTAAAGGTGGGAGGATGGTGGATGGAGAAGCGAAGATATCCCAGAGCCTCATCCTTCACACACATGCAAGAGCACTGCACACACGCACTTTGCCCACCTTCTTCCCCTGCATTCTCCTGAGATTTGACATTCTTGAGAGCCTCAAAATGTACAGGAGAGATGGAATAGGACTTAGCAGTCCTGATACAAACAGTGAGCTCAAAGCCAGTATGTGGTCTGGACTGAAATATTTTGTTGTTTAATTTTTTAGGTCCCTCTATTTATCTCCTGACCCTGCCCTCAGCTTCCTACAGTGAGAACACTGGCACTTCAACAACGTGAGAGTGTTTACTGCTTTTATTTGTGTGTGAGTTAAGACCATGGATGAAAGGAGCTATATAGAAAACAAACTATGCTTACCAAAGGAGATAGAGGGGAAGGGAAGTTAGGAGTTTGGAATTAATGTATACACACTACTATATATAAAATATGTAAACAAAAAGTACCTACCATATAGCGCAAGGAACTAGACTTAATATCTTATAATAACCTATAACAAAAAATCTGAAAAAGAATATATGTATGTGTATATATATGAGACTGGAAGGTTACAGTCCATAGGGTCACAAAAAGTCAGACATGACTGAGCAACTAAGCACAGCGTATACATATTATGTATATATGTGTGTGTGTGTGTGTGTGTGCGTGCACTTATATATATATGCATGTGTGCTGTTGCTTCAGTTGTGTCCAATTCTTTGCGACCCTATGGACTGTACCTGCCAGGCTCCTCTGTCCTTGGGATTCTCCAGGCAAGAATACTAGAGTGGACTGCCATGCCCTCCTCAGGGGAACTTTCCGGCCCAGGGATCGAACTTGCGTCTTCTACAATGCAGGTGAATTCTTTAGCTGAGCCATTGCGGAAGCCTATATATATAACTGGAATCACTTTGCTGTACACTTGAAAGTAATATAACGTTGTAAATCAACTATACTTCCATAAAAAGTAGATATAAGTAAATAAACATAAAAAAGAACGAGAGGCTGATGATTTGCTGGCATTCACCCCGAATCTGATCTGGGCTTCTCTGGTGGCTCAGCTGGTAAAGAATCTGTGCACGATGTGGGAGACTTGGGTTTGATCCCTGGGTTGGGACGATCCCCTAGAGAAGAGAACAGCTACCCTTTCCAGTATTCTGGCCTGGAGAATTCCATGGACTGTGCAGCCCATGGGGTCACAAAGAGTTGGACACAATTGAGCAACTTTCATTTCACCCCATGTCTGATCTACCCGGAGATTTATGAGATACTTTCTCTTTGAAAGTATCTCTTGGAGAAATCATCTCCTCTCTGAGGTGTATGCTGTGTGGCTCTGTTGGGAGGCTTGGGCAGCTTTCCTGGAATCAGGGTGCTGGAAGGGATCTCAAAGCTTATCTACTTCCCTTCTTTAACAGATGACGAAATTGACAAATCTTTTCATCTGTGCTTTGAACTCATGATTTCACTTAATCCTCCCAGTGACCCTCTAAAATGGGCACTATGACTCCAAACTATGGGACAAGAAGCTAAGTACCAGAGAAATGAGAAATCCTGCCCACAAAGATTGTTAGCAGTGGGGGGAGGGATTGACCCCAGGTACCTTGATTCTCAGTCTAAGGTCTTTCCATCTTAATTAGGCGTTACTAAATGTTAGTCTAAGGACCCATGCTGAGGCTTGATAATATTTTCATTCATCTGTGACAAAATATGAAACACATACATATGTCCACACATGCTTGCCAACTTCCTTTCTTGGGAAAGCCTATTTTTATGATGAGATGATGTCTTTCCTACATTTTTCATACAGTTTTCTTCTTTATAAGATTACAGTGATAATAGCTGGAGATGGTTTATATATTTTCCTGGCAATATAAAACACTGGCAATTGCATGACAGTCCTCAATGTTACTAAAAATCAAAAATCCCCAAATCCGGGAATATAGTATTCTACTACGCCATTCATTTTATTGGCAAAAGTGAGCAGGGGTTTTCTACAAGCATTTGACTCATCATCTCGTCAAGCAGCCATCATCATTCTATACCTCAGCACCATGGGTAAGACCCTCCTTTCAAGGAGCTGAAAACTCCTGCATTCTGAGGCTTGTGCATTCTGAGGAACAAGAAAAGTCCCAGGGATGCCATAAGATATCTGTGAGGAAGGGGAGGTTTTTAGCTCTCACTGAATCTTGAGGGCTTAGGAAGTAGACAGGCTGGTTTGACCCTGAATTTGGTCTTTCCTTCCCATCTCCGGGGCCAGATGGGAGAGACGATGCAATGCGTCGTGTGCCTGGCACTGCTCTCCTTGCTCCAGGTGGGGAAGTGTAGTAGTAAGAAGGAAGGATGCTCTGCAGTGCACCACACTGGATGCCAGGGCCATTACTTAATAGGGGTGTGATCTTGAGCAAGTTTCTTTTTGAGCTTTACAGAGTTGTTGTGACAATAAAATTATATAGCTTAGACAAACACCTAATTCAGGAATCGTCCATATCAACGTGTCCAGTTAGTGTTCCTCCCTGTCTCCTTTCGCTCACTTCGCCTTCCCGCTTTGCCTCTAGGGGCTGTCCTAGGCAAAACTATAAACTATCGTGTCCTCGGTGACCTCATGTCTACACTCATGCACCTTTGGGTCCTTCCAGCCGGGGAGATTGCTTTTTGATATCCAAAGTCACACTGAGTGCTTCAGAGTTTGTGGTGAAAGGTGCTTAAGCAGGGCAAAGAATTCTAGCAGTGGTATCCCAGCCTTCCTGACGCACAGCTGTTGGGTCCCAGCTGCCCCCATGCAGGCAGGAGGCAGGTGCCGGTGCCAGGCTTGGGCCGGGCACCAGAGCCTCTGCTGTCACCACCCATCTTCCTCTTGCTCTGTGCACTTGGAGTCACAGCTGCCACCTGGGATGTCACGTTCTGACATATGAGGCTGTGGGGGTCAGTGGGGCAGGGGTGGGGGCGAGCACTTGGCTCTCACAGCCAGGTACATGTCAAACCAAATTCCACTCATGATTGGGTGTCAAGCTTGGACTGAGGACTGATTTGGATCAGAGCGATCTGCTGAAGTCAAATGACAACGTTTGTCTGGCTGGGGCTTATTGGACAGGACATGCTCCCCGGCAGGTCCCAGGGACAGAGGCTTCAGCGGCAAAGCTGGGTGGAAGGCAAGTGGTGGTGCTTGATCCTCCGCCTTGTCTTCAAATTTGTCGCAGCTTGTGTTTGCTGACATTTGAGCAGATCGTACTCATGCAAATTGGCTATTTTGCTTTATTTTGAGTCTTCTACATGCATGAAGACTACTAACTGTCACGAAGGTTTCTTTCCACAGTGGTGGCTAACATCACGGTCACTCACCCAGTAGCAAGGGAGAGGCCTGGCAGGAGAGGAAGAGTGTTTAATATTGATGTGAGTCCTGAATAAATGAGGATTCGTAAGACACTGTTGCTGCTGCTGCTGCTGCTAAGTCTCTTCAGTTGTGTCCGACTCTGTGCGACCCCATAGATGGCAGCCCACCAGGCTACCCGTCCCTGGGATTCTCCAGGCAAGAACAGTGGAGTGGGTTGCCATTTCCTTCTCCAATGCATGAAAGTGAAAAGTGAAAGTGAAGTCGCTCAGTCGTGTCCAACTCTTCACGACCCCATGGACGACAGCCTAACAGGCTCCTGCGTCCATGGGATTTTCCAGGCAAGAGTACTGGAGTGGGGTGCCATTGCCTTCTCCTAAGACACTGTTAGATGGTGTTCAATAGCATAGGCTTTGAACTCAGACAGAACTGAGCCTGAATCTTTGCACTGATCCTTATTATTAATAGCTGCATGACCCTGGGAAATTTGAAACTCCCTGGTCCTCAGTTTTTACATCCATAAAATGGCGACCTAACAATACACACCGCATGGGAGTATCTTGAGGTTTAATTGAAAATGCATGCAAAGCTGTTTGCAAAAGGTCTGGAAAGAAGTACGGTCTTGGTGTTATTATGAGAAGGTTCTAATCTACTGCCACTTTAGTTTTGCCAGTTTATTAGGATTCTTTGTTTTGTCATCTGTACAAATAGATGAGCAAACTCTGGGAGGTAGTAAAGGACAGGGAAATCTGGTATGCCGCAGTCCGTGGCGAGGCAAAGAGTTGGACATGGCTGAGCGACTGAACAGCAAGTAGGATAATAAGAGGGTGCCAGAAGAAAGAAAGTAAGAGGAGACCCAGCAGCTGGGGAACTGGAGAAACACTAGAAACAACTCGCTCACTTTAGGAATATTTCTAGTGGGATGTTTGGCCCTAGGAATTTCTGCAGTAAATTCTACAAGATTCATGATAATTGTCATAGAAGTCTAGTTTTGTAAAGGAGAGAGAGGAGAATAACTGAAGTATGAGCTCACGAGAGGACATATAATCACCATTAAAACAAAAACAGTTCTCTTGCTTCTCCAAACAAGTATAGAAAGATAATAACCGATATTTGATTGAAAGGATACCTTTAATGTCTTTGACCTTGAAGTGGGGGGATTGGGGAACAATTGAGGGGAAGTAGCCAACCAGAGACCTCCAGAAATTTCCCCTTCTTTTCTTTTGGAGGACAGCCCATGGTGCTGCAGCAACCTCATATCAGCTACTCTAAGACAATGAATGGGGGGCAGCATAGGCAGTTTGCCAAGAGGCCAAAGTAAGGAGGGTGAAACTAGAGGATCCCTGGGTACCATTGCTGCGAGAAAGGCCAAACTCAGATGAGAGGTTATGATCTAGATTGAGAGAAAGTGCAAGTCTTCCACTATGAGAGAGTCCAAAATGGATGCCATATGGAGTCAGCTTAATTTTTTTTATGGATTTTATTATGAATATTTTGACATGCCCACAAGTTCAGAGTACAATGTTACCTATAACCCAGTTTCAATAGCTACTTTTTTCCGCATGTGCTTCATTTTTTACCCCTTTTTAATCTTTCTAATAATTCATTTATCCACATTGTTTTTTTTACACAGTACAATTTTAAATATCTACTGGATGTAGCAATTATTAATTAAGAATATTCAGTCTTGCATTACCACTTTAAAGAACTACAAAACTAAATTGAAAACATTAAAGATAGATTCGGTCCCTGGGTCAAGAAGACCCCCTGGAGGAGGAATGGCAACCCAATCCAGTATTCTTGCCTGGAGAATTCCAAGGACAGGGGACCCTAGTTGGCTACAGTCCATAGGGTCACAAAGAATGGGACATGACTGAAGCTACTTAGCACTCACACACTCTGCATATAAAGTTAAATAAGCAGGATGACAAGGTACAGCTTTGATGTACTCCTTTCCCAATTTTGAACCAGTCAGTTGTTCCATGTCTGGTTTTGTTGCTTCTTGGCCTGCATACAGGTTTCTCAGGAGACTAGTAAGATGGTTTGGTACTCCCATTTCTGGAAGAACTTTCCACAGTTTATTCTGATCCATACATCAAAGGCTATAGCATAGTTAATGAAGCAGAGTAGATATTTTTCTGGAACTCTCTTGCTTTCTACATGATCCAATGGATATTGGCAATTTGATCTCTGATTCCTCTGCCTCTTCGAAACCCAGCTTGTACATCTGGAATTTCTAGGCTCACATACTGCTGAAGCCTAACTTGGAGGATTTTGAGCATAAACTTGCTAGCATGTGAAATGTGTATGTGTGTGTGTGTGTTAGTTGCTCAGTCATGTTCGACTCTTTGTGACCCCATGGACTGTGGCCCGCCAGGCTGCTCTGTCTATGGGATTCTCCAGACAGGAATACTAGAGTGGATTACCATTCCTTTCTCCAGAGGAACTTCCCAACCCAGGGATTGAACCCTGGTCTCTTGCATCACAGGCAGGTTCTTTACCATTTGAGCTACAGGGAAGTCCTAAAAGGATTGGCAGTGATGGGATTCAAACACACGCTCCCGAAGAGACTGAAGCCTTAATCCAGCGCCTTAGACCTCTCAGCCATCAGTACAATTATATGGTAGTTTGAACATTCTTTGGCATTGCCCTTCTTTGGGACTGGAATGAAAACTGACCTTTTCTGGTCCTGTAGCCACTGCTAAGTTTTCCAAATTTGCTGACATATTGAGTGCAGCACTTTAACAGCATCGTCCTGTAGGATTTTAAAAGCACAGCTTGAATTCCATCACCTCCACAAGCTTTGTTTATAGTAATGCTTCCTAAGGCCCACTTAACTTCATACTCTAGGGTGTCTGGCTCTAGGTGAGTGACCACATCATCATGATTATCCAGGTCATTAAGATCTGTTTCGTATAATTCTTCTGTGTATTCCTGCCACCTTTTTTTAATTTCATCTCTTTCTGTTAGGTCCTTACCGTTTCTGTCCTTTATTGTGCCCATCCTTGCATGAAACGTTCCTTTGATATCTCTAATTTTCTTGACAAGAATGCTAGTTTTTATCATTCTATTGATTTCCTCTATTTCTTTGCACTGTTCACTAAAGAAGATCTTCTTATCCCTCTTTACTGTTATCTGGAACTCTGCATTCAGTTGGGTATATCTTTCCCTTGCCTTTTTTCTTCTCTTCTTTCCCCATCTATTTGAGTCCTCAGACAGTCATTTTGCCTTCTTGAATTTCTTTTTCTTTGGAATGGTTTTAGTCGTTGCCTCCTGTACAATGTTAGAAACTTCTATCCACAGTTCTTCAAGCACTCTACCTTATCTAATCCCTTAAGTCTATTCATCATCTCTACTGTATAATCATGAGGAATTTTAGTTAGGGCATACCTGAATGGGCTAGTGGTTTTCCCTACTTTCTTCAATTTAAGCCTGAATTTTGCAATCAGGAGCTCATGGTCTGAGCCACAGTCAACTCCAGGTCTTGTTTTTGCTGATTACACTGAGCTTCTCCATCTTCAGCTGCAAAGAATATAATCAATCTGATTTCTGTATTGACCATATGATGAGGTCCAAGTATAAAGTCATCTCTTGGGTTGTTGGGAAATGGTGCTTACTTCAACCAGCATGTTCTCTTGACAAAACTGTTAGCCTTTGCCCTGCTTCATTTTGTACCCCAATGCCAAACTTGTCTATTATTCTGGATATCGCTTGACTTCTTGCTTTTGCATTCCAACACCCTATGATGAAAAGGACATCCTATTTTGGTGTTAGTTCTAGGTAGAGTTGTAGGTTGTCATAGAATTAGTCAAATTCAGCTTCTTCAACATCAATGGTTGGGGCATAGACTTGGATTACTGTGATATTGAGTGGTTTGCCTTGGAAACGAATCCAGATCATTCTGTCATTTTTGAGGTTCCACTCAAGTACTGCATTTCAAATTTTTTTGTTGACTCTGAGGTCTACTCCATTTCTCCTAAGGGATTCTTGCCTACAGTAGTAGATATTATGGTCTACTATTATAAACTCACCTACTCCCATCCATTTTAGTTCACTGACTCCTAAGATGTTGATGTTCACTCTTGCCATCTCATGCTTGACCACATCCAATGTATCTTGATTCGTGGACCTAAAATTCCAGGTTCCTATGCAATAATATTCTTTACAGCATCAGACTTTTCTTTCACCACGAGACACATCCGCAACTGAGTGTCATTTCCACTTTGGCTCCGCCACTTCACTCTTTCTGGAGCTATTAGTAATTGCCCTCTGCTCTTCCTCAGTAGCATACTGAACATCTTTCCACCCGCGGACCTGATCTTCCAGTGTCATATCATTTTGCCTTTTCATACTGTTCATGGGGTTCTCTAGGCAAGAATACTGGAGTGGGTTGCCATTTCCTCCTCCAGTGAACCATGTTTTGTTAGAACTCTTCACTATGACCTGTCCGTCTTGGGTGGTTGTGCATGGCATGGTTCATAGCTTCACTGAATTATGCAAGCCCCTTCACTATGACAAGACCTGATCCATGAAGGAGATGAAAAATTGTATAAGCTCAATATAAGCACAAGAAATACCTTCACATATTCCTATTAAAGTAAGACATTTTTGTAACTTGGCTATCCAAGTAAAGATCTGCATGGAAGGAAGAAAATGCTGTGCTGCTTGAGTTTACACTGATTTTTTACAGGCAAGGCATGTTGGCACAACCAGGAATTGGTATAACCTTCACATACTGTGCCTCTATACAGAACCATTTCATTCTTCCTGTATCTTCCCTGAGTGAAGTTTAGTAACTGACAAAGTCAAAAGAAATACTCCTTTTGAAAAAAGTCTGGACAGGGAAAAAGGAAAAAATTAGGAATAGTTGTCATTGAAGTTGAATGGCATCTTTGACATCTCAGATTTAGCCAAATGTCATTAGGTTGGATTTGGATAGCTGAATACTGCTGATATTTGTGCCCTTCAGCAAATTCTATATTTGATTCTCTCATCCCAAGGGCTTTTGTAAAACAGCATCATATCAGGAACAGAACTGCAGTCAGCCTCCTAGTCATTATGATGGAATAAATGGTAATACATATAACACCCAGCAATGAAAAGGCCTGTGAGTGGAGGGGAAGGATGGGGTGCAATTACTTTTTTCACAATTTATCCATTGCCTCTGACTATATGTTCTGGCTGAACTTTTATTTTTTATTTCTTATAAAATTTCAGAAGTTAACCTTATTTTTCAGATATTAAGCATATTCAGAGGCATGAATATTTGGAGTTATATAATTCTTATTTTCATAGGAGCTCAGATATAAGCATATAAATATATCAATAAATACATATATACAGAAAGAGTGGTAATAAAATCTGTTTTTTAAAAAATGTCTGTCAATTATGAGTCTTTATTTATTAGCAGTTATGAGTCTTTATTTATTACTGCATTTACAAAATACTGTTTATTGTTCTTTGAAAAGATGCAGAACAGACTATGACCAATACAGAGAATGTTTAAGGGTAGTATTGTCAGATCAATACCAAAAGAACTGTTTTATAACTACACTTTGTCTGTGATGGGATGGACTTGGCTCTGCTTCTTCCTGGGTTCTTATGCCTTATGTACCAAGGTACCCAAGCTAGAAATTTGGGTATCATTCATTACTACTCCCATTATCTACCCATAGTACATGCACATTACTGCCAAATTCTTATTATTTAACCACTAAGTAGTGATGGAATCTATTGTTATCTGGCCTCCCTCATTGTCCTCTTTGTCAAGTCCCTCCTCCCAGCTTTCTCATGGTCTCCCAGATTCCGTTCTCATCCTCTTCTAACCCATCACCCACACTGCTGCTCTTTGGTGCTCATTAGAAATCGCAGATTTGACTTATTCTGTATACATGCTAAATTGCTTCAGCCGTGTCCAACTCTTTGAGACCCTATGGACCATAGCCCGCCAGGCTCCTCCGTTCATGGGATGTCTCTCCCTCAAAAATCATCAGTGATTCCTTTCATCTTCAGAATAGAATCCTAACTCATCAGCATGGGATAGACTTTTCCACTGTAGTTCTTGTCCTATCTGTCAACATTCCTTCACCCACAATCTGTACTCCAGCCACCCTGGACACCTGTAACATGACTCACATGCTTGCTGAATATTGAGTACTTCCGCCCTCTTCCAGCTATCTGAATTGTCTCCACTCACTCCTCTACTATCCCTCTTTGTTGTCAGACTCACTTCAAGAGCCAACACACTCTCATAGTCCCTCAGAAGCCTTTTTGAATCCCCCTCCATCCCAGCTGGTTCCCTTTTTACACTGCCTGGAAACTTGTACATATACCTTTTACTGCATTCATCACATTTGATTGTAATTGTCTGACTACATATGTGGCTCTTTGTGTCATGTTGGATCAAGACCGCTATTGTTAGTCAACTCCAAATAGATGATCTATGACACATCTCAAGGATACAGAATAAGAGAATTAAGAATCAAGTAAGAGGGTAAAAAAGATCAAAGTCTTCCCTACTTTTGAGTGTCTGAATTTCTCTGATCCCAAGACCCCATAAGATACTGAAGTTCATTGTAAATAATCAGAAATAACATGTTATTACAGTCTTATCATAGAAAGTTGAATTTTAATGCCTTTGAAATGTATTATTCAGCAATATAATTTGTATGATATATATTGACCACGTTACTGTTTTTCCCATGCAACACTTCTGCCCGACTATGTGTGTGAAGGAAACATTTCCTCATGACTTCCCTGGCCAGGGGAACTAGAAAAATCCAGTCCCACCTTATTCTACCTATATTAATTCTACTGGGGACTTGTTATTAGAACATGTTATATTAGAACATGGTTTTCAAAAAAAAGATGGTTCTAATTAAACTCTGCTGCTGCTGCTGCTGCTAAGTCGCTTCAGTCGTGTCTGACTCTGTATGACCCCATAGACGGCAGCCCACTAGGCTCCCCTGTCCCTGGGATTTTCCAGGCAAGAACACTGGAGCGGGTTGCCATTTCCTTCTCCAATGCATGAAAGTGAAAAGTGAAAGTGAAGTTGCTCAGTCGTGTCCGACTCTTAATGACCCCATGGACTGCAGCCTACAAGGCTCCTCCATCCATGGGATTTTTCCAGGCAAGAGTACTGGAGTGGGGTGCCATCGCCTTCTCTAAATTAAACTCTACTATTTACAATTGTGATACACTGTAAAAGTTACCTAATGTTCTTGAATATGATTGTCCTCAACCAAAAATGAGGCTTCCCTGCTGTCTCAGACTGTAAAGAATAGCCTGCAGTGCAGGAGACCTGGGTTCGATCCCTGGATTGAGGAGATCCCCTGGAGAAGGGAATGGCAACCCACTTTGGTATTCTTGCCTGGAGAATTCCATGGCCACAGGAGACTGGCAGGATACAGTCCATGGGATCACAAAGAGTTGGACACAACAACAACGACCAAACTGGTTGTTGTTAAGGATTAAACAAGATAATGTATAGAAAGTGCTTCCCAAAGAACTTGGTACATAGGAAGCATTCACAAAAATATTATTGTTATCATTATAAAAGAGGAAAACTAAGAAAAATCACTTCCAAGATGTTAGCTCCTCATGCTCACAGGAAGGCAGAAAGGACAATGGTTTTTGATGAATCTTTGGAAAATTACACTTGAGCTCCATGACTGAGCACACCCTGTAGTCTGCCAGTTGGATGCAGATTTAGAATTTTCCTCCAATGGTCTTGGTGGTATTGATATTATCAGTATTGGAATCTAGGTCTCCAAAGGGTCAGACAATTCTGAGACTCACTGAGCAACATCCTCTTAAAAGGCGGTGACCAAAGTGGAGGAATATGGAAAAGGAAGGAGAGAGAGAAGGAAGCTGCTGAGGCTTCCAACCCCCTGAGAGATAAAGATGATGGGATCTCAGCCATACCCTTAAATAATAAAGAGTGATGGCAGAGAAAAGCTGACAGTTTGTGACATGTGACATGTGACTTTTCTTGTGACCCAGAGACTAGATTTGTTTCTAAATGGGAAGAGCTTTCGTGGTGACATCAGGAGCAGTTTCTGATACAGCAAGTAGCTCACATCCCCCTCAGTGGCCAGTGGCCAGAGGGAAAGAAATTATTCAGAGAACTGGAGTGCTGCCTTGAATACTAAATTGATAATACATTATTAAACTTTCCTTGAGCCATTCACCATACCCTTTCTGGCACAGAAATTTCCCTTGGTCAAAAAAAAAAAAAAAAAAAGCAGTCTCTGAGGTTTTGAATTTACCAAACAGATTAAAGTCTTCCTAGATAAGAAGTTGCTTTCACTTTATTGAAGAATTCACTAAATTCTGTTAGAGTTGTTTGCAAGGTGTTTGTTTTTTTTTAAAAAACATAATGAATTTACCTAATACATTTTCAATATAGGTCAGTATCTTTTATCATCAAAATGCACACATTCTTTGCCTCTGCAGTCCCTCTGTGGGGATTCCAGATTGGGAAAAGCAGACCCCAGTGCGCATGATTTCCATACGTGAGTGGTCATGACATTCATGATCACTGCAACAAGTTGAAAGCAACCTGAACATCAATGAAAAGGAGAAATTAAAATAGGAATATCACGTTACAGAATGTCTCATAAGCTATTATAGAAAATAAACAGGAGTTGTATGTATTGCCCTGAGATGTGTCCAAATATATAATTTAAGAGGAAAAATGCAGATTTCAGAGTAATATATAAGTGCTTGTATAAGCAAAGGAAAGGGTATAAACAGTGCCCCCAAGCTGCTAATACTGAGTATTTAAGGAGGTGTATGATAATTAACAAGTGAAGCAGATTCTTTATTTATTCAAACTAGAATAAATGAAGTTAGGCAAGGTTATTTCAGGACTAAAAAGTAGGGAAGGCAGGATACAAATTTTTTGACTGTGCTTTGAGTCAATGCATAGTACATGTGATTTCATTTAATCCCTACAATTCAGTGAAATAAATATTAGTAGTCCCATTTTACAGGTGAGATGAAGACACTGAAGCTCAGATAGACTAGATGATTTGTTTTAATATAAATAGTAAGAAGTAGAACAAAGAATTTAACCTGAGTCTGTCTGTCTTTGAAGGCTATTTCTTTCCACAAGCCCAATTTTAAAAGTAATTTCATTGAAAAGTATAGATTTCTTTCTACATGGCTTTTATAGATATAAATAAAGAATATTCATTTCTAGTTTGTTACATGTCTTACATATCTGAAGAAGAAATTCACTGAAACTAAAAATGTTATGTTTAGACTTTTCTTACTACCTTGTCATGAACCTTCCTCTATATGTCTAATGATGAAATTGCGTTAACCGATTATTGTTTTACTATGCAATTTCATTGTTAGTTGTATAGAGGAAGGTTCCTGACAAGGTCGTGAGAAAAATCTGGACATAATTCATGCCTCACTTATGCCTTGAGAACCCACAGCTGGGAAGGAGGAATGATATGATCTTTTGTTCTTTGTCTTCCACTTTCCCGTTTTATCTGTTGGACAGCCTGAGGTCCGAGCAGGGGAAGGTCAGTTGAAGAGGAGCAGACTTTCAGGTCCCTGGCGCCACAGTAAACCTTTCTTGACCAACCTTGACTGTCTAGGTTGTTCACCCCATACTCTTACTTCTGAAGTACTCTCCCCCATGTGTGTATGCACACTCAGTCATGTCCAACTCTCGGCGACCCCGTGGACTGTAGCCCGCAGGTCTCCTCTGTCCATGGAATTCTTCAGGCAAGAATGCTGGAGTGGATTGCCTTTTCCTTCTCCAGGGGATCTTTCTGACCCAGGGATTGAACTCATGTCTTTTGTATCTCCAAGGGAAGCAATGTGAAAATCCCTGTCATGTCTGACTTTTTGCAACCCCATGGACTATACAGTCCATGGAATTCTCCAGGCCAGAATACTGGAGTGGGTAACTGTTCCCTTCCCCAGGGGATCTTCCCAACCCAGGGATTGAACCCAGGTCTCCCGCATTGTGCACAGATTCTTTACCAGCTGAGCCACCAGTGAAGTCCAAGGATACTGGAGTGGGTAGCCTACCCCTTCTCCAGGGGATCTTACCAACCCAAGAATTGAACCGGAGTCCCCTGCATTGCAGGCAGATTCTTTACCAGCTGAGCTACCAGGGAAGCCTTCTTGTAAGGTAATTCAAGCCCAGGGAGTTTCCATAGGACCTGCTTGGTCATAGGACACTCATTCATCCTTGCCAGACCACAGGGTGGTAGCATAGCTGGCCCCTTGCTATTGTTCTCTCTTCTGATTTCACCACTGTACATGGTAACAGCTGGTCTCCAGCTTTCTGAATTCTAGGAGGAGAGCAGGCATCAGACATGAGTTTCATATGCAATCTCAAAGACACCTTCCGTGGACCCTCCAAGACCCTTTCACCGCATCTCTTTCCTTCTGCCCTGCAGCCTTCTATACTTCCAAAATATCCAGTGAGTCAGTGAGAGACCTTTTTCCACTTCCCACAACACCCTCAGTCTCTATGAGTATTTCTCTTGGGTCCTCATTAGTTGATCTGGAGGAAGGCAACTGGAAAAGGAAAGTAAATGGGTGAGAGATATCACTGTCTACATTGTTTGTCTAAAAACCTTCTTTTAGTGAATCTCTAAGTCATCCATTTGAATCTCTGCATGTGTCTCATATTCACTGCTGGCCATTGCTGGAGAGATGCTGCTTCCCTTGATCATCTTTTGGCAAGATGTTTCTATTTCCTGTCTTTAAAGTGAGGAGTTACTTCTCATCTATCATTCTTAGCTTTGGGGTTTGAGCCAACATTCCAGGATACTGGGGAAAGTTCCACTCAGCATCCTGTTATCTAAGAAAAAATGCCTTTCTTTAGCTCAAGAATTCTTCAAAAAAATTGAATTTCAAATCCTTCAAAAGAGAGAGCCAAGTCATAAAATCATAGACATTTTAGAGCTTAAAGAGATCTTCGAAGTAACTACCTTTTCATTATGAAGAAAATACGTTCCAGAAAGAGCAATTGACTTACCCAAGGTCATGGCTACAAGAGGTAGTTAAGGGTAATGATGGATCTACCAATAGAGTCCTCACTTGATAAAGGAAAGTACTTTTTCCTTCATTGTGATGCTTCTCTATCATTATCATCCTAAATTTATCATTGGGGGCATACTGGAAAAAATTTATGACTGAATGATGTTTTGAGATACCAAAATTATAGTAAAACATATTCATCTGGAACATAATGAAAGGAACCTGAAGCAATGGGAATTCTTACACATTCTTTATTTTGCTTTTATAAGGAAAGAGTAAGTGACATGTAAATAAATATCAAGGTCTTATCCAAAAAAGAAATGTTCAAGGTATGTCATTTCTTGATGAATTGGGTTAATGCAATTTCTATTTAAAAATTGAAATCATAAGCCTTCATATTTCTATAGTTTTTGCCACTTACAAAGAGCTTTTTACATACATCATCTGAAATTCCACACTGAGAAGTAAGGTTATATTAATGACCTCGAAGCACCGTGAGTGCCTTTTGAATTATTAAAGCAAGATGGAATTTTGTTCTGAGTAAATTAGCATTAAGTATGTTATTTAAAATAATCCTTCCACATATGATATTAGTGGATAAAAATTCTCAGCTAACTAGAATGTTCCAACAACTAAAGGACTTAACTTTCCCAGCCATTTTGAATATTGAACTGCTATTTTGATGCCTGGAGAAGAAAATGGCAACCTGCTCAATTATTCTTCCCTGGAAAATTCTATGGACAGAGACACCTGGAGGGCTTTGTGACCCCTGACAGTCTATGGGGTCACAAAGAGTCGGACACCACTGAGCATGCATGCATGCACACAGGCATTCTGAGGTCCTTATGATGGGCAGACACTGTTGCCTAAGACAAAGTCCTCAAGTCTTTTCTTCTCCAATAGGTATCAAAACCCTTAAATTATATTCTAGAAATTTATCCTGAGAAAATAATTCGGCAAGCAATAAAGATGCCTTGTTAAGATATTCAGTGCTATACTATCTTATTATTTTCAACATTAGAGAAAAAACATCAATATCTAATAAAATGGTAATGGACTAAAAGATGTTACATGACAATGAAATGGAATTCTATACAGTCAGTAAAACTGAGGTGTGGAAGGTTATTTAGTGATATCTGGATGTGCTAATGTTATTTTGTTTAGTGAAAGATTTAGGCCTAAATGCGTATGGCAAAATTACAGTTGTGTTTTAAAGTTATTTATCTATAAGTGCATGTGTGCCAGCAAGAATACTGCTGAGAAATGGACACCTTTGGCTTCCTGCCTCTAAGAGTCTGTTTGTATGAGCTGATGAAACAGATATGATAATGCATGAGATCTTTATGCTTTGGACTGAGGGAAAGCTGGTGATGGAGATACCCAAGAAGATGAGATTAGGATGATTTCAATGACATGGACTCTATTCCAAAACCCAGCCAGAGAGTCTGGTTTTGTGATTCAACTGAGAAAAAAATTAAGAAGAGAAGCTGAAGGCTATGTTGGTAAACATCAGCAGCCTCTGAGCACTCAGTGATATCTCTTCAAGACGTCAGCTAGGTAACAAAGTTTCAGAGGTGTGGGAGGAAGCCATCAGTCCACACTGGCCCAACCTCCGACTCAGTTCTGGGTGACACCAGCAGAGGAGTCATCACAGGGAGGGCAGCCACTTCACAGGTGGAGATGAGGCTGGAGCAGAAGAGAGGTGAGTTCCCAAGCATATGTGAGATACATCATCACCCATCATCCCCGGAAAATACTATGACATGCCCTGAGGCAGAGCTGTAGTTCAGGCTGAGTAGGTGAGGGCTGGGATTTATCACAGTTTGTGTCTTAATCTGATGCAGCACTATTGACCTCTGAGGCCAGAACATTCTTCGTTATCAGGGGCCATCTGTGCATATAGGATGTTTAGCAACAGTACTGACCGCTATTCGCTAGATGGCAATAGTCACCTCTCAACTTGTGACCAAAAATATTCCCAGATATTGTCAAATGTCCATTGGAGGCAAAATCTCTCCAGGCAGAGAACCCCTAATCTAATATAACTGCAGCTGCAATCACAGATTGGTGAGAGTCGCTGCATGAAAACCGCTAACATTTGTTTAGTCTTTACAGTGCCCTGGGCCCTCTCCTAAGAGCTTCCAGTCTTAAACTTATGGTTCGTTCACAGCTCCATAAGGTGGGTTCCATACTTTATTTTACTGATGAGGAGACTGAAAGCAGAGGAGATAAGTAACTCTGCCAAGCTCACACACTATGATACTGCAGAGCTGATTGGAATGCACGTATTCTGGCTTCTGAGATCTTCCAACAATATATTAACAATTGTGGACTTTCTGTGTGACTACCATCTTTCCTTCTTGTTGTTATCACTGTTCTTTTCAAATACTTTCCAATACAAGAAATCACCTCAATTACTGATTAAGCGAGCAGTTCAATAAGATCCAGTGTTGCAGGATTCCTGCCCTGAGCCCAGTTGGGTGATGAGCATATCCAAGCAAGGGCCCCCATGGATCTACTGGTCCGTGATTCCGAGAAAGGATCAAGATAGCCAACATGATGTTTTAAATATTTATTTATTTGTTAGGCTGTGTTGAGTCTTAGCTGCAGCACATGGGGTTTTCATTGTGTCATATGGTATCTTTCATTGGAGCACATGGACTCTCTAACTGTGGTGTGCAGACTTAGCTGCTGCTCTGTGACATGTGGAATCCTGGGTCCCTGACCACAGATCAAACCCAGGTCCCTCGCATGGTGTAGGGAAAGAGCAAATTAGCCGAGATGGCGTCTTCAGGCTCTCTTGCCCCATGTTTTGTAAATAATGACTATGTAACAACTGAGACCATTTATAGCACTGTGCATGCGCGTCACGAGGTCCTGCTTGGTCACGGGTTGTGTGCACTCCATCTAGAAAGCAGTGGCGTTTACTGCTGCATCACAGCTGCGTCCATTGGGTCAGCCACGAGAGGAGAGAATAGAGCATGTCTACTGCTGCGACTGCTGTGCCAGCCAGGAGAGAATGCTGTTATGGCCACGGTGGCAGCCAGGAGAGAGGTTGTGTTGTATCGGGTTATGCTATGGCTGCTGCTACGGCTTCTGCATCAGCCAGGAGGGAATAGACGTGTCTGTAGTACCTGCGGCTCCTTGAGTCCCCTACCACTCTTAGCTCACACCTGCCTACCCTGGGTTCAGCGAACAGTGCACACAGTGAAATACAACAAGATAACTGGTATCACAAACAGGATGAAGAGCAATGCACGTGGCAAAGCATATTCTCAGCCAGTGGACACCAGGGAAGTCCTGGCCAATACGATTTTAAGCTAAGACCGAGAAACAGCAGGATGAGAGGCCTGACAGAGTACGAGCCCTCGTGGTTTGCTAAATTGTCCTCCCCTTTCTCCTCATTGCCTAGTGCAAGGGTTACTACCCAATCTGAGCTCCTGGCCCACCACCTACAGGCACCCTCCTTCAGAAGCCACTGAGCTCTCTGGTGGACCCTGGTGCTGTTCCTGGGTAGAGGGCTGGTGGGGTGTGGGTGCCCCGGCTGGAGGCCGAGGCCCCAAGAAACAGAGGGCTGAGGCCTATGGGCTGGGGTCTGCACCCTGTGCATTCACTCTGGCTGCGGCAGGTGTTTGGGTAGTGATTCTCACTACCCAAATAATTCTGGGGCTCTCAGCAGAGCATTTATTTAGCAAAGCCTGTCTGTCAGTCACTGCTGACGCTCACTCCTTAATGGCACTTCCCTTGTCATTTGGCTGGGGTCGCTTTTATCTTAAGTGAATTTAACAACGGTGAAAGGTGCCAGTTGGAGATCCCCAGAGAGGAGCTTTGCCGGAAGAGCAGTTGGAGTGAACATTTCTCCATCAAATCACCTCCGCTGCCGCACCCCAGGAGGTAAGTAACCCCCTGACTGCAGGGTACCCCAGAGGCCCAGCTGAGCCACCCCAGCTCTCCCCACAGCTCATCTGGCATCCTTAAGGGAAGCTAGCTGCATGAAGCACTACAAAACAGGGAGGCATCTTCCATTTGCTTTTTCCTTCATTTTCACACCCAGAAGTGTTTCAGGAGGAATTTAATCTCTGTTTCCAGTTCATTTACACTTAACTTGTCACAGGATTCTTTCCAAAGAGCCATTTTGTGCCCGAGAGAACTAGTGAGCTTCTAAAACATATATCCACCTTAAAAAAATTTTTTTTTAAAAATTTCCCGGATTCAAAGCAATGTCTAAGATACACATGAATGTGAGACGGTTTTAAATTTCAAATCCAGTTAAGATTTTAAGACTAGCTCTGGGAAGCAGCCCATCTAGCAATTCAATGAATGAGAGGTGAAAGCAGGTATCATTTTTGTCCTCTTAGAGCTGGGAGTTGATTTTGGGGTGCGAAATGAGTGAGCAGGAGAGGGAAGCAACAGAGGAAGCAAGAAGATAAAGAGAGAGGTTGAATAATAATTCTAGTTGCCTTGTCCGACCTCTTACTATTTACTAGGCTCTGCACTAAGCATTTTGTATATAATTTCTTATAACAATTTGGGGGCAATGCTGAAGTTACCAGGAAAGAAGTTTCCCTATTTCATAGATGAATAAACTTAAGTGTAGAAATTAAGTAAAATTTTCAGTTCACACAAGTAGTAACTGAAGCATCCAGAACTGAATCCAGCTCCATCTGAATCCAAATTAGCAACCCCGAAATGGGGAGAAAATACACAGAAAGCAGAAGAAAGGGACAGTTCCATCCGCTTTGGGATGCCACTCTACACTGGCAGTGGAGTGTAATACAATGCAGAGCCTCTTTTCCTGTTTCCATACTTATGGCCTCAGAAAGCATGATGGGATGGACGGTAAGCCTGGCTGATTTCTGTCGTCCTTGTGTAGACTGTGCTTCCATGGAAAGAGCTTCCTTTCAGTTGCAGCGATAGGGCACTGGCTCCTACTCACCCAGAAAACTAAGCCGGAGGTACAGCTGGAAAGGGCTGAGTGTTCTGTGCGTTAGTCACTCAGTCGTGTCCAGCTCTTTTTGACCTCATGGACTGCAGCCCACCAGGCTCCTCTGTCCATGGGATTCTCCAGGCAAGAATACTGGAGTGGGTAGCCTTTTCCTTCTCCAGGGGGCCTTTCTGACCCAGGGATCGAACCTGCATTTCCTGCACTGCAGGCAGATTCTTTACAGTCTGAGCCACCAGGGAAGAGCTAGGAAGGGCTGACCTTTAGGTAAAATCTGACTTTACTCCAGAAGAGAACTGGTGACAATTTCCTAAGTACTGAGGCTAGTTATTTCTGGGGAAACTTGTATTTTTAAGACAAAATTCCTTTATATGTCCTGGAGACTGAAAAAGAAGAAACAAGTGTGTGAGTGCTTGTGTGTGTGTTGACGGAATATCTGCGGAAGCCACTGACAATCTCCAGCACTACCAGGATCCTCGTTGGCTTTTCCTGGTTGAGCAGCACTTTGCTTGAAGCCTTCTGTCCCACTCCATTTAGTTCATGAAGTGCTGAGGACCTCTGATGGCAATACTGTTGTACTTGATATTAAACACACCACAATGAGGAGAAAGCTATTTTGTTTACTTTGGTGGTTTTCTCCAGCATCACTGCCTTTTGTGCGATTTACATAGATGACCCTGGATCTTTCCTAGGGTAAAGGCACTCATAGGCTCCTGGGTACTTCTTTTTTTCATCTAGTATTTAAATATGCACTACGCTCACTTTTATTTCAAGAAGGACATTTTACTAAGTAAGTGTAGCACTCCCAAAAGAGATGAGAAAGTGCTAATATAGAGTGCTCAAGATTTGACCACAAGCCCGGCCACCGTAGAGAAGAGTCTTGTACGTTCATGCCTGAGGAAAGAGAAATTCGAGGGAATGGGAAAATGTGAAATGAAACCAAGACAGGGGCTTTCCCTGGGTCCCCAAAGCTCATAAATTATCTTCGGATGCAAAGGCATGGAAGATGACATACCTCTATCCTCCTCTAAGAGCCGAGGCTGGCATTAGATGTTACCAAGGATTGAAAAGTTCGAAGAAGAAGGAAAGATGTCAGTTTCAAGAGGAGCAGCTATTTGAAACAACCTGGGATAGATGAGCCTTGATCAACCTCCCTCTACTATTAGCTACCCTGGCATCCGTGGTCTACTGCACACAAAGCTATGTTTTACCACCACTGTTTCATGTGGACACCTGTTTCCACTCATCAACTGCCACTCAAAAACCTCCAAAGTCTTCTCCTTACCTGCATCCTGAGCTCCAAGCTTGTTCCCCCAGCCTCAAAGTTCTTTTTCACTTCTACTCTCAACATTTCCTCAACGGTGCACACCAGCACTCCCTTCTATTAAAGCTGATATGTTTGTCACATAGGGTGATCCTCTGTCTTAGTTTGCCAATGGAAGGGGTTCCCAGGACACAGGATTTTTGGTGCTAGATCCAGGAAAGTCCTGGGCAAGCTGGGATGAGTATGTTACTCTCTTTAAGTCACTCTTGGATGAGCAAATTTTGAGTTGTTCTGCTTCATACCTCTCATACTCCTCCTCTTGCTTGGAACACCACCTCCTTCTGTCTGCCTACTAGGAACTTATTCATCTGCCAAGATCCATCTCAAATTCTAGCTCCTGGGTGAATCTTTCCCAGGTCCCTCTTCATGACAAACCATTTCTATTTTCTTTGAAACCTTGCAGCTCTGATTACATGGGTGATTCAAAGGAAAGCAGTAGAGTGGTCAGGAGCATGGATTAATGAGGTAGGTAGGTATGCGTTCTAAATCTGAAGTGACAGTTACTAATTAAATACAGTTATTTAACCTTTCTTTCTCAGTTTTCTCATGGTGTGTGTGTGTGTGTGCATGCAATGATAATATTTAGCTCTTTGGGAAGTTGTGAAGCTTGGGTGAAATAATACACTTAGCACCTGCATCATAGGTGGTATGTTAATATATGTATAATGAATGTTACTACCTTTGGTTCCTTCATTCAATGAGTATTATTTGTTGCATGCCTTCTATGTATCCGATTCTATTCCATGAAATGGACAATGTCCGCATCCTAAGGAGCTTAGATGCTAGTGGGGAAGGAGGGGGGAGCATAAACTGCAAACTATGGCCAATGGTGTTAAGTGCTAGAAAAATAGGACAGAGAGGGGAGATAGTGAGTGCTTTGTATCAGGGTGATAAGAGGGCCTCAAGCAAAGACTTGATGGAAGTGAGGGGTAGACCCATGCAGATATCTTGAGAAAAGAGGTATACAGATGGAAGTGACAGCAACCAAGTACAAAGTACCAACAGTCCATCTTGGTGTTTTGGAGGCAACATGGCTGAGCAGAAGGGAAGAGGAGAGTGATAGCAAATGAGATTAAAGGTTATGAGGGAGGAACAGACCCGGAGAAACATAACTGAAAGGCTTTGGATTTTGCCCTGAATATGAAGGCATGACATTGAGCTATTTTGATCAGAGGAATGACACTTTTTGACTTCACATTTTAAGAATCATTCTTGCTGCTGGCATGAGGATAGACTGTAGGTCGGCAAAGGTGGAACATAAGAAACCTCCCAGGAGACTGTTGTGGCTGGAAAGTGAATGAGAGAGGAAGGTAAGCTAGGTAGGTGGGACAGGTGAAGGTTATAGGAGTTCTAGATGCTGGCTGTTTTGGGAAGTAGAGCCAATGCACTTGCCTATAGAGATTTGTTGGCCTCTATTCAGGAACAGCTCTCAGATTTTTGAAAAAAAGAATAGAGTTGCCATCAACTGGGATGAGGAAGACCAGGGACACCAGGTTGGGAATGAAGACCAGAAGCTGAGCTACATGGTAAAGTGTGTGGAACCCATTAAACATCAGGTGGGGATGCTGAGTTATGTTAACCAGGCAAGTCTTATTTACTGTCTTTCATGGTGATCTGGAATGGTTCAGGGGAGACTCTAAATTTTTGGAGGGTAATTAACAGTCCTTCCTCAAATCTACCTGCTGCTGCTACTGCTGCTAAGTCGCTTCAGTCATGTCCGACTCTGTGCAACCCCACAGACGGCAGCCCTCTAGCCTCCTCTGTCCCTGGGATTCTCCAGGCAAGAATACTGGAGTGGGTTGCCATTTCCTTCTCCAGTGCATGAAAGTGAAAAGTGAAAGTGAAGTCGCTCAGTCGTGCCCGACTCCTAGCGACCCCATCATAATTTCTCAGTTACAAATGGATTACATATCAGTGATTACACATTTGTGGCCTGCTGTGTAATATACCAAGGGGCAATTTCATGATGGAGTATCTCACTATTAACTGTCGAAGCAGTTAACTCAGCTTCTGAAAGTGTTCAGGTTTAGAGTTGGAGAGAAGCTTAGATATCTGAGTTGGTTGGTATAATTTCAAGTTACAAAATAGTACCTAAAGAAAAAAAAAAGTATTAACTCCCACACCTAGTCCATCATGCATATGTGGGTAAGTGTGGGGAAGGTCTCAGAGCTGAGACATGCATTTAAATTTCACTCTAAAAAAATTCCATAACATCAGAGTAAAATAAACATTAGCAGAGACAACTGTGCAATATATTTTTTATTGGTTGAAAGTAAAAGATGTTTTCTGAAATGTTACAATTACCAGGTCAAGCCTTCAGAAATGAAGATAGTAGTATCTACCAAGATATTAAATGAAACAGAGACCACAAGATAAAACTTATGCAAAATAAGGCATGGATAGGTTCATAGGCAACAACTTTTATATTTGACACAATTCTTTGTTTTATATTATTACTATATATTTATTACAGTATTTCTAAACACACTTTGAAAAAGGAAAGTAACAATCTCTAGTGTCTTGTAATTTAGACCAAATCTACCTAGGAATACTGTTTAACCAAAAGGTCAGATCCATCATTTTGTACATTCTTCTGAACCTCCTCCAGTTCATAGAACAATACTAGGTGTAATAAATACTTGGTTTGTATTGGGTAGAGACAGCAGAAATTGAAGAGCAGGAACTTTGGATTTTATGAATATTTAAAAACAGAACCCTCATAACTCTAAGTCCTTTTTGTAAAAGAACTTGTTTCTCTATGTGGAAGCCTTTTGAAAGCACCTTGCACATTCTAGGGGCTTTCCTGGTGGCTCAAACATTAAAGAATCTGCCTGCAATCCTTGGGTTTGGAAGATCCCCTGGAGAAGGTCTTGGCAACCCACTCCAGTATTCTTGCCTGGAGAATTCCATGAACAGAGGAACCTGGCAGATCAAGGGGTGCATATTCTACAGTCCCACACAAAACCTTAGTGAGTGGCCAGGCAGGCGACACTTTGTGGTGGAGACATTTACTACGTTTCCCAGAAACAAGAGAATAAAAGGCAGAAGATGAATGGCCTTTGCCTCTGAAACAGCTGCTGCTGCTCTTGCATCTGCATGGCCAGTTGATTTGGAGATTTGTGAAGAGAGCCTCTGAGCCCCAGGCTCCTGCCAAGTGAGTTTCCAGGATCATCCCATGGCAGGCGTTATCTTTCTGTGCCAGGTGCTGCAGAACAAATGCCCTGGAGCTAGAAGATGAAATACACTTTCTCCTAGAGGGAAATGCAGACACAACTTGGGTTCAACCCAGAAGATCAAGGTCATCTTGTTCTGGAAAGTGACTTGGAGCTAAGTCAACAGCACTCATCCAAGTAACGATTACTGAGGAAGGTGCCTGGAACTGCTGTTATTGAAAGACCCTGATAATAATGCCAGCCCTCCAGTATTTGTGACAACATGCCTGGAGGTGGGGGTGGGCATCATGGCAGAAGTTGATACAAGCAGTACATCATCCAGAAATGGAAAATGTTTCCCCTAGATGGTGAATGACGCTGAGACCCTTCTGCCCTATTCAGTCCACCCTTGGTAGGTATGTTAGATACCAATTCATTTGCCATAGGCCAGTTTTCCCTTTCCCTTCCAAAATCAGGCATTGTCTAACAAGATGTCTAGGATCAAATAAATTTGGAAAAGTCCAGGTTAACAAAATTAAATAGGTTTCTTTGTGTAGGATTTCTCTAAACTCTCAATATGCTAACGTGCGTTGAAATTTTCCAAAGAGGAACACATGCAGCAGTGTGATTTTTTTTTTTTTTTTTTTGAGCACAAGGACCTGTTCCCCTGAAGCATCTGTGAAGGTGAGTATTGCTCTCTTCTCACTTAGACAAATGCTTCCTTAGGCTAGCATTTAAACAGTTGACATTCTCTGAGACCAAATGGTACCTGGGGAAGAAGCCAGGAAGATGCTGAGGATTCATTTTAACAGTGCCACAGGAGATTTAAAAAGAAACAAAAAGGGACTTCCCTGGTGGGCCAGTGGTTTTTCAGACTTGGCTTTCCAGTGTAGCCGGTGCGGGTTTGATCCCCATGAAGGAGTTAAGATCCCACATGCCTTGATGCCAATAAAGTGAAAAACAAAACAGAAGCAATGTTGTAACAAATTTAATAAAGACTTTACAAAATGGCCCGCATAAAAGAAACCTTAAAAATAAAGAAAAAGAGGGAAAAGGAGGGAGAAATAACCAGCCCAGGGGCAGGAGCAGGAGGTTGATTCTCCTGCCTCAGTGGTGTTTCTGGCAGAAGCATCCAGCCCCGCCCTAAAGGCTTTACCTTCAGAAGCAGTGAGCCTGGCATTTGCTCTAAGAACTGGCAGGTGCTATCTCATGTTAATGGGAGGGGAAAAAACAGGAATGAAGATCGGAGGATCCCACTGAAGGCTCCACTTAAGGGAGAAGGGCCTATCAGAATTTAACTACATAAAAAGTGCCACTTAGAATATTATCCTCAGAGAATCTTTGCTGCAAAACTTTTTGTAGCTGATACCAGCTTTAATAAAGTTCTGGGGTAAACCCTTTTATGCGATCAGAGGACTTATGGAGGATTTCAGTCTAACCTCCTACTCTATCCATCAGTTCCATCCACGTTTAGATATCCATATTATAAGAGTTGTCCTGTTGTTTTGAACACCGCCGGTGATGAGCATCTCAACATCTTCTAATGCAGCTCATTCCGTTGTCAATCAGCTCTAACAGTTGGGGTCCAGGACTGTGAACATAATGAATAACGTGATCAGAAGTTTCCTTCATTCTCAGCCCTTGCTGGTTTGTGAATACTGTGTACTAGGCTCTGCGGGTAAGTTATGTAGACTCTAAAATAAGCAACAATAAGGGAGGTATACTGATTCTGGAACAATGCACAGAAAGAAACGCATAAATAAAGCAGCCCCAAATTAGTCTTTATAGTTTACTCTTCAGGGAAAAGAGCCATTCTGTGGATGTACCTTTGGGGTGAAAGAGGAAGTTTGTTTTGCAGAAAAAAGTGATCTGCTGATACAGTGAGAGTGCTTTGGGAACTCAAGTGCTCTGTCCACATCTGGGTCAGGTGTCACAGTGTGGGGCTAACAGTGGGGCTCTGAGGAGGCAGTGCGTGGAACGGAGAAAAGGATCACATTGCTAAGGGTCAGTAGGAGCCAAAGGAAGTCAGTGGGAAAGGGGAGTGATGAAAGATCCAGGTGGGAAGAAAATGGGTCGATGAGAAAAGGTCCTTTTGAACAGTCAGTGTCTGTGTATGCAGTATGCCACCTTAGTAACCACATGCCTCCAACCCCTTTGCCTAACTCTGAAACTCAGGCATCAGCCTCTTTTTCCCTTTGTTCCACCCTCCCCTCCCAATCTTCCATCACATCTTTGTACCCATCTCTTCAGCACAATGACATTATTTGATGTGTTCGCACCTGGTACGTGCTCACTATTTTTAATTAAAACAAAATAAGAGCCTTTTAAGAGGTAAAGCAATGTGAGGAGAACCCTCCCCTGTGAATATCTCTCTGTGTCAATGGGCAACATTTACCCAACAGAGGGAAGATGTCTTTTTCAATAAATGAGCCGTTAAGACTAAGTTTCTGGATCAATGAAGGCACCAGGAATGAGCTAAAAAGGAGGAATGTCCTTCGCTGGAAGGACTTTCTGCCTCCTGCCTCCCTGAATAGACAGCTGCCTCCCTGAAGATGCGTCTTTCCCTCTCGGACTCTTATCCATCTGTTCCTGGGCTCCCTAGTGGAGCTATTGGTCACAGAGAATGGCACGAGGCTCCAGTTCACCCTGAGCTGGGGAGGTCCTGGACCTCCACTTATTCCAGGGCTCCTGAGAGCTCTTGACAGAGGCTACTAGATCAGTCTAGACAGTACCAGCTGGGTGAGTGTGTGTGTATGTGAGGGATCCAGTGAGTGTGTGTGTGTGAGGAATCCAATGAATCTGTGTGTGTGTATAGGAGGGATCCTGTGTGTGTGTGTTTGTGTGTGTGTGTAGGAGGGATCCAGTGAGTATGTATGTGTATGAGGAATCCGATGAGTCTGTGTGTGTGTATAGGAGGGATCCTGTGTGTGTGTGTGTGTGTGTGTGTAGGAGGGATCCAGTGAGTGTGTATGTGTCCAGGAGGGATCCAGTAATTGTGTGTGTGTGCACACTTGTATGTGCCTGTACATGTGGCTGTGGCTCAGGTGCCTAAACCTGGAAACCAGGAAACTCTGACTGAGTCAGGGTGGGGATTGATCACAGTGCTCAGAGCACACTGTGGATTTGCAGTGATGGGAAGGTCTTCAGGTCTCCCATGCTCTTCTCCCTCCAACCTTGGCCTCTGAGCCCAGTGCTCGTCGCGCCCAGCCAAGCCTGTACCATTTCTTTCCTGGAGCAGCTTGTTTAACTTCTGGGACCATAGCCTTGCTTGCTGCTTCCCTTCTCCTTTAACTGAAGCCCCCCTCTCTGGATTCAGCATCTGCTCACCTGATCATATATGTCCCTTCTGGGCATTTCAACATCAGAGGTCTATTTTCATGTGTAACCCAACAAATGAGGCCCATGGCCAACTGTAAAATACCATCAAGGGCATCACGATTGTATATTTTATAATACCTATCTATCGGGGCTGGGGGTGGGGAAGCACTGGTGGGTGCGTAAGCAGTTTCCTCTATACTAGAATCCCTCCAAGTCTTGGGGCTTCCCTGGTGGTCCAGTAGTTAAAAATCCACCTTGCAACTCAGGAGGTGCAGGGTTTGATCCCTGTTCAGGGAACTAAGGTCTCACATGCTACAGGTCAACTAATCCCCGGCACCATAACTACTGAAGCCCAAGCACTTCGGAACCTGTGCAGCATAGCCAGATAGTGCGTGTTAGAAACAAAAGGTCTCTCAAGTCACAGTGGAGATCTCATGTGCCACAACTAACTACATACATAAATATTAAAAAGAAGAATCCTTCCAAGCCTTCTCCTTTGTAATTTAAAGTTGCCCCCTTTTTCATCACCAAACCACTTCCTCCAGGATCCTCAAACTCTGGACTCAGGCTCTTTCTAATTAACCCAGGTCTGAGAAGCCCTATTTGCCCAAGAGACTGCTGCTGCTACTGCTAAGTCGCCTCAGTCGTGTCTGACTCTGTGCGGCCCCATAGGTGGCAGCCCACCAGGCTCCCCAATCCCTGAGATTCTCCAGGCAAGAACACTGAAGTGGGTTGCCATTTCCTTCTCCAACGCATGAAAGTGAAAAGTGAAAGTGAAGTCGCTCAGTCGTGTCCGACTCATGAGTGGATAAAACTCAGAATCAGAGGTCACAAATTTTTGGCCACCTGAAAGCTCCCATACAGGCATTTTACCTGAAATTGGTGCTGTTTTCATTTGCCTTCACATGATTCAGTGGGTATGCATTTCTGGTATCTGGGTGAGGTGGTAACTGTTGATTTGAGACTAAGGCCATAGAGAGGTGTTCTAGTTTTTTTTTTTTTTTGTGGAAAAAGGCACACGATATAAAACATACCATTTTAACTATATTTAACTGTACAATTCAGTGGCACTAAGACAATTTACATTGTTGTGCAACTCTCACCATCATCCATCTCCCCACTTTTTCACTTTCCTAAACTGAAACTTTGTCCCATTAAACACTAAGTCCCCCTTCGCATTCTCCACCATCCCAGCCCCTGGCATCTACCAGTGTACTTTCTGAGTCTATGAATTTGATTATTCTAGGTACCTTGTATAAGTGGAATCAAACAATGTTTTTGTACCTGCTGTATGTTGGAATGAATTTTTAAGGTTAACTTCATATACTACGTCCTACAAACAGACTGTACCTTCTTCTTTCCCCTGTGCTATACTATAGGTTCTTATACGTTATCTATTTATGTAACTTTTCAGAAGGGCAGCATCTTGCTAAGTCACACATCCAGCTCTCATGCAGTAGGGCAAAGTGGGATGTGAAATAGCCGTGAACTTCGGAATTAGACCTGATAATCTATCTGGGTTTTGTCACACACAGTCTTCATCTCTCTGAACTTCTTGTATAAATTATTGTGAGAATTAAATGAAATAATGTGTACAAAGCACCCTGTACACCACTTACCTATACATGCATACATGCTTGCTAAGTAGCCTCAGTCATGTCTGACTCTTTGTGACCCTATGGACCATAACCTGCCTGGCTCTTCTGTCCACGGAATTCTCCAGGCAATAACACTGGAGTGGGGCCCTCCTCCAGGAGATCTTCCTGACCCAGGCATCGAACCCACATCTCCTGTGTCTCCTGAATTGGCATGTAGGTTCTCTACCACTGGCACCACCGGGAAGCCCACTTACCTATAGAAGGTGCTCAATTATGGTAATATTTAGTTATTATTTCTGAGCACCCTGAGGCATGAAGTGCAGGATTGGGGTTTGTGACCTCTATAAAGATTTATCCCCCATCTGAGACTAAAACCCAGACTCTTTTTAAAAATACAATTTTATTTGTTTGTTTTTGGCTGTGCTGGTTCTTCGTTGCTGCACGAACTCTGCTCCGGTCGCAGCAAGTGGGGGCTGCTCTTTGCTGTGGTGCGTGGGCTTCTCGCGGAGGTGGCTTCTCTCTTTGCAGAGCACAGGCTCTGGGGCTAGTTGTGGCACGTGACTGAGTTGCTCTCTGGCATGAGGGATCTTTCTGGACCAGGGTTACAATCTGTGTCTCCTGCATTGGCAGCTGGGTTCTTTACTACTGAGCCACCAGGGAAGCCCCTAGAACCTAAATTCTTAACCTCCTTTGTTAATCCCTTGTCTGATTCCACAATCACCTAAGAGCCTTTTGTCAAATGAAGATGCAACTGACAAAGAATTAATCTCAAAAATATACAAGCAACACCTGCAGCTCAATTCCAGAAAAATAAATGACCCAATCAAAAAATGGGCCAAAGAACTAAACAGACATTTATCCAAAGGAGACATACAGATGGCTAACAAACACATGAAAAGATGCTCAACGTCACTCATTATCAGAGAAATGCAAATCAAAACCACAGTGAGGTACCATTTCACGCCAGTCAGAATGGCTGCGATCCAAAAGTCTACAAATAATAAATGCTGGAGAGGGTGTGGAGAAAAGGGAACCCTCTTACGCTGTTGGTGGGAATACAAACTAGTACAGCCACTATGGAGAACAGTGTGGAGATTCCTTAAAAAACTGGAAATAGAACTGCCTTATGATCCAGCAATCCCACTGCTGGTCATACACATTGAGGAAACCAGAAGGGAAAGAGACATGTATACCCCAATGTTCATCACAGCACTGTTTATAATAGCCAGGACATGGAAGCAACCTAGATGTCCATCAGCAGATGAATGGATAAGAAAGCTGTGTAGATATACACAATGGACTATTACTAAGCTATTAAAAAGAATGCATTTGAATCAGTTCTAATGAGGTAGATAAAACTGGAGCCTATTATACAGAGCGAAGTAAGTCAGAGAGAAAAACACCAATACAGTATAATAATGCATATATATGGAATTTAGAAAGATGGTAACGATGACCCTATATGTGAGATAGCAAAAGAGACACAGATGTATAGAACAGACTTTTGGACTCTGTGGGAGAAGGCAAGGGTGGGATGATTTGAGAGAATAGCATTGAAACATGTGTATTATCATATGTGAAATAGATCGCCAGTCCAGGTTTGATGCATGAGACAGGGGGTTCAGGGCTGGTGCACTGGGATGACCCTGGGGGATGGGATGGGTAGGGAGGTAGGAGAGGGATTCAGGATGGGGAACACATGTAAACCCATGGCTGATTCATGTGAATGTATGGAGAAACCACCACAATATTGTAAAGTAATTAGCCTCAAATTAAAAATTAAAAAAATTATTTCTTACACTACTCTAAAAGATTCTGATTTAGTTGATTTGAGGTGGGATCTGGGAATATTAGGCTTCCCAGGTGGGAACCCGTCTGCCAATGCAGGAGCCGTAAGAGACATGGGTTTAATCCCTGGGTTGGAAAGATCCCTTGGAGAAGGGAATTGCTACCTACTCCAATATTCATGCCTGGAGAATCCCATGGACAGAGGAGCCGGGCAGGCTACAGTCCAGGGCATTGCACAGACTTGGACATGCCTGAAGCAATTTAGTGTGCTGGGAATATGTATTTTGTAAAAGCTGCACAGATGAGTTCAATGATCAAGCAGAAAGAGCTGCTTATAAAGCCAGGTGTATTTTACCACTAACTAAATCAGTAATTCTTAATGACATGGTAATAACAAAGTCACTGATGCAATCGTTGATTAAGTGGAGGAGTTTTTTTTCCCCAAAATAAACATACTAGCATCCTCCTTCAGCCAGTCAGAGTATAACAGAGTGGGTGTAGAGGATGTATGTGTATTTTGACAAATTTGTAGGTAATTCTTCCCATTTCTACTGAGAGCCATCCTACCAAGGCTGTCTTGGAGCTTGCACCCAAATGGGATTCCAGCATCCCCATCTCTGGCACCACAGCTTGTGTAGCAGCTGGGGTTTTAGATACAGGTTAAGACAATGACAGAAGTATCTTCCAGAAAGCAGTTCCACGTAGGGTGGGAAAGCTGCTCCAGGCTTCACTAGGCACTGACGTAAACTAAGTCACAAGGGAGAACTTGTCCCAGAAGCCGAATCATGAGATGTTGCAAATCAGTGACCAATCAGAATGAGGAGGTGAAAGGTGTTGGTCACTTTGCAATTCCCTGGCACTAAAACAGAACAGACGATTTCTCCAGTCCTGGAGATCACTGCTGCAGGGGTGAGAAGTTAGGCAAGTGAGTCATTTCATGTTGAAATCGGGGAATTAGTGAGTCAGAGTGTCTCATGGGAGCACCTGCTGCTGCTGCTGCTGCTAAGTCGCTTCAGTCGTGTCCGACTCTGTATGACCCAAGAGATGGCAGCCCGCCAGGCTCCTCCATCCCTGGGATTCTCCAGGCAAGAACACTGGAGTGGGTTGCCATTTCCCTCTCCAATTATTGAAAGTGAAAAGTAAAAGTGAAGTCGCTCAGTCGTGTCCAACTCCTAGTGATCCCGTGGACTGCAGCCTACCAGGCTCCTCCATCCATGGGATTTGCCAGGCAAGAGTACTGGAGTGGGGTGCCATTGCCTTCTCCACATGGGAGCACCTAGCTGAGAGTATATCACCCAAGAGTCAGAAGCAGTGGCAGCCTTTCCTCTGCATGCCCTGCTGGGAGGCTCTCTGGGCCTGAGTAGGGGGACTGATGAGCTGGAAACAGGTACCAGCCAGAGGTGTGTTTACCAGGTGAAGAGGGAAGGGAAAAGGAGAGGTAGAGAATTAAAAATAGGAACACATCCTGATTTGAAAAAGTAGTGAAGTCTGCAGATCTTTGGGAAACTCAAAAGTCTAAACTTGGGGTTGACTGATCATTGACCTAGAGCCAGACATCCTGGAATGTGAAGTCAAGTGGGCCTTAGAAAGCATCACTACAAACAAAGCTAGTGGAGGTGATAGAATTCCAGTTGAGCTATTCCAAATCCTGAAAGATGATGCTGTGAAAGTGCTACACTCAATATGCCAGCAAATTTGGAAAACTCAGCAGTGGCCACAGGACTGGAAAAGGTCAGTTTTCATTCCAATCCCAAAGAAAGGCAATGCCAAAGAATGCTCAAACTACCACACAATTGCACTCTTCTCACACACTAGTAAAGTAATGCTCAAAATTCTCCAAGCCAGGCTTCAGCAATATGTGAACCGTGAACTTCCTGATGTTCAAGCTGATTTTAGAAAAGGCAGAGGAACCAGAGATCAAGTTGCCAATATCAGCTGGATCATGGAAAAAGCAAGAGTTCCAGAAAAACATCTACTTCTGCTTTATTGACTATGCCAAAGCCTTTGACTGTGTGGATCACAATAAACTGTGGGAAATTCTGAAAGAGATGGGAATACCAGACCACCTGATCTGCCTCTTGAGAAATTTGTATGCAGGTCAGGAAGAAACAGTTAGAACTGGACATAGAACAACAGACTGGTTCCAAATAGGAAAAGGAGTTCGTCAAAGCTGTATATTGTCACCCTGTTTATTTAACTTATATGCAGAGTACATCATGAGAAACGCTGGACTGGAAGAAGCAGAAGCTGGAATCAAGATTGCCGGGAGAAATATCAATAACCCCAGATATGCAGATGACACCACCCTAATGGCAGAAAGTGAAGAGGAACTAAAAAGCCTCTTGATGAAGGTGAAAGTGGAGAGTGAAAAAGTTGGCTTAAAGCTCAACACTCAGCAAATGAAGATCATGGCATCCGGTCCCATCACTTCATGGGAAATAGATGGGGAAACAGTGGAAACAGTGTCAGACTTTATTTTTCTGGGCTCCAAAATCACTGCAGATGGTGACTGCAGCCATGAAATTAAAAGATGCTTACTCCTTGAAAGGAAAGTTATGACCAACCTAGATAGCATATTCAAAAGCAGAGACATTACTTTGCCAACAAAGGTTTGTCTAGTCAAGGCTATGGTTTTTCCTGTGGTCATGTATGGATGTGAGAGTTGGACTGTGAAGAAGGCTGAGCACCGAAGAATTGATGCTTTTGAACTGTGATGTTGGAGAAGACTCTTGAGAGTCCCTTGGACTGCAAGGAGATCCAACCAGTCCATTCTGAAGAAGATCAGCCCTGGGATTTCTTTGGAAGGAATGATGCTAAAGCTGAAACTCCAGTACTTTGTCCACCTCATGCAAAGAGTTGACTCATTGGAAAAGACTCTGATGCTGGGAGGGATTGGGGGCAGGAGGAGAAGGGGACGACAGAGGATTCGGTGGCTGGATGGCATCACTGACTCGATGGACATCAGTCTGAGTCAACTCCAGGAGTTGGTGATGGACAGGGAGGCCTGGCGTGCTGCGATTCATGGGGTCTCAAAGAGTCGGACATGACTGAGCGACTGATCTGATCTGATCTGATAGAAATCATATTTATATGAAAAAATGTTCCATGAGAATTTCAGTCAAGGGGGCAAGAACTTCTGTTGTTCAAGCCTTGGATTCAAAATGACCTTTCCTATTCAATCCAGATACGGAATCAGAGAACATGGCTGCATCATCTGGGAAATGGTTAGATTCTCTGTCCAGGAGGAGAAAACCATGGCGAAGAAGCCAATGTTTAACAGATGCCAGCTGTCTATCTAGGCCTTCCCAGGTGGTGTGGTGGTGAAGAATCCTCATGCCAATGCAGGAGACACTAGAGACGTGGGTTCAACCTCTGGGTGAGGAAGATCCTCTAGAGTAGGAAACGGCAACCCATCCCAGTATTCTTGCCTGGAAAATTCTGTGGACAGAGGAGTCTGACAGGCTACAGTCCATGAAGTCACAAAGAGCCTGACACAACTGACCGCAACAACAAAAAAACTGTCTGTCTAGTACTGTATTGTTCTTTGACGATAATGATCATTCAAGCAGAAAGGTATTACTGACTGAGTTACCTATGGAGATGGAGGATACCGCAGCTCTTTATAGGAGTCCCACTGCTTAAGTTCAGGTGAAGGGACTTTGTTCCAGATTTGGTGGAAAGTAGACAGCTTTCAGATAGGACTACAGGACCAAGATCTTCAAGAAACCATATCAAATAAAAGAAAGAAAAGAAGACAATCCAGTTCAAGTTTTCAAGAGGGGGAAAAAAGATAAAATCTGGCACACTGATAAAATGGATGTGTACTATTAAGGAAACAACAAACTTATCAAATAGAGAATTAACAAATGATTATTGTTGTTCACTTGTTAAGTAATGTCCAACTCTGTGTGACCCAGTGGACTATAGCCTGCCAGGCTCCTCTGTCCTCCACTATCTCCCGGAGTTTGCTCAAATTCACGTCCATTATATCAGTAATGCTATCTAACTATCTTATCCTCTCATCTTGCTTTTAATCTTTCCCAGCATCAGGGTCTTTTCCAGAGTCAGCTCTTTGCATCATGTGGCCAAAGTACTGGAGCTTCAGTTTCACCATCAGTCTGGGTTGATTTCCCTTAAAATTGACTGATTTGATCTCCCTGCAGTCCAAGGGACTCTCAAGAGTCTACTTCAGCACCACAAAAGCATCAATTCTTTGGTGCTCAGCCTTCTTTATGGTCCAACTCTAATCCATGCATGACTACTGAAGAATCCATAGCTTTGACTATATGAACCATTGTCAGCAAAGTGATGTCTCTGTTTCTTAATATGTGGTCTAGGCTTGTCATAGCTTTCCTTCCAAGGAGCAACTGCTTTTTAATTTCATGGCTGCAGTCCTCAGTCACAGTGATTTTGATGTCCAAGAAAATAAAATCTGTCACTGCTTCCACTTTTTCCCATTCCATTTGCCATTAAGTGATGGGACCAGATGCCTTATTAGTTTTTTGAAGGTTGATTTCAAGCCAGCTCTTTCACTCTGATCACAAGGCTCTTTGGTTCTTCTTCACTTTCTGCCACTAGAGTGGTATCATCTGCATATCTGAAGTTGTTGATATTTCTTGATTCCAGCTTCTGATTCCTCCAGCCTGGTATTTTGCATGATGTACTCTGCATAGACGTTAAATAAGTAGGGTGACAATATCAGCCTTGTTTTACTACTTTTCCTAATTTTGAACCAGTGCATTGTTCCATGCCCAGTTCTAACTGTTGCTTCTTGACCCACATACAGGTTTCTCAGGAGACAGGTAAGATGGTCCGGTACTCCCATCTCTTTATTTAAAAATTTTCCACGGTTTGTTGCAATCCACAGTCAAAGGCTTTAGCATAGGCAATGAAGCAGAAGTAGATTTTTTTCTGGAACACCTTTTTTTTTCTCCATAATCCAATGAATGTTGGCAATTTGATCTCTGATTCTTCTGCTTTTTGTTAAACCCAACTTGTTTATCTGTAAGTTCTTGGTTCACTTACTCTTGAAGCCTAGCTTGAAGGATTTTGAATATTACATTGCTAGCTTATGAAATGAATGCAACTGTATGGTAGTTTGAACAATCTTTGGCATTGCCCTTCTTTAGGATTAGAATGAAAACTAACCTTTTTCAGTCCTATGGTCACTTCTGAGTTTTCCAAATTTGCTGACAAATTAAGTGCAGCACTTTAACAGCATCATCTTTTAGGATTTGAACTAGCTCAGCTGGAATTCCATCACCTCCACTAGCTTTGTTCATAATGATGCTGAAGATCATGGCATCCGGTCCAATCACTTCATGGGAAATAGATGGGGAAACAGTGTCAGACTTTATTTTGGGGGCTCCAAAATCACTGCAGATGGTGACTGCAGCCATGAAATTAAAAGACGCTTACTCCTTGGAAGGAAAGTTATGACCAACCTAGATAGCATATTCAAAAGCAGAGACATTACTTTGCCAACAAAGGTCCATCTAGTCAAGGCTATGGTTTTTCCTGTGATCATGTATGGATGTGAGAGTTGGACTGTGAAGAAGGCTGAGCACCAAAGAATTGATGCTTTTGAACTGTGGTGTTGGAGAAGACTCTTGGACTGCAAGGAGATCCAACCAGTCCATTCTGAAGGAGATCAGCCCTGGGATTTCTTTGGAGGGAATGATGCTAAAGCTGAAACTCCAGTACTTTGTCCACCTCATGCGAAGAGTTGACTCATTGGAAAAGACTCTGATGCTGGGAGGGATTGGGGGCAAGAGGAGAAGGGGACGACAGTGGATGAGATGGCTGGATGGCATCACTGACTCGATGGACGTGAGTCTCGGTAAACTCCGGGAGTTGGTGATGGACAGGGAGGTCTTGAGTGCTGCGATTCATGGGGTCACAAAGAGTTGGACACGACTGAGCAACTGAACTGAACTGAACTGAAGGCTCACTTGACTTCACACTTCAGAATGACTGGTTCTAGGTGAGTGACCACATCATCGTGGTTATCCAGGTCATCAAGACCTTTTTTGGTATAGTTCTTCTGTGTATTCTTGCCACCTCTTCTTAGTCTCTTCTGCTTGTTAGATCCTTATCATTTCTGTCCTTTATCATGCTCATCCTTGCATGAAATGTTTCCTTGATATCTCCAATTTTCTGGACAACATCTCTAGTCTTTACCATTCTATGGTTTTACTCTATCTCTTTGCATTGTTCATTTAAGAAAGTCCTCTTGTCTCTTTTGAGCTCTGGGTTCAATACCTCTTTTTCTTGCAACCTTACCATTCACCTCTTTACTCATCTATTTGTAAAGCATCCTTAGACAACCACTTTGCCTTCTTGCATTTCCTTTTAATTGGAATGATTTTGGTCACTGCTTCCTGCAAAGTGTTACAAACTTCCATCCATAGTTCTTTAGGGACCCTGTCTACCAGATCTAATCCCTATACCTCTACTGTATAATCATAAGGATTTGGTTTAGATCATACCTTAATGACCTAGTGGTTTTCCCAAATATAATTTCTTCAATTTAAGCCTGAATTTTGCAATAAGGAGCTCATGATCTGAGCCACAGTCAGCTCCAGGTCTTGTTTTTGCTGACCACATAGAGAGCTTCTCCATCTTTGGTCGCAAAGAATATAATCAGTCTGATTTTGGTATTGACCATCTGGTGATGTCCATGTGTAAAGTTGTCTCTTGTGTTGTTGGAAAAGGGTGTTTGCTTTGACCACTGTGTTCTCTTGACACAATTCTGTTAGCCTTTGCTTTGTTTTATTTTGTAATCCAAGGCTAAACTTGCCTGATCTTGACTTCCTACTTTTGCATTCCAGTCCCCTATGATGAAAAAGACATTTTTGTGTGTGTGTGATAGTTTTAGGTCTTGTAGGTATTCAAAGGACTGGTCAATTTCAGCTTCTTTGGCATCAGTGTTTGGGGCAGACTTGGCTTATTGTGATGTTAAATGGTTTGCCTTGGAAACAAACCAAGATCATTCTGTAATTTTTGAGATTGTACCCAAGTACTGCATTTCAGACTCTTTTGTTGACTATGAGAGCTACTCCATTTCTTCTGAGGGATTCTTGCCACAGTAGTAGACATAATGGTCATCTGAATTAAATTTGTTCATTCCTGTCCATTTTAGTTCGCTGATTCCTAAGATGTTCACTCTTGCCTACTGCTTGACCACATCCAATTTACCTTGATTCATGAGCTTAAAATTCCCAGTTCCTATGCAGTATTGTTTTTTACAGCATTGGAATTTACCTTCGCCACCAGACACATCCACGACTGAGTGTTGTTTCCATTTTGGCCCAGCTGCTTTTTTCATTCTTACTCCAGCTATTGGTAATTGCTTTCTGCCCTCCCCAGTAGTATATTGGACACCTTCTGACCTGGGGGGCTCATCTTCTGGTGTCATATCTTTTTTCCTTTTCATGCTATCTGTGGGGTTCTCCAGACAAGAATACTGGCATGATTTGCCATTTCCTCCTTCAGTGGACCACCTTTGGTCAGCACTCTTCACTATGCCCCGTCTGTCTTGGGTGGCTGGCAGGGCGTAGCCCATAGTTTCCTTGAGTTACACAAGCCCCTTGGCCACAACAAGGCAGTGATCCATGAAGGGGTAACAAATGATTATTATTTATAAAAGAAAGGAGTAGTCTTTAGAATTAGCATGGATTCACTATAAACAATTTATACACCCTAACTGTATGTCCTTATTTTGCTAAATTATTAGACTGATACCATAATCTGTATAAGTAAGACAGTCAACAGTTTTTAAAATGGTATTCTTGTGAACAAGATAAAGAAATATGATTTGACTGGAAAACTCTAACTCCTGGGAAAATTCGTGGGCTGATGTTAACAGTGGAGGAAATTGTCTAATAATAATTATAGTATTAATAGTGACTAAAATCTGTTTATTGATTTAGTGCTTCACATGTGCTCTCACTTTTATTGACTTACATGAAGTGTCTAGTGATGTAACTCCATCCCATCTTGCTAAATATCTTTGGTATTGATTTGGATGAATACCAAGCAAACATTCGTGGTGGAAGAACGCTGACAGGAACAACCCTATGTTAGATTATTTAAATCAGAGATATTGTAAACAGCCCAAATGATTTTCAAACTTTTCTAAGAGCATCAGAAAATTTTCCTTAAAAAAAAAAATCTTTGAAAGAGAGATGTGTATAAACATATAAGAGCAGAGTTGCTTGGCTTCGAGGGCTCAGAAGGCTCTATTCAATTTCCTCTTTGCAGTAGTTAACCCTTCACTTTGCCTTCTCTTTGGAGCTTGTTTGCAGTGGTGGTAGAGACAGAGGAATTATCCGGAGAATTCCAGGACTTTTGGATTCCAGTCTAATAAATCCCTGAACTAGTGTGGCTTCCAAGTCAACATCCAAAACTATGATTCAGTTCAGTTCAGTTCAGTCGCTCAGTCGTGTCCGACTCTTGGCAACCTCATGGACTGCATCATGCCAGGCTTCCCTGTCCATAATGAACTCCTGGAGCTTACTCAAACTCATGTCCAATGAGTCAGTGATGCAATCTAATCATCTCATCCTCTGTTGTCCCCTTCTCCTGCCTTCAATCTTTCTCAGAACAGGGTCTTTTCAAATGAGTCAGTTCTTCACATCAGGTGGCCAAAGTATTGGAGTTTCAGCTTCAGCATCAGTTCTTCCAATGAATATTCAGGACTGATTTCCTTTAGGATGGACTGGTTTGATTTCCTTGAAGTCTAAGGGACTCTCAAGAGTCTTCTCCAACACCACAGTTCAAAAGCATCAGTTCTTCAGCGCTCAGCTTTCTTTATGGTTCAACTTTCACATCCATACATGACTACTGGAAAAACCATAGCTTTGAATAGATGGACCTTTGTTGGCAAAGTTATGTCTCTTCTTTTTAATATGCTGTCTAAGTTGGCCATAACTTTTCTTCCAAGGAGCAAGCATCTTAATTTCATGGCTGCAGTCATCATCTGAGTGATTTTGGAGACTCAAAAAATAGTCTGTCACTGTTTCCACTGTTCCCTATCTATTTGCCATGAAGTGATGGGACCAGATGCCATGATCTTAGCTTTCTGAATGTTGAGTTTTAAGCCAACTTTTTAACTCTCTTCTTTCACTTTCAACAAGAGGCTCTTTAGTTCTTCTTCACTTTCTGCCATAAGGGTGGTGTCATCTGCATATCTGAGGTTATTGATATTTCTCCCGGCAATCTTGATTCCAGCTTGTGTTTCATCCAGTCCAGCATTTCTCATGATGTACTCCGCAAATAAGTTAAATAAGCAGGGTGACAATATACAGCCTTTAGGTATTCCATTTCCTATTTGGAACCAGTCTGTTGTTCCATGTCCAGTTCTAACTATTGCTTTTTGAGCTGCATACAGATTTCTGAGGAGGCAGGTCAGGTGGTCTGGTATTCCCATCTCTTTCAGAATTTTCCACAGTTTGTTGTAAGCCACACAGTCAAAGGCTTTGGCATAGTCAATATAGCAGAAATAGATGTTTTTCTGGAACTCTCTTGCTTTTTTGATGATCTAATGGAACTAAGATTAGATGGTAATGTGTCTGGCATACTAATGCTATTCCCATGTCTGCAACTTACTTCAAGACACTGCAGCACATAGAGTGAATTCATAAGTGTTATGTAGGATAAGCATTAATGAGTCTAACCCAGGAGCAATGTCTGCATTACGTTCCCATGTCCAGGGGAACTGGAACCTTCCTGCAGTCCAGTGGGTAAGACGCCACCTTCCAATGCAGGGGTGCAGGTTTGTTCCCTGGTTGGGGAACTGAGGTCCCAAATGCTGGGAGGTGCAGCCCAAAACTCGGGGCTTCCCTCGTGGCTCGGCAGTGAAGAATCAGCCAGCAATGCAGGAGACCTTGGAGATGAGGGTTAGATCCTTGGGTCAGGAAGAGCCCCTGCAGGAGGAAACAGCAACCCACTCCAGTAGTCCTGTTGGGAAAATCCCATGAACAGAGGAGCCTGGCAGGATACAACCTGTGGGGTCACAAGAGTTGGCGTGACTGAGCACACGCACACCAGTGAGAATTATAGAATGAGGCTTGTATTAATAGACACCACTTCCTGCCCTCTGGGAACAGATGATCTAAAACGGAAACAGGCAGAGACGTGTGGTGGGAGATACAGATGCCCTTCTAGCCAACCAAGAGTCACAGTCAGATTAGGATTACCCTGGGTTCAGATGCAAGGTGGGGGTGGGAGAAATCTATGTCACACTGAGAGATGCCACTTGTGCATTTTCACCCACATGTGCAGTGGAGGAAAGCAAAAAGTACTTTCGGGTTTCTAAGCAATCGGAAGTGACTTTCTTTCTTTTTTTTAACTTCTTCTTTATATATAGAAGAAACAAATATGCCATTACATTGCCTGGCTCCTTTCATGAGCAGGACTTACGGGAGAGTGTTCACCCTGGCTAAAGGCTACCCCTCAAGGCACAAACAACTTTGCAGTGGCCCTTTCTCTCTGGCACTGACATGGAGAAAGGGGAAGCAGAGTCAGCCTTTAGTTCACACCATCACTGACTCCCTGGAGAAATCTAGCACCCCAGTCCTGGAGCTGGAGTGGGACCCAGTGTTAAGAGCGGAAGGCAATGGAATCAGAGAAGCAGCAGCAGGACCCAGAGATGGGCACTTGTCCTAATGTGCTGGATAGTGGTGGGATGGCTGCTTCTTGAGTCGTATGTGGGTGGGCTAAAAAGACCAGCATCCTGGTGGGAAGGTGAGAATGTCCCCAAATGCTTTGCATTTTGTTTTTGAATATATAATTTCCTTTTTTATTGAGGTATAGTTGATTTATAATATTAGTTTCAGGTGTACAACATATGATTCAATATTTTTATAGTTTACACTTTACTTAAAGTTATTATAAAAACTGGCTATATTCCCTATGTTGTACAATATATCCTTATAGTTTATTGATTTTATAGATAGTAGTCCCTCACCCTCATCTTGCCCCTCCGTCCTTCCTTCTTCCCACTGGTAACAAGGAATTTGTTGTCTATATTGGTGAGTCTGTCTGTTTTATTATATTTATTTTTTATATTCCACGTCTAAGTGATAAGATACAATATTTGTCTTTCTCTGCCTTGCTTATTGCACTAAGCATAATACCCTTCAGGTCCATCCATGTTGTTGCAAATGGCAAACTTTCCTTCTTTGTTATGGCTAAGTAGCATTCCACTGCATATGTCCCTATTCCACATCTTCCTTATCCATTCAGCTGTTGTTGGATGTCTTGTGTTTTAATGCACTCTATGTTGAGGTTTCTCCCTGACTAGATGGTGAGTTCTTCAAAGATAGGGGAGATGCTGTCCACCCTCTACTCTGTCCCTAACCCCCCAAATAGCCTCCTAAAATACCTGGAGATACTTTGAAACAGTCTTCCTCAGAGTTCTGTAGCCTTCCAAGTGTTTGCTCTGGAATTTGATATAGGTACAGAATCCTGGGATGCACTCTGTAACTACTAAATCAGAATCCCTAGAAAAGGATCAGAACTTGAATGCTTTAGAAACTCCACAGATTATACACACACACACACACACACACACATCTGTGAACCGCTGACCTGGAGCAGGATTTAACAATCACAGTTGCTTAATGTCGAATTCTGAAGCCAGGTTGAGTAAGTTTTAAATCCAAGCTCTGCTCTTTACTCCTTTTAAGACCTTGGGCAGGCTTGCCCTTGATTTCCTTTCATGCCTTGATTTCCTCAATTTCCTTTCATGCCTTGATTTCCTCATCTGTAAACTGGGGTTAACCATAATCTTTATCTCACAGGGATGTTGTGAGCTTAAGTGAAGTTGTGTGTATGAAGCCCTTAGAGCAGTATGTGGCACGCAGTAAGCAGTTATAAGTGTAAGCAGTTCAGTCCAGTCACCAAGAATGATAGGCACGTGCTTTTTAAAAGCAGGCCCCCGAGGAAAACAAAAGAGACTCAATGTCACCTGGAGACCCGATTCTGAGCACCATCAGGGCATGTTGGGTCAGAAGTCCCAGGAAGCCCCAGTCAGAGAATATGGAGTCAAAGGACTCCATGGGAGCATCTGTTATGGATGAGGAACCTGAGGCCCCGAGAGCTGCAGGGGTGCATCTGTTGTCCCAGGCTGTGACTTCCACACACAGCTCCTAACTCCCAGTCTGGTGTTCTGGCCCCTCCCTGGCCCCGGAAGGGACGCTGTCAGCAGGGTAGAGACACTTGCAGACTCCTCCTGCCCTGATCTGCTAGCCCAGCTTCCAGTGACCTCTGCCCTCCAACAGTGCCATCAGCTTGCAGTCTGAAAGCCCAGGTTTGTGAGTGGGCTTGGAATAAACCAACTCAGAGCCATCAGATTTTGATGGGGAAGACTCTCTGGGATTCCTCTAAATTATACAGATCAAACCAGTCAGTCCTAAAGGGAATCAGTCCTGAATATTCATTGGAAGGACTGATGCTGAAGCTGAAGCTCCAGTACTTTGGCCACCTGATGTGAAGAGCTGACTGATTTGAAAAGATCCTGATGCTGGGAAAGATTGAAGGCGAGAGGAGAAGTGGACGACAGAGGATGAGATGGTTGGATGGCATCAGCAACTCAATGGATATGAGTTTGAGCAAGTTCAGGGAGTTGGTGATGGACGGGGAAGCCTGGCGTGCTGCATACAGTGCCTGGGGTTGCAAAGAGTCGGACACGGCTGAGCGACTGAACTGACCTGATACAGATCAAAGCACTGACAGTGACCCCAGCCTTGCTCCCTTTTATAACTTCCTCCAAATGAGGGAAGCAATTCATTCAGCGACAGCTCTTTATTGTTTGTAACAAGTTGCCTTGATACTGTATGTCTATTTGGTTACCTGCCCTTTAAGAATTCCCAAGGACAGTCTTAATTTCAGCTAAAGATCCCCCTCAGCACCTCTTCTCTCCAGGGCTTAACTGCCTTTCATCCAGTAAAGATCTTCCCACCTCAGCACATATCCTTCTTATACCCCCTCTTGTCTCAAATGGGATTCAGGGTCCAGGTTTCTAGCTAGGATGCAAAGAAAGGAGGCTTGGTGAGAGCAAGCAGGAAAGAGAGAGAGCCCGGAGCCTGGAAACGACTCAACATCTTGCCCTTGTTACTAATAATCCTCCCAAAATCACCGAATGGTTTCTAGGCATTAAAGTTATCGTTTGCCATAAACCCCTTGTCTGTTTTCTGGAGAGTTTAATATATTGCAGGAAGTTTCACCCATAAAAGGTGATGGCTGCGCTCCTGTGAGTGAGCTGGGCGTCTGTAACTTATGACCTTCATAAATGTGAGTGGGTCTCGCGAGCAAGTCCATCAGTCTTTGGAGTAATTCTGCTTCGTAGTAAAATATTTTACTGTGCACACTCCTGTCAGCATTTGCCTTGGTGGTGTGGAGGCTTCTGTTCTTGCCGCCTCTTGCTCCTTTCTCCTGTTCCACTGTCTATTATCTCACTTCCAGACTCCAACTGGGGACCCTGAGACTCATCTTTGCTTTTTTAGGGCTGCAGCTCACTGGACTTGGAGAGTGGCAGAATGGTTGTAGCATTATTTATCACTGTGACATTCTGGGTGCTTTTTTTCTTACTGAACTGAAGGGAATCTGGTAAGAAAGCCATCACTTTAAGCAGAGACAGTTTTCCGTTATCAAATGGAACTCTGTGCTTGAAGGTGCTTTGCAAGCTGTAGAATCTTCTAGAAGCATGGGAAAGCCTTGTCACCTTGATGGAGAATAGCAGTTAACATGCCGCATTGTAGTCCCAGAGACTCAGATAGGCTTTGTTGAACTATTGCTTTAACACTGGCCCCGAAAGGAATCAAACACTTCCCAGGCATTGTGGGGCAGCAGAAAAAATGCTCCTGTCAGCAAGTTTACATCTCAGTTCCACCACCTGCTACCTGGGTGACTTCCGGCAAATTACTCACTTTCTCCATGCCTCAGTTCCCAAAGGTGTAAAGTTCCTATGATATCTCCATTGCAATGTTGTTATAAAGAGCAAACTAAATACTTTATAAACAGCAAAAAAAAAATCTAAAAATGCCAAGTGATCATGTTTTGATGGTAAGGGATAATGGAGGGGTAAAGACTTAAAGGGAATGAAACCAAGTGGAAAATGAAAGAGTTAATAAAAAGGATTTAAAAGAAAAAGAAGTAATTGGGTATAGTACGTGAACTATTCAGCTCTCATGATTGGGTGTTGCATCTAGTGGTAGGCATGGGGTGGCAGTGGGAACTGGGAGCAGTTTGATCATACCCATGGGGGTTGGGCTTGGTGAGGATGGGATGACGGTTTATCTGCCCAGTAACATGATGTTCCCCGATGTTTTGCATGGCCTGGCCTTGGGGTAGTTCAGCTCACTTTCAACTTGACAAGTGTATCTTGAATGCCTAGTGTGTGCCAAGCACTACTGTGGGAGTTTGAGTTGTATCTCTTAGCAAAATAAAGATCTCTACCTTTGAGAAGCTTGCAGTTTAGAGGTGGAGGTTGTCTGCTACACGTACACAGTGGATAAAGAGTTGCTCAAACATGGAATAGAGCCTAAAGGAGCTAATGCAGCCCCACTGGCTCTCCCATCCTTCATGCAGACACTTGGGGGAGGCCTATAAAAACTGAATCTGTGGGTCATTGAACAGAGAGAGTTCATCAGACTCCATGGGGCTCTGCAAGTCCATCCTTCATCCCTTTTCCTCCCTCCCTCCTTCATTTCTTTCCTCCCTCCCTTCCTGCTATTGGGCACATCATCTTTGTATCACAGGTCCATACTAGTTTGTCAAATAGACCAATAGGAATAAGTTTACTCAATCATCAGTGACTCATGTGGCCAAATTCAGAATTCAACCTTAAAACCTGCTTGGTAGAACACTTCAGTTTCTTCAGTTGAGTTTCTGGAACATTTAGGGTGAGAGCAAAGAGACTGAGTAGGGAATAGCATGGAGCAGGGGAAACATGAGAAATATCAAGGTGAGCGGATTGTTCCCTGGGGAAAGTTACTATTACATCGCATTTTAGAGGCTGTTGTGTGCATGCTTAGTCGCTAAGTCATGTCTCTGAGACCCATGGATGGTAGCCCACCAGGCTCCTCTGTTCGTGGCATTTTCCAGGCAAAATTACTGGAGTGGGTTGCCATTTCCTACTCCAGGGGATCCTTCTGACCCAGGGATCAAACCTGCGTCACCTGCTACCTGTGTGACTTCTGGCAAATTACTTACCTTATTTGTGCCTCAATTTCCAAAGGTATATGGCAATGGCAATGGCACCCCACTCCAGTACTCTCGCCTGGAAAATCCCATGGACGGAGGAGCCTGGAAGGCTGCAATCCATGGGGTCACTAAGAGTTGGACACGACTGAGCGACTTCACTTTCACTTTTCACTTTCATGCATTGGAGGAGGAAATGGCAACCCACTCCAGTGTTCTTGCCTGGAGAATCCCAGGGATGGGGGAGCCTGGTGGGCTGCTGTCTATAGGGTCACACAGAGTCAGACACGACTGAAGCGACTTAGCAGCAGCAAAGTTCCTATGTCATCTTCAAGGGCTTCCCAGGTGGCGCTAGTGGTAAAGAATCCACCTGCCAATGCAGGAGGTATACAAACTGCAGGTTTGATCCCTGGGTTGGGAAGATGTCATTTTCATTGCAGTGTTGTTGTAAAGAGCAAACTAAATACTTAATAAACAGAAAAAACTCTAAAAATGCCAAGTGATCATGTTTTAATGCAAGAGCTGCCTCTTGCCTCACTTTCAGAACTTGTTATTGAGAAGACGATCATATATTCTTTTATTTATGACTTGTCAGAGCAATTACTTATATTGGTCAGCTATGGCTGTGTGAAAGAAAAGAAAGTGAAAGTCGCTCAGTCATGTCTGACCCTTTGTGACCCCATGGACTGTATGGTCCATGGAATTCTTCAGGCCAGAATACTGGAATGGGTAGCCTTCTCCAGGGGATCTTCCCAACCAAGGGACTGAACTCAGGTCTCGAACCCAGGTCTCATACATTGCAGGTGGATTCTTTACCAGCTGAGCCACAAGGGAAGCCCAAGAATAAGAGTAGCCTTTCCTTTCTCCAGGGGATCTTCCTGACCCAGGAATCGAACCAGGGTCTTCTGCATTGCAGGCAGATTCTTTACCAACTGAGCTATGACAACTACCAAATCTCAGCAGTGTGCAACCATAAGCATGTATTTTGTTCACACATCTTCAGGCTTCCTGGGAGGGGCTGATACAGGTTGGGCTCAGCTGGTGGCTCTAAGCCAGTGGTTCCCAGAGCTCCATGTGTCTCCCTGCTCTCTCTCTCTGCTCTTCTGTTCAACATTCTGGGAAATTCCTTTAACTAATCTTCAAAAACATTTTTGAAGGCGAATTTCAAATTCAGCCACACCAGTCCTTGATGGCATGAGACTGTTCTTCTTGGTCTGTTTTAGAACACAAAACAGATATAGCAATGATGTACCACTGGGAGGAAGTAGGGGGAGGAAGGAAGGAAGAAGATAGGGAAAAGAGGGAGGGAAGGAAGAAAGACTGGAAATAACCAGCATCATCACTTTGGAACTTAGTAAAAAGGCAAGTTAAAAGTTTCTATCCCAAACTTAATCAGAATGTCTAGGGGTGCTCCTGCTGCTGCTGCTAAGTCGCTTCAGTCGTGTCCGACTCTGTGCGACCCCATAGACGGCAGCCCACCAGGCCCCGCCATCCCTGGGATTCTCCAGGCAAGAACACTGGAGTGGGTTGCCATTTCCTCCTCCAATGCATGAAAGTGAAAAGTGAAAGTGAAGTCGCTCAGTCGTGTCTGACTCTTAGTGACCCCATGGACTGCAGCCTACGGGTCCCAGCAATCTGTGTCTTGATGAGATTTGCACATCATCTTCTCATGACACTGGCAGAGACACAAGAGGGAGAGCAGAAATAACTGATACCTCTTTAGGCTTAGATGAAGCACTGGCAATTGTCTGCCCACATTTTATTGCCAAACCAAGACAGATCACTAGCGTTGTGTGTCCAGGGAAAGGCGAAGAACTGGGGCTAAGAATTCAATCTACTGGAGAACTTAACCAAAATAATTTTGGTATAGTACTTTATGATCTATAACATTCTTTCATTATCTCGCTTAATTCTCATAATAACACTCTGAAGTAGGAAGTGTCTTCATTTAACACATGGAGGAAAGGAGGCTTTTAGATGCTGAGGTCAAAGTCACACAGTTAATATTACCTGGGCCTCTCAGCTCCAAATTTGGGATTATTTTAATTGCATTGAACTTCTAGGCCATAGATTGACAAAAGCAGGCTCCCAAATCTCTTTCATGGTCAAAAGCATCTTCAATGCACAGTGTGGGAAATATCCTATGGTTGTTATATACTTAGGGAGAATGAGTAACAGAAATACAAGAAAATATTTTCACCCATTATCAGCATTATACTGTGCAGCTAGCTCTATTAATCAGATTTCAAAGTTCCCATCTTTTTTGCTTCTGTTCCCCCATGGCTTGGGTTCTAAACTTCCACGAGCCTTCTTTTCAATATCCTATGTTCTCTAAATCTGTGCGTGCATGTGTGCTCGATTGTGTCTGACTCTTTGGAACCCCACGGACTCTAGCCTGCCAGGCTCCCCCGTCCATGGGATTTTCCTGGCAAGGATACTGGAGTGGGTTGCCATTTCCTCCTCCAGGGGATCTTCCCGACCCAGGGATCCAACCTACATCTCCTGTGTCTTCTGCATTGCAGGCAGATTCTTTACCACTGCCTCACCAAGGAAGGCCCCTCAAAATGTGGTGTAACCAAATATCTATAGGAAACCTTCCTCGACATGTTTTCTGGTGACTATGATTTTGTTGTGGTAAGGAGGGTTGCACAAGGGCACAGAAGAAAAACAGTAAGCATGTGGAGCTTTCCTGTTTAGCTAAAGATAGAATCTGAGAAGGGAAATAAGGTTAAGAAGGAGAACAGGAGTACGAAGAAAACACGGCATAGAGGACATGACGTTTCTTGGAGCTACTACCCTGTCAGATATTTCATCAGCCAGCAGGATATTTTAGCAACTACCTCTGATGACTTCACAAATCTAACAAAAAATTTTAATCAAATAAAATCTTGTTGGAAACATTTCAACAACTTAAATCTAAGAGAAAATAATTTTTTAAAGACTCTTCTGAGGGTATTGGCTCAGAGAAAGAGATTCATTTGTTACTTCTATATTCTTCTCTTTCTCCTTCCTTGCTTGGCCTCCAACTTATTCCTCCTCCTCGACTACCTGACAATTTAAAAATTTAAGACCCCTAAGGTACAATAGGAGAAAAATATGAGCCTGACTCCAAGTGTGATCTATAGGGAGCTCTGGCTGCACACCTTAATTATTGCTAACAAAGTAACATTTTAATAGCTTTAGGTTGAAATTGATGAGCCCTCCTGTTCACTGAAACTCTTGCAAAAACATGACATGACATCTTGTACGAAAAAAAAAAGGACACAGTTGTTAAATAACTCACTATACATAGAATGGTCAGTTTAAAAAAAAGTGTATTGTCCTTGTTCAGCAACTTTTTCCAAAGAACTCAAAGTCTATTAGAGCCCATATGTTCATCTACTGCCTTTCCATCTTTCTATAAATAGTATGCAAATAGTGTTCTCACCTTTTACAGAAGAATAAGCTGAAGAAAGGCATTATGGAGGAACAGAACAAAGTCCTCTAGCAAAAGAAAGGTGAATAGCTAAACAGGAGCTTCAAAATTCCTTGAGGCCAGTGACTTCTCCATCAATTTCCATAATGGTGTTGTAAATAGAAGGTATGCCTGTCATACTAGATGGCTGAGGGGACTTCAGGGAACTAAGGAAAGAGGAATTGGCCTCCATATTCCAAGGCAGATCTGTTGCAGCCTCAGTATTCCATGAAAATGACTATGTCGGGCACTTAGCAGATCTTCAACCCATCATGATGCTTGAAGGATACTCCTGTCCAATGATCCCAATTAATTCACATAGTCACTATGATTTCCCAGGACACACACCTCATCCCCAACATCTGTAACTTCATCTAGCATCCATGCGGGTGTTTGATCTTGATCAATAGTCCAGGGAAGTTATACCATATCTTCCTTAGACCTCAACTACAGACCTTTTCAGGACAGTGACTGTTACTTCAGAGCTCCTCCCGAGAGCATCAAACATAGTTGTTCTCCAGAACCACGGTGGGATTATGAGAACATTGATAGGCTGACTGCAGAGTCTGTGCTTGGAGAAGACATGGGTCCATTCCCACCCTGCTGTTACAGCACCAGGATGCTGCAAGAACACCTTTCAAGGGTGCGTGACTTTAAAACCTGAGAGTGGAATAGGGGGAAATGAGATGCAGAGACCGTTTTTAGAGACCCATAACAAATATCTAATTCTATCCTTCTCCTCTCTGGCTGTCCTCTGACTTCTCAAAGAAATTAGATCTTTTCCATATGAGATAAAATGGGTTCAAAATGTCTTCTTGGAAATAAATTTATATGACAAACTTTTATTCCCTATATCCTTAAGGGTCTTACTTTTCAAAGTCAGGTTTCTGGAACTCCAATCACCCTGTCTCTTTCCTTTTTTTCCCCAAAATGATGAGTTTGAAAGGTATGTCTTAGTTCACTCAGGTTGCTTTAACAAACATATATAGGCTGGGTGGCTTAAAAACAGCAGAAATTCATCCCGGTCTGGAGGCTGGGAATTCCAAGATGAGAATGCTGGCAGAGTCAGGGTCTGGTGATATTCTGCTCCCTGGTACACATGTGGCACCTTTAACTGTGACCTCACATGGCAGAAGGGACAAGGGAGCTCACTGGGGTCTTTTATTGGACAGTTAATCCCAATCACAAGGGCTCTGTTCTGAGTACCTCCCCAAACTCCCACCTTATTGCACCATCACATCTGGGCATTAGGATTTTAACATACCAATTTTGAGGACATAAGCATTCAGTCCAAATTCTGTTTATAAGGACAAAACCCACTTTGAATGTTTTTCCCTTTTTTCTTGCATTTTTACATCTGAGGTGGTGAGTAAAGAACACCTACCTCACTGCTGGTTGAGACAGAGGGAGGAAGGTGATAGGTTAACATTTGAAGCTCTTTTCCTACTTATTGAATTAACTACTCGTAAGAGGAAAATTTGGGAGAAGGATTGAAGTCAGCACAGAAGGAAAAGGAGAAAGTAAAGAGCTATTAAAACATGCTGAGTCTTTTAGTAGATATTTGTCATATAGCCATATAATCATAAACATAATTCAATAATAAATGGCTTCCTGGTGAACAATATTGAGCTAAAGCTTATTTAGGGAGCCCCAATACACCTGAATCAATTCATAGCATATCAAATTACATGTCACAGTTGGTATGTATAAATAGCAGTGTGTAAATACTAAAGACATTATGTGGCGGCAGATGGGGAGGTCCTGGAATTCATTGCAAGGAGTGAGGGTGGGGGACAGAATAATGTCATTGTAGAGAGATTAAGGAGACATCCGTTACCCTGTTGAGATGAGGGGACTAAATGATGTAGGGATATCTAATATCATTTGCAGAAGTAGATCTGAAACAGCTAAATGGTTGGCAGAGAAGAGTGATGAGGTCTCCATGACAAGTAACCTTGAAGATGTGTTAGGAGTTTCAGGTGGTAGGGCTGCTAGTTCTTAGCCAATACTGGAGATGACCATTCTCAGATCATCAGTCAGTGTTATCTCAAGGAAGTGTTGCCTCCTAAGGCCAACTATGATTTCTTCAGATTCTGCAAAGAAAAAATACGTTTTTTTTAAATTGGAGGATAATTGCTTTAGAAAACTGTGCTGGTTTCTGTTTACATCAACATGAATCAGTCACAGGTATACATATGTCCCCTCCCTCCTGAACTCCCCTCCCATCTCCCACCCCATCCCACCCCTCTAGGTTGTCACAGAGCACTGGGTTGAGCTCCCTGTGTCACAGAGCAAATTCCCACTCGCTGTCTAGCTTACATATAGTAATCTATATGTATCCATATTATTCCCTCAATCTGGTCTACCCTCTCCCTCCTCTACTGTGTCCACAAGTCTCTTCTCTGTGTCTGAGTTTCCACTGCTGCCCTGCAAATGGGTTCTCTGATGTTCACTGCAGCACTTTTTACAATAACCAGGACGTGGAAGCAACCTAGATGTTCATTGACAGATGAATGGATACTGAAATTGTGGTACAATACAATGGAATATTACTCAGCTATAAAAAAGAGCACATTTGAGTCAGCCCTAAAGAGTTGGATGAACCTAGAGCCTATTACACATATTGAAGTAAGTCAGAAAGAGAAAGACAAGTATTGTATATTAATGCATGTGTATGGAATCTAAAAAAATATTTTAAAATAATTTCTGAATAAATAAATTAAACTTTGAAGGAAGAAATTGGTTGGTATCAAGATTCAAACCACTCTAAAAAAAAATGCCCAATGAATCACACAAGATGAGAGGTTTTAATATGTAAATATGCAAAATAAATTAATATAGTTTTAAAACAAGCCAATCTTACTTAAAATTAAAAACAATAGATTGTGTTGTACCTGAGTTCCCCAAAAAACCAGAGCCTGAGGTAAAAGCCAAGATTAGAAGTGCAATCCCAGGGAAGCCAAAGCGAGGGGAAATGGGAGGAAAGAGGCAGGGAAGAAGACAATTCGAGGGTATGTTTCCAAGCGATCCTGCTTTTAGTGTTGAGTGCAACTGAATACTGGACCTCTCAGGACCATTCCTGAGGCACCACATGAACACTTGCTTCTCAGGTTTCTTCATTCAGGTGGAATAATGGAGAAGAATCCCTTTTTTAGCCTCCTTCTCCCATTAGTCAAAAGTTCATCTTACTGGAGTATTACCTCCCCTCTTCTTCTTAGACTCATGCATCAGCAGGAACAGAGATGTCCCTAGGCAGGCAAAAGGGAGAGGCATAGAGCAGTGTGGGCATGAACTAGCATGAGAAGTGTGCTTCGACTTTTAGGGCATGAAGTCAGTGTGGCCACTGCCACTGCCACAGCCAATGGTCCCAGAGATGGACAAGACAGAGAGACTCTGACAGGCACGTAAAGGTAACTGTTTGTCTTATCTGTTTGGGCTGCTAATGGATGTACTATAGACGGGGTGGCTTAAACAGCAAATGTTTATTATCACAGTTTCAGACACTGGGAAGTTCAATGTCAAGATGCCAGCAGATTTGGTGTCTGGTGACAGCCTGCTTGCTGGTGTGTAAATGGCTGCCTTCTCACCATGACCACATGTGACAGAAGTGGCAAGGGTTAGAATCTCATTCATGAGGGCTCCACCCTCATGACCTAATCACCCCGCAAAGGCTTCATCTCACAACACAAGTTGGGAGTTAAATACTTCAACATATAAAGTTTGGGAAGACACAAACATTGAGCCCATAATACTGTTACAATCTTTTAAAAAAAGATTTACCTTCATATCTCCTCAAATAAGAAAAGAGGATGTCTATTAGTGTGGGTACCTAACAAGAACAGGTAGTTTTATCCAAGAATTCTTAACAATAATTAAGGAATACATGGGTTAAATGTGTTTCACTGTCCAGATGAGTTGGGAAAAGAGATCTTGATCTGTTCAGTATTAGCTTTCTTGAAATCGAAAAGAATATTAAGAAAGATGTCTTGAGAGAAGTCAATGATTTCCTGATAATTAATAGTAATAGCTAATATACTGAGAGGTTAGGCATTACATTACCTTCATAAATAAGGTTCAAACACCATAACCTCTGGAAAAAAATCACTCTGCAAGAGCTGTGATAAAAGTTGATAAAAGGGAAAGTCCATCTTGACCTAAATCTGGTAATAAAAGCAATTCCATCCACCAACCACACGTTCCTAATAACATCTTAGTGTCTAAAGGGCATCTTGGCTGAATTAGAAAAAGTTCCTTTCTCCAGGAAGGTAGAGGCCCCAGCCTGCCTTAGTCCCCTAAGCCTATGATTTTGCACAGTGAACAAATAGCAGAGGTGGTGTTGAGGCGAACAAGTTTCAAGAGGTTGAAAGAAAGCACAGAAAACTCTCACTGTGAGCCCCAGTCCAGAGAACTTCCCAAAACAAATTTTGTTGCCTGCCTTTAATGTATTTTTTCATGCTCCACAGATGTCCTTTCTCATAAATTCCGAAGTATCTGCACGTCCCAAGGTGAGCTGGTATCTTCTTTTTATTACTGGCAGTTTGCAAGTGAGGATCTGACATTAAAAAAAAATATATGGCACTCACTTTTAAGAGTGTGACCCACTTTTCCAACTCTTTGCTAATCTTCTTCCAAATTTCCTTCCCTCTTTTTACATTTGTGCTTCTGGTTAGCTCACAGGTGGGCTCTGGAGACCCTTCCGGATCTTTGGACGTCTTGCTCTATTGGAAAAGGATGCATTTTCTCTGCAGATTGTCTCATAGAGACACTGCATCTGTCTAAAACTAAAAGAGCCTCCAGAGAACTGACTTTAGCTGTTTGCCAACTAACCCATTTTGCATGCTTCCTGGGGAGAAACAATACGCCACATCTCTACAGGAGGAAGCAGGAGAGATATTGGTTCTGTGTAAATATCTCAAAGGAAATTTATGATGCAGATGGGAAATTTAAACCCCTTTAAAATAACTGCTGCTTTGTGAACAGAGAAAGCAAAATTTTAGCACCTCATTTCTGCGCCTTCCCTCATCCCCTTCCTGAGGGAGAGTGGCCTTAATCCAGTGGTCTCTCCATCTCTTCATCTTCAATGACTTTTGCTGTGGAAAATTCTGATAGACCGTCAGTTCCACTAACTCAAGCAGATTTGTGCACCTTTAGATGGACACAAACACACTATATGTCTTACAGAGACTACCATGTTCTCTACCCACCTTGCATTTTCTTATTCTTCTTTCTAAAGGACCCCCTCTGTCTTTGGAGCTAGTGATGTACCGGCTAAAAGGCGTTTTCAGTACTCTCTACCAGGTAAGAGTGGACTTGATTCTGGCCAATGAGATGTCAATAGGGGTTGTTCAGAGGAATTTCTATGGATACCAGAAATGAGAGAGCACCTGAGAGCTCCTTTCTGCCCTTCTGTCTTTCCTCACTCTTTTGACCTCAAACCTGAACATGAAGACTGGAGCTTCAGCAGCCGGATTGCACCATGAGGCAATCATGTGGGAGGATTTTTGAGCCAACTGTGGCAAGGAATAAAGATGAAGCATTCTAGTCTTTGATAACTGAAGAACTGTCATATCAGCCCTGAACTGCCTGCCTCTAAACAGTTTATCCAAGAAATAAGTTCTATCTTATTTCAGTAAAGGTTATTTTGTTTGTCTATTCTGTGTAGCAATACCTAACACAAACGGATACATGACCTCTGTGAGGAGAATGTGCCAGTGGTGCTTTCTCCTAACAGATGGATTCAAGTGTCTGTCACTACGGATGTGTTACTGCACTGTGGTGACAAATGACAGAAGCCAACTAGAGCTGGCTTGTACAGGAAACGGGAATTCATTATGAGGTCTAGATGTGTCTCACAGAACCCAGGACCACAGAGCCTCTGGGAAATGCTGGACCCAGGAACTAGAGAGCTATCTAGCGTTTCTCTGTGTCTTTTTCCTGTTCTTTTCTGGGCATCTGCTTCTTTTCTCTGACTTTCTGCAGGCCACCCTCCTCTGCTTCTGTGGACCACACAGCCAATAGAATGATAGTTACATTGTCGTTTATCCACACGGTCAAATGTTAATAAGCAATAACAACAAATAATTTGTAAGTGCGCATAAAAATATTGATGAATCCCACAGGTGTAATATTGAGAGCAAAAAGGCCAGACCAAAAAAAAAAAAAAAAAAGAATATATGTAGCATGATGCCAGTCACGTAAAGTACAATGGAAACATTCCTTCTCCCGTTGAAGCCAGGAGAATGGTTGCACTTGGGGTGAGGTAATAACTGGAAAGAAACAAGAGAATATTTCTGAGGTGCTAGGCTAGGAATGTCCTGTTTGTCCATCTGGGTGCCTATTAATGATACATTTAATTTATAAAAATTCTTTTATTTCTGTCTTATGTACACTTTTCTATTTATCATGGAAGATTGAAAACCTGGTCAAATGAAATCTAAAAAGCACCTACGTTTAAAATGGTAACTACTGCTTGTCTACACGTAGATTCTCTTTTTAATTCTTTATTAATACATTCTATATTAACTTGTAATTATTTAACCTTTCCTAAATCATTTTTCAAAGAACAGAAATGAACAAATAAATGCATAAGAATATATTTTATTAACTGCAAAACATATTTGCCAATGACATTCTACTTATTAAGTCATAATTATTAAATTTAATTTTATTTACTAAAAAACAAGTATTGGGTCATGTGTGGTCCATGTATATAAGGAGACATGTTAAGGAATATTGGGAAATTGACAAGTTTATTTCCAGTGGCTCCTCCGGTTCATCCCCTCTTCAAACTCTCCATCCTGAGGCCAGGGTCCCAGAGGCTTTTCCCCAGGCTTCCCTCTTACCCAGCTCCTCAGCCCAGTTAGCAAGCATTTGTCCTGTATCCATCCTCTCAAAGCTCTGCTCTTGGCTAGAACTAACCACATAAACAAATCTCAGCTGGTGAGTTAAGAACTGATTATGACCAGATACTTTATTTGTCCCAGAATAAAATTTTGATTTTTTTGTCTTCAACTATCAAAACAAAATGGCAGCCAGCTCCCATATCCTTGCCTGGGCAATCCCTTGGACAGAGATGTCTAGAGGGCTGCAGTCCATGAGGCCACAAAGAGTGGCACGTGGGCACCAGTGACTAACACTTCCTCAGAAATCGAACACAAGAGCTTTGGCTGGTCACTAGGGGGCATGCTTTTGGAAAGGAAGTTATTTATGATGCTTTCTTCACACCTAGACAACTCACCAGTCACATGCCTGTCCTGACCAGTTTGTGACTTCTCCAGAGTTTTCTTCACAATTAAGAAAAACAATTCTAGATTTTTTTAAATGACAACCATAACTTCTAAATCTACTTGTTTCTTCCTTCAGGGCCCCCTCTTGAAATGGACCCGATTTAATAAACTGGGAGATTCTATTTGGTTTAAGCATTGAACTTCTGCAGCTCAGAAATTGAGGGAAGGACTGGTTTTCATCAACTTCTCCACCACTGTCCAAATGGCAGCAAGATGTATTCTGACCAGTTCCCGTTTAACGTTTCTGAGTAATCAACAAAGCAGACAGACCAAGGAGGGTTTATTAGCACTTTGTTCTTCTCAGAGGCAGAGGGCTGAATAAATGCCTTTTTCCCTTTGGAAAAAATTTTACTAGTAACCATAGCAATAATAATTCCATCTCCAAGTAAAAATTATTATTGTTATCTTTGTTGGCAGTCCCGGTTTCTTTCCTGTCACAGGGAGACAGAAGGCAGACGCTGTCTTGAAGTCTATAAAAGGCTCACCTAAGCAGGACCAGGAGCAGCTGTTTTCTCTCTCAGCTGCGAACAGAATCGGAGAGTAATGGCTTAACCATCAAACGAGGGGCTTAAGCTAGATGTGAGGAAGTGCGTCCTGGCCGCATGCGGGACAGCTTGTCACAGGAGTTTACAGATTCCTCTTCTTTAGAAGCCTTTAAAAATAGCTTAGATGATCAGTGCCTGGAATGGCAGCCTGTGTCCACAGCACATTTACTCTATTCTTGTGGGTCTAGCTGTGCCTTTACGTAGACTATGAAAGCAGAGGCAACCAGGCTTCTTCATTACCATCTACTGGCACCAGACATAAAACACAGGCTTGTAAATGCAGATAAATGGGTAACGTGTGGATAAAATGATTTGTCCATGATCAGTTATAGGCCACTGGTTTGGGGCTAAATACTGGCCCCATGGTTGTTTTCCTATAGTCATGCCTACAAACAAGATTTGGCCAGATGCACACCATTTGGTCAAAAGACTCTTTGAAGAATTACTGAGTCCAACTCCCTTCTTCTGGATTGTTAACTTTGTCCACTTGATGATTCTACACAGTCTTTGGAATAAGAAGGAAATGTTCTCTCAAGTGGGAGTCGTGTACTGTGTTTCAGGAATTACTCAACTGTACTTGGAGAAAACAGTTTATAGGAAGTACTTAAACCAGAGTGAAATCCAAGCATCCCCCTTCCAGTCCAAATGATGCTCTCTCATCGAAGAAATGCGCTAACCTTTGGAAAAGTACTTTCATTTAAAAAGTAATGGTCAAAACCTCACACATTTTTTCAGCTACAATATTTTACTTCAGAGTTGACATTTATATGCCAGCAACTCATTTGTTACAAATTCTAATTGCAGAGCAACAATGCAAAAAAGGCAATGCAAAAGCCAAAAAAACAAAAAGAAGAAGGGGGTTCTCAGAAACCCTTTGAGATCTCATCTAATTAAAAATGCAAATTAAGAAAGAAACCTCAAGTCAATACGTCCTCTTCAGTCTTTTCAAAGGCACCAATTACCAGTGAATCACTGAGAAAGGGGCTGCCTTTAATTTTAAGTCAAATTTCTCAACAATAGTCCATTGGCAGGAAATTAAAGTGACTACCAGCTCAGTGGTACAATTAACACTTCGACATTTGTTATCCAAACTTTACTCATTCTTGTGCTGTTTCTCTAGCAAGTACTAATGCAGACAATTTTTATTGAGTTTTTCTGAGATCCCAAGAACATTTTGTTTTCCAGTGATAAGCAATACTACACTGAACTAACCCACCCCTTCCTGTGGAATCATATTGAGGAACATTCCAGAAAAGGGAAAAAAAAATTCTTTCTTGATAGAATCTCTTTTCTAACAATACTTCGAAAGGCAAGATAGAAAAGTGCTAAAGAACAAAGGTCTTCAGACAGGAGATGTGAATTCCCTGAAGGTCTTTTACTAGGTCATCTGTTAATATGGACACATGTTATGTCAAGTTCTTCACTGTGGTCTTGTTCTCAAGGATCAATTCAGGATTTTTGCTTTATACTTTTTATTATAATAAATATCATGAGTTATGAAATAGAATTTTAAGTCTAAGAAATGGAAGAGAAATATAAGAGATTAGGTAGGACAATCTCTTCAGTCTGGAGCTCACCCAGTATAAATTGAATGCCTGTATCAGTTAGGATTCAACCAGGAGATAGAAACCACACAATAACTTGAACAAAGAAAATAATTCTGAGGAATTATTAATTACATCAGGGAACTGGCTAGCCAGAAGCAAAGAGGTCTCCCAACAATGTAGGATGCAGATGGAAGGAATAGCAACCTCCACTAGGCTGATATAGCATGCCCAAGAAAGATGCTTTCTCACTGCTCCCAGAGCTGAGATCCAGAGAGGGTACTGGAAAATGAAGAATTCACTGAAGTGCCAAGCAGGTAGACCATGCTAGGAATCTGTCCCCTAGAATGCCAGTGGAAGCTGTTAATAGGGAGGTCCTACATCTTGGAACTTGCTGAAAAATCCCAGAAAAGATCATCCAGGGAAGTTTATGATGCAGAGGTGCCTTGCCAGTGTGCCTTTTTACAGAGATGACTGAGGGGGTACTGGGGTAAGACACAACTAGGCATGCTGCAGAGGCTGGGAAGATGTCTTTGGCTGTAGGAGCCAGGCTTAGAGAAATCTGTCCATGTCGCAGGAGTCAGGCACTGGAGGAGCTGCTGCCTGTGCTACAGGCGCTGGGCGCATGGAAAGTCGTGCACACTGCAGGAGCCGGGCACTGGGAAAGCTGTTCACACTGCTGGCAAAGCTGTGCATGCTTCAGGAACCCAGCCCTGGAGAAGACACTTGCCCTGCAGAAGTCAGGCACCGAGAAAGCTGCATTTGGTGCAGGACATTGACAAGAAAGCATGAAGAACTAGGAAGGAAAGTTTTCTCCTCTACTAATGTCTTTCTGGAGTCTTCTACTAACAAAACTTTTCCTGTGTTAGATGATGAATAAATATTTAAAGGGCAGACAATGAACTCTGGATTTGGAGCTGCAATGATAGAGCCGAATTGAGAATGGAACTGAATTGAGATGAGGGTTAAGGCAATGGCATGGGTTCCTCGAAATAAGAGACCAGGAAAATTAAGTTTTAAGGCAATGGGTTGAAACTGGAGGCAGGAATACACCAAAACAGAACAAATAGACTCCAGGTAGAGGTCACTATTTCCCCATGATGAACATCACGACCAGTGGTGGCAAGGTGACTGTGGCCATGCTCACATGGCTAAAGAAGCTGGCTAAAACTATATTCTGGCTCAGACAGGTTAAGACTGTCTTGGCCAAATTAGGACTAGAACCTATCTCCCTTGACTCCCATTTCTGTGCTCTGTCTACACTTGTCACTGCTATTCATGAATTCTATACTTGGGCAACAATAGACAAAAGGGAATGAAAGAGCTGGACCATGGAGCCTCTTGTCCATTAAAGTAATCAGGGAACATAAAAGCGGAAGGCATTGATTGTTCAGTTTGGGTTAAATTCCTGATACATTTAAAGCACTTCCCTTGTCCTCCATGAACCTTCTTGAGTAGATGTGTGATAAACATTGGAGAACCCTGTTCACAGACAGAATTTCACATTGTCATTGTTGTTAGTTAAGGCCTTCTAATCAGAGATACTCAGCTTTCACTGAGCATTGGAATCATTTGGAAAACTTAAAGACTGATACCTGATGCTATTTAATAACAATAATAAGAGTCTGTAGAGGTGGGCCCTGTGCACCAGTATAGTTGCAAGTTCTATAAGTGATTCTAATTCAAACCCAGGATTGAATATCACTGTCATATCCTGAGGATAGTATAATGATATGAAAAAAGACAGAAAGAAATGTAAACCTCTCTTTCTCTGGGATTCACCATCCTACGGGATTCTTTTCTCTTCTGGCTGTACTGGGTCTTATTTACGGCACAAAGGCTCTGTTGTTCTTGCTGCAGCACGAGGAGTCCATGGGCCCAGTATCTGTGGTGTGCAGTCCTAGTTACCCCATGGCATGTGGGGTCTCAGTTTTCTGATCAGAGATTGAACCCAGGTCCCCTGCATTGGAAGGTGGATTTTTAACCACAGGACCACCAGGAAAGCCCCCACTCCTATGGGATTCTGAGAACAGCTTCTTTTACAGAGCAATTGCCCTCTGAGCTGTATTGCATGGTGCCATCCCAAGGAAAGATTTGGAACTCAAAGCTAGTCAACAGGTTTAGTGACTCTGCAGAAACATACCAAACTGATATAAAGGCTTCTAAAGCTATACTGCTTGCCAAGATGGAGAAGGCAATGGCACCCCACTCCAGTACTCTTGCCTGGAAAATCCCATGGACAGAGGAGCCTGGTAGGCTGCAGTCCATGGGGTCGCTGGGAGTCGGACACAACTGAGCGACTTCACTTTCACTTTTCACTCTCATGCATTGGAGAAGGAAATGGCAACCCACTCCAGTGTTCTTGCCTGGAGAATCCCAGGGATGGGGGAGCCTGGTGGGCTGCCATCTATGGGGTCATACAGAGTCAGACACGTCTGAAGCGACTTAGCAGCACCAGCAGCAGCTTGCCAAGAACCAACAAGACACAAAAGACTGGCATTCCTTTGTTGGAAAGGGAAACTTGTTATAATTCTGAGGCTGATCCACTCGTTGGCCTTAAGTAAATGAGGTGTGCTCCCGACAACTACCTAAGGGTAAGATTTTAACTAGGAAATCCTAATCTTCAGTGGCATATGTGATGGGGAAAAGCAATGAAACATCCTTCTGCTTGGTGATGGGTGAAGCCCTAAAGACTCAATCTGGTCTTGATGAACATCCAAGAATCTGGATGCGCACACCCTGTGGAGGCAGGGGTTTCTGCCAATGATGCTGGTAAGGAAGTCTGTGGTTTCTCGCAGTGTCAGATTTGTTCAGTATGGGTATAAACAAATACCATAATTTCTGCCCTGGGGTATAAACAAGCAGGTTTCTCTCTCGTATCCAGATGCCATTACTATCTTTTAAACTACTTGTGTATCTAACTAAAAACAAAATTTTATTTAACCTTCAGTTTTCTCTATGTTATGTCATTCCATGTTATTTAAAGTGGGTTCCTTTAATTTTGTGAAAGAAAAAAATAAAATATATATTTTGAACAAGGTAAAATTTTTTAAACAATTATTATGAAAACTTTTAATTCTAATTAAAGAATAGTTGTATGCATTATCCAACTTTAACAATTATTATTAATCTTATTTTAACTGTACATTTGCTCACTAGCCCAGCCCCACATTCAGATCAGATCAGTCGCTCATTCGTGTCCGACTCTTTGAGACCCCATGAATCACAGCACGCCAGGCCTCCCTGTCCATCACCAACTCCCGGAGTTCACTCAGACTCACGTCCATCAAGTCAGTGATGCCATCCAACCATCTCATCCTCTGTCGTCCACTTCTCCTCCCACCCGCAATCCCTCCCAGTATCAGAGTCTTTTCCAGTGAGTCAACTCTTCGCATGAGGTGGCCAAAGTACTGGAGTTTCAGCTTTAGCATCATTCCTTCCAAAGAAATTCCAGGGCTGATCTCCTTCAGAATGGGCTGGTTGGATCTCCTTGCAGTCCAAGGGACTCTCAAGAGTCTTCTCCAACACCACAGTTCAAAAGCATCAATTCTTTGGCACTCAGCCTTCTTCACAGTCCAACTCTCACATCCATACATGACCACAGGAAAAACCATAGCCTTGACTAGATGAACCTTTGCTGGCAAAGTAATGTCTCTGCTTTTGAATATGCTATCTAGGTTAGTCATAACTTTCCTTCCAAGGAGTAAGCGTCTTTTAATTTCATGGCTGCAGTCATCATCTGTAGTGATTTTGGAGCCCAGAAAAATAAAGTCTGACACTGTTTCCACTGTTTCCCCATCTATTTCCCATGAAGTGGTGGGACCGGATGCCATGATCTTCGTTTTCTGAATGGTGAGCTTTAAGCCAACTTTTCACTCTCCACTTTCACTTTCATCAAGAGGCTTTTGAGTTCCTCTTCACTTTCTGCCATAAGGGTGGTGTCATCTACATATCTGAGGTTATTGATATTTCTCCTGGCAATCTTGATTCCAGTTTGTGTTTCTTCCAGTCCAGTGTTTCTCATGATGTACTCTGCATATAAGTTAAATAAACAGGGTGACAATATACAGCCTTGACGAACTCCTTTTCCTATTTGGAACCAGTCTGTTGTTCCATGTTCAGTTCTAACTGTTGCTTCCTGACCTGCATACAAATTTCTCAAGAGGCAGATCAGGTGGTCTGGTATTCCCATCTCTTTCAGAATTTTCCACATTTGATTGTGATCCACACAATCAAAGGCTTTGGCATAGTCAATAAAGCAGAAACAGATGTGTTTCTGGAACTCTCTTGCTTTTTCCATGATCCAGCGGATGTTGGCAATTTGATCTCTGGTTCCTTTGCCTTTTCTAAAACAAGACTGAACATCAGGAAGTTCACTGTTCACGTATTGCTGAAGCCTGGCTTGGAGAATTTTGAGCATTACTTTACTAGCCTGTGAAGTGAGTGCAATTGTGCGGTAGTCTGAGCATTCTTTGGCATTGCCTTTCTTTGGGATTGGAATGAAAACTGACCTTTTCCAGTCCTGTGGCCATTGCTGAGCTTTCCAAATTTGCTGGCATATTGAGTGTAGCACTTTCACAGCATCATCTTTCAGGATTTGGAATAGCTCAACTGGAATTCCATCACCTCCACTAGCTTTGTTCGTGGTGATGCTTTCTAAGGCCCACTTGACTTCACATTCCAGGATGTCTGGCTCTAGGTCAGTGATCACACCATCATGATTATCTGGGTCAAGAAGATCTTTTTTGTACAGTTCTTCTGTGTATTCTTGCCATCTCTTCTTAATATCTTCTGCTTCTGTTAGGTCCATACCATTTCTGTCCTTTATTGAGCTCATCTTTGCATGAAATTTTCCTTTGGTATCTCTGATTTTCTTGAAGAGATCCCTAGTCTTTCCCATTCTGTTGTTTTTCTCTATTTCTTTGCATTGATTGCTGAAGAAGGCTTTCTTATCTGTTCTTGCTATTCTTTGGAACTCTGCATTCAGATGAAGCAAATTCCAGACATCATATTATGTATTCCAATAAGATACATGAACTCAAAAAGTAACATGTAATAATATTTTCATAGCTAAAATATTGATAATTACTTAATACCATCTAATAACTAGTGTTCCAACTTTTAGCTTTTATCAATTTTATATCAATTGTATCAATCTCTTACATTTCTTTTAGATCAAGGTCCAAAGAAGATGTATACCCTGCACTCAGCTGAAATGCCTCAAGTTTCTTTCAAACTATGAATTCACTTTGATCTGTTTTTCCCTCTTAGAACTTATTTGATTAAGAACCTGGGTAGCTCACCCTGCAGGGCTTCCCTCAGGCCATATTTTGCCTATTGCACCTCCATGGTAACCTTTAACATGTTCTCCTGTCCTCTGGGTTTCCCGTGATTCACTTGTGGACTATGTTAAGCTCAAGATCCAAGAAAAGCCAAATGGCACTAACTACTTCTAACAAAATAGAATTAATGTTCTGTTTTATAATCAGAATTTCAGAAAGCCAGCCTTAGTTTGGAAGCCTAGTGCTTTGTCTAATTCAGCTTTTCTTCTGAACTATCACCATGCCAAGCTACAAAATCATCAGAGCGACATGGCTAAGAGTCTGTATTCAGAAGTCAAGGTTCTTGAGTTTATATACTGACCCTGTTCCTCACTGACTGTGATTTTAGGTAAGTTACTTTGTGCCTCAATTTCCTTGTACCCACATGGAAACATGTATGATACTAGCCCTGGGGTATAAGCAAGCATGTATACATGGAAGATACTAATAACATGTCCCTCACAGGATTGTGAGGATTAAATGAGATTTTACAAGTGTAAATCACTTAGAACTGTGTCAGCCATGCTAAATGCCATATATATGTCTTTTAAATTAAAAATTAATATCTAAAGTACTAGACTCAAATAGGCAATGAATGTGAAAAGTATCATGAGGTGTATCTCTCTAAGCTGAGGAACAAATAAAAACTGGACTCAGAAACAACTGGCTCAGCAGTAGACACAGAAGTTCCCTCGGGTCTCTAAGTTGGTAAGGTTTTGACCTAGCAGGAGATGGTTTGTATTCTGCCTGCCTACTAATGATGATGAAAGAGACTGATTCCCTGCACAGAATAACCGTAAAACGTCTATGGCCTGGATTAAGCCCCCAGGTTGAGAGGCCATAATCAAAGCAATTTCTGAGAGCTCCATTAATAAGCTTTTCTAGAAGCTGCCAAAGTCCAGCTACAGTAATTATCCAGTTAGTTTGCTGAATCAGCTAGTGTAAGCTTCCCCAGTTCTGCTGCTAATTAGGCTCTAGCCTCTCATCTCATTAATAAGCTTCCAGTTCATTTGCATGTGAGGAAAAATTGTGGGTATAGGGGAGTTTAATAGAAACCCAAATCACCTTCAACATGTGTCTTTTTTTATTAAAATATTTAACCTTTTATTATGACTCAGAAACATCTGTCGGTATTACACTGTATGAAAAGACATGATGAATTCAGCATTTGCAGAGCGTTCCACGGCCCCTCCTCCTCACACCTGGCCTGTTCCCAATCAAGTAGCAGGAAGAAAAGACAAATGAATATGATTAACTCAGTATTAGAAATTTGCACTTAGAAGAAACTATCTGCTTCCATATCTTCCTTCTACAAATTAGGAAACCAGGGTCCCCTAAACTTGCCCAGGGATGTGCAGAGCAGGGGCCAGAGCTCAGGCCATGTTTCCTCTGACCCAGTTCTTGTTACTCATGCTGCGTACCAGGCCTACAAAACATCTGAGGGTATTCAGCTCAGTTCAGTTCAGTCGCTCAGTCATGTCCGACTCTTGGCGAACCCATGGACTGCAGCATGCCAGACCTCCCTGTCCATCACCAACTGCTGGAGTTTACTCAAACTCATGTCCATTGAGTTGGTGATGCCATCCAACTATCTCATCCTCTGTTGTCCCCTTATCCTCCCGCCTTCAATCTTTCCCAGCATCAGGGTCTTTTCAAATGAGTCAATTCTTCGCATCAGGTGGCCAAAGTATTGGAGTTTCAGCTTCAGCATCAGTCCTTCCAAAGAATATTCAGGACTCATCTCCTTTAGGATTGACTGGTTGGATCTTCTTGCAGTCCAAGGGACTCTCAAGAGTCTTCTCCAACACCACAGTTCAAAAGCATCAATTCTTCTGCACTCAGCTTTACAGCTTTCTTTATAGTCCAACTCTTACATCCATACCTGACCACTGGAAAAACCATAGCCTTGACTAGACGGACCTTTGTTGGCAAAGTAATGTCTCTGCTTTTTAATATGCTGTCTATGTTGGTCATAATTTTTCTTCCAAGGAGTAAGCATTTTTTAATTTCATGGCTGCAATCATCATCTGCAGTGATTTTGGAGCCCCCTCAAAATAAAGTCTGACACTGTTTCCACTGTTTCCCCATCTATTTCCCATGAAGTGACAGGACTGGATGCCATGATCTTAGTTTTCTGAATGTTGAGCTTTAAGCCAACTTTTTCACTCTCGTCTTTCACTTTCATCAAGAGGTTCTTTCTGCCTTAAGGGTGGTGTCATCTACATATTTGAGGTTATTGATATTTCTCGCAGCAATCTTGAATCCAGCTGTGCTTCATCTAGCCCAGCATTTCTCATGATGTAATCTGCATGTAAGTTAAATAAGCAAGGTGACAATATACAGCCTTGATGTACTCCTTTTCCTATTTGGAACAAGTCTGTTGTTCCATGTCCAGTTCTAACTGTCGCTTCCTGACCTGCATACAGATATCTCAAGAGGCAGGTCAGGTGAACTGATAGTCCCATCTCTTTCAGAATTTTCCACAGTTTATTATGATCCACACAGTCAAAGGCTTTGGCATAGTCAATAAATCAGAAATAGATGTTTTCCTGGAACTCTCTTGCTTTTTCAATGATCCAACGGATGTTGGCAATTTGATCTCTGGTTCCTCTGCCTTTTCTAAAACCAGCTTGAACATCTGGAAGTTCAGGTTTCATGTACTGTTGAAGCCTTGCTTGGAGAATTTTGAGCATTACTTCACTAGTGTGTGAGATGAGTGCAATTGTGCGGTAGTTTGAGCATTCTTTGGCATTGCCTTTCTTTGCGATCGGAATGAAAACTGACCTTTTCCAGTCCTGTGGCCACTGCTGAGTTTTCCAAATCTGCTGACATATTGAGTGCAGCACTTTCACAGCATCATCTTTCAGGATTTGAAATAGCTCAACTGGAATTCCATCACCTCCACTAGCTTTGTTCGTAGTGATGCTTCTTAAGGGCCACTTGACTTTGCTTTCTAGGATGTCTGGCTCTAGGTCAGTGATCACATCATCGTGATTATCTGGGTCGCATCTGATGATATTAGCTCACAAATAATGGCAGCCCATTTCCTGATATGAACTAACTTCTCTACATTTGCATCTGTCTTTGAGAAAGTATATAATCATTATCCTTTCAATCCATGGCCAAAAACTATTGATTTTATCTCAGCAGATAAAACAGGCAGAATTTTGGCCGCCATGGCCTTTGCCTTTTAATGGCATGCCCATGGTTATGTTATAGTGTGTGGCAAAGTAGAGATGGCGAATATGATTAAGGATGTTAACCAGTCGACCTCAAGATAGAGAGATTATCCTGTATATTCTAGGCAGGTCTAATGTAATCACATGAACCCTGAAAAGTAGAAAAGAAATCAGAAGAGGAAAATCAGAAACAGCAGAAGGGCATGGAGGAGATTACAACCACGAGGAGAATTTGATGCACCATCAGTGGCTTGAGAGTAAAAGAGGTCATGTTTCAGGGAAATGGAGACTGAAGTCCTACAACCTCAACGAATTAAATTCTGTCAATGGCCTGAGATGAGTTTGCAAGTAGAATCTTCCTCAAAGCCTTAGTTAAAACTCTGGCTGGCTGAATTATGATTTCAGCCCTGAGACACTCTGGGCAGAGAGCGGTTGAGCCACTTTGTGCCAGGACTTTTGACCAACTGTGAGATGCTAAGTAGACATTGTTTTAAGCCTCTTTAAGCCTCCAGGTTAGTGTTAATTTGTTACAGAAGCAATAGAAAATGAATAAAGCTCAAATCCACCTTTTTTGTTCCATCTCTAAGGCCGCTACCCTGATCCAAGCCACCACCATCTTGATCTTGGACCACAGAAGAAGCCTCTCAACTGTTCTCTCCATATCCCTTCTGACTCAACTTTTATAAGATACACTGCAGCCCAATCATTTTTTTTTTTCAAACAGAAACCTGATTATGTGACTCCTGTCTCAAATTCCCCACACATGTACCCTCTTTAAGATATCTAAGGTATCTTAATACTGTTCAACATCTTCCCAATGGCTTCTAGACAAACCTGGTTAATGTCCACTTAGTCTTTCATTCTCAATTTAAATGCTTCTTGCGATGCACTGTCTGCTTGCCCTCGTAGGTACTTTTATATCCCTGTATGTTTTCCTTTAAAGCATTTTTTAATTGCAACTTTAGTTCTATTATTATTTTATTACACTTCAAACCAGAAAGTCAGTCCCATAATGTATCATAGGGTTTTTCTGATCAAGATAATAGTAGCTAAAACATTTATCACAAACCTAGGAGATAATAAGCACTAAATTGTATCTTATATATATACCATATAATATCTCATGTATATACATATATATATATATATATATATATATATATATATGTAACATATGATGTTATTATGTGCGACTATTAGGACACCCACCCAGGATCATAGAAAAGGAATCCAAATTGCCTTGTAGGAGAATTTGGGAGGAAAGTCTCCCAGGAAAGGTTTTAATGATGAACAGGATTCAGCCAGGTGAAATATTGGTGGGAGAGGAGAAGATGTTCCAAGAAAAGGGGTAACATGAGCAAAAATATGGAAATGAGAGAAACATGATGAATGTGGGGAACTCTGCTGCTGGCATTAGTAGTTACACAAATCCCATAATGGATATGCTTTGTCAAAGCAGGTGTCGCAATGTCTGCCTGGTGTATAATTTGGCATGTGTGCCTGCCCAGCCAACAAACTGATTATCATCACACAGAATTCCTGGTGCCCTTCTTCCAACTTGATATCCTCTGCAAGTGCACCAAAAGGACCCATCAAAGGCTGGCATAGAAATACGGAAGAATTGTGAATGACAGAGTCTTCAACTTTTTGACATTAGGTTATTTTCCTTTTCTTCAACTGATCAACAGGTATACACTAATCTCATCTCTGGGCCAGACTCTGGAGAATGCAAAAGAAGTCTAAGACTTGACTCCTGCTCTCAGGATCATAATAGAATTAAAGGGGGATTGTGAATACATATAAGAAATAAAGAATACCTCAGGTTAGCACATAACAGATGCTAGCCCATAACCAACAGTCATACTGTCCTTCCTTCTTGCTGACAGAACACAAAGTGTGCTCAGATATGACCCAGATTACAGCATGCCCTGGGAATGCAGCTCCCTACTCCAGCTTCAAGGAAGAAACTCTAATTGGTGTATGTTAGTCACAGACATTCCACTTTTTTTTTTTTTTTGCCAGTGATTGGTCTAGGGTTAAGCATGTGAGTTTCTTCTGGATAGTGAGACATAAAGGAAAGTCTCAGGGAGGAGCAGAGATAGTGTTTCCTGCACATTTTTTCCCTGTGTGAGATGGTATTATGTGTGAGGGTGGTACGTGGCATCAGTTTGCCACCGTGAGTTAATAAGCCTAAGGACAGAAAGCCAACACACTGAGGAAAGCAGAAAGGAGAGAGAGAATGAGCCTGAGTTCCTAATGATGTGTTAATTCTCTGTAAGAAACCTATTATCCATTGCCAGAATTTTGTTCTGTAAGTTAACATTCCTTCATTGTCAAAGCCATTGTAGATCAGTATTCAGTTTCTTAGAGTCAAACATATCCTAACTGGTTCAACATATATGAGAGACCTATTGCAAGCAACATGGAATTTGCAATCATAGGAGTTAAGGGCAGGTATTCAAATTCTAACTCCATCACCAAGCCTCTGTGACCCTCAGAGCAAATATTAGGGAAAGGGCACTGTGCTAAACACATGGGGTTACACAAAGATGAGGAAGCTTACTCCTAAAGATTTTGCAGTCCAACAGGCAAAGTATACATTATTTTAAAAACACTGTCTAAGCTGCACAGTGGAATGCAAGGTGCAATTGGAAAAAAAGAGATTCAACAAGTAGGTGCAATTTGGCCAAACTGTGTGTTTATGGCCAATATTCATCCTGACAGGTAAATATCTGTGATATACCAGGTTTTCAATATTTTTAATATTTTGACTATGAAAGATATTACAGGCCAGGAGCGCAAAAGGAAGAAAGCAGAGCATTTGAGCTGCATCTTGAGTGATGAGAAGGACTAAAAGAGAACAGGAACAACCCCATATCAGCTGAAGAAACAGCAAGAACGCAGGTCCTGAGGTGAGAAAATGAAGAGGGGATTCCACTCAATAATTTTTGCGATCTGATAGGTGAAAATTTTTTACAAAAATATACACATTGAAGGAAACTCAAGTTTGCAAAAGGTGTCATTCATTTGAGAAATGTCAAAGACAGATACTTTGAAACATTTTGTACTAGTAAAATTATGTGTTTGTTTACAGATAATAACATAATTGTCATCATGTTAGCAGAGTAGAGATATAGAAAACTACCATGTTATAATCAGTACCTTAAAGAGCAGTCAATCAAATAACTGGTTTCTGGAATTCTAATGGCAATCAGTGGTAAGGTGAAATTCTATTTGCATATACTTATTGGAATAGTTATTTTTAAAACATTTAAATAGTATTAAATGATATTTTAGGTTCATAGCAGAATGGCAGATATACATATGTGTGTGTGTGTGTATATATATATATATACACACACACACACACACACACATATATAGTATAGAGAGTTCTCATATATCTTTCACTCGGCTTCCCTACTATTAACTAAAGTATAGAATTTATTCAGAGTTCAACAGTTTTTTCTGGGAATGTTCTTTTTCTTTTTTTTTCATTTTAGGATCCCATCCAGGACCCCATACCTCATTTAATTATGTCTCATGGTCTCCTCCAGGAGAAGGCAATGGCAACCCACTCCAGTACTCTTGCCTGGAAAATCCCATGGATGGAGGAGCCTGGTAGGCTGCAGTTCATGGGGTCGCTAAGAATCAGACACGACTGAGTGACTTCACTTTCACTTTCCACTTTCATGCATTGGAGAAGGAAATGGCAACCCACTCCAGTGTTCTTGCCTGGAGAATCCCAGGGACGGGGGAGCCTGGTGGGCTGCAGTTCATGGGGTCTCACAGAGTCGGACATGACTGAAGCGACTTAGCAGCAGCAGCATGGTCTCCTCCACTCTGGAACAGTTTGTCTTTCCTTTATTTCATAACTTTGACACTCTTGAAGGTTACTGGTTAGTTATTTTATAGACCATCCCTTGACTGGGTTTGGCTGTTGTTTTTTCATGCTTGGATGGAGGTGGGCATTAGTAGAACGTGTCACAGAGGCAATGTGAGATCCTCTCAATGTGAAAGCCCCTCTCAGTGCACCCTATGAGGACGTACTTGATGGTTGTATGTATTACTGGTGAAGCCCACCCCCAGCATTTTACTAAAGTGGGGGCTGCCAGAATTCTCCTCGGAAGTAGAACTTTCCTCTTTGTTCCCTTTTCCCAGACGTAAATGACTCTTCCCTAACACCCTAAAGCCAGAAGTGCTTATTGCTTTTCTCCCCAAAGATGAAAGCTTTTGTTCTGTCTGGGAGATAAAGGAGACAAATCTAGTTGAATTTCTTGCCCCTCTATGGCTGCTCCTTCTCTTCCCCATGTCTGTTCCACAGTAAGCATTTCTTAGGCCTGTTCTCACCTGTTTTGAGTGCCTGGTATCTCACGGAGAATGAGGCTGGAAGAGACTGCCGACTCCTCCAATTTATGTAGCCCCTTGGGGATCCCACTGTCCCACCAGCCCTAGCCCACACTTGACCTTCACCCATCTGTCAATTATGGCAGCAAGACTCTTTGTATCCAGATGTGTTTTCCCCAGAGGTTTCTTCTTCCCCAGAAGAGGTTTCTGCACCTCTTCTCTCCCTACAGGCACTGTTTTTCCTTAGACTTGAAGCCAGTTGATTTCTCCGTGATCTTAACTCTAGAGATTCAAAAATTTTATGAAGTTTGACAGAAGCCTGAAGTCTTCACACAGACATGTACTGTGCAAAGTACAAGTAATTTGCACAGGTGACATCCAGTGTCCTTCTTAAGTTTTTGAGAACAGAAAGGGAAAGAAAACGCTCTGTATTTGGATGCAGGTCCGTGTAATTTACCACCTTTTCCCTGGGGCTTTGTTCTAGGGTTTTGGAGGAGAAACAGTGGCTTCCCAGATGGTGCTAGAGGTAAAGAACCCGTCTGCCAGCGCAGGAGACAACATGAGACAAAGTTTCTATGTCTGGATTGGGAAGATCCCCTGAAGGAGGGCAATGTAACACACTCCAGTATTCTTGCCTGGAGAAGCTCAGAGACAAGGAACTTGGCAGACTATAGTCCATAGAGTCACAAAGAGTCAGACATGACTGAGTGATGTAGCACACATCCTGTCACCAGACATGAAAGAACCCATTTGTAGAAGGATGAAATCAAAGGAAATAGCCTTTGGAGTCAAGGGATCTGGGCCCTAATTCTGACAGACAAGACTTTGTGGCCACAGAACTTGGAATAAATTGTCTAATGTCTCTGGGCCTCAGATTTTTTCCATCCATAAAATAGGACTGGTAACACATAAGACCTGAGCCTGGGAGGCTTGGATGAGAAAATGTTAAAGAACAAATATTTCTCTAGACCAGGAGTCAGCAAAATTCAGTTTGTGAAAGGCCAGATTTTAGATATTTTAGGCTTTGCAGATCATACAGCCTGTCACAAGTATTCAACACCAATGCTTTGTGCAAAGCAGCTGTGGAAAAGACCTAAATGAACAGATATGACTGTGTCTCATTTTCATTTACAAAAACAGGTGTCAGACCAGAGGGTCTGCAGGCAGACAGTCATTTATGACCCTTACAATGGACACAACTTGCCTTGGGGCACGTTCAAGGTACAGTAAAATTACCTGATTCCTCTCTATTTAGGGTACCCACAGCCTTATCTATTTGCTAGAGTCAGACCAAGATTTGTCCTATTTGAAGGTGAAAACAAATCTTGTCTCTGAGATCCTACAAGCTGTCTTAGTTGTTCATGCTCCATGTTGTCACCTGGTCACAGAATTTGCAAAAGTATCACTGCTTCTGCCCAAAGAAAGCCCATACCACTGTCCAGAGGGTTAAGCACCAACTGATGCTGCTTGGGCCTACCTTTGAGTATTCCCAACTATTTTTCTTCAGATTCTGGCTGCATGATGGTTATGAGTGAAGGCTCCTGAACTAGACTCCAGAATTCAGATCCTAGAAATGCTATCTGTATGACCTTGTGCTGAGAATAATTTCTCTGCTATTTCAGTCTCCTCATCTACAGGATGGGATGCAGAAATCCCCACCTAGTAGAGGTGTGGTGAGGATTAATTGAGCCACTACTTGTAGAGTATCTAGAATAGTACCTGCCACAAGTAATTGCACAATAAATCTGATATTATTCCTCTCTTGGGTAGCATTCTCTGTGCAGGACACTGAGATGGAAGTGATGGCATTCTGAAGTCCTTATGAAATTCACCTTTTAAGAACAATAGCCTTCTGTCTCTCACTTCTTACCTTGAATCAGAAAACTGTCTAGGGTTAACATGTGCACCCAGAACCCTATACAGACCACATCCTGCCACAAAATTGACATTCTGTTTGGGGCCCTGAATCCCTGGAGCCCCACCTTCTACCATCTGACAAAGCTGGGACCTGGTTCTGCTTCTTCTATGTCTTAGGACTGCAGGGAACTGTCCTGCTCCCATGATTTAACACACACATATGGACAAGCATTTGTTGATCTCTTTCTCCTCCCAAAGGTGGATCTTCTGATCTCTCACCCAGCAGACCTCTCCTGTCAAAGTTCCACTTGCATACACAACTCAAATTTTGTGGGAGAATTTTCAAGCTTTTAACTCTATAAAGTGCCTGGTGTGTGTTTGCTTCTTAGTAAATTTTTCTCTTTCCCTAAACCATCAAAGAGAAGCCAATGTAAATAAGTAAAAAAAAAAAAAAAAAAAAAACTGCTGAAAGAAAGAAGTTTTTGGTTTCTGGATCCCTACTCAGAGTACCTGAGGTTGCATGACAAGAAAAAGCAAGTGATGGGGGCAAATGACAGTATGAGGATCCCAAGTATTCCTTAGGGGTTCTCTGTTGCTAATGAGCATGAAGTGAAGATGATGCAGATGGTGACAGTAACAGCCAACATTTATGAGCCCTTAGTATATGCTGACTGCCTCAGGGCATACTCAGTCCTCACAGTCACATATGAGATGGGCATCCACATTTTACAGCTGAGAAAACTGAGGGTCAATTCGATCATGTTCAAGGATGCAAAGATAGAGTGATGATTCAAACCCAGGTCAGTTTCCTCCTAAAGTTCTTGCTCTTGAGACCCCCCCACCCCCACCCACACTAGGCTGTAGTGGGATACATTCAGGTTCAGGTGTGTGTTAAGCAGGTACTTGGCCTTCTCACCCAGCTCATGTTTGGCAGCTCTGTCAGCTGGACCTATAACTGTATGAACAAGAAGGGATGTAAGAGTGGACAGCTGCTCATCAGCTAAATGACCAATGGGAATCATGGGCCAGAGAGTTATGTGGCAGCAAACAGAGCTGAAAGGCCAAGACAGCCAAAGTGGGGTCTCTGGGTGGTCCATAGAGTAGGAGATGGAGTCCACAGCATCTTGAACACATGTTAGGCAGCTGTGAAAAGCCTTCTTGGGATACAGTCTTGCTTTCAAAGCAAGGTGGCCAGGCTGTGCTGGGGACTGGAATTCAGGCTCAGTGTGCCTCCTACTCTACACACTGCAGAAATACATGCTCTGGCTCTGACAGCAGACTGAGAAGGTCAAGGCCCATTGGCTTGACTCAAGAACCAGCCTGATGGATGATTTATCTAGCTTGTGGTGTGTGTGTATGTGTGTGTGCGTGTGCTCATGCATGTGTGTTCATGTTCGTGAATATATGTGTATGTGTACATGTGGCTATCTATGTAGATGTGCTTGTGTGTTACTATGCATCAGCCATATGTATTCCCATGCTCACCATCTGCACACATGCCCGTGTAAGCACCTTGCTGCTCAGAAGAGTGAGTTAAATGAATAGACACTTGTGAGTCCTCCAGCCTTCTTTTTGTGTGGATGGGTAAGGGCCATTGTTTGGTACTATTAACCTGGGACTCAGGGCCTTGGGTACTGCATCCAAGCTGTAGTACCCAACAGGGTATTGCAGCTTGGGTGCCTTCCAGCACATGGTATGGAAAGGGGGTTGGGTTTCAAAGCCTTCATCACACTAGACTGCCAACATTCTTGATACCTTGGGCTTTGGAGGACGCAGGCAAAGGGAAGTATCAGACTGGAAAATTGCCCAGTGATCTGTTACAAACATATTGTCAACTGCTGGAGCCTCTGGTGCCCGTCCCTGCTGTGATGGGTGAATGCCATTCCCTTTGGCTCTTTGGAAGCCATGTCTACTCTGATTCACACTGGGGAGAAAAAAAACATCTCGCGCCTCAAGATGGAGGCATGCAAAGGCATGAGCACATTGTCTGAGAGTTGGAGAGTAAGGGGAGAGACACGTACATTAGCGTGTAGGGTATACCCCCTCTTTCTACCTCTTCAACTGTCTCCATTCTACATTTATCCAAAAGCCCTGCATCTCTGAGTACCATCTCTCACCTGCCTTCAGTATTTAGTTAGTGCATTGGGGGTTCCTAGAGGAGACAGTGATAATATTCACCATCACCAGGTCCACAAAGCAAAGTTACTGCAAACCCAGAGCTGGACACGATAGATAACTGTCTTCCTGATATGATTTGAGGGTCCAGAAAGGTTCCCCTGTCTCAGATCATCTACCCTCCTACCCTGATCTATGTCTCCTTACTTCCTCAAGTAACCTAGTATTCATCTTAAGGAAATATGTGCATTTGTATTTAATTTAGAGTATGTTGTTATTTGACAAGGGTCACATATAAGAACTAACACGTTAACAGTGTTCCACTTCTAGCATAAGTTAACAAAACCATCACCACTCATGGTCCCTTGTAGAGACCTAAGAAAAGGAATACATGTTATGTAACTTCTGATGAGAAGAACTAGAACTCAGAGCATTACTGTAGACTGTATGTGTGTGTGTGTGTTGCACATTATGAAAAAACAATTGAGATGGAAGACAGTAAGCACACCTTCAAACATGCAAAAATCCTTAACAAAATTCCAGCAATCAGAATCCAACAACACATTAAAAAGATCATACATCATGACCAAGTGGGCTTTATCCCAGGGATGCAAGGATTCTTCAATATCTGCAAATCAATCAATGTAATACACCACATTAACAAATTGAAAAATAAAAGCCATATGATTACCTCAATAGATGCAGAGAAAGCCTTTGACAAAATTCAACATCCATTTATGATAAAAACTCTCCAGAAAGCAGGAATAGAAGGAACATTTCTCAGCATAATAAAAGCTATATATGACAAACCCACAGGAAACATTATCCTCAATGGTGAAAAATTGAAAGCATTTCCCCTAAAGTCAGGAACAAGACAAGGGTGCCCACTTTCACCACTACTATTTAACATAGTTTTGGAAGTTTTGGCCACAGCAATCAGAGCAGAAAAAGAAATAAAAGGAATCCACGTTGGAAAAGAAGTAAAACTCTCACTGTTTGCAGATGACACGATCCTCTATACAGAAAACCCTTAAGACTCCACCAGAAAATTACTAGAGCTAATCAGTGAAAATAGTAAAGTTTCAGGATATAAAATCAACACACAGAAATCCCTTGCATTCCTATACCTTAATAATGAGAAAATAGAAAGAGAAATTAAGGAAACAATTCCATTCACCAATGCAACGAAAAGAATAAAATACTTAGGACTATATCTACCTAAAGCAACAAGAGACCTATATATAGAAAACTATAAAACACTGGTGAAAGAAATCAAAGAGAACACTAATAGATGGAGAAATATACCGTGTTCATGGATCAGAAGAATCAATATAGTGAAAATGAGTACACTACCCAAAGCAATCTATAGATTCAATGCAATCCCTACCAAGCTACCAACGGTATTTTTCACAGAGCTAGAACAAATAATTTCACAATTTGTATGGAAATACAAAAGACCTTGAATAGCCAAAGCAATCTTGAGAAAGAAGAATGGAACTGAAGGAATCAACCTGCCTGACTTCAGGCTCTGCTACAAAGCCACAGTCATCAAGACAGTATGGTACTGTTACAAAGACAGAAATATAGATCAATGGAGCAAAATAGAAAGCCCAGAGATAAATCCACGCACCTATGGACACCTTATCTTTGACAAAGGAGGCAAGAATATACAATGGAGAAAAGACAATCTCTTTAACAAGTGGTGCTGGGAAAACTGGTCAACCACTTGTAAAAGAATGAAACTAGAACACTTTCTAACACCATATACAAAAATAAACTCAAAGTGGATTAAAGATCTAAACCTAAGACCAGAAACTATAAAACTCCTAGAGGATAACAGGCAAAACACTCTCCGACATAAATCACAGCAGGATCCTCTATGACCCACCTCCCAGAATGTTGGAAATAAAAGCAAAAATAAACAAATGGGACCTAATTAAACTTAGAAGCTTCTGCACAACAAAAGAAATTATAAGCAAGATGAAAAGACAGTCTTTAGAATGGGAGAAAATAATAGCAAACCAAGCAACTGACAAAGAATTAATCTCAAAAATATGCAAGCAACTCCTGCAGCTCAATTCCAGAAAAAAAAATGACCCAATCAAAAAATGGGACAAAGAACTAAACAGACATTTCTCCAAAGAAGACATACAGATGGCTAACAAACACATGAAAAGATGCTCAACATCACTCATTATCAGAGAAATGCAAATCAAAACCACAGTGAGGTACCATTTCACGCCAGTCAGAATGGCTGCGATCCAAAAGTCTACAAGCAATAAATGCTGGAGAGGGTGTGGAGAAAAGGGAACCCTCTTACGCTGTTGGTGGGAATACAAACTAGTACAGCCACTATGGAGAACAGTGTGGAGATTCCTTAAAAAACTGGAAATAGTACTGCCTTATGACCCAGCAATCCCACTACTGGGCATAAACACCGAGGAAACCAGAATTGAAAGAGACACATGTACCCCAATGTTCACTGCAGCACTGTTTATAATAGCCAGGACATGGAAGCAACCTAGATGTCCATCAGCTGATGAATGGATAAGAAAGCCATGGTACATATACACAATGGAGTATTACTCAGCCATTAAAAAGAATACATTTGAATCAGTTCTAATGAGGTGGATGAAACTGGAGCCTATTATACAGAGAGAAGTAAGCCAGAAAGAAAAACACCAATACAGTATACTAATGCATATATATGGAATTTAGAAAGATGGTAATAATAACCCTGTATGCGAGACCACAAAAGAGACACAGATGTATAGAACAGCCTCTTGGACTCTGTGGGAGAGGGATGAGGGGGATGATTTGGTAGAATGGAATTGAAACATGTATAAGATCATATGTGAAACGAATTACCAGTCCAGGATCGATGCATGATACAGGATGCTCTTGGCTGGTGCACTGGGATGACCCAGAGGGATGGTATGAGGAGGGAGGTGGGAGGGGGGTTCAGGACGGGGAACCCCTGTGCACCCGTGGCAGATTCATGTTGATGTGTGGCAAAACCAATACAATATTGTAAAGTAATTAGCCTCCAATTAAAATAAATAAATTTATATTAAAAAAAAAAAGTAAGCACACCTTCACACAGAAGAACATGTAGATCCCTACCAAAAGGCAACACATATGTACATGAGTTAGGTGATACATCCTGAAAAGTAAAATAATACTTGTTCCTAGGGATGCCATGAGTGATGGGTGATGCTCCTCCAGGACATTTTGAACTGGGTTGTGAAGGCCTGCAGGTTGATTAGCATCACCACAAGGCTAGTGTCAACAGGCAGTGAGCAGGCAGCAAGCAAATTATTTTTAAAAGGTCCACTGTCAGACCATCTGGGATGGTAGGTGTTGATGAGAATGAACATCAACAGTGGGAAGAAATAAAGGTTGCTGTCCCCACTTGCCCAGGAAGGTGATGAGCATAAAGTAAACAAATTGAAATGGACACAAATCAATTAGATGATGACAAATAAAAATTGTAATAGCCCAGGATGAGGTATTATTAAAAATGACTTGCCTGAGCCTGATGCCTTTAGATTTACATTTAAATGTAATTAACACTGAATGGCACTTGCTGCTGTTCACGTTCTGCCAGCGGATGGTGTTCGTTAGAGCACTGTGGAGAGGCCGGGAAACATTATCTCTAGAAAATATTCCCTCTCCGTTTTTATTCGTCTGTAGTTTGACTTCATTATGTTGCACTAGGAGAAAGAGTGTGGCTGCCTCCTGGTGTGTGCCCTCCTGAGGCTCATTTCCCCAGTTGAAATCACCATCAGCTCGAGACATTGTAGCCATCTCCACAGCAACCAGGAGAACATACACTTCACTCCTATAGTCTTCCATTTCCCTCATTATTTATTACTAAAGGGATCTGATATGGAAAAAATACTTCATTGACTTTCTAAGACTTTGCAGCAAGTTGATCCTTCTCCTTCCCTAGAAACATGGCTGTGAAGAAGAGAAAGGTGTGCTTTTGGACTCAGGTAGACTTGATTCCTTGAATCCTGTCTCTACTCCTCCTTTCTGCTTTTCTGCAGCACGTTTCCCATCATGGAAATGGGGATCTCGGTACCTCCCTTACACAGTGCTTGTGCTAAGTTGCTTCAGTCATGTCCAGTTCTTTGGACCCTATGGACTGTAGCACAAAGGCTCCTCTGTCTATGGGATTCTTCAGGTAAGAATACAGCATTGGGTTGCCATTTCCTACTCCAGGAGATCTTCCTGACCTAGGGATCAACCTGAGTCTCTTACATTTACTGCATTGGCAAGCAGTTCTTCACCACTAGTGCCACCCATGAAGCCCTCCCTTATGCAGCATTGTTAGCAAAGTTTATACAATTAATAGATACTTCCGTGCATGCTAAGTTGCTTCAGTCGTGTCCGATTTTGTGCATCCCCATGTGTAGCCTGCCAGGCTCCTCTCTCCATGGGATTCTCCAGGCAAGAATACTGGAGTGGGTTTCCATGCCTTCCCCCTGGGATCTTCCTGACCCAGGGATAGAATCCACAACCAGCATCTCTTATGTCTCCTGCATTGGCATGCTAGTTATTTACCAATAGTGCCACCTTATTGCTTAGTGAGCAATTATTATGCTCTGGATGCTTTATGTGTATTACTGTCTTTTATCTAAAAGGTAGAAAATATTACTCCAGGTTTTAGTTATCTATTACTGTGTAATAATCCACTCTGAAATTTGGTGGCTTAAAACAGCTTTCATGTTATTATCTCTTATAGTTCTATGAGTTGATGGGACTCAGATGGGGGCTGGGTTCTTCTGCTGGTTTTTCTTGGAGTGTCTCCTGTGGTGCAGCTGGGGTTGGAGTCACGTGGGCTCAATTGGCATGCTGAGATGGTTGGGGTGCTCTCCCATGTGGTCTGAGGGCCTCTCCAGGATAGACTTCTTATGTGACTTCTCAGGGTTCCCCAAACACAAAAGTGCAGTCTACCAGGCTGTTTAATGTCTGGGTTCTGAACCCCCAGAACATCGCTGTTGGTTTCCTCTGTTCTTTCAATCATATCACATGAGGGTAGAAGTTGGATGTGAAAGGGGATTACACAATGACATGAAGACCGAGAGGCATGGTTTATTGGGGGCCAGCTTCAGAGACTGGCTGCTTTGTTTCTACTTTACTTATAAGAAAGCTGTGGCTTTCAGAGTTTTAGAAACTTTCTCAAAGTCACAGAGTGAATAAGAAGTAGAAGCAAGATTCAAAGTTAGACATCCTGAATTTCAGAGATTGTGAATTTTACCTCCACCTCTGTACTTACTTTTAAAAGTCACGAAAAATTCCTAAAATAGTGTCTGGCATATAAAATCTACTCTTTGAATCTAATTTTATTTTGTTTCCTCTCTTTTTTTTTCATATTGTCTCATAAGAACAGGAATCCAGAAGTCAAAAACTTCTTTATTTTTGCAAAAGAAAATTTTCACTTATTTATGTTTCCTTGGCTTGTCAGTTTAGGCAAATGGAATAAAAATTTACTAAGCAAACACATCCTATCCACTTTCTAGAGCTAAAAGTTTGAAAAACACTCCCACAAAATTTAAGTTGCATTTGCCAGTGAAACTTTCACAGGACAGGTCTGCTGGGTAAGGGGCTGGAGATTGACTTCTGGGAGGAGAAAAGGGCCAACCTGTGTAAGTGTGTGTATCTATGTGTGTGTCCATGTGTGTTGTAAAATGTGGTAGGACAGCTCCCTACAGACTTAGGAGACAGAAGAAGGAGAATCAGGCTTTATATACTTTATATACATGTTCCCTAATCTACTCAATAATTCCTCAAGGATAATATATTACTATATTCATTTTACTGATAATAGTCAAATAATTCGCTTATGCTCTCTGGATGTGCTGTGCTGTGCTTAGTCACTCAGTTGTGTCCAACTTTTGCAACCCCATAGACTCTAGCCCACCAGGCTCATCTGTCCATAGGGATTCTCCAAGCAAGAATACTGGAGGGGTTGCCATGCCCTCCTCCAGGGGATCTTCCCAACCCAGGGATGGAACCCAGGTCTCCCATATTGCAGGCATATTCTTTACCATCTGAGTCACCAGAGAAGCCCATGAAAAGTGGAATGGATAGCCTATCCCTTCTCCAGAGGATCTTCCTGACCCAGGAATCAAACTGGGATATCCTGCATTTGCAGGCAGATTCTTTACCAGCTGAGCTACTAGGGAAGCCCACCCTCTGGATAGCCGAGGTCATTTTTTAGTGTCAGAGAAACTGCTGTATATTGTTCCCTCTACCTCCTCCACAACTAGCACCTGACAAGTCACTGATGTATGTTAAGACCTTCATCCAAAAAAAAAAAAACACCTTCATTCACAGGGCTTCTCCATACCCTGCATGCTATTTTGTGGTCCTTCTACTTCCCTAGTGGCTCAGACGGTAAAGCGTCTGTCTACAATGCGAGAGACCTGGGTTCGATCCCTGGGTCGGGAAGATTTTCTGGAGAAGGAAATGGCAACCCACTCCAGTACTCTTGCCTAGAAAATCCCATGGACGGAGGAGCCTGCTGCAGGCTACTGTCCAGGGGGTCGCAAAGAGTCGGACACGACTGAGCAACTTCACTTTCTTTCACTTTCTGTCTACTTTATAAGAAGCAGATCTCTCCTCTCACACAGGGTTGAAAGGGCCAAACGGATCACGCAAATAATGAGTAAGCAGTGTTTTCTGGACGAGATGAATGATCAGAATTACCTCGGAGAAATTTTTTTAAATGCAGATTATCAAACCTAACCCAAAATGTACTGAACTAGATTTTTCAATAGCAAGACTCAGGCTTGACACGGATTAAAATCTCCCACAGGTAATTCTGAGGCTCGCTCAGGCTTTGAATAACTGCTGGGGGAGTTCAGAATGGACGTGCCTTTGGCAAAGGGAAAGCTTACATAGGGAAATATTGGGTTGTCCAAAAAGTTCATTTCAGTTTTTCTGTAACATCGTATGGAAAAACCTGAATGAACTTTTTGGCCAACTCAATATTTCAGTTGAACACTCAACTGAAGAAGTTGAGTGCTATCTGATTTTTAAGCATGAATGAAATTCAGATAGGTGATGATGATTGAAAGGGTATTTCCAGTAGGAGAGTTGGTGTGAATAGAGTAAGAAGCAGAAAAATACATGACATTTTGGGAAATAGTGAGAAAAGAAAAGTTAGCCAAGGTATAATGGTAGTTCCTAATGCTTCTCTCCATGTAGAGGGAGATCTGTTGGAGAAAAGTTCTGGTCTCTCTCATCCCCTCACTCATGATGCTTCAGGGAAATTTAGGAAAGAAACGGAACATGTGCTCTTCAACCCCTTCCAGTCCCCCTCCAAGGTACTGCTCTGCTGCTCCTCATAAGTTTTCAGGGGCAACTTCTGCTCCCATGGGATAGAGGATGCCAGTCCCAGCCCAACACTCCCTGAGGCTGAGTGGGTAGATTTAAATCTGGGGCTTTAGTATGAATAAATCCACAAGGTTGAAGCTATAGCATGTAGTCTTCAATGTTCAGATCAGATCAGTCAATGTTAGTCACTTGGATAAAATGGTAATATTATCATTACCATCCCTTCTGTCTTATTCATTTGTCTTATTTCCCAATTGGTTTAGGACTTAGGCACTGGGTTCCTCAATTCCCAATAGATCAGTGCTGGAAACAAAAGATGAGTCCTGATTAGGGAGCACTCCTGGAATGCCAGAGTGAGTGAGTGAAAGCTGTTCAGTTCTGTCTGGCTCTTTGGGACCCCACGGATATAGGAGCCTGGCAGGCTCCTCTGTCCATTGGATTCTCCAGACTCTTCTACTGGAGTGGGTAGCCATTCCTTTCTCTAGGGGATCTTCTCAACCCAGAGATTGAACCCAGGTCTTCTGCATTGCAGGTGGATTCTTTACTGTCTGAGCCACCAGGGAAGCACAGAATGCCAGACTTTAGGCCAGTAATTCTTAAACTTCTTGGAGCCACAGAGTGATTTGAGGCTGTGATGAAATTTGGGAACATTCTTCTTAGTTCAAGGTACATGATCAAAATTATTTGGGGGTGCTTTAAAAAAAATACAGATTACCTAATCCTACTCAAGAACTCCTGATCAGATTCTTCAATGGTGAAACCCAAATTTGGTATAGATAAAAGTTCTCACAGACAATTTTGATGGAGTACCTATTTCAGGATATTCACAGATTTGCTGAATGAAACCTATTCATGGGCTACTCTCTCCTAGTAGAAAAAGCTCTAGTTTTAAGCAAAAATGGGGAATTCAGTCCTAGACATGACAAAGAGACATGGAAGGCATCAGTGATGTGGTTCTAATTGTGGCATTGCCGTTTTGTTTCAATATGAAGTCAGGAAGGACAAAAGGGCAAAAATGATCAGCCTTCCTGAATTTATTTTGTGGAATCCATGGCAGATATTTGCAGTACTCCAGGACTCTGATGAAAAGAAGCTAAGAATTCCTGCATCAGAGAACACTGGGAAACACTAGAATTCTGTTGTTTGGGGTTTTTATGACCTGGTTCTCATCAGCATCGTCTCTAAAACATGGTCCTCACATTCAGACAATGAGTTAACAAATAAGTGGATGCTGTTACACTTGTCTTTTCTTGTCAGTATTCCTTCTGCCCTTGCAATCATTAGAAAAATAAAAAACCTACCAAATTGCAGCTGCTTCTCCTTGCTTAACCTAAAGTGTTATAATGCCAGCAATTTGGGGAACGGAAACGGGCTAGTCTGCCTAGAAATCTCCAGAGCATTGTAGGCTAATACATTAAAATTAAAGAGAAACAGAAGCCATCACTACAAATTGCAACATTATTGTTCAAGCCAAGATCGTCCTAATTATAAACTAGCATTTTTATAGATGTCACAGGGGCTGTTTTAGTGCCGCTTTGCTGATGCTAAAAAGATAGTGTGGAAATGTGATCAGGGATCCTCACACTACTGTCTAACTGGAGGGGAAAAAAAGTTAATTAGGCTCTTTTTGGCATATTAGTGAAGACAGGCTTATTAGACACATTTACAAGCTAATGATATGCCTATATTCTGCTATCAAAAAAATGCATTTAAATAAACTGATTTACAGTTCAGCCATTTTCATCTCTTTAACAAGTACATTCACAATTACTTTCCCCACATTTAATTGTCCTGGCATCTGAGTATCTTCTGGAGGCAGCTCTGTGAGGTGCTGATGGGAGGTGGTCTGCTCATCCTGCCTTCCCTAACTTGCTTGGGACAGCAGGTACCTCCACAGGCTACTTGTTGTCCACCTCCTACAATGAATAGCCATGATCTGACTAATTGGTTCACTATTTGAACCAATAGTGATGGGTTCCAGAATATCACTGATGATGAGTGCAAATGTTTGAAATAGTCAGCTGCAGGGGATAGTGGGGACAGGCCAGGGAAGAGGGGAAGCAAAATGTCCTGTTTAGCCAGGGCCCCACTCCTCCTCTGGCCTCCTGGGAAATGAAGAAAGCATTGAAGGAAATGGGCATTTCCCTCTTCAGCTCAGAAATCAAGAGCGTCCCTCAGGGCCTAGTCACCCTTTTCTGGGCAGAATAACCCCTTCTCCATTAAAACTCACTTTCTATACCACTGTTAGAGATCCTTCAAACAAACGCAGCCATCTGAGCCTGTCACAGCTGGAGATCTTGGCTTTACCACAAGAGGCTACTTCAGCTCCCTAACCCTTAGGAATGGTGATTTTAACAAAGTTTTTTGTTGGTTGGATTTTTTTTTTTTTAGATTTTTATGCTGACCATTTTTAAAGTCTTTAATGAATTTGCTACAATATTGCTTCTGTTTTATGGTTTGGGTTTTTGGCTGTGAGGCATGTGGACTGTTAGTCCCCTGTCCAGGGATCAAATCTGAACCCGCTGGGTTGAAAGGCAAAGTCTTAACCACCACCAGGAAAGTTTGTACTTCAAAGTGTTTTTGAGAAGATTAGCTAAGGCCCTGCCTGTAGGGCGTAGCAAAGGACCTGGCTTGTGGTAAACACTCAACAAATATTTGGTGGGTATGTGCATGCACGCATGCATTTGTGTGTAAGCTTAGTCCTGTCTGGCTTTGCGACCCCATTGACTGTGGCCTGCCAGGCTTCTCTGTCCATGGAATTTACCAGGCAAGAATACTGGAGTGGGTTGTCATTTTCTCCTCCAGAGGATCTTCCTGACCCAAGGATCAAACCCATGTCTCTTGCATTGGCAGGAGGACTCTTTACCAATTGTGCCACCTGGGAAGCCCCAACATATATTATCTGTAATCATTTGCATCATCATTACTATTATCAATATTACTAAATAGTGTGTAAAAGTCTTTGATGGATCCTTATTTCTCACAGAAGAAATCTGACTTACTTAACATGGTCCATAAAACTTCAGATTATGATGCTAATTTCTCTTCCCAACTTACTCTTCAGCCCCTTTTCCTACAAAACTACTCTCCACCCGCAAAGAACTGTCCATCTTCTGAGAGCATCTTTGTCCTTTGCTCCCGTGGCTCCCTGTTTCTTCAGGGCCCTGTCCTGTTGCTCAGTTGCCATCCTCTCCTGGTCCTCCATAAGGAATCCTCCTCCTCGTGCCCCTACCGCTTCCCTATTCCTCTTCCCTCCAGGCAGAATGATGACTCCTGCCCGATGCATCACACATGCCTCTTCTGGGTGTCACTTACTTCACAGTGGGAGAATTATTTGTTTACTAGGCTATCTCCCCTATCTTCAAGGACAGAAACCGGACAGAAATTCTACTTTTATGTCTAGGGTGTGACTGGGGGTATATGTGTACTTGCAGACATTCAAGTCATGTCTGACTCTTTGTGACCCCATGGACTGTAGCTCTCCAGGCTCCTTTGCCCACACAATTCTCCAGGCAAAAATACTGCAGTGGGTTGTCATTTCCGCCTCCAGGAGATCTTCCTGACCCAGGGATCGAACTGGCCTCCCTTGTGTCTCCAGCATTGGCAGGCGGATTCGTTATCACTAGTGCCGCCTGGGAGGTCCAGGTGGTTAGAATTCCAATGAAATCAAGTTAGATTAAAATGACTTGGCAAAAATATAGATCAATGGAATAAAATAGAAAGCCCAGAAATAAATCCATGCACCTATGGACACCTTATCTTTGACAAAGGAGGCAAGAATATACAATGGAGAAAAGACAATCTCTTTAACAAGTGGTGCTGGGAAAACTGGTCAACCACTTGTAAAAGAATGAAACTAGAACACTTTCTAACACCATACACAAAAATAAACTCAAAATGGATTAAAGATCTAAATGTAAGACCAGAAACTATAAAACTCCTAGAGAAGAACATAGGCAAAACACTCTCTGACATAAATCACAGCAGGATCCTCTATGACCCACCTCCCAGAATGTTGGAAATAAAAGCAAAAATAAACAAATGGGACCTAATTAAACTTAAAAGCTTCTGCACGACAAAGGAAACTATAAGCAAGGTCAAAAGACAGCCTTTAGGATGGGAGAAAATAATAGCAAACGAAGCAACTGACAAAGAATTAATCTCAAAAATATACAAGCAACTCCTACAGCTCAATTCCAGAAAAAAAAATGACCCAATCAAAAAATGGGACAAAGAACTAAACAGACATTTCTCCAAAGAAGACATACAGATGGCTAACAAACACATGAAAAGATGCTCAACATCACTCATTATCAGAGAAATGCAAATCAAAACTACAATGAGGTACCATTTCATGCCCGTCAGAATGGCTGCGATCCAAAAGTCTACAAGCAATAAATGCTGGAGAGGGTGTGGAGAAAAGGGAACCCTCTTACACTGTTGGTGGGAATGCAAACTAGTGCAACCACTATGGAGAACAGTGTGGAGATTCCTTAAAAAACTGGAAATAGTACTGCCTTATGACCCAGCAATCCCACTGCTGGGCATACACACCGAGGAAACCAGAATTGAAAGAGACACGTGTACCCCAATGTTCATCGCAGCACTGTTTATAATAGCCAGGACATGGAAGCAACCTAGATGCCCATCAGCAGATGAATGGATAAGAAAGCCGTTGTACGTATACACAATGGAGTATTACTCAGCCATTAAAAAGAATACATTTGAATCAGTTCTAATGAGGTGGATGAAACTGGAGCCTATTATACAGAGTGAAGTAAGCCAGAAAGAAAAACACCAATACAGTATACTAATGCATATATATGGAATTTAGAAAGATGGTAACGATAACCCTGTATGCAAGACAGCAAAAGAGACAGAGATGTATAGAACAGTCTTTTGGACTCTGTGGGAGAGGGTGAGGGTGGGATGATTTGGGAGAATGGCATTGAAATATGTATAATATCATATATGAAATGAATCACCAGTCCAGGTTCGATGCACAATACAGGATGCTCGGGGCTGGTGCACTGGGATGACCCAGAGGGATGGTACGGGGAGGAAGGTGGGAGGGGGGTTCAGGATGGGGAACACGTGTGCACCCGTGGTGGATTCATGTTGATGTATGGCAAAACCAATACAATATTGTAAAGTAATTAACCTCCAATTAAAATAAATAAATTTATATTTTAAAAAATCAATAAATAGTACAAAAAAATAAAATGACTTGAACTATAGTTTCAAATAGATTATTTATAAGGTGCCATCTAGACCCAATGTTTCATAAGCCTGTCATTTTACCAAATACTGGATTCAATGCCCTTCTCTGAGCTTCAGTTTTTTAATTTATAAAATGTGAATGATAATTTCTAACTCACACGGCTACCAGGAGCCCTAGTGGGTCAATTCATGTGAAAAGACTCTGTAAAGTTCAACTGCTATACAAATGTTAATAGCGTTGTTTACTTGCTTACCCTTGTTTGTGTTTCTACAGTGAGATGACGGAGTAATAGAGAAGCACATTGTGCAGCTTGATCTGTATTTGTTGTTAATGTTTTTCCCATGCCAAGTCCCCATAGTAAAGGTAGGCTCAGTATCATTCCTTCCCCAGAGAAAGAGGAACATTCTTTGGTGCTCATTTCAACAGGATGAAACAGAAGTCTCCACACATTGTAATCTTCATGATCTGACTCCAATCTCAATTCTTGTAACAGGAGCATCATGGGAAATGCCTTTTCTCCTCCTCTCCCCACAAACCCCTCCCTACTGAAAAAGCCCAGTCCATCTTTTTATGATGATAATCATCATCAAAGACATCATTTGAGTTTAATGCCTGAGAATGACTTCGCATGCCAGTGACTAACAATGTTACAGACAATTATTTCTTTAGAAGGTTACTGCTTCACCCATCAAGGAAAATGTCACTTTTGTAAGGTAATAAATGTAGTTTATAGAGAGAGTGGATACATTCAGGTCTGCCATTTAATTTGATCACGGTTCATCCCCAGCAATTCTTGGAGATCGAGTCACTCAGGAGCAGTTTCTCGCAAGTCCTTTCTTGAGTGTTTTCTGAATCATTATGTTGCAAAATGATAACCCGTATTTGTCCGAGGCATCTTTTAAGCAAAAAGAATTTATTCACCAAATAGGAGATTTGGGGAAGCACCATTCAGTCAGAACAGTCAATGCTGTGTCCCCAGTTTCTACCATACACTTGAAACTGCTTTTTAACACTTTAGGTTGCAGCTAGAGTGGCATTCTTTGGCCTTATTCCTGTTTGCCTGTGCTGAATTCAGGAAAAGAGACTCTCCAGTAGGGGAGTGGAAAGGGAGGGCTCTCCCTTCTCTCCAGGTCACTGTAGAGTCAGAGCATAGGCCAGATTGGATAGTCATCCCTCTAGAGGAACACAGCCCTGAAATGGGGTCAGGAGTACCCAATAGAGTGAGATGTTGTATGAAGAACTCATAGAATCATATTTTCTTACGGGTCACACTGAGTGTCCAATGTGCTGTGTGTGTCTCTTGCTTATGACATTACTATGTGGAACAAGTTCATGAACTACTTCTGTGTGTTTAGATGAGCATGCAAAACATTCATCCCTACATAGAATCATAGCCTGTTTAAATCAGATGAAATAGACTAACATACTGGAGTATAGTAACGCTTTTGCATCTGCTTTGGCAACAGAAAAGCTTGAGTTCAAACCTGACTCTGGCACTTACTGGAAAAAGTGCCAACAAAGTTGGAAAAATCAAACAAACTCCTTCCTTAATCTCATAAGCTTTGTCTTTCGGAACTGCAAAATACAAATGAAATTGGCCCTTCACCATGCTCTTCTGAGGATTAAATGAAATCGTGTCTACAAAGCACTCAGTACAGTGACTGGCATCCAGTAGGAGCCTTGTTCATGGTAGCTACTGTGGTTGTCAGAGATAATGCTGTAAGAGGCAGCAGTAGTCACAGCACTGGTCTGGCACCTAGCGCAATGCGGATGCTCAGTTCACTTTTGTTTGCTGTTTTTTTTTTTTAATCAAGATTACTTTGTTGTTGGAGGGTAATTGCTTTATAATGTTGCGGTGACCTCTGCTGTACATCAACGTGGATTGGTCATAATCATATATATGTATATATGTACCGCTTCTCTCTAGAGCCCCCCCCACCCCGACTCCACTCTAGGTCATCACAGAGTGCTGTGCTGGGCTTCCTGTGTTATACAGCAGCTTCCCTCTAGTTAATTATTTTCCAAAATAGGGTATATATGTCACTGCTACTTTCTCAATCTGTCCTACCTTGTCCTTCCTCCACTGTGTCCACAAGTCCACCCTCTACGTCTATATTTCCACTTCTTCTCTGCAAATAGTTTCATCAGTACTATTTTTCTAGATTCCATATATCTGCATTCATATACGATATTTGTTTTTCTCTTTCTGACTTACTTCACTCTGTGTAACAGGCTCTAGGTTCATTCACCTCATTACAACTGACTTAAATTCATCCCTTTTTTTATGACTAAGTAATATCCATTGTGTATAGGTACCAAAACTTCTTTATCCATTCATCTGTTGATGGATATCTATGTTGCGTCTGTGTCCCGGCTATTCTAAATAGTGCTGCAATGAATGTTAGGACACAGGTGTCTTTTTGAATTGTGGTTTTCTGGGGGTATATGTCCAGTAGTGGGATTGCTGTGTCATGTGCATGCGTGTGTGCTAAGTCGCTTCAGTAGTGTGTGACTCTTTGCAACCCTATGGACTGTAGCCCTCTAGACTCCTCTGTCCATGGGATTTTCCAGGCAAGAATACTGGAGTGTATAGCCATTCCCTTCTCCGGAGGATTGTCCTGAGCCAGGGATAGTCACCTGCATTGGCAAACGGGGTCTTTACCAGTCACACCACCTGGGAAGCCCTTGCTGGGTCATATGGTAGTTTTATTCCTAGCTTGTTAAGGAGTCTCCATACAGTTTTCCATAGTGGTTGCACCAATTTATATATCCACCAACAGTGCAATAGGGTTGCCTTTTCTCCACATCCTCTCCAGCATTATTGTGTGTAGATTTTCTTGATGATACCATTCTTTTTCATTTTGAAATTATGGTTGAACACCTAAGTAGGTAAATGAAGCTACTATTCCTCTTCACCTTCCAGAAAAGGGTGCTGAGGAACATAGGGGCTAAATGAACAGCACAGAATCACACAGGGTTTGGCAGAGCTTGATCTTAGATCCTTTGATTCCCAATGTGGTGCTCTTGCAACATCTCTGATCACTACCTCCTTCCCTTCACCTCCCACTCTCCACAATATATGTATATGTGTTTGAGATATACACGTCTGTCTTACAGACTGAGAAAATACAAATTTTGAAGGGGATGTGCTGCTTGGGTTCCTGGAAGCTGGTGAAGGGAGCCAGGCTGATGCTTTAGGGTTGGGCGCACTCTCTGATGGATTTCACGTCTTGTTTCTCATGCTTGCAAAGCCCAGGTCTTAATGTGCAGTTGAATTTAGAGCCTAGAATTGAAGGAGGCTGAGCTGGACTCACAGCACAGATCCCCAGAGATTCTGTGGCTGAATAATATTGGGTATATTCATGATTTTGTCTTCAAAAGCCCTCAGGTTTACCCCTCTCTGTAGTACCCTTCCTCGTCTCATTCCTTTGAACTACACCATGATTTTTACTGTACCAGGAACAGTAGTCATACCAAAAATACGAGAGAAAATAAAGAAGCTACTTTCTAGCTATTAAGCTTCTATAAACCTGGTATAAATAATAGGTTTAGGAAAACAATTGTCTTTGCACATTAATAACAGAAAAAAATTTGCACCAAGAGTGAACTGCAGGAGTCCACAGGAAGACACATACCACAGAGGCTCACGGACTGGGCCGCGTGGCACCAGGACACACTCGGGGCTCCCCACCCTGTGCGGCATCTCTTACAGGCTACATTCCCGCCTTTCGTTAGAGATTTGTGCTCAAGACACGGTGTGTTTGTTTGGTCATTTAATAAATAATTTTAGGTCTGACAGAGAATATTTTAAAACTTTATATGAATGGAAAGTTCTTCTTAGAATTTTCTTTTTAACTTTAACTGGCAGAGTTAACAGGTGTTTCTAAAGCTTTCCACTGTCAGCTGAGCAGAGCCCTGTGCACAGAGCGGGAGACCTTGTGTCCATCTCTGACACTCAGGGAGGGGTACATCTCTGCATGTTTACAGATTCACCAGACACTTATCTCCATCTAGAATATGCACTCCAGAACTTACAAACCAACCTGGTAGAAGAAAAGATAAGAAAAATTCATAATTTACCGACTATAAACTCAAAATGGCTGAATCTACTTTAAGTTGACTGAGATTGCCTTTTGGGGATCAGGTAAATTGGGTGATAAAAACAGAACTGATAACTACAAAAGATGAAGTGACATTTCTGCAACCCCAAGGTACTGCTTTAATACCTACTATGCCTTTTTGTCTTGTAATGTCAGAACATGACAGCATTGGGCTGTATGCCATAATCCATTCTAATGGAACCATACTTCAGAGTAATGTGAAGGTACCCTGTGTGCATCTGGGCAGACCAAGGACACAGGGACACCCAGATGCCCAGAAAACTTTACAAAGTACTTTTAATCTAGCAGAAGTTTAGTCATGATAGTGACAATGGCATCAGTGACAACTGTAAACACTTCAGATATAAAATCCTCAGGAGGAAATACACTGAGCCCTTGGGATATAACATCTACGGGGCTCTTAGCTCAAGACTTAGAAACATTTTATCTCCAAATTATACCTCTTTCCTGAACTCCAGATTCAAATACTATTGCCTTTGATTCCCCCACTTGAGTGTCTAGTAGATACATCCATTTAGCACATCTGAAGCTGAACCTATGAGCTCCACTCTACCCCTGATGCTCAGTCAAACTTATACAACTTCCAGTCTCCCTCCCCATCTCAGGTTATGACAACTCCATCCTTAAGTTTGCTCAATTTAGAAATCTTGAAACCTTTCTTGATTCTTCTCTTCTCTCAGATCCACATCTAATTCACTAGGACTGTTGTCATTACTTTCAAAATATATCATGACTCCAACCACTTCTTACCATCTCCTGTTACTACTCTTGCCTGAGCCATCTCTCACTGGGATACTTCAGCTGCTTCCTATGGGTCTCCATGCTTCATTCCTGCCTTTCCTAACCATCTACACTTCACAAAGCAGTCAGAACGATCCCTTTAAAGTGTAAGTCATATCATGTTACCCTCTGTTCAAAACTCTCCAATGACTCTACCTCACTCAGATAAAAGCTCAAATTCCCATACGTCCTTGCTGTTCTTTGAACACACAGGCATGTTCCTGCCTTAGGGCTTTGTATGGGCTGAAACCTCTCCCTAGAATGCTCTTCTCTCAGATATCCATATGGCTGAACGTCCTACTTTTGCAAGTATTTGCTGAAATATCACCTTTTAAAATGAGGCCTTTGAAATTGCATCCTGCCACTCTTCTGCACTCCTAATCTCTTCTCTTGTTTGGATCCCCCCCCTTCAATATTTACCACCCTTTCTATATAGCATAATTTATTGAGTATTATATTTATTGCTTGTTTTCTCTCTCTTCTCACCAGAACATAAGCTCTACAGTGGCAGGGATTCTTACCCTGTTCTGTTTTTTGATGTACCCTGGGTACCTAGAACAGGCATAATGTGGTGGTGTGGTTCAGTCTCTAAGTCATGTTTGACTCTTGCAACCCCATGGACTGTAACCTGCCAGGTTCCTCTGTCCATGGGATTTCCCAGGCAAGAATACTGGAGTGAGTTGCCATTTCCTTCTCCAGGGATCTTCCCAACCCAGGAATAGAACCCAGGTCTCCTGCATTGCAGGCAGATTCTTTACTGACTGAGCTATGAGGGAAGCCCAGGCATATGGTAGGCACTCAGTGAATATTAGATGAGCAAATGAATGATCATTGAATACAAAATGTTAGCACTAAAAGGGATGCTAGAGTTTTTGTGGCCTAAATCCTCTTCTTCTAGATTAAGAAATTTTAAATTGTTTCCTGGGAAGATTAAGATATTTGTCTAAGAAAATGCCCCAAGTCAGGGACTTTCAAATTCTCTTGCTCTGTGCTTCAGTTATTACATCTGGAGGATTTCATCCTGGATCTTGAAATGATGTTATTAATATTCAGTTCAGTCACTCAGTTGTGTCCAACTCTTTGCGACCCCATGAATCGCAGCACGCCAGGCCTCCCTGTCCATCACCAACTCCCAGAGTTCACTCAGACTCACGTCCATCGAGTCAGTGATGCCATCCAGCCATCTCATCCTCTGTCGTACCCTTCTCGTCCTGCCCCCAATCCCTCCCAGCATCAGAGTCTTTTCCAATGAGTCAACTCTTTGCATGAGGTGGCCAAAGTACTGGAGTTTCAGCTTTAGCATCATTCCTTCCAAAGAAATCCCAGGGCTGATCTCCTTCAGAATGGACTGGTTGGATCTCCTTGCAGTCCAAGGGACTCTCCAGAGTCTTATGTGTTAGTTTTCCCTTCTGGACTTGAAGTAGAGAGATGATGAACCATATTCATTAGTTCATAGGGATGCAGGAAGCAGCAGTACCTGGGAACACTGTGTGGTCCCTGACTAGATTCATTCCTGGATTCACGTGAGCTCTTTCCAGTGGGCTGCTGGAAATACATGTGTGTGTGTGCATGATTGTATGTGTGTGTGCAAGCATGTGTGTGTAAACACATGTGTGCATGTGTGTTTGGGGCGGTAGTACAAGTGCTGAGTAAACTGGTCAGAATAACAAAGTTTCATGTTCTAGGTATAAAGAGTCTTTGAGGAAGCTCCCAGAACTTTTAGTAGAGAATGATTGCAATCTTTAAAGTATATAACAGAGCTACAGTTTCTCATTTTTTGAGAAAAGAAAAAGGAGTTAGAGGGTTTAGGATTTACCTGCTATTTTTCAATCAGAAAGTTGTAGAACCTAAAACTGAATCTGAGTCCCAAGAGTCCTAGATGTTATCTTGCATTACGATGTGTTCTCACACATGATGCTGTGTCCACCTATGGGTATTTCAGGGTTACCCACCAGAGCAAGGAACTGGGTGATGGGGCTTTGTTTTCTATACAAGGCAGAGCTATAGATCTCAAGGCACTGTGCTATAGTAGGAAATATTAAAGTTACTAACTTTAAAAAATATGTTATTGGGTTTCCCATTTCTTCTTCTCTCATTATTTGGTGTTGCCTTTCTGTTTCTCTGACACTTAACTCTGAGGATATGACACTAAAAATATCAGGGCCTGCAGGCTCCCTGACCCTTAGCTCCTTTTCTTCCAACAGCTGGGACATTTGATCCTTGCCAGCAGGCTCTGCTTTAGAGTCAGGGTAAATCATTTCCCCCAACACACATTTTTTTTAATACTTAAAAAAAGGTCATGTCCATGAAAGTGTGTAGGACACAGTAAGCCTTCAGCAAATTATAACACCCTTCTTCTTCTCTTTGGAACTTCTTACAATCTCTGAATATGGTAGAGAGTATAAAGTTTATCACTTGGAAATCAGAGAAAAATTAAATCTTCAAGGGCCCATCTACAAAATAAGTTCCGAAAATGCTAAGATCATGGCATCTGGCCCCATCTCTTCATGGCAAATAGGGAAACAATGGAAACAGTGGCAGATTTTATTCTCTTGGGCTCCAAAATCACTGCAGACAGTGACTACAGCCATGAAATTAAAAGACACTTGCTCCTTACAAGAAAAGCTATGACAAACATAGTCAGTGTATTAAAAAGCAGAGATACCAATTTACCGACAAAGGTCTGTATAGTCAAATCTTGCATGGCTGTGGGAGTTGGACCATAAATAAGGCTGAGTGCTGAAGAATTGATGCTTTCAAACTGTGGTGCTGGAGAAGACCCTTGAGAGTCCCTTGGACAGCAAGGAGATCAAAGCAGTCAAACCTAAAAGAGATCAACCCTGAGTCTTCATTGGAAGAACTGATGCGGAAGCTGAAGCTGCGATACCTTGGCCACCTGATGTGAAGAGCCAACTCATTGGAAAATAACTAAATGCTAGGAAACACTGAGGGCAGGAAAAGCAGGTGCTGACAGAGGATGAGATGGTTGGATGGCATCACCAACTCAATGGATATGAGTCTGAGCAAACTCCAGGAGATACTGAAGGACAGGGAGGCCTGGCATACTGCAGTTCATGGGGGTCACAAAGAGTTGGACATGACTGAGCAACTGAACACCAAGCCTTTCAGAGCTAGTCCAAAGTAAGCAGATATGAGCCTAGTAAGCATTTCTAATGAGTTGCAGCCTGCATTCTTTTCTTCTTTACTCTTCCCTGTAAGGTAACATGCCACCCAGACGACTGTCATCACAACGCATAGCCCATGGTTTGGAGTGAGTTCATGAAGTGAAAGTCATTGCCATCCTTGCCCAAGTTCATCAAGACAGATATTTAAATGAACGCTAATGTATAGCAATTCTTTGTTGATCCTATATGATTTTTCCATGGATACATTGGTCTTTAAAGGGTTTAAGTGAGTTAGATGTGCCCAAGCTCAAAAGAGGTGAGGTCAGAGGCTCTCTGTCAACCCAGAGATCTTGGAGTTCAAGCAGGGTACTAGATCAGAACCATCAGGGATGGGCAAAACATGGGCAAGGATGCGGAGATCACGTGTCAGGAAGTAGCCCTCAAGCACTGCTTCTGTGTATGTTCCTGCTTGTGGAGCTCGGGCTGCCCCTTCCCATCCCAGGTTACTGCTGCAAAAGTATTCTGAACTTTATAACCCTAAATATTTCCTCTGTTAATCAGTCATCTGATCCTAGAACATTTGTTAAAGAATCTGGAGATCTATATTATTAAAAAAATTATTTCACTCAAGCATAGTTGATTTACAATGTTGTGTTTATTTCTGTGGTAGAGCAAAGTGATTAAGTCACACACACACACACACACACACACACACACATATATATACTCATTTTTGTATTCTTTTCCATTATGTGTCATCACAGGATATCGAATATAGTTACCTGTGCTATGCAGTGGGACTTTGCTGTTTATTCATTCTGTACATAATAGTTTGCATCCACTAATCCCAAATTTCCAATCCATCCCACCTCCACCCCTCCTTGGAACCCACAAGTCTGTTCTTTACGTCTGTGAGTCTGTTCCTTAGACAAGTTCATTTGTGTCATATTTTAGATTTCACATATGACAGGTATCATATGGCATTTGTCTTTCTCTGTCTGACTTACTTCACTTACTATGATCATCTGTTGAGTACTTTCAGCCCTTCTGGGTGAGGCAACAAAAATTTAAGGGAATTATGTAATTTGCTCAAGGTAACACAGCTAATAAATGGTAGAGCTGGATTTTGAACCTGAACACTCTGACACCAGAGTTCTGGTAACCCTGGGAACATGTGAGTAGCAGAATGTGCCTTAAAAGAAAAACAAAGCCCATGAAATATCTTGTAATAAGCAATATATAATTTACACATATCACATCTATGCATGCCATTTTCCGGAAAATATCCCATAGTAAAACAACTGTGCTCAGAGGGCCTCTGGAAAGGAATGTCATGATCAGCAGTCTGTTGAGAGGTCCTGTGATGCCTTCAGCAGTGTGGCAAGCATAAAAAGGTCATGGCAGCTTGAAGGTCATATAATCTGCCTCTCTAGTACCAAGGCCACTGCAGGATTTATCCCAAGGACTGATCCATTGGAACAGTGCAGGGCAGATCTGAAATTCTCTCAAGATCATAGCAATCATCCCATGGGACTATGGCCAGGACGATGAATTTATGCAGACGTACATAGTGCAAATACACACTAATGTAGGCAGGGGTGGGAGGAGAAGGGGATCAGGACAGGGAGAGGGAGAAGAGAGGGAGAGAGGGAGAGGGGAAGGAGAGTGAGAAAAAAGAGAAAACTTTGAGTTTTTGACAATGGTCTACATTTTCAGTCTTTATACCCTAAACTCCCCTTCTCTTGCCACCCTGCTTCAAGGCTCTCATTCCCCACCACTCCACTGGAAATTGACTTCAAGGTCAACAATGACCTAGATCCTTGATACTCAGTGTGGTCCAAGAACTACTAGCTTCATCTTAGCAAAGCCATATAATCTCTCTGAACCTTAGCAGCTTATCAATAAAAGGAGGCTAACACCTCATGGTAATATCAAGAGGGTTATATTAATGTGCATGAAGTACCTGGCAGACAGGAAATGCTCAACTTCTCCTGATCCCAGTGTGCCAGGAAGAATCCAGGCTCATTAAAAGCAGAGAAATTGAAATGTGATAATTTACACTAACAACGTGTGTGTGTTAGTCGCTCAGTCATGTCTGACTCTTTGCGACCCCCCATGGACTATATCCTGCCAGGCTCCTCTGTCCATGGGGATTCTCCAGGCAAGAATACTGGAGTGGGTTGCCATGCCCTCCATGCCCTCCTCCAGGGACACTAACAATGCACTCATAAAATCTCAAGAGATGGAAAAAAGGATTAGAAGACTTCTGGTCCAAGCATTGCTTTTACTGTTTTATTTACAGACTTCTTTGAACATGAGTCTTCTAGGTTATATAGAATGCCTGAAAATAGGCTTTGCTTTCCAATAATCTCTTTTAAATCATCCAATTTTTGTATAAAGTATGGTATATCTGGTGCTTCCCTGATGGCCTAGCAGGTTAAAAATCTGCCTGAAACACAGGAGCTGCTGCTGCTGCTGCTAAGTTGCTTCAGTCACGTCCAACTCTGTGCAACCCCATAGACGGCAGCCCACCAGGCTTCCCCATCCCAGGGATTCTCCAGGCAAGAACACGGGAGTGGGTTGCCATTTCCTTCTCCAATGCATGAAAGTGAGAAGTGAAAGTGAAGTCGCTCAGTTGAGTCCGACTCTTAGCGACCCCATGGACTGCAGCCCACCAGGCTCCTCCATCCATGGGATTTTCCAGGCAAGAGTACTGGAATGGGGTGCCATTGCCTTCTCCGGAAACGCAAGAGATATGGGTTCAATTCCTGGATGGGGAAGATCCCCAGAGGAAGAAATGGCAACCCACTTCAGATTTTGCCTGAAAAATCTCATGGACAAGGAGAGCCTGGTGGGCTATAGTCCAAAGGGTCGCAAAAGATCAGACACAACTGAGCAACTGATAGCCCCTGCATGTATGGGCTATCTGCTCTGTTATGTAATAGAAGAAAGTGCAAAGCTTTGGGAAAACTCCGAGGTTGATACAAACATAGCCCCATCGGCAGGGATGATGGTGAGCACTTCGAGCTCTGTGCTTCCCCAATGCTCAGCTCAGTAGGATGCCTTAGCTGAGGTGCCAGCATGGTCTCACTGGAAGAGAAACTAATACCTACAAGAAAAGACACATTCAGCTTTCCAGTCCCCCAAAATCATCAAGGTCTTGTGACTCAACAGTGAGTCAACAGGCAGACTTTGTTAGTCAGCCCTGATAACTAGCATTCCTATGACCTTCCAGCAAAGACTCACACAACTGCATGGGCAGACAGTGACAAGAGGGGTCAGGAGATTGCTATTTCCATTTGAGTTCTGCTAAGCATCCTCACTTTGGCTCTGGGTAAGTCACTGACACTTTTAAGGCTTTAGTTTTCACATCTGTAAAATGAGAGTGTTGCCTTGATAAGATGTACCAATGTTCTTCCCATGTCTCATTGTGCATGTACATGGATTTTCATATGTTTCCTTGGTCTTAGTTCTCAGCAGAAGAAAAGCTCTATGTAGGAGGACTGAGAGTTAAGGCTGCTAATGAAAGCTATAGTTAACCCTCAGTATTTGCAGATTAATTAAATTCTATGATTGTTTTTACATGAAACAATCAATGCTTACTGAACACCTGCTTAGTATCATGTAGTTACATATACACTAAGAAAAACACAATCCAAGCAATTCCAATGTAAGTTTGATAAGTGCTACCCAAATTAAGCAGAAGGTGCTGTGGAAACACATAGACAATATTCCTAACCCAGTTTTGAGTAATCAGGGAAAAATTTCCAGGAGGAACTGGCATCTAAGATGAGACACAGAGAAAGAGTAGATCTTGCCTAGGCAAAGAGAAGTCAGTTATTTCCTTTTTGTTTGTTTGCTTTGTTTTTGCAGCATATGCAAAAGCCTGGGAGCAGGAGAAGGCACAATGCCCTTAGCAAGTGCAAATAGTTCAGTAGGAAAATTTTCTTTGATGCCATATTAAGAAGTTTGGATTTTACTTGAAGATCATGGGAACCATTAAAGAGGATCATGCAGTAGGGTTCAGGATATATTTCCCACATCAGATATATCATTCAGGTTACAGAGTGGAGATATTGGAGAAGAGCAAAAGAAGTCTCTGAGAGTAGCCCAAATGAGATGGTGAGATGGTGGTCTAGAAGAAGGGAGTGGCAGTGGGGAACTGAAGGCAGGTTTATGATGGAGAATTGAAAAGGCTTAGTATTGCCTAGACCGAGTATAGGAGAGAGACTAGTGAAAAAGGTTACAGGAGTTTCAGGCGTTAGTGACAGACAAATGGCAGTGACACGCGCTCAGTTTTGTTGAAAATAATTAATTCAGTTTTGGATCCATTGTGTTTTGCTGAAATGGAAGATTGCCTAAAATAGAGGTACACCCACATTCATTCATAAATATGTATTGAGTACTTTCTGTGTGTTAAACATGGTCTGGGATCTGGAAATATAAAGATGCATAAATTCCAGGAGTCCCTATCCTCAAGGATCTTACAGCTTAATGAGATATCAGATATGCAACAAATAACTAAAATATGGTCAAGGTGATAAATTATAGAGGGGGCATTCATGGTAAAGTGTGCTAAGTGAGGGGGCTCTGACAATGAGTAATGTAGAGGAGAAGTAAGTAGCTGAAGTTTCCATTTGTGAGAAGGGCTTGTGGTGAAGATAGAACTCCTTCTGGGTTTTTAAAGAAGGGCCAGTTTTAAGGCATGAGCAAGAAAGTGTTTGGCAGGAAGAGAGATTCACGCAAAAGCAAAAGAACAGAACAATGTTTGGCATATTTGAGGGACAATATTTAGTTTTCCTAGTCCTGAAGAATCTTAAGTGGAATTATAAGTGTAAGCCTGGACAGACAGAGTCTTCTGCTCTTTACCTGCAGCCTGGACTTCTAGCCTGAGCTCCAGACTTGTAAATAGGTTGCCTATTTGGTGTCTCTCCTTGGACAGCTAGTGGGCAACGGCAATATGCCCAAAATTGAACTGCTGACCCTCTCTTTTAAAAATCTGACCTTCCTAGAGTCTTTCCCATATTAGAAAAATGGTAATGTCATAGCAATAACTGTTCACATCCCAGATCTTTGCCTCCTCTCTTTATCTCCCAAACAACAAGAAACCCATCAGCAAAACCTATTATCTCAGATTGACGCCAACAAAAAAATGATGGAATAAAGACCTCTGAAGACTCTCCTTCCATGAAGGCACTGAGAAAACCGGCAAAAATTGTCAAAATCAACTTTTTAGAACTCTGAACAGGAATCAAGGCTTGTAATATCTAATAACAGACTGAAAATATGAGAAGTAAAACTGACAGATTCAAAGGGAGATTTGACAATTCAATGATACTAATTTGAGATATCAATATTCTACTTCCAACAATGGATGAAAATAAATAATTAATTCGGTTTTGGATCCATTGTGTTTTGCTGACATGGAAGATTGCCTAAAATACACGTCAGCACACAGTACACCCACATTCATTCAGAAATATTTATTGAGTACTTTTTGTGTGTTAGAAATGGTTACAAAATTAATAAACAAATAGAGGAACAATACTAGGAACAACACTAGACAATACTACAGAATAACACTGTAAACCAACTATACCTGATAGACATCTATAAGAATATCCCACCAACTAAGATCGTGACATCCAGTCCCATCACTTCATGGCAAATAGATGTGGAAATGGGAAACTGAGAGACACTTTGTTTTGGGGGGCTCCAAAATCACTGCAGATGGTGACTGCAGCCATGAAATTAAAAAATGCTTACTGCTTGGAAGAAAGTAATGACCAACCTAGACAGCATATTAAAAAGCAGAGACATTATTTTGCCAACAAAGGTCCATCTAGTCAAAGCTATGGTTTTTCCAGTAGTCGTGTATGGGTGTGAGAGTTGGACTATAAAGAAAGCTGAGCACCAAAGAATTGATGCTTTTGAACTGTGGTGTTGGAGAAGACTCTTGAGAGTCCCTTGGACAGCAAGGAGATCCAACCAGTCCATCCTAAAGGAGATCAGTTCTGGGTGTTCATTGGAAGAACTGATGCTGAAGCTGAAACTCTAATACTTTGGCCACCTGATGCAAAGAACTGACTCATCTGAAAAGACTCTAATGCTGGGAAAGATTGAAAGCAGGAGGAGAAGGGGATGAGGATGAGATGGTTGGATGGTATCACCAACTCAATGGACATGAGTTTGAGTAAACTCCAGGAGTTAGTAATGGACAGGGAGGCCTGGCGTGCTGCAGTCCATGGGGTTGCAAAGAGTCGGACACAACTGAGTGACTGAACTGAATTGAACTGAACTGAACCCAACAGTAGCAGAATATACATCCTTCTCAAGTACACAGGGAAACTTCTCCAGCATAAATATACATATGCTCCAATACCTAATAGATATTAGGTCATAAAACAAGTCTCAATCTATACACAAAGACTTAAATCACACAAAGTGCATTCTCTATTCACAGGGAAATATGATTAGAAATCAGTAACAGAAGGAAATCTGGGAAATACACAAATGTGCATAATTAAACAAAATATTCCTAACTAATCAATGAGTCAAAGGTCGAATCACAATGGAAATGAGAAAACATTTTTAGGTGATGAAAAGAAAACATACTAGAACTTTTGAATGCAGCTAAAAGAGTGTTCAGATGGAAATTTATAGCTGTGAATGCCTATGATAAAACATAAGATCTCAAATCAATAACTTACATTTCACCTTAGGATTTTAGAAAAAGAAGAGCTTGCTGAACAAAGCAAGCAGAAAAAAAAGAAATAACAGAGATTTTAGAGATGAAATAAATGGAATAGGGGATAGAAAGCAAGAGAAAAATTCCATAAACTATAAGTTTGTTCTCTGAAAACATCAACAAAATTGATAAAGTTTTAGCTAGCCTGACAAAAAAAAAAAAGAGAGAAGACTAAAATTACTGAAACCAAGAATGAAAGTAGAATCACCACAGATCTCACAGAAATAAAAGGAGTTTCAAGGGACTTCTATGAAAAACTATAAATCAATGAATTAGATAACTTATAGAAAAAGGATAAATTCTTAGAAACACAAATAGTGTGTTTAAAAGATAGCCCACATTCATGGTTTGGAAGACTTAACATTAACACTCCCTAAATTGATCTGTAGAGTCAATATAGTTATTTTCAAAATCTTAAAAACCTTTTTCGTGTTTTGTAGAAACATCTATATATTATTTCAACAAGCATTGAGACTGGTAGGAAAAAAGGTTTCCTTTTGACCTATTTCTCCTGCTCCGCCACCCCACCAACCCCACCCCAGGTGAAGTGAAGGCTACATACAATTTGGATTTATTTCAGATAAAAAAGCAGAGATAAAGTTCTAAAGACCAAGAATTCTCTCCTGCCATGCCTACACACTTTCAGTTTTAGCTCTCTTTATAAGATGGCAATACTTCGTGAGAAAGCAATTGTTCATTTTTCTCAGTTGCTTGCAAATTTACTTTTAGTCTAAAAACAAGACATAAATGATCCAAGTGACAACATTGCCTCAGGGTAAAGTTTCTGCTCAGTTTCCATAAATAATAGAACAAGTAGTAGTACCTCAGTATGTTCACTGAAAAGCGTTTCCTGCAAGGAGCAGAAATGACACCTGATAAAACATCTCATATAGCCGTGCTTTAACATGTACAGTGACCCGAGCATGACTAGAATGAGATGTTTCCCTTAGGTCCTCAAGGCAAACCTTATGAAATCTCACCTTCTTTTCCAGTATGCAGTGGTACAGAAGGTCCACTCTGGAACTGGGGCTGTTTGGACAGGTGTCCTACCAGTGCATTATCAAAGATTTTAAGGTAATCCTGAAAGTCTCAGGTTTTCAAACCAGAGGACTGGGTTCAATGTCCAGCTGTAAATAAGCAAATTGTACTGAGCAATTCACTTTTCTCCAGTTTATTTGGTAAGATGAGTTGAAGGCAAGATTTCCTGTGAAAAATATATGTTAAAAAAAGACTTTATAAAGATAAAATAGAAAGTTAGTTATTAGTGTTATAACTTAGTTTGTCCATTTTACTATGCTCTTTGACTTGCGTGTGTTGCAAGGAACTTCTGCAATTTGTCCTGTGAATTATGATAGTAAATCATGTAGCGGGTTAGGAGTTTTTCATTTCATCAACTTCTATCACTATTTTATCAAACCTTTTTATAAACCCTGTGAAGTTCATATTGTTAGCCCAGTTTAACAGATGTGCTGCTGCTGCTGCTAAGTCGCTTCAGTTGTGTCCGACTCTGTGCGACCCCATAGATGACAGCCCACCAGGACCCGCCGTCCCTGGGATTCTCCAGGCAAGAACACTGGAGTGGGCTGCCATTTCCTTCTCCAATTCATGAAAGTGAAAAGTGAAAGTGAAGTCACTCAGTCCTGTCTAACTCTTTTCGACCCCATAGACTGCAGCCTACCAGGGTCCTCCGTCCATGGGATTCTTCAGGCAAGAGTACTGGAGTGCAGTTCCATTGCCTTCTCTGAGTTTAACAGATGTAATACTATGCAATAATGAAATGAAAGTTGGTAACCAAACCCCTGTTGCAGATATGTCCAACTGCAACTTACACTCTCCACCCCACTCTTGCCACTTATATGTAACATAGTATTGGAAGTCTTATTTAAAGCAATCAGACAAGAAAAGGAAATAAAAGGAATTCAAATAGGCAATCAAACCAGTCAATCTAAAGGAAATCAACTTTGAATATTCATCGAAAGGACTGATGCTGAAGCTCCAATACTTTGGCCACCTGATGCGAATAGCTGACTCATTGGAAAAGACTCTAATGCTGAGAAAGATTGAGGGCAGGAGGAGAGGGGACGGCAAAGGATGAGATGGTTAGATAGCATCACTGTCTTGATGGACATGAATTTGAGCAAACCTTGGGAGATAGTAGAAGAGAGAGGAGTCTGGCATGCTACAGTCCTTGGGGTCACAAAGAGTCAGATACAACTTAGTGTCTGAACAACAACAATAAAATAGGAAATGAAAAGTATTTTTTTCCATTTTCATGTATACTTTTATTATTTTAAAAAATTTATTTATTTTAATTGGAGGCTAATTTCTTTACAATATTGTAGTGGTTATTGCCATACATTGACATGAATCAGCCATGGGTTTACATGTGTTCCCCATCCTGAAACCCCCACCCAGTTCCCTCCCCATCCCATCCCTCTGGGTCACCCCAGTGCACCAGCTCTGAGCCCCCTGTCTCATGCACCAAACCTGGACTGGTGATCTGTTTCACATATGATAATATACATGTTTCAATGATATTCTCTCAGATCATCCCACCCTTGCCTTCTCCCACAGAGTCCAAAAGACTGTTCTATACATCTGTGTCTCTTGTACTATCTCGCATACAGGGTTATCATTACCATCTTTCTAAATTCCATTTATATGCGTTAGTATACTGTATTGGTGTTTTTCTTTCTGGCTTATTTCACTCTGTATAATAGGCTCCAGTTTCATCCACCTCATTAGAATTGATTTAAATGTATTCTTTTTAACGGCTGAGTAATATTCCACTGTGTATATGTACCACGGCTTTCTTATCCATTCATCTGCTGATGGACATCTAGGTTGCTTCCATGTCCTGGCTATTATAAACAGTGCTGCAATGAACACTGGGGTCCACATGTCTCTTTTAATTCTGGTTTGCTCAGTGTATATGCCCAGCAGTGGATTGCTGGGTTGTATGGCAGTTTTATTTCCAGTTTTTTAGGAATCTCCACACTGTTCTCCATAGTGGCTGTACTAGTTTGCATTCCCACCAATGGTGTAAGAGGGTTCCTTTTTCTCTGCACCCTCTCCAACATTTATTGTTTGTAGACTTTTTGATAGCAGCCATTCTGACCGGCATGAGATGGTACCTCATTGTGGTTTTGATTTGCATTTCTCTGATAATGAGTGATGTTGAGCATCTTTTCATGTGTTTGTTAGCCATCTGTATGTCTTCTTCGGAGGAACGTCCGTTTAGTTCTTTGGCCCATTTTTTGATTGGGTCGTTTATTTTTCTGGAATTGAGCTGCAGGAGTTGCTTGTATATTTTTGAGATTAATTCTTTGTCAGTTGCTTCGTTTGCTATCATTTTCTCCCACTCTGAAGACTGTCTTTTCACCTTGCTTATAATATCCTTCGTTGTGCAAAGGATTTTAAGTTTAATTAGGTCCCATGTGTTTACTTTTGCTTTTATTTCCATTACTCTGGGAGGTGGGTCATAGAGGACCCTGCTGTGATTTATGTTGGAGAGTGTTTTGCCTATGTTTTCCTCTAGGAGTTTCATAGTTTCTGGTCTTACATTTAGATCTTTAATCCATTTTGAGTTTATTTTTGTGTATGGTATTAGAAAGTGTTCTAGTTTCATTCTTTTACAAATGGTTGACCCAGTTTTCCCAGCACCACTTGTTAAAGAGATTGTCTTTTCAAAGTAAAACTGTCATTGTTTGCAAATGACATGAAACTACACATAGAAAATAATAAAGACACTATCAAAAAACTACTAGAACTCACCAACAAATTTGGTAAAATTCCAGGATAAAATATTAATATAGAGAAATATGTTATAATTCTATACACTAGCTGTCAGAAAGAGAAATTAAGAAAACAATTGCACTTAAAATCACTGCAATTAGAATAAAATATCAAAGAATAAATATAACTAAGAAGGTAAATTCAGTACTTTGAAAACTATAAGTCACTGATGAAAGAAATTGAAGACCACAAAACAGAAAAATATACCATGTTCATGGGTTGGAAGCATTAATGCTATTAAGATGATAGGCAATCTACAGATGCAATACACTTTTTATAAAAATATCAATGACATTTTTCACAGAACTAGAAGGACTAATTCTAAAATTTGCACAGAAACACAAAGGACTGAATAGCCAAAACAATGTTGAGAAAGAAGCACAAATCATGCTCCTTGATTTTAAACTATATCACAAATCTACAGTAATTGAAACAGTGTGTATTGGCACAAAGATAGACAAATAGATCAATGAAACAAAACAGAGATCCAAGAAATGAACCCACACTTATATGGCTAATTAATTCATGACAAACAAAGCAAGAACAACCAATGGGGGGAAAGAGAGCCTCTTCAATAAATGGTGTTGGGAAAGATGGACAGTTACATGCAAAAGAATCAAACTGGACTACTCTCTCATAACATATAAAAAAATAAATTAAAAATGGAGTAAAGGCTTAAATGTGGAACCTGAAACCATAAAATTTCTAGAAGAAAACATAGTACATTTTTTTACATTGGTCTTAGTAATCTTTTTTTTTTTTTTGGATATGTCTTCTCATGCAAAAGAAACAAAGTCAAAATAAACAAATAAAACTAAAAGGCTTTTGCACATTAAGGGAAATTTTGACATCAGTCTTAGTAATTTTTTTTTTCTGTCCTAAAGCAAAGGAAATAAAAGCAAAAAGTAAACAAATGTAACCTAATTAAACTTAAACGCTTTACATAGCAAAGGAAACTGTTAACAAAACAAAAAGAAAATCTACTGAATGGGAGAAGATATTTGCAAATTATATGATCAATAATGGCCTAATATAATGTATAAATTATATATAATATATATGATATATATATAATACATACAAATGAACTAGAAAAACAAACAATTGGATTAAAAAATGAACAGAAGAACTGAGTAGACATTTTTCCAAAGAGGAAATGCAGATGGCCAACAGGAACAAAGTAAAGATGCTCAACATTGCTAAATCATTAAAGAGATGCAAATGAAAACCACAGTGAGATATCACCTGACATCTGCCAGAATGGTTATCATCGAAAAGAACGCAAATAACAAGTGTGAAGAAAAAGGAACAATTGTGCTCTGTTAGAGGTTTCCCAGGTGGTGTTAGTGGTAAAGAACCCACCTGACAATACAGATAGATGTAAGAGACTCGGGTTCAATCACTGGGTTGGGAAGAGCCTCTGGAGGAGGGCATGGCAATCTACTCCAGTATTCTTGCCTGGAGAAGTCCATAGACAGAAGAGCCTGGTGGGTTGCAGTCCACAGGGTCACACAGAGTCAGACATGACTAAAGCAACTTAGCATGCATGCATGTGCACTGTTCATGGGAATGTAAATTGGTGCAGCTACTATGGAAAACAGTATGAAAATCCTCAAGAAATTAAATATAGATCTACCATAATAATCCAGAAATTCTAAGGCTGGCTATTATAATAAAGAAAAGGAAGGCACAAATCAAAAAAGATGCATGGACCCCTAAGTTCATTGCAGCATTATTTACTATTGCTAAGACATGGAAACCACCTAAGTGAGCATCAACAGAAGAATGTCATATCTATTAACATCTATATACCCTCTCACTTACACACTGGAATATTATTCAGCCATAACAAAAAGAATGAAATCTTGCCATTTGCGAAAATGTAGATGGACTTAGAGGGTATTATGCTAAAGTGAAATCAGTCAGAAAAGAGAAAGACAAATAGTATATGATTTTACCTATGTGTAGAATCTAAAAAACAAAACAGATGAACAAACATAACAAAACAAAAATAGAGTTATGGACACAGAGAGCAAACAGATGGTTGCCAAAGGGAAGGATGGTGAAGGGTAGGAGAGGAATAGGTGAAGGAGGTTGAAAGTGAAAGTGAAACCTGCTCAGTCGTGTCCAACTCTTTGCAACCTGATGGACTATACAGTCCATGGAATTCTCCAGGTCAGAATACTGGAGTGGGTAGCTGTTCCCTTCTCTAAGGGATCTTCCCAACCTAGGGATCAAACCCAGGTCTCCTGCATTGCAGGTGGATTCTTTACCAGCTGAGCCATCAGGTAAGCCCAAGAATGAAGTGGGTAGCCTATCCCTTCTCCAGGGGATCTTCCCAACCCGGGAATCAAACCAGGGTCTCCTTCATTGCAGGCAGATTCATTACCAGCTGAGCTACCAGGGAAGAGGCACAAATTTCCAGTTGCAAAATAAATGAGTCGTGACTAGGAAATGTACAGTGTGGGGAATATAACTGTGTGATATCTTTTTATGGTGACATATTATGACTAGGCATTGTGGTGATCACTTTTATTGAATCACTATATTGTGTAACAATATATTGTGTAATTGTGTATACAGTATGCTGTGTAATCACTATATTGTGTAATTGTGTAACAAGCATTGTAGGTCAGCTATATTTCAAAAACAAACAAACAAAAAGAAAAACAGAACAACAGAAACTGTATATGGGTACATCTTCCTGCACTCAAATTCTTTGCACCTAAGGGAATTGAAAAGCTACATCTATTAAAGCAAAAGCCACTATATATTCACAAGACCCCTGTCACTCTGCCCTTTTCAAGGGTTTCACTCCAGTCCTCCACTCTGTCTTTCATTATTAGTCTCTCCCTTTCTGTTGGATCATTCCATTCACCATGAAAACTTACTCCAGGGGAACATCTCCCCTTGAAACTCTACCTCAAATGGAGTAACAGGCCATCTATGTTCTCAGAAGATAGTTTAACCTTCTCAAACAATTGTCAGCACATACCATTCCACTTCATCACTTTTGCTTGACTCTTCAACCCATTTTAATCTGGTTTCTTTCCCATCACTCCACCGACATCGCCTTTCCTTCACATTCTTAGCACTCTAGGGCCTGCAAGCTCCACTTCCAAAGACTGCTGCTGCTAAGTCGCTTCAGTCGTGTCCGACTCTGTGCGACCCCATAGACGGCAGCCCACCAGGCTCCCCCATCCCTGGGATTCTCCAGGCAAGAACACTGGAGTGGGTTGCCATTTCCTTCTCCAGTGCATGAAAGTGAAAAGTGAAAGTGAAGTCGCTCAGTCGTGTCTGACTTGCAGCAACCTGCATTTCTTACCCAAGGCTCCTTTCTTGCCACTGAAGCCCAAATCGCATCTATACAGCAAACCAGAAATGCCATCAAACTAAAGCCCTCTCCCCAACGCAGGAGCAGAACTCAATGTCAATGGGATTTGACATTAAATAGCTCCCCTCTTGTGGAGTGACCCTCTGAAGAGTGTATTTTACAGTGGATTCCAGAGTTTCCCCAGGCATATTAATCACATCAGCAGCCCACACTGGCAACAGGCTATCTTTTCTTCCTTGTCTCACTTCTCCACTTCCCTACTAGCACCAACTTCTTCCACCTGAAGCTTTGTCTCTGGATTCATTTCTGAAAGAATCCAAACTAAGACAGCTTTGTTATGCTAACTTTAACACATGTTTCAGTTTCACCTCATTGACCAATTAGCAGCATGTGACCCAGAGTCACCCCATCATTCTTGAAAATTGTCTTCTCTCTGGATTTTTAGGATCTGACACTCTCCTGGTTTCCCTCTGCCTCACAGGCTGGTCCTTCTCCACCCTACCTTTCATATTGAAATATCTTAGGCTCAGATCCCCATATCACTGGTCCCAAGTTTCTACCAATTTTTCCTCTTTTCCATCTGACTCCCATCTTTCTAACTCTAGCCAGGCTTCTCTTTTGAATTCCAGACTAACTCTGGACATTAATTAAAAGTGAATCTTAAGTCTACACTGAGTTGAAGTTTTTAGAGTTTTGCAGTACTTCAGATGCTATGTAAGCTCTTTTTAAATACATTGACTCATTTAATCCCTATAGCAATGCTCAAAACCGTCACACTTGTAAAGGTGAAAAAAGCAAGGCTCAAAGAGTCTCAGAGTTTTCCTGGGTTCATGCAGTGGGTGAGGGGCAGCACCGGGCTGTGAACTGAATCTCTCTGACTGAAAGTTGTGTGCTTAACTGCCACGCTATTCTACTTCTGTTTCCGGATCTCCTTTGTGCAATGGGCACAGAGATTTTCTAGAATAATCAGCTGCCAGAGCTGGAAGAAAATTTAGTAGTCATCTATTCCATCTCCCTCATTTTACAACTGCCTCAAAGGAGAAAGCAATTTTCCTAAGATTTATTTAGATATCTGCTTGTATTTACTACAGATGGTTATCTCTAGACTTTACGTTTTGAGCTATAAATGGTGCTAAAGTTCATCCATTTTTACTTTCTTTGAGTTATATCTCCAGCCTTGGAGGCATTCTTTATGCAAATGTAGATGACACACACTTTCTAATTCCCTTGTTCCTGATGGGCCTCTAGAGAGGGCAATGAGGGTCACCATGTCACTTCCTTTGAGTATTTTTTCAGATGGAGATGATGTTCCAGTTGTACAGACTGGTGACTGGCATTTTAGCCACAGGAACACTGTGCTTGTAGCTCTGTTAAATATCTACCCATCCCATTAAGGCTATTTATTGTGCTGTATCCAGAGCAACTAAACCCAAGACTGTGTCTGTGCCAAAGACATGAATAAAAACTGAAAAAAATTGCAGCCATCCAGATGTTCTTTGGCAATGATAAACACCCAGACATTTGGAGACATCTGGGTGACTGACTGACTTTTTCAGTTTTCATCTGGAAGATGAAGATTACGCAGACGCAGCGTGATTACAAGCCGGATGATAATAAACAAATCTTTGACAATGTCCACAGGATTCCAAACATCTGGGTGCAAAACTGAAAAATCCAACTAACTATCCAAATGTTTGGCATCATTTAAACGAAACATCGGACAGCAGGAGAGGGGCAAAAGATCCCCAAATGAGGCAAGAAATCCCCAAAGCAAGCTTTGCTGACCAAAAATAGTTTATATTCACTGTAAAGGGAAAACTGAGTCAGGAATAGTCTATTTCTTAATAGAACCCACATTCTAGAAACCCTGTATACACTGGAGTTTCTAAACCAAGTGTGATGACATACATCCCAGAATTGTGTAGTCAGGGTCTGATCTACTCACATAGCATAGGAATTTTAGATATCATAGCAGAACATCAAAATCTTGTTTTTGTATGATTTTTCAGTCTACTTAAAAAGACAAATAGGACGTCCCTGGCGGTTCAGTGGTTAAGACTTCATGTTCCCACCACAGGGGCACGGATTCCACCCCTGGTAAGGGAGCTAAGATCCTCATGCCCTGTGATGTGGCAAAAAAAGACAAACTAATGCATCGAGGACTTCAGAGTTTGCTAACGGAACAGGGGGCAGTGATGCTTACCTTCCTACTAGGGATAGAGAAGAAGAAGGTGATTTGGAAGATGAACCAGTTTAGGCTGCTGGTTCAGGGACACTACAGAATATGCTGATGACACATGGAGGCAAGGATGTATCTCACAAAAGTGAATCTTCTTATATTCTTTCACTGATGAAGGAAAAAAACATTGTACTTACAGGTGAATTTTTTTTAAAGTGTTGATATTGGGGCTGAAAGAGTTGTCATCATTAAAGGGGAGTCTTTTCTTTTGTGACAGAAATGGCTCTTAGATTGATTGTGTTGGCTGCAGTAGTGTCAGCATTAAAAAAAAAAAAAAAGATGCCTTCGTGGTGACAGTAGCTTCAGAGGTCTATGTGGTTTTAAAGACTAGTATCAGAGATGGAAGTTTGGTGCCTATAGGTGAAGATGTCAGAAAGTTGTAGCATCTATAGGATCTTGCAAACTGAGTGTGGACTGGGAATCAAACTTCCTCCAATTACAACCTGAGCTCATGACTTTTTTTTTTTAATGCTGATATATTCTAGGAAGATAAGGATTTTGAGCCAAAGTAAATGTGAGGCATCTTGACACTGCTTTCCATCTGGGCCATGTTAAGGAAAATGTAATACAATTTATACCTCTAGCTGTCATACTTGTGATATTTACTATATGGTCATTTTCCTTGACATTATCTGGGAATAAACACTCTGCTAGATCATGAGGCAGAGAATGCAATTTTCAGACCAAAAAAGGAGAAAGACATTGGACGGAGAAAGAACACTCACACAAAAATGTGGAAAAGCAGAAAGACAGTCAGTAACTTCACAGACAACGCAGAGCTGAGCTTCACTTGCCAAACGGTTTTTGAGTCCTAGGCAAATCGGAAAACCATTGTCCAAAACCAAGATGCTTTTCTTAGAAAATGTCTGTCTTTTGATCAGCCACCAAAAGAGAAGGGGGAAAAAAATCCATCCCAAAGTCCCCCTTAGATTGTGTAAACAGAGAAGGTCTGTATACATTCACCAAGGCCTTTCTTCCATTGTGCTAGCATTATTTAAAACCAGATGCTGGCTCTCCCTGCCTCACTGCTGGAAGAATTGCTGTCAACATGCATTGTTTCTGGGAGAAATTTAAAGCAAGGCAGTCTCCAATTTCTCTAATTAAAACAAGTTTTTTTTTTTTTTTTAAGCCATATAAAATTCTCTGAATTTCACAATTTTATTGCAAATACACATCCCTTAGGTTACAGAGAAATAACTTAAAAATAATTGCAAAACACACCAAAAATGTGTGTCTTCTAAGTAAGACCCATTTCTGCGTGACTTTGGGTAAATTAGTTCAGTAATCTGAGCCTCACATTTCTCATCTATAAAGTGAATTGTTTGGAATTCTGTGATCCATAAGGTCCTACTCAGCATTGTAAGTCTTTAAAATTATTTTCTGTTGGGTGGGAAGGAGAAGTATATGGGAATTCTCTGTACTTTCTGCTCAACTCCATCGGCAGAAGAATGGATAAGGAAGTTGTGCTGCACACACACAATGGAATATTCAGTTCAGTTCAGTTCAGTCGCTCAGTCGTGTCCGACTCTTTGCGACCCCATGAATTGCAGCACGCCAGGCCTCCCTGTCCATCACCAACTCCTGGAGTTCACTCAGACTCATGTACATTGAGTCGGTGATGCCATCTAGCCGTCTCATCCTCTGTTATCCCCTTCTCCTCCTGCCCCAAATCCCTCCCAGCATCAGAGTCTTTTCCAATGAATGAGTCAACTCTTCGCATGAGGTGGCCAAAGTACTGGAGTTTCAGCTTTAGCATCATTCCTTCCAAAGAACACCCAGAACTGATCTCCTTTAGGATAGACTGGTTGGATCTCGTTGCAGTTCAAGGAACTCTCAAGAGTCTTCTACAACACCACAGTTCAAAAGCATCAATTCTTCGGTACTGAGCTTTCTTCACAGTCCAACTCTGACATCCATACATGACCACTGGAAAAACCATAGCCTTGACTAGACGAACCTTTGTTGGCAAAGTAATGTCTCTGCTTTTGAATATGCTATCTAGGTTGGTCACAACTTTCCTTCCAAGGAGTGAGCGTCTTTTAATTTCATGACTGCAGTCACCATCTGCAGTGATTTTGGAGCCCAGAAAAATAAAATCTGACACTGTTTCCACTGTTTCCCCATCTATTTCCCATGAAGTGATGGGACCAGATGCCATGATCTTAGTTTTCTGAATGTTAAGCTTTAAGCCAACTTTTAACATACAACATTACTCGGCTATAAAATTGTTTTTCATTGAAGTATAGTTGCTGTGGGCTTCCCAGGTGGCACTAGTGGTAAAGGACCCACTTGCCAATGCAGGAGATACAAGCTGCACAGGCTGAATCCCTGGGTTGGGAAGGTCCCCTGGAAGAGGAAATGGCAACCCACTCCAGTACTCTTGCTTGGAGAATCCCATAGACCGAGGAGTCTGGCGGGAGCCTACAGTCCACAGGGTCACAAAGAGTCACACAAGACTGAAGCAACTTCGCATGCACACACATGCACACAGTTGCTGTATAATATTGTATGTTACAAGTGGACAGTGTAGTGACTCACAGTTTTTAAAGGTTATACTCCATTTACTGTTATCATAAAATATTGGCTGTATTCCCTCCCCCCAAGTTTGACAACATTTCCCTGTAGCTTATCCTATACCCAATAAGATACTGTCCCTCCTACTCCCCCACGCCTGTATTTTTCCCCCGATCTCCTCTCCCCGCTGCTAATTACTACTTTGTTTCTCTATCTGTGAGTCTTCCTCTTTCTTGTTATAATAACTAGATTTTTTTGTGGGCTTCCCTGGTGTCTCAGTCGGTAAAGAATCAGCCTGCAATATGGGAGACCTGGGTTTGATCTCTGGGTTGGGAAGATCCCCTGGAGAAGGGCATGGCACCCCTAGAGTGTTCTTGTTTGAAGAATCCCCAAGGACAGGCGGGATGCAGTCCATGGGGTCACAAAGAGTAGGACACGACTGAGTGACTAAGCACAGCCCACAGTTTTTTGTATTTTTAGATTCCACCTATAAATGAGATCATACAATATTTGTCTCTCTCCGATTTACTTCACTTAACATGATGCCCTCCAAGTCCATCTATGTTGCTGCAAATAGAAAAGATGTGTTCTTTTTTAGAGCTGAGTAGTAGTCCATTGTATATATGTACCACATCTTCTTTAACTAGTCATTTGTTGGTGGACACTTAGTTTGCTTCTTGGCAATTGTGAAATGATGCTGTGCTCAACTTTTCTGTAAATCTAAAACTGGTTGAAAAAATAAAGTCTTAAAAAAAGTCAGTTCTAATGAGGTGGATAAAACTGGAGCCTATTATACAGAGTGAAGTAAGCCAGAAAGAAAAACACCAATACAGTATACTAACGCATGTATATGGAATTTAGAAAGATGGTAACAATAACCCTGTATACGAGACAGCAAAAGAGACACTGATGTATAGAACAGTCTTTTGGACTCTGTGGGAGAGGGAGAGGGTGGGATGATTTGGGAGAATGGCATTGAAACATGTATAATATCATATATGAAACGAGTCGCCAGTCCAGGTTCGATGCACGATACTGGATGCTTGGGCCTGGTGCACTGGGACGACCCAGAGGGATGGTGCGGGGAGGGAGGAGGGAGGAGGGTTCAAGATAGGGAACACATGTATACCTGTGGTGGATTCATGTTGATATATGGCAAAACCAATACAATATTGTAAAGTTAAAAAATTAAATTAAATTAAATTTTAAAAAAAAGAAAAAAAAAGTCGTAAGCCCAGTTTAAATAAGCAAACTCAAATTGAGAAACATTCTACAAAATATCTAACCAACACTCTTAAAAAATGTGAAGGCCATTAAAGCCACAGAATGAGTGAGAACTTGTCACATGTTGGAGAGGCTAATGGGACATTATGACTAACTGCAATATTATACCCTGAACTGAATCCTGGAACAAACAAAAGATGCTATAGGAAAAGATGTTGAAATCTGAATCAAGCCTATTATTTAAAAAATGATAATAACCAACTAAATAAATATAGTATAAATCTCCAATAAAAAAGTAAGACAAGCTATTTGGAAAATATAGGTACATAGAAAAGCATTTTTACCTCTTTGAAATATTTATATATTAACAATTTAATATTTATTTATTTGTCCCTGTACATTTCTGTTCTTGATTGACTAAAAGCACAGTTTTTTCTGTTGAATGGAAATCCTAGCCACTACCAGCACTACCACTTCCCCTAAGTGCTCCATTCAAATTCCATATGTGATTCTGTACGAAATGAGGTACAGGAAAATGGTGGGGACATGGCATTGGTGTTCTTGCTTTCAGAAAATCTAAACCACAGAAGCCCCCACTAAGAGAACATCTAAATAATACTGTCTTTTTTGATCAGTTCAGTCGCTCAGTTGTGTCTGACTCTTTGCAACCCTATGAACCGCAGCACGCCAGGCCTCCCTGTCCAACACCAACCCTGGGGTCCACCCAAACCCATGTCCAATGTGTCAGTGATGCCATCCAACCATCTCATCCTCTGTCGTCCCCTTCTCCTCATGCCTTCAATCTTTCCCAGCATCAGGGTCTTTTCAAATGAGTCAGCTCTTCACATCAGGTGGCCAAAATATTGGAGTTTCTCTTTTTTGATACTGTTTCTTAGTTTAAAAGTATTTGTTACAAGATGTCTTTAAATGACTCAGTCACTACAGAACCAAGTTTTATGTTCCATTTTCTAAAGTTTAATTGACACAACTATTGTGTTTGACAAAGTCCCTTTTGTAAGGGCAAAGCATGAAGATTCCCTAAAGATTGATTACATGGCAGTGGGCACAAACAGCAAGGATGTTGTAAAGGGATCTCCTAGTAGATGGTTTTGCAAGGACCCTTCTGAGCTTACAACCCTTTTCTTTGAGAACATCACACATACAAATGGTGCAGGTCTAGTTGGACATGTTTATACAACCTGCCTCTCTTTCCCCAAATGTAGTTATGGATGATTTGATCGCAAGTGAGAGCTGATTCAATATGATCCAGTCACCGCAAAAACAAACATGCAGATTGATGGGACAGAATGGAGAGCCCAGAAATAAACTCACATCCCCACAGTCAATTAATCTTCAACAAAGGGGGCAAGAATGTGCAATGGATAAAAGACTGTCTCTTCAGCAAGTGGTGTTAGGAAATCTGGACAGCCACATGTAAATCAATGAAATTAGAACACTCCCTCACACCATACACAAAAATAAACTCAAAATGGTTTAAAGACCTAATTATAAATCATGACACCATAAAACTCCTAGAAGAGAACACAGACAAAATATTATCTGACATAAATCATGGTAATATGTTCTTAGATCAGCCTCCCAAGGGAAAAGAAATAAAAGCAAAAATAAACAAATGGGACCTAATCGAACTTAAAGGCTTTTGAACAGCAAAAAAAAAAAAAAAACTATCAACAAATGAAAAGACACATTATGGAGTGGCAAAAAAAATTTGAAATCCATGCAATTGCCAAGGGGTTATTATCCAAAATATACAAACAGCTCATGCAACTCAATATCTGAAAAACAAGCAACCCAAACAAAAAATGGGCAGAGGACCTTCATAGACATATCTCCAAAGAAGACATACAGATGGCCAACAGAAACACAAAAAGATGCTCAACATCACTAATTATAAGAGAAATGCAAATTAAAACCGGCATGAGATGATAGAATGACTATTATCAAAAAGTCAACAAATAATAAATTCTAGAGAGGGTTTGGAGAAGAGAACCCTCCTACACTGTCCATGGGAATCTAAATTTGTGTACCTACTATGGAAAACAGTATTTTTTCCTTAAAAAATAAAAAATAGAGCTACCATATTAGACAGCAATCTCATTCCTGGGTACATATCCAGAAAAAAGCAAAACCTCTAATTTACAAAGACATACGCACCGCAGTGTTCACAGCAATTTTATATACAATAGCTTAGACATGGGAATGACCCAGATGCCCATCAATAGACAACTGGCTTGAGAGGATGTGGTCTATTTATACAGTGGAATATTACTCATCCATAAAAAGAAAAAGATTGCCATTTGCAGCAATGTGGGTGGACTTAGAGATTATCAGGCTGAATGAAGTAAGTCATGCAGAGAAAGACAAGTATTTATCATTTATATATGGAATCCAAAAAATAATGTAAATGAATACAAAAGAGAAACAAACTCACAGACATAGAAAACAAACTTACAGTTACCAAAGGGGAAAGGGAGGTAGGGAGGGATAAATTAGGAGCATGGAATTGACAAACACAAACTACTATGCATACAATAGACAGCCGACAAGGATGTACTATATAGCATAGGGAACTATATTCAATACCTAGTACTAACATATAGTGGTTCACTATAGACCAGAAGCTAACACAATATTGTAAATCAACTATACTTTAAGGAAAGAAAAAAAAAAAGAGCAATCACATTCTCTCTCTTGAGAATTTGGAGTTGGGATGAGAGACCAATCATTTGACCTTGATGTAGCCATTTGAACTGGGAAATCCTTGGGAGACTATATTTGGCAAAGATCACAGAGCAAGGTACATAAATCTGCTAGAGAGAGAGGGAAAGGAAAAGGGAGAGCGAGAGGGGGCGAGACAGGAGCTGGGATTAAAACAGAGAGGCAAGAAAGCCAGAGTACCTGGGGATGTTCCAGTGCCTGCTTCCAGACCACCTGAGAGCCCACCATGCCTTTTACTCAAGTCAAATCCTAGATTTCTTGTTTTCACTAGGTTCGAGTTCATTGTAACTGATAAACTTTGTCCATAATAGATCTTTCAATGCCCATGGCTGCACTTTTACAACAGCCACTTAACAATATTTTTTCAATGTTTTAAAATATTTAAAATAATAGAACATTTATTATCCCACAAATACGTATATGTCAAGTAATAGATAATCAGAATATTCAACTACTATTAGATTCTGGACATATAGAAAGAAATAAGATGCTATTCATATCCTCGAGAATCCTGTATTGATAACCTACTCAGCACTAACTATATGTCATGTACTTCATTGAAGTTATTACTATAATTTTATGGATACAGTGTTAATAAATGTTTAATTTCACCAAATTCATCTTTGACGAATGAAGGTAAATCACTGTTACTTTTTTTTTTCCCTCTGTGCAAGCTTTTATTTTTTTTTAATTTTATTTTATTTTTAATCTTTACATAATTGTATTAGTTTTGCCAAATATCAAAATGAATCCGCCACAGGTATACACGTGTTCCCCGTCCTGAACCCTCCTCCCTCCTCCCTCCCCACACCCTCCCTCTGGGTCGTCCCAGTGCACCAGCCCCAAGCATCCAGTATCATGCATCAAACCTGGACTGGCAACTCATTTCTTACATGATATTTTACATGTTTCAATGTCATTCTCCCAAATCTTCCCACCCTCTCCCTCTCCCACAGAGTCCATAAGACTGTTCCATACATCAGTGTCTCTTTTGCTGTCTCGTATACCGGGTTATTGTTACCATCTTTCTAAATTCCATATATATGCATTAGTATACTGTATTTATGTTTTTCCTTCTGGATTACTTCACTCTGTATAATAGGCTCCAGTTTCTTCCACCTCATTAGAACTGATTCAAATGTATTCTTTTTAATGGCTGAGTAATACTCCATTGTGTATATGTACCACGGCTTTCTTATCCATTCATCTGCTGATGGACATCTAGGTTGCTTCCATGTCCTGGCTATTATAAACAGTGCTGCGATGAACATTGGGGTACACGTGTCTCTTTCCCTTCTGGTTTCCTCAGTGTGTATGCCCAGCAGTGGGATTGCTGGATCATAAGGCAGTTCTATTTCCAGTTTTTTAAGGAATCTCCACACTGTTCTCCATAGTGGCTGTACTAGTTTGCATTCCCACCAACAGTGTAAGAGGGTTCCCTCTTCTCCACACTGTTACTTTTTTTTCCTACATGGTGTGGCTTCCCAGGCGGCGCTGGTGGTAAAGGACCCATAAGAGAGACATAAGAGACGTGGGTTCAGTCCCTGGGGTCAGGAAGGTCCCCTGGAGGAGGTTAAGGCAACCCACTCCAGCATTCTTGCCTGGAAAATCCCCATGGACAGAGGAGCCTGGCGGGCCACAGTCCGTGGGTTGCAGACAGGTGGACGTGACTGAGCGACTGAGCGCACGTGCACATGGCGTTCACTCTCATCTCACGCCACTAGAGTGGGTCTACTCAGGGCATTAGTGACCAGCTCTGGCCGCCTTCTCCAATGGCCACAGACGGCAACACAAAGAATGGTGTCCCCGAGCAATTGCTTGAGAATTTGAACTCAGAACCGTGGCTGACCCCACTGATTTTGAAGCACCCATCTCTTTAGCATGCATTTTATTAGAATAAAAGTTATTTTAGTGACATAAACTAGATATCAATAAAAATTCACATGTAGAGTGCTTAACTAAGAAATCTAACTAGATTAATTTTAGGTGGTAAGTTTTAATCTTAGGGGTTCTATTCTGTTTCTCATTCAAACTTTAAACCTACCTCTTGTTACTAAGAAAAAACAAAACTCCTGGATTTCAGGAATTCAAGACTGCCATTTCCCCTGGCACTTAAATACAGTCAAGCAGTCCTTCTCATATATGTTCCCCAAAGTGGCTGCCCATCCGAAGAACCTGGAGTGTTTGTAAGAAATACAAAGTCTTGGGATACATTTGATGTCCTGGACTCTGTGGATCTGGGATTGGCCTAAAACTCTTTTTTTCTTTTTTAACCAGATTCTCAGTTTATTCTGATGTGATTTTGTGTTGATAGCTGATTTACTGTTTAGAAGGCTGAAGTGTAGCACTGAGAAGTTTGTTTAAGGTCAATAGGAAGGAGAGCCCTGACTTCCAGACTAGCTGCCAAGTTTAGTTGTGTGAGTTGTACACTGCCCAAGGGCACCTACTGGAGAAGTGGGGGAGCTGAAACCCAGCCCTGACTCCATCCACCAACCATGCATCCAACACAGGACTGTATCTGCTGAGGAGGGGTACCTGTTTCAAATTTGCTCTGAGGCATATGGGCCAGTGGCCACTCTGTGATAAGGCTGGGTGTGTGCCTGCAGCCTTCATGCCGCATAATATCCAGGCTAGTTCAACATTTGCCTTTATCCTTTTAATGGAGCATCCTTCCCAAGGCCCAAGCTCCACATAACATTTTTCCATACCTATTTTCTCATCCTAATTCTTTTGCAATTTCACTGCAAGTCAGAATTTCCCAAAATTCATCCTATGTAATAAGTATCACACACACACACAAATCTGAGAAACAACATATTTTATTTCTCTCTTGGAGATTATCAGCAGACGTTAGATTAGCATATTAAAATCTCTGGTAAGTCCTACAGTACAGGAGTCTAGCTGATCAGAGAACATGGCTTCACTCCGTTTCCCATATTAAAAAACAGCTACTTTCCTTATTTCTATTTACATGTACCACCCAACTCATCCTTTCTGCCTAAGACATGTTTTGGATTTCGCTTTGGGCTTCCCAGGTAGCTGTAGTGGTAAAGAACCCACCTGCCAATGCAGGAGGCAGAAGAGAATGGGTTCGATCTCTGGGTTGGGAAGATCCCCTGGAGAAGGAGATGGCCACCCACTCCAGTATTCTTGCATGGAGAAGCCCATGGACAGAGGAACCTGCTGGGCTACAGTCCATGGGGTCACAAAGATTCAGACATGACTGAAGTGTCTTAGCACACACTCACATCTCTTCCATTCACTGAGTTTCTGTTGCTTGTAACTTAAATGGCAGAGAGATCACATTTTAAGCACTTTTGTCTCCCCAATACACAAAACAAAATGTGCTTACAATGGGAAATCAATAAATGTTTACTAAATGAATGAATAAGTAGATAAATGCAGCTACAAGGGAAATTTTTATGAGAGGACCATTTTAAAATGTTGAAATCAATGACTTTTTGGTGTTTAACATTCCTCTGTTTGTTTGTGTGTAGGTGCAACCTGGGAGTCTCAGTGACTAACTGTCCAACTGGTGATGCCACCTTTTCCTAGAGGCTCTCGGCTGCTGTGGTCCTCATTAGCAGGAGGCTGAAATCTACCCGTTCCCTCTCATCTCAGCTTGTGCCCTGTCAGGACTTATCAAGATCTTCCTTGCTCAATTCACGGGCAATCATTATTTTAGAACCTGAGATAGGAAGGCAGTAGATTTTACGTGATTAGCTGCTGAGATAAACATTAATTAGTTTTCAATTTCCAAAATGTATCCTACTGACAGAAAGATTTGCTAAGTCAGTTAATGGCTATAGATGATTGTTCCAAAATTGGATTGTGGGGGCACAGAGACCTATGAAGACAAGGACTGGCAGGCACTGAACATGAAGCAGGCAGCACAGAATACATTACAAAAATAAATGGAAATGGTACCAAATGAATCATCGCATGACCTTACAGCTGATAAACATTAGGAAAAGCCAGAACTGGGACTGGTAAAAAGTAAGAGACAAAAAGTGGGTGACAAGCCAGGCATTTTTATTTTGGCCCCACAAGAAAATATATAACTGAGTCCGAAATCCAAGTACTGAGGCATGTGTGATGGCAAACTACTAAACCTAAACCCGATGCCAAGGCAGATGTGGACCACATTTTATTTGAGTCCCATCCAGAAAATCTGAGAAATTCTCTCATTTATTCCTAGAGCAGGGAGGGGACTGCTTTGGATCACTCAGTCAGTTCTGTTCCTCAGTCGTGCCTGACTCTTTGTGACCCCATGGACTGCAGCACACCAGGCCTCCCTGTCCATCACCAACTCCTGGAGCTTACTCAAATTAGTGTCCGTCAAGTCAGTGATGTGATCCAACCATCTCATACTCTGTCATCCCCTTCTCCTCCTGCTTTCAATCTTTCCCAGCATCAGGATCTTTCCTAATGAATCAGTTCTTCGCTTCAGGTGGCCAAAGTATTGGAGTTTTAGCTTCAGCATCAGTTCTTCCAATGAATATTCAGAATTGATTTCCTTTAGGATTGACTGGTTTGATCTCCTAGCTGTCCAAGGGACTCTCAAGAGTCTTCTCCAACACCACAGTTCAAAAGCATCAATTCCTCAGCACTCAGATTTCTTTATGGTTCAACTCTCACATCCATACATGACTACTGGAAAAACATAGCTTTGACTAGATGGACCTTTGTTGGCAAAATAATGCCCCTGCTTTTTAATATGCTGCCTAGGTTGGTCATTGCTTTTCTTGCAAGGAGTAAGTGTCTTTTAATTTCATGGCTGTAGTCACCATCTGCAGTGATTTTGGAGCCCAAAAATTAAAGAAATAAGGCCAGAGCCTTAAGTTGCTGCTATTGGTGCTTCTAAATGCCAAGGGCAGCTGAGAGGCTTGCCAGACACAAAGCTAAACTCTGTAACAAGAAGGCTCCAAACCCAGGACTTCTACACGAATGACTATATACCTCTCACACGAACCTCCCAATCAGCTCACTGGGCCCAGGAAGGGAGATACTGTCAAGTCTACTGATGACACTTATCCTCTCTACTTCTGGATCTGAGGATCGAGACATCTCCCTGAAATCCCTTTTTTCCATCCAATGTAATGGAATAAATGAACATGTGCAAGAAAGATGCCACTGTTGACATGGTTTTGTTTCAAACTCAATGTTTCCTGTAGCACCATCCTCCCACCCATGACAGACTGCTCAGATGCACCTTCTACCCACGCGTCCCAAAGCGAGACTCAAATTCTGAGTCACCGTACTCATGTAAGGCAGCGACCTCTTAGCCCCAGCAGTATAATTGCTTGCAAAAAGCACTAACTGCTTTGTTTTAATGGCAACCCACTTTAGTACTCTCGCCTGGAAAATCCCATGGATGGAGGAGCCTGGTGGGCTACAGTCCGTGGGGTCACAAAGAGTCGGACACGACTGAGCGGCTTCACTAAAGTGTGTTCCTGAGGGAGCTGAGGAATTTGAGGGAGCCAGATCAGAGTGGGTTGTGGCTTCTTTGACATCTAGTTATTCAGAGGAAATACCATATATTCAGTATCAATTAAATCTACCCCCTGGCATGTCCTGTCTTAGCTAAGCATGAAACCCAGAGCAATTTTTATCAATAACACTTCAAATTACTCTAGATCTTCTGTTCTAGGACCACACCACATGTTAGGGGCCAATATTAACATATTATGATTTCTTAAGAACATGTGCTTTCAAAGTGTGGGTTCAGCATACATCTATTAGGGGGCTGAGTAAGAAAATATAGAGCCACAGGGAGGAAGGTCTATTAGAAAGAGATTCTGCTTCTTGAACAAAAAAAAAAAAAAAAAGAGGAAGGATGGAAGGAAGGGGTAGAGGGAAAGAGGAAGGAAGAGAAAAAATTTCAATAAATCATCAAGAAAATTAGAAGCCAGAACAGAAAATAATGACATATAAGAGAAAATTCCTCATGGTAATTTTCAAGTACTTATACTTAGATGCTTGATTTTTAAGCTAAATTTATAAATAAAAAGAAATTAGTATAAAGCTTGGGGTTAGAATGCAACTCGCTTCTGCAGGAACAGGATATTATCTGGAAATATTCTCTCCTTTATTTCTTTATTTTTAACACAAAGAATAAAAAGCACATGATGCAGTTAGAGGTGGATTGACAGTGACATTTCATTAATGGTTTGAATAAGGCAATTTCTCTCTAGTTCACAGTACCCAGACAGACAACCAAAATAGCAAGGCTATTTGCCTTCTAATTCTGTTGCAGAAACAGCCATTAAAGATAAATAACCATACATAATTATATATATTTAATTTAGTAGACATTTCTTGAAGAAAAGGAACTTTATACTATTTTCAAACTCAACCTTTTTTCTCATTTCTCCTGTTCTGCTTTTGAAGAGAGAAGGCAATGTGACTGCATAATGATCTACCAAATCAATGCTCCTGGGGATATACATCATACAAAACAATGAAACCTCATCAGGTTGTCCTGGCATTAAATGGTATACTATACACAGCATTTAAATTCAAAAGTCCATCTCACATCCAGGAGCTTCTGGTCCATGTGGCAAAATTATCTGGAAAATTCATGTTGAATCGCTTCATTATTCTGAACTGTTTAGGTATATCTACCAGGGCTTCCCTGGTAGCTCACATGGTAAAGAATCCACCTACAGTGCAGGAGATCTGGGTTCAATTCTTGAGTCAGGAAGATCCCTTGGAGAAGGAAATGGCAACGCACTCCAGTCTTCTTGCCTGGAAAATCCCATGGACAAAGGAGCCTGGTGGGCTATAGCCCATAGGATCACACAGAGGCAGACACGGCCGAGCGACTAACATGCTCACACTCATATTGGTATAACTGTGGAAACAAACAATGCCACCCAAAGAAAATAAGCAAAAGCTATTTATTCAGAGCTTACTATAGCAAGGGAGTCAGTCACCATCACATACATTTGGCAAACTCAAATGTAGACGGAAAAGTCACTTTAAAACACGTTAAAAGCGGGGCGGGGGTGGGGGCGGAGGGGGAAGGTGGCTTTAGATATGCTCTGGTTGGAGGCAGTCGGCTTGGGGAAGTTGTAGTTACGTTAACTAGAAGAGGGATATCCCATGTGATTGGTTTGGGGTGTATATTTGGCTGTTTCCAGTTGCTCCAAAGGTGGAAGTGGAGACAAAAACTGAAAAAGCTGTCTGTTAATCGAATCCTGGCTGACTGGGGCTAATTGTTACAGGAGTTATTGTTTGGCTTCCTGGTCTGGTTATGACAGATTGTGGGCTAGAGTGCTATTTGTATATGTAGTCTAGCCATTTTCTTTTATTTATTTGTTTACTTACTTATTTGGCTATGACAGGTCTTAGTTGAAGTATGTGGGATCTTCTATCTTTGTTGAGGTTTGCAAAGTCTTTTTAGTTGCGGCAGGTGGGATCTTGAACAGGGATTGAACCTGGACCCCCTACAGTGGGAGCATGGAGTCTTAGCCACTGCACCACCATGGAAGCCTGTTCATTTTCCATTGGTGTAGTGAGTAATTTCCTATATGACGGCTGTTGGTTGTCCTTTGTCATGAATAATGTGAGTGTTTCAAAGAAATCAGGTTCTTTGAACCCTCTTAAAGAGATGGGAATACCAGACCACCTGATCCGCCTCTTGAGAAATCTGTATGCAGGTCGAGAAGCAACAGTTAGAACTGGACATGGAACAACAGACTGGTTCCAAATCAGGAAAGGACTACATCAAGGCTATAAATTGTCACCCTGTTTATTTCACTTATATGCAGAGTACATCATGCTAAATGCTAGACTGGATGAAGCACAAGCTGGAATCAAGATTGCCAGGAGAAATATCAATAACTTCAGATATGCAGATGATACCACCCTTATGGCAGAAAGCAAAGAAGAACTGAAGAGCCTCTTGATGAAAGTGAAAGAGGAGAGTGAAAAAGTTGACTTAAAACTCAACATATAGAAAACTAAGATCATGGCATCTGGTTCCATCACTTCATGGCAAATAGATGGGGAAACAGTGTAAACAGTGGCTGACTTTATTCTTTTGGGCTCCGAAATCACTGCAGATGGTGACTGCAGCCATGAAATTCAAAGACCCTTGCTCCTTGGAAGAAAAGTTACGACTAACATAGACAGCATATTAAAAAGCAGAGACATTACTTTGCCAACAAAGGTCCATCTAGTTAAAACTATGGTTTTTCCAGTAGTCATGTATGGATGTGAGAGTTGGACTATAAAGAAAGCTGAGCACCGAAGAATTGATGATTTTGAACTGTGGTGTTGGAGCAGACTCTTGAGAGTCCCTTGGAATACAGAGAGATCCAACCAGTCCATCCTAGAGGAAATCAGTCCTGAATATTCCTTTGAAGAACTGATGCTGAAGCTGAAACTCCAATACTTTGGCCACCTAATGAAAAGAACTGACTCATTGGAAGACACCGATGCTGGGAAAGATTGAGAGCAGAAGAGAAGCTACTATGGGTCATGTTCTAGGTGCAGAGATAACATTAGTGAACAAAACAAGCAAGATTCCTTCTTAAATTCTAAAGACAGAGGGATATGATAAATAGGCAGAAAACTAGATAAAGGAATAACTAACAAAATACAGTTAAAAGGTGAAAAGTGCTATGCTGAGGTCTTGACAAAGAGATATTTTCACTAAAATCTGAATTACAAAGATCAGAAGGAAGAATATTCCAGGAAGAGAGGTCAGCTGGGGCAAAGGATTTGAAAAGCCTATGTGCCTGTAGCATATGATCTAGGGTGAGCAGTAATAGAGAAAAAGAGAGAAATAAGGAAGAACTTGGACATATGTAGCTTTTAACAAGGTAATACCCTCTGCATCTATCCATCTTGCTGCAAATGGCAAAATTTCCTTATTATTATGGCTGAGTAATATTACATTGTATAAATATATACTACATCTTCTTTACCTATTCATTCAACTTAGGTTGATTCCATATCTTGGCAATTATAAATAACACTGCCATGAAATAGGGGTGCAGATATCTTTTTGAATAAATATTTTTGTTTTCTTCAGATAAATACCCAGGAGTAGAATTATTAGGTTGTATAGGGGTTCTGTTTTTAATTTTTGAGAAAATTCCATACTGTTTTCCATAGTGGCTACACCATTTTACACTCCCACAGAAAGTGCACAATGGTTTCCTTTTCTCCACATCCTTGCCAACACTTGTTATTTGTTCTTTTTGATAATAGGCATTCTGACAAGTGTGAAGTGATATATCATTGTGGTTTTGATTTGCATTTTCCTGATGATTAGTGATGTTGAGCATTTTTTCATGTGCCTATTGGCCATCTGTGTATCTTCTTTGGAAAAATGCCCATTCTGATCCTCTGTCCATTTTCAATGAGGCTGTTTGTTTTTTAATGTTGAGTTGTATGAATCCTTTGTATATGTTGGATATTAACTCCTTATCAGCTATACTGTTTGCAAATATCTTCCCCCATTCAGTAAGTGGCTTTTTTATTTTGTTGATAGTTAATTTCCTTTGTTATGCAAAAGATTTTTAGTTTGGTGCAGTTTCATTTTTTTTTTTTTTTTGCTTTTATTTCTCTTTCTTAAGGAGACAAGTCCAAAAATATATTGCTAAGACGAGTGTCAAAGAACATTTTGCTTGTGTTTTTCTTTTAAAAGTTTTACAGCTTTAGGTCTTACATTTAAGCTTTTAATCCATTTTGGATTTATTTTTGTATATGGTATGAAAAAGTGGTCCAGTTTGATTCTTTCTCATTTAGCTGTACAATTTCCCAATAACATTTATTAAAGAGGCTGTCTTTTCCCCACTCACAGTATATTCTTCTTTCTTATATCATAGACTAATTGACCATATAAGTATGGTTTCATTTCTGGGCTCCCTATTCTGTTCCATTGATCTATGTGTCTGTTTTTGTGCCAGAACCATACTGTTTTGATTATTGTAGCTTTGTAGTATAGTTTGAAATCAGGACGTGTGATACTTCTAGCTTTGTCTTGCTTTCTTGAGATTGTTTTGGCTATTCAAATCTTTTGCTTTTCATACAAATTTTAGAATTACTTGTTCCAGTTCTGTAAATAATATCATTGGCATTTTGATAGATATTACATTGAGTCTAAAGATTACTAAAGATTACTTTAGGTAATATGGTTATTTTGCTCCACTTACGATTTGTAAACAACCACCACTTATAATTTGTAAAAAACCAATCAGAGTTCTGGGTGAAAAATAAATTGTAGGCTGCCAAGAGTAAAAGCAAGACCAATTAGGAAACTGGCTTAGGGTAAGGTTGTATGGTACAGGCAGAAAAGTAAGTGGACTAGAGCACATCTTAGAGATTAGTGGAGTCATAGGACTTGCTAGAAGTAGGATATGCAGAGAGAAGGGTAGAATCTGATTTGGGGTTGAGCAGCTAGATGGATACTGGTAATGATGAATGAGATAGGGAAGTCTTGGGAAGGAACTAGGTTCTGAGAAGGTAATGAAGAAGTTCTTTTAGACCAAATTAACATTCTTGTGTGTTTTGGCCTAGGGTGCAAAGCTAGGGAAAACCAATTAAAAGCTATGACAATGTAGTTGAGAATTAAGTGTAAAAACAGAAGCCCTCCAGGACAGCTTTGAAGAGTCTTTCATTTTCAGCTGTCCTAAGGTGAATGTGGCTGAGTATCAAGTCCTGACTCTGTTTTGCAGAACTTCAAGCATCATAGTGTCCTACCTATTAGTATGACACCTCTATACCTCTTAGGCTACATTAAGAGTTCTGTGGGAAAGGAGTTGAACCATGAGATGTGAAGTGTGGATATTTGTAAAGACATAGAATAGGCTGAAAATTTTGAACCTCCAAATCCCTTAACTTCCTTTGTCAGAGAAGACAGCTCCTCTACTCATGCTTTTCCATCATTTCCTCTCTCAACTCACCGTTCTCTCTATAAAAAGCTTCCAAAGTCTTCACCTTGGGTCCTTGCCCCCTGTGCTGATGCCACTTCTCCTAAGCCCCTGATGCTGGGAAAGATTGAAGGCAGAAAGCTTAGAAGAGGGCATTAGAGGATGATATGGCTGGTTGGCATCACAGATACAATGGACATGAACTTTGGCAATCTTCGGGAGATGGTGAGGGACAGGAGGCCTGGTGCTCTGCAGTCCATGGGGTCACAAAGAATCAGACATGACTGGGAGATTAAACAACAACAACATGACCAAGTAACAGAAGAAGAAAAAGCACTGATGTGGTTACACACTGATATACACAGTATGCAGCAAAGGTCTGCAGATACTGCACTGTATTCCCGTTCTGGAAGGGAATCTCATAATATGGCAGAATTGTATGTAGCATATTCTATTGCACATTTTGTATAAAAGAAAAGACAGCCTGAGTTAAATATCTTTGCTGATTCATGGACTGTGGCTAATGGGTTGACCAACCAATTAGGAACTTGGAAAGGATAAAATTGGAAAAATTGATGACAAGGGTTACTTAAATGGGGTTCTGAGAGAATCAAAAGATTTATATCAACAAATGCTCACAAAAGTGTATCCACAGCTAAGGACAAGATAACCCATCTTGAAGATGCCAATCAAATTCTCTTCCCAGCTACCCCAGAGCTTACTCAATGGACTCAGGTATAAAGTGGCCACAGAAGAATGGAGGAAGACTTTACGTGGGCTCAACACCATGGTCTTCCTCCAGCAAAGTGAGTCTGGTCACCATCATGGTTGAATGTGAACAGTTTTCGACCAGCAGAGGTCTAAGTTGAGCCTCTATGTGGTAGCATTCCCCAGAGGGTCCTGTCAGGTTTCAGGCTGGTTGCACTGGATCCTGCTGCTCTTTATAAAGTTAGGCAGCACCTCGTCCTCACAGCATAAATGTTAGCTTTCCCTACCTGAAGTGTTTCAGCCATCATCATTATTCGTGGGCTTAAAAATACATCATTCATCATTATGGTATCTCACAAGACAGAGCCTCATAACAGTAGACATACTTTTATAAAAGTATGACATAATTTGCAACCACGGAATTCAGTGGTTTTGTCAAATATTCCAACTTCTAGAGGCAGCTGACTTGATAAAGCAGTGGCCTGGCCTGCTGAGGTTCCAGTTAGGGTCCCAGCTGACAGATAACAACCTGCACAGTTGGGGGACTTTTAAAAAATTTTCAGATTTGCCTTAAACTGACACCACTTTTCCCATAGTCAGGATGTATAGATTCACGAGCCAAGAAATAGAACTGGGAGAGGCTTCTCTCACTATAATATCTAATAATCTTCTGGAAGAATTTTTCTTCCTGTTCCTATGAACTTCAGTTACGTTTTTAGAGGTTCTAGAGCCCAGTAGAGGAAAGTTTCCTCTTGGGAACTAAGTCATCCTTTATATTGCTGCTACTGCTACTGCTAAGTCACTTCAGTCGTGTCTGACTCTGTGCGACCCCATAGACGGCAGCCCACCAGGCTCCCCCGTCCCTGGGATTCTCCAGGCAAGAACACTGGAGTGGGTTGCCATTTCCTTCTCCAATGCATGAAAGTGAAAAGTGAAAGTGAAATCGCTCAGTCGTGCCCAACTCCCAGCGACCCCATGGACTGCAGCCTACTAGGCTCCTCCGTCCATGGGATTTTCCAGGCAAGAGTACTGGAGTGGGTTGCCGTTGCCTTCTGCTCATTCTTTGTCCCTCTAACCTCCAAATCAATAAGCAGAGAAGGGATATCGCTGCCTTGGGTGGAGTGGTTAATCCTGATTATCAAAGAGAAATTTGGTTATTGTTATGCAGAAGCAATAAGAAAAACTATCTTGAGAACACAAGGAACTCACTGGACTGGTTTTTAGCATTCCTTTCCTCATGACCCTGGTCAATGGGAATCTGTGGCAAACAAATTAAAGACTTGACCATCAAAAATACATATTCTTTGGAAATTCAGATTTCATTATCCCTGCAAAGTAAAGAATCCTATGCATCTGAGAATCTGGCAAGGAGTAGGGGGGATAAGAAATCTGTGGTGGAAGAAATCTGCTGTAATAGCAGCTTAGACCTCATGATGCTACAGAGGCAGATTCTAACAGTTTTTTATGCTCCTTGCTTCCTTTCTCCTTATTTTTCTCTTACAAACTTAAATGAAGAACCCAACTGTGGCTAATGTTTTAAGTTTCACGTTAAGTTTTAACTTAATATGTTAATTTCCTGTTACAGGGCATGGGTGGGGAGTGTAATTAACCTGACAACTCGCCATGATGTAAGAGTTATTGGTGGGATTTCCTGAGTCCTCTGTTTGAGATATTAAGGGGGAAAGGAGACAGAATGTGTTGAATACCATTGATTCAACTCACCCAGACCTAGCTCCCTTCTTTCTCTACCTTGCTTTTCCGCACAGCAGCTTACCTGTAAGTTCCAAATGTAACAGGCTTTCATGCTTCTGCTGCTGCTGCTGCTGCTGCTAAGTCACTTCAGTCGTGTCCAACTCTGTGTGACCCCATAGACGGCAGCCTACCAGGCTCCACCGTCCCTGGGATTCTCCAGGCAAGAACACTGGAGTGGGTTGCCATTTCCTTCTCCAATGCATGAAAGTGAAAAGTGAAAGGGAAGTCGCTCAGTTGTGTCCGACTCTTTGCAATCCCATGAACTGCAGCCTTCCAGGCTCCTCCATCCATGGGATTTTCCAGGCAAGAGTACTGGAGTGGGGTGCCATTGCCTTCATGCCTCTGGCCTCAGCTAATTGGGAGGAGATGAGTGAGGTCAGGATATTTACTCCTCTGGTTTTCTTCTGTGAAGTTGTCTCAAGCTGGCTGTGTCCCTGGACCAAAGATCACTCTTTTCTCAACAGCCTGCCCTACATGATTCTCCTTATAGATTCTGGTACCCTCCCCATGCTCATCCCTTCAGGACCATAGTGCTAACTGCACTGCTGCAGCTTGCCCCAGCTTCCTGTACTTCCTTATCAAAGGTTTCTAATTTGAATGTACCATCTGTTTCTCATTGTCTAATATAGTTAGTAAGGAAAATAAGAGAGTAGATATTAGGTAGGAAACCAATAATTGAAAGGGTGAAAGAGAAGCTGATTGTAGTTATTCTAGCCTAAAGTTATCACAGTGTAGTGGTTTTAAAATGTGTTCAGAAATTCTTTCCCTTGAAGAGGTGGAGCTTAATTCCTTTCCTGGAATGTGGACTGGACTTAGTGATTTAAGGAGGAAAAGAAAGGTGGAAGTAATAGTGTACAGCTTCAGAGACTAGCTCCTAAAAGGCACTGTGATTTCCTCCTCTTTCTTAGATTGCTTGATCTGGGGGAAGCCAGCTGCTGTCATGAAGATGCTCAGTAAGCTTTAGAGAGGCACACAGGGTGAGGGACCGAGGCCTCCAGCCAACAACCATGGGAGCCAGTCATTTAGGAAGTGGATCCTACAACCTCAGTCAACTCTGCTCATGACTTTACCCCTGCCGACATCCTAACTGCAACAACATTAGGTATTGTGAACCAGAACCGCCCAGGTTAGCCACTTGAAATTCCTAATTAACAGAAGCTGTGAAATAATAAATGTTTACTGTCTTAAGCCACTAAGTTTAGGGTAATTTGTTGTAAATATCTTATTCAGATATCTGATATACTTGGATATAGCTAAAATGCTATGTTAATCAAAATAATGGTTTAATATTTATTGGATGTATACTATGCATCATTTACTGTGCTAAATATTTCAATTTTCACACATACCTTATGAGACAAGTATTATGACCTCATTTTAAAGATCAAGAACCTGAGGCACAAGGAAGTTAAATATCCTGCCCAAGAACACAGCCTGCACTATATTTTACAGATTATAAGGTGCACACTATTTTCATGTTTAACATCTCTGACTCTATGACCCACCTCCCAGAATACTGGAAATAAAAGCAAAAATAAACAAATGGGACCTAATTAAACTTAAAAGCTTCTGCACAACAAAGGAAACTATAAGCAAGGTGAAAAGACGGCCTTCAGAATGGGAGAAAAGAATAGCAAATGAAGCAACTGACAAACAACTAATCTCAAAAATATACAAGCAACTCCTACAGCTCAATTCCAGAAAAATAAATGACCCAATCAAAAAATGGGACAAAGAACTAAACAGACATTTCTCCAAAGAAGACATACAGATGGCTAACAAACACATGAAAAGATGCTCAACATCACTCATTATCAGAGAAATGCAAATCAAAACCACTATGAGGTACCATTTCACGCCAGTCAGAATGGCTGCGATCCAAAAGTCTACAAGCAATAAATGCTGGAGAAGGTGTGGAGAAAAGGGAACCCTCTTACACTGTTGGTGGGAATGCAAACTAGTACAGCCACTATGGAGAACAGTGTGGAGATTCCTTAAAAAACTGGAAATAGAACTGCCTTATGATCCAGCAATCCCACTGCTGGGCATACACACCGAGGAAACCAGAAGTGAAAGAGACACATGTACCCCAATGTTCATCGCAGCACTGTTTATAATAGCCAGGACATGGAAGCAACCTAGATGCCCATCAGCAGATGAATGGATAAGAAAGCCGTTGTACGTATACACAATGTAGTATTACTCAGCCATTAAAAAGAATACATTTGAATCAGTTCTAATGAGGTGGATGAAACTGGAGCCTATTATACAGAGTGAAGTAAGCCAGAAAGAAAAACACCAATACAATAATGCATATATACGGAATTTAGAAAGATGGTAACAATAACCGTGTATATGAGACAGCAAAAGAGACACTCATGTATAGAACAGTCTTTTGGACTCTGTGGGAGAGGGAGAGGGTGGGATGATTTGGGAGAATGGCATTGAAATACGTATAATATCATATATGAAACGAGTCGCGAGTCCAGGTTCAATGCACGATACTGGATGCTTGGAGCTGGTGCACTGGGATGACCCAGAGGGATGGTATGGGGAGGGAGGAAGGAGGAGGGTTCAGGATGGGGAACACATGTATACCTGTGGCAGATTCATTTCGATATTTGGCAAAACCAATACAATATTGTAAAGTTTAAAAATAAAATAAAATTAAAATCTGAAATGTGGACACAACAAAATCTATTATTGCATTAGGTCCAAGTAAACTGGAGTTTGATGTTAAATTACTTTAAGATTGGAAAATAATGAAAATTTCAAAAAAAAATTAAATTAAAAAATAAAAAACATCTCTGAAATCAGAGTTCCCTTATAATCAATGATTTCTCACAATTACTGGCAATCAGGCAGCAGTTTGATGTAACTCTGACATGTGCACCTGTGTGGCCTTGGTCATGGCTGTTTATATTGCTATTGATTCAACTGTTGTTACATACATTGAGCTGAAACTGCCGTTTAAAATATCTTCAAGTGTATTCTATGACTTGGAATTAAAAGTTATTGTGTACACAAAAAGACAGAAATAAAGCAGTAGATCATAAATTTTATATTGGAGAGGCAACTATTTATTGCTTGAGGAACAACAGCAATTTCATGTTTTCTAACAAAACAACTACCAAGTCCTTTATGGAAGTTGGTAAAAGGATAGTGTCCATAAATAGCTCAAGCTGTTCCTTTTTATTCCTGTTGTTATTCAGTTGCTAAGTTGTGTCTGACTCTTTGCAACCCCATGAACTGCCTTAAATTTCTTAAAGTGATATCACTCTTCCCATAGTTAGGATGTACAGATTCAGGAGCCAGGCTGAGGCACTCCAGGCCTCCCTATTGTTCACTATCTCCCTGAGCTTGCTCAAACTCACGTCCACTGAGCCAGTGATGCCATCCAACCATCTCATCCTCTGTCATCCCCTTCTCCTGCCCTCAGTCTTTCGCAGCATCAGAGTCTTTTCCAGTGAGTCAGCTTTTCAAATCAGGCCAAAGTATTGGAGTTTCAGCATCAACATCAGTCCTTCCAGTGAATATTCAGGGTTGATTTCCTTTAGGATTGACTGGTTTGACCTCCTTGCTGTCCAAGGGACTCTGAAGAGTCTTCTCCAGCACCATTGTTCAAAAGCATCAGTTCTTTGGCACTCAGCCCTCTTTATTGTCCAACTCTCTCATCCATGCATGACTACTGGAAAAACCTTAGCTTTGGCTATATGGACCTTTGTTGGCAAAGTGATTGTCTGCTTTTTAATACACAGTCTAAGTTTGTCATAGCTTTGCTTCCAAATAGCAAATGTCTTAATTTCATAGCTACATTCACCATCTGCAGTGATTTTGGAGCCCAAGAAAATGAAATCTGTCTCTGTTTCCACTTTTTCCCCATATTTGCCATGAAGTGATGGGGCCAGATGCCATGATCTTCATTTTTTGAATGTTGAGTTTTAAGCCAGCTTTTTCACTCTCCTCTTTCACTTTCATCAAGAGGCTCTTTAGTTCCTATTCACTTTCTGCCGTTAAAGAGGTGTTATCTGCATATCTGAGGTTATTGATATTTCTCCCAGCAATCTTGATTCCAGCCTGTGATTTATCCAGCCCAGCATTTCACATGATGTACTCTGCATGTAAGTTGAAAAAACAGGGTGACAATATACAGCCGTGATGTATTCCTTTCCTAATTTTGAACCAGTCCATTGTTTCATGTCCAGTTCTAACTGTTGCTCCTTGTCCTGCATACAGATTTCTCAGGAGGCAGGTAAGGCGGTCTGGTATTCATCTGTTTAAGAATTTTTCACAGTTTGTTGTGATCCACAGAGTCAAAGGCTTTAGCGTAATCAATGAAGCAGAATTTTTTTTTTTAATTCTCTTGCTTTTTCTGTGATCCAGTGGATGTTGGCAATTTGATCTCTGGTTCCTCTGTTTTTTCTAAATCCAGCTTGTATATCAGGAAGTTCTCAGTTCATGTACTGCTGAAGCCTAGCTTGAAGGATTTTGAGCACAATTTTGCTAGCGTGTGAAATGAGTGCAATTGTGTAGTAATTTGAACATTCTTTGGCATTGCCTTTCTTTGGGATTGGAATGAAAACTGACCTTTTCCAGTCCTGATATATGTACAAAAGAATAGCCTATCACATGCTAAGAAAGACACTGTAGTAAATGACGGAAGTCCTTGAAAAGGAAGAGATAAATTTCAAGGCGACTAGAGATTGGAGGAACTAATGCTTGTGTCATATAGGACAATTACTAAGGTACTCTTTCCTAGTTTAATTAGAGTCGCTGTTTTCCTTTTTAGTATTTAAAATAATGATGTATGTTATGATTGGCAGTATATTAGAGATGATATAATATGTGAAGTGGTGGGGCTGGGATTTAAACCAGAGCAGTGAGATTCCCAATACTTTGCCCACCTGATGCGAAGAGCTGACTCATTTGAAAGACCCTGATGCTGGGAAAGGTTGAGAGCAGGAGGAGAAGGGGATGACAGAGGATGAGATGGTTGGATGGCATCACCGACTCAATGGACATGGGTTTGGGTAGACTCCAGCAGTTGGTGATGGACAGGGAGGCCTGGCGTGCTGCGGTTCATGGGGTCACAAAGAATTGGACACGACTGAGCGACCGAACTGATACTGAACTGAATGAGATTCCTTAATCACTACACAAAGTAATTCCTGTATGCCCTAGCTGTTGGAAATTCAGGAAGTGCCTAAACAGTTCTAAATGGTAACTTAACTTAAAAGTTATTCAACATATTTTCCATCTCTGAGAAAGTTCTGGAGATTGATTGCATAACAAAGTGAATATACTTAACACTAATAAACCATACACTTAAAATGATGAAGGTGGTAAATTTTATGTGTATTTTACTGCAATTAAAAATAATGATAAAAAATATACTTTCCATCTCAAATATTTAGTTTACTCTCTGTTTCTGGGCCTTGGTGGAAAGTGTTGGCAGACAGTGGAGGGTGAAGTTAGTAACTTATATTGTAATATCAAAAGAGCACTGAAGCTCTGTACTCTGATTGTGGTGGTAGTAACCTGATGTACACATTTGACCAAACTCATCAAACTATACACTTAAAATGAGAACACTCACCATGTGTTTAGTGCAGTTCTGTCACTCAGTCATGTCCGACTCTTTACAACCCCATGGGCTGCAGTACAGCACACCAGGCTTCCCTGTCCATCACCAACTCCTGGAGCTTATTCAAACGTATGTCCATCAAGTCAGTGATGCCATCCAACCATCTCATCTTTTGTCATCCCCTTCTCCTCTCACCTTCAATCTTTCCCAGCATTAGGGTCTTTTCCAGTGAGTCAGTTCTTCATATCAGGTGGCCAAAGTATTGGAGTTTCATCTTCAGCATCAGTCCCTCCAATGAATATTTAGGATCAATTTCCTTTAGGAGAGACTGGTTGGATTTTCTTGCAGTCCAAGGGACTCTCAAGAGTCCAACACTACAGTTCAAAAGCATCAATTCTTCAGCGCTCAGCTTTCTTTGTAAATTCTCTAATACCTTGGCAACTGGTGGCTCAGATGGTAAAGCATCTGCCTACAATGAGGGAGACCTGGGTTTGATCCCTGGGTCAGGAAGATCCTCTGGAGAAGGAAATGTCACCCCACTCCAGTACTCTTGCCTGGAAAATCCCATGGATGGAGGAGCATGGTAGGCTATAGTCCATGGGGTCGCAACTGAGTGACTTCACTTCACTTCTTCACCTTGGCAACAATAAAATTGATTTTTTAAGAAACATTGAAAGCTTTGGTGGAGAACCAGGCAGCCATGGGGAAAAAACCTATTAAGTAAACATCACTGATACTAAGTCAATACAGGTTCACTGATTATAACTATTGTACCATTATGACATGAGATGTTGATAGTGGGGGAGATTGTACATGTGTGCGGGCAGGGAGTATATGAGAACTCTATTTTACACTCAAATTTTTGCTTTCAACTAAAACTTACATTTATAAAAATAAAGTCTTTCTTAAAAAGTTAAAAAAAAAGAACTTACTGAGATTATTTTCAATCTCATTTCCATAATTCATCATATTAGCTGTTCCATCCAAACTTCCAATCGCAATGCAAGTGATTGAAGGATGTATATCCTATCTGTGACATGTGCCCAATCTTCCAATACATTGTAGTTTCTCAGGAGAAGGGTTTGACATGATTTGTCTTGCAGATCACATGCTGGTTCCTAAAGAAAATCCATACCTTTATCCAATCTTTCACACACATTTGTTTAATAATCCAACTGGTCAACTTTGAACAAACGCTTATCAATGATATTTACAATGTTGATTCTTCTTCACTCCCCTTTGTGAAGTAGAATGAAGACATCAATAAGTTCCTTTTCTCTTCAACTTCAAAGAGCTGGGAAATTCTCAGGTCCTCACTGGAAGCAGAGAAGAAGGAAATTGCATGAGTTTTCCTCCAAATCTTTCTTTGGCTGTAGGAGGGAATCCTCTGCCTATGCTCTCAAAAGGCTGCAAGTAGGTCTTGGACTAATTGATCTCACTTCTCCATGAGCCGTTTCTCTTGGTTTAGGAAGATACTTTGATGCTGGAAAAGGTGGAGATTCTACTCAGTCCCTGCCAAGAGGGGCTCGGGAGCAGACTCTTCCTGGAGAGCACAGATGTTGGATGTGATATAGGAAGAGACATGTGAAAAGACAGGAAACTGAACACAAGTAGATGAAGCTGCACTATGGGTTTCTCGGTGTCACATGCCAAGCAATGCAACTGAGAAGAGGAGATTAATGTTAGCCTTGGGTTAGAAGAATTAGGCTGGACAATTTGATGGTGAAGATAATGATAAAGGTTAGAGAAATTGCTCACCACCCCAAGCCCACACCAAAAACAGTACAAGAAGCGGTTTCAGGTCTTTCTGTCACTGTGTGGTACTCTACCTGGACCACACAGCTGTCCAGGGTTTACTTGCCTATCACGACCTGTCACAGACCAGAGAAAGGCAGAGCAAGAGTGGGTGGGCACGGTGAGCCCACAACATAATCAATGTTAATTTTAGGGGAGCAAATGTCTTCATGGTGAGGGTTGGGTGGGAAACCCAAAGACCGAATGTGAAAAATGCAGTAACTCATACACACTTTTCCTTTGTTTTGCAAAGAGACCTGAACAAATGGCTCACCAGTTCATATCTCTAGTTCTCCTACTATAAAATAAAGTCAATTATTTCATTCTATTTTATCTCTCAACTTCTTTCTCTCTTTCTGCCTCGCCCTCTCTCTTCTCACTTGCCCTCTCTCCCTTCCCGCTTCCTTCTTTCTCCCATCCTTTTATTCACTTATTTAACTATTTATTTTTTTTATTTTATTTTATTAGTTTTGCCAAATATCGAAATGAATCCACCACAGGTATACCTGTGTTCCCCATCCTGAACCCTCCTCCCTCCCCATACCCTCCCTCTGGGTCGTCCCAGTGCACCGGCCCCAAGCATCCAGTATCATGCATCGAACCTGGACTAGCGACTCGTTTCATACATGATATTGTACATGTTTCAATGCCATTCTCCCAGATCTCCCCACCCTCTCCCTCTCCCACAGAGTCCATTAAAACCCCTAGACACTCATCAGTTTTATAGGCTCCAGGCCTAGAAAATGGTGGGCAAAATAAAGTCCCTGCCCTCACAGAGCTTGTAGGCTGTGCAGAAAACACATTCATATTTAAATGAATAAACTCTGATAAATTCTCTAAAGGCAAAGGACGATGGACTCATGTCGTAGTGGAGTAACATGTGAGGTAATACATGGAAAAGCCCTCTATAGGAAAAACCTGAGCAGAACTCATCATAATGAAGACATTAAGGTTGCCAGATGGGAGAATGACAGTTGGGATTGTAGAGCATCAGCTGCTCAGTTGGGATTCGTAGGGAGCAGGGCAAGGTACAGAGAGGGACAGAGGAGGTCTCTCGATCAACGCCCATTTCACCCTCCCCTCTTTCCCATGACGAGGGCCTGACTCCAGCTGGCTCACATTTCAATAGCACACAGAGCCAACAGAGACCTTTTCTTTCCTTGGCATCTATTTTTTTCCCCTCTTAGGAGCAGGAAGGTGGTCAGGGAGAGGCAAGGCATGCAGGCTAGTTTCCTGTGTCCAGTGTGCAAGACAGGCAGAGGAGGATCACACTGTCAGGGTGAGCTTCCGTTCGTTGTTAATGACTTTGATGTTATTAGGCTAGACAGAGGGATGTCGATGTGAATCATTTTCAATATTTTTCCATATTCATAATGGACTAAATATAGTCAGAGGGCAGAGACTGGCGGGCATCGGCCCCTGGATGGTCATAGTGGATGATTCCTATGATGAAATTAAATGCCAACCCAGCTTCTTTGTTCCCTGAGGGTCATGGAAACCCATATCCCCACTCTCCAACCCAAAGACGAAACTAAGATACAGTTGTTAGATTTTTACCCTTCTTTCCCAGTAGCCAAATTCAAATAACATTTCATGAGGCCAGGCACTTTGCTCTGATGTGTGGAGATTTCAAGTGCACAGACCCAGGCAGAGGCAGCCAATTCCAACCTACCTCTTCCTAAGGCAGTCCATGTCTCTGTCCAGCGCCAAAGCCTTGGGGCCATGATTTTCATTAAATGAGAAGGTTAATGTTTTCACTTATGTGAAGGGGAATATGGAGTGCGGGTAGGAAGGGTTGCAACTTTGAAAGTCTGTTTTCTTGGTAGCACCATCAAAAGTGATGGAAGAGGAAGAAATACAGAAAAGGAGTCATTGGTCCACTCATAGAATTCAAAGCTGAGAACTCAGCTGGTAGTATCTAGAATGCTAGAAGTTCCAGATCATAGGTTATGAAAGATTAAATTTAATATTTATCCTATTCATATGTGCCATTTAGTATTTAATCCCAAATACAGGCAACAGAAAGAATTTATTAATTTGGTTCTAACTTATGAAACTTCTGCTTACAAAATAATATATGTTCAAAATAATATAACTGGAAAAAAATCAGCAGGAAGTAAATTGCATGTAATCCACCATCCAATAAATATATATGTATATACATTGTTTAGTTCCTAAGTCCTGAGTGACTTCACTTTCACTTTTCACTTTCATGCATTGGAAAAGGAAATGGCAACCCACTCCAGTGTTCTTGCCTGGAGAATCCCAGGGACAGGGGAGTCTGGTGGGCTGCCATCTTTTCGGTCACACAGAGTCGGACACGACTGACGTGACTTAGAAGCAGCAGTAGCAGCAGCAGCAGCAGCAGCATGTCCGACAGTTTTGCAATCCTATGTACATCAGATTCCTCTGTCCATGAGATTTCCCAGGTAAGAATACTGGAGTGGGTTGCCATTTCCTTCTCCAATATGTAAATATACCTACATTTATATGCATCTATACCTATACCTTCAATTATGTTCTGATTGTCATATGTCTGTCTTAGGAAATTAAGTTTGAATTTCTTCTGTATAGACAGTATGATATGTGTATATCATTAACTTTTAATATTCACCTGAGGGTGATCCAGAAGTTTTTATTTAGACATAAAAATTCATTATTAAGAGCTGTATCAGTGGGTTTGATAATCACCTTTATTGATCTTAGAAATAATTGAGGGATGAGAAAATACATGATGTCCAAGTTATGTGTGAGGGATTGTTCTGTTGCAGCTTGAATAGACCAGAAGCTAGATTTCCCAGGGTCCCCTCTGTGTGATCCTTGGCTGGAATTGTTAGAAGAATTTGCTTGAATCAGGGGAGCTGCAAGGGAAGGAGTAGCCCTTCCTCTTCAAAGTTCTTTTCAGTTTAACATATTGACAAAAAGAAACAGAGGTGCCCAGCAAGTCCCAGCTTGTCTTCACTCGTCTCCCTCCACATCCAGGTCTTCTGACCAGCTGACCAGCAATAACGCAGGCCCCCTCCCATTACCTAGCAACAGGCACAAAGAGGTGGTTCACAAGCAGTAGTCTCCCAATGGCCCACCTCTAAGTTTCCTACTTCGGCTTGGTTTCTTAGATTCCCTCCCAAATCCTGACCTCTTTACCCATGCCAGTACCTCTTTTCCTTGATCTTCTAACATCTCATCTCACATCTCCACTTAAACTTCTTTCACAACTGTGTAAGGTATAGTTTCTATGATAAATGCCATATCCTGTTACAGTCAGAATCATTCTGCTTCCCTAACTAAACCTTGACTGACACAGTTATTTGCTCCAGATATGGTTCCTGATGAACAGAATCTAAAAGGGTGGGAATCTCTGATTGGACTATATTAAAAGGCATTAATGATCCCATTTCTACTAGTGGTAAATGGGACACTGGTTGTCCATGGCATACAGTAGCAAAACAGCTATTTAAGTCATCACTGTGGTCACCTAGAGTCAAGTGCCTACAGAAAGCACAGCTTTGAGTAAGCAAATAACTTGCTCCATAAAACATTTTAGTAGAAACAAAGGTTTCTACTTTGGTTGGTTGGATTATATATATATATAAATGGTTGGTTGGATGTACTTAAGTATGCTGTAGAGCATGGAAAAGAAGATGAGGACCTCAGAGCTCTAAATTTCCAGGTCAAGGTCCAGGTAAGTGACCACAAAATTCCTTTGCTTTATGTAGAACAATAAAAGTGGCTTATCCCTTCTAACTTCAGATTGAGATATCTGAATGCCAACCCAATATTTAATCTTGTGGATGTGACTGAATTACAATACAAATAGAATTTAAAAGCTTGAATAATCTCTTATGTTAAATTCAGCAAGCTAATTAGGGAGAATTCAAACATCAAAATTTGGAATGAGGATATATGAGTAAATTCAAATGAAACTAAAGACACTTAATCATCATATTCTGCCGGGATTTGTTTATTACTAGCTGCATGCCTTTCTTCTCTATCAGAAACTAGCCTTCTCCTCCCTGAAGAAATGTGATGACATCTGTGTTGCGGGAAAATGCTGATCCTTCTCAAATCCTATCCCTACGTCCACTCATTACTCTGGTGGCTATGGCCAGATTCAATTCTATCCAGTCCCCTAGGAGTCATTTCAAGGTATAAATGGTAGGAGATAACCCAGAAAACAAACTATAAGATTTCTCAATTATATGATCAGAAATCTGAGGGAAGATGTATGAGAAAGGATCCGAGGGTCTGGATCAGGATAGAAGGGACATATTCTTATGGTCTTTGGGGGGTGTGCTATTCTTTTATGCAAGCTCTCTATCATATCTAGACTTCCTTTTCCATTGAAACAACTCAACACCATTTGTCTTGCTTCCAAGTTGTGAGATAGGTTCAAGTTTTGGTCCCATTCTGGGACCCAGATTTAAAAGTCAGCACTGCCTCAGGCTTGATTTTTTTATGAAAGAGGATAGAACATAAGAGGCCTAAGTTAACCTCAGAATCACACTTAAAACTTCTGATCAATATGCTATATGTCACATAGACTTGCATACCCTGGATGAAGAACATCCCATAGCCAATCCTCAAAGGGATAAGGAAGTATAATCCTCTAAAATAGAGGGGGAGAAAAAAATGGGTATTTGCCAAATAATAATATAAATTTCCACATATCTTCTTTTTCAGTGTATGTTTAAAAATATATTTATTCTACTTTCCTATGAAGGTCAGTTTGGTTGAGTGTAGAATACTTTATCAGAAATATTTTTTCATTAGTATTTTACAGGAATTGTCCCACTGACTTTTAGCATACAGTATTGTCGATATAAGTGGTCTTCTCATGACCTATTTTTCCCTCTCTGGAAACAAGTTTTTATCCTTGCTGTTCTGAAATTCTACAGTATAATGTGTCAACGTTTTGATCTTTTTCATTTATTCAAATTGATAATAGGGAAGGCCTTCCAACTGGAAACTTACCAACCATCACTCTGAGAAATTTCCATTGTGCTATTTCTTTGGTAATTGACCCTTCTCCATTTTCTCTACTCTTTCTAGAATCCCTTCCTGGAGTGATCCTCTAAGTCTGATCTTTTAATGCATATATTCCACTACTTTTTAAAAAATTATTTTTGGAGGTTTTCTTGGTGTTATATTCTACAAGTTCTATTGAATATTTTTATTTTAATATTTCAATTAGACTACCAGTAAGTGATGGCTCAACTCAAAATGGTTTAAACAAAAAGGAGATAGATGATCTCCTATAGGAAAAAGTCCAGAGGTTGGTGGCCCAATAGATTAATAAACTCAGATGCTTAATGGCATAGGGGCTCTGGCAGTTTCATGGTGCCATCCTTGTCGCTGGACTTACAGACTTTTAGTGCTAAGATGGAGAAGGCAATGGCAACCCACTCCAGTACTCTTGCCTGGAGAATCCCTGGGGCAGGGGAGCCTGGTGGGCTGCCGTCGATGGGGTCGCACAGAGTCACACAACTGAAGCGACTTAGCAGCAGCAGCAGTGATAAGATAGCTGTAGCAACTCCAAGCATCACATCCTCACACAACTAGATGGGAGGAAGGAAAAGGAAACCTCTGTATTGCATCCTTTTTTACAAAAGAAAAATCTTTCCCAGAACCAGCAATACAGACTTTCTTCAAACCTCATTGGCCAATATCCTCTCACATACTCATTCTTAAGCCAATTACATGACAAAGCAGGATTACCACTATTATCCTACCCAAGATTCACTCCTGGTGCCAGGGAGTGACCAAGTCTCCTGTGAAACAAGGCGTTTGGAGAACACAATCAGAATTTTGTCAGAAAAGAGGAAGAGAGTTGAATGGTTATTGTATGGCTAAATGTGATGCCACTTTGGCAACCAGAGTACTGATCAAATAGCTATTTACTGCTTTGAATTTTCCATTCTTGTACAATAATATCTTACGCTATGAATGCTAACTATTCTTATTAATGCAGAGAATTCTAGTTAGAGTTTCCTTTATGCTCTCTTAGATTTTCTTGTTATTTTTTTTATGGGCTTATTTTATTCTACCTTGTCTTCTTCTCTTTCATGATGCTGGCAATCCTCCACTGTCCACTGATCCTTACTTGTGTCTATATCTTAAATGTGACAACCAAGAGCTGACTAGGGTTTTGTACCTCTAGTCAGGGCATTCATCTGTCAGGTCATGGCCCAGGATGATTAGGCTAGAAGTGTGACTATCTTTTAGGAAGATCCCTGGGAGAAAAATGCAGAAATCTTTTCTCTAAAGGACATCCAATTTCTCAATTTAGAGAATTGTCTGGAAGTCAGGGAAAATAAAGGGGTTAAGGAATGCCATGGATTCTGTGTATGTGCTTTCAATTAATTTCTCTATTTATAAACCCATGTTACTTTCCTGTTCACTCTTCCAGCCATGTGCTGGAAGCCTCTGCTCTGGTCCCTGTGCTATAGAAGCTCCTGCAAGGTCCTTCCTCCAGCCCCAGCTCTCCCCACTGGGCAAGGAGTTTGAGAGACTATGAGAGAAACTATCCAACGCACACAGATTCCTTTCTGAACTAAGATGAGCTCTAAGTGACTGGGACCCCAGAATTCTCTGCCCAGTTGACCCCTAAGTCCTCTTTCAGGCACTGTATGGACTGCTCCCCTAAGCCTTGAACAGTAGCCAAAGGGAGCCATCTGTGGAGGTGTGGGTGGAGCTATGATATGCCAACTGGGCTGACTACACAGGAGTCTGGGAGGCCCTGGGTAGTGCAGAACAGAGAGAAGGAGGGCAAGCTGGGGGCTAGAAGACTCTGGGTGTCCTGTTGCCCTGGGCCCCCCAAATGAAAGGAGGACACTTACCTCTATCTCCCTTGCATCTGGGGCTTAGAAATGTCAAGCCCCTCTGGAACAAGGAAGGCAAAGAACAGCTTCCTCATATGTATCACCCAGGCATTCTCTAGATGGATGCTTCTCAAACTTGACCATATACAAGAATGACCTGAGCCTATTAAATACATATCCCCAGCCCCACCCATGGAGTCAGAATCAGCAGCTCTGGCACCGGAGCCCATGAATTCCTAACAAATCTGGGAGTGATGCTGTTGCAGCTGATCACACTCTAAGTAGCATCGCTTCATTGAGACTCTTATATCCTGTCTCAGCTGTCTACTCTCTCAGTCTCTCTCAAATCCAATCTTTCTCTCTCTCTTTCTCAGGAATTTATTTAAATGTCTCATCCATGATGTTTTCTTCACTGTTGTGTTTTATACCTTTGAACATTTTATTTACTATCATTTTAATGGCTTCTCAAGAGGAAGAAAAAACAAATGTGTGCAGTCAGTCATATTTTTTGGTGAAACTTTTATAAAAGATTCTTTAAAATTGGTATCTAAGGAGTCATTTTTATATAATGGGAAATTAACTGAAGTGACCTGCTCCTTCCTTCTCATGGTGACAGATAAATGGAGTGTTATGTATTATCATAAAATAATAGTATTGAGTCTAAGACTGAATTTGACCTCCGCTTGCCCTAATGCACATGGATATCACTTTACCCTAGCAGCTTCATCTGTAAAATGTCAATATCATAATTATACTTGATTTTTGTTTAATAGAAGTATTTTGAGGTTAAATAAGAAATTATTTATGAGACATTTCCAAGACCTGCATGGCAGTAATTAAGCTCCACGTTTATGTAGGTCCTGGCTCTGAGTTGCCTCAGACCCTACACAGACATTGTCTTAATTCACCATTTCCCTGGTGCGCTGGAAAGGACAGTGTAATTGGAAGAGAATAAGCTCTGGAGTCAGAGAAACCTCAGTTTGAATTTGGTTTGAGCCACTAGCTATGTAACCTTAGGCACATTTCCTCATCTGCATAAAATGGTATCAAACAAAGGTCTAGCAACTCTATTTACAAGTACACACCAATTGGTTAAAAAAGAACAATAGAACCCTAAAAAATAATAATATGGAAACCAACAATTCATAAGAAGACAAAATGATGCTAGTGAATTAGCATGAGAAATGTTCAGTCTCACCATTAGTTTATTTTTAAAGATGTAGAAATTAAAATGATATTATTTTGTCTATAAATTAGCACATATTTCTTTTAATGAAAGTGCTCATTCCTATCCAGTGAAATATCTACCCTATACAACCTCAGGGTACTATAGGACCTATCTGTAAGGTCATAGTGTGCACAGCAACAGTGTGTATCAGCAACCTCAAAAATGTTCATATCTCTTGATTCAGCAATTACTCTTTTGCATATACATATATATATCTACATAAATATATGTTTGTGTACAAATACACAATACATATATAAAAGAATTTCTTCTTATACATATATAATTTTTCTCATTTATATATACCTGTATGTTAGTCATATATATATATATATATGTCTGTATACCATCACTGCAGACAGCAACTGCAACCATGAAATTAAAAGATGATTGCTGTTTGGAAGAAAAGCTGTGACAAACCTAAACTATTAAAATGCAGAGATATCACTTTGCTAACAAAGGTCTGTACAGTTAAAGCTATGGTTTTTCCAGTGGTCATGTATGGATGTGAGTTGGACTATAAAAAAGGTTGAGCGCTGAAGAATTGATACTTTTGAACTATGGTGTCAGAGGAGACTCCTGAGAGTCCTCTGGACTGCAACGAGATCCAACCAGTCCATCCTAAAGGAAATCAACCCTGAATATTCATTGGAAGGACTGATGCTGAAGCTGAAACATCAATACTTAGGTCACTTATTAGAAGAGCCGACTCATGAGAAAAGGCTGATGCTGGGAAAGATTGAAGGCAAGAGGAGAAGGGGATGACAGAATATGAGATGGTTGGATAGCATCACCAACTCAATGGACATGACTTTGAGCAAACTCCAGGAGATAGTTAAAGACAGGGAAGCCTGACATGCTGTAGTCCATAGGATTGCAAAAAGTTGGACATGACTCAACAACTGAACAACAGCAGCAGCAAGAAAAGTTCAGAATGTAGGTGCTCCAAGCAAAGAAACCACAGATCTCACTCAGAAAGGCCTACGAACAAGGAGGAAATACAGGTTGTGGGAAACAGATCACCAGTTGCTTGTACATGACTTTGAGCATGGTTTGTGAGTTCCACTAAAAAATGTATTTTAATAACGTCTACCTCTTTGGGTCAGAAAGGCAGCTGGCTCCATTGAAGCTAGACTTGGTCCGGAAATGTTACTACTGGCATCAGCTCTGCTTCTTTAGGTGGAGAGCATATTGAAAAATTCACAAATATCATCCCACCTAATTCTTATAATAACACTCATTGGCAGATATTCTTATATTCCCAAATCATAAAAGGATTCTGTATTTTTGCCTAAGATGGTAAAACTGGCACTGGCAGAGCCCTGATATAAATGCAAGTCTATTGAGTTGGCTCCAAATCCAGCCCATAATGAATGGATGTGACCCAATTAAAGGTTACTGGCCCCATGAGTCACACAGGGGAATGCTACTCACGCCTGTAACCCAGCCTCCAGAGTAATAAGGGTATAAGACAAAGTCATTTCTACCCCCTGCTCTCTGGTGTGTGTGCTTTATGGTGGTCACCATGGAATTCCAAAGGCCAGGAGGTGCCACTAAAGTCTTGTTTCTTGGTGGCAAATACAACCAACAAGAACAACTCTGGTCAGGAAATTTAAAGTGCCCCACTGGAAGAGGGCATCAGTCGTTAGTGGGGGAAGCTGAGAAGGACCTCAAGCCTTGTTTCCAGGGCTTTGTAAAGGTCCATGATTCCCACAGACTGGACCACTAACTCCTCATGGCTACTTCAGACTGACTAGGTTCCATTATCTAGATGTGGGCCCTAGAGAGTGATTTTTCTTACTCAGGCCTTTGGTCCTACAAACCAAGTGAAGCTGTTGGGTAAATCAGGCCCAGGCCCCCATTGTCCCAAGAACATTATTACTTTATTTCCTGGTGGTCAATACTGCTTTGTTTATGCATCCCAGAGGATGACTCTATTAGCTTATGAGGGCTGCCATAAGAAAGTGCCACAGGCTGGATAACTTAACCACAGAAATATATTTTCTCAGATCTGGAGGCTAGAAGTTAGAGATTAAGCTGTTGGCAGAGTTGGTTGCTTATAAGGACCTCCTGTTTGGCTTGTAGACAGCCATCTTCTCCTTCTGTCTTCATGAGGTCTTCTCTCTCAGATTGCTATGTTCCTGATCTTTTCTTTTTTTAAGGATACCAGTCATATTGGATTAGGTCCCACTCATATGACCTAATTTTAACTTACTTTAAGTAACTCACTTACCAAAGATCCTGTCTCCAAATGGGTTACATTCTGAGGTACTGGGTGTTAAGACTTCAGTATACAAATTTGAGGGACACACAATTGAGCCCATGTGTGCATGTGTGCTAAGTCACTTCAGTCACATTTGACTCTTTGCAGCCCCATGGACTGGAGCCCACCAGGATCCCCTGTCCATGGGATTCTCCAGGCAAGAACACTGGAGTGGGTTGCCCTGTCCTCCTCCAGGGGATCTTCCCAACTCAAAGATCGAACCTACATCTCTTGCATCTCCTGCACTGGCAGGTGGGTTCTTTACCACTGGGGCCACCTAGGAAGCCCAATTCAGCCCGTAACAATGGCCAAATACACGTTATAATCAAAAGAAGTCCTTCTAGGTTGTATAGAGGCTGCCGTCTCTCAGCTTCTCGGAACATGGTGTAGGGAATTACCCTGACTTCTCTGTATTATGAGGAACATATATTTTATTACAGAAATCAGGACATATTTTAGAGGGAAAGAAGAAGTTATTGATACTGATGCCAAGAAAACAGGAATAAACTAGGATCCCCTGGTCAACCAGGAACTATGGTCTTCCTATCAATAAGTTATCAGAAAAAATAGATGATTTTCACAATGCCCCTAAATCTCTCTAGAGGAAAAAGCAGTGGAGGCCTGGACTCCGTTTCAGACAGTGGCATCCATGATCCCTGTTCCACCCTTCCTTATGCTAACTGTTGCTGATCCAGCCAGTGGGCTATGGATTGCCATGCTTCAGTTCTGTGGTTCGGTTTCTGTCTGTGCAAGGCCAGGGGAGACACCATGCTCCAAACTCACAGAGTTCAGCCTCTAACATCAGGTGCTACCCTTGCTCTCAGGAGTATAATATTCAACTAGTGCTTCTGACTCCAGGAAGCACTTGGAAATGAGTGGGGCATTTCTGTTGTCATGATAACCAAGGCTGATACTGCTGTTTTGCACTGACTGGGAGGCATTGATGCAAACGCCTTGCCATCCCAAGCACTACAGAACTGTCCCATGAAAACTGCCTGGAGAACCAAAGCTGAGAACAACCAGGGACGAGTGGAGACATTCTCCTTGCGGGCTTGTAAACTCTGGGAGGGGAGCATCTGGGGTCACGGAGGCCTCAGGGTGGCAACTGTACTGTTCCATATACTCTGTTCCTGTGGAAACCTTCTCCTCTTTCTACCCTCTTCTCCCCCCAGGAAAATAGTGAGTCTATATTAGAATTTTAAGACTGTGAAAGTAAAATCAAAATGGAGTTGATATTGCTAAAAGAGCTCTATAAAATGGAGCTGGGAGGTTAGTTAAGAAGTGTGATTTACACATGTCTCAGCCGGTATGAAATCTGACTTTTGACCTGATTGTGTCATCCAGAACTCCTGCCAGAAACTCAAGGTATTTATGGGACTCTTGCCATAAAATAACTTGCAGTAGTCTGTCTACTTATCTGAGCATACAATACTTATCTGACAACTATCCTAAATCAACTCGTAATTCCTTAAGGACAAATATTTTCCTATTTGTATCAGAGTCAATCACAAATCTCGCCAGATGACTTTTAACAATTTCATGACATTTTGTCTTTATGAGCCTTTGTCTTTATAAGACTCTTTCTCTTCACTCAAGGTTACTCAAATTTGTGTCTCCTGAATTGCAGTTTGTAAGACTCCCAATAAACTCTTTCTTATTTACAGCCTTTTGCATCATCATCCTCATTAATATTTTGGTCAACAAAACCTGGGTTTGAAATATCAGATTCCACTGCTGGTTATCTGTGTGATCTTGGGCCCCTTAGGTGAGTTTCCTGAGCTCATCTTCTTCATTTGTAAAATAAGGGAGATGGAACATTTAAAACAGTTGCTCCTATCTGTCTCAGAGGATCTTGTTCCCACAGGGCCATATTTATGAAAGTGCTTTCCACACTGAAAATTCTGAGCATAAGTTAGCTGTCACCAGTATTAGGAAGTGTACCTCTGTTCGTTTACGGGAGAAATCACGCTCCCTGTGAAATGGGAGTGTAAATCCCTTTTCCACTATGCATGACTGAGACAAGAGAGGAAAGAGCAGCTTTGTTTTGCTTCCTTTCCCCTCCCCATACCTGAGCCTTGTTCTCTTTGTAAATATAGGTCCACGGAGGACACAGATAAAGCCAAGAGGTCTCGCTGCTGGATACCCAATGCCTACCCCAAGTCTGTGACAATGGCCCTCTGGAGTTTTCTTTCCACCCGTCCCCGACCCCCAACACTATCACTTCCTACGTTTGCCTCCAGGGAACAGAGGTTGCAGGAGTCATGATTTAATTCCTAATTGCATGTGAAGTGTTATATACCCTGTGGAGCACATAAAATTTTACTCTATTTTAGTCCCCATTAATTTCCCACCCCTTTTCGTTTATAACTTGTTCTCTTTTCTCTTTAATGCCCCCTTTTGCCTGATGGATTTGTAGATTCCCCTTTTATTCCCTTCCACCTACAGGCAGGCATGAATTCAATCCCCACTGAGGTTTTCCTACATGTTTCCCCTTCTGCCTTCCTGTGGCCCCAGTGTTTCTGGAGGAAGGCGTCTGAAGGAAGGAGTTCAAGGAGGGGGTGATCAGGAGCCAGAATCGCCATCTGATCTCCAGCTCTCTGGCTTGATAATTTCTCACTCCAAGATCTTCCCAGGTGGACAAGCTGTTTGTGACTTAATTTTATTGCCAGCAGAATGGGACTCTAGGTACCTGCCCAGTGTGCACTTGACAGACATGTTGTACAGAGCAGTTAATTAAAGGGTGGCCTAATTCCCCTCCTCTGACTTTCCAGGATTGCACCCTGTGGCCCCATTCTCTCATGCAGTGGTTATAAATTTATAACCACTACATCCAGGTGCAAGACGTCAATTATTTAACTTTTTAAAATCAAATTAAGTATGACCCTGAATTCTCCCTTCTTCGGGGAACAGGACTCCCTCTGAAGGACAAGGCAGAGGCACCAAGGACCTCACCTAGTGCTCACATTCAGCAGTGACTCCCAGGCGATTTTCCATAAAAGTCACTGCCAGATGAACCTTGTCCAAATCGCCACAGTCTCCTGAAACTGGAAAATCAGATCCTTGCTCCCAGGCTCCTCAGAGCCGATGCCCACTGAGGCTCTTTCCTAGCCCTGAAAGCCAGAAAAGCACCCAAAGTGACACCTGCTCCCTGTCAAGGGGAAGCTTGCCTTTCATGAGGCTTGGCTGTTCCACCTCTAACCATCTCTTCAGAGGCCTCCGTCTCTCCACACAACCCCACCGCCATGGCAGCATCTCAACATAATATCTCAAAGATCATTAGACACAAGTCCACATTTACAGCAACACTTTTACAATAGCCAAGACATGGAAACAACCTAAATGTCCACTGAGAGATGGATGGCTACAGAACCTGTGGTATACATATATATGATGGAATATTATTCAGCAACAAAAAGAATGAGATAATGCCATTTGCAGCAACATGGCTGGACCTCAAGATTATCATGTTAAGTAAAATAAGTCAAAGAGAAAAAGAAATGCCATATGATATCACTTACATGAGCGATCTAAAATGTGACACAAATGAACATATCGACAAAACAAAAACCCAGTCTTACAGATGCAGAGAATAGCCTTGTGATTGTCAAGGGGAGGGAGTGGAGAGGGAAGGGCTGAGAGGTTGGGGTTAGCAGATGCAAACTATTCAATGTAGGATGGATAAAGAAGGTCCTCTGTACAGCCAGGAAACTAGATTCAGTGTCTTGTAATAAACTATAATGAAAAAGACTGAAAAAAGAATATATGTATATTCAGATATATATATATATATATGTATGTCAGTTCAGTTCAGTCACTCAGTTGTGTCCCTTTGTGACCTCATGAACTGCAGCGCACAGGCCTCCCTGTCCATCACCAACTCCCGGAGCTTGCTCAAACTCATGTCCATTAAGTCAGTGATGCCATCCAACGATCTCATCCTCTGTCTCCCCCTTCTCCTCCTGCCCTCAATCTTTCCCAAAATCAGGATCTTTTCCAGTGAGTTGGCTCTTTGCATCAGGTGGCCAAAGTATTGGAGCTACAGCTTCAGCATCAGCCCTTCCAGTGAATATTTAGGACTGATTTCCTTTAGGACTGACTGGTTTGATCTCCTTGTGTATACACACACACACACACACACACACACACACACACACACACACACATATGTATATATGAATCTGCCTGCAGTGCAGGAGACCTGGGTTCAATCTCTGGGTCAGGAACAATCCCCTGGAGAAGGGAATGGCTACCCTCTCCAGTATTCTTGCTTGGAGAATTTCATGGATACTGGAGCCTGGTAGGGCTATAGTACATGGGGGGTCACAAATTGTCAGGTATGACTGAGCATCTAACAACAACAAAAAATGTGTACATACACATTACCTGAATAATTTTGCTGTATACCAGAAACTAATACAATATTGTAAATCAACCATACTTCAGTTTAAATAAATAAATAAAAAGAATAGGAAAAAATTATTAGAAGCAGTTTGACTACTTTTTTGGGTTTAGAAATCATCTCTTTTGCTAAAGAGACTTATTGCAGAGTCTCTTCTGCAAGTTATATTTTTTAAAAATTGCAATAGCAGATTAAAATTTTGCTGTCTCATCTGCTTCCAATCTTCTCCCTTCCCCTCCCCCTGCCAGCTCAGGACTGGAAACCTTACGTGGGAAAAAGATTCTATCCACCTCTTCCCCACTTGCTAGCCTCTCCAAGGCCCTCCTTCAGGTAGATATGAGGATAACAAGAACCGGCACCATCTTGAATGGTAGTCCTGCAGTGTTGGGTTTTTTGAATGTTTTAGGTCAAACATTGCATTTGGAGCTTCCATTCCTGCACCCTGGGGACTTGCCACCTATAGTTTTCTTCTAGATCTGGCCATCTTTAGCCTCCTCCTCAGCCTCTGATCTACCTTCTATTGGGGTCACCTTGACCTATCTGGCTTGGGAAATAGGGTCACACACTTATCCCCACCAGAATCTAGAAGAGCAGGCCCCCACCATAGGATGCATCAGCCAGCCTCCTGGAAGGTTTTTATTTGTAAATTGTAAGCCAGACACCAGTCCCTAGGAATCTTCAAACTCCAAGAAACATGGGTAAAATTTTCTGTAGTAGTTCTCTTGAAATTCCATCCCCTTATCCTCACCACTTGGCTCTCTCTTTAGAGAAATCTTGACTCTAAAATTCTATAAATCCCCCTCCTCAATTTAATCTTAGCTTCTTCCATCAAAGCAGCAATTGGCATATCCTGCACAAAAAATGAGTGAAAGTGTTAGTCACTCAGTCTTTGCCACACCATGGACTGTAGATCACCAGGCTCCTCCATCCATGGAATTCTCCAGGCAAGATTACTAGATCAGGATGTCATCTCAATAAGAGCTTCTACAACCACTATTGCAGTGAGAAGGGCATGTGCAAATCAATCGCTGGTGCTTAAAGTTTCTACTTGAAAGTGACACACCTCACTTCTGCTCACATTTTATTAGACAGAGCATTTTATATGCCAATACTTAACCTCAGCTGCGCTTTGAAGCCATGAAGAGATACCCCACATCCAAGGTAAGAGAAAACCAAGTAAGACAGTAGGCACTGAGACAGGTCATCAGAGGGCAGACAGACGGAAACCACAATCACAGACAACAGGTGAATCTGACCACACAGACCACAGCCTTGTCTAACTCAATGAAACTAAGCCATGCCGTGTGGGGCCACCCAAGCTGAACGGGTCATGGTGGAGAGGTCTGACAGAATGTGGTCCACTGGAGAAGGGAATGGCAAACCACTTCAGGATTTTTGCCTTGAGAACCCCATGAACAATATGAAAAGACAAAAAGCTATGACACTGAAAGATGAACTCCCCAGGTCGGTAGGTGCCCAATATGCTACTGGTGATCAGTGGAGAAATAACTCCAGAAAGAATGAAGGGATGGAGCCAAAGCAAAAACAACACCCAGTTGTGGATGGAACTGGTGATAGAAGCAAGGTCCGATACTGTAAAGAGCAATATTGCATAGGAACCTGGAATGTAGGTCCATGAATCAAGGCAAATTGGAAGTGGTCAAACAGGAGATGGTAAGAGTGAACATGGACATTCTAGGAATCAGCGAACTAAGATGGACTGGAATGGGTGAATTTAACTCAGATGACCATTATATCTACTACTGTGGGCAGGAATCCCTTAGAAGAAATGGAGTAGCCATCATGGTCAACAAAAGAGCCCAAAATGCAGTACTTGGATGCAATCTTAAAAACAACAGAATGATCTCTGTTCATTTCCAAGGCAAACCATTCAATATTATGGTAATCCAAGTCTAGGCCCCAATCAGTAACACTGAAGAAGCTGAAGTTGAAAGGTACTATGAAGACCTACAAGACCTTCTAGAACTAACACCAGAAAAAGATGTCCTTCTCATTATAGGGGACTGGAATGCAAAAGTAGGAAGGCAAGAAACACCTAGAGTAACAGGCAAATTTGGCCTTGGAGTACAGAATGAAGCAGGGCAAAGGCTAATAGAGTTTTGCCAAGAAACGCACTGGTCATAGCAAACACCCTCTTCCAACAACACAAGAGAAGACTCTACACATGGACATCACCAGATGGTTGACACCAAAATCAGATTGATTATATTCTTTGCAGCCAAAGATGGAGAAGCTCTATACAGTCAGCAAAATCAAGACTAGGAGCTGACTGTGGCTCAGATCATGAACTCCTTATTGCCAAATTCAGACCAAAATTGAAGAAAGTGGAGAAAGCTACTAGATCATTCAGTCAGTCAGTTCAGTTCAGTCACTCAGTCATGTCCGACTCTTTGCGACCCCATGAATCGCAGCACTCCAGGCCTCCCTGTCCATCACCAACTCCCAGAGTTCACTCAAACTCATGTCCATCGAGTCGGTGATGCCATCCAGCCATCTCATTCTCTGTCATCCCCTTCTCCTCCTGCCCCCAATCCCTCCCAGAATCAGAGTCTTTTCCAAGGAGTCAACTCTTCACATGAGATGGCCAAAATATTGGAGTTTCAGCTTTAGCATCAGTCCTTCCAAAGAACACCCAGGGCTGATCTCCTTTAGAATGGACTGACTGGATCTCCTTGCAGTCCAAGGGACTCTCAAGAATCTTCTCCAACACCACAGGTCAAAAGCATCAATTCTTTGGCCCTCAGCTTTCTTCACAGTCCAACTCTCACATCCATATATGATCACTGGAAAAAACATAGCCTTGACTAGACAGACCTTTGTTGGAAAAGTAATGTCTCTGCTTTTTAATTTGTTATCTGCTGCTGCTGCTGCTGCTAAGTCACTTCAGTCATGTCTGATTCTGTGCAACCCCATAGATGGCAGCCCACCAGGTTCCGCCGTCCCTGGGATTCTCCAGGCAAGAACACTGGAGTGGGTCGCCATTTCCTTCTCCAATGCATGAAAGTGAAAAGGGAAAGTGAAGTCACTCAGCGGTGTCTAACTCTTCGCAACCCCATGGACTGCAGCCTACCAGGGTCCTCCATCCACGGGATTTTCCAGGCAAGAGTACTGGAGTGGGTTGCCATTGCCTTTTCCAATATATCATCTAGGTTGGTCATAACTTCACTTCCAAGGAGTAAGCGTCTTAATTTCATGGCTGCAATCACCATCTGCAGTGATTTTGGAGCCCAAAAAAATAGTCTGAAACTGCTTCCACTGTTTCCCCATCTACTTCCCATGAAGTGATGGGACTGGATGCCATGATCTTAGTTTTCTGAATGTTGAGCTTTAAGCCAACCTTTCCATTCTCCTCTTTCACTTTCATCAAGAGGCTCTTTAGCTCTTCTTCACTTTCTGCCATAAGGGTGGTGTCATCTGCATATCTGAGGTTATTGATATTTCTCCCGGCAATCTTGATTCCAGCTTGTGCTTCTTCCAGCCCAGCGTTTCTCATGATGTACTCTCCATATAAGTTAAATAAGCAGGGCCTAGAGGAGCAACCCCTTGTCCAAGGAGTGGCAGCTGCACAGGTGCAGGAAGGCCGAGAGGTGCTACTCCATGTTCAAGGTCAGGAGGGGTGGCTGTGAGGAGATACCCCTCATCCAAAGTAAGAGAAACCCATGTAAGACAGTAGGTGTTATGAGAGGGCATCAGAGGGCAGACACACTGCAACCATAATCACAGAAAACTAGTCAATCTAATCACACGGACCACAGCCTTGTCAAACTCAATGAAACTAAGCCACACCGCATGAGGACACCCAAGATGGACAGGTCATGGTGGAGAAGTATGACAGAATGTGGTCCACTGGAGAAGGGAATGGCAAAAGACTTCAGTATTCTTGCCTTGAGAACCCCATGAACAGTATGAAAAGGCAAAAATGATAGGATACTGAAAGAGGAACTCCCCAGGTCAGTAGGTGCCCAATATGCTATTGGAGATCAGTGGAGAAATAACCCCAGAAAGAATGAAGGGATGGAGCCGAAGCAAAAACAACACCCCAGTGTGGATGGAACTGATGATAGAAGCAAGTTCTGATGCTGTAAAGAGCAATATTGCATAGGAACCTGTAATTTTAGGTCCATAAATCAAGGCAAATTGGAAGTGGTCAAACAGGAGATGGCAAGAGTGAACATCAACATTCTAGGAATCAGCGAACTAAAATGGACTGGAATGGGTGAATTTAACTCAGACCATTCAGGTATGACCTAAATCAAATCCCTTATGACTATACAGTGGAAATGAGAAATAGATTTAAGGGACTAGATCTGATAGACAGAGTGCCTGATGAACTATGGACTGAGGTTCATGACATTGTACAGGAGACAGGAATCAAGACCATCCTCAAGAAAAAGAAATGCAAAAAAGCAAAATGGCTGTCTGAGGAGGTCTTGCAAATAGCTGTGAAAAGAAGGGAAGTGAAAAGCAAAGGAGAGAAGGAATTTTATACCCATTTGGATGTAGAGTTCCAAAGAACAGCAAGGAGACATAAGAAAGCCTTCCTCAGCGATCAATGCAAAGAAATGGAGGAAAACAATAGAATGGGAAAGACTAGAGATCTCTTCAAGAAAATTAGAGATACCAAGGGGAAATTTCATGCAAAGATGGGCTTGATAAAGGACAGAAATGGTATGGACCTAACAGAAGCAGAAGATATTAAGAGGTGGCAACAATACACAGAAGAACTGTACAAAAAAGATATTCACGACCCAGATAATCACGATGGTGTGATCACTCACCTAAAGCCAGACATCCTGGAATATGAAGTCAAGTGGGCCTTAGAAAGCAACACTATGAACAAAGCTAGTGGAGGTGATGGAATTCCAGTTGAGCTATTTCAAATCCTCAAAGACGAGGCTGTGAAAGTGTTGCACTCAATATGCCAGCAAATTTGGAAAACTCAGCAGTGGCCACAGGACTGGAAAAGGTCAGTGTTCATTCCAATTGCAAAGAAAGGCAATGCCAAAGAATGCTCAAACTACTGCACAATTTCAATTTCACTCATCTCACACACTAGTAAAGTAATGCTTAAAATTCTCCAAGCCAGGCTTCAGCAACATGTGTACTGTGAACTTCCAGATGTTCAAGCTGGATTTAGAAAAGGCAGAGGAACCAGAGATCAAATTGCCAATATCAGCTGGATCATGGAAAAAGCAAGAGTTCCAGAAAAACATCTATTTCTGCTTTATTGACTATGCCAGAGCCCTTGAGTCTGTGCATCACATTAAACTGTGGGAAATTCTTCAAGAGATGGGAATACCAGACCACCTGACTTGCCTCTTGAGAAATCTGTATGCAGGTCAAGAAGCAACAGTTAGAACTGGACATGAAACAACAGACTGGTTCTAAATAGGAAAAGGAGTACGTCAAGGCTGTATATTGTCACCCTGTTTATTTAACTTCTATGCAGAGTACATCATGAGAAACGCTGGGCTGGAAGAAGCACAAGCTGGAATCAAGAATGCCAGGAGAAAAATATCAATAACCTCAGATATGCAGATGACACCACCCTTATGGCAGAAAGTGAAGAGGAACTTAAAAGCCTCTTGATAAAAGTGAAAGAGGAGAATGAAAAGGTTGGCTTAAAGCTCAACATTCAGAAAGCTAAGATCATGGCATCCAGTCCCATCACTTCATGGCAAGTAGATGGGGAAACAATGGCTGACTTTATTTTTCTGGACTTCAAAATTACTGCAGATGGTGATTGCAGCCATGAAATTAAAAGTCGCTTACTCCTTGGTAGGAAAGTTATGATCAACCTAGATAAGATATTAAAAAGCAGAGACATTACTTAGCCAACAAAGGTCCATCTAGTCAAGGATATGGTTTTTCCAGTGGTCATGTATGGATGTGAGAGTTGGAATGTGAGGAAAGCTGAATGCCAAAGTACTGATGCTTTTGAACTGTAGTATTGGAGAAGACTCTTGAGAGTCCCTTGGACTGCAAGGAGATCCAGCCAGTCCATCCTAAAGGAGATCAGTCCTGGGTGTTCATTGGAAGGACTGATGCTGAAGCTGAAACTCCAATACTTTGGCCACATGATGTGAAGAGTTGACTCATTGGAAAAGACTCTGATGCTGGGAAAGATTGAGGACAAGAGGAGAAGGGAACAACAGAGGATGAGATCATTGGATGGCATCACCGACTCAATGGACGTGGGTTTGAGCGGACTCCAGGAGTTGGTGATGGACAGGGAGGCCTGGGGTGCTGCAGTTCATGGGCTCACAAAGAGTCGGACACAACTGATCCACTGAACTGAACTGAAGTGAACTTAACCTCAAAGCAAGTGACAAGCGCAATCCTTCCACACACCTGATGGAGGGGACATATCTGTTGAACTGCACTAATGAACTATAAAACACATATTATCACATTGAGTACTTACCACGGGTAGGGCTAGAAATCTTTGTATTCAGCATAGGAAAAAAACAAAGTTTCAAAAGAAATTAGTGACTCTTCCAATATAATCTATCTAGTTACTAAAGGTTAAAAGCAATAGCCCTGTTTTCCTAAATCTTAAAGTCCTTTCATCACAGCATGTTCTCATACATTGCCTGCAGTAGCCAGACTTTTCCTCCTAACTAACTAATTTATTTATGTATATCCTCCTGGTTTCAAAGAGTATTTGTGACATTGTGTGATAGTTGTGCCGTGGTCTTATTTATTATGTACACATAGCGCTTCTGGTTGTGATTACACTGCAGAAAGCACAAGTTTTATAATCATTTAAATTTTTTACTTGTTTTAAAGACCTATTTAAATGATATGGTTATTTTAATCAACCAAACTTGTTGAAAATAATTATTTCCTTGAAGGGAAAAAAGAAAGATCGATTCGGAGGCCGTCTGTGGGTGTCAGGACAGAAGCTACAGCTGTACACCCCTGTGCTAAGAGGTGAAGGGAGAGAAACAGTCTCCCAATCTCATCTGTGCCTTTGAGAATTTGAGCAACAACGTCCCAGATTTCCATCAACACTGGGTTGTTGCAACATGAAAGGGAACCCTTTGGCCAGTAAAATGAGATGATTCTTTTCACGCTTTCTAAGGCCAACCGAATTTTTCATTCTTTGACAAAAAAATACATGTCAGATGACAACAAAAGCTCTGTAACCCCAAACACAAGTAGCAGTTTAGATAATTTTATAAGAAATTTAGGCAATGTTTTCTCTCATCCTCATGCATTTTTTTTTTCAGAGCTCAGAATTAATAAATTCCTTAGACAATTTGGCATTCCGGTCTTTAGTTAAGAGATATATTTGCATAACAATAATAAACCCTTTCCCAGCGTGTGTGTGTCCCAGCACATGTACATGAGATGTGGTGTGTTAGCTAGGAGGCATGCATGTATTTGTGTTTCTAGGGCCCCTGGGATGAAATTACAGTCTGAAAAATTCAGAGGCAGTCTATTTTTCTCAACTTACCCAAAACTGATTTCACACTTCTTCATTTTAATAGGAATCAAATGAAGGATGCTGACTCATTAAGAGGCGGAATGGAGAGGTGTGAATTCCTAGCTGATGGCTATGTATAGCTATGGGTTAGTATTTCAAAAAGGTGAGAAAATGATTTTGCCTAATGTTTAAAAAATTACGTTTAAGTTTAGACCTGGAAGATCTGTTTACAAGTGCTTTCAAAATTGAGGAATATTTCAGGTTGTTGCCATAGCACTCCCAAGTATATATTTTATTCAAAGCATTACAGGAGGCAAAAGTACACACACATATATATATATATAGTTTTAATTTGTTACTAGTGTACTAGTAATAATAATAATAATAATACCTAACTCATACTCTTGTAGTATCTGCCATGTAATAATGGATTAAAAGTCATTATCATCATTATAATATTATACTAAAAAACAATGGTTTATCAGATGTTTTTCATTTTTAATTGTAAGACTTATTTATTCAATATTATCTTAAATGTAATTCCTGGGTGCAAAGCATGTATATAAAACAAAATTGCCCTCATTGAAGAGAAAGTAGAAACCCTGAACCCCATTAGCTCTCCCACCTCCAACTCTACCCCCCTTTCATCGAGGCTCCATTGAACACATTTGGAAAACAATTGTTTTATATTTATTTACTTATTTGGCTACACCAGGTCTTAGTTGCAGCAAGCAGGATCTTTAGTTGCAGCTTATAGGATCTAGTTCCCTGACCAAGGATCGAACCAAAGCCCCCTGAATTGGGAGCATGGAGTCTTAGCCACTGGGCCACCAGGGAAGTTGCATTGCTTTATAATATCTTTTTTTTGTGTCTGATGTGGGTAAAATTTCCAACTACACAATCCCCTCCACGTACACACCCACACACATAACTTGGGAACAGGTTATTTGGTAAATATACCTAATAACATATATATAAAATGTGAAAAGCAAAAGTGTTAGTTGCTCAGTCATGTCCAACTCTTTGCAGCCCTATGGACTGTAGCCTGCCCGGCTCCTCTGTCCATAGAATTCTCCAGGCAAGAATACTGGAGTGGGTAGTCATTCCCTTCTCCAAGGGATCTTCCTGACCCAGGGATCAAACCCAAATCTCCTGCACTGCAAGCAGATTCTTTACCATCTGAGTCACCAGGGAAGTCTCATACTCAGTATAGCTAATCTCTAATAATAATAGCAACTCTCTCACCGAGTCCTTCCCTTGTGGCTCAGGCGGTAAAGTGTCTGCCTACAATGTGGGAGACCCAGGTTCTATCCCTGGGTCAGGAAGATCCTCTGGAGAAGGAAATGGCAACCCACTCCAGTACTCTTGCCTGGAAAATCCCATGGACAGAGGAGCCTGGAGAGTCAGACACAACTGAGTTACTTCACTTCACTGAGTGCTTACTCTATTTTCAACTCTCTGTGATTGGTATTATTATCCTTATTTTAAAAATGGGGAAAGAGACACAAAGAGATCACACAGCTATTGATTAAGTAGAAAAGCTTAAACAATTTGAACCTGAGTTTAGTGTTAGTTGCTCAGTTGTGTCCAACTCTGGGACCCTATGCACTGTAGCCTGCCAGGCTCCTCTGTCCATGGGATTCTCCAGGCAAGAATACTGGAGTGGGTTGCATTCCCTTCTCCAGAGGATCTTCCTGACCCAGGGATTGAACCCTGTCTCCCGCATTGCAGGTAGATTCTTTACTGTCTGAGCCACCAGGGAAGCCCTTATCTTTCTTCAAAGCTTAAGCCCTTTCCACTTTACCAGGTGTCTCAAACTGGATACCCTCAACTGTCTGTGAGTTTTATTTAATTCATTTAAAATACATTTTCATTTTTATAATAATTCAGAAACTTTACTGGATGGATATTCTGAATCAGCTCAGTAACCATCTTATAACAGAGGTCTGCCACAAAATGTCAGCATTATTGGCTTTTTTTGCAATTAAGTTCTTGCCAAGTGCCACAGCTTTAATGGCTCCTACTAATGAGAAAAGAACAGAGGTGAACTGAATAGTAAATGATGGGTTTGTGCCAAATGATGGCCAAATGATATCACAGCCGGCTGTACAAGGTAGTTCAGAGGAGAGAAGTGGTGCAAATGGAGCCGGTACACAGGGTGATAACCGGCCCTCCAGTGTCTGAGGATCTAGCAGTGCACAGCCAGTACCACACTCGTGTTGCAAACTATGATTGAGTTTCAGCCAAACATTACTCATCACAGTACATTAATGTTGTTCATTTGAATTTTATTATTTTATTAAGTTGTTTGGAGCATATTAGAGCTCTTACCATGAACGTTTATATTTAGTTTTATGTTAAACAGATTTAAGTAACATAAAGATAATTTAACACAGGGGTCCTTGAGCATTTCCCCCTTTAAAGGGGGTCTACATAGATTGCTCAATTTGAGGAACAACAGTGCACAGAATGAATAGACCCTGCATCTCTGGATTTGCTCTCAGGAGCTCTTTGAGATAGGAATCTGAAGACTAGTCAATTCCATCAAAATGGAATTTCAACATACAATTGGTTGACTGATGTTTTTTCTTTTTACAAGTTGCCTGAAATCTCATATGAAATCTTGAATATAAAATCTCGTAAACACAAATGTTGTGTTTGTGTCTTTGAGAGTGGTTATTCTGTGCCACAGAATTCCAGTAGATTATCTTCTTGGCTGTAATAATTAATATCTACTTTTTAAAGTTATCTAAAAATGTAATCCTTCTTTTTAAGCTTTTGAGCTCAGTTTGCAAGTCTTACTATTTTACCTTTAAATCTAGCAAATTAACAATCATTTAATTGTTAAGGAAGGAGGGCTATTAATGTTTGGTTTGTAAACTTGGTTAAGCTCCTTTACAGATTTTAAACTGCACATTATAAATTTAATATATTCAATTTTCTTTTTAAATACGTCAATTACCTGGCTGAAAAACTTTCTCCATACTTAAATAATTCTTATAAATCTAATAAATTAGACTTTTAATTCAGTGAAATTTAAGCTCTCTTAAATATTTTAACACTGTATGTAAAATTAGTAAGATTTCAACCTAAAATTGCAGGACTAAATCAATTACTCAGTCATATAGTTTAAATTGAAACTACGAAGCTTAACTGTTGTTCTAATAGGTTATAAGTGTGTAAACATTACTAGTAATTAAAATTCCAAATTTTTCTAGATTTTTGACATAAAAACATTAATATTATGGTTCTGATCTTTTAAACATTTCAATACTTAATTCTAAATCTTCTGAGTTTTGAAAAATGCTTACACAATAAAGAAACAGTAGTGCTATACACATAATTTGGGGAGAGAATATCTGATTCAGTTGAGCTTACATGATGACCTGGGGTTCTACCTGGGATGGTGACTGGATATCAGTCAGCAGTACTGATAGGGCTAGCCTAATTCCATCTACCGTGGTTACACCAAAACCCTCCACTGGCTGGCCTCATAGAATGTTTACTTTCATCAAATTACATGTTACATGATTTATTCCATTTACCCCAGAAAACTGCATTCCCAACTCTAGCTTGCTTGATTGGATTTTGCTTTTCTTTGTTGTTGTTTTTTTTTAAATGCATAAATGCATTTTCCAGTTAATTTTAAAGACTTTCAGACATGTCAGAATCTTTTCGTATACTTTCTGTCTTTTCTTTTCTATATTCTTTTCATATACTTTCTATCTCTTAAAACTGAATTCTAGGTATCTCTCACAACTCACTACTATTCAATCATAATTTTAAAAGTCGTTTCTCTGACACAATCTAGGATGCACAGAAATTGGTTAGACGTCTAGCCCAGTTACTTCCCAGTTTTTTTGCTTGTTTGTTTGGAACTCTTTGTTCAGTCAGAATGTTACACAGAACTATGAACAAATAAAGCAGACCAAAGCTTCAGATTCTATCATCTTAAAACAATGTGGCCCTCCAGACATGAGATCACAGGGTAAGCTTCTCCAACTCCTATTTGTACAGTCTTGGTGATCGACCATGACTTGTCACGTCACATCACCCTGGATAGCAGGAGTGAGGACGCAGCATATGGCCGCATGGCTTGCACACAATAGATGTAAATCACGATTGTCGTGCTGAGGGTAATGATTGGGTCATGCACAAAGTCTAGGTAAAGTCTAAGAGTCAAAGGTGGTACCAAGTAGGAGGATTGTGGAAGACTGCTAGCTGTTACAGAGAATTCATGTTCTTTTCATTGGAGGTATAAAGTTAGACTACATTTCCTAAACTCTCTTGCAATTAAATGTGGCCATGTGACTGAGTTCTAGCCAATGGAATGTGAATACATGTGGTGTGTTCCACTTGTATTCACATCTTATAAAAACCTCCCTTACCCTTTCCTTTATGTTCCTTTCCCTTTTAACTGGCAGGAATGGAGATTACCCCCAAGGTGACCCTCACAGTCACAATTTGAATATGGCATAGCCTCCACCAGCCTGGGTTCCTGAATAATTGCATGGGTGAGCATCACTCCAACAAACTGTTCTTCTACTCAGCACTATTACATATCAAAAGACAAAAAAGTCCAAAACTTTGTGTTGTGTTTGAATCATTCAATACTCGGTGACTGGTTATTATGGTGGCTGCTGCTGCTACTGCTAAGTCACTTCAGTCGTGTCCATCTCTGTTTGACCCCATAGACAGCAGCCCACCAGTCTCCCCCATCCCTGGGATTCTCCAGGCAAGAACACTGGAGTGGGTTGCCATTTCCTTCTCCAATGCAGGAAAGTGAAAAGTGAAAGTGAAGTCACTCAGTCGTGTCCGACTCTTAGTGACCCCATGGACTGCAGCCCACCAGGCTCCTCCATCCACGGGATTTTCCAGGCAAGAGTACTGGAGTGGGGTGCCATTACCTTCTCCAATTATGGTGGTTAGCTCACCTTAATTAACAGAGCAATCAGTGAGATCATCGACTTCTTCATATGGCCCTGTACTGTAACTTTCATGAGTCATTCATTATTAATCTCCCATAGAAGGTACCCACTGACCATATCCACTCAGAATGATGCAAGTTTGAGGCTAGCCAACAATGGAGCCTGATAAATTAACACAGACTCAAGCTTGCATTAATTAACACATACTGATTCCCTGGCATCCATCATCATTAGGTCTGGTACCCTGACTCTTACACTGGAAGTGCATAGGAGAGAAGTATAGTTTCTCCGTTACCTATGTGTTAAGGCTTTTCCTATGGTAACAGGGAATTCCAGAGGTTTCAGGGTGGGATAACCATGTACAGAATGGCCTGCTTCTTCAAAACTGATGGGTTTACCCCCACTGATAGCACAATTGTTCAGTAAATCAGCAAAGTATACTTCCACCATGGAATAGGTCAGGATGGAATAGCCCATGCTGGGCAATATATTACTAACTAGGAATTAGAACCAAATGGTCTTTCAGCCTCACAGAGCAAGATCATCAGAGTGAAGCCATCCCATCACGGAAGGGATAATCGGAACTCTGCCTGGAATTGTGCACACATCTGACAGTAAAGAGTCTGCTTGCAGTGCAGGAGACCCAGGTTTGATTCCTGGGCTGGGAAGATCCCCTGGAGAAGGGAATGGCTACACCCCAGTTTCTTGCCTGGAGAATTCCATGGACAGAGAAGCCTGGTGGGCTCCAGCCCATGGGGTCGCAAAGGTTGGGCACAACTGAGCAAATAACACACCCAAGAGACCCCTGTGTTCTCCATTAACACAGCTTTCATATAGGTTATTTCTTCCCTCTCTGCCCCACCCTTGTTCCACAGCTATCTAACTCCTTAATATTCAGGTCAACTTGCAACTACTCTGAGGAGCCTTTGATCCTTCAGAATGGGTTAGCCTCTCTCTTCTCTAATGTTTCATAGTTCCCAGAGTACATTTTTAAGTATTAGCCAGTTTTGCATTTATTTATGTGATCTCCTTTGCCAGACTGTGACTTGGAGCAGAGGCTGTGTCTTTCCTCTAGATATCCACCTTGTCTTCATCACCATGTGTGGGTCACTCAAGAAATATCTGTAAATTAATTAATGAGCATTTATTTGGCATCCTATAGACTGAACCCCAGATTAAATAGCTGGCACTTCAATCTCCAATTGTCCTGTCACCACATAGAACCTTTATTTACCAGTCACAACTTCCCTGGGGTTTGATTTCTCCCATTAGCAACCCAGCAATAGTCCTCTAACTTCTTTGGCCTTATCTCCCAGGATAATGACAGAACATAAAAGTCATTAAAGGGTTAAACATGCAGCAATCTGTTTGACATGAAACGAAGAAAGAGATGAAGAAATTTTAATAAAAATACAACCCTACCAGGATTTAGACTCATTACCTCTGCAATATAAGGAAGACACCAGGCTATGTGAATTTACAGGTGTTAATTAGCCAACAGAGGACTCCTGGATTGTTCCCAGAATACCATACAGACATAGAGAAATAGAAAAATTCAATCAAAGAGCATTCCCTAGCTCATAGGAAGGGCTGCATGCGTGCACAATGTCATGCAAATCAGGTTTAATTTACTGCCTGTTTTTCTGCTTCCACCAAATTTGTTGAGGAAAATGGATCTTTCTCTACTTATAACTATAAACTCCTACATCATCAAAGCATGCTCAAATCAAGACGGTGTTTCCCAACTGATGCTTGAATAATAACAGAAGAAATTCTCTGTGTGAAAATACTAAGTGGATATTCCCATGGGCAGCATTAATTTGGAACTATTCCCCATTCCTCTGTGGAGTAGAGTTTATTTGGGTAATAGGAATGTGGGTAGGACCTTATTTTGAACCCAAATCATTATTCTGATAAACATTCTTGTTCCTTCCAGAGAATCAAGAATTAACCATTAGTTATAATGGTTTGCAAGAGGGTGATTTAAAATATACCCCTGCAGCTACAATTAATTAAACTATATTCACAATTAAACATAAGTAGTAACACTTTGGGGGATAAGTATATCTACCCAGCATCAAACAACCAGTCTAATGTTTCTCCCGCTGCATTCATCTGGTTTCCTGGTGAATGTGGACACAAGCATAGGTCAATTCAACCTGTTGGTGCAGTTATGATAATCTAGCCACATCTATTTCTCATTCAGCTGCTCAGTCATGGAGCCTCTGCCATCTTCCGAAATACTGGGTACTCTGAGTGTTCTAAAGATGTAGACAGATTGCAATAGTTAGAGCACTTAAGTTTAAACTCATGTAGTGCCTACTATGTGTGAAGCATCATGTGAATCAATTTTTGAATATTCATGTTCATCTATTCAGTTGTCACATCAAACTGATAAGGTAGGCCCTCTGATGTCCAGATAACAGACGAAGAAGCTGAGACACAGAGAGGCTCTGAACTTCTCTAAGACTCTACAGCGGTAAATGGGAGTCCTTGCTCTTAACCATACCCTCCACCACCTCAGTTCCCACTAAATCCTTATTTAATGAAGGATTGTGGCTCAGAGATCAGATCAAAAAGGGTGCCATGGCTCATCACAGCAGAGTTGTGATTACTGACTGCTAATCAGTGCTTCTTAAAATGAGATCAGCAAGCTTTTTGCAGTTCATTAAGTTTCTCCACATGCCATGTGCTTTGTGACAAAGACATATTAGCATTTGTTTTCTGGTTTGTATTAATATTTCATGAAGTCTGGATATTGTCTCCTGGCACTTAATCTGAAGGAGTGGTCATTTTTTATGCATCATCTATTCTAGAGAATGTTGGGGTAGTGTTCTTGTGTTGATGAGTGGGTGGATTCACTGGTTTGCAAGGTCTCTAGATGCTGAAGCTGAAACTCCAATACTTTGGCCACCTGATTCAAAGAACCAACTCATTGGAAAAGACCCTGATGCTGGGAAAGATTGAAGACTGGAGGTGAAGGAGACAACAGAGAATGAGATGGTTGGATGGCATCACTCACGTGATGGACATGAGTTTGTGCAAGCTTCAGAAGTTGGTAATGCACAGGGAAGCCTGGTGTGCTGCAGTCCACAGGGTCGCAAAGAGTCAGACGCAACTGAGAGACTGAACTGAGCTGAACTGAGACTCTGCCAAAGAGGACAGTCTGAAAGTCTTACAGGCTCTTGATCCAGGGGATTTAAGGTTTTGGGATGTGGTGGGGGGGCGGGGGGTAGGTCTGATCACCATTTGCTGTTTCTCTGAGGAACAGGATCCTGGGACACATACTTAGGACCCCAATTGTCATGTTTGCACCATGGCAAGCTCAGAACCCAGCAGCTGACTGAGAAGAAGCATCATTTCTGGGACTGGGAAGTTAGGGTCTATCTGACTTTGAATGTTTCCAAGCATAGCCCCAGATCAACCGGCTGAGACCTGGTTTAAGCAGATGGGGGAAAAGAGCCTGTATTTCTTCAATGATGAGTTGGTTTTGTCTAGTTTTCTTTGGTTCCATTCACACCAGCATCATTAACTATGTGTAAGGCTGAATCATATGAAAACTGTTGATATTCAATAAATTTTGACTCAGCAAAAAAATGGGAATTTTGTATAGATTAACCTAATAATAGCAGTTCTTAAATAGTACCACAAATATTAGCATCATGGTATTTCAACTATGAGAGTGAGGTGGGCAATCTGCCAGCCTCTTTCACTAGTTCAGAAGTAGAGCACTGGTGTGTGGCAGGCATGATGAGATACAGAGTCTATCCTGATAAATGGCATGACAGCAAGAGCAGGGAAACACAACACGGGCAGCATGTGTGCCCAGGCACTGCCTTCTCCAGGACTGTTCTTGGTTTTAAGGAAAAATCCTTTGAATTAATATCTCTTGACATCCATAGGTTATTATGAAACTAGTAATAATACAATTAGAACTTAATGAAAACTTATTGAGCCCTTCCAATGTGTACTCTAGCAGATAGGGAAGGGACAAACAGAGGTCCTAACCTCAATGGCATTTTCAGTCATTCAACAATTTTTTAAAAACGCCTACTATGTGCCAAGATCTGGTCCAAGTGCTTGGGGACAAATCAGTGTTCAATACAGAACGAAATTCCTAGTCTTGAGCAACTTAGAGTCCATTAGAGGAAGACAGACAATAAATCACAAACGTTTATAAACAATCAGATCAGATCAGATCAGTCGCTCAGTCGTGTCCGACTCTTTGCAACCCCATGAATCGCAGCACGCCAGGCCTCCCTGTCCATCACCAACTCCTGGAGTTCACTGAGACTCAAGTCCATTGAGTCAGTGATGCCATCCAGCCATCTCATCCTCTGCCGTCCCCTTCTTCTCCTGCCCCCAATCCCTCCCAGCATCAGAGTCTTTTCCAATGAGTCAACTCTTTGCATGAGGTGGCCAAAGTACTGGAGTTTCAGCTTTAACATCATTCCTTTCAAAGAAATCCCAGGGCTGATCTCCTTCAGAATGGACTGACTGGATCTCCTTGCAGTCCAAGGGACTCTCAAGAGTCTTCTCCAACACCACAGTTCAAAAGCATCAATTCTTCGGCGCTCAAAACAATAAGAACAAAAAATGAAGGGGTCAATTAAGGGGATCAGGACTGTGGTGGAGTTGACATTTTAAAAGGGGTAGTTGGAGCCATTCTCATTGACAAGGTGAGAGTTTAGCAAAGACTTGCAGGAGGTTAGGCAGTTAGCTGTGCCGATATCTGGGGAGGAGCATTCCAGGCAGAGGGAAGAGCCAGTGTAAAGGCCCTAAAGGAAGATCACTCAGGACTGTTCAAGGAACAGGATGCAGGGAGCCCTTGTGACTGGAACTCACAGTGAACCCTCAGTAATCACATAATAAGGAAATACCCAGACTAGTGTTAGATTCAACAACAGAGAAAAGCAACCATGTTGACTATTAAAGGCTGGGAAACTTTGTTAAAAGGTTGAGAAAATGGTGGCCTATCCACAGAGGTGTTTGATCATGCGATAGCATTCTGTAAGTGCACCAAAGCCAGGTACATGGCGCAGACCCATGCCACACCCAGGGTCTGGGATTATGCCAAGAGAAAGTTGTCTGGGACAGGGGCAAGCCCTCCTCAACTAGAGATCAAGAAATGAAAGTGAAGGCTGAAGAAAAGAACAAAGTAAGAGAACTAGAGGTTTGGGAAAATGTGTAAACTCACAGGGTAAAACACAAAAAAGAAAAAAGAAAAAATTTTAGACACCTGTCAGTTTCCTTGGCTTGAGTATTGGAGCCCTTGGTGGAAGGCTGGTTTATTGTCACAAGGAGATTAGCCCGAGCTAAGCAGCTGCCATGCATCAGCTGGAGGGGCCAGGCATCTTGTAGAGGGCAAGCATGACTTTATGTCTCTTCCCAGGCTAGGCTTGCCTTTTTCTCAGACTTCTCTCCTCTTGAAACGGGCATATGCAGAGACTCACTGAATGTCATGAATGATTTGCACCCCTCCCCCTCCCCACTCCCATCCTTCTCCCCAAGTAGCTTTATGTTAAATACTGGCCAAGGTCTCCCTCCAAGGAAACCACAGGCTCTTTTAACCACTCAGTACTGTGAGCCTTCCAAATTATCTGTCTCCACGCAAGGGTGCATTAATCCTATAACTTGTGAAAGGTATGTGTCTTGCTGTTTGCTGAACCCAGGATAGGCAAGGCACAAGCAGGGAAGCTGGAAGAAAATGCAAGGAGCCACTGGAACTGCAGACACGCTTAATTCTCTAATGGCTGACGCTGCAGCCACACAAGGGCTTTTCAGGTCGTGCTTATGTATACCTCTTACTTCCCTGGTGGTTCAGATGGTAAAGAATCTGCCTGAAATGTGGGAGACCAGGGTTTGATCCCTGGGTCAGGAAGATCCCCTGGAGAAGGAAACGGCAACCCACTCCAGTATTCTTGCCTGGAGAATTCTATGGACCGAGGAGCCAGATGGGCAATAGTCCATGCAAAGAGTCGGACACAACTGAGCAAATAACAGTAAACAGGTATATAGAACAAAGGTGGCCTGTGGCCAAGTGAGTACATCATGGTATGCATGCACATTGCTATGCTGCTGCTGCTGCTAAATCGCTTCAGTCATGTCTGACTCTGTGCGACCCCATAGACGGCAGCCCACCAGGCTCCCCCGTCCCTGGGATTCTCCAGGCAAGAACACTGGAGTGGGTTGCCATTTCCTTCTCTAATGCATGAAAGTGAAAATGAAAGTCAAGTCGCTCAGTCATGTCCGACTCTTAGCGACCCCATGGACTGCAGCCCACCAGGCTCCTCCGCCTGTGGGATTTTCCTGGCAAGAGTACTGGAGTGGGTGCCATTGCACATTGCTATAAATGATCTCAATCGTTACATAACCATGAAAAGTCATTGTTTATAGAACGTGAGGCGTGAGTGAAAGGACGTGGGGTGAGAGAGTCTGACCACTTCTGTCTTGGCTAATTGCTATTTCCCTACAGAATGCAATTGTGGCCTGAAGATCAGGAACCGCACCCCTGCCCTGCGCCGCCCCCCCGGGCCCCTCCTCCGCGCCCCGCCCCCCCACACCGCCAACTCCACACACACACACACAAACCTCAACCCCTATCCCCAGAAAACCTTGGTGCATACATCTAATCAAGCACTCCCAGGTGATTATTTCAAGATTCTGATTTGTGTGTTTGCTGACTAAAAAAGATGCACAACGTGAGAGTTGTTAAGTTTTATTTGGGGCAATATGAGGTCTATAGCCTGGGAAACAGTATTTCAGACAGCTCTAAGAAACTGCTCCAAAGAGGTAAGGGGGAAGGTCAGTATCTATGTGATTTTGGTGAAGGGGAAATACATGCAATCAAGCACATATTTTTGCAGGCTGTTTCTGCTGGTCTTGTGAAGGTTACTGTTAGTCATGAGAGGCAGACATTACCATGCATTTCTAGATATGAGGCCATACAAGAACTGGGCTCATAAAATCAACTCCTGAAATTATCCAACTATCTGAGGACCTGTTTGGTCACTTTTTTTTCCAACGCACGGGGTGCCTCTTCCCTGATCTCCACCCTGAACTCTTTTCAGGGGGTGTTGAAAGTCAGCAGCTATAGCAGCACCTGAACATCATTTCAGAGGTAGATGGCAAGTGCCAATGGCAAGTGCCAATTTGTATAGCAATATCGTAACAGTTTTCAAAGGGGGGCCCCAAGGCTGCATCAGAATAACTTGGAGTATTAGTTATAATTCACATTCCTAGGCTCAGACCTCCAGAAACAAAATTCCCTGGATGAGATCCCAAGAGTTTAAATTTTAACATCGTCCCCAAATACTTCTCATCCATGTCTTACTTGAAAACCATTGGTGTAAATCTTGGTATTGAGGGAATTCACATTGGTCTTTGGGAACTGTATGTTTGCAAATAGCTGTTTGATCCTAGAGTTAACCTCTGCAATTGAACGAATGAAGAGGCAGATCACTCACAAGTCAAAATGTATGGGGTTTAACCTGAAGTTATTCCATAGGACGTGGAGTGCTGAAGCTTCTCTTTGCCACAGGTGTGTGTAAACACACATGGTGTACTTGTGCACACACACACAATGCTCAATAGACCACCCTTCCTGATATGTGGCCTTGATTCCATAATGGAAACTCAAGACTGGAGAGAGTTCCCACTGCTTGGAAAGATACACACCCCAGGCCAGACCTGCCCCTTGAATAGTGAATGGCAACTGGCATATTGGAAATTGGAAGAAAAAAGTATCCTTATGAATAAGAATAGAACTAAGGCCAAGATACAAGATTAAGAAATGCAGGTGATGAGCCATCTCTAATTTTTTAATATCTGTGATGCTTTTTTCATAGACTAAGGGGAGGTCATGTTTAGGATTTTCTGCTCCTACAGGAAATTCAACCCTTCAATCAAGGATGGTGTAGCCATGGGGATTGGGAAGACACCTGTGGGGAGTGAGAGCAGGGTGGTGGAGGAGGTGTGGTGCCTCATACCCACCCCTGAGCCTAGGCATCCTGGAGGAATGTCTAGGAGCCTGGGGCAGCAGACAGTACCAGGTGAAGGGTAGCCTGTAGCCATGATGAGAGAGATGGGAAGAGACATGTGTTGCCAGGCCAGAGTCAGAAGCGATGGAGGCAAATCTTCAATAGTTGTAAATGAGCAGGACCCTATAGGACTTTCCTAGGCCAGACCCCGCCCCCATATCTTTTGCTTTAGCTCCTCTCTGAAGTGCCTAGATAATAGTAGCTGTGCATATTTCCTGAGTTTTTCAGCCGCTAAAACCAGCACCAAATGGAAGAAATTTACTACTTCATGAACATGAACCTCCGACCTCCTGGCACCTAAGGATTGACTGCCATCAAGCAGTCAGAGAGCTGTGCATGAGCTGATCCCATACCCTAGGACACTCCCTTGCCTTACCTTTAAAAATGCTTTGCAGAAACCCTTCAAGGATTTGGGGATTTTAAAGAATGAGCCACCCTCCCTCCTTGTATCAGCATCTTTACAATAAACGCTGTGTATTTTCCTTCACTACAAGTTGATGTCAGTAGATTGGCTTTACTGTGTGACAGCAAACAAACTAAATTTGGTTCAGTAACATAGTCACATGCACCGAGTGGTGGTTTTCAAGCTTCGTGACCGTGGCCACAGTGTGAAATGCATCTTTTATTGCTCGCCAGCTCACCAATATATATACTCAAGCAGAAGTATCAGGAAATAACACCTATGGTTGTTGGTGTTGTTCAGTTGGTAAATGGTGTCCAGATCTTTGTACCCCATGGGCTGCAGCACTCCAGACTTGCCTGTCCTTCACTGTCTCCCTGAGTTTGCTCAAACTCATGTCCATTGAGTCAATGATGCATCCAACCATCTCATCCTCTGTTGTCTCCTTCACCTCTCATCTTCAATCTTTCCCAGCATCAGAGTCTTTTCCAATGAGTCAGCTCTTCGCCTCAGGTGGCCAAAGTATTGGAGTTTCAGCTTCAGCACCAGTCCTTCAAACATGAATATACACATAAATGTCTCACCTTCACTCAGTGCAAAATGCACAGAATCAGTATCTGATGTCCTGGTCATGACTCCATACTTGAAAAAACGTCTGACTGACTGACTGACTGAAGTTGCTCAGTCGTGTCCGACTCTTTGCGACCCCATGGACTGTAGTCTCTCAGGCTCCTCCGTCCATGGGATTTTCCAGGCAAGTGTGCTGGAGTGGATTGCCATTTCCTTCTCCAGGGGATATTCCTGACCCAGGAATCGAACCCTGGTCTCCCACATTGCAGGCAGACACTTAACTGTCTGAGCCACCAGGGAAGCCACCCCAAAAAAACACATCTGGCTACCAAGAAAGATACGAATCCCAAGGTCAGAACTGCCCTGATATCCATATTTTTTTTTTAACTATTTTATTTCATTAAGACAAATGCTGCTCTTGACTCACCTAATTAATTTTCTGAGTACATGAAACACTTGGCCAGGGGAAAGAGACCCTTCGAAGAGCAGGAATGGACTCCATCCCACTCGTGTGTGTCTGTTGAGTAAACAGACTCATTTAGTTTCATAATGAAAAGATGCTCATTGACTCTAAACCAGGGGATGCTCTGTCTTCTGGATGCAGCTCTGAAGATCCACCTTACAAAGTCTCTCTGACCCCCCAGGTGAACTGAACACACTCTTCTTCCTGCCCCACGCCCCTTGGGTTCTCCCTCTTTGCTGGTACAAATGTATGAAGTAGTTTTCAATTGATATTTGTTTTCCTCTCTAAACTATTAACTTCCAAACAGATGTGGTGCCTTATTAATTTCTTTCTACCCAGAGCCTTACACAGTTCTGACACTGGACACTTAATGATTGCCTGTTATGTATCTGTGGAGTTTGTTTGTCGGAAAGTTTGCTGGATTCAGTTTGTGGAAAAGAACCAATAAAAAGATAAATGTATGTATGTATATACATACATATATAATCATATCATATATATTATAGCATACATATATAATGCATATATTCTGCCTTCCAGCCAGCACAGTGCATTACCAAAGGTACTCACCCCGATTAGAAAGCAGAACAAGGAAATGACCAGCGTCACATGCTTGGACCTGAGTCTTGTCGTGTGACTTGGACAAGTAACTTAGACTTTTGGAGTCCATAAAAAAGAAGATACTGAAAGCATTTATCTCACAGGCTGTTGTCAAGATTAACTGCAGTAAAACACTGGCACATAACACGTACTCAATAAATATCACAGTTATTGTCCCAATGCCCCTCTATGACCTCTTGTTAGAGTTAACAGCCCACATGTGAGTCATCACACAAATAGTGAACCACCACCTGACTTGCTAGGAAGCCAAGGGGTGGACTTTATCAGTTAGAAAGTTTTGATCTTTAGTATAGGTCAATAACCTGCTGATCAGCCGTATTTATAACAACATTTTGGTGGTCTCTGTCTTTAGTTACTTGGAGATGGTCTAATACAATCATCATCAGGCTCACGTAGCAACTGCTGTTCAGTTGCTCAGTCATGTCCAGCTCTTTGGAACGCCACGCAACACACCAGGCTTCCCCGTCCTTCACCTCAAACTCATGTGCCTTGAGTTGATGACGCCATCCAACCATCTCATCCTCTGCCGTCCTCCTGCCCTCAATCTTTCCCAGCAGCAGGGATTTTCAAATGAGTTCACACTTTCCATCAGGTGGCCCAAAGTTTTGGAGCTTCAGCATCAGTTCTTCCAATGAATATTGAGGATGGATTTCTTTTATTACTGACTGGTCGATCTCCTTGCACTCCAAGGGACTCTCAAGAGTCTTCTCCAACACCACAGTTCAAAAGCATCAATTCTTTGATACTCAGCCTTCTTTATGGTCCAACTCTCACATCCATGACTACTGGAAAAGTTGTTTTAACTCTACAGGGATTTGTCGGTAAAGTAATGTTTCTGCTTTTTAATACGCTGTCTAGGTTTGTCATAGCTTTTCTTCCAAGGAGCAAGCATCTTTTAATTTCATGGTTGCAGTCACCATCTGCAGTGATTTTAGAGCCCAAGAAAATAGTCTGTCACTGTTTCCATTGTTTCCCATCTATTTGCCATGAAATGATAGGGCCAGATGCCATGATCTTAGATTTTCGAATGTTGAGTTTTAAGCCAGCTTTTTCACTATTTTCACCTTCATTGAGAGGCTCTTTAGTTCCTCTTGCAGCAACTGAGCTTGTCCAAACTGAAATGTGATGTCAATATAAAATATACTGGAGTCTGAAGATAATTTTTTAAAGAGTAAAATTTCTCATTCATATATTTTTACATTGATTAAATGTTTGGAATGGTAATTTGGATGTAAAGAGTTAAAATATAGTATTAAAATTTAGTTCACTATTTCCTTTTTAGATTGTTAAGTCTCCTTCATTCCATTCCATTGTATTTCATTATGTATATGGTTTATATTATATTTCCATTCGACAACATGAATCTAAGAGTTGAGCACACACTGCCCCCTTCCATCATGTTCCAGTCTCCTGCTCCTTAAAAAGCAATCATCCCCCACTACACTTCCAAATAGTTCTCCCTCCAAATGTCCAATGCCGTCCCCTTTCCCATATGTTGTCCATCAATGATCAGCAACCCTATTCCAAAGATAGCTTTCTTTAAATGTGTCTTGCTTCCCATGTTTTAGGAAAGTGCATGATTGGATTCTATTTATCATCCTCATGATCCAGCTAATTGTACAGAAATGGGTCAATAAACGGTTGAAAAATACTGTTTCAGTACTTTATTCAGCAGACAAATGAGTAAATATTTTGCAAACATTATAGTAAGATCAAGGCATTATGTTTGATGCTCTCGGTAATGCAATAATAAGAGACAATGTTGCTTTCAAAGAACCTAGCATTCTTAATTAATACAAAAACATACGTTTTGCTCTGTGTCGTGTGGTACCTGAATATCTATCAATTGCCATTTCCAGAAGCTCTCTGCCTCATACCAGATGCCTCAGCAGTGCCAAACTACCAATGGAATCCTGGCCTTACCACCCTGTCTCACTGGAAGCTTTGCTAGGTTCATTCCTCTGCCTGGAATGCTTATTCCTCCCCCACTCCTCCACCCTTATCTCCAGGTTAAATGGGTTTTCAAGGCTCAGTGTTCCATCCCTTCCTCTAAGAAGCCATCCCTAATCCTCCAGCCAAGGCAACAACGGTCACTCCATTTTTCATACAATTGCTAGGCTTTATTGTTAATCTGTCACACTGGGTGGCAACTGGTTATTGACCATTCATATTGCTAAAGTATGAGCCATACATATGTCCAAAGAAGTTAGATGTTGAGTATATACTTAAAGACCAAAGTCCCAGCAGCCCCATATACCATAAACACAAACTCCTCTGGCAACTGATAAACCAATTACCCAGTAATTACTATTGGGGTGTAGGTATGATATAGAGAACAAAGGAAATTAATTTTAACATGAAACTGCATGACAACACATTAACAATCCTGCCAGATTCTTGCCAGAACATCTCTGGTTTGGAGGGATGGATTAGAACTTGTCACACGCATGTTCACGGACTTTCTGATTTGGATTGCTTGAGAGTTCAGAAGATTAATGTCATCAATAGGAGTAGAAAAATGGACAGACTCATAAACTGAGAATTTTCATCACTCCTGCTGCAGCAGGAGCATCAGAGAACCGTTCTGTAAGCATATTTGCCAGGAGTTTCTAGAAGGACGAGAGAAGGACCAAAGTATGAAGGGGTTCCTGTCCTCAGAGACAGAGACAAAGTCACATGGAGACGTGATGTTCTCTGAGCTCCACAAATAGCTCTTCTCTGTGCTATTTAAGTAGGGAGAGCAGTGAAAAGACTCTTATTCACTTGATTTCATTTTTTTGTGAGCTCTTACCCTATGTTCATTAGCTGATAGAGCCCTTACGGTGTGAGGTCTGTCTGGGGCCATTGTAGAATGCACATTGTCACCAAGATCTGCTGTGTGGGACTTGTTAGCACAGATATTATTTAGCTAAATAGCTCTTAATGGTTCCTTCAGAGCCCGCTGCATCTGTTGGGTGATTCATTTTATAGCTGGGGACTTTAAAAAATTCTATTTTTTAACTTACTCAACCCTAGTGACCTGTCTCTCAACCAGGGAGGTTAATAGAGTATTGTTGTGTTCAGAAGAGATTTTAAATAATTCCTAATGTATCCTGGAGGAAGCAAAAGCATCAGAGTGCAGTATTATTTTATTCCCATTTTGTTTGAAGAGTCATTAAAAATATATTATTTTTTCAAACAAACTGCTTCAAGGGAAAAGAAATTTGAATTACATCAAATGCCTGGTTCTTTTGAAAATTACCTGTTGAATTCAAACAACTGAAGGCTGATGTGAATTTATTTTCACAAATCAGTGGGTGCCTCTGGGGACAAGTGGACTGAGGTTCTGAGAGGTCCATCCAGTGAGTTCTATTGCAATAAAGCAGGCTTGACTAGCAGATCAAGGGTTTCAGTTTGCTGCAGGCAATGCCATAATATGTCATTTAAGAACTCCCCAGCATCTCAGGGCTGGGCCAACTGTGGCAGGCGCTCTGTGATGGCAACAGCAGCATCTCATCAGGTAAATCATTTTGCTTGTGAAATGCAAATATTCAATGATGACAGATGGGGCTTGGAAGGAGGGCCCCTTTAATAATTCTATATTTCCATCAACTATTCTGTCTTCAGTAAAGGAGAGCTTTGAATATGGCGGATATTGGAGCCCCACATGGTCAAGGGATGTTTGTGTCCAGATTCCTTTACCAGGCATGCTTTAAGATAAAACTAAAATCTCTCAAAAATGAATCCCCAGAAGTGTGTCTGATGACAAAACCCATCCATGGCTCCAGAGGAGGTCTCAGAGCCCCCACTTCAGGTACACTGCCTGGCTGACTTTTTGAGGGAGAGTAATTCTGTGTATTTGGAAGTACTTTTGTCTTGAGAACTGACAACTTCAGCTCCTTCCCAGGAAGCTACATACTACTTATGAACCCAACAGCCATTTTCCTTTGTCAGTTGGTTCTGATAGAAAATACGCAGGGGATTCAGTGAAATAGAGTGGTTAGTAGCCCAGGAAAGAGAGAGAAATTGAATCAGATTCTCATTTCTGCCACTTACAAGTTCTATGAACTTAGACAAGTTATTTTAACTTCTCTCCCATCTAAATTTACTCACTTGCAAATCGAGGATAATACTATCTAATTCACAGGGCTGCTATGTGAGATAGTGTGTATAAAATGCTTAATGAAGTGTTGCTTATGAAGTAAGTGCTAAAAACTATCATCGGTCCTTTACAGGGCCTTACTTGACCAGCAGCAAAATGCAGGGTTTTTAGGACGGCCATTAAAAGGCAAAGAGTATGTGTCTGCTGCTGCTGCTGCTGCTGCTAAGTCGCGTCAGTCGTGTCCGACTCTGTGCGACCCCATAGACTGCAGCCCACCAGGCTCCTCCATCCCTGGGATTCTCCAGGCAAGAACACTGGAGTGGGTTGCCATTTCCTTCTCCAATGCATGAAAGTGAAAAGTGAAAGTGAAGTCGCTCAGTCGTGTCCGACTCTTAGCGACCCCATGGACTGCAGCCTACCAGGCTCTTCCATCCGTGGGATTTTCCAGGCAAGAGTACTGGAGTGGGGTGCCATTGCCTTCTGCATGTGTCTAGTTAGCACTAAATGTTCTTACAAAAAAGGAATATATAAATAACTCCACCTGCTTTCTAGAATGAGTCAGCAAACTTTCTCTGTAAAGGGTCAAATAGCAAATATGTTAGGCTTGTGGCTACCCAACCCTGTCTTCGGTAGTGGCATGAAGGTAATCTTCGATGTTACGTGAGCAAACAAGGGTGGCTGTGTTCTCAAAAACCTTTATGTGCAAACCAGGCATCAGCTGGACTTCGTAGTTTTGATAACTCCTGCTATAGACTAGAAATACTTGTTTCTTGAAGGACAATGGCCAATAATTCCAGGAACAATGACCAAAATCACATCCTATTACAAACTCCATTCTTTCATCCACACTTTAACACATACGGTAGAATATTTGGTTGATCCGTCACATAGAGGCTTTGTAGCCTAAATTTCCAAAGTCACTGCTAATAAGTAATAAACAGTAATACTGTTGATTACAGTCCACTTTAATGTACATACAGTAGTTGCTACGGACAGTGATAAAATTTAGTGGGCTAGGTATGAACAGCTATAGAGATGAGATAAAAAAGAAATAAAAACTTGGTTAAAAACCACCCTTTGCACAGGAAAATGAGATGGTCTATACCACAGAGAATTTATACAATGAGCTGTTGATTCTACTGACTTCGGGTGAGTATATTTTAAAAGTCCTAGAAAACTTAGAAGGCACAGTGAGAACTGGGAGTTTTAACAACATCAAAAAACACACAGAGATAAATATTCAACTGATCTTCAAAAGAGGTATGACCTTAGAAATCACTCTGGGATAAATTCCAGCTGAGCTTACACATACAAATGAATTTTGTGAAAAGGGAAATGATCATATTTAAATTCAGTCTCTTCCCTGATTATGTCAGGAGGGAAAAAAAGAATGCAATGTTTTAATTAGGTTTTTACGTTAATTAATGAGCTAGCTGTTTTTTTCTTTAAAAAAAAAAAACTGAAACTGGTTTTTTTTAAAGGAGTTCAACTTTTTTTTCAATTTTATAGTTTGACAATTTATTACTTTGAAATGCAAATTGGATCAAATCCCACTCCCCATATACTTCGATAGCTTGTCTTCACTCTGTTCTTGGAATAAAGACCACACACATAACCTGGTCCATGCGTGTACTTAGTCCCCAAAGACATCCTCCTCTAGCTTCAACTTCCATCATCCTCCCCCCGGCTCCTGGAGTCCCAACCACACACACACACACACACATGCACACACAGTCTTGATCTATTTAACCTCTGCTCCTCACTTAGGCCTCTGCTCAAATCATTCCTCTGTGAGCCTTTCCTGAGACCAGTTAACTGTCTCAGAACCTGTCTCTAACTTATTGCAGTTTTCCATTGTACATTCACTGTGTGTATGAGTTTAGTTGGTCATGTCCAACTCTCTGTGGCCCCACGGACTGCAACCATGGCTCCTCTGTCCATGGAATTTTCCAGGTAAGAATATTGGAGTGGGGTGCCATTTCCTACTCCAGGGGATCTTCCCAACCTAGGAATCAAACCTACATCTCTTGTGTCTCCTGCATTGGCAGGCATATTTTTTACCACTAGCACCACCTGGGAACTGCACTCTTGCATCTTACTTCATCTTGCCTCTTTCCTTTCCACGATGGGGGTTTCTCTTCTTTAAGGAGTGGGAGCTCAAGGGAAGGGGCTCCAGAACTGACTTCTCAAATCTTCAAGCTCCAACTCTGGTCCTGAAGCAGCCTTCACTTTTTCTGACAGTCCTCAGAAAGTGTGCTGTGTGTGGATTTTGCATCTCTAAATGGGAGTGAAGACCTAGGCAAATTGGTTTTGTGAGACACAAAAAACCCAGAGAGATTGAAGTTATCTCCCGTGGCCAAGGCCTTTACAACACACTAAGGCCCTGAAGATGTGTTGTACTGAGAAATGTTTTCCCTCAATAGTCAAGTAGATTTTTCAAAAATATTGAGGCTTTTCCCCTTCCTTGGTCATTTCTCTATTGTAACGTTAAGAGTCATATCACTTATACAGCTCTGTTGAAGAGAACTCTATCTGCCCCTGGGGCGGCTATGCTGGCATGGTAAACTTCGACCCAGCGTGTAATGTATGGTCTCATTTTAAATTCTGCAAAATGCCGATTTATCTGATTTTTACCAGAGCAGAGAGATAAGGCAGTTACCCCCATGCAGCTCGACATCTCTATATCTTTGATATTGAACCTCAGGGAAGATAGGCGCACGAGCCTCGAAAAGGAGGCCGGGGCTGACACACGTGTGAACAAGAAAACACAAGAGAGGAGACACACGCAATCTCTCGTGTGTTGCGCGTGTGTGTGTTGGGCGGGAGATGAATAATGTTAATAGCAATTTGCATCCCTATTGATTTAACGCGGGAGAAATAGGATTCTCCCCAGGTGTCCCGGATCCATTTAGGTGGGATTCTAGCGACCTCCAGTGGAGAATTCATAGAATTGCTCCCATTGCCTGAACACAGACCTTCTTCACTTTGGGGTGTCTTGTGATAAATATTGGAGAAGGCAATGGCACCCCACTCCAGTACTCTTGCCTGGAAAACCCTATGGACGGAGGAGCCTTGAAGCCTACAGTCCATGGGGTCGCTAAGAGTCGGACACGACTGAGCGACTTCACTTTCACTTTTCACTTTCATGCATTGGAGAAGGCAGTGGCAACCCACTCCTGTTCTTGCCTGGAGAATCCCAGGGACAGAGGAGCCTGGTGGGCTGCCATCTATGGAGTCGCACAGAGTCGGACACGACTGACTCGATTTTGCAGCAGCAGCAGTAGTAGCAAGCAGTGATAAATATCTGGCTGGGGCTGTCTTTACAACTTGGGTTTCCCTGGTGGTTCAGACAGTAGAGAATCTGCCTGTAATACAGGAGTCGGGGTTCAATTCCTGGGTCGAGAAATTACCCTGGAGAAGGAAATGACAACCCATTCCAGTATTCTTGCCTGGAGAATTCCATGGACAGAAGAGCATGGTGGGCTACAGTCCATGGGGTTGCAAAGAGTCAACACGACAGAGCGACTTCCATTTACTTTTACAACTTGAATGGAATGTAGTTAGCTTATGCATATAATTTCAAGATAATTCATAAAAATCTTAATTTAAACTGTAATTTAAACTAAAAATCCAAGGTAAGTAGTTTTTTAATTAAAATATTTTAAAATAAAACTCAAAATTCAAAAAAATTAATAAATAAAATAAAATAAGTAAACATTTTTACATATAAATATAGTAATTAAGTAAATAAACATATATTTATATATCAAAATGCAAATTGTTTTGCTGTATATATAACAAAACAATGTAAGTATGTAAATGTCCAGGTCCGAGTGTTCCAGAAGATATAATTATTGGAAACTCCCATTAGTCAGAACCAACAGTAATATGACAGTCATACAGGCCGTAGAGGATACGTTCTACGTGGTATCATAAGTACCACCAGCAGCATTACTACATGTTATGCAGGGTGTTTTTTGTTTGTTTTTAGTAAGTAGAAAAAAAAAATCTGGTAAGATTGAACAAAACTAAAGAACAATTTTCCTTTGGATTTGCACGGAACCTTCTTTCCTAGGAAATTTTAGACTATATTAAAATTTTGCAAAACATCCTTTATGTTCTTACGGTAAATGGAGTTAGGATGGAGGCTCCTCAGATAACCGTTGATATAAATGGGCTTTTTGCCTGTTCTGGAGCAATTTTCCAAAGCTGTAGGTAAAACTGCAACGATTCTTTGTCATGCTGGGTGGAACAGTGTATTTCAGAATATTTAACAATTCTAGTCCCTACCCACAAATACCAATAAGGCCCCTCAATCACTGTGAGGATCAAAAATACTCCAGTGAAAAGAAGCATCTTTGTAAAGTGTGACCCCAGACCTTCTTCTGATGCTGGGGAAACTCCTGCCATGCTGATGCTGGGGAAGTTCCTGCCACATGAGAACCTCCAGCTAGGGCTTTCTCTAAGATTTGGCAATGTGATGTTCTGATCTTTGCCTCCCACTATGGGGGACTCTTGAGAAGCTAGGCAGGAAATTCCAGAGGGAGTTGGAAGAAAGCCAAAGAAGATGAGGGCTGGTGAAGAGTGGAGCATGTTTAGGGTCAGATCCGTCTGGCTCCAAGCTTCCCTGGTGGCTCAGAATCTGCCTGCAATGCAGGAGACCTGGGTTCAACCCCTGGGTCGGGAAGATCCCTTGGGGAAGGAAGTAGCAACCCACTCCAGTATTCTTGCCTGGGAAATCCCATGGACAGAGGAGCCTGACGGGCTACAGTCCATGGGGTCACAACAGCTGGACATGACTTAGTGACTAAATCAGCACTACACCACCACCAGACTTGGATCTAACTGCTGCCTCAGTAGCCCATGAGGTGAGATGTCAGGCTCTGAAACCTGGCCCTCTATCTGCCAGCACCCACATCTTCAGCTCTGCACTAGAAAGGCACCCCTGGCCTCCCACGCCTAGACATCTTAAAATTTTTCCTTGAAGGCCTTTCAGAGCACACCTATCTGATTCTTAATTCTGGACACTCTGTGTCTGACAAAACCAAAGATAAACTCAGTAGAGACGATTTGCTATTGATAATAAGTACGATGATCCAAGAGTAGATTTGTTTGCCTGTTTGTTTTATATTGATGGCCCATTTTAAGCCAGAATTCCATAAAAGTGTAGTAAAAAGAACACTGGTTTGAATGGCTATTCATAGATATTTATCAGAAAAACATAGTGTTCCTTGTCAAATAAGATCAGAAAAATGCTGGCTTAAACAAATTGTAGCAGGTATAAGTTTTGCAAAGGGCTGTGCAAAATGTGTAACAGTTTTCTAAAACTGAATGTTAACTTTCTAACTCCCTACTCATTCTGACAGTGCAAGGGAGACATCATCGCAGCAAATGTTCTCAGTCATTTCAGCACTTTCCCCTTCTCTAGTTCATCTTCTGGGGTGATTTAAAATCATGGAGGGGCCTTCCTTCTGCCGGCTCTGTTGGAGCCCAAGTGACCAGACTTCAGACTCTGCCCTTGGTGATGTCCGCTGCTGATGGACAGGTCCCGTCTGTTCTGTGGCTTCACTTGTCTTCTGGAAGCCTTGGTATCTGCATCCTGTCATCTCTCTCTGTGCCCTTTGTTGGGAAACCCTGTCTCAACTTTCCCAAGGCTTTCCCCAGAGCAGACACTCTCAGCTCCTTTGCCCACCCCATAAGGAGACAGAGTCTTTACCATCTGAGCCACCAGGTAAACCCATGAGAAGCTCCAGGACATTTGATAGCTTCAATCCTCTCCAGGCTATCCCCTGCAATAGAGGCCCAAGGCTCTGTCCTCTGGAACCTCCACACGTATCTAGATCTCTGTTATCCCACCCTCCAGACCACGCTTCACATGGTCTTGGCTTGTGGGATGATGGACCGGAGTGTCCTTTCTCAGAAAAATCCCACTAGTAGCCACCTCTAATGTTGTCCCCTCAGACTGACAGGCTGGGGCCTGGGACCCTTTGCTGCAGTGCTGCAATGCTTGCACCTGGACACATCTCACCTCAAGCAACAAAATACAGAGAAACCATATAGGACTAAAAATAACTACATGTATGTAGCCGCTGGGGCAAATTCTGGACCAAGGATACAAAAAAGATTGAAACCCCCTACTGCCACTTCTGAAGAGCCAGGAGCAAACAGGGTACTCCACATGCCCTCTGCACTCAACACCACTGAAGGATTGGGCAAACCACCCGAGCCACCGCTCCACTCTGCCCCAGACTCATCCCTACCCTCACCTCATATAAGCAATAAGCTCACCACCCGCTCCCAGGGAGTGAGCAAGCAAGGGAACCTTGTTTGTTCTTGCTCCCTGCTGCTGCAGCAGGGGCCCCAGAAAGGCCTTGCCTGGATTTCTTGTCTGGTCTGGCCTCTAGTCAATTTCTATTGATTGGGGAAGGCCAAGAACCCTGGTGGGTATCAAGACTCCAAAAAAAAATCCTTTTCTAGTCCCGAAATGATTTTTAATCCCCTAAACCTGTGGCCTGAAATTGGCTTGGCAAATAATCTTTTACCTTCCAAGCCAACTGATGAGAGTGGTGATTCAGATGATTTTGACCCTTGGGGGACAATGTTCGGAGACGTTTTTTATTGTCACAACTTGTTGGAGGGCGGGCGGCATGGCCTCCAGTGAGTAGAGACCAAGGACGCTGTTAAACTTCCTTCAGTGCAGAGGACGGCCCTCCACAGGGAGTTCTCCTGCTCCCTGCCACTCGAGTGAGGTCGAGACACACTCTGGCTTAGACTGAGAAACTTGGACTCGTTATTTTGTTTCTATATCAGAGAGAAAAGGAATCAATTCACTGTTTTAAATTTCTGGCCTAATATTTTGTTCTAGTCGGTGACCACACTCCTAGCTGCCAACTGTCATTTAACAGCCATGTTAACAATTTCGACTGGACACTGGAAAATGCAGACACAAGCAGTTTGAGCAGAGACTGGGCTTTTCTAATCTTCCTGATCGCGTGCTAACACATGCTATCTCCTCTGCCGTCTTTGTGCATCCTCAGTCAGACAGCGGAGGCAGGAGGGGCAGCCTTTTTTTGTCTTTGCATTGCTCTCTGAAACCTGGAAGCCAGGCCTATGGGAACAGCATTCGGCAGCCCTCAAACCAACCGGGTTTCTCTTTCAGGAGGAGCAGGCAAGAGGCTGTGTTCTGAGGCATATAGACCTGGGCCTGAATCCAGAGCTGCATGCTTCATGGTATAACTGGCAGGCACCACAAAGCTTCATGCTCCCCTCAACATACCCGGAAGGCGAATGGAGGTGGTTCATCTGTGTGACGCAGAAATTTAGGGGCTTGCAGAAGTTTTGGAGGGTCTCAGTCTTGAACCTGTGAAGTCAAGTGGGCCTTAGAAATCATTACTACCAACAAAGCTGGTGGAGGTGATGGAATTCCAGCTGAGCTATTTCAGATCTTAAAAGATGACGTTGTTAATGTGCTTCACTGGGTACACCAGGAAATTTGGAAAACTCAGCAATGGCCACAGGACTGGAAAAGATCAGTTTTCATTCCAATCCTAAAGCAGGGCAGTGCCAATGAATGTTCAAACTACCACACTCCTTTCACATGCTAGCAAACTAATGCTCAAAATGTTTCAAGCTAGGCTTCAACAGTATGTGAACCGAGAACTTCCAGATGTACAACATGGGGTCGCAGAAGAGTCGGTCATGACTTAGTGACTGAAAAACAACCCTTCAACCAGACAAGTTCTGATTTCTAACCTTTTACATGTTGGACTTATGAGATCAAATTGAAAGAAATAACTCCAAGTATAAAGAAAGGCATAAAGACAGCCTAGAAAATGTGGCTGTGGCGTCACCTTCTCCAAAGGACACGTGGAGGCTCATGCCCCCTTTCTCTCCTAGAGCACACAGCCCAGCTCGGAGGGGGCATGTGCAATCCCCCTCATGGGAGCATGAGGCACCAAGAGTAGAGACGAGAGAGCTGGGGAAGGCCTCAGGGCCAGAGCCACAGGGAGAGTCCATCCAGCCTCTGTCCTGGGCCCACCCAGGCAAGATCCCCACCCCACGTGTGTCTGCATCCTGAGCTGGTCTGAGCAGCCCTGCGCATCCTGAGGGAGTGTGGAGGACAGCGGAAAGAGGCTCGTGTCCTTGGGTGTCCTCTTGCCAGCACCTGCCACCTCTGCAGAGGCAGAGGAGGACTCAGCCGTGCGGCGGCTATGGCTCCCAACGTCCAGGGCACACTTGTGTCGCCAGGAGCATCTGTCTCAGCCATAACACTTTTAGGCTGGTGGTTTTGTTTACGTGACCCAAACAATGAGTCTGAGTAAGATCGTCACACAAAGACTGATGGGGTAGGGCAATAAGGGGACAGAAAGAGCTGACATCTTTTAAACAAAGAATGTGATACAGCCTTAGATGGCTGAAGCCACACTGTAAGTTAATTGCAAAACACTTCTAGAGACTGGGCTTCCCTGGTGGCTCAGAGGTTAAAGTGTCTGCCTGCAATGCGGGAGACCCAGGTTCAATCCCTGGGTCGGGAAGATCCCCTGGAGAAAGAAACGGCAACCCACTCCAGTATTCTTGCCTGGAGAATCCCATGGATGGAGGAGCCACACTCCATGGGGTCGCAAAGAGTCGGACACGACTGAGCGACTTCACTTTCTAGAGACTTCCCATCCAGTGACGAGACAGCAAGAAAGTAGGCAAGGAATGAGTAGGGCTGCTTCTTAAATAAGATAAGTTTTTATGAGTACAGTGTTTACAGAGTTAGCAATAACAATGGGAAAAGGCACAAACTGATGCTCAACAGCCCTGCCATAGATAAAACCTGCCCCCTCCTTAACTAACAGGGTCTTCTACTGGCACAATTATACCCTTTGTGAGTTATCATCATCATCATCACTATTATTTTGCAGTGGTCCTTAATCCTGGCTGGTATAATAACCATGAAAGAGCTTGAAAAACATACCAACAACTCCAGTCCCCACCCAATAACTGAATTAAAATTTCAGAGAGGAGAGCCCAGGAATTCAATATTTTTTAACCTTCCCCTGAGATTTAATGTGCCACCTGGGTTGAGAAGCACTGTTCTAGCTTTGCATATAAACATGCTAGATGACAGCATTTTAGAAATTTTATTGTCCAGAAAAAAAGAAGATTCCTTCTTTTGTTCCTTGGTTTTGTGACTCCATTGCAGTGCTTCTCAAACCTGGCTACACATTAGAATCACCTAGGGAGCTTTAAAAAAACGATCGTTGCCCTGGGCCCCACCCCAACCCAATTAAGTCAGAAACTCTGGGGTGGGAATTGGCATCAGCATTTTTTAAAAGCCCCCTCGATGATTGTAATGTGTGGCCAGGATTTCAAACCACTGCTCTCCTTGTAGGGGTCTCAACCTCGGCTGCGCATCGGAGTCATCTGGGAGATTTAAGAAACTACTAAGACCTGGGTACCATCTCCAAAGAGCCTGATTTAATTGGCCTGCTGGGAGATCTGGGCAACAGAAATTGTTAAAGCACTCCAGGTGATAATGGCGTGCAGTTAAGCTTGAGATCACTGGGTCTTCAGAAGGTTGAGCCAGAGAGAGACAGAGAGAGGGGCGGGGGAGGGAGAATTCCAGCAGTGTAACGTGATGAGAAAATGCAGAGGAACGGCTGAACTATTTTTAAACCATAGCTGTTACTGAATGCAAGTTCATGTGCCCCACACACAGTGAGACCAAACAAACCAGAACGTTGGAGTTTGAAGCAGAAAAAGGTTTATTGCAAGACCAAGCAAAGAGAATGAGCGGCTTATGCCCACAAATTTGGGCTGGGGGCTGCAAATTATGTGACTTTCTTCTAATCTGCTGGTGGTGAGGTAACAGGGCTATTTTCCAGGAATCTTGTGTTCAGTCTGAAGTCACTGTCCCCCACGTGGAAGAGGGCCTTAGAGCTCTTCCGCTCTCTTGCAGAAGAGCTCAAAGATACTGTTATGTATATTTTTGGGGGAGGAGTGAGAGTGCTGCTTTATTCCTGCAGTATTTTTTCTTGATTTCTCCTCCTTCATTTCTGCATTCCCTCACTTCTCTGTTTGAATCTACTCTTTGGAACTCAGGGAAGGTCTAGGAGGCTTAATGAAGCCTGTTTCTTATAGATAAGAAACGGGGGACATGGAAAGGATTTGAACCTGAGTGGGCCCCGCAGGTTCCTAATCAATTTCAAAGCCATTTCTTCTTTCTGATCTAATAAGTATGATTGGCTCTGTGGCACCAGAGAACAAGAAATGTGATGTCCTTTCATTGAGTTTGGCTCAAGCCTAGGTTGGTGGCCAGTTTGATGTCCATCCATCAAGGCTCCTTCCCACTTTCACCCTCCCTGAAAGATGCTGAGTACCAAAGACATCCATTTCAACAGGGTGGTTGCAGCATCTTCCCAAATAATGTTTCTGTCTACATAACCCATCCCCCCTGCAAAGAGCAAAAAAAGATCTCAGATTTCCAGTTCTACTCAGGATGGCTGTGTGCTCCTCAAATCCTCTTTCCCAGCTTCTCCTAGAAGTGGCATGTGTCAGCTCTGGTCAGTAAGGAAATTGTTAAGACATTTTCATTTTCTTATCTTGAGCTCTGGTAAGATAGAGAGAGGCTGACCAGAGGTGAAGCAGGTCTAAAGCAAGAATTCAAGAAAACCCACAGCCAAGGATGGCCAAGCAGAAGGACTGAAGAGTTAGGACGGGGTGCCTTCATGGGGCTGCAGCATCAGCCGTGGTCTGGAACCCGGTCTGTTCCTAACTTTGTCACTGTTGTGCACTGGTGATGTGATGGCACCGGGGAGTGCTAGGTGTTCGCCCTCTGTCTAGTTGACAAGTTGCTTTCCATGTGGGGAATTTTGTTATCTGGAGGATTCAAGCTCTTTCCATCATTTCAGCCCACCATCAGTGATGTATCTGGGATGTCACCCCTCATGATGCAAGACGGCTGCTGAAGCTCCATGCAACACACATTCTTATATTACAGTGTCCAGTGTGGAAAGGGAAGGGACACTCTCAACATGCAAGGGAAAACTATTTTCTAGAAGTCTTCAGTAAACTTCCTCTTAGGCACTGTTAGTCATAATTAGGTTGTTTACCTGGCCCTATGTCAATTGTTGGCAAAGGAACATGAGATTACCATGACTGGCTTAGACCAACCATGTATCTTCCGCTGGGACTGCAGGAAGAACCCACCAACTGGGCACGCTGCTGCTCCAAACCTTAACTAAGTTGGGTTTCTTTTACTGATAGCAAGCAACAGGCTCTGCCACAAGGGGCCAAGCTGGTGACAAGGGAAGAAAGGGTGTTAGAGGCAGAGAGAAAAGGCTGTACCAAGATAAAGACACAGGAAAACATGTGTTGATTGCAGGCAGCAATAAACTATTTACTTTGTTCACATAAAGTCACGCCCCCCTGCAAGAAATATAGTCCCCAAGAAAGGGACTCATAGAAGTTGGGTCAAAGACACAGCATAGAGCTTCTTGATTGGCCATGACAGTGACCTCTTTATCAGTTATCATGCAGACCCAGTACACTATGCCTTTGTGATTAGCAAGGGGTCATTTAGATGATATGGCATTGTGTGGTCAGGACAGCACCAGCTCCAAAGGGAAGCATGCTAGATAAGGGGCCGTTTCACTGTCGTGACATCAGCTCAGAGGTCCTACGGGCCCACAACTTACTGATTAGGGCCTGACCCACACAGTCCCTTTCAAACTCCTGACACTTTTGGCCTTCCTTATTCTAATGGAATCCCTCTCAGCCTTGGACAGATTCTCTTAAAACCAAACTTATTAACATACTTTTTTTGTCTAATAATGACTTTAATTAGCCACGGTTGCATTTAAATTGCTTCTGCATTTAAATTATTTATTCTAATAAAAAAATCCAAAATAATTTTTAACTGCTTGGCTCAAAGATGTTTCCTGCAATGCTTTTATGACACTGAAAAAATTGCAATGAGGTCCATAAAGAATAATGGTTAACTGAGTTACATTTAACTGTGGGATGGTTATTTAACTTACTTAACTTATATGCAGAGCATGTCATGAGAAATGCTGGACTGGATGAAGCACAAGCTGGAATCAAGACTGCTGGGAGAAATATCAATAACCTCAGATATGTAGATGACACCACCCTTATGGCAGAAAGTGAAGAGGAACTAAGGAGCCTCTTGATGAAAGTGAAAGAGGAGAGTGAAAAATTTGGCTTACAACTCAAAATTCAGAAAACTAAGATCACAGCATCTGGTCCCATTACTTCATGGCAAATAGATGGGGAAACAGTGGAAATGGTGGCTGACTTTATTTTGTGGGGCTCCAAAATCACTGCAGATGGTGATTGCAGCCATGAAGTTAAAAGACGCTGACTCTTTGGAAGAAAAGTTATGACAAACCTGGACAGCTTATTAAAAAGCAGAGACATTACTTTGCCAACAAAGGTCCATCTAGTCAAAGCTATGTTTTTTCCAGTAGTCATGTATGGATATGAGAGTTGGACTATAAAGAAAGCTGAGTGCCGAAGAATTGATGCTTTTGAACTGTGGTAGAGAAGACTCTTGAGAATCCCTTGGACAGCAAGGAGATCCAACCAGTCCATATTAAAGGAAATCATTCCTGAATATTCATTGGAAGAACTGATGCTGAAGCTGAAACTCCAATACTTTGGCCACCTGATTTGAAGACTGGACTCATTTGAAAAGACCCTGATGCTGTGAAAGATTGAAGGTGGGAGGAGAAGTGGACAACAGAGGATGAGATGGTTGGATGGCATCACCGACTCAATGGACATGAGTTGGAGTAAGCTCCAGGAGTTGGTGATGGACAGGGAGCCCTGGCGTGCTGCAGTCCATGGGGTCACAAAGAGGCAGACAACTGAGCAACTGAACTGAACTGATGGAATGGAACAATAACTTAGTTATAAATATTTAACTGTTAAAATTTAACTGTATAGAACCATGAAAAGATATTTATGGCATATGGTTAAGTTAAACAAAACTTGATTACATGAAAGGCCAAGATTGTTAGGTCTTCTCTGTTTACTACCACAAGTGGAGGAGGTGGAAAGGCCAGTACTCATAGGCACAACTATTTTTCAGGACTGTTATAACAAAGTATCATAGACTGTGTGGATTATAAACTATAGACAGTTATTTCTCGCAGTAGTAGAGATGCAAGTCCAAGATCAGGGAGCCAGGGTTGTGTTCTGGAAAGAACACTCTTCCAGGTGCAGACAGCCAACTCTTTGCTGTGTCCTTACACTAAAGAATGGGCACAGGAACTCTTGCGGGGAGAGGGGTACTCAATAAGGGCACTAATCCCTTGCAAGCGAACTCCACCTTTGCGACCTAGTCACTTCCCGAAGACCCTCTGAGTATCATCAGCTTGGGACTTAGTTTACAACATACAGATTTGCTGGGGACACAAATTTTCAGTCTTCAACAGCCCCATTCAAATTCCAGGGTCTGATGTACAAGATTAACGCCTTGTTGTGGCAGAGGAAGGAGAAAGGAAAGAGGAGGGGATGGGTTTGAGAGAAGAATCTAAAGTGACCTATGACAAGGAGGCTGCTGTTATTCAGTTGCTCAGTCGTGTCCAACTCTTTGTGACCCCATGGGCTGCAGCATGCCAGGGTTCTCTGTCCTTCACATCTCCAGAAGCTTGATCAAACTCATGCCCATTGGGTCCGTGATGCCATAATGACAGTAGATAGCTTTGTCTTGTTCAAGTGTACTGACTCTAAGTCATTGATATTGTTATATGGAGACATAATCATTTGAAAAGAACTTTCTGAAGTTAGCATGTTCTGTTAGCCTTAGAATTTTCCAGTTTCATAGAGGTTTGTCCATTCTAGGATACTAGGGAAGGAAACTAAATGTCTTGTATGGTTGTGGTGGTGGTGGTTTAGTTGCTAAGTTGTGTCAGACTCTTGCAACCCCGTGGACTGTAGCCTGCCAGGCTCCTCTGTCCATGGGATTCTCCAGGTAAGAATACTGGAGTGGGTTGCCATTTCCTTCTCCAGGGGATCTTCCTGACCCAGGAATCAAACCTGGGTGTCCTGCATTGCAGGCAGATGATTTACCAACTGAGCTATGAGGGAAGCCCCAAATGTCTTGTTTGTAAATCAACAATAGTGAAATCTCAGAAATACTTTGGAAATGCTAATATTTTTATACGTTGATGTACATTTGATTTAGGTCAGACCTGAATGGTCTAGTGATTTTCCTTACTTTCTTCAATTTAAGTCTGAATTTGGCAATAAAGAGTTCACGATATGAGCCACAGTCAGCTCCTGGTCTTGTTTTAGCTGACTGTATAGGGAGATGGTGATGGACAGATAGGCTGCTATGGACGGGGAGCTTGATGGTGTGCTGCGATTCATGGGGTCACAAAGAGTCGGACATGACTGAGTGACTGAACTGAACTGAATAGTCAGATGTATTTTTGCATCTTCAGCTGCAAAGAATATAATCAATCTGACTTCGGGATTGACCATCTGGTGATGTCCATGTGTAGATTCTTCTCTTGTGTTATTGGAAGAGGATATTTGCTATGGCCAGTGCGTTCTCTTGGCAAAACTGTTAGCCTTTGACCTGCTTCATTTTGTACTCCAAGCCAAAATTTGCCTGTTACTCCAGGTATCTCTTGACTTCCTACTTTTGCATTCCAGTCCCCTATAATAAAAAGGACATCTTTTGGGGGTGTTAGTTCTAGAAGGTCTTGTAGATCTTCATAGAACCATTCAACTTCAACTTCTGCATTAGTAGTTGGGGCATAGACTTGGATTACCGTGATATTGAATGGTTTGCACTGGAAATGAACAGAGATTGTTCTGTAATTTTTGAGATTGCATCCAACTACTACATTTCAGACTCTTTTGTTGATTGTGATGGCTACTCCATTTCTTCTAAGGGATTCTTGCCCGTTGTAGTAGATACAATGATCACTTGAGTTAAATTCACCCATTCCAGTCCATTTTAGCTCACTGATTCCTAAAATGTCGATGTTCACTCTTACCATCTCCTGTTTGACCATTTCCAATTTGCCTTGATTCATGGACCTAACATGCCAGTTTCCTGTGCAATATTGCTCTTTACAACATCAGACTTTACTTCCATCACCAGTCACATCCACAACTGGGTATTGTTTTTGCTTTGGCTCCATCTCTTCATTCTTTCTGGAGTTATTTCTCCACTGATCTCCAGTAGCATATTGGGCACCTACCAACCTAGGAAGTTCAAAAAAAAAAAAAAAAAAAGCAAGAGGGTTCCAGAAAAACATCTACTTCTCCTTTATTCACTACATCAAAGCCTTTGACTCTGTGGATAACAACAAACTGTGGAAAATTCTTGAATAGATGGGGATACTAGACCAGCTTACCTGCCTCCTGAGAAATCTGTATGCAGGTCAAGAAGCAATAGTTAGAACTAGACATGGAACAACAGACTGGTTCCGAATCAGGAAAGGAGTACGTCAAGGATGTATATTGTCACCCTGCTTATTTAACTTGTATACAGAGTACATCATGCGAAAGACTGGGCTGGATGAAGCACAAGCTGAAATCAAGATTGCTGGGAGAAATACCAATAACCTCAGATATGCAGATGATACCACACATATTGCGGAAAGTGAAGAAGAACTAAAGAGCCTCTTGATGAAAGTGAAAGAGGAGAGTGAAAAAGTTGGCCTAAAGCTCAACATTCAGAAAGCTAAGATCATGGCATCCGGTCCCATCACTTCATGGCAAGTAGATGGAGAAACAATGAGAACAGTGACAGACTTTATTTTGGGGAGCTCCAAAATCACTGCAGATGGTGCAGTGATTTTAAAATTAAAAAACGCTTGCTCCTTGCAAGAAAAGCTATGACCAACTTAGACAGCATATTAAAAAGCAGAGACATTACTTTACCAACAAAGATCCATCTAGTCAAAGCTATGGTTTTTCCAGTAATCAGGTATGGATGTGAGAGTTGGACTATAAAGTAAGCTGAGTACCAAAGAATTGATGCTTTTGAACTGTAGTGTTCGAGAAGACTCTTAAGAGTCCCTTGAACTGCAAGGAGATCCAACCAGTCCATCTTAAAGGAAATCATTCCTGAATATTCATTGGATAGAATGATGCTGAAGCTGAAACTCCAATATTTTGGCCACCTGATTTGAATAATGGACTCATTTGAAAGGACCCTGATGCTGGGAAAGATTGAAGGTGTGAGGAGAAGGGGATGACAGAGGATGAGATGGTTGGATGGCATCACTGACTCGATGGACATGAGTTTGAGTAATCTCTGGGAGTTGGTGATGGTCAGGGAAGCCTGGCGTGCTGCATTCCATGAGGTCACACAGAGTCAGACACAACTGATCTACTGAACTGAACTGATTGTATATTTAAGTGGAAGAAAATAGGAATTGAAAAAGTGAGCTAAAATACCTTGGATTATAAGATGCATCCCAATTTCAGACATGCTAATATGTGAAAATATGTACATCATAAAGGCAAAAAAAAAAAATGAGACTACAAATGTGAGCTTTTACTGAGTCTATTACATACCAGACATTTTATATTCATTCTTTAAACACTCGCGACATTTATATATGGTGTGCTCTGTTATGTTCATTTTATGCATCAGGAAATTAAAGTACAGAGAAATTAAGGAACTTACATACCTTGTTAAATAGTGAGTGATGTATGAGACCATGATTCCAACCAAGTTCAGTCTGACATTTCTCATTATACCATACTGCTCTCAGTGATTTTGCAAATACTTTTCCTTTGGGGGAGAAAAAAGCAAAAAGAGTTGTAGGAAGTTCAACTTGCCCTTATAGATACTCAGCTGCACCACCTGGACAGTAAGAGATGGCTCAGGATCACCATTTTGCAGCACCTGGGTATCAATAGATCTAGGCAATTATCATCAAAAATATTATGGACCCTCCAGTGGAAATACACAAATCACCTCTAAAGCAGTTTTAACAACAACAACAAAATTACATCCAAATTTGGTCAATCTTCTAGGTCTAGGCACTAATCTTAGAAAATATAGGAAACAGAGTAATACATTAACATCACCACAGGAATGAAAACAGAAGCCCAGCCCATGAGAAAATCTATAGGGCAAGCAACTGGTTTTTTCCCCCACAAATTAGTTGTTAAGGGAAAAGGTGAGGCTACTAAAAGAGAATTAAGAGACTTATTAATCAACTACAAAGCACGGACTTAATTTCTATCCCTATTCAAAACAAACTGTAAAAAAAAATATTATAAGACAATTGAAGGGATGCAAACACTAATTGGGGCTTACAAATAGCTGTGAAAAGAAGAGAAGTGAAAAGCAAAGGAGAAAAGGAAAGATATGCCCATTTGAATGCAGAGTTCCAAAGAATAGCAAGGAGACATAAGAAAGCCTTCCTCAGCCATCAATGCAAAGAAATAAGAGGAAAATAATTGAATGGGAAAGACTAGGATCTCTTCAAGAAAATCAGAGATACCAAGGGAGCATTTCATGCAAAGATGGGTGCAATAAAGGACAGAAATGGTATGGACCTAACAGAAGCAGAAGCTATTAAGAAGAGGTGGCAAGAATACACAGAAGAAGTATACAAAAAAGATCTTCATGACCCAGATAATCACAGTGGTGTGATCACTCATCTAGAGCCAGACATCCTGGAATGTGAAGTCAAGTGGGCCTTAGGAAGCATCACTATGAACAAAGCTAGTGGAGGTGATGGAATTCCAGTTGAGCTATTTCAAATCCTAAAAGATGATGCTGTGAAAGTGCTGCACTCAATATGCCAGCAAATTTGGAAAACTCAGCAGTGGCCACAGGACTGGAAAAGGTCAGTGTTCATTCCAATCCAAAGAAAGGCAATGCTAAAGAATACTCAAACTACCGCACAATTGCACTCATCTCACACGCTAGTAAAGTAATGCTCAAAATTCTCCAAGCCAGGCTTCAGCAATATGTGAACCGTGAACTTCCAGATGTTCAAGCTGGTTTTAGAAAAGGCAGAGGAACCAGAGATCAAATTGCCAACATCCGCTGTTACTGCTGCTGCAGCTGCTAAGTCGCTTCAGTCGTATCCGACTCTTTGCGACACCATAGACATCCGCTGGATCATCGAAAAAGCAAGAGAGTTCCAGAAAAACATCTATTTCTGCTTTACTGACTATGCCTTTGACTGTGTGGATCACAACAAACTGTGGGAAATTCTTCAAGAGATGGGAATACCAGACCACCTTACCTGCCTCCTGAGAAATCTGTATGCAGGTCAAGAAGCAACAGTTGGAACTGGACATCGAAAAACAGACTGGTTCTGAATTGGGAAAGGAGCACATCAAGGCTGTATGTTGTCACCCTGCTTATTTAACTTATATGCAGAGTACATCATTCTAAATGCTGAGCTGGATGAAGCACAAGCTGGAATCAAGATTGCCAGGAGAAATATCAATAACCTCAGATATGCAGATGACACCGCCCTTATGGCATAAAGTGAATAGGAATTAAAGAGCCTCGATTAAAGTGAAACAGGAGAGTGAAAAAGCTGGCTTAAAGTTCAGTATTCAAATAGCTAAGATCATGGCATCCAGTCCCGTCACTTCATGGCAAATAGATGGGAAACAATGAAAACAGTGAGAGACATTATTTTCTTGGGCTCCAAAATCACTGAAGATGGCGACTGCAGCCATGAAATTAAAAGACACTTGCTCCTTGGAAGAAAAGCAATGACCAACTTAGACAGCTTATTAAAAGCTGAGACATTACTTTGCTGACAAAGGTCCATCTAGTCAAAGCCATGGTTTGGTTTTTCCAGTAGTCATGTATGGATGTGAGAGTTGGACTATAAAGAAAGCTGAGAACCAAAGAATTGATGCATTTTTGAACTGTGGTGCTGGAGAAGACTCTTGAGAGTCCTTTGGACTGCAAGGAGATCCAACCAGTCCACACTAAAGGGAACCAGTACTGAATATTCATTGGAAGGACTGATGCTGATGCTGAAACTCCAATACTTTGGCCACCTAATGTGAAGAACTGACTCATTGAAAAAGACTCTGATTGGGAAAGGATTGAAGGGAAACATTGACGGAAGGAGGAGATGGGGATGACAGAGAATGGGATGGATGGATGGCGTCACCAACTTGATGGACATGAGTTTGAGCAAGCTCCGGCAGTTGGTAATGGACAGGGAAGCCTGTCATGCTACAGTCCATGGGGTCACAAAGAGTCAGACAAGACTGAGCAACTGAATCAAATGTATATATATATATATATTCAATTATATATGTATATATATATTCAATTATATATATATATAATAGGATATATGTCGCAGGGGTCAGGCACAGGTCTTGTGATGCAGACTACTTAACCAGCCCACTCATCTGCCTCAGGTCCCGCCCCGTGCTCTTAGCCGGTGAGCGACTGCCTCTGGAAATTGCTGCAGAGGCGCTGCAGCTCTGTGTTTGACCACAAGATGGCAGCTTCACCTTTTACACTGGAAACCTTGGGCCATCTTGCTGGAAGGCACTGAAGGGCTAGGGAGGGCAATTCTGAAGCAAGCACCAACCTTGTCCATCGCTGGACAGAGCTGGGGCTGCAAGCTGCCCTCCAGAAGCAGCTGAAGTTAGTCACTTCTGCTCAGTTTACTTTTCACTGACAAGGCTCAGGCTGTCAGGTGTTTTTGTTTGTTTGTTTTTCAATCCCTGCTGTTTTCTGATTTGAGGGAGATACTTTTCCATTCTTTTTTCAGACCAATTTTTCCTCCATTTAAAAACGATGTATTTACTTTGACTTCATTTTTAAAGGCTGGTTAGGTAGAGAAAAATGTATCGAGAAGAAACCGTCAGAGATGTACTGAGGAACAGAGTGCCTGACTACATTTTAACTTTATACTAAGACTCCTGTCTTTTTGCTCTGATGAGCAGACAACTGGTCTCTATAGAGTCTGTTCAGTTAAGAAGTCATCACGGTGCCTTCACAGACACACACAGCCTCACACATACCCATAGTCTCACTCACAGATGCACACACTCACATGCTTAGATGCACACTCACACACACATGTGCATACTAATGCATACACACTCTCACTTCCACTTGCACTCATTTTGCATACACACTCACACATATGCATTCACAGACATACACACTCACACACATATGCATATACACTCATATATACACTTTCACATAAATCCACACCCACACATACATCCTCATGCACACACACTCGCCCACACACATGTCCACATACATACACTTGTGCATATGCACACTCACATATTTTATTTATATACAAAGTCCCATATACACGCATACTCACACATTCACTCACCACTTATATGTTTGTTGTTGCTCAGTTGCTCATTTGTGTCCGACTGTTTGCAACCCCATGGACTGCAGGCAGCATGCCAGGCTTCCCTGTCTTTCACCATCTCCTGGAGCTTGCTCAAACGCGAGTATATATCCCAAGTAAGAAAATAGGAAACGTGAAAACATTGGTCTACATCTCCAGTAGTGCTAGGCATCAAGTACAAGGAAAAGCAAAGAAACAAACAAAACATTTGAAAAAGGAAGAAGAAAAATTTTAACTGATCAGCTCCTTCTGGTTAGATTAATATTTGAAAGAGCAAACACTGGTCCATTTACCCCTCATCACAACTTTATTATAAATGTCAAAACCTGGAATTTACAGCATGACGTAGGTCCAGTAAAAGTGTCAGAAGTCAAAGTAAAATGCACACAGTTTGCTTGATGCCCCGTCCAAACAAGGGATGGCGTGGCTTTGAGATAAGCATTATCATTCCTGTTTTACAAAGGAGGGCCCCGGCACCAACCCCTGGAAGAATTAAACAGCCCTTGTCACCAAAATGAGAACTCTGTGTCAGAGAGCACAACTCGTATCCCTAGTACTAGCAGAGTACCTGGCTCCCTATTTTTAATTCAGGATATAAATGTAAGAATATGGTGTGAGCACAGGAGTGAGTGTGTGCCTCAGAAGTACTGAGGTTGGCCAAAAAGACTGTTCAGATATTCCTATAAGGAAATGGAAAAACCCAAACAAGCTTTTTGGCCAACCCAACATTAGCCAAATAAAAGAATGTGGCTCAGAGGCACGCGAGTTACGATGGCACACTCGGATTCAAGGCCAGCCTGACTTTCAGGTACGTATTCTTTCCAGTATAACCATTGCCATTTGAGGTTCACAACCCAAGGTACAACAGAGAGAGCGGGCAAGGTCAAGCGCCCTGGAATGTGGTCCAGAGGTATCCTCTTGTCTCCCAAATGCCAGCTCTCCAAGGCTTGCAAGTCATGAACTCCAGGTCTAGGTCACAGCATGTTTATAAACTGTTATAGTATTATATTAAGTGAAAGCTGCTCAGTCATGTCTGACTGTTTGCGACCCCATGGACTATACAGTCCATGGATAAACAGTTAAGTGAAAGTAAATAGTTAAGTGAAAGTGAGATATGCTTCCCTGATAGCTCAGTTGGGAAAGAATCTGCCTGCAATGCAGGAGATCCTGGTTCAATCCCTGGATTGGGAAGATCCACTGAAGAAGGGATAGGCTACCCACTCCAATATTCTTGGGCGTCCCTTGTGGCTCAGCTGGTAAAGAATCTGCCTGCAATGCAGGAGACCCTGGTTCGGTCCCTGGGTTGGGAAGATCCCCTGGAAAAGGGAAAGGCTACCCACTCCAGTATTCTGGCCTGGAGAATTCCATGAGGTTGCAAAGAGTCAGACACAACTGAGCAACTTTCATTTTTCATGTAATTATATATATTATATGCTATGCTAAGTCACTTCAGTCGTGTCCGACTCTGTGCAACCCCATAGATGGCAGCCCACCAGGCTCCCCCATCCCTGGGATTCTCCAGGCAAGAACACTGGAGTGGGTTGCCATTTCCTTCTCCAATGCATGAAAGTGGAAAGTGAAAGTGAAGTCGCTCAGTCGTGTCTGACTCTTATCGACCCCATGGACTGCAGCCCACCAGGCCCCCCCGTTCGTGGGACTCTCCAGGCAAGAGTACTGGAGTGGGGTGCCATTGCCTTCTCTGATATATATTATAGACAATTAATAAACTACAGCAGCCACTCCTATGCATGGCTCCATTTGCTTAATTAAGACACTTCCTCCCCACACATCTTTTAAGCTACAAATTTCAGTTTTTGACATTGTAAAGTATCATTAGTTGAAACTTTTAAACTACATTTTTACAAATTGTTTTTGTTTATTTTTCTTAGAGATTTCTCTAGAAACACAGATACTGTGGTGTATCCCAAGATCTAAACATTTGGTTAAGAGACTTCTTATAAAAATAATCTCTTTTCCAAGAATTTTCTTATTCTTTCAGAGCCATAGATATCTTGAAGTCTTTACAAAAGAATGAATGACTGAACAAAATCAACTATTATTTCCATGGCTATTGAGAGAGAGGTTGAAAGTTCTCTCACTTGTCTCTTTATAGATTCCTTTATCCACTTAACCAATCAAAAAATTAAAGGGAATTTTATCAGACTCTTCCAACTCACTCTCAGCTGCTCTCCTATAATAGAAGGAAACTGACGCTGCTGAATGATTTCTGTAACCGACCTTTCCAGCTTTCATGTTAGGCTCTCTTCTACAGAGGAAGTCTGGGTGGTGGTCTGGTGGTTAGAACTCTGCACTCCCAATGCAGGGGGGCACAGGTTCGAACCCTGGCTGGGAAACTAAGATCCCATGTGACCTGCAATGCAGCCAATAAAAGAGATAGAAAGGAAGTGTGAGCAGAGACAACTTCAAGGGAGTCTTAAAGAGAATTGACATTTATCACATGCAGAGACCAAGGACAGAGAGCTTCCTCAGCAGAGGACATGCTTGCAAAGCTGCAGTGCTGTGTTTGGGGGGAGAGGGCAAGAGATGACATTGAAATTGTCATTGAGGCTGGATGCTCAAAAGCTTCCTTTCCACACACTAAGGATTAAGGATTCGGGGCTTGATCTGACAGGCATATATGACTCATGAGTTTTAAAATTACAAAAAAAAGAATATTTAATGATCCATATCCAAATGGATGCACATAACGTGTTCCCATGTGGTATTTCATGTCACCTGGTAAAGGCCTGGCCTGTTTCAAGATTGTGAGTGATTCGGACAAGCTTTATCTTGAAGAAGGAGGGGATTTTCAAAAATAAGCTATTGATCTGACTGCTTTGGCCATTTACTTTGAGCTTTCATAGAAATGGAGCGGACTTGACCCGAGATTTCCACAAAAGCAGTTGTGGACCAAACAAGGGTCACTTACATGCTTTGCAGCTGGAACTCAGCTGGTGGTCCTCTTCTCTGACCTCAGCCCTCAGCTCGTGCCCTGCTACGTGACGCCTCAGACTCGGCCAGGCTGCAGTGCAATGCCCTGGGATGTGCTTGCCTCCCCAGCAGACCTTGAGTTCCTTGAACATTAGCTCACTCCTTATTCACGAACTTACTCAACAAACATTGGGAAGTGCAAAGCTGGCACCAGACACCGTCCTAGGGACTGGAGCAGCAAAGGTGAGCCGTTCTGGCAGGATCCCTGGGTTCAGTAAGTAGACAATCACAGCTTTGTGTCTTGACTGCCGTGATTGGGAAAATTCAGAGTGAAGGGCGCTCACCACAAAGCCACCCGCATGGACTTGAGAGATTGGAGCCAGATCCTTTCTAGGTCAAGTTTTAGAAGATGTGCAGAAGTTAAGATTCTTCAGGGTTTGGTGCAGGACTTGGCCTGCTCTCTAAATGTCTGAGGGTGAAAGCACAGGCTCTAAAGAGACTTCCCGGGTTCTATCCCTGGAGAAGGGAAAGGCTACCCACTCCAGTATTCTAGCTTGCAGAATTCATGGACTGTATAGTCCATGGGGTCGCAAAGAGTCGGCTGCGACTGAGCGACTTTCACTTTCAAAGAGAGTGCACCAAGAAACTGGTAGAAGGAGGAAGAAGGTAGCACTCTAGGGCTTCCTGATGAGTCTGTTTCCCAGGCAAATCTCTGAGCATCCCACAGACTCTTTGCAAACACGGGGCCTAGAGAGAAGTTCCGTTCTCTGACCGGCTCCCGCCCCATTCGCTCCTCCCGCCGCTGTGCCCAGCTCTCTCTCCCCACCCCGTCCCCCTCCCCCCGGCATTCTGTGTAATGACTTAAGGCTTTTCAAAAGTTTCCTCCCTCATTCCCACCCTTCCTTTTAACCCCAACAGCTTCCTTGAGACCTTGCCAGCAGCAGGCCTGCCAGGGCCGCTAAGAGAGGGGGCGGCTGGGTGCCCAGAGCTCCCCCTCCACAGCTCGCTCGGCAGGTGCCCAGGCCCTGCCTCCACGTGCTTCGCTCCTCGCAAAGCGCTGTCACGACTCGGTGGCGGAGGTGATTAATTAGCGGCGTGGCCGAGCGGGGACGCGTGCTGGCCTCCACATCTGCCCCGTGACAGCAGGGGTCAGTATATGGTGTCATTTCTTTCCCTCTCACTCCCTCCAAAGCCTAATTGGCTGTGACACGAGGGCCAGCTGTTCTGAGAGGTGGAGCGTGGCGGGCGTTTTGAGGACAGAGGCTGTGGGCAGGTGGATGCGCCTGTCGACCGCTCACACTGCTTCCTGCTTGCCGACCACATCTTTGTTCCAAGAAGGGGCTAGGCGGAGGCTGTGGGCTTTGGCATCAGTTTCTTTCTGCTGATCACAGCCAGGGGGTGGGGTACAGAGAAAAGGAGGAAGTTTCAGGTTTCATATGGGACATCAGGAAGCATCATTGCCCCCCTCCCCCAACACCCAGAAATCTCCCTCCCTTCCCAGATTGAAATCACTGTGCCTTCTTATTACTCTTACTGTGTAATAAATTCAATCCGATTAATCCCTGCTAAGGAAAAAATGGAATATATGAGCTGGAGTGGGAGGTGGGGAGAAAGAGCATCAAGTATGGGGAGGGGGAAGATGCCAGGGTTGGGACGGTGGTTTGTACCTCCAGGGATTGACTTGAGCCCAGAAGGGAGAAAGAGAAGCACTTGGAGATGGGGATAAGCCTGGTGTTGGTAAAAGTGCAAAGGTCTTTATCCAGTTTGTGGACCAAATGTGATTCAAGAAGGAATGCACTTTTAAAAAAAGTCTTGAAAGCACACTTTAAAATACATTTCTACTCAGTAGCAGATGTGTTCTGAAGCCATTCTGGCTTTCTAACAAAATGATCAGTGCTGCTGCCTGAATTGAGGGGGAGCTGAAAGGAAGAGCTATGATATCTATAGAGCTTCCAACCGATCCCAGGAAGGATGCTAAGCACTGCCAGACTTCTGGGGGTGTGGTGGGGATAGGCTCCTTGGCCCTTCCAGATCCTGCATCTCAGCATTGAGCTGAGTGGTGAATTCAACTATTTGGTTCGTTTGTTTCATTATTCAACAACTTTTGCAGAACCCGACACTGCCAGACACCATGATGGGAACCGAGATACATAAGAGCTGGAGGAGATGACAATGAGACTGAGAAAGCAAAGGGGAGGGAACATTACAGCGCAGGGTGAGAGGCCTGAGAGAGAGCCAGGCAAGGGTGGTGACAGGGTTCTGGGTTAGAGGTGAGAGGCAAGGGAAACCGGGTGAAGCCTCCTAAAGGAGACACTCTTGAACTGAGTGCTGTAGAGGAGCCAACATTAGTCAGGAGTCACCGGCGTGGTTCAGGCAAAGGGAGCCCTGTGTGTGAGCCCAGGCTGATGGAGGTCGCTATGCTGGGGACACCACAGTGACCCTCTGCTCCCTTGTCCTCCTTCTGGAAGGACCCAGGGAAGGCTGTGAGCAGAAAAGCCAGGTGGGCGGATGGGGCGCTTCCTCCCATCAGTAAGAGGGGCCATCCTTAGACAATCCTCCTTTTAGAGAACCCAGGGCTGCCTGCACCCACAAGTGGGAAGATGGAGGGGTGGGAGGGCCTGGAGGCCTGCAGCCGCTGGGGCAGTAATAGCCTCATTAGGAGGGCAGGGAGCCGCGGTGTCAGCGCCCCACGTGCTGTCAGCAGTTGAGCAGCTGTAATTGCTGCACAAGCTCCTGCCTCACACTTCAGCTCTCATTAGCCCCCTGCTGGGCTGCTGCAAGGACAGATGAGGAAGAGCTTCTGCATCCTCAGCCCCTCTGCCGCCCGGACCGCTGTCCTGCCACTCCCCTAACCACCGGTCCATCGCCTTGTCCCTTCTTCTGGGTCCTCCAGCCTCTGAAACAAGGACAAAGGGGCTAGGGGTGGAGGAAGAAGGAAATGGGCTTCATCCTCAGCTCCCTGGTCCAGGTGTTCTGACATCCCTGCTGAACCTGGAGGAACCAGATACCCCTGGTACAGACTCCCTGGTACTTCACTCCCAGCTGACTGTGGTTAGTTGCTCACATCTGTCAGGTTTGGACCCCACAGGATGCGCAAGACACCTCAATAGGGAACAAGGGTGCTCCTCATACGCTTGCAGTCTAATGAGGAGGAGCGAGATCACAGTGTGTATGGAAAAAAATAATGTGGCAATGCCAAAGGTGTCCTGATGCTGAATGAGTAGCCAGAGGAACAAGCAAAGTGAATTCAAAAGCAGTGGAGGAGCCGTGGGCTTGGCAGTAAACTCTGAGCCTGCTGTGTGCTACTGACTAGGGCTTTAGAGACTACCAGAAGGTGTGTCCCCTGCCTCTGAAGAGCTCCCTGCCCAGCAGCGAGGTGAGGACTGAGGCCCAGGGCACTCCAGGCAGAGCGCATGGTGGGAGCAGAGGCAGCAGTGACAGACAGACTGAGCAGAGCAGAGAGCTGGTGGAGAAGTGGAGGCGGGCTGAGTAGGACAGGATGGGGCGGGGTGGGGGGGGGTGCCCTAGACTGCAGCAGTTGAAGGATCCAGAAAGCCTGGACACCGTGTCCTCTCTAGGAAGGCTTCTCAGAATCTGCAGCCTAGCCTCTCACTGTGCTTTTTCCTTCTTATATGACAAGAGCAGGAGATCCCAGGCTGGAGCCTCTCAAGGCAGATCAGGGCTTCTCAATTGGAACTGGCATCCTTGTTACTCCTTACCCTCCTTTCTTCCTTCTGTGTCCATCACAGGGACTTTTCTTCAGCTCCTACAGGGCAGCGCACTCATGTAAGAAGCTTTGATTTAACTGTAGAATGGTTACTCCTTTCTATTAAAGGTTTGTGGTCAACCTGTTTGTCTTAGGAACTCTGTATACAGACACCCAGGAAACTTCTGGAAAGTTGAGGGGAAATAATGATCATCTATTTTTAACTCAGCATTATCAAGAAATAAGTTTTACTGATTACCAGTCATTCCACCCCAACCATGGAGACCACTTCCCTGAGCAGAGCAGCCTAAATTTATTTCGTGAGCTAAGCAGTCATTTTGGCAACTGATGGGCATAGCCTTCTCAAGTCCTGCGGCCAGGATCCTCATAGCTTCCCCCTGTTAGGCTGAGTGTAGGGCCCAGCATTCAGCAAGTGCACTGGTGAAATAACACAGCTTTCTCTGAACCCTCAAGGTCACTGAGTGGAAGTGTGAGGACCGCCAATCAAAGCCGAATCAGCTGCAACTCTGTGAAAGGAAAGGTGATACCTGAGGCTGGGGCAGAAGTGGGATCCTCCGCCACCTGTTCAGTGCCTCCACCTGCCATGCAGAGTTTGGCTGAACTGCAGGAGGCAGCAGCCTGTCTTTGATACATCTTTGTACTCAGCTCAGCCCTGCCTGCCTCTCTGAAGATGGCGTTGGGCTAGCTCTCGTGGCCCTCAAAAGCAGCTTTCCGCAGAACATATGCAATGAAAATTTAGACTCTTGGGACACTTCATTTATAACATACATAATAAAATAGTGGAGAAGGTTCTGGTTCTGTGGTCATATAAATGTGGGAAATGTGACTACTGCATTCCCCTTGCCCATTGGCCTATTATAAGTTCTGAAAAATCCTGTTTAATTTTACTTATTGTGGCTGCCCCAGATTTTTCATCACAGAGACTCTATTCTTATGTAACACCTATCAGCCCCTTATTGAACCTGGGTTTTCTAGCACGCCCTTGGGTTTAATGATGATAGTCTACAGGATCATCAGTGATAATTTGAGGTATACAGTTTTCCCAGGCTACTCTCGAAGATACAAAGCCTTCTTGAGCCAAAGGAGTAATTCTTTCACAACAACCAGTGGGTAAGCAGATGGTAGCCCCACTGGTATCTCTGAAATCACATCACATGGGTGATCTCCTACTCTATGCAGCCAACCAGTTCAGAGAGCTCCGGTAACCATGGGGTTGTATAGAAGCACTGGGCATCTCTTCAAAAATCAAAAACATGCTTCTTTTGTGACAGAAGGCAGCAGATGAAGAATATCCCCTCTAATAAATTAATACTTGTACAATTTATTTAGAAAACCAAAGTTCCACATGTACACAGAAAGAGACAATCAGAGAAGGATGGGAGAGATCACCTTCCTTTTAATCAAAATTTGCTCTCTAGTACATAACTTTTTAGCCAAAACAAACATTGTGTATGAAGAAAAGGAGGTATGGAGCAGTTATTAAATGAACAGTACATATCAGCTCTTGTTCATATCACATCTTAAATCAAAATAAGAGGTGAGATCAAATTGTCGCAAGCTTTTTATCATCCATTCTTTCATTTAGCAAGGATATATTCAGTGCACACTGTGTGTAAGATAGTCTTGAACCAAAAAGAAAAACAGAGTTTAGATAAGGTGCCAGTCTTGCCCTAAAGAAGGTAGCAGGTTTTAGGGGAGATAACATGTAGGCTCTGATTTATAATCATAGGGTTATAATTATATATCTCATAATCGTATAATTATTGTCACTGGGTTTTAAATAGAAGGCTCCTTAGAAGCTGTACGATTCAAACCCATGTTGACAAATGAAGAAACTGAGACTCAAGGAGACTGAGAGACACAGTCAAGGCCACACACCTTTGGGTCACAGAGCTGAAGCAAGTGCACTGTCCTCCAATCAGGTTCCTCCTCCTTCTCCACAAAGTATGATCAGAGCCCCAGAGAGCTGCAAGGGAAGTATTGGGAGGGCTCAGAGGGACGGTCCTTGACACAGAAGGCATTTAGGCTGAATCTTTTAAAATGTGTAGGACTTTGATGACACTTGAGGATGGAAGGGCATTCCAGGGGGGTGGAACAGCAAACAAAGGCTTAGAAACCAAGACATACAGATCAAGTTCGAATAACAGGCAAATAGTTCAGCCCTTGGTGAGATACTTGATTGAGTATACTTGTGGTGGAGTTAACCCTCCAAGGTAGGTAGAGACCTACCTTGAGACCTGGGTGGCCCAGAGAGTCAGACCAAGGGCTAGACCAGTTCGGTAAGATGCGGGTCTGAGTCATACACAGGAGCTGCAGAGGCCCTTATGTCATCCATGCAAAAGCAAGGCCTGCTACAGAAGGCGAGGGCAGCAGAGCAGGGAGGCGAGGACTGAGAGTCTGGAGATTTAGGATACATCACCATGGTCCACTGAAGAGAGCATATTGAGATAGCCAGTGGTGTTAACTGGATGGCTCCTGCAGTAGAAAACAAGAGTGATGAAATCTTCTTTCCATAAAAGCAAGTCGCTGTCATCAGTTTGTCTCTCCAAAGTGGCTGTAGTCTTGTTCTTGGTAAAAACTGAACTTGAGGGAGAATTGTTATAAACCCTAAAATCTCTTCTAAGCCTCGGGGTGATGGGAACCTTGTGAGCAGAATTACCACCGACAGACCTGGAATCACCAGAGTAGGCAAAGGACCACTGAATATTTTCCTCACTCTGGCCATTGGGGGCGTGACAACAATGATTTCACAGTTTGATTTTTTAATGTAGCTGTCCCCAACCTTTTTGGCACCTATCACCGATTTCATGGAAGACAATGTTTCCATGGACTGAGGAATGGGGGTGATGGTTTCGAGATCCTTGGCCCAGAGGTTGAGGACCTCTGCTTTAATGCATATTCTTTCTGTTTAAAAGAAACGAGTGTCCATCTTGGTGCTCAAACCACATCTGATCAATATTTCCATTTTCTGAAACTTCTTGGCATCTTTTTCAACATTGTTTGCTTAGTAGAAGCAGGGAGATTTACAAATGGGTGTTTCAAATTCTCTTCCAAATAGATGATTTAGATCATCTTATATCTAAATATAAACAAGTAATTTCAGTTGAGTGTCAATTCTTTCAATGATTCAGACATCTGTTATTGTATAATCAAGATATTTATGTTTCTACATGACAAATGCTATAGATATTTGGCATTGTGATGATGCAGGCTCAGAACTGAGTCCCAGCTTAACTTCAAGCTGGAACAAAGTCTGCTCTAGACACTCCCCCTCAAAGTTATTCTTGTGATTTCTGCCTCTCCACACGATGCAATTCCACCCCAGCACACACACACTCTCCCAAAGAGGTCTTCACCTGCATGCCAGCCAGGCTGTGAAAACACCTCCATTCCCCGTGACTACTGGGTCTGCTGCCATCTCTGGGAGGGGAAGGAGAACTGAAGGACCCCGGCCTTATGCTCAAAGCAGAGAATCAATACGCTTATTCTCACAAATTAAGAAGAATAAATGCGAGGGGGAGAAAACAAAGTGGGAGGAAAGAGGGACATAAAGAGACAAGGAGAAAAGGAGACGGGTTCAGAATCAACTCGATCTGTGCCGATACACACCCCACAAAATAAAGGAGAAACACAAAAATGCCCGCATGTTTGTGTGAATAAAGAAATCACGTGTGTACATCACAGTAGTAATTAAAACCTCTCAGTCAGATGCTATAGAGAGATTAGTTGTCACATTGTGTTAAAGGAATCCTTGCCTTATTCCCTAGAAGGGGACAGACTGCCTGCCGTCCTGTCATCTGTTCCTGTGCTAGATGAACCCTCAGCCAGGAGGCCTCGCTGGCAGATTCTGTGCTCAGAAGCCTTTAGCTACTGGGGAGTGTTCTCTCCGCTAAAGAAGAGAAATAGTGGACCTCACCAATGCACCCAACTACTCCAGCCCTGGACCCCAACAGCCACCCAGTTGTCCTTAGGTTAAGACCTTAAACACCATCCAGAGATTTCACTTCCCAGCATTGCCTTTCAGGAAAGTGAATCATAAAGTTTAAGAGGCCACTGCAAAGGTCAGGCAGAGGGGCAAAAATAGAGGGGTGTAGGGAGAGAGACCACCTGCCTGAAACTTAAGGACAACGTCTGGTCGTCCTCCCTACCTGGCACTATGAGACCAGGAATGAGTGTCTTACTGTCTCACCTGTGTATAAAGTGGGTCCATTGGATCTGTTGGTTCCAAGCCGTAATTCTATTCAACTAACCGAGCAGACTTAACACTATAGTCAGTACGTGGAATAAGTAATTGACTCAGTCAACATTTTATCAGCCCAATAGAAAAGAAAACCCAACCAAGCCAGTCTTTTTTTCTTTTTTTTTTTTAAATTTATTTTAATTGGAGGCTAATTACTTTATAATATTGTGCTGGTTTTTGCCATACATTCACATGAATCAGCCACGGGTGTACATGTGTCCCCCATCCTCACCCTTCCTCTTCCCTCCCTCCCCATCCCATCCCTCAGGGTCATCCCAGTGCACCAGCCCTGAGCACCCTGTTTTATGCATCGAACCTGGACTGGCGATCTATTTCACATATGATAATACACATGTTTCAATGCTATTCTCTCATATCATCCCACCCTCGCCTTCTCCCACAGAGTCCAAAAGTCTGTTCTTTACATCTGTGTCTCTTTTGCTGTCTCGCATATAGGGTCATCGTTACCATCTTTCTAAATTCCATATATATGCATTAATATACTGTATTGGTGTTTTTCTTTCTGACTTACTTCACTCTGTATGATAGGCTCCAGTTTCATCCACCTCATTAGAACTGATTCAATGCATTCTTTTTAATGGCTGAGTAATACTCCATTGTGTATATGTACCACGGCTTTCTTATCCATTAACCTGCCGATGGACATCTAGGTTGCTTCCATGTCCTGGCTATTATAAACAGTGCTGCGATGAACACTGGGGTACATGTGTCTCTTTCAATTCTGGTTTCCTCGGTGTGTATGCCCAGCAGTGGGATTGCTGGGTCATATAGCAGTTCTATTTCCAGTTTTTTAAGCAGTCTCCACACTGTTCTCCATAGTGGCTGTACTAGTTTGCATTCCCACCAACAGTGTAAGAGGGTTCCCTTTTCTCCACACCCTCTCCAGCATTTAGTGTTTGTAGACTTTTTGATAGCAGCCATTCTGGCAGGCGTGAAATGGTACCTCATGGTAGTTTTGATTTGCATTTTTCTGATAATGAGTGATGTTGAGCATCTTTTCATGTGTTTGTTAGCCATCTGTATGTCTTCTTTGGAGAAATGTCTGTTTAGTTCTTTGGCCCATTTTTTGATTGGGTCACTTATTTTTCTGGAATTGAGCTGCAGGAGTTGTTTGTATATTTTTGAGATTAATTCTTTGTCAGTTGCTTCATATGCTATTATTTTCTCCCATTCTGAAGGCTGTCTTTTCACCTTGCTTATAGATTCCTTTGTTGTTCAAAAACTTCTAAATTTAATTAAGTCCCATTTGTTTATTTTTGCTTTTATTTCCAATATTCTGGGAGGTTGGTCATAGAGGATCCTGCTGTGATTTATGTCAGAGAGTGTTTTGCCTATGTTCTCCTCTAGGAGTTTTATAATTTTTGGTCTTACCTTTAGATCTTTAATGCATTTTGAGTTTATTTTTGTGTATGTTGTTAGAAAGTGTTCTAGTTTCATTCTTTTACAAGTGATTGACCAGTTTTCCCAGCATCACTTGTTAAAGAGATTGTCTTTTCTCCATCGTATATTCTTGCCTCCTTTGTCAAAGATAAGGTGTCCTTAGGCACGTGGATTTATCTCTGGGCTTTCTATTTTGTTCCACTGATCTATGTTTCTGTTTTTGTGCCAGTACCATACTGTCTTGATGACTGTTATTTTGTAGTATAGCCTAAAGCAACTAGAAAAAGAAGAAATGAAGCACCCCAGGGTTAGTAGAAGGAAAGAAATCATAAAAATTAGGGCAGAAATAAATGCAAAAGAAACAAAAGAGACCATAGCCAAAATCAACAAAGCTGGAAGCTAGTTCTTTGAGAAGATAAATAAAATAGACTAACCATTAGCCAGACTCATCAAGAAACAAAGGGAGAAGAATCAAATTAACAAAATTAGAAATGAAAATGGAGAGATCACAGCAGACAACACAGGAATACAAAGGATCATAAGAGACTACTATCAGCAACTATATGCCAATAAAATGGACAACTTGGAAGAAATGGACAAATTCTTAGAAAAGTATAACTTTCCAAAACTGAACCAGGAAGAAATAGAAAATCTTAGACCCATCACAAGCACAGAAATCAAAACTGTAATCAGAAATCTTCCAACAAACAAAAGCCCAGGACCAGATGGCTTCACAGCTGAATTCTACCAAAAATTTAGAGAAGAGCTAACACCTATCCTACTCAAACTCTTCCAGAAAATTGCAGAGGAAGGTAAACGTCCAAACTCATTCTATGAGGCCACCATCACCCTAATACCAAAACCTGATAAAGATGCCACAAAAAAAGAAAACTACAGGCCAATATCACTGATGAACATAGATGCAAAAATCCTTAACAAAATTCTAGCAAATAGAATCCAACAACACATTAAAAAGATCATACATCATGACCAAGTGGGCTTTATCCCAGGGATGCAAGTATTCTTCAATATTTGCAAATCAATCAATGTGATACACCACATTATCAAAATGAAAGATAAAAGCCATATGATTATCTCAATAGATGCAGAGAAAGCCTTTGACAAAATTCAACATCCATTTATGATAAAAACTCTCCAGAAAGTAAGCCAGTTTTTTGACTGAACTGACTGCAGTTTTGACTGAGAGGGCTTCCTGGTGGCTCAGACAGTAAAGAATCTCCCACAATACAGGAGACCCAGGTTCTATCTGTGGGATAGGAAGATCCCCTGAAGAAGGAAATGGCTACCCACTCCAGTATCCGTGCCTGGAAAATTCCATAGACAGAGGAGCCTGGAAGGCTACATACAGTCCATGGGGTTGCAAAGAGTCAACCATGACTGAGTGACTATTACTTTCACTTTTTGCTTTGAAAGCTAAATAGTTGGTCACAAAGAATTCACACAGACCACCTGAGAAAGCCATGGACACTTGCTCTCCTAATCAACCACAACCTCTACCTGGGGTGATTTTTAAGTTACTGTATAATCCTGCAATCCTACTCCTGGGCATATATCCAGAGAAAACCATAATTTGAAATAATATATGCACCCCAATATTCATTGCGTCACTATTCACAATAACAAAGACATGGAAACAATCTAAATGTCCATTGATAGATGACTCTATAAAGAAGATGTGGTATGTATCTGGAATATCACTCAGCCATTAAGAAAATGAAATAATGACATTTGCAGCAATATGGATGGACCTAAAAATTATCATACTAAGTGTAGTAGGCCAGCCAAAGGAAAACAAATAACATAACATAGCTTATGTGTGGAATCTAAAAAAAAATAATACAAATGGACTTATATACAAGACAGAAATGGACCCACAAACGTAAAAAATAAACTTACAGTTGCCAATGGGAAAAGCAGAAGAGGGATAATCTAGGGTTTGGGATTAACACACTACTGCATATAAAACAGATGAACAATAAGAACTGACTGTATAGCAAAGATAACTATCATCAGTATTTTGTAATAACCTCTAAAGTAAAAGAATCTTTAAAAGAGTATATATGTACATATATGTATATATATATATATATATATGAATCAATTTTCTGTACAGTTGAAACTAATACAACATTGTAAGTCATCTCTACTTCAATAAAAAATTCATTATAAGCAAATTCTCCCTGTATTGTATCCACATAATGCCTTTATCTGAAAGTTAATTGGAGGCAAGAAACTTGTCTTCAACACCAGTGAAGAAAGTTTTGAACATCATTGAGAAAGTTTTGAAAAGATGACTCATAGAATGGGAGAAAATATCTGAAAATCATATATCTGGTAATGAACTTGTACCTGGAATACATAAAGAATGCTTATAACTCAATAATAAAAAGACAAATAACCCAATTCTTTAAATGGTCAAGGCATCTAAATGGAGATTTCTCCAAAGACAACATGTTTAAAAAGCACATAAAAAGGTGTTTAAACATCATGAACCCTCAGGGAAATGCAAATCAGAAGGAAATACCTTTACACCCACTAGGATGGCTATAACCAAAAAGATAGCAATCACAAGAGTTGATGAGGATATGGAAAACAAGGATATGGACAAATTGGAAACTTCGTACACTGCTGGCACAGATGGAAAATGGTGCAGTTGTTTGGACAATAGTCTGGCAGTACCTCAAAGGTTAAACAGAGTTACCATATCATCCAGCAATTCTATTCCTAGGTATATGCACAAGAGAAATAAGAATATATGTCCACACACGAATGAGTGCAAGAATGTTCATAGCATGTATTGTTATTAATCAAAGTTTGATCCTAAGATTTACATGTCCTAGGAACTAGACCCCATCAGATGAGCTGGGGGTGGTTAGACTCAATAGCAGTGAATTACTGTAGGAGACTGCTAGTTGTTTCAAAACATCTGTTTTCCCTTTCTTCCACAGCAATCAACTATGAGCTGCATACCTCGCAGCTAGGTCTGGGTATTTGATTAAGTTCTGGCCAGTGGAATGGAAGTAATATACACCATTTCTGGGTACCTTTAAAATAATTGGCCATATGTTTCCCTGGGTCCTTCCCTTTTAAAAAATTCTTTCAGCTATCTGAGAGAGAAGCAAACCCTGGAGCGAACAGCTTTGTCCACAAAGGGATGACACCTTTTATGAGAACAGAGCTGTTCTACCAGTCTTGAGCACTATAATTACTGCTGGACTGTGACATAAGATAAAAATAAATTTCTATCAAATATAAGCCATTGCGTTTTGGGGGTTTCTTTGTCATATCTACTCAGACTGTGCTCTAGTAGAATCAGGCTGCCAACTGTGCATATGATTGATGTGTAAATCAAATGCTACTTTGTCATTCCTGCTGCCTACTCTACATTTCCCCAAACAGGAATGTATAATTCTCTCTACTGAGTATCTTTTTCCTATTCAGTATTATGGGAAACTGGATTAGAAGCTCTGTTAATAGATAATATTAAGATTGGTGGTTGGTTGTTAATTTAAATGAGTTGGTTAAAGCGGAGAATCATTTTGAAGTGATAGAAGCATGCTACGTTCAACATTTCATTGTATTGTAAGTGCATACTTCATGGAAGTCTAACGAAAGTGGTAGGTGATTGGCACTCTGTGAGCCATATTGGACAATTAGGATGACAGTCACTTTTCAAGGATAGTAAAGCAGAAACCTGGAGGAAGATTGGATCCATAGCAATCTCATGAAACTGTCAGTTGAGTCTGATTGCTTGCCTCCAAGCTTCTGTTCCTGGAAAGATACCATGGGCATCAGTATGTAAGTTTTATGCAAGGAATGGAGAGTGTTTTTCAATTCAACATATTTATTAAGGGGTGATCAATTAAGAGCATTTGCAGAGTAATCAGATTCTGGACTGAGCAGAAGTCCAGAACAAGCAAATTAGAGTTAAAAGACATGTCATTCAAGTTACAGAAAGGCTTAATAAATGTCTCTATTCCACAATAAGTACATCTCTCTTGTGAATAGAATTCTTGGAACCACTGGATCCATCATTTTATTTTCTCTCTGGTAGTACTAAAAAATGCTGATGATTTTAAATTTCCAGTTCTGGTTTTTAAAGTTACTATAACTTCAATGTATAATATGAGACAAGCTATAATCAAGTTGAATGGTTTGCAGTTTAATTGGTTTTCTTAGCCTCAAATAATTCTAGGGACACTTCTTCTATATTGGCTACAACCATAGCCTTGGCTTCCCCAGCCAAGTCCCATAATTAGTTGAACTAAAATTATTACAAGAGAATACGTCATTGACTATGAGCAAAGCCAAAGCTATGTTTGTGTAACTTACAGAGGTCCAAGTTGGAAAGGATTTGAAGTCCATTTATCAGACCCCTGTATTAGTTCCTAAGGAAAATTCCACCTAAGCTATCTTGAGACTTAGTATAGAAACATTTGAAGGCTACCAAAATAATTAAATAGCTAAATGAACACTTGCTCTGTATTATTTTTAAAAACAATTTAAAATAGGAAATAAAACTTTGGTCATGGAAATAAAATAATTATGAAATAAAATAGTCTCTACCATTCATTCATTCATCCCTTTGTAAATTTGGCAAATATTTATTGAGGGCCTCTAATTGACTGTGTTAAGTGCAGAATGTGACTGTGGCCACTATCAGATCATCAAAGACTGGTGTCTCTTTTCTAAATGTAGAGTTGTTGCTGGAACAGGGCTGCCAGCCAGGACTACATGCTTGAGCTCTTGTACAAATGAGTGACCAATTCTGGCCCAAGCAACGTGAGTGTAAGTGATGTGTGCTACTTACAAGCCAAGTCTGTTACTATCCATCCCCATTTTTCTTTCCTTCTGTTTTAACTTTGGAGACTTGTTAAAGGTGGTGGCATCACAAGATGGAAGGAGCCTGGACCTTTGAGTCACCACTTATTGGAGAGCCTGCCAAGAGAAACACTGAACCTGGAGCACTGCCCTGGATTTTATGTGATCAAGAAAAATATCTTATTTTGCTAAATCACAGATTTTGGGGGTTGTTTTGCTACAACACTTAACCTATCCTGATTAATACTTAATATGTAGGATTGGGGGTAACAAAATTCTCATTTATTACAGGTAACTGGTTCCACTATTATGATCTTATTACATTGTAATGTAACTTTATTAGGAAATATTGGGGGTTTGTGAGAGTCTCTGGGGATCTGAAAAACTTTACACAACAGACTCTCACCAAAGAATGAGAACAACCCCAAATTAAGTGCATTTTGGCAAAGATTTTGTGCATAATTTGGAAATTAAAGTCTCTCAAAGGCAATTGCCTAGTTTACTGAGTGGAATGTTGGAAGAGATAGCAAGTGAAGCCACTGGGGACATGTACATTTTTAATAGGAATGCTCTGTAACGTCTGGAAAATCCAGCAGCACCAATAGCTTGACTGTTTAGTTCTTCCCACCCATGCCCTCCAAGCCTTCAGATGTCTTATTTATGAGAAGCTACACCATCAGGTTAGATGTGGCATGGCACAACAGAATGGGAAGTCCAACAGTCAAGGGATATGGCCCGGGTGTTGGGGCCTCAGAATGCAGTCATGACCTCTCAAACCCAGCTCTTCCTAGAACTTCTGATATGCTTTTCCTTCCCAGACTCATAAACTAGAAGAGAATACCATACATAGAGAAATCATATAAAAGTCTCACATTACATTCACCATGACTACATGCAACTCATTCAAGTATTTTCTGTTCTACTTCCTTTTATAAAATGCTGATTGGAAGCTGATAAACTGTTTTCATGACCCACTAATGAATTAGAACTCTCCATTTGAAAACTGTCCCATCATTACTGTTCCCTTTTTGCCTTAAAATCCTCTTTCCCCTTGTGCTCTCTCCTTAACTAAAGTCTGCACTTAAGAAGGTTTCATTCACTTTCAACCTATTGAGACTTTGTGTAAAATTTTTACCTTCACAGGAAATATTTGAATTTTTTTAGCCTTAGAGCTGAAAGAAAACTCAGATCTCTTTTTCTTTAATAAGTGAGTTGACAAATAAATCCAGAAAGGATAAGTTCTTCTTTTAATTTATTTTATTGTGGAAGAAAACTGTATGGCTTCCCAAATGGCTCAGCAGTAAAGAATCCACCTTCCAGTGCAGGAGATACAGGTTTAATCCTTGGGTCAGGAAGATCTCCTGGAGAAGGAAATGGCAACCGATTCCAATATTCTTGCCTGGAAAATCCCATGGACAGAGGAGCCTGGTGGGCTACAGCCTGTGCTGTGCTTAGTCGCTCAGTTGTGGCCAACTCTGTGACCCCATAGACTGTAGCCTGCCAGGCTTCTCTGTCCATGGAATTCTCCAGTCCAGAATACTAGAGTGGGTAGCCATTCCCTTCTCCAGGGGATCTTTCCAACCCTGGAATAGAACCAGGGTCTCCTGTATTGCAGGTGGATTCTTTACCAGCTGACCTACCAGGAAATCCTGGGCTACAGTCTATGGGGTCCTGAAAGAGTCAGACACAACTGAGCGACTGAGCACAAGAAAACTTAACATGAGATCTACACTCTTAACAGAACTTAAAGTATATAGCCATAAACTCTGAGGGATTTCAACTGCACTGTCAGTTTGAAACTATACCAGTATATTTCATTAGTATACTGTCAATTTGAAAGTATCTCAGTATATCTTATTAGCATAGTGAGTTCTTTTTTAGCATTAAACTCACTTTAAAAAATTGGAGTTTAATTGCTTTACAATGTTGTGTTAATTTCTGCTGTACAACATGAATCAGGTATATGTACACATATATCCTCTCCCTCTTGAGCCTCTCTCCCCCCATCCCACCTCTCTAGGTTGTCACAGAGAACCAAGCTGAGCTCCCTGTGCTATGCAGCAGCTTCCCACTAGCTATCTATTTTACATATAGCAGTGTATATGGCTGGTGATGGAACTGGGGATCAGAACCCAACTCCCATGATATGGGTCATTTTCAGTTATTACTCTGCCACTTTACCAAATGAATGATTGTGCCCTCCCATTACCAGTTTCAAGATTAATGAGATGTGAAGAGCTTTGTGGGGACAGGGTATTGAATACAGGGAAGAACTTCAAACTATTTATGTATGTTTGTATGTATTTTTGATGATCAAATAAGATATCTCATTTACTGAAAAATCTATTCTTTCACATAGTTCTTTCTATATGTTCTTCCTATATAATTTCTTCATATAGTTCATATAGGGTTTCCCTTGTGGCTCAGATGGTAAAGAATACACCTGCAATGTGGGAGACCTGGGTTCAATCCCTGGGTTGGGAAGATCCCCTGGAGAAGGGAAAGGCTTCCCACTCCCGTATTCTGGCCTGGAGAATTCCATGGACTGTATAGAGTTGGACATGACTGAGTGACTTTCACTTCATATAGTTCTATGGAACTTTTAATTGTGGTAAAATACACATAACACAAAGTTTACCACCTTAACACTTTAAAATGTACAGTGGTATTAAGTACATTGCATTGGAATGTAACCATCACCAGCGTCTGTCTTCAGGTCCCTTTTCATCTTGCAAAACTGAAACTCTGTATCTGTGAACAATAACTCTCAATTTTCCCCTGCATTCAAACCCTGGCAACAACCATCCTACTTTTTGTCTCTACCTCAAATTGTATTTTCAGGTAGCCTTTTAAAGCTAGGCCACCCAGCCACAGATGTGGAGTGGACAGGGAGGATAGCAGGCCAGCTCCATTTAGATGTGCACAGCATCCTAATTTTAAACGCTGCTCCTGGGCTTAGCAGGTGATGAAGCTGGACATCAGTTGTCTCTGAAGCAGCTCATGCAATCAAGGGAAATGTTAACCTAAGAAAGGCAGAACTGGTGCAGAAGGTAGGTGAAGACAGAGAGAAGGCAGACACTGATGAGCGCCCTGCACTCTGACATGGAAGCCAAATCTCTGGGGACAGGCAGGGCAGACACTGTGACTGACAGCAATAAAGATAAGAGCAGCTGGTGCACCATTAATCATCACAGGCTCCAGGGAACCCGTCCCCCTGCACACGAGGACAAACAGCGAAGGATGTTGTCTGGGACACCCTTCAGTCACCCTGGAGGCATGACTTCATGTCCCTCACCTTTTCAACTTGCTTTTCTAGGTGCCTGTGACATTTATTTCCTGACCTCAGGGTGAAACTCATAAAGGCAAAATTATCCCAACCCAGCAACTTCTAAGCCAGCAGGCTTAATCCATGTAGATCATTACTGTAAATGGCAACAGCTACAATGGACAGGGTCGTGTGAGCCCTACAGTCACGATCTTATCTCCTTCCTGTTTATCCCAACCAAAATACATATTTTTTCTATCACACTCTTAATCCCTTATATTAATGGTAGACTCGCCTTATATAGGCAAGGTAAGCAATTTGCAAAAGTCATTCTATGAGCCACAGAGAGCCACTGCCAACAGTAAACATAGTGAGGAAAGGTAGCAATGGCCATGGATCACCAGCATTACTAAGCAATTCTTAGAACAAGAGCCACATTCAAGCATTAATAAATGGTTGAATAGGTATCTCCTCCCAAAAAACCAAACATGAAATATTCAAGGAGAAAACAACAGGGCAGGCCCCTCAGTCTGTACTTCACATCAAGAAGAAACTCCAAAAGTAGCAAGGTAATAGAAGCAACAAACTCCTTAGGAATGTCATGGGGTGTGAATTGCCAAAGAATGCACTAGGCTCCCTAAATATTATATACAAGAGAGCCCTGGATTTAGTGTGAGACACTTGAGTTTCAGTGTAGGCTCTGGCTTTCACCAGCTGTAACCTTGAATAAGATATAAACTCTCTGAATCTTTTTTTTTTAATTTGACAAAATGGATATAATACCACTAGCCTCTGCCTTTTTCACCATACTGTGAAGATGAAATGAGATAATGTAAATAAAGCACCCTAAATCTAAGTGGTGAAGGCAAAGTATTAATATTTATATGCAGCTACCCACACATATAGGTAGTCACACATGTCATGTACACACACAGGAAAAGAATTTTGATTACTTTCATTATTAAGAATTCTTCAGCAGTACTTCTGAGAATTTCTGCCTGGCTTCTGCCCTAGGAGTATTCATTCAATTCTGTGAAATAAATTCAAGTTACAGCAAATACATTGCCATTTGCAGGGTTTTGGTATACCTGAAACAAAAGATGATGTGTAAGGGAGGTGATGACTTTGAGGTGTGTGAGTGATGGGGTATATATACCGCAAAGTTATATAGAAGAATTGCCCTAATATTCGGCATGGATGCTATGAATTCCCAGAATGCAGTAGAGGGGCCTGGAATCATGCTTTGTAAACTACAGTGAGGACCCCACGTTCCTGCTTGTGATGGCAGTTCCGTTTGTCACCCTCACGGATGTCGGTGTGCATGCATTGCCCCTGTTTAGCGGCAGCTATGGGAGTTACATAGTGCTATGGTCTCAGCATCTGTGTCCCTCTCCAATTCACATGTTGAAATCCAATCCTCCAAGATTACAGTGTTAGTAGATGGAGTCTTTGGGAGATGATTAGGTTGTGAGGGTGGAGTTTTCATAAACGGGATTAGTGCTCTTATAAAAACAGACCACACAGAGGTCCCCTGGCCCTTCCATCATGTAAGGACACAGTGAGATGTCTGTGACACGAAAGAAGGCCCTTATCCAACCATGCTAACACCCTAATCTTGGACTTCCCAGCCTCTGGGACCATGAGAAAAAAAATTTTTATAAGCTACCCAACCTGCAGTATGTGTTATAGAAGCCCAGACAAAGACACACAAGGAGGTGTTCAACAGGGTTCTGAGGAATAATTTTAAAAGAGAAAAAATGTAAATCAGGCCAGCTCATTCCAGTCTGAAGGCTAAAGATGATGTAGGCACAAAGGATCTGTGTACACACTGTTCTTCTCACAAGCAGGTTTGTGATATGCCCATCAGAGTGTCTGTCTACTGATATTCCAGTTGTTTTTGTTGCTCAGTTGCTAAGTTGCATCTGACTCTTTGTGACCCCATGGACTGCAGCATGCTAGGCTCCTCTGTCCTTCAATATCTTTCCAAGTTTGCTCAAATTCTAATTCTAAAAGAATCTATCTTTCATAATTTGATGCCTTTTGGTTGACTTGCAAATTGCCTCCCGAGGTCAATGGCATTGCGTTTTGTCCATCGTCTTTTTAAATTTTTTTTAAATATAAATTTATTTATTTTAATTGGAGGCTAATTACTTTACAATATTGTATTGGTTTTACCATACATCAACATGAATCTGCCATGGGTGTACACATGTTCCCCATCCTGAACCCCCCTCCCACCTCCCTCCGCATACCATCCCTCTGGGTCATCCCAGTGCACCAGCCCTGAGCCCCCTTGTCTCATGCATTGAACCTGGACTGGTGATTCGTTCCATATATGATATTATACATGTTTCAATGCCATTCTCCCAAATCATCCCACCCTTGCCCTCTCCCATAGAGTCCAAAAGACTGTTCCATACATCTGTGTCTCTTTTGCTGTCTTGCATACACGGTTATCATTACCATCTTTCTAAATTCCATATACATGCGTTAGTATACTCTATTGGTGTTTTTCTTTCTGGCTTACTTCACTCTGTATAATAGGCTCCAGTTTCATCCACCTCATTAGAACTGATTCAAATGTATTATTTTTAACGGCTGAGTAATACTCCATTGTGTATATGTACCACGGCTTTCTGATTCATTCATCTGCTGATGGACATCTAGGTTGCTTCCAGGTCCTGGCTATTATAAACAGTGCTGCAATGAACATCGGGGTACATGTGTCTCTTTCAGTTTTGGTTTCCTTGGTGTGTATGCCCAGCAGTGGGATTGCTGGGTCATAAGGCAGTTCTATTTCCAGTTTTTTAAGGAATCTCCACACTGTTCTCCATAGTGGCTGCACTAGTTTGCATTCCCACCAACAGTGTAAGAGAGTTCCCTTTTCTCCACACCCTCTCCAGCATTTATTGCTTGTAGACTTTTGGATTGCAGCCATGCTGACTGGCGTGAAATGGTACCTCATGGTAGTTTTGATTTGCACTTTTCTGATAATGAGTGATGTTGAGCATCTTTTCATGTGTTTGTTAGCCATCTGTATGTCTTCTTTGGAGAAATGTTTGTTTAGATCTTTGGCCCATTTTTTGATTGGGTCATTTGTTTTTCTGGAATTGAGCTGCAGGAGTTGCTTGCATATTTTTGAGATTAATTCTTTGTCAGCTGCTTCATTTGCTATTATTTTCTCCCATTCTGAAGGCTGTCTTTTCACCTTGCTTATAGTTTCCTTTGTTGTGCAGAAGCTTTTAAGGTTAATTACGTCCCATTTGTTTATTTTTGCTTTTATTTCCAATATTCTGGGAGGTGGGTCATAGAGGATCCTGCTGTGATTTACATCAGAGAGTGTTTTGCCTATGTTCTCCTCTAGGAGTTTTATAGTTTCTGGTCTTGCATTTAGATCTTTAATGCATTTTGAGTTTATTTTTGTGTATGGTGTTAGAAAGTGTTCTAGTTTCATTCTTTTACAAGTGGTTGACCAGTTTTCCCAGCATCACTTGTTAAAGAGATTGTCTTTTCTCCATTGTATATTTTTGCCTCCTTTGTCAAAGATAAGGTGCCCATAGGTGCATGGATTTATCTCTGGGCTTTCTATTTTGTTCCATTGATCTATGTTTCTGTCTTTGTGTCAGTATCATACTGTCTTGATGATTGTGGCTTTGTAGTAAAGCCTGAAGTCAGGCAAGTTGATTCCTCCAGTTCCATTCTTCTTTCTCAAGATTGTTTTGGCTATTCGAGGTTTTTTTTGTATTTCCATACAATTTGTGAAATTATTTGTTCTAGCTCTGTGAAAAATACCGTTGGTAGCTTGATAGGGGTTGCATTGAATCTATAGATTGCTTTGGGTAGTATACTCATTTTCACTATATTGATTCTTCCGATCCATGAACACGGTATATTTCTCCATCTATTAGTGTCCTCTTTGATTTCTTTCACCAGTGTTTTATAGTTTTCTATATATAGGTCTTTTGTTTCTTTAGGTAGATATATTCCTAAGTATTTTATTCTTTTCATTGCAATGGTGAATGGAATTGTTTCCTTAATTTCTCTTTCTATTTCCTCATTATTAGTGTATAGAAATGCAAGGGATTTTTTGTATATTGATTTTATATCCTGCAACTTTACTATATTCGTTAATTAGCTCTAGTACTTTTCTGGTGGAGTCTTTAGGGTTTTCTATGTAGAGGATCATGTCATCTGCAAACAGTGAGAGTTTTACTTCTTCTTTTCCAATTTGGATTCCTTTTATTTCTTTTTCTGCTCTGATTGCTGTGGCCAAAACTTCCAAAACTATGTTGAGTAGTAGTGGTATTTATTTTAATCAGAGGATAATTACTTTACAATATTGTGATGGCTTTTGCCATACATCAACACGTCTCCCCAATCCTGAACCCCTCCATATTCCCCCTCCCATCCATCCAGGTTGTCATAGACCCTGGGTGCTCTGCTTCATGCACTGAACTCACACTGGTCATCCATTCTACATGTGGTAGTGCATATGTTTCAAAGCTATTCTCTCACATCACTCCACCGAGTCCAAAAGTCTGTTCTTTACATCTGTGACTCCTTTGCTGTCTTTCGGCACCTATCTCTGTGACTTTAATGTCTGAACTTGTAGTTACCTTCCCTGAAAACAACTCAGTTCAGATTTCTAAAGTATTTCATATAAAGTTCGTGTCTAACTTTGCCCTATGCTCTTTGGTGCCATGAATAGTCAAGTGCCCACAATTTGGAGCTTGTAAAAGTAAAGTTTGGTCTTAGCTCTTTAGACACAACTTTAGCTTAACATCTCCCCAATCCCCAGCATCTAAATAGTAAAGAAATCTCCTTCCTTCCCAGAGGGAGGACTCTCCTTAGCCCCAGAGGAAAAGCAGACCCTGGGGGGCTGAAAGCAAAAGAGTAATGCCGCCTCTCATCCCTTGTTCTTGCTGAGTTATTTGCTCAGAAGCTCAGAGAAAAATATTCCCTGATTAAAAATCATGGTCATATTCTTTCTTTTCTATACTTCCCTTTTCTCAGATGTGTGCCTACAGCAGGACCAAGGAGCCATGAAACACTATGGATAAGAGCCTCGCTCTGGAAGCAGACAGACATGAGGTTAAATTCCAGCCTTTTTGAGCCTTACTTTTCTTTTTATCATCTGTAATATTTGGTTAACAGAACCCATCACAGAGGGATGTATAAGAATTAAATAACACCTGAAAACCACTTAGCACAGTGTCTATAAAATAACAAATGTCAATTCATGTGTGTCATTATCACTTGCTAGAAATATGCCCCTCCCATGTAAAGGTTAGAGCTTGTGTTGGATAATTCAGCCTTACCTAAAAGACAGGTTCAGGCAACCCACCATGGAGCATTTGGCCCTTAATGTGACAAAAGAAGAAAATGAAAGAAACAGACTACAGGGTGATAGATTCTGTGGCCCATTTACAGATCAACTTCAAATGCAAGTGGAGTTTATGAGACATGAGGGCCAGAGCTCAACTTGGCTTTTTCTATGGAACTAGTAGTCAATCCATCAAAAAAACTCAGTGATTCGGTTATTAATATTTGACTCTATTGCCCAGTTATTGCTGGGTAGTAAGTATATTGCAGATTCTGGTGGAAAATATCCCAGTTGCATTGGTTTGCACAGAGAGGAGGGAATGGTGAAGAGTGGCTTTTGTTTTTTAAATCTCAGCACACAGATGGATTTGAGGGGAGAAAAGAGTTGAGGAGGAGAGCAAACACTGCTTCCCTTTGTCCATCTGTCAGAACTGGCACCAAGTTCTTGGCAATCTCTTGGGATCCTCTGTGCCTGGGCTGGGTTAACTTGGCCCCATCCATTTAAGAATATTTGATTTGATTGCACAGCAAAATGCTTTTGAAAAGCTGGGCTATTATCCCTGAAATAGAAAAATTAAAAAAATTTGAAAAGCACCTTTGAAGTCAGCTACCCAAATGAAACTTGTGACATCAGAGCGATGGCAGATAAGTGGGAGGCAGAACAAGGCCATCATTGACCACTGAGTGGGCCAGGCTGATGCCACACTTTACACCCTACCAATATAAGTCAAAGATGAAAGATGCTCCGGGCAGCTTGCCTGACCCCTGTGCTCTGTTATCTCCAGTTGATTGCACAGTGTTTCACTGTGAACAATCCCTCACTGTCTACCTGGTGCAGGTGAATCTCAGCAGAACAGGGGCCTGGGCGGCTTGGCCAGGATAGAGAAATGCCATGCATAGCACAGGGGGCCAGAGGAGGGCTTGCTCCAGTCAAGCACCGTCTTTATTACTCCTCTTATCCCCTGGATGCTGAGGACAGAACAGCTAAGTGCAAATCAAGGGCAGCAAAGTAAGACCAGCGGGTGTGTGGTGACAGACAGGCAGCTCTCTCTCCAACTGATAGAACATCAAGAGACTGCAAACAAGCTCCAGCTGCTACACTGGCCCCTGCGTATTTACACACAGAGTACAAGAACCATGTTATAGCGAGAGTGTGAACAAACCTGGATTGAGTTCTTGCATCCCTTAGTGCATAACAACTAGTTACTGAAAAAGTTCAACCAACTGTCAGTGGTTCTCCAATTTGAGCATGCATCAGAGTCACCTGGATTACTGGGCCCACTCCCAGAGCTTTTGATTTGTTCTAACAAATGTTCAGCTGATGGAGATGCTGCTGGCTCAGGGCCCATACTCTGAAGGCCACTCGTCTTTATGGTAAATATTAAGTGTTGTGTTCAAATCACTATTAAAAATAAGATTCATTTGAGTTTGATACGTTCAACGAGAGTCAGGTGCTATATATGCTAAGCTGAGGGTACAAAGATGAATAACAAACTGCAGTTAAACAGTTCAATACAATCTAAGTTCTATCTAGAAAGGTGGGAATATATGTAGCATGTGTGTTATTCGCTAAGTCATGTCTGACTCTGTGACCCCACGGACTGTAGCCCACAAGCTTCCTCTGTCCATGGAATTCTCCAGGCAAGAATACTGGAGTGGGTTGCCACTTCCTTCTCCAGAGGATCTTCCTGACCCAGGGATCGAACAGATTCTTTACCATCTGAGTCACCAGGGAAGCCCATTGAAGAGCAATACACAGTTTATCTTGGTTGAATCAAAGGGTTTGAACTACATACATCAGGTTGAGAAGAGACTGAGCAAACCGCTGAAGGCTGTCCTTAAGAATTCTGGCATTATTTTCCAGATCAAGCATGCATTTCATTCATTCATCTGTCTAATCCCTCATGGAGCCCATTCTGTGGGCCAACAACAGGGTTCCCTTGCGGGCTTAGAAATTGGTTAAGACTAATCCTTGCCCTGTAAGTTTTCACTGTCCAGTAGGGAGACCCCATGGAATAAGATAATAATACAAAGCAGCAAATACGACGAGAGGAGTTTGCATAAGGACAGTGGAGATCAAAGGAGGCAGCAGGTGGCTGTCCTTGGGGGCACTTAGGAGAAGGTTCGTGAAACCGAACTTCTTGAACTGGGACTTGGAAATGGCAGACAGCCTGAAGACAGGCAGCAAAAGCAATCATTGCTGCTCAGTGTGGTCATCCAAGGCTGCTTCTCACTTTTCTCTTCCACCAACCTGTGTCATGAGTGAATGAAGGAATCACTGAAGGAGGGAAGAAAGGGAGGAAAGGAGATGGCATAGGCTACAGGAGGGGAAGTTGCCAGAAGAACAATTAGAAGGGGTGACAGAGATGTCAGCCGAACATCCTGGTGTGTGCATGACGGCCTCCAGAGCTCAGAAGGGGTGCCCAGTGGTGCAGCTATCAGGTGACAGCAAAAAAGACATTCTTTCAGAGGAGGGAAAATTCCCGTATTCTTCCCAAGCACCCCATTTGTGGCTGACCATCTGCCTGATTCTCTTTCTACTCAGTGACAAATGTCCCCTGGTTGGGAGACAGGATAGTTTATTGATCTTTGCTCTGGCTTGAGGGGCACCCAAAGTTCCCCCATCTGTTCTGCCCCCAGTCCAGAGGTTGGGGTGTGGCTTCACAACTCCACAGGTTTCACACGTGGGTTAGGGAAAGACCAGGACTCCTTGTTTCCAGAAAGCCATAGTTAGGAGGTGTACACGTCAGTCAGAAGCTCTATCACCAACACCCCCCGCCCCGCCCCAAGCTTCTTAGCTAGCTTCTATAAGTTGAAAGAAAGGAGCTTTAAAAGGGGAACCCCATTAGGAAAACTATCTTACTACGAAAGTTAATGTAGGACCACCCTGCCAGTGAGTAATGGGAAGACTAATTTTTTTTCAAAGCAACTAATGTCTCAGAGCCTAGCAAACAATCTATCTGAGTAGACCATTTCTGTGAAAAGCAAGCTTTCAACAGCCAGAAGATCAAAGCAGTGATTCCAGTTCAGAAGTAGATTTCAAATGTCTTTTGTCATTGGTGTGTATTCCATTAAGCATCATTCTTCAATCTCTTACCACCCACTCCCCCCAATTCCTAAGTGTAATTTCAGCTAAGAGAGGAGCTATGCTAGCCTGGGACTCTGAACTGAGGTAACTTGGGGGTTATGTGGCCTAAGCACACTCCATAAGCAATTTTCCCCGTCAGTCAATTTCTTCTATTAGCAAGAAGGACCCCTAGTATGGCTGCTCCTGTGGTTGGATTCCAGGTCACCTCTGTGCCCCGTGTAATTCAGGAGCCTCTTTGATTATGCAGGTGAATAGCTCTACTTGTTTCCCCAGCAGATGTTTGGTTGAAGTTCCTTCCCTGTGATTATGATTTTCTTTGGTCAAAAGGAGAGTAACTTGAGAAAGCTGGTCCAGGAATGAAGAACAGGGAGGCAGCCACAGGATGAATTTTTGAACTCTCCAGACTGCATTTCTGACTATACAATCCCGGAACCAACCTTATTATTAAGTGTAATTACCGGCCCCAGGCACAAGCCCCAGGGCCCCTACAGAGGCCCCAAGTGTTTGCTGTAGGTACCACTAAGGTGAGCTATACTTTTTCATGCACAATCATCTTGCCAATTGGCAGGTTATGAATTCCAGGGTGATAGTTGGGTCAAGGTGGCTCCAAATGCCCAAAGACCTTGATAGGATACTAAAGAATATAAGACATCCATTGTTAGAATCTTCAAAGCTAAGCATGCCCAGACCCCACTTAAAAACACTAAAGATGTGTTTAATGCAACATTCTTTCCCAATATTAATTATTGAAAAATAATTGAAGTTTCTCTCTGCCCCTAAAAAAAAAAAAAAAGTGTGCATCAGCTCCAGGCTTGGTAATCTGATAATACTCTTGGGAGACGGGAATAGACGTTAGTTTAAGGATCACTAGACCCTATTTCATATGAGCCATAGTCACTAATTAGATAAACCATTGACTATGGACTGCTCTTTTTCTCTATGTGATTGTGAAAAGCATTCATATTTCTACAGAAGTACATATTATCCCAATAATACACCTCAGATTGTTTAATTGAAATAGTCAAAGAGCAGAAGAGAGTGAGAATATGTACCTCTGGGAAATGAGAAGGACTCCAGGAGCCTGGGAATGTAGGCTGAGCCAGCCCCACAAGTAAGACATTTTCGTGGAGATTAATATTTGATCTCGAACATTTATGAGGATATTACAGTCTACTTCCTAATATATCTGTGTTCCACTTCTAACAATGACTTAAATTACTTATTCCCCTAAAATTGATGCTCCAGGGATGTTTGGAATACTTGTTCTGGAGTTAACCTTGTGTACCCCAGAGGATTGGTCCTCCAGCTTGAGAACCAAGGGCAAAGAATGCAGTGTCTTGGCCAGAAGACAGGGCACCAGCCCCTTTCTTCTTCAGGGAAAGAGACCAGCCCAGGAAACTAATCTTAGACATTTGTGCCCCAGTCACTGTCTAATGAGGACAGACCACCTTGCCCCATTCTTACTGTTGGGAGAGGCAGTTGTAAGAAAATGATATTAATTTATCTCATTATATAAATCAGAGAGTTAATTTTTGTTTGTTTGTTTTCTATGCCATGCAGCTTTTGGGATCTTAGTTCCCTGACCAGGGATGGAAACGTGGAGTCCTAACCACTGGACTACCAGGGAATTCCCACAAAGATTCTAAAAGAATGTTGAGAAGTTGAAAAGTTGAGATCAAATATTAATCTCCACGAAATGTCTTATTTGTGGGGCTGGCTCAGCCTACATTCCCAGGCTCCTGAAGTCCTTCTCATTTCCCAGAGGTACATATCCTCATAAATGTTCGAGATCAAATCCTGAGCAGAGAGGTAAAGGAATGCGGTGTAACAGAGGAGTCAAGAGCGCCATCTAGAAGCAGAAATGGCGGTTGGATGGGTTAAGCTGGGTAAAGAACGAAGAGGAAGGAGTAAGTGTATTTTCCAGGCTGTTGCAGACAGAGCACAGGTGATGAGGACACGACATCCAAAGGAAAAATTATGGCAAAATGTTGTATTTATCTAGCACTTTTTAAGTGCTCAGCACTGGATTAAACAAATGGAGAGCCATTTCAAGATCCAACAACCCTATGAAGCAGGTATGATTCTTTTTTTTTTTTTTTTTTTTTTATTTATTTATTTTTAATTTCGGGTATACACGTGCTCCCCATCCTGAACCCTCCTCCCTCCCCCCTCCCCATACCATCCCCCTGGGCCGTCCCAGCACACCAGCCCCAAGCATCCAGCATCGTGCACTGAACCTGGACTGGCATCTCGTTTCATACATGACATTTCACATGTTTCAATGCCATTCTCCCAAATCTTCCCACCCTCTCCCTCTCCCACAGAGTCCATAAGACTGTTCTATACATCAGTGTCTCTTTTGCTGTCTCGTATACAGGGTTATCGTTACCATCTTTCTAAATTCCATATATATGAGTTAGTATACTGTATTTCTGTTTTTCCTTCTGGCTTACTTCACTCTGTATAATAGGCTCCAGTTTCATCCACCTCATTAGAACTGATTCAAATGTATTCTTTTTAATGGCTGAGTAATACTCCATTGTGTATATGTACCACAGCTTTCTCATCCATTCATCTGCTGATGGACATCTAGGTTGCTTCCATGTCCTGGCTATTATAAACAGTGCTGCGATGAACATTGGGGTACATGTGTCTCTTTCTCTTCTGGTTTCCTCAGTGTGTATGCCCAGCAGTGGGATTGCTGGATCGTAAGGCAGTTCTATTTCCAGTTTTTTAAGGAATCTCCACACTGTTCTCCATAGTGGCTGTACTAGTTTGCATTCCCACCAACAGTGTAAGAGGGTTCCCTTTTCTCCACACCCTCTCCAGCATTTATTATTTGTAGACTTTTGGATCGCAGCCATTCTGACTGGTGTGAGATGGTACCTCATAGTGGTTTTGATTTGCATTTCTCTGATAATGAGTGATGTTGAGCATCTTTTCATGTGTTTGTTAGCCATCTGTATGTCTTCTTTGGAGAAATGTCTATTTAGATCTTTGGCCCATTTTTTGATTGGGTCATTTATTTTTCTGGAGTTGAGCTGTAGGAGTTGCTTGTATATTTTTGAGATTAGTTGTTTGTCAGTTGCTTCATTTGCTATTATTTTCTCCCATTCTGAAGGCTGTCTTTTCACCTTGCTAATAGTTTCCTTTGATGTGCAGAAGCTTTTAAGTTTAATTAGGTCCCATTTGTTTATTTTTGCTTTTATTTCCAATATTCTGGGAGGTGGGTCATAGAGGATCCTGCTGTGATGTATGTCAGAGAGTGTTTTGCCTATGTTCTCCTCTAGGAGTTTTATAGTTTCTGGTCTTACGTTGAGATCTTTAATCCATTTTGAGTTTATTTTTGTGTATGGTGTTAGAAAGTGTTCTAGTTTCATTCTTTTACAAGTGGTTGACCAGATTTCCCAGCACCACTTGTTAAAGAGATTGTCTTTAATCCACTGTATATTCTTGCCTCCTTTGTCAAAGATAAGGTGTCCATATGTGCGTGGATTTATCTCTGGGCTTTCTATGTTGTTCCATTGATCTATATTTCTGTCTTTGTGCCAGTACCATACTGTCTTGATAACTGTGGCTTTGTAGTAGAGCCTGAAGTCAGGTAGGTTGATTCCTCCAGTTCCATTCTTCTTTCTCAAGATCGCTTTGGCTATTCGAGGTTTTTTGTATTTCCATACAAATTGTGAAATTATTTGTTCTAGCTCTGTGAAGAATACTGTTGGTAGCTTGATAGGGATTGCATTGAATCTATAAATTGCTTTGGGTAGTATACTCATTTTCACTATATTGATTCTTCCAATCCATGAACATGGTATATTTCTCCATCTATTAGTGTCCTCTTTGATTTCTTTCACCAGTGTTTTATAGTTTTCTATATATAGGTCTTTAGTTTCTTTAGGTAGATATATTCCTAAGTATTTTATTCTTTTCGTTGCAATGGTGAATGGAATTGTTTCCTTAATTTCTCTTTCTGTTTTCTCATTATTAGTGTATAGGAATGCAAGGGATTTCTGTGTGTTGATTTTATATCCTGCAACTTTACTATAATCATTGATTAGTTCTAGTAATTTTCTGGTGGAGTCTTTAGGGTTTTCTATGTAGAGGATCATGTCATCTGCAAATAGTGAGAGTTTTACTTCTTCTTTTCCAATTTGGATTCCTTTTATTTCTTTTTCTGCTCTGATTGCTGTAGCCAAAACTTCCAAAACTATGTTGAATAGTAATGGTGAAAGTGGGCACCCTTGTCTTGTTCCTGACTTTAGAGGAAATGCTTTCAATTTTTCACCATTGAGGATAATGTTTGCTGTGGGTTTGTCATATATAGCTTTTATTATGTTGAGGTATGTTCCTTCTATTCCTGCTTTCTGGAGAGTTTTTATCATAAATGGGTGTTGAATTTTGTCAAAGGCTTTCTCTGCATCTATTGAGATAATCATATGGTTTTTGTTTTTCAATTTGTTAATGTGGTGTATTACATTGATTGATTTGCAGATATTGAAGAATCCTTGCATCCCTGGGATAAAGCCCACTTGGTCATGGTGTATGATCTTTTTAATGTGTTGTTGGATTCTGATTGCTAGAATTTTGTTTAGGATTTTTGCATCTATGTTCATCAGTGATATTGGCCTGTAGTTTTCTTTTTTTGTGGCATCTTTGTCAGGTTTTGGTATTAGGGTGATGGTGGCCTCATAGAATGAGTTTGGAAGTTTACCTTCCTCTGCAATTTTCTGGAAGAGTTTAAGCAGGATAGGTGTTAGCTCTTCTCTAAATTTTTGGTAGAATTCAGCTGTGAAGCCGTCTGGACCTGGGCTTTTGTTTGCTGGAAGATTTTTGATTACAGTTTCAATTTCCGTGCTTGTGATGGGTCTGTTAAGATTTTCTATTTCTTCCCGGTCGAGTTTTGGAAAGTTGTACTTTTCTAAGAATTTGTCCATTTCTTCCTCGTTGTCCATTTTATTGGCATATAATTGTTGATAATAGTCTCTTATGATCCTTTGTATTTCTATGTTGTCTGTTGTGATCTCTCCACTGTCATTTCTAATTTTATTGATTTGATTTTTCTCCCTTTGTTTCTTGATGAGTCTGGCTAATGGTTTGTCAATTTTATTTATCCTTTCAAAGAACCAGCTTTTGGCTTTGTTGATTTTTGCTATGGTCTCTTTTGTTTCTTTTGCATTTATTTCTGCTCTAATTTTTAAGATTTCTTTCCTTCTACTAACCCTGGGGTTCTTCATTTCTTCCTTTTCTAGTTGCTTTAAGTGTAGAGTTAGGTTATTTATTTGACTTTTTTCTTGTTTCTTGAGGTGTGCCTGTATTGCTATGAACTTTCCCCTTAGGACTGCTTTTACCGTGTCCCACAGGTTTTGGGTTGTTGTGTTTTCATTTTCATTCGTTTCTATGCAAATTTTGATTTCTTTTTTGATTTCTTCTGTGATTTGTTGGTTATTCAGCAGCGTGTTGTTCAGCCTCCATATGTTGGAATTTTTAATAGTTTTTCTCCTGTAATTGAGATCTAATCTTACTGCATTGTGGTCAGAAAAGATGCTTGGAATGATTTCTATTTTTTTGAATTTACCAAGGCTAGCTTTATGGCCCAGGATGTGATCTATCCTGGAGAAGGTTCCATGTGCGCTTGAGAAAAAGGTGAAATTCTTTGTTTTGGGATGAAATGTCCTATAGATATCAATTAGGTCTAACTGGTCTATTGTATCGTTTAAAGTTTGTGTTTCCTTGTTAATTTTCTGTTTAGTTGATCTATCCATAGGTGTGAGTGGGGTATTAAAGTCTCCCACTATTATTGTGTTATTGTTAATTTCTCCTTTCATACTTGTTAGCATTTGTCTTACATACTGCGGTGCTCCCGTGTTGGGTGCATATATATTTATAATTGTTATATCTTCTTCTTGGATTGATCCTTTGATCATTATGTAGTGACCTTCTTTGTCTCTTTTCACAGCCTTTGTTTTAAAGTCTATTTTATCTGATATGAGTATTGCTACTCCTGCTTTCTTTTGGCCCCTATTTGCATGGAAAATCTTTTTCCAGCCCTTCACTTTCAGTCTGTGTGTGTCCCCTGTTTTGAGGTGGGTCTCCTGTAGACAACATATGTAGGGGTCTTGTTTTTGTATCCATTCAGCCAGTCTTTGTCTTTTGGTTGGGGCATTCAACCCATTTACGTTTAAGGTAATTACTGATAAGTATGATCCCGTTGCCATTTACTTTATTGTTTGGGGTTCGAATTTATACACCATTTTTGTGTTTCCTGTCTAGAGAATATCCTTTAATATTTGTTGGAGAGCTGGTTTGGTGGTGCAGAATTCTCTCAGCTTTTGCTTGTCTGAGAAGCTTTTGATTTCTCCTTCATACTTGAATGAAATCCTTGCTGGGTACAATAATCTGGGCTGTAGGTTATTTTCTTTCATCATTTTAAGTATGTCTTGCCATTCCCTCCTGGCTTGAAGAGTTTCTATTGAAAGATCAGCTGTTATCCTTATGGGAATTCCCTTGTGTGTTATTTGTTGTTTTTCCCTTGCTGCTTTTAATATTTGTTCTTTGTGTTTGATCTTTGTTAATTTGATTAATATGTGTCTTGGGGTGTTTCGCCTTGGGTTTATCCTGTTTGGGATTCTCTGGGTTTCTTGGACTTGGGTGATTATTTCCTTCCCCAGTTTAGGGAAGTTTTCAACTATTATCTCCTCAAGTATTTTCTCATGGTCTTTCTTTTTGTCTTCTTCTTCTGGAACCCCTATGATTCGAATGTTGTAGCGTTTAATATTGTCCTGGAGGTCTCTGAGATTGTCCTCATTTCTTTTAATTCGTTTTTCTTTTATTCTCTCTGATTCATTTATTTCTACCATTCTATCTTCTAATTCACTAATCCTATCTTCTGCCTCTGTTATTCTACTATTTGTTGCCTCCAGAGTGTTTTTAATTTCATTTATTGCATTATTCATTATATATTGACTCTTTTTTATTTCTTCTAGGTCCTTGTTAAACCTTTCTTGCATCTTCTCAATCCTTGTCTCCAAGCTATTTATCTGTGATTCCATTTTAATTTCAAGATTTTGGATCAATTTCACTATCATTATTCGGAATTCTTTATCAGGTAGATTCCCTATCTCTTCCTCTTTTGTTTGGTTTGGTGGGCATTTATCCTGTTCCTTTATCTGCTGGCCATTCCTCTGTCTCTTCATCTTGTTTAAATTGCTGAGTTTGGGGTGTCCTTTCTGTATTCTGGCAGTTTGTGGAGTTCTCTTTATTGTGGCTTTTCCTCGCTGTGTGTGGGTTTGTACAGGTGGCTTGTCAAGGTTTCCTGGTTAGGGAAGCTTGTGTCAGTGTTCTGATGGGTGGAACTGTATTTCTTCTCTTTGTTCAGTCGCGCTGTGGGGAGGGAGGGAGGGATGCTGCAAACAAATAACACTGGCGTGCGCTCGCAGTGCCTCAGCCACACTGGGTCTGCCCCCGCTCACGGCGCGTGTAGCCTCCCTGCCCACACTGCTCGGGCTCTAGGTTGTTCCGCCGGGAACAATCCGAGGCTGGCCTTGGGTTGCATGTACCTCCCAGGTCCAAGCCGCTCAGGTTCAGGCACTCGGGTAGTCCTTAGAGGCGCAGACTCAGTTGGGCCTGAGTATTGTGCTCTTCCCAGGTCCGAGCAGCTCAAGTGATGAGGTGTTTGGCGAGCGCCAATGCTGCGACTTATCGCCTCCCCGCCACTCGGTTATCTGGGCGTAAAACCGGCGCACCTTCTTAGGCAGATGTTAACCGTCCAGACCCCCAAGAAGTTTTAGTTAGCAAAGAAGCCTGCTTACAGTTTTATAGATAATGTCTCTCTGGGGCTGTGATTGCCCCCTTCCGGCTCTGGCTGCCTGTCACCGGAGGGGGAAGGTCTGCAGCCGGCTATCTCTGTTCAATTCTTTGTTCCGTGCGCGGGCCTGGCGGTGTCTTAGGTTGGGGCTGGTTTTTCGCGTGGTAGATATCCCACAGTCTGGTTTGCTAGCCCAAATTATTTCGCTCAGATAGTGCTCAGGGTATTCAGGCCAGATTCTTACTCTAAGCGATGCAGCCCGCGCTGCGCCTCCCTGCCCAGCCCCCGCTTGTTAATGGCGCGTGCAGGCGCCTGCGCTGCTTCTCCGCTGGGGGAGTTACCGTAGGACTCGCAATCTTCGAGTTTTAATTGTTTATTTATTTTTTCTTCCTGTTATGTTACCCTCTGTGCTTCCAAAGCTCAGCACAGATTCGGCAGTGAGAAGGCTTCCTGGTGTTTGGAAACTTCTCTCTTTTTAAGACTCCCTTCCCGGGACGGAACTCCGTCCCTCCCTCTTTTGTCTCTTTTTTTGTCTTTTATATTTTTTCCTACCTCCTTTCGAAGAGTTGGATTGCTTTTCTGGGTGCCTGATGTCCTCTGCCGGCATTCAGAAGTTGTTTTGTGGAATTTACTCGACGTTTAAATGCTCTTTTGATGAATTTGTGGGGGAGAAAGTGTTCTCCCTGTCCTACTCCTCCACCATCTTGGCTCCTCCGCAGGTATGATTCTTAATCTCATTTTTCAAACGACACAACTGAGATTTGAGAGGGTTCATTTGCCAGACTTCCTTTCCTCTTCTTTCCTTCCTCCTTTACAGTTTCCTCATTTTCTTTACTTTCTGTGTGTCAGTCACTGTTCTAGGCACAACAGAAAATGAAAAGACAGTAATGGTTCGTATAGAGTTCACACTCTAGTGTGATAAACTAACTTTGTATAATATGTATAGCATGCTTCCATGCAGCAAGAGCTGCAGAGCACGATGATGACCAAGAGAGGGAGACAGAGAGATGATGGTAGTGAACAGGCTTCTGCTAATACAGGTGCCCAGGGAAGGGCTCTCTGATAAGGTAACATTGAGCATCAACCTGAATGAAGGGCTGGAGGGAACTATTAATGTATACACATTGCTAAATATAGAATAGATAACCAACAAAGGCCAACTGCATAGCACAGAGTTCTCTACTCAATATCTTATAATAACCTATGAAGGAAAAGAATCTAAAAACATTTACATATATATTTATGCGTGAGTGCATACTCAGTTGCTCAGTTGTGTCTGACTCTTTGTGATCCTATGGATTGTAGCCCACCAGGCTCCTCTGTCCATGGGATGCTCCAGGCAAGAATACAGGTTGCCATTTCCTTCTCCAGGGGATATTCCCAACCCAGAGCATGAACCCGCGTCTCCTGTGTCTCCTGCATTGACAAGCAGGTTCTTTACCACTAAGCCACCTGGGAAGCCAAATATAGTTATACATATAAAGTATATATATATTTAAAGTATATATGTATTTATACAGATAGATAATAACTGAATCACTTTGCTGTATACTTCAAACTAACACAGCGTTTCAAATAAACTATACTTCAACTTAAAAAATTTTAAGAATATCTTTGGAAAGAGTATCATAGACAAAGAGATCAGCAGGTGCACACATGCTTGTGGGTTTGAGGAAGACCGAAGAGGCTGCTGTTTTAAGAGCAGAGAACAGGAGGGACAGTGAAGAGAATGAGGCTGGAGGGTAACCACAGCACACACATACAGGGTCTTAGAAGCCATGGGAAGAACCTGGACTTAGAGTGCAATGAAAATACATCAGGTTGTTGGGGCAGAATTGACTGCAAAAGGACAATAGTAGAACGGGATGGGGGATGTGGTGATGATTCAACTGGTGAACAGTATACTAGCCATGGTAATGATAGAAGCAGTGAGAACAGATTGGATTCAGGTTATATCTGAATGTAGGTTCAATGGGATTGGCTTTTGGATACAATGAAGTCTAGCTCTATACCTAAGCAGGTGAGCCATATCCCCACACCCATCCCTTGGCCAATACCATAGGCTGGTCTTATTGCATCAGCCCTTCCAGCCCCTCTTTTCCTCCCCCAGCTTTCAGCTGCCACCCAGCATTCACAAGCTACCTCAGAATCTCCCCAGCTTGCCCTGAGCGGGGTGCACATCAAATGTTTATGAAGAAGTGGTCTCAGTTTCTCCATCTATAACATGTCAGAGCTGGGATAATTGTCCTCTAAGGTCACTTCCAATCCTTGTTTTCTATGATCTGTGATCTACTTCCTTATAATGTAGACAATAAAAAAGCTAAGGTTATGGAAATCCATGGGATGTTCTTTCCTGCAGGAGTATATTTTTAAATATTGCCTGGATAGTTCTTGAGGATCCTGCTCTATTGCTTAGAATGAATCAAGGTGCTATAGAATCATTAGGACTTTCACAAAATCAAGATTTAAATTATTTTATTAAATTATTATATTGTTAATTAAAATTACATAAAATTAAAAATTCACCTCCTCAGAAAACAGTTTGGTGAGTTCTCAAAGAGTTAAACACAAGATTACCATCAGTTCAGTTCAGTTCAGTCGCTCAGTCGTGTCCGACTCTTTGCGACCCCATGAATCACAGCACGCCAGGCCTCCCTGTCCTTCACCAACTCCCGCAGTTCACTCAGACTCACGTCCATCGAGTCAGTGATGCCATCCAGCCATCTCATCCTCTGTTGTCCCCTTCTCCTCCTGCCCCCAATCCCTCCCAGCATCAGAATATTTTCCAATGAGTCAACTCTTCGCATGAGGTGGCCAAAGTACTGGAGTTTCAGCTTTAGCATCATTCCTTCCAAAGAAATCCCAGGGCTGATCTCCTTCAGAATGGACTGGTTGGATCTCCTTGCAGTCCAAGGGACTCTCAAGAGTCTTCTCCAACACCACAGTTCAAAAGCATCAATTCTTCGGCACTCAGCTTTCTTCACAGTCCAACTCTCACATCCATACATGACCACTGGAGAAACCATAGCCTTGACTAGACGGACCTTTGTTGGCAAAGTAATGTCTCTGGTTTTCAATATGCTATCTATATGACCCAGCAATTCCACTGTTAAGTATATAGCCAAAGAAGTTGAAAATAGCTATTTGAAGAGATCTCTGTACACACATATATTCATAGAAGCACTACTTCCAATAGGTAAAAGTTGCAACAATCTGAATATCCATCAATAGATAAAAAGATGCACAAAATGTAGTATGTACATTTAAACGAAAATTATCCAGCCATCAAAAGTTTTGAAATACTGACAAAGGCTACAACATGGATGAGCTTTAAAGACATTATGCTGTAAAAAGAATTGAATCAGCCATATATGTACACATGTCCCCTCCTTCTTGTACCTTCCTCCCAACCGCCCCCTACCCCCCTACATCTCACCCAGTCAGGTCACCACAGTGCACTGAGCTGGACTCCCTGAGCTGTATAACAGGTTTCCACTGACTATCTATTTTACACATAGTTCATTGTACAGCAGAGACTAGCACAACATTGTAAAGCAACTATATCCAATAAAAATTTTTAAATTAAAAAAACCATTATACTAACTGAAAGAAACCAGTCACACAAGATCGTTTACTATATGATTCTTTTTATATGGAATATACAGGTCAGATAACCCACAGAGAAAGCAGACTGGTGGTTGTCAAGGACTGAGGGGGATGGTGGGAAAGGAGAGTTACTGCTTAATAAACACTGAATAGTCTTTTGAGGGGAGAAGGCAATGGCAACCCACTCCAGTACTCTTGCCTGGAAAATCCCATGGATGGAGGAGACTGGTAGGTCCTAAGAGTCCTGGGGTCGCTAAGAGTCGGACACGACTGGGTGACTTCATTTTCACTTTTCACTTTCATGCATTGGAGGAGGAAATGGCAACCCACTCCAGTGTTCTTGCCTGGAGAATCCCAGGGACGGGGGAGCCTTGTGGGCTGCCATCTACGGGGTCGCACAGAGTCGGACACGACTGAAGCGACTTAGCAGCAGCAGCAGCAGTCTTTTGAGGTGATGAAAATGTTTTAGAACTAAATAAAGGCTCTTGAATTGAACAATTTAAAATCATTAATTTTATTTGATATGAATTTCACTTCAGTGCAAAATGAATCAGTTCCCCTGTCTCACCAGCCGCATTCAAGGGCTCAGTAGTCAGTCCCGGCCATGCTGAGCCTCACAGCTAAGCGATACATCTCCATCACTGCAGAAAGTCCTAGTGCGCAGTGCTGATTCAGATACGCATGGCTTCTGAAACTACTGCGCGGAGATCGCAGGAGTGCAGAAAAGTGGAGAGAGCTGTTTCCCACTCCCTTTGGCTCCTGCTCGTCACAGAAATTGGGGTCCATGCACACCATTATCTGTCTGTCCTGCATCCCAAAGCAAGAAGCAGACTCAGTTCAACATTTCCAGCCAAATGCCCACCAGAGGGCACTCACATACCCCAGAAAACACGGAAAGAAGTGTGCAAGGATCAAGATATATTAGCATCCAGTGCTGAACCAGGGGTAACAAACGCGTGGAAAGCGAAGATTTATATGACAGAATCTATGTGAACTCTCCCATCCCCACTTGTGAAAGTGTTCATAATTAGGGGAAATTTCCCTTCTTGGTCATCTTGGAATTTGGTGAGTATGTAGAAAGCTTACGCTAAAGTAGTATAGTAGTTTTACATCAGTGAGAGACAATAGATGCATACTGCACATTTGTGTGTGGATATACACAGGCGCACACTTAGAGCAGATTAATGTATACAGACACAGATATCACCCAAATGGAAAAGCTGAAGTCCCATGGCATAGAATTACCCTGCCCTCCATCAGTAAATATGGTAAATCAAACACTGTGCTTCACAAGCATTTCAGAGAGATAACCCTCTCATTAAAGCAGCAGGCTCCTAGTAAACAAATCGTCCACCTCCAGGACAGGAACTATATCAAAAACATTTGAAAATCACCATCCCTTCTGGGACATTAGTCAGTGTGAGTATTTACGTTTCACTGTTTGAGTTTTCCTGTGAATCATCTCACATGAAGAGCCATTGTAATCAGAAAGTTGACCATTATTGTAGCTGGGCACTGGCATTACTGTCATTTTGCAAATAATCTCAGCGTGAAAAATCCATCTGTCAACTTTACATTTGCGGAATAACATTGTCCAGGACACATTTATTGCCTCTACCATTTGGTGTGTGGAGGGACAAGATAAATTTGCTGTACTCCTGAATGTGGAAATGTTTGGGGTTAGAAATATAAACTCAACAGGCTTCTGTGCCCCCTCAGGACAGGGGTGTAAGTAGAACCTGCCCTGAGAGTAGTTGGTTCTTTTGTCTCATTGATGTCAGTGTGGGTTTTCCTCCCTCCATCCTCCCATCCTTCTTCCCTTCCTACTCTTCTTCTTTCAATGTGATATTGATTGCTCAAAATTGGAACAGTCTGTACTAATTCTCCAGACTTCCACCTTGTGTTAACAGCAGGCAGTGGTATCATAAAGAGAAAAAATTACTAGACCATATTTAGCTGAATATTTAGAAAGAGAGGTGTTTAAAATGTCCTTTTATGCAGTGTTTTACCATTTTTAATTTTTTATATGTATAAAAATTTTGTATTTACCTATTTCATTGGTATATTTGTTCTTTAGGACTTTAAAATCCAAGAACAAAGTCCAATATCTAAATCTGAAGGACCATCACTCCCTCACTTTCTTCAGATAACCTGAAATATCTTCCACTCTCAAAAGTGTTACATCAATCAACTACCTGCAGGCTAATCACTTGAAAAGAACTGTAAATCAGGGAATTATTGGCCAACCCCAAACCATTTACACAATCTTAACCTTAGGTCTCCTTAAACCCTTGAAATTTGCAAGAGAAAGCAATATGTAAGCAGCATTTCTCATAGAACATTTCACAGAAAACCAGTTAGAGAAGTATTGAGGGGGAAAAAATGGACTTCGTGTCCAAATAAAGTTGAAAAACATTGAGTGATTTTTCTCCTGGCCCCTCACAACATATCGATACAGTAAAGACTTTGAGGAATTGCATTATCAGTTCTCTGTCCAGACCTCCAAGATCCAGCCTCTGTCCCCCACAGCTTTCTTCAGAGAACTGCGGGGAGCAGGGTGGGACGTGCTGAGAACGGGGAGTCCAAGTTGATATTCCGCTGGGAAGCCTGAGGCCAGTGCTGATCGGGACTGGAGTTTGGAAACCTAGCTCCTTGCCGTGGAGTGGGACAAATTCTTCCAAGTAACATGAGCCCTGGAGTTTTCTGGGGTTGAGACTGAGACTATGCCCTGCCTCAACTTCCACTGTGTCCTAGCTCCTTCCTCCCTTACTGCTTTCTCCAGGGAGCACTTCCTTCATAAACTCCTGCCCTTGAGTCCTCACCTCAGGGTCTGCTTCTGGGGAACCCGACTCACCATACTACTCGTTTCACCCAGGATTTTGTTCATGCCTTCATTCGACAGTCTTTTACTGAGTTTTTATTATGTGCCAACATATCCTGAAGGTGAGTGGCTAATGATTGGCTGGTTTGTTTCACCAAGTGTAAATAGGCGAGGCTTCTCTCCGATGCAGAATCTATCAGATTTCTGGGAAATGAGAATGCCTTTAGAAAACTTTAGAAAACAATGACACACAGAATTAGATTTGGCACACAGGAATCTCCTTCTCAAACTACATTATATATTCCTCAAGGCAGAACTATAGGGTGTATTTCTTTGTAACCACATTATTGTTCAGACTGCATTATGCCCTGAAGTTACTCTGGACAAAGAAGTAGAAGCACTGAGTTCTCGTTTATCTTTGTGAAGTGAGGAGAAATAGGAAGAGACAGCCTGGTGATTAAAATGTGACGTGGGTAAACATGGGAGGGGGAGGTTAATGTCAACTTTGTAGAATGAATAAAATTTTGGCCAACTGGCAATCCTGGATAAGATTTTCAAAAGAGGGCTGAATAATAATTTCTCCCAAGATGTTCCAACTTCATTCCCAGATGGTGTGTAATCTATCTCTAAACAACAAACCGAGGAAACAGGAAGTGCTTCAGAAGGTCATTGTGTAATTTTTAAAGGTGTGTCTGCCCAGTATTGAAATATTTAATCAGTTCCTAGAACTCAGCATTCAATGTTGGTATTTGCCATCACAGAGGAAAACAATCCAGGTGTTTTGATGCTGGATTGACTGGTAGAAAAGAATCTGGAGGTGAAAACTGAGTTAGGAGACATGCTTTCTGTCTCCATCTTTTCTTTACCCAGCTTTCTCAAGGGGACAGAGAATTCAACACTTCCTAGAAATCCAGTGAGATTCAGTTCAGTTCAGTCACTCAGCTGTGTGTGACTCTTTGTGATGGGATAGTGCTAAACCAGGTCCATTGAGAACCAAGCTTGGCCAGGGACAAGCAGAAGGGGGAGGACTTCTGGCTGCTTCTAGGGCGGACACAATGTCTATAGTACCCAGTGCTGTGGCCTGAAGCAAAATACAGGGATTCTTTATAAGGTAAGATGGTTTAAAAAAAAACAAAGACAACAAACCAAAAACCCACCACCTGTCTCTAATACTCTTAATGGAAGGAATTAAGAAGAAAGAGGTGATTTAAATTACAGGTAAAATGGTGTATGTGCTATATAGATCCTGGTCACATCCTCAAAGGTTAGGAAGGCCTGCAAGGTAAATGGTGGAGGAAAAAGACTAGGGACAGGTAATATGTGACCAGAGTTAAATGAGGGGCACAGATGATCAGAAAATCAAAACTTCTGAACAGGAAGACACTGTGGTATTAACAGGAGCATGAAAGGCTATACAGAAAAATCAAGCCTTGTAATGGGCCTTAATGGAATTAAATCTGGGAAGTTTGGTTACAAGTTTAAACAGTCTTATCCCAGGACATTCCCTGCCTCCTTTAGCTTTAAGAGAAAGCTTTCTGAAATTCTAATCTTGAGTCTTCTGTGCAGAAGAGTCTAGGACTATAGAGTGAATATTTTCAAGACCTACACCTTAAACCAACCACCAAAGTCTGTTGTTGACTTTCTCGTTGGTTTATCTGTCCATCCTATAATACCTGTCCACTTGCCTAGGACCCTTCCTCTGAGGCATAGTTTTATTACTTGGGATGAAACAAGCTGAAAGAAAGCAGCCATAAAATTGAAGAAGCTCAATGTATCCCAGGCTGCTAGTCTTTTACTTAATAAACAGCCAGAAGGTGTGGGCAAGTGTGTGGGGGAAGGGGCCTGAATCTGTGTGGATAGTAAAGTTCAGGCTCTGACTCTGATATGACAACTTACAACAAGACAGTTATTAAAGAACACAATGCAGATGACACTCCACTGCACTGTGGGAAGGTTTCATCAAAAATGGGTGCAGCAACACAGGGTGGAGTGCCCCAGATCCTCACAGTCTATTCAGTGCCCTCGATGCCTGATGGGAAGGGGGCGAGCATGCCCCTAGGTCAAAGTAGGATCTCCATGCAACAAGGCAAGTGTGAAACTAAAAGTTAGAGTGACCAGGCCCAAGTCCTGACCTCAGTACTTTCTAGTTCTTTGACGTTGAGAAATGCACTTAAGAAATCTATGTGGGGAGGAACAAGATGGCGGAGGAGCAGATGGACGTGGACTACATCTCTCTCTATGGATACATTAAGAATACACCTTCAGAAACAGAAGTGCTTGCAGAACACCAGCTGAGAGCTGGCAGGAGTACCTGACCACCGGAAAAGAATATATAGAACCACACAAAACTTGGTAGGATGAAGGAACTAGAGGGAAAAACAGGAGTGTTAGTAGGACCTGTCTTCAGTGGGTGGGGGAACTAAAGCAGAAGTCTGATCCCCACATCAGGGCAATTGTCTGTGTCAGAGGAGAAACATTTGAGGCTGGGAATGACGCAGCTGATCTGTAGCAGCCTAAATGGAATAATCAGACAATCCTTGCCGCAGCCATACATACCCTGGACAGGGATGCAGGTTCCCTAGAAGTCACAACAGCTGGGAGCTGGCACATAGGGATTGTAGAGCAATCCCAGGGCAAGGGCTGATGTTGACTGTGGAGAGACAGACCAAGGGGACATGAGGGAGGAGATTGTGATGGGAAAAACCTGTGGAGGAAAAGCCAGGCAGCCATGGAAGCAAGGCAATACTGCTGAGTCATGCATAGAGGGTGGAGCCATCACCATAGTCTCTCTCTCTCCCTGCACACCAGTATCAGCAGCTGAGCAATAGAGAGACTGGTCCATCATGCACCTGATGTGCAGAACAAGAGTAGGACCCCAGCCAGGGGAGGACCCTCTATGTGCCTGATGTGCTGAAAAGCAGACAAGGACCCCAGGCAAGGGAGCCCTGTAAGTGCCTGAATGTTTGGAGCTACAGTGAAAGACTAACCATAGAGGCCTTCTGATCACCAGCTGCTGGAAGCTTGAAAAAAGACTTTGATATGGCCATAACTCTTGCAGCTGAGGTAGTCCCTGCACACTTGGCACTGCCATGGTCCCTGTGACCCAAGCAGCTGTGCCACCTTCACAATCAACCCTCAACGGGGCAGAGCTGCCACAGGCAAAAAATGTCTTGCATCTATGCATGCGGAGTTGCTTAGGTTGTGTCCAACTCTTCACTACTGCATGAACTGTGGCCTTCAGGCTTCTCTGTCAGTGGGGTTCTCCAGGCAAGAATACTGGAGTGGGTTTCCATACTCTTATAGAGTATTATATTCCCTGGTGCCCTAGCCACCAACTCCCCTGAGTACCTATTGCTGCCAGGGCCCCTGTTACCCAAACAGCTGTACCACCTCCACACCTGGCCCTCACTGGGGCAGACCGAAGTCCTCCAGGGTAGCCTCAGGAGAAAACCCCGGTGGACAATCCACACGCAGAGGTAGAAATAAAACCACAACTGAAACCCAGGGGCAGCGTGGCTAAGGAAGAGAACCCAAAACCTTCCCACCAGCTGTACAACCTGCAGATTTAATCCACATGATCAACTAGGCAGACTCTGTGTCTATGGAATACATAAAAGGACATTGAGCACTCCCACCAGAAAAAAAAAAAAAAGCACTAGCTCTGATAGCTGTGGACATTTGAGGCAAAAACACACAGGAATAGGACCAGATTAGAGTCTGAGCCGCCCCCACAGCAGGTCCAGGGACCAGTGCAATGTTGAAGGGCCTTCTTTTCCATTTTTCCCCATGTCTGTTATAGTTGCCAATTTTATTAGCACTATGAAATAAATCTTTGTAATCTTTCGAGATTTTTTATTTTTTCTTTTCAATCACACTTTTTATTGGTGTTATAAACCTCTGCCTCTACATTAGCCTTTTGGAGTTATGTGGAGTTTTCCTTTTCTGTTTTTTTTCTCTTTTTAAAATTTTAATTAAAAAAAATTTTAACATATTATTATTCTTTCTACATTTTTTCCTTTGTCTGTTTTCCCTACTATTCTTTTCCCCTTGCAGTTAATCTTTAATATATGTAAATCTTCTTTGAAAGTGAAAGTGAAATTTGCTCAGTCATATCTGACTCTTTGCGACCTCGTAGACATACAGTCCATGGAATTCTCCAGGCCAGAATACTGGAATGTGTAACCTTTCCCTTCTCCAAGGGATCTTCCCAACCCAGGGATCGAACCCAGGTCTCTCACATGGCAGGCAGATTCTTTACCAGCTGAGCCACAAGGGAATCTTCTTTATCTTTCTCTATTTAAGTTTGCATTTCTGTTCTTTCTTTTTTTTTTTCCATTCTTTTCTCATCGTATTTGTTAGTTTTGTTTTCATTGCTTTATTCCCCAGTTGGCACCTTGCCTTAGGTTTGTTTTCTAGTTTGTGCTTTAGTTAGTTTTGTTCTTGACTGGTGGATGTATTTTTTGGTTTCTTTTGTTTGCCAGGTCAATATATTGTACTTTATTTTTGCTGGACTGTTCTGAGTTTGCTTATGGGTGTATTTGCATATGTGTATATTCCATTATTTTAATTATTATTTGCCTGATTTTGTAATTGCCATTTGTCTGGGGTTTATCTTTGGTTTCTCATTTTTGGGTATTTGTTTTAATCCCATTTAATGACATAATAAACCACCTGTGAATAGTGAGAACTCCCACAAAGGCGACCACTTGTATACAAGACTCAGCATCACCCAACTGCCAATAGCACCCTGTGCAGGGCACTTCATTCAGACAAAAAACAGGACAAAAATACAAACCCAATCATCAACAGACAGGATTACTACCTCACTCAGCCCTGCCCATCAGAGAGAAAAAATAAACAAAACTCACCTCTTCCCAACAGAATACAAGCACAAATCTCACCCTACATGAAGCTTACACAAACCACTTGACCAACCTTATAAGAGCAGAAACCAAAAGGAAGAAAGGATTCAATCTTGAAGCCTGGGAAAAGGAGACCTCAAACAAAATAAGTTAAAAAAAAAAGAAAATAATGAAAAAGCAGAGAAATACTACACAAATGAAGGAATAAACTAGAAACCCACAAGTCCAAATAAATGAAGAGGAAATAAGCAAACTACCTGAAAAAGAATTCAAAATAATGATAGTAAAGATGATCAAAAGCTTGAAAACACAATGGAGAAAATGCAACAAAGACCCACAAGAATTAAAGAATAAACATACAGAGAAAAACAGCACAATTATTGAAATTAAAAATACTCTAGAAGAAATCAATAGCAGAATATCTGAAACAGAAGAATGGATCAGAGAGCTGGAAGATAAAATGGTGGAAATGACTGCTGAAGAGTAGAAAAAAGTAAAAAGAATGATAAGAAATGAGGATAGCCTCAGAGACTTCTTGGACAATGTTAAACACACCAACATTGAAATTATAGGGCTTGCAGAAAAAGAAAAAAAGAAAGGATATGAGAAAATTTTTGAAGATTATAGTTGAAAATTTCCCCAACATGGAAAAGGGAATAGCCAGTCACTTCCAAGAGGTGCAAAGAGTCCCATACAGCATAAACCTAAAGATAAACACACCAAGACACATACTAATCAAACTAACAAAGATTAAAAACAAAGAAAGAATATTAAAAGTAGCAAGGGAAAAGTAACATACAAGGGAAAGCCCATACGTTTAACAGCTGATCTTTTAGCAGAAACTCCGCAGGCCAGAAGGGAATGACATGATATATGTAAAGTACTGAAAGGGAAAAATATACAACCAAGATTACTCTACCTGGCAAGGATCTCATTCAAAATTGATGGAGAAATCAAAAAGTTTTCAGACAAGCAAAAGTTAAAATAATTCAGTACCACCAAACCAGGTTTACAACAAGTGCTAAAGGGACTTATATAGTCAGGAAAAACAAGAGAAGAAAAAGATCTACAAAACAAGCCACAAACAATTAAGAAAATGGCAATAGAAACATTTATATCAATAATTACTTTAAATGTAAGTGGATTAAGTGTGCCAACCAAAAGACACAGACTGGCTGAATGGATACAAAAACAAAACCTATATATATATGCTGTCTACAAGAAATCCACTTCAGACCTAAAGACACATATAGACTGAAAGTGAGAGGATGGAAATATATATTCCATACAAATGGGAAGCAAAAGAAAGCTGGGGTAGCAATTCTCATATCAGACAAAGTAGACCTTGAAATAAAGAATGTTCCAAAAGATAAGGAAAGATAGCATATAATGATCAAGGGATCAGTTCAAGAGAAAGAACACAATTGCAAATATCTATGCACTCAACATAGAAGAATCTCAATACATAAGACAAAAACTAACAGACATAAAAGGAGAAATTGACAGTAACACAATAATAATAGGAGACTTTAACATCCCACATACACCAATGGAATAACACCCAAAAAAGATGTCCTTTTCATTATAGGGGACTGCAATGCAAAAGTAGGAAGTCAAGAGATATCTGGAGTAACAGGCAAGTTTGGCCTTGGAGTACAGAATGAAGCAGGGCAAGGGCTAACAGAGTTTTGTCAAGAGAAAGCACTGGTCACAGCAAACACCCTCTTCCAACAATACAAGAGAAGACTCTACACATGGACATCACCAGACGGTCAATACTGAAATCAGATTGAATATATTCTTTGCAGCCAAAGACGGAGACCCTCTATACCAGTGAGCAAAAACAAGACGGGAACTGACTATGGCCTAGATCATGAACTCCACAGACTGGTTCCAAATAGGAAAAGGAGTACGTCAAGGCTGTCTATTGTCACCCTGCTTATTTAACTTATATGCAGAGTACATCATGAGAAACACTGGGCTGGAAGAAGCACAAGCTGGAATCAAGATTGCCGGGAGAAATATCAATAACCTCAGATATGCAGATGACACCACCCTTATGGCAGAAAGTGAAGAGGAAATAAAAAGCTTCTTGAAAGTGAAAGAGGACAGTGAAAAAGTTAGCTTAAAGCTCAACATTCAAAAACGAAGATCATGGTATCTGGTCCCATCATTTCATGGGAAATAGATGGGGAAACAGTGGAAACAGTGTCAGACTTCATTTTTTTGGGCTCCAAAATCACTGCAGATGGTGACTGCAGCCATGAAATTAAAAGATGCTTACTCCTTGTAAGGAGGGTTATGACCAACCTAGATAGCAAATTAAAAAGCAGAGACATTACTTTGCCAACAAAGGTCCGTCTAGTCAAGGCTATGATTTTTCCAGTGGTCATGCATGTATGGATGTGACAGCTGGATTGTGAAGAAAGCTGAGCGCTGAAGAATTGATGCTTTTGAACTGTGGTGTTGGAGAAGACTCTTGAGAGTCCCTTGGACAGCAAGGAGATCCAACAAGTCCATTCTAAAGGAGATCAGTCCTGGGTGTTCATTGGAAGGACTGGTGCTAAAGCTGAAACTCCAATACTTTGGCCACCTCATGGGAAAAATTGACTCATTGGAAAAGACTCTGATGCTGAGAGGGATTGAGGGCAGGAGGAGAAGGGAACGACAGAGGATGAGATGGCTGGATGGCATCACCGACTCGATGGCCATGAGTTTGAGTGAACTCCGGGAGTTCATGATGGACAGGGAGGCCTGGCGTGCTGCAATTCATGGGGTTGCAAAGAGTTGGACACGACTGAGCAACTGAACTGACTGAGACTTAAATTGAAGAAAGTAGGGAAAACCACTAGAACATTCAGGTATGACCAAAATCAAATCCCTTATGATTATATGGTGGAGGTGGCAAATAGGTTCAAGGGATTAGATCTGACAGACAGAGAACTATGGACAGAGGTTCATGATGTTGTACAGGAAGCAGTGATCAAGACCATCCCCAAGAAAAAGAAATGCAAAAAAGGCGAAATAGTTGTTTGAGGAGGCCTTACAAATAGCTATGAAAAGAAGAGAAGCAAAAGCAAGGGAGAAAAGAAAAGATATACCCATTAGAATGCAGAGTTCCAAAGACTATCAAGGAGAGAAAAGAAAGCCTTCCTCAGCAATCAATGCAAAGAAATAGAGGAAAAACAATAGAATAGGGCAGACTAGAGACCTCTTTAAGAAAATTAAGGATTCCAAGGGAAATTTTCATGCAAAGATGGGCACAATAAAGGAGATAAATCGTATGGACATAACTGAAGAAGAAGCTATTAAGAAGAGATAGCAAGAATACACAGAAGAACTATACAAAAAAAGATCTTCATGACCCAGATAATCACGATGGTGTGATCACTCACCTAGAGCCAGATATCCTGGAATACAAAGTCAAGTGGGCCTTAGAAAGCATCACTATGAACAAAGCTAGTGGAGGTGATGGAATTCCAGTTGAGTTATCTCAAACCCTAAAAGATGATGCTGTGAAAGTGCTATATTCAGTACACCAGCAAATTTAGAAAACTCAGCAGTGGCCGCAGGACTGGAAAAGGTCAGTAGTCATTCTAATCCCAAAGAAAGGCAATGTCAAAGAATGCTCAACTACCGCACAATTTCACTCATCTCACATGCTAGCAAAGTATTGCTCAAAATTCTCCAAGCTAGGCTTCAATAGTACATGAATGGTGAACTTCCAGATGTTCAAGCTGGATTTAGAAAAGGCAGAGGGACCAGAGATCAAATTGCAAACATCTGTTGGATAACCAAGAAAAGCAAGAGAGTTCCAGAAAAACATCTACTTCTGCTTTATTGACGACACTGAAGCCTTTGACTGTGTGGATCACAACAAACGGTGGGAAATACTAAAAGAGATGGGAATACCAGACCACTTTAACTGCCTCATGAGAAATCTGTATACAGGTCAAGTAGCCACAGTTAGAACTAGACATGAAAGAATCGACTGATTCCAAATCAGGAAAGGAGTACATCAAGGTTGTATATTATCACCCTGCTTATTTAACTTATATACAGAGTACATCATGAGAAATGCTGGACTAGATGAAGCATAAGCTGGAATCAAGATTGCCGGGAGAAATATCAATAACCTCAGATATGCAGATGGCACCACCCTTATGGCAGAAAATAAAGAACTAAAGAGCCTCTGAATGAAAGTGAAAGAGGAGAGTGAAAAAGTTGGCTTAAAACTCAACATTCCGAAAACTAAGATCATGGCATCGACTCCCATCAGTTCATGGGAAATAGATGGGGACACAGTGGAAACAGTGTCAGACTTTATTTCTGGGGGCTCCATAATCACTGGAGATGGTGACTGCAGTCATGAAATTAAAAGATGCTTGCTCCTTTCAAGAAAAGCTATGACCAACCTAGACAGCATATTAAAAAGCAGAGACATTACTTTGCCAACAAAGGTCCATCTAGTCAAAGCTACAGTTTTTCCAGTAGTCATGTATGGATGTGAAAATTGGACCATAAAGAAAGCTGAGTGCCAAAGAATTGATGCTTTTGAACTGTGGTGTTGGAGAAGACTCTTAAGAGTCCCTTGGACTGCAAGAAGATCCAACCAGTCCATCCTAAAGGAAATCATCCCTGAATATTCTTTGGAAAGACTGATGCTGAAGCTGAAACTCCAATACTTTGGCCACCTGATGCAAAGAGCCAACTCATTTGAAAAGACCATTATGCTGGGAAAGATTGAGGGCATGAGGAAAAGGGGACAACAGAGGATGAGATGATTGGATGGCATCACTGACTCAATGGACATGAGTTTGAGTAAATTCTGGGAGTTGGTGATGGACAGGAAGGCCTATCATGCTGCAGTCCATGGGGTCACAAAGAGTCAGAAACGACTGAGTGACTGAACTGAACTGAATTGACACCATTGAATAGATCATCAAAACAGAAAATTAATAAGGAAACATGAGTCTTAAATGATACATTAGATGAGATGGGTCTCACTGATATCTTCAGGACATTCCATCCAAATGCAGAAGAATACAACTTCTTTTCCAGTGCACATGGAACATTCCCTAGGATAGACCACATCTTTGGTCACAAATCAAACCTCAGTAAATTTAAGAAGATTGAAATCTTATTAAGCATCCTTTCTGACCACAATGCTACGAGACTAGTTATCAATTACAGGAAAAAAAAACTGTAAAAAATACAAACACATGGAGATTAAACAATAATTTTCTAAATAACCAACAAGTTACTGAAGAGATAAAATAGGGAAATCAAGAAATTCCTAGAAACAAATAACAATGAAAACACGACAACTCAAAACTTATGGAATGCAGCAAAAGTAGTTCTAAGAGGGAAGTTTATAACAATACAATCATACCTCAAGAAACAACAAAAACATGAAATAGACAACCTAACTTTAAACCTAAAATAACTGGAAAAAGAAGAAGAACAACAAAAATTTAGCAGAAGAAAAGAAATCATAAAGATCAGAGCAGAAATAAATGAAAAAGAAAGAAACAATTGAAAAATAGTAAAGGTTAATAAAACTAAAAGTTGGGTCTTTGAGAAGATAAACAATTTGACAAACCTTTAGCCAGACGTGGAACAGACTGGTTCCAAATCTTGAAAGGAGTACATCAAGGCTGCATATTGTCACCCTGATTATTTAACTTATATCAGAGTACATCATGAGAAATGCTGGGCTGAATGAAGCACAAGCTGGAATCAAGATTGCCAGAAGAAATATCAATAACCTCAGATATGCAGATGACTCCTCCCTTGTTGCAGAGAGTGAAGAAGAACTAAGGAGCCTCTTGATGAAAGTGAAAGAGGAGAGTGAAAAGGCTGGCCTAAAACTCAACATTCAGAAAACTAAGATCATGGCATCTGGTCCCATTACTTCATGGCAAAGAGATGGAGAAACAATGGAAACAATGAGAGACTTTATTTTGGGGGGCTCTAGAATCACTGCAGATGGTGACTGCAGCCATGACAAGAAAAGCTATGACCAACCTAGACAGCATATTAAAAAGCAGAGACATTACTTTGCCAACAAAGGCCCATCTAGTCAAAGCTATGGTTTTTCCAGTAGTTGTGTGTGGTTGTGAGAGTTGGACTATAAACAAAGCTGAGTGCTGAAGAATTGATGCTTTTGAACTGTGGTGTTGGAGAAGACTCTTGAGAGTCCCTTGGACAGCAAGGAGATCCAACAAGTCCATCCTAGAGGAAATCAGTCCTGAATATTCATTGGAAGGACTGATGCTGAAGCTGAACTCCAATACTTTGGCCACCTGATGTAAAGAGCTGACTCATTTGAAAAGACCCTGATGCTGGGAAAGATTGAAGGCGGGAGGAGAAGGGGACAACAGAGCATGAGGTGGTTGCATGGCATCACCAACTTGATGGACATGAGTTTAAGCAAGCTTTGGGAGTTGGTGATGGACAGGGAAGCCTGGTGTGCTGCAGTCCATGAGATTGCAAAGAGTCAGACACGACTGAGTGACTGAACTGAATTGAACTAGTGAGACTCATCAAGAAAAAAGAGAGAAGAATCAAATCAACATAATTAGAAATGAAAAAGCAGAGTTTACAACAGACAATGGAGAAATACAAAGGATTATAAGAGCCTATTATGAACAACCATATGGCAATAAAATAGATAATCCGGAAGAAATGAAGATTCTTAGAAAATTTCAATCTTCCAAGACTGAACCAGGAAGAAATAGAAATTATGAACAACCCAATTACAAGCACTGAAATAGAAACTGTGATAAAAAAAAAAAAATCTCCCAAAAAACAAAAGCCCAGGACCAGATGGCTTTGCTGGTGAATTCTAGCAAACATTTAGAGAAGAGCTAATGCCTATCCTTCTAAAACTCTTTCAAAAAAATTGCAGAGGAATGAACACTTCCAAGTGCATTCTACAAGGTCACCATCACCCTGATACCAAAACCAGACAAAGACAATACAAAAAAAGAAAATTTCAGGCCAATACCACAGATGAACATGGATTAAAAATCCTCAACAAAATTCTAGCAAATATAATTCAACAACCCATTAAAAAGCTCATACACCATGCTCAAGTTGGGTTTATTCCAGGGATATAAGGATTCTTCAATATATGCAAATCAATCAATGTGAAATACCATGTTAACAAATTGAAAGATAGAGCAAGCATAATTCAACAACTCATTAAAAAGCTCATACACCATGCTCAAGTTGGGTTTATTCCAGGGATGCAAGGATTCTTCAATATATGCAAATCAATCAATGTGATACAGCATGTTTACAAATTGAAAGATAGAAAGAAAATGATAATCTTAATAGATGCAGAAAAAGCCATTGACAAAATTTAGCACCTGTTTATGATTAAAACTCTTCAAAAAATGGGCATAGAAGTAGGACCTGGTTAAACTTAAAAGCTTTTGCACAACAAAAGAAACTATAAACAAGGTGAAGAAAACAGCCCATAGTTCTTTGGCCCATTTTTTGATTGGGTCATCTATTTTTCTGGAATTGAGCTGCAGGAGTTGCTTGCATATTTTTGAGATTAGTTCTTCGTCAGTTGCTTCATTTGCTATTATTTTCTCCCATTCTGAAGGCTGTCTTTTCACCTTGCTTATAGTTTCCTTTGTTGTTCGGAAGCTTTTAATTTTATTTAGGTCCCATTTGTTTATTTTTGCTTTTATTTCCAATATTCTGGGAGGTGGGTCATAGAGGATCCCGCTGTGATTTTGTCAGAGAGTGTTTTGCCTATGTTCTCCTCTAGGAGTTTTATAGTTTCTGATCTTACGTTTAGATCTTTAATCCATTTTGAGTTTATTTTTGTGTATGGAGTTAGAAAGTGTTCTAGTTTCATTCTTTTACAAGTGGTTGACCAGTTTTCCCAGCACCACTTGTTAAAGAGATTGTCTTTTCTCCATTGTATATTCTTGCCTCATTTGTCAAAGATAAGGTGTCCATAGGTGCACAGATTTATCTCTGGGCTTTCTATTTTGTTCCATTGCTCTATATTTCTGTCTTTGTGCCAGTACTATACTGTCTTGATGACTGTGGCTTTGTAGTAGAGCCTGAAGTCAGGCAGGTTGATTCCTCCAGTTCCATTCTTCTTTCTTAAGCTTTGGCTATTCGAGGTTTTTTGTATTTCCATACAAATTGTGAAATTATTTGTTCTAGCTTTGTGAAAAATACCGTTGGTAGCTTGATAGGGATTGCATTGAATCTATAGATTGCTTTGGGTAGTATACTCATTTTCACTATATTGATTCTTCCGATCCATGAACATGGCATATTTCTCCATCCATTAGTGTCCTCTTTGATCTCTTTCACCAGTGTTTTATAGTTTTCTATATATAGGTCTTTAGTTTCTTTAGGTAGATATATTACTAAGTATTTTATTCTTTTCATGGCAATGGTGAATGGAATTGTTTCCTTAATTTCTCTTTTTATTTTCTCATTATTAGTGTTTAGGAATGCAAGGGATTTCTGTGTGTTGATTTTACATCCTGCAACTTTACTATATTCATTGATTAGCCTTTGGGTCACCCCAGTGCACCAGCCCCAAGCATCCTGTATCATGCATCGAACCTGGACTGGCGATTCATTTCATATATGATATTATACATGTTTCAATGCCATTCTCCCAAATCATCCCACCCTCTCCCTCTCCCAGAGTCCAAAAGACTGTTCTATACATCTGTGTCTCTTTTGCTGTCTCGCATACAGGGTTATCGTTGCTGCTGCTGCTGCTGCTGCTGCTAAGTCCCTTCAGTCGTGTCCAACTCTGTGAGACCCCATAGACAGCAGCCCACCAGGCTCCCCCGTCCCTGGGATTCTCCAGGCAAGAACACTGGAGTGGGTTGCCATTTCCTTCTCCAATGCATGAAAGTGAAAGTGAAGTCACTCAGTCTTGTCCGACCCTAAGCGACCCCATGGACTGCAGCCTTCCAGGCTCCTCCACCCATGGGATTTTCCAGGCAAGAGTACTGGAGTGGAGTGCCATTGTCTTCTCCAGGGTTATCATTACCATCTTTCTAAATTCCATATATATGTGTTAGTATACTGTATTGGTGTTTTTCTTTCTGGCTTACTTCACTCTGTATAATAGGCTCCAGTTTTATCCACCTCATTAGAACTGATTCAAATGCATTCTTTTTAATGGCTGAGTAATACTCCATTGTGTATATATACCACAGCTTTGTTATCCATTCGTCTGCTGATGGACATCTAGGTTGCTTCCAGGTCCTGGCTATTATAAACAGTGCTGCGATGAACATTGGGGTACACGTGTCTCTTTCAATTCTGGTTTCCTCAGTGTGTATGCCCAGCACTGGGATTGCTGGGTCATAAGGCAATTCTATTTCCAGTTTTTTAAGGAATCTCCACACTGTTCTCCATAGTGGCTGTACTAGTTTGCATTCCCACCAACAGTGTAAGAGGGTTCCCTTTTCTCAGATGGTACGGGGAAGGAGGTGGGAGGGAAGTTCAGGATGGGGAACACTTGTATACTCGTGGCGGATTCATGTTGATGTATGGCAAAACCAATACAATATTGTAAAGTAATTAGCCTCCAATTAAATAAATTTATAATAAAAAATAAAAAATGAAATAGTTCAAAAGAAAAAAGAAAACAACCCTTAGAATGGGAGAACATAATAACAAATCAAACTATTGAAAAAGATTTAATTTCCAAAATATGCAAGCAGTTCATACAACATACCTCAACATAGTAAAGGCCATGTATGATAAGCTCACAGCCAATACTATTCTCAATGGTGAAAACCTAAAAGCATTTCTCCTAAGATCAGGAACAAGACAAGGGTGTCCATTCTCACCACTAGTATTCAACGTAGTTTTGGAAGTCCTAGCTACAGCAATCAGAAAAGAAAAAGAAATTAAACTAATCCAGATCAGAAAAGAAGTAGAGCTCTCACTGTTTACAGATGACATGATACCATACATAGAAAACCCTAAAGATACTATCAGAAAATTACTAGAGCTAATCAGTGAATTTAGCAAAGTCTCAGGATATAAAATCAATACACAGAAATCACTTGCATTCCTAAATATTAACAATGAAAAATCAGAAAAAGAAATTAAGGAATCAATCCCATTCACCATTGCAACAAAAAGAATAAAATATCTAGGAATAAACCTACCTAAGGAGTAAAAAGAACTATATAAAGAAAATTATAAGACACTGATGAAATAAATCAAAAACACATGAAACAGATGGAAAGATATTCCATGTTCCTGGGTAGGAAGAATCAATACTGTGAAAATGACTATACTACCAAATACAATCTACAGATTCAATGCGATCCCTATCAAATTACCAATGGCATTTTTCACAGAACTAGAACAAAAAATTTCACAATTCATATGGAAACACAAAATATCCTGAATAGCCAAAGCAGTCTTGAGAAAGAATGGAGCTGGAAGAATCAATCTTCCTGACTTCAGATTATACTGCAAAACTACAGTCACAAAATAGTATGGTACTGGCACAAAACCTGAAATATAGACCAATGGAACAAGATAGAAAGCCCAGAAATAACCCTCTGCACCTATGGGTACCTAATTTTTGACAATGGGGCAAAGACAGCCTCTTCAATAAGTGGTGCTGGGAAAGCTGAATAGCTACTTGTAAAAGAATGAAATTAGAACACTTCCTAACACCATATACAATATAAACTCAAAATGGATTAAAGACCTAAATGTAAGACAGAAACTATAAAACCCTTAGAGGAAAACATAGGCAGAACACTTGATGACATAAGTCAAAGCAAGATCCTCTATGACCCACCTGCTACAGTAATGGAAATAAAGACAAAAGTGAAGAAGTAGGACCTGATTAAACTTAAAAGCTTTTGCACAACAAAGGAAACTATAAACAAGGTGAAGAAAACAACCCTTAGAATGGGAGAAAATAATAACAAATGAAACAACTGAAAAAGGATTAATTTCCAAAATATGCAAGCAGCCCAGAAAAACAAACAACCCAATCAAAAAGTGGGAAAAAGACCTAAACAGACATTTCTCCAAAGAAGACATACAGATGTTTAACACATGCCAAGATGCTCAACAATGTTCATTATTAGAGAAATGCAAATCAAAACCATAATGAGACATCACCTCACACCAGTCAGAATGGCCATCGTCAAAAAGTCTACAAACAAATGTTGGAGAGGGTATGGAGAAAAGGGAATGCTCCTGCACTGTTGGTGGGAACGAAAATTGATACAACCATTATGGAAGATGGTATGGAGATTCCTTTAAAAACTAGGAATAAAACCACCATGTGACCCAGCAATCCCACTCCTAGGCATATACCCTGAGGAAACCAAAATTGGAAAAGACACATGTACCCCAATGTTTATTGCAGCACTATTTACAATAGCCAGAACATGGAAGCAACCTAGATGTCCATTGACAAATGAATGGATACATTGTGTACATATACACAATGGAACATCTTTGTATCAGTTCTAATGAGATGGATGAACCTGGAGCCCATTATACAGAGTGAAGTAAGTCAGAAAGAGAAAGATAAATATAATATACTAATGCATATATATGAAATCTAGAAAGATGGTACCAAAGAATTTATTTACAGGACAGCAATGAAGAAACAGACATAGAGAACAGACTTATGAACATGGGGAGAGGGGAGGAGAGGGTGAGATGTATGGAAAGAGTAACATGGAAACTTACATTACCATATGTAAAATAGATAGCCAAGGAGAATTTGCTGTATGGCTTAGGAAACTCAAACAGGGGCTCTGTATCAACCTAGAGGGGTGGGATGGGGAGGAAGATGGGAGGGAGATTCAAGAGGGAGGGGACATATGTATACCTATGGCTGATTCACGCTTGACAGAAAATAACAAAATTCTGTAAAGCAATTATCCTTCAATTAAAAAATAAACTAAAACAAGAGAAAGAAATCTACGTTGAGTTCCTGTAAAATACCTGCCTTGCTTACTCTGAAAGATTGTTGTGAGAATCAGAATCAGATAAGGTTAACACATGTGAAAGCATCTTGGACACACTGAAGTTGTATGCAAATAGAGTTTCTTTTAATGTCCTCTGTATTTAATTCTCCCCAAGCCAGTGAAAGATGGGGCAAGAATAATCATCCTAATAGTTAAAAATTTTCCCTTGTATGTATGTTTTAACTTTTTATTTGATATAATTTCAAGTTATAGAAAAGCTATAAGAAAGTACAAAAGAAGCTGTATGTCCTATACCCAGATGTATCAATTAGTAATAAGTTGCCCCATTTGTTTTTTGTTTTTGTTTTTTTGTTCTGTCTCTCTCTCTTTGCAGATATCAGGTCCTTTTACCCCTAAATACCTTATTATATATTTCATTCTCTTATATCACCCCAGTACAATTACCAAAATCAGCAGATTCAACCAACCACAGATTGTATAGTTCTGTAGTATGTGTTTACTGGAAAAAAAAAAAATCTGTATAAGTGAATCTGTATAGTTCAAACCTGTGTTTTCCAAGGGTCAGCCATGTATATATTAAGTGTAATATGCATATAAAGACGGAGAAGGCAATGGCACCCGACTCCAGTACTCTTGCCTGGAAAATCCCATGGACTGAGGAGCCTGGTGGGCTGCAATCCATGGGGTCGCGAAGAGTCTGACACTTACTGAGCGACTTCCCTTTCACTTTTCACTTTCATGCATTGGAGAAGGCAATGGCAACCCATTCCAGTGTTCTTGCCTGGAGAGTCCCAGGGACGGGGGAGCCTGGTGGGCTGCCGTCTATGAGGTCGCACAGAGTCGGACACGACTGAAGCGACTTAGCAGCAGCAGCAGCAGAAAATATGAGTTTATACTGGCTGCTGCTGCTGCTGCTGCTAAGTCGCTTCAGTCGTGTCCGACTCTGTGCGACCTCATAGACGGCAGCCCACCAGGCTCCGCCGTCCCTGGGACTCTCCAGGCAAGAACACTGGAATGGGTTGCCATTGCCTTCTCCAATGCATGAAAGTGAAAAGTGAAAGTGAAGTCGCTCAGTAAGTGTCAGACTCTTCGCGACCCCGTGGACTGCAGCCTACCAGGCTCCCCCGTCCATGGGATTTTCCAGGCAAGAGTACTGGAGTGGGGTGCCATCAAATCAACACTACCAATGCATTCTAGTCTTTCCCCTTCCCGAATTTTTAACTTCCTTTCCTGAAAGTGAGTAACCTGGCTCCCATTCACAAAATACTTACTTACTCAGGCTTGGAACACTCACACAGTAGTTTCAAAACTGCTAATCCTGTTTGGCTTACTTCACTTAGCATGATAAATATCGTTATGATATCGCCTATATCTGGAATCTAAAATAATGATACAAATAAACTTATTAATAAAACAGAGATAGACCCACAGACATAGAAAACAAACTTATCAAAGAGGAAAGGGGAGGAAGGATAAATTACGAGTTTGGGAGTAACATATGCACTACTATATATAATAGATACTCAGAAAGGACCTACTGTATAACACAGGGAACTATACACAGTATACTATAACCACCTATAAGGGAAAATCTGAAAAAGAATATACACACACACATACATATTGTTTGCTATATACCCAAAACTAACACAACATTGTAAATCAACTCTTCAATTTTAAAAAAGGAAAAAAAAAAAAATGCTAACCCACACCACTCTGAAAACCAAACCTACTGGGCAGAGTTTATTGATGGCTGTTTTTGACTTCAGATTGAGGTTATATAGTGAAAATACTGTGGTCAAATGTTACTTAGATTAGTTTTATTTCCTCCTTTGGTGTGATTACATTTTTCATATGAAATGTAAATAGACCCATTTGTTTCTGTTTGTTTTCCATTTTATGTTTCTTCCCCATTCTTCCTGATTAACTTTTTTTTTTGCATAGCAAAACATCGACCTGGCTCCAAAGTTAAAATCATACAGAAATGTATTTTTAAAGTATGACTCCCCCAATTCTTTGCACTCTATTCCCACCACTCCCTGCAAATAACTAATCTCATTAGCTTGGCGTTTATTCTTTCCATGTTTCTTTTGGCAAAAAAAAAAAAAAATAAGCAGATGCATGTTTATTTCCTTAGAAAAATTAGTATCAGGATTATTACTGACTTACAGGAAAGACACAGACAGTAGACACACCTTATAGTTTGTCTGATCAGGCTGTATTTCCTACTGACTCAGAGGAGCCTGCAGGAGTCAGCAGGGGGCACAGAGCCAGCTCTCATGAGCTGAGTGGATATTACAAGTTCACTGTAGTCTGAACCCACATCCATCAACTGGCTGTTAATCCTTCTTGACAGACATCCCAGAAGAAACTTGATGTGTTAACTAATTCCAGAGTTTAATGGTGTGAAAGTCAAGGTTTGTGCTTGAGAGGCTGGAAGTAAAGTGATTTATTTCAACATTTGACTGAACAGAAGAAGTCACTCATAAAGTAGATTGACTCAGTAGCTTCAGAGCTCTTCCTCCACTTCATCCCAAGAAAAAGAGCCTACACATTATCCTTCAATTAAAAAAAAGAAAAAGTCTACACATTTAAGTTTCCCCATAAGGCTCTACTTAGGAGACCCAAGAGTCTCAAGCCCCAAGCCCTTCTTAAGATGCATTCGATATACCACCGTATGCAAGCGACAATGGCAGGTCTGTCTGCCCACCTGTCAGTGGGGCCTCTCAGCCCCACAGGTGAAGAAAAAGGACGATGGCTCCGCCTGACTGCACCTGTGTTCACCTGAGCAGAGTCAAGAATGTGAACAATTCAAGTATTCTCCAGCAGAGAAACTCAGCTGCGAGGCTGAGAGACTCTGGATGCACTTTTCTCTGTGGGAATTTCTCCTTTGTCTCCATCGCTTTTCTTGACTGAAGGGCACAGTCTGTGCTGGATGGCAGACAGAGAGCCTTGGGTGGCTGCCTTGGCTAAGGCAAGCAGAGCTACAGCAAAGGAGGCAGCTTCAGCTGTTCTGTACAACCAGGAGCCCACTTGGACATAAGGGAACATCCCCAAACTCTGCCAAGTGTGCAGAGGAGCAAAGCTTTCCTCTCCACCCCCAACTCTCCTTGTTTTCTCATTTAGTCCATCTTACCATCCCATGTCAGTACACTCAGTTGAGAAGTGTAAAGAGATACATACCCTTAGGGCACAGCAAAGATAAATTCTCCCCCTTGATCCCTGCATAAACCCTCTTGGGTTGACAGCAACTCTCCTCTAGCCCCATAAGGCAGAGTATTGGGAATACTGTGTTGATGGATGGTAATATATATGTTAGTACAATAATGTTCTATTCCTGGGGCTCTTTCATAGAATCTTGGATTTGGAAGGACCTTGAGGTCACCCAGGACAGTTTCCCACCTACTCAGCAATCTGTCTGCAATGCCTTGACAGGTGGCCATTCAGCCTCTGTCTGAACCCTTCCAGTGATAAGGAACTCCATACCACTGAATAGCAGACTCCTACTCATCCTTCAAGACCTTGCTCAAATGTCATTTGCTTGGTAAAGCTTTTCCCAGTTCCCCTAGGCAGATCAGTTACTGTATAACTTGTGATCCCTCAGCACTTTTCCTTTAGTCTATAAGAGCCTACTGCATTCGAATTTATCTATTTATATGCATGCCTGTCTCTCCTATGGCCTCTGAGCTTTTCCTGAGAGCTTTCCATATTATTCATAATTGTATCCTCAACTCTTAATACAACACCTGACACTTACATGTTCCAGTAATCATCATTGACTATGAAGATGAGTGTATTCTCCTAAGATAGCTTATACCATATTTAAACAGCAATAATTGTTTAAATATCCATCCTTATGTTGAGCCCATGTCTTATTTCCTGCATTTTCCACACAGTGGGCAAAGGGCCAACAGGAAGCTAGAGCTTGTCAAATTCCCACTCTTTGCTCAACACTCCTCTGGACAGCTTTACATAAACTTCGTTTGTTCTTTCATTTACCATCCTTCTGATACTTGCAGTCCTCATGATTCCTGTGATCCTCTCCTGTTCAGCTTAACCCTGAGCAATACTTCCTCAGCAGATGTGGCTTTAGGACCTCAGCTCTCCATTCTGCTAGTTCTGCATGGGTTTACCTTGGAGAAGCTAAAGGAAACTCATGTGGTGAGGTCCATTATCTGCCCTTGGAATGCAATGGCTCACCAGATAGCACGTGACAGCTGCTCAGTCTTTTAGATGGTGGTGGTTTAGTCACTAAGTAATGTCTGACTTTTGTGACCCCATGGACTGTAGCCCACGAAGCTTCTCTGTCCATGTGATTTCCCAGGCAAGAATATTGGAATGGGTTGTCATTTCCTTCTCCAGGGGATCTTCCCAACCCAAGGATAAAACCTGTGTCTCCTGCATTGTAGGTAGTCTCTTGCATTGCAAGCAGTTTCTTTACCACTCAGCCACAAGGGAAGCCTCCAGTCTTACAGAGGACAGATAAAAAGGATTAGGAAAATAGGTCAACACTTTTCCTAAGTACCAAGCACAGTACTTCAGTAGGACATCGAATTTTCCTTCAAGCCTATCTCAAGGGAAGATTCTGTTATGCCCCAACTAATGAAACATTAGCTGCTGCTAAGTTGCTTCAGTCATGTCCGACTCTGTGCAACCCTGTAGATGGCAGCCTACCAGGCTCCTCCATCCTTGGGATTCTCCAGGCAAGAACGCTGGAATGGGTTGCCATTTCCTTCTCCAATGCATGAAAGTGAAAAGTGAAAGTGAAGTCGCTCAGTCGTGTCTGACTCTTCGCGACCCTATGGACTGCAGCCTACCAGGCTCCTCCATCCATGGGAGTTTCCAGGCAAGAGTACTGGAGTGGGTTGCCATTGCCTTCTCCAAATGAAAAATTAGACCTGAGGCCAAAGAGCCATACAAACTGCACTCAGATTAGTGTCACCAGTGTTGAATCCTCAAGTCCAGGTTTTTATCCATAGGTCAGTTCAGTTGCTCAGTTGTCTCTGACACTTGCGACCCCATGGTTGCAGCACACCAGGTTTCCCTGTCCATCACCAACACCCAGAGCTTGCTCAAACTCATACCCATTGAGTCAGTGATGCCATCCAACCATCTCATCCTCTGGCATCCCCTTCTCCTCCCACCTTCAATCTTTCCCAGGATTAGGGTCTTTTCCAATGAGTCAGTCCTTCACCTCAGGTGGCCAAAGCTTCAGCTTCAGCATCAGGCTTTTCAATGAAGATTCAGGATTGATTTCCTTTAAGACTGACTGATTTGATCTCCTTGTAATCCAAGGGACTCTCAAGAGTCTTCTCTAACACCACAGTTCAAAAGCATCAATTCTTCAGTGTTCAGCTTTCTTTATGGTCCAACTCTCATATCCATACATGACCACTGGAAAAACAATAGCTTTGACTAGATGGTCCTTTGTCCTAAGTAATGTCTCTGCTTTTTAATAAGCTGTCTAGGTTGGTTATAGCTTTTCTTGAAAGGAGCAAGCGTCTTTTAATTTCATGGCTGCAGTCACCATCTGCAGTGATTTTGGAGCCCCCCAAAATAAAATCTGTCACTGACTCCACTGTTCCCCCATCTATTTCCCATGAAGTGACGGGACCAGATGCCATGATCTTAGTTTTCTGAATGTTGAGTTTTAAGCCAACTTTTTCACTCTCCTCTTTCACTTTCATCAAGAGGGTCTTTAGTTCTTCTTTGCTTTCTGCCAAAAGGGTGGTGTCATCTGCATATCTGAGATTATTGATATTTCTCCCATCAATCTTGATTCCAGCTTGTGCTTCATCCAGCCTGGCATTTCTCATGATGTACTCTGCATATAAGTTAAATAAGCAGGGTTATAATATACAACCATGATGTACTCCTTTCCCGATTTGGAACCAGTCCATTGTTCCATGTCTGGTTCTAACTGTTGCTTCTTGACCTGTATACAGATTTCTCTTGAGGCAGGTAAAGTGGTCCGGTATTCCCATCTCTTGAAGAATTTCCCACCGTTTGTTGTGATCCACACAGTCAAAGGCTTCAGTGTTGTCAATGAAGCAGAAGTAGATGTTTTTCTGGAATTCTCTTGTTTTTTTCTGTGATGTAACAGATGTTTGCAATTTGACCTCTGGTTCCTCTGCCTTTTCTAAATCCAGCTTGAACATCTGGAAATTCTCAATTCACATACTGTTGAAGCCTAGCTTGGAGAATTTTGAGCATTAGTTTGTTAGAATGTGAGATGAGTATAACTGTGCAGTAGTCTGAACATTCCTTGGCATTGCCTTTCTTTGGGATTAGAGTGAAAACTGACCTTTTCCAGTCTTGTGGCCACTGCTGAGTTTTCCAAATTTGCTGGCATATTGAGTGCAGCACTTTCACAGCATCATCTTTAAGGATTTGACTAGCTCAGCTGGAATTCCATCACTTCCCCTACCTTTGTTTGCAGTGATGCTTCCTAAGGTCCACTTGACTTTGCATTCCGGATGTCTGGCTCTGGGTGAGTGATCACATCATCATGGTTATCTGGGTCACTAAGATCTTTTTTGTACAGCTCTTCTGTGTATTCTTGCCACCTCTTCTTAATATCTTCTGCTTCTGTTAGGTCCATACCATTTCTGTATCTCATTGTGCCCATCTTTGCATGAAATGTTCCCTTGGTATCTCTAATTTTCTTGAAGAGATCTCTAGTTTTTCCCATTCTATTGCTTTCCTCTATTTCTTTGAATATATCACTGAGGAAGGCTTTCTTATCCCTCCTTTTTATTCTTTGGAACTCTGCATTCAGATGGGTAAATCTTTCTTTTTCTCCTTTGCCTTTAGCTTCTCTTCTTTTCTCAGCTACTTATAAGGCCTCTTCAGACAACCATTTTGACTTTTTGCGTTTCTTTTTCTTGGGTATGGTCTGGATCACTGCCTCCTGGACAATGTCATGAACCTCTGTCCATAGTTCTTCAGGCTCTCTGCCTATTAGATCTAATCCCTTGAGTCTATTTGTCACTTCCAGTGTATAATCATAAGGGATTTGATTTAGGTCATACCTGAATTTTGCCATAAGGAGTTCATGACTTGAGCCACAGTCAGCTCCCAGTCTTGTTTTTACTGACTGTATAGAGCTTCTCCATCTTCGGCTGCAAAGAATATAGTCAGTCTGATTTCACTATTGACCACTTGGTGATGTCCATGTGTAGAGTTATCTCTTGTGATGTTGGAAGAGGGTGTTTGCTATGACCAGTGCGTTCTCTTGACAAAACTCTCTTAGCTTTTGCCCTGCTTCATTCTGTACTCCAAGGCCAAATTTGCCTGTTACTCCAGGTATCTCTTGACTTCCTACTTTTGCTTTCCAGTCCCCTATGATGAAAAGGACATCTTTTTTTGGTGGTAGTTCTTGAAGGTCTTGTAGGTCCTGATAGAACCGTTCAGCTTTAACTTCTTTGGGATTAGTGGTTGGGGCATAGGATTGAATTACTGTGATATTGAATGGTTTGCCTTGGAAACAAAGAGAGATCATGCTGTCATTTTTGAGATTGCACCCAGTACTGCATTTCAGGCTCTTTTTTTTGACTCTGAGGGCTACTCCATTTCTTCAAAGGGATTCTTACCCACAGTATTAGATATAATTGTCATCTGAGTTAAATTCACTGATTCCACTCCATTTTAGTTCACTGATTCTTAAAATGTCAATGTTCACTCTTGCCATCTCCTGTTTGACCACTTTCAATTTACCTTGATTCATGGACCTAACATTCCAGGTTCCTGTGCAATATTGTTCTTTACAGCATCAGACTTGACTTCCATCACCAGTCATATTTACAACTGGGCATTGTTTTCACTTTGGCTCCATCTCTTCGTTCTTTCTGAAGCTATTTCTCCATTCTTCTCCAGTAGCATATTGGGCAGCTACCGACCTGGGGAGTTCAATTTCATTGTCATATCTTTTTGCCTTTTCATACTGTTCATGGGGTTCTCAAGGCAAAAATACTGAAGTGGTTTGCCATTCCCTTCTCCAGTGGACCACATTTGGTCAGAACTCTCCATCATGACCCATCCATCTTGGGTGGCCCCACACAGCATGGCTCATAGTTTCATTGAGTTAGACATGACTGTGGTCCATGTGATCAGTTTGATTAGTTTTCTGTGATTGCATAGGTCAATGGATAGGTCAGACAGCATCTATTTTTAGTCCTACCTGTATCCAGCCCTCGCCTCTTTACTTCCACCAAAATGCACCATAAAACCAATTGCTTCCCTTCCTCACAAATCTCTGAAGATGTTGTATTTGATTTTAGTAACTCTCTTCAAATATACTCTCCAGTCACTCTTAACCATGTATGTTTTTTTTTTTGTTTTTCAGAAACCACCCAGGATTCCTTCCTCACCACACATCCTATCAGGCACTTGTTATTGATATTAGCTTTCACAACAGACCTAGTCCCCTCAGTTGAAGTCACCTCTGTGCCTTCTATATACGAAGGACCACTTCTACCTTGGGGCTTGCTGTGCATATTTGAAAAGGCTTCCATCCTGACACATGATCCAAGATATTTATTTACACAAATGTCTCCTACAGTAAAAATCTCTGAGCTTCTACTTTTTTCCCCCAGAAATTGCCAAATTTATCTTAAATTTTATTTGAAAATGCAAAGGCTCTAAATAGCCAAAATAAGTTTGAAAGTGATGAAAAAGTTGGAGGATTAACAGAGCATATTTCAAGATTTTTTATAAAACTGCCAAAATGAAATGTTATATTTATGAACCACATATATGGGTGACTGATTTTTGACAAGATATGTAAGATTTTCAACAAACGGCACTGAACAATTGGCTATCCACATGCAGTAAGATGAATTTCAGCCATTACACCATATACAAAAATTAGCTCAAAATGGATCATAAACATAAATATAAAAACTAAAACTATACAACTTTTAAAAGAAAACAGAAGGAAGTCATTGCTAGCTTAGGTTAAGCAAAGAATTCCTGGATACAATACCAAAAGCATGAGTCATAAAACAACAATTTGATACATTGGACATCATCAAAATTAAACTATTTTGCTCTGAACTTCTTGAGAGCAGGAACTTTGTCAGTTTTTGTGTTTCCAGGATCCAGCATAACCTCTGACATGTACGAAGTACTCAGTTGGTGCTAATGAACTGCTTTTGCAACAACCCCCAAAAACTGAGTCATTGTGTGACCTTACTCACTCACACCAGTGCCTCTGAATCAGCTAGAGAGTTTGTTAGAAATGCAGATCACAGAGCTGTTGACTCTTTTATGGGTAGGGTCTAGATATATGCATTTGTAGATAAGCATTCAGGTGATTCTGATGTTAATGTTCCTCATAATACACTTTGATGAACAGTGACTAACCTGCAGCCTTCTTTCCCATCATGCTCGGGGTATAGGGTAATTTGCCATTTCACATCTAGAAAATTATTAGCTAAGTAGATCAGTCACAAATTGCAAACATCATATATCTGGTATTCAAAAGGCAAGTGTCAAAATATCTTATTAGCACAATTAGGTAAATTAATAGCTGGTTCAGTTCAGTTCAGTCATTCAGTCACGTCTGACTCTTTGCGACCCCATGAATTGCAGCACGCCAGGCCTCCCTGTCCATCACCAACTCCCAGAGTTCACCCAAACTCATGTGCATCGAGTTGGTGATGCCATCCAGCCATCTCATCCTCAGATGTCCCCTTCTCCTCCTGTCCCCAATCCTTCCCAGCATCAGAGTCTTTTCTGATGAGTCAATTCTTCACATGAGGTGGCCAAAGTATTGGAGTTTCAGCTTTAGCATCAGTCCTTTCAAAGAACACCCAGGGCTGATCTCCTTTAGAATGGACTGGTTGGATCTCCTTGCAGTCCAAGGGACTCTCAGGAGTCTTCTCCAACACCACAGTTCAAAAGCATCAATTTTTCGGTGTTCAGCTTTCTTCACAGTCCAACTCTCACATCCATACATGACTACTGGAAAAACCAAAGCCTTGACTAAACGGACCTTTGTTGGCAAAGTAATGTCTCTGCTTTTGAATATGCTATCTAGGTTGGTCATAACTTTCCTTCCAAGGAGTAAGCGTCTTTTAATTTCATGGCTGCAATCACCATCTGCAGTGATTTTGGAGCCGCCAAAAATAAAGTCTGACACTGTTTCCACTGTTTCCCCATCTATTTGCCATGAAGTGATGGGACCAGATGCCATGATCTTATTTTTCTGAATGTTGAGCTTTAGGCCAACTTTTTCACTCTCCTCTTTCACTTTCATCAAGAGGGTTTTTAGTTCCTCTTCACTTTCTGCCATAAAGGTGGTGCCATCTACATATCTGAGGTTATTGATATTTCTCCCAGCAATCTTGATTCCAGCTTGTGCCTCTTCCAGCCCAGCATTTCTCATGATGTACTTTGCATATAAGTTAAATAAGCAGGGTGACAATATACAGCCTTGATGTACTCCTTTTCATATTTGGAACCAGTCTGTTGTTCCATGTCCAGTTCTAACTGTTGCTTCCTGACCTGCATATAGGTTTCTCAAAAGGCAGATCAGGTAGTCTGGTATTCCCATCTCTTGAAGAATTTTCCACAGTTTATTGTTAGACACTATCAATCAGCATAGGAGAGGGTAGGCTTCAGTAACAATTAACCACAATATCCCAGTGACTTGATGTTGCAGAGTGTATTTCTTCCTCAGTGGACTTGGCAGGAGCCTTGGTTCATTTGTGGAAACAGGCTGGAGAAGTTTTATATTAACATGTGCTTCCAGGGACCCACGCCAGGGAGAAGAGGTGACAAGTCTTGCACTGGTCACAAGGCTTTGGCCTGGAAATGACATCCAATCACTTCCAATGACCACGTCCAGACTCTAGAGGGTCATGTGATCGTGCTACAGGTCTAGAAGGACAGCAAAACTGAAACATTAAGGAATAGCAGTAATGATTATCCAAACACTCCCTCACATCTAACAAAACCAGGAAGAGGGTATCAGAGAGGCTGCCACAAACTGTGAGCTCAATAATTATTTATTGGATAAATAAAATGAGAACATGTAGCACCCGTGTGAGGAAACCACTGTCATTATCTTTCTACTTGCAAAGCTAGTTCTTTTCTGTTGTAACATGTGTTAAAATACATGCTCTATGCTGTCGAGTAGAGGACCAGTAGATTACAGAACATCTGTTTGGTGTGGTTATAATCTCATTTAAGCAAAGTTATGGATGTAGGCACCACACCAGACATAGTTATATGCTATACAAAGAGAAATAAATGTGTTCCACTAGAAGTTATTAGTAAACTATTTCAGTCTGGTGAGCTTTCACATGACTTTTCAAATTTTATTTTCTTATTTCATTTGACATATTTTCAGTAAGCATGATAATCAGAAACAATAAAGCAACTTTCGTTTTGGAAAAAAAAAAACACAGATGCTCACTATAAGGGAATGAAATAGAGAATACTAACAGAAAGCATGTATGGGAGAAAATGAAAAGAAAATAGTCAGTATATGTTCTGGAATAAGAGCAAGTTTAACAAGTGGCCTAAGATATAAGGATATTCCATAAGAGCACTAATGACAGTGGACAATTTGAAATGTCAGTTAGAAAATAAATGAGTACCAAGAATAGTATGGATTTGTGAAAAGGACACAGGGACAGGTGCAAGGGGCTCCCAATGACCGAATCTAGGACACTGAACATTAAAATTAATAATAATAGTAGTGGGGATTCCCCTGGTGGTCCAGTGGTTAAGAATTCACCTGCCACAGCAGGGGACACAGGTTCACTTCCTGGTCTGGGAAGATTCCACTTGCCTTGAGGCAGCTAAACCCACGTGCCACAACTACCGAAGCCCTCACTCTAGAGGACATGCTCCTTAACAAGAGAAGCCATCCCCATGAGAAGCCTGCTTACTGCAATGAACACCAGCACAGCCATAAATAAATAAATAAAATAATAGTAATGGGTTGCTGCTGCTGCTGCTAAGTTGCTTCAGTCGTGTCTGACTCTGTGCGACCCCATAGATGGCAGGCCACCAGGCTCCCCCGTCCCTGGGATTCTCCAGGCAAGAACACCAGAGTGGGTTGCCATTTCCTCCTCCAATGCATGAAAGTGAAAAGTGAAAGTGAAATCGCTCAGTCGTGTCCAACTCTTAGCAACCCCATGGACTGCAGCCTACCAGGCTCCTCCATCCATGGGATTTTCCAGGCAAGAGTAATGGGCTACAATCTGTTAAATAAAATAAGAACCAGAGACACTCTCGGAGGTTCCTTTACCCTCGGCACTCATTGCAGTTGTAGGCACATGGTCAGTTCTCAGTCCTCACGTTACTTGATTCAACAACATCATACAACACAGTTGATTTCCTCCTTCTTCCTTTAAACACTTAAAAAACTTTCTGACCTTCCAGAACACAACAGTCTCCTGGTTTTCCTTCTACTTCATTGCTTCCTCTTTCTTGGGCTCTTTTACCTGTTCTTCCTTCTCTCCTCCACCTCTCAACATTGGAATCCCCCGAGGATTCAACCCTTCATCCTCTTCTCTTCTTACTTGCTCTCCTCTGGTGATTCCAGGCAGGTGCATCACTTTGAGTACCATGTATATGATGATAACTTCCAAATGTCTATCTCTCCCCCAGTCTCACTTTCACTCCTGGATTACAGAGTATATATCCAACATCTTCATCTGGACACCCAGTAGACTTCACAGATTCACTGTGTCTGAAACTGACTGCTGATCTTTCCCCTAAACCTATTCCATCTTCAGCCTCCCCTTCTTTCAGCTGATGTTTCTCCAAACTTCCATTTCCTCACACCAAAACCCTGGAGTCTTCCAGGACTCCTCTTTTTCTCTCATGCCTCCCCATTCAATATGTCAGAAAACCTTACTGGTTATGCTTCAAACATGCATAGCAATCAATCACATTCTCCCTTCTCTTACTGCTGCCACTGGCTGGTTTCTCTGACCAGCATGCTCAGACAACCACTGTCTAAATCTCTCACCTCCTTCAAGTCTGTGCTCAAATGCCACCTTCTCAATAAGGTCTTTGGTTAAATATGTAACCCAAATGCTGCTGTGTTTTTTCTTTTGATCACACATATCATCTTTTTAGATACTATATGATTTGCTTTTCATTAAGCTGTTAGTTGTCTGGCACAACACAGTGCACATTCCACAAGAAGTATTATTTTAATTTGTTTAGATTTATGATTTATTACAACACATAATATTCAATAAAATTTGTTGAATGAAAAATTGACATTTAAGATTATTCATAATATATCATTGTTGGGAAAGGGGAAGCCAGTTGCAAAACCAGGAAAGCAAAGTGATGCTATTTCGGGAAAAATCGTGCATCTTCATTTGGATGTGTATCTTCATGTATATAATAATGTAATACACATAATAGTATGGAATAGCATACAACAAAATGTTTACAATGGTTTTCTTCACTAGACAGTTCCTAAATAATACCATTTTCTTCTTTTGGCCTTTTAAATTTGTGTTTTTTTAAAAGCATAAATATTATGCCCGCATATTTTTGCAGTCAAAGAAAATTCTTTTTTTTCCTTTTATGCAAAGAGTTCTAAAAACAAAATGTCACTCAGAAGCCTACAGAGATTAAAAAGAAATCTAATGTGTGTTTATGGCAAATTTCCAATGAGATGGAAGTTAGTGAGGATGCTGTCACATCATGGTTGTAAACTGGGGGTTTGAACCCAGATAAACCTAGGCATTATGCTGATCTCTATCCCTCATCCAAAAATTTTAATTCACAAGGTTAAATGAAAAATCCATGAAAAACATTTAACCAAGTACCTAAATTAGTACAATAAATACTAGCTATTATCACTTATCTCATTTAATCCTCTCAACAAGCTAATAAGGAAACATCACTATTCCAATTTCCTAGATGTAGAAGTGAAAATCTCAGTCATGTCCAGCTCTTTGTGACCCCATGGACTCTACAGTCCATGGAATTCTCCATGCCAGAATACTGGTGTGGGTAGCCTTTCCCTTCTCCAGGGAATCTTCTTAACCCAGGATCCCCATTGCAGACAGATTCTTTACCATCTGAGCCACAAGGGAAGCCCTTGTGGAAAGGTTGTGGAAGACAAGTCTAAAAAGAGTTAAGCACTTGTCCCCAGTAAGAGGTCAATCCAAGATTTTCAACTGAGTTTGTCTGATAAGTGAGTCCACACTCTCGGCAATACACCACACTTTAACCCAAATCTGCGCTGTAAATGTCACTACTTCTTTACTGAGCACAGAAGAAAGAACAAAAATCAGAGTATTACTTCTCTGCTTTCATTTTTAAGATTGATGAAGGGGATGTCTAGAATCACAGGAAGACAGAGCTGCAAGTGTTTAGAGACTTTAAAAACAAGGAAATCAAGATCCAAGAATGTCCATGGAAGTTGCTAGCGTATGGTGGCTGCATCTAGACCTGGCTGCCCGTCCACCCCATTTCCACCCCACACACTAAGTCAAGGCCATGTCCAGTACCCTGTCATGCATCTGCCCAGCCCTGTTGATCGCCTCCGCTAGGATCCCCTCTTTACAGGGCAAAGAGCATCAATTCTTTGTTTTTTGTTTTTTCCCTAGGGCACTTATCCAAGCCTTTCATCATTGACACAGGCCTCTCTGGGTTTTTTTGTTTGTTTTTTTAATCTTTAGTTTCTGAAGCCCAACTAAGGAGCCGTTTCATATAAAGAGTGATTCTTGAATTAGGAGAGAAATAAACATGCATTTGATCATGGGCAGCTCTGGCGGAGGAAGAGGGAAACACACGCTAGCTGCCTCCGCCCCAGGTTATCCCTCCTGGTAAGGATCAGTGGGCATGAGGACTGGCCACAGGGGAGTGGGAGTAGAAATGAAATCTTAATTTCCAAAGAGCTTGGGGAATAAGGCTGCTGGGAGAAAAATTTGATTCTTACAAAGATAAGACAGGCAGAGAAGAGTCAATAAAATTACTAGCTTACTGTGAAAACATTTGACTACTCTGTTCACTATACAACCTCCTTTCAACATGCATTCATTTACCCTACTCCACCCCTACACACACACCAGCAGCTGATATTATTATAGTAACAACACATTACAGAGAAGACTCTCGCTGGTCCCTTGGACTGCAAGGAGATCAAAACAGTCAATCCTAAAGGAAATCAACCCTGAATATTTCTTGGAAGGACTGATGCTGAAGCTGAAGCTCCAACACTTTGGCCAACTGATGCTAAGAGCTTACTCACTGGAAAAGACCCTGATGCTGGAGAAGATTGAAGGCAGAAGGAGAAGGGGTGGCAGCGGACAAAAGGATTAAATAGCATCACTGACTCAATAGACAAGAACTTGAATGAACTCCAGGAGATAGTGAAGGACAGGGGATCCTGGCGTGCTGCAGTCCATGGGGTCGCAAAGACTTGGACATAACTTAGCGACTGAAAAACAAAACAACACGTTTCATTTCAAAGTACTTGAGAACTGCTCTCAGCACTCTGAACTCAGCAACTCTGAGTTTAGCTGAGCATCTGTTCCTGTCGGAAGAACATGTCTACACACCTCTCCCACTACCCCTCCAGTCTTCTTTATATCACCCCCAGTGGAAAACCACTTGATAATAAAGATGGAAAGTTAGGTTAAATTAAACCAAAGAGAAAGTGATGCAATGATTCACTGCTTAGTAGAAAGATCCTTGAACTGGAAATCACAAGAATCAAGCTTTATTTCCTCATATCCTAAGCTACTGTAATCTCAAGCCTCTACAAGAAAATAAAGGTAATGATGAAACTTTGCCTACCTGATGGCAGGTGGCCATGTCAAATAAATGGCTTTATGAATCCCTTCCAGTTCCACAGTTTATTTTTTCTATATCTAATTTTCATTCTTTTTTAAACAGTCTCACTGAGATATGATTGGCATGCAATAAATTGTAGATATTTAAAGAAAACAATTTGCTAATTTTGACAAGTGCATATAGCCATGAAACAAGCACCGCCATTAAGACAATGAACACATCCAACACCCTCAAAGTTTCCTCTTCACACTACTTTGTGATCTCTTCCTCCCATCAGCATACATTGTTTTCATTTCCTAGAACTTTACAGAATAGAATCACACAGTACATACTCATTATTGTGTCAGGACATAGTTTGTTTATAGAGTCAAAAGTATTTCCCAAATGTCTATAGCTCCAGACAAAGTCTTATCCTCAAGGTGATAGTGAGTGCTAAAAGGAAAAGTGAACAGGAAAGAGGCAGAGTGGTGAGAGGATGCTGTTCTTGGAAGGATGGTCACTCTAGAGCCACACGGATGCCTGGGGGAAAGGCAACCCAGGAAGCAGGAAGAACAGTACATTCTCTGCATCCTTGAACTGCATTCTGTACACATTTCCACTTAAGGGGCAAGAGAGCCTCCCAAAGTCTGGTTCCTTTAGAAATTGTAGATGTGTGAAGGCTAGGCCAGCTCCGTCTTGGAAAGACCAAGTATTGAGAGCTAGGAAAAAAAGGATCTCTCCTTTTCTTCCTCACTCCTTCCAGGACCAGCTGGAATATAGCCATCTGTTTGTGTGGGCAGTGATTTTCCAAGAGCACAGCTGCAAACAGGCCCTCTTCGTTCCAGTGGCTCTCTTGTGCAGAGCTCTGAAATAGTCCCAATGGCCTCTTCCAGCTCCTTGGAAGATGATGATGCTTCTTCCAAAGCAACTCAGGGAGGCAAGGTTCCCACTGGCTACTCCCAACTTGGTTCAGGAGCCACATTCTCTTACTCTCAGGCAATCCTGAAGTCCATCTCCCCTAGAGCCTTTTTAAGGCAGAGCACTGGTGTGATCAGAAGGAAATGATCAACCAAGCAAAAATGTCTACCCCAAAAATTCTGAACAGGCCTGCCTATGAGGATGCCTGAAGTGTCTACCATGTATTTGGGATTCTTTTGAATTAAAACAGTGAAGTTCCTTTTAAAAAATACAAATATGGCACAGTGTTGATAAAGTGTAACATTAGAGTGTAATGGTTTCTAATTTCTTTGTAATTACAAAGTTTGCAATTCAACTTTTTGCACCAGTTGAATCCTGGCCCCCCAAGATGTATTTTCATGTTCTAACCCCAGAACTTGTGAACGGAACGAGTGTCCCTGTGAGAGAGATAAGGGAAGAAAACACACATGCAGAATAGAAGGCCAGGTGAAAACAGAGGCAGAGAGGGCGTGACATGGCCACACACGGAGGAATGCCACAGGATGCTGGAAGAAGCCAAGAAGAACCCTCCCCTGCAGCTTTCCAAGTGTGAGCCCTGGTCAGCACTTTCACTTTCACCCTCCAGAACTATGAGAAAACTGTGAGAGAATTGTGAGAGAATAGTGTTTTGTTGTAAGCTACCAAGTTTGTAGGGGCTTCCCCGATGGCTCAGCTGGAAAAGAATCTGCCTGCAATGCAGGAGACCTGGGTTCGATCCCTGAGTTGGGAAGATCTCCTGGAGAAGAGAATGGCTACCCACGCCAGCATTCTGGCCTGGAGAATTCCATGGTCTGTATAGCTCATGGGGTCACAAAGTATCGGACATGACTGAGCGACTTTCACTTTTTCACGAAGTTTTTGGTAATTTGTTTCAGCAATTCCAGGAAACTCAAATAACACCTTGCATTATATTTTTATATTTAGCATTACATTTACTATATTTGCTTCTTCTTCTCTTCTGGACCTCAAAACTCTGGGATGTGGGACATTTACACATCTCATAGGGAAGGGAAATGCATTAGAAACTGTTGGTGGAGGGGACTGTGACCAGCAGACCCAGGTGAGGCCCAAAAGGTGGCAGAAGGATCACAGAATACTCTGGGGAACAGGAGGACGTGGGCACCAGGGGCAGTGGTGCCAAGAAGGGGCAGGGCCTGGACTCCCAGGGAAATGATAGCTGACACTGCAGCCTACACTATTTTTTTTTTAATGGGGTAATGACAGTCTTTTATTTTCTACTTTTAAATTTTTACTTATTTAGTTTTTGCATTCCAAGAGAGCATAACTTTTGTTACTGTACAAAGCATATTGCCTGAATATATCGGTGCTCTTTATTCTGACTTCACATGTGTTCTATAAAGCTGTTATTTTTATTTTTACATATATCTCCTCTTTTTCAAATTCTTTTTCCATTTATGTTATTACAGAATATTGAGTGGAGTTCCTTATGCTATACAGTAGGTCCTTTTTGGTTATCTATTCTATTTTAAAATTTTCTTATTTATTTTTAATTTAAAATTTTATTTTAATTGAAGGATAATTCCTTTGCAATATTGTGATGGTTTTTGTCATACATTAACAGCAATTATACGTGTGTCCCTTCCATCATGAAACCCCTTCCAGCTCCCTCCCCACCCAGCCCTCCAGGTTTGGGTGTCCTGCATCATACGTCAAACTCACACTGGTTATCTATTTTACATATGGAAATGTGTATGTTTCAATACTATCTCATATCATCCCACCCTGTCTCCCACTGAGTCCATTGGCAGATGAATGGATAAGGACATTGTGGTACATATACACAGTGGAATATTACTCAGCTATAAAAAGAAAAGCATCTGAGTCAGTTCTAATGAGGTGGATGAACCTAGAGCCCATTATACAGAGTGAGATGTCAGAAAGGAAAAGACAAATATCATATATTAATGCATATAAAGGGAGTCTAGAAAGATGGTACCACTGAGCCTATGTGTAGGGCAGAAAAGGAGACATAGATGTAAAGAGTAGGTTTGTGGTTGTACCGTGCTAAGTTGGTTCAGTGATGTCCAACTCTTTGCGACCCTATGGACCATAGACCAACAGGATCCTCTGTCCATGGGATTCTCCAGGCAAGAATACTGGAGGGGGTTGCTGTACCTTCCTCCAGGGGATCTTCCCGATCCATGGATCCAAGCTGAATCTCTTAGGTCTCCTGCCATGGCAGGCATGTTCTTTACCACTAGTGCCACCTGGGAAACCTTTTGGATATCTATTCTAAATATGAGTGAGTGAATGAAAGTGGCGCAGTCATGTCCGACTCTTTGCAACCCCATGGACTATACAGTCCATGGAATTCTCTACTCCAGAATACTGGAGTGGGTAGCCTTTCCCTTCTCCAGGGGATCTTCCCAACCCAAGGATCAAACCCAGGTCTCCTGCATTGCAGGCAGATTCTTTACCAGCTGAGCTATCAGGGAAGCCCCATTCTAAATACAGTAGTGAGGATATGTGAACCCCAGACTTCCAGTCTGTCCCTGCCCTTCCCCTCTGGTAACCATAAATTGGTTTTCTGAGTCCCCACAGCCTGCACTTGATGTTCTCGCAGTTTTATGTCTCTGCAGCTTCTCACTCAAGGTTAACAGAATGGACCTCATTGCCAGAAAGGACTTTGGCTCTCCCCAAACAAGCTGTTGAACCAATTCAGTCTCATTGGAATAAGCCCTGGGCTGAGCAAAAAGATTTATGAAAAGTGTTCTTAGGCTGCATTTCTCTGAAGTAACAACTTGAAGAACCGTCTGACTTGTGCTCAAAGGGAAACAGACGGCTGCTGGCTTCAGATGAAGAAGTCGCAGGCAACCCAACCCTAGTTTGGAAGGCAGTTCGTCTGTGATTTGTCACACCAAGAAGGCTCCAGGGACTAAGGAGAAGTGTCTGAATCAGCAAGCTGGCACACATCCCGCTGTGGGCAGGAGCACACACACCACGGCAGCTGATGGTGAAACATCTTGCCCAAATTCCTTTCCTTGGTTGAATTTGATGGCAGTAAACAAGCAGCCTCCTTGGGAAGCACCTTGAGGATACCAGGGAGAAGAAAGCTTCCTTTTGGGTTTCCAAAACACTCCCCTTTCATGCTTGTTTTTACTGAGTCATTGCCTCCCTCCTGGCCTCCAGCACCGAGCCTGCGTCACGCCTGCCCCAGGTAACTGGAGCCCTGAATGTACACAAAGCACCACTGTGCCGGAGTGATGCTATCAGGCGGGCCTGGCCTGCTCCACACGGGAAGACAGAAGCCAAGCCAGGGTGGCCAGACCCAGAGCTGAAACAGGATTCCCACGCGGCCGATCAAGGACAGAGTGGCCTTTGTGAGGGACAAATCATATTTAGGTGGGTTCCTTACTAACATTGCAGTCATCAGAGCATTTTCTTTCCTGACTTCCAGTGCCAAAATCCTGATAGGCTTCTATAGGATGCAGATCAACCCTGGAGGTGACATTGGATGGAAAACGTGGTGTGGCTCTATTTGGCCTCAATATTTGTGGGCCCCTCAGGACACAGAACACCCTGTAATGTGTGATGCAGAGCAAACCTTGTGGCCGGACCGTAGGACTGAAAGCTTGATAGGGGAGGGTTAGAGCAGAAAAGATTTGGTCATCATAGAGGGAAATAGTGTCTTTTACAAGGTTCAGAACTATACAACCTTGGGTTATTGAGCCTTAGACTGCCTTTCCCACTTAAGGCAGAACTGAACCTCCTACTGACAAAGATTACAGGCGTTGGCTTCAATTCTATGTATGAGGAAAGCCTCGACATTCGCATGGCTCACGGACAAAAGACTCCCTATCTCCCTATGACTATAGTGGACCCTGATGGCTGTTTAGAATCCTCTTCCTGCTGTAGGATCCTCTTCTGATTCTACATAATTTGCTCATGGCTAAAACTCATTGGTACATAACTGTTTAGAACACTTAATAGAAAATCTCATCCTTCATCAAAGCCCAGCTCAGATAACACCTCCTCAGCAAAAGCTTCAACTTCCCAGGTCCATAATTGTCCAGTGTTCACACAATACACTGCAGATGGTGACTGCAGCCATGAAATTAAAAGACACTTACTCCTGGGAAGGAAAGTTATGACCAACCTAGATAGCATATTCAAAAGCAGAGACATTACTTTGCCCACAAAGGTCCATCTAGTCAAGGCTATGGTTTTCCTAGTGGTCACGTATGTATGTGAGAGTTGGACTGTGAAGAAAGTTGAGTGCCAAAGAACTGATGCTTTTGAACTGTGCTGTTGGAGAAGACTCTTGAGAGTTCCTTGGACTGCAAGGAGATCCAACCAGTCCATTCTAAAGGAGATCAGTCCTGGGTGTTCTTTGGAAGGACTGATGCTAAAGCTGAAACTCCAGTACTTTGGCCACCTCATGCAAAGAGTTGACTCATTGGAAAAGACGCTGATGCTGGAAGGGATTGGGGGCAGGAGGAGAAGGGGATGACAGAGGATGAGGTGGCTGGCTGGCATCACTGACTCGATGGACATGAGTTTGAGTGAACTCTGGGAGTTGGTGATGGACAGGGAGGCCTGGCGTGCTGTAATTCATGGGGTCGCAAAGAGTCGGACACGACTGAGCGACTGAACTGAAGTGAACTACACAATACAGGTGGCCGGAGCAGATTGGGTTGTCTAAGAGTAAGTTTATGCAATTTAGGAGAGGTAGAAGGAAGGGAAGGACTTTTTCAAAGAAGAAACACAAAATTATAATTCAAATTTGACAGGAAGATAAATATTTATATAGAATGAAAAAAGAAATAATAAACTATAAAAGCTTAAAAGCTGGTCAGTACAACAGACATTGCAAAAATGCAGAAATAAACTCAGTTTCATGAATTAACTGCCTGATACATTTTTATATTTTTCCTACCTTTTTAGCTATATACTATTTTGTATGCATACGTATTCTTGTAGCATCTTCTACTAAAGAGAATAGAAAGATAATTTCATCTTTCTTTGAGCATGGTTAATTAAAATTTGTTTGTTACAATTAATAGGTGGGATGCATAAAACATATGAACATACAGAGATTTACTCAACACTGTGCTACAGCTACAGTTTGTTCCTGCAAACACAGGAATCAGGAATTCTGATAAATTCATTAGTATGTAATTCTCACTACACACTCACACATTCTACCTATGTAAGTAGAGTGGGTGTGGATATGTTTATAATTGTGTGTATCCCATCCTTAACTATATTCCTGACCTGGGAAAAGTTCCATTTTGGTTAGTCATTGACAAAAGTCAAACCCTCCACTCCCAATTTGATGTTTGGAAGAATTTTTCAGACTGGTTTCTCTGTCCATATATTTCAAGTCTTCTTTCTCTCCCACAATCTACACACCTCTGGTGCCAGGTGTGATGTGACCTCTGACCCTGCATCTTTGTTTCATCAATGAATTGGAATGTAGGTGGTGGGTGTATCTGTGGGAGCCATTTCTGTACCGACCTCACTGTACACGGTGAAAGCACTAATCTCAAAACAACTATTATGCCCACTCTCCTGTCCCTTGACCCAATCTCAAAGCTGCTCTTGTAGCATCACCCAGCCCTGGGAGATGGGATGGAAAGAAAGGCAGAGTAGAAGAGAAGGTCTTAACTGATTCCATTTAAGTGTCTTAATCATGCAAATTTTACAAAAGTCCATGACTACTTGAACACATTCCTAGAACTTCTCCAGGCTCTTTGAAGGCACCATGGGGGTGAGCTGTCCTCAGACTGAAGATTCATCAGCTTTATGGAGCTCTGCCCCTTGTATTACCTTTCTTCATTAACCTATTATATTGTTGTTTACCATTATCCTGCATTTATGCCCTGTCTTTACCATTTACTACCTATGTAACTTGATCAAGTCTATCAAACTTGGTTGCATTTCTGTAGGAAAATATATGAAATGGGGCTAAAACAGAGAATGTTCCTGGGGCTCTTGGGAGAATGGTGTGAGGTGATGGCCAGGAAGGTTCTTGGAAGCCACCAAACAGTTGCCATGCCCACAGCAGATCTGGTGATGGCAGTATCCATGGAGGTGTCCTTCACACCCACTGGTTATGACATTGGGGACAAAGAAGCAAGTGAGTCTTTGAAACAACCGTGGATTGCCCTCAGAATAATAGTCAATCTTTGAACAAAGATTATGAGGTCCTTCGTGGGCTAGCCCTACTTATCTCTCCTACTTTACCTCATCTCTACTTTTCTCTCCAACATCCCATCCTCCTTTCTTGCTGCTGGACTACAGAGCTCTTCACCATGCAGCCTTTCTCTGGCCTCTGGACCTTTTCTCATGCTGGTCCCTCTGTCCGGAAGACTCTTATCCCCACACTTCCTCCCTTAGTCTCACTACCTTCTGATGGTCCTGCAGGATGCAGGACCTGAAACTTCCTCCAGGATGTTGTCTCCGAAGCCCTGGTCTGTGACCCATGTGTTCCCTAGTCTATGGTACACCCCTACCCCCATGGGTCCCCACAGCACCCTGCTTTTCTTCCGTCTCTGCTCTTGGCACACTGATTATAATTATCTGCTCATTTATCTATCATCCCCCACTACCCTGTGGGCTCTTTGAGGACTCACAGTGTATAGTGCAGTGGCTGGCAAACACTAGGTTCAATAACCATTTGTCAATGGATATATAAGTGAAAATAGGAAGGAAAAAAAAAATAGCTGACCGTACAATCCCTCAGTGGCATCTGGAAGAGGCAGCATTAGGCAGCATCCTCTGGGATTGATCTTGGGCAGTTGACTGGCTTGAGCAAAGTAAACTTTCTCCTCTCGGATGACAGAGGGTGAAAGCCTCACTCCCTAGAGGCATCTCTTCAAGGAGCATGGATACCAATCGCTGGAGTCATTGACCCCAGACCTCAAAGAATTTGCAGAGTGGTTGGACTAAGTGAAGGAAGCTTGTATAGGTCAGGGCCAGGTGCCCTGATAACAGAGGCCTCTCTGATCGCCAGGTGACCAGCCACCTAAAGGAGTTGCAGGTGGCTGTATAAGGTGTGTGCTCACTCAATGGCCAGCCTGGGGCTACTCTGAACAGGAAGAAGGACTCTGCATGCTATGGGAACACAGGAATAGAAGTGGGGGAAAGAAATGGGTCATTAATCAGAAGACAATAGCCTGAGGTCAACCTTCTTTCAACCGGACAATTCATTCATCCCTAAGGTTCAGGATGTTGCCCACAAATCAACTTTTCTTCAGAAAAGTGTCTAACCTGTGCTTCATAAAGCCTCATTCTCCTCTATGGTAGGCAGAAGCAGAGCAGGAAGCCTCTGTCATGGGATTTTTTTCTTTTAGATGCAGTAGGGAGGCCACTTCACTTCTCTTAATTGTCCATGATGATCTGAAATTCCACAATTAGACATGCATTCCTTTGGCTTAATATTTCCTTCCCTGTTAAAATGCAAACATCCCTGGCAGTCTGTGCTTTGAATTGTATCCATCATTTACCCTTTATATTACTTGGTATAATCCACTCCAGACATCAGGATTTGCTACCTGAGTCAGAATAGTTGGGAGTACTCTAAAGAGGATTTCAAGTCCCAAAGTCATGGTCACCTCCTTTTCAAATATTCTAAGTGCTCTTGTCCCGGCCCCAACTAGAAATATTGTAATATTATGACACTCTTCACTATGAATACTATTTTTCTTTCTGTGCATTTTCTACCTCTCTCCCTCCATTATTTCTCTCCTTTCAATCAATTTCTTCCCTGTTTTTCTCTATACTTCATCTATCCCAAGGCTGCAGAAACAACCATACATATGTTCATGGGCATTCTTTAACATAAGGGCCAAGTGGTATGTGATGAACAGTAAGGCTTTGTTTCAGTTTGGTTCAGTTCAGTCGCTCAGTCGTGTCCGACTCTCCGCGACCCCATGAATCGCAGCACGCCAGGCCTCCCTGTCCATCAAAAACTCCAGGAGTTCACCCACACCATGTCCATCAAGTCAGTGACGCCATCCAGCCATCTCATCCTCTGTCGTCCCCTTCTCCTCCTGCCCCCAATCCCTCCCAGCATCAGAGGCTTTTCCAATGAGTCAACTCTTCACATGAGGTGGCCAAAGTACTGGAGTTTCAGCTTTAGCATCATTCCTTCCAAAGAAATCTCAGGGCTGATCTTCTTCAGAATGGACTGGTTGGATCTCCTTGCAGTCCAAGGGACTCTCAAGAGTCTTCTCCAACACCACAGTTCAAAAGCATCAATTCTTCAGCGCTCAGCCTTCTTCACAGTCCAACTCTCACATCCATACATGACCACTGGAAAAACCATAGCCTTGACTAGATGAACCTTTGTTGGCAAAGTAATGTCTCTGCTTTTGAATATGCTATCTAGGTTGGTTATAACTTTCCTTCCAAGGAGTAAGTGTCTTTTAATTTCATGGCTGCAGTCACCATTGCTTAGTGGCTATGTGACTTTGGACAAATCACTAGTCTTATTTTTCTCCTTTGAAAAGTGAGAATAATAAGTTATACCAATGTTAGCCGAGAGCTGTCAAGAGTCAATGTAGCCTGGTTGATACCATGGGGTCACACCAAACCATTTCTCCTTTCTCCTCTATCTCTATCTGAGCCTAACCAGAACCCTCAATAAACCCCTGGACACAGCTCAGCTATGGGGACTGGAGGACATTATGGGGACATTAACCTCTCTTGTTAGCCACTTTTACTATTATCTTTTCTTTTTCCCTGGCTTTAATCTTCCCCCTATAATAGTGTTCCTAGTGAGGTTGCAATAAATATGTAACATGGTAGCCTAATCTTGAAAATACAGGTGCTTTTTCTGATCAATTTGAACAGAAATTCCACAGCTTTAAAATAACACCTCCAAAAGCATGGTATTCAGTCTAGCTTCATCAGAATCTCTAGAAATGTTTGCTAAAAGTGCAGATTCTTGGGCCCCATCCCAGAGCTCTTAAATAGAGATTCCTGGAAATGTGGCCTGGAAGCCAAGCAGTCCAAGTGATTCTCATGAGAGCTCTTGTCTTATAGGTTAAGCTTAGCCTCAGAGGCTGTTTAGTACTATTTAGACTATTGTAAGAGAGGATAGAAAAGCATTCATCAGCTCTTGCTGACTATTCGTAGCACTAAGATAACCTTTTTCCACTGTCCATTGAGACCCAAGGAAATGATTTGCCAGGAAGCTCACAGCTGGTTAATGAAAGAGAGAGAAGGAAACCCAAGCTTCCCGCTTGCAGATTCAGGTCTGTTTCTACTGCATCATGCTGTGTGATCCTTCGAACACCATCATTCCTTCCTTCCAAAGAGTTCTAACCACTGATAAAGAGTTCCAGGATCTTCATGCAAAAAGAGTGAAATAAGTGTGTGTGACAGAGACAGAGAGATACAGAAACAGAGACAGATAGACAGACACAGATACAGACAGACAGAAAGCGACAGAGAAAGAGACAGAAGCAGAGAGCTCCCTTTTTTTTATACTTCTTGTGCTCAGTACATTTTGTCTTATTTTCAAATTCATCCTGAAGTTTACATGCTTGATATGTTCTTTTTAAATTCCTGAAAGTTGAATTTCAGATGAATATAATCATAATTAAATATCATTATGGGAAAAGGAATTTAGATGACTAATAGCATTTTTTTTCTTAATACTGAGATTTGATCTATATGCCCATTTAAGTATCTTTTGTGCTTCCTTATAGTTGGGAACTGTTCTATCAAGTTTCATGCTTCCACCTGATAAAAGATTTTTGGACCAAGGTAATCTTTTAAAACATTAGCTATTATCTGGCAGATAAATTAATTTAATGATCCCTCAGGAAGAGAGAAGTTGAGAGGGCCGTGGTCTGCATGTCAGCAGATTTGAGGTTCTATTCCAAAGAATGAGTTTGAAACACTGGGTGAGTCACTCATTCTCCTGCATCTCAGTTTCCTCACTGGAAAAATAACATAGAAAATTTGAGTGCTTCATGCACTGTGTTTCACCTTGATATGTTACTGATCATTCATGGGAAATGCTGCCATACACCAGATCCTGTCTCAGAGAATCTTGACAGATTTCTTATAATAAAGGCTACGAAAGATGAAGAAAAGGAAAGATATAAACATCTGAATGCAGAGTTCCAAAGAATAGCAAGAAAAGATAAGAAAGCCTTCTTCAGCGATCAATGCAAAGAAATAGAGGAAAACAACAGAATGGGAAAGACTAGAGATCTCTTCAAGAAAATCAGAGATACCAAAGGAACATTTCATGCAAAGATGGGCTCAAAAAAGGACAGAAATGGTATGGACCTAACAGAAGCAGAAGATATTAAGAAGAGGTGGCAAGAATACACAGAAAAACTGTACAAAAAAGATCTTCACGACCCAGATAATCACGATGGTGTGATCACTGACCTAGAGCCAGACATCCTGGAATGTGAAGTCAAGTGGGCCTTAGAAAGCATCACTATGAACAAAGCTAGTGGAGGTGATGGAATTCCAGTTGAGCTCTTCCAAATCCTGAAAGACGATGCTGTGAAAGTGCTGCACTCAATATGCCAGCAAATCTGGAAAACTCAGCAGTGGCCACAGGACTGGAAAAGGTCAGTTTTCATTCCAATCCCAAAGAAAGGCAATGCCAAAGAACGCTCAAACTACCGCACAATTGCACTCATCTCACATGCTAGTAAAGTAATGCTCAAAATTCTCCAAGCCAGGCTTCAGCAATATGTGAACCGTGAACTTCCTGATGTTCAAGCTGGTTTTAGAAAAGGCAGAGGAACCTGAGATCAAATTGCCAACATCCGCTGGATCATGGAAAAAGCAAGAGAGTTCCAGAAAAGCATCTATTTCTGCTTTATTGACTATGCCAAAGCCTTCGACTGTGAGGATCACAATAAACTGTGGGAAATTCTGAAAGAGATGGGAATACCAGACCATCTGATCTGCCTCTTGAGAAATTTGTATGCAGGTCAGGAAGCAATAGTTAGAACTGGACATGGAACAACAGACTGCTTCCAAATAGGAAAAGGAGTTCGTCAAGGCTGTATCTTGTCACCCTGTTTATTTAACTTATATGCAGAGTACATCATAAGAAACGCTGGACTGGAAGAAACACAAGCTGGAATCAAGATTGCCAGAAGACACTAGTAATGCCAAGGAGAGGATGCAGTGGCCCTAGTAGATCAGGAACCCTGGCATTAGCCAACAGGAAGTCCAGAGCCAGCGCTCTCTGTGGTTTCCTAGGAAATGAACAGCAGGAAGCCAGGGGCTTATTCCACAAACACAAAGGCTGCACCGTCAGCCCCATCCATCCCCACTATGACCTCAAAAAAAAAAAAAAAAAAAAAAGATTGCCAGAAGAAATATCAATAACTTCAGATATGCAGATGACACCACCCTTATGGCAGAAAGTGAAGAGGAACTAAAAAGGCTCTTGATGAAAGTGAAAGTGGAGAGTGAAAAGTTGGCTTAAAGCTCAACATTCAGAAAACGAAGATCATGGCATCCGGTCCCATCACTTCATGGCAAATAGATGGGGAAACAGTGGAAACAGTGTCAGACTTTATTTTTCTGGGCTCCAAAATCACTGCAGATGGTGAGTGCAGCCATGAAATTAAAAGATGCTTACTCCTTGGAAGGAAAGTTATGACCAACCTAGATAGCATATTGAAAACCAGAGACATTACTTTGCCAACAAAGGTTCGTCTAGTCAAGGCTATAGTTTTTCCTGTGGTCATGTATGGATGTGAGAGTTGGACTGTAAAGAAGGCTGAGCACCAAAGAATTGATGCTTTTGAACTGTGGTGGAGAAGACTCTTGAGAGTTCCTTGGACTGCAAGGAGATCCAACCAGTCCATTCTGAAGGAGATCAGCCCTGGGATTTCTTTGGAAGGAATGATGCTGAAGCTGAAACTCTAGTACTCTGGCCACCTCACGCGAAGAGTTGACTCATTGGAAAAGCCTCTGATGCTGGGAGGGATTGGGGGCAGGAGGAGAAGGGGACGACAGAGGATGAGATGGCTGGATTGCATCACTGACTCGATGGACATGAGTCTCAGTGAACTTCAGGAGTTGGTGATGGACAGGGAGGCCTGGCGTGCTGTGATTCATGGGGTTGCAAAGAGTCGGACACGACTGAGCGACTGATCTGATCTGATGAAAGATTCTGAAGTAAAGATGCTAGTCTAACTATTTTCAAGCCAAGTTTTCCCAAGCCCATTTCATTATCCATTCAATAATTATTTATTGTGCATCTACTTTAAAGCAGTGTTCCAGGAGCTATGGATTAAGCAGGAAACAAAACACATTGATATGCTTTCCCATAAGGAACTTACGTTTTAATGGGGGAGACACTGAAAGCAAAATGAAAAATTGTAAAGTATATAGTATATGAAAAGTGATGGAGAGTATTATGAAATAAAATAAACCAAGGAAGAGACTTGGTAAAAAGGAGGTTGAGTGATCAGTAATCTTTAAGAATAATTCTTATTAATCTCTCTGGACTTGATGTTGTGCAAAAACATAACCTGGGCATCCCTCTCCTGGAAAGTGTCTAAGGGCTTATCTGCTCTTAAAGTCCTCTGTTTCACTACAAATGATCATACCGAGAATCATGCAGGTAAGTAGGGAAATGCAGAGTTGATCTTTGGTGTCATAACTGATTACATAGCCAGATTCCTCCCGTGATGTCACCTAGAGGATAATTCAGTCCACCCACCCCTTGTTTGCCTAACACTACTCTGGGTACTATTGCTGCTAAGTCGCTTCAGTCGTGTCCGACTCTGTGGGACCCCAGAGACGGCAGCCCACCAGGCTCCCCCATCCCTGGGATTCTCCAGGCAAGAACACTGGAGTGGGTTGCCATTTCCTTCTCCAATGCGTGAAAGTGAGAAGTGAAAGTGAAGTCGCTCAGTCGTGTCCGACTCTTCGAGACCCCATGGACTGCATGCAGCCCACCAGGCTCCTCCATCCATGGGATTTTCCAGGCAAGAGTACTGGAGTGGGGTGCCATCGCCTTCTCCACTGGGTACTATTAGGATACACTAAAGTAGAAACCATTGCCCTTGCTTAAGGCGCTTGAGGGTCTTACTGGATAAAATAGCTAAGAGAATAATTCTAGGTCAATGTCTGCAGTGCAATAGAATACAGGGAAAGATACTAGAGAATCATGAGATTTGTTACCTAGGGGACATTCTGCCCCTAGTCAGTGGTTTTGTGCCATGACTGCACCAACCTAGGCTCAGTTTTGTTACATTTAAAATGCAGATGTTGGACCAGATGACCTTCAAGTTGTTTACATTGGTGAAATATTATTTTTTTACATTTGTACGATACAGGTTTATGCATTCACTCAATAAACATCTACTGAGTTCCCAATGATATTAATACTTGGCACTGAAGGCAAGACAAATAATCTAGAAAACTTTCTTTGAAAAAAATCTCACATTTATTAATGCATTTTAGACTAACATTTTTTGAGCAATTACTATTCTGAATGCTTTCCGTATATAATTCACAACTCTTTGAAGAAGGTACTATTATTGACCCCATTTCAGGAGGCAGAATTCTAAGAGAACCCCAATAGCTCCTGTCCTTATAGAATGTCCTCCTGTTGAATGACGGTGGAACCTACAAATTTGATGAGATGTCACTTCTGCAATTAAGCTATACTATATGACAAAAGGAATTTGTAGACGGAGTCAAAATCCCGAATCAGGAGAAACAGTGATGTCAACAAGCTGGAAATATAGAAGTTTCCACAATGTATCTTCTTACAAAAACATTAATTTGAACAACTAACCATGCACAAAACTACTTTCACAAGAACTAAAGGTACATATGTGCACAAGTCCAGAGGTCTGTGTGCAGGGATAATGACTACAGTTAATAATACTGTATTGAATACTGGAAATATGATAAGAGGGTAGATTCCAGGTTCTCTCATCACACCCACAAAAAATGATACCTATATAAGGATAACTATCTTCATGTGCTAACCTTGACTATATCAAATTTTTATTTTAAAATACGTTCAATTCAAAAAATTGCTCTGGAAAATGTAATGTTGGACTATTTTCCAACACCAGTGTTTAATGGTGCCAACAGACAGCAAAAACTCAGTGCCAGCAATTTCCCACCATTTAAAACTTAGCTGTTGTTTCATTTTTGCAGAACCAAACAGGCATCTGAAACCACAGAATGAAACCATTTTATTCTGCATAGTCAAATTGCCTTTAGTGAAAGTTTGTAAACGCAAATTTGCTCTCAGACTCAAATAAACTTATACCAAGCATTAAAAAACCAAGACAAACTAAAACAAAATCAAGGTCTCTGATAAGTTGACTTTGATTATTATGAATGTGCCAGACGTAGTCAGCTGAGACCTTAAAAAGAGACTGAGCAGCTCCTGAGGAGATTCAAAGAGTAAGAGATTTGATGTAAAGGCAATTCTTCACTGCTGGCTTTGAAGACAGAAGAGGTCACTGGGTGAGGGAATGTGAGCAACTCCTAAAGCAGTTGAGAGCAACTTCTTGTCAATAGCAGGAAGGCAAGAACCTCAGCCCAATGAACAGGATTCTGCCAAAAAGGTGAATAAGTCTGGAATCAGATTCTTCCTTAGTCGAGCTTCTAGAGGAGAACACAGCCCAGCCCACCCCCTTGATTTCATCCTGGTGAGACTCTGAGCAGAGAAATCAATCATGCTGTGTTCAGACTTCTGATGGACAGAACTTTGAGCTAATAAATTAGTGCTGCTAAATTTGTGGTGATTTGCTGTATAGCAATAGAAAACTAATATAACCATTTTATAGATTGGAAAACTGAGACATAGAGAGATAAGTAAATTGAGTAAGATTATACAGCCAGCAAGTGCCAGAACCAGGATTATGAACCCATATCACCTAATTCCAGAACCTGTTTTATTACTTTATGCTCTGCTGTACAGCAAGAAACTGGATCAGTATAGTTTACTAAGTACAACAACTAGAATTAGGGTGATCAGCACTATCAGAGAACTGAATCAGTGATGTCCTCTGCCACAAACACATGGTAAGATACTCAGGACTTTGCTAGCTGGTTGCTAAGCTGTTGGCAGCTTGAAATAGGCCATGATGGAAGTATTCACCTTGTGGGAACTGGCAAACACTACGAATCAGGTTTTTCTCTTTTAAAAGGGACAGCAGGTTAATGAGCACACAAACTAAATTGATGGTTCCTCGGGCTTCCCTGGTGGCTCAGATGGTAAAGAATCCACCTGCAATGATGGAGACCTTGATTCATCCCTGGGTTGGGAAGATCTCCTGGAGGAGGGCATGGAAACTCTCTCCAGTATTCTTGGAGAGTCCCCATGGACAGAGGAGCTTGGCAGGCTACAATCCATGGGGTCACAAAGAGTCAGACACAACTGAGTGACTAAGCACAGCCCAGACACAGTATAAATGGAGACTGCTGCTGCTGTTGCTGCTGCTAAATCACTTCAGTCGTGTCCGACTCTGTGTGACCCCATAGACGGCAGCCCACCAGGCTCCCCCGTCCCTGGGATTCTCCAGGCAAGAACACTGGAGTGGGTTGCCATTTCCTTCTCCAATGCATGAAAGTGAAAAGTGAAAGTGAAGTCGATCAGTCGTGTCCGACTCTTCGCGACCCCATGGACTGCAGCCCAGCAGGCTCCTCCTTCCATGGGATTTTCCAGGCAAGAGTACTGGAGTGGGGTGCCATTCGCCTTCTCCGAAATGGAGACTGAGCATCTATCAAATATGGCTGGTATTCAGAGAAAAGGAAGAAACATTGCAGGATGAGGTTCAAGCAGGGCAGCATCATGAAAAGTACGAGTCTGCAGGTGGATCATGAAATACGGCAGAGGGTGTGGGAAAAGCATTTCAGACGGAGGGGCAGCACATTTGTAGAGCAGCACAGAGGTGGCAAGGAATGTCATGTGTGTGCACCTGGAGAAGAGGGCCATGCTGGGCACATCATTCTCCATCATAGAAGCTGGCACGGGATAGTGTCCTGAGAGCAGAGTGTGCTCTGAGAGGGAGGGGTCTGGATGGATCCCAGCAACCTACCAGATGGGGTGGGGGTGGGGTGCTCACAACTGTCCATCAGGCACGACCCAGAGGCCCAGGGCATGGTATACTGGAATGGGAAGGTGGGGATCAGGGCATCATCAAGAAGAGTGCTAATATGAACCCAGCTTGAAGCCAACTCAAATCAGCTGCCACTGCACCAGGTGTAGCCACTTAATAGAATGGATATATTCACTGGACAATAGAGGTAAGGACTTCCTTAAGGAGTTTGATTTAGTTACAGCAACCACTAGTGGGAAGGAAAATACAAAAATAGCAACATTTAGTTGTGTACCTTTTCTCAGAGCCCTGCTATGCAGTGTTAAAAGAACTGGTTGAAAAGAAAATATTCCAGCCTTTCAATCCAGGTGTATTGTGTCCTGGGGAGATGGAAAGGGCAACCCACTCCAGTATTTTTGCCTGGGAAATCCCATGAAGAGAGGAGCCTGGTGGGCTATAGTTCATGGAGTCACAAAAGACTTGGACATGACTTAGCAACTAAACAGCAACAACAGTAGTGTCTTGGGTGCAATAAAAGCACTTACCAAGATGTGTGCTTAATGCCCTCTGTTGGACATCTCCTTTAGCCTGTCTTCAAACCCTCTCCCCTGACTGCTGCAACCAGCTTCTTGTAGGTCTGACTGGATGGTCCTTACCTCCAACCCTCACCCCTCACCTTCTACCTCCTTCTCTGTTGATGCTGGACACCTCCCTGGAGCTCCAACCCACATAACCCAGAAGTGCAATAGAGTTAATATTTCAAAGGCAAAACTTGGACCAAGGATAGACAGGAGCCAGTGGGTAAATGTTCCCCCTTTATTCCCCATGTGGCTGGTCTTGAGATGCACTTCTGAGGGCTTCACAGACTGCCTGGTGGGATCAAGCAAGCAGTCACCTGGGTTGGTGACCCTCCTCCCATGCTCTGCTCTGCCTGAGTATTCTTGTTTTTAGAATTTTTTTTTTTTCGGTCTACAAAATTAAGTTCCTAAGCATTTGTGTTCTAATTCTGCAACTGACCTCCCTCTGCTTAAGATCATGTACATATAGGAAGGTCACAGATTTGATCTTGAGAATGTTAGAGAAAACTAATCTCTCTCCTATTTGTAAAAGTAGGAGAATGGAGGAATCTAATAATCCCTTTCTCTTAATCTTCCTAAAGAGCTGAGATCTGAGAATGTGTGGTTTTTCTTAGTTCTGAGAACACCCAACATTTGAACACTGGGCCTGTCATGTCACAGATCTGATGAGGGGAGGGGTACCCCACTGTAAAACTATTTGCTCAATAAAATATAGAAGAAAGGGCCCTGGACTCACTTACAAGATTCCTGACTTCATGATGTGACAATGAGTGAGCAATGTAACTTCCCTGAGCATCTCTTCTCATGTATGAAGTGACACAGGCTGTCGAAGGGATGCAATGAGATGATCCATGTGAACACTGTCAAGGGCTATATACCTGCAAGGGGGAGACTTCGTGATATCCTCTGTGTCCGGGAGAGGATGATGCACCCAGATAAGAGGCACTTTGGAGGGTATGGAAAGCTGAAGAATGGCCCCAAATACAGCCACATCCTAAATACCTGGAACCTATAAATGTTACCATATATGGCAAAAGAGCCTTTGTTTAAGTTCATGATCTCGAGATGGGGAGATTATCCTGTGTAACTAGGTGGATCCTAAATGTTCTCACAAGGTCTTTACTTATAAGGGAGCAAAGGGAAACTTGACTATCCAAGTAAGAGATGTGACAATGGAAGTCATGGACTGGAGTGATCTGATGAGCCAAGGAGTGCCAAGGAATGATTGCAGTCTCTAAAAGGTGGAATGAGATGTTCTCTCCTGGAGCCGCCTGCTGACACCTTAATTTTAGTCCTAGAAGACTCAGTGCAGACTTCTGACTGCCAGAACTGCTAGAGAATAAACTTGCATAGTTTTAAGCCACTAAGTTTGTGATCCATTGTTTGGTTTTTTTTTTTTAATGTATAAATTTATTTACCTTGGCTGCATCAAGTCTTACTTGTGGCACTCAGGCTCTTCAGCGTGTCATGTGGTGCCGGGGTCCAGCCCCGGTGCATCCAGGGAATTCGAAGCGGGGACGGCGTCGGCGAGGATCAGGAAACAACTGCTTAATTAAATGTTAATTAAGGATATAAAGAGTAATAGAATAAGGATAGCTCAGCAGGAAAATTCAGTGAAGAAAAGAGGCTGAAATAAGGATAGCTCAGTGAGGAAATTCAGTGGAGAAAAGAGGCTGAATAATTCAGCCAGAAGGTGAGAGAAAGAACGACATGGGGAGACCAAGTTTCAGTGAACAAGGCCCGCACTTCATTTTCCAAAGTAGTTTTTTTTTTTTTTAATTTTATTTTATTTTTAAACTTTACATAATTGTATTAGTTTTGCCAAATATCAAAATGAATCCACCACAGGTATACATGTGTTCCCCATCCTGAACCCTCCTCCCTCCTCCCTCCCCATACCATCCCTCTGGGTCTTCCCAGTGCACTAGCCCCAAGCATCCAGTATCGTGCATCGAACCTGGACTGGCAACTCGTTTCTTACATGATATTTTACATGTTTCAATGTCATTCTCCCAAATCTTCCCACCCTCTCCCTCTCCCACAGAGTCCATAAGACTGTTCTATACATCAGTGTCTCTTTTGCTGTCTCGTACACAGGGTTATTGTTACCATCTTTCTAAATTCCATATATATGTGTTAGTATACTGTATTTATGTTTTTCCTTCTGGCTTACTTCACTCTGTATAATAGGCTCCAGTTTCATCCACCTCCAAAGTAGTTTTTATACCTTAAGTTATGCACAGAGGATAATGGGGGAAGGGGTAGAGTCATGCAGTAAGCCAGGCTTTCTTCCTGCAAACTTATCATATACAAAAGCTTAGGTGATTTGCATCATCTTCTGGCCCGGAGGCCTGTTAACATTTTAAGACCCTTTCTTCAGAAAACTTATTTTTCTCTAAAAGTGATTGGTCAGGAGCCACCCTCCAAAAGCATTAGATAAAGTTGCATTCCTACAGAGCAAAGGTGTGGTGGGCTATAACAAGAAAAAGAATTAACTCAAGGGTCCCAGGTTACAAACATTAAAGCTACTACTTACACCAATTATATTAATCAATACACTGCCAGGGACACAGCAGGTAAGGGATATGGAAACTTAGCAGCAAACATTGGCCCAATAAGTGAAAATCCCTTCACCAATACAATTTCTAATCAATCTTTTAACTGCTCAAAGGAATCTTAGACAGTTTAGAACATCTCATGCCTCTCAGAGTTGGGAGGCTCTGAGCAATCACCTGTGGCCGGAAAAACCTATTCAGGCAGGCTAGAGGACTTCCAAAGGAGTTTGTAGGTTGAAACACTGTCACACCCAGAAATTATTAACTGGAGCTGTAAGCTAACTCTTTTTTCAGAGAGAGGTAGTGGGGGACAGCCCCCCATAAAGTCAGAGGTGTAGGTGAAAGCACAAAGCAGAAAGTAGGCAGACTCTGGTTTGGGAGGTAGATGCTCGAGAATTTCCAGGGGAACTCCTGAGGCTCAATCCCGCCTTTGCGTATGCCGAGCCTCCTTCCTCATGACCTTTGCCACGGGTGGAGTTCCTCACGCTGGCTCCTGGCAGTGATAGACTTTCAGTTGAGCTATTCCAGACCCTGAAAGATCATGCTGTGAAGGTGCTGCACTCAATATGCAATATGCACTCAATATGCAATAGGCCGGCTCCCGGCATCGTGGGATCTTTCATTGGGGCACACAGGTTCTCTAGTTGCGGCACATGGGTTCATTTGCCCTGCAGCCTGTGGGATCTTAGTTCCCTGACCAGGGATCGAACCTGTGTCTCCTGCATTGCAAGGCAATTCTTAGTCACTGGACCACCAGGGAAGTCCCTGTGATCAGGTGTTACAGAAGCAACAGGAAACTGATGCAAGTGCTTGCAATCTGATTCCAGCTCCTTCTGCTGCTTTCCTGCCAAAATGAGATCCCCTACTCTCACGGACCTTCCAAACATGGAGCTCATGTCATGCTTCCAAGCACACTTTTATGGATATTCTATAGTTTCTCTAAGAAAAGTCATTATTCCATTTAATGCTAACATTGCATACAAGAATCCAGTCCAGTTTCTCTCAGTTAAAAGGAATTTACAACAGGTGTAAAGAGGAGACAGTTAAGAAAAACCCCAAAGTCCTGCCTGTAATACAGGTGGCTGGACCAAACATCCAGGCAATTAACCATCTATTTGTCAACAACTCTTTGAGCAGTTATATGTGTAGATGGTCACCATGTGAGTTAATAAAAGAGCGCACGACTTTTCTGAAGAAGGAAACTGTGTGAGGGGTTGTGAGTTAACAGTAAAAATATAGTGAAAAGAAGTCTTGCCTCCAGCCAGTTATGTGGTTTCAGCAAGTTACACCCGCTCCAGTGCTCTTGCCTGGAAAACCCCATGGGCAGAGGAGCCTGGTGGGCTGCAGTCCATGGGGTCGTTAAGAGTCAGACATGACTGAGCGACTTCCCTTTCACTTTTCACTTTCATGCATTGGAGAAGGAAATGGCAACCCACTCCAGTGTTCTTGCCTGGAGAGTCCCAGGGACGGGGGAGCCTGGTGGGCTGCCGTCTATGGGGTCGCACAGAGTCGGACACTACTGAAGCGACTTAGCAGCAGCAGCACCAAGTTACAACCTCTCTGGATCTTTGTTTCCTCCTTTTTTAAGAATAGAGTTTACACTGTAGACGGTGTTTGTGCTTTTTAAGTGCCTTTCTTGCTATGTGAACTTCCCTAAATACCCACAACAACACTATAAATGAAGTATTGCTATTTCCATTTCAGTGAAGAGCCTAGGCCTACATTCACTGCACCTGACAACATCATTATCAGTCTGACTGTAGACCCCACGCTCCTCTCACTGCATCACCGGAACGATGCTCAGCCTTCAACCTTCTTCTCACCTCAAATTCATAGTTCTCCCTGCCTTTGCTCAAGGACTGTGTTCCCTCTATTTAAAATGCACTAGCTAATCTTTGCTTATTGAGAGTCATCATTGAAGACGCAGTTGAAATACCATCCTCTCGCTTGAAATTAACTCTCCCTTTGTCACATCCCATAAAAACTTGCATGACATGTGTGACAACACGGATGGACCTGGAGGGCATTATGCTAAGTGAAATAAGTCAGAAGGAGAAAAACATATGATCTCACTAATATGTGGAATTAAGCAACAAACACAACCACAAACCAAGCTCATAGATAGAGAACATACTGGTGGTTGTCAAAAGTGGGGAGCAGGGGTGGGAATAATGTGTGAAGGCTGTCCAAAGATATAGACTTCTAGTTATAAAATCACTAAGGTAGAGGGATGTGACTATACTATAAGGTAGAGCATGTTGACTATAGTTAATAATACTACATTGCATATTTGAAAGTTGCTAAGAGAGTAGATCTTAAAAGTCTTCATCTCAAGAAAAACAGTTGTAACTATATGTGGTGATTATAGTTAGTATAGTCGCCTGGTGGTCCAGTGGTGGTCCAGGAAGTTAGCTAGACTTACTGTGGTGACCATTCTGCACCATCTACAAATACTGAATCATTGTGTTGTACCCCTGAAACTCATTTAATGTTCTATGTCAAGAATACCTCAAATTTTAAAAGCATATCAACATTTTCCATTTGGTGCCCTTTATGAACAAAAGCAATGTGAGAGACTTGTTCACCACTGGAAGTCTGAGAAACTAAAATGTGGCTGGTATTTTATAAGGATGGCTATACTCTGAAAAGTGAGACAAGGCCAGCATTTTGACAAGGGATAGTGTCTGGGAGGAGGGTGAACATGCATGCATACATGTAAAGTCACTTTAATAGTGTCCGACTCTTTGCAACCTTATGGACTGAAGCCCACCAGGCTCCTCTGTCCATAGGATTCTCCAGGCAAGAATATCGGAGTGGATTGCCATACCCTGAGGGATCAAACCCACGTCTCCTGTGGTTCCTATATTACAGGTGGATTCTCTACTGCTGAGCTGACAGGAAAGCCTGAGAAAGAACACATTTACAAATAAAAAGAAATTATGTTAACAGAACTCAAGGGAAACCTCAGGAGAGCCATCTTGAGTTCTGACTCAATTTCTCCCAGACTCTTGGTGGAAATGTAGAATGGCACAGCCACTATGGAGAACAATTTTGAAATTCCTCAAAAACTTAAAAATAGAATTACCCATATGACTCAGCAGTTCCACTTCTGAGTAGATATCCAAAAGAATTAAAATTGGGATCTTCAAGAAACACCTGCATTCCCATGGTCATTGAAGCATTATTCACAATTGCCAAAATACGGAAACAGTGCAAATGTCCACCAACAAATAAAGAAAATGTGATATATGTATACCGTGGAATATCATTCAGTCTTGGGACTCCCCTGGTGGTCCAGTGGTTAGGAATCCACCTCTAGTGCAGGTCACTCAGGTTCAACCCCCGGTCAGGGAACAAAGGGTTCCCACCTTCCTCGGAGTCACTAAACACACACGCCACAGCTGGAGAGTCGCTGTGCTGCAACAAAAGACCCTGCATGTCACGGGTGAGATCCGATGCAGCCAAATTAATACACAAAATATTATTCAGCCTTGAAAACTGAGGAAAGGCTGCAGTCTACAACAATGTGGATAAATCTGGAGGATATTATGCTCAGTAAAATAAGCCAGTCACAGAAGGACAAAGACTATGTGACTCCACTTATATATGCTGCTGCTGCTGCTAAGTCGCTTCAGTCGTGTCTGACTCTGTGTGACCCCATAGACGGCGGCCCACCAGGCTCCCCCGTCCCTGGGATTCTCCAGGCAAGAACACTGGAGTGGGTTGCCATTTCCTTCTCCAATGCAGGAAAGTGAAAAGTGAAAGTAAAGTCGCTCAGTTGTGTCCAACTCTTAGCGACCCCATGGACTGCAGCCCACCAGGCTCCTCCATCCATGGGATTTTCCAGGCAAGAGTACTGGAGTGGGGTGCCATTGCCTTCTCCGCCACTTATATATGAGTTATCCAAAATAGTCAAAAGTTAGAGGTAGAAAACAGAAAGGTGCATACCAGGGGAGGGGCTGTGGAGATTAAGGAGTTGTTGAGTGGATATAAAGCTAAAGTTACACAAGATGAGCAAGTTCAACAATGTACCACCTCTAGTTAACAATACAATGCAGTGCACCAAAAAGCATTTTAAGATGACGAATCTCATGTTGACTGTTCTTACAATACACACATACACACAGGTGCATAAAGAAACTTTTGGAGGTGATAGATACGTTTACTACTTTGATTCTTACGATGCTATGGTGGTGTATCAAAATTGTATACATTAAATATGTGTGGTTTTTGGTCTTCAGTCATACCTCAATAAAGTGGTAAAATAATTAATGCTTTCTTTTCATCTACAGAATTGAGAGTGAGAAGAAAACCACAAAACTGGAAGGATATTTTGCAACATATAGAAACAAAGGACTTTATCCAGATTGCTAACAGCACTCTACATATCAGTGCAAAACAATTTTAAGAAAGGACCAAAAACTCAACCTAGGCACTTCACAGATGAAACAGGAATGGCTGGTACACCTGTGACAATTATGCCTCAGCACATTAATAATCAGAGAAATGCAAATGAAAATCACAGCAAAAAAACTTTTCACTATTCGATAATTTAAAAATACGGGGAGTGAGGGGGGAAGAGGGTTCAGGGTGGGGAGCCCGTGTATACCTGTGGTGGATTCATGTTGATGTATGGCAGAATGAATGCAATATTGTAAACTAAAAAAATAAAATAAATAATTTAGCATTCTGAATAAGGTAAATGTAAATTGTGAAATGCAAATGTAAAATTTTGTTGGAAAGTACTTTTACTTTTCCAAATGGAATGCTCAGGGGCTCCCTCCCTCCCCTGAGAAGAAAGAAAGACAGCGCTCAGTCATATCTGATTCCTGTAGCCTGCCAGGCTCCTCTGTCCATGCAATTCTCCAGGCCACTGAGAACTTCTGTCAAAGTAAACTGCATGAAAAGGATGGTGGGTTTTTTCCTCATTATATTCTCAGCACCTATAGTGCCTGGCACTTAGCATATACTCATTAAATACTTGATGGAAGGGAGAAAAGCAAGGAAGGGAGGAAAGACAGAGTACGGATTATATTCCAGGTGTTTGCATGTTTAGAGCCTTAAATCTCAAATCTAGTCTGTGGAGATGAAAGCCTAGGACTAAGTCCAGGCTCTAAACATTAGAATCTTAGGCAAATCAATTAATCAGTGGGAATTCTTTTTCCCCAGCCCCATCAGGGGCAGCTGTGCTTAGAAAGTGGCCGATCACCTCCTGAAGCTTTATGCAAATATTCCTTGGTCCCCTGAATGCTTCGGCCCCAAGGTCTTAGACCTCCCTGTAAACATGTTTCTGGATCATTTGCCGCCAGAGGCCTCTAGGACTATAAACCCCTCCCCTCCTACTGACTGCTCTCTGCACCCCTTGAATGGCAGACAGAATCTTTCTCCTGCAATCAAAGATAAGGATGCAGAAAGGGTGTTGACAATAAGCTTCACCTGCCTCACGGGAGCAGGCATGTCCTGTATCGCTGAATGAGCATGAATGAAGACTGTGATGGAGCAAAGATACCCACTTCCCCCGGGGGCAGAGTCAGGTCATGATTGGGCTCAGGTCAAGAAATTGAGACGTCCCTGGGGGCTGGGGGAGGACTGCAATCCAAACCCATTGTTCACCTTAGGAGAAAGGCCTTCCCCTGTGCCACTCACTGACCCTCCCCAGCAACACCCCCCCTCTCCCCAGTCTGAAAGGCTGGAGGTTTAGGAATGTCATTCCACCTGAGCTTAGCCACAGTAGCAGGCAGGTGGGCCACTAGACACACAGGGACAGGAAGGCAGCCCTTCCATCCGTACAGCAGAGGCCATGCCAGAAGAATTGGGGCAGCTCTCCCAGGGCCACAGCAGCCGGAGGAGCCCACGTGCCCTCAGGAGGTCTGCCTGAGGCCAGCTCCTAGGCAGAGACACTGCTGGAACACTAGCCCTGCCGCCCCTCCCCGCTACCAGGTAGCACCCGTGCTGAGTCAATACACGTACTTCAGACCCAAAGGGCCAGGAGCTGGGACAGGGCTCAGAGGCTTCTAGGATCTATGGGACTCATATCAGATATAGTCCCCAGGAAGGTGGGATGTAGAGCCACGTAAAGGGTAAGTCAGCCCTGACCAGACTGAAGGGTCAAAGAGAGACAGCAGGGATGGATAATAATAGAAAGAAGAATCAGATCGTAAGAGCCACATTTTCCTCCCTGGTCATTATATGCCCAGCGTTTTATATATTTGTTGTCCTTACAATCTTGCAACCCCCTTAGGTGCAGAAACTGGCATTAGCCCCATTCTACTGAGACACAGGGAGTCCCACAAGGTCACAGGATAGTCAGGTCCAGAGCTAGTCTTGTGAGCTCAGGGTCTCTGACTCCATCACCCACTCCCCTCTGCTCTTAAGCCCACTGAGAACAGAAATCTGTTTCTGATCTGAGACCACAGGGTGTCAGGCTCTGAGTTCTTATGAAGCCAAGGCAGAACCAGACCAGAAACAGGCCAAACCCTCTCATTTTGGCAAATATTAACCACTGTAAGAGCTCCCCCAGCAGTTCAGCAGTAAAGAATCCGCCTGCCAATGTAGGAGATGTGAATTTGATCCCTGGGTTGGAAAGATCCCTGACCTGGAGGAGGGCATGGCAACCTACTCCAGTATTCCTGCCTGAAGAATCCCATGGACAGAGGAAGGAGCCTGGCAGGCTACAGTCCATGGGGTCGCAAAGAGTAGGACTGAAACAGCTGAGCGCAGCACACACAATCCCTATAAGTCCTGACACCAGCTAGGAGCCAGACATATAAAAGTGAAGGGAAGATCAGATCCCATTCTCTATTCTGACACCAACTAGGAGCCAGACATATAAGAGTGAAGGGAAGATCAGATCCCATTCTCTGTTGCTCCTGACATACTCCAGTGGGGACTCTGAGAGCCTGAAGAAGGACAGAGGCCTGGACATACAGGGAGGGGGTTCAGTGAACCTCTTGGGGATGTACTATCTGATTTGAAACCTGAGGAATGAGTAAGGTAGCCAGGTGCATGGGGGTGGTGGCGAAGGCACAGGGATGTGGTAAGGCAAATAACCCAAGCAAGACCGGCAGTAGGACAGAGTGCAGAGCCTGGCAGAAGTGGGGGTCTGGGCACGAGAACCTGGAGGGCACAGCGAAGGGAGAGAAAACGCGGCTGTGGATGCTCAAAGGCATAGCCATGAGGTTTGGTTCGCCTCAAAAGACCACTCTGGCTCCAGGGCACACAGAGGGAAAGAGCAGCCCTCCCTGCTTGCATGGCATGCATGACATATTGCTTCAGTCAGTCAGACTCAGCAGGGTGGGCTCTTACAGATCAGTAGGCCCCCAGGGAAAAAGTGAACGTGGTAGCTGCTCAGTCGAGTCCAACCCCTTGCAACCCCATGGACTGTAAGCTCCAGGCTGCTCTGTCCATGGGACTCTCCAGGCAAGAACACTGGAGTGGGTTGCCATGCCCTCCTCCAGGGGATCTTCCCGACCCAGGGACTGAACCTGTGTCTCTTATGTCTCCTGCATTGGCAGGCGGGTTCTTTACCACTAGAACCACAATGGGATAAACGCCACTGTTATCATGGGTGCAGGGGTGGAGCTTCAAAGCTGGGTCTGGGGAAGGGTCCCGAGAAGGCTGGCAGAGCCTCCTGCTGCAGTACAGGACACACCAAGGCCCTGGAGGGCGACGCTGAGGGAAAGAGGGCCAGAAACTCAGGGGGCAAGACCCCACAGCCTGTCTTTGTGGACCCATGTCCCCTTGGGAGAAGCATCGACGTGCAGGCACGACCCTGGGTTGGGGGGTCCAACCCAGTCAGAGTTTTGGCAAGCCCAGAGCAGTTGTTGGGAGCAACCAGGTCTTGTTTCTCTTCCCTTCCAATCCATCCTCCCCACTGCCGCCAGAGGGATCTGGTGTGAAACATAGCCTCTCATATCCTCCGTCTGCTCAGAGCTGTTCAGTGCTGTTAAAGCTGTTAACACCGCTGAAGCCTTAAACCGGAGTAAGTCAGCTGCCCCACACTACACAAGCAGTTATCAGAGTCTTCACTTCCACATGCTCCCAATTTTGAAAAAGTCACTTAAGTTTAAGAATGTAACAGAGAAGTCAGTAAAAACGGTTTTTTCTTAAATGTCATCCTCTGAGCACACATAGTTTTAAGATTTGATGTGATGCTGTGGGATGCACAAACACTTCAGCTGCTTCCTGAAGGGTGTTTGTCCACACAAAGCTCTTATTTGATTGTGCAAGTTGTGAGCTAAACTAGTCGTTCTTCCTGGAAAATACCATCTTCATGGAAAAAATGACTGGACAAACTATGATTGTGATTTGTTAGACATTTTCTCAAAAATAAGCAAAGTGAATTTGTCGATTCAAGGGGGAAAATCTGACAGTCTTTGTTGCCAATGACAGAATTTGAGAACTCGAAAGAAAATTAGACTCTTAAACACCAGTGCTTTGGAGATTGACAGCTGCCCAGTCCTGGAAGACTTTTCTCATGAGATCAGTGGTGATACTGACAAATGTGATGTTGAATATGGTGTACTGAAATGTGTCAACGTCGGGAAGAGTTGTCTAGCTCATAGAATCACTAGATTTCAAAAGACCAATAAACAATAAGCGGAGCCGTGATTACAAAACCAACCATGGATTAGAATAATCTACTCAAAGTGCAAGATAGACCAGTGAATTTTTCAAAAATAAACTTAATTTTTAAAATGTATTTTATTGAATTATAGTTGATTTACAATGTTGTTTCTCTGTACAACAAAGTGCTTCAGTTATACAAATATATATTATTTTCCATATTATTTCCCAGTATGGTTTATTATACGATATTGAAAATAGATCCTTGTGCTATGCAGTAGGGCTTTGTTGTGTATCCATTCTCTATATAGTAACTTGCATCTGCTAATCCCAAATCCTCAATCCATCCCCCTCAATCCATCCTCCCTCCTTCTGCCCCTTGGCAACCACAAGTCTGTTCTCGATGTCTAAAAATAAACTTTGTTTTAAAGCAGTTCTTGATTAAATGACAAATTATGAAGCTAGCTTGGTGAGTTTCCACTTAACCAGTGCAGTTTCCCCTATTACTGACATCTTGTATTAACACAATACATGTGTTGTGATTAATGATCCAATATGGACGCATGATTACCAACTCCATTATGTATTCAGAGTTCCAGAGTTTTTATCTAATTAACTTTTTCTGTCCCAGAACCCCATGCAGGGTATCATATTACATGTAGTCACCATGTCACCTCTTGCTCTGACAATTTCTCAGACTTCCCTTGTTTATGATGATCACCTTGATAGTTTTGAAGAATTTTGGTTATGTACTTTGCAGAATGTTCCTCGTATGAATCTGTCTGATATTTTTCTCATGACTTGACTGGGGTTATGCCTTGGGGGGTAAAGACCATGGACGTAAAGTGGTGTTCTTACCACGTCATATCAAAGGTATACACTATCCATCTGAGGTGTGACTGTTATGTTCACTTCAGTCACAGGTGCGGTAGTGTTTGTGGCTTCTCCACCATGCAGTTACTCTTTCTTTTCATACTGTCATGATTGGAAGGAAATTGCTAACTGCAGCCCACACTTGAGGAGTGGGAAATTAAACACCCCCTTCCTTGAAGGCAGAGTATATGCATGTATTGTCTGAAGTTGTCCACATGGAAGATTTATCACTTCTCCTCCATTTATTTGTTTTTTCAATCATTCTTGTACATCAACATGGATTCATATTTATTTTATACTTTGGGTTATAATCCAGTATACTTCTTTATTAATTTTGTTCCTTATTTTTTTTTAGTTTTGGGCACCATCAATTCTCATAATGGACTCCCGTGTCCCTTTGATGTGTCCCCATCATTGTGTGTGTGTGTGTGTGTGTGTGTGTGTGAAGTGTTGAGGCTCATCTTGTATAGTTCCTGCCTCAGCTCTACTAGAATCAGTCATTTTTCCCAGCACCTCCAGCTCCTTGTATTAGAGAATGGTATTAGAAATCAAGATCTAGGTGCTAAGCACTCATGGATTTTAACATAACAGAGAACTTGGTTTCAGATTCAAATAACATTTAGGGAGCTACAACTTGTCAAGTTTGGGTTTAATAGGATTACCTGTACCTGTTTCTCTCTTGCACAAGGACAGGGGCTTCTATGATTCATTACCCTACTATGGTTCAGAATGTAATGCCAGGCATATATTTGGCATCCAGATATGTTTGTTGAACAGCTGACCCAGTGAAACTGTCTCTTCCAGAGACTGATCAGGCATCTCTGCTGGCTTTACATCTGAATGAAATTTGTTTTTCTCCATTTCCCTAGGGCAAAAACCAAGTGTTTACATCTTGGAAAGTGAAAGTGTTAGCCTCACAGTCGTGTCCAACTCTTTGCAACCCCATGGACTCGCCAGGCTCCTCTGTCCATGGAATTCTCCAGGCAAGAATACTGGAGGGGGTAGCCATTCCTTTCTCCAGTGGATCTTCCCAACCCAGGGTTTGACCTTGGGTCTCCTATACTGCAGGCAGCTTCTTTACAGTCTGAGCCACCAGGGAAACTCCATCCTTTCATCTGAATTAAATGAAATTTACATCTTGGAAACTGTCTAGCAGGAAATAACTGGTCATTGCATTCAAGGCCAGTGGACATAGAACAGTCAGCTGCATCCAAATGTAGTCCTAATCCCAGAACATAAATGGGCCAGGAGCAAGCAATTATCCAGTCAAAAAAACTCTAGGCAGCTAGCCTCAGTAATGAAATGTGAAAAAGATCTTACGCTAGGTGGTGGTCAGATTTACCCAGATTCAACAGCTATGATTCCTCTTGAAAATGATATGCAAATGTGACCAAGTCCCTCAATATTTTAGCATTTGCTTTCTGGCAGGCATGAGATAAAAGGAGGTACAAAGAAGACAATAGAAAGAGATGATGCAAAAAAGAGAATTCAACTTGTGGTGCTCTTTGCCAGGCACATGCAGGTAAATGCCAATACACTGCTTTTTCAGATATTTCAGGCTAGAATCACAGCAGTGTCCTTTTTGTCACTCACTTGGTGTATGAAAATTTTTTGGCCCAAATGGTCTGCTGCTGCTGCTAAGTCACTTCAGTCATGTCTGTCTCTGTGCGACCCCATAGACGGCAGCCCACCAGGCACCCCCATCCCTGGGATTCTCGAGGCAAGAACACTGGAGTGGGTTGCCATTTCCTTCTCTAATGCATGAAGGTGAAAAGTGAAAGTCAAGTCGCTCAGTCATGTCTGACCCTCAGCGATCCCATGAACTGCAGCCTTCCAGGCTCCTCCGGCCATGGGATTTTCCAGGCAAGAGTACTGGAGTAGATGTGTGCTATTCAATACAGTAGACACTACCCACATGTGACTATTGAGCAGTTGAAATGTGGTTAGTGGGACATGTTGAAAAATAATATTTGGAATATATGCAACTTATTAAAAATATGTAATTAAAATTTATATCATCTATCATCCATTGCTTCTTACCACTTTTAAACATGGCTAATGGAAAATCTTAAATTCCTCAAGTGGCTCATATTGTGTTCTGAGTGGATACTGCAGCCTCACTTTACCATCTGATGTTCAGGTTAGCAGAGGCCTTGGTTCAAGTCATTTCTCTGTCCCATATGACTGCTCACTTGGCTAGAAAGCCCTGCTTTTAACTCCAAGCCATGGTCTCTGCCTGCCTTTGCAAAACAAGGTAATTAACCTAAGATCACTCAGAACAGGCTCTTGCCTGTCTCCTGATAACATCACGTGGAACCCCCCACCTGAAAGGTAATCTCCCAGCAAATCTCAGGCTGGCTGTCAGGCAAAATCTGAGGACAAAGAAGGGGTTGTTGATGGAACGTTCCAAGCCTTAGAGGAAGGTCAATCCCAAATTCATCCTTTCTCCTCTCCCTGTCCTCCTGCACCTGAGGAAACCTTCATTCCTCTTAGAAGCTCCCCTCAAAGACCCCTATCTCTGAGCCTCCCTGCCTTCCTACTCTGCCAGAGTTCTCAGCAGCAGCCCTGGTTTCATGGCAGGCATGGAAGCCTCCCTAGAAAAACTCCCTCTGAGCTGCTCCCCTGGTCAGGCTGACTCCCAGACACTGGCCTGACATCCTGCAAAGGCTAGTTAGAACCCAGTTCCGTGTTCTGTGTCTGTATTCATCAAAGGCAATCTTCTACCATAAGGGAAGACAGGATGTGGTAAGATGTACTTGATATTCCTTGTTTCAAAAGGCATCACCATGTTTCCAGTCACTCAGGCCCAAAAGGTCTTTAATTTCTCTTCTTCCCTTGTCTGATCGTGAACAACTCCTGTGACTTTTGCCACTAAATCATTCCCCTGTTAGGACCCTTTCTTCCCCTTTCCATCTTCCTGGCTTCCCTAGTGGCTCAGACACTAAAGTGTCTGCCTCCAATGTGAGAGACCTGGGTTTGATCTCTGGGTTGGGAAGATGCCCTGGAAAAGGAAATGGCAACCCACTCCAGTACTCTTGCTTGGAAAATCCCATGGACAGAGCAGCCTGGTGCAGGCTACAGTCCATGGGGTCACAAAGAGTTGAACACGCCTGAGTGACTTCACTTTCACTCCCCCTTCCCATCCCCCTACACCAGGCATTACTCTGCTCAGGTCACTACAGCAATGGCCCCCAGGTTCCATGTGGCTACTGATCTCACACTTCTACTCCTAACACCAGTCTGGCAATCAGGAATCTTTATCCCCCTTTAGTGATTTGGGGGGTGGGGGCGGGAGTGTTAAACATGTGGCTAGAAGTGGCAGAAAGACAAAGAAAGCATGTCTGGGCTCACAGTACTCTTATGCGCCTTCTACACTGGTTTCCCTATCTCTGTGAAATGAGAAAGAAAGAACTGAGGTCCTATCTGTCTAAGTTGTTTCAGTTTCTCCATAAGTCAATGTGTGGATGAAAAGTGAAAAGTTAATCCATCACCTAGGTGTTCCGAACATCTGCCTGTTGCAGGTTGTAGGACCCAGCTGGCTGATGTGTTGGAGCCTTGACTTGTTGGCATCTATACTTAGGTCTCTGTTTTATATTGTTCACTGTGTTTTGTTTTGTGTATGTCTCATATAGGCCATTAAATAGTCAAATATTTTCTTAAATAAATATGCTAAAAATATTTACTAATATGCTTTGCCTCCTTACTAACCTTTAAGCTTTATAAGGATGGAAGTTGTATCCTTATCTTTATGGCATCCCTTAGCAGGGCCTCTTTCCCATCGATGTTCAGGAAAGGTTTGTTGAATTGAATACTTTCTGATGCCTGGTGGATAAAGTCCCATCTGTTAAGGAGGCATCTGAAGTCCTTCCCATCCACACAGCCATAATTTAATTTCACAGCCTTGGCTCAGCCACTCCCTGACCCCTTTCCCCTGCCTCCACTGTTCAGCCACAATAGGCATCTTCCTCCTGCACTCTGTTCTACACTAATTATTTCCTCTTTCTGGATTGTCCTTCCCTGTATTCCTGGCACTCTCTGCATCTTTCAAGGCCCCGATTAAATATTACCTCCACCATGATGTCATTCCTAATCCTCTTCTCACTTTGCCTCTATGGAACGCTGCACATACCCTTGTTAAAAGTCCAATTATATCATAATGATCTATTTACAAATCTTTCCTCACCAGCCAGAATTATGCTCTGTGGGGAAAGATTAATTATTTCCAGAACCTAGTGAGGCAGGAAAATATGTTACTCTAAAATAGTATTTTATTTTATTGCAGGAGGATTAAGCAAAGGAAAAAGAGTGAGGATTCAGGACATGGTGGGGGGGGAAATATCTTGATTGAAAACATAATTAAGGAAAGCTTCTTCTAGTGTTATTCAATAAAAAGGGATCCCTGGTTTGATTATGAGAAGGAAAAGGGTGGGAGAATACATAGGTGTCCTAGTAATGTTAACAGAAGACCCAAGAGAAACGACTGCAAGGTGGGTCGGGACCATGACAGCTGTGAAGAAGGGAAAGATGGCATGGACCATGGTGCTGGACACGTCAGAATACCGTCCAACACCAGATGGGTTCCTTAACCTTAAGTTTTCAGCTATGCTGACCTTGTCCAAGACCCGAGACTATCATATAGCCATGGGGTTGGAGAGAGAAATCCAGCCTAAGGAAAAAGGGACAAAAACTAGACATAGGTCGCATATAGAAAATAAGACATATATGCTTCTTATAAAGCTGAGAGTTCAAACTAAAATCCATGCTCACTATTCCAGACTAGTGACTGACACAGCAATGGTTCTGAAAAAGTTTGCCTTAAGTTAAATGTTGAATGGATGAATGAATAAATTTATCAACATTTAGATTTGCCATGCAATTGCTGAACTTTTTATGGTAGATTTAATGGGTATTTAATTGTTGGAGTTTGGGGGAATGATAAATAACATCGTTGGTTTTGTTTCCCAAGTTCGTAACTAACTTGCAAATATTACAAAGCAATCAGCCATATGGAGATTTTTGTTAAAAAATCAGCTTTATTGGTCAATCTAACTAAAGGGTGATCCATTAATAGCCACATTCAGGGTCCCTAACACAATCGCTCTGAATGGAACTGTTCCCTAAACTGCATTTCTGTTCCAGGACCTTCCACACGGACGAACCAGGAACACCCAGTGCTGAGTCCAGGCCACCGAGGCACCAAAGACCCACAAACTCAGCAGGGCTGGTCCACACATGCTCAGCTCCTTTCCTCGAACCATCGATCAGATACTTTATCCACTCCTTCAGGATAAGCAAATTAGAGAGGACAAGAGGCCAGGGGTGTTTCTCTAGGGGAAACATGTTTCTCTACAGAAGCATGAGACAAGGGGAATGAAGTTTCCTCTCTAAATCAGTACCTAGTGGGTTACTGGCATGATGTATGATATGTGATCACTCAGCTCCACTTGGCCTCCCAGATGACTTGATCCCTCCTCACCCAATAGGAGGCCCCCACCCAGGCCTGTCTGTTCAAGGGTCTAATGGGGCACACCTGGTGCCTTAGATGTCTTCATGCCCTTTCTCCTACTTCAGAGTAGGAGCAGACTTCCTTAGAGTAATAGCTTAGCCTGTTGCTTTCTGCTTTCTTCTTGAGATTATAGAAAATGGTTGGAAGAAGCTTTCTGTGTATCACAGGAAATGAAAAGAGCATTTTGGTTTTCTTCAGCTCTCACGTCTCCTAGATCCCCAACACAGACATAAAACCATTCTCAGGATTTGTCCAAATTATAGCTTAGGGCTAGGATTGAGAAAATATCTGATCAGCTGGGAGTGTGACTTCTGGTCAAACCTCCTCATAAATATGTATCTATATGCAAAAAGTGGAAGCTGTGATGGATTTTCTTTTCTTGGGCTCCAAAATCACTGCCACTGGTGACTACAGCCATGAAATTAGACTTTACTGGCAGCTCAGTCAGTAAAGAATCTGCCTGCAGTGCAGGAGACCCGGGTTCAATCCCTGGGTCAAGAAGATCCCCTGGAGAAGGAAATGGCAAACCACCCCAGAATCCTTGCCAGGAAAATCCCATGGACAGAGGATTGTGGTAGCCTGCAGTCTATGGGGTCGCAAAGAGTCGGGCACGACTGAGTGACTAACATTCACTGCTTCGTGGAAGGAAAGCTGTGACAAACCTAGACAGTGGATTAAAAAGCAAAAACATCACTTTGCAGACAAAGATCCATATAGTCAAAGTTATGGTTTCTCCAGTAGCCATGTACGGATGTGAGAGTTGGATCATAAAGAAAGCTGAGCACCAAAGAATTGATGCTTTTGAACTGTGGTGCTGGAGAAGACTTTTGAGAGTCTGTTGGACTGCAAGGAGATCAAATCAGTCACTCCTAAAGAAAATCAACCCTGAATATTCATTGGAAGGACAATGCTGAAGCTGAAGCTCTGGTACTTTGGCCACCTGATGGGAAGATCCAACTCACTGGAAAAGACCCTGATGCTGGGAAAGATTTAAGGCAAAAGGAGAAGGGGGTGGCAGAGGATGAGATGATTAGATAGCATCACCAACTCAATGAACATGAACTTGAGCAAACTCTGGGAGATAGTAGAGGACAGAGGAGTCTAGTGTGCTACAGTCCATGGGGTCTCAGTCAGATATGGTTTAGTGACTGAACAACAATATGTATGTGTGTATATATACAATGTACATACATATGTGTATATAAATAATGTTACATATGTAAATAATATATATGTGAAAAAATTGAAAATGAATATGAATATATAACATGTAATATACATAATATATATATAAATGACTTTTACAGCTGCACTGGTGGCCAAAACTGGGGTATGGAGGAAACAGTGTATAGAGCTGCCTGTTCATTCTCCTTCAGGAGGCCAAGTAATCTGCACAAGTTCCACACTGTAGCACCCAGGTAAATGCCCTGAGTTCTAAACGTACCATGTAAATCTACATCTAAATGCTACATGTAGATGCCCAGGTAAATTCATTTAAGAAGGTAGAGAAATTTGTGATAAAAGTGATTACATAGATAAACCACATTGATGTCCACAAGAGGACCCAGCTCCAAAGTTGGTGCTTTTTAGATCATCTGTATTTTCCAAAATCACAAAATGATCCTTCTACCCTCTGTCTGCCTTGCCTCAGTTGACCCTCATTACCTGGGGAGTCTGAACATTTCACTTTTTATCCACAGGAGAGGAACAAACCAGGCCTAGATTGCTTCTTAACTGGGTTAGGACCAGATTGAACTATGAGTCAAGGAAATACAGAACAACAGTAACTTAAAGAAAGAAGTTTATTTTTCTCTCATATATGCATTAGGGCATAGATCGTTCAAGGTTAAAATGGCAGCATGACTCTCATGTCCTCAGGAATTCAGGTTCCTTCTACCTTATTGTGTTACCATGTGTCGCCTCCAAATTCACCTCACGACCTCAAGATGGTTGCTTCGGTTCCAGCCGTCACATTACATCCCTGGCCAGAAGAAGAAAGTGACACAAAAGAAGAGGGGAAGGGCACACGCCAGCTGTCTTTTAAGGAAGTTACCTCAAAGGTGTCATGTGATACTTCTGCTTATCTCATTGGTCAAGATTTATTCAAATGAACACACTTAGCTGCACTGGAGTTTGAGAAATGTAGACTTTATTCCACGTTAACTTGTACCAGCTAAAAATGGAAGATATTGCTTTAGGGAAGAATAGATTAAGGGGAATGATTAGGAGCCTCAGCTACACCTTGAAACAGGATGTCTTTGATCTGTGTTATGAAATCACTGGCAACAAGCTACTGTCGCCAACAGCATCACCAACAACCTCATCCAGTGCCTTAGTCAATCCTCCACACCGAGCAGAATGGCCTTCATGCATCTGTCCTTGTACATGCCTTGCATCCTTTCCTCTCCACCTACTCCGGTCCTTTTTAGAATGTCCTCTCTCTTGGTACTTTTCTAAATTCTACGCATCTTTGAAGGCTCAGTGGAAGTCCCATATTCCTGGTAAAGCCTCTTCTCGCCTCCCCATTTCTCACTCTCTTCAGAATGCCCAAAGCACATATTACCTATGCCAGTGACCTGACCCCTCGCCTATATAGGCATTTATGTTGAATCTACCTGATGCAAAGAGCCAACTTATTGGAAAAGACCCTGATGTTTGGAAAGATTGAGGGCAGGAGGAGAAGGGAGCGGCAGAGAATGACATAGTTGAATGACATCACTGACTCAATGGACATGAGTTTGAGTAAACTCCGAGAGATAGTGAAGGACGGGGAAGGCTGGTGTGCTGCAGTCCATGGGGTGGTAAAGAGTCAGACATGACTTAGTGACTAAACAACAACAACAATGTTGAGTTAGTGTGTACATCTTTTACTTTCAACTAGTCTCCTTGTAGGAGGAAAGATATCATAATTCTCTATACCTCTCACCATCCCTGGCATGCATGTACTTCTAAATTTGTGTATCTTGACTCTTAGAAGTCAGGGTTGGGGAAACAGCAAAAAACTGAAAGCCAAAAGGAATGAATTAGAAACTGCACTCTGATCCTAACTAACTCTACAAACTTGGGCTTAATTTCTGTGAGCTATAGGTTTCTTATCAATAAAAGGAAGGAAGGAATACCAGCCCAGGCTAACCCAGAGGTTGCGGCAAGGACAACACACACCCTTTATATAATGTCAATTACACAAATTGTAGGTAAGTAGGGATTCCCTAGTGGCTCAATGGTAAAGAAACTGCCTGCCAATGCAGGAGATGCGGGTTTGATCCCTGGGTCAGGAAGATCTGCTGGAGAAAGAAATGGAAACCACTCCAATATTCTTACCTGGGAAATCCCTTGGACAGAGGAGCCATGGAGGCTATAGTCTTTGGGGCCACAAAAGTGTTGGACACGACTTTGCAGCTAAACAATAACAACAAAGCTTTTGTCAGGGCTTTTTGACTGCAAGCAACTGAAACCAGCTCAGGCTAACTTGAGCAAAAAGGGTCTTTATTGGAAGATCAGAGAAGATTGCTCGCAGAATCCTAAGGTGTCTGGAACCCAGTCTTGGCAACAGACGGGCAGCAGGGCAACTCCAGGGTCCACTCAGCAAGAACTGTTTGGCCATCTCGTTGGGAGCACCTTCAGAAGTGAGCTAACTCTGAACAAGCTTCCAACTCTGTATGTCCCTGCTTCTTGGGTATAGCAGCCTGGAGTCACCCTGACTTACAGTCCCACAGAGTCTACTTCATGCAGAAAGGTCAAAGCCCTGAAGGAAATCAACGTGATGTTATCAGTAGAGTGAAAGAAGGCTGGACGGCCAGAAAGCGCAAATGTCCACAATAGGCTTAATAAACAGTGTTGATTGACAGTGTCCACTCCTTTGACTCTGAAGACATTTTGCATTAAAGATAATATAAGCAACTTCTTTAGCCCTTATCAGCAAACACCTTGGAGGGCATGAGTTCATCAGATTCTTTCCATCCATGGCAGTGAAAATATTAATGCCCTTATAGGAAGGAGATGCAGACTTACTTACTTGACGGGGGAGAGCACAAGGACAGATGAATAAAGTCACAGCTCCATCATCCCTGGGTCACAGAACCTTCTCTGACCTTCCTGACTAGGTCATGCCTCCGTGCTTTCTACTCTCTTACAGTTCTTGGTCTTCTTGGTGGCTCTTGATACTGTATAAGTTAAATTATTACCATTTATGATTATTGGTTATTTTCTCCATTAAATTGTAACCTCCATGAGGGCAGGGGCAATGTCTCTGCTCCTCTCTGTTTTTATGACCCATCCCAGAGCCTGGCACATTCTAGATGCTCAGTAAATATTTACTGAATGAATTAAATACATGAATAAATAAGGTGCTCAAAGGGCCAGAGCAGTCAGTTGCGCAACTATCTAGGGTCATTCCCATCACATATCAGGGGCAGGTTTCACCTTTTCCTTTCTAGGCACATGGGGTGATGGAACAGATTAAAAAGAGTGGCAGATTAGCTAATTCACCATCCTCTAGGGGTCGGGCCACCCTGGTTGTTTGTTTCTTTGTTTGTTTTTGCCAAAGTCTGCTGCTAGAGGGGATAATGCCCATCAGGCAGTGGGAGAAGTAATCCACAGCTTCTGGGAGAGGAAATAAGACACAGTCTTAATGATCCTCCATTCACTGTACTGATAACATCACGATGATTTCCTTCAGGGCCATCCTGCTGGGAGCATCCACCCAAGTAGGAGCACCCATGGATACCATGACCCCCAAGTGGTCCCTCTGTGGTTGCTTCCTGAGACAAGATACTAAGAAGCCCTCCTATTTGTACAGCATTTGTAGTCTACAAAGTGAAAATTGCTCAGTTGTGTCTAATTCTTTGAGACCCCTTGGACTATACAGTCCATAGAATTCTCCAGGCCAAAATACTGGAGTGGGTAGCCTTTCTCTTCTCTAAGAGATCTTCCCAACCCAGGGATCGAACCCAGGTCTCCCTCATTGCAGGCGGATTCATTTCCAGTTAAGCCACAAGGGAAGCCCAAGAATACTGGAGTGGGTAGCCTATCCCTTCTCCAGCAGATCTTCCCGACCCAGGAATCAAACTGAGGTCTCCTGCATTGCAGGCAGATTCTTTACTAAATGAGCTATCAGGAAAGCCCGTGGTCTACAAAAAGCTTTCTAATTATCTCCTTTGATGTTCACCATGACCAACCTGTAAGATAGGCCCCATTTCACAGATGAAGAAATAAAGGCTCAGAGTCTTGCTTAAGGTTATTTAGGTAACTTTAAATATTGCACAAACTTCAAGGTTAGGGAATCTCCACATCATCCTTGTGTAGAGGGACTATATTTTTAGCATAAACATCTCAAGGTCTTTTTTTTTTTTTTTGAGCCCTAAAGATAGCTCACTCCTTTTTGTCATTGAAATGTTGCAACATAATAAACAAAAGGATTAAAGAAAGCAAGGTATTCATTTGGTTTTTATTCTAGTGAAATCATATCAGTTTGCAGATTAACTTGGATTGACTGAATATATTTGTATTTGTATGTAAGGAGATGGAAGAGGGGAGAGATGGAGAGAAGCATTTTGATTTTACTTGAGGTTCAGTTAAAAATTTATTTTGTCTTTGAATTTGGAATTGACAAATTCATTCCCACCTTGTTCCCATTTTTCACTCATGTTGGGTCAACTCAGAACTCTCCTGCTCAGCCTGTGGATCTGGGCACTCACTCTCATCTCAGCCCTAACAACTAAGCCCCAAGTGACAGATGACTAGAGAAGTCACCTATGACCTGACTGCTTCTCCTTGGAGGCCAGAGTTCTTGATGTCTCTTTGGAATTGGAATTTTATCTGCATGCCTGTGAAACACAAACCAAACCAAACCACTCCCAACAACTGTTAAGTCAGGCTAGAAAAGACCCACACTGAGATTAAAGGCAGTTGCACTGAGGTGTGATCAGGAACCTCCCTCTAAGGCAAACCAGTGCGTGTTCTTCTTCTTTAGATGTGGTCTGAGACTCCCAGGAGCTTTTCATTAGTGACCAAACCGTGAGAGCAGGGTCTGGCCCCTGGCACAGCAGCTAACACACGTGCCCAGGACAGCTCTTGGCGTGAGCTTTCTCACTTGCCCTCATCACCCTCTCTGCAGTAGCTCGTGAAAAGCACTGAGCCTGTCCTGTGGATGAGGGGTCAGAGGCTAAGCAGGGGGAAGTAACTTGCCCAAAGCCATGCAGTTAGTAAGGGGAGAAGCTGGGTTTGGATCCAGACATATCCACTTTCAGCTGGAAGTGGGGAGAAAAGAAAACAGGAAATAACCAATCCCTAGTGGAATCCTGGATGGAAAAGAGGTGCCCTTCTCACACAAACCCCCTCCCAGGCCTTTTATGTGAGCAAAAATAGAAATTTCTCTTGTGTTAGAGCTATTCTAAAATTGGGAGGGGTGGTCACAGCAGGTAGCATTAGTCCAGTTCCTCCACACAGGCAGGCATGCAACCCAGCCCTGCAGACTTCTCTGAGGGAGCCAAGTCTAGGCTGATGCTGTAGGATGAGTGGATGCCAAGCAGGCAAACATGGAGGGTGAAGGTCTCATGCCTAAGCTCTGTCTGGAAACTGGAGATGAAACCCAGGGTAGCCCAGTCAAGGCCAGTCTGAGATAGACGTTTCCTGGGTGGACACCACCTGCCCACCAATTTCTCCTTCTAGACCCTCAGTGAGAACCAGAGCCAGCTTCTAACAGTGCGTGCATGAGCCAGGGTCAGGGGTGGAAGGGTCTGAACAACTTCAGGGGATGAAAGTGAAAGTTTCTCAGTCATGTCCAACTCTTTGTGACCCCATGGGCTATACAGTCCATGGAATTCTCCAGGCCAGAATACTGGAGTGGGTAGACTTTCCCTTCTCTGGGGGATCTTCCCAACCCAGGGATCGAACCCAGGTCTCCTGCATTGCAGGCAGATTCTTTACCAGCTGAGCCACAAGGGAAGCCCAAGAATACTGCAGTGGGTAGAAAGAACATTCAAAACAATGCCACCTCTCCTCTGAGTATGTCTTATGGTCTTCCAGCCATACTATTTCCTGACTTCTTTACTCCATAAGCATAATCTTTGCCCATTCATAATCATATTTAAAATTGTTGAGGGTTTGGGGAGAGTCTATCAGGGGAGCCACACTGTCTGTTGTTCTGACTGTGATCCTGGCAAGGCACCTGCCTGCAGTCCTGCATGAGAAATCTTTCTCCTGCCCATGACTCTGCTCTGATATCCAAGCAAATGCATATCACAGACTGCCCTGCCTTGAGTGAACTTGCTGGGAGGATGGACTGTTCCCAGCATCTCCTCCTGGAGAGGTGTCTGTAGGGACTGAGGTCTCTGAGTCCATCTCGGCAGGAAGGTGAAAGCTGCTTTCCCCTTCTGTTTTGCTGTCATCACTCGGTCAGGTTTTCCTGTATGGGCAGCTTCAGCCACTGCTGACAAAACATCCAGGCCCCCCAGTCCCCTGCCAACCACCCCTGCCCCTAAATAAACACCAGCTCATTTGTAAGAGGTTTTTAATTTGATCTTGGTATGCCATTAAGGAGCGGAATAAGGATCTCTACTCATCTTCACTCACACAGTATCTACTGCTTTTCTCTAACTGATCTCCCCCATGGACGCCTGTGTAGTCATAGAGTGTCTGCATGATTTTCACTTAGCAGACTGGTTTAGGTTTCTCGGTGGTTTGCATAAATTATAAAAAAGAGCACAAAAATCACACAACAGTGATTCTATCATAGGGAGCTGTGTTCCCTCTGGCCTTGCAGACAGTGATGGGGACACGTAGCTGTGACCAAAGCTCTGATGACTGGTGACATCCCTAGGAGTGAGGCCAACCCTGTCCCGGCCCCTCTCAGAGGAGTCCTCTGTCTTTCCCATCAACTTGTTCTGGTTTCTCAAGAGGCCTCCTAACACAGAAGGATCCCATCTTAGCACCACAATTGGTGGACAGGGTGTGGAACTGTCCCTGTTTACAATGGCAGCTGGGTCTTCTGTGCTCAGCAACATGAAAGGGAGCCAGGAGGAGGAGCCCTGGGTTTCCACCAGGACCTCCTCTGCCTCTATGAGCTCCAAGAGGCTGTTAGCAGAAAGAGCATCTGGACCATGGGTCAGCCAACTTTTCATGAAAAGAGCCAGATATTACAGATAGTAACTATTTCAGGCTTTCCAGCTCACATATATTCTGTTGCATATTTTTCTCCCCCCTCCTTTTTTTTTTTTTTTACAACCCTTTAAAAATAGAAAAACTCTTCTTAGGAGGCAGGCCATAAAATACAGGCCTGCAGGCTGCAACTTCTGGTTTAAAATATGATAATAACCTGTCCAACCCATTTGTCACAGCCTCCTCCCCATCGAAAGCCTCTAGTCCCCCTGGGCTGCCCTGACGTAGTATGTGCAGCCCAGGCTTGCCGGGGGTACTATAGCAGGCAGAGTTGCCCTCAGGCTCCTGCCCTATAGGCCCAGGTATCTTCCTTTGCCAAGTGGCTGGTTGGCTGGATTTTAAGCAAGTATAGATATTAGTCTCAGCCCTGCTCATGTGTCCTGGGGTTGAATTAAGCCTCAGTGTCCCCAGTGAGGTAGGTAAATACTATCAGCCTCATCCCACACTTGCAGACGGTGAAGTTCAAGAGCAGAATTGACTTTCCTAGTCAATTTCCTAGTCGTGTGACTTCCCAACAGTCACATGTCTGAATTTCAAAGAAAGCCAAAGAGTCTAGGCTTTAAATTCCCTAATGATCAGGAATGGTTCTGTCCCCCCACAAGCCCAGTGATTGATTCCACCTCAAACAGAGCAAGAATCCACCAGTGAATACTGTCAGCCACACAGAGTAATTGCTTTCCAGACCTCAACGACACTCTCTGAAAACAGAATTAACTCAAGCACTCAAAGCTACAGGCCTCGGTGGAGCGGCGCTCTCTGCCCTGCCCACGAGTCTCTTCAAACTCAAAATAAAGTTTATAAAAGTAAATTATCTCATTTTATAACTTAAGTGCATCAAGCATTTCCTTAAATATAGTTCACACTGAAAATAAAGTTACTTTTTGCTGTACAGTTGGTGTCTGTTATAATTAGGAATAAACTTTGATGATAAAGTATGAAAGGTTACACACTCACGCACACATCTATCTATCCGTTTGTCTGTCTACGGGTGTGTGGATGGGTAGACATATGCACCTCTCGACAAGAGCTTCCCCCCAAATTGGTGGGAAGTTGTTAGGGGTCTCTAGTATCTAGTTTGCATGAAAATGCCTATATTAAAAGTCCCTGTCCTTAATGATAAACACATTTTCGTACCTAACACTAAGACTCTTATTAGAAACATTAAACTATGCAATCCGTAATGTATTCAGTCTTTGGAAATGCCAAGCTACACCATATCATTATACAACAGCATCCCCAACAAAACTCCCACCCACCCCACTCTGCCCTGCCTCCCCATACTAAAGCCAGTCGACCCCTCACGTAACACAGTTGTTCCAGAACGGGAGCTGAGCCACAGAATTCAAGGGGAGGACTCAAGAGGTGAAGTAAGAATTCTGCATGGAGTACAGATGATCAATGGGGTTTCCCACTCTGGCCTGCAGGGGCCCGGCTTCTGAGGTTGCTAGGAAACAGTCACCCAGGTTACTGAGGGAGGTGTCCTCACTATCCAGCTCGTGGAAGAGGGGCTCAGCACCTGAAACGGAGACGAAACACTGCCATGAAGGTCCGGAAGGAGGGACTCACTCGATGCCGGGACATACAGCTGAATTTGGCCCGCGCGGTCTAAGCACACCACCCCGTCCCCACCATGGAAAGCCGTCTACTGGGTGCTGGGAAGGGGGAGCACTGGGGGCGACAGGAGAGCTACATAGAAGAGTAGGAGGGGGCAGAATCCCTGCCCACCAAAGACCTCCTTAGAGGGCTATGTCTAACGTGTAACAACTGAAAACAATATAAACTAGGATCTGACAAAGTAGTGCTAAACCGAGCCCAGCATAAGCAAATATCAGAGTGTTTAGACACTGGCGGTGGGCGAGACCCAGCACCGCAGGCTGCAGAGGCAGGCACAGGGCTTCTAGAAGACTCTGGCCACAGAAAAGGTTCTTGCAGGAGGGAGGGTAAGAAAACAAACATCGACTCTGTGAATGATGCTCACGAATCCACTGGTGATAATACTTGTCCTTTCAAACAGCACAAACATACTGAGTGCCAGCTGTTTCCCCAGATTTGTACTGCAAAGGAAAGGAAGGTTAGGTGTCCGCACTCAACTAGTATAACCTTTGACAATGAAACTAGCAGGGCAAATTGAGGAAGAGAACCTGGAGGTGTGGACATGTCACCTCCACTTCAAGTAAATGGGAGAGAGGAAAACTGCTGTTTATAAAACTCGTCATGTGGCTTTAATTATTCATTGTACTAAAGGATTCATCACAGGAGTAATTTACGTAACAAGACCCCTAGGACTCTGAAAATGTATGAATTGGCAAAAAAACAAGAGCTATTTGTCCTGCTTTTGCATAGCAGAGGAGTGCACACAGGCATAGATGTGTCTTCTCAGGAAGCAAAGAGGATGGCCGTCACTGAGCACGCACATGTGTGTCTACGTGGGTATGAGTGAATGAGGTTAGTCGATGATGGCCCTGCAAGTGGCTGGATCTTAATTAAATGTTTGCTGAATGCATCACAGGGAAAGATAGGGCTGATTTCAACAATATAGATAATTTTATAATGAAGGCAAAAAAGAAGTTGACAAAATCTGTGCACGGAGGCATGTATCTCGGATACTAACATTTTGAAGGAGTACTGAATAAAACTTTATTTTTAGCTATCAGGGTTACTGATTACAGATTTCACAGTACAGGCAAATGCATTACATAGGCCATATACCTTCTCTGTATAAAAAACCCAGTGGCGTATATTTGACTCTAAGATTGAACTTCAGCCTTCAACTCTAGAGCCTGCCCTCTCCATCAGGGCATCCAGGCCCCAGCTGTTGTCCACTGGCTTCAGAAGCAAGCCAGGAAAGTGGGGGAATCTCAGCTGCCCCCACACCCTGCCTTTAAAGCAACCCCATTTTGGCTGCAAGTGGGACTGGGACTTTACTTCACAAGTCAGCTTATGTTTTAGGAATTACATGAGAATACATGCTCGTGTCCATAATAAGAGAGTCCAATTAGAACCTTTGTTTTCTGTGCTTTTCCATGTATTCTTTCCCATGTAAGAGTTGCATAATTAAGGCCTCTGACTATATCACTGCTGGTAATGCTCATGAACTTGTAAATGCGGTGAAACTGATGGTGTTAGTTGCTCAGTCCTGTCCGACTCTGCGACGCCAGGGACTGAAGCTCACCAAGCTCCTCTGTTCATGAAATCCTCCAGGCAAGAATACTGGAGTGGGTAGCCATTCCCTTCTCCAGGGGATCTTCTTGACCCAGGAATCACACGTGGGTCCCATGCACTGCACGAGTGTGTAGCCGGCATGAGTGTGCCATAGCAAGGTAAGTGTGGTGTTTGTGCTTAATTGCTCAGTCAGGTCTGACTCTTTGCGCCCTCAGAGACTTGTAGCCTGCCAGGCTCCTCAATTCTCCAGACAAGAATACTGGAGTAGGTTGCCATTTCCTACTCCCAGAAGTGTGGTATCTGGCAGGAAACGGAAGACTTGGGAAGTTAAATCCCAACAAAAAGGTCTACAGTGAAAACACAACCTCCTTTTCAAACAAAAAGTTTTGAAAAAGGAGAATAGATGGAAACATGGCTCGTGGATATGCGTACTGGTCTTACTTCTGGAGCCATAGGTTATGTGATTTTAGCAGCATTTTGTGGGACACTTATTCTGCTTTGGAACTTTAATGAGCAACTAGGAACTGCATAGGGAGGGGAACTGGGAGGGGATGAAAAACTCACGCAAGCAAGCTGTGCGAGGTCCCTGCGGGGCTTGAGTCCCTCTTACCATAGGGGTGCATGTGGTCTCCAGGCATCTGGGGTGGGGTGAGCCCCTGTCGGAAGGGATCTGAGCTGTAGACACTCTGTTCGATGGCCAGGAGCTGCTGTGGGGTGGGCAGAGCCGTGTAGGGGTTCATGATCCCTTCCATGCCAGCGCTCCCACCACCGTTTGTCTGAGCTGTGGGACAAAGAAGAGGATAAATAATTCTCCATGTGCAGCCCAGTATCTCATGCTGAAGGTGGGGTAGGGCCTCTGAACAAGCTCTGAACCTCATGTGTCCCACTGGCTGGGGACCACACATGTTGTGTGGCCACGGCGACATCATTTTACTTTCCTCATTTACAGGAGAGAAGGGATGAGGTGACATCAGTGGTTCCCAGCGTGTGCCCTACCATGGGCCACCAGTGACTGTGCTGAAGGATAGAGAAGGGGGATGAGTGTTATACTTGGAGAGCTTCCTTGAACCATATCATTAAGACAAAGGCTTTTGATGCTACACACAGGCTTGGCAGCCAACGGAGTAGACACATCTAAAGATCCTTCCAACACTACCCCACTAGGATCCTATCAGTCAAGTGGGTTCATCGTATTGATCCAGGGGGCCTTGTGGAGCTGATGTGAAGACTCCATGAGAGGGTGTGTGTGTGCTTTGGGTCTGCAACTTGCTCTGATGTGTACACAATTCCATCAGAAAAGGAGGACTCAGTTCCCCCTTCCACATCCTGCCGTGGTTCTCTGAACATGGTTGCATTAACTCTCAGACTCTAGTTCCACCTTAAGTCCACCCTAGGAGCTGCCCCTAGAATTCTTCAAAGTTCCAAGCACTAGAAGTCTGTGTTCTCATAATGCCATGATGCCTTCTCCTCCCTTTGAGCACACTGGCCCGTATGGAGTCAACTCACATGGCTCCTCTTGATGCCCTGTCTGATCTGTGACCCTCTCTGAGGCCCACAGGGTTGTGTGACTATCCGACAGCACTACCATACCCTAGGGACGCAAGCCGGAGGTGCAGAGAGACAGAAAGGCAGGTCTCAGATCTCCAAACAGCACTGCACGTAGAGCTGTGGCAGATTCAGGTCCTCTGACCAGCTTGGCTCCACCCTGCCCAGCTGCCCATGTTCTTGCTTGATTTTTCTACCAGAGCACCTCTCTTGTCATTAAGATACTATTTGGCCTCAAAGGTAAGGAATAGAAAGAACTCTTGACTGGAAAAATCAAATTCTTGATGGAGCCTAGCCCCAGCATCAAGCATAAGGCAAGGTCCATGAAGGGAAGGGGCTTTGTCTGGGGGCCAGACAACTGATGCCACTTTCCACAGCCTTCCAACTGTGGTCCACAGGCTGGCACGAATGAGAATTTATTAAAAATGCAGACTCTTCAGGCCCACCATTATCTCAAGGATCAGAATCTATACCAATGCCAGATGGTTGCGGTGCCCCTTAAAGGGCAAGAATCCCTAAAAAAAAAAAAAAAAAAGAATCCCTGATCCAGGGTGCAAACAGACCACTCGGGAGATTCTACTGGGCAGCTGAGGCTGGGCCATGTCCCTTTAAGAATGATACTGTTTAACATCGTCATTCTTGCTTTTTTTCTTTTAACTTCCTTAAAGGGTCCCACAGCTTGTCCCGTTTCACACTCTCCCCAATCCTCACATCACCCCTATTAAAAAAAAAAAAAATGAAGGTACATGGAGGTAAGGGCGAGCTAAGGCAGCATGACCAAGTGGGCCTTAGAGAGACAGGTTCCAGCCCAACTCCATCCTTCACTCATCTAGGACTGTGGTCCATCCTTGCAGAACCTCTGTTTGTGCATCTGTAAGATGGAAATATTAATAACTCCTCTGCTCACCTTGGGGGTTGGTGGCTGTGAGTCAGGTCAGCATGAGTGAGAGCAAAGGTGCTCAGCAAAGGAGTTTTTTTTTTTTTCCCCCACTATCATTATTTTTACTATTTCATATTATTTTAGAAAGGATTGTAAGTCACTGTGGTGTCTTCTATGAAGCTGATTTGCCTAGAAGAAGGAGGGCCAGGCTGGATGAGAAACAGGGCGTATCTTTGATTCTGCAGGTAGGCCCCGACACAGGCCCGGATACCACAGCAGGGTCTGGGCACGGGGGCTTTGGACTGGTTAGTGCCACAGTTCTGGGCCTTCAGCTGGCGCCCTCTGACCTCTCTCAGTTCTCATGGTTTGGTCCTCCCTGGAAGGTCCCTTCTCCCAAGTGAGTGTGGACTGGGCTTCAGGGAGCCCAGAGATGTCATTCCAAGGACAGGGCAGCTGCAGGCCCCTGGCAGGAGACGCCTGGCCAGGAGGAGGTGCCAGCTTACCGGAACTCAGCCTCTGGGTGTTCTGCTGATCTTGCTGCTGCTGCTGCTGCCGCCGGGCCAGCTTCTTCATCTGGGGAGGAGAGAACTCAGGATTAGAAGTCAGGGGGCCTGCAGCAGGTTCTCACAGCTAGGCCAGGGGGCATCGGCTCAGGGGGAAAGCAGAGGGACCCCTTCCCTAGCTTTTACTCAGGAGAGAATCCACGTTTCAGGCGCCTTGAGCCTGATGCATGGCGGCTGAGGGATTTCTACACTGCAGCCATGGAAAGACAGCTGGCTAGGAATCCTCAGGGCAGCTGCTCTTGGCAGGAACAGGGATGCCCTCTCAACAAATAAAACCTGCTGCTTATGGCGTCACAGTTTAATGTGAGGTGTAAGTGAGGGATGTGCAGTCTGCAGCTTAGCTTAGATGTGCAGTAAGGGCCTGCTGGCACCTGTGATTTGGCATGAGCCAAGAGGCCGTTCCACCCACTGGCCCTTGTGGCAGAGACTCCTACCAGGACATGCATGCCTTTAGGTAAGGAGCTTGTCTCCCAAAGCACACTAACTTCCCATAAGGAACACATCAACCCAATCTTTCTCAAAGTGTCTTCTGTGGAACATTAGGGTTCCATGAGATCCTTGGTGTGTGTGCATGTGTGTGGGGCGGGGGCAGGCAACATTAGGTAAACCTTCATTCCCCAGGTAAATGAAGAGAAGAATAAGCATACATTTAGGTATGTATTTCAAGAAGAGTTCCTGGGTTTCTCATCCTCTGGAAACTGGGCCTTTAGGTGGTTCTTGAGTGTGTGTGTGTGTGTGTGTGTGTGTGTAGGGAACATTAGATTTTTTAAAAAACTTCTTTACTGCAAGATTTCTCAGAACTTCGAATATGCTCCCTGCTTATGAATATATAGGCTATAGGTTCTCTCAAACCTACTGAACTATGAAATTCTTTCATAGAAAAGACCATGGACTACACACCAGAAGCCCAGTCTGAGGAATTCAGTTAGGGAAATAGTATCTTAACCAATCACGATTAGCAAATGAGATATGAATCCATCGCCCACTAAAGATTAGAGGTCTGGAGAAATGGGCCACTAACACACGTGTGTGTGTGTGTGTGTGTATGTGTGTGTGCGTGTGCTCAGTCATATCCAACCCTTTGCAACACCCTGGACTGTAGCCCACCAGGCTCATCTGTCCATGGGGTTTTCCGGGCAAGAATACTGGAGTGGGTCACCATTTCTTCCTTCAGGGAATCTTCCCAAATCCAGGGATCAAATCCACATCTCCTGTGTCTTCTACATTGGCAGGCAGATTCTTTACCACTGTGCCACCTGGGAAGCCCAACACGTGCTTGTGTACAGGTAGGAAGATAAATAAGGAAAGGTCTAAGAGAGATGAGAGGCCGTGCCAGGGGTATGCACACCTTGGCAGGATCCAGAGGACAACATGATCTAACAGGGACAGGCGGGGCACTAGGAAAGCTGAGTTAGGACATCCATTCCGTGTGCCATAATGTTGTCTTAGACCAATCATATGGGTGCTATGTTGGTTTCCCTCTGAAATTTCAAAGGAACTCTGGCATCTGGGTTAAATGAATAGGAATTGAAGAACCTGCTTTTACCAAGACACAGAAAGGCATTTCTTCATGAAAACGACTGACAGCCACAGTCACAAGGAAAATAACAGTATCCCACTAGAACAAATGCCCTTCTGCAAGTATGCTGTGGCTGAAATGACTGCTCATCATAGACTTTCTGAATTGAGAGCACCAGTCTATCCAATGAATTGAAGTTAGAAAATTTGCGGGCAAATACAACATTCTACTATTATTTCAGGAAAGCGGCCACACAGAGACAGAAGTAAGAAGCAGATTACCTTAGCCCTCTGGTTCTGGAACCACACCTGAACCACACGGACGCTCAGCCCTGTCTCTGCAGCCAGGGTCTCCCTCACCTTAAAAATACGTAACATTAGAAATAGAGAAATATTGGCATGTCAGAGTAGAAGGCAGAACACTTCCTGTGCAGTGCACAGGGAGCCCAACAGGCCACATCCCACACAGCAGCTGGTGAATATTCAATGCTCAGCGAAATCCCAAACACAGAGCATTGCTTCCCTTCAGTTGGAGAGACAGTGCGTCCCCAGGAAAGTGAGGGGAAGAAGCAGCATTCATTTAGGTTTGTATGGAGAGACAGTGCGTCCGAGGTAAGTGAGAAGAAGAAGCGTTCATTTAGGTTTGTATTTTAAGAAGTGTTCCTGGATTTCTCATCCTCTGGAACCTGGGCCTTCAAGCGGTTCTTAGATACTAGCAAAATCTATTTTGGGGTTTCAGCTATATGCCAGGTATATGCCATAACCTACTTAAGGAGAACTGAGGGTGAAAAATCACTTTGCAAAAACAAATAGTTCTCGCTTGCTCTCTTCTCCTGTCTTAATTCACTGACTTAAATGTTTGGTTTTGTCCCTTATAGCTCTAGGTCACTTTGGGTGTCTCAGGAATATTCAGTTACAGCGAGCCCTCAAAAAAGATAAGATAAGAGCCATCTGGGATCTGACAAAGCAAGGCAGACCACACTGAGGTGGGTACGTGGCCTGGGGCTATGAAGAGACAGGACAATCGAGGCCCCTCTCGTGAAGAGAGGGGTTTAAACGTCTGCCCTCTGTACAGGCACATGGCGAGGGACGGGCCAGAAGGGAAGAGGGAAGAGGCACAGATCTCCCAAGAGTGGCCCTGAGACACACTGACCCCTCATGGTTAGATTCTGAGGAGATGAGACTTAGGAGCTCCTTGAGTAAACATAGAAAATAGAGCAAGCTGGAGGCCTAGGGAAGCGTTTACCTTTGTCATGCCACTCAGGCTCAAGCTTAGGAGAAACGGGATGATTAGAGCAAATTTTTAAAGCACATCCTTCTGCTAAGCCAACTTAAACAGCAGTGTACGCAGGGGCCCACGGCCACCTGCAGAAACCCTATCCATCCTTCAGAGGCCCGGCTCAGAAGCCACCTGTCCCACAAAGCCTTGCCTGATTTCCCAGACACGAGTGGCCTCTCCCTTCTCCCAGCTCCAGGCTGCCCCTCTGTCTTGGCCCTTGCGCTTTCTCCCCAGGGTCCCAGCGCACAGCTCCTCCCTGCTGGTGGCCGGGAGACAGGCGGTGGGCACAGGCCACACAGAGGCTGGGGGTCTAGTACATGCAGAACAAGTAAACCGCTGAGGGAGGTGGGAATTGGCCCTTATGCACGTCTACTTTGGGGCTCACTTTCTACCAGCTCGTTCTGCTGGAACTTTATGGGGCAGTGAGGTCAGGGAAAGAAAGCACTCTGCAGTTGAAACTTCAAAAGTCAGAAGTGGTGGGAGGATGTATCATGGTTCAGCAAATAACCATCCTTCCCACTCCTGGATGGGTATGTGCTTCCCCTGCACTCACAGTGGGCTTACTCACGTGACTTGCTGTGGCCCATGGACTGTTACTGAATGTGAAGTGAGTGATCTCCATGGAGACCCACTGGGCATGCCCAGTGGGACTCAGCCTCTTGCCTCCTGCCATTGTCAGGAGACCCATGTGCCCAGGTGGCTGCTGCTCCTGTGGCCTGGACCCTTTAATGACAGACATGCAGGCAGACCTGAACCTGAACCAGCAGCCAACCCACAGCCTAGCAGTAGGAAATAAATGCTTGTTGGAGCCACTAAGATTTTGTTTGCTACCGCAGCAAAAACTGATTCCTACACAGAAGGAGAGAGGAAAAACAACGCTAAAATGTTTAAATATCGTTCTTCTATGAATTTCAATTCAATTTCAAGAACGTTTCTTTTTTTATCTTTGTTGCATAAAAGACAGTATCTGGTCTGGCAGAGTCAATAAATGGCGGGTACTTATTAAGTAAATGCAGCTATTTGTGACAGAGACTACTAATTGTCTCCAAAATGAATTCTCTCTTTCTTCCTCTTAGCAACTGAATTCCTAAGTTTTAGGGATTTATATGGATACCCAGATGGACTCATTTCCCAGGTTCCTTTGTAATCATGGGATTAAATTCTAGCCAACACATGAGAGTGATGCAAAAAATCCCAGGGTGTGTATGTCCTTTAAAAAGCAACTGCTTGCCCCCCACTTCCCGCCCTACTCCCTCTTTTTCCACCATGGTAGCTGCAAAAAATGGTGACATCTGGAGCAGTCCCTTAGACCCATGTGATGAGACAGAGTTTCCCGGCCAATCTTGTGTTGCTCACCTCTGGACTATGATATGAGAGCAACATGAACTCTTATCTCTTTAAGTCACTGTATTTTTTTACATATCTATTCAGAGCAGCCCTGTCTGTAACAGCCCCAAACTGGAAACAACCCACATGCCCATCAACAGGTAAAGGGACAAGCAACCCATGGTATACCCATGGAATACCATGCAACAACAAAAATGGGTGAGCAGCAACATGGATGAATGCCAAAATCACCACCTTAAGCAGAACAAACTGGACCAAAAAAATAACGTATGCTACAACCCACTGTATTTTTCTTCTATTGTAACATCTTGACCTATACCCCACACGGAACCCCTTATTATCTCCCCATTGCTCTCCATGAAATGAAAGGTAAGAGGAAGTAGCCAGTTGGAATGGTGCATGCCGAAAAGCAAAAGGAAATTCTACCACTGCCCCCGCCACAACTACAGGGATCCCTGGAGCCTCCAATGGGGCTCAAGGCCACCCGCCCAGACTGTCTGAACAGCACTCCCACCCCGATCCCCACCAGGTGCCCATCGACTCCCCAGAGTCCAGGGTGCACACAGAGAAGAGGGGCCTTATCCCCTTTCTTCCCTTCTTCCCCTCTGTACCTTCCTGCACGGCTTGGAGGATACTTCAAACGAGGCCTTGAATGCTCTCCTCTGCTGGGTTGTCAAGATGGTTCTGGGACGTTTGGGGCGCTTATGGTCCTTGCTGTCCTCAGAGGCTCCTTTCCCTGCCCCGTGGGCTGACTTGCAAAGACTTTCCTCATCATCACTTTTCCCTGAAAGAAGCAGAAGTAATGTGTTGAGTCCCTCAAGGCTGCTATCTGGAGTTGTATGTTATTCCATAATAAGACACTCAGGTCCACGTTCTGAGGATGACTTAAGATATGAATGAAACAACCTGTGTGGTATTGATCCCAAAGCCCCCAAGAAGGGGCTAAGGAAAAACTTCTGAAACTTGGAGATAGGAACCAGGAAGTCCACCATCACAGCTCAGGACTTCCTCCCAGGACGTTCTCCTAGCTCCACATTTACCAGCTGTGTGGCCTTGAGCAAGTGACTTAACTCTCTGTGGATCAATTTCCTTCTCTGTAAAATCGGGATAGAGGAGAACACTTCACTGAGGTTATTTGCGGATTAAATTAGGTTACCAAGAAGGCATTCGGAAGGCTGATAAGCATATAACAAATGCCCAGTACGAATTATTTATAACTAATTACAGTTATTAATGTACTAATACTTTGTGTAGTTTTCTTGACCTGGATAAGTTATATATAACTTCTAGATACTATGTCTGAAATACTAGCCACTGCCAGGAGGTAAAAAACAATACTGTTTAAAAAGCCTCAGAAGACCAGCATAAAACTACATGCACAGACAGATAAAAGGCAATTAGTCAAAACTGCCTGTCTATAAAATAAATAATTCTCTAGTAGAGTAACTATTTATGTGTTTACTTCAACTTTATCAGCAGTGATCAATACAAGGAGTAACTTGAAGGAAATAAAGCCTCTAGTACATATGACATTCATTCCCAGGCTACCTTTTGCATCCCACAGATTTCACACTTCTGAGAAGATGCTTCCAGGATCTAGGAAATACCCCTGTGAGAGAGATTCCTTCCTACTTTTGGCATTAAAAGCCACAGGCAGTTGTGTGCTCACATTACCCTAGTAAGACCCTCATTTCTCTCTGGGTCCTTACACAGCTCAGCTGCCCTCTTTCCTCCAGGAGAAACCTTTGTCCCACGAGCCTCCTCGGCTCCAGTCCCCTCATTCTGGTCCCCTTCTGGCCACTTCAAGAAGTCCAGGATGAGGGGACCCACTGGGTGTGGGCTCCACATCCTACTTCTTCATCCCAACCTCCTCTGGAAAGATGCTTTTTTGCATACCATGTTGGAGTTTAGACTTAGTTTAATCCTACTTTTTGACTCTGCTAGAGCAAAAAAAACCTTATTTTTATCTGAAAGACAATGGCTAAGAAGCTTTCCTCTATGAACTTTTAGACTTACAGTCTGAATGTGAAGGAAGATGAACTGTGAGTTCCTTGATGGCATGAGCCTTGCAGTGTAACTGAACAGTCTGACACAGGCAGACCTGGGTCTCCATCCAGCTCTGCCTCTTGTTTCAAGTTCAACCCTGTGTAAGGGATGCCCTACACTGAGCCTGCCCTGGAGATAAGAATACCTAAAGCAGCTAACACAGAGGCACACAGGAGGCTTCTATTAGACGTTATGGGAAGGACATCTTTTCCTCTCTGCCTTACTCCCTGTAAGAGTACAAATGATAAAACCTAAAAGACGGATGAAGGTGAGATTAAAGAAGAATCTTCATGACAAGGATTGGTGACTCTGGCCTCTTCAACCTCTTAGGCTTCTTTTCCCAGGGGAGAATTCAGTAAGCTGATCTAAGTCAGAAGTAAGGGGTTTTAGGATCTTTCTAGAAGGAGGTTTTCAGAATGGCAAGAAAAAAACAAGCATGTAAGAACTAAAAGCCTTGGGGAACTAAGGAGATCCCACAAGGAGAGAAAAGGTAGAAAAAAGGAGGCCATTGATGGTGCAGATTCATCCTTGCTGGGCCCTACATCCTGCTGCTCGGAGACGCCCCAGACTCAGTCTTTTGTGAAGCCAATAATTCTGAGTGGATTCTGATGCTCCTCTGATACTGTTGATGCTTTGGGTACTATTTCTGAGGCAATGTGGCTGACACCCCATGCCAAGAATTGTGCAGCTCTCCTGCAAGGCAGATGACTACAAGGTTACTGAGTCTGGAACAAATGAGTGAGCAATCCAAAGTACAGAACTGATTTTAATATGCAATTGTATCACCTTCAGAAACTACATGTCTTATACCTGTTTTGTCCATAAAATGGAATTTGCAAATGTCTTACAGAGTGAGTCACATAGCTTGATACAAATGCATATTGATGACTAGGATGATGCAACTATTGAAAATGCAAAATCTAAAATAATGCTAGGTTCCATGACAACGGCTCATATAACCATTAGAAGAGCATGATGGCCCGGTGTCCACAAGCATGGACTCTGGAGCCATAGGAACTCGGGTGTCAATTCTGGCCTTGCCGGTGATGATGTGTGATCGTCAAGAAATTCCCAAGACTCAATTTTCTTATTGGAGAAGGTGACGGTGTTGTTGGAATTAAATGAGATGATATATGTAAAGGGTTTAGCACTGTCTAGGTATGATAGGTACGTAGTAAATCATCATCGTTTCAAAGGATGTGTTCTTAATCTGAGATCCGTGTTTTCTCTTAACAGTTGCACATTGACGGGAGTCTGAGTTATGGTTTTAAGTGCGAGCATTCATTCCTCTCTCTTCGCAGACATGACCCTAGCTTGCACTGTGGGTTGGTTTTATAGAAAGTGAGTGTGCAAGTGCTTGTGAAGAGGAAAAGAGAAGGAGAGGGGATCAGGGCTGGTTCCAGAAGGAAGATGTGATGGGTGGAGTTTGTTCAGAGCCCCAGCAGTGGTTGGCTGGGGCCCCTGCCGTCTGTGTACTCTGGACTCACCCCTGCTAAGGCACGTGCACATTTCCCAAGATCCCATCATGGAACAGCTAGGAGGAGGGCAAAGAGAACCGTCTGCTAGGGCGGCATCACAAGCAGCTGCTCACTCATTCTCTCTACATCCCTGAGAGGAGAGATGAAAACATTTGTTTTCAGAAGAGGAGGAGAAGGAGGGCAGGCAGACGTGGGAGGAGAGGGAGGATGAGATTAAGATCTGGCCCTGGAGTGCCTCCATCATTTTTGTGGTGCATTTTCTCCCTTTGATTCCTCCGTGTTGCTATTCAGTCTCTCTCTTCTGTCTCCTAAGGGGCCCCATTTTGCCTTCCAAGAAACACTAGATGCTCTAGAGCAGGCATCTGCAAACTTTTTTGCCAAAGGCCAGGGAGTAAAATATTTTATTCTTTGCAGGTCTTATGGTCTCTGTTGCAACCACTCAACTCTGCCATTGTAGCATGAATGCAGCACAGACAGGATGAAGAGGCGTGTCTGGGTGCTAATAAAACTATTTCCCAAACAGGCACCCTGCCAGACTTGGCCTGCATACCATAGTGTGCTGACCCTTGCCCTGGACCGCTCCTGACCTGTTCTCTGTGCTCCAGGCTTTCAGGCTCTGACTCGAGCAGGAAGCACTGTTCAACACTGAGGAGTTAGTGACTGCCATAGTTTGGTGTGTCCTCTGGCACACTCAGCAGTGTACAGACACGGAACAGGAAATGCTTCCAACCAAAGAGTCACCACTGTGAAATTTCAGGTGTCTTGGCAGATCTGAGCAAGAGAGAGTCTGAAGACGGAGGAATGGAGTGCCTCTGGGCATTTCCCAAAATGCAGACAGATGTCGCGACCCAGCTGCCAAGGGGAATGCAGACCATCGCTGGCTTCAGCCTGCCAGGTGGTGAACATGAGCGCAGCAGTGCCCTCTGACTCTTTCAGGGAATTTCCAGGCCACTCCTGGGATGTTAACACAGGCTCCTGCCGCCTCCTTCAGCAGGGGAGGACTGCCTGCCTCTGATGCCGACTTCTCCATGCAAGTCTGCAGTGCCTCAAATATACACTTAATGATTTGTCCAAGAGAAAGGAAAGTTCTAAATGAGCCAGGAGATTTCTCACTGGGCCAGCAGGAGTACCATAGAGCAGAAGATGAAGAAAAACCTTCTAACAGCAGAGACATCGCAGGAGCGGAGGGAGGGCTGGCCCCTCTGCCTCACCAAAGGCTCCCACACCCAGATGCAGGCCAGAGCGATCCCTCATAATTTAAGCTGACACCCCTCAGCGGAGATGAAAGGAACACCACTTGCTGTCTCCAACAACAAATGTCAGCATCCCTGGAGGCCATTTAGACACAAACGCAGCATAAATCTGACTCCTAGAGGGAAGGTCCAGAGATTAAGTCTCTACGCACAGCCTACCAGGCTGAAATGAATTTGCTTGGCACAAAGTTGGAGCATGTTTCTCAGGGCCTTTCTTCCTGCTTTCTTGTAAAAAAAGAAAATCTGGAATGGCTCAGGGGCTATAGCTTCCCTTTGCCTGGTCCTCCCACTCATTCGTGACATAAGCAATGGCAGATGAAAGACCAGCCATGGTTTATGGCTCCGAGACAGGCTGTACTACCTGTGGGGCCTCCCAGATTCATTTCAGGTTGTTGGAAAAATCCCAACGGCCCATAAACTGGGCAAGAGATATCAGAGCTTGGCCCAGGAGGCGAGGGTGAGGGAGGGGGACCAGAGACCCTTAAGTGAGGGAAGGGAGAGGCAGGAACAGGGCTCAGATGCTCCCCCCGCGATGGTCCTCATAAATGTCCTTCAGGCAGGGGAGAAGAGGAAGGCTCTGGGACGTGTGGTGGGTGGAGTGGGAGGGAAAGAAGCAAGGGAGGAATTTATGAGGACAGAATATATAGGAAACTATTTCAGTTGCTGCCCTGTGCTAGAGGATCAGAATTCCACCCTCCCCGAGCATAGATGCAAGGCAGCATTTCACATTCAAAAGGCATTCAAGCTCTCTAGAATAGTGACGTCCCTGCAGCTACAGTTTGAAACTGCCTCATACAGAGTCCTTCAAGGAGGTCTCAACTCAGACCCAAATCACGTTTCTGTAGATTTGCCTTGGACTCTGCATCAGCATCCACTCAGCATCTATTGTGGGCTCCCGAGTCAGGCACTGCAGAAGGACAATTCTGGGCTACAGAGATGATGGAGATTCGGCTTCTGCTCTTACAGATCCCAGATTAAAAGAGGATAACGATCAAGTGCCAACATAATAACTCTGCTTACAGGAGCTGGAGGAGGGGGCTGGGAACATGACAGAATACAGGTGTCACTGGAGGTGCAAGTGAATGACAGGCAGTGCACAGAAGCTGCCAGGCAGGAAAGGACAGAGAGGGTGTTTTGTGTCAAGAGAGAATGTCAAATAGCAGGGGAGCAAGACCTAGGCCTGGCAAGTGAGGCTCATTGAATATACAGTCCACTTGCACATCACCAGGTACTCAGCCCCGGGGATGACAGAGATCAGAGGTGACCCCTTGCTCTCAAGGAACAGACAGCGAGCATGTGAGAGAGTTAGCATGTGTGAAACAATAAATATAACATAGTATTTGGTTATGAGTTTCAGGCATGGTAAAAAAAGACTATCAATAAAAATGGAGGCATTTAGAAGGGGAAAGAAGGAAGGGATAAATTAGGAGTTTGGGATTAGCAGATACACTATATATTGATAATACTATATGTATAGTATTATATAGTACTATATTTATACTATATAGCTCTATACTTATACCATATATAAAATAAACAGCAAGGTCCTACTATATTGCATGAGGAACTATACTCAATATCTTGTAATAAACTATAATGGAAATGAACCTGAAAAAGAATATATATGTATGTATAGCTAAATCACTTTGCTGTATACCCAAGACTGACACAACACTCTAAATCAACTATACTTCAATTTTTAAAAATAAAGGCATTGAAGAAAGAAGGGTGTCAATGAGCCAGACAAGCTAGTGAAGGCAGGAGTCTAAATGCAAGGGAGGAAGAAGGAGTTGGTCCGGACAGGCACAGGGGAGAGGGCAGGAGTGGGGAAAAGGGCTCAGCCTGAGACTGGAGAAAAGGGGAAAGAATGTGTATGCAGGCTAGTAGGGGGACCTCAGGGCCTCAGAGGGTGTGCACATCTGGGGAAGAAGAACAGCAGGAGAGGCCACGTGGAGCTTTCTCCAGGGGCCCAGATGTTCCTGAGCCAATGTCATTAGCAATGATGAGACATGGGGGCAGTTCTGTGGCTGGAGCTACACAGGAAAGTGTGGACCCGGGTAAGGGCCGTGAGGTCCAGGAAAGCAGACACCAGTGTCTACATGTGGATGATGCCACCCGGCCCTCAGGTCCGCTTTGCAGACTGGGCTGAGGAAGTCTCTCGAGTCTCAGCACTAGACAAAAGTGAAGTCGCTCAGTCGTGTCCGACTCTTTGAGACCCCATGGACTGTAGCCTACCAGGCTCCTCTGTCCATAGGATTTTCCAGGCAATAGTACTGGAGTGGATTGCCATTTCCTTCTCCAGGGGATCTTCCCGACCCAGGGATCGAACCTGGGTCTCCCGCATTGTAGATAGACGCTTTACCGTCTGAGCCACCAGGGAAGTCTAGAAAGCACTAGACAAGGAACCTGAGGAAAGAGAAGGCCCACATCCCAAGCACCAGTTAGGTGTCAGTCTCTGTGTCCAGGGTAAACATTTCACCTCCTCTCCATGGCAACACAGCATGGCAGGTACTGGAAGAACTCCTCTCCTATCTAAGGAATAATCACAGCTTCAGAAAGCTTCAGGAACCTCCCCCAACACACAGGGTCCAGGTGGTGGGGCCAAGTTTCACGCCAAGCTTGCATGCTTCCAAGCCCAGGTGAGAAACACTCCTGCAGGGAGCAGAGATTCAGACTTTTTACCCAGAAAATAAGGCATAAACAAATGACAGTCACCTGTGTGGGCCCTGGCCCAGGAGTGGGGGCAGTTTAGGAGCTAGGTCTCCCGTAACCACTGAAAGACCACTCTTTATATCAAAAGAGCAGTTACCTACCTGGTGGAAGGTAACTCTGGCCATGAAACAGGAGACCTGGATTCTAGTTCTAGTTTTACTACTCAGCTGTGTATCCTTGGATAGATTCCTCACATTGCTGAGACTCAATTTCTTTATCTATAAGATGAAAAAACAGCCCTTTCCCTTAACTAACACTTGAAAGCTTCACTTTACAATTGCATTATTTCATTGTTTCTGTTGGAACACTAGGAGGCAGAAATTGTGTTATTATCTGTCCCCCTTTTTTTTAAACTACACATGAGTAAACCAGGCCCCAGGGAGGTGAGTGATATTTTGCTGAAGGGCACACAGCTGGGATGCTCTGTCTTCCACTTCCATTTTCCCTCTCCTGCTTCCGCTGTCTCCCAGGGTTCTGATGATCCAAGGATACCTGGGACTTGGATCACCAGGTGAGGCAGCATCACTGTTATTAAAGAGTAAGGAGAGAAAAGGGAAGGGTTTCCGGGGTGATGGATCTTCCACTCTGAGCTCCTGCTGGAAAAGCCACTCTTTTCAGTCCAAAAAGGACAGACCTTATTTTAAATCCTGGTTCCCCTCACTCCACCCCACTCTCCCCAGGCACACCCTGCCACTCCAACCCTCACTCTGGGAGGATCCTCAGTCACGGGGCACCTAGCATTTCAGGATCAGGGCAGACAGGAGCAGAGCTACACTCCTGAGCAGGCCACGGGTAAGGGGTCCCAAGAAGAACCCCTCTGTTCAGCGATGTCCACTGCAGATGGAGGCTCCTGTGCCAAGCAGAAGGAGAGGGGCACCCAGCTCAGGCGTCCGGGTAGTCCCCCGAGGGGAGCTCGGTCTCCACTCTGAGAATGCAGGCGCCCCCCATGGCCTAGCACCCTCTCCTTTTGCTTTCCTTGGCTGGCTGGTGTTCCTGAAGTTCCCCTTGAGCCTGGGAGGTTTGTCGGGAACAGAAACAGTCCTGGTTTGACTAGTGGAATTTCTGTAGATCTGCATCAGTTTGGGGTCTTTTCACATTTCAGTAGGCTTTCTGTTGACATTTACCCTGCCTCACTCCCTCTCCCTTCTATACAGGCACACACACTCTGTATCTTTTCCTCTCTGAGTTCTCCCATCTCTTTGGCCTCCCCTTTTTAATGAAAAGATGGCCACATGCAACCCCAACTGATAAGCAGAGGTAAATGTTCAATGGAACTATGCATAGCTTTGTCAGTACTGGAAATCTTGGTAATCAGGACATCAGAAAATACCTCTCCACCACCATCACTGTATTCCAATCAAGCATGGAAGCCTAAACCACAACTCATTCTTTTTTATTCAGCCAGACTTAGAGAAGGTCAGGAAGCTCATAACAAGTCAAATCAGATATTTAGGGGTTCTGCTCTCAGTCTCAACTGCTCTTTAATCGCTAAGTCATCTCTGACTCTGTGACCCCACAGACTGTAGCCCGCCAGGCTCCTCTGTCCATGGAATTTCCCAGGCAAGAATACTGGAGTGGATTGCCATTTTCTTCTGCAGAGGATCTTCCTAAATCAGGGTTCAAACTCACATCTCCTGTTGGTAGGCAGATTCTTTACCTACCACTGAGCCACCTGGGAAGTCTCTCAGTCTCAATACAAGCTCATTAATCCGCTAACCTGATGGCTTACTAGGCATGGGGTGTGATGGGCATGACACTGTATTTGGTTATATTATTAAGGTTTGAGTGTGTTTGCTCCAAACTTAGGAACTGACTTAAGTGGATTGAATATCATATCTCTTTGGAATAATCCAATTTTGCTGCATTAATCACCAGTCTTCAGAAGATAAAATTATCTGGAATGGAAGACAAAGGGTTAATTATCTAAGTTAAAAAGACCCAGACCAACAATCCTCTAGGTGACTAGGGGGCTGGGGTGAATTGGCTAAAACATTCTAAATATTAGGATGAATTCACTGTGGACTTAATCACAAAGAGAATTTGCCTAGAGAACCACAGCTGATCTGACTGCCTACCCCCTTGGTCTAGATGTTCTGGTTCTGCCAGGCCCTCTGCTGGTTTGGAAGACAAACCAAGGCCAATACCCAGTCAGGCCTTCAGACTCTAGACCATTCTATAAACCACTGATAGACTCAAAAGAAAAGGGCCAAGTGAAGTCAGACACCTAGCCTCTGATATTACATCCACCACTCATCTGCTGTGTGACCTAAGGCAAATGACCTATCTTCTCTGAGCCCCACCTTCCTAATTTGTAAAATCAGGGGAATAAAGACCTGATAAGCTACCCTGATGGAATTGTGAACTCAGCAGTAAGAATAGGTAAAAGCACTTTGAAAAATATTCGTAAAATAGCATAAAAATGTGAGATATTTTAAATATTTTGACTTTATTATGCCTCTTGGGTATTCATGAACTTATATGTTTCCACTGATTAAGAAACTCACAGTTCTCATACAAAACCCTGTCATTCAACAACCACACATGAGTGTGCCTCCTGTGTACAGGTACTAGACCCAGGATAAGGAGGAATGGACAAGGTCCAGGAAGTCACTGTTCTCCTATCCCTAGTGGGAGAAGAGAGATAAGGAGGAAAGAAAAACTTAGCATAGCTGCTAACAATGTTAAAATGTTAAGAATAAAACAAAACAGAGTAATTAGCCAAGAAATGACGGGGGGCAGGGCGAAACCTTCTTTTGTTTCCATAATTCTCCACTAAAAAGATCCACATTTATCTTGTCCTGAAGCCTCCCTCAGCTCCTTCCCAAGTCAATTTCATCCCTTTCCAAATACCCAGAGCACCTGCTTGTCTACCTCCAATGTTTTAGTTACTCAAGTATATTCAAGTTAGAAGACAATTGTATATGTTGTTTGACATTATTCTCCAACCGTTTAAACAAAAACAAAATGACAAATGCTCAGATTTTTTTTAAAAAATTGTACTGGAATAATATAACAATTTCATTATGGGGGACTTCCCTGCTGATCCAGTGGTTAAGACTCCATGCTTCCACTGCAGGGGGCATGGGTTCAATCCCTGGTTGGGGATCCCACATGCCTTGCAGAATAGCAAAATAAATAAATAAATAAATGAAATTTCATTATGGGAACTAGAACACAGTGGTTAAGAGCAGTGCCTTGGCCTCAACAGTGTGCTCCATCACTTACTAGCTGGTAGTCTGAGCCAAGATGCCTCTACATTGTTTCGGTTTGTCAAATGGGGTTAATAGAGTGCCTGATGAACTATGGAATGAGGTTCGTGACATTGTACAGGAGACAGGGATCAAGACCATCCCCATGGAAAAGAAATGCAAAAAAGCAAAATGGCTGTCTGGGGAGGCCTTACAAATAGCTGTGAAAAGAAGAGAAGCGAAAAGCAAAGGAGAAAAGGAAAGATATAAACATCTGAATGCAGAGTTCCAAAGAATAGCAAGAACAGATAAGAAAGCCTTCTTCAGTGATCAATGCAAAGACATAGAGGAAAACAACAGAATGGGAAAGACTAGGGATCTCTTCAAGAAAATCAGAGATACCAAAGGAACATTTCATGCAAAGATGAGCTCAATAAAGGACAGAAATGGTATGGACCTAACAGAAGCAGAAGATATTAAGAAGAGATGGCAAGAATACACGAAGAACTGTACAAAAAAGATCTTCACGACCCAGATAATCATGATGGTGTGATCACTGACCTAGAGCCAGACATCCTGGAATGTGAAGTCAAGTGGGCCTTAGAAAGCATCACTACGAACAAAGCTAGTGGAGGTGATGGAATTTCAGTTGAGCTATTCCAAATCCTGAAAGATGATGCTGTGAAAGTGCTGCACTCAATATGCCAGCAAATCTTGAAAACTCAGCAGTGGCCACAGGACTGGAAAAGGTCAGTTTTCATTCCAATCCCAAAGAAAGGCAATGCCAAAGAATGCTCAAACTACCGCACAATTGCACTCATCTCACATGCTAGTAAAGTAATGCTCAAAATTCTCCAAGCCAGGCTTCAGCAATATGTGAACCGTGAACTTCCTGATGTTCAAGCTGGTTTTAGAAAAGGCAGAGGAACCTGAGATCAAATTGCCAACATCCACTGGATCATGGAAAAAGCAAGAGAGTTCCAGAAAAACATCTATTTCTGCTTTATTGACTATGCCAAAGCCTTTGACTTTGTGGATCACAATAAACTGTGGGAAATTCTGAAAGAGATGGGAATACCAGACCACCTGATCTGCCTCTTGAGAAATTTGTATGCAGGTCAAGAAGCAATAGTTAGAACTGGACATGGAACAACAGACTGCTTCCAAATAGGAAAAGAGTTCATCAAGGCTGTATATTGTCACCCTGTTTATTTAACTTATATGCAGAGTACATCATGAGAAACGCTGGACTGGAAGAAGCACAAGCTGGAATCAAGATTGCCGGGAGAAATATCAATAACTTCAGATATGCAGGTGTATATTCAGATATACACCACCCTTATGGCAGAAAGTGAAGAGGAACTAAAAAGCCTCTTGATGAAAGTGCAAGTGGAGAGTGAAAAAGTTGGCTTAAAGCTCAACATTCAGAAAACGAAGATCATGGCATCCGGTCCCATCACTTCATGGCAAATAGATGGGGAAACAATGGAAACAGTGTCACACTTTATTTTTCTGGGCTCCAAAATCACTACAGATGGTGACTGCAGCCATGAAATTAAAAGATGCTTATTCCTTGGAAGGAAAGTTATGACGAACCTAGATAGCATATTGAAAAGCAGAGACATTACTTTGCCAACAAAGGTCCGTCTAGTCAAGGCTATGGTTTTTCCAGTGGTCATGTATGGATGTGAGAGTTGGACTGTGAAGAAGGCTGAGCACCGAAGAATTGATGCTTTTGAACTGTGGTGTTGGAGAAGACTCTTGAGAGTCCCTTGGACTGCCAGGAGATCCAACCAGTCCATTCTGAAGGAGATCAGCCCTGGGATTTCTTTGGAAGCAATGATTCTCTGAAACTCCAGTACTTTGGCCACCTCATGCGAAGAGTTGACTCTTTGGAAAAGACTCTAATGCTGGGAGGGATTGGGGGCAGGAGGAGAAGTGGACAACAGAGGATGAGATGGCTGGATTGCATCACTGACTCGATGGACGTGCGTCTGAGTGAACTCCGGGAGTTGGTGATGGACAGGGAGGCCTGGCGTGCTGTGATTCATGGGGTCGCAAAGAGTTGGACACGACTGAGCGACTGATCTGATCTGATCTGAATAGGATAGTTATAAAAACTATATGGGTAATTTATATACAGTATGTATAGTACTAAACTCAAGGTAAGAACTTCATAAATGCTGGCTAATTACCATTGTTACAATTTTGCATCCCTTCTATAGAGACCAAATCTAAATCATCTTTGTATCCTCCACATACACCACCACACTAAACATTCAGAAGACTAATAATTACTTTTAAGTAGTTTGTATCTAAAGTAAACAGAACAAAGTGATGCAGTGCATTAACAGGCATGCTGAGGAGTCCTGTCTTTCCATTTTTCAGAGATTAATTCACCAGTGTCAACCAACTTCCAGTAGCTATAGAAATTATTATAGAATTACTAGCTACTTCCATACTTGGGTTCAGCTAGGATGAAATAAAGAAAACTGAGTGCCAAAGCATTAGTGCTTTTGAACTATGCTGTTGGAGAAGACTCTTGAGAGTCCCTTGAACTGCGAGGAGATCAAACCAGTCCATCCTAAAGGAAATCAGTCCTGAATGTTCATTGGAAGGACTGATGCTGAAGCTGAAACTCCAATACTTTGGCCACCTGATGTGAAGAACTGATTCCCTGGAAAAGACCCTGATGCTGGGAAAGACTGAGGCAGGAGGAGAAGGAGATGACAGAGGATGAGACGGTTGGATGGCATCACCAATTTGATGGACATGAGTTTGAGCAAGCTCCGGGAGTTGGTAATGGACAGGGAAGCCTGACATGCTGCAGTCCATGGGGTCACAGAGTTGAACATGACTGAGCGACTGAAATAAACTGAACTGTGGATGACATTCTTCCCTTAAACTACAATTTGAATTTCTTTTTTTTGTGCTGACATTCATTCCACTGACAGTCTCATCAGTACCATCCAGTTACGTTTCCATAAGAAGGATAGGAGAGAAAACCATGACAAAGAAAACCCAAAATACAATAATTAAGACTAGAAAAATGTTGGCATACATATACTGCTATGTATAAAATACTTAATGAAAACATACTTTTACCCATACCAAGCCCTGTACCCAAGGTTTTCTCTCACAGTTTTTATACAAGATGGCAGAGTAGAAGGACGTACACTCATCTTCTCTTTTGAGAACTCCAAAATTGCAACTAACCAGTGAACAAACATTGACAGGAGAATGTTGGATTCCACAAAAAAAGATACCCCACATCCAAGGGCAAAGGAAAAGCCCCAACAAGGTGGCTCAGTTCAGTTCAGTTGTTCAGTCGTGTCCGACTCTTTGCAACCCCATGAATCGCAGCATGCCAGGCCTCCCTGTCCATCACCAACTCCCGGAGTTCACTCAGACTCACGTCCATCGAGTCAGTGATGCAATCCAGCCATCTCATCCTCTGTCGTCCACTTCTCCTCCTGCCCCCAATTCCTCCCAGCATCAGAGTCTTTTCCAAAGAGTCAACTCTTCGCATGAGGTGGCCAAAGTACTGGAGTTTCAGCTTTAGCATCATTCCTTCCGAAGAAAAACCAGGGCTGATCTCCTTCAGAATGGACTGGTTGGATCTCCTTGCAGTCCAAGGGACCCTCAAGAGTCTTCTCCAACACCACAGTTCAAAAGCATCCATTCTTTGGCGCTCAGCTTTCTTCACAGTCCAACTCTCACATCCATACATGACCACTGGAAAAACCATAGCCTTGACTAGATGGACCTTTGTTGGCAAAGTAATGTCTCTGCTTTTCAATATGCTATCTAGGTTGGTCATAACTTTTCTTCCAAGGGGTAAGCGTGGTAGGAGGGGCAAAATTGACAGTAGCCTGCCATGGGGTCAGGGGCACAGAATCCACCCATCTGGGCATAAGGCCTTTGAAAGGAGGTCACCATAACCTCTACCATAGAGGCCAAACTACAGGGAGGGAACACAGCCCCACCCAACAACAGAAAACTGGATTAAAGATTTACTGACCAGAGCCCTTTCACAGCATCATCTTTTAGGATTTGAAATAGCTCAACTGGAATTCCATCACCTCCACTAGCTTTGTTCATAGTGATGCTTCCTAAGGCCCGCTTGACTTCACATTCCAGGATGTCTGGCTCTAGGTGAGTGTGAGTGTTCACACCATCACAATTATCTGGGTTGTGAAGATCTTTTGTGTACAGTTCTTCTGTGTATTCTTGCCACCTCTTAATATCTCCTGCTTCTGTTAGGTTCATACCATTTCTGTCCTTTATTGTGCCCATTGTTGCATGAAAAGTTCCCTTGGTATCTCTAATTTTCTTGATGAAATCTCTGGTCTTTCCCATTCTATTGTTTGCCTCTATTTCTTTGTACCAATCACTGAAGAAGGCTTTCTTATATCTCCTTGCTATTTTTTGGAACTCTGCATTCAAATGGGTATATTTTTCCTTTTCTCCTTTGCCTTTCACTTCTCTTCTTTTCATAGCTATTTGTAAGGCCTCCTCAAACAACCATTTTGCCTTTTTGCATTTCTTTTTCTTGGGGATGGTCTTGATCACTGCGTCCTGTACAGTGTCAGAAACCTCCGCCCATAGTTCTTCAGGCACTCTATCAGATCTAATCCCCTGAATCTATTTGTCATTTCCACTGTATAATCATAAGGGATTTGATTTAGCTTATATCTAAATGGTCTAGTGATTTCCCCTACTTTCTTCAATTTAAGTCTGAATTTGACAATAAGGAGTTCATGATCTGAGCCACAGTCAGCTCCCAGTCTTGTTTTGGCTGACTGTATAGAGCTTCTCCATCTTTGGCTACAAAGAAAACAATCAATCTGATTTTGGTATTGACCATCTGGTGATGTCCATGTGTAGAGTCTTCTCTTGTGTTGTTGGAAGAGGGTATTTGCTATGACCAGTGCATTCTCTTGGCAAAACTCTGTTAGCTTTTGCCCTGCTTCATTCTGTACTCCAAGGCCAAATTTGCCTGTTACTACAGGTATCTCTTGACTTCCTACTTTTGCATTCCAGTCCCCTATAATGAAAAGGACATATTTTTTTGGTGTTAGTTTTAGAAGGTCTTATAGGTCTTCATAAAACCATTCAACTTCAGCTTCTCCAGCTTCTATTGGTCGGGGTATAGACTTGTGATACTGAATGGTTTGCCTTGGAAATGAACAGAGATCATTGTGTCATTTTTGAGACTGCATCCAAGTACTGCATTTCAGACTCTTTTTTGACTATGAGGGCTACTCCATTTCTTCTAAGGGATTCTTGCCCACAGCAGTAGGCATAATTGTCATTTGAGTTAAATTTACCCATTCCAGTCCATTTTAGTTCTCTGATGCCTAAAATGTTGATGTTCACTCTTGCCATCTCCTGTTGGACCACTTCCAATTTGCCTTGATTTCATGGACCTAGGATGGATTCTAGGTTCTTATGCAGTATTACTCTTTATAGCATCAGACTTTACTTCCATCACCAGTCACATCCACAACTGGGTGTTGTTTTTGCTTTGACCCTCCCTCTCATTCCTTCTGAGTTATTTCTCCACTGATCTCCAGTGGCATATTGGGCACCTACTGACCTGGGGAGCTCATCTTTCAGTGTCCTATCACTTCATGGCAAATAAATGGGGAAACAGAGGAAACAGTAACAGACTTTATTTGGGGGGGCTCCAAAATCATTCCAGATGGTGACCGCAGCCATGAAATTGAAAGACGCTTGCTCCTTGGAAGAAATGTTATGACCAACCTAGACAGCATATTCAAAAGCAGAGACACTACTTTGCCAACAAAGGTCCATCTAGTCAAAGCTATGGTTTTTCCAGTAGTCATGTATGGATGTGAGAGTTGGGCTATAAAGAAAGCTGAGTGCCAAAGAACTGATGCTTTTGAAATGTGGTGTGGAGAAGACTCTTGAGAGTCCCTTGGACAGCAGGGAGATCCAACCAGTCTATCCTAAAGGAAATCAGCCCTGAATGTTCATTGGAAGGGCTGATGGTGAAGCTGAAACTCCAATACTTTGGCCACCTGATACGAAGAGCTGACTTGTTTGAAAAGACCCTGATGCTGGTAAAGATTGAAGGCGGGAGGAGAAGGGGACAACAGAGTATGAGATGGTTGGATGGCATCACTGACTTAATGGACACGAGTCTGAGTAAACTCCGGGAGTTGGTGATGGTCAGGGAGGCCTGGCATGCTGCAGTCCATGGGTATGCAAAGAGTGGGACATGACTAAGTGACTGAACTGAATTGAACATAGTGCTGCCCATCAGAGCAAAACCCAGATTCTCCTACAGCCCGTCCCTCCCATCAGGAAGCTTCCATAAGATTCTTATCCTTATCCATCAGAGGGCAGACAGAATGGAAACCACAATTACAGAAAACTAACCAAACTGATCACTTGCATCACAGCCTTGTCTAACTCAATAAAACTATAAGCCATGGTCATGTAGGGCCACCCAAGACAGATGGGTCATGGGTGAGATGGGAGAGATCTGGGTCATGGGAGAGATCTGACAAAACGTGGTCCACTGGAAAAGGGAATAGCACACCACTTCAGTATTCTTCTCTTGAGAACCCCATGAACAGTATGAAAAGGCAAACAGAAATGTCACTGAAAGATGAACTACTCAGGTTGGTAGGTGCCCAATATGCTACTGGAGAAGAGTGGAGAAATAATTCCAGAAAGAATGAAGAGGCGGAGCCAAAGCAAAAACAAAGCCCAGTTGTAGATGTGGCTGGTGATGGAAGTAAAGTCTGATGCTGTAAAGAACAATATTGCATAGGAACCTGGAATGTTAGGTCCATGAGTCAGAGTAAGCTGGAAGAGGTCAAACAGGAGATGGCAAGAGTGAACATTGACATTTTAGTGATCAATGAACTAAAATGGATGGGAATGGGCGAATTCAACTCAAATGACCATTACATCTACTACTGTGGGCAAGAATCCTTTTCAAGAAATGGAGTAGTCAAAGAAAAGGGTATAAAATGCTGTACTTGGGTGCAATCTCAAAAATAACAGAATTATCAATGTTTGTATCCAAGGCAAACCATTCAATATCACAGTAATCCAAGTCTATGCCCCAACCACTAATGCCAAAGAAGTTGAAGTTGAATGGTTCTATAAAGACCTACAAGACTTTCTAGAACTAAGTCCAAAAAAAGATGTTCTTTTCATCACAGGTGACTGGAATGCAAAAGTGGGAAGTCAAGAGATGCCTGGAGTAACAGGCAAGTTTGGCACTGGAGAACAAAATAAAGCAGGGCAAAGGCTAACAGAGTTTTGCCAAGAGAATGCACTGGTCATAGCAAACTTTCTCTTCCAACAACACAAGAGATGACTCTACACGTGAACATCACCCAATGATCAGTACCGAAAACAGATTGATTATTTTTTTTTTTACAGCCAAAGATGGAGAAGCTCTATACAGTCAGCAAAAACAAGACCAGGAACTGACTGTGGCTCACATCGTGAACTTCTTATTGCCCAATTCAGACTTAAATTGAAGAAGTAGGGAAAACCACTAGAACATTCAGGTATGACCTAAATCAATCCCTTACAATTATACAGTGGAAATGACAAATAGATTCAAAGGATTAGATCTGATAGAGTATCTGATGAATTGTGGACAGAGGTTCATGACATTGTGCAGGAGGCAGTGATCTAAACCATCCCCAAGAAGAAGAAATGCAAAAAGGCAAAATGGTTGTCTGAGGAGGGCTTACAAATAGCTGAGAAGAGGAGAGAAGCTAAAGGCAAAGGAAAAACCATAGCTTTGACTACATGGGCCTTTGTCAGCAAACTGATGTCTCTGCTTTTTAATACACTCTTAGGTTTGTCATCAGAGAAGGCAATGGCAGCCCACTCCAGTACTCTTGCCTGGAAAATCCCATGGACGGAGGAGCCTGGTGGGCTGCAGTCCATAGGGTCGCTAGGAGTTAGACACGACTGAGCGACTTCACTTTCACTTTTCACTTTCATGCACTGCAGAAGGAAATGGCAACCCACTCCAGTACTCTTGCCTGGAGAATCCCAGGGATGGGGGAGCAATAGCTTTCTTTCCAAGGAGCATGTCTTTTAATTTAATAGCTGCAGACACCTGCAGTGATTCTGGAGTCCAAGAAAATAAAATCGGTCACTGCTTCCACTTTTTGCCCTTCTATTTGCCTTGAAGTGATGGGACCAGATGGGGCAGGTGCCATGGTACAATTTGTTCTGCAGCCATCCCTTAGGGTACTGGAAAGCACAGTCTCCAAGGACAGCTCGGGGAATGATGGGCCCTTGGCCTGGAAGCCCTAGACCCCATCTGGCTGGGCTGCCCTTCCCAAGTGACAGATCTTCAACAGACCTTCCCCTAGCCATGGTTCTTCATGGGTGAGAACACAAGAACTGGGTGAGAAAAATAAATATTTATCACAGGAAGAGCTCTCCCTAATTTAACTATCAACTGAGTATAACTGTGTGCAGTGAACTCCTTTACAGACCTAAACAGAGTATTTATGGTTCTTACTCATAAGTGAAATTGGGTGTCCCAATGTGATTTTGAGCTTGATGAGATCATAGTTAATAGCACCATCATGAATGCTTCTTACAGTTACTTAGCCTTGAATTTCTAATACTAAAAACTTTTCTTTGCCATCCTGTCATTACTTCTAAAGTAGGGAGTTTATTGTTGAAATAAGGATGAGAGGAAGAATACTGTTATTATGAACCAAAGACCACTGGAGTTCTAGTCTAGACTCTGGAGAAGTGGATCTCCAATCTGAGCATGCCTCAGAATCACCTGGAAGGCTGGTTAGACACAGACTGCTGGGCACACCCCCAGAGGCTCTGACTCAGTAGGTCTGGGATGCAATCTGTGGTTTTTCATTTCTAATGGTTTCCCAGGTGATGCTGATGCTGCTGGTCCAGGAACCACACTCGGAGAATCACTGGTCTAGAACATTCTTCTTGCTCTCTTTCTCCACCTTATGCCTAGATATACATAGGGATACATATATGGGCAGGGATGGGAGGTCTGCAATAATAACACATCCTTTAAGTCAACAGAGGCCATCATACCTTTCCAACGAGTCCCAAATCTTCAGAGTAATTTCTGCCAGTTTTGATAATTAGGGGAGAATAAAATTATGATAAAAAAGAATGATGTGCGTCTATAAGCCAGAGGTTGCAAACTAGCTACTTTGACCTTGATGGTGTTGACCCTCAGAGTATTTTTGCTTTTAAGCTGTTACATGAATTGGCAACATTAAGAATGACTAGATATTGAAACACGGAGAAGAAAACACGGAGAAGAAAAGTGGTTGCCAAGGGCTTGGGAATAGGGGAAATGGGGTAAAAGGATAGAATCAGGTCTGAGGCTCTAATATATAACATGGTGACTAGAGTTAATAACACTATATTTTATAACTGAAACTTACTAAGAGAGTAACACTTAAATGTTCTCACTGAAATAAATTTTAAAAACAATAATGGTTGTGCATGGGAATAATGGGAAAATTGGGGCTGAATATACGATGACTTCGGGTTGACGTGAGCAGGGATAGCCCTTGTTATCCATCATCTTGAAGTACCCTACCAAGCACGTGAGTCAGATTTGCCTCTTCTTTGTCAAGTGTGATGGCCTCAAAATACCAAATCCACAGATACTCGAGCTGGTAAGAGAGCAGAGAGCCCTAAGAGGGCTCAGCTCTTTCTCACCCTGGTGTGGAGTTGCTCTTTCCCCCTCTATTCAGGATCACCTCTTCCAGGATTGAGGTAAAAGGGCCGGGTGGCCCTTCTGCTTGCCTCACCAAAATGATTCAAAGTTATGAACCACTCACAAAACACAGATGTCATCATGTGTTCATTTAGCTTAATGTCTTAGACCAAGTCTAAATGCATCCTCCCTTGCAGTCAGCTGTTTCATCTCTACTGATCCCAGTGAGAGCTGGGACAAGAAGTTATCAGGAAAGACCCAATTTCATTCTTTTTAACAGCTAGTATTCCATTGTGTATATGTACCACATCCTTATTCATTCCTCTGTTGATGGACATCTAGGCTGCTTCCATGTCTGGCTGTGGTAAACAGTGTTGCAATAAACACTGAGGTACATGTGTCTTTTTGAATTATGGTTTACTCAGGGTATATGCCCAGTAGTGGGATTGCTGGGTCATATGGTAGTTCTGTTTGTTTTGCAACATGGAAATACCCTGCCGTTACAGGTACAGCTGAGCTTCAGCAAAATGTAGGTGGCTGATGGACTATAATGGCAGTTGCAGCTTACCCTTGCTATTAGGGTCTAAGTTAATATAGGTTTTCTTTATATCACACGTCTTGCTCTATAAAGTGAGCGTGCACCTGAGAAGCATGCATGGATCAAGCTTTTTGTGTAAAGCTGAATTTTATTCTCCCATGAAGAAGAGTTCTTAGTTTCATAGATTCTTTATTTTCAGAGACAAACATTTTTCAGTATGCAAGGGTCCTAATACATCCATCATTCAAGTATTCATCTTAAAATGTTTTAATTAAAAATATTTAATTGAAATATAATTGACATATAACATAACATTGCATAATTTTAAGGTGTACAACAAAATGATCACCACCACAGCATTAGCTAACACCTCTATCATGTTGCCGGAGAAGGCGATGGCACCCCACTCCAGTACTCTTGCCTGGAAAATCCCATGGGCGGAGAAGCCTGGTGGGCTGCAGTCCATGGGGTCACAAAGAGTCAGACACAACTGAGTGACTTCACTTTCACTTTTCACTTTCATGCATTGGAGAAGGAAATGGCAACCCACTCCAGTGTTCTTACCTGGAGAATCCCAGGGACAGGGGAGCCTGGTGGGCTGCTGTCTATGGGGTCGCACAGAGTCGGACACGACTGAAGCGACTTAGCAGCAACAGCAGCTATCATTTTGCATAATTGTCATCTCTCTTTTGTGGTGGGAACAATTATCTCATCATCTGTTTAGCTGAAGCACCAATACTTTGGGCACCTGATGCAAACCACCAACTCACTGGAAAAGACTCTGATGCTGGGCAAGATTGAAGGCAGAAGCAGAAGAGGGTAACAGAGGATGATATAGATGGTTGGATGGCATCACTGATTCAATGCACATGAACTTGGACAAACTCCAGGAGACAGTGAGGGACAGAGAAGCCTGGCGTGCTGCAGTTCATGGGGTCGTGAAGAGTCAGACATGACTTGGTGACTGAACAACAAATGTTTAGTAACCGTGAAGTTTATGACACAATATTATTGTCTTGTTCACTCTGCTGTGCATCCCATCTTCAGGACTTATTCATCTACTAGTTCCCAGTTTGTAACCTTAAATAATATTGCCCCAAATTCCCTATCACCCAGTCTTTGGTAACCAGAATTCTATTCTCTATTTTTAAAATATTTATTTTTGCAAAGTATTTAGCATACATCCATGAACAAGACAGAGCCCTTGCTCAATAATATAAAGTCTAGTGGAGGAGATGGCAGGTTAGTATTTACAAAGCATCAACAGAAGTGTTCTGATGGGGAGAATCCCCATCAGAGTGTGATGCTGGGCAGAATTCAGTAAAGGGGCATCAAATGTGGTCACTGGGGATCAGGGTGGGATTACTCAAGAAGACTTATGGAAAGAATAGGTTAGATTTAACAAAAATAAATTAAAATAAAGGAGGAGGCAGCAAGGATATTCCAGACACGGAGAGACAGCAGAGTATGGACAGTGAAGAAGGAGAAAATGGAACCGACCAAAATTGACCTTGTGTTTCAATTTCCTAAAATACAGAAGTACCACAGTGCAAGGATTAAGAATAGGGGCTTTGAAACCAAAGAGACCTGGGTTCCATGCTGGCTCATTTGAAAGTAAATTAATTTCTCTAGATCTCAGTTTCCTATACTGGGCACAGAGAAACATTTAAGAAATTTAAAATGTTAATTTTCTTAGTTACAAGTGCATATTCATAAAGTAATATCACATACTCTATCCACAAGAGTCTTTCTTATTAATATGAGAAATGGCCAATTTTTTTTTAATTTCAAAAAAAAAAAAAGGAAGGAAGGGGGGAATATCTTTAGTCTCAAACTAGGGAAACAGTCAAACAGCAGAAATTAAATACCAGTTAAAGGCATTCTTTGGTTCACTATGTTGGCAAACATTTACTCAACCCATAAAATGTTGCCACTCTTGTTTTAGATTTGGGGACTACAGTGGGAAATAAAATAGATGAGACTCCTTCCTCTTGGGGAACTTACCTATCTTTGGGGAAACATATCAAATAAGAACAAACTAGATCATTCCAGAATTTAAATAGTGAAAAGTAATGAGGAGAGATTTAAAATATGGTGACTGTGATGGAGAAATCCAGTTAAGGATGACTTTTTAGATAGGGTGGTCAGTGGAGCCCCTGCTGAGAAAGCACCATTTGAAGGCGACAAGAAAGAGCAAACCACGGGAGAGCTCAGGGCAGGATGTCTCAGCAGAGGGGCAGAATGAGCTGAGTGGGCTCAGTGGTTAGGGCCACAGTCCCCAGGAGGAGAGAGGCGGAACACAAGGTGAAAAAGCTGATGCCAGACCCGGTGAGGGCACACAGGCCATGACCTGGGTTTGTTCTTAACACTATGGGAAGCCATAGCAAGTCAGAGCAGAGACTGAAGCAGAGTTCTAGTCCCCATACCCTATCTCCTTATTTCGGGGCTTTTTCCTATTCTTTCCTGCATGTCTAATCCACTCTAGGAAGCCAAGAGACCTCAGTTCAGTTCAGTTCAGTTCAGTCGCTCAGTCATGTCCGACTCTTTGCAACCCCATGAATCGCAGCACGCCAGGCCTCCCTGTCCATCACCAACTCCCGGAGTTCACTCAGACTCACATCCATCGAGTCAGTGATGCCATCCAGCCATCTCATCCTCTGTCGTCCCCTTCTCCTCCTGTCCCCAATCCCTCCCAGCATCAGAGTCTTTTCCAGTGAGTCAACTCTTCACATGAGGTGGCCAAAGTACTGGAATTTCAGCTTTAGCATCATTCCTTCCAAAGAACACCCAGGACTGATATCCTTTAGAATGGACTGGTTGGATCTCCTTGCAGTCCAAGGGACTCTCAAGAGTCTTCTCCAACACCACAGTTCAAAAGCATCAATTCTTCAGCACTCAGCCTTCTTCACAGTCCAACTCTCACATCCATACATGACCACAGGAAAAACCATAGCCTTGACTAGACGGACCTTTGTTGGCAAAGTAATGTCTCTGCTTTTCAATATGCTATCTAGGTTGGTCATAACTTTCCTTCCAAGGAGTAAGCGTCTTTTAATTTCATGGCTGCAATCACCATCTGCAGTGATTTTACCTTTCCTCTAACACAAAAGTGAACAAATATTGATTTTTAAATTTTCTTTCCACTGTTTCAAATGTCTCTAAATTTCTTCTTCATCTGTTTTACAGGTGTTACAGATTAAGTGCACTTCCTTGGAATTCATATTCCTCCTTTGGTTCTCTTTTATCTCCTATGTATCACCTGGGGTGCTGACCCTTGCAGGCTGCTTGTCTGCCTGGGTTCAGCCAAAGGGAGGCATTTACAAGGAATAGGAAACGGAGAAACTAAGCTCTTTCCTTGACCCCCTTCTGCCTTGGGTGGTTCCTCTGCATCTCCTGAATGGCTCCAAGTCCCACCTAAAAATCCCACGGCAGTGTTTGCTTCCACTAGATGTCCACAGAAGTCACATCACCTATCACTCCAAGGCTTCTCTCTGTTGCAAGTCCATAGGCTGTTTCACCATCCTGACCTGTTTGTATTGCCAACAATCTCATCACTGTGCAATCAATTCTCTGTATGAAACTGCTGTAAATGCTGACAATTGGTTCTGCCCTCCCGCTGGCCCCTGGCCGATACAGATCTTGAGACTGACAAGTGATTTCGCAGGTTTGGCAACTGTCCTTTCATCTGCCGGGTGAGCATCTCCAAACACCCCATTTACTAGCACTACTGAAACCTAAGTTAGCTCAAGTCACCCTCTCACTTCCTTTGTTATTTTCCTTGGAATTAGTTTTGAAGGCTTCTTCCAGAGTATCAGTTAGGTAATGAGATATGGCAATTATCTACCCCAGCATTTACAGAATTCACTGGAATAAAGTAATAAATTTGTATGAGCAGTCAGCACCATGGCCAGATCCAAAGGCCAGGGACAAAAACCGGAGTCCAGAAAAGACTTCAACAGAACTTTATTCCAGGGACAAGGGAGAGACACTGGACAGCTGATCATTTTTACTTGTAGAGCCTCCCTTCAATTTTGTCTTCAATACCTATACTACTGTGTCACACAGAAACCAAACAATTAAAAGGGCAGATTTTGCCACATGCTGTGACAACCCTCAGAGAAGGCAATGGCACCCCACTCCAGTACTCTTGCCTGGAAAATCCCATGGACGGAGGAGCCTGGTGGGCTGCAGTCCATGGGGTCGCTAAGAGTCAGACACGACTGAGCGACTTCACTTTCACTTTTCACTTTCCTGCACTGGAGGAGGAAATGGCAACCCACTCCAGCGTTCTTGCCTGGAGAACTCCAGGGACGGGGGAGCCTGGTGGGCTGCCGTCTATGGGGTCGCACAGAATCGGACACGACTGAAGCGACTTAGCAGCAGCAGCAGTGACAACTCTAGGAACAGTTAAAACTGAAGTGATCTCTATACCTCTACAACTTGTCCTGAAAATAATCTACCATATTTCATCAAATATAAGGTGCTTTTAATTATATAATATGTTACTGTTTTATGGGCCACCGAGGAAAAAGAATGCGACCAATTGAAGTTTGATACAATGCTTTCTCATCATACCAACCGTGAGTTATGGTTCAATTTTGGATATATTAAAATACAACCAGTAAAAATGTCTTAGAATATGAAATACAGCATTGGCTCTGCTTAGACACCTAAGGTGGTTTAACTAGGTAAACTGGCTAAAAGACTGGTCATTCTAGAAAACCCTCAGGCTTGGGGTTTTGGGGAAGGCATTCATTAATAGAAGTTATAGACAGCCCCCCAGTCATTTAAATTATTAGTCCCAAATATCTCTTTGACCATATCAGTGAGTCTTGCAGTGGGTGAGAGTCTAATACTAAATGTGCCTCCTCCAATAATTACAATGTGGCCTTGGATGAGGTACTTAATCTTAATTTCCTTAACTATGAAGTGATAATGTCCTAAGATTCATTTCAACTCAGTCTTCTGTTTTTAAATGAAAGGAGAAAATACTAACTGAAGTACTGCCTGATTATGATCACTCAACTGACCAGCGGTACTCAGTCAGGAACGTTCTGTTCCACAGGGTCAAATGTATGGTTTTCTCCTGCTTGTTGCAATAAGTGGTGGCCTTACGGGCATTTGGGCTTCCCTGTTAGCTCAGTTGGTAAAGAATCCGCCTGCAATGCAGGAAACCCTGGTTGGATTCCTGGGTTGGGAAGATCTGCTGGAGACGGGATAGGCTACCCACTCCAGTATTCTTGGGCTGTGGCTCAGCTGGTAAAGAATCCACCTGCAACATGGGAGACCTGGGTTTGATCCCTGGGTTGGGAAGATCCCCTGGAGAAGTGAAAGGCTACCCACTCCAGTATTCTGGCCTGGAGAATTCTATGGACTTTACTGTTGCAAAGAGTTGGACACAACTGAGCGACTTTCACTTTCACTGGCATTTAGTGCATGAAAGCCACAGATGCAAAGCAGCAAACTGTCACACCCAAAATACCAATAATGCTCAAACTGAAACATGCTGACTGAGGTCTTCCGCAAAGGTGTTTATGATGGTGGACGGAAACCACTGTGCTTGTGTGCTGTTTCGATTATGATTTTTTCTAATTTTATTTAATGATTTAATGTCAATAGCTATACAAGAGAGATAGCAAGATTGTCACTCACACAATGCCTAAGGTTCACCACCCCCACGTTTTCTCTCAAGATGACAATCTAAATCTTAACATTCTCCCAGGAACTTTTCAAGTTTCAATTTTCCTACATGTATAATGAGCTCTACATTTAAGGTGAGGAAGCCAGCCCTACATTTAAGGCAATAACTTCCTTCATGAGTTGAAATAAGTTTCCCACTGCCTTGTCATATTGTTCACTATTTAGTACATACACATAGCATTATGACTTACCTTCCAGCTCCTCCTTGGTGGAACATGTTGAGAAGAATAAAGGAGCCCAGAGAACTTGTAGATCAATGCCCTCACATTTCAGGTAAGAAAATGAGCCCTCCTTTGGTGAAGGAGTGTGTCCAAGGTCATACACCTAGTTATGCTGCTGCTGCTGCTGTTAAGTCGCTTCACTTGTGTCTGACTCTGTGCAACCCCATAGACGGCAGCCCACCAGGCTCCCCCGTCCCTGGGATTCTCCAGGCAAGAACACTGGAGTGGGTTGCCATTTCCTTCTCCAATGCATGAAAGCGAAAAGTGAAAGTGAAGTCGCTCAGTTGTATCCGACTCTTTGCGACCCCATGGACTGCAGCCTACCAGGCTCCTCAGTCCATGCGATTTTCCAGGCAAGAATACTGGAGTGGGGTGCCATTGCCTTCTCCGACACCTAGTTATAGCAGCCTGCAAATAGGATTTTAGTCTCTTGACTCAGAGTCCAGAGCTTTTCCCTACACCAAGTGTCCATCATAGTTGTTGAGAGAACGAAAGTCCTCGACAGTTCTGAGTCAGGCTTCTGCTCAGCAGACAGGTGAACACCTCAGCATAGAACTTTGTTGACCTACTACCTGGGGAATGGGCTACTCTTCCCCTGACACACATACAAATATTGAATTGGCCAAAAAGTCCATTTGGATTTTCCTGTGAGGTGTTGCAGAAAACCTGAACATTTTGGCTGACCCAATACTTCAGTATTTCCTAACAATTATATCCTTGCATACTTGTCTGCATGTTTGCTCAAGCAGTCGTGTCTGACTCTGCAACCCTATGGACTGCAGTCCACCAGTCTCCTCTACCCATGGAATTTTCCAGGCAAAAAGTACTGGAGTGAGTTCCCATTTCCTATTCCAGGGAATCTTCCTGATTTAGAGATCAGACCCTCGGCTTCTGCTGCATCTCCTGCATTGCAAGCAGTTTCTTTACCACTACTCTTTGTCAGTATTGTGACATCAATACAATTTTGAATCTTCATTCAAATTTTGCTAATTATCTTTCAGTGGCCTCCTTCTGGTCCACAGTCCAACCCAGGGACCCACAAGGAAATCAGCTGCTGTGCCACCAAAATCTTCCCCAATCTAGGACAGTTTCTCACTTTTACTTCCATGAAGATTCACTCACGAAAAATACAGACCAGTTGTTCTACAGAACATCTTCCAATTTGAGTTTGTCTGATGCTTCCTCATTATTCATTTTAAATCATGTATTTTGGGGCAGTAACCACAGGACTGATGTAGAAAAGTACTGTTCTTGTTAACTCCATGCACTCAAACTGAAGAGCTGAGCACCAACACCCCTAACATTTGTTGATAAAAAGTTTTCTAAAGTAAATTATGCCATCTTTCTGGTTCACAAACTAGAGTTTATAGACCTAATTGGTCTTTTCTGTATGGTTCTTGGTCTTTCAGTAAGTCCTAAAGGGTATTGTTTTTAAACATAAACAATTACTTTATACAACTACAAGGGTAGAAAGTATAGAAGACAGGGCTGAGTAGGGACTAACCCTGGAAAAACATTATTTCAAGGTTTGCTTGAAATAAATCTTTAATACCTGTTTACTTTCTGATTCATTCATTCTTTATACTAAAGGAGAATTTCAAATAATATTCTGCTCCACTGAGAGTTCAAATCAGTTGGGTTCCATTGAGCTGTGTTTGATGCAAAATTAAAACTGTTGTTATATCTGAATAATCCTTTTCCCCTACTTAACACTGATATAATAAGCATTTTAACCTACCCTGAAAACCATAAATTGTGTAGTTTATAAGTTGAGAATTCTAGCCTTTGAGATTCAAGTTTCTCCCAACTTTCTGGAACCTTTAAGGATTATAAATCTGTTGTTACTGAGACTTTGCTACAGAGACCATCTAAATGCACTCAGGGCATTACAGTGACTGAAAGCAGTCTGTCACACACATCTGACAAAGCAATCTCAAGGAGGAGCTCTCCGACAAGAAGAGAAGCCTCCTTCTGTTGTCCCACTGGTCCTTGGGCACATCCAAGGTTTAAAAAAAAAAATGAACAGTTTGAGGAAGGCTCTGTAAAACCTGTCTCCATAAACCATGGTACAGGGAAAGTTGGGGGCTATGGCCCTATACCAGGGCAGCAAAAGCTGAATATTAGGGTGTGCAGAGGCATGTGGGAGCCTTGATACTCTTGGGGAGATGTCCAGCCCTGCTGTGAGCCTTTCCCTTTGGCAGCTACTGTGTCTGGGCTCAAAGACCCAGGGTTCATTGAAGAGAGGGATGCATTACATTCTCTTTCTCAACCCAGGGAAAGCACCAGAAGATGCCAGTGCATGGTTCTACGAGTCTTTAGAAGGGAAAACGCAGTCTCCACGGATCTCTCTTACAGACAATACGGAGTAGGCTTATGGCATCCCAGAGAACCAGGAGACACTAGCAGAGGACAGAATGGCAGAGGGTGAATGCTTCCTTGTACTTTTTTCAGGGTAGGAGATATCTGATATAATCACCTCATCTGCTTTGGAGGAGGCATATACTTCTGCAAAGGTAAGGAACTTTTCAAGTCATAGTTTGTTTATGAAGAAAATAAACACAATTTAAAGCATATTACCCCTTTCACATGAATCTAAACAAATTCTGGGGAAAGTGCTAGACCCAATGTCACATTCCCTTTGGCACATTCCATTTTGCAGGCACAGGCACTGTGTCTGGTGTCCTCTGTCCCTCCTTTGAGGGCCTGAATTCCCTCTAATCACACCCCAGCTGTTAGATGAGGTAATGCCAGCTGTGGCTCCTTGCATCACTGACAGGCTGCCTAACATACAGCTTCTCAACCATATGAGAAGGACACCGTGTGAGTCAGGAAGATGTCCTTGGAGTGTCATTACTTCTTGGATTTCCTCACTCTCTTTTTGTCAGTGTATGAATAGGATGTCGAAAGGACCAGCTGAAGTCCCCGGTATGTATGAATGACGACAAATTCTCTTTACTGAGCACTTACTTTGTGTCAGACACCACAATAAACACATTACACATGTAGTATTATCTTATTCAAGCCTTATAACAGCCCGTTTTTTTCAAGTGGGGGAAGGGAAGCTCTAAGTTCTTACCCAATGTCAGTACTTATCTAAATGGAAGAAAGAGAAATTAAATCCAGGTGTGCATAACCTTAAAGTTTTTGTTTTAAAACAATACATTAACCGAATCACTGATTACTCTTGTCCATGTCAATTTCTCTCTTCCCTAAAATCATTCAAACACCTAGAATATACATAAATCATCAATTTATCCACAGACAATAATTCATTACTCACTGAATGATTCTAGCGTGTTGGAGTCCATCTGAATTACAGAGACGGTGTCTTTGTATCTTTTATGTTCCCTGAGTGACCAGCCCAAGGCTGGCCACAGAGGTTGGGCTTAAGTGTTGCCTGAATGAATGACACTGGAGATGATGCACAATGAGTGTGTGTGTATGTGTGTGCGTGTGTGTGTGTGCGTGTGCATGATTCATACCAAAGAATCAGAGTTAGAAGGAATGTTAGAAACTGTTTTGTCAAGCCTTATCTGATGCTTAAGTCCTTTCATATCCGTTCATTCACAGTATGATTGTGGATACAGTAAAAGCATGGACAAAGAGAAGACTGCATTCATCAGAATTTGAGGAGAGTGGGACAGGGCAGAAGTCTCACAGTATCATAGATTACACTAGAATGAAAAAAAAGTTGAGAATCAAGGCATAATCCTTCAAGGCTTAATTTACTGTCTGGGTTCACATGTTCCCTGGGGGAGTCAGAACAGCCACAGGTGTCCTGGATACAGACACATCAGTTTCCACACACAATGGTCCTAACAAGTACTGCTTCTGCTTCTGCATGGGCTACCATCATTTATGGCTTGTATCTGGTAGGCTCTGCTCTGTGGGCTGCTCTAGTTCACTAGTTCTCAAACTTTACAAGGCAATAGACTCAGATTTCTGGCCCCACCCCTAGAGCATCTGATTCAGGAGATCTGAGTAGAGTCTAAGAATTTGCATTTCCAACAAGTTCCCAGGAAATGCTGACACTGCTGGTCCTGGGACATACTTTGAGAACCACTGTTGGACTTGATGTTTGTTGTTGCTATTGTTTGTTTTCCCATGCAAACTCAAACAATTGCAACAGTGGAGACGTTGGTGAAAACCTACCTAGCTTTAAACCCTCAGCTTTGCTGTGGTCCTCAAATCCACACCTGACCTCCCTCTTGAATTCCAAACAGATGTATTCAACTCCCCACCAGACATCCACATCCATGTGGCCCACAAAAGCCTTCACACTCAACACGTTCCACCTGAATTCACTATTTAGATCTTTCCTTCTTTTCTGAACTTTCTATCTCTGCTTGTGATATCAACATTCACTCAATTTAGAAACCTCAAAGTCATCTTCAACTTCAGCTTTTCTTCTTATATTTAATGTCATTTAATTCTAGAATTTAAGCTCCCCAATGGCAGATATTTGGTCTGTTTTGTTTACCATTATATCTCCAGCACTTCTAAGTGATGCCTGGATTCACCGGGTATTGAAGGAATGAATTCCCCGAAACTTCTCTCTAATCTGTGCAGTGGGTCAAGCCTTATCCCTCACCTGTACCATGACAATAACCTCCTGCCCAGCTTCCCTGCCTGCAGTGTTATGTCAGCTCCAATGCTCTGTACTTCTATGTTGAAAGCACAAACTGACTAACATCACAATTGTGATGTTACAAACTTCTGATCAGACTTTGCATAACTCTCAGCATAAGGTGCTACACAAAACAAATAAGATACTATACAGAGCACTTCACACTTCGGCATCAATCTTGCTGTTCACCAACACCAGGATCTCAGTCCCCCAGATGAACCCTGCATACCAGTCTTCCTCCCATGCCAGACACAACCTTATTTCTGTAACTCTGTACATGCGAAGCTATACCTTTCTAACAATGTACTATCTGCCTTTCATCACCTGAAAATGACATACTCTGTCAAGACCAGGTGACAATGTCACATCCACTATGAGCATTTTTAAAAATAGTCCCTTGATCCCTCTGCCCCAGTACACATGTATATACCCGAAAGGGAACTACTGATCCAATCTCTACAATCATAGCCTTTGTATCTGTACTATAACATATACCCAGACTATATTTTATGGTGATTATTTTGTTACTGCAGTATCTTATCCACAAAGGAATCTGAGTGCTTGTAACACAGAAGCTGTTTCCCTTCCTCTTGTAATCACTAGTATCTAACCCAGAGTCTGACAGAGAGAGAGGTCCTCAAAATGTTTGCTGAACTGGCCTCAATTTAATTTAGTTAGCATCAATCAGAGAGTAAGGAATAAACAAACAGTCCTGGACTTAGTGAGACTAATTCTCTGAGGTCTTCACCATCAAGGCCAAGCTGAAGACTAAAGTAATTACTTGGGTAGATAATTCATGAAAGAAGGAAAACCATTTGCATTTGAATGCTCTATGGAGGATTTTCTGCTTGTTGATGTTTCTGGAATTTTTCAGATAATGGCTTCAATTCTTTGATTCTTTCTTTAGTATAGAGAGTAGGCCAGAAAGTTAATCTAGCAATCACTCTCCCATTTTAAACCAGGCAACTTTCCAGCAGTTATGCTGAACAGAAAGTGTCGGTAAAACCAGTAATATATATATACATATTATAGAATGCCATAATGTAGGGGTTGAAGGGTCTGCAAGGTTCAAATTCAGCCCTCCAAAGAGTTCCGAAAGAACGCCAGTTGGTGTTAAGTTGCTTTCCTGCTATTTTAATAACCTCAGATCTGGCCACCATTTATTCATGCCCTTAGAAATTCTCAAGGTCGCGGAAGGACGGGGGCGGGGGGAGACAACTCAGTAAGTGATATCTGTACCCCAGTGTGCAGGAGTCCTGTGTCCCAGGAACAAAATCCAATCCAGGACGCATAGGGCGCCTGGGAACCACAGGGAACGCCCAGTTCAGGTGGCAGGTGTCTGTGCGTCTGTCCCCTTCTGAGTGCACGTGAGCGGGCAGAGGGGGAAGGGGGAAGGTCATCTCTGCCTCGAAAATGCAACAATATGCCCGCCCCTCTTAAAACAAATACACACACACACACACACACACACACACACTCTCTCTCTCTCTCTCTCTCTCTCACAGACGCAAATCCCCAGCACCTGCTTCGGAAGGCCCTCCCTCCAAGGCTGGCCGGGGGGCGAAGGCGGCTTCAGCAGAAGAGCGCGGCGGATTTACCGTGGCATTACTTTTAATTAACTCTGCCGCGGGTGCGGGGAGCGCAGGGTGGGCCCTAATCCCGGGCCCGCCTGACGTCACCTGGGAACGCGGCGGCGCTGGGCGGCGGGGACCGGCGACGACCTCGCCGCGACCCGGGCGCGCCTCCGCCCGCGCGGGGCTTTGCTCGGCGGGAATTAAGGAAAGGAGAAATGTTAGTACACTTTTAATTGGAAACCGAGTTCTGCTTTCAGAGCGGCTTGTTTACTCAGGACTGGGCATTAGAACTCAGGGGAGGCTCTAATTGAAGTGACGGCTTTGGAGATTATGGGGAACATATGGCCCTACCGCCGGGCTCTTTATCTGCATTTTCTCATAAAACTGCCGTCGGTGTGTGTTTCTGCGCTCGCCCTTGTACGTTTCTCAAGGGTCTGGGAGGAGCGGGTGAATACGTTGCCCGCATGGGCTGGGACGCCCGGCACCTTGAGCTCCCTCCCGGCCCGATGGCACTGGGAGCCCCGCCTGGGCTCGCTGGCTCAGCCTGAGCACTCGGAGGGGAAAAAAAGAAAAAGAGAGAGAGAGAGAGAGCGAGAGAGAGAGACCGTGAAAGAAAAGAAATGGGGCGGGTAAGCGTCTAGCAGGGGGCGTCACTCAAAGTGTTGTGAGCTGACTGCAGGAGGGAGTTGCCAAGGTGACGGAAGATTCCCACCCGCCGCCGCCTTCCTCCGAGGCCCAAGAGAGGGAGCCTCCTCGTGCCTGGTTGCGGCCAAGCCATACACAGAAGAGAAATGAGAAGTCGGGTGTCTTGGGAACAGAACTACATTTCTCCCTAACTGGCTAGCATCAACCAACCAGTCAATCGATCGATCATCTATTTATACACCTGTGCAGTCTCCAGCACCAATCAACATCCCGTTAGTTACCACCCTCCCTACTAGATTCTTACTACATCTAGAGGTGACAGGTAAAATATAGGACACAGTTGAATCTGAATTTCTGAGAAACAGTGATTTTATATGATAGAAGACATAGTCATACCAAAAATATTATTCACTATTTATGGGAAATTCAAATTTAACTAGATTTTTTTGTTGTTTTTTACTAAATCTCATCACCCTTCTCACTCTACTGAAAAAGCTGCCTTTCGTCTTAATTCTAGACTCTCTGTGGTTCACAGCCGATTGACAAGCCCCCACTCTGTCCCCCTGAACTTCACCTTCAGCTGGACCTGTGATTCTCAACCTTGAGTCTGAACATCAGACTCAACCAGGGAGCTTTCACCCCAGACTTATTAAATCCTCAAGGCCCACTCCACAGGAATCCAAAGTACTTTTTCTAATACATAAGTAGAATAAGTCATATAGAGTGACTACTTTGAAGAGTAACTCTCATTTGAACATACAATCTGGTTTATCTATTTACTTGGTTATGGCTATGGACTGCCTCCCCTCCCCTGGCCTGCCCCACCGCCTGTTAGAATATTACGTAAGAGCAGAGCTCTCAGTGCACCACCTAAAACAGGCTGCTACTCTGTGTGCTCCACACTATTTGCTCATCAGCCGAACCTCACACACTTCTGTATGTTCCCCCATGCCCTAAACACAGTCCTTGCCCAAGGCAGGCACTCAGCACCGTTCTGTGGATGAATGGACGCTGAGTTGGTTCACTCACTGCTTTCCCATCCTTATGGATTCCTAAGAAGGAATACCTGGACACCCGCCGTGAACACCAGCTGGGTCCACTGATCCTCCCCAGTGCACACAAGCACATGCTACTCAAAACCCTGCTCACATCCCCAAGAAGAAAACAGCATGGCTCTGGATCCTGGTGTGCAAAGCTGGATTTAGACAACTAAGAGTCCAAATGGTTCTTAAATCCTCAGCCTTCCATATACTTTCACAGAATCAAATATAAAAGTTCTCAAAGGAAGCCATATCTGGTTTGCCACCAATCCTTAGTAAAGCGGACTTTGGGTTTTTCCTAGGTCACCACTACCAGGGCATATGGAAATACTGGAGGTGATTCTTCCTTTTGCTCAGTAAAGCTTCTTCAGACTCAGCATGAAAATTCTTGGTTGGAAATCTAAAAGTTGATGGGCTTAGTCTGAATGCCGGTGCAAGAAAACCAGCGTCTTTTCTGTACTTCCTCCCCGTCTTTACTACTGATACATGATAGTAAAGGAAAATGAATATCTGATTATTTAGCTCAGGTCATGAAAGGTCAAAGTCATGGGTTGGCTCTGCATGGCCAGAGATTTCACCCCTAGCATACACCAGTCACACCGCAAAGCCCCGCCCTTGTACCCCAAAAGGAGCCAATAAAAAGGTGGATAGAAGCACAAATTTCATCACTGCTACTGGAAAAACAAATCAAAGTGCATTTTTTCTGAAAAAGGGGTTAAACAGATGGTAGGATATTCTAGGTCAGCTTGTAGAAGCCTGTTAGAAAAAGTTTTGATGTGTACTGATTTATTCCACCATTGTACTTTTATCCATTTAATTCACAAGGACTCTGGTTTGCATGGCTGATAATTCTCATCTGCACAAAAAAAGCAACTGGTTTCTCCTGCTGTCATCAAATAAGTCATAGGGAACAGAATAGAAATGTATTGAGTAGTCGTAAAAACAAACACACAAAAAAATAGTATCTTAAGCAAACTTTTAAAGTACTTCCACATTCACACACCATGTTTGCTTTGCATCCGCGCAAGCCTCCTACTTCCTTATAAAAGCTGTGCATATGCTATACAGTGATAGGGGTTAATTATTAAAGAAGGACCAGAGGTGAGGACAGAAGGCAACCTTGTGCTCGATTTGAAAGAGTGAGCCTCAATTGAAATCTTGTTTTTATCGCTGTATCTCCTTGCTTTATCGCTTGTTTTTACCGTGTGTGAAGATTCTTCAGCTGGGGTCTCTCAGGTAGGGAGTCTGACTGAACACCTGGAGCCCTGACATAACCAGCAGGGAGAACTGTCCGTGAAACATGAGAACAAAATTTTAATATACGTGTACGTATTTTTATTAACCAGGCAACACAGCCTAACGCTTAATGAATCTGGCTCTAGAGCTGCTTTGCCTGTGTTTGAATGCTGGCTCTTTTCATTACTAGCTACAGAACTTAAGAAAATTAATAATTTGTGCTTATCTTCCTAATCTATAGAATGGGAATAATCATAACATTCCTCATCAGCTTGATATAACAGTTAGGTCAGTTCATTCATGTAAAATGCCTAAGGCAATGTCGTGTGCAGAGTGAGGGTCCATAAGTGATAACATCATCACCATGCAAAGATCACAATGATCAACTGTCCACTTGACCAACTGTTTTTCTTACAGGGACTGAATGCACACAGAACACTATTACAGATGAAATATGATCTGCAGCCATTGTGCTCATTTTAAAGTATGGTTTTTAACCAAAATTACTAAGTGAGAGCACATATCTGAAATTAAATTACAGTTCAGTGGAAAAGAGATAATGCATCATCATCTCAATTTATGTATTGCCTGTAACTTTTCAAGCACCGAAGATAAACTCTGCCCAACTCACAATTACAGCAAGGGCTGAGTATCAAGTGTCCTGACTCGGTAATTGGTAGAATTAAGTTCTTATTTTGGCTTACCTCTGACTCAAGTATCCTGTGTCCTTATTTCTCCATCTATAACATGAAGACAAAACAAATACACTAGAAGACAAAGGTTCAGAAGAGAAAAGAAGCATGGAGCCTCAGACTGAGGGCAACAAATAATTCTGGTATCATGGCTGTGATACTAACAAGAGACAAAACTTGATTTTGGAAAAAAACCCTGAGAGCCTCAGGCAATTATATCTGCCTCTTGCATGCTTTCCACAGATGCCAGATTAATAAATCAAAAATGTCCATGAAGACCTTTGTGCTAGTCATGATATAAATATGTGTGCTCTTCATGTCTCCTTAATAATACCAACAAAAATGAAAACAGATAACAGTTATCACATGTTTACTCTATGCAAGGCACTGAGCCAAGTCTCTGGGGCCAGACAATACTTTCTGCGTCTTAGGTTTTAGTCTTAGCACCTGACACAGTGTGGGTATATGCAGAAGATTAAAACATATTTATTGGCCTGAGATTCAAAGGATTTATAGTTCTAAAACTTGGGAATAGGTTTGAAAGTAATTGCCCTGTGAAGCAGTATTTTTCAAATTTCAGGCCATGATCCATAAATAGATTATGAAATTAATAGAGTAGCCTAAGACTAGAGCTAAAAAAACAAATGTAATTGGTAATATCAGCATGTAGGTTAAGCAGTAAGTCAATTGAGGTGTTGAAACTTTATTTCACATACACACATGAATGTGTATGATAGGGCATGGCTTTTAAAAAGTATTTTTACTGAGCCACAGTTAAATTTTTCAAGAAAATGCTCTTGTAGAGGAATCTTGAACACACTGCTTTATAAGAAAATATAAAACAGAATTTAAATGTATTTCTTAACAAGAATAATGTTTACCTGAGTATTTTAACATCTACTCAAGATGTTTTGTTTTTGCTTTTAGTTTTAGTGGCTCACCCCCTTGTTTCTTAACGAAAAGGGTGACAAGGCTGATCTCTAGACTATGTCCCTTTTCCTAGCTCTCAGCCCTTGTATATTAACAAGGTTGGCCTCATTGTACCCCCGATATGGGTGCTGCCTTTGAGATGTTTTTCTGAATTCTGCCCCCCCCCCTTTTTTTTTCCTGCAACTAAAACACAGCATTTAGCGCAGAGCTGGACAAAGCATAGGGGTTCATAAGAAGTATCTGTTGGATTAAGGTTGGTTAGGTGGCTGCCTGAAGGACAGAAGTAGATCATGGCATGTAACAGAGCAATGCGAGGAGGTCCCTGCAGGAATACAATGAATTCTCTAATGGGTAACTGTCCGGCTCGTGTCCTTCCCGGACCCAAAGGTGAGTGCTACAGGAAAGAATGGGGGCTAAGCTCAGTATGCCCTGCCCATTCTTGCTTGAAACGCCTACTGAGTCCCAGAGGTGACTGCAAGACCATTTCCTCCTGCTCTTCTGAACTGACTTTCCAGGGTGCAATGCTGGATCGAACAACATTCAGAGACTGGAGAGCACCTCTGAGACACAAAGGCCCAAGGAGTGAATTGATCCCTCTCCAGTCCATCACCCCAGCCACCCCAAGTGACAGGCCCGCCCTGAGGTGCCCTCAGGTCAGCTATCCAGAAGCATCTAAAATAGAAGTGCAAAGACAGAAGATGAGACGTTTGTAAAATGATAGATCTTTGGGGAAATAAGCTTATGAGCTGTGAGCTATCCAGAAGTATGCTAGCCTCTGCACCAGTAGATAATACTGATACTATTTACTGGATATAAGCAATCCACTCTGACTTCTTGCCAGAGAATCCCATGGTGGGCTCCACGGGGTCGCAAAGAGTCAGACACGACTGAAGCAACTTAGCACACATGCACCAAATTTCACACCGTTGATACCCATTACCTCTCTGACTTCTTCCAGCAACTCACAAAAGTGTTAAAATCCCCTTTTACAGATCAAGAAATAGAGTCCTATAGAGGAGAAGTACAAGCAAACCTCATCTTATTGTGTATCGCTTTACTGCACTTTGCAGATATTGCTTTTTTTTAACAAATGGAAGGTTTGTGGCAGCCCTACATTGAGCAAGTCTATTTAGGCTGTATTTGTCACAGCATTTGCCTACTTCATGTCTATGTCCAGTCTGGTCATTCTCACAGTGTTTCAAAATTTTGCATTATTATTATATTTGCTATGGTGATTTGTGATCAGTGATCTTTGATGTTCCTATTGTAACTGGGCATTTTTTAAGCAGTAATGTATTTTTTAATTAAGGCATAGACATTATGTTTTTAGATATAATGCCACCATACACTTAACAGACTACAGTACAGTGTGAACATAACTTTTATATGCACTGAGAAACCAAAAAATTCTTGTGACTCACTTTGAGATAGTCTCTTTATTAAGGTGGTCTGGAACCAAACCTGCTATAATTTTGTAAATCTCCAAGCTGTGATTTTTGCCAAGCCTATAATTTTTCCCAAGGTCACTATGCTTGTGAGTATAAGCACAACTCAAATTCAGACCTGTCTAACTTTAGGTCCCAAGCACTTTGTACTACAATGTGGAGAAGGAGTCTAACTCAAAGAGCCCACTGACTTTTCCTTGCATTTTAAAATTCATGACTATGAACTGACAAGATAATCCCACAGGACAGTGGAGCATTTTCCAGAATTCATGAGGTAACCACTGACTCTCTATTCTAATTTATGGAAGAACAAGAAGACTTCCAAGATAGGCTGGAATATTTCTGTAATGAATTAAAAAAAAATCAATTCCAAGGTTGTAGAAGGAAATGAAAACCAGCATCTAAATATTAGTAGTAATGAACCTGACTCAGAAGAGGAGAGATGTATTCCACAATGAGAAGAGTAAGACTTATCTGAATCATTCCAAGCAGCAATATCCCACATCCTAAGAAAAATTAAGAAGGAAGAAGGATTCTCAAACTCCGGTATGTGTGAGGAATATTCACTCCTGCTCCAGTAACAAGAAAGTCATACTGGAGGTTAGTGTTTGTCTGATAAGGATCGCAGACGCTAACGTGAACAGGACAAAGGTAACTTATTCACATGATAGATAAACATTTACTGGGTACCTACCGCATGCCAGGCACTGCATTAGGACCAGGTGGATGCAGACCATAAGGAGAGAGGCACCATATGCCTTTCAGTGCAGTCCAGACCAGTGGATCAACAGAGGCTGTTGATGGAATTGCTGTTGTCATCTACAACATAATGCTTGCTTTGAAGAAAGGTTTCTCATGATGGGACTTCATGACCCAGGCTTCTTCTGGGAAAATCCCTCTATAGACGCAGAACATCAAACAGAATCCTGCCTTAGGCTGCTGACTTTAAGAAGGAATGCAGGGCCAGCTATTCTTGGATTTTGGTCTGACCAAGGAAGAGCTGGTAAACCAAGAGGGTGTGATGGTTTGAATCCTGGAAGGAAATCTTAGGCAAGGAAGAAATCCTCAGCACAATCTAAAATGCATTCTCTTCTTCAGTTGAGAAAATTTTAAAGTGGTAAGCAAACAAACCCCAAAACAACTAAGCAAAAAAACAGGTTGATCCCATGATAGGAGATGCTAAAAGGAAATAAAACATAACAGATACAGCTGGAGGGAGGGGCAAAAATGAAATTCTGACTAGGCATTTCTGGTGATCTCAAAAATGAAGGAAAAAAGGCAATTTAACACAAATATAACACAAAACTAAATGCAATGCAGTATCCTGGATTGGATCCTGGAATGAATAAAGACATTAGCAGGAAATATCTTGAAACTGAATAAGCTAGAGTTAATAGTTCCGAACCAATGTTAATTTCTTGGTTTACATGGTACATTTATCAAAATGTACATTTAAATGTAAAATGTTGACATTAGGTGGAACTGGGCAAAGAATGTATGGGAATATCTGTCCCACTTTGCAATTGCTCTATAAATCTAAAATTTTATTTCAAAATGTTGAAAGTTTTAAAAGACCACTATATGAGACATTCTTAGATGAACTCTGACGTTGAAAGAAATGTGACAATAAGAGGGCTAGATAATTAGGAAATGCAACACTGACAAGCCAGGAGCCATGACTGCGTATAGTGAGCCCCCAAGTCCCCACCTTCTTCCCTGGGTCAAAAAAGCCAGTGACATCAATAGAATATGATATCCCTGACAAGCAGTGATAATAACACGGTGCCAGTTCAGACTACATATGGAAGATTTTATACCCTGCTGTGGTACATTCTAAACAGAATACATTGTTTTTTTTTTTTTTTTTTGAGAATACAGTATTTTTATAGACAGAGTGAAGAGTCTTTTCTAAGGGATAGTGAAAGAATAAGGAAAAAAACAAAAGATTTAGGGAGCCGAAAGGACTCTGTCTCTAACTCGAAGGGCTGTCACATGTCAGGGAGACTACTGTATTCTTTGAGTTCCTGAAAGAGGAACTAATGCCAAAGCTAATGTTACACATGGAAATAGATACTTGGGTTCAATGGAACAATTTGACAATCCACATTCAGAATGTGAGGTCAGGAACTCCCTGTGGTTGGACAGGCTCAAACAGAGCTTGAATGAGAGCTCCTGGTGGGTGTCTGAAGTGGATAAAGTTCAGGCTATTATAGTTCTAGTTCCAGTAATAGTTCTAGTTCTAGCAATTTAGTTCCAGTAATGCAGCTTATAGTCTTTTTGGTGCCTATTGACTTTATGATCAACTAAAACCCCACGTGAAATTCCATGGAAAGAGGCCCTGTAGCATATAAATACTGTTAAAGTTTGGAATGCAGTGGTTAGATCTCATTTTGCTGACTCTGTACTGTTCTGGTAGCTTGTCAAAATCCTTTTGAACATGGCAAATATCAGCTGACAAACCTGTCACCTGATGGTGTTCCCTGTCAGGTTCGTGCCATCTGCTAATTGAATAAACCTGCCTTCAGTGTCTTCGAGTTATTGATATAAATGTTAAAGAGGACAGTCATCCAGTCGTTCACTCAATAAATATTTATCAAGCACCTACAATGTGTAAAGTGTTCAGGACAGAAATGAGAGGAGAAACCGTATTTGTATGGGGACAGATCCTAAAACAGTTTGCTTTCTCTAAAGCGCTGAGGTGGACTTCTTTCCTTGAAGATTTAATTTAACTCATTAGGTATTTATTGATCATTTTTTTCCTTGGCATCAGCTAAGCCTTCTTAAAGGAACAAAAGAATTAAAGTTTGCAACCCTATTCTCAAGAAGTTGGTCCTCTCATTAGTAATTCTGGCTTTGCGGCTTTTATGCCGGAAGACAGGCAACATTTATGTAATTGACAAAGTGAGTGGTAGACAAGATATTTGATTCTGATTAAAACCTTAATGTCATTTTATTTAAAGCTGCAAAAAACAATGATAGATTATTAGAGCTGAAGCGGGCAACAGGGCATCATCTTCCCCACCCACCTAGCCGATATCACTTTCAACAACTACAGTCTGATTCTTGAGCAGTTCCACTGTTGCTGTTGACCAGTTGCTAAGTCCTACCCAACTCTTTTGCCACCCGGTGGCAGGCAAGAATACTGGAGTATGTTGCCATTTCCCTCTCCAGAGGATCTTCCTGAGCAGGGACTGAACCCATGTCCCCTGCTTTGCAGGCGATTCTTTATCGCTGAGCCACCGGGGAAGCAGTTATACTGTGTTCAGTTCAGTTCAGTTCAGTCGCTCAGTCGTGTCCAACTCTTTGCAACCCCATGAACCACAGCACGCCAGGCCTCCCTATCCATCACCAACTGTCGCAGTCTACCCAAACCCATGTCCATTGATTGAGTTGGTGATGCCATCCAACCATCTATACTGTGTTAGACCTAATAATTAGAATGACATCATAACATTCCCTATGTCAAGTCAAAATTGCTTCCCTTTGTCTCTTCATCTATAGTATAAACACTCTATGGTTTTTGTTAAAGAATTGAATGAATTCTAATTCTCTCTGAAGCTAGGTAAAAAAAGAACAGGTTTAGTCCAACCACTTGAAGTCAATAATTATATCTCCATTTAGTCTCTACTTCTCTAGCCTAAGTATCTACTATTCCTTAATTTGACATGGGTTGAGGACTATTTTTGTCATTTACAGCCTAACGCCATGCCTGGCATAAAGCAAGTACCTAAGATATACCTACTGAGCCAGTACATGAATAAGTGAACTGGAAAGCTCTAGTTTGTCAATATCAGCCTCAAAAACAAATGCCTGGAACTAGGAAACATTGCTAAAAATGTGGCCAGAGAAGTGGACTTGTTGATCTATTGCAGTTTGTCTGCTCTGAACATTATACTATTTTTTTAATTGACGTATAATCAACTTACAATGTTGTGTCAATTTATGCTGCACGGCAAAATAATTCAATTATGCATACATATGTGGTGATTTAGTTGCTAAGTCGTGTCCAACTCTTGTGACCCCACGGACTGTAGCCCACCAGACTTCTCTGTCCATAGGATTTTCTAGGCAAGAATGCTGGAATGGGTTGCCATTTCCTTCTCCAGGGGATCTTCCCGACCCAGGAATTGAACCAGGGTCTCCTGCACTGCAGGCAGATTCTTTACTGACTGAGCCACTAGGGAAGCCCTATATATACGTGTGTGTGTGTGTGTGTGTGTAGTGAAAGTTGCTCAGTCGTGTCTGACTCTTTGCAACCCCCTGGACTATACATTCTATGGAATTCTCCCGGCCAGAATACTAGAGTGGGTAACCTTTCCCTTTTCTAGGGGATCTTCCCAACCCAGGGACTGAACCCAGGTCTCCGGCATTGCAGGCATTCTTTACCAGCTGAGCCACAAGGGAAGCCAAGAATACTGGAATGGATAGCCTATCCCTTCTTCAGCAGATATTCCTGACCCAGGAATCAAACCGGGGTCTCCTGCATTGCAGGCAGATTCTTTACCAACTGAGCTATCAGGGAAGCGCATACACACACACACACAAACACACGCATACACACACACATATATAACACACACATACACACACACATATATATATATATACATTCTTTTAAAAATTCTTTTTCATTATGACTTATCACAGGATGTTGAATACAGTTCCCTGTGCTATACAGTAGGATCTTGTTATTTATCCATTCTATATATAAAAGCATCATTTGTTAACCCCAAACTTCCAGTCCATCCCTCCTCCTTCCAACCTTCCCCTGGGCAACCACAAGTCTTGAACACTGCACTTTTGATGGTGCTTAGATCCAGCTTCTTTTTGTCTTTGTGTGTGGGGAGGAGGCAGTACACTAAAGACACACTGTTTGTCCCCAGTTAAAATCTGTAATTGGAAAACAGTCACCAAGAGTCACACAACTGTGTACCAAGAAAGGCTAGACCACAGCATTTATTTCCGTGTCAGAAAGAATGGTATGTCCTTCTGGGTCTGCATGTCTTCCTAAGGTCATGCTGGTATTCTGATCCCCATAGCACTTAACCCCTTGTGAATTTGAAGATTTTGCAATATGGTGCAGAGGAGGCCCAGTGGTTGGGTACAGCATGGCACCTGAGGAAAAGACAGGATGAGCTGATCTACTAAGCAGCTGTTTAGCATGGGCCCGGCTACCCCAGAGTGAGATGTTCAATAGGGAGAAACTTCCCCCAAATTAAAACATACAGGAAAACTGAAGTCCAATGAACCCAACAGAAGCTGGGATTGTCCTGGTATCAGCTTACCTGAGGCTGCAGAGTCAGGCAAGAAGAACCAACCCTCAGGAGGGAAAGGAAACAAAACAACTGTGATGACGATGCCAGCACCAGCAGGCAAGGGCACTTACTAAACACCAGACTGTTAACATACATTTATGCTTTATTCCCCAATGTAAGACACCATGATCACCACAACACCGTGATCACCACAGCACCATGATCTACAGCTATAAAGATGAGGGCTTGGAAAGGCTCCAAAACTTGCCCAAAGTCTCACAGATCTAAGTGGTATGGTGTACCTAAGGTGAGGGTCCCAGCTGACTGCCTCTAAAGCTCTTGAACTCAAGCATCACCCACAGGGCTTCTGTCACATGTGTTTATTTATCCTTTAAAACAGATTTTATCGAGCACCCTCAGCATTCCAGGCCTGTGCTAAACCCTGCAGACACAGTGGTAAAGAAAAAAAGATGCACACAGTCCCTCATGGCGTTTAGCGCTCTGGCAAGAACAACAATTAAACAAGTGACCCCAATCAAGTGGGATCCATGTCACTGCAGGAGAGGTTAGGGGTAAACCCCCCAGGCACAAGGGAATAAGAGTCTTCCTCCGTGAAGTCAGTCTTAGAAAGAAGCTTCAGGGATACACTGGCAAGACTAAAGAGTGAGCAAGAGAGGCAGAGAGGGAATAAACTCTTAAGATGTGGAAGTCAGTGGGAGACACAGATACGTGCTGAATGTAGAGGGAGGGGTCAGAGGCTGCCCTGAGGCTGAGGAGACGAGCACAGTGAGATTCCAGAGGCCCTGTAAGCCACGGTAAGTGGTATGGAACTTGACTAGAACCGGCAATGGCAAAAACTACTAAGTTCACAGGGACATGCCCTCATGTGATATAGATTCTTCCACAAAAAGGGAGGCCAGGTTAACACAAATGTTGCCCCGTGGGACTGACTTCACTTGGGCAGTTGAAATTTCTCTGGCCTTGTGAAACCCAATCCAGAAAGTTTCTGAACCTCTGCAGGGAGGGTGTGTGAGTCTTAGGTGAGTGAAGCAAATATATTCTAAATCCTTTCTTTATGCTGCTGCTGCTAAGTCACTTCAGTCGTGTCTGACTCTGTGCGACCCCATAGACGGCAGCCCACCAGGCTCCCCTGTCCCTGGGATTCTCCAGGCAAGAACACTGGAGTGGGTTGCCATTTCCTCTCCAATGCACCCACCAAACCTTAGTTAAAATCCAGCTTTCCGACAGGTGAGGAAACAAAGGCTCGAGCAGTTCAGCATGACTGTGGCAGACGGAATTACTGGTTCCCATTGATCATTCTCCTTAATAGTTTTATGCATCTCCCTGTCTGGGCCTTGAGGTGCATGCAGTGTATTTCCCCTCCTCAGACTTTAGGTTTCATCTGGTTTGATTTGACCAGCACAGTGCTAGCAGCTGTCATATGAGTAGAAACTTTAAACGTGATTGAATGGTAAAGCATGCCTTCCTGCACTTTTACCACTGCCAGGAGATCAGGCCTCATGGCTGTTGCTTCTCAAGCCTGAACCCAGTCACACAGAGCAGACGTGAACCTGGTCTATAGCCTAGAGCCAAGGTCAGCAGAGATCAACAGATCCCAGGAGACTTGAAGACTGTCAGCGTGAAGCAGAGTCACTTCTGTTTACCCAGAGACTTGCAAATGTGTGAATAAATGTTTCTGGTTGTATGCCAAGGAATTTGGGGGTAATTTGTTACATAGCACCATCACAGCAATACCTGACTGATAAGAACTTACTCTGAACTCATAAAGAAACTTGCTGGAATGCACAGCACTGCCCTGTCATGGAACCAGGGTGCCTTGGTGGTGGCCTTCTAAGGGAGAAAGCAACCTAGACTGCCACTACAACCCACTCTCCTAGCCCCTGGCTTCCCGCCCACCACACATCACTCACCTGAGTCTGACGCTGCTGGGCTCACCAGGCTGAGCAGCTCCCGCTCCTTCTCATAGTCCCCTTTGCAGAGCAGCTGCCCCTCCTTCAGGACAAACTCATCACCCTTCTGGAGCTGCCGCTCGCAGACACAGCAACAGAAGCAGCTCAGGTGGTACACGCTCTTCTGGGCCCGCATAACAAACTCGTTGGGTGCGATGGCCTCAAAGCAGCCCCCGCATTTGACAGCAAACAGCCTAGCAGCAGGGAAAAAGTAAAGCAAGGTCTGTGAGAAAGACAGCTGAGGCCCAAGTCTTCCCTCAAGTCAGTCGCGAAAGGAACTTCAAGAACTGGGATAAGGAGACTTGGAATGGAATAGGCTTTAAATCTAGGTGATTTTATTCCCTGAGGAGGTTGAACCAAAGAATTCAGTTGAGTTACTCTCTCAAAGGCTTAAGAAAAGAAGGATGAGCAGCCTTGGAGGAAATGTGAGCTGAAGCCCAGAGTGTATTTGGTGTGGTCCATGGCAAAGTGTTCCCAAAGGATGCTCTACAGACTGGTGCCAGGCAGGCTGCCCAGGGTCCCCCAGGGCTGACTTTTCAAACAAAATAACAATAACAAAAAGGTCCAGGCCCACTCCAGTCGCAAGCAAACGGATGGGACCCAGAACGTGAGTTTTTAACAAGCTCCCCAGGGCATTCTGAGGTGTCATCTAATTTTTGAAAGAGAAACTGCATCCCAGCTTCCGAGCCTGATATTCAGTGGATTCAGCCCAGCTTTCAGGACTTCTATCTCATTTCACTTATTTTCATCCAGCCATGAAGAGGGTGTCCATCTATGCCAGGAGGAGGCAGTAGATACTAGAGATATAAAGGTTGATGAAAGAATTCCCTTCCAGAAATGAGCTCAGGCTAATAAGAGAGACAGACATGTCCAGATAACCAGAGGGTCCCAGAACACAGAAGAGGAGACAACTAACTGTCAGGGAGTCAGCAGGACAATCTGCATTTTATAGCACATTCAATAAATCTTGGTCCAGAGCATTATTCTATAGACAGGCCCTCCACCATGACAGCCTAAGTGTGGCCAGTCCCATGTCAGAAGTCCTTTCACACACTCACTCACTCATTTAGTCTTCTTCCCATTCATTCTTTCATTGATTCAGAAACACCCACCACACACTACACCAGACACTCTGTGTCTTAACAGCGGGGTGGGGAAGGAAACCCCGCCCCAGCAGCATTCACATCCTAAGAGTCTCCTGGAGTGTCTGCTGCAGGCCCAAAGAATACAAAACAAAGTCCTCATCCTCGGTCTCCATCCTCTGTTACAGAGCTCCCATAACAGTGAGAGAAACAGCAAACAAAGAAACAAACAGATCATGTCTACCCAGAGGGCTTTACCTTCAGGGAGCAGAATATAAGAATGATATGAAGCAGTGCTTCATGAACACAAAATAGGTGCATAAAGCCCTAGCCTGTTTGTAACAATTAATCACGTCTCAGTCCTGCAGCTACACTAGTAGAGGGCCACATCTGTACACGTGCACAGCGTGTTTATCTTGGCAACTGCCTGGACAAAGGGAAGGGTTCTGAGGGTACAGTGGAGACGTGGGTAAGGAGGAATTACCAAGAAAGGAGCTGGCACAAGAGAGAGGAAGGCCGTGTCTTCAGGTGAAGGAAACCGAGGCCTGGAAAAGGGGCTGAAGCCGCCTCCTGCGAGTCTGCTAGGGAACAGCTCTGGACAGAGGCAGCCTGCAGGGGATTCACCACAGCTCAGGATGAGAAGCACATATGCAGTCCCACTCTTAACCTGGACCTCGGGCCCCGACACCAGCCTGCCCCTCCCCTTGACCACCTGACGATCATTAGAAACACCCATCCTGATATGCTTGCCTTCTGCCTCTCAACAAAGGGGGGTGAGGTTGGGGGGACAGTTCAGGGGCTGCTCTGGCTCTTTCACCACTAAGCAGGTATGTGACAGCCCTCTAAACAGAGCTCCAGGTCTCCACTGCTCTGCCCATGCCCTCTCCCTTCCCCTGTCTGCTCTGAGTGGTTCTGCTCTCCAAGTCGGAATTTCAGGGCACACCCGACCCAGGAACGATGGCCTTTACTCCCCACCCCAATGCTGGATGTTGTGTATCAGACAGAAAATCCACCTAGTTCATCCCCAGCCCCAAGTCCCCAGACACTGTTTGCCAACCTAAGCAAACGAATTAGGGCTTTAACAGGAACTGGTCAAAGGCTCTCCTTCTCCTCCCCTTCCCCGGGAAGGAACTGTCAAACAGAATCAAGGCAAACGCTCCCGGGAGTCAACAAGCTCTTGAGAATCCACAGTCACAGGTGGTGGCATCTGTGCTTGTCTAACTTCTACCCTGTTAATCTCCTCCTCTTTCTCCTCCCTTCTTAATTTCAACCCCCACTCCAAAAACTTCCCCCAAGTTGGAAAAAGGAGGGTTGCGGGGAGCTCAACAAAGAAATCCCACCATATTGACTCAGAACGGCTGGAGGAAGTGGCGGGAGTTGCCTGGGCTCCGATGCTGTAATGGTCATGATGGGCAGGGGTGGGGGGGTATAGAGACCTAGAAGAGGGGGGCAGTCCTGTTTCTCTTCATTCTCTGCATCAGCTTCCCCACTCTGGGTGAAGACCAGGTTGACCTCACCTAACTGCTTTTCACTAACCCGAGGGCAGCGCAAGGAGAAAAAGCACATAGCCACCACCTGTGTTCCAGATGTGTACACAGCTGCACGGGTACTACTGTGGACCCAGCTGCTGACTGCACACTTCCCACAAGTTGTTGTCTCTAAGGCTCAGACAAGCAGAGAAAAGGATTTGTTCAAAAGTCCAGGTCGTAATTAAAACACAGCCTATCTCTTCTCAATGCCCTGGATGGCGGCCCCCATGGTGAGTTCACCCTCTGAATGCTAATGAGACTTCACTCTGGGTTCAGAACCTGGCAGGCTGGCTGTGCCCTGGAAAGCTAAGCCTGATTTCCAGAAACGTCCAACCCTGCTGGGCGCATATAACAACTGCCAACTTTGCCCACCACTAGACATTCACCCACTCCACTCCTGAAGGCTCTGTAAATGATTCTGTACCTCTTTGTTACATCTAATTCCTTCATTTGTAAAATGGAAATAACAGGTTCTAGCCAGTGGAGACATGTCCAGGGCCCAAGCCCTCTGTTAAGAGTTCTCCTTCCTAAATGTCCTTTGTCCTCCATGGGGCAGACATGGGGGTGGAGCACTAACCAAGGCCACTGTGTCCTCAGGGAGTTCACATTCTCCATCAGGCTGTCAACAAATGACCACAGGAGGCTGTTTAGGGTATGTAGGAGGGGGCCAGCCAGAAGAGCCCCAAACAGCCCTACCCAACTGGCTCGGGCTAGAGGTCACGACAACTTCCTTCTCTTCCTTCCCTCCCTCTCCATTTAGCTGTCGTCTTCTTCCCTCTGGCCCTTTCCTGCTCCCACCACAGGCAGGAGAGCCAAGGCTGACTGAAGCTCCATTCCAGGCCTTGCCTATCTCTCTCCCCGAACAGCCACAGCTCTGAGATGCACAACTGGTAGTTTTGGTGAGGGAGCTGGAGTCGAGTCTGCTGGCTCGGCCACTTCCAGGCAGTCCGTGTGGGTCAGGGCTCATCATGTAACCTCTGGCGGCCTCAGTTTGCTCTGATGGTGATGCCTACACTCCTGGATTACTGGGGATGAAATGCCAGCAGGTCTGAGGACCTGGAGACCCATAAGGAAGGGCACAATTCTTAGTTCTTATAACGGGCCTTGCCTCTGTCTTTGACTTTTTTTCCCCCCCCCAGAGGCGGCTGTCTGTGCTCGAGTTTCCAAGCTGTGTCCTGAGAGATGGCTTCTTCCTTGACAGCAGGAGTCCTTTTGCTGACTCCTCCCGGCTCTGACATTAGCACGACCTCCTTTTCAAAGTGTGCAGCACTGACCCAAAAGAAGAATAGGGGATGCATGGCTGGCACAGCGGACATGCAGAGAACACGCCTTAGATGAGGCATGTCCTCCCACCACAACGCACTGAGATAATGCAACGGAAATGAGGTATCTTGTATTGGGTGCCATGGAGGGCAGCAAAGAAGAAAATAAAAGGTGACCTGATTCAGGGAAAGGACCAGGACTTGATGTAGGAAGACCTAGGCTCCAGGTTTCTCTTATCAAGAGGCCTCAGAAAAGCCACTGTCTTTTCCTGGGCCTGTTTTCTTATCTTTAACGAGAAAGCACTGCCCTGTATCAGCTGTTACACCAAGTTCTTAGAGGTTGTGGAAGGGGTCAGTCTCTATTCTGCTTGTCTCCTTTTAACCAGAGAAGCCAACTAAATCCTAAATCCAGGTCTCCAGATAGCGTTTCAGCATGACAGGGCCTTACTATGGTAATTCTCCAAACAAGGTATTTTCCAGAAACATACCATTCATAGACATCCATCCATACATATGTGCGTATGTGTGTGTGCATGTACATATATATTTTTGTATATCTTTGAATGTTATGGTTCATTCACAAACATAAACACACAAAACATACATATGCACACACCAGCTAAAACCAACAACTCACTCACGTATTTCTTTCTTTCTTCCTATCTGCACAGTATAAATACGTAAGTACTTCCAGAAAGGATTTACATTATATATATACATACATATATATATATTGCACAAATTTTCAAATATATCTATTTCTAGAAAAGATCTCATTTGAAGATAGCAAAATGCTCCTAAGGTACATTTGAAATCCATTAGGCTGGATAATTTAACTCACTCCCATTTTCATGATTCATGCACTTATTATAGTGTTGGAGATCCTACTCTGTAGGTAAGGAGAATGTTTCCAAAGCAGATATGAAGGCTTGCCACCTGAGAAACTCCTAGAGAACATGACCAAGGCGATGAAGACAGAGGTCAGACCGCCGGGAAGCAACAGCACACCCGGCACAGCCGGAGTTAGGGCAGAAAGACGACAATGTTCCCGGATCCTGTGTGGACACCTGGACTTCGGTGCTGGTTATGTGAGCGCAAGACAATCACTCCACATTATAAATATTGGGGTCCTCATCATTAGAATATCTTCCACCCCCAAATTATTTTATTACAAAGAAAAAGAAGCTTATAGAAGATAGAAGAAGAGGAAACTGGTCTTCACTGAATACTTACTTGCTTCCAGGAACTGCAGTATTTCTTATATTCATTCCCTCACTAAATTTGTGTAGTAATAGCAAATAGAACTACTTTATAAACTCACAGAGACTCTCACCAGCTCAACTTTGCTCATGAAGCCTCTCTTCCATGAGAATGAGAGACTCTGGAATGGCTGATTCTTAAGTTCTTCCTCATATATTCTCTCTAGCACTCCTTTCATAGGAGAGATAAACAGATCAAGCAGCTACTATGGTGGTCTGAGCTCCTGACAGGTTTCCTGGACACGCCCCTGGCTTCACAGGAGGTTCTGAGACTCTGCTGCCCGCATGCAAATGAAAAGCAGGAGCTAGGAACCAAGTTGATCCCTTCAAGTTACTTGGTTCTTGGGCCCCAAAGTATATGAAAGGATCTGTGTAAGAGGTCTATCCTCTACGGAGTTGTGTTAAGAACAAACAGTATCCAGGAGATGTTCTTAGACCTAACACCACCATGCCCAAGAGTCTACTCTGATTCCAAGATGATTGGGAAACAAGATGATTCTTGCAGGAACCCCAGTCACTGGGGCATTTGGTGGGTCACTGTTTCCAAGGTATAGGCAGAAATGCAGGTCAGTGGGGCTGGACCCAGAAAGACCCAAGAAAGCCCTACCAGAGAGACCGAGTTATAGACACAGTAAAGACAGGGAGGCAATGTGCTATAATCAGTACTCCACCACTTATTAGCTGGCTATGTGAGCTCGATCAGACCATAGTGGCATTAGAGTACTCATCTATAAAATTGAAATAATCAAGAGGCCTCTGTCAGAGGAGCACAAGAAGAACTAATTGTGTACTCATCTATAAAATGGAAATAATCAAGGGGCCTCTGTCAGAGGGGCACAAGAAGAACTATTAGTGTACTCATCTATAAAATGGAAATAATCAAGGGGCCTCTGTCAGAGGGGCACAAGAAGAACTGATTGAACCAAAACATCAGAACTGCTTAGCACAGTGCTTGGCACGTGGTAAATCTTCAATAAAATGGGAACTATGATGATGAGGAGGAGGATGGAGAAAAAGAGCTGCATATGAAACATGACAGAGAAATTAGCAGGGAAAAATGATGAGTCATAATGTCAGAGACTGGGAGAATCAAGATGAGATAAAGCAGCATGGAACGAGAAGGACCGGAGCAAATAATTTAGGAAGAAGGCCATGGATAATGCAAGAATGTCAGCAGTCAGGTTTTTAGTGGTACTGATTGTAGACTTGGGGGCCAGTCTTGATAACATAACGGAACCAAGGTCTGAGTTCCCACCTGCTTTAATGGCCTCAGGCTAGGGTTTGCATGCCACCTATCCACATAGGATCTGTCTGGATTCACCCAACTAACACTGCTGGCATGGCTCGATGAAATGTCCTCTTGTTCTATGTATCAACGTAAAGTATCAAAGAGGTTAACTCAGGCTTAGTTTTCTTTTCGGTATCAGTACTTTTTCACCCATGAAATCCCATGGCTCCCTCCAATCTCTCCCACCTCCTGCCACATTATCCTCTAGAAATCAGACACTAGATCCTGTGTTATCCCCACATTTAGTCTCCAGGTTGATGATACAACTTCCCATATACAGGAATATTAAAGAATGGCAGCCTCAGGCAAACCCAAATTTATCCCAGGACAAAGGTTTTGAGACCCATGAAGGCTGAGGAGGATTGTAAGGGGAGCCCCCATTATGCCATGCTAGAAGGTTCCAGAACCAAGCTTATGTTTGGAAAGACTGAGATCTTCATTAACCTTGACCCAGAGTACTTCAGACCTCAAAGGGAGCCTCTCAAAGCATCCACACCATAGATAACTAAGTAGAAGGATGGAAAACAAATAAGTACATGAAAAACCCTGATGCCAACTTAAGGCCAACTGACTGTATACTCTTCTTTCTCACCAAAATAAGAAATCAGAGCCATTTCCAGCCTTGGACAGCAGATCACTACAGATGATACTGCCTTTCCACAGTCACTGACAGCACTAGTTTTAATCAAGTCTATGAACTCTTTGGTCTAGAAAGTAGAAGGGAGTCTGTATAGTTCTCTAACAAGCAGGCAGTAATCTGCATAGCCCTGTTTCCACCCTCTCCACCAGGGGGCAGCATAGCAGCATGCATTAAGTGCCATGTTGACTTGGTAACTGAGGTCATCCAGGCACTGAGACAGGGATTGGCAACATGCCAAAACTGTCTGTCCGGGAAAATCTGCTGCTGGGAGTCTGGGAGACCATGTGGCTAAAAAGAAGGAGAGATGGTGAGAGAGATGAGTATTCAAAAGTATCGGGAACCAAAAGCATGGCTTGTGGCCTTACAAGTAATGACACAAGCAACCTTGTCAGCTGGCTCAAGGTCTCTGTCCTTGAGGCTGAGCCAACACCACCACAATAAGCAATGGAGCCCATGGTCCTGGGGCGGTGGGAACGTCTGCAGGGACAATAGGGGTGGCAAGATCTTCTATAGGAGACCGTCTCAAGACTCTGCAGCGGGAGAAAATGGGAAACAATAAGTGGCTGGCAGAGCCAATCAGAGTCTCTGTCTCTCCGGGGCTCCTGGGGAGCTGTAAGAAGGACCATACAATGGGATGAGAACTGCTGCGTGTGATGTCTGCAGTCCCAGAGGCTCTGTGAGGCGCTGGCTTCACCGAGGAGTACAGGGTAATACACACAGCTCGTCACTCAGGGCACATGCTGCTGGCAGTGGGCAGCTCTGACCTCAAACGGTGGACTGAGTAGCTGGTTGGCCAAAAAGTGTTTGGGTTTTTCCATACTATCTTACGGAAAAATCCGAATGGCCTTTTTGGCCAACCTGATACTTGTTGTTGTCGTTATTGTTGTCACAATGAATCTGTTCCAGAATCAGCAAGGTTAGCAGGAAGAGCCTGGTGTCTGAAGTCTGATAGAACCTGGATTCAAGTCTGGATTCCATCTTTGAGAACTTGAGCAAGCTATAGACTGTTTTGAAGCCTCCGTTTCTTTATCTGTAAAATGAGATCATAACTCTCACAAGATGGTTTTGGAGCTTCAATAAGATAATGTATTTGAAGGATCTGATACATATTAGCTGGTCTCAGTAAGTGGCAGCTATTAACTCTCTTTATTGAAATCAGTTTACCATATCTGCCTGTGTAAGTGTGTGTATAAGATCATTTATTTCAAGACAGCCAAGTGAGCCAAAAATAGAACTTCATGAGCATCTCAAGTCTCTGCTCTTCATTATATAATAAACTAAATCAGACTTTAATGAGCCTTTCGTATGTTACTGGAGAAGAGACCAACAGACAGATATGGAAGTATAAATACTCAAGAGGAAACAGGGTACATTTCATTCAGGCAACTATGGCTATGGTCTATCCTAACCTAAGGTCAATATTGACACTAACCAACCAGTGTTGACCAACACCCACGTTCATTGCCCAACACCCAGCATATGTTCAGGAAGTCGGTAGCTCTATGTTTCACTGACCAGAGCCAACAGTTGCTATTTGGTTAATGCTGACATTATCTGACAAATAGTTAGAACAGATCCTCTCCCCTTATCACTTCACTGCTCGGGGACCGCTTCTCACTGAGGCTACTGACCACTCTATGGACGCACACTGGGGTGCCGATATTCTTGCGTTGTGCCCCTAACTCACAGACCCCGCCCCCAGATATCAGATCATTTTCCCCCTCATTTTATAAATGGAAAGAAACTCAGGCCAGAGAAGGAAATGTGACTACCCCTCACCACAAAGAAATTTCAGATGATTGAGAGGACCAGCCAGAGCTTGAGGCTCAGTTAATGATCAAGAAATACATAGGGAACTCTGCTCAATTTTATGTGGCAGACTGGATAGGAAGGGATTTGGTGGGAGAATAGATACATGTATATGTATGGCTGAGACCCGTTACTGTCCACATGAAACTATCACAACATTGTTAAGTGGCTATACTCCAATATGAAATTAAACATTTAAAAAATAAATAAATAAATAAATAAAGGAGGTTATTGCATGGCCCAACTAGGGATGGAAATGTGTCCCCCAGGCTCTTCAGTGGGGGCTTCCCTGTTAGTTTGGATGGTAAAGAATCTGTCTGCAATGCAGGAGACCCAGGTTCTATCCCTGGGTCTGGATGATCCCCTGGAGGAGGAAATGCCAACCCACTCCAGTATTTTTGCCTGGAGAATGCATGGTGGGCTACAGTCCACGGGGTCACAAAGAGTTGAACACAACTAAGCAACCAAGCACACACACACACACACACACAGGCTCTTAAGTAGCACCCTAATGAGCTGAATAAGCAGACAGTGTGTGTCAGGGAGTCTCTTGCTTAGAAGCTCTCTTTCCCCTCCCCCTCTTCTTTGCTGAAACCTGGGAACTTGTCTACGAGTCAGGCCATAGAGCAAAAGACTGCGGTAAAAGCATAGATTCCAATAATCCAAGCCAAGGTGGCACGACTTACATTTCAGACTTTCCATGTTGTCACACAGACATGCAAAAATGGCAAGGAACATAAAACAGACACACAGAACATACATGTTCCCTTTTTAGGGAATTAAAGGTTTCGTTTCCTTTGAAAAATGTCCGTTTTCCTTTCCCTTCATCCTCATTAGCCTCCTGGGACGCTCATAAACATACCAGCAAAGAACAGAGCAGAGGGAATGAGATATTTTTAGCTGATATTCTGGGCAAAGATTCCTATTGTTCCACAAGTTTTGGCTTGACTGGATGGCACGTGGCCAACACAATGTATATGCTTACAAAGAATGTATGTTTCCTGGGCTGTGTGTGTGTGTGTGTGTTAATAGTAAGGAGGACAAGGACATTATTGATGATGCTTTGATGGGAAAGATTCTGAGATCCCAGCAGGGGGCAACACTGAGCTCTTCATCAATCCTGTTTGCTTTTGCCACTATCGCTTTTCATTTGTTACACTGTGCTGTATGTCAATTGCTGGGAGAAATATCAATAACCTCAGATATGCAGATGACACCACCCTTATGGCAGAAAGTGAAGAAGAACTAAAAAGCCTCTTGATGAACATTTCATGCAAAGATGAGCTTGATAAAGGACAGAAATGGTATGGACCTAACAGAAGCAGAAGATATTAAGAAGAGATGGCAAGAATACACAGAAGAACTGTACAAAAAAGTTCTTCACAACCCAGATAATCACAATGGTGTGATCACTGACCTAGAGCCAGACATCCTGGGATGTGAAGTCAAGTGGGCCTTAGAAAGCATCACTACGAACAAAGCTAGTGGAGGTGATGGAATTCCAGTTGAGCTATTCCAAATCCTGAAAGATGATGCTGTGAAAGTGCTGCACTCAATATGCCAGCAAATTTGGAAAACTCAGCAGTGGCCACAGGACTGGAAAGGTCAGTTTTCATTCCAATCCCAAAGAAAGGCAATGCCAAAGAATGCTCAAACTACCGCACAATTGCACTCATCTCACACGCTAGTAAAGTAATGCTCAAAATTCTCCAAGCCAGGCTTCAGCAATATGTGAAGCGTGAACTTCCTGATGTTCAAGCTGGTTTTAGAAAAGGCAGAGGAACCAGAGATCAAATTGCCAACATCCACTGAATCATTGAAAAAGCAAGAGAGTTCCAGAAAAACATCTATTTCTGCTTTATTGACTATGCCAAAGTCTTTGACTGTGTGGATCACAATCAACTGTGGAAAATTCTGAAAGAGATGGGAATACCAGACCACCTGATCTGCCTCTTGAGAAATCTGTATGCAGGTCAGGAAGCAATAGTTAGAACTGGACATGGAACAACAGACTGGTTCCAAATAGGAAAAGGAGTACATCAAGGCTGTATATTGTCACCCTGTTTACTTAACTTCTATGCAGAGTACATCATCAGAAATGCTGGACTGGAAGAAACACAAGCTGGAATCAAGATTTCCGGGAGAAATATCAATAACCTCAGATATGCAGATGACACCACCCTTATGGCAGAAAGTGAAGAGGAACTCAAAAGCCTCTTGATGAAAGTGAAAGTGGAGAGTGAAAAAGTTGGCTTAAAGGTCAACATTCAGAAAACGAAGATCATGGCATCCGGTCCCATCACTTCATGGGAAACAGATGGGGAAACAGTGGAAACAGTGTCAGACTTTATTTTTCTGGGCTCCAAAATCACTACAGATGGTGACTGCAGCCATGAAATTAAAAGACGCTTACTCCTTGGAAGGAAAGTTATGACCAACCTAGATAGCATATTCAAAAGCAGAGACATTACTTTGCCAACAAAGGTCCATCTAGTCAAGGCTATGGTTTTTCCTGTGGTCATGTATGGATGTGAGAGTTGGACTGTGAAGAAGGCTGAGTGCTGAAGAATTGATGCTTTTGAACTGTGGTGTTGGAGAAGACTCTTGAGAGTCCCTTGGACTGCAAGGAGATCCAACCAGTCCATTCTGAAGGAGATCAGCCCTGGGATTACTTTCGAAGGAATGATGCTAAAGCTGAAACTCCAGTACTTTGGCCACCTCATGCAAAGAGTTGACTCATTGGAAAAGACTCTGGGAGTGATTGGGGGCAGGAGGAGAAGGGGACGACAGAGGATGAGATGGCTGGATGGCATTGCTGACTCGATGGACGTGAGTCTGAGTGAACTCCGGGAGTTGGTGATGGACAGGGAGGCCTGGCGTGCTGCAATTCATGGGGTCGCAAAGAGTCGGACACGACTGAGCGACTAAACTGAACTGAACTGAACTGATATGTCCCCAAAAAAAGAAGAAGGAAAAGCTATATTGTCACAGTCCAAAAGTACCTCATAATCAACTGATATCAACTGTACTGTATTAGGAACCAGATGTATCCTGAAGATCAGTGATGATGTTCCTAAATCATCTAGTACAGTGACCAGCACACCACAATGCTTAAAACATTTCCAGTCACTATTACTCTCCTTCTGCTCATTCGCAATGCTGCTCCTCAAGAGTGAGCCACTCTTTGGGGAGAGACAAGGAAAGATGCACATTGCCTCACCTTTTGAATAAAAATCCCCAACTGTGGCATAAAAGCCAAAAGGCGCACCGTGTAGGACTTTCCGTTCCCATGTGAGAGGTGAAAAATATCTCCAGATAATCTGAATTTCCAGAATGCCTTTAGCTCAAAGACCTCAAAGCAGGTACAATTTTGTGTAACATCTCAGCTCTGAAGAAAATGTGGGTAGGTCAAGTGTTATTATCTGATTCTATTACCTTCATCACACAGAAACTAGCATCACAGCAGAGCATGGCGCGTTACACACTGCACCAAAATTCAGCAGTGCTGGAGCCCAGAGTCAGAAAACGAGGTGTTCTGAGCCTCAGCCTCTTTCCCACAATGTTGCATTGCTTTCCTTTCAAGTTAGACTCCACCTGTCTTGAGACCTCCAGGAAGGTTTCAGCAAAGTCTGACCCAATGCAAGTATTAGGAAGAGAAAGAGTTCTTATTTTTACCCTTCAACATTTTACCCTTTGTATCCTTTATCACCCTCCTCACCCATTAAAAACTAGAAGACACCATATCCATTATGAAGGCTACTATCAAAAGTGGAAAAATAACAATTTGGCAAAGATAAGTTGGAACCCTTGTGCATTGTGGGAAGCAAAATGGTTCAGCAGCTACAGAAAAGAGTATGGTATTTCCTAAAAATTTTAAATACTGTTACCATATGATCTAACATTTCTACTTCTAGGTATATACCCAAAATAATTTAAGGCAGAGACTCAGATGTCTGTACATTCATATTCATAGCAGCAGAATTTATAAAGTCGAAAAAGGGAAAGCAATCCACATGTCCATCCACAGATGAATGGATAAGCAAAATGTTGTATATACATTGGAATATACTAGAATATTAGTCAGCCTTAAATGTTATGAAATATTATTTGGTCTTAAAAGGAAGGAAATTCTGACACATACTACAACATAATGAGCATTTTATGCTAAACGAAACTAGCCAGTCACAAAAGGACAAATATTCTATTATTTCACTCATATCAGATAACCTGAATAGTCAAATTCAGAAAGGTAGAAAGTAAAATAGTGGTTGTCTGGGGTTGGAGGAAAGAGGGAATGGGAAGTTATTATTTAATGGGTACAGTGTTTCAGTTTTGCAAGATGAAAGGAGAACTGTGGTTGGATGGTGGTGATGGTTGTACAACAATGTAATACACTTAATGCCACTGAAATGCGCACTTAAAAATGGTTGAGATGGTAAATTTTATCTCATGTGTCTTTTACCACAATTTTTAAAAATTAATTAATTAAAAAGCTATAAGACACATTCATACTCTACCTCTTGTAATTGAGATGACTGTGTTCCTAGTTGAAAATCTCACCTGCTGAGGCTCCCTTGCAGCTAGAAGTGGCCATACGAGGCAGTACATGGGGTTCTATTGGGGGTGGAGGTGCAAGTAGGAAGTTTTGGAAAAGCTATTGTCCTCTTGATAAAATGAGACAGCCTCAGGTGACACAGACATTTTGCTCTTTATCCCTTCCCTTATTTCTGTCTGGAACCGAAACACAACATCTGGAGATGAAAGAGCCACCATGATACCAGAAAGATGAAAGCTGCCTGCTAAAGACGCAATACAAGAGAAGTGAAACCTGGGTTCGTGAAAACTTTTGTGAACAGTTGTACCATCCTTGGACTTCCTATTTCTTGATTCTCTTTCAACAAAATAAAATAAAATCCCTTTTTACCTAACCTACTGTAGTCAGGATTCAGTTATATGAAATCAAGTGTTACATGAAGGACTTCCCCAACCCATTCAATGTCTATCTAGGCCAACTCCTCCACTTAAACAGTAGACCTCACCACTTCAGGCTTACTCAAAAGCTACGTCATATATTTTCTCTGTCTGTAAACATTCTAATTTTTTTTTTAATTTCTCCCACACTAGGAAAAATTACCCTTCTCTTGATACTACTTCATCCACCAGGTATGTCCTCATTTATTTGATGATCTTTGTAGAAAAATTCAAAAAGAAATTACTGCTTTCTATCTCCAGTTCCTCTTCTAGTCTCTCTAAAGGCCAATGCAATGAGGCATGTGTTCTACATACTCTTTCTCATTTCCTATAAAGGTCACTGGTGGCCTCTGTATTTCTCAGTCATCATCACACTGAACTCATCAGCAGCATCTGACACTGGGATCACTTGGCTTCCAGGACCACTGACTTTCTTGGTGTTCTTCCTATCTCACTGGTCACTCCTTCTTGGTCTTCTCGCTAGCTCCCCTCATCCTCCTAACCTATAAGTATTTCATCCCCTTCTCTGCCTACACCACTGCCCTTGGAGATCTTCTGCAATCTCACTACTTTAAGTATTATGTATGTGCGAATTACTGTGACATTTCTATCTCCACCCACATCACTCTCCTAAATCTAAATTATATCCACCCAGCATCTTTATTATCAGCCACCATTATCAACCAAAGATCCAGATAAGGTAAAGCTAGATGAATGAGGTTCATCTGTATCTATATTGTAATATCAATCAACTCTACTGAAATATCTTACAGAGAAAGGAAAGGCCAGACGTTGCCCACCACCTCTGGAGAAAGAGCTCAGTCTCTGAGGTCAACAACCCAGTCCAGGTCTAACTAACCCAGAACAGCATCAACCTCGGAACTTCCATAAGAAACAAGCAAGTGGAACATGGGGAGAAAAACAGAAAGCCAGGAGGAGCAGGAGAGCGTGTGGAGCACCAGCCAGCAAGCCCCCACGCCCAACCACAATATTCATGTGCGAGTCTGGGGTATAATTTTCATCTTGGATGCCTTTCATATGGCTCCACTCCCCAGAGCCAGCTCCATTCAGAGGATTAGAGAAACAGGGACAAACATGAGGAGCTCAAGAACCACAAACATCTATTGAAACAAGATTCCTGGCTTAGACTCACAGTGAGCAGTTCCGTGCACAAGTTATGTGTACAGATGTGAGTGCACACACACACACACTCCCTTATACACACGCATGTAAGGACGCTTACTTATATAAGCATACTATAGCCAAAAGTTAGAAGAAATAATTCATAAATCCCCCCAACGATGGGAATAATGACAAGCTAGGGTGTCCCCAAGCCAGGGGAAGTCTTGAAGGGAACATGAGCTTTTAGGGTTGTCTCTATTCCACTTAAGACACTGAGCTCAGAATCTATAAGGAAGGATAAGAAGGAGGATGATAATGAAAGAGCCCACCACTTCTCCACTTGCAGGGGTCCTCCAGGATCCCAGTCAGAATTTTAAGAACAATTAAAAAAAGTTGAAGACTTGTTCTTCCAAGTCAAAATCTAAGGCTAGAGGGTCCTCTTGCCGCTTACAGGAGAAATACCTGCTGTCATCATTGGGTGCCAGGCAGATCACTTCAACTAGGCACAAAGGCAGGGATTTGTTTTTCACTTGGGCAAAGTAGTAGGCAGAGGAGCTTTAGTGACGATACCTCTCAAAAGGCCCATAGACGCTGTCCAGGAAGAACGCACTTCTGAAAGAAAGGCAAGAACTACTTTGCACTCAAACGTGAGTGTTTCCTGAGCTCTACTCATTTCTCCACCGTGAGGAAGGCACTTCATGGACCAGCATCAATCTCTATCCCAACTGTACCCAGAAGAGGCACACAGGAAGTACATTTGGTAATTATTATTGTCACTGAAACATATTTCCACCTCGACTACTGTCGTGGGCTGAATCCCTCCAAGAACAGGTCAGTAGCTCCATGAAAAAAAAAAAAAAAAAAAAACTTTGCCCAAACTGCAGCCATGGGAGGGGCAGAGAAAAAGAGGGTGGACATATACCACAACGCATCCTCACCAAGCAGAGAACAACATGAAGGCCATGACGAGTTTATGGGCACACTTGTGGGGAAATGATGAATTTTGCGGTATTCCTCACAAAGACACACAAGGTCTTCACAACTAGAAAATATTGAAAAGGAAGCTGGGAAGCCCAAATTATAGATCATTCATACCAATAACAAATAATTGTTGAATGTCTACAATTCTAGCTGCTAATATCAAGGCACTGTTTTAAGTGTTTGAAATATAACAGTGAACAAACAAGTAACACCCCAACCCTTAGAGTTTACATTTGATTGAAAACATACCATCTATTTGATGCCAATCATTCCATTGACATCAAACAAAATGTCAGATGAGTGCAGTAGATTAAAAGGAAGGCATAAAAGAGGATGGGATGTGTCAGGGTGGGGAGTTAAAATTTTCACTGAGTAGCTGATGTTTAAGCCATGATCTGAGGGAGCTGTTAAGCAGCAAGCCCTAACACTCTCTGTGAGAGGTGCATTCGAGGCAGAGAGAACAGCAGGTGCACAGGTCCTGGGGCAGAAGCACAGCCAGCATGCTGAGGAGACAGCATCAAGCTCAGTGTGACTGGATGACATTATGACATTTATGGTGTTGTGTGCATTTCTGAGAGGCAGAGCGGAAAGAGCTGCAATAAGAAAACTATAATTCAAAAAGACACACACACCCTCATATTCACTGCAGTGCTGTTTACAATAGCCAGGACATGGAAGCAACCTAAATGTCCATTACAGATGAACAGATAAACAAGATGTGGCATATGTCTACAATGGAATATTACTCAGCCATTAAAAAGAATGAAATAATGCCATCTGCAGGAACATGGAAGGACCTAGAGATTATCATCCTAAGTGAAGTAAGTCAGAGAAGGACAAATATCGTATGATAACACGTGTGTGGAATCTCAGCTATGACACAAAAGAATATGTCACCAGAACAGAAACAGGCTCACAGACGTGGGGACAGACTTGGGGTTGCCGAGGGCGAGAAGGGCGGAAGGGAAGTATTGAATAGTTTGAGTTTGGAGGTCACAGATGCAAATGATCCAATGTAGGATGGATAAACGACAAGGTCCTGCTGTGAAGCACAGGAGACTATATTCAACATCCTGAGATAAACCACGATGGAAACAAGAATGTGAAAAAGAGTAGATGTAAAACGGAGCAACTTAGCTGTGCAGCAGAAATTAACACACACCATAAATCAACTATACCTCAATAAAATTAAAAACACACTAAAATAAATTTGTAAAAAGCCAGATTGGAGAAGTTAAGGGGCAGAAGCTAGATAGTCCAGAGAGGACCCTGCAGGTGACAGTGGGGACTTTAACTCTTCCTTCGGAAGACAGTGGAGGGTGTTCTGCAGAGAAGTGATGTGCTGGGTGAAGCTCTTTTTTATTCTTTTTAATTTATTGAGATGAAATTCACCAAACATATTTCAACAATGGAGGGGCATTCAGTAACTTCACAGTGTTGTACAAGGACCACCTCTCTTTTCAACACATTTCCATGATTACCAAATGAAACTTCTTGCACATTAATCAGTTTTTCCTGTTTTCCCCTGCTGCCAAACATGGACAACCACCAATTCTGTTTTGTCTCTATTAATATACCTACTCTTGATATTGCATATATATGGAATCATACAGTAGCTATCCTTTTCTGTATGGCTTCTTTCACCGAGCATATTTACTAGGCTAAGGTTCACCCACTTTGAAGCATGTATCAGTAATTTTTTTACCCTATCTGTTTTCTTGAAACACTCCCTTCACTTGGTGTCCACTTCCCTTTCCTGTTTTTCCATAAAAAGGAAGGCTGAGTAACATTCCAAAGAAGGCTGAGTACGATGGAATATTGAAATCCTTCCTTTTCACGGCTGAGTCGTATTCCATTGTACAGATATACCACATTTATTTATCTATTCATCCATTGATGGACACTTGGGCTGTTTCCACCTTTTGGCTACTGGGAATGATGCTGCTAACAAATGTATATCCATGAACTTGGCTGGGTCCCCGTTTTCAATTCTCTGGGGTATAAGGATGAAGTTTTAATGGGATCACCATCAGCACTGTGTTGAGAGCTACGTGTGGAGAGGGGAAGGTCAAAGGGAGGAAAGTCAGTAGGAGGTTCTGAAACACCACAGGTAAGAATATACAGACATTGAGAAAACATGACCTGAGATGGGAGATAAACAGGAAAGTGAAGTGGTCACCAAGTGAAGGGAGCATTTCGAGGAAACAGGTGTGATGAAACCCATCTCATGCTGTTAACAGGTCCAGGAAGGCGAGCACTGAGCGCCGACCACTGGGCTCAGCAGCGTGGAGACGAAGGAAGGCGGATGGCTGGGGCCTCCGTGGGGGTGGGGACGGGGAGACACAGGAGTGAAGAGCTCCTTCAAGGACTTCTGTCAAAGGCACAGGAAAAGGGAATGATAGCTGGAGGGGGATGAAGAGTCAAGGATGGGTTTAATGAGAGTAATTATGAAATGTCTACTAATAAGAACGATGTGTTATGAGGGGGATCTTCAGGATGGATGTGAGAGGTGGCGGAGAAGGGCTGGAGCTGGAGCAATGTCCACAATAAAGGACTCGGGACCCAGCGGCACGTGTGGAGTGAGCACTGGCCTTACCCTAGAGCAAGGTAAGCTGCCGGGTGCTGCAGGTAAAATTCTCAGAAAGTCATATTGAAAGAAGCCCAAGTCTGGATCACTCTGGATTGTCTGATCTAATCACAAGGGGAGCCAAGCTCAAGTCAGAACATCACATAAATCAAAGCACTAATATTTGACCATATATGCCAAATAATTGTCCTTTGCCTCAGATCTACCCTTCTTGTGATATTTTTGGGCTAACATCAAAGCCACATCATAAATAGTGGAGCAGCTGGCTCAGGAGTGAGGAGAGAGACTGCATAAAATGAGCCCTGCACCTCCCACAACATGCAAAATATCGAGGCTTAGGAATAGCTTTGAGAGATATTGTTACCATCTCAGGAGAATCTCACCAGAATCCCCACATCTACTGCCAATATGCACAAATAGGAAGTAAGGTGGAATGGATGCTAAAATATCTTTTTACAACATCATTTAAGGGGCAATGATACTGTAGCGGAAAGAGCACTGAAGGCTTGAGTTTGAGACTCACCCCGCCCCCAACCACTTATTATCTGTGTGACTCAGTCAAGCTAATTAACCTCTCTGAGCCTGAATCTCTCAATCAAAAACTGGGGTTAATGATACCCATATCACCAGTTTTCAGCAGCAAATGAGGGGACATCACTAAAAATAGTTTGTAAAATATTCCACAGTTACCCACACAACCTGGCTTTAGCTGTCTAGCTGTGCTTCACAGGTTTGTTTTTTTTTTCTTTTTGTGCAACTTTTTTATTTTTTGTCTTTTAATTTTTACAATGTTGTATTGGCTTCTGTCACACAGCAATGTGAATGAGCCACAACTACATACATATACTTTCCCTCTTGAGTCTCACCCTCTCCCCTCTTCCCACCCATCTAGGCATCACAGAGGGCCAGGCTGGGCTCCCTGTGTTATACAGCAACTTCTCACCAGCTATCCCCTTTACATATGACAGTGTGCACATGTTGAAGATATTTTCTCCGTTCTTCCCACTCTCTGCTTCTCTCACTGTGTCCGCAAGTCCATTGGCTACATCTGCATCTCCATTTCTGCCCTACAAATAAGTTCATCAGTACTATTTTCCTAGATCCCATATATATGTGGTAATATATGATATTTGTTTTTCTCTTTTTTGACTTATTCACTCTGTGTAACAGGCTCTAGGTTCATCCACCTCAATAGAATTGACTCAAATTCATTCTTTTTTTTTTTTTTTTAATTTGAAAGCAATTGTAAAGACCCTATGACAAGCAACAAGAATGCCCAGAAGGGGAGCCAAAGTCAAAGCACAGGATGGGACGGTGAGAAGTCCCCAACAGCCCGGGTGTATGACCTCTTCAACAAACTAGACTCATTAACTCATCCCTGGCTGAGCCACCAAAGGCTCACCACACGCTGCCCAGAGATGGATGCCCAGTTTCACCCTTCACTCCCACGACCTCCTTAAGCACATTTCAGCCCCTTTGAAGAGTGTGAGATGCTGAAAAGGTGGAGGGGACACTGCATCTGAGCCTGTTTGGAGACAGGCTCCAGAGGGCGTCACCCATCCCAGTGCTGAGAGCAGGGCTACGAGGGAGTAGCCAGGTGAGAGCTAGCTTCTCAACAGCCTGTGTGTGCGGCTCTGCATTTCCATCCCCACACTAGAGACCACCAGGTCAGGGCTTAGCAAACTAGTAGAATAAATGTGGGACCTGCCCCTGTACCAAAGGACATTAGGATTTGGGCCCCACTGGACACCTCCCTGGGTAACCCTTCAGATCAACACGGACCTTTCTGCAATGATATAAATGCCCTGTATCTGTCTGTCCAATGTGGTAGTCAGGAGCCGATTTACATGCTCCTGGAGAAAGAGCATTAAGGTACTTGAAGGTGGGGCAAAAGCACAAATGTGAGGACCCTGCTGTGTTCTTATGCACAGCCTCATGCTATCCTGCAAATACACAGTGCGGCTTCTGTCCTCTCAGCAAACTTTCCCAGCCTCTAAGGGGCAGCTCAAGCCTCATTTCATACCTACCGCCATGGAGTCACCCTTGCCCATTTGGCGCTCTCTATGGCTCTTGTGGTACACTGCAAACGAGAGCTACAGAAGCCCACGGAAGACACAGGAAACCTTCAGCTGGGGACAGTCAAGGAGGTATTTTCCAAAGACATGATGACTTAAAGAGAACCTTAAATAATGAGTCTGAACATGCTGAGTTTCAGAGTCGGACATATCAAATGGGGACTCTAGAGTGAGCACCAGAGAAGGCAATGGCACCCCACTCTAGTACTCTTGCCTGGAAAATCCCATGGATGGAGGAACCTGGTGGGCTGCAGTCCATGGAGTCACACAGAGTTGGACACGACTGAGCGACTCAGCACAGCACAGCACAGAGTGAGCGCAGATGCAGAGACAAAAAACTTCAGGTGAGGGAAACAGGTAGAAAGTAGACTAGCTTACCATGCTGCTGCTGCTAAGTCACTTCAGTTGTGTCCAACTCTGTGCGACCCCATAGACGGCAGCCCACCAGGCTCCCCCGTCCCTGGGACTCTCCAGGCAAGATCACTGGAGTGGGTTGCCATTTCCTTCTCCAATGCAGGAAAGTGAAAAGTGAAAGTGAAGTCACTCAGTCGTGTCCGACTCTTACTGACCCCATGGATGGCAGCCCACCAGGCTCCTCGGTCCATGGGATTTTCCAGGCAAGAGTACTGGACTGGGGTGCCATTGCCTTCTCCCTAGCTTACCATATGACCCTGCAATTCCACCGTTGGGCATCCATCTGGAGAAAAACATGATCTGAAAGGATAGATGCACCCCAATGTTCACTGCAGCACTGTTTACAACAGCCAAAACAGAAGCCACTGAAATATCCACTGACAGAGGAATGGGTAAAGAAGATGCGGTCCATGTAAACAACGCACTATTACTCGGGTATAAAAAAGAATGAAGTAATGCCATTTGAAGCAACATGGATGGACCTCGAGAATGTCATACTGAGTGAAGTAAGTCAGACAGAGAAGGAGAAATTTCACGTGACATTCTTTATATGTGGAATCTAAAAAGAAATGATACAAAGGAACTTACAAAACAGAAATAGCCTCACAGATTTAGAGAATGAACTTATGGTTGCCAGGGGGAAGCATGGAGGGAAGGAATAGTTAGGGATCTGGGGAAGGACATGTACACAATGCTAAACTTTAAATGGATAACCACCAGGGACCTAATGTACAGCACATGGAACTCTGCTCAATCTGGCGCCTGGAGGGGAGAATGGACACATGTATGGCTGAGCCCCTTGCTGTCCACCTGAAACTATCACAACATTGTTAATCAGCTATACTCCAATATAAAATTTAAAAATTTATACAAAAAAAGTAAGTAGCTTGATTGCTCCCTGCTTGGCACAGAGGAGCATTAAGAGATAAAATAGGAAAGGTGTGTTTCATGCCAGATGTGAGGCTATCTTGAGCCAGATGGAGGGGGCCTTGAATGCTAAGCAGAGTTTGACCTCTATTTCTTAGGAAATGGAGAGTCTCGACACACTTTTGAGCAGAGGCTGATAGCACTATAGGAGGAAAACTAACAGGCCATCATAGAGGACAGATGCAAAAGAATCCTGGGGAGGTGGGGACCACAGCCATCACATGCCCCACACCCTTCTGTTTCCCAGGGGTGACTTCTCCCCTTCCAGCAGTTGCAAGCCCAGTGACCCCTGCCATTGCTGAGAGTGGAAGAGCCCCACAGCTGACAGCGTTGGTTGCCTTCCCAACGCCACGTCTCCCTCACTAAAGGGAACCCTGGCCTGCTGGGCAGCAATGTGCCACACTCCAGGGAGGAGCCACAATTGATCAAAACCAGGCAGACCAATCTCTGCCCCTTTGCCAGTGACCAACCTGGGGTTTGGCGTGTGGCCCAGTTATGGCCAAAGAGGTATAAAGGGAAGCCTGCTGGGGGCTTCAGAGAAAGATTTTCCCCCGAGGGAGCAACCAAGGAAGCAAGCTCTAGTCTCAGCCCTTCCCTTCTCACTCTGGGTCCTATCTTGTGAGGATAAGAAGCTATCTTGCAGGCACAGGGTGACAAGCAGGACAATGAAGTCAACATGTAGAGGACAGAGGGTAGGGATCTGGAGAGAGATTGGAGCCATGATAACACAGTAAAAAGGCCAAACCAACACAGAAATGCATCCCTCCCAATTTCTGGTTAATTAAAAAAAAAATCACTTTCCTGTTGATTTATTCCTGATTTGTTCCTGATCATTCATTTTCATGCTATTTGGAGCTTAGTACCTACTAAGTTCTAATGTCACCTGGGGTCTACTCCCAGAGCTGACCTGTGTTTCCTATCACATGCAGATCAAAGTCTGTGGACCCTGCAGGATAGCCCTACAATGGCAGGCAGGAGGGGGGCAGTGGCCAAAACTGAGAAGCAAGGGTCACTAAGGCCAGTGGCTGCTGCCCCCTATCATAAAAAGGAAGAGAACCACACTTTACCCTGCTGCTGGCCAGGCAGAAACACCTGGAAGGCAGAGGATGCACCAGGGCCCCGGCTGCCCCATCAATGACCACTCAGCTCACCGAACGTCTCAGTGCTGTAAATCGAGTGGAAACATTCCGCCCAGCAGCTCGGCCCGGGGCGTGACGAGCTGGGTGCATTCCCTGCCAGATCCTCACTGCCTATCATGCTTTACGGACACAAAAACAAATTCCACCATATGTTAAAGTTAATTGCAAACATTTGCTGCTGAAGAGAACTCCATTTTTCAAGAGCCCACAGAGATCTGGTTACACCAGTGGCTGAAGCGTCAACCAGCCTCCTTCGCTCATCAGAAGAGGCAGGGCCAATGTGCGGGTGGCAACCAAAGTGTGCAAAGAACCCTCACCACCCATTTCCCCCTCCCATCCAGCCTGTTCCCACCTCCATTGCGCTCAGCAAGTGCACCCCAGGTCCAAGAATGTGCAACCCCCCTTCCCCATCAACACAGACTGCAAACCACTGTGGGGGCGTTGGAAGGACTGGGATGTGGGGGCAGGAAGAGATGATGGCAGAAAGGGGCGGAAGGATGATGGCCTGAGAAGTGGGCTGGCAATATTCCCCTGTCCGGTGAGTGTTGAAATAAGAGGCGCAGAGAAACCCAGAAGCCCCCAGGAGGCCCAGAGCAGTCAGGCTGGCTTGTTAGGGGTCTGCCTGGGGATATGAGTGAGAGTTATTGATGGCGTGGTTCAGGAAGAGGCTAGTGAGGGTCAACCTGGGGCTGACAAGGCCCTCAGCTGAGCATGCAGCCTGGGGAAGTCCCCAAACAGCATGATAGTTGGGAAGAAGGCAGGACCTAAATCCCCCATGAAGGTTCTTACATGGGCCACAGAGAGGTGTTCCTGAGTCCATCCCTGGCAGTGGGCAGAGGAAGCAGGAGGCCCCTGCACTGCACCCGCATTCCCACCTGTCCCAGGAGGAGCACTCGCGGTTTGGACTTGCACCAGCCCAGCTGGAGACCCGAAGTGGGAGGGGACATAGCACTGACCGCTCTGGCTCAGGTGAGAGCACCCAAGCAGTGTGTGGGGAGCATTCCGTGCACTCCCCATCTGCTGCTGCTGCTGCTGCTAAGTTGCTTCAGTCGTGTCCGACTCTGTGCAGCCCCATAGATGGCAGCCCACCAGGCTCCCCAGTCCCTGGGATTCTCCAGGCAAGAACACTGGAGTGGGTTGCCATTTCCTTCTCCAATGCATGAAAGTGAAAAATGAAAGTGATGTCGCTCAGTCGTGTCCAACTCTTCGCGACCCCATGGACTGCAGCCCACCAGGCTCCTCCGTCCACGAGAGTTTCCAGGCAAGAGTACTGGAGTGGGGTGCCATTGCCTTCTCCTGCACTCCCCATCTAGGCACATCCAAATGTGCTGTGTCTGGCTGACGGAGAACAGTTTTTGAGCAAGCTCTTGGAGGAGGGATGTGTGAAGCCACCACCAGCACTGAATGACCCATCACGTCTAGAGAGCCATCCCCAGGCCTTTCAAGGGTCAGTAGCATGTGTGGTGCAATAAGGGGGGCCTGAGGCACAGCCCAACACCACCCAGCGGGCCCCTCCTAAGTAACAGCAAGCTCTGGGATCCTTTTCGTCCATGCAAAGACCGTTCATCCAGCAGGTACAAATGTGTAATTGACAAAGGGGAGGAGTTTGTCAAGTGAGGCAGGTCAACCCATCAGGGTTCCTCTGGAGCTTGTCCACTGAGGCAAACGTCACCTTCTCATCTGGGAAGATGGGTTCATACAATGAGCACCACCTGTTTAGTCTCTTCTAATATGAATGTTGCCCCCACCAAACACATTGCACCTTACATATACTATCTTCTTATTTGTAATAAATATGCATTTATTAAGCACCCATTGGATTGAGTCACTCCATGCTGATTATTTGGGGTCACAAAGAGTCGGACACGACTGAGCGACTGAGCAACAACAAATGCTGATTATTACAAAACACAGGGAAGTCTAACATCTAATTAGAAGTTCGTAACATAAGCATAGGAAAAGCTTACTGGCAATACAGGAGTTTAATAAGATAAGAGTGCAAGAAAACATTCAATGGTGTGCTGACCACAAATCTGGCAGCTTTAGGAGAATACACGGGACCATGGGGCAATGCCCCAAGATGGCACCAAGACAAGAGACAAAAAAGCTCTAGCACCGTCACACTCACCGAAGCCTCACACGCTCAAGACACTCTTCAAGGTACCAGATGGAGTCGCACCCTGAGTCAGACACGACGATCATTCCTGTCTCACAGATTAGGAAACATTCCCACAGAGAGGTTATGGGAGCATAAGCCCATCCTCACCTGAGTGTGATGTATCCGCCCTGAGTCCTGAGCAGTGCACAGCTGCCTGGGTTCCTGCAATTACTTTATCTCTCTTCTCTACTTTTCAGGTCCAGTTGTGGTCCTGAAATTTGTCCTCTCCTGGCCATACTCCATCCCCATTCTCAGCACCTCTACACACAAATGTATTTGTACTCTGTCTTCATAATATGAGAACACTTTATACATCTACTTTGGTTTATGTCACTGAACTTGCAACCATCAGCTTATATCTGTCTCCCTCATTGTATTTTGTCCCTAGAAGAATAATATTAATTTTTTTAATCCCCAGGATATAGAGAACTAGCTATGCACAGTATCGTAGGTACTTAACAACTGTCTGTCAGACTGAATTAAAATGAACTTGAATGTAACTGATTTGGGGTTTGGGTTTTTAGGGTACGGAAGTCAGAGTTTATTACTAATTCTCTCCCAGAACTGAGGAATGACCACACTGCCCTAGCTAACCAACCTTCCCAGCGCTGAACTCCAGGGGTGAGTATTTACTGCGGAAATCGGAGGCGGCAGCGGGACTGATGGATGGCCACCACCCTCATAAAGAGCTGTGGGATGCAGTCTCCAGCCACAGCCTCAGGGCTGCTAACTCCCTTGAAACTTTATGGCAGTGTTGCCATGGAGGTCACGGATGTAATGCGCCACGGAGGCAAAAAAAATGAAATTTCCCTAGAGGTGCAACACTGATGGGAACTCATTCACAGGCAAGAGTGAGGAACTCAACCTCTCTGAGCCTCAGTGTCCCTGCCTGTAACATGGGGATGATAACACATCACATAAGGTCTTTGGGAGGACTTAATACAGCAATAGACAGAGCACAGAGGCTAGAGCATAGTGGGCTCTCAGCAACTGATAGCAACTCCCATTTCCTTGCCTGTTTTTAGGAGTTCTCCTATCATTTCATCTTGTGAAAGTGAGGTTTGGGGGGGTCTTATTTCAGTTTTTAATTTACACACACTAGACCAGAGTTTGTGGGACTCTGGAGTAAAGGGTGGAAGGAACCCTATGGTTTCCAATCAACGAGGCTCTTCATTGATCAAACGTAGCCAGACTGACATCTGAAACTGCCACCAAGCAGCTACAGGACTCAACTCCTCCCAATCTCAGTCCCAGGCTGGGCCTCCACCAGGCATGTAATTTGCTTCTGGGTCCCCACAGTCACTTGTTTGACTTGGTTGCTAAATACACTAACGGGAGTTATTCATTAGCAAGTGTGAATAATACCCCCCAACCAGCAGCAGTCTAAGCTCTGCTACAGAGCCCAGTGCAACTGCCTATTAGCATTCGTGAGAAATACAGCAGTGAAAGGTTCCAAAGAGCGTCACACTAAACCTGACTAGGGTGAAGAGGTCTACTCATTTTCAGGTGACGTCCAACCACACTGCAGTACCTTCCCTCACATATACCCCGGCCAGAACCTCTTCTCTTCACTCAGTATCGTGCCCCTGACTCATGTCCAGTTCCTCAGCAAAATCCCCTCTTCTTTAATGTAACAAATCCAGATGTCAAACACCCAGTCATCCTTCTCCAGGGAAAGAAGAGGTGCTACAGAGGCAGATACGTCAAATGCTCTAGGATGGGGCGGGGAGGGAGGCAGATGAAAGGGGAGGGAAAAGAGTGAGAATGAAAAAGGACAGCATCCAGGAAAGACAACTGTGCTGCTGTCCCACTGGTTTCTAGAACATTCACGGGCCAGTGTGTGTGTGTGTGTGTGTGTGTGTTCCTCCCTGTGAGTTTGAACACTAGCCCACTCAGAACAAGAGCAGACTGGGGTGAGGCAAGGAGTCAGCCACAACTGTGTTAGGACTATCACTGAGGTGTTCCAAAGGGGAGCCAGCGCATGAGTAATGGGATGGACAGCCTGAGATGCTGGGAGGAGGGAGAGGGAGGCAGGGGATTGGGTGGGCTGGGGTCATGAGATGGCGTGAGGAGAGAGGAAAAATCTGAACGACGCTCCTTCAGGTCAAGTCATTACACTGCAGTCCTGAGAATGCATCTGCTGACTCTCCTCCCCAGCCTTCAACTCCCTGGTCACAGCCTATCATGGAAAACCCTCTTAGCCTTTTCCTGCCCATCAAGAGGTCCTTAATGCTAGGACAAGCCCCTCTTTTTCTGATAACAAGAGCCGGCTGGGATTTTAAAATCAGCCCCTCGCTGATGAAGAGCTCTTGAAACATAAAAAGATTCCAGCCAGACAGCCCTGCCCAAGAGGCAGCTGCCCCTCCAACCTCACCCTCACAGTCTTTGGCAAAGCCCAGCCCAAGTACGCAGCCTTGGATCCCGAGAAGAATCTGCATGTGTGACCTGATGGATAATCTAAGAGGATGAACAGCCACGGACCCCACATCCTTAAGCTCTAACCCATGGTGAACACAGGACTCAAAACCCTGAGGTGATAGTTACTGTCCGGATTCAGGCTGCTAAAATCACCTCAGACAATGATATTCTACATATATGCAATAAAACACACACACACATTTTTAAGTGTGACTGGTGACAAGCTTCCCTGGCTGAAATACATTCCTCAACTTTTAAGAGAGAGGTTAGAAAAGAGTATATACCCATGGCTGAAGATGGAGGAGGAGGTGTCTGCAGAGAGTACGAGTGAGCATTAGAAGCTGAGAGTAGGGTGCCACAGTGCAACAGCTCTGGGACCTAGATTCCATTGTTTAGGGCAGGAACAGGGACCCCCCAGGAAGGGAGCTGCAGGTGAGTGCTGCAGGTCAGGGCAGTGTGGCCAGTCTGCTGGGGCTGCTGGATCCCCAAGGCAGGGCAGAGCTGAGTGACGAGACATGGGCAACAGGAGGAGGTGGAGTCAAAAAGGCTCTGTGGGTGGCACGTCCGCTCAATGAAGTTGTCTTGGCATCTGCCTACCCCTCCACTCTCTGCCAGGGCTCATGACCAGGGGTACCAGCTTTGAGAAGGCATCTCTGCCAAATCTTCCACCCAGGAAGGGGCATTTCAGGGCCATGGCAGCATCTGGAAGACTGTTCGGGGCCCACAAACAGGGTAAACAGAAATAACAGCATTCATCAGGTCTCCTTCATCTCACATTCCCTCATCACAGGCAAGTGTATGTTCAGATCAGAGACGGATCTAACTCGGGTTGTCACTGCTCTGATGAGTACCTGAAAAACCCAAGACCTCCTTTGCTCCATCAGCCCTTTGTGAGCTTCAGATTCCTGGAATCTGCCCCCTCCATTCACTGTGGCCACAGGCAGGTCTCAGCTTTCTGTTGAAAGAACCCCACCTGCACCCCATGGCACCCCACCCACCTAAAATGCATCCTGCCAGAATGGCAGATCAAGAAGGGCATCTGTTATCTTTCAGGGCAAGAATCCAGCTTCTTCCAATATCCAAGGGTGTACAATTGGGCATGAGGAGGTCTATGAACCCCCAGAAATTGCATGGTTTTGTGTGTAGGTGCTTAATGTGAATTCCTAGGAATAACTACCATAGCTAATATAATGTTAGTTACCGTGCCCTAGTTACTATTCCAAGAGCTTAAACCATAGCAGCTAATTTATCTCCTTACAGAGGAGATACAAACTGCATTTATCCTCCATTTAAAGATGGAGAAAACACAGTTACCAAGAGGCCAAGGTACCATGGTCACAGAACCAACCGATGGTAGAGCCGGGATTCAAACCAGGACATCCGGTTCCAGAGCTCATAAACTACCTTGACATACCGTCTCAATTTAAGTCACCTTCTCAGAGAGGCCCATGACCTCACCACACTTGACCCTCGTAGAGGCATCTATATATCAACATCTAGCACATGGCTATGGCTTTTGAGCTCTGCATGCTGAGAATTAAGAACTGCACCCAGCATCCAGGAGACACACGGCAGCCACTCTGTGGATGAATGGACAGTGACGATCATCCAGGCTCTCCACCAGCAGCTTTCTCCTGCCTTTCAGAGCAGTCTCTTTCTCACATCCTCGCACCTCTTCCTGGCACCTCCATCATGCCAAGCCCTTCATCAAACCTGGGGGTTTCCCTGCCACGGGTGTTCTCACTGCCCACCTGCTTCATCCTCTCTCTGGTCCTCCCTCTGCACCTGTACAGTCTCGCCAGACCTCACTGGTCCATAAACCTGGGGGCCAGCCCCACCACCCGATTCAGGACTACCTCCTGGTGTGGCTGGTGGTCACAGAGAAGGTTGTAGGACTCGACAAAATTCAGCACACAGGCCCTCAAGGGACAGTGCACATTAAAAAGCCATGACCCAGAGAAAGCCTGCCTGCTATGCAACAGCAGCCAGGCCAAGAGCTTTCACCAGACCAGAGCAGAGGGCCCTGCAGATGAGGCATAAGTCGACAAAGGAGGTGGCCTCCTCTCTGTTTGGGAGGGCTCCTTCTGGAATTTGGGCTTGAGGAGCTTAGAAGTTAAATGCCCACCACCAGCTGTACATCCTGTGAGCATTCGACGCATTTTCCCTTGCCACTGAGCTCTAGGCCAGAACTCAGATCCTTTCCACTGTGGGTTGCAAACTCCCCAGACCTGTCCAATCATGCTGAAATCAGTTATCCCCTGACAGGGACTCTGCGGTCTGTTTAAAAATAAGCGGGTGTGGCCTCCATCCAGTGGGCAGAAGCCTCGCCCCTGAAAATTAGCGCCAGGGTCAGCAGGCACTGGCCCGGGTCTGCTTCCTGCTCCAGCAAAGCCTTGAAGAAGCACCAGAGGGCCCAGCTCATCACCCTCTTTTTTATATTTCCACACCCTCTTCTTAATATCATCCCTAGGAAGACTTTCAGGGCTTATTCTCTCTCTCGCAGGCTCTTGCAGTGCGAGGGAACTAGAGAGATCTCAGAGAGACGCTGGCATGGACTCCACCCGCAAGGCTGCCCTCCTGTGAGGGGAAGGAGTGTTGACAGTCGATTCATCTCTTCCCTCAACACAAGAAGCTCAGCTGCTTCATGCCTCAGGATCTCCTTTAGTTAAATGGGATCCACACTGCCTCTCCAGACCACATCAGTCACTTGAGTACATTTAACACCCTCCAGAAGCAGGACGGGGCAAACTTATCTTCCAATTAGCATCTCTATAATAATAAAAATAATTCGCAGTATTAGTTCTGACAAATGACCACAGTCCAAGCCTATGCAGCAACGTATCTCCACACCAATAAACATATCAACTGCCCCAAAGATTCTCAAATGGGGGTTTGCGGGGAGGGCTCGAGTGAGGAGCCATTTACATAACCGCTTTCTGTCCAGCGGTCCCCCTCTCCCCAGGGCGGGCAAGTGCTCGTTTTACTGCCTGGCAACCAGACTGGGACTAAGCTTGCTAAAATATGAGTGTTTTTTTGGCTGGAGTACCAGAGAGCCTGCAGCCCTATGGAGAGAGAAAAATTGAACACACCAGGCCGTGGCTCCAGAAAGGGGAAGAATTAGACTTCACACCGAGCAGGCTGAACCATGGCATTCTTTAGATAATGCTTAACAAACCCCCAAACAAAGGCAGCCAACTTAGCTGCATGTTCGTAAAATGTATTCTCAGCAGATTCGGGCTTATTGAAGCACTGAGTTGCTTTGCAGCCAGGCTCCCCATCTTAAGCTTCCCGTTTTTCCGTGCTGTCCGCCTTGTCTAAATTCCTACAGATTCTGCCAATCAGAATTCCTCACTTCAGGCTCAGAGGGGCTTAGCAACCAAGGTAAATGATGGTGCTTTACAATTTGATCCTAACCCTGAAGAACCCCTGGCCCCCATCCCAAAGCCCCCCACTCTGATGAACCATCATCCAAGGCCAGTCCCCTCAGTGGTTTGCAGGATGATCACTTAGAGATGAAGGCCGTGGAGTTCTTGGATTCACCTCCACGTCTCAGCATCCCACCTCAAATGACATCTCTCACATTTATTCAGTGCTGTCAACAGACTGTTTATGACCAGGATTGTGAAAGTTCAAACTTGAGGTTACTTTATTTTTGGTGATGCCACTGTCGGTGTTATTTTTAAAGCCACAAATACCATGGTTAGCATTTGTGTACCCACAAAGAAAGCTAGCTTAACAAACTAGTAGGCGCTTTTTTTTGTAGTCCAGCCTGCTTCTTGTTGCTTCCTAGACGTGAGTGTGCATGCTCAGTCGCTCAGTCCTGTCCGACTCTTTGCAACCCCATGGACTATATCCCGCCAGGCTTCTCTGCTCATGGGATTCTTCAGGCAAGCATATTGAAGTGAGTAACCATTTCCTCCAGGAATCTTCCTTACCCAGGGATCGAACCCATGTCTCCTGCTTGGCTGGTGGATTCTTTACCAGACAGCCAGCTGAGAAACCCCTGATTGCTCACTGATAAAGAATCCACCTGGCAATGCCGGAGCCACAGGAAATGTGGGTTTGATCCCTGCATCAGGAAGATCCCCTCAAGAAGGAAATGGGAACCCACTCTAGTATTCTTGCTCTGGAAATCCCATGGACAGAGAAGCCTCATGGGCTACATACAGTCCATGGGGACACAAAAGAGTTGGACATTAAAAACTTAGCAATTAAACAATGGCTTTTTGTTGCAGAATGTATGGGGCGAGGGAAAGAGGGCAAAAGATAGGGAAGTAGGCTTATATATGGGATCAAACATGAACATCATCTAACTCTACTGTTACTTAGCATAGCTTTCACCTCTTCCCTCCTCCCCTCCGGGTTATCCTATTTAACCTGTCCTCTAATTCCCCAGGACTTGAGTATTGCTTGGTAGAGAACAAGAATTTAGGATTTAGAGACTAGACTCTGGGGTTCTTATATATGGACTATCTGCAAATTTCATGAGATAAAAGCTTTTACTGCAGGAAAAAGTACCTCTTCATTCCAAGAGATGGAAAGCTGGTCCTGGCGGCTAGAGCCCCGCCAGCAACCCCTGCTAACTAACTCTGGGACCTCAGACAGGATTCTTTCTCAGGGGCCTCCTCCATAAAACAAGAGTAACACCTCTCACTCCAAGGCTTAGGGGTGAATGGGATAAGGAGCAGAAAATACCAATACTTTTAGTGCCTCGGAGAAGGATGTGTTGCCTGGAAAAAAAATGCACAAAAGTTGAAAATTATGTTTTATTCAGTGGACTTGCTGAGGCTTTAAGCCCAGAAAGCAGTCTCTCAGATAGCGCTGAAGGATTGCTCCAAGAAGGTAAGGGAGGGGCCTGGATACATAGGAGCTTTTGCAACAAAACCAGATATTTGGAATATCGAAAGATTATTGTTAACTAAAGAAAAAGTAGATATCTCAAGTTAATGAATTTAGCACTCTTCCTATTTTTTTCTTTTTAATATTTATTTATTTGGCTGCACAGGGCCCCAGCTGCAGCACCCAGGGTCTTGGTGCTTTGTGGCAGCACGTGGGACCTTTTTATTTTCAGCTGTGGCAAACAGGGTCTTTTAGTTGCAGCCCACAGCTTAACTGTCTAGGGCCATCCTGAATCCCCTCAGAGTGCACAGTTAGGAGCTGCTGCAGTGACTCATGGTTTGATGGCTATAATATCATTTGTTTACTGATTTGGCAGGTGACATTTTTCATCCACAAGTGCAAGATATTAAACTTTATTTAAAAATCTCCAAGATTCTCTAGTTCTTGAATATTCTTGCACGTGGCTTCCCTGAACCCATATCTCCACTGAAAAGTTGCAGCTGGGAAGCTATACCCAAGCCGAAAAGACAAAGCAGTGCCTCTGAACAGTTTGTGAGCTGAAGTCCACTTGGACTGGTGACCTACATGTTCGTGGATTCAGACTGCAGATTTAAGAGGTGATCATGGCAAAAATGGAAGCCGGGAAATATGTCAAGCACAGAGCTTAACGACAGAATCCAACTCCATCCCCAAGAGGCAGAAGAGACTCCGGGATTGCCAGAGGTGAGGACCAGGAAGCTTTCAGGCTGACTGCAGATGGAGCAGAAAGCAGGCTTTTTACAGATGATGGCTACACCTGTGTATTGTGCCTTCGGGCGTACGTAGGGACTGTCTGTCAAAGATCACCCTTTCAGGTTCATGAACTCACAGGTAGCAGTATCCACAGGCTGACAAATCCCAAATCCCCGCCTCCGGCTACTTCTCCAAACTCATGTCCAATTGCTATGTGACACCGCCACCTAGATATAAAACACATCTCAATCTTCACAGGGCCGGGCAGAACTTTTTCCCCCCATCTACTCCCGAAATTGTCCACGTGGCAGTGAGGGGGGGTCGGGGGGCGGGGGGAGCGGGCCTCCATCCACCCAGGAGTCATCCTCTACACCTCCACGTGGCAGTGAGGGGGGCCGGGGGGCGGGGGGAGCGGGCCTCCATCCACCCAGGAGTCATCCTCTACACCTCCACGTGGCAGTGAGGGGGGCCGGGGGGTGGGGGGAGCGGGCCTCCATCCACCCAGGAGTCATCCTCCACACCGCAAGGGCTAAGTCAGCCAGTCCTGTGAGGTCTCTACATCACGTGCAGAGCTCTTTCCTCTCTCACTGTCTCCACTCCTTGCCCTCCTAAACTCTGCCACACAGCAGCCAGAGGGGCTTTCTGAACATGTGAATTAGATCTCACTCCCCTGTGGAAAACCCTCCAAGGACTCCCGAGGGATTTAGAATAAAATCCAAAATCCTTACTCTGACTGACTGAACTTCTAGTCCAATCCTTGCCAGCAGCTCCAGCCTCCACTCTCCCCGCCTTCGCTGCGCTCCAGCCTCACTGCCTTCCTTCTGGCCTCAAGCGGGTCAACTTGTTCCTTACACGGGGCCTTTTCACTGACCGTATTTCACTGTCCAGAACAACCGCCACCTCTGCCTCCTCTCCCTGCTCCTCTTCCACCCCCTCCTCCCCCTCCCTCCTTTCCTGTGTCCTCTTCCCCTTTCTCTTCCTCCTCCTGCACATGGATGGCTACTTCCGGCAGTCGGATCTCAGCTCCAACAGGCCCCCTAATTACCCAGCCTAAAATACCCCCCTGCTCATCTCCTACATCATTCAACATGGCACTGTTTTTCTTCTTTGCATCTTTGTTCCTGGTGTGTCTCCTCTGGCTCTAATGTAATTCAATGAGCAGAGACATCACATCTGAGTGGCTAGAACAGAGCCTGGCATGTTGCAGGTTCTCAAAACATTTTCAATTGTAGGGCTCGTCTAACCAATAAAATACATGCAAACACACCCTCATGGTCACAGGTTGCTGCTGCTGCTAAGTCACTTCAGTCATGTCTGTCTCTGTGCGACCCCATAGACGGCAGCCCACCAGGCTCGCCCGTCCCTGGGATTCTCCAGGCAAGAACACTGGAGTGGGTTGCCATTTCCCTCTCCAATGCATGGTCACAGGTATTTAGGTAGAATTTTTCTCATCATTCTCATTGTCCACAAGATATTGCACATGACAAGCCGATGCTTACTTTATATCTAATATCTCTTTGTTACCATGAGGCAGAAGAAAGAAATAGCTGAATAGTCATTGCCTAGATTGGCAAGAAGTAAGGAAAAGACGCAATTCACTCCCCTTCACCCCAACCTCCATCATGACAAACCACCTCTATCATCCATTTGAACACCAGTAGTTAAAAAGCAGTTTTAAGAGCCAAAGACCTAAGTCTGAATCTGAACCTCTGCCACTCACAACACAGGGGATGCCGAACACCTCACGCCCACTCTGCCCTTCGTCTCTCATCGAGCGGATGACCATCATACCAGCCCTGCCCACCTGAAAACGGTTGTAATAAGGAACAGTGAAGTATGTAAAATCACTCTGCATATTGTAAAGTGTAAGCCACAAATGTAGGGACTGTTGCCCTTTATTGAGATAAATGGAATTTTCAATGACTGCAGATCTACCTGATTATTGATTTCATTTGATAGCATTGATCACCTTGGGTCAGTATGTTTGTGTGTATGTGTATTTTGGGTCGGAAAAAGAGCTAAAGAAGGGCTTCGAACAATGAATTTTAAAGAACGCATCCCAACAACAAACACCGAAAGCACATTCTGGGAGTCAAAGCTAATATTAAGAGCGCGTGAGCCGGCAGGCAGCGGAGGTCAGAGTTAATTACAGCCGGCGGCATTTTACATGTGCCTACCCAGGCCTCCTCCACTGGGAGCACCACATTGTAAATCTGAGCTGGCTGATATTAGTGAGCACTGATTAGAATATGCCCACAGGGCCTCTTAAACTTTCCTCCTCTTCTAAAGCGTTTGTTTTCAGCAAGATTTATGGGCACCTCTGCTGAGGGTGAGCAGGTCTGCCAACACGGAAGTCCTTCCCTTTACAAAGCCTCAGCTGCACAGAGCTTGCCTCAGCACTGGGTGCAAAGAAAAGCAAGTTCCATCTGGGTGATCTTCCTGCCCACAGAGAAGAGTGTGTGGGAGCCTCGCATGAAGTATTCAGATTTCCGACCAGCCTGCAATGGCCCCCAGAACTAGGAGCCACCAATGGGGGTAAACGCCAGTGTCATTTAGGAGAACCAGAGGGTGTAGTCTCTCCACGTGTGCAGTGGGTGGCAGGAAAAACGGACGTTGACTTTGCCAAGCTCTGAAAGGTACGAAGTGTTTGATGTTTATAAGAATGTCCTTTAAAACTTAGCCACACACTCAGACTACTCTTCTTAAAAAGAATAAGTGTGTTTCCCAGGTTGACATGTTTATAAGGGATGCGCAGCAGGATCTCCAGCCAGGATGCAGGGATCCAGGGAGGAAAGTGAAAGCATTTTCATCTTACTTCACAGTTACAGCCCATCCCACCTCTGGAACGAAATCCTTGGACAAGGAAGTTCTGCCAGAACTCCATTCCCTACTTACTGCCCAGGATGGGTGAGTCTGCACCTGTGGGATGAGCTTTCTCTGTAAAATGAGATATGGAGGAGGCAGGGCATTACATTCCTTCCAGTCTAAGCTCTACAACCCTACAATTCTCCTTGTCCCCTCCCATGACACCCATAAGACCACGGACCATTCTGAAAAGAAGTCAGGGACAGCTCTGAGATGCTGCAAGCCTTTTCTGGTTAAGAGCTACTCTGAGTCTCAGGGCTGCTAGGAAGGACAGGCTTCTTGCCCAGAAGACAAGAGAAGGTTGACATCTCCAAGGTGAATACACGCTTACAGGCTTCCCTGTGAAGGATTAGCCCACAAGAACCAGCTGCTCGCCATCTCCACCAAGAACCAAATGAAAGGAAGCAGGCTCTGCCTGATGGGCTGGGCTTAGGCTACAAGTAGGGAAGCATTCCTAGCCATGATGGGTTGTGAAACACAGCAACCGGTTACTAAGAGAAGCATCATAAGCCTCTTTCCCAAACTCCTTCTCTGGCATGATGAGCACTTGTCTGTCTGAGGTGGCTCAGTTGCCTGGGAATGGAAGTAGGAGGAAGGGCAGGGGCTTTATGATATGATAGCCCACCTTTGCCAGCCGTGTGATGCTCCCTGGAGTAGGATAGGGTGTGGACTACCTGTTAATAATTTAAAAAATGACAGTTAAGAAAAACAAACAAACAAAGAAAACAACCCAGGACTTATCCAGACTCAAAGGCTGAGTCCAAGAAGGGGAAAAACCCCTGAGCAGTCACTGTGCAGATGGAGGTGAAGTTGGCAGCAAGGCTGCTGTCTCAAGTCCAGTGGGCTGAGGTTCAAGTCCAGAGGCCTGGATTGACTGCATCCATCACCATTTGCACTATCTCTGTGACTATGGACAAACTACCTAAAACCCCTGAACTTTAATCCCCTCATCTATAAATAATCAATAATTATCATAATTGATTTCAAGTTTCATCAGTAATTTCCACCTTGGAAGGTTCTTGTATCAGATAACTTATGTAAGAGCACCTGTTATATGGACACTCAGTGAATGGGTAAGTGGCAGGCTTCTTTTCCTCCTGGCAGGCTCTGGATCTGTGCAGGAACTGACCCCACTGACCTCAGAGTTCTCACCAGGAAGACAGAAGCCAAGGAAGAGCCAGAGAGGGTCAACCTGAAAGTTCCCTTGCCTCATTTCATGATGGACCCTCAAAAGGTCTAAATTACCCCAACTCTGTGTGCCTGGGCATTGAAAGCACACAGCTTCAGAAACCAGAATCTGAGGACTCCCCACCTGGCTTTGTCTTGATCAAATTCCCTTAACCTCTCTGTGCCTCAGTTTCCCCTGATTCAGTAAAGATGTCACAAGACTATCCAGAGTGGAGGGGAGAGTGCCCACCATGTACCAGGCACCAAACTTAACACTTTCCATACTGTCCTTGAATCCTCAAAAATCTTGCAAGTTTATTACTACTGAGTCATTTTGCAGATAAGGACACTGAGGTTTGAAAAAGTACACTGCCTGAGACCACATAGATTAGGTGTGGCACCAAGATTCAAATTCAACCTATCCAGCTCTGAAGACAAGTCCTTTTGCATTTTTAAAATACCTCTAAGAGGTGTTCTGAGTATTTGCAAAATTGTGTCTAGAAATAATTAGGGGAAAGTAAATGATAATATCACACTATAGAGAATATTTGATGCTGGAAGTAAACCAACAATTCTTAAATAGCGCAGTATCCAAGGTGTATCTACCTTAAATCCTCTACCCCCTCCTATTACCCACCTCGGTTGAAATCCAGGAGATAAATACAATGGGGATTAACAGTAAGACTAGGTTAATAGGAAAAATAAATCAAGAATGTCTCACTGTATTTGTCTTGATAATAGGAAGCATTGGAACTTTAAAAATGCAAACTACTAATATTGTCTAAATGATTTCCTATCCACTGCGTAGCCAGCAGCCTCAGGTAGTGTGGGTTGGGCTGCCTTCCATAAAATCCATCTGATCCAGCCTGATTTATTAGACCCTAGAGATGGTTCTGCTGGCAGAATATGATCAGTGACTTAAGAAATCCTCTTCACACACAAAAGAATCCACTTCTCTCTGGGGCTTGAAGCACCGAACTCCTCACCCCACTGCCAGTAGGTAAATTAGAGCATGGACCTCACCACTCCTTAAAGAGAGAAGCCCAGATTCAGAAAGTAATTTGCCAAAAAGGAGGCAGTGACAAGATTAGGCTGGAACTGGCCCTCGGCATGGGTTTCATCCGTGAACTCTTTTGTTTCTTTGTGTTCTAGAGGTCTGGGAGACTCCAGTTATTTGTCCTGGAAGGGTGAAGCTGGGTCTTTCCACCCAGATCACCCCCAAACTTCTAGTGGCTAACAGTGTCGTTTCATTCAACTCCCAGGCAACATTTCCTACAAGGGCCACACCTGCCTTAAAATACAAGAGTATTTTTTTAAAATACAAGTCTTAAGCATATAAGGGTCTTGTTGAGGATTACTCTATTCCCAACAAACCTATAAAAAGTCAATTACGGAAAAGTTATCCATGTTCTTGGTTTAGCTAAACAATAACAAACAATAACAACAAACCAACTGCCCACTATATTCCTTAAAAACTCTTTTATTTCAATTATCTGATGTACAGCCAATTTCCCAAGGATGCTATTATTGTGTCAATCGAGGTCCGCCTGTCCTAAGAATGAACTCCCAGCCAGGGTCCCTTGTTTGGCTGTATAGCCATAGAGCCAGACTGAGTTATTCATTAACTCCCTGTATGAAAACTGAATAATAAAACTGAAGTGTGTTAAACAAATCCAGATGAGGGGGTTTAAATCACCTCCAAGTCACTAGGCTTAAAACCGCTGTCATTTCCCCTGGAACAAACACGGTCTACCTTGCTCTAGCACTGTGTTATTAAGTGGAGATAACAATATTTATGCCCATCCCAGGGGGGCCTGGATGGACAGCTCCCCCGGGCTGGACCAGCAGACAGGAAGAACTGACAGGCAGCAGAGGAAACGAGTAGGTGGCCCCCGAATCCTCTTCCAGCTCTGTGACTCCAAAATCTGCGGAGGTGAAGGGCAGAATGGTGTCTTGGGATCAGCAGTGCCTGTCCTGTGTGAGAGCCAGAAACGTGTCTGTGACTGGCCGTGGGAGTCGAAGCTTTCGCCCCTCTGTAACAACCACTTAGCTCTTATTTCTCCCCAGGGATTTATGTGTGAGCTAACAGCAGGCAGCTGCCACCGGGAACTGCAAGGCAACGGGACGTCTGCAAGAGGAAAAGCCCTCCTGGGCCGCTCCTGCAAGCAGCCACAACGCGGTTCAAGATTCCAGCTCTGGTGGGACCCCGTGTCTCCTAGGTTACAGCTGAGGACTGTGTTTTCCTTTATTACAACAGAAAATGTGTGTTCTCCAGGGACTGTTCAAACATCTGTACGAGGTACACCATGTGTGCGTGTGTGTGTGTGCACTCATACACGCTCAGGCAGCAGCAGCAATCATGACCCAGCTCTTCAAATAACCTCTCCAGATACTTAAAATTCACCGGGCCTTATTACTGGCCCAGCAGCCAGCCTGCTACAGATGTGCAGTGGTGCAGTCTCAGAACTCTAATTAAAGTAGAGGAAGTGATCTCCTCCTCAAATTTCCTTTAGCTTAAACTCCATAAAAATCACTAGGTAATATCCAACTGGCAGAGCAAATCATAGGAGCTGGCAGCTGGGCTGAGTGGACAGAGCAAACAGACAGACTTCTGGCCCCCACAGGAGGTGCCTTTGGGAACACCCATGCCAGAGACTCTGGTCTCCTTGCCCTGTGCCTGCATCTAATCTTTTGTGGTAATATTTATGAAGTTATGATTATGCGTCCATCTGGAGTTAGGGGAGGGCTGTGGTTGTGTGTTGTTAGTCACTCAGTCATGTCGGACTCTTTGTGACCTCATGGACTATACAGCCTGCAGGTCCCTCTGACCATGGAATTATTCAGGCAAGAATACTGGAGTGGTAGTCATTCCCTTTTCCAGGGGATCTTCTTCACCCAGGATCGAACCCGGTCTTCCCTCATTGCAGGCAGATTATTTACCGTCTGAACCACAGCCTTAAACACCATAGACCCAAGTGAAGCAACTCAGAAAAAGAAAAACAAGCGTCATATATTAACTCACATGTGTGGAATCTAGAAAAAATGATACTGATGAAGCTATTTGCAGGCCAGGAACAGAGATGCAGATGTCGAGAGTGGACTTGTGGACACAGGGTGATGGGAGGGGAAGGTGAGATGAACTGAGAGAGTAGCCCTGACATATACACCCTACAATGTGCAAAATAGAGAGCTAGTGGGATGCCACTGCATGGTACAGGGAGTTCAGCTCCGTGCCCTGTGATGACCTAGAGAGGGATGGCAGGAGAGGGAGGCCACAAGGGAGAGAGATATGCATACACATGGCTGATTCACACTGTTGTATGGCAGAAACTAACACAGCATTATAAAGCAGCTACTGTTGTCACCAAGTCATGTCTGACTCTTCAAGACTCCTTGGACTGTAGTATGCCAGGCTCCGCGGTCCCTCACCATCTCCCGGAGTTTGCCAAAGTTCATGTCCATTGAATTGGTGATGCCAGCAGTTCTGATATTCACATAAGCAAAATGGCACTGTGGGTCAAGTTGTCCCTGGAGTGGGATCCTGAGGCCATTGAGCACGCTAACCATGTTTGGGACCACTGGCCACCCAACCTTGGGCAGAGTCAGATGCAGAGTGCCCCAGGAACTGACTTGGGATGGATCTGAAATTCCTTCTGAATAACTGTCACTGTCTCCCTGGCCTCAAAGCTCACCAACCTCTTTTCCTATTGCTCATTTTATGTGGTTCAATATATAAGAGTGTTCCTGTTTCCAGTGTCCAGAATGTCAGGACCGACAATCCATGAGAATATCGTTAGGTGCACACAATCATAACTTATGCTTAGGCTGGTGACATGCTGCATGGTACAAGCCGTGCTGAGTGCGGGTCAGAGGACTGAACCTGGGTGGAGGACCGATCACTCTGCATCACCTAAATTCTCCTCAGCCTTGTAATTTATCTGAAAAAAGAGGACAGCACCTACCCTGCCTGCCTCGCAGGGCTATGGTAGGGATTCAATTTGATAGGGATACTTTGTAGATTCAAAGCCTCTCTTAATAGTCACCACAGGGATCAGCCAGCTCCTATGAAGAGCCTGGTCTCAGCCATTTCAACCCTGGCTGTAGATTAGAATCAGTTGAGGAGCTTTTTGAACCAAGAATTTCCCTGGTGGTCGGTCCAATGGCTAAGACTCTGCACTCCCAATGCAGGGAGCCAGGGATCCTTGGTCAGAGAACTAGACCCCATATGCAACTAAGAGGTTGCATTCCACAACTAAAGATCCCACGTGCTGCAACAAGATTGAAGATCCTACATTCCACAACTAAGATAAATTTAAAAAAAAAAAAAGTACAAGCTCTGCCTGAAGAAGAGTTCTTTAGGAAAAAAACAAACAAAAACAAATCATAGGCCCCATGGCCAGAGATTCCAATTTAATTGTTCCAATATGCAACTGGGGCTTCCCTGGTGGCTCAGGGGTAAAGAATTCACCTGCCAGTACAGAAGACATGGGTTAGATCCCTGGGTCAGGAAGATCCCCTAGAAAAGGAAATGGCAACCCACTCCAGTATGCTTGCCTGGGAAATCCCATGGAAGAGGACCCCAGCGGGTTATAGTCCCTGGGGTCTCAAAAGATTCGGACATGACTTAGCAACTAAATAACAACAAATGGTGTGACTAGGGGTGAAACCCAGCAGGCTGGTGGAATGGAAACTGAAGTAGTTGACACACGTGGGTCTCCCTTGCCATAAACATGTACATACAGTACACCGATCAGATATATCAAGCCCTCGGTTTACATATCAGTTAGATGGGCACCCTGATACCTGCATGTAGCTTCCCCATTCGTTTCAATGATGCTTCAGTTCAGTTCAGTTCAGTCGCTCAGTCGTGTCCAACTCTTTGCGACCCCATGAATTGCAGCACGCCAGGCCTCCCTGTCCATCACCAACTCCTGGAGTTCACTCAGACTCACATCCATCGAGTCAGTGACGCCATCCAGCCATCTCACCCTCTGTCGTCCCCTTCTCCTCCTGCCCCCAATCCCTCCCAGCATCAGAGTCTTTTCCAATGAGTCAACTCTTCGCATGAGGTGGCCAAAGTACTGGAGTTTCAGCTTCAGCATCATTCCTTCCAAAGAAATCCCAGGGCTGATCTCCTTCATAATGGACTGGTTGGATCTCCTTACAGTCCAAGGGACTCTCAAGAGTCTTCTCCAACACCACGGTTCAAAAGCATCAATTCTTCGGTGCTCAGCCTTCTTCACAGTCCAACTCTCACATCCATACATAACCACAGGAAAAACCATAGCCTTGACTAGATGGACCTTTGTTGGCAAAGTAATGTCTCTGCTTTTGAATATGCTATCTAGGTTGGTCATAACTTTCCTTCCAAGGACTAAGCGTCTTTTAATTTCATGGCTTCAGTCACCATCTGCAGTGGCTTACTGGATACCTACTATACTCATTTCCTACGGCCACTGCAACAAAGTCACACAAACATATTGGTTTAAAACAGTAGAAATTTATTCTCACATAGTTCTGGAGGCTGGAAGTTCATGAGGCTGAAATGAAGGTGTCAGCAGAGCCAACTCCCTCCAGAAACTCAAGGGAAAAGGATTCTTCCAGCTTCTACTGACGTTCCTTGGTTTATGACTGCATTACTCCAACCTCTGCCTCTGTCTTCACATCAATTTTGTGTGTGGGGGGGAGGGCATGTGAGTGTGAGTGATCTCTCTGTCTCTTTCTTATAAGGACACTAGTCATGGCATTTATAGAGCCTGGCGGCTCAGATGGTAAAGCGTCTGCCTGCAATGCAAGAGACCCAGGTTCGATTCCTGGGTTGGGAAGATCCCCTGGAGAAGGAAATGGCAATCCACTCCAGCACTCTTGCCTGGAAAATCCCATGGATGGAGGAGCCTGATAGGCCACAGTCCATGGGTCGCTAAGAGTCGGACATGACTGAGCGACTTCACTTTCACTTTAAACCAAGGTAATGTCCTCATTTCAGATCCTTATCACATGGGGAAAATGAACCTTTCCCCAAATAAGATCACACTGACAAGTTGCAGGGATTAGGACCTAATATCTTTGTGGGGACACCTTCAGCCCACTACACCTAATATAGTCAGATGTTGTGCTAAGTACTGAGAATACAGCAGATAACAAGAGTCTTTTAAAGGAGTGTTAAGAATTACAGATTCTGAGATATGAAAGACACTTAGAGCAGTGATTCTCAAAGTGTGGTCCCCAGCCCACAGCATCACCTGGGAACTTATTAAAAAGCCACATTCTTTTTTTTTTTTTTTTTTAAACCCGGCCCGTCAGGCCTAAGGCCTGAAACTGCCTAGTCCTCCGCCTCCGCTCTCCGCCCTCCCCAGGAAACCCGCAGGCCCTAGCCCACTGGAGCTCAGAAACGCCAGACGCAGTCGAAGGTTTCAGAGGTCCACGCCTGCGAAGGCCATCGGAGCGAGAGGGAACGCTGCGGTGCCAGCAGCCCCTGGGCTCGGGACAGCCACATTCTTGCTCTTTCTTCCCTTCTGAATCAGAAACTCAGGGTGAAATCCAGCAATCTGTGTTTCACCAAGCCTGCTTTAATCAAGTGATTCTGACGCATGATAATGCCTGAGAACCACTGGACTAGAGATTATGGAGTTCCTATATTCTAGACTTCTTTTTCAAATATCTCTACTAAATTTATAACCAGCTTCTGCCTACATACCACCACTTTATATACCTACCCATTGCATTGCTCACAGTTGAATCAGTGAGAAATGGTTTCAAGTTACTAACACAAGATCTAAGGATTGTTATTACTGTTCCCTACGCACTCCACATACTGCCAATACACCCCACCTGAGCAATAACTCCAATCTGCACAGCCCAGAGCTTGAGTAACTCTGCAGCCAGCTAATGCTGAATGCCAACCTCTGGTCAACAGTGCTGTCCAAGACACTGGAGAGGACAGAAAGGGCTATAATGCAGAGGTGGTGGCTTTAAGGATGTGACTATCAGAATGGAGAAACTGATCAAAGGTACAGTTCGCATACAAGTAAAGCGGCAGCAGAGTTCTGCCCCTCACTTAGAGATGAAGAGGATTAAAGCAGGCTTGGTAAAACATAGATAGCTGGACTTCAGCCTCAGATGAAGAGGAGGGTTCAAGGCCTGGGCTTGCCTCCTTCCACATACATGATTTACCAGCTGACTGAATCTGGAGCCATCACTCATCTAGAAAATGAGGCAAGGGAACTGGACGGTGTCTAACCATTTATGACTTGCAATGGGGCCTCATTATTATTAACAAATAACGATGATGCCTAACCCTGAATGGAACTTGCAGTAAGTGCCATCTTAAACATCTAAGTCCTAATTTCAACCCCACGAGGTCACTTCTGTCATCATCTCTCTCTTATACATGAGGAACTGGTTAGAGAGGTGAAATAATTCTCCCAATATCACACGGCTAGAGTTGGGATTTGAACCTGTACTCTTTTTCTTTCCCTTTTTCAAAAAAAAAATTTTTTTAATAGCAGAACTTTTTAATTTATTTTTTTCCAGTGATAAAGCTTTTATTTCCAAACCAAGAGAAGTCTTTTAAAAGTCCTTAAAAACTTTATAAGCACACATTATAAACAAATGTAAAAGGAATATAGTGGTATATACTGGGCATAATTTCACTCTTCAAACATAATTACTTTATTTTTTATCTAGTCTTTTTTTTTTTTTTACTTTACAATATTGTATTGATTTTAAACTGAAGCATAATTGCCTTACAGAACAGAATTTTGTTGCTTTCTGCCAAACCTCCACATGAATCAGCCATAGGTTAGGGATGAACCTGTACCCAACTCTGCTGTCTGGCTGCTCATAGTAGACTAAGATGGTCCTCACAAAGGCAGTCAACACTTACTTTTGGCTTTGAAAGACAGCCAACATAACCCTACTATAAAAAGGAGGATTTGGCATCATGTTTCTGCAGGATTCTGGACGGTTTCTCTTTTTTTGAAACAAGTGAATCAGAATGAGCACAGCGACTGGGAACATCCATTTCATAGCAGCTTTCCATCATACTTGCCTAATTCTGGAAACACTGTTTTCATTTTAAAAGCTCTGAGAACCACAATGAGAGGCCTGTGTTAAAAGCTGGAAGCCCATCCCGGGGATAGGATTTAGTTTTATACACCAAATAGCAGAAAAGGAAGAAGACGACAGGTTAGACAGGCAAGGTGGTTCTAAAGCCCATTCAGAGCAGAGCCAGCAGCCTCTCTCCTGGAAGGCTACCTGCGCAGCAGGAGCGCCCAGCCTGTAGCCTCAGTCCATATCTACCAGATAACAGGTCTCATTGATCCATATGTTAAAACACACAGTGAGGAAAGTTACCTCCCTTTATTTCTTCTAGATATATAATTATTTATTTGTTCATTCCCTCAAAATGTGTGCAAAGTGCAAAGTGTTGGGTTTCAGGGATGAACAAGACCGAGGGAACTCAGAAAAGTAAGTACAACCAGGGATATAGATGACCCTCTACACAGCTCAGTGTCTTGGGATTTACACCCTTTTCACACTCATTGTTAGTATCAAAAAACACTTACTGAATCAAAGCTATATGCAACGCATTGACCCAGAAGCCCTTGGGGAAACAAGGGCTTAAAGAAGAGTCCGTTTAACCAGAGTTCCAGTTAGCCAATTTCTATTCAGTTCTATTTTTCATAGGCCATACAGACAGTGCACAATTAATGTTGGACTAGTGTGCAGGAGTCTAAAAGAACTTTACACTCAATATTTGGTCCTCAAAACAACTCTCTGCTAGGAGGCATATTTACTTGTACAAGTCACATCACCGTCTCTCCCCTAGTTGTCTCGTCTGGTAGATAAGAGATGTGGGCTAAAGATCACTAAAACCTTTTCCAGTTCTAAAAGGCTATGATTCTCAACATTACAACTAAGACTCAGAGGAAGTGACCTAAAGAACGACACACAGCCAATAATGATCATTAATGACTGCTGAGCATGTGCTGTGGTTAGACACTAAACTAAGTGCTATAGAAGGGTTTTCTTGCTGGTCCTCACCACAGTTTCACCAGTGAAATGACTAATGTTAGACCCCTATTCTATAAATGAGGAAACTGACAGAGTGCTTACATACCCTGTGCAAGGTAACACAGCTAGAAGCAGAGGTCCCAGGTGAAAACACAATCGGGTCTGAACACAGTGACCAAGTTCCTACACACTCCACTGCAGTGGTCATAATGACACAGAACATCAACTTAGATCTTCTAGTTACAAACCCAGGCTCTTTCGGCTGAACTTGGCAACCCTCTCCGTATTTTTGGGTGGGTATGACGCCAACTGTAGCATTAACTCTGTAAGGCTTGAGAGTAAATTACAAGTAAAGAGTCAGTACTCTAAGTAGAGTCTGTCATACAGAGTGAAGAAGTCAGAAAGGGAAAAATAGTGTATATTTATGCATATACATGGAATCTAGGAAAATGGTATAGATGAACTTATTTGCAAAGCAGCCATAGAGACACAGATGTAGAGAACAAACACGGATACCAAGGGGGAAAGCGGGGTTGGGATGAACTGGGAGATTGGGGTTGACAAACATACACTGTATGTGTAAAGCAGGTAACTAGCGAGAGCTGACTGTATAGCCCAGGGAACTCTACTCAGTGCTCTGCGGTGACCTCAAAGGAAGGAAATCCAAAAACTGTGGGATATGTGTAATATTTACTTTGCTGTACAGCAGAAACTAACACAACATTGTAAAGCAACAACAGCCCAATTTTTCAAAACAAGCGAGTACAACTCGTGATAACTTAATGATCAGTCTCAAAAGGTGCGATGCCCAGGGGAGGTCCTGGCAGTCAGGGTTGACCAGCATGCAGGGGAACGAGCACCCTTAGCTCCTGCTGGCAGTAGTGTACAAACCACTTAGACCAGTGACTGCCCTTCTGGGACTCTAACCTGAGTAAAAGTCTTTACTTTCAACCCTTCAGCAGTTAAGCCCTTGAGTATCTAATAAAAGACATGGTCCTTCTCCCCTCAAAAATCAAATGCCCGTGAATGTTTGCATGCAATTACAGAGGATGCATGGATGTCAATCTGAAACCTATCTGTGAGTTTCAGCTCTGAATCGCTGAAGAGAAAAAAGAAACCAATCATGTCCAACACCCGGATAATATGATACATAATTCAATCTAATATGCAGTCGTTTAAACAATGCCGGAAATGTGAAAGAACTTTCAATGACACGGGAAAGTGTTCACAATAAACTGTCAAATGTGAAAGCAGACTCTAAAATAATGTTATAATATGATCCCTACAAAAATACATAGGCAGAAGGAAAAAGAAACCATGGGAGATGGGAAGCTAGAATCCAAACATTAATAGTGATTTCCAGATGAGTGAGATGGTAGATGATTTTAGTTTCTTCTTTTTGGTGTTTTATGTGTTCCAAATTCTTTATAATAGATATGAAGCCCTTTTATAATAAGATATAATGATTTTCTAAAAAGAATAATCTAATGATATCACCTAAACAAGATTGATGTTTCATTTTTTCCCTACTGCCAGATAAAAGCTCCCAGCCCTCCTAAGGACAAGCACATCCCTGTCAGAACCAAAATCAGAAGTCAATCTGAGAACTTAGTTCCTGCTTCTCTATTCTTTGGCCACTGAATAAAGCTTGTGCTGTGTTGAAAAAAAAAAATCAGTGGATAATATTAAATTCCACCTGCTGCTGCTGCTGCTGCTAAGTCGCTTCAGTCGTGTCTGACTCTGTGCAACCCCAGAAATGGCAGCCCACCAGGCTCTCCCGTCCCTGGGATTCTCCAGGCAAGAACACTGGAGTGGGTTGCCATTTCCTTCTCCAATGCATGAAAGTGAAAAGTGAAAGTGAAGTCATTCAGTTGTGTCCGACTCTTAGCGACCCCATGGACTGCAGCCTACCAGGCTTCTCCGTCCATGGGATTTTCCAGGCAAGAGTACTGGAGTGGGGTGCCATTGCCTTCTCTGAAATTCCACCTACGTGTATGTAAAAATGGAGATTCTTTTTTCCTCGAGAGAGTGTGAAACACTGGATATTAAACCTATAAATGGAAAGACAAGCGGTCCCAGCTCTTTAAGGCAAGGACTCTCCTAGTGATAGTTCTCAGATACAAGCCCAGGAGAAGACTCCCTCCCCAGAGGTAGATGGGAGGAGAGCCGGGATCAGAAAGCTCACGTTACTGATACGAACGAGTCCAACAGACCGTCCTGAAGTCTGTACACCAAGTCTGGGCACCATCCTGAACAACAGCAGAAAATACTGTATATTTATTTTTCTCTCCATCTATATATTTCTTTAGCCAGAAAAGGCTGATTAGAAATAGTTGAAACCTTGGAAGAACTGACTGAAATCCAGTTTAGCAATCCCACTCAAACTATACACATAAATATAAACTGATAAAATCAAACTTGCTTGTGACTTCTTTCAAATTGCTTAAATACAAACACACACAAACACATGGGACAAACATTTGAAAAATATAGCCTCTTATCTTTATTTATAATTAGCTCCAAAATATCTTTTCTAATGAGATCTGAGGAAGCAATCAGATGCTCTACGTTGCCATCAAAAGTACATCTTTTCCCTTCTAAAACAGATTTGATCACATCACTGCTGCTGCTGCGAAATCGAGTCAGTCATGTCCGACTCTGTGCGACCCCACAGATGGCAGCCCACCAGGCTCCCCCGTCCCTGGGATTCTCCAGGCAAGAATACTGGAGTGGGTTGCCATTTCCTTCTCCAATGCAGGAAAGTGAAAAGTGAAAATGAAGTCGTTCAGTCGTGTCCGACTCTCAGCGACCCCATGGACTGCAGCCTAGCAGGCTCCTCCGTTCATGGGATTGTCCAGGCAAGAGTACTGGAGTGGGTGTCATTGGCTTCTCCCACAGTACTGCTGACAATCCCACACCAGAGCCCCATATTCAAGTTTAGCCCGTTAAAACCTCCATCCCAGCCTCTTATACCACCCTGACTAAGCCCTGTGCCCTGTGACCTGTGGGGTTTGCCAGTCCTTGAGAACACTCTGTCCCCTATTGCTTACACTCTTCCCCTTTGCTGAATGCTATTTCCCAACCTCCTTCTGTCAAATTTTGTCCATCTCTGGACAAAAATAACCATGAAACAGAGAGTATCAAACTTGCATAGGATGTTCCTCAGCTATAGCAGAATCTTGGTGCGAAAGCAGAGGAGGTAGTATTTGGTACAGTATTTGACTGCAGAAAGGGCCTGACAACAAACAGGAGTCAAACAGTTGAGGAAAAAGTACGAAGGACAGCACAGACAGGGAAGAGAGTAGGCAAGGCACGGAGATGCATACCAGAGAACCACAAGTCAGGAGGGAGAGGCAGGAGAGGAAACTGGGAAGGTCCTGTAGGGCATGCTAGAGGTACCATCTCAAAGGAGAGGTGCCAGCATACTCTGAATATGCAAACGTTGTGCCCTGTCAAGCACCATAATGTGTGTGTGGGGGCGGGGGGCAGTGCTCGGCAGAGAGAAGAAGCCTATTCTTAGCCAGGCAGCTCCAGACATCACCTTGACTGTTAAGCCTTCTTCACTGCCTCCATTCAGAGTTAACTGCTCCTTCCCCACGTGCTTTAGAGCATTCTCTTTATACCTCAAAGGAAGGATAAATGGCAGATGTGTGCTACCCACCACAAAGTTACTAAATCAGATATTGTACAGTGGGGTCCAGGTCTTGGATATTTTTCCTTCTGACACATGCTCTTCCTTATATGAAGGACAGACATCTCAAAGAACAGGGCTCCCTGAACTGCCTGGTATCACAGGCAATGTATCGTCACACCTTTATTTTGTTGTGCGATGTTTCTAAAGAATGTGTATTTCCTTTCCATTATGGTGTGGGTTTCAGAAAATCTATGGGGTTTGACTTTGTGTGATTTAGGAGGATAAGCCCACGTTTAGTGTGTATTAACCAAAGGGTTTTTACACACACAACAAGCTCCATGGGTAATTCGGATGTACATAGATTCACAAACCCTAAGAGGTGCCCAGTTAATTCTCTGTGTGTCTATCTCCCCCATCAGACCATGAAGAGAGTGAGCATCTTAGATATCTCTACACCCCAGTATCCAGCACAGTGTTTGCAACACCCATCCCTACTCACTCAGACCCTCCCCACTTCTGCCCTTGGGTCTTCCCATGTATTAGAAATCTCTTTCCTTCAGAGACTTTTTAAAAAGTCTTTTCTCTATCCCAGTTGCACACTCTCAGAATCCCCAAAGAACCTTTGAAAACTCAGATGTTCAAGCCACACCCCCAGAGATCCTGGTATAATGGGTCTGGACAAGACCTGGGCATCTAAAGCTTCCCAAGGATGGAATGTTGTGTCTTTTATCACAGCAGGCAAACACAGAGCTGAAAGCAACTCCAAGTGATGCTGCTGCTGCTGCTGTTAAGTCGCTTCAGTCGTGTCCGACTCTGCGCAACCCCATAGACAGCAGCCCACCAGGCTCCCCCGTCCCTGGGATTCTCCAGGCAAGAACACTGGAGTGGGTTGCCATTTCCTTCTCCAATGCATGAAAGTGAAAAGTGAAAGTGAAGTAGCTCAGTCATGTCCGACTCTTAGCGACCCCATGGACTGCAGCCCACCAGGCTCCTCCATCCATGGGATTCTCCAGGCAAGAGTACTGGAGTGGGGTGCCATTGCCTTCTCCTCCAAGTGATGCTAAAATGGTCTAAAGTCTCTGGATCTCCTCAGTTTGCACAGAAGGAGCAGAATATTCACCATGGAAAAGCAAGATGGTGGACAATGGCCTCTACCTTCTCAACAGAGACAGTGGGGTTCTGGATGAGCTAGTAGCTAGATGCTGGTCAAAACAGAAATAGATTCTCAGGAGACTCCAGGCCCCAACTTCAGGCTCTTATTATGTCCTTCAAACTTGTGCCCCAAATGATCCTTTCTGAGACCTTCTAAAGCCAGTCTCAGGGCAGCCCATGAAGCCAGAGAGAAGGTTCAGCCTGCTCTGCCACCTCCAAGCCCCAGAATCAGTGGAACTGAGTCCGATTAACAACATAAATATTTATAGCTGTGCAAACTCAGGCGTATCATTCAACTTCTCAAAACCTGATTCCTCATCTGTGAAATTCTTCCATCTGTAAAACAGGGATAATAAAAACCCAACCCACAGCACTGAGCTGTAGGGAGGCTTCACATGTAACAATGCTTGGCAAGTGTCTATCCCATTGTAAAAAAAATCAATTCCTGTTTCTTGAGCCAGGAAAGCAAAAATACATGACATATAGACAATCTGAAGTGGTCCTTGAAGAAGTAACTTTACAGAACTGGGGAGAGTTCAACTTGAGATAAGAGTTGACACTGCAAATGTCCCAGGGAAGCACCTCCTTGAGTTCAGGTACTGAAGCCCTAGGCCTGCCTCCTTTCCTTCCCTGGGAGTGTGCATGCACCTTGGTGGATGCAGGCTCCTCCCTGGCGTGGCTGCTTTGTACAGAGCCAGCTGGGGAGATGAGAGCTGATTTATGGCCAGGGAGGACCTCCATCACTTGAAGACTGAAGTGACTCTGGAGGCTCAAGTGCAACTTTCAGCTGAAAGGCATGTGACCCAGGGGCTGAGGCTGCTGTCAGCGGGGTCAAAGGGAGGAATTCTGCACAGTCAGCCAAAGGGCTCCAAATAGACAGCAGGGCGTCTGTGGTGCTGCAGGCAGGGGCTTCAACACATACAGTCTGAAGGCTTGGCTGCAGGGGTCCAAAGGGCTGGGAGTGACATTCCAAGTGCCATTCTGCGCTTTGGTGGCTGACCTCTGGCCAGAGCGAGGCAGCTGGTCTGGGTGAAATGCTGCCAGGCCAGCTGAGATCACCTTTCCTCACCATGCTCCAGAGGAAAGCCTGGCAACACTTTGGGCTATGAATCCCCATGAGGTCAAGCTGTTCCGGAAATGGCAGGCTCCAAGGCCCACAGAAGAGACTGTAACTTTTGGGAAACACCAAATTAATCAACAATAATGAGTCTAGCAAATTGCCATACATAATAGTGGCCAGCCATTAACAATGAAGAAAAGAGGGACTGCAAAATCGAAGAAGGTACCTGTTTTGTAAGGCTGATGTAGTAAAGTGATGCCAGCACTCTGATTTCAGCTATGTGAACTGTGTCTGCACATGGGAAGTGCATATCGGGCATCTATTCTCTGCTGAGCTCATTACAAGAATAATTATAACTAATCCCTACAACACCAAGAGATTTTAACTTTTGCATTTGGTAGATGAAAAAATAAGTAAGATTCAAAGAGGCTGAATAACCTGCTCAAGGGTAGCATGTTTCAGACTCAAGATTTTTAACAAGCCAGTGTCCTGGTATATCTCAACGCCAGACACCCTGTCCTTCTTTCCCTTTAGTTATCTGTTCTCTGACCAGAATGCGGTAATGGACATTCACATATCCATGTGAATTTTAGCCATTATTTCTTTCTGGGCATTTAAGAGTGAAATGTAAAGGTGACTTCACTTGTTAATGGATCCCAGTCTTCAAAGAGCAGCTGGAGGAGGCATCTGCCAAACAGGGTGTCTGGTACCTGCTCCATCCTTGCGGTCCTAGCTGCCTGGCTATCTGGGGATCAGGCAGGGAGTCCACCAAAGTCCTCTGACTTCCTGCCTAGCTGTTGGCCATGGGGCCCTGCTCTCCACCATGGAAAGCCCTTAATACCACAGGATGGAAGGTATTCTCTGCCTGAAAGATATCATTATTGAATAAAAGGGGAGGGAAAACAGACAAAGGGCACCAAAGCCTAAACAAATAACATCAGCATGAAATCTTTAATGAATGCCTCATCCAAGGCGATCCACTGAAATCCAGACGGTTTAGTAAAAGATGCCTTAAACCCAGTTTATACTGCAAATCAGCCATGAAGAAAAATCAACACCAAGTTAATCCCCATTTAATAATTCAGTTTCAGAATGTTAAAACATATTTCTCTTTGAGCTCCTGCATGTATGACTGATAACAGGGCAACCAAGAAACACACTGGAGAAAAAAAAAAAAAAAGTATTCTTTTCGGAACTATACTATTAGTAGCTTCCAAGAGGTGGCAGTTAGCTCTTCCCGACTCCTGACTTCATCTCCCAAATCCTTTCTTTTCTCCCTTAGACTTCCTCCTAGGCAGGGTAATTTTAAATCCTGCTTAAGGGGCCTGACCTTGACCAAGCATGATTGTCAGATCACTGGTTCAGGCATCAAGGACAGGCTGCCCGAGAACCTTCTGTGGGACAAAGGCCATTGGATCAAAAGCCTCTTGACGTGGGGCCCTGTGGGGAGAATCAGCCACATGGAGATCCTGATTCCCAAAGGCCTGCTGAGCCTGATACTAACCGGTGGGAACAAGCCAGCCTCCTCACCAAGCCAATCTTCCAAACCCATCCTATTCTCAGCTGGCATCCTGAGTTCCCACCAATACATTCTGAGCTCAACATTGACCAGAACCTGCTGTCAACTAAAATGTACTTAGTCACAACCTTAGGCCTGATGCAGGACTGTCTTAACTCTCTCACTGACCTTCTGGAAAGGATTTTTCTCATCACTGATGTTCAGACAGCTTCCAGGTTTTCCTCTAGACATGCAAGAAAGTGCCCAACACAACCTCTTTCCCCATCAGAAACTTGACCTGACCTCAATTAAGTCCTCTTCTCCACTCCCCCCGGCCTCCCTCATTTCTAAATAAAGAGAAAAATGCCAGGGTGGAAGCAGTTCTCATAAGCAGAGCCGCACTTTCTCCTTTACTCGCGCTGAAAATAGGAAGGCCCAGAATAAGGTCCACAACTGACCAAAAGCAGCCCCAGCTTCTCCCTGCTATTCCCTGTTTCCTCTCCCATGACAGCTCCCCGGCGCCTCTGTGGTGCCTGCAAATGCACAGAAGAGAAATTAAAAGCAAATTTGCATCACCTTTGCGCGGTGCAAGAGCGCTCAGTTTTAATTTGCATTTTATTTGCACAGCACTTGCATATAATATTGTAGAAATGCCCAGAACACTCCCTCCCCCACCCACCCCACCTGCTTCTCTGCATCCACAAATCCCAGGATGCCTGTGGACGCGGGCAAATTACAGAGGGACCTGCATCTTGGAGAATTAAACCAGAGAGACTTCTGAGTGGTATCTAAAGGGGAGGGAATCTAAGGGTCAGGAGTTTGATGGCTGTAGATTCTGGACCCTCAAATAAGTAAGAGCCCCATTCTGTATTTTCCTTACATATGAAATCATGGTAAATTCTCCTCATTGTGCAAATATGGCTGATGCTGACTCCAAGCTGCCAACTTTCAGGACCAGCTTAACACAATCCCAAACCTGGTGAGAAGCTGTGGGGCAGCTACCTCGTGCCATCTGTGGAAACCCCCGATGGGCCACTTAATATCCCTTTCCCTTTAACAAGTGACATTTCTATGACTCCAGTTCTATTGGGTGTTACACCCACCTGCCAGTCATCCCACCTGTCACCTATGGAGCTGAATACTGCAATCCCAGGGGACTCACATATACATACATACATACACACACACACACACACACACACCAAACTAGCCTGAGTCCAAGACACATTCCCCCCAAACATACACTCTTCTGCAAATGCAGTACTTTAACACTCTGTGATTTCTGTAAGACCTGAAGTTTATGTAAAGCAGGCACACACAGGGGACAAGAAGGAGCTATCAGGGACTTTCCTGGTTGTCCAGTGGCTAAAACTCCATGCTCCCAATACAGGGGGCCTGGGTTCTATCCCTGGTCAGGAAACTAGATCCCACATGCCACAAGTAAGAGTTCCCAATGAAAGTATTAGTCTCTCACTTATGACTGACACTGTGAGACCCCATGGGCTGTAGCCCACTAGGCTCCTCTGTCCATGGAATTCTCCAGGACAGAAGAAGAGTACTGAAGAATACGGAGACAGAATACTGAAGTGGGTTGCCATTCCCTTCTCCAGGGGAAGAGCTCCCGTGCTGCAACTAATGATTCCGTGTGCCACGACTAAGACCTGGCACAGCCAAATAAACAAATGTTAATATAAATAAAGAAAATTTTAAAAATAAAATTCTGAAATGTATTTTTTTTTAAAGCAGCCAGGAGCCACATCTCTTCATGTAACCATTCTCTGCTTCCTTATTACCCAAGTACTGCCCTCCTCCCAGTTTACACAGACAGGCAGCTTCCAACCTGATGGAATTCAGCGTCAAAAGAAAAAAAGGTGGGAACGCTTTGCTAAATATGCTCCCCTAGTGTCAAAACTGACAGCCAGGTTCCAAGAGGTACTTGAAGAAGAAAACAAAATTAGGAGGAAAAGCAGTGGGATAGTGAAGACAGAGAGGACCAAAAAAGAGAGAACACAGATTAAATCAGTTCTTTCTCTTTCTCCTTTGTTTTCAACTGTTGCCAAGTTATTTATCTCTGGAAAGCCACTTGCTTTTTTTTTTTATTTTATTATTTAACTTTACAATATTGTATTGGTTTTGCCATGTATCAACATGAATCCACCACGGGTGTACACGTGTTCCCCATCCTGAACCCTCCTCCCTCCTCCCTCCCCATACCATCCCTCTGGGTCGTCCCAGTGCACCAGCCCCAAGCATCCAGTATCATGCATCGAACCTGGACTGGCGACTCGTTTCATATATGATATTATACATGTTTCAATGCCATTCTCCCAAATCATTCCACCCTCTCCCTCTCCCACAGAGTCCAAAAGACTGTTCTATACATCAATGTCTCTTTTACTGTCTCATATACAGGGTTATTGCTACCATCATTCTAGATTCCATATATATGCATTAGTATACAGTATTGGTGTTTTTCTTTCTGGCTTACTTCACTCTGTATAATAGGCTCCAGCCACTTGCTTTTTCAAGGTGAAGTATTTCTTTTTGTAGGATGACTTCTTTCACTGGGTTCCACTTAAGTTTATGGCTCTCAGGGAAGGGGAAAAATACCAAATCATAGAAGGCTGGGGTACAAAGGGGTCTTCAGAACATGAACCGTCTTATTTTATAGAAGAGGAAACTGCAAGGCCCACAGTGTGCTGGACCACAGTTAAGTGACTTCTCCAAGGCTACACAGACAGTCTGACGGTGGAGACAAGAGGAAACCCTCAAGTCCCTGCCTCCTGTCCCGCCACACTGCAGCACTGAAGGAAGAGAACGTTCTGAGATGCCCACAACGCTGATTCCTTTCCTCCTCACTCCCTGACTACCCTTGACAGTGAGATGTCCACAAAGCTGATTCCTTTCCTCCTCACTCCCTGACTACCCTTAACAGCAATACTGCTCATCCTTGCCTTCAATGTCCTCTGCTGCCCAACAAACATATCTGTGCCACGTTGCTTTTTACCTTACCTGGGTGCCATGAAGACTGATGAGGCAGTAATTCCTACTGAATTTGTGGCAAAGGCATTTTTACAAAATCACTGCCCACTGAGTTGCCTAGCAATTCTAGGATAATCATCTCTATGATTTCTCCTCCTTAGACATAAGTGCTGGGGGAAGTTTCTCTCTCCAGATGCCCAGGGAGGCAGCCATTTGCTAGCTATTGAGTCCCATGTAACTCAGCACACTTGCTTTTCCCCCTGGCTTCCAGGATGTTCAGAACTGAGTTTCACAGGTTCACCTGAATGAACTCCTCTGAGCCTTTCTTTTGGAACACCTCTTGCTCCGCACCACCCTTCTCCCTCTTTCATTCTTATTTCAATCATTTTATTGTGTCTTTGTTATCTTAGTTCAGACTCTATAACAAATACCATAGACTGAGTGACCTAAACCATAAACATTTATTTCCTAAGTTCTGGAGGCTGAGACATCCAAGATCAAGGTGCTGGCAGATCTGACTTTTGGTGATAGCTTGCTCCCTGGTTTACAGATGGAGCCTTCTTGCTTTGTCCTCAAGAGAGCCCAGGTCTCCTCATTTTCTTAGAAGGGCACTAATTCCACCATGAGGGTCCCCACCCTCATGACCTTATCTAACACGAATTACCTCCCAAAGTCTCTATCTACAAATATTATCACATGGGAGATTAGGGTTAAACATATGACTGTCCCTTCCTCTCAAATTCATTCAGTCCATAGCATCTGATATTATTATAAATTGCCTCAAATCATCTTTGGAAGGGTATCTTATAAATAATAATACTGAAATTCTCAAGCTTTGAGGAGAAAGATAATATGTAATTTTCATATGTCTTAGGCTAAAACCATTAATACAGAGCTGGTGAGAACACTTCTTTTGTGCTAAGACTACAATTATCAGACAGACAGAGAACTCCAACACGCTCCCAAATGTGAAGGTAAATCCAGGACAGGCTCCCCGTGCATCCATCTTTACATGGGCATTTATCCACACATGCTTATCTCCTTTATGGCTCACCAGTGGCATCTGACTTACTCCAAATGTGCTGGGGGCTGGGAACACTTTGTGGTTGGCTGACCTTGTACCCACTCTGGAGCTTTGGGTTATTCATGGATCCTCGTCAAAATTTACAAAAACACAAGACAGATGAGAAGGGGGAAACACATTCCTCAGCTGGAAGAGTGGCCAAGTAACCACAAACTGCTGGCCCTCCTGGGATCCTGCTGGTCACGGACTTGGCTTCGGCAGCCCACTGACTTGTTCCTCCAGACAGCACCTACGCCCACGCCTTCTTCTTCCCTCCAACCACCAGCCCTCCGGGTCCCAAGGAGGGAAAGCATGATGGAAAGCAGACAAGTATCAGATAGGAATGTAAGGAGCCAAGGTAAGATTGAGAAGGAAGCCACTTCCTCCACACTCAATGCCTTGCCAGGTTCTGAGACCCCTCTGCCTAATAGCCTTGGTTCAAGCTTTGGAACTCAGGGTGGATTTTTCAAGGCAGAAGCTACAAAGCATAAAACTTTCCATGTCTTCTACACAGGATGTCCTGTCTAGTATCTCTGTGGGATTATCCCAGATCAGATATTGTTTTCTTAAAATGCACAGCCTCCACCCAAAGTGTAAAGACTCTGGGCCTGGAGGGGGAGCCACAGGCAGACACTCTGTCACATACTGGTCAGCAGCTCAGGTCTGGAGATGGTTAGAATTGAGGTGGTAAAGCCAGGCTCCACTCTTTCCTAACTAGGTCGCTCTGGGAAATTTACTCAACCTTTCCATGCTTCATTTCCTCATCTGTAAAATTTCGTGAGACAAGAGATAAGGTACAGTGTGTAAGACAAGGACTGATCAGCCAAGAGCCACAGCACATGGAAAGTCAGGACAGCCCTTTTGCCCCGATGTGCACTCAAAGAAGCGAACTTTCTCACTGCCCAACTGCTGCCTGGACCTGCGCCCCAGCTGTGTGCACATGTGCTCAGTCACGTCAGTCATGTTCGACTCTTCAAGACGCCATGGACTGCAGCCCACCAGGCTCCTCTGTCCATGGGATTTTCCAGACAAGAATACTGGAGTGGGTTGCCATTTCCTTCTCCAATGGACCCTCCCAACCCAGAGATTGAACCTGTGTGTTCTGCACCGCAGGTGGATTCTTTACCCATTGAGCCCCCTGGGAAGCCTATATCCCAGCTACACACAATAAACATTCACTCCACTCAACACCACTTCACTTTGAGATTGAGTAAAATTTCTCCCTCATTAACGTTGGGCTTCACCACAGGACTTGTCTGGCCAATGGAATGTGAGCAAATGTGCACACGTGGTTTGACTGCTATCATCCTTCATGAGAAGGTGGCTCATGACTGATGATCCAAAGAGAATGCAGACAAGACCTGAGCCCAACCTGACACCTGGAGCTGAGTCCAAGTGGCCCACAGCCCGAAAAAGACTGCCCCTGTCAACCCAGAGCCCCATGAGTGAGAAAAGTAAATGCTTGAGTTTTTAAGTCCCTGAGGCTCAGGATGCTTTGTTATGCTGTGTTTCTGTGGCAATAGCTAACCAATACACTCTCAAAAAGCTAAATGTGATCATCTGCTTGTTCTTTCTCCATTTATCTACATCACATGGTGACAGCACCTTCCCAAGTGCGGTCAGCACAGATGGTCTCTGAAGCTCACTGCCAGCCTGCGGGTCTCTCAACACCATCGCACACCCAGGATACAACCCCTGATACTGCCCAGAGATATGGCAGCCGGAGGTGGCTGCCTTAACCAGACTTTCCAGCATCACAGGATTTTTCACTCCAGTCCTTACTGGAAGCCCACCCTCCTCCTTCTCTACCCCCTGCCCGGGCAGCACATAGAGTGAAGTGGTCAGCAGGAGCTGGGGCTCAGGCCTGAGCTGCTGGCAGCTACACTCACTGTGTCCTCCCGGGCAGAAGACAGATGCTGTGTCTGTGCATGTGGGCAGTAGTAATGACAGCTCCCTGTGGCTTCATGCAAGGGAATCAGGCGGTGCAGGCAAGGCAGGCCAAGCTTCCCTTCCCGTTCCAGAAATGACAGTGAAACAAATGGCAGGAAATTCATTCTGCTGACCAACACAGGAAGCAATGCCAGGGCACAGCTCTGGAAGTGGAGGGAAAGCCAGAGGAAAGATAATAGGGAGCAAGAGACAAAGAAAGTGAGAGAGGAACTCTAACTCTTGTGTGAACATCAATCTCTATTAATTCATTGGTTCTCATAACTCTGTCCATCCAAACCTCACCGAATCTAGTTCCAAAAAGGCTTAAATCTGGCAGATATCTGCTGTTCAGAAAGCTGGGCTGCCATTCCACAAGAATTTTGGATAGCTCAGGTGCCAGATAGAAATGTAAAAGGGGTGGGGGAAGGGCTGGTATGAACAAGCCCAAGACCATCGTACAACTTGAGACAGTCATTAGCCACAAACACGCCTGTCCCAGAGACAGAAAAAAGAACACTAGCAGGACTTCTATCCCCAGGCCATGCTACACCCAGAAGGAATTCTAGGTGATGTGCAGTGCAGTGTGTATGTTTCAGTCGTGTCTGACTCTTTGCAATCCATGGACTGTAGCCCACCAGGCTCTTGTGTCTATGTACACAGTGTGGACACACTTAATACAGACAGATGCTGGTGAGTTACTCGGTGCTTCACTTGCAACCTCCAGATCCTTAGGACAGATCCTTCTGACTCTGCAACTAGGCAGCCAGCCTGTGCTAGGTCAGCTGGTCTTGGCACTTTGCACACACCTCCAGGGAATTTCCACCCAGAGGAGCCTGCCCCATGCATGGAAGGACCTAGAAGACATACAATGAGTTAACAGCAGGCACCTCATTCTGCCATCAACGTTTGGACTCACATCTTAAGTGAAAATAGTCTCTGAGCAACAGCGCGTGTAAAACTTCAACTTTCAGAGAAAGACAGTGAAGACCACTAACCATGGTTAAGGAATGCTACTTTCCCCTTCCTCCCTAATAGAGGTCGAGATATGGAACTATTGCTGGAGGCCAAGCAGTCAGAGAAGGCCTTCTGGAACCTGTTTGCCAGTGTGAGAGGAAAAGAAAGAAAGGAATCAACGGTGGGAGAAATAGTTCTGAGGAAAACACCAGTAGGCATATTAATAAAGGAAGGATCAGTCCAGGTGTGAGACTGACGCATCTAACACACCCTCAGTGCAGGCAGCCAGGCCAGTGGCCACTGGCGGATTCTCAGTGGGCCCCAGAGAGCCCCGGGTCAGCCCCCTGCGAATCCGTGCCCAGGAGGAGAGCCGGAATACCCAGGACACCCAGAGAACACCCAGGACACCCAGAGAGCCCCGGGTCAGCCCTCTGCGAGCCCGTGCCCAGGAGGACAGCCAGGAACACCCAGGACACCTGGAGAGCCCCGAGTCAGCCCTCTGCGAACCCATGCCTGGGAGGACAGCCGGGAACACCCAGGACGCCCGGCACTCAAGTCACATGGCCAAATCACTCCAGCTCTACTAGTCTCTGGCTCCTCACCGCAAATGAAAGTGATGTGAGTTGCGGCATGAAACAAATGAAACTGTTTTTAATGCAAGAAAGCTCCAGACACATTTTGGATATGATCTTTACGTGTGACATTGCAAAGTGTTCAGCAGAAATTGAAGACAGCAAGGTGTCTAAGGTAAAGCAATAGGAAAGACACTGGATCTCTTTAATATAATTTTTTAAAACTGTACTGGGCACCTACTTAGTAATTCACCCTTTCTGAAAAGTTTTATTACTTAATCCTAGTAACAATTCTACTAAATAGAGAGTACACTCCCTACTTTACAGGTAAGAAAAATTGAGGCATAAAAAGGTTAAGTGACTCAGATAAAATCACATAGCTAATAAGGAACAGTGTGGGCTTGGTCTCCCAGACTTGCCACTTGGACTCTGGTGCTATGTTCTGCAGCTCTTGTCCATGTGTGACGGTGACTTTTATAGCACCTATCACTTAGAGCAGAGTCTGTGTCTATGCATACACTTAACAATCTCCGTCACAGAAGATGCTCAAGCCGTAATGGTCATTTCTGGAGGGGTGAACTGCTCATCCTGAAAGCACCTCCCAGGTCAGCATATGGGACCTGACACCACCCTGGATTATCGCGGCCTCCCCCTCTGTTTTCTTGACATGGATATTATTATAGATGATGCTAAGAGAGGTTTACGGGTGTCTCATGTTCTCCCCTTGGTCCCCTTTGGAAAGAGGAGCTGCTTATGGAAAAACCTCCCTTTCCGCCCTGAGTCAAGGCATTCCTTGGGTGACTGGAGGGGAGCCCCCTCCCCACCCCATAGCCATTTGGAAGTGATTACCACCGAGATACCCTGACAGAGTGAATGATGCTGAGGGCTTGCTCCTGGATGCTGAGCGGAGAGCTCGCCGCACGTCCCCACCCCCAGCCCTTGGCACACACTGCTACAGAGAGCCTCGAATCCCACTTGGATGCCGATTTCCAAGGCTTGCTTTCCACTCTCTGATACATGGGATCAACTTTAATAACAAAAACCTGGCAGGGACGGCATCGCTGCCCAGCAAGAGCTCCCAGTGGCAAAACCAAGGAAGTCCTGGTAGGGGGCTGGAGGGCAGACTGTCAGCTCATTTGTTACCTCTCAGCCCGAGATGCAAGGGCAACTTGTGACCTTCTCTCAGGCCCTCTGCCTTGGATCTAACAACAGCAACAATGGTCTGCATGGTGCCTTCTTCCCTTCTTCCTGGAGGAATCCTCCCTTCCACCCACCACCTCCAGTCAAGTTCCACCCAATCCTCCCTGGAAGTTCATCTGCTACAAACTCTCAGAGTAATTTGCACTCCCTTCATGGCTCTAAGAAGCTTCCCCAGGGAGGAATCAAAACTGCTGGGGATCTGACACAGCCAGGTGCTCAAGGAGACGAGTGAACCATCTACCTTCCCCATGATCCATGAAAACCATCACTTCTTCGTATCTGGAGCTACAAGCTTGCTGTCGAGCTGGTCTTGTCAAACCACATCACAGCATTCACCTCTGCAAAAGTCACTGTATATTAAGGCCCAGAGAGAAGACATAGCCCATCTTGCTGCCTCAATGAGAAAAAAAAAGAAACAGAAGTGAGAAAAACACTTGTCTACCTACACTAAATGGTCATCTCTCAAAGTTGTGTCATTAGATGTTCACAACAATCTCATGGCACATTCTCTCTGTTTCACAAATAAGCAAAAGCCTCAGGAATACAGAACGCTGCCCAAAGCTCTCCTGCCAGTAAGTGGCTGTTATCAGATGAACCCAGGTCTGGTGACTAAAGGCTGTTGCTCTCTGGATTCTTGACCCTTTCGGTGGTCTGACAGTTCCTGGATGGCAGGGCCCTTGACACCCCAGCAATCTGTCCTAGCTTTATGCAGCAGAAACTGAAACCTCATCACAGATAGGTGATGATGATACTAGCTCTCCTTCCCAGACTCGATCTCTTGCTACTCCTCATTTTCTGTTCCCGCCATCCAAGCTTTCTTCCTGGATGGGAAGAGTTAGCAGGCTTCAAGTCATAAAATAAACGAGCAGGGCAAGGGGATAAGAAGCACCTCAACTGCCTGTTCCTTTTACTTCTTACTCAACAGAAAGTCACAAGATGGAGCATTTCAAACTCAAAACTGCCACCATCAAAATCCACAGGATACTCAAGATGGAGCAGTAATTCAAAGAGAGTCATTGAAGGTACCTGGACATCATCTCACCCCTACGGGAACTGGAGATAAAGCAGATCAGCATCTGTACAAAAGGAGCAATTAGCAGAGGGGCCCTACACCCAACAGGAGAGAGGTGCAGATGTGGCCCACACACCTTCCCTCTCCCACCTTTCCTTCTCTTTGTCCCTGTATTTTTAATCTTTCCTTATCTTAGCAGATGATTTGGGGAGTCATGCAGTCAGCATGGGTCACTGAGATCAACTGGAAAGTAATTACTGCTCAACTGCAGAACCTAGAGTTGGGAGAGCTCAGAGCATTTCATTTGTGCAGACTTAGGTACTCGGCAATACAGAGGGGATGCTATGTGGGTAAGGACTTGGGAAATAATATTATATTTGATTATGACTCCTAGAATAATCTTGGGTAAATCTGATCACCCACAGGACAGGGAAAGAACTTTCTATACAAAATCTGCCATCATGACAGTATTTGCTATATGAAGGTAAAAGTGTTAGTCACTCACTTGTGTCTGACTCTTTGCGACCCTATGGACTGCAGCCTGCCAGGCTCCTCTGTCCATGGAATTCTCCAGGGAAAAATACTGGAGAGGGTAGCCATTCTCTTCTCTAGAGGATCTTCTTGACCCAGGGATTGAATCCAGGTCTCCCACATTGCAGGCAGATTCTTTACCATCTAAGCCACCAGGGAAGCCAAGTTTTGCTATAATGTCCCCCAAATCTGGAAGTCTCTATTCTGACTTCCCCATGTCCTCTAATATTCAAAGAGCTTAAAATTTATCTGAAATCTCCTCCATAGATGTAGTGGAATCCCAGGAACTAAGCATTTCAATCACCAGGATTCACTTTTTTTTTTTCCTTTCCCCTGGGTCCCCCTGAATGCCTGGCAGGAATTAGAGAGGACAGACTAAAACTGCATCTATTATTCTGAGTTCTACAATATGCCCGGCACATAGGCCTGAAGTGATAAGTACTTTATCAGGTTCATAAACAAATGAAAAGAATCTCCAGTGTAAAAACAGTCTCTGGTCCAGTCATGATTAAACCACATTCCCAGTCATATGGATTTGTGTAGCAAGAAAGTAAGCAAAAGTCACTCAGTCATGTCCGACTCTTTGCAACCCCATGGACACAATCCATGGAATTCTCCAGGCCAGAATACTGGAGTGGGTAGCCTTTCCCTTTCCAGGGGATCTTCCCAACCCGGAGATTGGACCCAGGTCTCTTGCATTGCAGGCAGATTCTTTACCAGCTGAGTCACAAGGGAGGCCCAAGAATACCGGAGTGGGTAACCTATCCCTTCTCCAGGGGATCTTCCCAACCCAGGAATTGAACCGGGGTCTTCTGCATTGCAGGCGGTTCCAACTGAGCTATCAAAAAAGCCCTTTATGGCAAGAAATCTCCACTCAACTGGATTCTGAAACCGATGGATTCCCAAGACCATTCTGCTTCGACCTAAGAGATGGCAGGACAGGAGTAGCCTATCCCTCTGAACTCCGGGTACCATAACTGACAGATGTGAAAGTTCACAGGCTGGGTCTTATCTACTTCATGTCCCTGAAGTCACTGCACAGACATGCCTGAAGAGAGAAAATATATTCGGGTGCCATACTGAAGGGCCATGCACTGCAAAGCTTAGAGACCATCAACTTCTTTTCCAGCATTGTCATCACAGGTTAAGGGCTGTTACCTTGGGCTGGGAAAGTTCTTACCTATAGACCTGCACTACTGGAGAAGGATAAAGGTATGCTTGACCCAGAGACTCCTGGGAAAGGGAGTTCTTCATTTTGGGGCTCCATCTGCACAAAGACAATCACGCTCTTTCAAAGAAGACGGAGGCAACTGTTACTATAAGCTTCTGGAGATTTCCAGAGGGCACAGTATGTGGCATGCCATTCATGAGGCTGGGAAGCTCCCCAAAAGCCTTTAAGATGAACTCATAATCTCAAAATGACCCACAAAAGGCCTCCTAGTCCCATCATGGGCATTCAGGCAAGTGGTTCTGGGCTACCCACTCCGCCACTATAACTTGAGGCAACCATATTACATCCCCTACATCACCTAATCAACCAAGACAATGAGAATTGTCTGTTTTTATGGTTTTGATGTTTTCCTTTGTTTTCTAAATGCCTAGACTCTATTTCAGTAGTTCAAGACAAAAGTACTGGTACATCTCCCTTATTAATATTCTAATGTGCTTTGAGGTTGAAAACTTGGGCCATGAGGACAGAGGAGAGTTATTGCTATTTATTAGATTATGCAAAACAGCAGAATGATATGCTAGATAGAGCACAGTCTGGGAAATCACAAGCTTACAGGCACTGAGTCCAGCTTTGTCCCAGATTTGCGGCTGCTCAGAGAAAGACTTCATTGCATTGCTGCCTTGAATTTTTCCATATATCTAATAAGTATGCTTATTGTAGAAGATTAAGGATATCTGGTTATAAATTCTTTGACTCTCTTCCTATCAAGAGCTGGGACTATATCTTCTCACCGTGGATCTGCGTGGGCACTGTAACAGTGACAGTGACAATGGAAGTCTTGCTGTGCCAGTTTCTGGGCCCAGATTTGAAGACTGGTGGTTCTACTTCCTGTCTCTTGATCATTCACTCTTGGAAACCAGCCACTATGCTGTAAGGAAGCCCAAGTAACCCTGTGCAGAGAGGCCCACATGGAGAGGAACCAGGGCCCCTAGCCAACAGCCCCAGCTGAGCTCCTAGGCAAGAGCCAGAACCAAACTGCCAGCCACATGTTTAAGCCACCTCAAAAACAGGTCCTCTGTCTCCAGCTGAGCTACTCCAGCCAACACTGCCTCCAATAGCAACAAGCCATCCTTGCTGAGCCCTCCTAAATCGCAGGTTCATTAGCAAAATAAAAGGCCGCTGTTTCAAGCCTCTAACTTTTGGTGTGCTCTGCTATGCAGCCATAAATAATGGGAACTTATATTCAGACTTCTAAGTGGAGAAAAGGGGACTGAACAAAATATAGAGGAATTACCTTTCAGTGATTGCTCTCTATCTCAAAGAGGCTACATACCAGGAAATAAAAGGTCTCCAGAAGGAGTAACCTTCTAGTCACAGCCTTGTATCCCCATCACTGGCAGAGGATGAGTCATGCTCAACTTATGCCCATTGGAGACAGGACAGAATCCACAGCAAGTTTATACCAACAGGACCAGCATAATGTATGGGGTCCAGTGATAGAATAAAAATGCAAGACCCTCTATATGAAAATTATAATTATAGAAACTTATTAAGAATCTCAAAATGGGACAGCAAAGAATTAAGCTAAATGTGGGGCCCTTCTGAGACCAGGGCTCTGTGCGACTGCATGGGTTTCTCATCCATAAAGCCAGCCCTGCATCCCAGCTGAATGGCCTTCTTGGTTGACATCACAGGCACATGTATCTTAAACTCTAGAAAGCCACCTCCTCTGCGCCTTATGCTCATACTTTCATTTAGAAAAATCCAGACAAAACTGGAATCCAGACAAAAACAAAAGACAAAAATCCAGACAAAAACAAAAAGCAGAAGTCGCCTAGTGTCAGAAAGCATCTTAGAAATGAGTAACCAACTTCATACCTGGGCAAACACACATATCCTCCCGTTTTTGTTATTGTTGGGCTAGGTAATAGAGAAGAGTTTTTAGGACTATTTACAAAAGTGTGGGAAGGATTTAAGGAAAGCAACCAAGGATGGCACAGCAGACCAGGGCAGGGAGCTTCAGGGAGCTGGTCCACCTCAAAGCTCAGGGATTGAGTGAGGAGGAGCAGTTACAGGCCCCCAAGAAAGCTGTGTGGAAAAGACATCTGACAGCAGCTAAAGCTTTTGTCAAAGGACAAAGCTAGCATGTCAGGACTGCACAGGAACGGGGCCAGGGGAATAAATAGCCAGCCTCATCCTCCTTCTACCCCAGCTCTCCTAGCATCATCTCTTCCTGGTCAAACCCAAGAGACGTCAGAGTTCAGCTGAGTCCACAGAGGCACAGCACACAAGTCAGTCTCACGGGAACATATGTGAGAGCCAAGTCTTATTTGTTAGGAAGCTGGGAAAGCCTTCTTTAGAAAACCTCAACATTTTGCCCTTTTAATTTTTTCATCTAAGATACAAGCCCAGTGTCACTGGAAGTATCTTTTGGTTGCCATCTCCTCAGCTGCCCTCAGAAGCCAGGGCTGGACTGAGCAGTGAGGGGTTAAGATGAACTGGCTGGAGCCAGCCCTCAGCCCACAGCCACAGAGGGAGAGTTAACAGCAAACAGAGAGAGGCCATGAAGCCAGCGCCTAAGCGAGGCAGCAAACATCTCCACAAGCTGACACCTCCTTGAGAAATAAATGCCGTCTCAGCCGTTTGTGTGGGAGATGTCGGGAGCCGGGAGCCAGGGACACGGCCGGGGGTGGGGGGCAGAGAAGGGGGACAGGGTGGGGGGAGAGTCACCACATGCTTTTTTCTGAGCTTCAGGACATACCATCAGCTTGGCCCTTGGAGGCCAAAGCAGTGAGCATGGCCAAAAGGGTACAGGGCTTCGTTGACTCAGCCTCTAAAAATCAAACGCCCAAGGCTGCTTCAAAATAGACTCAAGCAACCTTGTTTCTATGTTTGCACTTAAGCACTGGGTACCTCTGGGTGAAAAACAAAGATCATGGCCTCTGGTCCCACCACTTCATGGTAAATAGATGGGGAAACAATGGAAGCAGTGAAAGACTCTATTTTCTTGGGCTCCAAAATCACTGTGGATGGTGACTGCAGCCACAAAATTAGAAGATGCATTTCTCCTTGGAGGAAAAGCAATGACAAACCTAGACAGTATATTGAAAAGCAGAGACATTACTTGGCTGAAAAGGTCCATGTAGTCAAAGCTATGGTTTTTCCAGTAGTCATATACAGACGTGAGAGCTGGACAATAAAAATGGCTGATTGCCAAAGTACTGATGCCTTCAAACTGTGGTGCTGGAGAAGACTCCCGAGAGTTCCTTGGACAGCAAGGAGATGAAACCAGTCAATCTTAAAGGAAATCAACCCTGGATATTCATTGGAAGGACTGATGCTGATGCTGAAGCTGAAGCTCCAAGACTTTAGCCACCTGATGTGAACAGTCGACTCGCTGTAAAAGACCCTGATGCTGGGAAAGATCAAAGGCAGGAGGAGAAGGAGATGACAGAGGATGAGCTGGTTGAATGGCACCACCAACTCAATGGACATGAGTTTGAGCAAACTCTGGGAGCTGGTGAGGGACAGGGAAGCTTGGCATGCTTCAGTCCATGGGGTTGCAAACAGTTCAGACACGGCTGAGCGACTGAACAAGAACAATAACCTCTAGGTCAGTGTAGCATTTTCCTAAGTCACTTTCTCCTAATTTGATGATCCACCAAGAGAAAGAATACAGTAACCTCAAGGTCAGGGAACAGACTGGTCCCCTTTCTAGCTAGTCCTATGTCCTGTTTTCCTTCCTTGCCTCTCAGCTTCTCTTTCTCTTTGTTTTACTTCTGGTTTCTGCTCTCCCTTGAAAAAAAATATTTTTTTCTCCTTATATCTTTATTTTTCTGCTTTACCTCTCATTTTGAGATTCATTCCCTTTTTTCTTTTCTTTAGTCTCTCCAACTGACCAAACAGCATTGATGTTCACGGTCTCCAGACCCACAAGCCCTCCAGTACCTTCTTCCTTCACGCAAGACTGGCAGTTTCTCTTTTCTCCGGTGGCCAAGCCTCCTACCTTTCCCCACAATAAACAGCCAACAATTTTGAGCCATCACGGGACTTAGGGCACAGCCAATAGATAACAGTCCATGGTATCCATTCACACCAGCTAGGGGCACAATGACCACAGGCAGTGTCCCCTCCCCCTGGACAGAAGCCCTGGAAACTGACATCCCAGAGCTCCTGGTGGGCTGGCACACAGCTCCTTTTTCTGTCCTCCCCTCAGCCACAATGTTAAGCAACTGATCAGAAACCTGGCCCTAGAAATGAGAGCCAGGAGTTCTACTGTTTGCCCCTCATGATCTGTCCAACAGGACATGTCTGTCACTGAATTCCATCTCATAATCGCCTCATTCTCTTTATTCATTGCCACCTTTCATTCTATAACCTACCCCCAACTATTCAGTGAAAGTCAGGGTTCTAGTAAAACACAACCTTTATGTTTACAAAGGTGATGTCACATCCACAAGTCCTGATTGGTCCTCTCTCTGGCCACACCCTCTCTGGACTGGCTCCCCTCCCCCTCCCTAAACTCTCCCAACACCCATACAGACCAAAGAACACTCAGGAAAAGTCCCACTCCCTTTCATCTCCACCAATCCAACCTTGGTTTAAAGCCCCCTGGGATATCAGTGCAGGAAATGCTAACCATAGCTTTGTATTTTGAATCCTGCCTTTGAAGTACGTGCTAACAGCTGTAATTGGCATTATGAAAGAAGGTTAGAATAAATTACTTGTAGCTAAGGAGCCAGCAAAGAGAAAATTGTCCATGTCAACTTGTATTTGGTCCTTAATCCAACACTGTAAGACTAAATCCCTGTCACCCTGACTGGGTGTTAGTCTGAAGCACACAGCAGGGTTTCCCCATCCTACACTTACTCACTTGACAACGTCAAGAGCTGGCCCCTCTGACTGGCAGGGGCCCTGGGTAGGAACTCAAAACCGCCAAGTAGGCCCAGGAAGGTCTAGAGGGCCCCATCCACTCCTGACACTTCTCTTGACACACGTGACCAAAACCCTGACTCCAGCAGCTGAGTCCGGTATCCTCACCCAAGTATTGCCTAGAAGTATTCAAGGAGTGCCCCTCTCAGCAGTAGTGGGTTTAACATCAAGAGTTCTGAACACAGCAAGTCTTACAGGCTATTCTCCACGGCAGTGCCTCAGGTACCCTCACGGAGCCAGACGCGAGCTGCTCACGTGAGGACCTGCTGTCCGTCCCTCAAAGCAGGGCCAGGATCAGAGAGGCTGTGAAGACCGGACGCTCCTCACCCACAGTCTCTTTCTGTCATGTGGGGGCATGGGGTGTTTCATTTCTCGATTCAAAAAACACGGAAGATTTTTCTTTTCCAGTTGTGTGGCTTAGTCCCTTATGGTGGCTTTTTGTCTCATGTATGTACAAGTGTGTGTGTGACAGAGAGAGAGGAGACCACACACACATGTGAGGGAGAGACAGACAGACTCTGGGCAACAGAAGCAGTCACAAAGTGCCCGTCACCTTCCCAGCTCCAAGAACTTGTGCTGAGAACTGGTGGGGAGACGGGTGAGGGCAGAGTAGACAGGGCTGTGAACACCAGTGTTCCTGCCTCAGGGCCCGAGGACAGGGCACAGCGCCCACCTCGACGTGAAGCCGGCACCTTGCGTCACCACGAGGCCTGGCATCGCCCCTGAGGCCGCACACCAGCACACCCCCTCCCAGCCAGCACTCGACTGCAGGGCCGTGACCCTCCTCGAGCCGCTTCACAGGAGCCCTGCAGGGAGGAGCTGCACCAGCACAGAAAGGTCAACAGAATTCTGCCTGGAGACTGGGGCTGACAGGCTGCTCTAAAGTCATAGGCACCAGTAATCTGGGAAGTATGTGTGTTGGATGGGAGTGAGGGTGGTTTTCAGGGTCCTAAAGGTCCCACATGAGTAGTGGAACCAGAGGAAGGAATCTTTAATTTTTTTAATTTTCATTTATTTGGCTGTGGGTCTTAGTTGTGGCACATGGGATTTTCGATCTTCCTTATAGCATGTGGGATCTTTAGTTGTAGCACGCAAACACGTAGTTGACGCATGGAGGATCTAGTTCCCCCACCAGGGATCAAACCCCAGCCCCTGGCATTGGAAGCACATAGTCTTAGCCACCAGACCACCGGGGAAGTCCCAGGAACTTCAGTGTTAATACGTCCCCACCTGCATCCACACGCGGCTGGGGCTCCCAGGGACACCTGAGTTATACACACGAAGCAGAAAACGGAGGCAGATGCGTTGGTCCTTTCACATACAGCACAAGGGAAATGGACGTGCAGAAGGAAGAGGCTGAAGGAGGTTGAGCAGCTGGCAAGAGTCAGCATTTGGGTCCCAAGGTGCCCCAGGACCCAGGCAAGGTTTCTACCTTCCCTCCTGCTACCCTCAACAGACTGAGCTGTCCCTTCTCTTCAGTTACATTCTCCATCAGGATCTGGTTCAGTGAAAGTGAGTTTAGAAAAACCAGAAGAAGAAATGAACTCAAGAAAAAAACTACCCTCAAAGGATCGTTTACAAAATCGATACTCACAAATGCCCAAGAAGAAAGTGAACGTTCTCCTACGTTTCTGACCCCACCCACCTCCATGTACCCAGCGTGTACATCACACAGGCAGCCCCTTAACCAATGGGAATTATTCTCTTCCTCAAGGGTGCCCTGAATTTGTGGAGCCCAGGCAGAGTGAGGAAAGAGATGAAACCCTTAAACAGTTACAAGTCTTGTTTGTAAGACTTACAGAAATACAACTATCCACAGATGCAATTAATACACTCACTCCAACTATTCTGTGTGATACCCAGGGAACAACACCCTGAATATTTTTATAGGAGAAAGCTACAAAGAAGGCAGGAGGGTGGGTAAACTTGACATAGTAAACTCACCCTTCTCTTTTGTGTTAGTTAAAATCTCAGGCTTCAGAATAAGGCAAAGTTGGAATTTTTTAAAACAAGCCAAAATAATCCTTCATGGGAAATAGATGGGGAAACAGTGTCAGACTTTATCTTTCTGGGCTCCAAAATCACTGCAGATGGTGACTGCAGCCATGAAATTAAAAGACGCTTACTCCTTGGAAGGAAAGTTATGACCAACCTAGATAGCATATTCAAAAGCAGAGACATTACTTTGCCAACAAAGGTCCGTCTAGTCAAGGCTATGGTTTTTCCAGTGGTCATGTATGGATGTGAGAGTTGGACTGTGAAGAAAGCTGAGTGCTGAAGAATTGATGCTTTTGAACTGTGGTGTTGGAGAAGACTCTTGAGAGTCCCTTGGACTGCAAGGAGATCCAACCAGTCCATTTTAAAGGAGATCAGCCCTGGGTGTTCTTTGGAAGGAATGATGCTAAAGTTGAAACTCCAGTACTTTGGCCACCTTATGCAAAGAGTTGACTCATTGGAAAAGACTCTGATGCTGGGAGGGATTGGGGGCAGGAGGAGAAGGGGACGACAGAGGATGAGATGGCTGGATGGCATCACCGACTCGATGGACATGAGTTTGAGTGAATTCTGGGAGTTGGTGATGGACAGGGAGGCCTGGCGTGCTGTGGTTCATGGGGTCACAAAGAGTCGGACACGACTGAGCAACTGAACTGAACTGAAAATAATCCTTAATTTTTTTTTTTTTATTCTGCATTGTGGTATAGCTGGTTAACAATGCTGTGACAGTTTCAGGTGAAACGTGAGGGGACTCAGCCATACATATACATATAACCATTCTCCCCCAAACTTCCCTCCCATCCAGGCTGTTACATAACACTGAGTAGAGTTCTATGTGATAATACAGTAGGTCCTTGTTGGTTATACATTTTAAATATACCAATGTGTACATGTGCATTCCTAAGACCCCAGCAATCCCTTCCCCCTTCCCAGCAAAGTTGGAATTTACTTATTAATACAAAATAACCATAAAAAAAAAATAGGGGCACAGAGAACTCCTACAGAACAAGGCATTTCAGATATGTCAATTTGGAGTTTCATCATGTGGGAGAAAATCAAGCCATTCTGGGAGTCACTGGGACACAGGGATAGCCCTAAAATGTGAAGCATGATAACACAAGGGGATAAAATCCTTCTGAGAGGAGCTCCAGGCCCAGAAGATTTCTGCAAACTATTATCTAATTTCATTCCCCTCACGGCATTACAGAGGGATTTAAAACACATCACCTCCAGCTGAAATGGGTTCTGGTAAATTTCCTAAGAGCTTTCATAGATCTCACGTCATCCTCCAGGTTCAGGGTCAACACTGCATTAATGACCCACCGTTTATCTGCTGGGTAATTCACTCCCTGGCAACCTACTTCATTTATGCTGTATGAATTCAGGAAGCAATTAATAGTTGCCACAGAGCAACATGATGGAGGGTGCTTTCTCCCATAAAACTGTGAAGCAAAGCACTTCTCTTACCCCAAGTCAGAGAAGGGAGGCGAAGCAGGTTGGGGCAAAGTACTAAATTACTTTGTTACATGTTCTATCTGCCTCCCTCCCCTGAGTCTGCAGAAGGTGAGATGAATTTCTGGCTTTTAGCACTTTATTTCTATTCCATTTCAGAGACATCATCCCTGTTGCTAACAGCTCTCCATGCTACCTTTTTTGACATGCTGTTCACCTTCCGGCTCAGTTCAGGCAAAAGTAATTTAGTAATAATACCATGAAAATCATGGAGAAAGAGAAGTTTACTCATTAACACAAAAAATTATCCTAATGCAAAAAAAGGAATCAAACTAGGGGCACTCTTAGGATTTGATTTCATCTGCACTTCACAGGCACCTAGGCAGCCAAGGCAGACATCTCCCTATGAGCAGAGAGATTATATAACTTATCCATTCCAGAACAGAGGGCCAGATGAGAAGTTAAATCAAACAACATCCACTGGCTCCCTGTTCAGAACATTGGCTAAGGCATATTTCTCCTCTTCTCTAGGGGCTCCAAGCCATTTGCTTCTGAGTTGGGGCACTGCTGTCGCTTGGCTGACCCAACCCACATATTCAGGCCCCTTCTCCCAGTTCGTACTGTTAAAGGTTACCCATCTGACTTAATAAGATGTAAGTGAAAGCCCTCGGGTGGCTCCTAGGAGAAAAGACTCAGTTGGTGAGTCTCTTTGGCCCTTAACCTCTTATTCCTGCCTTGGATATGATTGCGAGGCTGAGCTGTGCAGTCTTTCTTGGCCATGAGGATAAAGGTCTATAAGCTAAGGACGGAAAGAAGAAATACAGAAAAAGCCTGACTGCTGATGAGCCATGGCACTGTCTCAGTATTACCTATCCCCTAGACTTCTGGTAGTGGGAAAAAAAAAGAAAACAACTCCATTTCCCTTTAAGCCAGGTTAATTGGGTTTCTATTACTTGATGCTTGGAGAAGGCAATGGCACCCCACTCCAGTACTCTTGCTTGGAAAATCCCATGGACGGAGGAGCCTGTTAGGCTGCAATCCATGGGGTCGCTAAGAGTCAGACACGACTGAGCGACTTCACTTTCACTTTTTACTTTCATTCATTGGAGAAGGAAATGGCAACCCATTCCAGTGTTCTTGCCGGGAGAATCCCAGGGACAGGGGGAGCCTGGTGGGCTGCCGTCTATGGAGTCGCACAGAGTCGGACACGACTGAAGTGACTTAGCATAGCATAGCATTACTTGATGCTAAGTCGCTTCAGTCATGTCCAACTCTTTGCAACCCTATAGATTGTAGCCTGCCAGGCTCCTTGGTCCATGGGATTCTTCAGTCAAGAATACTGGAGTGGGTTGCCATGCCCTCTTCCAAGGGATCTTCCTGAGCCAGGGATTGAACTTGCGTTTCTTGAGTCCCCTGAATTGGCAGGCAGGTTCTTCATCACTAGTGCCAATGTTATTTGAAGCTGAATATAATTCACCTGAATTTCCATCTCTCTCTGTCTCTTTCTCTCACTCTCCCTCTCCCTCTCTTATTCTCTCTTTCTCCCCACTTCCTTCCCCTCTTTCTTTTTCTTTCCTTCTCACAGACACAGACACACCAGTACCCACCAACCTTTTCATAGAAAATAGAGCTATTCCTTAACACAATAAAGAATATCAACCTTACATCTACAGCCAACATCCTATTTTGAAAAATCAAAGGCAGTCATTTCCCCTTAAAATCCATGGGAAAAGGCAAGAATATTCCCTATTACCACTGCTGTTTACATATAAAGGTCTGTCTAGGGCCTTCCCTGGTGGCGCAGTGGATAAGAATCTGCCTGCCAACGCAGGGACATGGGTTTGATCCCTGGTCAGAGAAGATGTCACATGCAGCAGGACAGCTGAGCCCGTGTGCCACAACTACTTCGTCCGTGCACCTAGAGCCCGTGCTCTGCGACGAGAGAAGCCACCGCAGTGAGAAGCCCACACATCACAACAGAGAGGAGGCCCCGCCTGCCGCAACTAGAGAAGGTCTATGCGTGGCAACGAAGACTCCATGCACCCAAAAATAAATACATAAATAAATAACCTTTTTAAAACAGGAAAAGTCCTTTCTAAAAAGTAGATAAAAGAGATATACAACACCTGGAATTAATGAGATGTTACAGTCACTATTTGAAAATGAGTAAAACCAAAAAGGCAGTGAATAACTCATGAAATTAAATTTAGTAAAATAGAGACACAAGACAGCATGTAAAAATTAGTATTTTTCCTATGGTGTTAATAATAAAATTTATAATAGAAGGGGGGATTTTATTCACAGCAGCAGGAAAACATACAAAATATAGGAATAACCCTAAAAAGTAGTATTGGGTTCATTATGATGAAATACAACATCCTGAAAGATGTAAAAGATTTTAAGAGAGACATGTCCTGTTCCTTAATGAGAGGACTGGTTTATGAAGGCAGTAATTTTCCAAAGTTTAAGACAATCCCAGTGAAGATCATAATCATACCTTTTCTTTAATTTTATAAAATAAATAAAACAGCATAAAGAATGAATCAAGGAGAAAAAGTCTTTATTAAAAAATTAAACTATGGTGATAAGGGCAGTCTTGCTCTATTAAGATATTAAACCATACATTATAAAACTACATAAGTTAAAATGGTATGACACTGCCAGGCCTAGAATTGAGAGACAAATAAATATCTATTTAAGTCACCTTGGAAAATCCCCTCATGGCTATGAGTTCAGCTGATGATAACAAAAGCATCATGAACAAATGAAAGAGAAGCTACTTTACAAAAGATGTCAGGAAAACTGGATATTAGGGAAAAGTACTTTCTTCACTTGACAATATATAGTAATATAATTTTAGATGGATGGAAGAGATAAATATAAAAAAATGAAATCCTAAAGGCAAAAATACAGTGTAAGTGATCTCAGCAATTCTAAGCTTCATGAAGACAGAGACCACATCTGACTTGCACTATAATTTTTCAAGTGTTTTGCAGAGTTCCTGACATAAAAAAGGGCTTCCATACACATTTGTTCACTAATTGGCATTAATACCATGAAAGAAATTACCAAAAAAAAGGAATATTTCATTATAAGATAAAATGTGTGTCTATGATTAAAAAACTTGCAAATCAAATTACAAACTAGGGCAAACATATCCATTAAATATGATAATGGGTTAATTTATCACATGAAAGAGACTGAGAAGTATGTTATAAAAGAAGGAATAAGAAAAGCAGAAAAATACAAATGGCCATTAAACATTTGAAAAATTCTTCAAATATATATGTAATCTAAAAATGCAATATAGCACTGCTGCTGCTGCTGCTAAGTCACTTCAGTCGTGTCCGACTCTTAGCGACCCCATGGACTGCAGCCTACCAGGCTCCTCCGTCCATGGGATTTTTCCAGGCAAGAGTACTGGAGTGGGGTGCCATTGCCTTCTCCAATGTAGCGCTATCAATCATCAAATATTCGTTAATAAAACAATGGTCAATGAAAAACAACGCCACGACATATTTATTAGAATGGCCAGAATGCAAATACTGAAAACACCAAATGGTGGCAAGTGCATGAAGCAACAGGAACTCTCACTGGGGAACCTGATTAATCATCCCATGAGATCAGTCAAAGGTACCATAAGGAAAAATGAAGGCAGAGAGCGATAACAAAAATACTACTGAGTATGTAATATAAGTATTGCATAGAAGCTAAACATTACATCCACCCTAGAACTTTTACATGAATGGGTATAGCAACATTATTCATAATAGCCAAAAAGTGGGAATAACTCAAATGTCCATCAACTGAACTAAACAAAATGTGGTCTATCCACACAAGTGAATATTATTCATCACACAAAGGAAGGAAGTACTGATACTTGCTACTACTTGGATAAACCTTGAAAACAGCGAAAGAAGCCAAACACAAAATTTGAAAAATTTGCCTGCAACAGGCAAACTCACAGGATCAGAAAGGAGATTAGTGCTTTCCATGGTCTGGGGGGTTGTGGATAGTTAGAATTACTAATGGGTACAGGGTTTAATTTCGAGGATGATGCAAGTGTTCCAAAATGAAAATGGGGGTGATAATTGCCCAACACCATGAACACACTAAGAACCACTGAATTGTATACTTTAAAAAGTATATCTTATGGTAAGCAAATTGTATCTCAATAAAACTGCTAGGTTAAAAATAAACCATATGTTTTGATTCCTCTGTCCTCTACAACAGCTTCCTTGTTTTTTCACCAGTTCTTCCATTTCATTAGAAAAATAATCGCCAGAATAATCTTCCCTATGTTACCACTGAGTAACTTTTTGTGGTCAAGAACTTATGCCTCACTTCACATCATACATACAAAAGTTCACTCAAAACAGACCCAAAGACCTAATCAAAAGAGCTAAAACTATAAAGGTTTTGCAAGAAAACATAGGAGTAAATCTTAGTGGACTTGGATTTGGCAATGGATTCTTGAATATGACACCAATAGCACAAGCAAACAAAGAAAAAAAAGGAGTTGGAGTTAATCAAGTTAAAAACTTCTATGCACCAAAAGACATGTTCAAGAACATGGAAAGACAACCCACAGAATACAAGAAAACATTTACAAGCCTTATCACTTATAAGGGTCTAGGCTCCACAATATATAAAGCTTCTTAAAAATTCAATTTAAAAAAACATAATTTAAAAACATCTTGAATAGGCATTTCTTCAAAGAAAACAGAAATGGCTAATAAGTACATTGCCCCTTGAACAATTTGGATTGTTCGGCAATTGGGATTCGGAGGACCTAAGCTCTAAACAGTCAAAAATCCACTTATAGTTGTCCCTCCCCCCAGCTGTTCCAGATCCATTATCTGCATGTGTATGTCAGTCAGTCACATCCTATTATTTGTGACCCAATGGACTGTAGCCCACCAGGGTCCTCTGTCCATGGAATTCTCCAGACAAGATGGAGCGGGTTGCCATTTCCTCCTCCAGGGGATCTTCCTGACCTAGGGATCAAACCCAGGTCTCCCACACTGCAGGCAGATTCTTTACCATCTGAGCTATCTATTGTCTACACCCTCAGACTTAAGAAACAGAGGGTCATTTAGTATTATAGTATCTGCTATTGAGCACTTCTCTGGTGGCTCAGTGGTAAAGAATCCACCTGCCAATACAGGAGACATGGGTTCAATTGCTGGGCTGGGAAAATCCCCTGGAGAAGGAAATGGCAACCCACTGCAGTAGTCTTGACTGGGAAATCCCATGGAGAGAGAAGCCTGGCAAGCTATAGTCAATGGGGTCACAAAAGAGTCAGACATGACTTAGCAACTACACAACATGTACTACTGAAAATTGTTCACGTATAAAGTGGACCTGTGCAGTTCAAACCCATGTTGTTCAAGGGTCAACTGTGCATAAAAATATTGCCATCAGGAAAATACAAATCAAAATCACAAGATACCACTTCACAGCCACTAGGATGACTATACTTTTTTGTAAAGAAGGAAAATAACAAGTGTTGGTGAGAATGTGGAAAAGTTGGAACTGGTATACACTGCTGGTGGGAACATAAAACAGTGTAGCTGCTTGTAGAAACCAGTTTGACAATTCCTCGAAAAGTTAAATATAGAAATACCATATGACCCAACAATTTCACCCCTGGTATATATCCAAGATAACTGAAAACAGGTGAGGTAGTGAAACAAGACTTATACCTGCATGTTCATAACAGTATTTTTCATACCAGCCAAAAGATTGAAACAACCCAAATGTCTATCAGCTGATGAATGAATGATAAACAAACTGTGGTAAGTCACACAATGAAATACTATTCATCCATAAAAAGAAATAATGTACTGACACATACTATGGCATGGACAACCTTTAAAAATATGCTAAGTGAAAGAAGCTAAGCTAAAGAAAGAATTGTATGATTCAATTCACATTAAACATGAGTGAGTGAGTGGAGTCGCTCAGTTGTGTCCAACTCTTTGCGACCCCGTGGACTGTAGCCTACCAGGCTCCTCCATCCATGGGATTTTCCAGGTAAGAATACTCAAGTGGGTTGCCATTTCCTTCTCCAGGAGATCTTCCCGACCCAGGGATTGAACCTGGGTCGACTGCATTGGAGGAAGACGCTTTACTGTCTGAGCCACCAGGGACATCCCCACGTTAAACATACAGATAGGCAAATCCTCAGAAATGGGAAGAAGAGCAGCACTTGGCAAGGGCTAGGGAATGAAAGAAAGACAAGATCTGCTTCACAGGTATAGGGTTTCCTTGGGGGATGATGGAAATGTTCTGGAATTAGATGTTGTGAATGTACTAAAAGCTACTGAAATGTATAGTTTAAAATGGTAAACTTCATGATATGTGACTTTTACCACAACAATAATAATGATGATGATAATTAGTAGCCTACCCTGTTTCCTCAACATGGTCTTTGAAAACTCTTCTCCACTTATTCCCATCTTTTTTATTTTCAGGCAAGGCTTTACTGGGGCTCCTGCAGCAGCAGCAGGGAGCAAGAACAACACCTTCCCTTGCTTTCTTACTCCCAAGATGGGGAGAGCTTGTTCCTTATATGGGGTGAGGGCAGGGGTGTGTCCAGGGATGAGGCCAGAGGGGTGGCATCCTTCCTGATTTTTCAATTCAAGTGTAATCATGTCCTAATTATTACAACAGTTTCTTGCTGTACTCACTAAATAAGACCACAATTTGCTAATTTTAACACCATTTCTTCAAATGCCATCCCTATTACCTAGAATCACCTCCCTTAAACCTCTACCATGAAATCATTGTTTCAGAACCAAAAGACCCAGGATCTGATCCCAGTCCACTACTTACTAGATGTCTCACCTTGGGTAAATCAACTTCTCCAAGCATCATGTCCTTACACGCAAAATGTGTAGTTAAAATTCAATTAATAAGCATACATATTAAAATTCTAGTTTATGCCAGGGTAATATTACCTGCCCAGTCAGAGGACAGGACTATTAGGGTAGTTATGATGATACATTACCCAAAATACATGAAAATGTGACCTATAAAGCACCAAACCTATGTTTAAGGTGACAATATCATCTTTACCAGTACTTCACAAACTCCAGGAGTTTTCATGTCACAGACATGGTTTATGCAGGCATCTCACTACCTGTACTACTACCATAACCTTTTGTTTGTAATCAATTCACTTATTTTACTTAACGTCTGTATTGAATTCATTACAATATTGCTTCTGTTTATGTTTTGCTTTTTGGCCATGAGGCGTGTGGGATCTCAGCTCCCCGGCCAGGGATCAGACTCACACCCCCTGCATTGGAAGGTGAAGTGTTCACCACTGAAGCACCAGAGAAATCCCCAGATTTATTTTAAGATCTAAACTTTATATCACTACAATGACATCATTGGACTGATGCTTTTTCTATACCTGTTAAAAGTAAAGATAGTACTGTCGCAACACAAAATGTGTACCTATGAGCCAGAGAAACCCACCACTGGCCGCACATCTGGGAAGCACTGGTCTCTGCCAACTGCCTTCCTAAAGACCTGAATCAAAACTTGCCTACTCCAGAGAACCCTCCCTGACTTATTTTTAAGCTCATTTTAGTGACTCCTGTAGGGCTTCCCAGGTGGTACAGTGGTGAAGAATCTGCCTGTCAATGCAGGAGATGCAGGAGAGGCAGGTTCAACCCCTGGGTAAAGAAAATCTCCTGGAGTAGGAAATGGCAACCCACTCCAGTATTCTTGCCAGCAAAATTCCACGGACAGAGGAGCCTGGTGGGCTGCGGTCCAGGGGGGTGCAAAGAGTCAGACACGACAGAGCGACTGAACGTGTACACACAGGGACTCCTCGGCTCCTTCACGGTAAGTCCTTGCACGTTCAATTTACACTCCATGACTTTCGCACTTGTTGATTTCACTGTTCCCAATACTTTCTCCTCTGTGCTTTCAACTCCTTCACTGGATCATAAAACACCAAAATGTAAGGATCTTGCTTCTTTTATTCCCTCCCATAGGCCCAACAACAGTACAGCAAACATTTGCTGAATGGAAAAGTGCCCACTAAATACGAGTAGTTATCTTTTTATCATCTCTCTTTCAAAGATAGAGCCAAATTCACCCACCTCATTTACTAGTCTATAGTACAGCCACATCAACAGCCTAACTCAGACACCGATCAGTGAGGACGGTTTGTTAAAATAAGGCCCAGGCGTGGCACACAGCAGGCATTCAGTAGATCTGGAGGAATAAATGTTGCATAAGTGGGATGATTCCTTCTCAGACAGACCACCTGCAAAGATAAGAGGGATGAGTATGGACTAGTCAGGGTGGGAAGATGAAGGCCCACCTGAGAGCGAGTGTCTGCGCTTGATGGGAGCCTGGACCACACAGCGCAACCCAGGGCTCTAGCTTAAGCCTCCTTCCACCAACCCAAGAGTGGTTCTATGCTGATGAGGGGTCTAGCTCTCAGCTTAGATACTCTCCTAATTAGAAGTCAATCCCAGTAACACAGGAGAGCCTTTGTGCATCCTCAGTGCATTCTGGCCATGAGTCTCAAAGCACTAACAAAAGAAGCTGCAAACGAAACTACTGATTGAATACATCCAGACACAGAGCAATCCTGTGTCAATGTTGACAGAGCAGCTCTTTACCGTCCAGCTCCAGAAGGGCTAACATAAAGCCAAACCACCGGAGATGCTGGGAGAAAAAGAGTATTTGCAACTGGAACCATGGAGGCTGGTATTCATAAAACAACAATACCTAGTAATAATAATAATCATTTCTAACTTAAAGGTATATAGCTCTTTCCAGCCTACCAAGTGTTACTCAGATTTCATTATCTCTTGCAATTCTTATACCAACCTTGCCAGAGATATAATTTGCCCATTTCTACACATGAAGAAAGTGAAGTCGCTCAGTCGTCTCCGACTCTTTGCAACCCATTGGACTGTAGCCTATCAGGCTCCTCCATCCATGGGATTTTTCCAGGCAAGAGTGCTGGAGTGGATTGCCATTTCCTTCTCCAGGGGATCTTCCCGACCCAGGAATCGAACCCAGGTCTCCTGCATTGCAGGCAGACACTTTACCATCTGAGCCACCAGGAAAACTGAGGTTCAAAGGGTATCTTAAACTCTGTTTTTCTGTCTCCAAATTCAGTGCTCTTTTGATCTCAAAGTCATCTAGTTAAGTCAGTTTTCCTTCTTGTACTGAAAGATGATAGAAAATAAATATATATTCAACATAAGATTTAACACCCTCTGTGCCACCATAATAATAAAGGGCTGACTCTAAGTTCAAAAGCAGTGTTAGAAGGTCTTCCTCACACTGGACTGAACATTTCTCCAAGGAGCCCATCCCACTCCTTAGCCCCCATGGCCACCCCCTTCATCTCCAAAACCTTCCAAAGGCACCTGCACAGACCCAAAGGGATCCCAAGGAAATGCAACCTTCTGGATTCCTAGTGCCAATAGCATGACCTCAGCTTCAAATACTAAATTCAAATACTAAAATTCCACCCCGCACAAGATCCCGCTTCTCACTGCAATTCTGATCAAGTTTTCTATCTGACCTCCCCAGATCTGTGTAATCAGTTTCCTCCCTTATTTAGTGAGTCTTGGATTATTTATACTGGTGAATAACATCAGGGACAGAGCTTGAATTTCCAATTAAGGAAGGTTTAAATTAAAAGATGAAGTCTATCTTATTTACTTTACTTCTTGACATGTTGTACCAATGGTAACTAGAGGAGGAAAGGGATGCTTCCTTTCTTCATTGTTCATTTTAGATCTCTGCTTTTTGAAGTATTCTTTCCAGTGCTGCTTTTTCACTGTCTATGCAGTGCCCCCAAGATGAGGATTATCTCTGACAGCCCCACAGTCCTTGGACGAAAGAGAACAGAGCATCCTCTTCCTTCAGTTAATTACCATTTCTTGCCTGTGCATTTGATTTCAATAAAGTCTCTCTAATTACTTCAAATATCACTGCTCCCGCCTCCTCCCTGCTCTCCTGCGCCCTTCTTTCTCTTGGATTGCCTGAAACGGATGAACTCAAACACACCCACAAGCCTCAGGCATCTGCGGCAACCAGCAAAGGCGGCTCCGAGTTAATAAGCCAGGAGAATTAATAAACCAGACTTCCCAAAGTTAATAAACCTGGAAAACACAATGATTACTATTTCTTACTATTATTCAAATATTGAGATTACCATTGTTGTTGTTATTCCAGGCCATAGCGGCAGCTCTCCTAAGCCCCTCCCCCATGCTGCCTGCCTCCCCTTCCTCTCTCCACCCTCACCGGTGGCAGTAATATTGTGTGAGCAATCCCAGAGGGGCTCCCCAGCACTGCCCTGTTGGAGGAAGCAATATTGGAGCTCAGGCAGCCCCCAGTCCCTCCAGGCTCAGCTCTGCCCTTTTATATTACACACTGTTCAGTCAAATCCATCACCGGCCTCCCAGATCTTTCCAATAGGCTGAAGGAGCTGGGATGGAAATGATGATTAAAGGAGCTGCAGACAGGGAGAAAGGGAAGCCAGCAAATGAGATGGGAGGGAAGATATTTGGGTTTTGGACATGCGTGAGCTGTCATGAGTCCAATTTCCATATGATGGCTTCTAAGGCTCAGTATTCATCTGCACCCTTTAGGCAATGTGCGGTGGGTTCTTTGAGGATCAGCTAGGATTACCTGCAAATAAGGGCAGTATGAACCATAGCACCTTCCAGCCTCCCAGCAAGCATGTTCCTCCCTCATCTGTTCTCTTTCCCTCTGAAGGAATCCCTCCATCCACGAAGAAGGCAACCTATTCAAATTGGTCAATGGAATGAAACAAGTGGAGAAAGGCTCACAGGGCAGCAGAGCTTTAGCATTCGTCTAGGCCAACTCCTCATTTTATGGATAAAGAGACTGAGGCTCAACTAAGTCACATGCCTAGGCTGACTGGGTAAGAGGAGCACCCAGCCTGGACCCCTCGCCTTTAGATCTTTCTTCCGCACCTCTTCCTCATCCTGTCTGCCACCAACATCCTTAGTATCATATCCCTTAAACCTAACTCATCTGTTTCCCCAAATCTGCTCAGTTCCATGTGGTCCCTCTCTCAGTGACTAGTATCATTACACCCCAGTGGGTCTCTTTGGAGATTGTTCCCCCCAGGGGAGACACAGCAATGCTTAGAGAGATTCCTGATTGCCACAAATGAGACTGGCATTTAGTGCAGAGAGGTCAGAGAAGCTGCTGAATGCCCTACAGCACACAGAGCAGCGCCCCTCAACAAAGAATTCTCCAGCCCAAAACATCTGCAGGGCTGAGACAGAGAAACCCCATTGAACCCACTGGTTCAACAACTTGGCTCCAATCTCCTTGTTAGGACATTGATACCATGAGTCCAGAAACTAGAGTAGAGATGAACTCTTAGGTTTGGGATTCAAAAGTCACTTTCTGAGGGATGCCAACAGCAACTAGGAGAGTGGATTTCTGGCTGGGAGAAGGTGGGTGAGAGAGAGGAGCATGGGAAAGGGCCACCCAGGGACTAAGGGGAGGAAAAAAGCAGCATCCCGAAGAGGTTGCACCCCAGTGCATCCTAAACCCTGGGCTAATTCAACCTTTGCACATGATCCAAACCAACTACAGGCCCCAGCCACGTTCAAGAGGCTGTGGCAGCAGATACAGACACCCCGAAAAAGACCTAGGTCTTCCTGACCTCAACAGAGACAAATCTGATTTCAGAGAGACAGCCGTGGACTGTCACACCAGCCCTCTGGGTCTGTAGGGCAACCACAGTACTACTGAATCTCAAGGCCCAGCACTGAACTCCAAAAAGACATGGGGGGACTTCCCTGGTGGTCCAGGGATTCAGACTGTGCACTTCCACTGCACGGGGCATGGGTTAATCCCTGGTCAGGGAACTGAGATCCCACAGGCTGAGTGGTGCAGTCAAAGCAAAGAAAGGACGTGGGACTCAAGTGCAGCCTTCCTTGGCTGTTCTGAAGCACACTTAGGCCTCACCCCGCCATGGACAACCAAAGCTCTCCACCACCAGGGAGAGAAGCTCTGCTGGATGGTAGGGGCCATTCATGGTCTGGACGCACAGCCCAGCCAGGGAGGGCCTCCCACATGGCTCTCAGTCCAAATCCAGGCTCTCTTCAACAAGGTAGCTACTGCCAGCGGGAGGCTTTGGAAGGAGTCAAGTGTAATTAAAAACTGTGAAAGCAGCATTGTCTCAATTGTAAATCCTTCTCCCCAAGAGGCCTTGACTGGGCAATTCTCAAAGGTGAGGACAGGCCAAAGCTGCCACAGCCACCACCTCTACTGAGCAAGTCTAACAAGGAACTTTAATGGAAAAATGTTTCCATCAATCATGGAGACCTGGAAATTGCATGGTTTCATTCCTTCTGGCTCTGGGATAGAGACTGGAGGAGAGGAAGAGAGGAAGGTGAGGAAAAGGCATGAGACAGAAACTGGGAGAAAGGAAAAATTAACCACAACACCAAGGTGCACCCCCATTCAGCTCTTTCTCCCAAGTTCCCACGGAAGCATCTGTATTATGACAAGGTGCCCACAGGGCCAAATATCTGCTCCTGTGATCAGTGTGGGGCCTGCAGGTTCGCTCTGCTCAACATCAGTCCCAGCTCCAGCAATAGCCTATGAGTGTGAGGCTAAGGCAGGACACAGGGGTGTGCATGGCTGGCATTCTGTCACTGGGCATGGGGCTGCCTCCCTCATGTGGACAAGTGGGCACAAGGGAGCCCAGCATACAATTCCCACAGGCTCCCCGTTATACACCCGCTGGTGGCTCAAACAGTAAAGAATCTGCCTGTGATGTGGCAAACTCAGGTTGAATCCCTGGGTGGGAAAGATCCCCTGGAGAAGAAAATGGCAACCCACGCCAGTATTCTTGCCTGGAGAATCCCATGGACAGAGGAACCTGGTGGGCAACAGTCCATGGGTTCACAGAGAGTCAGACACGACTGAGTGACTAACACGTTCAGTTTCATTAAACCTCTGCAGTGCCCTCACCCAGCTACAAGCCTGTCCCAGCACCTGACCAGGAACTCGGTGAAGACACTCAAGAGATTCACCTGTGCACCTCTGCCCATCATGGCTGGCAGCCCGCTGGAGGCTCAGCTGTGAGAATGAGCCTCAGCAAAGTGCCTGAGTTTCTGCAATTCGATCACACTCGCAGAGAGAGTGAGGGCAGACTCCATCTTTCCAATGAGTTCTGTTGAACGACAAAGGGAAAGGCATGCCATATCCCCCAACTCTCTTGGAGCTCTTGTTTTATTTCAAACCCATGTGAAAAAAATACGCTTTCTGAGGACAATGTGGACTCACATTGCAATAGTCAGGAGAAAAGCAATGTTTCTCTGGGGCAGAAACTTCAAAACACAAAATGATTATATTGACCTGCATTGGGGCAGACTGCACACCAGGGTAAAATAATGTTTCAAGTTGAGGGCTGGAGAGGCCTCCCACCCACACCTTTGCAGATGTGCAAAGACCTGGCTTGATTTCCAAGCAAGACTAGGTTTCTCCTTCCCTAAAACAATTCAGCAACACGAAGGCCATTCAGTGAAGGCCAGCATAAGCATGACATGGGCCTGCAAAGGCTAGTTCATGCAGAAAGTAAAGAGAGTGGAACTGAACAGTCTCATTAAACTAGAGAAGAAAAGACAGCAACATGGTCAAAGGTAATAAGGGCCCACATACCAAAATAACTCCTCCCCAAAAGCTTTCCAGTGATGCCGGTGAATAAAGAGGACAAAATGGAAATAAACATTTTAGTAGGGTCTGGCAGACTGCCCTCTCACCCACCTCTCAAAAAAATCATTCCTATGAAAACAAAATAATGTATAAAGAGTGATAGCACATTGACTAATTAAAAATGTTATTGATGGGCAAATGGATCACTAAGACTGCTACATTTCTTGTGTATATACATGGAGTCTATGTGCAGCCCAGTTAGAGATTAGGGTTCCAGGGCTGGCTCTGTCACCAACCAGCTCTATGACTCCCACCAGTGCTAAATGAGAAGGCCGGACTCGTAATATTAACAGCAGCTAACACACAGCAATGTGTCTATGCCAGAAATAACTCTAAGTACCCTTACTGCACGTATTTCATCTTACAAAGTTGGTATTGGTATTCCTATTTTACAAACAGGAGAACAGAGATACAAAAGGTAGTAACAAGGTCATATGGTAAGTGGCTGAGTCAGGATCTAAAACAAGGTCCCTCTTCAGCAGTGACTGAGTAGCTCCCATCAGACCAGCTTCCCCACAGATAACTAGAAACTCTAGGCAAAATACAGGAAGCAACCATGTGAAGATACCAGACGATGACCCAAAGCTGGCATCCGCGGATGGAGGAATGGACTAGAACCGGGTAATCTTCCTGTTTCAGAAGCTTTCAGTCACACAGAATAACTGAGACGCAGATGAAAAAGCCACAGTCTTACTGACTGAAAGCCCCAAAGGACAGAATTTATGGCAACCGCCTCAGCTAAAAGTGAGAAAAGAAACCAGAAAGTACCCAGAGAGTGTGTGTGTGTGTGTTAGTCACTCACTTGTGTCCGACTCTTTGGGACCCCGTGGACTGTAGCCCTCCAGGCTCCTCTGTCCATGGAATTCTCCAGGCAAGAACGCTACAGTGGGTTACCACGCCCTCCTCCAGGGAACCTTCCTGACCCAGGGATCAAACCCAGGTCTCCTGCATTGCAGGCAGGTTCTTTACCCTCTAAGCCACCAAGGAACCCCGCCAAGAGAGGGAGAGCCCCAAATCTTTACCTGGTCCCAGAACTCCATGTGTACTGGGTAGACTTCAAGTTGCCAATTACGGATCAAAGAACTAAACTGAGATTCCAGGCTAGCCCACCACAGGGAAGACAGAGTTTGCAGTTTGAATTCATCCAAGTTAACTGCCTACTAGAAATTTCTTAAAATAAAATACAAATATTCTTTGAAGGAACATAAGAATTCAGGTTATCTATAATATATCATGTCCAGAATACAATATAAAATTATTAATATGAGCCATGAAAGTGAAAGTTGCTTAGTCATGTCTGACTCCTTGCAACCCCATGGACTATACAGTCCATGGAATTCTCCAGGCCAGAATACTGGAGTGGGTAGCCATTCCCTTCTCTAGGGGAATTTTCCCAACTCAGGGATCAAACACAGGTCTTCCGTATTGCAGGCGATTCTTTACTAGCTGAGCCACCAAGGAAGCCATACTTGAGAAAAAAGAAAATCAACAGAGATTACCCCCATAATGATCCAGATGTTAACATTATCTCACAGGGATTTTAAAGCATCTATTATAACTATGCTCAAGGACATAAAAATATGCTCAAGGAGAATGAAAAATAAGAACTAACATCACAGAAATTCAAGCTGTAAAAAAGAATCAAATGGAGATTCTATAATAGCATTGTCCAACACAACTTTCTGAAATGATAGAAATTTTATATCTTTGCTGCCCAAAACAGTGTCATTAGCTACATGCGGCCACTGAGTGCTTAAAATGTGCCTACCGCAACTGAAGAACTAAATTTTAAACTGTATTTAATTTTAATGAGATTAGATTTAAATAGCCACATGCCAACAAAGATTCATCTAGTCAAAGCTATGGTTTTTCTAGCAGTCATGTATGGATGTGAGAGTTGGACCATAAAGAAAGCTGACTGCCAAAGAATTGATGCTTTTGAACTGTGGTGTTGGGGAAGACTCTTGAGAGTCCCTTGGACTGCAAGGAGATCCAACCAGTCCATCCTAAAGGAAATCAATCCTGAATATTCATTGGAAGGACTGATGCTGAAGCTGAAACTCCAATACTTTGGCCACCTGATGCGAAGAGCTGGCTCACTGGAAAAGACCCTGATGCTGGCAAAGATTGAAAGCAGGAGGAGAAGGAGACAACACAGGATGAGATGGTTGGATGGTATCACCAACTCAATGGACAAGAGTTTGAGTAAACTCTGGGAGTTGGTGATGGACAGGGAGGCCTGGCATGCTGCAGTCCATGGGCTTGCAAAAAGTCAGACAAGACTGAGCAACTGAACTGAACTGAACTGAGCCACATGTTCTAGAACTAAAAAGTATACAATCAGAAATTAAAATTCAATGGATTGGCCTAACAGCAGATTGGAGATGACAAAGAAAGTGTTAAGGAACTTAAATATAGGTCAACAGAAATTCAATCTGACAAACAAAGAGAAAAAAAAAAAACAAGCCTGACAATTACAGCAAAAAAGAACAGAGAGAAAGAGTAAATGGATATATACAGTAGTTCCAAGGTTCCTACATGTTATGTGCAGTGGTACAATATTAACTCTAAGTACATTGTGAATAGTTATGTATGCATAATATAATCCTGGGAGCAACAGGAGGTATAATTAACAAACCAATAAGTAAATTAAAATGAGATTCTAAAAAACAAGTATTTCATTAACCAAAAGAAAGTATTAGAGGAGAAATGGAGTGCAAAGAAGAGAGTATAAATAGAAAGCAAATAATAAAAATAGAAAAATGGTAGACTGCACTATATCAATAATTATACTATATCAATAATTACAACCATATTATAATTCCAAATACATCAATAATTACACTAAATTCTAACGGACAAAACACTTCAATCAAAGAAAAAGAAAAAAAAGCAAGACTCAGTGATACTTTGAAGTATACCTGTGGCAGATTCATGTTGATGTATGGCAAAACCAATACAATATTGTAAAGTAATTAACCTCCAATTAAAATAAATAAATTTATATTTTTTAAAAAAAATCTAAAAATCTGTTAGGAATCTCCTGCTTTTAACTATTATACTATCCATGACCTATGAAGTACCTCCAGCTCTAAAATCCATTGATTCCACGTGCATATATACATGCATATATACACAAGTACTTGTACAATATATACATATTTTTTTCTACCCACAGGATACATAATGGTCAAATGTATATGTGCACCCAAACCCAGAAGAAATGACAGAAAAGACAATTTTCCAAGTTACCACACCACCACCACCACTGATTTTATTCTCAATCAGTGCTCACTGTGTCAGGTAGCCAGATGGAGGTTTCATATTACTGTGTCCAGAAAAACTCACTTCACTTACTCTAGGAGAGTGGCTTAAACCCGTAACTGCTCAGCAACATAGCTGTTTCAGAATTGCTTGAATTTAAACCTTCATGGAAGAAACTGGCGTGACCTTTCCACACAGCCTGGTGATTAGAGCTGAGCATCTCCAGGGCATTGCCATGGACAAGGCAGCTGTGACACGGGATGCCACGCACGGGGCTCGCTACTAGACAGCCCGGCTTGACCCCACCTCCATGCCTCGGAACCCATGCAGCCTTAGGACCAGCACTTAGCCGCTCTGAGCCTCATTTCCTCATCTCAGATAAGACTGTGGAGATGATCACACAATATAGCATCTGGTTGCACAGACTCTCTAGGTTTTTTTTTTAATCTTTTAGGCTCTCAGTGCCCAGTGTCATTAGTTTTGCATGGTAGATTCCAAATTATTATTAGAGTTGAAAGAAACCATATGGGATTTTCAAAACACAATACAAATTCAAAGATTTTGAACTCTCTCATAAATGCTAAAACATTCACACATATGTGTAAATTAAGTAGTGTCATAGATATATTTAAAAATTGGAGCATATTACAAAATTAGTATTAGCACCACATTAATTAGGCTTTATTCGATGGCCTTGTTTTAGAAAGATGATCAATAACTTGATAAGTCTTGTCATTACAGTACCTTCTGAGAGAGACTGAGCCTCTCGGATCATCGAAAAAGCAAGAGAGTTTCAGAAAAACATCTGCTTCTGCTTTATTGACTATACAACAACAAACTGTGGAAAATTCTTCAAGAAATGGGAATACCAGACCACCTGACCTGCCTCTTGAGAAATCTGTATGCAGGTCAGGAAGCAACAGTTAGAACTGTACATGGAACAACAGACTGGTTCCAAATAGGGAAAGGAGTATGCCAAGGCTGTATACTGTCACTCTGCTTATTTAACTTTTTTGCAGAGTACATCATGAGAAATGCTGGGCTGGAAGAAGCACAAGCTGGAATCAAGATTGCCAGAGAAATATCAATAACCTCAGATATGCAGATGACACCACCTGCATAAAGCAAAGAAGAACTAAAGAGCCTCTGATGAAAGTAAAAGAGTAGAGAGAAAAAGTTGGCTTAAAATTCAACATTCAGAAAACTAAGACCATGGCATCTGGTCCCATCACTTAATGGCAAATAGATGGGGAAATAGTAGAAACAGTGACAGATTTTATTTTGGGGGCTCCAAAATCACTGCAGATGGTGAAAGCAGCCATGAAAATAAAAGACAAAAAGTTATGACCAACCTACACAGCATATTAAAAAGCAGAGACATTACTTTGCCAACAAAGGTCCGTCTAGTCAAAACTATTGTTTTCCCAGTAGTCATGTATGGATGTGAGAGTTGGACTATAAAGAAAGCTAAGCACCAAAGAATTGGTGCTTTTGAACTGTGGTGATGGAGAAGACTCTTGAGAGTCCCTTGGACTGCAAGGAGATCCAATCAGTCCATCCTAAAGGAAATCAATCCTGAATATTCATTGGAAGGACTGATGCTAAAGCTCAAACTCCAATACTTTGGCCACCTGATGCAAAGAGCTTTTCATTGGAAAAGACCCTGATGCTGGGAAAGATTGAGGGCAGGAGGAGAAGAGGACGACAGAGAATGCGATGGTTGGATGGTATCACCAACTCAATGGACATGAGTTTGTATAAACTCCAGGAGTTGGTGATGGACAGGGAGGCCTGGTGTGCTGCAGTCCATGGGTCGCAAAGACACAACTGAGCAACTGAACTGAACTGAGCCTCTGTTAAATATAATACGAAACCTGGTAAATTCACAGGTTTGTGAAATTCAAATGCATTACTTCCTCCTGACAGCTGTAATTAAGTCAGTAGAACTCAGTTCAACCTTCAGTTGCCAACAAATGATCATAATTGTTGGCAAAGAAGAGTAAACATAAGCCTAGTTAACAAATTTGCTAATTATCTTTCAGTTTAGGATTAATGTAACAAATAAATACCGGATGCCTGCAACTTAAGTTTATCAGTCAATTCATATAAACCAACAGGGGTAAGTCGATTTTATCTGTTTCAACACTCCTGTTTGCAAATGAAGTATCCGTTGCCCTTATTTTTTATTTCTGAAATCTGATGTGTGTTTTACTTCTCAAGGCAATCTGTCTGCCTTTATATCCTTTTAAAATATTAGATATATCCCTTGAGAATTCTTAGAAAAGTAATGCTGAGGTTTAAAAGTAATGTAAGACACAAACCATTGGTATGAGAACAAAATGGTCCATATGGGCATAATTTACGATTAGCTGGCATTGTTTAACATCACTGATTAAATTATTAGTATAATTAGCTGCCATCTAGTGAGGATCCTTATTGGATGCTGTATAAACATGCACAATTTTTAATCCCTATAACATATGTTAAAAAGATAGTTTCTGCCTTTTAATAGTAAGGAGGAAGACTTCTCAGAGTTAATTTGCCAAGTAACAGAACTGGGATTTGAACACTTGTCTATGTGGGGTAGGGAGTGAAGGGAGCAGGGGGTCTTCCTGCCACCCATTCTTAGGCTACAATCTTCCATGAGAGAATGTGCCTAACATTGGGATAGGCAAAAAGTTCATTCAGGAGCATAAGTTCTTATAGTTCAGTTCAGTTGCTGAGTCATGTTCGACTCTTTGCACCCCATGGACTGCAGCACACCAGTCTTCCCTGTCCATCACCAACTCCCAGAGCTTGCTCAAACTCATGTCCATTGAGTCGGTGATGCCATCCAACCACCTCATCCTCTGCCATCCCCTTCTTCTCCTGCCATTAATCTTTCCCAGCATCAGGGTCCAATGAGTGAACTCTTCGCATTAAGTGGCCAAAGTATTGGAGTTTCAGCTTCAGCATCTGTCCTTCCAATGAATATGCAGGATTGATTTCCTTTAGGATTGACTGGTTTGATCTCCTTGCAGTTCAGGGACCGTCAAGAATCTCTCCAGCACCACAGTTCAAAAGCATCAATTCTTCAGTGCTCTGTTTTCTTTTTAGTCCAACTCTCACATCTATACATGACCACTGGAAAAACCATAGCTTTGACTACACGGACCTTTGTCAGCAAAGTAATATCTCTGCTTTTTAATATGCTGTCTAGGTTGGTCATAGCTTTTCTTCCAAGGAGCAAGTGTCTTTTAATTTCATGGCTACAGTTTCCGTCTGTAGCGATTTTGGAGTCCAAGAAAATAAAATGTCTCACTGTTTTCATTGTTTCCCCATCTATTTGCCATGAAGCAATTGGACCAGAAGCCATGATCTTAGTTTTCTGAATGTTGAGTTTTAAGCTAACCTTTTCACTCTCCTCTTTCACTTTCATCACAAAGCTCTCTAGTTCTTCTTCACTTTCTGCCATAAGGGTGGTGTCATCTGCATATCTGAGGTTATTGTTATTTCTCCCAGCAATCTTGATTCCAACTTGTGCTTCATCCAGCCCAGCATTTCACATGATGTACTCTGCATATAAGTTAAATAAGCAGGGTGACAATATGCTGCCTTGGCGTACTCCTTTCCTGATTTGGAACCAGTCTGTTGTTTCATGTCCAGCTCTAACTGTTGCTTCTTGACCTGCATACAGATTTCACAGGAGGCAGGTCAGGTGGTCTGGTATTCCCATCGCTTGAAGAATTTTCCATGGTTTGTTGTGATCCACACAGTCAAAGACCTTGGCAGTCAATAAAGTAGAAGTAGATGTTTTTCTGGAACCCTCTTGCTTTTTCGATGATCCAGTGGATGTTGGCAATTTGATCTGGTTCCTCTGCCTTTTCTAAATTCAGCTTGAACATCTGGAAGTTCTTGGTTCCTGTACTGTTGAAGCCTGGCTTGGAGATTTTGAGTATTCCTTTGCTCGTGTGTGAGATGAGTGCAAATGTGTGGTAGTTTGAACATCCTTTGGCATTGCCTATCTTTGAGATTGGAATGAAAACTGACCTTTTCCAGTCCTGTGGCCACTGCTGACTTTTCCAAGTTTGCCGGCATATTGCATGCAGCACTTTCACAGCATCATCTTTTAGGAACTGAAATAGCTCAACTGGAATTCCATCACCTCCACTAACATTATTTGTAGTGATGCTTTCTAAGGCCCACTGGACTTCACATTCCAGGATGTCTGGCTCTAGGTTAGCAATCACACCATCATGGTTATCTGGGTCATGAAGATTTTTTTATATAGGTCTGTGTATTCTTGCCGGAGATGGCAATGGCACCCTACTCCAGTACTCTTGCCTGGAAAATCCCATGGATGGAGGAGCCTGGTAGGCTGCAGTCCATGGGGTCACTAAGAGTTGGACACAACTGAGTGACTTCACTTTCACTTTTCACTTTCTTGCATTGGAGAAGGCAATGGCAACCCACTCCAGTGTTCTTGCCTGGAGAACCCCAGGGATGGGGGAGCCTGGTGGGCTGCCATCTATGGGATTGCACAGAGTCAGACACGACTGAAGTGACTTAGCAGCAGCAGTGTATTTTTGCCACCTCTTCTTAATAGCTTCTGCTTCTGTTAGGTCTATACCATTTCCATCCTTTATTGTGCCCATCTTTGCATGAAATGTTCCCTTGGTATCTGTAACTTTTCTTGAAGAGCTCTCTAGTCTTTCCCACTCTATTGTTTTCCTCTATTTCTTTGCATTGATCACTGAGGAAGGCTTTCTTATCTCTCCTTGCTATTCTTTGGAACTCTGCATCCAGATAGGTATATCATTCTTTTTCTCCTTTGCCTTTAGCTTTTCTTCCTTTCTCAGCTATTTGTAAGGCCTCCTCAGACAACCATTTTGACTTTTTGCATTTCTTTTTCTTATGGAAAACCCCAAATGAAATTTTTGGCCAATCTTATGCTTTCCCTTTCTTCCAGATCACTAACTCATAATTATTTGGGGATCACAAGCAGATTCCAGGATCTGATAAAAATCTATGGACCCTCTCCCCCAGAAACACACACACACACACACACACACACTTCTGGGAGAATAAGGCAAGGGATTTGTGTATATCCTGACCCAAAACCCAGGTTTAAAAACTTCTATTCCAAATAGAGTTTCCAAATATCAACACTGCTGGGTTTTTCACTCACTTACCTCCTTTACATTTCCCCCTCTTCTGTGACGTCTATGTAACTTTTCAAGGAATAACATAATGGAGCTGAGAAGGAGCCATGTCCACATCCTAGAAAAGTCTTGCCACACCCACTGCTTACTCTCCCACATCTCTGCCATCTCAGTAAATACTCAGCTCAGGTGGAATGTCTTGGAATCATCCTCTTGTCTTCACTTTTGTTCACCACTGGTCTAAGGCAGCTTTATTGACGAATTGATTACTCCACGCCTTTCACAACAACCACTGGGTACCCATTACGTCTTCGGCACCAGACTAGTAAACAAAACTATGTCCAGGCTCTCATCAGTGAACAAAATAAATACAGGCCTCAGAGATACTGCAGCTTCAGTTCCAGACCACCACAACAAAGCAAATATCGCAACATCGTGAGCTGCATGAATTTTTGGTTTCCCAGTACATATGTAAATAATGTATACACCATATGGTAACCTAAGTGTACAATAGCATTATGTCTTAAAAATGTGAATACTTTTATTTATAAATATTTTATTACTTAAAAAAAAACTAACCATCTGAGCCTTTAGTAAGTTGTAATCTTTCTGCAGTAGTAACATCAAAGGTCACTGATCACAGATCACATAAGAAATCTAATAATAGTGGAAAAGTCTGAAATATGGAGATAATAATCAAAATATTATACAGAAACACAAAGTAAGCAAATGCTATTGGAAAAAATGGCACTATAGAAGGGCTGATACAAACCTTCATTTCGTTAAAAAAAAAAAAAAAAAAAGTATTTCTGTGAAGTCCAATAAAGCAAAGCAATTATGTCTGAGGTTAGGGGCCGGCGGCCGAGAGGAGCAACCCCATGTCCAAGGAGCGGCGGCTGCACGGGCACAGGAGGGCCGAGAGGAGCTACTCCATGTTCAAGGTCAGGAGGGGCGACCGTGAGGAGATACCCCTCGTCCAAGGTAAGGAGCAGTGGCTGCGCTTTGCTGGAGCAGCCATGAAGAGATACCCCATATCCAAGGTAAGAGAAACCCAAGTAAGATGGTAAGTGTTGTGAGAGGGCATCAGAGGGCAGACACACAGAAACCATAATCACAGAAAACTAGCCAATCTGATCACACGGACCACAGCCTTCTCTAACTCAATGAAACTAAACCATGCCGTGTGGGGCCACCCAAGACAGATGGGTCATGGTGGAGAGGTCTGACAAATGTCATCCACTGGATCAAGGAATGGCAAACCACTTCAGTATTCTTGCCTTGAGAACCCCACGAACAGTATGAAAAGACAAAATGACAGGATACGGAAAGAGGAACTCCCCAGTTCGGTAGGTGCCCAATATGCTACTGGAGATCAGTGGAGAAATAACTCCAGAAAGAATAAAGGGATGGAGCCAAAGCAAAAACAATACCCAGCTGTGGATATCACTGGTAATAGAAGTAAGTCCAATGCTGTAAAGAGCAATATTGCATAGGAACCTAGAATGTTAGGTCCATGAATCAAGGCAAATTGGAAGTGGTCAAACAGGACATGGCAAGAGTGAATGTCGACATTCTAGGAATCAGTGAACTAAAATGGACTGGAATGGGTGAATTTAACTCAGATGACCATTATATCTACTACTGCGGGCAGGAATCCCTTAGAAGAAATGGAGTAGCCATCATGGTCAAAAAAAGAGTCTTAAATTCAGTACTTGGATGCAATCTCAAAGACAACAGAATGATCTCTGTTTGTTTCCAAGGCAAACCATTCAATATCACCGTAATCCAAGTCTATGCCCCAATCAGTAACGCTGAAGAAGCTGAAGTTGAACGGTTCTATGAAGACCTAAAAGATCTTTTAGAACTAACACCCAAAAAAGATGTCCTTTTCATTATAGGGGACTCGAATGCAAAAGTAGGAAGTCAAAAAACACCTGGAGTAACAGGCAAATTTGGCCTTGGAATACGGAATGAAGCAGGGCAAAGACTAATAGAGTTTTGCCAAGAAAATGCACTGGTCATAGCAAACACCCTCTTCCAACAACACAAGAGAAGACTCTACACATGGACATCGCCAGATGGTCAACACTGAAATTAGATTGATTATATTCTTTGCAGCCAAAGATGGAGAAGCTCTATACAGTCAGAAAAAACAAGACCAGAAACTGACTGTGGCTCACATCATGAACTCCTTATTGCCAAATTCAGACTTAAATTGAAGAAAGTAGGGAAAACCACTAGACCATTCAGGTATGACCTAAATCAAATCTCTTATGATTATACAGTAGAAGTGAGAAATAGATTTAAGGGACTAGATCTGATAGACAGAGTGCCTGATGAACTATGGATGGAGGTTCGTGACATTGTACAGGAGACAGGGATCAAGACCATTCCCATGCAAAAGAAATGCAAAAAAGTAAAATGGCTGTCTGCGGAGGCCTTACAAATAGCTGTGAAAAGAAGAGAAGCAAAAAGCAAAGGAGAAAAGGAAAGATATACCCATTTGAATGCAGAGTTCCAAAGAATAGTAAGGAGAGATAAGAAAGCCTTCCTCAGTGATCAATGCAAAGAAATAGAAGAAAACAACAGAATGGTAAGACTAGAGATCTCTTCAAGAAAATTAGAGATACAAAGGGAACATTTCATGCAAAGATGGGCTCAATAAAGGACAGAAATGGTATGGACCTAACAGAAGCAGAAGATATTAAGAAGAGGTGGCAAGAATACACAGAAGAACTATACAAAAAAGATCTTCACGACCCAGATAATCACAATGGTATGATCACTGACCTAGAGCCAGACATCCTGGGATGTGAAGTCAAGTGGGCCTTAGAAAGCATCACTATGAACAAAGCTAGTGAAGGTGATGGAATTCCAGCTAAGCTATTTCAAATCCTGAAAGATGATGCTGTGAAAGTGCTGTACTCAGTGTGCCAGCAAATTTGGAAAACTCAGCAGTGGCCACAGGACTGAAAGGTCAGTTTTCATTCCAACCCCAAAAAAAGGCAATGCCAAAGAATGATCAAGCTACCACACAGTTGCACTCATCTCACACGCTAGTAAAGTGATGCTCAAAATTCTCCAAGCCAGGTTGATACTCCAAGCCAGGCTTGGAGTATCAACTGTGAACTGTGAACTTCCAGATGTTCAAGCTGGATTTAGAAAAGGCAGAGAAACCACAGATTAAATTGCCAACATCCGTTGAATCATCGAAAAAGCAAGAGAGTTCCAGAAAAGCATCTATTTCTGCTTTATTGACTATGCCAAAGCCTTTGACTGTGTGGATCACAATAAACTGCGGAAAATTCTGAAAGGGATGGGAATACCAGACCACCTGATATGCCTCTTGAGAAACCTATATGCAGGTCAGGAAGCAACAGTTAGAATGGGATATGGAACAACACACTGGTTCCAAATAGGAAAAGGGGTACGTCAAGGCTGTATATTGTCACCCTGCTTATTTAACTTATATGCAGAGTACCTCATGAGAAACACTAGGCTGGAAGAATCACAAGCTGGAATCAAGATTGCTGTAAGAAATATCAACAACCTCAGATATGCAGATGACACCACGCTTATGGCAGAAAGTGAAGAGGAACTAACAAGCCTCTTGGTGAAAGTGAAAGAGGAGAGTGAAAAAGTTGGCTTAAAGCTCAACATTCAGAAAACGAATATCATGGCATCTGGTCCCATCACTTTAGGAGAAACAGTGGAAACAGTGTCAGACTTAAGTTTTTTGGGCTCCAAAGTCACTGCAGATGGTGATTGCAGCCATGAAATTAAAAGATGCTTACTCCTTGGAAGGAAAGTTATGACCAACTTAGCATATTAAAAAGCAGAGATATTGCTTTGCCAACAAAGGTCCATCTAGTCAAGGCTATGGTTTTTCCAGTGGTCATGTATGGATGTGAGATTTGGACTGTGAAGAAGGCTGAGTGCCAAAGAATTGATGCTTTTGAACTGTGGTGTTGGAGAAGACTCTTGAGAGTCCCTTGGACTGCAAGGAGATCCAACCAGTCCATTCTAAAGGAGACCAGTCCTGGGTGTTCATTGGAAGGACTGATGTTGAGGCTGAAACTCCAATACTTTGGCCACCTCATGGGAAGAGCTTAGTCAATGGAAAAGACTCTGATGCTGGGAGGGATTGGGGGCAGGAGGAGAAAGGGACGACAGAGGATAAGATGGCTGGATGGCATCACCAACTCGATGCACATGAATGTGAGTGAACTCCAGGAGTTGGTGATGGACAGGGAGGCCTGGCATACTGTGATTCATGGGGTCGCAGAGTCGGACACGACTGAGCGAGTGAACTGATTTTATTAAACGATGCATGACCTTTACCTTTGTTGTCATGGTGCCTACATTCTAATGGGGGGAACAATATATTGACACAGTAAGGTAAACTACAGCACATCCTAAACAGCAGCTGGAAAAAGGAAATACATAGAAGTTATGGGAGTGGCAAGTGTCGACGTGGGCTGCAATGTGAAATAACTGGATGTCTGACTAAACACATGAAGGAGGAATCAAACCTGGGGAGACTCAGGGAACGCACATTTCATTTCTTGTTTATGGTCCTTCCTCCCCTCTAGAAGGTAGGCTCCCTATTATACACAGTGAAGTAAGCCAGAAGGAAAAACACCAATACAGTATACTAACGCATATATATGGAATTTAGAAAGATGGTAACGATAACCCTGTATACGAGACAGCAAAAGAGACACTGATGTATAGAACAGTCTTATGGACTCTGTGGGAGAGGGAGAGGGTGGGAAGATTTGGGAGAATGGCATTGAAACATGTAAAATATCATGTATGAAACGAGATGCCAGTCCAGGTTCAATGTACGATACTGGATGCTTGGGGCTGGTGCACTGGGACGACCCAGAGGGATGGTATGGGGAGGGAGGAGGGAGGAGGGTTCAGAATGGGGAACACATGTATACCTGTGGTGGATTCATTTTGATATTTGGCAAAACTAATACAATTATGTAAAGTTTAAAAATAAAATAAAATTAATTTAAAAAAAAAAAAAAAGAAGAAGGTAGGCTCCCTAGAGTTAGGGATTCTCTGCTAGTGTTCTCTGCTCTACCCCAAGTGCCTACGACAGTGCACGTAGAGGTACTCAACAAACGTTAGTTAAACAAGGGAAGCAAATGAAAGAGCTAAATTTACCTTTGGGCTGGCCAAAACTGAGGGTTTAGGGCCACAGTTCTAAATCTTCCTGAAAATATCAATACCCTTAATTAAACAGCAAATTTAAAGCAAAGAAAAAAGAAACCGAGTCAAGTTGGGGTCACCTTTAGAAGGGAAAGCTGAAAACTGACTATACATGAAAAACAATAATAATCTGAACTCCTACTTTTAAAAAGCCAAATAAGAAATGGGCTTTAAAAAACTCCAGCCTATCCAATACCAAAAAGGCTTTTAAAAGTAGAAAGGACCTTTGAATACAGGACTCCTAAACGCTGAATGGTCTATCAGTTAGGTTGTAGTTGAGGTACATGGAGACGGGGCAGGTAAGAGAAAAGCCACCAAACTGGGAAGTGCCAGCCACTGTGCCACACCACCCTCACCCTCGACTGCATTCCACATTACAGCCCTACATACGCAGATCACTGTGCTCTGATGCCCTTGGGTTTCAAGCTGACCAGTTCATTCATTTATCACTCAGTGCTGAAGCCTGAGGTGGTGAGCCTGAGGATACAGGTTGGGTCTCCATGGAAATCAAGAGACACGATGCAGTTATCTGGCCACAAGTCACACCTCTGACCTTGCCCAGTGATCCCACTTATGTTCATCCTCAGTTACACAAAGGGACAGAATATGGTCTGTGTGTGTCTGTGTTACAAGCCCAAGAAACAGCAACTCAAAACACATGCTTCATGTTCAAGAAGGCTTCATGTTCAAGCTGACCCTGGAGGACGGACTGACCACCTGCAGCAGAATTACAGCATCAAACCAAGGCCCTGGATGCAAATTTCTCCATCAGCTTCTCCTAAAAACACTATTTAATTCTAAGAAAGAGTAAGTGCTATCTGGATGGGAGCCACAAACGGTTGGAGGGTCACAGGCAGGACATCTTCTCCCTCTGTCTTGTCCTCAGAATTAGCTCAATCTGGTAAAAAGTCAGGAATATGAGTTCCCTGGATTCCATGGCATGTGACTTTAGTGATGGTTGGTCTTACCACATTACAGGTAATACGAGCTTCAGAACCTTCTTTCCTCTCCGATTAACCAGCAATGTCAGAGTGAAGCTGAAATCACTTCATTGAAACAGTTCAACCTCTACAATACCGCACATCATTAAATTTTCAAAGGAGTTTGTTGGGGAAGTTTTTTTAATCCTTTAATAATTGAGTTGGGGGAAAGAGGCCAGTGATGAAGAGTGTTTACCTGAGCTGATATTAACTAGGTTTGGCTACTAATGGCTTTCCAACAGTCCCACTGTGTCCATGTTGCCATTTGAAAGAGTACATTCCATTTGGCACTTGCTCTTTCACCGTCAACAGGGAAACTGAAAAAACAAGGCACATGAAGTGCTGCAATTTGTATTTCAGTTCTCCACCCAATTCTCCTTCCTAGCACCACTGAGCTCGGTTTAAACTGAGCTCTTACAACCAGTTGACAAGTAGAAAAATTCATCCCATGAATCTTTTGGCTGTCTGTGATATCACATAAGCCATCATTGATATAGTCTCCACTGAATTTACTAACCACAGAGGCAAAGCCATTGGAAAATATTCAGCCTCCTTGATAGCACCAATTTTAGTTTGATTCCCTTCTAAGTTAAGAGGTCTGGCCCCTTATGACCCTGTCACCTTTTCTCTTCAAAGGTCACATAGGTTTCAACAGTCCTAAGGAAGGATTCCCACTTAACCACACACTGGTCTTAAAACTTCTTGTCAAAAACATTCCCGCTCACCTGTGCCACATATCAGGCAATGTGTGATCATGCTCCATAGCTCAGCGAGCTCGAGAGGTACAGTTGCTGAGGTCAGTGGGAAAATCTCAAAATGGTGAAATGATTTGCCCAGGCCCACCCAGACAAACAGGGGGCAAAGGAGGGACTACAGCTCCAGGATTCCAAAAACCCACTGTTTTCTCCTAGGTCACTCTAGCCTCCAATCTGGGAAAGCTAACATACGAATCAACCATGTGAATAAGACTGTAAAACAGAATGATAGTGAGTTAGGGGACCAGGCCACCGTGGTATGGTCAATAAGGAGGACAAGGTCCCCATCCAGGTCTCCCTTCTCTCTCCTGAGAATTACAAGAAGCAAAAGCCCTTCAGTGGGCAGGGGTGTGGACTGGTCTAGTTGCCAAGCACAACTGACTAATTCCTTTCCTGGGGAGACATACACTCCTGTCCTGGGGAATCAGACACCCACTGTGCACCTGTAACCAAACAGAGATCTGCATGGATGAGAAGCAGAAACAAGGAGATGGTGGACAACTGAGATTTACACTAAGACACCTGGGATCTGAGGCAGGACTCGAGCTGGAGCCCCACTCCACCACCCCGCTGCTACCCCTTGGCCCCTGAACCAGGCTGACCTTGGAAAAGAAGCTATGTGGGAGGGGGCAGTGGCCACCTGATGAGATATCCTGAGAAGCCATGGGGAGCAGAGCCACCTTCTGCTGGCCTCTGTTCTGTGGTGATCAGTTCTGACCAATCCAGAGAGAAACGCACAAAAGGACAAAGGAAATGAATGGCTGGAAAAGACCAAAGCAGGGATTCAGCATGTGCTCTGGGTGTATCCCTGCCCCTGCCCCCTCGCTTCTCTTCTATCAGCTGGAGGCCCCTCTCTCTCCTGGATCCTCAACCTCCTCTTTTTCCTGGAGAAACTCACCTTAGCCATCATGTAGCCTCAAGATTACCCCATCTTCCCAAAAGAGTTGGCCATCACTCCCTCTACTTCTTCCTTTTCATTATAAAACCCACTAAAATGCTGTCCTGTTCCCTCCAAGCTTCTGACAGAGCTACTCTTGATAAACTTACCAATGGCTAACCAAAAGCAAATAAGTGGCCCTCCTTTTAAAATTCGCCACCTCTTCTCTGTCCTCCAGAAGCCCACTCACCCTGGTGTTTTCTCCTGTATCCATGTCATTTCATCACAGCCTCTTCCAGGGCTCCTAGAATGCCAGTGGCCCCCCAAAGTTATACCCTGGGCCCCTTCTCACTCTGTGTAGTATCCCCTTGGGCACTTCTCATATTTATTTGATAACATATCCTAAAGCTGTTTGTCCAGGCTAATTTCTAGATCTTCTTTCGCAACTGTCTCCTGGACATCTCCACCTAAATGGTTCACATTTCCATTCACACTTCAAGAGCTAGCTAACACATCACCTCTTCCATGAAGCCTTTTCAACAATCCCAAGCAAGCCATTCATTGATTCATTTATCCACTTAACCAAAATATATTTGTCTAACAAACAGATATTATTTGTCAAGAACCATGTAAGATGCTGGAGATACAGGAGTTAAAAAATAAAACAAAAAGAAGGTCCCTGCCCTCATTACTGAGCTTATGGCTCAGTAATACAAACAATAGTAAACCAACAAATAAATATGTATTTCAAATTATGATAGGTACTATAAAGATAATGAACAGTAATATAGAACCAAGGGATTTACATAAACTGGTGCTTAGTCTCACTGGCCATGCCTCTCATAAAACAAGTTTACTCTTCTCTCTAGTCTCCGTTAATTTATATCTCTAAGCAGTCTCTGCCAGATTGTTAATACATCAGTGCTTTGTTTTATTCACTTTTACATATCTGGCACATACAAGAATTTAATAAGTCTGTCTGATGATTAAAGGGATGAATGAGTAATTTAATTAATGAACCAACTGTTTATAAGATTCCATTTAATTCTAAATTTGAGAAATCCACATACAACTAGGTAAAGCACATTCCAATTGGTGGCATATCACCCGAAATCTCTAGTTTCATTACCCGCCAGTTTACAGAGATTAAAGTCAGACATACATTTCATCTCTATAAAATTGACTGGAACTATTTTTAAGAGAAACAAGTGTCAACAATGGTGAGAGAAATAATACAATCCAGGAATACTTAATTTCCTCAAAACACAAGGTTCCAGGATCCCTTCTTCGATCCAGCCAGGCCAAGTGATAAACAAGAGGGAGTGAACAGTTCTGGAAACCAGCCTCACATCGGGGCACAGTGGGCTCTTTCCTAGCTGAGGCTGGGGCTTGTTTGAAAATACAACACAGTTCAGAAGAAAACTTGGAAAGGGTTATCCGAGGAATGGATGGACAGCTGTTGGCTGGTCCCAATGGAAGTATGTCTGGAAGGCTCCAGATCTGATGGTTAACAGTTCTGCTGCCAAATGTGCAGACAGGCTCCCAGAACAAAAGTCACCAATAGCAAAGTCTGTGAGCTAGAGAGGAGGATAAGGGATGTGAGTCTCCCTCTGTGTCATTCTTCCCATGCGGAAGAACAGGGATGCTAGCGGGTCAGTGGAGACCAGTGCAGATGGGATGGGATGGGAGAGGAGGGATGGGCAGGATGGCTTTGCTTTGGCAGAAGAGTTTGATAAATAGGAATGACGAGTGTACACTAGCAGCTTTCACACACACACACACACACACACAGGCATTCCCCAAATCCAAAAAGACTTCCTTTAGAACCACAGAATGTATAAACAGCTGACTGTCGGAAAGCTGCCGGAAAGCTCAAGTATCTAGCAGGTGGGGACTTGTTTTCCAAGAGCTGGTTCAATAGGACAAACTGAGAATTGTGATCTCACAGGGGTGTGAACACCAGAATTCAAGGAGCAGATGGTGTGATTTAGTGGAAAGGTCACTGAACCTGAAGTCAGAGGCTGTGGAGAGCATCCTAGCTTCTCTCTTTACCAACAGCATGACCCTGGGTAAGATCTTAACCTCGCAGAACCTCAATTTCCTCATCTACAAAATGCAGGGTGGCGGGGGGAGCCTCTCCATATCTACCTTCTTAAATTGCTGTAAAGTCTGATAAAGGTAATATCTGTGAAGGTTCTCTGAAAATTGAAAAATATACATTTTTCCCACCATATCCTTTTATGGCATTTTCTATGAGACAATCATTAATCTGCTTTATAAACATTAACCCAAAATGACCTTAAGAGGTCAGTACAATTTTTTATTTCCATTTTATTGAATTATAATTGACATATAGCACTGAATATGCTATAAAGAACCTGCCTGCAGGAGATAAGAGACGAAGATTTAATCCCTGGGTGGGGAAGATCCCTTGGAGGAGGGCATGGAAACCCACTCCAGTATTCTTGCCTGGAGAATCCTATGGGCAGAGAAGCCTGGTGGGCCACAGTCCATAAGGTTGCAAAGAGTCAGACACGCCTGAAGTGACTTAGCACGCATACAGGCAGTGTATAAGTTTAAGGTGTACAACATAATGACCCAACTTAAACACATCAGAAAAAAATTACCACAATAAATGTGGTGAATATTCATCATCTCATATGGATACAAACTTTTTTAAAATAGGAAAAATAGTTTTCCTTGTTACTCTTAACAATGTTCATATATAACATATAGCAGTGTTTGTCTTATTTATTATATCATGCTTCATGTCTCTAGTGCTAATCTATCTTTTAACTGTAAATTTGTGAGGCTGGTACTTATCCCCATTTTAAAGAGAGAAAACTCATCCCCATGCACAGAGAAAGCATGACCTCAGTCCAAGGTAACACAGCTAGTGAGCAGCAGAGCAAGAATTTGGTCCCAGACACTCTGGCTCCAGAGTTTATGCTCTTAACCACGAGACTGTGTTGAGTTATTATACACAGCTCCTAAGAATATGCATTCTTTTACTCATATTAAAAAACCAACAATAATAATACCCAAGCATATATAGTTCTCCACATTTCACCAAGAGGTTTTCGAAGTTCATTATCTTTTTTAATTCTCACAACAACTCTATGAAGTTGTTATTATTCTATTCCTTTGTGTGGATGAGGAAATTGTGGCTTGGATATCACTCGACAGTGGGACATGTGTTCCAAATTATTTTTCCAGTAATGGAGAGAGCTGTGGAGTGCCCAAGCCATTCATATTCACCTGTCCAATCCTCTCCCATCTATGGACATGGACTTCTAAAATCGAAGATCCCAACCAATAACAGAACAAAAAGAAAATAAAATCCAGAAGAAAAGGAGTGGGTGTGGAATCACGGCTGGCCTCACATACAAATAGGAAAGCGTCTGACAAAGTGATACTTGCATTCTGCCCAAAATTATCTACTGATCCCATTCTAGGGCCTAAAATTCTACCATAAGATAGTTATTCCTTTGAGAGAACACCCTTTCAGTTAAAAAGTACCTTTGGAAGGTACACATTATCATGTATATCCCAATGTGATATTTCATAATATCCTCTCCATTTTGACAGATAGTGGAGAGTAGGCTCTAACCTGTATACAGCATAATTTGGAAATTAAAAGGTCATAAGATGGGTTCAGAGTATAAGATAAGCAAGAATGCAAGGCTGAGCTGAAAGTTGAGACCCTGAAAATGGGGTTGGAAAACCAGTGCTGTGGTTGAATTGGGGGCTTCCAGTTACACAGATCCCCAGGGGAAAGGCAGGGGCGGAGACCAAGCACAAACGCGCGCAGGGAAGGGTCTCCCGGGATGCTCTTCCCCTTTAGATTTCCAAAGTCTACTTCAGGCTACTTCAGGCACCACCGAGGAGGCGCTACCACGACATCATCCCAGTAAGGACAGCAGGCTGTCACCACGCAGGCACAGGGAATCCGTGCACAACAGGAATCCCTGCTACAACGTGAGGAGGGGCAGGGGAGAAGCGGTGGGGGGAGCCAGCAGCAGGGGAGGAAACTCTCGACGGTTGTGTTAAAAAGGATTTGTTCCACTGTCAAAACCAGAAAGCTCTCCCCAAGAGCCAGCTTTAGGGAAGGAAGCCTGAAACGACAGAGGGGAAGAATTATTATGGAGGCCCTTTGGAAAGGGGGTTGAAATGAAGAAGGGAGCAAGCTGCAAGCAAAAGGCAGGTGCGGCTGTACAAGTCCACCTCTGGACAGTGGCAGCCGGCAAGGCCTGGGTGTCAACAGAAACTGGGCTCTAGTGCCTCTGTTGGGTCCCGATCAAAAGAGACCCCAAAGCCACCCGACTCCCTCAGGCAAGGACAATCCTCTAAGTTTTGCCTATTCCTGGTTCTCCCCAGCAACTGGGAGAGGGCCCCATGACTACCAAGCTCCCCCAAACTGTACGAGCCACACCTTGACCACTCACCTGCCCATTCCCCTTTCTGGGCCCCATCCTATCCGCAAAGACATCAACCTCCTCTCCACCCAGGAGCTGGGGGCCCCCAGCCAAGCTGGCATCAGCTTCCACTCAGGTTCAGGCCTCAAACAAAGACATATTTGGACCCTCCTGCAGAGACAGGGGGAACCGCTTCTGAGCCCAGAGGGAGCTGGCCTTAATCTGCTGCACAGTGAATGACAGCAATGTTAAGAATGAAAATATGGTTTGGGGGGATAGTCCCCAGGAGCCCAACATTTTGGTATTTAAAGGAACTTTAATGAGCTTAAGAGGCTAATCTGGAGTTCAGGAGGGGGTGTTTTGTTTTGTTTTGTTTTGAAAAATCCTTTTAAAGGTTCCTGAGGCTGGAGAGGGAGGAGGCAAGAGCATTGTGAGTCAAGGAGTGGCTATGGTATAACTGAAAGGGATGATGGGAGGAGGCTGCTCTAAAGACCCCTTCTCACTGCAGCAGCAGTACTTGGGAGATACAAGATGATTCTTTCCAGGTGGAGAAGTGTGACAACCCGAGAAGTAGCCAAAAAAATTGAGCATGAGTACACGCTATGAGAATGCTAGCCAGGCTTCTCACCAAATGACTCCTTGTCCTGGTTTATTGGTGACAACATCAGACTCAGGCACATCTCTGACCCACCGAAAAACATAACACAGCATCCATGAAAGTGCCAGGCACACTCAGAAAGATGTTCAGGGGCCCCTAATTGGTCACCCAGACAGTATGGTCATGAGATCACGCAAACCTGGGCATAACGTCCCTCACCAGCTGCTGCAGTTGAATTCTGCTCCCATAACTGGATGGACCGTTATTTTGTGCGTCTAAAAGACAAAGTTGTTTCCTCCAAGTGAGAAAAATTGAAAGAGGATTCCTAGGAGGCACTAGTTGTAAAGAACCTGCCTGCCAATGCAGGAGATACAAGAGACGTGGGTTTGATCCCCGGGTCAGGAAGATCCCCTGGAGGAGGACAAGACAACCCAGTCCAGTATTGTGGTCTTGAGAACCCCATGGACAGAGGCACCTGGCAGGCTACAATCCATAGGGTCACAAAGACTCAGACATGACTGACACGACTTAGCACATACACATGCAACAGTCCATAAGGATAAGGTTGGCCTGGCAGAAAAATGAGGCCATGATGAGATGATATTTAAGAGTCCTCACGTGCCTTCAAGAGTCAAGTTAGTAGAATTCCACAGGACATAGGGGAGTGAAGGGGAGGCTGAATGGGATGCAGCTAGATGTGAAGTCAGATATAGCACATGGTCCATTCCACGTGCTATTCCATGTGCTGAATGTCAAAAGTATTTTTTTTTTAATATTAAGAGTTTAACTGGCCCATCAGAAAATGTTTCCAACCCATAGTGGCCAGATATCTAGCCAGGGCTTGTCCATTACAGGGTAATGATGATAAAACACAAATCTAACAGGCTGGAAAGCCACTGGAGGCCTCAGGAGTCAGAAAAGCCAGACATATTTACTGTTATCCAAAAATAGGATCCCCCAACTGGAATCTTGAAAGGCTAGAAGAGACCAAACTCTTTCATGTGACTTTAGTTAAGGACGAGGAAAAGCACAGTCCACTCTGTATTTTTAGTTGTTATGACATTATGGTGCAATAATGGGGAGTCTGGCAAGGGCTTCATTAAATTCTAGCTAATCCGAGCATGGCAGCCAGGTGACAAGCCCTACAGATAATCTGGTTGCCTTGTTCACCACTGAAAAGTATAGCATGGAAGTAGTTTTTTTAAATCCTCTTTTAACTACCCAGATGGGGCTATTTGCGATGGGACCATGTATACCCAGAAGGTAGGAAACCAATGCTGAGCCACAGTTGTATTCTTCCTATAACGTCTTCACTAATACTTCAGTGTTTCTGCTGCATTCCAATTGCATCTGCTGTCTAATGCCAAAAGAAACTTAATCCCTATCCTAAGTCTCATTTTATTTATTTTCAGTAGTGTGAAAACAAACATGCAGTAAGATTACAGTGTTTACACCTCGTTTTTAGCTGATATAGCTCTAATCCTCCTGCTAATTAATGCCAGGGCCAGAGCAATTTTATTAATTTCAACTTGGTTAAAAATATAGAGACAGATAATTGTGCTTGACTAAAATAACAATTTGACATTTGGAAGGTGTTCACTTCATTTCAGCAAGACAGTTGGCTAGGTTTCATTTAATATATGACAAAGAGACACAACGCTGCAGCTGACATTGGTTAAAGATAACACGACTAATTCTAATTGTGATGAATTGGCTAAACTGTCCCACATCGCGCTAGTCGTGGAGGAGATGAAGGGGAAAAATGTAAATTACAAGGCACACCAAGTTTCTCTGTCAGTTTCAGAAACAAGCACCAAGGGGAAAGGGCCTCTTTCCTCCACTACCTTTCTACATTTGGCTCCTAAAATTACCAACTTTCCCAAATGGAATCTGAAAAGACTGCAAGCAATACTGTTCTATAATTGCTAAGAAACTTTCAGAAAAACATATAGGGCATTCATTCCCTAGGGGGAAGCCTCAGGTTATGCTGGAAATAGGACAGGACTATCCCATACAGGAAACTTTCTGCTTCTTTTGGGGGTGGGGGAGGCACTCATCACCCCACACAGTCCCTAATCTTCCTTATCCCACCCTGTAAGTGGCTTACCAAGAACTCTCATCTGAAGAGGCGGGCATGTTAGAAAGATGTTAAAAAAAAAAAAAAAAAAATTCAAAGCATTTAAGTACAGCTAAGATTTCATAGTTAACTCAAATTATTTTTAACTCTTTCTACGGTGGCTGTGATTGTACTTTACCCGCCATGGTCCGTTTCCCAGTACTGTACAATATACTTAACAATCAACTTAATATGGATTATTTCGAACTTGATATAACACAACAATGACATCTTGTATACGAATTTACCCCAAGATGCTTTAATAAATTCCTGGAAATATAATGAGTATTTTAAATTCTTGTCTATTTTCTCACTTCTGAACATTAGAATCCAAATCATTTCTTTGACCATAAAAAATAATTAGCTGATAATTTAATGAAGGGAATTGTTCTCATTAGAGAAACAGTAGCTACTCATTAACTTCAAAAAACCCTCCAAGAAATAAAAGCAACAGTGAAGAGGGCTCTCTAAAATTAGTAACAGTATTTGGGGTCACACAAAAGTTATAAATAAGAAAAATGAAACTAAAAAGCAACACAAACAATGAATTATCAGAAGAGCTCTCGTCACTGAAATCTGAACGGCAAAAGCAGCTCCTTAGCTGGGTGGATGACAAAATCCCAGAATTCTATAGTATGCAAAACTGAGTTGAATAAATAACTTTTTTTTTAATGTGCTCAATTTACGTTAAGGATAAAAAGAATCCCACAAGCCTACTCTGAAAGGAAATGTTCATATCTAATCCCCAGAATACTATTAATATCTACTCCTACTCTCTAATTTTCTTTCAACATTTGAAGTCTGAGATTCAGAAAATCCTACCTAGGGACCAATTCATATAAAAAGAGAAAACACCTCTGAACAAAGACTGTTTCCAATCACCCTTTAAATAAAAAAAGAGATAAGTCAGCTTGCACAAACACAGTCGCAGACCATGGACAATGCTTATCCCAAGCTAAGAGCCCCCTGCAATTTAATGCACACATCAATTTAATACCTAGCTGTGTTTGATTTTTATATGCCTAAATTTTACCATGCCAGGCATGGGGCCAACAGAAGATGAAGTAAAAATCTAACAACTGCCTCTGTAATTTCATCTGCGGGCTCCTTTTATGAGGAACTGATGTCCAATTTTAATCTCCAAGTAATGTCACAGTAATAAAACCAAACTAACTCTCCTCCCTACACACCTCCTACACTACCTTGATAAAATCCAATATTAGTCCATTACTGATCCTAATAGAGATCATTACCTCAGCCGTTTTCTCCGTGGGGCTGCCAATCAGCAGGTCAAAAGAAAGATACAGAGAAAGTTCTAATGAGGGATATGCACCTCACTTCATTGGAGTCCCTTTCTTCAGAAAAGTTGGTCTGCTCCAAAAGAAGGGGGGGGACATGGACTGGCCCTCTGAGAGAAGGTTTCCCAAGACCTGCGATTTGCTGACATGTGGGGAGTTACCATGCTATAAGAGGAGCCCTGATGACAGCAATAGTATCCCACACTGCTCCTAGGATGTCCAGAACAATCTAAGGGATGATGATAAACTTCATATGTGAGGGGAGAGGGCCCTGCCTGACACACAGAGCCGCCAGACACATGAAAGAAACAATATAAATTTGATTTAAATGTGGGATCTCTTCCAGAAACCTTAATTATCTATTGTATCACCACATTCCTGTTAATCAGCAGCCTCTCCTGTCTCCAACTTAAGTCCAGCTACAGTATTTGTCTGGAAGACATTCAGGGAAAACTCCAAACTAACCAGATCCTGGAGGACTCAGTTAAATAGGGAACAATAGTTATACAAGTAGAAGTTTCCCCAAGCTGAAAAACACTTTGGTTATTTGCTAACTTTCAAGAACTGTCAAAGACAGTTGAGTCCAACGTTTAAGCGTTCACACCTATAACACCTGAGTTCTACGTGACAGGACGCTCCTTCAGCAATTCTGTGCACGTATCATCCCACTGAACTAGCCATTTTTCTTTGATGGCATGTCATGCACAATAAAGGTCACCTCCAGTTCTTAATTTCTGGATATTCATATATCAGTTTTCTACACTCCAACTTTAAATGCTTATTTGTTTTGGATGCTGAGAAGATAAATTATTCCTAAGAGTGTCATAACGTATGAGACAAATATTTAACGAAATGCCCTGAAGTCCTCAAATGGATGGTTGTACGTCTAAAATGCCACTGTCGATTCAGTTTTTAAAAATTAGACAAATGTGGTGTTTGACATCAAGAAGATGTAACAACTAGTTGATAGAGTAGAATTTTCACATTTTAACTGGCTGTCTGACACCATGAACAGGCAGTTCATAATTCAAATGCAAAAGTGCCCAACAGTCAGAAATGTACATACAAATGGCTGACATAAATATGATAAGGCCACTGTGTCAATATGTTTATGAACTCCACTGAAGACTGCACATTAGCTATATGGTTTTTTTTAATGTGTAAAAATAGCATTTGAACTTCATTTATTCTGGAGACAAGGGCACTGCCTGAATTTCATTTCTATGAATTGTTCCATAATTCACCACTAGTGTTGTCCTACAGCTTTAACTTCTATCTTAATTTCCTCTCCATTCGCCTTGGCTAGGCCTCAAATTTTTAAAAAGATTCTAGGAAAAAGGCAAAAACTATCTTTATAAATGCATTTGTGAAAGAGGAAATGTGCTCTGTTTTATGACTATTATCTAACACTAAATTGCATCCCCCAGAGGATAAATTTCTTCCAGACAACTTCTATTCAATACTTAGTCCTATGGTCTAAGTAGAGGTTTACAATAAATACTCAATAGCTAGGATAATATAGGCTATAAGCCTCCTGAAGGCAGGCTTTGAGATATTTTCTCAGTATTTTCCCATCACCAAGTCTACTTCCTTGCCTGTAGAAGCTCAAAGAGCTTGCTGAATAAAGGAAAATGTCTTGAGCCTAATTTTAAAACAAACAAACAACCCCCCACCCTTCCCATTTTACAGCAACTACCATGAAGGCTAATGCCATTAAGATTATCACATATACTACATCCCGGTTTGGTTGAAAGAAGAATGGGATATGGATGGAGGGCAGTAGAGAAAAACCGTAATAAAATTAAAAGACAATGGCGGCGCTGGGCACACACAAGTGCTGATGGTGAGCAAAAGAGATAAGCAACTCCATTTTGGACATCTGTGTTAAAATCAAAATTAAAAGCCCTCATGGTAACATCAACACCTCTCTGAACAATGTAGCTCACACTACTCTGTAAAATCTTCTTGGTTCTGGCCAACAGCTGGCAAGTTGATCCCTGCAATTTTCCCTTTGCAGAAATAGCTTTGTGCAGGAAGAACTGACCCTAGTGGGCTAATAAGCCCCAAACCGCCGCCAAACCTGGGAGGCTGCAGTGAAGGGACATTGCTGTGTTAAGTACTTTACAACAACTGTTTCTTCTCCTCTTGACACAGCCTGACTTCCTTAAAGAAGATTTGACTGGCCAGACAGCTGTGTTGACCCGTAAGCCTTCTTTGATTCGTGATTTTTTTTTCACAAACAGAATAGAAATTCACCACCCAAATCCTTTCCTAAGCTCCCATACTTTTGAATTTGCTGGTGTTGTGCCTGAAGGATGTGGACATTTCAGTAATCTATAAGCACAAAGATAAAGATTGGGTCTACGCAATCCCAAAACTTTCAGATGGCAACGGGGGCGGGGGGCGGGGGGGGGTGAGCAGAAGCTTTATCCAAAGGTGGTACTTTAAGTTGTGTGTGCAAAATTTGCTTTTTTACCTAAAAGTCGCACTTTTCACTCAGACACTAGGGCAATGAACAATCAAGACCAGATACAGGCACATCTTTTTTAAAAATGTACAACTATACCCAATGTTACCACTTTGGGTAATGGTGATGTGCTTTCCCCTTATTTCTGTATTGCTCAACTCATTCAAAATCAGACCTCTATTTTTTGTGTGCTGAAAAATGTAGTTATCTTTTCAAAACAAAGCAAAATGTCCAGTACTCCATCCACATAGGGGTAAAATGCAGGAATACTGTATCAAAGGAGTGTGAGTAGCAGAAAGAATTTCTGTGTGTGGTCACTGGATCTGATGACTTTGTCAGTTTGCAGTAAACCTCAGAGGCAATGCAAAAAAAGAAGATATTTCTGTTCTCTCTCTGAGCTTTTCTGTGTTATACCGAGATTTTCCCTGCACACCTCATTTCATGGTGTGTTTTTAATAACATCATAGGAACTGTTTTTCATGAACACTAAACCTCCCTTGATTTTCCTCATATACTGCTGTCCCTTTGATTCACCAGTGACAAATGCGGAATTTTCCTGCGCACGTGCCCCCAGGGCACTCCGTCACTTATACCAGTCCAGAGTACAAAAGCAGAGGCCTCCGTTTCAGCCATTTTTCTTTGCTTCAATACCCTCCACGTCTCTGTGAAGTCAGTGTCCCCATTATTTAGCCATTTTTGACCCGGAAAAGTAGTGTCTCCCCACCCCACCCTCTGCTTAGCTTTACTAAGCAACTCCAGGGCGGGCCTGGCCGGAACCAGCAAATCCTTCAAACTTCCATTCCCCAGTGTCATCCAGGCTTTAGACATTATGAAGATCTAGAATTGAAATAGTCCACTTCCCTAAATACCTGGTTCGTAACTCTCCTCATCACACACCAGAACGTTCATGTCGACCGGCCAAGACCGGTCCATGTCGAACCTGCCGAGCGGCAGAAACGCACCCCCAGACAGGAATTAGGGAGATGGCAGAGGATGGAAGACGTGGTCTGGCTGCCCGTGTGGCCCGAGGGTTTTGGAAAAAACGGTGTAAGGGGTAGGGAGAATACAGGGAGCGAAAAAGCCAGCAGGGTGTGCGTCGCCTCGGAGTTCAAAGGAGCAACAGCTTTGTGCCTGAAGCTCAATCTGTTGGGGACCCCAGTGGACAAAGTCAAGGAAGGAAGGAGCACAGGGCATCCAAGCTGTGGGATTGAGACTGCCTCAGCTCTGCGCATAAGCGTCTGGGTGGCACAGACAGGTGGGTAAGGTGGAGAGGGAACCGGAGAGCAGAGGTGGGCCACTGGCAGCTCCGCCCCCCCTCCCCCGCCCCCAGGGCACCCCAGTGAAGCGGGGAAGGGAGAAACAAGGTCGATGGGATGGGATAGGAGTGTCCACAATGGAGTGTCCTCGGGGGAATGGCCAGGTCCAGAAAACTGGACGAGCAGACCATAGAGAAAGCCATCCCTTGGCGCTTCTGTCGGGCCCCAGCCGCTACCGCGCCCATGGGCGCAGTCCTCCGCTGCCCCGGGGAGCTTACAGGATGGAAGAGAATGGGCACTTGCGTATCTGAGCACGCGGGTGTATCCTGCACCTTCCAGAAGCAGATGAGGGGTAAAGAAGGACAGGGTCTCCCGGGCTCGCTGATGCGGTGTGGGGGAGGCGATCCGAGGCGCGGGCACTTACTTCTCATAGTCATACTTGCAGTAGAGCTTCTTGTCCCGGTAGAAGCAGGTGGTCTCCAGGGGCTCTTTGCAGGAGGCACACTGCACGCACTGCTCATGCCAGAAGCTGTCGTTGAGCCGCAGCAGAAACCTATCCGAGATGACCCGTTGACAGCCCTCGCAGACAGACTTCGGGCTCACCGCTCTGCCTACAGCACCAACAGACGTCCACCGATGAGCCGCGCTGGCCCAGCACCCCACCACACCCAGCCGGACCCTCTACAGATCCATCACTCCACACTCACGGATTACCCCCGCGGGCCCCACCCTGGAAAGCCCCCTGCTAAACATCCAAGCCGAGATTTGGAGAGCACAACAAAATCAAACCAAATAGCGTTTCTGATAAACAGGGACTATTTGGGAAGGTTTTAAATTCTACCAGGGGAAGGGGGAGAAATCAATAAGTTGCCTTTAATTATCAAACCTATCCAGGTATGCACAATCCTGCACACCTCATGTAAAAATCAGCCTACAAATAAATTTGTGCTCCCAGGTTAATCAGCTAGTCATCAAATAATTCACCATGCTTGTCTCCATTGTCTATGATTAAAACTATGAGTGTGTAAAAATAATTCTTTTCTGTTGTTGTTTGGTTTTATCCTTTGCTAAAATGCAATTTTGTTCTATTTATTTGGAGGAAAACTTTATACATTTTCTTTGCTTCCTAAAAAGTCCCATGCCTGCAAGAAAATACCATTCCCGCCCTAGGCAAACGGTATTGTTCAAACCAAAGAGCCCCAAACTGCTGGATGGCCCGCAAATTGCAGATGGGTTTTTTCATAATTAAGAAACATCAAAACGGAGAAAAGGGGGGTGGGGGGAGTAAAGAATCAGGACTCCAAGACACTGCAGTGTCGGGCCAGTGTTCCTGGAATCAGGCGAGCTTAGCAGCCACGAAAGAGGGCTAAACCAAACCCAAACCGACTCAGAGGGAAAAGGACTCTTCTCAATCCTAACCTTTGCACTTGCGTCCGTTTTGTTCCTTTAGTTTTCGGGTGCGGATTGGGAGGGTTAGTTTTGTTTTTGTTTTTAGGGTTGTGGGATGCTCGGCCACCTCTGTCACTTTGTCGGCACGTTTTATTTAGAGAAGGCTTTGTTCCCCGGTAACAATACTTTTGCGAGAGATGTCCCAAAGGGCCTGACGCTTCCCGGTTTCCCTGCTACACTTGGCCCCTTTCCCCTTAGGAGACACGGCTATCGGCTCAGGAGCGGGCCCAGTCACCTTGGGATTCAGGCAGGCACTGCTAGAGGTAGCGAGCTCTTTAAAATGTTTCCTATTTTTTTCTGCCCTGTCTCGGCATCTAGGGCCGCGACCCCGGGCGCAGAGAGCGGACCTGAGGCGGGCAGGGAGCACCGGACTCGCCGTGATGCCCGCTGAACGCTAGCCCTGACCCTCCGGGTCAGCTCTGATTCTCTGGCTCTTCCGAGGCTGTATGGAGTCGGGAAGTTTCTGAAAAGGCGGTCCAAAGAGGGGAACGCGGTGCACGCGATTTCGTTTCATCTGGGGAGTTGGGGGGCGGGGTGGGGGGAGGATATCCTCTCTCAGTCCGGTTTCTCCAGCCGAACTGTCTCATCCTCCGCCTACACCCCGCTCTAGCTGTTCCGAGTTAGGAAAAGGGGCAAGAAGTTTAAATGACAAAACGAAACCCCGCTCCCCCGCTAAAAAAAATTAAAACACCCTTCACCAAACTTGAAAAGCATCGAGGGCGGCAAGGTGGGAGTGAGAATCCCTGGCTTCGGTTCGGTTTGACCCGCGTATGGGTTGAGGCCCTGGGTTCGCCGCTCCTCCGTAGTCACTGCGAAGGGACTGGGGAGACCCAAGAGGCAGCGGGACCCGCGAGACGAGAGATCCGGCACCAGTTAATTAAAGCCGAGGCTAGGGCCCCGCCGCGCGGGCTAATCCCCGCGATGCGCTGCCCACCCGCCCGGAAAAGCCTCTTGGCGGTGCTCGCGGCTGAGACTGGGGCTGGAGTTGGAGGCAAGAAGCCGTCTCGAACTTGGGTGCTTTGGACCTCGGGTTTGTGTGCTCATCCCTAAGTCTCCGAAAAGAGGGCGGCATTTATGAGATGTCGATCAGCTCTATGATTAAAAATCCATCCTTGGGTATTTTTAATCACTTGCCATTCAAATGCCCGCGAGCAAGCTCGCCCGCCCCTCGCGGCTCTGGGGAGTTCGGTGCCCGGCGCAAGAGGCCTGGGGCAGCTGGTCGGTTTAGGGTGGGAAGGACCCACAGGTTCTGACAGATAGGGAGTAAGCTCAACTGAGTGTACGAAGCGGGGCGCTAGCTCCCCTACTGCTGTGTCCCAGCGAGCTGGACGCCAGAGCTGGGGCGTGGAGGAAAGACTGTGCGCCCGAGGCGCACGGCCTGAACACTCACCCAGCAGCGAGGAGAAGGAGGCCGACGTTTCGATGGCGCTTTGGAAGTTCTCCTCCATCTTCAGGCCGTCCAGCATGTTCGGACCGCGCGGGGAGGACCTGTAGACGAGAGGAAACGACGCTTTGGGCGTCTGAGCCCTTCAGGACGCGGCACACGCAAGCCGCCGCACTCCTGGGAAAGGACGGAGGGAGTGTCCAGGGTGACCAGAACGAGCTGCGAGGGTAGAATTCAGCCAAGAGAAATGTGGGCTAGGAAGAGAGAAAGCAGTCACAGCGAACTGCTCGGACTGATCTGATTTCATTCGAAGCCAACGCGTTAAGTACTTAGGCCTCCGCCCCCCAACTGCGTTTCTCCTGCCCCTGTCCCCCACCCCCTCACCAGGTCCCCAGCCCCAGGTTTCCCCACCCCGAGTTCGACTCCGCCCCAACCTATACCAGTCAGGGCCCTAGGGATGCCTCGGCGGGAACCCAGCTACTAGTGTAAGAGATAAAGGAGTGGGTAGTTTCCCTCGCGGGGCCGAGCCCAGGCACGCGGAACTATGAGGTCTACAGCCCGCGCCCAGACCGGCAGCGTTGCGTCCCTCACCTGCCCCGGCCGAGAAGGGGCAGAGCAAGCGATCCGGAGAGCGTCCCGCCAGCTCCCAAACTCGGGGCGCTGGGATCTGCCAGGAGCGTGCGGGGCGCGCAGGGAGGTCCGCCCGCCGGTCGGCCGGTGCAGGGAACGTCTGCAGGAGCGAAGAAGTCGCCTCGGGGAGGAGCGCGGCTGGCCCTGCTCACACTTGGATGCATTTCAAATCAACTTTCAGAAACACGCCCGCCCGAGCTGGAGCCTAGGAACAGGCAGCCTTCCTTACCTGATGGGTGAACTCGCTCCCCGTGGCAGGAGCCAAAAGAAGTTGCCGAGCGCTGCGGGAAGCTTCGGCAGGGGGAGGCGCAGGCCCTCGAGGCTGCAGCCGGAGCAGCCGCCCCCGGCTCCGGCGCGCCCGGGAGGGAGCCGAAGCGAGCGCCGGCCCCTGGCTCCGCTCCTCGGCGCGCCCGGGCCGGGCCGGGACGTGGCCGCGGGCGGCCGGCCTTGTTGGGACGTCCTGCCCGCTCGCGTCCTCCTCGGGAGGAGAGGAGGGCCCGATGCTTCTCCCGGTCTAGAGCGAAGGCGGAGGCCCAGGGTCCTGGGTGCGAGTCGGGCCCTGCTTGGCTGGGGCGGATCCGGCCGCTTCTGACAGGGACCGCGGCGCTGCGTGCGCGGCGGAGGGAAGGGGGTGGGGTGCGCAGGGAGGGGGCTGGGAGCGCGTCCCGTGGAGGGCCAGCGGTAGTCCCTTCCCAGCCCCGCGGCGCAGCCCAGCCTCGCGGCCACCGCCGGGTGAGCTCCTCGGCCGATGCTGTCCTCCCGGGCACGCAAAGTTTCCTCCTCTCCACGTGTACTGCTACCTCTGGCCGCGCTGACGCCGCCGCTGCCCGTGGCTCCGCGCCCCCGCTACGTTTTCGCTGAGATCTCGCCGCCACCTGGACCGCGGCGCCCGCACACTGGTTCCGCGGCCGCTCTCCAGCCACCGCAAACCTCATGAGCTGCGAACAAGGCCAAGAAGCAATTTGCCGCGCGTGGCTGCGGGACCCTGAAGCTCAGAGTTCTTCAAGCCCCTTCTTGGTCACCCGGGGCCCCCACACGTTCCCAACTTCCATTGGGCTGGAAACGCCGTTTACCGTTTCAGTTCGAAAGCCTCTCAAGGATGGGGTGTGCAGATGCCATAGGATCCAAGGCCAGAACTTGAATCATGCTCCTGGGAGCGACTACATGGGATCTGACCCCAAGGCGACGAGCTCCGAATACCACCGCGCAGGAAGTCAGCTAAGGGGGCATTCTTAGCGGAGCAAAGTATCTGGGGGTGGGGTGGGGAGAATGTTAATTCACTAAACCTCCTAACCCTAGCCTCCGGTGGTAGAACTTTAACCCCTGTAGGAGCAGAAACTGTCTCCTGTGTATTCCAGGAGGTTAGCACAGTTCTGCGTCCCAAGTAGATGCTAATTAAGAAAGAAAAATCGTGACGCCGCTAATACTTAACCGCATATTTCTTTTGTTTCAGTCTTGGTCACACAGTTAACTCATTTAATCTTCACAACAACCCTATGAGGTGGAGACATTATCCCAATGTTAACAGGCAATGAAAACAAAACACTGAGGGCGTCTGAATACTACGGGAAGGTTCCATTCAGTGGGGTTCTCCGGGGGCCCCTCATGTCTGAACTGAATAGAAGTGAATTGCCATTGCCACGCATTTTGGCACGTCGAACCTGAGCAGAGGAGATGCCACTGAACAAGCTTTGCCTATTACCTGCTCCAAGGACAGGACAGCTGTCTTATTTTTAAAGAAAAAGTAGCGGCAGCGCTTGCTGCAGTGTGCTTAAGGGCAGTGACCCCACTGTAAGTGCGCTAGGCCAGTAAGGGCAAGCCAAACACTGAATATCACTTCAGAGAAGGCAGGGAAAAGGGCAAAGAATTTAATGCTTTACATTTGAACGTTATTTTACACTATTCAAGGCCCTTTCACACATGTGATTTTGCTTGATCTTTACAACAAACCTGTGAGGTAGGCAGAACAAACAGTTTTCTCCATTGTTTCAGATGAATCTTTAGGGCTTAGCAAGGCTGGGAGATTTCTCTGATGTTGCCCAGATGGCTAGTGGCATGTCCCCTGACACCAGTCCTTTGTCCTTTCTGTCACCTCATGTAGAGCAAGAGGTGGAAAAAAAAAATGTGTATAAATTACAAGGATTCTTAGGATAATACATAAAATAGAAGTTAGGGAAGAAAAAAGGTTAGGCAAATACAATCATAAAGAATATTTTTAAATGCCCAGCAGAGTTTTGGTTTCACTGAAGGTCTTGAATTTGTGAAATATGTTAACCAGTGATGAGAATATTTATGTTAGAGGATATCCTGAAAGTGGGTAGATTCTCATTGCATCTGTGGCCCAACTTTTTCAAATGGGCCTTGTATCTGGAAAGTGGCCGATTAGTGTAGATTACCCAAGGATTTGGTGGGAATGTTTTTCCCTAGATGGTTCTTGGGCATCTGGCAGGATGCAGATGTGTCTGATAATACATTGTAAGTCATAGGGTCCCTGATGCAAAGCCAGGCACATATATGTGATCAACAAGCAGTTGACTGATGGATGAGGGATGCACCCACCCTTTGGCAGGGAGAGGGAGCGCCTCAGTAAAGGTGAAAATACAGCGGGTCAGGAGTCAAAGGGCCTCAGTTCCATCCGCACCTCTGTCACTAGGTCGGTTGCAGCATCAGTTCATTTCTCTGGCCAACAGTGCTTCCCTTTGAAATGAGAGGGCTATATTTTTGAAATATGGGCTGTAAAGCCCTCATATTCTAAAGTTAATGTAATCAGACTACCTTTGGACAACGGGATGGGCAGTAGAACCAGTGTATCCTTATCATGTGCTTTGCAGAATCTAAGTGTAGACTCACTGATATAAGTGATGTGTCTAAACCAATACAGATAGCAGTAGCAGTGCTTAGTAGCCAAGTTGTGTCCCACTCTTTGCAACCCCATGGACTGTAGCCCACCAGGCTCCTCTGTCCATGGGATTCTCCAGGCAAGCATACTGGAGTGGGGGGGCGGGGTGCGCCATCTCTCCAGGGGGTCTTTCCGACTCAAGGATCGAACTCACATCTCCTAAGTCTCCTGTTTTGTTAGGTGGATTTTCCACCACTGAGCCACCTGTGAAACCCAAACCAAGAAAGATACACCTTGTTTATTCAGAATTTTCTCTTGTATGATTTATCTTACCTCTGCCAATAAATTAGAGATCATGAATCCCACTCCTACACCACATTCTTTCACTGTGGTCTTAATCCACTCAGTGACATGAATGAGTGAACAGGCATATTTCTATTTGTGAACCATCCTTTTTTGCCTTGTGTTTTCCAAACACTATTATTTTACCTTTTTAATGAAAAAGATAACACAGAGCCACCATTCAGAAGCTCTTTATGAAAAATAAGCCAGGTTCTCCCTTTTATCAGGAAGAAATATTTTTTTCCAAGAGTTTGTCCAAGTGGGGGTAAACAGACATTAGAAGAGACATCCCAAATTACAGACTTTTTGAATTGGAAGTGACCTTAAGGCTCATCAGGTCCACCCATTCCATTTATATGGTCAAATTGCTTCCCCTAGAACGGCCACCTCTGGTCCCTTGATTGCTTAGAGCCGGCCACTCACAATGTCAAATCCTAGTTCCAAAATCTGTCATATGTGGGCAGAGCAGTCTTCTCCATCCACTTCACTTTGCTCTGAACCTGCCCCAGTTTTTCTCTATCTCTCATAAATTATGACAGCCAGACCTGTTGCAACTTTCCAGCGATCCTGTGTTCCGGGCCTCATCTCCTTCCTCTGGCCATAAAACACTCATTAGCACAGTCAGATTTTTTGTTAGCCTTTTCAGGGGCTGGTCACTGTTGATTCAATTGCTCAGTTCTGTTCCATACAGGCTACTGATCAGCCACATCTTCCCCAGGTTACAATTATACAGTTGGTCTTTGGCCTCAAGTGTGGAAACTTACTTATCCCTGGTAAGAGATAGGCAGCTGTTCCAAATATCAGAAATCTTGCAACTTCAAAGCTGTGTCGTAAGCCTGGTGGTCTGCTTTAAGGAGAAAATGTGGAGCCCTTGCCAGGCTGGCCTTCCAGCTGCCATCATTGGTGAAAGTGGAAGTGAAAGTCGCTCACTCATGTCCAACTCTTTGCAACCCCATGGGCTATACAGTCCACGGAATTCTCCAGGCCAGAATACTGAAGTGGGGAGCCTTTCCCTTCTCCAGGGAATCTTCCCAACCCAGGGGTCAAACCAGGGTGTCCTGCATTGCAGGCAGATTCTTTACCAACTGAGCTATCAGGGAAGCCCAGGGCAGACAAAAGCCAATGAATGAGGAGTCACCATGGGGCTCCAAGAGGGTGCGCAGGAGCCTTGTAACCTGGGGGTACATCTTTCAGTGGGAGGTGACCAGATCCCGTTCAAGTCCTCTCCCATCATCTGTGTCCAGTCAAGCAGTAGTCTGCAGAAGATGGGGTTGAGACATTCAGACCAGTTGTGGAGCTACCGCCTTTCTATGACCAAAAAAAGAGATCGGCACAACCATACTCCTGAATCTTTGTGGCTGAGATTGGGAGAGAGGACTGGACCCACGCTTGGTGAGAGGGAGGCAGAAAGCAAGGGAGAAGGACGTCCGGCTACAGAGTGGAGGTGACAGGAACATATTTTTTTACTTTCCTTTTCTTGCTCTCATTTCTGTGTTTTATTAAGGGAAACACAAAGGGAAAATTGTGTTATTTGTTAAAAAATGTCAAAGTGCATTTCAAGCAAGAGGAAAAAAAGCAGACACATTACTGCCTAGACAGGAAAGGCAATACGCTGATGCTAAACGGGGCAGCCAGAGAGGAGTTCGGCAGGGACACACTGCAAACGCACGCTCTCCTGACTTCCAGGGTCTTTTCCTGGGACCTTCCTGGCCCCACATGGACAGGAACATCTCTCGAAGGAGCTGGAGGACCAGGTGCCTTGGGGCTTTCTGGGGTGAAAGGGAGCATCCCAAATCAGCTGCTCCAAAAGAAGGGAAATCAGGTGATGTCCGAGCCAGGTTCTTCCATCAACATGATAAGGACAGCCCTGGACACAGAGGAGACTCATCCAGGCTGACAAGGCACCATTTAAAGCATTGCACTCTTTGCATCTTATAATAGGACCATATACATGCCCACTTTATCTCTGTCTTGGTCTATGAGCTCTTTCAGAAAAGGATCCATATCAGATTCAGCTGTGTTTCTCCTGTGCCTGAGTGAGGCTTATGCCCTAAAGTTTTTGTATATTCCATGGCATAACTGAGTGAACTGGAAAGAACATACCTGGGCTTTGGGAACAGGGTGGGCCGAGTTCAGATTTGTAAATGGTTTAATCTTAAATCACTCAATCTCTCCACTTTCCAGTTTCCTTACCTCTACAAGGAGAGGAATAAAATATTCCTCAAGAGTTGATAGAGATGATGCATCTGGTTAACGTGATGTTTCTGTCTCACTCTAACCTCCCCATGAATGAGCAGATACAGTTTCTCAAGGAAGGTTATTTTCACCTTGCCCTGTCCACATGAGCAAACAGGAGCCATACCAGGGTTTAGACAGCCTGCATGTGTCTAATGACAGCAGTTGTCACTGGGTGATTGATATATTCCTGTGCGTGGGGTAGGGGGTGCTCTCTGGCTAAGGGGATACAAGGCGATTACAGAATGGGTCCTGGGGTCACACAGACTTAAGGTCGAGCTTAATCCTGCCACTTAGGATGAACCTTGGGTAGGTTTCTTTATCTCTCCACACCTTAGTTTCCCCATTTAATAAATTGGTGAAATAATTGAGTTGTTTCTCTGTGTGTTAAATGAAAAATACATACAAAATACCTACCATAGTGACAGGCACACAGTGAGATGAATTTCAGTGGCCACCACCACAGCCACCACCATCATCGGCGTCATCACCATCAGACAATAAGCACCTCTGCTGCTGCTGCTGCTGCTAAGTCACTTCAGTCGTGTCGGACTCTGTGCAACCCCAGAGATGGCAGCCCACCAGGTTCCCCAGTCCCTGGGATTCTCCAGGCAAGAACACTGGAGTGGGTTGCCACTGCCTTCTCCAATGCATGAAAGTGAAAAGTGAAAGTGAAGTCACTCAGTCATGCCTGACTCTTAGTGACCCCATGGACTGCAGCCTACCAGGCTCCTCCATCCATGGGATTTTCCAGGCAAGAGTACTGGAGTGGGGTGCCATAGCCTTCTCCGAAGCACCTCTAGGACTGTGTTTTATTACATCTGTGGCCCTAGTACCTAGCACTTAGGGGGTGGCATCCAGAGAATGTGACTGGAATTACACTGAACAGAATACCTAATTGAAGACAGTCTTGGCAGTAAGTGAATTTCAAGGGCTGGCTGGCTCTAGGTTCCACGTTCAATCTGGGAAGGAGTTTCTTTTGGAACAATCCCACATGCTCCTAAACAAGTCCCCATACTCGTGCAGACTTCCTGCACAAGCTTCTCATTTCTGGGCTCTGACAAGCCCCCTCTTGACATGTACACGTGGTACTTCACACTAGGTACCAGGAACTTGGATGCTATGGTGTATGGGGTTGGGGGAGGGAGCGGCGGGTACAAGGAGTAAACGCCCCAGGCATCTAAACAGAGAAGGACCTGTGAAGAGACAGGTCTGTTAACATCCTGCGCTTGGCTCCTCTGCCCATCTCCCCTCTGTGGGTTAGGAGGAGGGCCCCGAACTCAGGGCCCAGGGCAACACTTGGGGGGCTGGCTAAAGCTTTCTTCAGCACCCCAGACAGGTGATACCCAGAGGCAGCTGAGCACTGAGCAGGTGCAGAGACCACCTGCACCAGCCCAGTAGCAAGACCACCACTACTTACAGCTATTTTCAGGAAGGAAGGGCCCCCATCGTCATCTTCACCCATCAAGAATATGAAACCAGAGTGGCTGCTGCCAGAATACTTAGGATGCCCCTACTCCTTAACCTCGGAGAAGGCAATGGCACCCCACTCCAGTACTTTTGCCTGGAAAATCCCATGGACAGAGGAGCCTGGTGGGCTGCAGTCCATGGGGTCGCTAAGAGTCGGACATGACTGAGTGACTTCACTTTCACTTTTCACTTTCACTTTTCACTTTCATGCATTGGAGAAGGAAATGGCAACCCACTCCAGTGTTCTTGCCTGGAGAATCCCAGGGACGGGGAAGCCTGGTGGGCTGCCGTCTATGGGGTCCCACAGAGTCGTACACAACTGAAGCGACTTAGCAGTAGCAGTAGCAGACGCCTTAACCTATACACCTTCTCATTTCTTCTGAGAAATCTACCCTGTTTAATATTGTTAATATTGTCAATTGTTAATTTATTTACATAACATATCCCATGTATTTCCAGACAAGTTTTCAGGTCGCATATGAATACTACCAATATTGAAATGGAATTTCAATTATATACAGGAGACAGAAAAGCAAATCATCCCCAAAATAATGATGCAGGGCTAATCATTTAATCTTGAGGTTTATCAATAACCTCAGATATGCAAATGACACCACCCTTATGGCAGAAAGCGAAGAGGAACAAACAGCAACTTGATAAAAGTGAAAGAGGAGAGTGAAAAAGCTGGTTTAAAGCTCAGCATTCAGAAAACTAAGATCATGGCATCCAACCTCATACTTCATGGGAAATAGATGGGGAAACAATGGAAACAGTGACAGACTTTATTTTCTTGGGCTCCAAAATCACTGCAAATGGTGACTGCAGCCACGAAATTAAAAGACACTTGCTCCTTGGGGGAAAAAGCTATGACAAACCTGGTACACAGCATATTAAAAAGCACAGAGACATTACTTTGCCGACAAAGGTCCATCTAGTCAAGGCTATGATCTTTCCAGTAGTCATGTATGGATGTGAGAGTTGGACCGCATAGAAAGCTGAGTGCCTAAGACTTGATGCTTTTGAACTGTGGTGTCGGAGAAGACTCTTGAGAGTCCCTTGGACTGCAAGGAGATCCAACCAATCCATCCTAAAGGAGATCAGTCCTGAATATTCATTGGAAAGACTGATGCTGAAGCTGAAACTCCAATACTTTGGCCACCTGATGTGAAGAACTGACTTATTGGAAAATACCCTGATGCTGGGGAAAATTGAAGGCAGGAGGAGAAGGGGACAACAGGATGAGACGGTTGGATGGCATCACTGACTTGATGGACATGAGTTTGAGCAAGCTCTGGGAGTTGGTGATGGACAGGGAAGCCTTCGTGCTGCAGTCCGTGGGGTTGCAAAGAGTCAGATTTGACTGAGCAACTGAACTGAACTGACTGAATCTTTTGATCATGATAGGATGTTAAATGTCATTCTGAGTTTACAAGGTGAAACAGAAAGTAAAGCCCTACAAAACTGCTCTGATCTCATCTAACTGTGTATCAATTGTATTTACACATCTAGTTGGCTTTAGGAGAAAGTCTGTAATAAAAGAACCAAACTATATAACTCATGGCAATAGAAATCAGATTTGGGACCTCACTAACAGTGCTGGAGCATTTTTACTTTTATATATTGACTGTCTCTCTCTTCTTCCTGAAAGAATTTAACATAAAACTGAAGGTGGATAATGATAAAATAGAACTATAAGATCAGGAATAGAGAAACAATGCAGATATGCTAAATATGAGTTAATAGGCACCTCCTGAGGGCAGGAGCTACGTCTATGTTTTGCTCACCTAGTTTGAGCTAACATTGCTCTGAATACTTTCTTGGCACCTGTTATGTTTGAATGTTTGAATGAGCAAATGAATACTGTGATTGCAAGTCAAATTTGTCTTTGAGTTTCCTGGTTCAGTTCAGTTCAGTTCAGTCGCTCAGTCGTGTCCGACTCTTTGCAACCCCATGAATCACAGCACGCCAGGCCTCCCTGTCCATCACCAACTCCCGGAGTTCACTCAGACTCACGTCCATTGAGTCAGTGATGCCATCCAGCCATCTCATCCTCTGTCATCCCCTTCTCCTCCTTCAGAGTCTTTTCCAATGAGTCAACTCTTCGCATGAGGTGGCCAAAGTACTGGAGTTTCAACGTTAGCATCATTCCTTCCAAAGAAATCCCAGGGCTGATCTCCTTCAGAATGGACTGGTTGGATCTCCTTGCAGTCCAAGGGACTCTCAAGAGTCTTCTCCAACACCACAGTTCAAAGGCATCAATTCTTCGGCACTCAGCCTTCTTCACAGTCCAACTCTCACATCCATACATGACCACAGGAAAAACCATAGCCTTGACTAGATGGAGTTTCCTGGTAGCTAGAGCAAAAAGGGGAATAGCCAGTCTACAGATACTTTTGCACCAGTATTAGAGTCGTGATTGTGGGTTTGTTTATGTAAGCAGTCCTCATAGCGCTAGATCTCTGTGCCCAAGTAGGTAAACAGTCAACCATTCCACCCTAATCTTCAGCATTTCTTGCACAAAATGAATATTTGCTGCATGAATACATTAATGAGATCATTAAAAGGTTCTTTGATGCATCTAAAATATAATCACTTCCTTTTCTTATCCCATAAATAATTTATCTACAGTCCTTTTTGAAACTTGAAGAATGGTGGGGGGCAGGGGGCGGTATCTGTCAGGAGGTTATTGAAAGTGAAGGCATTCCAGGCAGATTGAGTGAGCACACCAAGGGCAAAAAGCCAAGGTGAGTTGCTGGAGGATCTCTGTGAACACAGGGAAGTGAGGCAAGCCAGGAGGGCTGGATACTGCGCATTAGAATTTATTACCCTGGAGGTAATAGAAAGCCTTTGAAAGTTGGAGACTGGAGGAGTGAAATATTTAGGCATATGGTCTAAAATGACTAAATCTGGTAGTGGTGTGGCTGATAATTCAAAGGCAAAACAGGGACTTCCCCCGCAATCCAGTGATCAAGACACGGTGTGTCCAGTGCAGTGGGCGTAGGTTCGATCCATGGTTGGAGAACTAAGATCCCACATTCCACATGCTGTGTGGCATAGCTAAACAAAAAAAGCAGAAGAAAGTGAAGGTAGGCTAGATAAACTTTACTACTCTGGTATAAGAAGTCCAGGGCCTGGATCAGGGCAGGGACAGCAGCCATGAAATCAAGTGGGATGAACAAAAAAGACTTCTCAGAAACCAAGTCCAAAAAGCTCAGCGTCTGTTTAGTTGTGAGGTGAGGAGGAAGGAAGGAGAAAAGTAATCGAAGAAGCGTGGGGTAATGTTGAAACAGAAGTGGGAAATGCGGCAGAAAAAAACAGCTGGATGGGGTGCAATAAGAAGTTTGGTGACTTTTCAAGATGTTTGCACATTCATTATCTCATTGATTTCATATGCAAGCAGAGTGAGACCCGCCCTAAACGTCAGCCTGAAAAATACACTGCCCCTCTTTGGAGCTGCCAAGTTTCAAGCACCAAACCTTTGCCTCGGGTTCTTGCAGCAACAGCAGGGCACCCACCCGAAGGTGCTGCACCCATTCCAAGCAACCCGGAGTCTTCCCAAGGACTAAGCTACCCATCCTGGTTCTGGGCCAGCAGCAGCTCAAAGCCAGGTAGTGCAAACTCCTGGCTGCCATGCTTGCCAGGAACGCAGATGGGTGTGCCCCAGAGTTCAGCCAGAGTCTCCCAGAACATCTGGGCAGGGTGGGGAGGGCGGAGCACAGCCATGAGTTTGGAGTTTCTTCAGCGTCTCATCTTTCTTCCCACTGGGCAGAGGACTGTGGTTTCATCACTGATTCATTCCCAGGCACAAGCAAGTGGCTTCCCTCCGGGCTGCATCTTCTCCCCAGAGCACCAGGGCAGATAGTGCCCTGAGATGGGAGGGCATTAATGAGAGGGTCCCACACACACCTGGTAGAACCTCAGCTGGACAGGGCTGGTGATCGTACAAAGAGAAGAAACACTGACCTCGTCATGGCAAGTCAGCCCTGGAAGGAAGGGACCCCCCAGGCTCAGTGGTTCTCACCTCTCCCCTCCCAGATGGGGGCACCTCTGGTCTGCAGCTACTGCCCCACGTCATCATCACTGGTGTTTAGATGTGCATGTGGGGTCCTCTGAGAGATCCTCCATCCCAAGAAAAGTCTCACATTTTTCTTCCCACAGATGGTTCCCCACTGACTTTTCTAGCATTGTCTCCCCTCTCCCCCGCTCTTTTCTCTCCTCTCCCACTCAGCTCCATGCACTAACTCTCTCTGCCACCTCAGACATGACCCAGACATCACCCTAGTACATCCCTGCGCTTGGGTGCAGGCTCTGTCCTCAGTCAGGACTAACCCCCTCCTCTTTCCTCTCTGGCGTGTTGAATATCTACCTCTGATGCTCTCAGACAGGTAATTAGCACTTCCCCTGGGTAAATTCACAGGCTGATTAGCATTTATCACACAATATGACCAATTCTTCTTTAGATGCCTGCCTCCTTCACTGAAAATACACACATCTGTGTCCCACGGAGCTCCGTGTCCTCAGAGCCTGACCAAGTCGGGCCTTGCTGACCCATAAGGAGGGAGACTGGAAAAGGCAGATGCTTACAGGGTTCAAACACCAGGGAATAAAAATGGATGCAGGAAACTCGCCCCCTGGCACCCCCCTCCCACAGTTCTCCCCAACATCCACCAGATATTTGGTTCTTCTGTGTCCTTCCAGACTTTCTTTATGTACATCAAAGAAAATACAGATCCTTAACTCCGCCCTTTGTAACGCCAGCAGTAATATTGCTCACTCAAAACTTTTCTTCTACCAAAAGATCTTTTAAATCCTTCAAAGTTCTTAATATTCATACTATCTCCTTCTGAATGTCCAACTTGTAGATTTCAGTACTCACAAAACAAATAAGATCACACATTTAATGTAAGTTACAGTACAGGTGCAGCTGGCTTTAAAAAAGGATTGAGTTCCTGGGAAATCATATAAAAATCACTCATTGCAACACCATGGACTGTAGCCCACCAGGCTCCTCTGTCCATGGAATTCTCCAGGCAAGAATACTGGAGTGGGTAGCCATTTCCTACTCCAGGGGACCTTCCTGATCAAGGGATCGAACCTAGATCTCCTGCATTGCAGGCAGATTCTTTACCATCTGAGCCACCAGGGAAGCCCATATAAAAATCACATTGTCATTAAACCCATGACATTTTGGTGCATTAACAGGTATATTGTCTAAAGATACCCAGGTGAAATGCTTCTTATCAGTGAGGAAACTGGACACTGTGGTGCTCCTGAACTGTGTGTCAGGTTCAGAGTTGCTAACGCCTCGATTTGTTAGAACTAGAGATGCATTTCAGTGAGAACAAGGCTCTCAGTTCAGTTAGGAAAAGAGTAAAATTTAGAGCCTCTCCCGCAGATAACCCCTCAGACTTTAAACAAGGGGTCAACCACTCAGATGGCCCCCTGGCCCATGGGATCCCAGGGGCCAGATCAGGTCAGCACCCAATCACTGCATGGTGGCACAGAAACCACTCCAATGGGTTTAGCTCACAGGGGCACCATCCAATGACTGAGTTGCTGCAAAGTGCAAGTCAAGGGCCCATCAGCTCTAGCCATGGGCCTGCTCCAGCTCACTTTTTGTAAGGCTTACAAACTAAGAATGATTTTTACATTTTTAAAAATTTCATAAGATCAAAACGAGAATAATATTTCATGGTGTGTAATGAAATTTAAATTTTGGTGTCCCTAATAAAATTGTATCAGAACACAACCTGCTGTCTCATCTGATGACTGTCCATGGCTGCTCTCACACTACAATGATGGAGTTAAATGGTTGAAACAGGCAGTAGAGTCACAAGCCTAAAGAATTTACTGTCTGGCCCATTACAGAAAAACTTGCTAACCTCGGTTTTAAAAGACACTCCAAGACCCAAAGCAGATGTCTATGTGAGATGGGCTTGTCTGTCTCAGCGTTGGGTACCTATTTCTGAAGCTCATTCGTTTCTTTGAGAGAGGATCCAGACCTCAGTGATGAGACTTATTCCTTTTGGAGAAAGCCATCATCACCATTACGAGTCAGTGCTGAAGCACTCCTCTTATCTGCTTCAGGGGATCAAACCGACCTTTCCCAGCTGGTGCTTCCTGGAGTTCAAGGTGGGCAGGGGAGAGTGGCCAGCCAGCTGCAGGTCACATCATCTTCCTGCAGTACCGCAGATTTCCACAAGAGGGCGGCAGCTCTCCTGTCTGCAGTTTCTCAGATGTCCTTCCAGGCTTCGGAGAGCAGCCCCCGGAGACCTCAGTGCCTTGCCAGCCCCTGCAGGACTTTCCCTAGATTGATGGTCAAAAATGAGGCTGTCTTCCGGTGCAGGAACTCACGTAAGCCTGCTGGTCCCAGGCAGCCAGGCTGACATCTTAGTGGTTGATCATCACATGTGTTAGTCTTGAACTGTCAGCAAAAAAAAAAAAAGGAAAGGGGAAAAAAAAGAATACCGGTTGAGTCTTTCTCCCATCTTGCCCACTCCTGATCCCCGTCTGCTAGTCCAGTAAAGCACAGTGTACCGGTTTTTAGGCTGTTCTCTCCTAGCTCTAAACTCAGCCTTATTGCTGGGGCCAGAACTCAGTGAACCACACTTGTGTTTTCCAGATGTTTTCCATGCTAGGCTCTAAGTCAGGGTGATAGAAGAAGGGATTCACCTCATCCTGGAAGTCTGCTTCCCTGTGCTTCCTTCTGCCTATGGCTCTAAGGGACCCCAGCAACGCCTTAAGGCATAAGAGTGATGCCTCCGCCGAGAGCAGCGGGATCTGGTGTGCATCTTCACACTGCTGAGCCAGCTCCCTCGTGTCTACTCAAGGTCTACAGAGACACTCCAACCAGCTGTGCCCCATCCTCAAAGGGCAGGGTCCTGTGTCCACCAAGCCTCTCCTCCAAGGTCCTAATTTTTATAATTCAAATTTCTTCCCTTTGTCCCCAGAGCCTAATGGGTGGTAGGCCTCCCACAATTGCTACATTTATGATAACCTAGGGTTCCCTTCCTGCCTCTTCAGTGACATAATTAACAATGTGCTGCCTAGTTAACTATTCTTTATGTTAATTCTGGTTTCCCAGGTGGCGCTAGTGGTAAAGAATCTGCCTGCCAATTAAGGAGACACAAGAGACTCGGGTTCGATCCCTGGGTCCTGGAGAAGAAAATGGCAACCCACTCCAGTATTCTTGCCTGGAAAACTCCACAGAGGAGCCTGGCAGGCTACAGTCCATGGGGTCATAAAGAGTCAGACACGACCAAGTGACTGAGCACACACATATGAAATCCTCACTGTTCAAGTAACTGGGGTGGCTTCTGTGTATACATAACTCTTATCGAGTCTAAAATTAGGTAAACATTTCACTCTGATTATCGGATCACAGACCTTCCTAAGGCCCACCTGAAAAATTAAGTCTATAAATGCTCAATACATACTGATATGGGAAAGACATGGGGCCTGAAGCTGAGAAATGGGCACCACCAGTTTCCTGAGGTCTCATACTCTTGAGACTCTTCACACTGCCTGGGACCCTAGCTCTCTCTGCCCTCATCCAGCAGGGAGGCTCTGTGACTATGCCTGGGGGTGGAGGTGGGATGGGGGGAGATTAAAAAATGCAGGTTAGCTGGCCTTTGTCCCTCTTGCCCACTTTCACTGAACCCACCCAAACCCACCATCCTCACAAAGGAGCCCAGAAAAATAAAAGTACCCGGTGAGTGCCCCACAATGGCCTGGTGAGAGACAGTTACACTTTCACTGGTCTGGCAGAAAGCCCCAATTCTCAGACGTGATTCTTTCCAGGCAGCACCGTATCTGAGGAAAGAGAAAGAAGCCACCGTGGCCAGGAGAGAAGGGGGCACAGAACTCCCTACCTGCTCAAACCTGATGAACCTGTCTGGTGGTTACCACTTAAGAAAGACAAAACTGCAGAGGAAAGAGGGGCTTCATGCCTGGAGCAGATTGTACAGCTGATAGGATCTCAATAAAAAATTATCGAAAGTTATTATCAGTGAAAAATAAAATTTAAAATAACAACACCCGGCAGCAGATTTGGATAAGTGCTGGGAGAAGAGGGGAAAAAGGAGGCTGGCAGGGACTGAGCAGGAAAGGGAGGCCATCGTCAGGGTGTCTCCACTTGAAACCCAGCAGGGCTGCTCTTTGTAGACCAATTCCACCAGTGTAGTCAAAATCCTCTTCAAGAGCCACTGAAATGACAAACAGAGCTTCCAATGACATGTAAGAAACAACCTCTTCAGCTGTCATCACAAGGAAGCACCGGACTCAACCTAATGATTTTACTGGGATTCCTTTTAATAAAGTCTTTGCCCCTCCTTTCCCAGAATGCCTCCCACCTGGATTCCAGGAACACCAGGACACGGCTGTGAACTCGCGCGCCCCCTGGTGGCAGATCACCGCCAAAGCATGAGGGCCATCTGCCAAGCTGGTACAGCAGCGTTGACGACGAAAGCTATCCAAATCTTTATGTTCGTTTCCCACATTCCTACAGAGTTAAGCAGATTTTAGCATTTTCATCTCCCTCTTCTTTTTCTCCATTTGGCCACTGCTTTCTTGACTCACCTCAAGTCCCTTTTTTTGTCTGAAGGCTGAGTACCCAGTCAAGACTTGGCTCTTCAAACTACTGAGAGTAGCTCTTGGGTCACAGATGGAAACAGTTATGTATCGGGGTTTTAGAGACCTATCAGAAGAAAACCAACCGTAGGGACTAGGGCACCGAGACTACAATGGGTAAGTCATTCCAGTTCCACTCTACAGCTGACCTCAGGTTCCAGGATGCTAGGGCCAGGAAAGCTAACTGGTCAACCACTCACCTCTTCTGAAGAGATGTGTGCCCCAGTAAACACAGCTTATGCCTAGCAGACCAAGTAAATGTTCCAGATGACAATAAAACCACATACAGAACACAACTAATTGGTCACAGCATTCAGCTGACCTGCTCCACAGAAAGTGCCAAACAGCCACTTCAAATCAGCTGGATTTGACAAATGAGATGAAAACTTCTTCCTGATCTTGGCCTATTTGAAAACATAAATGTAAAAAAATTCATGATTTATTGTCATCTGGAACATTCACTAGTCCAAATATGAGTTCCAAATCTGCTTAGCCATGGCCTTGTAGATCTCTCAAATCCCTCCCCTTGTTTTTTTAAAATGTGGGTGTCTGAGCTCCTTTCATATATTCTTAAACATAATCTCACCTCAGGGCCTTTGCACTTGCTTCCCTTCATGTCTGTCCCATTTTTACCCTGGAAATAAGGCAAAAGTGAATGACTGGAAGGTCCAGGCTATTAAAATTGTTAGTGAAATATACTTTTATTATTATTTTCAAATTCAGGGACACTCCTTATTCAGCACTCAGACACTTAATCTCTCAATTCATTTTAATTCAATTCAACTGCCAAGAAAACCCACAAACCCAGAAGTAATCAAAGAGTCCTTCAGGCATCAGCAGCAATGAAAATATCCTAAAATAGCCAAAAGCAGGAAATTTGCTGAGATTCAGTTATTTTGCTAACCAAAAGAAAGTGAGACTCTCTCATTGAATGTCAATGCCTATAAAGTGAAATTCTGCCAGCACCCAAATCAAGAAGAGCAGGAAGAAACAGATACTAATAATGATATAATAATAACATCAAACAACATTGACAAGTAATATTTATTAAGAGCTTACTACATGATGGCCATACTACAACTGTGTTATAGTTTGCATAAGTAATGCATGTAACCACCAAATCAGATAGGTTTTATTATCAACCCCATTTTAAGATGAAAACACTGAGGCACAAAATACAACAACCAAAGGGGGGAAAAAAAAACAACCCAGGAAGCCAAGGAATCAAATTTTAGATAGTTATGATTACAGAGGCTGAAATGACAACTTATGTTAGAAATACATTGTCAACACAGAAAATGACAACAGAGAGCAGAGATGACCAAGAGGTTGATGAACACATCAACCTCAGAAAGCTCAGAGCAGGGCATTCAGAGTCAGGACCCTTTAGTGACCCTGAGGACATCACTGTTCCATCAGGCAGGCCAATAATGAGTCTCTAAGCTAGCCCTCCCCCATAAAACCTCCAGGGTGATGACTAAAGACAAAAGGGTACTCAATTTGTTTGACTTTTCATAAACCAATTATCCAGAACAGTATTTGTCTAGCTTTTTCTTCTAGATGTGTTGACAACGTAAGTTATTGAGGAGCTGCTTTAAACTGTTGAATTGTTGTAATCAGCACATTAATTGTATGCAAAGAGTATCTTTAAAATGCCTTGAATGTTACTTGCTGTCAAGTAGCTTAAGCAATCTACATGATTTTATCCTTGCCATCACCTGCATTGCCTTTTCCTTTCTCAGAGTGATGGAGTCTTTCACATGAGAACATTTCTGCACGATCACCGGTTCTGAATGTGGGAGACTCTGGGTGCATGTGTGAGTTTCTCCTGCACTGCAGGGCCATCCAGAACTTGACAAAAGCCAGCATCAGCTCCTACAAGCAGGAATCACTCTCAGAAATGAGTTTCCCCATTGCTAGGGAGAAAGTAGGGGCAGCGGGGGATGGTGATTTGGAGGTTTAGGGTGTGACAAGTGGACTTCTGCCACTCCTACATAAAACCTGTCAACACTCAGCCTGGAATCATAAACAGGACAAGTAAGATTTTCTAGGTTGCCAGCATTCTTTCTAAGTTGTCCATACAGAGCTGATGGGATGCACAGGCTGTGAATCCTGGGAAGTGTCCTAAACAAGCCTTAAATAAAGCCCTTTAAACCCTGACATCTGGTCCACAGCATATCGAAACTTCTTGCCCAGGGCAGCTTTTTTCCCTCCAGATTTCTTTGAGTAACTTGTGAGGCAACTCTCAATAATTATTTCAATTTACAAATTAGTCTCAGTTGTTCCCCTAATTTATACTGTGGCCCCAAAGTACCCTACGTAAGCCAAGCCTCTCACCCACATATGCCACAAGTACTTCATCACCAGGGCAGACCCCAAGCCTAAACTGTATCTGTTTGCTCTTGGAAGATACAGGTTAGAACAAACCGGGTCTGTTGTAGGACGAAGCGTCTCACAGCTGTGGGGACTCAGCTGGGCCTCATTAGCTTCACAGAGCACTGGAGCCTCCTCTCCAGTCATGGGCCGGGACTTAGGACTGATCGTCTCACAATCACCACCCCAGCGGAGCCAGATCAAGTCATGAGTATTCAAAGTCTCAGTTGCCTCGTGGTGCCCATGTACAAAGATGACATTTCCAGAGGCTCATGTCCCCTTTTCCAATGCTCTTCCCCTTAAGGACTGGAACTCGGGGTGTCACTGTCCCTTCCAGTCAGATGGCCTTTGCCCGCAAACCTGCTGTCCTCTTCAGAAGGCCTAGCAGAGAGCAGAGACTCTAGCTCACTCCCCAGGGTACTGCTGCTCAACTGGGGACCCCCAAAGTATTCCAGCCTCCAGAAGGCAGAGCCAGATGAAGTCCTGTGTTCAGGCCTGGTTTAGAAATCACACTTGTGATGTTCTGCATCATCCCAGTACTTTCGCATATGACACAGGTTGCCAAGGTTAGTAACGGTTAAACTTTGAGTTAGTATGACTTAGGATGGATTTTTTTTCTCCTGCCGGTAACTTTTCTTTGAATACCAGGTTTTCATGTGTACATGTTGTCTTCAGAAAGAAAACATTCTTCCTTGGTAAAAAGAAATACATAGAGTTTGAGTTAGCTATGAAATGATTCCCTGTGTGTTTTAAAGAGATTTTCAGTGGTTTATTCCAAGTCTGCGCTATTTAAGAGTTGATACTTACATTTGACAGACTGACCCGTTTACTTGGGAGATCCGTGATTCAGCTCTGTGCACATCTGTCATAGACTTGCTCCCCTCCATCCACCTGAGAGGGAAGAATGGCACCACCTCTTCTCTTCCTGGTTGGCTGTCAGTCACCGGCAGGGCAAGGCACACATGCCTCAGACTTGGCGTGTTCTGTCCATAAAGCTCTCCACGGGACATTCTGTAAGTTCATATTTTCCCTCCTCCTGAGAGATGCACAAAGGCCAGTCATAGTAATTGCAGTTTTTCAGCTGAGAAAACCCAGCTACTGGGCATGAAATCCCCTTGGATTTCCCGGTTATATGGAGCAGGTTTGTGTTCCCATCTTTTAAGACAGATCCTCCTGGGCTGTGAGCATCTGATAGATTTCCCAAACTCCCTTTAGAGTCGTCATGGGTGGACTCTATCAGCTGACAGGAGAGGGGCTGAAAACATATTTCATGAACGTTCACAAGTTAATCACCTTCCAAAATGAAATTACCCAAACGGACCACAAGATAAGCCTGGCAACAGTTACAGCTTGTTTCCTTTTGAGTCAATCACAGTAGCAAACATGTCTCCTTTGCTGTACTCACCTGGCGTGGCTGGGATGTTGCAGCCATCCTGCCTGTCAAGAGGAGGAAGCAGAGGAGAGGGGACCATTTGGTTAAAGATCCTCTCATCCCACCCACCTCCCAGTGTGCCCCCGTCATCGTGAGCACCAGCCTATGCACCCATTCAGTAAGCAGATGGTCCTGGGGCTATAGCTCTGACCTGTGCTGCCCGATGGGCTGCAAGGTTACCTCCTGCCAGTCCCTGCCTGCCCCCACACCCACAGACTTCTGGGGGAGACAGCCAAGAAAGCAGAGATCTCAGAACACAGCAGCGGGTGCTTCAAGATCGACACAGGTGCGGTGGGAGCACAGAATGATGCCTTCAAGTATGACCCAGCTGGGGGTGCTTTCCAGTGTTTCCAAAGTGAACGAAATGATGCCCGCAAAGAAATTGGTCATGGAATCCTTGAAACACAGCTTTGCCTTCTAGCATTTTGCCTTAAATCCCTTCCCTCGGTATTATATCTCCATGTCTCAACTGCCCTATATGTCTATTGAGTTAAATTTGATAAGCCTGTTAAGCAAGGCTTTCAAACTTTATGGGTTTTTATTGTGCTTTGAACATATCGTTTTTTAAAACATGAAATACTTGATTTGATTGGTCCATAATATCGCATAAATAATCAGTGGAAAACACCATGGTAAAACATTCTGACATGGGATGTGCAAGCCCATTGTCAGGACGAGCCAGTACAGCATCACAAGAATGGATGAGAAGAAAATCCCCAGTTGCATCCCTTATATTACCTTTCAAGGTAGTGCTTGAGCACACGCTGACTAATAATCAATAATATTAAAAACCAGTAGTCGTTTAATACGAATCACAGTACTCGGCGCCTACAAGAAGCCGTCCCACATCTGGGTTTGACAACAAACCTGTAAGCAGGTCGGGTTCTATCACTCACATTTTACAGACACGGAAACTGAGGCTTGGGGGAATTGCTGACCCGCCTCTGGCGGGCTGAGCTCCGGCCCCTCCCCTCTGCCTCGGGCGGCTGGTGCGCCGAGGTCGGTGCCCAGCCTCTCCCGCCGCGCTCGGGACTGAGCGCTCCCGAGAGGGGCCCTCCGTGGAGGGCGGGCGCTGGCGGGACTCGGGGCTCTCCGGGCGCTCCGGCCCCGCCCGGACGGCTCGGCCGCTCGGCCTTAGCACGCGGCGTTAGATAATCTCCGGGACGGCCAGCGTGCTTTCCCTGCCAAACCGCAGGGAGGGACGTGGCCGACGGAGGGAAGGGGCTGGGAACTGTTTGTTGCTTTTTCTGAATTAAAAGAAAATTGGGGAACAGAGCAAGGGAGGGAGCACAGAGTTCAAGGGAGAATCTGGCGAGTCACCTTGGCAGACCCCTGGACCACTTCCAGAACTCTCTCTTGGAAAGGGTGAGGCTGCCGAGTGTGTGATGAGTGCTCAGTGAGCATTCATTGTGGATGATGGATGACTGGCCTGGAATCCTTCCACACCACAAATTTGTTCCTCTGTACACCCAGGCAACCGAGAAGCCAAAAGAGGTGGGGAATCGGGGTGCTGCCTGAACGGCACTTTCACTCTGCTGCTGGCACCGGAGCCTCCCAGCGTTCAGCCTCGCCTGCTTGACTCCTCTTGGACGCCCCTGCCTCCTTCCTTTCCCCGCTCAGTCCCTCTGGTCCCTGCAAGCAGAGCTCGGAGTTAACTTCTTGTCTCCACCTACGCTCTCACAGTCCCAGCCGCAGCCCAGCCTCCCCAGGCAGCGATCTGCTAGAGAGTCTTCAGGCTAGAACTAGCGAGGACAGCCTCCCTGCCTCCCTGCCTCCGGCCCACCCCTCTGCTGCCTGAGGGGCGGTGCGGGCCACAGCACAGCTGCCAGAATCGCGTTTCCGTTGCCTGGTTTTGATCATGTAACATCCCCACTTGGAAGACCAGAGTGAGTCCCTGTGGCCTTATATGTTAAGTCTCAATTTCTAACCATGCATTCAGATCCTCCCCCACAGCCCCCCATCTTGCTTGCCCTACCCAAATCCTTCCAATGCAGAGCTGCTCAGATTCTGCGAAACTTCATAGCCACTCCCTTCCCTGCCCCGCCACTTGGTCATCTGGCCGGTATTTATCGAGCGTCTACAAAGTGAGGGCACTGAACTATGGGCTGCAGATAAAGACCAAGAAAAACAAGCTACCTCCTCCCTCACAGGCTGTAGAGTCAAGGGAGCAAGACAGTTAAGACAAGAAATTTTCTTGCTCCCAATTGCTACTGAAAGGACATAACACACTTTTAAACCTGAGCACAATTGTGTAAAATAAACCAATAAACAGGCGTGCGCAGATGAGGGACTGAAAGGAAGTGCATTAATATAGTTGGCCCTGTTAAGTATCCACATTGAGCTAAGCATCTTCTTGCTCTGCTTTAGGTACTTTCCAAAATTTTTAATACTGATCACATATTCATTTTATAATAAGAAGCAACTGCTTTGTGACAGCAGTTATCAAAAAATAAGGACTCATGTTGATGTATGGCAAAACCAATACAATATTGTAAAGTAATTAGGCTCTAATTAAAATAAATAAATTTTAAAAAAAAAGAAAAAAAAGATTACCTTTTTGTGATTAGAAAGGCCATGTCATTTCTTTTAAGAAAGTTTTGCAGCTGCAGAAAACATAAATAAAAAAATAAAAATCATTCACAATTCCAATACTAGCACATAACAAATATCAGCATTTTATTTTATTATGACCTAACCATTATATTTTTTCCTAAAATTAGCCTCACATTATGCACAGTGTTTCACAACCTATTTTTTACTTAACGTGTTATATGTAGTCTCCATGGCATTGAGGTGTTCCACTTCAACGGAATATTGCAAGTTTTTCACATCATTATAATATATAACATATGAACCATAATTGGTTTAATCAGTTCTTATACCTAAATGATGATATTTGTCCCTAAAGAGGGAGAATCTTTTGGAGTTTGGAAATAGGCTCAGACAGGGATTCAGTTCCTGGCTTTAACCACTTGTTCAATATATTAATAATTTTAGGTACATTAACTAATTGTTCCTAGGTGGTGTTTTCCTTACAAAGCATATATCTTCTATATAGGGTTATGGCGAGAACAAAATAAAATAATGCTTTTTATAAGAAAATTATAATAAATAATATTACTTACTTAAATACTTAGATTTATTGTACTTAAATAATAAATTATAATGAAATCATTGCTTTGGCATGTCTGCACCTAGGTATTTGTTAACTCTGATTATGTCCTTGGAATACATTCCTAGAAGTAAAACTTGCAGGGGAAGTGGTTTGACCATTTTAAAGTTTTTTGAGGCATACCACCAAGTTGCACTATTGAAAAAAGTGTATAAATTTCACTTAAAAGAAGGAGGAGACAGGGGAAAGTTTTTGAAAATGAAGTTGCCTCGAGCCCTGTGCGCCTGTGCTGTCATGGGTGCGTTCCAGAACAGGGACTTGGATGAACCCTCCCAACTCTTCAAATGTGACCCTCTGCTGCTCTCCAGACTTCTTCCCACCAGCTCCAGTCCCTCCCTGTCCTAAAAGCTCCCTAGATGGATCCTCTATGTCTTCCCCCAGGGAACCCTTCTATAAGATGCAGACATAAAGAACAAACTTGTGAACACAGCTGGGGAAGGAGAGGGCGGGGAAATTGAGAGAGTAGCATTAAAACACACATATTACCATATGCAAAATGGAGATCCAGTAGGAATTTGCTGTATGACTCAGGGAGCTCAAATCCTATGCTCTGTGATGACCTAGAGGAGTGGGATGGGGTGGGAGGTGGGAGGGAGGTTCAAGGGAGAGGGGACGTATGTATACTTGTGGCTGATCATGTTGATTACGACAGAAACCAACACAAGACTGTAAAGTAGTTATCCTCCAATTAAAAAGAAATAAATTTTTTAAAAGACTCTTCTACTTAACATTTAGCTGTTTCTTTACCGTGTGTTGCTTGAGATTTTTGCCATCTCTGCCACATGCTACCATTGTCTCCTCCACCAGACTGTCAACTTCTGAAGTTCAAAGCTAAGCTAGGAAAATGAAATCGATTTTAGCTCTTTAGGTAACCATTTGCTGTTTTGAAAGAGAATAAAGCATCCCCAGGTCAAAACTATTCAGGAAGAGCTGAAAAATACGAAAACGCCATATTTAAAGATGCTACTTTACAGGTTAGGAAATTGGGGCTACAATGGGGCCTGAGCCCTTCCAAAGGTCACACATAAGCCATAGAGCCCCTTCTTGGTCACTCTGCATTCCTCCTACCACAGGGCCACCTCCCACCAGCTTGCATGCTTTATTGCTCATCCTGAGCCCCATGTTATCCAGCACACTATCTCAATTTGAAAAATCTTGCCCTTGACTCTTGCTTTCATGCAGCCCGCGGCCCTGCTATCTGTCCAGATCATTTCTGCGCTTGGACACCGCACTCCCACCTACCACCCTTCCTTGAACCGGGGGAGATAACAGAATCTGTGCCCACCCCGGCATTCCTGCGCATCCCAGACATGAAAGCAGTTGTGAAGCATGCGGAATCCTCCCCGATTTATTTCTTTTTACCTTACATCCCTTCCTCTTTGATGTCAAGAGACTATTTGAAAGAAAAGAATCTAACCTGACCTACTACCCGGAATGCCAAGATAAACAATTATTGGGCTGATGGAGGGCGGTCAGCAGATGGTGGACGAGGATGCACTGGACAAGGTTGGGCTGGTTTTCTAAACTCCTGTTCCACTTCAGGGCTGACCAGCAGGACCTTTGGCTGGAAGCTCCCAGGGCTCCCTACTTAACAAGGTCCAGGGTCCCACAACCCACCCAAAGAGGCTCCTGTCTTTCCCTCAGACCCTCATCTCTTAGCAGAGCTCAGTAAGAGCCCTGGAAACTTCCCAGGAGTAAAGTAGATTCAAAATCACTGAGAATTGTGAGGTTGTGTGGTACAGTGGGATGGGTAGAAATGAGGAAGGGAGGAAGGAGGATATGCCCTCTTCCCAAGCCAGGTACAGAGGGATGCTAAAATGCCTCCAGGAGACACTGAGGGTCACGTGGAGCTCCAGTCTCTCCTGCCTAGAGCCCCTGCCTGCCACGACCAGCATCTCCCCAGTAGCTTATGGCAAGTTCTGCTTTGTGCAGCAGAATGGTGTTGGATGATGGAAGTCAATGTGGGCTTTGAAAAGGGCCATAATTTGGTGCATCAGAATTTGAGTCTCACCCTGAACAGCAGGCCACTCTCATACAGCCCTTTATCCCCTCCCTCTCCTCTTCTCACTCACTAGGTCACTGATACTTTCTTGTTGCTCTTCAAAAAAGCCAAGCTACTTCCTGTCTCAGGGCTTGGCACATGCTGCCACCCCTGTCTGTATGGCATGTGGATCTTAGCACCCCAAGTGTATGCCAACCTGTACACAATATGAAGGCTTATTACCTGCCCTGCCTGTGGACGGCGCTACTTACATGCACGCTCATACAGCTACACACACATCCTCTGAACGGGATACTCTGCCATATCTTAGCATTCCTGGCGCCTTCTCCTCATTCACCTCAGTCGTCTCCTCATCAGGAGGTCTTTCTTAGCCACTCTGTCTAAGCAGCACTGGCCTCCTCAACACAGGTCACCCTCGTTTCCCTTACTTTGCACTATTGTCTTCCTCATGGACTCTTACCTGTGGGCTCCCTTGTTTGTTTTTCTCTTCTTTTCTCAGAATGTAAACTCCAAGAGAGCAGAGAACTGTTTCATTCATTGGCACATCCTGAAATCTAGGTCAAAAGTGACTTACAGCAAGAGCTGAATGTAATACACACATATAATCAGTCTCGAAGAGAACTTCCACTTACATAGGAAAGACTCTTATGTAACCTGGGAGGGTCTCAGTTGCTGAATCTCACGCTTCTTCTCCCTGAGCTTTTTTATTTAATTTTAATTCATCAGTGTTTCAGTGGACCTGCCGTCAGAGCAACTTTGCAGGGCTGGGACGGCACTCCCCTCCAAAATCCAGGGCTCCCTCCCGTGAGAATGGTGACGATTCTTCTGGAGGAGCCTGGTTGTAAGAGGAAGTCTTTGCAAATGACTGCTCAGGGACCCATAATGTAAACTTACACCCCAAGTCAAAAGCATGTATTGCAGAATGATAAATCTTTTGTAAGTCATACCTCAAATTCCATTGTTTACAGAGGAAGTACTATTGCTGACAAGCATAAGCCATTTAGAAATATGACAGGAGTTATGAACCCTGCAAGAAGGAACCATCCTTGAACTGGAATGCTTGACCGTGGAATTTCTTTCTATTTGCTCAAACATTTTGGTAACCCGTTGGAAATGTTTCTCTTTGGCATTTGACTAGAGGAGAAGCAAGTGACTCAGAAGGGAGAGGAGCTCGTGTAACAGGAAACTGTCAGCGGCAGCCGTGTGGTGGGAGGAATGGGAGCCAGTCTCCGAGCGGAGTCCAGGAGGCTGGGCTCCAGTCCCAGTGTGGCCAGGTCTCTTTCTGCCACCTGGACAGTAATAAGTCCTTGCATATAGGGGTGGGGATTACTAGTTCTCATCAAGGTTTCAGATTCTCTTCTCCTTCTGAGCACGTGTCCCTCTAAGTTAGATGTATTCTTGCAGCGGAAACGTGAATGGAATGATGTGTGTGAATTCCCGGGGAGAACATTTGAGAGCCTGTGATTCCCATGTTCTGTGTACCTGCCTCTGTGAACTTCAAGGCCTGATGCCGAGCTGGTTATGGGTCCCAGAGTGCCTTCGATCAACAGAGTCCACGATCTACCACCCCTCCCTTGAGCAGGCAGTGTGTGGGAGAAATGAAGCCTTGCCTTATGCATTAAGATTTTGAGGTTTGTTATAGCAGCAAACCTAGCCTATCCTGACCAATACTGTGCATCTAATAAGCCAGGTGCTTCCACCTATGTTAACTCCTGTGATGGCACTGTGACCCTCTGGGTCTCATTTTACACTTGAAGACATGGAAGCTCAGCGAGGCCAGAATTCAAAGCTCAGATTCAAAAACTGATTTGAAAACTCATTCCCTCTCCATGATACTATGACATCTCGTACTCTGGAAGTGCGGCTTCTCGGGTGACTTAGTGGTGAAGAATCCATCTACCAATGCAGGAGACGTGGTTTGATCCCTGGGCCAGGAATATTCTCTCCAGGAGGAAATGGCAACTCACTCCTGTATTCTTGCCTGGAAAATTCCATGGACAGAGGTGGGCTACAGCCCATGGGGTCGCAAAAAGTTGGACACGACTGAGCACACACACACTGGAAGAGAGTCAACTTTTACATTTCTCCAGACCCTGTGAGGCCCACAGCCCTTGCTCTGCAGCCATGACTGAGTTGAATTTGTTGTGGTCTGTGGCCTCATGGGCTTTATGATTTAATGTGGGAATCAGAGAGACAAGTAAACACTTTTTCTCCCTTAAAGAGTAGGTTAAAGAGCAGGCACAGCATGAACCCATGGAGGAGCAGCGCTGTGTGGCTGAGTGGGGTTGCAGGGGTCGGGGGTAGTGGCTGGAAGCACCGTGCAGGTGGGCGTGCAGGCTTCAACCAGGGCAGCCCGAAAGTCACAGGGGATGTTCGATTGGCCTGAGTGTCAGAAGACTCAGGCCCCAGGCCTGGGTCCGCCAGTCTTGGTGAGTCACCTTTCTGGGCCCACCGCCCAGATGTGGGAGAAGCATCTTGGATCTGGACGCTGCCTACACATAAGCGTCATCTGGGGAGCTTTAAAAAGGCAAACATCCAGCCACCCTCAGAGATCATGATTCAGGGGCTCAGGCAGCATACATGCCTGCATAGTTTTCTAGGTAAAGAATCCACCTGCAAGGCAGGAGACCCAGGTTCAATCCCTGGTTTGGGAAGATCCCCTGGAGAAGGGAGTGGCCACCTACTCTGGGACTCCTGACTGGAGAATTCCATGGACAGAGGAGCCTGGCAGGCTACACTGCATAGGGTCACAAAGAGCCACACTGTCTCAGTCTCACAAAGATAGTTTTCAAGAAAGGCTTTTTTTAAAAAAGGTCTTGATGCATGAGCAGACATGATCATTCCAGGACACCTTTCTGTTATTTTAGTGGGCACTGGACGAGCACTGTGGGTATTTATTTTTGGTCAGGAGTGTTCCAGGCATTTTCAGAGTTCACCTCAGACCTTGGGGAGAAACAGGTCTGAGGCCTTCCTCAGAACTTTAGGGGCCACTCAAAGTCAGAGGCTCCAGAAGGGCAGTGGGATTCCTCAGGGCGCCAAACCCACTTCCTGAGTGACAGCATTGTGAATAAGGCCTCCTTTTCTGGGACAAAGAGCTGATAGGACTGGGAAGGTGAGTAAGCAGAAGACTTCCTGGGACCGCACCTCAGTGTGCATGGAAGGTGCGCTTCTAGGCTGGAGAGGTTTCATCCTGAGACGGCCCTTGCACTCCAGTCCTGGACAAGTCTTCTCGAATCCCATCCACCAGGCTACATTTTCCAGACCCACACAGAACTAGCAGCCAATCTCCAAGCTTCTGCAGATCTGGCTCTCAATAGCCCTGCTCCAGAGCCTCCTTCTCATTACATTTATCCTCCTGAAACCAGGGGCATTAGCTGTGGACTTGGCTGGAGGAGAAACCACAGAAGCGCCAGAGAGACAGCACAGAGGACCTCCGGCTTCCCCGCAGCCTCTTGGCAGAGCTCAGGGTGGCTTCTCAGCTGGCATGCTGCAGCCAGGCTGCTGGGCACTTGCCCAGCCCTCATGCCACATCCCATGGCAGAGGGCAGGGCATGTGGTAGCTTTGGTGTGTGAGTATATTCCAGTTCCTAGGAGTCTAGTAGGATCACAATGCAAATTATTCATTCAGTTAAAGCAACCAAAGTCTCACACACGCTTCATCATCAACACAGGTAGAACTACTTAATATAACAGAGGAAAAGCCACACCTGGCCCCCATAGTGGCTTCCTGAGCCACACCAGGAATATCCAGTGCAGTGTCAGCAACATGGTCTTTCTCTCCAAGGCCAGTCTCTTGACTGAAGGTACTTAGGGCATCCATCAGCTGTCTTTGCTGCTCCTGGTATATCAACATCATGCAACCTCCAACTCCTCCACACTACACAATGCCAGGGAGGTTCAGGTTTTGGACGTAATCTTGGTGACACAAGCCACACGTATATCTTGGACACCGTCTCTATGATGTGACTTGGGACTTGTTGATGAAGCCAGCTAGTAGTACCAAATAACTCAATTATCTGCCCTTCACAGTACTGAAGCCTATCTTTCTCACCCACTCACTTGGTTTCTACATCTTGCCAACCTTCAAAAAGGATTTGAAGAGATGCACCATGAATGACATTGTTACTCATCAAGCTATTAAGAGAAAGAAAAGAGGCCAAGGAACATGTATTGAAAAAGGCTGGGGTGAAGAGGAAGTTAAAAGATACTTGCCCCTTGGAAGAAAATCTATGACAAACCTAGAAGTGAAGTGAAGTGAAGTGAAGTGAAAGTCACTCAGTTGCATCCGACTCTTTGAGACCCCATGGACCATACAGTCCATGGAATTCTCCAGGCCAGAATACTGGAGTGGGTAGCCTTTCCCTTCTCCAAGGGATCTTCCCAACCCAGGGGTCAAACCCAGGTCTCCCACATTGCAGTGGATTTTTTACCAGTTGAACCACCAGGGAAGCCCATGACAAACCTAGACAGCATATTTAAAAGCAGAGACATTACTTTACCAACAAAGGTCCTACAGTCAAAGCTATGGTTTTTCCAGTAGTCATGTATGGATGTGAGAGTTGGACCATAAAGAAAGCTGAGCACTAAAGAACTGATGCTTTTGAACTGTGGTGTTGGAGAAGACTCTTGAGAGTCCCTTAGATAGCAAGAAGATCAAACCAGTCAACCCTAAGGGAAATCAGTCCTGAATATTCATTGGAAAGACTGATGCTAAAGTTGAAGCTCCAATAATTTGGCCACCTGATGTGAAGACCCAACTCATTAGAAAAGACCCTGATGCTGGGAAAGAGTGAAGTCAGGAGGAGAAAGGGATGACAGACAGAGGATGAGATGGTTGGATGGCATCACCGACTCGATGGACATGAGTTCAAGCAAGCTCTGGGAATTGGTGATGAACAGAGTCTGTGGAGTCGCAAAGAGTCAGATAAGACTGAGCAACTGAACTGAACTGACCTGGGGTGAAGAGGACAGATAAGCAGAGTGATTGTACCAGAAGACCAAATGGAAGTTCCCACAATCTGGTGCAAAAGTTGACCTTAAGCATCCCGATGGCCAACAGAAAAAACAGGAACAAGGATATATCACAATGCCCTTAGTTTTCTACGAGAGACGAGATTTCTATCAGATGGTGTGGAATGGCAAGCATTTCCTAGCTCTGAAAGCATGAGAATATATTATTTTCAAGATCTTTGTATTAATATCACTGAACAATAAAATGTTATCTACCAAAGTAGTTTCACCAAAATAGCCCTGTCAAGACAGAATAATGATAAATTGTCATTTTTGTGGTGATATTTCTATAAGAAGCTAGAGTAAGATATATATTAAGATTATAGTCTGCCGTGCTTGGATTGGATGTTTGCTATTGTGGATCTATATTTATGGCATTTATGGGGCCTGAAATGGCTTCTAGGGGTGTCAAGCCAGGGATTGTAATGTGGGTTTCAAATTGCACAAACCCTTAGAAGCAGGAAGGTGAGAGTGGGTAAAGTATAGAACAGCTGAGGGTGGCCGAGGGAGAGAGTTCAAGAGCCAGGTTCCACTCCAACTGGGGACACACCGCCTTTGTTCTACTTGGGAAAAACTGCCAGAACACAAGCATGTGCAGAAGCAGCCCACAGTCATCTGGCTCCCCCGTAGCACCCGGCATTTCTTGCTCAACTTCCCCTTCGGGCTTCCCTGGCCATATACACTTTTCCTTTACTTCCTTCACTGGTTAGTCACATCTCCTCAAGGGTGCATATTCTCCAAATTTCTTCCTTGAGCCTCTGTTCTCATCCTGGGGGAGACTTTAAACCACTGTGTTCTTGCTTTCCCCTGGGGTAGGATGCACCTTCAGCATCTCAGACTCACCATCCCCTCACTCCAATTCTTGACCTGCTTTGCATGCCCTGTGACTCTCAAAATCCCTCAGGCTTAGCATCTCAACCTCACCTCTGCCCTCTATCCAGTTAACTGCCCTCACCTGCCAATTCGGTCTCAAATTCTTTTTCCCATCCTCTCCCGCTTCCTGCCAACTTCCTACTTCAGGCCTTAGGTTCTCTGTTGCTGTTTAGTTGCCAGGTCATGTCTGATTCTTGGCTAGCCCATGGACTGCAGCACACCAGACCTCCCTGTCCCCACCATCCCCGGAAGTTTGCCCAAGTTCATGTTCATTGCATCAGTGGTGTCATCCAGCCACCTCATCCTCTAACGCCCCCTTCTCCTTCTGCCCTTAATCTTTCCCAGCATCAGAGACTTTTCAAATGAGTCAGATGTTCACTTCCCTCTCAACCGTGGGATCTACCCCTTTTTTTTTTTTTAATTGGAGTAAAACGCGTATAACATAAAATGTACCATTGTAACCTTTTTAAAAATAGACTGTACTTTTTAGAGCAGTTTTAGGTTCATAACAAAATTAAGCAGAAGATACAATATCCCATATCCTCACTACCCCCACACACGCATAGTCTCCGCCATTACCAACATCCTCCAGCAAACATGTATGTTTGCTACAATAGAAAAACCTATACCAGCACAGCATTATATGTCCATTATGTGTCTCAGGTTCCATAGTTATTTTAGGGCTCACTTTTGGTGTTGACAAATGTGTGCGCATTGTAACCACTTTTTAGTGTACAATTCAGTGGCATTAACTACATTCACACTATAGTGCAACCATCACCACCATCTATTTCCAAAATTTTATCATTACTCCAAAGAGAAACTCTATCATCTTTAAGCAGTAACTTCCCATTCCCCAATTACCCCAGCTCCTGTAATCTCTACTCTTTCTGCCTCAGTGAATTTGCCTACTTTAGAGATTTCATAGCTGTGGAAACATATATTTTCCCTTTCGGGCCTGGTTTCTTTCACTTAGCACAATATTTTCAAGGTTCATCATGTTGTAGCAGGTATCAGAGCTGCTTTCCTTCTTATAGCTGGATAATACTCCATTGTATGGAGATACCATATGTTAAATTTATCCATTCATTTGTTAATGAACACTTGGGTTGCTTCTGCCCTTTGGCTATTGAGAATAATGCTGCAGTGTACACTGACATACAAGTATGTGTTTGAGTCTCTGTTTTCAAATCTTTTGGTAGTATACACGGTTGTCACTTAGAATCTGTGGAGGATTGGTTTCAGGACCCCTAGTAGATATCCAAATATAAGATGCTCAAGTCCCTTATATAAAATGGTGTCATATTTGCATAAAACCGATCCACGTCCTCTCATGTACTTTAAATCATCACTAGATTATTCACAATACTTAATATAAATGCTATACATAGTTGCTGGCATGTGACAAATTCAAGTTTTGTATTTTAAAACTTTCTGGAAATTTTTTCAATAGTTTCAATGCATGGTTGGTTGAGTCTGTGGATGAGGAACCCACAGGTATGGAGGGTGGACTGTGCGAAGACAAGGAATTGCCCACTCTTCCCTTTCACACACCCGGTTTCCACTGAGTAAACCACCTACCAGTCCTTGACTGGTGATTTTCCGATCCCAGCACCCCGTATATACTGATGTCTCCTCCCCATCTGAAAGTCCTCTCCAACCATGTTAGGTAGAAAAATGCAAGATAAAGTCTTGTCCTAATCCCCAGAATCTTGAATATTACCTTATATGGCAAAAGAAGTGATAAGTAATAATCTTGAGAGAAGCACTTTATGAATGTAATTACATGTATCCTTATAAGAGGGAGGCAGAGAAGTATCAGACAGACACACACAGAGGCTAAGTCACTGTGAACAGGAGGCAGCGCTCAGCAAGCCAGGAAATGTCAGAACTGCCCGGCATTTAGGAGCAGCCAGAATAGTGAGGAGCGGATTCCTTTGGAGCCTTGGGAGGAAGCACAGCCCTGTCGACATCTTGATTTAGGTCTTCTGGCCCCCAGAACAATGAGAAAATAAATTTCTATTGTTTTAAGCCTCCAAACTGTAACTCTTATGGTAAGCCCAGGACACCATGATATCATCTTTCAAAGCCCTTCTCAGACCTCACCTTCTCCATGAAGCCTGCTCTGATTACCTCCTCTAGAAACTACAGCTTCCTTTCCTGAGCCCTGTTACTCTTTGCTTGTACCAGTTTACGAGACTTGTCATAATCTGTTTTGTAACATGGTTATAAATATGGATGTCTGGATTTTAAAATCCCTAACAGCAGGCACCAAGCCTTCTATACCAAAGTATTTAATTTATTTATTTTTTCTGAAGTATTCAATTTAAATGCACACATTAGGTACTTAGCATGACCAGGCTCTGTTCCAGAGACTTAAGCCCTCCATTTGGAGTACATGCTTTTCTGATTCTTTATTTTATAAATAATTTATTCATTCAATCAACAAATATATATTAAACACTCTGTGCCAGAAACTGTTTGGAGTTCTGAGCACACAAAGGTAAACAATTTAGGTGCCCCCAAGTCCTTGACACACCACAAATAATTTTCCTGTCTTCGTGAGGGAGACAGAAAATAAACACATATACATTTGTAAGTATTTAATGACAAAAAATGACAAATGTCTTGAAGAATTTCAGAAGTGATATATAAATGCATGCTCATTGTGAAAAGAAATAAAGAAGATGAAAAGTACACCTTAGTACTTTACCTTAGTACTTAGTACTAATTGCACTCTACTCCTGGTAGTAACACTTGTTAACAATGTACACTCTTTCTATCTTTTCCCCATGCATTTATGTACACCATATAACTCATATTCAGTTCAGTTCAGTTCAGTTCCTCAGTCGTGTCCAACTCTTTGTGACCCCATGGACTGCAGCACGCCAGGCCTCCCTGTCCATCACCAACTCCCGGAGCTTACTCAAACTCATCCATTGAGTCAGTGATGCCATCCAACCATCTCATCCTCTGTCATCCCCTTCTTCTCCTGCCCTCAATCTTTCCCAGCATCAGGGTCTTTTCCAATGAGTCAGCTCTTCACATCAGGTGGCCAAAGTATTGGAGTTTCAGCTTCAACATCAGTCTTTCCAATGAACACCCAGGACTGATCTCCTTTAGGATGGACTGGTTGGATCTCCTTGAAGTTCAAGGGACTCTCAAGAATCTTCTCCAACACCACAGTTCAAAAGGATCAATTCTTCGGCACTCAGCTTTCTTCGCAGTCCAACTCTCACATCCATACATGACCACTGGAAAAACCATAGCTTTGACTAGACGGACCTTTGCTGGCAAAGTAACATCTCTGCTTTTTAATATGCTGTCTAGGTTGGTCATAGCTTTTCTTCCAAAGAGCAAGTGTCTTTTAATTTCCTGGCTGCAGTCACCATCTGCAGTGATTTTGGAGCCCCCCAAAATAAAATCTGTCACTGTTTCCACTGTTTCCTCATCTATTTGCCTTGAAGTGATGGGGCCAGATGCCATGATCTTAGTTTTCTGAACGTTGAGTTTTAAGCCAACTTTTTCACTGTCCTTTTTCACTTTCATCAAGAGACTCTTTGGTTCTTCTTTGCTGTCTGCCATAAGTGTGGTGTCAGATTCAGTTATTTTTAAAAAAAAACAAAATAGCATTTTACGCATCACCCTGTTACTTGGCATAGAATTTCACATAGAGTAAATGTCTGTTCTACACATAACGTGTGTTTGATGAGTATTAAATTTCTTAAACTTTTCCTAAGGCCCACCTAATGCTGAGCATCAGGGCCAGGTCCTTCTGGCCTCTCTATTAATGGGTTCAAGCTCGGGCAAGCCCTTTGAGTACAAAGAAGGGATGTGAACTGGGCAGCAGTCAGGCAGCTGGGGGGAGGTTAGCAGCTCCTCCCACAGGCACCATTGTGTAGACAGTCCTTTCTGTCCCAGTCTCCAGCACTCCATCACTCAGTACTCCCCGAGCTGAAGATTCAGGAGACTGCCAGATCAGAGCCCTTGCCCCAGTTCTGAGAAGTATCATTTATTCCCTCAGTAGACATTTGCAGAGTAGGTATAGACTAGCAGTATGCCAGGCTCTGGCCATGTTTGCTCGCAAAATATTCCCAAGAATGGAGCAGAGTGGTGTATGAGACAGATAAAGATCCAGGAGTCTACATCTTACTTGCCACTTGGTTTCATCTGCCCTGGTTTCCCTGAGGGAAAACAGTGGCTGTGACATCTGCAGCTGCTACAAAAGATGCACTCCTACCTGGGTGGGAGACCCCAGACAGCCTGGCTCCACCCTGTGGGAAATTTTCCTATTTCCACCTAAGCCTCTGTTTGCTCCTCTGCTGTATCCCACAGGAGCCTGGCTGTCTAAATGATCACATTCTGTGTGTGCCCGTGTATGTGTGAGTACATGTGCACAGATTCTCCACATACTCTTTGCTGTGGCACCCATGATACGATGGACAGGCTCTGAAGAATCCTTAAGTTAGAAAGAACACCCCCAAAAGCATTTCTCTGCCTCCAAGAAGACTGTGTCTAGGTCATGGACAATAGCTGGGTATTTTCCAGCTTTTAAATCTCATCAAGGAAATGGAAATATGTCTGATCCCATCCTGGACCAAATTTCAACATATATTTTTGCAGACAACTTCCTAGGGTGTCACCTGACTTCCTCCTAACCGCACTGCCTCCCTGCATTGACCACATGCCCCTACATGCGAGATTTTGCCTTCTCGTCATTACTGAAAAATTTTCAACTTTGCTTCCAGTTCATTCCTTGTATAGGACTAACTTACATTAAATAGTTGACAATTCAGTTTTGAAAGGAGAACTGCAAGTCACTTTTGAAATCCATAGGAAATACTTATTCGTTTTTGTTCAACTTTAATCTTTGCACATTTGCACATTTTTTTTCATATGTGAATTGGTGCTCTGTAACCCAACTGAAGGGCTCCTGAGTCAGTGCTCCTGTTTCTAATTACTGAACATCTAGAAGCAGTTCCAGACAACTGCTCAGCATTACGTTCCCACCACCAAAACCTGAGGGACAGAATTCTCGGTTACAAGACGCCAGAGTTAAGGGTTGAAAGACAACGTCTATTATAGCCTTCTGTTCTCACTCACTCATAATTGTCCCCAAATTGTCCTTTTGCTCCAAATCATTCCACGCTGTTTCTACCCCAGGGATGAAACTGCTTGGAAAGTTTGAGCAAAAAGTGGTTTAGCCAGTTTGGAACCAGGCATCTTGAGAGGAGAATATCTTTCTCCAGCTTTAAAATAAATAAAGTGTGTCTATGGCTGTGAACAGCCCCTAAACAGCTGTCCCCTTACAACATTGGCTCTCCAACATGGGTGGTCAGCTTTTTCCAAGGGAGGAAGTGTCTGTGAATAGAGCAGAAATCCAGAATTTCAAGAGAGAAATCATAGGCAATGAAAGTATGGATTTGCGCTTTCTGTTCTATGATTTGGCAACGGGGGGCAGGGAGACATATTATCTGCAGAATGCACGCAGTCCTCTTTTCCCGGGATTAGCTGTCTTATTTGCAAAGGAGGCTACGTAGTGGTGAATGGTATGTGATTTAAATGAAGGCGTTCTTGAGTTTGAGCTCCATCCCTTACTATGTGGCCTGGAGTTAGTAATATAACTTCCTCGAGCTTTGCTATCCTTATCATTAAAATGAGGCTCAGGTGGTACCCACCTCACAGAAGTGCCTGGAGGACAGACTGAGGTCCTACATATGAGACACCAGGTCCGTGTCCAGGAGAGCATGTGTGCAGCAGAGGTGCCTGGGAGTACAGCAGAGGTAATCACAGACACATACACACAGGTGACTTCAGCCTGAATGTGTTGTCATCTTTCCCTGTGGATTTCAGCCTCCATTCCCAACCTCTTTGGTACCCATATCTCATTTTTCATTTCAGTTTAAGAAGCTACCCCTACACATTCTCAGCCCCTGTGATTCAAGTGTTGCTGTTTCTACTACCAACCCTACAAGTGTAGCTGGAACGCAATTCCAGTCAGTTAGAAGCTATGAATGCCTGCTTCAGGATTTACACTGGAATAGGAGGAGAGACAAACACTCTTCTCTTTTTCCCAGGGTTATTGTTCTGCCAGGCTGCCCAGTGAGAGCTCCTGGTAAGTCATCTTTGGTCAAGCTTACCAAGAATGGTTTCAATAGAAAGAAAGGCAGACCCGAGAGATGGCACGGGGAATTCAAAAGACACCAACCAGGTGTCTTGATCCTGCTATGCCTGAAGCTGGACCTGCCTTTAGACTTCTCTGCTTGTGGACACAATATGTTCCCTTTTTTTTTGCTTAAATCAGCTTGAGTTGGGTCTCTGTTGTTTATACTGGTTCTCTTCAGAACAAAAACTCAAGGCTAAGAGCAACCAGCAATGGCTGGAACTTCATTATATGTTTGGAAGACACTCGTCCTCTACTTCTGATCTGCTGGCAGCTTCAGACAAGTCCTTTTGCTCTCTGAGTTCTCAGCAGTCAGATCAGGCCACTGTGAGAAGTGACCACTGAGGCTCCAGTATCTTGAGAGGCAGTGATTTGAGGGAGATAGAGCATGGAGGGGATCAGCGTCACAGAGGAGAAGTTAAGAGCTGGTTTCAAATTCTTGCTGTGTGACCATGGACAAGTTACTGACCTCCCCAAGTTTCAGTCTCTTCAACTGCAGTATGAAGATATTCTATGTAGTGAAAGGAATTGCTCTCTTCCTAATTCCATTTCCATCCCAGCCCAAAGCTGAAAGCCTTCTGCTTCTCGACCAGAGATGTAAACTGGGAAAACCTTTTAGCTTCCCTCTCTGCCCTGTCACTTTCTCCTCCTCATGGGAGGAGAAGGTGACTAGCCTGACTAGTGGGAATGGAGCAAGTCAACACTCGCTCAGCCTCGTTACCTCTTGGCCAGGCTGCCTGGTGCCGCGTATGTTCACATGTATGAGCCACGTGTTGCCCGGATCCGTGGGATGGACCTTCGAGCAGGGCCACTCTCACCACCCAGGGTGCCCTTTGCCAGCTTCTCCACCTGGGAAGGGGCTGGGGTAAATCTGGTCAGCCTGCACTGTGGGTCTGGACATCTTTAATTCAGGAAGAAAGGCCCGTCATGTCTCTAGTCCAAATCTACCCCTTACAAAGCAGATACTTGAACTCTCACTTGGCTCCTGGAGTCTGTGGTTAGATTAATTTTCCACATACTTCAGAATGAGAACATGTTTCACTAACTTTGGGAAGAAAGAGATTTCTCCAACAAGACTCCAGATTTGCACACCATAAAATGGGAAATAGATTTGACTGCATCAAAATTAAAGATTCTGTTCAAGATAATAAATGATACTAGATTGGGAGAATGCACTTGTAACATCTATAGTTTTCAAAGATGTAATATATAAATTATTTAAAGAACCCTTGCCACTCAGGAGGGAGAAGGAAATGGCAACCCACTCCAGTATTCTTGCCTGGAGAATCCCATGGATGGAGGAGCTTGGTGGGCTACAGTCCATGAGGTCGCAAAGAGTCGGACACAACTGAACGACTTCACTTTCACTTTCACTCACTTGCCACTCAGGAAGCAACATCGAAAAACAAAATAGAACGTTGGACGAAAGACATATATATTAGGCACGTGCCAAAAAAGAGTGACGCAGCCAGGCCTAATTGTTAATTAAGATAGGAAGCAAAGCAGAGACGTTTGGATGCTTTCAAATTTTAATTCAGTCTCCTCCTTATTCTCTACCCAACACGTTGTCGTTCAACCCACAGATTTATCATCTGTATGTCAGCCCTTTTCTTGCGATTTACTTCCAGTGCCCAAGCAAACCTGCACCCTTCCCCCAAACAGTTTTAGGGGGCCTTACCTGTACCTGTGTGTCCCCTTCAGAAGGGGAGGATGCTTACTTCAATACCCTCTTAGGGTAGCAAGGACCGGCAGTGATAACAATTAGTCAAAATCTCATTGGTCACCTGAGGCTTTAAACAAGCAGCCTCCTTTCTGTTCTTTGGCAGCTGCGATGAAGAGCAACCTGGTCCAGTTTTGAACCAAAATTTTCTCAAAGGATCTGAGCATGCATGATATATTCTGTTTGTTGCCAAGATGTGAAATTTATCTTTTGGAGGAAGTTGCATATAAATCTTGTTGTAATTTATTTAAGTAAAAAGATAACAGGAACAACTTGCTGAGCCCCCTGGTTTCCTGTGAGAAAGAAAAAAATAATCAATTTTCAGAATGTTGGGGGCCTTTGAATCACTAAGGAGAATTTGGTTGCATCACTTAGAACACTCAGAGAAGGCAATGACACCCTACTCCAGTACTCTTGCCTGGAAAATCCCATGGGCGGAGGAGCCTGGTAGGCTGCAGTCCATGGGGTCGCTAGGAGTCGGACACGACTGAGTGACTTCACTTTCACTTTTCACTTTCATGCACCGGAGAAGGAAATGGCAACCCACTCCAGTGTTCTTGCCTGGAGAATCCCAGGAATGGGGGAGCCTGATGGGCTGCTATCTATGGGGTCACACAGAGTCGGACATGATTGAAGCGACTTAGCAGCAGCAGCAGCAGCTTACAGCACTGTAAATAGGAAATTCGTGGTAAAGGAAATCTGAATGGCTAATAAGAACATTGAATGGAGCTCGGCTTTTCCAGTAATAAAAGAAAAGAAATTCAGACAAAGATCTCACTTGACGTGCAACATATTTGACAAAATCGAGAATTTGACCAAATGAAAGGAAGGATATATAGAAATGGGTCACTCAAGCTCGGGTGCATTTATTGGTGAAATTCGTAGAGAAAGAGGCAGAAGTATGAGTGAAATAAGCATGTGACTACTCTGCAATTAGGCAAGTCCTACCCCTTGTACATACCCCAGAGAAACTCCCATACAGGTAAACAAGGAGCCTGTCATGGGAAAGGATTCTAGACCAATGACGACTCTACCAGAATAACGTGCAGCTATCAGAAGGAACTGGCTAGAGTTACACAGAACATCATTGATGGATCTCAAAGATTAATGCTGAGTAAAACAAAAGAGGATGGATCAAAAGGAGATCGACAGCAAAAAAAAAATCATTCATGTACATTTTTAAAACCTACAAACAATACTGCATACTTTCCATAGATGTCATATATAGACAGAACAAAACAGAAAGTGGATTTTCAGGGACCTACTAGAAATACATAAGGAGAAGCTACCTTTGGGAGGATTTCTACTTGAAATAGCAGATGAGGGGGAAAAGAAACAACAGAGGTGCCGTGAGTGGTTTGCTTTTCAATCGACGGAGAAGGATAAACAAAATTCTGTCCGCTGGGGTTAGGAACCAGCTATACCACCCCATCATCTGACAGAATACTAAACCCACAGCAGGGACGGGTGTTCAATTAATTTAACAATCTTTAATGTGTTTGTTTTATACTTTAGATCCTGGACTTTCTAAGATAAAAGATCTTTCAGAACGGTGCTGAGAGATCAGGGTGATCTCCTACTACCTTATGAGGTCATGGAATAGAAGATCAATCAATTTCTAAGAGGTAGAAGGAAACAGAGTTCATTGCATCAAAATCTTTGACTTTGCCAAGAAGGGACCTGAAGTCCTAAGAGGCCCAGTGACTCTCCAAGGTCAGAAAAGGAGCCTGCTGCCTGAGACCAGAAGGGGACCCCAGCCTTCTCCCCTCTTGTCCTTTGCTTTTTCCACTAGGTAGCCTGACATTAGCATTGCTGCCTCCAGGTGTGCTGTGACTTCAGCTTGCCCAGAATGCCCATAGCTGGCTTGGCACATTTTGGAAGGAGTGATCTAGCACTTTTACACTGCACATTGCAACTGGCTTGTGGCAGAGAAAAAAAACAACAGATCCTATAACACAGTCCCACTGAAAACTCACATTCAGTCACCCTCCAAAATCTCCAGTTCTACCTCCGAGAAAGAAGTCTGTCAATGCTGCCTCGGAAACATCCGATGTTGCAGAGTAGTAACCAGCTTTCAATCACCCCTGATGTGGCCTTGTCCTTGGACTTCATATGTAATACTGGTGGCTTAGCAGGTTACAGGTCTGTAACCCCTTTACCAAGAAGATGATTCTTTCCCAGCTTAAATGGACTCCTCTGTTTCTCAGCAATCTCCATGAGATTCTCCAGCCTTTCTCCTTTGAGATCTCTCTTCTGGGCCTAATTCTCCAAAGCGAAACCTCCATTGAGTGAATATCCATTTGACCTTCTGAGTCCATTTGAGGTTCCTTTTTCAAGCTATTTGTTTTCTCTTTTAAAAGTCCCGCCCCTCCTGGTTGCCGCTTTCCGCGGAAAGTGCCTGTGATGCCCTGAGCCGGCAGCAGAGGGCGCCCAGGGCTAAACAATCTTGGCACCAACCGTCCAACTGGGGCTGAGCGAGTTGAAAGCGTTCAGCAGCCGCTCTGACCGCGAAGATCCTCCCCTGGCGGCCTGGACCTGGGCCAGCTAAGTGTGGTCGGAGGTGGCCTGTGCACTCCAAAACTGTCACGGGAGAGATTTTCATGGAGTTTTCCATGGAGAGGGCTGAAAGCTTCTCTTCCCTGGCTGGGAATGAGCTCGACCTCTTCCCAAGTTCGCACAGGGTCCTTTCCCAGATTCGGCTTTCCTGTCTGCCTTGGGGATAGGGGGAGGGAAGTGCTTTCTATTCTGCTCGCTACTCAGTCCCTCCTAGGAACGCCCTCAACTAACGCCGTATCTGGGGACCCAATCTCTCTACTGGAGGAAGGCATTTATAGATTAATTGTCTGGAGCCCTGAGATCGTTTAGGGGACGGATCCTCCAAGGTCTGAGTCCCAGTCTTTTGAATTATATCAGTCGTGGCAAATTAACATTCACAGAGGGTTTACTTGATTTTTTGTTGTTTTTTTTCTGGAAGCAGCCAAAAGACATTCAGACCCAAATCTATTTAATAAGGGATGAAATAAACTTGGAGGTATGAAAGTACAGAGCCTGGTGTATAAGGAGCTCTGGGTAGATGAGGGTGACCTGTGACTCTGGATTCACTGGTAGTTATTGTAGTTGTTGTCATTTAGTGAGTTTTTTAAAGTAATTTTTATTTGAGTATAGTTGCTTTACCCTATTGTGTCAATTTCTGCTGTAGAGCAAAGTACGAATACATTTCAGTTCAGTTCAGTCACTCAGTCGTGTCCGGCTCTTTGCAGCACACCAGGCCTCCCTGTCCATCACCAACTCCCGGAGTTCACTCAAACACATGTCCATCGAGTCGGTGATGCCATCCAGCCATCTCATCCTCTGTCGTCCCCTTCTCCTCCTGCCCTCAATCCCTCCCAGCACCAGGGTCTTTTCCAATGAGTTAACTCTTCGCGTGAGGTGGCCAAAGTATTGGAGTTTCAGCTTTAGCATCATTCCTTCCAATGAACACCCAGGACTGATCTCCTTTAGGATGGACTGGTTGGATCTCCTTGCAGTCCAAGGGACTCTCAAGAGTCTTCTCCAACACCACAGTTCAAAAGCATCAATTCTTTGGTGCTCAGCTTTCTTCACAGTCCAACTCTCACATCCATACATGACCATTGGAAAAACCATAGCCTTGACTAGATGGACCTTTGTTGGCAAAGTAATGTCTCTGCTTTTGAATATGCTATCTAGGTTGGTCATAACTTTCCTTCCAAGGAGTAAGCATCTTTTAATTTCATGACTGCAGTCACCATCTGCAGTGATTTTGGAGCCCCCCCCCCAAAAAAGTCTGACACTGTTTCCCCATCTATTTGCCATGAATTGATGGGACCAGATGCCATGATCTTAGTTTTCTGAATGTTGAGCTTTAAGCCAACTTTTCACTCTCCTCTTTCACTTTCATCAAGAGGCTTTTTTGTTCCTCTTCACTTTCTGCCATAAGGGTGGAGTCATCTGCATACTGAGGTTATTGCATACTGCATACTGCAACCTCTTCACTTTCTGCCATAAGGGTGGAGTCATCTGCATACTGAGGTTATTGCATACTGCATACTGCAAGCTGAGGTTATTGCTATTTCTCCCAGCAATTTTGACTCCAGCTCGTGCTTCTTCCAGCCCAGCGTTTCTCATGATGTACTCTGCATATAAGTTAAATAAGCACGGTGACAATATATAGCCTTGACGTACTCCTTTTCCTATTTGGAACCAGTCTGTTGTTCCATGTTCAGTTCTAACTCTTGCTTCCTGACCTGCATATAGTTTCTCAAGAGGCAGGTCAGGTGGTCTGGTATTCCCATCTCTTGAAGAATTTTCCACAGTTTATCGTGATCCACACAGTCAAAGGCTTTGGCATTTATCCCCTATCTTTTGACTTTCTGTTGATCTAAGAAAATAGTCACAACCTAAAAGGTTGAGAGTTATGTTTTATTCTGTGGGAATTTTTAGGAGTTCAAGTCAGGGCGATGGTATCTCAAGTAACTCTGAGAAAACTGCTCTGAGGAGATGAGGGGGTTGGGGGAACCAGGATATATAGAAGTTCTACAACAAAAGGCAGGTAGTGGGAACATCAAAAAGTTACTAATTAAAGGAAACCAGATATCTCAAGTTAAGGAATATAGCACTTTTCTATGTATGGGAAGATGTGAGTGTCTGGGCTCACTGAAATAATTCCTTACATGTTCATCTCAGCTATCTGGGGCTAGAATCCTGTGTTTTTTTTCGCATCTTGAGCTTTTTTAGGGCTCACAATATGGAGTGGCTACAGCCTAATGGCTGTTAAATCACAGCCGTCTGTGATTTCTTCTCCTTCCTGGGTGCCCTTAGGGCTCATAGTGGAGGGCTGCAATCGCTAATGACTGTCACATCCTTGTTTACTGATATGGCAGGAAACACTCCATTTCTTACATCTCACTTAGGTTACTGCAGAGCAGGAAGACGAGTTCCCTGTGCTACCCAGTAGGTTTTATACACACACACACTGCCACGTATAAGACAGATACCTAATGAGCTTCCCTGGGGCTCAGATGGTAAGTAGGTTTTATACACACACACACTGCCACGTATAAGACAGATAACTAATGAGCTTCCCTGGGGCTCAGATGGTAAAGAATCTGCTTGCAATGTGGGAAAACTGGGTTCAATCCCTGGATCAGGAAGAATCCCTGGAGAAGGGCACGGCAACTTGCTCCAGTACTCTTGCCCAGAGAATTCCATGGACAGAGGAGCCTGGTGGGCTGCAGTCCATGGGTTCACAAAGAGTTGGACATGACTGAGAGACTAACACTGTAGTATATATATGTCAATCCCAAGCTCCCAATTCATCCCTTCTCCTCTTCCCCTCTTGGAAACCACTTTGGTTTCTACCTCTGTAACTCTATCTCTACTTTGCAAATATGTTTATGTGCGCCATTTTCCTAGATTCCTCATATAAGCGATATTATACAATATTTGTCTTTCTGTTTCTGACTTACTTTGCTCTGTATGACAATCTTTAGATCCATCCATGTTGCTGCAAATGGCATTATTTCATTCCTTTTTATGACTGAGTAATGTAATATTCCATTGTGTGTATGTACCACATCTTCTTTCCCCATTCCTCTGTCAGTGGACATTTGGGTTGCTTCTGTGTCCTGGCTGCTTTAAGTTAGAGCTGCAATGAACATCGAGGTGCATTCATGAGTTTTTGATGTAGAACCATGAGACCATTTTTTTTTTTTTTAGTGGCCTCTAAACCAGCTCTGAAGACAAATGTAAAAGATAGCAATCCAAACAAAATATCATTTCAGCAAAAATTTTTGACAATTTCAATGTGATTTGTTTGCCCAAGTTACACATTTATTAAAAACACTCTTCCTTATTATTTTGTTTGCTTATTGTGCTTATTAGGACATAGTTGGTAAAGAATCGACCTGCCAGTGCAGGAGATGCAAGAGATGTGGGTTCAATCCCTGGGTCAAGAAGGTCCTCTGGAGAAGGAAATTGTAAACCATTGCAGTATTCTTGCCTGGAGAATTCCATGGACAGAGGAGCCTGGCAGTCTACAGTCCATGGGGTCATAAAGAGTCAGACACGACTGAGCCACTGAGCACGCACATTGTATTTATCAATCTCTTAATCTATGTAGACTTCTTGGCTATCAAATATAAAGGTAGTGCTGAAGATAAAGGATCGGAGGTCTTGGAGTTCAGTGGCACTTGCTTTGTATCATCCTTGAGAGTGGCTGAGGCCCTCATTCTGCCCGCCTGTGGGTCCTGGGGCAAGGCATGGGTCTACAGAGTCTGTTTCTTCATCTTTAAAAGGGAGCTAGTGAGCGCTCTCCTGCCTATTACTCTGAGGCCAGATTACAATCACAGATTTTTATGTGTTTTATGAACTCCAGAGTGCAGTAGGCATTTCATTTCTTAGTATCCTGTGGTTCTTGTTCTGTTTTCTCAATTACACGTTCTTGAAGGCAAAGACCATGCCTCAACTTCTTTGGTCGTGTGCCATGAAGAGTAACTCAGAAGACAGTGGGGACATTATACCTTCTGTTAACAGTCTACCCAACGCTGGTTTTCTGGCTTGTGGCTAGAATGATGGGGCTTCTGGGCTTGCTACAAGACTTCTATTTGCAGTGGGCTGCCATCTATTGAGAATGAAGTCAAAGATACCAATTCTACTAAACATGAATTGAACAGCAACCAGAAGTCTGCTCAAATCTGGTATGGATACACAGTTGAATCAGTCATGATCTCCACTCTCAAGGAGTTTATAAGTAAAGTTGATAGCATAAACAAATGGCCAATAATGCCAAGTACCATGTTAGATGTACTCAGAAGGAGGCACAAAATAATGAAAAATTGCAAATATGGAGTGACCAGAACAAGCTTCCTGGAGATGTGGCATTTGAGCTGGCCTTACAGGATGAATAACTTGGATAAGTGAATCTGATACAGTGGTCATGCCAGGCAGAGAAGACCATCTGAGCAAAGACATCACCAGCAGACTGTTAGAGAAAGGTTACGCTGGCAGGAGGTGAGTGCAGGGGGACATGTAAGAAAGAGAAAGCTGGCAAGTTTTGCTTTGAGGCCTAGCCTTGGGGCACATTTGCTGTCCTGCTAAAAAGAATGGGTTCGTCTCAAATCCAAAAGGAAATCACTACAGCTAATGTACTTGGTCAAAGGGCTCAAAATGGGCCATCTGGGTTGATTCCAAGGGGACTCCAAGGGGGAAGTGGCATGGTGTTGCGAAAGCAATAAAAAAAAAGCAGTCAAGGTGGTGCATGTCTGAGTCCTGGTTTTGACCGGTGCTGTGGAGTTGCAAGGGCTTCCCAGGTGACGCTAGTGGAGAAAAACCTGCCTACCAATCCAAGAGATGTAAGATACACGGGTTCGATTCCTGGGTTGGGAAGATCTCTTGGAGGAGGGCACAGCAACCCACTCCAGTATTCTCGCCTGGAGAATCTCATGGACAGAGGAGCCTGGCAGGCTACAGTCTTAGGCTCACAAAGAGTAGGACACGACTGAAGCGACTTAGCACACACGCACATCGTATTGCAAAACCTCTGAAGATAGACAGGGAAAGGTTTTCTTTTCTTCCAGACAGCCCCCAAACTGCCCTGTGGCATTTTCATTCTTTCCCCATTGATGGTGCCCCAGGCAACGCTCAAAATACCTCATTTCAGTCCTTGAAACATCCGGTGGAATCTGAACTTCAACTTCACATTGAATTCAAGCCCCTTCCTGTAGCCTGACATGAACACAGAGATATGAGCTGGGAGGAAGATGGAGGAAGACAGGAAGATGGACTCCTGTCTTCAGAGAGCTGTGGTCAACAGCAAGGCATCAGTCTGTATGTTTAGAGGTATTCCTCAGGCCTTCAGGCACTCTCTCACTCCCATCAGTCTGGCTCTGTGTTTCTGCAACCTAGCCAGCATCCAGCTAGGAGCAAGGGACCAGGCTCCCCTTCTTGTAGGTACCCATGTCCAGTCTCACTGAGGGAATTCTTTTCTGTCTGTTTCATTAGGGTTGGATGTGCAGGTCCCTTCTCCCTCATGGGCCCCCAGAAGTGGTGGGGTAAAGCCAAGGACCACCCCCTGGTACCCTTTATTCTCAAGAAATCTCCTCTTAAATTTAAATCTATGAATTTAAGCTCAAGAAGTATAAAGTAAAAGTCACAGAATCAGCTCATCTTTTTTTTCTTTTATTAAAGTACAGTTGCTGTATATATTACATGTGTAAAATACAGTGATTCCCAATTGTTAAAGGTTTTACTCCATTGATTGTTATTATAAAACATTGGCTATTTCCCCTGTGCTGTACAATAAATACTTGGAGCTTATTCCATACCCAATAGTTTGTACCTCTTAATCCCCTACCCCTATATTGCCCCTCTACCCAACTAGTTTGTCCTCTACATCCGTGTCTGCTTCTTTTTTTTTGCTATATTCACTAGTTTATTTTAGATTCCACATATAAGTGATATCATACAGTACTTTTCTTTCTCTGTTTGACTTAGCATACTTCACTTAGCATTATGCCCTCCAAATCCACTCATGTTGCTGAAAATGGCAAAATTTTGTTCTTTTTATGACAGATATACCACATCTTCTTTATCCATTCATCTGTTATGGACACTTAGGTTGCTTCCAGTCAGTCTGTTCAGTTGCTTAGTCGTGTCTGACTCTTTGTGACCCACGGACTGCAACACACCAGGCTTTCCTGTCCACCACCAACTCTTGGAGCTTGCTCGAGCTCATATCCATTGAATCAGTGATGCCATCCAACCATTTTATCCTCTGTCATCTCCTTCTCCTCCTTCCTTCAATTTTCCCAGCATCAGGGTCTTTTTAAGTGAGTTGGTTTTTCCCACCAGGTGGCCAAAGTATTGGCGTTTCAGCTTCAGCATCAGTCTGTCCAATGAACATTCAGGACTGATTTCCTTTAGGATGGACTGGTTGGATCTCCTTCAGTCCAAGGGACTCTCAAGCGTCTTCTCCAACACCACAATTCAAAAGCATCAATTATTTGATGCTCAGCTTTCTTTATAGTCCAACTCTCACATCCATACATGACTACTAGAAAAACCATAGCTTTGACTAGATGAACCTTTGTTTGCAAAGTAATGTCTCTGCTTTTTAATATGCTACATAAGTTGGTCACCCCATTCCAGTACTCTTTTTTTAAAATTTTATTTTATTTTTTAACTTTATAATATTGTATTGGTTTTGCCATATATCAACATGAATCCGCCACAGGTATACATGTGTTCCCCATCCTGAACCCTCCTCCCTCCTCCCTCCCCATACCCTCCCTCTGGGTCGTCCCAGTGCACCAGCCCCAAGCATCCAGTATCATGCATCGAACCTGGACTGGCGACTCGTTTCATATATGATATTATACATGTTTCAATGCCATTCTCCCAAATCATCCCACCCTCTTCCTCTCCCACAGAGTCCAAAAGACTGTTCTATACATCAGTGTCTCTTTTGCTGTCTCGTATACAGGGTTATTGTTACCGTCTTTCTAAATTCCATATATATGCGTTAGTATACTGTATTGGTGTTTTTCTTTCTGGCTTACTTCACTCTGTATAATAGGCTCCAGTTTCACCCACCTCATTAGAACTGATTCAAATGAATTCTTTTTAATGGATGAGTAATACTCTATTGTGTATATGTACCACAGCTTTCTTATCCAGTACTCTTGCCTGAAATATCCCAGGGATGGAGGAGCCTGGTGGGCTGCCGTCTATGGGGTCGCATAGAGTCTGACACGACTGAAGTGACTCAGCAGCAGCAGCAGCAGCAAGTTGGTCATAGCTTTTCTTCCAAAGAGCAAGCGTCTTTTAATTTCATGGCTGCAGTCACCATCTACAGGGATTTTGGAGCCCCCCAAAATAAAGTCTCTCACTATTTTGTTTCCCCATCTATTTGCCATGAAGTGATGGCACCAAATATTGAGTTTTAAGCCAACTTTTTCACTCTTCTCTTTCACTTTTATCAAGAGGCTCTTTAGTTCCTCTTTGCTTTCTGCGATAAGGGTGGTGTCATCTGCATATCTGAGGTTATTGATATTTCTCCCAGCAATCTTGAGTCCAGCTTGTGCTTCATCCAGCCTGTCACCTCACATAATGTATTCTGCATATAAGCTAAATAAGCAGGGTGACAATGTACAGCCTTGATGTACTCCTTTCCCGATTTGGAAGCAGTCTGTTGTTTCATGTCCAGTTCTAACTGTTGCTTCTTGACCTGCATGCAGATTTCTCAGGAAGCAGGTAAGGTGGTCTTGTATTCCCATCTCTTGAAGAATTTTCCACAGTTTATTGTGATCTACAGAGTCAAAGGTTTGGGCATAGTCAATAAAGCAGAAGTAGATTTTTTCTGGAACTCTCTTGCTTTTTGATGGTCCAATGGATGTTGGCAATTTGATCTCTGGTTCCTCTGGCTTTTCTAAATCCAGCTTGAACATCTGGAAGTTCACGGTTCATGTATTGCTGAAGCCTGGCTTGGAGAATTTTGAGTATTACTTGGCTAGCATGTGAGATGAGTACAATGGTGTGGTAGTTTGAACATTCTTTGGCATTGCCTTTCTTTGGGATTGGAACAAAAGCTGACCTTTTCCAGTCCTGTGGCCTCTGCTGAACTTTCCAAATTTGCTGACATACTGAGTGCAGCACTTTCACAGCATCATCTTTTAGGAACTGAAATAGCTCAACTGGAATTCCATCACCTCCACTACACCTGCTTGTAGTGATGCTTCCTAAGGCCCCCTTGACTTCACATTCCAGGATGTCTGGCTCTAGGTGAGTGATCACATCATCGTGATTAACTGGGTCATGAAGATCTTTTTTGTATAGTTCTTCTGTGTATTCTTGCCACCTCTTCTTAATATCTTCTGCTTCTGTTAGGTCCCTACCATTTCCGTCCTTTATTGAGCCCATCTTTGTGTGAAATGTTCCCTTGGTATCTCTAATTTTCTTGAAGAGATCTGGTTGCTTCCATATCTTGCTAATTATAAATAATGCTGGTATAACACTGAAGTACATGTATCTCGAATTTTGGGGATTTTTGGTGGGGGAGTATATACCCAGGAGTGGAATTGCTGAATCATTTAGTAGCTCTATTTTTAGTTTTCTAAGGAACATCCATACTGTTTTCCACAGTGGCTGTTTACATTCCCACCAACAGTGTACACCAGCTCATCTATCTTAAGTCCTGTGTGAAAGAATTTGTAGTTGATCTTTAGACTATGAGGAAACTTCCTCGCCACACACTGGGACTTTAGCCAAATGTTTAACAGTAGGAAAATTCCATTCAATTTTTAACTCCATTAGTGATGCTTGAGGGCAAGGTCTCAATATCAGTGCTATTGACATTTTGGCCCTGACAGCTGTTTGTCACAGGGGCAGTCCTATGCATCAGAGACGTTTAGCAGCATCCCAGGCATCGACCCAATACATCTCTTCCAGTTGTGACCATCTCTTCAGACATTTAAACCTCCCATCCACTGGGGGTGGGGCTGGGGGAGAAGTGGCAAAATTGCCCCCTGGTGAGAACTACTGCCTCACAGACAAAAGGAAATCATTGATAGTTTTTGAGCAAGGAAGTAAGGTAAGATTATCATCAAAAATCACTTTGTTGGTGATTTATCATCAACAATCACTTGATTGATGATGATAAGAACCGGAGTGGTCAAGGCCAAGATATGCTTGCTGTGCAGATGGTATCTTTTTAATAATCCCTAACCATGTACAAAGCAGTGTCGTAACATTACCTCATTCATTTCCACGGCCACCTTCTGGAAGGTAGGGGACTATGTTTCACTGGTGAAGTGTAAAGACAGAGAAAGGGGCTGCCCCGGGGAGCCTTCAGGTTGAAGAATAATGGTGTGGGAAGTGAGGAGGGTCCTTTTCCACGGAGTCTAGGACTTTCTTTTCAGAGCAGGAATCCTGTAGAAGATATTGGGATCAATGATAATAGATCCTGTAACTGAAATTAAGAGCTAACCATGTGCTGTGTGTCTCACAGATCCACTCACTTAAGTCTCTCAACAGGCCCCTGTGAGCAGGTGCTATTATTATTTCCAGTTTACAAAGTCAAAGACTAAAATCTAAGAGGTCAGGTCATGTGTTCAAGGTCACTCAGTGATCAGAGATGGAATTTTAACCAAGGCTGCTGGGCTGACTCCAGAGCCCTTGTTTATAACCATGCGTTTGCATGCTAAGTTGCTTCAGTCGTGTCTGACTCTTTGTGACCCCATGGGCTGTAGCCAAGATCCTCTGTTCATGGGATTCTCCAGGCAAGAATACTGGAGTGGGTTGCCATGCTCTCCTCCAGGGGATCTTCCCAATCCATGGATCAAACCTGCGTCTCTTATGCCTCCTGCATTGGCAGGCGGGTTCTTTACCACTAGTGCCACCCGGGAAGCCCGTTTATAACCACGGCACCATCCTAAACTAGTTTCCAGCATGTGAGAGACCAGAGGCACTACAGTTTCCAAAGCTCTTCCCCTTCATTGTCAGCACTGATAGGTAAGCGAGGCCTTAGTTCCATTTTACTGATGAAGATACAAACTAGAATACAAGTGTTAAGCCAAAACCAGAAATCAGAATGGTTTGATTCTTTATACAGTACGTTGGGTGATCCTGACCAGGATATGGAATGGAATGGAATATTATGGTAACTCTCAAAGCCAGAAAAGGTTTTAACTATTACAATCTCACACTTTAGAAGAAAATTAGTATTTATGCCCATCTTCTATGTTGGGTGCTGTGATAAAAGCTTTGTGCACATTATCTATATAATCTTGACAAGAATCCTAGGGCAAAGAGCTTAATTATCCCAATTTACAGATCAGGTCATTGAGGCTTGGTGAGATTGATGTCCATCACGAATGGCAAAGACTCAAACTCAAATATGACTTGTGCCAAGGCACACGCTCCTACGTTGGACTTTTTGTTTTATTTTATCTTTTACCTTACAAGGTAGGTATTATTATCTGATGTTTGCAAATTAGGGAAAGAAAGAAAAGCCAGAGAGGTGAGGTGACTTCCCCCAAACACAAGATCACCAGTTGGGGGATCTAAGAGCCAGTATCTGGTTGACTGTGTGCAGAACCCACACTCCTCACCCTGGAGACTTGGGTCCCAGCTCTATGAGAACTCTTGAGAACACAAAGCTGACTCCTCCAATATTCCTGTATGTGTGAGTCAGCCTAGGGAGTATGGGGCTGTAACTCTCAGGGAAAGTTACTCAACATTGTTGGGACGAACTGTTCTCCCCAAAAGCTGACTTCTCTTAACCGTGACATAAACTGAATGAGCGAAATTTCTCTCTTCAGAGTTGTGGACTCTAGAAGCTTCCCGGGCTGCTATGGATCAGAACCTTAAGGAAGTTTGAATATCTACTCAGCTGCTCATACTGGGGTGTGAGGGGAACCAGGTCAGAAGGGAAGTGGCCTTAGGGACCCCAAATGTCATGGGGTCAGCCTGAGAAAAGATGCCTGCCCAGCTTTAGCCAAGTTCAGTGGGTTCTGTGACAACAATTCCAGGAGACACTGCGTGATGGGCATTTAGATGCCCTGCTGAGCCTTCATCAGCCTGGATTGTGCTCCAAGCAAGATACAGGGTTCAATGAGGAAGGGTTCAAAGATTTGAATGGAACTTGGGTTACCACACCTGGGGCCTGGTGGGTTTCCATGGAAGCCCCACGTTACCTGTTAAGCAGCTGAAAGTGTCCAGTGAGTTATTCTGGTGGAGGAAAGAGGTCAGGGACCCCACCATTAAACTCTAGTCTCTTCCCACCCCAATCATTTCCGTCACGGTTTACAAATAAATATAGATTAAAAACAGCATAATTAAGATTTTTAATTCCATTGTTTAATGGAATTAAAGGCAACTAAGCACACACAGATATGGCAACCACTCCAGTACTCTTTCCTGGAAAAGCCCATGGACGGAGGAGCCTGGTAGGCTGCAGTCGTGAAGAGTCCATGGGGTTTCGAAGAGTTGGACACAACTGAGCGACTTCACTTTCGCTTTTCACTTTCATGCATTGGAGAAGGAAATGGCAACCCACTCCAGTGTTCTTGCCTGGAGAATCCCAGGGATGGTGGAACCTGGTGGGCTGCCATCTATGGGGTCACACAGAGTTGGATACGATTGAAGTGACTTAGCAGCAGCAGCAGCAGCAAGCACACACCTTTCAGTTCAGTTCAGTCGCTCAGTCGTGTCTGATTTTTCGCGACCCTATGAATCGAAGCACACCAGGCCTCCCTGTCCATCACCAACTCCGGGAGTTCACTCAGACTCACGTCCATCGAGTCACTGATGTCATCCAGCCATCTCATCCTCTGTCGTCCCCTTCTCCTCCTGCCCCCAATCCCTCCCAGCATCAGAGTCTTTTCCAATGAGTCAATCCTTCGCATGAGGTGGCCAAAGTACTGGAGTTTCAGCTTTAGCATCATTCCTTCCAAAGAAATCCCAGGGCTGATCTCCTTCAGAATGGACTGGTTGGATCTCTTTGTAGTCCAAGGGACTCTCAGGAGTCTTCTCCAACACCACAGTTTAAAAGCATCAATTCTTCAGCACTCAGCCTTCTTCACAGTCCAACTCTCACATCCATACATGACCATTGGAAAAACCATAGCCTTGACTAGACGGACCTTTGTTGGCAAAGTAATGTCTCTGCTTTTGAATATGCTATCTAGGTTGGTCATAACTTTCCTTCCAAGGAGTGAGCATCTTTTAATTTCATGGCTGCAGTCACCATCTGCAGTAATTTTGGAGCCCAAAAAAATAGTCTGACACTGTTTCCACTGTTTCCTCATCTATTTGCCATGAAGTGATGGGACCAGATGCCATGATCTTCATTTTCTGAATGTTGAGCTTTAAGCCAACTCTTTCACTCTCCACTTTCACTTTAATCAAGAGGCTTTTTAGTTCCTCTTCACTTTCTGTCATGGGATCCCTAAATTTTCTTTCCCAGGAATAAAGCAATTTTTATTTCTTCAAAATTGTATGCTCACTGACGGGACATGTTTGGACTGGAGAGTTAGCCCTGGGTGTTTTTCTTTTTTTTGAGAGGACGAGTTGCTGATGGGGAAGGAGGTATCTGCCGTCCACACAGCCCTTTCCACTTGTGTGGAACTCAGTTCAAAACACACTTTTGCTATGTGCCTGTGTGCATGTGTGCTAAGTCGCTTCAGTTGACTCTCTGTGACCCTAGAGACTGTAACCAGGCTCCTTTGTCCATGGGATTCTCCAGGCAAGAATGCTGGGGTGGGTTGCCACGCCCTCCTTCGGGGAAGCTTCCTGACCCAGGGATCGAAACTGCGCCTCCTGTGGCTCCTGCATCACAGGCAGATTCTTTGCCACTGAGCTACTGGGGAAGCCCCTATTCGTGCATACTGCATGCCAGATCCTGAGTCAGGTTCTGGTGGTATGAAGAAGATAAGGAGGCATGCCATGGGCAGCTGTTCAGGTTGTACCATTCTATAACCCTAAGGGACACAGAATTGTGTATCTATTAAGTTCTGTTCCTGCAGATGCTGGAAGGTGACTTGAAGAAGACATGCTGGCTGTGATGTCAGTTAGACACAGTTTCTGCCCTCAATGAGATCACCATCCAGCAGACAGCAGGGCTGTAAGACACTAGGAGATCACAGGCTAGAAGCTGGAAGAGCCTCTCACTTTTTCCCTTTTAAGAACAGGCTACATATGTAGAGTTAGATAATGATGGAAAACAACTTTGGTGCACTCTGGTCTCCTTATGATTATTGCTGTGTGTGTGTGCTTAGCGTGTATGTGCTCAGTCGTTCAGTCGTGTCTGACTCTACGACCCCATGGACCACAGCCCGTCAGGCTCCTCTGTCCATGGGGATTCTCTAGGCAAGAATACTGAAGTGGGTAGCCATGAGCAGGGATTGAACCCAGGTCCCCTGTATTGCAGGTGGATTCTTTACTATCTGAGCCACCAGGTAAGCCTGTTATTATTGCTAGTTAACGACAAAAATTCCATTCTTTTACCATTACCACCTCCCACGGACTCCCACGACCCAAGTATCTTCCCCCATCAAAAGAACATCTTCTCTGACCTAAATAGGAAAAGAATTTGAAGAATATATGTATGTATAACTGAATCACTTTGCTGTATACCTAAAACTAACATAACATTGTTAAAACAACTATGCTCCAATACAAAATATAAGTTGGAAATAAAAAAAGAACATCTTCTCTTGTCCTTATGCTCCATTGCCCCAGTCAGGACAAGGCTATTAGTACTCATTATTCTTAGGAGTGAAAAAGCAAAAATACAAAAAAAACCAAGCTGACTCTGAAAGACAATGTTTCTTCCCAATCTCTCCAGAGGCTACCCCAGGGCAAAGCTGGCTGTGCCCAGTTTAGACTTGGGGCATCGAACTGTGAGATTTACAGTCTCAGGACCCCTGCCTCAACCCCTATTCATAACCTCCAATACCTTTCCTCCTGCATCTAAGATAACTTCCCTGCAGCATAATAATTCACCTTATGCTCCAAGCAGTGCCAACATCACATACGTTACTTTATTATGCATTCATTGGCTTTCCAAGGCAAGTGAAAAAATAATTTAAACCAATTATGTACAGAGGCTTGGTTAGTTTTCCCAGTAACTTCCAGAAAGATCCCCATCCCCTTAGATAGCAAAGAAGGGTTACGTTTAACATCTATACAAAACTCCACCTATAAAAGTCGCATGTGTAGAAAGGTTTCTTTATTATAAGCATCACGTCTGGGGAATGGGCAGGGATCAGGGTGGGAGGCGGAGGAGCATGTGCAGGGTGGGGTCCGCACACACCTGCCCGGGCTAGTCCTGTGCAGGGGGGCTGGGGGCTGGTGGGGCTCAGGTGGTCTGCAGTGGGGTCTCCAACATCTCCATGAGGAAGGTGTCAATGGGTGTGTCCCCGATGAGCTTGAAGAAGAAGAGGTGCTCCAGGCACTTCAAGCCGATAGAACGCAGGGCTGGGAGGCGCAGCAGCAGCTTGGCAAACCTGCAGGGAAGCGAGGAGACCTTAAGAACTGGGGGTTAGCTGCTGGCATGAGGCCTCTTGTTTGGTCTTCTTGACCAATCTATGGTTAGAAGAAAGAGCCTGAGAGAGGAATCGAACACAGCCAGAGAATCTCTAATCTGGGGGAGCTTCAGAAACAGGCTTGAGGTCTCATTTAGCTTCTTTAGATGGAGGTTGGATCCTGTGACCTCTTGAGGAACTCTTGACTTCTGTGGTCACATCCCAGAATTGCCCTCAGCAACCCCATTCATGCCAAGTGAGAGCTAGTCTACTTGCCATGACTCACGGCACCAATCCTACCCACGAGATGTTCCTTACGTTCTTTGTGTTCAGAGGTTCCTGGGAAGATCTGCCCAAACACTTAGAACACAGCACACAGATGTGCTGAATCCACAGGGGTTGTCACCATCGGGGAAGGTGCTCCAGGCATTCAAGCCACTGGAGCGCGGGGCTGGGAGGTGCAGCCACAGCTTGGTAAACCACGCATCAGGCACTGCAGTTGGCTCTGGGATCCAGGGTGAGCCCCTGCTCTCAGGACCAACAGTTCTGATCGCCTCACCAGACTATGCATTTCTTCACGACACACTTACCTTAAGCAATGTGACCTCAGTGTGCCTCAGTTACATTTTTGTTACCACTTTATAACCACTTTGTACATCAGCTTCTTAGTCTATTGCTTACCTTTGTTTTATTTTTTGCCTAAGAAATGTGGCTTTCTTTTTTAAATTAAAAAAAATTTTATTAAAATATAGTTGATGTACAATGTTGTGTTAGTTTCAGGTGTGTGCAGCAAAATTACACAGTTATGCATTTGTATATATACATGTATATTCTTTAGCTTATTTTTGTTATAGATTATTACAAGGTATTTAATATAGTTTCCTGTGCTACACAGTAGGTCCTTGTTGGTTATCTATTTTATATGCAGTAGTGCATATCTGTTAGTCCCAAACTCCTAATTTAGCCCTCCTCCCCTTTCCCCTTTGACAACCATAAGTTTGTTTTCTACGTCTGTGCGTCTATTTCTCTTCTATAAGTTCATTGGTATCACTTTTTTAGATTCCACATATAAGCAGTATCATACGATATTTGCCATTCTCTGTCTGACTTACTTCACTTAGCATGATAATCTCCAGCCACCGTGGAGAACACCACGGAGGTTCCTTAAAACACTAAGAATAGAGTTACCATATGATCCAGCAATCCCACTCATAGGCATATATCCAGAGAAAACCATAATTCAAAGAGATACATGCACCCCAGTGTTCATAGCAGAACTATATACAATAGCCAAGACAACATAAATGTCCATCAGCGGAGGAATGGATAAAGAAGATGTGGTACCTATTTACAATGGGATATTACTCAGCCACAAAAAGAAGGAAATAATGCCATGTGCATCAGCATGGACGTGCTTACTAATTAGGAAGAGAGGGAGATAGGTAATAGTGGTCTCTGCCCCTTGTGGGCCCACAGTCTGTTAGGGGAGACAATACACACATGTACACCCACACACTTACTCACACATGCCTCCGTCACATGTGCACACACACACCCTCATCATTCTCACAGATGCGTACACACACACTCACTCACACTCTAACCCACCCTTGCACACAGAAGCTTGCACACACACATATTCTCCTCCATTCTCATCTGCATTCACACACTGTACAAACACTCAGGCACACAGACATGTGTAGACACACTCACACTTTTCTATAATTAAAGACCTTTAGTTGCAGGGCTCAACAAAGGGAGAGAGACTAGTGTGTGAAGAATTAGCCTCATTCCGACACGTCCCTCAATCAAGCCACATTTCCAACCTGCTTCTGTGGCCCTTCTTCATCTCTCAAAGTCCTTGTAGCCAATGAAGCTTACTTGTAATGTTATTTATGATAATGACCAGAAATTAAATAACTTTACTCACAACTTTCAATAAAAATTACAGGAACCAAAATCATGTTAGCCACTACAGCTTTAAATCAGCAACTTCTGGTTGGGCTGGGTCTTCCCTGGCAGTCACAACATTATTTCATGAGAAATTTTCAAATTGGAATTTTGATACTCCTTGAAAATGCATATAGGTCTATATTTGTGCCAAAAGAAGTTTTAAAGAAATGTGGCAATATAAGAAAAATAACGTAGCACCATCTTAAGAGGTAAGAATTCCCTTTCTATATGGAAAAATTAAAGGTCTATATCAAGGCCAGCACACACCTTCAAAATGTTTGATTAGGAAGCTTCTGAGTGCATCTGAATGGTATCGCCAGGGTGTGAAGAGGCCATCAGATAAAGAACAAGGAGGCTGAGCCCCTGGTTGTGGCTCCGAATGGAAGTTTTATGGAATTAAGCAAAGGAAAAGGCTTTACACTTCTTTATAAAGTGTAAAATTAGACTGATTATTTCTGAAAATGTATTTTTTTTTACTCTAAAAAGGCCAAAGTTTCACAATATGTAAAATACTAAGCATTTTAGATGCAAACTATTATACACAGAATGGATAAGCAACCTACTGATTAGCACAGGTAACTATATTCAATATCTTCTGATAAACCATAATGAAAAAGAATATATATATACAAACGTGTATAACTAAAATCACTGTGCTGTACGCAGAATTAACACAGCATTATCAATAAAATACATTTTTTAAAATGCTAACCATGCTGGAACACGGCTGTCTCTGCCTTCTGCCCCAGGTTTAGAAGCTGAGATCAAGCCTGGAGAAATAAGCACGCTCACTAATAGAGCCACCGGGTGGCAGTCGCATTTCTCTCTGACAAGTTTGGCAGCAAGGCCTTTGAGGGTCCCTGCTGTGTGAGAAAGAGAATGTTCCTGCAAGCTCTGCCCTTTCCTGAGTTTTGGTCTCTGCTTTCTGGCTAGAGCAAGCAGAACTCGGCCCTGCAAGGTGTACTTCTGAAAAGTCTCCACGGAGGGGCAGCCCTCCACCACCGAGAAAATGGCCGTGACAGGCCCTGCGTGCCAGGAACACCGTCTGCCATTTCACAAACCAGAGGTAAGCAGCCTTTGACACACTTCCTACCTGACTGAGCCAAGTAACATCCTGATGGACCTACTCGGTCTCAGGGCGGTCACTGTCTGTCCAGGCTGCACTGGACATACCAGAGGTACCCTCTGCACCCACTTCCTGAGCCCCCAGGCCCTGCTTCAGGCCAGGCAACAAGTGTTCTCACTCGTGCCTGGAGGCAACTCAAGCCCCTGGCAGTCCCTTTCCTGGGAAAACAGGCAAGTTCCAAAGTTTTCAAAGTGACATTCATCAGAAACAACAATATGTCAACCACAGGGTAAAGACTAGACACATTAGGGTCCATCTATCCTCTGAAATATTATAAATTCATTGAAAGCCAGAATTTTGTGCTAAGGGAAGAAAATAGTACACTGAACCAAACGATTTCAGATCTGTAACTATACATTTCTAAGTATACATATATGCATAAACAAAGCTACTAGAACTATACCTCTCAAATTTACAATCAATATTATCCACTTAATTTTTTAAATACATTCATTGTTAATAGAGTTAATGTATTTTTTAGATACATTCATTTTTAATAATAAAAATAAATACATTTAAAAATACATTTTAGATACATTCCTTATTCAAAAAAGCATGCTTGGCTTTTATAATAAGACAAAAAAAAAGAGTTTTGTTTTTTAAAGAGGAAAAGGATGAGTATGAGCTGTCCTAGTTCTAATGCCTGGCTCACAACATGTGCACACACAGAAAACCATGTGTGATGCTGCCTCACAGCTGGGAGACCCCGTGAGTGGCACCAGCATTCTGGTGAGTTTTCAGTCAGCTCCTAAGGGCCGGAGGCTGAGCTGATGTTGGCAGCCAGGCCCTGCTTGCTGGGTAGAGTTTTTTCAATCTTACCCACTTCAGGTATAGAAGAGACTGCCAGGCACCCACCAAAATCCACTCTCCCCTTCTTCCTTGGCATCCAGCTGCGTACATTCTCCAGATGAGCCATGTGACCGAGTGTTAGCCAATGGAAGTGAGTGAAGGGAGATGGGCCCTTTCCAGGTCAAGGCGTTGCTCATAGAGTCTCATCCCTGTGCCCCTCCTCCTCTGCCCCTCAACCATCAGCATACAAACACAACGTGACCAGGGGACCATGGAGCCCCAGAAAGGAGGAAACCTGGGTTCCCGAGTGATGGCGTGGAAAACAGTCAGTGCTCTAGACTGATTATCCAGCCAGGACTGATTTGTGAGGAGGAAACACATTTGTGTTCAACTACAGACATTGGGAAACCTGTTGTCACAATGTACTCTCCCTAACACACGAGGCCTGCACATTTATTGTGCCAACAGGCTGGATCCCACTCACTCAGATGCATTCATTTCCTTTGACAAAAAAGCAGAGCTCAGCCTCTTCTAGAAAACTGATAGGGGCTTATGATCCAGGACAAATGGGCTAATGGAAATTAGATTTCATAGGGGAATAAAAGTCATCAGTGGGAACTGGGAACACATATAATTATTCCTAAAAACAAACTAATGCCTTTAAAGGAGTTTATTTAGGTTTCGTTTTCAGTTTTCTGTGAGATTTGTGGATCTTTTTCTCTCTTTTTAACTAGAGTTAGCAGAGTAAGGAAACTTTTATTCAGTTGTACTTGGGGCGAAATGTTTGGGAAAGGTATTCAACGACTCAGGAATACTGGCAGATGGTCTGAGATCTTCTGACCCATGTTCTCCTTTTCAGACAAGAAGTTCAGGCCCAGCACCTTGCCAGAGCCTACAGATGGCGCCCTCAGGGCCAGCGGTCACCCCTCTTGGCTGCCAAAGCCTGTACCTTCTACTGCAGTAGGGCTCCCATTGGGGCGAAGTGGAAAGCCGTGTAGTCACTTTGGAAAACACAGGCTCTTTGAAATCAAACACGCTTGTGTTCACATCTCACTACACCAGGCCCCAGCTCTGTGATCCCGGGCAAGTTCCTCATGCTTTCTGAGCCTTGAGACCTCTTTAGAAGTTAGAGATAAGGACTTCCACAATTATTCACTCATTTGCACGTTCACTCAACATTTAGAGATGAGTATTACTTGCCAAGAATGGTGATGGGCTCCAGAGTGCTAGAGTGATGCCACAGTGGTGAATGGTGGATACACAGGAGAGACAAGACCTCCAGTTTCATGAAGCTAATGTTTGAGTAGCTTTGCGCTGGTTGTGAAAAAATCTAGACAGAGCCTGCTGACCATCACCATCCATCAACAGCTATGTTGTTAACATTCTTTCAGGACTCCCTCACCTGCCTGGTTGTTCTGGATACTTTTGCTTGGTGTAGGCCTCAAGGGTGGCATAGACCTTCTCTCGTAGAGTCTCTACCTCAGACGGGTTGGAGAGACCCTTGGCATCTGAAAAAGACAGCTGGTTAAACCTCTGGTTACACACCTCTGTGGAACATCCTGTTACAGAGGCTGTCCCCATTCATATAGGCCACCTCCAGTAGAGTTACTAGAGACACAGTGGATGAGGGGCACTGTGAAATACACAGAGCTGGTGCTTTGTGTCTACCAATCTACCCAATAAACTCCTGAAGCAAAGGTACCCACCGCTGACTCCAAGGAGGAGAGTTTCCTTCTATCTGGGCCATTGTACATATACAACCTTTACACATTTATTGACTAAGTGCGGGCTGAATGAAAAGACAGGGAACAAAAACCACACATACCTATGTCCTGCTTCAACTAACTGATCACCTAATTCAAGAGATGAAGTGCATCTAACTGATCACCTAATTCAAGAGATGAAGTGCATGCATCAGTTACTATGTAATTCTGAATACTCATCTTTCCTGACCCGTGGCAGCCTCTGGTGAAAGCTGAGTCTTGCTCCTCCTTGCAATGCTTGTCCTCCTTGAGCCCCCAGGACATCATTCTCCGGTTCTTCCCTGTCTCACCCACTGCTCCCTCGCAGGCACCTTTGCTGTTTCTTCCTTTCCTCCACAAATTCTAAATGCGGCCGTGCCCCAGGACTCAGTCCTCAGCCCTCTGCTCTGCCTCTGCTTACTCCCTGGATGAGTTCACGCCAGCCTCAGAGCTTTCCATGCTAGGTATAGGCTGACAGCTCTCAAATGTACATCTCTGGTCCTGCCTCTCCTCTGAACTCCAGAATCACGTGAATAATTGCTTCCTGGTCAGCCACTCTTGGACATCTACATCCATCTCAGAGTTTCACGTCCAAAGACCTGCTTCCTAGCCACCCACCCTTAGAACTTCCATTTCAGTCAATGAAAATTATTTTCCAGTTGTTCAGGAAACAAAAATATTTAATGCCTCTTTTCCATATCCTATGTACAATCCATCAGCAAAATCCCATAAGTTCTGCCAAAAAATATATGCAGAAACTAACTATTATTTTTTTTTTTCATGGAAGTAGTTAACTTGAGGCAGTGACCCAGGGAAGAGGAGGGAGGCACTAAAAAAAGAAAAAGCAGGGAAAGAAGAAAAGCCAACACAAGAGTACATGATCGGACTGATCATGGCCATGGGCAGCTGGGACTCATTCTCACAGGGACCCTCTAAGGAGGTATGTGGAATGTACTGCAGAATTGTCCACCTAGGGAAGGAAGATGGAAGCACCTATTTACTCACTAGTTTCTGTCACCCCTGGAGAACCTGACCACATTTTACCACTTCCTTTACTATCCTAGGCCTCTGTGATCTCCCACCTTCCCCGCTGACCCCCAACATGTACACTTCATGCCCGTTTGAGACACTTTTCAAGATGGCTCAAGGAGCAGAGGCCATGCAGAGGTGACTCGGTCCTCCCCACTGACAGGTCTCCTGGCCCTGCCTTCTCCCCTCTCTGTCTCAGCTGAGCTAGAGGGCCAAAGAACATCAGCACACTGGGGGCTGACCAGGGAGGAGGGCTAAGCAAGACGCTGTCACCTGGGTTAAACAGCACGATGGCTCGCAGGCACCCCAGCTCTGACTTATCCATCTGCATGTCCTTCATTTTGGAGACCAGCTCAGTCAGAACTCTGTTCACAGGAAACAATGACAGGTAATGAGAAAATCATGAGCACCAGACCAAAGGCTGATAAAATGAATGCAATCAATATTTATTATGTACCCACACACCCCCCCCACATTTTCCAGTCAATGTGCCAGGTACTAGGGGCACAGAGATGAATCAGACACAGTCCCTGATCTCAAGGAGCTCACAGTTTAATCAAAGCAACAGACACAGAAACAGCACAGAGCAGCAACACCAAGCCAGTGACTGACATAATCAAAGTCCCAGGAGGAAGCAGGGAACTCAGAGAGGGGGCTGGAAAAGCAGCCTAGAGGTTTTGGAAATTGGTAGAAATGCAACAGGCAAAGCAGGGCGAGGGCACTGCTTTTCTGGTGTTCACTGACACAGTAGAAATCTCCAGGCACCATCAAGAGGACTAAGTCCACTGAAGACCACGTGTGGAACTATTGTGGGAAAAGGCAGGGAAGGAGTAGAGACGTCTTAGATCGACATGCATATGGTCCTGGAAGACCATTTAGGGGTTGGAAAGGGACCACAGGTCCCCAGCACTGGGTAGAGACTATCTTCAAGCTCACCCTTCCCTTTCCTAGTGCATCTCCATCCTGTCACCCCAAGTCATTCATCTCTACCCATTTCTCATTTCCTTAAGTCACCTGGCTTAATTTCCCTGAGGGCACAGAATCCCAGACTGAGGCCATTGCTCCCTCAGCAGGCTTGCCCCAGAGAGATGCAGAGTCCAGCAAAAACCCTAGCTCATCTTTCCTGGACTCCTAAAGTCAGATTCTAAGCCTTCATTCCTGTCCCAGCCCTCTAAGATAAGCAGTTCAAACTCCCCACCCCTAATCATTCAGTCATGTCCAACTCCAGAGACGGTAGCCCGCCAGGCTCCTGTGTCCATGGGATTCTCCAGGCAAGACTACTGGAGTGGGTTGCCATTTCCTTCTCCAGGGGATCTTCCTGAGCCAGGAATAGAACTCAGATCTCCTGCATTGCAGGCAGATTCTTTACCGACTGAGCTATAAAGGAAGTCCAGTCTTACTAGGTAATGTTAGTAACACCGTCTCTTCCTTGGAAACCCACGGGTTTTCATCTGCCAGTAACTCTGTTGGCCTCTGACCAGCTCTGTCTCCTCGAATCAACATTTCTTTTAATCACTTTCTCATTCCCCAGGTTTATGCTTTCATGTGCTTAATGGTCTCTGCTTCCAACCATATATGTACAGCTGCTTGAGCTATCCATTCTAAACACACAGATGCACACATACACACACACACACACACACACACATGCTGGAAGCAGAAGAGAAACACCTGTCAAAGATGGAGCCAACCCCAGCGCTGTGGGCACTGCTTCGGTGGACGTGTAATCCCGTGGCCAGAAGGATGCCATCCTGCACAGAAACTGAGCGATGGGAAAAGGAGGCGATCAGCAGCTCATTCCACCCTGCAAGGATAAGGAGGTGGCCTTGAGGGAAACCTGACCGCACTCTCGCTTCATGGATAGTCACCCAAGGCATGTATTATTATCCTTTGGAATAAAAGTAGAATCAGAAATCCAGTTCCAGACAATACTGCTAATTAGTGAAGAAACAAACGATAAGACTGGGGTGTCCTGACTTGGGGCTATGCCCATCCCCCAGTTTCCCCCATGCTGCCTAGAATGGTAGCTTGAGAACAAGGACTCTTTATCCCCCAGTCCATCAACAGATATGGATTGAACACTTAATGGGTTATAGTCACTATGTTAGCTGCCGTGGTGGATAAAGCAAGCATACCTTGCAGTCTCTGCCCCCAGGACCTGACAACCCAGTTTTATTTCTTTGGCGTTGTCTAGTATCACCCAGCATGGCATGAAGCTTTCCATCGACACTCAGGGAACACTCATTATTTGATAGGAATGAAATGAGTGCGCTGGCTTCCAAGGCTCAGCCAATCTTCATGAAATTTCTCTGTTGGCTCCGTGACAAAGAGGAGCTTTGGCATATGTCAACTGCAGTGTCCCAGAAATGGGAGGTGAGAGAGATTACAGCACATAGAATATTAAAATAGGAAGGGACCCTGGAATCCATCTAGTACCAGTCTGAGAAAAAATCTTTGGCTTCCCTCAGTTCATCTGTGAAATGGGAATATCTCTATTTTCCAATTTCATAATAATAATGAGGCAGAGCTTCAGACTGTCTTCAGTAAAAACTATTTAACTCTCTTCGAAAATTAAATGCAATTTATAAAGGCTATGTACAATTTGCATGGAAAAATAGTTCTTTCCTGGTTACTACAAGGATTCTAGGAAGCAGTTTAAGAAACCCAATAGACAGAAAAGTCTCTGCTTCTTACTAACTTTCCTCTTTTTGAATTTTTATGTGTGTGTTTAAAAGTTATTTTTCTCTGATAATAAAATGCATGTAGAAACTAATACGAATTTCACTGTGTAAAAAATTTTTTAATATCAAAAAAGAAAAAGTCTTATTCCTCCATTAACAAACTGTTTTGTTTGGGAATGAAAAGTTTGGGAGAGGGCCATCTAAATTTAAGAGATTGTAAGTAATATAAAAAAGAACAATCTCACATAGTATTATCCTGTCTCAACAAGATGCACCAGCTTGGATGGGTTCAACTCCACCAGGTCACTTGTTTTAGGACCCCAGGGGCAAAATGGCAACCCAGTGCTTGTCCCAAGAAGAAAGGATCTTTGGTATCACTTACCTGCCCGGAGCAGAATGACTTGGTCCTCCAAGGTGAGGTCAGAAAAGTGGGGAATACGCTTGGCCCATTCAACGAGAGTAAAAAGCTGCTTATCAGCAGCGTGGCATATATTGGTGACAGGGTCATTAGTCTAAAAAAGGAACAAAGTAATCTGAAGGGACAGATTCGAAGACTCAAACACGTCCCTTGCCCATGTCTAGCCCCATCTAAGATATGGCAGCTGGATGGAGATCTAAGACCACCTACCGAATTCTCCGTGTTCATGTCACCATAGGATTCTGTCTTTGGTTCAACAGCAAGTTCAGCTTCCAGAATCCTCTCCACGGGCATATCTTCATGGCCACTGTTGGCACACTCTGCCTCACTTTCAGCCCGCTCCCGGCTTCTCTGCCTTTCTTCCTGCACAGCTGGCAGGGACAAGGAAGTGCAGGTGTTACCACGTGCCCAGGACAACAGTGGGAAATTTAGTTACCTCCCTAAGCCTCCGTTTCCTCATCTATAAAATGGGCACCATTATGGCAGTGAATCAGGACATTGTCCTTTTAACAGATGAAACCAAGAAAGCAGAGTGTTTGCTTATGCCTGTGCAGAAGTGTGGATTTTTCAGTCCATGTTTTCCAGTTCATAATGGTGACCTCTCTAAGAAGTATGCACTTTAAGCTTTAATTACCTCCAATTCTGCCCTTTCTTTAAATGAACCACCATCTCCTTGCATGCTGTATGCCATGTCCTTTCTCCACCGGCTACCTCTAATAAACTATGAGCACGCAATAGTTAAGTAACAAGCACATTACTCTAAAAACTCCCTCTGTCAGATCCTATGCATCATCCTTGGCATTCACGTCCCATTAGGTCTGCCCCTAGTGCACCAGCCTGAACACAACATCACCTGATCTGACTTGTCAGGGAAGATCTTTAGGGAGCCACGCGGGCATTTAGTAAGCAGGAGGCTGGAGGAATGTCACCTAGATGACATTTCAGAATCAGTAGATGATTTAGGGGGTGAGGAAGGGTACACAGGCAGAGGGGGAGGCTGGAATTTTCTCAGATTGCCAAAACTTAGGGTTTTCATCTAGAACCTTCTGGGTCTGTGCATGAGAATGTCAGCCAGACCCCTTCCCCAATTCTGTCCTCTTCATTGGGAGGACAGTCTCTGTGAGGTTAGTTTCAATTCTCCCAAAAGCTTTAGTTTTCATCTTATTCCTAGTAGCAATAAACAGAATTCAATATTAGCACACATCTTTTTAAATCCCAAGAATCAAGAAAAGTATACTCTAAACAGTGGCTAAGCGGGACCTCAGTGATAACTACTGCATCAGAGACTTCTATGTCTCATCCCCTCTCCTTCCCTCCCCATCATGCACTTTCCCAGGCACCTCCTACTCTCTGAGGGCAGAGGGAGCTGCAGAGACTGCAGAATGAACTGGGACTGGATGCTGGACATTCAGTTTGTCACGCAAGGGATATTATCGATCTGTCAAAGTAGGTCAGAAAAGGGTCTGCCTCACAGACACAGCTGATACATCACAGTCTCAAATAGAGACGCACCAAGAAGCCTCAAGATGAGAATACTACTCAGGGGTTGAGAGGGAATGAGGGTAGGAAGGAAGGAGTAAAGGAAGAAAAGAGATTAAAGCAAGGGATTAAAAAAAGAAGAAACAGGAGAGAAAGAGAACAAAGATGAGAAAATAGCAGAAGAGCAAAAAATCATGTACTTGGAGTCAAATCTTTTTCAGAATGGGCCTGACCATTTCCTAGCTAGTAGCATCAGACATGCTACTCAGCCTACAAAGCCTCAGCCTCGCTATATGTAAGGTGGGGCTTGTAGTACTTAACCTAGATTGTTTTCTGTAGATTAAATGAAGTAATTTAAAAGTTAAAAAAGTAGCGTTTTTCCTCCCCTTGGTCTCTTTTTACACTCTTGGACTCTGCTCTGGTCCTCTCTCCATCCCCTCTTTAGACCTCCTCCTCTCTCTCCTTGTTTCTCTTTTCCCCTCATCCTTTCTTTCTGTCCATTCTGTGAGCCCTCATTCACTGACAACATACAGAAACTCTCATATGTGTTATTATATTCAGTTGGATTTGCTGGTTAAAGTTGAATGCTTCTTGTATTAATTTTTTAAGATAGGTTAATGGGCTTCTATTTGTCTTAATTTGAAAAGATGGGAAAGCAATATAAGTTCCTTTTGTGGTCCTCAATTGATTTCTTCTATAGATTTGTAACACTCAAGGAAAATAACTTTCAAGCTTCACAGAAAATAACCTTGGCTTCAGGGAATTAGATCCTAATCCCAATTCTGTCATTAATTGAGTGATCCTTTTCTAGTCACTTCTTTTTGTGTGTGTGCCATGAATCTTCCTGTCTTCAGTAGGAGTCCAGTATCTCTGGTTGGAGGAAATTCTCTGTGGACAGACATTTTGAGCTACTGCTACTCCATACATCAGGCTACATTTAGAGGACAGAGGGATCTAAAACAGGATTATTCTTTAGTCCAACATATATCTATTGGGATGTACTAAAATAGCCAAAATTTATCAAGCTCTTTCTCTATGTTAGAATTGTGCTCAACATTTTTCATAGATTATATGTCATTTAACCCTCTGAAGAGCTATCAACCACAGAGAAGTTAGGTGACCTGCCTAAGGTCACAGAGCTAGAAAATGATGAAGTCAGCATTGTAGGTAGACCGAGGCTGGCTGGCTGAGCCTACCTCTAACCCCTCTTTACTACCTCCAAGGCTGTAGGCTGGTTGGATTAATAAATCCACAGGGATATCAAATGCTGCCTAAATTGCCTCAAAATAATCCATTATCTTACTACCCAAACCACATTATATGACCCAAAATTGTGGAAACAGACTACCCCAGAACTCTGAGGATTGTTTGGTGGCCTGGATGCCAGAGGGTCTTAATCCTATAGCAGCTCTGACATTAGCTTGCTATGTAAGCTTAGGCAAGACTCTAGACTCTCAGAACTTCTTCTTCTTTCAGAAAATAAATGTGTTACATCAGACAACAGCAAATGTCCATTTCAGCTTCACCCCAATATGTACCCTGATCCCAGACAGGTGAGTTCTGAGCCCACCCCAGTTTTATCTCTTTCTATCTGTCCAACTCTCTAGTAATATAAATTCCATAGTATCACTCAGTTATCTGCTCCAGAATTTCATTATTCTTGTCCACAAGAAGGCGTATGAACTGAGCCCTAAATTTTGCAAATAAAGACCAGAAATTATAGTGGCAAAGGGAAAGCTGTCCAGTCACTTTTTTAAAGTGACATTTCATATAGTGAGATAAGGAATTGATTCACTTCCTCACCTTCTCTTTGTCAGGGTAAATAGTATGAATTTCCCGAACAGCCCTTTTCCACTCCTAATTGTTAATGATTCAGCTTTTCATCACTCTTGTTTCACCACATTATTTTTTTTTAATTTTATTTTATTTTTAAACTTTACATAATTGTATTAGTTTTGCCAAATATCAAAATGAATCCACCACAGGTATACATGTGTTCCCCATCCTGAACCCTCCTCCCTCCTCCCTCCCCATACCATCCCTCTGGGTCATCCCAGTGCTCTAGCCCCAAGCATCCAGTATCGTGCATCGAACCTGGACTGGCATCTCGTTTCATACATGATATTTCACATGTTTCAATGCCATTCTCCCAAATCTTCCCACCCTCTCCCTCTCCCACAGAGTCCATAAGACTGTTCTATACATCAATGTCTCTTTTGCTGTCTATTACATAGGGTTATTGTTACCATCTTTCTAAATTCCATATATATGCGTTAGTATACTGTATTGGTGTTTTTCCTTCTGGCTTACTTCACTCTGTATAATAGGCTCCAGTTTCATCCACCTCATTAGAACTGATTCAAATGTATTCTTTTTAATGGCTGAGTAATACTCCATTGTGTATATGTACCACTGCTTTCTTATCCATTCATCTGCTGATGGACATCTAGGTTGCTTCCATGTCCTGGCTATTATAAACAGTGCTGCGATGAACATTGGGGTATACGTGTCTCTTTCCCTTCTGGTTGCCTCCCTTACATAGAAAACCCTAAAGACTCCACCAGAAAATTACTAGAACTAATCAATGACTATAGTAAAGTTGCAGGATATAAAATCAACACACAGAAATCCCTTGCATTCCTATACACTAACTATGAGAAAACAGAAAGAGAAATTAAGGAAACAATTCCACTCACCATTGCAACGGAAAGAATAAAATACTTAGGAATATATCTACCTAAAGAAACTAAAGACCCACATTATTTTTTTTTTAATTCAGGAACCAAAACTGGACCCAGCTTTCTAATAATGAATCAGAATACTAGGTTTAAAAGAATCTAGAGCCTATTATATGGAGTAAGTCAGAAAGAAAAGGACAAATACCATATATTAACACACATATATGGAATCTAGAAAGATGGTACCAACGATCCTATATGCAGGGCAGCAAAGGAGACACAGACATAAAGAACAGACTTTTGGACTCAGTGGGGGAAGAGCGTGGAATGTGTTGAGAGAATAGCATTGAAACCATGCGAAAAACAGATGATCAGTGCAAGTTTGATGCATGAAACAGGGCATCCAAAGTCAGTGCTCTGGGATAACATAGAGGGGTAGGGTGGAGGCGGTGGGGGGGAGGTGGGAGGAGGGTTCAGGATCGGGAGGACACGTGTATACATATGGCCAATTCATGCTGATGTATGGCAAAAACCATCAAAATATTGGAAAGTAATTATCCTCCAATTAAAATAAATAATTTTTGTAGAAAAATGACAGCCCAGGCTGTTATAATCTACACGTCCTTGTTTGACTTACTTTTTTTAAAAAAATGAATCACATTTCCCATCGTTTTCTCCGTGAACCACTCTGACCCTAATTGAGCCGGAAATATTTAGGTTGAGTTTTGAGAGACAGAATTAGACTGTGAAGCAATAGAATCGAATATAGGTGATTCTCAGTCAGTAGCAATCACACTCTACGCTTATGCGAGACACACCTTGGGGTCATTAATTTAACGTTTTGACTATCACAGTGGTGGGAGCTACAAAAAGTGAGTATCAATTCTATGCTGGTGAAGAGAAGACCGTCTCTACCATCTGATTTTTCACATCACATGTTCCAGTCTAGAAAACTGTTGACCCCTCTACAGCAAATATGACACAAACATAAAGTAGACACCCAGTTAATACATGATGAATGAATGAATGAGCAAATGAATCATATAGAAGCATCTGAATTACTAAAACATCTGACTCCAATATTTAGTTTAAACCACTCATTGATTCTCTCAACAAATATTACCTAAATATCTACTATGTGCTAGTCACTGGTGATACAGCAGTGGGGGGTAGGGAGGCAGGAAAAATACCCCTGCCTTTTTGGAGACAGGTAGTAGACAAAATTTAAATATGTGTTCGGTTCAGTTCAGTTCAGTCGTGTCCAACTCTTTGCGACCCCATGAATCGCAGCACACCAGGCCTCCCTGTCCATCAAAAACTCCCGGAGTTCACTCAGACTCACATCCATCAAGTCAGTGATGCCATCCAGCCATCTCATCGTCTGTCGTCCCCTTCTCCTTCTGCCCCCAATCCCTCCCAGCATCAGAGTCTTTTCCAATGAATCAACTCTTTGCATGAGGTGGCCAAAGTACTGGAGTTTCAGCTTTAGCATCATTCCTTCCAAAGAAATCCCAGGGCTGATCTCCTTCAGAATGGACTGGTTGGATCTCCTTGCAGTCCAAGGGACTCCCAAGAGTCTTCTCCAACACCACAGTGCAAAAGCATCAATTCTTTGGTGCTCGGCTTTCTTCACAGTCCAACTCTCACATCCATACATGACCACAGGAAAAACCATAGCCTTGACTAGACGGACCTTTGTTGGCAAAGTAATGTCTCTGCTTTTGAATATGCTATCTAGGTTGGTCATAACTTTTCTTCCAAGGAGTACGCATCTTTTAATTTCATGGCTGCAGTCACCATCTGCAGTGATTTTTGAGCCCCAAAAAATAAAGTCTGACACTGTTTTCACTGTTTCCGCATCTATTTCCCATAAAGTGATGGGACCAGATGCCATGATCTTCGTTTTCTAAATGTTGAGCTTTAAGCCAACTTTTTCACTCTCCACTTTCACTTTCATCAAGAGGCTTTTTAGTTCCTTTTCATTTTCTGCCATAAGGGTGGTGTCATCTGCATATCTGAGGTTATTGATATTTCTCCCGGCAATCTTGATTCTAGCTTGTGCTTCTTCCAGTCCAGCGTTTCTCATGATGTACTCTGCATATAAGTTAAATAAGCAGGGTGACAATATACAGCCTTGACATAATCCTTTTCCTATTTGGAAACAGTCTGTTGTTCCATGTCCATTTCTAACTGTTGCTTCCTGACCTGCATATAGGTTTCTCAAGAGGCAGGTCAGGTGGTCTGGTATTCCCATCCCTTTCAGAATTTTCCACAGTTTATTGTGATCCACACAGTCAAAGGCTTTGGCATAGTCAATAAAGCAGAAATAGATGTTTTTTCTGGAACTCTCTTGCTTTTTCCATGATCCAGCGGATGTTGGCAATTTGATCTCTGGTTCCTCTGCCTTTTCTAAAACTAGCTTGAACATCTGGAAGTTCACAGTTCACGTATTGCTGAAGCCTGGCTTGGAGAATTTTGAGCATTATTTTACTAGTGTGTGAGATGAGTGCAATTGTGCTGTAGTTTGAGCATTCTTTGGCATTACCTTTCTTTGGGATTGGAATGAAAACGGACATTTTCCAGTCCTGTGGCCACTGCTGAATTTTCCAAATTTGCTGGCATATTGAGTGCAGCACTTTCACAGCATCATCTTTCAGGATTTGAACTAGCTCAACTGGAATTCCATCACCTCCACTAGCTTTGTTCATAGTGATGCTTTCTAAGGCCCACTTGACTTCATATTCCAGGATGTCTGGCTCTAGGTGAGTGATCACACCATTGTGATTATCTTGGTTGTGAAGATCTTTTTTGTACAGTTCTTCTGTGTATTCCTGTCAGATAGTAATAAATGCTGTAGGAAATAAACTGGGAAGTATTAGGGGTGGTTGATGTAATTTGAGTCATTGTAGTCAGGCAAAACTTTAAGAAGTTGACAAGTAAAGATATGAAGGAGAAGTGAGCCAAAAAGACACCTGGGAGAGGGCAGTCTGAGCAGACAGAATAGTAAGTGTAAAGCCCTGAGGCTGGAGCAGAAAGACAGGGGGTAGCCAGACCATGTACAGACTTGACGTCATAACCAGGATTCTGCCTTTTTTCTAAGTAAGAAGTGAAGGCACTAGAGCGTTTTGGCGAAAGAAAGGCTTCACCTGATCCACTTGTTCAAAGACTCGCTCTGGTTGCTTTGATAAGGAGAGACTGAAGGAAGATGAAGATGGAAGCAGGCAAACTTCTTAGGAGGCTATTTGTATTATTACAAAACAAACAAACAAACAAAAAAAAACAGTGGCTTGGCAATAACAGTAAAAATGGTGAGACACAGAAAGGTTCTTAACATATTTTGAGAAAGAGACAAGATTTCCTCACCCATTGAATGTGGTGCATGAAAAAAAAAAAAGAGGTGTTCAATGGCTTTTGATCTGAGTAGCTGAAAAATGGCTATTTCCTAAAATGGGGAGAACCATATGATGAACAGGCTGAGAGGGCAGGTGTGGATCTGTCAATTTGAGATTCTTGACAGATATCAGAGTGAGATTCCCTCCTTCGTTCCATAGTGCCTTCTTGCCCTGGTAGGAGAAGAGATGTGAGATGAGCTCTGACCTGGAAGTAAGAAGTTCCAGTCTCTGTTTATCACCTGTCCTTGGGACCTTGGGAAACTCACTCCATCAATCCAAGTCTATTTCCTCAGCTACAGAATGGTTAGGTAAAGAAGCTGCCTTCAGTGCAGCAGACCCAGGTCCAATCCCTGTGTTGGGAAGATCCCCTGGAGAAGGGAATGGCTACCCACACCAGTATTCTTGCCTGGAGAATTTCATGGACAGAAGAGCCTGGTGGGCTACAGTCCATAGCGTCACAAAGAGTTGGATACAAGTCAGTGACTAACACTTTCACTTTCAGAATGGTTAGGGTTATTAAGTTATTCTTAAGGGCCACCTCCATCCCAAACATTGTAAGAGTGCCATTTTTTCCTTGCTGGTAGGATTCTTTCCTATAAGGGATCCAAACCCTTTTTTCACTGGATCTTTTAGCCAGCCTCCCCCCTCCCCATAGAAGAGAAGTTTTTTAAGAATAGAGAGTCACTTGGGAGAGACAAAAACATGCCTTGTTTCCATTTCTGAGAGGCTCTTGACTCTTGAATCTATTAAGATTTACCATTTACACCCTGTACCTCTTGAGTTCACTAGCTAATTAACTTGTTGATTTGATTTATTTGTGTTACTTAATGGAAAGACTTTTTGATCTTGTAAATAAACAGAAAGCATGTTCAGATTTTTTTCCCTACGACAACCCAGCTAACCTACCCTGTAAATTTGAAACATTTTAAAAGTACACAATGACGATCTCTCTGAATGAGAAGGCTGTCTGATTATTGGTAATGCCAATAATCCCCAAAGACTTTGGAATACACCAATCTCAGAGGATTTATAGCAGACCAAGGTTATAAAAGCCCAGAGAGATTAATCAAACCAGCAGGCTTCCCCAGGGTGAGGATTAGAGGGGACAGTCAGCTCTGCCCAGAAGGTCAGTCTGATGCTCCATGGTGGGCCAGCACCCTGAGACCTCAGCTCTAACACTGCCTGGATATTGGAAGAGGAAGAGAGTGGGTCCCATTTGGACCATCTTCTGAGGTCCAGGACAGGTGAGAATGGTGAAGGAAGATGTTCCTGCTCGCTTTGCTTAAGGATACACACTTACCAGGGCAGGAGGCATTCAATTGCAGCACTTGTGAAATCATGGCACCCAAAGTCATTCCCTCCTCTGCCTCAAACTTGTTCACATAGTCCAGCCTAGCAGGACTCTTTCCGATGTCCTGCACTTGCTTCCATTATGTATGTGCAAACTGCTCTCTCCCCTGAGTGGAGAGCAGGGTAGCAGGAAGCCTTACCTTCCCTCTTCATGCCCATGACCAGGCACTTCTGATAGCGGCAGTACTGACAGCGGTTGCGCTGGCGCTTGTCAATGAGGCAGTCTTTGTTATCCCGACAAGTGTAGATGAGGTCTTTCCTTATGGTTCTCTTGAAAAACCCTTTGCAGCCTTCACAACTGTACACACCGTAGTGCTTTCCTGGCCAAAGAGAAGGACATTCCATAAGTAGTTCTTGTGTTTGTCTGGATCTTTCATTCAAAAGAATCTCTTGGCTCTCTCCAGAAAAACTAGCACATCACCTTGGCGATGGGAACAAAAGCAAAGAAGAACTAGTGGAGAATGCAAGCTTGATGACAGGAACCAAACCAAGCCCAGAGTAAATATGCCCTTTCTTGTGTCTACCCTCTAGAAGCAATTCTCTGGAATCACTAATTCCAGAGAATGTTATTTTAAAAGTCCTAACCTAAGACTTCGCTTCCATTTATTTAACAGGGAAATTCTTATTTTTAGTTAAGCAAAATGTTCTGCGTTCATTCAAGACATTAGTGTACATAAAAAAAATTAAAATATCTTGGATTGTTGTTTATTATCTAGCAGGGAAACAACCTCAGTTTCACTCGTATTTCTCCATAACTGAAGTCCAAGGACTTAAGAATCTCACTTCGAACTATTATCCTTTATCATAAACTATGTACAAGAAACTAACTTATAAATTTTTCAAATATTATTGCCTATCAGAGGAATAAACTGTTATACGATCTTTACGGCATAACATGACGTGTAGTCTTGAGATGTGATGTAAAGATCTGATGGAAGGTGGTTTTACTTGATCCAGGATAATCTGTTACCTCTTTCATTGCCCTTATTACCTGTTCCACACATCCAGTTTTCCGTGACTCCAGCCAAGGATGGCTAATTTGTGTCAGGAGAGCCACCTCACACAGGACCACACAGGCATCAAGAATCAGTCACCACTGACTTCCTGGATGGTCCGGTGGCCTACGACTCTACTTCGAAAGCAAGGGGCTCGGGTTCAATATCTGGTCAGGAAGCTAGATCGCACACGCTGCAACTAAAAAAGATACTGCATACCACAACTAAAAGGATCCCACGTGCCCAATTAAGGCCCCGCACAACCAAAGAAATAAATATTTTTAAAAAGGAGTCTTTCTAGGTAGACGTCTTCCCAATACTACACACCAGGCAGCTGTGCTCAATTGGTTGAAATTGTGAGACTTGAACAATATAATGAGACAATTATGCAAAATAAATTTATGTCTGATTCTTGAGTGTGACATGAGATGCAGTTTAGCTATAGAGCTGATATGACTTTCTAATCTGGTGAGCTGAAGTCCCTGAGAGCTAACCAATGTTAATATCTGGATCCCAGGAGCTTATATTTCAGAGGAAGCCACTTTAAGGTGCAATGGTGGCTGGAGACAGCCTGCTTGATGAAGCATACTGAACTCACAGAATAGCAAATAGTGCTCTCAGCTCTGAAGTATTTGTCATTAAGAAACATGGGACCAACTTAACATCTCCATGGTTCTCCCATATATGAATGAACTGCCCAACTTCAATTAAACCATAGCAGAAAAAAACTCTCTATCAGGGTGTGGCTGGAATTCTGTTGCTATGGCAATGGCCAAATTTGCACAATTTGGGAACAACTGTTTGAGAACAAGCAAACACTCGCCATGTAGCTAAGTTCCAGCCACTGGGAACTTTCAGTGGAGTGACATTTTGCAGTGACTTTAGTGGCAATAAAAAGCAGAGAAAATATTGTCAGCCATCATAGAAATCTTCCTCATCTTCTCTTTCATCAAATCAGAGATTCAATTACCATCAAAATTGTTGAGATGGGGAATAAAGGGGCAAGAATTTTGGAGAGGTAGGGAAAGAAGTCATGAAAGAAATAATTTGGGCAAAAGTGGAAGAAAATAAAGAGAATGAAATCAGGGAAAACAATAATTCCCACCCAGGGAAACATGTTAAAAGCCTAGAAGGTTGTAGAAGGAAATTTGCTAAAATATCAAAGGATTTCTCTTTGTTGGGAACATTATAGATAACTTTTTTAGTTTTCACTGATAACTTTCTAGTTCTCCCATATTTCGTACATTAAGATATTATTTTTAGAATTATAAAAATAATTTTTTTAAATTAGAGAGACTCTAGATTGAAATACTTGCTCATCACAACCATTTCTTTATCCCAGATACACATGCAACACAGTAACTCCAAAGAAGCTTCCTGAAATGTTTCCTATAAATCTAACAGCCTAAAGTGAAATCATGCTTTAAATTCATCAGGACTGTGGTGACAGAAGTTTACAGTCTGGGCCCCAGCTTGGATCATCCTAAAGGACTCTTTTTCTTATTGGGTACAAAGGAGCCCAGTGGGAAGTAGAACAGGTGTCTTCTCTGGGATCCCCATTGCATGGGGCACTGGGGAGGGGTGTCTGCCTCTGTACATACCTGAGGATCTGTCCCCACAGATGGCACAGATGTGCTTAACCAGAGATCCCGGGCTGGTGGATGGGTAGTTCATGTTTCCAATGCCAGGAAGCCCTGGTAAGGGCTTGATGTCCTCTGAAATGCTGACACTGTTGACCACATTTAGCTTCATAAAAAAAAAATAATAAAGATACAATAAAACACAGAACCAGAGTAAACCCAAACCCCAAGGCAGAAACTAACAAGGCCTTCCTTGAAGAAAAAAAGTAGGTTCTATTTCAAGAAGTAGTTTCCAAGTACAGTGTCTAAACTTGCCTATGAAGGATGTGAATTTAAGGGAGAAAAAGAATAACATAGAGGAACTAAGTCATTTCTAAATGCCAAAACCTAAACTGAAAATCACAACACATCTACATCAGAGCTCTCAACTTTAACTCATTTTACTCATGTATTATTTGAGCTAGAAATCCGCACTGAACAGCACACTTAGGACAAGTCTGTGTATTTCTAAATTTTTTATTAACTACCTCTTGCCTATTAAGCAGTGCTCCAAGAGGAGATATGGCCCTCGGGCAAAAGACTGAGACTCTGAGAGAACCAAGCAAAATATGCAAATCCATTTGTTTAGTGAATCAACAGACATTCACAAGCACTCATTATGTCAGGCACCAAGCCAGGCTCTGCAGTCCAAAGGTAAACAAAACGCACACTTAAGATGTTTGCAGTAAAATGAAAGAGGAGATAATGTGTGGTGGCCATCTCAGTGAACCTACTTAAGACACTAAGCCAAATGCCCAAATCATTGAAGTAGCACTAAAAATTAGCTTTAAAGCCCCTGATCATACTTTTGAACTTATCTATAAGGAAAAAAATAACCTCCATGGAAATATAAAATCTTTAGCACCAAAGGCCAGCACTTCCCAGTACCTGTCATTAACCCAGCGGTAGTGCGGTAGGAGAAAGATGGGCCTCCAGGCTGGAGAGCTGGTGTTTGTCAAGGGGGGTAGAAATCAAGCATTGTTCTCACCCAGGCTCCAAGGACAAAGTTATGGCAACAGCTGAACTCTGCTAAAGTAGAGAGGTAAGGTGCTCACTCTCGAGATCAAGGAAGACTTCCTTGTCTGCACATGTGCAGGAAGGCTCCTTGGGGTCAAAAAGGGAGGGGCTCCATGGGCCCCATGCCATAAAAAATGTGAACATGCACCCAACAGCCCTCTGCAATGGGATCCATCGTAGCAAAAACTTGCGAACACATCTTAGGCGGGGGGAGGAGCGCGGGGGGGGCGGGGCGGGGGGGTGAGCGCGGGGAGGGGGGCGGGGCCGGGGGGTGAGCGCGGGGAGGGGGGCGGGGGGGTGAGCGCGGGGAGGGGGACGGGGGGGGTGTCCTAGGAGCAGTCAGATATGAAGAAAGTAAGATAATTGGCCAGTGTAAACAAAGACAAGCTTCCCAGGCGGCGCTAGTGGTAAACAATCATCCTGCCAATGCAGGAGACAGGAGAGACATCGGTTCAATCCCTGGGACGGGAAGATCCCCTGGAGGAGGAAATGGCACCTCACTCCAGTATTCTTGCTAGAAGAATCACTTGAACAGAGGAGCCTAGCTAGCTACAGTCCAGGGGGTCGCAAAGAGTCAGACATGACCGAGCATCTGAGCACACGCACAAAGACCCAGAAGGACAGTCCTGCATAAGTGATTTAAATCACCTCTTTCCTGCTCTCCTCCTCATTCAGGACGCCCACACTCCTCTCCGGGTGTGTGTTTCTGCCTAGCTTCAGACTTCCTGTGCTCCTCCTCACTAGAGAGGACGCTCATACTCTTTCTTTCTGGGTGTGTATTTCTTCCTTACTTTTGTCTTAAATAAACTGTTTTTCTGTGTGCTCTCCCATACATGTTAGGCTGTGTCTCTAATAAACTTTGTAACTATTTTTACAGCTTTTGCCTCCATGAAACATTCTTGCTTTTCAACAGGGGAAAGAGCCAGGGCCACTTTGCTTCTAGCCTCTAGTCCCTGGTTAGCTAGGATTCCTGGTTTTCATCCAGGTGACCGGGTTCAATTCCTGGGCAGGGAGCTAAGATCTCTTTGCAGGATCGCTCCCCGCTGTCTCTCTGGGATCAGTAGGGAATTGGTAGAGCTGAATGGCTCAAAAAAGGAACATTGTGAGATGCCGTTCCTCACTGCTTAGCACAAGTTAACATTAGCTCCTCACCACCACCAGCTCCACGTCTCTTGGCGCTCTAATGGAGATGACCGACAAGCCACTGCTACCTGTTTTCTATTCATCAAAGAAAAGTTAAATAAACATAAGTCCGTCATCCAGTCAGCCGCATTTCTGTACCATGGGTACAGGTCAACATTCCAGACACTGTGAAGGGAGATATAAAATCTAGATCTGTCTCTCACTCTTCAAAAATGGTCACAATCTCAGTGAGGAGTCAGAACACACACAAACACTAAGAAGACTTCTGAGTAAATGCAAACAAACTGATGCTGAGTGCGCATGTGCTCAGGGGCCCAGCGGCAGCACCCGGGGAATGCCTGGGGGCTTTAGGGAGGGCCCACTGACTTCTGCATGGTCTATATGAATTCTGAGTCACATTGCCCAACCGAAATGACTGCAACTCCCAAACTGAACCAAAGGTAGGATTGTCTTCTCTATTGAAGGCCTTTGAAACACAAGAAATGATCAATAAAACATAAAATATAACAGAGCCTGAGTTAGATTCCTTCAAAATTTACTATCTTTTCAATTCACTAAACAAATATTTATTGAGCAGGAGATGGGCAAAGGTTCTGGATTAAATGCTGTAAGGGATGCGAAAAAGAAAAGATAGCATTCAGGGCCTTGCTTTGAAATCAAAGTCACCAGGAATTTTTAAAAATTAATTTGTGTGAGAAATGAAAACACATATACAATGAGAGAATTCTCCCTCCTCTTCCTTCTCCTCCCTCCTTTTTGTACAAGGCTACCAGTCCATTCTAAAGGAGATAAGCCCTGGGTGTTCTTTGGAAGGAATGATGCTAAAGCTGAAACTCCAGTACTTTGGCCACCTCATGCGAAGAGTTGACTCATTGGAAAAGACTCTGATGCTGGGAGGGATTGGGGGCAGGAGGAGAAGGGGACGACAGAGGATGAGATGGCTGGATGGCATCACCGACTCGATGGACGTGAGTTTGAGTGAACTCTGGGAGATGGTGATGGACAGGGAGGCCTGGCGTGCTGTGATTCATGGGGTTGCAAAGAGTCAGACACGACTGAGCGACTGAACTGAACTGAACTGAATTTATTTAGAATTTATGTTTAGCATTTTTTTCTCTTTTGGTATAATACCGTGGTTCTCATTGCTGAATGTACTCCTGGGAGCTTTGGAAAAAAATTTAATTCCAAAGGCCCACACCAAGAAATGGTCTGAGGGTCATTGGTGCTGGCATTTCTTTAAGTTGATCAGATAATGCTAATGGCAGTCCAGGGGTCTGAAACACTGATGTAGAGGAGAAAACTTGCTTTGAAATCACACGGCCCTGGGATTGACTCCCCGTCTACCCTTATTAGCTGCATGACTTCAAAGCAGTCCTGGATCCCAGGTCAACATTACTCCTTATTTATCTTCCTTAACCTTCTGTCTCCTTGTCTGTAAAATGAACATAGTAATACCTAATTTACAGAGTCACTGGGAGGATTAGATGAGATGGTAATGTAAAATGCCTGTCACAATGCCTGGTACACAGTAGATGTTCCATAATTTGCAGCTCCTATCATCCCAATAAAATCCAGTTAATTCAGATTTTGAATGTTTATTATGAACCAACATTCTGCTATGTGCTAGGAATTCTGAGCATCTCATGGAAAGTTAGATCCATCCCACGAAAAAGAAATATTTTAGAGAACTCCCTAACTGACCTTTGTCTGCAAATCCTGAAATGAATAAGAAATATCATGGGAATAAGGAGGAAGACAGTATCACCTGGGGCTCAGGAGACCCTCACCCATCTTCCCTTCCCACTCCCATCTCCAGTAGGACCAGCTCCACCTTCTCCAGTCTGCAGTGATCACAGAACAGTAATTATTGTTCTTGCTACTCAGTGCTACCATCCAAGGAAAGTTTGCTCAGAGCCAATTAACTATTTTAATCCTCACAACAACCCTATGAGGTTTTCCTATTTTTCAGCTGAGGAAACTGAGCCATAAAGTGGTTCATTTATTCATTCATTCACAGGTCCTACTGGGATACAAAAGAGAAGATGCAGGCACTGCCTCAGGAAACTGGACATTGAGATAAAAAGCTGGTTGGGATAATTTAGGAAAGAAAGATCACAAGCGAGATTAGGGAAGATGTCTTGAAGGAAGGAGCATTTGATCTGGGACTTGACAATTTTAAAAAAAGAATGGTATTTGAATGAGCCAGTGGGTGAAAGGTTTTGACAACAAAGACCTGGAGAGAAACCCAACTATTTGTGTGGATGGATGGGAAATAAGATTGAGAGGTGGGCTGTAACCAAGCTGAGGCTTGATTACTCAGGGAAAGTGAATGGATTTAATCTGAGAGGCCATGAGGAGCCATGAGGTTTCCAGCAAAGGAAAAAAGCCCTTAAAGGATGAGGCAGCAGCACAAGAAAGAGAAGAGAGACAGCTGAGGCTATGGCAGCTGCCCATGCAGCAGGTTAGGCACCTTCCCAGATCTAACATGTTGGGGCTGGAACCCGGGCTTATGGATCCCAGCTTATCATTCTTCCTTCCCCACCTTGTCTGTCTTGTGTGGCAGGAGCCCCCAGACTGCCCCTGCCCTGGATGTTTCCAGCCCCCACCTTATAGGCAATGAGCCCCCAGAGGAGTAGACTGGGTCACTGTCTCCTGGCAGCCCCTCTCCAAAACCCTTCCTCTTCCTGGGTTGGATGGTGGTGGGAGGCGGTGGTGGGGACAGATGGGTTGATACCCTCTCCTCTGTCTGTCTTTTTGCTGGCTTGGGGTTTGTGGGGGCTAAGAGCATTGGTAGATGAGATTGAAGGCAGCCACCAGAGCTCAAACCCATTAGCTGCCTGATCCCAGTCCCACAGCTCCAGCTGTCTTGTTCCATTAGAAGCAGCTCTGCTGAAGTGAGCACTTCAGAGCTGGAATTTACCAGGCGGCTGGCTGCTCCTGAGAAAAAGGAGAGAAACACACTTGGCTGACCTGTCTTCCATTTGCAGACTCTCAGCCAAGGACTGAATGCATCCTAGATGCCCTGGAGCCATCACCAAACATCAGGTCCCACATTTCTGAGCTGCTTTCAGCCCAAATTATTCCATTCAAGGCAGATATGTTGCCAGCCAGGCAGGATTCAGGCAGGCACTCCTCTTCCAGTGGGTGGAGTCCTTAGAGTGGCATATCTTTAGTGGAGTGAGGGTCTTCACTGTGAAAAGTACAGAGCCTGGACTTGCCACTTCATTGCTGTGTGATCTTGACAGGATGACTTCACTCAGAGACTCCACTAACTTATGCACAGACTAAAGCAGTGGTTTTCAAGCTGAGAATATGTGTGGCAGGGGGTGGGGAGGTTGAGTAAGAAGTTTTCATATCTCCTACCTCGAGTTCACCAGACCTGTTTTTACTTAATGTGCAATGACTTCCAAACATGCTTTCACTTGAAGACTTTATGGCTTTTTAAAGATCATTAAACAAGATGGTATTCAAGATCTGTTCTAGCTCCAACATTTTTAAATCTTTATTTATATTTTTATTATTTTTTAATTTTTGGTCACGCCACACAGCTGTGAGATTTTATTTTCCCAATCAGGGATCAAACATGTGTTCCCTGCAGTGGGAGTGCAGAGTCTTAACCACTAGACCACTGGGGAAGTCTCACATTTGCAACTTTTATGATCAAAGTAATCTCTGTAAAAATGCAAACATCTGAAAGGGAAACAATTCAGTTATCAGTCACTACCTGGGCAGGAATTGTCAGTGACAGAACCCAGATCAGGCAGCAGGGTTGGGACAGGCAAATCAGGTGGGAGCCTTCCAAAGGCTTGCAGGTCCTGCTTCAGAGTCCAGTCAACAGACATCAAACTTACAAAAATACAGCATTATACACACACACACACTGGAAAATGTAATCTAGATCATCTGTCAGAAAGCTGCATAAATATCTCCTCAATTATATACATGTTGTTTGGGGAAACAGTTCACTCCACTTAGATCCTCCCCAGGCCAGGGACTGAGTCTTATACATTTTTAAAATCTCCAGTTCTTAGTGTAATGAATGCTTGTTGAAATGAACTTCTCTGGAACCTTTCAACAACAAAGAACACACACTTGGACTAATGATCACGTAGGTATATAATATTCATCACCTTGGTGCCTGATATGCCACCTGGGTATAATAATAATAATAGTAAAAATAATACCATGTTATGGCCATAGAGCATCATAAGTACTTAAGAAGGGATTTCTTAAGTCCACATCTTGTTTGATACATACAAAAAATCTCTGTCGGATAATCAGGGCAAAGTGTGTTATCCCACAATAGAGAAAAAGAAACTGAGATAAATATAAGTTCAAAGTGATGTTTTTGCAAAAGGTTACATGGTCCTTGCCTCCGGAGTAATCAGTTCACTTCTCTTTACTTCTCAAGACTGAAAATCCAACAAGAGCAAAAAGAGAAGCTCAAACACCAGAAAGGCAGAGCGCAGAACAGGACACCCCGCCTGCTCTCACCCCGAGCACCTCATTTCTCCCCTCACCCCTAAATCACACTCACCCGAGACTCAGGTCACAGAACACACATGTTCCCACATGAACTCCACTCAGCCTCAGTCCTGGGCAAGAAAGGCAGGCTGCATAGGAACCGTCTGTCTGGGACGTTCAGAGCCCGGCCCACGGTGGCTAACTCTGAAGGCACTGGGTGTCCCGTGTCACCTAGTTAATTGGGCAAAATGTCACTGCCCCGTGGCTCCAGAAACCAAGCCCCAAATGCCGCCCTGTGTCTGGGGCTGCTGAGCTCCCAGTGCTTGGCAAGCTTAATGCAGCTCTCTTAGCCAAACTTGGCTTTGGCCTCTGCACACAACCCAGTTGGCCAGGACCAGAGCTTCCAGCTGACCTTTCAACCCCAATCCCTCTGTACAGACATATGGTCCGGGAATAGCAGCCCTGCCACTCACACGGCTGTGGAGCTGAATTTATTGGCCAGATTTGGCTCACTGAGACTGGAGTGTGTCCAAAAGCAGGCTTGGAGGGCGGGTGGCTTGCCCCCTCCCCACCCACAAATCCTGTCACCGGTCATAACCTTACCCTGTTTTATATCTTCATGAATATAGTCATGGTCATTTGAAACTATCTGGTTCATTCATTTGGTTTTTGTCTGTCTTGCCTGCTGCAGTATAATTGCCATGAAAGTAAAGACTTATTCAGTGCTTATCCCTAGAACCTAGGACAGTGTCAAATAGTGACACAGATTAGGTCCTGCTAAATAGTTATTTGAATAAATGTGAGAGTCCTTTGCAAAATTTTACTTCCAGAACTTCAATCTCCCTCTCTGTCTCTAATCTATTGACTTTGACCTGCCCTCCTGAAATTCATTCACATGAATGAAAATGAATAAACAAATCTCTTCAAGATCCCACGTTCTAAAGGGTAGAGGATCACCAGCTCTGCTGATGACAGTGGGAGAGAGTGGCATAAATCCACGTCCCTTCCCACTGCCATCTGGTCTCCACTCCTCTGAGTGGTTGACACTCTCATGGAAAGTAAGACTGGAAGTTCTCAGGTCCCTTTTTTATGCTCCCTTCGGTTCTGTCCCTACACCTACACAATGTTGCAATTTATCTGCGTGATGTGCCACATGCCCCACAGGACTCCTTGGGATCACTGATTATTCATCTTTTAATCCTTGGCAGCCAACAGGAAGATCCTGGGGTCACTGTTTAAGATAGAAGACACCATAGGTGTGAGTAAATGCAGCATTGTGGAGATTGAGTGGGGTGTGGAGACTTGGGGTCTAACCCTGGCTCCGCTGTGACTAGCTGTGTGAAGCTGGACACATCACCTGAGCCCACTGAGCCTATATCGGATGAGAAGCCTGGACAGAATTAGTGGTTCTCAGCTGGGCAGGGATGGGGCAGTTAGAATCCTCTGTGGGGCTTTTACAACTCACACAAAGGCCAAAATATGGGATGAGGGAGAAATGTGTATACTGAGAAAGATCCTACAGGTGAGGGCCATTAGTTTACAAATTAGGGTTAAAGGGACTGGCCAAATGGGACCCACAGAAGTACTCTCCTTGGCCATGAAATACTTCAAGTCTCTGAATTTGAATGGCTTCAAGTGGGGAGGGCAGCTCTCTACAACCCCCACCCATCTGATTCACCCCCCTGTGTTACCTGTCTGGCCCCTGGCTCCTATAATCCCTACACTACAGAACTGATAAGGTCTTCTCCAGTTTCTTTAATCCACACGTGAAAAACTTTCTGATATCCTTACTGGCTATAAAATTCTATGACTCCACATGGCTTTGCTTTTAGACTCTGAGCACACACTCTCTGTCTAGGGAGAGTCTCTGCTCTTTGTAGCAGTAAGAAATGCTAAACCAATGGGGGCTTTGTCTCTTCTTCAAACTATAAATTCAAAAGAGACTATAAGACCTACTAATTCTACTGCTAGACGTGCTGGTAGTTGGGATGAGAAGGACCCTGACCCTAGTTATGAGGTACCAGCACAGTGAGAGTGCGGTAGACAGGGTTATTATTCCTAATGCTTCACTCTTCCTAATTCTTCACAACCTTTGCAGCATGTCTTTGTAGTTTCTTACACTAAAACAGGCACAAATTATTCCCCTGTCCCACCAGTGTTGGAGTCAGTCATACAGTTTCCTTAGACCAATGGGATATCAATGGACATGATGTGAGCAGAGACGTCACTGTATTTTCCTGATTTGGTTTAGATTTTCGCAGTCTTGAGGGATACCTCGAGAAAAGAAGGTAGCTGCTCCTGTAGTCGGGATATGAAGAGCTGACTTGCACCCAGGCTGCAGCCTAGACCAACTCCCCCACCATCTGAAACAGAACCTTCCTCAGTTCAGTTCAGTCACTCAGTCATGTCCAACTCCTTGTGACCCCATGGACTGCAACACGCCAGTCTTCCCTGTCCACCACCAACTCCCAGAGCTTATTCAAACTCATGTCCATTGAGTTGGTGATGCCATCCAACCATCTCATCCTCTGTCATCCCCTTTTCCTCCTGCCTTCAATCTTTTCCAACATCAGGGTCTTTTCTGATGAGTCAGTTCTTCACAACAGGTGACCAAAGCATTGGAGCTTCAGCTTCAGCATCAGTCCTTCCAATGAATATTCAGGACTGATTTCCTTTAAGACTGACTGATTTGATCTCCTTTCAGTCCAAAGGACTCTCAAGAATCTTCTCCAACACCATAGTTCAAAAGCATCAATTCTTTGGCGCTCAGTTTTCTTTATGGTCCAACTCTCACATCCATACATGACTACTGGAGAAAATATAGCTTTGACTAGACAGACCTTTGTTGGCAAAGTAATGTCTCTGCTTTTTAATATGCTGTCTAGGTTGGTCATAGCTTTTCTTCCAAGGAGCAAGTGCCTTTTAATTTCATGGCTGCAGTCACCATCTGCAGTGATTTTGGAGCCCCAAAAATAAAGTCTGTCACTGTTTCCATTGTTTCCCCATCTATTTGCCATGAAGTGATAGGACCAGATGCCATGATCTTAGTTTTCTGATTGTTGAGTTTTAAGCAAACTTTTTCACTCTCCTCTTTCACTTTCTTTTTTTTTAAATTTAAATTTATTTATTTTAATTGGAGGCTAATTACTTTACAATATTGTATTGGTTTTGCCACACATCAACATGAATCTGCCATGGGTGTACACGTGTTCCCCATCCTGAAGCCCCCTCCCACCTCCCTCCCGTACCATCCCTCTGGGTCATCCCAGTGCACCAGCCCCAAGCATCCTGTATCCTGCATCAAACCTGGACTGGCGATTCATTTCTTATATGATATTATATATACTTCAATGCCATTCTCCCAAATCATCCCACCCTTGCCCTCTCCCACAGAGTCCATAAGACTGTTCTATACATCTGTGTCTCTTTTGCTGTCTCACATACAGGGTTATCATTACCATCTTTCTAAATTCCATATACATGCATTAGTATACTGTACTGGTGTTTTTCTTTCTGGCTTACTTCACTCTGTATAGTAGGCTCCAGTTTCATCCACCTCATTAGAACTGATTCAAATATATTCTTTTTAACGGCTGAATAATACTCCATTGTGTATATGTACCACGGCTTTCTGATCCATTCATCTGCTGATGGACATCTAGGTTGCTTCCATGTCCTGGCTATTATAAACAGTGCTGCGATGAACATTGGGGTACACGTGTCTCTTTCAATTCTGGTTTCCTCAGTGTGTATGCCCAGCAGTGGGATTTCTGGGTCATAAGGCAGTTCTATTTCCAGTTTTTTAAAGGAATCTCCACACTGTTCTCCATAGTGGCTGTACTAGTTTGCATTCCCACCAACAGTGTAAGAGGGTTCCCTTTTCTCCACACCCTCTCCAGCATTTATTGCTTGTAGACTTTTGGATCACAGCCATTCTGACTGGCGTGAAATGGTACCTCACTGTGGTTTTGATTTGCATTTCTCTGATAATGAGTGATGTTGAGCATCTTTTCATGTGTTTGTTAGCCCTCTGTATGTCTTCTTTGGAGAAATGTCTATTTAGTTCTTTGGCCCATTTTTGATTGTGTCGTTTATTTTTCTGGAATTGAGCTGCAGGAGTTGCTTGTATATTTTTGAGATTAGCTGTTTGTCAGTTGCTTCATTTGCTATTATTTTCTCCCATTCTGAAGGCTGTCTTTTCACCTTGCTTATCATTTCCTTTGTTGTGCAGAAGCTTCCAAGTTTAATTAGGTCCCATTTGTTTATTTTTGCTTTTATTTCCAACATTCTGGGAGGTGGGTCATAGAGGATCCTGCTGTGACGTATGTCGGAGAGTGTACGTATGTCGGAGAGTGTTTTGCCTATGTTCTCCTCTAGGAGTTTTATAGTTTCTGGTCTTATGTTTAGATCTTTAATCCATTTTTAATTTATTTTTGTGTATGGTGTTAGAAAGTGTTCTAGTTTCATTCTTTTACAAGCGGTTGACCAGTTTTCCCAGCACAACTTGTTAAAGAGATTGTTTTTAATCCATTGTATATTCTTGCCTACTTTGTCAAAAATAAGTTGTCCATAGATGCGTGGATTTATCTCTGGGCTTTCTATTTTGTTCCATTGATCTGTATTTCTGTCTTTGTGCCAGTACCATACTGTCTTGATGACTGTGGCTTTGTAGTAGAGCCTAAAGTCAGGCAAGTTGATTCCTTCAGTTCCATTCTTCTTTTTCAAGATTGCTTTGGCTATTTGAGATTTTTTGTATTTCCATATAAATTGTGAAATTATTTGTTCTAGCTCTGTGAAAAATACCATTGGTAGCTTGATAGGGATTACATTGAATCTATAGATTGCTTTGGGTAGTATACTCATTTTCACTATATTGATTCTTCCGATCCATGAACATGGCATATTTCTCCATCTATTAGTGTCCTCTTTGATTTCTTTCACCAGTGTTTTATAGTTTTCTATATATAGGTCTTTAGTTGCTTTAGGTAGATATATTCCTAAGTATTTTATTCTTTTCATTGCAATGGTGAATGGAATTGTTTCCTTAATTTCTCTTTCTATTTTCTCATTATTAGTGTATAGGAATGCAAGGGATTTCTGTGTGTTGATTTTATATCCTGAAACTTTACTATTTTCACTGATTAGCTCTAGTAATTTTCTGGTGGAGTCTTTAGGGTTTTCTATGTAGAGGATTATGTCATCTGCAAACAGTGAGAGTTTTACTTCTTCTTTTCCAATTTGGATTCCTTTTATTTCTTTTTCTGCTCTGATTGCTGTGGCCAAAACTTCCAAAACTATGTTGAATAGTAGTGGTGAAAGTGGACATCCTTGTCTTGTTCCTGACTTTAGGGGAAATGCTTTCAATTTTTCACCTTTGAGGATAATGTTTGCTGTGGGTTTGTCATATATAGCTTTTATTATGTTGAGGTATGTTCCTTCTATTCCTGCTTTCTGGAGAGTGTTTATCATAAACGGATGTTGAATTTTGTCAAAGGTTTTCTCTGCATCTATTGAGATAATCATATGGCTTTCATTTTTCAATTTGTTAATGTGGTATATTACATTGATTGATTTGTGGATATGGAAGAATCCTTGCATCCCTGGGATAAAACCCACTTGGTCATGGTGTATGATCTTTTTAATGTGTTGTTGATTTCTGATTGCCAGAATTTTGTTAAGGACTTTTGCATTTATGTTCATCAGTGATATTGGCCTGTAGTTTTCTTTTTTTGTGGCATCTTTGTCAGGTTTTGGTATTAGGGTGATGGTGGCCTCAGAATGAGTTTGGAAGTTTACCTTCCTCTGCAATTTTCTGGACGAGTTTGAGTAAGATCAGTGTTAGCTTTTCTCTAAATTTTTGGTAGAATTCAGCTGTGAAGCCATCTGGACCTGGGCTTTTGTTTGCTGGAAGATTTCTGATTACAGTTTCAATTTCCGTGCTTGTGATGGGTCTGTTAAGATTTTCTATTTCTTCCTGGTCCACTTTTGGAAAGTTGCACTTTTCTAAGAATTTGTCCATTTCTTTCACGTTGTCCATTTTATTGGCATATAATTGCTGATAGTCTCTTTTGATCCTTTGTATTTCTGTGTTGTCTGTTGTGATCTCTCCATTTTCATTTCTAATTTTATTGATTTGATTTTTCTCCCTTTGTTTCTTGATGAGTCTGGCTAATGGTTTGTCAATTTTATTTATCCTTTCAAAGAATCAGCTTTTGGCTTTGTTGATTTTTGCTATGGTCTCTTTAGTTTCTTTTGCATTTATTTCTGCCCTAATTTTTAATGTTTCTTTCCTTCTACTAACCCTGGGGTTCTTCATTTCTTCCTTTTCTAGTTGCTTTAGGTGTAAAGTTAGGTTATTTATTTGACTTTTTTCTTGTTTCTTGAGGTATGCCTGTATTGCTATGAACTTTCCCCTTAGCACTGCTTTTACAGTGTCCCACAGGTTTTGGGTTGTTGTGTTTTCATTTTCATTAGTTTTTATGCATATTTTGATTTCTTTTTTGATTTCTTCTGTGATTTGTTGGTTATTCAGCAGCATGTTGTTCAGCCTCCATATGTTGGAATTTTTAATGGTTTTTCTCCTGTAACTGAGATCTAATCTTACTGAATTGTGGTCAGAAAAGATGCTTGGAATGACTTCAATTTTTTTGAATTTACCAAGGCTAGATTTATGGCCCAGGATGTGATCTATCCTGGAGAAGGTTCCGTGTGCACTTGAGAAAAAGGTGAAATTCATTGTTTTGGGGTGAAATGTCCTATAGATATCAATTAGGTCTAACTGGTCTATTGTATCATTTAAAGTTTGTGTTTCCTTGTTAATTTTCTGTTTAGTTGATCTATGCATAGGTGTGAGTGGGGTATTAAAGTCTCCCACTATTATTGTGTTATTGTTAATTTCCCCTTTAATACTACTACTACTAAGTCGTTTCAGTTGTGTCTGACTCTGTGCAACCCCACAGATGGCAGCCCACCAGGATCCACCGTCCCTGGGATTCTCCAGGCAAGAACACTGGAGTAGGTTGCCATTTCCTTCTCCAGTGCATGAAAGTGAAAAGTGAAAGTGAAGTTGCTCAGTCGTGTCCCACTCTTCGAGACCCCATGGACTGCAGCCTACCAGGCTCCTCTGTCCATGGGATTTTCCAGGCAAGAGTACTGGAGTGGGTTGCCATTGCCTTCTCCATCCCCTTTCATACTTGTAGCATTTGTCTTACATAATGTGGTGCTCCTATGTTGAGTGCATATATATTTATAATTGTTACATCTTCTTCTTGGATTGATACTTTGATCATTATGTAGTGTCCTTCTTTGTCTCTTTTCTCAACCTTTGTTTTAAAGTCTATTTTATCTGATATGAGTATTGCTACCCCTGCTTTCTTTTGGTCTCTATTTGCATGGAATATCTTTTTCCAGCCCTTTACTTTCAGTCTGTATGTGTCCTTTGTTTTGAGGTGGGTCTCTTGTAGACAACATATATAGGGGTCTTGTTTTTGTATCCGTTCAGCCAGTCTTTGTCTTTTGGTTGGGGCATTCAACGCATTTATGTTTAAGGTAAGTATGATCCCATTGCCATTTACTTTATTGTTTTGAGTTCGAGTTTATACACCCTTTTTGTGTCTCCTGTCTAGAGAATATCCTTTAGCATTAGTTGGAGAGCTGGTTTGGTGGTGCTGAATTCTCTCAGTTTTTGCTTGTCTGTAAAGCTTTTGATTTCTCCTTGATATTTGAATGAGATCCTTGCTGGGTACAGTGATCTGGGCTGTAGGTTATTTACTTTCATCACTTTAAGTATGTCTTGCCATTCCCTCCTGGCCTGAAGAGTTTCTATTGAAAGATCAGCTGTTATCCTTATGGGAATCCCCTTGTGTGTTATTTGTTGTTTTTCCCTTGCTGCTTTTAATATTTGTGCTTTGTGTTTGATCTTTGTTAATTTGATTAATATGTGTCTTGGGGTGTTTCGCCTTGGGTTTATCCTGTTTGGGACTCTCTGGGTTTCTTGGACTTGAGTGATTATTTCCTTCCCCATTTTAGGGAACTTTTCAGCTATTATTTCCTTAAGTATTTTCTCATGGTCTTTCTTTTTGTCTTCTTCTTCTGGGACTCCTATGATTCGAATGTTGGGGTGTTTAATATTGTCCTGGAGGTCTCTGAGATTGTCCTCATTTCTTTTAATTCATTTTTTTTCCCTCTCTGATTCATTTATTTCTACCATTCTATCTTCTACTTCACTAATCCTGCCTTCTGCCTCTGTTATTCTACTATTTGTTGCCTCCAGAGTGTTTTTGATCTCATTTATTGCATTATTCACTGTATATTGACTCTTTTTTATTTCTTCTAGGTCCTTGTTAAACATCTATTGCATCTTCTCAATCCTTGTCTCCAGGCTATTTATCTGTGATTCCATTTTGATTTCAAGATTTTGGATCAATTGAAATCATCATTTCACTATCATTATTCAGAATTATTTATCAGGTAGATTCCCTATCTCTTCCTCTTTTGTTTGATTTGGAGGGCATTTATCCTGTTCCGTTACCTGCTGGGTATTCCTCTGTCTCTTCATCTTGTTTATATTGCTGAGTTTGGAGTGGCCTTTCTGTATTCTGGAAATTTGTGGAGTTCTCTTTATTGTGGAGTTTCCTCACTGTGGGTGAGGTTGTATGAGTGGCTTGTCAAGTTTCCTGGTTAGGGAAGCTTGTGTCGGTGTTCTGGTGGGTGGAGCTGGATTTCTTCTCTCTGGAGTGCAATGAAGTGTCCAGTAATGAGTTATGAGATGTCAGTGGGTTTGGAGTAACTTTGGGCAGCCTGTGTATTGAAGCTCAGAGCTGTGTTCATGTGTTGCTGGAGAATTTTTGTGGCATGTCTTGCTCTGGAACTTGTTAGCCCTTGGGTGGTGCTAGCCCTTCAGTGTAGGTATGGAGACGTTTGATGAGCTCCTGTCGATTAATGTTCCTTGGAGTCAGGAGTTCTCTGGTGTTCTCAGGATTTGGACTTAAGCCTCCTGCTTCTGTTTTCAGTCTTATTTTTACAGTAGTCTCAAGACTTCTCCTTCTATACAGCACCATTGATAAAACATCTATGTTAAAGATGAAAAGTTTCTCCACAGTGAGGGACACCCAGAGAGGTTGACAGAGTTACATGGAGAAGAGAAGAGGGAGGAGGGAGTTAGAGGTGACCTGAATTAGATGAGGTGGAATCAAAAGAGGAGAGAGCAAGCTAGCCAATAATCACTTCCTTATGTGCACTCCACAGTCTGGACCATTTAGAGATGCTCACGGAGTTATACAGAAAAGAGAAGAGGGAGGAAGGAGACAGGTGGCCAGGAGGATAAAAGGGGGGAATCAAAAGGAGCGAGACAGATCCAGCCAGTAATCAGTTCCCTAAGTGTACTCCACAGCCCAGAACACACAAAGAGATTCAGAGAGTTAGGTAGAGAAGAGAAGGGGGAGGGAGGAGACAGAGGAGACCTGGTGGAGAAAAATGAGAGTCCAAAGGGGGAGAGAGCAGTCAAGCCAGTAATCTCACTCCCAAGTAAAAATGTATACTGAAGATTGGGTTCTTAAAGGTACAAAATTGATAACAAATACCAAAAAGCAAAGATTAAAAATCTAGAGTAGAGGTTGGATTTTCAAAAATACAATATTAAAAAAAAGAAGAAAAAAAAGTTACAAAAATTATAAAATATATATATATATGAAGTTTGCTTTAAAAAAGGGTCTTTTTTTGCAAGTAATAGTAATATTACTAAAGTAATAGTAGGTTATAAAATGAAAATTAAAGGAGTAATAGAGGACTTAAAAATTAAAAAAAAAAAGAAGAATATCATAAAAATAGTAAAAATAAATCTAGGACTTTCTCTGGTGTTGTTGTGGGCAGTATGGGGTCAGTTCATTTTTGGATAGTTCCTTGGTCCGGCTTATATTCTCAAGATCTATAGGCCCTTTCCATGTAGTTGGTACTAACTACAGGGTTTTAATCTATTGCACCTGTCACTTCCAAGGCGGTTCCCTCTGTTTTAGCTTCTTCTGTTTGCTGGTCTCTTCAGTGTCTGATTTCTGCCCTGACACAAGGGGGCGGTGGTGGACACTTTTTTAGGCTCACTTGTTCAGTCTCGCTGTGGGGAGGGAGGGACGCTGCAAACAAATAACACTGGCTTGTGCTCGCAGTGTCTCAGCCACACTGGGCCTGCCCCCATTCACGGCACGTGTGCCCTCCCTGCCCACACTGCTCAGGATCTAGGCTGCTCCGCCAGGAACCGTCCAAGGCTGGCCCTGGGCTGCGTGCACCTCCCAGGTCTAAGCCGCTCAGGTTCAGGCACTTGGGTAGTCCTCATTGGTGCAGACAAGGTTGGGCCTGCATTTTGTGCCCTTCCCAGGTCCGAGCAGCTCTGGTGACCAGGTGTTTGGTGAGCGCAGTCACTGCGACTTATTGCCTCCCTCGTCCCTGCTGTTCGGTTTTCTGGGTGTACAACTGGCGCACCTTCTCAGGTGGATGTTGACCGTCCAGAACCCCAAGAAGTCTTAGTTAGCAAAGAAGCCTCCTTGCAGTTTGGTAGATAATGTCTCTCTGGGGCTGCGATTGCCCCCTTCCGGCTCTGGCTGCCTGTCACCGGAGGAGGATGATCTGCAGCTGGCTAGCTCTGCTCAGTCCTTTGTTCTGTGCGCGGGCCTGGCGGTGTCTTAGGTTAGGGCTTTTCACGTGGTAGCTATCCCTCAGGCTGGTTTGCTAGCCCAAGTTAGTTCGTTCAGATTGCCCTTGGGGCATTCAGGCCTGGTCCTTACTCTAAGCAATGCAGCCTGCGCTTCCCTGCCCAGCCCCTGCTTGCTAGTGGCGGGTGCAGGCGTCTGTGCTGCTTCTCCACTGGGGGAGTTACCGTTGGGCTTGTAATCTGTGGGTTTTAATTATGTACTTATTTTTCCTTCGTTATGTTGCCCTCTGTGCTTCCAAGGCTCACCACAGACTCGGAAGTGAGAGTGTTTCCTGGCGTTCGGAAACTTCTCTCTTTTTAAGACTCCCTTCCCGGGACAGAGCTCCCTCCCTACTCTGTCCCTACCTCTTTTGTCTCTTTTTTTGTCTTTTATATTTTTTCCTACCTCCTTTCGAAGACAATGGGCTGCTTTTCTGGGTGCCTGATGTCCTCTGCCAGCATTCAGAAGTTGTTTTGTGGAATTTACTCAGCGTCTAAATGTTCTTTTGATGAATTTGTGGGGGAGAAAGTGGTCTCCCCGTCCTATTCCTCCGCCATCTTAGAACCGCCCCCCTCCTCTTTCACTTTCATCAAGAGGCTCTTTAGTTCTTGCTTTCTCCCGTAAGGGTGGTATCATCTGCATATCTGAAGTTATTGATATTTCTCCCAGCAATCTTGATTCCAGCTTGTGCGTCATCCAGCTGGGCATTTCGAATGATGTATTCTGCATATAAGCTAAATAAGCAGGGTGCCAATACACAGCCTTGATGTACTCCTTTCCCAATTAGGAGCCAGTCTGCTGTACCATGTCCAGTTCTAACTGTGGCTTCTTGACCTGTATACAGATTTCTCAGGAGGCACGTCAGGTGGTCTGGTATTCCCATCTCTTGAAGAATTTTCCACAGTTTTTTGTGATCCACACAGTCAAAGGATTTGGTGTAGTCAATAAAACAGAAGTAGATGTTTTTCTGGAGTTATCTTGCTTTTTCAGTGATCCAACAGATGCTGGAAATTTGATCTCTGGTTCCTCTACCTTTTCTAAATCCAGCTTAAACATCTGGAAGTTCACGGTTCATGTATTGTTGAAGCCTGGCTTGGAGAATTTTGAGCATTATTTTGCTAGTGTGTGAGATGAGTGAAATTGTGCAGTAGTTTGAACATTCTTTGGCATTGCCTTTCTTTGGGATTGCAATGAAAATTGACCTTTTCCAGTCCTGTGGCCACTGTTGACTTTTCCAAATTTGCTTGCATATTGAGTGCAGCACTTTCACAGCATCATCTTTTAGGATTTGAAATAGCTCAACTGGAATTCTGACACCTCTACTAGCTTTGTTCATAGTGATGCTTCCTAAGCCCCACTTAGCTTCATATTCCAGGATGTCTGGTTCTAGGTAACTGATCACACCATTGTAGTGTTACCTCGGTCATGAAGATCTTTTTTGTATAGTTTTCCTGTGTATTCTTGCCACCTCTTTTTAATATCTTCTGCTTCTGTTAGGTCCATACCATTTCTGTCCTTTATTGAACTCATTTTTTGCATGAAATGGTCCCTTGGTATCTCTAATTTTATTGAGGAGATCTCTAGTCTTTCCCATTAATTGTTTTCCTCTATTTCTTTGCATTAATCACTGAGGAAGGCTCTCTTATCTCTCCTTGCTATTCTTTGGAACTCTGCATTCAAAGGGTATACCTTTCCTTTCTCCTTTGCCTTTAGCTTCTCTTTTCTCAGCTTTGTAAGGCCTCCTCAGACAACCATTTTGCATTTCTTTTTTGGGGGATGGTCTTGATCATGGCCTCCTGTACAATATCTCCTGTACAAAACCTCTGTCCATAGTTCTTCAGGCACTCTGTCTATCAGATCTAATCCCTTGAATCTATTTGTCACTTCCACTGTATAATCCTAAGGCATTTGATTTAGGTCATACCTGAATGGTCTAGTGGTTTCCCTACTTTCTTAAATTTAAGTCTGAATTTGGTAATAAGGAGTTCATGATCTGAGCCACAGTCAGCTCCCAGTCTGGTTTTTGCTGACTATATAGAGCTTCTCCATCTTTGGCTGCAAAGCAAATAATCAATCTGATTTTGGTATTGACCATCTATTGATATCCATGTATAGAGTTTTCTCTTGTTTTGTTGGAAGAGGATGTTTGCTATGACCAGTGCATTCTCTTGGCAGTTCTCAAAGGCCAATTCTGTTAGCCTTTGCCCTGCTTCATTCTGTACTCCAAGGCCAATTTGCTTGTTATTCCAAATATCTCTTAACTTCCTACTTTTGCACTCCAGTCCCCTGTAATGAAAAGGACATCTTTTTTGGGTGTTAGTTCTAGAAGATCTTGTAGGTCTTCACACAACCATTCAACTTCAGTGAAGAAGCATTACTGGTTGGGGCAAAGACTTGGATTACTGTAATATTGAATGGTTTGCCTTAGAAATGAACAGAGATCATTTTGTCATTTTTAAGATTGCACCCAAGTACTGCATTTTGGACTCTTTTGTTGACCATGATAGCTACTCCATTTCTTCTAAGGGATTCTTGCCCACAGTAGTAGATATAAGTGTCATCTGAGTTAAATTCATCCATTCCACTCCATTTTAGTTCACTGATTCCTAAAATGTCGATGTTCACTCTTTCCATCTCCTGTTTTACCACTTCTAATTTACCTTGATTCATGTACCTAACATTCTAGGTTCCTATGTAATATCGTTCTTTACAGCATAGGACTTTACTTCCATGACCAGTCACATCCACAACTGGGTGTTGTTTTTACTTTGGCTCTGTCTCTTCATTCTTTCTGGAGTTATTTCTCCACTGTTCTTCAGTAGCATATTGGGCACCTATCAACCTGGGGAATTCATCTTTCAGTGTCCTATCTTTTTGCCTTTTCATACTGTTCATGGGGTTCTTAAGGCAAGAATACTGAATTGTTTTGCCATTCCCTTCTCCAGTGGACCACGTTTGGTCAGAACTTTCCACCATGACCTGTCCATCTGGGTGGCCCTACTCAGCATGGCTCATGGTTTCATTGAATTAGACAAGACTGTGGTCCATGTGATCAGTTTGATTAGTTTTCTATGATTGTGGTTTTCACTCCCATAGACTATACAATCCATGGAGTTCTACAGACCAGAATCCTGGAGAGGGTAGCCGTTCCCTTCTCCAGGGGAGTCTTCCCAACCCAGGGATCAAATCCAGGTCTCCTGTTTTGCAGGCAGATTCCTTACCAGTTGATCCACACAGGAAGCCCAAAAAGAAAATGAAGCAGCTCAGTCATGCCCAACTCTTTGTGACTCTATGGACTGTAGCCTGCCAGGCTCCTCCATCCATAGGATTTTCCAGGCAAGAATACTGGAGTGGATTGCCATTTCCTTCTCCAGGGTGTCTTTCTGACCCAGGGACTGAACCCAGGCCTCCTGCATTGCAGGCAGACTATTTACCTGAGCCACCAGGGGATCTAGAACTTTCCTAGACAACACATAAACTTGTAAGAAAATAATTGTATGTTTTTGTAAACCATGGCAATTTGGGGATTGTCTGTTATGCAGCATCATTGAAGCAATAGCTGAGCACTACAAGAAGTGAAAGTTGATGATCTCAGTGTAACATTGCTAGAAGGAAATAAACAGCATCTGGCCAAACTGTAGTTTTCCTATAGCAGCAAAGCAATGTCTACCATGCATACACATCCTTGCCTCTGTTGCAGCAAAAGGCACTAGGAACTAAAGTGAGGGTTTTATCCCCCTGAGTTTTTGCAATCTTTGCCTCTATCTCAGAGATAACATGTATGCAACACAGTCTGCCTTGTTTTAGATTTATCCATGTGCAACATCTGCTTCTCAATGGGGAGCAAAGACCACAAAGACCAAAGGACCAGGTAGTTCACTGACTTGAAAAATACGTAGTATTGAGTTGAGAAGGATCAAGGGGGTCCATCCCATGGAAGACAAACAGGCCTAAGAGCTGTTGAAATTACAGCCAGGACTGAACCATCAAAACTCCTGGACCATGAGGCATTGTCAGTTCTCTGCAGCTGCCTGAGGATACACTCAATGAAGGTCTTGCAGGAGGGAAGCCTACACAGACAACCCAATTCTTTCACCAGCATGCATTAAGCACCTACTGAGTGCTGGCTCAGCACCAGGATGAAACTATTAAAGATGTCTGGAAAGACATTGAAGAAAATGGATGCACACCTACCTGAGAGCTAGGCGGGGCAACCAGATTGATTCCTGGAGGGGCTGCCAGTGCTCCCGAGGGTGGGCCCATGGCAGAAGTGATGACTCGATATGGAGAGCCCAGGGCATTGAGGGGGGTCCCCACTGCACTCAGAGTTCGCGGGGCACTCACTGGGGTGTCGGTGTAGCTGGGGTGGCTGTCCATGGGCTTCCCTGTGGACAAGGCTGCCGATGGACTCATGGACGTGGAGCCAGTATGGCCGGGAGAACCTGTAAGGAGAAAAGAAATCAAAGGTGATGGGAGGCCAGGGGAGCACAGGGATGGTGTATGAGGAGAGAGTCCCCTCCTTTTGTCTCCTGTATCATTCCCCTTCTTCCAGCCATACCTGCACACCTGTGAACTCTCACAGCTGGTAGAATAAAGGCCAGCAAAGACCAGGAAGGAGAAAGGACTTGTTATAGGACAGGTTCTCTGGTGCGCCACATGGAATGTGCCTTGAATTGTATCAGAACAACAATCGGGGCCATGGGGACATAATCCACAAGTCCCCAGGCCGGGGGGACTGTGACCTGAGCCAGTCAGACAGGGACGGTAAGTCCATACCAAACTCCCAGGTTGGGGATGGAGTGGGCAGGTGTCTGGGCTGCTCCCAGAATCCCCTGTTCAAACTCATTTTGCTATGAGAACAAGGGTAGGGCTGAAGCTCTATAGTCAGGAGAAATTCATTCATTCATATGTAATCATGAATTCATATGCACCATCTATTATGGTGCAGGTACCACATCAGATGCTAGCGACTACATCAGATGCTAGCAATTCAGAATTGAACAGAGAAGGCAATGGCACCCCACTCCAGTACTCTTGCCTGGCAAATCCCATGGACAGAGGAGCCTGGTAGGCTGCAATCCATGGGGTCGCAAAGAGTCGGATATGACTGAGCGACTTCACTTTCACTTTTCACTTTCATGCATTGGAGAAGGAAATGGCAATCCACTCCAGTGTTCTTGCCTGGAGAATCCCAGGGATGGGGGAGCCTGGTGGGCTGCCGTCCCTTGGGTCGCACAGAGTCAGACACGACTGAAATGACTTAGCAGCAGCAGCAGCAGCAGAATTGAAGGGAACACTGTGCCTGCTGTCAGGAACACATTCCATTATGATCATGGGGAAGGCAGAGGCTATTATCATGCCTTTCACTGTCTGTAGCTTTTGCAGTTTTAGTCCCATAAGGTTCTTATCCAATCTCTAGAGCGTAGGGTTAATCACTGCTTAGGGAAGAAGACTCAGGATGACTGGGCATGGCTCAGCAGCCACAGAGGCCCAGGAAGGCAAGTGCGACCAGGCCTGCCGAGACTGTTTCTTCTCTGGGGATAGGAAGCTTTGGCCACAAGTGTCTGTGAAATGGGCTCTGGTCAGATGACATCTGGTACCTTTTTCCTAGAAAAGTTGATCCCAAGTTCCCTCCTAGATGCAACTCAAGATAAAAGAAAAGAAGCATACCCAACTTCCATCTCAGAAGCCCAGCATGGAGCACTCTCTCCAGAAGAGAGGAGCTGTGAACTTTAGAGTCCACAGCAGCAGGGCAGAGACTCGGAGAACAGCAGAGCAGCCCACCAGGACTCACAGTGCCAGCTCCCTGTGTGGCTGGCATGCAAGAACAGATGCGGAATGAGCAGGTGCTAGGCTTCAGCACGGCACCCATGCTGTCCTCATGGATGGGACATGAGAGGGTTATGGGGAGAGGTGGTCAGTAAGCCCGGCCTGCCGGAGAAGTCATCCAACTCTCCACTTTCTCCTGGAGCCAAACTACAGGGGAGTCTTAAGCCTTTCAGAGACTTTTGTGGTACTTACATAGTACTAGGACTAGGATGCAGAGAGGGGGTACTCTCTTCACATTCTGGAGGGGAACATGGATCATCGGAGGTGTAACTGTGCAGCAATTCTTAAACATATTTTTCTCACTAGAAAAATGTCAACCTGGAGTTTCCCTTGGAGCTTCTCCTAGCTTTATTGCTGTTTCATTTCCAAGTGGTGTCCAACTCTCAAGACCCCATGGACTGTAGCCCGCCAGGCTCCTCTGTCCATGGGATTTACCAGGCAAGAATACTGGAGTGTGTTGCCATTTCCTTCTCCAGGGGATCTTCCTGACCCAGGGATCAAACCCGTGCATCCTGCCTTGGAAGGCAGATGCTTTACCTGCTGAGCCATCAGGGAAGCCCACTCTCCTAGCTTAGTTAAGGTCTACTTGTAGAGAGAACAGTCACTCCTGTGTCTGAGGAGGCCGGAACCGTCCAGGAGTTTCAGTCTATCAGGGACACTTGTCTCATAGACAGATGAATTCCAATTGCCATGTTCTAATTACCACAACTGAGGTGAACCACATGCTGTGGGTCCACAGAGAAGTGGCCAAAGGGTTCGAAGGGACAGGTGAGATACTTCTTGTGTGTCCTAAATAGCATCAGGCATTTTCCATACATTAACTTATTCTACCAATTTCCATACTTTAACTCATTATATCTTGACAATAGGGCTGTGAAGATCATCTCAGCCTTTTACAGATGAATGACAATTTAGGCTTAGCCTCACCCCCAGGCTGCTCCAAGTTCTGGGATGACTTGCTCCCACCTCCTTTGTCTAGAAGAAGTTTTTATTTCTCCTTCAAGGTCTAACTCAAGTATCACCTCCTCCAGGAAGTCTTCCCTGGTATTCTTAATCTGGTTTGATGCCCTTTTCTGTTGTTTATTTCCTTGTATTTGCCATTAAACTGAGAGGGAGAATGGTGTCTGTTTTTGTATCCTCACCACTAGCACGTTTCCCGGCACTAGCCAGGTAGCGAGTGCCAGATCCTAGATTCAAACTGTCAATCTGAAGCCCATGCTGTCTCCTGTGTGCTCTGTCAAGGACAGCAGAGAAGATTTGGAGAGCCACCACATCACAAAGTACAAGTTGACTCAATGATGAAGTGATCTTGAGCTGAAAGTTCATCTGAAGGAGAGAGAAGGGGGCAACTTCCAAGAGCTCAAGCCAGAAAAACCAAAAATCTTCCCAGACGGTCACTGATCAGAAAGAAGAATTTTAGACTCTTCAGCAGCCCTGGAAGACTGTGACATTTAAAGAAGCCAATGTGTACCTTGAGCCTGCCACTAAGATAACATGTGACAGGTGAGTTAGGAGCCAGCCCAACTTGATGGGCGAGGAGCCGTGAACTTGGCTGGAATGACAGCTGTCTTTCCCAAGCCATCTGAGGGAAACCGACTTTTCCTTCCCTGTGTGGGCTTTCCAAAACTGACCCAAGGACCCTGCATATTCTACTTGAAATGGACCTCAGGGACTGTGCTTTTCATTTCTACGTCCCCAGGCTGATGTCCAGTGCTTCACACCAGCCCAGAGCTATGGGACAGAAGGGAACAAGATTTTCCTTCACACAGTTATCAATCTGAGAGTTACCAAGGTATGCAGCCTGTAACACTGGTGATATGGAACATCTAAAGTGGTGTTTTAAGTGATATGTAGGCAAACGTTTAAAATATATTAATTGTTTTATATTCATTTTTACTGTCTCCTTCTGTTTATAGCAAGTGACTCTGCTTCCATCTTTTATATAAAACTATCTTCCTAAAAATCACTATTTAAGTTTTCAAAAAAAAGTAAACTGACCTCAGAAAATTTCTATGTACAAGAACATGTGATATGTTGAATATCATGAAAACAGTATGCAAAGGAATGATGTTTAAGAAACATGAACTGTAATTTGCTGTAGATAAGGAGGGAGAAATGGAGGATAACACAAAATTTCCAGTTCTGTTTTGTTTTGTGTTCATGAATTAAGTTTACTCTTTTTAAATTTTATTTTATATTGAAGTATAGTTGATTTATAATGTTGTGTTTGTTTCAGATGTACAGCAAAGTGACTCAGTTATGTATAGACACTGATTTAATGTTTTGCAGCTATTATTATATGTGGTTATTTGTAACATCTAATACATATAGACAGGTATGGAATTTAGCTTTTATTCCACATATAAAAATAAAGTATTGACTAGCTTGATCATTTACTTTAAAAAAAAAAACATGAGCTGTACAAAAAATATGAAAATATGGACTTGGGGAAACTCACAAATTGTTTACAGAATAAAATGAGAGGATGTGAGAGAGATTTGAAATTTAAACTACATTATTTTTATTGTATTTAATAATAATACAAATTAAGACAATCAGAATATTCCTTGATTACTCAGTGATGGCAATGGTACATTGAGACAGAATGCAACAACCAGTTAAAGTCAGGTTTACCATGGCCTTTAAAATGTCTGCTGAGTCAATGGCCTAGAAGAGATGGGCTATGTTATAACCATATTTTTATAAGAAAAATTCAAAAAGAAAAACACATCTTCACAAATTTTTATTCTTTGCCTCTCACAACGAATGACCACTGTTGCTTAGAAATAAATAGCTTTGCTTTTAGAAAAGGTGGAAAATAAAGATGAAAGTGTTGTTCAATGGAAAATGAATCCATTCTCCCAAATAGACACTAAAACATTCCTATCTAGGACATTTTTTATCAGTTTCTTCAGCTCTCACTTCTTTTTTTTTCCCCCCATGGCCATGTGGGAACTACAGCTAGTACACGTTTTCCAGAAATTTGGTTTCTAGTCCAAATCCAAAGTCAAGGTTTTCTCTAATGCTTCTATTTGGCTCCTGTGCAGAGGCTGGGAGCCCAATTTTCCCAGCCTCCACAGCCTATCAGCTTTGTTTGCTCCCTGACCACATGCCCTCTAGATCCTCATCAGTCCCTCATATTGTGCCCACTCTCAGATGTTCATTCTCTTTGCACAGCAATAATTTTTATAGAAATTAATTCATCTGATGGGAGAGGGATAGTTGACTTTCTCTGGACCTTCTCTTCTCTCCTGGCAACATACCAAAGAAATGCCTTTCATCTTCCAGGGCTCACTCTCCCCAATAAGAAGGCAGCACCTAGTGGGTTCTAAGATCCCTCCCAATGCTGTTCCATGAACACTGAGGTGGGTAGGACATAGCTCACTGGCATCTAAAAGAAGGACGTGCAGGTGGTGGTGGTCTGGAATGGTCAAGCATAGGCCACTTGCCAAGGGGCCCCTGTCGTCATCAGCTGGACCGTGTTAACCCTTCAGGCTGTTCGGGATTCCAGATTGCAGTTTGAGGTGCTGACAGTGTCACCAGGAACCGAAGAGGTGATGGAATCTGCAAAGTGTTTGATTTTTGAAGTCCATGTGTACCTTGTATGGGCATCTGGAGTGACATCTGTGTGGAATACAAGACTCTGAAGCTGCCCAAATGTCCTAGGTTGGATGGAGGTTGCATCACTTTCCAGTCATGTAAACCTGGGCCAGGAACTTGACCTCTCTGATCTAGCTTCCTCAGCCATAAATGGAGGTATCCATACTCTAGCTCAGAGGTGCTAAAACCATTTGAGACCACTAACCCAGGGGTAGCAGTTACAATTACTTACCACACTATAAAGGTGGTGAGAGAGACCTATGTCTGGCTTGAATACCGTTGTAGAAGATTATGTAAATAGAGTTTAACCCAAGCCACACCAAGAGTAAATGTTCTATTAAGAACAGCTGCCATCAGCCACTAGTCCGAACATACCAGTTGTTTATAATATTAACCACTCCTCTGAGCCCAGAGTGCCCCTTCATCATCCCAGCAACCTCAATCCTCTGAGCCCAGAGTGCCCCTCCATCATCCCAGCAACCTCAATCCTTCCCCTTGGATCCTCCAGATCTCCCCATTATCCATCACAACATGGAGATTTCCTCCATGCTAACTTCCATTCTGAATGCCTGGTGCCCTACTGGCTATCACATATTTTAAATTTCACCACAATTATCATTGTGGTGTCTAGCACTGTGCCTGGAACACAGTAGATGCTCAAAAAATATTTGTTGACTGATCAATGAATGTGCTTCCCTAGTGGCTCAGATAGTAAAGAATCTGCCTACAGTGTGGCAGACGTAGATTCGATCCCTAGGTTGGGAATATCCCCTGGAGAAGGGAATGGCAACCCACTCCAGTATTCTTGCCTGGAGAATTCCATGGACAGAGGAGCCTAGCGAGCTATAGTTCATGGGGTCAAAGAGTGGGACACTACTGAGAGATTAAACACTTTCAATGAATGGAATAGTTCTTTTGTTAACTGATACAACCATATAGGGAGTTCATCAGTAGACATAATTTGCATGAGAAATCTATGTTCCTTATGTTTACCAAAATGAAAATCTCTGAAATCTCTAGATAACAAATTGCATCTGTGTGTTGAGGGGACACTTATTGAGAAAGAAAAGCCCAGGTACTTAGAACTACACAATTCAACCAAGGCAAGGAAGTTGCTTAGCAACCTCATCCTCAGCCAGTAAACATAAAATGTCAAGCATGAGTCTTTCTGATTGGCCAGACAAGGGAACAAATGGCTTGGCATTTCCACCCCTTAAACTCCTGTGCCTGGGTAGAGAGTTCACTGTCCCATCCTCAGGATGGAATGGAAATTTAGGATGAATCATCAATAATGGTAACACCCAGCCACAGGGAAGGGGACGGAGGTTAAAAAAAAAAATAACTTGCTATTTCTAAGAGTCTGGACTCTCCATTAGAAACCAAGGGAACGTCACGGGGCCGTATCCCAATCTACTTTCTGTCATGGTGGACACAATCTCACAACCAACTTGCCTCCTTTTCGCTAATGGAGGGATGTGTTACATAAGCCTAACAATCGTAGAATATTCAGAAACCTGGCTTGTTCTTCCTAGTCAAAGGGAAACTTGTTCACACGTCTTTTCCCCACTTGGCTCATAATATACAGACAGGCTGCACGGGAGGTAGGGAGGCCTGCAATATGAAGACACTCGAGTGACACTTAAATGTCATCTCCCCCGCTAAGTAAAAACAACAGATAATATTTATTAAGCAATTGCCATGAGCCAGACATAGATCCAAACACTTTACATATACTGACTTAATTCATCCCTACAAACCCCGTTAAGGTTACCAACTTTCATCCCTATTGTACAAATGAAAAACTGGGGGACAGGGAAATTAAATAACTTGCCCGAGAGAACATGGCTAGTACATTATACAAGTAGCATCTGATTCTAGGGCAAAGGCAGCAGACCTGGATTTTAACCCCAGCTGCACCATATGCTATACTGGCTGCGTGGCTCCTTACAGCAGTTACTCAGGCGTGCTCCTTCCTCTAGCTTCCCCGGGCCCAATTTTTGTCCCCAGCTCTGCCCTTCCTAACCCAACTGTGGCCTCTCTCAGGATTCTGGCTTGGTATTCTCTGTTTTAGATTTTTATTAGAGTATAGTAGATTTACAATGCTTAGTTTCAATTGTATAGCAAAGTGATTCAACTATACATATATTCACTCTTTTTTAGATTCTTTCCCCATGTAGGCCATTACAGAGTACTGAGTAGAGTACCCTGTACTATACAGTAGGTCCTTATTAGTTAACCTATTTTATATATAGTAGTGTGTACATGACCTGGTACTTTCTGACTAAGATCTATCCCTTCTGATTCTAGCCCCTCATATCAAACCCAAGCCCTGGTTTCCTTCATCAGGTAGGAAACCCAGACCTCAGTTCAACTCAGCTTTTTCTTCTCTCTTTCTTCCACAGAAGGGTCACTCAGATGCCCAGGATTGGCTGATATACATTTCTTATATTTACACTGCTGTGGCATTTTCAAAAGCACTTTCACATACTCGTCTGAGCTGTACCACCACTCTGAGACTGGACGGGAAAGTATTTTACAGGCACTGAACTCCACTTTTTAACAGATGTGGACATCACATTATTAGCTGAATTCTTACTGAGCGAGAAGCACAAGTAGAAACTGCATTTTTTAATGGGAAGCCTTTTCTGCTACCAACGTCCTTTCTGACTTTCTCAATGGGAAAAATGAAGACACATGATGGAGGTGGGAGCATGTGGGAGAAGAGACACTCCCTCGGCCCGTGTGGCTCAGCCTCCTTGGCCTCTCAGCAGGAATATGAGGACACAGGATGCAGCAGCTGATGAGCTGCGTGCAGCTCCAACCAGCCCGCCAGCCTGAGCCCACACAGCCTGAGTCCTGCAGGCCCCACAGGAGGGCTGGCGGGCTGTTCGGGCTGGGGGTGGGGGCTTGCTTCTTCCAGTGCTTGGGTGAGGGCGAGGGAGAAATTGGCGGTCCCTCCTTCCTCTCTGCCTCCACTCTCCCCTCCAGCCCTCCTTCTCCCTCCATCCCCACCCCTTTCCCTAAAACCTGCAATGATGGAAGTAGTGAAAAGCAGCAAAGATTGATAATCAGCCTCATTATTACCAGCATTATATATAATTATAGCAAAACCTCACTCATTTGGATCAATTGAGAGAAAAATCAGTCTAAATTCGTGACAAGTTGTCAGATTACTTTTAAATTACAATTTTATTACTTCTAAGTAACACACGTGAAGAGTTTGTGTTTCAAGTACCACAAGCTAATGGTTATTAAGTGGGGATTTTATAAAATCTGCTTTAAAAGATTCTTTTGTAATTAACACCCCATTAATATGCTAATGAGATTTCTACTATGCTTTCTTTTTAAATTGCTTAGAAACCAATGAAACTTAAAGAGGCTCAAGACTTCCACAGTCTTACTTGCTTAACAAATCTTTTTTTGTTGTTATTTTTCATGAGTGTGCAAATACAGACTAGTTCCTGCCATGATCAATTTAATCACCATTCCAAATTAATAATATCACAAATTAGTACAGCCATGTTGTTTTAGGGTAGAAATCAGACTTTCAGGACTTGAGGAACCACTTCATTTTCTAGAGAAGTTGCATGACTTGGTCGTGCAGTCAGGGCAAAAACCCTGGGCCTTCTGCTCCCACGTCCAAGCTTATTCCATCCAGTACATACTGCCTTGCATTCGTAAAACTCTTTATAATTGTCTGCTGTGTATTCCCATATCAATTATTGGTTCTGTCAGTCAAAAAATGCTTGTTGAGGGCTCCTAACTGCGTACCAGTCTCCCTGCTACTGTTCAGTCACTCAGTCGTGTCCAGCTCTTTGCGACCCCATGGACTGCAGCACGCCAGGCTTCCCTGTCCTTCACCATGTCCCAGAGTTTGCTCAAACTCATGTCCATTGAGTCAATGATGCCATTCCACCATCTCGTCCTCCCTGCTAGGTGCTACAGATATAGCAGGTCCTTGGAGGCCACTGTCTGTTCCATCCAAGCTTCAGACTGACTCAGAGTACTTGGAAGGGAAGAAATTATCCTCATTAGACAGATTAGAAAACTGAGGTTTAGAATGATAATGGGACCCTTTCAAGTAGTTGTTGTGAATTATTAAAGACCTAGAATCTGAGTTTAGTCTGGCACAATTTCTGTCAGCCTCTCTGCACATAATTAATGGCATTTTGCTTACATACCACCCTTCCCACCCAGGACCAAATTTGAACCTTGCTGGTACATATGGATATTGTGCCATCCCCAACATATTGGAGGCACAAGGGGTTACTGGAGAGTAGGGGCTCCACCAAACAGGACCAGCTGTCTGTCCCTTTAAACCAAATCCATGCACTGGTACTGCATGTACCAGCCCATGAAGACAAAGGTCAGGAAGTGCTCCAGGCATTGACTTACAGTGCCCCCTCTAACCGCTTGTTCCTGAAGTCCTTGAACACCAATTCTGCCCACACCCACCTCTTGAATCCATGACTTCAATCTTTCTCTGTCTCTGTAGGCTTCTTGTTCACATTCTGAGGGGATCTTCCTTACCCAGGGATCAAACCCTGGTCTCCTGCATTGCAGGCAGATTCTTTACTGTCTGAGCCAAGAGGGAAGTCTCAAACAAATCATCAGTTCAGTGTGTCATTAGAGCATGCTTAGTTGCTCATTCATGTCCAACTTTTTGTGACCCTTTGGACTGTATCCTGCCAGGCTCCTCTGTCCATGGGATTTTTCAGGCAGGAATATTAGAGTAAGTTGCGATTTCCTCCTCCAGGGTATCCTCCTGACCCAGGGATCTAACCCGCATCTCCTGTGTCTCCTGCATTGCAGGCAGATTCCTTAACCACTTGGCCATTGTAAAGCCCATGCTCTCCCTAGCCTCTCGATATAAACTGTCTTCTAAAGATTGTAGTTATTTTAAATGTGGTGAACCATAGAGCAGAAATAGAGACATAGACACAGAAAACAAATGTATGGGTATCAAGGGGAAATGGGTGGGGTGGGAAGAATTGGGAGATTGGGATTGATTTACATGAACTATTGATACTGTGTATAAAACAGAAAACCAATGAGAACATACTGCCTGGCACAGGGAACTTGACTCAATGCACTGTGGGGACCTAAATGGGAAGGAAATCCAAAAAGAAGGGATATATGTTTATGGATAGCTGCTTCACTTTGTTGTACAGCAGAAACTAACACAGCATTATAAAGCAACTGTACTCCAATAAAAATTAATTTAAAAATACAGAGAACCATATCCTTGGTGCAACATTACCACTGGGTAATGGACATGGTATTATTTGTTCTCAGGTCCTAAATATCTAAATTCCTTGGACCATTCTCAACCTCAGCCCCAAAAAACATCTCCAGGAATAAATCATCTCCAACTGTCCTACAGACTTCAGAACTTGTAACTGGTTTATATACTCCTTCAGAACAGAGGATGAGTCTTAATTCTTGGTGTCCTACACAACCCTTGCATAAACCAGACGCTGAGCCAAGGTGTGCTACCTGAAAGATTGACAGGCCCTCCTGGAGCAGTCTGAAATATTCTTTCCCTCCTGGTGATCTCTAACTTTTGCTCTGTTCCCTATGTCACTGGGACTGAGAAAACACAGGTATCATGAGCCCCAAGCTTTCCAAGATTGCTTCCCCATGACATTAGGGACCAGCCAAAGGAGAGACAAAAGAGATGCTGAGTCACAGAAATGCAACCCAGGCAACCAGCCTAGAAGGAACATCCCAACATATTTATCAAGCACTTTCTTTACTGCTCCTCTGACTTCTTGTAAATGTATTTTGAGTAAAAGATCACAAGCTTTTCCATTTTTTAAGCTCAGATGCTGAATTCTAAAATCCCAATAGAAATTTGAGCTTGGTCTTGAACCTGCAGACTCTTGCCCTCTCCCTCGCTCCTTTCTCAGTTGCAGTATCTGATAAAAGGAGCCAGCAGGCCCAGGCTGTGCAATTTGAAGTTGAGGAAACTCAGGGGAATATGACTCACTAAGGACACTGGCCTGGGGTGAGGGTATCCTAGAGATTATAGGGATGGGAGGTCCCAGGTCACTGCCCTCTTTCTGCCAGATCTCATAAGTGTCTGTCCTGGAATGATTTGCTAAAATATAATTTTCTGTAACTGGCCCAGAATTGATGCCTTATTAACTTCACTTCAGCCTCTCATAGTGCACAGTCTGACACTTTAAGAACAGGCATGCCTCCTCTAAGAAAAACCTACATACAAAATTTAAGCTGAATATACTACCATAGTCTCCAAGTTTTCTGAAGTAGGAAAGAGAAACAAACTTTTATTGTGTGTTTACAATTTTCCAGCCTTTGTTTTAGTGAATCCCTACACCGTGGAATGTTAACCGTTGACCCTGTATAGTTGGTAGTATTGTTATTTCACCAAGACATGAGAGGAGGGCTTTCTATGGCTTAGCCTCCCTCCACATTTCTTTCTGCCACCCCAGGTGGCCCCCAAGGGCACTCAGGAGAACCCAGTTTGTAGAGCATAAGTAGCCACAGGTCCCAGGCAAGCCCCACCTGCATTCCCTGGTGTCCTCATCTGTAACTGATGGGTCCGTTCAGATGAGCTACAAGTCTTTTTCTGGCTTTAAAGATTCAGCTTTTGCAGGGAAGCTGAGGTGGGAGTAGGGGGTAGAGGAGGGTTGAAGAGAGCTGTTCAGAGCTTCAGAGCTAGTGTTGTTCTTCACTGCTAACTGGGACACAATCAAAATAGTACCAAAACTTCTCTGGAATGATTCCCTAGGAGTAGGCCAACATATTCAACACAGCACATCCCCATGCATTAGCTTATACATTTGACCACAGCCACTTCCCCATCACAACAGAAGAGCTGAGCAGTTGTGACAGAGGCCATAACCAGCCACTGAACCAAGACCTGGGTCAGTCTCAAGAAAGCCACCCAAACCCGGGCCTTCTAGAACAGTCGCATCTTAGATTCCCTGGGCCTCTGTGTTTTCTACTTTCCAATAAGAGAAAAAAATAGCAGCTTCCTCCGGGAGCCCCTGGCACCCCAGCCACCCAACTCTGGTGGCTAAGTTCTCTGCAGATACAGAAGCTACATAATGAGGGGAAGGAAGAGGTGGAGAATTTTGATTACTCTTTGCATAATTTCTTCCCCCAGTTGCTATTCAGCTCTCTATCTCTTGGTAAGATTGTAAATGTTTCAGAAAATAGTTTATACTAAATATACTCCTTCCTAAATCTCATAAACATTTATTCCTTCCTACATAAACCCTAACCACTTACCTCCATGGTAAGTCCCTATTAGCCACCCACACATTTGTGGAGGGGAAAAATATGTTCTGTCATACACATAAACACACACACACACCCTCCTCCCACATCCTCATATTGCCCTCCACACACAGACACACACATACACACACACACACACACACACACACACCTCCAACTCAACCCCTCCTCTATGGCTATTCTTACATAAGAAGGGGACTATTCTACACAAGTGGTCAGACTCAGTAGAGTAGGGCTCTTACAAATCATTAGACCCCCAGGGAAAAAGTGAAAGTGTTAGTTGCTCAGTTGAGTCCAACTCTTTGCAACCCCTTGGACTGTAGCCCACCAGGCTCCTCTGTCCATGGGATTCTCCAGGCAAAAATACTGTAGTGGATAACCATGCCCTTCTCCAGGGGGTCTTCCTGACCCAGGGAAGATCTCTTGCATTTCAGCCGTATTCTTTACCATCTGAGCCACCAGGGAAGACCCAGGTCCCCAGAATAAGCCAGCAACTAATTCTCCAGAGGCCACCATTGCACCTGAGTGACTGCTAAGTTACCGTGTACTCAAGGCCAGGCTCCTATGTCTACAGCTGCTAGGCAGTGGCGTGACTGGCTTGGGGTTCCTCATCCCTTCAAGGGATGTCCTGCTGCTTAGCTTCCTGTGGCAACTCTGTGGCCCACAGAAGTTGTGAGAGGCAGCTCAGCACCGCTTGGACTCAGGACCAGACTGCCTGGGTTCAAAGCCTTGGCTGTGCCATTTTCCAACTCTGGGACCTTAAAATGAGTTATTGAAGCTTACCATGCCTCAGTTTCCTCGTCTATAAAAGGAGTGTAATAATGATGGTAATAATACCCACTCAAGGAGTTGTCATGAGGATTAAATAAGATGATAATGGTGAAGTGCTTACAATGGTAGTGGGCACTTAGTAAGTGCTACTGTGGGCTTGTTAAATGAAATGAGACAAGTCCCCTCTCCCCTGATCTCCTTTTCACCCTGAGGATTACTGCACAATTGGAAGGGGGATTACAGGATTTGTTCTGCCATCTTCTTAGAGGCTGCAACTGTCTCATCCAGGCAAACAAATCTCTTACTGGGCAGCTGGCAGAAAAAAAGAAGAGAAAGGTTCTTACCTCATCACATGGGAGAGACTAGAGCTAGGCAAGTGGGCACCTTGGTGGGGCCACTGCAACCCAGCTAGTCCCCACCCTGCAGCCAGTTTGCCCAGTGTCTTGTTCACTGATGGGAGGATGGTCTGATATCTGGTAAGCACAGCCCAGACACAAATCCCAGGTGTTATTTCCCAAGGGTGACATTGCTGCCCTAGAGATTCTCAGAAATCAAGGGAGCCCTCTGCGGTTCCGCTTGCTAATACATAAAAGGGCAGAGGTTATACACTAAATAATTTAATATGTGTGGTGCAACTTGCCTCATTGAGGCAAAAGGAGTGAGAGACTGTAGGCTACGTCTGCTTCAGACTTCAGGTCTCCCCAGCACCTGCAGGGATGTCCTTCTCCCTCCCACCTCCCCCCTCACCTCTGCAAGTTCTCAGGCAGACCTTCCTACAGATGGGGCCCTTACCTCTGCTCAATGTTTCTGCCTCTTAGCTGGCAAATACAAACACAATGGAAAACCTCAGTACAACTAAACCAAATAATTGTTCTCCTCCCTCAGGAATGGGGAGGAAAAGGAGCATCAGGGCAGACGTTTCAACAGCCTAATCCTTCCCCTTCCCCCCATGGTTATATCAGCCTACTCTTGCATGGCCCAGCCATTGTGTTTCCTTTTATCTGAAACCTAATTACACTAAATACCAGAGCCCCCACAATTATGAAAATTTAAACCAGCAACGTATGTGGGTCTTTACGAATTTAATTTTATTTCCCCAGATTCCTAATTCATTATTCTACAGTAATTTTTGATTTTTAAATTAATTTGCATGTTAGTACTTGGGCAGAATAGAGGGGACAAAAATATTAACTTTTATTAAACACAAAACATATAGACAACACTCTATATCTGCTTTTTCAAGCATTTGCACGTTTAATACTCACAACATGGTCTGAGATGGGATTTTAAACTACAATTTAGAGATGAGGCTCAGAGAGGTTCAATATCTTGCCTAAGGTCGCACAGCTAGTAAGTAAAAACCTGGGAACCAAACTCAGTTCTCTCTCTATACATAGATAGAGAGAGAGATAGATAAAGATAGGTATCTTTCATGCTCTTTCCACTGCATCAGATAGAGGGAATGCTATTAGAAGTTTGACTCAGGGGCTTTTCTAGAAGGGCTGTCCTCCTCAACCCCATATAACCTTAGCCTGCTACTGCCTTCCTTGAGGCCTCAGTTTACACATCTATATTAGGAGAGGACTAAGGCACTCTTTGAGGTCTCAGGATATTACTATCCCAAGATTCCAGACAGCAGCTCCCAGAGAATTTTGGACTAGACCTTCTTTCCTCAGACTGTCTCTTCCTACACCTGTCCACCTTCAATCCTTTTATTCACCCCAACCATCTCAGAGGGTCTCCTTGGCAGTTAAGAAGCCATAACCTCACAGACCTCGAGGGTCCCAAGAATCTCATGGATAGGCATGTTCTTCAGACAACTGAACTCAGAAGGAAAAGGAAAAAGCGCTTCTCAGCTGAGAATGGGACCAAGATGGGAGTCAGGAAGGCTTTTCACAGTACCCAACTGTATACTGAAGATCAGAGGTCCACTTCACAGCCTTGGCCACCACACTCGCTGGGTCACATCACAAGACTGGCCCCAGGAACTTCAACATTGTCTCCCCCAGAACGTGTGGCCAGGGTCCCTCACCCATCGGATCCAAGCAGCAACCTCCTTCTGCATGCAATGGTGCACAAACCATGCCGTATTACAATGTGTCTGCGCAATGACAAGCTTGCCCAGTACAAATAGTACAGACTCTATCTCATGAACGTCTGTGTTACGAGCACCTAACTTCATGCTTGGTCCATAAAAACTGCCCAACGCATCCCGAATAAATAAGCAACCCCCCTGGCTTAATGTCTCCAGGACAGGGACCCCATCTGCTTCCAGTGTCCCACCACACTTTATGGAGGAAAATGCCCAGTGGAATAGGCAAGCTTTGCTCCCAACCCTTCAGATGAATTGCCTATCTGTCCTCACAGGAGGTGGGGAGGGCAGGGACATTTCAGTCCTCAAGACCTAACAAGAATTTCTGCTTTGTCGTGCCTGCCAGTGTCTGCTCTCCCCTTTGGCTACTAAGAACCCAAACCTCCTGCCACCAGCTGACAAGTCAGAGGCAGTTGGTCAGCTGTTGGGCCCATTTACCCAAAGCTGGGCTACTGTGCTGCTTCTGTCACTGAGTCAAAGGAGCCTTGGGACCAAAGTGCCTGGGTGTGAGGGCGGCTCCTGGGAAGTGCCACCTGGCTGCCCTGCCTGGCTTGGCAACCTGGAGCTCCAGCTGCCCGTTCTCTGCTATGAGAGCCCAGATCCCCCTCCCACCACGCCCAGATCTCGACCCTCAGAGTGGAGGTGGTGGCAGTGACCCTGGAAGTGGAATTGGGGACAGCAGCAGGGGAGGGGACAAGAGGCTATTAGCAAATCAAAAGGGGAGAAAACAGAGGAAGGAAAACACGGTAGCAAATTAAAGCACTACGTTTTCTTTTTAAAAAATGCAATTCTAGGGAAATCTGCTTTTAAATGAAACAATCAGTCTGTTGTTATGAAGTATCTCAGGTACCCTTAATATTGACAAAACCTTTTCCGTCATTTTTTTTTCTCACGGCAAGCTGGGTATTAGGTTCATCCCAGTAATTTCCTCTTACCTTTTCCATTCTTCACACCCCCACAAACCCGCCGAGTTAGAACAATGCTCTCAGTTTACCTTTGTCTCAGACATACTCCCAAGCATGTTGGTTCAGGCTCTCCTTAGAATATCCCCATATCCTCCCATCTGTTCACTCATTCGAATGTGCAAACAGATTCTCACCTACGGACCGTTCTCTCCCACTCTCCCTCCCTCCCTCTCCCCATCCGTGCCCCTCACTCCTGCCCGCGCGCTCACACACACACTCACACGGAAACACACTATAGACGCCGATAAACACACATGCCCTCCTTCCCAATTCAATCCTAATCCAGTTATCCGGATCTCCCCATCTCCGCTCGATCTCTCCAGACGGTCCCGGCGTTGAAGCCGTGTGAAATACTCACCTCCAAAGCCTGTGGGAAACTTCATGAAGTGAGAATAATTTCCATACATGTTGACTCTTCAGTTCATAGTCCTCCCGGGCGCGTCTGCTCAGTGGCTCGGCCTCTCCCTGCTCCCAGGCGCAGCCGGGCTCCCTTCAACTTGGGCTAACAAGAGTGGTCATCGCTTCCTAGCAGCCCGGGCAGCTCGGGCTGGGCCAGCCCTCTGGGATTAGTCAGGAATCTGCCTCTCGATCTGAGCGTCCACATCGTGCGTCGAGCCGGCGGTGGCGGCAGCAGCTGGTGCCTGTCAGTAATCACGCATAATGCCGCCGCCGCCGCTGCCACACTGCCACCGCCGCGCTGCCGCGGGAGGCAGATCCTGTTGCTAGTTTGATTAAGTCGGGGCAGGGCTGCTGCGTGCGACTCTTACAGCTCCCGGCTGGTCCCCAGAGGTCCCCACCGGTGGCACGATCTGTTATCTAGGAAGCCAATCGATGTGTGACTGACCCAGAGTAGGTCAGGACAGAGGAGGGGGAAGTGGGGAGGGACTCTTTAGATGTCTTTTCTTTGACTTGCACCCCCCCCCCAAATCAATGGGGTTTTATTAAAATGGGTTTCTTCCCTATGGCTTCTAGCTATCCAATGCACTTGGTGTTTGATCTGGGAAAGGAGGTGGGGATGGGGCGAAGAGGGAACAGACCCCTTCATAAACCCAAGATTGGCCAAGAGTGAGAGGTCTTCCCCAACTTGGGAAAAACTAATCCAGATTGGCCCTTAGACTTGGAGTAAGCACCCCCTGCTCTGGTAGCTGGAAGCATTAGTCTGTGCTCAAACGGTCGAAGCTTGAGAAGGGCAGTTAGGAGCCAGAGCTCACTCACACAGAACACAGTACAGGTAGGGAAGACAGGCAGGTGGTGCTCTGATATGTCACTGAAGGGAAGCATTCACCTTATATACCACTGTCATCAGGCTGCCTGTTCAAAAAGTGCCACTGAGTCCTCGCTGACACAGAGCTTCTTTGGTGGAACCGACCCACAGATCATAGAGTCTATGCATCCCTTTGATGTTTGGATCTGCTATATGGTTTTCCTGACAAGCCACTGCTCCACCTATATTTGAACACCTCCAGTAATGGGAAGCTCACTATCATTTCATTCCATTCCATTTCTGAACAGCTCACGAGAAAGTTTTCACTGAGCTAAAATCTGTCTCCTTCAGGATGGGGAACACAGGTATACCTGTGGCAGATTCATTTCGATATTTGGCAAAACTAATACAATATTGTAAAGTTTAAAAATAAAATAAAATTAAAAAAAAAAAAAGAAAACGAAGATCATGGCATCTGGTCCCATCACTTCATGGCAAATAGATGGGGAAACAGTGGAAACAGTGGCAGACTTTATTTTTGGGGGCTCCAAAATCACTGCAGATGGTGATTGCAGCCATGAAATTAAAAGATACTTACTCCTTGGAAGGAAAGTTATGACCAACCTAGATAGCATATTCAAAAGCAGAGACATTACTTTGCCAACAAAGGTCCGTCTAGTCAAGGCTATGGTTTTTCCTGTGGTCATGTATAGATGTGAGAGTTGAACTGTGAAGAAAGCTGAGGGCTGAAGAATTGATGCTTTTGAACTGTGATGTTGGAGAAGACTCCTGAGAGTCCCTTGGACTGCAAGGAGATCCAACCAGTCCATTCTAAAGGAGATCAGCCCTAGGTATTCTTTGGAAGGAATGATGCTAAAGCTGAAACTCCAGTACTTTGGCCACCTTGTACAAAGAGTTGACTCATTGGAAAAGACTCTGATGCTGGGAGGGATTGGGGGCAGGAGGAGAAGGGGACGACAGAGGATGAGATGGCTGGATGGCATCACCGACTCGATGGACGTGAGTTTGAGTGAACTCCAGGAGATGGTGATGGACAGGGAGGCCTAGCATGCTGCGATTCATGGTGTTGCAAAGAGTCGGACATGACTGAGCGACTGAACTGAACTGAACTGAAACCATTTATAAATGTCCCCCCCACATATCCCTGAAATTTTGCATTTTTTTCAATCACTTTTTTCACTCAGATGGATAATTTTTATGGTCTGTTTTCTGTAATTTTTCTTATGGTATCCAGGATGGCTGAGTCAAATAAAATCTTACTTTATCATGCAGAAGCAGAAAAAAATAAAAAATAAAAAAAAAGAATAAAATCTGTCTCCTCCCCACTGCTTCTGCCCACAGGTTCTAGGCTACTCCCTGGAGCCACACAGGAGAAGCCTGTGGGGTCTTTCACAATAGGATCATCTGCAAATTCGGAGATAAATCTCCCAAGGCCATAATCTACATTCTCTAGGCATTCTTGTCTTTTATTCATTTCACATATCACCAACTGTTCAAGTCTATTCACAATCTATCCTTCTTCTATGAATGTACTTCAATTTACATAGATACCCTTATGGTAGGGAAAGGGGTCAGCCAGACTTGGATGCAATACTCCATATATGGTCCAAATCTTCTCCTGGTGGTGCATGTATTGGGAGGGCAATGGGGGTGCTCTCAGCACACCCACCAGAGGTCAGGGTCATAATCTGAGCTCTGAGGGTTTTCTTCAGATGCAGCACTGCACATAGACAGTCACAGAGGCAGTCAAATCAGAGTCCCATGGTGGGGAAATAAAAAGCAAGGTTCACATGGTAGGAGAGCCCAGAACAAAAGCTAAGAATAAAAGGCTAGAGGCAGGAACAGAATCGTGATGGCAAGAGGGGAGGAGGCCAAGAGGGAGGGTCAGAGCAAAAGCAGGTCAGAAAGGAGGAAGAAAGATCAGGCCAGCACTGTGAAGAGTCTTGTTGCCCAGAGCTCCCCTAGCAGGCCTCTGGTCTCAGAACATCAGCTGAGACCCACATGGACGTGACCAGTGAGAAACATACATGGAATATCATTTGCTAAATTGCATTAGCTCTGGGCAGCCTCACATGCTTATTCATGTAGGAATTGATAAATCCCTCCCCCCAAGTTGTATTTTATGCACATCCCCCATTCCATTCTTGGGCAATTGGTTTGAGAATCAATAAGCAGTATCTTCCTATGTTCCTCTGAAATGAAAATGTTTAAATTCATCATCCCAGAATTTTTGAGATCCTGCTTCCTTTGTCCAGTGTATTTTTTAATCCTCTCCCCATATAATGACTTCTGAAGATCTGATGAACTGCTTTCCATATTTTATACAACTCATGGATAACAATATTGAAAAGGATATAACAAGGACATCTTACAGCCTACCACTAGAAAGTCCAATCATTAGTATCATTGACACTTTGTTCTGTCACTTGCTAGTTTTATGGCCTGGAGAAGCCGTGCCTAAAAAGAAAGTACCAATTCAGGAGCCAGTCTTGCTGGGTACAAATCCCAGGTCCATTGCTTATAACCTCAAGATATTGGCAAGTTACTAAATCTCCCTGAGCCTCCATTACCACATAGGTTTGTTGTGAGGGTTAAACCAGCCATGCATGCGTGCTCAGTCACCCAGTCATGTCTGACTCTTTGCAACCCTATGGACTGTAGCCCTCCAGGCTCCTCTGTCCATGGGATTCTCCAGTCAAGAATACTGGAGTGAGTTGCCATTTCCTCCTCCAGGGGATCTTCCAGACCCAGGAATCGAACCCACGTCTCCTGCTTTGCAGGTGGATTCTTTACCACTGAGCCATCTGTCAAGCCAATACATATTAAACACTTAGAATATGCCAGAAACATAGTAAATGTGCAAGCTATGTGTGTAAACTATTTTGATGATGATAATGATAATGATGATTATGATGATGCTATAGCTCAAAGCAAGTCGATTAACCCTTTGTTTCCCTTTTCTCATCTGTAAAATAATGGAGCAGGGTTAGATATGTTTTAAAATTCCCTTCAACTTTAAAATTCAATACAAACTATAATATATACACACCACTATATTTAAAATAGATAACCAACAAGGATCTATTGTATAACACAGGGAACTACACTCAATACCTTTTAATAAACCATAGTAGAGAATAATCTGAAAAGAATATATGTGTGTGTGTGTGTGTGTGTGTGTGTATAACTGACTTACTTTATGGTACATCTGAACCTAATACAACATTGTATGGAGAAGGCAATGGCACCCCACTCCAGTACTCTTGCCTGGAAAATCCCATGGATGGAGGAGCCTGTTGGGCTGCAGTCCATGGGGTTGCTGAGTCAGACACGACTGAGTGACTTCACTTTCAATTTTCACTTTTCACTTTCCTGCATTGGAGAAGGAAATGGCAACCCACTCCAGGGTTCTTGCCTGGAGAATCCCAGGGATGGGGGAGCCTGGTGGGCTGCCATCTATGGGGTCCCACAAGAGTCGGACACAACTGAAGTGACTTAGCGGCAGCAGCAACAATATTGTAATTCAACTATACTTCAATAAAAAAAATAATAAATCTAATAAAATTTGTAAAATAAAGTAGAAAAATCCAATGCAAATTAATCCACTACCCATCCATTATTGTCCATTTTCTCCCGAGAGGTATCTGAAGGAAGCATCTCGCTGAAGTACCAACAACATTTTCTATGGTACTCCTGTCAGAGAAGAAAATGAGTTGCTCCAACATAATCGGCTTTTTGGTGAACAGGTGCTGGCAAGGGTTCTTCCAAGTCCTATAAAGCCATCCTTTAGCAAGCTCGCTGTAGAGCCTTGTCCAAGGTCAGTGTCAAGATGATCTGTTGGCAGTTGGTGGTGGACTCCGCTTTCTTCCCCTTGTGCTAAATTAGGTGTACTGTCTATTTCCTTTCCTCCCAGAATGAAGACCAGATTCCTTAGTCTGGCATGGAAAAACCTACCATGCCATCTCATCCTACCTTTTGAGCTTTACAGAGGGAAAGAGTGCTGGTTCAGTTATGTGAGGCCCCCACTGTCCAGCTGTGTGGTCTTGGGCAAGCTCATTTATTCTCTGGGAAAACACCCACACTGCCAACCTCACTGAGGTTTCTGGGTTTGGTTTTGTTTTATGGATCAAATGTGATGAGAGCTGTGCATGCATTTTGGTTTAGTTTGGGGTTTTGTCTGTTTGTTTTATACTAAGAAGTTCTATGCAAACAAGGGTGTCATATTTTCTTGCTTTTCTTTCTTCCCTTTCTCTGATGGTCCCTTCTGCTCTGGCTAACTTGCTTACTCACTGTGGGAGCCCAATATGCTCATTCCAACTTCTAGTTCATTGTTCATACCCAGTTACCCTCTCCCAACAAAATTTTTCCACATAAACACTAAAACACACAATAGGTGCTCAATAACTATTTTTGCATTAAAAAATGCTTGACATGATCAGATCAGATCAGATCAGTCGCTCAGTCGTGTCCGACTCTTTGCGGCCCCATGAATCGCAGCACGCCAGGCCTCCCTGTCCATCACCAACTCCTGGAGTTCACTCAAACTCACGTCCATCGAGTCAGTGATGCCATCCAGCCATCTCATCCTCTGTCGTCCCCTTCTCCTCCTGCCCCCAATCCCTCCCAGCATCAGAGTCTTTTCCAATGAGTCAACTCTTCGCATGAGGTGGCCAAAGTCCTGGAGTTTCAGCTTTAGCATCATTCCTTCCAAAGAAATCCCAGGGCTAATCTCCTTCACAATGGACTGGTTGGATCTCCTTGCAGTCCAAGGGACTCTCAAGAGTCTTCTCCAATACCACAGTTCAAAATCATCAATTCTTCAGCGCTCAGCCTTCTTCACAGTCCAACTCTCACATCCATACATGACCACAGGAAAAACCATAGCCTTGACTAGACGAACCTTTGTTGGCAAAGTAATGTCTCTGCTTTTGAATATGCTATCTAGGTTGGTCATAACTTTCCTTCCAAGGAGTAAGCGTCTTTTAATTTCATGGCTGCAGTCACATGATTAGACCCCAAATATCCCAGCCTGCTGTCCTTATGGGTTACCTTCCATCTGGTTTAACATTCCATAACAAGCCATAAAGCACAAAAAATATGAATGTAGCTTTTCTTTCTAATCCACATTTTTTGCTTGGCACCACTGTGCCTTGTTTAAGATCGTTATTGATATAACAACTTTATCCTGAGCTAAGCCCTTCTCAGATAACCCTGTGTCTCACTCACTCCAGTGTCTCCAGCTGGTCCTGAATTTTCACTAGGATGTCAAACTAAAAACCAAACACTCAGTGTCCATACTGGGAATCACCAAATCCATTCATGAGAATTCTGAGCTTACTTCTTGTTAAGGCTAATAAATTTTTCTCCTTAAACAATATGTTCTGCTTTTATGAAAGCCATTTGTGCCTTTGGATAAATGAAAAGGGCATGTGTTTTCACTAGTATGTTCAACACAGACTCAATTTAACATCTTATATTCACTCTGGTAATGAAAGGATATAGATTTAACATTGGTCTTTCTTTTTCTTTCTTTTTTTTTTTCTTTTTTTTTTCCTTTGGAGTAAATGGTGATAGAAATAATAATTTGCAGTGAACACAAATGAAAAGCCAAAGTTACTTATTTGCCAATTGCCGGCATTAAATATAAGATTTAGACACAAATATCTCCACACTGAGGTTATGGATTAATATTTTTATATTTGTGTAGTACTTTACCTACATGACTGTATATTGTTTCAGTTATTTTCCTCAATATTGAAGATAAATAGGGCAGGTGGTATTATCCCAGTTTTATAAATGAGGAATTTGAGACTAAGGCTGTGACAGCAGAGAAGGAAAAATAGCTACTCTAACAAATTGGATTTTGGATGTGGTCTCACAGTTAGGTAGTGACAGACATGAGTGTAAACACTGGGCCCCAACTCTCACTCGTAGCCAATGTATCTTGCAGCAGACCATAATCTTTCTCTTATTAATGATATGTTTCTATTTTATGTGTCTTTCTGTGTGTGTAAGGGGATTTCCATATATATTGTTTTTTTCTCTTTGCTGTCCCTCATTCATTTGCTTATCATTTAGCCAACACTTATCGAGACCTTTTTGCCTGTCACTCACTGGGGATATACTAAGGGACAAGATAGATAAAGTCCCTGACCTCATGGAGCTTATGCCAGCTGATGGGAGAGGTGGATGCCAAACAAATGGTCACAGACATAAATATATCATTATAATCTGTGATAAGTACAAGGAAGGAAAATAATTGGATGAGATGAGAGACTATAGCAGAGGAATCTAATTTCAGTTGAAAGGTCAGGGCAGACTTCTTTGAGAAAATGACAGTTATACTCAGACCTGAAGGATGAGTAGGATTCAGCCAAGGTGAAAAAAAAAAGCAGTGGGTGGGGAGGGTGTACCAGACAGACTCTAAGAGCCTAAGAGACTCTAAGAGCCCTGACAAGGGAGTGAGCTTGGTGCATTCGAGAAGCTAAGAAATGAGAACGTTCAGGTCTCACCTTTAGATGACCTAGCCGTCAAGATTTCCATCATCCCATTGTCCTACCACAATCCGATGTTGGACACGCCATGTCAGCTGTGTACTACTGACAGCCTCCCTTCTTTTCTCTCCTCCACATGCTGGTCAAATTCAGATGACTTGCCGTTTCCCCAAGGCACCACCCCAGTAATCCATCTTTGTTCTGCTTCTCTGCGCAGAACAGCCTTCCCCTCTTTCTGTTCTCCATCCAAATACCACCCATTCCCCCAGGCCATTTTCATGGCGCCTTTTGGGTGCTCTTTGGTTGAACCTCTCTCTGTCCTAGACTCCTGTAGTCTATGGTTGGGTTGGGACCACTCTTGTGTCACCAGACATTGTTATTAACTCCTCATGTTATTTTAATCATGAATGCAGCTGAAAACCTGTCCTACTAGAAGCAAAGCTTAAATAACTGTCAACTTGGTCTGAGTCATTCTTGAAGCCCCATAAGCCTTTACAACAGAGTCTAACACATAATAGAAATCTAGTACATGTGAGACTAGTGAATAATTAAGTTCACTGATTACGCTGAGATCTCCAGGGCATTGGACAAAAGGGGGCCAGTGTTCCTACCCCAACAGTCTTTACAGCCCACATTTCATTTTCATGAGTTCCCTTTTCTGGAATCACAGGCTCTTGTGTGGACAGGCTCCATAATGGCATAGTACAGGACATCAGTCCTGATGACTGAGATTCTTTGAGGAGAGAAATGAGGTATCTAATTCAGAAAGAGTGATGATTAGCTTTAAATTAGAACTATATCAGTTATCATAAAAAACTGGGCCATAAGGCCTGAAATGTGTCCAATAGTACACACTCTATTTACAAGATGTCACCCATGGCTCTGCAACCAGCCACTTTATATTGTAGCTAACTGCTCGAATCATTGATAAAACCAGCTGACTGAATTAAGTGTGCCTTAAGGGAGGTATTCCCAAACTTGTCTGTACATTGGACTCACCCAGGAAGCTTGAAAAATTCGAAAATTAGATACTTGGACAATCTACCTCCAGAGATTATTTAGTTGGTCTGGGGTTATGGTCTGTGCTTTAGAACTATTAAAAGGATGCCAGGAGATTCTAACACGCAGACGAGCTTGGGAACTACTGACTTAAGGAAAGAGAACCGTTCCACGATGAGAGGAAGGACCCATCAGCAGAAAATGAGAAACCACTTCCCAAGATAGTTCCCAGGAACCGATAAGATCCACTTTGCCCATCTGCTAGTACATACAATTGGGGCTTTTGAACCCAAGGAGCGCTTGCTTAGCAGGAGATGTGGTGGCTGAGGCCATCTGCTGTGTAGACTTGCATATACTGACTTGAGGTTTGCTGGCACTGTGTTCTCAGCATGACATGCTCACACCCCACCCTGTCTGCTGTCAAAATCTTACTTGTTAAAGGCACTATCTAAAGGCCGTTTTCTCTGTCAATCTTCCTTTGCAAATAGTACTTCCACTGCTTTCCAAAAAAACTTGCTTAAATATTTATTACAGCACTAGTTGAATTTCCTTTCATATCATAACTCGTTAAACTGGAATCTTCTTCCTGAGTGTAGGGAGAACCTCTTATTCATCTTTATATTATCAAAGAATCTAGCATTTTACTTTGTACACAGTAAGGGTTTGATAAATGCTTATTGAATGGATGCTGAGATTATAACCGTGAACATAACAGGCTCTCTCCCTGCTTGCATGGAGCTATGAGCTGAGAGTTTAAGGGTAACTTATAATGGCCCTTAACTCCAAACTAAATAACATTGTCATAAAAATTTCAAGGTAGAAGGCACATTTATGGATATGCCTCCATCTCTTGGTTCCCAGTCAAATGATGATCATAAAACCCTCCCTGTCATAAACAACTCAACCACAGCTGCAAAGCACATGGGAGCTCTCAGGATACAGAACAACTGTGATCCTGCTGAGAGAAGAATAGGGCTGAGACCAGAGGGAAACATCTGGTCCCTAGCAGAGTGAGGCCAGCCATGCAAATATGGGACACTCTAATCCAGACTGGGTCCAGATCCAAGGAGTCCCAGCCAAAGAGGTGGACGTCAGCCTCAGACCTCAGAAAGGCCTGTTTAAGTCCCTTTCAGGGAGGAAAAATACTCACCCAGAGCCCAACCCCCAAGACCAGGCCACTGTCTCTTGGATTCTATTGAACCCATGTGGTTTGAGCTGGCTACCACCTACGCTTATTCAGGTATAGAGCTGGAGGCTGCAACCCAATCACACACAAGCCAAGCAATCTATTTTCAGATCACACTTACTCTCGGGGAAGAGGCTCTAAATATACCGTCCAGTGACTGCTGGAGGCAGACGATCACTGCTAGCAGCTGAGCAGGGCGGGGCAGGGACGTTAGGGAGCTCACCATTAACCTTGGCACAGCCCAAAGGCCCCACCACTTGTAGAGCTATATTTACAGAAGGGCAAGTGCCTGTTATATTTGACTGGGTTTTCATTTAGGAGTGCCTAGGCATAGATTTGGAGAAGGCAATGGCACCCCACTCCAGTACTCCTGCCTGGAAAATCCCATGAGTGGAGGAGCCTGGTAGGCTGCAGTCCATGGGGTCGCTAAGAGTCGGACATGACTGTGTGACTTCACTTTCCCTTTTTGCCTTCATGCATTGGAGAAGGAAATGGCAACCCACTCCAGTATTCTTGCCTGGAGAATCCCAAGGACGGGGGAGCCTGGTGGGCTGCCATCTATGGGGTCACACAGAGTTGGACACAACTGAAGCGACTTAGCAGCAGAAGTAGGCATAGGTTTGGTACGGCAGTAAAAATCTCTATTTTGCCCTCTCCAAGATCCACTGAACAAAACGTATAAGATGCAGCAAAGGAGGGTTTAGGTGAAACTGACCCTGTTCTGTTCAGGCATTCATATCATAGGAGGGTCTTACAATTATATAGGTAGTAGTAATGAAATTTCCCATGGGTATAACACCTCATACTCTATAATGTGTTTTTATAGCTTATTTAAAAACAAGCACAAAATATTATTAAAAGCAAAATCCAAGGGAACTGCAGCCAGAAAGAATGTTGGATATTAAAACATGAGAATGCATCTTGCTGTAATGATTTTCTCCAGAGTGGGGAAGGTCTTCTGAGTTAGTGGTCAGCTGAGAAGTAGTCCTCTTCCTGCCAAAAGCCAAACACACTGTAACCACCTTTATTTCCAGGCAGCTGTTCCCCAAAAGCCAGAAAGAATTTAGTTTCAGAAGGAATTGTATGAGAACTGCATTAACCCCCAGCATTCAGGTAACTCTGTTCAGTAGCAAAAATGAATAGAAACAGCTAAAGACAGAAAGATGTTTGACTGGGGTTGGGAGCAGGGAGGGTCCTGGATTGTGGCACAAGGAAGGTCTTAAAGTCAGAGTGTTTAGCAATATCAGACGGAATTTGAGTAATTGCTGTATTTAGTGTATCATGTTAGCCTTACGGGCTTCCCTGGTGGCTCAGATGGTAAAAAATCTGCCTGCAGTGTGAAAGACCTGGGTTCGATCCCTGAGTTGGGAAGATCCCCTGGAGGACAGCATGCCAACCTCCTCCAGTATTCTTGTCTGGAGAATCCCCATGAACAGAAGAGCCTGGCAAGCTACAGTTCATGGGGTCGCAAAGAGTCAGACATGACTGAGCAACTCAGTACACACACACATTAGCCTTATAGGAGACTGTTGTGCCAGTTTCACTAGTATCAACCATGGAACTCCCAGGAGAGAAGAAGCTGTTGCAGGGTTGCTCAGAGGATCCAGGCACATCTGCATCGGATTCATATGGGGTGGCGGGGAGGCAGTCTGTTGAATACAGAGACTTCTGAGCCCTGCTTGGGCTCTCTGAATTAGAATCTTTGGGACCTGGACATGTGTCTCTCTTTTAAAAAAAAATACTATGTATTTTTTAATTCTCTTTTTGTATTTATTTATTTATAGGAAAAGGAGTACATCAAGTCTGTATATTGTCACCCTGCTTATTTAACTTATATGCAGAGTACATCATGAGAAACACTGGGCTGGAAGAAGCACAAGCTGGAATCAAGATTGCCAGGAGAAATATCAATAACCTCAGATATGCAGATCACACCACCCTTATGGCAGAAAGTGAAGAGGAACTAAAGAGCCTCTTGATGAAAGTGAAAGAAGAGAGTGAAAAAGTTGGCTTAAAACTCAACATTCAGAAAACTAAGATCATGGCAACTGGTCCCATCACTTCATGGGAAATAGATGGGAAAACAGTGGAAACAGTGTCAGACTTTATTTTTCTGGGCTCAAAAATCACTGCAGATGGTGATTACAGCCATGAAATTAAAAGACGCTTACTCCTTGGAAGGAAAGTTATGACCAACCTAGACAGCATATTAGAAAGCAGAGACATTACTTTGCCAACAAAGGTCCGTCTAGTCAAGGCTATGGTTTCTCCAGTGGTCATGTATGAATGTGAGAGTTGGACTATAAAGAAAGCTGAGTGCCAAAGAATTGATGCTTTGGAACTGTGGTGTTGGAGAAGACTCTTGAGAGTCCCTTGGACTGCAAGGAGATCCAACCAGTCCATCCTAAAGGAGATCAGTCCTGGGTGTTCATTGGAAGGACTGATGTTGAAGCTGAAACTCCAATACTTTAACCACCTGATGCAAAGAGCCGACTCATTTGAAAAGACCCTGATGCTGGGAAAGATTGAGGGCAGGAGGAAAAGGGGACGACAGAGGATGAGATGGTTGGATGGCATCACCAACTCAATGGACATGGGTTTGGGTGGACTCCAGGAGCTGGTGATGGACAGGGAGGCCTGGCGTGCTGCGGTTCATGGGGTCGCAAAGAGTCAGACATGACTGAGCAACTGAACTGAACTGACTTATTTATTTATCTATGTATTTATTTATTCTCTTTTTGGCCATGCAGCATGCAGGATCCTAGTTTCCTGACCAGGGATCAAACCCATGCCTCCTGCAGTGGAAGCACAGAGTCTTATCTGTTGGACTGCTAGGGAAGACCTGGACACGTGTCTCTTTAACAAGATTCACAAGTGAGTCCTATGAGCAGTGAAATTTGAGAATCACAGCCTTACAGAATGGTGTTGAAGAAGGGCGAATCTGGACCGGGTGTGTGTGCCACCTTTTAGCATTAGAGATTATTCATGCACCCCTCCTGGTTACTTCATAGGCCAGCATGATTGCCTTTTCACAACCTAACTGATTTCCTAAAGACACAGTCTTTAAATACTGGAATCAAACTCGAGAACCAATTCTTTTGATTCTAAATTCTGTGCATGTTCCCCCTATGCTTCACTTCACCTTTGGATGCAACTCTTGAACTGTCCCAAATTCTGTCCCTGGCAAGCAGGAAGTCCAGCCTCTGGTCAGAGAAAGGTTCTGAAAAATAGGTTGCGTGTGGGAGTGAGGTGGTGCTGGCCTGCAGCTACAGGTCTTAGAAAAACTTGGTTGGGAGAAATAAGCCCAAGAGACAAGAAATATTTTGAAGCATTTATTATACAGAGAGCAGTCCCCAAAGATCTCCAGTTAAAGAGACTTAGAGAACTGAAGGGTTGGCAGGGACTGCGGACAGATAGAGAAGCAGTTTGCTGATGCAATGGCATGCAAAGTGGAAGGCTATGCTGGCTGCCTATGACTTCGTCCATGAGCAGCTGTTAAGGATGCAATGCTATTTCTGAAATCACCCAAACATCAATGACTCCCAAGGTGGAATTTCAGCACCATCAGCAGCCTGGGGCACAGACATTTAGGGACTGGAGCCTTTCTGATGCCAAGTCAAGACCTATGTGTGAGCTGCTATCGTCCCTTCCCCCTTTGGCCTGGGGTGATGCACTGGGTCTATCTAGCCCTTTGCTGGCCTCCGCCAGCCAAGACTGGACGGACTGTGAAATCAGAGACAGAGAAGGCAGCTGCAGCAGAGAGGACTTCCCCTTGACATCCTGGCAGGTAAAAATAACTCCCAAGGACTTCAAGCCAGAAAAAGCAAAATCAAAAAAGGAGGAAACTCAATAAATCCAACAAGTAGTTCTTGAACATCCATTATTTCCCCAGCTGTTTGAAGGCCAGTGATATACCCTCTCAGTACTTCAGGGAGGGATCTGTCATGCCTGGCAATTAAGAAAAGCAATCATGATGAGTGCTAAAAATGAATCACCCTTTTCCCATTGGAGGGTAGGCAGAGGACTGCTTTAAAACTTCCATTTATTGATCAGTTTGCCAGGGTAGACCAGGAAGACACTGTGAGTGAGGTGGAGAGGAAGCTCCCACCCCCCTCCACCCCCGTCCATCCATCCTGTGCTCTCCTGGCAGATTAATCATCCTAATGCACAGTGCCAAGGTGACTCCTCAGACCGAACACTCTAAACAGCTCCACGTTACCCACAAAGGTATCTACACTGAGTCCGATCCCACCTCCCCAGCACCTCCAGCCTCCTCTTGCCTGAGCACATGCCAGACTCTGGAAATACACACAGCGAACTCTTTCCTCAAACACACCTTGCATGCTCCTTTGCCCCCAGACTTTTGCTGAGGCTGCTTCACTCTCTGGGATAACATCGTCTCTACTGCCTATCCCCTTTAGCTGAATCCTAGCTTATCCTAAATGCTGCCTCTTGCTGATCCTCCCCAGCTCGTGGTCTCTCCCCCTCTTCTCTGTGGCTCTCTGTAGCTCTTTCTCTCTCTCCCTGCCCTTGAAACGTCCACCTCCCACCCCCACCTCCCAGCCTTTTGGATTTCTCGGTTCTGATCCATAACCAGCTCAGTCATGTGACCTCTGAATCTTCTCGGTGTGAGGCATTCCTACCAACTGATATCATGGAACTTGCTGCTACTAAAAACCCATCCCTCCTGCCCTTTGCTTTCACCTTTTTAGTTCACGCTGTCTCCTGAGCCTCCACCACGGACTCAGCCTAATTTTGATGAGACCAGGATCTCACTTTTCTTTCAGGGCAGAGATGGGGCAGGGGCAAGACATAACATCCCACCTCTTTGGGTCGAATTCTTTTCCTGAGGAAGTTTCCCATGTGGCAACCCCCAGTTCTTCCATCCAGCCAAGTCAGAGCCTCATTTCTATGCTCTTACTGTGCACCCAGTCTTCCTCTCCAGCACATATCACGATTATCATTAAATAATTGCATAAATGTTTGTTTAACACCTGCTCTCTTCACAGACAGAAGCTCCAAGAAGGCAAGGCCCACATCTGTTTTTTTTTATTTTATTTTATTTTTAAACTTTACAATATTGTATTGGTTTTGCCAAATATCAAAATGAATCGCCACAGGTATACATGTGTTTCCCATCCTGAACCCTCCTCCCTCCTCCCTCCCCATACCATCCCTCTGGGTCATCCCAGTGCACAAGCCCCAAGCATCCAGTATCGTGCATTGAACCTGGACTGGCAACTCGTTTCATACATGATATTATACATGTTTCAATGCCATTCTCCCAAATCTTCCCACCCTCTCCCTCTCCAAAAGAGTCCATAAGACTGTTTTTGTTTTCTCACCAGTGAACTCTAGGACAAAGTTGGTAGTCAAAAAATAGCTGGTGAATGGATGAATGGCATTTATTACAAGCTATGCTGGATGACAACACTTCGCATCTCCTCTTCACTGTCTAAGAATAAGGAGATGAAGGACACTGTTTGTCCTTCCCCAACACTTCCACCAGTGCCTTGTTCATAGAATGTGCCAAAAAAAGGAAGGGAAAGGGATAAAGATGGGAGGGGAAAGGAAGGAATGGAAGGGAAGGGAGAGGAGGAGAGGAAAGGAAAGGAGAGGAAGCTAAAGGGGATGTTACTGATGGTGGGTCAGTAACATCACATTTGAATCAAAAGCAAACACATTAGTCAAAAAATCAACAAATAATTGCTAAGCATCCTTTCTGCAAAAAGGCTTAGAATATTTGTCTATCTGCTGATCCCCTAGAAGAGAAGTCGTTGTAGAGACAGCAAAGAATCAGGTTTTGAGTCCTCGCTTTCCCCTGAGAGTCTGTACAAACTGCATCAGTCAGACTGCCCTAAAATGTCAGTTTCCAGTACCCTCAGCCTTCAAAAGACTTCCCAGGTGGCTCAGTGGTAAAGAATCTGCCTGCCAATGCAGGAGATGTGGGTTCAGTCCCTGGGTTGGGAAGATCCCCTGGAGAAGGAAATGGCAACCCACTCCTGTATTCTTGCCTGGGAAATCCCATGGACAGAGGAGCCTGGCAGGCTACAGTCCATCGGGTGGCAAAGAGTCAGACATGATTTAGCAACTGAGCATCCATGCACAGCCTTTAAAAATGAACACAAAATTCTTAGCTCACAGAGATATTGTGAAGATTGAAAGAAGGGATGTGTTTGAAAGCCTTTTGTAAAATGTGACATGTGATAACATGTATAATTATTATAAGTGCATGATGAAAAGGAAAAGGCAATGAAATGAGACTTGGCTGGGAGCATCTCTAGACAGCAGAGTACAAGCCAAGAGAAGGGCGTAAGGTCTGAGCTCTCTGGGCCCCTCTGTCCTGCCCCCTGACAAACCCTTAAGCCTCCTGAGACACAGGTCCATCATCTTGTCAAATGGGCTCCAAGGTGCCCGGCTTCCAGGGAGGAGCAGGCTTACTAATAAAGAGATTGTTTTAATAATGTGAGGTACTGGGTGCTATGGTAACGGGCATTACATGATCTGGAGAAGTGGAATAGCTTTTGATAAGAATAGGGAGCCTGCAGTTGCGAACCAGGGTGCGGGGGGATGCACACAGTATGGGGGTGGAGGTAAATGCAAATGTAGACAGACACAGAGTAGGCACCAAAGGGAAGGAACAAACTGTGTTGGGGTTCCTGCCTCTCAGGCAGCTTCTCCTGTCTGGGCCCTGCTAGCTGAAGAGTATCTTGAGCATCTCTAGATTTTCTGCTCATATTGCAGTTTAGGATCTCCCCATGTACTTAAGCTGGTAGCCCCAACAGTTTTTAAAAAGATATAAATACATGCGTAAGTGCAAATAAAATCAGACTTTTGGTGATTTTTACCAAAAAATAGAAACATGAGTTTTTTGTTTGGGGTTGTTTTTAATTCACCAACAGATGGCTTTAAGAAGTTTTCTTATAACTCTGTTTGGCATGACCTCTTGGTTGTTGATGTTCTCCATGAGTCCTAGCAACTTGGGGGGCTAGAAAGCTTGTACACTGTTAATAGGTCAATTGCAATGCTGAAGTCCAAATCATCAAACTTAATTACCCTGTCCATCAGGACTCTGCACAGCATGGAAGGCTGCCAGCGCAATGGAGAGCATATTAGATGGGCAAGGAAGGAGATTCATGCCTAATGAGTCGTCTATGCTGCAGGCACTGGACAGGATACTTTATCCGCACTAGCTTCCGCCAGGGAGTCTGATATCTCGGGTTCTGGGCCCAGCTTGGCACTAGCCAGCTGTGAGATCGTTGGGTTTTCTCAAAGAGAAGAACATCTGCTCACGGACACTTTTATGATCTCGTTATTAAATGAGCTTCCTCTTCTGGTGGTCCCTAAATGTCTGCGATTTAACCTTTGCTTTCTCCTTACCTCTTGCTAGTTCCTCACTTATAACTGAGATCCTGAGACAGTCACGATGGTGAAGAGAGCTTAGTCCCTTCTTGATTTTATCTCATCTTATGGCTGAAATATTAGCCGCCTCAATGGTAAACTGAGTGTTGCTATTTTTGTGTTTACATAGATGTTTGTATTGTTGCCAGGACTAAAGGAGATGGGTAGGAGAAAGAGGAGAGATTTAGATTGGGAACCTGAAAGAGCTCCCGGGCTACTGGGATGTAGAATGTGGGGTCCACAGGAATGGTACCAGGGCCCCAGTAGCATGGCTGGCTAAGAACATTCTTTTCTATGAATTTTTAAGAAAAACTAGGCTTCCTGTCCTGCAGTAGTATAAGATCAAATGTGCCTGCAGGAAAAAGAAGGAACTGCCTACTGGTTTCTTTAAAGATTTTATATGAATTTAAAAGAGCTTTGGATTTTTACAAAAATATTCTTTAGCCTGAAATAGAGCAGAATTTGAACAATGATTAGCTTTGGATCATGGAATTTTGAGATGACTCCTATTTTCTTCCACAAACCTATTAACCTTGCCTATTACCTATTATATCTACAATGAGAAAAATAATTAAAATATTTAACATTTTGAACAAAAATATTCTCCAGTCTTCAGAATTGCTTGCTTTTGCCATTGGTATGTAACAAATCACAGCCTCTTTCCTCCTTACATTTGATTTCATAAGGCAAATAGCTAAGAAACAACAGAACAAATAAACAAAAGGAGCCTGAAAGCCTTACCTTCCTAAAAAAGCCACAAGGTTGGAGACAAAAAGCAACATTTTATGAGCATCCCCTTGGCACAGCCTCTCAGGGTCCCCTCACCTGAATTACATTAGACTATCTCATCCCATTAATGAATCAATCTCTTCAGTTGCCCCTCCCCCTTCTCTCTTCCACTCTCCCCCCATCCATGATTATTTAATTACCATCTGTTTTTCATGTCCCTCGAAAGTCAACTAAAAGATACACCAGCAAGATTCATGGACGATTAAAACCCATCTCATTCCTTTTCTATCCTGCTGATTTTCCATATGCCTTTATAAGGTGTGTGTCTTACGAAATCAGAAGACCTAGGTTCAAATCCTAAATTTGCTGTATGATCTTAGAAAATACACTTACTCTGTCTGAGTCTTCCTGTTCTTATCCATGAAAGGTAAAGGATAGTTGTGAGAATAAGAGAGTCATGAAATGATGAGAGGACTTATGAGAACACAGGGCACAGTAACCGTCATGTAGCAGGCACTCAGTACCAATGACGGGGCCCTGTTCTTATCCTGAGAGGACCATTCAACTCCAAATCCAGTGCCTGGGGTTACCCAGCAGGCCCGCCAGATTTTTTTCATCTTTTCCAAGTATTAATAGAAGCTTCAGCAGCTTAATCCCCAAGAGACCAGGCTGACAAAGACAATTTACACAAGTCATAGCTATCAACGGTCTGCTTTATGTGGACCTGGGGTCAGTCTCAGCAACAGTACTGGGGGCTAAGCACTGAGCCAGTTCTGCCTTCCATGAAACAGTAGAATGGCTCTCTTTTTTACTTTTTAAATTTTTATTCAATTTTAAAAAGTTACTTTCCATTTACAATTACTATAAAATAGTGGCTATATTCCCCGTGTTGTACAATACATCCTTAAGCCTATCTTATACCCAACTTGTGCCTCTCACTCCCCTACCCATGTATTCCTCCTCCCCTGCCCACTGGTAACCACTCATTTGTTCTCTTTATCTGTGAGTCTGCTTCTGTTATATTCACTAGTTCATTGTATTTTTTAGGTTGCCCATATAAGCAATATCATAAAGTATTTACCTTTCTCTGTCTGACATTTCATCAACATAGTGCCCTCCGAGTCCATCCGTGTTGCTGCAAATGGCAAAATGTTGTTTCTTTTTTATGGCTGAGTAGTATTCCGTTGTATGTATGTACCACATCTTCTTCATTCATCTGTTGATGGACACAGGTTGTTTCAGAGTGGTTCTTCTTATAAAGTCTTTGTATATTCTAGTAGATTTGATAGACTTGGTTTGATAACTACCATGTTCCACTATTGGGAGAGAGGAGAGAAAGAAGTATAAGAAGAAACTGCCCCTGCCCTTCTAGAGTTCACAGTCTACTGATGCGGAAACACGTATTACACTGCATCCCTTTAGCTGTTGTCCTCTCTTACCCATCACAGCCAGTCTCCTCCAAGGGGTTGTCTAAGCATCCCTCCTTCACTCCCACCCTTGTCTGTCTGCTCTCCTTCACTTGCTTCTCAATCCACATGAGTCTGGCCACCCCTCTAACAAGATCACTCTTTCTAAGGTCATCAAAAATCTCTGTTTCAAGCTTGAACTAGCATGTCTCAGCTGTTTCTTGGTGAGCACGAAAGCACTCTATGTGCGGACCTTTCTCTTCCCTTCTTGAAGCATGCTCTTTGGGCCTCCATGGTACCGTTTTCTCCAGATTCAAGTATTCAGAAGCCTACTGGACATCTACACTTGGATATCTCACAACCATCTCACACCTGACATAACCCAACTAACCTCATGATCTTCTCTCCAAATGTGCCTCTCTCCCAGGGTCTTCCTTCCCACACAGCATCTCTATGTACCACTTTGCTAATGCCAGAAGTCCACCAGTCATCCACGACTGCTTCCCTCCTTGCTCCTTATTGCTCTTTCACCATCTAACCCTGTCAGTTTTTCCTCCTCATCTCTAAAGTACCCATGGTGGTCTCCATCTCCTTCTGCCTGGACCACTACAAAAATGTCCTTATTCTTCCCCTGTTTCCACTGTTAGCCCCTCTATTCCATTAGCCACACAACAGCCAGGATGTTTTTAACACGAGCCTGATCATATTACTACCATGCCTAAACTCATTCAGTGATTTATCATTGCACTGAAAAATAACCTCCCACTATAACTTGATCTTCAAGGTCCCATGACCAAGCCTCTGGCTACTTCTTTACCCTTAAATAATGGATTCCTGCCATTGATCGCTGTGTGTGTCATAGATATACAGCTCTCCTTTCAATGCTTAAAATATGCCATATCTGTTCCTGTTCCCAGGGCCTTTAAACATGCTGTTTCCTCTGCTTGGAAGGCTCTTATATCCACTCTGCCTGGCTAAAACTCCAATTCACATTTCAGAGCCCAGTATGGATGTTACCTCCTCAAAAAAGCCTTCCCTAAAACTTTTCCAACCTAAATTAGATCTGCCAGCTAGCTCCTTCACCCTGTTATTCTCATCAAATATTATAAAAAAGTTATATTGACTTATCTCATTATGTATATGATGATATATAATCCCTTCCCTGGTGGCTCAGACGGTAAAGCGTCTGCTTGCAATGCAGGAGACCTGGGTTCGATTCCTGAGTCAGGAAGATCCCCTGGAGAAGGAAACGGCAATCCACTCCAGCACTCTTGCCTGGAGAATCCCATGGACGGAGGAGCCTGGTAGGCTACAGTCCATGGGGTCGCAAAGAGTCGGACACGACTGAGCGACTTCACTAATCCCTAAGGTGACAACTAACATGAGGGCAGCACTTGGTCTCTGGCCTTAATTGTTCTCTGTTTAAGAAAGAGCCCTGATAAGAAAACAGGATCCTACATTCACCAAGGAAATTCATACTGGCTTCAGAAATTAAATGTATTCTTTCATTCAAAAAATATGAGTAGACTTCCAAGGATCACTAGATATTTGAAAAAACCAGTATCACAAAAGAATCTTGATAAATTAAAAACCCCAGAGGAAATAAAATAGAAACTTGTAAAACAATTCTAGCTAGTGTGTTTAGAGAGACTCAGGAAGATATTATTCATAAAGCAAAAACGGTTCCTATAAAAATAAAACCTTCACAGAGCAAGAGATAGTTATTGGAAATTAAAGACAATTGCTAAAGAGAAAAGGTCAATAGAGTAGGTGGAAGACAAATTCAAAGAAATCCTGTAGGCCATAGATTTAAAAAGACAGAGATGGAAGATATCAGAGAAAAATCAAGGGACTTTGTCACTCAATCCAGTAAGAAAACCATCCATTTGGTGAGCACTCCAGAAAATGAATACAGAGAAAATAGAACGGAAAAAATAGTAAAAGAAAGAAAAGAGGACAAATGCCTGAAGCTTTCAAAAACCACAAACTAGATCCACCGCCCAGATATGTCCCAGTCAAAATTTAGAAATTCCAAGGACAAAAAAGATCCTAATAGGTTAGGAAAAAATAAAATCGGTTATCTATAGAACAACACGTAACAGCTTGTCATCACTAAAATTGTGTACTAGAGGTTAAAGCAGAGAGAAAAATCATCTTAAACCTAGAACTCTAGCCAAACAAATTAGGGACTGGGGTGGCGGTGGTGGGACAAACAGAAACTCAGAAAGCTGGCATCCGGTGCAGCTTTCTGTAACAATCATTTGAAAGCATACTTCAGCCAAGCAGAACGGACATCTAAGAGTGGTGAACGTGGGACCCAGAAAGAGTGGACATAAAATGGGAAATGAAATGAAACCCTAGACTGACAGTTCTTCAGAGGATCTAGAAAGTAATGAAGCACATTAGAAAAGAAGGACAGAGCTTTGGAAATACCTTAAAGAATCAAAGAAATGTCCTGTAACAAGTCATTGGCATTAGAAGCTGGATGATCTTATTGAGAAGGTAAGAGAATATCACTGAACAATAAGAAATGTAATTAGAAATGCCAGAAAAAATAAAATTAGCAAAAAGAGCTGTCTAAGAAAGTCACAATCCAAATATACAAAAATGAAGATGTTATGATTCTGAGCACGGATAGAACGTATGAAAACAGGAACTTCTCTGGTGGCCCAGTGACGGGGACTCTGGGCTCCCAGTGCAGGGAGGCTGGGTTTGATCCCTGATTGGGGAACTAGACCTCACAAGCTGCAACGGAGTGCTCACATACCACCACTAAAAAAGATCCCACATGCTGCAACTAAGGCCTAGCACACCCACATATGTATGTGTGCTTAATTGCTCAGTTAGTGCCCGACTCTCTGTGATTCCATGGACTGTAGCACACCAGGCTCCTCTGTCTACGAGATTCTCCAGGAAAGAATACTGGAGTGGGTAGCCACTCCCTTCTCTAGGGATCTTCCCGACCCAGGGATCGAACCCCGATCTCATGCATCACAGGTGGGTCCTTAAATAAAAAATTAACTTTTTAAAAAAGAATGTATGGAAACAGAACGCATCTGACTGATTCTGGGATCAGTCACTTTTGAATGGAGGAGTTTCAATAACACAGTGTTAAAAAGATGAACTGAGGCACGGTAAATTTTTGAAGAGTTTATTTGAGCAAATATAAATTTGAATCAGGCAGAGATAAACTGAGAATGGTCAGGGGTGCAGGGCCGACAGGAACTATGGGAAAGGCTTTTATAGGGCAGACACAGAAGCAAGGAAATGATTTAACTGGCTAAGGCTTGAATGGTTGACTTATTTGGGAAAGCCTAGTTAACTGTGATTATTGTCCTTGACTTTCACTTTCTCAGATATAAGCACACTTACAGGGGTTGACTCTAGCTTAATCTTGGTTTGTTTAGTAGGCTGCCAAAGCATTAAGGTCACCTCAGTCAAATGCCTCTTTGTTCAATTACTTCAACAATAGATAGAACTGTATCTTTTCTATGGATCCAATCACAAATAACTGATTCTGAAGAAAATAATAATTACATACTCATCATGGAATGAGCTTCCCAGGTGGCTTAGTGGTAAAGAATCTGCCTGCCAATGCAGGAGATGTAAGAGATGAGGTTCTGTCTGTGGGTTGGGAAGATACCCTGGAGAAGGAAATGGCAACTCGATCCAGTATTCCTGCCTGAAAAATTCCATGGAATGTGGAGCCTGGTGGGCTACACAGTCCATGGAGTCACAAAGAGTCAGACACAACTGAGCACCCATGCAAATTACCATGGAAATATTAGTTGATTTTAATTTATGAAATCAACATATAAACATAACACAGAGGCCCTAATGGTAGTTACAGAACAATGTAAATATTTCATGTCAGCAATGTAAAAGTGATAAAACACAGAAGTTAGAATGTGGCGGGCACTGAAGTTGGTCTGAAATTGAGATATACTGAATCATAATCTTTTAAAAACATAAACTTAAATTATTTCAAATTACATAAGAACAACAAAAAAGCAAAATTTGGAAGAGAGATACAGTTACTACAAATGAGTTGTGTTTTTCCTCTATCATAGTGAAAAATCAGTAAATATCATTTCAAGTTGAAAAAGAAAACAAGAAAAAGACATAAAAAGCATTAAAATTTGGAAATAGTCACGAGAAGAACTAGACACAAATAATTAAGTGTAGGCATAAGTGAGGGAGGGGGAGGAACACGTTCACTCTTCGTTTTCAGGTGTTCTATATTGCTCGAGTGTTTATTTCTCTGCATGTATATTAGTGGGTGAAGAATGTGCAAAACTAAACAAATAGGACTTCTGGGGGAAGGCATATTGAATAGAGCAGTCTTATGAGTAATGAGCCACCTAGGGAGCACCTTTAGGCTCCTCCCAGTATGAGCACCCCTCCAGCTGTGCCCTTCTTACATCTGAAATACAAACGTCTTGCAAATTTGGCATTGCGGGAGAATAAGGCCTAATGATTTTAGCCAGCCACAGATAAAGAGGAACCAATCGTGAAAAGTGGCTCTAAGCTGAAGACTCTAAAGCAATGGCAGGCTGGGTGTAGCCCATGTGATTTAGTGGTCACAATGTTGGGAAGCGATTATCCTCCAATTAAAAACATATCCTATGATAAACCATAATGGGAAAAATATTAAATATATATATATAACTGAATCACTTTACTGTGTAACAGGAATTAACAACATTATAAATCAACTATGTGTGTGTATGTGTTAGTTGCTCAGTCATGTCTGACTCTTTTCGACCTCATGAGCTCTAAGCCACCAGGCTCCTCTGTCCACGGAATTCTCTAGGCAAGAATACTGGAGTGGGTTGGCATTTTCTTCTTCAGGGGATCTTCCCGAACCAAGGATCAAACCTGGGTCTCTCGCACTGCAGGCAAATTCTTTACCATCTAAACTATCTGGGAAGCCTGCCAAATGAACTATACTCCAAAAAAATTTTTAAATAAGAAAAAAAAAATGCCAAATGAACTATACTCCAAAAAAAATTTTTAAATAAGAAAAAAAAATTAGAGACACCCTTATCTGGACTGTCGCTTACTAGCTGTGTGACTTCACACAAGTGATGAAAATAATTATATCCATTCCCTACAGTTTTGTGTGGCTAAAATGGGCTCATTCAGCTTAAAATGAGTGTTAGCTGCTACTATTATAAAGAGATGCGGATTCTAGCTTAAGGGAAACCCTTATGTTGATAATGAATATTTTGGTGATTCTCTTAGGTAATGATTCCCTATAGCTTTTTCCCTCCCAAACTACCACAGGGACAACTTGATTTTAGCCTAGGAAAAGAGAATGCCAATCTTGGGAATGACAAACTGTTAGTACTAATAAAAGCTAACATTTATCGAGCTGAGTGTATACTCTGTGCCAGGAAAGCACTTTATACACATCATCTTGGTCCATCTTCACCACCATCAGGTGAGGCAGACTTTATTATCTGTTTTTTTTTAATTTATTTTTAATTGGAAGATAATTGCTTTACAATGTTGAGTTGGTTTCCGCCATACAACATAAATCAGCCATAAGTATACATATGTCCCCTCCCTCTTGAACCTCCCTCCCACTCCCCACCCCCACCCCACCCATCCCTCTAGGTTGTTACAGAGCACAGGTCATCGTATGTAAAATAGATAGCTAGTGGGATGTTTCTGGATTTTTTTTTTTTTTTGGCAGTAAAATACACATTAACAAAATACACCACTTCAAGTGTACAGCCTGGCCGTGTTGTGCAGTGTTAAAAACAAGACAACAGGCCTTAAATGAAGTTGCTAATGCTAAGCCTCGTGTCCACCAAACCCAGACTTTATTCGGTTACAGTTCCCACTCTCCCAGAAATGGAATCTTAACCCATCCAACCTGATTAGCATTAAGTAGGTAATCTGCCTTATGAAATCCTGCCACCCCCTGTAGGGAAAGTAACCTCACCATAATCAGTCTGCTTTCTGCCTAATATAACTTTCTCACTCCTGTCCCCTTCCACCTATAAAGTCTTTCACCTTGTACAGCAGCTCAGAACTCCTTTCTGTCTGCTAAACTGGATGCTGCCTGATTCATGAATCACTGAATAAAGCCAATAAGATCTTTAAAACTTACTCTGTTGAAGTTTGTCTAACAGGAATTTAGAAAGATGGTAACAATAACCCTGTATACGAGACAGCAAAAGAGACACTGATGTATAGAACAGTCTTTTGGACTCTGTGGGAGAGGGAGAGGGTGGGATGATTTGGGAGAATGGCATTGAAACATGTGTAATATCATATATGAAACGAGTCACCAGTCCAGGTTCGATGCACAATACTGGATGCTTGGGGCTGGTGCACTGGGACGACCCAGAGGGATGGTATGGGGAGGGAGGAGGGTTCAGGATGGGGAACACATGTATACCTGTGGCAGATTCATTTTGATATATGGCAAAACCAATACAATATTGCAAAGTTAAATAAAATTAAAAAAAAAAAAAAACCAGTACATTCACATTGTCAGGCAACTAATCTCTGGAACTCTTCTCATTTTGTAAAATTGAAACCCTACACTCACTAAACAACAATTCCTTCATCATCTCCATTGTGGAGAAGAAACTCAGAGGACTTGTTATGTCAAATCGTGTGAAAATGCTGGTATCCCATCACTTTTTACCTATGAGTCAAGGGCAATTTAGGATAATTCCATTTAAGAGGTCAGTAGCCCAAGCCAGCTATGAGAAGAGCCAGCTTTCTAGGCTGACTTTGAAGTCCTGATGTCTTCCAAGCTGATAAGAATACTTCTTGAGGGATGACGGAGGAGAGCACTCAGGGCAATGAACCAAGTTATACAGGAGAAAATACAGGAAATACATGGACTCGGACTGTTCACGTCATTGACATTGACATTGACATTGAAGTCGCTCAGTTGTGTCCGACTCTTTGCGACCCCATGGACTGTAGCCCACCAGGCTCCTCCGTCCATGGAATTTTCCAGGCAAAAGTACTGGAGTGGGGTGCCATTTCCTTGAGGCATTAACAGCATTCTAAATTATTCTAAGGCAGAGATCTATGTTTGCAGGACCTGATGCTGATTCAGTTGAGGGAACCATCTTTTTATTTTTTAATATAAACAAAAAGATTCATTTATTAAGTGATTCAGATATTCAAGGACATTATAGAAACCACACTATACTTTTTTTCTGTTTTCCAACTCCCATCAACATGCTTACTGTTCTGTACTTAGAATCTACCTCAGCAGGAACAGAACTGGGCTTGAGTGATCCCCCCATGGGCCGTGAACTGGCATGTTGATCTCATTCGCTGTGTTTCATTTGCTCCAGCTGGGAAAAAATGACAAAAATAAATAATTAAATGTACAAATATAGTATTTTCCATTTCTTTCCTTCGAACTCATCTCTGCATATGACTTTATAGATGCCTGATCACCATGGGTGCCCTCCTCAGAATTTTTATGAGCATGACATGCATCAGGAGGCAGAAGAATAAAGGGGGTCGAAACTGCATGCCTGTCAGGGCAGGGGGACACTCATGCCTCACCCTGAAGCAGAGACGAGCTCAGAGCCCTGACTCCCTTGGCCTCTGTCCTCCTGCAGCAAGGCGGTGGCCTCAGTAGAAACCCTAATGTTTTATTTCCCCGTGTGCACCTCCCCTGAACACTGATACACAATGGAAGCTCCCTTCAGCCATCAGTGTGTTCACTCAGGGATGTCTTTTAGCTTCACCTTCTCCTTACCTGCCTGGCCTCACCTTCTCCCCGCCATCCCTCTTCTCTCATCACCTCTCAATACATCTCTGCTCCCTGAACCCTTCAGCACAGACTCAGGCTTCCTCTTCTTATTACTTTCAGAAAATTCTGTAGGTGGAAAGAAATTTAATCAGTAATAATAAGGCTTTCTAATTTTAGAGCTTCTGCCTTCTGAGCAACCCGAAGAATGCCTGCAGCATAACCGAATCGGTTAAAGGGTTGAAAGGGTCTTCTAAAGGTCTTTTAGGGAAATCCCCTGCCGGGAGGCAAAACTTTCCTTAATCATACCTTGCTGCTGCTGCTGCTGCTAAGTCGCTTCAGTCATGTCCAACTCTGTGCGACCCCGTAGATGGCAGCCCACCAGGCTCCCCCGCCCCTGGGATTCTCCAGGCAAGAACACTGGAGTGGGTTGCCATTTCCTTCTCCAGTGCATGAAAGTGAAAAGTCAAAGTGAAGTCTACTCTTAGCGACTCTGTGGACTGCAGCCTAACAGGCTCCTCCGTCCATGGGATTTTCCAAGCAAGAGTACTGGAATGGGTTGCCATTGCCTTCTCCGACCTTGCGGCTGACCTCCCCTAATTAGACCCTGGCATCAAACTCAGCTGCACATCTGGCGGTCTTGACCCCCAGACCCTGTCCCCAAGACCAGCCAGAATCCTTCTTTGCATCACCACCTTAGTTTCTCTCTAGAATGGTTAAAGCGACTCCTAATGTTCTCTGAGGCTTTCGTCTCTCATCCAACCCATCTCTATGCCACCAATTTAGTGACTGTTCTAAAATGCAGCTCTGGTCATGCTTAGAATGCAAAAGTTAGATGTGCAAAGTGTTCTGGGAAGACAGGGTGATGGAGGTTAGGGAAAATGTCACAAATTGGGACACAGGCGATCATAGGAGGTCACCCCAGTGTCCCAGCCTCTTCAGCACTAAAATACAACAGACGTACCTCCTTCCTGGCATGGCTAAGAAGGTCATAGAAAATGATGTATGTGAGATACTTAGGACACACAGAGCCCAGTAAATGCAATTTCAATATACGTTTTGCTGTTTTCTTTGGGGGTCCTCTCTAAAATTCCCCCAGAGCACTCGCAAGTCCTGTGTTCCCAGACTTTCAGGGAGATGTGCACAACTCCAGTTAACCTGAAGCTGTGTGGAGCGCCCCCAGAAGTGCACTCTCTGGACTGGGTTAGAAGAGGCTGACACAGAGTGGGCTTACAGGGTGATCAGAGTGTGTGTGTGTGTGTGTGTGTGCAGGTGAATCTGTGTATGTCTGTCCTGCTGGTGATACAAGGGAAAGAGAATAAAAAAGGCAACAAACACAAAGCAGTGGTGCCCAAGCCAGCTGTTCAAGAAGAGAGCTAACAACGCAGCTAAGAGGCTGGAGGTCCCAGGAGAGGGCACTGGGGTCCAGCTTGCTCGGTCCTCCATTCCACAGACCTGGGCGGGCATACGCGGGGAGTGGAGAAGATGGCAGAGCAGCAGGCCCCTCAGTGGACTATCCCACTCCAGCCACTCCGGGAGTGTGTCCCTGGGGCACTGCCTCCAAGCTGCAGAAGTTCTCCAGGGCCCGGGGCTGGGGGTTGGGCAGATAGGGATCGCCCAACAGTTTCCAGCACTCCTTCCGAAGACAGACTCTCTTGGCCACATGCTTTTCCGTGACATCACTGTCAGTGACCTTTGGAGGCCAGCAGGGTGGAGTCCAAGGGGACGGGTACAGGCCACGATTCTCTGGTGGTCACAAAGGTTGGGATTGTGAGCCGCCCAGAGCTGGAGAGGCGCCTCAATGGGGACAATGTCTGTGGCTGCACTGGGAATGGTTCCCCTGCCCTGGGATATTGCAGGACTATAGTGGACCTGTTGTCTCTGCTACTTTTCTAGACTAAAAAGCACATTGTTGACTACAGAGGCTGTGTGTGCATGTGTATGTGTGTGTGCACAGAAGTGTAAAGACTCTCAGAAAATTGCATTTTGCTTTTAGAACAAATGATGATGATGTGGAGTGGAAAACTTGCAGCCCAGCCAGCAGAGAGAAGCGTGCTTTTGCTTTTAAGAAGCCTTGGGAGGGAGAGAAGGGTGGAGGAGAGGTGGAGGGGGAGAGTTTCGCCGATGTTTTAAGAACACCAGATAGTGCTGGATGATCAATATGCCCAATGAGTCCACAGCTGATTACAGCAAACACAACCAATGGCCCTGTGTCCACTCAAAGTAATAGCCTTAAACACTTGACGGAAATAACTCAGTTACCTTATTGATTGGGGATTTCAGTCACCTCCTCCAACATACGACACACATGAACACTACCACAGACCCATGCGTCTTATTTGTTTTCTCTTTGCTTCCTTTTAAAACCTCATGCATTTGGCATGACCTGTACCACCAGCTTGGAAAATAAAGTTACATCTGGTTCCTATCTGCACATACATCGCTGAGGTCCCCACCTACCCAAATTGAAGGAAGGCCAATAGCATCTCTCTTGGGACCCCCTCCCCCACCCAAACTAAAGAGCCCAGGTGCTCACTAAGCCCGAACTGGTTAGTGTAAAGGAGTAATTGAGAAACCTGATCAGTTCCCCAGCCCCCTCCCCACCTCATTTCCTGCTGCTGTCACTTCAAGCCCCTGCCACATGGTGCTGTGATGAAATCACGCAGCACAGATGGACGCTGCTGTGCCAGCGCTGGGCTAGCCCAGACCGCACGGAGGCGGCAGGGTTTCCTGAGGAAGACAAGCCTGTACGCGCCCACTCGCTGGTCCATTTACACTCACGTGTGGATCGCTGTCCCCAAGCCCTGTCCTCCACAGCAGGATAGGAAGAGGCTTCCACTGACAGCCAGAGCAGCTCTGCCTGAAGATTTTCCCCTGGAGTCCCTGATGCTTTCTCTTGCCAGCAGACCTCAGCCAGGCCACTCAACCCAGCAGAAGCAACTATACCATTGTCTCACAGTGCTCAGTGGGCTCCAGAGCCCCTCACACATCATCCAACCCACCAACCAACTCATATGAGGAAAATGAGCATGGTCAGGTCACTTCCAACCGCACACCTCCAGTGTGGAGAATGCGCGTTTGTTGGGGTGGAGCTGACACGGGGTGTGGTCTGGGTTCACATCCTGTTGGGCTCTTAGTAACCTGTTCTTAGTCTGCAACAAAGCCACTCTTGGCCACTGCCTGGCCAGCCCTGCTGGACATCCTGGAAGAAGTCCCTGTTTGCTTCTTCCCACAGCCCAGGACACCCCTTCATCCTGGACAAATTGGGGTTGGGATCAGCCTGGACTCTGCTCTAGTTAGTAGTCTCTTTTTTTGCCTGTGTTTCTGTCTTTTCAAACTCTCCCTCTCTACCAGTTCAAACCCTCCTCAGATCTAATAAAACCAAAAAGTCCTCTGTGCCCACATTTCTCTCTTCCTTCCTTGCCTTCCCCCTTTGTCCTCCCTGTGGTTTTGCCTTTCCCTCACCTTTCTGTTCTGTCTTCTCCCACTTTCTTTGTCTCAAAAAAAATTTTTAATGAACACTCTCTCCCACACTCATTCTCACACCCATATCCATACTTCTTGTGCCTACACTGGGCAAGAACGGTCACAGCTTTCATGGTTTCCTCTGGGCCCACTGTGCTGACCGTGACTAAGACAGACCCAGGAAGGGTGAAGTCTGGTGCTCACTAGGCAGTGGGAAGACAGAGGCGGGCATGGGGCGGGGTGGGGGGAGGGCAAGACCAGGCTCCTGTCCCTAGAAATGCCACTCTCCTATTGCCAGGTGGGTACAGTCCAGACTTGGCCTATGACCCGGAGATCCCAAGTGACCAGCTGCTGAGGCAGAGGATAACCCCAAACCAATTCGTTAGATGCAAGTGGGGCATTTGTTCTGCTGCTTCAGATGAACAGGTCACCAGCACCTGCCCCTCCCCAGCATCCACTGATCGTCCTCTTTCTGCAGGAAGGGTTTTATAGTGTAGGAGCCTCTTCTTGATATGTGCCTGTTTGGACCTTCCTGTCATCGCAGGAGCTTTCTTAGAGGTTAAAAAGAGCCTTTATCTTCCTGACTCGGAGACCGACAACATGCTATTTACTGAGAAAGGGAAAGAAAAGAAACCAGAATTGACTAAACATCTACTGGGTGCCAGGCGTTTACCTATGAGTTAGGGACACAATGGTGAATGAGACTGACACTGCCCTCATAGGGCTTACGTTCTACCAGGGAAGCAGACACTATCTGTGCATGTACACAAATAAAATCGCTGTAGATGGAAGACGGTCTAGGAAGGTAATTAACAGGGTGCCATGGTTTATGACAAGACCAGAGCTTTCTTTGGGGTATAGGGAAACTCTCTCTAAGAAGGGGTCATTGAAGCAGAGCCCCGAACAATGGCATTGAAGAGAGAACTCAAGATGGAATTTAAAGCCATGCTTACTACAACCTAGGAATGTCTGGGTTATTGTCATCCACAATATACACAATATTTCTTGATTAAGAAATCAAGGCTCTAAGAGCATACCCAGTGGCGTGTTTGACACCAGAGCCATACTTTCTCTGTTGCCGCCCCTCTTTTGGGATACTTGTGCCTTCATTCTGAATAATAAAAGGCACCTGGGAAACTCTGGAATCTAGGTGTGAAGATTTCAACTAACTCTTCTTCTTTGAGATCAATATTCAGTCCTGGTAAAGTATAATAAGCAGCTACTACATGCCCATGGATGATCACGGCTGCTCTACTCAAGGTTTTTGGAAGATAAGCCAAAACATAACCCAGCGCTCAGATATGGCCTGGAAAGGAGTGCAGAGTAGGGCAGATGACTTGGACAGAGTCCTGGGTAAGGAGTTCTGCTGGGGGTTGGCCCTGCAAGAACAGAGTGGTCTGGCCAGACAGAAGTGGGGTGGTGACAGCTCCAGGCAAGCATGGTGTGAGCGCTCCCGGAAAACAGCTGGGAGCTGCAGGAGGATGACTGGAAGAGCTGCCAGACCTTCCCATGACCTGTCACAACAAGAGAAAATAGAGGCATGGGTCCAGTGCCCTGGATCAGTCCATCAGTCAACATTTTCTGAGTGTAGCACTCGTGGGTCCTGAGTCCTGCATAAGGCACTGTGAGGACAAAGAACACAGAACCATTATCTCTGCCTGCAAGACTCCAAAACTTCCTTGAAGAGAAGTGCTTGAGCTTATGAAATGACTGAAGAGCACTTACACCCAGCAGCCAGCAGCATGTTGGAATCCACATGGCATGGCCAGGTGAGGCTGCAAAGGAGAGTTTCCTGGAGGAGGCAAACACATTTTAAAGGTGGGGAAAGAGCCAGATTGGCAGAGAGGTGGCAGGGAGGACATTTCAGATAATGAATGTGCCATTTACAAGATCAAAAACAAGGCTAGCTGGAGAGGGCAGTAATAACAGATAACACAAAAGATGGATCTTGGGAGGCCAGAGTCTTCATTTGGGCCAGGGACGAGTAACTCACTGAAAGTTCTTGACCAAGGGAGTCACAGGAGGAAGACAATACCTTCTAAACTGTAACAGTAATTCCTCGCTTGCATGGAACAACCGGCAATACTCAGATCACTCCACATATATTATTTCACTTGAATCTCACAACTTCCAATGAGGGATAGAGTCATCATTGCCTTCTGTGGCTGAGAAAACAGACAGGAGAGGTTTAAATGACTTGCCTAAGAGCATACATCTAAGGCAAGGAGCTAAAGCTAGAGCCCCATCCACTGCTCTGTCATGTCATGGAAAGGGTATGGCTTTTTAAACTGGGTAGATCTGAGTTCCAGTGCTGGTTCCACCAGTTACTAGTAAGCTGTGTGGCCTGGAACAGGTTATTAACTTCTCTGAACCTTAGTTTTCCCCTTTCTAAAATAAGAATAACATACCTTAGAGAGATACAAGTAAGTCATGGGGCCTAAAGTAATGATGGTCCAAAGTAAGGAAGACCTAAAGAGAAGTCTTACCAATATGAGTTTCCTTCCTCTTTTCTACTGCTGCCCACTCAGATCCTGAACAAATCAAGTTATTGACCCAACGTCCCTCTGTCTCCTAGTGGGGCCAGTGAAGCTCTGGAGGCAAGTGATTTCAACCTCATGACCAAGGGGTGTGGATCCCCATCACAGCCATGCAAGGGGTCATGCCAGCTGGAGGGTGCTCTGCCAAACAGCATGTCCCACCTGCGAGCAAGCTGCTTCAGAAGAGAAGGGCCGAGTTGCAGAGAGACTAGTGATGGCCTGAAGCTGTGCAGCACACTTCCACCCTTCATTGACAGGGCGATGTGGAGTGTTTTTTATTTAAAAAAATAAATAAATAAACAGAACTTAAAATAACAGCCCACACAAATGACTTATTAGAAATCTCACTCTTGACTTATCATTTGGAATAAAACAATTTTGTATCCTGGCAAAGCTCTTTATTCTTTTTGGAACATTTTCATATACATTATTTCACTTGATCCTCAGATGCTGAAAGGGAGACAGGCAGGCTTTCCTGTTCCCTTTGAACAGATGGAAAATCCATGGCTTAGAAGTGGGGTTGAGGGGCCCCAGAGCTCTCCCGCCTTTCCTCTTTGCTCCATTCAGAGCCCAGACCCACCCTCAGACAAGCTCAGCTCTGATGTTTTAAATCCTCCCCCACACTGCTCAGCCACTGAATCATCAGGGATGCCCCCCAGAGACTCATGCAACTAGTGGGCATGGATGGGGGCTGGGCTTTGAAAAGAGAGAGCTACCCTGGGCACATCCTACAGATGTGATGAACTCAGGGCAAGCAGGGGTCCCTAAACCACCAACCCACCCAGGAGCCCTTCCGCTGCTCCAACCACCTTTCCCACCAGCCCTCTTTCAACCTGGGGGCCTCAGAAAAGAGAAAGGTTCATTTGGCATCAGCTCACCTGAGGTCCATACTGAGCTGAGCCTTCAACTTCAGCTTGAGAATTTGGGGAAGTCAGTTCACTCCTGGAACCTACCTCAAAGGAAGCAGGGGGCTGCAACCCAGACCACCGATGGGCTCCTCCATCAGCAGATCTTCTCTGCTGTGCCATCCAGCCACAGAGAGGGGCAGAGGGTGAGAAGAGCAAACGAATACTTATCTGCAACCAAGAAGTGCTCTGGGCACCTGGATTCCTCGTGAACACAACTGAGAGAGGCACTTGCTTTCTTCTGGCTTATATTTCTGGTCAAGGAAGACAGAAAAGCAAGAGTGGACATAATCAAGGGGTAGGGGCTTCCCTGGTGGTCCAGTGGTTAAGACACTGTGCTTTCACCGCAGGGGACACAGGTCCAATCCCTGGTCCAGGAGCTAAGATCTCGCAGGCTATATGGCACAGCCAAAAGAATAAATAAAGATAATATTTTTTAAAATAAGAAATACATGAAGAGATAGGGTGGGTGATGAGTGTGAAAAGAGTATTGCAGGGTATCGGGGACAGAGCACGGTGGGCGAAGACAGGGAGGTGTGTGGTTCCTATTTTAAATATAGGATTGTCACAAGCTTTGTTGAGAAGTTGACATTTGAGCAAAGATTTGAAGGAATGAGGGAGTTAACATAGTGCTATCTGGAGGAAACGCTTTCCAGCCAGAGGAAAGGCTCTAGGGAACAGGGGGAGGCCCAAGTGGCTGGAGCAGAGGGCAAGAAGGGTAAGAGGAGACGAAGTCAGAGAGGAAACAGAAGCCCGGTCCTGGGCTCACAAACAGTCTTGTAGGACATTTGAGGGACCCTGAACTTTACTCTGAGAGAAATGGGGGCATTTGAAGAATTGTAAGTGAAGACTGAAATGATCTAACTTTTAGCATTATGCCCTACTGGGGACAGACTGTATGGGGTGGGAGGGAGTGGCAGGAGCAGAAGCTGAGAGACCAGAGAGGCTATGGCAGTAATTCAGGTGAAAAGCGGAATTCCCCAACCAGGGTCAGTAGTGGAGGTGGTAACAAGTGGTTGATACTGGCTGCATTCTAAAGGTAGAGGCAATAGGATCTTCTGAGAAGTTGGATGGCAGAATAGGAGCTGAGAGAAGAAGAGAGGAGTCAAGGCAACTTGCAAGATTTGGGCTTGAGCAACTGGAAGAATGGAGATGCCATAGCCTGAAGGTGGAGCTGGTGGGTGTGGAGTTCAAGAGCTCAGGTTTGAATGTACCGAGTTTAGAGGTTTGTTACATGTCCAGGTGGAGATGTTGAGGTAGCAAGCCACCCAAGCCAGCTGGGGTATCCTTGTCAATGCCTGCCAGGCCACAGAAACAGTGCCACTCTCATTACCCAGCCCCCGGAGTAGATGACCCAGGAGGAGGGGCTACCCAGCAGCCTCCTGCTACAGTCACTGCGTACCCAGCTGCCTAGGCCCTGCCCCATGTCCCACTCTGTCTACAATATGACTGAAGGCTGCAAGGCTCACACACAAAAAGCAGCCTCAGGGAAGCATTTTCAAACTGAGGCCATTGGTGCCTTGTAAATCACCAAGGGCTGGTCAAGTTCCTATGCACTCCTTGATCCAACTGCTGCCCAGCAAAACCAGGTCCCAGCCTTAAGACAATTAGTGCTTCAGACTCCGCCAACACTGATTGAGTAGCCACTACATGACGGGCACTCTGTGGAGCACTTTCCCTTATATTCTCCATTTGATTCTATCACAGCTGTAGATATTATCCCCGTTTTGAAGACAAGGCAACTAAGGCTGAGAACGCTTTAAACGTGCCCACAGTCATAGAACTATCAAGTGTAGACACTAAATACTAGTGTTCCAAACCCATCGCCATCACTGCATGTAATATTTTCTGACGACTTGTGTTTCAAGGCCAAGGGCAAATCATACCTCTTCCATGGAATCTCTCCAACTCTCCAGTCGAATTGTCCCCGCTCTAGCATTTTGTTTACATCTCCTCCATGGAAACTATGAGCATGGGAACCGCTGTTGCCACTGCATGTACTGCAACTTCCTGCTGGGTCACAACTTTCTTGAGAGCAGAAGCCATATCTTACCATCCTTATTCCTATAAAATGTATATGATTTCACACTTTTTATACACTCTTACATAGAATATTACATTTGACTCTCATACAGTTTGTTTAGTCACTAAGTCGTATCCAACTCTTTCAACCCCATGGACTGCAGTACGCCAGGCTCCTCTGTCCATGGGATTTCCCAGGCAAGAATACTGGAGTGGGTTGCCGTTTCCTTTTCCAGGGGACCTTCTTAACATAGGGATCAAACCCAAGTCTCCTGCATTGGCAGAGGGATTCCTTACCACTAAGCCACCAGGTATTAGACACTCAAGTACTACTAGTCTCATTTATGGTTAAGAATATCTAGAATCAGAGAAGTTGGAGAACTTGTCCAAGGCCATACAGCTGGATGGTGGGATGGGAAGCAGGTTCCAAGCTTGTGACACTCAACTCAATGCCCGTTGCAAGTCCAGGTGGTCACTTTTGTCCTAAAGTTCCTGGGGCATACCCCAGCCTTGGGTGGAATCTTAGAAGTATGTTGTCTCTTTCTTTGACTTTCCCTGGCTTCTCTTGTTTTGTCTCCTCATCACTGTATCCTTCCTCCTCATCTCTGATTATCATCCCATTGTCCTTTCCCCACCCAGGTCCCCAAATCCTGAGCAAGAGGAGGAGATAAACCCCAATCCAGAGGGCAGCTCTGAGGAGACAGAACCCTGCAGCACACCTGGATACAGGGTGAGAGGTTAGACATCTTGTTATAATCTCCTCTTATTTGCCCCGTTGGTAAGGCGGGGAGTCCACCCTGGGTTACAGGGATGACTGAACATATGACAACTGATACTGGGCAGACAGCTTATTAATCACATACACGCACAGTTCTGGAAGGAAGGACACCACATACCACAAAGGACCACACGGGAGTTGCACTTGGGAACTCAGGAGGAAGCAGGAAGTGTACCTTGTTTATTGGATAAGGAGGGTGGTTTGGTTATGAGACCTTATCTGTGGGAGCAGAGTGGGGAGGGGAACTTGCAGTTAGGCCATTTAAGACTCAACCAGTTTCACCTGATGTCAAGGTAACACATAATACTGGGCCTTAATTTGGGGGACGTAACTTCCCTGGTGGCTCAGATGGTAAAGCGTCTGTCTACAATGCAGGAGACCTGGGTTCGATCCCTCGGTCGGGAAGATCTTCTGGAGAAGGAAATGGCAATCCACTCTAGTACTATTGCCTGGAAAATCCCATGGACAGAGGAGCTTGGTAGGCTACACTCCATGGGGTCGCAAAGAGTCAGACACGATTGAGCGACTTCACTCACTTAACACCACACACTTTCACCAAGCTATCTTTATTTTTCCATACATTTTTAATCTGAATAATTTTAGACTTTCTTATTATTATTAGACTTATTATTATTATTTAGACTATTATCACAATAGTAGAACAGAGAGTTCCTGTATACCCTTCACTTGGCCTCTCCCAATATTAACATCTTATATAACCTAGTGCATTTATCAAAACCAAGAAATTAGTATTGATACAACACTATTATCACACTTCAATTTTATTGGGATTTTACCAGCTTTTCCATTTATGATTCCTTTCTAGCCCAGGATCCAACCCAGGATATCACACTGTATTTAGTCATCATGCCCCCTTAGTCCCACCCGTCTCTGACAGTTTCTCAGTCTTTCATTATTCTTTGTGACCTTGACACTTTCAAGGAGTACTGGTCAGATACTTCATAGAATATCCTCTATTGTGGGTCTGTCTGATGGGTTTTCATGCCTGGACTGGGATTTGGGGAATTGGAAATAATACTACAGAGGAGTGGTGGCTTCTCATTATCATACCAAAGGCATGCGATACCCATCACTAATGATGTTAACTCTCCTCACTTGGTGTCTGCAAGATTTCTCCACAAAGTTACTACTGTTTTATTTTATCTTTTTTTTTTTTTTTTTTGCTTAAGTTTTTCTAGATCTAGCCATTGGAGCTCTTTCAGGTTGGCTCCTGTGTCATTTTGACATGCACTTTTCCCCCTCTTTCTGCAGTGATGGAAATATCCTGTATCTGCACTGTTCAGGGTGGTAGCCTCTAGCCATAGCTGGTTTCTGAGGACTTGAAATGTGGCACAACTAATAAACTAAGTTTTTCATTTTATTTTAATTAATGTAAATAGCCACATGAGGCTGGTGGCTACCATTTTGGATCCCATAGTTCAAGATGATGTTCGCCACTCCTCCCTTAACCCTTAAAGGACTAGTGCCCATGTCTCTAAACTTCCTTCTCTTCATGATAAGAAATAGACCTCTCCTCAGTTCTCTCACAGTCCTTTATACTTATTTCTAATATCTCAGTATACAGGAACAATGTGGTTGTATTTCTAGTCCCTAATAGATTGTGAGCTTCTTGTAGAATGGGATTGTGACTTTCTCATCTTTGTAATTCAGATGACCATTATATCTACTAATGTGGGCAATAATCCCTCAGCAGAAATGGAGTAGCCCTCATAGTCAACAAAAGAGTCCAAAATACAGTACTTGGGAGCAATCTCAAAAATGACAGAATGATCTTGGTTTGTTTCCAAGGCAAATCAGTCATGCTGAAGAAGCTGAAGTTGAATGGTTCTATGAAGACCTACAAGACCTTCTAGAACTAACACCAAAAAAGATGTCCTTTTCATCATAGGGGACTGGAATGCAAAAGTAGGAAATCAAGAGATACCCGAAATAAGAGGCAAGTTTGGGCTTGGAGTACAGAATGAAGCAGGGCAGATGCTAACAGAGTTTTGCCAAGAGGGTCATAGCAAACACCGTCTTCCAACAACACAAGAGATGACTCTACACATGGCCATCACCAAATGGTCAATACTGAAATCAGATTGATTATATTTTTTGCAGCCAAAGATGGAGAAGCTCTATATAGTCAGCAAAAACAAGACTGAGAGTTGACTGTGGCTCACATCATGAACTTCTTATTGCAAAATTCAGACTTATACTGAGGAAAGTAGGCAAAACCACTAGGCAACTCAGGTATGACCTAAATCAAATCCCTTGCAATTATACAGTAGAAGTGAGAAATAGATTCAGGGATTAGATCTGATAGACAGAGTGCCTGAACAACTATGGACAGAGGTTCATAACAGTGTACAGGAGGCAGTGATCAAAACCATCCCCAAGAAAAAGAAAGGCAAAATGGTTGTCTAAGGAGGCCTTACAAATAAATCAGAAAAGAAGAGAAGGAAGAGGCAAAGGAGAAAAGGAAAGATATACCCATCTGAATGCAGAGTTCCAAAGAATAGCAAGGGGAGATAAGAAAGCCTTCTTCAGCAATCAATGCAAAGAAATAGAGGAAAACAATAGAATGGGAAAGACAAGCGATCTCTTCGAGAAAACTAAAGATACCAAGGGAATATTTCATACAAAGATGGGCACAATAAAGGACAGAAATGGTATGGACCTAACAGAAGCAGAAGATATTAAGAAGAGGTGGCAAGAATACACAGATTTTGTTGTTGCTGTTGTTGTTGTGAGTCACTCAGTTGTGTCTGACTCTTTGTGACCCTATGGACTGTAGCCTTCCATGCTCCTCTGTCCATGGGATTCTTCAGGCAAGAAGAGTGGAGTGGATTGCCATTTCCTTCTCTAGAATACACAGAGGATCTATATAAAAAAGATATTAATGACCTGGATAACCACCATGGTGTGATCACACACCTAGAGCCAGACATCTTGGAATGCAAAGTCAAGTGGGCCTTAGGAAGTGTCACTACAAACAAAGCTAGTGGAGGTGATGGAATTCCGGCTGAGCTATTTCAAATCCTCAAAGATGATGCTGTTAAAGTGCTGCACTCAATATGCCAGCAACTTTGGAAAACTCAGCAGTGGCCACAGGACCAGAAAAGGTCAGTTTTCATTCCAATCACAAAGAATGGCAATGCCAAACAATGTTCAAACTACCACAGAATTGCACTCATTTCACATGCTAGCAAGGTCATACTCAAAATCCTCCAAGCTAGAATTCAACAATACATGAGCCAAGAATTTCCAGATGTACAAACTGGATTTAGAAAAGTCAGAAGAACCAGAGATCAAACTGCCAACATCTGTTGAAGCACAGAAAAAGCAAGAGAATTCCAGAAAAACATCTAGTTCTGCTTCACTGACTACACTAAAGCCTTTGACTGTGTGGATCACAAAAAACTGTGGAAACTTCTTAAAGAGATAGGAATACCAGACCACCTTACCCGTCTTCTGAGAAACCTGTATGCAGGTCAAGAAGCAACAGTTAGAACCAGACATGGAAAACAGACTGGCTCAAAACTGGGAACGGAATGCATCAAGGCTGTATATTGCTACCCTGTTTATTTAACTTCTATGCAGAGTACCTCATGCGAAATTTGGGCTGGATGAATCACAAGCTGGAATCAAGATGGCGGGGAGAAATATCAATAACCTCAGAAATGCAGATGACACCACCCTTATGGCAGAACAAGAAGAGGAGCTAAAGAGCCTCTTGATGAAGGTGAAAGAGGAGAGCCAAAAAGCTGGTTTAAAACTCAACATTCAAAAGACTAAGATCATGGCATCCAGTCCCATCACTTCATGGCAGATAGATGGGGAAACAGTGGAAACAGTGAGAGACTTTATTTTGGGGGGCTCCAAAATCACTGCTGAGGGTGACTACAGCCATGAAATTAAAAGACGCTTGCTCCTTGGAAGAAAAGCTATGACAAACTTAGACAGCTATTAAAAGGCAGAGACATTACTCTGCTGACAAAGGTCCGTATAGTCAAAGCTATGGTTTTTCCAGTAATCATGTGTGGATATGAAAGTTGGACCATAAAAATGGCTGAGCACTGAAGAATTGATGCTTTCTAACTGTGGTGTTGGAGAAGACTCTTGAGAGTCCCTTGGACTGCAAGGAGATCAAACCAGTCAATCCTAAAGGAAATCAACCCTGAATATTCATTTTAAAGACTGAAGCTCCAATACTTGGGCCACCTGATATGAAGACCCAAATCATTGGAAAAGACTCTGATTCTGGGAAAGACAGAAGGCAGGAGGAGAAGGGGGTGACAGAGGACAAGATGGTTGGATGGCATCACTGACTCAATGGACATGAGTCTGAGCAAGCTCCGAGAGATGGTGAAGGACAAGGAAGCCTCGTGTGCTGCAGTCCATTGGGTCACAAGAGTCAGACACAACTGAGCAACTGAACAACAACATCTCTGTAGTTCCTGCACCTGGGAAAATGTCTGGCACATAGTAGGTGTTTAGTATTTGTTGAATGAATGGATGAATGAATGAGTACATATTTAGGACTTATGCCCAATTTTTCTTATTTCTACTAGTAGGGAGAAGCATAGAAAAGGTCAGATATGGGAGACTGTTATCCATCTGTTCTTGTCATTACTCTCTTCTTCCTCTGATGGCAAAGAGAGGGAGGAAAAAGAACAAGTAAGATTAGGACAAGGATCAGAGACCACTGCACCATTTGTTTAGGAAGGCTTGGAGGTATTAACTTCAACAAAACTTCACAGACTTTAAAATCAGAGCAAGCACATAAGAAAGAATTTCTAACTTTGAAGCCACAAGAGGGGGGAAATTTTTTTTATGCAAAAACACAGCAAAATTATATCTTGTCAATAAGCTATTTCATTTTTACCTAGGCATTCACATCTATGAAAACTACTCTTTATGATGGTCTGTTTTATATGTTTGTATCAAAAGAAGTTATAATTACTGTTTGGTTGTCTGTTTTTTTAAATAAACAACACCTTTGGCTAAGTTCAGTCATTTAAATTGCATCACTGAAGTAGCTAACACCCCACTCATGGTTTAGAAAGCCCACTGAGGAGCTTAACAATTTTCTTTAAAGATGCTGTAGGCCTAAACCTCTTAGAGGATAATATTATGCTTAAAAGGTTTATTGCTTTCTTCCAAAGTGTTTGGAGTATTCCTATGTGTAAAGAATTGTACTAAGGGTCATGGACAGTACAATATGGTCCCCATTCATGAGAAGTTAATAATCTAGGCAAGAATTACAAGAAAACAGGAATGTGATTGGGCTTAAGCACTTTGATATAACTGTTAATTTGGTAAATACTCATTTTTTGATGGGTCAGACATTCACTGATAAAGACTCATTGTCTTCAGACCAGATTTCCAAACTAAGCCTTGAAAGGGATAAGATTGAGAATATGGAGTGTTGGGGGAGATTACTTGGGGAATAAGCAATAAAATGGAGAAAGAGTACGAGAAAGAGAGAGAGAGGAGAGGAGAGTTTTGGACCAAGATGCCTCTGGCTGTGGTTGTTTTTTGCGCTCCAAACAACTGGCCGGGTGTACTGAGTATGGAATGACTCATAATGTAGAAGGAGCACCAAGGGAAGGAGAGAGAATGCACAGAGGAGGGGAGCCCCCTGCACTCCCAGGGCTGTGGCTCTAGCATTGTCTCATGGACTCACACAGGCCAGCTGACAGCATGGCCTTTTGTGCTAAAGAGGCTACTTCATGGGGTAGTTTTAAGACTTCCCCTATCCCCAACCAAATCCCCAGGGACTCACCCAAGAACCAGGGACTTTGGTGTCCTTGCTTATGAACCTGAGCAACCACAGATGAAGAATCTCTGCAAAGGAGAAGTATTCACTTTTCAGAACAGAGGTGCTAGCTTGAGTTTTCCTTCCAAGAAGAAGGGAGGGAGGGAGAAGAGGAGGGAAGATTGATCTTAAGCATAAAACCTCATTGCAGAGCTAGACTGCAAAGCCCCGCATGGCCCTGTGATGTGTACTCCTCCTGCAGGCTCAGTGAGTTTCTGGGAGTTGTGGACTGAACTCTGTCTAGGTTGAAGTCCTAACCCCAATACCCCAGAGAGTGACTGTGGAGATGGGGTCTTTAAGGAAATGACTTAGTTAATCCAATCTAAGAGGAAGAGATGTCCTTCTAAGAGGAAGAGATTAGGACACACCAGGGTACATGTGCATAGGGAGATGGCCAGGAGAAGCAGCAGCAAGAGGGGAGCCATGTGCAAGTCAAGTGGAGAGGCCTCAGACCTACCCTGCCAGCACTGTAATCTTGGGCTTTGAGCCTCCAGAACCATGAGAAAATAGGTTTCTGCTGTTTGGGCTACTCAATCTGTGATGTTTTGTCACGGCAGCCCCAACAAACTAATACAGAGAGGAAAGACACTCATCACAGGGTCCAAATGAGATGACTTAGTAGCTCAGTTGATAAAGAATCCACCTGCAATGCAGGAGATCCCGGTTTGATTCCTGGGTTGGGGAAATGCCCTGGAGAAGGGATAGGCTACCCACTTCAGTATTGTTGGGCTTTTCTGGTGGCTCAGATGGTAAAGAATCCACCTGCAATGCAGGAGACCTGGGTTCGATCCCTGGATTGGGAAGATTCCCTGGAGGAGGGCATGGCAACCCACTCCAGTATTATTGCCTGGAAAACCCCCATGGACAAGAAGTCTGGTGGGCTACAGTCTACTGAGTCACAAAGAGTCAGACGTGACTGAGCGACTAAGCACAGCACAGGAGGTTCTCAGCTGTAGCTGCCCTGAGTCCCTACTGCTTTGTTGCTGTCAGCTCTGACCACAGATGCCATTACAAGAAACAGACCTTGGAGTTTTTCCCACGTATAAGACGCTTTCTCATCTATTACCTCACTTAATTATTTCTTTAATAATTTTATTTGTTTATTGTTGACCATGCTAGGTCTTTGTTGCTTTTCTCTAGTGGTGGCGACAGGGGCTACTCTAGTTATAGTAGGCAAACTTCTCATTGCAGTGACTTCTCTTGCAGAGTGTGGGCTGGACGGCGTGCAGAGTTCAGTAGTTATGGCACGTGGGCTCAACAGTGGCAGTATATGGATTTAGTTGCTCCACAGCATGTGGGATCTTCCCAGATCAGGGATCAAACCCATGTCTTCTGCATTGGCAAGTGGATTCTTTACTACTGAGCCACCTGGAAAGCCCTGCCTCACTTAAATGTTAATGCAAACCTGAGCCTCAGAAGTTCATTGGTTTCCCCAAGGTCACCCAGTTGGGACATGCTGGGCCCAGGTGAGAAGCCGAGGTCCAATGTTTCTGATGTCAGGTCCAGAGTTCCCTCTGTCCCACACACAAAGGGCTCCCTTAGAGCTTTTAAAGACCAACAATGTTAGGGATTGCACCCCATTCTCTCTTTCAAAAGGCAGCCTGGTCCTCCCAGAAACAGTCACTCCTAACCCTTCACTGGGGTTTCTGTATAAGTCCTATGACTTAGAGAAGAAAAATATTTATTAAGTCTTAATTCTATTTTTACTGAACTTTTCAACCTGAATACTTCCCTGACCACTGTACATTATGTAGTAGCTAATTAAGAGTTTTGCTCCTGCTGCTGCTGCTAAGTTGCTTCAGTCGTGTCTGACTCTGTGCGACCCCAGAGATAGCAGCCCACCAGGCTCCCCCATCCCTGAGATTCTCCAGGCAAGAACACTGGAGTGGGTTGACATTTCCTTCTCCAATGCATGAAAGTGAAAAGTGAAAGTGAAGTCGATCAGTCGTGTCCAACTCTTAGCGACCCCATGGACTGCAGCCACCAGGCTCCTCTGTCCATGGGATTTTCTAGGCAAGAGTACTGGAGTGGGGTGCCATCACCTTTCCTGAATTAAGAGCCTTATGCAACCCCAAAGATATTACTAAGGAATCATCTAAGAAAGAATGGTTGCTTTCTGGATAATACACTACTTTCCACCCTCCATCCCAGCTCAGTTTACTGAGCACAACTCTGGCTGAGGCTCCTTGTTGATATCTATTTTTAATGGGATATATTTATAATTGGATACATGTATCACCTCTTCCTCATGGGCACTTGCTTTCTTTCTGGAATCACAGAGGCATCTTAATAGATTGGCTGTGACAGCAAAGAAGTGACTAGAAACAGGTTGGGCCTGGTTGTCTATGGAGCCTGAGAATCCTGACTGTTCCTATGCCAGGCCCTTGAAATACTTTATGAAGACATCTGCTCCAGTTCTTACTTTTACAAGAGAGACAGACCCTTCCACAGAGAGACAGGACATCCAGGTGATTAAAAGGTTTACTGACTGCTAAGAGAAACCTTCAGTGGAAATCCCTATGATTTAATACTGTTTGACAAATATTTATTGTGTATCTATTACACGCTAAGCACAGATCCATTGCTTGAGACATGGTGTTTTTCAGCAAAATTATTGAACACAATTGTCCAGAGCTGGAAGAAATTTTAGAGATTGTGTGGTCTGATCCCCTCACTTTAGAAATGAGGAACAGTTTGTCTAGTCAGGGAAAATGACTCGTCCAAGGTCAAACCATGGGTTCTTGGCAGGCAGGGGACTAGGGTTTCCCTGATTTCTAGTTCAGTGGCTCCAACACCCCGGGGAGAGTCAGACCCTTAGGAGAGTCTTGTGTCCAAGTTGGTTTTTACCACATTGTGAAAACCGTGTGCACATCTGGAAAGGATCCATTAAAAATAACTGAAATGGACAGGGAATGGAAAATAGGCTTTTAAATTAAGTAGCAAAGATTCCAGCTGGACATGAGGAAGGACTTTTTTTGCTGCCAGTGTGATAAAATATAAAAATGAGCAAATCAAAGGAAAGGAAAGCACACTCAGAAATTCTCAAGAGGACAGGAGACAAGCATCTGGCTTTGATCACTGGAGGGTTATCTGCCCCAAAACAGGGAGCTGCAGCAAATAATCTCTCTGTTTCACCCTCCTCAACTAGAATTTGGTTGTGATTCCAGTGCCTTCTGTAAGACTCTGGCCAAACAAACTGCTATTACTGAGTCCTGCATCAATGATCCTATAATTTGTTTGAAATTTCCTCTCAAATGCACTTCTTTGCCTTCTGGTTGTGTGTGTGTGTTTTTAAGGCCTTCTTTTTAAACACCTTTGTAAGTGGCCAGAGAAAAATCTGGGACAGCGAATCTCAGAATTTAGGGATTTTTTTTTTTTTTTTTTTGGCCAGAGGTGACATGCTTGAGGAATCAGAATCTTGGCGGTAACCACAGGTCCGGGCAAGCAAAAGGTCAAGTGCAGGACAAAGTTAGTTGACAGACACCATAGATCTTGACAGGCAGGGTCCCAGAGATCAAAGCAGTGTTATCAAGCAGGAACAAACTCTGACCTCAGTGCAAAAAGGCCTTTGCTTTTAACTTTTTTACATAATCTAAATATAGGTCACCTGAAGTTCAGGATATATATCAGAAGCAGAACAAAGTCATAAGCTTGACACCAGGAGGGTCAGAGATGCTAGGAGGACCTTGAAAGGGGTGGTCACTGTTCATCTCCCATTGCCTGTGGGGCCACTGTAACACCCCAGAGTCACCCTGGGTACACTCAGAAAGAAAGCTTGCGATATTTAGGGGGTATCCACCCACAGTTATGAGATACCCATGTGTATATAGGAAATGACCTAATAGCAAACCCCCAGGTTGTAAAGGGGTCTGTCCCTACTCCTTCCCAATGTCTTTCAAATATCTCCTCAAAAAGCAACTCTGCAATGACCCTAAACAAAAGTCAGAAACCACCTCAGTCCCTCTCCCCTGTTTCTCCCTCTGGGACCCAGCTCAGTCAGTCTCTGGTTCCCAATGAGATTGAATAAGAAGACAGTTACTGCTGGGGCATCTACTCCCCATGATACTGTTCTCACCTTATAAAAACTAGCTTTAGCCAACTAACCTGCCCCTTGCACCTGTAACTGTTGCTCTGTTCAGAATGAATTTCCATGGCTGCCAAATATAAGAACGACAGACCCTGACATCTCAGCTAAAGGTCACTTAGCAAAAGTCAGGACTAAAAGCATGTAAGTTATGACAGAGAAAGAGAGGAGCATATTAACCTCTTAGGCTTCCGAATGTGGAAAACACTTGCCTCCTCCTGGGCTTTCCATTAGCTTTTGGCCTTCAAAGATTTCAGCAAAAGTCCTGGATGTTAGTAAAGCGAGGTCAATCTAACAAGAAACCCCAGATGCTAAACCCATTTGTTGCCAGGTTCCCTCAAACGATGCAGGGGGACTCGCATGAAAACAGGCCCATGTTCCAAGAAGTCATGAAGTTTAATTCATCTCAGTGGACTCTAGGACTCGTCCTGAAACCTTACATCTTGTTGGCATCACTTAGCTTTAAGCCAGAAGAGAGTAGATAGTTTAGACCTGATGAATTTTCCTTCCCTTACAGACTGTGAGCTGTCTTTGATTTTTGCTTATGTTTCACTAGGAAACATTAGGGAAAGCTATCAGCTCTCCTCCTTCCTCCCCCTTTAATCTCGGGAGATAATTCTTTCTATATGAAGAATGTGTGTGCAGGCATGCACGGATGTGCACAAATGCACAAAGAGCACACAGTCACAAACACTCGGGCTAGAACTTGGCAGGTGGTCAATACCTTTTCTTTAAAATAACTGAACCACATTCAAGGGATTCCAAAAGAATAACTCCACAACCTCCAGGTAGATGGTATCACTGTTTAGTTACCTGTCTGAGCTCACTTGAATCTCCATGACACCCCGGTCTCTGTGAAGGCAAGGATTCAGTCATTATTTGGGGACCCCTGCCACCTGTGTCTGCACAAGATGGGCATACAATAAAAGGATATGTGAATGAATGAAGATCTCCTTATTCTGGAGACCATCCCTGGCTGCTAGGAAAGGCCTCTTTGCTTCTCCTGAATTTCTTCAGTGGCATCTTTCTTCCAACAGTGCCCAAGTCACATCTCTACACCTAGGGCAATAAAAACTGAAATTTCTACCGAGGCACAGATGTGGAGAACAAACAGATGGATACCAAGGGAGGAGGAGGGAGTGAGATGAATTGAAAGATTGGGATTAACACGTATACATTGGGATTGATACATATATGTATAAAGTAGATAATTAATGAGAACCTACTGTAAAGCACAGGGAACTCTACTCAGGGCTCTATGGTGACCTAAATGGGAAGGAAATCCAAGGAAGAGGGGATGTGTGCTGAGTCACTAAATCTGCTGATTTAGTACTGCAGAAACTAATGCAACATTATAAAGCAATTATACTCCAATAAAAATTAATTTAAAATAACAGAAATTTCTAAAATAACATTAGGGGCTCTGCGGCTGTGCATGCTAAGTCACTTCAGTTGTATCTAACTCTTTTCAACCATTGCCCACCAGGCTCCTCTGTCCATAGGATCCTCCAGGCAAAAATACTAGTGTGGGTTGCCATGCCCTCTTCCAGGGGATCTTCCCGACCCAGGGATCGAACCCACATCTCTTATGTCTCCTACATTGGTAGACGGGTTCTTTACCACTAGTACCACCTGGGAAGCTCTGTGCCTAGTTCATGTCAAAGCCAAATTCTTATTCAGTGTTGTTTTCCCACACGAAGCTGCTTCTCTTTATTGTGGCTTTACCATAAATGAAAAGCAGTATTCAAAATGTAAGTTTACAAAATATCTTTATGAAATGGACTCAAAGCGCTTATCTAATCACAGATGCACTGATGCTCCTCTCTTTGACCCGCGGCAGGTGTGAATGGCTACTGTGTTTGGGGCCAGCTGACTCAAACATGGATCCTTTGCTGCTTCTTCGTGGCTGATCTAGACCCCGTTGCAAGCAGTCAGTCTCTAATACCCTGGAACAGTACCTGGCACTTGATAGCCACTTAGTATTTGTTGATTTAACAAAATGAATAAATGTATATATGGACGAATGGATGATGTTTTGACATCTTCTATGTTGTTTCTAGAAGCTCCAGCCCTGGTGAGCCTTGTAGGCTGAGTCCCAAGAGAGTGAGGCAGTCGCTGTTACGCTGTCAGCTTTCCCAGGCAGAAGTAGGGGCACCTCATCACTCTCCACTCCATGGATCCAGTCTCAAAATGTCGTGTGTCTCCTTACTCCCAGTAACAGTTTCTGTATTACTTAGAACTCTTGGCCCCATGAGACAGGAATTCAGCTAGAATTATCTCATATGGAAAGGGTCTCTACGAGACTTGCAGTTTCCTTCTTGAAAAGTTTACTCCTTTGCCAGGCAGCCCTCTAGGTACAGCTAGTCTGACCAGCCCCTGCAGCCCTGGGAGGATGACGGCTTCCACTGCTAGCAGCCAGCCCGAGGAGTCTATGCCTTTCCTGGCTGCTTTCCCTAAACCGTGCCCATGGGCTTCCCAGGTGGCACGAGTGTAAAGAACCTGCCCTCTAATGCAGGAGACACATAAGAGACGCAGGTTTGATCCCTGGGTCGGGAAGATCCTCTCAAGGAGGGTATGGCAACCCACTTCAGTATTCCTGCCTGGAGAATCCCATGGACAGAGGAGCCTGGTGGGCTACAGCCCATAGGGTTGCAGAGAGTCGGACATAACTGAAGCGACTTAAAAGGCACACATGCACAAACCCTGCCCATAACATGATAAACATTCCCTTTATTAAATCCTACTCAGTTATCCAGTTGAATGTGTCATCTCTCTCCTTCTGGGACCCAGACACACAGTCCACCCTCAACTCCTTTCTGATTCAAAGTAACAAAAAGTTCCTGGAGGGTTCAGTTCAGTTCAGTTGCTCAGTCGTGTCCGACTCTTTTCAACCCCATGAACTGCAGCCCATCAGGCCTCCCTGTCCATCACCAGCTCCCAGAGTCCACCCAAACCCATGTCCATTGAGTCAGTGATGCTGTCCAGCCATCTCATCCTCTGTCGTCCCCTTCTCCTCCTGCCCTCAATCTTTCCCAGCATTAGGGTCTTTCCAAAAAAGTCAGCTCTTCACATCAGGTGGCCAAAGTATTGGAGTTTCAGCTTCAACATCAGTCCTTTCAATGAACACCCAGAACTGATCTCCTTTAGGATGGACTGGTTGGATCTCCTTGCAGTCCAAGGGACTCTCAAGAGTCTTCTCCAACACCACAGTTCAAAGCATCAATTCTTCAGCACTCAGCCTTCTTCACAGTCCAACTCTCACATCCATACATGACCACAGGAAAAACCAGAGCCTTGACTAGACGGACCCTTGTTGGCAAAGGTCTCTGTTTTTGAATATGCTATCTAGGTTGGTCATAACTTTCCTTCCAAGGAGTAAGCGTCTTTTAATTTCATGGCTGCAGTCACCATCTGCAGTGATTCTGGAGCCCAGAAAAATAAAGTCAGCCACTGTTTCCACTGTTATGGGTGGTGGGTTATAATCACAATTTCCTTACACAGAGTAACTGCTCAATAAATATTTATTTGTTAAATCATAAATCATATTGTCAATAATAAAACTAACCTCCATTACTTCCAATTATAGATAAGTAGACACTTTCCCTTGAATTTCAAAAGCTTACATTAAAATATGCAAGATCCATGGATTAAAGACAATCTCTTTAACAAGTGGTGCTGGGAAAACTGGTCAACCACTTGTAAAAGAATGAAACTAGAACACTTCCTAACACCATACACAAAAATAAACTCAAAATGGATTAAAGATCTAAACGTAAGACCAGAAACTATAAAACTCCTAGAGGAGAACATAGGCAAAACACTCTCCGACATACATCACAGCAGGATCCTCTATGACCCACCTCCCAGAATATTGGAAATAAAAGCAAAAATAAACAAATGGGACCTAATTAAACTTCAAAGCTTCTGCACAACAAAGCAAACTATTAGCAAGGTGAAAAGGCAGCCTTCAGAATGGGAGAAAATAATAGCAAATGAAGCAACGGACAAACAACTAATCTCAAAAATATACAAGCAACTCCTACAGCTCAACTCCAGAAAAATAAATGACCCAATCAAAAAGTGGGCCAAAGAACTAAATAGACATTTCTCCAAAGAAGACATGCAGATGGCTAACAAACACATGAAAAGATGCTCAACATCACTCATTATCAGAGAAATGCAAATCAAAACCACTATGAGGTACCATTTCATGCCAGTCAGAATGGCTGCAATCCATAAGTCTACAAGCAATAAATGCTGGAGAGGGTGTGGAGAAAAGGGAACCCTCTTACATTGTTGGTGGGAATGCAAACTAGTACAGCCACTATGGAGAACAGTGTGGAGATTCCTTAAAAAACTGGAAATAGAACTGCCTTATGATCCAGCAATCCCACTGCTGGGCATACACACTGAGGCAACCAGAAGGGAAAGAGACACGTGTACCCCAATGTTCATCGCAGCACTGTTTATAATAGCCAGGACATGGAAGCAACCTAGATGCCCATCAGCAGATGAATGGATAAGAAAGCAGTGGTACATATACACAATGGAGTATTACTCAGCCATTAAAAAGAATACATTTGAATCAGTTCTAATGAGATGGATGAAACTGGAACCTATTATACAGAGTGAAGTAAGCCAGAAAGAAAAACACCAATACAGTATACTAATGCATATATGGAATTTAGAAAGATGGTAACAATAACCCTGTGTACGAGACAGCAAAAGAGACACTGATGTATAGATCAGTCTTATGGACTCTGTGGGAGAGGGAGAGGGTGGGGAGATTTGGGAGAATAGCATTGAAACATGTATAATATCATGTATGAAACGAGTCGCCAGTCCAAGTTCGATGCACGATACTGGATGCTTGGGGCTGGTGCACTGGGACGACCCAGAGGGATGGTATGGGGAGGGAGGAGGGAGGAGGGTTCAGGAGGGGGAGCACATGTATACCTGTGATGGATTCATTTTGATGTTTGGCAAAACTAATACAATTATGTAAAGTTTAAAAATAAAATTAAATTAAAAATTAAAAAATAAATAAATAAAATTAAATTAAATTTAAAATAAAATATGCAAGATCTTAAGAAACAAGAACCTCATTTTATGTTGACATGTCATCCATTTCTTACTAGAGCCATAGGTCTCAACTTTGTGTAACAAAAAACTACTATGCCTGGGGTACGTTTATAGTATTCCCTGGGCCCATTCCCCCAAACTCTGATTTAATTAGTCTGGAGTGGCCAGGCACTGGCAATTTTTTAAAGCTTCCCAGGAGGTTCTAAAGGACATCTCGGTTTGCAAACCACCATTCTTGGCAGCACCTACCTTCTCCTTCCCAGGGGTGATCAATCTCTGCTTTAGCCATAAGGAGGCTGCAAAGGTGAAAAAAAAGTATAAGGATTTTTGGAGAAAAAGATACTTATGGAAAGTAGTGCAAAATTACTTTCCCTCTTGAACGTAAATTTGTTGAAAAAATAAAATGAGATGTGATTCCTATAGTACTAAGGCCAGAATGAAAATTCAGAGCTCAGAGCCCTCTTTAATAACCAGGTACAGTGGTTCTCAACCCAACATGTACAAGAGACTCAGCTAAGGAGCATTTGAAAATGTTCATGCTTTGGTCCCACCTCAGACTAACTATATCAGGGGTGGGGCCCAAACAATGTTATATTTTTAAAGCCCCACAGGAGTCTGATGTAGCCAGGATTGAAGACTGTTAGTCTAGATAAGGCAATTTCTCTAAATGCCTTGAAATTTACATCATCAGTTTTTCCATTTTTTGACACAAGAAGAAATTCAAATGTTTTGTGTAGAGACCAGAACACCTTGAAGTCTTAGCTATAAAATGAAATTAAATGGTATCATTGGTAAGCCTGGTTATGAATTTTCATTTCAATGGGCAAATATGGTGGGCTGGACAAAAATTAGTACGTTTCCAGGGCTGGCTGCTGACATCCAATTCAGTTATTTAGTTGGTAACCAGATGTCTCATAGAATAGCAATGGCACATGTGCTAATGGTGCCTTAGCCAGAAATATTAGCTCTTCTGGACACATGGTCCCCAAATGAAGTGAGTTCTGTGGAAAAATGTTTCCTTGGTATATCCATATCACCAGCTAGAGGTTCATGGAGAGTGTTTTCTATTAACAAAGGGAATCAAAGGAGTTGCAAGAGTTCCAGAGAAGAAACAGAGTGCCAGAGTGCTGAGCCTGCAATGGAGAAGCAGTCAAGGAGCCAATATTTGACTCACTGGCCCCAAATACAATGAACAGTCACATCTGTCAAGGGATCATCACATAGCAAAGCATGAGTGCACTGGTGAGTCAATGGTTGTTTGCCTTAAAGGGAAATCCATTTCTTAAAGTTACTTTAGAAACTTACATTTTGAAGTGTGCTTTTAATTTATCATGAAACCACAATAAAGAGAAGCAACTTAATGTGACATAAGAGTGTTAGATAAAAATCTGGTTTTGACAATAACTAGCTACATGATTTGGGCAAGATATTCCATCTCCCTGAGCCTCGAGTTCATATGTAAAATTCAACTAGCTTGGCGTTTCTCAACCTCAGCTGCACAGCAGAATGCTTAGGGAGGTGTTAAAACATACCTATGTCAGAAGGGTTCCCCTAGACATTCTGATTTCATTGGTCTGAAATGGGACCCAGACTCCAGTAGGTTTACAATATCCTCACGTGATTCCAATGTGGGATCATGTTAAGGACCGCTGCAATGGATGATCCCAATGATTCCTTTCTAGTTTCAGCCTTCACTTGGGCTTAAGGGGCCTCACTTCCAGGAGTGCCTGAGCTATTAGAAAAGGTAAATAATCAATGACCAATATATCCCATGTGTGCATGTGGTAAGTTGTTACCATCGTATCGGACTCTTTGCAACCCTATGGACTGTAGCCCACCAGGCTTCTCTGTCCATGGGATTCTCCAAGCAAGAATACTGGAGTGGGTTACCATGCCTCTTCCAGGGGATCTTCCTCACCCAGAGATTGAACCCATGTCTCTTACAATATATCCCACAAGAGTACTCAATGCTAGCTACTTTGCCTCATCAAAGGGTCACCATTCCTTTTTTGAAAAATGAATATAACTCAGGGAACTCTGCTCAGTGTTATGTGGCAGCCTGGATGGGAGGGCACTTTGGGGGAGAATGGATACGTGTATATGTATATGGCTGAGTCCCTTTGCTGTCCGCCTGAAACTATGACAGCATTGTTAATTGGCTATACTCCAATATGAGAAAAAGTTTGAAAAAAATAAAAGTAGTTAGGACTGCCAAGAAAAAAAAATCTGCAACATCTTTTACAACAGGCTCCTGGAATACTGTGCCCCTGTCATTGTTCATGGGCCTGAAAAGACATTCAGTGGCCCTTCCCATATTCCAGGCTTAGTGCATAAAGAAATGCCAGTTGAATAAGCGGTGTTTTCAGTGTGCGGCTAAAAGTTTTTTTGATCCCGCTTCCTCCCTTCCCAATGTCCTTTAGGCATCTGGGCTGGGCTGTGGGCCCACGTACATTTTCACAGTCGGCCTTAAAGAGCAGACTCCTATTTCAGTTTGGATTTGTTGCCAGGTGGCCCCGCCCAAGTCCAGTTTCCCATGGGCTGGCTGAACCCCTAGCATGAAAGATCACGATAAAATTCCAGAGTTGGGGCTCCTCCAGCCACATGAAGTCGGAAGAACTGAGTCCATCTCAGCCTCCCAGGGTCACTGGACTCCCACGGCCAGAGCCATCCTGGAAGCCTGCAATGGATGGCTCTGGCATCTCATTTCAACACTCTCCAGCCCCTGGTTCCAGCTGTGGCGAACATACCAAAGAGAGAGAAAAAGAAGTGAAGGAAGCACTAATTCAAGGCCAGTTTCAAAAAGCAAGTAGTTAAATAAATCTCTGAAATAAAGCAAATTTCTGGACACTGATAAACTACAAAATTAAAACCAGGATCAACGTAGCTTTGTCTAGACTACTCCGGGCAGTGAAGTTCCAAGTTTGCAGACTGAACTGCCCAGTTAATTGCTCTGACCTGCACCTCCTTTTGGTTTATAGAGACATGGCTTCTCAATATTAAAACCTATAAACAATTGCTTTCCCACCTGAAGGCTGAAATGACAATGGAAAACCACATCTGGCAAAGAGTTTGATCTTTGGCTCAAGGGATTAGATTGAGTCTAGTGGAGTAAATTTTACAGCCTAGAGAATTATGTATTTTCAAATCGCTCCAGCTTTGTAAAGCTGCAATCTCCACCAAGATTCTCTGTGTGTGAAAGAGCAAGAAAGGCCACCTGGGTCTTTACATGGGATTCACCTGGAGTTTTTACCTGCCCACATAATTCCCATTTTCAAGATAAAAAGTCGACCTAATAAGAACATTTCTTGCCTTTTATCATTATTCATCATTAAATTGGTCTAGACCCTTCACACCGGAAGTAGAAACAAGATAAGATGGAGGCAGAGAGCCTGGGGAAAGGTCAGGGACAGGTTTAAATATGTCCCACTAAGCAAGGCAGTCAGTGTTCCTGCTATCAAGCTATTCAGTACTATGCCAGCTGTCACCCACTACGGCATTACCCTGGCTGCACCCTTCTTCTGCTCAGGGAAAAGGTCCAAAGGAATCTTCAACCCTACAGAAGAGTGAGAAGACTTCTGGGACAGGTCGACCCTGGTAACACAGGGTGTGAAACCCCCGCTAGAAATACGGAGGCCAGGAATGAGCACTAGGTCACATTAGGGGAGCGTGAGCTGATGATTTTACAAACCAGATTAAAACGTCGGACGCCTGCAGACGGCGTACTGCCCCGCTTTGTAGCTCACCTGGGATCTCAGACTAACCTTGGTTCAGCTCCTGAGTCCTCTGCCCTCTCATTAAGCAAGTTACACAACTTTCTGATTCTCAGTTTCTTCCTCTGTAAGATGTGGAAGGTCCACCAACCTTATAGACTATGCTGAAATATAGGAGGGTCTTGAGAAACTATTGGGGCTTCCCTGGTGGCTCAGACAATAAAGCGTCTGTCTGCAATGCTGGAGACCCAGGTTCGATCCCTGGGTTGGGAAGATCCCCTGGAGAAGGAAATGACAACCCACTCCAGTACTCTTGCCTGGAAAATCCCATCGACAGAGGAGCCTGATAGGCTACAGTCCATAGGGTCGCAAAGAGTCGGACACGACTGAGCAACTTTACTTTACTTTACTTGAGAAACTATCGTTCTTTTTATTAGGGTCGCAAAGAGTCGGACATGACTGAGCAACTTTTTACTTGAGAAACTATAGTTCTTTTTATTATCATTATAGTTATCTAGAAAGATGCAACCATCATCTAATCTGTCCCTCCAATAGAAGTTTCCTCAGAGCCTGATTTTCTGGGCTGGCTTAATTTTTCACTAAAGAGATTTTCGCGTTTCAAATGGTACACCAAAGCACGCATGCGCCACAAAGCAGTGCCTGCTAACGCGAGCATGGAAATTGCCTGGGAAACAAGTAGGAGACAGAGCTTTGAATGGCACTTCAGCCTGAGTCACATACTTACTGGGTAAGGCCGAGTGGCTCTGTTAAACAACCTAGCTGAGAATCTGGTGAAAGTTTTACAACTTTGATACAAACAAGAAAGGACATCGGGTTAAGAAAATGTTATGTAATAGTTTTTTTTTTGGAGGTTGCCTTAGGGGTTACACTGAACTTGTGGTCAGCATATTCGTTCTTAATGCATGAGAGTTTCCAACACGTTAGAATAGATTGATAAAGGTTATACGTAAGTATTTTAAAGCTTTAAATAAAAACATCCAGTTGATGATATGTCTGAGCCTCATAAGCTCTTGCTGCCTAGACAGAGTAAAGAACTCCAGTTCTTGACCAAATTAACACTTATATTCCTTGTAAAACGGGGATAGTAAATTCACTTTCCTGAAAGGACTGAGATGAGAATGAAGATTGATGAGGCCTGTGGAGCATTTAGGAGAGCATCTCAGCACAGAATAAATGCTCCAATCAAGGGTAAATGTTGATTTGTGCTTGCAGTAGCTGTGACTTCGTTGCTGCTGTTATTCAGTCACTCAATAGACTACACTGCACCTGTACCAGACACAGTGACTTCAGAGAAGACACCTGAAGTCCTGTCCCTCAAGACTCCGGGAGAGATGACATGTGACTGCGTTCTCATACAAAGTGCCAACTTCTTTAGGCCTAGACAAAAGCACCCAGAGGGGAGCCAAAGAAGGTTTCCAAGAGGAGGCAGTCTCTTACAGGCTTAGTTGTGATCATGAGGGCGGAGCCCCCCTCCCCCACCATGGAATTAGTGCCCTTCTAAGAAGAGGAAGAGATATCAGAGATACAAGGAGGAGGCAGACACCTGCAATCCAGGAAGAGAGCTCTCACCAAGAAATGAATACTTGCACCTTGATCTTGGACTTCCAAGCCTATGGTATTTTATTACAGCAGCTCATGAAGACTAATCCAAAAGGCATGGTGGTCTGGAGAAATGGTGGTGAATGCCGGATGACTGAAGCAGAGGTCACCCAGGAAGTGTGAGGAGAAGGGGCTGGAGAGTAGCTGGGGGCCAGACTGCAAGACCTAGAAGAGCAAGCCAAGGATTTGGAGCTGCTCTTACAGACCTCCAGAACCAACCGACTTGGGTGGGAGATAATATGAATTTATTTTTTATGAAGATACATCTGGTGCCAATGGAGGAAGAGACAGACTGGAGTTTAAAGACATAGGAGGAAGGGCCTAAGGAGTGGAGCAGGGAAAAGCCATTCACAATTTAATGGGGACACAGCTGGAACTCACAGTTGTTATCTTCCCCTCTTAAAGGGGAACTTGAGCCGTTTAAAATAGGTTTCTGACTTCCTAAGGTCTACTTCTTAGTCTTTAACTCCTTGCTATTTTCATCAGGGTAGAGGCCACAAAGTAAATATGATGGGTTCAAGAGCCAGGAACACATTTTCCCAATACTGCAGCCTGCATGGATCCCATAATCTCTAACACATACAACCCACATCTTGTGATTCCTGCAAATGGTTCCCATTTGCAATGAGGCCTTGGTGAGGATGAATGAGAAGAAATTCACATGGGTGAAGGCTGTAACTTCATCACACATCTTACTGTTGGCACCCATCATTAGTATATCTTAAAATTTTTTTGTTGTTCAGTTGCTCTGTTGAGTTCAACTCTTTGTGTTTCCATGGACTGCAGCATGCCAGGCATCCTTGTCCTTCACTATCTCCTGGAGCTAGGTCAAACTCATCTCCATTGAGTCGGTGATGCCATGCAACCAACTCTTCCTCAGTTATCCCCTTCTCCTTCTGCCTTCTATCCTTCCCAGCATCAGGGTCTTTTCCACTGAGTTGGTTCTTCACGTTAGGTGGCCAAAGTATTGGAGCTTCGATATCAGTCCTTCCAATGAGCACTGAGTTGATTTTCTTTAGAATTGACTGGTTTGATCTCCTTGCAGTCCAAGGGACTCACAAGAGTCTTCTCCAACACCACAGTTAAAAAGCATCAATTCTTCAGCACTCAGCCTTTTTTATGGTCCAACTCACATGCATATAAGACTACTGGTAAAGCCATAGCTTTGACCACAGGTAGGGCTTCCCTTGTGCCTCAGCTGGTAAAGAATCTGCCTGAAATGTGGGAGACCTGAGTTGGGTTGGGAAGATCCCCTGGAGAAGGGAAAGGCTACCCACTCCAGTATTCTGGCCTAGAAAATTCCATGGACTGAATAGTCCATGGGGTCACAAAGAGTCAGACATGACTGAGGGACTTTCACTTTCACTTTGACTACACAGACCTTTGTTGGCAAAGTGATGTCTCCACTTTTTAATACACTGTCTAGGTTTGTCATAGATTTTCTTTCAAGGGGCAAGCGTCTTTTGATTTTTATGGCTGTGGTCACCCTCAGCAGTGATTTTGGAGCCCTAGAAAATAAAATCTTTCACTGTTTCCATTATTTCCCCATTTATATGCCATGAAGTGATGGGATTGGATGGCATGATCTTAGTTTTTTGAATGTTGAGCTTCAAGCCAGCCTTTTCACTCTCCTCTTTCACTTCCATCAAGAGGCTCTTCAGTTCCTCTTCTTTTTCTGCCATAAGGGTGGTGTTATCTGCATACCTGAGGTTATTGCTGTTTCTCCCAGCAATCTTGATTCCAGGTTGTGCTTCATCCAGCCTGGCATTTCACATGATGTACTCTGCAGAGAAGTTAAATAAACATGGTGATAATATACAACTTAGACACACTCCTTTCCCAATGTTGAACCAGTCTGTTGTTCCCTGTCCAGTTTTGTTGATTCTTGACCTGCATACGGATTTCTCAGGAGGCAGGTAAGATGGTCTGGTATTCCCATCTCTTGAAGAATTTTCCAGTTTGTTGTGATCCACACAGTCAAAGGCTTTGGTATAGCCAATGAAGCAGAAGTAGTTGTTTTTCTGCAATTTTCTTGCTTTGTCTAAGATCCAACGGATGTTTTTGGCAATTTGATCTCTGGTTCCTTTGCCTTTTATAAATCAGCTTGTACATCTGGAAGTTCTTGATTCATGTACTATTGAAGCCTAGCTTGGAGGATTTTGAGCATGACCTTGCCAGCATGTGAAATGAATGCAATTGTGTGGTAGTTTGAAATTTCTTTGGGATTGCCTTTCTTTGTGATTGGAATGAAAACTGACCTTTTCCAGTCCTGTGGCCACTGCTGAGTTTTCCCAATTTGCTGGCATATTGAGTGCAGCACTTTAACAGCATCGTCTTTTAGGATTCGAAATAGCTCAGCTGGAATTCCATCACCTCCACTATCTTTGTTCATAGTGATGATTCCTAAGGCCCATTTGACTTTACACTCCAGTATGTCTGCCTCTAGGTGAGTGATCATATCATCATGGTTATCCAGGTCATTAATATCTTATCTGTATAGGTCTTCTATGTATTCTTGCCACCTATTCTTAATATCTTCTGCTTCTGTTAGGTCCATACCATTTCTGTTCTTTCTTGTGTCTATCTTTGCATGATATACTCCCTTGGTATCTCTAATTTTCTTGAAGAGATCTCTAGTCTTTCCCATTATATTATTTTCCTCTATATCTCTGCATTCAACATCCACATTAAAACTGCCTCTTCCATAGTCTTCCCAAAACATCTTTTCTTTACGTTTTACTGGAGTGTGATTGATTTACAATGTTGTGTTGGCTTCAGGTGTACACCAAGGTAAATGTGCTATATGCATACATATTGGAATTGACATATACACACTACTATATATAAAATATTCAAAAGCAGAGACATTACTTTGCCAACAAAGGTTCGTCTAGTCAAGGCTATGGTTTTTCCAGTGGTCATGTATGGATGTGAGAGTTGGACTGTGAAGAAAGCTGAGCACCAAAGAATTGATGCTTTTGAACTGTGGTGTTGGAGAAGACTCCTGAGAGTCCCTTGGACTGCAAGGAGATCCAACCAGTCCATTCTAAAGGAGATCTGTTCTTGGGGGTTCTTTGGAAGGACTGATGCTAAAGCTGAAATTCCAGTACTTTGGTCACCTCACTGGAAAAGACTGATGCTGGGAGGGATTGGGGGCAGGAGGAGAAGGGGACGACAGAGGATGAGATGGCTGGATGGCATCACTGACTCGATGGACGTGAGTTTGAGTGAACTCTGGGAGTTGGTGATGGACAGGGAGGCCTGGTGTGCTGCAATTCATGGGGTCACAAAGAGTCAGACACGACTAAGTGACTGAGCTGAACTGATATATAAAATAGATAATTAATAAGGATCTACTGTATAGAACAGGGAACTCTACTCAATACTCCCTAATGGCCTATATGTGAAAATAATCTAAGAAAAGAGTGGCTATAGGTATATGTATTAGTACTTTTTTATAGTTGGTATTTAACACATATGTGTTTGACAGAGTAAAGGAGTGAATGAATAAGAGCAAAATAGCAACACATCAAACAAAGGTGATACTTTTGGCCAGAAAAAAAAAACTTGGTGGAGAGTAACAGCCCCTTTTACTTCTCTGCAAACCGGGAGTTAGTGCAATGGCTGTGCTCAGATCTGGTCAGCTTCCACCAGGGCCTCCTGGCCTCTAAGTCATTCTGGAGAGGAGAAGGCTTGGGGGATGAGAACAGGATTTTGGTTTGATCCTCTTTACAGGGCCTAAGCTGAAGACAGCTGCAATGTTTAAGAACAAAGCCAGAAATCAGAATACATCCTTCTCTCCAATAAGAAGGGACCTTCATGTCCTGGAAATGCCCAGGCTGTGCATATTTGGATGAATAAGAAGAGAAGATGGCATGTGAGGGCTTCCCGGTCATATTCCCAACCTTACATTCAGATCTGTTGCCTTGATTTATGCATTTTGTTTTCACTTCTGATATATACCTGGGGAATCATGTTTGGAAGCTGATCTGCAGAAAAGGAATTCAATTAGAAACAAAGACCATCATGGCCAACTACCCTAGTTCACCCTACTAAAAAGTCCCCCATCCTGAGAGCCCCTCAGTCCCAGGCCAACCAGGACTGTGGGTTTCCCTAAAGAGACATAATAAAATGCTACAAAAGACTGCGAGTCAACATTTATGAATTTCATAGCAGATAGATATGATTTTTAACTAGGAGAAAATGAGGTGATGATTTTTCTTCTATGTAATTTTAGGGTACCATACATGAGGCAACATATAATGCATGTTTCCTTTAATAAAGCCCAACATGTTGACCTGTGAAAGACAAAAGGCAGGAAATTAATAAAAATAGTAACAACTAACATATTGGGCTTTATCATAGGCTGGACACTGTTCTAAAAGCTCTGTGTGTGTGTGTGTGTGTGTGTGCGCGCGCGCACACACGCTCACTAAAAGCTTTACGAAAATTAAATCATTCAATCCTCAAAACACCCTTATTACAATCATCCACATTTTACAAATGAGAAAATGGAGACATAGGTCATATACAAAAGAAATGGAACTGGGATTTGAACTCAAGCAGCCTGGGTTCATAGTCCATGCTTTCAAGTGTTTCCTACATATAATTACTCATATCTACTAAGTGCCTACTAGGTGCTGGTCATTGTGCTAAGTATGCTTTCCATAAAGTATCTCATTTATCCTAACAATTGTCTGTCTGGATTTAGACAGGTTATTCACTTACTCATTTTTTTCAACTAACATTTGTTGAGGTTATGCTTGTTTGAGAATTATAGTACTTTACAGGTGAGAATTTAGACCAAAGTAGCAGCAGTGAATGTGGAAAATGGAAATGAAAAGCAGGATTCAAGAAAAAATTTTGCAGTAAAGATATAAGAACCTGTGATTGATTGGATATGGTGCATGTGGGAAAAGAAATAGACAAGGATGACTCTGAGATGGTCTAATGAAGGAATAAGATGGATGGTAATCCACCAATCAAAAGCAAGACTACACGATCTACTTTGAGGGGGAAGGTAAGGAGTTCTTTTTGGACTGTGTTAAGTTTCAGCTCCCAGGGAGCATACAAGGAGATATGGCCAGAGAGTCCTGGAAAATTGCCTTGAGCTTAGTAGCAGTGGTTGGGAGCTCATGGCCTAGACTTGGTGCTTAAGGTCACAGGTGTAAATAAGATTATCCATAAAAGAGCACAAAACACGTGATAGAATCCTAGGAAAAGTCAACATTTCAGGGGAAAGCAGGGTAACTGCCAAGGAGGCTGTGAAGACTCGAGGAGAAGTGGGAAGAGGACCAGGAAACAAGTGGTTGCCTGGAAACCAAAGGAGGGACAGGCAATGACCAGTAGAACCAGGGCTGCAGAGAGAACAAACAGGAAGAGGACTAAAGCAGATTATTAGGACCCGTTTGGTACCGAGAGCGTAGGTCAGAATGTGATCAGACAAGGGACATTGGATTCCACCTCAGGACTGGAATAAAATCAGCCTCAAAGCTTAAGGTAACTCCTCTGCCCCTGAGGAGTTAAGAGACTCCTGCTGCTGAATCTGAAAATGAAAAAAGCAGGGGGCCAGGCATACAGGTCACTGCTAGTTACACATTCACTTCCAGGTACTCTTTCAGGTCAGAGGCCTAGCTCTGAAGAGCCACAAAACCAAAACACAAAGCAAAAGCCAACAACTTTTTTTAATCCTTTCTGTAGCAAAGAAAAAGAAGGAGTGAGAAATAGAAAGTAACTGCCTGAATGAAATTCCCTGTGCAGATTTACAACTGCCTGACCTCTGACCACAGGCTGGAGAATGACTGAATCTTACAAAACATAAGCAAAATATGAGTGAAGAGAGGGATAAGCTTTCCAAGGGTTTCATTCCATTTCCAAACCCAGATAGCTCGCAACTGACCTTGAAACCGTGGAAGATATTTTTCTCGTCAAGATGAGAGAGCAAAGACCAGGTTGTAAGAGTTCTGAATGGGAACCATCACATTCATGGGAAGCAGCTCTGTTTTTAATACACCCTGGGGAGAAAACAGGGAAAGTTATGAGCTGAGTTAAGGAGAGATAAGTGAATGCAAATCTTACCCTCATTCAACTCTAGGCAATTCAACTCAGAAAGGAAACATGTTATCTGAAGTCAGATGTTTGACCCTTTTATGGGAGTTGCCCATTATTTATCTCTACACCCTTGAACTGGTATTGCCTGGGTATTTCTTAGACTCTGAAACCAGGCTCCGCATCTAAGTCTGTGTGATCATCCAAGCATAACAAGGTCTCTCCCCTCTAGTCCACCACACTTCATTTTTCATGTGGCAAAAGGATCAAGCAGAACATTCCAGAGGGGAGAGACACCGCCTGGGCCTCCCCCACTCTCTTTCCTTCAGGCTGATAAGCCCCTATCATAAATTTTGCCATGACTCGAGGTTTCAACCTGTTGCCATCAATATGCTTTTCTCTTGGCAAGACACCAGCTCAATCCCCCGAGATCCATCCATTATTTGCAGAGTCCTAGCAGCTTGCAAGGGGCAGGGGAAGGAATAAGAAAAGCCCCTCCAGCTCAGGGCAAGTCACCCTCGGTTGCTGACTGCAATCCTCAGGCGTCTCCTGGCTGTCATCCTGTCTGGGTCTCAGCAGCAGGCCTGCCCTAGAGTGATGCGGTATTTTCCAGTCCTTCAATTTGCCCTCCCCCACCTTCACGTCCCAACTGTTGTCAAAGCAACAGGCTAATTTACTGGGAAGTTCAATGAGAAGAGATGGCGAGGTGGGAGGGATGGGCTGGGAGAAAAATGCACTCAGTTAAGAAAAGCACTTATCCTCGCAGAAGGAACACGTGGAGGATGCTCAGCTGTCTCCCCCAAGGTACATGCTTCCACTTGGGCTATTGCACAAAGGACAGAGCTTTAAAATTCATTCTCTTTGGCCTCTCAAATTTCTCAGGCTTGGCACATGAGAAAAAGAGAGTGGTGTTAGAATTTCCGGTTGGTCTCCACAATACTGGTTTGCACACTTCGGACTACTCTCCACATTCATCCAAAAATACAAATTGGCTCCAAAGACCTTGACCTTCTCTGTGTCCTCTCCTTCTATCCTCCCAACAAGGAACAAGAAAGAAAGCTGCCTGATCCCTGAGGCTGCTAAGACAGAGCAGGAACCTCGGTGCTCCTGAGCTTAATCCCAGCTTGTTCCAATTCCAACCATTTTCCCCAAACAAATCACTTTTTTTCTGGTCATGTCAGCAACTGCTTTTGCATGATGGAGTGGGTCAGCCATACTGATGAGCCAGCTTGGCTGTTGGGCCTGCCAGAAGAAAAAAAACCCAGTTAATCTGGTGTTTTTCATCTTATTGACAACAGTTTAATTCAGTCAAGATGCATTTCATCTTGGGCAAGTTTCTGACTTTGGAAGAAGGGGAATCTCAGTTGCCCACCTCAACTGGAAACTGAGTCCTGAGGCCATGTTGATGAGTGTGTCTGCAGTAACTTTGGGGGAAAGAATCCATTTCAATGTTGTAACAGTCACCCCCAAATTTTGGAAGGGGTTAAGGGCTTCCCTGGTGGCTCAGATGGCAAAGAATCTGCCTGTAATGCAGGAGACCAGGTTCAAGCCCTGGGTCAGGAAGATCCCCTGGAGAAGGGAATGGTAACCCAGCTCCAGTATTCTTGTCTGGAGAATTCCATGGACTGAGGAGCCTGGCGAGCTCAGTCAAGTCCATGGGCTGTAAAGAGTCAGACACAACTGAGCAACTAACAGCATTAAATAGCCATTTGGTTCTATCTGGACTCTTCCCCCACATGCATAATTTTAGAGAATCCTGCAAAGCTAAAATTTGTTTTTAAACATTTAAAGTTAATTTTAGATTATTCTGAGATTGTTGTGTGAGCTTCACAGTATTTCTGTGTTCCCCTAGACACTTGTGGTGTCTCCCAAAAACTAACTGAGGAATTAAATTCCTGCTGCCTGGGTCAGGGATGGATCTTACCAATGCTAAGGAGGACAGCTAAGTCATCCATAACTCAGGGTTATCACTAGGGTAACAAGTATGATACGTGTAGATGGGGTCTTGAATATATCTTCTGTTCTACCCTATCCCAGCAACTCTGGCCTGAAGCTGCTCTTCAGGGATGCCTGCACTAGAAAGATACATGAGGTTTTTATGGAAAAAGAGGCAGGAGAGAGAAATCCCCCTATTTTCCATGACAATATGTCTCCTGACAATCTGCTAACATTTATTGAGCTTTTATTATGTGCCAGGTACTATTCTAAGTATCAATACTAATTTAAACCTTATAACAACTTAAAAAAGGTAGTACTGTAATTGTGTCCATTTTACAGATGGGGAAACTAAAGCATAGAGAGATCAAGCAATTGGCCCAGAGCTACAGCTTACAGCTATAGTAAGTGATAGTGTCAGGGTTCTAGCAAAGGAAGTCTGACTCCAGAGTCCCTACTCTTTACCTCTACAACCCTCTTCATACCTGAACATGAAGAAGCATCTAGAGATCCTGTGGAAACACAAACTGCTGGGCCACACTCCCAGGGTTTCTGATTAAGTAGTTCTGTGTGGGGCCAGAGGACTTACATTTCTAGCACATTCCCAGATGAGAGTGATGGTATCGGACCACCCATTGAGAATCATGGGTCTAGCTATTCAGGCTCTAGAGAAAACTCTTGATAGAACTTTCTCTTCTTCCCCACATACCCCTCCAATCTGAAAAAAATGCTCAATAAAAGCATTAGTTATACTGAGCAATCTCATGAGATCAATCAACCAGCCATGCTTTCGGGAAGCCACGGCAATTCCTCAGCACTGACAGGCTTCCAGGAGCAGAATCACAGTTTTTTTCTCTGGAGCTTTTCTGGGCCATTGACTGGAAATGTAGGAAATGTGGGAAATGTGGGAAATGACCAACCAGGCCTAGATCCTCTTCTTTTTCTCTATTTATACTTGCTCTTTTATTAATAACACATTTTTTCCAAGCAAATGAGTATCATTAAATAAAAACTAAATTGCATCCATTTGTTAAAACTTCCTTTGTAGGTGTTGGTAAAGTTATATCTCCCCAAGTTAATTTATAGGTGCATTCTGTTCACTTTAAGGTCACTTCAGGAATAAGTACAACACAGAATACACTCATGTAAGTGAGGAAAATCAAAACAAAGATGAAATAAAAACCAAGCAATTCTGCAAGAGACAGAATTTTACTTATACTTTAATATTACTCTGCAAGATAAAAGAACTCTTTCATTTTTAGGGTAAAGACCATACACAGAAATGTAAACAACTTTGGCTGATTCATGTTGATGTAAGGCATAAACCAACACAATGCTGAAAAGCCATTATCCTCCAATTAAAAATAACTCTAAAAAAGAAATGTAAACCATAAGAAGAATGACAAAGAAGAAAACAAAACAGGCTCTGAGATGTATAGTTTCTGAGACATTTTTCAACACACTGAGATCTAAAAGCTATTTCTATCATTAAAAAGGGATCTAACGGTGTCTGAGTTTTGCAATAAGGACTTCATGATCTGAGCCACAGTCACCTCCAGGTCTTACTTTTGCCGCCTGTATAGAGCTTCTCCAACTTTGGCTGCAAATCAATCTGCTTCTGGTATTGACTGTCTGGTGATGTCCATGTGTAGAGTCATCCTTTGTGTTGTTGGAAGAGGTTGTTTGCTATAACCAGTGTGTTCTCTTGGCAAATCTCTGTTAGCCTTTTCCCTGCTTCATTTTGAACCCCAAGGCCAAACTTGCCTGATACTCCAGGTATCTCTTCATTTCTTACTTTTGTATTCCAGTCCCCTATGATGAAAAGAACATCTTTTTGGGGTATTAGTTCTAGAAGGTCTTGTAGGTCTTCATAGAACCATTCAGTTTCAGCTCCCTTGGCATAGTGGTTGAGGCATAGGCTTGGATTACTACGATATTGAATGGTTTGCCTTGGAAATGAGCTGAAATCATTCTCTTGTTATTGCAAAATCCAGACTCAAATTGAATGTGGTAGGAAAAACCACCGGACCATTCATGTATGACCTAAATCAAATCCCTTATGAATATACAGTGGACGTGACAAATAGATTCAAGGAGTTACATCTGATAGACAGAGTGCCTGGAGAACTTTGGACAGAGGTCTGTGACATTGTACAGGAAATAGTGATCAAAACAATCCCCAAGAAAAAGAAATGCAAAAAGGCAAAATGGTTGTCAGAGAAGGCCTTACAGATAGCTGAGAAAAGAAAAGAAGAAAAAGGCAAAGGAGAAAAGGACAGATATACCCATCTGAATGCAGAGTTCCAAAGAACAGCAAGGAGAGATAAGAAAGCCTTCCTCAGCAATCAGTGCAAAGAAATAGAGGAAAACAATAGAATGGGAAAGACTAGAAATTTCTTCAAGAAAATTAGAGATACAAAGGGAACATTTCATGCAAAGATGGGCACAATAAAGGAGAGAAACAGTATGGACCTAACAGAAGCAGAAGATATTAAGAAGAGGGGGCAAGGATACACACAAGAACCATATAAAAAATACATTAGTGACCCAGATAACTGTTATGGTGTGATCACTCACCTAGAGCCAGACATCTTAGCATGCAAAGTCAAGTGGGCCTTAGGAAGCATCACTACGAACAAAGCTAGAGGAGGTGATGGAATTCAAGCTGAGCAATTTCAAATCCTAAAAGATGGTGCTGTTAAAGTGCTGCACTCAATATGCCAACAAATATGGAAAACTCAGCATGGGCCACAGGACTGGAAAAGTCAGTTTTCATTCCAATCATAAAGAAGGGCAATGCCAAAGAATTTTCAAACTACTACACAATTACATTAATTTCACATGCTAGCAAGACCATGCTCAAAATCCTCCAAGATAGGCTTCAACAGTACATGAACTGAAAACTTCCAGATGTACAAGTTGGATTTAGGAAAGGCAGAGGAACCAGAGATCAAATTGCCAACATCTGTTGGATCATAGAAAAAGCAAGAAAATTGCAGAAAAACAACCTCTTCTGCTTCATTGACTATGCTAAAGCCTTTGACTGTGTGGATCACAAAAAACTATGGAAAATTATTCAAGAGATGGGAATACCGGACTGTCTTACCTGCCTCTTGAGAAACCTGTATGCAGGTCAAGAAGCAACAGTTAGGACCGAACATGGAACAACAGACTGATTTAAAATTGGGAAAGGAGTGTGTTAAGGTTGTATATTGTCACCCTGTTACTTTCACTTCTATGCAGAGTACATCATACGAAATGCCAGGCTGGATGACTCATAGGCTGGAATCAAGATGGTGGGGAGAAATATTAATAAATTCAGATATGCAAATGACACCACCCTTATGGCAGAAAGAGAAGAGGAGCTAAAGAGCCTCTTGATGAAAGTGAAAGAGCAGAGTGAAAAAGCTGGCTTAAAACTCAACATTCAGAAACGTAAGAGCATGGCATCCAATCTGGCTTAAAACTCAACATTCAGAAACATAAGAGCATGGCATCCAATCCCATCACTTCAAGGCAAGGAGATGGGAAAACAATAGAAACAGTGAAAGACTTTATTCTGGGGGCTCCAAAATCACGGCAGACAGTGACTGCAGCCATGAAATTAAGAGAAACCTGCTCCTTGGAAGAAAAGCTATTACAAACCTAGACAGCATATTAAAAAGCAGAGACATCAGTTTGCCATCAAAGGTCTCTATACTCAAAGCTGTGGTTTTTCCAGTGGTCATGTAGGGATGTGAGAGCTGGACCATAAAGAAAGCTGAGTGCGGAGGAATTAATGCTTTCAAACTGGTGGTGCTGGAGCAGACTCTTGAGAGTCCCTTCAACTGCAAGGAAATCAAACCAGTCATTCCTAAAAGAAACCAACCTTGAATATTCACTGGAAGGACTATGCTGAAGCTGAAGCTCCAATACTTTGGCCACCTGATGTGAAGAGCCAATTCATTGAAAAATACCCTGATTCTGGGGAAGACAGAAGGCAGGAGGGGAAGGGGATGACAGAGGATGAGATGGTTAGATAGCATCACCAACTCAATGGACATGAGTTCGAGCAAACTCCAGGAGATGGTGACGGACAGGGAAGCCTGGCGTGCTGCAGTCCATGGGATCGGAAAGAGTCAGACATGACTGAGTGACTGAACAACAGCATGATGTGGCCCATAATGTTCTCCGTAACATCTCCACATTAAATACAAAATGTTTCCCAGAGCCTTTCTTGGAGGAGTGCTCAAAGGATACTTCAGGCTGCACTGTTCTACAAACTGTGGATGCTACAGGGTCTCACATGTCAAGGCAAATGTCTTGCCCACGGTAGGTTTGCAATAAATACCTCAAGAATGAAAACACTCTTAGCAGTTTACATCATCACTATCTATACTTTGAAATACACATTAAGAGACAGTACTACAACTGCACTTCTTTCTAAATACCCTGTAATTCTGATTCTTTTGCCACTATCCAACTTGCTAAGTTGCATTTAATTTTCTAACACTTGAAGACGTATTAGATAATTATGGTGAGAGTTACTGCACTTTGTCTTTTTAAAAAAAATAAAGTCTAGTTTTTCTTTAAAGATTTATGCTTACTCACATCAGATAATCTACTAACTAATCTTAGTCTGTACACTCTCCATTCTGACATTTTTCAGTACCATTTGTAGCAGAACGAAAACCATTCAGACCAAGGGTCCAAAGACTGACGCTCCAGTCCTGTCCCCATAGCTCAGTGACAGTGTGGCCTTCCTTCCCTCAGTCTTTGTTTTCTCATTTGTTAAATGGGAGAAAAGAAAACTTACCACATAAATACTCTCAAGCCCTAAGGGACAAATGTTAACTCTTATCATTAAGAATTGAAATTACAAGAATGGTTCCACCTAATGGTCATTGACTTGTTTTCCTCTGGGGGGAGTGATGATCTTCTCCAGTGTGGAACAATGGGTGTGTGATCCCTACCATGGCCACTGGACGGTAGGGAGAGCCTCATTCCAAGGGGTAGTGAGAGGACAGGAGTGTTTCAGCACAGCTCAGCCAAGATTGCTCAGATCCAGAGAGTGAATGCAACAAACATGTCTACATTAACCGCTGGAGCAGAGGCCTGGTGCACAGCAGAGCCAAGATATAAAGAAAAAGGGTTGGATGGAAAACAAGGGATATGAGAAGAAAAATAGAGAGCTGAAACCGGAAAACAGGAGACAGTCTGAAAAGAATTGTGAAGGTGGAAAGCCAGTCTCTATAGCTGGACTTTAAAGATTTTACACATTCTATTTGAGGCTGCTGCTGCTGCTGCTGCTAAATCGCTTCAGTTGTGTCCGACTCTGTGCAACCCCATAGATGGCAGCCCACCAGGCTCTCCCGTCCCTGGGGTTCTCCAGGCAAGAACACTGGAGTGGGTTGCCATTTCCTTCTCCAATGCAGGAAAGTAAAAAGTGAAAGTGAAGTCGCTGAGCCGTGTCCGACTCTTCACGTCCCCAAGGACTGCAGCCTACCAGGCTCTTCCGTCCATGGGATTTTCCAGGCAAGAGTACTGGAGTGGGGTGCCATCGCCTTCTCCATTCTATTTGCTGGGGGCAGCCAAATCTGTCTAAAAGGACAGGAGCCAATCACACAGATGGTCTTCCCAGGTTTATCTTATAATAGTGCATGTGCTCAGTCACTCAGTGTCCAACTTTTGCAACCCCCACGGACTGCAGCCCACCAGGTGCCTCATTTCCTACTCCAGGGGGTCTTCCTGACCCAGGGATTAAACTCACATCTCTTGTGTCTCCTGCACTGGCAGGCAGATTCTTTACCACTGCGCCACCTGGGGAATCCCATTAGTGGCATACATTTGCAAGCCTAGCATGAAACAAGGAAAAACTAATTGACCAGCTCAGGTTTCAAACTTGGATTCACTAAGTCTCCTCACCGAGGCCCTCCATCTCCAGGTGAAGATGCTAGCATCTTGCAAGATATTTATTACTAGTAATAGGTAATGTCCTATAGTTTGCAAGTGTCCTGCCTATTGATATGTGTGCTTTACCTATTTATATAAATATGAATAAAACAGAGTTTCTCTATACAGTGACCCTTCTTTCACTCACTGATATTCCAATATGTTTCTTGAATAAAAAGGGAGGGTGGGTTAACAGCCAGCGGTCTGAGGATTGCCCATAAGGTATGGCCTTAGGGAACATTGTCAGAGGAAATGCCTGGAAACCATGGCTCAAGACAAGTGAGCTGAGTAGCCTCACGGAGATAAGAGCTGGCATGGGTATTTGCTGAAGGCCTGTACTGCAGAGGATCTGGACAGAGTACCAAGACCCAGGGCTCTATGCTCACAATGGCAAAGCATGGAATTAAGCTGATTATTAGATGGTCTTCCATAACCCTGGGCCATAAGATGCTAATCATAAACTTTTCTCCCTAAAAGAGTTCAAATTTATAACTGGCTTCACTCATTTGGAATTTTTTTAAATAACAGTAGTAGTCAGATGTTGATTCTAGAATAGAAAGTTATTCAATCCAATTCTTTTTTTTTAAATGATTTATTTGAAATATATGTATTATTACCTTGTAGTATCCAGCCTCTAAGATAACTCACAGTGATCCCCACATCCTGGTATTCACACCCTTGGGTAGCACTTTCCTATGTGGCATCAGGGTTGGTCAGTGTGGCCAATAAAATAAAGCATAATTGATGTGTGACTACACAAGGTCATAAAAGACACTGCTGCTTCTGCCATACCCTCTTCAATCCTTGTTCTGAGAGAAGCTAGCTGCCATGCTGGGAGGACATTCAAGCAGATCTATGGAGAATCCCATAGGAAGAGGGATTGAGGCACCAACTTTCTAGGCATGTAACTGTGCCATCTTGAAAGCAGATTTTTGAGCCCCAGTCAAGCCTTCAGATGACTGCAGACTCAGCTGACATCTTGACTACAATTCACGAGAGTTTCTGAGTCAGAACCACTCAGCTAATCCATTTGCAAAAACTGTGTAAAATAATAAATATTTATTGTTATTTTAAGCCATTATGTTTGAGAATAATTTGCCATGTAGCAATAGACAACAAATATATAACTGATACGCTAATTACAAATTGTTTGTGTGTATTCAGTCGCCAAGTCATGTCCGACTCTTTGCAACCCCATAGACTGTGACACACTAGCCTCCCTGCCCCTCACCATCTCCCAGAGCTTTCCAAGTTCATGTCTATTGAATTGGTGATGCCATCTAACCATCTCATCCTCTATCACTCTCTTCTCCTTTGGCATTCAATCTTTGCCAGCATTAGGGTATTTTCCAATGAGTCGGCTCTGGCTCCTCACATCAGGTGGCCAAAGTATTGTATCTTCAGCATCAGTCCTTCCAATGAGTATTCAGGGTTGATTTCCTTTAGGATTGGCCGATTTGATCTCCTTGCTGTCCGAGGGACCCTCAAGAGTCCTCTCCAGCACCTCAGTTCAAAAGCATCAATTCTTCAGTGCTCTGCCTTCTTTCTGGTCCAGCTCTCACATCCATACATGACTACTGAAAAGACCATAGCCAGACCTTTGTCAGTACTCTAGGTTTGTCATAGCTTTCCTGCCAAGAAGCAATCATTTTCTAATTTCATGGCTGCAGTCACTATCTGCATTGATTTTAGAGCCCAAGAAGAGGAAATCTGTCACAGATTCCACCTTTTCCCCTTCTATTACCTTGAAGTAATGGGACTGGATGCCATAATCTTAGTTCTTTTAATATTGAGTTTTAAGTCAGCTTTTTCATTCTCCTCTTTCACCCTCATCAACAGGCTCTTTGGTTCCTCTGCTTTCTGCCATTAGAGTGATATCATCTGCATACCTGAGGTTGTTGATATTTCTCCCAGAAATCTTGATTCCAACTTGTAACTCATCCAGCCCAGCATTTCACATGATATGCCCTGCATATAAGTTAAATAGGATGACAATAAATAGCCTTGTTATACTCCTTTCTCAATTTTGAACCAGTCAGTTGTTCCATATAAGGTCCTAACTGTTGCTTCTTGACCCACATACAGGTTTCTCAGGAAAAAGGTAAGGCGGTCTGGTATTCCCATCTCCTTAAGTGTTTTCTACAGTTTGTTATGATCCACACAGTCAAAGGCTTTAGTGTAGTCAGTGAAACAGAAATGTATGTTTTTCTGGAATTCCCTTGCTTTCTCTATGATCCAGCAAATGCTCGCAATTTGATCTTTGGTTTCCTGCCTTTTCTAAACCCAGACTGACAATCAGGAAGTTCTCAGTTCACATACTGCTGAAGTCTCATTTGAAGGATTTTGAGCATAATTTTACTAGCATGGGAGATGAGTACAATTGTCCAGTAGTTTGAACATTCTTTAGTACTAAATTGGGAATTGGGATGAATATTGACCTTTCCCAGTCCTGTGGCCACTGCTGGGTTTTCCAAATTTACTGACATATTAAGTGCAGCATTTGAATAGCATAATCTTTCAGGATTTTAAATAGCTTTGCTGGAATTCCATCATCTCCATTAGCTTTATTGGCAGCAGTGCTTCCTAAGGCCCACTTGACTTCACACTCCAAAATGTCTGGCTCTGGGTGAGTGGCCACACTATCATGGTTATCTGGGTCATTAAGATCTTTATTTTACAGTTCTTCTGTGTATTCTTGCCATCTTTTCTTGATCTCTTTTGCTTCTATTACCATTTCTTTACCGTTTCTGTCCTTTACTGTGCCCATTCATGCATGAAATGTTCCTTTGCTATCACCAATTTTATTGAAGAGAGAGAAATTATACATTACTTTTTATCATTCATTCAAACCAGATACTCAAAAATCTTTGTTTTCCCAAACCTCTAAAAAATTTGATAAAGACTTGTTGCTAATTCTCCCATGAGTAGCCCAAATGAGTTTTCTGTTTTATTGTACTTATGTGAATCTGTTTCTTACTCTGACCAACTGATAACATTATTTATTTGAGATTAGAGTCTTGTCTCCATTGTGGCCCCTCATCTAGGGAGAAGGAATAATATATGCACACTACTCTATATAAAATGGGCTTCCTTGGTGGCTCAGTGGTAAAGAATTTGCCTGCCAATGCAGGAATATTGGTTTGATCTCCCTAAGCCAGGAAGATCCCCTGGAGGAGGAAATGGCAACCCACTCCAGTATTCTTGCCTGGGAAATCCCATGGACAGAGGAGCCTGGCAGGCTACAGTCCATGAGGTTGCAAAGAGTCAGACATGACTTAGTAACTAAAAAATAACAGCATATATAAAATAGATAACCAACAAGGACCTGCTGTATAGCACAGGGAACTACACTTAATATTTTATAATAACCTATAAGAGAAACTAATCTGAAAAAAATAGATACAAAAAAAGAAATAAGTCGTCTAAAGTCTGGTCTATGTTTGTTTAGATTTTATGATGATATCTGGGCTATCTGCAGCATGAACTAATAATTATTTGTGCTAATTTTAAAAGTCACAGAGTTTCATCAAAAGAATTGATCTTATCAGAAGAGTTTATTTTCCTTCCACGAATTCAGCAAAAATCGTTATGGTACCAAGAGTGAATGGGCAGCATAGGTGATCTCTGAGTATCTTTGCCACCTCTAAAATAAATCCAAGGTTCAGAATTATTCATCCTGTTTATCAAAAATCAGAAAACCTAAAACCCAAATAATTCTGTCTCACCACAGGAAAGGTGTGAACCAGAGCACTTTCAAGAGAAAAGTGTCCTGCTTAGGACAATGCATCATCCTGAAAGTTTATAGACTGCATTTCCTAGGGCTTCCTGACTTAGTTGAATGTGAACTTTCTGAGAACATCAGACACAGAAACATCTGGAAATCAAGAGAAAAAACATTACAAAGTCAATATAAACTCTGCTTAGATTGTTGCCATCCTGAATTATATGTTCCCCTTTAATTAGTGCAAATAATCAAAAGCTAGCAATATTTACAAAAGTCTTAGCTATGATTTATTTTCCTCAATGAAGAATTACACCCACCAACTGCAAATTGGGAAATAAAAGAAATCAGACTCTAATCAAGACTATAGCCTAAAGGCCTCAGAAAACTAGGCCATCCAGAAGATAATTCCTAAATATTCTAGCATGGTATTTTTCTCCAAATACATCTAACATACCATATTACCTGATGAGAATTTCTTCATTTTTCATTTGTATAACTCCAGGAAGCATTCCTGATTCCTTGACTGTGTGAAGGACCCCTCCTCTGTGCACCCCCTCCATATAGTAAACAGGCTCGATTTCTCTTTAAATAGTTTTAAGTCCCCACTGCCTAGCACAGAGCCTGGCACACAGTAGGAACAAGTAATACATATTGACGAGTGTTCACTGGACCCATAATTTTCATCATAACATTTTGCTCTTCCTCATACTGTTTATTGTTGTTGTTTAGTCACCAAGTCATGTTCAATTTTTTGTGACCCCATGGACCAAAGCCCACCGGGCTCTTCTGTCCATGGGATTTCCCAGGCAAGAATACTGGAGTGGGTTGCCATTTCCCTCTCCAGGGGATCTTTCCAATCCAAGGATCAAACTTGCATTTCCTTCAATGGCAGGCAAATTCTTTACAACTGAGCCACCAGGGAAGCTCCATTTTGTTATTAAACAGTACTTTTTGATTTGTTTTCTCTGCCTACTGCCCTTTATAATCCTTATTTTAAAAGTCTATGTTTCACTAAGTTTCAATCAACTGAAGGCAAAAAATAGAATAAAAGTCTCCACATTTTCACTTAGACTATGAGAATACTTGTTGTTCAGTCGCTGTCGTGTCCGACTCTTTGCGACCTCATAGACTATAGAATGCTAGGCTCCTCTGTCTTCCACTGCCTCCTGGAGTTTGCTCAAATTCACGTCCACTGAGTCAGTGATGCTATCTAACAATCTCCTCCTTTACCACCCGCTTCTCCTTTTGACTTCTATCTTCCCCAGCATCAAGGTCTTTTCCAATGAATTGGCTCTTCGCATCAGGTAGTTAAAGTATTGGAGTTTCAGCTTCAGCAACAGACCTTCCAATGGATATTCAGGGCTGATTTCCTTTAGGATTGACTGGCTTGATCTCCACGCAGTCTAAGGGACTCTCAAGACTTTTCTCCAGCACCACGATTTGAAAGCATCAGTACTTCAGTATTCTTTATGGTCCAGCTCTCACATTCATACATGACTACTGGAAAAACCATAGCTTTGACAATATGGGCCTTTGTCAGCAAACTGATATCTCTGCTTTTTAATACACTGTCTAGGTTTGTCATAGCTTTCCTTCCAAGGAGCAAGCATCTTCTTTTAATTTCATGGTTGTAGTAACTACAGCCAAGGGAAAAAAAAAAAAAACCTATCATGTAACTTTGCTTCCACTAGGAAGGCTATAAGCAAAATAGAAATTAAGAAGTGTTGTTGAGGATGTTGACAAATGAGTACTCTCATATATTACCGATGAGAATGAAAAATGGCTCAGCAACAATGGAGAACAATATTGTGATTCCTCAAAATAGTAAATATAAAAGTACTGAATGACACAACAATTCCTGCTGTACTTACTCAGAAGCAGGGAGAATAAAAGCAGTTTTCAAATAAAAGCTCACACAAGAGCAGCAGTATTCACAATACCCAAAAGGTGGGAATAATACAAATGTGCTTTAACTAGTGAATGGACATACAAAATTTGGTATTCCATATAATGGAATACTATTTGGCCATAAAGAGGACTGAAGTAGTGATGTATACCACAGTGTGGGCAAGCCTTAAAAACAGTATGCTAAGAGACAAAAGCCAGTCACAAAAGACCACATGTCATATAATTCCATTTATATGAAATTTCCAGAACAGGCAAACCCATAAGGACAGAATGCAGATTAATTGCTGCTTAGGGCTGGGAAAGGGCTTCCCCAGTGGCTCAGTGATAAGGAATTCACCTGCGAGGCAGAAGATGCAGGAGACACCACAGATTCATTCCCTGGATGGGGAAGATCCTCTCGAGCAGGGCATAGCAACCCATTCCAGTATTCTTGCCTTGGATAATCCCATGGACAGAGGAGACTAGCAGGCTACAGTCTATAGGGCCGCCCAGAGTTGGACACAACTGAAGCAACTGATAGAAAAGAAGGATAGGTGGATGACAGCTAAAGGGCAAGGGGAGGTCTCTTTGTGGTTATGAAAATGTTCTAAAATTGACTAGTGATAGTTGCACAAATCTGTGAGAAAACATTACATTGCACACTTTCAATGTATGGTAAGTGATATATTCAATAAAAGATATTTAAAAGCTGTTTTACAAAAATTATATGTAACTCTGGAATTCACTGAGATGTTGGAATTGTTTTGTATCCTATTTTTGGCACTTGTTACAAGACTCTACACATATGTTACAATCTATAGAACCTTATATTCCAAAAATGTGAATTTTAGTGCATATAAATTGAAGGGAAAAAACCACCATGTGCTTAGTTCGAATTATTAGCTGGGACCCATGGTCAACTTCAATTGAGCGTGGTGCAGCTAATTAAAACTTCCTGTGTATGTGCAAAGGAACACTCAGACCCTAAGAGCCAAGTCTGAACCGAGTTCCTAGGGCTACATTCTGCAGTTGAAATCCAGACAAGTACAGAATCACTTCTGAGAGATTATCACCCATGTAGTCTTATCTCAATGCTTAAGGCAGAGCTGTTGATTCTGTGGTCCAAGGTTTCCTTCCAGGTCCCAGAATAACCCCTGGGATTGTTCTGAATTCTCCATTTCACATGTACCAGAAACTAAACTGGGACCCAAAATGTAGAGGGCCAGATGGGATAGGAGAAATTTAATCAGGTCATCATTAACATCTCATGAGTGCTAACGATGTCTTGTTCTAATCATCAAAATACCCACTGAGCCCTTTTATAGTTCCAGGCATCAGCTCCAATCTTCTGTGACTGTGCCCCGAGAGTGATAAACTCTGTGGTAGGGACATGTATGTACCTTTCCAAGCCAGACTACACTGCATCAGGAGACATGAAGTTTCTTGACAAAAGGGACCACCTTATCAACTGGGATTAGATATGCAGCATGTAATGGAAAGCTACAAATAACTGGGACTTAAACACAAAAAACGTTATTCTCCCACATAAGAGGCCTGTGAGGGGGCAGGCTAGGATTGATTTGAAATCAACAAGAACTAAGATTCCTTCCAGCTTCCTGCTCCATCATCCTCAGTGGGTGGCTTCCACACTTATGGTCCAGAATGACCACTGAAGCATCAGATTCCACATGCAAATTCCAGGCAGCAGGAGGGTAAAGGCAAGAAATGAAAAAAGGGCACATGGCCCAGCTGAATCAGCTACCTTTAAATAGCCCTCTTGGAGATACATGCAAAGGTTACATTTGGATTTCAATGATTAGAGCATGGTCACAAGGCTATATACATAGGTGCAAGGAAAGCTTAAAAATGCATTTAACTGGGCACATGGCTGCCCTCGGTGACACATCTCTATTCCTTAGGAAAAAGAGGGAATGAATGCTGGGTAGACCATCTGCGGTGTCAGCTACGCCAGTCTTGTAATTGTCTGGAGGAACTCACTAAATGTTATCAGTTTGATCTGCTTGTCAGCAGTCACGAGGTCTGATCTAGAAGTGACTTTGCTATCTGCACAAACAAGCTTTCTCTAGTCTGCTCCACAGGTGGAGGGGCTAAGCAAACAGGCATGCTTTTTTCCAGTTTTTGTGAATTAAGAATTGGTCAGAAACACTGATATTTTCTTGTGGAAACCACAACTATATGTGAAAATGAAAGAAAGGCATTTCAATTTTCTAAACCACCAAGACTTTTCAGTTAGGTTAGAAATGAAAACTGTGTCCTTCTCTGTCCTCAGACTCACCCCACAATTCTCCCACCCACAGAGTCACACCAACTGATGGAAAGCAGTTTAATCTGATGAACTATGAGGTTGAGGATAGGTACTTGACATATCCATTCTCTCCTAAGGGAAAGTCCTGCATACATATTTAGGAGCAGAAACAGAAATTCATGATTGAGCTCCCCTTGTCCAATTTTTGTATTTATAAAGCCTCCTTGCCCATAAGGCAAGGAAAACAAGATACAAAATGAGTTACTTGACTTGTTCTTCTAGAGGTAGGGCTAGGATTAAAATTGGGGCCTCACACTGATGGAAGAAATCAAAGATGACACAAACAGATGAAGAGATATACCATGCTCTTGGATTGGAAGAACCAATGTTGTGAAAATGACTATACTACCCAAAGCAATCTACAGATTCAATGCAATCTCTATCAAACTACCAATGGCATTTTTCACAGAACAAAAAGTTCACTAGAACAAAAAGTTTTACAATTTGTATTTAAACACAAAAGACCCCAAACAGCCAAAGCAATCTTGAGAAACAAAAAAGGAGCTGGAGGAATCTACCTTCCTGACTTAAGACTATACTACAAAGCTACAATCATCAAGACAGTATGGTACTGGCTCAAAAACAGAAATATAGACAAATGGAACAAGATAGAAAGTCCAAAGATAAAACTCACCTGTGGGTACCTTGGGCTTCTCTGGTAGCTCAGAGGGTAAATAATCCACCTGCAATGCAGAAGACCTATGTTCAGTCTCTGGGTTGAGAAGATTCCCTGGAGGAGGGTATGGCAACCCACTCCAGTATTCTTGCCTGGAGAATCCCCATGGACAGAGGAGCCTGGTGGGCTACAGTCCATGGGATCGCAAAGAGTCAGACATGGCTGAGCAACTAAGCACATGGGTACCTTATTTTTGACAAAGGAGTCAAGAATATACAATGGAGAAAAGACAATCTCTTCAATCAGTGGTGCTGGGAAAACCAGACAGCTGCTTGTAAAAGAATGAAACTGGAGCACTTGCTAATACCATACATAAAAAAAAAAAACTCAAAATGGATTAAAGACTTAAATGTAAGGCTAGAAACTATAAAGCTATTAGAGGAAAACATAGGCAATACAAGTCTTTGATATAAATCACAGTGATCTTTGACCCACCTGCTGCTGCTGCTGCTGCTGCTGCTAAGTCCTTTCGGTCGTGTCCGACTCTGTGCAACCCCATAGACGGCAGCCCACCAGGCTCTGCTGTCCCTGGGATTCTCCAGGCAAGAACACTGGAGTGGGTTGCCATTTCCTTCTCCAATGCATGAAAGTGAAAAGTGAAAATGAAGTAAGTCGCTCAGTTGTGTCCGACTCTTCGCGACCCCATGGACTGCAGCCTACCAGGCTCCTCCATCCATGGGATTTTCCAGGCAAGAGTATTGGAGTGGGATGCCATTGCTTAGTGATGGAAATAAAAACAAAAATAAACAAGTGGGACCTAATTAAAAGCTTTTGCCACAGCAAAGGAAACAATAAACAAGATTAAAAGACAACCCTCAGAATGGGAGAAAATAATTGCAAATGAAATGACTGACAAAGAATTATCTCCAAAATATATAAGCAGCTTTTGAAAACTAGGAATAAATCTACCATATGACCCAACAATCCCACTACTGGGCATATACCCTGAGGAAGCCACAATTCTAAAAGACACGTGTCCCAGTGTTCATCACAGTATTATTTACAATAGCTAGGACATGGATGCAACCTACATGTCCACTGATAAATGAACAGATACAGAAGATGCAGTATATATACACAATGGAATACTGCTCAGCCACAAAAACAAGCAAATTCAAGTCAGTTCTAGCGAGGAAGATGAACCTAGAGCTTGTTATACAGAGTGAAACAAATCAGAAAGAGAAGAACAAATATTGAATATTAATGAATATATATGGAATCTAGAAAATGGTATTGATGAATCTATTGGCCGGGAAGGAATGGAGATGCAGATGTAGAGAATGGACTTGTAGATACAGTGAGAGAAGGAGACAAATGCAGTAAATAGCAGTGACATATATACACTATCATGTGTAACATAAATAGCTGGTGAGAAGTTGCTATGTAACAGGGAACCCAGCCTGGCACTCTGTGATGACCTAGGGAGGTGGGATGGGGAGAGGGGAGGGAGGCTCTAAAGGGAGATGAAGTGACAGTAAAGAATCCACCTGCAATGCAGGAGACCTGGGTTCAATCCCTGGGTTGTGATGATCTCCTGGAGGAGGACATAGCAACCCACTCCAGTATTCTTGCCTGGAGAATCCCTATGGACAGAGGAGCCTGGCGGGCTATGGTCCATGGGATTGCAAAGAGTCGGACATGACTGAGCGACTAAGCACAGCACAGCACATGGTTGATTCACGTTGGTGTACAACAGAAACCAACACAACATTGTAAATCGATTTTCCTCCAATTAAAAGTAAAAAAAAAACAAAAAACAAAAAAAAACAAACTCCCAGTGCACTGCTCAAATCAACAGGACTCAAGATATTATTTTTAAAAAATCTACCACTGAGAACCAAATGCTTGAGATTCTAAATATCTTGAATTGCTGTCTACACTGCTCTAGTTATCCAGATAAGAGTCTGATTCTTGATTTCATCTTTCCCAAATTGTGGATTGGCTCAGTCTCTTATGAAGTCATCAGTTTAATTCAATCATTGTTTATTGAAAGCTTACTCGGCCATCAGCAATCTGTTATGAGGGTAAACTGAAGGACCGTAATATACAGCCTTATCATGTTATTGTATTACTAAGACATATGACTGTGAATTAATGAGGTTAATTTTTAAATAAACACACACTAAAGACTATATCGTTCTGAGTGGCATCTTAACTTAGCAAGCCTTTAGTCCAACAATGGTGTCATTGCTCAAAATATTTTTAGAATTCACAGTGGGAATTCTTTTCAATAGATGAACCGAATTATATTAAATGTCCATAATGGCCATTGGGGTTTTTTAAGAGTAGTATTTATTTTTTGAGAAAAGCCAAAGTGATTCTGAGCCAAGTCTGGTAAAGCAGGTGAATGATCAGTTTGTGTTTCTGGTGACATTCTATCAGCCCAGGGTGGAATTCCTCCAGACTCCTTTTTCCATGATAGAATCATCTTTGTGTGTTATGGGTCAGGGGTTATGAAAACTCAGCATGCATCAGAATCACCCCCAAGACCTTGTTAGACCTTAGATTGTTGGCCCCAGTTTCCAATTCTTCGGGTAGAGGTGAGTCCTAAGAATTTGCATTTCTAAAAGACACCCAAATGATGCTGATGTTACTGGTCGAGGAACACTGGAGAACCACAGCTTTAAGACAGTTATTTTAGAGTTCCTTTATATAGCAATACTTTATCTGATATAAATTTTCCTTGTTCTCAGGGAACTCTTTTGCTGCCTCTCAGGCTAGGTCTTGGGTACTCTGGGGCCTTGCACATCCTGGGGATGCAGCTAGACATGTCTCATGGTCCCTCCCAAGAATTTTATATCACTTTTCACCCAGAGCCACAGAGGATGGAGCTAATATCTGTGACTGGAAGGGCTCACAAGCTTTTCTATGATTAGAACTTGCCCAGCATCCAAGAAAGTCACAAAAGATTAGGACTAGACAAGAGGTTAATTATCATCTAGTTTAATTCCCTCCACCCCCACTCCTCTCATTTTAGAGCTGAGGAAATGCCTAGAGATGCCAGCTGACATGTTTAAAGTCACCCAATAAGTAACAGGACAGTTATAGGATCCATAAGAAAGTATCACAGTCCCCTTCCACCTAGAGAGGACAGGACCATTATCTCACCCAATTAGGATCAAATGCAACATGAGGTAGGTCTAATGTGATACGTGCATCCCCCAGAGAACAAATAGTGCAAACTAGACTGCATATTTCTATCTTCCACCTTATAGTACCTGGGGCTGGAACATCACTATGTGTGCCCTCTGCAGTAAGATATTCCTTATACTTAGGGCATAACAGTTTGCTCCATCACCAAAAATAAACCCGCATTTGTAGGAAATGGCAGGGGGAGGTGAAGTGAAAGTTAGCTAGAACTCACATCCTCCTACTTCTTTAGTGTAAATATTCACTATGTTTACATGTCAGCAGAAAAATGGTCAAGAAACCACAATTCATCTGGCTGATCCCCAATAGCGCCTTAACCATTAATGCAAAGTCAATATCTGGTCTCAACCTCTTTTCAATTTGGCACCAATTGATGGAAAGGCTCTGGTGTTTTCGAAGTTACATGCAAGGAAGAGGCTGCCATGGAAAGTACATGGAAACTGTACATGGAAGAAAGGTTGGAAAGTCAAGGGAACCTGGGGAAGTCTGGTTTCTGTTTTGTTGTCTGCCTACACTGGAATCAGCCAAGTTGCTGATGATGGATTAGGGCTGCAAACCTCAGCCATGTGGCCGCCGATGCCCTATTCCATGCACTCTGCCTCACAATACCCCCACCCATGCCCCTGGAAAAACGCATAACCTTTCTAAAGAACTATTAATATCCCCCTTTTTCACCACCATCAAGCTTTGCCCCTTTCCACCCTCAGAATCCTGCTGGAAACTTGCCTTCTCCAGAAAATGCTCTCTGGCTAAACTGCCTGCCATCCCTGAGCAAACTTTTAAGCATAACTGCCTACAATGGGTTGAGTGATTCTTGAATATGAGCATTTCATCTTCTGATTTCAGTGATTAAAGCAGGTCTTTTACTTCTTTAGTGAGCTTTTGCTTATGTTGTCCCCATCACTTTCCCAGTTCTTCCAGGTGGAAAGAACTGCTTATCCCATGAGATGCTGATTATATAGGTACCAGGAAAAAGCAGGCAGGTCAGTACTCCGGAGCCGCTCCTTCCTGTTAGGGCTGAGCTGGCCTCAGAATGCTGCTTTGTTACAGGCTAAGAGAGCTTGAAAAGATAGGTCTGGAAAAGGTCTGGAGAGGCATCTTAAAGAGCCCACCGGGGCAGGCGTATGTGGTTGCTATGGTTACCAGGCGCTCTGGCAGTCTATCCACCTCCTCCTAACAAGGCAATCCTTCTCTGTGAAGCAACAAAGAGAAGACACTTAGAGACTCAAACCCAATTCACCCCAAGAGCTGGAAGAGCAGTGACTAACACATCAGTCCACTTGTCAAAATGCCAACAGCAAAGTTAGGGGTCACCAAGGCCGTGAGGGGAACACACGTGGAAAGCTGCTTCGTGAACATTCGTTCAGATTAGAATGAGATTAAACACTGAAGTCAGAGCCAATGTTCCCTGCCCTCTCTGAGTTTTGCTCTGTTTTGCTTGGCTTCTGTTTTCTCTCGAACCAGAACTAACACCACATCTGTCTGTATGGTTTTAATGTTCCTGGCAGCCAAGCAAATGTGCACAAACAGGGCTGGGGCAGTGGGGAAATAATTGGGCTGGGACTCAGTAAGGACAGTTTCCTCTTTCTACCTGAGCCTCAGACTATGATTTTCCAGACTCCAGATGGTGATCATGGTTGTTAAAAAGCAAGCATTATCCCTGTTAATGAGGATAATAAAACTGAACAATTCATGAGCACTGACAACATATGGAGCCCCCTACAAAACACAGATTTACCCAGCATTATCAGGAAATGAGGTTTTCCACATCAGTGAATTTTCTGGAAAATTAGGGCTTACCTTTTTAGCGTCAATATTTTTTCCTGAAGATATTAAGCATTTGGGATGGAAATATGTGTCAGATATGTAATGTACTTTCCTATCTTGCACACACCGTTTTATCTGATGTCTCCTTATGAATGTGCACTGAAGGACAGGAGGGAGGGTTCTTCATCCACTGCATATTTGGGTCTTTATCCGGACAGCCTACTTCTCCTTGACTTAGATTCAGCTGTACACAGGTTTCTCTGCGGGCTACCATAAGCTCCTTATGGGGAAACCAGGGCTTTTTATCCTTGATCTTATATCCCCTACAACCTTGCCACACAAAACGTGCTCCCCAGAAGAGCATGTTAGCACCACCTGAGAGGGGATTAGAAATGCAGACTCTCTGACCCCATCCTCAAGTGATTCATATGCACATTAAAACTTGAGAAGTATCCTCCAGCTGTGCTTGCCAGCCTGTCCCTAACCAGTTATATCATCCTCAGCTGAGAGTGCCTATTAGAAACATAGGACATGGGGCCTGGTTCAGACCCCAGAATCAGATTTTCTGGGGAGTGAAACCCAGAAATCTATTTGTATCTCACTCTAAGGGTAATTCTGATATGTACCAATAGTAGGAGTATCCAGCCCTATGGTTTGCTCATAGAAAATACTCGATAAGTTGGTTTTTCTTTTTAAACTCACTTTACTTCACCTTTTAGTAAACAAAGCAAATCCAGGAAGGTTTGCATTGCCTTGTAAAGGGTTGCCTCACGACCGAATCATCATTTCTGAAGGGAAAGAAACCATGGCTTCACTCATATACCTGACGTTCGGCCATGACCCACGATCTATAGTCCAACATTTCTAGGGACACAAGCCTCAGTGTAAGGACGCCTGCCCAAGTTCCCCTAAGAGAAGTACTTCTTTGGCTCCTCCACTCCCTCTTGAGGTTCGGGGAATTTGAGATTGAGTGGGAGCCCTTCTTTTTCTTCTTCTTCTGCTGTTTTTGTTTGTTTGTTTGTTTCCCATTTTTTAAAATTTATTTTTCATTGAAGGCTAATTGCTTTACAGAATTTTGCTGTTTTCTGTCAAACCTCAACATGAATCAGCCATAGGTATACATATATCCCTTCCCTTTTGAACCTGCCTCTCATCGCCCTCCCCATCCCACCCCCCTACGTTGATACAGAGAGCCGTTTGAGTTCCCTGAGACGTACAGCAAATTCCCCTTGGCTATCTATTTTCCATATGGTAATATAAGTTTCCAGGTTACTCTTTCCGTACGTCTCACCCTCTCCTCCCCTCTCCCAATGTCCGTAAGTCTGTTATCTATGTCTGTTTCTCCACTGTTGCTCTGTAAGTAAATTCTTCAGTACCATTTTTCTAGATTCCGTATATATGTGTTAGAATACCCTCCCCGAGCCTGCGCTGTGGCCGTCCGTGCTCAGCAGCGCCCCCTCTGGCAGCTGGCCCTCCGGGCTTTGGTCGGGCAGAGCCTCTGCGCTCCGAGGCGCTCCGAGACCGGCTGCTGGTACATAGCTCCGTAAGAACTATTGCTATTGCCCCCTGCCTTCCCTTCTCTCGCCAGCCTGTGCCGCTTCTCGGCCTCCCGCTTCCTCCCGCGGGAAGCGTGGAGTCTGGCGGGGAATGTGGCCAACCTGAGGCGGGAATGGCATGTAGATACGCCCCCTGAGCTGAACGGCTGGGCAGTGGACCTCCGCTCCCCATTCCAAACCGCAGCTCAGAAACTCCGCTCCACGCGCGAATCCGCCCCTCAAGGGGCACACAGTGTGGCCCAGCTCACCATCGGTCTTCAAAATAAATCTTTATTAAATTGAATAGAATGCCTGCTTTGTTTCCACGATTATCCTGTTTCCTGCACAAGCAAGCTGGCAGGTGTTAGTCCTTTCTAAGCAGATAACAAGCCCATTTCTAGGTTTCTAACTTGGCGGTTAATATCTCTGGTATTACCATGTGAAAAAAAGACAGACACAAAAGGCCAGATAGTGTATGATTGAATTTACGTGAAATGTCCCAAATAGACAAATCCATAGAGACAGGAAGTAAATTAGCAGTTGCCAGAGACTAAAGGGAGGGGGGAAGTGGGGCGTGACTGTTAGTAGGTATGGGGTTTCTTTGGGGAGTGATGAAAATAAAAGAATTAGAGAGCAGTGATGGTTACACAATCTTGTGAATATACTAAAACCACTGGTTGTAAATATAAGATGGAGATGTGAATTATATCAATTTTTGAAAGATCTCGGACTTTGGACTCAGTCCACCTGAGTTTGAATCTGGCCCCTGCCACATCCCAGCTGTGCTACACGGTACAAGTTAATTTATCTCTTTGAGATCCAGTAGCACGGTCTGGGGAGAAGGCAATGGCACCCCACTCCAGTACTCTTGCCTAGAAAATCCCATGGACGGAGGAGCCTGGTAGGCTGCGGTCCATGGGGTCGCTGGAGTTGGACACGACTGGGCGACTTCACTTTCACTTTTCACTTTGATGAATTAGAGAAGGAGATAGTAGCCTACTCCAGTGTTCTTGCCTGGAGAATCCCAGGGACGGGGGAGCCTGGTGGGCTGCCGTCTGTGGGGTCGCACAGAGTTGGACACGACTGAAGCGACGCAGCAGCAGCAGCAGGACTGTCTGGAAAGAGAATGATCAAAGTTCCCATGTTATATACTTGCTATGAGATTTAAATGGGACAGTCTTTGAAAAAATGCCTGGTACATCAAAAGTGCTAATGAATGTTTACTGCTGACATTAAATCCAACAATTCTCAAACTTAAGATGCATAAACATTACCTGGAGAGCTTGATAACCCCTTACATCTTCAGATTTATAAGCCTGGAGTTTGGCTTTAGAATCAGCATTTTTAATAAGCTTACCATTCTGATACAAATGGTCTGAGAATGACACTAAGAAAAATACTGTTCTACACTTTCATAAAATGGAAGAATTGATAAATCATATTTTTAAGAAGTACATGTTAGCTTCCCAGTTAGGAGATAGAAAACTGGAAAAAATATTGCTCATACCCTCACACCAAAAAAAAAAAGTTGGACAATCTACAAATCCACAAGTTCTCTTGAACCCAGCAGAGAGCTGAAACTGAAGAGAAACCAACTAACACAAAATTTACGTAAACTACAGGCACCTCCCCAGAGAGACAAACATGAGCACTCTGTAATCTGGACCAAATGTCACTAGACCCAGATAAGAATAATTCAACTAAAACTTTCAACACATTGCTAAAGGCTGAGTTTAGGCTGGCAAGAAGTGTAGAACCGCTGGAGACACAGACAAAGGAGAATTAAACACACTCTCACAGGCTTTTCTCCAAAGACCTTGCCAGGTACACCCAAGAAAGATTAAAGCAAGACAAGAATCCTGAAATAGCATCCCATGTGCTGCAGGCTGTCATAGTGGCTCAGATGATAAAGCATCTGCCTGTACTGTAGGAGACCCAAGTTCGAGTCCTAGGTCAGAACGATCCCCTGGAGAAGGGAATGGCAACTCACTCCAGTATTCCTATCTGGAAAATTCCATGGACAGAGGAATCTGGCAGGCTACAGTCCATAGGATCGCAGAGTCGGACACGACTGAGCAACTAACACACACACGTGCTGCAGGCTTGGGAGAAAGGGTCGTGGTCACCATGGGAAAAACGTGAAGCTCCACCTGGATCCTTAACCTATTTCTCCTACAGAACACAAAGCCTTAAAATACTGGCAAAAGGGCAACACGTCCTGTCACTCTTAGTGCGTGGTGAAAAAGCCACTGCAGCTGGGAGAAGGGGTGTGGCGAGGACAGAACCAATTTTCTAGCCACAGCAGGGAGCAAGAACACGTGCTGGGCCCAGACCTGCAGCTGAGGGTAAAGGATGACCACTGAGAAAGCACCGCCCTCAAGACCCAGAGACATGCTGTCTGCTTACAGCTGAGACTTAATCAGGATACACAGCGTGCTTTCTGCTGTTCCAAACCACCAGGCAACCAGAGATCGTAGTCTACCACTGAGAGAAGTGCGAAAGCACAGGGAGAGGCCCCACTGAAGCACAGTGCAGAGGGAACACCTGAAGCTGAGGGCAGAGCAGACACGGGCAACAAGCTTTCCAGCACACCAGATCCCCACCCTAAATACAAGCTACACTAGAGGCATGGGAAAACTCTGGTACTGAAGGTGACCAGCACAACATCCAGACTGGTTCACCTTTTAAGTAGGCTGACTCAGTTCCCCACATTAAATGCTTAGAATAAGAAAAGGCACGTATGTGTGCTCAGTTGTGCCTGACTCTTTGCAACCCCACGGATTGTAGCTCCCAGGCTCCTCTGTTCGTGGAATTTTCCAGGCAAGAATTATTGGAGCAGGTTGCCATGGTGTTGGAGAAGACTCTTGAGAGTCCCTTGGACTGCAAGGAGATCCAACCAGTCCATTCTAAAGGAGATCAGCCCTGGGATTTCTTTGGAAGGAATGATGCTAAAGCTGAAACTCCAGTACTTTGGCCACCTCATGCAAAGAGTTGACTCATTGGAAAAGACTCTGATGCTGGGAGGGACTGGGGGCAGGAGGAGAAGGGGACGACAGGGGATGAGATGTCTGGATGGCATCACTGACTCGACGGACATGAGTTTGAGTGAACTCTGGGAGTTGGTGATAGACAGGGAGGCCTGGCGTGCTGTGATTCATGGGGTCGCAAAGAGTTGGACACAACTGAGCGACCTAACTGAACTGAACTGAACTCCAGAATATCCTCCTGACCCAGGGATCAAACCCACATCTCTTGTGTCTCCTGCATTGGTAGGTGGATTCTTTACCACTGCAGTACCTGGGAAGCCTAAGAAAAGGCATGCCCATTTCTAAATGTAACAACTGTTTAACTCAGTCTCTACCATCCTACACAAGGTGTCTGGATTTCATCAAAAAATTACAAGGCATTCAAAGACACAAGAAAACGAAAAACATTGTCAAGAGGCAAAGCAATCAACCACATCAGATTGTTACTGTCACAGCTACACTCAGCTATGACACAAATGTCAGAATTATCAAACGGGGAATTTAAAACAACTATGTTTATTATTAAACATATTAAACTATTGAAAGGCTCTAGTGGAAAAGCTGGGAAGTATTTTTGATGAGATGAGTAATTTCTATAAAAAGAGAAAAACTGTAAGGAAGAATCAAATGGAAATGATAGAAATGGAAAACACAATAGCACAGATAAATGCCTCAACAGGCTCATAAACAGACTTTACATAATCAAGGAAAGAAGAAGTGAATTTGAAGATAGGTCACTAGAAAAAACAAAAGCTGAAATCCAAGAGAAAAAAAATGGGTTAAAAACAAAAAGACAGAATACAGCACCTAAGAACTGTGAGACAGTATCAGTAATTGCATGTAATTCAAATCCCAGAAGGAGAAGAAGGCTTCAGCAGGACGTGAACTGTGAACTTCCAGATGTTCAAGCTGGATTTAGAAAAGGCAGAGGAACCAGAGACCAAATTGCCAACACCCATTGGATCATCGAAAAAGCAAGAGAACTCCAGAAAAACATCTCCATCTGCTTTATTGACTATGTCAAAGTCTTTGACTATGTGGATCCACAACAAATGTGGAAAATTCTTCAAGAGATGGGAATACCAGACCACCTTATCTGCCTCCTGAGAAATCTGTATGCAGGTCAAGAAGCAACAGTTAGAACTGGACATGGAACAATGGACTGGTTCCAAACTGGGAGAGGAGCACGTCAAGGCTATATATTGTCACCCTGTTTATTTAACTTAAATGAAGAGTACATTATGCAAAATGCCAGGCTGGATGAAGCACAAGCTGGAATCAAGATTGCTGGGAAAAATATCAATAACCTCAGATATGCAGAAAAAACCCTTATGGCAGAAAGCAAAGAACTAACGAGCCTCTTGATGAAAGTGGAAGAGGAGAGTGAAAAAGTTGGCTTCAAACTCAACATTCAGAAAACTAAAATCATGGCATCCAGTCACATCACTTCATGGCAAATAGATGGGAAACAGTGAAAGACTTTATTTAGGGGGGCTCCAAAATCACTGCAGATGGTGACTGCAGCCATGAAATTAAAAGACGCTTACCCCTTGGAAGAAAAGCTATGACCAACCTAGACAGCATATTAAAAAGCAGAGACATTACTTTGCAAACAAAGGTCCATCTAGTCAAAGCTCTGGTTTTGCCAGTAGTCATGTATAGATGTGAGAGTTGGACTGTAAAGAAAGCTGAGCACCAAAGAATTGATGCCTTTGAACTGTGGTGTTGGACTCTTGAGAGTCCCTTGGACTACAAGGAGATCCAACCAATCCATCCTAAAGGAAATCAGTCCTGAATTTTCATTGGAAGGACTGATGCTGAAGCTGAAACTCCAATACTTTGGCCACCTGATGTGAAGAGCTGACTCATCTGAAAAGACCCTGATGCTGGAAAAGATTGAAGGTGGGAGGAGAAGGGGACGACAGAAGATGAGATGGTTGGATGGCATCACCGACTCGATGGATATGAGTTTGAGCAAGCTCCGGAGTTGGTGGTGGACAGGGAAGCCTGACATGTTGTAGTCCCTGGAGTTGCAAAGAGTCAGACACAAATGAGTGGCTAAATTGACTGAACTGAACTGAAGGAGAAGAGAAAGCAAGGCAGAAAAATATTTTAAGAAACAATGCATTTAAATTTATCTTCATTTATTCCATTTTCAGCCATTTTCTTCATTTCTTTTAATAGACCCAAGACTCTATCTGGTACCATTTTAACTGATACCAAAAGAAGTTCCTTTAACATTTCTTATAGGTCTACAGTTTCCTTGCATAGCATTACAGGCTTTTCTCTTCCATCTTCTTTTGCCCTGTATCTTCTATCACCCAAAACATACCTCCTAGTCTCCTTGCAAACTTATCTATGCTATCTGTGGTCCATTCCTTTGGATTTGACTAAGTGTTTATCAATCTCTCCTTTTCTCCACAGAGCTAAACTACATTTCCCAGCCTTGCTTGCTGTTAGGTTTGGCCACGTGCCTGAGTTCTGGCCAATATGAGTAAGAAATAAACTTTTATTATTCTCCATCACTAAGATTTAAGAGTATGTAGGCACAGCATTCAGATTGATTATATTCATTGCAGCCAAAGATGGAGAAGCTCTATACAGTCAACAAAAACAAGACCAGGAGCTGACTGTGGCTCAGATCATGAACTCCTTATTGCCAAATTCAGACTTAAATTGAAGAAAGTAGGGAAAACTACTAGACCATTCAGGTATGACCTAAATAAAATCCCTTATGATTATACAGTGGAAGTGAGAAATAGACTTAATGGACTAGATCTGATAGACAGAGTGCCTGATGAACTATGGACAGAGGTTCGTGACATTGTACAGGAGACAGGAATCAACACCATCCCCAAGAAAAAGAAATGTAAAAAAAGCAAAACGGCTGTCTGAGGAGGCCTTACAAACAGCTGTGAAATGAAGAGAAGTAAAAGCAAAGGAGAAAAGGAAAGATATCCCATTTGAATGTAGAGTTCTAAACAATAGAAAGGAGAGATAAGAAAGCCTTCCTCAGGGATCAACGCAAAGAAATAGAGGAAAACAACAGAATGGGAAAGACTTGAGATCTCTTCAAGAAAATTAGAGATGCCAAGGGAACATTTCATGCAAAGATAGGCTCAGTTAAGGACAGAAATGGTATGGACCTAACAGAAGCAGAAGATATTAAGAAGAGGTGGCAAGAATACACAGAAGAACTGTACAAAAAATCTTCACAACCAAGATAATCATGATGGTGTGATCACTCACCTAGAGCCAGACATTCTGGGATGTGAGGTCAAGTAGGCCTTAAAAAGCATCACTACGAATAAAGCTAGTGGAGGTGATGGAATTCCAGTTGAGCTATTTCAAATCCTGAAAGATGATGCTGTGAAAGTGCTGCACTCAATATGCCAGCAAATTTGGAAAACTCAGCAGTGGCCACAGGATTGGAAAAGGTCAGTTTTCATTTCAATCCCAAAGAAAGGCAATGCCAAAGAATGCTCAAAGTACCACACAATTGCACTCATCTCACACACTAGTAAAGTGATGCTCAAAATTCTCCAAGCCAGGCTTCAGCAATACATGAACTGTGAACTTCCAAATGTTCAAGCTGGTTTTATAAAAGGCAGAGGAACCAGAGATCAAATTGCCAACATCTGTTGGATCATGGAAAAAGCAAGAGAGTTCCAGAAAAACATCTATTTCTGCTTCATTGACTATGCCAAAGCCTTTGACTGTGTGGGTCACAATAAACTGTGGAAAATTCTGAAAGAGATGGGAATATCAGACCACCTAACCTACCTCTTGAGAAACCTGTATGAAGGTCAGGAAGCAACAGTTAGAACTGGACATGGAACAACAGACTGGTTCCAAATAGGAAAAGGAGTATGCCAAGGCTGTATATTGTACCCTGCTTATTTAACTTATATCCAGAATACATCATGAGAAATGCTGGGCTTGATGAAGTACAATCTGGAATCAAGATTGCCAGGAGAAATATCAGTAACCTCAAATGTACAGATGACACCAACCTTATGGCAGAAAGTGAAGAAGAAATAAAGAGCCTCTTGATGAAAGTGAAAGAAGAGAGTGAAAAAGTTGGCTTAAAGCTCAACATTCAGAAAACAAATATCATGGCATCTGGTCCCATCACTTCATGGCAAATAGATGGGGAAACAGTGGAAACAGTGGCTGACTTTATTTTTCTGGGCTCCAAAATCACTGCAGATGGTGATTGCAGCCATGAAATTAAAAGACGCTTACTCCTTGGAAGAAAAGTTATGGCCAACCTAGACAGCATATTAAAAAGTAGAGACATTACTTTGTCAACAAAGGTCCATTTAGTCAAGGCTATGATTTTTCCAGTGGTCATGTATGGATGTGAGAGTTGGACTATAAAGAAAGCTGAGCACCGAAGAATTGATGCTTTTGAACTGTGGTGTTGGAGAACACTCTTGAGAGTCCCTTGGGCTGCAAGGAGATCCAACCAGTCCATCCTAAAGGAGATCAGTCCTGGGTGTTCATTGGAAGGACTGATGCTGAAGCTGAAACTCCAATACTCTAGCCACGTGATGCGAAGAGCTGACTCATTGGAAAAGATCCTGATGCTGGAAAAGATTGAAGGCAGGAGGAGAAGGGGACCACAGAGGATGAGATGGTTGGATGGCATCACCAACTCAATGGACATGGGTTTGGGTGAACTCCATGAGTTGATGACGGACAAGGGAGGCCTGGCTTCCTGCAGTTCATGGGGTCACAAAGAGTCGGACACGACTGAGCGACTGAACTGAACTGAGGTACAGCATTTAGCCTACCCTGACAAATACACTAAATATCTACCTAGTCAAAAGTAAACTAATTTTTAGATAACCAGTGAATTCCTTGGAATATGTTTTATGGGAAAATATATTTTGTACAACTGCTGGCAATTTCAGAAAAAAGGCCATAAGAATAAATAGGTAAAATTTTATGTATTCTCTAACTCATACAACATTGAGAGCCACATATGTTACTTTACCAACATCTACCTCTTGCGAGCTCCTGGCAAAACTCCTGGGCTGTGCTCTTAATCAAGCATGGTATAGTACAATGGAAAGTGCCTTGTATTTGTAATAGGAAGACCAATATTCCAGCTTCTGAGATGCTACTGATCAGTCATGTGGCCTCAGGAAGCGTTTTACCTCTTTGATGTCCTTTTTTTTTTTTTAATCTATAAAGGGGGGATAATAGTACCAATCTTCAAGGGTAAAGGATTACACTGTAAGGATTAAGTAAAGCAATATCTGTGTGGTAGATTGCTGTAATCTCACCCGTGCTTTTCCCTTCCCTGTATCTATACCTTTCACCAGATGATTCTATTAATACAACTCCTCCAACAAAAGGAGTGAAGTGCATTTCCCCATACTTGACACTGAGTTCAGCCACGTGACTTCCTTTCGCCAGTATCGGAACCCTAGAACGCTTCTGCCTACTCCTGTGCTTCTTGCATCAGCTCTTCCATCACCACGAGAACACACCCGGGTTAGCTTGAAGGAAGACAGGAGAAGTGGGTCAGATCTGAGTTATCCAAGTCTTCACAGCGGAGGCCATTCTAGGTCAACTGACAGCCAGCTGATCTCTGGCTATATGACCAATATAGCCGGACAAGATCAGCAGAGCCGCCTAGCAAACCTCCAGACACGTGAGCCGTAAATGCTTATTGTTGCACGCCACTGAGAGGTCACAGTTGTTTGTTACACAGTATCACTGTGGCAGCAGGTAACCAATGAAATAGAGTATGAAATTGGGCTCCTACAGACTGTAAACTACTGCACAGATGAAAATTGTTTAAGTTCATGGGCGAAAATGTATATATATGGGGCTTCCCCAATGGCTCAGCAGTAAGGAATCTGCCTGCAATGTAGGAGCTGCAGAAGATGCAGGTTCGATCCCTGGATTGGGATGATCCCCTGGAGGGTACAGAAACCCACTCCAGTACTCTTGCCTGGAGAATCCCATGGACAGAGGAGCCTGGCAGGCTATAGTCCAAAGGGTCGCACAGAGTTGGACACAACTGAAGTGATTTAGTATGCACAGCACATATATAAATACATATATATATATATGTGGAGTCTTGCCCCAAAGCCACAGGTGTGAGACCTGGTACCAAGGCCACAGAAGCAGAGTCCAGAACCAAGGTCACCTTCAAAGGTGACTGAGCCCCTTTGTAACTGTTGTCAAAAGCCCCCTGATCATCATCAGCAGACTTTCTGACCCCAAATTAGGCAAAAATGCCCACTCCAGTCGTCACCCTATAGCACCCTAGAAAGTGAAGTCAATCAGTCGTGTCCAACTCTTTGTGACCCCATGGACTATAGCCTACCAGGTTCCTCCGTCCATGGGATTTTCCAGGCAAGAGTACTGGAGCCCCAACCAATCACCTAATGCTACCCTTCCAGCAGGAATTTTCTTTGTTTCAGGGTTATAAAAATTGGCTACTAACCCACGAAAAGCATCAACTCTTCCTGTTCTGTGAGAAAGTCGACCCACTGCTTGCAGCGTCCTATAACAGAGATAATAGTATTCTTTGTTCTTAATAAACTCACTCCCTTCTGAAATGCTATGTCTGGAAATTCTTTTCCAACTCGAGTTTGGACTACCCCAACATATATGTATATATATATATTTATATCTATATACGTATATATAGATATATATATATATATTTAGTATATATATATGATATATATGATTGATATATATATACACACATATATATCAACATATATATCATATATATATACATATATATCTCCAAGGACTCCCTTGGTCTATGAGATATTAGAGCCTGTGAAGAAATTTCATTGAGTCCTGATTCAGAGTCATGAGATCAAAGTCTGAGTAGGGCAGAACCTTGAAAGTGAAAGTGTTAATCACTCAGTTGTGTCCCACTCCTTGTGACCCCATGGACTGTAGCCCACCAGGCTCCTCTGTCCATGAAATTCTCCAGACAAGAATACTGGAATGGGTTGCCATTTCCTTCTTGAGGGGATCTTCCTGACCCAGGGATCGAACCTAGGTCTCTTGCACTGCAGGCAGATTCTTTACCCTCTGAGCCACCAGGGAAGACAGAACCTTGAAAATGGTCTAATCTACCCTCTACCTGTGTATATAGACTCCTGTTTTCTCAGCCACATTGATTCTCTTTTGTACATACTACACGCAGGTTTGTTCCTTCTAGCACTTTTACGCTCTGACAGTTATAAAAACTTCACCTTTAAATCTTGCCCTCTCTCTAGCAGTCCCTGTGTTAGACAAGCCAGGAGGCTGGGTCCAGTTCCATTCTTCTCAATTCACCATTTCTCTGCCTTGGCCTCTGTTGGTTATGCTCTGATCATGCTGTGAGTTACAATTTTCTCAGATGCCTTCAACATGCAGCCACTTTACAGACTAGAAGCTGCTAATGCTGTTTCATTTATCATGTTTTCTGGCATATTGCATTCATCTTAAATATCCAGCTTAATTCACACAAGAACACCCTCTCTGAATATAGGAGGGCTGGTCTACAAAAGCCCATAAAATAAGCATCCTCCTAGCTTCCAAAGGAATGAAAAGCCACAAGAATAAATTGGAAGAGAAACCAAGCAAGCTGTTTTTTATTTTCTAGAGGAAGGAAGAAATTATTCAGCCTGACTCAGGCCTCTTTCAGGCACCTCACACATTATTATCGCTGAACATTTGTTATTATTTTTTATTATTTTTCTTAACAAGCAGGTAATCTGAGATGGACCTTTTCTTCCCTAAAAGGAATAAGGAAGATTTCCAGGTCTATTTCTGCATCCTAAATGGTATCTTTACCTTACTAGCTGAAGGATCTTTTTTTTCCTCTGAGAAGAAGGCAGGAGGCAGAGTGCCTGTCTAGAAAGTGACAAATCAGACATGACGTACACACAGACCCATTACTTCTGTCATATTTCTCCTCTTAACTTTTCTCAGCAATTAAGGTTTCCATGAGCCTCCCACTCCTTTTCAAATCCTGCTCGTGAGGCAGTTGTAATTAAATCCCTTGATTTCCCAATGCTTCTTTATAAAGTAACTTCATATTAGAAAAGTTGTCTTTTAAATTTCCCCAAACACCCTTTCCTGACTCAGACTGTGATGGGCAACAAAAATCTCTTCCTCCTTCTCTTTGGTGTCTAAATTCAGGTCAAGGATTGTCTCCTCCAGGAAGTCTTCCTTGATAATCTAACCCAGCCTCATTTTAATGCTCTTTGTCTGGACTCCCATGTCCCCTATACTTGCCACTATCATAATATTTACTACACTGTCTTATAGTCTTCAATGTCCTTATTGTCTCCCACACTTTGCATTCATGGAGCTAGTTTTGGCAGTAGAATTCTAGAGTAGGAACACGGACCAGTTGTTTATCAACCCTCACAGCAACTGTTTTGTTCCCCATTGAAAGTATTCTCAATGTGTAAGCCTAAACCCAGCACTGCCTTTCTTTCTGCCTTATTTGCATCACAGTGAGAATAAGATTGTGATGATTTACCTGGAAATGAGCTTCATGGGATCTTCTGAAATCATCACATTGGTACTGGGCACTGTGGTGGGCGACTGGGGGAAGGTAATAAGGAAATACAAAACTAGGTCTCAGACAACCAGAAATATATTATCTACTTGGATATATATAAAACACTAATTAACATGAGGGTAAATGAGTGCCAAATAAGGCACATAGATACAATAGCTAAGGGAGACATTCAGACAGAAGGAGGTTACTGGAATAAGCAGGGCTTCCCTGGTGGCTCAGTGGTAAAGAATTCACCTGCCAAGCTGGAGACACAGGTTCGATCTCTGGGTTGGGAAGATTGCGTGGAGAAGGAAATGGCAACCCACTCCAGTGTTCTTGCCGAGGAAATCCCATGGACAAAGGAGCCTGGCAGGCTACAGCCCATGGGGTCACAAGAGTCAGATACAACTTAGCAACTAAACAAAAACAACTGGAAAGAGAGGAAAGTTGGAAGTGTTTTCAACGCAGCTTTACAAAAGAAGCTATAACTGGGTCTTGAAGGAACAGCATAAATGCAGGCACAGAGGTGGAATCTGCACTATTTCGATTTAGACAATAATAAATAGACTTTTTTGGCTAGCATAAAGGCCTTGTGATGAGGAACAATGCGAAATTAGGTTCCAAAGCCAGATCATATTATTTTCATTTTCCCCCACTAAAAGAACTGTCCAAGTCACCTACTTTTAAGAGGCCCCATCAAGTCCATGTCCTGAACAGGAAATGTGTACTTAGCAGGGTGCACATTATTACATAACTCAACCACCACCAATGGCTCTTCAAGAGCACCATGTTAACTCTTGGTTAGCCAAAAGCTATCTTTCTAGTCTGTGCTCTACCTCATTCAACCAACCAGTAGAGATTGCACACCCACTAAGTTCTTCTTTCTGAACTGAACTCCCTAAACCACTAAAAAATGAAGGAGATAGAATTCCTAATTTCAAAGAACATATTTTTGTCTTATTTTTCTTTTTCCATACTTGTCTATCTCCCACCATTTCTTATGGATAGTATCCTTTTAGGCATTTCATCAAATTTCAGACCTTCTGCAGCACTTCCCTGTTAAACACATTGTAATTACACTGGTAGATTTTAAAAGAGAGGAAAGAAGAAAACAAGAATTGCTTTGGCTTTGGAAATGAAACGGTTACATTCAGAGAGCCTTCTTTATAATACTAGATCTATAGCTATTCTCTCCTCAGTGGTTAAGAATTGGTTCTATCTGCCAGAAAACTTTTTTTGCATCTCTCTCTGATGAGAAATAAGACATCTCTCTTCTTGTCTCATGGAGAATTGAAATTGTGGCCAGGCCAAGATAACACTGTCCAACTCATCCTTCTGAGCTTAACTTCTACCAGCCCCTGAGCCAGCTCCAAGGCAGCATAGCATGCCTGGAAAACCCTCCTTTTCACTGCGCCAAGCCATGTGTCTCATCATTTAAGGAATTCCTAAAATCCCACCCTCTCTGTGGTCCTTAAGACTTCAAGAATAACCAAGTGCTTCCCCTCAACAGAAACTGCCTATTCATCCAAGCCATTGGCCACTTTCCCTGATTGATTACCACTCCAGTCCCAGCCCTTCCCACCTCATCCCTAAACATATGTGCCCTTGAGGTGGCCTTACTAGAAACAGCCTACATTTTAACTCATCTGTGGCATCATGAAACCTTTCTGTGGGTTTAAGTAGTCCTGGGTTTGCTGGGATGTAGGGAGCTAGCCCTGTGGGGGCTTGTTTTCGAAGGGCATTGGGAGAAGCCTACACCAAACAAGCAAGCACCCATTCACACATTATTTTCTTATAACAACTAGAAAAAAATAGCATTTCTATAGTATTGATAAAATGCTTTCATATCCATGACCTTAGTTTTTTCTCCAACCTTACTCTTCAAGTTAGGATGTATCTTATCATCTCCTAATAAGGAAATGGAAGTTAAAAGAGGTTAAGAAGAAAAAAGAGGTTTAAAAAAAAAGAAAAAAAAGAGGTTAAGTTGTTTGCCTTTGATCAAGTAGTAAATGGTTCTAGGAAAACTATTTGGGACTAACATCATCTAGGCCCTTCACCTGACACCATAAAGCAAAATAAATCTCAGATGGATTAAAGAATTAAACATAAAAAAGTAAAACTATTAACAAAAAGAGAAAATGTAGTTGACGATTTGCCTAGTCTCTGGATGAATAAAGAGTTTTCAGGCATAAAAACACTGGAAGAGATGGCAAAAGGAGAAAATTTAATAGATCAGTCTACATAAAAATGTAAAACTTTTACTTGTCAAAAAATCAAATAAAAAAACAAGCAACAATCTGAGGGGAAATGGTCAGGCTATTGTGGCATAGCCTTGCTCAGTCTCAGCTGGAGCCACCTCAAAGTCCAGGAGGGACTTCCTGGTGGCCCAGTGCTTAAGAATCTGCCTGCCAAAGCAGGGGACATGAGTTCGATCCCTGGTCCAGGAAGAGCCCAAACTAAGCCCAAAACCACAACTAGTGAGCCCACATGCTGCAACTACTGAAATCCGTGTACCCTAGAGCCTGTGCTCCATGAAAAAGAAGGCTCCACAATGAGAAGCCTGCACACTACAACCAGAGGGGAGCCCCAGCTCTCCACAACTAGACAAAGGCTCTGGAGCAGTGGAGATCCAGCACAGTAAAAAATTTAACTAATTTTTTTTAAAAAAAGAACACAAGAATGTTGACACAAATGCTGAGGCCAGTTCCAAAGGAGTTAATAGCTGGATGCCAGGTCTCTCATGAAGGGAGATGTGAATAGCACATCTACACAGAGAAAAGACTTGAAATGCACTAAAATGTTGACAGTAGTTATGGAATTATAAATTATTTTTGTTTTCTTCTTTATCTTTTCCATATTTTCCATAATTTGGCAAAAAAAAAAAAACCAATAATCGGGGAAGAAAAGGTGTTATATTCAGGAAAATAGGTCTTTTTATTTTAAAATGAGGATTATCAAGGGATTTTTGTTTTCCTTAATCTCTTGTTCTTATCGCCACACATCGTTTGAAGGTGATAGTCTAATATATCCATAGTTTGCCTGGAGACATTTGTGTCAGGACAAGACCAAGCTTTAAATTACACACGTATACACATAGCACTTGGCTCACTGTCTGAGGTCTTTGTTTCCTTCAAGGTTTATATGAAGTTCCAATTTCTCTCTTGAAACAACTGCATTGGGAGGAAGATAAAGAACTTGGAGTTGAGGGGCAAAGGAGTTCACAATTACAGTCTGCTGTATGCAGGGCTGGGGCAGGGGTTTCCAGCACTAGCACCGCGTATCTGGGGTAAATTGTACCATTACCACTCCACAAAAAACAAGGTTCAGAGTCAAGTCTGTTGCCGCACATCTAGTGAGAGCTGAAGATGGGATTCACTCCAGGTCTGGCCCCAAATCTTTGCTCATTCATCTACACCTCAACTCCCTTCAATCAAGGTATATCTATATCCTGCAGCTCAGCAAATCTGGGGGAGCTGAGCATTGGAAATGCCTTGGCAGGCAATTTGGAATTCTGTTGAGAGCGGGCTGAGAGTCAAGGGATAATTGCCTTCTAAGAATGACCATGACCAAGGTGCCAGATGACTTTGGACAAATTTATCTTCTTGCCCATAGAAAGAGTAGTTGGAAATAGTAGTTTCAAGAAGGCTTTCCTGTTCTTCACCTCTGGCTCCCTTAATATTCATTTATATATGTGTGAGAGGTGTGTCAGCAAGCCAAGACCACTCATTGTGCTGCAGGGAAAACAGAGGGCTTGAAACAGTTCCCTGTGAGTGTCTCACCAAAAACTGCCGAAAAGTCCACCACACGCCAGCAAAAGCATAGTAACAATCCAGACGCCAATGGACAGAGGACTAGTTAAGTGATGTTGTAGCCATACAGTAGAATGCAATGCAAATATGAAAAAGAATTGGCGGAGTTATCTAGCACTTTCTATGCTGGGCTTCCAAAATGCCACACTCACGTTTTTTCTCCTTCCTCCCTGGTCATCCCATTTCAGTCTCTGTAGCTGGTGTAGCTGGTCTCCCCTCTTCCCAACCTCTCAATATTAGAGCAACCCAAGAATCAGTTTCAGCTTTCTCTTTACATTCTCTGAATTCAATCCCTGATGGCTATCTGGGCCCAAAGTTTAAAATATCTAATGACACCCAAATTTCTATCTCCAGCCCTAACCTAAGCTGTGCCCCCAGACTCATACATCCTACTGGGACAGGAAACAGCCACCCCAAGTATAGCCCTCCTAAGCCAGAAAATGGCAGTCCCCACCTTACTGGCCCCTTCACCCCCATTTCCCCCATTTTAGTAAGTGGAGAACATTCACCCAGTCACTCAGGTCACTTTGATTGCTTTCTCTCGCACCCCGTATTCTGCAGGCTCTACTCTCAACATATAAATCTACTGTTACCACCCTGGCCCAAGCCACTGTCACCTGCTTCCTGATTATAGCAACAGCCACCTGGTCCTCATCACTTCCACTCCTGCCCCTTGACAGTCTGTTCACCACACAGCAGGCAGAGGATCTTTTTAAAACAGGCCAGCTATTATCCGCACCCCCAACCAAACCACCCGTGGATTTATATATCCCTTAGGACCTCGTGGGCTGCGTCCCCTGACTGCCTCAGTGACCTCTTTGGCCCTCACACCCCCATCTCATTCTTTCCCAGCCACAGCAGCCTCCTCCTGTCCCCCTAACATGCTAGACACATGTTCATCCTCTTCCTTCATATATTTCTGCCCACCTGGCAAACTTGGCATGGTTATGCCTCTCTTTTATGTCATCTCCCCAGACTGGCCTTCTTATCTAAGAGACCCTAGCACGTCTATCCTTATACTGCTTTTATTTTCCTTCACAGCGCTTCTCCTTACCTGACCTCATATTACGTAATTACTGTTTACTTGTGCATCTCCTGATATTGTCAATAGAATGTCAAGGAGGGTGGAGATCTTGTCATGCTTTTCTACTACTATATATTCAGGGCCTAGAACAGTCTGCACCTCAGAAGACACTCAAAGTTATGTCTAAATAATTAATGAATGTATGTGTGCCAGGCTACAGTCCAAAGGGTTGCAAGAGGCAGACATGACTGAGCGACTAAGCACGCACATGCTGTGACAGGACAATCTCTAACATGTGTGTTAGATAAAGCCAAGTGAGGATAACACCCAGAGTACGTCTAGAAGGACACACAAATCGTAAAAGATGGTCGTCTCTGTGAATGAAGACTGAAGGTCAAGAGTAGAAAGGAAATGCATTTTTCAGTGATAACTATTGGACTGTCTGAATTATTTCCATGTACATGAACTACCTTCTCAGTGGAAAAAAGGAAAATCCCCTTGTGTCTGGCCACTTATTGCTCTAATTGGACACATTTTTTGATAGGACACCACAGCCTCCCTTGTTGTCCTACCAGGGTCCTCAAACACCTCCAGTTCACCTTGATTTCTCCAAATGGACCACCACATCCTCCAAGTTTTGTTTTAGTTTAGTTTTGTTTTGCAGGGGGAGGTTCCCTGCCACAAGACCAGAGACCAGAATTTGATTTCACATACATACACTATTCTGACAGGTTCCACTCTCCTCCCAGGGAATCTCAGAGCTTTGCTGTGTCCAAGTTACCTATCCCCTGCTCTCCCAGTGACTCCTGGCTGTTCCACACCTCCAGACTGCCAACTCTAGATTGCACCAATCTCAGAAACACACGTTGTCAGCTTGGACAACACTATTTGTAAAGGACAGCTGGGATGTGTCTTTCAGTGGGAAGGGAAGGGGCTGTTTCCTGCCCTGATGCTTGTCCCCGGCCTAGGTCCACAGAACCTGAGAGCCAAGGCCATAGCTCCTGTATTTCTCAGATGATCAAACCAAAGCCTAGAGTGTGGCACTTGCCAAAGATTGCATGGTGAGTTAATGAAGCACCAGGACTAAATTCAGGTCCCAAATTCCCAGTTCTAGGCTCTTTCCAACAGGATTGCCATCAGGGCGGATCCCAATTAGACCACCCCTCAACTCCACACTTGGCTTTTAGGGGAATTAAAAGATGGGGAGGGAGGAGAGCATGGTCTCAGCCAGAGCAGCTCCGGGAGGCTCTGAAGGAGCACTGGCCTCTCATGGATTTTACCAGGGCTGGGGACCAGCTCCTGAACACACTTAGGACTTCTAGGGACATGATAGTAATTTCCTCTGACCTCAGCCTCCTCACAGACCACAATACACAAGTAATATCCCTTTCAGTCTCCAAAATCAGGTATACTTTAAGTTGACTGCAGAAACCTCTTACCTCTAAAGAGAGAAAGAAATTAAAGTATTGCAAAAGCAGAGGGTGTTAAACAAAACTACTCTTTCTCCTGGTAATGCCTAATCAAAGAAGAATGTTTAAGAAAACACCAAAGACATGGGATTCCATTTGTAATGGATTTATCCATCAGAGATTACATACTCACACATGCTCTCATGGTCAAAATAAGCGATAAGCTTTGGGGGTTACAGGTCTGCTAGGGAAAGAGTCAAGAAGCAGCTTCAGGTGTAGCCTTCATGTAATGCTCCCAAGAAACTTAACTGTCAGGAGTTTCCCATCCAGTGTGGGGGGTGGTGATCTCAAACAATCCAGGGTCGTGTGCAAAGAGATCACCTGCATTTTGTCTGCTCTGTGAGGCTGTGCTGAAAGTCTGTAGCCACCCAGCCTCCTAACACACACTTGGCCTGCTTATTGGGTCCCCTAGCCTTGTCTGCTAATCTTGTGGTACTCAGAACCACAGATTATCTGAGCATCTTCTTTCTGTGGGATGGCCTTAGCCGAGCAGTTCTTTTGGAATTCTTTTGAGACTGGGTCTAACCTCTAAGTGTTAAACAGCTACTAATAACAAACTAAATTCTAATGTACCAGCAAACTAGTAATTATTACTGCAATTGCTATTTCTTTGGGGGAACTTACATTATTGTATTATTCTGTATTGCTATAGTACAATTTATCAATAACTAATAATAGTTCTAAAGTCAAACAAAAATAACAGCTACTACCTTTTCTGAATGCTGTCCTATATGTCAGGTGCCCTATTAATTACATGGCTGAATACCTCAAAAGGGCTGTAGGAATGGATAAAGTATAATTATGCCCATTGTACAGATAACAAAACTGGCAAGCAGTTCAGTGAGCTGCCAATCACACAGATAAGTTGTATCTGCTTGACTCCAAATTTCATGTTTTAACCACCACGTTATATGACCTCCCATTACTAAGAGTTTATAAGACACTATTAGTTAGCATCATAGAGCAAGTGATTCTTTGGTGACCTCTAAGTTTGACCTTTCTACCCATTAACCAAAGGAGTATCAGTGAACTGTAGTTTTAGCTTCCTGCTACTGCTGCCCGTATGCAAAGATGATTTCCTTCCACAGGACGTTGTGAAACTATCATATACAGCAATGCAGAAAAGACCAGGGTCACAGTCACTTCAAAAATCTTTATGGACCAGTTCCCCGCTGCCCTGAGCTCGGCGGGCTGGCATCGGGCAAGCAGAGCAGGTCTGTCGGTCTACGTGTCAAGTGTTGCAGCAACTCACTTTGCAGCAGGAATCAGGAGGAGGAGGAGACAGCAAGGATAGGCTCAGGAGCAATGATGCCCAAAGAGGAACAAGTGCTGAAAAATCTCACCATGTAAAATGCCAACGAAGAAAATGAAAAAAAGGATGAAAAGAGCAAGATGCTAATAAAGGAGAGCCTTTGGCCCTCTCTTTGGGAGCTGGAGAATATTGTGTACCTAGAGGAAATTGCAGACGGTTCCATGTTAGGCAGCCTACATTATAGATGGGACATGACTCAGAGACTTGGAAAGCCACAGGTGAGGATGAGAGAAGAGAATATAGAAAGGATTGGGGAAGAGATGAGACAACTCATGCAAAAGCTGAGGGAAAAGCAGTTGAGTCACAGTTTGTGGGCAGTTAGCACTGACACCCCTCACCATGAACATAATGATGAGTTTTGCCTTATACCTTAAATCCTGATGTTGATAGGGAGACACACTTGCTTCCTAAACTTACATGTTCATGATGTACCTTTGTCATAAACCTTTTGATGCCACTCATTTCTGGTGGGTCTCAGATTACCAGCTTCTAGTTGAATGTTTTGACCCAGTCTGTAAGATTTTGTTAACAGGATAATTTTACCTGTTTCATGACAAGATGCTCACAGCAGGATCCTCTATGACCCACCTCCCAGAATGTTGGAAATAAAAGCAAAAATAAACAAATGGGACCTAATTAAAATTAAAAGCTTCTGCACAACAAAGGAAACTATAAGCAAGGTGAAAAGACAGCCTTCAGAATGGGAGAAAATAATAGCAAATGAAGCAACTGACAAAGAATTAATCTCAAAAATATATAAGCAACTCGTGCAGCTCAATTTCAGAAAAATAAATGACCCAATCAAAAAGTGGGCCAAAGAACTAAACAGACATTTCTCCAAAGAATACATACAGATGGCTAACAAACACATGAAAAGATGCTCCACATCACTCATTATCAGAGAAATGCAAATCAAAACCACAATGAGGTACCATTTCATGCCAGTCAAAATGGGGCTGCTATCCAAAAGTCTACAAGCAATAAATGCTGGAGAGGGTGTGGAGAAAAGGGAACCCTCTTACACTGTTGGTGGGAATGCAAACTAGTACAGCCACTATGGAAAAGAGTGTGGAGATTCCTTAAAAAACTGGAAATAGAACTGCCATACGACCAAGCAATCCCACTGCTGGGCATACACACCAAGGAAACCAGAATTGAAAGAGACACATGTACCCCATCACAGCACTGTTTATAATAGCCAGGACATGGAAGCAACCTAGATGTCCATCAGCAGATGAATGGATAAGAAAGCTGTGGTACATATACGCAATGGAGTATTACTCAGCCATTAAAAAGAATGCATTTGAATCAGTTCTAATGAGGTGGATGAAACTGGAGCCTACTATACAAAGTGAAGTAAGCCAGAAAGAAAAACACCAATATAGTATACTAACGCATATATATGGAATTTAGAAAGATAGTAACGATAACCCTGTATGCAAGACAGCAAAAGAGACACACATGTATACTACAGTCTTTTGGATTCTGTGGGAGAGGGCGAGGGTGGGATGATTTGAGAGAATGGCATTGAAACATGTATATTATCATGTGAAATGAATCGCCAATCCAGGTTCGATGCATGATACAGGATGCTTGGGGCTGGTGCACTGGGATGACCCAGAGGGATGGTATGGGGAGGGAGGCGGGAGGGGGGTTCAGGAGTGGGAACACGTGTACATCCGTGGAGGATTCATGTTGATGTATGGCAAAACCAATACAATATTGTAAAGTAATTAGCCTCCAATTAAAATAAATTTATATTTAAAAAAGATTTTAAAAAATCTTTATGACACCATAATGCTATTAACTGGCAGTGCAGTGTAATGAACTTAAGTTCCTTCAACAAGTGTTGGGCATTACAAGAATATACAAACATTTACATAATGAATAGGTCCCTGGGTCCCAAGGAGCTCACAGTCTAGTGGAGAAATGCATAATTATGGTGCATTATGATGAGAATTATCATAAAGTGCAAAATTCAAGGAACTCTAGGGTAATTCCATCTGGAGGAATCCAAAGACATCTAGCATGTAAGGTAGAAGGAGGAAATTTGAACTGGGTTTTGAAGAGTGAACAGGAACTTGCAAAGCCAAGAGCATACAAGAAAAAGAATCCAAAGAGTTAATAATGTAAAGAGACCAGGGAACACTGTGTCAGCAATTGCCAGCAAGCACCTAAGGGTCTATCGGTAACAAATGAGTTTGGGAAGGAGGTTGGCTCAGATCCTAAAAGGTCTGGACTCACACGTGTTAGGAAGATTGACCGTCATCTCTCCACAGGACAATGGTGAGCCATTAAAAGTTTCTGAGCAGAGGAGCAGAGCAATTAGAACAGTGTCCTGACAAAGAAAGATCACCCTGGAGGTTTTGTGGCCAACAGATTAATAGGTATCTGGGTCTGAGTAGATTTGATGGTCCTGAATATTTAATTAAATGAATTTCCTAAACACAAAAAGTATGATACATTTTAATGTGTTTTTGTCTCTCTCTCTCTCTCTCTATGGCAACTAATCTTAATTATCTCAGAACTCCTAGGTCAGGAAGATATCTCATCTGTTTATCTTCAGAGGGAACAAACCAAGGGTTTACTCTGAGTATTAAATATCCATTTCTATAGGTTTAGGATTTAATTAAATAGCATTGAAATTCATATGCAGGTTACTAAAAGTGAAAGTACCTGGAAACAATAGAGGGGAAAATATTTAAAAGTTGCCACATTGAAACATTATTATTAAAAGAACAGAGAACTCTCCTTAAAAACCAATTCATTGTACCCTGGTGTCTTAATCTGTTCACGTCGCTATAAAAAAAATTGCTACAGACCGAGTGTCTTACAATAGGGATTTATTGCTCACGTTCTAAAGGCTGGAAGGCCAAGATCAATATGCTAGAATATTTGAACAAGGGCCCTCTTCCAGGCTTCAAGCTTCTTACATGCATACATGGTGGAAGGGCCCTCTTTTATAAGGTATTAATTCCATTCATGAGCGCTCCACCCACATTACCTAATCGCCTTCCAAAGACCCTGCCTCCTATCATCATCACATTGGTCTTTAGGCTTTAACCATAGCACCTGGATTGCATTTGCTACAGGTAAATTCATGTCCTTTGGGATCTTAGAGCCTCTTTCCCCACTAGAAAGAAAATCTGTGAAGGAAATATGATCCAACCTCTACCTGCCGGTCTCTCCACACCTGCTCCCACTCACCCCTTCTCCCCCACCACATACAGGGGCATACACCCAACACGTGTTATAATCCCATCCACCACTGTGATTTGGCTGAATCCAAAAGTTTAAAGGAGTCATCCCAAAGCAAAATAAATTGTGGTAATCATCCAGGACAGCAGACAGGTAGAAGAGGAAGAAATCTCAGTGGAGTCTAGCAAAAGGAGTGGACCCTGCACCCCAGGTGGCTCTGTGGTAAAGAGCCTGCCTGCCAATCCAGGAGACATGGGAGATAGGGGAAAGATCCCCTGGAGGAGGAAATGACAACCCATTCCAGTATTCTTGCCTGGAAAAGTCCATGGACAGAGAAACCTGGTGGGCTCTAGTTCATGGGATTGCAAAAAGGAGGACGCAACTGAGCATTGCATCATGTATAGCAGGATGTGCAACTGGATTGTTGTCAATTCATTCAGGAATCAGAGCACACGTGGCACCTGCCCAGCCCTGGCCCAGGCACTGGGAATGCTAAGAGGGACAGCTGTCTATCTCTTTTGATGCCTACTGCAATTCCGTAATGGCTTAAGCATTCAGAGGAGGGAAGCTGAGGCTCAGAGATGCCAATGCACTTCAAGATGAAGGATCCCAGCTTGGGAGTGGAAGGCAGGGGTGGCAGAAACAAGGCAAAAGACCAAAGTGAAAGCTGCACACTGAGCCACTAAGTCTGAGCACAATGTCAGGAGAACACAAGTCACAAAAGAAGCTCCCAGGCTAGGGGCCAAATTTGCACACAAGGACCCCAGATGAGGGGGAAGAGCACTGTCTAAGCAAGAAGCCACACAAACCATTATGTTCCCCAAAGACCAACTTCACACTAAAAGCTTGTATAGATGAGATAGGTGATAGACAGACAGACAGATAGACAGGCAAACAGATATGCAGATAAATTGAAATGGATTGACTTCTTAGCTGCAGCAAAGAGGTTTAGGAGTCAGTGGGTATAGTGGTAAACTATGTAGCAGCCTCTGGAAACATAATGAGCTAGGTTCAAATCCCAGCTCTACTGCCTAATAACTGCAAGTAGGTTACTTAATCTTGCCATGTGTTAACAGTACTTATCTCAAGGACTTGTGAGAATTACATGAAATAATGCATTTCCTGTGCTTCATATAGTTCCTGGCACTCAGTGAGAATCAGTAAAAGTGAGTTGCTGCTGCTGCTGCTGCTAAGTCGCTTCAGTCATGTCCGACTCTGTGCGACCCCATAGACGGCAGCCCACCGGGCTCCACCATCCCTGGGATTCTCCAGGCAAGAACACTGGAGTGGCTTGCCATTTCCTTCTCCAATGCATGAAAGTGAAAAGTGAAAGTGAAATGAGTTAGGCCACTTCAAATTCAACAAGCCCAAAAATGAAATCATTGGTTGTTTTCACAAACCAGTTCCTTCTGCACCTGGATTCACCAAAATCAGGAGCCATTCTGAATTCCATTTCTCATAACTTTCCCCTTTCTCCACCATCTTCATCAACACAGCTAGCATGTTCAATGAATTTCTATGTTCAGTGAATATGTTCATATTTCTGTGATGCTAAGTGCCATAGAAAAATCTTTAACTAAGCAGAGAATCCCTTTTGAGGAAGGTACTATCATTATGTCCATTTTGCATTTGGGGAAATTGAGACAGGTTAACAAACTTGTCCATGGTCATTCAGCTAGCTCCATTAGACTAATTTCAAAACCCATATGCTTAAACATTGCACTGTATTGCTGGAACCAGATACAGCAGATTCCAGGTTCTGGGAAAAACATCTCAGGCAAACATCTTACTGTTCAGGCCATGTGCTCCCGGGGACCTGTGCAAGCCTTAAAACGACCTTGCTTAGTAAAGATTCACCCATACTTCTCCGAGGCAGCTCGAGGACCTGAATCTGTCTGCTTTGTGCTGGTTGTGGGCATTCCATTCCTTCTGTTGTATGCAAAATGAATGTCCACAACTATCTGAAAAGACTACTAAAATTCCCCTCCCTTAATCTCTGGAGCGGTGAGCAGTGGCTGCGTGGTGCTGGAGTGGCAAGCGGCCGAGAGGAGCTACCCCATGTCCAAGGTCAGTAGCAGCCGTGAGGAGATACCCAACGTCCAAGGTAAGAGAAACCCCAGCAAGACAGTAGGCACTGAGAGAGGGCATCAGAGGGCAGACAGACTGAAACCACAATCACAGAAAACTAACTAATCTGATCAAACAGACCACAGCCTTGTCTAACTCAATGAAACTAAGCCATACCCTGTTGGGCCACCCAAGACGGACGGGTCATGGTGGAGAGGTCTGACAGAATGTGGTCCACTGGAGAAGGGAATGGCAAACCACCTCAATATTCTTGCCTTGAGAACCCCATGAACAATATGAAAAGGCAAAAAGATAGGACACTAAAAGACTAACTCCCCAGGTTTGCCATTGGAGATCAGTGGAGAAATAACTCCAGAAAGAAGGAAGGGAATGAGTCAAAGCAAAAACAACACCCAGTTGTGGACGTGACTGGTGATTGAAGCAAGATCCAACACTGTAAAGAGCAATATTGCATAGGAACCTGGAACGTTAGGTCCATTAATCAAGGCAAATTGGAAGTGTTCAAACAGGAGATGGCAAGAGTGAACGTCGACATTCTAGGAATCAGTGAACTAAAATGGACTGGAATGGGTGAATTTAACTCAGATGACCATTGTATCTACTACTGCAGGCAGGAATCCCTTAGAAGAAATGGAGTAGTCATCACAGTCAACAAAAGAGTCTGAAATGCAGTACTTGGATGCAATCTCAAAAACGACAGAATGACCTCTGTTCATTTCCAAGGAAAACCATTCAATATCACGGTAATCCAAGTCTATGCTCCAACCAGTAACGCTGAAGAAGCTGAAGTTGAACGGTTCTATGAAGACCTACAAGACCTTTTAGAACTAACACCCAAAAAAGATGTCTTTTTCATTATAGGGGACTGGAATGCAAAAGTAGGAAGTCAAGAAACACCTGGAGTAACAGGCAAATTTGGCCCTGAATACAGAATGAAGCAGGGCAAAGGCTAATAGAGTTTTGCCAAGAGAATGCACTGGTCATAGAAAACACCTTCTTCCAACAACACAAGAGAAGACTCTACACATGAACATTACCAGATGGCCAACATTGAAATCAGATTGTTTATATTCTTTGCGGTCGAAGTTGGAGAAGCTCTATACAGTCAGCAAAAACAAGATTGGAAGCTGACTGTGGCTCAAATCACGAACTCCTTATTGCCAAATTCAGACTTAAACTGAAGAAATTAGGGAAAACAACTAGACCATTCAGGTATGACCTAAATCAAATCCTTTATGACTACACAATGGAAGTGAGAAATAGATTTAAGGGACTAGATCTGATAGAGTGCCTGATGAACTATGGACAGAGGTTCATGACATTGTACAGGAGACAGAAATCAAGACCATCCCCAAGAAAAGGAAATGTAAAAAAAGCAAAATGCCTGTCTGAGGAGGCCTTACAAATAGCTGTAAAAATAATAGAAGCAAAAAGCAAAGGAGAAAAGGAAGGATATACCCATTTGAATGCAGAGTTCCAAAGAATAGCAAGGAGAGATAAGAAAGCCTTCCTCAGTGATCAGTGCAAAGAAATAGAAGAAAACAGTAGAATGGGAAAGACTCGAGATCTCTTCAAGAAAATTAGAGATGCCAAGGGAACATTTCATGCAAAGATAGGCTCGATAAAGGACAGAAATTGTATGGACCTAACAGAAGCACAAGATATTAAGAAAAGGTGGCAAGAATACACAGAAGAACTATACAAAAAATCTTCACGACCCAGATAATCACGATGGTGTGATCACTCACCTAGAGCCAGACATCCTGGAATGTGAAGTCAAGAGGGCCTTAGGAAGCATCACTATGAACAAAGCTAGTGGAGGTGATGGAATTCCAGTTGAGCTATTTCAAATCCTGAAAGATGATGCTGTGAAAGTGCTGCACTCAATATGCCAGCACATTTGGAAAACTCAGCAGTGGCCACAGGACTGGAAAAGGTCCATTTTCATTCCAATCCCAAAGAAAGGCAATGCCAAAGAATGCTCAAACTACTGCACAATTGCACTCATCTCACATGCTAGTAAAGTAATGCTCAAAATTCTCCAAGCCAGGCTTCATCAATATGTGAACTGTGAACTTCCAGATGTTCAAGCTAGATTTAGAAAAGGCAGAGGAACCAGAGATCAAATTGCCAACATCCGCTGGATCATGGAAAAAGCAAGAGAGTTCCAGAAAAACATCTATTTCTGCTTTACTGACTATGCCAAAGCCTTTGACTGTATAGATCACAATAAACTGTGGAAAATCCTGAAAGACATGGGAATATCAGACCACCTGACCTGCCTCTTGAGAAACCTGTATGCAGGTCAGGAAGCAACAGTTAGAACTGGACATGGAACAACAGACTGGTTCCAAATAGGAAAAGGAGTATGTCAAGGCTGTATATTGTCACCCTGCTTATTTAACTTATATGCAGAGTACATCATGAGAATTGCTGGGCTGTATGAAGCATAAGCTGAAATCAAGATTGCTGGGAGAAGTATCAATAACCTCAGATATGCAGATGACACCACCCTTATAGCAGAAAGCAAAGAGCAATTAAAGAGCCTCTTGATGAAAGTAAAAGAGGAGAGTGAAAAAGTTGGCTTAAAGTTCAATATTCAGAAAACTAAGATCATGGTATCTGGTCCCATCACTTCATGTAAAATAGATGGGGAATCAGTGGCTGATTTTATTTTTCTGGGCTCAAAAATTACTGAAGATTGTGATTGCAGCCATGAAATTAAAAGACGCTTACTCCTTGGAAGGAAAGTTATGACCAACCTAGATAGCATATTGAAAAGCAGAGACATTACTTTGCCAACAAAGGTCCGTCTAGTCAAGGCTATGGTTTTTCCAGTGGTCATGTATGGATGTGAGAGTTGGACTAGAAAGAAAGCTGAGCACCAAAGAATTGATGCTTTTGAACTGGGGTGTTGGAGAAGATTCTTGCTAGTCCCTTGGACTGCAAGGAGATCCGACCAGTCCATCCTAAAGGAGCTCAGTCCTGAGTGTTCATTGGAAGGACTGATGTTGAAGCTGAAACTCTATTTTGGCCACCTGATGCGAAGAGCTGACTCATTTGAAAAGATTCTGATGTTGAGATGGCTGGATGGCATCATCGACTCAGTGGACATGAATTTGGGTAAACTCCGGGAGCTGGTGATGGACAGGGAGGCCTGGCATGCTGCGTCCATGGGGTTGCAAAGAGTCAGACAGGACTGAGGGACTGAACTGAACTGTATTGCCTCCCACCCAGCCAGTCCCTAGATAAGCCCCATGGATTCTCCTTGTTTAGTTCCTCTTGGATCTATTTCTTGACACTGCCCTACAGCCACAGTGTGCTCTGCTGAGGCCCAGGTAGTGCTGTGGGTTTTAGGAATGGAGGCATGGGAATCTTTAAATGCCAGCTGATGGAGACATTGACCAATGCTGAGTCTCTGAGCCTGAGAAAGGGTGTTGCTGAGCCAGAAGCAGCCCCAGTGCAAAGGGTGGGCAGGGCACTGAGGCCAGGGAGGAGAAGAGTACATTATGTGTGAGGTACATGGGGCCTGAAGTGAGGGGGTGGGAGTGGAAATGAAAAGAAAGCCTGGATGCGACAGACATTACCTCACCAGCATAAATACTCTCGAGGCTAGAACATGGTTTAATAATTCTGTTACTAGGGCAACAGCAAAAGAATCTATCTCAGAAGGAACCCAGCGTGGACTGTTTCTGCACAGGAGTGTGGCAGCTATAAGCTGGGAAAACAGAGGTGAAGGCTAGTGGCCTGATGACACAGCAGGATGTATGGACTAGGATCTTCTCACAGGCATTTTCCTGACCTTTCATCCTCTACAGGTGGGAAGAAACATGTGAAGCAAGCTCTCCAGGAAGGAAGATAGCAAGGTCATGAAGCAGAGGCTATTTAAGCCCAATGACAGACTAGAGACTCTGCTCCTGAAACTTAGATTAATCCCCACCACAAAAGGGAGGGCAATGCCTTGCCTGCATCTGCTCTTTTGGTGAAGCTGAGCAGGATCCTGTGGGGCTCCTGCTCATAGAAGCCTTTCTGTGTCCCCCATTCCCTGTTCGTAGGGGACGGACTTCAGGCTCCATGACCTTCCCTGACTCCAAAGGGCAGATTCAAACAGTTGCCAATAAGGAAAGGGAGGGGCTGCAAAGACAAGAGAGACGTAGCGAAGAAACAGTACAGCCTTGGGGCAGGGTCCTGGTTCCCCCTCAAGGGACACCCATAACAGTGTCTTCTGAGCTCTTTATAGAACTAAAACCCCCCAATAAATGAAAGACGTCAGCATTCTTCATGCCAGAGAAGACCTCCTGAGGCCAGATTAAAAGGAGGACAGGCCCTGCACACATCCTAATCTTATCAGAAAACCTGCCCTTGACCTATGACTATAAAACTCCTCACCACATCCTCCCGGGTTGGGACACACAGCTTTTAGGGCAGGAGCCCACCGTGTGCCCCTTTGACTGGCAAAGCAATAAAGCTCTTCTTTGCTACTTCACCCAACACTCTCTCTCTGAGGTTCACTTTGACACCAGTGCACAGAGGCCAAGCTTTTGGCATCAACAAAAGCTCTCATGGAAAAGAGCTCAGGCCTGGCAATGGAGGCAAAAGCATTTATCACAAAGTTAACCTGCTGCCCAGCTATTTACTTCCTATGAATTGGTATCACCGGGACTATGGCCAGGCCTTAAAGGTCATTTTTTCAGTCTGTCCAGGAAGTGAAGTGCTAGGAGGACCCTGCCCATGGGAGTGGGTCTGTGAGCTCCAAAAGGAAGTATTAATGCTCCTTGCAAGGCTCACATTTACCCTCGGCTTTCTTCCTATGAGCTCCCTGCTTCTCCCCCTCCCCTTTATCATCTGCCCTTGCAGAAACAGCACGATGAGATACTCATGACATTCCACTTAGCTCTGACAAGAACTTATAGCCTTTGAAAAACACTAGGAAAGCTTTGAGACTTAGAGACATTCTCGCCAGCCTCACTCAGGTTGAGTGCCATGCTTTTCAATTTCCAGGCCAAATACCAGTTTGACCACCCTACACAACGTCAGGTAGAAAAGTCAGTAGCAGTTGTGCTCAAAGTGTTTACCTCCCATATTACATATTTTCTTGAAAATCTGTCCACAAGGAATGCTGAAAAAGAAATAGGACTCCGTTTCCTTCAGTCCTCCTGACTTCCCATGAGCCTATGGGAAGTGTAGATTAAGAAGCCACCAAAGGCTTTCACTGTATTCGAATTTCAGTGTTGTTTTTGTTGTCGAGTCACTAAGCTGTGTCTGACTCTTCTGCAACCCCATGGAATGTAGCCTGCCAGGTTCTTCTGTCCATGAGATTTCCCAGGCAAGAATACTGAAGTGAGTTGCTATTTCCTTCTCCACGGGATCTTCCCAACCCAGGGATCAAACCCAAGTCTCCTACATTGGCAGGTGGATTCTTTACTTCTGAGCCACCAGGAAAGTCCATTAGAATTTCAGTATAAAATCCTAAAAGAGCAGGCAAGGAGGTAGGGTTAGCCACACTTGATTATGAAGAGATAGATTTCAACTAGAATGGTTTTGTACTATCAGGGGCTTTGATAAGTATTCATTGCCCAGTGGTTTGTAGCATGTTCCACATTATATTCAAAGGAATTCCTTCTTATGAGAATAGCTATATGGGGAATTCAATTCACCTCAGGATTTAATGAGTCAGCTGCTTCAGGCTTTGTCACTCATTTTTTGAGTAAGCCTAGGCAAGTTTTTTTCCCCTTTTAGCTTATTTGCCTGAGAAAAAAAATGTATACGAACAATCTCAATCTTTCTTATAAGAATTTAAAGTGAAAAGTCATAGCCTTCTGAAAGACAAGAAACCCCAAAGCATATATAAATCCTATGGCAATAGTGGTTTTGATATTGTCTGAAGTCAAGATACCATTTGGTGCTAGGAGGTGACGATTGATTCTATGGTGTCAGTAAAAACAATCATGAATATTTTGAGGCATTTGTTCATGATGTAACTGTAAGTTTAGTAATTAAGGGCTTGCACTCAGAAGTAAAACTTTCTGAAACAAATTCCACCTCCATCACTCACCACCTCTGTGACCTTAGACAAATGGCACCTCCTAGAGCTTCTTTCTGGAGAAGGAAATGGCAACCCACTCCAGTACTCTTACCTAGAAAACCCCATGGAAGGAGGAGTTTGGTGCAGGCTACTGTCCATGGGGTCGCAAAGACTCGGGCACGACTGAGCAGAGAAAGAGAGAGCTTCTTTGTCTTCATCTGTAAGATACAGGTCATGCTATGTGATTCACTGGGTTGCTGGGAGGATCACGTGCTTGATACAAGGGGATCAGTTCAGTTCAGTTCAGTTGCTCAGTCATGGCCAACTCTTTGCAACCCCATGATTTGCAACACACAAGGCCTCCCTGTCCATCACCAACTCCCGGAGTTCACTCAAACTCTCGTCCATCGAGTCAGTGATGCCATCCAGCCATCTCACCTTCTGTCGTCTCCTTCTCCTCCTGCCCCCAATCCCCCCCAGCATCAGAATCTTTTCCATTGAGTCAACTCTTCACATGAGGTGGCCAAAGTATTGGAGTTTCAGCTTTAGCATCATTCCTTCCAAAGAACACCCAGGACTGATCTCCTTTAGAATGGACTGGTTGGATCTCCTTGCAGTCCAAGAGACTCTCAAGAGTCTTCTCCAACACCACAGTTCAAAAGCATCAATTCTTTGGTGCTCAGCTTTCTTCACAGTCCAACTCTCACATCCATACATGACTACTGAAAAAACCATAGCCTTGGCTAGACGGACCTTTGTTGGCAAAGTAATGTCTCTGCTTTTCAATATGCTATCTAGGTTGGTCATAACTTTCCTTTCAAGGAGTAAGCATCTTTTAATTTCATGGCTGCAATCACCATCTGCAGTGATTTTGGAGCCCCAAAAAACAAAGTCTGACACTGTTTCCACTGTTTCCTCATCTATTTTCCATGAAGTGATGGGACCAGATACCATGATCTTTGTTGTCTGAATGTTGAGCTTTAAGCCAACTTTTTCATTCTCCTCTTCCACTTTCATCAAGAGGTTCTTTAGTTCCTCTTCACTTTCTGCCATAAGGGTGGTGTCATCTGCATATCTGAGGTTATTGATATTTCTCCCAGCAATCTTGATTCCAGCTTGTGCTTCTTCCAGCCCAGCATTTCTCATGATGTACTCTGCATATAAGTTAAATAAGCAGAGTGACAATATACAGCCTTGACATACTCCTTTTCCTATTTGGAACCAGTCTGTTGTTCCATGTCCAGTTCTAACTGTTGCTTCCTGACCTGCATACAGGTTTCTCAAGAGGCAGGTCAGGTGGTCTGATATTCCCATCTCTTTCAGAATTTTCCACAGTTTATTGTGATCCACACAGTCAAAGGCTTTAGCATAGTCAATAAAGCAGAAATAGATGTTTTTCTGGAACTCTCTTGCTTTTTCCATGATCCAGCGGATGTTGGCAATTTGATCTCTGGTTGCTCTGCCTTTTCTAAATCCAGCTTGAACATCAGGAAGTTCACAGTTCACGTATTGCTGAAGCCTGGCTTGGAGAATTTTGAGCATTACTTTACTAGCATGTGAGATGAGTGCAATTGTGCAGTAGTTTGAGCATTCTTTGGCATTGCCTTTCTTTGGGATTGGAATGAAAATGGACCTTTTCCAGTCCTGTGGCCACTGCTGAGTTTTCCAAATGTGCTGGCATATTGAGTGCAGCACTTTCACAGCATCATCTTTCAGGACTTGAAATAGCTCAACTGGAATTCCATCACCTCCACTAGCTTTGTTCGTAGTGATGCTTTCTAAGGCCCATTTGACTTCACATTCCAGGATGTCTGGCTCTAGGTGAGTGATCACACCATCGTGATTATCTGGGTCGTGAAGATCTTTTTTATATAGTTCTTCTATGTATTCTTGCCACCTATTCTTAATATCTTCTGACACAAGGGGATAGTGAATGGTAGATACTGTGTTATATTAAATCACATGCAATCTTTCTAAGAACCCCAGAAAAGCAATATTTGTCATCCCTATTTTATCAAAAAGGAAACTAATATCCCTAGAAACTAAGGTATTTGTATAAAGTCATTCAATGAAGTCTTCTCATCTCAGAACTCACACTGTACTGCATACAGTTGTCTCTCCCATGCTGAAATCTACAAAAAGATCCCATATTTTCCTCCCATATCAATGGGCTCAGGCAAATCACAATGTGAGTTTCAGGCGTAATGACTCTCACAGAAGACTAGCCTTGGGCAACAGTGTATAGATTTGTTACAAGCTGAAAATGTGATCCTATCCCTCCAAAACAGTATGCAATTCTGAGGCTTCCCCTTGGATTCCTCTAGATAATGAATGCTGCAGAAGCGTGTAATGTGGAGAAAGCCTAAAAACAAAGGCATCCCTGGGGAACACAGCAACTGGAGTGATTTTCTCTGGCCTGGACTCTGTAAGGGTCCAATCTCCTGAGTGGGAACTCAGGCAGCCTGAAGGGAAAAGACAAAAATAGTTCATACCAGCTGATACTAAAAACAGACCCAAGGCTCATTGTAGATAGGTAGGTAGGTAGATAGATAGATAAATGTACATATTTGACCCAGGCTTCCCAGCTTATCTTAGGAGTTTTTTTTTTTTTCTTCCAGTCTGACTCATTAATTTTTATCTGCTTTCCATAGGACTTGCCCCAAGCCTCATACCCACTGAGATGACCTTGCTGAGAAGGGCTCAGATGATGTCCTAAGTCTGGAGTGAATTGAATACCATAGCAGGTCCTACAGAAATGTCGTTGGAATTTTGACATCCTTTAGACCTCAGCTCACTAAATTTCCTGCCCAGGAAGCAGGGCAAAATACTAACTTGTGTGCCCCTAGATCCTAATCCCATGCAAGTACAAAATTGAACACATGAGCATTTTTACCTTAATGACATATGTATTATTTTCTGCTATTTTTCTCCTGAGTAAATTAATTTATGTCAAAGTTCTGCACTTGTACCCATGCCTCCAGATGGAGTATTTCCTGGACAGACTTTCTCACACCGTGCTGAGCACTGGGTGGTTGCTTGAACCTCTGTCCCTAGTGTGTGGGTCTTAGAACTTTTAAGCATCTGTCCTCTCCCTGCACAGGCTTGGTCTTTATAGAATTTCACATTTGGAAGGGCCCTTAAGAAACCATCCTATCTTATTTCACAGAAAGGAGATCAAGGTCCTGGAAGTCACAAAGTCATACTGCTTCACAGTGAGAGAAATCCAAGTGCCTCGGTTGAGTCCACGTTTCTCTATGTCACCCTGTTCTTTCCTTTTATAATTCCAGGGGCCTTTTGAATCTTGAGAGAGCTGTTTGGAGACGCATGGGTACCTGAACACAGTCGTTAAGCTGAGAAGTCAGTGTCTGTAACAGATACAGCTAAAAATAGGAGCCTGACCAAGACCAGCTGCAGTGAGAGAGACTGCACTGATACCAGGGCTTCTCAGTGTGGCCACCTGATATTCCACCTGTGCTACCAGAAGGATGGCCACGCCGGCCACCTAGGGGGCAGAGAAGGTCTCATAAAATAGCTATTCATACAAAGGACAACTTAGCTGCAGCTGAAGCTGCTCGAGTAGCTCACTGGGAAGAGCAAATTCTGTCTTTGCAGCCTCTTGACAGGTCGGACTACATGGTGTGATTAGAAGGAATAGGAAGTCTTTTATCTTAGCCCCGAAATTCTTCCCTACTGGTTCACTGAGTGGTGCCTGGAACCTTTCCATTATGAAGGAGTTCGGAAGTCCTAAGGGAATATGGAAATTACCTTGTCCACCTTTCTGAATATATAGATGAGAAAAATAAAGCCTCAGAGACTTTAAACAGTTCTACCTAGGGCAAACAGCCTTGTCCAGAATCTCTCGCAGGATCCCTGAAAAAGTAGTTTAACAAGATGTTCCTTGAAAAAAGAATTTTTAAGTTTCTGAGATCAGGTAGTCTTGGAAAGACTACACTCTCAACTCCTTTGTCTCATTCGGGCATCCTCTATTTAACGCTTATTTACTCAGTCTCAAAACAAAGAAAACATTTTAGGGATCTGATCGAACCTGGCAATGCTGAAACTAGCCTGTGGATAGTTAGACTTCAGGACCAAAAAACACACAACTAGCTCAAGCCAAAAGACTATTCTTTGAGGTTAACCACTCATAAAACTTTGTTAAAATGGTAATATTCCAAAGAGAGACACAGCTGTTGGTGTTGATCAATAAACTGTTTTATTTGTCTAAGGCTTTTCTAAGAGACAGCACTTGAATCATATGGCCAAACGGGTCAGCCTGGGCCAGAGGCTACTGTCTAGAGAAAGTTCATCTACATGAGGGGTTGAAATTCAGTAGGGCAACCTGGAGACACTGGTTCCCTGAGGAAAAGGAGTCTCAGAAAGAGAAAGTCACTGAAGAAGAGGTGGACGTCCCTCAGTATGTCAGTCTTTGGATCCATTCATGTTGCTGCAAGTGGCATTTCGTTCTTTTTTATGACTGAGTAACATTCTGCTATACATGTGTGCCACTTCTTCTTTATCTGTTCCCTTGTCGATGGACACTAAGTTGCTTCCGTGAACTGGCTATGGTAAACAGTGCTGCCGTGAACACTGGGCGGCATGGCTTTCGAATTATGGTTTTCTCTGGATATATACCCAGGAGTGGAATCGCTGGATCTGATGGCAGCTTGGGAAACTGAGATTGACATATACACACTACTATATGTAAAACAGATAACTAATAAGGACCTACTATATGGCACAGGGAACTCTACTCAGTACACTGTCACGACATATAGGGGGAAAGAATCTAAAAACGGTGGATACACTATAACTAATTCACTGTGCAGCATAGCAGAAACTAACACAAAATTGTAAATCAACTTTACTCCAATAAAAAGTTTTAAATAAAAAATAAAAGCACTGAGAAGATTTTTTAAAAGAAAGAAAGAATAGGTGGAACATCAATAAAAACACTCCACTCAATGAGCCTTGGTAGGCCACTCAGCGATCATCTCCCATTAAAAGGAAACACAACACACACAGCCCCAACTGAAGAAAGCATCCCCACCACACACCACCATCAAGCTACACCTTTGCCCCAGCCCCCAAAAGAAACAACCACTTTGGAAATTAGTTCTTCTCCGTAGACTTCATGTACCAAATTCCTCTCCTGGGCAATCATGTAAAATCTAGCCAGGAATTTATTTTTTTAATTATAAGGAGAGGGTGATGCTTCTATCAATAAACTCCTGCCTCAATTAGTACAATTATCATCTGGGTCATTATTTTAAGTGTTTGAAATTTCTGCTTAAATAAGGTCACTTTCAATTCAGTAAACACACCAAAGTCATCATCTTAATTCATGGCCAGTCACCCCGGAAATGCTGAGTAAGTAAACACAATCAAGCATTAGCTAACCAGCCACAGATCCACTTGAGTTTATTAATTTCTCTCTTGGCAGAGAAACAAGAAAAGGAAGCAGACCATCAGAGCCATTCACGCATCATTCATTCAATAAATATTTATTACATACCAGGTGCCAGGCACTGTTCTAAGCTAAATATAGATTTCATTGCTTTATTAATATTCAAGCTATGTTATATATGAATGTTTTAAAGAATGAGATTCCTTCTTCTCCAAAATAAAAATTTTAATTCCTGAGATGCTTTCTTTGTTTCTGCCCAGTATGCCTTCTTCTGTAGAGTGGATGATACATCTTAACTCTTAAACTTCAGGCTCTCCATCCCTCCCTTTTAAAGAGCCCCTACCATCACCCCTCAAGTAACTAATGGATATAAACTCATACTAGAGCATTAGTGACACCCTATTTTAGAATATAAATATAAATGGTAAGAAAAGTTCGTATCATTGCATTCAGATTTTTTTTATACATTTGGGTTTTGTTTCAGGGGGATTATTTATACTTGCTCAAAAGGCTTTTAATTCTAGTACACATATATATTCCAAATGCAGACAGAGTTGTATGTAAGTAAACTGGGAATACAACCTTATCAGGGAACTTCCCTTGCCTCATTTCAGAGAAGCCCACCTGCTTTCTGCCCCTTTCCCATTTTCTGACAACACCCCCCAAAATGGCACCTAGCCAAACTCAATACCCACGGAAGAGACCCATGGTGAGAACTGACCTCAAACAGGTCACTTTTCACATCAGTAAAAAAGGGAGTTGCATTGGAGATTTCTGTGATCCCGCTATGGCCTGCAGATTAGGGGGTTCAATCTAGTCTAATCCACTGCACCTCCATGGGGAGCTGATAAGGAGCTTCCCCCCTACTCCTATGCTTCAGGCCCCCACTCCCCCAAGGACAGCCAGCTTACCAAGTTACACAAAACACCCCCACACAACCCAGAAGGAGAGTCAGGACTCTCCCTCCCTACCCCGGGCAGTCTCCGGAAGCTGCTGACATCACAAAGGTGTCAACTGGCAACCTCATTGTCATGTGGCTCTCCCCTGGCTCCCCTTCACTTGCAAACGCAGGCAAGCAGGCAGGCTTCCAGCAGCAGTCTGGGAGTGAGCAACCAGCAGAGCCACCAAGCCGGGTGGTGGGGCACCCGGCTTGGCGCTTCAACTTCTGTTCAGTTCTTCTGTAATGGAAAATTGCTTTGCACAAAGCTAGAGTGTTACAGTTCTTTCCAGCGCCCTTCCCCCGCCCCACCCCGCCCCTCGCAGCCTTCTGATCAGAGGGATAGCGCCCGCTGGAAAGTGGAAGGAGGGTAGTCGCCGCGACTTACTATGTCCCTCGCTTCAGGCCCTAGGCCGGGGTGGTTACTCTTTTCCTTCGGAATGGTACTGGTATCGGGGTCAAAGTGTCCAAATAATTGTCAATGTCAAGACCAAGAAGTGATCTGCACAGGGATCCAGTTAACTGAATACCCCTCTGATATACCCCTGAACACCCGGAGGCTGTACCTGAATGATAACAAGATCCGTTTCTTGCCAGCGATGAATCTAGGACTCCTCAGTGACCTTGTTTACTTGGACTGCCAGAAGAACAGGATTCAGGAGGTGATGGATTATACCTTTGTCGGGGTCTTCAGACTCATCTACCTTGACCTCAGCTTCAACAATCTAACCTTCATCTCCCCGTATAGTTTCTCCATGCTCAGCAACCTGCTGCAGCTGAATATCTCCAACAACCCTCATCTGTTATCACTTAACAAGTACACCTTTGCCAACACCAGCTCTTTGAGATACCTGGACCTCAGAAATACTGGCTTGCAGACCTTGGATGAAGCTGCCTTCCAAAACCTCATAACACTCCAGACCCTGTATCTGAGTGGAAACCCCTGGAAATGCAACTGCTTTTTCCTGGACTTCACCATCTACTTAATAGTGTCCCATCTGAACTATCCAGGTGAGGGCTTGATTGCGTGTGGGGATGAGGATATGATGGCATAGGAGGAACTGGTTCCGGAAAAGGTGAAGTCAAAGGTGGTTAGTGTGGGAGAGAAATCTGGGTAAAACTGATTGAAAGGATTCTTATTGCTCTGCAGGATCCATCCTTGGGTTGACTGGAGAGGCAATAAGGATCAATAGAAAATGTTCTAGAATAGTTATCCAAAGAGCTGAGTTCTGCTCCCATACTCAGCCCTTACTACTCAGCTGCTGTTGGGGAAGTCTCGATTTCTCTGAGCCTCAGTTTCTTGATCTATAAAGTGGGGACAATAATATTACCAAACATAGAGAGTGTCCTTTCAATGTGAAATGATATGAGTGGAAATGATAATGTACTATAACTGCAAAATGACAAAGTAATACAAGGACACTGAATTCCCTTGGTAAATTATTTTAATCTGTTTAATTTGGTGACTGACTTTTCTAGGATCTAAAAGTAAATTCAGTCATTCCTAACCAGGAGAAAATCCAATGGTATGATGCATAGAAAGGAAAGATCAATAGAGATGGAGGAGGCACAGTTGAGCCACTGAGACATGAGTGAGAGGGGGAGGAGAAGAGAAGGCTTAGATATCTCCTTTGTGTTCAGATGCTAACATGCACGGAAGGTGAGAACAGCACGAATGAGTGCAGAATGGGCCACCAATGCCCAGTGTGTCAAGCAGAGAGATTCCGAACTCACAGGCAGACGCTCAAGTCTTACCTGGTAGAGTTCCAAGCCAGTTGCTGCCACTCTGTCCACTGTCCCCACGGCTCTGCCATGGTCCCTGGGGCACTCTGGTGCCTCATCCCTTCTTCTTTTCAGTGACTTTACTGTCCCATTCTCATCCTTCAATTCCCCCACACCACCAATATCACGTTGACCCAGGGAAGGCAGAGCTTTGGATAAGTGTGAAATAACGAGCCCCTCACAGAAAGCTTGGAGCCACTGATGTAATTAAACTCGGTCAGAACCATGTCTTCTCTGCCTTCCCTGGGTGTGTGTTTTTGAAAATAATTTCATATACCAGCTTCACAAATGTCCTGCTGAAGTTTCCACCCTTAAGTCCAAGTGGCAATATTCTAGAAAGATTCCTGACCAAAATGCCAGGCTTTTAAGGGGCACTGGGAGAGAAGGAACTGGGTGATGACAGCAAGTAAAAAAAGCCTCCTAGCTTTCTAAGTGGGTCTGTCGTTAAATGTCTTCCAGGCAGGGGCTGTACTATGATGGGGCAAGTGATGCAAAATTGGGGCTCCCAGGATACAAAATTGAAGGTGGCACCAAGAGAAAGTATCTCCTTAAATTTTGTGCCTGAGGCACCTGGCCCTGCTGCCAGGTACTTCAACTCGAATTGTGTGTGTCACTCAGTCATGTCCAACTCTGCAACCCCATGGGGTATAGCCTGCCAGGCTCCTCCGTCCATGGGATTCTCCAGGCAAGAATGCTGGAGTGGGTTCCATTTCCTTCTCCAGAGGATCCTCCTGACCCCAGGTTTCCTGCATTGCAGGCAGACCCTTTACCATCTAAGCCAACTCAAGTTAGAATCAATCGAAAGGAAGAAACTTTGTCAGACCATTTTCTTAACAGTACTAATCATAAAAGAATACAGGAGCAGTTTCTTGGGTCGCTTGCCTTGCCTCTCCAGAGATGGTGTCTTCTGCTTTTCTCAAGACTGGTGCTGTGGTGGTTTCTAGAAAGCTCTCTAAAAGAAGGTTAATATTAATCATTCTCATACATTAAATGTGGTTCCCAGATGGGATTCTCCCTGTCAATGTTTGTGTAACTAGCCTGTGGACCAGCATCATCTTCTCTTGCTCCCTCCCCACCATTCATACACATTTTTCTTGAGCAGAAATTGCCAATTTGCCAGGAGGACCCCCTGCTGAAAAGTGTGAAGGAGCTTGGCTCCTTCCCCAGTCCCAGAGCCTTTCACTTCACCTCCCAGGTAATCTCCCTTAATCCGAATTTTAGCTTTTAAAGTTGTATCTTCTCAGAATTTTCAGACTAACTACTTTGGACTCTTTGACTGAATTCCATCCAGGGTTGGACAGGATTATAAACTGAATCTGTTTCACTACATGTTTTCAAAAACATCAGAAGCTGGTGTCTATTTTGTCAAGCTCATAAGCTTCTCATGAATGAAGAGTCTGTCTTTTGAGGTAGACAAATCTTTTCATCCATTGTCCAGTGGAAGTCCCCCACCCAACACATACACACACACACACACACACACACACACACACACGCACGCACGCAAACTACAAATCTGCTCATCTCCCTCTGCTGTTTGGTTAGATCACTTCATGCAGAAATATAGTCCCATTGCCCCAATTCACTATTATTATCTCTTAAAGGTATCAGTGAACCCCAAGCCAGGCATAGAACAATTTAGCTTTGTGTCAGGTTTTGCAGCTACTGAAGTTTTTCACATGTGCAGTTTCATTTTCTTTACTTTGAGTTTCATACCAGCTCTTAGATTTTGTGCCCTAAGACTATGGAAAGAGGCTAGAATAGGTATTTTTGACCCTATCCTATGGTTAATAAGATGGATTGGTTCACCCAAAGTCACACAGCAACTAAATGGCAGGAAAGTGGTTTGAACTTCCTGATTTCAAATTCAAGTCTTTTTCTATATGACTGCTATCTCTTAAGTCCTCAAATTATATAACTATGATCCAATAAGTCACTTTAGTAATAAATATAAGTCACGTCATAAGCATAGGGCCACAGCACCTATATTTCACCTTTATGTCTTGTCTACATTTGGAACTCACACAAGATCACTTTCATTGGATGGCCCGAGCCATCATAGACTCATTATAATATGCCTGCACTTCCCTTCCAATCCAAGGTTTCACCCCAATCTACCCAAACTCTAAAAGAATAAACCCAACTTCAGTGTTTGCTCTCCTTTGCACCTTATTCAGTCTGGTTCTCCCTTCCCATGCATACACACATACACACACACACACACACACACATGTGCGAACACATACACACATGCACATATACAAACACAAAACTATATCTACACAAACATACATACATATATATACATACTCACACTCTCGACCACGTATTACATATGCATGACACACATACATGTGTAAAAATGCACAGATACACACCAAGACATGAACAAACACACACAGACACAAAGTTGAAAACACACGCAGTAGAATTCACGGAATGCTCCACTTGTCCTTTAGCCAGACCTCAACATAACAGAGACATTTATTTTACGTAACTCTCATACGATGACTCATTCCTCTGTTAGGTGAAAGTATCTTTGCTATTTACAAACACTCTAGTTGAACTCTCAACCTTCAGCCCACCTATTACACCACATTTTCTATCAAAACGGTAATCTTTGACATGTTCTTAAATGGTATCACATCTCTTTCCCATGTGCCCAAGTTTCAGGACATAGGAAAATTTTTATGAAATGAGCTGAATAACCTGGTTGTTTATAAAGGAGAATCAAACTTAAAGATGGGTTTCATTTTAGACCCAGGGAGAATACCAAACCGTACTCCTGGAGATTTTGCCTGCAGTGCTGCATTGAGGTCAGTATGACAGCAGAATTATAGTATGTAGACCGTTTGAAGAGCATGGCAGTGAAGTAGGGATCTTCCATGCCACCACTCAGCTCATCCTTTCATTCATTTAAATATTTATTATGTCCCAAACAAGTGCTCATGGAGACAACTAGCCAAGAAGCCTGGGAGTATGTACAGAGACTCATGTGACTATGAGTCACCTGCACATATGTGTCCCAAGGTGCAATGGGACACCAGAACTAAACTCACCGGACAGAGCAGGACAAAGAAGGCAGCATGTGCCTTTTGGGATAGAACAAGCACTTGGGAAAGTCTCAGCTGTGGGTGGTGAAGGATGGCCACCATGCAGGCAGGAAAGCCCAGTGTTAAGAGCTCAGGTTCTAGAGCAAAACAGACCTGAATCATATTCCTAGCCCTGCCACTTAGTATCTGTAGGAGATCAGATAATTCATTTAACCTCTCTGCACTTCAATTTCCTCATCTTTCAGACAGGTCTAATAATAGACCCAACTGCCCAGGGATGGTGCAAGGATGAAATTAGAACATTTATGAACTTCCATTTAGCATTAAGACTGGCACAGCATAAACATTCAGTAAATGAATGGTAGGCAGTAAACATTCAATAAATGAATGGTAGGCAGATGTAGGAAAGGCGCAAGGAATGGAGAGAGCACCAGTTATCAGTCAGGTGGCCAATGGGGCAAGCAGTGGACTTCAGCAAGGCTCGGTGGTATTGGAGGACAGTGTGCCTTGTCCAGGAGACACGCCTGTACAGAGGCATGTGGGCATATAAATAGGCTATGAGAAGGTGGGCAGCAGGTCTCAGGACACTCATCCCTGAGAAAATAGAAGGGAGGGAATCCTGGAGGGAGTTGGATATTGGATGAATTATGAATATAGGAATTCAGACCCTGGGGGGGAAAAAAATCTCAAATAAAGGCATGGTCTCAACTGGATCATGAGACTCAGGGCTGGACCAACATCAGTAAGGGGATTCTTCCTGAGTCATCTGAGTCTAGAACTGAAGTTCTACCTTAAAGACAAGCCAACTTCCAGGAACACATATGGACATGCAGGCATCTTTCGAGGGATGGAGTCGAGGTCAGTTCCAACCTCCAACGGGTAGACATGGCCCTGGGAGAAAGAAGTCACCTTCATGGTGTAATTTTGTCATCTGAAGAGTACTGAATAGAAGTTTTGTCCCAGGCTCTCCCTATCCACAGCCTACCATCAGGCTACCATTAGCCATTAGAGATGTATCCTTATGGATCCCCCAAAGTGCCCCAATCTTGAAGAGGGTTGTGAAAGATACATAAACTCCTGGGCAAATAATATAAGTACCCCTTGATGCCTTTGAACTGTGGTGCTGGAGAAGACTCCTGAAAGTCCCTTGGACATCAAGGAGATCAAACAAGTCAATCTTAAGGGAGATCAACCCTGAACATTCACTGGAAGGACTGATGCTAAAGATGAAACTCCAGTATTTTGGTCAACTCACCCACTCCAGCATTCTTACCTGGAGAATCCCACGGATGGAGGAGCCTGGGGGGCTACAGTCCATGGGGTCGCAAAGAGTCGGACACGACTGAGCGACTTCACTCACTCACTCACTCACATGTGAATAGACAACTCATTGGAAAAGTCCTTGATGCTGGGAAAGATCAAGGGCAGAAGGAAAAGAGGGCATCAGAGGATGACATGGCTGGATGGCATCACAGATGCAATGAACATGAACTTGGGCAAACTCCAGGAGATGGTAAAGGACAGGGAGGCCTGGCGTGTTGCAGTTCATGTGGTCACAAAGAGTCAGACACAACTGGATGACTGAACAATCTTTTATCAACTTTCATATCAGAGGAAAGAGTGATTTCATAGGAAATACAATTAACTAAGATTAACTCTGAAACAGTGGGGAACCCTGAAGGAAGCCAAGATCCAAAAAAGACATGGAGTGGTCTTAAAAGACATGAGGGTAATAACGTGTTCTCCCCCTATGTCGTACTGCTGCTTGCCCCCTCAGAGGAACTGTAGAGGAGGTTGAATGTTTTATTCACCTTGCTTCATCACAAGGCTACAGCTAATAGCATCAAAACTTTCCCTTACTGACCAGAGATTTGGTGCTATTACCAAAAGTCTTCATTAAAGGAAACCCTCAATGATAGACTCACCAGATGCACTGGAAACTGTCCAGTTCTCAAAGAGTTCATGTATTCAGTTTCCAAAGACAAAAATCATAGCAGAAATAGAAGTGAGTTGAAGTGTGCTTGTTCCTCGGATGCTCTGGTCAATACAGAGTTAAAACAGATTCACAGATTGCATTTTCTTTTTGGCTCAAGCCAGAAAATAGGAAGACTAATTCCTGGCCAGAACTGTAATTTTCCAGTCATTAATGCTATTTGAAGGTGAGCGTGGAAATTGAGCTCTTCCCAGGATAGCGCTCCCCAGCAGGACAGAGTTGAATGCCTCTGAAGATGCTCTCAAAAACTCATGCAGCTCTAAGCTCCTGGACAGAACAAGTCTGGCTTCCTACATCCCTGCACCCTGCCTCCACACTGGTCTAGCGCTGTCCAACAAAACCTTTTGCAGCAGCAGAAATGGTCTAAATCTGTGCTGTCCAACACAGTATCCACTAGCCACATGTGGCGATTAAACTCTTGAAATAGGGTTAGTGGAACTGAGGACCAAATTTTTAATTTTATGTCATTTCAATTCATTTAAATAGCCATATTTATGACTGGTCAGGGAAGCCTTTAATATAAGATACTTAAGCTGGAACTTTATAATTTAGCCCCCTCTCAGGTAAGTGGCTGGAGAAGGCAATGGCACCCCACTCCAGTACTCTTCCTGGAAAATACCATGGACGGAGGAGCCTGGTAGGCTGCAATCCATGGGGTTGCTAAGAGTCCGACACGACTGAGCGGCTTCACTTTCACTTTTCACTTTCATGCATTGGAGAAGGCAATGGCAACCCACTCCAGTGTTCTTGCCTGGAGAATCCCAGGGACAGGGGAGCCTGGTGGGCTGCCGTCTCTTGGGTCGCACAGAGTTGGACGCGACTGAAGCGACTTAGCAGCAGCAGCAGGTAAGTGGTTATAGAGTCCAGTCCAGGATGGAGATCTTCTAACATCCAAGTTAAGTGTTTCCCCCATGCCATGATATTTCCTTACTATCAGGTACATCACTGTCCATTCAACTCTGAAACAGATATTGTATGTTTATTATATGCTTAACATTCTTTTTTTTTTTTTTTTATGTTGGGGTGCTTTATCACAGGGAAAGAAGTCATAAATCCTGTCTTTAATAAGACAAATCTAGGGATACAAGAGAGGGAAAATGCAGTTGAAAGCCAGGAGTTCTGATCTCAATCATGTCAATGTATGATTTGGGTGGCAAGTCATTTTCTCTCTGAGTCTCACTTGTCTCTGAAATAAGGAAACAGGAGTAGACATTCTATAAGACTCCTTCTAGTTGGACCTAAATAGAAATAAAAGATGCACTTAGATGGAGGAAGAGGAGAGCAGTGGTCAGCAGACAGCGTCCCAAATGGGCAAGTACACAATGGGTTAGTGTTGAGGTACAGATGTTCCTAGATGAGTACTGTGGTCACACAATTAGGAAATGCAACCTGTAACTTCTGCATTCTCTCACCTCCTGTCTTAAACACCCTCTGCTGGCTAGAACAATGCCTCCACCCTCCAGGGACTCAGTGCCTTGAATTTTCCTCCCAGGCCTGGCCTGCTCAACCAGCAGTTCTCAAACTCCAATGAGCACAAGAAGCCCAGGCTCCCTGTCCAGAGATGATGACCCAGTTAGCTTGGGGCAGGGTCTATGAGAAGCCCAATGACAATGACCTGGATTCTAGCTCTACAGTGGCTGCTTCAACTAGTGAATAAATTGATTTACACTGAGATGTTGGGGGCTTCCCTGATGGCTCAGATAATAAAGAGTCTGCCTGCAATGCAGAAGACCCAGGTTCAATCCCTGGATTGGGAAGATCCCGTGGAGAAGGAAATGGCAACCCACTGCAGTATTCTTGCCTGGAAAATCCCATGGGTGAGGAGCCTGGAGGACTACAGTCAATGGGGTCATAAAGAGTCAGACATGACTGGGCGACTAACACACTGGATGTGATGCTGGTGGCTAATAATGTTTTGATATGTCTCCCTCAAGGGGCATTTGCAATGTGACAGGGAACAAACAGAACCAGAGAGAACACAGAAAGGGACAGGCTACTAGCATAGACATGGGGGTAGTTTCAGGACAGAAGGTCTGTCTGTGTCAGCCCTTAAATTACAGTCCTTGGACCATCCTGCTTAGTCCAATGGTGGGGTCCACAAGTCAAAAAAAGGACTCTAGGCAGGAGTGCCACCAAGGCAGGGGGATAAAGCCACCTGGGGACATCTGCAGGAAGCAGATGGGCTGGGTCATGCACTGCTTCAGGTCTAAGCCATTTAGAGGGCATTTTGAACAGAGAACATCTTAGTTTCATTCTGAGGCTATTTTATCCTGTATTCCAGGCTGCTGTAATAGGATAATGGCCCCATTTCAACCCACCAAGTACAAAGTCATCTACAACTGTGCCAAAACTTAGATTTCCAGAATGAATTCAGGTCTTCACACCCTTCCACTATTAATGCTAACCCATCTCCTCCATCAGGGAGATTGCAATAAAGACCAGACGCCAAAAGCGGGAACAGCTGGGCAGCAGACATTGCCAAGGCTGTCAACTGCTCTGCCAGCATGTCTCTCCCACCTCACCCTGGCCCTGTGGCTCCCTTCTGCTGAGAGCCGGAGAAGCAGCCTCCCGAGGGCAATGAAGCCGCTGAGAGGGCTGCAACTGGGGCAGTGATCCCCAAATGATCCAGAAAACTTGAGAAGGGATGGAGGGGGCAAGCTTGTTCAGTTTGGGAAGGGCCTTGTGTGATTCTCATACACTCTCTAACTCAGCCCAGTTGGAATCCCTGAGAGTAGGTGATCTAAAGCCCCCTCAAACTCAGAAATGCCAGACCGCTATGCATGGCCCCTCTGGTCACCCAATACCATTCAGGCCCCTGGAAGGAGGCAGTGCAAGGCTGCCAAAGCAGCCAACCTCAGTTTCTTCACCTCTAGAAATGAAGAATTCCCCAACCTGAAAGAAATCCAACAAAATGTGGATGCGGCTAGAAAAGAGAAACGGGCGGTTGGCCATCTAGGGCCTTTGAATGATTTTCTAGGGAACATGCAATGTATCCTGAGAAGTTTTGGAAGGCAGGAAAGATGAATACAGAGCTAGGAGGCTTCTGTGGGCATTCAGACAAGAGAGGCTGGCAGTCTACAGCAGAGGCATGAATTGAAGAGGTACAGATAGGCCAGAAGAAACTGTTCAGAAGGCAGACACAACAGGACCTGGGACTGAACTAGACCTTCTCAGAGTCCCCTGCACTCCCTTTGTGACTCCAGGCACAATTCTAAGTAATTAACAGGTCTGTGTTCTTTAACATTTGTATTCTCTGATAGACAGGAAGGTCTACAAGATCCAAGAGCAGGTCTGAATCTTCAGACACAGAGAAAGTTCTCAAAAAATATTTGAGTGAATAAAAAAGTCAATGAGATGTGGAAAATAAAGGAAAGGAAAAATCAAGTATAATTCCCAAGGCTTTGGCTTGGACAGCTGTGGGGGCTCCACTGAGAGAAGAAAGTAGTAAAGGGGCTTGGGGAGAAGCCAAGTCCTGTCTTAAATGTGTTGAGCGGGAGCTCTTTGTGAGACAGGAGGCTTTTGGATGGTTTGACCTGAAATTCAGAATAGAAGATAAAATATATGTTTGTAAATCATCAGCTCACTGGTGATCATGAAAACCAAACAAATGATGCTTAGCATGAGAGGATCACAGGGACTGCAAGGAGATCCAACCAGTCCATTCTGAAGGAGATCAGCCCTGGGATTTCTTTGGAGGGAATGATGCTGAAGCTGAAACTCCTACTTTGGCCACCTCATGCAAAGAGTTGACTCATTGGAAAAGACTCTGATGCTGGGAGGGATTGGGGGCAGGAGGAGAAGGGGACGACAGAGGATGAGATGGCTGGATGGCATCACTGACTCAATGCACGTGAGTCTGAGTGAACTCTGGGAGTTGGTGATGGACAGGGAGGCCTGGCGTGCTGCAATTCATGGGATCGCAGAGAGTTGGACACGACTGAGCGACCGAACTGAACTGAACATATCAAAGGATAAATTAAGGAGTGCAGAAAACTGAATAAAGTGAGGGGATCGGCAAAGGAAACATGACACAGAGTGTGGGCTTTCTAAACAAAGGCAAGAGCAAGTGCAAAGACCCTAGGGTGGAATAAGTTCGATGTAGTAGAAGGTGAGTATGGCTGAAGAGGAGTGGAGCCAAGGTAAGAGATGAGGTTAAAAATCAAAGGCCAGATCATATAGGACCTGGAGGTCATGGAGAAGCTTTCGATTTTATTCCAAATGTGACAGGAAGTTATGAAAGGGTTTTAAGTGGAGAAGAGACACGATCTATGATGTACAGCTGCCTCCCAGTGCTAGATGGAGAGCTGGGAAAGCGGGGACCCGAGTTAAGAGGCTGCCTCAGTTTTCAGGCAGCAGGGAACAGTGGCTTGGCCCCAGGTAATGGTCCAGAGAAGGTTAGAATCGGGGTATACTGTGAAGGTCGGACTAACAGGGCTGGCTCATGGCTTGAATTATGGGATGTGAGAGATGCAGCAAGGACTCCCAAGTCTCTGCCTGGGCAACTGGTGAATGGTGTTGCCCTTCCACCACTGAGCTTTTCTAAATTGCCTCTTACCCATGAGGACAATAACTGTCCACTATCTGAGTTTTTCCAAGAAGATGGGTAGTTATTCACAAGGTCCAGCTCTAGGCCAAACTGAGAGCCAACTTTGTTTGGTTTACAAATTAGCTTCCCAGAACTGCCTGGTACCATCCCCAGATCTGATATGCAGTTGGCTCCTCTCCCCCCATCATAACCTGCTACAGAAAGTCAGTAGCAGGCGTTCCGCATGGGAGGGCTTAAGTCTTTGGCTTCTTTTCCAGAGGACTTTACACTTTAAGCCTTATTTTATCAGTGAAGTGAAGCTCCTGCTGACAGAATTCTGGGCACTGAGAAGCATCTGAGAAATGTCATGAAGAAAAGGGGTCTTTCTACCTGTAAACTGTGCTCATCTACAACTGCTCATACAAAAGACCAGTTCTGTAGTCTAAGCAACTTTAAAGCACAGGAATAATCAGGCTGAACTTGATAGACTTCAAGGTTTGTTCCTGTAGTGTTCCAATGGTCTATGAATCAGGCTTAAACCTTACCAAAATATGAACTCTTCATGCAAGGGGAAAAATTGTTATAAGAACTGTATTGCCCAAGCCCAAATCATCCAAAGCCAAGGATGCTTTAGACCAGGAGTCAGCACACACTTTCTACCTATGGCTGATTCCTGTTGATTGACAGAAAACAACAAAATTCTGTAAAGCAATTACCCTTCAATTAAAAAAATTAAAAAAAAAGGACGAGTAAATATTTTAAGCTTTGTGGGTCTTTGTTGTGACTACTCTGTCTCTGTAGCATAAAAGCAGCCATAGAAACTACATTAATGAATGGTCATGGCTGTGTTCCAATAAAACTTTATTTATCAATACAAAAACATGCCACAGGATGGATTTGGCCCACAGATTATAGTTTGCTAAAGCCTGGCTTCCATCAAGGGAAGACATTTGGGTGATGAGAGAAAGGAGCTCTAGGGAGGCAAAAGTAGGAGCCAATGTCAGGACTAGAAATACTCACAGGACCATGCATGAGGGTCTAAGAAGGGGCCTTGTTGGCCAGTTGGGTTTGGTTGTGCTGGGCTGCATATGGTGCAATCCAGGTTCCCCTCTAGGGAGTCTTCTCTGAGCCATTCATAGTATGCTGCTGCTGCTTAATCACTTCAGTCATGTCCAACTCCATGCAGCTCTGTGGACTGCCACCTGCCAGGCTCCTCTGTCCATGGATTCTCCAAGCAAGAGTACTAGAATGGGTTGCCACACCCTCTTCCTGGGGATCTTCCAGACTCAGGGATCAAACCCAGGTCTCCTGCATTGCACGCAGATTCTTTACTGATGAGCCACCAGGGAAGCCCCATTCATAGTACAGCAGAATATAATAGTGTTCCCTTCAAATTCCATCAGAAACAAGTCCTGCACAGCAAAGCCAAAAACATGAGTTTTAAAGAACTGCTGTATGAGAATCCAGCTGAGCTATTTCAAATCCTTAAAGATGATGCTGTTAAAGTGTTCCACTCAATATGCCAGCAAATTTGGAAAACTCAGCAGTGGCCACAGGACTAGAAAAGGTCACTTTTTATTCCAATCCCAAAGAAGGCAATGCCAAAGAATGCTCAAACTACTGCACAATTGCACTCATTTCAGATGCTAGCAATGTAATGCTCAAAATTCTCCAAGCCAGGCTTCAACAGTATGTGAACTGAGAACTTCCAGATGTTCAAGCTGGATTTAGAAAAGGCAGAGGAATCAGAGATCAAATTGCCAACATCTGCTGGATCATAGAAAAAGCAAGAGAGTTCCAGAAAAGCATCCACCTGTGCTTCATTGACTATGCTAAAGCCTTTGAATTGTGTGGATCACAACAAACTGTGGAAAATTCTTCAAGAGATGGGAATACCAGACCATCTTACCTGCCTCCTAAGAAATCTGTATGGAGGTCAAGAAGCAACAGTTAGAACTGGACATGGAACAATGGACTGGTTCCAAACTGGGAGAGGAGTACATCAAGGCTGTATATTGTCACCTTGCTTATTTAACTTACATGCAGAGTACATCATGCAAAATGCTGGACTGGTTGAAGTACAAGCTGAAATCAAGATTGCAGGGAGAAATATCAATAACCTCAGATATTTAGATGACACCACCCTTATGGCAGAAAGTGAAGAGGAACTAGAGAGCCCCCTGATGAAAGTGAAAGAGGAGAGTGAAAAAGCCAGCTTAAAACTCAGCTTTGAAAAACGAAGATCATGGCATCTGGTCCCATCACTTCATGGTGTATAAATGGGTAAACAATGGAAACAGTGACAGACTTTATTTTCTTGGGCTCCAAAATCACTGGGATGGTGATTGCAGCTATGAAATTAAAAGACGCTTGTTCCTTGGAAGAAAAGCTATGACAAACCTAGTTCAGTTCAGTTCAGTCGCTCAGTCATGTCCGACTCTTTGCAACAGTGTATTAAAAAGCAGAGGCATTACTTTACAGGCAAAGATCTGTATAGTCAAAAAGATGGTTTTTCCCATATGGATGGATGTATGGACATGAGAGTTAGACCATAAGGAAAGCTGAGTCCTGAATAATTGATGTTTTTGAACTGTGATGTTGAAGAAGACTCTTGAGAGTCCCTTGGACTGCAAGGAGATCAAACCAGTCAATCCTAAGGGAAATCAGTCCTGAATATTCACTGGAAGGACTGATGCTAAAGTTGAAGCTCTAGTACTTTGGCTGCCTGATATGAAAAACTGATTCATTGGAAAAGACCCTGATATTGGGAAAAGTTGAAGGCAGGAAAAGAAGGGGACGACAGAGGATGAGATGGGTGGATGGCATCTTGAGTTGATGGACATGAGTTTGAGCAAGCTCCAGGAGTTGGTGACGAACAGGGCAGCCTGGCATGCTGCAGTCCATGGGATCACAAAGAGTCAGACACAACTGAGCAACTGAACTGAACTGTATGAGATTAGGCCAATAATCCACACATTTTCTCCTATATGTATTCAACAGATATTTATCAAGGCTCTATTGTGTGCTGCTGCTGCTAAGTCCCTTCAGTCGTGTCCAACTCTGTGCGACCCCATAAACGGCAGCCTACCAGGCTGCCCCGTCCCTGGGATTCTCCAGGCAAGAACACTGGAGTGGATTGCCATTTCCTTCTCCAGTGCATAAAAGTGAAAAGTGAAAGTGAAGTCGCTCGGTCATGTCTGACTCTTCGAGACCCCATGGACTGCAGCCTACCAGGCTCCTCCATCCATGGGATTTTCCAGGCAAGAGTGCTGGAGTAGGGTGCCATTGCACTAGGGATATACAGGTGAACAAATAGGATCTCTGCTCTCAAACAATTCTCAAGCAGTGATCGAAACAATAGCTACCTTTTGATATCATGCCTGCAGCCCTTGTATCCTCACCCCCCATCTCCATCTGCACTTACCCTCATCTCCTTCTCCACTCTCAGAAGACAGTTCAAGGCTTACCCTTCATTTTGTCCTGGAGACCATCTGTTCCTGCCTCCTCCAAGCCTTCACATCCCTTAGCTCACTGAATTCTCCCTAAACTCTCACAAGGTAAGCAGGGATTGGTATTAGCCTAATGTAGAATAGTCCGAGATGGTACGAGGTTAGCTGCCCATCTATGGCCTTCTATCACCCCAAGGTCTCTTTCCTCCCATTAAGCCCTATGTCAATAACACTGCCCCCAAGGGACATTAATAACAAAAAATATTTAATCCACTCAACAAACATACTTTGAGCTCTGATGTGTGTTAAGCAGTACTCTAGATGTTGGGGACACAATAGTGAACACAAATCCATGTCTTCATGGAGTTCATAATCTAGCAGACAGAAGCAGACAGATATCCACTTCCTCAATAAATACATAATTTAGCTGGACAAAAAAAAAAAAGACAAAGTACTGAACATCCAATGATATTGAGGCAAGCTAGGGCCTAATAAGGAGAAATGGGGGAACTGGGCCTTTCTCTAGGTTCCAGGTGGAAATTTTTACCACAAAGTGCTTAGACTGATAGAAACTGGCATTTGTTCTCCAAGGGGCAGTTGCAGTGTAACTGAAGTCTGCAAATTGTATCCTCTCCCATTACATGGCCGTCAGCTGGAGGCTGGCCTCCTCCCCTTAGCCCAGGCAGTTCCTGAGCAAGACTGTCCAGGGAACTCAAAGCAGCCTGCTCATCTGGAGAGCCATGCAGACTGCAGAACTGTGGTCACTTTTGTGGATTAAGAAAAAGAGCAGTTCCTCATAAAGCCACCAGGTTCAAGCTGGTTTTCTGAAGGAAGGCTTCCTCAGTTGCTATGCTACCAGGTGTGGTTCTGGGTCCCTGAAACTTTTCCCTTCATGCGTTGATTTTGGCAGACAGGTTTTCCACTTGTGAGCAATATGCCACATGAGGAACTAAAGAAGTGTGTGGTTTATGTTTCCTTAGGAACTATCTGCAGGGAGAATTTAAACATTAATGATACCTGTAATTGTACCTAGGCACTGTACCTGGGGCAAATGCTCTGCACCTATGAAGTGGAGCTGAGGAAGGGATAATATGGGGCTTAACTGCCTGTTTGTAATATGAATGAAAGCCCTGGGATTGTGCAGTGCACAACATATACAACAGTGCCTTGGCAGCCTTTTCTCAGAGGCAAGGAGATCAAGAAAGCCAGAGAAGGAGTAATTGATGTACAACTTATTCATCCTGTAGCTTGGGAATAATTAAAACTACTTAGTGGAGCACTTTCCTGGTGTCTCAAAAGGTAAAGAATCTGCCTGCAATGTGGGAGACCCAAGCTTGATCCCTGGATTGGGAAGATCCCCTGGAGAAGGGAATGGCAACGCAGTCCAGTATTCTTGCCTGCAGAATTTCATGGACAGAGGAGCCTGGGAGGGTACAATCCATAAAGTCGCAAAAAGTCAGACACGACTGAGCAACTAACACACACACCCAGCAGGGTGCTCAAGAGTAGAGTTTAATTTCGTGAAGCACCTTATATGATGCCTAGAACATATAAGACACTCCAAGATGAGCAGATAGGTCCATAAACCCTAGAGTCATCATACTAGACTAGAAGAATGCATGACTAACAAGCTAAAGAAGAGATGAACCAATAAGGACCTATTGTGTAGCATATGGAACTTACCCTGATGTTACCTAACAGCCTGAATGAGAGGGGAGTTTGGGGGAGAATGGATACATGTGTATGTCTGGCTGAGTCCCTTTGCTGTTCACCTGAAATTGTCACAATGTTGTTAATTGGCTATCCCCCAATACAAAGTGAAAAAATTTTTTAAGAAGAGAGAGATGAAATAATAGAGAGCTAGGATCATTTAAAAAGTGGGAGAAATGGAAAACAATAGTTAATCCAAATATATCAGTCTAACATTAAATGTTAATGGGCTGATTAAAATACAGTTTACTAGACTGAATGAAAAACAAAGCCCAGCTGCATCCGGCTTACTAAACATACCTTAAATATAGGAACACAGAAAGATTAAAAGTAAAACGATGGGAAAAGATATGCAATACAAACACTAACCAAAAGAAAAGGGTAAATCTACCAGAAAGAACTAACAGTTATATATGTATTTAAGAACATTGCTTCAAAATATGTAAGCAAAACTTAACAGAACTATTTGCAGAAGTAGACAAGTGTACAACCATAACTGGTGATTTTAACATACTTCCCAGTAACTGCTGCTGCTGCTGCTAAGTTGCTTCAATCGTGTCCAACTCTGTGTGACCCCATAGAGGGCAGCCCACTAGGCTCCCCCGTCCCTGGGATTCTCCAGGCAAGAACACTGGAGTGGGCTGCCATTTCCTTCTCCAATGCATGAAAGTGAAAGTGAAGTCGCTTAGTCGTGTCGGACTCCTAGCGACACCATAGACTGCAGCCTACCAGGCTCCTCCGTCCATGGGATTTCCCAGGCAAGAGTACTGGAGTGGGGTGCCGTTGCCTTCTCCATCCCAGTAACTAGCAGACAACAAGTAGGCTAATAGTAGCTGAGACAATAAAGTTAACAAAAAGCCAAAAAAGATGAAAAGTCAATAAAGACGTAGACAATCTGTATAAAAGCACACTCATTGGCATACATAGAACAATGTATTCAACAAAGACAATACATTTTTTCAGTGCACATGCAAAAATTACTAAAACTGACTCTATTATAAAGAAAATTCTTAATAAACTTCAAAGGACTGAAATCAGAGAAATATGCCTCTGACTACAGTAGAACTGAACTAGAATTGAATAATGAAAGCAGTGCTAGAAAATCCCCAAATATTAAAAATCAAGTAATTCAAGGAATAATAGCTCTTATTAACAAGAATGATAATGATCAGACATGGATTATGCCTTCAGGAGCTAAAAGTCTGTCTTGTAGGAGAGAAAAGATGCTTTTTGCAGGACCTTCATAGTGGTCCAGTGGTTAAGACTTCACTTGCAGGGGTTATAGTTTTGGTCCCTGGTCAGGGAGCTAAGATCCCACATTCCTGTGGCCAAAAATCCAAAGCATAAAGCAGAAGCAATACTGTGACAAGTTCAATAAAGACTTTAAAAGTGGTCACATCAAAAAAATCTGTTTAAAAATATGCTTTTTCAAAAAATTTTTTTTTGATGCTTTGCTTTTCTAGCAAATAACCACCAAGTAAGACAGAACGTGATAGGTGCAGTAAGAATGATGCTAAGAAATGCAACAGATGAGCCCACAGTGGGAACAATCACAATATATCTTCTGAACTGGGAGGATGAAGTGGCTGGGGAAGGGTTCCTGGAAGTAGATGCATTTACATTAGACCTTGAAGGACAGGAAGGACTTGATGATGCAAAAATTGGAGGAAGAGATATTTGATGCGAAAAGAGCAGTGTAACAAAGCTAGCTGTAGGTAAGGGGGAGAGGTAACCAAGGAGCAAAGAGAGTTTAATTTGACTAGAATAAAGGGTGAGTTATGGGGAGAACTGAGAAGTAAGGTGGGAATGGTAGAACGGGGCAACGCTGAGGGCTCTGAACACCAGGCGGTCTGGATGTTATCCTGAGCCCTGGGGGAGGTCAGACAGGGGTTTTGAACCAGAGTGTGACTGGCAAGAGCCAAGCTTGCAGAAGGGGAAATCTGGCAGGAGTGTGTGCAGCGGTCCAGAGCTGGGGAACTGGCTATGGTGGAGACAGACGTGCTGGGAGGTGAGGCGCGCTCACACCTTGGCGGTGACAGGTAATGAAGAGGGGAGAGAGAATGCAGCAGTAGAAAAACCCTCTCCACAGAGCCACCCACATCCCTCACTTAAAAGCAGCCTAACAATGCATTAAAATCGCTGCCTAATTGCTCCTTTCAAGGTAATGCTCCAAAATGGGGAAATAACACATTTAATGTTTAGTCTCATATCTGCCGCCCAAGCCCTGATTTGAAAGCCTAATCTTTTTAAAAATAGAATGAGATAAACCCCTCTGCACCCACCACTGGGCACACTCCAGACCCTCAGAGTCCCATGTTCTCCTTTCTCATATACATCTTTCTTTGTATATTCCCACATGGTGTCTCTGGCAGCTTAGGCAGGTGATCTAAGCCCTGTCTTGCTAGAATTCCTGAAAATTGCCGGAGTCTTCCCTCACCTCACCAGCCTCTGCTTGGGTCTCCTGGAAAAGCACCAGAGGTCCTTGAACCAGGCTGACTAGAGAGAGGTCTTGAGACATAACTGCGTTCCTGACCCTTTACAGCACCCTGAGATGGAAGCCCAAGGGCCCTTTCCTCTCCAGTTGGCCTGGGTCACCCACAGGGCCTCTGTCTCACACTCATTCTAGAGAGGGGCTTCTTCCTCTCCTTTCCTCTGTAATCTTTGCAAACAGTCAATGTGGCAGCCCCATGCTGGCTTCCTCCTCCTGTGACTAAAACCTCAACCAAGAGCGAGTCCTCAGTAGCATTACAAACATCAGGCCATCTTCCTGAAAGTAACCAACAAGACCAGGAACCAGGGTGCAGGCAATGGTGTCCAGTTTGGAGAGGACTTAATGGTCAGCCTGGACAGCTCATTCCAGTCACCCAGAACCAGCTGCCTCCCAGTAAGCTCACCTCTGTATTCCTTTCCCTATTTCTCCTGCTTCTAGCTCTAGTCCAAACTGATTTCCCTCATTTCCTTGGTCACCAAAGAAATCAGTGCCTTTACATAGCCTGGGCTTCCCTTGTGGCTCGGCTGGTAAAGAATCTGCCTGCAATGCAGGAGACCTGGGTTTGATCCCTGAGTTGGGAAGATCCCCTGGAGAAGAGAAAGGCTACCCACTCCAGTATTCTGGCCTGGAGAATTCCATGGACTATATAGTCCATGGGGTCCCAAAAAGTCGGATACAACTGAGCAACTTTCACTACTACCACTACATAGCCTGGAGTTCCTACCCTGTTGTAGGGGAAGCTTCTCCCCGCATTAGTCTCTCTCTGACTCCTACTTCTGAAAAACAAGCTCAGATGGCTCAGTCCAGGTTTTCTGTCTCCTGTCCCCTGCTGAGATCCTGCAGTTTATCCAGAACCTTCAGGTTAGGAAACTTTTCTGAGTCTCAGTTTCCTGATGTGAAAAACAAGGATGAAAATGTGTCAACATTCTTGTAAGAATTAAATGAGATAGCATTTACATATCACTTAGCATGTAGACAGAACTTGGTAAATATCAGCTGCTACTATGACTCTGATCATAATTGTCTTAAGCCCTAATCTCAGCCCTGAGTGGAAACTCATTTATCTAATGCTTGCTGGATATTTTCACCTGGACACTGCACACAGGCACCTCAGCATCAGCATGGCAAAATATATGGAGCTAGAGAAATGCAGGACTGACAACAGAGCTCTGAGCAGTCTGTGCAGCTCTTGTGTACAGTGTACTGTGTGCACTGCTGTGTACAGTAGCTCACCTGCTCACCTGTGCCGGTTAAATCCTCTTTATTACCCTGAGAATAGATGTTCTTCTTTATCAGTTCAGTTCAGTTGCTCAGTCGTGTCCAACTCTTTGCGACCCCATGGACTGCAGCACTCCAGGCTTCCCTGTTCATTACCAACTCCTGGAGCTTACTCAAACTCATGTCCATTGTGTCAGTGATCCCATCCAACCATCTCATTCTCTGTCTCCTCCAGCCTTCAATCTTTCCCAGCATTAGGGTCTTTTCTAATGAGTCAGCTCTTCACATCAGGTGGTCAAAGGATTGGAATTTCAGCTTTAGCATCAGTCCTTCCAATGAATATTCAGGACTGATCTCCTTTAGGTTTGACTGGTTGGATCTCCCTGCCATCCAAGGGAATCTTCAAGAGTCTTCTCCAACACCATAACTCAAAAGCATCAGTTCTTCAGCGCTCAGCTTTCTTTAGAGTCCAACTCTCACATCCATACACGACTACTGGAAAAACCATAGCTTTGACTAGAAGGACCTTTGTATGCAAAGTAATGTTTCTGCTTTTCAATGTGCTGTCTAGGTTGGTCATAACTTTTCTTCCAAGGAGCAAGCGTCTTTTAATTTCATGGATACAGTTATTCTTTATAGGATGAGGCAATGGGATTCCAAGACAGTATCAGACATCCTGCTGAAGTTTCCAAAATTAGTGACAGCAGGTTTGAATTCTAGTCTGTCTGGCTCCATGACCCACTTTTCCTTCTATTATATACTGAAGTCCACAGTGCTTGGTGTGGGGAGGTGCTCAGAGAAGGATCCAGGCAGCTGAGTCAGCCGCTATAAAGGAGTGAGACTCATGTAAATCATGAGTGATGCCAACAGCATCACAGAAGCAGAACTGCTTCCTGTATTGGCTGTCCCTTTGCCCTGAGCTCGTCCCTGATTTCTCCAGGTTGAGGGTGTAGAGAACACACAGTAGGCATTTCCAGAGAATCCTGTCCCTCCTAAGTGGGGTGTGATGACCTTGAGTGGCCTTAGTGATCCCTGGCTGGGCTCAGGCACAGGAGAAGGGAAAGGGACAGGTGGAGGGGAAGGTGGGGGTAAGATGAGGAAGGGAGCAAGAGATGCCAAACATTGATGGAGCTCTGTGGAGTGTCAATACTCCATGACCATCTTGCTTAAGTTTCCAAACTCCCAGCTCCTTCTGTGCTCTCCCATTCTTTGAAGAGCCTTAAAAAGCAAACGTCATTTTTAGCACGTGATGTGAACACAGCTAGAAGTGAAGTTGCTCAGTCATGTCCAACTCTTTGCGATCCCATGGACTGTAGCCTACCAGGCTCCTCCGTCCATGGAATTTTCCAGGCAAGAGTACTGGAGTGAGTTGCCTGAATGCAGCTAAGCCTGGGGCAAAAAGCAGTCCATGTGCAGTCTCAAACCTTACTATGCCCAGAGATCACCTGGAGATCTTGTTAAGATGCAGATTCTGAGTCAAGGAGGCCTGGGCATGCTGCCTGAGATTCCACATTTCTCATGGGGTCCCTGTCATGCCGGTACTGCTGGCCCTCAGACCACGCTTTGAGTAGCCAGTGTCCATGCCATCACTCCAGGTCCCCGTTGGCCTCACAAGCCTAGGAGTTCTGTTTCAGCACTCTGCCTGCTGTGTGTTTCCTCTTAGATGAACAAAATGCCACTTGCGTGGAGCCCACAGAGCTGGCAGGATGGCCCATCACGAAGGTGGGGAACCCGCTCCGGTATATGTGCATCACAAACCTAGATCTCCAGGACTACATCTTCCTGCTGCTCATCAGCTTCTGCATCTTCTGCGCGGGCACCGTGGCCGCCTGGCTGACCGGCGTGTGTGCCGTGCTCTACCAGAACGCCTGCCGCAAGTCGAGCGAGGACGAGGTGGAGGAGGAGGAGGCGGAGAACGAGGACGAGCAGAGGGTAGAAGTCAGCAGGCGGATTTTTCATAGCAGGGTGGACTCGGGCCATGATGGGTTCCCTCAGCTGATTTAGTTGCAGAGGCTGAAGCTGCTGTCTGATGCAACTTTCCCAGGCTCCCGCCTTCCATCTTGCCTTCCGCTTCTCATTCCTCAGAGCTGTCTTAGAAATGAAAGCCTACTATTATGGTAAAGTACTATTAAGGTAAAATAAATAAAATGTTTGGTGGTCATTTCAGAGGTTGGTCTTCTTCTGCTCAACCAACCCAAGCACGATTTCTCAAGCTCAGAAGAATGGGGTACAACCAAGGCTAGTGCAGCTGCTGTAGGATCTAAAGGTTGAGGAAGCCCACCCTGAAAGGGGGTCATATGTGTTTGATGAGCACCTACTCTGCCCCTAAATTAAGTGCTGGGGGGAGGCATCTGGGAAATAGAAGATTTAAAAGATTTGTCCTGGAAGAGCGACAAGCTGGTTCAGAGGAGTCGTCAACATTAAAGTGAATCAAATGGAGAGAAACGCAAGACAAAATGACAAGAACTAACAGGAATGGGATATGTCTATGGGCTACGCTCACACTTCACCTTGTAATATCACTACAGTCCTACACTTTACAGTGACACCAGTTTACCCAAATGGTCAGCAGCACAGACTCCCAAAGCCACATTTTTTCCTTTAAGAGAAGCTGCCTTTCCAAGAAATGTTTAGCAGCATTGTCACAGTGAAGGAAAGAGGCACAGAGGCAGCCACTGCTCCTGAGGCCTTACCGTGTGCCGAGCATCATGACACATCTAATGGGAGTAATCCTCATAGCAACTCAGTCGGTTGGCCATTGGTACCTCATTTTCGTGATGCTCAGAGAGGCTAAGTAACCAGCTCACAAGATGACAAGAAACAGCACAGCTGCTGAGCCCAGACCGCCTGGCCCAAAGCCCGTGCTCTGTGCACTGTGGCCACCTGACCCTGATGAAGCGACAAAACAGCCAAGTGTGCACCCACCTGGCCCTGCTCTAGGCGCTGCTTAGAAAAGCGCAGAAGTCAGGGGTGGCTCAACCCAAACACTCATGATTTCCCTTTCTCCCTTCCCAGACCGAATTAAGACTCAGATCAAAGCCCCACCCATGGAGCTACCTGTCCCTAAGCCCCCAACAAGACTCGCCTTTACCTCTACACTTACTCTGCAAATTCACGTGATTCCCTTGACTTTTCTTGGTGCCATGCCCCCCAAACTGTTGTTGTCGTTGTTCAGTTTCTAAGCTGTGTCCGACTCTTTGCAACCCCATGAACTGAAGCGTGCAAGGCTTCCCTGTCCTTCACTAACTCCCTGAGTTTGCTCAAACTCACATCCATTGCATCAATGATGCCATCCAACCATCTCATCCTCTGTCACTTCCTTTTCCTCCTTCCCTCAATCTTTCCCAGGATCAGAGTCTTTTCCAATGAGTTGTCCCTTCGCATCAACTGGCCAAAGTATTGGAGCTTCAGCTTCAGCATCAGTCCTTCCAATGAATATTCAGGACTGATCTCCTTCAGGATGGACTGGTTGGATCTCCTTGCCATTCAAGGGAATCTTCAAGAGCCTTCTCCAACACCATAGCTCAAAAGCATCAATTCTTTGGCTCTCAGCCTTCTATATAGTCCAACTCTCACATCCATACATGACTACTGGAAAAACCATAGCTTTGACTAGACGGACCTTTGTCAGCAAAGTAATGTCTCTACATTTTAATATGCTGTCTAGATTGGTCACAGCTTTTCTTCCAAGGAGCAAGTGTCTTTTAATTTCATGGCTGCAGTCACCATCTGCAGTGATTTTGGAGCCCAAGAAAATAAAGTCTCTCACTGTTTCCATTGTTTTCCCACCTATTTGCCATGAAGTGTTGGGACCAGATGCCATGATCTTAGTTTTCTGAATGTTGAGTTTTAAGCCAACTTTTTCCACTCTCCTCTTCCAAGAAACCAACATTGTAATACTGCTATTAACTAAACTTCAGAGCTTATTTGTATTCCCCAGTGTCCTTTTAATGTTCCAGGATCCAATCAAGGACACCACATTTACATTGAGGATATTCTTAAAAACAAAAATTTATCTAACATTTATTGGGCATTTCTACATGTCAAGAATTCATCTGCATGTTTCTAATTAAACACTAAATATATCAACTCATTTAACTGTCAACATAACCATTGTGATGTGGATATTATCATTATTTGTATCCCCATTAGATAAGGAAATTGGGGCTTAACTATCTCAAAATTATGAAGTAAAACCAGAAGTCAAACCAGCTCTGTGTGACTGTAGACTGCTTTCTCCAAACCACTGATCAACACTAGCTCTCAAGAATTTAAACTACCAGGAAAGTCTTGGCAAAAGAAATCTGAATTGCAGATTTGCACAGTAGTTCTTCCCCTAAGAGACCCTGGATCTTTACACAGACACACACACATACACACAAATGGGCCCAGCATCTACTCTGACTGGCCCTGAGGACTCCACAGGGAACAGACAGAATCAAGACTCTCAGGGAGCTTATAGTCTAGTTTGGCAGAAACACAAGTAAGCAAGTGATTTCCAGCCAGAGTGGTAAGTGAAGTGTAAGCACGGGGTAGCTCAGTCAGTTAAGAGTCTGCCTGCAGTGCAGGAAACCCGGGTTCGATCCCTGGGTTGGGAAGATCCCCTGGAGAAGGAAATGGCAACCCACTCCAGTATCCTTGCCTGGAAAATCTCATGGACTGAGGATGGAGGAGCCTGGTGGGCTGCAGTTCATTGGGTCACAAAGAGTCAGGCATGACTTAGTGACTAACTCTTAATCTGGCCAAGGGACCCAGAGGAAGGGCACCTCTCACCAGGGAGTCTTGAAAGTCTTCCCTGAGGAAGAGACATCTAAGCTGAGACTTGGCTGAATGCAAAGTGGGCGAGGGGGACATTCTAAGTAACAAGAACTGTGTGTGCAAACACCTAGAAATGGGAAAGAACCTGGCACATCATTGTAGCTAGAATATAGAGTAGAAGAGGGGAGGGAGACAGGAGAGAGAGATGCAAGGCCAGGCTCTGGAGTCCTTATGCCACCTTTTGTTACCCAGGGTTATGGTAGGTTCTGCTGCAGTATCAGATAAAACCCAAAGTTTCCTTAGCTTAGCACAACAAAGACCCTTCTCACTCCTGTAAGGTCTGCTATGGGAAGGGCAGCCCTCCTCCACCCTTCAGCTCCAGCATCTAGAACACAGCCTGGAGTACACACCACAGCATCTCTTCAAGAGAAGAAATGAAACAGGCACGTAGCTCTTAACTGCCCACACCTGGAAATGACAGATCATTTTCAACTCACATTTCTTATGGCCCCAACCTCATGACAAGCAAATATAGTCTGTGTGCCAGGAACGCAAAATCTGATGGTAGACAAAGGTTTGTGTCTGCTGCTGCTGCAGCTAAGTCGCTTCAGTCGTGTCTGACTCTGTGCGACCCCATAGATGGCAGCCCACCAGGTTCCCCCATCCCTGGGATTCTCCAGGCAAGAACACTGGAGTGGGTTGCCATTTCCTCCTCCAATGCATGAAAGTGAAAAGTGAAAGTGAAGTCACTCAGTCGTACCTGACTCTTCGTGACCCCATGGACTGCAGCCCACCAGGCTCTTCCATCCATGGGATTTTCCAGGCAAGAGCACTGGAGTGGGGTGCCATTGCCTTCTCCAGAGGTTTATGTCTAGCTCACCACAATAAGGAATTTGAACTGTTCCCTGGAGACCCCAAGGTCCACTCAAGAGTTTTTGGCATGAGAATCACATAGTCTAATCTGTGTTTTAGAAAGCTCACTCTGGCTATAAGGTGAAAGAGCCCAGAGGGAGGCACAAGAACACACAGTCTGGCATACTGCAGAACTCCAGGGGAGACCCAAGGGTGAGGAAGCAAGGGCTTCGACAGTGGAAACAGAGAGAAGTAGATGAATTTCAGTTATATAAGAGACAGAGTTGACAGAATTCTGTGAATGACTGGACAGGGAATATAGGGAAAGAATGGGTGGGCATTCCGAGAGGGTGGAAGGAGTTAAGGAGGGTGCCCAAACTTCTGATCTAGACAGCCAGGGGGCTGGTAGCACCAGTCAGTGAGACAGAAAGAACCATGGTGGTGACCTGGATGTAAAAACTGGCCAAGCAATAAGACATGGGCATGGGACAGGGCATGTGTGAAGGCATGGTGGGGTGGAGGGAGGGAGATCGAAGGTGAAGTCCTTAGGCTCTTCAGTGGAAAGTCAATAGTGCTTAAAACTGAAAAATGAAATAGAAGCCATCTAAGCATAATCTTTAGAGATATCAAAAAAATCAGTCAAAAGAGTTTCAACTGTCTGGGGAGGGGGAGAGCATGGGAGAAATCATGGAAGATGGCTGTTTTTCATAAATTTTGTAGAGCTACAACTGTAAATAAACTATGTGCTTCTATATTTGATTAAAATGGTTGTTTTTTCTTTAGATACTAGCTCATCTAAGTGTTGCTATCTCAAGAGGCTCTTAGCCCCCTTTTCTATCCATGTGGTATCCATGTGATTTAAAAGGGCAATGTGCCTGCAAAGGGAATGTCCCTACTCCATGCCAGATTTCTCCATTCACAATGTGCCCCTGAGACTGAGTCCCAGAAAAATCAGAGAGGGCTTTCTACAGGAGGCCCTGTTTAGCCTAGATCTTTAAAAGTCATGGGATTTCATGGAGGAAGGGGCATTTCAGATAATGGTATGGGTGAAAGCATGGAGGTATGACAAAGAGAGATGTGTTCAGGGAATGATTTTAATTCTTTTTGGCAGCCTGGACGACATTGAAATAACTCTAGGATGGGCTTCCCTGCTGGCTTAGATGGTAAAGAATCTGCCCACAATGCAGGAGACCTGGGTTCAATCCCGGGTTGGGAAGATCCCCTGGAGAAGGAAATGGCAACCCACTCCAGTATTCTTGCCTGGGAAATCTCATGGACAAAGGAGCCTAGCGGACTACAGTCCATGGGGTCACAAAGAGTTGGTCACCACTGAGTAACTAAGCGTGCTAGTATGGAAACAGAAGGTCAGTCAGGATCAATCAGGTAGCTAATGAAATTCGCGCACTGTTTCGCAAAATCAGGCCCACGGACCTCCTGTAACAGGGACTAAGGATCCTTCAGTGCTTCTAAATCCTCAGGAGGGGTGAGGCAGTAATCTACATGATAATATATTCTCTCCGTGAATCCTATACATCCTAAAATTTGAGAAACATCAGTCAAGCACAAGGAAATAAAGTCCCGAAGTAGTGACTATTTGAATGGGAAGGAGGAAATGGTCACTAGACCCAGGACCTCATAGACTGCAAGGGCCTCTTGGATCTCGAACTGGTCTCAGTCATCATGTCAGGGTAAGTGGTTCTTTGGGCTACAAAGAAATGCAGATGCTGGCAGCGGGAGGCAATACTCAACAGCTCCTCCTGCCCACCACCTACTGCCATTCCCGCCTCACTAAAAGGGATCCTTGTAGTGATATGTTGGGAGAAGTACTAATTTCCAGGCTCAGCTTTTCCATTGCATGTGTGATCTTAAGAAGTTGCTTACCAAAAAAAAAAAAAAGCTGCTTCTTCGCTTGGGTCTCATTTTCCCCAAATGTAAAATGAGGTGGTTAGACTAGATTACCTCAAAGGCCATCTCAAATATAAACATCAGAAAACAACTAAAGATAATATCCAGAATATTCAAGGACCTCCTGCAACTCAACAAGGAAAATAGAAAGAACCCCAATAAAAATACTGGCTGAGAATATGAATGGCAACTTATGAAAGGAGGAAAAGAAAGCTAACTAGCATACAAAGAAGTGCTCACATTCATTAGTATTCAAAGAAATGCAAATTAAAACAATAGATGTTACTTTATACTTGTTAGATTGGTAAAAAAAAAAAAAAAAATTGAAAGCTGGATCTTGTCACATGTTGGCAGGGATGTGTACTGCTGAAGGAAGTAGAGATGGGTACAGTCAGCCAGGAGAGCAATCCGGCACCACTTAAGTCAAATTGAGTGTGTGCTTACCCTACCACCCAACAGGTCCACTCAGTCCTGGGTAGATCTTCTGCAGAAATGATTACTCAGCCTACAATAGAACACGCATGAAGACATCTTAGAGTTGGAAGAGTGACTAGGTAAAATGTACAGAGCGCTATAGAACGGTTGTAAGCAACTAACTAGGTGTACATATGGCAACATGAGTAGATCTCAAAAACACAATGCTGAGTGAACAAAGGGAGAAACACAATGAGAAATTTTTCTGATTCCCCAAAATTCTGAAACCCCCTAGTAAAATCTAAAGTCCTTACTGCTGTTGCTAAGTCGCTTCAGTCGTGTCCGACTCTGCGACCCCACAGACAGCAGCCCACCAGGCTCCCCCGTCCCTGGGATTCTCCAGGCAAGAACACTGGAGTGTACACAATGGAGTATTACTCAGCCATTAAAAAGAAAACATTTGAATCAGTTCTAATGAGGTGGGTGAAACTGGAGCCTATTATACAGAGTGAAGTAAGCCAGAAGGAAAAACACCAATACAGTATAATAACGCATATATATGGAATTTAGAAAGATGGTAACAATAACCCTGTGTACGAGACAGCAAAAGAGACACTGATATATAGAACAGGTTTATGGACTCTATGGGAGAGGGAGAGGGTGGGAAGATTTGGGAGAATGGCAATGAAACATGTAAAATATCATGTATGAAACGAGATGCCAGTCCAGGTTTGATGCACGATACTGGATGCTTGGGGCTAGTGCACTGGGATGACCCAGAGGGATGGTATGGGGAGGGAGGAGGGAGGAGGGTTCAGGATGGGGAACACATGTATACCTGTGGCAGATTCATTTTGATATTTGGCAAAACTAATACAATTATGTAAACTTTAAAAATAAAATAAAATTTTTTTAAAAATGTGAAAAAAAAAAAAAAAAGAACACTGGTGTGGGTTACCATTTCCTTCTCCAATGCATGAAAGTGAAAAGTGAAAGTGAAGTCACTCAGTCGTGTCCGACTCTTAGCAACCCCATGGACTGCAGCCTACCAGGCTTCTCCATCCATGGGATTTTCCAGGCAAGAGTACTGGAGTGGGGTGCCATTGCCTTCTCTAAAGTCCTTACACTGTCCTACAAAGCCCCACATGATCTGGCTCCCTGTCTCCATCTCTCTGTTCTCCTCACTGACATCATCTTCTACCACTGTCCCACTACTCACTCTGCCCCAGCCTCACTGGCTGCCTGCTATAAATACATGCCAGGCACTGAGGCTGCAGCAGAGCCTTTGCAATGGCTGTTCTTTTGCCTAGAATTGCAAGCCTTCAGAATCCTCAACAGACACACACACGGTCCCCCTTGCCCAACTCTATTGAAATGTAATGATAAGTAAACTTTATAGTCACCTTAAAGGTAGTAAATGCTGTCACTCCACCCCTCTATTTACCACTAGAACATGAGTTCTGTGAGGGCAGGAACTCTTGCCTGTTTTTCTTTCTTTTCCTGATATCTCTTAAGACCTAGAACAAACCCTATCGTAAAAGAGGCACTTCTAAACTTTTCTTGAATAAGTAAATGAAAGGTGAGTGGGAATGAGGGTGTGTGCATGCTAACTTCATTCATGTCCAACTCTTTGCAACTGTAGCCTGCCAGTCTCCTCTGTCCATGGAATTTTCCAGGCAAGAATACTGGAGTGGGTTGCCATACTCTCCTCCAAGGAATCTTCCCAACCCAGGGATTGAACCTGAGTCTCTTATGTCTCCTGCATTGGCAAGAAGGTTCTTTACCACTAGCACTGCTGGGAAGCCTGAGACTGAGGGTAAAAAGTATGTTTAATAAAAAAAAAAAAAAGGAGAAGGGCTGAGAACAGGAAAATGATGGTGAGGTTCAATTTATTGAGAGATATGAGTAATTTAACCTGTGTGCCTGAGATTTACAAAGGGGTAAAACTGTGGATCAGTGTCTCATCACCCTCCCAGTGCCCACCCACTCCTGTTGGAGTTCCTCTTCCTGCCAGGTCTTTGAGAATGAGCAGACCAAACCCTGGCTGTGGGAAGAACCCTCTGCTTCATCTACAAGAGCGGCTGTCTCTGAGATGTCAAGACCACAACAGGGCTGAGGGCATGTTCTGGGAACAGTGTACACGGCTCCACCCAGCACCTCACACTTCCTCAAACACAGGGCCCACCTGAGCAGGAGACGTCTGGACACAGAGCAGCATCTAATAACCAACTCACAAAGCCTTGCCACAACTTTGAAGGAAATTAGTCCCCCGTTGGATGAATAAGAAAACTAACATTGAAAGAGGTTAGCACTTGGCCCAAAAGGTCAACAAAAAGTCTACAAATTACAAATGCTGAAGAGGGGGTGGAGGAAAAGGAACCCTCCTATGCTGTCGGTGGGAATGGAAATTGGTGCAGCCGCTATGGAGAGAAGTGTGGAGGCTCCTCAAAAATTAAAAATGGAGCTACCGTGTGATCCAGCAATGCGACTCCTGAGCATGTGCCTGGAGAAAACTGTAGTTCAGAAAGATACACGCACCCCCATGTTCACAGCCATGTTTTACAGCAGCCAAAACATGGAAGCAACCCAAATGTCCACTGAAAGAAACGGATAAAGAAGATGTAGTACATATATACAATGGAATACTTGATGTTGTTGCTCAGTCATTCAGTCGTCTCCAACTCTTTGCAACCCCATGGATGGTAGGTCACCAGGACTCAACTCTCTCCTCTGACCTCCATTGTCTCCCAGAGTTTGCTCAGACTCATGTCCATTGAGTCGGTGATGCTATCTAACCTTCTTATCATCTGCCTCCCCCTTGTCCTTTTGCCTCAGTCTTTCCCAGCATCAGTGTCTTTTCCAATGAGTCAGCTCTTCACATCAGGTGGCCAAAGGATTGGAGCTTCAGCTTCAGCATCAGTGTTTCCAATGAATATTCAGGGTTGATTTCCTTAAGATTGACTGGTTTGATCTCCTTGCAGTCCAAGGGACTCTCAAGAGTCTTCTCCCAGGACCACAATTTGAAAACATCAGTTCTTTGGTGCTCAACCTTCTTTATGGTCCAACTCTCACATCCATGCATGACTACTGTATAGCTTTGACTATACAGATCTTTGTCAGTAAAGTGATGTCTTTGCTTTTTAATATGTTGTCTCAGTAAAAAAAAAAAAAGAAAAAGAATGAAATAATGCCATTTGTATCAACATGGATATACCTAGAGGTTATCACACTAAGTGAAGTAAGCCAGATAAAGACATATCATATGATATCACTTATATGAAGAATCTGAAAAAAAAAAGATACAAATGAACTTTTATACAAAAGAGAAATACACTCACAGACTTAGAAAATAAACTGATGGTTACCAAAGGGGAAAGGTGTGGGGGCCAGGGATAAATTAGGAGTCTAGGATTAACACATGGAGGGAGGAGCCTGGTAGGCTACAGTCCATGGGGTCGCAAAGAGTCAAACACAACTGAGTGACTTCACTCGCTCACTCACTCACCACTCTATATGGGGCTTCCCCAGTGGCTCAGTGGTAAAGAATCTGCCTGTAGTGAAGGAGACACAGGTTTGATCCCTGGGTTGAGAAGATCCCCTGGAAGGGCACAGCAATTCTCTCCTATATTTTTGCATGGAGAACCCCATGGACAGAGGAGCCTGGTGGGGCTACAGTCCATAAGGGTGCAAAGAGTTGGACATGACCAAAGTGACTGAGCATGCATGCATATAAAACAGATATCCAACAAAGACCTACAGTATAGCACAAGGAACTATACTCAGTACTTTGTAATAACCTATAAGGGAAAAGAATCTGAAAAAGAATACATATACATATTATTTATATATACACACATAACTAAATCACTGTGCTATACACCTGAAACTAACATGACACTGTAAATCAACTATACTGCAATTAAAAAAAAGAGTTAATGGCAAAAATTTAATTAATTAAATCAGATGTAAAATGTTAACATGGTCCTCTGGTACTATTTGACCTGCTTAACACCTGGCAGCACTGGGATTTCAGCCAGTCTGTCTTCCTAATGCCATGCGTTGTGTTTTCTCTACCAACTTAGCCTCCTTCTCTGTACAAAGAAGACTCCTATGTCAGGAAAATTAACAAAATTAATTTTTCCAGTTTGATTTTTCATGATTTTACTGTCATCTCCTCCCTGTTGCTAACCACTCTTCATCTCTAGGATTCAAATTACAAAACCTGTGGATTGGATACAGGCCATCTAAAAGCTAATGTTAGAAAATAGGGCCAAATGGATCATCTATTACTACTAAGACTTTAAAAGGATTATCCATTCCTTGCAAGCAGCCAGATGGCAGATATGGTATACAGGCCATCAGCTCTGGCAATAATAGTTCTGATACTTCTGAGGGGTAAGGAAGGAACCACTGAGAATATGGGACAATCTATGGGAAGGCAACGCTAAGTGCAGTTGGATTAGGAAAGGGTGCGGGCTGATTGGTTTCTTAACCAGGCCAATTATTCAGGACAAGAGATTAATGTCTAAGAACAATACAGTCTGATACATGACTTGGGGTCTTTTTGGTATCCATGGACTCATTTAAGTGACACTGAGCTCATTCCCAAAGAGAAAAGTGGATAAAAACCAGTTTAATCCTTTGATCTGGTCTCCCTCAGAAGTAGTCCATGGCTTACAGTCCTTTATCTTCAGTGAACTTAACACATGGTATGCACGTGTGCATTCTCAGTCACTTCAGTCCTGTCTGACTCTTTGCAATGCTATGGACTGTAGCCCACCAGGTTCCTCCGTCCATGGGATTCTCCAGGTGAGAACACTGGAGTGGGCTGCCGTGCCCTCCTGCAGGGGATCTTCCTGACTCAGGGCACATGCACGTGGCAGGAGCGCCATAGAGCCCCTGAGACATGGTCTCACTGAAGCTCACAGTGCAACGACTTTACACTGAAGCACTGGAACCCTGCAAGTCTCCTCCTAAGAAGCCCCTTGGGGATTACCAGTTTCCAGTAAAAATCTATTCAGGCAGATCTTGGCAGTCCCTCATCCGCACCCAGCAAACAAGTAAAAAGAAATTCACCATAATGATCCCTGCATAGAGGGATATTTCTTCATGAGCTACATGAACCTTGAACCCATTATAATCCCTGTCATTCTCATTTTCTCTCAAGTTAAAATGGGCATTAAACTCCATTTGTGGCTCTAAAACTCAGAGATTCTTTACATAAGAGACCTAAAATCCCAAATCACAAACACAAAAACAGCAGTAGAAGAGATATCAGAGCTCTTGTCCGCATCCTTTATTTTTATTAATGAAGAAATTGAAGCCTAAAGAGATGAAAGGACTAATTTAAGGTCGTATTCCAGGTGGTTCCTCCCTTACCTCTCAGAAGTACTATTGGCATCAAGTAACATTAACCCCATTTGATGGCATCAAGTTCCATCTGAAAGTTCCCATACATGGGTGCCACGGTGGTTCATTCTGTCCCTGACGTTCCCATTTTTCTAAGGCCTACATTGTGCCAGAGGAAAAAATGAATGGGGTTTAGGCCAGAAGAATTCCAGAAGCAGAAAATTTTGGTTTCTCTTTGGAACAGTTTTATTTAAGCTCAGAAGAACTTTTTAAACCATTGTTTGGAGAATAAAACAAAACTATGCCCTCAGACCTTGAATCCCAGACAGAGAGTCACATAAGCAAACAATAACATCATAAGATGCATTCTACGCACATTAAAATATGAGCAAGTATTTTTATATCATAAAAGAGAAAACAACTCTCGGCCTGGAGAGGCCGCGGAGTGCTTCAGCAATGACAGGACATCTCAGCTGGGATTTCAAGGACAGGGGTCACGGCCAGAACATTGCACACAGAGAGAAGCATGTGCAAAGTCCTCAAGGTATGGAGGGCATGACACATTCAAGGTTGTGGAAGTGGAGAACACTACAGTGTTCAATATAGACAAAGAGACGAGTAAGGCTAAATAGAATGGGAGAGACAGAAAAAGCCAGATCACGCAGGCCCCCAAGGGCCGTGAAAGGGAATAGCTTTATCCTTAAAGCTATAGCAAGTCCTTAAAGAGTTTTAAGTGAAAGAAATGGCCAAGTTCAATTTTTTTTTTAATGACTCTGGCTGTAGTTGTAGTGCTGAAAACAAATTATTAATAGAAGGGGAAAGAAGCAGTACAGGAAGACAGTTGGGTTTATTGCAAGAGTCCATGTGACAGAAGATCATGGTTTGGTGGGGACAGGGATGGGGTAAGGGGGGGATGGAGGGAAGCGGCTAATCAGAGAGGCCCTTAAGAGGTGAAGGCAAGGGAACTTGCAAATGGATTGGATAAGCAAGGGAGGGAAAAGCAAGTAGCAAGGATGCATTCTAGGGTTCCATGTATACACACGGCTAGATGGGCTGCTCCTAGAGGATAACATAGACTCACAAGGGTTGGGCTCTGTTACATTGAGATTTATATGTCATTATAATAGGGATGTCATGTGGGCAGCTGGCAATATGGGTCTGAGGCCCCAAGGCATCTGAGCTGGAAATGTTGAAAAAAGATTCCTCAGAGAGTAATCAACTAAAGCCTTGGTGCTGTATAAGATCACCCAGAGAAAAGAGCAGAGAAGAAGACAATGGAGTCTAAGAAAGCCAACATTTGAACAAGTATAGTGGCTGAAAAGAATGAGGTGGGAAGAAAATTTGGAAAATATTTTCTGACAAATTATCTTTTATCAGCTCTGCTTTTAAAAAGAAAAACTGTAAAAGCAGGCAAATTGCCACAGCCAAAGGGAAAGATAAAAACAAAGAAGCTCCAATATTCCATTTACATAGTCATTATTCCTTGGATTACCAAGAATTGCTTCCATCAAAATTCTTACTTGCTAAGGTAGCTTTTTATTCTTTTACAAAGCCCATACCATGTTTCCCTTTAGGTAAAGTATACTTCTTGATTTGGGGTTTGGCCATATGACAATGGATGTGAGCAGATGTGATATAAATGTCTAAGCAGAAACTTTAAATACACTTGTATCACTTGGCTCCAGCTTTTTTAAATTCCTGCCGCCTGCCATGAGAAGAGCATGCTTCCTCAACAGGATCCGGAAATGAAAAGATACAATGAGCAGAACCTCCAATGTAAACCAGTGTAGCCCAGCAAAGCAACAGTTAATTCAGCCCTCAGGGGACATGAGCAAGAAATAATGTATGTGATTTTTAACCATGGAGCTTTGCATGCTATTTGTTACTCCAGCAAAATCTGACTAATATATACCTGCCCACAGTGAGATTTCTTCAAAACTAAATCTGGTTATTTCCTACCGTAGAAGGAAGCAAAGGTACTTTGTCTAAAACAAATTATACGCCTGGCACTAATAAACCATTTAGAGACATTCTCTCATTTTACTCCTTGAGACAATTATTTGCATCATTTTATGCGAGCAAACTGAGACTCAGATAAGTCAATTATATTTCTCAGGACCACAAAACTAGCAAATGGTATAAATGCAACAAAAATTCATTTAACTGATTCCAAAACCTATGCACTCCCCTATTAAAGGCTTTGCTAGAAATCAAATGTAGATCTCCTACATGGGAGACAAGAAAAAACCGGTGAACCATCAGATCAGAGTCAACTTTAGACTACATTCATATACATGGGTAGTTGTACTGCTGTTGAATAAGCCCAGAGCAAGCAGCAAGAGGACATTTGCAGCTCTGGATCTGAAATATGAAATATCACATTGCCACAACCTCCACCTTTCTCTCACCAGTTCTCACCTTTCTCAATCGTAGTTGAGAAAATCAAAGCTGTAAGGTGGAATTTAGTGCTCAAGTCAGGTTGCACTGAAAATTGGAAATAAAAGTTGCCTTTTATCTCCATCTCTACAGCCATGTAAAACAGGTGAGTTTCTTAATATCTCCCTGTGATCACCCCTTATGAATTCATCTTGGTTTTCTCATCTAATCCTTGCTGAATCTCGAGGCAGAATTAAATCTTTAACATATTAAGTAAGACAAGCAAGATATAGTAATCACTTATCAGTATCCATTTTTCCATTGAAGAGGTATGTGCCTCACCCAGGATTTATCATTGCCTTGTAGATCCCCTGATGAGACTTGGTGGGGGCAGACGGGGTGGTACGTGTAGAGGGAAGGCAGAGGGTTTGAAGTTAGACAAGCCTGGGTTTAAGTTTCAGGGTTTACATCCTGCTCTACCTCTTCCTCACTTGTAACCTTGGGAACTTGACTTTATCTCCCTGAACATCGGTCTCCTAGGTGCAAAGTGTGGATGAAAATACTAACTCAGTAAGTTGTCTGAACAGAGAAAGACAAACACCAATTGATATCACTTACATGTGGAATCTAAAAGAATACCACAAACTATTGAATATAACAAAAAAGAAGCAGACTCACAGATACAGAGAACAAACTGTGGTTGCCAGTGGAGGGTGGAGGGGGCCAGTATAGGGATGGGAGGATGGGAGGCACAAACTATTGGGTGTAAGATAGGCTCAAGGATCTATTGTACAAAATGGGCGAAACAGCCAGTTTAAAAAAAAAAAAATTGTAAATGGAAAATAACCTTTTAAATTGTATAAAACCTTAGAATTTTTTAAATAAAATTTTTAAGTTGTTTGAGGGTCAAATGAGGTGGAATGTTCCCTTCTTCACTGTGATTCACTGGCCTCTGCCTTGAACTGCAAACAGACTCAGTGGCCAGGATGAGAACCCTTTAAAAGCACAGGGGTTACACAGTGCTGTATATCCATCACCATTATCACAGGCACCAATGATGTCAACCACCAAATAGTGAACACCCACTAACTCCAGCGTTTTTCCAAGTCCTTTCCACACATTGTCTCTAATCCTCACAACCTTGAAGCAAAATAAATTATATTATACTCATCTTAGAGAGCAATAAGCCGAGAGGTTAAAAGGAGGGTTGGTCCTCCTGATTCCCAGGCTAGTCTCTTTCCCACTGATCACCCTCCTGCTCTTGGCTGCTAAGCTATGCACCTCTCTCCATTGTTCTCTACAAGATCTCTGGGGAGGAAAAAACACAAACAAATTTGCCTAGCAGGACTGCTGTCAAAAAGTATTGATTGTAAGACTTGCACACTAAAAGCTGTAAATTATTACTGAGAGAAGTTAAAGAAGATCTAAATCAGTGAGACATTCTGTATTCATGGATTAGAAAACTTAATATTGTTCAATTGGCAACTGTCTTCCAAATTGATCAATAAGTTCCAAAACACACACACACACACACAGAAATCCCAACAGGCTTTTTGCAGAAATTGATCCCTAATATTTACACAGAAATACAAAGAGCCCAGCATAGCCAAAACAACTTGGAAAAAAGAAGAACACAGTTGGGTGGCTTACACTTTCTAATCGCAAATTTTATCCTTAAGCTACCATAATCAAGGCAGTGTGGTACTGACCATAAAGATAAACATAAATAAATGGAATGAAACTGAAAGTCCAGAAATAACTCCTTATATTTATGGTCAATTGATTTTCAACAGAGGCACCAAGGCAATTCAATGGGGAAAAAATAACTTCTTTAAAATGGTAATGGAGTAATTGGACACTTTCATGCTAAAAGATTAGCTTAGATTCCTACTCACACCATACCTAGAAATTAATTCAAAATTAATCAAATGCCAAATGATTTAACTCAAATTAAATCAAAATTAATCAAAAAAGAGCTAAAACTATAAAAGTTTTAGAAGAAAACCTAAAATCTCCTAAAATCTAGGAGAAATACTTCATGATCTTGAGTATGCAAAAATTTCTTAGATAAGACACCAAAAGCACAATACAAAAAAAATGATAAAGTGGATTTTAGCAAAATTAAACACTTCTGAGCTTCACACCATCAAGAAAGTAAGAAGACAAGCTACAGAATTGGAGAAAATGTTTATAAATCATATTTCCAATCAGGAACTTGTATCTAGAATATATAAAGAACTCTTACAACTAAATACTAAGTCAAACAAACCAACTTAAAAATGGGCAAAATATTTGAAGAGACATGTAGCCAAAGAAGATATATGAATGACAAATAAGTACTTGAAAAGATGCTCAACATCTTTAATCATTAGGTAAATGCAAACTAAACCATAATGAGATACCACAGCACACTAAAATCAAAAACACTGATACCAACAAGCGTTAGTAAAGATGAGGAGAAACTGTAACCTTCATGAATTTTGGGTGGAAATATAAAATGGTACAACCACTTTGGAACACAGTTTGCAGTTTCTTAAAAAGCTAAACATAAATTTGCCATGTAATCTATGAAGTCCACTCCAAGCTGTTTACCCAAGAGCAGCGACAGCATGTCCACAAAAATGGACTAATGATCACAGCAGCATGAGCCATCACAGGAAGTGGAAACAAGCCCAGTGGCCATCAGTAGATGAATGGGTAAAGAAAATGTGGCACATCCATTCAATGCAATACTATTTAGCAATTAAAAAGGAACCAATGATACATGCTGCAACGTGGATGAAGCTCAGAGATATTTGCTAAGTGAAAAAAGCAAGACACAAAAGAACTACACGTTGTAGACTCCATTTACATGAAATGTCTGGAAAAGGCAAAACTACAGAGATGGATGCAGATTTGTGGTTCCCTGCCTCTGGGATGGGTGTAGAAACTGACTGTAAACAGGCACAAAAGATCTTTTAGGGGTAATAAAAATATTCTAAAGCTGAATTGTGGTAATGTTGCATAGCCCTGTAAACTTACTAAAACTCATTGAACAGATGACGTTTATGTTATGTAAATTATACTTGAACAAATCTGGGGTTTTTTAAAGTCTTAATTGCTTCCTCTGCAAAATATCTCTGACAAGGCGAAGGAGGAACCCTTGGGGAGTCTGCTCCCTGGCCTTGCTCCTTTCTCTTCTCTAGGAAATACACCTGAGCCCCTCTGCCTAAGTGCTAAGAGTTGTTTCCCCAGAAGCCCAGAGCAGCTGTGCCCAACTCCTCTACCTCAGTAACTCTTAACTGCCCCAATTCAGGCCTCTGGCAGCAAAGCTCACCTTGCAGAAATACTGTAAGAGTTATAAATACTTTAGGTCCTCAGGGAGCCCTGTCAGTTCTCCACTATGGCATCAGTGACGTAGGGCAAGGAAAATTCTATTTCTAGGCATACTGTCTGTGGGCAGCCTCAAGATAATAAACTGTCTCTTTCAGGGCATGGTTTGGACCCTTAAGACACATGCTCTCTTAAAAGCTGATTCCCCCAAGCCAATTGCAGCCCACTCCAGAAAGACAGGATGAATGCATGAAATTTAAATGAAAGCCCATTTACCAAATAAGGGGCTGTGGAGGGCTTCCAGGTGGGGCTAGTGGTAAAGTATCTACTTGCTGGTGCAGGAGACTTAAGAGAGGTGGGTTCGATCCCTGGATCCAGAAGATCCCTGGAGGACAGCATGACAACCCACGCCAGTATTCCTGTCTGGAGAATCCCATGGATGGAGGAGTCTGGCAGGGTACAGTCCACAGAGTCCCAAAAAGTCGAACACGACTAAAGCAAGTTAGCACACACACATGGGGTTGTGGACCTGGTTTTAGAGCCATGTAACCTTCTCAACCTGGGCTGCATAATAAAACCATAAAACACCTGGTAAGCTTTTCAAATGTATTAGTGGAGAAGAAAGTTCCTAAATGTATTATAACTGCCAATTAAAATATATTTTGTTTCATCAAAGTAATATGAATTGGTAACAGAATAAACTCATAAAATCTCAAAAGAAAGAACCCCACCTGGTAAGCTTTTTAAAAATACTGTACCTGTGTGCCTCTCAAAGAGATTTGTATTTAACTGGCCAAGAATATGACCTGAACATCAGTATTTTTAAAGCTCTCCAGCGATTCTGCTGTTCATCCAGGGCTGAGAGTCACCAGGTTCAGAAGGAGATGGGTGTCAAAACAAGGTTTTCCATTAGTTACTCTTTCAAACCTTAAAATACACTTCTCTCTGAATAAGCACCTTCTTCACATCTAGTAAGAGCAGCAACTGGATTGAGCCAGCTAAATAATGGGCCCCAGGATGTTGTCACTTGTGGTACAGATGCTGCCAGTTCATCTCTGTTTATCCCAAATGAGCTCATGTTGAGTGTATTGATCTATACATCCTTAACCATGACACTTGAAAAAAGGGCTAATGCTACTAATGTAACTGGTGGAGAGAGGCTAAAAGAAAAAGACAGTCTTTATTATCAGTATTCAAGGACTTTTCTTGACACCAGGGACCAAGAATAAAGCCAATTAGGACCTAGTGCAATACTAACACAATATTAAATATTAAAGGCAATCAAGCATTCACCTCAGACATGAGTGATCATGAGAATTTAGGACAGAGTTCCCTGCTGGTTTGAGCAGACAAAAAAAAAAAAAGCTTTGTGGATGAAGAAGAGCTCCAGCTGGCCTTGGGAGATGGACAGAATTTGAATTGGGGAAGTGAAAAAAAGTAAAAATAATTACCAATAACAATAACTGCAACAGCATTTATCATAAATCAGCACTCTCATTCATGCATCATTTTATATAAACCTCAAAACTGCCTTATGGTTCTCATTTTACAGATGAGGAAATGGGGGATTAGAGGTTAAAACATTTTCCCAAGCTCAGTCAGCAAGCAGGATTTGAACCCATGCAACTTAACTTCAGAATCCCGGTGCCTGCGCCAAGGGAGGGAGACAGAAAGGAATCCCACCTTGTGTCATATTATGCAAGGAACCCACTAAGCTGAGAAGAGAAAACAACTTAACCACAAGGAGTCCAGGTCACTCACACAGCCCTTGCATCCAATGAACGAAAAGAGGGAAACCCAGACACTAAGCCAGCTACAATGAGGAGAATTGAACGAAAAGCAAACAAAAACAGGAGGTTCAAGAGGGAAGGGACATATGTATACCTACGGCTGATTCATGTTAATGTTTGACAGAAAACAACAAAATTCTGTAAAGCAATTATCCTTCAATTAAAAAATAAATTTTTGAAAAATGGGATTTCCTTCCTTTAGGAGCCCAAGATGAGAAAAGCATCTGAATAGGTGAGCATGACTAGGGAAGCACAGGTCTGGAGATTTCTAAGGGGTGATGTTTCACCAGAGGCTGGGAGAAATGCCGAGAACCGAAATTGGAAAGGAATCGCTAAGCATTAGTCTATGTTCTACCCATCTAGGACCCTGCAGGATCAGGTGAAAGGCAGAAGAGCAGAGAGGCATACATAGACTAGGAGGAAAAAGAACACACAGACAACATGAAAAGTTAAAGCAAATGGCTGAGCATGCCTGCCTTGACTGAATTAAAGTTTTCAAAATGCCTGATTGTAATCAAAAGGTAATAGGTACCCAGTATGTTTTAATTAGGGGAAGATACCTATGTAAGCGTCAGTGAAAGGGACACAAAGTCCCCAATCCCTGCCTGCAAGGAATGCACAGTCTTGTTGGAGAGTCGAGGAATAGTACTTATATATAATCTCGTCAAATCATCTGAACCCAATCAACAGAAACCTGAAAAGAAAAAAAAGAAAGAAGGAGAGAGGGAGAAAGGGAGAGAGGAGAGAAGCAGAAGGAAACTGAAGACAAAGAGGATAGGAAAAAGAAAGGAAGTGGAGGAGAAAAAGGCAGAGGAGAAAGAGGGAGGAAAGAAAGAAGGGAGGGAAGGAAGAAGAGCAAAGACATTCACACGGGAAATTCACTTGGGGTGATGTTCGTCAAAGTGTGGATCGCATACCATCTGTGTCAGAATCACCCAACGTGCTTCACAAGCAGACAGATCCTCACAAGTGGTATCTGGGAATCAGAACCCTCACGGGTCTCCCAGAGGAACCTTACACACTCTGAAATCTGAGAGCCACTGGTCTGGGCCTCGCCTCTGATTGGTCCACACACTCAGCCCCCTGCACCCGCTGCTACAGCTCCAGCTACCAAAGCACACAGAACAATCTCTTGTTTCAGAATGGTGGTCCTGAGGTGAGACGAAGTCCTGAGTCATCAGATTGAGATGAAAGTATATTCAGAGTAGAGCATGGACTTCGGAGGTATATTCCATTTCAAATCCCAGTTCCACTTCTTCCTAGCCTTCCAGATTTTAGGCAAATTACTTAAACCTACTGAGCTTCAGGTTCCTCATCTGTAAAATCCTCACAAGACTGTTGGGAGGGATAATTGCAAAACTCACATACTTCTCTTGGCTGCCTTTTACCTGCTGACTTTTAAGATAGGACATCCTAGAAGGATTCTTCAAACGCTAACCTTAGTTAGATATCAAAAATTGAATGCCTTTCCTGGCCACTACTAAGGTGGGGCGGGGGGGTAGAAATTACTCTTAATTGTTTCATCTGTTTCAGGTTACTAGTTCCTCAGGACATTCTCCTGACATGCATGGTCACCAAAACCTTCACATATAAAACTTCTCTCTGAGATACATACACACGCGCACACACACACACACACGGACACACACACCCATACTCTATTCTTGTATATTCATACTTTTCCTTCAACATCCTTCTCAAACATCACCTCTACATTAAAGTGAAAGTGAAGTCGCTCAGTCATGTCCGACTCTTAGCGACCCCATGGACTGCAGCCTACCAGGCTCCTCTGTCCATGGGATTCTCCAGGCAAGAGTACTGGAGTGGGGTGCCATTGAAACCTCCCCAAATCCCACACCCCTGCCCTAGGCCTGCTCACAGAATCCAAACAAACTCCACAAGCATGATCTCACCCCATTATGATGACTAATCTTCTGTTCTCTTTCTTCTTTGGGTTCTCAAAGAAGAAATACTATTAATCTTTAAAACTCCAACACTTAATATCAGGCCTGCGTGCATGCTCACTCACTTCAATCGGGTCCAACTCTTTGCAACCCTGTGGACTGTAGCCTGCCAGGCTCCTCTGTCCATGGGATTCTCCAGGCAAGAATACTGGAGTGGGTTGCCATGCCCTCCTCCAGGGGATCTTCCCGACCCAGGGATTGAACCTGGGTCTCCTGCATTGCAGGCGGATTCTTTACCCATTGATCCACCTGGGAAGCCCCAGTATCATGCGTAATATGTGGCAAGTACTCCGTAATTTGAGTTATTATATTCTATATGTAAAATATGAAATTATGAAATTGATTTTTTAGAATGCTACACTTACTCATCCTGTTGTTTTTAAAAACCAGGGGGTAGCAGGGGGAATCACACTAGTTTAACTTGATATTTTTTAATCTGAATCAGAATTACTCAGCTTGATCCTTAACCCTAGTCATTAGATTTGGCTCTAAATTTAAAATCTACTCCCTTATAGAAGGAAGATTTGCCACCATTGAGGGTTTAAGGAAACTGTCTAACTGAAGGCAATTCCAGTCAGTGAAACAAACACTGGCACCAAGCCAGGCAGTGGTAACTCTACAGAAGAGCACTCTAGCTCCACAGCATCCCTAATAGAAATGGCCAGAGTGCTGCCCTCCTGGCTGACTGACAGGCTCTTCCCTAGACCATCCCTTGCATGCTGCATGCTAAGGCACTTTAGTCATGTCCGACTGTGTGTGACCCCATGGACTGTAGCCCACCAGGCTCCTCTGTCCAGGGGGGTTCTCCAGGCAAGGATACTGGAATGGGTTGCCATGCCCTCCTCCAGGGGATCTTCCCAACCCAGGGATCGAACCTGCGTCTCTTACGTCTCCTGCATTGGCAGGCAGGCTCTTAACCACTAGCACCACCTGGGAAGCCAAGACCATCCCTTCGTATCTGTCTTTCTATCATGATTCTAATACAAAGTGCAAGAGCCACACTCTATACAGGGACACTATCCAACCTTACCCTAGGGTCCCCACCCCAAATGCCTCCTGTATAAATCACTATCTGTGCCCTTTCCCGGCTATTTCCCATGCCTGGGTTTGTTTTTTCATTTCAAGCCACTGATGGTCACTTCAAAATTCTGCTCAAATAATAGCTACCATGTATTGAGTGGCTCCATGTGCCAGGCACCCTCTTAGAGATTTTATATACTGTCTATCATTTTAAATTTTAACAACCCTATAGTTCAGGTACTATAAGTCTTCTCATAGCATCCAAGTATTAATAACTTAATAAGTGAAGAGGCCAGATGTGACTCTAAACTCCATGTTCTTAGACATAGAGGCACACGCCTTCATAAGCTCATTTACTTAATTCTCTGTAGATGAAGTATTATTAGTCCCATTTTACAGACGAAGAAACCAAGGCTCAGATATAAGACTTCTCAGACTGATTCCAAATTACTTAAGCCACTCCAGTTACTCGTGTCTCTTTAGGTCTATACTGGCAGCTGTCTTACCAGCACAGACAAAATTGCAGCCAACCAGGAGGAGGATGGAGCTGACAGGTGGAAAGAGGTGGGCCTGGGAGACACAACCAAGCCTTGCTAACAAATCTATGGTCTTTCTTGTCACATAAGGCATTAAATTCCAACTTTAATTAGATTGACTTGGCTTTTTAACTGTTGTTTGCAACCCAGAGAGTCTTATCTGATACAAAAATGAACCCCACAAGGTGAGACCATGAAGTATGGTGGGTAATTTTTATGAACTTACAGGTAAAATTGATTCATCAAATGAGGGCAGTTTCTTTTAAAATAGTCATCGTAAATGAAATAAAGTTGCAACCAAAGGGTGGGGGTAGGGGGCTATGAAACAATATCTCCCAAATTACAGTATTAATCAAGAGCAGACTAATATTTTGGAATGAACAATGCACATCATTTTGCAAGCATAGTTGTTCCATGTTGTAGAAGGAAGTACCCCAAGGGACAGGAAAGGAAAGTATTTGCTTCTACTCCTAGTCAGACCATCAGACACACTGCTGCACTGTCACAGCTCCAGGGAAGCCCACTGTGCACTAGGGAGTAAGCAGCTTCCCACCCTGAACTGACAGCCTCGAAACCAGCAGGTCAAATACCGATTCTCAGCAAAATCAGACCTGAAACAGCCAGACAATGCCAGGTATGCCAGATTCTGTCTTTGGCCTCAGATTCTCCTATTCCCAGCCCTGACTGGGCTGAGGCTCACTGGATTCTCTCCTGGGACAAGGTCGGTCCTTCAGCTAAGGAAGCAAGTCTCCGTGCCTGGTTCCTGACCCATGACGGACATGGCTGCCCAGACGATTGCACCAGGGGAATCGAGTCACAAGACCATGCTCGCCACAAGCTATGAAATGAGGGGAAATTGCCAAAAAGTCTCCCTTTAGAGCTGTGCTATTTCTCTTCCTGTAAATAAAAGAATATCATTGGTCCTTGTGCAACTGTAGACAGATAAGATTAGCACCAAGAAGAATTTCCTGGCTTTAAGGAGAAATGAGAGACTTCAGAAGTACAGATACTCAGAATTCTAATCTGAGACTCTTTGGCTCAGGTCTAGCTGTGACCTCTACCAAGAAAGCTGAGGGAGAAACCTTTCCTTTGCTGCTTTCTCTTTGGCATCACTGAGTTCCTTTTGGCACCATCAAGCTTGGACATAACACACCGATGACCTCTCTTTCCTTACCTAACTGAACATGAGAGTGAAAACCTAGACTAACATCTTGACTTTCTAGCTCACCTAACACCCGTAATGCTGATCTGTAGTGAGACATTAAATCCAGAAGAACAAGCCACCCTTCAAAGAAATCTGAAAAGCAATTGCCATCTATGCTGAAATGTCTTTTAAAGGCACCAAGGAAGCAGTCTGTTCATAGTAATAATAGAACTTCTCAAGACTCTCCTCATTCCCTTCCTACTCTCTCAAAGAGAACTGATGTTCTACCAAGTTCATGGTCCATACTCCCCAAATGCCCAAAAACTACCTCTCAAATTTCAGCTTGCATTTGCTCTCATCCCCCTTGATACTTCCGTCCCTTACAATACCCCTTCCCCTCCAGCGCTTCCCTGCCCTTACCAATTCTGCTCCCCTCTTATGTGATTCCACAGAGCAAAAGTACCTGCCCACCTGAGATGTCTTACTTTCAGAAGGCAGGGGAAAGGAAAGGTTCTAAATGTGATATGTTTACTTTTTGGGTCCCTATTCCATTTGCCTGCCAAAATGTAGTCTTAAATAAATGTACAGAAGGAAACTGATATCCCAAACCAGATAACATGGATAGTCTCAATCACTGTGTGTAACTTTGGAGCAATTAACCTAACTTTCTGACCTCCACCACTACATCTATAAAGTAAGACAATGGTGATGGCTTCTTCACAAGGATGTGGTGCTGATTCAATGAGAAAACATATTTTATCATAAGGAATAACAAGTAAACCAGAAAGTGCTCTATGAACATGATTCCCAGTCTTACTGGCTTTACTATTTCTTACATGGGTTTGGATATTATATATGTATCATTCTCAACCCTTATAGAAGGTTTAAATACATACTTAAGAGATATAAAGTGGCCTGTTTTCCAAGTTGGTCACTCTTCACAATCTCAGCTAGAATCTTAAAATTTTAGTTATCTTTGCCTGTGTTGTGAGTCACGTGATTCTTCCAGCCTGCTTTGGTGTACTCCATAAAATGGAATCCAGAATCTTTAGACTATCAGTTTGAAATCTGAATTCTTTATTCTCAGCCCCAGACTCCATATGAAATTTCTGAACCTCAGCAAGCCCTATCGCACAAAAGATTTGATCTGATCCTCTTTTTGAAAGAGATTCCCATAATTTTTAATTAATTGCAGAAGTCAAAAATCCCCCCACTCCAAGTTTTTAATGAACAGCAGACAAAGACATCAAATACAGGCTGTTAAATTAGAACTGAACATGGGGGTGTAAACTGGGGGACGGGGACTGATATATACACGCTAGTAAATAGAAATTAATTAGAACCCACTGTATAGCACAGGGAACTCTAGTCATACTCTGTGCTGGCCTATATAGGAACAGAATCTAAAAAAGAGTGGACATGTATCTGTGTATAACTGATTCACTTTGCTGTACAGCAGAAACTACCAGAACATTGTAAATCAACTATATTCCAATAAAAAATTAATTAAAAAAAAGTTTTTAATAAAGGAAAAGAGTTTAGAAACCCAAGACCAAAGAAATAAAGAATTAAGTAAAAGCCATCGGAGTACTTACATAAAGATAAGAAATCTATTCCCTCTGAAATAGGAAATGAAAAAATTATGAGCACATGTGGATCCACTAATTTCCAGTGAAAATGATTCCAAAGTAATTCCTTTAGGTTCCATGTGAGAAGGTGTCAGTTTGAATAAGCCAGATTGAGTGAAAGGGGACATGAGAAGGGGGAGGATAAAAACACAAAGTGATGTGCAAGCTAACAGAGCTGGCACCCAGATCTTCTTTATCTTTGAGCTTCACATGTGGGATGGGGGTACCTATGAACTAGGCAGGTGGAGGAAGAACCAGACAGTTCCTGTAGCAATTGTTCAAGAAGATGAGTAGGTGTTGGATGTCTTTTCCCACCCTGACCTCCCCCACGTTAGAGAAGCCTCACCTTTTAATGAAGATGTGACATTTACCTTGCTTCACTGCCCATCACTGGATAAAGGGAGTAAGATGGATAAGAAAGGACAGGGAAAAACACCTGGAAAGAGATTTTTTTTTGACTATTAAATTGCCCTCTTTGCCAGATTCCATGCCAAGCAGATAATCACCAACAAAGTTAATTTCTCTTGATCTTCTCTAATGAAAATACGCTGTCCTCTGTAGGATACACAGGTGGGTTGTCAAGGAGAGCTCACAAATTCTGCATAATCCTTTATGTGAGAGCTTTCCCTTAGACTATCCTTACTGCCATCAACAACAGCAGTTAAAGATAAGGTAACAAAACCTGGATTCCATTTTCAGGGAGGAATTTAGCTCTGCCCAAGCTGGTAAGAAACTACGAGTTCCAACTGATTGTATGCTCAAATTATAGGCTTAAACTTGACATTGAAACCCAAATAAACATAACACCAGAAGACATTTTCCATTGATTCCTTCTTTGAGTTCCACTGCATTTAGCTTAACAAGCAGCTCATCTACATACGGCTAATGAGGAAAATACCCTCAAAAGCCAGAGAAAGCCAAAGAGACCCAAGCAGGATAGAAGGCTCAGCCGTGGAAACTCCATACTCCAGATTGAATTTCACAAGCAGGACAGACAGGCACCACCAAACCTGGTCCAATATCCTGGCTATGGCTCCTAATTCTCTAATCTGGTTCTATCTATGAGTCAAGGGATAATCCAGAAATATTATGTGGTCACCAACCATGAAGATATTTCCAAGGGATACAGGATACCATCCTCAAGATAAGCATCTTTTCATTTTCTCTTAATATCTACCCATCTTCAAAGGCACACTCTAAACATGACTGCTGAGGAAGACCACAAGAAATACCTTAGGATAATCAGACTGGATTTTGATATGCCCTAGAGAACTGGAGACTTTTTCCCCCAAATAGGAAATTTTAGTTCTTTAGAGTATATCTCAAAAATCAAATAGTTACCTAAGTTTTCTACTGCATTCATTGACACACTCAAAATTAACTCTTCTCAAACCTAAGCTAGAGTCTACACCATACAACTGAGAGGGCAGGGCACTAAGGAGGCTCAGTTTAAAGAGATGATTAACAAGGAAATACCCAGAGATTGCACAGAACCTGACAGCAATGTCTGCTCTCCGTCCATTCACTCAGTAAATATATATTCAGCAAAAGAAAACACCTACATACAAAATGCTCGTGTGATTAGCAAAATGAAGAATAGAAAAATAGTCAAGAAGTAGACTCTGCCTTCAACAGCTGTTTAAACACTTATATACTTCTAAAACCTAAGGTAGAGGCTTCCCAGGGGGGACTAGTGGTAAAGACCCTGCCTGGCAATGCAGGAGACACAGGTTTGATCCCTAGGTCAGGGAGATCCCCTGGAGTAGGAAATGGCTACCCACTCTAGTAGTCTTGCCTGGAGAATTCCATGGACAGAGGAGCCAGGCAGGCTATAGTCCATGGGGTCGCAAAAAGTCGGACACAACTGGGCACACACACACAACACACAACATTAATTGCCCTAAGAAGTGTACAGATAAAGTGTCATATTCATGTGAGTTCAGAGAAGACTGAAATTATTTCCAGTAGAAAGGGTCCGGAAAAGCTTCACTGAGAAAATAATATTTCAGATGACCTTTGAAGGATGGGTAAGATTTGGAACTGAAAGATGCAAGGAAAATGCATCCAGGTGGAAGGATTGGCCTGAGCAATGGATCTGAGGAAGCAAAGACTGGAATCAAGACATTTTTCAATCTGGCTGGAAGAGAGGCCCCAAGGCATTTAATGCAGGGGCGGGGCCGAGGGGGAGATTAGAAGAAATAAGCTACAGCTAGTTCATAGACAGTCTTCAATAACAATTTGGAATTTATTATATATTATAAATATTAAAGGGTCCCTGAAGTTTCCTGAGCTGGGGAGTGGCATGGTGAAACTTCAGAAGGAGTCACGGGCAAGGCTGATAAGAGGAGAATGCAACCAGTGGCAAGACAAAGCAGGAGGGAAATAAAATGAAGGGGGCAAGAAGCAAAGAACGGGGATCTCAATGAAGGCATGAAGAGGAAGGGATAGGCAAGAGAAATGTTAAGTCCAACAGGATGTGGCCATCGGCGGCCACGTGAAAAGGGGACATTAAAGATCATCGCAAAGTATGCATTCTGGATGTCTGAGAAGACCGTCATATTATCAATAGAAACAGAATTCAGAAGGTGGCAAAGCCTGTGGAACACCCAAGTGTTATTTAAGTGATGGTATTTAATCATCAGCTGGAAGTGTGGGGCTGGTGCCAGGAAGACACGGTCCATGCCTTACTTTTTTCACTGTTGATCCCTCCGTCCTCAAAATTCTCCTATTGGGTTTCTGTATAACATCCTTTGCTGTTTCCTCCTTCCCTGTGGCAACTCTGTCCTAGGCTCCACCAGCTCCTCTTCTACTACTTGTCCCATATGGCTATGTTCCCTGGTCCTTTTCTCTTTCTACATCCTATCCCTGAATAGTTCATCTTTGCCCATTACTTAACCACACCTCCATGTAAATGGCTCTGTAGAAGGCAGTGGTTGAGAACGCAGGCTGTGGAATCAGCCTAGGCTCAAATTCCAGCTCCACCATATTCTGGACACATGGTAAGGGACATGTCATATCACCTAAAATGTGGTTTCTCACCTGTAAAATGTAGCTACAGAGGTGTGCTTTCACAGGATTTACCTGAGGATTAATACAAAATGTGGCACATTAAAAAGCTGTCTTGAAACTCAACATTTAAAAAACTAGGATCATGGCATCCAGTTCCATCATCCATGACTTCATGGCAAATAGACTGGAAAAATGTAGAAACAGTGGCAAATTTTATTTTCTTGGGCTCCAAAATCACTGCAGATGGTGATTGCAGTGATGAAATTAAAAGATGCTTGCTCTTTGGAACAAAAGCTGTAACAAACCTAGACAATGTATTAAAAACGTATGTCTGATTCATGCTGAGGTTTGACAGAAAACAACAAAATTCTGTAAGGCAATCATCCTTCAATTAAAAAATAAATTAATTTTTTAAAAAAACAGAGACATACTTTGCCAGCAAAGGTCCATATAGTCAAAGCTATGGTTTTGAAAAAAGGCAAAATTGTTGTCTAAGGAAGCTCAGAAAAGACTAGAAGTGCAACGCAAAGATGAAAAGAAAAGATATACCCATTTGAATGCAGAGTTCCAAAGAACAGCAAGGAGATATAAGAAGCCTTTCTAAGTGAACAATGCAAAGAAATAGAGGAAAACAATGGAATGGGAAAGACCAGAGATCTCTTCAAGAAAACTGGAGATACCAAGGGAACATATCATGCAAAGATGGGCACAATAAAGGACAGAAACAGTATGGACCTAACAGAAGCAGAAGATATTAAGAAGAGGTGGCAAGAATACACAGAAGAACTGTACAAAAAAGATGTTAATGACCCAGATAACCACGATGGTGTAGAGCCAGACATCCCAGAGTGAGAAGTCAACTGGGCCTTAGGAAGCATCACTACAAACAAAGCTAGTGGAGGTGATGGAATTCCCGCTGAGCTATTTCAGATCCACAAAAATAATGCTGTTAAAGTGCTGCACTCAATGTGCCAGTAAACTTGGAAAACTCGGCAGTGGCCACAGGAATGGAAAAGGTCAGTTTTCATTCCAATCCCAAAGAAAGGAAATGCCAAAGAATGTTCAAAATACTGCATAATTGCACTCATTTAACATGCTAGTAAAATAATGCTGAAAATCCTCCAAGCTAGGCTTCAACAGTACCTGAACTGAGAACTTTCAGACATTCAAGCTGGATTTAGAAAAGGCAGAGGAACCAGAGATCAAATTGCCAACATCCATTGGATCATAGAAAAAAAAACAAGAGAATTCCAGAAAAACATCTACTTCTGCTTCATTGGCTACATTAAAGCCTTTGACAGTTTGGATCACAACAAACTGAAAAATTCTTAGAGAAATAGGAATACCATCTGACTGGCTTCCTGAGAAATCTGTATGCAGGTCAAGAAGAAACAGTTCAAACCTGACATGCAACAATGGACTTGTTCAAAACTGGAAAAGGAGTACATCAAGGCTGTACACTGTTACCATGTTTATTTAACTTCTATGCAGAGCACCTCATGTGAAATGCTGGGCTGAATAAAGCACAAGCTGAAATCAAGATTGCCGGGACAAATATCAGTAACCTAAGATAACATCACTCTTCTGGCAGAAAGCAAAGAGGAACTAAAGAGAGAGCCTCTTGATGAAGGTGAAAGGGGAGTCTGAAAAAGCTGGCTTAAAACTCAACATTCAAAACACTAAGATCATGGCATCTGATCCTATCACTTCATGGCATATAGATGAGGAAACAATGAAAATAGTGACACAGACTTTATTTTCTTGGACTCCATAATCACTGGGATGGTGACTGCAGCCATGAAATTAAAAGATGCTTGCCCCTTGGAAGAAAAACTATGGCAAACCTAGATAGCATATTAGAAAGCAGAGACATTACTTTGCCAACAAAGGCCCATATAGCCAAAGCTATGGTTTCTCCAGTAGACATATATAGATATGAAAGTTGGACCATAAAGGAGGCTGAGCACTGAAGAATTGATGCTTTTGAACTCTGGTGTTGGAGAAGACTCTTGGGAGTCCCTTGGACTGCAAGGAGATCAAATCAGTCAATCCTGAAGGAAATCAGTCCTGAATATTCATTTGAATATTGATGCTGAAGCTGAAGTTTCAATACTTTGGCCACCTGACATGAAGAGCCGATTCATTGGAAAAGACCTTGATGGTAGGAAAGATTGAAGACAAAAGGAGAAGCAGGTGGCCAAGGATTAGATGGTTGGATGGCATTACCAACTCAATGGACATGAGTTTGAGCAAACTCTGAGTGATGGTGAAGGATAGGGAAGCCTGATGTGCAGCAGTCCATGGGGTCTTTCTGACATGACTGAGCAAATAACCAACAACAATGGTTTTTTCAGTAGTCATGTACGGATGCGAGAGTTGGACCATAAAGAAGACTGAGAACTTGAAGCATCAAGCATCAATCGATGTTTTCGAATTGTAGTGCTGGAGAAGACTCTTGAAGGTCCCTTGGATAACAAAGATATCAAACCAGTCAGTCCTAAAGGAAATCAACTCTGAATATTCATTAGAAGGACCGATGCTAAAACTGAAGCTCCAATACTTTGACTACCTGAGGAGAAGAGCCAACTCATTGGAAAAGACCTTGATGCTGGGAAAGATTGAAGACAAAAGGAGAAGCAGGTGGTCAAGGATGAGATGGTTGGACAGCATCACTGACTCAATGGACATGAGTTTGAGCAAACTCTGGGCGATGGTGAAGGACAGGGAAGCCCAGCGTGCTGCAGTCCATGGGGTCGCAAAGAGCTGGACACGATTTAGCGACTGAACAACAACAATAAATCTTCAGTAAATGGTTATTATTAGTAACCAGTTTGTACCTAGAACTTGAGATCTCTCTCCTGATGGCCAAATTCATGCAGTGAGCTGTCACCGGGCAGGATCCCCCGAAATCTGAAAGTAAGCTGGTCATCTTTGTCAGCTCCTTCAACCCTGCTCCTCCTCTGTGTTACAAACATTCATCCAATCATCCAAAGTAGAATCAAGGGACGCACTGTATAATTCTCTCACTATCCTACTCCCCACATCCATCTGCCATCAAATCCTATAAGATAAAGTTCCCAACAATTCAACTGGTATAAAAAGCCCCTTATTATCTTGTTCCAGCTTCTCTGCCCAATTCCCACTAGTTCTTGTATTCCCCAATATACTCACATGGCCCACTCCAGCTTCATATCAGGTACCTACCATTCCTCACAAACAGCAAGCAACTGGATAGAAGTACCTTTGTATATTTCATTCCTTTTCCTGGAATGTCCATCTTCTTATGCCCAATATGGATAATTCTTGCTTGACTTTAATGACTCAGCTTGTGTCACCTTCCCATGAAGCCTTTCCTGGCTGCCAATGGGCAGTCAAATGCCTTTCCTTCTGCTTCTATAAAAAGGTGTATTGCCCTACTGTGACAGTTACCACACTGGAATTATTGATCTGCTTTATCTCTTTTCTCTAGTAAATTGTAAGGCACTCACAAGCAAGGACAATGTCTTATGGCCCAACTCTCTCCCTCAACCCCCAATCTAGCATAATATATAGTTCATAGCAGGTTTTCTGCCAATGTTTTCACATTTAAATGAATAACTAAATGGTCAAACAAAATAAGATAATCCTAGAAGGCTCATGCCCTGTTTTGTCAGCATGATTCATCATAAAATTCATAATAAAACAATTCAAAAGGTTTTCTGATTTAGTCCATACCTCTGGAACAATAAACAATAGTTTTTCTATCTTATTTTTCAAGATATGTATCTTTTCAAGCTAATGGGTGGTTTTTATTTTCTCCTTCATGCTTTCCTAAATGTTCTCTGGTAAACCTCTTGATTCATATCAAATCAGTCACCTGATAAAAAAAAAAGAAAATTTAAAGGAAAGCCTGAAAGAAATTCGTCTTCAAATATGAGGACTTAATCCAAATGGTTGGGTAATGTGATGTCTAAAGATCATAATTCAAATTGCCAAATTGTCATTGTATGGGGTGTTGAAGACCAGGGTGGAGGATAAATTCCAGGTAGCAAGATATTTTTAAAAATTAATAATTTTTTGAGCTTTTTATTTTAAATTGGGCTTCCCTGATAGCTCACTTGGTAAAGAATCTGCCTGCAATTCAGGAGACCCCGGTTTAATTCCTGCATCTGGAAGATCCACTAGAGAAGGGATAGGCTACCCACTCCAGTATTCGTGGGTTTGGCTACCCACTCCAGTATTCCTGGGCTTCCCTTGTGGCTCATCTGATAAAGAATCCGCTTGCAATGCAGGAGACCTGGGTTCAGTCTGTGAGTTGGGAAGATCCCCTGGAGAAGGGAATGGCTACCCACTCCAGTATTCTTGCCTGGAGAACTCATGCACTGTATAGTCCATGGGGTCACAGAGAGTCAGACACAACTGAGTGACTTTCACTATTTTGTATTGGGGTCTAGCCGATCAACAATGTTTTGATAGTTTCAAGTGAAAAGTGAAGGGACTCAGCCATACATATATATGTATGCATTCTCCCTCAAACTCCCCTCCCATACAGGCTGCCACATAACAAGAAAAAGATAATAATAATTTTTAAGCACATCCCTCTAATTCAAAGACAATAGGTCCTACTAATCCGGGATGAGGATAAGAAAATTAATTCCCAGTGAGCTTATAAGATCAGTGCTTGATACCTATCAAACGTCTCTTTTCATGGAGGCTGTGTCTATTTTCATTTCAATTTCTTGGGGTCAGCCTCACTACCCCTTCTTCCCTATACCTAGATTCTTGGTGATCAAGGATGCTGTAAAGCATCTTATCCTGCCATTAATCCACAAGGCCCCTGCCCAAACCCACCTCCTGGGAACCTTGACTCCGAGCCTGAGCCGTCTCCGCAAGTGTCTGAATGGACAGCAGCTCTGGATTCTGGGCTGCCTTTAGCACTTTAGGGGTTGATACTATCCTCCATTCCTGAACTTTTCAATAAAAAGCTCTCTTGCAGGTTGAGAGAATGAACCTCAGATAATGAAAGGCACAAAGAAAGGAAACTCTGAGGGACCAGCCTGCCCAGAGATCAGTGACTTAGACAATACTGCCACCCGTCGGTCAAAAATAAAAGTATATCTGGTCTTCTCACCAAATTTGGAGTGATCTAACGGAAGATTTCGGCTTCCCTGCTGGCTCAGACAGTAAAGAATCCACCTGCCGATGCCGGAGACCTGGGTTCAATCCCTGGGTCAGGAAGATCCCCTGGAGAAGGAAATGGCAACCCACTCCAGTATTCTTGCCTGGAGAATCCCCATGGGCAGAGGAGCCTGGTGGGCTACAGTCCATGGGGTCGCCAAGAGTGGGACATGACTGAAGCGACTTAGCACATAGACTTAGCACAATGGAATATTTCACATAGATTTGGAATGGGCAATGGCTGAATTTTTATTACCATTATTACTGGTGCTTTGACAATAAGCCTGTTATAACATAATCACAATTACAGCAGGCCGATGAGCAGGGGCTGTGGCAGAAATTGAGGTTCTGGGAATTGGAGGAGGAAATAATTTGGAACCTAAAAGAGAGTAAAGGGCAAGAAAGTTTGGGCAAAGTGCCCCGATGATGAAAAATAGATGAAAAACACAGAAAATAGCAGTCTTGGTAGACTGAGTGACTCCCATACACCACAAAACAACTGGCCTAGGTAACTTCACATGAGGAATGTAATTTAACCCCTACTAAAACCCCTCTACCAAGGGAACATTTCATGCGAAGATAGGCTCGATAAAGGACAGAAATGGTATGGACCTAACAGAAGCAGAAGATACTAAGAAGAGGTGGCAAGAATAAACAGAACTGTACAAAAAAGATCTTCATGACCAAGATAATCATGATGGTGTGATCACTCACCTAGAGCCAGACATCCTGGAATGTGAAGTTAAGTGGGCCTTAGAAAGCATCACTATGAACAAAGCTAGTGGAGGTGATGGAATTCCAGTTGAGCTGTTTCAAATCCTGAAAGATGATGCTGTGAAAGTGCTGCACTCAATATGTCAGCAAATTGGGAAAACTCAGCAGTGGCCACAGGACTGGAAAAGGTCAGTTTTCATTCCAATCCCAAAGAAAGGCAATGCCAAAAAATGCTCAAACTACCGCACAATGCACTCATCTCACACGCTAGTAAAGTAATGCTCAAAATTCTCCAAGCCAGGCTTCAGCAATATGTGAACCATGAACTTCCAGATGGTCAAGCTGGTTTTAGAAAAGGCAGAGGAACCAGAGATCAAATTGCCAACATCCACTGGATCATCGAAAAAGCAAGAGAGTTCCAGAAAATCATCTATTTCTGCTTTATTGACTATGCCAAAGCCTTTGTGTGGATCACAATAAACTGTGGAAATTCTGAAAGAGATGGGAATATCACACCACCTGACCTGCCTCTTGAGAAACCTGTATGCAGGTCAGGAAGCAACAGTTAGAACTGGACATGGAACAACAGACTGGTTCCAAATAGGAAAAGGAGTATGTCAAGGCTGTATATTGTCACCCTGCTTATTTAACCTATATGCAGAGTATATCGTGAGAAACGCTGGGCTAGAAGAAGCTGGAATCAAGATTGCCAGGAGAAATATCAATAACCTCAGATATGCAGATGACACCACCCTTATGGCAGAAAGTGAAGAGGAACTCAAAAGCCTCTTGATGAAAGTGAAAGAGGAGAGTGAAAAAGTTGGCTTAAAGTTCAATATTCAGAAAACGAAGATCATGGCATCTGGTCCCATCACTTCATAGGAAATAGAAGGGGAAACAGTGGAAACAGTGTCAGACTTTATTTTTTTGGGCCCCAAAACCACTGCAGATGATGACTGCAGCCATGAAATTAAAAGACACTTACTCCTTGGAAGGAAAGTTATGACCAACCTAGATAGCATATTGAAAAGCAGAGACATTACTTTGCCAACAAAGGTCCATCTAGTCAAGGCTATGGTTTTTCCAATAGTCATGTATGGATGTGAGTTGGACTGTGAAGAAGGCTGAGCGCCGAAGAATTGATGCTTTTGAACTGTGGTGTTGGAGAAGACTCTTGAGAGTCCCTTGGACTGCAAGGAGATTCAACTAGTCCATTCTAAAGGAGATCAGTCCTAGGTGTTCTTTGGAAGGAATGATGCTAAAACTGAAACTCCAGTACTTTGGCCACCTCATGCAAAGAGTTGACTCATTGGAAAAGACTCTGATGCTGGGAGGGATTGGGGGCAGGAGGAGAAGGGGACGACAGAGGATGAGACGGCTGGATGGCATCATGGACTCGATGGACGTGAGTTTGAATGAACTCCGGGAGTTGGTGATGGACAAGGAGGCCTGGCGTGCTGCGATTCATGGGGTCACAAAGAGTCAGACACGACTGAGCGACTGAACTGAACTGAACTGAAAACTCCACCAGACTGGATACTTCCGTGCCCTTGACTAGAGTGGAAGGAGTCAAAGAGGTGACAGATTTGCATAAGCTCAATCAGTCATTCAGTTCAGTCACTCAGCTGAGTCTGACTCTTTGTAACCCCATGGACTGTAACACGCCAGGCTTTCCTGTCCATCACCAGCTCCCAGAGCTTGTTCAAACTTGTTCAAATGTCCATTGAGTCAGTTATATCATCCAACCAGCTCATCCTCTGTCATCTCCTTCTCCTCCTGCCCTCAATCTTTCCCAGCATCAGGGTCTCTTTCAGTGAGTCAGTTCTTAACAACAGGTGACCAATGTATTGGAGCTTCAGCTTCAGCATCAGGCCTTCCAATGAATATTCAGGACTGATTTTCTTTAGGATTGATTGATTTGATCTTCTTGCAGTCCAACAGACTCCCAAGAATCTTCTCCAACACCACAGTTCCAAAGCATCAATTCCTCGGCGCTCAGCTCTCTTTATGGTCCAACTCTCACATCCATGTATGACTACTGGAAAAACCATAGCTTTGACTAGATGGACTTTTGTTGGCAAAGTAATGTCTCTGCTTTTTAATATGCTGGTTAGATTTGTCATAGCTTTTCTTCCAAAGAGCAAGCATCTTTTAATTTCATGGCTGCAGTCACCATCCCAGTGATTATGGAGCCCAAGAAAATAAAGTCTGTCACTGTTTCCATTGTTAACCCATCTATTTGCCATGAGGTAATGGGTCCCAAAACCATGATCTTCATTTTTTGAATGTTGAGTTTTAAGCCAGCTTTTTCAATCTTTTTTTTTTTCACTTTCTTCAAGAGGCTCTTCAATTCTTCCTAACTTTCTTCTATAAGGGTGGTGTCATTGCATAAGCTCACAGCTCAGCAACAGCAGGGCTGGTTTGAACTCAAGTCCATCTGTGCTGTTCCCAAAGTCCATTGTCATGCTATTGTCCAAAGCACCTGTTCTCACTTCTCAAATTTGTGTGCATGCATTCTAAGTCGCCTCAGTCATGTCTGACTCTTTGTGACCCTATGGACTGTAGCCTACCAGGCTCCTGTGTCCATGGCATTCTCTAGGCAATAACACCGGAGTGGGTTGCCACGTCCTCCTTCAGGGGATTTCCTGACCCAGGGACTGAACACAGGTCTCTAATGTCTCCTGCATTTGAAGGCAGGTTCTTTACCACTAGCTCTACCTGTAAAGCCCCAAATTTGTAGGGCAGACATTGAGTCTATAAGACAATTTTCTTGTTTTGATCACAATGTCCTACTGGGGTGTCAGATAAAGGAAGTTGTTGCTTTGGGTTTAAAGTTGAAATGTTGAACAGAAGAATGCATACTCTTGGAAATCTGGTGCCAGTGATGCTCCATATCCAGCAAGGGCTTTTTTCTCCTCTTACATGCCCCATTTCTCTCTCCCCTCTGAAATCCTCTGCTTAACTACAGATACAGTAACAGTTTAAAGCCATGCTCCCAGTTCAACAGCCACTGACTACAAGTGGATGCTGAGCACTTGAAATGTGGCTTGTCCAAGTTGACATACACTGTATGTGTAAAATATCAGATTTCTAAGACATCATACATAAATTAAAACATAAAAATACTTCACTAATGATTTTATATTGATTACATAGTGACATGATACTATTTTGAATATATTAGATTAAATAAAGTATATTGTTAAAATTAATTTCACCCATTTCTTTTTACTTTTTAATGGAACTACTAGAAAAAATTAGTTACATATGAGGACAGCACTATATTTCCACTGGAGAGTACTGTGGTAAAGTCATGCAAACATGCTTTCATTAAGGCATTCCCTACATTAATTAGTACATGATCATGTGAAATGAAATCTATTTCTTCCTTAATTGATAGACAGAAAACTGTCACCTGAGGTTCAGTTAAGACAGTTGTAATTATAAGGCAGGAGTTTCACATTGTGAGGAAACTAATGAAGTCTGATTTTCTCAGATTGCATCTTACAAGTGACTGAAGAGTTCACTAATCATCCCAAAGTTTGTATCCTACAGATCACATTAATAATAGTGTAATTTATATAAAGAAGCATGTAGCCTATCAAACTTAACAAAGAACTTCACATTCTTACATTAAAGAAAATAGAACCATTGCTGTTCTACTCAGAGGTGTGTTCCTAATGCTGTATCATCTTCTCATCCCTAATTAGTTCAGTGCCTTTAAACTGGTGGAAAGCTCATTGTACCCTAAGATTAAAGCAGTTCAACCTCCAAAGCTCAATTTCAAGCTAACCAGCTTTCTTGACAGGTTTTTCTTATCTCATAAAAAAACAACCCTGGAAAAATGCCCTTAAAGAAATATACAAGCCCATGAACTCCTAAAGATAGCATATATTCAAAGTTCCTAACTAGAGACCTAAAGAACAAGTTTAGTCAGTGGCTCCCCAGGGTGACAAATCATTAGTGCAAACCACGTGGCATTACTCCCTCTGCAGGACCCTCAGGACAACAGTGACCTGAGACCAGAACACGCCAGCAAGGATGAGAGTCAGCAGAAATGCTTCCTGCCTGCCCAAGAATGTTAAAGAGCCTCTACCTCCCTTTGCCTTGGAGACAGGCTCTCTGTCCACAATGATGCTGAGTTTCCAGTCAGGAGGAGGATGCACTGATTGACTCCTCAGGTTCACCTTCAAAACCAGACTCTGACTTTCAGCTCTCTGCAGAAAGGAACACACCCAAAAAGTTAAACTGAAGTAAAAAACAACCTTGGTCTGAGGTCTCCTAGGAACCCTTTGCAGGATGCAAACTCAACAGCTATCTTCTGCCAGCTCTTCTCAATTTTCTCTGCTATGTGTGATATTTTCCATGGATGAGACCAGAGATGTTGGTTGTAAATGATAGACAGATGTTTAAACAATTTTGTAGCTGAAACATGATAATTTCCAGAAGCCCCTTTTCTGTACACAGTGTCTTTCAGTAAGACCCACCACAAAGAAAATGAATTGTACAAGAGGAATGGCAGAAGATCTGGAAATTAACCAGGAAACTGGATCATAACATGCCTCAGAAAAACAAAAAACCATTAATTGGAAACAGGCCAGTTTTTAGGGGTCAAGAAAAGAATACACCCTGAGTTCTCAGCAACTGGCTACATTTCACAGTCAGTAACCTCCAACTTGTCAGGGAGGATTGTGGTTAATGCTGCGAAAGACATGTGCTGAAAGGTTTCTAGTTGCCCTTAAATTCCTGAATTTCTAGTCAGGATATCATACCGCACATGTGCAAAGGAGAAAAGTCTGGTTTAAATGGGACCTGCTGTAAGTAAACCCAATATATAAAATCTTATAAAAATCAATACATTAGAAAGTGGTCATTTATATCAAAACAGTATAACTTCAAAATATTTTAAGTGAAATTTTTCTTATTCAGATATTAGGTTGAATCACATTAAATTATCAATACTTGACTATTTTGACCAAATATAAAACAAAATCCTGGTGGTCCCATATGGTTCAATATATACATTTCATTAACAACAAAGAGGCTACAAAATTTTAAAGAGGGAATTAGGAATGTCTACTAACTCCAAAGTGGTAGTAACAAAAATTCTTTTAAAGCTTCTCAAATAATAATTCAAAATCAACAGAAAAATATGTTAACATTTTCAATTTTGATCTACAAAATCTTTCAGTAGCACAATATAGCCTGTTTAATTTGAGTACCACTCGATATAATCATTGATGACTAAGAATTTTGATAATAATTTGGTAATGTCTAAAATAACTGTAATAAACTTCATATTTATATTTTTCACATTTCAAAGTAGCTTTAATTGAAATCAATTAAGTCATGCCCCCAAATCCTTTGTGAAAATGAGACAAAGATGGAAGAGAGGGAGAAAAAAAGGGAAAGATAAACTAATTTTGATTATTAGAATTTATACATCTAAACAAAGTTTGTCTTTCAAAGGAGTCACCATAGGAAGCTATATGTCTACAGGTGATATGACCACATAGCTCAAAATGTCTGTGGAATTCCTCTTGGAACTGCCTTCAAAGCTATATAAGAAAAACAGTACAATGTTTAATAGTCATATTTCTTCTATCCTTCTTCTTGCTTTTAAAATTCAAACTAGGATCAGCCAGCTACTAACCTGCTACTTCATAAACTTAGATCCAAATGCTTTGGGGTTATAATATTTGCTGAAATACACGTACAATTTGTCCAGACTCATAGAATGGACAACACAAAGAGTGAACCCTAAGGTAAACCATGGACTTAGGGTGATGATGATGTGCCAGTGCAGGTTCCTCAATGTAGATAATAAGTGTAATAAAGATGCTGATAATGGAGGAAGCTATGCATGTGAGGGGTGAGGAGGTATATGGGAAATCTCTGCTCCTCAACTTTGCTGTAAACCTGAAACTGCTCATTAAAAATAAATTCTTAGTTTAAAAAAAAGGAAAAGATTTTCCTGGTGGCACAGTGGATAAGAATCTGCCTGCCAGTGCAGGGGTCATGGGTTCAATCCCTGGTCGGGGAGGACTCCACATGTATCAGAGCAACTGATCCCGTGTGCCACAGCTACTGAGCCTGCATGCTGCGCTACTGAAGCCTGCATGACTTGAGCCGTGCTCTGCAACAGCAGAAGCCACAGCAATGAGCAGCTCAAGCACAGCAAAGTAGAGTAATGCCTGCTCACCGCAAGTATGGAAAACCCACACAAGCAAGAAAGACCCAGGGAAAACAAAATTCAATAAATAAAAATTCAAAACAAAATTTTAAGGAAAATATAAAATATATATATAATTAAAACTATTTGGGAGAAGGAAATTTGTCTACACTGAGGTTGTCCAAGAATGATCCCATTTCCATTTTTGTCTGCTTAACCCTCCTCATCTCCATTAGTTCCCTCCACCTCTGAGAAGAAAAAAGCAATCTGCTATCTTTGCTGTTGTTTAGTCGCTAGGTCGTATCTGACTCTTTGTGACCCCATGGACTGTAGCCTGCCAGGCTCCTCTGTCCACGGATTTCCCAGGCAAGAATACTGGAGTGATTTGCCATTTCCTTCACCTCTGTTACCTTTAAACCAAGGCAATCAGGAATGAGATGGTGGGAAAAACGTCCCGAACAGTGGCCAACTCCTATCCCACTCTGAGTGACTTCAGAATGTTCCTTTACTCTTCTTTGTACCTGTTGACGTGTATGAATGTGGTAGAGATTTCAGAATATGGCAAGGATTTGTCACGTAGTCTCTTCTCTACATAAGAAGAAATACAAATGTCGAGCAAGCAGATAAATGACAAGCAGGGGAGTGTTTTTCTCATAGAAAATGTAGGGAGATCTGACTGCCAAAGTTTTCACAGTTTACTTATTTTAAAAATTACATTGACCCATAAAATAAAAATATTTCTTATGCCCATCTGAAAGTAAGTGGGTTTTTACTCTGAGGTTGACAAATAAAAATACTTTGGAAATAAAGAATGAAAGAACTGGACATGGAACAGCGGACTGGCTCCAAATTGGGAAAGGAGTACATCAAGGCTGTATGTTGTCACCTTGCTTATTTAACTTATATGCAGAGTACATGATGTGAAATGCTGGGCTGGATGAAGCACAAGCTGGAATCAAGATTGCCAGGAGAAATATCAATAACCTCAGATATGCAGATGACACCACCCTTATGGCAGAAAGTGAAGAGGAACTAAAGAGCCTCTTGATGACAGTGAAAGGGGAGAGTGAAAAAGCTGGCTTAAACTCAACATTCAAAAAACGAAGATCATAGCATCCGGTCCCATCACTTCATGCCAAATGGATGGGGAAACAATGGAAACAGTGAAAGACTTTATTTTCTTGGGCTCCAAAATCACTGTGGATGGTGACTGCAGCCATGAAATTAAAAGATGCTTGTTCTGTGGAAGAAAAACTATGACAAACCTAGACAGTATATTAAAAAGCAGAGATATTACTTTACCGACAAAGGTCTGTAGAGTCAAAGCTACGTTTTTTCCAATAGTCATGTATTGATGTGAGAGCTGTACCATAAAGAAGGCTGAGGACTGAAGAATTGATGCTTTTGAACTCTGGTGTTGGAGAAGACACTTCAGAGTCCCTTGGGCTGCAAGGAGATCAAACCAGTCAATCCTAAAGGAAATCAGTCCTGAATATTCATTGGAAGAACTGATGCTGAAGCTGAAACTCCACCTGATGTGAAGTACTGACTCATTAGGAAAGACCCTGATGCTGGGAAAGATTGAAGGCAGGAGGAGAAGGGGACGACAGAGGATGAGATGGTTGGATGATATCACTGACTGGATGGACATGAATTTGACCAAGCTCCAGGAGTTGCTGATGGACAGGGAAGCCTGGCGTCTTTGCGGTTGCAGAGTCAGACATAACTGAGCGACTAAACTGAAAGAATAAAAATGAGAGAAATGGAGCGATGGAGGCGATTCCATCTCTCCTGTCAATCTGGAAAAGCTTGCTTGAAGAAACTAAGGTTAGTGTCCTTGGCATGACCGGGGTCCACCGGGCTCCACGCTCGTCCAAACTGCAGACCGGGGCCTGACCTTCCACGGTTGCTAAGGCAACAGGCCGCCTCTGAGGTGCTGCCTCTGATCCACCGGTCCCGGCCGGGGGCTTTCATTTCCACCCAGTTTCCAGCGACTATAACGCCGCCGAGAGACTGCCCAATGGGATCGGCCCTCTCTAACGGGCCCTCTGTGATCCACGAATCAAGTGCTGCCGATAAAGCCCGAAGCTGAACGGTCAATTCCCAGGGAGGGCGGGGTTGGGAAAACAGTAGCTGTACGGAAATAGGAGCTGCTTTTCGGGGGCTTTGTAAAATGGCTGTTAGTCACTGATACCCGGTGTTCCATTTAGGGCAGAGGACGGGATCCTCAGTGGGGGTTCCTGTGGCGCTAGAAAAGCAGGGTCGCCCCAGGGAGCGAGAGTCCCCTGGACTCCTACTGGGATATGGGAGAGACCTCCTTGGAGCCCACTCCTGGCTGAGGTCCTGTTAGGTCCTGGCAGTTCCCTCTGCCAGCATCTGATTAACCCCGGGGGAAGTGACTGTATCACCAACCTCAGGGTTTGCTCCCTTATATAGAAAAACAAAACTGTTATTGTTGCCCTTGGGAGGGAACAGTAAGCAGCAGGTCATATGAAAATCTGTGTGAAATGAAAATATCTCCCGCCATATTAATAAATAAGAAATGTCAGAGCCATCAGCGATTTCTGGCCTCCAAACGTGAATGAGAGCTCCCAAAACTGTGATCGAGCAGATGCTGCCCCTCCACCACTGTGGATGCTGAGGAGCTGGGGGAATGCAAGAACAGCTTTGGCCTCAGATAGCTGAGGTGCAAAAGAAAAGAATGAATTCAGTGAGCCCAGAGGCTTGCATGCTCGCATACAAAGAATGCTAAATTCCTTAACTTGAAACCTAATCTTTGTCGTTCAGACTGTCTGTTCCCTTTGTTGCAAACTTGTATACAGCCTGACTCCTGCCTCCTTGGAGCAATTTTCTCAGAGGTACTGAGGTGCTGTTTCCCAGGCTCGGAGTCCTAAACATTCCCACCAAACCTCTACTTCCCGTTTGTGACTATATTTTTTAGTTGACATCTGTAATTGAAAGTTCATGGAAGAGCTGAACATGCAAGGGAAGTATTAGTAAGATTCTAAGTTGAAGAAGAGAATGTTTTGATTTGTTTTTCAAACAGAATACCGTCAGGAAGAAAGCGAATGCAGTGAGATGACTGGTATTCTGCCAGCCCAATTCTACAGACCAGTGAGGCCTCCTAGCAGGGACCAGGGCTTTTGGGAGAAAAGAAAGACAAAGATGATGGAAGATAACAAGGAAAAAAGAAGAGGGAAATATTTGAAAAGTCTGGAAGAAGAAAGGAAACAGCTGAGCCAATGGAAAACAATAGAAGAAAAAGAAGTTTCTGCTCTGCAGTAGAATGACTGTATTTTCCAACCCAACTTCAGGATATATGAACAAAAGCCACTGTATTTGTAGAGGAAATTAAGGCTGATTTAAATTCGTCCTGCCCCTGAAAATCCAGGATGTATGTTTGTCCACCCTGGGGTTGATTAAAGACATAGACCCATAAGCTTGCCCCAGTGGAGTAAGGATACTGAAAATCTAAATGTCTGGAGAATTCTCATCTATCAGCACTCACAGTGGGTAGGGTGTAGTCCTCAGGAAGTCTCAGAATATGGTCAGTCCTTTATCAGAATTATTTTAGATTCACTTTTATTTTTTCATCAAATGCACGTAAAGCATGGACTTGTGCTTCTCTTGAAATTGTGCTGACCTTGTCCTTTTCCTGAAAGTGTACCTGCTCCAAGAGGAATAATAATAATGTTTTTAAAGCCCTATATGCATGACCTCTTTGTACTTTTCAAATCATTGTCTTATGCCCTTCCCTCCCCTTCCTACATTGTGCCTGATGCAGTCACCCTCGTTCTCACAGTAGCTCACAGTAGTGACTTCATGTAGCTCTCATTGTTACACTATTTTTTATTTCTTTTTCAAACTTTTTTCTGGTTTCTGGAGAGGATGTTGTTAATTCTTAACTTACTACATAAAGAGTTCCTTTTCCAGAAACATTATTAATGCAAGGAACGGTCTCTCTTTTCCATAATGGATATATATCAGTGCTTCTTACCTCGTGTGTTGACAGTCTTTTCGCTCTGTATTATGAAACTAGCTTCACTGTAATTACTTTTCACTCTCTTGAGAAGCTCTGCTAGTCAGTTCTCCATTTGCCCCTCAAGAGTTTCTCCTGTTTCATCTTTGCGTTTTGAGAGCTGGGATCTATACTTATTTGGAGTCGAGTGCCTTGTTCCTCACAGAGCTCTGAAATTCTATAGCAGAGTGAAGGGTGTAATTTTCCAACAACTTCAGTGGCAGTTGTTTACTTTCTACTGTTTCCTGACTCTTTCACTTTCCAGACAGCTGATCCAGCTTAATGATGCTTTAAGCCATTCTATCCACTAGTATTTAGAAAAGTTGTATCATAGGCTTTCAAGTCCTCTGAGAGTACAAGCAAGACTGTTAACATCTATATCTTAGATCTGTTGGCTTGAGGTTCTCAGTATCACTCCCCCACCCCCATATGGGCAGATGGTGTGTATTGTTCTTTGATTTCACTTTGTATCCACCTAATTGGACTTCTGCATGCTAAGCCATAGGAAGGAAAGAATTGAGTAGGAATCACCTCCCCCAACTGCTGTTGTTCCATTATTTTTTAAATGTCAAATATTTGAGACATACCCATTTATTCCTGAATCAGCATAATCTGAGTGTTTGGAAAATAAGTGTTAGGAGGAGACGAAAAGATGAGGGAAAAAAAGCTGAAGTGAAAGACTTCTCTCAAGAGCTCGGGAGAAATAGCTCCAGAGGACAGACTCTTCTATAAGTAGTAGAGTACACAGAGGAAGAACCAGAGTTCACAAGCAGATCTGAACTCAGCATGCTAAGTGGAATGTAGGTATGAGGGAGATGGTGCAAGCTGGGGGTCGTGAGCACAAGCATCTGGGTTCACATCCTAGCTCTGGCATCTACTATCTGGGTGACCCTAAACAAGTCGCTCAGCCTCAGTCTCCTTACCTGTAAAAGGGAGGTAGAATGGTTCCAGCCTCATAGGGTTGTTGTGAAGATTAGTGGGTTAATTATATAAATTGTTTGGAATAGGACCTGGTCTTTGGAAGTGCTAAGTAGGTATTAACTACTGTTACTATAAAGCCATAATCTCCAAACCACAGCAGTTTGCCACCATGTGTCTCTAACAGAGGTCGTACATGATGTCTCAGATACTAATTAACCAAACAAGTTTTTGCTTAAAATTTAGTAAAAGCATGGAGAAGGCAATGGCACCCCACTCCAGTACTCTTGCCTGGAAAATCCCATGGACGGAGGAGCCTGGTGGGCTGTAGTCCATGGGGTCGCTAAGGGTAGGACACGACTGAGCGACTTCACTTTCACTTTTCACTTTCGTGCATTGGAGAAGGCAATTGCAACCCACTCCAGTGTCCTTACCTGGAGAATCCCAGGGACTGGGGAGCCTGGTGGGCTCCCGTCTATGGGATCGCACAGAGTCGGACACGACTGAAGTGACTTAGCAGCAGTAGCAGTAGTAAAAGCATCCCAATCCATTTTCATTTCTCCTGCAGTTCAAGGGTGAATATGAACCCTCATGCATTGAGGATGGAATTTCCCAACAGCAGCTTCACTGTGACCGTATTAGTGACAGCAGCAGCAGAGAAGGAAATACACGAGGGCCTTCTCTATTCCCTGCCCCTTTCCCCTATACCTCTCAGAATTCCACAATTAGATCCATTGCTGCCAAAAAGAGGCCAAAGAAATCAGTGCCCTGAGACTCATCACTGAAACTACACATTGCCGTGAACATGATTCACGTGATTTTGACTTTCAAACGTAGGTAGAGATAACAGGAAGTGGAAAGGTGCAAGGGAAGGTGGAGTGCTTGATGGAAACTGGTAAGGTAGGCACAAGGTGGCACAGGGTGGTAACCAGAGTGCTCCTCCCCAGTGACTGCATTTGCACTGAGGGCTCTTTCTGCTGCCCTGACTCTCTTAACATCTTAATATTCTGAAATGCTCTCTGCATCACCTTTCTCTTCCATTTTCCACAATCTGTGGTCCCTTCTCTTTCCCTAGTCCCTCTTTTCTTTGAAAAGTTCTCCTCAGTTCTCACTGTTACACTGAACATGTGTTCGTTCCTCTCTCAGTTGACTCTGGTGGCAGGTCCTGTACTCAGCAACTCTCCACTTCTGGAAGGTGGGCTCCTCCAGCATATCTCTAAGTCATATTTTCTTTTTTTTTCTAATTGAAATTGATTTACAATGTTAGGTTAGTTTCAAGTGTACAAGCACAGTGACTCCCATATATTCTTTTCCAGATTCTTTTCCATTATAGGTTATTACAAAATATTGAATTTGGTTCCCTGTGCTATAAAATAGGTCCTTGTTGATTATTTATTTTATATATAATAATGTGTATTATATACCAACCTCCTAATTTATCCCTCCCCTCTCCTTTCCCCTTTGATAACCATAAGTTTGTTTTCTATGTCTGTGAATCTCTTTCTGTTTTATAAATACATTTATTTGTATCTTTTTCTTGGATTTCACATATAAGTGATATCTGATATTTGTCTTTGCCTTACTTCCTGTAGCTATGTCCATTTATGTTGCTGCAAATGGCATTATTTCATTCTCTATGGCTGAGTAATATTGCACTGCATATACACAGATAGATGGATCATATCGTCTTTGTCCACTCATCTGTAGATGGACATTTAGGTTGCTTCCATGGCTTGACTATTATAAATAGTGCTTTTATGAACATTAGGATTCATGCTTTTTTTTTGAAATAGATTTTTCTTTGGATATATGCCCAGGAGTGGCATTGCTAGATCATATGGCAACTCTATGTTCACTTTTTTAAGGAACCCCCATACAATTCTCCATAATGGCTGCACTAATTTACATTTCCACCAACGGTGTAGGACCTATTGTATAGCACAGGGAACCAAATTCAATATTTTGTAATAACCTATAATGGAAAAGAATCTGATATCTGTCCTGGTGTTTTCCGAATTTAACATTAAGAAGCATGGGTTCTCTAGATTGGGGGAGTGTTATGGCCTGAACTGTGTCCTCTCAAAATTCACATGTTAAAGTCCTAAACCAGGCTTCCTTGGTGGCTCCATGATAAAGAATCTGCCTGCGGTGCAGGAGGCCTGGCTTGTGCTCTGCAATGAGAAGCCATAGGAACCACACGCACCCTGCTTGCCGCAACTAGAGAAAACCCTGAGCAGCAACAAAGACCCAGAACAGCAAAAAGAAAAAAATCCTAAACCCCACTACCTTAGGATGTGACCGTATTTGGAGATAGGACCTTTAAAAAGGTAGTTAGACTAAAAAGAAGTCATATGAGTGGACTCCAGTTCAGTGTCACCAGTGTCTTTATATGGGGTTTCTCTAGTGGCTCAGATGGCAAAGAATCTGCCAGCAGTGCAGGAGACCTGGCTTCGATCCCTGCATCAGGAAGATTCCGTGAAGAAGGGAATGGCTACCCACTCCAGTATTCTTGCCTGGAGAATTCCATGGACAGAGGAGGCTGACAGGCTAGAGTCCATGGGGTTGCAAACAATCAGACATGACTGAGTAACTAACGTTTTCACTTTTTCAATGTCTTTAAAAGAAGCAGAGATTAGAACACAAATACACACAGAAGCAAGTCACATGAAGACGTTGAAAGAGGATGGCCATCTGTAAACCAAAGGAGAGCTCTTAGAAGAAACGAGCCCTGTTGGTATCTTGACCTGAGACTTCTAGTCTCCAGAACTGTGAAAAAATAAATTCACATTTAGTCACCCAGCCTGTGTGCTTTGGCATGGGTCCCAGCAAACTAACATCAGGAGCATTATCAAGACATGTCCCTTATTATCATTGTCCTTGTCCTTTATCCAATGTCCCTTGTCATTATCAAGACAGGCCCTTTCCTGATGCCTCCTACCAGATGCTTACCTTCATCTACTTGGCAGCCTGGAATGGCCAGTTATTAAGACTGGATCTTTCCTGGTTTGCTTATGGGGTCAGGACACTCAGAATCAAACCTGTATAAGTGTTGGTACTTAAGACCCTACTTGCTGCTGCTGCTGCTGCTAAGTTGCTTCAGTCACGTCCGACTCTGTGCGACCCCAGAGACGGCAGCCCACCAGGCTTCCCCGTCCCTGGGAGTCTCCAGGCAAGAACACTGGAGTGGGTAGACCCTACTTACTGCTGCCTAATACTTAAGGTACTTACTGAACATTTATCACGTCCTAGGGCCATGGGACGGAGAAGGCGATGGCACCCCACTCCAGTACTCTTGCCTGAAAAATCCCATGGACAGAGGAGCCTGGTAGGCTGCAGTCCATGGGGTCGCTAAGAGTCGGACACGACTGAGCGACTTCACTTTCACTTTTCACTTTCCTGCATTGGAGAAGGAAATGGTAACCCACTCCAGTGTTCTTGCCTGGAGAATCCCAGGGACGGGGGAGCCTGGTGGGCTGCCGTCTATGGGGTCGCACAGAGTCGGACACGACTAAAGTGACTTAGCAGCAGCAGGGCCATGGGAACATAGAGAAAAATCATCTAGGGCTAGAGAAGAAATCTTTCCTGAAAAGATGGTAATTTAGACAACTTTAAAGACTCAGTAGCAGTTGTTAGAATGGGAATTGTTAGAGAAGGTTGGGTGGGGATAAGACAATTCAAGCAGAGAAAACAGCTTGTACAAATATACAAAGATGTGGAAGGAATAGAAGTAATCCTCAATGACAGAAGTGAAGAGTCCGTGTGACCTGTGGCATAGGAACAGGCAGGAAGTCAAACACCAGGGTCTGTTTTTTTGGCTGTTCTGGGTCTGTTGCTGTCCGCAGGCTTTCTCCAGTTGTGGCAAGTAGGGGCTACTCTCTAGCTGCGATGCGCAGGCTTCTCGTTGCGGCAGCCTCTCTCGTTGTAAAGCCTGGGCTCTGGGTACACAGGCTCAGTAGTTGTGGCCTGCAAGCTCAGCTGTCCTGTGGCGTGTCTTCCTGGACCAGAAATCGGCCCAGTGTCCCCTGCATCGGCAGGCAGATTCTTTACCACTAGACCACCAGGGAAGTCCCCAAACACCGAGGTTTCATGGACTAAGCTGAGGGATCCGAACAGACTAGCTTTGGTAGGACTTGAATACTGTCTCTGGAACATTCACCTTCAGGAAAGCATGAGGTGAATTAGAGAGGAGGAAGTAGAGACTCAACAAACTTGGATACAATTTTTTTTAGAAACTATACTGAGAAAGGAAGGAGAGGGCAGTAGCTAGAGGAAAGGGAAGGTCAAAGTGAAGGAGAGCTGTGGGAGATGGGCCAGTAAAGAAGGTAAGATCCAAGAGCGTTCGTAGTTATGGTCAGAGGCTTATATCTCTGAGGAGACAAGAGAGGAGGGAACCCAGAGTGAACATGGAGCAATCAGACCTAGACAGGCAGAGGGATATCCCTTCTGCCACTAACAGAAGGAGAGAACCTAGTGTTGGGATGCTTGAAGGAGAAAAAAATTGGCCATGCACTGCAGCATATGGGATCTTAGTTTCCAGACCAGGGATTGATCCCATGCCCCCTATATTGGGAGGGCAGTCTTAACCACTGGACCGCCAGAGAAGTCCCTTTTTCCCCCTATTTCCTCTTGTGAAGGAGAAAATTTGAGCAGGAAAAAAAGAGGATAAAAGTTGAGAGGGAAAAAAAGAGGATAAAAGAGGAACTCTTTGCAGGCAGTCTTCGTTTTCTCAGGGAAGTAGTGGGAAGGTCTTCCAGATGGTGTGAGAGGAGAGCTGGGGAGAAAAGGGCCTGAATGATGGTATATGTTTTAAACACATTTCAGGGGATGGGTGGAGAAGTCACTAACTAAGTACTCAGAATCAAATGAGAAATGCTTAACATTGGAAATTATCATACTTTGTGTTCCCTTAAAACCAGACCCTGACTAGGGATTTAACTACAAGTAGTTTCTGGGGAAGAAAATGGCAACCCACTCCAGTATTCTTGCCTGGAAAATCCTGTGGATGGAGGAACCTGACAGGCTACAGTCCATTGGGTCACAAAGGGTCGGACATGACTGAGAGACTTCGCTAGTTTCTGGTGTTGGGGAGGAGGGCTTTCCTGGTGGCTCAGATGGTAAGGAATCTACCTGCAACACAGGAGACCTGGGTTCGATCCCTGGGTTGGGAAGACCCCCTGCAGGAGGGCATGGTAACCCACTCCAGTATCCTTGCCTGGAGAATCCCATGGACAGAGGGACCTGGCGGGCTACAGTCCATGGGATTACAAAGAGTTGGACATTACAAAGAGCGAATAAGCATGGTGCAGCACAGCTTCTTGGGGAGACAATTCTGGGAAACACCAGAAGAGAAGGGGAAAATGAAGCAGAAAAGGGACAGCAACTAAAAAGTTATCACTGTGGTAACTACAGAGAAAAACACATTCTTCAATGTTACCCCACTCAGTGGGGAAGGGGATGGAAAATTCAGACACCAAGTCCTGATGGCCATTGGTTAAGGGGGCTGGAATGTGCTGGTTATCTGTTAGAATGTGAAAATGTTAGTCTCTCCATCGTGTCCAATTCTTGGCAACCCCATGGACTGTAGCCCTCCAGGCTCCTCTGTCCATGGATTTCTACAGGCAAGAAATACTGGAGTGGGTAGCCATTCCCTTGTCCAGGAGATCTTCTTGACCCAGGGATCAAACCTAGGTCTCCTGCATTGCAGGCAAATTCTTTGCCGTCTGAGCCACCAGGGAAGCCCCTGGTTATCTGTTGCTATAGAACAAATTACCCCGGACTTACGGGCTCTGAACAGCAATAACCATCTCTCACAGTTTCCATTGGTTAGGAACTTAAGAAAGACATGGTTGGGCTATTCTAGCTCAGGATCTCTACTGTAGTTATTGTCAAATGGTGGCTAGAGATGGAACAGCAAGGGGAACCAAGTCAGCTAGGGGATGGGCCAGCATCTCGGTCTCTCCATAGTCTCATGGCTCTCCACTGATCATTTGCCATGGGCTAGTTTGGGCATCCTCAGAACATGGTGTCCCTGAAGCAGTCAGACTGCTTACCTCGTAGCTGGAAGAGGGCAAAGGACAGTAGTCCAGTAAGCAAGGTATAAACTTCTCTGCCTGTTGACCTAGCCTCAGATGTTATACAGCATCACTTCTGCCATGCTCTATTGGTTGAAATAATCCCAAAAGCCTGTCCAATTTCAAGGGAAGAGGACTTAGACCTCACTCCTCAATGGGAGGAATGTCAAATTCACACTGTAAGAAGAACATGTTGGGTAGGAAATATAGTTACCTATCCACTGGAAGATACAAGGCTGCGAGGGGAGTAGTGTCAGAAGGAAACATCAGGTAATTCTCCAGTATCTGTAGCATACTCACTGCTTCTCCACCTTGTGGCTAACATCAAGTGTACATCATGTCCATGTAGACTACGCTTCACCAACCAGGGACTGCACTCAGGCAGAGAGTAATTACTGCTGGCAATTGCAAATCTTAGTTCATGAAAATAAATGCTGAGAAGGATATGAGTGGCCACCTACAGCATCTGCTATATTGACCACACATTTGTTGTAAGAAGGGAGTATTGTTTCCTCCCCCCACACTACTACAAATTTGTTTTGACTGATTAGCATGACTCCTAACTCCCCCCATTTCCTGTTAAGGTGACTTGATTAAACACTACTGTGCCCATTCTTCCATGTTCCATTGGCTTCCATGTTCCTGTCCAGCCTTTACCAGCCACTGTCTTAAATACTCTGGCAGTCTGTACCTTCCCAGTCCTTCTTGCATGATTGTTTGCTCATTGCAGCTCTATACCCTTTCTTGAACTCCAACTGTTGACCCTGACCTAGATTTGGTTCATTAACATGGTGTAAGTTCCAATACAGTCTTAAAGAAGAACTTAATTCTTAAAGAAGAACTTAAGTCTTAAAGAAGAACTTTAAAAAGCTCAGGCCTGAGGCCCACCGGGGCCTCAGCAGGATTCAGAATTTCTAGTCAAATTTCTAACACTAATCCTTTACCTATCCCAAACTAGGCTTTCCCAAAGGAGTACCTCCAAAATATCTATCCACTCCATCAGGGTCAGTCCTCCTACCTTCACCCAAATGTCCATAACCTGAAAAGACCAAAGATTTTAGCAATTTGAACCAATTCTCCAAAGCTTCCAAAGGAAGGCATGTCTCCACCTAAGAAGGCCCAGCTAGACCCGTCCACTGCAACCCCTCCGGATCCACTCTTCCTGGTCATCTCTCACAAGTCAGTACTGCCTCCCACACACCAGCCGCATCAACACACAGCTCTCCTTTTCCACCCTGACCCAACAGCTCTCTGTTGATATGTTGGGGATTAAGTCTCACATTTCCCAGAGATAACAAAAGGAAAGCAGAAGCAGATCACTGGTTGCCCAGGGCCAGCAGTGTGGTGGGGGTGGGCCCATCTCTGCAAAGGAGCACAAAGAAATTTTTTGAATGATAGAAAAGTTCTATACCATCACTGGGTGATGGCTACACAAGAGCATGAATTTGTCAAAACTCATGGAGATACATGCTTTGAATGGGGGCATTTTAATGTATGTAAGTTATACATCAATAAAGTTGATTATTTTAGAAGAGGGGTAGTAATCAATCAACCATGGGGCGTGCATGCTATTAATCTGACCTACAGGGCATGGCCTTCTCTCCAAGGCCTTCAGTACCAATGTCCTCTGAGAGGAGGCAACCTGGACAGTCTTCCCTTTTTCCCAACATCGCATCCCACAGGATCTACCTTGGGTGTCTTCCCCACATCTGTGTGGATGGGGACAGACCATTTCACAAACACATATAAACACACTCCACTCCACACCCCTAAATTTGTATGACAAAATATACGCTAGAGCATAGGCACTTAGTTATGTGTTGAATGAAAGAATCAGTGCACTAAGTTAGAGTAGATGTATGAGAGACACCCAAATAAATACATGAGATTGATTATTGATTGTTTGATTGGCTTATCTATTATTTATTTTTACTCTATCAGTTTAAATTATGGACTTCATCCATAATTGCTCATTTTCTTTCAGTTATTTCAGCTAAAAGTAGAACCTATCCTACAAAATTATAGGATTAAGAAGCATTATAATAGATGCTGCTGCTGCTGCTGCTGCTAAGTCGCTTCAGTCATGTCCAACTCTGTGCGACCCCATAGATGGCAGCCCACCAGGCTCCTCCGTCCCTGGGATTCTCCAGGCAAGAACACTGGAGTGGGTTGTGAGTACCAAATTTTTAAGTGCTAACTTAGAGGTATATAAGGGTTGAACTAATCCTAAAATAAAAATGTTGGGAAAAGAAAAAGGAATTGAATGGTTTAAAGCTAAATCTTAGAAAATATTTTGAATATCTGAGACACTTCACCTAGATATAATGGATATTAATTTAGTGCTTTTTTGTTTAGCAATCAAGGTGCATTCCAAGGTGAGGATGCAAAGATAAATAGACATGGTTTGGAGCAAAAAGGTGTATACCAGAAAAAAAAAAAATGTGACCAACTAAAGATTAAATCATTTTCCATTTCGAAAATAACAGCTGAAGTGTATCCTGCATTATTTGTGGTATTGCATTTTTATGAAGTGAACCAATGACTTATTTTTATCACAATCCTCTTCACATCATTATCTGGTAATGGGTGCTACAAAAATTCTTATTAATTGTTAACATTTATTTTGTGAAGTTACTTTATGTATTTCTAAAGCATATTCATTTTCAAACCACTCATTGTTTCCACTACTAGTTTAAAACTGTAGCTTATAATAAAAAAAAAGTATTATCATATTTCCATGGCCAAATACCATCCCCAAATCATTCCACTTATTAGTACTTTGTAATTTCAAAAGGGATGCACCTTTATCTGACTTTTTAAGGACTGATTTCACTGGATGACACACTCTGAAGAAATTGCATGTCGTTAAAATACAGTTGTAATAATATTCACTGTGGAGGATATTCACAAAATCATTGCAATTCAGGAGGTTTTCATGCTTTGAGTGCTATTGTCCCCATGTGCTAGTTCCACCTGAAAAAAACTGAATTCACTAATGTGTATCTACAAGTTAAACTGGGTGATTTATTACTGCTTAATCAAAAAAAAACCAAAAATACCAAACAGGAAAGAGTAAAATAGAAAATTGAATCCATCCCATGTAATTGAAATATTTTTTTACAAAGATTTGTTTCATGTGTGTGTATGAATTTGCATGAACACTGTACTAGGCTTCAATGTAAAAATGTGTTTCCCACTGGGAGAAAGTGGTCAGAAAAGACTGGAAAAGACAGCCCCTGCTGTTTTCAGTGGTTTGGCCTTCAGTAGTATTGATTACTCATGTGATTGCTCACTTGAGATCAGGACCAGAAGAGCAGATAAGAGAGCCTGGGTTGTTGCCTATATTTTTTAAGATATACGTATTTGTTAATGGATTTTAGACTGTGAGGGGTCTTCATTGCTCCACACAAGGTTTTCTCCAGTTGCAGGGAGCAGGGCTGCTCTCTATCATGGTGTGCGGGCCCCTCCTCACAGCGGCTCCTCTCGTTGCGGGCATGGGCTCTAGGGCCTCAGTAGCTGCGGTGCATAGGCTCAGTAGTTGTGTGGCAGGGACTTGGTTACCACATGGCACATGAAATCTTCCCCAACTGGGGATCAAACCCATGTCCCCTGCATCGGCAGGCAGATTTCTAACCACTGGACCATCAGGGAAGCCCCCGGATTGCCGTTAGAGCAGTGTGGACCTGCATGGCTGCAGACTATTTATCTTAAAACATAGCCAATAATCATCTACATTGGTATGAAAGTTTTCAGTGATGAAGCCTCCTATAGGAGCTGCCACTGGGTGAGAAGCGTTTCCAGTCTGAAAGTCTGCTTTCAGAGGAGGAGTCCCGTGGACCCGCAGCTTCCATGTGAAAAATGCATGAGTTTCTTCCTCATTAGGTTGGTTTTCACCCCAGGACACGTGTGTGCCTGCAGAAACCGGTTTCTTCTGATATTCATGCAAAGCACCCAACTCTGACTCTTGTGTCTTTCATTTTCTCTCTTCCCTTATGCAATACCACCTCTCCTTTTGAGGCCATCCAACTGACATTTGAAAAAATGCTTTTGGTAATTTGTTGCTATATTTTTAAGTAAATTTCTATTTATGGATAAGTAATAGAAGTGTAGAACTCAAGTTCACGAGTGTAAAGCCTCTCCTTTTCCTGTCCTCCAGCCAACGACTTTCCTTCCCAGAAAATGTTTTTTTTTTTTTTTTTTTTTTTTTAAGTGGTGGAAAATTGGTTTACAATGTTGTGTTGGTTTCTGCCATACAAGGACGTGAGCCAGTTATAATTATATATACATGTGCTCTCCCTCTTGAACCCCCCTCACCTCCCCCATCCGACCCCTCTCCTGCTGCTGCTGCTAAGTCGCTTCAGTTGTGTCCGACTCTGTGTGACCCCATAGACGTCAGCCCACCAGACTCCCCCATCCCTGGGATTCTCCAGGCAAGAACACTGGAGTGGGTTGCCATTTCCTTCTCCAATGCGTGGAAGTGAAAAGTGAAAGTGAAGTCACTCAGTTGTGTCCGACTCTTCGCGACCCCATGGACTGCAGCCTACCAGGCTCCTCCACCCATGGGATTTTCCAGGCAAGAATACTGGAGTGGGGTGCCATCACCTTCTCCGTCCCACCCCTCTAGGCCATCCCAAAGCACTATGCTGGGCTCCCTGTGTTGTTTAGCAACTTCCCACCAACTTTTTTACACATGAAGTGTGTGTATGTCAATGCTACTTACTCAGTTCGCCCCACCCTCACCTTCCCCTGCTGTGCCCACACGTCCATTCTCTACTAGGTTCATCAATAACATTTTTCTAGATTCCATATATGTTCATTAACATATGATGTTTATTTTTCTCTTTCTGATTTACTTCACTCTATATAAAAGGCTCTAGATTCATCCACCTCACTACAACTGACTCAAATTCATTCCTTTTTATGACTAATATTCCATTGTATAAATATACCACAAATTCCTTATCCATTCATCTGTTGATGGACATCTAAGTTGCCACCATGTCCTGTAAATAGTGAATGTATTGTAAATAGTGTAATATATTGTAAATAGTGTAATATATCATAAATAGTGTAAATAGTGAATTATTGTAAATAGTAAATACCCCATTGCAATGAACAGTGGGGTACACGTGTCTTTTAGAATTGTGATTTTATCAGGGTGTATGCCCAGTAGTGGGATTGCTGGGTCATACGGTAGATTTAGTCCCAATTTTTAAGGAATCTCTATACCATTTTCCATAAGCTATATCAGCTTGCATTCCCACCAACGGTGCAGGAGCGCTCCCTTTTCTCCATGTCCTGCACGTATAGGCACCTTTTCTTTGCCAAAGAAGGCAAGAATATACAATGGCAAAAAACAGCCTCTTCAATAAATGGTGCTAGGAAAACTGAACAGCTACATGTAAAAGAATGAAATTAGAACACTTCCTAACACGATACACAAAAATAAACTCAAAATGGATTAAAGACTTAAACATAAGGCCAAAAACCATAAAGCTCTTAGAGGAAAACATAGGCAATACAAGTCTTTGATATAAATCACAGCAAGATCCTCTTTGACCTATCTCCTAGATTAATGGAAATAAAAAATAAATAAAAATGGGACCTAATAAAACTTAAAAGCTTTTGCACAGCAAAGGAAACTATAAACAAGATGAAAAGACAACTCTCAGAGTGAGAGAAAATAATTGCAAATGAAGCAACTGACAAAGGGTTAATTAATCTCCAAAATATACAAGCAGCTCATACAGCTCAATATCTGAAAAATAAACAACTCATTCCAAAAATGGGCAGAAGATCTAAACAGATATTTCTCCAAAGAAATGAATACATGAAATAAATACCTGAAAACATGCTCAGCATCACTCATTAGAGAAATGCACATCAAAACTACAATGAGGTATCACCTCACAGCAGTTAGAATGGCCAACATCAAAAAATCTCTTAACAATAAATGAGGCAGTAAATGTTACTAGGTTCCCCCTCTCCCCACCCCGCTGCATAGCAACCACTCCCACATTTTGAAGTTGGGCTGGGAAGGAGATTCCTGGAAACTGATTTTGCAATCCTGGGCTCCTGAGGCATGAAAAAGTTTGGAGAGAGAGTTGGAGAGTCACAGATTAGGAAAGAGCCGCTAGCGTCTCGTACCTGCAAGCCCCTTGGAGGTGATGTTGGCCCACCTCTGGCCCTATGACGGCACCACCTTCTTCTGATCCTTCCGTGCCCCTGGGAATGAATCACCATGCCTTATCATGGACAAGCTGGTCCCTAGAAAGGAGATGTGCCCTGGGAGCTCCCTTGTGCCCGCCTCTCAGTGCCCCTTCTTCTTTCAACTTAGTATCTCACACCACATTCACTCTCTGAGAAGCAGCAACTCCATAGGTTCAATCAGTTATCTGCCCGTTAGGCTGCTTTCTCACAATCCACCTCCCTCCCTTCCACAGGTGTTCCCTTGAGATTGATGGCCAGTGCAGTATCACCAGGCTCACCTGGGGTTCTGCTCCCTGCCACACCTGACACTCAGGGGCATGATGTGATCACTACCCAGGCTCTGAGCACTGCAAGGAACTGCACATGTCCAAAATGGATCTTCAGGCCGAGTGCAGAGCCTTGGGGACAGAGGTTAGAAGAATAGCTGTGGTCCAAAGCCTGAGCAAGTGGCTGCTGTGGAAGGACGCTCACTGATGAAGCAAGGGCAGAGAGAGAAGCAGGAGCCAGAGGAGGCCTCAGAGCTGTGGAGCACCCAACAGAGCATCGAGGAGGCAGGAGGGCCTGCAAGCTGACCAAAGCTGAATTTCCAGGAATGCTCTAGGACCAGCACTGCTAAGCCCTGGGAGGAATGTCATGGAAAGCTAGGATTCGTGAAATGCCATGACAGCAAAGGTCCAAGAAGTCCCAGCCAAGGGTGTGGGAGGCAGACACAGAGCTACTTGCTGAGAACTGCATGTTCAGTGCAGGGTCGCGGTGGGGAGACTTCCTGCACCTGGGGGAGAATTACTACCTGGCATATCCTGAAGCTTCAGTGTTGGTGCCCATGATGCTCAGGCTGGCAGAAGGCTTGACAAGCAACCATAACATCCTAGAATTCCCACGTGTGATCCCAGTAGATTTGGAGTGTGAGACAATAGAGTATCTGGGTAAGTGTTTTCAGCCCTAATATCATCCTAACACATTGGAGTGGGTGGAAGAGTTCTCTGAGCCTGTGTGAGGGATCATCACAGTAATGGGGATGAAAAGAGCTGGTCACCTTGACCGACCATATGGACCAGTCCAGCACACACACCAAAGACATGCAGGGAAGCTTGCATGGACTCTTTCAGCAACGATGTAACTCAGTCACAAAGACACACCACCTACAAGGAAAGATGGGAAATGTAGGCTAATGGAGAGTTACAGACTGAATGTTTGTGTCCCTACAAAATATATAGTCCCCAATGCAACTGGATTTGGAAGAAGAGCTATTGGAATCAGGTGTACTTCAGGTCATAAGGGTAGAGCACCCATGATGGGGATTAGGATCTGTAGGGACTTAAAGTCTTTATATGAAGAGAAAGAGAACAGAGTGTGTGCTCTCTCTTTCCTCCCTCTCCCTCCCAACTCCCCTCATCCCTCTGCCTTGAGAAGACAATGAGATGGCAGCCAGGAAAAGAACCTTCACCAAAAACTACATCTGCTGACACCTTGACCTCTGACTTCTAGCCTCCAGAACTGTGAGAAATAAATGTCTATTGTTTACTCCATCCAATCTATGGTATTTTGCTTTAGCAGCCTGAACTAAGATGTGGGGTAACAAAAGAAGTAAAGAATGAGTTTTGGTATATAGTTACATATAGCTTACTTACAGTCTCTTTCACACTAAGGAAACATGTCATGTTCATTACGCTGTGTTTAAGAAGGGGTCAATCCCATTGTAATTGACAATGTTCGCCATTTACTAATACACAAAATAAGGGAAAGGAAAAACAACACAAACACTTTGTTACGTGATGAGCAATATCTACAGAGCCATCCTAATGTTAACACTGATTATTTGGTTTTCAGCCTTTAGTCTCAAACAATTAACAAGTCACTGGAGAGTTAACCATAGAACAGTAGGTGAATGTCATCCATCTTGATTGCATGCATGCTAAGTCACTTCAGTCGTGTCCAACTCTTTGCCACCCTATGTCCTATAGCCTGCCAGGCTCCTCTGTCCATGGGATTCTCCAGGCAAGAATACTGCAGTGGGTTGCCATCCCCTCCTCCAGGGGATCTTCCTGACCTAGGGATCAAACCCGCATCTCTTATGTCTCCTGCATTAGCAGATGGGTTCATTACCACGAGCGCCACCTGGGAAGCCCTATCCATCTTGACTAGGTCAAAGTAAAAGCACAGCTGAAAGATATAAAGAAGTAGAAGATGGAAGCAGTGGGGAGGGCAAAGTGAAAGTGCAAAGGTCAGAGGTGGGAGAGGTCACAAGATACTACATCTAGCAATAGACCTTAGTGGGTCATTTAACAGTATGCAGGTGACCGTGGAAGCAGAGAGGAAGGTATATAATGTGCAGAGTGAGGACAGGGCAATGAAAATCAACTCTAACAGCATACAGTCAAGAAGCAATGTTTACAATGGATATATTGATATATATAATATATAGAGGTAAGGAGGCAACTCCCAGAAAAAATTCAAATGTAAAAAGAGTTCAAAAGTAGTTGTTCCAGGATAGCAAGATTGGGTGGGCCAGAAAATGTTGCTTTTTTATAATACCTGATTTATTTAGCAACTGTGCATAATCTGTATTAGTGAAATTTTTAAAAATAAGAGAGGCAAGTTGTTATGCATTTGAGAGAGTTATCCATTCAAAACAGTAAAAATGAAATATATTGTGTTATTTAGGGGCCTTTGTATTTCCAGAAAATGGAGCCATTTCTTGAGGGTGTAAGATAGCCAGTTTTACTTACACCAGTTCCCATTTCTATCTGAAGGAGGCCATGTCCACCTCCTCCCTACAACCACTGCAAACTAGATGCCTGCAGCTTGCACTGTATGTAAATAAAGGGTAACTAGATATCACTTATATGTGGAATCAAAAAAATAATACAATTTAGTGCATATACCAAACAGAAGCAGAGCCCACTGATACAGAAAATGACCTTATGGTTACCACAGCGTGGGCAGGGATTAGGGGCACAGGGTTAACAGATACGAACTGCTATATACAAAAATAGATAGACAGCAAAGACGTACTGTACAGCACAGGAAATTATGCTCGTTATCTTTTAATAACCTATAATACAATCAGTAAAGGCACCAAATCACCACGCTGTGTACCTGAAATTCACACAATATTGTAAATCAACTATACTTTAATTAAAAGAAAAAGAATAGTCACTCAACAAGTCACTAGGTACCTTATAATTTGCTATGAAATCAGACTTTGCCCCCAGATATTGGCCCTAATATCTATTGTTTGCCTAGCTTGCAATTTTATGTGTGTACAGAGCATTTCTCTGCAATCAAAAATCCACACAAACATTAAACCTTTGTACCCTTGGCACCTAAGCCCATTAACCTCTGTGCGAGATAGCCACATATTAATCCTTCTTCCTTCACCCACAGAACCCTGCTCAAGTGTGCTCCAAGCGTCCATATTCTTTGTGCTTGTATATCTATGTATGGCTTTGATTTTTTGGTTAAAGAAAAAGAAAATGTTTTGCTTTCTAAATGTTATGCTTACTGAAACCTAGGCATGGACCAAAATTTAAAAATGTTTTTTATGCTGGAGAAAAAACCGGTACCAGTGAAACAAAATGGAGAATCCAAAAATAGACCCAAACACATATGGCACTTTATATTTTGGTAACACTGGCATTTCAAACAAGTCACAAAATCATAGACCCACAAAAAAATCTTTAGTAGGGGGAAGCCACGTCCCTATATTTTGGTGCCTCAAAGGTTTCAAACCTAATTATCAACAATTTATGCATCAGGAGTTGAACATAAAGTAAGCAATAAAACTTCAAAGAGAAAGCATGAGTGACCATGGGAAAGGCCTTTCTAAAAAGGAATTAACCATCTGTATGTGAGGGAGGTGGGAGGGGGGTTCAGGATGGGGAACACATGTACACCGTGGCAGATGCATGTTGATGTATGGCAAAACCAATACAATATTGTAAAGTAAATAATAATAATAATAATAAATTAAAAAAAAATAAAAAGGAATTAAAACCTAGAGTTCATAAAATTTTTAAATTGGTATATTTCAATACCAATAAATTTTTCTGTATGGAATTAAACTAGTGTAAACAAAGTCCAAAGATCAGTGTCAAATTAAAATAATATATTTTATTTTAATATAAACTAATATATTTACAACATGCATACATACTAAGTTGCTTCAGTCATGTCCGACTCTTTGCCCCCCAGGGGAACCGTGCCCCTCAAGCTCCTCTGTCCATAGGATTCTCCAGGAAAGAATACTGGAGTGTGTTGCCATGCCCTCCTCCAGGGGATCTTCCCAACCCAGGCATCAAACGTGAGTCTATTAATTCTCCTGCATTGGAAGGTGGGTTCTTTTCCACCAGCGCCACCTGGGAAGCCCAATTGCAGCAACATACATGGCAAAAAAGGTCTAATTTCCTTAATTTATAAAAAGCGTGTAAAGCTAATAAGAAAAAATTGACAAATTAAATATGACAATAGGCAAAAGATGAGAACTGGCAATTTTCAAATAAAACAGCTTCATCCATTAAATACAAATGAATAAATAATAAAACTTACTAATTACTAAATAAATACAAGTAAAAATTAAATACCTATGGGGTTGACAAACATTTAAAGTTCAATGATAGTCACTGTTGTTGAAATGTAGATATATAGGCTCAGATTACTGCTGTGCGTCTACAAACCGATGGACTCAGGGAGGAGTAACTATCAATATTCACAGTACTTTGACTTAGCATTTCCACTAATGAGGAAATATACTACAGATATAGTTACAACATCTTATGAAGATAGTCTATGAGATTAGATTCCTTAGAATATTTGTAATAGCAAAAAATTTTTAAGGAGGGAGAGAAAGAGAAAGAGCTACAAATAAATTATCAGCAGGAAATTTGTAAAAAAAAAAATTATAATTTAATAGTCTGGCAGCACCAGGTGTTGGCAAGTTTTCCAAGAAATGGTTTCTTCTGTTCAGGGATGTGGGGAGGGATGGGTGCTACATAGAGACAGTTTGGCATTTCCTGGTGAAACTGAGATACTGTGACCTAGAAATTCCAGTCCTAGAAATATAATCTTTAAAAATTGATGCATATGAGAATCAAAATACATCTATATGTTCATAAAAACATTTTCTACAATAAGCACAAACTGGAAACAATCCATATATCCATAAATATTAGAACTGACTTTTTTAGTGAGATTTAGTTATACAATGGAATAACTCAGCATTCAAAAAATGAAGATCATGGAATCTTGCCCTATCACATCATGGCAAATAGATGGGGAAAAAGTGGAAACAGTGACAGATTTTATTTTCTTGGGCTCCAAGATAACTGCAGACGGTGACTGCAGCCATGAAATTAAAAGATGCTTGCTCCTTGGAAGAAAAACTATGACAGACCTAGACAGCGTATTGAAAAGCAGAGACGTCACTTTGCCAACGAAGATCCATATAGTCAAAGCAATGGTTTTGCCAATAGTCATGTGAGAGCTGAACCATAAGGAAGGCTGAGTGTTGAAGAATTGATGCTTCCAAACTGTGGTGCTGAAGAAGACTCTTGAGAGTCCCTTGGATAACAAGGAGATCAAACCAGTCAATCCTAAAGGAAATCAACCCTGAATATTCACTGGAAGGACTAATGCTGAAGCTCCAATACTTTGGCCACCTGATACAAAGAACCAACTCTGGAAAAGACCCTGATACTAGGAAAGATTGAGGGAAAGAGGATAAGAGGACAGCAAAGGTTGAGATGGTTGGATGGCATCACTGACTCAATGGACATGAGTTTGAGCAAACTCAGGGAGATAGTGAAGGCAAGGGAAGCCTGGCATGCTTCAGCTCATGGAGTCACAGAGAGTCACACATGACTTAGCAACTGAACAACAACAACTATCATTCAGTAATAAAATAAATCAACTCAGCTACAGGCCACCAGGGCTTCCTAAGTGGCGCTAGTGGTAAAGAACCTGCCTGCCAGTGCAGGAGATGTGGGTTCATCCCTGGGTTGGGAAGATCGCCTGGAGGAGATCATGGCAATCCACTCCAGTATTCTTTCCTGGAGAATTCACAGACAGAGGAGCCTGGTAGGCCACAGTCCGTGGCGTTGCAAAGAGTTGAACACGACTGAATGACTTATGACACATGCCACAATATGGATGACTCTCATAAATATAATGCAGGAAAAAAGAAGCAAGAAGCAAAATTCATAAAATGTGGTTCCATCTAAATACAGTTTATAAACAGAAAAATAAACTGTACTATTAAGAAATGCATCCCTGAAGGTAAAAATTTTTTAAATGCAAACAAATTATCACAAAAGTCAAGATAGTTTGAGTTCTAGTTCTAATAGATAGAAATAATGCTGTAATTGAGTAGGAGTCCACTGGGCATCTTTAGGTGGTAGCAGTGCTCTATTTCTTGACCTGAGTCATATCTAAATAGTGTGTATATGAGTGTGTGTACATGCATGTGTACATATTATATATTTTATATGCAACAGTAAAATAAGAGCAAATGAAATTCTAAATCTATTATTGGGATATCCTTAGATGATTACAATACCCTCATCAAAGAAAAGAATGAGATAACTCTAGCTTCCTTTAGATTTTTTTGAAGTATAATTGATTTAAAATACAATATTGGGCTTTCCTGGTGGCTCAGTGATAAAGAATCTGCCTACCAATGCAGGAGACACAGGTTCAATCCCTGATCCAGGAAGATCCCACGTGCCACGGAGAAACTGAACCCATGAGCCACAGCTATTGAGCCTGCACTCTGAAGCCCGAGAGCTGCAACTGCCAAAGCCAGTGCGCCCTGGAGCCCGTGCTCTGCGACAAGAGAAGCCGCCACAAGGAGAAGCCCACACGCTGCAGCTGGAGAGGAGCCCCTGCTCCCCACCACTAGAGAAAAGACGTGCAGCAACAGAGACCCAGCACCGCTGTAAATCCATAAAATTCTTTTAAAAATGTGTTTCAAGTATACCAAAAAGTGATTCAGATATATGTATTTCAGATACACACACACACACACTTTCTTTTCCATGATGGTTTTGTGTAAGGTATTGAATATAGTTCCTTGTTATATAGTAGAATCTTGTTGTTTATCTATAGAACTTTGTATCTGCTAATCACAAACTTCCTCTTTATCCCTCCTCAAGCCCTTTTCCCCTGTGGTAACCATAAGTCTGTTACGTATGTCTGTGAGTCCGTTTCTATTTTTCACATAAACTCGTGTGTAACATATTTTAGATTCCACACATAAGTAATACCATATGGTATTTGTCTTTCTACCTGAGTCACTTCACTTAGAATAATAATCTCTAGGTCCATCCATGTTGCTGCAAATGACATTATTCCATTCTTTTTTATGACTGAGTAGTATTTCATTATATATGTATGTATGCATATATGTCACATCTATACATATATATACACACACATATGTATGTGGTCACATCTTCTTTATTTATTCATCTCTCAATGGACATTTAGGTTACTTCTGTGTCTTGTCTATTGTAAATAGAGCTGCAATGAACATTGAGATGCATTTATCTCTTTGAATTATACTTTTCTCCAGATATATGCCTAAGAGTGGGATTGCTGGATCATATGGTAACTCTGTTTTCAGTTTGTGAAGGAACCTCCATACTGTTCTGCATAGTGGTTGCACAAATTTACGTTCCCACTAACAGTATAGGAGGGTTCCCATTTCTCCATACCCTCTCCAGCATTTATAATTTGTATGCTTCTTGATAATGGCTATTCTAACCAGTGTGAGGTAATACCTCATTGTAGTTTTGATTTGAATTTTTCTAATAATTAGCAATGTTGAGCATCTTTTCATGCTGCTGTTGGCCAAATGGACATCTTCTTTAGGGAAATGTCTATCTAGATCTTCTGCCTATTTTTTGATTGGGTTGTTTGTTTTTTTTGATATTGAGCTGTGGGGCTGTTTATATGTTTTGGAAATTAATCCCTTTTTGGTCACATCTTCTGCAAATATTTTCTCCCATTATGCAGGTTGTCTTTTCATTTTGCTTGTGGGTTCCTTTGATAGGCAAAGGCTTTTAAGTTTAATTAGATGCCATTTGTTTATTTTTGCTTTTATTCATATTACTCTAGGAAATGGTTCCAAAAAACATTGCAATTATTTAAGTCAAAAGGTGTTCTGGCTATTATTTTCTCTAGGAGTTGAAGAGTCTTACATTTTGATCTGTAATTCACCTGGAGTTTTTTGTATACAGTGCTATCCAATGTTCTAATTTTATTCTTTTCTATGTAATTGTCTAATTTTCCCAACTCCACCTATTGAAGAGACTCTTTTCTCCACTGTATAGTCTTGCTTCCCTTGTTATAGATTAATTACCCATAAGTACATGAGTTTATTTCTTGGATTTCTATCCAGTTCCACTGATCTACATCTTTGTTTTTGTGCAAGTACCATGCAGTTTTGATGACTGTAGATCTGTAGTACAGTCTGAAGTCAGGGAACCTGATTCCTTTGGCTCTGTTCTTCTTTCTCAAGATACTTTGGCTATTTAGGGTCATCACATCACATTGTGTTTTCACACAAGTTTTTAAATTATTTGTTGCAGTTCTGCCAAAAATGCCATTGGTCCTTTGATGGAGATTGCATTGAATCTGTAGATTGCTTTGGGTATTATGGTCATTTTCACAATATTGATTCTTCCAATACAAGAACATGGTGTATCTTTCCACCTGTGTGAGCTTTGACTTCATTCATCAGCACCTTGTAGCTTTTGCAGTATGTCTTTTGTCTCATTAGGGTGGTTTATTCTTAGGTGTTTTTTGTTTTGATGTGATGATAAAGGGAATTGTTTCTTTAATTTCTCCCTCTGATCTCTCATTGTTAGTGTACGTAAATAAAGCATTGTTAGTGTATGTAAATAGCATTTCTGTTATTAGTGTTCTGCAACTTTACTGAATTCATTGATAAGGTCTAGTAGTTTTCTGGTAGCGTCTTTTAAGATGTTTTATGTATAGTATCATGTCATCTGCAAATAGTGACAGTTTTGCTGTCACTTTTCCAATTTGGATTCCTTTTATTTTTCCTTTTTCTCTGATTTCTATAGCTAGGACTTCTAAAACTGTTGAAGAGAAGTGGTGAGAATGGGCATCCTTGTCTTGTTGCTGATCTTAGAGGAAATGCTTTCAGCTTTTCACCATGGAGTATGAGGTTAGATGTGGGTTTGACATATGTGGCCTTTATTATATTGAGGTGTTTCCTCTATGCCCACTTTCTGGAGAATTTTTATCATAAATGGATATTGGATTTTATCAAAAGCTTTTTCTGCATTCTTTTATTCTTCAGTTTGTTAATGTGGTATATCACATGGATTGATTTGCATATACTGAAAAATCCTTGGATCTGTGGGATTAAGTCCCACTTGATCACAATGTATAATCCTTTTAATGTATTGTTGGATTTGGTTCACTAATATTTCTTTTAGGATCTTTGTATCTACATTTATTAGTAATATTGACCTGTAATTTTGTTAGTGATAGTGACCTGTATTTTGGTATCTTTAGTCTGGTTTTGGTGTCACGGTAATTGTAGCTTCATAGAATGAGTTTAGAAGTGTCCTTTCCTCTGCAATTTTTGGAATAGTTTCAGAAGGAGAGGTATTAACTCTTCTTTAAATGTTTGGTGGAATTTGCCTGTGAAGTCATCTGGTCCTAGACTCTTGTCTGTTGGGAGTTTTCAAATTATGGATTCAATTTCAATACTTATGATCATTCTCTTTATGCTTTCTATTTATTCCTAGTTCAGTCTCGGGAAATTTTACCTTTCTGGGAATTTGTCCATTTCTTCTAGATTGTCCATTTTACTACTATATATTTATTCTTTGATTTCTTCAGTGATCTATTGGTTGTTTAATAGCATATTGTCCAGCCTCCATATGTTTGTGTTTTTTGCAGCTTTTTATTGTAGTTTATTTCCAATCTTATGGCATTGTGATCACAAAAGATGTTTGCTATGATTGCAATTTTCTTAAACTTACCAAAGCTTGATTTGTAGCCTAGCATGTGATCTATCCTACAAAATATTTTATGTGCACTTGAAAAGAATATGTATTCTGCTGCTTTCAGCTGGAATGCTCTATGCTGCTAAGTCACTTCAGTCGTGTCTGACTGTGTGACCCCATAGACGGCAGCCTACCAGGCTCCCCCGTCCCTAGGATTCTCCAGGCAAGAACACTGGAGTGGGTTGCCATTTCCTTCTCCAATGCATGAAAGTGAAAAGTGAAAGGGAAGTCGCTCAGTTGAGTCCGACTCTTCGCAACCTCATGGACTGCAGCCTACCAGGCTCCTCCGTCCATGGGATTTTCCAGGCAAGAGTACTGGAGTGGGGTGCCATCGCCTTCTCCGAGAATGCTCTATAAATATCAATTAAGTCTATCTGGTCTGATGTATCATTTAAGGTCTGTGCTTCCTTATTGATTTTCTGTCTGAATGATCCATTGATCACATCCATTGATGTGAGTGGGGTCTTAAAGTGCCCCACTAGTATTGTGTTACTGTAAATTTCTCCTTCTATGTCTATTAATATTTGCCTTATATATTCAGCTGCTCCTATGTTAGGTGCATTTATATTTACAATTTTTATATCATCTTGGATTGATCCCTTGATCAAAAAGGTAGGATCTTTTTTGTATCTTGTAACAGTCTTTATTTTAACATGTTATTGAGCAGGGGATTTTTGCAGAAACTAATGCCTCTGGCCAGTGATTTGTTATGTAAGCAAATATTTAAATGTCTCCAGTTGATAGCATTTGGGTAACAAAAGATGTATTAATATATCTCTAGTCAGTAAGTTGTTAAAGCACATCTTGTCTGATATAAGTATTGCTACTTCAGCTTTTTTCCCCATGTGCATGGAATAGCTTTTTCTGTCCCCTCACTTTCAGTCTGTGTGTGTCTATAGATCCGAAATGAGTCTCTTATAGGCAGCAAATATATCGGCCTCTTTTTTTAATCCATTCAGTTAGTCTGTCTTTTGGTTGGAGTATTTGTTTGTTTACATGTAAGGTAATTATCAACTTCTATGTTCTTATTGCCATTTTGTTAATTATTTTTGGATTTGTTTTTGTAGACCATTTTCTCCCCTTCTTTTGTTCTCTTCTGATGTGTTATGTTTGGATTCCTTTCTTTCTTTTTTGTGTGTATATCTATTGTAGATTTTGGTTTGCAGTTACTTTGAAGTTTTAGCATAGCAATCTATATACTGGGTTAGCCAAAAAGTTCATTTGGGTTTTTCCTTAACAGTTTACACAAAACCTGAATGAACTTTATGGCCAACCCAGTATATACAAGATTATTTTAAATTGCTGGTCTCTGAATTTCAAATGCATTTTAAATACCCTGCATTTGTACTCTCCTCTCCTCATAGTTACTGGTTTTGATATATTTCACATATAACTATTTTTTGTATCCCTTAACTGCTTATTTTGTATACAGATGATTTTGCTACTTTTTTATTTGAACCTCCTTATTGGTTTGTGTGTGTGTGTTTTCCTACATTTACTATTTGTTTGTCTTTACTGGTGAGCTTTTCCATTTCTTAATTTTTTTTTTTTCTATTTGTGGCCTTTTATTTTCAGCCTAGAGAAGTTCCTATTAGTATTTCTTGTAAAGCTGGTTTGGTAATGCTGAATTCTTTTAGATTTTGCTTGTCCATAAAGCTTTTGATTCTTTCATCAAAACTGTATGAGAGTCTTACTAGGTAAAATATTCTTGGTTGTAGCTTTTTCCTTTTTTATCACTTTATATATATCATGCTACTCCCTTATGGCTTACAGAGTTTCTGCTGAAAAATCAGCTGATAGCCTTGTGGGAATTCCATTGTATGTTATTTGTTGCTTTTCCCTTGCTGATTTTACTGTTCTCTCTTTATCTTTAATTTTTGTCATATTGATTACAATTATCTTCGTGTATTTCTCTTTGGGTTAATCCTGTATGGAACTCTGAACTTCCTGGACTTGTGTTACTATTTAATTTACCAAGTTAGGGAGGTTTTCAGCTATTTTTCTCTTCAAATATTTTCTCAAGTCTTTATCTCTCTTATCTTTCCAGGACCCCTGTAATATGAATATTAGTGTGCTTGTTGTTGTCCCAGAAGTCTCTTAAACTATCCTCGTTTATTTTTTTTTTTCAGTTTAGCAGCATGAGATAGCTCTTGAAATATTCCTGTATAACGTCTCTATGTTCTTATTGCCATCTTATTAATGCTGTTCAGAAGCAGAAGATACTAAGAAGAGGTGACAAGAATACATAGAAGAACTATACAAAAAAGATCTTCAGGACCCAGATAATCACAATGGTGTGATCACTCACCTAGAGCCAGACATCCTGGAATGTGAAGTCAAGTTGGCCTTAGAAAGCATCACTACAAACAAAGCTAGTGGAAGTGATGGAATTCCACTTGAGCTATTTCAAACCCTAAAAGATGATGCTGGGTTAAAGTGCTGCACTCAATATGCCAGCAAATTGGGAAAATTCAGCAGTGGCCACAGGACTTGAAAAGGTCAGTTTTCATTCCAATCTCAAAGAAAGGCAATGCCAAAGAATGCTCAAACTATCACACAATTGCACTCATCTCACACACTAGTAAAGTAATGCTCAAAATTCTCCAAGCCAGGCTTTAGCAATACCTGAACCGCGAACTTCCAGATGTTCAATCTGGATTTAGAAAAGGCAGAGGAACCAGAGACCAAATTGCCAACATCCACTGGATCATGGAAAAAGCAAGAGAGTTCCAGAAAAACATCTACTTCTGCTTTATTGACTATGCCAAAGCCTTTGACTTGTGGAGCACAACAAACTGTGGAGAATTCTGAAAGAGATGGGAATACCAGACCACCTGACCTGCCTCTTGAGAAATTTGTATGCAGGTCAGGAAGCAACAGTTAGAACTGGACATGGAACAATAGACTGGTTTCAAATCAGGAAAGGAGTACATCAAGGCTGTATATTGTCACCCTGCTTATTTAACTTCTATGCAGAGTACATCCTGAGAAACGCTGGGCTGGATCAAGCACAAGCTGGAATCAAGATTGCAGGGAGAAGTATCAATAACCTCAGACATGCAGTTGACACCACCCTTATGGCAGAAAGCAAAGAAGAACTAAAGAGCCTCTTTATGAGGAAAGTGAAAGAGGAGAGTGAAAAAGTTGACTTAAAACTCAACATTCACAAAGAGTCACAAAGAGTCTGACACGACTGAGCAACCGAACTAAACTCAACTGAAGGTCTCTGAGATATTACGTGAAAGAAACAAAGTGCCAAATTTTTAAAAACCAGACATATTTTGTGTAAATTAAAGTTAAAGATACATAAATGATAGATACATGGATGCATGCATGCCTAAGTGTATACACTCATATATAAGTAGATGAATAGATACATAGGTAGATATATAGATTAAAACAAAGATGGTAGATTGAGAAATAAATCATTGGTAGATAAATACAACATAGACATATGACAGATGCATAAATAGAAAGAAAGATAGATACATTGATCCCAAGATACCTAAATAGATACCTAGATGATTGCACAGGGAGAGAGAGAGAGCTGTACATAGATAGATCATAGACAATAGATTGCTAGGTGAATGGATACATAGATACCTAGATTACATACAAGAATTACATATAGACAGGAAGAGAGGTACACAGAAGTATGATATAGAGATATATAATAATAGATAAATTAACTCATAGTTACATAGATGCAGAAATGATGATTAAGATATATAAATGATAAATAAAATGCATGTATATAGATTTGGGGAGTTTGGGAGGGAATTATAGGAAACTTTATATGGAAACAGCCATAAAATATGTAGAATTATTTTTTAGTATATGACATTTTGATTTATTTTTTAACATGAAGCCATATTGAAGTGGGCTTCCCAAGTGGCTCAGTTGAAAAGAATCCACCTGCCAATAAGGAGATGCGGGTCCAACCCTGAACCTAGAATATCCCCTGGAGTAGAAAATGGCAACCCACTCCTGTATTCTTGCTTGGAAAATCCCACGGACAGTGGAAACCTGTGGGCTACAGTCTATAGTGTCACAAAGAGTCAGACACAACTAAGCTGGGAAAGGCACACATATTAAAATATTTATATATATATATAGGCAAAAGATGATAAGAATGTACACAAAATGTTAAAATTAATAATGCCTAGTAATAGAATTAAGGATGATCTTATTCCATTTTGCCCCTTATTTCAATTTCTCAACATTTCAACCATAAATTCCTATTTTTAATTTTTAAATATTCATATATCTCTTTCTTAAATGACAATACAAATAAAGCACAGACATACTTGACTTTAAAAACTAAAAGGACACTGGAGTCATTACTCACTTCATTTACAGAGAGAGATGACTTCAGCAAATGTTCTAGTGAGCTTTTTATCTGAAAGGCTGTGTGAGGGGGGTCAACTGGTCCCACTACCATCTGCATGGGTGTCTTTTGCTTCAAGGTCCATTTGATAGGTGAGAATGTGTCAGAAAATATGGCAGGCTCAGAGTTGGGGAAGGCACTCTGCTTTCAGGCAGAGCTAAGCCTTCAGTCACTCACAAACCTGAAGCCAAATCTAACAGCCCAGCAAATCAGAACCACATTGCTCATTCATCCATTCACTTACCTACAAACATTTATTCACTTACACAAATGTTTATTGGACATCTACCAAATGCTGAAATGACCCCAGAGCCTGGGAACATAAATATGAAGAGTTTCCCTGCAAGAATATTGTATTATAATGGAGGAGAGAAACAATCATGTGATTACTAATAAAAAATTATAGGTATTAAGTTCCGTGAAGAGAAACATTCAGTTCCATTCAGTCGCTCATTCGTGTCTGGCTCTTTGCGACCCCATGAATCACAGCACACCAGGCCTCCCTGTCCATCACCAACTCCCAGAGTTCACTCAGACTCACATCCATCGAGTCAGTGATGCCATCCAGCCATCTCATCTTCTGTCGTCCCCTTCTCCTCCTGCCCTCAATCCCTCCTAGCATCAGAGTCTTTTCCAATGAGTCAACTCTTCACATGAGGTGGCCAAAGTATTGGAGTTTCAGCTTTAACATCATTCCTTCCAAAGAAATCCCAGGGCTGATCTCCTTTAGAATGGACTGGTTGGATCTCCTTGCAGTCCAGAGGACTCTCAAGAGTCTTCTCCAACACCACAGTTCAAAAGCATCAATTCTTCGGCACTCAGCCTTCTTCACAGTCCATCTCTCACATCCATACATGACCACTGGAAAAACCATAGCCTTGACTAGATGGACCTTTGTTGGCAAAGTAATGTTTTGCTTTTCAATATGCTATCTAGGTTGGTCATAACTTTTCTTCCAAGGAGTAAGCATAGCTAGTTATAATAAAAAGTTATAGGTATTAAGTTCATTGAAGAGACATATAGCAAGCAACTTGTCTATTTTAGATGGGTTGGTCAGGAAAGACCTTTCTGAGATGGTAAAATTTGGGCAGAGACTCGAGTGAAGAAAGAAAACAGTGAGGCAAGGATATTGGGAAAGTACATGCCATGTAGTGAGGAAAGCAAAGGCTCTGAGGTCAGAGCAATATCAGTGTGTTTGAGAAATTGTCTGATATCCACTGTGGCTTGAGAAAAATTATAAAAGATGAAGTGAGAGAGTCAGAAGAGGCCAAATCAAGTAGGATCTTGTGAGCTCTGGATATTATTTTCTGTGCCATTGGAGTGTCAGCCAAGATCTTAGCTAATACTGTTTCCACTGTCATAAGGTCGCTGGGTTTTCCAGTTGTTTGATACAAATGCATTTTCTCCTGAAGCATTCTGGGAAGTTTTTCAGTGATAACTCACTCACCATACCTTCCACTGACTGGAGGTATCTACCCTGCAGGTCCCTGGCATAGTTTATTGCTTATGAGTGCTTCTTCATTCCAGAGCTTCTGGCAGTATCCCTCCAGCTTCATTCTGTGAGCTCACCTCTTCTCTCCTTGTAGTGCTTCCTGCTCTCGCTCTCACAATTATGATTCCAGTGTACAAGAATCACTCAAGCGTCCTCTTATCAAATCCTCTGGGAGTGCAGGCTGCCCCCCATTCAGCAAGCTCACCTCTCCACCATTAGCATAGTCAGCCAGTCTTAGCCTCTCAACGTGGGCCAGACATCGGTTCCCTGTGTCCATAATTGTAAGAGACATTTAACTAGTTCTTGAGTGGTTCTGAAGAAGACCCTATCCTTAGGCTGGTGTTCCTCAATCTCGACACTACTGACATTTGAGGCTACACATTTTTTGCGTGTTGTGGGGGACTATCCTCTGCATTGCAGCATGTTCAACAGAATCTCTGGCCTCCAAATACCAGCAGCATCCCTCCTGTCATGACCATCCAAAATGTCTCCAGACATTGCCGATATTCCCTGTGGAGAAAAATCCCCACAGTTGAGAATCAATTTTAGTCCTAGGCTGCAGGTGAAGGGGAAGCATGCTTTCCTGTGGGAATACAGTGTGACTCTTGCAAAACTCGAGGCAACAGCTCTCTGAATCAACTTCAGACTCCACCTCGGCCTTTGCTAGGAAAGAGTCACACCCTAAGTGGTGAAGGTTCAGGGCTTGCAACACCAGTTTTCAGTACTTCTCCAAGTACTACAAAGGTCCCCTGGCCTCTCCTTGAAAAACATGGGAGTATTTGAAACCCAGAGTCCTAAAACCTCAGTCAAAACTGAGATAGCATAGCCTCATTCTCATAAGCTATTATCAAGTTATTTTTGGAGGGAAAAAAAGGAGCATATGTGTACATCACACTCATTTACTGTTAATAGTACGTTCTCTGCATAGAATATCTCTGGGAAAGTTCACAAAGAATTGAAAGATAGTGTCTATTTTTTCTGAGGAAAGGAACTAGGTGATGGGACAAGAAAAGACAAAACTCTCCATTTTTGCGTGTCTTGAATTCTAAACCATATTATTATCTATAAAGTTTCTTTTAAAAAGGAAAAGAGCAAAGAATGAAAAAAAAATTTTTTTAGAACCTTTTAAGGGGAGGCAGGATTGCATGAGGAAAAACACACATGGAGAGGCTAAATTCTGGGAATGCAAGATGGCCCAATTATTCTGTGGGTTCTGTTCTAACTCCAAGCATGCTCTGGGGTTAAAATGAAGTCAATGAAAGCAACTTGTGCAATTTTTATACAATTGCAAGTTCACAGAATGTTCCCTCTAAAGGATGGATTTAAAAGCTTAACTATTTCCACCATGAGGCTACAAAATCAATGTATTTATTCATCCTTTCTTTCAACAAGTATTTGAGTGCCTGTTATGTGTCAGGCACTGTTCTAAGTGCTAAGTATACAGGACTGACCAAAACAAAACCCCCACTCATATATTCTAAAGCAAGGAGAGGTCAGAAAATGTAAAATAAAAGTAAGTAAATTATAAAGTATCAAAGAGTGAGAAGTGCTAAAGAGAAAAAGGAAATTGTAGAGGACAAATAAGGAGTTCATTCTGAAGGCTGTCTTTTCACCTTGCTAATAGTTTCCTTTGATGTGCAGAAGCTTTTAAGTTTAATTAGGTCCCATTTGTTTATTTTTGCTTTTATTTCCAATATTCTGGGAGGTGGGTCATAGAGGATCCTGCTGTGATGTATGTCAGAGAGTGTTTTGCCTATGTTCTCCTCTAGGAGTTTTATAGTTTCTGGTCTTACGTTGAGATCTTTAATCCATTTTGAGTTTATTTTTGTATATGGTGTTAGAAAGTGTTCTAGTTTCATTCTTTTACAAGTGGTTGACCAGATTTCCCAGCACCACTTGTTGAAGAGATTGTCTTTAATCCACTGTATATTCTTGCCTCCTTTGTCAAAGATAAGGTGTCCATATGTGCGTGGATTTATCTCTGGGCTTTCTATTTTGTTCCATTGATCTATATTTCTGTCTTTGTGCCAGTACCATACTGTCTTGATAACTGTGGCTTTGTAGTAGAGCCTGAAGTCAAGGAGAAAAGGGAACCCTCTTACACTGTTGGTGGGAATGCAAACTAGTACAGCCACTATGGAGAACAGTGTGGAGATTCCTTAAAAAACTGGAAATAGAACTGCCTTATGATCCAGCAATCCCACTGCTGGGCATACACACTGAGGAAACCAGAAGGGAAAGAGACACGTGTACCCCAATGTTCATCGCAGCACTGTTTATAATAGCCAGGACATGGAAGCAACCTAGATGTCCATCAGCAGATGAATGGATAAGAAAGCTGTGGTACATATACACAATGGAGTATTACTCAGCCATTAAAAAGAATACATTTGAATCAGTTCTGATGAGGTGGATGAAACTGGAGCCTATTATACAGAGTGAAGTAAGCCAGAAGGAAAAACATAAATACACTATACTGACGCATATATATGGAATTTAGAAAGATGGTAACGATAACCCTGTATACGAGACAGCAAAGGAGACACTGATGTATAGAACAGTCTTATGGACTCTGTGGGAGAGGGAGAGGGTGGGAAGATTTGGGAGAATGGCATTGAAACATTTGAAATGTCATGTATGAAACGAGATGCCAGTCCAGGTTCAGTGCACGATGCTGGATGCTTGGGGCTGGTGCGCTGGGACGGCCCAGGGGGATGGTATGGGGAGGGGGGAGGGAGGAGGGTTCAGGATGGGGAGCACGTGTATACCTGAAATTAAAGAAATAAAAAAATAAATAAATAAAAATAAAAATGATGATAACCTTAAAAAAAAAAATAAGGAGTTCAGGTGGGGGTCATGTACTGACATTTTAAATACAGTGGTCAGAGAAGAATTCAATGAGAAGATGACTGTGGGATTGGGCAGATTTTCAGACTTTCACACAGGGTCACATGCTCAGAAGGGCCCATACTTGTTTTGACACACTAGCTACCTATTAAGGGTTTTGAAACCCTTAATAAAAAGAAAGTGAAAACACTGCTTAAAACTCAACATTCAAAACACTAAGATCATGGCATCTGGTCCCATCAGTTCAGTTCAGCTCAGTTCAGTTGCTCAGTCGTGTCCAACTCTTTGTGACCCCATGAATCACAGCATGCCAGGCCTCCCTGTCCATCACCAACTCCCGGAGTTCACTCAAACTCATGTCCATCGAGTCGGTGATGCCATCCAGCCATCTCATCCTCTGTTGTCCCCTTCTCCCCCTGCGCCCAATCCCTCCCAGCATCAGGGTCTTTTCCAATGAGTCAACTCTTTGCATGAGGTGGCCAAAGTATTGGAGTTTCAGCTTTAGCATCAGTCCTTCCAATGAATACCTAAGACTGATCTCCTTTAGGATGGACTGGTTGGATCTCCTTGCAGTCCAAGGGACTTTCAAGAGTCTTCTTCAACACCACAGTTCAAAAGCATCAATTCTTTAGCATTCAGCTTTCTTCACAGTCCAACTCTGACGTCCATACATGACCACTGGAAAAACCATAGCCTTGACTAGACAGACCTTTCACTTCATGGCAAACAGATGGGGAAACAATGGAAACAGTAACAGACTTTATTTTCTTGGGCTCCAAAATCATTGCAGATGATGACTGCACACATGAAATTAAAAGATGCTTGCTCCTTGAAAGAAAAGTTTATGACCAATCTAGACAGCATATTAAAAAGCAGATACATTACTTTGCCAACAAAGGTCCATCTAGTCAAAGCTATGGTTTTCCCAGTAGTCATGTATGGATGTGAGAGTTGGGCCATAAAGAAGGCTGAGCATCAAAGAACTGATGCTTTCAAACTGTGGTGCTGGAGAAGACTTTAGATTCCCTTGGACAACAAAAAGATCAAATTAGTCAATCCTGAAGGAAATCAACACTAAATGTTTACTGGAGGGCCTGATGTTGAAGCTGAAACTTCAATACTTTGGGCACCTGATGCAAAGAGCCAACTCATTGGAAAAGACCTTGATGCTGGGAAAGATTGAAGGCAGGAGGAGAAGGGGATGACAGAGGGTGAGATGATTGAGTGACATCACTGACTCAATGGACATGAGTTTGAGCAAACGCTGGGAGATGATGATGGACAGGCAAGCCTGGCATGCTGCAGTTCATGGGGTCGCAAACAGTCAGACATAACTGAGCGACTGAACAACAAAACAGTTTTTAACAAGAAATCCCAGATTTTCATTATATTGGCCCTGCATGTTATATGGGGGATCCTACTTTCAGATAATTGGGGATAAGCTTTGCAGGAAAGAGGAATCACAAAGAGCATATCTGGAGTTTTCAAGAAGCAAGGAGGTCAGAGAGACTAGAGATGAAGGCAGGACAGTGATGGGTGATGATGTGACACATAATGTGAAGTCATCCTCTGGGTGGGATGGAAAAAAAAATTGTGGAGTTTCAGCAGTGGAGTGACACAACAGGTTTTGTAAAAGAATAGCTCTGGATTTCCATTGAGCATAGATTATAGATGGGCAAAAACAGAACTGAGGATACCATTAAGAGGCTACAGAGATAATCCGAGAAAGACATGGCTTGGACATGATGTTAGAGTGAAGGTGCTGAGAGGTGGTTCGATTCTGGATGTGTCTTGGAGGATTCGCCTGATTTCATTTAGGGTCAGAGATTGAAATAAGAGTCAAGGGTGGCTCTAAAGTTGGCCTGAGCAACTAGAAAGATAGAGTTGTCATTTTTGGAATAAATATAGAAGGTTGTGGGAGAAGTAAGTTTTCCAGAAAACTGGAGGAATTCACTTTAGACATTTTAAATTTGAGCTATTTCACATCTAAAAGGAGATATCCAATAGGTAATTGAGTATCTACATTGAGAGTTCCAGGGAAAATCTGCATTGACAATATGTATTTAGGAGTAATGAGCTCAAATGGATAACATTTAATGTCATGGGAGTAAATGAATCACCATACAAGTGTACAGAGAAAAGAGGTTCAAGGTCTGAGTTCTGAGGGTGCTCTACGGTAGAGGCAGAATATGAGGGGGAAGCAGCAAAGGAAGGCACCTGATGCATGCAACATATAGAAAAATTACCATCCAATAAAAACCAACTGAGAAAAATATCCTTTAATATATTGAAGTATAAGCGGCATTCAGCACTGCAGATGTACACTGTTTTCACCTCAGTCCAGGCTTTGGTAAGAGCTCCCAATTTAAATGACATACTAGCAAATGAAATAACTGGCTAGCAGAACAACAATGAATTCCAAGCCATGGAAATGATAATTATTCTTATTGTGTTGTTTCTAATAATTTTTTAAATTTCTAGGAAATAGTCGATTTATAGGGTGACCACCAACCCCAGTTTCCCTGAAATAGAGGCAAATCTCAAGATGCAGAATTCATGCTCAATGTGGGAAATTAACCCAATGTGGTATCAGTCTTTTATTCAAATCCAGTCTTTCCAGGTAATATCTTGTTCTTTCTCATCTGCAAAAATATGAGTAATACAGGGTTGTTATAGGATAAACAAAAATATTGTACATCAGAATGCATGACATTTAGTGGTTATTCAATAAATGATAATATTAGGAGAAAACCATCTTGTATACCTCATTAAACCCTAAGGACACCACTAGCATATGGCAAGCAAATTTTTTGGAGTTCACAGTTATGATCCAGAGTTACAAAGGAACATTAACTTATATTTATCACATTTCTCTTTAGCATCATTATCCACTGAGAGGTACAGGGAACATGACACAAAATAAAGAGAGACGCCCAACACAATATTTGATTCTATCATAAATACAGCATTCTATTATTCTATGATGATATTTATACCATCATAATAATATTAACACTGACTATTGGCTTTCAAATTATAGAATAGACAAATTATGGGGAAATTAACCATAGTTTCAGAACAAAGTACAAATGCTATTAATCTGAATATTGTCAAAATAGATCAATAGCTATCAAAAGAAAGGGAGTGAAAATGAGGTGAAGAGAGGCAAAAAGTAGTGGAATTACCAAGATCCAAAGTGTAAAATTAAATACTATCTCTTGTTTATGGAAAATGAAGCAGAGGTTTAAATATATGTTTTGAGCAACTGAGACTAGTGGTAGGACCCTTTCAAAGGGTGGAGAAATTGTAATTAATGGAGGTGAAATAAAACTTTGCTCATCATAGAATGGCAAGGTGTAAAGATCAGTTTTTAAAATGGTATAAGTTTATTGTTGAGAAATGTGGCAATCGCCATCACAGGAAAAAATAGAAATGATTAAAATTTCAGTACTTAAAGGCATTCAGCTTTTCAGAAAACTGAGCTATTGGTAGTGACTCATTTTTCAGTGAGTAATAAAATCAAACCAGTTCCTTCTCCATTCAGAACCTGGGCCACTATCAATATAGCTGCTGAAAACTGGATCCTCATACCTTGATTCCACTTTATTTAGATAAGACTGACTAATGAGCCAGCTACTGTATTAGTTGGCGAGGGCTGCTTTTAAGAAAACATCATGGACTGAGTGACTTAAAGAACAGAAATTTATTTTCTCACAATACTGGAGGCGAGAAGTCTGAGACCAAGGTATTGTCAGGGTTAGTTTCTGGTGGGGGCTCTCTTCCTGGTTCTATAGACAGTCACCTTCTCACCAGGCTTCCACATGGCCTCTTCACCACAAGTGCATGGGGAAAGGGAGATCTGTGGTGTCTCTTCCTCTTTTTCTAAGGATCACACCTCCACCCTCAGCACTTCCTTGAACCTTAGTTATTGCTCTTAATACCTTATCTCCAAATATAGTCACATTACAGATTAGAACTTCAGCATAGAAATGAGGATGGTGTGGGGTGGGCACACAGGTCAACTTATAATACTGACCATTTTTATTTGTAGACTTTTTCATGATGGCCATTCTGACCGGTGTGAGGTGGTACCTCACTGCAGTTTGATTTACATTTCTCTTATAATTAGCAACGTTGAGCATCTTTTCATGTGCCTGTTGGTCATCTGTATGTTTTCTTTGGAGAAATGTCTATTTAGGTCTGCTGATTTTTTCAACTGGGTTTGTTGTTATTGTTGTTGTTGTCATCGTTTTTCAGTTTTATAAGCTGTTACCATATTTTGGAAATTAAGCACTTGTCAGTCACATCATTTGCAAAAATTTTCTCCCAATCTGTGAGTTGTCTTTTCATTTTGTTTATGGTTTCCCTTGTTGTACAAAAGCTTATAAGTTTGATTATATCCCATTTAAATTATTTGCTTTTATTTCAATTGCCTTCAGAGACTGACCTGAACCACTGGTACAATTTATGTCGAGAATGTTTTGCCTATGTTCTTTTCTAGGAGTTTTATATGGCAACTACTATTTTTTAATAAAAATCAAACCTCCTCCCCAGGATAACAGCTCTAACATACTAGTTGCTAACTTTCTATGTTGTACATTATCTGTATGCAAAGTGTTCCTTTCCAATTTAGCTTCAGCAGAAACTTCAAACCACACAAGCAATCTAGTAGCATTTTTCCCAGGTTTCAGAGGGTTGACAGTTTTCCCATTCATCAAGAAACTTTCCCAGCAGTTCAATTGCATCCTGAGTGTCTGTATTTGTTTTCCATTGCTGTATAACAAATTACCGCAAATTTAGCAGTTTAAAACAACTTGCATTTACAGTCTCATAGTTCCTGTAGGTTAGAAGTCTGGCACAACATAGCTTGGTTCTCTGTTCTGGGTCTCATGAGGCTGAACCAAGGTGTCCTGCTATGGTCCCATCTGGAGCTTTGGATCCTCTTCCAAGTTTATCTCGGTTTTGGCAGAATTCAGTTCCTTTCTGTTGTAAGGCTGAGGTTGTTGTTGACTGTCAGCTGGGGGTCACCCTCGACTCCAAGTCTTCCTTGGGTTTTAGCCATTTGGCCCCTCCGTTAACAGTTCACCACATGGCTGTTTATCTTCTTCCAGGCTAACAGGAAAATGTCTCGATGGTGTTTCACCTTTTAAAGGGCTCATTTGAATCTAATCCACAGATCACATTCAAATGTTGTCAGTTATCCCAATAATACCTATTATAGGTTCAGGATCTCATCCAAGATCATATACAATATTTAATTGTCATGTCTCTTTGATCTCAAGTTCTTCAAACCTTCCCAACGTTCATGACCTTGACATTTCTAAAGAGAGCAAGCCAGTTACTTTCTTGTTGTTATTGTTCAGTTGCTAAGTCGTATCTGCTCTTTGAGACCCCATGAACCACAGCACACCAGGCTTCCCTATCCTTCACTATCTCCCGGAGTTCACTCAAAATTGTTTAGTAGGTGATGCTGTCTAACCATCTTATCCTCTACCACACTCTTCTCCTTTTGCCTCCAATCTTTCCCAGCATCAGGGTTTTTCCAGTGAGTTGACTCTTCACACCAGGTGTCCATAGTATCGGAGCTTCAGCTTTAGCAATAGTCCTTTCAATGAATATCAGGGTAGATTTCCTTTACAACTGATTGGTTTGATCTCCTTGCTGTCCAAGGGACTCTCAAGAGTCTCCTCCAGCACCATAATTCAAAAGCATCAATTCTTTAGCACTCAGCCTTTCGCATAATATACTCTGCATAGAAGTTAAGTAAACAGGGTGACAATATTACTACAGTGATTGCAAAATGTTTCTATTAACAAGTCATCATTCCCTCTACATTTATAAGTTGGCATCTTACTCTAAAGCACAGTTTTCCTTTCTCCCCCAATTATTTTTCTTTATTTATGCATTTATTTATAACAGTGAGGACTCATGGATTTCTATTTTATTGGGAGGACTGCATTTGTTATTATTATTATGTTTTGATGCTTGATTTGTCCCAGATTTAACCAAAGGAACATGTTTTTAAGCTGATTCTTATGTCTCTATGGCATTTCACTTATTATTCTTTGAGCAACTTTAACTGTCAGGCACAAAAATGATCTTCAAGGCTCATCTTATACTTTTCCCCCCACATCCAGAATCAACCATTTATCCAAGGATCATTACTTTTAGTGGAAAAAAAAGTATTTAGAAACCAAGATCTGGGCACTAATTATAGTCATTGTTACTGGAATATTATTGCTTTTAGTTCCTTATAGGAAATAGAGCCAGAAATATATGAATATACATCTATAACATATAAATCTATTTTTATATCATTCTACTTGTTCATATTCAAAACAATGAGTTCACACCAATATTTCCAATTCCAAACTAACACCACAGAGTTTTTCCAACCTCTGCTTTTCCATAATTGTAATGTCTTTCTCAGATTATGAGAAACTTGGATTGCATTATTCCCAACACATTTGCTCTTCAGTCAGTTCCCAAGTGTGTAAGCAATCTTGTGACCATTCGGGCTGTCTTCTTGGCCCTGGCCTTGGCAGCCCCAACCATGCTGGCTGAGCCTTTGGCCCCAGTCCCTCCCAACACAGCAACCACAAAGGTAAAATCCTCAGCCTAAGCCATCCTGGCCATGCTGGTTAGTTCTTTAGTATTGCTACAACCATTCAGCAGCCAAGTCTTCATCCCCAACTCTATTAATCATATTAATTGCACCAATCAAAAAGGTAAATTTTTTTAAGTCTAAGTAGTGATCCCATGCTTAAAATTGTTTAAAAGATATCAGTGGGATGAACATAGATGCAAAAATCCTTAACAAAATTCTAGCAATCAGAATCCAACAACACATTAAAAAGATCATACACCATGACCAAGTGGGCTTTATCCCAGGGATGCAAGGATTCTTCAATATCCGCAAATCAATCAATGTAATACACCACATTAACAAATTGAAAAATAAAAACCATGTGATTATCTCAATATATGCAGAGAAAGCCTTTGACAAAATTCAACATCCATTTATGATAAAAACTCTCCAGAAAGCAGGAATAGAAGGAACATACCTCAACATATTAAAAGCTATATACGACAAACCCACAACAAACATTATCCTCAATGGTGAAAAATTGAAAGCGTTTCCCCTAAAGTCAGGAACAAGACAAGGGTGCCCACTTTCACCACTACTATTCAACATAGTTTTGGAAGCTTTGGCCATAGCAATCAGAGCAGAAAAAGAAATAAAAGGAATCCAAATTGGAAAAGAAGAAGTAAAACTCTCACTGTTTGTAGATGACATGATCCTCTACATAGAAAACCCTAAAGACTCCACCAGAAAATTACTAGAACTAATCAATGAATATAGTAAAGTTGCAGGATATAAAATCAACACACAGAAATCCCTTGCATTCTTATACACTAATAATGAGAAAATAGAAAGAGAAATTAAGAAAACAATTCCATTCACCATTGCAATGAAAAGTATAAAATACTTAGGAATATATCTACCTAAAGAAACTAAAGACCTATATACAGAAAACTATAAAACACTGGTGAAAGAAATCAAAGAGGACACTAACAGATGGAGAAATATACCATGTTCATGGATTGGAAGAATCAATATAGTGAAAATGAGTATACTACCCAAAGCAATTTATAGATTCAATGCAATCCCTATCAAGCTACCAACGGTATTCTTCACAGAGCTAGAACAAATAATTTCACAATTTGTATGGAAATACAAAAAACCTCGAATAGCCAAAGCAATCTTGAGAAAAAGAATGGAACTGGAGGAATCAACCTGCCTGACTTCAGGCTCTACTACAAAGCCACAGTCATCAAGACAGTATGGTACTGGCACAAAGACAGAAATATAGATCAATGGAACAAAGTAGAAAGCCCAGAGATAAATCCACGCACATATGGACACCTTATCTTTGACAAAGGAGGCAAGAGTATACAATGGATTAAAGACAATCTCTTTAACAAGTGGTGCTGGGAAAACTGGTCAACCACTTGTAAAAGAATGAAACTAGAACACTTTCTAACACCATACACAAAAATAAACTCAAAATGGATTAAAGTTCTAAACGTAAGACCAGAAACTATAAAACTCCTAGAGAAGAACATAGGCAAAACACTCTCCAACATACATCACAGCAGGATCCTCTATGACGCACCTCCAAGAATACTGGAAATAAAAGCGAAAATAAACAAATGGAACCTAATTAAACTTAAAAGCTTCTGCACAACAAAGGAAACTATAAGCAAGGTGAAAAGACAGCCCTCAGAATGAGAGAAAATAATAACAAATGAAGCAACTGACAAACAACTAATCTCAAAAATATACAAGCAACTCCTACAGCTCAATTCCAGAAAAATAAACAAACCAATCAAAAAATGGGTCAAACAACTAAATAGACATTTCTCCAAAGAAGACATACAGATAGCTAACAAACACATGAAAAGATGCTCAGCATCACTCATTATCAGAGAAATGCAAATCAAAACCACTATGAGGTACCATTTCATGCCAGTCAGAATGGCTGCGACCCAAAAGTCTACAAGCTATAAATGCTGTAGAGGGTATAGAGAAAAGGGAACCCTTTTACACTGTTGGTGGGAATGCAAACTAGTACAGCCACTATGGAGAACAGTGTGGAGATTCCTTAAAAAACTGGAAATAAACTGCCTTATGACCCAGCAATCCCACTGCTGGGCATACACACAGAGGAAACCAGAAATGAAAGAGACAAATGTACCCCAGTGTTCACTGCAGCACTGTTTATAACATCCAGGACATGGAAGCAACCTAGATGTCCATCAGCAGATGAATGGATAAGAAAGCTATGGTACACATACACAATGGAGTATTACTCAGCCATTATAAAGAATACATATGAATCAGTTCTAATGAGGTGGATGAAACTGGAGCCTATTATACAGAGTGAAGTAAGCCAGAAAGAAAAACACCAATACAGTATACTAATGTATACATATGGAATTTAGAAAGATGGTAACAATAACCCTGTATACGAGACAGCAAAAGAGACACAGATGTATAGAACAGTCTTTTGGACTCTGTGGGAGAGGGAGAGGGTGGGATGATTTGGGAGAATGGCATTGAAACATGTATAATATCATATATGAAATGAGTCGCCAGTCCAGGTTCAATGCACGATACTGGATGCTTGGGGCTAGTGCACTGGGACGACCCAGAGGGATGGTACAGGGAGGGAGGAGGGAGGAGGGTTCAGGATAGGGAACACGTATATACTTGTGGCAGATTCATGTTGATATATGGCAAAACCAATACAATATTGTAAAGTTAAAATTTTAAATTAAACTAAAAAAAAAAGATATCAGTGGAACAGAAGAGAGAATCCAGAAAGAGACCTAAATATGCATAGTGTTTTTGTTCATAATAAAGATATCATTTCTGATCAGTGAATTTATATGCAATCTAGTCAATGGGGTAAATAAAATAGTATTGGGGGAATTGAAGAATATTAGGAAAAATAAGGTGGATTCATATGTCACTGTTTATAACAAAATTGATTACAGATGTATCAAAGATTTTACATAAAATAAATCTGTACAATTCCTACATAAAGCATGAATGAATTTACAATAGGTTCTGGAGTGGGAAAAGACCTTTCCAAGAAAGATATCAAGGCACTGAGACATAAGGCAAAAGTTTGATAAATTTAACCATACCAAATTTATAAATTTCTCCTTGATAAATAAATAAATACATAAATAAATAAATACATTAATAAATAAATCCTAAAACTCATTAACAAATTGGGGAAAGATATTTGAAGTACAGGAAAATAAACAACAGATATCCTTAATTTGTGTAAAAAGTTATACAAGTAGAGAAAATAAATTCAAATAACAAAAGCTAAACAGATAAATAAACAAAGGATTTTACAAGAAGTTAAAAAATAAATAAAAGTATAGATGGGATCTTCAGCCTTACACAAAGGCAAAGAAATGAGAACCAAGATGATGGAATACAGTATTTCTCCCATGAGACTGGCAGGAAGGCTTCATGGATCCATGGAGGTTGTGAACACCCATAACTCCCTCTGGAGTTGTTGAACATGAAATACAGTCATTCTCATACATTGTCCTGAAATGTTGTTGAAGGGTAAATTTGTCGACACCTCCTGGAGAAAACTTTTGACAGTTGATTTCAATATTTAAAATGTACAGACTCATTAACCCTACAATCCCACCGCTAGGTGCTTAACCTAAGGATATACTGGCAAAATATGCCAGAGTATCTTTTCAACTTTTCAAGGATATTCACTGCAGCCTTTTTCACAAAATAGAGGAAAAATAATGGAACCAATGAAATTGTCTACCATAATGGGCTGGTTAAACAAAGTATAAGTGCATTCAACTGCTGCATTAAAAATGCCACAATTTAAAGAAAATGTGTTCTCAGTGCTGATATGAAAAGATTTCTGACGTTTTTGTATTATGTTAAAAAAAAAAAAGCAAAACAAATAACATAAATTTAGTAGAAACCTTCTTGTACAAACAAAAATATTTATATTGAGAGATGAATATAGACATGCAGCTATGAAAAGATTTTTTTTAAGTCCCTCTGAAACAAAGGCATAGCAGGAAAGCAATAGCCTTATTCGGATAATGACCTTAGAGCTAGCTTCTTTTTGACAGAGAAAGCCCAACAGGGGGTCTCTGAGCAAGAACAGTTTGATCTCTTGCAGTCTGAGATACATTTAAGAAATGCCCCCACTTCTGGGCTCTATCTACTCTATCTAGTCATTTTCTACTTGAAAACAGGTCAGTTCTTGCTTGGACTCATCTCTCTCTTGTAATTTTATTTTTAAAAATATAGGGACTTCCCTGGTGGTCCAGTGATTAAGACTCTGCACTTCCACTGCAGGAGGTGCAAGTTCAGTCCCTTGTCAGGGAACTAAGATTCTGCATGCCATGCAGTGCAGTCCAAAAAAAAAATAAATATATATATATATATATATATATTTATTTATATTTATATACATATATATGTTTTTATTTTTACAAAATAAAATAGTTTTATAAAAGTTTTTTTTTTACTTTGAGTATACTTGATTTACAATGTCATGTTAGTTTCAGGTGTACAGCACAGTGATTCAGATAGATACATATTTTATTTTCAGATTCTTTTCCCTTATCAGCTATTACAAAATATTGAGTATAATTTCCTGTGCTATATAGTAGGTCTTTGATGGTTATCTATATGCAGTAGTATATATCTGTTAATCCCAAACTCCTAATTTATCCCTGCCCCACTTTCCCTTTTTGTAACCATAAGTTTGTTTTCTGTATCTATGGATCTATTTCTGTTTTGTAAATAAGTTCATTTGTGCCCTTTTTTAGATTCCAGCAATAAGCAATATTATATATTTGCCTTTGTCTGACTTACATCACTTAAAATGATAATCTCTAGGTCCATCCATATTGCTACAAATGCCATTATTTCATTCTTTTTGATGACTGAGCAATAACCTATTATACATATGTATACATATATATGTATATATATATATGTGTGTGTGTTTGTCTGTGTGTGCGACTGTATCTACTTTATCCATTCATCTATTGGCGGACATTCAGGTTGCTTCCATGTCTTGGCTATTGTAAATAGTACTGCTATGAACACTAGGGTGCATAATCTTTTCTAAATGGATTTTTCTCTGGATGTATGCCAAAAAGTGATATTATTAGATTGTTTGGTAATATTTTTAGTCTTTTAAGAAACTGTTCTCCATAGTGGCTGCACCAAATCACATTTCTATCAACAGCATAGGAGCTTCTCTTTTCTCCATACCCTCTCCAGCATTTATTATTTGTAGACTTTTTGATAATGGCCATTATGACTGGTGTGAATTGATCATTCATTGTGGTACTGATTTGCATTTCTCTAATAATTATTGATATTGAGCATTTTTTTCATGTATCTCTTGGCCATCTATATGTCTTCTTTAGAGAAATGTTTATTTAGATCTTCTGCCCATTCCTTGAGATCTTCAACAATTTCTTGAATTGTTTATTGCTTTGATATTGAACTGTAGAGTTGTTTATATATTTTGGAAATCAATTCCTTGTCTGTCACATCCTTTGAAAATATTTCCTTCCATTCTGTAGATTGCCTTTTCATTTTATTTATGATTCCCTTTGCTATGCAAAATTGCTATGCAATTTTAAGTTTATATTTCATTTGTTTATTTTTGCTTTTATTCCCATTACTCTAGCAGATAAGATAAAAAATGTATTAATTTAATTTATGTCAGAGCATTCTGTCTGTTTTCTTCTAAAAGTTTTATAGTATCCAGTCTTACGTTTAGGTCTTTAATTCATCTTGTGTTTTACTTTTGTATATGGTGTAAGAGAATGTTCTAATTTTATTCTTTTATATGTAGCTGTTCAGTTTTCCCAGAAGTTACTGACGAGATGTTCTTTGCTCCATTTATATTTTTGCCTCGTTTGTCGTAGATTAATTGACCACAATGCATGGGTTTATTTCTGTGCTTCCTGTCCTGTTCCATTGATCTATATAACTGTTTTGATGTTAGTATCATATTGTTTTGATGACTATAGCTTTGCCGACAAAGGTCTGTCCAGTCAAAGCTACAGAGAAGGAAATGGCACCCCACTCCAGTACTCTTGCCTGGAAACTCCCATGGACAGAAGAACCTGGTAGGCTGCAGTCCATGGGGTCGCTAAGGGTCGGACACGACCGGACACGACTGAGTGACTTCACTTTCACTTTTCACTTTCATGCATTGGAGAAGGAAATGGCAACCCACTCCAGTGTTCTTGCCTGGAGAATCCCAGGGACAGGGAAGCCCAGTGGGCTGCCATCTATGGGGTTGCACAGAGTCAGACACGACTGAAGCGAATTAGCAGCAGCAGCAGTCAAAGCTATGGTTTTTCCAGTAGTCGTGTATGAATGTGAGAGTTGGACCATAAAGAAAGCTGAGCACTGAAGAATTGATGCTTTCAAACTGTGGTGCTGAAGAAGATTCTTGAGAGTCCCTCAGTCTGCAAGGAGATCAAACCAGTGAATCCTAAAGAAAATCAACCTTGAATATTCATTGGAAGGACTGATGCTGAAGCTGAAGCTCTAATACTTTGGCCACCTGGTGCAAAGAGCCAACTCATTGGACAAAACCCTGATGCTGGGAAAGATTGAAGGCAGGAGGAGAAGGGAATGACAGAGGATGAGCTAGTTGGATGGCATCATCAACTCAATGGGCATGCGTTTGAGTGATCTCTGGGAGATAGTGAAGGACAGGGAAGCCTGGAGCGCTGCAGTCCATGGAGTCACAAAAAAACAGACATGACTGAGTGACTGAACCTTGGGATAAATAGCCATTTTTAAGATATTGATTCTTCTCATCCAGGAACATGTTATATCTTTTCATCTGTTTGTGTCGTCTTCAGTTTCTTTCATCAGTTTCTTATAGTTTTCAGAGTAACGGTAGGTCTCTTGCCTCCTTAGGTAGTTTTGTTCCTAGGTATTTTATTCTTTTTGATGTGGTGGTGAATGGGATTGTTTCTTTAATTTCTCTTTCTCATCTTTCATTGTTACTGTATAGAAATGTCACTAATTTCTGTGCATTAATTTTGTATCCTGAAACTTTACCGATTTCATTGGTGAGCTCTAGTAGTTTTCTTATAGCATCTTTAGGATTTTATAGGTATAGTATCATGTTGTCTGAAAATGGCGAGAGATCTACTTATTCTTTTCCAATCTGAATTCCTCTTATCTCTTTTTCTTCTCTGATTGCTGTGGCTAGGACTTCCAAAACTATGTTGAATAATAGTGGTGAGAGTAAATACCCTTGTCTTGTTCCTGATCTCAGAGAAAATGCTTTAACATTTTCATTGTTGAGTATGATGTTAGCTTTGGGTTTGGTTTATATGGCTTTTATTATGTTGAGGTATGTTCCCTCTGTGCCTACTTTCTGTAGAGTTTTTATCATAAATGGATGTGGAATTTTATCAAAAGACTTTTCTGCATCAATTGAGATGACCATATGGTTTTTATTCTTTAATTTGTTAATGTAGGGAATCACACTGATTGATTTGTGGATATTGAAAAATCCTTGGATCCCTGGGATATATCACCCTTGATCATGGTATATGATTCTTTTAATGCATTTTGGATTCAGTTTCCTAGCATTTTGTTGAGGATTTTTGTATCTGTGTTCATCAATGACATTGGCCTGTAATTTTCTTTTTTGTGATATCCTTGTCTGGTTTGGTATCAGAGTGATGGTGGCCTCAGTGAAGGAGTTACAGTGTTACAATGAGTTACAGTGAGTTACAGTCAGTTACAATGAGTTACAGTGTTACAATTTGCATCTTTTTGGATTAATCTCGTGATCATTTTGTAGTGTCTTTCTTATCTCTTTTAGCCGTCTTTACCCTAAAGTCTGTTTTTTTCTGGTATAAGAATTGCTACTCCTGCTTTCTTTTGTTTTCCATTATGTGGAGTACCATATCCCGTCCCCTTACTTTCTGTGTGTGTCTCTAGATCTAAAGCAGGTCTCATAGATAGCAAATATACAGGTCTTGCTTTTGTATTCATTCATCCTGTCTGTGTATTTTCACTGGACCATTGAATCCATTTACATTTGAGGTAATTATTGATATGTATGTTTCTATTATCATTTTGTTAATTGCTTAGGATTCTTTAGGTCTTTCCCCCCGCCCCCGCTTTCCTCTTTTGTTCTCTTCTCTTCTGATTTGATGATAATCTTTAGTGTTTGAAATCCTTTTGTGTGTGTTGTTGTTGTTATTGTTGTTGTTGTTTAGTCACTCAGTCATGTCCGACTCTTTGTGACCCCATGGACTGCAGCATGCCAGGCTTCCCTGTCCTTATCTGTCTCCCAGAGTTTGCTCAAATTCATGTCCATTGAGTTAGCGATGTCATCCAAACATCTTATCCTCTGTCATCCCCTTCTCCTCCCGCCTTCAATGTTTCCTAGCACCAGGATCTTTTCCAGTGAGTCAGCTGTTCATATCAGGTGGGCAATGTACTGGAGCTTCACCTTCAGTATCAGTCCTTCCAACGAATATCCAGGGCTGATTTCCTTTAGGATTTGATCTTTTTACTGTCCAAGAGACTCTCAAGAGATTTCCTTTAGGACTTGATCTTTTCACTGTCCAAGAGACTCTCAAGAGAGTATATGTGTATCTACTATAAATTTTTGGTTTGCAAAACCATGAGGTTTGGTTATAGCAATCTATTTGTACACACACAAACACACACACATGCATGATTGTTTTAAGTTGCTGATCTTCAAATTTCAAATGCATTTTAAATATCCTGCATTTGTACCCTCCTACCTAATGCAAAGAACCAATTCATTGGAAAAGACCCTGATGCTGGGAAAGATTGAGGGCAGGAGGAGAAGGGGGCCACAGAGGATGAGTTGTTTGGATGGCATCACCAACTCAACCGACATGAGTTTGAGCAAATTCTGGGAGATAGTGAAGGACAGGAAAGCCTGGTGTGCTGTAGTCCATGAGTTTGCAAAGAGTCAGACATGACTTGGAGAAGGCAATGGCAACCCACTCCTTTTCCATGCAAGTACTCTTGCATGGAAAATCCCGTGGACGAAGGAGCCTGGGTAGGCTGCAGTCCATGGGGTTTCTAAGAGTTGGACACGACTGAGTGACTTCACTTTCACTTTTCACTTTCATGCATTGGAGAAGGAAATGGCAACCTGCTCTAGTGTTCTTGCCTGGAGAATCCCAGGGACGGGGAGCCTGGTAGGCTGCTGTCTATGGGGTCACACAGAGTTGGACATGACTGAAGCGACTTAGCAGCAGCAGCAGCAGCAGCAGCAGCAGACATGGCTTAGTGACTAAACAACAACCCCACATGATTACTGGTCCTGATATCATATTTTACATCTAATTGTTTTGTGTCCCTTTACTGCTTACTGTGGATACAGGTGGTTTCTACTACTTTTGCCTCTGAACCTCTCTACTAGGTTGTGAGTGTTTATTTCCTACCTTTACTGTATGTAGGTTTGCCTTTACTGGTGAGCTTTTCCATTTTGTAATTTTTTTTTGTTTCCAGCTGTGGCCTTTTTTTCTGCTTAGAAATTTCCATTAGCATTTGTCATAAAGTTAATTTGATGATGCTGAATTCTTTTGCTTTTACTTGTCTGTAAAACTTTCTATTTCCCCATCAAATCTGAAAGACCTTACTCTTAGAGTTTTCTTCATTGAAGGTTTTTCCCTTTAATCACGTTAAATATATCATGCCAGTGCCTTCTGATCTGCAGAATTTCTACTGAAAAACTCAGCTGATAGCTTTATAGGGATTTTCTTGTATGTTATTCGTTGCATTTCTCTTTTTATTTTTTAGTGTTTTCTCTATCTTTAATTTTTATAAACTTGATTACTATGTGTCTTGGTGTGTTTCTCTTTGGCTTAATTCTGTATGGGACACTGTGTTAATCCTGTGTGAGACTTGGGTGACTGTTTCCTTTCCCATGTTGGGGAAGTTTCCAGCTATTATCTCATCAAACACTTTCCTAGGCCCCTTCTTTCTTCTCTTTCTGAGATGTGTATAATGTGAATTTGGGGCCATTTGATGTTGTTCCAGAGGTCTCTTAAACTGCCTTTATATCTATTTATTCCTTTTTTCTTTATTCTATTCCATGGCAATGATTTCCACCACTCTTCCAGCTCACTGATCCATTTTGCTGCTTCATTTATTCTGCTATTGATTCCTTCTAGTGTTTATCATTTCAGTTATATTGTTCAACTCTATTTGATTGTTCTTTACATTTTCTAATTCTTTGCTAAAAAACTTCTTGTAAATTTTTGCTCTGTGCATCTATTCTTCTCCTAAAATTGTGGCTCATCTTTATGATCATTATTCTGAACTTTTTCTTAGGTAGATTTCTTGTTATTCCCGGGTTTTATCTTGTTCCTTCATTTGGAACATATTCTTTTGCCATCTCATTTTCTTTAAATTTCTAGTTATATTTTCATGTATGTGGTAGGTTAGTTACATTACCCAACCTTGAAGAAGTGGCCCTCTGTATGGGGATGTTCTATCTATCTCAGCAATACACTCCCCTCTCATCACCCAAGGGCCAAGGACCAGCTGATCTGGGTAAGTTCAGACCTGTGTTTGTGGACTCATTACTCAGGCTGTAAGGTCCTAGTTCTCTTGCTTCTGGTATCTGGCCCTGGTCCAGAGGCTTCTGCAGGCTTTCTGGTGTGATAGGTTGGTGCCTGCCCATTGGTGGGTGAAGCTGGGTCTTGGCCCTCTGGTGGGCAGGGCTGTGTCAAGGAGCAAGTCTATAGGTGGCTGTGGGCTCCAGAATTCTTTAGGTAGACTGTCTGCTGATGGCTGGGGCCAGGTCTTGGTGCTAATGTCCCACAAGATGTCTGCTTCCATGATAGCTTAGGCAGATGAACACTTCGTAACATCTCCATCATCAGTGCCCATGTCCCAAGGGTACATGATAGTCACCCTCTGCCTCCTCAGGAGACCCTCCAAGAACAGAAGGAGGTCTGATCCAGGTTCCTATGAAGTCACTGCTTTTGCCTTAGGTCCTGATGCACACAAGACCATATACGCACCCTCCAGGAGTGGAATCTCTATTCCCCCAGTCCTATGGAGCTCCTGTGCTCAAGCCCCACTGACCTTCAAAACCAAATGTGCTGGTGGCTCCTTCTGATGCTGGACCTCCAGGCTGCAGAGCCTAACATGGTCCTTAGAACTCTCACTCCCATGGAGAACTTCTGTACTTTAACTATTCTCTAGTTTGTGGGTTGCCCACCTGGGTGGTACGGCATTCGGTTATATCACAAGTGCACCCCTATTTACCATCTCATGTGGTCTCCATTATATATCTTTGGGGGTAGAATACCTTTTCTGGTAAGTTCCAGTCTTTTTATCAATGGTTATCCAGCAGTTAATTGTAATTTTGATGAGCTTATGAGCAGAGGTGAGCTCAAGTCCTGCTCTACCGTCTTATCCCAAAGTCCCATCTTTCTTATCATTTAGTCCATAATGTCTCATTCACAATTCTGAAACCAAAAAAACTCTGAAAACCAAGGTTTTCTATGGCTCATTTCTATAACTTTATAATGGTGAAACTTGACCTAAATTGATGTAGATTATATACAGTTTTTATTTATCCTGCTTAACATGAATGATCATACATCTAACTGCAGAACTAGAAATGTATTTGATTATGGGGTGCTGCCCCCAACTCTGCTAGGGTGTTTTATACTACACAATACATGTACTACTAACTTCTAAACTTCAAAAAATTCTGAATTCTCAAACACATCTGGCTCCAAAGTTTGTAGATCTACACTTTGCTAAAAGGAGCAAGTGGCAGCCAACTCACCCTAAAATTCTGGCTCTGTCCAACTGCTTCTTCCATAACTACAGGCTCAGGAGAAACCTGTAACTGCCTTCCTGGTTATATCAGAAAGTGTTGTACCAACTGCATTTCCCTCAGATAACAATGATCTAAAGCTCTCCATTCCCTCACTGCATGCTCCCAAACTGCTAAGTCAGTGCTACATATTTTTGACTTTTATTACAGCAGCACCTCCTCCTAATTCTAATTTCTACATTTTTAGAGTAGTCTGAACTGCTGCAATAAAATAGAATACCAAAGTGAAATGGCTTAATCAAAATAAACCATTATTTCTCACTCATGTAACATCCTGGGAAAGCTATTCCAGGTTGGCAAGCAGCTCTCTTCATAGAATCACGCAGGGCCCGAGGCTGATAGCAGCTCTACCATCCAAGGCTACTCTGGTCATTGCCATTCTATCTCAGGAGAAGCGAGAAAGGAAAGTGCAAGTAGTCTTCTGGGTCAGGTCTGGAAACAGCAGACCTCGACTTTTGTTTACACTGCATTACTCACACGGCCACACCTGCCTACAAGAGAGATTAAGAAATGAAGTACAGGGAATTCCCTGGTGGCCCGGTAGTCAGGACGCTGTGCTTTCACTGTCAAGGGCATGAGTTTAATCCATGGTCGGGGGACTAAGATCCCACAGACCACATGGCATGGCCAAAAAATACATAAAAATAAATTAAAAGGAGCTGGACAATCTTTGCCAGCTACCATTTATGTACAACCAAACATTCCTGATCACACCTGTTCTAGCCAAGGATGAGCTTGGCTAGGTTATTCTTTGGGATTTTTAGGGATGCAAAATATGGCAGAAATGGAAAAGGAGGAGCTAGTGATCCCTGGGGAAGGGAAGAAGGTCAGGGGAAGAATTTGGGAGAAATCTGGAAGAGAGGAATGAATGCGAACATCTGTGACATATAAGGAATATAAACACAGTTGGAAATGAAGCTTTTCAGAGTCACACTGTAAACTTAAGTCCACTTTGTGGTATTCAGGAAAAATGCAAAAAAGAACCTGAATAATTTTGAAATTGCTTTTTGACTAATGAGTTATTTATTTGGTAGCAACACAACTTGAAGCCATGATGGGTCATAGATTTACATGTGCAATAAGATGCTAAACTGGAAGTTTTGATTGAGACACCATGTATGAGATACCAAAGTAAAAAGAGAGACAGAATATCGTGCAGAAAGGTGTGAGCAGGCTTCCAAAACCCAATTAAATGAGTAATGCCTATCAAAGGTACAAAAGGGTTTGAGGGGTTGAAGATCAGAAAGGACTTAGGGAAAGGCTTCTGTACTGAAGTTCCAGCCTACCCCAAGGAGTATGTATAAGCGAGTGGTGCTTCCCGTGTACCTCAAGCATGGTGGGAGCACCTTTAAGGACACTGCTTTAAGAGCTTATTAGAGGTTCCCTGGAGGGAGGGCTGTGTGTTTATTGGTGTGGAGAGCGATAAGTTGAATAGATGAAAGAGCAGATTGCACTGGAAGCCAGCTTGCCTCCCTGATGAGGGTAAATGGTGAACGAGCGCTGCTGAGGACCACATGGAGGCCACCACAGGGAGCTGCAGCCCATCTGAATTCTGACTAGCAAGGGTCTCCTCGAAGGATGGTGGGAAGCCTACTGAAAGGCTGACCAAAGACACCACAGGAAAACCAGAGGCTGAGAGAATGATGTACATAACCTGTATCATGAGAAGAGCCAGCAGAGATGCTGCTGGAGAAGCCAGGAGAAAGGCCCACAGAGAGTCAGCCATAATGACCTACCAGACCCAGAGAGTCCTAACCTCTTCATTCATTCAACAGGTATGTATTGAGCACCTACTGCACGCCAGACTATGTTCCAGGCCCTCCAGTGTGTGTCAGTGAGCAGTGGAGCTTGCGTTCTTAAAGAAACAGTAGGGGAGGGAAGACAAACAATAACAAATGACATGATGAATATATGAATTACAGAGTGTGATAGATGTTGAAAAGTGTTAGCGGGGATAAGATGGGAGTTATACTTATTTGAATGTACATATATAAATTTTATATTTAAAAAATATTTTTAACAGGGTAAGGATAATGGTAGTTGCATTTTTTCCAACTTTAAATTTATAACAATTCCAAACTTACAGAAAAGTTTTAAGAATATTACAGAGAACTCCCATATGCCTCCTATGTACATATATAAGTATATATTACATATTATCTATATATTATCAGTATCGCTCACAGTCTTATTTAATGAACTGTAGCTTATTACTGTCTTTATTTATGTTAAAAATCAAAATTTCTTACCACATCTTTACTTTTTAGCACAACAAAAATTTTCTAGGCGGCCCTGGTTTTCAGCCATTTTCCCAAGAATCCCTGGGTTCTCCCTGTGGGGAATGGCATTTATGTATTTAATTTCTTTTTGGCTGCACCAGGTCTTGGTTGCTAGGCAGAGGCTTTCTCTAGTTGCAGAGCACAGACTCTAGGTGCAGGGGCTCAGCGGCTGTGGAACGCAGGCTCTAGGGCTCAGGGGCTTCTTTAAATGCAGCGCGTGGGCTCAGAAGGTCTGGCTCTCCAGCTCTAGATCAGGGGTTCAGCAGCTGCGGCGCATGGGCTTAGCTGCTCCATGGTGCACAGAATCTTCCTGTATCAGGGATCGAACCCATGTCCCCTGCATTCGCAAGTGAATTCTTATCCACTGTACCACCAGAAAAGCCCAGGAATGGTATTTAGAAATCAAAGTAATCAAGATCTGGGTCCTAGTTGTGTTCCTTGCTACTTAGATGTCATTACCCTTTCAGCAGACAAAGTTATAAATATTTGTATATATATATTTATATACATACACACATATACTATGATCTGAATATTTGGGTACCCTCCTCAAATTCACCCTGCTTATTTAACTTATATGCAGAGTACATCATGAGAAATGCTGGGCTGGAGGAAGCACAAGCTGGAATCAAGATTGCCGGGAGAAATATCAATTACCTCAGATAGGCAGATGACACTACTTATGACACTTTCTACTTATGGCAGAAAGTGAAGAAGAACTAAAGAGCCTTTTCATGAAAGTGAAAGAGGAGAGTGAAAATGTTGGCTTAAAGCTCAACATTCAGAAAACTAAGATCATGGCATCTGGTCCCATCACTTCATGGCAAACAGATGGGGAAACAGTGGAAACAGTGGCTGACTTTATTTTTCTGGGCTCCAAAATCACTGCAGATGGTGATTGCAGCCATGAAATTAAAAGACACTTACTCTTTGGAAGGAAAGTTATGACCAGCCTAGGCACCATGTTAAAAAGCAGAAACATTGCTTTGCCAACAAAGGTCCATATAGTCAAGGCTACGGTTTTTCCGCTGGTCATGTATGGGTGTGAGAGTTGGACTATAAAGAAAGCTAAGCACTGAAGAATTGATGCTTTTGAACTGTGGTGTTGGAGAAGACTCTTGAAAGTCCCTTGGACTGCAAGGAGATCCAACCAGTCCATCCTAAAGGAGATCAGTCCTGGGTTTTCATTGGAAGGACTGATGCTGAAGCTGAAACTCCAATACTTTGGCCACTTGATGCGAAGAGCTGACTCATTTGAAAAGACCCTGATGCTGGGAAAGATTGAGGGCAGGAAGAGAAGGGGACGACAGAAGATGAGATGGCATCACCTACTGGATGGACATGGGTTTGGGTGAACTCTGGGAGTTGGTGATGGACAGGGAGGCCTGGCGTGCTGCAGTTCATGGGGTCACAAAGAGTTGGACACAACTGAGCAACTGAACTGAACTTCAAATTCATGGGTTGAAATTTTCACTCCAAGTTGATGGTATTAGGTGATGGGGCCTTTGGGAAGTGATTAGGTCATGAGGGCAGAAAGAATAAAGTGAGAAATCTGAGACCCAGAAGAGAGCCCTCCCCGACCATGCTGGCACCTTGAGTTTGGACATCTAGCCTCCAGAATGGTGAGAACTAAATTTCTGTTGTTTATGTAAGGCACCAGTCTGTGGTATTTTGTTGCAGCAGTCCAAAGAGATCATATAAATATATATTTACATATATAAACACATAAAAATATGGGAGGTCACTCACATTTATTTGCCTGACTGATAAATACATATTTTTCCTCTTTCCCAAGAGAAAGAAGAGAGAAGTTGAGCCAGCTGTGTTCAGTTTATTCTTCCCAGAGTCACCAACCAGGTTAAGTCATTCTACCTCCCTGGGGAGAGCACGCGCAGGGGCAAAGAGGGGAGCCAGGAGTTGCAGTAGTCGAGCTCTCTCCACCTGGAAGGAAAGGAGCATGGAGATAGATGTGCTTTCCTAGTACTATTTCCCTAGTAAAAGATATCATTTTCATTTTTTATCTCCCTTCTTGTTTATATATATGTATATTAAACAGTCTCTCCACTTCTTCCATCTACCCCTGGCTGGCCAAAGATTGCCTTCTTTAGTCATACCATTTCTTACAGCATCAGATTTTCTCCTCATTTTTATAATAAATTATATACATTTACATACATATTTTTCTTTTTATAACGAAGAGCCTGTGCCCCTTTATTTTCCTACTTCCCCTCACAGCCAAACATTATCAAAGAGTTGTCTATACACTGTTATCTCTGCTTCCTCATCTGCAATTCTCTTTTCAATCTACCTTCAGTCAAACTTCCTTCCTTCCCCATCTCTCCTCTGAAGCTGTCCTTATTCATGTCACTTCTCTTTCCAAACTTTACTTGACCTCTTGGCGATATTTGCCAGCTGACCACTCCTTCCTCCTCTCTCTCATCTTGGTAATGTCATTCTCTCCTGGTTTCCCTCTGACCTCATTGGTAATGAACTCTTACCTCCTTGTTTTCCTATGCCAGTTCTTCCTGCTTGACCAACCTTCAAATGCTGAGGAGCCCAACAGTAGGGATCTCTATCCTGACCCCATTCTATTCCATCCATGTGTGACTTTAAATACCATCCACGTGTCTTTCACTTCTAAAGTGTGCCTCAAGCTCAGACTGGGAGCCAGACTCTTATGGTAACTATCTTCTCCTGGATATCTAAGAGGTATCTTAAAGTAAGATGCAGTGGAAGGGATCAGCTGGTTGGTCACCAAGTCCTTTTTAATACGTGTTTATTTATTGGCTGCACCAGGCCTTAGTTGCAGCATGTAGGATCTCCCATCTTTGCTGTGGCAGGTGGGATTTTTAGTTGTGGCATGTGGATCTACTTCCCTGATGAGGAAACAAACCTGGGCCCCCTGCACTGGGAGCGTGGCGTCTTAGCCACTGGACCACCAGGGAAGTCCCTTGAGCTCCCAGCCAAGCATTTCCTAGCTTCCCGTGCAGCCAGATGTAGCTCTAGAGCAGGACAGGGTCACAAGATAGAGCTTAGATTCATGAGTCAGTACACAAAACATTACCCACTGAATACCCACATTGAACTGTTTTATCAACAAGAAAAGAAAAATCTATTGTGTTCTGCCATTGCTATTTGGAGGTAACTTGTTCAACAGCAATTAGCTTACCCAGACTATTAGAGATGTCAAAAGCTGAGCTTGACTCCCTTACCCAAATTCTTTCCCCTACCAACTTGATAATTCCTCGATAATTGATTTCTTTCTCCATTCTGCTGCAAGACAAAAGCCTTGATTTCTTCCTTTTCCTTATCCACACATCCAGCCTACAAGCAAGCTCTCTTGGTTCTATCTCTGTATTATTCCAGTTTTGCTAAAGTAACTTACAAACTCAGACTTGCAGCGAGATACAGTAAATATTTATGTCTCACGCAGAAGTTGGCAAGCTGGTTGTGCTTGTGCTAGGCTTGGCTGACCTTGTTTGTTTTCAGCCAAGTTTGGCTCCATATTGCAAATCAGGTTTGGGTCTGCAAGCCATGTATCCCATTCTGGGACTCTGAGTGAAGAAGCAATGCTTCCTGAAAAATGTTCTTTTCATGGTGGATGACAGAAGCACAAAAGAGACAACAGAAGTTGTTCCTGCCTCCTAAAGCTTCAGATTAAAATCTCAGTCACAATCTGTGACTTATCTTGTTTTTACTGGCTATTACTTCCTGGCATCTAGTAGATACTCAACAAATGCTTACGAAACTAATGTTAAATGAGAAGATTCTGGAAAAGCAGTTTAAGGCTAGACTATTAAAGAATCTTGGAATATTGTGTAGGAAAGTCTGGACTTCATTCTAAAGCTATACATCAGTCACCAAAGGAGAGGTCTGCTTTGAAAAGGTAACTATAATGGTTTCTGGGTGATGAATGTTTAAAAAGAATCCAGTTAAAAGGTTACAGTCATTGTCTAGATTAGAGGAGACTTGAAGCCTAAACTAGGGCAGAGGGATTAGAAAGGTGACTGCTTTGAGGTGTCATCAACAAAAATCAGTTAGTAATAGCATTAATTAAGTGCCCTTAGTAGGCTCAGGCTTCATGCTATCTTTACAGGAGCCAAGCAAAATAGTTATTAGTATGCTAACTTTGCATTAAAAAAAAAAAAAAAAAAAAAGCTTCAGAGAACTTATACAATTCCCCCCCCCCACCCCCCCCCCCCAGAATCACACTGCTAAATAAAACACTATTCTGGAATTCCATTGCAGGAGTATCTGATTTCCAAGGACAAGGAGTGGAAGACAGTTATCCAGCCAAGATAATTGTTCAGATGATGTCCTTTGCTAATATACATACAAGTTTGCTGGGAAGGTAATGAGCATGGTTTTGGTTACCCTGTAGCTTAGAAGCCTGTGATACAGTAAACTGTTCTGCCTGAAACAGAAGCTGACTCTTGTTAACTCACTGACCAGGATATTTCCTGAAAGGCTATGGGGACTCACAGAATCAGTGGTAGGCTGGAGGCACAGGCTCCATGAAAAGGTCATGAACCCAGGGAGTTCCAGACAATGAGGCAACAAGAACTAGCCATCTATATATTCATGAAACAGATGGTTATTGAGTGCGTACCCCGTATCAGGCACCTCAGAGCCCTGGGGACACAGCTGCGAAAATTCCAGAAGCATCCTCACCTTCATGCAATTTTCATTCAAATGAGGGACTTGGGTCATAAATAAAGCAATTGATTAAATCCAAAAATATGTCAGATGGTAGAAAATAAAACAAGGAAGGGGGATAAAGAGTGCCATGAGGAGAGAGAAGTTGCAGTTTTCAATGGAGTGGTCAGAAAAACCTCTCCAAGAGTTCTGGTCCATCCACTGCTACAGACACATGAATGAATGAGAATTCCAAGTGTCCCCTTGTTGCTGCTCATTCTCTTGAGTGTCAGAGTCTTAGAGTAATATTTGACTGGCAGAGATGAAGACATGTGCCCAACCCCTTCAGTTCAGTTCAGTTCAGTCGCTCAGTCGTGTCCAACTCTTTGCGACCCCATGAATCACAGCACGCCAGGCATCCCTGTCCATCACCAACTCCCGGAGTTCACTCAGACTCACATCCATCGAGTCAGTGATGCCATCCAGCCATCTCATCCTCTGTCGTCCCTTTCTCCTCCTGCCCCTAGTCCCTCCCAGCATCAGAGTCTTTTCCAATGAGTCAACTCTTCACATGAGGTGGCCAAAGTACTGGAGTTCCAGCTTTAGCATCATTCCTTCCAAAGAAATCCCAGGGCTGATCTCCTTCAGAATGGACTGGTTGAATCCCCTTGCAGTCCAAGGGACTCTCAGGAGTCTTCTCCAACACCACAGTTCAAAAGCATCAATTCTTCGGTGCTCAGCTTTCTTCACAGTCCAACTCTCACGTCCATACATGACCATTGGAAAAACCATAGCCTTGACCAGACAGACCTTTGTTGGCAAAGTAATGTCTCTGCTTTTCAATATGCTATCTAGGTTGGTCATAACTTTTCTTCCAAGGAGTAAGCGTCTTTTAATTTCATGGCTAAAGTCACCATCTGCAGTGATTTTGGAGCCCCAAAAAATAAAGCCTGACACTGTTTCCACTGTTTCCCATCTATTTCCCATGAAGTGATGGGACCACATGCCATGATCTTTGTTTTCTGAATGTTGAGCTTAGCTCCTCTGAAATGAGGCAGAGGAAGAATTGCCCTTCAACTCCAATGTTTTAATAAGCACTATCTCCAAAGAACATACAGAAAATGAGAGCTTTTCCCCAAAGAGAAGAGGATTTGGACTCTAAACCACCCAAATAACCACAGGAGTGGATGTAATCAATAAGGCAGAGTCAAAGACGAGATTCGTCAAAGAGAAGAATGAGAATGAAATAAAGGACAGTGCTTTAGAGAATCCTGGATAAGTTTTAAGATACAAGTTGATGAAGAGGAACCAGTAAAGGAAAGCAGGAAGAAAAGCATCTGGAGGGAGCAGTGTTTGAGAATCCAATGACAGAGAGCTTGAGAGGTCAAAGGCAACCTTATGGAGAAGCTTGGAAGAAGACACTGTAAATGGAGAAAAGAACCAACAGTGAATGAAATGGGGATAAAGTAACCTCTGAACCAAAGTGTTCCATAATTCATGCTGCTGTAAAGGAACTTGAAAATTACACTATCCTGTGTCAAAAGGAGTGTAGGACTTCTGCCCTCACTTCACTGAACTTCACAGTAACCTTGTGAGAAAGAGCTTATCCTCACTTGGAGATGGAGGAAAATGATATCGAATACCCAGTGTTGGAGATTATAAACCTTTTCCTGGAGTACATCTTGTCAATAGATAGCAAAAGACCTTAAACGCATGTATTTTCTGACCCTTCCTCTTTAAAGGAATTTAGCCAAAAGGAATAATCAAAAGCATGCACACAGATTTATCTACAAGGTTGTACACTGGCTGTAATAGTAAAGAATTGAAAACAAGCTAGTTCCAACACGAGGGGATTGGTATGTCCATGCTGTGAAATAACGTGCAGTCAGTACCAAATGAATGTTGAAGAATGAACTATTCAAGAAAAAAAAGAGGAAATGGTTTACAATTTATGAAGCAGAAAAAGCAGAGACAACAAAAAGTATATAGAGTATGATTCCATTTTTGCTTCTTATGGTTTCCTGCCACATTTTCCAAAATGTCTGCAATAAACAAATACTACTTTTATAAAACAAATATTGCTTATATATACTGTTAATACAGATCTCTCCAAGAAAATTAGAGATACCAAGGGAATATTTCAGGCAAAAATGGGCAAAATAAAGGACAGAAACACTATGGACCTAACAGAAGCAGAATATATTAATAAGAGGTGTCAAGAATACACAGAAGAACTATACAATAAAGATCTTAATGACCCAGATAACCATCATGGTGTGATTGCTCACCTAGAGCCAGACATCCTGGAATTCAAAGTCAAATGGGACTTAGGAAGCATCACTATGAACAACGCTAGTGGAGGTGATGGAATTCCAGCTGAGCTATTTCAAGTCCTCAAAGATAATGCTGTTAAAGTGCTGCACTCAATATGCCAGCAAATTGGGAAAACTCAGCAGTGGCCACAGGACTGGAAAAGGTCAATTTTCATTCCAATCCCAAAGAAATGCAATGCCAAAGAATGTTCAAACTACCACACGATTGTACTCATCTCACACACTAGCAAAGTAATGCTCAAAATTCTCCAAGCCAGGCTTCAACGGTACGTGAACTAACTTCCAGATGATCAAGCTGGATTTAGAAAAGGCAGAGGAACCAGAGATCAAATTGCCAACATCCACTGGATCATATAAAAAATCAAGCGAATTCCAGAAAAACATCTAGTTCTGCTTCATTGACTATGCTAAAGCCTTTGACTGTGTGAATCACAACAAACTGTGGGAAATTCTTAAAGATATGGGAATAGCAGACCACCTTACCTTCCTCATGAGAAATCTGTATGCAGGTCAATAAGCATCAGTTAGAACTGTTGCTGAAACAGCAACTGGACATGAAACAATGGACTGGTTCCAAATTGAGAAAGGAGTATTTCAAGGCTGTATATTGTCATCTTGCTTATTTAACTTATATGCAGAATACATCATCCAAAATGCCATACTGGATGAAGCACAAGCTGGAATCAAGACTGCAGGGAGAAATTTCAATAACCCCAGATATGCAGATGACACCACCCTTATGACAGAAAGCAAAGAGGAACTAAAGAGCCTCTCAATCAAAGTCAAAGAGGAGAGTGAAAAAGCTGGCTTAGAACTCAACATTCAAAAAAACCAAAATCATGGCATCCGGTCCCATCACTTAATGGCAAAAAGATGGGGAAACAATGGAAACAGTGATAGACTTTATTTTGGGGGGCTCCAAAATCACTGCAGATGGTGACTGCAGCAATGAAATTAAAAGATACTTGCTCCTTGGAAAAAAAGTTATGACAAACCAAGACAGCATATTAAAATACAGAGACATTACTTTGCCAACAAAGGTCCATTTAGTCAAAGCTATGGTTTTTCCAGTAGTTATGTATGGATGTGAGAGTTGGACCATAAAGAAGGTTGAGGATGGAAGAATTGATGCCTTTGAATTATGGTGCTGGAGAGTCCCTTGGACTGCAAGGAGATCAAACCAGTTAATCCTAAAGGAAATCAACCCTGAATATTCATTGGAAGGACTGCTGCTAAAGTTACAATACTTTGGCCACCTGACGCAAAGAGCCAATTCATTGGAAAAAAGACCCCAATGATGGGAAAGATTGAAGGCAAAAGGATAAGAAGGGAACAGAGGATGAGATATATAGATACCATCACTGATTCAATGGACATAAATTTGAGCAAACTCTGGGAGATACTGGAGGACAAAGGAGCCTGGGGGGTCCTGCAGTCCATGGGGTCTCTAAGAGTCAGACACAACTTAGCAATTGAACAACAACAATCTGTATGATTAAGTACGTATTTGTGTCCAACAGGGATAACTGGGAAAGGAATGGCCAGAATTACTCTCGACTCTTCAGTCATTCCTTCTACCACCTCAGGCTGCCTTCTCATATAGAACAGTCACTAAGTGTCTTACTGCTGGTCTGCTGCAATAACCAAAATACCATAGTATGCGTGACTTAAACAGTGAACATTTATTTCTCTAAATTCTGGAGCCTGGGAAGGTGAAGATCAAGGTGCTAGAAGATTTAGTGTCTGATGAGAACCTTCTTCCTGGTTCATAGACGGCTGTCTTGGCTGTGTCCTCACACAACAGAAGGGCCAAGGGAGCGCTCTGGGGTCTCTTTTACAGGGACATTTATCCCATTTGTGCAGGGCCCACCCTCATGAATGGTTGGATGGCATCACTGACTCGATGGACATGAGTCCATGGGGTCTCAAAATACTTCCAGGTACGTGAATACGACAAATTACTAAAACACCCACCCTAGAGCCTTTCCACGGAGAAGGCAATGGCACACCACTCCAGTACTCTTGCCCAGAAAATCCCATAGATGGAGGAGCCTGGTAGGCTGCAGTCCATGGGGTCGCTGAGCCACTTCACTTTCATTTTCACTTTCACGCATTGGAGAAGGAAATGGCAACCCACTCCAGTGTTCTTGCCTGGAGAATCCCAGGGACTCGGGAGCCTGGTGGGCTGCCGTCTATGGGGTCGCACAGAGTCGGACACGACTGAAGTGACCTAGCAGCAGCAGCAGAGCCTTTCCAAGATCAAGATTCCAACCTTTCTACACCTCGACCTAGAAGCACAGGCTCTCATTGAGAGAGGAAGTACCCCTACATAAGAGACACTAGGGTTGGCCCACATGCGGTGATCCCTAGTAGGATGTGGAGTGTCCAGAGTAAAGGGGTGACGGGCCCACTTAAGATACGTGAAAACTAGATAAGAATAATAATAATAATAAAAAAAGATACGTGAAAACTGGAAACTCTGGTGCTTTCTGCAGTGGACTGTTCCGGAGCTGAGCTTACAACACTTATAAGTAAGTTCCATTCTTTCCAGCTTGACCCAGCCTGCAACCCTCACTTAAAATCTCACCGCACCATGCCTAGACTAGAGGGCCTAACTGGGGCAGAAATTCGCTATCAAGGATCTATGGGTCCCTGAGGCAGTGCGGTCTCGTTTCCGGAGAGCTGGAGCGGGCGAGCGGGCAGCGTGTGTGAAGATGGGGGCGAATGGGTGCGGCCATCACGCTCGAAGTGCTAGGTGCCGGATTTTGGAAAACCTAACAATATTAGAGAAACACACAGGCTCGAACATCCCTAAACCCTTCATCTGGTGAATGCAGCAATCTGGGACCGTGAGCGTCTACACCAAACTAAACGCGGCCAGAACACACGTACCCCTCCCGGGCAACCTCTGCTTGGGTGCCCTCCCACTTCGCGCAGGCGCCGTGCAAACCTGTGGTTCCGCCCTCACCGCAGAGCGCCTAGAAGCGGACTACGGTGGCTCTGCTGGGGATAAATTATCAAGGTCCTACCGTGCAGCCTGGGTCGGGAAGTTCCCCTGGAAAAGAAAGTGGCAACCCACTCCAATATTCTTGCCTGGAATATCCCATGGACAGAGGAGCCCGGTAGGCTACACTCCATGGAGTCGCAAAGAGTCGAACACAACTGAGCGACTTCACTTCACTTCATGCAGCAAATGCAACCCGAGAAATATGAACTGGCTGGGAGAGTTTAGGGAGGCGGCCACGATGGCATTTGCAGAAACAGATAAATGTATTTGGGGGTGGGAGGGTTAAATCTCCCTGGAGAATGAAATGGCAGTCCATTCCAGTATTCTTGCCTGGAAAATTCCATGGACAGAGGAAGACAACAGTAAGGAGGAAGAAAATTTAGACTCTGGCTCAAAACCTGGGGCCCCGGGGTGGTACTCTGAAGTCCCTCTCGGGCACCCAGAGCCCTGCCTTGAGGGTGTGGCCTCGTGCTGCCCGGGGTTGGGGCGGGACTGCCCCGGGCCACGCCCCACTCTGATAGAGGCCAAGGACGCCGCACCTACACTTCCGCTGCGCACTGCGTTCTGCACCGGGCGAGCGAAGGTGATCCAGGTGAGTCCCGGCCCTTGTGGGCAGCGAAGAGGGTGGGCCTCGGGGGCACTTAAGCTTCTGCTCTGGGCACTGCCCATATCTCTGCCATCCCTGGCTGAATAGAAGCTCGCTCGCTGGCTCCCTTCTTTTTTCTACCTTTGCATCCCCTTTGCCCTCCATCCTCCCTATGATGTAGTGAGTTTGGAGCGTCTAAGTCAGACTAGCCTCGCTATCTAAAACTCAGGGAGATTCTCAAGGTCAACGCTTCCTCGGTTACTTCCTTTTCTCTCCCCCGTTCCCTGAGCTGTGTGGACCCCGGGCGCTTTCTTTCTGCCTTCCGGAGCCCACCCGACCTTGCCAACTGCATCTCTGGTGCACAGGATGGGCGCGCAGGGCACTGCGGGAGCAGCTGGCAGTGCAGGCCTGATGGGTGACACAGGTTTTTAAAGTGGCCTGAGAGCGCTGCGCCAGCTGCGGATGTGCATGTGTTGCTAGGAAGTTTCCGGGAGGGCCTCCAAGGGAATTGTGTTTATTTTCCTCCGGCCTCATAGAAACGTTTTTCCGTATGTCTGTATTGGAACCTACGAGTGGGTCACTTCCTACCGCCGCCTTAAAGCAAGAGTGGAGGCGGAATCTTCGTTTAGATTCTGTCTTGAATTTCAGAGGAGCCCTTCATCTGATGTGGATGCAGGGAGCCCTAGGGCCCCAGCGGTGGGGCAGCTGCAGGGCGGTGGAAGGGGCTGGGGGCTGATTGGTAGCTTATTCCCCGATGTTCTGGCTTCTGCTAACACTTTCCTCACGAAGTTTACCGCTTCGGGGACCAGAGTGTGGGAAAGGAGATGAAAGAAAAGCAGAGACAAAGAGGGTGGGTAGGAGAAGAGCCTCGGGCTTGTGGCTTTAATCCCCTAACAGAGAAAAGGGGTTCTGCAGGGAAGGACTCCCAACTGCCCTGCAGATGTGTGGCTCTTTGCAGGTGCTGTAGACCTGGGCGTGGTCGTGTGGAATTGCCGCAGATGTTAGATTTCTCTGTCCGTGGGAGCTGAAGCAAGGGCACCCCATGGGAAATCTGTAGATCATTGGGAGTCTACAGTTTCTGGGAAGCACCCAAGGTTACTGGTCAAAATTACAGTCTGTGCTTAATTTAAGTCAACCAATTCAGTAATGAGCATATAGTACCCGAGTCAGGGAATTGTTTATTCTCACAGGAGTTAAATTTAACTGAATTTAATACGTTTATATCTAAAATCCAAACAAATGCTTTCTGCCAGAGAAGACATTCTGTTAAGCTTCCCTCCTGACACAGTGTTACAGAAATAGAAAACTTTGTCAAGCCATTCCCCACCCCACTCCCAAATGATGTTACTATATATAAAACAGATACTGGTAGAGGTACTGTGTCTAATCATAGAAACCGCATTTCGGGGGCTTACATAGCCGCCGTCCTCGTTAGTATAGTGGTGAATATCCCCGCCTGTCACGCGGGAGACCAGGATTCGATTCCCCGACGGGGAGGCAACACACCCTTTGGGGCTTCCCTGGTGGCTCAGAGGTTAAAGCATTTGCCTGAAATGAGGGAGACCTGGGTTCGATCCCTGGGTCGGGAAGATCCCCTGGAGAAGGAAATGGCAACCCACCCACTCCAGTACTCTTGCCTGGAGAATCCCATGGAGGGAGGAGCCTGGTAGGCTACAGTCCATAGGGTCGCAAAGAGTCCAACACGACTGAGCAACTTCACTTCACTTCACTTCACTTTCCATACATAAGGAACAAAACTGGAGAAGGGCAGTCTTACCCCTTATTTAGACTTAATCCTGCCAGTTTAGGGTTCTGCAGAGATGCAGTCCGTGAAGGAGAACCTCTTAAGCTGGAGAATAGTAAAGGAGCTGAACCTACCTGGGGAAATCTGGAATGAAGTGAATGACAAATCAATCTGTGAAAAAGTCATTTAGTGCTAGCTGCACAGATAGCAATATCTAAATATATTCCCTATGAAGTGAAGTGAAGTCGCTCAGTTGTGTCTGACTCTTTGCGACCCCATGGACTGTAGCCTACCAGGCTCCTCCGTCCCTGGGATTCTCCAGGCAGGAATACTGGAGTGGGTTGCCATTTCCTTCTCCAGGAGATCTTCCCAACCCAGGGATCGAACCCGGGTCTCCCCTTTTGCAGGCAGACACTTTACCATCTGAGCCACCAGGGAATCTATATTCCCTATCAGTTCAGTTCAGTTCAGTCACTCAGTCCTGTCCGACTCTTTGCGACCTCATGAATCACAGCACCCCAGGCCTCCCTGTCCATCACCAACTCCCACAGTTCACTTAAACTCATGTCCATCGAGTCGGTGATGCCATCCAGCCATCTCATCCTCTGTCGTCCCCTTCTCCTCCTGCCCCCAATCCCTCCCAGCATCAGAGTCTTTTCCAATGAATCAACTCTTCACATGAGGTGGCCAAAGTACTGGAGTTTCAGCTTTAGCATCATTCCTTCCAAAGAACACCCAGGGCTGATCTCCTTTAGAATGGAGTGGTTGGATCTCCTTGCAGTCCAAGGGACTCTCAAGAGTCTTCTCCTACACCACAGTTCAAAGCATCAATTCTTCAGCACTCAGCCTTCTTCACAGTCCAACTCTCACATCCATACATGACCACAGGAAAAACCATAGCCTTGACTAGATGGACCTTTGTTGGCAAAGGAATATCTCTGCTTTTGAATATGCTATCTAGGTTGGTCATAACTTTCCTTCCAAGGAGTAAGCGTCTTTTAATTTCATGGCTGCAGTCACCATCTGCAGTGATTTTGGAGCCCCCCCCCCAAAAAAGTCTGACACTGTTTCCCCGTCTATTTCCCATGAAGTGATGGGACCAGATGCCATGATCTTCGTTTTCTGAATGTTGAGCTTTAAGCCAACTTTTTCACTCTCCACTTTCATCAAGAGGCTTTTTAGTTCCTCTTCACTTTCTGCCATAAGCATGGTGTCATCTGCATATCTGAGGTTATTGATATTTCTTCCGGCAATCTTGATTCCAGCTTGTGCTTCTTCCAGCCCAGCGTTTCTCATGGTGTACTCTGCATAGAAGTTAAATAAGCAGAGTGACAATATACAGCCTTGACGTACTCCTTGTCCTTTTTGGAACCTTTATTTCTATTTAAATATTCTGAATCTGTATTCAGAACAGCCTGGCCAAGCACAATTGATCATGAACCATTTACCTTTTTTTAAAGCAATATTTGTTTAAAAGAATATACTGCTATGGTTTTTTGCAACTGGTTTCATTAATACTACTTATGAGTATACTTATAATACTACCTATGAGCATACCATCCTTTTGAAAAAGAAGAATTCAGAAGTTACCAGGTAGGTTACTACTATGTAAAATAGAATTTTTGTATTGCCCTGTCTCTTATGTTGTCTACCTATTTTCCATGGGGAAGTTATACTACCTTCCAAATATATTTGCAAATACCTTTAAGGATTTCAGCATTTAGAATCATCAATCCTCTGTTACCCTCTGAGTTCTTTCTTGAGTCCACCTACTCATTAACTGGAACTTGTATTCTAATATTTTGGTGCCTTAATTCAATCTGTTTTATTTAACAGCCAAAGAAATTTATTTTTATCTATATGCTTTTTTTACTTCTCCAGCCTAAGAAATGTGAAGGATTGTGACACAGCTTCCTTCTAAGTACAGACAGGCCTGAAGAGTTAGACTCTTGTTTCAGACAAGCGCTGCTGCCTGTGCGGTTCCTCCATTCAGAATCACTCTGAATGGAGACTCACGGGAACTCAGCAGCTACTAAGAATTAACTACAGTCCACCCACATTTCTTGTGATGGAAAGTCCAAGTGGTGTCAGTGTGACTCATTAGAGGTTTTTTTTTTCCTCTTCAGGAAGTCAGAGTTTAGTTTCATTCTGCCCCTCCATTCCTATATAATGCTAATTAAGGGACAGGTTGTATGGGAATCATGATATAAAAAAGAAGTGCTAATTTCTGTGCTGCTTTGCTCCTTACAAACCTGTACACCTGAAAGATTAGAGGTTTGTTTTTTTTTGTTTTTTGTTTTCTGTAATATCTCCTCTTGTCATACATAGTTGCTGCTGCTGCTAAGTTGCTTCAGTCGTGTCCGACTCTGTGCGACCCCATAGACGGCAGCCCACCAGGCTCCCGAGTCCCTGGGATTCTCCAAGCAAGAACACTGGAGTGGGTTGCCATTTCCTTCTCCAATGCATGAAAGTGAAAAGTCAAAATGAAGTCACTCAGTCGTGTCTGACTCTTAGCGACCCCATGGACTGGAGCCTACCAAGCTCCTCGGTCCATGGGATTTTCCAGGCAAGAGTACTAGAGTGGGGTGCCATTGCCTTCTCCAACCGCAGTGCTAACACTCATTAAAAAGAAAGGAAAAAAAAAACCCCAAACTTGGACCTTTTCCAAGTTTTTTTCTTCTTCCAATTAGAAAGCTCTTGGGCTTTAATCAGTCACAGGCTTGGAGTTAATTATTAGCTTTCTATTCTCGTTAATATAGTTTATCCTCAGGAGAGGGTCTGGGGAAGTAGCAAAGTTCTGAAGAGGTTAAGTGTGATCAAACTTGCTCCCCAACCTTGTTGAGAAAGGATATATAGTCAAGGGTTTAGAGCACGACTCTCAAGCCAGACCGCCTGGCTGTGTGTGAATCCAGGCTTTCTCCGTGATAGCTGCGTGTCCTGGGCAAATGACTTAACCTTCTCATGTTCAGTTTCCTCATCTGCAAAATGGAATAATAATATATCATAGGGATGCTGTGAGGATTTAGATGAGTTAATACTGATGAACCACTTAGAACCGTGTTTGACACATAGTAAATAATATATGTACTACTAATACTGTTATTAATAATCGTTGATTTTTCCTACCACTCTTCATCTAGTCTATATCACTACCCTCCAGCCAACACTGGTCTCCTTTTTCTCCCTTATACAAGTGAAGCCCTTTCCTTTGTGCCTGTGTACTTGCTGTTTTCTCTACTATGTTCTCACATCTCACATCACATCCTTCAGAGACCTTAGTTCAGTCTCTTCCCCTCCTGTTCTATGGTCCTCCCAAGTTGTCTTCCTCCTTTTGACTCCATTTTCTGGCATGTCAGGACCTCCTTTCTCTGTCTCGATGACCACTGTGACCCTGCACTGCACGTGGCACCCAGCATTCAGTAGGGGATAACACGGGGAAGGCCTCATCTTGAGGCCATACTGAGGAAGGTGGTAGGTGTGGCCTTCGTTAAAGTGAGCATTCCATCTGATGAAATGGTTTGTTCTGAACAGATTGTATCAAATCAGCCCCCTTGAATGAATTGTTGTTGTTCAGTCTTTGTAACCCCATGGACTGCAGCACACCAGGTCTCCCTGTCCTCCACTATCTCCTGAAGTTTTCTCAAGTTCATGTCCATTGAGTCAGTGATTCTATCTAACCATCTCATCCTCTGCCGCCCTCTTCTCTCTTTGCCTCTCCCAGCATCAGGGGAATGCGTTGTTACAAGAGTTTTATTCTCTTCTGCGTTCTCCGTTCTCCCCCTGTCCTCTGAGGTTGGTGCCCTTAGACCATGGGACGTGTTCTGCAGCCTCTCCCTGGGATCACGCCTCCCTGGAGGCTGGGCTCCAGATGGTCCATGGTGGCTCAAGGCCTCTAGGTCAGCGCATCAAGGAACTCTCACCTATAGGGTCAAGAATTCTTGGGTCAAGACTCTGTTTGGGAGAACTCATCATTGCACAAACAAGGGAACCCAGGATTTGTTCAGTCTTACAATCTAGTATTTTCGATTCCTGAAGAGCTGACTTAGCGGTTCTTCCCAAGAGCAATTCCACTCGGCGTGTGTGTTCAGTGTGTTTTCACACTGAAGTCAGAGTCCAGAGAAGAAGAGAGCAAGTAATTTGCTTTGACCTTAACAGAGTATGACTGTCAGTGCAGGCTCATCCAACATAACCAGGAAGCATTCACTCAGGCGTCAGCATCAAGCTGGTCCTTCACCAGCCCCTCTCCTGCTCCCAGCGAATATAGTGGTATAGCCATTTGTCCTCAGCACTGACAGTTCACCAAAACATTGGAATTAAAATGACATATGTGAGGCTTCCTTATGGCCCAGCGGTAAAGAATCTGCCTGCCAATGCAGGAAACATGGGTTCGATCCCTGATCCAGGAGGATCCCACATGACTGCAGAGCAACTAAACCCACTGCCCCACAACTACTGAGCCTGAGCTCTAGAGCCCAGGAGCTGCAGCTACTGAGCCCACATGTCGTAACTGTTGATGCTCCTCAACAAGAGAAGTCACTGCAACGAGAAGTCCGTACACTGCAACTATAGCGTAGCCCCCTGCCTGCCACAACTAGGGAAAGCCTGCAGAGCAATGAAGACCAGCACAGCTAAAAAAGATAAATAAGTATTTTGGTTTTTAGTGACATGTGGAACTTGAATATTTTATATTCCAAGCTCTGGCTACTTAATCTTCAATGGAATAGATTTGGATTGTAGGACATGTATGTCTTAAAAAGACAGCTCTTCCATTCCCCTGACAGCTGACGTCCACCTTCTGAGTGTTCTGCTAGCAGTGTTGATGAGGAATTAAAGAATGTGAGAAACTGGGAGAGAACCACTTTGTGATCTGCCTCTGCTGTTTGCCTCACTTGAATTAATAATTGAGGCTGGAGATGTGATGGCCCGCCTATTCAACTGACTTTTCATTTTTAGCCCTTGGAGAAATGTCTACTGAATATGCAAAGCAATTGTGGAGAATAGTTTTGCTTTCCTTCTCTTAACTGTCCATGTCTTCCTTTTAAAATGTAGCTGCCATTTGAAATGTTGACTCTCAAACAGATTTTACCATCTGTTTAGCATAGAAGTTACCAGACTGGCATTTCGAAAATGTAGGATGAGCCCAAAGAAACTCTCTTTTTTTCCTCTCCCATCATGGAAATAGGGAATTACTTTTGTGCTACTTCTCTCCAGGCTCTTAACTTTCTCCATGTAGCTTTATATGGGCACAGCTGTCTTGCCTGGAAGTAATTTTGAGGCCTTTTCCTTTGTAGATATATTTGGAGGCAGAAACGAGGCTGGACAACTACTTCATTGAAAGGGTATAGGCTGAGTAGACCTCTGCCACAACTTCCGAGTTTTTGGAACCACCTCCCAGTGCTGGGTACTCATAGAAGTCCATTTGATATGGTCAGATGAAGCCCTTTAAGTTACCATCTTTGTAGTATTCTCATGAAAAAATACCATGTAAAATGTAAAGTAAGGAAGATTGGATTAATAGCACAGGCAGCCAAATAAGGATTTTAATGAAATACTGGGGAATGGCGCCAAGTCAGCTGTCAGTGCTCTAGCCTTGTCCCAGTCCTGATGCATTAACAATAATAATAATAATAATAAAGCTGTGGAGAAATTGCTGTACCGATGGAGAAGAGCAATCTTGCAAATGGAAGTAGGGGTTACCATTGCCCACTCTGGCTTTTATTTATTTGTTTGAGGGCAGAGAGAGAGTTGAAAGTCGAAATCCTCTCTCCCTTGAAATATTTGCTTGATTTACATTTAGTAAAAGATAAGTTGTTTTAACTTCATGGCTCAAAAGTCATAAATTATTTGAGACCGTTGCCCAGTGCTCCAGCTTGCCTTTTGCTCCCTTTGTGCACTGCTGATTGTGCCTGGGGAATGTCTATTGGCAGCTCAGAGGGAGTGCAGTGAATAGTGAAGGAGAGCTTTACCCCAGGAGTACTCTGCTGGGTGTAGTTCAGGAAGTTCTCTGATTAATCCTTTTGTAACTGAAGGAACCCCTGCCCCAGTGAGATAAGGGGAGTGGTGGCAGAAGCGGGAATCGGAGGAAATAGTAAGTGAAGTAAAGGACTTCAGTGGTGGTGTTTCTAGGAGAATCAGTCAGTCATTCCTGGAGGAGAGTGCCTTAGCCAGATAGCATAATGAACCCCATGAACTCAGGCACTGCAGAAGAGCATATCTTCTAGGGGTGAGACAACACAGCCTCATTTTAAGTCCAAGCTTGATCACTCCTAAAGTGAGACTTGACAGTGGTGCCTTGTGGCTTTTTAAAAATCCACTGCCTATTCACTGGCTGTACCAAAGACCTGTTGCTCCAAGTACTGCTCCTTCCACCGCAGACTTCAAGGCCCCACCAGTCACCAGGGCACCAGTGCTTTCTGATCTCCCCCTAGAAACCCACTGGTCTGGTCCCATGCCCCACCTGCTTAGCTACGCTTCCTAGTTTTTTTCCCTCCAACCTGATATGTGCTCAGAAAGTTGTGTTTGGCCAGTAATAAACATTTTGATAAATAAAAAAGTTACAAGCAGAAATTCTGCTGTTTCAATATGTATATTACAGGATTAATTTGGTTTCTAAGGTATTCTCAAAATATGCAAACATCCAAAGGTAGAGCCTGAGGCTGGTGAGGGTCCGTGGGGAAGAACAGCTGCCTGGGAAGGGGTAGGACTCGCACAGGCCGTATTGGTGGGATTGGACAGTGGGAGTGAATTCAGGAGGGAGCGCTGCCCGAGATGTATTCCCTTACAGCCCACTTGTCTCTTGACCTTCGACACATGGACTCCACTTTCTACTATTCCCCTAAAGCCTGGCTGCACAGGGTCCCCCTCACCAAAGCCAAGAGCATATTCTGTTCATGATTCTTCACAGAGGGGTCCACTTCTTTTCAGAATTCTTTCTTCCTTACCTTTAGGGTCTGTACTACTCCTGCTCCATTTTCATACCTGGAAAACTCTTTCCATGTGTTGGAGTTGAATCCGCCCCAAGGCTCACGTGGTTAAAGATGGTCATGTTTGCTTAATCAAACACCTTTCCCTTTGGAAAGTGATGCTTCCTCTGCTAACACTTAACAATTCCATACCCTTTCTTCTGCTCATCTCATTTTAGTCCCTTGAGGGAGAAGCAGGAGAAGCAGCACTCTCACCATTCACTGGAGTCCAGGCCTTTCCTCACCCAGAGCCTTTCTTCGCACTTGCTTTTGCCTCTGACTGGAATGTTCTTTTCCTCAGTGTTGCATGGCTGTTTCTTCTACATCCATCTGTCAGTGCAGATGTTGGCTGCAGAAAAGCGACCTTTCCCAGACGATCCTGCTGTAGTAGCCCCCTCCCCTACCCATCCCCTTTCACCACTGCCTTGTATGTTCTCCATAATCGTCATTCCTGAGGACTTCCCTGGCGGTCCAGTGGTTAAGAATCTGCTTTGCAGTGCAGGTGATGCAGGTTCAATTCCTGGTTGGGGAACTAAGATCCCACATGCTATGGAGCAGCTAAGCCTGCATGCCGCAACTAGAGAATCTGTGCACCACAATGAAGGATCCTGCATGATGCAACTCTGACCTGATGCAGCCCCACGCACACACACACACACAAAGTCATTGCTCGCTCAGATTGACTTGGCATATTTCTTGTCAGTCTTCTGACATTAGAATGTCCGTGCGTTGAGATCAGGGACTGCATCTTGTCCACTGCTATATTCGCACACCTAAGCAGTGCCTGGCATAGAGTAGACACTTTGTATATCGTGGTTGAATAAATGAATTAAATGTTCTCATGCTGTCCACACTAGGAAATTAAGTTCTTCTGTCAGTATGCTGTCCACATCCGGAATCTAATAGACCCGCCCTTTTGCCGAATTTGAATCTATCCCAAACTATCAGAATTAATTCCTAAGTCAGAGCACATAACTGATTTGTAGAAAAGTCAATATCCTCCTTATTTAGGAGGTATTCACATAGATGGACAGATACGTGTACTTGCCAGGATGTATAATATGTCTTTGTGTTTGGATCAGCATTTAATAAGTGTTTGTACCAGATGCTTAGTCTAGCTTATCTCATTTAACTCCTCAAACCATCCTGTGAAGTAAATAGTATTCTCCAATTTGGCAGAGAAATTAAATGACATTTACAAGCTCCCAGAGGTGGGGTCTGAACATGAGTTTATCTCCAGAATTCTCACTGTCTGTGCTTCCTTAGATTTTCCCATGGCAGAAGACAAATCATAAACGGTATTCAAGTCTGCTAGGAATAAAAACATTCCCAAAAGGATTTCTGCGATTAAATAAGAGACAAGAATTTTGTAAATAAAAAGAAAAACTAATTCTTTTTAAACCTTCAGTTTAATGTTCTCTCAACTGTTTTGACTTAAGTGTGCCAGGAAGTAGTTAACTAGAAACAAATACCTCTATAGTTACTAAGTGAGGAGAGAATAGAAACACTTCTGTCGTATTTCTGCCTTTCCCCAACCCGTTTAGTTTCATTTTTGAGAGGAGTTTTTAAAAATATTTGTTTTGGCTGCATCAGGTCCTAGTTATAGCATCTTTTGTTGTAGTGCGGGCTTAGGTGCCCCTCGGCATGTGGGATCTTAGTTCCCCAGCCAGGGATCAAACCCACATCCCATTGATTGAGAGGTAGATTCTTAACCAATGGACCACCAGGGACGTCCCTGGTGGGCAGTTTTTGTACTTGGCTTCTGACCATTGCTATGAAGGAAAAATCTGGAATTGACTATTTGTTTTCTTATTTGCCTACTTCCTGCAATAGAACATGAGCTTCCTGAGGGCACGGGCCAAATCCAGCTTATCATCTTCTCTCTTACACCAGCCCACGGAGCAGCCGTAGTAGGCACGCAATATACCCGACAAGTAAATGAACACGCACTCAGCCCCGTGCAGTATGAGGGCGTCTGGCTACAGGGAGGGCTTGCAGGACTAGAGTTTGCTGATTTCCATGGTCTGTACTAGAAGCCTGCTTCTTTCTGGATACTCCTGCTTGTCAGATGACCTGTTATAACATGCTGGCTAGTAAGAGTTTGGGGAAAAGGGGCATGTGTGTAGCTATAAGCTATGTTTGCTCTCTTAAAATGGTAGTTTAAAATTATAAATTCTTAAATGTATCCTATCATCATATATTCAAACATCGCCTTTTATCACTGAATCAGGGTAAAGACAGTTAACATTAGCACACACAATGTGACCTGATAAATAACATTCACTGAGTACTTACTGTGTGGCAGGTAGCTTGATGGGTGTTTAGAGACAGTGTCCCTATTTAGCTTTACAACTATTATATGATGTGGGGTAGGTGCCATGATCATCTCCAGTTAACAGGCGAGGAGGTCGAGGCTGCTGAAAAACACTGAGTAATTTTCTTGAGGACCCACAGCTAGGGGTATGAGATCCAGGTTCCAAACCCAGCCAATTTGATTTCAGAACTGCACCCTTACCTGCAAGGCTGTGTACTGCACTCAGTGGGTAAGTAACAGGGTTCAAGCTAAAAGTCAGGTCTGACTCTTTGGCTCCATTATAACATACTGCCTGTTCCTCTGTCTCCTCAATTACTAATTATTGTCAGGCCGTTTTTTTTTGCTGGTTTCTTTTTTTAATTTACTTATTTTTAACTGGAAGATAATTTCTTTACAATGTTGTGTTGGTTTCTGCTATACATCAACATGAATCAGCTATAGGTATACATATGTCCCCCCCATCGTGAACCTCCCCACCCCACCCCTCTAGGTTGTCACAGGGCACCGGTCGAGCTCCCTGCGCCAGCCAGCAGAGTCCCGCTGCCTATCCCTTTTACATATGGCAATGTATATGTTTTAGTGCTACTTCCTCAGTTCATTCCACCCTCTCCTTCCCGCACTGACTCCACAAGCGTATTCTCTACGTCTGCATCTCTGTTGCTGCCCTACATATAGATTCATCAGTACCATTTTTCTAGATTCCATATATATTCACTAATACATGATATTTTTCTCTTTCTGACTTACCTCACTCTGTATAACAGGCTCTAGGTTCATTTACCTCACTAGAACTGACTCAGATTTGTTCATTCTTATGGCTGAGTAATACTCCATTGTGTATATGTACCACAGCTTTCTTATCCATTCCTCTGCCGATGGACATCTAGGCTGCTTCCGTGTCCTGGCTATTGTAAACAGTGCTGCAGTGAACGCTGGGGTACATGTGTCTGTTACAATTGTGGTTTTCTCAGGCTATGTGCCCAATAATGGGATTGCTGGGTCATATGGTAGTTTCCTAGTTTTTAAAGAAATCTCCATACTGTTCTCCATAGTGAGTGACTTTATCAGTTTACAGTCCCATGAACCGTACAACAGGGTTCCCTTTTTTATCCTCATTCTGTCTGGCATTTATTGTTTGTAGATTTTTTGATCATGGCCATTTTGATCGGTATGAAGTGAAACCTCATTTTAGTTTTGATTTGCATGTCTCTGATAAGTGATATTGAGCATTTTTCTATGTGTTTCTTAGCCATCTGTATGTCTTCTTTGGAGAAATGTCTGCTTAGGTCTTTGTTAGGCCATTTTTCATATAACTTTTTGGCATATATTTGCTCACTTTAGACATTCTGCTGCTGCTGCTAAGTCGCTTCAGTCGTGTCCGATTCTGTGCAACCGCATAGACGGCAGCCCACCAGGCTCCCCCATCCCTGGGATTCTCCAGGCAAGAACACTGGAGTGTGTTGCCATTTCCTTCTCCAATGCATGAAAGTGAAAAGTGAAAGTGAAGTCACTCAGTCGTGTTTGATTCTTAGCAACCCCATGGACTGCAGCCTACCAGGCTCCTCCATCCATGGGATTTTCCAGGCAAGAGTACTGGAGTGGGGTGCCATTCCCTTGTCCGCTAGACATTCTAGAAGGTACAAAGGAAAATCTAATTCAGCCATCTAAAAATAACTATGCTTATGATTTTGATATTTTCTTCTTTAATTTTTTCTATTATTGAGAAAACTAAGATATACACTTCGTTGTCTTTTTTTAACCTAACACTATATTTTAAATCTGTTTCACCATCTGAAATATTTCACTATTTTTGATGATTCTATTCTATTCTATTTTATGGCCATGTTATTTATTTAGGTAGTCCTCTTTGTTTGGACATCTGTACCATTTCTGTTTTTGCTGTTATAAGCAGTGCTGAAGTCTTTGAACCATATCTGTTTGCCTTCCTGATTACTACCCTAGGATAGATTCCCAGTAGAATTATTGAGCATTTTTAAAATACGAACAGTATAAAGTATACTACCTTGCTTTCAGGCTGTTCTCCAGATGGTTCTGTTTTACATGTCCCCCAGAAGCATGTAACACTGCGAAGTAACTAAATAAATTTTTATTTGTACAGATCATAAATTTTAATCTTTACAGCTGGTGTGTGACTAACCTTGAAAACTGCATGAAAATTAACAAGTGCTGTTATACAACCAAGATAGTTACAGAGTAATCTACACTGGTCGTGAAAGTTCAGTTCCAAAAGGACCGATATGTGTCTGTCACCATGTAGAAGGCAAAGTCTAGGGCAGAGTTCCCACCCCAAGAACCTTATCTTGCTGGGTGGATATACGGGTTGCTGGAGACACAGAGCAGGTATGTAATCAACGAACCATGGTGTGCAGTCCGAATGAGTGCTCCTGTCAAAGAGAGGTTTATGTTCCACATATCAGCTTCGCAAGCCTGTGCGGTGGGACCTATCTACTAGCTGTGGGTGGCCCCGCCTTGGGTGTGGCTGCTGTGAGCTGAAGTGCCTCCCCTTTCCCAGTGCACACACCCAAACCCACGACAGGTTGGGAGTGTCCAGCTCTCTGTCCTGGATTCCTCAGAAAATAGGGATTTGTCAAATGAAGATATTTTTTTTTTGACCCCTAAGTGAATTAAACGGATTCTTTTCTTAAAGGACAAGCTGTAAGCATTGTCAATCCGCATGGGATTTGTGTCTTCATCAGCTATAGTGACAGAGCTTTTCTCTGTGCTCTGATTTCTTTCTCCAGGAATTCATACACCCAATTGCTTCCATTGTTTCAGTAGATATCTTAAGGGGGATAAAAAGGAAACTGACATGGGTTAGGCACATACTTTATGCCAGGCACTGTGCCAAGAGGAGGGATGATTTTGAAAGCCACCTGGACTTACAGCTTGTTTCGTTTATTCTACAGCTTTCTATAAGCACACACTCTGTGCTTGGCATGGAGGATGCTGGACAAACATGGTCCCTCCCTCATGGGAGCTTAGTAGCTGATACAATTGGCCGCTCTCTCTATTCTAGCCCTGATCACACCAGCTGGGAAGTGCTGGCTGCAGTGCCTGTGAAGCAGGACTCCTCACTGGGTAAAAGTGCATGGCGGCGTCTGGGCGGGCTGAACAGGCTTGGCTCCTGCACTTGTGCAGGCGTGTCCATGGCCCCTGCAGGGAGAGCCTCGGGGAAGGCCTCCTCTCTCTTCCTGCCCCTGGCACATTTACAGTTTCCTGACCCATTACACCATCTTTTGCAAACCACCTACTTTAGCATCGGACTCTAAGTCCCCCTTCATGTAACTTCTCTGCCCTGCAAAGGTCTTGCTCCTGCTTCTGCTTGTCCCCACCCCGATTCCTTTTCCCCCAGTACCTATCACCACAGCAGCGTATGAAGAGACACATTTTCATTAGGGTGTGACTGCCTGAGCATGTCCTCCGAAACTGCATTTATATTGTGGAAGAGGAACACATAGTAAACATTAATTTCTAATTGCAGATTTTCTTAAATATTCATGTATTAGTTATTTATTTGACTGCACTGAGTCTTAGTTGCGGCATACAGGATCTTTAGTTGCAGCATTAGAACTCTTAGTTGCAGTATGTGAAATCTAGTTCCCTGACCAGGGATCGAACCTGGGTCCCTTGCACTAGGAGCATGGAGTCTTAGCCAGTGGACCACCAGGGAAGCCCCAAATTGCAGATTTTTGAGCAGTTGCCTTTCCAAGTTCATTGCCTGCAGTAGAAACATATCCTCAAAAGGCACTTCTCTGTCCTGCCACCTACCTTCTTCTACCCAAACCCTTACAGGCCAGAAAAACAGAGGCCAGTGACTTGGCCACGAATTCTAATGTTTTGCTAGGGCTAGTTGGAGTATTTGGGGGAAAGTTCCATAGACTGTTCTGGTCTTAGCTCTGCCTTCACCTCGCTACCTGTGCCTCTATTTCCTTTTCTGTAAAATGGAACTTACGGGATTTGGGGGAAGATTACAAGCATGCTGAAAAGTCACCAGGTGACCCCAGGCTGTGAGGGAGCCCAGCCTGCTGTCCAAAGCTGAGGTCTGAATGGACTTTCAGCTTGGAAACTTGGATCTAAACCAGATAGTGAAGTAAAAGTCATTAAGTCGCTCTTTGCGACCCCATGGACTATACAGTCCATGCAATTCTATAGACCAGATTACTGGAATGGGTAGCCTTTCCCTTCTCCAGGAGATCTTTCCAACCCAGGGATCAAACTTAGGTCTCCCGCATTGCAGGTGGATTCTTTACCAGCTGAGCCTGACCGTTTAATTCTTAAACAGGCAGCTTTTGGCAAAGTCAGAGACAGCTTCATTTTCAATAGCCTGTTTGGCCTAGATGTGTTGAACTCCAGGGTAATTAGGTAGTCGTGTTTATTTAATTTTCAAAGAGGTGTTTGGTATTCACTCTGTATTTTTGTTTTGCTATCTACTACTAAAGCTTTCTCCCCAAGCCGATTTTCTAAACTCTGAAAATGACTAACTGTAGAAGAGAATGAGGGCAGGGGAGCTTGGAGGGGAACCAGAGACTCCTTGCTCTCTGGAGCCACACGTGATGGCCCAGGAGAGGCTGACCTGGTGGTGACTTTGGTGCTGAGTCATGGGAATGGCCCTTTCCAGAATGTGTCCTCGGTCCCAAAGAAGAGTGTGGTGGGTACCCCTCAGTGAGCAGCTCCAGGTGAAGAAAGACTATAGCAAGGGAAACTGATGGAAATTATTGTGAAACATGGTGAGGGGTGAGCAGATTTTAGGATTTTGTTTTCAAATGTTATTTTGCAGATGTAAGGGAAACTTAAACTTTTAAAGAGCTGAGCTGTTTACAGGCCCCAGATTCCACACTGAGAAAGATGCTGTGACTCCAGTGTCAAGTCAGCTCTGAATCGTCAAGTGGAATTGAAAGGGGACATCGGAACCTAATCAGAATCTAAACTTAAATCCCAACTCTGCTACTTTCTCTTTTAGACCTTTGGAACATTACTTAACCTCTGGGCATTCTTTGGAAGATGGGGAGAATACTATCTGGTAGGGTTGTTAGTGAGGATGACTGGAAACATTTTGGAGCAGGGTAGCCCTCCCAGGCTTACGGAAGAGATGGTAGCCAGACCGTTAGCAGGGATGGAAGCTCTAAGCTGAAGGCAGAACACACATGAGCTGTCGGCCTGCAGCATCCGTGCACGTGGCGGGCCAGCAGCTGAGAGCTCGGGAAGCCTTGTAGCTATTTCTCTTTATGTTGCTGTGCTCTTTGGACATCTGGTGATAAAGCTCAGAGAGGTTGGAGGCAGCACTAACTACTTTGAGATTATTAGGGCTTCTTCGCAACCACCAAGTTTTCTTCTCCTTGGCGTTCCTTCTTTCCCTCCTGGGGCAGGACAGGAACTCAAAGAGCTGAAACTGCCGAACACTGAAAAATGCTGAGATGAGCTTTTTTTTTTCTCCAAACATTTTATTAAGAAATTTTTGAAACATGCAGAAAAGTTGAAAGAATTGTACATTTATCATATATATATTTAACACAGGTTCTAGAATTAATATTTTGCTATATTAGCTTATATCATCATTTTTGATGCATTTCAAAGTAAGTGGCATTGCAGGCACCAGGACACATCATGGGGTTAGTTTTGAAGTATTGATTTGATGAACACCTTGGGTTCTCATGGAGAAGGAAATAGCAACCCACTCCAGGGTTCTTGCTTGGAGAATCCCAGGGATAGGGGAGCCTGGTGGGCTGCCGTCTATGGGGTCGCAGAGTCGGACATGACTGAAGCGACTTAGCAGCAGTAGCAGCTTGGGTTCTCCAAGAGCTGCTCAGAGCCCCATTCTGCTTTCGAAGCACTAAAAACCATCCCTTCCCTTCCAGTGTGATGTTCCTGCTGCCACACTAGCACGTGCCTCAGGGTCCAAGCGAGGCCTAGAGGTCCCTGCCCTCAGTGTCCCCCATGCCACCAGACAAACGAAAGCCTGGAGTCATTGTGCACTTACTGGTTTATACCCTCTTCTCTCTCTCTTTCTGTTTTTCCCTTTTTGTCTGTCCATCTCCTTCTGGTAATCTTGTAGCATTTTGCCTTATGAAATATTTATTTGAATTGTGTTTTTTAGTGGCCAGACCATCCTATGGCAATGACCACTGCAGTGGTTTAGATAAATCTCATAAATGCAGTGTTGATCAAAGGAACTCCAGCACAGAAGAGAATGTGATCGTGAACTTTTCTGTGCGTATATTGCAGACTTCAGTCATTTTTTTAAAGATTCTGTTGGGTGGTTAACATCTCTGACTACCTCTTAGAACCATCAGATCACTCACACCTCTTTTTGATCTGTAGGGATACACTTGCTGGTTACAGAGCATCGCACTCCTGAGACCTCCTGTGGCACAGCGCCCATAGTGCCGGGCTGCACCCTAATGTGTTCTTTCTCCCACAGAGTCAGGATGGCCGTCCTCTCTAAGGAATATGGTTTCGTGATTCTAACTGGTGCTGCCAGCTTCTTGATGGTAACTCATCTAGCCATCAATGTTTCTAAGGCCCGCAAGAAGTACAAAGTGGAGGTGAGTGGGAACACATGGTGCCCTTATAGGCGTGTCAGGGGCAGGAACCCGTTTTCAGCCACAGAGGCAGAGGTGAGATGCTAGTGATGCTAGTGACGTTCCTGTTAGAAACTCTGCCCCTGTCTGGGGGGAGGAGAGAAAGAAGTACAGGCCCCTGCTAGAGGGTCTCTTCAGTCTTGTTTCTCTTTTGTCTCTTCTGTAGAAAAACCAGGTGTGCTTTTGTCTGGAGCTCTTTGCTGGGAAGAGAGTTATTTTCTAAAGGAGGTTAAACAGGGAACACCCTGGTGGAGCAGTGGTCAGGACTCCATGCTTTCACTGCTGAGGGCCCAGGTTCAATCCCTGGTTAGGTAACTAAGATCCCACAACCTTTGAGGTGTGGCCAAAGATAAATAAAATTTTAAAAGGGGGGGTTAAATAGCAGTTGTTTTCTGGGGTGCCCATTTAAAATGATGTCTTCTGGTGATTTTCCTGTCTCCCTAGTAGAAAAGAAGCACGTGGTGCCACAGTTATCCCGTGCTTGGACATTAGACGTAGGGGGCAGGTCTGCTGAGTGCTTCCTTTAGTTCCAGCTAATCTAGAAGGGATAATTACTGAAGCTATCCCTGGCGAGCAATTTTAAATGTCTACTCTGTTGAATAATTATAATTAGGCTCCCTAAGCAGAACTCCTTTTAAAGTGCTCATGTCTAGTTTCTTTTTTTCAATGCACACATCCATTAACATTCTCACACACAGTTTCCATTCCCCCAGTAAGGGAACCTTAAAGGCTGTGGTATCTGATTGACTCTTGGGGACGGAGCTGTTTCCCAATTACTGCTCGTAGTGCATATCAAAGCCACCAGTGACGGCATAATGTCAACAAGAGCGCTGAATTTGGCTCACGCTGCCTCCACCCCTTGAATGGCACAGACATACGTCCTTGTTCTGGATATTAATAGACCCAGATTGAATCTGCCTCTGAGAATGAGACCTCTCTCACTGCATGTATTTAAGCAGAAATTGAATGATCATCTACCAAAGTTATGACAGAAGATGCTTTGGGATACATTGTCTTTAGGGCTGATTTTAACTCTCAACATTGAATGCTACACTTAACCATATGATCACACGCACTTTGTTTTAACAGTATCCTACCATGTACAGCACTGACCCTGAAAACGGGCACATCTTCAACTGCATTCAGCGAGCTCACCAGAACACGTGAGTGCTGGCCCTGCTGGGCCCCTGAGACATCTGCAGAGTGGGAGCTTTCTGTCCTACACCTCAACCCTTGGTTTGCTGAGTAATTGGGATGATGATCATGGATACTCATTAAAAGTATTGTAAAATGTGTTTATGAACAGATTAAAATAATATTAACCAAAATTAAGAGTTGTTAGGATGGTGAGAGACTGGATAACCTTTTCTTTCCATTTCTTTTTTTAAATTGAAGTTGATTTACCTTGTGTTAATTTCTGCTGTGTTACTTTCAGCAAAGTGATTCAGTTATACCTACATTCTTTTTTTATGTTCTTTTTCATGACAGTTTTTTTACAGGCTATTGAATACAATTCCCTGTGCTATATAATAGGACCTTGTTGTTTATCCATTCTGCATATAATAGCTGACATCTGCTAACCCTAACCTCCCACTCCATCCCTCCCCCAACATGTCTTTAATGCTATGGTACTCTTCTGCAGTATTTGCAACAAGTCCATTCTAAAGTGATGCTGAATGTCCCAGCCTAGGGGTGAGAGGCTTTGAGCTCTGTAAGCAGGTTGACTCTAATTCACCTCTTCACTTTGTTAGCTTTGAGGTCTTGGACTCACTGTCTTCTGAGTTACCTCTAATCCCAAGCAAAGCAAAAGAAGGTGGATGATCTTAGTGGTCCGGCCTTCCACCTCTACTCAATGATTATTTTTACTCTCAAATTTCTAACTTGGCAAGTAAGAATGTAAAGTTCTTAGTTTTACAGGGACATACTTAAGTAGGGTGCTTTTCTTAAAAAAAAGTTGTTTTCTTTCTATTCCAGGTTGGAAGTGTACCCTCCCTTCTTATTTTTTCTAGCTGTCGGAGGTGTTTACCACCCAGTAAGTACTGAGCACGCACAGCACAAGTGGTTTTTTTGGGGGGTGGGGGGGTGGAGAAGGGAGGCATCTGATTAGATTTAATAGATTTAATTCACTGAGTCTTTGGGGAGGGAAGAGGAAATGAACATTCAATGAACATCTTTGATGTCTAGGCACCGTATATTTTAAAGAATTAAATTCTGTTACTTCTTACAGTTTCTTAAAGCAGGTAGAATTTTTCCTGGTTTTTTTTTTTTTTTTTTTTAACAGATAAAAAACGTCTTGAATATTGTATAACTTTCTCAAGATCAAATAACTAGAGTAAAAAAGTCATAATTTGAACCCAGGACTGTCTGCTCCTAGAAGGCTCATGTTTATCGAGTTTTCCTTTGCTGTATTTATTCAGGCAACAGAAATTTCCTGGACACCTGAGGTTACTGCAGTGACCAAAACAGGCACAGACTCCAGGTCTCATGCACTGACTCTTAGTTGGGGTTACAGATGAAAAAGTAATGCAAGTATTGGGTTGGCCAAAGAGTTCATTTGTGTTTTTCCACGTCTTATAGAAAATCCCTAACAGACTTTTTGGCCAACCCAATACATTATGTCAATTCAATTCAGTCGCTCAGTCATGTCCGACTCTTTGCGACTCCATGAACCGCAGCACGCCAGGCCTCCCTGTCCATCACCAACTCCCAGAGTCCACCCAAACCCATGTCCATTGAGTCGGTGATGCCATCCAACCATCTCATCCTCTGTCATCCCCTTCTCCTCCCGCCTTCAATCTTTGCCAGCATCAGGTCTTTTCCAATGAGTCAGTTCTTCGCATCAGGTGGCCAAAGTATTGGCGTTTCAGCTTCATGCATCATGTAGTATGTTAGAAAGTGGTGCACCCCACAGAGGAAACACAAGTGGGCACGATGGAAAGGGAATGCTGGGGGACCAGTGCTGAGGGGCGCAGTCAGGAGGCGTTCCCTGCTGCGAAGGAGACACTTGGGCAGTTGGTAGGGAGCACATGCCTCCAGACACCCCCAGGGCGGGAGGTGGGCAGGGGAGGCCCTGGAGCAGGAGCCTGTCTGGTCTGCCTGGTGTGCAGTGAGCAGCATGGCTTCAGTGGTGGGCAGGGGGTGACGGCAGGGCCGAGGGGGCACCTCGGCACCTTGTAGGCTGCTGTGGCCCTGTGAGCCCTGGATTTGGTCTGCACTGCACCTTACCTACATAAAGCAAGGTTCTCTGGTTAGTTGCCGTTTGGGTCTTGCTTTGGACAGAAACTTTCCTTTCAAGGGGACAGATTTCCCCTCCATTGGGTTGTGACCAGAGGACTGGTACCTCACATTTAGGGCTCTGAGACTTCCATAAGCCTCTGCTCTGCACCCAAACCCTGCTTCTGTCCCGCACCTGGGGATCCCGTTCCTTGAGCTTAGTTCTTTAAAAATACCCTAAGACTGCTCTGAGGACAAGCACCTAACGTAGCTCCTGGGTTTACAGAGCAACCTAATGAGACTACAGACCTCCTAGATAGAGACATATGTGCCTGGGTGTTTATTTATGGTTGTTTCATACCCTACCGATATTTAACACTCCCTAAAATCATGGAAACAAACAAACAAAAACCCTGAAGTAGGAACCTCACCCCACTGATGACAGTGCTGAGTTGGAAAGATGCTCGAGGACAGTGGCACTCCGTGACTCACGTCCTCACACCTCTTCTCTCTCTTTCTCCCTGGCCTCCTTTGGACCAGAGGGGTTGTCACCCCAGGAGGGCGGCCAAATGGAAGGATTTTTCCATCTCACATGAGTTTTTCCTCTGTCTTCTGAAGGGTGTTGGAAACGGGGAGACTGTCCCCTCCCAAGACTGCATATCCTGGGGTTCACAACATAGCACCCCCTCTGGCTTTTTCTGGGAGAGCCCCACACTTGGGCATAGGGCGCAGCGTAGCCCCTCGGAGCCCTCTGGAGGCCCTCACTGATGAAGCAGCCCTCAGCACGGAATGCCCAGGCCACTGCTCACAGCGCTCCTCCCCCAGTCCTGCCTTTCCATTGGTTTCCTCTCCTGTTGCTCTGCAACCCCTAGGCCTGCCTCTCCCAGAGCAGAATCACTGTGCTCTAGCACCCTGACCCCTCCAAGGCAAGCCCGGCGGTTCCTGCCATCCCACCTCCCGAGGAGAAGGCAGGCCAGCAATCACCTCTCAGGTCTGCGAGCAGTTCATAGAAGGATCACAGTGCTTTGATTTTCCTGACTGAAAACAATTTCATTCTACCCTCATTTGGTAGGGAGTATTTTACCATATCTATGAAATTGTTAACTTGTTATTAAAGTATGTCATCAATCCTAGATGTTAATAAACATCTGCCTGTTTCTTGAATGAAAACACTGACAGAGCCCTTCTATTTTAGCGTATAGTTTCTGGCTTGGGCTTGGCCTGGATCGTTGGACGAGTCCTTTATGCTTACGGCTATTACACAGGAGGTAAGGACACGCTGCTGTCTGCCAAGGAAACAAATTTAAAATCTTCTGCTACTGTACTTTCCTGTTTAGCAAGGCTTTTCAAAAAGCAAAGTAACTTAATTTACTTTGTCTTTCTGTAACTTGATAACCCAGTTGTAGCTATCAAAGTAACTTGATAACCAAGGTAAAAGATTGGTTATCGTCTTTCCTTTTGTTAACCTTTGAATAGAATTTAATAACAAAGCTCATGTTTATTGAACATTTTCAATGTGTCTATTGCTGTTCTAAGACCTCAGCATATGTTGTTTAACCCTATAACAGTTCCATGACATAGATAGTATTAATATATAGATGAGGAAACTGAGGCTTAGAAAGATTAAGACTCCAGGTCTCAGAGCTACTAAGTGTAAACTAGAAAGCCAGGATTCAAACCCAGGCAGTCAGACTTCAGATCTGCTCCTCAGCTGTACTATAAATGGTGTTTCTGAGAGACAAGTGGGGAAGAGACTCTTCTGGCTGTGCTTACCTTTTGGAAGAGGAAAGAAGTTCCCAAAGATCCTAAAGCAAAGGTGCTCTAATTATTATCCTATAATTTGCTTTAAAGTCCAATACTATTGTGACACACAACTTCCCATGCAGTATCTGACAATTGCCAGCATAGGCTAAAGAGTTGGCTGACCTCTTAAGACCAAATGGTCTAACGTACAACCCCAAGTGCCTTGATAGAATGGCTGGTGGATGTTGACAGCATTGTAATTGTGGAGCGTCCCCAGTAACTTCTGTTCCTTCCTCTTTCTTTTAGAACCCAGAAAGCGGCAGCGGGGAGCCCTGAGCTTCATCGCCCTCATTGGCCTGATGGGCACCACTGTGTGCTCTGCCTTCCAGCATCTTGGTTGGGTTAGAACCGGCTTGAACAGCGGGTGCAAGAGCTGCCATTGAAGAATTATAGGGTTTTTTGAAACTCTCATTCGAGTGACTTTTATTTTCAGTTACATTTTTTTTCTTGAATAAAATCTTAGCTGGCGTGAGCCTCATACCTAACCCTGACTCTATCATTTAATTCTTTTTGAGTCTTTATCTAAAATATAAGTATCCTGTTCCTACTACATGAGTGAGGGGCCACAGGTATTAAGCACCCCTTCTACCCTGCCAGAGGATCTTTACTTAAGGTGTGAGCTGAGAAAATGTCTAATTGTGAAAATATTTGTAATCATGCCCACTGAGCCACCTGAGAAGGCCCCCCACAATCATGCCATGGCAGTAAACACCTGAGGCTTGACGGAAAGTCTTTTTGTGCTAGTTGGGATATGAGATTCTCTTATCACTTGCTAATATATAGAATGACAATAGGATTTTTTTTTTTTAATCTCTACTGAAGACTGATTCTAATAGTTAAAAACTGAAAGTGAAGTTTCTCAGTTATGTCTTACTCTTAGCGACCCCATGGACTGTAGCCTACCAGGTTCCTCCATCCATGGGATTTTTCAGGCAAGAGTACTGGAGTGGGGTGCCATTTCCTTCTCCAGGAGATCTTCCCAACCAAGGGATTGAACCCGGGTCTCTCACGTTGTAGACAGACACTTTACAGTCTGAACCACCAAGTGACAGACTAAATTGAAGATTATGAAAGTTAATAAAGATGAATCTAATTTTCTGCATGTGTATGCTAATATCTGCTTGCATAGGTACAAATGGAGGACATCCTTAGCAACAAAAATACAGTAGACTTAAGCAGCTTTGCTGCCTTGGGTTTCTCTTGCCTTGGACATGGGGTATCTCTTCACGGCTGCTCCAGCAAAGCGCAGCCACTGCTCCTTACCTTAGACGGGGGGGGGGGGTATCTCTTCATGGCTGCCTCCCCTGACCCTGGAGGTGGGGTAGCTCTTCTTGGCTGCTGCCCCTGACCTTGGACGTGCCCAACGTGCTACTGGAGATCAGTGGAGCAATAACTCCAGAAAGAATGAAGGGATGGAGCCAAAGCAAAAACAACACTCAGTTGTGAATGGGACTGGCGTTAGAAGCAGGGTCCGATGATGTAAATAGCAATATTGCATAGAAACCTGGAATGTTAGGTCCATGAATCAAGGCAAACTGGAAGTGGTCAAACAGAAGCGGCAAGAGTGAATGTCGACATTCTAGGAATCAGCGAACTAACATGGACTGGAATGGGTGAATCTAACTCAGATGACCATGATATCTACTACTGCGGGCAGGAATCCCTTAGAAGAAATGGAATAGCCATCATAGTCAACAAGAGTCCGAAATGCAGTACTTGGATGCAGTCTCAAAAATGACAGAATGATCTCTGTTTGTTTCCAAGGCAAACCATTCAGTATCAGAATAATCCAAGTCTATGCCCCAACCCATGGGGTCGCTAAGAGTTGGACCCGACTGAGCAACTTCACTTTCACTTTTCACTTTCATGTACTGGAGAAGGAGATGGCAACCCACTCCAGTGTTCTTGCCTTGAGAATCTCAGGGACGGGGAGCCTGGTGGGCTGCCATCTGTGGGGTTGCACAGAGTCGGACAAAACTGAAGTGACTTAGCAGCAGCAGAAGCAGCATGCCCCAACCAGTAATGCTGAAGAAGCTGAATTTGATTGGTTCTATGAAGACCTACAAGACTTTCTAGAACACCCCCAAAAGATGTCCTTTTCATTATAGGGGACTGGAATGCAAAAGTAGGAAGTCAAGAAACACCTGAAGTAACATGCAAATTTGGCCTTGGAGTACAGAATGAAGCAGGGCAAAGGCTAATAGAGTTTTGCCAAGAGAACACACTGGTCATAGCAAACACACTCTTCAACAACACAAGAGAAGACTCTACGCATGGACATCACCAGATGGTCAACACCAAAATCAGATTGATTATATCCTTTGCAACCAAGGATGGAGAAGCTCTATACAGTCAGCAAAAACAAGACCAAGAGCTGACTGTGGCTCAGATCATGAACTCCTTATTGCCAAATTCAGACTTAAATTGAATAAAGTGGGGAAAACCACTAGACCATTCAGGTATGACCTAAATAAAATCCCTTATGAGAAATAGATTTAAGGGACTAGATCTGATAGACAGAGTGCCTAGTGAAATGTGGACAGAGATCTGTGACATTGTACAGGAGATGGATCAAGACCATCCCCAAGAAAAAGAAATACAAAAAAGCAAAATGGCTGTCTGAGGAGGCCTTACAAATAGCTATGAAAAGGGAAGTGAAAAACAAAGGAGAAAAGGAAAGATATACCCGTTTGAATGAGAGTTCCAAAGAACAGCAAGGAGAGATAAGAAAGCCTTCCTCAGTGATCAATGCAAAGAAATAGAGGGAAAAAATAGAATAGGAAAGACTAAAGATCTCTTCAAGAAAATTAGAGATACCAAGGGAACACTTCATGCAAAGATGGGCTCAATAAAGGACAGAAGTGGTTTGGACCTAAGAGAAGCAGAAGATATTAAGAAGAGGTGGCAAGAATACACAGAAGAACTATACAAAAAAAGATCTTCACAACTCAGATAATCACAATGCTGTGATTAATCATACTCACCCAGAGCCAGATATCCTGGAATGTGAAGTCAAGGGCCTTAGGAAGCATCACTACGAACAAAGCTAGTGGAGGTGATGGAATTCCAGTTGAGCTATTTCAAATCCTAAATGATGATGCTGTGAAAGTGCTGCACTCAATGTGTCAGCATTTTTTATTCCAATCCCAAAGAAAAGCAATGCCAAAGAATGCTCAAACTACCGCACAATTGCACTCATCTCACATGCTAGTAAAGTAATGCTCAAAATTCTCCAAGCCAGGCTTCAGCAATATGTGAACCATGAACTTCCAGATGGTCAAGCTGGTTTTAGAAAAGGCAGAGGAACCAGAGGTCAAATTGCCAATATCTGCTGGATCATGGAAAAAGCAAGAGAGTTCCAGAAAGACATCTATTTCTGCTTCATTGACTATGCCAAAGCCTTTGACTGTGTGGATCACAATAAACTGTAGAAAATTCTGAAAGAGATGGGAATATCAGACCACCTTACCTGCCTCTTGAGAAATCTGTATGCAGGTCAGGAAGCAACAGTTAGAACTGGACATGGAACAACAGACTGGTTCCAAATAGGAAAAGGAGTATGTCAAGGCTGTATATTGTCACCCTGCTTATTTAACTTCTATGCAGAGTACATCATGAGAAATGCTGGGCTGGAGGAAGCACAAGCTGGATCAAGACTGCTGGGAGAAATATCAATAACCTCAGATATGCAGATGACACCACTCTTATGGCAGAAAGTGAAGAAGAAATAAACAGCCTCTTGATGAAAGAGGAGAGTAAAAATTTGGCTTAAAGCTCAGCATTCAGAAAACTAAGATCATGGCATCCAGTCCCATTACTTCATGGCAAATAGAAGGGGAGACAGTGCAAACAGTGGCTGACTTTATTTTTCTGGGCTCCAAAATCACTGCAGATGGTGATTGCAGCCATGAAATTAAAAGACACTTATTCCTTGGAAGGAAAGTTATGACCAACCTAAACAGCATATTAAAAAGTAGAGACATTACTTTGTCAACAAAGGACTGTCTAGACAAGGCTATGGTTTTTCCAGTAGTCATGTATGGATGTGAGAGTTGGACTATAAAGAAAGCTGAGTGCCAAAGAATTGATGCTTTTGAACTGTGGTGTTGAAGAAGACTCTTGAGAGTCCCTTGGACTGTAAGGAGATCCAACCAGTCCATCCTAAAGGAAACCAGTCCTAGGTGTTCATTGGAAGGACTGATGTTGAAGCTGAAACTCCAATCCTTTGGCCACCTGATGCGAAGAGCTGACTCATTTGAAAAGACCCTGATGCTGGGGAAGACTGAGGGCAGGAGAAGGGGACGACAGAGGATGAGATGATTGGATGGCATCACCAACTCAATGGATATGGATTTGGGTCGACTCTGGCAGTTGGTGATGGACAGAGAGGCCTGGTGTGCTGCGGTTCACGGGGTCATAAAGAGTCGGACACGACTGAGTGACTGAAATGAACTGAACTGAACTGAACTTGCTTTTCCTATGATGCAGCGGATGTTGGCAATTTGATATCTGGTTCTTCTGCCTTTTTAAAATCCAGCTTGAACATCTGGAAGTTCTTGGTTCATGTACTGTTTAATCCTCACTTGAAGAATTTTGAGCATTACTTTGCTAGCATGTGAGAGAGTACAATTGTGCGGTAGTTTGAGCATTCTTTGGCATTGCCTTTCTTTGGGATTGGAATGAAAACTGACCTTTTCCAGTCCTGTGGCCACTGCTGAGTTTTCCAAATGTGCTGGCATATTGAATGCAGCACTGTCACAGCATCTTCTTTTAGGGTTTGAAATAGCTCAACTGGAATTCTATCACCTCCACTAGCTTTGTTCATAGTGATTCTTCCTAAGGCCCACTTGACTGTACACTCCAGGATGTCTGACTGTCTTGATTATTGTAGCTTTATAGTATTGTCTGAATGCTGAAAGGGTTATCCCTCCAGCTTTGTTCTTTTTCCTCAGGATTGCTTCAGCAATTCAGGGTCTTTTGTGGTTCCATATAAATTATAGGATTATATGTTCTATTTCTGTGAAAAATATCATGGGTAATTTGATAGGTATCACATTAAATCTGTAGATTGCTTTGGGTACAATGGCCTAGTGTTTTAACAATATTAATTCTTCCAATCCAAGAGCATGGGATATCTTTGTATTTCTTTTAATCATCTTCAGTTTCCTTTATCAATGTTTTATAGTTCTCAGCATATAAATCTTACACCTTCTTGGTCACATGTATTTCCAACTATTTTTTTAATGTGATTTTAAGAGGGATGTTTAAAAAAAAAAAAAAAACTTTCTATTATTTCACTGTTGCTGTAAAGAAATGCAACTCATTTCTGTATGTTAATCTTCTGTCCTGCTACCTTGCTGAATTCATCTATCAGTTCTAGTACTTTTCATGTGGAATCTTTAGGATTTTCTACATCTATTATCATACCATTTGCAAATAATGACAAATTTACCTCTTACCTTCCAATTTGGATACCTTTTGTTTTCTAATGGCTGTGGCTAGGATTTCCAGTACTGTTGTGAACAGAAATGGTGAGAATAGGCATCCTTCCCTTGTTCCATATTTTAGCAGGAAGGCTTTCAGCTTTTCACTAGAGTATCATGTTAGCTGTTTGTCATAAATGGCTTTTACTATGTTGAGATATATTCCCTGTATACCCACTTTGGTAAGAGTTTTTATCATAAATGTACGCTGAATTTTATCAAATGCTGTTTTGCATCTATTGAAATGGTATGTAGTTTTTGTCTTTTGTTGATGTGGTGTATCAAACAAGGACTGATTTGCACATGTTGAGCCATCCTTGGGACCCTGGGATTAATACAGCTAGATCACAGTGTGTGGTCCTTTTTATGTACTATTGGATATGGTGTGCTAATATTTTGTTGAGAGTTTTGTGCATCTATATTCATCAAAGATATTGGCCTCTAATTTTCTGTTTTGGTAGTGTCTTTGTTTGGTTTCGGTATCAGGGTGATGATGGCTTCAAAGAATGACTCTGGGAATTTTCCCTCCTCTTCAGTCTTTTGGAAGAGTTTAAGAAGGATTGATATAAGTTCTTTTTTGCCTGGTAGAATTTCCCATGACACCATGTCCTGCCTGCCATCTACCACACACAGTGGGGTATCACTCCAGGACCTTGCTTCAAACACGTAAGATCCCCGTACCCATTAAGACACTGAGGTCTCTGTTGCTGACTCCCGGCTCTTTCTTCAGTCTCAAGGTATAGGGCTTGGAGGCCTGCAAAATACAGCCCAACAAGTGTCAGAGCCAGCAAGGAGACCAAGGAAACTCCCGTGAGCACAGACATTGGGAGATAAGGATGAGCAGTGGAAAGTTGGGGGGACTGTCCACTAGTGTGTGGGGACCAAAAGTTGCAGGGGGTAATCCTGAAAGTTGTGGGGCAATCCTGGGAGTGGCTGTCTTTGATGAATGAGAGCCACCAAGAGAGCATGGAGAGTAATGGCCCCTAATGGCTCGGCTATTGTATCCAACTGAACCTTTTGTAACTGGTTTGGTTTTCACTTTGGGTGTGTGCATGAGTCCCCAGTACCTGAGTCTAAGCCCTGTTGTCTCTCCCTGGTTTTGACCCTTGTTGGAGGTCCTAGTAACTTGAATGATGATTCATGTTCCTCTGAAACTGATGCCCTGAATGTGAGTGATATGTATTATTATTACTGTTATTTGTTTTAACTGAATTGGCTGTTTAGAAACTGGGGGGGAGAAAAAACCCCGAAGATGCCCAAGATGGGACTCTTGACATTCTAAAACTGGTTTTGGCATGTCTTTGTCTCCAAATGGCATGGCTGAGATTGGTTTCTGGATGAGCTCTGTTTAACTGGCTTAAAAGAAATTAAGCACTTAAATAAATTTTCAGAAAGTATAAAAGAAACTGGCTAGAATGAATTTCAGTTTCAGGTTCACATGACCTAGGAAATATTCAGTACTGAATCGATATCTGGTACTGAAGCTACTTAAGCTTGTTGGTTTGATTAATACAGATATGTCTTTAGAGTCCAGAGGAGGCAATGGCACCCCACTCCAGTACTCTTGCCTGGAAACTCCAATGGACGGAGGAGCCTGGTGGGCTGCAGTCCATGGGGTCACGAAGAGTCGGACTTGACTGAGTGACTTCACTTTCACTTTTCACTTTCATGCATTGGAGAAGGAAATGGCAACCCACTCCAGTGTTCTTGCCTGGAGAATCCCAGGGACGGGGGAGCCTGGTGGGCTGCCGTCTATGGGGTCGCACAGAGTTGGACACGACTGAAGCGACTTAGCAGCAGCAGTCTTTAGAGTCATCAGTGATAAATGTGATACTTGCACTTCTGTTGTATACCTAGGTTTACTAGAGATCAAATAAGACCTTATTATGTCTGTTGCAAATCTGTCTGCAAGGAAGACAACTTAATATGATGAAACTTTAAGGAAATGTACATGAGATAAGAGCTTTTGGATAAACTCCCTAGGAATAACTATGTTTTGTGAATGCCTATCTAAAACAGTCTCTCCAGGTTTTGACAATTTAAGTTAAATGAAGAGAATTCATTAACTATCAGGGTCATTTCAAATAGGAAAAAGTTTTGGAACATTAATTGCTAGCTGGGTCTAAGTTTACCTACCTTTGCCTTCTTAGGAGAGGAAGACTAAAGCATAAGTTTTCCAATCAGGAAATTCTGGAATGAGAAACAGTTCACAATTACTTGCTCCTTGGTTTTTGCTAGAGACTAAGGTTTTTAAAGCACAAGATTATAATCAGTCATAATTCTAGTTATTGTAACTGAGTTTCTGTATTGATTACATTATAATCAAGTTTAACTGGGCCTTTTAAAGTCTTCTGTCATTTACAGGCAGTTATTGTTGTACTCTGATGCTTTTGCAAAAAGTACTTCAAAAAACTGCAATCAAAAAGGGAAAGGATGGGGAAATCTTCACATACAGATATATGGAGAAGTCATTCTGACTTAACATATGGTTTAACTTAAACTTTACTGACTGGAGGAACCTGCATGGCACAGCTACTCTGGCCATTGTGGAGGGGAATACATTTGAAAGTCCAGATGGAGGAGCTGTGGTTCAGACATCTAAGGTAAAGCTAGGTGGCCATTGGAGATGTGATTTTGGACATGTTCCTGTATATTACTGGAAACCCGAGTTTTCTGAACCGCAGCAAAGACCAGGACAGCTGTGGTATCCTCTCAGAATGTGGACATTGCTTGTGTTTTGCTTAACAGTCCTCTTTTCCTAGCGCTGTGCCTGTCAGACGTCTTACATTTCATCCCTAGCCTGAGCAGAGGACGTCTGAGAACCTCACTGAGAAATGAATCAGATTGCTAGGGGCATTGCAAGAGGCCACTGTTGTCTTCCTCTGGACTTCTGTGAAAACTTGATCTGGCTCATGAGACCACATAGGGGAGGACTGACCATGGGGGAGGGGAAAAACTCTTACCAGCTTCTGCTCCCACATGCCAATATGCCACAAGGACCTGTCAGCAAACGTTACCACACAATAGCGCTCACACTTTGCCAGGTGACTGCCCATGAGCCCCTTATCCCAGGCTATGCTCTGTGGGCTGGAATAGGGCTGCACATACAAGTCCAACTGGGAGAATTAACTGTTTTTCATTTGGGAAGACCTAATGTGTGCGCTCGGAGAAGGCGATGGCACCCCATTCCAGTACTCTTGCCTGGAAAATACCATGGATGGAGAAGCCTGGTAGGCTGCAGTCCATGGGGTTTCGAAGAGTCAGACACGACTGAGCGACTTCACTTTCACTTTTCACTTTCATGCATTGGAGAAGGAAACGGCAACCCACTCCAGTGTTCTTGCCTGGAGAATCCCAGGGACGGGGGAGCCTGTTGGGCTGCCGTCTATGGGATCGCGCAGAATCGGACATGACTGACGCAACTTAGCAGCAGCAGCAATGTGTGCACTGCTAACAAAACACTTCTGGCTAGAGCACTAGAATGTTTCCTTCAGAGCTAGGGTCTTCCCTGCCCCATGCGGGTGGCTCTGGGTTTGTGAATGCCAGGGGTGGCCTTACCTTCCTTGTAAGCAGACAGGGCATTGCTGCTCCTATTGGCTTCCTCTCTATTAACCCAGTTAGTGCTTGGCTCCAAAATCTGTCCCATTCTGGCAAATGATTGTTCTTGGCACACGAGGTATCTTACTGTTGATACTCTTTGGCTGCTGCCATCTCTATTTGTGGTATTTGGTTGGTTGCAGTGCCCCCCTACACACCTGTCCCCAGGATCATGGAAGAGAGGTGGACAAAGACTGTGAGGGTCATGCAGGGGATGTAGGTGTGAGTGTACGAGCAGGTCCCCAGGATGGCTGTTCTCCTGCTTCCTGTACATCCCCTGCTTGACAAGGGCCTGCACCCTACTCACATGACTGACCTTCCTGTACACTTGCCCCCACATCAGCTAGTGACTGTTCTAATCTTTAGATCAGTGTATCTCCTCTGTGATCACTTATCAAAGCAGCGGTGAGGAGCATGACCCTCTGCCAGTTTCCCTGGTAACAGATAAGACAACCTAACCTAACCTCAATCCCCCCATAACTGGTAACCTCCCCTCGGGAGCAAAGATTGCCACCATGTCCTGCCCCCTTACTGCTGTACACAGTGGGAGCTTGCTTAAAAGACACGTAAGATCCCCCATCCATTAAACCACCGATGTCAGTCACTGACTCCAGGCTCATTTTTGGTCTCAAGGATGGGCAAGTACAGGGCTTGTGGGCCCGTGGGGTGCTGCCCAATGTTTCTAAGCGATACTCTAACTGGGTAGAGTATCGTAGGTTGTAGATTTTTATCTTCCAGGACCTTTATATCTTCCCACTCCCTTCTGGCTGATAGTCTTACGGAGGATCCCTTGTAACTGCTTTTCTCTTGCTGCCTCTAGGACCCTCACTTTAACTTTTGTCATTTCAATTATGTCTTGGGGGAGGTCTGTTTGGGTTCATCTTGTTTGGGACTGTCTCAGCTTCCTATACTTGGATATGTGTTTCCTTCTTTAGGTTTGGGAAGTTTTCAGCTAATTTCTTTCAGATACATGTTTGACCCCCTTTTCTCTTCTCCTTCTGGGATCCCTATTATGTGTAGATTGGCTCACTTCATGTTCTCCCATAGGTCTCAAATATTGGTTTCATTTTTAAAATTTGTCTGATGTTCTGATAGGGCGAGTTCCATTATTTTATCTTCCAGATCACTTATTCACTCTTCTGCATTATTCAGTTTGCCCATGGCCAGGACCGTCGGTGCAGGTCTCTGTTCCGCCTGCCACAGTGCAGCCGCTGCACTCTCCTCCAAGCCTCTGAAGCTCCCTTTGTGTCCTGGCTGATCCCCCAGCCACTGAAGGGGCTTCCCAGAATGGGGGAACATTTCCTCTCTCACAGCTCCCTCCCAGGGCCACATGTCCCATCTCAGTTACATTTTTCTTTTGTCCTACCCAGCCATCTTTCCTACAGCTCTGGTTGTATGAGATCTGCCAGCGTTCAGCAGGTATTCCATGAGAACTGTTCCACACGTTGACTGTTTTAGATGTATCTGTGGGAGGAGGAGACTGCCACATCCTTCTGGTCCATCATCTTGACCTCTGCCCACCCTTGCTGTATGAGGCTCTGAAGAATCAAACAACGGTGCGTGCAGTGCCCAGCTCTGTCCCCACCAGGGCTAAGGGCCAGCTCAGGCTCCAGCACGAGGTGCGGGAGAAAGCATGAGCGCCACCTGCTGGTGAAACTTCATCAAACGTCAGCAACCAGAGTATCTACTCGTGTTCCAAGGACCCCACCCACCCAGAGTTGGCCCCGTTTCCTTCTCTCCGCTATAGCATTTGTTTCCAAAGATGCTCTCCTAACTCAATCGAAAACAGCTCTCTCAGTTTCCTCTCTTAAGCCGCGCTGTCCAATAGAACTTTCTGATATGATGGAAATATTCATCTCCACTGTCCACTACAGGAACCACGACCCACGTGTGCCATGGAATACTTGAAATGCGGTGAGAGCAACTAAAAGGCTGAGTTTGCATTTAGTTTTGTGTTTAAATAGCTACATGTGGCTAGTGATAGCACAGCAGTAGAGCAGTGGCTCTCAACCTTGACTGTCCCCTAAATTCACCCTGGCAGGAACATTTTAAGAATACAGACAAGTTAGGCCAAATCCCAAATCAATTAAATTAGAATCTATTTTCAAAGCTTTCTCTGGGTATTTCAGACATGTGGCCAAAGTTGAGAACCACTGCTCTAAATACAGTGTTTGGCAAACTATTGTGCATAAGAATCTCCTGAGGATCTTGTGAAAATACAGACTCTTGATTCATAGGCCTGCTGCCCTGGGACCATACTGTGTACCAGGGCTCTACCCAACCCTTCTAATCCGTTCACCTAAACAAACACTGAGTACTTCCTGTGAGCCCAGTGGCACGGCAGTTCTGGCTTTTAGAGTTTCCATTCTAGCCAAGCATGTAATCTCAAATAGTGATAAATGTTTTGAAGTAAATAAAATAGCACAGTGGGATGAGGGTGTGTACCGTAGATTTAAGGAGGTAAATGTTTACTTTTGGGCTTTCAGCTTATAGGGAGACCATGGGAAATCTGGGAAAACATGCTCTCTGGGGAAGAGGGACAGTGAACATGAGGTTCCTGAGGCAAGAACGAGTCTGGCAGAGTAACGCACAGGTGAACAGAGGAAGTGAGATCGCAGGACACGGTGGACACAGTAAGGAACGTGGATTGTGTTCTAACTGAAGCCACAGTCGGCCTTAAGCAAAGCATGAGGAACTCTAGTTCACAGTGAGAGACTGCTCACTGCTGATCTGACTTGATAGTTTTTCACAGCATCTCTTAACTGCTAAGGCTTAGTCTCCTTTTTCCCCTTTGCAGATTTTTTCCCCTCAATACCCTAGAAAGAAAAACATAGGTCTTTAGGTATTAAAAAAAAAAACAAGGAATTATATTCACTTCAAATGAAAGCCAAATTCAGAACTAGGCACTTTGGAGAAGCCAAGGTGGAAACTGCCATTGTAAGAAGCAAGCAAGGGCTCGGGGCTGTCCAAACCCCCATCTCTGGAAGCTCCTGGTAGGATGGCTTCCACGCTGCTGTCAGTAAACTGTAACCAACTTTCATTCTGCCAGATTCTTGCCTTAGGCAGCAAAAGACTCCAAGGTAAGAAATAGAGGAGCAGGTGGAAAGAAGGGGCCCAGTGGCTACCTTTTATCTGAAAAAGACCTGCCCAAGTGAGAGACTGCTTCTATATGGAATGAAAAGCCAGACCAGAGATCAGCACTCTGAGCTACTGCAAAGGAGTGAGCCAACATGAGTCTTGGTTTTCCTCTTTCCCATCAATACAACTCCAAGACAGTTTCTATCAATAGCAGTTAAATGATGCTTTCCCACAGGAATTTGTCAACCAAAGAAATCCTACAATGCATATGAAGGAACATGAGCTGAATACATTTACACGTGGCTTCATCAAGATACAGGGTTAATAGTTATTACTTCTAAGAAAATCTTGGGAAAGATATGCACCCAAACATTAACAATAGTTACCTCCGGAAGATCAGATTAGATGGGAGGAGGGAGAAAGAAGGATACCTTCTGCTTAACTTTCAAAAGTGAATCAAAATACTAGTGGAGAAAAAAAGATTCCAGAATCTAACTAGATGACACAACTTCTTCTAAACCAAAGGAAGGCCTGGCCCCTAGGCTAAATCATGTTTCCTTAAATGCATTTTATATATATATATATATAATTGTCCTAAGATGCTTCATTAACAGCTAAGAATCTTTGTTCAGGCCAATTTGTGAAATACAATAACTGTTAACGTCCAGAACACACTGGACAAGGCTGGGGTGGCAGCTGGAATAATGCTCCTCATCAGGTATGCCCACTTCCTAATTTTTGGGACCTTTGAATATTACTTTATATGGCAAAAGGAGTCTTTACAATATGACTAAGTTAAGGGTCTTGAGATGAGAGATAATTATGGACCGTCTGGTCGGTCCCCAATGCTGTCACAATTGTCGAGAAACAGAGGGAGATCTGCCTACACAGAGGAGGGCAAGGGAAGCAGGGAGAGACCTGATGCTAAGCTGTTGGTGCTGAAGACAGAGGGGCCATGAGCCACAGAATGCACTCTGGAGACTGGAAAAGTCAGGAGGAGTCTCTCCTAGAGCCTACAGAGGGAGCTGGGCCCCGCCAACACCCTGATCTGCCCAGTAAAACCATTGTGGACTTCTGACTTCCAGAAACATGAAATAATAAAGGTGTTGTTTTAAAGTCCCCACGTTTGTGGTAAACTGTCATAGGAAATGAATACACAGAACTAAGGACTAGGAAGTGTGGAAGGAGCAGAAAGCACAAGAATAACAACCCCACATTCCTGGGTTGGAACCCCGCTCCTCAACCTATGACTTGACTGTGGTCAAGACTCTTCCAATTCTGAGTTTCTTCATCTAAAAACTAGGGCTAAGAACTTCCTCATGTTCAGTGTGAGTATTTGATGAGAAGGGAAGTAGCAGACAGAACACCTTAGCTGCTTTCTCTTCAGAGGGATTACTAGAAACCCGTCTTATCCAGGCGGCTGCCACTGCTGAAGTCACACCAGGATCCTGAGACATGGAGTGAGATCCCTGTTGGCCTTGCTCAGTATCCATGACCCTGTGTGCAAGTATCCACCAAGAGAGGACCCTCTGTGCAATTATCTATCAAGGAAGGCTGATTCAACTGTTCTCATCCTCTAATTACAGTGTTTGCCCACCACAGTACATAAACAGATGCAGGCCCAGTAACAAGAATCATCCCTCGCCTATTAGCTACTGTGATGTTTATGTGTCGATCAGACTGGGCTATATGGTGCCCCAATGTGTCTATGAGGGTGTTTCCAGAAGAGATCAGCGTTTGAACTGGTGAACTAATAAATAAGCAAAGCAGATGGCCCTCCCCACTGTGGGTGGGCCTCATCCAACCATTAAACACCCCAACCAGAACAAAGGCAGAAGAGCGGCAGATCCAGCCTCTGCTGGAGCCGAGTGTCCGTCTTCTGCCCTTAGACGCCGGCAGCACTCCAGGTTCTCAGGCCTCAGGACATGGACTGAATTACACCACTATCTTTCCTGGGTTCCAGCTTGCAGCCAGAAGACCATGGGCCTTCTCTCTCAGCTGCCGTAATAATCACATGAGCCAACTCCTGTAAGAAATCTTTGCTTACACTCACCTGTTCTACTCTATTGGTTCTGTTTCTCTGGAGAACCCTAATACTATTAAACCTAAATTACTCCCCTGAAAGGCTGGTAAGGCAGCAAGGTAAGGATTGCTGCAACAGTCTGAGCAGTCACTGTGAACTGACAGCCCTTCAAAGGCAGGCCCTGTTCTTTGGGGCTGGGAAGAAAACGGAGCCCAGAAGTCTGCGTGGGCCATTGATAGTTCGTTACAGCAGCAGAAGCCTGCCTGCGTGTACTCACTGCAAAGAATGTCAAATCCTCTGTTTTGAACTTTAGCCTATCCTGTGTCCCTCTATAGCCCTAAGATGTGTTTAGCTTCAAAACACGACACTGAAAAGGCTGTCGGTGTGATTTATTTAGTTTTAGCATACTGCAGTGGCATAAAAAGGATCTGTACATTTAAAAGGAAACCCTTCCATCGTAAGAGAACAAGCTGTAGCTCAAGGATTGGAGCTGATTCCCCCCTTCCCCAACCACCACCACCACCACCACCACCACAGCGCTGGCTCTGGCCAATCAGCGTCCACACCCCACTGATCCGCCTGTTAGCCAAGCCCGCTGTCCCCACTATCAGCCTTCTCTGTGGGATGACAAGGGACCGTGGACTTAAAAACGCCAAGGAGCAGAAATCTCTTCTGATATGCCCAGGAACCTCTAAAGGCAAGTATTCTTTAAAGTATGCTAAAATGAACCCATGAGTGGGTGGGCTCCATGGAAGATGAACAATCCTGGTCCTCCCCCTGTTCTCTGGAAAGTTGTTAGTGACTCTCAAAGATTATTTAGAGAAATCAGCTTTGAGGAAAATCAAGCTTTCCTGATTAGTATATAAAAGACACTTAAGCACATTTTCACTTAGGAAAATGACTGAGCCATGAAGAGCATCACTGAACCATTTTCTTATCCTGAATGACCAATACTCTGGGTCTGAACCAGCAGGCGGCCGCACTGCCACAGTCGTGCAGCTGGCTCTCGTTATTCACTGGTGTCACTGCGTGTTCAAAAAGCAGACTCCACGTCACCCATCTCCACACACACGGTCTTCAGCTGTGAATAGTACTCAATTGTCACCCGGCCGTTCTCTCTGCCGAATCCTGAAAGAGAGAGACAGGGTGAGGATGTGCCACTGGCGGGCCCCAGCCACGGCGGCCTGCAGAGACGCGCAGGGCCTGCTCCCGGGCTGGGGAGAGCGCAGTGGCACAGCTTCCGGGAGCCCGTCCTCCCCGCAGGCTGTGGTTGTGGAGCCAGACGTGTGGAAAGTGACCTGCTGGCCATCAAGGACAGGGACGGGGAAACCCTTAGGCTTCATTTCTTACCAGTATGAACCTTAACTTCCAGTATTTACTTTTCTGGGCTAAGGTCTAAAATGTTCAGATTTCCTCATCAAACATTAGAGCATTCTCTACAATTATCAACCTGATGCCTTTAAAGGTCAGTGCTAACTTAAAACCTAACTCTACATAACACACTTAGTAACCTCCTCTTATATTGAATCTTTAGGAGCACCAACTATTTAGACTCTGCCCACTCATGTGGGGAGTGGACCCTATAGGCCCTCAGGCTACTCAAAGCCAAGACACCACGCAATCACTTGTAGATGAGGCTGCGTGCTACAAGGACAGCCTTCCTTGTGCTCCTGCCCCAGGCTGAGGCAGGCTCTGCATCCTAAGGCCTAGGCCCAGCCTCCAAAACTGCGTGTCTCCAGGGGGCACCATTCCAAAGGCGACACACTCAAAGGCCGGGAGGGCCTTCTCTAGCTTTTGTTCCTTTTCAGAGCCTCTCAGCGTGGAGCTCACCAGGCACGTTAGGCCAGCTTTCTGTCCTCTCATCTCACGTAGAACTATCCATGGGCACTGATGCAAAGATGCAGATTAGGAAGGGAGAGCTGGGTGCAGAGGCCCCACTGAGGCCACAGCTACAGATTCCAAACAATCTGAGGGTTAAGAATGAACAAAACAGAGTCCTGATTCCTTCCCTGCATTTGAGTCTGTGTGACACCTTCCCTGCGTAATTCCACAGGGACAAGAATCTAGAGATGTATGAGTAGAGAATTCCAGGGTGATACCAAACACAATACCAATAAAACTGTCAAATAAACACCCACAATCTCACCATTATTTGTCGGTATTTATGTGTTTGCCAACACTGCGACGGCTATAAATACCTGCCAAGAGACTAGGGGTCAGACTCTTAGAAAGGTACGTCTACAAAGTCCAAACCGATTTTCATATAGTCAGTGTTAGTCGCTCAGTCATGTCCGACTCTTAGCTTCCCCATGGACTATAGCCCACCAAGCTCCTCTGTCCATGGAATTCTCCAGGCAAGAATACTGGAGTGATAGCCATTCCCTTCTCCAGGGGATCCTCCTGACCTAAGGATTAAACCCAGATCTCCTGCATTCCAGGCAGATTCTTTACCATCTGAGCCACCAGGGAAGCCCATTTCACAAAACTGGTGTAATTAGCAACAAGTGCCAAAGAAAAGAACCTCAAAGTAATGGCTATGTTCCTGATGCCTCAAATCTCCTAACAGACTATTATAAACTTGCTATGGTTAGGACATCTCGGAGTGGTTTTATGCTTACAGCAATTATCGACTGTGAGGAAAAAGTAATGCTACTGTTCACAAGCCAACTTATACATCAGAACCTTCTGGAGAACTTCTGGAAAAAATAAAGATGCTTGGCTTCCATTCTCATGGATACAGTGGGCCTGGGGAGGACGAGGAATTCATATACATTTTGGTAATTCTGATACACATACAAGTTTAGGAACCTGATCTGTTATGACCAGTGTTTCCAGAGACAAGAATTTTTCACAATTCCCAACTCCTCACCTGACTTCTTATATCCACCAAACGGCAGCTCCACTGGACTGACATTGTAGTTGTTAATGAAGCACATTCCAGCCTGGAGCTCCGCCACCACTCTGTGGGCGCGCTGGATGTCCCTATGAAGAAATAAATTGCATTGGTTAGTCGTAGTTTCTTTTGCTACAACTTTAACAGGAAAAGTGAGACTGTCACTTCTAAGGGTTTCAAAACATTGACAAATTCTTATTTCTTCACAATGTGTTTGAAAATCTTATACCATCCAGGCAAAATAGGTAAGAATTTGAATTTTGTAGTCTCATCCAAAAGCATCTATAAAATATGTAGCAGCAACAAGGGTGCTAAAAACAATTCAATGGGGGAAAATAATCTTTTCAGCAAACAATGCTGGAGCAACCGGATGTCCACATGCAAAGGAATGAAGAGCCAGCCCCTTCTCACACAGTGCACAAAAATTAACTCACATGGATCACTTAACTAAAGTATCAGACTGAAAACCATAAAACTCTTCAAAGAATACAGGAATAAATCTCCATGACCTTCCATTAGACACAACCTTCTTAGACAAGACACCAAAAGTAACAGATTAAAAAAAATAGAATAATTTTGATCTATAAAAATTTTTCAATTTTGTATCGCAAGTGAGATTATCAGAAAAGTAAAAAGGCAACTCACAGAAATGCAAATCAAAACTACAAGACACTGCTGCATATCCACTGCTGCTGCTAAGTCACTTCAATCGTGTCCGACTCTGTGTGACCCCATAGACGGCAGCCCACCAGGCTCTGCCGTCCCTGGGATTCTCCAGGCAAGAACACTGGAGTGGGTTGCCATCACTAGGATGGCTAAAATCAAAAGAACAGATAATAGCAGTTGCTAGTGAGGATGTGGAGAAACTGGAATCCTTAAACACTGCTGATGGGAAAGTAAAGTTACTGCTGCCACTTTGGAAAACAGTTTGGCATTTCCTCAAAAAGTTAAACAGAGAGTTTCCATATGATCCAGCAATTCTACTCCTGGGTTTATACCAAGCAAAATGAAACATGCACACAAAGAAATTTTCACACAAAAACTCATAGATGAATGCTCATTGGAGCACTATTCATAACAGCCAAAAAGTAGAAATAGCCCTAATGTCTATCAATTTGTGAATGAATAAACAAAGTGTGATATATTCATACAACAGAATATTACTCAGTATAGAAAAGGGCTTCCCTGGTGGCTCAGATGGTAAAGAATCCACCTGCAATGTGGGAGACCTGGATTTGATCCCTGGGTTGGGAAGATCCCCTGGAGAAGGGCATGGCAACCCACTCCAGTATTTTTGCCTGGAGAATCCCATGGAGAGAGAAGCTTGGTGGGCTACAGTCCATTGGGTCACAAAGAGTCAGACATAACTGAGCGACTTTCACACACACAGTAGCAGAAAGGAATAAAGTAGTGATACAGACTACAACGTAAATGAACTTTGAAAAGAACCTAGTAAATGAACTAAGTGAAAGAAGCTAGTCATGAAAGGTCACGTACTGTACGATTTCATTTATGCAGAATTTTCAAAATATGCAAATCTATAAAGACAGAAAGCAGATTAGTGGTTGCCATGGGTGGGGGGAGGGAGAATGCAGAGTACCTGTTAATGTTCTTGGGATGACAAAAATGTTCTAAAGTTAGATTATAATGACGGTTGTACAATCTATAAATACACTAAAAACTACTGAATTGTATACTTTAAATGAGTGAATTATTTGGTAGGTGAATTATCCTAACAAAGCTGTCTTTTTTTTTTAAAAAGGAGTTAGCGTCCTCTGTAACTGGCCTTTGTATTTTGGTGGTGCGGCAAAGTAGCAGGAGAGACGTAATCCACTCTCTCCTCACATCAACACAAGCAGCTCCTCAGAGAGGGCTTTTAGGACAGTGAGACTGCTCTGTGTGACACGACAGCATTGGGTCCGCGTTATACGTGTGCAAATGCACAGAACGCACACCAAGAGTAAGCCCTCACGTGAACCATGGTCTTTGGGTGATAATGACGTGTTCATGGAGGCTCATCAGTTCTAACAACTGTACCACTCTGGTGGGCGATGTCGATCACGGGGAGGCTGGGCACATGTTGGGGCGGAGAGACTGGGAAATCTCTGTACTTCGCACTCAATTTTGCATTGCACCTAAAACTGCTCTAAAAAAACAAAGTCTGTTAGAAACAGCAACAAAAAGGAGCTCCTCGTTCTTTCCTTCACAACTCAACTCATCAGGTCCTCAAGGGAGACTTGGGTCTTCCTCCCCAAGTTCCTCACCACAAAACTACAAAAAACCCCCCAAACTTGTATATAACTAAAGAAACAGCATATTCTCAATTGTAAAGCAGTCTTAGAAAACTGCCTACTATTGCCAAAGACAAATCAGAGTTTGTATATAATCAAACAATCTGCAATCATTTTCAAAGAATTTTACTCCCAAATCACTGTTTGCTTTTCAGCGGTTTAAGTTTATGTACCAAGATAGTAATCACATTACTTACAATAGTTAAAATTGGAAACAGCACCCTAAATACACACTAGAAGGCCTACATGTGTTACAATGCATCCCAATTTAGGGACTACTATAAAGCTATTAAAAATCATGTCTTTGAAAACTACTGCCAGTATTTATATGCTTACAGGTTTCTAAATTCCTTGACATGTATTTTTTAATAGGGACCTAACACAATGCTTTACATAGATCAGAAACTTAAATACTTATTCAATGAATGAATAAAAAAAAGAATAGGATGTATCAATAAAGTTAATGGCTTAATTTAAACTCAACAGTAGGGTTCCGGCTGTGCTGCTACGTTGGCATCTTCTGACTCTACCTGAAGCAGATAGAACATGCTGATGCAAATGCAACGAGGGCAAACGCCAGTGGAGGAATAAGATGAATATCTAAGGAGACATAGTAGCCCCCTTCCTTCAAAGCTGTGTGGAGTGTCCTTCCCCACCTACCTGGTGAAGACACCAGCAGCTAGTCCAAAAGTGGTGTCGTTGGCTCTTTCCAGAACCTCACCTTCAGTGTCAAATGATAAAATGGACATAACTGGTCCAAAGATTTCTTCTTTTACACAGGTCATGTCATCTCGGCAATTAGCTGCAAACATTATTTTAAAAATCAAACATCAGTGAAGGAATTATCTGAATTCCTTTTAACATGCTGGCATGTTAAAATTCCTTGTTCATAGTAAACAGTGAAATACACAGCTTTAGAGAAATTTCAATGCAACATTTCCAGTGTGATTATAAATCAGAGCATCCTTCCTGCATGATCATGAACACTGCATATTAAGGAGTCATGGCCTTTGTGTTCATTCTACATCTACTTTTTTTTTATATTCATCATAAAGACATAGTTAGGGCTTCCCTGATGGCTCAGATGGTAAAGAATCTGCCTGCAGGAGACCCGAGTTTAATCCCTGGGTCGGGATGGTCCCCTGGAGAAGGGAATGGCTCCCCATGCCAGTATTCTTGCCTGGAAAATTCCATGGACAGAGGAGCCTGGTGGGCTACAGTTCATGGTGTCTCAAAGAGTCGGACACAACTGAGCAACTAACACTTTCACTTTTCAAGGACATAGGTAATGAGGTGGACAAGGATATATGTACAAGGACTTCCATCACAACACTCCTGTGACAATGAAAACGAGAAGCAACAAGCAAGGCATCTAAAATCGATGGGATGGCCATGTGAACAAAACACACCCCAATGATGAACTTCCATAAAGCCGCGAAAAGTAATGTTTTTGAAGAAAATTTAATAAGCAAATGCTTATGATGAAGAGTCACTGAGAAAAATACAAACTGTACATATATCCCAATTTCTGTTAAAATGTCATACAAGATTAATATTTTTTACACTTTTTCACTTTTTCTTAATAACTGTGATAGTAGAAGGAGAAACAGTATTTTTAAAGAGAAAATACAATGTACAAACATAAACAGAAATAACTGAATGGGTGTTCAGTTAATATGAAAATGTACTTAAGTGATTAACTCCCTAAAATGATTAAATTCACACTTGACTTTTTAAAATACACATGTATACCTAAAGAAGCTCATATATTTAGATGTGCAACAGTGAACCCCAGTGACCTTCAAGAGAATGGTGCTTTTATCTCACTGTGGCTGAGAAACAGCTCATCTCAGCGCTGGCAACCATTGCAAGGAGTGAGATATGCGTCCGTAAGGCTGTGTGATATATGTAAATGCTGAGGCAGGAAAACAGCCTTAGAGCCCTACTATAAATACCAGCCTTACACCAGCCAAAGCTAAAAACCAACTACTCACATATCTATAAAGATGAGGACTCCAAAATCTCCTCAGAGATAGATCAGAGCTTGTATATACAAAGTAAAAACAGCTCTTTGTTCCTCTGTATGTAACAGTGTACTTTGGGGACACCGAAATTATCTACAAAGGTATATTCAATAATTTTAGGTGGTGATTAAGGACAGTTTGAAAGTGAAATGAAAGTGAAGTCGCTCACTCGTGTGCAACTCTTTGCAACCCCATGGACTGCAGCCTACCAGGCTCCTCCATCCGTGGGATTTTCCAGGCAAGAGTACTGGAGTGGGGTGCCATCGCCTTCTCTGCAAGGATAGTTTATTATGATCTAAATCTCTGAAAACTGCTAGTCCATATACCATGTTTAGGGAAAGTGTTAGAATAGTAAATGATTCATGACAGTTTATTACCCAACTGTCCCAGAATACAGTTCGTCTTACGCAGGCTGATAACAGAGTGTGGCGCTGTGTGCAGTATGCTCTACACCAGAGTCAAGAGATGAGGGGATAAAGCAGCAGCTCATATGTGAGAAAAGAGAGGTCCCTGCACTGTACTTCAGCCCCAAATCTAGTAAATGAATCTAAAGATTGAGCCTCTGGAGTCAGTCTCAAACTTTAATGTGCACAAAAACAAACTGAGAACTTTCTTTCCCTTTTGAACTTTTTATTTTGTATTGGAGTATAGCCGATTAACGATGCTGTGCAGTTCCAGGTGGAGAGCGAAAGGACTCGACCATACATGTACATGTATCCATTCTCCCAAAACGCAGGTCTTGAGGTTCTAGCCCCTCAGAGTTACATTTGGGGGTCTAGGGCAGAGGACAGAAATCTGCCTCGACCAGTTTTCCAAGCGATACTGACACTGTGGACCACAAATTGGGCTTTCAGAATCACTAGGATGAAGTGGAGGTAGTTAGCTCCCTGTTCTTTACATAGGTTCACAGCTTAAAAAAAATTTTTTTTTCCTAATTGCAAATTACACATTCTCAATTTAAGTCTGTTGTAGTGAGAGGGATCAACCTAGAACTTGTTACACAGAGTGAAGTAAGTCAGAAAGAGGAAAACAAATATCATATACTAATGCATATTTATGGAATCTACAAAAGGTACTGAGGATCCTATTTGCAAGGCAAGAATAGAGGCAGGCATCTTTACGATACAGAGTTGCGGACACAGAGCGAGGGTCGGCAGGAAGGAGAGGGTGGGACGAGTTGGGAGACCAGCGTTGACCCACCATGTGTAAACAGACAGCGAGAGGGGAGCTGCTGTGTAACAGGGAGGTGAGCCGGCCAGGATGGGTGGGGTGGGGGGCGTGGGAAGGAGGCTCAAGAGGGAAGGCACGGATCTATACTTATAGCTGATTCACACTGTATAGCAGAAACCAACACAACACTGTAAAGCAATTATCCTTCAACTAAATAAACAAACATAATCTACAGAAAATCTGTAATATTCAGCAATGCATGAAGTTTAACAAAAATCACCTTTACTCCAAGCATCTAGAGAAGTAAACCCACTATCAATATTATGATGCATGTTCTCTGCTCCTTCTTTGTCCCATGCACATATCTGGTTTTTCAGATTTGGGATAATACCACATACACTATTGCTTAACCTATATTTGCTATTTAAAAACATAATGTAAGTTTTCCTTCTTCTTTAACAGCTACAAGCTAGTTCATGGTATGGATGCTAAATGCACAGCCTTTAAGCCTCAGTAGTTGCTTTTCTAGCAAGGGCTAAAGGTTAAACTGCATCAAGTCAAATACCAAGTGTTGAAAAGTGGCACCACTATCAACCTCAGGGACAAAGTCAGCTGAATCTATCTTCAAGACAAGGTGTAAGGAATTATACTGCATTATTTCATCTATATATAGTTTTTTAAAGCCAAGAAGACTGGCAGTATTTTTACAGTAGATACTAACACCACCACCGTCTAAACAGTGTCCCCCGCAGGCAGGAGGGGAGGAGACGGATGAGAACAGCAGGATGACCACACATTTGACTGTCCAAACCCGGAGACTGTTCAGACTGAAAGGAAATGCTAACAATTATTATATCAGTTAAGTTTTAATATTAGTATACTGTCTGACAAATTGGTTTTATTATATTGATGATCTAAAAGTTCAAAGTAAAACACACTCTTTACCAAGTTGCTTGAGAAAAGAAATTCACTACTTAAGTTTTAATCAAACATGAATTTTCATTTTGGTTCTAGAACAACAGGTGTGTGCCTAGTTAAGTCCCAGGTAACTGATAACACCATCCAAGAAGAGGAGGGGCAAACAGGAGGCTTCCACGGCAACAGAGAACTTCTACTTCTCACATCTGAGTAGCGGCGACACACAGTTCCGACCCTTGCTTTACACCATATGTACAGTTTATAAATTTTTTTTTGTATCTAACATTTAATTCAAACTGTTTAAAAGCAAACAAGAAGAGGACATACTTAACACACAAGGTCTCATGTAATACCCATCCTTTAATTTGGGGTCTTCAGGTACAAAGACGTCTCCACCACATAACACTTTAGCACCCTGCCAAAAAAGAAAGGAAGAATGCATACTTTATGTTAAACACACAACCTCAATATGCATTCTGGAAATGCTACCTGTGTCCTGAACGAATGGACACTTAGTCACTCTACTGCAAGTGCAGTGCAGAATACGGCTCCCAGATGGACATGACCACAGGGAAGCGCTCAGAGCAAGTAACCCAGGAGGAATTACCCTTCCCCTCATCTCATCGCATCTCTACTTGTTTCTTACCTGCTCCTTTGCCACTTTAACAAACCCAAGGACTCGCTCCAGATGTGGTCGGTTGATGAGGGGACCCATCCTTGTATCTTCCAGAAGGGGATCTCCAATTTTTATCCTTTGCGTCTGTTTCACCACTTCCTCTGTAAATTGATCAAGAATTTCCTTTTGCACAAATACCCTTGTACCATTACAACAAACCTAAAAAACAGACACAAATTATATGTAAGTAAGGGGTAAAAAGCTTCCCCAGTGGCTCAGCAGTAAACAATCTGTATGCAATGCAGGAGACACAGGAGACATGGATTCAATCCCTGGGTCAGGAAGATCCCCTGGAGGAAGAAATGGCAACTCATTCCAGTATTCTTGCCTGGGAAATCCCAAGGGCAGAGGAGCCTGGTGGGCTACAGTCCATACGGTCACAAAGAGTCAGACGTGACTGAGCACACCACAAAGGGGGGAAAAAGGAAAAGGGAAAAAAATCCAGCAGCTTTAAATTTAAAAGAAACAGGGGACTTCCTGGTGGTCCAGTGGCTAAGGCTCTGTGCTCCCAATTCAGGGACACAGGTTCCATCCCTGGTTGGGGAACTAGATCCCACATGCAGCAGCTAACACCCTGTGCAGCCAAAAAGAAAAATTAAAGAAACAGTATACTGTGTTTAAAAGTTAGTTCCATTTCTAAAAAATTATCACCATACTGAACAGGATCACACATGTAATTGAAGGCATGCTACCCTACATACAAACTCTCTGCCCCTTGAAATAAAAGTTAAGCCTTTGTTTTTGTTTAAATTTCCTTAAGGCAATTAATAGATCTACATGTCTCATAAGACTTCTCCTATTTTCTCACCTCAGGTGTTCAATTTGGTTGTATATTTTGAGGTTAAGAGTAGAAGGAATTGAAGAGTACAAACAGATCAAGAACTGAGATCCTGAGTCTAATAAAAATCTAGAGCATTTCATAGTCAATGTTTGTCTTTAAAATCACAAATAATTAGGAATGCCCTGGTGGTCCAGTGGTTAGGACCCCATTTCACTGCTGGGCCCCAGGTTCAATCTCTGGTCAGGAAACTAAGTAAGATCCTACATCCTGTGTGGTGCAGCCAAAAAAATAAAATAATAAATTTAAAAATAAGATCTCAATTTAAAATAAAGTGAATATCATAACCATATTGAAGGGGGTGGTGAAAGAAGAACTGACCCATTAATTTCTGAACACAGATTTTAACTATATACCCTTAGGCTAAAACCAAAAAGAACTATAGAAAGAAGGTTGCAAGCTAGTCAGAAGGTTTGTTTTTCACAGTAATGCAAGTGCAAATCTGAAACTATTATAAACATATTCTAGGACTGAGCAATTACATGTATTGTGAGTAATGGATGCTAAATGTTTCACTATCAGAGAAGGAAATTATGAACATGGAAGGGAGGAGGCTAAAATAAACCTTGCAACACTGGAATGATGGGAAATATCTGTATAAACTTATAGTTATTAATATAGACAGATATAAATAGATATATGTGTGCTTACATACACATATGCCAAATATCAATATGTATTTCCTGGCTCTGGACTCTTGAGAGGACATAGAAGCGATAATACTCCAGCAGAAACAAGTACATCTGGCACCCAGATCTTCATTTCTAAAAACCGTTTACCATTAAATGGAACCAAGTTTTCTTAGAGAAATAGCTCATTCCAGAGTTCCACCACAGAAAGCACAAGATGTGTTTAGAACACCTTGCTATGCCAGGAAGTAAAACAGTGCTTAAAGAATAATGGGGACATATCAAAAAGCCATAGAAAGAGGCTCCCGCCAGCAGAATCTTCAATTATTTGAGCATCAAAATAAACAGTAATAGTAACTCACAGAATGAGGTAAGAATCCATGGGTTCATGCTGATAAAAGTAAATGAATGAAAAACAAACTAGGGAGATGGGGAAAAAGTTCTTTCTTTCAATAGGCAGTAAACTAAATAAATGCAGAAGGAATAACAGAATTGGAAAATCACCACTTGGTGACCACCAGAAAAAGATGTTCTAGGGGACATCAAAGGGTGCTAAAACCAGCAGATCCAAGTTTGATAAGGAACAAGGTAGTCTCACTTGATCTCCTACAAGACACTCATTAACCTCAGAGGAAAAAACAGCAATTTCAAGATAAAGACCTACCTTAAGCGGGTGATCAAAGTCAGCGACACCACTGTAAAATACCATTTTTTGCCAAAAATCCATAAACTAAATCCAATTAAAAAAAAAAAAAAACAACTCAACAGACCCAAAATGAGGAACATTTTACAAAATAAATGGGTTGGTTCTTCTAAAATGTCAACGTACTGAAAGATCAGAATGACTTTAGAACTATTCCAGATTAAATGAGATTAAAGAGACACCACAAGTAAATGCAACACATCTTCCTGGATTAGATCTTGAGCCAGCAAAAAAGAAGTTGTTTCTAAAAGGACATTAGTCAAACAAATGCAGAAATCTGAATAAGGGCTATGATTGGATAACAGTACTACATTAACACCAAGTTACGGATTCTACTAACCATTGTGCTTATTTAAGAGAAGGCAATAGGCTTCCCTGGTGGCTCAGAGTGGTAAAGCATCTGTTTGCCATGCAGGAGACCCAGGTTCGATCCCTGGGTTGGGAATATCCTCTGGAAAAGGAAATGGCAGCCCACTCCAGTACTCTTGCCTGGAAAATCCCATGGACGGAGGAGCCTGGTAGGCTACAGTCCATGGGGTCGCAAAGAACTGGACACGACTGAGCGACTTCACTTTCACTTTTTTTGAGAAATACACATATGAATGGAGAGGTTACGGATCTTCTGTCTGCAACTTTCAAACAGTTCAGAAAAATACAGTAACATGCATATGCATGCACAGACAGTAAGTGAAAAGTCAAAGTGTTAGCTGCTCAGTCGTGTCCAACTCTTTGCAACCCCAGGGACTGTAGCCCACAAAGATCCTCTGCCATGGCATTCTCCGAAAGAATACTGGAGTGGGTTGCCATTCCCTTGTCCAGGGGGTCTTCCTGATCCAGGGATTGAACCCAGGTCTCCTGTATTGCAGGCAGATTCTTTATTGTCTGAACCATCAGGGAAACCCATGAAAAGACAGACAGAATGGTAAATGTGATAAAATGTTAACATTGAAGAACCTGGTTCAAAGGTATATGAGAATTCTTTGTATTATCTGTGCAACTTTTCTGTAAGTCTGAAATTATTTCAAAATAACAAGCTTTAAAACAAGCTGTGGGAGGTTCAAAAGGGAGGGGATATGTGTATACCTATGGCTGATGCATGTTGAGGTTTGACAGAAAACAACAGAATTCTGTAAAGCAATTATCCTTCAAATTAAAAAACAAAAAAACAAAAAAACATGCTGTGACATGAAAAGTGAAGACTCCCTCTAAACCTCTTTCAGGGTCAGGTACACACCTCGCCTTGAGTAAGGAAGTTGGCCATCAGCGCCCCCTTCACAGCATTCTTCATGTCACAGTCTGAGAAGATGATAAGTGGAGACTTGCCTCCGAGTTCCAGGGTGACAGGTTTGATTCCTTTAGCAGACATCTCCATGATCTTACAGAACAAGAACAAAAGCATCGAGAAGTTTAACACCAATGAGATTACATGTTATAGGTTAACTCGACCGTGACCCTGAAAAGTCATGTTGAACTACGTGTGACCTGCAGCCTTGTTCTCAATATACTCTGTCCTTAGTCTACTTGAAATAGTCTTTTCCAGAACACTGAAGAGAATCTACAGAATTGCATATTCTTAAGAGGGAGTTCATTTAAGACAACCTGTCAATTCATCTGTCATGGGCAGAAATTCTTTTGTATTGCTCTAACTGTGTTCCAGGCTGACAGAACTCAGAGCACAAATTAAGGTCAAATCGATGAATCTGAACAAACTGGGAAAACACCCTTTATTCAGAGGCGGCAGCTACAGATGAGGTAAGTCACTGAAGGATACGAGTGGCAGCCCAGGGTCTGACCTCCCAGACACAGGCAGAAGACGACTCCCGTCCCCAGCGGGCCTAACACACCGAGCTGCTCTAACTACTCCTTCACACTTCTCAAGTACACTTCAGACCTTGGCCCAGTAATCTGTACAGCCTCCCTGCCAATACAAGCTAGGTAAAATCAGAGGCTAAGCCTCCACCACACGCTCTGGGGAGGCCTGACAGAGCCACACCGAGATGTCATAACCAGATGCCCCTACTGTTTCACTCTCACCTTTGAGCCGGTGGGCACGCTTCCAGTGAAGGAGACTTTGGCCACATCACGATGCTGACACAGGAACTGGCCTGTGGCAGCCCCTCCCTGCACCACGTTGAACAGCCCAGGAGGGACTCCAGCCTCAGTATAGATTTCAGCCAGCAGCAACACGGACACGGGCGTGAAGGGTGAAGGTTTAAAGACCATGGCGTTACCTGCATTACCAAGACAAAAATACAGAAAGATTTTTTAAGACTGAAGATCCTCTGAAGACAGGACAAGGAGGACACATCAAGAACAACTCCAGTTGAGAAACACTGTATGACATCCCTTATATGCAGAATCTAAAAAGAAATGATACAAATGAACTTATTTATAAAATAACAGATACAGACTCACAGACTTAGAAAACTAACTTATGGTTGCCAGTGGGGAAGGATGGAGGGCAGGGATAGTTAGGGAGTTTGGGATCAACATGTACACACTGCTGTATTTCAAACTGATAACCAACAAGAACCTATTGCAGAGCACACAGAACTCTACTCAATGCTATATGGCAGCCTGGATGGGAGGGGAGTTTGGGGTAGAATGGATACATGTATATGTGATTGGCTGAGTCCCTTCACTGTTCACCTGAAACTGTCACAACATTGTTAATCAGCTATACGCAATATAAAATTAAAAATTAAAAAAAAACAACTCTAATTGTTTCCTGTTCCCCATCAAATGCTAGGCCAAAAATTATTATTAATAAGTAAACTTATCTTGTTCTTCCCTCCTTAGTTTCTCTCATGAAACAGACCAAGCCACACACTTGCAATGTCTCAACCAGTAATGCCTTATGTATCTACAGCTTTTTACATATATTAACCTCATGTAACATTTGCAACAGCAGTATGAAGTAGGTATGATTAGACCCATTTTATAAAAGCTGAAACTGAAGATAAGAAAGGTTAATTAATTTGATGCGAGTCTGCAAGGCTAGTAACTTAATTATATTTCTCCTCTATCACAGAGAAATGGGCAAAACGAACATGAGGCAGCAATAAGAAAAAAGCTGCATTTCAATACAATGTCTTAATACTAGACTCTTTTAACCTGAGAGTTTTTTCTAAGACATAATGTCTTCTTTTCCCACAGATTCTTCGTTTTAAATAGTGCAAGAAATCTTTTTATTAATCAACCAACGCTTCTCTAATGGAAACCTTGCCTTTCATTTCTCTTAAGACACAAATTAAGTTTGTCTTCTGCTTCCTAAATGAAGTGAAATTCCCAAGTGCTACCTGCTACACAGAAACGAATGCTCAGAATTCTTGTCCATAAAGGAAGAGAACTTTCAAGTGCACAAATCTAATTCATTTGACAGTAATAATAATAATAATAAAATCTCCAAGACCAAAATTAACTTTCTTCCTTCCCACAAACAAAAATAAATAAAAATGGGAATAATGTATAATCTCAAAGCTCCCTAGGGGGCAGGGCAGGGGTGAAATCATGCCAGGGAGAAAGGGTAGCTCCCAGGCGGAAGAATAATCCATACTTACCACAAGCCAGAGCTGGAGCCGACTTCCAGCAGGCGATCTGAAAGGGGTAGTTCCACGCTCCTATTCCAACACACACCCCTAGTGGTTCCCTTCTGGTGTAACCAAAGGATCCACCCGGGAGCTGGATGTGTTCGCCTAAGAGGACAGAGAGGGTAGAGAACAGTGTAGGCCGCCTGCCCCAAGAGTCCGCCAGTGCCTGGACTCACTCTGGACTCCAGCCAGACCACCCACCCCCAGCCACTGGGCTCTGGTCTTTTGTTCATTCTAGTTATTCGTACATTGCTTCTGCATGTTCTCTCCACATAAAGAATCCTTATTATCCTTCAAGCTAACGTTCATTCAACTCAATATAATCCTCTAAAAATTTACCAAGCATCCACCACATAACTCACAGGAAATGGAACAGAAATGGGGAGAGGCTTGGCAGCTAAACAGTCCCAGGACCCTGAACCTCAGCCTTCTCACCCCCACTGACCTCCTGGGCCTGGCCAACCCAGCCAACATGTGAACTGTTGGACATTTCCTAGACAGTAAAAGAAAATTTTTTGCTGAGTAAGTAAAACTAATAAATATGATGCACTCACTGAGTCTTGTAAGAACTGGTTTTTGCACAACCTTGTCTATGCCTCAGCTACAAGGTTAGGGGCTTTATATACTGGGCTGGGCAAAAAGTTTATTCAGATTTTTCCATACAATGTTATGGAAAAACTACAACCCAATACATCATCTCATCTAATCCCTCTAATAACCAATAAGATAGGGACGATCTCCCGTTTAAATAAAGATAAGTAATTCTCAGTGACACCCAAGTAGAGAGTGTTAAGTCCAAGATTTTAACTCAGGTCTGTCTTAATTCCAAAACCTGTACCCTACTCCACTAGGCTCTGCTCCCCTGCTTCCTACAAGCTGGTCACAGAAGGCGAGGTGTGGGCTTACCAGCCATGGATCCCGCCAAGCCTGCATAGTACTCCAGGCACTGCCAGGAAGTGTCAATGTCCCAGCGGGCCTCAAAGATGGACTTCCCATTGTTGATAGTCTCCATAGTGGCAATTTCATCCCTCCGTTCCTTTGGGCAAAGCAGAGAACTAGACTGAAGACAAATCACCATACACCTCAACATATTCAACAATCAAAACAGAAAACATTGCCTAATTTTTCAAAACAGAAACAGCTTGAACTTCCAAAAGAAAGGAATGGCTGGACATCTGGAAGAGATGAAAGTTGTTGCTAAACAGCACCCTGTCCTCCCCATCAAGTAACTGTCACAGATACAAGACCAACACCTCATTCCAAGATTAGTTAGAAAAGGACTGTTCTGAGAAATATTATATATGTACACATGCACCAAATATGTACAGATATTTGTGCATCAGGTTTTCCTGGTGGCTCAGACAGTAAAGAATCTGCCTGCAACACAGGACACCCGAGTTCGATCCCTGGGTCAGGAAGATCCCCTGGAGAAGTGAACGGAAACCCACTCCAGTATTCTTGCCTGGAGAATTCCATGGACAGAGGAGCCTGGAGGACTGCAGTCCATGGGGTCGCAAAAAGTCAGACAAGACTGAGTGACTAACACACTGCATGTATACAGTAAGAACAAAGAGTCCTTAGGAGAACTGTACAAAACAGCCAGATACACATCAACACAAATGGGTTTAATTCACCCAAAGAAATGCAGCATGCCAAAATCACAAGATAATTATTTTCTAATGCTCATTACTCATCAATTGTCTTTTCAAATTCTGTTTCCAGATGTGGTTTACACAACTTAAACGTACTACAGATGGCCAAAAATGAACAAAAAGATCTTGGAAATCAGACCTGAAAAAATAAATAATGTCCCCAAAGGAGATGAAAAACTTGAATATGGGGGTTTCCCTGGTGGCTCAGTGGTTGCTACAAAAGTATTGCAATTTTGGACTGTGCATTTTAAATCATTGTAACTAGGCTCAAATACATTTTTTTTTAATCAAAATAGGAACTATGACAATCAACACATTTTTGCCAACAAGAAATAAGTTTGTTTATTCTTATAGCATAAAAATTCATGCTTCAGGATTCAACAAACTCCTGGAAAGCATTTTCTGCTTCCTGCTGGTTATGAAAGCATTTTCCCTGCAAACAGTTGTCAAGATGCTTGAAGAAGTGGTCGTCAGTTGGCAAGAGGTCGGGTGGAATATGGCAGATGAAGCAAAACTTTGTAGCCCAATCCTCTCAATTTGTAAAGCTTGTACAACTTTTGGTTGTACAATGTGCAGTCGGGCATTGTTGTGGAGAACTGGGCCCTTTCTGTTGACCAGTACCGGCTGCAGGCATTGAAGTTTTCAGTGTATCTCATCAGCTTGCTGTGCATACTTCTCAGATGTAATGGTTTTGCCAGGATTTAGAAAGCTATAGTGGATCAGACCAGCAGCAGACCACCTAACAATGACCATGACCTTTTTTTGGTGCAAATTTGGCTTTGGGAAGTGCTCTGGAGCTTCTTCTTGGTCCAACCACTGTGCTGGTTGTTGCTGGTTGTCATATAAAATCCACTTTTCATTACACATCATGTCCTGATCAAGAAATGGTTTGTTGTTGCACAGAATATGGGAGGACAATACTCCAAAACGATGACTTTTAAAATTTTTGGTTAGCTCATGAGGCACCCACTCATCAAGTGTTTTCACCTTTCCAATTTGCTTCAAACGCCAAATGATCATAGAATGATCAACTCTGAGTTCTTGTGCAATTTCTCATGTAGTTGTAAGAGGATCAGCTTCGATAATGGCTCTTAATTGGTCACTGTCAACTTCTGATGGCCGGCCACTATGTTCCTCATCCTCAAGACTCTCATCTCCTTTGCAAAACCTCTTGAACCACTGCTGCACTGTATATTCATTAGCAGTTCCTGGGCCAAACACATTGTTGCAAGCTGTCTGCACTTCCTTATGACCTATTTTGAATGCTAATAAAAAAGTCATTCGAATTTGCTTTTTGTCTAACATCATTTCTATAGTCTAAAATAAATACAAAATAAACAGCAAGCAACAAGTCATTAGCAAAAAAAAGAGAAATGCGCATTAAAATGATGTATAACATAACCACATTTAAGAACGTAATCCAGGATCAAATGGCAAAGTTCAACAATGCAAAACTGCAATTACTTTGGCACCAATCTGTGTCTCCTAGACACAGGTTCGATCCCTGATCTGGGAAGATGCCACATGAAGCAACTAAGCCTATGAGCCACAACTATTGACCTATGGTCTAGAGCTGGGGAGCTGGAACTACTGTGTCCATGTGCCACAACTACTGAAGCCCATGTGCTCTAGAGCCCACGCTCTGCAACAAGAGAAGCCACTGAAATAAGAAGACGGCATGCTGCAACGCAAAGTAGCCCCTGCTCGCCGCAACTAGAGCAAAGTCCTCATGGCAACAAAGACGTAGCACAGCCAAAAATAAATAAAATTATTTAGAAAATCTGAATATGTAAGAAATAGGTATTTGCTATTACAGATCTGATTTTCATTAAAAAAAAACACTGTGGTCAAAATCTGTACATAAAACATGAATTGAACAATTGACAAGAAAGATGCATCTCTTACTAAAACTGACAATCAGTATGGCTGACCAGAAGCAAAATGAAATTAACAGAAATTAACACAAGTGTCTAACACAAGAGCTACCAAGTACAGATCTCAGAAAGCACGGAAGGATGAAATACAGGAAACGGCACTTTGATCATGATAATTGGACATGGTCTATTTCTACAAAGACTGGAGGTATGAAGTGCTTTGATTCGTTCATTCCACATTTGTTGGATTCCAGAAAAGATGACAGAGTAGGACTTGAGCTCAGCTCCTTTCATCAAAACACCAAAATCACAACTAACTGCTGAACAGCCATCAACAAGAAAGACCAGAACCTCCTAAAAAAGCTATTCTGCATCCAAAGACAAAGAAGAAGTCAACAAGATGGTGTGGGGCGGTACACTGCTAATCTAGTCAAATCCCACACTCACCAGGTAGGTGACCCACAAATTGGAAGATAATTATATTGCAGAGGTTCTTCCACAGGAGTGAGAGTTCTGAGCCCCACATCAGGCACCCCAGCCTGGAATACTGGCATCAGGAGGAGGAGCCCCCAGAGCATTTGGCTTTGAAGACCAGCGGGTCTTAATTATAGGGACTCCACAGGAGTGGAAGAGATAAAAACTTCACTCTTGGAGGATGCACAGAAGATCTCATGCACACCAGAACCCCAGGAAAAAGCAGCAAGTGACTCCATAGGAGCCTGGGTCAGACCTACCTGCTGGTCTCTGAGTGTGTCCTGAGAAGGCAGAGGGTGGCTGGCTTTGGTTTACAGTGAAGACAAGGACATCAGTGGCAGAGGAACCACAGAATACTCACTGGCATGAGCTCTCCTGAAGGCTGATATTTTGGCACCAAGACCTGGCTCCCCCAACAGCCTACAGGCCCCAGTGCTGGGATGCCTCGGGCCAAACAACCAACAGGGCGGAAACACAGCCCCATCCACCAGCAGACAGGCTGCCTAAAGTCTTCTTAAAGACTAAAGCCACGTCTAGACTCATCGCTTGACACGGCCCTGCCCACCAGAGGGCTAAGACCCAGACCCACATACCAGTAGGCAGGAACCAGCCCCTCCCTCCAGGAGGCCTGCAAAAGCCTCTAAACCAGCCTCATCCATGAGGCAGCAGATACCAGGAACAAGAGGAATAACTCCCCTGCGGCCTACAGGATGGAGACCACAAACACAGAGAGTTAGATAGAGGAGACAGTAGAGAAACATGTTCCAGATGAAGTAACAGGAGAAAACCCCAGAACAACAACCAAGTGAAGTGGAGCTAGACAATCATTTCACACTCTTTACTAAGAAAAAGGACAGATCCAGTCTCTTCCTTCAAGGAGCTCACTTCTTAAAAAGGAAGTTAGTAAGTGCTAAACAAAATTCTGCAATTACTGAATAGACATGTTTCTTCAGAAAGGATGATTTGTTTACATCCAAATATAGTCTAAATTAAACTGCCTTTCAAACCAACAATTTACCTTCTCTTTCCTGATTCTATACTCACCAAAACAATTTTTTAACAATTAATTAATTTTTCCCAGTTACTGATACTAGAAAGAGGGTACTTAGGAAGACAACAGCCATTAGTTCTGATGTAACAGTTCTTGAATTAAAAGACACTTACTCCTTGGAAGGAAAGTTATGACCAACCTAGATAGCATATTCAAAAGCAGAGACATTACTTTGCCAACAAAGGTCCGTCTAGTCAAGGCTATGGTTTTTCCAGTGGTCATGTATGGATGTGAGAGTTGGACTGTGAAGAAGGCTGAGTGCCGAAGAATTGATGCTTTTGAACTGTGGTGCTGGAGAAGACTCTTGAGAGTCCTTTAGACTGTGAGGAGATCCAACCAGTCCATTCTGAAGGAGATCAGCCCTGGGTGTTCTTTGGAAGGAATGATGCTAAAGCTGAAACTCTTTGTACTCTTGAAACTCTTAATACTTTGGCCACCTCATGCAAAGAGTTGACTCACTGGAAAAGACTCTGATGCTGAGAGGGATTGTGGGCAGGAGAAGGGGACGACAGAGGATGAGACGGCTGGATGGCATCACTGACTCGATGGACGTGAGTCTGAGTGAACTCCGGGAGTTGGTGATGGACAGGGAGGCCTGGCATGCTGCAATTCATGGGGTCGCAAAGAGTCACACACGACTGAGCGACTGAACTGAACTGAACTGACTGAACAGTTCTTTAACCAGGTGTGAATCATCCCACTTCTTGATGTGTTGAGTATGATCAATGTAAAACACATTTTCAAAAGGCAGGGAACTAGTCCCTAAAGAGGAAGTAGGCACCAGTTCACTAATCAGCATAAACACACTGATGAAATCAGTATGTTACACTTCAAACACATGAAGAAATATTAAACTGACAAAAATGAAATGCTGTTGTCTTCCACATTAATACAAGCATGAACAGACAAGAATTAATCTATGACTACTGCTGAAAAGCCTTGGAATATTTACTAAGAAAGGAAGTTTCATTAAGATTTTTTTTTTTGGGTAAAGAATGGACAGGCAATTAGTTTTGAGGACTATTTCAAGGTTTCAACTCAAAGAGAAAATTCAATCTATTGGCTGGTCTTTTGAAATTTTTCTTGTCTTATTCCAGCATCCTCTATCCTCATGCAAAAGGTTATTTCTAAAAAGCCATTGTGGGGCCTTTTGACATACCTTGCTGCTGCTACTGCTGCTAACTCACTTCAGTCACGTCCGACTCTGTGCGACGCCATAGACGGCAGCCCACCAGGCTCCCCCGTCCCTGGGATTGTCCAGGCAGGAACATTGGAGGGAGTTGCCATTTCCTTCTCCAACACATGAAAGTGAAAAGTGAAAGTGAAGTCGCTCAGTCGTGTCCGACTCTTATCGACCCCATGGACTGCAGCCTACCAGGCTCCTCTGTCCATGGGAGTCTCCAGGCAAGAGTACTGGAGTAGGGTGCCATTGCCTTCTCCTTACAAGGATCATAAAAAAGACACTGATGAAAACTATCAAGCAGTCCAAGGGAATCTCTAACACTTAATACTGCATTCAGGGAAATGGGATTCCTTTGCCCTCCTGGGATAAGGAGGGCAGAAGGGAAAGGGGAAAACAATGTAAGCTTCCTGCCCCTACTAGCTCCAAGAGCCACCATAAAACAAAACTGTCCACCATGACAACGCACTGCGATGAGCATCTCTTGGGAAGCATGTGCTTCATATCTACCCCTATCCCTCTCTTGGCCGCCCCGCTTCTCTTGTGACCTGACCACGGGTCCACTGGATGAAAGGGAAGAAGAAAAGCCCCATCCCCCTCCTTCATTTCAAACCGCCAAGCAAGCATTAAGTGTCTAGCTTTTTTATAAGAGAACAGCATGAGCAAAGACATGCCCATTCAACTCTAATAAGCCTGAGCCCCTGCTTGCTTCAAGAGGCAGAGCTGAGCAAAAGAACGGCTGAAGGCAAGTACATAAGCTACACACGCACTCTTTTCTATGTGTAAATAGTGGTAAAATACATTATAGTTTTAAAATACATTTCTCTCTCCTTTTAAAGCCAAATGACAGCGACTTTCCTAAGGAGGCTCCAACTTAGAAATGATTGGCGCCTACCATTAAGATCTTTATAATTTGATAAAAAGCATCAAAAAATTCAAAGTGAAAAGGGAAACTTTTTTCCCTTTTTTTTGAAACCATCACATACAATGGTATGTGTAACTAACACATACCAAAAACTGTTCATTTCACTAGGAGTCCATAGGCTTCCAGCTAAGATAGAGTAATACGGATCAGATTTAGGCTCCATCCTCAAGCAACTAAAAATACCAGATAAAATACACAAAACAACAATTTTTACAAAACAACAATTTTCAGACACTGGACATTGGACAGCTCAGGACAGTGATCCCTGAGAGAAGGAAACAAATGAGGTGGGCCCTACATATGTTCTTGCCTGCTTCCTGGAAAAAGTCTCTATCAGAGAGCCAGTAAGAGGGCCTTAGGTGGGACCCAACAGATACTCTGAGTTAAGGAAACAGGTTGGGCATTCAAGGACTATGTGATGGCTACAGTATGCATTCTAGGGATAGGAGAGAAGAGAGCTGCACAGAAGAATCCCAGAGATCCCCCTTAAGTCTTCATCTGAGAACTGGTCAGTGTGAGGACCCTACCCAAGGCTAGGAAAAAACTAACCAAGAAGGTGAAAAGGAAAAAAAAAAAAAAATCCCCAGAACTCACACAGGGGCATGAACAATTCATGTTCCCACCAGTCATGTTAAGAAAAACCTCACTAGTACACAGAGCATCAAGCTAGGTATTCAGAAGGGTATTCAATAGTGGGGGAAAATAAGCTGTTCTGATCACACCTAACAAAGAACAGGAACAAGTCTTGCAAGGATCAAACTAATTCCAAGTAACTTCACTGTGTCCCAGAACAAAGCTCATTAATGTTTTAAAGTACAAGAATATTCAGCATCCAACACATAAAAATCACAATGTTTAGTGATAACAAATTACTAGACAGGCAAAAGATAGGAAAGTTATATAACATTTAACCAGGAGGAAAAAAACCAGTCATCCAAAACAGGAAAGTTATATAACACCTAAAGAGGAGGAAAAAGTCAACCAATAGAAAGAGATCCAGAGCTGGTAGATGTCACAATTAGTAGAGGGGGATATTAAAAGTTATTATGACTATATTCCATGTGTTCAGGAAAGTAGAGGAAAACATGAACATGTTAAGGAGCAACATGGAACAACAACAAAAAAGACTCACGTTGCACGTCTAGAGATGAAAAATACACCAGACGGGATTAACAGCAGATCAGATACTATGGATGAAAAGGTAGGTGAACTTTACGTGTAACAATGCAAATTACCCAAAATGAAACACAGAGAGAAAAAACTGCGGAAAAAAATGAACAGATCATTAGTGAGCTGTAGAACAGTTTCAAGTAGCCCAAGGTATATGTAATTGGAGGCTCTGAAGAAGAGGAAATAGAAGAGTGGGGGCAGAAGAAATATCTAAAGAAATAATAGCCATAATTTTTCCAAATGTAACTATATATGTACAAATTCAAGAGAAACTCCAAACAAAAGAAATATAAAGAAAACTGCATCAAAAGACAATGAACTTGTTTAAAACTGATGACAAGAAGAAAATCTTAAAAGCAGCCAGAGAGATAACAAATATTTAATAGAAGGGAGCAAAAATAAGAATGACAGCAGACTTCTCTTCTGAAACAAAACAAGTCAGAAGACAGCAATGCAACATCTTTAAAGCACTGAAAGAAAAAACTGTCAATCTAGAATTATTTATCTAGAACTCTTTTTGAAAATGAAAGCAAGGACATCCCTGGTGGTCCAGTGGTAAAGGATCTGCCTGCAGTTCAGGGGATATGGCTTTGATCCCTGGTCCAGGAAGATTCCATATGCCTCGGGGCAACTAAGCCCATGCGCCACTCCAGAGCCCACAGGCTTCGAGTACTGAGCCCTAACGACAGCAACGACTGAAGCCTGCAAGCCCTAGAGCCCGTGATTTGCAACACAGGCAACCACGGCAATGAGAAGCCTGCACACTGCAACTAGAGGGCAGCCCCTGCCTGCAGCAGCTCCAGAAAGCCCACACAGCAGCGAAGACAGCACAGCCAAAAACAGATAAGTAAAAAGTGTAAAACTAATATAAATAAAGGAATAATGAAAGTGAAATAAAGACTTCAGACATACAAAAGCTAAAAGAACATCTCTAGCAAACCTGCACATGAAACATGCTAAGGAAATTTCTTCAAGCAGAAATAAAAATGGTAACATAGAAATCTGGGCCTTCCCAAAGGGATGAAGAACACTAGTTATGTTAAAAATGTGAGTAAATATAAATATTTTTATCTTATAGAAGATAATTGTGCGTAGTTTAAAAATGGAAAGGGCAAGGAACTATAGATCATGATTAAATTCAAAAATCACTGAAAGAAAACAACCAGGGGCTAAACTGTAGGTTGTGGTCAGGGGGTGGGATCTGTTCAGTCATAGAATAATTTCAGGTAAAGGTGGATCCAGGGCTTCCCTGGTGTTTCAGGGCTAAAGAATCTGAATGCCAATGCAGGAGGCGCAGGTTTGATCATCAGTCTGGAAGGTCCCCTTGAGAAGGAAATGGCAACCCACTCTAGAATTCTTGCCTGGGAAATCCCACGGACAGAGAAGCCTGGAGAGCTAAAGTCCATGGGATTGCAAAAAGTCAAACAGGACTCAGTAACTGAACAAAAACAACAACAGCAAAGGTAGATTCAGGCCATGATCATCAGACAAGAGCTTTCGAGAAAGACAGTAATATATTTTTGACTGTAAAAAATTATATAAAATATTAAAGAAAACGGAATGAAGAGTTTAAAGAAAAAGAAAATTAACATTAGACAGTCGATTTCAGAGCAAAAAAAAAATAGGTACTACTCAGGATTTTAAAAATAATTTTATAATAATAAAAGAGCCAGTTCTTAAGAAGGTAAAACAAACCAAATGCTTATGCACAAGCAAAAGTGAGAGGCAAGTTAGAATAATAAATTATCAGCTTTGAGTTACAACTTTTAATCTACCAAATTAAAAATAAATTTTGATAAAAGAAAACACCTTGTTGGGAGAAAATTCTCCAGGAATATTTTGACATTACTGCATGGTGTAGGCTTTCAGCAAAGGCCACCGGCAAGCTGACTGAAAAGCAAAGGCCTTGGAAGGCAATGACAGCATCTCCCTAAAGACGGAGGTCTCTGAAAAGATGTGGAGATAAAAAGCTCTCTACTTCCAGTTCTTGGAGACTTCTGCTTACATTCCAGGGTAATAAATCTAGTGATACCTTTCCCCTTAACCTTGGAGATCTGCTCAGTGAGTAACATCTCATTAACCTTAACAAGTAACCTTTCACCAAAGGAGAGAATGGGCAGATGTGCCCCTTATAAGTTGAGTCTCTTAATTTTGGGGTTCCTCTCCTACAGTGCAACCCACTGTATGCAACAGGATAACATCTAGCTCTTACTGCATCACCCCATGGGGACTGGGGCTCAGAAAACTAGTACTAAAGTATTTTGCTGTGAGTAATAAACTCTCTCTCTAATCCAGAAAACTTTATGTTTCTTGTCAGAATACCCATATAACCTTGCAAAAAGGGTAACTCTCAGACCCCCAGTTTCTGACATAACACACTAATAAGGAAAAAAGTCATCACAGTCCTACACTGAGAGATATCCCTGATTTATATTTTGGTGTATATCCTCTGAATCCTCTAATTTTCTGTAAAGACAATCTAGTACTTTTGCCTTTTAAGACTGTAAAAAGCTAAACTTTATTTCATAAGAGGGAAACAGGAATGAATCTATGAAATCTTCTAGGCAACTAAGGCAGAAAATTAACCTGAAAAAGAAAAGTCAACTTCAGAGTCATCAGAGGAAAGAGTAAACATATAGTTAAAAAGAAAAGGAGACAAGCTACAAAGGATACATTATCATTACAACAAAGAAGGAAAAGAAAGCCTGCCCAGGGAGATTTCACAAGGAGCCTAGAGCCAGAAAGAAATCACTGAAGGAAAGCTTGTTGTACATATCAAAGTGAGCATATGGAAATGTTTTTGGATCTCATCAAAAAGGTATCACTTAATAATGCACCAGTCTAACTGCAAATCATCACACACACAAAAAAATCACAGAGCAATGCAAGAGGACTTTTCTGGAAGAGATTAAATTAAAACATACCCTTATTATCCTGGCAGCCTCCAAAAGGATTCGGCAACGCTCCATGCCAGATTTTTGACTCCATATTTTAAAGGCAGCCTTTGCATCCTGAATAGCCAAATTTACTTCCTTTTCTCCTGAACATGTGAAAGTAGCTATCACCCTACCTATAAATACAGGGAAAGTCAGTGTTAATTTCAAATGTTTGCCACATATTTTAAATAAAGTATTGTGTATCCATTTTCCTTTCAGTGATCCTCTTCCTGTTTTTAAGTATAGTCTGATTTAGTGACTACCCCTAAAGCAACAGCTTATCTTTTAAAGAATCTAATAAAAGTTGAACACTTGTCTTCAGAAAAATGTACTGTGTCTCTTGCCTAGCACACCTTGAACTCTGGGGTAAGAACTCCTGCCCTCCTCTATTTCACACTTGGGTTTACTAAGGTTAACTTCCTATCAATTATTTCACAATGCTCTTTAACAGTATTTTATAATCTCAGAGGTCTTGCAAAATCAAAGTATTCACTCTCCTGGGTTATGAACTCTGATTTTAAATCACTGGTCTGTGTTCTATGTAAGTCATATAATACTACTGATACTTGATGAACATGGTTAATAAATAGAGGATCAAGAAAAGATATTACTAAAAGCAAGAAAATTTTTTTCTCAAATATGAGGGAAAAAAATCCCAATCTCTCATTTTCTTCTTGTTTTTGTTGTTCAGTTACTAAGTCACGTCTGACTTTTTGTGACCCCATGGGCTGTAGCCTGCCAGGCTCCTTTGTCCATGGGATTTTCCAGGCAAGAATTCTGGAGTGGGTTGCCATTTCCAACTCCAGGGGATCTTCAGACCCAGGGATCGAACCCACATCTCCTATGTTGGCAGGTGCATTCTTTACCACTGGGCCACCTCGGAAGCCCATTTCATTTTCTTACTTCAATCCTATTCCCTACACTGGGCAAAATATAAAATGATCAGTTTTTCTAGACCCAAATCCTAAGGGTTGTGACTGACACTACTAAAAAGAAATCTCTAGGATGTCAGTTAAGGGTCTTCCCTCCCACAAGAACATCTGGGACTCTGCTTTTTCCAGAGATTTCACAAACCTGTATTATAAATTTGAGTAGCCAATTGATAGAGGTAGTGGCTAAGAATCACACAGAACACACTGTAGGCAGTTAAAATAAAGAGCAATTTTTCTGTCTTTTGTATCAATATGGGAGTGGGAAATCAAGAGGCCTAAAGGAGAGCCTGATGGTGGCTGTGGGCCCTTCCTGCTCTGACAAGTCGCTGCTCTGTGGTTTTCTGTAATTGATCACACCTAAATTCTCCAGTTTCTTGAAATTCAGTTTTATCCGTCTGGGGATATACTATTCGGTTTGCACAAACATTTATATTTCTCTCCTCGCAAACATTAAACCTAGCAAAACAAAATAAAAACAAAAAACTTCTTCCTCATTTGCTTTGTGATCTTTGGACTTCCCAAGGCCTGGCACAGTGCTTGGCACACATTAAATACTGGATAAAAGCAGAATTTTTTATATCCCTTTCCCAGCTCTGGTTCGTGTCCGGAAACACTTTTAACACTAGGGGATGGCAACAAAGTAATCATTCACGCTCATTACAACCATCTGTGCATGCTCCTCCATTTTGGCACAAGTATTTCTTTTCACCCTGTCCTAGAATTCTTCTAAGTCCACCGTTGAAGACATTACTGAGATCCTACCTTTAAAATTTAATAATTAACACAAAGACACTACCTTACCCACCGGGGCTCTGTGGACTCTGTTCAGGCTGTTGTGAAATTAACCTTGACCCCACCGCGCAACTCACGAGCTGCTCCCCTTTTCTACGACTCCTTCCTGCCCCGGTCCAGAAGCTCCCGTGTTTGCGCAGCATCCTTAGCTGCCTACACAGATAACTTTATACTCTACACCATCACTTACCCGTGCTCAGTAAACGTCTGTTCATTGCACTACTCGAAGCTTCAGGAAGTTAGAATAGGTTTCACCCCTGGGGCGGGGGAGCGTCACTCCGCGCCACAGCTTCGCCCCTACCCTGGCCCCCTCGACCCGGCCCCAGCGCCGTCCCTCCGACCCGTTACCGGTTGCTGGCTCAAAAGCCTTCTCGGTGCCGGAGGCATCCACTGGTTCCACGCGGGCCCCGCCACGGTAATTGAGCGGCTGCGACACGACGAAGGTGCCAGTGCTCATGGCGGCGATCCGAGCAGAAGCTGGCCTGAGGGTGCGGGAAAGCGTACACAGTGCAGCCAGGCCAGCTCGGAGAAACATGGGGAGCAGGAGCCGCGGAGAGGGCCAAGCCTGAGGGGCGGGGCCGCGGGGAGGCGGGGCCGCGGGGGGGGCGGGGCAGGACGCGGGCTGAGGGAGGGGCGGGGCCGGGCGAGGGCTGGGGCAGTGCGGAGGGGCGGGACCGAGGCAAGACGCGAGCTGAGGGAGGGGCGCGCCCGGACTAGAGTTGAGGGGCCTCCAGACAAGGGCCCGCCTTCCGGGGCGGAGTTTGCAAGACTTCGTGCAGTCAGTTGGCTAGTCGGTGGTCCAGGTCGGCTCCTCGCTTAGCCTAGAGGCTGGGTGGCACATCAGTCTTACACATAAACGCACGCACGCCCACGCACTCACTTTCTCCCCCTCACTGTCTCCAGAAAGTGAAAGTGAAATCGCTCAGTCGTGTCCGACATGGACTGTAGCCCACCAGGCTCCTCTGTCCATGGGATTCTCCAGGCAAGAGTACTGGAGTAGGTTGCCATTTCCTTCTCCAGGGGATCTTCCCAACCCAGGGGTCGAACCCCAGGCCTCCCGCACTACGGCAGACGCTTTACCGTCTGAGCCACCAGAGAAGCTCAGTATTTATAACAAGAGTTTTCAGGTACATCACTACATGTAATCAGCCTAGGGTCTTCTGATCATTCGGTCTAAGGAAAGGGGAGGATTAGATCCAGTGATTAGGATTACCCATTTCCACTGCACTAGACACCGTTGAACCCCTGATGAAGGAACTAAGATCAAAAGATCACACATGCCATGCCAGGGCGTGTGTGAGTGTGTGTGTGTATATAATGAAAGAAAGTGAAAGTGTTAATTGCTCAGACCTGTCTGACTCTGCGACCCCAAGGACTGTAGTCCGCCTGGCTTCTCTGTCCATGGGATTTTTCAGGCAAGAATACTGGAGTGGGTAGCCATTCCCTCCTCCAAGGGATCTTCCCAACCCAGGGATGGAACCCAGCTCTCCTAAATTGCAGGCAGATTGTTTACCGTCTGAGCAACCAGGGAAGTATATATTTATTTATCTATTTATCAATATCTCCTAGCTGAGCATGTTATAACTTTCTTAGATTATCTGGTACACATCTCCCAAACGTCAAACTTTATACAGATAATGAGGTTTACATTTCTTTCTTCTTCCAGATCAGTGTTTAAAACAAGAGTTTCAAGTTCAAATAGGTAACACAGACTTTGAAAAGAAAGTTTTTGTTTTTTTTTTTTACTTTGGCAGGAAAGCACAACAGAGAAATCTACTCCGTATGATAAACAATAGAGTTAGTCACACCATAATTAGTCACAAAGTGACTTTGTGAATTAATTTTACTTCTGAATTAATTCTCTTTACCTCTGAATTAATTAGCTTTCATGTTTGGTTGGGCTTCCGTGGTGGCACTGGTAAAGAATCTGCCTGCAATGCAGAAGACCAGAGTTCGATCCCTGGATCAGGAAGATTCCCTGGAGGCGGGCATGGCAACCCACTCCAGTATTCTTGCCTGGAGAATCCCATGGACAGATTCTCCCATGACAAAGAGCAGACTACAGTCCACGGGGTTGCACAGAGATAGACTCGACTGAAGCGACTAAGCAGCAGCAGCAGCAGCAACATGCTTGGTTGTATTATCAAAGGCAAAGATAGCAGATGCTTATGTGAGAAAGACATTTATTTCTCTATCATAGAACATGCTAAACAGTGCAGCAATAATACAGTGGCCCTAAAGTGTTAGGAAGGGGCCCCCTCGGTTCTTCTGCTCTGACAGTCTCACATGTTAATTTCTCCATGTTCTTTCAAAGACCGCTCTCCCTTATCTTCTCATAGAGGAGCTTCAGACATACGGAGACATAGCTACCATCTTGTATGTCACAAAAAGCATCCAGACAGTTCTGATGCAGGTGACTCATGTAGTCCTTGGACCACACTCAAAACAACTAAGTTTGTTTCCAAATTATGACTCTTGGAACACTGATTTTGTAAGATGTTCCTTATTAAAAAAAAAAAAAGATTCTATTTAATATACCCTTCTTCTGGAAATTAACAATAATTATTAGCACATTTAGAGCTCAAGTAAGTGCTGCAGTAAAAAAATCTGTTCAAAACAAGTGAGGGAGATTAGAAGTACAAACTTCCAGTTATAAAATAAAAGAGTCACAGGGGTATAATATACAACACAGGGAATACAATCAATAATATTGCAATAACTTTGTATGGTAACCAGTCTTAAAGTGGTGATCATTTTATAATGTAGGGAAATATCGAATCACTCTGCTGTATACCTGAAGCTAAAGTAATATTTTAAGTTGATTGTACTTCAATAAAAAATAATAATTGAAGAAACAAATTTGTTCAATGTAATAACCTATGATTTCCCAATCTTATTTGAATGCAGCACTGATTTTTCAAGTGACCACTGATAAACACTTTGGAAAATGTTTTGAAGTCAAGTTGGGAGATGAGACTTAAAGTTTAGCTAGTAAGGAGTCTTCGAGTGCAGTATGTGCTAAGTTGCTTCTGTTGTGTCCGATTCTTTGCAATCCCATGGACGATAGCACAACAGGCTCCTATGTCCATAGCGATTCTCCAGGCAAGAATACTGGAGTGGGTTGCCATTCCCTCTTCCAGGGGATCTTCCCTACTCAGGGATTGAACCCACATCTCTTGTGGCTCCTGCATTGTAGGCAGATTATTTACTTGTGAGAAGTCCCACATTTTTCTAAATTTCATGAAAATTATAAATTTTCCAATCCAAGAAGTTCAATCAAGCTATAACAGAAGAAATACTAATAAAAGTACATCAACACACATCCTAACTAAAATTCTAGGAAACTCTGATAAGTACAAGTTCTAAAATAGGTGTTACAGAGTCCTTCTTCGAGGATTATTCAGCTTTTGCAGCCTTATTTCACAATCAGGGAGCCGAGGGTTTATTTTAACAAAACTTTTTTAGGCCAGGCTTTCCACAGTTTCTTCAGGATTCTCTCACTTCACAATTTTCAGTTCAGTCACTCAATCATGTGTGACACTTTGCAACCCCATGGACTGTAGCACGCCAGGCTTCCCTGTCCATCACCAATTCCCAGAGCTTGCTCAAAATCATGTCCATGGAGTCAGTGATGCCATCCAACCATCTCATCCTCTGTCATCCCCTTCTCCTCCTGCCTTCAATCTTTCCCAGCATCAGGGTCTTTTTCAATGAGTCTGTTTTTTGCATTAGGTGGCCAAAGTATTGGAGCTTCAGTTCAGCATCAATCCTTCCAAAGAATATTCAGGACTGATTTCCTTTAGGATTGACTGGTTCGATCTCCTTGCAGTCCAAAGGACTTTCAAGAGGCTTCTCTAGCACCACAGTCCAAAAGCATCAATTCTTTAGCACTCAGCTTTCTTTATAGTCCAACTCTTACATCCATACTCGACTACTTGAAAAAACATAGCTTTGACTAGACGGATCTTTGTCAGCAAAATAATATCTCTGTTTTTTAATATGCTGTCTAGGTTGGTGACAGCTTTTCTTCCAAGGAGTAAGCATCTTTTAATTTCATGGCTGCAGTCACCATCTGCAGTAATTTTGGAACCCATATAAAGTCTTTCACTGTTTCCATTGTTGCCCCATCTATTTGCCATGAAGTGATGGGACTGGATGCCATAATCTTAGCTTTTGGAATATTGAGTCTTAAGCCAGCTCTTTCACTTTCAAGAGGCTCTTTAGTTCCTCTTTGCTTTCTGCCATAAGGGTGGTGTCATCTGCATATCTGAGGTTATTGATATTTCTCCCGGCAATCTTGATTCTAGCTTGTGCTTCATCCAGCCCAGCATTTCGCATGATGTACTCTGCATATAAGTTAAATAAGCAGGGTGACAATATGCAGCCTTGACATACTCCTTTCCCAATTGGAAGCAGTCTGTTGTTCCATGTCCAGTTCTAACTATTGCTTCTTGACCTGCTACAGATTTCTCAGTAGGCAGGTAAGGTGGTCTGGTATTTTCATCTCTTGAAGAATTATCCACAGTTTGTTGTGATCCACACAGTCAAAGGCTTTAGCATAGTCAATGAAGCAGAAGTAGATGTTTTTCTGGAATTCTCTTACTTTCTCTATGATCCAGTGGATGTTGGTAATTTGATCTCTGGTTCCTCTGACTTTTCTAAATCCAGCTTGAATGTCTGGAAGTTCTTGGTTCAGGTACTGTTGAAGCCTAGCTTGGAGAATTTTCAGCATTACTTTACTAGCATGTGAGATGAGTGCAATTGTGTGGTAGTCTGAACATTCTTTGGCACTGACTTTCTTTGGGACTGGAATGAAAACTGACCTTTTCCATTTCTGTGGCCACTGCTGAGTTTTCCCAATTTGCTGACATATTGAGTGCAGCACTTTTACAGCATCATCTTTTAGGATTTGAAATAGCGCAACTGGAATTTCATCACCTCCACTAGCTTTGTTTGTTGTGATGCTTCCTAAGGCCCACTTGGCTTCACTCTTCAAGATGTCTGGCTCTAGGTGAGTGATCACACCATTGTAGTTATCTGGGTCATGAAGATCTTTTTTATATAGTTCTTGTGTGTATTCTTGCCACCTCCTCTTAATATCTTCTGCTTCTGTTAGGTCCATACCATTTCTGTTCTTTATTGAGCCCATCTTTGCAGGAAATATTCCATTGGTATCTGTAATTTTCTTAATCTTAAGAAAGACTTAAGGAAGAGATCTTAGTCTTTCCCATTCTATTGTTTTCCTCTATTTCTTTGCACTGATCACTGAGGAAGGCTTTCTTATCTCTTCTTGCTATTCTTTGGAACTCTGCATTCATATGGGTATATCTTTTCTTTTCTCCTTTGCCTTTCGCCTCTCTTCTTTTCTCAGCTATTTGTGAGGCCTCCTCAGACAACTATTTTGCCCTTTTGCAGTTCTTTTTTGTGGGGATGGTTTTGATCATGGCCTCTTATAAAATGTCATGAACCTCCTTCCATATGTCATGTGAGTGTATGTTCCTCGGTTCTTTGTCTCGTCACAACAAAGATTTGGAGTGATGGACATTGAAGCCCCCTCGGCGTGTCACAGCTCTCAGGTCTTGGATAGACCGTGTTATAGCTCTCAGGTCTCCAATGGACCATGTTATAGCCCTTAGACAAATCAGTGTTACAGCTCAGTGTTACAGCTCTATTTTATTTAGAAGATAGCAGGAAAATCCATCTTCGAGGTGTGAGGGCACGTCGATCCAAAGACACGAGGAGAAGAGCGCCCCAGTGTGTGGGAGAGAGAGAGAGAGAGAGCGTTTGCTTCTCTATTTATATGTTTATCTCTCCCTGGGCCTGTCCTATGTAAATTGGGCCAGCCAGGAGTGTTGTTTGTTTTACCTGAGGTCCTCACTCCGGTCCTCGGACCTTCTTTTGTTCTATTTTTGCGGCCTTTTCCCTTCCTTGTCTTTTAGCCATCTCCATTTTGGACTCCTTTTCCCTATTCTACCTACCTAACACATAGTTAGAGTATGTAGAATATATAGAATATATATATACCTATATATAGAATATATAGGTAGAATAGGCAGGAATCCCTCAGAAGAAATGGAGTGGCCATCATGGTCAACAAAAGAGTCCTAAATGCAGTACTTGGATGCAGTCTCAAAAACGACAGAATGATCTCTGTTCATTTCCAAGGCAAACCATTCAATATCACAGTAATCCAAGTCTATGCCCCAATCAGTAACGCTGAAGAAGCTGAAGTTGAATGGTTCTATGAAGACCTACAAGACCTTTTAGAACTAACACCCCAAAAAGATGTCCTTTTCATTATAGGGGACTGGAATGCAAAAGTAGGATGTCAAGAAACACCTGGAGTAACAGGCAAATTTGGCCTTGGAATACGGAATGAAGCAGGGCAAAGACTAATAGAGTTTTGCCAAGAAAATGCACTGGTCATAGCAAACACCCTCTTCCAACAACACAAGAGAACAGTCTACACATGGACATCACCAGATGGTCAACACCGAAATCAGATTGATTATATTCTTTGCAGCCAAAGATGGAGAAGCTCTATACAGTCAGCAAAAACAAGACCAGGAGCTGACTGTGGCTCAGATCATGAACTTCTTATTACCAAATTCAGACTTAAGTTGAAGAAAGTAGGGACAACCACTAGACCATTCAGGTATGACCTAAATCAAATCCCTTATGATTATACAGTGGAAGTGAGAAATAGATTTAAGGGCCTAGATCTGATAGATAGAGTGCCTGATGAACAATGGAATGAGGTTCGTGACATTGTACAGGAGACAGGGATCAAGACCATCCCCATGGAAAAGAAATGCAAAAAAGCAAAATGGCTGTCTGAGGAGGCCTTACAAATAGCTGTGAAAAGAAGAGAAGCAAAAAGCAAAGGAGAAAAGGAAAGATATAAGCATCTGAACACAGAGTTCCAAAGAATAGCAAGAAGAGATAAGAAAGCCTTCCTCAGTGATCAATGCAAAGAAATACAGGAAAACAACAGAATGGGAAAGACTAGAGATCTCTTCAAGAAAATTAGAGATACCAAGGGGACATTTCATGCAAAGATGAGCTCGATAAAGGACAGAAATGGTATGGACCTAACAGAAGCAGAAGATATTAAGAAGAGGTGGCAAGAATCCACAGAAGGACTGTACAAAAAAGATCTTCACGACCCAGATAATCACGATGGTGTGATCACTCACCTAGAGCCAGACATCCTGGAATGTGAAGTCAAGTGGGCCTTAGAAACCATCACTACGAACAAAGCTAGTGGAGGTGATGGAATTCCAGTTGAGCTATTTCAAGTCCTGAAAGATGATGCTGTGAAAGTGATACACTCAATATGCCAGCAAATTTGGAAAAGTCAGCAGTGGCCACGGACTGGAAAAGGTCAGTTTTCATTCCATTCCCAAAGAAAGGCAATGCCAAAGAATGCTCAAACTACTGCACAATTGCACTCATCTCACATGCTAGTAAAGTATTGCTCAAAATTCTCCAAGCCAGGCTTCAGCAATACATGAACCATGAACTTCCTGATGTTCAAGCTGGTTTTAGAAAAGGCAGAGGAACCAGAGATCAAATTGCCAACATCTGTTGGATCATGGAAAAAGCAAGAGAGTTCCAGAAAAACATCTATTTCTGCTTTATTGACTATGCCAAAGCCTTTGACTGTGTGAATCACAATAAACTGTGGAAAATTCTGAAAGAAATGGAAATACCAGACCACCTGACCTGCCTCTTGAGAAATCTGTATGCAGGTCAGGAAGCAACAGTTAGAAATGGACATGGAACAACAGACTGGTTCCAAATAGGAAAAGGAGTACATCAAGGCTGTATATTATCACCCTGCTTATTTAACTTCTATGCAGAGTACATCATAAGAAACGCTGGACTGGAAGAAACACAAGCTAGAATCAAGATTGCCGGGAGAAATATCAATAACCTCAGATATGCAGATGACACCACCCTTATGGCAGAAAGTGAAGAGGAACTAAAAAGCCTCTTGATGAAAGTGAAAGAGGAGAGTGAAAAAGTTGGCTTAAAGCCCAACCTTCAGAAAATGAACACCATGGCATCCGGTCCCATTACTTCATGGGAAATAGATGGGGAAACAGTGGAAACAGCATCAGGCTTTATTTTTCTGGGCTCCAAAATCACTGCAGATGGTGACTGCAGCCATGAAATTAAAAGACGCTTACTCCTTGGAAGGAAAGTTATGACCAACCTAGATAGCATATTGAAAAGCAGAGACATTACTTTGCCAACAAAGGTCCATCTAATCAAGGCTATGGTTTTTCCTGTGGTCGTGTATGGATGTGAGAGTTGGACTGTGGAGAAGGCTGAGAACCGAAGAATTGATGCTTTTGAACTGTGGTGTTGGAGAAGACTCTTGAGAGTCCCTTGGACTGCAAGGAGATCCAACCAGTCCATTCTGAAGGAGATCAGCCCTGGTATTTCTTTGCAAGGAATGATGCTGAAGCTGAAACTCCAGTACTTTGGCCACCTTGTACAAAGAGTTGACTCATTGGAAAAGACTCTGATGCTGGGAGGAATTGGGGGCAGGAGGAGAAGGGGACAACAGAGGATGACATGGCTGGATGGCATCACTGACTCGATGGACGTGAGTCTGAGTGAACTCCAGGAGTTGGTGATGGACAGGGAGGCCTGGCGTGCTGGGATTCATGGGGTCGCGAAGAGTCGGACATGACTGAGCGACTGAACTGAACTGAACACATAGTTCTTCAGGCACTCTGTCTATCAGATTTAATGCCTTGAATCTATTTCTCACTTCCATTGTATAATCATAAGGGATTTGATTTAGGTCACACCTGAATGGTCTAGTGGTTTTCCCTACTTTCTTCAATATAAGTCTAAATTTTCAATAAGGAGTTCATGATCTGAGTCATAATCATGTCACAGTCAGCTCCCGGTCTTGTTTTTGCTGACTCTATAGAGCTTCTCCATCTTTCGCTGCAAAGAAAATAATCATTCTGATTTCGGTATTGACCATCTGGTGATGTCCATGTGTAGAGTCATCTCTTGTGTTGTTATTACAAAGCATTTAATCTATCTGCTTTTATTCAGTTCCATGTCCCAGGGGCCATACTCAGAGTTCTTAGAGTCCTTAATCTGTTTCAGCACGTTGCTTCCTTGCCCCCAAGCTTCTTTTTCTCAAGTTAATGGTAGTTGCCTTGAAACCATCTGAAAGAACTGCAAATTTAAATGAGCTTTTTGTCTGACTAGATGTCTTAATGAGTGGCTTCTAAGCAGCAAGTCTTGTCTCTTGCTATTTATGGTTCTGAAGCAGTTGGCTTATTAATATCTACAAGGTCCAAAATTTCTAGGTTCTTTATTCCCTTATTCTGCCTGCAAACCAGTAGATTCTGGTGTGAGCACATTTCTATTTTGTAACGCCTAGATAAAAACAGGAAGCAGCATTACAAATAATAAATGCTGGAGAGGGTGTTGAGAAAAAGGAACTTTCCTATGCTGTTGATGGGAATGTAAATTAATGCAGGCACTATGGAGAACAGCATGGCGTTTCCTTTAAAAACTAACAAAAAGAGCTACCACGTGATTCAGCAATCCTACTTCTGGACATATATATGGAGAAAATCACCATTTCAAAAGGTACATGCGCCCCAGTGTTCATTGCAGCACTATCCACAATAGCCAAGAAACAGAAGAAAGCTAAATGTTAACATGAGTCCAGAGATGGATGGATAAAGAAGATGCAGTATGTTTATAGGATGGAATACTATTCAACCATAAAAAGAATGATGAATTAATGCCATTTGTAGCAACATGGATGGATATACAGATTATCATATAATTATGATATCACTATGTGTAGAATCTAAAAAAAAACACAAAAGAGGGAATTCCCTGGTGATCTAGTGGTTAGGATTCTGCAATTCTTCCACTCTAGGGGGCCTGATTGACTCCCTAGCTGGGGAACTAAGATCCCACAAGCTGTACACTGTAGCCGAAAAAAAGATACAAAGGAACTTATATACAAAACAGAAGTAGACCCACAGACATAACAAACTTACGGTTCCCAAAGAGAAAAGGGGGGCAGGGAGATATAAATTAGGAGCTTGAATTAACCGTTAACACCCTACTATACATAGAATAGATAACCAAAAGGACCTACTGTATAGCATAAGGAACTAGAGTCAATATTTTGTAATAACCATAAGTGAAAAGAATCTGAAAAAAAAATAACCTAATCATTGTGTTGTACACCTGAAACTAACGCAACATTGTAAATCAATTATACTCCAAGTTTTTAAAAATTTAAAACCTTTGGGCAACTCATGCATTCTGGATCATTCTGTCAGGCAAGTGTATGGTCCTCAGCTCTTGTCTCGTCACAACAGAGACTTGGAGTGATGGACATTAAAGCCCCGTCAGCGTGTCACAGCTCTCGGGGCTTGGACAGACCGTGTTATAGCTCTCAGGTCTCGAATGGACCATGTTATAGCTCTTAGACAAATCAGTGTTATGGCTCAGTGTTACAATTCCAACCACCTTCCCTCACACTACTGGCACTGTAAGGAGTGTGTCTGCCTTTCAAGTTATCATAGCATCAGTTCTATCAAAAGCTTTGCCATGGCAGAAGAGGAACCCCTGTATTCTCAGGCAGTGATGCCAGTCTCTAACTTCCTGCTATGCATCTATTAAGCCAATGCCCGTCTTTTATTTTTCTATTTTATGTCACACCAGCGCAGCTCATACCATTTTAGTTACCTGATCAGGGATCAAACCCTGGCCCTTGGCAATGAAAGCAAGGAGTCCTAACCACTGGACTGCCAGGGAATTCCCTAGGTGTTTATCACTCCACTTCAAAGTACTGATTTCTCTATTGTGTGTTAGTCGCTCAGTCATGTCCAACTCTTTGCGACCCCATGGGCTGTAACCTGACAGGTTCTTTTTCCATGGGATTTTCCAGGCAAGAATACTAGAGTGGGTTGTCATTCCCTTCTCCAGGGGATCTTCCCAACCCAGGGATCCAACCTGGGTCTCCCGCATTGCAGGCAGATTCTTTACCATCTGACCCAAGGTTGGGGAAGCGTATGCTAAATTAGTTTATGAAACAAATCCAAAATGTAATAGCTTGAACACAATAGAAATTTATTTACAACTTACCTAATAGTCCAGGGGTATTTAGGTTAGAATGTTTAAGATCTGTGAGGCTAGATGCAAGGAGGTGGGCACTTGAGTCCCTACAGTTATAGAAGGACCCAGGATGCCATTTGCAACACATGGTTTCCAAGGATGCCCTCTGTGTCACCTGGCCAGTCATTCAGAAAAGACACAGAGCAAGGAGGTGTAATGGGTCAGGCATGGAAGTCATTCATATTACTCGTCTTCCCACTTAAGTGGGGAGAATTTAGCTGCATGGCCACACCAAACTGCAACTCGTCATTGGTTACCTAGGAGAACAAAATATGGATTTGTGAAGACAAGTATCCATTCCCATCACAGATATTCTATTAGTCAGGATTCTTCCTAGAAACTGTCAGGGCAGTATAATCTCCTTGGTTCTGTCTCGTCTCAACAAAAATTTGAAGCGACAGACATTAAAGCCCTTGGCGCATCACAGCTTTTGGATAGACTGTGTTATAGCTCTTAGACAGATCAGTGCTACAGCTCCGTGTTACAGCTCAGTTTTATTTAGAAAATAGCAGGAAAATACATCCTAGAGGCGTGAGGGCATGCTGACCCAAAAGACGCGAAGAGGAGAGAGAGCCCCGGCCCTTTGGCCCCTCTTTTTATATGTTTTTCCTCCCCCTGGGCCTGCTCCGTGTAAATTGGGTCAGCCAGGAGTGCTGTTTGTTCTACCTGAGGTCCTCACTCCGGTCCTCGGACCTTCCTCTGTTCTATTTTTGTGGGCTTTCCCTTCCTTGTCTTTTAGCCACCGCCACTCTGGACTCCTGTTTCCTATTCTAACTACCTAACAAAACAGAATCAAGGTTATAATTCTATAGATGAAGTGAGGCAGAGAGAGATTTTAAGGAACTGACTTAGGTCAGAGGATGAAGGGGCTGGCGAGACTGAAGTCCTTAGGCTGGTGGGCAGGCTGATAATTCAGGTAAGAGTTGATGTGGCATAAACTATAATGGAAAATAATACGAAATACAATGTGTATATGTATGAATAACTGAATCACTTTCCTGTACAGCAGAAATTAACACAACATTATAAATCAACTATACTTAAAAAAAAAGAGAGAGAAAGAATTGAAGATTGAAGTGGCAGTCTTGAAACCAAATTCCACAGGGCAGTAAGCTGGAAACTCAGGCAGGGTTTCTATGTTGTCATCTTAAGGAAAATTTCCTCTTATTTGGGAAACCTGATTCTTTGTCTTCAGCTGTTTGCATGAGGCTCCAATCGTATTATGGAGGATGATCTGCTTTACTCAAAGTCTACTAACTGTAAATGTTTATCACATCTAAAAAGTATCTGCACAGCAACATCTAGGTGTGCCTTATCCAAACAAGTGGGCGCCATAGCCTAACCAAGCTGACACATAAAACAAACCATCACAGATATCCAAGTGTCAACAGTGGTTATTTTGGAATAGGCAGCGAAGGTGAAGGAAGACATAGGGAAGGGAGGCATAGACTTTTGCTATTTTTATATCTTTATAAATATTAGATGTTTTACTATGTGAATATATTAGTTTCTTTTTTGAAAAATTATTTTTTAAGAAGTGACATAAGACATTAGACTAGTAAGTCTGAAAAGAAGACAGGCTTCTTGAAAAATAGAGGGTATGGCAACAGGAAGCTAAGAGCATATCATCCCATCCCTTGGTTCTCAGATAGGAGTGTCAGGGAAACCGTAGCCTCTGTTCAAGAGAGTTGTGAATTACCATGTATTACCAAATGCATGTATGTAATCATATTTATATTTCCCTCATGAGAAAGTCTTCCCTGGTGGCTCAGACAGTAAAGCGTCTGCCTACAATGCGGGAGACCTGGGTTCGATCCCCGGGTCGGGAAGATCCCCTGGAGAAGGAAATGGCAAACCATTCCAGTTTTATTGCCTGGAAAATCCCATGGACGGAGGAGCCTGGTAGGCTACAGTCCATGGGGCTGCAAAGAGTCGGACACGACTGAGCGACTTCACTTTGACTTTCATGAGAAAGTTAGGTTTCTAGTTAACGTGGCTGGGGTATTCTGTGATAAAATTGAGGCTGCAGCGAAGTCTAAGCAAAGAGCAAGGCGTCAGAGGATTCGATGAACAGGAAAGGGGAAGCAGAAGGAAGAAGGGCTTGGCTGGAAAGAGATGGGCAATAAGAGAAGAAACAACGGTCGGGCCGCCAGTAGGTAAGGGGAAACTTTATGGGTCCACTTGCTCTCGTTCTCTCCTATTTTACCAAGCCAAGTCAAGTGACCAAGTCAAGGAAGGAACAAGTCTTTTGGGGGTATTGTTGTTATTCTTTTTTCTTGGAAGCACATTGAGAGGCTTGAGGAGTGGTGGAGAGTTTAGGAGGGGGAAAAAGGTCATACTTGCCATGCATTTATGAGATCTATGCCTTCATGCTCAACTACAGGGAGCCTCCCACTGGCCCTATTTGAGCACCCATTCTTGAATCTTCTCAGTGTGTGGTCCCTTCTGCTGTAGAGGGGCCAGGAGGCTCCAAGGACACAGCAACTCATTCTTCTGCAGAGCCTGCAGAACCCATTCTTACCACCAGGTGGCACACACACATAAGCCTGTGGAAAGAATAAAGTTAGACAAGGAGAAAAAGCAAACGCACACAGCAAAGAAGGAATCCAGGAATGAAGTCCACAGATTCAAATATCTATTGCATTTTCCAAATCTTGACCACCAAGTGGCATCTTCCGGAGTCCCCAGAATTGAGGCTGGATTCTGGGTCAAGATGGAAAGAAATATCTTTGTATCTGTGTTTATGCTCAGTCATGTCTGACTCTGTGACCCTATGGACTATAGTATGCCAGGCTCCTCTGTCCATGGGATTTATTAGGTAAGAACACTGGTGTGGGTTTCCATTTCCTTCTCCAGAGGGTCTTCCCAACCCAGGCATCAAACCCACGTCTCCCGCATTGCAGACAGATTCTTTACCCTTGAGCCACCTGGGAAGCCGTCCTTGCACCAGGTGGCAGCAAATAGCAAGATAGAGAATAAGAGAAGTTGATGACCCATTTAGGGCCACATTGCCCCCTCAGGCAGCCCAATTCTACCTTGAATGGCCTCCCTGAATCATTACCCACATTCTTAACTATTTATGTCCCACACAAAGCCATTTCTCCCTTTTTCCAGGCTTAAAGATCCTGGATTTTGTTCCAGTGTCTAACTCCTTTGCCACATAACTAGGGCAAATCATGAGTAGACTAAGCCAACAAGGATTGTCTTATTCCCTTTGGCACTGATGGGCTTGGGGGTGAGAATGTGACCCAGATCCAGCCAATGAGCACTACAGAAGCCAGGAATCTAATGAGAAAAGATTTCCCAGCTCTTAAAAAAATCCCCAATATGTAAGTTGGACAGCTTAATGTAAATCAATAAAGTTAGAACACACCCTCACACCATGCACAAAAATAAACTCAAAATAAGTTAAAGACAAGCATAAGACATAACACTGTAAAACTCCTAGAAGAGAGCATACACAAAACATTCTCTGACATAAACTATACCAGTATTTTCTTAAGTCAGTCTCCCAAGGCAATAGAAATAAAAGCAATAAAATAAAATAAACAAATGGAACCTAATCAAACTTACAAGCTTTTTCAAAGCAAAAGAAACTATAAAAAAAAAAAAAACAGAAAGACAACCCACAGAGTGGGAGAAACTATTTGTAATGATGCAACTGACAAGGGCTTAATCTCCAAAATATACAAACAGCTCATACAATTCAACAACAAAAAAACAACTCAATCAAAAGATGAGCAGAAGACCTAAATAGACATTTCTCAAAAGAAGACATACAGATGGCCAAACAGGCACATGGGATGAGTTCAATGTTGCTAATTATTAAAGAAATGCAAATCAAAACTACAAAGAGGTATCACCTCCAGTCCGAACGGCCATCATGAAAAGTCTGCCAATAACAAATGCAGGAGAGGGTATGGAGAAAAAAGGAACCCTCCTACACTGTTCGTAGGAATATAAGTTGGTGCAGCCACTACGAAAAACAGTGTGGAAGTTCCTCAGAGAACTAAAAATAGAACTACTGTAGGAACCAGCAATCCCACTCCTGGGCATATACCTGGACAAAACTATAATTCAAAAAGATACACGCACCCTTGTGTTCATAGAAGCGCTATTCACAATATCCAAGACATGAGAACAATGTAAATATCCACGGACAGATAAATCGATAAACAAGATGTGGTACATATATGCAATGGAACATTACTAAGCCATAAAAAGAATGAAATAATGCCATTTGTGGCAACATGAGTGCAACTAGAGATGCTCAAACTAAATCAAACAAGTCAGAGAGAGAGAGAGACAAACACCATATGATGAGACTGTTATTAGCTCAGTCATGTCTGACTCTTTGCAACCCCATGGACTATAGCCTGCCAGGTTTCTCTGCCTATGGAATATTCCAGGCAACGATGTGGAGTGAGTAGCCAATCCCTTCTCCAGGGGATCTTCCAGGCTCCCAGGAATTTCTTGCATTGCAGGTGGATTCTTTACCGTTGCCCGAGCCACCAAGGAAGCCCGATCTAAAACATGACACATGTGAACCTGTCTCTAAAACAGAAAGAGACTCGCAGACATAGAGAGCAGATCTGTGGTTGCCAAGGAGACCAGGGGGATGAGGAGGGACGGACCTCGAGTCTGGGGTTGGTAGATGCAGACTATTACATTTAGAATGGATAAATAACAAAGTCCTACTGTATAGCATAGGACACTATACCCAACTACTGGCATAAACCAAAATGGAAAAGAATATAAAGAATGCATATGTGTGTATAACTGAGTCACTTTTCTGTACAGCAGAAACTAGCACAACATTGTAAATCAGCTACACGTCAATTAAGAAAAAAAGGAGAGAGAGAGAAAAGGCCTGATGCAATAAGGACCTTTATTCTTTTTCCCAACAGCATGGAAAATAAGTTTGTCTAAGCAAGGAAGAGGTTTATCAGAAAGTCAAAGAAAGGGGCAAAGGGGAAGAAAGGGAAAGAGGAGAAAGAGTATCCTTTTGTTCTTAGTGGGTGGGACCCAGGGAGCAGTGAAAACAGGGATGCTCCTGGACATGGATAAGCGGCTGTGAAGCTCCCGTGCCGCTTCAGAGCTGAACCCGAGCCAGGGCTGTGCCCTCTTCCCGTCCCCTCCGCTTCTCTTTCCCAGCTCTCCGCATGTGGGTAGATTGAGCCTCAGCACTGATGTAGAAGAAGCCGAGCAGGGCTGGCCCCACAGAGCCCCTCTTGCCTCTCCCCTATTCTGGTTGCTTCTGAGGAGCGCGGTGCGGAGCATCCCAGCCGTGTGGCTCCAGGCAATCCCCGGACCCACGTGCCACACTGAGCTCAGCCAGTACTTGAGTTACTTCTTCAGCCTTTAAACAAATCCATGTTCCTCTCATCTAAAAATAACAGTCCCCTTCCATCCTAGCCGTGTGTCTGTCTAGCTGCAGATCTGTATGTCTCCTTCCTTCAGAACCAGGCTGATGGGAAAACAGTACACCTGCTGTCTCTACTCCTTCATCTCACATTCACTCCCTAATCCACGGTCCTCCCCTGCCACTCTGTTGAAGCCTCTTTGAATAATGCTGTCATTTTTAATTGGAGGATAGTTGCTTATCAATGTTGTATTTGGTTTCTGGACAAGGTGTTAATAATCTCCATCCTGCAAAATTCAGTGGATGTTCTTCTGACGTTTTCATATTGACAACTGTTGTGTGTGGCATTTGACTCTATTAACCACTTACTCATTTGTTCAGTAAGTGTTCATTAAGCCTCAACCATGCAGCAGTCATTGTTCTAGGTTCTGAAGATACATTAGTGATAAAATAGCCCCAAATGCCTGTGTTCATGAAGCATATAGTCTAGTGGGAAGAGATGGGCAATAAAATAAATCAATAAGAAACTTATATGGTACATCAGAATGTGCTAAGAGAAAGTGCTATGGTGCATCAGAAGGTGTATGGAGAAATATGAAGCACAAAATACGATAGAGTGTGAGAATGGTTTGAATGTAGAGTGTTTTAAGTAATGGGGCCAGAGAAGGGCTTACCGAGATGATCTCTGAGCCACGAAATAAAAGAAAGAAAGAAAGTGATAAAGAAATGCATGCAGAAAACTAGGGGGAAGACTTTTTCAGACAGAGGGGAAAGCAAGTGCAAAGGGGCTGAGGTAGAGTGTGCTCTGTGTACAGAGAACAGTCTGGAAGGCCCCCTGTTAGGATAGGAATGAATAACAGAGAGAGAATAGTAAGGGAAGCTGTCAGAGAGTAAGGAGAGGTGGTGGGGCTGGGGAGAGGGAAGAGGAGGGGAGGACACGTTTGTAGAGTCCAGTAGGATCTTTGCAAAGACTTTGGACTTAACCCTGAGTTGGGAAGTGTTATGGGTTCAATTGTGTCCCCTGGAAAAGAGAATATGACCTTATTTAAAGATAGGGTCTCTACAGAGATACCCAGTTATTAATAAAATGACGTCATTAGGGTGGGCCCTGGTCAGGAAGATCCCCTGGAGAAGGGAATGGCAACCCACTCCAGTATTCTTGCCAGGAGAATTCCATGGACAGAGGAGCCTGGTCCATGGAGTCAAAGAGTCGGACACGACTGAGTGACTAACACTTTCACTTTAATCCTATATGACTGTATCCTTTAAAAAAAAAAAAAGGAGAAATTTGGACACAAAGACAAGATAGGCACATAGAGAGGAGGCCTTGTGAAACAGGAGCTACGTTGCCACAAGCCAAGGAACTACCAGGAGTCAGGAGAAAGTCTTAGAACAGGTGCTTCCCTCGTGTCTTCAGGGGAACATGGCCCTGCCGACCCTTTGATCCTGGACTTCTTGGCTCCAGAACTGGGACACAACACATTTCTGTTGTTAAGCCACTAAGTTTGTGGTACTTCATTATGGCAGCCCTAGACATCGAATACAGGGAGACAGTGGAGGGCTTTAAACAGAGGATCTGCTGACTTTGTAAAGGAAACACACATTGTTGCTGTATTAAGACCAGAAGAGTGGAATCAAACGGACCCACTGCGATGCTAATGAAACAGCCTGGGAGAGGCAATGGTAGACCATTGTTACAATCTAGGTAGAAGTGATGAGAAAAGCACAGCCAACAGAATATGCTGGTTGATTGGGTGTGAGGAGAGAGAGAACCTAGAGTGTCTTCTTGTTAAAAACTTACTAATCTTCGGATGAATCATCTTCAGATGGCCTCCTGGGTTTCCTCCTTATTATTCTGTATAGGGCATCTTTGCCTCTGTCTCTTCTGTAAATGACAATGTTCCCCTGTATTTGTTCTTCTTTCTCAATCAGTAGATTCTCCTTGTAGTTCACAGCCAAACTTGAGTTCACCTTTCACTTGTATTTCAGTAACCCGAATGCACAGCTCCATCTTTGATTTCCCTTCTATGCACCAGAAACACACGTCGAGACCCTATTAGGCATTCCCAGCTAGCCTAGCTGCCCAAACTTCTTCCATCCTTTTCGTCTAAAGTTGGACTCACTTTCTCTCCAAAGCATGAGCCTCTTCCTCCTGTATTCCCTTCAGTGTAGCTGGAAAGTTCAAAGCTTTAGGCATAGTTAGATACAGAGGCCCAAATAACATTGCCAAAGCCGTTGTTTGTTTTTTTCTTTCTCTCTCTCTCTGCTCTATTTCTATAAGTTTATTGGATCCAGTCTCTGGTTCTCTACATTTATGAGGAAAGATGGTTCAAGCCATCGATCCTAAATAATAAGAGGCTGTCTCCTTTCTAGCACCACATATTCAATACCAGAGTAGTTACTGCTTGGTTTTGTTTGTCCACATGCCCCGCCTGGAGCCTATGCCCTGGGCCAGGAGGACACAGCATTCTAATTGGCTAACCCTGGTTACGCACCCACCTTTTAGGAAGAAGGAACAATGTGACCGACATATCACAGGGAGTCGGGAAGGTATGGTTCCCCAAAGAAAATTGTGAGAAGGAAGAAGGAATGTTAGGCATGAGCAACAGCAGAGATGGACCACGGTCGCACTGTCCTACTTTATCACAGTGATTATTTAGAATACTTATATTTTGTAATGGAGAGGAAAATGGCAACCCGATCCAGTATTCCTGCCTGGAGAATCTCATGGACAGAGGACCGCGGTGGGCTACTGTCCAAAGGGTCGCAAGAGTCGGATATGACTGAAGCAACTGAGCATGCTTCAGTGCGTGCATATTTTGTAAATAGGTATTCTTTTGACACCTACTGACCCCATTAGGATAGAACTCCATGAAAGTATAATCATGTATGTTTTTGATAACCACAGTATCCTGGCCCACAATAGGTATTTAATACACATGAGAGGAGAAGGCGATGGCAACTCACTCCAGTGTTCTTGCCTGGAGAATCCCAGGAGCGGGGGAGCCTGGAGGGCTGCCGTCTATGGGGTCGCACAGAGTCGGACACGACTGAAGTGACTTAGCAGCAGCAGAGAGGAATGGATGTCTTCCTAACTTGTTCACAGACTTTCTCTTCTTAATCTCTCTTCACCCTGTACCAGAGTGAGCTTAAAATGGAAATCTGATCATGAAAATTCTTCTTGTAATCGATGGCTTGTGTTTAGTTGTGCTTGTTGCTCAGTCATGCCTGACTCTTTGCAACCCCGTGGCCTGCAGGCTGCCAGGCTCCTCTGTCCATGGATTTCCCAGGCAAAAATACCAGAGTGGGTTGTCATTTCTTACTCCAGGCGATCTTCCCAACCCAGGAATTGAACCCACGTCTCCTGCATTGGCAGGCAGATTTTTTTTTTTTTTCCACCACTCAGTGGCTTAGAGCTTCCAAACTAAACCCTTAACTGGTCAGGAATTCGCTTCATGGCTTGCCAGTTCCCTGGGCATCCCCAAGGCTTCAGTCACCCAACTGCCTACTCTTTCTTGCTTCCTTCCTTACTTGTACATTATTTTTTCAGTCTCCAGTGGTTTTCCTTCCAATTGTTTACCAGCCAACTCTACTAATGACTCCGGAATTTGGTTCTTATCGCCTCTTTCAGAACCCCGACTTTAGCTGTGTTAGGCGTCCTCTGTGTCCTGTAGCACATTATGTTCGTCTCCGGTTGCCGTGCTTGGTTGAGTCAATCAAATGCTACCCCACCGGTACTGTAAGCTCTTTGAAGGCAGGGCTTTTGCTTTACTACTTTTTGCTAACCTGTTTCCTCAAACAGAATCAATGGTCTCCTCTCCATGTAGCTACCTCTATTGCAATATACACCACAGTCATTAGTGTTATTCATCCTTGCTTCTAGAGGATACTATGTATTATTAATCCCTGCACCTCCCTGGTGCTGTTGAGTTGCTCTGATGTGACTGACAAAAATCACCTTTGGGAGGTGATATCCACATTGTTAGAACCTTTAAGGATTGAGTATTACCAGAGTTATACAGATTATGACCTCTCTATCTGTAGTCATGTACTTTTTTGACAGCAGATCTAATAGTACTTTATTTTGAAGACTGCTGGGTGTTTTATTGTGTATCAATAAATCCTATCTACTGAGATAAGCAAGAAATTGGTTTATTATCATTTTTTATTGGAAGATAAGATTTTTAATTATCCTACGGATATGGGGTACAACCAAGATTAGAAGGAAATGAAATTTGTTCATCCACAAGTCTAGTGCTATTTATCAGCAAGATTTCACTAAATACAGTTACAACTTTTAGGCAAATTAACTTCAGAAATCTAGAGTTATATTACAAGTTGATGATTACAGGGGAAGAAAAACAAATTGTCAAATGATTGCTTAGTGTCTATAGAAATAAAACAAATGACCATTTTACTTAATGATTTTTTATTAATGTTCCCTTATCATTTACCAAGTATATATCTACTCCTCATTTCATCTCTGTAACAGTTTTGTGAGCAGCAGCCCACTGAAGGAATTACCATCCTCTTTTGTTAGATAAGGTAGCTGATATGGTAGTCACAAATTGTCAGTTGTTTGAACATAAAATCCTACTCACCTCACCTTTGTAGCCACTGTTCCCAGTCTTGCAAAAAGATGGTGCTGTTTGTGTGCTTGGTGGGTGGGTGAATGAATGTATATAATTATGTCTTGACATTAATTTCAGGTTCCTCTGTTTTCTCACCTTCCAGAAAGTGTCATTCCATCATCCCAGCATATCTGAGGAACGAACTCATACTTTGGCCATAGTCTTTCCAGGAACTTGATTGTTCTTCATTTTAGAGACCCAATTACTGATTAACATAATATAGTCAGAAAGTCTTAGATGAGTCCAACAATATCTAATTTGAGCAGTGTTCTTCTCTATTGCCCCAAATTTGGCTTCAGCCAAATTTCTTAATTCAACTTCTAAAAAGATCTTGCTTTCTCTGTGTCTTGTTTTTTTTTGGTTTTCTTGTTTGTTTTTTGTTTCCTTCTTCAAACTTCCTGGTACCACCTACTAGTAGGTGGTAAAAATCAATAGATTGAGACCCAAATTTTTTGCACATACAGTATTTTTATAGATTAAACAGAAAAACTGATGTGGACATGGAGAACAAACAGAATTTTAAAGGGATCTCTTCAGCAAGCTTTTTAAATGGCATTTTTATATTTTAAATATCACCCCTGAGTCAAGGGATATAAATGGAAATAGGGAAGCCAGTGGAATTTCCATTTTCCTGCCCAAGCTAACTTAACTGTTTATATCTGAGTATTCTTGGAGCAGTGTTACCAAAAAAGAGCAGAATTGCATTTAAAGAATGTAACCAATGTTTTTGAAAAATGAAACAGTATGAAATCATCAAAGAGCATATAGGAGGTAAACACTGTTTCATGAAACCTCAGTGTATGGGTTGCATAATGGTATTCCTCACCATGGATTGTGGTCAAAAAATTTTTCAAAATCACTGCTCTAAAGTTATCATCTTATTTTGCTTAAAAATGTGAAATTTCCTCTAGAATGGAATAGTCTGTCACCAGCTCAAGCAGGTTTCAGGCTTTTTCAACCTTCTTGGTATGGTCTCTATTTATGATCAATGACTTTTTTCAGCAAATGGTTGCAGCATTAATTACAAACCTAAAAATCACGTGTATAAAACAGGCCCTTGATTATGTTCACAAGGCCATGGATCCAAATATAATTTTCTGAATTTAAATATGTTTAGCTTCCCATCTGTAGAAAGCAACCATTCAAAATATCATCTCTGTGATAAGCCACAATGGAAAAGAATATGAAAAAGAGTGTATATATTTGTATAACTGAATCACTTTGCTATGCATCAGATAATAACACCTTGTACATCAACTACTTCAGTAAAATACATTTAAAAAATTAAAAAAATTTAAAAGCAATTTTGAAATTAAAAAACAAAACTAACTGTATCTTAGACTTACATTTATCCTCTTCCATATTCATCTGTGACAGCTGGGCAATTTCCTAATTGATTTAATAATTTAAAAATTTCTTCTAAGATTCACAAAGTCTTATCAATATGTACCATTCAGATGGTGAAATAGGAATATGGGAAAGGTTTTTAAAAATAGAGGGAAAAGAGATAGTGATAGTCACTTAAGTAATACTCCCTGGAAAGCCCAGCTTGCTTTACATGAAGACATTTTGCATACAGGGTACAAGTCCAGCAGGATTCCAGCTCAGCAGTCTCATATTGTAGATCCAGTGGAGTCAGCCTACTGGGTGCTCTGTAGGCTGAGAGTATGAAAGAGTATCCATACTCTGAAAGAGTGTGGATCCTGAAGTCTAAGGTTCTTCCTGGTTCTGCCACTTATTGTGATCTTGGAAACACCATAACATCTCATAACCTGATCTGTCACATATAAAATCCAGATAATAAAAAGATATCCTGTCTACCTTATAGGATTGCTGTGTTTGAAGATCAAATGTTTTTAATATGCCAGGCATAAAGTCAGTTGCTTTATATAATCCATCAGAAACAGTGTGAGGGAAAAACCCACGTGGCTGATGTGACTAGAACCAGTAATCTGTAGGTTGATATAAAAAGTTAATTACAGAATCATGAAAAAAAAAATTCTTATGTATTTCAGAAACTTTTATTTTAACTTATAACACATATATACCTCTTTACTTTTGATACAGAGCCAAGGCCTTTTCCCTGAATGCGAGTCTATTGCTTGGAGTCTCATTATTATTATTATTTTTTGTATATACCAAGCCTATAATGTATCACCTCTTGTTTGATTCATCATGATTGGCTCATTTATTTCAAAGAAACCTCTTCTTTGTTCTTCATGAATATTTTATAGCAATAAAACAATAAAATCAAACATCCGCAACTCAAAGCTTTCAAATATTGGAAGAACTGAAACAAAATCTGTCTTTTAAAATTAATTTATTTTTCTGTTTTGTTTTTTTGGCCATGCTATGTGGCAAGCAGGATCTCAGTTCCTCAACCAGGAATTGAACCCAAGCCCCATGAAGTCAAAGTGCAGAGTCTTACTGCTGGACTGCCAGGGAAGTCCCAAAGCAGAATTTGTGATAATGAAAACTCCATGTTTTGTGGTTAGGCATTCTTAAAATGTTTATAAGACCAAAATGTATTGCCTCTGGGGACTTCCATGGTGGCCCAGTGGCTAAGACTCCATGCTCCCAGTGCAGGGGGCCCAGGTTTCGTCTCTGGTCGGGGAACTAGACAGCATATGCCACAACTAAGACCCAGTGCAGCCAAATAAATAAAATAAATATTTTAAAAAATGCATCACCTCATTTCCAGTCTTGGTACGTTTAAAGTGAGGTATGGACTAAATAAAACACTAAGAATTAATGAGTCCTGAATCTTTCTAAACTTCTATTACTTCTTTTTTAGTTCCTGCAATTTTACCCATATGTTAAGTCAAAGCAATTATTTTTGGCAATTTGCTTTTACTGATTCATTTCAAACCATTCAAATTAGTTTTCATAGACACAATTCTCTTTTTTGCTTCATATTTCATTAATTTACATAATACTCAGTCAACATATATAAAGTTAACAAGTAAAACGAGTAATGTTTTACAATTCCCTGACAAGAGCTAAAGTGCATAAGCGCAGCTGACAGCATCCAGTGTGCTGTGGGCACCAGCCAGTAGGCTTTTCAGAGGGAACGAAGAGAATCTAGCTGAAGATTCAGAGAAGCGATGGTGGACATGAGAGTTTTAGTTGGAGGACTCATCTCATTTTTTAGATGAGGCCATTGAAAGTAAGAGATTTGCCCCCCTTTTTTTTTCTTAAAAAAATTTTTTTTTTTAATTTATTATTTAACTGAAGGTTAATGGGTGTACCTACAACAGATTCTAGTTGATGTTTGACAGAAAACAACAAAATTCTGTAAAGTAATTAACCTTCATGAAATTTGCCCATTTTTTATCAGTGACTTGTATATGAAATGTTCAAAGAGATACAGGGAAAAGAAACCTAATATGGCCACATAGAGACCAGAGAAAACCTTTAGGAGGAAGAGATGCTTAAGCGGAGTTGAGAAGAAAACATGAGAAAATCAGGCCAATAAAAGGAAGAACATTCCAGGCAGAGAAAAGAAAGGTAGTAAAAAGTTTTAAAAGAATGTGAAAAATGCAGAATTTAAAAAATAAATCTGCTTGACCAGAGCCTAGGATATAGGCAAGAAAGGAATAGGAGAGGGGTTGATCCTTGGGGTGAGACAGCCTGGAGATCCAGGATAGGATGATTTCCTATGCTAAATAGCTTGAGTTTACTTACAGGCTACTGGGAGCAAGTGGACAATTCTCCTTGGAAAAGCAAAATAATTAGGTTTATATTTTAGAAAGGTTATTTGCCTTTACAGGGCGAATGATGGAACAGAACCAGGAGAGACCTGAATAATGGAGACTAGCTGGGAGGCTGTTTCAGAGAAATTGAGGGGACAGTGATGAGGACATGGAAAAGTGAAAGCATCAGTCACTCAGGCACATCCAGCTCTCTTCCACCCCATGGACTGTAGCCCACCAGGCTCGACCCATGCAATTCTCCAGGCAAGAATACTGGAGTTGGTAGCCATACCCTTCTCCAAGGGATCTTCCCGACCCAGGGACTGAACCAAGGTCTCCCACATTGCAGGCAGATTCTTTATCGTTTGAACCACCAGGGAAGACATGAATGAGAAACTGAAAAAAGAAACTATTTCTATAACTTGAAACCTCAGTAACCTGCAACAGTGGGATGTATTTTAAAGAATCCCCTCACCACAAAAAAACTTCAGTTATTTTTCAGTAATTGTATTGTTGATTGATAGTAACATTGGTATTGATACTCTGAGACTTTTGGGTGGATATTGTGGGTTATGCTAATGACTAATTATATGGTATTCCATCATTTTTAGCAATGAAAACTGGTATTCTTAGCATGAGAATTAAAAGACATAGGTCAAAGAAAATAAGGGAAAACTCTGTGGCCCTAAATTTAAGTGAGACATAGAATATTAGCATAAACTCATGATGTATTTTATCTTAAAATACAAAACATATTACCTATCTTAGTCCACAAAAAAGGCCTAGAAACCTAGTAACCCAGTCTCTAGGAGAATCTTTAACGCTTTGCATTCTCCAAATACCATTCCCCATTAAAAAGAAACAGGCCTCCCTGAAGAAAGCATTGTCTTCCAGTCAGGCAGGAAATGTGAGGTGATACTGAAACATCCTATCCCTTAGCAAGGATGCCACCAACGAAAACTAAGGTCGTCAAACGGCCCCAGAAGCCAATTTAAAAAGCCTCTCACTAGCCAAAAATAGGACAATTTGAGCATCCATAAGAAAAATAACTTCAGTGAAGTGAAGCAAGTATGTCTAAACCTGTGAACTGCACGCACACACACACACACACACACACACACACACACACACATCTTGTTCACCCCTGGAAGATTAAACAGCTCTTTATTTTAAAATCACGCACTTATTCTGCTTTTCCTAAAAAATTTCAGTTCAGTTCAGGAAATAGCAAAGAATGAATGAGCAAGTGACTGAATCTGAAAACTATGGTATGTTCCACAGGTAACTAACTTAATTTCTAAGAGATACCACAGGTAACTCTTAGGAGAAGTATTCAAGGACATATAGGTGGGTTTCAATTTATTTTTATCATTTTAATTAAATGTAGTGAAAATATTGTGATCTACACAGTCACAGGCTTTGGCATAGTCAATAAAGCAGAAATAGAATGTGTGGATCACAATAAACTGTGGAAAATTCTGAAGGACATGGGAATACCAGACCACCTGACCTGCCTCTTGAGAAACCTGTATGCAGGTCAGGAAGCAACAGTTAGAACTGGACATGGAACAACAGACTGGTTCCAAATAGGAAAAGGAGTATGTCAAAGCTGTATATTGTACTCTGCTTATTTAATTTATATGCAGATTACATCATAAGAAATGCCAGGCTGGATGAAGTACAAGCTGGAATCAAGATTGCCAGGAGAAATATCAATAGCCTCAGATATGCAGATGACACAACCCTTATGGCAGAAAGTGAAGAGGAACTAAAAAGCCTCTTGGTGAAAGTGAAAGTGGAGAGTGAAAAAGTTGGCTTAAAGCTCAACATTCAGAAAACTAAGATCACAGCATCCGGTCCTATCACTTCATGGCTAATAGATGGGGAAACAGTGGAAACAGTGGCTGATTTTATTTTTCTGGGCTCCAAAATCACTACAGATGGTGATTGCAGCCATGAAAATAAAAGACACTTACTCCTTGGAAGGAAAGATATGACCAACCTAAACAGCACATTAAAAAGCAGAGATATTACTTTGTCAACAAAGGTCCATCTAGTCAAGGCTATGGTTTTTCCAGTGGTCATGTATGGATGTGAGAGTTAGACTATAAAGAAAGCTGAGTGCCGAAGAATTGATGCTTTTGAACTGTGGTGTTGGCGAAGACTCTTGGGAGTCCCTTGGACTGCAAGGAGATCCAACCAGTCCATCCTAAAGGAGATCAGTCCTGGGTGTTCACTGGAAGGACTGATGTTGAAGCTGAAACTCCAATACTTTGGCCACCTGATGCGAAGAGCTGACTCATTTGAAAAGACCCTGATGCTGGGAAAGATTGCGGGCAGGAGGAGAAGGGGATGACAGAGGATGAGATGGTTGGATGGCATCACCGACTCAATGGACATGGGTTTGGGGGGACTCTGGCAGTTGGTGATGGACAGGGAGGCCTGGTGTGCTGGGGTTCATGGGGTTGCAAAGAGTTGGACACGACTGAGCGACTCAACTGAACTGAACTGAAGATATATTTTATTATTTTAACGATTCTTTCCCATATATTATTGTATAAGTATTTCCCAACACTATTAAAATTCTCTAAGCATATTTATTTAAAAATTGCAAAGCAGGAAATGAAAGAGAGATGGTGGGGAAGTAAAATGTGAGTGGACTTTAAACCAGCCAATATCAATGTCACCTTGGAATTTTTTAGAAGTGCAAATTCTCAAGCTCTATTCAGAAACTCTGCAGTGGGGCTCAGGGGACTGTGGTTTAACAAGACTTCCAGGTGATTCTAATGTATTCTAGTTTGAGAATCACTACAATAGAAGAGATTTACAACACTTATCAACCAACTACAATATGGCAATCTAATATTTGCTCCAGATTAAAAAAAAAAAAACAACTGTAAAAAACTTTAACATTTATCCTATCAAGGAAGTGCTAAATTTTTAAAGTGTGAAAATGGTACTGAGATACAGAGATATAAATGTAGATAGATATTTTTTAAAGCCTTGAAATATCTGAGTAAAAAATACAATGCCTAGGATTTGTTTTAGAATAATGTAAGAAAAACAGAAGCAAGTAAGGGTAGACCTAAGATTGGCCACGAATGTCATCTCCATTAACTTGGTGATGGTCTGGATTTAGAGTCATCCAAATGGCTAGTCTTAAACATTTTTTGGGGCAAGTAATTAAGAAAAAAAAAAAAAACCGCAACAGCAAGGCTCCAGTAGCCCTTAAAATCTCCTTGAATTTACATTCCTGTGATGTAACAGCTTTGTTTCCAGTGTATACATCGTTGTTATTGCTTCCTTTTAGGAATAGGGTGAGTAGATGTTATTTCTCTTCCTTCCTTCTCCCTTTTTATTTCTCCGTCTTATTTATCCTCTTCCACTGAAATTTATAAAAACCTCAACATCCATTAGAAATCTGCCTAGAAAGCATCAGCTTCAAAACCTAAGAGGGTGAGTGGTAAGATGAACTATATATTTTCATTTTACCAGGTGATGGCAGAATTTTGAGGGTGGTTTCTTATCATTTTATGTTTTATTTTAGATATTCCATCATTTGTCATCATTGTTTTTATGATCATCACTTCCTTCATTGTCACCTTTTTAATTTTTATTTTGCCTGGAACAGTTAGTGATATGGAGAAAAAACCATTAGAAGTCATCACCATCCATTATCAGGCAGCTTTTTTGACAGGTGTTAGTCGCTCCATTGTGTCCAACTCCTTTGCAACCCCATGGACCATAACCCGCCAGGCTCCTCTGTCCATGGAATTCTCCAGGCAAGAATACTAGAGGGGGTTGCTCTCTCCTTCACCAGGGGATCTTCCAAACCCAGAGATCAAAGCTGCATCCCCTGTGTCTCCTGTATTGGTAGGTGGATTCTTTAACTGTCTGAGCCACCAGGGAAGCCCCCTTTTCTGAAACAGATTTCTGCTGCATTTCATCTGCATCTAATGAGTTCCTGCGGTGCTCTCTCCCACCATGGGATGTGATGGCTTCAAGGAAACAAGAACAAAAGAAGACAAAGCACCAGCTTTGGAGCTCGTATCTTCTGAGGAGATAAGGTAACGTGATGGGAAAAGACTCACCACATACTATATGGGGAAGTTATAATGCAACACAGCATTGGAGAGCTTGGGCTAGATGGCTTTTAACTGCTTGGGTTCAAACCCTAACTCTGCCACTCACTAGCTATGTGATGCTGATCAAGTTATTTAACCTCTCTTGCCTCAGTTTCTTCATCTGTTAAATGAGTGTGAGAACAGTATAATCTTGTGGTGCTGCCTTGAGATAATCCCTAGATAATCCATGAAACATTTAACTTTATCCATAGATTTTATCAATTTCTGTGTTGACCATTGTGCTTATATCCCACACCTTTCTCCTGGTATTTTTTTGTGTGTCTGAAAATACATCCTTTAATAATTCAACTATCTTGGATACCGTAGCTGTCAAAATACTGTCCACAGTTTTGCCCCCAAACTTATGGTTTAGCTGTACATAAAATTCTAGGTTGATAATTATTTTGTCCAGCTTTGAAAATATTATCCCACGGTCTTCTGGACTTTATGCAATTGAAAAGTCTGATGTTGGTTTACCAGCTGTGACTTTCTTACTGGTAGAAAACGTGCATCTGAGGACACTACTGATTAATGTAAATATTTTAGTAACTAGAGCTATCACTCCACACAGGATTTCCAATTCCACGGATCATGGAGGAAGATCATGGTATAAGCATTCTCTCATCCTTTATAAAGAAGCACAGAGGAACTGAAGGCCACTGTGACTACAAGGAAGCTCTGCAAATTAACCACATGCAACCATAAACTTGCCTCCAGGGGGAGAGCTAAGAGTGGGATCAACTTGAATCTTCTCAAGAACCCAACAGATTGTACTGGGATATGAAGGAAACTGCTGAGGAGCTCCACTGTTATACTCCCGTGAGTTACTACTTTCCTTTCCTCTTCTGCTTTCCAGTTCCTATAACAGGGCAACTTTATATTTGAGCATATGAAGCAAGAGTGATAAAATATTACTCTCAAATACTGCCCCATGGTGAGGCGAACGGGAGAAAAAGAATAAAAACAAAAACAGCATTGCCCCTTTCTGGCCAATGTTTACCCTTACGTTCAGATCACTAAAAATATGTATCTAGAAATATGGCAAATCAAAACAGATGTCTCCTTGTAGATGAAATAAGTAAAATTCTAGCCTCTTTTATTAGATCTCAGGTCATGTATTCCGCTTAAAAAAAAAAAAAACACACACACAACATATAGTTTCAACTAAGAGTTACATAAACTAAATTTTTCTTCCAGATCTCAAAATGCTCATGGAAAGCCAACTTCCAAGATACATGGCACACAGCACATACTTGAAAGTTGACCCCACAGATATATTCATGTAAGCAAAATACGAATTTGTTTCTCATTACATAAACATCACCTGGGCTTAATTAATCAACACACTTGTTAAAAAAAAATTAATCTGTAACCAAAAGCACTATCCCGTTTGTTAGGTACCATTCTTATTCAAATTATACCCCCCAAAAAGCCTAAAAATAACTCAAATCTAGAAATGAGCCCAAGTGCTAAGGCTGCCTATGGCTCTTGCTGTAAAATAGTTGCTGGGTCTGATTTGAATATCTGAAAAGAATGACAGAAATATAGGGTTCTTCTTGATTTCAAGAGAACTTCCCAGAAGGAGGTGGAGGGCCAAGAAATCCACCTGCCTGCTTTGTGGCAGCTCGCGAAGGGGCAAGGCCAAGAATCTTCTGGATGTTCTGTGAAGGAAACAGAATAAAAACTGGGTTTTAATATGAGATATAGAGAAAAGTATTTAAAATACATCTCATAAAGAGAAGTCTTACAAATAAAAAGTACTGATATCACCTAAAATAGAATGATTACTACTGTGTTATTTTTCTGCCTTTGCTGAGCCTTATAGCTGAATTCAGTCATTACTGCAACACCTGAAGCTAAAAGTGAATAGTCAGTATCAACATCTTCAAATAAGTGAAAGAATTAAGAATCTTGCAAAGAGATCTGAGTCCAGAATCCACCTATATTTTTAGCACAGCCCCTCATCTTTTTCAGTTGTCCCACTTAAATCTAATTCAATAGTTTTTTGGGTTTTTTTTTTTAGGAACTCAACTTTATGAAACTAGAACTCATAAAAAAATTATTTTTATATTCAGATTTCATCAGTTAATATAACATTAAATTAAATCACATAAATACAACAATGAGTAAAACTAACAAAAACAGTTTGGGAATAAACACATGTGGCTCTTGAAGGACAAGGACTCAACTAGCGGGAGCAGAGAGGTGCAGGAGCTCTAAAGAACAATCAGGAGTGGATGGTGTGATGTGGGGAGGAACTGGTTTGCTTTAAAGGTAGAGGAAAGAGGTAAATGGATTTGGAGGGGTAAGTAAAGGTCAGTTAAGATTTTGTACAGCATTTGTAAGAGGGAAAAACCTTAAAGATATCTAGTTATGCTTGCTAATTCCTTCATTTAATATTTGAGAAATCAATTAAAACCTGGAAGAATAGAAAGGCCTGTCCAAAATTATTGATAAAGTCCCACAAGCCTAAAAGCATGGCCATAGAGAAATAAATAATAAAAACAAATCTAAAAACAAGAAGAAAAAGAACCATTAGTAGTTCAGGTAAGTTTTCCTCAGTAAAGCTGGAGAATATTTATATTACTTTCATAATAAAAGTAGCTCCTTCATGCCCCCCTTAAAAATCCACTGCACAAAGCAGTAAGAAGACCAAATAACAGAATGCCACTCCTATTTAATCAGTAAGTAGTTCCTGACCACCTACAATGTATCCAGCAAAGCAAGGCATGATGGGAAGTTAAAGATAAAATCTAAAATAGTAAGGCATTACAGAATTAGCTACTGATAAACACATCTGTCTAGCTGACAAATACATTAATATAATCTAGAGAAAATGTACAAAGTATCCTTGCTCAGTTATTCTGTAGAAGGGTCAATTAAGTGAGTCCTTATCATTTTAGAGATAAAGACCAGTGTAAAAACTTCTGAGGCTCTTTAAATCACAGGTTTACTGTGATTTAAAGAAGACAAGTAAAAGGAAAATAGGAAATATTTCAAAGCACAGATTGAAAGGGTAGACTGTTGACAATCTCATTATGAATTTAAAACATAAATGACTACTGGACACAAGCCACTGTTCTGGATGGAAAACAGCCCTAACAGCAATGACCACGATGGTAACAGAAACGTTAAAACGAGGCACTTTGGTAGCCAAGACTGAAGTTCATGTATATCCAGGCAGGTTTATGCTTTGTTCTCCTCGTGGATCTCATTTCAGACTTCCTTTGTAAATACCAAATCAAGTTTATCAGTGGTACATTACTCAAGTATTTGTATTTTAATACCAACATTCTGCATTTACTATATGCAATTTTATCTTTTAGTGAAATTCTAAAAATGAGTTTGAATTCCTATCCTCTCACAATTGAACCCACAATATTTTATTTTTAATGTTTACTTATTTATTTATTTTTGACTGTGCTGGGTCTTTGTTGCTATATGAGCATTTCTCTAGTTGCAGTGAGCCAGGGCTACTCTCTGGGCTTCCCTGGTGGCTCAGATGGTAAAGAATCTGCCTGCAATGCAGGAGACCTGGGTTTGATCTCTGGGTTGGGAAGATCCCCTGGAGAAGGAAATGGCAACTCACGCCAGTATTCTTGCCTGAAGAATTCCATGGACAGAGGAGCCTGGTGGGCTACAATTCATGGGGTCGCAAAGAGCTGGACACCACTGAGTGTCTAACACTCTCACTTTCAGGGCTGCCCTCTAGCTGTGGCGCACAGGCTTCTCACCGCACTTGCAGTGGCTTCTCCCGTTGCGGAGCACAGGCTGAGGGGCACGTGGGCTTCAGTAGTCCCGGCTCCTGGCAGCTACAGAACAGGCTCAGTAGTTGTGGGTGCATGGGCTTAGCTGCCCCACAGCATGTGGGATCTTCCCTGGATCACGCATCGAACCCGTGTCTCCTACATCGGCAGGCAAGTTCTTTACCACTGAGCCACCAGGGAAGCCCCTCTCTACCTTAAAAAGAAAAAAGGTTTATTTTATGGACTAGTTTTTCTTAGATAAAAAGGTTCCCTGCTTCTCTGTCTATGAAGTCTTTTCCTCTAAAACATGGCTCGAGGCCATGGTTCTCTCCACAGTAGTAACAACATTCCATGTTTCTATAAATTCTAAGTGTGCAAATAGTTTTAAGGACTAGACATCAGTCCTTAGTTATCCTTGGTTTTGAGATGAGAAAGCTGGGGCAGATGGAGGTTATAACTCAGACACAGTTTTCCTCTATTAAACCACAACTCTCTAAAGGATATTTATCTTAGGAAGTGAAAAATCTTATAGCAGGCCTGACCTGTTAAAAACTTACAATTATGAAGACTATATAAGACTATAAAAGAAAAAATACATTACATTGTTAAGTGAATAAGTGCATATAAATCAAAACCCATAGAATGTACAACATCAAGAGTGAACACTAATATAAATTATGGACTTTTGAATGATGATGTGTCAATGTAGGTTTACTGACTGTAAAGAAATGTACCACTCTTTCGTAAGGTGTTGACAGTAGAGGAGGCTACGTGCAACTGGGGGACAAGGAATCATAGGAAATCTCTGTACAGTCCATTCAATTTGGCTGTGAACCTAAAACTGCTCTAAAAAAGAGTCTATGAAAATGCATATAAAGACTTAAGAATATATGAAAAAATAATAATTGTATTAAAAATAGTTATAAATCACTTTCTCATTCCTTGTCTTCAAGTTTTTACAATATTGCTGAACAGGATAATTTAAAATGAGAAATATCTCCATAGGTGCTATCTCAAAGTGGTAGGCATTGTTCTAAGCAATCCACATGTACATTCTCATTTAATCCTCACAGCAACTCAGTGACACATATTATCCTTATATGCAGATAAACAAAGGAGATCCAACTGTCAGGCGGTAACTCAATAAATGCTCACTGAGCTTCACACTGTATAGCAGGTTCATTTATATATATTTTCTCCTTTATATCTTTCAAGAACTTCATTAAACTCGACCGGACTGCTTTCCTATAGTCTCTCAATTCTCCTCCAATTTTTCAGGCCTTCTTACAAGATACAGTTTAGAAATATGCATTATGCTAAAAGATAAGAGTTTCAATATATTAAGAAGATGATACAGAAGACTGCTTAACAGAAATACAAAATATAAGATGTGGTCATGCTTTGGAAGTTATTTTTTGGAAAAATTATTTTGAATTTCTGTCTAGTCCTGTGTAATCGGGTAACAACTGAAGAGTGTGTGTCAGAAGGGAAAAACAAAGGAAAACCATTTTCCCGTAATCATGCCTTCTTTTGGCAGGAAACTCAGAAAAATACCACTACAGGATTTGCGTTCCTTCCTCTCTGCAAAGGATAAGGACTGGTGATCAAGAAAAGGAAGTTGTTGGTTGCTAACTGGATATTTTGGGAAGACACAGGTCACTGGCAATAAACACATTCTGCTAAATTTTATTTCTTAGTCATTTAGCTAAAATAACTCAAGCCATAGCCACCCTCACTTTGCTCTTTGTCAGTTTCTCTGGCATCCGCAACCAACCTTCCGTTCCAATTGATTACAATTTCTCATCAAGTTCCCATAACATAATCTTTACTTTATGCATAATGCTGCCTGTAAATCCAAACACCCTGAATGGCCCCATTCAACAGTCCCAGGATTTTCACAGGTTTTCACATTCAATAGTCCCAGGCTATTCAGGAGGATGACAAAAAGATTAAATGTTTAATGACAGTATAACACTTACGTAGCTGAAAGAGTACTGGGTAACAGTCAGAAGACTTGATTTCCAATACTGGCAAATTATGCAAAACAAACAAACAAACAAAAAAACAAAACCCAATACGCAATATCTTTTTATTGTACCAAATCTCCATTTTCCTTATGTTTAAAAGAAGAGGGCTTACTAGATCAATTATTTTTAGACTCTTTAGTCACAGAACCCTTTCTTTAAACAAAATCTCATGTAAAAAGTCAACAAAGAAAATTGATAAAATAGTTTTGGGAACCTGAAGCCCCTTGTTGGGCCCATCAAATTTTCCCACCAAGCACCTTGAAAGAAGCCACAGTCCTGTGTGGCTGTGGCACTCTAACATTCTTGAACACAGTTATGTTGTAATAGATTATATTGCTGACTTCCACACATATCTTGCAAGGTGAAAATCAAAATTCTAAAAGGATAAGTATATCAAATCTGCACCAGAATAACATCATTTCCTTCGTAAAGTTGAATGAATGAATATTTTTCTCTCCTTAGGTTGTCCAAAGGCCTCTTTTGTAAATAGGATCTCTTTTGGGAAGATTAGGGGATCAAGTGACAATTTGAATCAGTCAAGGAGAATGTTCTGAATTTTAGTTTTGTGTAAGAAGATAGATGTTCTATCCTTTTAAAATCTCATAACAGATAGTAGAACCCAGCTGGCACTATGTGGGGTATCGAAAACTCAGTATGAAATTGTAGTCTTACTAGTTTGAAGTACCAAAGGACAGAGTTTTGGGCAACCGTGAATGTGAAAGTGTTAGTCACTTTGTCGTGTCCAACTCTTTGTGACCCCGTGGACTGTAGCCCACCAGGCTCCTCTGTCTATGAAATTCTCCAGGCAAGGATACTGGAGAGGGTTGCCATTTCCTTCTAAACCATAGCAACTGAAAAAAATTCCTGGAAAATAGAGTTAACAGGGCCCTGTAAAATTCTGCATCTAAACTCTACCCAGGTGGCGCTAGTGGTAAAGATCCTGCCTGCCAGTGCAGGAGATACACGATGCAGGTTTGATCCCTGGGTCAGGAAGATCCCCTGGAGAAGAAATGGCAACCTACTCCGGTATTCCTGCCTGGAAAACCCCATGGACGGAGGAGCCTGGTGGGCTAGTCCATGGGGTTGCAAAGAGTCAGATAAGACTGAAACAACTTAGCATGCAAACTCCGCCCACTTCTCTGGTTAACTCTTAAGCTATTCATGGGAGAGACTGCCTTCAACCAAATAAGACTAAAATAACTTGAGATTTCCTAGATGTCTACCACAAAGAAAACAGACCTTGGAGTTTGAAGCTTTGAACCTTGGAGCCAACTTAACTGTCCACTTAAACAAACAAACAAACAGAAAAAAACACCCCTCTCTGTTAAGAATAACAGAATCTAGACTCTCTATGCCCACTCCAGTGTTCTTGCCTGGAGAATCCCAGGGATGGGGGAGCCTGGTGGGCTGCCGTCTCTGGGGTCGCACAGAGTCGGACATGACTGAAGCGACTTAGCAGCAGCAGCAATAGACTCTATAGCTTATCATTTACAATGCACATGATACAATCCAAAATTGAGACATACCAAGAGACAGGAAAACATGACCCAGACAAAAGAAAACAGGCAACAGAGTTCAACCTTGAGATGATCCAAACTTTGGAATTGTAAGCAAGGTTTTAAAGAAGCTAATTAACCATGACAGGGGACATAAAAGAAATATATTCATTCACAATAAATGAACAAATAGTAAACTTCAGCAAGGAAGGAAAAAGACTAAAAAATAACCAAATGGAAATCCAGGAGCTAAAAAATACTATGACAAGCTTAGGGTTAAGTCAGATTAGGGATAAAAGAGGAGTGTTGAAACTCCTTTTTTAGATTAGAGATATAAGAGAGGAGTCTGTGAACTTGAAGACAGATTACAAGAAATTATCCTATCTAAACAACAGACAGAAAAAGACTAAATAATTGAATAGACTCAGTTTTCTATTGGACAATACTAAACAGACTATAAGTAAATGGAATTAAGAGATAAAGAATGGGGCAGAAAAAAATAAGTGAAGAAATAATCGCTGAAATTCTCCCAAATTAAAAAAAAAAGCCATAAGCTATAGAGGGATAATTAAAAAAAAAAAAAAATACCCTTGGGGGGGCGGGGTTCCCTGCTGGTCTAGTAGTTAGGATTTGGTGCTTTCACCATGGAGGCCCAGGTTCAAGCCCTGGTTGGGGAACTAAGATCCTGTTAAGCTACCCAGTACAGCAAAAAAACAAAAAGTTACATTACAGTACCCTTAGGTACATAATAGTCAAATTGCTAAAAACCAAGCTTAAAGAAAAATATCTGAAAGCAGCCAGAGAAAAGTTATTATTATCTACAGGGATACAAAGACATAAAGGTCTTCTCATCAGAAATACCTGAAGCTGTTTCACCAGTGGCCACGGGGGCCACACTGTCCTGATTTCAGAAGCGACGGCCCTGCGCTTCCCTCTGGGTGAGAGCTCCCGGGCCCCGCAGCCAGGCCCTGCCCAGGCGATGCTGCCCGAGTGTGCTTGTCCCAGCCCCGGCCTGGTCACCACCACAAGCGATGGCGCACTGCTCCCGACTGCTCACTTGCTGCGGCCCCACTGCCGCTCCAGGGAGATGTCCCACCCCACCAGGAGCCAGGCTCAGGCTCTCCTGTCTGTCCCCGCCTCATCCACAAACGTGTTCTTTCTTGTGATCAGGTATAGGTTTCAGAATATAAGATCCGACTGTATATAATTGTAATAAATACGGGTTGCCACTATTAAAAGAAAATAAACCTGAAGCTGAAAGGATTAAAACAAACAAAAGCAGTCAATCCAGAATTCTATATCCTATGAAAATATCCTTCAAAAGTAAAGATAAACAAATATTTGGGGATAAATGAAGAGTAAGAGAATCTGTCGCCAGCAGACTTAAACTACAAAAAACACATGCAGGGAGTTCCCTGATGGTCCAGTGGTTAGGATCTGGCACTTTCGCTGCTTGGGCCTGGGTTCAACCCCTGGCCAGGAAACTTAGAGCCCATACGTCACATAACAGGGCCAATAAATAAAGGAAAAAGAAACACATAGAAAGAAGGAAAGAAACACAGGGAAAAGTCACTTACCACTGTGCTGTGAAGTACAGACATTAAGCAGTGACATTCACCAACAATTCTGGACTCGGTGATCTCTATGTTTATTATATACTTTCAAGCCTTCATGTTTTTACTCAAACTATGCTAAGAAAATTCTGATAAAATTGGAAAACTCCTACTCACCCTTCAAGATACAATTTAAATGCCCCTCCTGTATAAAATCTTAGTTTCACAGAACTAATTCCTATAGTGATTTCACTTCCATAGCACACTTTCCCCCCTCCCAAACCATTTTATATATGTATACATACACAAAAGTTATCAATCACATTCTGCTATTATTTATGGATCTGTCTTCCCACATAGACTGTGGGTTTCACAAGGGTAGAGATAATCACTCCTTGCTCTTGCATCTCAGCATCAAAGAATTCCTGGCATAGTGAAGAACTTGAATTATTCTTCAACAAAGACAGGAATATTCTAAATGAAGCCTTAAACTCACTGAAACAATTCAAAGGGATCAGATTAAGATGATGCCTGAATAATCTGTTCTCACTTAGTACTTACCTATCACTTTTCAAACAAAATGCATTCTCTAACTGATTTAAAGTTAAATACTACAAATGAAAATACTTTGCTTAAAGATGAGCTATACTGGAATTAATGAATTAAGTTCTAATCCTTAAATAAAGTGACATAAATTAATGATGAGATGCAGGAGATGGCAGGCATCTACCATTTTGATGACTTTAAGATAAACTGACATGACATAATTAGAACCTGTCCTTACAGACATACAAGCCATATCAAAATTCTTTGCCCTACGGAAGCCAAAAGTGTGATAAAAAATTAAACTTACTTATTTTTATCCCTGTCCTAAGCACATATACCTGTTGAAGGAGACAATGACAAATTCTCACTGACATTTCTTCAGATCATAGCCATATATCCATATGGTTATACATTAAGATGTGGGTGACAAAGGAAAAAAAATATAAGAAACTCTTTCTTGTACTTTTCCTCATAAACATTAATTCTTTTTGCTTTTGAAGTAAAGAGAATTCTGTCATGGCTTTAACTATCATATACATTTATAAGAAGAGACCCGTTTTCCCTTAGCTGTTTACCAGGTAAATTTGCTGGGATTTTCACTAAGATTTAGAATACTTTCTATAGAGGAGATCATTTACTCAATCCATTACTGACTCATAATAAGAAAAGAAAAAAAAAGCAAGTTTTTTATTTTAGGAATTAAGAAAATTTCCTTTTATTCTTAAAATCCGTCACTACACTGGACTAACTTAACACCTCTGATAAAAGCTGGCAGACCTACCATTTCCGCTGTTACAAATTCACACAAAGGAAACAGTGATGTGAAGGTCAAGGCAGCTAATCACTAATCACCACACATTAAGGAAGTAAACAAAAGGAGAAAGATAAAACAAGGAAAGGTAATTAGATTTATTTTCAGTTAATATGACATATTACCACCATGTTTTAATCTATGAAAAGAACCAGTCCTATCTTGGGCTGGGAAACAAACACTAATTTAAAAACATCCCAAGGGCAGGGGCAGGCGCTAACTTGTTAAAAAAAAAACACAAAACACAAAAACCTACCACTTTAAGAATAACAGCTAACTTTCTATATCATTGGCATCTGATTATCATGATGTGGTGAGGTTGCACACTAAACCCTAAACCTGATTTCATTTTCGTGAAAATTGAGACTCAGAGCAGTTATATGACTCCCAAGGACATTAGGCTAGTAAGTGGCAATAAGAATCAAACCTTGGTGTTTTACCTCCAAATATTGTATTTCCTTAGGCTTAAAGAATCCACCTGCAATGTGGGAGACCTGGGTTTGATACCTGGGTTGGGAAGATCCCCTGGAAAAGGGAAAGGCTACCCACTTCAGGCCAGAATACTTCCCGATCCAGGAATCAAACCTGGGAAACAGGGAAAAATTACCGAAGCAGATAGATATCCTTATTCAACTTAATATTATACCTCTATAATAATAAGGGGGCCTATTATGATAAGTAAGTGTTAGTAGCTCAGTCATGTCTGACTCTTTGTGACCCCCATGGACTATAGCCCACCAGCTTCTCTGTCCATGGAACTCTCCAGGCAGGAATACTGAAGCACGTTGCTATTTAGTCCTCCAGGGACCTTCCTGACCCAAGAACTGAACCCAGGTCTTCTGCATTGCAGGCAGCTTCTTTACAATCTGAGCCAACGTTGTAAAGGGAAGCCCTGATGTTATTATAATCGTGTGACAATGCTATATAAGTTAGCAGTTGTTGTTTTTGTTTGTTTGTTGCAGTTGATCTTGAGGTGATGCTCTCTTTTAACCAGTTAGTACACTCCTACCCTTGGGGTATTGTCATGAAGGGACTAGAGCTAGTCTATTCAATCACACTATCACTCGCAGTAAAGGAAGTGGATTCTGGTTAACACTGTAGAGATGTTATTAACTGATATACGTAAACGCCATAATCTTTCATAAGATTATGGTCTCAAACTGGTGGTAAACTGAGACTTCAGATTAACAGTGCTGGGTGAAAATGGGGACCAGTTATGGAAAACAGTGTGCTGATGTCTCAGAAAAATTAAACACAGAATTGCAGTGTGACGGCAGTTCTACCTGTGGAGTATAAAGGAAAAAGAAGCGGAAACAAGAACTCGGACATTATATACCTGTGTCCACAGTAGAATTTCTCACAACAGCCAAAAGGCAGAAGCAGGCCTTTGGCAAATGAATAGATAAAAAAACGGTATACACACACATTGGAAAGTTTGTTCACTCTTAAAAAGGAAGTAAATTCTCACATATGCTACAATATGGATGAACCCTGAAAACATTCCAGTTACAAAAGGACTTAAGTATGATTCTACATTTATGAGGGCAAATTCACAAACATGAACAGTCAAAAATCACAGAGATAGACATTAGAATGGTGGTTGCCAGGGACTGAGGGGAGAGGATAATGGAGATTTAGTGTTTAATGGGCACAGATTTTCAGTTTGGGAAAATGAAAAAATTCTAGAAATGGATAGTGGTGATGGTTGTACAACAACACGCAATGTACTTAATGTCAAAGAAATGAACAATTTAAATGGTTAAAGCAGTGTATTTTAAGTGATATTTATTTTACCACAATAAATGAAAAAGATTAAAAGTACTGGAATTACTGAGTACAGGAAATCAGAAAGTAGTTTCTGGGCATAAGAGAGCACTGCACTTTCCTTGGGAAAACTGCTACCAGGGCAGTCACACTGACAAATTTAAACCCTGAGACTCTCCAAGTATGACATGTATGTTCTGACCCACTCCTTCATACTCTTTTACTCTAGGATCTCAGATAACATTGTTTAACCCATCCTACGGCACCCAAATCCAAAAGACCTGATTATCTACACTAGGTGTGAAGAAAGGAGGAGCATCCCTAGTCAAACACAGATGTTCAAATTTCAAAGAGAAAATATTAATTAATAATTTGACAGGGATTCACCCTATTCAAATACACATCAAATTCAACAATTATCATTCACCTCACTGCATCTTCCGACCCTCTAGCTTCTTGGTCTTTGAAAAAAACGGGGAGGCAAACTTTGATCTCAAATGAATCCATATTTTCACGTTTTTCCTCATAAAAATCACACAAAAGTTGGCAAAGAACGAAAGAGAAAAGAAAGAATAAATGAGGTATGCCAGTATTAACTCCAAATGGACTGAGCCATGACTATATAAGAAACTAACAGATAGTGGTAGAAAACAAAGATGAATTTCTGTATAACTTTAATAAAAGACTAATAAGAAAAAAAAAAAAAAAAAACTCCACCAAATAAAATTTTGCATGGCAAAAACCATACTAAGTAAAACTGAAACACAAACAACAGTTTGCAAAAATTATTAGTAACTTAGAGCACTCAGGGCTAAACTCCCTAAGAGCTAAAAACTAAGAAAATGACCCAATAGTGAAATAGGCAAAAAGCATACACAGTGTCCCACCTACCAAAGAAAGAAAAAAATACATGAGTAGCTCTTAGACAAATAGAGATGCTCAATCCAAATGCAAATTAAAACTACAATGAGATAGCAATTTTTACCTAATACACAGTAAAAACGCCAAAGTTTGACAATTTCTACTGGAGGTTGGGGGCAATTATGAATTTTCACACATAGCGATAGGGAGTAAAAAGTGGTATAACCTCAATTTGCCAAGTTTATAAGTTTATATTTGGGTATAGTATCTACTGTTTTGTTTCACACATGCCTTTTAGGTGCATACTATGTACTCTATATAGATTCTTTAAGGTATATACAGGAAATTAAAAAATCTCTACCTTAAAAGAATTGGGGAGGAAAGGATAACATAAATGAAAATTACAAGTAGACAAAAACAAATTAAAAAATCTTGTAGTGTAAGGCAGAGTATGACCAACCACTATAGAAATTTGAATCATTCTGTGTTAGTTTCCTCATCACTTAATCAATTTAACAACCTCAACACAAAAACAATTCATTATGTTCTCTCAAAACTACTTTATGCTACAGTATATATCTGAAATTAAGTGGCCTATTTCTTTGCCTAAGAATGGTCTCATTGAGGGAATTGTATTCTATACTCTGAAAGCCTCATATTTTATGATGGCTTGTTTCACAGGCATCTACAAAGTCAAATCTTATATAACCTAAGATCCTAAAGAGCAAATAAAACAACAAAAGAAAATATGGAAAGAGCAAATGAATAAGGATTTTAATTAAAAGAAAGAAGCATATATTCCACTGAAAAACTTCAAATACTGAACTATTTCAGACTGGATATAAGTTCATAATCCTCCTGTTACATACTAAGAAGTGGGGAAAGGAATATAGAAACTTTTGGCAGCTAATAAGATAAAAATTATAAAAGTAGGTCATTTTAGGGATTTTTAAAAGATTTTTAATATCTCAGAATACCTATACTATAGCTCTATATGCTGCTGCTGCTGCTGCTAAGTCGCTTCAGTCGTGTCCGACTCTGTGCAACCCCATAGACGGCAGCCCACCAGGCTCCTCTGTCCCTGGGATTCTCCAGGCAAGAATACTGGAGTGGGTTGCCATTTCGTTCTCCAATGCATTAAAGTGAAAACTGAAAGTGAAGTCGCTCAGTCGTGTCCGACTCTTAGCGACCTCATGGACTGCAGCCCACCAGGCTCCTCCGTCCATGGGATTTTCCAGGCAAGAGTACTAGAGTGGGCTGCCATTACCTTCTCCGATAGCTCTATATACTTTTCTCTTATTAATATCAGTGCAGAGAACTGGACAAACAGAAATTAAAAGTATGAACATACATCCTCCTTGGCTGAAAAGAAATACTGAGTTTTTTTTTTTTTTGGCTGCCCATTCTCGCCTCCCACTCTTTTTGGAGTATTCAGTAAGCAATTACTTCATTAAGCTCTACCAGTCTAGTATCTGTAGATACTCTAACTTTATAGCACACATTACCAACTCTTGGTTCTCGGAGTAGCGTGGTTGGCTGCTCTATCGCCTGTTTTTAGAAATAAAGTTCCACTGGAATACAGCAACACTCATTCACTTACTTATTTTCTAGGGCTGTTTTCATAACACAGTGGAAGAGTTTGCAAAAGTCTGCCTGAACGCTGTTGCCTGTTTTTGTAAATAAGGTTTTGTTGGAACACAGCCCCACTCGTTCCTTTACATATTGTCTAGGGCTGTATTCATATTATAATGGCAGAGTTGAGTTGCTGTGATAAAAATTGTATGGTCTGAAAAGTAAATACAAAAATATTCATCACCTAGACCCATACAAAGTAGTGAGTAAATACAAAGTTTGCTGACTACCATGGAAAATGACCTCATGAAATTAACTGCTATACATATACCTCACCAGAATTTCTGAAATAACTGAAAGCAGTTTAAAGACTAGCTTGAGCTGAACTTTCTCAACAATCATTCTTAACATTTATTTCACTTAAGAAAATGCTACAGTTTTCAGATGGTGATTTCTAGGTAATGAAGTCCAGCTAGCAGTACAAATCCGAACAGGCAAAATGGTTTTCTCAGAAGGCCTTACAAATAACTGGGAAAAGAAGAGCAGTGAAAGGCAAAGGAGAAAAGGAAAGACATACCATATGAATGCTAAGTTCCAAAGAATAGCAAGGAGAGATAAGAAAGCCTTCCTAAGTGAATAATATGAAGAAATAGAGGAAAATATCAGAATGGGAAAAACTAGAGATCTCTTCAAGAAAATTAGAGATACCAAGGGAACATTTCATGCAAAGATGGGCACAATAAAGAAAAGAAATGGTATGGACCTAACAGAAGCAGAAGATATTAAGAAGAGGTTGCAAGAATACACAGAACTATACGAAAAAGATTTTCATGACCCAGATAACCACGATGGTATGATCACTGACATAGAGTCAGACATCCTGGAGTACAAAGTCAAGTGGTCCTTAGGAAGGAAGCATCACTATGAACAAAGCTAGTGAAGGTGATGGAATTCCAGTTGAGCTATTTTAAAACTTCAAAGATGATGCTGTTAAAGTGCTGCACTCAATATGCCAGCAAACTTGGAAAACTCAGCAGTGGCCACAGGACTGGAAAAGGTCAGTTTTCACTCCAATCCCAAAGAAAGGCAATGCCAAAGAATGCTCAAACTACTGCACAACTGCACTCATTTCACCTGTTAGCAAAGTAATGCTCAAAATTCTCCAAGCTAGGCTTCAACAGTACATGAACTGAGAAATTCCATATGTTCAAGCTGGATTTAGAAAAGGCAGAGGAAGCAGAGATCAAATTGCCAACATCTGTTGGATCATAGAGAAAGCAATAGAATTCCAGAAAAATATCTACTTCTGCTTCACTGACTATGCTAAACCTTTGACTGTGTGGATCACAACAAACTGTGGAAAATTCTTAAAGACACAGGAATACCAGACCACCTTACCTGCCTCTTGAGAAACCTGTAAGCAGTCAAGAAGCAACAGTTATAATTGGACATGGAGCAACGGACTAGTTCAAAATTGGGAAAGAAGTATGTCAAGGCTGTATACTGTCACCCTGCTTGTTTAACTTATATGCAGAGAACATCATGCAAAATGCCAGGCTAGATGAAGTACAAGCTGGAATTAAGATTGCCAGGAGAAACATCAATACCCTCAGATATGCAGATGATACCACCCCCATAACAGAAAGCAAAGAGGAACGAAAGAGCCTGTTGATGAGGGTTAAAGAGGAGACTGAAAAAGCTGGCTTAAAACTCAACATTCAAAAAACTAAGATCATGGCATCCAGTCCCATCACCTCATGGCAAAATAGATGGGGAAACAATGGAAACGGTGATGACTTTATTTTCTTGGGCTCCAAAATCACTGCGGCTGATGACTGCAGCCTGAAATTAAAAGACGCTTGCTCCTCGGAAGAAAAGCTATGACAAACCTAAGCGAAGTGAAAGGTTCTCAGTCCTGTTCGACTTTGTTTGTGACCCCGTGGACTACACAGTCCATGAGATTCTCCAGGCCAGAATACTGGAGTAGGTAGACATTTCCTTCTCCTAGGGATCTTCCCAACCCAGGGATCTAACTCAGGTCTCCCTCACTGCAGGCAGATTCTTAACCAACTGAGCTACAAAGAAGCCCAAAAATATTGGAGTGGGTATCCTATCCCTTCTCCAGTGGATCTTTCTGATCCAGGAATTGAACCAGGGTCTCCCGCATTGTAGGTGCATTCTTTACCAGCTGAGGTACCAGGGAAGTCTAGACAGCATGTTAAAAAGTGGAGACATTACATTACTGACAAAGGTCTGTATAGTCAAAGCTATGATTTTTCCAGTAGTCATATATGGATGTGAGAGTTGGACCACAAAGAAGGCTGAATGCTAAAGAACTGATGCTTTTGAACTGTGATGCTGGAGAAGACTCCTGAGAGTCCCTTGGACTGCAAGATCAAGCCAGTCAATCCTAAAGGAAATCAGTCCTAAATATTCACTGGAGGGACTGATGCTGAAGCTGAAGTTCCCATATGTTGGCCACCTGATGAGAAGAGTCAAGTCATTAGAAAAGACCCTGATGTTGGGAAAGGTTGAAGGCAGGAGGAGAAAGGGATGACCAAGGATGGTTGGACGGCATCACCGACTCGAGAGACATGAATTTGGGTAAGCTCTGGGAAATGGTGAAGGACGGGGAAGCCTGGCATGCTGCCGTCCATGGGGTTGCAAAGAGTCAGACACGACTGAGTGACTGAACAACAACAACTACTGTGAGTTTCCTGGTGGCCTAGTGGTTAAGATTCTGTATTTCACTGATGTGCTGAGTTTAATCCCTGGCCAGGGAACTGAGATCCCAGAAACCTCGAGAGATGGCCAAAAAAAAAAAAAAACAACCCTGGCCTTCCTTGGTGGCCTAGTGGTAAAGAATTCGCTTGCCAATGCAGGAGACACAGGTTGGATCCCTGGTCTGGGAAGATCCCATAGGTGGCAGAACAAAACTCAAACTGAGTGCCACAACTATTGGGCCTATGCTCTAGAGCCCAGGAACTGCAACCATTGAACCCACGTGCCACAACTACTGAAGCCTGCATGCCCTAAAGCCTGTGCTCTGAAAAAAGAGAGGCCACTGCAGTTAAGAAACCTGCACAATGCGATGAAGAGTAGCCCCTGCTTGCTGCAATTACATAGAGGCCCACACGGCAACAAAACCCCAGCACAGTCCAGGTTTGATGTAGGATACAGGATGGTTGGGGCTGGTGCACTGGGATGACCCAGAGGGATGGTACGGGGAGGGAGGTGGGAGGAGGGTTCAGGATGGGGAACACATGTACACCCGTGGCAGATTCATGTTCAGTTCAGTCGCTCAGTCGTGTCCGACTCTTTGCGACCACATGAATCACAGCACACCAGGTCGCCCTGTCCATCACCAACTCCTGGAGTTCACTCAGACTCACGTCCATAGAGTTGGTGATGCCATCCAGCCATCTCATTCTCAGTCATCCCCTTTTCCTCCTGCCCCCAATCCCTCCCAGCATCAAAGTCTTTTCCAATGAGTCAACTCTTCGCATGAGGTGGCCAAAGTACTGGAGTTTCAGCTTTAGCGTCATTCCTTCCAAAGAACACCCAGGGCTGATCTCCTTTAGAATGGACTGGTTGGATCTCCTTGCAGTCCAAGGGACTCTCAAGAGTCTTCTCCAACACCACAGTTCAAAAGCATCAATTCTTCGGTGCTCAGCTTTCTTCACAGTCCAAATTTCACATCCATACATGACCATTGGAAAAACCATAGCCTTGACTAAATGGATCTTTGTTGGCAAAGTAATGTCTCTGCTTTTCAATATGCTATCTAGGTTCGTCACAACTTTTCTTTCAAAGAGTAAGCGTCTTTTAATTTCATGGCTGCAGTCACCATCTGCAGTGATTTTGGAGCCCCCCAAAAATAAAGTCTGACACTGTTTCCACTGTTTCCCCATCTATTTCCCATGAAATGATGGGACCAGATGCCATGACCTTCGTTTTCTGAATGTTGAGCTTTAAGCCAACTTTTTCACTCTCTTGTTTCACTTTAATCAAGAGGCTTTTTAGTTCCTCTTCACTTTCTGCCATAAGGGTGGTGTCATCTGCATATCTGAGGTTACTGATATTTCTCCCAGCAATCTTGATTCCCGCTTGTGCTTCTTCCAGCCCAGCGTTTCTCATGATGTACTCTGCATAGAAGTTAAATAAGCAGGGTGACAATATACAGCCTTGACGTACTCCTTTCCCTATTTGGAACCAGTCTGTTGTTCCACGTCCAGTTCTAACTGTTGCTTCCTGACCTGCATACAGATTTCTCAAGAGGCAGGTCAGATGGTCTGATATTCCCATCTCTTTCAGAATTTTCCAGTTTATTGTGATCCACACAGTCAAAGGCTTTGGCATAGTCAATAAAGCAGAAATAAATGATTTTCTGGAACTCTCTTGCTTTTTCAATGATCCAGCGGATGTTGGCAATTTGATCTCGGCTTCCTTTGCCTTTTCTAAAACCAGCTTGAACATCTGGAAGTTCACGGTTCATGTATTGCTGAAGCCTGGCTTGGAGAATTTTGAGCATTACTTTACTAGTGTGTGAGATGAGTCCAATTGTGCAGTAGTTTGAGCATTCTTTGGCATTGCCTTTCTTTGGGATTGGAATGAAAACTGACCTTTTACAATCCTGTGGCTACAGCTGAGTTTTCCAAATTTGCTGGCATATTGAGTGCATCACTTTCACAGCATCATCTTTCAGGATTTGAAATAGCTCAACTGGAATTCCATCACCTCCACTAGCTTTGTTCGTAGTGATGCTTCGTAAGGCCCACTTGACTTCACATTAATATTTTGTCTCTAGTTATAATTTTAATATCTCATTCTTAATCACGTTTAAGAGCAGTATTCTAGTTATCAATGACCTCTATTAAACCAACAAAAAGAATCATGTTGTCACTGTCTTGGGTTTTACCTTGGATAAGCCAAAATGCTAAAGATGCTGGGAAAGACTGTGGGCAGGAAGAGAAGGGAGCGACACAGGATGAGGTGGTTGGATGGCATTACCGACTCAATGGACATGCGTTTGAGCAAGTCTGGGAGATAGTGAAGGACAGAGGAGCCCACTGTGCTTGCAGTCCATGGGGTCACAAAGAGTCAGACACGACAGACTGACTGAAGACCACCACAAGAATACAGCTTCCTGCTGGACACACTCACTTAACTGCCCCACAGACAACTCGAACAGCATCTTCCTACCAACCTACTTCTCTTTCTTCTTTTCGCATCCTCCATTTGGTCACCAAAGCCATAATGCTGAAGTCACCTTAGTTTCTTCTTTCTCACATTGAATCAATCATTAAGTTCTGCTAGCTTACCTCTATTTCTCAACTTTGTCCCCTCTTCAATCATTTCAGCACTGTAATAATTTAGAACAAAGTGATTTTTTACTAGACTACTCTAATAGTTTTCTGTTATTTCTGCATGTGGTCATGTCCCCCTCACATCTATCCTTCAGAAGCAGTAAGTATCAGAAAATGATTCCAAGAAGCCTGAATACTTGGTTGCATTTAACATGCAAAAGAAGAAGGTGGGAAACATCCAAATAGAAGAAAGAGTATTCACAAAAAGCAAGTCTGGGTGAGTGGAGAATGAAAACTGCCAGATACGTCAGAATGGCTGGAGTGCTGGATGAGGTGAGAGATGAGGTAGGGAGAGCATTAAGTGCTAAGATCATGAAGATCTTTGTGAACTTCTAATTAGAATTCCATTTCCTACTGATTCACACGTCAGACCAATCAAAAACCTGCTGCTGCAGACAATATTCAGAGGAAGAAGAAAAACAACTCTGGATCATTTATGCAACAAACATTGAAATAATCATGTTCATACTTGCATGTGCCAACCTCCCCAATATAATGCCTACTGAATGACAGTATGTTCAAATACTGAATAATGCCCTGAAATATGAAGAGTTCTAGAGCAAGAGACTTTAACCTCTCTTATTTTTTAAAGTCCCATCTCAAAAACCACTTTATTGTTTCAACCTTGCTGCCTGAATAGTCTGCCACTAACTGAATGCTAAGTCTCTCTTCCAGGCTCTCACAATACTATCTGACTTAGTTCTCACTCTTTTTCACTATGAATATCTGATCATCGTGTTGCCTGAATGTAAACTCTACAATGCAGACTTTACCTCAACTGTGACTAACTTAAAGTCACCAAATTATTGTTTACTTGTGTTCCTGAAGAGCCAAAAGGCACTGGTGAATAATAAAGAAGTAATGATAGTGGGAAGGCAAAGTCCACTCTTTACTTTTCTACCCTTAGATAGCCGCCATAAAGAAGAGACTTGAGAGCGCTCTTCAAAATGAGATGAAAACCACGTTTGACTTTATGACCACTTTCCATCCCTAAGGATCGGGGATCTAAACTATATACATTTAAAACAGTTTCAGATGATATGCTGGAATTCTGAAACAAGCAACTGAAAGATCTCAGTAGCAACAGGTAGACACTTCCAGTATTACAGAAATAGGCATTAATTTAGGGTGTGAGAGCAAGAAAGGATGTACATATGCAACAGATGATGTGGGCACTCACCTGTCGAATTGACATGGTACAGAGAATATACAGGAAGATGAAGGAACAGTCTGTGGTGTCATCCCCGAGCAGATTTCGGTGAGACAGTCCCTGGATGTAGGACAGGGGGGTGAAAGGCAGCTTTGCCACCACTCTGCCATCAAATCTAAAGAGGAAAGAACAGAGGACTGTTATTTTCAGAAGGCTGACAAACTTAGTTCCGGAGAGAATCTGGGACAGAAACAGAACTTTAAGTCTCTTGATCTCTAAAAAACCAAGAAATGGTGATATTCTAAAAATATATCTGTAGTATAAGGATATAAGGAGATTTTTTTCCCATTAATCTTTTTCTAAACTAGAGATTCTTAGTTTTTTCAATATCAGGATATTTAACATGCTGAAAAAGTATTGAGGACTCCAAAAAGGTTTTATTTAGAGGTTTCATCTATTATCAATATTACTATTTAATAAATTAAAACTGAGAAATTTTAAAATACTTGTCAAATCATTTAAAAGACAGTAATACTCAGTATATGTTAACACAAGTATTTTTATGGAAAATAACGTTATTTTCCATACAAAAAAAGAATTCACCAAGAAGAAAGGCTTCTTCCTTCCTCCCCCTCAATGTCATAGCTGCTTCATTACTTGGGCTGTTACAATATTATACACCCTATGAAGCCTTTGGAAAATTCCACCATACATTCATGAGAGAATGAAAGTGAAGAAGGCAAGGAAAAAAATCTTAGAATTATTACAATAATTTTTACCTCAAGGACCTCCTAAAAGTCTGAAACTGCCAGCATTCCCCAAACCATACTTTTGAGAAGCACTGTTCTAAACCATGAGATCAATAAGATTTTAAGAATCCTCTTTTCTAAGAGTCAAAGATTCCCAGTATACACCTTAAACATGAAATTCATGGAATGTACACAGTGGTGAATGAAAAATAGTATACATAATATTCTGAGATAACTTTTTTGTTTTAATAAAACTTTATTTTTTTAAATTTAAATTTATTTATTTTAATTGGAGGTTAATTACTTAACAATATTGTATTGGTTTTGCCATACATCAACATGAATCCTCCACAGGTGTACACATGCTCCCCATCCTGAACCCCCCTCCCACCTCCCTCCCCATACCATCCATCTGGATCATCCCAGTGCACCAGCCCCAAGGATCCTGTATCCTGCATCGAACCTGGACTGGCGATTCATTTCTTATATGATATTATACCTGTTTCAATGCCATTCTCCCAAATCATCCCACCCTCTCCCTCGCCCACAGAGTCCAAAACACTGTTCTATAACTTTTAACATACTTCTAATATTTGAAATTAATTCCTTTTATTTTTTCTAAAACAGAAAAGAAAGATGTTTTGAAAAGAGGAAAAGCTTATAAAAAAGCTAGAAGTACATATCACTGTTTATTTTGAGGTGCTGGGGATATGAGCTTTTTTTATACTTTTCAATAAGTTGTATAATCAGACAAAGAGAATTATAAAATTAATGTGATTAAGGATAGTGATACTTCACAGTATTAGAAAAGTATATGACTGCCATCAGTTAAATTATCCAAATAAAGTCTCTACTTCCAGTTAAAATGTCTAGAACATTTGCTTGTAGAAAATATGTATTTATCTTATTCATCTTTGGTTGTGCTAGGTCTTCATTGCTGCCTGTGAACTTCCTCTAGCTGTGGTGAGCAGAGGCTAGTCTCTGGTGTGACACATGGGCTTCTCATTGCGGTGACTGCTCTTGCTGCGGAGCACAGAGCTGGACGCAGACTTCAGTAACTGCAGCAGCTGGCTCAGCAGTTGTGAAGCATGGGCTCTAGAATGCAGGTTCAGTAGTTGTGGTGTATGGGTACCGTTGCTCTGCGGTATGTGGAATCTTCCCAGACCAGGGATCCAACCTGTGTCCCCTGCACTGACAGGCAGGTTCTTATACACCATACCACCAGGGAAGTCCAAGAACATTCCCTTAAAAAAAAAAAAATGCTTGGTATTTAGAATGTTTCTATAGAGGGAGGGGGAAAAGAGAGGTAGCATTACTATCATTTCCTTTGGAGAAAAAAAATTCCTAAATATCCATCCATATAAACTTGTGAGTTTTGAGGCGCCAGAGATATGGAGCTTTATAAATATATAATATTTTATTTCTATATATTTATAAATATTATATATTTATAAATGTATATTATAAAATATAAATATTGCGAGCTTCATACATAGCTGAACTCCACAGAAAATAGAACAGAATGAAATAGACACATTCTATAAATATATATGATTATACACTTACTACTTTGAACTGCCTTCCTAGTATATATTTACATAGGGAAAGGGCTCAACCATAAAGTGCTGTTACTTGGATATGACAAAAAATATTGAAAGATCCATAAGAAGTAATCATTCTTGTCTACTAAACTCATAAAAGCAAAACAAAAGAAATAACTTTTCCAGGAGGAGATATTCCCATTTACTCATAAGAAGTATGACATATAGTTGTTGCGATATTTCCTTGTTATATATATGCTGTTTACAGTATGCTGGTTCTACCTGGTTCTACATATGACACTCTACTATTTTTCTATAGAGTTAACTGTAAGAAGCAGGGCTGAAATAAATATAGACAAAAATGTTTATCCTTCTTATTGCTAACATATGCACACCCAAATTCACCTTCTATAGTCATTTTATTTCTTGTTATTTTTAATTTGAAATTGTAACCAAAATGAAAACCTTTTACAACTAATAAATGAATTCAGTAGTTTCAAGACAGAAATCAACCTAAAAAAATCAATTGCACGTCTATGTGAAGTGAAAGTTGCTCAGTCGTGTCCAACTCTTTGCGACCCCATGGACTATACAGACCATGGAATTCTCCATGCCAGAATACTGGAGTGGGTAGCCATTCCCTTCTCCAAGGGATCTTCCCAACCCAGGGATCAAACCCAGGTCTTCCGCATTGCAGGTGGATTCTTTACCAGCTGAGCCACAAGGGAAGCCCAAGGATACTAGAGTGAGTAGCCTATCACTTCTGCAGAGGATCTTCCAGATCCAAGAATCAAACTGGGGTCTCCTGCATTGCAGGTGGATTCTTTACCAACTGAGCTATCAGGGAAGCCCTACACACACACACAAAATCCCATTTACAACAGCATTATTAATGTAATTAACTTATTTAATCAAAGTTAATCAAGGAAGTGAAAGATACGCTAAAAACTGTAAGACACTGATAAACTGAAGATGACACAAATATATGGAAAGATATCCATGTTCACAGATTGGAAGATATAATATTGTTAAAATGTCCATACTGGGACTCCCCTGGTAGTCCAGTGATTAAGAATCTGCCTTTCAATGTGAGGGCTATGGGTTTGACCCCTGGTTGGGGAACTAAGAGCCCATGTGTTACAGGGGAACTAAGCCTGTGCACTACAACTACTTAGCCTGAGCACCCCAACAAAGATCCAACCAGCAGAATAAATAAATAAATAAATATTAAAAAGAAAAAACATGTCCATACTATCCAAAGTATCCCTAGATCCAATATAATCTCTTATCAAAATTCTACTTTTTACAAAAATAGAAAAATTAATACTAAAACCCATAGGGAATCACAAAAGAGCTTGAATAGGCAAAGCAGTCTTGAGAAAGCTGGAGGCATCAAACTTCGATTTCAAATGTGCAGTCACCAAACAAATATGACACTGGTATAAAGACAGACATGTGGACCACTGGAACAGAATGAAGAGCCCAGAAATAAACCCTGTCAACTAGTATTTGACAAGGGAGCAAAGAATTCTCAAGGAGAGAAGAATAGTCTCTTCAGTAGATGATGCTGGGTAAACTGGATATTCACACACAAAAGAATAACACCAGACCCCTATCAAAAACCACCCACAAAAATTAGCTCAAAATGGATTAAGAATTTAAACATGAGATATGAAACCATGAAACTTTCTAGAAGGAAACATTGGGAAAAAGCTCCTTGACACAGCTCTTGGCAAAGATTTTTTGGGTATGACACCAAAAGCACAAGCAACAAAACTCAACAAATGTGACCACATCAAACAAAAAAGCTTCTGCTCAGCAAATGAAACAACAAAATGAAAATGCAAACCATGGAATAAGAGAAAATATCTGTAAACCATATATCTGTTAAAGAGTTAATATCCAAATTATATAAGGATCTGTACAGTAGCAAAACTCTTCCAAATAGTCCAATTAAAATGAGGGCAGAGGATCTGAATAGGCATTTTTCTGAAAAAGACATACAAATGGCTAAGAAGTACATGAAAAGATGATCAATACGACTAACCATCAGGGAAATGCAAACTAAAGCCACGCGATTTCATCTCTCACTTGTTAGAATGACTATTACCAAAAGGACAAGAGATAACAAATGCTGGGCACTGTTTGTGGGAATGTAAATTGGTACAGCCACTATGAAAAACACCATGAATGTTCCTCAAAAAATTAAAAACAGAACTACCATATGATTCAGAAATCCCATTTACAGCTATTTAGCCAAAGAAATTGAAATAAACTACTATCTCAAAGAGATCTGTACTCCCATGTCACTGCAGTAGTATTCATAATAACCAAGATATGGAAACTACCTAAGTGCCACCAACAGATGAATGGATAAAGGAAATGTATATATATATACACACACACACACACACACACACACACATCTATACATGTATATATATACTGTGTACACGTCTGACAGAGAAAGACAAATACTGTATGACATCACTTATATGTGGAATCTAAAAAAAGCTTAACTCTTAGAGAAATAGATTGGTGGTTGCCAGAGGATGGGAGGTGAGAGAAACAGTATGAGACTTTAGACCAGCCACAAAAATGAATAAAATGAATTAAAAAAAAAAAAAACCCTTCAAATTAAGTTTTTCAGGAGATTGGAAGCTTGCTACAGGAATAGCTAAGTGAATTGGTGTCTAGCCTAATAATGAAAAGAGTTGGGGAGAGAAAGAAAAAGTACAGAGAGAGACATGGCTTATAATAGGTTGATTATCTCTCCAAGTGTACTTACTCTCTGCAATTCCAAAGGGAAGGACCACTACTTATGAACAGAATAAGAAGGTGTATTTTGGCCCAATAAAAAGAACCATTTTCAAACCCTACATACTACTGATAAACTATATTATGTTAGAAACCATCAAGCTCCTCACTGTTGAAAATAATTAAAAAGAGGATGGAAAAGTATCTGCTAGAGGTATTATTGGAGGGATTTCTGTACTGACATAGAAGTAATGTGTTAAATGACTTTAAAGATCGTTTCTCTAAGATTATAATGTTTTGACTGTATGGAAATAATCCAGAAGAGAAATTAAATAGAAATAAATAATTGATAATAATTAAATACAGTGCCTCCTATTGCTTCTCTTGCAATCTAGGAGCTCAAGTCCTTCCCATACAGTCTAAGCTGAGGCTTTTTTCTTATCAACACATTTTAAGATGAAAATGGGTATTACAGGTAATATATTCTATTCTACAATAAACAGATGATCAAGGTGAAACTAAGAGAAATTATGCGAAAGAACAGTGATTGTTCAGTACAATCAAAATATGTACTAGACCTTTAAGACTTTTTTTGATGTGGACCATTTTTAAAGTTTTTACTGAGTTTGTTACAATATTGTTTATGTTTTGGGTTTTTTTGGCTGCAAGGCATGTGGGCTCTTAGTTTCCCAACCAGGGATCGAACTCACAACCCCTGCACTGAAAAACAAAGTCTTATACTGGGGAAGTCCCAAAATATGCATTAGATTTTTAATTTCACATGAGGGCCTATAAAAATAGTTACAGCCTTTAACTTCTAGGTGCTCACAATCCTAGACATGAGAAATATATATGTACAGAATAGTAATTATATTTAATATTATTGTATTATATACTTGAAATTTGCTAAGAGAGTAAATCTTAATTAGTCTTACCACCACCACAACAAACTGATATTTATGTGAAGGATTTGTTAACTGATCTTATTTGGTAATCATTTTGCAATATATGCACCAATGTATGTATCAAACTATCACTCTATACATCTTAAACGTACGTAGTATTCTATATTATATGTCAATTATATATCTCAATAAAGCTGGAAAAAGGAAGCATTATTCATAACTGCCAACTGATAAGTTACGATGGTACTTTACTATTACCCAAACTCCATAGTTTACATTAGGGCTCACTCTTGTTTCTTTCTTTTTTTAGCACTTATTTACTTATTTGGCTGTTCTGGGTCTTCACTGTGGCATGAAGAATCTTTACTGGTGGCATGCAGGATCTAGTTCCCTGACCAGCGACTGAACCAGGCCCCCTGCACTGGGAGTGTGGAGTCTTAGTCACTGAATGACCAGGCAAGAACCATTCTTGGGTTTTAATAAATGTATAGCAAAATGTATCACCATTAAGTATCACACAGAATAGTTTTACACTAAAAAAAAATCCTCTGTGCTCTGCTTATTCCCTCCCTCATACCTGATTCCTGGCAACCACTGATCGTTTTACTACTATCTCCATAGTTTTGTCTTTTCTATAATGTCATGTAGTTGCAATCATATAGTATGTAGCCTTTTCAGATTGATTTATTTCACTTAATAGTATGCACTTAAGGTTCTTCATGTCTTCACATGGCCAATAGCCTATTTCTCTTTAGCAATGAATAATATTCTATTGTATGGATATTCCCACAGTTTATCCATTTATAAACTGATTGCTTCCAAGTTATGACAATTATCAATAAAGCTGTATCAAAGTTTCTGGGTGGACATAAGTTTTCAACTCATTTGGGTTTACTTTCACTTTTTATTCTATATTATTCTATATTGTGTGAATTTTTTAGAAGTATTTGTGTCTCACTAGCCTAAGAAAATCCTTGTTTTAGAATTTTGGAACCAAAATTCTTTGGTTCTGATGTACATTCCTGGTTAAGATCTACAGCATAAGCTTTAGAAGCTACGTGATATAAACTAGTCATTTCAAATCATCAGGGAAAACAAATTATTTACTCCCTGCCTAGTACTGACAACAGCAAAGAGCTTGGTAAAGTTGGAAACTAAACACCAAAATAAATTACAGATGAAACAAAATTTATTTAAATATAAAAAAGAAAAAACTATATAATCGGGTATAAGAAAGGTACTATTTATACAACGGAAAAGTGACATAAAAATAAATATTTTCCATGTATCTTCAAAAGGAGAGTTTAATATGTAAAGAAGAGTCTTAATATGTAAAGACTTCTTATAAAAAGAAAATAAGGGGAAGAACATGAACTAGAAATTTAGAAATAGTAAAAGCATAATAAATAAATGAAAAGATGCTAAACATCACCAGAAATTGCAAATTAAAAAAACATATTATTTTTCAACTATTAGATTTACAAATACTAAACAGATACATAATTTCTAGTGATGACAAATATATACAGAAAGAACCATTCACAAGCCCAGAGGACAGTAATCTAAAAACATAAATTAATAAAAACTTTTCTAGGGGAATTTCCTGGTGGTCCAGTGGTTAGGGCTCTATGCTTTCACTGCCATGGGTCCAGGTTCAATTTCTGGTTGGGGAACTGAGATTCCCCAACACCACAAAGCATAGCCAAACAAAAAGCAACATTCTGGAGAAAATTTCTATCAAAACTTTACCCAAGCAATATTTGTAGGATATACATGGGGAAAAAATAAGTATAAGCATACCGGTGTATATACTACCTGTGAAAATTCTGTGTGAAGATTTATAGAAGATTATATAGGTAAGGGTACATCCATTCAATGGAATACTTACAGGCAATAAAAATGATATGCAAAGTTCACATGTACTGTATTTTGAAAGACAACCGTAGGGGGACTTCCCTGGTGGTCTAGTGGTTAAGAATCTGCAGTGCAAGGCAGGGGATGAGTGTTCAGATCCCTGGTTAAGAGCTAAGATCCCACAGAGCAACTAAGCACATGCCCCACAACTACTGAGCCCACGTGCTCTGGAGCCTGCACACCACAACTAGAGAGTCCGCGCACCATAGTGAGAGAGTCCGCGTGACGCAGTGAGAGTCCGACATACTACAGCTGACGCCTGACATGGCCAAACAAATACACGTTTTAAAAAATTAATAAAAATTAACAATTACCACAGGTAACTATAGCAGACTACAAAACAGCCATTTTGGGTTATAAAAATTAATACATACAAATATCTAAATGTTTGTATATATACTGAAAAAATACAAGCCTGGAAAGGACATTTCACGAAGGCAGAGTGATTTTTACTTTATATGTTACACAATTATACTCTACTGGAATTCTTCCAGTAAGAACCTATTCAATAATAAGAGAAAAAATGCACTAAGAGATTCCATTTTGGAGGAAAAATATGACATTAGGAGAAAAATACATTGGAGGGACTTCCCTGATGGTCCAATGGTTAAGAATCCACTTTGAAGTGATAAATCCAAGAAGATACAACAATTATAAATATTTATGCATATAATATAGGAGCACCTCAATACAAAAGGCAAATGCTAACAACCATAAAAGGGGAAATTGAGAGTAAAACAATAATAGTTGGGGATTTTAACACCCCACTTACACCAAAGGACAGATCATCTACACAGAAAATTAATAACAAAAGCCTTAAAGTACACATTATACCAGATGGCCCTAATTGATATCTTTAGGACACTTCATCCCAAAACAGCAGAATCCACTTTTTTTCTCAACTGAACAAAGAACATTCTCCAGGACAGAGCACAGCTTGGGTCACAAATCAAGCCTTGGTAAATTTAAGAAAACTGAAATCCTATCAAGTATCTTTTCTGACCACAATGCTATGAGACTAGATATCAATTACAGGGAAAAAAACCTGTAAAAAAACCCACAAATACAAGGAGGCTAAACAACACACTTCTCAAATAACCAAGAGGTCACTGAAGACACTAAAAGAAAATTTATAAAATACCTAGAAACAAATGACAATGAAAATATGACAATCCAAAACCTAGTGAAAGTTGCTCAGTTGTGTCCGACTCTTTGATCCCATGGACAATACAGTCCACGGAATTCTCTAGGCTAGAATACTGGAGTCGGTGGCCTTTCTCTTCTCCTGAGGATTTTCCCAACCCAGGGATCGAACCCAGATCTCTCACATTGCAGGCACATTTTTTACCAGTTGAGCCACAAGGGAAGCCCAACGATACTGGAGTGGGTGGCCTATCCCTTCTCCAGTGGATCTTGCTGACCCAGGAATCAAACCAGCGTCTCCTGCATTACAAGAGGATTCTTTACCAACCTAGAGGATACAGCAAAAGCAGTTTTAAGAGGGAAGTTTATAGTAATACAAACCTACCTCAAGAAAGGAGAAAAATATCAAATCAACAACCTGATCTTACACCTAAAGTAACTAGAAAAAGAAGGACAAAAAACCCCCAAAGATAGTAGAAGGAAAAAAATCATAAATATCAGAGCAGAAATAAATGGGAAAAAATGAAGAAAATAGCAAAGATCAATAAAACTAAAATAACTTTGAGAAAATAAACAAAATGGACAAGCCACTAGCCAGACTCATCAAGAAGAAAAGGGAGAAGACTTAAGTCAATAAAATTAGAAATGAAAAAGAAGATGTTACAACAGACAATGCAGAAATACAAAGGATCATAAGAGGCTACTAAGAGGAACTATATGCCAATAAAACAGACAACCTGGAAGAAATGGACAAGTTCTTAGAAAAGTACAACCTTCCAAAACTGAACTCAGAAGAAACAGAAATCATAAATGACCAATTACAAGCACTGAAATTGAAACCGTGATAAAAAATCTTCCAACAAACAAAAGCCCAGAGCCAAATGGCTTCACAGGTGAATTCTACCAAACATTTAGAGAAGAGCTAACATCTATCTTGCTCAAACTCTTCCGGAAAACTGCAGAGGAAGGAAAACTCCCAAATTCATTCTATGAGGCCACCATCACCCTGATACTAAAACAAGACAAAGATACCACCAAAAAAGAAAACAACAGGCAATATGAACATAGATGCAAAAATCTTCAACAAAATTCTAGCAAACAGAATCCAACAACAGATTAAAAGGATCATATACCAGGATCAAGTGGGGTTTACCCCAGGTATGCAAGGATTCTTCAATATATGCAAATCAATCAATGTGATACACCACATTAACAAACTGAAAGATAAAAACCATACGATCATCTCAACAGATGCAGAGAAAGCTTTCAACAAAATTAAACACCCATTTATGATTAAAAAAAAAATCTCTTTAGATTAGGCCTAGAAGGACTCTATCTCAAAATAATAAAGGCCATATATGACAACCATACAGCAAACATTATTCCCAATGGTGAAAATCTGAAAGCATTTCTTCTAAGATCAGGAAAAAGGGTGCCCTCTCTCATCACTATTTGTCAGCATAGTTCTGGAAGTCCTAACCATGGCAATCAGAGAAGAAAAATAAATAAAAGGAATACAGATAGGAAACGAAGTAAAACTCTCATTGTTTGGAGCATCAGTTCAGTTCAGTTCAGTTGCTCAGTCATGTCCGACTCTTTGCAACCCCATGAACCACAGCACACCATGCCTCCCTGTCCATCACCAACTCCTGGAGTCCACCCAAACGCATGTCCATCAAGTCAGTGATGCCATCCAACCATCTCATCCTCTGTCGTCCCCTTCTCCTCCTGCCTTCAATCTTCCTCAGCATCGGGGTCTTTTCCATTGAGTCAGCTCTTCCCATCAGGTGGCCAAACTATTGGAGCTTCAGCTTCAGCTTCAGCATCAGTCTTTCTAACGAATGTTCAGGGTTGATTTACTTTAGGATTGAGTGGTTTGATCTCCTTGATGTCTAAGGGAGTCTCAAGAGTCTTCTCCAGCACAACAGTTCAAAAGCATCAATTCTTCCACGTTCAGCCTTCTATACAGTCCAACTCTCACATCCGTACATGACTACTGGAAAAACCATAGCTTTGACTATATGGACCTTTGTTGGCAAAGTGATGTCTCTGCCTTCTAATATGCTGTCTAGGTTTACTATAGCTTTACTTCCAAGGAGAAAACATTTTTTAATTTCATGGCTGTAGTCACCAGCCACAGTGATTTTGGAGCCCAAGAAAATAAAGTCTCTCACTGTTTCCACTTTCCCCCATCTATTTCCCATGAAGTGATAGGACCAGATGCTGTGATCTTAGTTTTATGAATGCTGAGTTTTAACCCTGCCTTTTCACTCTCTTCTTTCACCTTCATCAAGGGGCTCTTTGGTTAGTTACTCTTTGCTTTTTGCCATTTGGGTAGCATCATCTGCATATCTCAGGTTGTTGCTATTTCTTCCAGCAATCTTGATTCCAGCTTGTGAGTTATCTAGCTGGCATTTCACATGATGTACTCTGCATATAAGTTAAATAAACAGGGTGACAATATACAGCCTTGACATACTCCTTTCCCAATTTGGAACCAGTCGGTTGCTCCATGTTCAGTTCTAATTGTTGCTTCTTGTCCTGCACATAGGTTTCTCAGGAAGCAGGTAAGGTGGTCTGGTATTCCTATCTCTTTGAGAATTTTCCACAGTTTGTCATGATCCACAAAGTAAGTCTTTAACGTAGTCAATGAAGCAGAAGTAGATGTTTTTCTGGAATTCTCTTGCTTTTTCTATGATTCAATGGATGTTGGCAATTTGATCTCTGGTTCCTCTGGCTTTTCTAAATCCAGCTTGTACATGTGGAAGTTCTCAGTTTATGTACTGTTGAAGCCTTCAAAATCCTTCAAGCATTCTGATCATTACCTTGCTAGCAGGTGAAATGAGTGCAAATGTGCAGCAGTTGTAACATTCTTGGGTACTGCTCTTCTTTGGGATTGGAATGAAAACTGACCTTTTCCAATCTGTGGCCACTGCTGATATATGGAAACACAAAAGATCCTGAATAGTCAAAGAAATCTTGAGAATGAAAAATGGAGCTGGAGGAATCAACTTTCCTGACTTGAGACTTTACTACAAAGCTATAGTCATCTAGACAGTATGGTACTGGCACAAAAACGGATATACAGACCAATGGAACAAGACAGAAAGCCCAGAGACAAACCCACGCCCCTCTGGGCACCTTATCTTTGACAAAAGAGGCAAGAAAATATAATGGATAAAAGACAGCCTCTTCAATAAGGGGAAAATGGACAGCTACATGTAAAAGAATGAAACTAGAACACTTCCTAACACCATACACATAAATAAAGTCAAAATGGATTAAAAACTTAAATGTAAGTCCAGAAACTATAAAATTCTTAGAAGAAAATGTAGGCAATACACTCTGACATAAATCACAGGAAGATCCCCTTTGATCCGTCTCCTAGTAATGGAAATAAAAATAAAAATAAACAAGTGGGACCTAATGAAACTTAAAAGCTTCTGCACAGTAAAGGAAACAATAAACAAGATTAAAAGACAACCCTCAAAAATAACTGCAAATAAAGCAACTGACAAAGATTAATCTCCAGAATATATAAGCAGCTCATACAGCTCAATATCAAGAAAACAAATAGCCCAATCAAAAAGTGGGCAGAAGACCTAAACAGACACTTCTCCAAAAAAGACAAACACATAGCAACAAACACATGAAAGGATGCTCGATATCAGTAACTATTTGAGAAATACAAACCAAAACTACAATGTGGTATCACCTCACACCAGGCAGAATGGCCATCATCAAAAAATCTACAAAGAATAAATGTTGAAGAGGACATGGGGAAAAGGGAACCCTCCTGCACTGTTGGCGGGAATGTAAACTGATACACTCATTATGGAGAACAGTACAAGGTTCCTTAAAAAACTAAAAACAGAACTACCATATGACCGTGCAATCCCACTACTGGGCATATACCCTGAGAAAACCACAATTCTAAAAGACACATGTACCCTAATGTTTACTGCAGCACTATTTACAATATTATTGCCAGGACATAGAAATAACCTAGATGTCTACTGATATATGAATGTATAAAGAAGATTTGGTACATATATACAATGGAATATTACTCAGCCATAAAAAAGAACGAATTTGAGTCAGTTCTAGTGAGGTGGATGAACCTAAGAGTCTGTTACACAGAGTGACAGAAGTCAGAAAGAGAAAAACTAATATCACACATTAACAGATATACATGGAATCTAGAACAATAGTATTGATTAACTTCTTTGCCGGGATGGAATGGAGACAGAGATGCAGACAATGGACTTGTGGACACAGTGCAGGAGGGAGAGAGTGAGACGAATGGAGACAAGTAACACCGACATATATACACTATCACGTGTAAAGTGGATGGCTGGTAAGAAGCTGCTGTATAACACAGGAAGCCCAGCCTGGAGCTCTATGATGACGTAGAGGGCTGGGACTGGGGGAGGGTAGGGAGGCTTAAGAGGAAGGCAATATGTGTCCAATTATGGCTGATTCTCATCATTGTCCCGCATTCTCTCAAATGCGGGAGACCAGGGTTCAATCCCTGGGTTGGGAAGATCTCCTGGAGAAGGAAATGGCAACTCACTCCAGTATTCTTGCCTGGAAAATCTCATAGACGGAGGAGCCTGGTAGGCTACAGTCCATGGGGTCGCAAAGAGTCAGATATGACTTCAGTTCACTCATTGTTGTATGTTAGAAACCAATACAACATTGTAAAAATTTTAAAACAAAGAAACAAACAAAAAAAGAATCCCCTGTGAAATGCAGGGCACATGGGTTCAATCCCTGGTGGGGAGAACTAAGATCCCATATGCCAAAGGGCAACTAAGTCTGTGCATCCCAAATGCTGAGCCCATGTGTGCCACAACTAAAGAGTCCATGTGCTGTAACAGAACATCCCACACGACACAGTGAAGATCCCATACGCTGCAACTAAGACCCAACACAGCCAAACACATAAATATTAAATATATATATATATATATATTTGAAGCAGATGTCCCTTCCATAGATCAGCCTTTCACACCACAATATGTTCACAAATAACATTAAGAAAGGGAATTACATGATTATAATATAGCATTATATTCATGTGATTCCAAAGAATATTCAGTACTGATTTCTTTTAGGATTGACTGGTTTGATCTCCTTGAAGTACAAGGGACTCATTCTCAAGTCTTCTCCAACACCACATTTCAAAAGTATCAATTCTTCTTGCACTCAGCCACCTTTATGGTTCAACTCCCACATCCATACATGACCACTGGAAAAACCATAGCTTTGACTCTATAGAACTTTATTGGCAAAGTAATGTTTCTGAGTTTTAATATATTGTCGAGGTTTGTCTTTTCTTCCTAAGAGGAAGCATCTTTTAATTTCATGTCTGTATTCACTATCAGAAGTAATTTTGGAGCCCAAGAAAATAAAAGCTGTCACTGTTTCCATTGTTTCCCCATCTATTTGCCATGAAGTGATGAGACCAGATGCCATGATATTAGCTTTCTGAATGTTGACTTCTAAGTCAGCTTTTTCACTCTCCCCTTTTACCTTCATCAAGAGGCTCTTTAGTCCCTACTTTCTGTCGTAAGGGTGGTTTCATCTGCATATCTGAAGTTATTGATATTTCTCCCAGCAATCTTCATTCTAGCTTGTGAATCATCCAGCATTTTGCATGATGTACTCTGCATATAAGTTAAATAAGCAGGGTGACAATATACAGCCTTGATATACTCCTTTCCCAATTTTGAACCAGTCCATTGTTCCATGTCTGGTTCTAACTGTTGCTTCTTGACCTGCATACAGGCTTCTCAGGAGTCAGGTAAGATGGTCTGATATTCCTATCTCTTTAAGAATTTTCCAGTTTGTTGTGATCCACACAGTTTACTAGTTAACTTACTAGTTAAGCTTCCTCAGTTCAGTTCAGTTCAGTCACTCAGTGTCGTGTCCGACTCTTTGCGACCCCATGAACCACAGAACGCCAGGCCTCCCTGTCCATCACCAACTCCAGAGTCCAACCAAACCCATGTCCATTGAGTCGGTGATGCCATCCAACCATCTCATCCTCTGTCGTCCCCTTCTCCTCCCACCTTCAATCTTTCCCAGCATCAGGGTCTTTGCAAGTGAGTCAGCTCTTCGCATCAGGTGGCCAAAGTACTGAAGTTTCAGCTTCAACATCAGTCCTTCCAATGAACATCCAGGACTCATCTCCTTTAGGATGGACTGGTTGGATCTCCTTGCAGTCCAAGGGACTCTCAAGAGTCTTCTCCAACACCACAGTTCAAAAGCATCAATTCTTCTGTGCTCAGCCTTCTTTATAGTCCAACTCTCACATCCACACATGACCACTGGAAAAACCATAGCCTTGACTAGACAGACCTTTGTTGGTAAAGTAATGTCTCTGTTTTTTAACATGCTGTCTAGGTTGGTCATAACCTTAAGCTTGCTAGTTTACTATAAAATCTTTCAGTGTTTGGTTTGACTGGTAATCCATGGTGAAATATATCCAAGAAAGAAGAGAAAGCATAGCAGTGAAAAAGAATACTGAGATTAGAGTTTTAAATTAGAAATTATGAGACTTCTATAATTATGAGATTTATATTTCTATAAGTTAGAAATTATGAGACTTCTAATTTCTATTAAGTTAGAAACTATGAGACTTTCTAACTTTCTCATAAGTTAGAAATTATGAGACTTCATAACTATGGGCAAGTTATTTAATCTTCCAAAGATCCTTTTCAAAATCACAAGTGGAAATTTTGTATTGAAATAATTTTGGACATTTCCTTTCGTCTCTCACCTAACCAGTCCCCCTTTTCCCCCTACTATACTTCATATACACACGTCTGGTAACATCCATTAATGTATTGATTTATCGGTCTTTCCTTTCCATAAAATTTTGATACTATTGAGGGCAGGAAACACATCTTATTTGTTATATTCTGATACCTAGCACAATTCCTGGCACAAAGTAGGTACTTAACAGGTGTGAAGAGAACAGACTAGCGTTGGGGGGATGAGTACAAGGGAAGGGAGAGACAGAAATGAAGCAGGGAGTGGGGGAAGAGAAGCAAGAGTAAGAGGACAATCCTAGTACGTGTGGGATAGCCCCGGTGAGCTTTCAAAGGTAATAAATGACTGCTTGTCATCTTTGGCTATTTTCCCAGCTTCTGTCAAAATCAGTCCCATAATCATTCAGGCCTGCTATATGTTAGTTTAGAAAACAGTAACTTACCTTATCGTTAAACAAGATTACAGTTGTAAAGATTATTTTAAAAGTCAAAATATCTCTGAATGACTGACTACCTTCATTTGGAAGCAGTTTGCTAGTAAGGAACTTAAAAACCCAAGGGACATACTAAACTCTTTTTAGAGGCCTCATAATAGCTTAGTCTTCACTTTATACATAAGATATCCTCAAAATCAAGAGGGTGAAAAAGTTACCATATAACTGTATTCTAACAAAATTAAATTTGCCTGAATTTTGACAACTGGATTGAGGACAAGAGAATGTCCATGTTCTTAGGTAACACATACTTTTAGTAGTTATGAATAAAGGGGTATGAAATCCACATCAAACTTCTGCAAGATTCAGAAAAATATACAAATAATATATGAATGAGCACAAATATTTATGATCTAGAAAAACAAAAAAAGAAAGCAAATGAGGAAAAATGTTAACAATTGTGAACCTGGTTAATGGATATACTAGTCCTATAACTTTTCTGTAAATATGAAATATCAAAATATTACAAAAAAGTTAATTGTCCACACAGAGCAAGTTAGATAAAGCCATAGAAAAGGATACTCACATGGAATTAAACATTCCCATTAAGGCAGTAAAACAAAAGCCAATTGCAAACATGGATTTCATTCGAACCTGTAAGGAGATCAACAAATTGTCACTTCACACTAAAGGAAAACACTACTACAGCATATCCCCCCAAATTTTGATGTCATATCATTTTTAAAAGGTGCTCCTTGGCAAAAAACTGTCTGTTGTCTAACCCACCCTCCACCTCCAAGGCCCCTTCTCCTTGTCACCTTCTGATGAAGCGTACTGGAGTGGCCACATGACCTAATTCTGGCCAACAAGTGACAAGTTCAAGTACTAACCAGAACTTTAAAAAGGGCTAACTTGGTTAGCATCCCTTTAAGCCTTCTGCCCATACTTCTTGTCCGGAATGAAAAACGTAATTCCTGACAGTAAAGCAACATCAAACAACCAAACCACCATAAGCTAAGGAAGACTAACTGGAGTCTTTAGTGACACTACTGTGCTGCCACACCAGCCGGGACTACCAACCTCTACCTCTCGATCAAGTGAAAAAACGATTACATGTTCAAGTATATAAGGTATTTTGTTTCTTGAGGCTAGCTACTTTCTTAGTTACATGTGCCATAAAAGTATAAATAAACAAAAGATCATAAAGACATGACTAACAGTTTATCAGAAAGTTTTCTCTCTTCTTTCTGCAGTTTTCAAATTTGGTCTCTTGAACGTGGAGTAACTATGACAACAGAAAAGCTATTTTCAAAAAAATATACTTCTAAACTATAAACTTTCTTAAAAAGAATTTCAAGGCACTGCTCTGGTGGTCCAGTAGTTAAAAATCCACCTTGCAATGCAGGGGATGCAAGTTCAATCCCTGGGTGGGGAATTAAGATACCCACATGCCATGGAGCAACTAAGCCTGTATGCAACTAGAGAGTCTGTGAATTGCGATGAAAGATCCCATGTGATGCAAACTAAGACCTGACAGCCAAATAAACGAATAAATAAATAAATATTTAAAAAAAAAAAAAAGAGTTTTAAGAAACAGAAGATAAAATAATATAGCAAAGGTCTCTCGGTAAGCAAACGGTAACTGTTGCACAGTTTAGGTGTCTTGTGATGAATATACAGAAATTAGGCAGAAAAATTAGTCAAGCCATATAATTCGCCTACCTATGCCTACCTATGCATATATTCGCATACCTAAAGACATGCTTGAACAAACTCTACTCTTTATAAATAATGAGTAAATTGCTAATAAAATCACTTTTCCTTACACTTTATGATATGCCTGACCTTCAGAACAAAAGGCCTCTTAAAGAATAAAGGCCATCTATGATGTTCCAACTCTTACAATAGGATTACCAGGTCACCAAAAGCCAAAGATTCAGTAATAACATAAGGAAGAAAAAGAAAATAAATGACTTCATTTGAAAACCTAAGGGAGAAGCTAAAAAAAAAAAAAAATGCGTGAAAATGACCTCAAGATACCCTTAAAAAAGAAGCTATTCATATTACCAACATGAAGCTTCAGCCCTATAGCACATTTTCACTTCTATTTGGTCTAGGAACACCCATTATATTATTTATAGCATGCATAACTATAAATTTCTGAAAAGGTAAGTGCAATGTACTTGATGCAAATCATGGTCTTTTGCTGAAAAACATGCGGTTTATCATGAAGTTATATTTAGGACTCTTACCATTGACAGATCTCTGTTGTTATTCTTCAGTTTCTCTTCTTGCCGCTCTACAAGGAATTAATGAACTGGTTAATATACACAGCGCTGAGCAGGAAGCAGATGTTAAACTGTCACTGACTGGTGACTACAACAATGTTTCTGTCTCAGTTATCACTTAATAAGATAAGCTGAATACTTGGAATACCATATACTTTGTACTAACAGAAAATTCAAGTGCAGGAGAGCACTAAAATAGTTCAATTTAAATAAATAAAAATCTTTAAAGTTTAATTTTTAAAATTACCTCTGGTATTAAGTGTTTCAACTCTGTACATTGAGATATAATATTATTATTACATCAATGGGAGGTATAATCATAATGACTATACTTAGATTTCAAATATTAATTACCCATCTCAAATTTCTTTCCCACTTTTTCAGTTTAAGAGAGCATAGCATCTAAAAATTAAAAGCCAATTAAGATAAAGTTAGGTTCAGCTTGTTTCATCTTACAGTCAAATGAAGCTAAAAATAAGCATACTTTCGTATTTAAGTCACTTGGAAAGCTAGGAAATTTGACATATATTTCAAGAAAATTGTTATATACACCAAATCTAAACTGCTAAAGAAGTTTCAGCTACACATTAATGCTCTTATCTACTGTATCCCATGAACAATGTTGTTGTTCAGTTGCTAAGATGTGTACCATTTTTTGCAACCCCAGAACTGCAGCACACCAGGTTTCCCTGTCCTCCACTACCACCTGGAGTTTGCTCAAATTCATGTTCATTGAGTTAGTGATGTCATCCAAGCATCTCATCTTTCTGTCGTCCCCTCCTCCTCTTGCCCTCAATCTTTCCCAACATCAGGGTCTTGTCCAATGAGTCAGCTCTTCGAATCAGGTGGCCAAACTACTGGAGATTCTGCTTAAGCATCAGTCTTTCTAATGAATGTTCGGGGCTGATATCTCTTAGGATTGACTGGTTTGATCTCCTTGCTGTCCAAGGGATTCTTAAGAGTCTTCTCTCGAGAACCACCACAATCCAAAAGCATTAAAGCTTCGACTCTCAGCCTTCTTTATGGTCCAACTCTCATATCCAAGCATGACCACTGGAAAAACCATAGCTTTGACTATACGGACCTCTGTCGGCAAAGTGATGTCTCTGCTTTTCAATATATTTCCTAGGTTTGTCACAGTTTTCCTTCCAAGAAGCAAGTGTTTTTTTAATTTCATGGCTGCAGTCACCATCTGCAGTGATTTTGGAGCCCAAGAAAAGAAAATCTGTCACTCTTTCTATTGTTTCCCCATCAATTTGTCATAAAGTGATGGGACCAGATGCCATGATCTTAGTTTTCTGAATACTGAGTTTTAATCCTGCTTTTTCACTCCCCTCTTTCACCTTCATCAAGAGGCTCTTTAGTTCCTCTTTGTTTCCTGCCATTTGGGTAGTATCATCTGCATATCTGAAGTCGTTGATATCTCTCCCAGCAATCTTTGATTCCAGCTTGTGAGTCATCTAGCCTGGCATTTCACATGATGTACTCTGCATATAAGTTAAATAAGCAGGGTGACAATATACGGTCTTGAGGTGCTCCTTTCCCACTTTTGAACCAGTCTGTTGTTCTATGTCCAGTTCTAACTATTGCTTCTTGTCCTGAATATAGGTTTCTCAAGAGACAGGTATGGTGGTCTGGTATTCCTGTCTCTTGAAGAATTTTCCACTGTTTGTTGTGATCCACAAAGTAAAAGTCTTTAATGTAGTCAATGAAGCAGAAGTAGATGTTTTTCTGGAATTCTCTTGCTTTTTCTATGACCTAACAGATGTTGGCAATATGATCGTTGGTTCCTCTGCCTTTTCTAAATCCAGCTTGTACATCTAGAGGTTCTCGGTTCATGTACTGCTGAAACCTAGCTTGAAGGATTTTGAGCATTATCTGCCTCGCATGTGAAATGAGAGCAATTGCACGGTAGCTTGAACATTCTTTAGTACTGCCCTTCTTTGGGACTGGAATGAAAACTGACTTTTTCTAGTCCTGTGGCCACTGCTGAGTTTTCCATCAACATATTGGACTTTATTGCTGTGCTGATGAAGAAACTGAGGTCCAGAAAAGGAGAAGTGACTTCTCAGAGCCCATACAGGCATTTTATGGCAAAGCCAGGACTAGAATCCAAGTTTCCCAACCTCTAATCCAATGATCTCTATATATACCATGCTACTGCTTTCTTTGATCATGTATTTTTATCACCAGGATTAATTCACTCAACAAATACTTACTGATTACCTACTACATGCCAAGCACTTTTCTGGGTACTAGGGGTAAATGAATGATCAAAACACACACCAATTCATACCCTCACAAGAATATTATGAAATAAAAATATTAAAAAACCCTCTAAAATACAAAAACATACAATTGGAATATATTAAAGTGGTATGAGGGCTGGCAGGTTCAGGCAGGTGAAAGGAAGGAAGGAAGAAAAACAGGCCTACAGGGACTGCAGACTGGACCGCAGTTTTCAAACAACACATGGGTGAGATGAATACATGACTCTTTGTCTTAAACAGTTCCTACCCAGTTTGTTCTCCATGGAGGAAAGGATACAAGCAGGAAAGAGTTGAAGGTGAAGATATATGGAAGAAAATGAACAAAATGGGATGGAGCTAAGGTGTATCTCAAGGGCTAGAGCTCCTTTTCTATTGAGCAGCTCTCTTACAATATAATAAGACATTTTAAAACTGGGGGTTTGAGGACTGGGGTAAGAGATGACTAGAAGTTAAACAGGCAAAGAACAAGTAGAAGTGGAAAAGGACTGCCACTGAGACATGAAAAGGAAGGTATAGAAAAGCATCTGTGCTAGAAACCTGCACATCCTTGACTTCCTACTCTATCTTCAATCAAACACCCAGTTCTATTAATTATTCCTCATACTTATGAAATCTACCGCCTCCCCTCCTCCTTCCTATCACTTCCTTAGTTAGGGTTTCCAACATTTCTTACCTATATTACTTTCAAACCTCCTAACAGACCTCACTGTCTTCACACTTGTCTCCTCAAATTCACGTTCCACATAAACGCATATCAGATCTACCGAAAAGGCAAACTGAACAAGATCATGATACTCGCCAGCTTAAAATCCTTCCCTGGCTTTTTATCCCTATAAGATCATGTTTATTTCTTTCTCTTTTTTGGGGGGGGGCTGTGTCATGCAGTATGTGGGATCTTAGTTCCCTGACCAGAGATCAAACCCTTATCCCCTGCAGTGGAAGTGCAGGGTCCAGAGGAACTGGACCACCAGAGAAGTCCCAAGATGATGTTTCAATATCACTTGCAAGTCCTGTATCTGGCTCTTGTTTCCTTCTGAAGCCACATTTCTGACCACTCCCATAAATGTTTATGTTCTTACATCACCAAAGTTCCTTTATATACGATGATTTTCTCTTGATTCAGCATCTTTGTGCATAAAGTTCCTTTGACCTTGGGTAACCAAGTGTCCCAGCTTTCCTAGATTGTTTCAGTTTTAGCTCTGAAAATCTCACATCCCAAGAAACTCCTTGGGTGAAACAAATTGGAATGACTGGCTACCCTACTTCTACCTAGACTATTTCATCCTATCCCATCAAATCCTTTCCTGGCTAGCCTATAACTCAATTTTTAAGCCTCAGCTCTTATGTCACCTCCTTTGGAAAATCTTGACTCCTTAAGCAATACTATTCTCAAGAACTTTCTACAATTATAAAAGTATCTTATATCTGTGCTATCAATATAGCTACATATAGCTACTGAGCAATGAAATATGACCAGTGTGATTGAGGTCCTAAAATTTCAACTTCATTTAATTTCAATTAATTTAAAATTTAAACGTCAAAGGTAGCTAGAGGGTGCATAATTGGACAATACAGTCTTAGACACTGGATTAGAACTCCTGATTCAGTAAAACCTAGGAGTAAGACTCAGACTCAATACTCTGTTCACCTGATGTGAAGAGCCAACTCATTGGAAAAGACCCTGATTCTGGGAAAGATTGAAGGCAGGAGAAGGGGACGACAGAGGAGTACATGGTTGGATGGTATCACGGACTCAATGGACATGAGTTTGAGCAAGCTCTGGGAGATGGTGAAGGACAGGGAGGCCTGGTGTGCTGCAGTCCATGGAGTACAAAGAGTTGGACACAACTGAGCAACTGAACGACGACAAAGACTCAGAACCCTTCATTTTAACAAGTATCTCAAGCAAAACTGATATGGGTGGCCTAGAGACCATGTACGAGCAATACTATATAGAAAGAACTGCAGGATACAAGCCAAAGTTAGGTGCATGCAAAAATTAAATCCTAGGAAGCACTGCATACCCGAAGAGGGAAAGGTACTATAAACGTATAGTGAGCCCAATGTCTGGCTTATCCCAGGGCTTGCTCTGTCTGCAGGAATTGCTTTAACACAGTTCTTGCCTTCCTGTAACCAGTTAGTTCAGCTTTTCCTGAGTTCTTGATCACATATACCCTTAAATTCCTTATTACTTGAGATAGCTTACTATAGCCAAAGAGCTAAATAAAATACATCAAAAGTAGTTTATCTGCTATGAGAGGGAAACATAAAATAACCAAAATATCTGCTCCTGAAATTAAGAATGAAAAATATAGTCTTCAGACACCTCAGTTTCAAATTAATGGCTCTACCTAAGACCACAATCTAAGAGCATCACCTAAGTGATATCAATGACATTTTGATTTTCTGAAACACTGAATGTGCTGACCTTTCCCCTTTTACTAAAAACTCCCTTCTTTCAAAGCAGCAATATCCCTCTTTATAGTCCCCTCATCACTATGTGTGTGTGTGACGCATACTAACTCGCTTTAGTCATGTTCAACTCTCTGCGACCCTATGGACTGTAACTCACCAGGCTCCTTTGACCACAGGATTCTCCAGACAAAAATACTGGACTAGGTAGCCATTCCCTCCTCGAGGGTATCTTCCTAACCCAGGGATCAAACTACTATAGTTTATAATCATATGATGCTAAACTCTATTTGTAGGTGCTTCCCTGGTGGTCCAAAGGATGAGATGGTTGGATGGTATCACAGACTGAATGGACAAGAGTTCGAGCAAACTCCAGGAGATACTGAAGGACAGGGAAGCATGGCATGCTGCAGTCCACAGGGTCACAAAGAGTCAGACACGATTTAGTGACTGAACGATAATATCCCTGGTGATCTAGTGGTTCAGAATCTGCCAGCCAATGTGGGGGACAGGGGTTCGAGGTTCAATTCCTGGTCCAGGAAAACCCCGTATGTCACAGAGCATGCACCACAACTACTGAGCCTACACTCTAGAGCCCTTCGAGCCCCAATCACTGAGCCTGTGCACTGCGACCCCTGAAGTCTGTGTGCCTAGAGCCTGTGCTCTGCAGTAAGAGAAGTCACCTCAATGAGAAGCCTGCGCACTGCAATGAAGAGTAGCCCATGTTCGCTGCAACTACAGAAAGCCCTTGAATAGCAATGAAGACCCAGCACAGACAAAAACTAAATAAACTTTCAAAAGTAATAAAGAAAGAAACTCTATTTGTAGCCTTTACCTCTCTGCCAGCTCCAAACCATACATCCAATGGTGTACCAAATATTTCCACCCTATTGTCACACAGGCACAACAAATCCAACATGTTCAAAACTGAAATCATCCTCTCTTCTTCCTTATCCCAATCTGCTACTCTTCCAATATTTCTTGTTCTAATCAGAAATCCAGGCTTCTTCCTAGACTCATTTTTCTCTACATACCTTACATCTAAAAGGTCATCAAGTTGTGTTACATCTACTTGCCTAAATTCTTTGAATATGTACCACCTACTCCAGTCCCAGTACCACTGTTCAGGTTCTTGCTATGCCATTTGTATGCCAAGGATACCTGAAAAATCTCATAACTTTCCTACCTCCAGAATGATCCCCTCTCTGGTTTATCCTCCAAATATTGCCAGATTTGTCTTCCTTAAAATGTAATTTCACACCTGTCTAATTTCCTTTCTACATATGTTAACCTCCTTACCTGAGTTTAATTTATAAGGACCTTTATGGACTAGGCACTACTCATTTCTCTAGGCTTGTCTGCTTGTATGTTACACATACCTTTTTTTATTTGTTATAGTACACTGTTTATAGTTCCAGGTATATACCTTGCTATTTGACTGCTCTATGCTTTTGCATATGCCTATCCTGCCAAGAATATACAAGACTTAAAAATGTGGATTCTAAAATTATGAATGTACAGGTTCAAATCCCTTCTCTACCACTGACTTAATTGCACCATACCACTGATTGACCAAGAGCAAGTTACTTAACCTCAATTTTCTCATCACTAAAAATGAAGTAACACTGTTCACTACCACATACCATTGTCAAAAGAGTTAAAAAATATGTAAAGGCTTACTTCAGGGTTTTGCAGATGGGCCAACTGACCAGTATTTTATTTATTTATATTTTTACTTAGTTAATACACACTAAAGCTTTGAGATTCAACTTAAAGCATTATCTCCAAGAAAACTTGATCCCCTAGATTGGTTTGAATATCCTTTCTCTTTACTTTTATGACACTCAGAATGTATCTCTAAAAAATATGTATTATACTGCATTGGTTTGTTTTCCCTCTTTAGATCTCTTAAAAGACAGAATTATTTTTCTACTTTGGTGCTTCAACGCCTACCAGAGTGACTGGGTATACAGAGTAGTACACTGGTATACCCATACAGAGTATATGTACAATAGCATTTTGCCATGGAACTGAATGATCAGGCCATTAAGAACACATCTAATATCCCTACACTAAGTTGAGAAGCTTTAACCAGAACAGGAAACTGGGCTTCCCTGGTGGCTCAGTGGTAAAGAATCTGTCTCCCAATGCAGGTTCGATCTCTGGGTCGGGAAGATCCCGGAGAAGGAACTGGCAACCCACTCCAGTATTCTTACCTGGGAAATCCCATGGACAGAAAAGCCTAGCAGGCTACAGTCTATGGGGTTGCAGAATCAGACTCAACTTAGTGATTAAACAACAACAATAACTAGTAAAGGACACTGGTATAGTCAAGCCTGGTAGAGTAATCTTCCAGGATTTAACAGCAATGATCCAGGTATAGAGACATAGTTTTTGATCCAAATACACAATTTCACAACAATTTTTTCCTGATTTTAGAATCAGGAAGCGTCATAAAGTACAAATACAAATTATATATAGCCATTTATAAATTGTCTTTTTGGAACAGAATTACATTCTGTAATTAAATTCAAATTACACTGAAAAGCCAAAAACAATTATTTTGCAGAGTAGGTAAAATTATTCAGCAGAAAATTTCCTACGTGTTGGTGGGTTTCCATCACCAGTCAATTCTCAGTAAGGAAGTCATGGCAACAATAAACACATGTAACTCAGACTTAACTGAAAATAATCATCTCAGATAAGAAAAACAAAACACTTTTACAAACTATGCCAAGAACCTTCAGCCAAGTTCAAAAGCCATGATTGTCAACATCATTTTACTAAATTGAAATTTCAAAGCTAAGAGCAAAAATAAGGAAGTGCTTGAACTTGTCCTACAATATGGTAGAAAGAATCAAGTAAGATAATGTACAAGGCTTCCCAGGCGGCACTAGCAATAAAGAACCTGACTGCCAATGCAGGTTAGTCATGAGACACAGATTCGATTCCTGGGTCATTCCCTGAAGGAGGGCATGGCAACCCACTCCAGTATTCTTGCTTGGAGAATCCCTTGGACAGAGGAGGCTGGCAGGCTGCAGTCCACAGGGTCATACAGAGTTGGACATGACTGAAGTGACTTAGCACACATGCATGCAAGATAACGTATGCAAGTGCTCTCGTGACTATAAAACTATACAAACATGAGTTATCACTATTGAAAACTTTATTTAAAAAAAAAAAGCCCACATGCCCTAGAGCCTGTGCTTCACAAGAGAAACCACCACCACGAGAGGCCCACACACTGCAACTCGAGAGGAGCCCCTTCGCCTGCTTGCTGCAACTAGAAAGAAGCCTGTGCAGCAACAAAGAACCAGCACAGCCAAACATTTTTTGAAAAAACAAAAAAAAATTTCTTATATTTTCATTATCTAAGAATTTATTTTTCCAAGAAAACCTTAATATTGTATATACCAATAACTCATCTTACCAATTTTCTTTTTTTGTTGTCGACCAGCTGACTCTGTTATTGTTTCCTTCTTCTTTTCCACTGTAAACATAATGACATCATAAAAATTAATTATGCATTACACTCAAGAAACAAAGACTATATTTTATCACAGCTGAACCACTGAAAGCAGCTTACAAGAAAATTACACATTGGCTTTGATGGTGGTCGTGATTAAGTTAACTGGCGTGCTCCCACACCTGCTGACAGTAAAAGGTAGACACAATATTCTAAGAATGTAACAGCAACATTGTAAGCATCATTAATCAAATACCCAAAAAAGACTTCATAAAGACAGTCATAATCAAAACTGAGATGATTTTCAGGCCATTAGCTGAGACTGCCTTAGACAGTATCTAAGCACAATTTAAAATTCTGCTTCCCTGGTGGCTCAGAGGTTAAAGCGTCTGCCTGCAATGCGGGAGACCCCAGTTTGATCCCTGGGTCGGGAAGATCCCCTGGAGAAGGAAATGGCAACCCACTCCAGTATTCTTGCCTGGAGAATCCCATGGAGGAAGGAGCCTGGTAGGCTACAGTCCAGGGGTCAGAAAGAGTGGGACACGACTGAGCTACTTCACTTTCAAGCACAATTTCAAATTCTGCTTCCTCAGGTGATTAATTGTAGTTCCAGTTTCAAATTCATTATAGAAAATGGGCATTCATTCATTCAGTTATTATCTGCCAAAGTAATAGGCTCCATTCTAGGTAGATAAAAAGATAAACATGATCCTTGTCATCTAAAAAGCAATCTAGTGAGGGCACATAATCAAATAACAATTACAGTATAGAATGCACAGGGTAGGAAGATCAGGAGTCAAAACAGCTAAGATGAACATTTCCTGAGACTTTTCAATTAATATGAGGATAGAGTAAGAGTGAGTTTTGGAAGAAGAACAATGTAACATATTTAATCACCTATGGAGCTTTCCTAGTGGCTCAGATGGTAATCAATTTGCCTGCAATGCAGGAGACCGAGGTTCCATCCCTGGGTCAGGAAGATTCCCTGGAGGAGAACCACCTATGAACGGACTAGCAATATATACAGTAAAACCTTTATTTACATTATTTGCAATGGCACCCCACTCCAGTACTCTTGCCTGGAAAATCCCATAGATGGAGGAGCCTGGTAGGGTGCAGTCCATGGGGTCGCTGAGGGTCGGACAGGACTGAGTGACTTCACTTTCACTTTTCACTTTCATGCACTGGAGAAGGAAATGGCAAGCCACTCCAGTGTTCTTGCCTGGAGAATCCCAGGGAAGGGAGAGCCTGGTGGGCTGCCATCTATGGGGTCACACAGAGTCGGACACGACTGAAGTGACTTAGCAGCAGCAGCAGCTTCTTATATTATCTTAGTATACTTCCTTTACTAGAACATGGTACAGAATATGTATTATTTCTAAAAGTTCATTAAAGAGAATTGCAGGTAGAAATCTTTCCCTTACTATATTAAGTATGCTGCTTGAATTTTAAAAGCAAAATTGGTGTTACTCCTTTATCAGAGATGTAAAATTCAATTTAACTCCACTATTACAAATAAAATGGTAAAATTCTGACTAAAATAAAATCTGAGTGTGTGTGTAAATATACACATTGGATGCCTAAGTGATAGGTACTATTCCAGGTAGATAAAAAGATAAAAGATGACATATATAGGGAGAGAAAGACAGAGATTTAGAATGAACTACTAGTTTGAGATCATAAAAGGAAAGAGTCATATTCTACAAGATGTTACAGAAACAAAAAATATTTCTCCCCATCCCAGAAGGACTATAACACAACTACTACTTGGCATTTAACCATGGCTACATAAAAACCCGGGGGGGAAGGTGGGGATATCAGAAGGCTAGAAAATAGAAACATAAGATGATATTATGAACATTACCTGATCTTCTGGCACAATGGATTAAGACTAGATAAATCTTTTCCAGGGATAATACAATGTTTTTTTTTAACTTCATGAAGTTACAAAGAAACTCTAAGAAATGGAGATATCAGAGTTGACCAAAAAAAAAAGATGTCTACTATGAAACAGATTTTTGCCTATGACCTGGTATTACTGCATTCTGAATTCCAGAGTTGTCAAACAGTTTATAAATTACTCTAAAACCTTTATCATGTTTCACTGTAAACCAAAGAAATTCTTCATACTTTACAATAATTTGTACTTAGTAAATGTTCTCAAATAATTTTGTTACAAGAAGCCAATTACATATAGTACTTTAATCTTTCTCATTTATTGAAGTGTTCTTTCATTAGTCTATATTATAAAAGTAAAACAATGAAAAAAGACTTACTGATATTTAGAGCACAGTCATCTAGAGACCACCTCAATCAAACAACTTGGTACCTTTAAGAAAGCATCTTTCAACAAGGATGTCCACCACAGTAGCACAGGTTTCTAGATAACATCAGTATTCTCCAAATAATGCCTAAGATCAGATCTGCACAAGATGAGACTTGAATCTGTGATTCAAATCTATTTATATTTCATATTCCTCAAAAGCGCAACAAACCTTTTTTTTTTTTAGATTTTAATTATTTTATTCTTTTACATTTTGAGTCTGTGCTCAAAATGTGAAACCACTTAATTACAGAAAAAGAGCAGATGAAACAGCAAGGCCTCCCTTCAGTTTGGTTTATTACTATTGGTTTGTTTGAAATGTGTGAAAATACACTTGCTACTGCTAAGTCGCTTCAGTCGTGCCCGACTCTGTGAGACCTCATAGACGGCAGCCCACCAGGCTCCCCCGTCCCTGGGATTCTCCAGGCAAGAACACTGGAGTGGGTTGTCATTTCCTTCTCCAATGCATGAAAGTGAAAAGTGAAAGTGAAGTCACTCAGTCGTGTCCGACTCTTAGCGACCCCATGGACTGCAGCCTACCAGGCTCCTCCATCTATGGGATTTTCCAGGCAGAGTACTGGAGTGGGTTGCCATTGCCTTCTTCTCGGTTGTCTCCATACTTATCACTAATTCAGCCCCAAATTCTTGGCTAGCTGTCTGCATCTTTCCAATATAAAATCAGATCATTAGGAATTATAAGTTTTTCTAAAGAAGTTCTCCTAGCATCTTCTAACAAGCTCAGCATGGTGCAAAGCTGACATTCTTAAGCATGTCAGATCTAAATCTGCCTTCACCATTGTCCAGGGGATTCCCTTTACTGGAATCCTGTGTTGGTGCTTCTATTTCCTGGAGTTCATATCTTCTTCTTTTTTTGGTTTATTCATTTGCTTTGATGTAGTGTATTTTCCAGTAGTTTGCTGAGATAAAAATGTTAAGACCTTGTGTATCTGGTAATTTCCTCAAAGGATCCTTTATGTCCAGTTCAATCCAGTCACTCATTTGTGTCCGACTCTTTGCGACCTCATAGACTGAAGCACGCCAGGCCTCCCTGTCCATCAACTCCTGGAGCTTGCTCAAACTCATGTCCATCGAGTTTGCGGATGCCATTCAACCCTGTCGTCCCCTTCTCCACCTGCCTTCAATCTTTCCCAGCATCAGGGTCTTTTCCAATGAGTCAGTTCTTTGAATCAGGTGGCCAAAGTATTAGAATTTCAGCTTTAGCATCAGTCCTTCCAATGAGTATTCAGGACTGATTTCCTTTGGGACTGACTGGTTTGATCTCCTTGCAGTCCAAGGGACTCTCAAGAGTCTTCTCCAACAATCACATTTCAAAAGCATCAATTCTTCAATGCTCAGCTTTTTTTATGGTCCAACTCTCACATCCATACATGACTACTGGAATATGCTTTTATTACTGCTATTTCCATGTGATTCTTTCTTATAGTTTCCATCTCCTGAAAATCCCCATCTGTTCATGCATGTTGTCTACCTTTTCTACCAGATCCTATGACATGCCAATCATAGTTTTGTACAAGTTCTATACCTGGGCTCTACAAACTTTTCTTGCCTTGATGCATACCAAATTTTGAACACAGAATGTCAGAATGGCTTATGTTTGCAATTAAGACATTTGCTCAAAGAGGGAATTTATCTTATTTCTTCCTGTTACGAATATCTAGAGAAAGGTATCTACGCCCCTTCATTCTATACTGCACTCTTCACGGTAAACTCTATAAAGAGCAAGCAATCATAAGTTTCAACTGATTGTATAAATGAAAATAATACATGCTCACTGAGGTTTTGTGTTTTTTTTTTTAAATTGAAGTGTAGTTGATTTACAATGCTGTGTGAATTTCTGATATGCAGCAAAGTGATTCACTTCTTTTTCAGATTCTTTTCAATTACAGTTTACTACAAGATATTGAACAGTTTCCTATGCTATACACTAGGACCTTGTTGTTTATCTATTTTATATATACTTCTAATCCCAAACTCTTCATTTACTCCTCCCCTACCCTTCCCCTTTGGTAACTATAAATTTGTTTTCTATGTCTGTGCATGCTCACTGAGTTTTTATAAAGTAGAGGACATAAGACCATAAAAAAACACCAAGAGACTTTCGAATCACTGTCAACCTACCTTATACTTATCTTCAAAGAAAGAACATTAGTCAATCACATTAAAAAATACAACTATGGAAGCTGTGCCTGGCAACTATACTACTTTGAATTTAGGTGTCAGGTGAAGGAGACAATGTTTATAATACAGATAACTACTATAAACAAGGTAATTAATTGTGGACACTAAGAAAGCCCAAAATCTAGAGTAAATTCATGTTCATATAAGTATTTAAGGAATGAGAATATTTATCTAAACAAATTCAAAGTTAAACGTGTTTTATATTTCATAAGACTACTCCATGATACATATGACATGAAGAAATTTGTCTATGGATGCTACTACATGCTGGCTAACTAGCTTATGATCAGAGCAGGACAATTTCTCACAAAGAATATATGTGGTGTTATGTTACAGAAATAGTTTATTCTTTAATATATTCAACACACTTTTATCAAGCATTGAGAGAGCTAATCCTTAGGTAGGCTGATAAGGAATCTGGGGCCCTCAAGGAGGAAGAGGTCCAGGGTTCTCAAGGAGGAGAAAAGGACAAACATTTTTTTCTAGTTGCTTTGTCTTAGTCAATATAACAATGAGGACATGTTTCTCCTTAACAAGAACCTTCTGACTAACCTTGTTATCTTAAAATGAATATTGTGGGAGTGGGCCTGGTAAGACCTTTCTATTGTTAGCTCTTATCTTGTTAATTTAAGATGTAGGTTGCAAGAGTGGGTCTGGTAAAAGTATATAAGGCCTTGATAAGACTAGTAGTGAGTGGGGGCACTCTCCATCCCCCTTCTGATGTCTATGTCAGAACCTTTCTCTGTCCCTTTTATACTTTAATAAAACTCCTACACAAAAGCTCTTGAGTGATCAAGCTGGTCCCTGGTCCTGAAGCTAAATCGTCTTCAGAGATCACAAATCCCAACATTGTTCACCGTAATCTATCAGTATCAAATCTATGTCAGGCACTGTGTGTACTAGAGATATAATGGCCTTTACTGTCATAGAAATTATAGTTTAGTTGGGGAGAGGATATTATTCAAACAATAATAATCATACACAGACAAAATTACAATTATGAGAAATTCTTTAAGGAGAAGGAGCTGTATAAATTAGGGATCATGATAGGGGAGACTAAATAAGGCTTTGAGATCTGAAGAATGAGTAGGAGTTCATTATACAAAATGAGAAAGGAAAATTATTCCAGAGAAAAAAGCAGTGCAAAAGCCCAACTGCATAGTAGGAAAAAAGCAAAATTGCTTCAGACGACGGCTAGAGAAAGAGTAGGGAAAAACATGATACAAATGTGGTCAGAGAGGAGACAGGGAGGCATATGACCATGCTGGACTTTGTAGGACACACCTTTGTCCTCAAAGCAATGGGAAAAAATTGAGTGTTTTAAGAAGGAAAAGTAACATAGTAAGATTTGTGTTTTGAAAAATTACTCCAGGTGTTTCTGTATGGAGGAAATTTGAGCAGCAGCAGGTAGATCAATGAGGAGGCTGTCACAGTAGACTAAATTAAACTTGATGGAAGTTTAGACTGGGTGATGGTGGAAATGAAGAGATGTGGAAAGACTGAAAACAATTCATGAGGACAATAAAGTAGCAGGGCTTGAGAATGGACTGCACATACAGGGTGACAGAAAAAAGTATCTGAATCAACAAATATTTATTAGACATTGAGCATGTGCCAACTACTGTTCTAGGAGTATAGGATAAATCAGTACGCAAAAACGATTAAAAATAAATAAATAAAAGCATCCTGCTCCAGTGAAGTGTCATTCTAGCAGATGACTCAAAACAAAACAGAGCAGGATAAAGGAGATAAGTAGCAGTGGTAGAGGAGGTAAGCTGACTGCAGTTTTAAATAGGGTGGCCAAGTTAAGACTCACTGAGGTGAGCTCTAAACAAAGATTTAAAGAAGATATGAAGATATGGGCTTCCCTGGAACCTCAGCTGGTAAAGAATCTGCCTGCAATGCAGAAGACTCCACTTCAATTCCTGGGTCAGGAGGATCCCCTGGAGAGGGGATAGGCTACCCACTCCAGTATTCTTGGGTTTCCCTGGTGGCTTAGCTGGTAAAGAATCCACCTGCAATGAGGGAGACGTGGGTTCGATCCCTGGGTTGGGAAGATCCCCTGGAGGAGGGCATGGCAACCCACTCTAGTATTCTTGCCTGGAGAATCCCCATGGACAGAGGATCCTGGCAGCATACAGTCCATGGGGTTGCAAAGAGTTGGGCATGACTCAGTGACTAAGCACACATGAGGGTTAGGTAAGATTTGATAGGGAAGAACATCCTAGGTAGAGGGCACAGCCATTAGAAAGGTCTTGACACAGGAGTGAGGCTGATGTGTAGTGAGGAACAGCAACAGGTCAGTGAGAGTGGAGCACAGTGAGTGAGAGGGAAAGAAGCTCAGAGCTGTAACTTGGGACCTCTGCAAAAACTTTGTGGTTTTTTTCCTCTGAGTCAAATGGGACACCATCATAGAGTTATAAGTAGAGGAGGGACATGAACTGATATAGTACAAGAAAGGATTATCCTGGTTGCTATCTTGGGAATAGACACAGGGAAACAGGAACATTTGTTCGAGGCTATCATAATAATTCATGCAAAGAATGATGGCAGCTTAGACTCTGGTAGTTAGCAGTGGAAATGATGTAAAGTGGTTAGGCTGTGGATATATCTGAAGACAGGCCAACAGTACTGGATGTGGCTGTGAGAGAAAAGTTACAGATAACAACAGGAGGATTATGTGCTGAACAACTGGAGGGACAGTATTACCAATGACCAAGATTGTGAAGGTTACATACATAACAGGCTTAGAAGTGAGTAACAAGAGTTCAATTTGGACAGGTTGGGTTTAAGATGATTATTAGACATTTCAGTAGAATTAACAAGTTGATAATTGGATATCTGAATCTCGCATTAAGGATAAATGACTAAAGACATATATTTGGAGGTCCATGGCAAATAGAGCACATAAATGAGTTTATTAAAAGAGTGAGTACACACACCAGTCAGAATGGCTGCTATCAAAAAGTCTACAAACGATACATGCTGGAGAGAGTGTGGAGAAAAGGGAACCCCCCTAACACTGTTGGTGGGAACGCAAACTAGTACAGCCACTATGGAGAACAGTGTGGAGATTCCTTAAAAAACTGGAAATAGAACTGACATCAGTTCAGTTCGGTCGCTCAGTCAAGTCTGACTCTTTGCAACCCCATGAACTGCAGCACGCCAGGCCTCCCTGTCCATCACCAACTCCTGGAGTCCACCCAAACCCATGTCCATTGTGTCGGTGATGGTTTGGATTTGGTTTCTAATTCTTTGTTTGCTCTGAGACATTAACATGTCATTTAACCTTTCTGAGTCTCAATCTCCTTTTTTTACAAAGGGAGAAAAATATTTATACAACAATATTTACACAAATAGTTGCTATGTGGATATTAGAAATGGCATGTTGTAAGAAAGAAGACTTCAAACTCCTATGAATACATACAGAAAAGTTATGGAATACAGAAAGTTAAGATGTGAAAGTTAATCTTTATAAGACAGAAGACTGAAAACCAGACCAAACCTATAAGGAACCATCCATATTATACCTCTAGCAGCTCCCTCAGCTGTATCCTGTGGAATTCCTGTTTTATTTCAAAAACAACTCAACTTGCTCTTAACCCTTTTCTCAAATATTCCTTCAACCATCAGATCCAACAGAAAATTGGGCTTATCCCTAAAGACACCATTTAACTTTGACACCAAACATAATGACCTAATGTTCTCCAGACACACCTTAGGAGTTAAAATTTCCATATTTTTTGCACATATGCTATCTTCTTTGCCTGGAATTCCTTCCCCATGTCATCCTCTGTCCAAATTCTAACTACCCAAGAAGGACTCCAAAGCTATCTGCATCACAAAGGCTTCAATGGCCCCTCACAACTGAACAGGATATCTTCTTTAGAACTGCCAAAACACATAACAAGTACGACTCCCGTGACTTGCTCTGCTGTTTGTAGTACATATTTTGCACAAAAGTCTTACATTTCTAAATAGACTTCAAGTCGGATTCACCTACTCCTATAAAATTTTATAACCGTTGGTGCTCCTAAAATACGTCCTGTGAACATGCACTTCAGTAAACCTGACTTGTTTCTAAAGGATGTTGGCATACTTACATTTTTTACTCTGTTTTTCCACTTCTGCCTTCAGTCTCTTGTACTTGTCTGTCCTGTAAACCAGGACCCAAGTTATACCTGAAACATTAAAAGCAGAATGCTAATAAAGAAATGTTTGGAACCGTAACAAAACCCTTATTAGTGGTTACTGTTAGATAAGAATGGATTTTGACTTTTTGCCTTATATTCACTAGTGCTTAACAACTGATGTTCAACCAAAACAACCATGACACGATTCGAAGTTGTCGCCACAAACACGCAAATGAAATCTACTCTGGACCGGAGAAACCTGGCAATGGATTCCACACTGGATTCTCTCACACTCCTGAAGGTAAGATTCCCTGAAGTAGAGTACATGAGACGCATCCCCACCGCCACCAAAGGAAGCAAGGCTCGTGACCTCTCTCTTGGAGGCTCGAGGGACCCGGGGCCTAGGATCCTTCCCTTCCCTCGGGGTCTGATCACACGTCAAAAAAACTAGCTGCTCTCACCCTCGGCAAGCAGAGCGGTGCACACGGAGATAAAAACGATGAGCAGCGTGTCTGCGAACATCGTGCTCATCTCGCGACGGTTCACTCTCTGCACTCCCACCCTGCACGGGGGAAGCCCTTGACAGCCAGGAGAAGCGGAGCGAAAACGATTTTCCTAGATTTCAGGACCGCGGAGTAACACACCGACTCTGACAGATAGGAAGCCTCACTTCCGCTTCCTGGGCGCAGCGCCGGAAGTGCCCATTCTGGCGTGCCCTGTTGCCGCGAGAATCCTGCGGAAACCGCGCTCCAAGTTTCTGGGGCGGATGAGCTGGCTTTCAGGCCCAACCTCGCGAGAGTTGGACCTGGTGTGCTTGAGACTACTGTAGCGGCGGGACTTTGGTAACGTCTGCTAGTGCGGTGCTGAGGTGCTCTTTCCTCTCTCCCCGACTGTGCGGTTTTTGACTCGTCTGCTCGTCCGTGTTTCTGTCTCAGTCCCACATTTAAAGCCGAGTAGATAGTTTAGTTTCGGTTTGCCTAAAGTGGGGAAATTGGCTTCCAAACACACGTACTTAAACTCTGTTTAGGTTCCAGGTCACGGATTTGGGGCTGGAAGCGCGAACATCAATGAGCCCCGGGCCGCTGGCTTTCAGGCACTCCCATCCTAGCAAAGGAGAGAAACTTGTGCATACGATGTGATTAGAACTTTTACAGAAGTGTGATCAGAATGCTGCGGTGACCTGGTTCAGCAGGTGGTCAGAGGGAGCTAATAAAAGGAACTGAAGCAGTGGCTAAGAGGAGGCAGTGTTTTGAAGAAAGGCAAAGATGCAGTCCTTGAAAATACCTGATGTGTAGTAGAGCAGTGAGTGGCATGTCTTAGGAGGTGGTCATTCATACACTCATGAAACTCCAATACTTTGGCCACCTGATGCGAAAAGCTGACTCATTTGAAAAGACCCTGATACTGGGAAAGACTGAGGGCAGGAGGAGAAGGGGACGACGGAGGATGAGATGGTTGGATGGCATCACCGACTCAATGGACATGGGTTTGGGTGGACTCCGGGACTTGGTGATGGACAGGGAGGCCTGGCGTGCTGCGGTTCACGGGGTCGCAAAGAGTTGGACTCGACTGAGCGACTGAACTGATACGTACACTCAAATAAACACCATTACACAGGGTGGGCTTAAGAAAATGGTGGGAGGTACTACGATGAGTAAGGGAGCAGGAACTTGATCTGAAAGGAACCATTGATGCATGTAACCAATTTACCTTGGAGAATGAGCACCCAGTTTCCAGTATCTTCCCATTTTTCAAGAAAATCCCCAAATCCTGAGTTATGTGAAATTTTAAATGTTCTAATCTATAAATGCTGGTAACTCATTAAAGGGCTCCCCTGGTGGCTCAGAAAGTAAAGAATCCACCTGAAATACAGGAAAAATGGTTGAAGAAAGAAGTTGTCTTAGCAGCTTAGTTTAAGCCTTTTCAGCTTTTCCAGACTGATTATGTCTGTGTGAGTGTGTATGAAAATCGGGAATCTGGCTGAACTATCTCCCCTTAACTTGTACTTTCTATTCTTTGTTCTTTTCTCCTAAACACCAATGCACTTTATTTATAATTTCCCTGTAACAACTGTATTTGGCCTTTATTTCTTATATATGCATTTCTTGTCTCCTCTTTAGACTTAGTGGCAGACATCCTGTTTCCTTTTAACGACATTGAGCTTCTACATGTGTGAGGATCACTGGTAGACACTACAGTGATTGGAAACGGTAATTATCAAGATACTATTTCTGACCTCCTTGGAAGTTACATGTTATAATAAGATATAAGAGAGGTGTTGATTGAAAAAAAAAACAACAACAAAAACCACCTTACAACCTCAAAGTTGGGAGTTAACATTTTTGTTCAGAAGTCTTTCTGAGGCCTTACGCCCTGAAGGCAGCCAAGGAGCTCTGAGGGACTGATCCAAAGGGGTATGGGAGGAGCCAGGAGGAGTTTTTACAACAAAAACCAGGTTGGAAGTCAAGTGATCACTGCTAATTAAAGAAAAACCAGACATCTCAAGTTAATGAATTTAGCCATATATGGGAAGATGCAAGAGTCTGGGCTTATTGAAGTTATTCTTTCGATATGCACCTTAACAATCTAGGTCCAGTTGTTGTGTTTTTTTTTTTTCCTAACTCCTTCCTGAATCCCCTCAGGGTGCACCATTGCAGTGGCTGACAGCTTGGTGGTGGGCAGCCTGTTTGTCTCTTTCCTGAGCTCCCCCTGGGCTCAATAGTGGCTGATGGCTTGATGGCTGCAGCATCATGTGTTTGCTGATATGGCAAGTGACATTTTACATTCACAGAGATGTTCATAAAATGTTACAAGCACAGATGAGGGCAAGATTGGCTCTTTCTGGAGGAGCTGGAAAAGCTTCATCTCATTTGAACTGTTCAACTTGGATGGTTTTTATTCAGCTTTGTATCACCCATGGTAAATGTTAAGGTACAACAGAGCATGACCTTTGAAGTTAGACTTGGTTTTCTCTCTTGATTTCCTTTCTGTCTTTTTTTTTTTTTTTTTTTTTTGCCATCATGCCACAAGACTTGCTGATCGAACCTGGGGCCAGGCAGTTAAAGCACTGAATCCTAATCACTGAACCGCCAGGGAATTCCCCATACCTGGTTTGTAGTACTTGCTTTTCCACTTAATTGACAGCAGTCCTTGAACATATTAACATCTTTGAGCCTCAGTTTCCTTACCTGTAAAATAGTAATAGCATCAACTACATGAAACCATTATGAAGATTAGAGTATATTATAAAACATATAAAACTGTGGCACACACATTTGATCAAGTCCAACATGCTATTTTATGTACTACTAAGAAAGAAAATAACTAAGAAAACCATGATTGTAAGATGCATCTCATCCAGAGGTGTTAAAATGTAATAAAAAGCCTTTAAATTATTCCTCAGTTAATATTTACTACAAAACTGTCTACTGTTGGGATAACATTTCCTTCTCTGTGTATGTTAGTTGCTGAGTCATGTCCAGCTCTTTGCTACCCAATGGATGCATAGGAGCCTGACAGACTCCTCTGTCCATGGAATTCTCCAGGCAAGAATACTGAAGTGGTTGCCATTCCCTTCTCCAGGGTATCTTCCTGACCAGGGGATCGAACTCTTGTCTTTTATGTCTACTGCATTGGCAGGTGGATTCTTTACCACCAGTGCCACCTGGAAAGCCCTCTCTAGGGCAATGATGTGACCCTTTTGCTGAAGAACAGTGCTAGAGGCAATTCAATGACATCTTTATTGCATGCTGCCAGATTCATTTATCATGTCTTTAAGCACTCAGTTGTACTGATTTTTAGGTTTCAAAGTTTTGTCCCTGAAGACCACTCCAAAAAGTCACTGTACTGCTCTTAATTTCTATGATTATTACAAGGCTTATGTCCTGGGACTTCCTCTCACTCTTCTCTAGGATAGGAGTCACTATTTCCTGAACCAACATCTTCTGCCTTAGTTTATACTTTTTTTTTTTAAGTTGTGGTACAACCTCAAGTAACTTTCTATGAAAGGTAAGTGGGAGCTAAACTTCAGTGTTCTTACATTATTATTAGTAATAATTATATTTACTACTAGGCTCAGCATTGTAAAAGATTATGAGAGAAATTAAATCACTTCTCTTAACTGAGGTATGAAAGAATATGGTCTTTAGGTTTAAATTGTAACCCTACCTCATGCAACCTGTATTATTCTAGGAAGTGAATTTAATTTCTCTGAGCCTCTTTTTTTTTTTTTAATATGTGACATGGAGGTAAAAATATCTACTTTGCAGAATTACTATGAGGTTTATATAAGGCTAGGGGCAAAGTTCTGGAGTCAGGCTACCTGTCTTCAAGTCTTAGCTTCACCACTCAAGTAGATGTGCACTTTTAGGCAAATTATTTCACTGCACTGTCCCTTGGTTTCCTTAAATGATATAATAATAATAGCACCTTAGTCCAAAGGGTTTTTTTTTTTTAATTATGTGAGTAAAGTATTTAAAATGGTACTTGGCTCCTAGAAAGTTCATAGTAAGTGTTAACTATTACTATTATTGGTTCTTATTAAACCACCTAGCACATAATCCTTGGACTAGCTTTTTCTCATTTTATTCATTTTCCTGGTGACCTTGCTTTCTTCAATAGCAGTTACCATCTATCCACTGGTAGCGGAAATTTTTTTTCTGATTCTCAGACCTAGTATCTAACTGCCAACTAGGCATTTTCATGTGGATATTCCAAACTGAATCTATGCAGTTCTTTCACCCAAACTCCAGTTTTCTCTTCTTCCCTTATACTTACATATATACTTACACTTCCCTTATCTATATATACATATATATATAATTATTAAGTCTTAAAAAGAACATTCTAATACATACTGCAACATAGATGAGCCTGGAAGACATTATGCTGAGTGAAATAAGCCAGTCACAAAAGGATAAATACTGTGTGATTCCAGTATGAGGTGCTTAGAGTTGCCAGTCCAAAGACATAGAAAGTAGAATGGTGGATGATCAGGACTGGGAAGAGGAGAGAGAGAAGAGTTATTGTTTAATAGGCACAGAATTTCAGTTTGGGAAGATGAAAAGTTCTGAAGATGGATGTGGTGGCTGATTGTTGTATAGCAATATGAATGAATTGGACTCTTGTTGACTAAGAGGGTTACTCCATTCCTTCTAAGGGATTCTTACCCATAGTAGTATACATAATGATCATCTGAATTAAATTTACCCATTCCCATCCATTTTACTTTACTGATTCCTAAGATGTCAGTGCTCAGTCTTATCATCTGCTTGACCATTCCAATTTACCTTGATTCATGGACCTAACATTGTAGGTTCCTATGCAGTATTGTTCTTTATAGCATTGGAATTTACTTTCACCACTGGACACATCCACAACTGAATGTTGTATGCACTTGAGACACATCCACAACTCAGTGTATCTGCTTCATGGTTTTTGGCTTTTGTTTTTTTTTAGCCACTTCATTCTTTCTGGAGCTATTAGTAATTGCTCCACTGTCATATCTTTTTGCCTTTTCATACTGTCAGTGGGGTTCTCATGGCAAGAATATTGGAGTGGGTTGCCATTTCCTCCTGCAGTAGACCATGATTTGTCAGAACTCTTCACTATAACCCATTTGTCTAGGGTGGCCCTGCACGGCATGGCTAATAGCTTCATTGAGTTATGCAAGCCTCTTCAACATGTCAAAGCTGTTATCCATGAAGGGGGAACTGTACCCTAAGACACAGTTAAAAAGGTAGGCTTGATATTGTGCATATGGTACCATAAATTTTAAAAGACTTTGTTAATTGGACCATATCTAGAGGATATGGATCAGCAGAGTCTTTTGATCCTTGTGGGAGTGTAAATTGGTACCATCCCCTCCAAAAGTTTGTCATTACCCTGTGGAGATAAACATTTGCGTACCCCATGACCTACCATTTTGCTCCTGGGTATATACCCAAAAGAAACTTGAACAAGTACCAGGATATATATAAGATTATTCATATGAGCATTCTCTTTAATATCAAAATCTAAAAACAACCCAAATGCCCAGATACAAATAGAGGATAGATAAATTAGGATATATACTCTAGATTTTACAGTACTACAGTTACAGTCCTTAATAATGGGCTTTCCAGTTGGCTCAGTAGGTAAAAAATCTGCAGTGCAGGAGACGCGGGTTTGATTCCTGGGTCAGAAAGATCCTCTGGAGGAGGGCATGGCAACCCACTCCAATATTCTTGCCTGAAGAATCCCATGGACAGAGGAGGCTGATGGGCTACAGTCCATAGGGTTGCAAAGGGTCAGACACAACTGAAGCAACTGAACATGCACACAAGCATGCCTTAATTAATCCTAGCAATACGATATTGAGTGAACAGAATGTAAGAATTATATACAGCATGAAGTAGACTTTGTATTGTTAATAACTTCTAAGTTCCCCACCCAACACTATTTAGGAATATATATGTGTGTATATATATATTCATATATATATACATGTATATATAGGTGATAATAAAAAGAAAAGCAGGAAAATGATTGTTTTTAATATATACTTTTTTTTATAAGTATAGTTGACCTACAGTGTTTCAGATGCACAGCAAGGTTATACATATACACATATATTTTTGAGATTATTTTCCATTATAGGTTATTACAAGATATTGACTAGAGTTCCCTGTGCTATACTGTAAACCTTTATTGCTTGTTGCATATTTTTAAAATTAGGAATCTAGCATTCTTTTCATACTAAGTCAAATAAGTGGAATCAAAATGTCATAAATGTTTCAATTAGGCAAAATTTCATAAGTTCTCTAAAATATATATATATATTATACATTATTATATGTATGTGCTGCAGTCCACTGGTTCACAAAGAGTTAGACACGACTGAGTGACTGAACTGAACTGAAAATATATATACACAAAATATATATATATATATATATATATATATATATATCAAGCTACCATGCTTGATAAAGGCTTGGGAAAGGACATCCAAAAAAAAAGGAGATGGAGAAATTAAAAAAAAACTAATTGAAATGGGAGCACTGAATATGAAATAGAAAAAGTGAAGCAAACTAGATAAAGTAAAAGATCATCATATAGTACAGTTGTTTTTAAACATGGATGCTCATTAGAAAGATATCTGGAGCTCTGGAGAAAGTAAAACAATACATGGGTGTTTGTATTTTTCAAAAAATTCCAAGATAACTAGGATATGCATCAGGATTTTAAAAACTGATTACAGGTTTTTCTATTAAATAGTAGTTTTGCTGATATAGAGTTCTATTATTTTTCTGTTGACCAGTCATGCTACAATGGTATTAAGTGAGTAACAGTTACATAATCACAATAGTAAAAAATATTTATCAGTTTTCACCATCAGTAGACAAAAAATAAAAGATCATTACGATTAACCTAACAGTATAAAACAGTGTATGTAATACAGTTTGGGGGTGAAACAAGTGATGTGGTAAGTGGAATTGCATACATGCACATATAACTACTGGGGCTTCCCAGGTGGTGCTAGTGGCGAAGAACCCACCTGCCAGTGTAAGAGACATAAGAGAAGTGGGTTCGATCCCTGAATTAGGATGATCCCCTGGAGGAGAGCATGGCAATCCACTCCAGTATTCTTGCCTGGAAAATCTCACGGACAGAGAAGCCTGGTGGGCTACAGTCTGTAGGGTTGCAAAGAGTTGAACATGACTGAAGTGACTTAGCATGCACACACATATATCTAATATACATTCTATATCTGCCCAGCCAGACTCTTTTGGTTGGTGCATTTAATCCATTTACATTTAAGGTAATTATCTGTATGTATGATCCTATTACCATTTTCTTAACTGTTTTGGGTTTATTTTCTGTAGGTCTTTCCCTTCTTTTGTGTTTCCTACCTAGAGAATTTCCTTTATCATTTGTTGTAAAGCTGGTTTTTTGGTGCTAAATTCTCTTAACTTTTGCTTGTCTGAAAAGCTTTCAAATCTGAAGGAGAGTCTTACTGGGTATAGTAGTCTTGGTTGTATATTCTTCCGTTTAATTGGTTTAAATGTATCATGCCATTCCCTTCTGGCTTAAAGAGTTTGTGTTGCGAAATGAGCTGATAGCCTGGTGGGAGTTTCCTGGTATGTTATTTGTCACTTTTCCCTTGTTGCTTTTAATATTTTATCTTTGTCTTTTTGTCAGTTTGATTACTATCTGTCTTGATGTGTTCCTCTTTAGGTATTTCCACTGTGCTTCTGCAACTTGGTCGACTCTTTCCTTTCCCATGTTAGGGAAATTTTCATCTATTATCTCCTCAAATATTTTCTCAAGTCCTTTCTCTCTCTCTTCACGTTCTGGGACCCCTATAATGTGAATGTTGGTGCACTTAATGTTGTCTCAGAGGTCTCTCAGGGTGTTCTTTTCTCTATATTCTGCTCTGCAGCAGTGATTTCCACCATCCTGTCCTCGAGGTCATTTATCCATTCTTCTGCCTCAGTAATTCTGTTTATTCCTTCTAGTGTATTATTCATCTTTATTTTCCTGAGATCCTGAATTTAGTTGTTTTTTAGTTGTTTAAGTTGTTTTTTTTTTTATTGTTTTTTCTGGGGTTTTATCTTGTCCCTAAATCTGGGGCATAACTTTCTGCTCTTCCATACTCATTAACTTTCTATAATGTGATTTTTGTGGGACTGTAGTTCTTCTTGCTTCTTCTGTCTGCCCTCTGATGGAGGAAGCTAAGAGGCTTGTGTAAGCTTCCTGATGGGAGGGACTGATGGTGGGAAAAACTGGATCTTGCTCTGGTGGGCAGGGCCTTGCTCAGTTAAGCTTTAATCCAATTACCTGCTTGATGGGTGGGGTCATACTCCCTCCCTGGTAGTTGTTTGGCCTGAGGCAACCCAGCCCAGGGATCTAAGGTAGGATTAATGGCAACCTCCAAGAGGAACCTCCAACTGGGATATTCCCAGACAGGTGCTGCCAGTCCCTGCATCCCTTTGGTGGCCCCTGCTGATCCCGCCTCCACAGGAGATGGTTCAACACTAGCAGATAATTTTAGTTCAGTCTCCTGGGGGTAACTGCTCCTTTCTTCTGGGTCTTGGTGTGTGCAAGATTTTGTTTGTGCCCTTCAAGAATGGAGTCTCTGTTTTTCCCAGTCCTGTGGAAGTCCTATAGTCAAATACCGATGGCCTTGAAGGTGGGGATTCTGTGGGGATTCCCAGTCCCTTTGTTGGATCCCCAGGCTGGAAAGCCTGCTGTCGGGTTCAGAACCTTCACAACAGTGGGAGAACTTCTTTGGTATTATTGTTCTCCAGTTTGTGGGTCACCCACCTTGCAGGTATGAGATTTGATTTTATTGCAGTTGTACCCCTCCTACCATCTCACTGCGGCTTCTTCTTTGTCTTTTTACCTTTTTGGGGTTGGGGGGGGCAGGGGCAGGTGGCTTCACTGATAGCTCAATTGGTAAAGAATCCCCTGCAATGCAGGAGACCCTGGTTCAATTCCTGGGTTGGAAGGAGCCCCTGGAGAAGGGAACAGCTACCCACTCCAGTATTCTGGTGTGGAGAATTCCGTGGACTGTATAGTCTCTGGGGTCACAAAGAGTTGGACATGACTGAGCGACTTTCACATCACATCTTTTTTTTTGTTTGTTCCACAGTCCTTCTGTTGAATGTTCAACAGCTAATTGTGATTTTAGTGCTCTCACAGGAGGAGATAAGTGCATGTCCTTCTACTCTGCCATCTTGGAGAATGATGATTTAGATAGTGGTACCTTGAATAGGGGGGCTTCCCTGGTGGCTCAGATGGTAAAGTGTCTGCCTGCAGTGTGGGAGACCTGGGTTCGATCCCTGAGTCGGGAAGATCCCCTGGAGAAGGAAATGGCAACCCACTCCAGTACTCTTGCCTGGAAAATTCCATGGACAGAGGAGCCTGGTAGGCTACAGTCCATGGGGTCGCAAAGAGTCGGACATGACTGAGCGACTGGATGATGCAATGGAAGGTCAAAGAGGTGAATGTAAATGTAAATTCATGTTCTAGTTTTCACGTTGGTAATTTCATGGGTATTTTTTTAAGTAATTAATTTTTGGCTACACTGGATCTTCATTGCTGTGCATGGGCATTCTCATTGCCTTGAGTAGGGGCTACTGCCTAGCTGCAGTGAGTGGACTTCTCAGTGTGGTGGCTTCTCGTGTTGTGGAGCACAGGTTCTATGGCACACAGACTTCACTAGTTGTGCTACAGAGGCTTAGTTGCCTCTCAGCAAGTGGAAATTTCCCAGGGATTAAACCCATGCCCCTGCATTGGTAGGTGGATTCCTAATCACTGGACCACCAAGAAAGTCCTGTTGTATTATTTTAAATGAAAGAATTGTTGACTAAAAAAAAAGATGTGCAACTTGAGAGTTATGAGTTAAGTTTTATTTGGGGCAAAAAGAGGACTGTAGCCCAGGAGGCAGCATCTCAGAGAGCTCTGAGAGACTGTTCCAAAGTGGCAGTGGGGGAGAGTCAATATATAAGGTTTTGGTGAAAGGGGAGTTCAATACCATGAAGCCCTCAATTTACAAAAGGTTTTTTGTTAGTCTTGAGGGTCTGATGTCACCATGAAGGGAGGAGATGCAAGGACTGAGATAATAAAATCTGTTCCTAAAAACATCCAACTATCTAAAGACCTGTCCCACCAGATTTCCTGGAGCACAGAGCGCCTCACTCCACCCTGAATTCCCTCAGGGGTTGTTGAAGGTCAACAGCTATAGCAGTGGGGTTCAATCTCAGTAGAGGCAGATGGCAAATGCCTTGTTGTTCAGGCATTGGTGATGCTCTTGGTAAGTGCCAATTTGTAGTTGACAGAATGAATGAAGGTTCTAGCCTTGAATGAACAATTGGTGAGAATGTGTCAGAAGCCAAGAATAATAGTAAATCTAATTCTGTGCATCTGAGCTTAAAAGTATTTTTCTTTTTTGCATTTAACTATATCTGCTTGATATTGTTGAAGAACAGGAGGGGGGAGTAATCTTTTAAACTACTTGCTATCAAGTAAAAATGACACTCTAGAAAAATTTCACATTTCTTATGTGGCTTCAAGTACCCTCTGATTGACTGCCACACTTTTGCCTGAGCATTTAAATATCTCAAGTGTAAAAGAGCCGTGATAGTGGAAAGACACCAAAATATCTTGAGTTTGGATGGGAATTTTGCAAAATAATCTCTGTTTCTTTTTAAGAAGATTAGTCTGCCAACTTTACAAAGGATAGATTTATTTGGAGGAGAGTTGCAGTCAGTAAAACCAACTATGAGGCTATCATCATGATACAGTTTTTCCAGTGAAGATGCCCTGAACTAAATTGCATAGTAATCAGCAGAAACTGACAAGAGAAGAAAAATCCAAGAGAGTTTTGAAGGATGAAATATTAATTCTTAGAATTAAATAAAATGAGGTGAACAAGAATTCTAAAGTTCTAAGAATTCTGAGGTTTATACCAGAGACATTTCTAGGTATACTGAGACCTAGGGAAGTGAAAGTCACTCAGTAGTCTCTGACTCTTTGTGACCCCATGGATTATACAGTCCATGGAACTCTCCAGGCCAGAATACTGGAGTAGGTTGCCTTTCCGTTCTCCAAGGTATCTTCCCAAGTCAGGGATTAAACCCAGATCTCCCACATTGTGGTTAGAATCTTTACCAGTTGAGACACAAGGGAAGCCCTATATATATATATATATATAGAGAGAGAGAGAGAGAGAGAGAGAGAGAGAGAGAGAAGGGCAGGGGGTGGAGAGCTCTAAAGCTTTTACAATTCTTGGGGTCTTTTAAAAGGAAAAATATAGAATTACAGTAGTATTCACTTCTTCAAAAGTGAATACTTCCTTATTTAGAAGGAACCAGTGCAAGTGAGGATCCCAAAAGCTTAAGTTTCTTTCGTTGATTTCATGGTAAATATCTCTGAATGTTTTTATTTTTATTTATTTATTTATTTTGGCTGCACTGAGTCCTTTTTGCTGCATGCAGGCTTTCTCTAGTTGAGGTGAGGGGGCATGACACAGTTGCACTAGGGTGTGTGGGCTTCTTATCACAGTGGCTTCTCTTGATCACCAGGGCTTCCCTGGTGGCTCAGAGGTTAAAGTGTCTGTCTGGAATGTGGGAGACCCGGGTTCGATCCCTGGGTCAGGAACATCCCCTGGAGAAGGAAATGGCAACCCACTCCAGTACTGTTGCCTGGAGAATCCCATGGAGGGGGGAGCCTGGTAGGCTACAGTCCATGGGGTCACAAAGCGTCGGACACGACTTCACTTTCACTTTCTTTCTCTTCATACAGAACTTGGGCTCCGGGCACACTGCGTCAGTACTTGTGGTGCACCAGCTTACTTGCCCCATGGCATGTGGGATCTTCCCAGACCATGGCTCAATTTGGCAACTGGGTTCTTAACCACTGAACCCCAAGGGAAGTCCAGTCTCAGAATTTTAACCTTTATTTTGACAAGTGTGACAGAGTGTCTGGGTAGCCTTTTAAGAGAGGAAAATACAAAAAATTCAGTTTTGACAATAAACTTCTATAATCCTAAGAATTAGAAGAGGCCTTTGAAAATGCTTGAATACCTAAACTAATCCACATTCCTTTTCTGATGTGTGACTCTGGGCCATCTTAATAGAAGACTTTAAAATATGAGGTGACTTTTGCCTTTATGAATACACATTGTCACGCTCACTCAGTATCCCTATAATAGACTATTGGCCAATAATTCACTCGCACTCACTATTTAGACTCATAACCACCTTAGTAATTCACTTTGCTACCAAAAAGTCATGGGTTTTATTCACAGAGAAACATAAATACCATAAACAATGCTATTAATGTTCATAGCTTCATTTCTCTGAGTCCAGGCCATTTTTAGGATCTCATTGACCTGTGCATTTAGTATAGGGCATATTAGTAGATACACAAAAATATTTGTCACAGAGATGAAATACATATTCTACACACAAAAGCATTCCACCAAAGCACAGGGAAATTTTAACTTTCCATTCTTGTGGTATAGGTCATTCATCCTTTCCCAGACAGAGGGAAATTGTTCTGTATGGGACAAATTAAAACTTTTTCATTCATTTCAATATGATTCTCATACATTTTTGTGTCTCAGGGTTCTCTCTTGAGTCTCATGCAAATAATTCATTCCATAATGTTTTCAACAGAGAGGCCAGTTGGCTGTTTCACATAAAACTTCCTAAATGAATGTACCATAGTGATTTTACTTTTATTTAGGTCTGATCTTCAACTTTGAAAGTTCAGAAACTTCATTATATGGATTTGTATGAAGTTGATCAGATTTCCATGAAACTACGTTGAAAGAAAGTGACTTTATCCCTGGCATTTAGATTAATGTCACATTGTAGGGACTTCACTGGTGGTCAAGTAGCTAAGACTCCATGCTCCCAACACAGGGGGCCCAGATTCAATCCCTGGTCAGGGAACTATATCCCACATGTTGCAACTAAGAGTTCAAATGCTACAACTAAAAGATCCTGCATGCTGCAACAAGATCGAAGATCCAGTGTGCTGCAGCTGAGACCTGGCACAGCCATTAGTAAATAAATAAATATATTTTTTCAAAAATACTACATTGAATATTCTCAGTAACTGTTTTCATTAATGACAAAGTAAGAGGCAATAAAATGAAGGTTTGTTAGAATTATTTCCAGATAATTTAGTACAGGCATACCATAAGACTTATAAAAAGCTAGAGAAATAAGTAGGACTTTGAATTGCAGGTGAAACATAGTCCAAATTTTTATTCAGAAGACAGCAGATCCTTTGAAGATTTTAGAGCAAAAAAAAAAAAAAAGTGATATGATCAAACTGGTGCCTTAGGAAAAAGAATTTGGCAACACAATTCAGAATGGAAGGCAGATTAATTTGAAGACCATACTGACATCTAGACAAACAAAAAAGCCAGAACTAGGGTGTCAGTGAAAAGAATGATGACTACTAGAAACCAGGAAGGTTATTCATGGGACTAACTTAGCATGGCTTAGGGAATAGAGAAAGGAGAAATGGCAAAAATTATTTTGGTGTTTCTAGTGTGGCTGATGGGAAAATACATCCATAAAAATCTTGTTTTATAAACTCAGCTTGGTCTTGTATGCTCTTTGCAGTCTTTTTAATCTCATTTGCTACACCCTTATTCCATTCCCTTTGTAGAATCTTTCTCACATCTTTCATCACATTGTAGCTCATCTTATTTTTATTCAATAAGTTCACCTTTTAGTTCTCAGAAACTTTAAGTAGTTTGTGGTAGATTTCATCTCTTCCCTGTGTTTCATTTGGGATGTTTTCTAGTGCTTTAAATTCACTAATCAGTCTTCTATAATACCTAATGTACTGTCTCTTTTATACTGTGTGTTTCATTCCTATGAGTTTGATTTTTGATCTTTTTTCTATATCTTCCATGTCTCTGTTTAGCATATTCAGTCTTTCCTAGCTTCTTGCAATTCAGATATAACACTGTTTTATACGTTTTTAACTACCTCCCTAGATCCAAGTATCTCAATTGATGCCAAATAGGATAAGTTAAAGAAAAAGGCACATCAAGGCACATTACAGTTGCATTGGTGAAAAGCACTGATAAAAAAGAAAATTGAAAAGCAATAAGAGGAACAAAAATACACATTATACACAAAGAAACAAAAACAAAATGACAGCAACTTTCTCATTAGAACCTAAGCAAGTCAGATCATAGAATATTTTTAATATGCTGAAAATAACTGATTCTTCCTGTAACAAAAATATTCTTCAAAATTAAGGTAAAATAAAGATATTTTCAGACAAATCTGAGATAAATGGTCACTAACATATTTTACTACAGTAAAAGAAGTATTACTCCAGGCTGAAAGAGAATGATACAAGATTAAAAGCTGGATTTGTACAAAGGAATGAAGGTGCCAGAAGTAATAAACCCAGTAAATATACTGATTTTCATAAATAAAGCAGTGAGAGATTTTCTCTTCTTGGGCTCCAAAATCACTGCAGATGGTGACTGCAGCCATGAAATTAGAAGGTACTTGCTCCACTACAAAAAAGCTAGTGGATGTGATGGAATTCCAGTTGGGCTATTTAAAATCCTAAAAGATGGTGCTGTGAAAGTGCTGCACAGAATATGCCCAGCAAATTTGGAAAACTCAGCAGTGGCCACAGGACTGGAAAAGGTCAGTTTTCATTCTAATCCCAAAGAAAGGCAATGTCAAAGAATGCTCAAACTAGTGCATAATTGCACTCATCTCACGTGCTAGTAAAGTAATGCTCCAAATTCTCCAAGCCAGGCTTCAACAGTACGTGAACTGTGAACTTTCAGATGTTCAAGCTAGATTTAGAAGACGCAGAAGATCAAATTGCCAACATCTGCTGGATCATGGAAAAAGCAAGAGAGTTCCAGAAAAACATCTACTTTTGCTTTATTGACTATGCAAAAGCCTTTGACTGTGTGGATCACAACAACCTGGAAAATTCTTCAAGAGATGGGAATACCAGACTACCTGAACTGCCACCCGAGAAACCTGTATACAGGTCAGGAAGCAACAGTTAGAACTGGACAAGGAACAACAGACTGGTTCCAAATAGGAAAAGGAGTATGTCAAGGCTGTATATTGTCACCCTGCTTATTTAACTTATATGCAGAGTACATCATGAGAAATGCCAGGCTGGATGAAGCACAAGCTGGAATCAAGACTGCCGGCAGAAATATCAATAACCTCAGGTATGCAGATGACACCACCCTTATGGCATCATAAGTGAAGAGGAACTAAAAAGCCTCTTGATGAAAGTGAAAAAGGAGAGTTAAAAAGTTGGCTTAAAACTCAACATTCATAAAACTAAGATCATGGCATCTGGTCCCATCATTTCATGGCAAATAGATGGGGAAACAATGGAAATAGGGACAGACTTCATTTTGGGGGCTCCAAAATCACTGCAGATGGTGATTACAGCCATGAAATTAAAAGACGCTTACTCCTTGGAAGAAAAGTTATGACCAGCCCAGGCAGCATATTAAAAAGCAGAGACATTACTTTGCCAAAAAAAGTCCATCTAGTCAAAGCTATAGTTTTTCCAGTATATGGATGTGAGATTTGGACTATAAAGAAAGCTGAGTGCTGAAGAATTGATGCTTTTGAACTGTGGTATTATAGGAGACTCTTGAGAGTCCCTTGGAGTGCAAGGAGATCCAATCCTCCATCCTAAAGGAAATCAGTTCTGAATATTCAATGAAAGGACTGATGCTGAAGCTGAAACTGTAGTACTTTGGTCACCTGATGCGAAGACCTGACTCATTTGAAAAGACCCTGATGCTGGGAAGGATTGAAGGTGGAAGGAGAAGGCAATGACAGAGGATGAGGTGGTTGGATGGCATCAGTGACTCAGTGGCCATGAGTTTGAGTAAACTCTGGGAGTTGATGATGGACAGAGAAGCCTGGCATACTGAAGTCTATAGGGTCACAAAGAGTTGGACACAAATAAGCAACTGAACTGAACTGCTTCTTGGAAGGAAAGGTGTGATACACCTAGACAGTTTATTAAAAAGCAGAGATATCGCTTTCCTGACAGAGGTCTGCATAGTGAAAGCTATGGTCTTTTCAGTAGTCATGTATAAATATGAGAGTTGGACCATAAAGAAGGCTGAACACCAAAGAATTGATGCTTTCAAACTGTAGTGCTGGAGAAGACTCTTGAGAGTCCCTTGGAAGTTAAGGAGAGCAAACCATTCAATCCTAAAGAAAATCAACCCTGAATATTCATTAAAAGGACTGATGCTGAAACTCCAATACTTTGGCCACATTATGCAAAGAGCCAACTCACTGGAAAAGACCTTGATGCTGAGAAAGACTGAAGGCAAAAGAAGAGAGTGACAGAGGATGAGATGGTTGGATAGCATCACTGACTCAGTGGACATGAACTTGGGCAAAGTCTGGGTGATAGTGAGGGACAGGAAAGCCTGGTGTGCTGTAGTCCATGGGGTCACAAACAGTGGTACGTGACTTAGCAACTGAACAACAATAGTAAGCTGAAGTTAATAACTTGTATAAAAGTGAAATGTATGACAAGAATAGCAACAAAGGATGTATGGGAGAAATATAAGTATACTCTTGTATGATTTTAACATTTTATCATATAGTATAATAGTGTTGGGGCTTCCCTCATAGTTCAGTTGGTAAAGAATCTGCCTGCAATGCAGGAGACCCGGGTTTGATTCCTGGGTCGGGAAGATCCCCTGGAGAAGGAAATGGCAATCCACTCCAGTATTCTTGCCTGGACAATCCCATGGACAGAGGAGCCTGGTGGGCTACAGTCCATGGGGTCACAAGAGTTGGACACAACTTAGCTACTAAACCACCACCACCACAATAGTATTTGAAGATAGAGTATAAGTTAAAGATGCAGTTGTAAACTCCAGATCAACCATTAAAAAACTAATACAAAAATACAGCTAATAAGCCAGAATGGAAATTAAATAGAATTTAAAAATTGATTAAAGAAAAAGGAAAAGACAAAAAAAAGGAGAGAATGAACACATTAGAAAAATACAAAATAGTAAAATGTTAGATTTAAACCTTACCATATGGAAAATTACACTAAATATAAATGGTCTAAACATCAAAATGGAAAGGCAGAGATTTTCATACTGGCTTAAAAAAAAAAAAAAAACCAATGAAATATATTAACACAAATTTATATATGGAAGAATATAATATATTCTTAAATTCATGTTAAAAAATATGCAAACATTACTCTTAAGAAAGGTGAACTGTATTAATATGAGAGAAAGTAAACTTTAGGGCAAGTATATTACCAGGGGTAAAGAAGACATTTCATAATAACAGAAAGATCATTTCAACATAAAGACATAACAGTCTTCAATGTATATGCACTTGTCAGAGCTTCAAAATACATGAAATAAAAGCTGACAGTCTAGAAAAGAAAAATAGATAAGTCTACAATTATAGTTTGCTACAAGTAGATAGAAAATCAATAAGACTATAAAAGACTTGAAAGCATTATTAGCAAAATAGGTTTGAGATCTAAAACCAAAAAACATGAAAACATACAAATACCAGAAGAAACTGAGATGAATTTCTTTTGAACTAGAGAAGAGAAATCTGTTCTTAACTATTAAGCCAAATCAGAAGAAATGATAGTTAAAAGACTGATACATTTAAGTACTTAAGGATTTAAAAAAAATTTTTTTTGCGTGGCAAAAAGTGCTACAGACATAGCAAAAGACAAATGAAAACTAAAAGACAATAATTGCAGTTGTGCCACAGACAAAGGGTTGATTTAAATAAAAAACAGAAAACGAGAGCCAAACCATGACGAAAATGGAAAAAAATCACAATACACGGTTCATAAAGACAATATCTTTTAAACAAATGAAAGGATAATCACGCTTACTCACAATAAGAGAAAGTTTAAAACAATATTGAACACCATTTCTCAAATCTCATCCATCAGAAATCGAAGAATTTGACAACACACTCTGTTAGCATGGCTGTGAATTATCAAATACTGTCATATATTGCTGATGGTAATGCAAAATTGTACAACAGCATTGAAAGGAATTTGGCATTATGTGATAAACTTATTCAAATCAACTTTTAGGGAACCATTTTGGGTAAACAATGTGAGAAGGAAAGAAAAAAATCACAATTCTTACCTAGAAATATCTACTTTCATGATACTGGCCCTCTTACATATTCAGATTGTCATTTCTTCCTATTCAAGAACTGATAACACAATTTTTTCTCCCCTAGGCTTTTCTTAGAGCTATTATGTAAAGTTCTGGAACCTATCAACATCCTTCTTTCTACTATGGCATTTTTACATATAGTCTGGAAAAGGAATACCTGCCCAAGTTTGCTGCTGTGTCCCCAGAGGGTCATTTTTGAAAGATATTTTACTTTTCAAAAGACTTTCACCTTTATTGAGGTATCATTGACAAATGAAATCATAAGATATTTAAAGTGTACATTGTAGTGATTTGATATATATGCACATTTTGAATGATTCCTTTCATCTAGATAGTTAACATATCCATCACCTCACATATTTTTTTGTGTGCATGTGTGTGTTGAGAACATTTAAATTCTACTTTCAAAGCAAATTTTGATTATGCAATACAGCATCAAGTTAAAAAGGCCCAAAATGGAGTCATTTTTCCCCAAGGCAGCAATCCAAGACTTTTAAGTATAAACAAAGAGAACAAAGATTGTGGCTCATCACCCCATTTATGAAAGGGTTAAGTTGCAACTCAATGAGGTTGCCTGCCATCTGTACACTCTTTGAAGGGGCCGGAATGGGGTGAGGGAAACAGCATAAAACATTTTCTGCTTTGGGCCTATAGATAACTAAGATCCATATTTAAGGAAGAATTTTAATGACCCTCAGTTCTTGAAACTTCCCATACACAGAAAAGCATCAAAATTATTAACTTGAGATATCTGTTCTTTGTAATTAGCAGTCATCTTTTACCCAAAATATGTTTGTCAACATGTATTTATTTCCCAGGCCCCCCAAATCATATATATAATGGCTCCTCCCCTATGTCTTTGGAGTAGTCCCCACAGAATTACTGAGAGGCTATCTCCTGGGCAATAGTTCTCTGTAAAGTCCCTGAATAAAAGTCAACTCACAACTTTTACATTGAATGTTTTTCTTTAATTTGAAACAGGCATACCTCATTTTGTTGTACTTTATGTTATTGTGCTTTGATTTTGACAATTGGTTTGTGGAAACCTCGTGTCCCCAGTGGCTCAGATGGTGACGAATCTGCCTGCAATACAGAAGACCCAAGTTTGATCCCTGGGTAAGGAAGATTCCCTGGAAAAGGGAATGGCTACCCACTCCAGTATTCTTGCCTGAAGAATTCCGTGGACAGAGGAGCCTGGTGGGCTATAGTCCATGGGGTTGCAAAGAGTTGGACATGATTGAATGAATAACACAGATACATTTTTTTTAGACATAATGTTATTGCACGCTTAACAGACTATGTGCTTAGTCGCTCAGTTGTGTCTGACTCTTTGTGACTCTGTAGACTGTAGCCACCAGGCTCCTCTGTTCATAGGGATTCTCCAGGTAAGAATACTGGAATGGGTTGCCATGCCCTCCTCCAGGGGATCTTCCCAGCTCTGGGATCGAACCCAGGTCTCCCTCATTGCAGGCAGATTCTTTACCATCTGACCCACTAGGGAAGCCCTTAATAGACTATGGTATAGTGTAAACCTAACTTTTATGTACACTGGATAAGCAAAAGTTTCACGTGACTCACTTTATTGCAATATTTGCTTTATTGTGGTGGTCTGGAACTGAGCACACAATATCTCTGAGGTATGTCTGTAATTGCAGTTTCAGCATTCACAGAAATGTGACCTTTAAAACAGTTGGTCTGAAATTACAGGATAAAGACTCCTGCTGTTTCCTTCCCCACCCACCCAAAAAGGTAGCCTGGACTGAAACAATGTTTTCTGTTCTTTTGCTAATACCTTCTTGCCCCACTCTCCTGCTGCCTATAACCTTCCAAGGCTGCCTGCTGCCTTGTAACCCTCCATTTCATACAACTCCTCAAAACACTCTTTTAGTTGCTAGATGGCTTCTTTTTTTTTCTTCTTTTCTTGCACTGTATCCTTCAGAATAACCCCACCCCACTGGGGAGAGATGATGTTCAAGAGGCAGCCAGAGCCAGGTCAGTGCTGGTGTTCAGTCATATCTGATACTTTGAGACCCTGTGGACTGTAGGCTGCCAGATTTTCCAGGCAAGAATACTGTAATGGGTTGCCATTTCCTTCTCTAGGGCACCTTCCCAATCCAGGGATCAAGCCTGCGTCTCTCGTGACTCCTGCTTGGCAGGCAGATTCTTTACCACTGCACCACCTGGGAAGCCCATTAGTTGCTAGATGGGATCCTATCCAATTCATGAATTGCCTTATATTAAATAAAACCAATTAATTTTAAAATTTACTTGAAGTTTTTTTTTTTAAACCAGTTACCAGCTATAGTCACCATGTTTTACGTTTGATCCTCAGACTTTATTAATCTTATAGCTAAAAATTTGTATACTTTTACTAACCTGTCTCTATTTTCCCCACCCTCAGGCCCTGATAACAACTTTTCTTTACTCAGCTTCTCCGTGTTTCTCTCTTTTTTTTTTAAAAGATTCCACATATAAGTGATACATGAGACACAGAGGGAGCAGATGGTGTTGGAAAACACAGTCACATCTAACTCTTTGTGACCATGTGGACTGTAGCCTGCAAGGCTCCTCTGTCCATGGGATTTCCCAGGCAAGAATACTGGAGTGGATAGCCATTTCCTTCTCCAGAGGATCTTCCCAACACAGAGATAAGTGAGAACAATACAGTATTTGTCTTTTTCTGTCTGATAGATTTCACTTAGCACAATGTCCTCAAAGTCTACCCACATTCTCACGAATAAAATGATTTCCTTCTTTCTCACAACTGAGTAATAGTTCACTGTGTAGTCATGTATGGATGTGAGAGATAGATCATATAGAAAGCTGAGTGCCAAAGAATTGATGCTTTTCAACAGTGATGTTGGAGAAGACTCTTGAGAGTCCCTTGGACTGCAAGGAGATCAAACCAATCAGTCCTAAAGGAAATCAGTCCTGAATCTTCATTGGAAGGACCGATGCTGAAGCGTCAATATTTTGGCCACCTGATGCAAAGAATTGACTCATTGGAAAAGACCCTAATGCTGGGAAAGACTGAGGGCAGGAGGAGAAGGTGACGACAGAGGATGAGATGGTTGGGTGACATCACTGACTTGATGTACATGGGTTTGCAAGCTCCGGGAGTTGGTGATGGACAGGGAAGCTTGATGTGCTGCAGTGCATAGAGTTGGACAGGACTGAGTGACTGAACTGAACTCTGTGTGTGTGTATATATATGCCACATCATTTTAAAACTTATTTATTTAGGCTGTGTTGGGTCTTCCTTGCTGCCTGAGGGCTTGCTCTGGTTGGGGCGAGTTGGTGCTACTCTGTAAGTTGCTGTGCATGGGCTTCTCCCTGCAGTGGCTTCTCTCTGTGGAGCATGGGCTTTAGGTGCACAGGCTTCTGTAGTTACATTCCGCAGGTTCTAGAGCTTGGGCTCAATAGTTGCGGCACACAGACTTAGTTACTGTGTCTGGAATCTTCCCATACCAAGGATCGAACCCATGTCCCCTGCATTGGCAGGCAGATTCTTACCACTGGACTACCAGTAAAGTCCATGCTACATATTCTTTATCCATGCTCTATTCATTCGTCTATTTATGGACACTTAGGCTGTTTCCATATTTTGACTATTGAGAATAATGCTGCAATGACATATAAGTCAACAGGTGTATCTTTAATATCCTATTTTAATTTTATTTGGATATATATCCAGAAGTAGGATGGCTAGGTCATATGGTAGTTCTAGTTTTATTGTTTGAGCAACCTCTGTGTTATTTTCCATACTGGCTGCACAAATTTGCAGTCCCACCCACAGTGTACAAATATTCTCATTTCTCTGCATCCTCACCACCACTTGTTGGTTTGATAACCATTTTAACAAGTGTAAGGTGATATTTCATTGTGGTTTTGATTTGCATTTCCCAAAGTGAAAGTGGAGAGTGAAAAAGTTGGCTTAAAGCTCAACATTCAGAAAACGAAGGTCATGGCATCCGGTCCCATCACTTCATGGGAAATAGATGGGGAAACAGTGGAAACAGTGTCAGACTTTATTTTTCTGGGCTCCAAAATCACTGCAGATGGTGACTGCAGCCATGAAATTAAAAGACGCTTACTCCTTAGAAGGAAAGTTATGACCAACCTAGATAGCATATTGAAAAGCAGAGGCATTACTTTGCCAACAAAGGTTCGTCTAGTCAAGGCTATGGTTTTTCCTGTGGTCATGTATGGATGTGAGAGTTGGACTGTGAAGAAGGCTGAGCGCCGAAGAACTGATGCTTTTGAACTGTGGTGTTGGAGAAGACTCTTGAGAGTCCCTTGCAAGGAGATCCAACCAGTCCATTGTGAAGGAGATCAGCCCTGGGATTTCTTTGGAGGGAATGATGCTGAAGCTGAAACTCCAGTACTTTGGCCACCTCATACAAAGAGTTGACTCATTGGAAAAGACTCTGATGTTGGGAGGGATTGGGGGCAGGAGGAGAAGGGGACAACAGAGGATGAGATGGCTGGATGGCATCACTGACTCGATGGACGTGAGTTTGAGTGAACTCCGGGAGTTGGTGATGGACAGGGAGGCCTGGCGTGCTGTGATTCACGGGGTTGCAAACCGCTGGACACGACTGAGTGACTGAACTGCACTGAACTGGTGATTACTGATACTGAACACCTTTTCATATACTTGTCTTTTTTGTGTCTTTAGAAAATTATCTATTCAGTTCTTCTGTATGCTTTTAATTAGATTGTTTGATAGTTTTTTGTTGAATTGTGTGTTCTTTATATATTTTGGATATTAATCCTTTATCAAATGTATGATTTGCAAATATTTTCTCACATTTCATAAGTGGGCATTTCGTACTGCTTGTTTCCTTTCCTTGGTTAGATGTAGTCTCACTTGTTTATTTTTGCTTTTGTTACCTCTGCTTTTGGTGACAAATCCAAAAAATCATCACCAAGACTGATGTCAGAGTGCTTACTCCCTATGCTTTTTGCTAGGAACTTTATGATTTCTGGTCTTACACTCTAGTCTTTAATCCATTTTGAAATGATTTTGGTTTATAATGGTAGATAGGGATCCAATTTCATTCTTGTCCAATTTCATTCATTGATTTCATTCTTGTCCAGCTTTCCCAACACCATTTATTGAAGAGACTATTTTTCCCCATTGTATATTCTTGGTTCCTTTGTTGTAAATTAATTAACCAAATATGCATGAATTTATTTCTGGGCTCTATTTTGTCCCTTTGAGCTATGTGTCTGTTTTTATAACAAAATGATACTGTTTAGGTTACTATAATTTTGTAATATAGTTTAAAATCAGAATATGTAATACAGCTTTGTTCTTTCTCAATTTTGTTTTGGCTGTTTGGGGTCTTTTGTAATTACGTATGAATTTTAGAATTGTTCATTCTATTTCTACAAAAAATGTCATTGGAATTCTGTAGGGATTGCACTGAATTTGAGATTTCTTTAAGTAGTATGAAGAACATTTTAAGAATATTACTTCTCCCAATCTGTGAGCACAGAAAAACTTTCCATTTATTTCTTTCATCAACATTTTATAGTTTTTAGTATACAGACCTTTTATTTCTTTGGTTAAATTTATTCTTGGATATTTTCTTTTGATGAAACTAAGTGGTGTTGTTTTGTTATTTTCTGTTTTGTATAGCTCATTGTCAGTGTTTTTAATACAATTAATGCTTACATATGGAGTTTGTATCCTGCAACTTTGATGAATTCATTTATTAATTCTAACAATTTTCGTTAGAGTCCTTGAGGGTTTCTATATATAATATTATGTCATCTGCAAGTAAAGACATTTTTACATATTCCTTTCCATTTTGAATGCCTTTTCTTTCTTTTTCTTGCCTAACTGCTCTGGCTGGGACTTCCAGTACTATGTTGAGTAAAAGTAACAAGAGTAAGCATCCTTTGCTTGTTTCTGATCTTAAAGTAAAAGCTTTCAGCTTTTTGCCATCAAGTATGATGGAAGTGAGAAATAGATTTAAGGGACTAGATCTGACAGATAGAGTGCCTAATGAACTATGGTCGGAGGTTTGTGACATTGTACAGGAGACAGGGATCAAGACCATCCCCATGGAAAAGAAACACAAAAAAGCAAAATGACTGTCTGGGGAGGCCTTACAAATAGCTGTGAAAAGAAGAGAAGTGAAAAGCAAAGGACAAAAGGAAAGATATAAGCATCTGAATGCAGAGTTCCAAAGAATAGCAAGAAGAGATAAGAAAGCCTTCCTCAGCGACCAATGCAAAGAAATAGAAGAAAACAACAGAATGGGAAAGCTAGAGATCTCTTCAAGAAAATTAGAGATAGCAAGGGAACATTTCATGCAAAGATGGGCTGGATAAAAGACAGAAATGGTATGGACCTAACAGAAGCAGTAGATATTAAGAAGAGGTGGCAGGAATACACAGAAGAACTGTACAAAAAAGATCTTCACAACCAAGATAATCACGATGGTGTGATCACTCACCTAGAGCCAGACATCCTGGAATGTGAAGTCAAGTGGGCTTTAGAGAGCATCACTATGAACAAAGCTAGTGGAGGTGATGGCATTCCAGTTGAGCTATTTCAAGTCCTGAAAGATGATGCTGTGAAAGTGATACACTCAATATGCCAGCAAATTTGGAAAACTCAGCAGTGGCCACAGGACTGGAAAAGGTCAGTTTTCATTCCAATCGCAAAGAAAGGCAATGCCAAAGAATGCTCAAACTACCACACAATTGCACTCATCTCACATGCTAGTAAAGTAATGCTCAAAATTTTCCAAGCCAGGCTTCAGCAATATGTGAACCAGGAACTTCCAGATGTTCAAGCTGGTTTTAGAAAAGGCAGAGGAACCAGAGACCAAATTGCCAACATCTGCTGGATCATCGAAAAAGCAAGAAGTTCCAGAAAACCATCTATTTCTGCTTTATTGACTATGCCAAAGCCTTTGACTGTGTGGATCACAATAAACTGTGGAAAATTCTGAAAGAGATGGGAATACCAGACCACCTGACCTGCCTCTTGAGAAACCTATATGCAGGTCAGGAAGCAACAGTTAGAAATGGACGTGGAACAACAGACTGGTTCCAAATAGGAAAAGGAATACGTCAAGGCCGTATATTGTCACCCTGCTTATTTAACTTCTATGCAGAGTACATCATGAGAAACGCTGGACTGGAAGAAACACAAGCTGGAATCAAGATTGCTGGGAGAAATATCAATAACCTCAGATATGCAGATGACACCACCCTTATGGCAGAAAGTGAAGAGGAACTCAAAAGCCTCTTGATGAAAGTGAAAGTGGAGAGTGAAAAAGTTGGCTTAAAGCTCAACATTCAGAAAACCAAGATCATGGCATCTGGTCCCATCACTTCATGGGAAAAAGATGGGGAAACAGTGGAAACAGTGTCAGACTTTATTTTTTGGGGCTCCAAAATCACTGCAGATGGTGACTGCAGCCATGAAATTAAAAAACGCTTACTCCTTGGAAGGAACGTTATGACCAACCTAGATAGCATATTGAAAAGCTGAGACATCACTTTGCCAACAAAGGCCCGTCTAGTCAAGGCTATGGTTTTTCCTGTGGTCATGTATGGATGTGAAATTTGGACTGTGAAGAAAGCTGAGCACCGAAGAATTGATGCTTTTGAATTGTGGTGTTGGAGAAGACTCTTGAGAGTCCCTTGGACTGCAAGGAGATCCAACCACTCCATTCTAAAGGAGATTGGTCCTGGGTGTTTTTTGCAAGGAATGATGCTAAAGCTGAAACTCCAATACTTTGGCCACCTTGTGCGAAGAGTTGACTCATTGTAAAAGACTCTGATGCTGGGAGGGATTGGGGGCAGGAGGAGAAGGGGACGACAGAGGATGAGTTGGCTGGATGGCATCACTGATTCGATGGACATGAGTTTGAGTGAACTCCAGGAGTTGGTGATGGACAGGGCAGCCTGGCGTGCTGCGATTCATGGGGTTGCAAAGAGTCAGACACGACTGAGCAACTTAACTGAACTGAACTGATGATGTTAGCCGGAAGTTTATCTTAGTGACCTTTACTTTGTTGAAGTACATTCCTTCCACACCGACTTTTCTCGAAGTTTTTTATCATAAACGGATGTTGAATTTTGTAAATGCTTTTTCTACATGATCGTATAATGTTTATCCTCCATTTTGTTAATGAGGTATAGCAAATTGATTGATTTGAAGATTATGAGTCATCCTTACATCCCTGGAATAAATCTCACTTCATTATGGTATATGGTCCTGTTAGTAGATTGTTAAATTTGATTTGCCAATATTTTGTTGAGGATTTTTTCATCTATGTTTATCAGGGATATTGATCTGTAATTTTCTTTTCTTGTAGCATCTTTGTCTGATTTTGGTATCAGGGTAATGTTAGCCTCATTAAATGAATTTGGAACTGTTCCCTCTTTTTCTGTTTTTTTGGAAAGGTTTGAGAAGGATTGATATTAATTCTTCTTTAAATGTTTGGTAGAATTCGTTAGTAAAGCCATCTGGTCTAATGTAGGAAATGCAGTGTTTCCTTATTGACTTTCTGTCTGGATTACCTATTCATTGTTGAAAAGGATTATTTTACTATTATTATGTTGTTATTTCTTCCAGGTCTGACAGTATTTGCTTTATATATTTAGGTGCTCCTCCTATTTTGGATGCATAAATATTTACAAATGTTACATCCTGTTTTCGATTGACCCCTTTATCACTATATAATGACCTTCCTTTTTTCTTCCTACACGTCTTTGCCTTAAAGTCTGTTTTATCTGATTGAAATAGAGCTTTGTACTTGTGCTCAGTTGCCCAGTCGTGCCCGACTCTGTGACCTCATGGATTGTAGCCTGCCGGGCTCCTCTGTCCATGAGGATTTTTCAGGCAAGCATACTGGAATGGGTTGCCATTTCCTCCTCCAGTGGAAGTATAGCTTACTCCTGCTTTCTTTTGGTTTCCATTTACAAAGAATACATTTTCCCATCTCTTCACTCTTAGTCTGTTTCCTTAGAGCTTCAGTGAATCTCTTATAGGCAGCATATAGTTGGGTCTTGTTTTTTTAATTCCATTCAGACACTCTGTGTCTTTACGAGGCAGGGGACTGCATCTTTTAGCATGTGGGATCTTAGTTCCCCAACCAGCAATGAAACCTGTGGCCCCTGCAGTGGAAGCGTGGAGTCTTAACCACTGGACTGCCGGGGGAGCCCCAAGACATTCTATGTCTTTTCATTAGATAATTTAGTCTTTTATATTTAAAGTAATTATTGGTTTAGGTGTGGACTTACTGTTGGCATTTTGTTAATTGTTTTCTGGCTGTTTGTAATTTCTTTGTTCCTTTCTTCTTCTTTTGCTCTCTTCCTTTTGATTTGATGATTTTCCATAGTCCTATGCTTATTGGTACCACTGTTATCTTTTGTATATCTGCTATAGGGTTTGCCTTAGGTTACCTCGAAAATCCCATGGACAGAGGAGCCTGGTGGGCCACAGTCCATGGGATCGCAAGAGTCAGACACGACTTAGCGACTAAACCACCACCACCCCCACCACCACCACCATGATACATAAAACACATATTTTACTTTTCTTTTCCATTCAAATCATTTTCTTGTGAAATGCCACTATGCTTTTGGAATTTCTCATCTTCAATGATTAACTAGTATATTTCCACAACATTCTTATTTTCATCTGTGGTTTTGCTTGTAATCTGAGCAATTCTCCACTATTACTTTCCAAAACTTCATGAAAGTCCTACATCTTTTGCAAGAAATTTGCAATTTCATTTTGAAAACAGTTTGGAGTGAATTTTCAAACAGGCTAATGGGAACAGAAAGATGTTATGTAAGGAAGGATATCTAATGACTAATTTTATAAGTGACTGATTTACTGGTAAATATAGAGCAAGGCAACTTTTGCTCAATCTCTCAGCTGTGGGGACTTTTAATGAAGCCTTGACTAATAAAAACCCCCTGCAGGCATGTAATAGGGTTGTGGTAAGTTTTATATGAAATAGTAACCATGAATGCTTAACACTGAGTTAGACAAGGCTGTGGTCCTAGTGTGATTAGATTGACTAGTTTTCTGTGAGTATGGTTTCAGTGTGTTTGCCCTCTGATGCCCTCTTGCAACACCTACCGTCTTACTTGACTATGCCAAAGCCTTTGACTGTGTGGATCACAATAAACTGTGAAAAATTCCGAAAGAGATGGGAATACCAGACCACCAGATCTGCCTCTTGAGAAATTTGTATGCAGGTAATGAATGAGTAAGTGAAGGAATCATAGTGAATGAGTCATAGTGAATGAGTAAGTGAATGAGTGAATCATAGTGAATGAGTACGTGAAGGAATGAATAAATGAATGTCTCCTTCAACTTTTTCTTATTACAGTAATCTCACAGTATCTACTGAGCCTTCCTCAAAAGTAATTTCCCCTAAGCCCTGAAAATGTTTTGTTCTGTGCTTTTAATTAAAAAAAAATTTTTTTTTATGAGGCAGATACCTCTGTAGTAATAGGGAATAGTCTCTAAGATACAGTGATAAATACAAAATGTAGAACAATTTGTAGCATATGTTTTTGTTTTTTTTTAATTGGAGAGAGAACACACACACATTTTTTGTCTGTGTGTTTGATATGTGCATAGACAGTCTTAAGGATATGTAAGAAACCATTAAGAGTGACTGCCTTTGGATAGTAACATTAGGAACACACATAAGATTTATTTTTTATTGTATACTTTTTATTGCTTATTTTTTTACTTTGTGAATGTATAAACATGTGTATGTTGCTTATATATATATATATATATATATATATAACTTGATAAATTTTTTACCATTTCTAAAACCAAAATAAATGGTAAGCAGGAGGACTGCAATAATGTGGGATTATTACTAAATCCATGTTAGAAAAATATTTAATATGAGTTTGTTACATGTATATATAGACGCATGTAAGGGTTTAAAAAATATTTTTTCTAGGTCTTCATCTGCCTGAAGCTTTACACATTGTACATTTCAAGTTGGCCTAAAGGGTTCAGTTCAGTTCAGTCGCTCAGTTGTGTCCAACTGTTTGCGACCCCATGAACCGTAGCACACCAGGCCTCCCTGTGCATCACCAACTCCCGGAGTTCACTCAAACTCATGTGCATTGAGTTGGTGATGCCATCCAGCCATCTCATCCTCTGTCGTCCCCTTTTCCTCCTGCCTCCAATCACTGCCAGCATCAGGGTCTTTTCCAATGAATCAACTCTTCGCATGAGGTGGCCAAAGTATTGGAGTTTCAGCCTCAGCATCAGTCCTTCCAATGAACACCCAGGACTGGTTACAGACATATAAAAATTGGATAGGATTTAATAGTTATACTTTTTATTTTTAAAAAATATTTCCACTTATTCATCATATAATTTGGTTTTTGACAGAAACTTAGACCCCTGGCCTTTCTTTGGGATTGGAATGAAAACTGACCTTTTTCAGTCCTGTGGCCACTGCTGAGTTTTCCAAATTTGCTGGCATATTGAGTGCAGCACTTTCACAGCATCATCTTTCAGGATTTGAAATAGCTCAACTGGAATGCCATCACCTCCACTAGCTTTGTTTGTAGTGATGCTTCCTAAGGCCCACTTGACTTCACATTCCAGGACGTCTGGCTCTAGGTGAGTGATCACACCATCGTGATTATCTGGGTCGTGAAGCTCTTCTTGTACAGTTCTTCTGTGTATTCTTACCACCTCTTCTTAATATCTTCTGCTTCTGTTAGGTCCATACCATTTCTGTCCTTTATCGAGCCCATCTTTGCATGAAATGTTCCCTTGGTATCTCTAATTTTCTTGAAGAGATCTCTAGTCTTTCCCATTCTGGTGTTTTCCTCTATTTCTTTGCATTGATCACTGAGGAAGATTTTTTTATCTTTCCTTGCTATTCTTTGGAACTCTGCATTCAGATGCTTATATCTTTCCTTTTGTCCTTTGCTTTTCACTTCTCTTCTTTTCACAGCTATTTGTAAGGCCTCCCCAGACAGCCATTTTGCTTTTTTGTGTTTCTTTTCCATGGGGATGGTCTTGATCCCTGTCTCCTGTACAATGTCATGAAGTTCATCAGGCACTCTATCAGATCTAGTCCCTTAAATCTATTTCTCACTTCCAATGTATAATCATAAGGAATTTGATTTAGATCATATCTGAATGGTCTAGTGGTTTTCCCCACTTTCTTCAATTTAAGTCTGAATTTGGCAATAAGGAGTTCATGATCTGAGCCACAGTCAGCTCCCAGTCTTGTTTTTGCTGACTGTATAGAGCTTCTCCATCTTTGGCTGCAAAGAATATAATCAATCTGATTTCCATGTTGACTAAGAGTGATAAAGTTGGCTTAAAGCTCAACATTCAGAAAACCAAGATCATGGCATCTGGTCCCATCACTTCATGGCAGATAGATAGGGAAACAGTGGAAACAGTGTCAGACTTTATTTTTGTGGGCTCCAAAATCACTGCAGATGGTGACTGCAGCCATGAAATTAAAAGACGCTTACTCCTTGGAAGGAAAGTTATGACCAACCTAGATAGCATATTCAAAAGCAGAGACATTACTTTGCCAACAATGGTCCGTCTAGTCAAGGCTATGGTTTTTCCAGTGGTCATGTATGGATGTGAGAGTTGGACTGTGAAGAAGGCTGAGCGCCGAAGAATTGATGCTTTTGAACTGTGGTGTTGAAGAAGACTCTTGAGAGTCCCTTGGACTGCAAGGAGATCCAACCAGTCCATCCTAAAGGAGATCAGTCCTTGGTGTTCATTGGAAGGATTGATGCTGAAGCTGAAACTCCAGTACTTTGGCCACCTCATACAAAGAGTTGACTCATTGGAAAAGACTGATGCTGGGAGGGATTGGGGGCAGGAGCAGAAGGGGACGACAGAGGATTAGATGGCTGGATGGCATCACCGACTTGATAGACATGAGTTTGAGTGAACTGCGGCAGTTGGTGATGGACAGGGAGGCCTGGCGTGCTGTGATTCATGGGGTCGCAAAGAGTTGGACATGACTAAGTGACTGAACTGAACTAGACCTCTGGCCACACAAAGTTTTGTTTCTGTGGCTTTTTTTCCATCATGGATTTTACAGTATTCTTGCATATATAACCTAAAAAATATGCTAAAATATTCAAATTAAATGTTGCATATATGATTTCTTCCTAAAGCATAGTATACTTTGTCAGTGCCCTACTCATCCTCAGGTCTGATTGTTGTATTTATGCCACCAACTTCTTGCTGCCTGAGGTCTTCTGGCATCTGGAGCCTTCCTTTCCTAGTGAGGTCACTGGAGGCTAAATTAGTTTAAACTTTAAAAGCAATTTAGCAGGTTGTATCAAAGGCCCTAAAAATGTGCATACCCTTTGATCCAACTAGAGGAAATAATCAGATAGATGGGTCAAGATATGGGTCAAGAAGTATATTTAAGGGTGTTTTCATATTCTTACCTAATTTAAAAAACAGTATCTAAATGTTAAAAAAGCAGACTGTTAAATAAATTGTAACAAATTTGTGCAGTAGAATACTGTTCAGTACTTCAAATGATACAGATGTTTATCGGTTACATTGAATGCTATTAGTTCATTGGTAAATATGTGTTAGGACAATCTTTGCTTCTCACTTCAATCTCTTAATTGTAGATACTAGACTGATGAGATCTTGACTAGAAAGGACCACTTTTAAAAAAGTTCTACATACATATAATGCATAGAAAAACATCTAGAATATTGACAATAACCTGTCATTTGTTGTCTCTATTCTAGATATCCCAGGTGGTGCAGTGGTAAAGAATCCGCCTGCCAAGGCAGGAGACACCAGAAACACAGATTCAATCCCTGGGTCAGGAAGATTCCCCTGGAGAAGGAAATGGCAACCCACTCCAGTATTCTTACCTGGGAAATCCCATGGACAGAGGAACCTGGTTGGCTACAGGCCATGGTGTTGCAGAGAGTCAGACACGACTGTGCATAGCACAGCACACTGCAGGTCTTGCATACGGTGGCAAATATTTAGTAGCTTATTAAATAAATAATGAAGAGAGTCAATGATGAGAATGTGTTACAAAGTAAGAGTTTTGATTATTTCAAATTTGTACAGTTGAAGTCCCTTTTAGAAAGTAAAGAAAAGAGGGGAAAAACCAGGTAGCAGGTTATACACTAAACTGTTAATGTGAGTTATATCTGACTGGGACTTTAAGGGTGATTGTTTTCTTTATACTCACTTAAGAGTTTCTAATTTGACTATAATTCTATATTACTTTTATAATGGAGAAATAATAAAAGTCAAAACTATTACATTTAAGATTAAAAATACTCAACAATAACAACAGTGAAGCTTTATGGTCTTAATACACAAAAGACTATTGTCTGTGTTGGCCAATTATGTTCCTTTGTAACAAATGTATTACACTCATTTGTAGGGCATCCCATGTAGAATACAGCTGAAACATTTCTGTAAACAATGCATAAATTATATTGGGTTTATTTCACCTATGGCGGGCCAGTTTTGCACAGTACTTAGAAACTTAGGAAAATTGCAGGGTTGTTTATCAACTAATAAATAAGCTACTATTAAAGCCATTTGGAAAATATTCTCCTGGGTTGTAAGATGTTATTGATATGGAGGTGTCTGAATGTACTTTTTTAGGGAAAGGAGAATTTCTAATGTTTTTAGTTAAATTACTTTATCTTAAATAAAGGAGAACTGGGGCCTTCCCTGGTAGCTCAGTGGTTAAGAACCTGCCTGCCAATGCAGGAGACATTGGTTTGATCCCTGATCCAGGAAGATCCCATGTGCCACCGAGCAAATAAATCTGTAATTAAAAAAAAAAAAATTAGAGCTGCAGATGTAATTTGTTTAAATGTTCAAAGTTTCAAATAGTGAAGTCAAAGGTTATTTTAAAAACTTGAGGTTGCTTTGGGATGTGGTTAGATGTCTCTGCTAAATATTCCCTAGTGTTTTCCATAGGATCACATTTTCTTGTCATAGCGTGTTCAAGTACCTGTACCAGTCTTTAGATTGTAAGCTCAATAAGAACAGAAATAATATCTGTCTTACTGGCAAATTACAAGAACTTAACATTTAAAAAAAAAAAGAATGTATAAATGAATGGAGTTGTGATTTTAAAAAAACGTTTTATTAGAGGACAGTTGATTTACAACGTTGGGTGGTTAGTTTCAGGTGTACAGCAGATTGAATCAGTTATTCAGTTCAGTCAGTCATGTCCAACTCTTTGCAACCACATGGACTGCAGCATGCCAGGCTTCCCTATCCATCACGATCTCCCGGAGTTTGCTCAAACTCATGTACATCGAGTTGGTAATGCCATCCAACCATCTCATCCTCTGTTGTCCCCTTCTCCTCCTGCCTTCAATTTTTCCCAGCATCAGGGTCTTTTCCAGTGAGTCATTCTTCACATCAGGTGGCCAAAGTATTGGAGCTTCAGCTTCAGCATCAGTCCTTCCAGTGAATATTCAGGACTGATTTCCTTTGGGACTGACTGGTTTGATCTCCTTGCAGTCCAAGGGACTTTCAAGAGTCTTCTCCAATACCACAGTTCAAAAGCATCAATTCTTTGGTGCTTAGCTTTCTTTATAGTGCAACTCTCACATCTATACATGACTACTGGAAAAACCATAGCTTTGACTAGATGGACCTTTGTTGGCAAAGTAATGTCTCTGCTTTTTAATATGCTGTCTAGGTTAGTCATACCTTTTCTTCTAAGGAGCAAGTGTCTTTTAATTTCATAGCTGCAGTCACCATCTGCAGTGATTTTGGAGCCCTCCAAAATAAAGACTCTTACTGTTTCCATTGTTTCTCCATTTATTTGCTATGGGATTGGATGCCCTGATCTTAGTTTTTTGAGTATTGAATTTTAAGCTAACTTTTTCACTCTCTTCTTTCACTTTCATAAAGAGGCTCTTTAGTTCTGATGCTGAAGCTGAAGCTCCAATACTTTGGCACAGAACTGACTCATTGGAAAAGACCCTGATGCTGGAAAAGATTGAAGGCAGGAGGAGAAGGGGACAACAGAGGATGAGATGGTTGGATGGCATCACCAACTCGATGGACATGAGTTTGAGCAAGCTCTGGGAGATCGTGATGGACGGGGAAGCCTGGCATGCTGCAGTCTGTGGGATTGCAAAGAGTTGGACACGACTGAGTGACTGAACTGAATGTGTATATGTCAGTCCTGATCTCTCAATTTATCTCTCCACTTCCCTCCTCCCCACCATAACCATAATTTTTTTTAGATTCCACATATAAGCAGTATCAGATGATAGTTGTCTTTATCTGGCTTACTTCACTATGTATGACACTCTCTAGATCCATCCACCACCTCTGCAAATGACCCAATTTCATTCCCCTTTTTATGACTTGAGTAATATTCCATTGTATATCTGTATTACATCTTTTGTATCCACTCCACTGTTGATGGACATTGAGGTTACTTCCATGTCCAGGCTATTGGAAGTAGTGCTGCAGTGAACACTGGGGTGCATATATCTTTTTGAATTATGGTTTTCTCCAGATATATGCCCAGGAGTGCATTATATGACAGCTTATTTTTGTTTTTTTAAGGAACCTCCATACTGTTCTCCATAGTGGCTGAACCAATTTACATTCCCACAAACAGTGTAAGTCTTTTCCACACACTCTCCAGCATTTATTGTTTGTAGATTTTTTGATGATGGCCATTAGAATTGTGATTTAGAACAAGAAAATAAAAGGTTAGAGTTTTGAAATGCACTATGGATATGGTTCCTTACACACTGATGCAGAGGTATATGTTTCATTAAGATTTGAGTTTTTTTTTGTTTTTTTTTTTTAAGATTTGAGGTTTTAAGGTGAGATATTTACATTTGTAGTATAGCCAACTGCAGTACGTGAAATGCCAAGATACAAATATACTACTAAAAATTCCTATGAGGTGTAACAATGTAGAGAATAATGGTAGATAAGCTCCCTCAGTTGTGTCCGATTCTTTGCGAGCCCATGGACTGTAGCCCACCAGGCTCCTCAGTCCGTGGGATTTTCCAGGCAAGAGTACTGGAGTGGGTTGCCATTTCCTTCTCCAGGGGATCTTCCCAACCCAAGGATCAAACCCGGGCCTCCCGCACTGCAGGCAGACGCTTTACCATCTGAGCCACCAGGGAAGCTCAAGCTACATATCATAATTATATAAATTCAGAGCTGGGAGGGAACTAAAGAGCATCTAAAAGTCAATCCTTTCATTTTATATGTGAATAAATGATAACCAATAAAATGTAAATAACTTACAAGGTGACATAGCTCATTACTGGTAATACCAGACTATGTGCCAGGTCTCCTGACTTGTTGGTCTAGATCTCTTTTCCGCCTAAACCAAGGCAAGCAAGCCAGTGGGGTGTCATAGGCAATCCTTTTGTTCTTTGAACATGGTAGTCCAGATTAGCATGGTTCTTTAGCCACAGAGAGCAACACCAATGTGAGGTCATTAGGAAGGGCATTGTAAAAGAAACAGAAGAGTTCTCATCCAGAATACTGTACATAGCTCTGTGTCCACACCAGAGGAAAGATACGCTAACGCTGGAGAAGAACCGCAGGAGGACATGAAAGTAATCTGACAACTGGAAGAATAGGATATAAATGTTCTGATATTTCAGCCTGAGAGGTTAAAGGAAAATAATTGTGGGGACTGGACCTGAAACTTCGGAAGTTGCAATACAGAAGAAAATGAGACCCTTCCACAGAATAGGCCTGGATGCCATTGTCAGAGGTGGCGATGAGTCAGATGATCCAGAACACTGAGCAGTGTGATAATTCCTGTGGCCTTATTTACAAAACCCTTTCTCTCGTCATTTCAACTCCCACCTGATCCCTGGAAACGTCACCAATGGAGAAGGGACAGTGAGTGCCTAGTTGTCTCCCTTGGCGACAGTGGCGCTCCAGCTGCCAACAGGCTGACACTGACTTGGAGTTCTTCCTCTGTTGACCTTCATTTCATTCCAAATCCTGGATTATTGTGAATGAGAGACATCTTCTCTCCATCAGTCATAACTGTCAACTACTCATGTCTTGTACCCATTTTCTCTTGTCTGCTAAACTAATTTTATGTCTGTGAATACTTTCCTGTGTAAGTATGCCTTGATTTATAATAGCCATAGTGAAAACTGTTTGTTATGAAACTGTCGGAACATTCAAAAATGTGTTTTGTGTATCCAAAAAGAAATAAATTATCCCAGTTTGTTTCCCATCTTTGGTGTGTTCCATGTCTTCCTTAAAGTTAATCAGATGTCATAGTGTTCAGCTTTCCTCTCCTGAGGGTTTTTTCCTTCTTTTATCTTCCCTTTTACATTTAACATTTTTAAATATTTAGTGTTATTTGTTTGGCTGTACTGGGTCTTAGTTGTGGCATGCAGGATCTTCAGTTTTCATTTTGGCATGTGGAATCTCATTCCTCAACCAGGAATAGAACCCGGGCCCCATACGTTGGGAGTGTGGAGTCTTAGCTGCTGGATCACCAGGGAAGTCCCTGTACTTTAGTACTCTTTCATGCATATTTTGTGTATATATATATATACATCTGGCTGCATCAGGTCTCAGTTGTGGCATGTGGGATCTTGACTGCATCGTGCAGGATCCTTCGTTGTGGAGCGTGGGCTCCTACAGTTGCGGTGTGCAGGCTTAGTTGCTCTGCAACATGTGGGATCTTAGTTCCGAGACCAGGGATCAAACCTGGGTTCCCCACATCTCAAGGCAGATTCTTAATCACTGGACCACCAGAGAAGTCCCTTGTACATATTTTTAAAAACTCTGATATTTTCATATTTATTTGAAAGCTTAGAGGTATTGATATGTCTATTTTTCATTAGCAGAAACTGATGAACTCTTCTGCTAGTGGGCAATTATTCTAAAAAAAGCTTTGCAAAAAATATGAATATTAAAAACTGAATAATAACACTAAACTGATAATAACAATTATCTCTAAGGGAGGAATTAAAGAGAACTTCAATATTCCATATAAAAATTTTCTTCATTGATTTTTATACACTAAACATCTATAACCTAAGCTAGAAGACAATTATAATAAATATTAATAACATTAAATATGTGATATCTAATAGCTGAAGTAAATAGATATCTTTCTTAGTGTGAATAGGTCTCTTACAGCCTCTTTCAAGCTAGCAAAATACTGTTCTTTGTAAGAGATAATTTGCTGTATGGACTCTTGGTTACTAGCACTTTGAGCTCCACAAAATATTGGCTCTGCCTTTTAGTAATAGGCATACCAAGAAAAGGATTCTGCACTTTGGTAAAGCACTGGCTTCAACAAACATAAGTGAGTTTCTTTATTGCAGTATTTCTCAGGGTGTTTAATATGCTAATGTGCCCTGTCACTCCCGCCTAGAAGTTAAAGTGGGAACAGAGGATAGTACACAGGTTTTTCCAAACTTACTTGTTTCCAACACCTCTTTTCCTCCCAAAACCACTGTTCCAAGGCACATATTTTGGGAAATACTGCTGCAGGATATTAAAGAAAGAGTTCATTTCATAGAGATAGGTAATGAAGGACACTAACTCTTCTTATTGCAGGATTTATCCATATCTAAATATACACTGCTCTCTGCACATCGTTTTTGAGCCAGATCTAGAACATTGAAGGTATAGATTTTTCCAATATTAAACTAACCTTACATTTTTAAAATAAACCTTGTTTGTGATAGACTATTCTTTTATGTGTTGATATATTTAAAATTGGGCTTCCCAGGTGGCGCTAGTGCCTGCCAGTGCAGGAGACATTAAGAGACACAAGGTTCGATCCCTGGGTCAGGAAGATCCCCTGAAGGAGGGCATGGCGACCTGCTCCAGTATTCTTGCCTGGAAAATCCCATGGACGGAGGAGCCTGGAGGGCTACAGTCCACAGGGTCTTACAGAGTCAGACACAACTGAAGCAACTTAGCATAGCATGCATATTTAAAATTGTGATTTATATTTAGGATTTTTACTTACTATGCTTATAGGAGAGACTATATGCTTATAGAAAAACCCTTTAATTTTCCATTCTTGTCCTGTGTTGTCAGGTTTTGGTGTTAAATTTCTTGCTGGTCACATAAAATGAATTGTTAAATGTTCCATCTTTTTTTTTCTCTCTGGTAGTTTGTGAAATCTTGGTGTTAACTCTCCTTTGAATGTTTGGTAGAATTCCCTGAATAAAGTTTCAGAGCCTGGAATTTTATCTTGCTGTGTTTTATTTCACTGGACAGTTTTCAATTTTGCAAGAGAATCTCATATCGGCAAGAGGAGTCAGATCCTATTCAGTGTAGGGACCACAGTCCTACAAACCTCGCCAGTAACAAGTAGTGGACTTAGCTGGACTCAGTCAGGGCTTCCCTGGTGGCTCAGAAAGTAAAGCATCTGCCTGCTATGCGGGATACCTGGGTTTGACCCTTGGGTCGGGAAGATCCCCTGGAGAAGGAAATGGCAACCCTCTTCAGTACTCTTGCCTGGAAAATCCCATAGACGGAGGAGCCTGGTAGGCTACAGTCCATGGGGTTGCAAAGAGTCAGACACGACTGAGCGACTTCACTTTCACTTTAGTTGGACACAAGGGAAAATGCTTCAAGCATCCCTGCAGCTTGAAGATAAGGTTCTGGTTCAGAGCAAGTGGTGAAGCAGCCAGAAATTTAACAGGGCAATCCTGGAATTGAAGCAGGGATAGAAGAGCTGAGATAAGCTGCTCACCCTCTTGGCTGACTGGGACACTACACATGTATAGAAGAGATCCAACAGACCTTGGAGAATCCAGCAAAAACTAAAAGATGAGGGAGACTTGAGTACAGGCTGAAGCTTTGAATGCATTCCATAATCCACACATATCAATCAGCAGAGCCTAACTGGCTCAAGGTATTTGAGTACAACCTTTGCCCAAAGCATTGACTGACCACTAAGCAATTAGTCATAGAGGAAATCACTAGGGAGCTAGGCTGAGCAAACACAGCAAACTAACAAGCAAAAATAAAACAGCAGAAGGACTTTCCCAGCGGCACAGTGGTTAAGACTGTGTCTTCCAATGCATGAAGTGTGGGTTCGATCCCTGGTCGGGGAACTAAGATCTCACATGCCACAGGGTTAGGCCAAAAGAAAAAAACTAATTAATTAAAAATAAATATAACAGCAGAGACAGGAGGCTGTACATCAGGGAAATGGAGTCTGCAGTTTAAGCATCTTATTAAACAAAAAATGAAAAATCCAATAACCATCAGAAATATAAAATGGAACTCAGAGTAGCTAAAATATATTATCTAAAATTTCCAGTTTTTTAAAATAAAAAATTACTAGACATGCAAAAAGACCTAGGAAAGTTATACGCATATACAAGAAAAACAAACAAAAAAAAAACAAAAAGAAGAAACTAGGAACAGACCCAGCTTTTACTTTTAGCAGAGAAACACTCCAAGGCAGCCATTATAAATTTGTTCAAATAACTTTAGAAATGCTAACAATGAATCAACACAAAGCAAATCTCAATAGGAAAATAGTATTAAGAAGAACCAAATGGAAATCCTAGATTTGAAAAGTATAATAACTCAAATGAAAAATTCATTACATGGTTTCAACAGCAGATCGGAGATGACAGGAGAAATAATTGGTGAAGTTGAAGACAGACTAATAGAAATTGTCCACACCTAAGGACAGAGAACAAAGAGGATTGAAGCAAATTAAACAGAGTCTTGGAAACCGTGGAGTCAAGTATTCCAGCTTTAATGGGAGTCCCAAAATGGGGAGGGAGAAAGGAGAAGAAAACATATTTTCGAGAAACTGGCCAAAAAACATCCAAAATTTCATGAAAAACCTTAACTTACAAATCCTAAAACTCAATGAAATTTCAACAGGATAAAAGAGAACCACACCTCGACATGAGGCAAATTTCTGAAAACCAAAGGCAAAGAGAAAAATCTTGAAAGCAGCAAGGGAAAATGACTCATCATATTTAGGGGGACAACAATTAATAGCTAACTTCTCACTAGAAATAATGAAGTCCAGAAAGACAGTAGAATGACATATTAAAAGGGCCAGGGACAAAGTACCATGCTCTTAACCAAGAATTCTATATCCAATAAAACCATTCTTTGAAAAGGAAATTGAAATAAAGATATTACCAGATAAGCAAAAACTGAGAGGAGATGTTACTAGCAGACTTATTATACTATACTGTTAGATCTACTACAGATTGTCAGGCTATATAAAAAAGCAAGATCCAAGTATATACAGTTCATAAGACATACATGTTAGATTCACAGATACAAATAAGTTAAAAGATGGAAACCGATATACCATGCAATCGGTAATCATAAGAGAGGCGGAGTGGCTTATTAATGTCAGACAGAATTGGCTTTAGGACATAGAATATTCTGAGAGATAAGCAGGGACATTTCATAATGGATCTGACCCCTCATAAATGTATACATACTTAACAAAAGAGTCCTAAAATACATGCAGCAAAAAGTGACGTAACTGAAAGGGAAAATTGATAATTCAACAATTTTAATCAGAGATTTTAAGACTTTGCTCTCCATATATGGTGACCACGAGAAGCACCTCAAAGAACTCAGCCTGCAAGCAACATAACTGACCAAGAGCCCCAGCTAATTAATGTCCCTACTGCCAGCAAGTTGGGATAGTGCATGTCATTTCAGCCGGCTGAATACAGGCTTAGAGCTCAAAACTGAGCTTGTGTTGGTCAGCCAAGGCAGGACCGGTAGAAAGATGTCAGGGTCTTGGTGGTAAACACCTAAGATCCTAAGATATGGGTGGGGACATCTGGATAGGTGCCTTTGAGGATACTGTCTTTGCAAACACTATGCCCCTGGGCCCTCTGTGCTGGCAGAGGTGACCCAGATTCCTTAAAAAGAGCTAACACTTCCATTCTGCTGGCAGTGGGTGCTCTCCTCTGAAGCTGCACTTACCCCCACCACGTCCCCTGGCCAGCAGGCTGTGTCAGACCTAAGTAAATTACACTCAAAATTCTACTTGTGAGTGTGTGTGTGTGTGCCTGGGGAATCTGTTGCTTTTTTTAGTTTTCTCAGTCTCTGACTAAAAATATTTCTGAAACACTAGGTTCTATCACTCAAACTTTTAGGCCTCTCTGCCACCAGGAACAGCTGTAATTTCATTATGAAGCAGAGTTGAATTAATTTTCTCTCCTAATGATCTGGGGAGAGTTTGCTTTGAGATACCGAAGTAACTTTTCAGCAACATACCATTTGAACACCGAGCAAAAACTAATCTGCTAAATCTGCAATCTCATTTAGCCTCCAACACAAACTGCCATCCGTGGCCACCAGTCTAAATGTAGCTACTCCTCTGAGATTGATGCCATCAGCTGTACCATCTTCTGCTTCTCCTGTTGACAGTTACTAGGGCTGGGACTAGAGAGAGACAAAGAAGACATTTGGAACAAACACATATGGAAGACTCCTTTTTAAGGCCCACCCTACACTAGCTTCCCTGGTGGCTCAAGACAGGAAAGAATCTGCCCGCAATGCAGGAGACCTGGGTTTGATCCCTGGGTCGGGAAGATCTCCTGGAGGAAGGCATGGCAACCCACTCCAGTATTCTTGCCTGGAGAATCCCCATGGACAGAGCAGCCTGGTGGGCTGCAGTCCACGGGGCTGCAGAGAGTTGGACACGACTGAACGGCTAAGCACAGCACAGCTACTCTAGCACTTGCTCCATCCGAGAGTCAGGGCCTCCTTACATTTTGACACCCTTGTGTCACCCTAGTCCCAGCACTGTACATCACCAACCATAATGTCCATTATGGTGTAATGGACAAAGCATCAGCCCTAGGGTGAAGGGGGAGAGGTAGAAGTAGACTATTTACAGAGAAAGTGACCTCGGAGCTAATTGAGGAAGGTGAAGGAAGTCACTGCAGAAAAGTGGGATGGGCAAGGTGGTCTGGTGATAGGCAAAGAAGCACAGGGTCAGATACAGGTCTGGGATAAGAACTGGGAACAGAATAAAGGTAAATGGCTTAGAACACAGTGTGAACAAAACAAGGATGCTGCAAGCTTGCTGGGCAAGACAACTGAACTGACTTTATTTTCATAGAATCACACTAACAAATCATGCTATAAGGTAGGGAGAGAAAATAAATCGCTATAGGACTAAAATTTGTATGTTAACTTTTTCAAAGTCTGGGAAGAGTTCTAGGGACATGTGGGATTTCTGAAGTTGGGCCAACTAAAGTTTAAGGGCCCTTGTATGACTATTATCTTTCTGAGGAAGGGGAAGGGCATATGTGCAAAAATCAGTATACTGAATATAAAAAAATTAATGACTTGCATCTGGGCACTGTTTTTTAGGTTACAAAATCCCTTAACATTGTCTTTTTAGTTCTGTCTTTTTTTCCCCTGTGCCTTTGTTATTTCTGTTACCAATTCTGCAAAACTTCTTTCCCCTCCTAGACTGCAGGTTGAGACCTATTTTTTGAAATTGCTCTACTGAGATACAACTTACATACCATATAATTCACCATCTTATATGATTAAAAGGTTCTTATGCAAAAGTTGCACAACCACCAGACAATTTCAGAACATTCCCTTTACTCTAAAAAGAGATCCCAGACCCATTAGCCGCCACTCTCCATTTATCCCCAACTTCTCCAACTGCAGGCAAGCACTACATGTAGAGTTACTTATTTTGGACATTATCTTTTTCATTTTAGTTTAAAGTGTCCACAGGGATTAGAAGTCCTTACCTTTGGAATGCCTAATCTCTAATGGTGTGACTCTTGCAATAGTTAGAGACTTGTGACAGAAATAGGAGGGAAAGAGAAATGATACTTAACAACCATTATATGTATACTGATAATATTTTTATTATTTTTTACAACCATCCTATGAGCCAGGTACCATTTAACAGTTAAAGAAACTGAGGTGTGTAGAAGGTAACTTGCTAAAGGTTATAAAATGAGTAAGTAACAAAGCAAGGATGTAAACTGCGCTTTTCTAACTAGAGCTCACACTGTCTTCTTTCCACTAAATCAGGAATGCTCAGACTTTGGTAAGCACTTGAATTATGTGTACAGTTTAAGAAAGACAAATTGCCTGGCCCACGAAGTTTCAAGTTTACTACTTCTGGGGTGGGGACCATGGATTTGCCTTCAGAGGCTGCTGATGCTGCTCTAAGACTGCTATGTCCTGCAGCCTAACAGTATCTATCTGAGAATGTGACTGATTAAGATCACAGACGATAGGATGGTTGGATGGTATCACTGACTTGGTGGCCATGAGTTTGAGCAAGCTCTGGGATTTGGTGATGGACAGGGAAGCCTAGCGTGCTGCAGTCCATGGGGTCGCAAAGAGCTGGACACAACTGAGCGACTGAACTGAACTAAAGATTACAAAGCCAGATATTGGGGAGCTTTCATATCATCTGGTCATCTTAGAACAGTACTTATGACCTGTCAAAGTAATTGCTGATTAATAAAAGACAGGAGGTAAATAGAAAGGCATAACAGGGAACTAACATGCTGCAGAAGACATACTGAAGTGTGAGAACATTTTTTTCTGGTTGGGAAATGTGATAAGCAATTAGAGAACTAGCTATGGTGTGTGAAGCACCTGGTGGTAGCATTTGTCAATTGGAGGCAAAATGTAAGGTTGCTTGTCTAGCTCAGAACTGTAGCTAAGGATATAAGGGAGGCAGAGGACTGTCAGTAGCAAGTTCTTTTCTTCTTCTTTAGCTACAGCTGTAGTTGCACATTCATGCTGATTTCATTCCCAAATGTTAACTAGGCCAGAACTTGATCAGACTGAATCTCTGTACGTATAAGAAAATTCTCACAGATACCAAGAAAATGTATTCCCGTGCATCTGTTCTAGCTCTGGATTTTATTGAAAACATTTGATTTTTTTTTTTTTTTCTTCTTAGCGGGAGGGGAAGGAGGGCATCTGGAAATCACTTAATCCAGAATCTGCAGTGTAATTGCTGCAGGAGGCTCAAACGTGATTTGAACATCCTAAGCTGTGGGATTTGGTGACCAGGCTCCCAAGAGAGGATGACACAGCACAGGGAATAGCACAGACAGCCTACCTTGCTTTATAGAAAGCAAAGATGCAGAAGTCCTTGTTGAGGTCACCAGTGCTGAGAATATTTTTAATAATTTAAATGGACAGGGGAACTTCCTTCTTTGTAGGTGAGCCTGCCCTAGGGACAAACAGAAAAAAAGAAAATAGCAAAGTGAAAACAGGGAGTGCAGAGAGCAGCTGGATTAGGCCTTTATAGATAGCTTTTGTTTTTTTCAGAGCACTTTTATGTATATTAACTCATGTCAAATATTATTATTATTATTAAACAGGGTGCAGATAAGTGTAATGAGTTAGCTCAGTTAAGGAGTTAGTTCCACTAGTTAACAGATGCACATACTAGGATTAGACGTAGACAGTTACTTGGAATGACAGGAAAACAGAACATTCAGAAATAATAGTAACCACATAAATGCAATCTAGGGAAAACCACATTTTCTTCCAAAATGGTGGAAGTGATATTTACTTGTTGGTATTTGGGCTTCCCTGGTAGCTCAGCTGGTAAAAAATCTGTCTGCAACGTGGGAGACCTGGGTTCAATCCCTGGGTTGGGAAGATCCCCTGGAGGAGGGCATGGCAATCCACTCCAGTATTCTTGCTTGGAGAATCCCCATGGACAGAGGAGCCTGACAGGCTCCTGAGGTCCATGGGGTCACAAAGAGTCGGACACAACCGAGCGACTAAGTACAGCACAGCACATTTTCTTACCTCTTTCATATTTGTTCATTCATTCATCCAGTACTCAACAAACATGTATTGTGTGAGTGCCTCCTACCCGCAGTTATTCTGTTCTGTGGGCCTTAAGAATGTAGAAATGAAGTATGGTGTCTCTTTACTCCCTAAGGCTATGTGTCAGAAACTGTTTTAGGTGCTAGGATAGAAAATAAAGACAGACAAACAAAGCAAGAAATGTGTAAACCAGTTTGTAGTAAGTCACTTAAGGAAGGGAAACAAAAGGTACAATGTATAGATGTGATAAAGCAAGTATAATACAATGTTAACAGGAGAATCTAGGTGGTGGCTATATCAGTCTTTACTGTAAAATCTTTCAACTTTAAGTTTGAAAATTTTTATGATTAAAATGTTGTAGAAAAAAGTTATTGGAATGATAAAGAAGATGGGAATTTGGGAAAAGTTCATGGAGAATGTGGCATTGTTTTATTATTCTTCTTTCTCTCAATTACCTAATATCCCCTTAGCTATGAGTCCATCAAGTTCCAAATTTCAGTTGGCCTTTCTTGCCTCTGAAAAGCTCTGCCATAATCCTAAAAGATCGTTATCTTTTCACCAAGGGAAGAACTTGTAGGAGAAGAAGCAGATTTACAAATCAGCCAAAACCCACCCACCCCTCAGCAATCTGATAAGGCTTCTCGCTAACCTCTCTCAAATGCCTGCCTCTGGGTTCCAGGAAGCTGCTCTCCCCGGGTTAGTTTCTTGTCTGAGCTTCTGTGGAGTTTGGTTGGGGATGGTAACCTGAAATATTTAAAAAGTGAAAAGAGTATGTTTTTTTCTAATACTCTTAATTTTCTTTAGTAATTTTTTCAAAGTAATTCTGAATTTAAGATAATTTACTAAGTTTTGAAAGAGAATGCAATAGACTTGAGTTCTTCTTTAGATGGTAGGGCCTGGAGCTCACTGATGCCAGTCCTGGGTTCAAGGGAGCAGAGGTTGGAACTGGCTAGTCTAGTCCTCTCTCTCTTTCCTGTGCTTCAGCAAAGACTCCTTCTCCAGTTTCAGCCCTTTTGGGGCCTTTTCTCACAGCACCTTTATAGAAAGGCTTGCACCTGTGTCAGGCCCTCTGTTAAACACTTTAAATATAAAAGTTCATTTTAATACAATAATCCTAGCATGTAATTGCCATTATTCCCATTTAACAGATGAGAACATTGAGCAAGGGAGATTGAGTGACTTGCTCAGGGAACTGCAGCTAATACAGAAATCTGGTTCCAGAGGTGGCCCCACTCTTGGTCACCAGCAGCTACTGTCTTTTGTAACCAAGTACCTAATTGCCCACCTAAACCGGTTCACTTAAAGGTACTAATAAATCGACATGCATTGTTTTAACGCTTCCACAGCCCTAACTCCACAGGAACCTCCGTGTTTGGGATTTCAAACTATGGTTAGAAAGGGCATTGATGTCGGGAGGGAGGGCGTTCCTCAGAGCCCCCTCAAATTATCTTTCTTTCGGAAGAAGGGCTACAGAAAGTCGCCTGTTAAGTTAGAGGATGGTGTTTGGAGATTCCCAAAAGAGGAAATATTTAAAGCCAGAGGCTGAACTATTATTTTGGCAAACGGGAGGGGGAAAAAATTTCATTTTCGGAACACAAGTTTTTAGTCTGGACAATGGATAAATGACGTTAACCCTTTGTTTCATCTTACTCTTTCAAGCTTGTTCTGATTTTGCTTCTCAAACCTGAGGCATCCTCTATTATTTGATCTGCCCTTTTAGCTTTTTATCCCTTTTGAAATAGGTGGGGGCATACCCAATTAAAACACGCAGAAGGCTCCTTTCTTCTCCTTTGGTCCTCGGCAGGCCGTCGTCGCTGATAGGGTTAACCGGGTGGGTAGGGAGGAGGGTCGGGCTCACACCTTTCCTAGAGACCTCGGGCGGTGGCGGCGGGGCCCGGGAGGGGCGGAGGCGGGGGCCAGACGCCTCGCCGCCGCCGCCTCGGCGAATAGCAGTGCGCTGCCCGCCCGGATTGGAGCAGCAGCATCACGCTGACCTCTGCCTGGGATGTAAACCGGGACGGCCGCAGCGGGCAGAGGAAGGCTCTGCGCTCCTTAGGGAAAGGCAGCACCGGGCTCCGAGCTGGGAGCGGCGGCAGCCTTGGCCTGGGCAGCGCCCAGTGGCGGCTGCGGGAAGCAGAGGGAGCCCGGCGCGGGCGCGGGCGGGGAGCGTGCGTCGGTTCGCACAGGCAGCGGGAGGAGGGGCCGCGCGAGCCATGGCCGGGGACAGCGAGCAGACCCTGCAGAACCACCAGCAGCCCAACGGCGGCGAGCCCTTCCTGATCGGCGTCAGCGGGGGCACGGCCAGCGGCAAGGTACAGCGGGGCCCCGGGGCCGCGCTCTCTCCCCCTCCTTTCAGGTCCCCTCCCGGGTCCCGGCCCCGCGGCGGCGCATGTGGCCGGCGGCCGCGGGCCGTGTCAGTTGCTGCAGCCACCGCGTGGCCCGCGCGCCTCCGCTCCTGGCAGCGCTCCAGTGCCGAGACCTCCCTGCGCGGACGACGGGCGCCGCTGCGGGGGACGGGCGGGTGGGGACTCGGGCCACCCGAGGTTCCAGAGGTACCCCGGCTACCGATCGCAGGGCTGGCACGCTCCCCGGGCGGCAGTGACTCGTGGCCGGGGTCCTGTGGGGGAGGGGCAGAGAAAACGGATGCTTATTGTTTTGCAAGTCCGACGTGGGGGAGAGGGCTTTAAGCAGGGTCCTCTACGAACCCCCGGTACACCCGTCTTCCCCTGTCCTGGCGTTGATGCGCTCGCCCAGCGGCGCAGCCCCGGTGCCAAGGGCGGAGCGAGCCGCGTAGCCCTATCCAGACGGCTGCGAGAAAGCACGAGGCAGCGTCCAGGGGAAGAAGAGGAGCCCCGCTTGGACTGGATGCCGGGGCCGGGGATTGCAGGGGTTTCCGGGAAAAATCCTGAGAGCCAAATAAGCAAGGTGACATCAGTGTAATGATCATACCAAGGGCTTTTCTCTTTCTCTCCCTCTCTGGTTTTAAGAGGAAACGCCGTCATCTTCAATGAGAAAGTTGTACTGGCCCCGGGCTCTTAGATGTCTGGGGCCGTAGGCGTCTTGGATCCGCGGAAAGTGGTCATCCTCTGGGTGTCTGACCCTTCTAGCAGCCTGCTTTATTGTTTTATCAGCAAAGCTAGGGATATGCTTTTCGTAGCTTTACCCCCGGCTTTTTCTGCAGGTGGAGAAGGGTGGAGTCCTCACAGATGTTTCTTTCTTTGCTCCCCGTCCTTTAAGGTGGCTAGTTGTTTCCCCTACTGTTTAACAATCTCCAAGTTGATTCGGCGCACGGACTCAAGGGGAGCCTGCGAGACATGGGTGCTGCGCGCTGGGTCTGGCTAGGCGAGATGATGCCTCCTAGGGTTGGGGAGAGCGGAGCAGGAAGGCTGGTTGGCGCCATGAGAGGAGAGCCACGAGGTTTTCGCTCCGGATCTGACTCTGCCGGAGCCCCTCCTCCATTTTGGTTTTACACGTTTCCCTCCAGGTCTGAACTAGTTCGGCGCGTGTGGCCCAGACGCGGCAGCTGGCGCTGTGGAACTTCTTTATTGATTAGTTAATCTCACCCGTAGCTCCCAGGGTTAGGAAATCTGCCTGCTTTAGGGCCCAGAAGTTTGTTGAATTTGCCCCTGGTTGAATGCCTTTTTTAATTTTGAAATTTTTTCCATGTTACGCCAAAGCCAAACCAGGATGCCAGTTCTTTTAGGAAGTTTACCTGTTACATTAGAACCAGCACTCCATCCCCCACCCCCCGAGCATATTCGTGTCGCGCGGCTTCTTTTTTGTTGTTGATGGCTGTATTCCCAGCGCTTTTAGCACAATACCTGGCGTGTGTATGTGTGTATGTGTGTGTTAGTCGCTCAGTCGTGTCCGACTCTTTGCGACTCCATGGATTGGAGCCCGCCAGGCTCCTCTGTCCATGGAACTCTCCAGGCAAGAATACTGGAGTGGGTTGGCATTCCCTTCTCCAGGGATTTTCCCAACCCAGGGATCGAACCTGGGTGTCCTGCATTGAAAGCAGATTCTTTACCGTCTGAGCCACCAGGGAAGCCGACGTGGGGTGTCAGTTCAGTTCAGTACAGTCGCTCAGTCGTGTCCGACTCTTTGCGACCCCATGAATCGCAGCACGCCAGGCCTCCCTGTCCATCACCAACTGCCAGAGTTCATTCAGACTCAAGTTCATCGAGTCTGTGATGCCATCCAGCCATCTCATCCTCTGTCGTCCCCTTCTCCTCCTGCCCCCAATCCCTCCCAGCATCAGTCTTTTCCAATGAGTCAACTCTTGGCATGAGGTGGCGAAAGTACTGGAGTATAGTTGGGAGACGTGGGGTATATAGCTGGACTCAAATATTGACCTGAGATCCAGCCCTCCTAGGGATAGGGAGACAAACTGACATATGACTATAGCATTTAGAAACAAAATGACCTTAGTAATCAACTAAATAATTTAGTTACTACAGAGGTAGAAATTGAAATCTGAAAGGTGAAATAACTCCCTTCTTATTTTTGTGTCCTGAATGATCACCTGTTCTCAGTTGATATCAGTATACAGGTAAGTGTTATTTTGGTAAGGTGTCAGGTACGAACTAGTAAAGAGCTCTTAAGGGAGCTCTCTTTTGTCCCTGTTTCTAATCAAGGAAGAAGATACTCCCCCAAAAGGGTCTGTTTTCACACAGTTTTAAATCTTCGGCTGTGTCAAGTGGCATGTGGGATTTTAGTTCTCTCAGTAGAGATCAAGCATGCAGTCCCTGCATTGGCAGCATGTGGAGTCTTAACCACTGGACTGCCAGGAAATCCCTCATGCAATTTTTAAAGCATGTTGTACCTTTTGGGCAATCACAAATAGTTTGTCATTGTTTAGAGTTATTTTATAATTTTTTTATTACTAAAAAAGTCCCAAGGAGCATTGGATTTTAAAAATTTTGTGTTGTAGTCAGTTTGTGGCAATTATTGTCATGATTCTATGTTCCAGTCCTTAGCATCTCTCTTCCAAGGAGTTTGAGTTTTTGTTTTTGCTGGGGGGTGGGGGGGTTTGTTTTTGTTTAAAGGATGGTCCCCATCAACAGATTGGACCTCGTTTGGGGGTCTCAAGCCTGAATATTTTAGTACAGGGGGCTCTGGAAGCAAGGTTGATACTCTACTTCCTGGGTATTTGCTCTGGGCTTGTTAAAGGAATTTGGGAGAAGGCAAAGGGTCCAACCTAGATAGCATATTGAAAAGCAGAGACATTACTTTGCCAATAAAGGTCGTCTAGTCAAGGCTATGGTTTTTCCGGTGGTCATGTGTGGATGCGAGAGTTGTACTGTGAAGAAAGCTGATCGCCGAAGAATCGATGCTTTTGAACTATGGTGTTGGAGAAGACTCTTGAGAGTCCCTTGGACTGCAAGGAGATCCAACCAGTCCATCCTAAAGGAGATCAGTCCTGGGTGTTCATTGGAAGGACTGATGCTGAAGCTGAAACTCCAGTACTTTGGCCACCTGATGCAAAGAGCTGACTCATTGGAAAAGACCCTGATGCTGGGAGGGATTGGGGGCAGGAGGAGAAGGGGACGACAGAGAATGAGATGGCTGGATGGCATTACCAACTCAATGGACGTGAGTTTGAGTGAACTCTGGAAGATGGTGATGGACAGGGAGGCCTGTGGTAATGTGATTCATGGGGTCGCAAAGAGTCGGACACGACTGAGTGACTGAACTGAACTGAAAGGGTCCAAGGGCATCAACAGAAAATGACAGTTTTAGAGCTAGAAGAAACCTCAGAGGTCCTGGAGTCCAGCACTTCATCTCATCACTGATGGATGAGGGAAGTAATGAATTCAGATCATATATTTAGTGGTGGAGCCAGAACTAGATAGGTACTGCTCTGTCCTAGCCATTGTTCTTGTTTAAGAAGACTTGACTAAGGCATGCCTGCAGAACACAAGTTTACACCTTCAACCTGGAAAGGGGCTACTTGGAAACAGCTATAGAATGGTTTCAGAGGTGCTTGACCCAAAAGGAAATGGAAATGCACATTGGCTGCATAGTGTAGATCTTCACTGCTCTCTCCCCTGCTTTATGCTGCTGCTGCTGCTGCTAAGTCGAGTCAGTCGTGTCCGACTCTGTGCAACCCCATAGACGGCAGCCCACCAGGCTCCCCCATCCCTGGGATTCTCCAGGCAAGATCACTGGAGTGGGTTGCCATTTCCTTCTCCAATGCATAAAAGTGAAAAGTGAAAGTGAAGTCGCTCAGTCGTGTCCGACTCTTCGAGACCCCATGGACTGTAGCCTTTCAGGCTCCTCCGTCCATGGGATTTTCCAGGCAAGAGTACTGGAGTGGGGTGCCATTGCCTTCTCCGCCCCTGCTTGATAAGAGAAAACAACTCCCTGTTTAGCTTCTCTGGAGAGCTCTAATTTGTCTAAGTGTTGTGGCTGCCCTGAGTTGCAAGTATTTTATCTTAGCCTAAATTATTTTGGTTGTGGAAGGCAAAAATAGTGATTGCTGCTCCATATTATCACATTTTAAAAGTTTGTTTTACAAATGAAGATGAGTTAGAACACTAGAGTAAGCTTTACTGGGCTGACATGACAAATCACTGCTAAAAACTCATCTAAAATTGTGGTGGGTTGAGAAAATAATCTAAATGTTTGTTAAAGACCAGATTCTCACATTTCCTCTTAAAGGACAGGTCTAGAGAGCAATAAGTAACCGGTGGTTGGCGGGGAAAATGACAGTTTAAATTTCTTTACCTGCATATATACCCTTGACTTTAGCTGCCATTCCCTGTTCTCTTCATTTTTGCTGTTTACTGCCCTGTGGCTTCTTCCTTGGCCGTTTAAATAGTTTCTTTTTCTGCACTATCCTCAGAGAGGTCTTCTTTAGCTTAGCTCTGACTGCGTCACTCTTCTGGGAAACCCTGGATGCGTCTCCATCACCCAGACTACAAGTCTGGTATTTCAGCACATTGCACAGTTCCCTGCCCCCAAGATGTGGCCCCAGACTTTATTTTTCTACTCTTGTCCTGCTTCCCCACACCCAAATATACACCACACATCTGTGGAACTGCTTTCAGTTATACTTTTTAAAAAAATTCATTATTTATCAGAGGATAATTGCTTTACAGAACTTTGCTGTTTTCTGTCAAAGCTCAACATGAATCAGCCATAGGTATACATATATCCTCACCCTTTTGAACCTCCCTTGCTTTCAGTTCTACTTTTGCTCCTGGTCTTTTCCCTGGAATGGCCTCTAATCCTTTTAAGGCTTCATTTAGGTTAATACTTTCCCCAGGGAACCTTGTTATCCATATCCTTAATCAGAATTATTTTTTATCTCTAATGCTTCTGTAGTTTCACCACATTTTGCCATTGTTGTTTAGTTGCTAAGTTGTGCATGACTCTCTGAGACCCTGTGGACTATAGGCTCCTCTGTCCCTGGAATTCTCCAGGCAAGAATACTGGAGTGGGTTGCCATTCCCTTTTCCAGGGAATCTTCCTGACCCGGGGATCGAACGCTTGTCTTTTAGGCCTACTGCATTGGCAGGCGGCTTCTTTACCACTAGCACCAGTTGGGAAGCCCAAGAATACTGGAGAGGGTTGCCATTTCTTTCTCCACAAGATCTTCCAAAGCCAGGGATCTAACCCATATCTCCTGCATTAGCAGGCAGATTGTTTACCATTGAGCCACCAGGGAAGCCCCCAATTGCTGGAGTTATTTGTTGACTGCTTCCCTCACTATAATAAAAGTTCTGTAAGAGCAACTCATTTATTTTTGCTTTAATGCCTGTTGCAGTGTTTTATACAGCATTGTCATTCAGCATTTGTTGGACTGAGGCAAACCATAATTTATAATTAGCCTTTTATTCTTTTCATTCATGACTATTTGAAATAGGCTTTTGAGGCCACAGTTGAAACCATATTTAATTGTCCTATTTGTGTTGCAATGACTAGACAATATAAAGCCCACCTGAACTTGAGTTAGGACTCATTGGTATTGCTTATTGAGAGTCTAGTATTTGTTTAATGTGTGCTAAATGGATATTTGCTGAATGTCATTGTGTAGAATACTGTATCAAGTGCTTGGACTTGAGAGGAACTCAGGAAATAAGAAAATATGAGAGAAAGTCTCTGTCAGGATAGTTTAAAACTGCTTAAACAGCTTTTACCAGCCAGACAATTTAGCATTAAAGCATTTGATTGTCTCTTCCCTTTGAAGTGGGGCAGGTATCTTCCCCATTGATGGGTAACAATGGGAGAGGTCATGTAGCTAGTCAGTGACAGAAGCCAGATAGGAATCCAGGTTTTTCCTTTACTAAACCTATTCCTGTTTTGGACTTTCTTTGCCAGCAGAGACTAGCCCTCAGTGGTATTTTAAGGCAGGTCAGTTGGACAGTGTATGAATAATACAGCCCAAGAGAGGACATTGCAGTCCCTTCAGAGGTGGGAGCTGTCAGCTTGGCTTGACCATGAGTCAGCATCTGCTTTTGGAGCGCCCTGGAATGCTCCCTGGACCTGGGTTCTTAGAACTTCAGCAGCCATCCCCATCCAACCAGATCATTTATTCCATACCGTCCCTCCATCAGGTGCTTCTAGAATCATGGGATTAAAGTCCTGCTGTGAGAAATAGAGCTGACATTGTCTGCTTTGTACTACCCCAAGCTGCTGCCGGAGAGGTCTGGCATGATCTGGCCCTGCTGCTGTCCTGCCGCTGTTCTCTTTGTTCTTGATTCTGGCCAGACTCCTGGCTTGGTCCATCGGGCTCCCTACCACCTTGACACCCGGGGCTCTTCACATTTGCTGTTTGCTCTGACTGAAATTCTCCTCTTGTTCATTGCACTAGCGCGTCTAGCACATGCCTATTAGAATGAAGCCCAGACAACAGGGCATGCTGCTTGCTGTTGCTTCCTTTACTTCCTGTTGGAAAGTCTCTGAAGTGTGTCCTGATGCATGCTGTCTGGTCACCTAGCTCCAGCTCACCATACCTATAGCATTTGCTTAGGTCTTCTGCCTGATACTATTTTAAAAAAAATTTTTAAGTACCCACCAATAGTGTAGGAGGGTTCCCCTTTCCCCATGCCCTCCCCAGCACTTGTAATTTGTAGACTTTTTTATGGTGGCCATTTTGATTTACATTTCTCTGATAATTAGCAATGTTGAACATGTTTTCACGTACCTGTTGGCTGTTTCTGTATCTTTGGAGAAATGTCTGTTTAGGTTTTCTACCCATTTTTTTTTTTTTGTCTCAAACATTTTTGTAATACTTTATCTTTTTCTTCCTCCCATTTTTTGATTGTGTCTTTTCATTGATACTATTTCTTTGTTGAGTCTTATTCTCATGAGATGTTGTGATGGAGACAGGTTGTAGAGATGGTGCTGTTGGATTTGCTTAAGATCCCTAAGATTTTTTAGACGTGTGTCTCAGTTTTTTAAAGTTCGAGGGTATAATCTGTGTGTGTGTATGTATATATGTATGTGCTTTCTTGTCCAGCAAACTTTTTATCAATAAGCTGATTTATCATTAAAGCATTTGATTATGTTATGAAGTACATCTACCTGTATATGTAAATCATGTCAGTATAATTAATAGAATTCAAAACAAAAATAGGGATTATGGAATGATAAGAAAGATGAGATATACACTTAAAAATGTGGCTTCTTTAACAGTATAAAGCCTTTTGGTTCTTACTGAATGTTTGATTTTTAAAAACCTTACTTAAATGTGATGATTCATGATTTTGGTGATATTACTCTTAGTGATTATATAAGGCTGAAGGTTTGGTTCTGTTAATAAGTCTCTCAAATCTTGATTTAATGACTGTATTTGAAAAAGTTATTGCCCAAAATGATCCAGGTACAAGAAACTCATCATTTGTAGTATTTATCTAATCATGAGAGTCCCATCCGCCAATTATAGCTAGGAAATTTTCATCTTCTTTGTTGTCCATCAGCTGTTTTTGCAAACCAAGGTGCTCCATTTATTTATTTTTTTTCAACTAGTGGATTCAAAACCCACTGAAAACCCTCATTTGGAATTATTTAAAGGTTTTACAAGTTTCTATTTATGAGTTTTATAGTTGCACAAAGTATTATTTTTAATATTTAATTTGCTAATTTGATTTTAATACATGTATTCATTTTCTTTCGACAGCAAATCAAAAACTTCTTTTGAAAGTGAAATATTTCCAAATACACTGAAAAGTTTACATGAAGATAATAAAGAAAAGACAGACTTTCTTTTTTTTTTAATATGTATTTTTATTTATTTATTTGGCTGCACAGGGTCTTAGTTGTGGCATGTGGGATCTAGTTCCCCAACCAGGAATCAAACCTAGGGCCCCAGCATTGAGAGATCAGAGTCTTAGCCACTGGACCACCAGGGGAGTCCCAAAAGACAGACTTTCTAAAAGACAAAGTAAGAGGTATAAAAATCGTCAGGTGTTAACAGAACAGACTCATCAGCATTCAGTAAAGTCTAACAGGAGAGTTGACTCAGAAGGCAAAGCATTTACAGTCACAGAAGTACCATCAGTGCACTATTTAACCGGAGAACTACGAAGAATCGTATAAAACGGTGGACTTTCAGGCCTCGTGTAAGCAGAACTCTGATTAGGTATGATTTTTCTGTTTTTTCTTTCGTCCATGCTGTGTGGCCTGTGGGATCTTAGCTCCCCTGCCAGGGAGTGAACACAGGCCCCCTACAGTGGGAGCACAGAGTCCTCACAGGGACGTCCTGGGGACATTGGTTGTAAAACGAATCATGTATGCTTTGAGAGTTTTGAATGATGATGGGAGAGGATGATAATACTAAAGAAGATCAATTTGCATTGGCACCTGGCTATTAAAAATGATCTTTTCAGAGCATAGGGTTCCTTTTAAAAGAAAAAAAGAAAAATTTTTTAAAATTTATTTATTTGGCTGCCTTGGGTCTTAGTTGCAGCATGCAAGATCTTCCTTGCAGTGCATGGGGGTGCACGAACTGAGGTGTTCAGAGAGAGAGAGAGTGAAGCCGCTCAGTCGTGTCGGACTCTTTGTAACCCTATGGACTGTAGCCCACCAGGCTATTCTGTCCATGGGATTTTCCAGGCAGGAATGCTGGAGTGGGTTGCCATTTCCTTCTCCAGGAGATCTTTCTGGCCCAGGGATCGAAGTTGGGTCTCCCACACTGCAGGCAGACTCTACCATCTGAGCCACTAGGAGTTGTTCAGAGGCGAGTGGAATCTTAGTTTCCTGACTAGAGATCAAGCCTGGATTCTTAGTCACTGCACCACCAGGGAAGTGGTTCTTTTATTAATAAAAGAACCATGCTGCTACTGCTAAGTCGCTTCGGTCGTGTCCGACTCTGGCAGCCCACCAGACTCCCCCGTCCCTGGGATTCTCCAGGCAAGAACACTGGAGTGGGTTGCCATTTCCTTATTAATAAAAAGCAGCTATTTTCACATGGATACCCTGTGTGAAATTGCAGGAAGAGTGTCAAGAGTGTCTCTGAACCACTCATACTTCTGTAGTAGCCTTGAGTGCCCTACATAGTAACCTCGAGCGCCCTAGGATGTCCAGCAGTGCGTTTGAGTCCCATCCTGTGTGGTCCCACATTCATTTTGGTTGAGCACTCATTTTCACAGTAGTGGTGACAGAAGGTTCTACCACTTGGCCTTTTGTATGACTTGTGGCACCTTTTCGTAGAGCTTCAGTAAGGTATGACTTTTTGTCTAGGACACACATGGAAGCGTAAGAATATTTGTATGCGTCCTTGAAGTTGAGCTGTGCGTCTTTATTTGTTTAATCACTTTAATCACTGTAAGTATGCTGTCTGGTCTGATATCTCCGCTCCCTTCCCCTCCTCTTCACTCCCCTCAGCTGAAGAGCTGTTGCATCATATCTCAGCAAATATCCTCTTGTTTGCCTGCCTGTCTTGAAGGAAGTCCAGAGTTCTGCAGGTGTCTCTAGAGTCATCTCTTCAGGGTAAGCCCTGTCTCTGCTCTGTGCACGTTGGCACAGGGAGCTTGTAGGGTACTAGGATGCTAAGAGTGTTGAGCCCTGGTTTTGGACTATGGCCTTTAAATGTTTGCATACATTTCTGCTAATTTTGGAGAATTCTTTATCCCCATCATATGGTTTTTCATCACATGAGTAGCAAATCATGTAATTTCTGATATATTGTAAATGTTGATGTTTTAAAATAACAATTATCTCATTCTTTTCAAATGAATCTGCTACTGCTGCTAAGTCACTTCTTGTCCAACTCTGTGTGACCCCATAGACGTCAGCCCACCAGGCTGTCCTGCCCCTGGGATTCTCCAGGCAAGAACACTGGAGTGGGTTGCCATTTCCTTTTCCAATGAATGAAAGTGAAAAGTGAAAGTGAAGTCACTCAGTCATGTCTGACTCTTAGGGACCCCATGGACTGCAGCCTACCAGGCTCCTCCATCCATGGGATTTTCTAGGCAAGAGTACTGGAGTGGGGTGCCATTTCCTTCTCCAAAATGAATCTAGTGGGCTCTAAATACTGTTATAAGTTGACCTATTGTCATCCATTTAAAAAATACATGACTAAGCTTTTCATTGAATCACAAATGTTAATTTTTCATTTTTTTCTCCTTGAAATGATATTTCAGTTCCACTTCCTCCACAAAATGTTAATTTATTTTTATACTTGAAAATCTTTTATTGATCATTCTGTCATCCTTCTGCAACAAAAATATGGAGTGATGGGAATGATTTTTTATTTTCTATCCTCATAAGTCTCTTCAGTGTTAATTTCTTTTGGTTTGTGTCAGTATGGTTATTAACATAAATTAATCAGAACAAGTAGGCATATGTTTTGGATAAGTAATTAAACATGAAAGGTAGAATTATGTTGGAAAGTAACTTGAGACAAATGGAGCTCCAACACTGAATTATTTCATGTATTGGGGAATGATTACTACTTAATGCGATAATAAGATTTTTCATTTGCATAGATGTAAAATTTGAGAAACCTTGTTGACAGAAGTAGATAGGATCAGAAGAACTTTTGTTATATCAGGTTCACTTATTATTTTTATTTTTAACTGGAGTGGAGTTGCTTTACACTGTTGTGTAAGTTTAAAGACTGACAGAACAGTCTTTAAACTGACAGTCTTTACAGAAGTTTCTGCTGTAAAACAACATAAATCCCTTGTACGTATACATATATTCCCTTCCTCTTGAGCCTCCTTTCTGCTTCCCCCACAGCGTCCCAGCCTTCTAGGTCTCAACAGAACGCAGAGCTGAGCTCCGCACGCTGTGCAGCAGCTCCCTACTAGCTGTGTATGGCACATGGTGGTGTATACATGTCAGTGCCACTCTCAACTCACCCCACACCCCTGCCCACAAATCCATTCTCCACATCTGTGACTGTATTCCTGCCCTTGCCACTTAGTTTGTAATCTTTTAAATTATATGTCGAAACCTGATGTGACTTTATGAATCAACTAACTCAACACTTAGCTCCCCTTAATTTTGTTGAGAGCAGAAAACTGGAAACCTCCGGATTGTAAAAGGATCTGTTGCCCCCTAGTTAGGTCATTCAGTTCACAGTGTTGGTACTAGTACTTCAAGTCACCCCTTGTGGCCACTGATTTAGGAAACTTGGGCTCCAGTCCGGCTTGGCCAGTTACTTCTTAGGTACGTTCGAGGGTCCTGTCAGAACGTAGCATGTCACAATTCTGCAACTTGCCTTGAGTATCCTATAATCGTTTCCCAGATGAGGTACTCCTCGAATCCTCAACTCCGAACCTGCATAAGCATCTGTAATCTTTAGATGGGGTTCTGAAAGACTGATGTCTCTCGCCACTTGCCAGCATCCACCTGAAACTAGATTTTTCCAGGTCAGTAGGTCCTGGGGCAATGTGTATTTTCCACCTGAATTGGATTTTTCCAGTCCATTGCTCAGTTATCGCTTCCAATACTAGTTTTCAGGCCTTAACCTAGTTGCTTTGGCTGTTGCTAGGAGATCATTGTTCCTTTGCTGGTGACATTTGTGCTTCCTCTTCTTGGGCATCTCTTCACTAGGATTGGATGGTAGGCGCATTGCTCAGCTCAGTATCATTGTACATGGTAGATGGCTTAGGTGCCTGTTTAAGAAGGAGGGAAGGAAGGAAGGAAAGTTGCTCAGTCGTGTCCAACTCTTTGTAACCCATGGACTATACAGTCCATGGAATTCTCCAGGCCAGAATACTGGATTGGGTAGCCTTTCCCTTCTCCAGGGGATCTTCCCAACCCAGGGATCGAACCCAGGTCTCCTGCATTGCAGGCGGATTCTTTACCAGCTGAGCCACAAGGGAAGCCCTGTTTAATTAAATATATTATATATATATATATATATATATATATATATATATAAAATCAACCTTAGTACTTTACTGTCAAGTCTTACTAGCGATACCTCCTAATTTTAATGAAATGCTTATTGATATAAACTAGATCTTAAACTCAAGAAATGCTAGAATGCTAGATCTTAAACCACAGTTATTATCTTAGAGGGAGGTAGATGCATTGTCTTTTGGGAAAAACTATCTTTGCTTTAGGCACCTTGCATTCATCTGAATGTAGGCCTTTTGGAGCATGGAGTGGAGTTGGTGAAGTGCTGAGTAGAGCCATAGGATGAGAAAACACTGTAAGTAGCTTTTTGGGTTCTTCTGAATTTAGGGCGGCCTGTAGGCAACATTCTGAAATAGAGAGATTTGACATGAAAGAAACGGCCCATAGCCATATGTGTAATTTTGTGTTATCCCTTTGGGGTTATTAGTGTTCTCGTCATCAACACAGATGATTATATGTATACTTGAGTTTCTGCTGTGAAACAGCCAGGTTGAGATCTGAGATGTTGCCATTTAAAATGTTTTCTTTTTTTGACAAAAGAAGTGCAGATTCTTTGTAAACTGAAACAGTTACAGTCTTTATTATTCTAGTAAATTTACTATAGGGACTGATACTAAGAAGTAGTTCTGAGCAGGAACAGAACTGGGAAGCCAGGGCAGACCGCTGGGCCACAGGTTGCCTGCCTATCTGTGTGGCTCATGAGTTGGCACCTCTACCAACAGGTGCTTTGAAACCAGCCTGGCATTTGTCAGAGCAGCTGTGACGTGACCGCCCTTTATTTCAGTGGAGGATTTCTGAGGGTCTGTCTCTGTTGTCTGGTGTATTGGTTGTCTGTGGACACTGTCTCCAGAATTTCTACGAAAGTTGCATTTGGTGAGGAGACTACTGTTTCAAATGGGCCGAATCTCCTGGGGATCTGTTGATTTTTCTATTGAGGTAAAACACGTTTTTTATTGAGGTATAGTTGATTACAATGTTGTATTTATTTCTGCTGTACAGCAAAATGATTCAGTTATATATACAGATAATATATACAGATATATATGGGCTTCCCTGGTGGCTCTGGTAAAGACTCTGTCTGCCAAGCCAGGAGACTTGGGTTCAATGCCTGAGTCAGGAAGAAAATGGCAGTCCACTCCAGTGCTCTTGCCTGGAGAATCCCAGGGACAGAGGAGCCTGGTGGGCTACAGCCCATGGGGTCGCAGAGAGTCGGACGTGACTTTGTGACTATATACAGACACGCACACATACATTCTTTTTCATATTCTTTTCCATTATGGTTTATCACAGAATATTGAATATAGTTCCCTGTGCTACACAGTCAGACCTGTTGTTTATCCATTCAGTTATAATAGTTTGCATCCACTAATCTCAGACTCCCAATCCATCCTTACCTGCCCGCCTCTGCCACCACAATTCCATTTTCTGTATCTGTAAGCCTGTTTCTGTTTCGTTGATAAATTTGTTTATGTTCTATTTTAGATTCCACATAAAAGTGATATCATGTGATGTTCATCTTTATCTTTCTGGTTTATTTCACTTAGTAGGCTAATGTCTAGGTCCATTCATGTTGTTGCAAGTGGCATTATTCTTTTATGACTGAGTAGTATTCCGCTGTGTGTGTATATTTTATATATATATACACCACACATAGCACATACATCTATTCATCTGTCAGTGGACATTTGGATTGTAAAACATGCCATTTTGACTAGTCACTGGTTTCATTTTCCTCTACCCGCTCTGTAGAGAAAGTAAGCTTTTGAAAGCATAAGATTCAGACTCTTGAGTGATACATCTTAGTTGAATAAGAGGCAGTGAGTACTCTTCTGGAAGGCGATGCAAGTGGAGCCCTCCTCGTCTGCCTCTGGATGACGTAAGCCAGAGGCTGTGCTGGATTGACCATTTGGGTTCTGGAGGGACAAGATCGGGAGACATCATGCTTGAAGTGGAGAAGTTTGTGTTCTGGACATCTGAGAAAGGCTAAATCCCCAACCTGGCACAAGGCTCCTTTTGCAGGTCTTGTTGACGTGATAGAATCAAAGCTTTGTGATGTCTAATTCCAGCAAGGACTGAAGTAGAACTCTTGTAGGTTCAGATGGCTCCATGGCCTTTGAGTCCTGCTTGTGTTAAGACCCCAGGTCTATCACCCTTCATCTGTTTCTTCTGAACCCCTTTCTACGTCTGTGAAAAGGAAATGCTGTCTAGTTTGGAGAGTTGCTAGAATTCCATGAGAAGGCGCAGAAGTATACCCACGACAGGAGGTTCGCAGCGGCCATCCTTGCCCGCCTGCACTGTGGTTCGCACTCTGCGGCAGCTGTGCTGTCGCTGCAGGCTCTTTGGCCGTCACGCTGCCCCTTCCGACAGCACAGCACCATGAACACGGGAGCCTGGTGCTGTCTGGGCTGGCGGCACTGGCAGCAATGGTGTGTGACTTCACTTGCTAACTGTGATGCTGGTTCCTTGAGGCCACGACTAATCGGATATTGGCCTTTCAGTGTTCTTTTTCTCATCACCAGCTTGCTGGTGGCTTTAGTGATTCTGTTCTGTAGTTGTTAAGGTGAACCTTTACTTTCTTTTCTTTTTTTGGTTTGGCCCAAATTTGTAGGATTTTAGTTCCCCAACCAGGATGGAGCCTGCCACTCGGCAGTGGAAGTGAGGAGTCTTAACCATGGACTGCCAGGGAATTCCTGTGGCGGCCCTTTTCTCTGAAGAAGTGGACTTATTTTATAAAGGGTAGTTAGGGATGGGAGCCGGAGAAGGCAATGGCACCCCACTCCAGTACTCTTGCCTGGAAAATCTCATGAATGGAGGAGCCTGGTGGGCTGCAGTCCATGGGGTCGCTAAGGGTCAGACCCGACTGAGCGACTTCACTTTCACGCATTATAGAAGGAAATGCCACCCCCCTCCAGTGTTCTTGCCTGGAGAATCCCAGGGACAGGGGAGCCTGGTGGGCTGCCGTCTATGGGGTCGCACAGAGTCAGACACGAGTGGAGCGACTTAGCTTTACACATATGTAAATACACCACTGCAGCTTTTGAGACTCTGTCTTCCTCTGGGAGAAAAGCTCATGTTTCCATTCACTGGTTCGTTCTGTAAACATTGATTACCTTTTGACACAGTGCCAGGCATGCAGGTAAATGCTATGCATACGGCAGTAATTAGATAAAGCCCATGGCCTCAGTGGGCTTACATCTCTAGGTCTTACTCACCAGTGCTGACCTAGCGCCCAAACATGTGGCAGGTGTTTAGCAAATGTCTTCTCAACCCAACTAAAGGTACTCCCTGTACTCTTCTCCGGTGGTGGTCACCCTCTTGCAGTCAGCTGTTAGACCTCTGATTTTCTTTTCCCATGTCTTTAAGAGATATAGTTGATTTACAATATTATATTAGTTTCAAGTATACAACATAGCGATTCAAGTTTTTTGTAGATGATACTCTCATTTATAGTTACTATAAAATATTGGCTATAATCCTTGTGCTGTGCAATATATCCTTGTAGCTTATTTATCTTATACATAGTAGTTGGTACCTCTTAATCCTCTATCCCTATCTTGCCCCTCCTCCCTTACCTACCCCCACTGGTAACCGCTGTTTTGTCCTCCATATCTACGAGTCTGTTTGTTTGTTGTTGTCGTTATATTCACTCACTTATTTTATTTTTCAGATTCTGCATATAAGTGATAACAGAGGATATATGTCTTTTTCTGTCGGATTTATTTCACTCAGCTTGATACCTCAGTCCATCCAAGACCTGACCTCTAGATTCCAGGGTCCTGGAATGTAGGTTATCCATTCTAGCCTCTTGCACAGAAAGGACTTAGTCTGATTATTGAAGGTGTGACAAGTGCCAAGTAAACAGTACAGTCAGTAAGTATTGTCAGAGGTTCTGAGGAGCTGGAGAGTGTTAATGGCTATGGTAAAGCTGTTCTTGCTAAAGTTGCCAGTAATCCCCTAGTCCCTGCATCCATTAAAGCTGTTGATTCCTTGGTTTACTTTTCTGTAACATTTAACCATGACCATTTCCTCTGGCAGGTTTTTTGACTTCACCTCTCTAGGCAGGCTTGTTTTCTCCGTGTGTCAGTGTTCTTCCTCAGTCACCTCTGAGGGTTTTTTCTGCCTGTGAGTGTGTTATGCATTAGAACCCCCTCTTGGCTCACTGGTTTTCACGCTCTGCATATCCTGTATCCTCCATTTGTTGGTGATTCCCAAGTGATTTCTTGCCCTGAGCCTATTCCTGGGTTCCTTTCTCACTTATGCAGCTGTCTCCTGGGCATTGCCCACTGATGGTCCTGAACTAAATTTATTCAGAACTAGAACCTCATCTGCTTCCACTCACAGGCTGCACTACCAGTATTTTCTCTCCACATGAATGCCAAGGACAGCAACCGTGTGTCCTTTCTCTCACTCTCCACCCTCCTCCATCCCCTTACATCCGTCCAGACTCCCAGGGTCTCAGCAGTTCTACTTGCTGAATTTCTCTTGGATTTACCCACCTCCCCTCCTTCCCTGCAGGCTTCTCTGATAGCTCAGGTGGTAAAGAATCTGCCTGTAATGCGGGAGACCTGGATTTGATCCCTGGTTTGGGAAGATCCCATGGAGGAGGGTATGGAACCCACTTCATTATTCTTGCCTGGAGAACCCCCATGGACAGAGAAGCGTGGTAGGCTACAGTCCATGGGGTCACAATGAATCAGACACAACTGAGCGACCAAGTACAGCACAGCTCCTCCCCTGCATCTACTGTTTCTTGCTTGGATAACTCTCCAGTGGCAGATGTCCCAGCAGCCAATCTGGGACTTCTTTCAAAACATTCTGCACATTGTTGCTGGAGGGGTCATGCCTCAGTTCAGTTCAGTTGCTCAGTCTTGTCCAACCCTTTGTGACCCCATGGACTGTAGCACCCCAGGCTTCGCTTTCCATCATCAACTCCCAGAGCTTGCTCAAACTCAAGGCCATCGAGTTGGTGATGCCATCTGACCATCTCATCCTCTGTCGTCCCCTTCTCCTCCTGCCCTCAGTCTTTCCCAGCATCAGGGTCTTTTCCAGGGAATCAGTTCTTTGCATCAGGTGCCAAAGTATTGGACCTTCAGCTTCAGGATCAGTCTTTCCAATGTATATTCAGGACTGATTTCCTTTAGGATTGACTTATTTGATCTCCTTGAAGTCCAAGGGACTCTCAAGAGTCTTCTCCAACACCACAGTTCAAAAGCATCAATTCTTAGGCACTCAGCTTTCTTTATAGTCCAACTCTCACATTCATATGTGACCATTGGAAAAACCATAGCTTTGACTAGACGGACCTTTGTGGCCAAAGGAGTGTCTCTGCTTTTTAATATGCTGTCTAGGTTTGTCATAGCTTTTCTTCCAAGGAGCAAGTATCTTTTAATTTCATGGCTGCAGTTACCATCTGCAGTGATTTTGGAGCCCAGAAAAATGAAGTCTGTCCCTGTTTCCATTGTTTCCCCATCTGTTTGCCATGAAGTGATGGGACCGGATGCCATGATCTTAATTTTCTAAATGTTTAGTTTTAAGTCAGCTTTTTCACTCTCCTCTTTCACTTTCATCAAGAGGCTCTTTAGTTCTTCTTTGCTTTCTGCCATAAGGGTGCTGTCATCTGTATATCTGAGGCTGTTGATATTTTTCCTGTCACTCTTGATTCCAGCTTGTGCTTCCTCCAGCCTGGCATTTTGCATGTTGTACTCTGCATATGTTAAATAAGGAGGGTGACAATAAACCACCTTAATGTACTCCTTTCCCGATTTTGAATCAGTCTGTTGTTCCATGTCTGGTTCTAATTGTTTCTTGACCTGTATACAGATTTCTCAGGAGGCAGGTCAGGTGGTCTGGTATTCCCATCTCTTGAATTTTCCACACTTTGTTTTGATCCGTATAGTCAATGGCTTTAGTATAGTCAATGAAGCAGAAATAGATGTTTTTCTGGAACTCTCTTGCCTTTTCTAAATCCAGCCTGAATGTCTGGAAGTTCTCAGTTCATGTACTGTTGAAGCCTAGCTTGGAGATTTTTCAGCCTTACTTTGCTAGCTTGTGAGATGAGTGCACTTGTGTGCTGGTTTTAACATTCTTTGACATTGCCTTTCTTTGAGATTGGAATGAAAACTGGCCTTTTCCAGTTTCCAGGAGGGGTCATGCTTGTCACTCCCCCACAATGCTTAGTGTGTGGCTCTTCTTTGCCTTCAGTCTTGCTGCCAGGATTCCCTCCCACCTAAGCTTATGGCTTAGTCTTTCCAGCCTTACTTTGTGTCTCCCCATAGACCATGCCTGTCCTTTCCTACCCAGTCATCAGCTTCCAGTTCCCAGATCTCAGAGAGCTCACCACCATATTTCTGGATGTGTGGCTGCTTCTGTTGTCCCCTCCACTTTGGTCTGTTCTCTTCAAAAGGAGGTGTTCTCTGTCTACTGTGCTCTGAATTGAGGTTCCTATCCTCCGTTCTCCTCCCTCTAGCATGGTGTTCGCTGTCCCCCGTCCTGTGGAAAACCTGTAATCAAGTCCCACTGGCCTTCAAAGACAGGTTCTCTGGGGTTCCTAGTCCCTTTGCCAGATCCCCAGGCTCAGAACCTTCACAACAATAGGAGATCGTCTTAGGTATTATTGTTCTCCAGTTTGTGGGTCACCTACCTGACGTGTATGGGGTTTGATTTTATCATGATTGTACCTCCTCCCATCTTGTTGTGGCTTCTTCTTTGTCGTTGAACTTGGGGTATCTTTTTTCGGTGGGTTCCAGCATCCTCCTGTTGATGGTTGTTCAACAGCTAGTTGCAATTTTGGTACTCTCGAAGAAGAAGATGAGCACATGTTCTTCTACTCCGTCATCTTGAACCACCAGCCACCAGCAGACCGAGCAATGTCTTTCATCTCTATTTACCTATCTGTGCCTAGGAGGTCATAGGTACTCAAAATACTTGAGTGAACATAATGAGTACCCCCCCCCCTCCCTTTTTGGCCATGAGTATAACATTAAGTTTCTCATGATGTACTCTGCATATAAGTTAAATAAACAGGGTGACAATATCATGGGAAACAGATGGGGAAACAGTGGAAACAGTGTCAGACTTTATTTTTCTGGGCTCCAAAATCACTACAGATGGTGACTGCAGCCATGAAATTAAAAGACGCTTACTCCTTGGAAGGAAAGTTATGACCAACCTAGATAGCATATTGAAAAGCAGAGACATTACTTTGCCAACAAAGGTTCATCTAGTCAAGGCTATGGTTTTTCCTGTGGTCATGTATGGATGTGAGAGTTGGACTGTGAACACAGAAGGCTGAGCACCGAAGAATTGATGCTTTTGAACTGTGGTGTTGGAGAAGACTCTTGAGAGCCCCTTGGACTGCAAGCAGATCCAACCAGTCCATTCTGAAGGAGATCAGCCCTGGGATTTCTTTGGAAGGAATGATGCTAAAGCTGAAACTCCAGTACTTTGGCCACCTCATGTGAAGAGTTGACTCATTGGAAAAGACTCTGATGCTGGGAGGGATTGGGGGCAGGAGGAGAAGGGGATGACAGAGGATGAGATGGCTGGATGGCATCACTGACTCAATGGACGTGAGTCTGAGTGAACTCCGGGAGTTGGTGATGGACAGGGAGGCCTGGCGTGCTGCGATTCATGGGGTCGCAAAAAGTCGGACATGACTGAGCAACCTATCTGATCTGATCTGATACCATTAAGTTATTGTATGGATTTATCTGGGTAAATTTTTTTTTCATTCTAACATCAGAATTTGAGGTCTGAAAAGTTAATCTTGCATATAAATATATATATAATTCCTGGTTGATCTTCATCGTACTTGTTCTCTGCAGAGCTGAACGTTAGACTGATGTAGGACCTGTACTAGCAGGAGCCATGCTTGTTGACATTGCATCTGGCCGACCCCCTGCTCTGCCTGCCACATGAGTGTTGAGCTGTGAAGGGAGAAGAGCACGCATTGGGACGGCAGATGGACTGTGCACTGAGGTTTTGGAACATAGCACTAGTGTGCAAAACTGTGATCTTGTGAATCCAAGAGCTACTAGTGCATGTCAAAAGTTACTATACGTGACCTGGAAAAGAAATTCAGCTTTAAATGAACTCTGTATTTATAGGAAAAAGCCATTACTTTTCTCTGTGCTCTTAGGTAGATATTTCAGTTTCAAATTGTTGGGCTCAAGTATTTTGAGGGTGGCACAGTCTTATAATTTCTTAGAAAGAACAAACTTATCTTTTGTCACTTCTTTTTTTCTTAATCAAAAGTAACACATGCTCTTGTAAGACATTGACATGACATGTTGGAGTGCCTGCAGTCACTCTATTCTACTACCTTATTTTATTTTCCTTATATCACTTAATACTATCTGAAATTATTTGTATGTGTGTTTCTTATCTATTTCTTTTCGAAACACTTTTACAAATAATAGGGAATATTTTTCTGAGCACTGACTATGTGTGTTCCAAGTGTCATATATGTATTAACTCCTTTAATCCTTTTAAGAGCCCTGAAAGGTAAGTTACTGTAATTATCCCTGATTTCCAGGTGAGGAGCTTATAGTACAGAGTAGTTAAGTAAGTCTTAAGTGCATAAACAGTATATGGTGGGAATGACATTTAAATCCAAGAAGCATGTCTGGTGGCTCAGTGGTAAAGAATCCTCCTGTCAATGTAGGAGATACAAGAGATGAGGGTTTGATCCCTGGGTTGGGAAGATTCCTACTAGAGTTGGAAATGGCAACCCACTCCAGTATTCTTGCCTGGAAAATTCCATAGACAGAGGAGCCTGGTGGGCTACAGTTTATGGGGTCGCAAAGAGTCAGACGTGACTGAGCCATGTGCACACATGCACCCTGACTCCAGTATCTCTCTCTCTCTCTCTCACACACACACGCACACACCTCTGACTCCAGTGTCTCTCTCTCTCTCTCTCACACACACACGCACACACCCCTGACTCCAGTGTCCCAAACCCTACTCTGCTCTGCTGAATCTCAGTATAAGCTCTATAGGGCAGGCGGCTTGCTTCTTGCAGCTCCCAGCATGATGCTCTGCACTGGTGCATGGAATGAACATGAAATATACCAAACAAAAAGTAAGAATGAAGTATTTTTTCAGCACCCTTCTACAGGGCAATTTGGTTGTTTTCCTCAAAAAGCGTTTTCTTTTCAATTATAAGCATACAGTATTCATAGATAAAGTCCTTTTACATAAACATTACCGTCTTGGGAAACATTTCTATTCCTCCACAACCACTTCAGGACTCTGTCCCTTGAGATGTGACATTGTCTAAGCTATGAAAGAATGGACAGGACTGAGATTTTTATTTTACCTAAATGTTAGTTTCCTTGAGATGTGGGGGACAGTTTAGCTTCATCAGCAATATCCTGGGGATAGGAGTGCTCCTCCAGATGGCTGCTGTCACCTAATTTCTGTTGGTTCTTACTGCGAGTTGTCATCCCTGTAAAGAAAATTAATGGTGCTAAATTCTGAGGGTATACCTACTTGGAAGGGGCTTCCCAGGTGGCGCTAGTGGTAAAGAACCCCCTGCCAATGCAGGAGACATAAGAGATGCAGGTTTGATACCTGGGTCGGGAAGATCCCCTGGAGAAGGCCACGGCAACCTACTCTTACCTGGAAAATCCCATGGACAGAGGAGCCTGGTGGGCTATAGTCCATGGAGTCGCAGAGTCGGGCACAACTGAAGCAACTTAGCATGCATATGTACTTGGAGGTTTGAGTGTGTGGTTACTGACTCTGATCTTTTCCCAGTTCCTATAGTTGGTGCTGATGAGAAAGACTGCTTAAAATTTTCTTTGTGGGACTTCCCTACTGGTCCAGTGGCTAAGACTCCACACTCCCAATGCAGGGGGCCAGTGTTGGATCCCTGCTCAGAGAACTAGATCCCACATGCCACAACTGAGAGCCTGCCTGCTGCAACAAAAACTGAAGATCTTGCATGCTGCAACTAAGACCCAGAACAGCCAAATGCATTTTTTAAAAATTAAAATTATTTTTTCTTTGTGTAATAACATTTTATAATAATGTTTGAGAAGTGATTCTTATCTTTCCTTCTGTTCCCCTCCAGTGGGAGCAGAGGGTTTCCCTGTGGGATAGGGACTCTTAGGTGAGCGTGGGGTCAGCTGCCAGAAGACCATCAATTTCTTAAACTATGTAGCATCTTGTTAAGTGTGCATATTTTGCTGGAGGAGCTTTCTAGAATCAAGTGTGCTGCTAAGTTGCTAAGTCACTTCAGTCGTGTCCGACTCTGTGCAACCCCATAGATGGCAGCCCACCAGGTTCCGCCGTCCCTGGGATTCTCCAGGCAAGAACACTGGAGTGGGTTGCCATTTCCTTCTCCAATGCATGAAAGTGAAAGTGAAGTCGCTCAGTCGTGTCCGACTCTTCGTGACCACATGGCCTGCAGCCCATCAGGCTCCTCCGTCCATGGGATTTTCCAGGCAAGAGTAGTGGAGTGGGGTGCCATTGCCTTCTCCCAATCAAGTGTGAGGACACAAAAAGCCCTTTTTGATATGGGTATTAACACACTCTCATTCTCTGGCTACAGGGATCCTGGAGGCTGACTTCATTTAGAGATTAGAAGTATATTTCCTAGTCTGAGAAAATGAGGTGTGTGTGAGTAAAACTTCAGAGAGGGTATTTTGGACTTTTCCTCATTAGGGCACAGAGGTTCTCACTGATTGAGGGAATGTGTGGACTCAGCCTGTGTACAGGGGGCACCTGTTCAGGTTAAACAACCATTTTGGTGTGATAGCAGTGTCATGCCTGCTTTTGTCCCCATCTGAGCCTTCTATCATGTAGATTGGAAATAGCACACACCCTCACAGTTAACTGGCTATTTTTATTTCCAAATGCTGCTGCTTGTGTGCAGGTATCTGATTGAAAATTTAACCTGTATATTACTGTGGTAAAAGTTAAAAAACTGCATTTGATATATAAGACAAATAGTCCTGCCTTAGCTCTGCTGCTACCTAGAGCAGTGGTCTTGGGCAGAGTTGCTTGCTGTGCCTCATTTTCCTCATCTGTAAAATGGGCACCAAAATGGTACCTCTCGAAAGAGGTGAAATAACACATGCAGTAACAATACAGAGCAAGCCACTGAAATGTTACCTGGTGTATAGTGAACAGCCAGTAAGTGTTAGCTCTTAGGGAGATGATGGTGACCATGGCAATGAGGGTAACTACCCCTGCAGCAAAGCTCATAACCCCAAATAAGTCCTTCCTCCACTCCATCCCATCTCCCCACAGACAAGCACTTCCAATTCCTTTGATTATTTTGCTGTTTGAAAAAATCACATTTTCACTGATATTTTCTGCTTTTCTCCCCTCTCAATATTGAGTGTGCTTTATTGACTTCCTCTTGTAGATGGTGAGGTTTTAGCTAACACTTAACCTTTTCCTGTGTCTCTTCTAACGTAGTTAAGTGTATCATTTTGGTTAGAGCGACATTTAGAGTTTCGTATTATTATGATCATATAGACTTTGTTCATACTGCGTTGTGGGATCATGTTTGAGAGTGTTGGGTGTTACCGGATTTTTTGAGTGCTCTGCTGAGTTGAAAAAAAATGACTAGGTTCTTGTCAATTTGGTCTTGCTTATGAAGTTAAAGGTTGTCATACGGTTGCTGGCTGTTCAGAATTATTTTGTGACTTGCTTATTTCTCCTCAGCTGTTTAGTTTTACCTCGTTTGTTTGTATGACCATACTGGAATCTGAGAAAGAATTGGTAGAGGTTAAACTTTTAGAAGAAATGCTGGGTTTTAGATAGACTGGGAACTTGGAGCAGACATGGATGTCTGTGGGTCTGTCAGCTCTTGTTGCTAGCTGCCTTAGCCTTAGGCTTCAGAAAATACAGTGGGTCTGCCTGTATTGTGCAAGTTGGGACTTGTACAATACAAGTTGGGACTGCCTAGGTGGATGCGGAATGAAATGAGCCCAGTGTGGGAAAAGACAGACAAGTAACACGACTGTGAAAAGGAAATATGATAGTGGGGAAAGCTGCGTCTTCAAGGGCGCTCCATAGAATGGCGAGGCAGATTCTCGTAGATGGAATGTCCGTGTTGATTTACCTCTACTGGTACAGTGTGCCCAGCGTGGGGGCAGGGGCGGAGAAAAAGGACAAAGCTGGAGTTGTGGTCTTGTGGATCTCAAGTGTTTACCAACGAACCAGACAGAGGAGGTCAGGCAGTGTGGTGCCTCTGCTCTGAGAATCCCAGCTGGAGACAAAACATTCTCTTTGTATAGCACATGGTGAAATTGTGGGTTCTGGATCTAGGAGAGGAGTGGGGAAAAACCACAACCAAAGCAGAATTTTTCTCTGGAGTTGCAGTTAATGAAGCAGTCCTAAAGGGATCCTGACCTCTGAGATGTAGAGGGGAAGGCGCAGGGCGATGGCGGTGGTAAGGTGGAGAGAGGAGGAAGCCGGTGGTCTGGTACTAATTACTGTTTTATACAGAATGGTCAGATCCAGCGTTGAGAGAGAAACACGAAATTCATTTCTACTTTTCTCATCTTTAGCTCTAACCTTTTTGTGTTGGAGGTTAGTGACCAGTTTTGTTGGGTGATTGTAGTGAGGGTTTGTAAACACAGGAAAAGCTGGTTTTAGCTGGAAAAGCATGTCTCTTGGAGTGAGTAGCAGAGGGCTACACAGTAGGTGTGGGTTCACAGTAGTTCTTGCCCTTCTGTTCTTGGGCTGATGCCTTCCTCAACATTTTTCATCCAGCCTTTACCAGGTTTTTCTGAATAGTTACTGGTAAATCATAAGTGTCTGTAACTTGGTTGGTCATTTTTTATATCATGGTGGTGGTGGTGATTTAGTTATTAAGTTGCATCTGAGTCCTGGTGATCCCATGGAATTTGCCCACCACACTTCTTTGTCCATGGGATTTCCCAGACAAGAATACTGGAGTGGATTGCTGTTTCCTTCCCCAGGGGATCTTCCCGACCCAAGGATTGAATCTCATCTGCATTGCAGGCAGATTTTTTTTTAAACGATTGAGCCACCAGGGAAGCCCTCTTCCATATCAAATAGGTATAATTACGAACACTCATTATTCAGAGAGATGGACTGGATTAAAAGGTGAGAGGTGTGACTGCCATGACCCAGAAACAGTATGGAAAGCCAGGAAAAGAATCTGAGATTGCTCCATATCCCCAAATATACACTTTCCTTGCTTAGGAATTTAGCCCTAAAAGTCCCTTCCAGGTCATGTAGTACCAAGTTGTAGGGAAGGTAAACCCAAGATTCTGTTCCCTCTGTGATGTGTCTCATTTTTGGAGCTGACCCAGCACACCTGTATCTGAGATTAAGTCATCCCGTCAGCCCCTGGGGGAAGCGTTGTGAGGATGGTTCTCTCTGGTTTATTTTTTTGTCTCCTGGCTTCATAAGCACGCAGATTCTCAGGCTCTTTCCTTTGTCTTAGTTTCCTTTTGAATGTTTGGACGGAAGCTTTTGTTTTGTGCCCCTGGTTTTTGTTTTCCTGGATCTGAGTGTGGTTTTCAGGGAAGACTTCAGTGCCCAAACTGGATACCTGGTACAGTCTGGCTTAAGTGGGACATTCTGAAAAGTCCTCTTAGAGGATGATGAGAATCAAACTCAAGCCGGTACAGCTCTTGTGATTTTGAGTCAGAGATCTCTCAAATATCGAAGCGAGGTCTCCCTCTTGAAGACTTGTTCCCCAGGCTGTGCTCCTCCCAGGGCCCCTGGTGCTAGTTTCTTTTCTCCCAAGTGGCCCCTTCCATTGTGTGAGTTACATGTCATGTGAATATCTGGGTCCCCGTCCTGAGTGTGGGAGCTCTAGGGGCCACCAGAGAACCGACTGCTGGTGTGAGGCCCTGTGGCCATTCCAACTGGTGTAGCTGTGTCCCCTCCCCCAGCCCCCACCCCGCCTCTTAAACTGTACATTGCTAACTCACCCTCCTTTCTCTTTTTTTTTTTTAAGATGTGTTTTTTGAATCTTTATAGATTAAAAAAAAAAAAAAGAAATCTGTATTATGCTCTGTTGATGTCCTGATTTTTGTTCAGCTATTCATCCTGAAGCAGCTCCCTGCATCCACAGCTCTTACTTCACCATATTTTTTTCTTTTCTTTTTTTTTTGGCTGTGCCATATCTTTTTGAGTCTATAAATAATACCTTACTTGCTTTATTTTAGCCCCCAAATTCTTTCCTTTATACTTAGATCCTCAGCACTTATTGGAGCCTCCTTTAGAAAGACATGGTTGAAAAGATTTTAACTGGGTTTGAAAAGTCATGTAAGTCTCTTCTGAAGGTATAATTAATAGTTTGCTAGGTATTTATCTCTGGAATGATGTAGGGTCTAGCTAGCTCTCTTCAGGACCTCTTTCCATGAATCGTGGGCCTCAGTGTGTAAAGGTGAGCTCCAGTGAGTCAGGCTTTCTGAACTCATTCCATAGACGCCTGTTTCTAGTCCCTCTGAATCTCCATTTACTTGGCAGCAAAGATGACCTCCTATGAGGCACTTACACACAGCAGCAGATCATACTTCCTCGCATCTTGTTTCAGAACAGCTCACGGTTGAATGCCTCTCAGTCGACGCAGAATCCGCTGTGGTGGGAAGTAAAACTGTGCTCACATACGGGCTCAGTCACTGCCCAGTCTTTGTGTTTTCTGTCACAAGGGCCTTCTGTCTTGACTGGGACTCATGTGACCTCTGTCAGCAGAATTGGCATACCCCAGAATTTCTGAAGATGTCTGAACACCTGCGGGGTGGTAGAACATGTGCTGTTTGAGACTTGCTTTGGATGATGTGCTGGGGTCTGAGACTGGTGTGTGGAGGCAGGGACCCCGTGCCTCCCCCCCACCGCCCCCCCTCTGCCCCCACCCCATAATGTAGAACATGGAATGTGGTGAGAGCAGAGTGGGGCAGCGGGGGTGGGAGAGGGCGTTGTGCAGCCTCCCAGAGCCAGCCTGGTTGGGAGAGGCTTGGAACTCTGCTTCCTGGGAAGATCCACAGAGCAGAGAGGTCAAAATGCTCTGAATCTGCAGTCTGCTCAGCCTCTGGTATGCTGTGGTGCAGGCTGACTTTATCCCCAGATGTTTGATTATCTCTATAAAGTGGAAAGGAAGCTACTCTGACTATAGCATCCAGGAGCCAATGAAAATAAAATGTGAAATATGAAAATGTTTTTAAAACCCTAAAGAACTCTCCATGATAAAGCGATGGGTGTTTTTTAGTGTAGAGGGTATTATATGTTCTGCGTGCAAAGTCAATTCAGTTGTGTCCTACTCTTTGTGACTCTGTAGACTGTAGCCTGCCAGGCTCCTGATCCATGGCAAGAATACCGGAGTGGGTTGCCATGCCCTTCTCCAGTGGATCTTCCTGACCCAGGGACTGAACTGGTGTCTCATGTCTCCTGCCTTGGGAGGCGGATTTTTTTTTTTCTCCCACCACTAGCATCACCTGGGAAGCCCCGTTATGTGTTCTAAACAGTGCGTTAAATTGTCTGTAAAACAGGTACCTGTCCTGCATACAACACATGATAAAACTAGGGCTCAGAAGCTTGCTCAGCTAGTAGATGGCATAGCTAGCACTTGAATCTTGCCTTTGAAACCCGGTTTCTTCTAAGCTAATCAGGCTCCATAAGAGGGGTGGGCAACTAGGAGTACTAGGTGCCATCTGATACTCTTTCAGCCAACAATGTCTTGTGTCCCTAATACCTGGCATTTTAGGTGTTAGGTGAGTTTTGTTTGTTGTCTTTTTTCAATTTTTTTTCCCCTGAGTAACTTGTAATGATCTTTAAAGGCATTGAGTTTAACAAAACTTTTCTTCTTTTTAACCATTCTTCTCTTGGTTTAATTGCCCAGGTGGTGATTTAACTGTTAACCTTCCTAACTCTTCAGCTTTGGGCTCACCTAGGGATTTATTTTTCTAATTGAAGGATTATTGCTTTATAGAATTTTGTTTTCTGTTGGATATCAACATGAATCAGCCATGGGTATACAGAGCAGGAGGCAAGCTATGGTACTGAGTGCCACCTGAGTCATCAGTTTATTCAGCCATTTGAGAACCTATTGAGTCCCTTGTATCTGGCCAGCAAAGATGAGTAAGGGAACAGGAGAAGACAGATAAAATGCAAGTGACAGCAGGCAGTGCAGTTTGGTAAGTGACATAGTGTGGAGTGCAGAGTACGTTGGAAACGTCCAGAGGGAGACGTCAATGCGGGCTGGGGAGTTGGAGAAGGCGGGGACGATGGCTGTGCTGAAGCAGGAAAGCAAGAGTTTGCCAGATTGGAACGGTCAGGGGACACCTGCAGGGTGGTGTTCCAGACAGAACTGGAGGGCTGGGAACAGCAGTGTGTGCTCATGCCCGGTACGTGGCAGGAGCAGCCGGTCGGCGCCAGCTTGGCAGCTCTTTGTGCCAAGTGGAGGCGTCTGAGTGATGTCCCATTGCCAGTGTACCCCACATGTCCTTTACCTGCTGCTCTGGCTGTTGTCTGACTGTCCTTCTGTCTCCCTTTCCTTCCTCCTTTTTTAACCCCCCTCTCCCAGCCCTTTTCTTGGACTGTCAGTGTCAGTCTCCCACATTAAAGGGTTACACCAGGGCTTCTTTGGTGACTCAGATGGTAAAGAATCCCTCCGCAATCCAGGAGACCCAGGTTTGATCCGTGGGTTGGGAAGATCCCCTGTTGAAGGGAAAGGCAACCCACTCCAGTATTCTTGCCTGGAGAATTCCATGGACAGAGGAGCCTGGTGGGCTACAGTCCATGGGGTTGCAAAGAGTCAGACACGACTGAGTGACTAACACACTAGACACCCTCTCAGCAGGCCAGCTCTGTCCCTGTGTGTGTGTGTGTCCCCTGGGGGTTGGGGAGAGCGTACGGGAGGAGTTCTGAGGGTCTTGGCCTCTAGAATCAGCACTCTGAGAAAGTGAGGAAGGTGAATGGGCGGAGGACAGACCATCGCAAAAAAATCTTAGGGTGGGCACGTGAGGTGTGTGCATGAGGCTGGTGTGGGGGCCACCACCAGCATCGTTGAGCTTTCTAGGCAGCATGCAGGATGCACCGAAGGATGAAAAGCTGCCATTCACTTTTATCCTGAGATGGGAGGTCCTGGTCCTCTGTTTTAGGGGAGGGAGTGGAGACTCAGCGAGGTTAAGCAGCCTGCCCGAAGTTGCTCAGCCAGTACGGGGTGGACCCAGGGCTTTGCTCATGGGTCTGTACACCTCTCCTACATGCCCTGTGCCTGCCGCAGGTGTCGGCGGGCCTGGCAGCGCGGCCCTGGGTGTCGTGCAGAAGGCAGCTGCGGTTCCTCAGTCTGCCCCCTTGGCGGCCTTGCCTACGTTAGCTGGTTTTTGCTGCCAGATGAACGAGCCAGCAGCAGCTGCTCTGATAGGCCTGGGAACTTGTCCCTGGAGGGAAAGGCCGAGTCCAGGAAGGTTACACCAGGCCTTGAAGCAGAAGTGTCTGGACGCATCACAGAATCTGCTGAACTAGCAGTGGCCATTGCAAATCCCGTTCTACAAGCTCATAGAGATGCTGGCGCTAACTCCCTGCCTTTTGGTTTGAACGCTGAGAAAGAGAAGGCAGTTCACAGGGTTGTGACATTTATGACACAGTGATTGGAGGACTGTAATGAAATCTATATAAATCTCTATATTCAAGCCTCCCCCTGCATTTCAGACCCAAATCGCACCTGTTAGCAGGATCAACTGGAGTGAAGGAGAAAGTCCTTTCCAAACTCAAATCTGGGGGGAAGGTCCCTCACCCTCTCTTGTGAACACTGCCTTCCCTGCCCACCTTGTCTTGCCTTTGACAGTAGCTCTCCCCTCCCCCTCCCCCCAGCCTCCATGTAGGTTGCGGTGTGGGGCCAGGGCTGTCTGGATTCGTCACTCCTAGGTTTGGGTCAGCTCACATCATCATCACATCAGCAGTAGGAAAACTCACCAGTACCACGGAAGCACTGGACTTTGATCTGAAGCCTTTCTGTACCTTAACTCCAGGTTTTCCTGCTGTGCTCGCAGGATTGAGATGTTTGCCCTGGGCCACTGTCTGCTGTGTTAACCACCTGCCTTTCAGGATCCACTTCTTAGTCATTCTTTCCCCCACCTTTGTCCCCCTCCTTCCTGAAGTTAAGGCTGTGACACCACCGCCATTGAGCTGTCTCTTGCTCTGTTAAAGTTTTCTCAGTGTTATTAAAAGGAGGACTATGACCAGAGGTCTCTAGCTCACCTCCCTACAATTACACATGATGTTTATGTAAATTCTTAATCTTATCTAAAATCGAATCTTATCCAATATCCCTTGTTAATATCCTTGGGATTGTGATGATAAGCTCTACATGATTTTCCATAAATGCTCCATACTTTACCAGGCAGAGTAAGTGCTTAAAACTCCTTTTGTTTTTAAAAAAAGAAAGGAACTTGTCAAGTATAGTTGTGTCTTATCACCAGTAAAATGAATTAGCTCTGGTTTATTGAATGCTTATACATTCCTATAAGATAGGTGTCTCCTACCTGACCATCTTGTGGATGAAGAAACTGAGGCTAAAGAAAGTGAGTGCTTTTGCTCAAGGTCAGCCATCCACATCTGGATTCAAACTCAGATCTGCAAGCAAGCCTATTTTGTCCTCACTGTGCTCTTCTGCCTCCAAGGAAATACATCCCAATTTCCTGAAGCTACTTTTAAATTTCAGTAAATTATGTTATCATTTTCATTAAACTGATTGATTATTGAATGGCCCTCAAGAGAGAGGAGTTCTGATAGAGACCCTCCTCATTTTTTTTATTCTTTAATGTTCCCCCTTGAAAGCTCTTGCTTATAGAAGAGGAAGCCATAAAGTCCTCTTGTCAGCCTCGGTGGAAATCCTTACTAGATACTGGGGTGTGTGCTATTCTTGGTCTCTTTATTCATATGCATAGTCTCTCGCTCTGTCTTCCCTTCCTACTGAGTGATCTCTGACGATATAATCCTCAGACGTTCGTCCTGTCACCTGTCTCTGTAGTGTCTCTTCTTGCTGCTTCACTAATACTCAGGGAAGCTTGAGGTTGCCCGTGCTAAGGCAGCAAGGGCCAGGAGGGCTGTGTCCGCATTGACGGCCCCTGTAGGGCCGAGACTTCCCTGCTGGTCGGTGACTAAGACTCTGTGCTCTCAGTGTGGGGGGACCATGTTCGATCCCTGGTCAGGAGACTAGACCCCCTGTGCCCCAACTGAAGATCTCATGTGCCATAGGGAGGACCGAAGATTAGCTTGCTGCAACTGTGAGCAGGTGTGGCTGAGTGAGCGTAGGACTCTAGTCTGACCGCATCACCGCTGCTCAGGGCGTGGTGCCTTGTCATGCCTAGTAGGGGTATGGGGTCCTCTGGAGTAAAAGCCCCAGCACCACCCTCCCCCAGACCTCGAGGTTGGCACATTTCAGAGAAACCCAGGTAAGTACCAACACTTTGGGAAAACTTAATTTTAGGGGACAAAATCTCCAGCACCTTTTGTTTGCATCAGGAGCAGTTCGTGAATGGAGCTGCTGCAGTCCGAGACTTGTGTCAGCTGTTTTTTGTTGTTTTTTTTTTAACTACCTTAATAGTACACTCAGCTGGCTGGGGCTCCTGGCACCCACTCTGCCCACCTCGGACTTGAGAGCCACCAAATGGGGTCGAGTTTCAGGTCATGGGCCGAGTCATTGCCAGTGGCCTTGACAAGGCACTTACAGGCTTAAGGGAGAGTAAAATAGTACCACACAGAGGCACTCAGCAATTGTTATTATCCCTTTGAACTGAATTCTGGAAGGGAAGCTTCTCAGTTTTGTGGGTAAAAAGAAAGAGTAAATAACTATAATTGAGGATTTCCCTGTGTAGAAAAAGCAGAGTTTTATCTAAATCCGGGACCTTGCTAGGCATGTGGCTACTTAGAGATAATTTTACTGTCTGGTTCTCAGCTGCCCTCAGCCAGATCTGGAACTTGGGAAACATGTAATTATGTGTGAGCCTTTGGGCCCCGAGGCAAGAACTGCGTGGCCGTTGGGACCTCCATCTAGAGCGCGCTCCCTCCTGTGCTAGAGATGTGCTTTGCAGATTGACCCTGAGAGGGGTTTATGCACTTGAGGGCTCATCTCTGGGGACACACAGAAAGCTAGTGAGGCAGAGAGGTTTGGAGTAGGGACCTCTGGAGACCTATGGCCAGACTGAGTATTGGAGAACCAGTCACGTTGGCCCTTTGCTGTGAGAGGCATGAAGAGCAAAGCCCCAGAAGCATGGGTCTGTGCCCTCAGGCGCCAGCAGGCGCTCAGCTGCGCTGGCCTTCTTCACTCAAGTTTAGAATTGCAGCAGCAGTGCTTTTACTTATTTGTAGGGAGATCATCAGTTGGGTTAAATGACAATAGAAACTATACTGGGAACGCAGTCCTCACTTATTTATATGGAAAAATGTGTTTTACTTTTGCACAGCCAGTGAACTTTTTGGTGGCAGTGTGTGTGTGTGTGTGTGTGTGTAAGTTTGGGGATTGCTTGTAGGGTATTTTGTGAAGAAGGAAACCAGAAAGCCAGGACCTTTTGTGGGTTAAAGGGAAGTCATTGGAACCAGATGCTAAAAAAGCATGCTTGAAATTAGTTTTGGATTCAATTGTAGTATGGTTGAGCCTGAATGACTTCCAACAGAGTGTTTAGAAATTCAGAGTATTAGTAGTAGGATCATAGAGATCATCTTATGCTTCCTAATTGCTGGTTTGCAAACCGGTTTGGTCTGTAATAAAGACTAAGTTCTGAGTGTCTGTAGAAAGCTTATATGGTGTACATCAGTTACATTATGTATTTGTGAAATACAGCAATCACCTTACATTGTATTATAAAAAGTGGTGTCTTTTATTTTTTAATAGTTCCTCCTTTATTTTTCCAACAACCAGGTAAGTGACCCCTCATTTCTGGGTCCTGGATCTGCCTCCTGTTTTTGTGCATTCTTTGGCTTTTTTGAAGGACAGATTCAGGGTGCCAAATGAGAATAGGAAACCATAGGATTTTTTCCATCTCTACCTGTCCTAGTGATAATGGATTGTAAACCTTACCAGAGTGTACAACTTTTCCTTTTAGCAATCTTTCCAAAATAAATAGACAGATTTTTCAAAGTAACATTTCAGAAACAAATGTCATTTTATGTTTATGGGTTCTACTTGAAATTTATCATTTAATGTATAAAAATAAGTCAAATTGTATAAGGAAGAAGAAAAGTGTTTTGTATTTGCTTCATCCACCCCTAACCATTGTTTAAACTATTAAATTTCTTTCTGAATTTAATATATATGTCCATGGAACTTATTTTGGTTTTGGACAAAATTGAGAAAAACATAGCTGTTTAAAACTTAACGTATCCTGAGAATTTTCCCATATTACCAAATTTATTTTTTGCAAACATGGCTTGGTACCTGTATTATATTGTATGTGCAGTGTTCCAGGATTTATTTAATAAACCCACCCCCCTCACTGTTGACTAAGTAGGTTGTCATCAACTTTTTTGCAGTGATGAACATCTTTACAAGTTTTGCATTCCACTTTGATTATTTCCTTAGGGTAAATTCCTTCAGGTTGAATTACAGGTTAAAAGGATGAACGTTTTTCATATCTTGGCAAACCGGGAGCGGGGTCCTTCGTGCTTGCTGTTGGTGCCACTGAGAGCAGTTTCTCAAGACAGCTGGGGCCCAGATGCAGTGCTGCTGGGACAGCAATGTAGTAAGCTTTCCCGGGCAGGCACGGTGAGCGCCCCAGAAGAAAGAGCTAGAAAAAAACTCTTGCAGTTTTTGGGGAGGGGGTGGGATAAGGTCTTTCTTGAAAACAACCCTAATTTATATATTCCTTATTTTTTCATGTGAAAAGAGAGACCTATATTGTTTTATTTACTTATTATAGATACATGCATCTATTCTTTTTCAAATTCTTTCTCCATTAGGTTGTTATAGAATATTGAGCAGAGTTTCCTGATTAACAGTAGGTCCTTGCTTGTTATCCATTCTAAATATAGCAGGATTATCATATTAAGTGGAGTAAGTCAGACAAAGAAAGACATATGATATAACTTATATACAGAATCAAAAAAAAATGATACAAATGAATTCATAACCAAAGACCCTGTGAAAGAACTTGGAAAAGCAAGTGGGTGGTTAACTCGGGTAACAGCAGCCATAAAAACTAATTATAGAGCACGCATCTCATCAGACTTACTTCCACCAGTGGTGGCAGGACTCAGTGCCAAGATTTTTGCTTTTATATAGGTCTGAGACCAAGCCTGCTGCTTCCCACCTCCTTAGCAGAAAGATCTATCCTTTTTCAGTAATCCGGGCTTTCTTCATAGGACTTGGTGTGTGGCTGGAAGCTGAGGAAGGGTTGCAGAAAACTGGTTAGCTCGTATGGGGAGTAGGGAGAGGGAAAAAAGGAGGAGGAGGGGGGAAGGGCACTTTCTAGGCACAATCTTTCAAATCTTCCTGGAAGAGGACATTAACTCTGTAAGATTGAAGTATATGCTGTGTTTTTAGGATGTACTGGGAATTAAGTGGGCTTCCCAAGTGGCGCTAGTGTTAAAGAACCCACCTGCCAATGCAAGAGACATAAGAGACAGGGGTTTGATCGCTGGGTCTGGGAGATCCCCTGGAGGAGGCATGGCCACCCACTCCAGTATTCTTGCCTGGAGTATCCCATGGTCAGAGGAGCCTGGTGGACTGTGGTCCATAGGGTTGCAAAGAGGCAGACACTGAAGCGACTTAGCACGCATGCAAGAGCTTGGCTTTAAGTTGATAAATAGCAATGCAAGCTGTTAATTTTTATTTTTTGTTAAATATTTGTTGGTGAGAGAATTGATGTCTGTAACTGAGAAAAGGGTGATGTGATATGGTGTGTGTGTGTTCCGCTTCAAGGTTTCAGGGGTTACCTTTCAGTACTCTGAACCTGGAAAACATCCTGGTTTTAGACTACTTGAGAAATGTGACTTCGACTCAGTATACTTTTATTGAGGGCTTGGCACTGGGATAGGTGTATAAAGATGAATGAGCTCAGACCCTTGCCCATAATTTATGTAGTTTGATGATAAGAGATTAGTAATATAAGTAGATAAGTTATTATTGTGGTAAAATATACGTAACATAATATTTGCTTTTGAAGCATTTTAGAGTGAACAGTTCTGTGGCATTAAATACATTCACATTGTTGTTCACCCATTACCGCCATTCATCTCCAGAACTTTTTAACCTTCTCCAGCTTAAAACTCTGTACCTGTTTAACAATAACTCCTCATTTCCCTTTACCTCCAGCCCATGGATGGAGAAGGCAATGGCAAGCCACTCCAGTACTCTTGCCTGGAAAATCCCATGGATGGAGGAGCCTGGTAGGGCTGTCCATGGGGTCGCTATGAGTCAGACACGACTGAGCGACTTCACTTTCACTTTTCACTTTCACGCAATGGAGAAGGAAATGGCAACCCACTCCAGTGTTCTTGCCTGGAGAATCCCAGGGACAGGGGAGCCTGGTGGGCTGCCATCTATGGGGTCGCACAGAGTCGGACACAACTGACGTGACTTAGCAGCAGCAGCCAGCCCATGGAGACCACTACCACTCTAAGTATGTCATAAGTGAATCGTATGGTATTTGTCTTTTGTGATTGGTTTGTTTCATTTGGCTTAATTCCTCCAGGAATTAAGGTTCATCCATGTTGTAGCATGTGTCATAATTGCCTCCCTTCTTAAGGGTAAACAGATACTCCATTGGGTAGTAATATAGCATCACATTTTGTTTATCCGTTCATCCATCGATAGATACTTTGATTGCTTCCACTTTGTGGCTATTGTGAATAGGGCTGCTTTGAACATGAATGTACAAATATCTGTTCCTTGCTTTCAGTTCTTCTGGGTATATATTTAGACCTGGAATGCTGGATCTTCTGGCAATTCTGTGTTTAGTTTTTGAGACATTACTGTGCTGTCTTCCACAGTGGTTGCACTGTTTTGCAGTCCTTCACTGCAATTTACAGCAGTGCACAGGGCACCACTGCCTCCACATCCTTGTCAATCCTTGTTATTTTCTTCTGCTAATAGCCTTCCTAATGGGTGTGAAGAGGCGTCACTCCCTAATGATTAGTCATGTTGAGCATCTTTTCACACGCTTATTGGGCACACATATAGTCTTAGGAGAAGTGTCTGTTTGATTCTTGATCTTTTTTTTATGAAATTTTTAAATTGATATCTCACTCCCCCCCCCACCACCAGTTTTATTTATTTGTTTATTATTTGGCTGAGCTGTATCTTCGGTGCTGTGTGCAAACTTGCTCTAACTGTGGTGAGCAGGGGCTGTTCTTCATGGGGATGTGCAGGATTCTCCCTGAGGTGGCTGCTCTTGTTACGGCCTTGGACCCTAGAGCGTGTGAGCTTCCGTCATCGTGGAACTTGGGCATGTGGCTTCTTCCTGGACCAGGTTGAAGCCATGTCCCTTGAATTGGCAGGTGGATTCTTAAACCACTGGCCCACTAGGAAAGTTCTTGATCAATTTTTAATTGGTTTTTGTCTTTTTTTTTTTTAATTTTATTTTTAAACTTTACATAATTGTATTAGTTTTGCCAAATATCAAAATGAATCCGCCACAGATATACATGTGTTCCCCATCCTGAACCCTCCTCCCTCCTGGTTTTTGTTGTAAGAGTTCTTAGTGTATTCTGGGTACCAATCTCTAATCAGATATGTGATTTGCGAATATTTTCTCTCATTCCTTAGGCTGCTTTTTTACTCTGTTGATAGTGTCCTTTGATGCTCAAAAGGTTTTACCTTTGATGAAGTCCATCTTATTTTTTTCTCTTGATGCTTGTGGTTTTGATATCATGTCCAAAAAAATCTTTGCTGAATCCAGTGTCAGGATGCTTTCCTCCTTTGTTTTCTTGAAAGAGTTTTGGATTTGTCATATCAAATCTTAGGTTTAGGCCTTGGTTCCATTTAGAGTTAATTTTGGTATATTGTATAAGGTAGGATTATACATCTTTGTTTTAATACAGTTAGTTGAAAGATAATTTTATCATAGGAAAGAAGATGCTTAGCTGCAACTCACAGGAGTTACTGAGTCACGGTCTCTGGCAAGAAGGTTCTGTTTGAGTGATCTGGGAGGAAGTGATTCAAGCCTCTCACTGCATTTTGGTGAGGGAGCACACTCCAGGAGGCTTCCCTGAGGGAACTTCTGTGCAGTTTCCTGGGTATCTGCAGGAGCTATTTCAATTGAGAAAGGGGGAAAGAGAAGGAGATTATCATCACTAATCATCAGAGAAATGCAAATCAAAACTACAATGAGGTATCACTTCACACCAGTCAGAATGACAATAATCAAAAAAATCTACAGACGGTAAATCCGAGAGAGGATGTAGAGAAAAGGGAACGCTCTTGCACTGTTGTTGGGAATTGGTACAGCCACTATGAAGAACAGTATAGACATTCCTTAAAAACTAGGAATGAAGCTACCATATGACCCAGCAATCCCACTACTGGGCATATACTTTGAGAAAACCATAATTGAAAAAACACATGTAAAGCCACTCCAGTGTTCTTGCCTGAAAAATCCATGGGCAGAGCAGACTCTTGGGGTCGCAAAGAGTCAGACACCACCGAGCAACTGAGCACACATGCATGCACCCCAGTGTTCACAGGAGCACTGTTTCCAAGAGCTAGGACCTGGGAGCAACCTAGACGTCCATCGGCAGACGGACGGGCAAGAAAGATGTGGGGCTTAATAACAGTGGTCAGTTCTAGTGAGGTGGATGAACCTAGAGCCTGTTATACAGAGTGATGTAAGTCAGAAAGAAAAATAAATATGTATCAACACATATATAGAATCTAGAAAAATAGTATTGATGAACCTATTGCAGGGATGGAACGGGGATGCAAATGGAGAGAATGGACTTGTGGACACAGTGTGGGAGGGAGAGAGTGGGGTGACATCGACATAGATACACTATCACGTGTAAAGTGGAGTGCTCATGAGACGTTGCTGTATAACACAGGGAGCCCAGCCTGGCTATCTGTGATGACCTAGATGGGTGGGACGGGGGAAGGGGAGAGCGGCTCAAGAGGGAGGGGATATATACCAGTTCAGTTCAGTCCCTCAGTTGTGTCCAACTCTTTGCGACCCCATGGACTGCAACACGCCAGGCCTCCCTGTCCATCACCAACTCCCGGAGCCTACTCAAACTCATGTCTGTTGCGTTGGTGATGCCATCCAACCATCTCATCCTCTGTCATCCCTTTCTGCCGCCTTCAATCTTTCCCAGCATCAGGATCTTTTCCAATATGTCGGTTCTTCACATCAGGTGAAAAAATATTGGAGTTTCAGCTTCAGCATCAGTCCTTCCAATGAATATTCAGAACTGATTTCCTTTAGGATGGACTGGTTGGATCTCCTTGCAGTCCAAGGGACTCTCAAGAGTCTTCTCCAACACCACAGTTCAAAAGCATCAATTCTTCGGCGCTCAGCTTTCTTCATGGTCCAACTCTCACATCCATATATGACTACTGGAAAAGCCATCACTTTGACTAGACGGACCTTTGTTGCCAAAGTAATGTCTCTGCTTTTTAATATGCTGTCTAGATTGGTCATAGCTTTTGTAGTAAGGAGCAAGCATCTTTTAATTTCATGGCTGCAGTCACCATCTGCAGTGATTTTGGAGTCCAAAAATATAAAGTCTGTCCCTGTTTCCATTGTTTCCCCATCTATTTGCCATGAAATGATGGGACTGGATACCATAATCTTAGTTTTCTGAATGTTGAGTTTTAAGCCAGCTTTTTCACTTTCCTCTCTTCACTCTCATCAAGAGATTCTAGTTCTTTGCTTTCTGTTGTAAGGGTGGTGTCATCTGCATATCTGAGGTTATTGATATTTCTCCCAGCAGTCCTGATTCCAGCTTGTGCTTCATCCAGCTTGGCGTTTTGCATGATGTACTGTGCATATAAGTTAAATAAGCAGGATGACAATATACAGCCTTGACGTACTCCTTTCCTGATTTGGAACCAGTCTGTTGTTTCATGTCCAGTTCTAACTGTTGTTTCTTGACTTGCATACAGATTTCTCAGGAGGCCGCTAAGGTGCTCTGGTGTTCTCACCTCTTTCAGAATTTTCCAGTTTATTGTGATCCACACAGTCAAAGGCTTTGGCATAGTCAATAAAGCAGAAGTAGATATTTTTCTGGAACTCTCTTGCTTTTTCCATGATCCAGCGAATGTTGGCAATCTGATCTCTGGTTCCTCTGCCTTTTCTAAAACCAGCTGGAACATCTGGAAGTTCACGATTCACATATTGTTGAAGCCTGGCTTGGAGAATTTTGAGCATTACTTTGCTAGCGTGTGAGATGAGAGCAATTGTGCGGTAGTTTGAGCATTCTTTGGCATTGCCTTTCTTTGCGATTGAAATGAAAACTGACTTTTTCCAGTTCTGTGGCCACTGCTGAGTTTTCCAAATTTGCTGGCATATTGAGTGCAGCACTTTTCACAGCGTCATCTTTTAGGATTTGAAATAACTCAACTGGAATTCCATCACCTCCACTAGCTTTGTAGTGATCACTTTGTGGTGAGTGATCACACCGTCATGATTATCTGGGTCATGAAGATCTTTTTCGTATAGTTCTTCTGTGTATTCTTGCCACCTCTTCTTAATATCTTCTGCTTCTGTTAGGTCCATACCATTTCTGTTCTTTGCATGAAATGTTCCCTTGGTATCTCTAATTTTCTTGAAGAGATCTCTAGTCTTTCCCATTCTATTGTTTTCCTCTATTTCTTTGCATTGATCACCGAGGAAGGCTTTCTTTTCTCTCCTCGCTGTTCTTCGGAACTCTGCATTCAAATCTTTCCTTTTGTCCTTTGCCTTTCGCTTATTTTCTTTTCTCAGCTATTTGTAAGGCCTCGTCAGACAACCATTTTGCCTTTTTGTGTATATATATATATAAATATAAAATTATGACTGATTTGCATATGGCAGAAACCAACACGATATCGTAAAGCAATTTTCTCCCAATTTAAGTAAATTAAAAAAAAGTAACTTGAAAATACATGATATTTAATGTGCTTCTTAATCTTCTATTTTTAGTTATATATGTGTTCTTTATAGGAGGTTTGTTTGGCCTGAAATTCCCCATTAGTTTGTGGAGGGGTTTTTTTGTGAGGATGTGTGTACTTACATTAGCTGTTTGACCCAGTAGAGAAGAAACAGGATTTCACACTTTTAGTGGAATACCCTGTGTGAGGTGGGAAGACATACCTTGTGTTTGAAAGAAAGGTCACTTTACACATGGCCTTGATCTCTGATGGACTCTAAACCTGCTGCAGATTTTTGCCCTAGAAGTTGTGCCACAGCTCAAGTCTGATCTCACCATGTGTGCAGCTGTGGGCCAGAGGGTTGAAAACAGATCTTCTGTGTCTTTCAGGATGAATTCCAGAGGGACACAGCTGCAGGTTTTTCTGTAGCTCTTTGTATGTGCACAGGAAGTTCCTTACAACCCACTTGGTTAGATCTCATTTCCTTTCCGTTGTTGCCCTGGGTGTGCCCTGGGTGTCTGGCCTGCAGCTTCAGGGTTCAGAGAGCCGCTGGACTGGTGCCCTCTTGTGGCCCTCCTTTGAGCTGGTTCCATCTTAGGAGTTGAAGAGAAAGAAAGGATACCTGAGAAGAATAAAATATGGGAGAGTTTACTATACATTTCTGCGTGAGAACATCTTCCTGACCCAGGAATAGAAGTGGTGTCTTGGGCGTCTCCTGCATTGCAGACAGATTCTTTACCACTGAGCCACCTGGGAATCCTCATAGATGCAACTTTTTAAAGTAGAACATGATAAAAGTTTTTAGAAAGCTAGTCAATTTAACTATACAAATAAAAAATTTCTTTAGGAAACATCACATTTTTTAAAGGAAAAAGGCAGTTCACTGGAAAGGATATTTGTGATACAAATGAGAAATGAGTCCGTTTTCTGAATAGAAATCAAGAGCTTTTCAATGAGAAAAGACCAGCAACTTAACAGAGAGTGAGGATAAGATATCAACAGACAGTTTTCAGAAAAAGAATAACAGAAGGCTTATGATGCTTTGCCTCATATAAAATAGAAATGTAAATTAAATAGGTAGAGAGGGGGTCACTAAGAGTCGGGCACGACTGAGCGACTTCATTTTCACTTTTCCTTTCATGCATTGGAGAAGGAAATGGCAACCCACTCCAGTGTTCTTGCCTGGAGAATCTCAGGGACGGGGGAGCCTGGTGGGTTGCCGTTTATGGGGTCGCACAGAGTTGGACACAACTGAAACGACTTAGCAGCAGCAGCAGCAGCAGAGAGGATTAAGTTAGAATTTCAGATATGAGTAAATAGGTGTATGTAAATCATTGATGGTGGGGGTTATCTGGGCTTATGTATGGAAATTAAAAAATACAGATTCTTTGCCTAGCAGATCCAGTAGCAGAAATTAATCTGACAGTTGTTGGCTTAAAAAAAATATTCACAACTTAAAAGTTGACGAGTATGTTTTATCCCATGGGAATATTTTGTTTTATCCTGTGGGAATATTTAGGACTTCGAGCCTGGGAAGCAGCATCTCAAGTAACCCTGAGAGAGCTGCGCTGAGGCAGCGAAAGAAGATCCCTGTTATATAGAAGTTTTGCAACAACAGAGTTGCAAAAAGCATCAAAAGATGATGTTATTTATTTTTGGCTGTACTGGGTCTTTGTGGCTGCACTTGGGCTTTCTCTCATTGTGATGAGCAGCGTCTGTTCTTGGTTGGGATGCACAGGCTTCTCATTGAAGTGGCTTCTCTCATTGCAGAGCGTAGGTGCTAGGTGCGTGGGCTTCGGTAGTTGCGGTTTTCGAGCTCTGGAGCGTGGGCTCAGTAGTTGCGGCTCCGTGGTCGCAGCACGTGGGTGCAGTGGTTGTGGCTCGAGCTCTGGAACACAGGACCAGTGGTTGTGGTGTGTGGGCTTCGTTGGTCTATGGAGACTTCCTGGACTAGGGATCTAACCTGCGTCCCCTGCATTGGCAGGCAGATTCTTCTCCACTGCACTACCAGCACAGTCCCAAAAGATGGTTGTTAGTGAAAGAAAACCAGGAATCCCAAGTTAACGGATGTAGTGCTTTTCTGTGTATGGGAAGATGCAAGAATCTGGGCTCACTGAAGCCATTCCTTTGATATGTCCCTCATTACCCTGTTTTCACGCCTTCAGTTTCCTCAGGACTCACTGTAGGTAGTGGCAGCAGTCTGATGACTGCTGGATGGCAGGTATTCTTTCCTTCCTGAGTTCCCTCAGGGGTCACCAGCTCACCATCTGTGGCTGTAATTGCTGGGGACTGTAACATTCTTTGTTTACTGGTATGGCAGGAAATATCCCATTTCTCACAGGTATATACGTATGGCCATACAGAGTGCTTGTTTTAGAAAAAGTTGAGCACAATTAAAATCCTTGTCAGTGGAAGACTAGCTGCAATTCCTTCTTACAGTGGAATGTATGTACTTGTAAAGGAAGTGGCCTTAAATGCACTGGGAAAATCTTCAAGATATATGAGTAAATGAAGGTACACACAGCATTGCATTATACTGGTTTTTTTTTTTTTTTTTTTTGAGGAATTGTACACGCTTATGTTTTTATGTGACATGACCACTTCTCAAACGATGTATATGAACACTGAAAACAGTTTTTAAGGAAGTCAAAGGTGGTTGGATGTGGGGTGGGAAAAAGGCGAATCACATTCTGCTGTTTCATACCTTTTAGATCTTGTACTATGTACCATAGATATTGCCTCTTAAAAACCTAACTGCCTGGAAAAGGGTAATAGAAATAAGTAGGTACAAAAAAAAAAAAAAGATTAAAAACTAAAAGCAGAGAAAATATAACCCGGAATTTCAGCTCAGATTTTGTTTTTTATTTTTTAAAACTTTTAATTTTATATTGAAGTATAGCCAGTTAATAATGTTGTGATAGTTTCCGGTACTTAGTGATACATATACACATATCCATTCTCCTCCAAACTCCCCTCCCATCCAGGCTGCCACATAACTTTGAGCTGAGTCCCCTGTGCTATACAGTAGGTCCTTGTTGGTTATCCATTTAACATATTTGTATAAATATATATAAATGAAAGTTTAAGGAGATTTAGAGACAAGAATAATTTTTATTGAGCATGCATTTTCTGTTAGCCACTGCTGTGTACACTAACTTGATAACCCCTGCAGCCCACTTGCGGAATGGCTGTCAGTCCCACCGTGTACTGCAGGGATAGTTACGGTCTGAGAGGTCGCGTTTTCTGAACATAACTGGTGCGGTACAGTCAGAAATCAAGCCTGATTCAAAAGATCCATTTTCCACCTTCTTAAAACTTCATGGTTAATCGGTAGTTTTTGTCCATCTTGGCCTGCTCAGAAGCCAGAAGCTTAGGGTATTTCTCTCAAGATACAAAACAGTACTTTTTGTGTATCTTCAGCCTAGTAATTACTACTCATTTTGAAGACCCTGAAGCACATTGCAAGATCTAAAAGCAAATTCTTAGTTACCAAGGAAACAGTAAACTTAGCCTGTTAGTCAGTATGGCTTCTTTTAAGGAACCTTTGAAAGTTGATTGAGCCTGTTTAGCACGTATGATAATTATTAACCAGGATATTTGATGAGTGGACACTCCTATATGCCACCTAGTAATAGTTTATAGTTAGAACAAACAAAATACCAGGGAAAACACTGCAGAAAAGATTGTAGAGTGAAATGATACATGTCCTTACGGCCTATATCCTCTGCAGGGGGGGCGGGAAAAATTATGTCCAGGAATATACATAAATAGAAGTTAAGGACTTGCTCATATTTTCTGTGATTTAAAAAAAGAGAGAAATTGAACCCACTCATTGAAAAATGTCAAATGTATTAGTTTCCTAGGGCTGCAGTAACAAATCATCACAAAGTTGGTGGTTTAAAACAATGGAAATTTATTCTCTTGTATTTCTGGAGGCCAGAAGTCCAAAATATAGATGTTAGACAGCCTTGGTTCCTTCTGCAGGAGAATCTGGTGCATGCTTCTCTCCTAGTTCTGGTGGAGTTCCTCAGTCTCCAGCTTCTCTCATCTCTCCAGTCTCTAGCTTCATCTTCATTTGGCATCCCCTCACGTCTGTTTCTTTCTTTTCTCTTTGTTACAAGGACACTTGTCACTGGGTTTAGGGTTCCTCCGTTCCAAGGATGGCGTCATCTTGAGATCCGCAGTCTCAGTTGCATTTGCAAAGAACTTTATTCCAAATAAGGTCTCGCATTCTGAGATTCCAGGGGTTAGGACATGGTCATAGCTTTTGGGGGATCACAATTCAACCCATGGCAGTAGTTGAATCACAAAAGATGGATGGTCATTGATTTTTTTTTTTTTAATAAATAAAGTTTTTGTGAGAGATAATTGTAGATTCATACTACAGTTGTAAAAAAATAATACAGATCCCATGTACCCTTTACTCAGTTTCCCCAGTGGTAGGATCTTGTAGGATCTTACAGGGCACTGACATGGATAAAGTGAAAACACGGAACATTTCATCACCACAGGATCCCTCCTCCGTGTTGCCCATTATTAGCCATCCCTGCTTTCTCCCACCACTGCCCTTCTGCCTCATCCCTCATCCCTGTCAACCAGGAACTTTCTCCATTTCCATAATTTTGTCGTTGCTAGAATGTTAATATAAATGGAAGCATACGTTCCGTAGCCTTTTGAGATTGCCTTTTTTCCGCCCTAGCATAATTCTCTGGAGATTGCTACGGGTAGACGTTCATTCCTTTTCATTATTCAGTGGTGCTCTGTCGTGTGGGTACACCAGTTTGTTTAAGCGTTCACCTACTGGAGAACATCTGGGTGATTTCCAACTTCTGACTGTTAGGACTGAAGCTTCTATGAACATATGTGTACATGTCTTTGTGTGAACATGTTTTCATTTCTCTGGGATAAATGCCCAGGAAGGAGTACAATTGCAAGATCATATGGTTGATGCATGTTTAGTCTTTAAAGAAAGTGTCAAATTGTTTTCCTGGGGAGATGAGCCACTTACACTTCTTTTCTTTTATAAAATTATTTTTAGTTTTTAAGTTAATTTCTTATTTTTGGCTGCGCTAGGTCTTCAGCGCTCATGCCGGCGTTCCCTCATTGCAGGAAGTGGGGGCTACGTTGTGGCTGAGGCGTTCAGGCTTCTCACTGTGGTGACTTCTCTCCTGGAGCACCGGCTCTAGAGCACAGGCTTTAGCAGTTGTGGCTCCAGGCTTAGTTGCCCCACTGCGTGTGGAATCTTCCTGGATCAGAGATCGAACCCGCGCCCCCTGCGTTGGCAGGCGGATTCTTAATCCCTGGACCACCAGGAAAGTCCCTTCACTATACTCCTTTTCAGAGTAACATGGTCTGTAACAATTCTTTTATTTATTAACTTGTTTTTGGATTTCAGAGGAGTTTGGTGACCAAGGAGGTGGCTGATGAATGATAAGTACGTCAAAATCTGGAAAGGACAACTTGAGGAAGTTGAATCTCTTAACAGAAGATTTGAAGCCCTTTCTTCAGAGGCTGTGAGGGATGAATAGGAAGTTGGGTTTTCGAGGACAGTGAAAGAGCCTTTCCAAAAAGAAGGGGAAGTGGGTGCCTGGCACACACTTTCGGTTTCCTCCCCCTGCTGTGCTGCAGTTAGACAGGGGTGCTGGAGGAAACTTAAAGAGAAAATTGAAGAAGCAATCTTTTGAGAGCCAGATAGTCTAACTTGTGGTTTTCCACAATTTGGATAAGGACTGCTGGAAAGGAAGAGTTAACTCAAGTATACTTCGTACAACAAAGCACTCTTGTGCTGTTAAGTCCTTGTTAAATGTTTACTCATGTGTGGGCTTCAATTTGCAGAGATCCAGCCGGGGATCCCACTGGCACATTGTGCTTGCCTGTATCCGTTCACTTTTCTAAGAACAGAAGGGAGTCGCCTTTCTTTTTGTGCTTCTCTCCAGAAGGACTTCAAGTCTTGGGCCATAATTTTTGCAACAGGCATATTATCCTTGCTTCGTAAGCCAAACTGTACAAAGTGGGTGGGTTTTGGTACACCTTGTCCAAGGATGTGCTTGTTTTTCCCTCGAACAGGGAGTTCGGTCGTCTGGGTTTTACCCTCCTTGCTTATCTCCTGCCCCTCAAGTAAAAGGGAAAGGAAAGAGATCCAGCTTCACGTGTATCCACGAGGCAGTGGGAGCTGACCCTCCAGCACTCCCCTTCTTGGCTTCTGTCTTTTGCAGAGGGCTTCACGAGGAGCAAATTCATCAAAGCCAGCAATCAGCCGAGATGCATTCAATTTTGGGGGGGGAGGGGAGAGTGGAGGTGGTGTCTTTTGTGTATGTCCTGCGGGGAATACAAAGAAGTGTCCACAGATTTTATATTCAGGCTCAAAATCAGCACAGGAGGTTGAAGTCAGCCACTGTTTTGTACTGAATGAGTGTCGGCCAGCGCTGAGGCCCGCATCACCGCTTGAGCACGGGCCCCGTCTCTTGCCTAATGTTTCACCTGTGTTGGTGGCAGGTTAATACCTGCCACCAGGCTGTGGATTAAAGTGGAACTTGGCTTCACATAAGGACCATGGGCAGCAGTCCCTCTCCTGTTTTTTTTCCTATTGAAAAATAGGGAAATATAGAGTTTTCTCTATATAGGAAAAATGTAGGAAATATTTTATTTCCTAATAGAAAATAGGATATAGAAATAGGAAAAATATAGTTATTTTACAATTTTGTGTTAGTTTCACATGTACAGCAGAGTGTGGATCAGAAGTGACTTGTCTTACTGTTTTCCTAGTAAAATATTTCTCAGGAAAACTAACTTCTAAGGAAGTCCAGCAAGCCTGTGCTTTGCAGAGCCCAAGGAAAGGAAATTACCGAGCCTTGCTGAGAGTGTTCGTTCCCAGCAGCTCCTGTATTATACACTGTGGCCACTGCACCTGCGTGGTAGGTCACTGTGTCTCTCACGAGAAGAGGTCCCCGGCCCCTTCTGACGCAGTGGCAAGGCAGGTGGTGTGGTGGTTGCTGAGGTCTGGCGTCCTGAAGCCAGCCTGCGTGAGTTTGAAGACCAGCTCAGCTGCTCTCTTGGCATCTGATCTTGGGCCACGTCACTTAATCTACCCCTCTGTGCCTCCATTTCTTCTGTTAAATGGGCATAAGAAGAACGTGCACCTCATGAAATTGATTTGAAGATTAAATAGCGTAGTAAATGTAAACTCCTTAGAACAGCCCCTGGCGTTTGGATGTTCACTGTTGTTCGTCATCCCTCAGTTGATTCTGAACCAGTTTAGTTTCACGAGTAAGTATTCTTTGAGGGAGTCTCTCTGTCAGGGTTCATGACTCCAAAGAGAACAGAGCCAACTATAATTCTACAAACCTAGACGTGAATTATTTTAAATGTCTTTGCTAGGAGTAGAGCTTGGATTCCGAGTTCACTGAAAAGTCCTGGGAATATGTTTATATCGGTGACTGTTGATCAACCAGAGTTTTTCTCAGGTGCAGGCTAACACCTGGGGTTTTCTAGGCTGGACTACCTTTCTACTACCAACACAAATCAGGAATTAAAACCAAGAGTTTCTATTCTGGGAAGTTTTTCATTTAGTACTGTTTATAATCTGATTTTACCCCTACCAGTCATGGCTTCCTCTGTGGAGAGCTTGGCCTGCAGCACAAGCAAGGTGCTGAAAGATGGGGATGATACTACTCTGACACATTAGGATGAATACACAGAGAGAGGCTAGCAGGTGGTCTGGGACACTGGTTGAGGCAAACATTCCCACCTCACCTTTTAAAACAAAGAAATTATTTGGTTGAGGGGATGCTTGTGGCAAATTGTGATGAATAAGGCACTCTCTTGCCCCAGGACAGGAGAATTACCATAGCTTTCCAGAGAACATTTGCACTAAGGTATACTGGATATGTGGGTGTTGACATTAGTATTATTTAAGTTGAAAGTGATGGAAAATTTCAAACAGTAGGGTTTAAACAAGATAATTTACCTCATTACTGTATTACTTCTATGATCTGGAGTCTGTGGCTCCTTTATTTAGCTGCCCCACTACCTTAGTTAGCATGATAATGATTTTACAAAGTGGCTGCTTGAGCTCCAGCCGTCAAGTTTTCTTCTAGCCAACAGGAAGGAGAGAGTCAAAAGGTGACCCTTATCCTTTCAGGAGATTCCAGAAGCTTCTGCTTCACACCTCTACTTGTCTAATTGGTCAGAACTTAGTACAATCACAAGCTATAAGGGAAGCTGGGAAATGTGGTCATGTGCTCAGCTAAAACTCAGGGACTGAGATTTGGTTACACAACTAGTTATCTCTGAGTATGTTATGTACTACAGCATGGAGTCAAGACTGATGCTAAGGATGAACAGGGCAAACTATATATTTGAAACTCCAGATCTGAAGGGAAAAGAAAAAGGTACTCTGCTGGATTCAGACATTCCCTGTGGTCATTCATCTAACCACATTTGAGTGAGCCCGCCAGGTGCCAAGGCCTGCCAAGCCCTGGAATAAAAGCCGAGTCACAACTGGTCGCTGTGCTCCAGGAGCTCTTAGTTATTGTGTTATATAGCAACTTAGTGAGTTTCTGGTTCAGATCTTAGTTGTTTGTGTTTGTGTATAACTGTATGGGAGCTAGCAGAACCAACTTAGCAGTGCATGTGTTCTGGGGTCATCCATGGCCCCACGGTTGGTTGGCCTTACAGAAGCATTGAGTGGCGCCTCCCTATTGCTTCCGCATAGATGGTTTGACCAGGAATTGAGTCAGCAGGTTTGAGCTTTGTTCTGTCTCAGGGCAGATTACTGGGGCTTTGGTTTTCTCATACTTGTGAATTAGAGCTTCTGAGCTGCATGGAGAGGAACCCCTGCCTTCAAAGGAGTGATGTAATGTCTGGGGGCATGCTGGACACCATATAGGTTAGTGGTGTGTTTCTTACTTAATGATAGTGACAGGGAGAGCTTCTGTCAAGATTTATTGAGGTGACTTATACGCAGTCCCAGAGTGAAGGAGTTAGATAGGGTCTTCTTGCACTCTTAGCTGCTGGATGGTGCCGTCAGAGCAGGTATTAACTGATATCCACAACCCATCCTGAAGGGCTGGGAGGGAGAGATGCCACAGGCGCCTCACCTGGAGCTGGCTGGCCGCTGTAAGCCCCAGGCCGTGACAGTGCTAGACTTTCCTCCATCTGAGCTCTCTCTCATGATGACACAGCTTCCTCTGAGCAGCACAGACAGCTTGACGGAATCCCGCACTCTCCTGTAAAGTTGCCTTGAGAAATACCTACCCTGTCTCCTGAGGACATACCAGCCCGAAGCCCTTGCAGTGCTGACCTGAGTTGCTCTGAGCTGACCAGCTGGGGCTTTTTCCAGGTTGTGTGTTGGGGTGGTTGGCGGTTCTTCTGCTCTGTTTTCCTCACCAGGCAGTATTGGGGTTGGACAAGAGGATCTTAAGGAAGATCTTGGAAGACACAGACACACTAGACATTTCTAGACACCATCTTAGTGTCTAGGCTATCTGAGCCCCCTCCTCTGTGAGAATCAATTTAGGAAATCGCTGTACTGCTTGGAGCAAAATGGGAACCAGTGAGGACCCAATAGCCGCCCTGTTGGAAACCACTAGCTGGAAGGGTCCATTGGTTCGCTGGTGACTGAGCTCTCCTGGGGCTTCCCGAGTGAGAGGCGTCTCTGGGAAGAGAGACTGCCACAGTGGTCAGCACATCTGAGCACTGGCCTAATGATGAAGTCCAGGGTTGGCATGTTCTAGAAACTACAGCACAGGAAGGAATCTGAAAGGCATTGTGAGTGGTTCTCCATCACCGGAGTAGCTGTTTGCGAGACTTAATCCTATAGACTTTTCTTCGAAGAATTTTCTAGGCCCCCCAACATTACTGGCTGGATTCTTTGAACACAATCCTTAAGACTAAATACCTTGAATATGTGTGTGTGTGTGTGTGTGTGTGCTTTTTAGCTTCTTTTTGATATTCTGTGAAAGTTGACTTTAATGATACAGTGTGACAAAACAGTATTACATGTCTAAGTAGTTCCCTCCCTGTTCTCTGGAAGTGGAGTAAATTTATATAGAATATTGGGGGTGATGCCAAAGCTGCTTCAGTTCTAGAATAGTGAAAAGAATTGTGCCTTTGCAGTTAGAAGATCTGCAGTTAGGCTTGAGATTCAGCTCCATGACCTTTGAGCAAGTTGTTTGGCTTAACTGAAATCTCTAAGCTTCAGTTTCCTCATTAAGGTGGAAAAAAAGATAAAACTATATCTTTTGTAAAAGAATTAAGTGAGATAATATCTTCAAAATGGCATAGTAGTGAAGAAATTGTAAATTATCTTCACTGATTCTTCCATTTAATCTTTTTTCTTTTTCTAAAAGTAACCTCATATTGATCTTAATTTTGTATTCAGACAGCAACCCTAAGCTGACTTGTTATTGTGTGTCCCTGCAAACCACCCCCCCCCCGCCCCGCCCACCGCCCCCGCTAAAATAGCCTGCTAAAAGTGGCAGGGACAGAGTCTGTTCAGGATACATTGCACTATGTGCAACTAAGTTTCCTCCCAGCTCCATGAGCAGTGCCAGTTTGCTGGTGAGGTTTAGCTGAAAGTAGAGTAAGTAGGTCCAGAGTGGGGCTCCTGGTGAGAGTCCTGGCTCCCCTGCAGCTGGCCTTGGGCTGTGCCTCTCTTCACCTCAGTCTGCACCGAGTGGGTATAATAATAACGGCCAGCATACAAAGTTGTAATAGGAAATGGAATGATTTAAAAATACTGAGCCCAGTGTGGGCTTCCCTGGGGGCTGAGTGGTAAAGAATCCGCCTGCCAGTGCAGGAGGCACAAGAGACTTGGGTTCCGTCCCTGGGTTGGGAAGATCCCCTGGAGGAGGAAATGGCAACCCACTCCAGTATTCTTGCCTGGGAAATCCCATGGACAGAGGAGCCTGGCAGGCTTCAGTCCATGGGGTCACAAAGATTCCAGCACAACTGAGCACACATCACGCAACTAGCACATAGGAAGAAACTACCTCTAAAGGCACATTCTTCTTATATGAATTATTATTTTTAATTGTGATAAAATATACATATTAGGTTGGTACAAAAGTAATTGCAGTTTTAGGAAGTGAATTTTAAATCATCATAACTAGGGTCAAACACATCATTATGAATGAAAATAGGAACCATTATAATTAACACATATTAGCCAACAAGAAATAAGTTTGTTTATTCCTGTAGCGTAAAAATGGAGAAATGTGCATTAAAATGATATATAACATAACTGCATTTAAGAATGTATTCCAATATCAAAAAGCAAAGTTCAGCAATGCAAAACCACATTTTCAGCAATGCAAAACCACTTTTGCACCAACCTAATAGCATAAAATTTACTGTCTTAAAAATAATATTTAAGCATATAGTTCAGTAATGTTAAGTATATTTGCTTTGGGCCCCAATCTCCAGAACTGTTTCATCCTGTAATAAATTATATCCATTATGCAACTCCCCCGAGCCCCTGGCCGTCTCCATTCTACTTTCTATGAATCTGACTACTCTAGATACCTCATGTAAGTGGCATCATATGGTACTTGTGTTTTTGTAACTATAGTTATTAATAAGTCTTAGCTCACCACAGCAGTTGTACCATCTCCCATTTTTAGCATTCTAGAAGCTCATGATTGCTTGCCTTCTTCTCAAGCCCTGCTACTGCTGCTAAGTCACTTCAGTCGTGTCCGACTCTGTGTGACCTCATAGACGGCAGCCCACCAGGCTCCCCCGTCCTTGGGATTCTCCAGGCAAGAACACTGGAGCGGGTTGCCATTTCCTTCTCCAATGCATGCAAGTGAAAAGTGAAAGTGAAGTCGCTCGGTCGTGTCCAACTCTTACGGACCTCATGGACTGCAGCCCACCAGGCTCCTCCATCCATGGGATTTTCCAGGCAAGAGTACTGGAGAAAGTGAAAGTCGGTCGCTCAGTCCTGTCCAACTCTTTGCGACCCCATACAGTCCATGGAATTCTCCAGGCCAGTATACTGGAGTGGGTAGACTTTCCCTTCTCCAGGCCCTAGTCATTTTTTTCCTATCTCAAACCCTTTCCTAAGAGAAGAAGACACCTTACAGCTCCATTTCATCCTTTTGAAGAGGGCAGGATTGGAGAAAAGGGAAATTAAAAGTGAAGAAGACATAAAAGGAGGGACTTAAGTATTTACTCATTGCAGAAGTCCTCTGTAGCACTTCTTCCTTCTGATTGTGTAAAGATTCAGACCTAAGCGCCAGAAGACAGAATAATACAATGAACCTCTCCCTGATTCAGCAGTTATCTAGATATTCTGGGCCCATTTTTAACAAAAGTTTCAGGGAGAAGAAAATACTAGAAAAATGTAGATTAACTTAGAGGCTGGTGTTTCTTTGCTCGTTCATGCAGTCGTATTTATCTCCTGAACGATAAAGGGTTTCGTATACCTTGGAACTTTCTTTCTCTCTCTTTTTTTAGTACTTAAAAAAACTAATTTTGTTTATTTACTTATTTGTTTTTGGCTCTGCTGGGTCTTTGTTGCTGCACAGGCTTTTCTCTAGTTTTAGGAAGTGAGGCTGCTCTCCTACAGTGGAGCTGTGTGGTGACTTCTGTTCTGAAGTGTGGGCTGTAGGCGTGCAGGCTTCACTCGCTGCGGCACGTGGGCTCCATAGTTGCAACGCCCGGGCTCTAGAGCACAGGCTCAATAGTTGAGGCGCAGGGACCCGGTTGCAGGTGGGATCTTCCTGGACCAGGGATGGAACCCTGTGTTTTCTGCATTGTCAGGTGGATTCTTTACCACCTTATTCCAGGGAAGTAAGGAAGGAGCCACCAAGGGAGCCTTGCCTTGAAACTTCTGATTACCTGTTTTTTTTGGAGTATAGTTGATTTGCAGTGTTGTGTTAGCTTCAGATGTGCAGCAAAATGATTCAGTTATACTTCTGTTTTCCAGATTCTTTTCCTCTGTAGGTTTTACAAGATACTGTAGTTTCCTGTGCTATACAGTAAATCCTTATTGTTTATCTACTTCATATATAGTGGCGTGTATATGTTAACCCCAAACTCCAAATTTGTCTCACTTCCTCCCGCTGACTTTCTTTTAAAAATTTTTTATTTATGTATTTATTCTTGGCTATGCTGGGTCTTTGTTGCTGAGTGGGCTTTTCTCTAGTTGTGGCAAGCGGGGGCTGCTCACTGTTTGTGGTGCACAGCCTGCTCATTGCAGTGGCGCCTCATGTTGGAGGGTACGGGCTCCAGGCACGTGGGCTTCAGTAGCTGAGGCGTATGAGGTCTAGAGCACAGGCTCAGGAGTTGTAGCGCTCGGGCTTAGTTGCTCTGAGGCATGTGGAATCTCCCCAGATCAGGGATCAAACCTGTGTCTTCTGTGTTGGCAGGTGGATTCTTCACCATTGAGCTACCAGGAAAGCCCGAGTTCTTTGGACTTCTAGAAGGAATTCTATTTACTAGTGAAAACTGCAGGTATAAGCATTCCCCACTCATAGCTTTACGATACAAGAAGCAGATGGAAGCTAGGAAAAGGAAATTATGGACCTATACAAGTATAAAAACCTAACAAGTTTTTAACCGCATAGAACCCTTGGTTTGTTACAGCATTTTCATTTTTGAATCTAGTTTAAGTCATATGCAAGCTTTATATCTTCCTATGATTTTTTTTGTGTGGCACATCTGTCGTTCCAAAAATCCTAAGTAGTTTAAATGTTTTATCTGTGTATTAATATGCAAAAATGTCAAAGTAAAAGAACTTTCTAACAGTTGAGCCAAAATATTATTCTCCCACAGATCCTTATAAAATGCTAGTGTGTTTCACAACTTATACAACAGGACATACTGTGCAAAATAGTTTTGATTTACATTGAGTAGTACAACAGGAATAGCGAGTTTTCCTTATGCTTGGACGAATCGAATACATTCTTCATATGAATTGTAACTTTTAGTTAAAAGTTCCCTGGCTTTTCCCTGTTAAAATGAATTGGTAAAATAGTCTCAACTGTAAGATTTCTAAGGATGAGCCCAAGAAACCTCTCCTTCTTTCATCTTTCAACTGTGCTCATTGTTTCATCGCTTATAATCAGGTCAGCCAGTTCCATAAGGGGACTTCCATTACATCTTCTAGAGGTTTTGTGATGTAGACATTCTTATTTTTCAGTTGATCTTTGTAGCAAATGAGGAAGAAGTCAGTTATTTGATAAATACAATCCTTCACTATCTCATTTTTAAAAAGATCTTTATTGATGTGGACCATTTAAAAATTCTTTAAAAAATTTTTGTTTCATTTTTTAAAGAAATTTTAGCTGCACTAAATCTTCGTTGCTGTGTGTGGGCTTTCTCTAGTTGTGGTGAGTGGGGAGGCTTTGTTGCAGTGTGCATGGCTCAGTAGTTACGGCCTAGGGGCTTAGTTGTTCCGCAGCATGTGGGATCTTCCTGGACCAGGGATTGAACATGGTGAGAGGCAGGCAGACCACTGGACCACCAAGGAAGCCCTAAAATTCTTTACTGAATTTTTCACAATATTGCTGCTGTTTTATGGTTTTTTTTTTGTTTGTTTGTTTGTTTGTTTTCCCGGCCACAAGGCACGTAGAATCTTAGTTCCCTGACCAGGGATCAAACCCACACTTCCTGCGTTGGAAGGCAAAATCTTATGCACTGGACTGCCCGGGAAGTCCCGACTATCTCATTCTTTTGAATGCACTTGTTTGTATACTTTTCCTTTTACAAAGAGTGTGTGTTCACTGGAGAGAAAAGAAGTCAGATATGTGTATTACAAGTATGTAGGTTCAAGTTCACTGGGAGCTGGTGTCCCTCCTCCTAATTAGGATGCCCTACTGTTTGCAGTATTGGTGATGTTTATGTCTGCAGCTCCAGAAGTGGGGGCATACATCTGTGAGAAGGTTGCCTTGTGTACTGTGGCTGTAGGCCAGAGCGAAAGACTGAAGTAGGAGGGAAGCCAAGGCCTTGGCCTCACTGCCAACCAGCTGAGATTCCTTTGATATAAAGAGATGTGTAAGGGCTGAGATGTCTTGAAAATGCTCAGTCATTTCATGACCCAGCAGCCCTTTGGCCCATCAGCACATCATCACTGTGCCCTTTCCCTAATTTCTGCTGTCTTTTTTGTGTATCTATACTAGGGTGGCAGTAAAGGATAAAATAGCATCACCTTTTATTTGCGGCTTTGGGGAAGGCTTTATGAAATAGAAGTAGAGATTACTGCCCTCGTCCCCACGTCATCACTGTGGATACTTCAGCATAGTAATTTGTGTTAAGGAATGGGGGAGGAAGAGACTTCTGGGCCCCCTGAATTCCTTCTCAGCAGACATATCCTCCCTTCCCCTACTCCATCATCTGTGGTGGTAGCCTTTGCATTCTTCCTTGCAAAGGCCCTTGCTCGGGACACACACAGTCAGCTCGGTGACTGGGCCTCACCCTGTGGTCTGCACTGCTCTCTTCTCTCCTTGCAGTCTTCCGTCTGTGCTAAGATCGTGCAGCTTCTGGGGCAGAACGAGGTGGACTATCGCCAGAAGCAGGTGGTCATCCTGAGCCAGGACAGCTTCTACCGCGCCCTCACTTCAGAGCAGAAGGCCAAAGCCCTGAAGGGCCAGTTCAACTTTGATCACCCAGGTGAGCTGGGGCATTGAAAGGGCCTATGTGGAGGTGTTGATTGAAGAAGTGGCTTAACCTCTCTGAGTCTGTTTCCTAGCCATTGAATGGAGGACTCTTGGGTACCTTGCAGGCTTGCTGTGGGCTCATAGTAAAGAAGGGCTTCTGCTGTGGCTTCTGCAATGCTTGCCTCCTTAAATACTGATTGAGTCTGTATCTAAACAAGGGTGACTCTTGGAAAAACCCATGACTCAGGGCGGGACAGACACAGGCCAGAACAGCTGGTTCTCCTGCCTCCTCTGGTCTACACAGCCTGTGGCCCCGCCTCCTGCCACCGCCTGGCACGTGGGTGTATGCGGCTTGTGCGTTAAACTCACCCAAAGGCAGAAAGGGAGACTGAGGGTATAGTGCCCTGACAGTCCCAGGTCAGCACGCTGCCTCTTAAGCTGGTTTAGGGTTCTTTCAGTTGAGTCAAAGCTGCCGTAGTGCCTGCTGCCCTCACCTAGTCGTGAGGTATCTTTCGTACGCTGGGTTTAGAGAGATACAGGCCAGGGATGGGACATTAAGGCAAAAGAAAAGAACCCACTTCCAGTTCTCAGAACTCACACATTTTGGTTTGAAATGTAGGGAGTTTGCATCCTGCTTTGGGTTGAAATTAGACTTTTTTGGGGAGAGGGGATGCTTATCTAGGGTGTGATGCATATATGGGTAGAAAACAGGCTTAAAGGGATGCCTGTTCATCATTATAGGAGAAATCATTTTACAGTTAGCAAACATCTTAACAGTTTGATTTCCTTCAGATGCCTTTGACAATGAACTCATCTTCAAGACACTCAAAGAAATCACGGAAGGGAAAACTGTCCAGATTCCCGTGTACGACTTTGTTTCCCATTCCCGGTAAGTGAGCTGTTCTGGGCTGGGGATTGCTGCCTGCTGCTCCTCGGAAGTGCCAGTCTCCTGTCCCCTCCCGCCGCCTGGTGCCCACTGCATCCTGTCTGTGGTGGGGCAGTGACGTCAGGGTGTCCGCAGATACACAGGTCAGGAATTCCAACAGTTCCAGGTGGTTCCTGGAACAGTCCGATCATGATCATCCTATTTTGTTACCCTGAAGGACGGATCTGTGAATTTGAGCTCAGGTGAGGGACTGCACATTCATCTTTATTCACATGCCCAAGATGTTCCTAGAATAAAAAGCGAGGCAGAGTGGAGGAAGAACGGGAAGAAGAACAAGGAAGCTGTTACTTCTGCTCTCTGGTTCACTTCGGATTGGGCTGTGTGGAGAGCTGTGAGAGTCCTGAAGTCACCAGGACCAGGCCCTCTAGGGATCTTCTCAGTCAGGTCAGATTTGTCCTTCCGTTTGTCAGTTTCCATGCGTCTGTTTGAAGCTGAAACTCTGATAATTTGACCATACGATCCAAAGAGCTGACTCATTGGAAAAGATTCTGTCTGATGCTGGGAAAGATTGAGGGCTGGAGGAGAGGGGGCGACAGGAAGAGATGGTTGGATGGCCTCACCGACTCAATGGATATGGGTATGAGCACACTCTGGGAGATAGTGAAGGACAGGGAAGCCTGGCGTGCTGCAGTCCGTGGGGCCGCCAAGAGTTGGACACTGAGCATCTGAGCAACAGCAGTAATGCTCCTGATCAATAGAGGAGTGGGTTGACTTCATCACAGCCTCCTCCCCTCTGAGCAGTGAAAAGGGGCTTCTGGAGGATTTCCTTCCTGCTGGCCTAGAGCTCCTTCAGAGCTGCCCAGGGCTCTCTGCTTACTTTGGGGCCTCCCAGGCACAGCTGACACTCCCAAGCGGTGTGTTAGGCCATGTACAGCTGCTTCATATCCTGGGCTTAGTGATGGCTCAGTAAGTGTTGCTTTCAGCTCTGGGCTGTGTTTTTGAAAGTTTCTCCCTCCCACTTTTCATTTTCTTTCCTAGTTCCTTTATCTTCTTGATCTGTCTTGAGTTGTTTTTTTTTTTTTTTCCCCCCTTAAATGGGAAATTAGATCTTGTGCAACTGTTACTACCAAATATTTCTATGATTAAAAACCTAATCTTGTTTAATTATTTTTTAATCGAAGGATAATTATTTTACAGAATTTTGTTGTTTTCTGTCATCAGTGTGAATCAACACTGGATCAGCCATAGGTCCCCTCCCTCTTGAACGTCCCTTCCCATCTCACCCCTCTAGGTTGATACAGAGCCCCTGTTTGAGTTCCCTGAGACATACAGCAAATTCCCGTTGGCTATCTGTTTTACATATGGTAATGTAAATTTCCATGTTACTCTCTCTATACATCTCGCCCTCTCCTCCCCTCTCCCCACTTCCATAAGTCTATTCTCTATGTCTGCTTCTCCATTTAAAAGCCCGATCTTTATCTCTCTGTGTGTTCCTTTAGGACACATCTCAGCTTTTAATGCAGTTTAGCTCACACATTCTGTGCTGCTCTCTGGAACTTTCTCAGAACTTGAGGGTGTGGCAGAGGTTTGGTTGGAGGAGGAGAAAAGAGATAGCACATTGTGATGGCAAGTCCAGCTGTTTTGGTGCTCACCTTCATACCTCTCTGGTATCTATGGAAGCACTTCCTATTATGAACCCAGTTCTACTGACATTCAAAGAACAAGATACGCCTCCTGTATCTGCCTCTACAGACTGTGCAGGAATAGAGGGATGTTTAGATAGAAATTGGAACTAACATAAATAATGAGGGGCTGGGAGAGCGAGGATCTGGGAGGCTGCAGGTGGAGAATCAGAGAAGTCAGTTCCCACTGATGGCAGACTAGGCCCCTGGAAGAGAAACTGTGTTCATGCCAAGTCCATGAATCTGCTGCATCTGGGCCCACAGCCTTTTTTTTTCCTGGCTGTACCAGGTTCTTAGTCACAGTATGTGGGATCTAGTTCCCTGACCAAGGATTCAGGGGGGCATCCAGAGTGTGGAGTCTTAGCCACTGGACCCCCAGGGAAGTCCCCACAGCCTCTGTGTGGAGTGTCCACAGTTTCCTTGTCTAGCTGTTATGATCTAAAAATTTTAGATTTTGTTTCACTTTCATCTTCTAAGTTTTCCTTTGGCAAAGTAGCTGGGACCATTTAGGGAAAGAGATTCTGGAAATTGTAGTTTCTACCCACTCCAGCGTTCTTGCCTGGAGAATCCCAGGGATGGAGGAGCCTCGTGGGCTGCCGTCTATGGGGTCGCCCAGAGTCGGACACGACTGAAGCGACTTAGCAGCAGCAGCAGCCTTAGCAGAGATTGGTGGTGACAAGAGACAGTCAAGCCCACCCCCTTTTCAGGTCTAGGGTGGGGCACTACTACAGAATTAACCTGCAGCCTGACAGCTAAGGCACAGGCCCGTGGAGGGATGTAAAGGAAGAAGGAGGCTGGAGTAGTTAGAGCAGGTACGTGTATAGGAAGTGATACTTAAACTGTGTATTGAAAAGCATGAGAAGTTATTGGGAAAGGGATCTCCAAGGTGATGGGTAGGGAGGCATTTCAGGGGCAAGCTTGGTGGGAGATTGCAGTGGGTTGGGTATGGAGGGAAGGGGGTCGGTATGTGGGGAGAGTGGCAGGAGGTGGAGCAGGCTGGGAGGTAGATAGGCCTCAGATCAGGAAGGGCACAGACCTTAGAGCCAGGGTGCAAATGTGTTGGGGGTAAGGAGCCAAAGACGGCTATTATGTAGGAGTGGAGAGGTCATTCTTGTGGCAGGAAAAGAAGATGCACAGTGCTGTTTATGAAGCCCTTTGGAGTGGCCCAGGTGAGACACCGATAAGGGCCCGATGGAAGGGAGTGGAGTGAGGGGAGCTGGGACGAGTTCAGGCCTGACCAGTGTAGTCAGGTGCAAGAGGTGAAGATGAGTATCTTCTTGGCATGGGCTCCGTCAAGTTCACGGAGTAACAAAAAACCCCACAGAGTTGCACATCCAGACATGTTTTACTTTTTTCTCCTAATTCTGCTCTCATATCTTTTATTTTAAAATCCTGTTCTTTAGTGGCCCAGAGTCCAACTCTTCTTTGAGGCTTTGTGACCATCTAAGACCCCAACAGTCCCCCAGCTCTCAAGGGCCACTTGTGAGGGACCCAGCCACTCAGGGTTAACTGATCCCGTTCCAGCCTTGGGTTTTTTGTGATGACTACAAATGAATGTCGGGCGAAAACTGAGAAGTCACCTATTCTCTGTAAATACCTTTCTCTGATCTTCCCCTTCTTTACTGTAAGGAATAATTCTCAAGTGAGAAGGTTGTGCTAGGTTATCCTAAATGCTCTAATACTCCAGGTTTCTTATGTGAACCTCACAGCCCATCTCCAAACTCCTAAACAGGACCTTGCGCCGTATGTGGCTTCTGGCACATCTTGGGCTAGTGCTAAGTCGCTTCAGTTGTGTCCGACTCTGTGTGACCCCATAGACGGTGGCCCACCAGGCTCCCCCGTCCCTGGGATTCTCCAGGCAAGAGCACTGGAGTGGGTTGCCATTTCCTTCTCCAATGCATGAAAGGGAAAAGTGAAAGTGAAGTCACTCAGTCGTGTCCGACTCCTCACGACCCCATGGACTGCCGCCTACCAGGCTCCTCCGTCCATGGGATTTTCCAGGCAAGAGTGCTGGAGTGGGGTGCCATTGCCTTCTCCATCTTGGGCTAGTAGTTGCTCAATAAATGTTGCTTTTAGCTCTAAACTGCTTCAAAATTTTCTCCCACCCAGACCTTCATGTAGATTAGGGAAGTGATTGATTCCAGCTTCCAGGGGCACCACCCATGGGGCATGCAGTTCTGTTCTCCTTACTGTCCCAGGATTGAAGAGGCATGACTGAATTGAAACAGTCAACAGTCTTTTTAGTCTTTATCCGTTAGGCAAGCCGATCAGCACTGCCAGACAGTGTCAGTCTGTGTAAGCACAGTGTGTGTGTTTTCCAGATGGAACCCTAGAAATCCCAGGAAAACACATATTCTTTGTTTCCCAGCAGAGCCTTTCCACCCTCTTCTTGGCCTAGGCCAGCTGTCTAGAGACTACTCATTATTTCACTCACTTGTTGATCTCTTTTTCTGTCCATCTTGCTTCTAAATTCTGCCCAGTTTGGTCCCTTATCCTGAACCACAGTGGGCACTGTTTTCCAGTACCTGACATTATCCCAGAGACTGATATGTCTCAACCCTGGCTGCAGACATAGCTGGGGAAAAGACTGAAATCTTGCCATTTGTGACAACATTGGTGGACCTAGAGGGTATTACGCCAGTGAAATCAATCAGCCAAAGACAAATACTGTATGATTTTATGTATTACGTAGAGTCTCAAAACAAAACAAATGAACAAACAAGAAAACAGAGATAAGAGTTGATAGGTACAGAGAACAAACTGGTAGTTGCCAGAAGTTAAGGGAGTAGGGAAAAAGAAATAGTCAGGGAGGTTAAGAGGTACAAATTTTCAGCTGCCAAATAAATGAATCACAGGTATGAAGTGTACGGTGTGGGGAATTTACTCAATAACAATATCTTTGTGTGGTGACAGGTGATAACTAGACTTACCATGGTAATGATTTTGAAATGTATAGAAATATCAAATCACTGTGTTGTGTGCCAGCAACTGACATAGTATTGTAGCTTGATTATACTGCAGAAAAACAAACTGACTAACTAATAGAAAAAGAGATTATTGCTACCGCCATAGGGGGTTGGGGAACGAGGAGATAGGGTTTGTGAAGGAGGGAGAATTAGATGAAGATCAGCAAAAGGTCCATGCTCCAGCCTGTAAAGATAAATAAGAACTAGGGATGTAATATACAATACAATATAGGTAACACTGCTGTACGTTCTGGGTGAAAGCCGTTAAGAGTAAATCCTAAGAGTTCTCATCACAAAATTTTTTTTCTGTTTCTTCGATACTTGTTTTATATGAGATGATGGATGTTCACTAACCCCATTACGGTTATCATTTCATAATACAAGTCAAATCATTATGTGTATACCTTAAACTTATGCAGTGCTCTATATCTTAATAAAATTGGAAGAAGCAAATGTAAATTAAAAAAAAATAATGTATAAGTATGAGAAAAGAAATTACTTCTAGAAATGGGAAACACAATGGCAAAATTTTCAAACTCAGTCAATGTATTAGCAGCCAAATGGAAAAAAAAAACTCAATTCAGACAATAGAGGATTGATCTGAAGAAATCCTCCATTAATGCATGAATGCCTTAATGGATGAAGAAAGAAAAAGACAGAAAAAACAAAAAAACAAAACAGATTAAGAGACGTGGAAGATAGTTCAGACCTGAAAAATATTTAATCAGAGGAAAGTGAAGAGAATAAAGACAATATCTGAAGAGATACCAGCTTAATTTTATTTCAGAACTAATGAAATCAAATCCATAGATTTCATGCCGTACAATCCCAAACAGGATAGATAAAAAACAAAAGTACAAGTGAGTTCTACTTTTTGGAATTGATTAATATTCCACTGTGGCCTGACAGTTAATTTTTGTGCCTGCTGCAGTTGTATTTCAAAGTTTTGTACAAAGTCGTGTGTATGCTCAAACCACATATTTTTGTTAATTGTGTTATTCAGACTTTCCATTTCCTTCTTTATCTGTCAGTTTCTAAAATAAAGAAGTTAGAAGTATCTCCAATATGAATGTGGATGCAATTTCTCTTGGTATTTTTATCTGCTCAATATACTGCAAACCTCTGCTGTTAAGTAAATAAAGTTTCATGACTTAAAAAAGAGAAAGAAATACCTGGGGAGCTTTTAAAAAGTACTGATGCCCTAGCTACACCCTAGACTAATGAAATCAGAGCCCCAGGGGAGTAGGGTCCAGGAATAAATATTTTTAAAAGCTCCCCAGTTGATTCTTTGTGCATCAAGAGTTACACCACTCTTCTAGAGTCTCCTAACTGCTCTAACCTGGCCCTTTTCTGCTGTCTTTTATGCTCCATGTTCTGCTACCTTGGTAGCTGCTCCAGCAGTGCTCCCTTAAAATTTAGACCCGAGCCCAAGGAACTGAGCCAGTAAAGAATCAAAGCATGTTTATGGGAAGGAAGTTCCTCCTTAGCGGGCAGCTGCTACTGACTTCCCTATATTTGCCAAATAAAACCTATCATCTTAAGGAGCTTTTGAAATAAATATTTGGTTTTCTTCACAAATGTCTGCTGCTCTGCCAGTCAGGGTCAGTGGTAAACCTTCAGTGGTATCCTTACTTTTCTTCCAGTGAATTTTGAAATGAGGTGCAATGTGGTTTTAGGACAGAAGCAAAAGATAAAACTGTACAGTGAAAGTTGAGGCAGGGCAGAGCTAGGCGCCATCAGGCCCCTCCACCTGTTTTCACTGCCCCGGCTTTTGAGAAGTCATGTTTACATTAGTATCTCTCTGCCTTGGGCTTCCCAACCCCGCGGGTAGATGGATGACTGTGTGTCTCTGCTTTGCTGATGAGGAAGAGAGCCAAACCAGGCATGTCTGGGGCTGTTTCCTCCTTCCACAGAGACCCTTCCCCTTCCCAGTCTCTTGTCTAAAGCTTTCTTATCCGCACCTTTCCCTGGGCCCCTTCTGTCTTCCTCCCAGCTGCCTCAGCATGGAGGGCACGGGATGGGCTTCTTGGGAGAAAACTGAATTTCTGTTTTTGAAAGTTCAGAGTGTGAGGCTCCATACATGACAGGACTCAGAGCATTCCTAGGGATGCCTCCAGGGGGGTGGGGGGAAAGTGCTCACATCTCCTTTTGTCTGTCTTTATTCTTCATTTAGCAGCAGGTTTTTTTTAATTCCAAGGAGAGGGATGTAGGCCTGCTGTTTCTGTTTTACAGTGAAAGCTCCAAAGAGCTGGTTACAGGAGGCCTTGGCCCAGCCGCACTGGCGCTCATTCTTAGGTCTCCATAGTGGTCCCAGCGCTCTGTGAGGCTATGCTTAAACCCTTTCAGCCTGCTTTCAGTCCAGGGGACGGAACTCCAGACTCCCCCTCCCCTGCTGCTCCCACCTGACCCAGCCCTTCTTCTGCCCTCTGGTTTGCAGGAAGGAGGAGACGGTTACTGTCTACCCCGCAGACGTGGTGCTCTTCGAAGGGATCCTGGCCTTCTACTCCCAGGAAGTGCGAGACCTGTTCCAGATGAAGCTTTTTGTGGACACAGATGCGGACACCCGGCTCTCCCGCAGAGGTGCGTCCCAGAAGCTGCCAACAGCGCATCGGTGGCCTTGTGCCCCTGGGGCCCAGCCCAGGCCAGTCAGCCTTGCCCCAGGGACATCCTGCTGCCCAAGTGACATTTGAGAAGGGATTAGTTTCACTCACTGTTTTGTTAAAGGTTTGTGAGGTCACAGACATGAAATAAGTTTACCTTCTGGTTTTGCTGGGGAGAAGTTTGGCTAAGTGCTTAGTTCCCTATGACTTCCCCATAGGTGTCCAGTCAAGATGGGGACTCACTGTAGCACATCTTGGGGCAGGAACACCCTCTGCTGGCAGCTCTGGGCAGCTGGTCCCATCTGCCCATTCCGGTTGCCCTTTGCTGTCCAGAAAGTTCTGTGAAGCTTTGGTCACTCTGTCCAGCCAGCTCAGGAGCACAGTTGGTTGTTCCCTCTGAACACCTTGAGCGTGTGCGGAAGACACTGAAGTGCTTGTTGGCAGGGAGGTGGAGCCTGTGGACTCACCCTGGGGCACAGAGCAGAGAGGTTGGGAGGCCTCGTGGGGGAGGTGGAGCATGTGGACTCAGCCCTGGGGCGCAGAGCAGAGAACTTGGGAGGCCTTGTGGGGCAAGCGGAGCCTGTGGACTCAGCCCTGGGGCGCAGAGCAGAGAGGTTGGGAGGCCTTGTGGGGGAGGTGGAGCCTGTGGACTCAGCCCTGGGGCACAGAGCAGAGAAATCAGGAGGCCTCGTGGGGGAAGCGGGGCCTGTGAACTCACCCTGGGGCACAGAGCAGAGAGCTCAGGAGGCTTTGTGGGGGAAGTGGAGCCTGTGGACTCACCTTGGGGCATAGAGCAGAGAGCTCGGGAGGCCTTGTCGGGGAAGTGGGGCCTGTGGACTTACCTTGGGGCGTAGAGCAGAGAGCTCGGGAGGCCTTGTGGGGAAAGCAGAGCCCATGGACTCAGCCCTGGGGCACAGAGCAGAGAGCTCAGGAGGCTTTGTGGGGGAAGCAGGGCCTGTAGACTCACCCTGGGACGCAAAGCAGAGAGCTTGGGAGGCCTTGTGGGGGGAAGTGGGGCCTGTGGACTCACCTTGGGACGTAGAGCAGAGAGCTCGGGAGGCCTTGTGGGGGAAGCAGAGTCCATGGACTCAGCCCTGGGGCTCAGAGCAAAGAGCTCCAGAGGGCTTGTGGGGGAAGTGGAGTCTGGACGTGGATGTGGTGGGCTGATGGTGTAGGCAACCCGAGAAGGCACTCGCTGCAAAAATAGACACTGTGGCTGGTTAGGACTGTTTTCTGATCTGGATGACAGGGAGGGCTGAGGTCTGTGGGTGGCATCTTGGGGCATGAACCACTGAGGAGAGATGGGGAACCCAGCAGAGTTGGAGCCGACAGGACACAGCCTAGGCAGTGCGGTGGAAGTGACTGAAGGGAGGCATGAAGGGTGACTAAGGTTTGAGTCCCCATCATGTGGAGGAGGAGGGACACAGGATACTCCAGGCTTAGCCCTTAGTCACAGAGCAAGTCAGTGGCAGATTCAGATTTCGTAAGCCCCAACCCAAAGCCTTCCAACCTCAAAGTGTGTGAAGTTTTCCCTTTTCCAGTTCATGAAACAAATTTGGTGTTTATCCAATTTAGTGTGCTTATCACAAGGACTGTAAGTGGAAAGGGCAGAGTCTAGAGAAATGAGTCCCTGGGATTTGCCCTCCTGAGAAGTAATAGGATTCATACTCTGCAAGTCAGGGAAGCTGTACTTCGCCTCCCAGGTGGCATGCGGGAAGGGTAATCCGATGGAATGAAGAGAATTCTAGTCCCAGCAGAGCCTCCCCCTAGCTTTGTGACTTTGGTGACCTCCTAGGCAATTTTTTTTTTTAATAGGTAATATGAAGGAAACAGTCCTGTTTTTTAGGGTCATGACACAGGCCAGATAAGGATTACATGGTCTTTTTTGACAGATAATTGAGACTAGAGCCTGAGAATCTCTTATGCACCTGATCCCAGGGTCTGGTTTATAACTTCATGCATGAATCCAGGTCCTGCCTAGGCTGCTCTACTCCCAGCTCATCTGCTCGGATATCCATGTTAGCTTGCCAGATTTGGGAGGCATCACTGGGGGAAAATGGGAGTCAGATGAACTGGACTTTATTTTAATTCTGGTTTCACCATTTAGATCCCCTGAAGAAGGGAATGGCAACCCACTCCAGTATTCTTGCCTGGAGAATCCCGTGGACAGAAGAGCCTGGCGGGCTACAGTCCATGGGTCACAAGGAGTTGGACACAACTGAGCAACTGACACTTGCAGTTTCTTTCACTTTTCACTGTTTAGTCGATGTGTGACTTGGAGCAGGCTGTGTTCTAATCAGTTTGCACCTTACTTTCCTACTGGTGGATCATGTAATGACTGGTTAGTACTCCTAGGATAGTTGTGCCGTGAGAGGCAATGCCTGGTGACGGCTTTAGTGGATAAATGTCAACGTGGCAGATCAGAAACCTGCTTCGTTTGAGAGGGTAGCTGATGTTCTGTTTTCCCTAGTGTTCTGTCAGGACTTGTCAGAACCTCAGTAGACATGTCCTCTGGAGCTGGTAACACCTGGGCTGAGATCATCATTAGTCCAGCAGGTGGTACTAACGTCCCAGGGGATGGAGTGATGCCTGAGAGAGAGAAGTAGTACAAAAATGTGGAAATTGGAACCACATTTTGTGGTGTGACACGTCTGATTTAGATGGATAATTCTGGGATAGATTAGGTAAGACCTGATCCTAGGATCCTTCCGTGACATGGAGGAGAGCCTCTGCTGGGGTTTCTCAGGGCCAGTTCTGCACCCCTTGCCTCCCCTGCGGCAGCTCACTGCCTTCTTTCAGACCTGCGTCCTGTCATGTCACCCACTGCCGAGTTACCCTTCTGCTGGTCTAGTGGGGCTTCCCAAATGCTGTTTCTACAAACTCACTCTCTGTCTCTGTAGGACCGGAGAACATGCTTTGTGGGCTGGGGCGGGGAAGGGGTAAGGGAGAGGGAAGGAGGATTAGTCAGGAGCTGTGGAGCAGAACATTCCTGGGGACTTGAGTGCCATGGTCTTACTGTCTGTGGGTCACGTCCTCCCGGGCACACTCCAGGTTGACCCTCATGTGGAAGGGAGGGAGTCTCACAGCCTTTGGAAGGACTTCCTTCCTTCCCAGGGGGCCCCTTGATGTCTAGGGGATTGGTCTCCTCCCAGCAAAGCCTGCCATGCCTCCCCTCCGTGTGAGTGTAACCTACCCTTGGACCAGGACCAGAGAGGGCCTGCAGTGGGCCCTGGGACCGCTGGCCTCAGGCCCGCCTGCCACGGCCCTCTCTCCAGCTTACACAGAATTAGGGCTTCACTGAGCCTTGACATAGGCAGTTGGTTCTTTTACTAGAATAACACATCTCCTCAACTGATCTTTAAAGGGAATTGACAACCGTGGAGGAACTGTGTTTATTCTGGTCCTTCTGCATTTGGTTCTTGGCTCTGGCTGACCAGAAGCAGCACAGGCTGATTTGGAAGGGCTGAGCGGAAGCCAGGCAGGGAAGAGCAGGCCTGGAGTTTCCTGCCCTTCACCCGGCAGGGCGCTCTTAGGTGACCTGTCCCGCCGCAGCAAGTGTGCCGGGGTCAGAGACGGCTTTGAGTCTCTGGAGTTTCCGGTTTGTGCCAAGACCTTGTTCTGATTCAGTGGTTGGCTTGGTTACCTTTCCTGACTCTGAGGAGGAGGGCACTTCAGAGTAGTGAACTAGCTGGTCCCAAGTTGTCCCGGGCTCAAGGAGGGGTGCCGTCTGTCTAAGGTGGTAATTGGATGGGAGGCTCTTGGGAGCAGAGGTGGGCGAAGCCTTCTGTTTTGCGTGTTCATGTGTCTGGACGGCGCTCTGGCCCCCTGCCGTCTCCTGTTCCAGCGTGGAAGCTGCGGGACGTCTCCTCCCGTCTGCCTGTTTCCCCCCGCCATCCTGTCTTTCCACGTGTCTGCCCTCCCCTCCGCACTGAAGCCCCACCCCCTCCTTCCCAGCTGCTCCCGGGACTGCACCCCCCACCTCCCACCGGGTCCAGCCTGCTTAGCTGAGTTCCCAGCTCGTGTCCTCCTGATGGTCTGCTTTATCAGGGAGCCATCCCTCTCCTGGAGCTTCCTCAGGTCCTGTCAGCATCATGATCGTGCCTCTTAGGCTTACTGAACGCACACCACGTGCCAGTCATGGTGCTGAAGAATCTTATGCATATCTCCAGTCTTCCTAAGTGGCAGCTTTGTGAGACAAGCTGCTATTGTGGTCTCTGCTTTACACTTAAGAAAAATGAGCTTTTTGTCTGAGGCCACAAAGGTAGTAGTTAATGGGGTCAGGATTCAAATAGGGTCAGTTTTGCCCCCATCACTCTAGATGATGGGGCCAGAAGCAGCTTTGGGCTCCAGAGCAGAGGCAGGTGTGATTCACCTGCTCCACCTGCTCTCTCCCCTCCTGTTCCTCACTCCCGTGACATGACAGGTGATGCTCTAGGTCCGCAAGGCACAGGAGAGCTGCAGACGTGGGCTGAGGGCGGCGGCAGAGCACTGTGAAAGGGGAGAGTTCGTGCGTGTGTGTCCTGTGGGGAGGATGGAGATTTGCACGGTGCTGAGGCTGTCAGCAATTGTGGGAAATGCATGTCTTGCAAAACAAATCCGACATCAAGCTCTTATACGGTTTTGAGTCAAAGCTGCTGAAGTGCAGGCATGTGCTTGCTTTCTTTCCCCCCCAGCTCTGATGCCCTTTTGGTCTGACTTCCTTTTTCCTTTGGGCTTTATCTGGAGACATGTGAAGAGCTGGAGGCCACACGGGCTCCTCTGCTCTGGAGCTGTGTGTTTTGGTGAGCTCAGCCCCTTGGCCCACAGGCCCGCACTCTGGAGGCCCGTGGGGCTGAGCCACGTGGCAGCTGTTGGAGCTTCTACTTGGCCGCCGAGTGTCCCTGGCAGAGCAGCGGCAGCAGCTGGAGCAGGGCCCCATGTCCAAATGCCCGAGAAGACCATTTCCTGGCTGGGCTGGGCATGCAGGCAGCTGGGTTTGTGAGGCAAATCCTGACAAGTTAGGGACCAACCAACCATTTTATTAGCAGGGCCCATGGGGGGAAGACCCTTGTGAATCGCGGAGCTGGAAGTCAGTGGTGGTAGCAGTGTATTACCTGGGTTTCTGGAATGGGGTCTTCCTGACAGTTTTCTAGCATTCTGATCTTACAGACTTCACGCCAGCCTGTACTGTAACCACAGAAGCTCTGTTTCCCGCCCCTCCCCACGTGCGTGTGTTCCTGTGTGCGTGCATACATGTCCACAGAATTATTTACAGACACAACTTTCCAGCAGTGCCCTCACAAGTGTTCCCTGTGTTTGTTTACAGTGAGTTTCATCCCATGCTGAAACGATTACTTGACAAGTGATTGAGAGGAGCCAAGGGTCCACTGCAAATGATCGTAGATAAATTGATACCCTACTGGGGGTGGGAGGAAAGATTTTAATAGCCACGATTGAAAACATTTGTAGGGAGGGGTTGCTTTTGATATGGGAATCAAACTCACTTGCTGAGTTTGGGAGAAACTCAGGCCCAGGGAGGCAGAACCAGGATTCTGGTCTCTTTTCTGTGCTTTGACAAAAGACTCTGTTAAAAGCACCCCCCACCCTCAAGGAGGAAGAAGGTGGAAGATGATAAGTTTGGGTCCCTCTGGGCTGCTTCACAGCTCTGGCCCATGGTTTCTGACACCATAGTTTTCTCATCTTTTCTTAGTGGTCTTCTCTGTGCTTGAGGTGGGCAGGTGTGGCTGACCGCAGCTGGGCCCTCTGCCATACTTCCACCCGGTGGGGGGGGGGGGGCCCAGTGTGGACGGGAGCCAGGCAGACAGAGGTGGCTCATCCACAGAGGGTTGCCAGCCTGAACACAGGTGAGTGCGTGCAAGGGTAATCGGATGAGGATGGGCAAAGGAGACGTCTCCTGGCAACCTGCCCCTTTTGCCAGGAAGCCCCACCACTTCTCTCGGCCCAGTCTCCTTCCTGTTATGAGTTTGTCCTACCTTTTTGGGAGGGTGCACAATGAAGTTTTATTTGGGGCAAGTGTTGCTTGAAATGAGAAGACTAATGGCCTTTCCCAGAAACCTTTTATTTCAGAGAGTGTTTTGCCATAGCTGAATTTGACTGTAGCAAGACTTGAAAATGCAACTTGTTTTTCCCCAAAGCTGCTGCTGACCGGCTCTTGATCTCTCAGGAATCCGGCATGTGAATCATCCAGAGTCCTCGTGGAGCTTGTATGATCCTGATCAGCCTCGCGAAGGGCGGACATGTGTTGACTCATGCACCGTTTTCTTGATTCTTGTTTTTCCTTCTCTTCTAGTATTAAGGGACATCAGCGAAAGAGGGAGGGACCTTGAGCAGATTTTATCTCAGTACATTACATTCGTCAAGCCTGCCTTTGAGGAATTCTGCTTGCCAGTGAGTTGTGTTCTTGTTTTTCATTGAATTTAGTCTTTAAAATGTAATGAAACAAATAAAGGTCTGTCAGTTGAGCTCCCTGGCCAGGATCTCACTTGCTCCTCTGACTGCTCCTCTGTCGAGTCCTAAGAAAGGGCAGTCTCTGGTGCTTTGCCTCCTACCACGGGGCTCTGCCCTGCCACTCTTTTTCGGGGTGGTCCTTCAGGATCTTGCTGTCCCATATTCCTGCAAGCTGTACACTTCTCACTTGGTGAGCTCATGGGGAGGCATTTTATTAAGGAGGCATCATATCCAAGCACAGACTTGACCACTTGGGTCTTCAGAAGATTTGTGACGGTTGGCATGTTGGTGCACGAGACCTCAGCTGCAGAGTCTTCCCTTCTGAATCTCTTCTGCCACCACCTTTGAGCCCTATTTTGAGCTTGTCCCTATGTAAGTTCCCCTTGGGGAGGTGTACCATGGAGGAGCAGGCTTCCTGTATGTCTACCCTAGCCCAGGCTCGTCAGGCCTCCCCATGAGCTGGGAACTCTCTAGTGAGATGACTTTCAGAGAAGGAAGAGTAGGGACTGGGCAGTGTTCAGCTTTTAGTGAATCAGCCCTCAGCCTAGGAAGCACCCCAGCTTCCTGAGGAAAGTAAGGTGAAAGTTTGGGGAAGGCTGTCAGGGGCAAGAGGTAGAGTGGTGGGGTGTGAAAGAGGAAGGCATGGGAGAGAACCTAGCTTTGGAAAGAGTCTCAGCTCAGGAGACTCATACCTCCTCATACATCTTTTTCACGTTGGCTAAACCATGTTCTCACTCCTTGAGAATTTAGAGTTCAGTCCTGAGAGTGTGAGAGAGGCTGGGTCTTCGCCAGATCTTGGCTGATGCCTTTAGGGAGACTGGCTCGTGTGGGGCTATTGTGAAGTAGTGTAGGGTGGGGATTTTTCTACTTCTCTTAATGTTAATAATTAACTTCTTTCTTCTGTACTGGAAAAATAAGATCCCAAGCTGTCTTTGTTTCAAGTATGTTAGTAGGTTTTGCTTCAAAACCGACTTGACTTTTGTTTCAGATCCGGAAACAGGCGGGCTGTGTGAGTCAGCCTGAGTAACCCTGATGCCCTGCTCATTCCCTGGAGAGGCCTGGGTCACAGGATTAGGTTTCTGGGGAGAGGGCAGAGGTGGCTGTGGTGCTCTGAAGTTCTACCCATCCATCTGAGGACCTCTCTGTTCTTTCTAGCTTAATAATAAAAATACAAAGTATTCTTTTTGGACATAGATTAGAGTTTACTGCCAACTTTCTGCTGCTTAACTTTGTTGTAGTAGAACTCAGAATTTTAAGTAAGTATTTTCTAGGTTGTTTCTACTAGCTCCCACTGTGCAGCCACTCAGCTCAGGAAAGAGCAGCTCACTCTGTGTGAGCTTGGGCCTGATACATCGTCTGCCTAGTTCACGCTGGGCCTCTGGCCTTCCACAGCTGTAGTATGGACATGGTGCAGGGTACAGACCCATGGCCTAAGGCATTGTTTACACAGCCTCACCAGGACACAGTAGTGTGTAAAATGGTTCACCAAGTCTTAGTAAACCAAAAAACCCAAAAACTGTGCGCTTTATTTTTTCTTTTTTTAAGGCTGTGTCATAACAGAGCTGAAGAAAATGGTCATCAGTGGGACTTACTTTTTCCAACTAGACAAACTGTTGAAGTCCAAGGTGAACTGCTTCTTCCTAAGTCTGGGTGTTATGAATTGAGGCTTTTCATAGTGGTGAAGAGGCAGTTATATATTTAGTTTCCAAGACCATGTTCATTGTACAGGTTGTAAGCTGAACAAGTGTTAAATGTTAATGAGAACTCAGGAAAAAGCTGATCTATTACAAATTAGATAAAGGGGATAAAATATATTACATTGGAAGTAACATATTATTGCCCTCTGGGATTAGTAGGCGAAGGCTGGCCCTTTCTCCACATTCCCTTGGAGAAGGGCTTGGGCCAGCTTTCCTCTTTAACGCATTGCAATCCATCTAATGTGTTACAAATATCTTTCTCCACAGACAAAGAAGTATGCTGACGTGATCATTCCTAGAGGTGCAGATAATCTCGGTGAGTCCTCGTGGGGTGCCATGCCTGGGCACGACTCCTCCCTTTGTCAGTTATACTTTGGATAGGATGTGGTAACCAAACAAGGCTCTGTAGGTGTGGCTGAGGCCCCGGCCGCTGCTGCAGCCAGAAAGGGATTCATACCTACACACCTGGCCTCAAGGACAGGCCGCTGTGCTTATGCGTGTACATCAGCGGGGACAGACGCGAACTTGTTCCTGCTCCTCTGGGGTGGATACCTTCTGCTGCTGTTCCCAGTGATACCTGGGCACCTTGTATCTAAGGCCGTTTTTTTAGTAAAAGCAGAGTTCCTTCTTAATTTCATTTAGAAAGCTCAAAGTAGCTTTTCCTGGGGTGGGAAGGATTTTTACCACTGTGTACTTATGCATTAGCTTTGCCTTGTCTAGAAAGTAGGAATATCTCTGGATTTAGGCGTAATGGGGCAGAGTTGAATTGGGAGACCCTGTTTTCCTATTCTCTTTATAATTTATTTCAGTTTTCCTCTGTTTAAAAAGGTAATTTTTTTGCTGAGCCATTTGGGAGTTAGTCTCAGCAATGAAAATTTCACTTCATTCAAGCCACAGTGCACTCGTCACATCCAGGACACTTAATATTGACTCCTTTAACCTTCCTCAGCCTTTGTTTTTTTGTGACGCTACATTTTTGAGGAGTACAGGCCCGTTGTTTTTATAGAACAGCCCTCAGCTTGGGTTTGCCTTTGTGTCCTCATGGTTGGCTTCAGCTCATACAACGTGGAGAATACCCTGGGGGGGCCATGTTCTTGGGGCATCACCCCAGAAAGCACTTGATGTTTGTCTTGTTTTTGGTGATGTTAACATTGATCATGTGCTTGAAGCATATGATTTATTTCTAAGGCTAAGGAAGGAGAGTCCAGTCTTACCTTTGGAGGAGAGGGCCTTCTGTGGGGTTCCCTGTCTTTGGGGTGGGGAGCTGGTAGGTTCCCTGGTGGAATGGTGTCAGAACAAAGACCAGTCCTCATATCTGCAGAATTTGGGTTGATTGCTTCCATCCAGTTCTTGCCTCTGATCGCATCCTGATGAGAAGCCTCACATTCAGGGCTTACTGTGTCCCGGGTTGTCCTACTCTGAGAACTCTGCTGTGGGGTTATATTAGCCCCCATAGAGGTCTGGGGAGTTCGGGTGACTTCCCACAAGCAGCAGAGCCGGCTTCCTGGAGCGGTTTTTCATCTCCGGTTCCTGTGTGCCCTCCACCCAAACAGACCTGCAGCCCCGCCCCCACCCCCATGTGCCCCTGACACTCTGCCCTTCTCTGCTCCACAGTGGCCATCAACCTCATCGTGCAGCACATCCAGGACATCCTGAACGGGGGGCTCTCCAAACGACAGACCAATGGCTATCTCAACGGCTACACCCCTTCCCGCAAGAGGCAGGCCTCGGAGTCCAGCAGCCGGCCGCACTGACCCCGTCTCCAAAGGGCCGGAGGAGGGGGCAGGAGGCACTGTGCATCTATACATGTGGTTTCCTATGACATTGCTGTATTTAAGAAAACACCATGGAGATGAAATGCCTTTTTTTTTTTTTTTTTGGTACTTTGGAGCGACGAAATGAAACAGAAGTTGACCCTGAGCTTAAATGACAAACTGTGCCAACTACTACTGGTGATGCCTAATTATGAGTCCAACGTGTAACCAGTTATAAATACATATATATATATAAAAGGATCTATTTTTGTGTAAATGTACAAATACTGTACAGCTGTTTGCCGTAAGTATTCTGCAGGAGGGCCTGTCCTTGAGTGTGTTGGGGCTGGACCTGGGGTTTCACCGGAGGCCTGGTACCCAGCGTGTGCCTGGTGGGGCAGGCTCAGGTGGCCTTGGAAGGGAGGCTCGGGACTCATGGCTCTCCGCGTCTGTGCGACTCACTGGAAGTGGAGTTTGGGACCTTTGATCACCTCCCCTGCCAGATGCTACCTTCTTGGAGCTGGAGCTTTAGGATAATGTGGATAAGAGATCCTCTTTTATTTTTCTTCTCTCTCTCTCTTTTTTTTCTGAGTTGAAATTAGGCAAGACCTCAATTAAAAAACTCAGGGAAGAAGCCCACGGAGGGAAACGAGTCTTCTGTGTTTTCTTCTTGCCCCGACCCCACCCCTGGCTGCTCAGGCAGCTCGCTATTTCCTTCCTTACTCACCCACTTCCAAAAACCAGAGCGGCTTCTCTCTCCTTCCCTGGTGGGTATGCGGTGGGGTTGCTTCCTGACAGAGTGGGGAAAGAGGGACTGTGCCTATCGTAGCATCTGAGATGCTGACGTCTTCCAGGGAGGTCACAATGATAGTCCTCAGGCTTTCTCCCAGATTGTGGGGTGCACAGTGGACCCTAGCAGCCTGTACTTTGGTTGAGGACCTCTCCTGGCAGCCAGCCCCTCCCAGGGCAGCCAGAGAGCTCAGCTGTATAGGGAGCTGTAGCGTTTGTTCCCCACCCTGAGGGATTTGCAGCGCGGTGAAGACAGCAGGGGCCATGACAGGCAGTATCATGGCCACGCGGATTTACTTATTTACCATGCAGCCACGTCACCTGGCCGCTGGGCACAGAGGCGGGGAGGAAGAGTAGCGTTTTTAAATTACAAGTTGGAGTCTTAGGCTGAAAACATTTGGGGTGGAGAATTCTAGCTTTCCCTGAGGCTCCCTCTTGGTGGAGACTTCCTTCTTTGGAAGCAGTACAGATTCCTGAAGATTCTTGGTGGGGAGGGCTAGAGGAAGCAGGGGACCTAGTGAGATGGAGGAGCTGTGAGTATACTGTTCTAAAGCCTCATCTTTTAACTGCAGAAGAGCCAGAACCTTTTAATCTCGGCGTCTGACAATCTCAGTGCTCGATAGGCTACGCCCTTACTCTATCGCCCTTAGGTAGCTCGATAGGCTACCCTTGTGGCTGCCACAGCCTGAAACATTTTGGGATCCCTTTTCTTTCCATTGCTTTTGTAGCCCCTTGGAGCCATTCTGATAAATCCAACACCATTAACTGCAGTCACATTGAATTGTTCCTGTAGGCTCAGCCTCACCCGGTTTGCTTCCCCTTTTCTGGACTCCATTTGACTCTAACTCTGTTGGGCTCTGTCTAAAAGTCAAACCTAATCCGCAGCAGGGCTTTGCCACCCCTGAGACTGGACTATAGGCTCTGGAAGGAGCCCCTGAGAGTAGCAACCGCTGAGTTGGAGCAAGGGAAGGCCCCCAAGGTGCCTGTTCTGAAGGCCAGTGCCCTGTGGGTTGGCTGAGTTCTGAAGTGTGCATTTCCAAACCAGTATTGATTATCTTTCCAGTCATGCCTTGTGTAGTTCTGAGGTGAAGGGTGGATGGCAGGCCTGGGTTAGGATCCTGAGGACCCAAGGGCCTCCTGCTTTGTTGGGGCCTGTCTGTGTTCAGGGGCAGCCGCTCCCTGTCTCAGGGAGCCTTGGCCCCTGGGTGGGTAGCACGCTCAACTTTACTTGAAGCTCCCAGGTGCCAAACCATTCAGTGCCTTGGCTGTCTATCCTACTGCCTTGGAAGATGGAGTCTTCTCATCTCTGAGCCTTGACTTACTTAGCTGCTTTTTCATCCACTCGTGGTGTTGGGACCAAGCCTCCAGGGTCTCCGAGTAGCCCTGTCCTTGGTAGGAAACAGTTCTCAGGCTGCCCTGCCTCTTGGTAAAGTCAGAGTGTTAGTCCTTCAGTGGTGTCTGACTCTTTGCCATCCAGTGGACTGTAGCCCACCAGGCTCCTCTGTCCATGGAGTTCTCCAGGTGAGACTACTGGAGTGAGTAGCCATTCCCTTTTGCAGGGCATTTTCCAGACCCAGGGTTTGAACCTGGGTCTTCTGCACTGCAAGCAGATTCTATACTGTGTGAGCCACCAGGGAAGCCCCACCTCTTGATATCTTGGCCTCTTGGCTGGGGGCTCGCTGGCCATGCTAATGACTCCTCTGGTTCTGTGACACAGAAAGTCTGGGGCAAGGAGGGGATAGGAAGCTCTACCCTGTGGGGACCCCAGCATTTAGCCAACTGGGTATCTATTTGAACTTGATCTTTCTATGCAGCAAATCCTGGAATTGGTATTTTAAGAGCCACTAGAAAGAAAGTGAAGTTGCTCAATTGTGTCCAACTCTTTGCGACCCCGTGGACTGTAGCCTGCCAGGCTCCTCTGTCCATGGGATTCTCCAGGCAGGAATACTGGAGTGGGTTGCCATTTCCTTCTCCAGGGGATCTTCCCAACCCAGGGATCGAACCTGGGTCTCCTGCATTGCAGGCAGACACTTTACCCTCTGAGCCACCAGGGAAGCCCACTGGATCTCTGTTTTTGCTGGAGCATCGGATATAATTATTAGGCCAGAAATGGATACTGTTCACTGTCTGGGGAGGCAACGTGGATGAGCAGCGTAGGGCAGTGTTGGTAGTGTACACATGGGGGTCTCTTGCCTTCAGAGACTCCCGGTGGCGCCTGCTTCTCCCTCTGTGCAGGTGTTGTCCAAGAACCATGTGCTTAGGCAACAGGCGCTGTGTCGTGGGAAGTCCTGGTCCCACACGCCTTCACGCTAATGGAACTTCTGCCACCCTGGGACCAACAGGAGCAGAGAGCTGGGAGTGTGTGTAAGGAAGATGCAGTGTTGTTAACTCAGGCGTCATCGGTTTTGGAGTGGATAGGGTGGGCCCTCGAGAAGCGATGGTCTGTGAAGAACAGGCCGTGGAGGGTACCGCAGAAGTCTCCAGTTCACCCTTCAGAGCCTGTGAACCGCAACAACCCACTGTGGTCTTGGCTGCTGGACGGTCAAGGACTTTGGCTTGCTGCCTCTCTGGGCTGGCGTGGATGCTTGTCGTGGTGCTCAGGGTGGGATGCCAGCCTCTTGGGAGGCTGTGAGGTCAGGCTTGTGTGCAGCAGGGGCCGGAGCCCAGCTGGTTGGTGCATCACCTCCTTTGCTGCTGTTGTGCGGCGTTCCTAATTTAGCAACCTTGACCTGCTCCAGGGCCCAGAGCCATTGGCAGGAACTAGTAGCCTCTTGCAGGGAAATGTTCTCCTCTACCCTGGAGTCTCCCAGCTGCCTGTCAATGACCACGTGGGTGAGGCAGGCAAGGCTGGTTCCGGGTCTCAGGGCTGGGCTTCGGGAGAGGGCTGGCTTCTCTGCCACTCCTGCCCTTCCCCCTGACCTGAGGGTAGAGGGGCAAAGTCTGTGTCCCAGCAGATGAGAGTGAGACGAGCATGCTCGGGAAACCGTCAGGGCGAGTCTGGAGCTGAGTCCCCGCCTTGAGCTTGGTCTCTGCGCTTTCTGTGGCCCTCCTCAGGCAGCGGGCTGGCTTCAAGGCAGTGTCCGGCCACCCATAGAGGTGGTGAGTGCCTGGCTGGTCCTGCCTCAGGCACAGGGTGAGTAGGTAAATAGAGACATAGGCCTTTTTTTTTTGGTCTTTCAGATGCTTGCACTTTCCCCTTTTCCTTCTACTGCCCTGCACTTACTTGTTAGCACTTACTTAAATGACCACATACTCTGTACTTTGCTGTAAATAAAGACTGAACAGAAAAGAACCCACTCTTGCCTTCTTTGTGGTGCTTGTGCAGGAGGAACAGTGACTGAGGCCAGCGGGTGACGGGAGGGTAGCCCTCTAGGCCTTCGCTGGCTGGATATGGGCACCAGCCTGTTGTCGCTAAGCTTCCCCATCCTCTGCTGCGCTGCAGGCCTCCATGCGTGCACTTCTGCTCCATCTCTGAAAGCCAGGCCAATGTCCCTGGGAGACTTCTGTTCTCTAGCTCTAGCTGGCTCTGCTTCCTTTGAGGTCATCCAGTTTGTGCAGTGTCTTCCCTCCCTCCCCTCCCTTTGCTGTCCCTTCCTCAACTTTAATAATAAAAGCCAAAACAAAACATTCTAAACCCTTATTGGCTGGAGGAAACTTGGCATTATAACAATGAACAGCTTCAAGCTGAATACACATACATCCATGTGTGTGATTACCTTAAGTGACTATATCTATTTAGTGTATAGTCATACAATCAATGCAGATAACCATCGACCTCAATATTAAAAGATCTAGGCCACCCACCACCAGAGATCTTAAAATAATTAAAATGATTGGCTTTTGCCCTCTTTGTAGCACCCCAGCCCCCCCTCGCCCCCCACCTTCTCGTGTCCCTTCACCCGCTGTCCCCAGGCACTACATGACCCTCATCTGCGTGCAGAGTGGCCCTGCTATTTCCGGCCACTTGTCCCAAGGACAGAGCAAACCCACGGAGGAGTTTGGGTCCAAAGGAACTTGAATTTCAGAGGAATCCATCCCAGAAGGCTGGTATGTTTTTAAATCACACATAGGTGTGTGTTATCAAGCTTGGTGATTATCTGCGGGCAGATGAAGACCTTGTGAGCTGTAATCACTTTAGCTGTAATCCAGTTTTCTCTGTGCATTGCATTCACATCTCCCCGATCTGTGTACCATGTCTGGAGCTGGATGCTTTGCTTGGGACTTCGCTCATTTTCTGCTTCCTTATAACTGGAGGGGCAGTGGTGCAGGCTAGTGGAGCTCTTGAGCCATTCGCTTTGCCTCCGCACCCATCTGTCACAATGTCCTTTGAGCCACCTGCTGCTCCACAGCCTGGACTCACTAGTTTGATGAGTGAGTAAGTGCTGCTGGAGTCAAACCACCTCAACTCAGATTGAAAGAAACCTGTTAGGACCTGCATAAAAGATCTACAGATGAGAGGTGGGGAAGGAGACCTAGGATGTGGGACGGTAGCTTTGAGAGGAGGGGACCACAGAGATCAATTTCTGTCATCATCTGGTGCTGAGGGCAGTTTAAAACAGTTGAGACACATTTGCTAAAACCCAACATGAAGTTAACTATCCATGGTTTATCTTCTCAATAAACCATGAACTGAAACAACAAATTAGCCAGTGGAATCAGTTTGAGCCAGGACTAAAGATTTATCCGGGGCTTCCCTGGTGGCCCAATGGTAAAGAATTCACCTGTCAATGCAGGAGACACGGGGTTTGATCCCAGGGCTGGGAAGATCCCCTGGAGAAGAAAATGGTAACTTACTCCAGTATTCTTGCCTGGGAAATCCCACGGACAGAGGAACCTGGAGGGCTACAGTCCATGGGGTCACAAAGAGTCAGACACGACTTAGCAACAAAACAACAGCAAAGATTTATCCAGACATATCTCCTCGAATGAATGGACGGGAGAATGTGAAATTGTGCGTTACGTAAACTGATTTTTCATACAGGGCAATCTATGCTTGGCATGCCCTTTTACAATGAGGTGCCCATGGTGTGTTGCTGAGTGAGGATGAAGTGGCCTTCACCACAGTTGAGTGCTGACTGCCCTGGGCCAGGGAAAGCCAGCCTAACCTCTCCTTACAGGCTCATGTGTCACATGGGGTTTTATCTGACAGGCCCAGGAGGCTCTCACCAAGGGTATTAGAGTTGAGGATGTTTCCAGATTCCTCTTTATCAGTGCGTGCCCTGTGCACCATGTACTCTTTTCAGGTTCCTGAAATTCCTGACTTTGATGATAACTCCTGGGACTTTACCAGTCCTCAGTCCTGCAAAGTATGTAAGCAATGTGGTCCTGCTCCAGTTTTACAGAGGAAGCTACGAAGTGGGTCAAACTGTAGGATGAGGCTGCCTGGCACACGTCTGCCATCTAGTGGTAGAACTCATTTCTCAACAGGAGATGGCCTTGGGTTGTTGGACTCGTGCTCTTTATGAGAGCTGTCAGGGCCTAGAAATCTAGACTTTTTTTTTGTCTGGAAGATCTTTATTAAATAAAGTCTTCACTAGGGAGACAGGAGCATCAGCTCCTACTTGTTAGTTTCTCTATTGCTACAATCTACTGTGGTGTTTCCCAAAGTTGGCCATCATCACTCAGTTCAGTTCAGTTGCTCAGTTGTGTCTGACTCTTTGTGACTCTATGGAGTGCAGCACACCAGGCCTCCCTGTCCATCACCAACTCTTGGAGCCCACCCAGACTCATGTCCATTGGGTCGGTGATGCCATCCAACCATCTCATCCTCTGTCGTGCCCTTCTCCTCCTGCCTTCAATCTTTTCCAGCATCAGGGTCTTTTCCAATTAGTCAGCTCTTTGCATCAGGTGGCCAAAGTATTGGAGTTTCAGCTTCAACATCAGTCCTTCCAATGAAAACCCAGGACTGATCTCCTTTAGGATGGACTGGTTGGATCTCCTTGCAGCCCAAGGGACTCAAGAGTCTTCTTCAACACCACAGTTCAAAAGCATCAATTCTTCGGCGCTCAGCTTTCTTTATAGTCCAACTTTCACATCCATTGAAGTCCAATCCCTTCATTCCACAGATGAGGAACCTAGGGCCCATAGGCAAAATGCCTGGCTCCAGATCCCACTACTGGGCTGTAGGTCTGCAGTGGATTTGACTTGGGATTGGAAGCAAAAGCCCCTTTTCCTTTCAGGGCTTCTCCAGGGCAGTGTTGGTAACAGAAGTGGAGGTGCTGCTACTGGACTGATTCTTTCTGGCAGCTACAGGAAGCAGGGCCTGGCTTGGAGAACAGGAGAAGGAGGAGACAAAATCAAGCCTCTTTTAAAAATTGCATTTGGTTAGTTGGAGGTCAGCTGAGTTCTGTAAAAGGGCTTCCACCTTCTGCCCATTGATTTCAGTGTTGTTTGGTTTCAGGTAGCCTGTTGGGGGAAATCACTCTGGAGTTGACGGATTTAGTTTAAATGTTGGCTGCTTTACATAACGGCTGTGTGGTGTAGGGCAAGCTGTGCTGTAGGGATAAGGGCCCCTGCTTTGCTCTGTGTTGAATGAGAGCTGGTTCACAGAGGCAGGACTGCCTGGGCATCTGGTGTCCTGCGAGGGGCAACTGTCTTTATACACTTAGTAGTTGAGCTCCATGGGTGCAACCGAGTTCCTCGAAGGCCTTTTCTTAGTAGCTCAGGGTACCTGGGAGAAGTTGGCTGATGGGGAAGAATCCCTCAATCAATCCCTCAATCTCTGTAGCTTTTGTCAGAGCCCTGCCCTCAGGCTAGTTGCCAGAGGAGGGTTTAGCAAAACCAAAACAGGATTATTGTCATGCACAGACCAACCCAAAAGGGTTCAGACCCTTAGCCCAGCCCAGCCCTGGGGCTAAGAACATTGCATGCTGTGCCTGCTTGCCTGCTAAGTAACAGTTCAGTCAGTCAGTGACTGAATGGACCTTTGTTGGTAAAGTAATGTCTCTGCTTTTTAATATGCTGTCTAGGTTGGTCATAGCTTTTCCAAGGAGCAAGTGTCTTTTAATTGCACGGCTGCAGTCACCATCTGCAGTGATTTTGGAGCCCCCCAATATAGTCTTTCACTGTTTCCACTCTTTCCCCATCTATTTACCATGAAGTGATGGGACTAGATGCCATGATCTTAGTTTTCTGGGTGTTGAGTTTTAAGCCAACTGTTGCACTCTCTTTCACTTTCACCAAGAGTTTAGTTTTTAGTTCTTCTTCGCTTTCTGCCAAAAGTGTGGTGTCACCTGCATATCTGAGGTTATTGATACTAATATTTCTCTCGGCAGTCTTGATTCCAGCTTGTGCTTTGTCCATACCAGTGTTTCTCATGATGTGCTCTGCATTTAAATTAAGTGAGCAGGGTGACGATGTCCATGCTAAGTAAACCCTCCCATTCCTGGGCGTCTTGTTCACCCTGACCCCAGTGTGAGGCTCTGAGATGGGAGACAGATTAGGGATGGAATAGGAAGGATGTCTGTTGTACAATCATTTAGTGACCTAAAATGGATTCAAATACTTGATGGTCTGCTCTTTAGGACCGCAAAATGGCGACTATCAAAACGTCCTTGCACCAAACCGGAGGGATCCGATACTATGCTCTCTTGTTCTGTAACTGAAGTGTCCGTGGGCAGACACTGAGGGCACTAGGCATCTCCAGGGGGCAGCGTAGGTTGTCCTGGCAGCCCCTTCAGGGTGGGGGTTCCCCTTATACTCTGCCTGCCGGTACCCCTGCCAATGAAAATGGCTTGTCTTCCTTGACTGGGTTTTTAGTCTTTGTGTGTGTGTGTGTGTGTGTGTGTGCGCGTGTGCACACCATGGACCCCTCTAGCAGTCTAAGGACCACTTCTCAGAATAATAATGTTTTTATGCATATGAAATAGCATCCAAAAAACATTTAAGAAAATAAATTATACCGAGACATATTTACCAAAATATAAAAGCAAATCTATGGTACAGTATTAAATGTGCTTCTTTATTAACACACCCGATAATAAGGTCCAGTGGCAGGTCTTATAACTACCACAATGGTGTTGTAGTGATGAAATTAAGCGGTATTTTGAAATCCCGCAACAACTGTAAAGCGTTAGGAAAATAACTTTGATTTTTACTGCTGAGAAACAAGTACGGCTAATATTCCAGTGGCTTGTTGCCTACACTCATAATGGAAGGAAATGGTAAAATTTCAGGTAGAGACTAGTGAAAATAAAGATGTAAATTTTAAAGTTTAGGGAACTTCCCCCGAGGTCCAGTGGTTAAGACTCTGTGCTTTCAATGAATGCAGGGAACTAGATTCCTGGCCAGAGAGCTAGATCCCACATGCTGCAACTGAGTTCATTTGCTGCAACTAAAAGTCCCTCATTCCACAAGTAAGACCTGGCACAGTCGAATAAATACAAATAAAGTTCATAGACCACCTGGATTCTGCCCAAGGCTTCTGTCCTTAATCCTCAGACTGGGAAACCCTGGTCTAGATCCATATCCTCCAGGTCACCTGGTGACTAAGGTACTATTACTACGTGTCTTGGGTGAGTCAGGCTCCAGCCATGGTGCTGGGCTTCTTGTGTGACAGCTATCTGGGTGCTGGCCAGTGGACACACAATAAGCAACCCCAGTATAATTGAAAATGTGTTTGGAACCACATTTAAAACAGTAAGAAGAAGGTGACATTGATTTTAACATACTTTATTAACCTGCTGCTGCTGCTGAGTCACTTCAGTCGTGTCCAACTCTGTGTGACCCCATAGACAGCAGCCCACCAGGGTCCCCTGTCCCTGAGATTCTCCAGGCAAGAACACTGGAGTGGGTTGCCATTTCCTTCTCCAATGCATGGAAGTGAAAAGTGAAAGTGAAGTCGCTCAGTCATGTCTGACCCTCAGCAACCCCATGGACTGCAGCCTTCCAGGCTTCTCCATCCATGGGATTTTCCAGGCAAGAGTACTGGAGTGGGGTGCCATTGCCCTCTCCTTTACTAACCTAGTATATCCAAATTACTATTATTTCAATGTGTAATCTATATATATTTTTTCATATCATCTGTTATCCAGTGTCTATTGCACACTTGGGACACATTTTAATTTGGACTGGACACATTTCAAGGCCTCAGTGGCCTTGCTAATGGCTGCCTATTGGACAGCACAAGTCAGTATATTTAGAATTACATTGTGTCTGTGCCAGGTAGGGGCTCCAATAAAATCTTCTTTTACCAAAATGGGTCCTGGGGCCCAGAGAGGAAGCAATCTGCCCAAGGTCCTGGTTAGTTAGCTGGAGAGCCAGGCTGTGTTAGGCCCTGGTCTAGTGGGAAGTCTGCCATCAAGTTGCCCTACAGGAAAGGTTACATTTTTTTCCAGCCCTGAGTTCCAAAGGCCTTGAGTTCTTAAAGAGAGGCCCAAGAGTTGCCAGTGCTTTCTCCAAAAGCCTAGTGAAGAAGGCCAGAAAAACAGCTAATGAGAGAAAATCATGCGGGAGTGAAGGGGAATTTGGTGATGTCAGAAATGGTTGCGGGGGCGGGGAGTGGTGGTCACCTCACAGCAGGAAGAACATATGCTGGTTAAGCAATGGATGAAGATGAAATGACCAATTCAGAAATGAATGGGAAATAAAAAGAAAACTGTCAATAAGTAGTATGGAAAGGCAAAATCTTTGAGATAATCGTGAATAGCTGGGGAACATATTTAAAAAAATCCGTTTATCCCATGGAGGTTCAAAGGTGATGATTATGAAATAGAAGGTGGAAATGACTGATAATGAAAGGAGAAAAGGGGGAAATCCTAGAATCTTCTGGTTCTTTACTAAAAACAGACAAGGGAAGATACTAGAGAATTGTCTTAAACCGCAGCTTAGTCACTATGTAGACACCGATGAATTGTCATAAACCACAGCTCAGTCACGCTCATCCTCCATGCTGTCTGCATGTGTAAAAAGTTGTCTCCTGCTTGGGGGAGCTCGTTGAGAGCCAAGAGCATGTCTGGCTACACTTAGGATCTCCAGTGCTTGAGGCGGCATAGTTCTGCAACAGAACGTGTCTGACAAATTTTTTAAAAGGGAGGAATAAACAAATAAAGGTGGAGAGCTCTGCGTGCAGAGCAGGATGGGTACAGAGTCAGGGAACCTCGTCTGGTCTGAGGTTCTGTCCACTCTTTCCTTGGGATGCTGGCAAGTCATATTGCTTCTCCTGCCAGGCCTCTCTGCCCTCTTCAACATAATGGCTTAGTAGATCATGTGAAAGTATAGCTATAACGTGAAATAATAGCTATAACATGAATTAGAGCAATAAAAGCTGTCCAACATAAAATGTGTTATTTGTTTTCAGTGGAAAGTGTAACTGGGCCAAAGTAGTATTAAGAAATGATCAAGTTGGACTCAGACGAATTGCAGGTGAGGAAAATAAGCTGTTGTACATAGCCAGAAAGGAGGTTGCTGCTGCTGCTAAGTCGCTTCAGTCATGTCTGACTCTGTGCGACCCCATAGACGGCAGCCCACCAGGCTCCCCTGTCCCTGGGATTCTCCAGGCAAGATCACTGGAGTGGGTTGCCATTTCCTTCTCCAATGCACGAAAGTGAAAAGTGAAAGGGAAGTCGCTCAGTCGTGCCCAACTCTTAGCAACCCCATGAGCTGCAGCCTACCAGGCTCCTCCGTCCATGGGATTTTCCAGGCAAGAGTACTGGAGTGGGGTGCCATTGCCTTCTCTGGAAAGGAGGTTGAGAGCAGATGAAAACAGCAGAGTGGATTCATGAAGTGAAAGCTGTGTCAGCCACTTGGAGAGAATGCCTCTGGGACAGTGTCTGTGAGTCTGCAGGAAGCATGAAGACAATGTGTGTTTCTTTACCTCTGGTTACAAAGTGTCAACCTGTCACAAGATCTAACCTTTCCAAAGTCTGCGAAGTAGCTCCACTATACTAAGCATCATTGAAAGAGTCTCTATCAGGATTAGGTTCAGTTGAATATAAGAACAACAACAAAAGAAAACTAAACATGCCCCAAATAATTAACTTTAATCAAGGTAGTCTATTTTTCTCATGAAGATCATTTTGTGTTCCAAGAAGTCTGCTGGACTAGTCAGCAAGTCTGCCTTCCACAGAGAGGACAAGAAAGAAAGTGAAAGTGAAGTCGCTCAGTCGTGTCCGACTTTTTGCGACCCCATGGACTGTAGCCTACCTGGTTCCTCTGTCCATGGGATTTTCCAGGCAATAGTCCTGGAGTGGATTGCCATTTCCTTCTCCAAGGGATCTTCCCAAGTCGGGGATCGAACCCGGGTCTCCCGCATTGTAAACAGACGCTTTACCGTCTGAGCCACCGGGGACGTAAGGCACGAGTTACTGTTAAGAAAGACTGTTCAGAAGTGCACCATGGTAGAATATACCGCCAACATCTCATTGGCCGGAACTTAATCTATGTCTATATCTACCACCTAGGGAGATTGGGAAGTGTGATCTTTTAGCTGAGTCGTTCCTACTCTGAATAAAATAGAAACATGCAAACATAATACAACCAGAAAAACAACCAAGCATGCCGAGCTCTAGATAAATGACAGCTGTTAATTTAAAAAAAAATTTTTTTTAACAGAGCTTTACGAAGGTATAATTGACATACAATAAACTGCACATAAAGTTTACAATTAGATAGATTTTGACATGTATATTCTTGTGAAACCATTATCACATTCGAGATAGTAAATATATCCATATATATCCAATATATTCTCTGAAAGTGAAAGTGAAAAATCACTCAGTCGTGCCGGACTCCTTGCGACCGCATGGGCAGTAGTCCATGGAATTCTCTAGGCCAGAATACTGGAGTGGGTAGCCATTCCCTTCTCCAGGGGATCTTCCCAACCCAGGGATCAAACCCAGGTCTCCTGCATTGCAGGTGGATTCTTTACCAGCTGAGCCACAGGGGAAGCCCAAGAATACTGGAGTGGGAAGCCTATCCCTTCTCCAGGGGATCTTCCCAACCCAGGAATCCAAGCAGGATCTGCTGCATTGCAGGCGAATTCCTTACCAACTGAGCTATCGGGGAAGCGCTTCTTCCTAGACTTTCTCAATATAGACTACTTACTGTGTATTTTCTAGAATTAAATAAATTGAATATTTTGTATACACATCCTTTTCAAATGTGTTCTTTGTGAGTAGAGTCGACCCTTGAACAACATGGATTTGAGCTGTGCTGGTCCACTTACGCATGGATTTCCCCCCATAAATACATGCTAAGGTATTACAAGATTCCCAAGTTGGTTGAATCCACAGATGCACAACACTGTATATGGAAGGCTGACTATCAGGTGATACATGGATTTTCAACTGTGTGGGGGGTTGGTGCCCCAACCCCCATGTCATTCATGGGTCAGTTGTATTTTCTCCCACTCTTTGACTTGTCTTTCTGTTTTCCTATGACAGTGTCATTCCGTGTGCCAAATGTTGAAAAATCTGATGGTCTAATTATCAAATTTTTAGTCAAAATTGCTTTTGGTATCACATCTAAGAAATTTTTGCATAATCAAATGTCACATTTCCTCCTGGGTTGTCTTCAGGTTTTACAATTTTAGGTTTTACATTTAGGTCTGTGATCCATTTAGAGTTCATATGTGTGTATGGTGTGAGGTAGAGATGGAAGTTCATTATTTTACGTGTGGCAGCTAGTTTTCAACAGCAGCGTTGTTGAGGGGACAGTGCTTCATTGAATTGTCTGCATTTTTGCAAAGAATCAGTTGTATATATTTGTGGTTCTGTTCCTGGACTCTGCTCCACTGATCTATTTATCTATCTGATGGCAGTACTACATTGTCTCGATTACTCTAGCTTTATAATGTGTTAAAATGAGGTTGTATAAGCCATTCAGTTTAGTTCTTCTTTTTCAAAATTGATTTGGTTATTCTAGTCCTTTGCATTTCTATATGAATTTTAGAGCCAACTTGTCAGTTTCTACAAAAAGTCCTGCTGGAACTTTATTTGGGATGGCATTGAAGACTTAGATTAGTTGGGGGAGAATTGATATCTTAACAACATTGTATCTTTCTACTGTCAACAAGTCATCAATAAACAATCTATAATAGGAATAGAAAAGAGTTTTATTTGAGCCAAGCTGAGGACTATAGCCTGGGAGATGCAAATTCAAGAAGCACTTGAATTGTGTTCTATGAACTACAAAACGGGGGAGGTAAATATAGGCAAAAACCACAAAGTTATATAAATTGCTTTTTAAGAATTAGGATCGGCCACTGGTAAGAAGGGAACTTGTTAAACAAGAAATTATTAGGATCTAGAACCATCACACAGTTACAAGGTTGCATTTGGAAGTTGATAGCAGATACTGTTTTGAAAAGGACTGGTGGTTCTTGAGTTTAATACAATTCAGAAAATTTAAGTTCTCAGTGGTGCAAGAACATGACTGAAACCACATCCACCGTGGCCATCTGGCTCCATTTTGAATGCCTGAACCACAGTTATTCATTTTGATTTTTAAATGATCTTAAATATGTCATCATGATCTATGAGCAAGGTATATATCTCTACTTATTTTGGTCTTCTTTGATTTCTCTTAGCAATACTTTGTAGTTTTCAGTTTACAGATTTTATACACTTTTATCAGATTTTTTTCCTTTGTATTTCATAATTGTTGGTGCTTTTTTACATAGTATTTTTAAAAATTTATTTGGTTGCACTGGCTCTTAGCTGCAGCCTGTGGGATCTAGTTCCTTGATCAGGGGATTGAACCTGGGCTCCTTGGTTTAATAGCATGGAGTCCTAGCCACTGGACCATCAGGGAAGTCCCCGAAGTATTTTTTTTAATTCTGATTTCCTATTGTTTGTTGCCAGCATATAGAAATAGAATTGATTTTTGCGTACTGATCTTTTATCTTGCCACCTTGCTAAACTCACTTATTAATGTTGATACTATTTTTAGAGTATTTTCAGGAGGGAACAGAAATAAAACTGATTCCATCTACCATATTTAATGAAAAGTTCTTAAAATTTCTGTATTGTCTTTCAGCATCTCTACAGGTTTGGAAATTACATTTTTCTTACTTTGGTGATTATCTTTTAAAATGGAAAAAAATCTCTAATCTTCTATCAAACAGTATAAGAGCTTTAGAAAGTTTTATGAATAACTCTGCACAGTCCAATTTACATGTTAGTATTGCTAAGAGTTTTATTTCTATCTTGCTTTAAAAAAATAATTTTATTCATTTATTATTTCATTTTATCTTTGTCTGTGCTGGATCTTCGTTGCTTCGAGGGCTTTTCTCTAGTTGCGGCAAGCAGGGGCTACTCTTTTGCGGTGCCTGGGCTTCTCACCGTGGTGGCTTCTCTCGTGGAGTGCGGGCTCCAGGGCACAAGGGCTCCAGTAGTTGCAGGTCCTGGCTTCTAGAGCACAGGCTCAATAGTTGTGGCTCACCGGCTTAGTTGCTCCACAGCATGTGGGACTTTCCCGGAGCAGGGATTGAACTTGTGTCTCCTGCATTGGCAGGTGGATTCTTTACCACTGAGCCATCAGGGAAGCTCTTCACCTCACTTTTGAATAAAAAATATTTTTTTAATGTTTATTTTTAAGTATTTTATTGAAGTGCAGCGGATTTACAATGTTTCAAATGTAGGGCAAAGTGATTCAAAACATATGTATATTTATCTATGTTAGTGGTAATAGTTTAGCCACTAATTCATGTCTGACTCTTGAAACCCCATGGACTGTAGCCCACCAGGCTCCTCTGTCCATGCGATTTCCCAGGCAAGAATACTGAGTGGGTTGCTATTTCCTTCTCCAGAGGATCTTCCCCACCCAGGGATCCACCTTTCATCTCCTGCATTGCAGGTGGATTCTTTGCCTCTGAGCCGCTAGGGGAGCCCATAGATATATATGTATGTATGTATTCTTTTTCAGATCTTTTCTATTACGTCCACCTTGCTTTTATACCCCCTAAATAATCATGTATTTTATTAAAAAATCATTACTTTTTTATGCTGTCAGTGCTTGTTTTATATTCACTGAGTTTTATTGATGCCTTTGTTCACTATTTCATTTTGCATTGTTCTTCTTAGTTCCAGATTAAATTTTTTCCCTAAAGTGCACGCTTTAGCAATACTTTTACAAAGGGTGTTAGTGGTATGCTCTTTGTTGGAAAATGTCTATTTTACTTTCCATTTTACGTTCACTTTTGAAAGATAATTTAGCCGTATATTTCTTCTCAACATTTTGAGCATATTTTTCTGCTATATATATATTTTTTAATGAATAGCTTCTTTTCGTCTGTGATGTTCTGCAGTTCACCTTGAAGTATTGAGATGTGGATCTATTTTCATTTATCCTACTTGTGCTCCCTGATCGGCAAGATCTATGTGTGTCATACTTTCTGGAAAGTTCATAGCTACTATCTTTCCTAACGTGCTCCTCACCTTTCTCCCTCTGGATCTGTAGTTACATATATTAGGACCTTTTATTCTTTCCTCTGAGTCTCTTGCTCCCATTCTATTTTTCTTCTTTTTAACTACAATTTTGCAAAGGGTCTCAGATCTATTCTGCTGTCTAAAACCTACCCATTGAGTTTTTAACTTTGTTGACCATATTTTTATTTATTTATTTAGACCACCTCCGTGCATCAATGAGGATCTTAGTTCCCCAACCAGGCGTAGATCCTGTGCCCCCTGCAGTGGAAGCACAGAGTTCTAAGCACTGGACCACCAGAGAATTCCCTTGCTGACCATATTTTTAGCGTTTAGAAAACTATTTCACTTTATTACAAATCTGTTTATTGATTTTCTTCAGTGTCTTATCCTTATATTTTCAGTTTCTATTCATGGCCACTGTAAAAAATTGTAATTTTCTTATGTATTCAACTATGCATTAAGTTATATATATATATATGTATATATATTTGTATTTTATCTAGAATTTCTAGTATTTTATAACAAGAGAGTTTTCTATTTTTCTGAATATGAAAGTATCCTATTGATCTTTTCAAATGTTTTTTCTCCAGAAAAAAATTTCGCTTTGTCTACAGGACCGAATTTTACTTGGAGTTCTAAAACTTCCATGGTTCTAAGCATGTGAGGGTGCTGGGATGTCTAGGGTGTGGAATTAAAGGAGCTGGAAATGTGCCTTTCTCGTATCTTCATGTGCTCCTGCATAGTATCAACACTTGTCCACATAATTGATTCTCAGTTTATTTATTTGGCTATTTATTTGACTTTTGTTTTGGAGCTAGGGCCAGTGCTGCCATGGGATACACACATATTTTTAAAGACTCTGCCTGCAACGCAGGAGACACAGGAGACGTGGGTTTGATCTCTGGGTTGGGAAGATGCCTTGTAGGAGGAAATGGCAACCTACTCTAGTATTCTTGCTTTGAAAATCCCATAGACAGAGGATCCTGGTGGGTTATAGCCCATAGAGCCGCAAAAGAGTCAGACTTGACTGAGCACCCATGTGTGTTTACATTGGAAGAATTGATACTGCGCTGAAGCTCCAATACTTTGGCCACCTGATATGAAGAGCCAGCTCATTGGAAAAGACACTGATGCTGGGAAAGATTGAAGGCAAAAGGAGAAGGGGGTGGCAGAGGATGAGATGGTTAGATTGCAACACCAACCCAATGGACATGAATTTGAGCAAACTCCAAGAGACAGTGAAAGACAGCAAATTCCAGGAGATAGTCCATGGGGTCACAAAGAGTTGGACAGGACTTAGCATCTGAACAATAACAACAACAAGCCAATCTGGCAGCACAGCCACACCTAGGCTACAGCCCACTCTTCTGGTCAGGAAAAACTCAGATTTCCATGACACTTTAAAAATGTGTGTGCATCTCATGCTAGCACTGGCCGTGAATTTTTGAATTGTTAGTTGCTCAGTTGTGTCCAACTCTTTGTGACACTACAGACTGTAGATGGGATTCTCCAGGCAAGAATACTGGAGTAGGTTGCCATTTAGTTCTCCAGGAGATCTTCCTGACACAGAGATCGAACCTGTGTCTCCTGCATTGCAGGCAGGTTCTCTACTGCTTGAGCCTGGGAAAGACCAAAGGTATATTCAGGGTTGATTTCCTTTAGGATTGACTGGTTTCATCTTGCAGATTGGCTAGGGGAGCTCAGCTCCCTCTGTTCTAGTGCTCTTAGAATTGGCCACTAGATGGCGAGAATGAGCCACAACACACAAGTCCGGCTTTAGTTTTCAGAACTGAAAGACAGCTAATTCAAAAACATCGAACACCTGTCACGTGCCAGATACTTTGCCAATCCTTTTCTGCTTTTGGGAACCTCATAAATGGCCAGTAGTCACTCATGTATAGACACAGAGTTGATTGATTCAAATTACACCCAAGGAGTCTCAAGAAGGAAGAACCACTGATCTTTTCCTTCCAGGACTCAGGCTGGTCAGTTTATGAGACGGAAGCCTCTGGTAGCGGGTCACCCCCTCCCAGTTTCACCCAACGTCTTCACACAGTTGTTTCATGTTATATATCTTGTTGTTCCCATCAGGTTTTCTTCCTAGGCCTTGCTTTGCAGTTGACTAGTTATGTGACCCTGGATTAACTGTTCTCTAAGCCTCAGTCTCGTTTAGGGAGCATAATACCGGTCCAACAGAGAATGAGATGATTGGATGGCATCACCGACTCAATAGACATGAATCTGAGCAAACTCTGGGAGACTGAGCCAACGATAAGGAAGCCTGGCGTGCTACAATCCATGAGGCTGCAAAAAGTTGTCATGACTTAGCAACCAAACAACAGTACTGGTCCTTACCATCTCCCGGAGTTGTGTCACACTTAAGTAATAAATGTTACAATGCTTTAAAAATTCATAAGTGCCATAGACTTAGGAGGCATTAAAATCATTGTTCATATAGCATTCTCTAAAATTCTTTCAGGAAAAGTTAGGTCCACTTGGGCATTGGTTGGATGGATTAGAATGTAAACTCTTCTGGAAGAGGAGGCCCAACACTGGTTAATGTGTACCAGCTGATTCAGAGCTAAGGAGATAGCAGTGTCATTGAAGTGCTGGCCTAAGCCCCTAATGATTCCCGGACCTGGTGCAGCCTGGTCCAAGAAAGGGGGTCTTCTGCGGCAGGAGTTCCTATTTCAGGTGCTGTGGGAGGGGTCTGCCTCAGCCTGGGGAGAGGGTCTCTTTTCCTTCCCTAGGCAGGGGCCTTGAAGAAAATGACATTGAGGGTGGGGTAGGGCTGTGTATGTGGAGTGTGATGCCGTCCTATCCCCTGAAACAAGCTCTCAAGAGGAAAAGCCACTGTCCCTTTTCAAGGCAGAAGGCAATGGCACCCCACTCCAGCACTCTTGCCTGGAAAATCCCATGGACGGAGGAACATGGAAGGCTGCAGTCCATGGGGTCGCTGAGGGTCGGACACGACTGAGCGACTTCACTTTCACTTTTCACTTGCATGCATTGGAGAAGGAAATGGCAACCCACTTCAGTGTTCTTGCCTGGAGAATCCCAGGGACGGGGGAGCCTCGTAGGCTGCTGTCTATGGGGTCGCACAGAGTCGGACACGACTGAAGTGAGTTAGCAGCAGCAGCAGCAGTGATAAAGGCTAGTGACGGTTTTCCTATCCCACTCACTATAGAGGGAAGGAGATCAAGTCCTCCAGCTGATGGGAGACACCAGGTATCTTCCCATGATTCAAGGGAAGGGGACAGCCTGGAGACATGTCACCATAGTTACCTTCCTGTCCCATCAAGGAACACACTCACCATAGTTATTTTTCTGCCCCAGCCCCTGTGGGGATTCTCAGCTTGTTTTTTTTTTTTTTTTTTTTTTGCCACCAGAGTCTATTTTAAAAACAACGTGTGAATCCATTTGATCACAATCAGTGTTTTTAAAACTTTAGTTAAAATGAGATTTCCATGCAGACATTTAGGTGTGAGTGAGTGTGTGTGTTGGCCATGACATTCTACAGTCACACCATCTCCTTCCTTTCTCCAATGTGCTAGGCTTCACAATTCCACTGGGGGCGAAATTGAAATTTCTCCTAATCTTTTCATTCATCAACCACGTACCTAGCCTCTACCACATGTCTGTCACCTGAATACATCATTTTGTTTTCAATCTCACTTGACTTCTACGACGTGGATCAGATTACCCCACTTTCCATAAGGGAACTGAGGTTTAGGAGAGGCTAAGTAACTTATGCTAAGTTGGCCGTTCGCAGAGGTGCTGGAGTTGGAACCTGTGTTTTCCTGATTGCAGAGCTTCAATTCTGCGCCTTGCACTCTGCTGCCTCCTTTGTGTCCTGCGTCCCCAAGGCTGGGTTCTTGCCAGCATTTGGAAGGGACTCCCCCCACTCTCCCCCACTGCATAGCCTGACAAGTGCTCCGCTGCTCTCCACTCACCCAGCCCCTCGGAGGCCCCTGCTCGCCCGACCAGGAAACAGTTACCTCGGCCCCCTGACCTAGGCCTCGTGTTCCCAAGGACACCCCCGTTTGGAACAGTATCCATTACAACTGCACGTTAAAGTTCTTTCTCACTGCCCTTTCCAACGCCATCTGCAGTCCTTTTACTTTACTCAGCTCTGTGTCTTGCCTGTCTCCCTTCAGGTGGCTCCTCCCGGAACTCACCATGGCTTCACAGGGAGAAATAGTCCTTCACTAGACTGATTCCATCCAGCAGTACTCCAGTCAGGATGGCCAGGGAAGGGGAGCAGGGCCTTGATGGGTGCTGCCTGAGACAGTCAGGGGTTGATCTGGTTCTTAGTGAAAGGACACACAAAAAGTAAGATTTGTCAAGAGTGAGTGGACCACAGAATTCTGCATTAAGGACTTGGCCAAAATATGATTGGGGGTGAAGGGGCAGGGCATGAGTCAGAGCTGTGTTACTCAGGGTTTCAGAAGAACCCGAGCTGATCACTGTCTCAGCAAAGTTTATGCTTCTTTTTGTTTTTGTACCAGAACATAGACTAAGGGGCTCGATGGGGGAATGGAGAGTGTGTCATAATGTCCTGTTGACAAACTGGAGTCGTTCTATTTTGCAGTGACTGTATAATTTTCTTCATGTTTCTCAAGATAAAACTCTTAGCTTTGAGAATATGGTTAAATCCATTCAAGGACACCACTCAGGGCTGTTGGTTTGCTCTTTCAAAGGACAGACTTGTTAGATCACATGTTCCTGAAGATGGGATATGGGGAACCTCACTGACCTACAGTCTAGTTGCAGATCCTATCGCCGAGCCCGGGGAGGGACTCTGGGCTGGAGGCAGGCAGCTCCCACACCTGTTTCCAGAGTCTGCTTTGGAGCTGTCCCCTGTCCTCTGGTGCTACCAAGGACCCTGCAAGGAGAATGGCACAGGATGGGATGTGGCTGAGGAAAACAGTCTTGGTGATGGTGTACAGACCCAGCCAGACCGGGAAAGTCCTTCTGCGTATGCCTGCAGCCACTAAAAACCCTGGCCTCGGGATTCCCACAAACCTGGGTGTAAATCTCAACTCTGAAAATGAATCTGTGAAGTCAGAAGTCAGCAGAGTGCTTACCTTTGGGAAGAAGGGAAAGGAAAGTTTGGGGAAGGGGCTGGAGAGGGACTTCAGAAGGGTGAGATTTGGTTTCTTGACCTGACTGGTGGTAACTTGGGTGTAGTCTCTTTGTGATGATTTATCTACCTATATACTTAGGATTCGGAGAAGGCAATGGCACCCCACTCCAGTACTCTTGCCTGGAGAATCCCATGGATGGAGGAGCCTGGTAGGCTGCAGTCCATGGGGTCGCTAAGAGTCGGACATGACTGAGAGACTTCACTTTCACTTTCATGTGTTGGAGAAGGAAATGGCAACCCACTCCAGTGTTCTTGCCTGGAGAATTCCAGGGACGGGGGAGCCTGGTGGGCTGCCGTCTATGGGGTCGCACAGAGTCGGAGACGACTGAAGTGACTTAGCAGCAGCAGCAGCAGCATACTTAGGATTTGTAATCTTTTCAAATTGTGTTATTCTTCAACAAGTTTTAAAAAATTTTTATTTAATTTTTAATTTTATATTGGAGCATAGTTGATTTACAATGTGTTAGTTTCAGGTGTATAGCAAAGTGATTCAGTTATACATATACAAATATCTATTCTTTTTCAAATTCTTTTTCCCATCTAGCTTATTACAGAATATCGAGTAGAGTTCCCTGTGCTTTATAGTATGTCCATTTTGGTTATTTATTTTAAATATAGTAGTGTATGTATGTTAATCCCAAACTCCTGATTTATCCCCCCTCCCATTTTCCCCTTTGCTAACCATAAATTTGTTTTCGAAGTCTGTGAGTCTGTTTTTTCTGTTTTGTAACATTTAGGATTTGTACTCTTTTCTGTATGTGTGTTACACTTCAATAAATTTTTTTTTAAAAATTTAAATTTTACTTTTTAGTAAGTAATCTTGGTTGGTCAAGTCACTTAAACTCTCTGAGCCTATTTCCTCACCCCTTACAATGGGGCTGCTTCCTACTGTAGGGAGGACCAAGCGACCTTTAAGCTCTTTGTGCAGGGCTTGCCTGGAAGAATGAGTTGTTTCTGCTCCTACTGTTCAGGCTCCACAGACCCCCCTGCACAGGACTCTTGGGGCCCATGCCTCTGTACACCTGGGTGCCTCTGCCCACACACTGTTGTCCCCCTAGTCCTGTTCAGCGCACTCTCTTCTTGGCCCTTTCCCTTACTCCTGGAGTCATCCTTTGCTCTTTCTCCTGTGTCCCCCAACCTCTCTTGCTACCACCAGGCTACAAGCACAGTGTCCCCCAGCCAACACTTGGCAAGCAAATGCTCAGAAACATGAGTTGAAATGAAGCATCACCGCTTGTTGGCGTGACACATAGTGTGGCTCCCGGACTGTGAGGGCACTGAAGCGCCTCCCCCAGCCTTGGGCCTTTGCTCTATCATCTTGCATTAACGTGGCATGCGGTGTTTTCACTGCTGAGGAAATGTCATTTGAAAAATACACAGCAAGCATTAGATGGTGCATCTGGCCTACCAGCTTAATGGGGGAGGGATGGGGACCAAGGACAGCCTGAGGCTGGTTACTGGGCTTCCAGAGGGACATCGTGGTTGCTCTGATACCTCTGATGCAGAGGTCCCTGGCGGGGTCAAGGAGCTGCTCCCAGAGCGGGCTCAGCTCTCATGAACCGGTCACTTCCCGTGTGCACACTCATCCTCCCCTCCCTGCTCTAGGCTTTGGGTTCCTTTTCTGCTTGTGCAGATAAAACCCACCCTGTTGCCTTCACAAGTGGGTTGTGAGAAGCCCAGTCCTGTTGATTCCACCTTTGCAATAGATTTAGAATCCAAACACTTCCCAGCATCTCCAATCTCATTTGTCAGATGGAATATTCTAGTTTTATAAGTGGACTATGATTCTGCTTCCATTCTTACTTCTTACCCTTTAGAACCTGTTCTCACCATAACAGCTGCAGCTGTGGTTTTAAGAATTTAAATCAAATCAAGCCACTCACTTGGCCCATAATCCCTCCATAATCTCCCAGATTCCAACACATTTAAGAAAAAACATCCAGAGTGTTTCTTGTGACTAGTAAGGCTACATGTTCCCTTCTCCACCTCCCCAGCTGTAAGACCTCACCTCCTACCACCCTCCTTCTTGCTCTTTTGCAGTCACAGTGTCCTATTACTAGTCCTTGATCACTGTACTACTGCCTTCTCGAGAAATCTGCATTGGCTGTTCCTTCTGCCTGGAATGCCCTTCCTCTGATGCTCACGTTCTCTCACTTACTTTGAGTCTCTACTGCACGTGACACTCAGAGCTGCCATCCTAGACTCTCTGTCTATCCTTTAATCCTGATTCTGTGTTTTCATTGAGATTGTCTATGGCTAGGCCTAGATCTACCTACCTGTCTTTCTTTCTATGGATAATTCTTTGAGGTCTGTCTCTTCACTAGAATGTATGCTTTTTGTGGGCAGGGACTTTGGGTTGCTTCTTGCCATACCCTCAGCCGATTGTCCAGCATACAGGTATGCTCAACACATATTTGTTGAATAGTTGAATGAATAAAATGAGATAATGCATGAGAAATTTCCCTGAAAACTGGACACATTACCCATTGGTCAAGACCATTATCCAGTGCCTCTGCTTCCAGTGGCAAGAAAGTGTCTCCCCTGTGAGCTGGTAGTAAGAACCTGGGCTTTGCAATCAACTAACTTGGGTTCAGAACCCAGATGTGCAACTTGCTTGTGGTGTGCGCTTAGGCAGGATTCCTAACCTCTTTGGGTCTCAGCTCCTCTTCTGTAACAGATAAGAATCACACCTGCTTCGGGTCTCCCAAGTGATTCTTGGAAATTAAAAATGGTACATCCTTTGGCCCAGAGTGCCATGCATGAATGCAGGAGGGATTTGTTAGCTTCACTGATCACAAATTCAATCCAGGTTCTCTACCAATTGAACTGATTTTGTTTTATTTTATTTAAAAAAACTTAAAATTTAAAAAAATTTAAAAATTAACACACAGAAATCCCTTGCATTTCTATCAGCCAGTTCAGTTCAGTTCAGTCGCTCAGTCGTGTCCGATTCTTTGCAACCCCGTGAATTGCAGCACGCCAGGCCTCCCTGTCCATCACCAACTCCAAGAGTTCACTCAGACTCACGTCCATCAAGTCAGTGATGCCATCCAGCCATCTCATTCTCTGTCATCCCCTTCTCCTCCTGCCCCCAATCCCTCCCAGCATCAGAGCCTTTTCCAATGAGTCAACTCTTCGCATGAGGTGGCCAAAATACTGGAGTTTCAGCTTTAGCATCATTCCTTCCAAAGAAATCCCAGGGCTGATCTCTTTCAGGATGGACTGATTGGATCTCCTTGCAGTCGAAGGTACTCTGCATTTCTATACACTAACAATAAAAAGTCAGAAAGAGAAATTAAGGAAACCATCCTGTTCACTATTACAATAAAAAGAATAAAATACCTAGGAATAAACCTACCAAAGGAGACAAAAGACTTATATGCAGAAAACTATAAGACACTGATGAAAGAAGTCAAAGATGACACACAGGTGGAGAGATATACCATATTTTTGGATTAGAAGAATCAATACTGTGAAAATGACTATACTGCCAAAAGCAATCTAAGATACAATTCAATCCCTTTCAAATTACCAATGACATTTTTCACCAAACAAGAACAAAAAATTTTACAATTTGTATGGAAACACAAAAGACCCCAAATAGCCAAAGCAAACTTGAGAAAGAAAAAGAGCTGGAGGAATCAACCTTCCTGATTTCAGACTATACTACAAAGCTACAGTCATCAAGACAGTATGGTACTGGCACAAAACACAAATATAGATCAATGGAACAAGACTGAAAGCCAAGAGATAAACCCATACACCTATGGGCACCTTACCTTTGATAAAGGAGGCAAGAATATACAATGGTGAAAAGATAGTCTCTTCAATAAGTGGTGCTGGGAAAATTAGACAGCTACAGGTAAAAGAATGAAATGAGAACATTTCCTAACACCATACACTAAGATAAGCTCAAAATGGATCAAAGACCTAAATGTAAGGCCAGATACCATAAAACTCTTAGAGGAAAACAAAGGCAATATGCTTTTTCACATAAATTGCAGCAAGATCCTCTTTGACCCATTTCTTAGAAAATAAAACCAATAATAAACAAGTGGGACCTAATTAAACTTAAGGAAACCAAAGGAAACTATAAACCAGATGAAAAGACAACTCTTAGAATGGGAGAAAATAATTGCGAATAAAGCAACTAACAAAGGATTTATCTCCAAAATATACAAGCAGCTCAAAAAGCTCAATACTAGAAAAGCAAACAACCAAGCAAAAAATTTGCAGAAGACCTAAACAGAGATTTCTCCAAAGAAGACATACAGATAGCCAACACATGAAAAGATGCTCAACATTGCTTATTATTCAGTCAGTTCAGTCGCTCAGTCATGTCCAACTCTTTGCAACCCCATGGACTGCAGCACACCAGGTCTCCCTGTTCATCACCAACTCCTGGAGTTTACTCAAACTCACGTCCATTGAGTTGGTGATGCCATCCAACCATCTCATCTTCTGTTGTCCCCTTCTCCTCCCACCTTCTATATTTCCCAGCATCAGGGTCTTTTCAAGGAGTCAGTTCTTTGCATCAGGTGGCCAAAGTATTGGAGTTTCAGCTTCAGCATCAGTCCTTCCAATGAATATTCATGACTGATTTCCTTTAGGATGGACTGATTGGATAGCCTCACTGTCCAAGGGACTCTCAAGAGTCTTCTCCAACACCACAGTTCAAAAGCATCAATTCTTTGGTGCTCAGCTTTCTTCATAGTCCAACTCTCACATCTATACATGACTACTGGAAAAACCATAGCTTTGACTAGATGGACCTTTGTTGGCAACGTTAGTGTCTCTGCTTTTTAATATGCTGTCTAGGTTGGTCATAGCTTTTCTTCCAAGGAGCAAGCATCTTTTTAATTTCATGGCTGCCGTCACCATCTGTAGTGATTTTGGAGCCCCCAAAAATAAAGTCTGACACTGTTTACACTGTTGGCCCATCTATTTGCCTTGATGTGATGGGACCAGATGCCATGATCTTTGTTTTCTGAGTGTTGAGTTTTAAGCCAACTTTTTCACTCTCCTTTCACTTTCATCAAGAGGCTCTTTAGTTCTTCTTTGCTTTCTGCCATAAGGGTGGTGTCATCTGCATATCTGAGGTTATTGATATTTCTCCCAGCAATCTTGATTCCAGCTTGTGCTTCATCCAGAGAAATGCAAATTAAAACTACAATGAGGTATCACCTCCTACCAGTCAGAATGTCATCATCAAAAAATCTACAAACAATAAATGCTGGAGAAAATGTGGAGAAAAGGGAACCCTCTTGCACTGTTGATGTGAATGTAAATTGATACAGCCACTATGGAGAACAGTACGGACATTCCTTAAAAAACTAGGAATAAAACTACCATATGACCCAGCAAACACACTACTGGGCATTTACTCTGAGAAAACCATAATTCAAAAAGATGCATGGGGACTTCCCTGGTGGTAGAGTGGTTACGAATTTGCCTTGTAATGCAAGGGACATGGGTTGGATCTCTGGTCAGGAAACTAAGATCTCACACGCGACTAAGCCTTTGCTCACACGAGCCTCGTGCATGCTGCAGTGAAGGATCTCCCACGAGACAGTGAAGGTCTCACATGCCACAACAAAGGCCCAACACAGAAAAATGAACAACAGAGAAAAAGATGCACGTACCCCGTGAACTTCGATACATGTGCAGAGTTAATAACAGCACTATTTACAACAGCCAGGACATGCAAGCAACCTAGACATCCAACGACAGATGAACGGATAGAGAAGTTGTGGAACATATATACAGTGGAATATTACTCAGCCATTAAAGGAGTGAACTGGAGTCAGTTGTAATGAGGTGGATGAACCTAGAGCTTGTTATACAGAGTGAAGTGAGTGAGTCAGAAGAGAAAAACAAAAGATTGTTTATTAACAGATATATATGGAATCTGTAAAGATGGAACTGATGAACGTGTTTGCAGGGCAGCAGTGGAGATGCAGACATGGGGAACAGGCTTGTGGACACAGCGGGGGAAGCAGAAGGCGGGACGAACTGAGAGAGCAACACTGAGTCACACGCATTACTGGATGTGAAATAGCCAGCGAGAATTTGCTATATGATGCAGGGAGCTCAAACCCAGTGCTGACAACTTAGAGGCGTCGAATGGGGTGCGGGGTGAGAGGGAGATTCAAGAGGGAGGGGACGTATGTATATCTGTGACTGATTCCTGCTGATGTATGGCAGAAACTAACACAGCATTGTAAAGCAATTATCCTCCAATTAAAAATAAGTTTTTTTTTTTTTTTTTTGCCACACTGTGAGACATGTGGGATCTTAGTTCCCTGACCAAGGATCAGACTTGCACCCTCTGCAGTGGAAGCATGGAGTGTTAATCACTGGACTGCCAGGGAAGTACCGTAAACTGATTTTAAAAATTTACTGCTTCATTTTTGTCTTTTTTCCTAACTAGTACTAAGCTCAAAAAGGGAGGATGGGAATATTATTTATTGGCCCCTTTAAGTACATGATTTTATTTGACTTTCACAAGAGCTGTGGGAGTCAGGCAGGTCTCAGTTTCCTCCCCCTTTCTCAGGTGAGTAAACAGAGGCTAGGAGATGACATGTCCCAAGTAAGGCCATACAATTAACAAGATTCCAGGCAGAGCTGGGATCACACCTGAGTCACCCAGCTCTAAGCCTGGGGCCCCTTCCCTCTCACCATGTGCTTGGGCAGGCGTGATATGATGATCCCATGTGCCAGGGGCAGGGATGTAGAGGGCAAAATTAATGTATTAATATCTGTTCTGAAGCTAGCAGGAGTGTAGTCATCAGAGGCACTGAGGCTGAAACAGAGAAATCCAAGGCAGGGTTGAGGAGCTGGGAGAGGGTACTGGGGTGGAGGAGGGTGGCCCTGAATCAGGAGGAGGCAGCAGAAAGGGCATTAGGGACACCCGCCCCCCTCCCAGACTCCACCCTGGGCTGCAGAAGAACCAAGGGAGCCCATTAGCTGGAACCCTTGCCTAATAAGGAGCCCCAGCTGAGGCTAAGCTGACTTGCTGCAAAAAGACAGGCAGGGGGCTGAGAAGGCCAGCGAGCCCTTCCCAACGAGGAAAGAACTGAGAAGCGGCATTCATGGGAAGGCTTATGGAAAAAACAGGAAAACAGCACTTGGGGAATCAAACATTTCTTGGGTCTAGGAAAGGCCCTGCTTCTCTCTCAAATAGCCCTTCCCAGGTCCAGTGTGGCAATGTGAAGAAGGCTGTGAAAATGCCAGTGTTGGAAGGGCTGGAAATGCCAGTGTCAGAAGAGCTGGCGTTGTAAGCCACCACCAGCTGTGAGGCTGAAGCTTGCTCAACTGGCCATCTGAGCTTCAACGAAGCCCAGGGTAAAGCCTGGAGAAGCCGCCCTTTTGAGGCCAGGGGTCCTGAGTCAAAACCAGCTGGTGTGGACCTCTGAGCTCTCAGATGAGGTGGCTGCCTGGGTCCAGGGAACACCTGAAATGTTTTCATCCACCATTGGCTCAGGGGGGATCCCTACAGCTTGGCTTCTTCCTTGATGGCTTCAGCTCCACTCTTCAGTCTAGGGCTTTGCTGGGCTAAGAGTGAAAGTGAAAGTGAAGTTTCTGACTCTTTGCGACCCTGTGGACTGTAGCCCACCAGGCTCCTCCGTCCGTGGAATTCTCCAGGCAAGAATACTGGAGTGGGTTGCCATTTCCTTCTCCAGAGGATCTTCCCGACCCAGGGATCGAATCCGGGTCTCCCGCATTGCAGGCAGATGCTTTACCCTCTGAGCCACCAGGGAAGCTCAAGAGTACTGGAATGGGTAGCCTACTCCTACTCAGGGAAGGGGTGAAAGTGAGGGAGTGGACAAATATCATGTATCATTTACACACTTGTGATATCACTTTATCATGTAAAATTTTAAAAAAGCTTGTTTACAAAACAGAAATAGACTCATAGACATAGAAAACAAACTTATGGTTACCAAAGGAGGGGTAGTGAGATAAATTAGGAGTTTGGGATTAAAATATACACTACTATATATAAGATACATAAACAACAAGGGCCTGCTACATAGCACAAGGAATGATACTCACTGTCTGGTAATAACTTATAATGGGAGGGAATGTTAAAAAAAAAGAGTGTATGTATCACTTTACTGTATACCTGAAACTAACAGAGCATTGTCAATAAACTATATTTCAATAAAAACAAAAAATGAACCAACCCCTTATCAGAAAAAAAGGAAAGTGCGGGTGTGGATTCAGTGCAAATGTTAGGGGAATCCTCGTCTCTCCAGGCTCCCCTACCCCATGTTTTATTAACTCTAGTTCTCCTTCGTCTCATGAGAGGTGATGGACTTGCAAATTTAGACTCGGAAAATCCTGGTGGGTCTTTTGGTCACTGTGTGACCCTTGAGAGAAAGCCCTTTAAGCTCTCCTATCCACAGATTCTTCATTTGTAGAAATTTGCCTCACTGCTATCTATCTTAGGGTTATTGTGACTTCTACAGCCCATCTCAAGTATAAGTAAATGCCCCTATCTTATCTTTAATCCCCCTACACTTTTCCGTAGTCATAAATTTCCACATCCATTATTCCCTTGGGTTAAGAAATAGTCTCCAGAAGACTTGTAGAAAGTACTTAAATTTGTATTTAGTGAATCAGTGTTGCAGTTTGGTTAAGATGCATTCACTCAAACCGGCCCTGGGATAGTTGATCACGTCTAGTTAGCCATGAACTTCAGGGAGCAGGGACACAGGCAGGGTAAGCATTGAAAACTGTGGAAGGCCCAGACCAATAGGGAGGTCTCACCTTGGGAGGAGGTAATGGGGCAGCAGCCCAGGGGAGGCTCTGAAATGTGAGTCATGAGGGAGGGCAATGAGCGTGAAAGAGAAAAGTTGTGTCTGACTCTTTGCAGCCCCATGGACTGTAGCCTGCCAGGCTCCTCTGTCCATGGAATTCTCCAGGCAAAAGTATTGGAGTGGGTACGTGTTCCTTTCCCCAGGGGATCTTCCCAACCCCGGGATCAAACCTGGGTCTCCCTTGCTGCAGGCAGATTCTTTACCGTCTGAGCCACTAGGGAAGCTCAAGAATACTGGAGTGGGTAGCCTATCCCTTCTCCAGGGGATCTTCCCAACCCAGGAATCTAACCAGGGTCTCCTGCATTGGAGATGGATTCTTTACCAACTGAGCTACCAGGGAGGGCTGGAGGGAGGCTAAGGGCTGAGGTTGGCTTAGGGCTGCTGGCCTCATGGAACTGAACCAGATGCTGGGCCTGCAGAGGCTCTGGATCCGTCTGCTGTGTTGACCAGGAAGAAGTTCTTGGCCGTCTTCTAGAAGTCTTCACCCAGAAATTCCCCAGGCTCTCGGCTGTCCTGGGGCAGGTCTGGCAGCTCCCTATGTGCCGCTGTGCCCTCTGTGCCCACAGTGTGCAGCACACGGTGAGGTCTGCTCAGCAAGTCACGGTCCTGCCTCCAGGGGCTCTCTGTTCCTGACCCCAGCCCGTCCCACCTCTTGCCCGGTCACACTAAGCTACTTTGCCTCCTGCAGCGCACTGCTTGGGATAATGAAATAGTCATAATGAAAGCCTTAATATTTAAAGCTCCAGGAGCCACAGCCCTGTACCATATTGAACTAGAGATAAATCATCCTGGTTAGGAGGCCTCACTGGGCTCCATTTTCTCTGCTCCAATTGCCTTGCCTGCTGGAGTTTTTCTTTGTGAGTGGATTGGAGGCTGTGTTTGACAGATTTCCTAGGGAGAGGGTGCTGCTGCTGCTAAATCACTCAGTTGTGTCCGACTCTGTGCGACCTCATGGACTGTGGCCCACCAAGCTCCTCTGTCCATTGGATTCTCCAGGCAAGAATACTGGAGTGGGTTGCCAGTTCCTTCTCCAAGAATTGCCTCTGCCTACTCTTTAATTATAACCTTTCATTTCATGTTAAAGTCTTTGAGAGTCTCTATATTGGTAATGAAAGAGAAGTGAAGTCGTAGGGAGAGGCACCCCCATTCATTTTCCTTGGGTAAATTCAACAAAAAGTGTTGAGGGCTTAGCCCTGCAGGGCAGTGGTTTTTGTCTATTTTGTTCACTGCTCTAGCCCTGATGCTTATAATGGTGCTGGCATGTAACAGGGAGTCAATAGCCATTGCCTCATGCATGAGTGCTCACCATGGCCTCGTGGAGTACTGTGTCAGTCTCATCTACAGATTGCAAACAAAGGCTCAGGAAAAGTGACTTGCCCAAGGTCACACAGAGAAATGGACAAGCAAGGTAATGAGAGCACACATATTTATTGCTAGATTCTCCTGATTAAACCAGATAGTTTTTTTCTGTGTTGTTTTATGGGAGGAGAGTAAAGGGGTTGGGGTGGCTTGGTGACATTGTGTGCTATCTCTTGGGCCTGCCAAGATGTAATCTTTGATGGACAGCCAACTTTCATTGCCTATTAGCTGAATCCCATGGTTCTGGCATTTAATGGGTCACTTGTGAGCAAGAAAAAAATGGGACAGTATGATTGGGAGTAGGTTGTCCTCACAATACTTTGCTTTTAACAAGGACTATCCTTGGAAACAGTGTCAGACTTTATCTTTTTGGGCTCCAAAATCACTGCAGATGGTGACTGCAGCCATGAAATTAAAAGACGCTTACTCCTTGGAAGAAGTTATGACAAGCTAGATAGCATATTCAAAAGCAGAGACATTACTTTCCCAACAAAGGTCCCTCTAGTCAAGGCTATGGTTTTTCTGGTGGTCAGGTATGGATGTGAGAGTGGGAGAAGCACATCATGCCTGAGCTACAAGAAGCTTAGCTGTCATCAAGACCAGTAGTTTTCCAAGTGCATCCTGGGACCAGCAGCATCAGCACCACCAGGGAACATGTTCTGGATGCAGAGTCTCTGGTCACACTCCAGACTTAATCAGAAGCTCTGGGGAAGAGGCCCACAATCTGTGTTTTAATAAATCGCACAGGTGATTCTTACCCACACTAAGAATGACGTGGACCACACTGGCAGACCAGGGTTTCTCAGCACTGTTGACATTTTGTGGTTTAGTTGCTAAGTCATGTCCAACTCTTGTGACCCCCATGGACAGAAGAACTTGGCAGGCTATTTCCATGGGATTCTCCAGGCACGAATACTCAAGAGGGTTGCCATTTCCTTCTCCAGGGTATCTTCCCGACCCAGAAATCAAACCTGGGTCTCCTGAATTGTAGGCATGTTCTTTACCACCTGAGCTATGAGGGAAGCCCAGTTGACATTTTGGGGCTGGAAAATTCCTTGCTGTGGGGGCTGTCCTGTGCATTGTAGGATGTTTAGCAGCACCCCTGATCTTTCCCCAGTAGATGCCAGTAGTACTCACCTTCCAATTGTGAGACTCATATATATCTCCAGACATAACGGAATATTCCCATGGGGCAAAACTAACTCTACCTGAAAACTGTGGATCCAGACCTCTGCTTCTTAAAAATGTGGTCCATGTTCCAGGAGCATTGGCCTCATCTAAGAATTTGTGGTTGACAAAGACTCTGGGCCTCACACCAGATCTACTGAATCAGCACCTTGTATTTAAACAAGGTCCTCAGCTGATGCCTCTGCATTTAGAGATTGACAAGCACTGATCTAAACCAACTGCCTCATGTGACTAATGGGGAGATGGCCTTCTGGAGGCAGCAACCTGCCTAAGGTCGTGTCTCCTGCCTCCTGGCCCCTGAATGTGCAAGTCTAGGTGCTCACTCACTGCAGTGATTTCTAAAGTCGGGAGTACTGCCTACCGGGTTCCTAAGGCCATGCTTTTATGAGGGGCCCTCAGCAGTGAGTTCCTTTCACACTCTCTGTAGCTGACAGTGTATGTAGCAGTTTGAGGAAAACCGCTTAGATATTTTGCAAACTATCCTTTAATTGGGTTTCTCTGATAATTATCTCATGATTAGACTGGGATATGAGTTTTAGGGGGAAGACCACAAAGAAAATTGTCATTTACCTCTCTTCACATCACAGAGTAGGTTTTACTTCTTTTCCTCAATAATTGAGCCTATTTTCCTGTAAACAAAATGCTTGGGATGCCCCCCTCCCCACACCACAGGTCACCACCAGCCACTTTTCTCGTGCCTTAGTGAGTGCAAAGTAAATCTTGTATAATAAAGTGCTTCTGAACTGTTCCAGCAGCTCCTGCCCAAAGTCTCCTTTGGCCAATAAAAGCCAGCCAGGCAATATTAGAGCTGAGATTTGATGCAAAGTCCCACCTTTCTTTTATTAATGGAGGGTGATAGACAGAGCCTTACTCTAGTGAGCAGCCAACCGCTCAGCAGTTTTCCTTTTACAGTTCCATTTCTGATCATTGCTCTTTCCTAATTAGCCAGGTTGACAGCAGCCTCCTGGTGAACAGAGCTGGCAGCCAGTGATGCCAACACAAAGGCAGTGAGAGGGATGTGAAAGCCCCACAGGGAGCAAGGACCCCGTGTGGTCCATTCTGGCCAGGTCTCTTTAGGCCCTGGACCAGAATCTCATCCTGGATGTGACATTTACCACCCAGGGAATTCTCTCCAGTAGAATAGATTGTTGCCATTTTGACGATTTTCCAAATATTCCAACAGCTGCTCCTTATAACACTTTCCTGCTCACACCCCACAAGAAAGACTGACACGCACACAACTTAGATACCTCTCCCCTGGTGGCCTGCCAGATTTTACACAATTTCCTTTGTTTGAAGAAACTCCACTGAATTAAGATGGTAAAGGCCTTGGTTTAAATGCAAATATTGTGAAAATATAGTGCATTAGTTTTCTATTGCTGCCATTGCAAACTACTACAAATTTACAGCTCAAAATGACATAAATATATTATCTTACAGGCTGGAGGCCAGACATCTGAAATGGGCCTTATGGGCTAGATCAAGGTGTTGGCAGGCTTTCATTCCTTCTGAAGGCTCTAGTGAAAGAAAGTGAAAGTGTTAGTGGCTTGCTGCATCCGACTCTGTGCCATCCCATGGACTATATAGCCCGCCAGGCTCCTCTGTCCATGGAATTCTCCAGGCAAGAATACTGGAGTGGGTAGCCATTCCCTTCTGCAGGGGATCTTCTGGATCCAGGGATCAAATCCGGGTCTCCTGCATGCAGGCAGATTCTTCACTGTCTGAGCCACCAGGGAAGCCCTGAAGACTCTAGTGGGGAATGGACTCCTTGCCTTTTCTGGGTTGTAGACTCCCTTGTTCCCTGGCTCATGATCCCTGCCTCCATCTTCAAGGTGCACTCTGCTTTCCTCTACTCCCACTGTCATATCTTGTCTGACTCTGGGGCTTCTTCCTCCCTCTTAAAAGGACCTCTGTGGTTATCTAAAATAATCTATCTCAAGATCTTTAACGTAAAGTACTTTTTGTCATGGGGAGTACCATATTCCTAAGTTCTGGTGATTAGGATGTGGACACAATGGAGGGAGTGTCTTATTTGGCCTACCAGGCCCATTTACTCTTCTGTTAAATGGCAATAATAATACTATCTATCATAAGTCCTAAACTGTGAGTACTAAATGAGATGCTATGTGTCATTTGTTGGGCATGGGCCCTGGCACATAGTGAGGCTTCAGTTATTTTTAACTGATACTAAGCAGGGCTCTGTAGGGCTCCTGGACTCAAATCCTTTCTGTGTCCCCCATTTCTCAGATTATAGGAAATAGTCTTCGCTCAGCCTCCATGACCTCTGAGTTCCAGTGGGCAGTTTCCAGCAGTTGCCAATTAGTGAAGGGAGAGGAAACCAGGGAAGAAATGAACAGTCAAGAGAAACAGCAGTGCAGCCTTGGGGCGAGGTCCTGGTTCCTGGTCAAGGGACATACATAGCAATATCTTTAAGCTGTTTTGCAGGTACTGAAACCCCCTCCAGGTGGGAGAAAGGCAATGATGGTATGTTGCCCACAACATGTAGACCCCAGACTGGGTGGAACCTGAAGGTTGGTGATGCTGACTCCTACTTACCTCACCACTGACTGATCAATATGTTGGGAAAGTATGTGATTTTCTCAGTTCAGTCTTGCTACAACAACGATTTCAAATGACAAGCTTGGGCTTGGTTGTAGCTCAGAATTTAATTTGGTAAACAAAGATGGTGCATCCCCAAGTCCTGGGTTGGGGTGGGGGTTGGGCCAACCTTGAAGGAGTCATTTCAACCCATCTTGTCTCCCTCTTTTTACTCTTTTTTATCTCCTCTCCCCCAACCCCTAGGCTGCCCTATGCATATTAGGGTAAGCACCCATCATCGATCAGGAAGGGGGCATATTTGTTTCACCTGAGGTTCCTACTCCAGTCCACGGATATTTTTCTTTGTTCCCTTTTCGTGGGCTTTTCCCCTTTCTTTGTCTGTCTTTTAACTGCTGTCATTTTGGACTCCTTTTCCTATTCTAACTACCTAACAAGTAGAATGTCCATGAGCTTACCTTGCTCTCTTCCATCCATTACTATAAAGCTTCTCATCACCATTTCCAAATTGAGAACATGGTATTTTGAGGCAGGAGTGTGTCGTGTGTCCCCCTTTGCCTGGCAAAGTAGTAAAGCTATCCTTTTCTACTTCACCCAAAACTCTACCTCTTGTCTTATCCTGCCCCCATGTACAGAGGAGATGAGCTTTCAGCACCGTAACAATAATAATGGTAATTATTAGAATAATATATTGAGTTATTCTTTATCATTGACCCTTTGGTAATAATTTTATTAGCTTGTCGTTTGGAAAGGCCAAGAGGTGGTCAGAAATGGAGTGAGTATGATTTATGCTGGGAGTTGGGGAGAGGGGTTGAGAAGGTTGAGAACGTGGGAGATGTCTAGGGCAGGACAGATCCAAGTGGGGTGTTGTCACGAGCAGGCTCTGGGAAAAGTGAGCATACAGGGGTGAATATGGAGCACCAAGTAAAGGGAAGTTGAAGAAATCAGGGGAGACAGACATCATTTACTTAATTTTTTTTCTCATCTCCTTGATCCCTTAATTGATAATGGCTTGTCTCAAATGTCCCTGTACCTTGCTTCTCCTCCCCCACTCTAGCTCCTTATGTCTCTGCAGCACCAGGTAAGCCTGCTCTCTCTTCAAGTTCTGGCTCAAACATTACTTCTTCCAACAGAGTGTTAGTTGCTCCATCGTGTCCAACTCTTTGCGACCCCACAGACTATAACCTGCCAGGCTCCTCCCTCTGTCCGTGGAATTCTCCCGGCGAGAATACTGGAATGGGTTGCCATTCTCTTATCCAGGGGATCTTCTTGGCCTGGGGATGGAACCTGGGTCTCCCACATTGGAGGCAGATTCTTTACCATTGCGCCACCTAGAAAGTTCTTCCAAGAAAACCTTTACTAATCGTTTAGTAATCACGGTCATTTCCTCTCCTCCAAATGTCAGTAAGGCTTAATTCCAAGCCACTGGTGTGGCATGCCCTAGTCTATTTTTTAACAATTAGATCATAAAATGTTACAGCTGTCAACATTTCTAAAATTGAAATCCTCTCCACCCCACTTTGCAGTTCTACCACCAGATTGTGATTTCCCTTCCTCTGTCTAAAGTCCCTCTCCTAAGCATGAAGCCTTCTGGTCTGCATTTTCTGTATCATTCATAACATAGAGGTAACAAAATTTTGATGATTTTTCTTTTTAAACAAAAAGGTGATTTGTGTGTTCAGGTCAATTTGGGAAAACACTAGCATAGTTAATGGTAAGGATAGTCCTGGGAACTAGAACTCAAGGGTTCCAGTTCCATTTCTAACCTTAAGGAACCTACATGCCCTTGGGGAAGTACCCCATCCCCCATTCCTTTGTCATCATTTTCCTTGTGTGTAAAGGGAGCACATTGGTCCAGATAGTTAAAAAGATTCCTTTGAGCTCTTGCAGCCTTCTTTCCTGCATGTTCAGTTCAGTTCAGTCGCTCAGTTGTGTCCGATTCTTTGCGACCCCATGAATCGCAGGACACCAGGCCTCCCTGTCCATCACCAACTCCTGGAGTTCACTCAGACTCACATCCATCGAGTCGGTGATGCCATCCAGCCATCTCATCCTCTGTCACCCCCTTCTCCTCCTGCCCCCAATCCTTCCCAGCATCAGAGTCTTTTCCAATGAGTCAACTCTTCGAATGAGGTGGCCAAAGTACTGGAGTTTCAGCTTTAACATCATTCCTTCCAAAGTAATCCCAGGGCTGATCTCTTTCAGAATGGACTGGTTGGATCTCCTTGAAGTCCAAGGGACTCTGCATGTTAAACCCACATAATATTGAGGCTCCATTCTCAACTGTTAACTGCTCTCTTATCTCTGTTGGAGGTAGAAGGGAATGGAGCTGTTTTTCAGACATTTTAAGTTAGATTCTGGCGCTTTCTCTGCAGAAGATGAAGTTACTTATTAGGAGCAATTTGTTCAGGAGACATTGAAGATAATTAACAAGAGAAGAGGCAGGGCATCTAGAACGGAGTTTTTCTAATCCCTTAGGCATCCCATCAGTCAATTCCGCGAGCTCTCCATCGGCTGGTTAGGACTTAGATTGGGCAACTCAACTCAGTGGCTCCATGGCACTAAGGAGATAAATATTGGCTTAATTTTACTTGGGAGCTGCTGGACACCCAAGAGAAATGACCGGCATGCTATTTCTTTTTCCTTTCATTTAACATTCTTTCATTGTTAAGTGTCTACCATGTGTTTCAACAACAAAAGTGGCTCTACAATCTTCCCTACCTAGTAGATACTCTTAACACAGAGGAAGAGATAGACATAGCGGACCAATAACTGATATATGAAGCAGAATGTGAAATGTAGGAAATGAGTCACTCATTTTGGGGAAGAGGAAGGTGAGCTCTGAATTGGATTTTGTACTGTCTTCAGAAGGCTGGCTGACTGTTCAGCAGGGACAATGGGGTGAGAGGGTCCTTGAGGTGGAGGGAATAACGTGCACACAATTGTACAAAGGGGATCATGCGGGGCAACTGAAAAAATGAACGATGTTTGATTTTCTCCTGGATTTTAGCACCCTAGACAGTATGAAATAGGATTAGGAAAAGAGGTCAGGTTCAGGTTGTCTGAGACTTGAAAGGATATTGGACTTAATTAGCTGGCAATGAGACACTGGTTTCTTTTGGGCATAGACCAATGTGGTCTCACATTAAGAAGATATTAACAAAGGAGAAGGCATGTACAACCATCTTGTACTTCTGAGGCAAGACGCTGTAAAAAAGAGAACGAAGAATCAAAGAATCTCACATTTCCAATCTTTCTGTGAAAAGTAAGAACTGCCAAGCTCCATGCCACCGTTTCTGAAATCTCCAGTGATTCCCTGGGCTGATGGAGTGCAGAGAGGTGTGACAAGAAGCTGTTTTCCTCAAATCACTCAGCTGCCAGGTGCTACATGCATCTGGTTTAGGAAAAGCAATCACATGGAGATCTGTTTGTTACTCAAAGTTCCCTCTAGGTGGACAGAAACATCCTCTAAAATAGTTAAATGATAAAAAAAAAAAAGAGAGAGAGAGAGGGAGAGAAAGTCAGAGAAAACGTTCAAAAGTACTCAGTTGCTTAGAAGTATATGTGACTATTAGAAAAACTTTCCTCGAAATATGTTCAAGAGGAGAAAAGCCTAATCCTTTTGTTGCCTATTTGCCAAGGTTCTGGTGGAGATTCTGGGGAGTGGAAGAAGTAGCATCCACAGTGATTAAAAGCAAGACAAAATAACAACAAAACCCAAACCTTGTTTAGCAATGTATTGTTCTTGGGATTGCAAATGTGCTTATCTGGGTGCAATTTCCTCATTATCCTTTCTGTTTGCTTCTTATCACAAGAGGAAAATGATGCATGGACAAAAACGGAAGACAGTTTGCTCGCAGTTAGGAAAACTGACACCTGTCCAGCAAGCCTTGTTCTGTTTGCTATGTGATGCCTCATCACTTCTGGATTCTCCAGGGGCTGGAGATGAACCAACTCAGGGTGCCCTGGTGGATGCAGAAAATAGTATGAGGTATCTGAGATGGCAGGGACCTGATGGAGGGTGTCCTTCATTAACCCTAAAGGACCACAAGGGGGCAGTGAGTCAAAGTTGCTCAAATCAGAGGAGAGAAAGCCAGAATTCATTCAAACTAATGATTTTTGAAAACTTGGATGAGGGGAAGTAGTTATAATTTATCAGAGTTACCTGGAGCTTTTACAAAACCATTTTATTATAGAAACATTGAGACATACACAGAATAAACACATCATCAAAAATGACAGCGTGTGGAACCTCCACTAAAGGAATGATTAACTTGGCAAAGCTGTCTGATCAACTTTTTCAGAACTCTGGAATCTACTAAGAAACTCACAATAACCAGGGGAATACTTAATGGAGAAAGTTGCTTCTGGAATTTTGGGAAGAGAGTGTTGTTTTTCCTGGAGAAGGGAATGGCTACCCACTCCAGTATTCTTTCCTGAAGAATTCCATGGACTGAGGAGCCTGGCAGGCTATAGTCCATGAGGTCACAAAGAGTTGGACACAACAGAGAGACTAAGACTTTCACTTTTCAGAGTTGTTTTTAAGTTACCCCCTTACAATCCCCATTTCTCACCTGGGCAGCAGCCATGAGTACAGCAATCTGCATTTCTAGAGAAGCTTTCTGGTACCAGAAGGAGCAATGTGGAGCTTACTTACAAAGAACTGTGCTGTGTGTCTTGACCTGTCTGTTCCCTGAATAATAGGCTTAAGGACTTGCCTTTGTTTCTCCTTCCTTGGGACTTTTTCAGGGTTGAAGTGGCTTCCTCTGAGTGGTGTTTGTTGATAGCATGTAAGGTGAATATATGAACTGTAGACAGCTGTGGCCAGGGAGAACAATCTGGGCAAGTAGAGACAGGCAGGAAATCCTAAAAGGAAGAGTCCTGGAGAAGGATATATGGAATAAAGAAGAGCTCCATACTGGGGGGTCTAGAAGGCCACACACACGCTCACAGCTGGACACATGCTCAAAAAAGACCTGAGAAGAGCCTATGCTTTCACCTGTGGTGACTATTAGGGTCCATGAAAGCAGGAAGTGAAAGCTAAGGCAGAGTCATAAATGCCTGACTAAGAACTGAATTCCATTATAGGTTATTACAAGATACTGAATATAGTTCCCCATGCTATACAGTAGGTCTTTGTTTATTTTATGTATAGTAATGTGTATCTGTTAATCTCAGACTCCTAATTTATACAGCCCATTTTCCCCTTTGGTACCTATAAGTTTGTTTTCTATGTCTGTGAGTCTATTTCTGTTTTGCAAATAAGTTCATTTGTATCATTTTTAAAGATTCCACATACAAATGGTATCATATAATATTTATCTTTCTCTGTCTGACTTACTTCAGTCAGTGTTAGTGTTAGTCGCTCAGTTATTTCCAACTCTTTGTGATCTTGTAGGCTGTAGCCAGCCAGGCTCCTCTGTCCATAGATTTCTCCAGACAAGAATACTGGAGTGGATGGCCATTTCCTTCTCTTAATTTGAAATTCTTACTTCGTATGTTATTCTGTAGGTCCATCTGTGTTGCTGCAAATGGCATTGTTTCATTTTTTATGGCTCAGTAATATTTCATCATATATGTTATATACCATATCTTCTCTACCCATTCATCTATCTATGAGCATTTAAGCAATGGATTCCTGAATGGGGAACACTTGAAGAAGTATTTGGCAGGAGATTTTAGAAAAGTTAAACTCCTGGAGAAAGAAATGGCCACCCACTCTAGTATTCTTGGTTGGGAAATTCCATGGACAGAGCAGACTAGTAGGCTACAATCCATGGAATTGCAAAGGGGTCAGAGATGACTTAGCGACTAAACAACAATAGAAACAAGTACATCCAAGCTCTTTTTTCTTTTTCTTGGCCCGACAGCACAGCTTGGGAAACCTTAGTTCACCAACCAAGGATTGAAGCTACACCCTTGGTAGTGAAAGTGCAGAGTCCTAACCAGGGAATTCTCCTCCCAAGACTTCATATGTCATCCCCTCATCCCATATCATCTTCTCTTACAAAACCATTTCTTATACATTCTTCAAGACTTATCTCAGCATTACCAACTAGATCTTATATCTTCTTTTTTGCTCCCAACATGTATTTTATTATGATACCAAATCATATTAAAACTATGAATGTGTTGATGCCATGGAATAGACTTAAAGCTTTTTGAAGTCAGCATCTAGGCCATATTTATGTTGGTAGTTTTAGCTTCTAGGTTGGTTGAGAAGTGTCTTGACTTGAGTTTCCTAGGAAGCAGAGTCTGAAAAAACTTATGAGTTCATGCTCTATAGAGGTGCAGGAAGTGACAGTGAGGGAGAAAGGAAAGTGAGACAGAGAGGAAGGGAAAGCAAATCTAAGGAGCTGCATTACCAAACTGGCTAAAGAGTTTACCAACAAGCATAACTATTGATCCAACAGACAGGAGATTTCTGGAGGGGTTGTACAGAAATAATGAGTCTTGTAATAGTCTGTTGGTAGGAGTAAAGGAGAAGAATCGATCTTCTATCTTCTTCCTATCCTCTATCTGTGACAGCTTCAAGTTCTTTTTAACTCCTTTGTATCCCTAGGTTGTATTAGCTGGCTCCTGTGGGCAGCTGCTGGGGAAGCCAGATTCCATGACATAGATGGTGGTATAGGCTAGTGTTACATCCTCCTTCCTTGCCTGCCTACAACAGAAGCTTAGTGGGCCAGTCAGGGTATATATATAGGGAGGGGCTTAGTGGGGCTCAGTGGTTTCTCAGTGTCAGGGGTGGGAGGAGGCATGGCTTGTGAGATGTGAGGTGCACTGTGACACTGTGCTTTGGGCCACATGGGAGGCTGCAAGCAGCTGTAGCAGCGGGTGCAGTTGGCCATGTAGGTAAAGCACTACAGTGTTGTGGCCTCTGCTGTGAGTAATGAAGTTAACTGAATAATTCTCCAACCATGGCCAACCCTCCTCTCTGTGGCCTAGAAGGATCTGTAGGATCATCACTAATGCTGAGGCATCCATCGCCAGCCTCACCTCAGGACCCATACAAACTGGGTCCTGTGTAATAAATATGAACTTAAGGGGCATGGTGATTGTAGAAAGCAGAAACACAGAAAGAAGTCCGGGACTGAGTCCCTTAGAGAGCAAAGGATGCAACTGCAGTATTGGTTCCCTCTCTCTCGCTTATAGATCATGAGCTTCTTGAAGGCTAGGGCAATTCTCAGGTCTTGACACTGAATGTAGCCAACAAAGTGGTGGTGGTTTAGTCACTAAGTCAAGTCCAGCTCTTGTGACCCTATGAACTGTAGCCCACCAGGCTCCTCTGTCCGTGGGATTTTCCAGGCAAGAATACTGGAGTAGGTTACCATTTCCTTCTCCAATAAACAAAGTGAGGAGGCGACAAAGTGAGTCTACCTAGGAAAAGCCCTGCATGTCCTACTATGTGACACCTGAGCACCTTTGCACTGAGGATAAATGACTTCAGTGCTGATGGAGACCTGCAGTGTTTTCCAGAGCCATGAAGCTGGGGGAGGGGGGTTGTCCTAGGGCTGGAGTCCCTGTGCAGAGTTGTGATTTACAGTATTTTATAGCCCTGTTTTCAGATGCTCACTCACTGTTTACTGCTCTGCTGCTAATAAACATCTTGTCATAAATGATAAACAGAGCAACTTGAGGGGGACGTGGGAGCCATGTTCAAATAGACTTGGTGTTCTGCAGAATGCCTGTGGATTAGGTGGTTGCAAATTTATTTTTTAAAGTCTGTCTCTATTTTTTTATGTGACTAGAATTCAAGAGAGGCAAACCGTGAGTTTTGTTAGAAATCTCTGAAAGGAATGGACTGCCGTGGCTGCAGGGTCTGCAGAGCCTGCAGGGAGCTGTCCAGGGTCCTGAGATGAAGAATACAGTTAGGCGCTGCTGGCCATGTCTTCCCAGGAGGAAATGGGAGGCCTCCTTATGGGCAGATTTCCAGAGGTTCCAAGGCAGGAAAATACTACATTCATCAGTGCTCAACTGCCTGATTTGAATGTGAGTTGAGACAACAGGGAATAGCTAGGCGTTCATGGTACCATGACAGGAGCTTCAGGCGATGACAGAGAAACTTCCCCTAGGATTCATGTTTCTGAGACAGAGTTGATGCCGTGTGCTGCCACCCTGTGGATTCAGTCTTCTGTTGGCACTCTCTTGGCCTTTATTCCTCCTTTTCCTCCCCTCCTTATGGCCTTTCCATCCACTCCACTCCTTTCTACAGTATCCCAGCTTTACACCTGCTGCATGCTGGAGGGCTGAGATGGGAGAAGGGCCAGGTTGCAGTAGTCGCTTGCAGGTGGCTTCTGTGTTGTTCAGGGTGGAATGAAAGAAAACATCCAAAGGCAAATGAAAATCCTCAAAGTGCTTGGCAACTGAGAAGAGGTGAGTTTGGGCTTGCCAACTGTGGGCTCAGGCAGATGTGAGGCAGCTGCTGAACTGCCTGTCGCCCATGACACTTGCATCTCAAAAATAATGAGGAAAATGTAAAGACAGCAGTTCAGTCTGTCTCAGAGTGTCCACAGGCATCACTTCTTTCAATTGAGGATTTCATTTGAAAATGGTAAGAGATATACTTTTTTCCAATATCATCTGGAATGGAAAGAGAAAGTTTGTGATCCTGGCAGGAACTTGGAGATTTAGGCAGCAGAGTTCCTTGGTTTGGGACAAGTTTTGACATCCCTCAATGTGAGGTTGAGTCCTTTGTATCCAAAGAGACCAGCCAGGATGTGCAGTCAGACCTCAAAAGCCTGGCCTCTTTCTTCGAGTCACCTTGAGCAGCAACACATGACTTCTGGGCAGAAGGGCAGCACACTTCCAGATGTGGAGCCCAGGGTGCTAGCTTCTTCTAGCATAAGGGAAAATGACTGTGGCAGCAGCCTGGAGGAGGCAGGAGAAACTCCAAAGACCTACCCCTCCAACAGTCAAAATACTATTCATACAATTCAAGCAATTATAGATTCATCTGGGTGGTTTCACCTCCTCCTTTTAAAATTTAAATATTCTCTGGAAGGGCTGAATGCAGAATTCCTCAGTATTATTTGTGCTGAGCAGCTGAGGCTCTGGGGCCTCTTTCCAGTTGGAATGGCCCACGGGATGCAGGGAAGGAAGCAGCTGCTGGCTATATTGCCTTCCTCTGCCACTGGGACTTCTGAGATGCTGTTGAGCTTTAGCTCCTGCTTTGATCCCCAGGGGAGGCTGAAATCTCCAGAGCTCTGGAGCCTCAGGAAAGAGGAAGCACTGGTAGCGGCTCACTTTATCTTCTGTTTTGGCAACATGGTGTAGGAACATAGACTTTGTAATCACAAACTTATGTTCAAATCTCAGCTTAATAGCTGGGAAGGTTACTGTCCTCATCTATCAGATGAGAAGAAAAATGTCACTCCTAGTGTGTTTGGAATTTGATGAGATTAAATATCAGAAGCACCTGGTACACAGTAGGCTCATGCCAAGTGTTACATTCTTAGCAGGAAAATAAATCATACTCTCTGTCAATAATGATAATTTACTGCCCTCCAAATGCATGCTTCTTATTATGTTTTGTGTCTTAGCGAAGTCTGAAAGTGAAAGTCGCTCAGTCATGTCCGACTCTTTGCAGCCCCATGGACTATAGCCTGCTAGGCTCCTTTGTCAATGGAATTTTCCAGGCCAGAACACTAGAGTGGGTAGCTGTTTCCTTCTCTAGGGAATCTTCCCAACCCAGGGATCGAACGCAGGCCTCCCACATTGAAGGCAGATTCTTTACCAGCTGAGCCACCTAGAACTTTATAAACAATATAATAAATCATAATAGAAATGGTGGGCATCTTTGTCTTAGGCCTCTAGTACTTTATACACAAATATGATGTCAGTCAAAAACAGTATTTCTTTATCATATCGAGAAACAACCCATCTAGTTTCACATCTTAAAATGTTGTTTATTTGGAATACATTCAAATTTCATTAAATGTTCTTTTCACACTTATTGAAATAATCATATGCTTTGTTACACATAATTTTTGACATCATATATTCAATATTCATAGATTTCTTAGTATTAGACTATCCTTATATTATTGGAGAAGGAAATGGCAACCCACTCTAGTGTTCTTGCCTGGATAATCCCAGGGATGGGGGAGCCTGGTGGGCTGGCGTCTATGGGGTTGCATAGAGTCAGACACGACTGAAGCGACTTAGCAATCCTTATATTTATGGGATAAACTTTGCTCTAGCATTGGACATGATTTTTTTTTAATGTACAGAGTCCCACTCATAATATTTTTATAAGGTTGGTTTTAAAAAAGTATTTATTTATTTGGAGGTTCCAGGTCTTAGTCATGGAGAAGACAATGGCACCCCACTCCAGTACTCTTGTCTGGAAAATCCCATGGGCAGAGGAGCCTGGTAGGCTGCAGTCCCTGGGGTTGTGAAGAGTTGGACACGACTGAGCGACTTCACTTTCACTTTTCACGTTCATGCATTGGAGAAGGAAGTGGCAACCCACTCCAGTGTTCTTGCCTGGAGAATCCCAGGGACGGGGGAGCCTGGTGGGCTGCCTCCTATGGGGTCACACAGAGTCGCCACAACTCAAGTGACTTAGCAGTAGCAGCAGGTCTTAGTCATGGCATTAAGGATCTTTTAGTTGTCTGCAGGATCGAGCTCCCTGAGCAAGGATTGAACCCAGGCTGTTTGCACTCGTTGTGTGGAGTCTTAGCCACTGGACCACCAGGGAATTCCCCTACTCATAATATTTTAACTTGGTCTTCTGCCTCCCTTTCCCTCCAAATTCCATATTGCAGCCAGAATGATCTTTCTGAAGCATGAATCAGGTCATGTACTCTGCTGCTTAAATATCTCCAATGACTTGTTATTGTAATGGGAATAAACTAAAACCCTCTATCATGACCTGTAAGACCTTTTTTAAATATTATCTAACCCCCACCTAGTTCTGTCTCCGTGTTTCCCCCTGTTCCCTAGATCCAGCAGCATTGGTTTTGAACATATCAACCTTACTCTTATCACTGAGCAATGTTCTTCCCCCAGGTCTTTTTAAAGCTTTCTCTTTCTCATCAGCTACCTCTTTCTTCGCCATAATCCAACTTGACTGTCACCTTCTCAGAAAGCCTTTACTGGAGCTTTCTAGTTAGGCAGCTTCACAATACCTCTACATCCCATTATCCTATTATTTTCTTCTTAGAATTTACTGGTGCCTGAAGTTACCTTATTACATTTCTTTGTTTATGTGCCTATTGTCTGTTTCCTCCCTGTAAGATGTATGTGTCTTGAGGGTGGCAATTTCTGGTCTGTACTGACTGCTGATCCTAAGAACCACTGCCTGGTGAATAACTGTTCTCTCTAAATAGACTCACAGATGAAAATGGCCTAGGACATTCTTTACCGTCTCCTTTTTGGTGCTTTGTCATCTTCCAATAACCTCAAAGCCTTAATTGGATTTCTTCTCATCCTTTTCTTTGTGTGGGATGACCTTACATAGCAGAAGACCTTGGAATGGAATGGGGTCTTATAGACTATTTAATTCTCTGATTTACTCAGTGTAGGAAGCCTTTTATCCCATCCTGCAGACAATCACCCAACCTTTTTAGATCATTGTAGGAACTAGCTGGTGTGAGGATGGAATTGCTTTCCTTCCAGTCTTATTTTTCAGGGGAAAGATGATTGCAATGGGGAGTCCTGATAACCTTTTAAGACCAATGGCAGGAAGATATGAGGTGAGAGTCTCTTGTCAAATGAGTGAGGTGGATATCTGACCTGAGTGATCTCTTATCCTCTATAAATGATTTTAGCCATGGAACAAGGCACTAGTCATCGGTCGCCAACACACTCAGGACCTGCGTGACTGTGACAAGTGCCCTATTGTATTTTCTTAGCTTAGTTTATGGATTCCTTGGGCTTCCCTGGTAACTCATTGATAAAGAATCTGCCTGCCTATGCAAGAGATGCAGGTTCAATCCCCAAATTGGAAGATCCTCTGGAAAAGGAAATGGCAATCCACTCCACTATTCTTGCCTGGGAAGTCCCATGGACAGAGGAGCCTGGCAGGCTATAGTCCACGGGGTTGAAAAGAATTCGACACAACTTAGCTATTAAACAACAATTCTAACACAGAGATATATAATTCCCTTTTTTCTTCTTTCTTTCCTCCATTTATTACATCTTTCTCCCTTTATCTCAAAGTATTTTATTATTTATCCTTGGTGGTATGGCCCATTATGTTTCAGAGGACACTGAAAAAGAAACTAAAAAAATTATGCAAGTGACTACCCAGCTCTGCAAAGGCATTTCCCACTTGGCGGTGTAATTACTGTTGATGTCTCTTTTTGTTTTTCCTCTTGACTGTGAGCCTCTAGGTGAGGGATGGTGTCTTATTTGTCTCTGGATGCTCAGGGCTATTTTAGTGTCTGTCACAGGGCAGGAGCTGGATTCATATCCGTTAAAGGACCCTCACTGTTGGATCACCAGTGGCATCGAGTGTATGTGTGTGGCACCCCAGAAAAAAAATACAGCATCACCTTCTGGTTAGACTCATGTTTGACCCCTGAAGCTGCTACATACTGCTTGTGTGATCTTGGGCATATTGCTTTAGTATTTCCTGAAATTTAGGCTTTTTTTTTTCATGTAAAATGGAGATCATAAGACCTACACTTGGAGGCTTATAGGGGAGATTTACCAAAATAAGTTTTTTAAAGTGCGTATAGTCAGTAGGTGATTTGTGACCTATAGCCATTAACATCAATTAAAATTTTTTAATTTATATATTTATTGCTGTGGTAACACAGCATGTGGGATCTTATTAGTTCTGACTAGGGATTGAACCTGTACCCTCTGCAGTGGAAGTGCAGAGTCCTAACCACTAGACAGCTGGGAATTCCCCGCTACCCATTAATATTAATATTTCATGTTCTCCCAGACCTCCAAGCAGGGCTCAGTTTATTTATCCTAGCTAATTATCATCAGCAAGGAGGCTTCCCCTACCCCCTCATCAGTCATAATTATGCCAGTGAAGTCATCTTCAGGGAACAGAGCTGCATCTGCTCAGAGGCCTCCCAGGCAGGGCTCCTATCCCCCTTCTGGAGCTTGGGAGCAGATGTGGGAGGCTGAGCAGCCAAGACTTCCATTGCTGCTGTTAGCAGCCGAATTTCTAGAGTCACTGCTAATAGCTCAAATCAGAAAGCTAGTGCAGCTATATGTTTCCCTGGGGGCCTGTTATGGCTTTATATGTGTGGGATTTTTTTCTTTTTTTTGGTTCTTTCCTCCCCTCCCCATCAACTTAAAAAAAAAATCACTGGATTTTTTTGTCAATGGTGGGAGTATAGGAAAGGGGATTGCTATGTGGGTGGGTGAACTTCTGCAGAATGTGTTCACCTAGGGCAAGGGTGAAAAGGAGGTAAGGATGGTGGTGAAGGGTGGGGCCCAGCAAAATGGTACTTCCATCTTTGGTCTCCAGGAGAGGCATGGTGTAGAAAGAAGAGCAAACGGGGGTCAGGAGGTCTGGGATGGGAAACCAGTATTCTTGTTAAGGGTCTGAGGCTATGAGCAAGTCATTCTACAACCTTAGAACTCAGTGTCCTCATATATACGATGAGCGGTTGGCCTAAATGACTTCCAAGATCCTTTTAGCTCTGAAGAAAAATGATTTTCTTTATATATTTCTGGGCCTCTTTCTTCCCATTTCTCCAACAATGGGAGACTGTGTCTGATCCTATGGCCCATTCCCTGGATTGACTGCTGGTTATGGAATCATCTATAAGATGTTAGATAGGGAAGGCTTACATTGTCATATAAAGTTATTTTAGTTTTCCTCAGAGTATTTTTTGGACAGATAGAATATTTTCAAACATAAATGATAGAAATTCTAGTGTTAGAATTTCAGGTATAATACAGGGAGTGGAGGAGATTGTGTGTGAGAGACAGATAGAGAGAATGCCAACCAGGGCTGGTGGGGCATTGTGAGAAGAAGAGGCCTTGCTGGCCATCCCTTATGTCTCACCATGGCTGCTGTGTTAGGGCACCTGTGAATGTCTATGTGTGACCTCACAGAGGCTATCTTGTAACATAATCGTTGTCACTTACTGAATGCCTGCTGTATACTAAGCATTGTCCAGGTCTAGGCTTGTCTTCAACTCTCATAAGAAACCTACAAGCTAGGAGTGATAGGATTGACAGTAGTGATAGTTTTAGCTATTCTCAAGTAACCCGGAGTGCATGGTGTGTAGCAAACAACAGTGTTGTGGAGGCTGAGTCTGTGTTGCACTGGGAAGCTGCGGGCAGAGGGAGCTAGTTAGCTGGAGAACTGCTCAGGGCCTGTACCTCAACCCCTTAGAAGCCATCACTCGTGGAATACTAGCTCAGTATCTTGGTGAACAATGGCCTCTGAAAGAAAGCAACAACTATTGTCGAGGATAGAGGCAAACAGAAAATGAAGGGAGTTAAGAACATGAGCCAGAGATAGAAATTTGAGACAAATACTCGGTTGAGTTCAGTCGCTCAGTCATGTCAGACTCTTTGTGACCCCATGGACTCCAGCACGCCAGGCTTCCCCGTCCATCACAAACTCCTGGAGCTTGCTCAAACTCATGTCCATTGAGTCGGTGATACCATCCAACCATTTTGTTCTCTGTCGTCCCCTTCTCCTCCTGCCTTCAATCTTTCCCAGCGTCAGGGTTTTTTCCAATGAGTGAGTTCTTCGCATCAGGTGGCCAAAGTATTGGAGTTTCAGCTTCAGCATCAGTCCTTCCAATAAATATTCAAGATTGATTTCCTTTAGGATTGACTGGTTTGATTTCCTTGCAGCCCAAGGAACTCTCAAGAGTCTTATCCAACACCACAATTCAAAACATCAATTCTTCAGCTTTCTTTATAGTCCAACTCTTACATCCATATGTGACTACTGGAAAAATCATAGCTTTGATTAGATGGACTTTGTTGGCAAAGTAATGTCTTTGCTTTTTAATATGCTGTCTAGGATGGTCATAGCTTTTCTTCCAAGGAGTAACCATCTTTTAATTTCATGGCTGCAGTCACCATCCACAGTGATTTTGCAGACCAAAAAAAAAATAAAGTCTCTCACTGTTTCCATTGTTTCCCCATCTATTTGCCATGAAGTGATGGGACTGGATGCCATCATCTTAGTTTTCTGAATGTTGAATTTTAAGCCAACTTTTTTATTCTTCTCTTTCACTTTCATCAAGAGGATCTTTAGTTCCTCTTCACTTTCTGCCGGAAGGGTGGTGTTATCTGCTTATCTGAGGTTATTGGTATTTCCCCAACAATCTTGATTCCAGACTGTGCTTCATCCAGCCCGGCATTTCTCATGATGTACTCTGCATAAAAGTTAAATAAGCAAGGTGACAGTATACAACCTTGATGTACTCCTTTCCCAATATGGAACCAGTCTGTTGTTCCATGTCCATTTCTAACTGTTGCTTCCTGACCTGCATACAGGTTTCTCAAGAGGCAGGTCAGGTGGTCTGGTATTCCCATCTCTTGAAGAATTTTCTGCAGTTTATTATAATCTACACAGTCAAAGGCTTTGGTATAATCAATTAAGTGGATATTTTTCTGGAACTCTCTTGCTTTTTCTATGATCCAATGGATACCAGCAATTTGATTTCTGATTCCTCTGCATTTTCTAAATCCAGCTTGAACATCTGGAAGTTCATGGTTCATGTACTGTTGAAACCTGCCTTGGAGAATTTTGAGCATTATTTTGCTAGTGTGTGAGATGAGTGTAATTGTGCGGTAGTTTGAACATTCTTTGGCATTGTCCTTCTTTGGGGTTGGAATGAAAACTGACCTTTTCCAGTCCTGTGGCTACTGCTGAGTTTTCCAAATTTGCTGGCATATTGAGTGCAGCACTTTCACAGCATCATCTTTCAGGATTTGAAATAGCTGACCTGTAATTCCATCACCTCCACTAGCTTTGTTCGTAATGATGCTTCCTTCCTAAGGCCCACTTGACTTCACATTCCAGGATGTCTGGCTCTAGGTGATAAATACTGGAGGGTTGAATTTAGTAGTGGCTTAGAGTTATAGTGTGACTATGAGAGCTCATTATATTTTTCATGTACAATAAGACCAAATGAATCATGAAAACTGGTTTAGGGAGTGTTCCAGCCTGTGCAAATGATGGCCATTGACTAGGATGTGTAGGGCATTCAAAGTCAGGGTCACAAAGACCAATGAGACCTGAATCTCAAAGAGTTCACAGTCAATTCGGCAGGGACACAGACAATAAATAACCAAATATTCTAGAAAATCCTGCAAGGGAAATACCCATGAAAGGAATATGTAAAGGGCTATTGGAATTCATGGGATGACTTGTTTCTAACTTATGTCATCAAGGAAGACCTCTTGGGAAAGGAGTAACTAAACTGGATTTTATAAGGCTAATTGGAGATAGTAGGATGGCATTTCAGGCAAGAGGACTAGCTTGAGAAAAGTCTGCTTGTCAGATGGTGCTGGATATGTGAGGAAGACAGTAAGTAGGCTAAGAGTGTAGATTCATATAAGTATTATGAAACAAAAGTCTAGAAGTGTAGGTACTCTGATCCATGGGAAGGCCGTGGATGCCAGCCTAAGGAGTTTGAAAGAGCTATTATGCTGCAGGAACAGACTGAAATCTCGGAGGCTTAAAAGAAGCTTAGCTTTAACTCATGCTACAAGACCATCTCAGATCAGCAGGGAAACTGCTTCCTTGTCCTCCTCGATCCAGGCTCATACTGATGGAGTTTCTATCATGTAGAATGTTATAATTTGCTACAGTAGGAGGCAGTGGACATGGAAATTTGCTTTCACTTAAAGGCTTCCATCCAAAAGTAACGTGTCACTTTCACATATATTTTGTTGATCAAGATAAATTATGTGGTCATGAGGGAGAGAGGAGGGAGAGGCAATGCCACTCTGGATCTAGAAGGAAGAGAGCAGGGATACTGGTGAAAAGAACACTTGACTGCTGCAATTAGGGAGAATGTGGGGTGGGTTTTTGTGCAAGAGAGTGATGTGACCCCCTCAGTGACTCCATATTTGTTTTCCAGGGACCAGGTCTTAATCATCTTGTTCCTTGGTGGTCCACAGATTGGATGCTCAAGCAGATTTGTTAGACAAGTGATTTTATTTATTTTCTTAAAAATTTTACTTATTTATTTTATTATTTATTTGGCTGTGTTGGGTCTTAGTTGTGGCATGCAGGGTCTTTTCCTTTCAGTGCACAGACTCTCTGGTTGTGTCATGAGGAATCAGTATTTGACAGAGCTTATGGGCTTTAGTGGAGAAGGCAATGGCAACCCACTCCAGTGGGTACTCCAGTACTCTTGCCTGGACAATCGCATGGATGGAGGAGCCTGGTAGGCTGCAGTCCATGGGGTCGCTAAGAGTCGGACACGACTGAGTGTCTTCACTTTCACTTTTCACTTTCATGCATTGGAGAAGGAAATGGCAACACACTCCAGTGTTCTTGCCTGGAGAATCCCAGGGATGGCGGAGCCTGGTGGGCTGCCGTCTATGGGGTCACACAGAGTCGGACACGACTGAAGCGGCTTAGCAGCAGCAGCAGCAGCATGGGCTTTAGTAGTTGGGGCTCGAGGACTTAGTTGCCCTGAGGCATGTGGGATCTTAGTTCCTTGACCAGGAATCAAACCTGCATCCCCTGCATTGTAAGGTGGATTCTTAACCCTGGACCACCAGGGAAGTCCCCAAATGAATTTATGTACATATTTTTAAATTGAAGGATAATTGCTCTACAGAATTTTGTTGGTTTCTGCTAAGCATCAACATATATCAACCATAGATGGGATAGAGGTTCAAGAGGGAGGGGACATATGAATTTATTTTTTGAAAGATGGAATGGAGAGAGGGGAGAATGGAGCCTAGGGAGGCCAGTTACTGTATTGTCCCAGTTAATTTTAAAGAAAGACACTCTCCTAAGTGTTGTTACTACCTTTTCATTGGGAAACATTTTGTCAGTCCCAGAGTGCATGACCATTCATGTTAATAATCAGAAAGAAAACAAGATATGTATTTCCTGGAAGCAGAAGAGAGCTGTTTGCACCTCTTGTCAGGTTCTCCCCTGAGGGATCTACACCCAATCTTCCTCTGGATGAAACATCTGGGGACAGCTCTGATCTGGTGTGGTGTGTCTGGAATGCTGGCATTTTTGCTAGTCCCAGGTCTAATGGGCACACGAGTATGGTAGCTTCTGGCTCCAGAGAGATTGATGTGGGCAGCCCTGGCAGTGACAACTCAGAAGAGCAAAGTGTCTTTTGAAAACTGCATTGCTGCTGACAGCCCCAAGCTTGATTAGATTGTGACTGGATTAGAGGCCCTGATGCGATTAGCCGCTTCCCTTCCTTCCCGACCCAGGGCAGGCAGAGGCTGCCACGCAAGGCCAGATGGAGACAGGGGTGGGTATACATCCCCTCTCTGGCTCATGTGGAAGGTAATTTGGTTTCAGTTGAGGCATTTGTCCTGATTGGACTGCCTGTGTCACCGTCTGTGTTACCGTCTGCTTCTTGGCAGCCTGGAAAGCATTCAAATGGCTCTGCTTGGCCACAGAGAAGCTTTGGTTAGGGTTAAGTGTTAGTTGCTCAGTCCCAACTCTTTGCAACTCCATGGACTGCAGTCTGCCAGGCTCCTTGGTCCATGGGATTCTCCAGGCAAGAATACTGGAGTGGGTTGCCCTTTTCTCCTCCAGGGAATCTTCCTGACCCAGGGATTGAACCTGGGTCTCCTGTGTTGCTGGCAGATTCTTTACCATATGAGCCATCAGGAAAGCCCTTTCTCAGTATGTAAGGTGGGGATAAAAATAGAATACACTTCATAGAGTTGTTGATAAATTTAAATTAGATGATACATAGAAACTTCTTAGCCTGATACATGATCCATATTAATGCTCAAATATAGTATCTCTTGTTTTTGTTATTATTATGCTATTGTGTGATTATCCATCTATATACACCCATTTGATCATATGACTAGTGAGAAAATATGCATTGACTTCTTACTGAACATCTATAGTTGTATCTAATACCCTGGTGGCACTGGGGGAATACACTATGTAAAATTTACCCTATTCTTGTTCAGTTCAATTCAGTCGCTCAGTCGTGTCTGACTCTTTGTGACCCCATGAATCGCAGCACGCCAGGCCTCCCTGTCCCTCACCATCTCCCAGGGTTCACTCAAACTCACGTCCATCGAGTTGGTGATGCCATCCAGCCATCTCATCCTCTGTTGTCCCCTTTTCCTCCTGCCTCCAATCCCTCCCAGCTTCAGAGTCTTTTCCAATGAGTCAACTCTTCACATGAGGTGGCTAAAGTACTGGAGTTTCAGCTTTAGCATCATTCCTTCCAAAGAACACCTGGGCTGATCTCCTTTGGAATGGACTGGTTGGATCTCCTTGCTGTCCAAGGGACTCTCAAGAGTCTTCTCCAACACCACAGTTCAAAAGCATCAATTCTTTAGTGCTCAGCTTTCTTCACAGTCCAACTCTCACATCCATACATGACCACAGGAAAAACCATAGCCTTGACTAGACGGACCTTTGTTGGCAAAGTAATGTCTCTGCTTTTCAATATGCTATCTAGGTTGGTCATAACTTTTCTTCCAAGGAGTAAGCGTCTTTTAATTTCATGGCTGCAGTCACTGTCTGCAGTGATTTTGGAGCCCCAAAAATAAAGTCTGACACTGTTTCCACTGTTTCCTCAATCTATTTCCCATGAAGTGATGGGACCAGATGCCATGATCTTCATTTTCTGAATGTTGAGCTTTAAGCCAACTTTTTCACCCTCCTCTTTCATTTTCATCAAGAGGCTCTTTAGTTATTCTTCACTTTCTGCCATAAGGGTGGTGTCATCTGCATATCTGAGGTTATTGATATTTCTCCCAGCAATCTTGACTCCAGCTTGTGCTTCTTCCAGCCCAGGGTAGATATAAAAATCTGTAACTGAATCACTTTGCTGTATACTTGAAACTAACACAACATTGTAAATTAACTGTGTTTCAATTTAAAAGAAAAGAGGAAGGGGGCAAAGAGGCAATATATACTCCATGACTAGGATCAGTAATGTAGAAACTCAGAGAAGTGTTGGAAAATTTGGAGAGGACTTCATGGAAGAAGTGAGACTTGAAGTATAAGCAGGTTGGTGGGAAGTATTGAGTGTCTACTGCATGCTCAAGGGGGAGAGTGATGAGGAGAATGGAATCAACATGGTGTGTGGCATGCAGTATCTTTTGCATGCCATATATACAAAAGTCTTCTTTCATTCCTGTTGATGGAGAAAGTATACTAGTCAAGACTAACTCCTATGCTTGTTCCTAACCTTGCAGGGGTCTGAGGATATGTGTGTGTGTGTGTGTGTGTGTGAACATATTTGTGGTCTTGTGTACCACTGTTTGCAAATCAGACAAAAATAAAATGCTTCCCTTCCCAAGGTTAAGTCTAATTATTTAGTTCTTTAAAGACAATGGGGCTTCCCTGATGGCTCAGATGGTAAAGAATCCACCTGCAATGCAAGAGACTTGAGTTTGATCTCTGGATCAGGAATATCCCCTGGAGAAGGGAATGGCTACCCACTCCAGTGTTTTTTTTTTTTTTTTTTTTTTAATTATTTACTTATTTGACTGCACCAGGTATTCGTTGAAGCATGTGTCATCTAGTTCCCTGACCAGGGATGGAACCCAAGGCCCCTGCATTGGGAGCACAGAGTCTTAGCCACTGGACCACCAGGGAAGCCCCCCCACTCCAGTATTCTTGCCTGGAGAATTTCATGGATGGAGGAGCATGATGGGATACAGTACATGGGGTTACAAAGAGTTGGACACAACGGAGAAAGCAGTGGCACCCCACTCCAGTACTCTTGCCTGGAGAGTCCCATGGGTGGAGGAGCCTGGTAGGCTGCAGTCCATGGGGTCGCTAAGAGTCGGACATGACTGAGTGACTTCACTTTCACTTTTCACTTTCACGCATTGGAGAAGGAAATGGCAACCCACTCCAGTGTTCTTGCCTGGAGAATCCCAAGGACGGGGGAGCCTGGTGGGCTGCTGTCTATGGGGTCACACAGAGTCGGACACGACTGAAGTGACTTAGCAGCAGCAGAGGAACTAACATTTTAATTTTCATTTTTAAAAACAATAATAAGATAGAATTTTCAGGAATCCAAGAGATTGTTAGAAGTTTCTTGCTGCTCTTTTATTTCTTTTCCAATTTAGCATTGAATAATCATCATTATTCAGAAGCCTCTCTCCAGGCTTCTGTTGAAAGTGGAATTTTCAGATGTGTGAACTTGGGAAGCAAATCCAGAGGGATTGCTCACAGCTCACAGTCAAGCCTTATGAGCATTGTCAGGACCTGAGATTGGTGGTGGTGGGAATGGTAAGAGTGGGAAGGGGTGTCATGACCCCTTTTATTACCATCCATGAAGCAGAAATCATGGACCTGTCATGACATCAAATTATAGCTCTCTTACCTCCTCTGGGATGCTGATGGGAGCATAAAGAGCAAGCCAGTCCAATTTCTAAATAAAGAGGCTTAAAATGTCATTGCTACATTTTCTTCCTCTTCTGAAGTACCTCTTGATCCTGGCATAATTTACTTAAGAACAATAGACAGTCATGATCATCTTAAATCCCATCTGCTTATAATAGAAAGGGCAAAAAAATAATTTTTTGGTGAGGTTGTAGATTGTCAGAATTTTCCTCAAGGCCCTGCCACTTTTCAGGTTCCAGCCAGCGAGAGTAGGAGGCAGGAATTGTTGAGTGCCAGGTGTCAGGCTGTGTGTGGGCTCTGTGTTAGGTACTGAGAGCAGGTGGATCGCAAAAGGGTGTTGACTGGGCCTGAAAACCAGGTGGAGCTGGTGGTGGGGTTGGGAATAGGCTGGGAGTGGAGGTGTTGCTGTAGGTGATTCAGCAGTGGTCTCCGTACCGCCTCCACTTAAGTGTTTTTAATTCTCTAATAATTACTGAGCACTGAATATGCTAGTATGTTTATTCATTCTAGTTCCAGATAATATTTTTTCAGGATGTACTATGTGCTGGGCACCCTGCTAAGCACTGGATTATTTAAGCATGGCAGACCTGGTTTCTGCTCCTTTTGCAGCTTCCATTTTAGTAGAGGAGACAGACAGTAAGTGAGCAAATGGGAAAATAAACAAGATTCTTAAAGATTGCTATAGCTCCACAAAGGAAATAAGTGAGAGTTGAACACGACTAAGTGTGTGCACGGTGATGTAGAGGAAGGGGATATTGTTTCATATATTTCCCCTCAACTGCTTGTCGCTCCTTCTTCCTCACCCCCGGTGATCCATGTTGCCTCAGGCTATACTGAGGAAATTGAACTCCTTTGTCTTCCTACATCTAGACCTAACAACATAAATACATTTTGTTTCCTCATCTTAGCCATATAGGATGCATCTCTTTTCCCATTAAAAGCCAACCTTTCTGCTGTTCTCTGCATCTCATCTCGTTCTCTCAAAGATGACATCTCTTTGGTGATGTTTCTCTCCAGCATCAGCAAATCCCCCTCTCTGTTGAAGCATTCCTAAACTATACAGGAACACACTTAAAACAAACAAACAAACAAACACCAAAGCATAACTCTTTCACTGACCTCACTTTTCTATGTAGGTACTATTCTATTTCACTGTTTCACTTCATACATATTCCTCTGCTTCTTTCTCTCCCACTCAATTCCACCATTCACCACACTTCTTTAACCTGAGTTCAGTTCAGTTGCTCAGTCATGTCTGACTCCTTGTGACCCCATGAACTGCAGCACACCGGGTCTCCCTGTCCATCACCAACTCCCGGAGTTTACTCAAACTCATGTCCATTGAGTCGGTGATGCCATCCAACCATCTCATCCTCTGTTGTCCCCTTCTCCTCCTGCCCTCAATCTTTCCCAGCATCAGGGTATTTTCAGTGAGTCAGCTCTTCACATCAGGTAGCCAAAGTTTTGGAGTTTCAATTTCAACATCAGTCCTTCCAATGAACACCCAGGACTGATCTCCTTTAGGATGGACTGGTTGGATCTCCTTGCAATCCAAGGGGCTCTCAAGAGTCTTCTCCAACACCACAGTTCCAAAGCATCAATTCTTCAGTGCTCAGCTTTCTTCACAATCCGACTCTCACATCCATACATGACTACTGGAAAAACCATAGCCTTGACTAGATGGACCTCTGTTGACAAAGTGATGTCTCTGCTTTTTAATATGCTGCTAGGTTGGTCATAACTTTTCTTCCAAGGAGTAAGTGTCTTTTAATTTCATGGCTGCAGTCACCATCTGCAGTGATTTTGGAGCCCAGAAAAATAAAGTCTCTCACCGTTTCCACTGTTTCCCATCTATTTGCCATGAAGTGATGGGACCGAATGCCATGGTCTTTGTTTTCTGAATGTTGATCTTTAAGTCAACTTCTTCACTCTCCTCTTTCATTTTCATCAAGAGGCTCTTTAGTTATTCTTCACTTTCTGCCATAAGGGTGGTGTCATCTGCATATCTGAGGTAATTGATATTTCTCCCAGCAATCTTGATTCCAGCTTGTGCTTCCTCCAGCCCAGCGTTTCTCATGATGTACTCTGCATATAAGTTAAATGAGCAGGGTGACAATATACAGCCTTGACATACTCCTTTTCCTATTTGGAACCAGTCTGTTGTTCCATGTCCAATTCTAACTGTTGCTTCCTGACCTGCGTACAGATTTCTCAGGCCAGTAAGGTGGTCTGGTATTCCCATCTCTTTCAGAATTTTCCACAGTTTATTGTGATCCACACAGTCAAAGGCTTTGGCATAGTCAATAAAGCAGAAATAGATGTTTTTCTGGAACTCTCTTGCGTTTTCAATAATCAAGTGGATGTTGGCAATCTGATCTCTGGTTCCTCTACCTTTTCTAAAGCGAGCTGGAACATCTGGAAGTTCACAGTTCACATACTGTTGAAGCCTGGCTTGGAGAATTTTGAGCATTACTCTGCCAGCATGTGAGATGAGTGCAATTGTGAGATAGTTTGAGCATTCTTTGGCATTGCCAATATTAGAATGAAAACCGACCTTTTCTAGTCCTGTGGTCACTGCTGAGTGGCCAAATATTCCAAATTTGCTGGCATATTGAATGCAGAACTTTAATAGCATCATCTTTTAGGATTTGAAATAGCTCAACTGGAATTCTATCACCTCCACTAGCTTTGTTCATAGTGATGCTTCCTAAGGCCCACTTGATGTCACATTCATTCCAGGATGCCTGGCTCTAGGTGAGTGATCATACCATCGTGATTATCTGGGTCATAAAGATCTTTACTGTACAGTTCTACTGTGTATTCTTGCCACCTCTTCTTAATATATTCTGCTTCTGTTAGGTCCATACCATTTTTTTCTTTCTTTTCTTTTTTTTTAAAATTTATTTTATTGTTAAACTTTACAAAATTTTATTAGTTTTGCCAAATATCAAAATGAATCCACCACAGGTATACATGTGTTCCCCATCCTGAGCCCTCCTCCCTCCCCATACCATCCCTCTGGGTCCTCCCAGTGCACTAGCCCCATGCATCCAGTATCGTGCATCGAACCTGGACTGGCAACTCGTTTCATACATGATATTATACATGTTTCAATGCCATTCTCCCAAATCTTCCCACCCTCTCCCTCTCCCACAGAGTCCATAAGACTGTTCTATACATCAGTGTCTCTTTTGCTGTCTCACATACAGGGTTATTGTTACCATCTTTCTAAATTCCATATATATGCACTAGTATACTGTATTGGTGTTTTTCTTTCTGGCTTACTTCACTCTGTATAATAGGCTCCAGTTTCATCCACCTCATTAGAACTGATTCAAATGTATTCTTTTTAATGGCTGAGTAATACTCCATTGTATATATGTACCATAGCTTTCTTATGCATTCATCTGCTAATGGACATCTAGGTTGCTTCCATGTCCTGGCTATTATAAACAGTGCTGCGATGAACATTGGGGTACACGTGTCTCTTTCCCTTCTGGTTTCCTCAGTGTGTATGCTGAGCAGTGGGATTGCTGGATCATAAGGCAGTTCTATTTCCAGTTTTTTAAGGAATCTCCACACTGTTCTCCATAGTGGCTGTACTAGTTTACATTCCCACCCAGTCCATACCATTTCTGTCCTTTATTGAGCCCATTTGGCATGAAATGTTCCCTTCGTATCTCTAATTTTCTTGAAGAGCTCTCTAGTCTTTCCCATTCTATTGTTTTCCTCTATTTCTTTGGACTGATTATTGAGGAAGGCTTTCTTATCTCTCCTTGCTATTCTTTGGAACTCTGCATTCAAATGGGTGTATCTTTCCTTTTCTCCTTTGCTTTTTGCTTCTCTTCTTTTCACAGCTATTTGTAAGGCCTCCTCAGACAGCCATTTTGCTTTTTTGCATTTCTTTTTCTTTGGGATGGTCTTGCTCTCTGTCCTCTGTACAATGTCATGAACCTCTGTCCATAGTTCATCAGGCACTCTGTCTATTAGATCTAATCCCTTGAATCGCTTTGTCACTTCCACTGTATAATCGTAAGGGATTTGATTTAGGTCATACCTGAATGGTCTAGTGGTTTTCCCTACTTTCTTCAATTTCAGTCTGAATTTGGCAATAAGGAGTTCATGATCTGAGCCACAGTCAGCTCCTGGTCTTGTTTTTGCTGATTGTATAGAGCTTCTCCATCTTTGGTTGGAAAGAATATAATCAATCTGATTTCGGTGTTGACCATGTGATGATGGTGATGTCCATGTGTAGAGTCTTCTCTAGTGTTGTTGGAAGAGGGTGTTTGCTATGACCAGTGCATTCTCTTGGCAGAACTCTATTAGCCTTTGCCCTGCTTCATTCTGTACTCCAAGGCCAAATTTGCCTGTTACTCCAGGTGTTTCTTGACTTCCTATTTTTGCATTCCAGTCCCCTATAATGAAAACATCTTTTTTTGGGTGTTAATTCTAGAAGGTCTTGTAGTTCTTCATAGAACCGTTCAACTTCAGCTTCTTCAGCATTAGTGGTCAGGGTATAGACTTGGATCACCGTGATATTGAATGTTTTGCCTTGGAAACAAACAGAGATCATTCCGTTGTTTTTGAGAGTGCATACAAGTACTGCATTTTGGACTGTTTTGTTGACTATGATGGCTACTCCATTTCTTCTAAGGGATTCCTGCCCACAGTAGTAGATATAACGGTCATCTGAGTTAAATTCACCCATTCCAGTCCATGTTAGTTCACTGATTTCTAAAGTATTCACATTCACTCTTGCCATCTCCAGTTGATCACTTCCAATTTGCCTTGCTTCATGGACCTAACATTCCAGGCTGCTATGCAATATTGCTCTTTACAGCATCGGACCTTGCTTCTATCATCAGTCACATCCATAAATGGGTGTTGTTTTTGCTTTGGGTCCATCTCTTCATTCTTTCTGGAGTTATTTCTCCATTGATCTCTAGTAGCATATTGGGCACCTACTAACCTGGGGAGTTCATCTTTCAGTGTTCTATCTTTTTGCCTTTTCACACTGTTCATGGGGTTCTCAAGGCAGAAATACTGAAGTGATTTGCCATTTCCTTCTCCAGTGGACCACATTTTCTTTAAATTAACTCTTATCAAAGTCATGGCTTCTGTTCCCATCACACTTGATGTCTCAGCACATAGAAATCACTCTTGAAATCCTCTGCCCTCTTGGATCTGGTAACACCACTCTCTCTTCCTCTTACTTGTTCCCTGCAGCTTATTTGATGGTTATTTCTACTCTACCTGACCTCTAAAGGCAAACAGACCTTAAGACTTGCCTTAGGACATTCAATCTTTCTTTATATTCTTCCCCTTAAGTAAATTTATCCAATTTCATTAATTTAAAAATATATCTCTATGCTAATGATGACCACATTGATGTCCCCAGGTCAGAATTCTACCTAAAACTATAGAATTGCCCTTTTCCTGAAATTTATAGGGTCAAATAGGACATGACATTTTCTATCTCACCTGCCCTAGTGACCCAGGCATTTCCACCTCATTTAGCACCACCATCTATCCAGTGACTCAAACCAAGACCTAGAAGCTCCTTAGTTCCTCCCATTCCTTCTCTCTCTAAAATGAATCTTGAGATTTTCTGCTTCTTTTTATTTTTACTGTTATATCTTAGTCTGCTGCTGCTGCTAAGTCGCTTCAGTCGTGTCTGACACTGTGCGACCCCAGAGATGGCAGCCGACCAGGCTCCCCCATCCCTGGGCTTCTCCAGGCAAGAACACTGGAGTGGGTTGCCATTTCCTTCTCCAATGCATGCAAGTGGAAAGTGAAAGTGAAGTCGCTCAGTCCTGTCCGACTCCTAGCGACCCCATGGACTGCAGCCTATCAGGCCCCTCCATTCATGGGATTTTCCAGGCAAGAGTACTGGAGTGGGTTGCCATTGTCTTCTCCATGTCTTAGTCTAGGAAACCATTATTTTGATATTGGATTGATGCAACCACCTCTTAAGGAGTCTCCCTATTCGAGTCTTGCCATTCTTCAATTATTAAGAAAACTAAATGGTATCTTGACCCCATTTTCCAAATACTTTAAGGATTTTATAACGTTTTACTATTATTATAATATTTAAATTTATTTATTTTTAATTGAATGATAATGCTTTACAATATTGTTTCAGTTTCTGCCATACATCTACATGAGTCAACCATAGGTATACATATGTCCCCTCTCTCTTGAACTTCCCTCCCACCTTCCCTCATCTTAGCCATATAGGATGCATCTGTTTTCCCATTAAAACCCAACCTTTCCACTGTTCTCTGCATCTCATCTCATCTCATCCACCCCATCCCACTTCTCCAGGTTGCCATAAAGCCCCAGTTTGAATTACCTGAGTCATACAGGAAATTCCTGCTGCTGCTGCTAAGTCGCTTCAGTCGTGTCTGACTCTGTGTGACCCCATAGATGGCAGCCCACCAGGCTCCCCCATCCCTGGGATTCTCCAGGCAAGAACACTGGAGTGGGTTGCCATTTCCTTCTCCAATGCATGAAAGTGAAAAGTGAAAGTGAAGTCCTACTTGCCATCTATTTTATATATAGCAGTGAATATGTTTCCATGCTACTCTTTCCATTTGTCCCACCCTCTCCTTCCTTACCCTGTGTCCACAAGTCTGTCTTCTATATCTGGGTTTCCATTGTAGCCCTGCAAATGGATTCATCAGTACCGTCTTACTGAATTCCATATACATGTGTTAATATATGATATTTGTTTTTCATTTTTCTGACTTACTTCACTCTGTATAATAGGCTCTAGGTTCAAGGGATTTTATAACATTTTATTTCCAATCTTTGCACATCAATTTTTATATTGTCACTGCTCATTTTTTAGTCCTAAACTTTTAATTCCACAAATAAAATTATTATCATTATTATATTTAGACAGTATTTGAATTTATCTGTATATTTCTGGTTTCCTTTGCTCTAAGTTCTTTTTTGCATTTCAGGTCATCTTTCTGGATCTTTTCTTTTCTTTTTGAAGTACAATATGACCTTTAATTAGAGATACTGGGAATATTTCATGCAAAGATGAGCACAATAAAGGCCAGAAACAGTATGGACCTAACAGAAGCGTAAGATATTAAGAAGAGGTGGCAAGAACACATAGAAGAACTATAAAAAAAAAGATCTTCATGATCTAGATAACCATGATGGTGTGATCACTGGACTAGACACAGACATCCCGGAATGTGAAGTCAAGTGGGCCTTAGGAAGCATCACTACAAACAAAGCTAGTGGAGGTGATGGAATTCCAGTTGCGTTATTTCAAATCCTAAAAGATGGTGCTGTTAAATGGTGCACTCAATATGCCATTGAGTATTGGCATATGTTGAGCATGGAAAACTCAACAGTAGTGACAGGACTGGAAAAGTTCAGTTTTCATTCAAATCCTAAAGAAAGGTGATGCCAAAGAATGTTCAAACTACTGCACAATTATACCAATCTCACATGCTGGCAAAGAAAAGCTCAAAATTCTCCAAGCCAGGCTTCAACAATATGTGAACTGAGAAATTCCAGATGTTCAAGCTGGATTTAGAAAAGTCAGAGGAACCAGAGGTCAAATTGCCAACATCTGCTGGATCATCAAAAAAGCAAGAGAGTTCCAGAAAAACATCTACTTTTGCTTTATTGACTATGCCAAAGCCTTTGACTGTGTGGATCACAACAAACTGTGGAAAATTCTTCAAGAGAAGGGAATACCAGGCCATCTGACCTGCCACCTAAGAAATCTGTATGCAGGTGAAGAAGCAACAGTTAGAACTGGACAGGGAACAACAGACTGGTTCCAATTGGGAAAGGAATATGTCAAGGTTGTATATTATCACCCTGCTTATTTAACTTATATGCAGAGCACATCATGCAAAATGCTGGGCTAGATGAAGCACAATCTGAAATCAAGATGGCTGGGAGAAATATCAATTACCTCAGATATGCAGATGACACCACCCTTATGGCAGAAAGTGAAGAAGAACTAAAGAGCCTCTTGATGAAAGTGAAAAAGGAGAGTGAAAAAGTTGGCTTAAAACTGAACATTCAGAAAACTAAGATCATGGCCACTGGTCCCATCACTTGATGGCAAATAGATGGGAAACAATGGAAACAGTGAGAGACTTTATTTTGGGGGGCTTCAAAATCACTGCAGCTGGTGACTGCAGCCATGAAATTAAAAGACTCTTGCTCCTTGGAAGGAAAATTATGACCAACCTAGATAGCATATTAAAAAGCAGAGACAGTATTTTATCAACAAAGGTCTGTCTAGTCAAAACTATGGTTTTTCCAGTAGTCATGTATGGATGTGAGAGTTGGACTATAAAGAAAGCTAAGCACTGAAGAATTGATATTTTTGAACTGTGGTGTTGGAGAAGAGACTCTTGAGAGTCCCTTGGACTGCAACAAGATCCAAACAGTCAATCCTAAAGGAAATCAATCTGGAATATTCATTGGAAGGACCGATGCTGAAGCTGAAACTCCAATACTTAGGCCACCTGATGCGAAGAGCTGACTCATTTGAAAAGACCCTTATACTGGGAAAGATTGAAGGCAGGATAAGGGGATGACAGAGTGTGAGATGGTTGGATGGCATCACCGACGTGATGGACATGAGTTTGAGTAGGCTCTGGGAGTTGGTGATGGACAGGGAAGCCTGGCATGCTGCAGTCCATGGGATCTCAAAGAGTCACATGACTGAGTGATTGATCTGATCTGACTGATGACCTTTAGAGAAGTTTCTTGGTAGTAAACACTCAGTTTTTATTTGTCTGTAAGTGTTATTCTTTTACTATTTTTAAATATAATTTTTCTGGGTACATCCTCTGAATTGTTATTTTCTCTCAACATACTTAAGTTGTAACTCCAGTGTTTCTAAGTTTGATGGTTTACAGGGAGAAGTCAGCTGTCCTTCTAATGGCTGCACCTTTGTAGGTAGTCTGTGATTGTTATCAGGCTGTTTTCCATATTGGGTCTTTGTCTTTTGTGTTATACAGTTTCACTATTATACTAGGTATGGATTTTCTTTTATGTGTCATATCTGGGATGATTTTACTTCCTGCATTTTTGAATCTATACTTTTTATTAGTTCTATCAAATTACATATTGCCTCTCCTACCTTCTGCCTGTTCTCTCCTCTTGGATTTCAATTACACACGTTAGACTTTCTCATTCTATTCTCAATGTCTCTAAACCCTTCTTTTGTATTTTCTTCTTCTTGATTTCTCTTTTCTATCTTCTGACAATTCTTTGGGTATCTTCCAATCACTGATTCTCTCCTAATTTGAATCTTAACTGCCAGATAGCCTGTCCATTGAGATTTTAATTTTATATTTTTTTCATTAAAACAAAAATATTTATTTATTTTTGACTGTGTTGGCTCTTCACTGCTGTGTGTGGGCTTTATCTAGTTGCAGTGAGCATGAGCAGGCTTACTTTCTTTGTAGTGTGCAGGCTTCTCATTGCAGTGGCTTCTCTTTTTGGGGAGCACAGACTCTAGGGTAAATGGCTTCAGTAGCTGTGGTGTATGGCCTCACCAAGTTGTGGCCTGTGGGCTCCAGAGTGAGGGCTCATTAGTTGTGGCACTTATCAGGGCTTAGTTGCCCTGAGGCATGGGATCTTCCTGGACTGAGAAACAAACTGGTGTTCCCTGCATTGGCAGGCAGATTCTTAACCACTGGATCACCAGGGAAGCCCCTATTTTTCATTTTTTAATGGTTCCATTTGTTTTTCCTCCAAACTTGTTTCTTCTTTCTTAGTAGTTTCTTGAGTTCTTATCTTTGCAATTGCATCTTTTATTTCTTTAAACATAATTTACACATAACTATTTATAAATTTATACATAGCTATTTTAAAAATGCATTCTCACATCCTTAGTGGTTCCTGGGCATCTAAATCTACTGATTCTTGTTTCAGCTTATTTTTCATTCATAGTGACTTCTCATGTAAATACTTTGAAAAATGAGAGCTCAGTTGCTCTACCTCAGTTTGTAGGAGTTTCTGAGGCCCAACGTGGGGAAGCTTCCTTCAAAGATGATTTGCTTTATTTTTATAAGCCAGTGAGCAGTATTTGCCCTGAACCAGGACAGCTAAAGCACATATAAAGAGCTTTGACTCAGATCCAGGGTTCTCAGTTCAGCTTTCTGACCTAGTTATTTCTCCAAATATCAAAATACTCTGAATAATCTTTATTTAAGTCAGTAAAGCTTTCCTTTTTGGGTCAACAATCCAGTCCAGTTCCTTGTCACCCACCTTAGTTCTCCCACTCTGATCCTTACTGCTTCAGCCCTGGCCTCCCACCTCAGTGACTTTAGTTTTCAGCCATTCGAGACCAAGACCACATTTGTATGTATATATCTGGGGCATGGCATCATTTTTGAATTCATTTTTTCTTCCTTCTGTGAGATCTCCAATGGCTTAGAGAATTTGTTGTTGTTGCTCAGTTGCTAAGTTGTGTCTGACTCTGTGACCCCATGGACTGCAGTGTGCCAGGCTTCCCTGTCCTTCACTGTCTCCTGGAGTTTGCTCAAACTCATGTCCATTGAATTAGTGATGCTATCTGAACATCTCATCCTCTGTCTCTCCCTTCTCCTCCTGCCGTCAGTCTTTTGAGCATCAGGGTCTTTTCCAGTGAGTGGGCTCTTCAAATCAAGTGGCCAAAGTATTGGAGCTTCAGCTTCAGTATCAGTCCTCCCTATGAATATTCAGGGTTGATTTCCTTTAGGATTGACTGGTTTGATCTCCTTGCAGTCCAAGGGACCTTTGTTTTCATAATGTGGGGCAGATAGGTCTTCAGAGCTTCTTTAGTCATTATTTGCAGTGGGCTATGAATGAACAGCTCATAGAACTTACAGGTCCCCTTGCTCATAGCCATTCAACAGCCTCTTGTTGCACAAGTCAGCCGCACTCTGTGGTTTACAAGCCCCTTGGGATTTTCCCTTGTTTGTATCTTCAACTTTATTGCTCCTTCTTTGTCTCTACCTCCAGTCACCCTTGCCATTTTTATTTGCTAACTACCAAGCCCTTCCTAACTCTGGGGCTTTGCACAGAGTCTTCCTTTGCTTATAACAGTCTCCCTCATGCTCTTTACATGGTCCTTCCAATCTCAGTTTACCCTCCCTCATCACCTTATCTAACTTATGCTTTCATTTATTTCTCTTCCTCTTAATCTTTTCTTGATGGGTAAATTTTTATATAGATATTTAAAATTATGTTTTAAATTCATAGGTGGTTTTGCTTTTGCCACCCATCATTTTGTGTGTTGTTTAAGAAATGTTTTCTTACCCCAATATCATAAATATGTCATACATACACTGTTCTACTGTAAGTCATATTTTCTTTTAAAGTTTTTCTTTAAAACTCTATCTGTAAATTTTTCATGTACCCACAAGCCACGGGGAAAGCTTCACCCAACTAGCCCATGGGTACCTCCCAGCTGGCCCATGGGTACCTCCAGAACCCAATATGCTTCACCTCTACCCACCACCCCTCTCTGCAACAGGCTTCCTGTGTGCACTTCCAAAGGTGGCAGTAAGGGTAAACTTAAGAAGACAGCTATTGAACACAGGCAGAAAGTAGGCCTGAATTTGCAGTCCAGGGAGAGATTATAAGCTTGAGCTGTAGTGTCACTTTTGGGAAAAGCAAAGAGAGGCTGCCAACACTGGACCTGGTGCACTGTAGTGTTAAAAGCAGTCTTCATACAAGTGTGAGAACTCTGCCACAAAAATGAGCAAGGAGAATAGAGCAGGCATAGCCATAAGAGGCTCGAGAAAGTCTCAGAATCTCTAGCAGGGATCCCAAAAGATATTTCTTCGTAGAGGAAGTGACTGCTATTAATGTGAAGTCAGCAACAGAAACCTCCAAGGAACGTGAAAATTCAAGGAAATATGACACAAGAAATAAATGATCAACTAATATTTGACAAGGAAGCCGAGAATACTCAATAGGGAAAGCATAGTCTCTACAATAAATAATGCTGGGGAAATGAAGAATGAAGTTAGACCCCTATCTCATATCACTTACAAAAATTGATCCTAAATAGATTAACAACTTGAAAAGAAAACAAGCAACCATAAAACTCCTGGAAGAAAATGTAGGGAAAAAGTTCCTTGATATTGGTCTTAGCAATGATTCTTAGGATATGACATCAAAAGTACAAGCAACAAAAGCAAAAATTAATAAGTGGGACTACATTAAACTACTTCATGGGAAATAGATGGGGAAACAGTGTCAGACTTTAATTTTCTGGGCTCCAAAATCACTGCAGATGGTGACTGCAGCCATGAAATTAAAAGACGCTTACTCCTTGGAAGGAAAGTTATGACCAACCTAGATGGCATATTCAAAAGCAGAGACATTACTTTGTCAACAAAGGTTCGTCTAGTCAAGGCTATGTCATGTATGGATGCGAGAGATGGACTGTGAAGAAAGCTGAGCACTGAAGAATTGATGCTTTTGAACTGTGGTGTTGGAGAAGACTCTTGAGAGTCCCTTGGACTGCAAGGAGATCCAGCCAGTCCATTCTGAAGGAGATCAGCCCTGGGATTTCTTTGGAAGGAATGATGCTAAAGCTGAAACTCCAGTACTTTGGCCACCTCATGCGAAGAGTTTACTCATTGGAAAAGACTCTGATGCTGGGAGGGATTGGGGGCAGGAGGAGAAGGGGACGACAGAGGATGAGATGGCTGGATGGCATCACCGACTAGATGGACGTGAGTTTGAGTGAACTCCAGGAGTTGGTGAGGGACAGGGAGGCCTGGCGTGCTGCGATTCATGGGGTCGCAAAGAGTCGGACGTGACTGAGCGACTGAACTGAACTGAACTGAACACTAAACATTAAACTAAACTAAACTAAAATGCACAAAACATAAAACATTAAACTAAAACATTAAACTAAAATGCACAGCAAAAGAAAGAACTAAACTAAACTGAACTGAACTGAACTGAACTGAACACTAAACATTAAACTAAACTAAACTAAAATGCACAAAACATAAAACATTAAACTAAAACATTAAACTAAAATGCACAGCAAAAGAAAGAACTAGCAAAATGAAAAGACAACCTATAGAAATGCCTGCATATCACATATTGATAGGTGTATTACATATCACTACAGGTATATACTTTCAAGACAGTTCAGGTTCAGTTCCAGACCGTTGCAATGAAACAAGTACTACAATAAAGTGAGTCGCATGAATTTTTTGGTTTCTCAGTGTGTATAAAAGTTATGTTTACAGTATTCCTTAGTCTGTTAAGTGTGCAACATGTAACATAAACTTACCTTAATACAAAATTATTACTAAAAATTGCTAACTATTATCTGATAACACAGGTTGCTACAAACCTTCAACTTGTAAAAAAGGCAATATCTTTGAAGCACAATAAAATGAGATATGCCTTACCCAAAATATAAAGAACTCATACTCAATAACATAAACCTGAACAATTTCATTAAAAATGGGTCAATGAACAAAACAAACTTTTCCAAAGAAGTCATACAGTGGCCAACAGTTTCAAAAACGCTGTTTAATGTCACTAATCATCAGCAAAATGCAAATCAAAACCATATTCGCACACTTGTTGGAATGACTATCATCACTGATACAAGCGATAACAAGTGTTGGCGAGGAAGTGGAGAAAAGGGAACACTGGTGCGCTGTTGGTGGGAGTGTAAACTGACATCCCTGAGATGGAAAACAATATGGAGATTCCTCAAAAATGGAAAAATAAAACTACCATATGATCCAGTAATCCCACTTTCAGGTATATATTAAAGAGATATCTTCACTCCCGTTATTGCAACATTATTCATAGTAGGCAAGATATGAAAACTACATAAGTGTCCATTTATGGGTGAATGGATAAAGAAGATGTGGTGTGTATATATACACACAATGACATCATTCAGCTATGAGAAAGAAGGAAATCTTGCCATTTGTGACAACAGGAATGGGCCATGAGCATTGAGCTAAATTGAATAGAGAATGGACGTGTGGACACAGTGGGAAAAGGGAGGGTGGGACAAAGTGGATCAGCATTGACATATGTACACTACCGTCTGTAAAACAGATCTTGGGAATCTGCTGTGTAGCACAGGGAGCTCAGCTCAGTGCTCTGTGATAACCTGGAGAAGTGGCATGGAGGGTGGGATGAGAGGGAGGTCCACGAGGGAGGGGATATGTGGACACATAGAGCTGATTCACTTCACTGTATAGCACAGACTAACACAACATTATAAAGCATTTATACTCCAATAAAAAAATAAGTCAGATTGAAAAAGACAAATAGTCAAGACTACATGATATCACTTGTATGTGGAATCTAAAAAAGCTGAACTCATAGAAACAGAGAGTAGAATGGTGGTTACCAGGGGTTGATGGGTGAGGGAAATTAAGAGATATTGATGAATGGAATCTAACTTCCAGTTATTCGTTGAGTAAGTTCAGAGTATCTAATATACAACATGGTGATTATATTTATATTTACATAATGCATACTATTATATACAGTATAGTTAATAATATAGTTATACTATATTATTATATATAACTATACTATTAATATAGTTATTTATACTAATATAGTTAGTTAACTATACTAATATAGTTATTTGTTAAGGATACCAAATTGACATTTTGTTTTGTACTTAAACAATGTTATATATCAATTATATCTCAGTAAAGTTAAAAAGAAGGCTGAGTGCTGAAGAACTGATGTTTTTGAACTGTGGTGTTGGAGAAGACTCTTGAGAGTCCCTTGGACTGCAAGAAGATCAAACCAGTCAATCCTAAAGGAAATTGGTCCTGAATATTCATTGGAAGGACTGATGCTGAAGCTGAAGCTCCAATACTTTGGCCACCTGATGTGAAGAGTTGACTCATTGGAAAAGACCCTGATGTTGGGAAAGACTGAAGGGAGGAGGAGAAGGGGACGACAGAGGATGAGATGGTTGGATGGCATCACTGACTCAATGGACATGAGTTTGAGCAAGCTCCAGGAGATGGTGAAGGACAGGGAAGCCTGGTATGCTGCAGTCCATGGGGTCGCAAAGAGTCTGACACAACTGAATGACTGAACAACAACAACGTTAAAAAATCTTGTGCAAGTAAAGGGATGAAAATTTGGGAATTAAAAATGGGAAGCATGCAAATGGAGCAAGGATAGGGACACAAGATTGGGAAATAAGAAAGGGGAGCAAGAAAGAAGATGAAAGGAAAAAGTGATAAGGGGAAACGAGAAAAGGGAGTCAATAAAAGTGAGGCAAGAAAAGGAAAGTGAGAAAAGAGAGGGAAGAAAAGAGAAGCTTTAGGAATAAGAAAGGAACAGAGAAAAGGGAACTGAAAGAAGGGAAGCAAAAAGAGAAGTAGAAAGGGGAAGCAAGAAAAGACAGCAAAGAAAGGGCAGTGGAGAAAGGGAATCGGGAAACAGGAAACAACACAAGGGAAGCAGATAAAGCAAAGCAAAAAAAGAGGAAGTTTTAAAAGGGGAGCAAAAAATGACAACAAAGTAAAGGGAACAAAACGTGGAAGTAAGAAAGGGAAGCAAAAAAAGATTTTAAAAAATGGCAGTAGGAGAAAAGAAGTGAAGTGGGAAGGAAGAAAAGAGAAGTGTGAGGAAATTCCAGTCTGACTGTTCAATTGTTAGGATTCCGCACTCGCACTGCTGTCGCTGCAGTTTTGATTTTGGTCAGAGAATTAAAATCCTATAAGCTGCATGGAGCAGAGAGAGAAAGAGAGAAGTGTGAAAGGGAAATAAAAACTATAAGCAAGAAGGAGAATACAACAGGGAAGTAGGAAAGGAAGCAAAAAGCAGAGGGAAGAAAAGGGAAGGGGAAAAAACCTCCAGAATTCCTCTTTCCAGTCCATTGATCTTATCATGTATCTTCCTTCCTCCTGATCACAAGAGAGTTGCTGCATTTTCACATTCAGCACTTTTATTCTATGGAGGAAGAAAGAATAAAGGCGAAGGGAAAAGGCACATATCCCCAAGTATGCTTTTTATCTTTTAAACAGTAGCTTTTCCAATCAGTAAACCTATCGTGTTGATTACACCTGAGTCACATGGATACAATAGCTCAAGAGAATCTGAGAAGGTGACTGTTCACCTTGCCATCCCAGAGAGAACTGAGATTTTTGGGGGAGAAATAAGGGGGAATGGGTGTTGGGTAAGCAACCTCCATGCCTGCTGCATGATTTTAGTTTTTATTGTGTAATGACAAATCCACTGATTAGGTGAGTTCCCTCCTTATTTTCCTTCTTTGAAACTCTCCTGGATATCCTCTATCCTTTGTTGTTGTTGTTCAGTTGCTCAGTCACGTCAGACTCTGCGACCTCATGGACTGCAGCAAGCCAGTCTTCCTTGTCCTTCACCATTTCCCGGAGCTTCCTCAAACTCATGTCCATTGAGTTGATGATGTCATCCAAACTCTGTTGACCCCCTTCTCGTCCTGCCTTCAATCTTCCCCAGTAACAGGGTCTTTTCTAATGGGTTGGCTCTTCACATCGGGTGGCCAAATTATTGGAGCTTCAGCTTTAGCATCAGTTCTTCCAACGAATATTCAGGACTGATTTCCTTTAGGATTGACTGGTTTGATATCCTTGCTGTCCTTGCTGACTCTTGAGGAGACTCAAGAGTCTTCTCCAACACGACATCTCAAAAGCATCAATTCTTTGGCGTTCAACCTTCTTTATGGTGCAACTCTCACCATACATACATGACTACTGGAAAAACCATAGCTTTGACTATATGGACATTTGTTGGTAAAGTAATGTCTCTGCTTTCTCACTCAATCCTTTATTACTCCATATAAATATGTGCATTTGCTTATTAAATTTTGCTAAAAACTTTGAAGATATTTTGATTGGGACTTCATTGACCATTTAGATTCAGATTGGAGAGAATTTGTCATCTTTAAGCTGTTGAATCTTTCTACCCATTAATTTTGTATATCACTCAACTTATTTTAATCATCTTTTATGGCATTAAATTAGGGTTTATAATTATACCCAAAATATCTTGTTCATGCTTACTCCTAATATCATATAAATTTTCACAATTATTCTTAGATTGATTGTTTTTAATATAGGGATGTGTATTTGTGTTAGTTGCTCAGTGCTCAATCCTGTCTGACTCTTTGTGACCCCATGTACTGTAGCCTGCCAGACTGCTCTGTCCATGGAATTCTCCAGGCAAGAATACTGGAGTGGGTTGCCATTCTCTTCTCAGGGGGATCTTCCCAACCCAGGGATCAAACCCAGGTCTCCTGCATTGCAGGCAGATACTTTACCATCTGAGTCACCAGGGATACCTTTTATTTAAAAAGTTAGAAACCTTGCTAATCTCTCATATTATTCTCTCTTCTCTGTTTTTTTTTTTTTTTTGTGGAGAATTCATATCATTAGTACATAATGAATTTTGTTTCTTACTTTTCAAATCCTCTCTTTTTTTTTAAATTTTCTTATATAGTGCCTTTTCCCCCTTTTCTTCCTTTCTTTTTTTTTTGGCCATGCTGCATGACATGCAGACATGTGGGATCTTAGTTCCCTGACCAGGGATCAAACCTGTGCTTCCTGCAGAGGACGGACAGAGTCTTAACCACTGGTCTGCCAGGGAAGTCCCTGTGGTGCTTTTGTGTAGTGATGGACATGATCCAGTAAAGAAAGAAAACTATGATACAGGAGAGAGTAAGAGAAGTTGTTAAAGTTCTGTTCTTCCATAAGAGAGAGGGAATAGAATTCACCACACAAAAGGAGGGATTGATCTTAGATTATTAGCACAAATAGAGTCATTGTTGGCAGCCACTGGTTCATGAGAAGACCAGGATCAAGGAAGGGATGTGGGTATTCTTCTTAGGACCTTCCGAAGACCACTGACCCACAAAAAGTGCACTCATGTTCTCTATTTCATAATAACCCTTTGAATTCTGAATGGCTCTAAGACTAGCAAGACCTTGTGCTGGGCTGTGCTAAGTTGCTTCAGTCATGTCCGACTCTGTGTGACCCCATGGACCATAGCCAGCCAGGATCATCTTTCTATGAGATTCTCCAGGCAAGAATACTGGAGCGGGTTGCCATTCCTTCTTCTTCCCAATCCAGGGATTGAACCTATGTCTCTTACATCTCCTGAATTGGCAGGTGATTTCTTCACCACTAGGGCCAACTGGACTGGTTATTATTTTTTTAAACAACCCAAGAAGGAGTTTATCAACATGAACTGGGGAGAAGATGTCATCCAGATGCCGGTGTGTGGCTTGAACTGCTTGTAGCTGGATACATAGAGACTGTTGTGTGCCCATCTGAAGAGACAAGGAGAAGACAGGTGCCGAGCCAGCAAGATGCTTGTCCAATTACTAGAGTGGAATGAGAAGATTACATCTAATTCTTAAGCATGGTTTTGGGAATTTTACTCTGGGATGTGACATCATTTATTGAAAACTGAGTATCAACTGTATGCCAGGTCCTGGGGATAAATAATAAGTGAGCATTGTCTCTGCCCCTTCAGACTCAGAGCCTGGTGAGAACATGGACACCTACTCTATGAGGCAGAAGCTTCATAATATAGACGTGAGTGAGTGGCCTCAGGGGTCCACGGGATGTGGCCGTAGGACTAGGAGTACACTGTGGAGGGGCCCTCTGCTGACTATCAGAAGGGGAATGAAGCAGACAGGCTGTGCTGGCTCAGCAGGAAGAATGCCCAGGCCAGCAGCTTCAGGCTAATTAAGTGAAAAGTGATGCGATTGATTTGTTTCCCTCTAGTCACATAGAACTTAGTCAGCACGGAAAACCAATGAGTTTAAAATTTCTCCACCTTGAGCCTGCAAGATGATTTCAGCATCTTCCCTCAACCCTGAATGCTGATGTTGAAATGTGATGGCGTTTAAGTATTTAAAAGTGCATCATTGGAGCTGGATGAGTGGGGTTGAACTAACAACCCACAACAAGTATGCTGGTCAGCCTTGGGTGTGTGTAAGGAGAGAGGGAGGTGGGGACATTGAAAGGATTGTAGGAAGTGACATCATTGGATCTGTTTACGTAGATCATTCTGGTAGAGCCTAAGCTAGTGATTTGGAACGGGAAAGACAGGGAAAGGGGTAGAAGGGGACCAATGGGATTGTTCAGGCAACAGCTGAGGAAGAGTGGTACTAAAAGAGAAGAGGAAACATTTCCAAGGAGTTGATAAGAGCCAGGGACATATTTTATCCTTGACAAATTTGTAGCAGAAAAATTAGATGTCAGCTATTTCATTTTGAGGGTCAGAATTCAAGGAGTTTCCTGAGTTTGCTGAATTCAAACAGTTTATTAACTAGTTATGCTTTTTAGTTTTAACTTCAACAATAATATTTTGAATGACAACAATGTACTAAGCCCCATGTGCATGGTTTTGGGGTTTCAAAGGTGTGGACTACTTAGACCTGTGCTGGGGGTCCTCTGCTTCATCTTGACTGGTGGGGAAAGATACATGAACAACTGTCACAGGAGTGCTGGAAAACCGGCCTATGTTATATGCCATGTTCGGAGAAGGCAATGGCAACCCACTCCAGTATTCTTGCCTGGAGAATCCCAGGGATGGGGGAGCCTGGTGGGCTGCCGTCTATGGGGTCACACAGAGTCGGTCACGACTGAATCGACTTAGCAGCAGCAGCAGCAGCATATGCCATGTGCTTTGGGGGCAGAGAGGAAAGCCCATATCTAACTCTCCCAGTGGGGTCAGGGAAAGACTTCATGAACTTGAAGGGTGAGTAGCAGCTCACCAAATGATGGAATGGGGCAGGAAGGGAATTTCAGACAGAGGAGACACACAAAGAGATGTGGCATCATATAACACATTCAGAGACCTGTGGTGTAACGATTAAGATGTGGGCTCTCCAGTTAGACAGCTTCTGTTTAAATTCTGGTCTTTCAATTCTGAACACATTACTCAACTTTCTGTGTCTCCATTTGCTCATCTTACGGTTGTTAGTAATACCTATCCTATATTGCATGCTTCCCCAGTGGCTCAGTGGCAAAGATTTCCCCTGCAATGCAGGAGCCACAGGAGATGCAGGTTCAATCCCTGGGTCAGGAAGATTCCCTGGAGGAGGGCAAGGCAACCCACACCTGTATTCTTGCCTGGAGAATCCCAAGGACAGGGGAGCCTGGCAGGCTACAGTCCACAGGGTCACAAAGAGTTGGACATGTAACTGAAGCAACTTAGCATGCATGCATGCATTCTATATTGCAAAAAAGTTTGTGAAGAGAACTCTAACTCATAGATTTGTTATGAGGCTTAACGATAAGTTATTTAGAACAGCGCCTGGCACATGGTAAATTCTCAATAAATTCTAGCAGTTCTCATTTGACCAATTATTTAAGAGTTAAAGGAAGAGGGATGAGGGAAAACGGAAGGTGCAGCTATGCCTGCCTTTCCTTAAAAATATTCACAGATGTCACACAATACAGGCGAGAGGGCTCCTAGGACCAGACAAGGCTTAAGTAAAAATGCAGATGTTAAATCATTGCTGAGGACTGAATTGTATTCTCCCCACCCCAAGTTTGTATGAAGGCCCGACCCTCAGTGTAATGGTATTTGGGAGTGGGGCCTAGGAAAGTAAATAGTGTCAGAGAAGGTCATGAGAGTAAGGCCATCAAGAGGGAATTAATGGAGGAAGAGAAAGGAGGAGAGGAAGGATGAGGAGGAGGAGGAAGAGAGATTTCTTTCTTTGCCACAGTGAGAAAGTGATTGGCTGCAAGTAAGGAAGATGGTCCTCACCAGCAACTAAACTTGCCAATACCTTGATCTTGAACTTCCCCAACAACTGTAAGACATAAATGTTTGCTGTTTAAGCTACCTAGTTGGTGGCATTTTGTTAAGGCAGCCAGAGCACATTAATACAGATTTTGCTACCAGAAAGAGGGGTACTGATGTAACAAATACCTAAACATGTGGAAGCAGCTTTGTAACTGGGTGATGAGTAGAGGCTGGACAAGATTTGAGGCATGTGCTAGAAATGTTAAAAGTGATTCTGGTGAGGTCTCAGGTGGAAATGAGGAGCATGTTATGGGAAACTGGAGGAAAGGCGATCCTTGTTATAAAGTGGCAAAGAACTTGGCTGAACTGTTTGCTAGTGTCTGTGGTGTTTGTAGAATTTCTAAGTGATGAAATTCGATATTTATTTGAGGAGATTTTTAAGCAAAATTTTGAAGGAGTAGCTTTATTTCTCTTGAATGCCTATAGTAAAATGTGAAAGGAAAAAGACAGATTGAAGAAGAGATTGTTCAGCAAAAAGGAGGCAGAACTTGAAGATTTGGGAAATCTGCCCATCCATATTGCAACACGTGAGGAAGCTTGCAAAGAGAGCACTATTAGAGGGACTGAACAACCATTTGATGAAGAGATCATGTATGTGACTCACGGACTGAATCCAGCGTTTTAACAGAAGCTAAGGATGCAATTATATCAGTGAAGACACTGACAGTCTGAATGACAGAGAACAGAAAAAATATGAGACAAAATAAAGAATTGTCAGACTTCTTCAATCCTATAGGACTGGGCCATAGACCTATTCAGTTGTGGACACATGCTGTTCCTCAAGAAAAAGGAAGAAGGACTCTAAAGATGCAGAGATGATGAGTGTCCCTGCTTGTGACAAGTAGGTGTCTGTTGTTTAAGCCATCCCATCTGTGATGTTTTGCTATGGCAGTTTAGGCAGACGAATGCAATTCTCTAAGACTTGGAGGAAGGAGTTCGAACTCCATAACAGCTGGTGGAAACCTGGGCTTGAATCTGGATAGTTTCAGTTTATCCTCTGAAGCAAATGAGCTAATTACTCACAAACTACCACATTTCAGCAGCTGGATTTGAACAACATATTCCCCTGTAGAGCCATTCTTCATGCTTACTAATTTGAAGACCAAAGTTTGTCTCATAAATTGGAGGGAAATAACAAAACACGGGCCCTGACGTGGTCTGCGGTGGGCAGAGAGCAGTGTGTTGGATTTCACTGAGCCTTCCCTTCAACTAAGCAAACTAATGGCACCTCTTTTACCCTCAAGTCTAAGGACCACTGTGCTGGGGAAACACCGGCCCAGTCAGGACCTCCGGCCCTCCAGCGATGGGAAAGACTGAAATACGCTAAGACTAGTCATTCATCTGATCTGCATGCCTTTTGGGCATCCTGTTATTCAACTTTTTGAACTGATAATTTCTGCTTTGGGGAGTTGACAATCTTAGGATTTCTCTATGTCTGTCCTTATACTAAGAAGCATCAGTAACTAGTGAGACAATAAAGGATCAAATAAGCATATAATGTATGACACATCTATTCTGCTCTCTCCCAGCAAGGCACTGTGAGGAATAATAATAACTACCAATTTATTGAGTGTTTGTGTGAGTGTGTGTGTATACTCATGCCAGACTCTAAGCACTTGACATGTATATTCTCATTTAATCTTTATAGTAAATTTATGGAATAGGAATTGGTATGCCATGATCTTGGTTTTCTGAATGTTGAGCTTTAAGCCAACTTTTTCACTCTCCACTTTCACTTTCATCAAGAGGCTTTTGAGTTCCTCTTCACTTTCTGCCATAAGGGTGGTGTCATCTGCATATCTCAGGTTATTGAAATTTCTCCCAGCAATCTTGATTCCAGCTTCTGTTTCTTCCAGTCCAGCGTTTTTCATGATGTACTCTGCAGATAAGTTAAATAAGCAGGGTGACAGTATACAGCCTTGATGTACTCCTTTTCTTATTTGGAACCAGTCTGTTGTTCCATGTCCAGTTCTAACTGTTGCCTCCTGACCTGCATACAGATTTCTCAAGAGGAAGGTCAGGTGGTCTGGTATTCCCATCTCTTTCAGAATTTTCCACAGTTTATTGTGATCCACATAGTCAAAGTCTTCCGGTCCCATCATTTCATGGGGAATAGATGGGGAAACAGTGGAAACAGTGTCAGACTTTATATTTTTGGGCTCCAAAATCACTGCAGATGGTGACTGCAGCCATCAAATTAAAAGACGTTTACTCCTTGGAAGGAAAGTTATGACCAACCTAGATAGCATATTCAAAAGCAGAGACATTACTTTGCCAACAAAGGTCCGTCTAGTCAAGGCTATGGTTTTTTCCTGTGGTCATGTATGGATGTGAGAGTGGGACTGTGAAGAAGGCTGAGCACCGAAGAATTGATGCTTTTGAACTGTGGTGTTGGAGAAGACTCTTGAGAGTCCCTTGGACTGCAAGGAGATCCAAGCAGTCCATTCTGAAGGAGATCAGCCCTGGGATTTCTTTGGAAGGAATGATGCTAAAGCTGAAACTCCAGTACTTTGGCCACCTCATGCGAAGAGTTGACTCATTGGAAAAGACTCTGATGCTGGGAGGGATTGGGGGCAGGAGGAGAAGGGGATGACAGAGGATGAGATGGCTAGATGGCATCACCAACTCAATGGACACGAGTCTGGGTGAACTCCGGGAGTTCATGATGGACAGGGAGGCCTGGCGTGCTGCGATTCATGGGGTCGCAAAGAGTCAGACACGACTGAGTGACTGAACTGAACTGATGCCCAATTTACTGAGGAGGAAGCTGAAGCTCAGAGATCTTAAATAACATATGTGAGGTCATTCAGCTAAAAAGAAGTAGTATTGGGCCTTGAACCCTTGAGCCTTTATGACTCCAGAGACCTTGTCCTTGACCACTTTGATAGTCTGCCTGCCCTGATACTGAAGCAACACAAGCCTTGGTCCTTGTCCACAGAGACATTGTGCCAGCTCTTACAGACTGTGTAGGGCAGACATCCAGGGCTTATTATAAAAGGGAGTATGCCGTTTAACCTAAGACTAAAGAGAGTTAGAAAATAAAGAAGTGCTTCCAGAGACCTGCAGGGACCATGGTGCTGGGAACAGGGACACAGGTCTACCTCTCAGAGTAGGAGCTTGTAATGTGGGCAGATGCTCCACCAGCTGACTACTGAAGAAGGACACAGAAGTACCTGGGTGCTCAGGTGGTAGCTTTACTTCCTCTGTCAGACAAAGTTTCAGTTTTAGAAAAGCAGAGTCATAGAAATTTCCTCAGTTCAGTTCAGTTCAGTGACTCAGTGTTGTTGACTCTTTGTGACCCCATAGACTGCAGCATGCCAGGCCTCCCTGTCCATCACCAACTCCCGAAGTTCGCTCAAACTCATGTCCACTGAGTCGGTGATGCAATCCAACTATCTCATCCTCTGTCATCCACTTCTCCTCCTGCCTTCAATCTTTCCCAGCATCAAGGTCTTTTCCAATGAGTCAGTTCTTTGCATCAAGTGGTCAAAGTATTGGAGTTTCAGGTTCAGCATCAGTGCTTCCAGTGAATATTCAGGACTGATTTCCTTTAGGATGGACTTGTTGGATCTCCTTGCTGTCCGAAAGACTCTCAAGAGTCTTCTCCAACACCACAGTTCAAAAGCATCAATTCTTCTGTGCTCAGTTTTCTTTATAGTCCAACTCTCACATCCATACATGACTATTGGAAAAACCATAGCTTTCACTAGACGGACCTTTGTTGACAAAGTAATGTCTCTGCTTTTTAATATGCTGTCTATGTTGGTCATAGCTTTTCTTCCAGGGACCATGCGTCTTTTAATTTCATGACTGCAGTCACCATCTGCAGTGATTTTGGAGCCTCGCCAAAATAAAGTCTCTCACTGTTTCCATTGTTTCCCCATCTGTTTGCCTTGAAGTGATGGGACTAGATGTCATGATCTTAGTTTTGTAAATACTGAGTTTTAAGCCAAATTTATCACTCTCCTCTTTTACTTTCATCAAGAGGCTCTTTAGTTCTTCACTTTCTGCCATAAGGGTAGTGTCATCTGTATATCTGAAGTTACTGATATTTTTCCTGGCAATCTTGATTCCAGCTTGTTCTTCATCCAGCCTGGTATTTCACATGATGTACTCTGCAGATAAGCTAAATAAGCAGGGTGACAGTATACAACCTTGATGTGCTCCTTTCCCAATTTGGAACCAGTCTGTTGTTTCATGTCCATTTCTAACTGTTGCTTTTTCACCTGCATACAGATTTCTCAGGAGGCCAGTAAGGTGGTCTGGTATTCCCATCTCTTTAAGAATTTTCCACAGTTTGTTGTGATCCACACAGTCAAAGTCTTTGATGACTTTTTTCTGGAATTCTCTTGCTTTTTCTATGATCCAGCTGATACTGGCAATTTGATCTCTGGCTCCTCTGCCTTTTTTAAACCCAGTTTGAACATTGTGAAACTCATGGTTCACATACTGTTGAAGCCTGGCTTGGAGAATTTTGAGCATTAATTTGCTAGTGTGTGAGATCAGTATAATTGTGCAGTAGTTTGAACATTCTTTGGCATTGCCTTTCTTTGGGATTAGAATGAAAACTGACCGTTTCCAGTCCTGTGGCCGCTGCTGAGTTTTCCAAATTTGCTGACATATTGAGTGCATCACTTTCACAGCATCATCTTTTAGGATTTGAAATAGCTCAACTGGAATTCCATCATCTCCACTAGCTTTGTTTGTAGTGATGCTTCCTAAGGCCCACTTGACTTCACATTCCAGGATGTCTGTCTCTAGTCCAGTGATCACATCATCATGGTTGTCTGGGTCATGAAGATCTTTTTTGTATAATTCTTCTGTGTATTCTTGCCACATCTTCTTAATATCTTCTGCTTCTGTTAGGTCCATATTATTTCTATCTTTTATTGTGCGCATCTTTTCATGAAATGTTCCCTTGATATCTCTGATTTTCTTGAAGAGCTCTCTAGTCTTTCCTATTCTATTGTTTTCTTCTATTTTTTTGAGTGTTTGAATGTCTCCTGTTTGAATTTTTGAGTGTCTCCTGTGGAGTCCAGGTCAGCCGTGGCCTACCACAGGGGCAGGGGCTCTGGGTGCAGCAGACCTGGGTGTACCATAAGCCCTCTTGGAGGAGGTCACCATTAATCCCACCACAGAGATGCCAAGCAAATGACCCACAAACTGCAGAATGCTGCTAAGTCGCTTCAGTCGTGTCTGTGCGACTCTGTGCGACCCCGTAGACGGCAGCCCATCAGGCTCCCCATCTCTGGGATTCTCCAGGCAAGAACATTGGAGTGGGTTGCTATTTCCTTCTCCAACGCATGAAAGTGAAAAGTGAAAGTCAAGTCGCTCAGTCATGTCTGACTCTTAGCAACCCTATGGACTGCAGCCCACCAGGCTCCTCTGTCCATGGGATTTTCCAGGCAAAAGTACTGGAGTGAGGTGCCATTGCCTTCTCCGAAACTGCAGAATAATTATACCAAATAAGTTCTCACACTCCTAAGAAGTTCTAGGACCCACAGTAGATTTCCCAACCTGGGGATCTGGCAAAACAAAGTTCTTAGTGATCCATTGATACCTTACTATTTAGTTTATAAATTATACATATCCTGACTCGGAAGAGGCAACTTCTGAACTGGCACACAGTGAGTGGGGGACTGCTGAGCAAGGGTGAAAAGCCTGAAGAGTGGACCACACTGAGACAGGACTTCAACCTGAAGACCCTCCTCAACAGTGAGGCTCAAGAAGAAATCAGACAGTGTTCTTCTCTGGGTTGGCAACTAGCCCTGCTCTGAAAGATAGCCCTTTGGTTAGGCAAAGTTAACTATCTCCACCATAGTCTTCAGAGATGTAAATCAGTTTTACAGAGATATAAAACAGATGTGGAGAAGGCAATAGCAACCCACTCCAGTACTCTTGCCTGGGAAATCCCATGGATGGAGGAGCCTGGTAGGCTACAGTCCATGGGGTCACGAAGAGTCGGACACGACTGAGCAACTTCACTTTCACTTTTCACTTTCCTGCACTGGAGAAGGAAATGGCAACCCACTCCAGTATGCTTGCCTGGAGAATCCAGGGACGGGAGCCTGGTGGGCCACTGTCTATGGGGTTACACAACTGACGTGACTTAGCAGCAGCAGCAGCAGCAGCAGCAGCAAAACATATGTAAAGGGGGCTCCTTTCTTGCAAACCGTGAAAGAGGATCTAAATGTTTGAGCTCTGATCATCTGTTAGCAGTCTCAAACATCACTTTGAAGTGAATGGAAAATGTGTATTTGTGTGTATGGGCATGTGTGTGTATATATGTGTATGCATGCACATATTTGCACATACTCATTTGTATGTGCTGTCCCTGTGCAAATACTTCTGTGTATATGAGCGTGTGTATGAGTGCATGTGTAGGGGTGAGGAGTTAGCATAGCATAGAAAAGTGGCTAAAATAATTGATTCCAGACATAGATCTGTGTTCAAACCTTTGCTTTGCCACACACTGCGTGGCAAGTTACTTAACTTCACAAATCTTGGCTTCTTCATGGGTAAAACTGAAGTAACAATGCTTACCTCATGAAGTTGTTGAGGACTAACTGAGACAATATGCAGGGTCCTTAGTGCAATAGCTCAGAATTCAGTAAGTGGGTTTTGCAGAAATCTTAACTCAGTTATCACAGGAGAGTGCATGAGCTGCCCGTCCAAATCCTGGCCACCACTGCATGGTGTAGGAACGGACTCTTCTCCCTCCACAGCCTCACAATCAGGCATCATAATATTCTGAAACACCTGTATTTGCCCTTAAACATGGTGTAAAATTCAAATAGTATAGCAACTATTAAAGGAATTAAAGGTGAGAGAGAGAAAACTGTAAAGAAAAGGCACCAACACCCAGGGCTGCTGCACCCAGAGCCACTGCCCCTGTGGCAGCCACTGCTGACCCATGATGTCATCCTTCTAAGGCATTTTATACAGGTGCCATTTTTGCCTTTAGGATGCCGATAGGCGATGGCACCCCACTCCCGTACTCTTGCCTGGAAAATCCCACGGACACAGGAGCCTGGTGGGCTGCAGTCCATGGGGTCGCGAAGAGTCGGACACGACTGAACGACTTCCCTTTCCCTTTTCTATATCTTTATAGTTTTGTTTAGGATATGAGTAGAGAATATTTCCAGAAACTTTTGGCATCAAGCCAGGCATTCCCTCTCTGAATAGCTGCACATTTCTTTCTAGAGAAATGATGTTCAAAGGACAAGGCAAACCATCTTCCTCTTTTTCTCCCCTGAGGAGGGTCCCTAGGGCTTCCTGAAAGAGCAGCAGACATCAGAAGCTGGGATGCACCGGAAGAATCCGGGCCCTGGGGCAACCCCATATTCCTGACTGTCTCCGTCTTCCTCAGTATGATAAGAACAGAGCAGGCCTAGAACCTGAGGTTTGAATGGGAGTTCAGCTGTGTGAGGAGTGGGAGAGAAGGGTGTGGCTTTAGAAACACACGAAGTAGAAGGAAACTGGACTGACAGGCCTGCTGCTCAGTGCAGATGACAGAGAAGAGACAGATGGACTCGTGGGAGAATTTGTAGAGACTGCTATAGATTTCTTCTGATTTAATTGTCACAAGATGACAGGATGTAGGAGGTAGGTAGTCATACACATTACAGACAATAAAGCTCGTGTCTTCGGAGAGGTGAAGGGACTTTGCAAATGGACTTTGCACTTGGACACTTGACCCACTGTGCTTGCCCTGAGCATCCCAGCTGCTCACCACTTACTCTGCATCTGAGAATGCCTGAGGGGAGGTGGGGAAGAATGTGTTTAGCAAGAAAATTGTTCACCTGGCTGAGGTGGTTTTAAACCAGAATTCAGGGAAAAAGGAGAAAAATGCCTGAGTATCAGTTATTATAGCTGTGGACAAGAGGGTCCTGACATGGAGAGAAGAGTAGTGGAACTGTGCAGCTATTCTAAACAGGCAGGAAGAGCAGACTGCGGCAAAAACAACACTGAAGACTGTATATACAGATCCAGTGATGTGCAGGACATAGAGAATGCATAAAGAAATGCCAAGATTTTAACACAGAGCACTGCGGCAGAAATGTCTGAGAGTGTATCAGCACAAAGAACCCAGGGTATAAGTGTGGGGTGGAGGCAGGGACAGTAAGTAACTGCGCAGGGGGGATCCCAGAGGGGCTCAGGTATTTAAAAACCTTGCATAAAAGATGGAAATATCTCCAAATAACCAGGAAAGCACAAGAGAGGCACAGATGTACAAAAATAGTGTTGGAATTGGTAAAGCCCAGGATGAGATGCAGCTTAAAAAATTTTTATTGCCCCCCCACCCCTCCAAAAAAAAAAAAGAAGAAAGAAAAAGAAGTTACCTTTGAAGTAAGGGCTGAATGGTAGTCCCATGGCTTGGGGTAGATAGGATAATGTTAAAAGATGACAGAGAAAACAGCCCTCATTTGCCTCTGTCTTCACTATCAAGCAGAATGACCTTGAAACTGGAAAGGGTAGAACAAACATGATTAAGAGGGAATTGAAATCTAAGATGAGTGAATTGACAGTACAAAGCAGCTCTAAAGGCGTTCAAACTCAGATGAATTACTTCCAAGGGAGCTGGAAGAAATTGCAGATGTGGCCACAGAGATGCTGTCCTGAACTCTGAAGGATCAGGGAGAATGAGAGAACCACACGATATCTGCTTCTATAAAGGGAAAAAGTTAAGCTCCCACAGCTTGACCTTGTTACCTGGCTAAGTCCCAGCTATCATGGAGTAAAAGTAGATTTAGCAGAGGAAATGGTGTCCCTTTGGAACTGGCATGAGTTTATTTAAAACAAGGCAATACGAGTTGAGGTACCCACATTATCTCTTTTGTAATGAGGGACTATGTTGGTGGATGAGACAGGCAAGCTGTGCAAAGAAGTTTGAATGATGAGAGGACTGAACGATGTCTCTAGGGGGAAGTAGATTGACCATTCACAAAATATGTTGGTAAAGGGTCTGATGGAGCTGGGGTCTCTGAGAAAGCACCATGATTAGTGCCTTTCTTCTTACCTGCATTCTGAAGAAATGGAGGTAAAGATAAAAGAGTTGAGCAGACAAGAACTGTGCATGTTAAGTAGCTTTGTCCTGTCTGACTCTTTATGACCTGATGGACTGTAGCCTGGCAGGCTCTTTTGTCCATGGGATTCTCCAAGCAAGAATACTGGAGTGGGTTGCCACCCCCTCCTCCAGGGAATCTTCCTGACCCAGGGACAGAACTTCTTACATCTCCTGCATTGGCAGATGGGTTCTTTACAACTAGCGCCACTGACGAGAACTAAAATATCACATTTATTACTGATGAAGACTAATTTGGGACTCAGCTTAGTGTGAGAGCCAACTAGACAGACACCCACTCAGCCGTCAGCAGCACGTATGAGGCCGAGTTTCCTGGGGAGAAGAGCAGAGGTTTTTATCTCAACAGAGGCAAAAAGAATAGCTTAGGTGAGAGTGTCCACTTTACGTGGAGAAGTGTCCCCCCAGTGGATGTCATCATCTGATACTGTACCAATCTCACTATTACTTCCATTTACTTATCTGCCTCCTTCACCCTCCACATCCTTCACATTCAAGGTCCTCTGTAAGTACGGAATGGATACTTTTCTTGAAATATTAACTGAATTACTTTTCATTCTTGGTGAAACCTATTTGTTCCTAGTTCCTACTTGCCTCAAGGGCCTCTGCCTATTAGAGGTAGTCATTGTTTCCAGAGAGTGATAAAAAGGTGGCAAAGGAATCAGTGCTCAGTTTTGTTTCAAAGTAGCATTTTGTTTCAAAATAATTTCAGTCCACAGCCTAGACAGTTGTTTGAAAAAGAATTAGCAAGAGTCAGGCTAACAAGGTTTGTTGGCATCCAGAGAAACACAATTGGCTTATTCAGTTTACAAACTGGGTATTTAGACTCATGTTTTTTTCCTTAATTCAGTGCCAGAGATCCTGGGCTAGCTGAGTTAGCTTGGTTGAATGAAGCTCTTTGCTAAGACCAATGTAGAGAATTATGTTGTCAGATACTTCAGCTGAATGGGGATGTGTGTGTGTGTGTGCATGGGTGGTGGGCCCAGGGGAGTTAACAAAACCAAACTTTTATATCAGTGTCATAATCACGTAATGTTGGAATCTTTATGTACCAGGTCCAGTTGGAATTTAGGTTCTGTTGATATGGTCCTGGGGAACCTACTTCATTTTTGTTGTTGTTCAGCTGCTAAGTCCTGTCCGATTCTTTGTGACCCCATGGACTGCAGCATGCCAGGCTTTCTTGTCCTTCACTATCTCCTGAAGTTTGCTCAAACTCATGTCTATTGAATCAGTGATACTATCTAATCATCTTAACCTCTGCTGCCCCCTTCTCTTCTTGCCATCATTCTTTCCCAGCATCAGGATCTTTTCTAATTCAGTGAGTCAGCTCTTTGCTTCAGGTGGCCAAAGTATTGGAGATTCAGCTTCAGCACCAGTCCTTTCAGTGAATATTCAGGGTTGATCTCCTTTAGGATTGACTGGTTCGATCTCTTTGTTGTCCAAGGGACTCTCAAGAGTCTTCTCCAGCACCACAGTTTGAAAACATCAATTCTTCAGTGCTCAGCCTTCTTTATGATCCAACTCTCACATCTTTATCTTTATTCCATTAGCTATAAAGTGGTGACAGCCTGCTCACATGAACAGCTGTGGCCACCACATAAATGCAACCCTAAATTCCAGCTTAGAGATACCTCTAGATGTTGACTCCTTGCCATCCTCTTCTCTTGTAGAGGATCTCCTGGACCACTGTACCCTTTATTGAATATTTCCATTTCTTGGTTAGCAGAATGAGATTTGGCAACCTTGCCTCAGCCTGTCATTTAGTTCAGGCCAGACACCCTCATACAGAACACACTGGTCATAGCAAACACCCTCTTCCAATAATACAAGAGATGACTTGTCTCTTGTTGACTCTTGTCTCTTGGTATTGACTTGATGGTCAATACCAAAATCAGTTTGATGATATTCATTGCAGTCAAAGATGGAGAAACCCTATACAGTCAGCAAAAACAAGACCAAGAATTGACCGTGGCTCAGATCATGAACTCCTTATTGCCAAATTCAGACTTAAATGGAAGAAAGTAGAGAAAATCAATAAGCCATTCAGGTATGACCTAAATCAAATCCCTTACAATTATACAGTGGACATGACAAATAGATTCAAGGGATTAGATATGATAGACAGAGTGCCTGAAGAATTATGGGCAGAGGTTTATAACATTTTACAGGAGGCAATGATCAAAACCATTCCCTAAAAAAGAAATGCAAAAAGGTAAAATGGTTGTTAGAGGCCTTACAATTAGCTGAGAAAGAAGAGAAGCAAAAAGCAAAGGAGAAAATGATATGCCATCTGAATGCAGAGTTCCAGAGAATAGTAAGGGATAAGAAAGCCTTCCTCAGTGATCAGTGCAAAGAAATAGAGGAAAACAATGGAATGGGAAAGACTAGAGATCTCTTCAAGAAAATTAGAGACACAATTGGAACATTTCATGCAAAGATGGGAACAATAAAGGACAGAAACATTATGGACCTAACAGAAGCAGAAGATATTAAGAAGAGGTGGCAAGAATACACAGAAGAACTATATTAAAAAGATCTTAATGACCAGACAACCATGATGATGTGATTACTCACCTAGAGCCAGACATCTTGGAATATGAAGTCAAGTGGGCCTTAGGAAGCATCACTACAAACAAAGCTAGTGTGGAGATGATGGAATTCCAGCTGAGCTATTTCAAATCTTAAAAGATGATGCTGTTAAAATGCTGCACTCAATATGCCAGCAAATTTGGAAAACTCAGCAGTGGCCACAGGACTGGAAAAGGTCAGTTTTCATTCCAATCCCAAAGAAAGGCAATGCCAAAGAATGCTCAAACTACTGCACAATTGCACTCATTTCACACGCTAGTAAAGTAATGCTCAAAATTCTCCAAGCCACGCTTCAACAGTATGTGAACCGAGAATTCCAGATGTTCAAGCTGGATTTAGAAAAGGCAGAGGAACCAGGGATCAAATTGCCAGTATTGGTTGAATTATCGAAAAAGTGAGAGAGTTCCAGAAAAACATTTACTTCTGCTTTATTGACTACGCCAAAGCCTTTGACTGTGTGGACCACAACAAACTGTGGAAAATTCTTAAAGAGATGGGAATACCAGACCACCTGACCTGCTTCCTGAGAAACCCGTGTGCAAATCAAGAAGCAACAGATAGAATTTGACTGGTTCCAAATCGGGAAAGTAGTACATCAAGGCTGTATATTGTCACCCTGCTTATTTAACTTCTATTTAGAGTACATCATGTGAAATGCTGGGCTAGATGCAGCATAAACTGGAATCAAGATTGCTGGGAGAAATATCAATAACCTCAGATATGCAGATGACACCACCCTTATGGCAGAAAGTGAAGAGGAACTAAAGAGCCTCTTGATGAAGGTGAAAGAGGAAAGTGAAAGAGCTGGCTTAAAACACAACATTCAAAAAACCAAGATCATGGCATCCAGTCTCATCATTTCATGGCAAGTAGATAGGGAAACAATGGAAGCAGTGACAGACTTTATATTCTTGGGCTCCAAAAATCACTGTTGATGGTGGCTGCAGCCACGAAATTAAAAGACAGTTGCTCCTTGGAAGAAAAGCTGTGATGAAACTTGACAGCATATTAAAAAGCCAGAGACATTACTTTGCCAACAAAGGTCCATCTAGTTAAAGCTATGGTTTTTCCAGCAGTCATGTATGGATGTGAGAGTTGGACCATAAAGAAAGCTGAGTATGAATAATTGATGCTTTTGAACTGTGGTGTTGGAGAAGACTCTTGAGAGTCCCTTGGACTGCAAAGAGATCCAATCAGTCCATCCTAAAGGAAATCAACCCTGAATATTCACTGGAAGAACAGATGCTGAAGCTGAAGCTCCAATGCTTTGTTTGACCACCTGATGCGAAGAGCTGACTCATTAGGAAAGGCCCCAATACTAGGAAAGATTGAGAGGGGGAGAAAGGGATGACAGAGGATGAGACAGTTGGATGGCAACAGCGAATTGTTGGGCATGGGTTTGAGCAAGCTCTGGGAGATGGTGAAGGACAGGGGAGCCTGATGTGCTGCAGTCCATGGGGTCACAAAGAGTCGGATATGACCGAGCAACTGAACACCAACAACAATGAAGAGTAAATAAGATTTTATAAAGTGCGTGGCATCATGCTTGGTATACAGTGGTACTTAAGAATGTTAATTCTCTTCCTTTCATAGGACTTTCCAGAGGGCTGACTCAGAGAGAAGAAAGATGATGGCTCTTCTTATTTAGAATTCAACATTTCAAGAGAAAAAGAGAGCTGTGGGAAAAGGGCCAAGGAGGTAGGGTGCTGTTCTTTTGATTCTAGCTGAGATTTATCTTATAATAGCTACTTAGCCCACTGACTGCTTACTCACTTAATCCACAGTCACCTCCATTAGTCACTGCTTATAGGCTAATTCTTATCACAATTATAATTCCTTCAGTTTATTTTTAAATGCAGTATTATTGCCATTGGAAAAATCAAGCTGCTGCTGCTGCTAAATCGCTTCAGTCGTCTCCGACTCGGTGCGACCCCATAGACGGCAGCCCACCAGGCTCCCCCATCCCTGGGATTCTCCAGGCAAGAACACTGGAGTGGGTTGCCATTTCCTTCTCCAATGCATGAAAGTGAAAAGTGAAAGTGAAGCCTCTCAGTCGTGTCTGACTCCTAGCGACCCCATGGTCTGCAGCCCACCAGGCCCCTCCATCCATGGGATTTTCCAGGCAAGAGTACTGGAGTGGGGTGCCATTGCCTTCTCTGAAAAATCAAGCTGGAACTCAGAAAAGCCAAATGAGCAAAACCTGTAGGAGAGATTAAATCTTTGGATCAGATGGATCTATCAGTGGAGGATTTAAAAAATAAAGGTGGGATGAATTGAAAAGTTAAAGAAGACAGACTAGGGTTGGAACTCAAAGAATCCAACAGGATAAATACCTTGGTATGATATAGGGAAGGATCTGATGGAAGAGTCCAGGGCCAGGCTATTTGTATCTTTGCAGTCCTTCAAGGCTGACACATGTTAGGGCTGCAAACATAATGCTGAAGGATGTCATAGGGTTTTTGAAAAACCTGTAGAATAGTGTAAATGTTGATGCCTCTCAGGCAGGGCTGGCTTTACGGGTATAAGACCAGTGCAAGACTCTACTCTCAGAGGAGACAGGGATCTTGGTTTATCCTCTGCTGTCAGTGTCTTGAAATTCTTAATAATCTTATCTTTGAATGTGTGTTTTGTAAGAAAGCCCAATGGAGCATGTATGCGAGCAGAGGAGATATTCTAGGCAACATGTGTGTAAGTATAGGCCAGACTTCTAAACATAGCAGGTAACGTGCATGCTGAGGAGTTGGCCTGACAGTCTGCCTGCATGCTTGGGGTATTCAGGGTGCTGCAGGGCACAGCCCTGGGGCTGGATTGGCAGTGATGATGGTGACAGAAGCAGCAGAGGTAGTGATATGGCCATGGGAGAAAGGTGGAACCCCATGCGGCCAGTGCTAGGGTCTGGGGTCGAGACTTGCCTGTCCATCCTAGAGCCTGTCCCTATGCCAGCTGCACAAGTATTAACTCCAGCCTGAGCAATAGGACAGGAACTACAGGAAAAGCGAGCAAGCTTTGTCAGAAAATTATTACAAACTGCCAGTGAGTATGCACATGGACTTTGCTATAAAGTATACTTTAGAATTATAATTCTTCAGTCTGTTTATTATTAAAGAACTACAAATGTTCTTTTTTATTGAAATACATTTGACATATAATACTGTAAATTTAAGGTGTACAATGTGTTGATTTGATATACTTATATACTATAATATGATTGCCTTTGTAGAGAGAATTAGCAACTCCATCATGTCACATAATTATCATTTCTTTTTAATGATTGGAATAACTAAGATCTAGTCTCTTAACAACTTTGACTATACTACAATATTGAGGCCTGTATTTACTATACTGTGCATTCTTTTTTTGGACTGGAGTATAGTTGCTTGAAATGCTGTGTTAGTTTCTGCTGTACATCCAAGTGAATCAGTTACATGTCTACATATAGCCCCTCTGGCTCGGACTCCTTCCCGTTTAGGTCACCACAGAGCATTGAGTAGAGCTCCCTGTGCTATACAATTTGCTCTCACTAGTTACCTGTTTTATACATGGTAGTGTATGTTTGTCAAGCCCAGTCTCCCGGTCCATCCCCATGTACTCTGCATACTTGAAGTCACACTGCAAGTAGGTGGTGCTCACTTGGATATTGATTAGCTGGCTGTATTAGAAGCTTAGAGGAAGAAAGGATGATCCACTTAATCATTTCCCAGTATCTTACTTTACAGTGTTTAAAAAAATGTTTATATTGAAGTACAGTTAACTTACAATATCTTGGTAGTTTCAAGTGTACAGCACGGTGATTCAGTTATACACAAACACATTCTTTTTCAGATTCTTTTCTCTTATAATTACAAAATATTGAGTATAGTTCCCAGCAGGTCCTTGTTGGCTATATATTTTATATATATATATATATAGTGGTGTGTATATGTTAATCCCAACTTCCCAATTTGTCCCTGTCTCCCCCTTCAAAAAGTTCAGAATCTCTGGGTTTGAAAACTGCTGCAACATTGCAAAGCAAGCATGATTAGAAAAAGAAATCAAATTTAAAGATCATCTCATTCAATAGAAAAGAACACCACTTTCAAAAGATGCTTTGGATAAGCCAATTATTCATGAAAACTATTTAAAAATTAATTTTGCTTTGTAACTGAAGATACAACCATATACCATACACAGATGTTTCAAGTGATACGTAAATCATGATGTCACTTTTGGTTTCTTGTACATCCTCCACAAGTTACAGGAAATATCAGAGGAAATATTAAGATGTCATTGGATGAATTTATATTTCAAATTAAATTCAGACTTACACAAAAATGAATTGTGTGAAGAGTTAAATCTTTTTAGAAAAATTGTTTTGTAAGAATCATCAGCTGTAGATGCACTAAAATTTATATTTTGAAATAACTTATCAGAAATTTATCCCAGTGTTGTCACAACCTATAAAATACTCTTAACAGTTTCAGTAATAGCTGCATCAGCAGAAAGATCCTTCTCAAGATAAAAAATTACCAAACATTATTTGTGATCTGGCATTTGCCAAGAGAGATGCTTTCAATTACATCAACTGAAAATGAAGTTGCTAAAAGTATAAATTTTGGACCTAATAAATGAATATTTAGAAAAGCCAGACAGAAGAATCTCATAGTCAATCAAGATATCACATTAATAACATATTATTGTTCTTTTGTTCTGTAAAATGATATCAAAATATTGTATTTTTGCAGTTTATAAATTTATGTGTGACTTATGTATCATCATCATACCTATGGTAGTTTGCAAGTAATACTGTTTTTGAAGAAAAAAGCTTTATGTCTTACTTAGTTCTAGTGCAATCCACATGCTTTTAGAGTAAGGGGCCCCTCGCACTGGTCCTACGGGGTGTGTAGTAGTCCTGCTGTCAGGGCTACTTCTCAGCTGGCTTAAGGTTCATTGTGGATAAATGATCGTTAATCTTGTCTACTCTGATAAAAGCTTTGCATGGATTCTCACAGAAGAGAAAGCTCTGGAGATCAGGTAGCTGCAATAGGTGGCCTCCTTCTCTGTGGCTTGCACCAGGAATCAAGCTGTCAGGAGCCGACTCATTCACTGTGGACCTGCCACTCCTGGCACTGGGCCTGGCACAAGCTCAGCAAACATTTGTTGAATGGAAGAGTTGTGAATGCTATCGTCAGAATGGGAGCACTGAATTTCAGAGTTAAGCAAGATGTTCAAAGTCATGGCGCCATCTGAGGGGTTGAGATGACTGAGACAAGATGAAATCCGAGGTGTGCTGACTTAGCCAAGTGTGGGATTTTCAAACATGTCCCTCAGAACACTCCCTCTGGGGATGGTAACAGGGCTCTTGAGATTAGGGTCCAATGGCAGAGCAGATTTGGGAAATGTTAGATTAAACAAAAGCAGGGGGAATTCCCTGTGGTCCAGTGGTTAGGACTCCACATTAGTTCCCCTACCAGGGATCAAACCCTCAGGGAACTAAGATCCTGCAAGCTGCATGGCATGGCCAAAAAAAACAAATCAAAGCAAGGAAACAAACAAAAAACCAAAAGCAGGTTTTGTTTTGGTAAACCATTGTGTTATTAGCTTTGTTGACATTCCAGCATGCACCCAGACCCTTTAAGAGAAGGACAATCTTTCTTCAAGTTGGTCATCATTGGATCTTTCCTTGGTGGAGGCTGTTCTTCAGACACTTCCTGGGAAATGGTCATTGGGTCCTTCCTTTCTGGTTTCTTCTGGGTGGGGTCTCTAACAAATGACTAAGAAGCCATGCCAAAATCCTTCAGCAGCCAAACTCAGGGACCCAAGCTGGATGGCAGAGTCTGCTCTTCATTACTGAGCCAGGTAACTTGGTGCTGGGGAATGAGTGTCAAGCTGGAGCATGGAAGCCTGATTCCTCTCCTCTCTCTCTTAGCTGTGTGACATTGGATAAGTCACCTCACCTCTCTGAGTCAGATTTCCTAGCTGTAAAATGGCAATAATAAAATCTTATCTTCGGTTACTGGAGGCTTACATGTGATAATGCATGTGACATAGTCTAGTACAAGGCTGGTCACATAATAGCTGTTCAGTAAGTACTGGATCTCAAGTTTCTGCAGTCAACCTATTTGCACTAGTAGGTGTTTGGCAAATACTTCTTAGTGCCAGAATCATGAATTCAGATGAAATTCTTCAAGGAAACCAACTTAGAAAATGGGAATAAAAAATACGAAAGTGAAAGTGTTAGTTGCTCAGTTGTGTCCAATTCTTTATGAATCCATGGACTGTAGCCCGCCAAGCTCCTCTGTCCATGGGATTCTCCAGACAAAAATGCTGGAGTGGGTTGCCATTCCTTTCTCTAGGGGATATTCCCCACCCAGGGATCAAACCTGGGTCTCCTGCAGGCTGATTCTTTACCATCTGAGCCAAAACAATGCTATTCTGGTCAGAGTCAGGGTGGGAGACTGAGTGCAGGGCCATTTTCCATGAGCTCAACTTTTGCATACAATTGTCTACTTGGCAGTTCCTTTCTGAGGTCTAACAGGCATGTCAAAACATATCTGTTGATTCTTTTCCCTTGAAGCTGATGCCTTCTCCAAACATTTCCATTTCATAAGATGGTCCCACTATCTACCCAGTTACTTAGGTCCCAGTACAGGAACTATCCTTGATTTTTCTCTTTCCATCACTCCCCAAACTTATCTGGCAAGCCTTGCCAATTTGGCTTCAAGTTCATCCCCTTCTCCACCACTACTCTTATTTCAAGTCATCGTTATATCTAACCTCATGTAGCAGGTGATGTTGGTGCCCACTTATCTCCCTTGGATTTTGCATCTCAATGAGCAAACCTGCCCTCCTCCAATCTTGAATGGTCGCTCTGCACACCTGCTATGGACAGGAAGGACTATGGAGGTAACAATTGCTATCTCTTAACAGCAACCTCAATTTGGGAGTTGGTGCATAAATACCCTGACTCTCTCACCTTGGAGGCAGGACTATTCTTCGATGTGTATTGAAGCATTTCCCTAGGTTTCTCTGCAGCATTAAGCTCCAGTCACTTACTATGGCAACCGGCTTAATAATATACTCTTTGCTGCTTGCTTTTTCTTTGTATTCCTTCCCCACACTTCTACCAAGGAGTTCCCTTCATCTCCGAAATAAACAAATTGCACTTGAGCTCTTGTCTTGGGGTTTGCTTCTGGGGAACCCCAACTGAAACTCTGGCTTATGGAAATAGCCTCTTTTCTCCTACAAATCTTTCTCTGCATGATAACCAGACAGAAATTCTGAAAATGTAAAGTGGTTCATCTCTTCTCTACTTATAAACTTCTGCTCACTTCCCCTGCTCTTAAATTAAAATCACAAGTGCTGGCTATAGCTCAACATGCTACAGATTCTCCTTGCATACCATTCTTTGTTTCTTCTACTTCTATACTGGGTTGTTGTTTATATCTTGAATGTAACAACCCACCCCCATTTAAGGCACTTGCTCCTTCTGCCTAGAAAATTGATATCAGAACTTCAAGGGCCAAGCTCCCTTTTAAAATTCCAGTCCAGTCCCAATATCATTCCCTCTGAGAAGTCACTCTAACGTAGACACGCCTTCCCTCCATTACAACTCTTTGCTATTATTCTTTTTTAATTTTAAAAATTATTTATTTATTTAAATTTTGGCTGTACTGAGTCTTCACTGCTGTGTGCAGGCTTTCTCAAGTTGCAGTGAGTGGGGATTACTCTTCACTGCGGTGCGCAGGCTTCTCATTGCGGTGGTTTCTCTTATTGTGGAATGTGGTCTCTAGGCACAGAGGCTCAGTAGCTGCAGTACACAGGCACCGTAGTTGCAGCATGTGAGTTCTAGAGTGTGGGCTCAGCATTTGTGGTGCATGGGCTTAGCTGCTCTGACGCATGTGGGATCTTCCTGGACCAGGTGCCTTGACAGGTGGACTCTTAACCACTGGACCACCAGGAAGTCCTGCAATTATCTTGATATTTGCATATTTATTTCTTGTTCATCTTCTCCTTTTATAAGGGCCCTGCTATTAGGATAGGAACCGTGTGTGTCTTGTTCTCATTTTTGCCCCAGCACCTAGAACAGGGCTTAGAACTTAAAATGGACTTTGGTAAGTATTTATTGTTCCATGTCCAATTCTAACTGTTGCTTCCTGACCTGCGTACAGATTTCTCAAGAGGCAGGTCAGGTGGTCTGGTATTCCCATCTCTTTCATAATTTTCCACAGTTTATTGTGATCCACACAGTCAAAGGCTTTGGCATAGTCAAGAAAGCAGAAATAGATGTTTTTCTGGAACTCTCTTGCTTTTTCCATGATCCAGCGGATGTTTGGGAGTTGGTGATGGACAGAGAGGCCTGGCGTGCTGCGATTCATGGGGTCGCAAAGAGTCGGACATGACTGAGAGACTGAACTGAACTGAACTGAAGTATTTATTCAATGAATGCATGTATGTGCATTGTAATATCTTGTTTGTCTTTAATTGTGTCAAATGATGATCTATCTGTTACCAGTTATCATTTGTATTATTATAATTATTTTACTTAAAACTTATTTAATAATTAGAAATGAAACAAACAATTACTCATAAGGAAGAGACTCATTTACCCAACAATTATGGAGGGTCAGAGATGTGCCAGGCACTGATTGGAGATGAATAAACAGTCTCAGTTCTTTCATGGGAAAATCTGTAATTGAGAATAGAAAATCAAAAGAGCAGAAATTGTTTTATGCCTAACAACAACAACAGCAGTAGCCAGAATGACTCCTCTTTGAGGATTATTTTCAGCACCTTCACTTCACTATGGTCATTGAGCCTCATGACAGAGCTGTAAGTAGCTTCTTTCTTTAAGGGAGGAAATTAAAGCTTACAGAGATGAAATGTTTTGCCAAAGCTTATATAGCTCATGAGAGACAACAGTGGGACTGGAGCTAGACTTGAAGCTTCCAGGAAGGTTCCACTGCCTCCCAATGCCTCCCACTGCATCTCTTCCCTGTGCATAGTCTGGGGCACAGAGCAGATGCCCATCAGGTGCTTGCTGACAGGTGAAATGATGCCTACTAACACCTTAGGGAGTATCCTCCATTTGGGAGCCCCTTGGGTGGCTTGACCAAAAGATGCTGCCAGCTGCTGCCACTGCTGATGGTCCAGAATTACGTGGTCACTGCGGGAGGCTGTTGGCTTCTTATAAAGCATATTTACTATTGAAAATGAATATTTGATGCAAGTGCACACCTGCTAAGTAGATAAGCTATGCTTTCATATGTAGTTAGGTGAACCCATTAATGAAATACATTGGTTATATAAGTAATATGTGTAATCCACTAATGTGCATTGGTGCCTAGTGCGGTAAGCCAATCTTAAACTAACAACTGTTAAGAGAACCAACTTGTTTAAGGCATAGATTTGCTCTATTTGAGGACAGGGAATTAATAGAGTTCTTCATGGTTATAAATAATAGATTGGTCTTTGGTTTACAAAGTTAACTCTGTAATGTAGTATTTGTCTTTCTACCCACTGCTTAGATAAAGCCCTAAACCATGTTTGCCTGGGCTGGGAAGGCAGTAATTTTGTGAATCAAGTAACATGCACTGCAAGGCAGAGATGAAGTGAGGAGAGCATGGAGAAAGCACCAGGGAAGATTAGATTAGGAATTAGAAAGGGCAGGGTGCCTGCTAATTGCTAGATAAGAGTTGAAGCCAAGAATGGTTGAACTCTCCTTGTGCGGGGTGGGATGCTCCAGTGAAAAGTCAGTGAACCTACCATTCAGGAGGAAACCTTAGACTGGAAGGTTACATGCCTTTTTGGTTCATTGATCACTGTGTCTAGAGGGGAAGAAATTCTCACCAGCTCCCATAGGCCACCTGCTTTTTCCTCTTACTACCAAAAACCTTGCCCAAAAGAAAGGTAGACTCAGGATGGATTTGGTCATCAAAGGGTGATCTCTTGCTTTCATTAAGTATATTATAAGGTATTTATTAAGAAATACAGAATCAAAGGACTGCTGAACAGAGAGGACTGAGCCTAGTCCTGCTCTCTAGAGCCCTGGGAGGTACAGGGATTTTCCCAAAGCTCCACACAGAGCACACCCTTGAATTGATACCCACCCATCTTCCTGTCCAGCTTCTTCTTCCACATAACCTAATCTGTTGATTGGCAGCCTCACTTGTCATACTTTCTTCATGGAGCATGCTAATTTCTGCCCCATGCAGTTCCTGGGAAGCTAGGGTAAATTCTCTCCTCTGCTTTCTGGCATCAGCTATAACTGGATGTACTAAGGCAGGGAAAGAATTGCAGCCTCTCCCACAGAAAACAGCATAGAGCAGAGGGAGTGTGTTACACGGCATGTTCCTAGGGCTTCCATCCATCCCAGGCATTTCATCTAGATTGCTAGGTATTAAACTCTTCTTATTTTTTGTCCATAAGCCTTAATTCCTCAAAAGGACTCTTGGGTGAACACTGAGTAATAGTGACTCACTTCCACAAAAACTTAGAAATGAGAGAAACAAGAGTCCTCGCTGAAAGGTTGAACAGTGGAATGAGTGCGTCATGCACTGTGCACACCATGCCTGCTGCCCCCCTCCATATGACAAAGGAGTCTGCTGTCTCCCTCTCCAGCCTCATCCGGCACCCTCCCCCCAGCACTCCACGAGAGCTCCAGCCTCATCAAATGTCATTTCATTCTCTGTCCCTGTCTGGCTCATGTTCCTCCCTCTGCCTGAGGCACTTCCCCTCTTCCTTCTACCACTCACTTCCCATTTGACTTTTTCACCCCTTCTCTTGATTGGGCCCCACATCTCTTTGTGCTGGACACTGGGGCTCCAGACCCTCTTTTCCTGGTTAGCATATGCATCCTTATTTGTTGGAAATGTCAGCAGCTGCTGCAGCTCTCACTGAGGTTTGTTATGGGCCATGGGGTACTGCCTCCTCAAAGTCATGCCCCTCCACAGGGGGTGCAGTCACAGCCAAAGACTAGCTGATTTCAGAGATACCAAGGCTTAGCTCCCTTGCCTCAGTGTGGGTCCACTTCACAAGACCATCTCAGCACCAGAGTTCCTCATAAAATTGTCTGGAGCCTTGGTTGCAGCTTCTTTGCAGGCCGGCTTCTCCAATCCTGCCTTCCTCACTTCCTCACAGGGATGTCTTCTGAGAGGACCCTCTGGTCAACTTTCTGTACAATGATCTATCTCCCAGAAATCCCAGCTAAGGCGGTGTCAGGAATGGTCCTGGGAAGGAGATGCTAAAATGTGAACTGGTCTCATTCACCAGTCATCTGGCAAAGAGAACGTCAACACTGGTAGTAGATAGAGTCAGGATAGCCCCTGGTGTATGTAGCAGGTCAATTGTGAGGACTGGGCTAGGACACTAGTGGAAGGGGATGCACTGGCTCGTGTAGTGCAGTAAGTACCCTACACGTGAACGAGAAGAGTATGTTCATATGTCCAATTTGTTCCTACATCCAACAAAGTCAGCCTAGGTACCCAACTAACACAATCAGCTATAAACTGCTGCTTTTAAGGTTGCTTCAGGACATCCTGAGGTTGAAGTAAAGATACTGTATTACTGTACTCTATATGGTACTGTACAGTAAAGTACACAAAAGCACGACCACTTGTAGAGGGTGCACACATGTGACAAGGTATGCCAGACACCTGAACTAACTTATGCGATTGGACATGTGAACACACATGCACATCGTTGAAAGTTTGTAACCTCAAGGTTCATACGTAGGGGACTTACTATAGCTTAGGCACTGAAGGGGTGTGAGTAAAATGTACCTAAGAGGATCATGGAATTGGTGGCAGTTACTGACTGTCATTGAATGTCATTGAGAGATGATGATAGGCATAGAGCAGAGTAGAATTAATGATCAATTCTAGACAAAGTAGGAAATCCAAAGCCTCCTTGGCAGCATTAGGAAATCCTAATCTCTGCTGTGAATTTCCAGATGTTCAAGCTGATTTTAGAAAAGGCAGAGGAACCAGAGATAAAATTGCCAACATCCTCTGAATCACTGAAAATGCAAGAGAGTTCCAGAAAAACATCTATTTCTGCTTTATTGACTACGCCAAAGCCTTTGACTGTATGGATCACAACAAACTCTGGAAAATTCTGAAAGAGATGGGAATAGCAGACCACCTGACCTGTCTCTTGAGAAATCTGTATGCAGGTCAGGAGGCAACAGTTAGAAATGGACATGGAACAACTGACTGGCTCCAAATAGGAAAAGGAGTACGTCAAGGCTGTATATTGTCACCCTGCTTATTTAACTTATATGCAGAGTACATCATGAGAAATGCTGCGCTGGATGAAGCACAAGCTAGAATCAAGATTGCCGGGAGAAATATCAGTAACCTCAGATATGCAGATGACACCACCCTTATGGAAGAAAGTGAAGAAGAACTGAAGAGCCTGTTGATGAAAGGGAAAGGGGACAGTGAAAAAGTTGGCTTAAAGCTCAACATTCAGAAGACTAAGATTATGGCATCTGGTCCCATCACATCATGGCAAATAGATGGGGAAACAATAGAAACAGTGAGAGACTTTATTTTTCTGGGCTCCAAAATCACTGCAGATGGTGACTGCAGCCATCAAATTAAAAGATGCTTACTCCTTGGAAGGAAAGTTATGACCAACCTAGATAGCATATTCAAAAGCAGAGACATTACTTTGCCAACACAGGTCCATTTAGTCAATGCTATGGTTTTTCTAGTGGTCGTGTATGGATGTGAGAGTTGGACTGTGAAGAAAGCTGAGCGCCGAAGAATTGATGCTTTTGAACTGTGGTGTTGGAGAAGACTCTTGAGAGTCCCTTGGACTGCAAGGAGATCCAACCAGTCCATCCTAAAGCAGATCAGCCCTGGGTGTTCATTGGAAGGTCTGATGTTGAAGCTGAAACTCCAATACTTTGGCCACCTGATGCGAAGAGCTGACTCATTGGAAAAGACCCTGATGCTGGGAAAGATTGAAGGCAGAAGGAGAAGGGGACGACAGAGGATGAGATGGCTAGATGGCATCACCGACTCAATGGACATGGGTTTGGGTGGACTCTGGGAGTTGGTGATGGACAGGGAGGCCTGGTGTGCTGCGATTCATGGGGCTGCAAAGAGTTGGACACGACTGAGCGACTGAACTGAACCTTTAAAAAATCTTTTGATGGAACTAGAGGGTATTATGCTTAATGAAATAAGTCAGACAAAGAAAGACAAATATTGTATGTTATCACTTCTGTGGGGAACCTAAAAATAAAGCAAAATACTGAATATAAGAAAAAAAAATTCCCACAGACAGGGTATAGAAATGACACCCACAGGGTATAGAAAACAAACTAGTGGTTACCAGCAGGGGAGAAGGAAGGGGGAAGGGGGAAGGGGGAAGGGGGAAGGGCAAGACAGGGATCAGAGATTAAAAGGTGTAAACTACTATTAATATGTGAAAAATAAATTAGCTACAATGATATATATTAGGGAATATAGCCAATATTTTATAATAATTATAAAATAAATTAATCTAAAAAATTTTGAAACACTATGCTGTACATCTGAAACTAACATAATATTATAAATGAACTAAACCTCAAAAAAAAAAAAAATCCTTTGTATCTGTTGTGTTGCTGTGCTTAGTCACTCAGTCATGCCCAACTCTTTATCTACTATGTATGTAAAATTTCTCACACTACACTCCATGAGAAACTGAAGGTTAAGTTTACCATCACCATCAGTTCAGTTCAGTTCAGTCACTCAGTCGTGTCCAACTCTTTGGGACCCCATGAACCACAGCATGCCAGGCCTCCCTGTCCATCACCAACTCCTGGAGTCCACCCAAACCCATGTTCATTGAGTCAGTGATGCCATTGAACCATCTCATCCTTTGTCGTCCCCTTCTCCTCCTGCCCTCAATCTTTCCTAGCATCAGGATCTTTTCCAATGAGTCAGCTCTTTGCATCAGGTGACCAAAGTACTGGAGTTTCAGCTTTAGCATCATTCCCTCCAAAGAAATCCCAGGGCTGATCTCCTTCAGAATGGACTGGCTGGATGTCCTTGCAGTCCAAGGGACTCTCAAGAGTCTTCTCCAACACCACAGTTCAAAAGCATCAATTCTTCAGTGATCAGCCTTCTTCACAGTCCAACTCTCACATTCATACATGACCACAGGAAAAATCATAGCCTTGACTAGATGAACCTTTGTTGGCAAAGTAATGTCTCTGCTTTTGAATATGCTATCTAGGTTGGTCATAACTTTCCTTCCAAGGAGTAAGCGTCTTTTAATTTCATGGCTGCAGTCACCATCTATAGTGATTTTGGAGCCCAAAAATATAAAGTCTGACACTGTTTCCACTGTTTCCCCATCTATTTCCCATGACGTGGTGGGACCAGATGCCATGATTTTTTTGAATATTGAGCTTTAAGCCAACTTTTTCACTCTCCACTTTCACTTTCATCAAGAGGCTTTTGAGTTCCTCTTCACTTTCTGCCATATGGGTGGTGTCATCTGCATATCTGAGGTTATTTATATTTCTCCAGGCAATCTTGATTCCAGCTTGTGTTTCTTCCAGTCCAGCGTTTCTCATGATGTACTCTGCATATAAGTTAAATAAACAGGGTGACAATATACAGCCTTGATGTACTCCTTTTCCTATTTGAAACCAGTCTGTTGTTCCATGTCCAGTTCTAACTGTTGCTTCCTGACCTGCATACAAATTTCTCAAGAGGCAGATCAGGTGGTCTGGTATTCCCATCTCTTTCAGAATTTTCCACAGTTTATTGTGATCCACACAGTCAAAGGCTTTGGCATAGTCAATAAAGCAGAAATAGATGTTTTTCTGGAACTCTCTTGTTTTTTCAATGATCCAGCGGATGTTGGCAATTTGATCTCTGGTTCCTCTGCCTTTTCTAAAACCAGCTTGAACATCAAGATGTTCACGGTCCACATATTGCTGAAGCCTGGCTTTGAGAATTTTGAGCATTACTTTACTAGCGTGTGAGATGAGTGCAATTGTGCAGTAGTTTGAGCATTCTTTGGCATTGCCTTTCTTTGGGATTGGAATGAAAACTGACCTTTTCCAGTCCTGTGGCCACTGCTGAGTTTTCCAAATTTGCTGGCATATTGAGTGCAGCACTTTCACAGCATCATCTTTCAGGATAGCTTCCCTCAAATTACACCAATTATTTGGAAAGCTCAATTTTTATATGACTTTTCTGTTTACAAAACATACACTGACAGATATTTTCTTATTAGAGGCTCACTAAATCCTGTGAAGTAGACAGGGTAGACTTTATCACCATTTTTTCAGACGAGGAAGCAGAAATCTGGAGAGATGAAGTCGTTTGGTCAATGACACTCCTTTGCCTAATACTGGAAATAAGACTAGAACCAGCTACTGGGGCCATTGTTGATACTTCTAGGAAAGAGGCCACTTCATAACTAGATGGGTTTCTGAGAAGCAGAAGCTGGTATGTTATGTCAGAGGTGTTGATCTCTATTGCAGGAGCCCTGGGAAGTTGTTAAAAGACTTTAAATTTAAATATGAGAATTAAGATGAACAGATTTTTCTGTTTAAGAAAAATTTTTTGTTTCTCTTTGTTAAAGAGTTAATGAGGTGTAGGCAGTGTGGACTGTAGGAAGGCATGAGTGGAAACATGTTCGAGGCAGTAGATCAGGCAAGAGATGACAGTGCTTGGTCCAGGTACATATCCATGGCTGGGAGAGAGGCAGAGGGAATCCTAGAAAGATGGTGGCGAGAGCAAGTGTCCTACCTCTTTCTGCTCTTGTTTGAATCCAGCAACCAACTAGAGGTACAGTATTCTGGGAAGAGTGTTCAGCCTTCTGGGCAAGAGAGAAGCCTGGAGCTGAGGAACAAACCATGTGGCAAAAAGTAGAGTTATTATAGGTAGATTAAACCATAGAGACCTACTGCCATAGAAAGTCAGTGACAGCCCCATGTGGTCCTAGGAACTCCTGGTGGCCTACATACTCTCAAGGAGCTGAGGTAGAACTGCAACATGGGCTGGGCTCCCCATTTCTGAGAGCTGTGGTCTTTGTTGCCTAGGAGATGAACCATGGAGATAATCAACTAGAGGTTTCGGCAAGGGAGAGACAACCCATTATCTGGGTCAGAAACTGCTATGCTTTCCAGTGCTTCTGAGTTCATTGCCATTCTTGATAGTTTAGCCAAGCACTCACAAAGAAAAATCCAAGGAACCCAGGGGGTTCTCCATAGCCCCAGAGACCAATAGTAAGCAGAATGCTCAGAGAGGTGACTCCTTTGGAATAAAACTACTAGAGGAGATATTTGATCTTGAAAAACAATACAACTACTTAAGGACAGCCATACAACCTTATAAAAACAAACAAAAAAGATTTTCTGGAACCAGAAAATAAACAAATAAAACCAAACAATACCTACGATTTTTAAATTTAAAAATTAAGGAGGGGATGATCACTGTTTTCAACAGTATTAATGCCTAGATGTTCAAGTGAAAGAAACATCTTAGCACACACATCAAAACTACAAAAAGACAGAAATCATGGGGAAAATGAGACTTGAAGAGGAGATACAGGAGACAATATGTGAATAATAAGAGCCTAGGGGAGGTCAGTTCAGTTCAGTTGCTCAGTTGTGTCCGACTCTTTGCAACCACATGGCCTGCAGCATGCCAGGCCTCCCTATCCATCACCAGCTCCCAGAGCCTACTCAAACTCATGTACATCGTGTCTGTGATGCCATCCAACCATTTCATTCTCTTTTGTCCCCTTCTCCTGCCTTCAATCATTCCCAGCATCAGGGTCTTTTCCAATGAATCAGTTCTTTGCATCAGGTGGCCAAAGTATTGGAGCTTCAGCTTCAGCATCAGTCCTTCCAATGAATATTCAGGACTGATTTCCTTTAGGATTGACTGTTTGGATCTCCTTGCAGTCCAAGGGACTCTCAAAAGTCTTCTCCAACTCCACAGTTCAAAACGACCAGTTCTTCAGTGCTCAGCTTTTTTGCATTTCTTTTTCTTGGGGATGGTCTTGATCCCTGTCTCCTGTACAATGTCAAGAACCTCCATCCATAGTTCATCAGGTACTCTGTCTATCAGATCTAATCTGGTGAATCTCTTTGTCATCTCCACTGTACAATTGTAAGGGATTTGATTTAGGTCATACCTGAATGGTCTAGTGGTTTCCCCTACTTTCTTAATTTAAGTCTGAATTTGGCAATAAGGAGTTCATGATCTGAGCCACAGTCAGCTTTCAGTCTTGCTTTTGCTGACTGTATAGAGCTTCTCCATCTTTGGCTGCAAAGAATATAATCAATCTGATTTCTGTATTGACCATCTGGTGATGTCCACGTGTAGAGTCTTTTCTTGTGTTGTTGGAAGAGGTTGTTTGCCATGACTAGTGTGTTCTCTTGGCAAATCTCTATTAGTCTTTGCTCTGTTTCATTCTGTGCTCCAAGGCCAAATTTACCTGTTACTCCAGCTATCTCTTGACTTCCTACTTTTGCATTTCTGTCCCCTATGATGAAAAAGACATCTTTTTTGGGGGTGTTAATTGTAGAAGGTCTTGTAGGTCTTCCTAGAACTGTTCAATTTCACCTTCTTCAGCATTACTTGTTGGGACATAGACTTAGATTACTGTGATATTGAATGGCTTGCCTTGGAAATAAATAGATATCATTCTGTTGTTTTTAAGATTGCACCCAAGTACTGCATTTCAGACTCTTTTGTTGACTATAATGGCTACTCCATTTCTTCTAAGGGATTCTTGTCCCCAGTAGTATATATAATGATCATCTGAGTTAAATCTGCCCATTCCAGCCAACTTTAGTTCAGTGATTCCTAAAATGTCAATGTTCACTCTTGCCATTTCCTGTTTGACCACTTATAATTTACCTTGATTCATGGACCTTGAACATTCCAGGTTCCTATGCATATTGTTCTTTACAGCATTGGACTTTACTTCCAACACCACTCACATCCACAACTGGGCATTGTTTTCACTTTGGCTCTGTCTCTTCCTTCTTTCTGGAGTTATTTCTCTGCTCTTCTCCAGTAGCATATTGAGCACCTATTGACATGGGAAGTTCATCTTTCAGTGTCATATCTTTTTGCCATTTCATACTGTTCGTGGGGTTTTCAAGACAAGAATCCTGAAGTTGTTTGCCTTCCCTTCTCCAGTGGACCACATTTTGTCAGAACTCTCCACCATGACCCATCCATCTTGGGTGGCCCTACATGGCATGGCTCATAGTTTCATTGAGTTAGACAAGACTGTGGTCCATCTGATTATTTTGATTAGTTTTCTGTGATTGTGATTTTAATTCTGTCTGACCTCTGAGGGATAAGGATAAGAGGCTTATGGAAGCTTCCTGATGAGAGAGACTGACTGAGGGGAAAACTGGGTCTTGTTTTGATGGGTGGGGCCATGCTTAGTAAATCTTTAACCCAATTTTCTGTTGATGAGTGTAGCTGTGTTCCCTCCCTGTTGTTGACCTGAAACCAAATTATGGTGGAGGTAATGAAGATAATGGTGATCTCCTTCAAAAGGTCCCATGCATGCACTGCCACCCTCAGAGCCCCTGACCCTGCAGCAGGCCACCGCCAACCCATGCCTCCATCAGAGATTCCTGGACGTTCACAGGCAAGTCTGAGTCAGTCTTTTTTGGGGTCACTGCTCCTTTCTTCTGGGTCCTCGTGCACACAAGGTTTTGTTTGTGTCCTCCAAGAGTCTGTTTCCCCAGTCCTGTGTAAGTTCTGGTGGCTTTATGGTGGGGTTAATGGCGACCTCCTCCAAGAAGGCTTATGTCACACCCAGCTCTGCTGCACCCAGAGCCTCTGCCCCTGCAGTGGCCACTGCTGACCTATATATTGTTTGAGTGACAGGAGACACTCAAACACTCAAAGGAAGGTCTGGCTCAGTCTCTGTGGGGTCTCCTGGTGCACACAGTGTTTTGTTTGAGACCTCTGAGCATCGCTGGCTCCGAGGTATGGGGTTTGATTCTGGTGTGATTTAGACCCTCCTGCTGTCTTGCTGGGCTTTCTCCTTTGCCCTTGGACATGGGGTATCTTTTTTGGTGGGATTCATCATTCTCCTGTTGATGCTTGTTCAGCAGTGAGTAGTATTCAATCCTAGTGGACATGAACTTTGGTAAGTTTAATGATTGATGCATGCAGTAATTGATAGAGAGGAAATTTCAAGGCTTATTGTTGGACAGTTGAATGGACACCAGTGCTACTACCTAAAACAGATTGTCCTGGAGGATAAGTGGGTTGTGGGCAAACCGGGCATGTGGGAGAATGATGAGTTTAGTTTAAAAATATTGCTCTTGAAGAGCATATGGACACAGAAGTGAAGGCACTGAATGGCTGTTGGATATGCAGTGTTAGAGAGGAGATAACTGAGGTGGAGATGAAGAATCACAAAACACCAACCTAGAATGACAATTGTAAAAAAGGCATAGATGAGAGACCTCAGGGTGGGAGGGGGGAAAAAAAACATGTTGGGGAAAAAAAAAAATTTTGGGACAAAGGCAGAGCAGTGTTATCATTCTCTTCTCTTTCTTCCCTTTTTACTTCCTACTCTTGACTCTGCACTGTCTTCCATGTCTTTTCTTATTACAAGATGTGAGACTTGGTGGGGAAGGAGAGGGAATGAGGGAAAGAAGGAAGGATAAAACAGGGAGGGAAACAGGAGCAAGAGCAGTGGGAGGGTGCCTTAAAATGGAGAAGCAGTGTCGAATCTGCCTAAGGAGTTATCAGTTTCCATCACCTGAGCAGAGGGGCGAACCACGAGCAGGTCCTCTGTCGAGGAGAACAGCTTCACAGGGATGCTCTTTGGCTCTTACCCAAGACACAAACGAAAAAGGAGAATGAGCATTTCTTGAGCAACTGCTATGTACTGGCCACTGGATAAACGCTTTAACATTCACATTCTCATTTAGTTTTCCCCAATAGCCTCATAAGTAAGGGAGGTAAAGCTCAGAGAGGTCAAGAAGCTTCCCAAAATCTCAGATTGGAAAGTAGAAGAGTCAGATGAGCCTGCATGACTCAAAAGCCCTTGCTTTTATCACTCTGCCATGGAATATCTGTACCAAGAGACACAGCCAGAGATACAGATTCTGACCCACATGACTTTATTTGTAATACTTTCACTGGGCTTTTAGTGTCTCAGAACATTCAAAGATGTACTTTCTCTAAGTCTCTTCGAGTTAAGTACACACTGCTAGTCTAAGCTTTCAATTTGGGCTGCTCTGGTTCTCCCAGGTTACTGGCCAGCTCAGACAAAGGAAGAAAAATGAGCTATCATTCTTTCTGGGAGTCGAATGACTGCTTCCTGGTAAATAACTAGAAAATCAATCCTCTGTGAATTAAACTCTTTCATCAGCCACAAGGCAGGTTCTAAATCATTGATAAAAGGGAAAACCTCCTAATTCATTGATCAAAATCTCGAGGCTTTATCAACTCAGAAAAGGAGTGGCAACATCTGGAACAATACTCAGCAGTTATTCACTCTGAAGAGACGTTCTTGCTTTCAACTTAGAAAATCCCTAATAGCCTCAGGATTGCGATAGGTGACATTTCTTCTAACTTCATTCATCATCAAGAAAAAAAAGCAACACTAAAAGGGTTTCTTGTAAGTAGACACTGGAGATTTAACAGAGTAGTAGGTTAACCCTGAGCCCCAGATTTCTGAAGGATCATCTAGATTTAAAACATTCACCTATTTGGTCCTCATTCAAGGCACTGGAGTTTGTCAGAAATTTTATCCTAACTTTAGTTTGGACAAAGGTTATTGTAGGCATATCTTTATAGGTTACTTAAGGACTTAGCAATTGTCCTAGGGTGACTAAACATACCTAATATGCAGTAGGCAATTCTATTCAACAATTGTTTAAACAATGATGGTTAGGATGTTTGTGTCAGGCACTGAAACTAGAGATGAAAAAACAGAAGGTGGCCCTTTGTTTACTGCCTTACAGTGGGTTAGACAGCTAAGGAAACAAAAGGTGAGCTTCCAAGTAAAGACAGGAGATGGAGCACATAGATTTACCACCTCTCTCCCAAAACCCCTTAAGATAATTGTAAACTTTCAAAAAAATTATAATCTCTATTCAATGAAGAGAATGAAAATTTTCAACACTTTCTGAAAGATGGAAAATAGGTGAAGAGTGATACTGGTGAGGTAGAGAAAAGGAGAGACAGCAATGAAGAAGAAAACTTAGAGGCAAAACAGGCACTGGAACAAGGACATCAAGTATAACTGGACGGGGTGGTAGTATGTGGGGCTGTAAAGAGAGGAAGTAATTGAAATTGCGAGTAGAACCATCAATCTCTTCCTCACTCTCCACACTGAATACAATCAAATCACCTACATATTCCCTCAACTTAGGTAAACAAACAAACAAACAAAAAAACAGAAACAAAAATGGCAATTATCTTTAAAGAAATTAAATGATCTACATGGCAGATCAATACAGGAAGTTCAACATCTGACTAATAATGAGTCCTACAAAAGGAAAACAGATAAAATTGGGGAGAGAAAATTGCCCAAGAAATAATAGAAGCAAATTCCTAGAGTCAAAGAGCAAAATCTCCTCATTGAAAGAGCCTATTGTATTTCAACACAACCAGTGCAAATTGACCCAAATCTTGACGTATGAATGTGAAATTCAAATCTCAAGGATGCTTCTAAAAGCTTCTGAAAATAAAACAAACAAAAACAGAATGTGTACAAGGAAAAAAGAAACATCCTGGGGACTTCCCTGGTGGTCCAGTAGTTAAGACTCTGCACTTCCGATGCAGGGGGCATGGGTTCGATCCCTGGCCAGGGAACTAAGATTCCACGTGCTGCATGATGCGGCTAAAGAAAGAAAGAAAGAAAGAAAAAAAAGGTATTTAAAAAAACTAGTATCAACTTTCTTATCAGTAACCTTGTACTTTGGTAGTTCATCAAGAAATGTCTTCAGGAAATGTTCTGAGAGAAAAAGAATTTTATCCTGAAGTCCTATACCTGGACAAGTCAATATAAGGATAGAATTATTTTTATACTTTTAAGAACTGGGGAATATTATCTCCCATCATGTTCTCTCAGAAAGTTGTTTGAGAATGCACTACCATCTAAATAAAGGCATAAGCTAAGAAAGAAAAGTGTTATGGACTGTAGCCCACCAGGCTCCTCTGTCCATGGGATTTCTGTAGGCAAGAATACTGGAGTGGGTTGTCATGCCTTTCTCCAGGAGATCTTCCCAATCCACGGATCGAATCCACATCTCTTACGTCTCCTGCATTGGAGGCAGATTCTTTACCACTAGCACCACCTGGGAAGCCCACTAAGAAAGAAAAAGAAATGGGATTCGGGAAATGATGGATTCAGCCCTGGGGAGAAGTTAGTTTATTTAGCAGGTGTGAAGTCTGGCTCAGGAAATTAGGAAGAGGGAGGCTTTTTGAGAAGAAAAGTTTGTAAAACATGATTGAGAATTTATTGATTTTCAGCTCCTTTTCTGATACATTAATAATTTAGTTGAATCCAAGTTTCAATATTGGAGAAGGCAATGGCACCCCACTCCAGTGCTCCTGCCTGGAAAATCCCATGGACGGAGGAGCCTGGAAGGCTGCAATCCATGAGGTTGCTGAGGGTCAGACACGACTCAGCAACTTCACTTTCACTTTTCACTTTCATGCGTTGGAGAAGGAAATGGCAACCCACTTCAGTGTTCTTGCCTGGAGAGTCCCAGGGATGGGGGAACCTGGTGGGCTGCGGTCTATGGGGTCACACAGAGTCGGACACGACTGAAGTGACTTAGCAGCAGCAAGTTTGAATATGTAATATTTTTTATTGTTATTTAAACTATATTCTAATTTTCATCATTATTTCCTCATTAGTTATTTAGATAGTGAGGTTCTTAATTTCTGAACAAAAAGATACTTCTAGTTATTTTTTTGTTATTGATACCTGGCTTAATTGCACAGTGGTTAAAGATAGTTTGATTTCTATTCTTGGAACTATGTTGAGACTTGCTTAACATATGGCTAAAGTGTTCTGAGGGTGCTTGAAAAGAATGTAGAATTTTTGGTTGCTGGGTGCAGTGTTCTAAATATGTCAATTAGGTCAGGCTTGTTACATGCATTGTTCAGATTTTCTACATCCTTACTGATTTTTGTCTGCTTGTTCTCTCAATTTCTGAGTGAGGTATATTTAAATTTCCATCTTGTTTTTATAGATTTGTTTATTCCCTTAGTAATTCAGGTTTTTCTTCATTTATTTTGAGACTATATTATTAAATATGTAAAATTTTCAAGGTGGTATATCTGAGGGAGTCAACTTCTAGGCAGGTTGATAAGAAGTCCAGGGTCCCCAATGAGGAGATAGGGGTCTGGAGTTCTCAAGGAGGAGAAAAAGGACATTTTTTTTTTTTTTCTACATTCCTTAGTCTTCAGCTCAGTTCAGTCGCTCAGGCATGTCCGACTCTTTGTGACCCCATGAATCGCAGCACACCAGGCCTCCCTGTCCATCACCATCTCCCGGAGTTCACTCAGACTCACATCCATCAAGTCGGTGATGCCATCCAGCCATCTCATCCTCTGTCGTCCCCTTCTCCTCCTGCCCCCAATCCCTCCCAGCATCAGAGTCTTTTCCAATGAGTCAACTCTTCGCATGAGGTGGCCAAAGTACTGGAGTTTCAGCTTTAGCATCATTCCTTCCAAAGAAATCCCAGGGCTGATCTCCTTTAGAATGGAGTGGTTGGATCTCCTTGCAGTCCAAGGGACTCTCAAGAGTCTTCTCCAACACCACAGTTCAAAAGCATCAATTCTTTGGCGCTCAGCTTTCTTCACAGTCCGACTCTCGCATCCATACATTACCACTGGGGTAGCCACATAAAATGTTTTTGTTTGTTTGTTTGTTTTTTCCTTTAAGCCTGGAGCTGATGGTTACACAACAAGACAACTCAGTTTAAACTCTATACTAAGGATTCTATAACAACAATGTATCCTGCTTGAGGACAGTTTCTCCTTGAAAACTTTCTGACTAATCCTGTTATCTTATAATATATATTATGGGAGTAGGAAAAGTAGGAAGTCAAGAAATACCTGGAGTAACAGGCAAATTTGGCCTTGGAGTACAGAATGAAGCAGGGCAAAAGCTAATAGAGTTCTGCCAAGAGAATGCACTGATCATAGTAAACACACTCTTCCAACAACACAAGAGAAGACTCTACATATGGACATCACCAGATGGTCAACACTGAAATCAGACTGATTATATTCTTTGCAGCCAAAGATGGAAAAACTCTATACAGTCAGCAAAAATAAGACCAGAAGCTGACTGTGGCTCAGATCATGAACTCCTTATTGCCAAATTCAGACCTAAATTGAAGAAAGAAGGGGAAGCCACTAGACCATTCAGGTATGACTGAAATCAAATCTCTTACGACTATACACTGGAAGTGACAAAGAGATTCAAGGGATTAGATCTGATAGACAGAGTGCCTGAAGAGCTATGGACGAAGGTTCATGACATTGTACAGGAGGCAGTGATCAAGACCATCCTCAAGAAAAAGAAAGGTAAAAAGGCAAAATGGTTGTCTGAGGAGGCCTTACAAATAGCTGCGAAGAGAAGAGAAGTGAAATTCAAAGGAGAAAAGGAAAGATACCTATTTGAATACAGAGTTCCAAAGAACAGCAAGGAGAGATAAGAAAGCCTTCCTCAGTGATCAATGCAAAGAAATAGAGGAAAACAGTAGAATGGGAAAGACTAGAGAGCTCTTCAAGAAAATTAGAGATACCAAGGGAACATTTCATGCAAAGATGGGCTCAATAAAGGACAGAAATGGTATGGACCTAACAGAAGCAGAAGATATTAAGAAGAGGTGGCAAGAATACACAGAACTATACAATAAAGATCTTCATGACCCAGATAACCACGATGGTGTGATCACTGACCTAGAGCCAGACATCCTGGAATGTGAAGTCAAGTGGGCCTTAGGAAGCATCGCTACAAAGCTAGTGGAGGTGATGGAATTCCAGTTGAGCTGTTTCAAATCCTAAAAGATGATGCTATTAGTGCTGCACTCAATATGCCAGCAAATCTGGAAAACTCAGCAGTGGCCACAGAACTGGAAAAGGTCAGTTTTCATTCCAATCCTAAAGAAAGACAATGCCAAAGAATGTTCAAACTACTGCACAATTGCACTCATCTCACACGTTAGGAAAGTAATGCTCAAAATTCTCCAACCCAGGCTTTAACAATACATGAACCATAAACTTCCAGATGTTCAAACTGTATTTAGAAAAGGCAGAGGTACCAGAGATCAAATTGCCAACATCTGTTGGATCATTGAAAAAGTGAGAGAGTTCCATAAAAACATCTACTTCTGCTTTAATGACTATGCCAAAGCCTTTGACTATGTGGATCACAACAGACTGTGGAAAATTCTGAAAGAGATGGGAATACCAGACCATCTGACCTGCCTCCTAAGAAATCTGTATGCAGGTCAAGAAGCAGCAGTTAGAACTGGACATGGAACAACAGACTGGTTTCAAATCAGGAAAGGAGTACATCAAGGCTGTACGTTGTCACCCTACTTATTTAACTTATATGCAGAGAACATCATGAGAAATGCTGGGCTGGAGGAAGCACAAGCTGGAATCAAGATTGCTGGGAGAAATATCAATAACCTCAGATATGCAGATGACACCACCCTTATGGCAGAAAGTGAAGAAGAACTGAAGAACCTCTTGATAAAAGTGAAAGAGGAAAGTGAAAAAGTTGGCTTAAAACTCAGCATTCATAAAACCAAGATCATGGCATCACTTCATGGCAAATAGATGGGGAAACAATGCAAACAGTGACAGACTTTATTTTTTGGGCTCCAAAATCATTGCAGATGGTGACTGCAGCCATGAAATTAAAAGATGCTTGCTGTGTGGAAGAAAAGCTATGACCACCCTAGACAGCATATTAAAAAGCAGAGACATTACTTAGTCAGCAAAGGTCCGTCTAGTCAATGCTATGGTTTTTCCAGTGGTCATGTATGGATGTGAGAGTTGGACCATAAAGAAAGCTGAGTGCTGAAGAACTGATGCTTTTGAACAGTAGTGTTGGAGAAGACTCTGGAGAGTCTCTTGGACTGCAAGGAGATCCAACCATTCAATCCTAAAGGAAATCATTCCAGAATATTTATTGGAAAGACTGATGCTGAAGCTGAAACTCCAATAATTTGGCTACCTGATGGGAAGAACTCACTCATTGGAAAAGACCCTGATGCTAGGAATGACTGAAGGCACGAGAAGGGGACAACAGAGGATGAGATGGCTGGATGGCATCACTGACTCAATGGACATGAGTTTGGGTGAACTCCAGAGTTGGTGATGGACTGGGAAGCCTGGCCTACTGCAGCCCATGGGGTCTCAAAGAGTTGGATACGACTGAGCAACTGAACTGATCTGAACAGAATCCTGTCATCTTAAAATGTAAATTGTGGGAGTGGGTCTAGTAAGATCTTTGCAACTTTGAGACATTCTTGTGATTTATTGTAATAACCAATTAAAAAGTATACAGCTCCCTTGCTTAGACTAGCGAGGGGGCACTCTCCATCCCCCTTCTGATGTGTGTGTCAGAAGCTTACTCTGTCCCTTTTATACTTTAATGAAACTCTGCTGCACAAAAGCTCTTGATTGATCAAGGCTGGTCCCTGGTCCCGAAGCTAAATCTTCTTCAGAGATCATGAATGTGACATATCTTTTCAGTGAATTAAACTTTTTTATCATAATGAAGTCTTCTCTTAATCTCTAGTAATGCCTTTTAGACATAAAGTCTGTAGTAGATAGAGCTCACCAGCTTTATTCGAGCTAGCATTATATGGCCTATCTTTCTTTTTCATTTTCCTGCCAACCTCTCTGTTTCCTTTTCTTGTATGTGTGTCTCCTGTAAAGAGCACATGACTCTGTTTTGTTTTTATACTCAAGCTGATAATCTTGCCTTTTAATCAGAGCATTGAGTCTACTTATGCTTAATGTAATCATTGGCATGTTTAGGTTTAAATCTCCCATCTTACTCTGTGCTTTTCTTCATCTCACCTGCTTTAAGTTCCTTTCCCTGCACCCCCTTTCTCTTCTTTTGGATTGAGTTTTAAAATTCATCTCCCTCTTTTATTAGATGAACAGTTATACACTATTATTGTCCTTTTATTGGTTACCTAAGAGACTGTAATATGCATCCTGACTCGTCATAGCCCACAGTTAATTGGTATTTTTGAAATTTTCTTGAAAAATCCAAAGATCTTGGGTATTAGTAAATTCTTGTATCCCCTTCTGATATCTGCCATAGTCGTTGCATATTTCAACATGTATATCTTATGCTCCATAAGACACATTTTTATTGGTTTACATAGCCAATATCACACATACGTTTTCTCTTTTCTGTTCTCTTCATTTTTTCCTACAGCTTTATCATTCCACATGGGATAATTTTTCTTCTACTTAAAACACTCATGTTTAAGGTTCCTGTAGTGGAGGTCTGCTTGTGGTAAACTCTCAGTTTCATTTGTCTGATAATGCCTTTATCTAATTTTGTTTTTGTTCTCTGCCTCCAGTGAGGCTTTTTGTTTGCTTCTCTGAGGCCCCTGGTGGCCCAGTCAATCAGGGGTTATCTTCACCCAGCTTCAGGGGCTGAGATGCTTAGAAGCTGAGCCATGGTCACTACGAGGGCTGGTTCACCTGTGTTTCACCTTCACAGCTCCTCGAGCTTCCAAACAAAGGTAGGCAGGTTTTATGAGTCCATCTCGATCAAACTTTGTCTCACTACAGCCTGGAAGCTTTAAAACCCTCTGAAATTAGCAAATATTCTCAAGCCCAAGGTTGGGAAATCTATTCACTTTACCAGCCCTTTTAGGAACCTGGCTCCTGATTGGTGGCCACTTCAGGACTTTTCATTCATAAAAGGGACTTTCAGCTTTACCAGCTACATAATGTAGCAGCCACCTACATACATCTCCCAGGGGAACTCGAGGAAGGTACCACTCAGCCTCCTGCCTCCCGCCTGTCTCCAGATCAGATCATTTATATCTGCCTTCTCAGAAGACTGATTCCTGAAGCTCAGCCCATGCAAAGAATTTTCCAAGATTTCAGATCTAGTATGAGTCTCTATGAGGCAGACCCATAAGTGGTACTAATTCCATTCTGACCCTAAAGATGTCATAAATGCTTTGTTATCACTCACCCAGCACAGGAAAGTGAGCCTGGAGAGAGGAAAGGGCCTTGACATTAATGTTATCAAGAGTATGTAGTCCAAAAAGGGATCTGTCAGGCTTCATCATGGGCTGTTGATGGGCTAACTCAGTTAAAGGCTCTCATTTCATTAAGGGGAGGAGACTATAATTACATCTTGAAGCTCATAAGTAAAGGGTTATGATAGTTAAATAACTGAGGAGGGCTCCAGAACATTCAATAATACAATCAGGTTAGGCCGAGGGAGAAAATATAATCATTGGATCAAAGATGACCCTTGTTTTTCATTAGTCCTCACTAAGATTGTCAGTGGAGATGATTTGTTTTCTATTCATTTCATTTGGCTCTAAAGAGTATGCTATTTCCTTCAATATTCCCCCAACAAAAAATACCAGGAACCTCACCAAAGTTAATAAAAACAAACCAAAAAGCAATCACAACAAACAGCCTCACTTTAAGCCAGAAATCTCATATCCAATTTGGAGATAAGGAAGCTAATTCAAAGTTGACCTGACTATATATGGATTCAAGTCACTTTGAGATATATTTTTCTCTTTACCGTTTACAAAGCTTTGTCACCTGCTCTATCTTGTTTAATTTATCCTCACAATAGCAGTCTACAGAGTTGCAAAGAGTCAGACACACTGAAGTGACTGAGCAAGCATGCACAACAGCTTTTATGCCCATTTTTCAGGTGTAGAGAAAATTTAGAGGTGCTCGATTCAACAATCACTGAGCATCTACTCCCTACTAGACAATGTGTAGGTGTGGGGAAGCCATCAATCATACAGATGACTTGCAAAGCTGGACTTGAGCCTTCCTCTTCCTCCTCAGGATCTGAGTCTAATTGTGACCTTGAAGCTGGGCCAACAGAATTAGCCCCACTGACTAGGGGAGAGATGTAAGATGTTTGTCCCCCAATTAGGTACACATCAGATCCTCTATTTTTAAAAAATCCATCTTAAACCACGTAAGTGAAATCAGTTTTAAAATAAGAGATTTATTCTCTCTCTTTTTGCTCATAAGAAGGATGAGAAGCCTGGAAAGACAGATGAGAATGTTCTGAAAGAAAATGAAAAAGTCCCATCATGTGAGCAGCAGGAGCTTGCAATGTTCTGCATAGCAAAACATCAGCCTTTCCTTGTAGATTGTTTTTGGTGCCTGGAACGTTCTGGTCCAGGGACCAATATTTCTCTTTATAAAGAATAATTCAACACAACAAAAGCTATGTCTTGTCACCAGTCATTCTGTTATGCATATGGAATTATCAGTTGTGTCTAGCCTACTGCCTGACAATTTGTAGCTCCACCAGTGTTCCCTAAACTTAAATGATATCTACAAATACTTCTGTGGGGTTTAGGAGTGCTTCAGTTAAAGAATAGTCATGAAAACTTAAGTGCTTTACATGGCACAGTTTTCCCGGTAGCTGGAAAATATTTCTTTATGCACCAAAACTTTTCACTCAAAACTTTCCTTAATGTCCTCAGGTGGGATTACTATCCCCTCATCTCTGCTTCTACTTATTTTATTTTAACCCTTATTATTACACTGGATTACAATGATTGGTTTACACCAGAGACACCTCATACACAAATTTAATTTACAGACTGACATCTGTGACTCTTCTGTATTAATGTCACTTCCAGTCAACTGGGAGCCTGCTGTGTCCTGTGTCTGCTTCCTTTTCATGAGGCCTAACATGAGTATATAAAGGCAGAGAGGATGGAAAGAAGGAAGGAAGGAAATAAGAAAGGAAGGGAGGAAGGGAGGGAAGGAGAAGGAAGGGAAGAAGTCATCTGAAAATACTGGAGAACAAACAGGATAGGGCAGAATCACCAAACCGAGATCCAGGAGAAGATGGAAATAGAGAAGTGGGGCCACGACCTTTTCCTTGATAGGACTGGGTGTCACTTAAGTGCATTGGTGGAGTCTCGGGATGAAACATGGCAAAAGTGAGGGTTGGAGCAAGAGAACTCCAGTGAAGAGGGGCTGCCAAGGCAGAGATTAAGCATCTTGAGAGGTGAGAGGCATTGTTATGTCTACATCTGGTCTTCTCCTTCCAAAATTCACTCCCCTTCCACACATGTCAGTGCTTTTCAAGGGTTCATAGGAACAGAAAAAACCCACATTCCAACTGTCAATAGCAGAGTATTCTTCATCTCTGTTGAATTAATATAGTCATTCTTTTTAAAAAATATTTATTTTATATTGGAGTATACTTGATTAATAAATTTGTGTTAGTTTCAGATGTACAGCAAAGTGATTGAGTTATACATAAACATATATCTTTTCTTTTCCAAATTCTTTCCCCATTTAAGCTATTATAGAATATTGAGCAGAGTTCCCTGTGCTATACAGTAGCTCCCTGTTGGTTATCTATTTAAAATATAGCAGTGTATACATGTCAGTCCCAAACTACCTATCTATTCCTTCCCACTGGTAAAAATAAATTCATTCTCTAAGTCTGTGGGTCTGTTTCTGTTTTGTAAATAAGTTCATTTGTATCATCTTTTTTATATTTCACATATAAGTGATTTCACATGATATTTGTTTCTCCCTTTCTAACTTCACTTAATATTGATATGATAGTATCCAGATCCATCCACATTGCTACAGTGGATAATTTCATTCTTTTAATGGGCCTTCCCTTGTGGATCAATGATAAAGAATCTGCCTGCAATGCAGAAGACACAAGTTTGATCCCTGGATCAGGAATGGCTACCCACTCCAGTACTCTTTCCTGGAGAATTATATGGACAGGAGAATCTGGTGGGCTACAGTCCATGGGGTTGCAAAGAATCGGATACAACTGAGCTGAGTAATATTCCATTGTATACATGCTATTGAGCACAATCTATCCAATATCACAGTAATCAAAGTCTATGCCCAAGCCACTAATGCCAAAGAAGCTGAAGTTGAATGGGTCTATGAAGACCTACAAGACCTTCTAGAACTAACACCAGAAAAAGAATGTCCTTTTCATCATAGGGAACTGGAATGGAAAAGTAGTAAGTCAAGTGTTAACTTGAGTAACAGGCAAATTTGGCCTTGGAATACAAAATGAAGCAGGGAAAAGGCTAACAGAGTTTTGCCAGGAGAACACACTGGTTAAAGCAAACACACTCTTCCAACAACACAAGAGACGACTGCACATAGACATCACCAGATGGTCAATACCAAAATAAGATTGATTATATTCTTTGCAGCCGAAGATGGAGAAGCTCTATACAGTCAGCAAAAACAAGACTGGCAGCAGCTGACTATGGCTCAGATCATGAACTCCTTATTTCAAAACTCATACTTAAATTGAAGAAAGTAGGGAAAACCACTCGGATAAGGCAATGGCACCCCACTCCAGTACTCTTGCCTGGAAAATCCCATGGTCGGAGGAACCTGGAAGGCTGCAGTCCATGGGGTCTCTAAGAGTTGGACATGACTCAGTGACTTCACTTTCACTTTTCACCTTCATGCATTGGAGAAGGAAATGGCAACCCACTCCAGTGTTCTTCCCTGGAGAATCCCAGGGACAGGGGAGCCTGGTGGGCTGCTGTCTATGGGGTCACACAGAGTTGGACACGACTGAAGTGACTTGCAGCAGCAGCAGCAGCAGGGAAAACCACTAGACCGTTCAGTATGACCTAAATCAAATCCCTTACGATTATACAGTGGAAGTGAGAAGTAGATTCAAGGGATTAGATCTGAGAGTGCCTGAAGATGTATGGACGGAGGTTCATGACATTGTACAGGGGGCAGTGATCAAGACCATTCTCAAGAAAAAGAAAGGCAAAATGATTGTCTGAAGAGGACTTACTGAGAAAAGAAGAGAAGTGAAAGGAAAAGGAGAATAGGAAAGATATACCCATCTGAATGCAGAATTCCAAAGAATAGCAAGGAGAAATAAGAAAGCCTTCCTAAGTGACCAATACAAAGGAATAGAGGAAAAATATAGAATGGGAAAGATTGGAGATCTCCTCAAGAAAATTAGAGATACCAAGGGAACATTTCATGCAAAGATGGGCACAATAAAGGACAGAAATGGTGTGGATGAGGTGATGAAATTCCTGTTGAGCTATTTCAAGTCCTGAAAGATGATGCTGTTAAAGTGCTGCACTCAATATGCCAGCAAATTTGGAAAACTCAGCAGTGACCACAGGACTGGAAAAGGTCAGCTTTCATTCTAACCCAAAAGAGCAATGCTGAAGGATGTTCAAACTGCACAATGCACTCATTTTACATGCTAACAAAGTAATGTTCAAAATTCTCCAAGCCAGGCTTCAACAGTATGTGAATCGTGAACTTCCAGATGTTCAAGCTGGTTTTAGAAAAGGCAGAGGAACCAGAGATCAAATTGCCACTATCAGTTGGATCATAGAAAAAGCAACAGAATTCCAGAAAAACATCTGCTTCTGCTTCATTGACAATGCTAAATCCTTTGACTGTGTGGATCACACAAACCGGAAAATTCTTCAAGAGATGGGCATACTGGACCGATTCACCTGCCTCCTGAGAAATCTTTATGCAGGTCAAGAAGCAATAGTTAGAACTAGACATGGAACAATGGACTGGTTCTAAATTAGGAAAGGAATATGTCAAGGCTGTGCATTTTCACCCTGCTTATTTAACTTCTATGCAGAGTACGTCATGTGAAATGCTGGGCCAGATGAAGCACAAGCCTAAATCAAGATTTCTGGGAGAATTATCAATAACCTCAGATATGCAGATGACACCACCCTTATGGCAGAAAGTGAAGGGGAACTAAAGAGCCTCTTGATGAAGGTGAAAGAGGAGAGTGAAAAATCTGGCTTACAACTCAACATTCGAAAAACTAAGATCATGGCAATCGGTCCCATCACTTCATGGCTAATAGATGGGGAAACAATGGAAGCAGTGACAGACTTTATTTTCTTCAGCTCCAAAATTACTGCAGATGGTGACTGTAGCCACTAAATCAAAAGACACTTGCTTCTTGGAAGAAAAGCTATGACAAACCTGGACAGAATATTAAAAAGCAGAGACTTTGTCAACAAAAGTCTGTATAGTCAAAGCTATGGTTTTTGCAGTAGTCATGCATGGATATGAGATTTGGACCATAATGAAGGCTGAGTGCTGAAAAATTGTTGCCTTTTTGCTGTGGTGTTGGAGAAGACTCTTGAGAGTCTCTCTTTTTAAAAAAAAATAATTAATTTATTTTTATTGGAGGATAGTTACTTTACAATATTGTGGTGTTTTTTTTGCCATACATTGACATGAATCAGTGATGGATGTACATATGTCTGCCCATTATGAAACCCCCTCCCGACTCCCTGCCCACCCCATCCCTCAGAGTTGTCCCCGAGCACTGGCTTTGAGGGCCCTGCTTCATGCATCAAACTTGCACTGGTCATCTATTTTACATATGTTAATATACATGTTTCAAAGCTATTCACTCAAATCATCCCACCCTCGCCTTCTCCCACAGAGTCCAAAAGTCTGTTCTTTACATCTGTGTGTCTTTTGCTGCCCTGCATATAGGATCATTGTTACCATCTTTTAATATACTGTATTGGTGTTTCTCTTTCTGACTAACTTCACTCTGTATAGTAGATTCCAGTTTCATCCACCTCATTAGAACTGACTCAAATGCATTCTTTTTTGTAGCTTAGTAATATTCCATTGTGTACATCTACCACAACTTCCTTACCCATTCATCTGCTGATAGACATCTAGGTTGCTTCCATGTCCTAGCTATTGTAAACAGTGCTGTGATGAACACTGGGGTTTCTTTCAATTCTGGTTTCCTTGATATGTATGCCCAGCAGTGGGATTGCTAGGTCATATGGCAGTTCTATTTCCAGTTTTTTAAAAAATCTCCACACTGTTCTCCATAGTGGCTGTACCAGTTTGCATTCCCACCAAAAGTATAAGAGAGCTCCCTTTTCTCCACATGCTCTCCAGCATTTATTGTTTGTAGACTTTTTGATGGTGGCCATTCGCACAGAGTCAGACACGACTAAAGCAATGCAGCAGCAGCAGCAGCAGCAGCATTCTGACCAGTGTGAGATGATACCTCATGTTTTGATTTGCATTTCTTGAATAATGAGTGATGCTGAGCATCTTTTCATGTGTTTATTATCCATCTGTATGTCTGCTTTGGAGAAATGTCTGTTTAGTTCTTTGGCCCACTTTGTGATTGGGTTGTTCATTTTTATGGTATGAGCTGCTTTAGCTGCTTGTATATTTTGGAGATTAATTCTGTGTCAGTTGTTTCATTTGCTATTATTTTCTCCCATTCTGAAGGTTGCCTTTTCATCTTGCTTATAGTTTCCTTCATTGTGCAAAAGCTTTTAAGTTTAATTAGGTCCCATTTGCTTATTTTTATTTCCATTACTCTGGGAGGTGGGCCATAGAAGATCTTGTGGTGGTTTATGCTAAAGAGGGTTCTGCTTGTGTTTTCCTCTGAGAGTTTTATACTTTCTGGTCTTACATTTAGATCTTTAATCCATGTTGCGTTTAATTTTGTGTATGGTGTTAGAGAGAGTTCTAGTTTCATTCTTTTATAGGTGGTTGACCAGTTTTCCCAGTCTTACTTGTTAGAGATTGTTTTTTCTCCATTGTATATTTTTGTCTCCTTTGTCAAAGATAATGTGTCCATAGGTGCATGGGTTTATCTCTGAGCTTTCTATTTTGTTCCACTGATCTATATTTCTGTCTTTGAGCCAGTACCATACTGTCTTGATGACTGTAGCTCTGTAGTATAGTCTGAAGTCAGGAAGGTTGATTCCTCTAGTTCTATTCCACTTTCTCTTGAGAGTCCCTTGGACTGAAAGGAGATCAAACCAGTCAATCCTAAATGAAATCAATTCTGAATATTCATTGGAAGGACTGATGCTGAAATTGAAACTCCAGTACTTTGGCCACTTGATGCAAAGAGCCAACTCATTAGAAAAGACCCTGGTGCTGGGAAAGATTGAAGGCAGGGGGAGAAGTGGATGACAGAGGATGAGATAGTCAGATGGCATCACTGACTCAATTGACATGAGTCTGAGCATGCTCCAGGAGGTGGTGAAGGACAGGGAAGCCTGGAATGTTGCAGTCCATGGGGTCACAAAGAGTTGGACATGACTGAGCAACTCAGTAACAACCAACAGCACTCTATCTTCCAGAGATTCTGCTAAGGGCTTAATATGCATCATTGTGTTTTATAATTATTATAATCCTTTTGAATCAGTTACTATTTACAGATAAGGAAATTGAGGCTCAGAATGGTTAAATAACTTGCTTGTGTCACACCAGCTCATTTCCACTGACACAAGGGAAAAGGACCATTATTTATTTATTCATTCCATAGTTCTCCTGAAGATGGTATGTGCAAGATAGAAATAACTAAAAGCTCATTACCTGGTTTCTCTTAAACTTAGCTTCATTTCTTTCTAATTTGTCCAGGTAGTTTAAGAGTTCCTAGACAGACTGTTATTTACATTATTTTGAAAAGTCTCAGGGAAGCAAATTTCTTATGTTTTCTTGGTAACTTGGGTTTCTTAGAACTCCCAAAGATTTCTTAAGTCTAACCTAAGACCCTTTTGCTACAATTGAAGCCAACTCTTCAAGGAGACGGGGAAGAGCCAAAGGGAAGTCTTTGAGAACAACCTGTCCTAGAAGGAAGGTAGATGTAGTGATATGGGACCAGAGGGTCAAAGAATATTAGTGCTGAGACCTCAGAGGCTAAAGACTGATTCTCCCACTTTACAGGAGAGAAAATGAGCCTAGGGGAATGAAAAATTTCTCCAAATCACTGAGATATTCGGTGGCAGAGCTAGAGCCAGAGTCTGAGGCTGCTTATTTTCAAGGACAGAAGAAGATGGTGATAAAAACAGCTGAAGCTTTGAAGGTAGGTAAGTCAGGATTCAAACCCTGGTTCTGCATTTTCCAGCTATGGGACTGTGCGTGGGCAAGCTTTGCAATCTTTTATACTTGGTGCCTTGGTATTTTTCATCTATAAAATAGAACTGATATCTATCTCATTAGGATGCTGTGAGGATTAAATGAGATCATATATATAAGTTCCTGAGACAGAGTGGGGGTTCAGTTGATATTCTTTCCCTACCCTGGACCCAGTTCTAATCAACTGAGTTAGCCAATGTAACAAATCACATAAAAACTCAGTGACTTGAGACAATAATATTTATTTATTATCTCTAGCAATTATTGTTGGTAGGGAATTTGAGACTAGCTTGGTTGGGTGCCTCTAGCTTGGTGGTTTTTTATAAAGTTCCGGTTAGAAGTCAGCTGTGGCCACATCATCTGAAGGCTTGACTGAGGCTGGAACATCAAATGTCTCACTTACATGACTGGCAAGTTGGTGCTGACTGGGGGTCTGAATTCCCAGAGCACATGGGCCTCTCCACAGGGCTGCTTGTGTGTCTTCACAATGTGGTGAGCATGACCACGGTCTGAGTGAGCTACACAAGAGACCAAAGTGGAACCTGCAGTGTTATTCATCATCAGGAAAGACTGGAGCCTTGAAAATCATGCACTTCTGCTGCATTCTACTGGCCACACCAGGCCAGCCCTGATTCACGGGGGAGGAGACAAAGGGTCAGACACCAGAAGAGGGTCCCTGGACTAGCACACTGTGCCCTATTTCTGGATCCACAGCTGTGCCAAGCTGTCTTATCCCATTTTAACTCCCTGTGTGTTGAGTGTTGAGTTGGTATGTTTCAGCAGCTACTCCTGGCTCCTCAGGGCAGATAGGGGCTGTGCCCTGCTTCATGTTTTCTAGAATTCTGAGAATGCTGTTTATAATTAGCCAAGCAATAATACCACCGCTGAGCTAACTCCAAGGCTCATCTGCTTGTTTCTCTGGAGGTTTTTAAATAGACAGGGATGTGATAATGACACAGTACATTACCTGTCTGTTACTGTTTGGCAGGCAGTGTGGAAATGTGACTAATGTCTGGCAAAACCACTACACTATTGTAAAGTAATTAGCCTCCAATTAAAATGACTAAATTTGTAAAAAAAAAATTAATAAAAGGAGGAGTTAATCAGTATTAAAGCAGCTCCCGTGGCATTGTCACAAAGCAGGCGCCAGTGGCTGGAAGGCTGAGCTTCCGTAGTGCCTGGGGCCTGACAACACACCCTTTGAGTGCTAATGGGCAAGACCCAGGTGCAGAGATGGATGAGCTTACTAGGACACATTCCAGGAGGTCCCAGAGCCCTGACCAAATCAGGCTCATTACCACTGGCATTTTCTCATTCCCTCTGCACTTTGAAGGTGTTGAGTTTGCTCCCACACTCAACATCATTTTCAGGGAGGAAGCCTATGAAGTGTAATCGTCGCTGATGTGCTGATGAGTCTCATCTGTGTGTTTACCTTGCCTACCACCAAACCTGTGTCCTGAGTCCAGCCTACTTACTGCTTGTTTCCATTTGGAGATCTCACAAGCACGCTGAAAACTGAACACGTAACTTTATTCCCACCCAAATTCGTGAATCCTTTTATGTTTTCCACCTCCATAAATGTCACTGATACACACAAGGGCTCTGTAAGCCTCCTAGGCACAAAGCCGTTCTGTGTCCCCGATTTCTTAGATTATAGGAAACAGCCTTCATTAAGCCTCCATGACCTTTTCTGAGTTCAAATGGGCAGATTCATGCAGTTGTTAACTAGAAGTTGTTAACTAGTTGTGAGACCAGGGAGAAACAGTCAAGAGCAGCCTTGGGGTAAGGTCCTATTCCCCATCAACAAATACATACAATAATATCTTTGAGCTACTTACAGATGCTGAGACCACCCCCTCCCCCCAATCCTCCAGGTGGGAGAAGTTAATGTTGGTCTGCTGCTCACAGCAATAGACCCCAGACCAGTTGGACCTGAAGGTTGATAATGCTGACTCCTACTTACCTCAACACCAACCCATCTCCAAGGAAGGATATACAGTTTCAAGAACATTAGCCCAATGTGGTCACCTTTGCCTAGGAGTATAGTAATAAAACTATCATTTTCTACTTCACCCAAATCTCTGTCTCTGAGATTCAATTTGGCAATAGTGTACAGAGAACCTGAACTTTGACATTAGCACCACCATTTCTCACTTTTGCTTCATCCAGACACCCGAATGGGAGGGCATGAGGATTAAGAGGGAAGGGCAGGAGGATGGGAGCTTATGTGTAGGCCTGCATCTTAGACCAGCCATTGACAAAGTGGGCGGTCTTTTGCAATTGCCTCCACTTGATGTCTCCATTTCTTCTTTGGAAATGGAGCTAACGATAGAGACAATCCATGGAGTTAGAATTAAATAAGATGCTTTATGCCTGTTATATAGCAAGAGCTCAGTCTGTGCTCTAAGAATCATTAGGCTCTTTGGATTCTAGCTCCTAAACATTTCCTGAATTCATCTACTTCTTAACATTTGCCACGACCCAGCCTTGGTCACCATCATTACTCAGCTGGACTAGTGCTTCCTGATGGAATCTCTGCAGCCAGGAAGATATTTTAAAAGTACAAATGTGAGTGATGTCACATTCCTCTCAAGCCCAACTCCTTTGTTCTTGGGCTTTGGGACAAATTCCTTGCACGGACCACAGGGCTGTGCAGACTTTCCCCCTGCCTGCCTCTCTAGCCTCATCACCCACTCCCCTTATTGAGTTTCTGTCAGTTCCTCTAATGGACCAGTTATCTCTTACCTTCAGGCTTCACACATACTTTTTCCTCTTCAAAGAAAATTCCCCCTGTCAAGCCCATTCTCATCGTTCACCATGGATCTTATTGTTGAGAAAGAAAAGGAGAGGCAGGTAGAGGTGAAATCAGATCAGGGTGTTTTATCTCTTCATTTCAAACTACTCTTAGGTCTTCAATAGACCCAAGGGTGGAGGTGATTTTTGACTCTAGGTGTCTTCATTGAAGAGCTGGGGATGGAAGATTTTTCAGCCAGAGGTAGAGTTTTCCTGGGTGAGTCCTGTGACACCTCCAGCTCTGCCTCTTTGCCTGGCCCTCAGTCCCTTTCAGTTTTTTTAAATCTCAGTTACACATCACATGTTTGAGAATGTTTGCAGGAACTTGGCCTAGCTTTCCTCACCTCTTCCCTCAGTCACGCCTCTTAATCTCCCCTTACCTCCTCCCACAATCAATTAAGATTTCTGAAATTATGTATCATCTGGCAGAGATCAGGCTTACCTGTGTATCCTTGGTGTGTACATAGTGATGGGTGCTTAATAGATATGTGTTGAAGTAACATATGAATGGGTTGCTACAAATTTGCAAGTCTGTGCTATGAATATCCAAAGGGCCACCAAGGCATCCTATCTGTTGATGATTTACTGTTATTTCAGAACTGGGTACATAAATCAGATTCTTAGCTTAAATGTGTTCGGCATTTCCTTGGGGGAAAAAAGAAGAAAGATAAGTAGAATTCCTATGTTTACCAAACAAATACTTATTGAGCTTTCATATATACCAGAAAATGTGGAAGACGCAAAGTTGAATATGATATAGTTCTAGGCTTCCTATTATCATGGAATTTTTGGTCAGGAATTAAGTGAGTTATTGAACAAATATTTGTGGAATGAATGAATAAATGATGAATATGGGCTTCCCAGGTGTCTCAGTGGTGAAGAATCCTCCTGCCAAGCAGGAGACACAGGTTCGATCCCTGGGTTGGGAAGAACCCCTGGAGAAGGAAATGACAATCCACTCCAGTATTCTTGCCTGGAAAATTCCACGGACAGAGGAGCCCGGCAGGTACAGTCCATGGGTCACAAAAGAGTTGAACACGACTTAGCCACAAAACAACAATGAGTATTTAATCTTAAAAAAGCAAAGCTCTTAAGCATTATAATTGGAGACATCTGAATGTTGTTACAGTGCAGTAAGAAATCTATCTTCAAATTCACTTATTCATTTTTTTTCACTTAACCAAATTAGTTACTTACCTATTATATTATTATACTTATCTGTTATCTATTATATTTCAAGTATACTAATTGATTTCTGGATGGGAGCCACCAATTCCACCAAAAACCATGGAAAAATATCGTGGACTTTTGAAGATCAAATCAAATGTCCACACAAAAGAGCTATTTGCAATTTAAATGTGAAGTCACAAGGCTTTGTAATAAACTGGCCAATAAACAAACCCTGGGAATTTCTTGTGAGAAGATTAGGTTTAGTAGTTTCCTTAAATTATAAAAACAGTAAAAATCTAGGGAACTTCTGATTTGTTTATCTTCCATATGTAAGGTCATAGCATCAATTCGTACTTGGAAAGGGCTGCCAGACCCTTGGGCTTGTTTGTAAACCAAGTAAACTTGGTTTACAAACAGTGTAAACCATTACAATCAGTGTAAACTGCACTGATGTGCAGTTTCTGCCTGCACATCAGTGATTTTCAACTTTTACAGACACATTGCCTTTGGAAAATCTGCTGAAAGCAATGAATTCTCTTCCCAAGAAAATGCAGGCCCAGTGTGTTTTGCATTCAGGTCTAGTTCTGATACCCTGGGAGCCCAGAGGCAGGGACCCTGGAGTGGAGCCATATGTGTGAACCCATGTGGTTCCCCAAAGGTTGCTTTTGTTACTTTGAAGTTGGGACTTTCATACCATAATGACATCATACTGAGACTGAGCACAGGGTGCATTTCAACATCTATTTGATGTAATTCATTTGAGGGGCACCTCCTGGCAAATGGTGGTAGCTCTAGACCTATGCATTAATAAGGGTCCAGGGCAACTTCTACATACCAGGGGGTGCCCCACATCGCATGTTTTCCACATGCAGTGATGTCTTCTTTGCTGGAGCAAAGAGATCCAGAACTAAAACCCAGAAAGGCCTTTTAATATGGATTGCAGTGGATCCTGGGTCCATGACAATTCAGTTAGGGTTGGTGATGAGTAGCACTGAGGTTAGGATTGGATTGAATGAAGGCTGATAGCAATGGCTCTGGCTTCTGTTCACTGAATGGCCTTTCCTGCCACTGTTCTGCTCCTCGTTACAAGGGAAGTGGGAGGTAGGAACACAGCATCTTTCTGTCAATGTCATCAGACCTCTCAGTGCCTCCAGTGCTGGAAACCTTCATTTGCATCACTTTGAATCACTGCCCTTTTCTCCCCAGGAAACTGGCATAGTTTCCACAAGGGCAGGATTAGATGCTAATCTGAGGGATTCTCCATTGACCTTGACTCCATCTTATCTTAGGTTCCTTCTTCAGTGGTATTAAGGAGTTTATGGGCACATTTCCCCTAGGTCTTAGTGGGGGAGGAAGAGAAACGCCTTAGATTGATTTGCTTAGATGTCAGCCCAGCCTGCTTGGTCATCATCTCCATCAAATCAACCAAGTCCTGGTGGGGCCACCCACATCCTGGAAAGACACCGCAGATGTGCCAGGAATGGGTCAGAGGTGCACAGAGAGGTCATTGCTTATTAAAAACCTTGATTGCTCTGTGCCTATTTGCTTCTGAGCCCTTTTGTTTTTTGTTTCCAAAATCCCTAGGAGTTTTCAGGGCTGACTCAAAATGCCTGGTGGTTTCGGAGACATGCTGCTCCTGGCAGACACTCTGACACTTCCCTCCAGGCAGGAGGACCTTGGGCCAGGGCTGGCGAAGAGCTGCTCCCAGCTGGAGCTGCTGGGGTCAGGGCCCGTGGACATGTCCACCTAGACCATGCCAGTCCTAGGCTTTCACTCACAATTCACTATTTTAGCTTCCCAGGGTTTGACAAAAACCCAGCTTTTACATCACCAGCATAGCATGAAACTTACTGTTTGAAATATATTAGCAACTGCTGTTATATCCGGCTGGCAAGGTGCCAGGGAAAGAAATTAAACCTTGCATTTCCCCAGCCCTCCCTCCCTACTTCCTGGTAACCCATCAATTCTGTTCAGAATGTGCCCAAGAGTGCCAACCCTTGCCATTTGCCAGAGTCATGGCACTTGGAATTCTCAGTGAATCTGGATATCCATTTAGCCTCTGCCAACCCATTGACGGGCTCTGAGAATTCTAATGTTATTCCATAGAGAATCATTCTTGTCTACCCTGAGGTGCGTGTAGCCAGTGGAGAGATGGAGAAGGGGGTGTGGTTGCCAACATCCCAATTTGACTTTTCAGTGATAGAGAGGAAATAATTTATGAAAGTCACAAAAGGGATATATGTCAACAGTTTAAGATATCAGTATGTGAATAATAAATTATGGCTCTATTTATTCTGTGAAACAAAACTATAATCTTCCATTGAGAGAGAAAATAAAAAATTTACTCCTGGGATTTCTTTGGAGGGAATGATGCTGAAGCTGAAACTCCAGTACTTTGGCCACCTCATGCAAAGAGTTGATTCATTGGAAAAGACTCTGATGCTGGGAGGGATTGGGGGCAGGAGGAGAAGGGGATGACAGAGGATGAGATGGCTGGATGGCATCACTGACTCGATGGACGTGAGTCTGAGTGAACTCCGGGAGTTGGTGATGGACAGGGAGGCCTGGCGTGCTGCGATTCATGGGGTTGCAAAGAGTCGGACACGACTGAGCAACTGAACTGAACTGACCATGCTGAGGAATCTTTGTCCTTCTTTTCCTAACCAATTACCCAGACTGCCTCTTGGCCCATGTCTGGTAGGGACCACAGGAATGAGGAAGGCCCCTTCTAACACTGGGGAATTTATGGTCCACTTAGGGAGAGAGCAAACATGCTCGTTTATATCTGTAACATAAGGCTGTGTAAACACTTGTCTGAGGGAAGAGGCATCTACAACAAACATGGGGCACAGCTCATACCCATTCATTCTTTCAGAAAACATTTACTGAACTCTTATGATGCTCTCAGATTGATTCTTACATGTGGGATTCAAAGATTAAACACGTTAAAAAAAAGTTTCTATCTCTAAAGAATTAGCAGTGAGGAGCCAGGGAAAGAACATGACTTTTGTAGAGACTTGTGCTCAAGTCCTATCTCTGCCTCTTGCCAGCTGAATAACCCTGGGCAAGTCTCTTTCCCACTCGGAGTCTGTGTTTCCTCACCAACAAAATAGAGGCGAATGAGAACAATCTCAAAGGGATGGTGAAGATGAAGTGAGATAAAGCACGTGAAGAGCATTATAAGTACAAATAAATCACTGCATAAATGGGTCATCCTAGGCCATCAGGTAGATTGAGAGCTGGGCAGGCTAACTGAGGCCTCCTGGTTGGACATTTCACCACCAGACCTGACTGCTCCTCCTGTCAGGGGTCTGGAGATCCTGCAGTCTCAGGGCTCTACACCTAGAGCCTGGGACTCATCACCTCTGTTTCTCTGCCTCCTGGCCTGGCCTTTTGGGGGATGAGTCCTCTTGGCCACAAAGCTCACCTACCTCGCCTCCCTGCTAGATATCTGGAACCCTGGTAAGACTCCAGCATGATGTAGCGTGAAATCTGCTGAATGCCTTGTCCTTTGTTTATCATTTATAACTTTTATTCTGGAAAATTTCAGACATATATAAACGCGGAGAAAATAGTATGACATACCCTCATGTCCTTTCAAAATATCCAATATTATTTCATTCATAACTCCACCTGCTCCTCCTGCCCTCCAGGTTATTTTAAAGGAAAGCACTTTTAAAAAAATCATAATTGCAATACCACTATCACACTTAAAAATTAAGAAAAAATTTTTAATATTAGCAAGCATTTAGTAGGAGTTCACTTTTCCCTGATTGTGCCACAAATGCTTATATGGGGTATATTTCTTTAAATTGTGGTCTGAACAAGGTCCAGAGGATGTACTTTGTAGCTATTTTGGCCTGTGTGTGTGCTGATGGGAATAATCTAGTAGGGAGGGTTAAGTTGTTAATGCAGGACAGTGAGAGATAATTTCAGTACCAAAGTGCTGCTGTGGATGGCGGGTTCAGAGCACAAGCAGAAAAGTTGACATTAGAGAGGCGTGAAGATACTTTCCCATTTGACCAAAGGAGGAGGCAGGGGGTGAGGCTTTCAATCAATAGTCCCCAACAATTTTGGCATAGGGACTGGTTTTGTAGGGCAGGGTGAGGGGAGATAGTTTGGGGATGATTCAAATGCATTACATTTTTTGTGTACTTTATTTCTATTATTATTACATCAGCTCCTCCTCAGATCAACAGATATTAGATCCAGGAGGTTGTGGACCCCTGCTTTAGAGGAAGGTGGGTAAGAAGGTGGAGATGATTCTTAGGTGGTTGTTTTCATTTTCTCAGTTTGGTGTGAAGAGGATAAGAGATTTGATTTGAGCTGGGGAGAGCCTGAGGGCCTCTTTGAAAAACTTTTGTTTAATAGATAAGGAAAGCAAGGTCCCAGAAGAGATTTGCCCAAGATTCCATAGCTAGTTAATGAGGTTTCAGAGCAGAACCTAAGTCTCCTGGGTCTTAGGCCAGTGCTCTCTTAACTGACCCTGACTGTTCATAAACAGAAGACTTTGTGGTTTTCCTGTCTCCCTCTAGTGATGGTTTGTTGGGCTCCACTAGGCTAACAGGGAGGGTGTGTCCCTGGAGACGGTCATTGTTATTCCATGTTGGTTTGGGTAAGTCTGGATATTGGGTAGCACAATTTAAGTCCAAGAGCTTTGCCAAAGAAGGAACTCAAAATCACAGAATCTCAAACTTAAAGAGGCCCCTTCCAGTGGTCCTCAAGACCCATCACACTTGCTGGAATATTCCCCAAGGCATCCTGTTCAGTTCGTTCAGTTCAGTTCAGTTCAGTTGCTCAGTGGTGACCGACTCTTTATGACCCCATGGACTGCAGCACGCCAGGCTTCCCTGTCCATAACCAACTCTCGGAGCTTGCTCGCACTCATGTCCATCGAGTCGGTGATGCCATCCAACCATATCATCCTCTGTCATCCCCTTCTCCTGTCTTCAATTTTTCCCAGCATCAGGGTCTTTTCCAATGAGTCAATTCTTCCCATCAGGTGGCCAAAATATTGGAGTTTCAGCTTCAGCATCAGTCCTTCCAATGAATATTCACACTTGATTTCCTTTAGGATTGACTAGCTTGATCTCCTTGCAGTCCAAGGGGTTCTTAAGAGTCTTCTCCAACACCATAGTTCAAAAGCATCAATTCTTTGGCGCTCAGCTTTCTTTCTTTTATTTTTTTAATTTAATTTTATTTTTAAACTTTACAATATTGTATTAGTTTTGCCAAATATCGAAATGAATCTGCCACAGGTATACCTGTGTTCCCCATCCTGAACCCTCCTCCCTCTTCCCTCCCCATACCCTCCCTCTGGGTCATCCCAGTGCACCAGCCCCAAGCATCCAGTATCGTGCATCGAACCTGGACTGGTGACTCATTTCATACATGATATTATTCATGTTTCAATGCCATTCTCCCAAATCTCCCCACCCTCTCCCTCTCCCACAGAGTCCATAAGACTGATCTATACATCAGTGTCTCTTTTGCTGTCTCGTACACAGGGTTATTAATACCATCTTTCTAAATTCCATATATATGCATTAGTGTACTGTATTGGTGTTTTTCTTTCTGGCTTACTTCACTCTGTATAATAGGCTCCAGTTTCATCCACCTCATTAGAACTGATTCAAATGTATTCTTTTTAATGGCTGAGTAATACTCCATTGTGTATATGTACCACAGCTTTCTTATCCATTCATCTGCTGATGGGCATCTAGGTTGCCTCCATGTCCTGGCTATTATAAACAGTGCTGCGATGAACACTGGGGTACACGTGTCTCTTTCCCTTCTGGTTTCCTCAGTGTGTATGCCCAGCAATGGGATTGTTGGATCATAAGGCAGTTCTATTTTGAGTTTTTTAAGGAATCTCCACACTGTTCTCCAGGTGCTCAGCTTTCTTTACAGTTCAACTCTCACATCCATATATGACTCTGGAAAAACCACAGCTTTGACTATATAAAACTTTGTTGGCAAAGTAATGTCTCTGCTTTTTAATATGCTGTCTAGGTTGGTCATAGGTTTTCTTCCAAGGAGCAAGCATCTTTTAATTTCATGGCTGCAGTCACCATCTGCAGTGATTTTGGAGCCCAAGAAAATAAAGTCTGTCACTGCTTCCATTGTTTCCCCATCTATCTGCTATGAAGTGGTGGGACTGGATGCCATGATTTTCATTTTTTGAATCTTGAGGTTTAAGCCAGCTTTTTCACTCTCCTCTTTCACTTTCATCAAAGGGCTCTTTAATTCCTCTTCGCTTTCTGCAATAAGAGTGGTGTCATCTGCATATCTGAGGTTATTCATATTTCTTCTGGTAATCTTGATTCCAGCTTGTGCTTCATCTAGCCCGGCATTTTGCATTATGTACTCTGCATATAAGTTATATAAGTAGGGTGACAATATGCAGCCATTATGTACTCCTTTCCCAATTTGGAACCATTATGTTGTTCCTTGTTCTGTTTTAACTGTTTCTTCTTGACCTGCATACAGATTTCTCTAGAGGAAGGTAAGGGTCCCATCTCTTTAAGAATTTTCCACAGTTTATTGTGATCCACATAGTTAAAGGCCTTGGAGTAGTCAATGAAGCAGAAGTAGATGTATTTCTTGAACTCTCTTGCTTTTTTTATGATCCAATGGATGTTGGCAATTTGATCTCTGGTTCCTCTGCCTTTTCTAAATCCAGCGTGAACATCTGGAAGATGGCAGAGTAGAAGGATATGTGTTCATCTTCTCCTATGAGAACTCCAAAATTGCAACTTGCTGCTGAACAAACATCAACAGGAGAATGTTTGATTTCAACAAAAAATGATACCCCACCCACGTCCAAGAGCAAAGGAGAAGCCCCAGCAAGATGGTAGGAAGGGTGAAATCACATTTAGAATCAAACTCCAAGGTTTCCTACAATCCCTCAGTGAGTTGTCCAGCTACTTTTTGATCATATGCAGTGACTAGGGGCCAGCCACCTCTCAAGCTGTGCACCCTAGCAGGAGACATCTTTAATGGCAAGAAAATATCAGGCTAATGTTGGGTTGAAATCTGCCTCCCTATAATTTCTACACACTGAGCTGAATTCTGCACCTGAAGCTATACACATAAACTCATCCCTCTCCTTCCTTCAGATCCTTGGAGCCACCTCTCAGCTACCCCTGCTGAGAAATGACACTGCTTCTGAGCCTGTCCCCAGAACTGAGGCCTCAATCTGGAGCTTAGAGGGCTGATTCTCTCGAGAGCTCAATTTTTGTTACTTGCATTGTGAAATCCAGGAAATAAACTCTGCTGTCTATTCCATATTCTATTTCTGAAAATTCCATTTCTATTTCTTTTTTCATTTCGGTGCCCTGGGACCCCAATCAAAGCTGTTTAGTACATCCTACTTCTTTTCCAAGAATGTTGCCTGCACCATCTCATGTGCCTCAGGCACACCACAGGGCCTGCTTCCAAGAGACAAGCTCCTTCCTTCTCCATTAAATTCCAACAGGGAGCTCCAGGGCACCAAGCCTCAACCAGAGGCTCCTCCTCCACCAGCTCATTGATCTACAACCAACAGGAAGTCTTTGTGGGGTGGGGGGAATGCTGCTCAATGCAACAGACAAGAGTTGTGGGATCATGACTGGAATCCTTATACATATCCCTTGTTATTTACATTCTTCCCATAGAATCTCAGATTTTTGTTTACCTGAGAAGTCTTTCCAAGCTACTCTAACCTACGTTAACGTCCCCTTCCTTGGGAATCTTTAAGACTAGTGGCATTTGGGTAGGAGCCATCTTTGCCTGTGAGGAGGAATATTCTATCACAGATATTGTTAATTATGGCAATGGTGATAATATAAATCAGATCTGCCTTCATTGAGTCTTTTGCTTCTATATTCTTTCTGCACAGGGTACCAGCTTACCACTTGCACTGGGATGGATGCTCTGCCAATTCTCCTTGGCATGCTGCTTCTTGACAGTGACTTGTAGCTTACCCTGTGGTTTCTCGAATGTTTTCACGAACCTTGGTTTTCTCCCCCAGCCCAGGGATAAGCTGTTGATGCCTGGGAGGAATCTGACTGCTTTTACCCACAGCCTAAGCCTGGCACAGACCTGGGCACATGGTCCCTGCTTAACACATGACTCCTTGATTTCGTGAGTGAATAATTGGAGTGGTTCCCTGTTCCCAGCAACTCCAGAGCAAGGCATTGTGATTTTAATTTTTTCTTTTGAAACCGTCCCTTCAGATCTGCCTCAAGGAGGAGAGAGACAGGGGTAAGCAAGCTTTTATATGTACCCGAAGAAAGAAAAGTGATACACACAGGCTAACCCTCCTGGCCTCTCCCACACCTGTCACCCTCAGCTGCTTGAGAAGGCAGAGCTGGGTCTGGCAGGCTGGGTCCACAGTTTTCGGAAAGTCAGGGGCAGGAATCTGACTTTTCTCTACTTCTCTCATCCTCCTTCTCAGCTCCACCTTCCTTTCCTAATTACTTTGATGGGATTTCAAAGACCAGAGAATCTTTTTTTTCCTTTTGTTCCTAACCTCAGCAGTCCGTATGATTTCATTCTGGTTTTGCTTTGGCTGAGTCCTTGCCCTGTTATAATTATTTTCCCAAACTGCCTGCAGTCCCTAGTGCACACAGCTAATTATCTGCGGAGCAGGCCCAGAGTGTTCTGGAAGCTTCTGTTGGATCTGGGGCTCTGCATCCTTGTCTGTTGGTTGGGTGCTGGGTGCCCTGGCTGGACAGCTCTGGCCTACGGGAGGCTCTGTAAAGGCCCCATCCCTTACCGGGGCTGGTTGTCGGTGAGGATCACCCAGTGGTCACCAGTTAGCTTCTCCTGAATCTCCATTCCAGCCTCATGGTGGCTAGGCTCCTTCCTGGGAATGAGGCCATCCTGGGAAATGATTTCATTCAATTATTTATTCAACTCATCCCTTCATGTCTTCAACATCTTTTGAGACATGACTATGTGCTAGACATCATGCCAGGTGCTATACGTCTGATTCAAGAGTCAATAAGCCATGGCATCTGCCCTAAAGAACATCAGTCTAGTTGAGGAAACAGCAAGTACACAAGGAAGTCTTATATGCTATGAGGGGGGCACAGTTCAAACGCTCCCAGAGCTCAGAGGACAGGAGGAGAAATTTACTTTTAAATGGGACAGCAGGGAAGTCTTCTTGGGAAAGGCTATGGTGAAGCTGGGTCTGAAGGGTGGATTTAATCTGGACATTGGAAGCAGGAGGTGGAAGAAACCATTTGTGTGAGTGAGTCTGCAGGACCCTCTTGAAGGCCAATCAGGATCCCGGCTTCCCCAAGGCCAGCTGCTGGCTGTCTCCAGAAACTTTGCCAGCCACCTATCTGCCAGCCCCAGTTCTTACTCTCTCAAGTTGGAGCAGTGATGAAGGCTGATGGTCAAGGTCACATTCATGCAGTGTCAGGCTCATGAGTCCACTGTCTTCTTTCTGGCTCATCACACGAGAGCTGAGGAAGCTCCCCACTTCTAGCTTCTTCCACCTTCTTATTCTACACTGCATCTTCTCCAAGTACTGAATGAATTACTCTAAAATGTTAAAGATGCTGTCACTCAGACTGACGACCCATAGAAGCCCACATCCCCTGCCCTTGGACCAATGCTATTTTTCATCTTTGTTCCTTAGCATAAGCCGGTCTTCCCTTCTCCTCACTCCTCTTGACAGGCTGACTCCTTACAACCTTCCAGACTCAGCTCCAGTGTTGCCCCTCCTCCTGACTCAGGCTGGATTATGTACTCCTCTCCCTGTTCCCCTAAATATCACCATTGCCCATAACCACAATACATTAAATTATGTTTGTATTTGAATCTGTGTGCTATGTTCTGTGAGCCCCTGCATACTGTCCTCTTTAAGGACAGCAATTCTGTATTGTCCTATCATTGTGCATATGTTGTAAATGCTTAATTGGCATTTATTGGGTCAAGAAGTGCAGGGAGGGTACTCTATAAAGGAAATGCCTCTGCAATCTGTATGGTGAAATTTGGCTTGAGGAATTGAAGGGAAAGACTGCAAATTTCTTCTTAAAGCTATCATATTTAAATTATCTCTGCTCTGGCCATTTTCTGGCCAGTGAGAAGGCTCTGGGAGCACATTCAAAAGTGGGAAAGGCTTTTTGGATGTGATGGAGGAAGTGGCCTACAGTTCTGGGGTCTGGGGACTTTCTAGGTAAGACTCTTCTTTTACCCAGATGATTGGCCTCAGTAGTCTTCAGGAGGTCAGTGGTTCTCCAGGTGTGGTCCCCAGGCCAGCAGCATCAGTATCACCTGGGACTTTGTTGAAAAGTCAAGTTCTCAGACCCACCTTAGACCTACTGTATCAGGAGCTCCAGGACTGGGACTCAGTTATCTGTGTCTTAACAAGTCATCTGATAGATGCTAAGGTTGGACAACCTGTGGACTAGCTCAGTGCTTCTTAAAATGCCCTCTGTGTAAGAAACACTTCAGTTCAGTTCAGTTCAGTCACTCAGTCATGTCCAACTCTTTGTGACCCCATGGATTGCAGCATGCCAGGTCTCCCTGTCCATCACCAACTCCCGGAGTTTACTCAAGCTCATGTCCATTGAGTCGGTGATGCCATCCAACCATCTCATCCTCTGTTGTCCCCTTCTCCTTCTGCCTTCAATCTTCCCCAGAATCAGGGTCTTTTCAAATGAGTCAGTTCTTCCCATCAGGTGGCCAAAGTAGTGGAGGTTCAGCTTCAACATCAGTCCTTCCAATGAACACTCAGGACTGATTTCCTTTAGGATGGACTGGTTGGATCTCCTTGCAGTCCAAGAGACTTTCAAAAGTCTTCTCCAGCACCACAGTTCAAAAGCATCAATTCTTCGGCACTCAGCTTTCTTTATAGTCTGACTCTCACATCCATACATGACTACTGGAAAAACCATAGCCTTGACTAGACGGACCTTTATTGGCAAAATAATGTCTCTGCTTTTTAATATGAAGTCTAGGTTGGTCATAACTTTCCTTCTAAGGAGTAAGTGCCTTTTAGTTTCTTGGCTGTAGCCACCATCTGCAGTGATTTTGGAGCCCCAAAAAACAGTCTGCCACTGTTTCCCCATCTGGGGTAACATACTTAGAATGATGATCCCTAGACTCCATCAGAGAAGTACTGATTTGGAAAGTCAGAGAGGCTTAGGAAACTGCACCTTTAACAAGCACCCTGGGAGATTCAGAATTCATCTCCAGATCCTGCCTCCATTTCGTTAACACCACAGGAGATGATCCCTGAAGCATCTATGGCAGCATCTGGACTTTGGTTCTGATTGGCTAGGAGCTGTTGGTACAAGTGACAGAAAGGTGGATCTGGGAGGCAGGTGCTTGGCCTGCCTTCTGATTGGCCAAGAGAGGCCCTTGGGAGAGAAAAATGATGACCATGCAGTGGGACGGAACTCTGAAAGGAAAGAGGCTCTGTGCCTGGAGTAGGTTATTCTTTCCTCGAAATAGCCCAGAGAGGTATCGAAGGTAGGGTGTAGCACTTCTGCCCCTTTAAACACCCTTGTATATTTGCATTTAAAAATAGAAAGAAGTTCATGAATAATTTGTGAGTCATGAGCAAGCCCCTTCAAAATACAGTCATGAATAAAATATCCTGCTTTGCCTCCTCTAATGGCACCGGCCTTTGATGTTTTATTGATGGCTTGCCTGTCCTGAGTGCTGCTGGCTCCTGGGTTAATTCCTGTGATTGAGCCCTGGACCCTCTCAGGTTGGTGGGCTTGGCCTCGCTGGCTGTCTGGCTTGCTTACACATAAATACACTGCCCTGTTTTAGACAGTCCGACAGGGCTGCCTCAGACCCCTTCAGAACAAGAAGCATAATTACAGGGTTGTGGGAACCTCTGCCTGGCCCTACTGGGAGCATGGGACGTAAATTACCAGAAACCATTGTTTGCAGCAAGGTGAATCTTTGGGGCAGGTGCAAGTATGCCTCCCATTTTATTGCTTCCTGAGGAGCTGGGTATGGAAAGCAGACATTAAGAAGCTGTAAATAATAATCTCCCAACACCTTTACTGACCAAGGCTCTGAGGCTGTGTCCCATTGGAACAGAGATTCCATCTGCCCAGGGGCTGTGTGTGTTAGACAAAGCAGAAGCCCCACCAAAGGAGATGCGGGCGTGGGATGGGGGGCTCGGCTTTGTATCAACCTAGGGAGTTGGTAGGTCTGGGCACCTGTCAGGGACCTTATTTTAGGCAGAGTCCCCAACAGCTACCAGGGGTACATTGCTGTCTATGCAGGCATAGGAAAAATTGTGGGGGAGAGTAGGGGAGGGGAGTTACATGGCTTTTAAAATTAAAAAGTAAAATAAAACTTATAAGAAAGAAAGCTCCATGGATAATAAAGAACACTAAGAATGAAGCTTTCAGACACTGGATGTCCTAGTTGTGGCCAAGAAGTGACCCTGGCTTCACAGAGGATGACCCTGGAAAGACAGGGAGCCAATGTGCTGGGACTCCTAGGGATTGTTGGAGGGTGAGATAGTTTCAGGGTAGGAGTGTGGGGACTCTACAGAGGTATTTTGGCTCAAGTGTTGGATCAGGTCCCCAGTTTGTTGAGAAAGATAGCCATAAGAACTGAGAAAGCAAAGTGAGCATTTGAGGCACCTACAATGGTGGAGGCAGAGCCCTTCAGAAGCCCAGCCCAGCAATGTTAGTAGCTCCAGTCATTGCTGTGGTTCCAAAGAGGATGCTACCAAGTCTGGGGGGATGAGAGGAGCCCAGGAGCACTAGGGGCTGTGGCAGAGCACTGAAGGCATTCAGTCTAGGGAGCAAGAGCATCTCAATAGCTAGAGACTACAGTGGTCAACAGGTAGAGCTCCCTTGACCTCTGACCATCCACTCCAACCCCTTTTCCCCACCCTGTGACTGTCCATCAACTCCTGGGCTAGAGTCCCAAGCAAGGTTTCCTACAGGAGAGTGGGATGCAGGTCCTGGTTAAGATGCAGAAGGAGGTGGTGCAGGCAGCTTGAAACCACCAGGGAGCATGAGCACGAGCCCTGGTGGAAAGAAGAGACCCCAGAAGACACCGTTCATGATGCTTGCACCCTCTCCAGGGGGTGAGGGCAGCAAGGTAGTCGCATCACTTGGGTTCTGTCCTGTTGGGAGCAAGCAGCACCAAGACTAGACCTTTGACCACCATCTGTTGAAAAGTTATAGTCAACACACACACACACACACACCTCTGTTGTTTTTCAGTTGTCAAGGTGTGTCTGACTCTTTGTGATCCCATGGACTACAGTGCACTGGGCTTCCCTGTCTCTGATCATCTCCTGGAGTTTGCTCAAACTCATGTCCATTGAATAGGTGACACCATCCAAAAATTCCATCCTCTGTTGTCCTCTTCTCCTTCTCCCTTCAATCTTTCTCAGCATTAGGGTCTTTTCAATGAGTCAGTTCTTCGCATCAGATGGCCAAAGTATTGGAACTTCAGCTTTAGCATCAATCCTTCCAATGAGTATTTAGGGTTGATTTCCTTTAGGATGGACTGGTTTGATCTCCTTGCTGTCCAAGAGATTCTCAAGAGTCTTCTTGAGCACCACAGGTCAAAAGCATTGTTTCTTTGGCACACCACTATTATGATGTGTAAATGACATCGCATGAGTTGTGGAGCATATAGTCCATAGTCACATACAGCAGCCATGATGGGGATGGGCTTTCTCACCACCACTTCAGGCTGCCTTCAGAGGCAAGTGCATTTAATAGCATCAAAGCCTTCTGTAAAAAGAACTTGTGGTGTTGCCCACTGGGGGTGGCAATAGGTATTTTTAAAGCAATGTCTTGGTCTGTTTGGGCTGCTATAATAAATTACCACAGATTGAACATTTATAAACAGCAGTATTTGTTTCTCACATTCTGAAGACTGGAAAGTTCAAGACCAAGGTGTCAACAGGTTTGGTGTCCAATGAGGGCCAATTCCTGGTTTGTAGATGACCATCTTCTCCCTGTGTCCTCACAGGTTGGAAGGGACAAAGGAGCTCTCTGGAGTCTCTAAGAGCACTGATCCCCTTCATGAGACTCTTATAACCTAATCACTCCAAAGGTACCATCCTTTAATACCATTGGGAATCAGGATTTCAACATATGGATTTGGGGAGGACACAAACATTCAGCATGTAGCATCAAGGATGCTGGAAGTGGGGTTCCCTGAGGCTCCTGAGAAAACCATGCATCTGTCATTCAGTCTTCCACCACGAGAATACTGCCTTGGGTACAAAGATCTTCACTGTTCATCCAGCTCATTCATTCTATGTCTACCCTTACTTGGATCAAGAGTTCATTCCATTCTCTGGAAATAAGTCTAAATTAGTGTAGAGCTGATATTCTGCTGTAAGAGTGTTGGTTTGACAAATTTGAAAGTGGATGCAGAAGTGTGTGTGTGTGTGTGTATGTGAAAGAGAGAGAGAGAGAGAGAGAGAGAGGTGGGGTGGGGGGAGAAGCTGTCAAGAGGTTTGATTTGGAGACACTAAGGAACTCACAGAGGTAAGAACAGCTAATTGTTGTCTTGTCCACACAGTCTAGGAGACAAGACAAGGTTGGGTATTGCTGAGACTGAGGGAAAGCAAACACCCCAGAAAAGGTAAGTCAGAAAACAGGAAATGTGTGCAGGCCAGAGGGAGCAGATTGACTCCATTTCCTCATCTGCCTCTTAGTATGTATTAAACAGAGCATCTTTTCTCTGTTTAATCTTTTAAATCTTCTCTGTTTTAAATCTTCTCTGTTTAATCTTTTCTCTGTTTTCTCTGGGACCTTTCCCCAAATCTCATCCAGACCACTTTGTTCAGGATTCACACAGGAGACAAGAAAGTGGACTGATAGGGACTCTGCAGCCAGATGACTTGCATTTTAGGATAATGGTGCCACTTCTGGACCAGGTGGTCTGGGGAGAGTCACTCAGTGCTGCTGAGCCTCAGCTTCTTCAATGGAAAACCTGTGAAGGGTCATCCCGTGACCTTGCAGGGTTGTTGTGAGGGTGAAATGAGGGTGTTTAAGCAGTTGGCACTTAGTAATCTCAGTAGATGTAGTTTTCAATGCTTCTTGGAAAGGAAATATGTAGGAATGGTAAAACTATCACTGTAAGATGTGGGAAAGGCTATGTACATTAAATATGATGAATTAGCAACTTCTGAAAAGCTATTACACATACATAGAAACAAATCAAATATGGCAATAGGGTGTTCTGTAAGAATTAATCTCCTTATCCTGCTCTTAGTTTCTAAGACCCTTCTCCTGAGAGATAATAAGATCTTTTGTTTTCCTCCTGTCTGAAGGGCTGTGTTTCAGACCCTCCTGTATTTCACTCTTGTGCTTTCATCATCTCAGCTTCCAAGATTTTTTATGCAGCTTCTCTTGCCCTGGAGCCAGTTTTTACCGAAAACATGATTTGAAATGTCTAACAACTAAATAAACATTCTCTACATTTGCTCTACAAAGGATTTGTTTTCTCACACCCTGTTGCCCCAGACAAATACACCTGCCTCGCTGGCACGTTGAATGGCTGCTGGTGTGCTTCTGTGTGATGGCTAAGGGGGGGCAGTGCTGTGAGCCCATGAGGTGTGAAGGACAAGTGCTACTTGGGAGTGCGCTTCAGTGGCATTCAGGGCGGTGTGGGGCTGTGGTTGCACCTGAGCTTGTGCCTCTTCATACTAAAATGTAACCTCCATTGGTAACTGCCTCCTGCCAAGCAGCCTTTTATAACAGGGGCATTTGAGAGTAAGCCCTGGACTCCGTGGTGGCTCAATGGTAAAGAATCTGTCTGCCAATGCAGGAGACACAGGTTTGATTCCTGGATCAGGAAGATCCCCTGGAGAAGGAAATGGCAATCCACTCCAGTATTCTTGCCTGGGAAATCCCAAGGACAGAGGAGCCTGGTGGGCTACAATCCATGAGGTTGCAAAAGAGTCCGACATGACTTAGGGACTAAAAAACAAACAAACAAACAAACAAAAAACCCTGGACTCATGAAGCAGCAAATACCATGGGTGAAATCTCACACTCATGGCAAAAAATAAACAACTGAAGCCAATGAAGTTTTCCTTATCCCTCTGGGCTCCTAAAAATGGCACTGATGTGAGCTCCTGCTTGGGTTTTCTGTATAGGCACTTAGTACCAATAATGGGATCCTCAACTGTTCCCTACCTCCCTCACATCCCTCACCTTTCCAAGTCTTCATGAATATAGGGCTGTGCTGAGTTGATTCCAGCTCTGGGAGGCCCTGCCCCACTTCAAGGATGTTAAGTCTCAGGCCTACAGAGAATGGGACAGATGGCCCACAGATGCAGTGGGAGAGGAGAATAACTCAAAAAAAGAACTGTTTTGCTCCAGTATAGATGCTCCCTTGGCTTCCTTGCTGACTCCGTAATAAAGAATCCGCCTGCCAAGCAGACCTGGGTTTGATCCCTGGGTGGGGAAGATCCCCTGGAGAAGGGCGTGGCAACCCACTCCAGTATTCTTGCCTGGAGTATCCCATGGACAGAGGAGCCTGGTGGGCTGCAGTCCATGGGGGTCACACAGAGTTGGACAAGACTGAAGTGACTTAGCACGCATGCAGTTATATGCTCCCTCCACTGGCTGCAATAACTGCCCTCAGAGAATTAGGTTCTCAAGAAAGCTCTGTGATCCTAGAATTTCATACTCATTCACTAAATGAATATGTATTTTGAGGTCCTGGGAATATGGTATTGCTCTTGACCTAGAGAAACTCACAACAAACAAACTGCAGAACAGCTGATGTGAGTTTAGAGGTGTGTGTGGGCAGGTTGGAATGACTGGGCTCTGCAGCACAAGCAGGGCAGGGAGTAAGGGGCATCTGTAGATGGAACAGTTTGTGCAGAGGCACCAAGAAATCAGCATGACATGTTCACAAAGTTCTGTCCAGACATCCATGGTCTTGCCACCACTAGAAGTGTCCTATATTTATTTCTTCTTATTTTCTTTCCTCCTTTACTTTCTCTATTCAGTTCTGAAATCATCTCCACCAGCTGTTATAAATCTAGGAACCACTGAAGAATCTTCATGGGGAACTTGACCACCCAGCCAGAACATCCTCACCTCTAATGAAGACCAGTGGGCAGTGTCAGTTCTGACTTGGGAGGGCTCTTGAATGAGCTCCTGGCATGCTGGGTCTTAAAGACAAGACTCATTCCACTCTCACCCCGCTGGGCTCCTGCTGTTCCTCAATTTCATCCATATCCAGCTTACTCCAGCTTCAGGGCCTTTGCACTGTTTGTTTCCTCTTCCTAGTAAGTTCCTTTCCTAGGTATCTGCATGACTCACTCACATTAAAAAAAAATGTAGTTGCCATATATTAACTGCCTACCACATGACAGGGGCTGATCTAGCATTTTTTGCATTATCTCACTTAATCCTCACAGTCAGCCCATGAAGTAGGTATATCGCTCTTCACCTTTTAAGAACTAGAGGTGTTAAAGACTGAGTGACTTGCTCACATCCACTCTGCTAGGAAGTAAAGGGCTCTCTGTGTGTCCAGCTTTATCTGGTTTCAGTATCTGTGCTCTGTTTCTGGTTTTTCCTGCTTGCATCTTCACAGTCTATTTTTACTGGAGTATAGTTGGTTTACAATGTTGCATTCATTTCTGCTGTACAACAAAGTAAATCAGCTACATGTATGAGTATAGGTCTTCCCTCTTGGGTCTCCCTCCCAGCCCTCTTCCCACCCTTCTAGGTTACTGCGGAGCACTGAGTTGATCTCCCTGTGTTATACTGCAGGTTCCCACTAGCTATCTATTTTACACATGGTAGTGTATACATATCAATTCGAAGTCTCTTTTTAAGTGCTCCTTTTTCAGTGAAACCTCACTGACCATCATATCTTCAACCACTCATTAATCTACCCTTTATCTCTTGCTTTATTTTCCTCCAGAGCACTTATTCACATAAATTATATTTTGCTTACAAATTGTCTGTGTCATCTATCACTCCCCAGTCCCCAATTATATTGTAAACTCCTGAAGGCAGAGTTTTGCCTGCCTTGCTCACTCCTGGGTCCCTCACTCCTAGAATGGGTGCTAGAGTGTATCAGGCATGCCCTATGTGTATGTTGAATAAACAGTAAAGACATGGTTGTTTCTGAGGGCTGAACAATGAGACTGAAGGGAGGTAGCTGGGCCTATCTTGTACATCTGCTGAAAGGCACTGGACGGTGGCTGTGGGTTACAAGAGAAATTGCTGCTTGCCTCCTCTGTGCCATTTCCAAGCCCCTGTTTCCCTGGCTTTGGGGCCCACAGCCTTGTTTCAGAGAGGCCTCATGCCCTTTAGGCAGACCTGGTCACAGCATCCTTGAAATCTCCTCCTCATCCTTGAGAGCTTGGGATTAGGAAGGCAGTAGGGCTCGTCTTTCCATCCCCTGCACAGTAGATGCTGCTCAGATGTTTGTTTATCCCCTCCACCTCTCCCATCACAGGCAGTGTTTTCTTAGTGTAGCTTGGCAACAAAGGTATGAAACAGAGATATAAGAATGTCCTTGTATGGGCTCTGGTTTCTGCCTACCTGAACTCACCAGCAGGGAGATCTTTCACTGCAGGAAGCAGGCAGTACAGAGCCAGGGTCCCTGATTAACTTTGTTGCTGTGTTTCCTGCTGCTCCTGTGGTGGCCTCCCTGTCCCTGGGATCCCAGGCTGTGTGATTACTGAGTCACTCAGTTCCCTAGACTAGCCAAACACATACCATCAGTGCAGTGATGCTGGTCTTCATTTCATCCGCCTTTAGACCTCCCACTACCCCTCCCCTGTCTTTAGGGGAGATAGGGGTTGTGAGACACGAAGGTGAAACAGGAGTGAATCATGAGGGGAGACACTGGGGAGAAATCCCGTCATTCCCTCCCAGAGATGGGTCAGCCAGAGTTCCCTGGGAATCACCCTTCCTGAGTCAGGGGGACTTCTTCAAGGCTGGAATGGGAGGTTGTCCTCAGCCTTTGTGGGGTGTTAGCAGGACCCCCAGACAGAGCTGCCTCAGCCCCCCTCACTGTTCCCATAGCAGAGGGAACCCTGGTCCTCAGGAGCCTTCAGCCAGAGGGAGCTTGAATGGAGTTGGGACCCAGTGCCAGACCAAGCAGTCATGTGTGTTGGTAGATGGGCTGGCCTGTGGGTGTCAGTGGTATTTTGAGTTCTCATCCAAAGGCAGCTGATTTTCTCTTCCCATTGCTTCTGCAGCTTTAGGCACAGAACTGATGCTACTTGTGAAATAAGTGTCTTGCTGTTATGCCCAAGAGGGCCCCCAGCTAATCCTAACCCTGCCCTGGAGTTCAGAGGGAGAATTCTAATTCTGCAGCTTGTTCTTGTTATGGAGGTAGACGGTTCCCAGAGGATTGACCTCAGGTGGAAGAGATACATCAGAAACTTTCTGGAAGAGCACAAATCCACAGGAAATAAGTTGTGGCTTTCTCTGCCTGTCCCCACCTGACTAGGGAGGGAGAAGCCAGAGCTGAGAGTGAGGGCCCTTTTCCTGGTTGGCCACCTCTCCATTCCTGAACCTGGGGCTAGATCCTTGCCAGATGTGTGTTGGGGATCCAGGTACCTCTTTTCTGCACTTTGGGCAAGTCCTGTGGCTAAGTGAAAAAAACAATGACTTCTCGAACCTCAGGTAGTCATTGCTAAAATGCCCCGACTGCATGATAGGTGGGCTTATTTCTTCAGTTCTAAACTTCCAAGCAGGAGCCATGCAAAATGCACTGCATAGAATAGAGACAGGACACTTCACTGAAAGTTTCAGGACAATGTTTACTTTCAGTCTCTCTGAATCTCTGTTTTCTTCCTATGTAAGCCCAGGCTAGTATCATGAAGAAGGGGAAAACAAAGGATGAGATGGTTGGATGGCATCACCGGCTCCATGGACATGAGTTGGAGCAAGCTGTGGGAGATAGTGAAGGGCAAGGAAGTCTGGTATGTTTCAGTCCATGGGGTCACAAAGAGTCAGACACAACTGAGACTGCACAACAGTTATCACCCTACAGGATTACTGGTAGGATAAGTTGAAGTACTGTGTGGGACAAAGTTTTATCAACTTCGAGATTTTATACAGTGGAATGTACTTAGAAATCTCTGAATCTGGGAATGAGAGGAAACTGCAAGTCAGGGGGTATGTGAGACCTTAACCCTCTAGGAGCTAGTTCACTTCTCTCTCAGAATAAATGATAACTACAAATGGAAGGCAGCCCTGAAGTCACTCCTTATTTGACACTGAGGAGACATTTGAACACCGCTAAACACTCAAGAGAGTCAGATGACCTGAGGCCTCTTGACAACCTCAAATACAGCCTGGTCATGGGCACCCCAGAGTGCTTGGCTTTCCCCTGGGAGGTGGTTCTCCCACTGGAAGCAGGCTCTTTTAGAGAGCTGGCATTTGGGGCGTTCTTCAAGCCATCTGTTTACCACTGTGGTATTTGGAAGAAAGAGCCAGAGTCAACTCAGACTTGCCCAGAACAAACCCTCCAGTCTGCTGCATTTGCTGACGCTGTATGGACTCCTCTGTTTGGGATGGGAGAGGGATGTTAGGAAGAGAAGAAAAATTCTCCACCAGATATCACTTTTTACTCGCTCAGAATCTTAACAAGCTTCAGTTAGAGCCCATTTCTCTTTTTCTTTCCTCAGTGATAGGAAAATAATTGATCCCCATCATCTTCAATGTAGATAATCCCACTAGAGTGAACAGTTGCCACACCACAGATTGGGCTGTGGGGCTGAGGCAAAGTTTCCAGAATTTTGCAGATTGATTTGATGGACAGGGAGGCCTGGCATGCTGTGATTCATGGGGTCGCAAAGAGTCAGACGTGACTGAGCAACTGATCTGATCTGATCTGATCTGATGGTAGTTCTATTTCCAGATTTTTAAGGAATCTCCACACTGTTCTCCATAGTAGCTGTACTAGCTTGCATTCCCACCAACAGTGTAAGAGGGTTCCTTTTTCTCTGCACCCTCTCCAGCATTTATTGTTTGTAGACTTTTTGATAGCAGTCATTCTGACTAGCGTGAGATGGTGCCTCATTGTGGTTTTGATTTGCATTTCTCTGATAATGAGTGATGTTGAACACTTTTTCATGTGTTTGTTAGCCATTTGTATGCCTTCTTTGGAGAAATGTCTATTTAGTTCTTTGGTCCATTTTTTGATTGGGTCACTTATTTTTCTGGAATTGAGCTACAGGCATTGCTTGTATATTTTTGAGATTAATTCTTTGTCAGTTGCTTCATTTGCTGTTATTTTCTCCCATTCTGAAGGCTGTCTTTTCACCTTGCTTATAGTTTCCTTTGTTGTGCAAAGGCTTTTAAGTTTAATTAGGTCCTGTTTGTTTATTTTTTCTTTTATTTCCATTACTCTGGGAGGTGGGTCATAGAGGATCCTGTTGTGATTTATGTCAGAGAGTGTTTTGCCTATGTTTTCCTCTAGGAGGTTTATAGTTTCTGGTCTTACATTTAGATCTTTAATCCATTTTGAGTTTATTTTTGTGTATGGTGTTAGAAAGTGTTCTAGTTTCATTCTTTTACAAGTGGTTGACCAGTTTTCCCAGCACCACTTGTTAAAGAGATTGTCTTTTCTCCATTGTATATTCTTGCCTCCTTTGTCAAAGATAAGGTGTCCATATGTGTGTGGATTTATCTCTGGGCTTTCTATTTTGTTCCATTGATCTATATTTCTGTCTTTGTGCCAGTACCATACTGTCTTGATGACTGTAGCTTTGTAGTATAGCCTGAAGTCAGGCAGGTTGATCCCTCCAGTTCCATTGTTCTTTCTCAAGATTGCTTTGGCTATTTTTGTATTTCCATACAATGGCACCCAACTCCAGTACTCTTGCCTGGAAAATCCCATGGATGGAGGAGCCTGGTGGGCTGCAGTCCATGGGATCGTGAAGAGTCAGACACAACTGAGTGACTTCACTTTCACTTTTCACTCTCATGTGTTGGAGAAGGAAATGGCAACCCACTCCAGTGTTCTTGCCTGGAGAATCCCAGAGACAGAGGAGCCTGGTAGGCTGCCATCTCTGGGGTTGCACAGAATTGGACATGACTGAAGTGACTTAGCAGCAGTAGCAGTAGCATACAAATTGTGAAATTATTTGTTCTAGTTCTGTAAAAAATGCCATTGGTAGCTTGATAAGGATTGCACTGAATCTATAGATTGCTTTGGGTAGTATACTCATTTTCACTATATTGATTCTTCTGATCCATGAACACAGTATGTTTCTCCATCTATTTGTGTCATCTTTGATTTCTTTCATCAGTGTTTTATAGTTTTCTATATATAGGTCTTTTTTTTCTTTAGGTAGATATATTCCTAAGTATTTTATTCTTTTCATTGCAATGGTGAATGGAATTGTTTCCTTAATTTTGCTTTCTGTTTTCTCATTATTAGTGTCTATGAATGCAAGGGATTTATGCGTGTTAATTTTATATTTATTGATTAGCTCTAGTAATTTTCTGGTGGAGTCTTTAGGGTTTTCTATGTAGAGGATCACGTCATCTGCAAACAGTGAGAGTTTTACTTCTTCTTTTTCAATCTGGATTCCTTTTATTTCTTTTTCTGCTCTTATTGCTGTGGCCCAAACTTCCAAAATGCTGTTGAATAGCAGTGGTGAGAGTGGGCATCCTTGTCTTGTTCCTGACTTTAGGGGAAATGCTTTCAATTTTTCACCATTGAGGATAATGTTTGCTGTGGGTTTATTATATATGACTTTTATTATGTTGAGGTATATTCCTCTCATGCCTGCTTTCTGGAGGGTTTTTTTAAATCATAAATTGATGTTGAATTTTGTCAAAGGCTTTCTCTCCATCTATTGAGATAATTATGTGGTTTTTATCTTTTAGTTTGTTAATGTGGTGTATCACATTGATTGATTTGCAAATATTGAAGAATCCTTGCATCCCTGGGAAAAAGCCCACTTGGTCATGAAGTATGATCTTTTTAATATGTTGTTGGATTCTGTTTGCTAGAATTTTGTTAAGGATTTTTGCATCTATGTTCATCAGTGGTATTTGCCTGCAGTTTTCTTTTCTTTTTTTTTTGGTGGCATCTTTGTCTGGTTTTTGTATTAGGGTGATGATGACCTCATAGAATGAGTTTTGGAGTTTACCTTCCTCTGCAATTTTCTGGAAGCGTTTGAGTAGGATAGGTGTTAGCTCTTCTCTCAGTTTTTGGTGGAATTCAGCTGTGAAGCCGTCTGGTCCTGGGCTTTTGTTTGTTGGAAAGTTTCTGATTACAGTTTCAATTTCTGTGCTTGTGATGGGTCTGTTAAGATTTTCTATTTCTTCCTGGTTCAGTTTTGGAAAGTTATACTTTTCTAAGAATCTGTCCATTTCTTCCAAGTTGTCTATTTTATTGGCATATAGTTGCTGATAGTAGTCTTTTATGATCCTTTGTATTTCTGTGTTGTCTGTTGTGACCTCTCCATTTTCATTTCTAGTTTTGTTGATTTGATTCTTCTCCCTTTGTTTCTTGATGAGTCTGGCTAATGGTTTGTCAGTTTTATTTATCTTTTCAAGGAACCAGCTTTTAGCTTTGTTGATTTTTGCTATGGTCTCTTTTGCATTTATTTCTGCCCTAATTTTTGTTATTTCTTTCTTTCTACTAACCCTGGGAGTCTTCATTTCTTACTTTTCTAGTTGCTTTAAGTGTAGAGTTAGATTATTTATTTGATTTCTCTCCTGTTTCTTGACGTAGGCTTGTATTGGTATGAACCTTCCCCTTAGCACTGTTTTTACTGAATCCCACAGGTTTTGCATCCTTGTATTTTCATTTTCATTCATTTCTATGCATATTTTGATTTCTTCTGTGATTTGTTGGTTATTCAGAAGTGTGTTGTTTAGCCTTCATATGTTTGTATTTTAAATTTTTTTTTTTTTCCCTGCAGTTGACATCTAATCTTACCGCATTGTGATCAGAAAAGATGCTTGAGATGATTTCAATTTTTAAAAATTTACCAAGGTTAGATTTACAGCCCAGGATGTGATCTATCCTGGAGAAGGTTCCGTGTGCACTTGAGAAAAAGGTGAAAATCATTGTTTTAGGGTGAATTGTCCTATAGATATCAATTAGGTCTAACTGGTCCATTGTATCATTTAAAGTTTGTGTTTCCTTGCTAATTTTCTGTTTAGTTGATCTATCCATAGGTGTGAGTGGGGTATTAAAATCTCCCACTATTATTGTGTTATTGTTAATTTCCCCTTTCATATTTGTTAGCATTTGGGTTACATATTGTGGTGCTCCTATGTTCGGTGCATATATATTTATAATTGTTATATCTTCTTCTTGGATTGATCCTTTGACCATTATGTAGTGTCCTTCTTTGTGTCTTTTCACAGCCTTTATTTTAAAGTCTACTTTATCTGATATGAGTATTGCTACTCCTGCTTTCTTTTGGTCTCTATTTGCATGGATATCTTTTTCCAGCCCTTCACTTTCAGTCGTATGTGTCCCTTGTTTTGAGGTGGGTCTCTTGTAGACAGCATATATAAAAGTCTTGTTTCTACATCCATTCAACCAGTCTTTGTCTTTTGGTTGGGGCACTCAACCCATTTACATTTAAGGTAATTATTGATAAGCACGATCCCATTGCCATTTACTTTGTTGTTTTGGGTTTGAGTTTATAAACCTTTTCTGTCTTTCCTGTCTAGAGAAGATTCTTCAACATTTGTTGAAGAGTTGGTTTGGTGGTCTGGAATTCTCTGAGCTTTTGCTTGTCTGTAAAGCTTTTGATTTCTCCTTCATATTTGAATGAGATCCTGGCTGGATACAATGATCTGGGTTGTAAGTTTTTGTCTTTCATCAGTTTAAGTATGTCCTGCCATTCCCTTCAGGCTTGAAGAGTTTCTATCGAAAGATCAGATGTTATCCTTATGGGGATCCCCTTGTGGGTTATTTGTTGTTTTTCCCTTGCTGCTTTTAATATTTGGTCTTTGTTAAAATATTTTATCTTTGTTAATTTAATTAATATGTGTCTTGGGGTGTTTCACCTTGGATTTATCCTGTTTGGGACTCTCTGGGTTTCTTGGACTTGGGTGATTATTTCCTTCCCCATTTTAGGGAAGTTTTCAACTATTATCTCCTCAAGTATTTTCTCATGGCTTTTCTTTTTGTTTTCTTCTTCTGGGACTCCTATGATTCAAATGTTCGGGCATTTAACATTGTCCCAGAAGTCTCTGAGGTTGTCCTCATTTCTTTTAATTCTTTTTTCTTTTTCCCTCTCTGCTTCATTTATTTCTACCATTCCATCTTCTGCCTCACTTATCCTATCTTTTGTCTCAGTTATTCTACTGTTGGTTCCCTCCAGAGTGCTTTTAATCTCATTTATTGAATTATTCATCATTGATTGACTCTTTTTTATTTCTTCTAGGTCCTTGTTAAACTTTTCTTGCATCTTCTCAATCCTTGTCTCCAGACTATTTATCTGTAACTCCATTTTGTTTTCAAAATTTTGGATCATTTTTTACTATCATTATTCTGAATTTTTTTCATTTAGACTCCCTATCTCCTCCTCTTTTGTTTGGTTTGGTGGACTTTTATCATGTTCCTTTACTTGATGAATATTTCTCTTCTTTTTCATCTTGTTTAGGTTGCTGTGTTTCAGGTGCCTTTCTGTATGCTGGAAGTTTGTGGTTCCTCTTTATTGTGGAGGTTCCTCCCTGTTTGTGGGGTTGGACAAGTAGCTCGTCAAGGTTTCCTGGTTAGGGAAGATTGCATTGGTGTTCTGGTGGGTGGAGCTGGATCTCTTCTCTCTGGAGTGCAATGAAGTGTCCAGTGTGGGTTTTGAGGTGTCTATGGGTTTGGTGTGACTTTTGGCCACCTGTGTTTTAATGCTTAGGGTTATGTTCCTGCTTTGTTGGAGAATTAGCTTAGTATGTCTTGCTCTGAAACTTATTGGCTTTTGGGTGGAGCTTGGTTTCAGTGTAGGTATGGAGGCTTTTGGATGAGCTTTTTTGATTAATGGTCCCTGGAGTCAGTTTTCTGGTGTTCTCAAGTTTTGGATTTAGGCTTCCTGCCTCTGGCTTTCAGTCTTATTCTTACAGTAGCCTCAAGACTTCTCCATCCACACAGCACCAATGATAAAACATCTAGGTTAATGGTGAAAAGATTCTCCACAGTGAGGGACACCCAGAGAGGTTCACAGAGTTACATGAAGAAGAGAAGAGGGAGGAGGGAGATAGAGGTGACCAGGAGAAGAGGGGGAATCAAAAGGGGCGAGAGCAATCTAGTCAGGAATCAATTCCCTATTTGCTCTCCACAGTCTGGAACACTCAGAGAAGTTCACGGAGTTACAAAGAGAAGAGAAAAAGGGAGGAAGGAGATAGAGGTGACCAGGAGGAGAGGAGAGGGAGTCAAAAGGAGAGAGACCATTCTAGCCCATGGTCAGTTCCCTAAGTGTTCTCCACAGCCCAGAACACCCAAAGAGATTCACAGAGTTAAGTAGAGGAGAGAAGGGGGGAGGGAGGCGATAGAGGTGATCTGGGGGAGAAAAAGGAGAGTCAAAAGGGGAGACAGCAATCAAGCCAGTAATCACACTCCTAAGTAAAAATGAAGATTGGATTCTTAAAGGTACAGAATTGATAACAAATACTAAAAAGAAAAGATTAAAAATCTACAGTAGAGGTTAGACTCTCAAAAATACAATATTAAAAAAAAAACAAAATTGCAAAAGTTATTAAAAAAATATGAAATTTGCTTTAAAAATAGGGTCTTCTCCCCTCCATGGTAATAGGTTTTTGAAATGAAAATTTAAAAAGTAATAAAGAACTTTAAAAAATTTAAAAATGATAATAGTAAAATATATCTAGGAATTTCTCTGTAGCTCTTGAGGGTAGTGTGTGGTCAGTTCCATTTCAGATAGTTCCTTGTTCCATCTTATACTTCTTCTCAAGGTCTATAGGTCCCTTCCAATGTAGCCGGTGCTAACTACAGGGTTTTAATCTGTTGCACCTGCCACTTCCAGAGCCGTTCCCTCTTCTTTGTTTATTTTGGCTTCCTCTGTTTGCAAGTCTCTTCAGTATCTAACTTCTGCCCTGACACAAGGGGGCGAAGGTGGTCATTTATTTAGGCACACTTGTTCAATTGTACTGCGGGGAGGGAGGAACACTGCAAACAAATATCACTGGCGTGTGTGGGGAGTGCTTGCAGTGTCTGGGCCACAGTGGCTTTGCCCCTGCTCATGCTGTGTGTGCTTTCCTAGTTTACACTGCTCAGGCTCCAGTTTGCTCTGCTGGGGAACTGTCTGAGCTGGGCCCTGGGTTGCCTGCATTTCCCAGATCTATGCCGCTCAGGTTCAGGTTCTTGGGTACTCCACAAACGCACAGACTCGGTTGGACCTGTGGTTTGTGCCCTTCCCAGGTCTGAGCAGCTCAGGCGACCAGGTGCTTGGCAAGCACACTCTCCTCAGGTAGGCGGTACATCTTATCACCCTCCCGGTCCCAGCCGCTGGGTTTCCTGGGTGTACAGTGGGAGCGCCTTCTCAGGTGTGCCGTGTGTTTCCTCTGGAGAGCTGATCTCTGGCTGCGACCCTCCTGGCGGATGTCAACTGTCCAGGATCCCAGGAAGACTTGGTCAGGAACTGGAAGCCTGCTCACAGTTTGGTAGAGGATGCCGTCTCTGGGGCTGAGTTTGCCCCTTGCTTTCTGGCTCTGGCTGGCGCCCACCTGCCTTCCTGCCTCCAGTGGGGGATGGGCCGGTCTGCAGCTAGCTAGCTCTCCTCTGGTATTCGCTCAGTCCTCTGTTCTGTGAGCGGGCCCAGCAGTACCTTAGGTTGGAGTTTTTTTGTGGGGAAGTTCTTTCTCTCTCTCCTCTTTTTTTTCTCCTCTCTGGCTATCCCACAGTCTGGGTTGCTATCTTACATTGGCTCCCTCAGATTGCCCTTAGGGCATTCAGGCCCCGTCCCTACCCTAAGCAATGCAGCCCGCACCTCCTTATTCAGCCCCTGCTTGCTGGTGGTGGATGCGAGCATCTGGGCTACTTCTCCATTGGGAGTTGTTGTTAGGCACGTAATCTGCTTCTGCTAAGTCACTTCAGTCGTGTCTGACTCTGTGTGATCCCAGAGATGGCAGCCCACCAGGCTCCCCCGTCCCTGGGATTTTCCAGGCAAGAACACTGGAGTAGGTTGCCATTTCCTTCTCCAATGCATGAAGGTGAAAAGTGAAAGTGAAGTCGCTCAGTCATGTCCAACTCTTCATGACCCCATGGACTGTGGCCTACCAGGCTCCTCCATCCATGGGATTTTCCAGGGAAGAGTACTGGAGTGGGGTGCCATCGCCTTCTCTGACGTCATCTGTGGGTTTTGTTTATTTATTTTTTTCTCCTGGTTATGTTGCCCTCTGAGATTCCAAAACTCCCCCACAGTCCCGCTGGTAAGAGGGTTTCCTGGTGTTTGGAAACTTCTCTTCTTTTAAGACTCCCTTCCCAGGACGGGTATCCATCCCTACCTCTTTTGTCTCTATGTTTAATCTCTTATATTTCATCCTACTTCCTTTCAAAGACAATGGGCTGCCTTTCTGGGTGCCTGGTGTCCTCCGCCAGCGTTCAGAAGTTGTTCTGTGGTATTTGCTCAGCATTCAAATGATCTTTTGATGAATTTGTGGAGGAGAAAGTGGTCTCTCCATCCTATTCCTCCACCATCTTAGGACCGCCCCCACCCCCAACTTCTCTTGGAATCTTTATGGTAGGAGCAGCAGAAGTAGAGAACAGTTTTCATGCATCCTCCAAGCTGGCAGGGTGGATGAAGAGATTAGTCTTTCCTGGTTACTCAAGTCTCCTATACTGACCATGGGGAGAAGGGAGCAGACAACATTTGGCAGTTCTATAAACTGGAGAACTTTTAAATTTTTTCCCTGAAGGCAAGTATGTATGTCCCTTTATAGAAGCACAGGGATTGGACTGTTAGATTTAAGAACCATTTCAGAAAATAGAGTATGCCTCATGCATTAGTTTGGGCTGCTGTAACAAGAACACCATAAACTGGTCGCTTAGATAACAATGAAGATTTGTTTCTTACAATTCTGGAAGCTGGAAGCCCAAGATCAGGGTACTAGCATGATTGCATTTTAGTGAGGGCCCTCTTCTTGGTTTCTTCACATGGGGCAGGGGAGACGCCTGGGATCTTTTCATTAAAGGCACCAAACCCATTATTGAGGCTCCTCCCACACAGGCTTCCCTAGTGGCTCAGAGGGTAAAGAGTCTACCCACAATGCAAGAGACACTGGTTTGATTCCTGGGTTCAGGACAACCTCTTTCAAACCTAATTACCTCCCAAAGACTCCATGTCCAAATACTATCACTTTGAGGATTAAGGCTTCAACATATGAATTTGAGGAGTGTACAAACATTCAGTCCATAACACTTCTCCTCCTATAGTTTGTATCTTCTAAGCTTTCACGGAAACAAAATTCAGACTTATTTCTTAGCTTAGACTAGGAAATAGTACCAGACTAGGCTCAGTACAAGCTGCCTTTCATGTCAATGTGACATCTTTTTTTTTTTTTTAATTTACTGGTGGGGATTCCCCAATTGCTGAGATAACAAAGATAACAAAAATGATGAAGAGTCCTAGAAGAGAATAAGAAACACAACTAGTTGCTCACAGCCACAACTGTACCCTGGGATGTATCACAGGAATGTCTTTGTCTGCACTGATGCTCAGGAGCTCCTAACAAGGTCCACGTACCAGTGCTTCTTCAATACATTTAGTGTGATTATGCATGTGCAGTTACAGAACACCTTCAAAGCAGGCTTGCTTTGAGTCTCTTTGAATCAGATAATTAGTTTACAAACAGAAAATATTTACTGTTTTAATTTGTCCAACTTTAGTAAGAACTGCTTTGGGAGTTGTGTGCAGCGTGCTATAAAAATAACTCCTTTTAATTATATTTATTTTCTTAATGAATCACACAGATAGTAGGTGTGTGGAGTGTTGAGGCAGCCTGCAGAGTTGCCCCAAGGCATCATATTTGTACTGTGCCTTATGATTTATAATGTAATTTAAAATCTGGTCTTATCTTATGTTTGCAGGGAACTTTTCAAGGTTTCATACACCTAGTAAGACAATGCTGGGTCTCTGTTTTGGATTTTCTGGCTTCATATCTTGTGCTCTTTACAAATGCATTGAGAAAATCACACAGTGGAGTCAAGAGAGACTTATTGGAATTCTCACTGTGACACTTAGTAGCTATGTGACCTTGGGAAGGTCACTTAAACTCTCTCAGCTGCAATAAATTAAGTCCTCGTGGGTTAAGATAGGCGACAATAAACCTAAGACTGCTTTGGAATGTATAAACTGTAGATCTCAAGCTTTACATGGAAAAGGATGACTGTTAATGCGGAGATTAAATGGGGTATCTGGAGAGGCCATAATTATTTGTTGTTGTTATTAGTAAGTGCTTTTGACACTGTTTCTTGGTATATAGCCTACACAGAAAATCACCTGGAAGCAGATCTTCTAGAACTCTTGATCCCTCTTATCTATTCTTTTTCCCCCTCCCATAGTACTTCTTTCCATCTAACTACTGTACAATGTCCTTATTTATTGTATCTATTGTCTGTCTTTCCTCCTGCTAGAATGGAAGTACCAGGAGGGACAGATTTTCATCTGTTTGATTCACTGAGGAATGTTCAGCATCTAGAACAGAGCATCTGGCACATATTGGTCATTAATAAGTATCTGTTGAAATAAAAAATCTTTTTTTCTCTGGGGATCAATCCAGTGATCTCCTTCACTTATGCAAGAGCAGGCTTTCAGAGAGGGGGCATGGAAGAAACACATCAGCTTGCAAAGAGAACCTGGGCATTTACAAGGACTGAGAGCCAACTCCTCTACAGGCTAGAAGCTGAGATCTCTAAGGGGCCCCTACCCCGGCTCAGAGAAGGATGAGTTATGAGACTGCTGACCCAGGGAGGACAGGGCTCAGCTCCTTGACTTGGACATAAAGCAGAGGCATAGAGATTTGTGACTAGGGTGACTTTGGCATAAGGTAGGACTGATTCTGGAAGGTCACCTAGAGCAGTGAGAGTGGCCCTGCCAAGCTCCATCCCTAGGAACTAAGCTCTCAGCACCAAGCCTCCCTGGCTTTGAATTGTGTCTGTGAGCATCTGTGCTTTATCTAAATTTATTTGGTGCATCCGTTAGCAAGATGTGTCCTAAGGTACTTACTTCTTTGCTTTATGCCATTTTGATTAATGAAAGGTTTCATTGGATGCTCTGCTTTCGGATAGTGGGAGAGACCCTTATATATACATACATTCATACTTGGTGCATTCAGCCTTTGCCAGTGCATCGTTTATTTCTTAAAACGAATGATATAGAAAAACAGTGCAAATTGCCCTTTTTCAGAGACTATACCTCAGAATATGCTTTCTAGTGAAGAAGATGCAGAAATTCTTTCCTAAAATGTGTCCACAAAGCTGCTTCCCATGGAATTGAGGATGTGTGGCTTGGCTAACTTGTAAGGTTGTGGGGGGTTGTGTGTCTTTGATTAAGAATACATATGCTTAAAAATGTATTCCCCTCGCCTCGTGACATGTATGATAGAGAAATATTTTTTCCAGGAATGGAAACCACTATTTACTATTTTTATATCTGGGCTTCCTTTCTTGCTCTCCCTCTTTTGAGTGGTGGTGGTGGTGGTATGTGTGTATGTGTGTGTGTGTGTGAGAGAGACAGACACAGAGAGAGAGAGAGAGAGAGAGAGAGAGAAAGAATTAAAGAGAGATGGAACTAGTGACTCTTAGCCCTCTTAAAACTGCTGATCCCACAGAATGGTCACAGCTCATATTTAAAATAGCCACGACAGATTTAAATAAAAGTTGCAGTAGAGAGAAGAGCTGTTACTTGGATGACTCCAAGCTCTTACCATCCAGACACTGACTTCCAAAGCAGAAAAGCAGGTTCAGGGTTAGGTAATAGGGAGAGGCGGGGTGGGGCTGGGATCCTGATGGGCTGGGTCATCAATTCCTATTGTCTCCATTGGGTTTCAGAATCCAAGAGGTCCATCCCCACTACACCTTCCACTCTTGCCTAGCTGCCATCTGATCATCTGAAAATGCAATTCTGATGGAGAGAAGGCAATACCCCAGAAGGTTTAACTGCCTTCTTCCAAATATCTTGGTGTAGTCAGAACTTGAGTAGCAAGTGTTAAGCTAGAGGAAAATCATTTAGCAAAAGCAAAGCAGAAACTGGTCAAAGAGTGCTCCAGGGAAGTGAAGGTGGAGAGAGGATGGAAGAGCAAGGTTTGCCTTCTGTGTTTCTAGAATGTTCTCCTTCCCCTAATTTCATAGCACTGAGTCACAGACTAGGATAGAATATCATCAGGGAGAAGGATGAGGACACCTTTCTGTTCCTTATTCAATGTCATCCAGCTTCTTTCTCAACTGAGACTTGCCTTCTGGACCAATGATGGTCGCAGCACTCTGCCTTAGTCTGCCAGATCTCCTTGCTGAGCAGGGCATCTGCATCTGCCTCTGTATGTCCCAGGGTTGCTTATTCCTGGAGCCTTCCCTGGGCTTTATGGAAAACCCAGCACTGCATCTTTAAGGACCAAATTAAAGAGAAAAGATACGTTGTTGAATACATACTGTATTTAACATTTTTTTAATCCCAGAGAAGTGAAATGCAACATCTGTTTGAGTTTGTGTAACGTCCAAAGACTGACAATTCAGAATTTCCTAATTAAAGTCATTTTTAAGGCACTCTGCAGAGCCAGCTTTCATTCTCTTCCTTCATTGGGTTTTTCTCCAAACTGTAGCAGAATACCTGGGTTCTCTTTCTTCAAAGTGATACACACATGCTCATGCTTTGAACCTGCTCTTTGTCCTGACGACACAGAAAACAGCACAATTCCAATTGGGAAACAGGAAAGGAAGGAAATACATGTGGTGAGGTGGGTCAGAAGAACACAGAGAAGATGTACAAATCGATGAACTGACACAGTGGGAGCAGAAAAGAGAATGAGCAGAAGGGAAATGGGACAGGGCGGGGTGGGCCAGATGGCTGGCGGCCAGTGAAAAATAGGCTACATTTCCCAGTGAGGTTTCAATTAGTTTAGCTGGTTCCTTTTTTTAAGATGGGGCCAATATAAGGGAGGTGTCTCAAAATTATGGAAAGTGTGTACACAGTAAATGTGCCTGCTTGTGCTCATGCACTGAAGAGGGTTTGATTTTAGATACAGGTATGATTTAGGGGCTCTAAAAGGCCCCCTTCTGATAAAAAATAATATCCCTTACTGGCCCACCACTGTGCCTGAAATTCCCACCATGAGAGCCACGCTTTCAGATTAAGGCAAAATCTATAGCCCCTATTAAAACATAAGTGTCACCGGAGAGGGTAACACTCAACTCTTTAGCACCCACTGACTGAACTATCTGTCTCCTATCCAGAGTAGGACCCTGAGAGATGGGATGGAGGGGTGGGCACATTCTGACTGTTGGGGGAAGAAGGCTTGGTGATGTGGGATGCGGGAGGGGGACAGGTTGGGCAGCTGAGGGTGTGTGACATCGTATTAATAGTTACTCCAGGAAGTTACTCAGGGGCAAGAGAGTAACCCTTGAGGGATGGGGTAGCAAAAAAACCTCCTCCCACATCACAGGTTTCCTTAGTGTGTGTGTGTGTGGTATATCTAACAGTTTGTAAATATTACAACATTCTGGGTATATGCCCAATATATTGGGTTGGTCAAAAAAGTTCATTCAGGTTTTTCTGTAACATATTATGGAAAACCCAAATGAGCTTTTTGGCCAACCCAACAGAATTCACTTGGGCCTTTGAAGAACAGAACACATCTCTGTGCATCCCTATGGTGTGTATACAGTCTTTGCACATGTGTACACACACACCTGTCCTCATACTCCGCAGTAAGAGATCTTGTAAGCCATCTGGGATTTGGATGGGTCCAGTTCTTGGGGAAAGGACTGATTTGGGGCAACATGGCTCCTTTCTTCATTATCAGCAGATTTTCATTCAGTTCAGGTGGCTCTGCAGAAATGGCCTAAGGCTTGGGTTATAAACACTGGGCGTGGGCCTTTCCATCTGGACTGGGGTTTGGAGACATTCATGTGGACTTGGGGAGCCTGGGGGAGGGGCAAGTCGAGAGAGAATCTAGCAAAGGGTAGGTCTGAGATCAGCCCCCAGGCCGCGTGCATGAACCACTCTTGGGTACAGCGGGAAGGATCTGCCAGGTCTCCAGGGGTTTGCTCTGGTTGACTGACCTAATGGGGAAGAGTCAGAAATGGGGAAGGTTCAGAGCTGGAGGAGTGGGATGAGAACTCGTCAATCCTCAATGGCCTTTTCTTATTCTTGGCACAGAAGAAAACTTGGGAAATCACAGATGAAGAATGTGGGCGGGGGGAGGGGCAAAGGTGGGAAGACACTAGAAGAGCTTCTCAATCCTAGTCTTACATTAGGATCATCTGCATGACTTTCTAAAAACACCCATCCCAGGCCCCACCCCCAAAGATTCTGCTGGAATGAGTTGGGGCAGGGATCAGACATGGGTTTTCTGTAAGCTCCTTGGTGTCTCAAATGTACATGTGGCGTTAGTTGAGAAGACAGCACCAGAGCAAATGAGAAGTCTAGTTCTGAGAGGGCCAGGCTGGAGCTGACTGGTCAGGCCCCACCATCACATGAAGAAGGAGAAGAGATGGGTTGATATGAAGGGGGACAGTGGGGGACGGTTCTGAGAGCTTCTATTTGGACAGTCAAGCCTCTACTAGTTTGTTTGGCTTTACAGCCTGACTAGGTCTCTAACCCACTTCTGGTTTAAAATCTGTCTGAGGTGGAGGTGTCTGGGCACAGGGAGAGAAATTCCCCGCCCCCCCCCCCCCCCCCCGTTTCCTGTCACTTCAAAGAGGAATAATTCACTGTGCTGTATGGGGCCAAGAAGACAAATTCTGGGGCGAGATGGGAGTAGATTTTTCTGTTATATAATAAACACATGTTTCATAAATAAGTAAACAAACCAGTAAGCAAGGCAATAAACAAAAAAGTGCACACAGTTTTTGCTCTGTTAGAGTGATTCTCTCCTCATCCCATTGATCCTGGTGACATACACTTTGCCCTTGGTCACCTGAAGGTAACCAGCCCAGTGGTGTGGAGGAAGTAGGACTGCTTTGGCCCCGGCTCTGCAAGGATCAGAGAAATCTAGACAGAGTATTAACATCGGCCACCCATGTGGAGGAGGGAGAAAGAGAGGAGATATATATTCCCTCTTTTTTTCGCCCAAAAGTATAGGGAGGGAAGTTAGGGCTTGGGAACCAATGCTGGAACATTTTAAGTATCTGAAGTCCTTCATCCCAGCTTCACTTAGAGGTGTGGGAATGGACTTGAGATCTGGATGGACCCAATCTTTCCACACAAAAAGATACAGCAGGCACAACTCCCACTTCAACACAGCTCCCCAGGAGCCAACCAGCCAGCCTATGGAGAGTGCTGCATGGCATGTGGTGGGGTGGGAGGGGGGACAGGTCATGGGATGAGGGAATGGGAGGATGGCGAGGAGACAGATAGGATGGCACCCATTTTAATGGGAAGTCAGCTATCCAGGGCTTCAGCTTCTGGAGCCAGCAGCCATTGCTCACTTCCTCCTCTTTAGTCTCTGCCATGTGGTTCTGCTCCTGGGCGTGCCTTGTTCTACTAGGTGACCTGTATGTGGACATGGAGACATGTAAATAAAATGGGCATTAAGACAGTGGCCAAATAATGTTTTTCCTTAAAAGCAGATGTTTATAATCTGGGCTTCATAAATAGATTGCAAGGAGACAATGACCCTGAGATTTTTATGCAAAATTATGAGTACTTATTTACATATGCATTGCTCTGTCAAGACAGTCTATAGTATTTATGTGGTTTTTAAGCAAAAACAATATTAGATTCTAGATCGTCTATAAGTGTAACCCATTAGCAAGGCACAAAAGGGTCTACAGAAATGGGTGGGAATTCCAGACCCTCCATGGCTTTGGTTCTCAGCATCCAAAGGCACAAGGTAATTTGTAAGAATTGCTGATTCACCAGAACTCTATCTAGGGCCCTCCCAGTATACCTGTGCATGGGCATATATTCAAGCTCTGCTAAAACATTTTGAATGTGAATCTGTATTACTCAACTTAAAGTGTTGATCAATTTTTCTTTTTTTTTTTAAAGACTATTTTTGGGGAGTACTTGCATATATGGTAAGTTGTGGTCCTAAAGAAGAAGTGAACCGAATTTTTAAAATGAAAAGGGAATTTTTGAATGCATGAAAGGAGTTTCTTTGAGATAAATCCAAGCATTGGACATCCTCCTCTTGCTTTCCTGATCATTTGTTTATGCTTTGTATCATTGGATTGTTGATAGGCGGGGTTGGTTATAGCAATGTACTACTATAATGGCACAATGAGTTTTTGTGATTCCAAATGAACACTGTTGCATTCAGATTTTAGGCATGGTGTCAGTTTCAGAAAGAAAAAAAAAATCTCAAATTCTTATAGAGATGGTGCAATAAACCTGTTCCAACTGTTTGAAGTTTGCAGACAACCCCATTATATATACAAATAGGGACTTAATAGCCTAGAAGCCATTCTAGAAACTGTCCCTCCCTTCATCTTGTGCTCTGGAATAACTGCCATGCTCTAGCATCAATGAATGCCAGTTCCCCTTCCTGCAGTGAGAGACTGATTGTGCTGGGCTCTGCCAGCCTTTGATGTCACGCATGCCACAGAGTGACACATATGGTGCGTGATGGGGAAGAGTGGGGTACTGAGTGGATACAGGTGTGCAGAAGCTTGGAGACAACCTCAGAATCTGTCTACTGCTCATGGACCACAGTGGAGAGATACCTGTGTGTGAAAGTCACATCATCGTGATGACCACTTTATATGACTATTATATTTATTATCATATTCCTATTATAATAGTTATACAATAAGGATGCCTTTAGATTAGCATAATTTTTGCACAAAAATTTTTTTCAACTACATAGTTGAGTTTCATCTACCAATTTTCCCCAAGGCAAGGCACAAGAAGCTTAGAGTTCTCTGTCAATGTGCTCCCACAAACCTAAAAGCTTTAAAGGAGTGACTGTGGCACTGAGGACAGGTTTTCTTCCCATTTTATAGATGGAAAAGTGCAGGTGATCTGTATGAGAAGTCCTGCCTAATAAAGTCAATTCAATATCAGGCCAATGTCAGGTTTCTGCATCCAGAAGACCTCCTGAGCACTTGAAATAGGCTTGGGAAATGACTCTTTCTCTACTGAAGAGGAAAAGACAAGATTGTTCTGGCTGCAGAAAGTTTGGAATCCAACTGAGTTTAGAGTTGGTTATTCTCTCATACGGAGAAGGCAATGGCACCCCACTCCAGTGCTCTTGCCTGGAAAATCCAATGGACAGAGAAGCCTGGTGGGCTGCCGTCTCTGGGGTCACACAGAGCTGGACACGATTAAAGTGACTTAGCAGCATTCTCTCATAAGAAATGGCCCATTTCCTTTATGATAAACACACCCAAAGATAGCATTTCTCTTTGCTATTGTGAATGGCTTTTCAGAGGTGGTATTTTCTTGTTATTTCTTCAGGTGAGATAGTGAGTCTTTAGTCCCTGATGTGTGTGTGTGTGTGTGTGTGTGTGTGTGTGCATGTACGTACACTGTGTATATGAATAAGCACTGTGCATGGAGAGGTAGGTGGGATAGTGCCTTGGTCCCTGTTCATTGGATATGCACACACAGAGTCCTTCTTTCTTTCCTAATTAATTAGTAATAATAGCTTTCTATAGTTTCTGGTATGTGAGGGAATGAAGTGGGAAATAATCTAATTGGCTGTCTTGCTTTCTAAGCCCAGTTTAATGAAATAGTTCTCAGCCTGAAGTGCATGTATTATCTTTCCTGTTATTTTTCCAATTAATATTTCATTGGATCATGTCTGTGTGGAATATTCTAATTGGTTTGAAGAGGGGGGTGAGGGGATGAGAGCAGATGGAGAGATGACCAGCTGCTCCTCTCATCACCAGAGCCATGTATGCACTGATGCAGCTATAGGTTTTCCCCAATGCCTTTCCTTGGAAGAGCTCAAAGAGCTTGACAGAGTGCTGCCTTGTCACCTTAACCGTCCTCACCGATCTCTTGGGCCAGACAGACAAAGGGACCTCTTGCCAAGGTCCCTGGGTTTTCTGAGATGTGTGACTCCAAAGGGAAAATGAGTAGCTCCTAAAGTTTCCTGTGAATATTGTCTATCTGCAGACTCTGTTTAGCCTACAAGAGTGAACACCTCTTATAAATATTTGTTTTAAGAGTGAGTCTCCAGAAGGACCTCACAATACCTTCCCATATCTGCTCTTCCTGTGAAGAGAACAATGCATAGAAGAAGGCATGAAACAGGGCTGGGCCTGGGGTGAGCAATCGGGTGTCCAGGGCAGACACTGAAGGGGTCTCCCTCTCAGCAGATGCAGAACGAGTGTTTGCAAACAGGAGTGAGTGCCTTCTTAGATTTTCCAGGGCAGGCACCTTGGTTGGTTTATGTCTGGCCTGAAGCAAAGCATTCCATCCTCTCTCCTGTATCCTCCTTGCTCCCAGTGATGTGGGGTCTCAGCCAGTCTGAGCCCAGCCCCCATGCTTAGCCATCTCTCTATTCAGATGCTTCATGTGCACTATCAGAGCCCCTCACAATCCCCAGGGAGGTTTGCATGCAGCTAGGCTGTGTCTTGGCCTTCTCCCTTCTCCTATAAGTTGAACATCTATTTTCCCTTCTCTTGGGCATTTCTGACCCAGTATTCAGCTGTTTTAAGGGTCAGGCCACATTTTCTGGGTTAGTGAAGAACAGATAGGAGTGGGAGGCAAAGAAGAGCCTCCTTTGCATGGCCATGTGACCTGCTGCCCAAAGGCCTGACTTCATGTTTGTTTTGTTGAGAAAAGATAGTAGGTTCTCTTTGGGATCACTATCCAGCTGAGCAAAATTGCTTTTCATCCCAGAAATTCTGTGGTGCGGCCAACCTAGGAGTGAGGCACAGATTGGGATGTGGGAGCAGGGGGCCTTGGGAAGCAGCCCTGAAGCAAGCTCTGTGGCTGGTGCAGGGTGGGGCATGTGGAATAGGGCCTTAGCAGGCAGGGCAGGCAGAGAGAGGGGCCATAGCCAATTATATTTCCAGCATGGTGAGACAGCTTGGGGGTAGGGGGCAGTGTAGGAAGAAGCATTTCCTCCTTTTATGTGCACCCATGTGACCAAATCTGTAACGTTACAAACTTGGAGTCCCAGCCAAGATCTGGTGCATCTTGTAGAGATGGGAACTGTGTAGAGACAGACAGGCCAGTGAAGACCCACATAAAGATATGTATACATATAATAATAAGAATAATTTCCCCCTCTGTATTTGTTGCCTGAGCCCACGATAGGAAAAATGTAACTGTCCCTGGCTGGCTTCTGCAGGAGGTTTAAATAGGCAAATCATTTTGGGATTTCAAGTCTGGCCCAGATCTGATCAGCCTCTTTTCCTTTCTGAAAGATCTCTTTGAGTTCCAGCTATAAATTCTTCCCAGAGCTGCTTTCTACAGGGCTATGTAGAGACCTGCTTTCTTTCCTTGACTGCAAGGGTCCAGGCCTCACCAACAAGGTATCTGGGGGCAGGGTGAACTCGAGATCCCCACCATTCCCCACAAAGCCAGGCCTCCCCTGGCAGGGACAGTGGGCTTCTCTGAGATGGTCTTGGGCTTCCAATCTGATGGGGCTTGAGAGCCTGCAACTCTTCCTGGGCCCCATGATTCTACTGACACGACAAGACCTTACATCAGGCAGCACTTCAGACATTTTGGAGTGTTTCCAGACATCACATCACTGTGTCTTCCTGACTACGATGTTGGCTGGGCTGTGTTAGTGGCTCAGTTAGCAAAGGAGGAAACAGGCTGAGATGAATGACATGATTTGTTGACAGTCTAGTTCATCAGCTGGGTTTAGAAGATTTGGGTCATTCAGAGGTCCTGGGCTCTGGCCTCTGACCTCAGAGCACCCAAGTAGGCCTCCTTTCCAACAGGGAAGAAGAGAGAAGTCACTGAAAACACAGAGCCTAAGACCACTGAACCCAGATTCCTCAGGGGAGCTTACGCTGCTTGGTCAAAGTGCACCCAGAGATCAATTAGGGTGGCTGTGCACAGACTTCCCCTGCAAGTGAGTCACCCTTCCTGAGGAATAGCAGTGGAGAAAATGCTCCATGAGAGTGGAGGAAAGGTGAGGAGCCAGAAGACTGAAATTCAAATCTTAAGAGCATCATTGGTAGTAGTGTGACCTTGGATAGGCCACTTGACCTTCAAGTCTCTCATCTGTAAAAAGGGGATATAAATTAGACCGTACAAGATTGTTGAGAATCAAATCAAAAAGTATTTGTGTCTGTGTTATGCAAACTGCAACAAACTAATCAAATGGGAATTATTGTTGTTAATAAGAATATAAGGATTAGACCAATACTAAGAATTTCTATCTTGAATAGAGATGTTTTATACTCTATGTAAAGGGAAGAAAGCACCCTTTGTAAGCTGTAAAGTGCTGTAGACCTCAAAGGAATTGTTTGGAGGGCTGAGGTTAATTAGTAATGGGATCCATCATGGGAGGGAGCATGGCTAACCAAGGTAAGCAGCAGGACTCCATCTCTCCAGAGGCATTTTTATGAATGTTTAAAAATGGCCAAACAACCTTGGCTGTCCTCTAGTCACTGAGCTGGCAACTCTTCTGAAGGCCTTCCATAGGCAGATGTCCTAACTAAGAAACTGGAACCAGACGTACTCAAGATCTCAAAAGAAATTAATGGCAATAAGACTCTGGGGTAAAAATATCTCTGGGCACTGAGCTAGCTCACTCCACTCCCTTTCTATGTAAGGATCATTTAGGCTTAATTATAGAGTTCAGGCATTCATTGGGGTTTTGATTAATTTTCTTTTCAGCTTGAAGCATGTGTGAGTGTAGCAGGTCTGTGTGTGTGTGTGTGTGTGTGTGTTTACATCTTTTTTTGCAACTCAGTTGGGAGCTGGCTCTGGCAATGTTTAATTGTGCCCTCAGTTCTAACAAGAATAGTCAATGTGCCAACTGGAGCTTGGAAAGCCATTGTTTCCAGTGCCTCCGCCCCATGGGCTGCTCCTGCTGCATTGAGGGGTGGTGGGTGGCAGGGCCTTGCTCAGCTGCGACCTCAGCTGTGGGATGCTTGCTTTCCTTCCCCTTTTGTGCTCTTGGTGTTTCAGGGATTCTGAGACCAGGAGAGTAGATTTCCTACTCCACTGATTACCAGTACTGTGCTAAAAGCTGGTGAGTGACAGCCAGCTCACCCACACTGCAGCCCCTGGCAGGAATTTTTTCTGGGCAAATCTCCTTGTGGATTGCACAGTTTTCTGCATAAGAAAACAGTGTTACCTCTCTTAGTTTAATATGCCCACTTAGTTGACGGGTAGGGACTACATGACTGTGTAGGTGAAAGTGACCTGTTTTCTCCTTCCTTCTCTTCTGTGCTCTCCAGGCAGGGAACAACCCAGGAGGTGCCACAGTGTAGCGTCATGGTGAGAGATGTGGAGCCAAGTGGCTCAGTTTGAATCCCAACTCCCCACATTTTCTATTTGTGTGCCTATCCACTTAACCTCAGTGGATCTCAGTTTACTGTTACACTCCTAAGACTGTCTGGGGGTGAAAAAATGCATGTGGAAGCCTTTTGTAAACTACTTCATAAATCATAGTTCTTTTATTTTACTGCTCAGAATGACTGCTGAGAACATGATTTTGACCTGTGAGATATTCCTAGCTTCAGAAAAGAGAGAACTGCAAAAAGGCCCATGGAAAGGAAGACAGAGAAAGAACTAGCTTCCAACCTTCTTGGGTGCTGTGGACCAAAGCAACAAGCTGGGAATGTAAGATGCTGCAAAGACCCAGACTAAGAGTTCAAAACAGCTGGTATAGATAAAAGAGAATCAGGAACATTCATTTCTTGGACACAACTGTTCTTTAAAGGATGGATTTGATTGTCTCTAGTGCTAAGAGGGTGAATGGCTCAAGGACTGTGACAACGTTTTGCCTGGAGCCAAGAGGAGAACTACGGGTCTCAGGTAAGCGTGACCATGCTGTGATACGACATACAGGAACCCAGGTCTTCTCTTGGCTCTGCTGCTGATTATGACCCTGAGAATGATGTGACCCTGAATAGATGCGACCTCAATTTCCTTGAGATTATGGAATAAAAAAATCTCAAAGGAATCTATGAGGAATTTATGACTTAATAAAATGCTCTTTTCCACACAGGAATTAAGAACTCTTGTGCCACTAAGAGACTGTTGTGGTATGTATGTGTGTTTAGAATCCAAATATAGTACTAAGACTACCCAACTAAAACCTAATCGAGACACCGCACGAATCCCTTCAAACTGACAGCATCTGGTGTCAGACACAGGGACTGTCAGGGAAAGAAAGGCCTGGTGGGAGGATGGAGGTGACCCAAACAGAGATTTCAAGGTGAATTCACTCTTGTTGGAGAGCCTTTCCTTTGCCAAATCCGACTAAGCTGGAAGGTAATGACCTATGGATGACAGAAAAGACACTATTTCCTTGTAAAGCAACTCTAACTTCAAAATAATAGATTGCAGAGCAATAGAACATTCTGCCAGGTTGATTTCAGAACTGAGACACCCAACTAAGAGTTCACAGCACTATCACTGACAATAATCATAATGTATATTTGCACAGTACCTTTAATTTTATAAGTACCTTCCTATCTATTTCTCTCATTTTTGTTATTACCTAATTTTCCAGAAAACTTGCCCAGGGTAATTTCTTTTAAAACTCTAGAAAATGTGAGTTTTCAGTGGGAAAAACATCTAACTAAGTATGTAGCATTTATAAATACAGATATGCCCTGGAAAAAGTTATGCTATGTGTAAACATAATTGTGTAAATCATATCATATTCTCATGGGCAGAAATCTTGCGTAGCATTTTGTAATGTAAAAAAACCTTTCCTCTTTAACCTTCTGTTTGTTACAATTTTAGATTTTTAAATATCAGGTTTTCTTAAAGTAGGGCCATAAGGATTAGATTTCAGGATCAGTATCAACACTCCAGAATTCCATAAGGGTAACATCTAATTCAATCACAGGGACAGATTCCTATTTCTGATGTCAACATGGAAAATTAAGTAGCTTTGGAGCTACTTAAACCATGTTGCTCTTAAACTAAACCATGGAGCTCTCTCAGACTACTTCTCCCATAAAATAAGGAGAGATAGGAAAGGACAGGGAGATCCAAATGTAACAGTTGAACTGTTTCTAAATGGAATGTCTCCAGGTCTTCTGTGAGTCACTGATGTGTCATTAATGTGGTGTTATAAATAGCTCAGCTTGCCATCAATAACTAATCTATAAGAGAGGAGTTGGTGGTTAGGGTGTGAGGTTAAAATTTGGAGTGGATCTGTTAAACTTCTCATGTAAATAAGCACCTACTCCTGTGACCTGAAGTAACCTGAAGTAAATGAGACTACACTCCATTTTTAATAAAAGTAATAAACAAGTCTTCCTGCTTTTTATTCTCCATCTTCAAACTCAGATAAAAGATAGATCAGTGGAGCCAACCATGGGATTAGAATAATTGCACGAACCTTAACTCTCTCATCTCTGAAATCAGGCAATATCCACTCATAGAATCCACAATGGTATTGTGGGAGTTTTAGAATTATTTTGCATGGGGGGTTTTGAATGAGGATCTATCTATCTATCTATCAATCAAAATTAGCATTATCAAGAATAAAAGGAAAAGTTCTTTTGTAATGATTTAAAAGTTCTTTTTTGTGGTGATCCTTATGGCAAAGATTGGAAACCTTTAAAAACTTATATTGTGCTGACTAGAGGAAATATGGCCTCTCATCCTTATTGGTTGGATCTCACCAATACAGGTTTGTTTCCTGTGAGTAGCTAAGATTTTCATTAAGAGTCTGAAGTTAAGCATTATGAAGCACTTTCTCACAAATGCTCAAGCAGTTAAAGTTGAGCTTCTGTGAAACTGAGCTAAAATAAACATTCACAGATACACAGCATATGTACTGTGTGTGCATAAAGGCTATAAGCACACATGCAGATACAGCTAGAAGATTTGCTAGCAATCATGCTGGCATGTGTGTTTGCATGTGTGAATGTGTAACAGCAAAATACCATTCTTACTTGTTGAAATGGTCTCGAAACTCTGCATGGGTTCGTGCCTTAAAAACAATTATCTTTTTGTAAATTTAGGGCTGGTAATGGGAAGAGAAGCAGCAGCTGTAAACAAAATCACAATTTGGGTTTCAGTAAAAACATGGTGAAGGCCCCAAATATCACAGCTGTTGCAGAATTCAGAAACTATCTATCCAAATACTGTGACTGAGGATACTTTGAATAAACAGTTTTTGGAAAGATGTGGGTAGATGGAAATGCTGTCATCATCATCAACTAGAACCACCGTCAGCACCCTGGATAGTTCCTAGGAGGCTCTCCCTTGGAATGGAACCAACATATTTTGTTTTCTTAGCGTTTCTTTCATTTCAGTGAGTGTGTTGATGATCTGATGATTAACTAATACATGCACAGGTATTACTTTGCAGTAACAAAGTTATCCCCTCCTCTTTCCATTGCCCATTCACTTTCATTCCACCCCATTCCCCAGCACCCTCCAGTTAGACAATGGGACATATGTCTTACAAACACCTGATGTGGATGTTTTCACTCTCACTTCTAATTGGTTGGGAAGCAGCATTTGCCACAGGCACTGTTTAATTTTGTTTCCATCCCCTGCCTCTCACAGGAAAGAAATGGTCAATAGTTCAGATAAAAGAATCATCCTGGTCAGCTCCAAAATATGGCTACTTGCATGGTAATCACAGCAAGTCTTTCAGAGCAGCGATTTTCTTTATTCCTAAAAGGAAGGGACTTTCCCTAAGGATTATGGTTCTACCACCCAAGGAGCAGCTTTACTCTTCACAAGTGGCTGCAAAGGCTGGCAAACCATGAGGTCTGCTTTGGCTCAGAAATTCAGTTTGGCTCCTGCCACCCCTGGCAACCTCACTGCGTGTCTCAGTGGCATATGCTCCACACACAGTCAGGCCAGTCTGCTTCTACTTAGGAGGGATCACAACTAGAGGTGGCCCCCGCTTGGGCCTCCACATGAGGACCTGGGCATCGTTGGCATTGGGCTTCACTAGTGCGTTGGGGGGTATGGGTTCCATCCGGCTCAGGATCCGGGGCTGCTCCTGCTGAGTCCTGCCCACCAGCCGGGCTCGTTGCCCCAAAAGTTGAAGAGGGTCCACCTCAATGTCCACCCTCATCCTCCACTTGATGGTCTGCAGAATGATCTTCTCTTTTGTGGTTGTGTTCATGGCCACCAGCCAGGTAGTGAAACTTTGGTCCCTCTTGATCCGTGTGAGCAGCGGCACATTGCTGTCACTCACTGGCACCGCCCATGTCACACTGGGGTAGAAATTGTCATTCATGCTGACGGAGAACCTGGAGATCTTGTTGGTGGGGCCAACCAGGGTCACAGTTTCTGTGGTGTTCCCGTACCAAGGGTAGCTCACCCCATCTGAGTCACTGATGGCTTTTACTCTCCCTTCCCTCAAGTCAGGCAGTTCCCAGCTTGACCTGGCAAAGCAGAAGAGATGCACAAGAAAAGAAGAGGCTGAATGAATTTTTTAAAAGCTGGAGAGGTGCCCACCACTTACTAACAGTCAACTTGGGCAAAATGGGAAGTTTAGAGGGGGAATTCAGGTAAAAAATTTCTATGCTGTGCTGCTTCAGGATTAAATGAGAACAAATCAAAACAAAACAAAAATAAAATGCAACACCAGTACAAATTAAATTAAGCCATAAGTAGTTCAACAGAGAGCAAAAATCTCAAAGAAGCATTTGTGAGATCCACAAAGGCATCAACTTGCTGCAATAGTATAATCGTAATGAACTATCTAGGGGTATTCAACTGAATAAAAATACTTTCTCAGGAAGTGTGAGCTTATGTAAGGTTTGTTTGTTAAGAAAAGATGGTGGTTGAAATCTGACATACTTGTAAGGAAGTTGCAGGTGGAAAGGAGGGCAAAGAGAATTGGGGTTAAAGGTTATACTGATTTCATATGAAATCACAGTAGTAGAATTTCTACTCAACAAAGAAAAATGTTTAAATTCTAGTCATTGGCCAATCCAGTATTTAGAAAACCTGCACACAGAAACTTGTAACAGGAGATAAGGGTCACCTTTGGGAAACCACCTCAATGTGCAAGTTGTACCACAGACTGGCATACATAGTCTACTGTGCTGTTCTCCCATCACCTTTAAGTCCAGCCTGGAAGTTTAATTGCTTAGTTTAGCAAACACGCCATTCTGGGCATGTTGTTACTCCTCCTGGCTGCTTCTAACTTTGAACAGAAGGAAGGAGGAGATGATATGCCCATATTCTTAGCCCATGTTTCTCCCCCAATGCTATGGAATATTCTTCATCATCATCATAGCTGATACTTATTGAGTGCTTACTCTATTCCAGCCACTATGCTGAGTTTTTTATGTTATCTCAGTTAATGATCAAAATATCCCACAAGATAAATATATTTTTATTTCCATTTATACTTGAGAGGATGGACACTTAAAAATATTGAGGCACATGTCAAGAGTTCTACATGTTGTAAGGCATGGAGCTGGGAGTTGTCTGACTCCAAAGTCTATGCTTTTGACCACTAAGCAACAATGCCTTCTGAAGTGTCCTTGCATGATGCTGGAAGAAGCCAGAGTGGAGGGGATTCAGGCTGTCCCAGAGCAGCCATGGGAAGCTGGACTGGACCCTACTGGGGGCAGATATTTAGTCAGCAGAGTCTGGCTATGCAGCCTCCATATATCCTTTCTTGGGACCAAGAATAACTCAGTAATATTGTGTAAGAATTCAATAATTAAGGAAAGAAAGGAGACTGTGCCACTCATCAGCGAAGAGGTAGTCTTGTTTGATATAATGTTCTTCCTCTTATGAAGTGACAGAGATCCTGCAGGACTTTATACCAATGGCCTGAAAGGGAGCTATGTTGCCAGGTTAATACTGAACTGTCTCAGAATCCTTCATACAAGGATAACATAACTGCTGCCTCCTGCTGCCGCTGCCCCCTGCCCCAGCATTCCCTATGCTAGTCAGACCCAGCCTGAAGGTAAGGGAAGGCTGGATTGCCTGGAGAGGAGGTGAGCCCACAGCTTCAAGAACCTTTTATCTTGCCTCCATGCCCTTAATAACTGCTGGCAATAACTGCAGTGTATAATGGTTAGCAGAAACTAAGTAAGAGGAATTGACTTGATGCAGAAAGTTGGAGATTTTGTTACCATTTTGTTACCTGTGCTAGTTGTAGCTGGACCAAGAAGTAGCTGCCAGATAATTCTATAGCTGCTTCTTACTGTACAAAAGGGAATACGTGTTGTTTGAGTGGGATATAATCATACAAGGGTCAGGTCAAGTGAGAACTGAACTGCTTGCTGGGTTGATGAAACAACCACACTGGAGGTAGCTTTTTGTCCCAAGTCAAAGGATTGCTACAATTATTCAGTTGCAAGGCACTCATTTTCTGTGTTGCTCCAACCTGCTTCTTCACTGGTTACAGTGACCGGGCTCTGCTGGCCTGAGGTTTCCTCTGTGGGACTGGAGGACAAGTATTCTCAATAGTGTAAAACTGTACTTGCTCTCCTGTCCTAAACACTGGGCCGGCTGTGGTATGTTGTTTAGGGAATTTGGCTTGTTATAATGCTGTCCTTTTCTGGGCTGAATATCTTGTCATTAAATTATTTTTTTTCTATAGAGTATTTACAGTTCATACTTTGCCTCTATTTTCCTACACAAAATTATGTGAGCAGAGACTTGGGCCCAAAGCTTAGTTTGGTCCCAGATTTTCTGAAAACAGAGATAATAAAATAAAGTTGCACTCTTGTGCCTGTCTTGAAAGAGAAAAAAGATACCCTTGTCTTGGAAGATTCTCTGGAACAGAGAAATGAAACAGGCTTCTTAATCATCACAATGGTCATGAACTTGAGCAAATTCCAGGAGATAGTGAAAGACAGGAAGTCCAGAGTGCTGCAGTCCGTGGGTTCGCAAAGAGACATGACTTAGCAACTGAACAACAATCATCACATCAAAACAAAGGCATCTGGAACGTGTAGCCAGTGAATGTGGTGACCTTGGGAGGCTACACACTTGTTCATTCCACCCATTGCTGTGACTTTGCCCACTGCTCTATTGGAAATCCCTCAGGTCTGAGGTATGGTCTCTTTCACAGCCCCAGGTGCCCCAGGACTACAATGGTTAAGGAAGAGTTTGATTTTGGAAGCAGCCAAAACTCATTATGACTTAAGCCTAGTGATTGGGAGTAGGTTTCTTTTTGAAAAGTATCATATCATCTTTATTTCTTTTATGAAAAATAGCTATTAATGTGCATTCCAAGGTAGTGGATTTTTACAAAAAGAGTTATGCCTATAGAATACATAACTAGTTAATGCAGCTTTTGTAATAGTCTTCAAAGAGATCCCTGATAAGTTCCAAGAATAGGACCACTGGAGTCATTCTATAACTATTACAACTACTTTGAATGAGATGCCAGAATCACTTTAAATTCCACATGACCCAGACTAAATCCACCACATCCACCATAAACTTGGGCTTCCCTGATAGCTCAGTTGGTAAAATATCTGCCTGCAATGCAGGAGACCCCTGTTCAATTCCTGGGTTGGGAAGATCTGCTGGAGAAGGGCTAGGTTACTCACTCCAGTATTCTTGGGCTTCCCTTGCGGCTCAGCTGGTAAAGAATTCACCTGCAATGTGGGAGATGCCCTGGAGAAGGGAATGGCTACCCACTCCAGTATTCCAGCCTGGAGAATTTCATGAACAGTAAAGTCGATGGGGGTCACAAAGAGTTGGACACGACTGAGCAACCTTCACCATAAACTTGGTCCTTTCACCCTGTCTCTGCTGCAGGCATTGGTCCACTGCTCATCCCACCTTCCAGGCCAGAAGTGTGATCATTTTTGGCTCTTCCTCTGCCCTGTCCTAGACTGCTACAGCTACTGGTATTACTACATATTGTGAATTTTTTCCCATAAGTGATGCTTGACTTTATCTCCCTTTCTCCATCAAACTCTCACTGCCCTCATTTAATCCAAGCCCTCAGCATCTCTTACCTGGTCTACTATAATGGTCCACAACTGGTCTTTCTGCATCCAACTCTGATCCCTCTTAAATTCATCTTCCAGGCTGCACTGATGTTCAAATACGCAGATATGATTATGTCTTTTCTCTGCCTAAAACCCTTCATAGTCTCCTTTACATGGACATCACTGGTATCACCTACAGGAAAAGTTCAAGTTCCTTAACAGGACGTTTGTGGCCCTCTGTGGTCTGGCCTTCCTGTCCCTATAAACCATGCTGTTTCTCACCTCTGCCCTTTTGCTCATGCTGTGCCCTCTGCCTGCACTGCTCTTTCCTCTCCTAAAGTCTTACTGTGTGTAACTACCTAATATTTGAGAATCACTGCATGCACCATCTCCTCCAGGAAGCTTTCTTCTGCACTTCCATGGATATCTCCAGGTCTTTATAGGTCCTGGATTTTAATTATCAGGAAGGCTTGCCCCTTTGGCCCCATCATTCCTGGCAATCTTTCCTGATTGCCTGAATCTCAGTGCAATCTTTCCTGATCACCATATTTAAAATCAAAACTTCCTGCCCCAGCCCTCCCCATCCCCCATCTTTGCTTCATTTTTCTCTACAGCACTGTCTAATATAGTATATTAGATATATGCAGAGTACATATATTTAACTTATATGTTTATTTAACTTATACACAGGGTACATCATGCAAAATGCCAGTCTAGATGAATCAGAAGCTGGAATAAAGATAAGCAATAACCTCACATATGTAGATGACACTGCCCTAATGGCAGAAAGCAAAGAGGAACTAAAGAGACTCCTGATGAAGGTAAGAGAAGAGAGTGAAAAGGCTGGTTTAAAACTCAACATTAAGAAAACTAAGATCATGGCATCCAGTTCCATTGCTTCATGGCAAGTAGTTGGGGAAAAGATGGACAGTGACAGACTTTATTTTCTTGGGTTCCAAAATCACTATGGATGGTGACTGCAACCATGAAATTAAAAGATGTTTTCACCTTGGAAGAAAAGCTATGACAAACCTAGACAGTGTATTAAAAAGCAGAGACATCACTTTTCTGACAAAGGTCCATGTAGTCAAAGCTATGGTTTTTCCAGTGGTCATGTATGGATGTGAGAGTTAGAACATAAAGAAGACTGAGCGCTGAGGAATAGATGCTCTCAAAGGGTAGTGCTGGAGAAGACTCTTAAGAATCCCTTGGACTGCAAGGATATCAAACCAGTTAACTCTAAAGGAAATCAACCCTGAGTATTCACTGGAAGGACTGATGCTGAAGTTGAAGCTCCAATACTTGGGCTACCTGATGTGAAGAGCTGACTCATTGGAAAAGACCCTGATGCTGGGAAAGATTGAAAGTAAGAGAAGAAGGGGGTGAAAGAGGATGAGGTGGCTGGATGCCATCACTGACTCAATGGACATGAGTTTGAATAAACTCCAGAAGATAGGGAAGGACAGGGAAGCCTGGCATGGTGCAGTCCATGGGATTTCAAAGAGCCGGACATGACTTAGCGACTGAACAACAACAACAACAACAACAACATATTATATAACTTACTTATCCCTTGGAGAAGGGAATGGCAACCCACTCCAGTATTCTTGCCTGGAGAATCCTCTGGACAGAGGAACCTGGTGGGCTACAGTCCACAGGGTTGCAAAGAGTCAGACATGACTGAAGTGACTGAGCACAGCACAAGGAACAGAGATGGGACAGGGTTAGAGAGAAAGGAAACAAACAGCCACAGGACCCTTGCATGCGCAAGCACTTGGCAGCAACTCTAAGAGGCAGAGACGATTATGCGGTGTCCTTCCATGAGGAAAGGGGGAGGAAATGGCAAGCCACTCCAGTAGTTTTGCCTGGAACATCCCATGGGCAGAGGAGCCCGGGAGGTTACAGTCCACGTGGTCACAAAAGTGCTGGGCATGACTTAGCGACTGAGCATGGATAAGGAAAAGAGAATGATGCAAAGTCATATAGACGGGAAGGGGTGGCGCCAGGATTTAAAGCCGAATCTCCTTGACCTCAAACTCTGCCTTTTCTACTGCACCACACTTGTGGGAACAGCTCCTTTGAGTTTTATGTCTCACCTTTCCTTCCTTGAAGTCTTTGGTGTGATGGATGGAGGAAGCACCAGCACTGCCCTCAGGAGTCTTGGATGTCAGTCCCAAGGTGGCTGCTGGCTGACCTTAGCAAGTCAGCCTCAGGCTGCTCATGTGCAAAATGGGAAGAAAAATAAGCCCACCTCCTTAATCTCAGGGCTATTCCAAGGATCAGAAGAAGTGATGTGATGTGTGAACAACTGCTTTGTAAACTGTAACACACTAGGTCAGTGTTAATCCTTATCATCTCATTCCCCTCCTTCTCCAAAAACCCTTCTCTTCACTGTGATATACACAGTGTTTTTGTTTTAGACAATCAGCCATTGACCCGAAGCTCACAGCTAATGGACTCGCCAATGGAGCTGATAATGAAAACATCGATTACTGCAACCTTCATGCTTTCTGAATCCCGTTTCTAGAATAAAGAGGCAAATCTCAATCAAACAAGCTTATGTGAAGCATTTCATTCAAATAACCAGTCCCTGGGTTTAAGTACAGGCCTCCACCCAGACCCAGGCAGTTTTCCTGGTGTCCATGAGGGCCAGAGCAACCTCTCTGAAGGAGCCTTGCTTCGCTCTCATGGAAGCCCTGTGGTCACCAAGTGGATGTGGGCTGGGGCAGCAGCATTCTTGAAGGCAGGGAGTGGGCAGGTGTGCAGGGCATGGTTGATACTAACATCTTCTGATGGAGACTGGAATGGGAATCAGAGAGCCACACACGAGAGGACGGATGATTTCAAGCCTGTATAACTGCCAGGGAAGGCTCTGAGATCCTGGATGGTTCTACCCACCAAGCCTAGGTAAGAACAGCCCCTGCCTGGCCCTACACTTTAAAGAGACCCACTCTAGTATCTCCTGGCCATGCCTTTACATGGTGGGCAGGGAGTCTGTGGGGCCAAGAGGGCATGCCCACCTATAACCGGGGCCCCTCCTTCAAGATACTCCTCTGGGTATCTGCTCAGATGGCCCCAAACTTGCCTTCAAGATTTATATAGGCATTTTTCCTGGTCTATTTTCCTAAGGGTAGTCCACTCCACCTGTGCGTGTACCCCTGGAACCAAGGTGTTTGTACTCATGGAGTTTGGACATATATACACTAAATGTCCACATGCCTCTGTGTGATGATCCATATCTTGATGTGATACAGAGCGAGGGAAAGGAAGAGCCATGGAACTAGGTCCTGAGGGTTGGGTATGATACAGAGCAAGGGGAAGGAAGAGCCATGGAACTAGGTCCTGAGGGTTGGGTATGATACAGAGCAAGGGGAAGGAAGAGCCATGGAACTAGGTCCTGAGGGTCAGGCATGATACAGAGCAAGGGGAAGGAAGAGCCATGGAACTAGGTCCTGAGGGTCGAGTATGATACAGAGTGAGGGCAAGGAAGAGCCATGGAACTAGGTCCTGAGGGTCAAGTATGATACAAAGCCAGGGGAAGGAAGAGCCATGGAACTAGGTCCTGAGGGTCGGGTATGATACAGAGCGAGGGGAAGGAAGAACCATGGAACTAGGTCCTGAAGGTCAGTATGATACAGAGCCAGGGCAAGGAAGAGCCATGGAACTAGGTCCTGAGGGTTGAGTATGATACAGAGCCAGGGCAAGGAAGAGCCATGGAACTAGGTCCTAAGGGTCGGGTATGATACAGAGTGAGGGGAAGGAAGAGCCATGGAACTAGGTCCTGAAGGTTGGTATGATACAGAGTGAGGGGAAGGAAGAGCCATGGAACTAGGTCCTGAAGGTCGGTATGATACAGAGCCAGGGGAAGGAAGAGCCATGGAACTAGGTCCTGAGGGTCAAGTATGATACAGAGCCAGGGGAAGGAAGAGCCATGGAACTAGGTCCTGAAGGTCGGTATGATACAGAGCCAGGGGAAGGAAGAGCCATGGAACTAGGTCCTGAGGGTCGGGTATGATACAGAGCGAGGGGAAGGAAGAGCCATGGAACTAGGTCCACATAGGTACACCTATGTGGCTATATCTGGCACAGAATTTTGGGAGCTTAAATATTCTAAAGCTGAACCTGGCTCTCCAGGTTGTTAAAAAGATACCTCTGTTAAGGTCAGAGGATAGAAGTTAGCATTCTGTTAGTATGACTTTAACATTTAGCATTGTTAGTTTGACTTAAAATTAATATTCAAAAATATGGTATGTGGGCCTTCATGCTTCTCTTGGACCATGAAAATATTAGGGGTGGGTAGGAGGTGGGACTCATTGGAAAAGATCTTGATGCTGGGAAAGATTGAAGGCAGGAGGAGAAAGGGATGACAGAGGATGAGATGGTTGGATGGCATCATTGAATCAATGGACATGAGTTTGAGCAAACTCCAAGAGATGGACAGGGAAGCCTGGTGTGCTGCAGTCCACGGGGTCGCAAAGAGTTGAACAAGACCGAGTGACTGAACAACAACAACAAGAGGTGGGAGATCTCTATCCACAACTCTGGAACCATAAAGTGAAGTGAAGTCGCTCAGTCGTCTCCGACTCTTTGCAACTCTGTGGACTATAGTCCACCAGGCTCCTCCATCCATGGGATTCTCCAGGCAAGAGTACTGGAGTGGGTTGCCATTTCCTTCTCCAAGGAACCATGAAGAGTTCCAATTCTGAATTTTCTCTGGGTATGTGAGTTTTATTCACATCCACTTAGTCTTAACTCTTGGAAATAGCATTGCATCTACCTCTTATGTCGATTGCATGAGGTGGACATCATTCCACTTTCCATTATAATAATAAGAAACCCACTCAAGGTCATACAGCTAGTGCTGGGCAGAATTGAGTTGCGAACACAAGATCTTATTCTAAATTCCGTACACTGACTCTAGTATTAAATGAGTGCTCCAAAGGCTCTGAAAAATAACAGTCATGGATGATAATGGCTGGCACACACTGCTATCAGCATACCCCTTGTTAAAATATTAAAACATTTTTGAAACAATTACTAAACTGACTCCCCTCTCCCTAAGAGCACCCTCCCAGGCTACCCAGGTTCTTCCTTGGGCTCTGGTTCTGCCCAACAATTAAGTGTTAGCGTAGGCATGGCAGAGGACAAGTTCTGCCATCGAGTCTCAGTCCTGGTCATGTCACAGGCCCTGTTCTGAGAGTCTGTGGCCTAACCACCATCACAAGCCTGCTCTTAAAGGAAGTCTGACTGCTGTGTAAACTTTACTGCATTTAGATGGTGGAAAAGAGGCCCCTACCTTTTCTTTATGTCATGGTTTGAACCTATGCAGTTTCCACTCAGGAATGTGGAAAGTTTAAAGAGCACACCAGGTTTTCTGAGAATTCAGCTTTTCTTCTCCCGACTGTGTTAAGGGCCCTGTGCCCATGTCCCAGGAAACCTCCTGCTCTGCATCACTTCTGGCAGATGCAGCACCCAGCATCTTTCCTCCCCACAACCCACTGCAGAAGAGGCTCTGGAAGCAGCAGTCCAAGGCAGGTGGGGAGGTTGAGAGGGAGAAGATGGAGATACGCCCCTTTGGAAAGAGTTGGTGGGGATGGGGCTCACAACTGGGAGAGGGCTGAGGTGGGGGTGAAACCAACACCCTGTGTTCCCCAGGGGAGTTACGAAGTCCATGGCCCCTCGGCTCGCTCAGGCACCAGTCCCAGCCCGGGTGCTGGCACATGTCCTGATTCTCAGATGGTCTGCACCATGATTACAGACTAAGTCTTAAAATTAGGTTTTTCCTCATTCTGCTCTGTTTATGTCAGACTCTTGAGAAGCCTGTAAATACCACCCTCCCACCTCCCCCTCCGCCCTCTTCCTTCCTGACCACATCCTTTTCTTTCTGGCACACAGGGAGGCATTTTTTCCCCCACAGCAGAAAGGACAATTTCCAGTGTTTTTAGAGTCATCAGTGTTGGGCAAGACTCCATGTTTAAGTGAAAGGCTTCTTTGGTCAGTCACTCTCATGTTCTGTTTAGACTGGGTTTCTCTACCACTGGAGACACGTTTTAGTATGTACTTATCCATCACCACTTGGAGGTCAGTTACCATCTCGAAGCCCCTGTCTCAGAGGGCCTCTGCTGGGCTGTCTTATTTGATAGCCTTGAGGTCTTGGATCAGTGGCCAGTTTTCTGGGTCATGTCTGGGGATGGTTTGTCTCTGACTCCAGTTCTGAGTTTCTTGGAGCAAAGTCCTTCCCCCGCAGAGCGAGAGCGAGCTACAGGCTGGGGTAGATTTAGCCATGGAGCATCCTCATGTATGCCTGTGGGGTGGGAATGAGGAGCTATGTCTCCTACAGAGCTGACCAGGCCCTGGCACATGAGGGTCTATATCTACCCTCAGAGAGCTGAGGTGACAGACCACACCTCCTGATGAGTTGGAGACCAGAATTCACCTTTTCTCTTTGTGTGCGTGGCCCCCATCCTGTTCCTCATCACTTCTCCTCTCACTGGGATGCTGCAATGACCTCCTTGCTGGGCCCCAGATCTAAGCTTGCCCTACCCTCACAAGCCACAAACGAGGTTTTTAAGAAATGTAAGTCAGGTCATGCCTCACTTCTCTGAAAACTCCTATGATGGTTTCTCTTGCACTTAACATCCACAATGCATTATTTGTGGAGAACTCTGTCAGTTCTCCAGCCTCATCTCCACTGCCTCGCCCAGCTCCTTACACTCCACCAGCACTGGCCGTCTTCACCCTGGAACAAGACACCTTCCCACCTCTGGGCCTTGGGACTTTCTGTTCTCTTTGCCCAGAGCTCCCTTCTCCCAGTTCTTTCAATGCTTGACTCCTTTTCATCCTCAATTTGCAGTTACAATTTCACCTCCTGAGAGGGGCTGCCCAACAGCCTGTGAACTTCGGTGTGCTGCATCTGCAGCAGAGGGGATGAGATGAGGAAGGCTTTTCAAGAGACCAGGAAGACAGGCTGGATATGACAGCCAAAGGAATGCAAAGGGATTGGATGAAGACTCATTGGGACAAATGGCCTGGGGCTTCTGGCTTGGTGCTGAGTGCCCTCCTGACAGTGAGCACTGCCCATGGGCCCGGCTCCCCAGGCGGTGGGAGAGGCCATAGGAGACGGGTGGTGGGGGTGCACAATTCCGGCATGGCATCTCTTGAAGCAGACAGATAGTGGACAAAATAAGATGGAAAGTGGACATGTGTTTTTTTTTCTTCTTATTTTGGAATTCTGCTACTACAGGTAGAATCTTAGTTAAAATTTAAAAAAGATATTGTTGGGTGGAGACCATCAAAATGTTAAAAGTATGATGATAAGATTATGGGTATTCCCTTTTATTTTTATTTTGTATGTCTTCTCATATAAAAGGGAGCTTCCCTGGTAGCTCAGTTGGTAAAGAAACTGCCTGCAGTGCAGGAGACCTGGGTTTGATCCCTGGGTTGGCAAGATCCCCTGGAGAAGGAAATGGCAACCCACTCTAGTGTCCTTACCTGGAAAATCCCATGGATAGAGGAGTCTGGCAGGCTGCAGTCCATGGGTCGCAAAAAGTTGGGCATGACAGAGTGACTAACACTGGGTCACTGGGCTTACATAAAAAATAATTAATGTGTATCTATTCTGCAATCAAAAGTGATGAGATGCTTCACAGGATTGCATATCATGAGCATGATGCATTTGGGGAAAAAAAGAGGAAGAGGAGTGGCAACATAATGTAAGATGAATTGAGCTGGGTAGGCGAGTGGCAACTGGAGGTGACATGGGGAGGCAGCAGGTGCGGCTGACGCTGACCTGTGTGTAGCTCTGGACAGCGCTTCGTAACGCACCACACAGCCTTGGGCAAACAGCTAGGCTTCTCGGGTTTTCAGTTTCCAACAAGGATGGGAATAATAATAAAACCTATCTTACAGGTTGCTTTTAGAAATAAATGAGACAGCTTTGCAAAGCAATCTCTTTAGTGCCTGGCACAGAGTAGGTGCTTCATGAATGGGAACTGTTATTACAGACACAGCTCATTTAGGGAGAATGTTGACTGACTGGGACCCAAGCATCCTCAAAGGGTAAGAGGTATTTCCTCCTTTTATGCAGGTGATGTGGGTACCTGAGTATATCCCTTCCATCCCAGCTATGGTTTTTCCAGTAGTCATGTATGGATGTGAGAGTTGGACCATAAAGAAAGCCGTGAAAGTTGCTCAGTCATGTCCGACTCTTTGCAACCCCTCTTGGAATTCTCCAGGCCAGAATACTGGAGTGGGTAGCCTTTCCCTTCTCCAGGGGATCTTCCCAACCCAAGGATCAAATCCAGGTCTCCCACATTGCAGGAAGATGCTTTACCAGCTGAGCCACAAGAGAAGCCCAAGAATACTGGAGTGGGTAGCCTATCCCTTCTCCGGAGGATCTTCCCAACACAGGAATAAAACTGGGGTCTCCTGCGTTGCAGATCGATTCTTTACCAACTGAGCTATCAAAGAAAGCTGAGTGCTGAAGAATTGACGCGTTTGAACTGTGGTGTTTAAAAACTCTTGAGAGTCCTTTTGACAGCAAGGAGATCAAACCAGTCAGTCCTAAAGGAAATCAACCCTGAATATTCATTGGAAGGACTGATGCTGATGCTGAAGCTCTAATACTTTGGCCACTTGATGAGAAGAACTGACTCATTGGAAAAGACCCTGATGCTGTAAAGGATTGAAGGCAGGAGGAGAAGGGGACAACAGAGGATGAGATGGTTGTATGGCATCACCAACTCAGTGCATGAGTTTGAGACAGCTCCAGGAGCTGGTGAGGGACCGGGAAGCCTGATGTGCTGCAGTCCATGGGGTTGCAAAGTGTTGGACATGACTAAGCAACTGAACTGAATTGAACTTTCTTCTCAACATTGAGTCAGACTTTGTGGTTAACACAGAGGACCAAAGACACCACCACTGTCAAATTTTGCATACAATTTCATGGGAGAAGAGTTTTCAATTTTAAAATACCTCTTTTGGAAGCTACTAGCCTGGTGAGAGACTACCCTCTCATGCTCTTCTGGGATGACTTGTGGGGCTCCTACTCCAATACCAGCCCTTTCATCCTCAATTTCTTCATCTATAAAACTGAGAGAATGAAACAAACAGCTTCATAAATAAGGCCATGTTCAGCTCCTATGCTCTCTGACCAAAGACCTCAGTTCTTGTGCTAATGGCCAGTGGGGTTTGCAGGGCCACAGAGGAAGAAGCTCTGGTTTCAGAAGAGAAATGTCATGGGTACTCCCCAAGGACAGGGAAGAGCACTGTTCCAGAACACAAGATCCCACACAAATTGTTCTCCCTGAGGTCCAAGAACACTGGGGACTTACGGTGGCTTCCCTTCATTCACACTCCACTCCAGGGTCTGACATCATCCTGATTGAGGTTCCTGCACAGCCTGCAGCTGGGGAGCCACTGCAGTTCTTGAGCCCTGATGGGTATCTGACTTGCCAGTTGTCAGGCTTCTAACCTGCGCCTTGGTGGTGGAGGGAGACACCATACCTGCCTTCACATGGCCTGGATCCCAGCCCCAAGCCAGGCCTCCCCTACAGTTCCCAATGGAGCCTGGAATCTGGGAGCTTTGTGATGACGAAAAGCCTTTCACAGTGTGAATATCCAATCTCTTTCTTTATTTGCATTTTTCTTCTTGTTTCTTGTTCCTGACTGGGAGGAGGTGTGGTTTGCTTCTTTCTTTTTTTGTTATTAAAGTAGGATTCCTAGTATGGAATCTTCTGTTGATCCTAGGGGTGGACATGTTGAGGTCCTCCCATTTACTCCATCTCAGTGAGCTGACACCATCTGTCCCTGCGTGCTCTGCAGTCTCATTGACCCTTTTACCCCAGAATATATGCAGCTTTAACTGTTATTTATACAGATACGGCTAGTTTTCTGGGGGCTGAATCTGATGGTGGCACATATGTATGATGAAGGCAATAAGAGGAAGGTTGGATGGGAGCCCTGGGCAGCCCAGAGGAGACAGACACTCTGCCACCCCAGTCTGTCATCTGCACCTAACATGGAAGGGGGCTGAGGCCAGAACTCAGAAGTCTTCCTATCTGTTGGCCTGGGCAGGAGTTATTGTGATTTCTAGATTTCCATCTAATTTGAGGACTATTAAGGGGAAAAATTCTTCAAGATCAAGGAGGTATGGGTAATGACACAATTGTCAAGTCTTCCCAGAGATGAACAGGAAGTCCCTAGATATTTACCATCGGAGTGAATGAATGAACCAGAGCAGGACTCCTGGGCACAAGTCTCTGTGCAGGCTTGCAGGGCACCACCCACCCTCTGGTGTCAGGGAGCATCCTTACCTTTCTCCTGCTTCTGGTTACAGAGGTCTCAGGGACCAAGTGAGAAATGACCATGATTTGGACATGTCTGCTTGTCAACTTATTTAAACCTAGCTCCTTGGACCAGAGCTGCTCAAGGCTCATTGATCCCAGCCTGGGGAACAGGAAATGTTGCCCTTTTCCACTCTTGCCCACCCCATCAGCTGGCCCCGAGGAACATCCCACTGAGCTCTGGATGCTTTGGGGGACTAGAGTTAGGGAGGCAGGTAGAGAGGCTAACAGACTCTGGTCTGTGCCACTGAGCCAAGGCTTGGGCTCAAGAGTGGCCCAATGATTTGGGTACGAGGGGTGGGGGGGGCAATGCAGGATTTTGGGGGGTGGGCTCCTTAGCCTCAGTGGTCTAGAGGAGGTTAAAATCTGGAAGCTGGGAAACAAAGTCAAAGTTAAAAAGACATTAATTGGAGCAAGAACAAGACCAGGAGAATCAGACTGAGCAAAAGAGCCATGCTGACAAGGTCGAGAAGATCAAGGCAGACAGAGGGGAGACTCTCAGAAGTCAGGTATTATTAATACTGCTATTACTCATAAGAGCTGGAGGCTTACTGTGTGCCAAGCAAATCTACTAAATGCCTGACACATCAGCTTCAAAGGAGGCACTGCTACTCCCTCCACCTTTTTTCTCCCCACTTAAGGGAACTAAGGTTAAGTCACTTGGCAAAGTCACAAAGCAAGTAGGTGGCCGAGCTGCTGTGAACCTAACTCTCTAGCACCTGTGCCCATCTTTTGCCTGGAACCAAAGTTATTGACCACCGTTCCCTAACTTGATTGCTTGAGTAGCCCCCAAACACTGGTTCTCTGTACAGGTGACACTAGAGTGACACTGCAGGTCCCCAGGGGAGGCATGATGGCAGAAGGACAAGACTGCTGGCTGCTGCTGCTGGCTGCTGGCTGCTGGGACCAGTTCTCTCTCCCCAGTACTGGGCCAGGTGCAGCTGTGAGCCACATTGGCAGAATATGGATATGCCTGTTCTTCTCCCAGCTGCCAAATCCTTCCACTGCTTCTTCAGGGAGCTCCTATGTTCTGCCAAATAATGGCCAAGGTATTATTAGTAGCTGAGTTGGCAAAGAATCTGCCTGCAATGCAGGAGACCTAGGTTCAATCCCTGCATCAGAAAGATCCCCTGAAGAAGGCAATGGCAACCCACTCCAGTACTCTTGCCTGGAGAATTCCATGGACAGAGGAGTCTGGCAGGCTGCAATCAATGGGATCACAAAGAGCTGGACATGACTGTGTGACTTCCTTTCACTTTCAGTGGCAAAGGAGGCAGAGGGAAGGGTCAGGTTCACCAGGCTCAGCTGAGGAGACAGGCAGACACAGAGACCCAGAACGGACCAGGCTGAGGATGGAGGTGGAGGCGTGTAGCCGCACAGGCTTTGAAAATCACAGTTGACTGTTTTCATTAGCTTTCCACTGTGTGTTCATCCCAGGCCACATTTCACCACAGGCTGAGCAGGGCAGCAGATGTGGGGAGTTACTGGCAGCAGCTAAGCTGGGGGCAGACCATGAGGATGCTGGCAGCTCAGTGTGTGTTCTGGTGACAGAGCCATGAAGAGGACTCATTAGACAGGTGCCTGCTTAGCACATGGAAGGAGCACCCGTGTCCAGGGAGTTGAGATCTGCACATGCGTGGGCACAGAGGGCTCCATGCGGGGCATCTCAGTGTTTCCCAGTGCCACATGTCCAGGTGTGATGCCCCTCTGGGCTCCAGTGGAGGTAAGTGCTTCACACGCTTGTCCTCATTGCATCTGAATCACTACCAGGTGCTTTCTGTTGGGCTGACCAAAAAGTTCGTTTGGGCTTTTCTGTTAAATGTGACAGAAAAACCCCAACAAACTTTCTGGCCAACCCAATATTATTGCCATCCTATTTTGCAAAGGGGGAAACAGATGCAGAAAGATTAAGAGGTGCCCAGGATCACGTGAGTGGTAACCACGGGGCCAGGATTCACACCCAAGCAGTTCTCTCCATGGCCCATATTCAGGCACTTGGCTCTTCAGAGAGAGAGAAAAATATTTTTTCTTGAGCACCTGCTATGCTTCAGGCAGCATGCTAGGTCCTTGGTCAACTCATCCAAGCTTCATAACTGTCCTTGTGAAGGAGGCAAAGCCCTGACTTGGAAATGCAGCAACTTAGATTGACGGAAGTTGGTAACCTATCTACATTCTCCTGGCTAGTAACTGCAGAGCTGAGATTTAGCCCAAGAGCGATGCCTCGATGCCATGCTCTTTCCCCTAACATGGGAAAGAGCATGGTGTGCCTCCTACATGGCTGTATAGTGTTTCCAATTTTAAGAAGTTACACTACAACAGGCCCTTGGCATCCAAAGGTTCTGCATCCACAGATTCAACCAACAATGGATTGAAAATATTTGGGAAAATATTTCAGAAAGTTCCAAGAAGCAAACTTAAAATTGCCATTGTTGTTGTTCATCAGCCATGTCCAACTCTTTGCAACCCCATGGACTGCAGCATGCCAAGCTTCCCTGTCCTTAACCATTCCTGGAGTTTGCTCAAACTCATATCCATTGAGTCGGTGATGTCATCCAACCATCTTATCCTCAGTTGTCCCCATCTCCTCCTGCCAACTATTTACATAGCACTTGGAGAAGGAAATGGCAACCCACTCCAGTATTCTTGCCTGGAAAATTCCATGGACAGAGGAGCCTGGTAGGCTACAGTCCATGGGGTCGCAAAGAGTCGGACATGACTGAGCGACTTCATTTCACTTCTATATTGTATTTACAACTATTTACACATTTATATTGTGTTAGGTATTATACCTAGGTATAAATAAACTAGAGATGGTTTAAAGTATATAGTAAGACTTCCCTGGTAGTCCAGTGGTTAAGACTCCATGCTTCCAATGTAGGGGGCACAGGTTCAATCCCTAGTCGGGGGACTAAGATTCCACATGCCATGGAGTGTGGCCAAAAATAAAATAAAATAAACTATATGGGAGAATGTGTGTAGGGTATATGCAAATACTATGCCATTTATATAATGGACTTGGGCATTCCCAGATTCTGGTATACTCCGGGGGGCCTGGAACCAATATCCTGTGAATACAGAGGGACAGCTGTATTTATTGACAGTGCTTTGCTTGTTGATTGTTTAATTCCTTTAACATGTAATTTTTGAAGTCCTTCTGTGTCCAAGGCAATATGGGGGAGGGAACCAAAGCTGGCTGTAGTCTGGCTCCCAGTGGGTATGGTGACTGGGATCCGAGGAGGAAGGAGGAAGGTGACGAGTGTTGCTCAACCAGAGAACATTTTGGGGGTGTCGGGGATGGCAGAGGGCACTTATTCTTGATGCTACTGTAAATGGGATTGTTTCCTAATTTCCTGTTCAGATAGTTCATTATTAGTGTATGGAGATGCAGCTGACTCAGGGAGCACCTGAAACAGTGCGTCTGCCACTGTTCCCTTCTACACCCTGCGGAAGATGGCTCAGGAGTCAGCCTTCTCCAGTGTGAAGTCCAGGCTTACACACTTTGAACCCGTTCCCTTCAAGCCGTTGATCACCTCCATCAAATACTCATGGGACTGGCTCTTTCCCTTGGATGGATCATCTCTGCTCTGATGATTCTGGTGTCAGCCTGAGAGCCAGGAGGGGAGCTAGCTTTCAACAGAGGCCTCTGAAACCTCATGCTTTTTAAAGGGTGAGTTGAAAGCAGAGCTTTATGACTTTGGGAGCTACTGTGGATTCAGAAAGAACACCAGTATCACACCTGCATGGCCTGCAGCCCCACCATGTTCCACTTCACTCTCTTTCCAAGGGAATTTTCTTTCTTCTGCAGACCCTGCTGGGTGGGGCAGAAAAAACACTGGGAGGCAGAAGCTCCAGGTCCACATTCCCAGCTGTCAGCGGCTTGACTCTCATGAGTCACAATTTCCTAGGCCTCAGTTGTCTGAGCTGTAGAATGGAGATAATAATGCCCTCTTGTGGATCCACCATGTGAGTTACATGAGAAGTAAGTGAAATGCTAGGTTTTATGTCCATTACAACTTCTAGGCTTCACCGAGTAACTTTCAGCTACAGCCAAGTCATTTCCACCCTCTGAATCTCTGTGAAGGGCTTCTTGATTAGTCTAGCCCACTTGACTTCCAGAGGGCTGTGTGACTTCTTCCCAGATGTATGGGCACAGGAAGCAGACGCTGGATTAATCTGGGGTTTGGGTTTTGCTGGGCTGATGGCCTCCCCCGTCATAACACTTTAAAGGCTTCCTATCACAAGTAGAATAAAATGCAGAGCCCTAACTTGCTCCACATGGCCTTACCTACTCTGGTCTCTGACTCTCTCCCCAGCTTCACCTCACACTATACTCCCTAAGCTCTCAGCTCTCCATCCCCAGCAGCTTCCGTTATAGTTCTGAAACGTGCCTTCTCTTTCCTGACTCAGGGCCTTGGCGCACGCTGTTGAGAAACCACTTTTCCCACTGTTAATGTGGATAACTGAGTAATCTTAGCTGTCAGTACAAGTATTACTTCCTCTGGGATCCTCTCTGGTCTGCATGTGATCACTGAACTAAACTAGGTCTCTTATTGAGCCCAGATTCATAGAACATATCACTGCTTGCAATCACAGATGTGTGAATGCATTTGTGGCTTAATCTCTGTCTCTTCATGTTTGACTGGACACGTAGACTCTGATGACTGTTACAGACTCAGCACCTGCCAGAGTCTGGCTCATGGTGCTGTTTCATGAATTTGTGGAAGGGTGAATGTCTGCAGAAGAGGCAAGAGGATGGAGAGTGCTGCAAAATGAGTGATGATGATTATGCGCCTGAGAGGTGAGGAGGCAGGGAGAAAGCAGAGGGCTCCATGAGATGGAAGATGAGTCCAGTGGAAGACCTGAGAGTGAGTATTTGAATTTAAGATTTCATAGGAGCAGTTTTGAAAGATGGTCTGTTTTGAAGCTCCCAGAAGGGGTACGTGCTGCCTCCTGATTGGGTCTTGTGCAGTTGGGGCATCCAGAGGCCCTGGGAGCTAGGGAACAGACCAGGAAGTAGGAGTGAACTCCTGTGTTGTCATGACCCTGTGGGATGGGGCAGCCCTGCCTCCAGGTATCTGCGGGAGTTGGGATTTCACATGTATCCCTTGGACTCAGCAGGAGGGAGCTCTCTCTGGGAGGCAGTGGTTCTGTGAACATAACTGCAGTGGGAGTCAAGCAGCAGCTTTCCATCATGGTCTGGAGCTGTGTGGCCAAAAACGCTGCATGGACTCTGTGAGTCTCAGCTTTCACTGCCCCTGGGCCACACTGGGGCTCTTCATCCTCTTGGTGGCAATGATAAAGCTGAACAGCAGAGGATGGAGGGAAGGCCAGATAGGAAGCTGGTAATAGCCTCTTGCAGAAGCAGCTCTTCTGTAATACAAAGGTTCATACCAAGGGCAGTTAAACAACACTCGCCCTGTCCTGTCCAGGCCTACAATTCTTCTCAATGTCCACTTTCTGACCTGATGCTCTCATGTGGATTGAAAGATGTCAACATGAAAACTGGGAAACAGGAAGCCCTGTCCCGTGTGTCACTTTTCAGGGCTCTTAAGCATAAGCTGTGGGGGTAAATCTTCATTTTCCAAGCCAGGACCATGATAACCATCTGCTCATTCACAAGCCCTGCCCCTAGACAGACAGACCACATTCCAGAGCCACTGAAACTGACCCTCACGCAACAGGAAGACAGGCTGAAAAAGTAAAGGTCATCAGGAGAAGCAGGTGCCAGAAGCTGACCACTTTGATGATGACAATGGAGTCAGAGCCATACAAGATCATAGGTTAAGTCCATTCTTCCATGACTATGACTAGCTCTGCTGAAAGGAACGTTGTTCCAGTCAAAACTGATAGTAAAGAAAAACCACCCCATGGTGACAGATGGTAACTAGACATTGTGGTGGTCATTTTGTAAAGTACAGAGATATTAAGTTATGACCAACCTGGATAGCATATTCAAAAGCAGAGATATTACTTTGCTAACAAAGGTTCATCTAGTCAAGGCTATGGTTTTTCCTGTGGTCATGTATGGATGTGAGAGTTGGACTGTGAAGAAGGCTGAGCGCCGAAGAATTGATGCTTTTGAACTGTGGTGTTGGAGAAGACTCTTGAGAGTCCCTTGGACTGCAAGGAGATCCAACCAGTCCATTCTAAAGGAGATCAGTCCTGGGTGTTCTTTGGAAGAAATGATGCTAAAGCTGAAACTCCAGTACTTTGGCCACCTCATGCGAAGAGTTGACTCATTGGAAAAGACTCTGATGCTGGGAGGGATTGGGGGCAAGAGGAGAAGGGGACGACAGAGGATGAGATGGCTGGATGGCATCACTGACTCGATGGACATGAGTCTGGGTGAACTCCAGGAGTTGGTGATGGACAGGGAGGCCTGGTGTGCTGCGATTCATGGGGTCGCAAAGAGTCGGACATGACTGAGCGACTGATCTGATCTGATCTGATCTGATGTTGTACACCAGGAATTAACAGTGTGGTAGGTCAAATTATACTTCAGTTAAAAAAACAATCATGATCAAATGGATATGGAGGCAGGGAAGTTTGCCAAATTCCTTTCAGCAGCATCCTGCTTGCACACCTAATTAGATAAATCGTGGAAAGAAGTTACGCTGAAGTCCCACCCAACTGTAGAGTCTTCATTCCAGACCCGAAGCTCAGATGCCATTAGACAGGACAGAAGTCATCTACAGCGTACACTGAAATGTCATGTTATTTCTGAGAGTGGTGCTGAGGGTGATTTTGTTTTCTGCCTTATCTGCTTATGGATGAATTACCTGTATAATAAAAAATGGTATTAAAGAAAGAAAAACCACCACAGGGATATTTGAAGTCAGTTCCATGATTTCTTGAACCTGTACCATGTGCCTGGCTCTGTCTGGGCACAGAGAACATCAAGACTCATAAGACAGGGTCCCTGTCCTCAGACAATGTCAACATTATTTGGGGAGGACTTAGAGGCAGACCACTCCAACACAGTGTGGTACCTTTGGGGACAGAGACACATCGTCATGGGAGGAGCGCTTTTTCTGGAGAGAGGGTGGTGGTGGCAATATCGACGGCCAACGCTGATGCCGCATCTGCTCTGTGTGGGCATTGTTCATGGCCCTTCACATGTATTATCTGATTAATCTTCACAGTCACCCAGTAAGGCTGGAACTAGCCTTGTCCCCTGGGAGAAGGAAATGGCAACCCACTCCAGTGTTCTTGCCTGGAGAATCCCAGGGACAGAGGAGCCTGGTGGGCTGCCGTCTATGGGGTCACACAGAGCCGGACACGACTGAAGTGACTTAGCAGCAGCACCAGCCTTGTCCCCATTTTACTTATTTTTTTAATACTTACATTTATTTATTTGTTTGGTTGCTCTGTATATTAGTTGTCTCATGCAGAATCTGCAGTTATAGCATGTGGGATCTAGTTCCCTGACCAGGAATCAAACCTGGGACCCCTGCATTGGTAGTATGAAGTCTTAGCCACTGGCCCACCAGGGAAGTCCCAGCCTTGTCTCCATTTTAAGTGGGAAAAACTGAGGTTTGGAGAGGTGAAGAAACTAGTCTTAGGGTAATGCAGGATTTGAATGCAGGCCAGCTGCCTCCTGAGCAGAATCAGGAGAAAGAATGGGTGGCAGAAGAGGAAGCAGTGTGAGCAAGGCCTTGATGTGTGGGGTGGGCAGAAAAGGTAGAAGAAGTAATTTCTGTATCACCTGAACAGATGCTGGGCTAAAAACAAGAAGGACAAGGCTGGAGGGGAGGTAGTGGCCTTGACAACTACCCCAGGGCTGTCTGAGCAGGTTGGTACAGGGATGTAGGGTCTCAAGAACAGGACCCTGTGGTCCTGTTACGTCCTGCAGCCATGGAAATGCTCCACAGCGTTTGGTGACTGAACGAGAAAAAAATGACAGCCAAATATTGGCTTGTGCTGTACTAAGTTGCTTCAGTTTTGTCTGACTCTGGGTGATCCCATGGACAGAGGAGCCTGGCAGGCTACTGTCCATGGGATTCTCCAGGCAGGAATACTGGAATGGGTTGCCATGCCCTCCTACAGATGATCTTCTACACCCAGGGATTAAAATCCACAGGTCTTATGTCTCCTGCATTGGCAGGTGGGTTCTTTACCACTAGCGCCACCTGGGAAGCCCAACAAATATTGGCTTAGTATTCTACTTTTCACAACATTCTTAGCTTTTTCTTGGCCATGTCACGTAGTTTGTGGGATCTTAGTTCCATGACCCCGGTTCAGTTCCTGGGTCGGGAAGATCCCTTGGAGAAAGCACAGACTACCCATTCCAGTATTCTTGGGCTTCCCTAGTGGCTCAGAGGGTAATGAATCCACCTGCAATGCGGGAGACCTGGGTTCGATCCCTGGGTTGGGAAGATCCCTTGGAGGAGGGCATGGCAACCCACTCCAGTATTCTTGCCTGGAGAATCCCCATGGACAGAGGAGCCTGGCAGGCTACGGTCCATGGGGTCTCAAAAAGTTCGACACGACTTAGTGACTAAGCATAGCACAGTTCCCTGACAGGGGATCGAACCTGCATTCCTGACATTGGAAGTACAGGGTCTTAACCAGTGGATCACCAGGGAGGTCCCAAAACATACCCCTCTTATAAAGGATCTTGTTTAATCCTCATGATAATCTTACGAAATAGACAATATGTCCTCCATTTCATAGACAGGGAAACCGAAGCTCAGAAAAGCTAACTAATTTTTCTCAAGGATCAATAGTTAGTCAGCAATGGAGACAGGTCTTGAGCCCACATATACATTCTGTGTCTCCTGCCACACTCCCCACGGCCGTCACTGAGACAAGATGGAGGAAAATGTAGAAACACTGTTGTTGACACAGTTGAGCTGTCATTTTTCTGAAAGACAGAGGGATGGGAGCCTTATGTATCAAGCATCTATTTTTTCTGAAGAATTTTCCAGTACTTGACTCTCAGAAAGACGTGTCCAAGTTGTCCGTAACGCACTTGGTAAACATGAAGCAGAAATAATTAGCTAATAAGCTACCATCAGTGCTAATTATCTGTGCCCAAAGAGACAGGTACTGAGGGAGGAGGTAAAAAGTCACAGAAAACCGTCTCTTAGATGGTGGGGCCATGGCCCTGCTCCCCAGCTGGGGGTCCTGGGCTGGCCTGCCCCCCAAACCTGCCTAACGGTCCTGACCCTACTCTCTGTGGGGGCTTTGTTTAAAGTGACCCCTCCAGGTGGTCAGTGGTCCCAACCCCCCTCCTGCCTCCAGTTAGTCCTGCTCGTCGTCTTCTCTTCTGCAGACCTTTCACCTTGGATTCCATTCTGGTTCTCTACCTATTCTCTGCCTTCACGCTTCAGGCTTCCTTAGCCTGCTCTTGTCAATCAGGATGCAGACCTGGCTTCTCCTTTACTCCATGACCCTTAGTTACAAGTCAGCCTTGGCCACCCAGAACTCCAGTCCTGACACTTGGGAGCCATGGATATGGGCTCCCCAAAGTGAATTTTGTGTGCACAGCAGAGTTTTTATCTTAGGTCCAACCATCCCAAACATAGTCTCTTAAATTTGCTCACATCTGCCGGGTTCTTTTGTGTGAAACAGTAAAGGAGTCTCTCAGACATGCCATTATAAACCACATTTTTGATGAGTGAAGTGACAAGGAAATTGTTTAATACTCTCAACCATGTTCACTCTACAGATGAGCACGTAGGATCTTGAGGTCTTCTAACTTGCCACTAAGTGGCCAGGCTAGAATTAAACCTCCGCCTGTCTGAGCCCCAAGCCTATACTCTTAGATCCACTTGGAACTTCAGCAGTAGTTAAGGATATGTAAAGAGACAGATATACTGGGCAGCTGCTCCTTAAACGAGCTTGTCTGGGAAGCACTGTGGAACAGAAAAATCTTTATGTAATATAAATAAGCACCCTTTAGTTTTCTGGTTTTATAAGTTTCTCTAAATCTGTATGTCCAATTCCTTAAAGTGGGCGTGTCAGGTTGTGAGAAATGACCCAGAAAAAGTATTGGGCAGAAAGGGGTGGTGGGAAGACATGGCCAAGTCATGTCTCAAGTCTAGTCATGAATGGTGGTTGTGAATAGCAGGGCGAATACACAGCTGATCATGAATTCTAATTTTCAAGCAGCTATTCTAAGTCCCTGCCCTTCCTACTACTCTTACCAAGAAAAAAAGGGATCTTACAGAGACTTGTGGTTGTCAAGGGGGAGAGAGTTGGGGAAGATATGGATTGGAAGTTTGGGATTAGCAGATGCAAACTGGTACTTATAGAATGGATAAACAAGGTCCTATTGTATGGCACAGGGAACTATATTCAATATCCTATAATATAAACTGTAATGAAAAATAATATGAAAAAGAATTTATGTGTGTTATTCACTAAGTTGTGTCCAACTCTTTGAGACCCCACAGATTGTAGCCCGCCAGGCTCCTCTGTTCATGGGATTCTCCAGGCAAGGATATTGGAGTGGGTTGCCATTCCCTTCTCCAGGGGATCTTCCTGACTCAGGGACTGAACAGGATCTCCTGCACTGCCGGTAGATTCTTTACCATCTGAGCCACCAGGGAAGCAATGTATATATATGTACGACCGAATAACTTTGCTATACAGTAGAAATTAACACAACATTGTAAAACAACTACGGCCTTCTCTGGTGGCTCAACTGGTAAAGAACCCGCCTGCAGTGAGGGAGACCAGGGTTCTATCCCTGTGTTGGGAAGATCCACTTTACTTCAACACAAAGATTTTTTTTTAAAAAAGAATTCTTGACACAGGTGTGTAGTGGTGGGGAGGGGCATCTGTTGCTTTTTATTTCCCTTCTCTCTAGGCCAAAAGCAGAAGGAAAGAGGTTAATATGTCACTCCCTGCCAGGTGCTATGGGACCCAGAGCTCAGAGAACCCTTTTAAAAGCCCTCTTTGCTATCAAATATCTTCCTGGCCCTTCTCACAAGTACAGCCTCTAAAAACCTGTGCCACATGAACAGAGGACAAACTCATGAGAGAAAAGTGTGTCAGACCAATTCTTTGCAGAATAAAAGATTCCTGATCAGCAGAAGCTTTTCAGGGCCCTGGCAATGGCAGGCAAGCAGGTCATGCGAAAAGAGCGTTTTATTATTTATTTATTTATTTTTTTTTAAAAAGAAAGGGAGAGGATGAGCAGATGTAGATTAGGCACTGGAAGTAAGGCAGGCATTGATTTTTAGGGAAGATTTGATGCCTCCTGATTGGCTCGGATGATAGAATAGGGCTGCAAGGAAGAGACTGCGTATCTTGGGAACAATGTTTGCACAGGGGAGAGGCAGATGTGGATGTGGGGAGCAGGAGAGCGGGGCACGTGAGGAGTGTGAATCTGTGCGTATGTGTGTGTGTTCTGGAGTCCACATTCTACAGAGCCAGCGGGCCAGCAGAGGGAGGGGAAGCAGGAGGTCGGGATGCAGGGCTGATCTCAAACAGCAAACGCTGAATGCAGCCACACAGTAGAAGCCATTTGAGGGGGACTGTGCCTAGGGAAGCGCCCATACCCAAGAGAAACATGGAGGCAAATGAAGAGCAAACAGGGGTGGTGGGAATGAAAGTCGATGTGGTCCTGATGGAGTGTGAGGCTGCAGCCAGGAGGAGGGGATGGAAGTGGAAGGCCACCAGCTGCCTACAGAGGCAGGAAATGTGCTGCACTCCCTGTGGGATCAGCCTGCCAGCCTCTCTCCCGGAGGTGTGCGCCACGCTGACCTGTTCTCCATGAGAAGGCTGCGGCAGGCATTTTCCAGTCAAGGTGGACCCAGCGTTCGCTGCCCTTGGCCAGGCTGCACTGGGGCTGCAATGAGTCTGCGGATTCCTGCTGTTGTGTTCTGTCAGTGAACACTTCCCTCTGCTTCAAACGGTTTGTACTTTAGCTAGAAGGCTGACGGGGCAGGAATGTCCTGTAGATACGGGGACAGAACGTGCCTTAATTCTTCTGAAGTGAACATTCTGGCCCCGTATGGATGCTGCTATGAATTGAAATGGTCACATATTCTGGGAGGAGCCCTGAGAGGAGAGGAGGATGGTTGGGGCCACCTGAAGCTGAGAAGTGCAGGGGAGGGACAAGGGAAGGCTTCTGTTGCAGTGACAGTAATACGAGTGTACTCGTTACTGTGGTTTATGCACCTGTGACGTGCCAGAGGGTGAAGAGCATTTTATAGACGTTTCTTCCCTTAGTACTGAGAACCATGCTTCTGCACAGTGGGTATTGTTAGAGCCATTCAATATATAAGAACGCAAGCTCAAGGAGCTGGTGAGTCAGAGGTGGCCAAGCTGGTAGGCAAGATGCTTGCCCTCCTCATTACGCAGGAGACCTCTGTCCATCTGCACCTGCCCTTAGGACCCTGCAGGAGCAAGGCTGCCACACACCTGGGGGCTCGGGCGGCCGGGCCTCAGGTGGCTGTGTTTTCCCATTCTCCAAGGGCTTGCCAGGCCCTGTGGTGGCAGTTTCCTTTCCTTTGAGTGTGGCAAGCTCAGTGCACAGGCTTCTCCCTCTGTCTCAGCCCCTCTGCAGTGGCAGGCCAGGCCCGGAGGAGTGCAGAGGTGGAGACCAGGGTAATCGGGAAGCATCTGGACAGTTTAAATAAAAGCCAGAGAGGCAGGTAGAGGCGGCAGTCCAAGTGGCCAGTGGGCCTGGAGCCAGGCCAGGCAGGCAGGAGAGCTCGTGGAGAGGGAGGAGTCAGAACACACACAGAGGCTGGCCCCATGCTGGCCCGAGGTTCAGGCACATCGGGGGCATGGATGCACTTTACAGCTTCCTGATGGGGCAGCAGGGGCTGTCAGGAGATGGGAGGTAGGGACTTCATGGGAAGGAAGGCCACCACGAGCATTTTCAGTAGGAGAGGTACAGCTGGAGCCTCCAGCACAGACTGCTGAGCAAGGTCCTGGCAGAGAATCCTCACTCCCTGCCTCTGCCCCACAACTCCTCAGCCCCTGGGGACCCTGAGCAACCCCTAGTCATCCCTCTCGTCACCCCAGCCAAGACAGAGGCGGGGGGAAACAGGCAGCGCATTGCCCAAGTGATAGATACAGTTAGTGAGGCACAGACCCTCTCCAGAGAGGCCTCCGGGGCTGGAGCAGGGGAGGGAATCGGGAACCCTTGTGGGTGGAGACACTCCACTGGCAGAGAGGAGCAAGGCGCTGACTCCCGAGGACTGGTGATGGTTAGAAGAAGCACAGAGATGATCAGATCTTAAATGTACAAGCTGCAGACAGAAAGGTAATTCCCCAGCTGGCAATGACAACACCTAAAAATACTGAGCTGTGGTTCTCACAGGAATGCTTAACAGCCCACATTCAATCTAGAGCGGCTTCTGGATTATGGGTTAGAGTAAATAAAGAAGATCAGCTATGCAACATAACCATAGGCTTTTAGCTTAAAATGACGTCTGGTACCAGCAGTGTCTGTCTCTAAGAAACTCAAATTGCCAGTCATCCCAGGAGACTCTCTGCTGCTCTCAGCAAGTTTTTATCCTGACTTGTTCTGACTGGTGGGAAGAACATAAGTTTGGACCTCCAGCTTTCCTCTGGGTCCCTGTTGCTTGTTACCCAGGAGAGACTGCTGGGGATGACTGGCCACTGGCCAGCAGGTGGACTGGCAGGTCCGGCAGGGGCAGTGAGGTGGGTCTACTCCCACCTGTGGGCCAGAAGCTCACCCCACTGGCCAGCCCTAACAGCCCCCCATGCACCTCACTGTACACCTGTCTCTTCTCCAAGAGAAGCGACTGTAAGCACTCAGCTTCCTGATGGCTGCTCAGTGGCAGCATTTTCTTTGGAAACAAGGAAAAGTCACTCCATGATAGATCTAATTCCTGGTTCTACAGTGTCCTTCCCATGTGACCTAGGGCAGGTTACTTAGCTGCTTAGCTGGTTCAGTTTCATCATCCAAGATGAGGACTAAGGAGAAGAATATCTCCGGCTGCCCTGAAGTTACCAGAGAGGACTGCTCCAGTGTTCTCATCCTCTTTTCACCCAGTTGGCCTTCCTGTCCTGAACACCCATCACGGCAGGTCTTTCTGCATCTTACTGCACCCTGACCTCTGCCTCTGGAAGCCAGTCTAGTCACCAGGGAAACCAGGCTGGAGTCCTAGGATCAAGAGACAATGAAGAGCTGTCTTCAAAAGGAAAAGAGCAGGATTTTTCTCTGGCCCTGACCCTGGGTATCATGAAATCCTGACTTCACATCCTTCCTCAGCACAGCTGGGCACCTTTGAAGAGTCAGGCAGTAAGAGACTGTAACTGCTGTCTTACTTCTGCTGTTTTGGACGTTATTCATTATCTTTTCTTCCTGTGGCTGAGGCCAAGGTAAGCGGTGAGCAATGGCTGGCTTTTCCTCCCATGAGCGGCCAAATCCCAGCGAACAGTGACCTTCCCTGCTCCTTTCTTGCCTGCTGGTCACTGATGCTCTGAGCCCACCCTACGCACACTGGCTGCTGGCTAGGTGGGCATCAGGCACTTCAGATTCCACAAAGTTGTTGTGGCCCTCAACTATGAAAGATTCAGCTTCTGCTATCTTGTTGGGCAGAGCTCCAGGAAGCTGAGCACGCCTGGACTTGTGAGGAGCAAGGCAGAAGGTATGGGATGGCATGGCCTGGGACAGGCATCAGCTCTGAGCCTCCAGCTTCTTTGCTTACAATACTGAGAATTAAAAAGTTACAGTTGTGAGCTTGGGCTGGCACTATACCATCAGGCTTTGAGAGGTCCTGTGCCCTACAAGTGTCGACAGGAATGACCAAGAAACCTGAAAGGTCCCTGCTGAGCAAGCATGAAGAAGGACACCATAGCTGTGTGAAACCCAGTGACCAGGATGAGCTGTCTTTGATGATCACAGCTGGAGAGTGGAAAGAATTAAGCCTCTTCGTGAAGACAACAGATGGGATCACTGTCGATAAGGGTCTCCTGACCACCTTGAAAATGCTGGTCTGGACCTGACGCTTCTCTTTCATATGTCCCCTGGATCAAGCAACCGTGGGATTTAAGCGGCTGAGATCAGTCCAGAGAATGCGCCTTTCAGTGCATCTGCTCCTTCCATATTAGGAGGTTTGTTAAAAGTAGGTACTCTTTCCAGCACTTATGGGCAGAAATAGGAAGGATAAGATTATACTGGGTGTTACGTTTGTACTCTGCACCCCAGTAAATGGGCCTCTGCATTCAGAGCTTGATTGTCAAGTCAAGATGCCTGACATGATGATCTCATCAATGCAGACAGAAAACCAGAAGTCTCAGACAAGTACAGGACAACTTGTAACAGAGGCTAGAATAGCTGTCATCCAACAAGGACACACTGACTGTGGTTCACGTACAGTCTCTGATGTACCTACAGTTTGTTCTGGAAATGTAATCAGTCTCTTCCTGTAGTTACAAATAACTAGGAATTGCCGTCTTTTTGGCCACCCAAAGTGGGAGAAAAGCCAAACCACAAGGTCCCAGAATATGTCTTTATAACAGAAAATTGTCAAGTGCTTACTAAACCAGGATGCCTCCCGCATAGGGCCTTTAGAGGGGATCCAGTGAATGCAGGTTATTCGAAGTACAGTTCTTAATACATAGTAAGTATTTGGGAAATGCTCAATTATCTAATTTCCTACAATATTTAAAACATAACCAGCCAGAAAGTAGGGCTCCTGGTTTCCCAGAGGCTAATTCATTACCTGTGGCTTTCCAGTTTTTAATGCTCTCCGGCTAAATTTCTATCCAGGTCATAGTGATTTTGCCTAAGAGAATATAAATTGAATTCAGTAAGTTGCATGATCCTGGTTCTCAGAGACTTGATTAACATCAGGAATCATTACTCAGCACTATGAACTTCCCTGGTTATATTCTGTAATCTTGTTTCCAGAAGCAGCCAGGTCTCTGGCGTTGCTGCTTCTGTCTAAATTTGGGGTGTATCTCCCCACTGGCTCTGTCTACAATTCTCTTTCAGCGTAGTCATTCCTTCTCCAGAATAGACTTACTAGAGATTAACTTTCTTATTTATCACATTTCTATTACAATCATACTCACAACCCCAGTCCCTGGACAGACACAAAACAGAGAGAAAGGTCAAGGGAAAATACAGGCCCAAGCCCAGAGCAGGGTTCTATGGAGTCCAGCCTATTTCTTCTCTTTTGTTCTTCACCTCATTTGTGTGTGCTCATGTCCGACTCTTTGTGGCTATGGCCTGGGACCCGCCAGGCTCCTCTGTCCATGGGATTCTCCAGTCAAGAACACTAGAGTGGATTGTCATTTCCTCCTCTGGGGATCTTCTTGACCTAGGGATCGAACCTGTGTCTCCTGCATCAGCAGGTGGATTCTGTTACCACTGAGCCACCTCACCACTGAAGCCCAATCTTCACCTCACTTCACCCAGTTTATTTTTGTCTTTTCCATTATGGTTTATTACAAGATACTGAATAGAGTTCCCTGTGCTGTACAGTAGGACCTTGTTATTTATCCATCCTATATACAATAGTTTGCATCTGCTAATCCAAACTCCCAATCCATTTCCTCTCCCACATCCCTCCAACTTGGCAACCACAAATCTGTTCTCTATGTCTGTTAAGCACTAACCAGAGCTCTTGCTTAGGTCAACAATCTGAATTACCTTGGACAGAAACCTCTGGAACCCAAAAGGGTAGCTTCCCTCATAATCCTCCTTTAAATGTTGTCAGACCAAGCTCCCAGCCCTCAGCACGCACGGCACTGCCTCAGTGATGTACCTGAGGAAAAGCCCTGAGGGAGATGTTAATTCGTGGATTTCCCTGAAGAGCAGAGCACACACCAATGTCCCACTCCTCTGCAGATGGCTCACCGTTCAAGAAGCAGCTAAAATACAGTAGGTGCTCCGTCACCCCAAGAGGCAGGTATTGTTTGAGCTCCTTGATTCTTCAAATCAAGAAGGACGGGGATTTGACAACAAGGCCCTGGACCGTCTACCATTCTGGGAGTACTCCTATATGCCAGACCCCATGCTAAGAATTCTATATAGTCACCTCATTTCATCTTTGCAACAACACCAAAAAGCACAGACTAGGCTACCCCTATTTTATAGATGTGCAAAGTGAGGCCCAGACAGGGTATGTAATTTAACCAAAGTCACTAATGTGTGCCAGAGCCGAGACATGAAACCATTAGACTGCGTTCTTGGGAAGTCCACTCAAAGTACATCGTTAAATGTACATGGCTAAATTAGAGAGATGAGAGATTAAAAACAAACATGCTTCTTAATTAAAAAATAAGACTACAGAAACTTACTATCATTCATCAGGCTATTGAGCCCGAAGATAGTCACTGGCCCGCAGACGCTGCATGCCCTGTCCTGGTCCAGGTGTGGGGGTGGGTGTGGGCGGGTGGGCAGCAGAAGAGCAAGCTGACTCTCATGATGAGCCTCCGGACCGCTTTGCTGTACTCAGACAGGATTCCCCTTCTGTGGGCTCTGGACTCACAGCCCTTCCCCATCAGGGTCCTGCCCCCCAACAGGTTTCCTTGGAGACAGGAGACAAGTAGGGGTCGGGGAGGGGGAAGGGGAAAGCTGGATTTGAAATTCCATCTCTCCTATTTGTACCTATATGTTCAGATGACTTTAGCACTCCAGTTTTGGTGTCCTCAGCTGTGAAGCAGAGCTAGCTAATCGGTCCATCACAGTTGTGAAGATACATGAAATGTGTGGTGAGAGAACACAAGGAGAGCTTTGTAAATGTTAGCAGTTAAATATATAACAAGACTCATTTTCATCAGGGTGTGAATGACCATTAGGAGTTTTGCATTTTAAAGCGTACTTGCATTTTAAAAGAGGAATCTGACAAAACAAATCAGGCTGAAGCCCTGGGTTGTTGATGTGACACCAGGAATCCAAGAATCCCATTTATTTCCTCCAGCAGGCAGGCCCGCTGTCCTTGCTTCAGAAAGACTCTGGCCCTGCTGTGTTGTTCTAGCTGGTCTCTGTGCATTTATACTCAAGAGTGTTTCCTTGAACAGCCTGGTGCACCCACACTCAAGTGTGTTTCCGTGAACAGCCCAGCACAGAAATGAGCTGGTGTTTCCTGGTACAGAGGGGCTTCCAGGGGTGGGCAGTAGGGAGTGGGGCCTGCACACAGATGAGAGCCACTGTGAAACTTCAGCTCTGCCATGCAAGATGGGGAAGCTGGGGGAAGATGCTACCTCTGGCAGGAGCTGTGTCAGGATCCAAATGTATAATCCAAAGAAGGTCAAACAGGCCAAAAGGAGGCAGCCCATCGTAACCTGTAACACCCCCTACCGTCCCGAGATTCATCACCCTGAGGATGCTTGTTGGTGTGCAGACTCTTTATGTAACAAGATGCAGGGCAGTAAGTAAATCAAAGCGACATCGTTTATGCTCTTAATATTCAGGCAAAGGCCCACTCTGTGCTCACTCTATGTTGGGGACCATTGGGGAATAAGATATATGGTATAAAAAGGCATTTCTAATGCACATTAGAATTTTTGAGGTGCTCACACATGTGTTATCTAACTGAGTCCTTGAAACAAACTGCAGAACATAGTCTAATGCCCATTTAGAGGTTGGGACACTGAGGTTCAGAGAGGGTACCCTGAATCAAAGTAAATAACAGAGCTCAGGCCAAAGGCCATTTGTTCATTTATTCATCACTCACAAAGTGGCTGGGATTTTTCTTAATTGATTTTGGTGTAGATCTGTCATCTTTTAGAAAAGACTGACTGTTGAGGCCAGAGAATCCAGTGGCCTATGAGAGACAGAGATGTCTGTTTGGTTGATGTGGTCTTGCTAGGACAGTGGCTGCTCTCTTGAACACAGAGGGAGGAGTAACAGGTAGAAAACTGAACTTTTACCGACTTCAAACTGTGCCTCTCTTTTGCTCAGCTCCTATGGGTCCAGAGACCATGACACAGAGGACACAGGAAGCCCAGCATCACAAATCACACTGGGGGGCGGTCAGCTGCCATGTTACACACTCTTTTCATCTCCATAACATCTGTGGGAGGAGGTGTGAAAACCTCGCTTTCCAAAAGGGAAAAGCAGGACAGGGACAGGAGGCAGAGAGCTGCTGCATCCCCCCACTGCCCTGCAGGTTGCCAGGAGCACGGACCACTACAGGACTGCCCACCATCTTGCAAGTCCTCTCCTTCCTTCCATCCTCCTGCTGTCGTGGCTCTAGTTCACCCAGACCCTGATTTTGTCTCTCTTGTGCTACTGCAATCATTCCATCTGACATTTGTTAAAAAAAAAAATATGTGTACAGTTAGTGAGTAGCAGCAGTGTCCCAGGCTGTGTGCTGGACACTGGGATAGAACAAGACACATAAGTTAGTGTCTGCTGTTCTAGTGAGGGACACGACAGGAGAACAGGCAGCCCTACGTGAGGATGAGCGCTGTCACAGGGACAAGTCCAAGCGTAGCATGAGAGCCTGGCAGATGCACCTGGTCCAGCTGGTGGAGGCAAGGGAGGTGGAGCTCATGGTCAAGGGAGGCTGGGGACCTCCAAGACGAGTCCACGTCAGCCATCTTCCTAAGAATCCCCTTTGAGAGTCCTTTTGAAAATGAAAAACTAAGCAAAGCACTCCTCTTTTCAAAACACTTCAGTGGCTCCCTGTCAGCTACAGCATGAAGAACAGGCTCCTTAATGAGGCTCCCAAAGTTCTCCATGTTCTGACCTCATCTCCCACTGTGTCCCCATGAACCTACACGTCTGTCTCCTTCAGAGTGGAAACATCCTGGAGGCAGGGTCTATGTCCAGTTGTTCTTTGTACGCAGAACAGGGCTGCCATTTATTTAGGTGTGTGATGGACTTATTCAAATAATGCAGACATTCCTGAGGTCTGAGTTATTGTCCGCAGTAAGAATCTTTTCCATCTGAACCACCGGGGAAGCCCATTGTTCCCAAAGAAAAGGCCAATTCTGCTTTCCTCTGGGTCTCCAGATGGGAATGGCCCGGGCTCCCTGCAATTTTAGTCCCTGAGGGAAGAAAAGAAGTTTAAAAAGGAATGGGGCATGTGGCTCCTCTGGGATGTAGATCTGCACCTCAATTTCCTGACCTAAGCCTTACAGAGAGTTTTTCCCAGTCTTGACACAGAGGAATCCTGGGCCAGTTTACATGTCCCTGAGTCAGACCAGAGTCCACGGAAATTCCTTTGAGTGAATGCCCCTTGCCCACATCCTTGGCACCCTATCCCTAGGAGCCCAGGCCCCTGCACAGTGCTCAGCGCACACCAAGTGTTTAGGAAGTTCTGTGCGATACTGAACACTCGTGTCACCAGGACGAGGTTTGTAATGGAGACAAATTCTCCTGTACTAATTTTCAAGGAGAAAAGAAATGCACTTCAAGCAAGAAAATTGGACATCTGGGAAGGTTTCCAGGCAGGAGATTTCCAGTAGGACTTGAAAAAAAATGTAGTCCATCCCGCATTATAATAGAGTCGGGGTAGGGCCGTGGCCTTTACAGCCCCCGCCCCCGCTCCCAGCCCCAACTCCCAGCCCCGCACCTCCTTTCCCCAGCCCTGTGCTAGTCACCTCGGAGGACACAGAAGAGAAAGGCGTTTTGCCAGCTCAGGAGAGTATAACAACGTGGATTCCTTATTTTAAAAGAGGCAACAATGCAGCTTAGGTTCTTTGTGGGTTTTTTCCCCCCAAAACTCAGAAACTGTAACTGCGGCGGCCAATGTCTTAGCAATGTCAACTTCAGGGCTCCTGACTCCCAGGGAGACAGTCTAAGTGAAAGTCACTCAGTCGTGTCCGACTCTTTATGACCCCATAGACTATACAGCCCATGGAATTCTCCAGGCCAGAATACTGGAATGGGTAGCTGTTCCTTTCTCCAGGGTATCTTCCCAACCTAGGGCTCGAACCCAGGTCTCCCACATTTCAGGTGGATTCTTTACCAGTTGAGCCACCAGGGAAGCCCAAGAACACTGGAGTGGGTAGCTTATCCCTTCTCCAGTGGATTTTCCTGACCCAGGAATCTTCTGCACTGCAGGTGGATTCTTTACCAGGGAAGCCCTAGGAAGACAGTCTGGTCTTGTACAAGAGGTTACCTGTAGCATTCTCTAATTGCTAGCATGGAGATGGAGATTCTTCAATTTGGGGGGCAGGTCGGTAGGTGGAAGGGTGGAGGATGCAAATGAGGGATGAGGAGGGGCATGTGGTACCACTATGCTCTCCAGATGTAACAAGAAAGCAAATTTTGGTGCCTTAACATGGAACAGCATGACTTGTTCATTCATTTGAAAGATGTCTGCTGTTCTAAGTTCTCGGGTCACAGTAGCAAACAAAACAAAGCTCCTGCCCTCAGGGAGCTTATGTGGTAGGAGAAATAGATAATAAATAAACAAACAGGATAGAGGTAATGAGGAATGGGGCTGCTTTTTAAGACAGAAGTGCAAGGAAGGCTCTTTGGGAATGTGGTCCCATTGTCATTTTAAGCAAAAAACAGAATGAAGTGAGGAAGACAGCTGCTTGTATATGCAAAGGCAAAGGAGGGGATTCCAAGGCAAAGGCCCCGCAGTGGAAGCACTTCATGCATTTGAGGTCATCTTAGGGAAGGTAGGTAGAGGTTAGGTCATGGGGGCTGTGGATCCAAGGGTGAGGCAGATGTTATGGGCCCTAGAAGCCAGATTGAATGGACTCTGGTGCACCTGAGCGCATGATTCGGGATCTGCTGAGCATCTTCTCTGGGCCAGGCATGTCCTAGGACCTGGCGATACTCTGGTGAACAGTCGTGGCCCCCACTTTCATGCAGCTTATGGTCTAGGGAAGGGTGACAGACAAAGAGAGGGAGCCCAGGACCCCAGGGTCAGTGCTGAGGGGGCACTTGGAGGGGCCAAGGGCTCAGGAATGACCTTCCAGAGATGTCACTAGAGCCGGCAAGAATCCAGTGTTCTGTGTTCTAGATCCAGTTTTGCTCATTTGCTCTGTCAGTCCAATTCCTCTCTGAGCCTCTACTTTCTTATGCATAGATGGGAATAATAATACCTGTTCTTTAAAGAAAAAATTGGCAGAGGATGAGATGGTTGGAGAGCATCACCGACTCAATGGACATGAATTTGAGCAGACTTCAGGAGATAGAGAAGGACAGGGAAGCCTGGGGTGCTGCTGTCCGTGGGGCCACAAAGAGTTGGTCACGAATAAGCGATTGAATGACAACAACAACAAAAAAAACAGGGTCATAGATGTCAAAATGCTTTGAAAACTGTGAAGCCCCAAACAGATATAAAACACTGCTATTCTCTCATTGCATGGGTTTCTTTTCCTATGTATTAGGACTCTGTGTGAGTGCACAGGCTCCTGGCCTCTCTCCCTCCTCTGGAGCCCAACCAGAGCTGGTGGCTCAGTGTGTGAAGATCTAAGCCAAGCTTATCAACCAGAGGCCTGGTTGCATCCTGTAGACTCTTTACATACTGTGGGCACCAGTGGGGCTGGAAATGGCAACCCACTCCAGTATGCTTGTCTGGGAAATCCCATGAACAGAGGGGCCCTGGTGGGCTACAGTCCGTGTGATTACAAAGAGTTGGACACAACTGAGCAACTAACACACACCAGACTTGGTTCTGTCCAGAGAGGCAGTTCTCTGCAGTAAGAGGCACTCAGCCAGGGAAAGAGCAAGGCTGTTCTTTTTATAAAGAAGGTCCATCTTGGGAGCAAATTTTCATCAGCAGATTGGCAAGGTCATAGTTTAACACCAAACAATCCCCAATGAACTTAGAATGAAGTGCTTTCCACAAATCTTATTCCATGATTGAAAAGCTCTTTTTCCTATGTCCCTTTAGGAGGAAGAGAATTTCCTTTCAATTATCGTGGGCTTTATGCACCTCATGTTCCAGGGTATTTTCTTCAATCAGAGTTGTCCTATGGAAACCTCACCCTCCTCAACTGAAACACCCATTCTTGATTCATAGGGGAATACTGGCTGGGTTTAAGTACTGGTTCTATGACTCTGAGCACCTGGGCCTCAGTGACTGTCTGTGAAATGAGGGAATGAGACCAGATGACTCCAAGGTCACAGGACTCTTCATTTTCAATGATACCACCCTGCCATCTTGTCCTGTCTGAGAAGTCACCATGTCCCTTGATTTTACCTTGACTTTTGCCTTTCCATGGTCTCTTTCTGCATCTCGCCCCAGTTTAGGGAAAGACACAAGTTGCTGGAGGGGATTCCTGCCTAATATGATATTGTGTGGAGCATGTAGTTAACTGTTAGTGGTCAATAAACACAACAGCAATATAACCGACCCCCAAATAGCAAGTTTTTCTTTGCTCATTTAGACGTGCAGCCATTGCCACCTTGGTACCCTCAGAGCTGTGTCTCCTCATCAGCACAGCTCCTACTTCTCTGACAGGCTAATAACATAAGTGTCCATTTACTCCCACCCAAGAGTCAAAGTTCCTAGGGCTGCTGCTTCATTCCCAGTTTTAATGGCACTTATTTTCAATGGATATATGCTTTCATTAGCATAGATTTCTGTTGAAAAGGCAGTTAACTATTTTTTTTTTTCAAAGCAGGAATGGCTGAACTGTGGATTTATAGGTAGGCTAAAGACACTAGCTGGAAGAAGCACAAGCTGGAATCAAGATTGCCAGGAGAAATATCAGTAACCTCAGACATGCAGATGATACCACCATTATGGCAGAAAGTGAAGAGGAACTAAAAAGCCTCTTGAAGAAAGTGAAAGAGGAGAGTGAAAAAGTTGGCTTAAACCTCAACATTCAGAAAACAAAGATCATGGCATCTGGTCCCATCACTTCATGGCAAATAGGTGGGTAAACAGTGGAAACAGTGTCAGACTTTATTTTTTGGGGCTCCAAAATCACTGCAGATGGTGATTGCAGCCATGAAATTAAAAGACGCTTACTCTTTGGAAGGAAGTTATGACCAACCTAGACAGCATATTGAAAAGCAGAGATATTACCTTGCCAACAAAGGTCCATCTAGTCAAGGCTATGGTTTTTCCTGTGGTCATGTATGGATGTGAGAGTTGGACTGTGAAGAAAGCTGAGTGCCGAAGAATTGATGCTTCTGAACTGTGGTGTTGGAGAAGACTCTTGAGAGTCCCTTGGACTGCAAGGAGATCCAACCAGTCCATCCTAAAGGAGATCAATCCTAGGTGTTCATTGGAAGGACTGATGTTGAAGCTGAAACTCCAATAATTTGGCCACCTCATGCGAAGAGTTGACTCATTGGAAAAGACCCTGATGCTGGGAGGGATTGGGGGCAAGAGGAGAAGGGGACGACAGAGGATGAGATGGCTGGATGGCATCAATGACTTGATGGACATGAGTTTGGGTGAACTCCAGGAGTTGGTGATGAACAGGGAGGCCTGGTGTGCTGCAATTCATGTGGTCGCAACGAGTCGGACACAACTGAGCGACTGAACTGGACTGAACTGAAAGACACTAGGGAGTCTGCTTGGTCTGAAAAAGAGTGGACTTTAAATATCTAAAGAGTTATCATGTATTCTAAATGTTCCTGGATAACTGGGGCCCAGGGGCTATCCAGGAAGAGCTTCTGGATATCTGGGAAGGGCATAGGGGCTGAACCAAGTACGGTCTAAGAAGTAGAGTTGGGAGTGCAGCTGGAATGGAAAGTTAACATGCAGACCTTCTAGAGCAGGAGTGCTTCCCCCAACAGCCTGGACCTGGGTGAGCCAGCCTGACATGTGGCAGCTGGGAAGGTGTGAGGAGTCAGGGACAGTGGGCCAGCTTTCTACTGGAAGGACGGAGGCAGCATTGAAATGGTCCTTTGAGGCAAACCTCTTGGACTCGAAAGAGGATGTGCTACTCATCTGTGGGGGTTGAGGCCAGAAAGAGAAGGTAGAAGCAAGAAGCATGCATAAGTGGGACCAATTGGGTAGGTCACAGGGAAGCAGAGTCTGCCTTTGCTGAGAACTTACTGACAGCAGTAAGGGCCTGGATGGGCTGGGCTATCTCCTGAGATGAGAAGTTTAGAGCAAAGTACTGGTAAGCACGAATCAGGAACTCATGAGGGGCTTCCAGGGTGAAGCAGGTGGTGGTCCCCAAGACCCTTTAAGTTATGAGTCCACCATTCTATGAGATTTTTAAAAGTGCATACTAAGATAGTCATCTATGGCAAAACCAATACAATATTGTAAAGTAATTAGCCTCTAATTAAAATAAATAAATTTAAATAAAATAAATAAATACATATCTCAAAACAAGCAAAAAAAAAAAAAAAGATAGTCATCTAATGTGTAACTTAGCTAACCACATAGCAAATAAAATCACGAACAATTTCACATTCTAATGGGTTTGTGCTTTCACAGGATAAAACCTGTAACTTTATTATTAAGAAGAACCTTACTGGTAATGTTTATTACCTTGATTGAGGTGATGGCTTCATGGGTGGATGCATATGTCCAAACTCATCAAATTAAATATTAAATATGTGCAGTTTTTTTGTATATCAGTTATACTTCAATAAAGCTGTCAATTAAAAACTTGTAAATTAAAAAAACCAGGACCTTGTTGGTTATCTAATCCATGGTTGGTCAACTATGGCCTGCTGGCTGTTTTTACAAATAAAGTTTTATTAGAACAGTCATGCTCATTCACTTACATATTTTCTTTGACTATTTTCATGTTATAATGGCAAAACTGAGTAGTTCCAACAGTGACCAAATGGACTATGAAGCCTAAAATTCTTATTTTCTGGCCCTTTAGAGAAAAGGTTTGCCACCCTTCAATCTAATCCAGGACTTCCCTGATGGCCCAGACAGTAAAGAATCTGCCTACAGTGCAGAGGACTAGGGTTCTATCCTCTGGAGAAGGGAATGGCTACCCACCCCAGTATTCTTACCTGGAGAATTTCATGGACAGAGGAGCCTGGTGGTGTACGGTCCTCAGTCTAATCTAGTCCCCCATTTTATAGGTAAGAGAATGGAGGCTGGGTCTCCCTGGTGGGCCAGTGGTTAAGAATCTGCCTTGCAATGCAGGGGACACCAGTTTGATCCCTGGTATGGGAAGCTCCCACATGCCATAGGGCAATTAAGCCCATGCACCACAAGTGCTGAAGCCCACGTGCCCTAGAGCCTGTGCTCTGCAACAAGAGAAGCCAGTGCAATGAGAAGAATGCACATCAGAACTACAGAGTTGCCCCCACTCGCCGCAACTAGAGAAAGCCTGTGCACAGCAACCAAGACCCAGCACAGCCAAAACCTAAAAAAAAGAAAACAGACACTGACATCGTTCAATGACTTCCCTTTAGTCTGAGTTAGTTGGTGACTGAATTGGTTTAAGAATCACAGCATCTGACACTCAAGCCTGTGTTTCTCTACCTCATTCCATATTTCCCAACCCTGGCTGTTCTCTGTACAAGCACCTCTTCACGTCCTGCCACATTCATATTTTACAGACCCAGGGCCCCAGGGCGGAGGTGGACTGACTGGCCCATGGTCATTTGCAAGTTCTGACCCGACAGAGCTAGCTCCAAACTGCTCCTCCAGGAAGACTGAGGCCTTGGGAGGCAGTGCGAGCTTCTGAGAGCTTCTAAGACTAGCACTCATCTGGCTCCCTGAGTCCCTCTCAGCATTAACATTCACCTTCTGTTATTCAACAAAGGACACATTTACAACTGTCTTGAGTTCAGCCTGAAAACCCTTTTCACAGGTTTCCAGGGAAATTACTTCAAGCAGCCCTGATGGGCTGAAATGATTTTAACACACTCAGTTGCCTTCAATTTCTTTGGTGGCATCTGCTACAAACAGCAAAACATATGAGTACCTGATATTTACTTTCTTTTGAAATAACGGATCCCAAAGGAGACAGTGCAAAAGGAGAGGGGAAAAAACCCAAGCCCTATGTACCCACAATCATATTTAAAGGAACAAACAGGCAATCTGAGGCCCAAGTCAGGCCTCCACTTTCCCTGTGGGAGATTTCCCAGAGCGATGAGGATCAATCAGACCAATAGAACAATCTACATTTGTCCTAGAGAGTATAAGCTGAAAGCCAACCCCTACTTTGCCTCCCTAAGAGGGCTATTTTCCTCCTCCTTGCCATTTATAAACCTTTACATTTTCTGCATTTCCACTTCTATTACACATCTCTCTTAGACAGATAAGAAAGAATATTCATGCAGGAGATTAAAGTGCATCAGCAGCCCTGACATAAGTGGTCAAGAGAATAAATGATGAGGTTTGTAAGTGGCCACAGGAGACCCCGCAAGCCTTGCCAAGGCAATACATTTGACATGTGTGTGGTTCCCTGGGCCCACAGTACTCCTGCCCAATTCCAACTCAAGCTCGAATTTCAAGGATGACATTTTCTAGTCAAGGGAGGAAAGTCAATGATTGAGAGAGAAGATGGATCAACAGAGGCAGCTGTGCTTGGGGTTCAGCTGGTGGATCTGCTGTTACTTGTACCAGTTTGCTCCTCTCAGCAGAGTCAGCTCCTAATAGCTTAAAGAAGAGAACCCACATGTATTATGTCAGCCATTGGATGGGGTGCTGGGAATAAAAACTAAATAAGGTCACTGTCTTCACATTTATTGAGAATTTATCTGTGCTAGGTCCTACGCTAGGGGTGTTACATGTGCAGTTCTTTAAATCCTTGCACAGCCCTAAGGTCAGCATTGTTATCCTCATTTTATACATCTAGCACTCACAGCTCAGAGAAGTTAAGTAACTGGCCCAAAGATGCACAGGAATTAAGTGTTGGAGCTGGGCTTTGAACTCATGGTTGTGTGTGGGTGCTTCCAATCACTCTGTGCCACTTCTCACATCTGGGGACTTTCTTTCACTGCAGGTGCTGGCTGACTGTGCCTCACATACTTAGTGGGGTGCTCAGCAGCTGCAAGAACCTGGGTTGAGGAACCAAGGGCACTGAGTTACTCTATGTCATGTTGAAACCAGAGCTTCTGGAACTTTCAAAGGTCATTTGGAGAGGGAATGCGGAGAGTGAGGCAGGGAAGAACAAACTCAATCTATGTGGAAATACAATTGTTTATGTTGGCGTGAATCATGTGAATTATCTTGGCTGGTGAGAGAGCCAGATGTACAGACAATTGTGTGAAGTCAGACCCTAGGGCTCCTGAAGAGGGGTCCCTGAAGGCCTCTGCAGGGATGCCGAAGATAACAGAAACACAAGATTCCAGCTGGATCTGGAGTGAGGTGGGTAGAGAAAACAGGAGGAGCCGAAAGCTGCTTCCAAGAGAAGGGAGAGTGGGATCCCCACCGAGAGCTCCCAGTTAACCTGCGCAACCAGATAGATGTTTGCGGTGGGAGGGCTCGGCCTGCCTCGAGGAACCCTGCCACACCTACACACACTGTTTTGTTTGTTACTCCTAAGTTTCCAGCACCTCTGCCTTCTCTCCACTTGGCCAGTTAGCAGAGGGAGGAAGTGAGAAAGCAAATCAATACATCGCTGTCACTTCCAGGTGCTGGGCCCAGAGCATCAGCTCGGCAAACACTCTCCATTTCCCCCTTCACAACCAATATCAGCAGTGCATTCCCTCAACTCCCCTAAAAATTTCAGGGTCTGGGACAAGATTTTTTTTAAAGAAAAGCCCACATACAGTATGAGTAAGTATTTTAAAGTTATAGGTCAATCTTACAAATTGCTAAACAAAATATGTGCTCTTCTCTGACCCTGACAACTCTAAAGCTTCATGTCTGGAAGACTGGACCCAAATTTAGAATTATCAGACTCCACTGAGTTCTGCAGGACCATGGTGGCAGGACACAGCAGTCACATGGATGTGGACACTGCAGTCCATGAGGAGCACACCCACATCCCCAAGAGACATGAGGGGCCACAGACACACAGGTGCAGACCCTGTGGTCCACAGAGAGCTGATCACACCCAGGTGGGGACACCAAAGTCCACAGGTCCAGGTTCCATCCACACCATCATCTTCAGTTACATGGGGCCTCTGGGGTTTCCCAAGGCAGTGGAGTCCACCCACAAGAGGCAGATGTGGGGAAAAGGTCTACAGGAGTTCTAGAAGCAAATATGAGGCCGTTTCATGGAGATTCTGAAGTCGTGGTACCTGAAGCTTATGGTCTAGAAAGAGGAGTCTTGGACGTGTCTTCTTGGCCCTTTAGAACGTGATACATTGTGGGGTGCAGGGCTCTCTGAGGCATGGGGTCTAAGGACAAGGGTCTAAGAGTGATAATGATCTTCTCTGACACCCACTGAGCATCATGTAATAATAGTTGTCCTAAGCACTCTATGGGGCTTAACTTAGGTAATTCTCACAACTCCATGAGCTAGGTACCACTATCGCCATTTCTCAGACGAGGAACCTGAGACACAGAACTGACAAGCTACTTGCCCAGGGTTATATTTGATGGAGTGGGCTGTCTGGCTATAGGTCTTCACTCTTATCCATCACTCCAGGTCCCTCCTCACATGGTAAAGCCCACCTTCGGGGCACATAAGGCTCTTACCACTCTTAGACCCTTGTCCTTAGACCCCATGCCTTAGAGAGTCCTGCACCCCACAGTGTATGGAGTTCTGAAGGGCCAAGAAGACATGCCCAGGATCCTCCCTCCCAGAGGGATGCATGGCCCTCAAGATAACTTCCAATCAGGCACTATGGAGCACCTACAGGATACTTGCTGCCCATATGCCTGAATGTTTGGAATAACTTTTTGTCACATCCCTGCATCTCTGATGCCTTTGATGAATCACAGATTAATTCCCAGGTCTGTGTGGTAGACTTGCTGAAGGATCATTTTGAAGAGTTGGAAGTAACTTAGAAGATGGATTTTTTTTCTTGACTCAGCTGAGATAAGGAATTGAATCTTCCCTAAGGAAGGGGTAAGCATGGTTTGAGGGCCTGTGTGGTTTGATGCCATGGCTGATAACCAGAAAACAGTTGCTCTCCTCAGGACACAGATCTGCCTAAAATGTGAGAGGTGGAAAACACCCCAGATGAACGAGGTTTCTAGAAGCCAGCGATGGTACCTGCTTTGAAACTGGGGGAAAGTACAAACCAACAAAAAGAAAACTTCTGTACCTCAACTTGGTTCTTTAAAAAGTGCAACCCATCTCTACTTAAATCAGATAATTAAAGTGAAGAAAAACACCATCAGTTTGACATTATGTTTGTAAAGTTTATTATCCAGTGCTATGTCAACCAACTCACATCTTAGATAATTATAGTTGCTGGACTTAGATAATAGCAACCCACTCTAAAATGGTAAGAAAAAAAAAAAAAAAAAACCGTCTAAAGGTGAGAATGACCAAGGAGCTGGGCTCAAAACTTCATTTCTTTCCCTTAGCAGCTGCATGATGCTGTTTATGTTATTTGATTTTCCTGAACCTTGGCTTTCTCACCTGTAAAATGGTGTAGAAAGTATCTACCAAGGTATTGTGAGAATTAAATCAAATGATATTTGTAAAGTCTTTTGTATATATAATGAACTTTTTTCTTAATTTTTTTTTTAAATTTTAAAAACTTGAATGAAAGGTTCTTCAAATGCTATAGTGCTTTATGATTTTATAAGCTTTCACATACATGGTTTTATATAATCTCACAGTAACAATTTTTTCCTTTTTCTCTACTCCATACCCTCTCTCTACGGGAAACCACTAGTTTGTTCTCTATTTCTGTGAGCCTTATACTTTCTTATTATAGTCACTAGTTAGTTGTACTTTTTTGGTTCCACATATAAATGACATCATAATACAGTATTTGTCTTTTTCTGTCCAACTTCTTTCACATGGCCTAATGTCCTCCAAGTCCATCCATGTTGCTGTAAGTGAAAAACTTCAATCTTATTGACTAAACAGTATTCCATTTATAAATATATATATATAGCACCTTTCCTGTATTCACTTGTCTGTTGATGGATCCTTAAGTTCCTCCCATAGAATGTACTTTTAAAACGTGCTCTCCCCAACTCGTAAGCCATCTCCCCTTCCACTCCTCCCCTGGGCAAGCCTCTCTCTTGCCTCTTTTAGGCTCCTGTGGGGGGGGCTCTTCCCAGCTCCAGGAGGCCTCTTCCATGTAGGGGAAACATGGTCAGGCTGGGAGCCCCAGGAAGAAGGCACAAAGGCAGCAGAGAGCAGGGCCTACTTTTGATGAGGAATCACTCTAAGAAAGATGGGAAAATGGACAAACACATTTAAAAGAACCCCCTCGGCAGTGACAGATAACAGACCACTGGGGTGGACGGGGGGTGGAGGCAGACCCTCCATGGCCAGGTGACAGTGTGTCGAGCAGAAAGGCTTTGCTGCAAGGGGAGAACAGCATTTCTCCCTGTCTCTGCCACCACCTGGCCTTGACCTTCCAAGCCAGGCCACCTGCAGCTGGTCGAGAGGCCTCAGGCCCTGGGCTTCACGGGTGGGGACGTGGCTGATGGCCGGTCAGCTCCTGATCCCTCCCGCTCTGGGCCTCCTCAGGCACCTGCCTCCGTTTCTAGGATCTGCCTGTTATTCCCATTCCTACTTCAATTCTCTCAGGTCAGGCCCTCACCACTTCTCTCCTAGTTGAGGATGACAGCCTGTACCTGGTGTCCCCATCTGCAATCTTTCTCTCTAATTCATCCTCCACAGTGCTGTCAGGGAGATGTCTCTGAGAGGCCCAACTGACCCCAATTTAACACCCTTCAATAGCTCCTCACTCTCAGCAGATGAAATCCCAGCTCTTTGGCATGGTCTATTAGGCCTTTTTCATTTGCAAATGTCAGAAACTTCTTAGAAGAAGCTGAGATTCTATAAACAGGTTTGCTGGCAGGACAATGGGAAAGTTCACAGCACAGAAGGAAGGCCTGCAGGCACCTGGGCAGTCCCAGGACCTGAGAGGCCAGGACTGGGGACCACGTCACTGTGGGAAAGAGGCCTGTAGTTCCCCAGAACCACACTCCTCCAGCAATATGCCACGAGGGGCTGTGGGCTGGTCCTCCCAGGCCCCAGCGGAAATTCCCCAGGGACCATAATGATTGGCCAGCTTGGGGAACACACCGATCTCTCCAAAACTCTTGTAGCCAGTAGTACAGGGAAGGTGATGGCTACCTGGACCTAAAGGAAGTGAGAAGAGTGGGATCTGGGCTAACAGAATTCAGAAGAAGGTGCTGAGCTAATAAAACCCCCCATGATCTGATCTTGCTTCAGTCTCATCCCTTAGCATCCTGCCTCAAACCTCAACACAGAAGCAAAACTAGCCTCCGTGAAGTTCCTAACACACTCGGGTACGTCACACTCATGGTTTATCAACACCCCTTTCCTGCACCACCTTCCACCTTCTCAACTGGGGTAATGTCTACTTATCATTCCAGATTCAGGTCATTGTTACCTCTTTCAGGAATCTTCCCCAGAATAAAGTTTCTTTTTGGACTCCTAGAACCCCTGTGAATCTTTATAGCACTTACTACAGAATAACACTAAACAATGATAATGACAAGAAAAACAAACATTTACTATACGCCAGGCACTGTTCTAGGCACTTGACTTCCTTTGTAGCTTACAATAACCTGATGATATAGGCACTATTATTAGTCCTCATTCCCCAAGATCACAGAGCTAATAAGTGTGTGCTAAGTAGCTTCAGTTGTGTCTGACTTGTACGACCCTACGGACTGCAGCCCACCAGGATCCTCTATCTATGGGAGCCAGGTTCAAACCCAGGGTGGCTCTGGGTCTGTATTCCTAACTACTGTCTCTAGAAATGGCTTCAAGAGCCTTAGTTGGTAGTGTTGGGCTGGAAGCCCTGATTCAGGGACAGTGACAACCATCCTCACATGCTTAGTGATGGCTAAGCGGGCCTTCACAAAACACTACCAGACAGGACTCAACAGAACCTTCTCTGTTGGGAGACAAAAGGAGGAAGAAGGAAGGAGAAAAGGCTAATTGGGCCCCTGGGAGCTGGGTTTGCAGGGCCGAGGAAAGGACGGAATCAGAGGAGTCCAGTCTCACATCGCCTGTGCCCTGGCGGTCACAGGACTGGGTGGGGGCTGGGGCACGGGCACAGATACCACACAGGCTGGCTGGGCCCTGCTGCCCACCCGGCCATTTCTGGGGAATATCTCTGGTTGACTGGGCCACACTTTCTTTTTCTCCAATTTGTCTCCATATTCTTTAGGCAAATTTGGCTTCTCCTATGGTTTTCTGAGACTTGCCTAGTGGCACAAAAAAGGAAGGTTCTGCACTGAGCTCTGATGATTGCAGTTCTTTTCCACCCATAACTTGGTAAGGCCAGCGCTGGGGTGCACCGTCCTGAGGGGATTCTCTCCCAGGGCTGAGGCATTTCTCAGCGTATCTGCACCTTCCTTCCGTTGCTGGATGGCCACATAGGCAGGTATCTGACTCACCGTCTTTCCTTAAACAAGCTACCAAATGCTCCCTGACTTGGCTTCTCCAGCCCGAGTGGGTCACAGAGCTTCACAAAATGTTCTATCTGTGTCCATTAGGAAGGTGGGTAGCAACAGGGAACTTGCCTACAATGGATGAGCCTGTGGAACATACCCTGAGTTTCCCTCCAGTGGGACCTCAACCCAACAAATTAATCAACGTGAAGGTCAGATACAAGAGTAGCCTTTTATTGAGTCTTTGCTATGGGTCAGGCTTTGAGCTAAGTGATTAAGAAACACTCTCTAGTCCTCACAAATCTGTGTAAATCCTTTCAATGCTATGACCTGAGCATCTGTATATGCCAGGCTCTGTATTGGGCACCTGGGACACAGTAGTGAACAAAACAGTCAAAGACCTTTAACTTGCATACAGACAGCAAGCAATAAAGATAATAAACAAGTAGTAAACTACAAGGTCAATATGTAGTTGGTTAGGGAAAAATACTATGGATAAACCAGAAGCACAGATAAGAGGGACCGGGAGTGCTGGGGGATGGTCCTCATTGAGAAGATGATATCTGAGCAAAAATTTGTTGAAAGTAAAGGAATAGGCTGTGTGGATAGAGGAAGATCATTCTAGACAGAGAGAATGGCCAATGTGAAGGCTTGAAGGTGGGAATATGACAGGAGTGTTCAGAGAGTGGTGAGGAGGCCAGTAAGGCCGGAAAGAAGTGAGGTGGGAAAGGTGGGGATGAGAGGCTACGAGGGACCACGTGGGGTGGGGCTTTGTAGGCCACAAGATGAATACCACTATCATCTCCATTTTACAGATGAGCAAACCAAGGCAGAGAAAGTTTATGCCCAACACGCCACAATTTGTATTAGAGCCGGGAATTAACCAGCTTTAACCACAATCACAACCCATGTGCATATCCTAATACTATATACCCCCTCTCTCCACACATGGCAAACCAGGAAGTTTCTTGATACCCTCCCATGTCAACCAAGTTAGGCTGAGTGGGACCCAAGATTCAGAAGTTTCTGAACTTGCAAGGAACGCTAGAAATCTTCTCGTCCAATTCTGGTATTGTGGAAGGAACAATAGACTGTGTGGCTGAAGCCTGGGTGTTCCCTCTTGCTGGGTGACAGGTCATATGACATTTGACAGGTATCCTTACCTGTAAAATGGAAACAATCACTCCTGCCTCATATAGTTGTGCAGATTAAATGAAATGATGTATGTACCAGGGCTCTGAAAAATGCTTACAGTTCATCTTTTTTTTCTATCTTCTCCCCCAGCTTCTTGGAGCTGCAGTCAGTGACAATCCAATCTCAAAGTTCAACCCTGTCTCAAACAGAGACAGGATATATATTTAAAATTTTTTAATTGAAGTATAGTTGATTTATAATATTGTGTTAGTTTCAGATATACAGCAAAGTGATTCAACTATACATATATATGTATCCATTATTTTTCAGATTCTTTTCCCACATAGGTTATTACAGGATATTGGGTAGAGCTCCCTGTCTTATATAGTAGGTCCTTATTATTGATGGAGGAATGGATAAAGAAGACGTGGTACATACACACAATGGATTATTACTCGGCTATAAAGAATGAAATAATGACATTTGCCACAACACGGAGAGAAAGGATATGTATTAATAGCCTCCCTGCAATCATTGCCAATATAGTGGGGAGCTTGGACTTTCCCTGGGACTGTGGGGCACCGTCCCCCTTATCTGCCCCTGTGCATGGCGAGTCCACTGTCCTCCACCCTCATCTCCGGAGGTCCCCAGCCGTGAGTCTCCGCAGTTCCTCTCCTCTCAGCTGGGGCCCTACTGTATGCACTTGCAGCTCTGTTTAAAGTGACAGACATGTAGTAGGTACTTAATAAACGGTTGTCGCTATTACTAGTAGAAAGGGACCTCACTGCCACCAAAACTGTCTTGCCAATTTGAACAGACACTGGAAAGGGAAAACTTAATGATGGAAAGAGAAAGATAAATTTAGTTCACAAATCTGTCTGAACAGCCATTACATATGTGGGCAAGTCAGTGACACAGCTGCACCAAGATGCGAGAGCACAGACTGCCTGCTAGGGTTAACTCTCGGGCGGGTACCAAGATCACACCTCACCTGTGGCAGTCCTGGTCGGTCAGGCAGCCAATGGATGATCTGCACAGAACTACTGAGTATGCACCTGTGATTATCTTCAAAGTGACCAATATAAAACGTAGAGCCATCATATCGGACAAGGCATTTTTCTATGAGATAAAAACCACGTGTGAAGCTGGCCTCACTAGTATAAACTTTACTGTAGGAACCTCAGGAAACATGTATAAAACAAAAGCCCAGGACACAGGAGCTAAAGGAGATGGGTAAACAGAGAAATAGAAGAGTTCAGCCAACAAATATCGTTTTGACACCATAATTAGATCTATTCCCAGGAGCTAAACTTTGCTTCTTTGTACATCATATCCTTTCTTTATTTATTCCTCTAGTTAATTCATTCCTCATTCATTTATTTACACATTATTTATTCATCCCCAAGTCACTTATTTTATGTATTTATTTTTTTCCTCCCTTATTTGTTCCTCACTCCATGGCAGCCCTAATCAGCAATGGAATGGACCAGGGGAAGCCTGCAGCAGGAGAAAGGAAAGCAAAGATGATGGACTTGACAAAAGTCACCAGGGGGCAGGAGCCTGGACAGAGGACTGGGCTTCCGGCCCTTGCTCTGGCACAAAGTTGTGTGGCCCTGGGTGAGCCATGCACCTCTCTGCACCTCAGTCCCCTACAAAGCAGGGGCAACTTAATACCTATGCTAGTTTCCATCATGCCAGCTGGCTGGGCTAATGTGCATGAAAATTCTTGATCAATTATGAACAGGTATCCACAGGTAAGGTGTGGTTTTTTGATCATTGCTGGAGAACGGAGGGAAGAAGATTCACAGCTGGCTCCCACTGCCAACTTCTATAAACCAGAGCCAGAGGACTTGGTCCTTGGACCTCTCCTCCCACTCTCCCCCTGAGAGTGAACCCAGCATGGGGCTGTCAATGAGAGTGGCCGAGGCAGCATGGCCATCTTTCCCGTGACAGCCCCACATATGCAGGAAGCATCTCTTTGGCTGATTAGCAGATAAAAATTAATGACTAAACATGTATGTAGGGTGGAAGACGGATGAGTGTCCTGGGAGCCATCCCTTTGATTGTCCCTTCTTAGATGCATTTAAGAATCTCAACATCATAATTGCAGAGTACGTTGGAATAAAATAATACACAGGGTGAGGATAAAGAAAAAATAAACCAAAACCGTTATCACCTGCTGACAGGACAAGATGGGAACGTGACAGAGGAGTCCCTGGGAAAGGTGAAGCCTTTTGTGGCAACATAAGCATGGGGATACCTGCTCCAGCAGGTGGACCAATTCGAGCTCAGAGCCCCTGTTGTGGGTACACACTTGTGTATATTGATTTAGAGCGTCCCGGTGTACTGTTAGAATATTAGGAAAAAACAGCATATGGTATATACTCTGCATGCAATTCTGCTCCTACTGTTAACTTAGTTAATTCCAAACTCTGATTCTTTTTGCTTATAAAAGGTGCTTTGCACAGGGACTCAGGCCCTAAGCTGAGGTTTTTTTTCCTCCCACTTTTCACTGAATGTTAGGGACATAAGTAGTCCCTCAAAAGTAATAAATGGATTTGAGAAGCCCACCTGCATTGAAAAGACAAAGCATTGAGCAAACGACGGGGTGCCTTTTCCCACAGGAAGTGTGCTAGACTGAGTCATGCATGGATGTGGAAGGATTTGGGAAACACACACATTTAATGCTTTTCCCTGGCTCCTCTCCAGTGCCCAAAGTTCTTGGTTCCTGGTTCTGCCTCCATCTCCTCCTATTCTATTAATGGAAACCTCTTTCTCAGGGATCAGATTCAATGTCCTCTCTGCCTCCTTCCCTTCTTCCTTCACCTCCTACAAGTTCTGTTGTTTCTCCCCCTGCACCTTCTTCTCCACTTCCTCATCCCCCATTCCAACCACTATCACTCTAATCTGACCCCTCAGGCATCTTGTACTTGGCCCTTCCTCACTCAAATTCATCCCTGACACTACTGCCAACCCCCTTCAATACAGCTCTGACCCTGCCATCCCACTGCTTAGAAAATTTCCATGGTTCCCCCATCAAGCTAAAGACATTGTGCAAACATGGCATTTGGAGCCTCCGTGAACAGGCCATAGAGTCTTATCTCCTGCCGCCCTGTCATCTAATCCTATGTGCTTCTCTGCGCTTAATCACACTGCTTCCTACTGAAATCCCATTCAACCCTCAGGGCCTGTCCCAAAAAACGCCTCTTAGATGATTATTTTCTCTCTGCTACCTGAGTGCCTCTTTCTGGTCTTAGGTATGTATACTCTGCATTTCCAGTCATTTCTGTGTTTAAATATTCCTCCCACTGGAATTTATCATCCATGAAAATAGGCATGGCTACACATCTTTCTGGCTCTTCACCTAACACACAGTTGATATTAATATGTTGGAAAAAGGACTTCCCTGTGGCTCAGATGGTAAAGTGTCTGCCTACAATGCGGGATACCTGGGTTCAATCCCTGGGTCAGGAAGATCTCCTGGAGGAGGAAATGGCAACCCACTCCAGTATTCTTGCCTAGAAAATCCCTTGGACAGAGGAGCCTGGGAGGCTACAGTCCATGGGGTCACAAAGAGTGGGACAGACTGAGTGACTTCACTTTCACTTTCACTCATCTTCCTGGCTCTTCACCTAACACACAGTTGATATTGCTGCTACTGCTGCTGCTGCTAAGTCTCTTCAGTTGTGTCCGACTCTGTGCGACCCCACAGACAGCAGCCCACGAGGCTCCCCCGTCCCTGGGATTCTCCAGGCAAGAACACTGGAGTGGGTTGCCATTTCCTTTTCCAATGCATGAAAGTGAAAAGTGAAAGTCAAGACGTTCAGTCGTATCTGACTCTTAGCGACCCCATGGGCTGAAGCCTACCAGGCTCCTCTGTTCATGGATTGTTCCAGGCAAGAGTACTGGAGTGGGTTGCCGTTGCCGTCTCTGGCAGTGATTTTGGAGCCCCCAAAAATAAAGTCGGCCGCTGTTTCCCCATCTATTTGCCATGAAGTGATGGGATCGGATGCTATGATCTTAGTTTTCTGAATGTTGAGCTTTAAGCCAACTTTTAACTCTCCACTTTCACTTTCATCAAGAGGCTATTTAGTTCTTCTTCATTTTCTGCCATAAGGGTGGTGTCATCTGCATATCTGAGGTTATTGATATTTCTCCCGGCAATCTTGATTCCAGCTTGTGCTTCTTCCAGCCCAGCGTTTCTCATGATGTACTCTGCATAGAAGTTAAATAAACAGGGTGACAATATACAGCCTTGACATACTCCTTTTCCTATTTGGAACCAGTCTGTTGTTCCATGTCCAATTCTAACTGTTGCTTCCTGACCTGCATACAGGTTTCTCAAGAGGCAGGTCAGGTAGTCTGGTATTCCCATCTCTTTCAGAATTTTCCACAGTTTATTTTGATCCACACAGTCAAAGGCTTTGGCATAGTCAGTAAAGCAGAAATAGATGTTTTTCTGGAACTCTCTTGCCTTTTCAATGATCCAGTGGATGTTGGCAATTTGATCTCTGGTTCCTCTGCCTTTTCTAAAACCAGCTTGAACATCTGTAAGTTTACGGTTCATGTATTGCTGAAGCCTGGCTTGGAGAATTTTGAGCATTACTTTACTAGCATGTGAGATGAGTGCAATTGTGCAGTAGTTTGAGCATTCTTTGGCATTGCCTTTCTTTGGGATTGGAATGAAAACTGACCTTTTCCAGTCCTGTGCCCACTGCTGAGTTTTCCCAATTTGCTGGCATATTGAGTGCAGCACTTTCACAGCATCATCTTTTAGGATTTGAAATAGCTCAACTGGAATTCTAACACCTCCACTAGCTTTGTTCATAGTGATGAACTAGCTTTGTTCATAGTGATGAAGGCCCCCTTTACTTCACATTCCAGGATGTTTGGCTCTAGGTGAGTGTGAGTGATCACACCATCATGATTATCTGGGTCGTGAGGATCTTTTTTGTACAGTTCTTCTGTGTATTCTTGCCACCTCTTCTTAATATCTTCTGCTCCTGTTAGGTCCTTCATTCCTGTCCTTTACTGAGCCCATCTTTGCATGAAATGTTCCCTTGGTATCTCTAGTTTCCTTGAAGAGATCTCTAGTCTTTCCCATTCTATTGTTTTCCTCTATTTTTTTGCACTGATTGCTGAGGAAGGGTTTCTTATCTCTCCTTGCTATTCTTTGGAACTCTTCGTTCAGATGCTTATATCTGTCCTTTTCTCCTTTGCTTTTCACTTCTCTTCTTTTCACAGCTATTTGTAAGGCCTCCTCAGACAGCCATTTTGCTTTTTTGCATTGCTTTTTCTTGGGGATGGTCTTGATTCCTGTCTCTTGTACAATGTCATGAACCTCCGTCCATAGTTCATCAGGTACTCTATCAGATCTAGTCCCTTAAATCTATTTCTCACTTCCACTGTATAGTCATAAGGGATTTGATCTAGGTCATACCTGAATGGTCTAGTGGTTTTCCCTACTTTCTTCAATTTAAGTCTGAATTTGGCAATAAGGAGTTGATGATCTGAGCCACAGTCAGTTCCCGGTCTTGTTTTTGCTGACTGTATAGAGTGTCTCCATCTTTGGCTGCAAAGAATATAATCAATCTGATTTCAGTGTTGACCATCTGGTGATGTCCATGTGTAGAGTCTTCTCTTGTGTCATTGGAAGAGGGTGTTTCTGCTTCTACAGAATTATAGTCAAATCAGAGAACACTAAAATGTAAAAAGCATGATGATGTCAACTATGATGTCCTGTATTTGCACACATTGTTACTTCATGTATCCCGATAATCTTATGAGTTAATGCAGTGCTTCTCAACAGAGGGAAGTTTTTCCCACCTGGGGACACTTGGCAATGTCTAGAGACACTTCGGGCTGCCACAAGGTGGAAATGATACTGGCATCTGGGGAGCAGAGGCCTGGCCTTCTGTTATACATGCTGCGATTCCCAGGACAGTCCTCCACTCAGGCCCCTACCAAAGAATAATTTGGGCCAAAATATCAACACTGCTATTGTTGACAAACCCTAGATTAATGTAAAGCAGGCATATTAACCCCATAATTCAGATGAAGAACTGACAAGACAGATGATTTCCCCACAATAACACAGCAGTTTAAGTGACAGTAATTTTCCTCTGTCTAAACTCCAGGTTCCCTGTTTTCCAGCCCTACATTCTTTCTCTTAGATTATGCATCCATCTACAGAGCAGACACCATGGCAGGAACTCAGAGGCACCAGACCTGATGAAGATGCTATTATTAAGCCTGGTTGATGCCAAAACAACCACGCGGGTAGGCCCAGGTTGGACAACTTGGTCTACCACCCACCCGTGCTCCAGGATGCTCTTCTATAGATCCTCCAAATTGAACAAGATAGTATAAGGCAATGCCAGAGGGCAGTGGACCCCCATCCCAGGAGGTAGGGCCAGATTGCTCTGGGGTTGAACCAACTCCACTGTGCCATGTTGGGAAGGGTGTCAGAGAGAGGAAAACACGGGCCCTTCCCATCAATAGACAATTGAACCCTCCAGCAGATAGCGGCTTTGTGGAGATCGAATAGCATCAAGGTCAATTTTCCTTGCTCCAAGTGTTGTATGAAGTCTGGGAAGAGGCCCAAGGGGAGTCAATATCCAGTGATGAAAATGTCATGCTGGGAAACCCTACACCAAGGCTTGCTTACTGAATTCCTTGATTCAAGAGAGGCAGCATGCTGGCATGGAGGGCTTGACAGACACAGATACCACTTTTTCTTAGCATTTGGGCCCATGTCCTGAAACCTACCATCAGTAGGAGAGCAATAGGATGGAAAGGGGCTGAGGAAGACTGATGGGGAGCGCAGAGGCTTGGTGGGTATGACCGCTTCCTCAACAGCCATGTGGATCTCTGAGAAGGAATTATCTTGGGGGCTCTTGTGGGTAGAACTGAGATTCATGGACAGGATAAAATTTGACAGATTTGGGCCCAATATGAGAGAGAATAGAGACAACGTATATAACTGCATGAAGTTCCGTATCATTGGGATTCTGAGTAAGCTAGATGATCTCCAAGAGATGTTGAAGAAGTTCCCAATTAGATATCTCCCAAATCCTGTGTGCTTTATGAAAGAAAAAGCAAGGTTATGTGACAATGTGCCAATTGCAGGGTCTAAGCTTATGATTGGTCTGGGATGGAGATGTGACTTGAAAAAGCCCTGCCCCCACATAGCAGGAGACGTTCAGCTCAACTCAGAAGACCTAGGTCTTAAATTTTGCAGTGACAGTGACGAATATGCACTGCTTTCACTCTGATCAAAGCTGTTTCAGTTGAGAAAGACTTCCGCTTCAATTTGAGACTGAAAGTCAGGAAGGCCGTAAAAACTCGCTTAAGTACAGTTTTCTCCAATTTTTTAAATTTGTTAGCAGATGTCTCTATGGTAAGTGCCACAGGCTATGAAGAGTCCGCATGTATTGGTTACCATTATGAAAACTTGTAATAAAGTGGGTATGTTCAGTGGTATCTTATTACTTTTGTGTAACATGGGGGCTAAGTGGCTCAGTAAACAATTGAAAAGTGGTTTTTCTGTTCTCACTTTGTTACTGAGAGGGGTGGTGCCAGTTCTCTTCTCCCCCAACACTCACAGTATGAAGAGAACGATACACTGACGTTGACTGCCACTTCTTGAATTCAAAATCTGACACTGCAGCTTAACAGGTGACCTTAGGTAAGTCATGTAATTTTCACATTGTGGTTCCCTCATCTGTAAAATTGGGATAATACTACTACTTACCTTTATAGGGTGACTGCTGAGGATTAAACGAGATGTTCATACAGGGCACAGGAAGTGTGGTCACGTGGCTGCTGAATGTCAGCCGTCATTACAAAGGGCTTTCCCAAGTCATTTCCCTCTCCTTGTACTGCTGTAAGTCGCAGCAGAGGAAGAATCTGCTCTGCCTCCCTCCATTGCACAATTCTCCACCTAAGAGTTGTTCTTCTCACTGAATTATTCTGCCCAACTAGACAAAGATTCTCATGTTAAGATGAAGGCACCAAGTTAAAAAGCCACTCACTTCCAGTTGTTTGCTGTGAAGGAACAACTATAAAGTATAGTATAATTCATCAACTATGTGAACCAGGAAGGTCAGTTTTGTTGCTAATGGCCCCCAAGTATTATTAGATAAACAGTGACCTGAGTTATAACACTGGCTTATCAGTGTGATGAAACAATATTTCACAATATCTGCTGGCTTCTTAAGATGAAGCATGATGAAAGCAGGAAGAGCAGTTTGTAAGGATGTCCACTGTCCCGTGTGTCCCTTCAGGGATATGGGGACAATCTCTGGGCCAGTCCAATGTCATCAGCAGCACTGGGTATTTGCTGGGCCACTGTGCTTCCAATAATGTGGGAAGCGATGGGTTGTTTATTAAATTGGCAGGATCTTGGCAGGAAAGGGGTATTGCTGAATCTAAGAAGGACAAAGTGGCTTCCTTCTCATCTTTGAGAACAGTATTTCTGCTAGAGTCCAGACCCCAGTGTTCTCTTGGCATTTTTTATGGTGAACAAGGGCTGAGCTTTGCAGAGCTGAATGTCTCGATCCAGGAGCTGAAGGCAGTGCCTGAAACTCCTAATAAGGCCCTCTTTGTTTCTTTTTGAAGAGCAGGCTACATCTCAGGAAAAGATGATTGTTGTTCTTGTATAATAACTTTAGGTTTATCTTTCCTAAGGTACAATTTCTTGAAAGAACCTGCAATTTACATACTCTGCCAGTAGAGGACAATGATGTGAACCAAACAAGACATCTGCTTCTGTGGAGATCTCCCCCCAAACTCCACAAGTGTATAACTGTTATGTCCACTGATTTATTAAAACATGTACAACTTTTGAACAATATTATATGCAAGGCTGAGCAATTTTAAAGAAAAGAAAACATGGATATAATGTGGAACACTGAATCTGACTTTTACTGGTTAGGAATGTTTTCCGCTGCTAATTTCACGCCTAATTAATTGCAGAAGACTTTGTACAGCTGTGGACTGCAGGCTGCAACTTTTCCCAGGCTGCTTCCTTCAGCAGCACCAGCTTCTCCTTCCTTGAAGGCTACTAACGAGGAGCTTGCCATTATAACTGTTCTGTTTTGGAACACCTCTCTCTTTTCTCTAAACATTATGATTTACTGAGTACTGACTCTATACCAGAAACTGGACAGAACACTTTTTGCCACTAATTTCATTTCAGCCTCATTACAATGCCACAAGTTCCATTATTATTTCCATTTTACCATCGAAAGACTGGACTCTGCTGGTGACTGGGCCACATCTGAATTCAGATTTTGCCTCACTCTTACACACACTGTCTCACCCCTCTCTCTGTCTCACATCATCTACCAAATTCAAAGAAAAGGAAGTTATGAGCTTCCTGGTGCTGACACCAGCTTCCTTGCACCACCCTTATAACGTCCATTTCCTATCAGAAGGGGGAAATTCTCTACTTTATCCCTAGTGTAAAACAAGACAAAACAGCTCTTCCACCCCACTATTCTTTACTCTATGAATTACTTGAATGAATGTGCATAACATACTTATTTATAGATTCAGAGAATTTCACCACGAATGGGACCTCAGAGGGCATTTGATTGGACTCCCTTTCTTTGAGAAGAAAACCAGGCAGGACAAATGCAGTGACACTCCAGGGTCACGCACCTAGTTAGTGGCAGAGGCAGGGCTGGACTCAACGGCCCTGTCTTACGGTTGGACTGTAGTACCCTGTAAGATTTTTTTCTTTATTCCTACTTAGAATTTTTATGTTTTCTCCACTAATCCCCTGTAGGTTTTTCAGACCATTTCAGAGAATTCTGAAAAAGTGGCTGTTGAAACGATCAGAACATCATAATCATCAACAGCAGAAAGAAAGAAAAGAATGAAAAGGAAAGAAAAAACAAGAGGTTCAATTGGTTAAAATGGCTTAAAAGGAATGGAGTATGAGAATTTAAAACACCTCAGTGAGTCAGACCAACATTCACTCCACCCTATCCAGAGCCCCTGATGGTGGTGTCACCAAGGGTCGAGGGAAAATATGGGAGACTCATCTTTAATGTTAACTTAAGCATTTGGAAAATGTTGCCTAACTTATCGGGTTCCTTAGCTCAATTTATATTTGTCATCTATGACTCTAAAAGTTCATTCCTGGAATCTATTTATAATTTCAGTCCATACTGTTTCTAGGAGCAACGGTTTTCACACATTTACTACCTACAGTGTAAAGTACTACTTCCTTTTATTGGCCTAAAACTATCAAGCTCTCTAGCTGTGCTCAGCAGGTCAGGACGAGAAGCCATTAACATCTTTCACCTGAAGAATTATATTTAAAGCAGCTAATTAAGTCTACAATGAAAACAGGTATATTTACTACGCAAAAGCGTTAATTAGGCCAATTTTGAGGTTCCTACAAGTTTCCTGAAAGAGTGCAGTCCACCTACAGGACTTGATCTTCTCCAGATGTCTTCCAGGTAGAATCTACTTCAGTAGGAATTTTCTTTTCATGCCTGTGTGGGCATGGTTTGTGGCTTCCCCAGAAGAAAAATGAAAATAGGGAGTCTGAGGGGCAGGGATATATAATCTGTAACTAGAGTCTTATAGCAATGACATCGTGAAAATGCATTCTTTTGTTTTCAAAGTCCAAAACCAACAATAACTCCTTTCTGAACAAAGGTATGTTGGGAATGGTTAACTGACTCCCATAGCTAAAGCTGGGAGATGGGATAGTAGGAAACAGCATTTTGATGAAGATTCAGATTTCATCACCTGAATCCTTCCAGATCACGATTTAATGAAAGTATGCATTGCCACCCCCACCCCCGCCTCTGTTTCGCTAACAATAAGGAATAAGCTTCCGTTGTTTTCTATTCAGCCCATAGCATGAGACATGTTGGGTGAAGACATTTTCCCAGACTCAAAGAAAGAACAGCTAGATGGCACCCTCTGAGTCTCCTTTTGTGGTCAGGGCAGGAAAGGGATGGAGAGAAAACCGGGCCAGAGAGAATTCCAGATGGAGCAGTTTCCACTAAGGTGCAGGGTTCTGCGTTAGCAGCCCCAACCGACACAGGCACAGAGTGCTTCTAGTTCAGCACCATGGCGTCTGTCCAGAGGAGAGTGGAGGCTGGTGCCCAAATGTGCTTCTCTCTCCTCTAAATAGATTTACAATCTGTATGCATTCCACAGAGATAGTGCAAAGGTTAATAATCTGAGGTATTTTAGAATCAGTACAGACCAAACCCACTTTCCAAAAGCCGGTTTTCTATGTATTAAGAAGAGATCTAGTCTCCCAAGACCCAGGAAATCCCCAGGGGTTCATGCATTTGTAAGATGGAGCAGAAGGAATGTATAAACATAGCAAGCCTCAACACTAAATCTTTTCAAATAGCCCCTTTGAGGGGGACTTGTCAATCACCAGTATTTCAAGATGGGCTAAGTACAATGCCTTAACCAAACCCTGCTAGTAATTTGCTTGTCTATGAGACCAGCTGGGAACTAGCAAAGGACACGGGAGATGTAACAGAACAAGGCTCTAAGAATTCTAATGCATGGAGGGTGTCAGAGATTTAATGAGTTCAATCTATACCAATGTCTGAATTCACAGCATGGCTTATTCCAAGAAGTGCCAAGTGCTTTAAAGATGACATGTTAATCTTCCCAGAGCCTGGGTAATGGAAAGCCTGAGCCTTCAGGGACAGGGTGTAAGGTTGGGGAAGCAGACTTATAGCTGTGTGCTGGCCCCCCAGAGCAGATCAGTGATGTGGGTACCAAGACAGCCATATCCAGATGCCTCATCCTTCTGCCCTGATTGCTGCTGCCAGTGCTGACAGCTCTCATTGCCAGTGTTACTCCAAACTGTGACTCCTTACTTCTCACTTTCTTTATGGCAGCAGAACTTTATTAAGTAATAACCAAAAATAAGAGAGCCAAAGAGCAGATAAGTGAGTAAAGGGGGTAACAGAAAGATGTGCCAAAAGAAAAAAACAATGAGCACATGGTAAGTATGGGGTGGACAAATCTACCTCCTGCCTAAGGTCCCAGGCCACCCTGCCCATAGCTGGGAATGAATCTGCTCCAGAGAGGCTAGGCTCTCTGCCCTTGGGCAGGAAGAAGATCTAGTTGCCTGGTGGGGTGCTCTAGGTCCTGGCCTGGCCCAGTACAAATAAGCTCTACCCCACGTGTCAGTTCAGTGCCTGGCATACAACAGGTGCTCACCGAGTGTCTGTTAAGTGTCTGTACATGTACTGCATTCTATAGTTTAGTAAAGTGCTTGCTCACCTCATCCCCTCACTTCTCGTAACTACCATGGTGCTATTGAGCCTCAGATTAAACTCAAGAACACTACGACTCTAAAGGAGAGAGAAAGCGCCTGAACACAGATCATCTCATTCCATAACTTCTTCTAAATGTCTGTAGAAAAGGAATGTCCCAGGCTGACTTAGTAGAAACAGCATGAGTTGGAAGGGAGGAGGCCAGGTTTCTACGCCCCAGAATGTTAGGCTAGAAAAGAACTTGGCGAAATAGCTGGGGGATGACAAGCAGTTTCCTTCTATGTGCGAACTCTGATTCTCAGTGGTGGCTGCCGACCCCCTGGGAGCGTGGCACTGAGAACTCTGGGGCTGCCGAGGGGAGAAGTGTGCTGTGACCGATTAGCCATGTCTGCCACAGGTCTGGAAAGGGCGAACAGAACCAAGGATGTTATCTATTGTCATATTTCTTTTTCTAGTCTACCTATTTGTATTATAGATAATAAAGTCTATTAGAAAATTAATATATTCAAAGCCACACAGATGGACGGAAGGGAGGTGAAATCTGAAGCCAGGACTCTTGACTACTAGTCCAGTACACTTTCACTATTTCATAATAATATCCTGGCCCCAATACTTAGTTCTAGCTCTACAAATACAGATACAAATACAGTCCCCTGTGACTCTTGTTTCCTCACTTGCAGATTAGAGGAGATAAAACCCTGTTTTATCAGTCTCAGAATTACCCAAAACCAAATGAAATGCCAGAATTTCAGAACTTGAAGCTTCCAGGCCCACATTCTTGCTACTGCACCACGATGCTATCAATAGACATGAAAACACTGAAAGGCAAAAGCAGCCCTAAAAATGCAAAGCAGTATTATTGGAAGTGAGGAGTCTGGAGCCCTAGATTCTCTTCAGCTGCATCTGCTCCACACCTGCAGGTGCTCTGCAGGCTTTCTCTCTATAGCCAAATGGGCTCAGCTCAGGAACACTCAGGACGGGAGAGAAGCAAGACTAACAGAGAAGCAGTCCTCAGTCCCCTGGGAGGCAGTCGGTCTGTGTATGTTGCAGAGGAGAGCATGGGACTGGAGGTAGAAGCTTTGTCCTCTTATATCCCACTCATCCTTCTAGCCTACTTTCCAGAGTACATGTCCCAGACCTAGTCAATGAACATGAGTTGTGTGACTGGAATTCTGGACTGCAGGTAGCCTCCCCACTTGTCAGTATTAGGGCTTACAGGAGAGTGAGCTAGGATTTCTGGCTTTGCATTCAGGGGTTTTCTGTCTGTCTCTTACTTCTGCTCCCACCTCATTCTGCTCATCAAAGGCTCCATCTCTCAGGCTTGCTAATTCCTCCTCCTTCTGACTCACTCTTATTGGTTCTTCAACCGACTTGCATAGCTTCTGAAGTCCTCCTTCTTCAGCCTCAGTATCACAGTGATATCAAGAAAAAGCACCCACCCCTTGCCATGCATGTTTGTGAAGTATTGAGCTTGCATGCCTTTCATAAAAACAGCCACAGCATCTACCTTTTCTCCTAGAATGAAAGTCACCAGAGTAGAGGCCATGATTAAGCCTAGAGGTGTTAGAATACAGCCAGATCACTCATCTTAACTAGCCTTAGATTCATAACATTGCAGAGCTAAAAGGCATTAAGAAGCTCTAGTCTAACCAGCCACTGGAAACAAATCATAAATATTAAAATTAATGTATTTGAGGTCACACAGCTGGACTGTAGCAGAAGTGAAATCTGAAGCTAGGACTCCTGACAACTAGTCCAGTGCGTTTTCATTATGTCAGATATTCTGGTCCCAACACCTAGTTCCCCCGTGCTGCAGTCCATGGGGTCGCAAAGAGCTGGACACGACTGAGCAACTGAACTCAGTTTCAGCTCTATGAGTACAGATATATGAGTCCTTTGTGACTCATTTAGAAAAGTATCCCTGAACACAGCAAACACTAGCTCCCAGGCAGCCCATTTTGGGAGTCCAAGAAACTCCACCCAATACATTTATTTTATTTTTGGGTTGTCACTGCTCACTAGATGCAAACTCCATGAAGGTAAGGATTTTTGTCTCTTTTTTTCATTACTGCATCCCTATTGCCTAGAATAGGGCTTCCTTGGAGGCTCAGCAGTAAAGAATCCTCCTGCAACGTGGGAGATGCATGTTCAATCTCTGTGTCAGGAAGATCACCTGGGGAAGGAAATGGCAACCCACTCCAGTATGCTTGCCTGGGGAATCCCACAGATAGAGGACCTTGGTGGGCTATAGTCCATGGGGTCTCAAAAGAGTAGGACATGACTTAGCGACTAAACAACATTGCTTAGAATAGTGCCTGCATATGGAAGATGCTTAATAATTATTTGCTGAACAACAATTGGTCTTCTTTCTAGCCCTTAGGGCTTTTTGAGAGAGTCTGATTCTTTTTATCTTATATATTATAGCACCTCATATAATTCAAAACAACTGGTATATCCCTGAGTCTTTTTCCTCCATCCCTAAATACTGACAATCCCTTAAATATTATCTGAAGTTTATCCAGACCTTTTCCCATCTTGGGGTGTTCTCTGAACATGCTCCAGAATCACAAGACAGCAAGGGGGATAACTGATGTTTTCCGAGCTAATCCATGTTCTCACTTTAGACTCAAACTTGGAGACCCATAAAGGCACAGCAACTATGCTAGGAGGAGAGGCCTGGGCTCAAATCTTTATTAAGTAGCAGGTAGGCCAACATAAGGGCTTCCCAGGTGGCACTAGTGGTAAAGAACCCACCTGCCAATGCAGGAGATGCAGGAGATCCAGGTTCAATCCCTGGGTCAGGAAGATCCGCTGGAGGAGGGCATGGCAACCACTCCAGTATTCTTGCCTGGAGAATCCCATAGACAGAGGAGCTTGGCAGGCTACAGTCCATAGGGACGCAAAGAATTGGACACGACTGAAGCGATTTGGCATGCAGGCCAACATCAGACACAACTGATAAGCTCTATGATGCAGAAACTTCGTAGGTAAAACAAGTCCCAATGCATTTCCCAACTTTTTGATGCTATCCCTGTGAGTAGCATAAACAGGTGTCTCTAAAAGGAAACTAACGACTATGGCTCCCTATTTAGTCAGATTTTTTATTTCTTCAACGAGCATTGTTGACAAATCAGTGTGTGCTATGAACTGTGCTGGGCTTTGAGGCTACAAAGCTGAGGGGAAAACACTTGACACACTTCTATACACTTGACACTTAGACTTCTATATACTTGATACTTACAGTCTAGTGGAGAAACCCAAGCAGACAAAATGGCCACAGTGATACAGGGGCAGAGTTAATAGGAATAGAGAGAGAGGAGCCACTCAGTCAGTGTCAAGGAGGTGGGGTAGGCTTCTTGGAGAGGGAAGGAGCATTTGAGCACCAGTAAGCACCACCAAGACATGCCTGGTCTGGGTTTGCCACTGGTTTCAGGTTGAACCCTGATACATACAGATGTGTAGCTGGCAGAGGGGGTGCAGGGCTGGTCTTAACCATACTAGCAAATCCCATGGGCTACTCTTCCTGTGGACACCATCAGCCAGGCTTGTGTTGCCCCAGAAATACGTTCTTTCGGCCAAAGAGCTGAACAGCCTGCTGCCGTTGCTTTATTAGGCAAGTCCAAGTTGGGCTGTCCTACTTTGGGGATGAAGGTTAGAGGCTGAACTCTACTATGATGCAGAGCCAGGGTGGCAGCCTCACTACCACCATCAGCAGGGGACCCTCAAAGGCAGGATGTAATGATGGCCATACAGGATGTGGGGCAGGGTGGAGGGAGATTTCTCCAAACCTTTTTGGAGGACTGCTTTAAATGACCAGGAAAGAGAGCTGCAGAGCACAGGTGTTTCTGACACCACCCAGCAGGGCTGGACTCTTCTTAGCTAGGAGATAGCCTTTCTATTCCAGGAGCAGAACTGCTATCTACCCATCGCATCCCCCTCCCCACCAAGCCTTCAAATGTGCAGATTCCTTATTCATTCTTTCGTCCACCTCACAATCAACTGCCAACATACGACTCCTAAGAGTTGCCCCCATCCTGGAGAGAGGAGGCAAGAGCAGCAACCACAATTAGGTGACAGAACCAGCCCCAGCCAGACTGCGGCCTGGGGGATCTGGATTGGACAGTGAAAGTGAATATGCAAATTAGAATCCAGACATTGTTAGGGGCTAGAGACTGATTATAAATCTGGGAAGTCAGACAGCAGCATTACAGAGCACTGGGCCTTCAGAAAATGATCATTAGGGCAACTAATGAATCTGAGCCAGAGGAAAGAGGCACCCTCATCTCTGCTCTAGGGTGGGATGAGGAAACTGACCTGCAGAAGGCCTCCGTCCTTTTCTATTTTGCCAATGCAAAGTCATATGATGTGCCTCAGTTTCCCTTATTGCAAACAGTGGGCAAAGTTGCTGAATATAAGGAAACAGTGGACATTTCTAAGAAAACGCTTGATAAGAAAACTACAAAGAAGACTTAAAAAAAATTTTTTTTTTTTTCTCCATGGTTTGTATCAGTCTTGACCACTGGTTTATAGCAAGAGAGGAGGGGCAGTGCTCTGAAATTTACAAAATCTTCCTATTCCCATCATCTTATACACTCTCAGAACACTCCCATGAGGCTGGGATCTTACTATTAATGTCTGTTTTCTAGATGAAGAGACAATGATTGTTAGAAAAATCAGGCAACTTGCTCAGAGTTTATGACCAACCAATAGCAGAGCTGTGACTATAATCTGACCTTCGGACACTAAAGCCCAGGCTGCCTCTGTAAGTGAAAGTAGCTCAATTAGAGGGGCACTAAGTGTCCAAAAAGTGGACACCTTTATGTGTTTGCGATGCTCCCTTGATATTGAAGGCTGGGTCAGTGAGCAGGCAAAATGCGCATAAATGGCTCACCCGCCATGGGCCAACAAATCTGTATGATGTGCCCACTGGGGCAACAACATGTAAGGTGCAGAGACAGTCTCTGCCCCCATGGTCTCTAGTGCAACAAAGAGATAAGTCAACACACAGTTACATTATAGTCAGACAGATGACTAATGGGGCAAGTGCCCCACCACAAGAGGTTTGGAGACATGGAAATCTCTGTGGGTTTGACTCTAGTTACCGAATAAGACACTCTATTTCCCTGCATATTCTAAAAGCATCAAACAATTGAAGGAAAAGAGTTGGAATACTGCTACCTGTGTGTTTTTCCATGTTGTTTTGAAACCACTTTGTCTAAGACAGAATTTCTTAAAGCTATTACATTTGAGTGTTTACTATGTACCGGAAGCTGTGTCCCTAATAGGTACTTGAATATTTGTTAAACAAACAGCTATAGAATCTCCACAAACACTCTGCAAAGTAGGTATGTTTATTCCCATTTTACAGAAGAGAAAAGTGTGTTCCTACTAGAAGGTGACAGTTGGATATGCATGCGGGACCTGGTAAAGAGTGACCTATAGAAGAGTGGGCAACCCTCTGGCTGTCCAAGGTGCTTCTAGAGGCAGTCCCTGACAGCGTGCATTGCCTTTTAATCCACATCGAAGGATGCAAAGCTGTATAAGCCAGGGATAGACTGCAAGTGCCCCTGACTCTGTTAGAGGGAAACTGTTCTGGGCTGGATGAGGTAGAGAAGGCGAGGAGGCAGGCTGATAGGTAGTGAGCTGCTCTCGCAAAAATGTGGTGTTTCTTGCAATCCTGGCAAGATGTGCCAACTGTGAGAGGTCCTGGGTTTCCTTGTTCTGAGAATAGTTTCCCTGTGGTCAGACTGGCTACGGGGGTGACTTGACACAGTGGCAGGCAGCCCTGCTCTGCCCTAGGGCGTGTCTGCATGGATGGAGGCAGCTGCCTTGTAGAGTGTATTGTGCAATGGAAAACAACTGGTAACGAGTGGAGGGGTCAGGCTGTACTTATTGAGGCTCCAGTGTCCTGAACAACTTGGGTCTATTGCCGCTTGGGACTCTTGTGCCCAGAAATCCACTTCCAACCTGGAATCTCTCAGATGACCTTTATTACTCAGGCCTGGGAAGACTGCATAACCGAAGCTAGGACACAGTGCAGCTGCAGAAGTCTTAGGTTCACAGAGAAGCCCTTGCTGAGCACTGGGCGTGGAGCTGCAGTTCACTGGCTTGCTTTTCAAGGGACTTGGGATCTAGTGGGGACGAATGGGAGACTATTTTTACACAAGGACTTGTTATAAAACAAAGAAACTGATTTTGTTTGTGATTTGAGGAATCAATATCATTACTTTAGGCCTGCGTATAATGTTCTCTATCTCAACCAAATTATAAGTCTCCCAAGGGTGCAGCTGCATCTTCTATGTCTCTGACTCCAAAGTTTTAGCACATGAAGGCCTTCTAGACCTTTTTTTATGGAATGATGCAGGGGCAACTGGTGGCAAACTGGGTTAATCTTAAATCTACTGAGTGCCACAGACTTAGAACGATGGTTTGGTGGAAAGGTTACCTAAAAAGGAACCGTGCTTATACCCTGAGTGAGACAGTGTGATGGGCTCCAGGATCAAACATGCACAGCACAGGGCTTCTCAGGTCAAGGGGCTGGGACCAGAGAGGACTGTGGCTTGGCCGACAGCACTAGACGTGACAGAGCCCAGTGGTTACAAGTGTAGACTCTGGAGCCAAGTTCATTTGGATTCAAATCCCAGTTCCAAAGAGCTGTGAGATCTTGGGCAAATCAGTTAATTTCTCTGTGTCTCAATTTCCTCCTCTGTGAGTGGCCACAGTAACAGTGCCTAGTTCACAGGGTTGCTGTGAGGATTAAATGTTTTGTCGTTGTTGTTCAGTTGCTAACTCATGTCTGACTCTTTGTGACCCCATGAAATGCAGTATTCCAGGCTTCCCTGTCCTTCACCATCTCCTGGAGTTTGCTCGAATTCATGTCCATTCAGTCAGTGATGCTATCCAACCATCTCATTCTCTGTCATCCCCTTCTCCTCCTGCCCTCAATCTTTCCCAGCATCAGGGTCTTTCCCAATGAGTCAGCTTTTTGCATCAGGTGGTCAAAATACTGGAGCTTCGGTTTGAGCATCAGTCCTTCCAATGAATATTCAGGGTTGATTTTCTTTCGGATTGACTGGTTTGATCTCCTTACAGTCCAAAGGACTCTCAAGAGTATTCTCCAGCACTAAAATTTGAAAGCATCAATTCTTTGGTGCTCAGCCTTCTTTATGGTCCAACTCTCACATCTGTACATGGCTACTGGAAAAACCATAACTTTGACTAGACTGACCTTTGTCAGCAAAGTAATGTCTCTGCTTCTTGTGCTGTCCAGGGTGGTCATAACTTTCCTTCCAAGGAGCAAGCGTCTTTTAATTTCAGGACTGCAGTCACCATCTGCAGTGATTTGGAAGCCTAAGAAAATAAAATCTTTCACTGTTTCCACTTTTTACCCATCTATTTTCCATAAAGTAATGGGACTGGAGCCATGATCTTAATATTTTGAAAAAAAATTTTTTTTTTGAATGTTGAGGCCAGCTTTTTAACTCCTTTTTCACCCTCATCAAGAGGCTCTTTAGTTCCTCTTTGCTTTCTGCCATTAGTGTGGTGTCATCTGCATATCCGAGGTTGTTGATATTTCTCCTAGCAATCTTGATCCCAGTTTAAATGTGTTAAGATATATGAAGTATCTGGAAACACGTAAGTGCTAGTTATTAACACATAGAAGAGGCTGGGCTGGGGGAAGGGACACTGAATCCAAGCTGGGGGAAGGTGCCAGGGGGACTCTCTGGGGAGATGACACATCCTGGCTGGGAACTGCATGTAATGTGGTATGGCTCTGGCTGAGGGGGGCTTCCCTGGTGGTACTAGTGGTAAAGAATTCACTTGCCAATGTAGGAGACACAAGAGATGTGGATTTGATCCCTGGGTCAAGAAGATCCCCTGGAGAAGAAAATGGCAAACCACTCCAGTATCCTTGCCTGAAAAATTCCATGGACAGAGGAGCTTGGCAGGCTATAGTCCATGGGGCTGCAAAGAGTTGGACATGACTGACTGTGTCCATGAGACCTGGCGGAGGGACCACAGATGAGATGGTTAAGAGATGCCTCGGATTTTCTAAGTGGGGAAGGTCTGGCATTAGTTGCTAAGGAGTTTAAATTTTATCTTGAAGGGCATGCAGAACCTTAGGAGGGAGTGACCTGATCAGATTTATACTGTGAGATGCTCGTTCTGACCGTGATGCAGAGGATGGGTGGTAGAGGTGAAGAGTGTGGAGATGGGAGGCAGGGAGGCCAGTTAGGAGGCCATGGCAGTAAGGCAGATGAGATGCTGAGGCTGGCAGTAAAGAAGTGGGGACAGAGAGAAAAGGACAGACAGATCCCAGAAAGATTAGTTAAATAAGTCGTGTTAAACAACAAGACTGGCATATACTAAATTACCAACAATAATAACACATATGGAGCCCTCAACAACGGTCCAGGCCCTGGGCTTAATAGCCCGCATGGATCATCTCATTTAGTCCTTACTCCTACCTTACGAACTTCACAGGGGTGCGGTGGAGGGATGAGGGAAGGACAGATGCACTTAGGTACTAGAGGACAGATAAGACACTTCCTACTAACTGACCTTTGATAGAAATAAAAAAGGAAATTTTATCAAGGAGTAAGTAATCATGAGGCAGCCAAAACAGCTGACAAAAGGCACCAAAGAAATCCTGAACACAGATCAGTGGGCACAGTAACCAGGGCTCCCAAAGCATAAAGGAGTCGGTGGGTCTCTACTGCTAATGCTTCAGGAAATAAATATCAACATGTAAAACTGCCTGACAGTCTGCAGTCTGTCAAATGTGTGTGTGTGTGTGTGTGAGACAGAGAGAGAGAGACTATATTTTCACAAATTCATGCATGCTCCAGCATTTGGATGGGAAGAAAGAGCTGTGAGTAAGGGAGGGGTCTAGGAATGAGTCTGATTCTCCTTATGAATGATCGTGATGTGGGTGTCACTGGAATGAAATCAACAGATGGCAATAAATTTGTAGAAAATGAAAGAGACAGATTTAAATCCAGGATCACAGGAACCCTTAAACTGCTTCTATGCAAGGGAGGCATACGAACATTAAATATTTCCTGAAGGATAAGCTCAGTTCTGGAAGGTGGGAGGCAAGGACCGGGAAGAGGCGGCTGGCTGTCCCCATGATGGAGCAGGAAGAATTAGAGAGTAATGGGGCGGGCAGAGATGGGAGCAGAGTGAGGTCTCCCATTCATCTTCAGCTGTACTGGCTCTTGACAGACAGGGAGTGGGTGGCTGTTTATCTCTCAAACCTCAGCTATTTTCTTCAGTAACAAGGTGTAAACTAACTTCGCTCAGGGCAAGATCTTCTGCTGCAAAGGGAAAAAGCACACCAAAGGTACAGAGCCTATGGGTGAAGGACAAACCTTCCAGGGAAGCCCCCTCTATGTTCTCTACGGAGGTACCTCACCTGGAGGCTTCCTTAGGAATTCATTCATCTTTCCATAAGAAAAGCAACTCTCTTCCAACCTCCTGCCTGGGAAAGGGAGAACTTTGGGGTTTCTTTGAAAAAGCCAAAGATGGGGTGGGTATTGTGGGGACTCAGTACCTGCCAGACATGACCATCATTTGAAAGACACACATCTGCTCCCAGTTTCCTAGATCTCAAACTTTGTCAAAGAAGACAGGAGGCAGGGTGCCCTCAGGCTGGGTTGAGTCCATTATAGTTAAAGTGAAGAATGTGCCTGAGGACAAAAAAAGCTGAACCCTTGTGTGACATCCTCAGGAGGCCAAGGACTGCAGGCACAACCATCCTTGCTTCAGATTCTCATCTGTTCCATCAAGGTTGCCTCTGTCACGTTTGCCTCTCCAAGTTAGAGGTGCCTCCTAGACAAGGAACAGAGCCAAGATTTTACATTTTGCATGATTTCCCACATGCCTCACTCCCCTGCCCAACCTGTTTGGCAAAAAATATCATCCTGGAGCACATCTGGCATCCTGCCTCCAGGGCATCCTGCTGGTTGGCACCAGGTGCCATCATAGCATCAGCACTTTGCCTGTGCTTTAAAAGGAAAAGAGGGCTTCCTAATGGGCAGAGGGAATGTGTGGAAGGGCCTGCATGGTACAGGACACCCACCTGTTCTGGGCGGTGTGGAGGAGGGGGAGGAAGAGTCAGATGTTTCCCCCAATTCCGTTCCAGTTGCTTCACAAGTTTGAGAGACGCCACAAAGCATTATCTTAGAAAAAGTCAGCAGAATGTCCAGTCTTGGGTCTGTATATGATCAAAAACAATCTCCAGTCTGACACAGTTGTGGCACCCAAAGGGGCCCATCTAGGCAAGTTTTCCAAATGAAAGCGGACTGACTCTTTTTCTTGGTTGGTGGCACATTAAACTGTTTCTCAAATTCAGGACCCGAAAGGCTAGTAGGATGGTAAAGATACTTTAGTCTATCTGCACCTTCTGGCCTTGGACAAGTCACATAACTTCTGAGTCTTCATTTCTTCATTTGGAAGAGAAATGACACTTTCTCTACTTTTACTTTCATAGCTACTGTGAGAAGCAAAAGAAATGTTATAAGCAAAAGCACTTTGTAAGCTTTTATTACCAGGATGAAGGATGGTTAGTAGTAACATGGCTTGCAAGGGCCAGAATCTTCCCTGAGGACAATTCAGAGGTGTGCTTTAGGCCTTTAGTCCAACAGACTAATATCTCAGAGTTACTGCCACCACCATTTTGTTGAAAAGGCTTTTGACCTCAAGGGCCAATTTCTAACTTCTCCATTCAGGGTTTTATGGCATCTGGGACCACAAAACATTGGGTTTATTGAAGGTCCTGTCTGAGTCACCTTTTCTATCTCTGAATTAACCTTTTTGATTATTGGGCCAGGGGTGGCACATTATAAAGCCAACAGGATGTCAAAGTGGACCGAGAGCAGGGAACACGTCTTGGGGGACATTTCCTCCAACCTCTCAGCAGAGGCAAAGAGCCTCCTGAGCACTGGTATTCATTTCATTTGGGCTCACAGGACCTGGAGTTTTCCTGGGCTTCCTTCTGGTGAAGCATTAGTTCCTTAGCCTTCCCCAGTAGTCCGTGCTCAAGCTCAGTTTATGACTTTGTGATAATGACTTACGGTCCCTCTTTGCTGGTTTCACCCCCTGCCATCAGGGTTCCTAGAAATTCTGAGTTCATAACCTAATTCCAGGGCTTTGAGCTCTGGCTCTGGATCTCACCTGCCTGGTGTTTAAGGGAGACCATATCTAGGAGGAGATGAGCACAGAGATGTCCGGGAAGAACAAAGTGCAACTTTGCAAGCCAGCAATTGACACAAGGAAAGGAAATTTGTTCAAACCCAGGACAGGAAAGACCGGCTGTGTGTGAAGTGAGGACAGTCAGCAAAGTCCTAGGGGCTGTTGAAGGTAACAGCTGGTATCTCTTACTGGAATGCTATGGTTCCAGAGATAGGAAGCAGATACAACACTGGGAAAAATAACACCCAGATAGAAATCAGTAAACAGGAGGCCTGGGGAAGTCTCTCATGGCTGCTGCCTGCTCAGGCTAGATCTTCCCTGAGAACAGAGTCCAGGGATGAGCAAGTTAGACCCCACAAGGATACTCTAGGAAACTGGATACCTAGAAATTCTGCCTAGAAAAGCTGGATGAAAAGGTGAACTAATGGTGGATGTCAGCTGGTCTTTACACATCTACAGGGTTCTCCCTCCTCTGGGTGGGCCTCCTGGACCCAGCATGGTGCCAAGTACCAAGGTGCTGCACAGTACCACCAGGCTGATCCAGCAGGATAAAGGGTTCTTACACAACCACAGCAAGCTTTTCTTCACAGTATGAAATATTTCCCAGCACAGTTCCTGCCACATACCAGGTATTCAATAAATATTTGTCCATTTAATAATTTCTTCACCCATTTCAAAAAATGTAACAGAAACATATAATGCCTGTTACTCATCAGGCACTGTTCATTCAGTTCAGTTCAGTCGCTCAGTCATGTCCGACTCTTTGCGACCTCAGGGACTGAAGAACATTAAGCTTCCCTGTCCATCATCAGCTCCCTGAGCTTGCTCAAATTCATGTCCATCAAGTCAGTGATACCACCAACCATCTCATTCTCTGTCATCCCCTTCTCCTCCAGCCTTCAATCTTTCCCAGCATCAGGGTCTTTTCCAATGAGTCAGTTCTTTGCATCGCCTGGCCAAAGTATTGGAGCTTCAGCTTCAGCATCAGTTCTTTCAATGAATATTCAGGACCAATTTCCTTTAGGATTGGCTGGATTGATCTCCTTGCTCACCAAGGGACTCTTGAGAGTATTCTCCAGGACCGCAGCTCAAAAGCATCAATTCTTTGGTGCTCAGCCTTCTTTATGGTCCAACTCTCACAACCATCCATGACCACTGGAAAAATCATAGCTTTGACTAGATGGTCCTTTGTTGGCAAAGTAATGTCTCTGCTTTTTAATACACTGCCTAGGTTTGTCATAACTTTTCTTCCAAGGAGCAAGTGTCTTTTAATTTCATGACTGCAGTCACCATCTGCAGTGATTCTGGAGCCCAAGAAAATAAAGTCTGTCACTGTTTCCATTGTTTCCCCATCTATTTGCCATGAAGTGATGGGACTGGATGCCATGATCTTAGGTTTTTTAATGTTGAGTTTTAAGCCAGGTTTTTCACTCCCCTTTCACCTTCCTCAGGAGGCTCTTTAGTTCCTCTTCGCTTTCTGCCATAAGGGTGGTATCGTCTGCATATCTGAGGTTATTGATATTTCTCCCGTCAATCTTGATTTCAACTTGTGCTTCATCCAGTCCAGCATTTTAAATGATAAACTCTGCATATAGGTTAAATAAGCAGGGTGATGATATACACCCTTGACATACTCCTTTCCTGATTTGGAACCAGTCTGTTGTTCCACGTCCGGTTCTAACTGTTGCTTTTTGACCTGCATACAGATTTCTCAGGAGGCAGGTAAGGTGGTCTGGTATTTCCATCTCTTGAAATATTTTCCACAGTTTGCTGTGATCCACACAGTCAAAGGCTTTGGCAGAAGTAGATGTTTTTCTGGAATTCTCTTGCTTTTTCTGGCAATTTGATCTCTGGTTCCTCTGCCTTTTCTAAAACCAGCTTGAACATCTAGAATTCTTGGTTCACATACTGTTGAAGCCTAGCTTGGAGAATTATGAGCATAACTTTGCTAGCATGTGAGATGAGTGCAGTTGTGCTGTAGTTTGAACATTCTTTGGCATTGCCTTTCTTTGGGATTGGAATGAAAACTGACCTTTTCCTGTGGCCTGTGGCCACTGCACAGTTTTCCAGATTTGCTGGCAGACTGAGTGCAGAACTTTCACAGCATCATCTCTGAGGATACAAAGATGGAATTCCATCACCTCCACTAGCTTTGTTCGTAATAGTGCTTCCTAAGATCCACTTGACTGTGCACTCCAGGATGTCTGGCTCTAGGTAAGTGATCTTAGATTTTCTGTCGTTCTTCTGTGTATTCCTGCCATCTCTTCTTAGTATCTTCTGCCTCTATTAGGTCCATACAGTTTCTGTCCTTTATTGTGCCCATTTCTGCATGAAATGTTCCCTTGGTATCTCTGATTTTCTTGAAGAGATCTCTAGTCTTTGCCATTCTACTCTTTTCCTCTATTTCTTTGCACTGATCACTTAGGAAGCCTTTCTTATCTCTCCTTGCTATTCTTTGGAACTCTGCATTCAAATGGATATATCTTTCCTTTTCTTCTTTGCCTTTTGCTTCTCTTCTTTTCTCAGCTATTACTTTCATCACCAGTCACATCCACAACTGGTTTCACTTTGGCTCAGCCTCTTCATTCTTTCTGGAGCTATTTCTCCATTCTTCTTCAGTAGCATATTGAGCACCTACTGACCTAGGGAGTTCATCTTTCAGTGCCGTATCTTTTTGCCTTTTCATACTGCTCATTGGGTTCTCAAGGCAAGAATACTGAAGTGGTTTGCCATATCCTTCTCCAGTGGACCATGTTTTGTCAGAACTCTCCACCATGACCCGTCCGTCTTTGGTGGCCCTACATGGCATGGCTCGTAGTTTCATTGACTTAGACAAGCCTGTGGTCCATGTGATCAGTTTAGTTAGTTTTCTGTAATTGTGGTTTCCATTCTATTTTTTAAAATGTAACAAAAACATAATGCCTGCGACTCATCAGGCACCATACTAAGCACTTTATAAATGTGAATTCATTACATCTTCCTAATAACTTTATGATGTAGGAAATATTATTACCTCTCATTATGGATGGAGAAGCAGAGTTGTAGACAGGTTAGTTATGCTGCCTGAAGTTACTCGGCTAGTAAGTGGTGGAGGCAGGGAGGGGCTCCCGAGAAGCTCCGATGGTAAAGAACCTGCCGGCAATTCGGGAGACCCAGGTGTGATCCTGGGTCGGGAAGACCACCTGGAGAAGGGAATGGCAACCCACTCCAATATTCTTGTCTGAAGAATTCCACGGACAGAGAAGATGTCCATGGGGTCGCAAAGAGTCAGACATGACTGAGCAACTAACACACACACACAAGTGGTGGAGGCAGGATTTGAACCTGTGAACAGAGGCTGCAAGGTCAGTGCTTTTTAATGCTACAGTGCTTCCCGTCAGAGAGGAGTAAAGCACAATGCATTTTCAGTGACCAGTGGCTATGAACCCCATGCTCTTCTCCCTAGGGGCACACTCTACCTGTTCACCTATGGCTTTATCTTTAACAATAATAACTACAACAATGAGTCTCCAATGCTGTGGTCCACCTACACAGAAACCCCAGATGAATGCAAGGTAAGATGTAAGGGGTCTAGACAGCTGTTAACACAAAAAGAACTGAAATCTTTGATACTATTCTGTTAAGTCTGATTTTTTGGCTTAACAGATAAATCTTGAAATACCTTTCATATGCATGCAGTTTGGTAAGAATGTTTGCAATAGTTTTGTTATCAGATGTTCAAATTATTTGCTGTTCCCAGCATTCTCAACCACCGCCTGGAGTTTGAATTATTCTTTCAGATGAAGCAATAATATACTAATATTGGTGGTCAGAGCGTATGTTTGGAGTCCTTTGAACCTGGTGTTAAATTCTGGTTTTAGCACTGTTGAGTTTGGGCAAGTTACATGATCTTTCAAAAACCTCAGTTTCTTTATGTGTGAAACAGAGATAAGATGAATATAAATGAACTTTAAATGAGATGTAATTTGTGTACCTGCCTCCTGAGAAACCTATATAGGTTTCACAGATCAAGAAGCAACAGTTAGAATTGAACATGGAACAACGGACTTGTTCAAAATTGGGAAAGGAGATTCAAGATCGTATATTGTCACCCTGCTTATTTAACTTCTATGCAGAGTACATTACATGAAATGCTGCACTGGATGAAGCACAAGCTGGAATCAAGATTGACGGGAGAAATATCAATAACCTCAGATATGCAGATGACAGGACCCTTATGGCAGAAAGTGAAGAAGAACTATAGAGCCTCTTGATAAAGATCAAAGAGGACAGTGAAAAAGCTGGCTTAAAACTCAACATTCAAAAAACAGATCATGGCATCTGGTCCCATCATGTCATGGTATATAGGTGGGGATACAATGGAAACAGTGACAGACTTTATTTTATTGCACTCCAAAATCACCGCAGATGGTGACTGCAGCCGTGAAATCAAAAGACGCTTGCTCCTTGGAAGAAAAGCTATGACAAACCTAGGCAGCATATTAAAAAGCAGAGACATTACCCTGCCGGCAAGGGTTCATATAGTCAAAACTATGGTTTTTCCAGTAGTCATGTATGGATGTGAGAGTTGGATCATAAAAAGACTGAGCACTGAAGAACTGATGCTTTTGAACTGTGGTGTTGGAGAAAACTCTTGAAAGCCCCTTGGACTGCAAGGAGATCAAACCAGATTCCAAAGAAAATCAAATCATGAATATTCTTTGGAAGGACTGATGCTGAAGCTGAAGCTCCAATACTTTGGCCAAGTGATGCAAAGAAATGACTAATTGGAAAAGACCCTGATGCTGGGAAGGACTGAAGTGAGGAGGAGAAGGGGAAAACAGAGGATGAGATGCTTGGATGGCATCACCAACTCAATGGACAGGAGTTTGAGCAAGCTTCACAAGATGGTGAAGGACAGGGCAGCCTGGCGTGCTGCAGTCCGTGGGGTCGCAAAGAGTCAGACATGACTGAGCTACTGAACAACAACAATTTGTGTAAAACACCTAACATCTCCTGTTCGTCTTGTGCTTATCAGGTGATGAATCAGTAATAGATATCTGGGTTAGGAATGGACCTACACTGACAGCCAAGTGGGTTACACAGCTCAGACTTCTGATGGGTACTAAATGGATGTGAAGGAGGAGACAATTCATTCAACCAGTTAGGAGTCAGGAGGCCCAGCTGACAATTGTGGTCAGGAACTTTCTTACCAATATAGTTGTCTATTAGGCTAGGCCATTCCTGTAGACTATCATTACATTATGGAGTGTATTTCCCAAAGAAATGATAAGCTTTCATAAAAAATGAAATTCACTGAATTGATATGCTATCAGAAACACAAAGTTTTAAAATAAATGCAATCCTTTGAGGATTGCTAAGTGGTCTGCCATTTTACTTTTTATATGACCTTGGACAATTCCTTTTACCTCTTTTTATGTTTTTTTTTTTTTTTTTTCCCCTCTTCTTTTAACCTGCAAAAAATTTAAAGGAGTCAGAGCATGGAATTTCAACATCTTTTCAGCTTCCAAAGGTCTATCACTGTTTTTCCTTCCAATATCAGCTACCTAAAGGGAACAATCAACTTGGAATCAGATAGCAAGTGTTACCACTTCCTCACTTAACCTGACAAATCACTTACAACTTGCTTAGCCTTGGTTTTCCCCTTGTTATATGGACAATATCATCTCTAAGAGTGAGCATGAAGTTCAACAGAGGTAACATACTTGAAAGCATTTTTGTAAATGCTGACATGCTAGCTTTGTCTTTCTTTATCTAAGTTGAGCTTTATGTGGCCCCAACCACCTTGAGATCTACACAGCCCTAAATAGCTCAATACAGGGAATCTCCACCCCCTGCCCCTACCTCTGGAGAAAGTCAGCCTGCTGAGTGCCAGGGCCATGTATGCCAGGCATGTATGCCTTCTCAGGGGTCCCTGGATATGCCTTCCAAATAGCAGACAGCTTTGCCTCCCAGCTGCCCTCCCACCCTCCTTCCTCCTGTTGGTCCTTCTCAGAGCCATCTGGAACAGAAGGAGGTAAAACAAGCTCACCATTTGCCAGAAGCCAAATGCCAGTGCAAAGTGAGCCTTGGGGTGGGGGCGGGGGGTGGGGGTGGGGAAGGCCCAGGGAAGGACAGTGGGGAATTTTGGAGCCAACTCATGTCTCTGCCACTACAGAGAGTCACTGAGGATGCCTGTGTTTGAGTGGGGACTTGAGGTTTCTTAGGAAAGCAGCTTCTTCTCCAGCAGAACATTCTGTCCTGCCAAGGCTATCTCGGGGCCCTGAATTGTGTACAAATGGTTGGCAAATGCAGTTATCATTCAGCAGTCGCTTACCACATTGCAGAGGCGCTGGGTCCACTGAGGCAGTGGTTTGCACCTGTCATTCATGCCCAGTACAGAGCAGGGGTCTTGTTGGACACTCTTGTCCTGAGCTGTGGGCCCAAGATCCTTACAGTGCCTTAGCTCCTCTCTTCACCCTCAATGTCAGTGCTAAGAAACTTCAGCTCTTTTTATCAAAGCACCTTAGCACCTTTCCTAGATAGGCAGCTTGCTTTGAAAGGCATCCCTTCAAACTGGAAAAAGTAGCCACTAAAAGCTCTGTCTATAGTTGAGGAACAGAAGAATCTAGTACGCAAATCATAATTGTGGTAAACTAAATATCTTGAAAAACCCTCCGTTACAAATTTCTTACTGAATCCACAGTTCAGGTTGCAAAACAAATCCCCAGGAGTCAGCAATGAAGAGGAAACTGAAAATCAAACAGGTAAACAAGCTCAGGCTCAAAATGTATAAAACGACAGTGGACAGCCCTGCAGGAAGAGTCATGAATACACAAGCGAGAGAGAAATTTCAACACACTTTCTCAATCATTGATAGACTGAGCAGATAAAACTTGGCAAGAATATAGAACATTTCCGTAACACAGCTAACAAGCTTGAGCTTATGGACATAAGAAATAGTAAAAATACATTCATTTTAAGCATACATAGAAGCCCGTTGGGAATGTTTAGAAGTTAAATGGAGTGGCCTGGTACTGGAATTTTGAGCTCCTATGAAAAGTGATTTCTGTCAGGGAGACCCACCTCAGTTCTATCCTGGGTCATGTAAATATCCCACTGTTGACAAACAGGGATGCATCTGAAGAAAATGAACACTTGAGACTGGAAACAACTGCATGTAGACTTGAAACAGTTCAGGAGTTCGTTGCTACCTTGTAAACTGGTCTGCGCTCTTGAACTGTTGATATATACTTAGCCCTTGACCTGTCCCAGTGAAAACAGCCTGACCATCCCACCCACTTCTTTCTCTCTGGCTACTCTGCTTCCATTTAACCAGAGATATTTCTAGGAGAATACTTTTTCAATGTCTTTGTTCTTTCAAGATGGCATGACAACACTCCAAGGTGCTTTTCCTTCTCGTGGACGCAGACACTGGCATGTAACTCTAGATACCAATTCTGACAACCAGACGTTTCAGGAGGCACCAGATGCTGAGGGTAAATCTTGAAAAAAACCTCTTGGCATCCAAGTAGGGGATTTCTTTCTCAGAATAACCACACAAACATGCCTGTGTTCTCATCCAGAAGCACCCCCACTCTTCTCGGCTCAATAGTGGTTGTTTGTCCGATGGTAGGGGTACCTGGCCTGTGACTCCTCAATCCCAAGTCTGAAGGCATTGATACAGACTGCAGAAACTATGGCCTCTGTGAGTGGAGAGGAAACCATCTTCAATTCCAAGTAGATACAAACAATCCTCCATGAGGGCTGTACCCATGTCTCAGCCTTAATGTGGGATCCACGCCACTATTTGGTGAAAGACCATTGGCCACTTGGTGGAAAGGTAACTGGGCACAGATCCTAAGGTTGACAGTTTCCATGAAAACTTCTTCTCATGCGGACAAATTCTCTCCTTCCATTCGGCGGTGAGGCCTGGGGTTTCTGCAGGAGAGAGGGGCCCTTGGCACTACATCTGCAAGACCCCTCTCTGTCAGCCTTGCTCTGGGTCCAACTCTCCATCTAATTATGCATCAGGTCCATTTCTGAAAGTCTTTTCAACAGTGATTTAGCAACCCCACTAGTAGCCAGATGGTCTAGGTTCCCGGTGGGATTTAGGTCCTGAAAAGATGAACTCTTCCAGAGACATCTGAGAGGAGCCGGCACTGGCTCGGGCAGGAGGATGTTTGCCTTGGCTGCAGAGAGACCACTTTGGAGTTCCCGGCTCCGGTCCTCCCTTCCATCTCAGAAGCCTCTCAGCTCGACTACCCATGTGGAGAAAGTTTCCTGCGGGGGCTTTTCTGCAGGGAAGCCTCTGCGGGAGGTTGTTCTGTGGCATCGGCTGTGCGGTGGGGTGGGGTCCAAACAAGGATGGGCCAGTCCCCCCCACGTTCACACCTGGGAAGACAAAGCGTCCAGAGCTTATCTCGGCATGCTGGGCAGGAATGAGGCTGCCCATGGTTCCCCGGGACTCCATCTATCCCTGCCACTTGTCCTCTCTGTCTGAGGGTCTGCTCTGGACACCCAGGCCTTTCTGATGGCTGCTGGGAAGCCAAGGGCTGTAAAGCAGGTTCTGAACCTCCTTTTATGCTCCCTCTCCCTGCTCCAGACTGTGTGCTGCCTAGGCCTGAAGGCTTGTCACACTGATCTCCTCATCCCTGCCCCCACCTGCTCTGAGGCTGTCTCTGGTGCTCTGGTTCTAGCTCTTCCGGCTGCCTCATCAGACCTCCAGAACACTAGTTTAGTTGCCCATTTAAGGCACAAGCAGTTTTCTTTACAGAGATCATGCTCACTCAAGAGACGAAGGTGGAAGTTCAGGACAGGCTTGGAGGGTCCAAGGACAGAGGCGTGTGTGGACTTCTCTGGCAGCAGCTCCCTCTGCACTTGTGTCTCCCCATCAGAGGGACAGAGTAAGCCTGACAAGGAGGGCCAGGAGACAGGGCGCCTGGGAGCAGGCATCTGGCTAAAGCCCAACAGCTTGAAAGAGCGCCTGACCAGAAACAGGGTCAGAGGGCAAGCAGGGAGATACTGAGATGGACACGGAGACAGCACAAGTGTTGGACAGGGATAAAGGCAGGCAAAGCCTTCCCAAATATAGGCTGATTAGACAGGAGACCTAAAGGTGCCTCCTCCTCCACGGAGGCCTCTAGAGAATGCCAGAGGTAGGTCACTAGTACAGGTTTTGAAAGGGAGGGCTAACGCTGGAATGGGACCATGTGTAGAGAAAGCAGACTCCCTGACATCATGCTGAATTTCTAGCATCTTCCTCAGGAGAGGCAGCCTGGAGTGGTGCAAAGATCTTGGATTCAGCCAGATAGGCAGAGGTGACAGGCTGCTTGGAGGCACAAACTCAGCTCCCTCTTCCTCTAATCCATCCCTCAGATCCCAACAAGGACAAAGCAAACTGTGCTGTAGCCCAGCTTGCTCGCTCCTGCTCCTCCCCGCCCTCACCTCCTTTAGAGTAAGCAGACACAGCAAAACTGGATCAGAACCCGATGCTAAACTGTATTGAGTTCACAAAAAAAAAAAAAAGAAAAAAGGAGAAAACCCAACTAAAAGCCACAATAGAAACAGTCTCCAGGCTTCCAGGATCTCCCTTTCAGACTCCCCATCTGCTCCCGCTCCACAGGGGCCACCCAGCTGAGCCCTGCTGTCAGGGGAGGGCCCTGGCCCCCTCACAATCTGCCATCTCTGACATCACTTGGATCTCATTTCTTCTGGAGCTGCCAGGGGCCCTGGAGCTACCCTGCTGCCTGTGGGCAGGGGACCAGGGGCCCGGGGATGGCCTCGGCACCTGGGCTGGGGATGGGGAGCATTGAGGGGCGGAGGAAATGGATTCTGGGTTGTTGGGCATCCAGGCCGAATCTCAATTTTCAATTTTTCCATGCATGCCTCCTCCCCTGGCTGCCAAGCCCTCCCGTTTCCTGCCATCTGTGCCGGGCGTCTCCGGGGAGCCCCTCTCCTTTCTGGTTTGCTAATCACTGCCTATGGACACTGGGAAGAGGCTGGTCTCTGTGCTCCTGGCACCTGGGTAGCTGTTCCCCAGGGCCCATCTGACTTCCTCTCTGTGCAGAAGGGCTGTGCTTTGGCCTCCCTTGGGTGGCCCACAGACTCGGACCCTCAACAAACGAGAAATAGGTGGCGCTGACCCCTGATGACTGCATTACAGACCGGGGTGCACCAGCCTTGACTCATGGAGTGAGCTACCTGCTCCCCGTCAGGCCCAGTGCAGCCTGGTGGTGAAGAACGTTGGCTGTGGAGTCAGAGAGACCCGGGTCTCTTCCCGGCTCCAGCACTCACTCGCTGTGTCAGTGCACCTCTCTGGGGCTCACTGTCCCCGTCTGTAATGTGAGCGGCTGGGCTACACGATTTCTCACATGGCCCTAACACCCCCAAGTCAAGGGTGACTCTGTTGACTCGCATTTTCCCGGCTGTGCCTCTGCCCTGTAACCTAGAGTCTGCTATGACTGGTACCTGGAAGCAGTCTTGTGGGAGGCAGCTGGAAGGGCAGAGAGTGCTGACCTGGGTGCTGGGAGGGTCCCCTGGGTCTGACCCCAAGACCCTGATCTCATTAACATGCCTGGACCAGCTGAGCAAACCAGCTGGGAGGCGACGAGACTGGCTGCTTCCAAAGTGATTTAAACGCTTTGTTCCCTGAGTCTCCACAGCAAGGACAAAGGCAAGCACTCAAGGCATTATATTGAACGCTCTCTGCTCACCCATGTGTTCATCCATTCACTCTACCATTTGGCCTTAATGCAGCAGTGAAACATCGTAAGGAGTCACTGGAATTCTGGGTTCCGATCCTAGCTCTGTTGCTTGTGAGCTGGTTAATGCTAGGGAAGTTACCCACTCTCTCTGGGCCTTGGTTTTGTCATCTCTAATGTGGGGATAGTATGGTACCTGGCTCTCAGAGCATACGAAGTATCTAGCACCGGCGAAGTCTTCAGTAAACGGTGGCTGTGATCATCATTAAGTTGAATACATTGTTTACAGCCTCGTGGGAGACAGACAATAGCCTAATGCCTGCCCATTTCTTAAAGTGTACATGTGTCCCAGGAAGACAAGCTCCCTGGCTCCAAGGGTCAGGAAGACATCTTCAACAGGAATTTGGGTTTAGTTCTTTAGCACAAATCTCTTATCCTTCCTCAAAAAACAAAAACAAACAAACAAAAAAAAACAGTGAAGTTTATTTATGGAAATTTGAAAGAGCCTCAGATATTCGAGTCAGTTAAAGCCTGGTCTTGAAGCGAGTTGCCCAGGCTTTGGTGTGAAGGCTGTCATTTGCCATTTTGGAATGGAGGCTCAGCTGGTGGTTCTTGGGAGGAGGAGGAGGGAGAAAGCCACTTCTCATTCTTCATCCTTCCCTCCCGACACATGCCAGATCCTGACTCACTCCCCTTACCCATGCCCAGGGCAAAGGAACATTTCCTTTGCCTGTTTCTGGCAGTTTCCAGCCTTGCCAAAGGCTGTCCCTGTCACCACTCGTGCCCACAAACCGTGACCTCCCTGGCCTGCCTGTCCCTTCAGGATGCTGCTGAGCTTGCTGACTGAGGATGCCGATTTATTGCTTCCCATTAGCCAGACTCCTGACAGCCTCTAGGCACCCTGGCCTGACATAGCCCACACGCCAGCTTGGAAAGGTCAGGTCTCCAGAGAGTCAGTCAGCCAGAGGCTTTTTGAGACAGGCTTGTCACAGTAACCCCACCGAGGCGCCGTCAGGTGACACACGGCCTTATTTATTTTGCTTAATTGGACAGCCTGAAAATTTCTGTTTGCCTTTTTGGAACACATTTGGATGTTCCTATCTGCCCACTCTTATCTTCAGAGACCATAAATGATGCCCTCCAAAATGCCTGTGCACCGACTGCCCCTGGGGCTCCATGTACACAACCCCGGGGATGACCTCTCTCATCCCCACCTCCTGTACAGGGTTGGCACAGACCATGCACTTGGCACAGGAGGGCATGAGGCAGCCCTGATTCTACCAGTGCCTGCCACAGTGAGTGACCTTGAGTACATTAGTTATTTAATCAGCTTGCTTATCTAAAATAGGAAAAATGGCTGTCCTACATAGGTCTCATGATTTCAGGATTACGTGAGGTTGCCTTCTAAAGGGACAAATTCATGAAAGTATAAGTTAAAGATCTACTATAAGATGTATCAGGAAGAATGTATTAGAAATAGTTTTGGACACAAATTATTTCAGGTGTGGGTCTCACTGCCCACTCAGGCTGGAAACTCCAGACCTTCCTGAAAAGGGACAGCACAGTATCACTCCAGCCCCAAGTCCCTGACTTCTCATCTGGGGCCTAACTGACACTGACATCAGGGGGTCTGGGGGCAGGGCTGGCAGTCCCCATGAGGACCTGGCTGAGATGCAGGCATGGCGCCAAGGACTGGGAGCGGCAGGGTCCTGGCTGCTGCCCAGAGTCCACAGCTCAGAGCAGATCTGGGAGGGCAACCTCTGGGTGGGACAAAAGGTAGCAGCTACCCCCTTCCTCTGAGTATGAATGAAAAACAGCCCTGGATCTGAAGTATAAAGTGAGCCTTTCTCCTCCCCTCTGACTCTGAGTGGCACTTGGGGGAGTGTGGCTGATGCACGAGGGACCCTTCCCCAGAGTGTGAATGCTTCTCTCTGTGCGGGAAGCCACAACCTCCCTGTTCCTTGAGGCTGATCCAGAGTCACCCTCTAGTAACAACAGCCATGTTGCTGTTTAGTTGCTCTGTCATGTCTGACTCTTTGCGAACCCATGGACTGGAGCCCATCAGGCTCCTCCACCTATGGAATTCTCCAGGCAAGAATACTGGAGTGGGTTGCCCTTTCCTTCTCCAGAGGATCTTTCCAACCCAGGGATTGACCCCACATCTCCTGCATTGGCAGGTAGATTTTTTACTGCTGAGCCACGTGGGAAGCCCAACAAGAGTCATGCGCTATAAAAAAAACAAAACAAAAAAACACGTGCACAATACACCAGTCTGGAGAGCACTTTCACGGTTTTCATCTCACTTGATTCCTGACCCCCAGCCAAGTAGACAGCACAGGACTTTTTGCTGTCTATTTACATGAATGCGAACTAGACACTAGATTGATTGTTAAGGAATTTGCCAAAGGTCATATGGCTCAGAATCAAATCCAAGGTCTTCTGACTCAAATCCCTGTGCTGGAAAGAGAGCTGGTATACCCTCAACTGGCATAGTGGACAGTTCCAACTGGCTTGTGTCAGAGCTGCTGAGGGAGTGGGGTCCACACAGCTAACACAGCGCACACAGTCCACACAGCTAGGCCTGAGTGAACCTTGCAATAATAGTATAAGAATTCCTAGGAGCCAGCGGAAAGTCCGATGAGTGAGGGTAGAGCCAGGGGTCCTTCCCACTACCAGAAGGGGGTCCTCTTTTTTCCTCTTAATCATCTGTCCAAACAGCAATTGTGTGGAGAGTTTGAGGGATGAAAGGGCTCACAAGTACAATAACTGAGGGGTCTGGGGTCCAGGGCTGCCCATTTGGGCTGACATGTGAGCCCAAGGGAAGATCCTGGAGGAGACAGCACAGGACTAAAACCTGCAGTCCTGGCCAGCTTGGGTCCCTGAGAGGTGAGGAGGTGTCCCCCTGCTCCCAGGGAATGAGCTCAGCAATGGATGGACCTGGTATCTTACCCTCCTGGCCCTACCCTCTCACAAAGATTCAGCTCAGCCACCAACTAGATGCATGATCTCAGGCAAGTCCTCTGACTCCCTGAGCCTTAGTTTTCTCAACAGATATAATCAGAGCATCTAGCTCCCAGGGTCATAATAGGGAGGATGAGACAAGATCGCAGCACTCCACAAATCAGAGGGAAGGGGATGTTTGGGATCTTGCATCTTACACTAGATTCTGCATTTCCTGACTCAACTGGCAGCCTCCTTTAACCTGGATCATGAAGCATGTGCAGACCTCACCCCACAAACAGTATCTGCCACTGCTGTCATGGGGAAGGTTGCTGACACCCTGCAGTCCCGCACCTCCCAGCTCACCTGTCCTGCTTTCTCCACCCAGCGCAGCTGTGTTTCAGCATCCCATGCTACACAAGCCACATTTTGTTTTTAACTCCCACGTACTGCTCCCCTTCTTTTTCTGAATCATGTTTCCTTGCCTGTTCCTCTAACCCCCTCCAACTCCAGAGTTGTGCTTTATCTCCAGTGAGATTAATGCTTCCTGATAAGACCAGCTAATCTGCTGCTGCTCCTCTTTTGCCGAGATGGAGAAGATTAGAGGCAAAGGGTTAGGCTGCCTCCCTTTCAAGGGCACTCAGGACTTTAATAAGGGAATTGCATCCTGCTTTCCCATCTGATGCTCTGGGACAGGGGTCCCCATCATTTCTGGTGAGGATCTGCCTTCACTACTTCCAGATAATAAGGCCCCTGACTGGGGGCGTCATGGGAATGGGGGAGGGGTGTCGGTTCTGGTCTCCACAGGGAGACTGAGAACGTGGCCGCCAGCTGCTGAGGGGCACTGGGCCTGGTGGGACACTGCACCTCACGCTCATCTGGCTCCTGGGACGCAAGAGCAAAGTGCCTGAAGGAGGCATCTCGATGACCAGTGAGGGCCACGCTCAAAGCTATGCTGCACGTGCTGCCCTGAACAAGGGGGGCAATCGCCCTACTCGGCCTGGCTAGGACCATCACCTCCAGAAGTCCCGGAGTTCAGGCTATGAGTTGATGATGTAGGTGGAGCTGTGCTAGGACACGGCTTCCATGTCCCAGCTCCTTGGGCATGGGACATGGCATTCAGCTGAATGCCAGTCTGCAGCAGGCAACGTGACAGGCAGGCCTCAGTGTTTACTGAACCCCACTCCTGGTGTGCAGAAGACCGCAGGGAAACAGGGGGAGCGGCATACACGTGCCCTGGGTTGAGGAGCAGGGAATCTCATGGGACGATGCAGCTCAAAATGACACAGAAGCACGGTGGAGTTCAACTGCTCGTGTGTCAAGTGACTGCTGGAGTGTCGGGAGTTGGAGAGATTTGTGGAATTAGCACTAGGTTTTACATGAAAGGCTAATTTTCCAGAGAGACATGATTTTTTGAAAGGGACACAGACTATTTGAGGTTAGAAAAAGGGCTCCTTTATTTTGATCAAATGTTTAACACCTGTTATGGGCCAAGCACTATTCACAGAGAAATAAAATGTATATAATACCTGCTTTAATGGGGCTTACAGTCTTGTAGATAAATCAGAAGTTACATAAACATATAAATACTGGCTTATTAACGGTAACAACTAAAAGAATAGCGTGTTATTCAAGAGAACAGGACAACCCTAATATAAACTATGAACTCAGGGTTGCCTCTCTGAGGTAACGGCTGAGACCTGAATGAGGAGTAGGAATTTGCTAGAAAAGGGTAGGTGTGTAGAGCATTTCAGACAGAGAGCAGCACATGGAGAAGTTCTGAATCAGGATGAAGCTAGTTTCTCTGAAGAAATGAAAAAAGGTTGAAGAGGCTTAAGAACAGACATTCAGAGTGGGAAGAGATTTGCAAATTTCATCCTGGGATTGTAAAGGGAAGCCATTAAAGGGTTTAAGCAAGAAAGCAACAGTATTTACATTTCTAAAATGTCACTTGACTATCATATGGGGGATAGGCTGGAACATATGGGGGAGGGCAAGAACAGAAGTGGCAAGTTTGGTCAGAAATCCTCTGTCGGAGCAAGTGATAGGGGATGGTGACATGTCCTACACTGGAAGAGGTGGGCATAGAAAGTGGTGGCTGGATTAGTTATCTGCGGGATGGGATCAGCAGGATTTGATAATGGAATGAATGTCGGGGGAAATATCTACAGTGACAAACGGATTTTCAGCTGAAGCAACCCAGGGACTGAAGGTGTTACTAAGATGGGAAAGAACGGCAGAGGTGCAGCTTTTGGGTGGGAGCTACAGCGGAGATCGAGAGCACAGGTTTGGATACGCTGAGCTTGAGATTTCTTCCAGCCAGCCAAGTGGACACTGTGTAGACACATACGCCTGTACTGCAGGTGACTCTGTCCCAGAGGCCATCTGGTGCCCTTGGGATGGATGAAATAACTATCCATCCAGTACAGAATGAGAAGTGTCCCAGTGAACTGCACTTTGAGGTCAGATAGAGGAACAGCCAGAAAAACAGCAGGAGGGCTAAATGATGGAAGTGACTCAAGACACAGGAAAGCTGTCATGCGGAATATTGATGAAAAGGTAAGTGTCCGCTGGATCTGGAAATATGGAAAGCCCAGACGAGCTGAGCAAGCGCAAATTTGGAACTGAGAGAAACCAGCTTGGAATAAACTGAAACGGTAACAGAGGTGGGTGGGGATAGTCAAACCCTCAGTAATGTTGGCTCTGCGGGAGGAGGAGAGAGACAGGCAGGAGCTGTCTCCTGAAGGTGAGGCGTAAGCTCCCAGCTCCTCAAACTGCACCCAGGCCAAGGCTCTCCAAGCCCTACACTGTCAGCCCTAAGCTGACCACAGCTGACCCTTACAGCTCTAGAAGACACCACACCTAGGCGCGGAGGGAGCGGGAAGGGCCTTCAGCCGCTGCCGGCTCTCCCCCTGACCTCAGCTTTGCCTGCATCTTTGGCACATGAACCCCACTCCTTACTCTTGGGTATTGTACTCTAGCATTCAAAACTTCCATCATGGGGTGGGGGGAGGGATGGATTGGGAGTCTGAGATTAGCAGATGCAAACTATCACACATACAACAGATAAACAACAAGGGCCTACCGTGCTGTACAGGAACTGCGCTCTATCCTGTGATAAACCGTAACAGAAAAGAATGTGTGTGTGTGTGTGTGTGTGTGTACACATATATGTACTTGTGCTTAGTCCTCCAAGTCATGTCTGACTCTTTGTGACCCCATGGGCTGTAGCCTGCCAGTCTCCTCTGTCCATGGGATTCTCTAGACAAGAATACGGGGGTGGGTTGCCATGCCCAGCTCCAGGGGATCTTCCCAACCCAGGGATTGAACCCAGTCTCCCACATTGCTGGTGGATTCTTTATGGGCTGAGCCCCCCCAAATAACAGATCAGATCAGATCAGTCGCTCAGTCGTGTCCAACTCTTTGTGACCCCATGAATCACAGCATGCCAGGCCTCCCTGTCCATATGTAGGCTGAATCACTCCACTGTACAGCAGAAATTGGCACAACACTGTAAGTCAACTATATCAATAAATTAGAAAATAAAACAAACCCTGTTCTATCATAAAGGTCTTAAGTCTCTACTGAAAAGCTCCTGTATGCCCAAGAGGCACTGAAAGGGTATGAAGCGCTTCCTCATACTCCTTTGGTTAAGAAGATCTGATCTCAAGCTTCCCTTTTCCAGATCTACTCTTCCAGGCCTTCCCAGCAGACCCTTTCTGACCTTATCGCCCACTGTTCTTCACCTTGAAAGCTCCTCTACTGCCTCTGTGCGCCCCCTTATATTTGCCTACTCCATGTATTTGCTGGTTTTGCCCTTTAGAACTAGCCCCTCCTCCTTGCCTGGCTGAATCTCACCAGTCCCTTGCATCCAGCTTGAGTCTTTACATATCGAGAATACCTGGCCTGGTCCCTTTCTCTGGCATTTCTCCTATATTACTTGGGAGCACTGGCCTTTTCTGCCTGTGCCCCTACTTACCTCCTGCACTGAGGAACACTGAAGCTGCCTGCTTATTCCTTTGTTTTCTTTGCTGGCACTGGTACATCAGAGGCAGTTGGTAAAATAAACATTTGTTTATTGATGGGTTGATTGAGAAAATCCAGTGGTTCTTCCTCCCTGAAGGATGAAGCCTTGCAGCAGTCTTGGCAGGGCTGCAGGAGCAGGTTCATCAGGGCCAAATGAGAAAGAAATGGGGGCCACAAGCATTAATAGCCTGCTTCCTACAGAATCACTAGAGGGAGTTTCAAGTCACTTGAGTTAAAGTTCAAATTAAGCTCTGGCCATCCTGACCATCAGCTACTTCAAATGCTCTTGTAGAAGCCTTTTCTTTCTTGGAAATGTGGAGAAATTTAAACCATGAAAGCTCATGTTTTCTTTAAACCTATAGATAAATTTTCTTGGCATTTTAAGTTGCAGGTTTCCTCTGGCATAGTCCCTTTTAAATGTTGAAAAAGGCAGTTTTATAACCTATAGTCTCTCATCATACCATACTTCATGTAACAAGAGCATTACACAGAGGGGAGAATTCAGCCTGTGGTGTTTTCTCCACTCAAGGTACTGGCTAAAATGGACATAATAACTAATAGGCTGCAGTGACTTTCATGCAATATGGGTTTCTATCAGAAAGTTTACATTGGCCAAGTTTTCAGGGCTCAAACATTTCGTGGAAATTGGTTCAATCAAATGCAGGCTCCAAAGAGGCCTTAAACACACACAGCCATTATTGCAGCCACAAAGACAGGAGGCCCCTGGACACAAATCTAAAATAATATGTTTTACGATTTCTTGGGGACTATTTTTGTCCCCCGCCAACAACAACATGAAAAGCAAGAATCTTAAAATACTGAAAGTGGTAGTTTAAAGGCAGAACTTTTTTTCCCCTCCAAATCCCAAAGGCAAGAACTCAGCAAGGAAGGGTCAGGGAGAATGTGTCCCTCTGAGCGGACACCAACTCACACCCTAAAGTGGGTTCCCATGTAGACACATCTCATAGAGTCAAGGAAGTTCAACTACCATGTCTGTTTATACCTCACCTTGGCTTCTCCTGAGGTGGAATATATTCTCTTTTATGAAAGAATGATTTATTTACTTTCAGATTACTAATTTACAGGAGATGTGAGGCAGCAGAGACTCTTGGCTGTGCAGTCTTGGGAAAAATAAGACTTTCGGCTCAGTCCCACCTTGTGTCTCCCAGAGTGGCCCCAGGCTGCAATTACTGCCCCCAACCAATGCTGCACACTGCCATCAGGGCCAGGCCAAGAGAACAAACGTGAGGGTGCCCTTGCCCTGTCTGGGGCTTTCTCTGATTTAGCTGGAAATAATGAGTTTCTTAAAAAAAAAAATCTTTAAAAGACACACATGTTCAGATATAATAATTCTTTTGAGGGGCTGTATGTTTTTAAATGGCATGTGTGTTAGTTGCTCAGTTGTGTCCGACTCTTTGAGACTGTAGCCCACCAGGCTCCTCTGTCCATGTGATTCTTCAGGCAAGAATACTGGAGTAGGTAGCCATTTCCTTCTCCAGGGGATCTTCCCAACCCAGGGACTGAACTAGGATCTCTTGAATTGCAGGCAGATTCTTTACCATCTGAGCCACCAGAATTCACCCCAAATAAGATTTCCCCTATTTCTCACATCCAGCTGCCTTCCAGAAAGACAAGAACACTCCGGGTGCAGAGACGGAGTAAACCGGGCTGTCACACATCTTCCCTAGGAAGGAGCTTTCTCCAGAATTGTATTTTTATGATTAGAGAGGAAAGTTCAGACTCTCTGGGGTGGGGAAAAGGGTGGGAGTGGAAGCCGGGAGAGACAAAGCAACCTGTCAGAATTCCTTTTAGCACCTATGACTAGTGTTAACTTACATGCTCCCAAAGTGCAATAAAAAGCCTGCAAACTGCTGTTAAAAAGATAGTTTGACCTTTTAAAATGGAAACTCTCCCACCTTATATCCATATTCAAAAGATGAACCTTGGGAACTCTGGAGTTTTAGATTACTAATGAAATGAGGCTGACTTTTCAGAAGAGGGTTTCCCTACGGGCTGCAAGCTAATTAGGGTGTTTAGACCTACGTTGTAACAGCAGGCAAAATGCAGGCCCCAAACCTTTTAGCCATTGTAGTTGCCAACTGTGTAGAGTGTACTTCTGAAAGGAGTCTGGCAGGGAGTTATGAAAATTTAGTTAATAAAAAAGTCCTGGACGCGACTGTCAGCAGCCTGCGGTTCCGGGGCAGGCTGTCGGCCCCTGGCGGCAGAGGAGTCGCCGCGATCCCGGGTCTCCACCGCAGCTGCGGAGCCAGGCGCGCGCCGAGCGGCGCTGCTGAAAGAAGTTGGAGAGCTCCCACCTCTCCGACAGAATTCGGCGGTGGGCGCTGGGGAATCCCTCCCAGCGCCGGAGAATAAAGTTTGGAGTAAGTAAAGACCCTAGACCGACATGAGACCCATACTTTCACTGAGCAAAGACACGTATCGCACCACGCCAATCAGAGGCTGCTCGCACAAGGCCATCAGCCTCGCTCCGCTGGGACGCGCCCGGAGCCTTCCCACTCCCACCACCTCCAGTACTCTTCAGGAGGGCGCTGAGCCAGAGAGGTGGCTGTCGGGTGTGCGGTTCCGGATGGAAACGCCTCCAGGCTTTCCGGTTCGGGGTACAAGAACTCGAAGTCAACAGTCGAAGGAACAAGGGCAGACCAAGTCCAGGCTGGACGCCTGGGACCTTCCTCTCCAAACCGGCTCGGGTTTCTCCAAAGCACGCGCGGTACAGCCCACGCGCCCCCAACACTCCACTACTCTCTACAGGTCCCCCCAAACTCTTCCCCAGAAGCCCTGCAAACCACAGACGGCGCCCCGAAACTCCCAGGGCACTAGCCAGCCACCCCCACCTCCGTCTCTTGAACCCTCCTCAGAGCGTTCTTCCCGCCCCGCACCGTGCTCCTAGCATTCATAGGGAATCAGAAGCAAACTACGAGAAAATGCCTTCGCGAGGAGCCTCCCTACACACATCAGCCCTGTCACTGAGACAAAAGCGTAGGGAGGAGGGAGATGGAAAAGGAGGCGGGAGGAAGGTTTATAAAAAGGATGGGGAGAGCAGTAAGAAGGAGCTGGGGAGGAGGGTCGGGGTGGGGAGAGACCCTGCCTCGAAGCCCGCTCCTACTCCGCGCGGCCGGTCGCTTACATGCCCAGGTCGCTGTAGGTGTTGAAGAACTCCATCTGGTTGCACGCCTGGATCCAGCCCACCACCCAGGTCTCGTGGCGGGGGATGGGGGGCATGACCACGCGGGCTGAAGCTTTGAAGTAGGGGGTCTTGTAGCGCAGGACGATGGGCGAGGTCTCCTCGATGCGCGTGGGGCACTGGTCGATGGTGGCGCACACATCGTACACGACGATGTTCTCGCGCCGGATCCGCGCCTTGCAGGTAATGCTTTGGATACAGCCCATCCTGCCGCCCGGCGCCGGCGCGGCGCGGCGTGGGGCAGCGCCGGGGACCGCGCGGGCAGCCGGGGGCGCCCGTCACACCGGCATGGCGACGCGCCGCCCGCTCTGGGTCCGGCTCAGCTCGCGCCCAAGAGCGGGGAGCCGCCGCCGGGCATCCTCCGAGGCAGCCCCCTCCTCTCGCCGCCTTGCGGGGTCCCGGCTGCCCCGACGCCCGCCCGCCCCCGCCCACGCCCGCCCCCTCTCTCCCGCAGGGCGCGCGGAGAGCGTGCGCTCCTAGAAGGCAGCGGGCGCCCCCGCTAGCTCCAGGGCCCTAGCGGAGGGCAGGGAGGGGAGCGGCGCTGCGAGGAGTGGTGCCCACCCCGGGCCGGAGCCCCCCGCCCCTCGCCGGAGAGGAGGAGGCGGCAGCGGTGGCGGCATGGAGCCGGGGGAGGGCGGCGGCGGCGGCAGCGCCCGGTCTGTCTGCCTCCGCGGCGGCAGCGGCAGCAGCCGCCGCCGCCGCCGCCGCCGCCGCCGCCGCTGCATGAACCTCTGCACCGCGGCGGCCCCCCGCGTGCAGCGCACCCAGCGGCGGGCGAGCGGGCGGCCTGAGCAGCAGGCGGAGGCAGCCGTGGCAGCGGCGGAGACCTGCTCTCCCGCCGGCCCAGCCCTGCAGCTGGGCCGCTGCGACACTCCTCTGCCGGGCCGCCGCGGGCTCGGGGCCGCAAGGGGCTGTGACCCAGGGTGGAAGGCCCCACGGGCAGGGCAGTCCGGGACGAGATCCGCGGAGGAAGCTGGCTGAACGCCATGAGTTTTGTCCCTCTCCGGCTGCCGTTCGGGTCGGGGTTGGGGGGGGTACTGTGTAAGGGTGGGGGTGTTTAAAGGGCCGCCAGCGCTGGGGTGGGGCCCGACACGTGGGTCTCGGGAGGGGCGGGGCTGCAGTGGGTGGTTCTCCAGGGGTGGGCTTGGGGGTTGCGGGGACCCCTTCTGGGGTGAGTGGGTGGGACCGAGAAGGGCGGGGCGCTGTCCAGAGTCTGGGTGGGAACCCGGCAGTGAACCTATGGGGCAGCCTAAGGGTTAGGGGAGCAGCTATATCTGAGATTGGCCCGTCATTTATAATGTAGTTTGTTAAGAATTAGGCTTGAGCTCCCCTAGTATTTTACCCTGAAGAAGGCCGAAGTCTGGGCTCCAGTATGGTGCTAAATGCAGTGAATTTACGTCTTTCCCTGACTGGGTTTGCCCTGGAAGCTTTTCTTTGCACCACTCTACATGGTGAGGGTATCCAGAGAATTCATCCGTGCCCTAACACGCCAAGAGTTTTGGTTGAAGTTCGAACTCAGCTTCACTCATCATCTGTCTTCATCCAAATCTTTTCCTTCTTAGAAAACCGACTTTCAGCAAACCCCTACCCACTGGGAGATTAGAACAGTAGTGAACGTACCCTAAACGCTGCATTTTGAATGTAGCTGTGTCCCAAGACGGGTTATGCCTTGCGTTACAGACTGGCTGCATTAGAATGCTTAGCAGCCTTCTTGAGGTTACCCAAGGTGACCTGTGACCTGTTAAGTACAAGGAGAACTTGAGAACATTTTTGGAACCGGGCTGGATTTAAATAGTAACTGCTTAATGATACAAGTCCAGGGCCATTTGTAGTAATCCATCTGTCCTGTAGAAATCCTGGATCTCAGGGACCTGTTGTTTCCTTTACTTGTGCTTTGGTGACTGGCCCGCAGTAGCTGCACAGCAGTTTCTGTGAGTGAATGAATGAGTGAACAAAAAACAGCATCGCAGTAACTGTTTAGTGGAGACTGCCACCACAGATGTTGGACATTGTGTACAGTGTGATGCCCTGTGTCTGATATTGTGCTCTAAAATACCAAACAGGGGAAAAAAAAAAAAAGCAAATGGTTTTACTGGGCATTTTTTTCCCATTTGTATTTTTAAAGCCAGTACCTTCTTTTTAAGTACTTCTTCCATGGTCATTGAGCATTTGTTGGATCCAGTGTCCAAGTATGAAATATTCTGACTTAGGCTGCACAGGACGCTGGTTAGAGTTAGTCTTTAGCTAAGGACAGATGTGATGAGTAATTTAAAAGTCAGTTGAGATCTAAAAGTACCCTATCCTTATTTTAACTTTCCTGGCACCTTGATTCAGTTTAGAGTTAACAAAAAATGTAGTTTTTGCCCTTTGATAACATGCTTCTCTCATTTTACCATGTAACCACCAATCTCAATCGCTGGTCCTTCCATTCAGCAAACACTGACTGCGTGGCAGGAGCCAAGCATCGTGCTAAATACTAGGATTCAAAGACAAGAGCTTGTGGATCACAGGAGAAGAACCACGTTCTTGCTGTGAACTGTGACACGTGCTTTAATAGCATGTTTTCAGGGCCACAGGAGCCCAGATAGAGGAGCCACTGAGAGATTCACACGTGGCTTTCCTGAAGCAGTGGCATTTGAATTGAATCTACAAGGTCTGGTAGAAATTCGCTAAGAGTACAGGAGTGAAAAGGCCAGGCAGCACAAGAATTGGATAAATACAAAAATGCATAGAGGTATGAAAGAACACCGCATAATTAGGAAAATAAACAGCTCACAGTCAATGCAATTCTCAAAGTGTTATGTGTAGACCCATGGGCATCAGACTCACTGGCCAGGAACCAGTTATTGATGGAACCATATTTTTATCTTCAGTGGAAACTAATGAATGCAAGATTTGCATTTTGAGAAAAATTACTCTCTATCAACTTGGGGGATAGAGGAAGGACAGGTTAGAGGCACTGTGTCAGAATATTGTGATGCCAGATGATTTGGGTCTGAGCTAGGGCAGTGCCAGGGGACTGGAGAGGCCCGATTGCTTTTGAGAGTCATTTAAGAGGTAACATCGATTTACTTGGTAACTGATTAGATGTTAAGAGAAGAGTCTGGCCAGTTCTAAGTTTTCCAGCTTCAGCAATTAAATACATGTGATCCTAATAGCCAAAACAAGGTGACAAGTGGAAGCAGATTGAGGTTGTGTGTTGTCATGTTAAGTTTGAGGTATTTTGGGGAGGGGGCCAGATTGAAGTTTCAGTGGTTATTAAGTTACAGGAAATAGACTAAGGGAAAAGCATTCAGTTGGGGGAATTTAGTTATCTATGTTGATTTGTCAGGCTGCAATTTTGTGGATAAATATTATTCTTTGTCTTCTGGTAATACATACTGAGCCTTTATAAACAGGGAAGGGCAATAGTAGTCTTCTCCAAATTATAAGAAAATCATATAATAGAGAATATATCTTATTTTTCCAATTTAAAATGAGAGTGTGTTATATCCAGTAGAGTGCCAATAAAATAAAATTCATTATTCACAGACGTGGACCCCTGACATTCTCAAAGGGTTCATCCATGACCTTACCAGAATCATGAATATCACCATGACTTATAATTTCCACTATAAAAAGCAGTAAAGTGTAACTGAAAAATGTAAGGGATCTTTTTTAGACTCTTAATGGTTCTATAAATATGGGGCCAAGGTAATTTCTAAAGCTTCTTAAATAAATTTTGCCATTAAAATAAACTCTTTACTTCATTACATCTGTACCTTATTAACTCCATGTTTCTCTGACTCTGCAAAGGAAAAAAAGTTAATCACAGGGTGAGAATTACTACATAGATGCCAATGAGAAAAGAAGAGGTAAGCTGTGCTGGGGCACAAATGCCAGGTGTGGGGTGTGATCCATTCACTAGTAAATGGCTGGCAAGTACACTCTGGCCTCCTAGCAGACCATTCAAATTTGTGTCTCAGCAAAGTATCTAACTACAGGGATGTTTCAGGTCACTCAGTAGAGACTATTTTTGTTCATTAACACTCAGTCTGCAAAGAGCAATGGGCTGCTGCATGTAGCTCAAACCAGAGTCCTCAGAAGTGTGACGATGCCTCTCTGCTGCTCTTGTAAGTTTCTCTTTCTCTCTTGGTGAAGTCTCCCCTGCCTCTGTGAGCATCATGTACCTGCCTCTATTAGCATCTTTCCTGCTGTTTCATGGTTGTTTGCTCACTCTTGTCTCCCTCAGCAGGCTGTACACTTCTCAAGGGGATGTGTCGTCTGCCCTGTTGCCCAGCCTAGTGCCTGGCACCTAGGAGCTGCTCCATAAATGTTTGAATCACTAAATTTATTTTTTTAATCTGATAAAATACTATTTCCCATAACTTAACTATGAGCACTGTCTCTTTACTTACATTAAGCATATATTTTTATATATTTTTAATTAATTTTATTTATTTATTTTTGGCTATGCTGGATCTTCGTTGCTGCATGAGGGCTTTTCACTAGTTGCGGTGTGTGGGCTTCTCATTGTGGTGGCGTCTTTTGTGGAGCACGGTTCCAGCGCGTCAGGCTCAGTAGTTGTGTCTCAGTAGTTTTGGTGCATGAGCTTTGTTGCTCCATGGCATGTGGGATCTTCCTGGACCAGGATTTGAACCCATACCTTTGGCACTGGCAGGCGGATTCTTTACCACTGAGCCATCAGGGAAGCCCAATGAGCATATATTTTTTAATCTACTTCTTTCTGCATGGCACCTCTTTGTCCCCCACCCACTTTGTCTCTCTCTCTAGCATCCCTGCTGCTGCTGCTGCTGCTAAGTTGCTTCAGTCATGTCAGACTCTGTGCGACCCTATAGACAGCAGCCCACCAGGCTCCCCTGTCCCTGGGATTCTCCAGGCAAGAACACTGGAGTGGGTTGCCATTTCCTTCTCCAATGAATGAAAGTGAAAAGTGAAAGTGAAGACGCTCAGTCGTCTCCGACTGTTAGCGACCCCATGGACTGCAGCCTACCAGGCTCCTCCATCCATGGGATTTTCCAGGCAAGAGTACTGGAGTGGGGTGTCATTGCCTTCTTCGATTAGCATCCCTACTTGATGTCAAATTGACATCCTTTGTCTTGAGCACTATTATCTCCTCTCAAAGGTTATCAGTTCTGAACACCAAGAAATGGAAAAGCTTTAATGACAGGACCTCGGAGACAATCATTCCTTGTGAATAACTTCATTCGAGTTTATTCTCAGGGCACACACAATTCCTCCTTTGTACTTCATGCTTCTGATGTTCTTGTGCATGACAGAGCCTCTCAGTTCCCCGAGTGAGAGCCCTAGCGCGCACTCTCCAGGACGCTGGCCTCTGTATCCCCTTTACAACCGCCTCCCTCAGCCTCCAGTGACCCCACACTCCATGTTTCTAGAAGCTGGTCAATCTCTGACTTTATTTTTCCTATCAGTTGACTCATTACTCAATTTGTTAAGTGAGCTTTTTGGAAACTCTGGGTCACAAAGGCCTATTTTCTAGTTGATCTTGGTAAGAGTTTTCAGAGACTGTAACAGACCACCAAAAATTGTTGAGGAATTACCCCTGGAATTTCTTAAAAGGGAGATAATTTCTATTTGACTTAGATGGTCCGAAGGCAAGCAAGGGGTTAACTGAATCCTCAAGGTCTTAGAGAATATGATTAAAGAAACGACTCTTCCCTGCAGGGGCGGTGGGGGGGCGGGGGCGGTGGGTAAAGCTCTCCTACCGCCACTTCAAGTCAGAGTAACCAGTTTCCTTTCCAGGCTCGGCTAAGAAGCCTTACAGGAAACAGGAAGTGGACCCTGGCAATGGACTCAGGCTGCTTTGCTGAATGTGTTCAGTCCAAGGTGCAGCAGCTTCTTCAAGTGGCCAATATTCATCAAGTTTTTCTAGTAGCCTCGCATTAAAATAGGCTGCAGAGACTACCAAGGATGGCCTAGTTGGTGAGCTGTCTTGTTGAATGTCACTTGTGCCTGTCTTTGCCACAAAATCCTTTTCTCAGTCCTTATATGCAGGGCTTGATGCTCTTCTTCTTTTTTAAATACACACAGCATGTGCTTTTAAAAAAAATGTTTATTTGGCTGCACTGGATCTTAGTTGCAGCATGTGGGATCTAGTTACCTGACAAGGGATTGAACCTGGGCCCCCTGCATTGGGAATACAGAGTCTTAGCCACTCGACAACTAAGGATATCCCTTGAAGGCTTTCTTTTAATTCCAGGATTCTGCAAATCCCAGTTCTCTTGGCTTCTCTGACTCCTCTTACTTCCTGCCTTCCCCCAGGGTATATTTCCTAAGGAGCCCTCCTCCCCAGCCTGAACTCCCTCAAGGCATTTACTCATGTTTCTGGTTTTAACTATTATTTTCAAAATTATTTATTATTCAGTGATGTCTGTGTGCCAAGTTCTTCCCTCCAGCCCAAACATTTCCTGAACTCAACACCAGCTTGTCCATCTGCCTCTAGATGTTTCTGTGTGGATATACTGCCAACTTGTTCATCTCGGTGAGTTGACACCTCTCTTCCTGCAAGCCAGGGTCTCCTCTTGATGACCTTGTTTCTAGGTGAAGCTTCCTCCCTCTCCATTTTTGCCATTCTCCTCCCACACATCAAGGCAGAGCAAATTTTGATCCTAATCCCGCCTATTCTAGAAATTTCGGGTATTTTTTGTTATTATTTGAATTCACCACAGGTTTTTGAGTTGGTGTTGAAGTGCTCCATTGACGGAACTCCAAGCAGTGCTTCTAGCCCTTTTTCTCTACTTCTACTATACCCTGGATTTCAAGCCAAGCAGATGGCTCACCCGTCCCTCAAGAGGTCGCCATTCTTTCCTCTTCTCTTTGTAAGTTATGTTGTTGACTGAATGTTCATATCCCACCCTGCTCCACACAATCATAATAATAGCAATGGTGTATGTCTCATTGATTCCTCCTCTAGGTCTGTGAGGCAATATCATTATCCTGTCTTACAGACAGTGGTGCAAAGAGAGTAGGAACCTGCCCCAGGATCAAATAGCAAGTGGCTGTGTCAAGATTCAGATCTCTGTCTGACCACACAATCTGACCCCCTGACTCATGAGAACTTCTGCAAGCACTTCAGCTAGATATGATCTTTTCAACCCCTGAACTCCTGCTCAGAGCATACATTGGACACTGAATAGCTCATACATGAATGAATAGAATAATAGCAATTTTAATAGCTTTATAAGATTAAAGGAGAAGAAAGCATTAAGGATAAATCCAGATTTCTGGGCTAATTTGAGAGAAGGAGAGTTTGGTGGGTTGAGGGTTGCAGTGATCTTGATATCGGGATATAACCGCGCATCCAAATGAAGCTACCCCATGGGGAAGTCATTGATGAGTGTCTTGTCTGAGTTGTCATTTTAGAAATTGCAGTTTATTTTGTTTATGCATTTTAGACCGCACAGCGTGGCTTGTGGGATCTTAGTTCCCTGACCAGAGGTTGAACCCGTGCCCCCTGCAGTGGAAGTGCAAAGTCCTACCCACTGGACTACCAGAGAATTTCCTGGAAATTACAGTTTAGTGCAATTCCTTCTATCATTTTTCCTTCCTTCCTTTTATGTCTTTTGTCTTCTCTTCTTTATTTTCCTTCAGAAATATCATTGAACCTTTTTTTAGTATCTGATATTATGATGGTGCTTAGAATTGGATATGTAAGATACTACATCCTGTTCTTATGTTGTTCATAGCACTCACCCTTTTAAAAATACTATTTATTATATATCTTTCTCATGAATACATTATCATCTTAAGTTTGTGCCTCATATTTAATTTGATTTTGTGTCTTTAGTTCTAAACACAGTGCCTGGCAAATAGTAAATGCTCAAATGATATTGAGTAAAAAGTCGTATGGTGCAGAACAAAGGAAAGGATATTTCGGGTTGAGATCAGTGCTCCTTAAATTGTAATGCATGTATAAATCCCCTGGGGATCTTGTTAAAAGATTCTGATTCAGTAGGTCTGGGGCGGGGGCATGGAGGGGCCCAGAAATGAGATTCTGCCTTTGTAGTCAGTTTCTAGGTCCTTGTTATTCAAAATGTGGTTTGTGGACTCATAGCATTGGCAGACAAGTTGAGAAGCATGATGGAGAGGATGGTGTGTAAGGGAGAAGTAGGAAATTTAGTGCGGCAGAGAATAGCCCCTGAAAGGGCAGGCATGGGGATTGATGAGCCCAGAAAGGAGGTTAGGACCAGAGGCCATGGCTCCCAGTCATGTCTGACTCTTTGCAACCCCATGGACTGGAGTCCACCAGGCTTCTTTGTCCATGAGGATTCTCCAGGCAAGAGTACTGGAGTGGTTGCCATGCTCTCCCCCAGGGAATCTTCCAGGGGGATTGAACCCAGGTCTCCGACATTGCAGGCAGATTCTTTACCAGCTGAACTACCCAGAAAGCCCAGAGTCAGACATACTTGAGTTCTAATCTCAGTTTGGAGAAGTACTGGTGGTACAATGTCATTGCTCCTAATTCTCACTTTCCTTGTTTACACATGAGAACAGGGAAAGCAAAATGTCTCCTTCACAAGGCTGCTATGAGCATTAACTTGATGTAAATTTTCTAGGTCAATGCCTGGCCCATGGTGGGCACTCAATAAATGGTAGTGATCATCATTACCAGGGTAGGTGATGGACAGTGTGAGTCTGGGCAGATAGAGAAAATATCATTTCTGCCTATAGGGATTTCTAGAGTGGATGAATCATCCATGTGTTAGGCCTTCTGGCTATTGCCTCTCCCTTCTCTATTTCGGTCATACTTCCCTGGTGGCTCAGATGGTAAACGCGTCTGCCTACAATGAGGGAGACCAGGGTTCAATCCCTGGGTCAGGAAGATCCCCTGGAGAAGGAAATGGCAACCCACTCCAGTACTCTTGCCTGGAAAATCCCACGGACAGAGGAGCTTAGTAGGCTACAGTCCATGGGGTTGCAAAGAGTCGGACACGACTGAGAGACTTCACTTCTTTAGAAGCTTCTCTATTTTGGCTTCATGACTCAAGGGGATAAACTGTAAACTGATTTCACGGCGTGAGGCCCCAGGTGAGATTTCTACTCACAGTAGATCAGGTCAGGAAACACCCTTAGCAGAAGGCAGGCACCTGGATTTGCTTTGCTGTCAACCACATTTCTTTTAGACAACTTCCCTTTTCTCTTCTTACTTCAGTCTCAGGTTATCCTGCCAAATTCCAACTAATCTTGGAAGAGATGTGTCTGACCAAATTCTTTCATGTGGGTCAGACAATAGAATTTGTTGGAGCAACAATTCGGTGCCATTGTCTATCCACACATGATTATTTTTCATTAGTTGCTGTCCAGCTCTTGTGCTGTGTGGGAAGCAGACCCCTACTTGTCCTCAAACACACCCTTCTCCAACTCCTTTGTCTCTATTTGTGTTCAGTCCTCATCATCCAGAGCACTAGTCTCCAGGACAGTCTCCACTGGAGGAGAGGAAGAAAATAATAAAATTCCTATTTTATTTGTGTTTTATTAATGACTATACAGTATCAGTGTTGTGGTGCTGATGGATACAATTTATAATCAAACAGGCAAACCCATATGGCAACTACTGATCTTTTATCTTTGCAATTGTCTAATTGCAATTCCTTCTAACTGGTCTTGGCTCAATCCCATCTTGTATATTACACTGAGGATTATCTCTTTTTTTTCAATCTCTTTTTAAAAGTTGAAATTTTGTTAATTTACAATGTGGGTTAGCTTCAGGTGTACAGAAAAGTGATCTGAAAAAGAATATATATATTCTTTTCAATTTTTTTTCCTTTATAGGTTATTACAAAACATTGCATATAGTTCCCTGTGCTATACAGTAGGTCCTTGTTGTTTATCTATATTGTGTGTATATGTTTATCTATATTGGGTATACTATGGTAGTATATATACATTAACCCTAAGCTCCTAATTTATCTGCCTTATACCAAAGATTCTCTTTCTGAAATGTATTTCTCATTGTTCACTGGCCTGTCTAAAGTCATTCATTCATTCATGTGCTGAGCAGCTGCCACCGGTCAGGCACTATTGTACTCTAGACTTACAAAGATGAGTGAGATGCCGCCCTTGCCTTTACAGAATCCAGGGAAGTAGGCTCCTTGTGATTTCCTGTTCCACCACGTGATGAAAGATTTTGTAATCTGCAACCTAATTTCCAAACTCTCCTGTTTAAATTTAGTCACACCGAGGTGATTAGCATTGCCTAATTTTCACCCATGTGCTCTCCACTTTCACATTCTGCAAAAATGTAAGCTCCATAAGGGCAGGGATCTTTGTATTCCAAATGCCAGTATATAGTGGGTGCTTAATAAATACTTATTGACTGCAGGACTACTTAGTGTGTGTTGATTCCCTTCCTCATTAAGATCTTTTCTCTCTGTCACATATCTTTCACATAGCCAACTCATCCTTCAGATCTCAGCGTAAATGCCACTCCTTCAGCAATGCTTTTGACTTCCCGGACTCAGTGAGGGCTCACTATTGTGCATCCTTAAATCCCTCTGTACCTTTTCCTCACACCATGTATCATATTATTAATAATCATTTCTGGGATTATTTAATTATTCTCTGTCTTCATCTCTAGATTATAGACTCCGTAAGGGTAGGGACTATGTTTAATTTTGTCATTGCTGTTTTCTCCAGCCTTCAAAACAATGCCCAATGCATAGTGGTTGTTCACAAAATGTCAAATGAGGGTGATGTAACCTGCCCAGTTTCCCAGTCCTTCTGACAGGAGGGAAAGGGACAGGGCACAACCTTTAAAAGAGTGACCTAGGCCAAGGACATGACTCAAACTGATTAGAACAAAATAGGCCCAAGATGGCTGATGGGTTGGCTTCCACTGGACCTTGTGTACCTCAGCGTACGCTCATTTTGACACATCAGCAAGCTAAATGACATACCCACCAATCCCATGACAGTTCAAAGGTTGACCATAAAGGTAAAAAAGTGAGCAGTGGCCCAATTCTTAGAAATCCCCATCCCTTCCCTCAAATAGCTGGAATACTTCAGCCACTCGTTAGCCTAGGAAATTACCCATGCCTATAAAAACATCTACTTCTGATTCATTGATTACAATAAAGCATTTGATTGTATGCATCATAACAAACTGTGGAAAATTCTTAAAGAAAAGGGTTTACCAGACCACCTTACCTGTCTTCTGAGAAACCTGTATGTGGGTCAAGAAGAAACAGAACCTTCAGTTCAGTTCAGTTCAGTCGCTCAGTTGCATCCGACTCTTTGCAACCCCATGAATCACAGCATGCCAGGCCTCCCTGTCCATCACCAACTCCTGAAGTTTACCCAGACTCACGTCCATTGAGTCCGTGATGCCATCCAGCCATCTCATCCTCTGTCGTCCCCTTCTCCTCCTGCCCCCAATCCCTCACAGCATCAGAGTCTTTTCCAATGAGTTAACTCTTTGCATGAGGTGGCCAAAGTACTGGAGTTCCAGCTTTAGCATCATACCTTCCAAAGAAAAACCAGGGCTGATCTCCTTCAGAATGGACTGGTTGGATCTCCTTGCAGTCCAAGGGACTCTCAAGAGTCTTCTCCAACACCACAGTTCAAAAGCATCAATTCTTCAGCACTCAGCTTTCTTCACAGTCCCACTCTCATATCCATACATGACCACTGGAAAAACCATAGCCTTGACTAGATGGACCTTTGTTGGCAAAGTAATGTCTCTGCTTTTGAATATGCTATCTAGGTTGGTCATAACTTTCCTTCCAAGGAGTAAGCGTCTTTTAATTTCATGGCTGCACTCACCATCTGCAGTGATTTTGGAGCCCAGAAAAATAAAGTCTGACACTGTTTCCACTATTTCCCCATCTATTTCCCATGAAGTGATGGGACCAGATGCCATGATCTTCATTTTCTGAATGTTGAGCTTTAAGCCAACTTTCTCACTCTCCTCTTTCACTTTCATCAAGAAGCTTTTTACTTCCTCTTCACTTTCTGCTGTACGAGTGCTGTCATCTGCATATCTGAGGTTGTTGATATTTCTCCTGGCAATCTTGATTACAGCTTGTGCTTCATCCAGCCCAGCATTTCTCATGATGTACTCTGCATATACATTAAATAAGCAGGGTGACAATATACCGTGTTGACGTACTCCTTTTCCTATTTGGAACCAGTCTGTTGTTCCATGTCCAGTTCTAACTGTTGCTTCCTGACACGCATACAGGTTTCTCAAGAGGCAGGTCAGGTGGTCTGGTATTCCCATCTATTTCAGAATTTTCCACAGTTTATTGTGATCCACACAGTCAAAGGCTTTGGCATAGTCAATAAAAGCAGAAATAGATGTTTTTTTGGAGCTCTTTTGGTTTTTCGATGATCCAGTAGATGTTGGCAATTTGATCTCTGGTTCCTCTGCCTTTTCTAAAACCATCTTGAACATCAGGAAGTTCACGGTTCACGTATTGCTGAAGCCTGGCTTGGAGAATTTTGAGCATCACTTTACTAGCATGTGAGATGAGTGCAATTGTGTGGTAGTTTGAGCATTCTTTGGCATTGCCTTCCTTTGGGATTGGAATGAAAACTGACCTTTTCTAGTCCTGTGGCCACTGCTGAGTTTTCCAAATTTGCTGGCATATTGAGTGCAGCACTTTCACAGCATCATCTTTCAGAATTTGAAACAGCTCAACTGGAATTCCATCACCTCCACTAGCTTTGTTCATAGTGATGCTTTCTAAGGCTTGACTTAGAAAATGTGACTTGACTTCACATTCTAGGATGTCTGGGTCTAAATGAGTGATCACACCATTGTGATTATCTTGGTCGTGAAGCTCTTTTGTATACAGTTCTTCTGTGTATTCTTGCCACCTCTTCTTAATATCTTCTGCTTCTGTTAGGTCCCTACCATTTCTGTCCTTTATTGAGCCCTTCTTTGCATGAAATGTTCCTTTGGTATCTCTGATTTTCTTGAAGAGATCTCTAGTGTTTCCCATTCTATTGTTTTTCTCTATTTCTTTGCATTGATCCCTGAGGAAGGCTTTCTTATCTCTCCTTGATTTTCTTTGGAACTCTGTATTCAAATGGGTATATCTTTCCTTTTCTCTTTTGCTTTTCACTTCCCGTCTTTTCACAGCTATTTGTAAGGCCTCCTCAGACAGCCATTTTGCTTTTTTTGCCTTTCTTTTTCTTGGGGATGATCTTGAATCTTGTCTCCTGTACAATGTCACAAACTTCCGCCCATATATCTTCAGGCATTCTGTCTATCAGATCTAGTCCCTTAAATCTATTTCTCACTTCCACTGTATAATCATAAGGGATTTGATTTAGGTCATACATGAATGGTCTAGTGGTTTTCTCCACTCTCTTCAATTTGAGTCTGAATTCAGCAATAAGGAGTTCATGATCCAAGCCACAGTCAGCTCCCCGTCTTGTTTTTGCTGACTGTATAGGGCTTCTCCATCTTTGGCTGCAAAGAATATAATCAATCTGATTTTGGTGTCGACCATCTGGTGATGTCCATGTGTAGTCTTCTCTTTTATTGGTGGAAGTGGGTGTTTGCTATAACCAGTGTGTTCTCTTGGCAAAACTCTATTAGCCTTTGCCCTGCTTCATTCCATACTCCAAGGCAAAATTTGCCTGTTACTCCAGGTGTTTCTTGACTTCCTACTTTTGCATTCCAGTCCCCTATAATGAAAAAGACATCTTTTTTGGGTGTTAGTTCTAAAAGGTCTTGTAGGTCTTCATAGAACCGTTCAACTTCAGCTTCTTCAGTATTACTTGTTGGGGCATAGGCTTGGATTACCATGATATTGAATGGTTTGCCTTGGAAATGAACAAAGATCATTCTGTCATTTTTGAGGTTGCATCCAAGTACTGTATTTTGGACTCTTTTGTTGACCATGATGGCTACTCCATTTCTTCCAAGGGATTCCTGCCCACAGTAGAAGATATAATGGTCATCTGAGTTAAATTCACCCATTCCAGTCCATTTTAGTTCACTGATTCCTAGAATGTTGACTTTCATTCTTGCCATCTCCTGTTTGACCACTTCCAATTTGCCTTGATTCATGGACCTAACATTCCATGTTCCTGTGCAATATTGCTCTTTACAGCATCAGAACTTGACTCTATCACCAGTTACATCCACAACTGGGTGTTGTTTTTGCTTTGGCTCCATCCCTTCATTTTTTCTGGAGTTATTTCTCCATTAATCTCCAGTAGCATATTGGGCACTTACTGACCTGGGGAATTCCTCTTTCAGTATCTTATCATTTTTGCCTTTTCATACTGTTCATGGGGTTCTCAAGGCAAGAATACTGAAGTGGTTTGCCATTCCCTTCTCCAGTGGACCACATTCTGTCAGACCTCTCAGTTGACTGGTTCAAAATTGGGAAAGGAGTATGACAAGGCTATAAATTGTCAATCTACTTATTTAACTTATATTCAGAGTACATCATGTGTAATCTTGGGCTGAATGAATCACAAGCTGGAATCAAAATGTCTTGGAGAAATATCAACAACCTCAGATATGCAGATGACACCACCCTTATGGCCAAAAGTGAAGAGAAACTAAAGAACCTCTTGATGAGGGTGAAAGAGAAGAGTGAAAAATCTGGCTTAAAACTCAGCATTCCAAAAAACTAAGAAAATGGCATCCGGTTCCATCACTTCATGGCAAATAAGAAGGGGAAAAAGTGGAACCGGTGACAGATTTTATTTTCTTGGGCTCCAAAATCACTGCTGATGGTGTCTGTGGCCATGAAATTAAAAGACACTTGCTCCTTGGAAGAAAAACTATGACAAACCTAGACAGCATACTAAAAAGCAAAGATATCACTTTGCCAACAAAGTGGTCTATCTAGTCAAAGCTATGGTTTTTCCAGTAGTCATGTATGGGTGTGAGAATTGGACCATTAAGAAGGCTAAGCACTCCCAGCGCTGGGTCCCTGCCCTTACCTGAGTTCCCTCTTCTCAGTCTCTCCCCATCCGGCCTTCTTGCTGTCTCTGCCTCCTCCCTCTGTCTCGCTCCTGTTTCTCTTCATCTCAGCCTCTCCCTCTTCCTCTGTGTCTCTGTCTCTCCCTCCATCTATATCTCTCCCCTCTGTCTCTCCCTCTCTCTGGCTCTCGTCTCTGCTTCTCCCTGCCTTTCCCCATCTTTCTGGCTAGGTTGGTCCTTATCTCTTTTTCTCCCTGCCTCCAGTCTCATTCTCTATGTCGGCTGGCTTGTTGTTTGTTTGTTTAAGCTGTAAAGGTATTTATTTATTTATAACTAATATTTATTTCTTTATTTGGCTGCACTGGGTCTTAGCTGCAACATGCGGGATCTAGTTCCCTGACCAGGGATCAAACCCACGCCACCTGCACTGCAGACAAAGCCCCGCGTCTTAGCCATTGGACGGCTAGAGAAGTCCTTAATGTCAGTTGATTTTCTATCTTTCCTCCTCTCTTCCTTTCTGGTGGCCCCTGTCTCCTTGTCTCCATTGTCTTTTATATCTTTTTTAGATACCTACCTCTCTTTCCTATGAGATTCTTCTCTGTCCCCCCTGCCTTCTCTCTTTATGTCTTTATGTCTCTCCTTCCCTCACCCTTTTTGTCTCTCCTTTGGTCGCATCCATCCATCCATCCACCGTTTTTCATGCTGCTCAAGTGCAAAGAACACAGACATCCTCAGCCACCACCACGTCAGGGACACGCCCCACCCTGTGGTCCCAGCCCCTGTCCGGGGGCAGAGCTGGTCTCTCTCCATCTTTTTTCTCCCACCTCATTGCCCCTCCGCCCCTTCTCACCCGAGATGCCTCCACTTCTCCAAACTCCACCCATCACCCAGGGTCTGCTCTCTGCTCACGTCCCCAAACTCCCCTATTCCTTTCCTCCAACTCCTCCCCACCCCACCCCACCCCCCCAAAAAATAAGAAGGCTAAGCACTAAAGAATTGATGTTTTCACACTTTGGTGCTGGAGAAGATTCTTGAGAGTCCGTTGGACTGCAAGGAGATCACACCTGTCAATCCTAAAAGAAATCAACCTTGAATATCCCTTGGAAGGACTTATGCTGAAGGTGAAACTCCAATAGTTTGGTTACCTGATGCTAAGAGCCGACTCACTGGAAAAGACTCTGATGCTGGGCAAGATTGAAGGTAAAAGGAGAAGAAGGCAGCAGCGGATGAGATGGTTAGATAGCATCACTGACTCCATGGACATGAATTTGAGCAAATTCTGGGATATAGTGAAGGACAGGGAGGCCTTGTGTGCTGCAGTCCATGGGGTCACAAAGGGTTGGACAAAACTTGGGAACTGAGCAGCAACAACAATAAAAACTGACAACTCCCTACCCTGGTGCCTCTCTCGCCTTCTGAGATAATCTGCACTCTATCCGTGAAGTGTGCTTCTTTTTAAATAAATCCACTTACCTGTCAATTTTTCTCTCACTGAATTCTTTATGCGATGAGATGTCAAGAGCTTAAGCTTCATTAAGTCTTGGGACCAGGTGCGATCTCAGTTAAAAGACCATGGGTTCGAGTCCCAATCTGAGTTGCGTGGTTTCAGGACTAGACACATTTCTCTCAGTGCCAGCTTTGGGATCTCCTCCTTAGTTTCAAGTCCTACCCCTCCTGGACTTCCTCATCCAAATTGTGTTGGGGACATGTATCTGGAGATAGCACAAGAGGTTGTGATGAGATGGTGTGTGGATTCCCAGGTACTGATTGTGTGGAGTGCTTTAATGTGGGTTGTATTTACTCATAAAATTCAACCTGGGGCTTGGTCCAGGCTAAAGAAATACAGTCTAGGGTAGAACTCTTAGTGAGGGTTTACCATTTGAAAAAAGTATTTATTTTTTTATTTTTTTTTTTATTACTGTTGGGAAATAGTGATTGATGGAAAACAAGACCAAATCACATTATAATAAAAGGAATGAGTAGTATATGAACACAATACAAAAGGGAAGGAGAAAAACAGAGAAGATCTTTAAATTGGGTTTTTACTGAAACAGAAACTAATTTTATTGGTATTGCTCAGTAAGTATCACACACAGTAGAAGCAAAATAACATTAGTGTTTTCACTTCCTGAGGCAACACCCACAATTCTGTACCAACATGAGACAAGTATCAAGTAGGTCACGCATTTTATTTCATAAACACCTCATGGAGCTGGGTGGAGAATGCCATGCTCTCTCCCCAAAATGTTTGAAGCACAATTGATTACATCTTAAAATAGGCCCAAAGCCTGGCACTGGGAGCTTTATTAGAAAGTTATGTCTCTGAGGCTTTTTTTTTTTTTTTAATTTAAATTTATTTATTTTAATTGGCTTTTAGAGGATTGAAAATGATATCAACTCTCTAGTCCCAGGAAGTCACAGAAAGATTTTGAGCCTCTTGTTTAGATTTGTAATTCAAAAAGATGATCTTCATGGTTATCTCCAGATTTCCTCTTGTTTTTGTTTTTGGAAAAAACTTTGCTTGGGGCAAAAGATGAGAATTTGACAACAGGAACTTGAGACCTGGTTAAAAACCTGGTAGTTGCTTCTCCCATAGAACTTGGGGGATGGGAAGAGAATGTAGCACAGGGAAGAGAGAGGAAAGAGGTGAGAGCAGGTGGCCTGCTCTCTGGGTAGGAAGATTAGAACAGGGATATCTAATTTCCAGTATAGAAGTTCTGTATTATTTTTTCGTGTAAAAAACCCACTCCTCTTTGTTCCCAAACCTTTAATACAACCTTCCTTATTTACAAAGGCATTGGGTGTATGTGTGTGTTTGTAAATTAAAGAATAGGACTGAGTTCCACCCATGTCTGGGTCAATTAAAGGGCAAACAACTGTATGAATTAGAATAAGAACAAGAGTTGAGAAGTGACATGAAGTTAGAGTCAAAAGAGCCTATGGAGACATAAACTTCCTGGAGTTGACAGAAACCTTGGAAAAGTGAATAAATTTTCTGAGGGCATGCTGCTGCTGCTGCTAAGTCGCTTTAGTCGTGTCAACTCTGTGCGACCCCATAGATGGCAGCCCACCAGGCTCCCCCGTCCCTGGGATTCTCCAGGCAAGAACACTGGAGTGGGTTGCCATTTCCTTCTCCAATGCATGAAAGTGAAAAGTGAAGGTGAAGTCAGTCAGTGGTTTTCTACTCTTAGCGACCCCATGGACTGCAGCCTACCAGGCTCCTCTGTCCATGGGATTTTCCAGGCAAGAGTACTGGGGTGGGTTGCCATTGCCTTCTCCTCTGAGGGCATAGATAAGAAGAATTTGAGCCAAGCCAATCCTTCTTTCTGAAGGAGAAGGCAGGCCCAAATACACCAGGTCACATTCAAAATGGCAAAAACACAAAAGCAGAAACCTTTGTGAGCACATACCACTGGAATAAGTAATTCCTTTTATTATTGCTGGAAACTGCCCTGCCCTGCTTACCTTATATGGTTGTTAAAGGTTGACGGGGGCCATCAGGTGGATAGTGTATGTATGTGAAAGTTTATCACTTAGTCAGATATTGTTATTACTGTTACTATTTTATGCAGCTTAAAGCGCTCTCTTCTTGTGTCCTCAGACTTGATAACTCAATTTTCATACTGGAAAGCATTACACAAAGGTTATTGTTTGTTCTTCTTGGTTGTTGGAGACCAAAGGCCACTCTGTAGAGATAGCATCTTTCTAAGCAAGCTATCTATGGTAATAACTAAAATAAATGCAAAACTGAGAAATGTTGCAAAGGTATAAAGAAATTGAGCAATTTCCTCCTCAAAGAAGAAGAAATTAAAATATGACATTAAACAAATGAAAAAATGATCAATGGAAGGGAATTCAGCTCCTTTTCCAGATGACAGAGAGTAATGGCATCTGAAAAGAGGCAATCTAAAGGAAATTTTCAAGGTAAGGAGTAGAGGCAAAAGCAAAAGCGATTTTACCTACTTTATCCAAGTTTCAGGGGGATGTGGAGACAACTGAGCAGAATGTGTAAAGAAGATATATAAGCAGAAATGATAAAAACCAAAAGGCAGACCGAGGAAATTAGTGTGATAAGATACATGGCAAATAGGCATAAAGGGATTACCTGCAGGCACATTAGCTTGGGGCAGTGACCCCTGACTCCCCCAGGGTGGAAGGCAGCACTGTCCTGGAGCTGGTAGGGTGTGTCTGGGAGATTAGATGATTTCTAAGATGTGAAATGGGAAAGACTCAGTGGGCTGTTAACCTACTATGTGGGTTTACCTATTAAGCTTCAGTTCAAACATTCTTTTTTCTGTTGTTACTAGTATTTTGAGGAGAGAAGTAAGGGGAGCTGAGCACTTTGTTGGAGGTAAAAGCAATGCCTAGAAGGTCTACAGGTAAGAGTAGCATGGTACAGGGCTGGGAAGACTTCTAACACCTTGACCTGTGGTGGAAGTCATCCAAAGGATGGGCAATTCAGAAATCAGATGCGATACATACAGGCCAGCACAAAGGCTCGATTAATTTTTACTTTCTTGAAACGGGGGTTTGACAACTGTGGCATTTGCTCAAAAGAAGTCAGAGTAGGGAACTGTCAGCCAGGTTGGAAGTAGACTTTGTGCTCATCTACTATCTCATACTACAACCTTGGGTGAATAATTTATCCTTTCTGAGCTTCAGTTTCTTCATCAGAAAAGTAGAATTAGTCACACCTTCCTCATTGCCTCCAAATAGAATATTATATGTATAAATACTTGGACATAGTGGGACTATGAATGCGTAAGTCAGATGATGACATTTTGAGTGGAAAAGATGTGTTTGTTTCTGGAACTCTTGTAAGCCCCTCTGAGGATCTTTTCTTCGTTTTGGATTAATGTCCTCTTTCTGTAAAGCACTAGACTGTATCTCAAGTGACTGTCAACTATTCTCTGCTAAGGTGTTTATTGACTGATAATTTATGAAAAATCTCCCACATGCCAGACAATATGCTAGCCATTGAAGATTCAAAGGTAAATACTATTCTTGCCCTGGTAGAACTCACAGTCTAGGAAGAAAGAAATTAATATAAAAGACAGTGAAGTTCTATAATAGAAGTTTTAAGTTGTGGGAGAGATAGGAGAGATAGGGAAGAGAAGCTTGAGGCAGAGGGGGAAGTCTTCTCAGAACAGAAGATAGATGTTCTAGGATCTGAAGGATGAATAAGCATTCCCCATTGAGAGGGCCATTGTGGGGTGGTGTTTGCAGGGGAATGGCGTGGGCAAAGGTATGAGCATATGGAAGTATTTTAAGTATTTAGGAAATGGAGAGAAGACTGATGCAGATAAATTCTAATTTAGGGGTGGAATGGGGAAAGATGGAAGACAATATAGGATGGGTTGCTGGAGGCTAGGTCTTTTCAATGAATTTGGAGCAGGTTGGAAAAACAATAGAGTATTACCATAATAGTTTTCCTTGGTTAAACTCCATTTGGTCATGGTGAATCATCTTCTTTATATACTGATAGACTGGGTTTGCTAAAATGTGGTAATGACATTTAGTGTTTATATTCTGTGGTTTCTTTATTGTAATATCATTGTCTGGTTTTTCTATCAAAGTAGTGCAGGCATCATAGAATAAGTTGTAAGTGGTCCTTCTTTATCATATCAGTTTTTTATTGCTGCTCAACAAAGTAACACAGATTTTGTGGCTTAACACAACAAAAATCTATTATCATACAGTTCTGGAGATCAGAAGTCCAAGATGAATTTTACTGAGGTAAAATCAAGGTATTGATAGGGCTGACTTCCTTCTGGAGGCCCTAGGACAGAATCAGTTTCCTTGCCTTTTCTGGCTTCTGGAGGCTACCTGCATTCCTTGGCTCATATCATCTTCCTTTATCTTCAAAGCCAGAAGTGTAGCATCTTTTTTGATCTCTCATTTCAAGTCTCCTGACTCTCTCTGAAGTGAAAGGACTCTTGTGATTACATCGGGTCCATCAGGATAATGCAGATTAGTCTCTCCATCCTAAGGTCCTTAAGTTTAATTACTTCTACAAAGTCCCCTTTGCCATATAAGGTAACATGTTCTGTTCTTCCTTCCTACTTTTACTCAATTTTTTAAAGGAAAAATTTGTGTAGAATTAGTATTATTTCTTCCTTAAATGTTTGGTAGAACTTGCTGGTGAAGTCATCTGGGCCTGGAGACTTCTTCATGGAAAGATTTTTAGCTACAGATGAAATTTCTTTAATAGGCTTAACACTATTCAGATTATATACTTCTTTTTAAGAGAGCTTCAGTAGATAATGCCTTTAAACATAATTTTTAACATTTCATCTAAGTTGCTGAATTTATTAGCATAAAGTTGGTTATAATATTCCTTTGTTATTTTTTTTTAGTCCCATAGGATATATTGTGAAATCCAATCTCTTGTTCTAATTGGTTATTAGTGTCATTTCTCTTTTTTGGTCATGAACAATCTGTGTAGAAGTTTATGAGTTTTATTGATATTCTCAAAGAAAAAGCTTTTGTTTCACTGATTTTATCTATTGTTATTCTCTTTTTATTTTATTGGTTTAGATTGTTATTATTTGCTTTCTTCTTACACTAGATTTATTTCAGTCCAAAATACTTTATATGGACCCTTGTGATTTCTTCTTTGACCCATGGTTTAGTTATATATGTGTTGTTTAATGTTTAAATATTTACGGAATTCTAGGTTGATGGTTTTCTTCTTTAAGCATTTTAAAGATGTTGCTCCACTTTCTTGGGCCTTATATTGTACTCAAAGAGAAATCTCCTGTGATTCTTACCCTGTCCCTCTACATGTGATATGTTTTTTTGCTTTTTAGTCTCCATTTAAAAAAGATTTTTGCTTTATCATGGGTTTTGAGCAATCTGATTTTGATATGCCTTGGTATACTTTTTGTAATGTTTCTTCTTTTGAACTTCTTGGGTCTGTGTCTATAGTTTTCACCAAATTTTGAAAAAAAATTTTTTCTTCAAAATTTTTTTACATCTTCTTCCTCTTTCCGTTTCCTTTCATTTATGGCCATCAATTATACATATATTAGACTACTTAAAGTTCTTCCACAGCTCATTGGTACTTTGGTAATTTTTTTCAATAATTTTTCTCTCTGTAGTTTATTTAGAATACTCTATCATTATTCTTATTATTATTTACTGAACTTTTCTTCTACAGTGCTCTTAACATTTTTTATTATATTTTTTCATATTAGGAGTATTTTTCATCTATAAAAATTCAATTTGGATCTTTAAAAAATATCTTTTATATATCTCCTTAACATGTCCATGGTTTCCACTATCTTCTTGAGTATATGGAATGTACTTGTATATCTAATAGTTGTTTTAAGGTCTTTGTTTAATAGTTCTTTTATCTGATCCTTTTGAGGTTTGTTTTTAAACTTTGGTAAGTGGGACCAGGCAATCTTTTCAGTTCAGTTCAGTTCAGTCGCTCAGTCATGTCTGACTCTTTGTGACCCCATGGACTGCAGCACGCCAGGCCTCACTGTCCATCACCAACTCCCACAGTTTATTCAAACTCATCTCCATTGAGTCAGTGATGTCATCCAACCATCTCATCCTCTGTCGTCCCCTTCTTCTCCTGCCCTCAATCTTTCCCAGCATCAGAGTCTTTTCAAATGAGTCAGCTCTTCCTAATAGGTGGCCAAAGTATTGGAGTTTCAGCTTCAACATCAGTCCTTCCAATGAACACTCAATGAACACTTCAATGAACACTTCCAATGATCTCCTTTAGGATGGACTGGTTGGATCTCCTTGCAGTCCAAGGGACTCTCAAGAGTCTTCTCCAACACCACAGTTCAAAAGTATCAATTCTTTGGCGCTCAGTTTTCTTCATAGTCCAACTCTCACATCCATACATGAGTACTGGAAAAACCATAGCCTTGACTAGATGGACCTTTGTTGGCAAAGTAATGTCTCTGCTTTTTAATATGCTGTCTAGGTTGGCCATAACTTTCCTTCTAAGGAGTAAGCGTCTTTTAATTTCATGGCTGCAGTCACCATCTGCAGTGATTTTGGAGCCCCTAAAAATAAAGCCTGCCACTGTTTCCACTTCTATTTGCCATGAAGTGATGGGACTAGAAGCCATATTCTTAGTTTTCTGAATGTTGAACTTTAAGCCAACTTTTTCACTCTCCTCTTTCACTTTTATCAACAGGCTCTTTAGTTCTTCACTTCCTGCCATAAGGGTGGTGTCATCTGCATATCTGAGATTATTGATATTTCTCCCAGCAATCTTGATTCCAGCTTGTGCTTCATCCAGCCCAGCGTTTCTCATGATGTACTCTGCATATAAGTTAAATAAGCAGGGTGACAATATACAGCCTTGACATACCCCTTTTCCTATTTGGAACCAGTCTGTTGTTCCATGTCCAGTTCTAACTGTTGCTTCCTGACCTGCATACAGATTTCTCAAGAGACAGGTCAGGCAATCTTTTACATGGGGCTAATTTGGCAATACTCTTTGGAATCCTATTCCTGAAAACCCAACCTATTCCACTCTAATTTTGGGAACATAAACTATTCCCAGCCCTGTATAGCTTTGAGAGTTGTTTATTCTGCTCTTTTCCAGTGGTTCTTCCTCCTACCTAAGCTACTTTCCTCATATGTTTGTCAGTCACTCAGTTGTGTCCACCTCTGTGTGACCCCCATGGACTGTAACATGCCAGGTTCCTCTGTCCAAGGAATTCTCTAGGCAGGAATACTGGAGTGGGTTGCCATTCCCTTCTCCAGGGGATCTTCCCAATGCAGGGGCAGAATCCAAGTCTCCTGCATTGCAGGCAGATTCTTTACTGTCAGGGCCGCTGGGGAAGCCCAGTTTCCTCATACATAAGCAGTAATCAGTATTCAGCCAAAGTATCAAAGTGAACCCTCTGCAGAGCTCTGGAGCCCTTTCTGTATGCAAGTCTATTTCTCTGATACTTCACTCTGTGAACTCTAGCTGCCTTGGGCTTCCCAAACTCCCAACTCTATCTCCTCAACTCAACTTACCCTGGACTCCTCTCTCTGTTCTTTGCCTAGGAAACACTTCCTAGGCATCAGTCTGGGACAACCATAGGGCTTCCTTTGCTTGTTTCTTCTTTTGTCAGGGGACTCTGTCTTTTACTGCTTATTCCCAATGTCTAAAATCATATATTTTGTATTTTAATTGTCTAAGGAGAGAGGGTAACTTTAGGCATTTTCAATTCATCTTTGTTGAAAGTAGACATAAACATGAAAATAGCTCAAGATGAGATTGCTTAAAGATTTGATTTCAAGATGCTTTAGATCCAAAAAAATAATGCCATGGTCACAAAAACCTAGAGCATGGAAATCTATGACATAATAGGGAGCAAGTGACTAATATTAGTATGCCTAAAGTTGATATAATCAGTTCCACCCTGTTTCAGATCAAAAGCACACACTAGACCCTGCTGAAAACTGCTGGAGCAGGGCATCTAAACCCTCATCATCATGGGTAAGGGGCATTACTGTATTCTTGGTTCTAGGAAACCCAGCTGCCCCAATCTGCAGGAAGTTGATGAAGTCATCAGACAGGGTTGGGCCTGGGTCCCTGGTCACAGTAGATTTTCCAGGCTTCCTTGAAGATTATTTCTGCCTGTGTTTCTAGGGAAACAAGCTTGAGCCCATGGGACCTCCTAACACCTCAGCACTGGAACTGAAGAGCGAGAAGTGAAGCCATCCTCTAGTGCCTCAATTCTGCCCACTGGAGTCATGATTAACTTTGTGGCAACAGAGTTTTGATAAACTACCTTCTTTCCTTAATAGTAATTCAGATTTCCTGGGTGGATCAGCTCTGCTGGGTTAAGAAATAAGTGTTGGGCCATTCCCTATGCTGCAGGGGAACTGGTGGCCTGGATGGTTGAGCATCCCTGATGACTACCTTCTGGGGATAGGCAGATAGGGAAGGAGTTACCTATAGGCTAAGCCTCCCAGGTCTAGGATCCTTATTTTAAAGAATCTGGCTAGGACTTCTCTGGTGGTCCAGTGGTTAAGAACTCTTTACCTGCCAATGCAGGGGACATGGGTTTAATCCCTCATCTGGGAAGATCCCATGTGCCCAGAGGTATATAAACCCACAAGCCACAACTACTGAGCCTGTGTGCTGCAACTACTGAAGTCTGCATACCTAGAGCTTATGCTCTGCAACAAGAGAAGCCATGGCAATGAGAAGCTCATGCAATTGCAGCTAGAGAGTAGTCCCTACTCACCACAGCTAGAGAAAGCCCTGCAGCAGTGAATACCCAGTGCAGCCAACAATAAATAAATACAAAAACATCTTTAAGAAAGAAAAAAAAAAAAACAGTCTGGCTAAATAGCCTAGAAGATCCTTACTTTATATCTTCCTGAAACAGTATCATTTCCCATTTAGTTTCTTTTTATTGAGGCAGAGTCCATAGAAGCCAATGCCGAGGAAATGCAGCCAGTGGAGGGAAGTACAAGCAAAGCCATCACCTCCTTGAATGACTAGGAAGGGCTCTTCCTAAGGGCCAGTTGTGATGACTCATACAATGATGATAGGTTATCATAGTGATAACAAATGCCAGGCATTGTCTCTGTGCACTTTGCTTAGAAAGCATTGTTGACTGTAAGCATAAGCATATGTGTGTCCAAAATGTCTGCTGAATCACTGAAATGCCTGATGTAGGTCAGGACACACAGTAGGCACACAGGAAATGCTCACTGAATGAATAAGCAGAGAGAGTTCTATAGTTGCCATGGGCTTGGAGATGGATGCATTTATTGAGCTCTTCCTGGGTGTGTGGCAGCAACCTTGTGGTACACGAAACTAAAAATGACACCTCATCTGCCATAGTGAGTTTTGCAGTCTGGGGCAAAGAACTGTAGTACAAAATAAAAAAGTTGTAATGTCTACAAAAGCAGTGACTCACAAAACCCAGGAGAAAGAGAACCCTTAATTCAAGCTTCTTCTTAAAACAGTAGCCCTCTGAAGCTAGTGCGTATCTGTTTTCTAACCACATGTTATAAAACCCTTCCTATATTTGGGATAGTTTCTGCATTACAAGTCTCGCCCACCCCCAGGGGAAAAGTAGACACTCACTTTTCCAGTTGTCCTTGCAGTTGGGTTATGTATATTCACAGATCCGAGTTCTGCCAATCAGATATGCTGATGGGAAACTCTGATTAGGAAAAGAGTAGAGTGAAGAAGCAGGGGCCCAGTTGATGACGAGGAAGACGGTGGGGCACTTGGCTGTTGGGAGCAGCAGAGGCAGGGTTTTAGGCTTCCAGGTCCCAGTGTCAGCAGTGTGAAATCTGTGCTGTGTCAAGTCCTTCAGTGGGATCTCCAAGGAAGACATCAGTATGGTCCAAATATTATACCTTATCATGTCACCTCCAAGGCTGGCTTTCTGACCCTTCTAGAGATTTTCTGAGCTAACCCTCCAATTTTAATTTTTTTTAATATTTATTTATTTATTTGACTGGGTCGGATCTTAGTTTTGGCTGGCAGGCTTAACTTGTTCTGAGGCATGTGGGATCTTAATTTCCTGAGCAGGGATCGAACCTGAGTCCCATGTATTATACGGTGGATTCTTACTCACTGGATCACCAAGGAAATTCCCCAAAATCTTTAATAAATTATTTTTCTGCTTAAGGTAGCTAGAGGAAGTCCTGTTATGTGTAACTGAGAACCTGACTGAAAAAACTCTCCTTTGTTGACTGGTAAGACTTCCTTTTCAAGTGCTTCCTTTTTAAGCAAACATGAAGAGATGTCATTTGTTTGTTTTTTTGATTAAAGGTGCAGCCTTTTAAGAGCTGCTGGGTCAGAATGAGCGAGTAGGTCCCAAACTGTTCTTGAAGAAGTGAGCATACTTCTCACTTCTGAAAGTTTCCTTGCAATTTCTGCACTTTAAATATACTGGACATGAGTGTTCTTCTGCCTGCATCCTCCTTTTTCATTAGTATCCTTGGATGCCCAGCCTGAGGTGTGCAGTCATCCCAGACCGTTCCTCTCCCTCATTTACCAGTGACAAACTTTCAGAATTTGACCTTGATATTATTGCTTAAACTATTGCTCTTCTTCCCATCTCCACTGGTACTCCCTTAGCTTAGTCCTCTGTCTGTTGTATTTGTCTCCTAGTTCAGCCCCTGTCTCCAGCCTCTTCATGTTTCAGGCCATCTTCCATGCCACTGAATTTAATCAAGCTACCCTTCCTTTGAAGATAAAACCCTCCAATGGTTACCTATTTCTAGTAGAAAAATGTCCAAGCTCTTTTGTAATCTTGCTCCAGAAAATCATTCTAGATACACTTCCTGCTGTGCCCTCATCACCTCTCTTGTCTAGCCACCCACCAGTCTCCAAGTACCTGGCTTTCAGAGCTGCATCTCATTGTGCACTATTCCCTTTTCTTGAAATGTCCTTTGTCATATTATGAATTTGGCATACTCCTACTCATCCTTCAAGATTTAGTGATAATGCCACCCAACTCTGGGAAATGGTTTCTGCCATTTCCATCAATGTGTAGCAATTCTTTTTCTGTGCTCCCAGCCTTTTCCCTTCCTTCTAATATAGCACTCACCACATTATTGTGTTTATTGACTCTTACGTGTTTATCTTCTCACTGGACAGTGAAGTTGTAAAGAGTGGGGGCAAAGTTCTTTTCACCTCTGCATCCTCAGGTTCAAGGACAGTGCCTGGCACTTAGTACAAACTCAGATGATGCTTGTGAAATTAACAAATTAGTTAATAATAAAAACACTTGCAGGAAAGAATCTTGAAACTAGTTGAAAACACTGGCAACTCGGCAACCTGAATTCCCGAATAGAGGCTGTTATTAAAATAGTAAGATTCTAGTCACTCTGGCCACAGCTGTCCCATCTCCAGTGAACCATGTGCATCCCCTAAGGGGAATCTTTTTGCATAGACAGCCTCAGCAGACCCAGAAAAGGCAATGAAACACCTGCTAATTTACAAACACCTAGGTATTTTGAATAATAATTAGCACAGAGCTCACTAATAGTTAGGGAGTAATTAATAGGTAAATGTTGGCATTTAACAAAATGTTTTCCCCTTTTTCTACCCAAGCAGTGATTTTAAATTGAGGATGCTCAAAATGGCATGAAAGGGGAGGAAATCATTCCAGACATCACGTGTATTTAAAAGACAGTGCTGCTGGTGGGTGTCCTTCATTACCATCGTTAACCACAATGGCAACAGCCAGTGTTCACCGAGCCCCTGCCAGCTGAGGCAGAGGTGCAGAATTGAAGGCAGCAGGCCTGCTTTCATAAAAAACTCTCATATGAAAATAAATTACACTCGTGAAGCAAATGAATTTGGAGAGAGGCAGGTGATAACTCACAATCCAAAGAGACCCTGTTCTAAACAAAAGGATCTCCCACAGGGCTCCTTTAAATAGGAAACTGCTAAGGAGCAGTTAAAATATCATTGAGTTTATAAGGAATCGATTAAGAATCAATTCTTTCAGAAACCGATCTATTGCACAAGGGGGATGTGACTATCTTTAGAATTGCCGCTCCAACCTTTGCTTTGCCACCAGCCTTTGCCAGCAACCATTACACAGCAACAGTGAATAAAGGGAAATGTATAGAGAGGGTCAGGAGAGCCAGATTTGAATCTGGCTTTTGGCCATTCTGGTTCAGCCTGGAACAGGGGCCAACAGTCTTAGGGGGGCAAGTATTAAAAAAGAAAATGAGCTTGAAATAGCCCATGACATGGGTGGTTGTTCACTGGTGTATTAGTTTGCTAGGACAGCTATAACAAAGTACCACAAACCAAGCTGCTTAAAGAGCAGAAATTTGTCTCATAGTTCTGAAGCCCAGAAGTCCAAGGTGTGGTGAGGTCAGTTCCTTCTGAACTTTGTCGCCATGCCTCTCTCCGAGCTTCTGCTGCTTTGCTGCCAGTCTTTGGTGTTTCTTGTCTTCTGCTGCATCACACCAATCTGGTTTTATCATCATACAGCATGTTCTCTGTGTGAATGTCCACTATGACCCCATCCTAACTAATTACATCTGCAATATTCTTGTTTCCAAATAAGGTGACATTCTGAGATACTGAGGATTAAAACTTTAACATATGAATTTTGAGAGAGCACAATTTAATCTGTAACAACTCATTATTGCTCTGGCCTTAAGTCACTGGAATGACAGACATGCTGTGTTTTTTCATGGTAGATATTTTGCTTTTCTTGGCTAAGATGTTGCCAAGTGAAAGGCATTTTTATAGAAATAACAGCAAGCCACAAAGAGAAGATCTTGAACATAGAAATCAAGACAAAAGGGAAACTTCTAGGAGAGAGTAGACCAGGAAGTAGCTTCAATAGCAGTTTTCTTCTCCCTGACAGCCTTTTATTTCTTCCCTCTTAGGAAAAGGGATGTATTCACCAGGGATTTGGTCACATTCTCCTTTCCACATGAGGAGTACGAAGGAGGTCTGGCACTCTATTCTTATCATGACTCATTTTTCTTTTTACAGGAAGAAGATTCCTCACACCCAGAAAAACCATCCTTCTGTCAGATGGAGAAGGCTCTGCCTCCAGGGTTCTGCCAAACCATCCACAAGAGCAGTGAGTTGGTCATTTCCTCCCAAGCATGGCTTTCAATAAACTAAAACACACACACACACACACACACACACACACACAAGAAACAACCAACTGATGCTGTTGTCTCATAGATTATATCAGTATTACCATGGGATTGCTGCACGTATGGAAGTCAGAAACTGGAAGAAATTATTTGAGGCACTTTAATATCTAGGATACACTTGTTCTGTGTTCTGGTCTCCACCCAGTGACTCTTGGATATTGGGGTAGATTAATTGTAGTAATGACTGAATTTGTTCCCACCGCCTGTATCCAGGCATTTGATAATGCCCCCCTGTGCTGACTTTTGGCATAGTCACGTGTCTTGATTTGGCCAAGGGAGCAGCCCGAAAAGCACCTGTATATTGGGGCTGGTCCTCTTGCTGGCCTTGCAACCACTGCTGCTGCCACCAAATGATCAAGCACAAGCTTGCTTCCTGGAGGAGATACCACATGATCAGAGATAAGCCATCCCAGTTGAGCCATCATAGACTAGCCCATTGCCAGTCAACTCTACAGCTGATTATAGATGTATGAGTGCCCAGCTGTTATTAGCAGAGTATGGTCCCAAGCTGCAAGAACCACTCAGGCACAAGAGGCCTACACTACAACTTATCAAAATTGTGAGCCAAAGTAATGTCTTTGTTTCCCCTTTTTCTTTTTGTTGTTGTTGTAGGCCACCTGGTTTTGAAGTGTTTTGTTATGTAGCAAAAGTTAACTGACACAGATATTTCTCTAAGGGTTCTCCTGGAGCCCAGTGCCACTGGTGGGATCATATGGCTGGGATTTTAGGGACATTTTCTACTGTGCCAAGTGTAATGTGGGTGAACTGGTCTAGCAGGGGGGCTCTGTTACCAGTCATGCTCTGTGCTGTTTGGGAGCACAGGCTTTGGAGTCAAACTGGCCTTGATTCCAATCATGGCATTATGTCAGTGTGGAAGTAATGGCTATAAAATCTCAATGGTATAAAAACATAAAAATCTCAATGGCTTCACACCATAAAGGTGTATTTCTTTCCTATGTCACTGCTCATCTATATATTTATGTATTTGGTGCCCTATACATATGCAGTGGGATTCCCTGATGGCTCAGATGGTAAAGAATCTGCCTACAATGCAGGAGATCAGGTTTGATCTTTGAGTCAGGAAGATGCCCTGGAGAAGGAAGTGGGAACCCACTCCAGTATTCATGCCTAGAGAATTCCATGGACAGAGGAGCCTGGTGGGCTACAGTCCATGGGATTGCAAAGAGTTGGACATGGTTGAGCAACTAACACACTTCACTCACATCTGTGATGATCTGCATAGCTGGCTGGCTGGCAGGTCTAAGAGGGCTCAGTTGGGATGGTATCTTGTCCTCCAGCTGGCTAACTTGTGCATGATCACACTCATGTATAGTCATGTAGAGATTCAGGGACCAAGGATCCTTCCACCTAGTGTGTTCTTTGAGTCCTCCACTGGATCTTCTGCAACTAGCCAGGAGACAAGAAAAGAGAAAGAACATGGAGAGTCTGGTTGGTTTAAGGGCTGTAAATGCCAGAAGTTAATTCCTGCCTCATTCCATTGATAGAACTAGTCAAATGGCCCCATCTAGATGTAAAGGGACTGGGAACATGATCCAGTAGTGTGCCAAGGAAAGAGAGAAAATACATATTGGTGAGACACAGAAATCTGTCTCATTTAGCAATTCATTAACTAGGCAATTAGGCAAGTTACTTGATTTCTTTGATAGTTAAATAGTCCTGTGTGGATTGTACAATCATGCAGAAGTGACCTCATGCCAATCTGTCTTTTCATTCTGGTCTGTGTCCATTCATACTAAGAACTGAGGCTGTTTAATGCGACATTGCTATGCTATTTCTGAGAATCAGGCCCTATCTGGCATACCAAGGAAGAAGCACATGAATGGTTTTCCCTGCGTGCAGGAAATGAGTGGGTGCATTTTTTACAAGGAAATTTTTAAAATTATAAACCATCTGTGAGTTGGTCTTTTTTTTATTATTGTCATATGCCAATAAATAATAATAAAATACACCTTCCTAAAAGAAAAACCTAGAGCCAGACATCCTGGAATGTGAAGTCCAGTAGGCCTTAGAAAGCATGACTATGAACAAAGCTAGTGGAGGTGATGGAATTCCAGTTGAGCTGTTTCAAATCCTGAAAGATGATGCTGTGAAAGTGCTGCACTCAATATGCCAGCAAATTTGGAAAACTCAGCAGTGGCCACAGGACTGGAAAAGGTCAGTTTTAATACCAATCCCAAAGAAAGGCAATGCCAAAGAATGCTCAAACTACCACACAATTGCACTCATCTCACATGCTAGTAAAGTAATGCTCAAAATTCTCCAAGCCAGGCTTCAGTAATACGTGAACCATGAACTTCCTGATGTTCAAGCTGGTTTTAGAAAAGGAAGAGGAACCAGAGATCAAATTGCCAACATCTGCTGGATCATGGAAAAAGCAAGAGAGTTCCAGAAAAACATCTATTTCTGCTTTATTGACTATGCCAAAGCCTTTGATTGTGTGGATCACAATAAACTATGGAAAATTCTGAAAGAGATGGGAATACCAGACCACCTGACCTGTCTCTTGAGAAATCTGTATGCAGGTCAGGAAACAACAGTGAGAACTGGACATGGAACAACAGACTGGTTCCAAATAGGAAAAGGAGTACATTAAGGTTGTATATTGTCACCCTGCTTATTTAACTTCTATGCAGAGTACATCATGAGAAACGCTGGACTGGAAGAAACACAAGCTGGACTCAAGATTGCTGGGAGAAATATCAATAACCTCAGATTGCAGATGACACCACCCTTATGGCAGAAAGTGAAGAGGAACTAAAAAGCCTCTTGAGGAAAGTGAAAGTGGAGAGTGAAAATGTTGGCTTAAAGCTCAACATTCAGAAAACGAAGATCATGGCATCTGGTCCCATCATGTCATGGGAAATAGATGGGGAAATAGTGGAAACAGTGTCAGACTTTATTTTTCTGGGCTCCAAAATCATTGCAGATGGTGACTGCAGCCATGAAATTAAAAGACGCTTACTCCTTGGAAGGAAAGTTATTTCCAACCTAGATAGCATATTCAAAAGCAGAGACATTACTTTGCCAACAAAGGTCCGTCTAGTCAAGGCTATGGTTTTTCCTGTGGTCATGTATGGATGTGAGAGTTGGACTGTGAAGAAGGCTGAGCACTGAAGAATTGATACTTTTGAACTGTGGTGTTGGAGAAGACTCTTGAGAGTCCCTTGGACTGCAAGGAGATACAGCCAGCCCATTCTGAAGGAGATCAGCCCTGGGATTTCTTTGGAGGGAATGATGCTAAAGCTGAAGCTCCAGTACTTTGGCCACCTCATGTGAAGAGTTGACTCATTGGAAAAGACTCTGATGCTGGAGGGATTGGGGGCAGGAGGAGAAGGGGACGACAGAGGATGAGATGGCTGGATGACATCACTGACTCGATGGACGTGAGTCTGAGTGAATTCCGGGAGTTGGTGATGGACAGGTTGGCCTGGCATGCTGCGATTCATGGGGTCACAAAGAGTTGGACATGACTGAGCGACTGAACTGAACTGAACTGAAAAGAAAAACTGTTATCTAACTGTGGAAAATTCTGAAAGAGATGGGAATAACAGACCACCTGACCTGTCTCTTGAGAAATCTGTATGCAGGTCAAGAAGCAACAGTTAGAACTGGACATGGAACAACAGACTGGTTCCAAACAGGAAAAGGAGTACATCAAGGCTGTATATTGTCACCCTGCTTATTTAACTTCTATGCAGAATACATCATGAGAAATGCTGGGCTGGAAGAAGTACAAGCTGGAATCAAGATTGCTGGGAGAAATATCAATAACTTCAGATATGCAGATGACACCACCCTTATGGCAGAAAGTGAAGAACTAAAATGCCTCTTGATGAAAGTGAAAGAGGAGAGTGAAAAAGTTGGCCTAAAGTTCAACATTCAGAAAACTAAGATCATGGCATCTGGTCCCATCACTTCATGGCAAATAGATGGGGAAACAGTGGCAGGCTTTATTTTATGGGGGCTCCAAAATCACTGCAGATGGTGAGTGCAGCCATGAAATTGAAAGATGCTTACTCCTTGGAAGGAAAATTATGACCAACCTAGACAGCATATTAAAAAGCAGAGACAACACTTTGCCAACAAAAGTCCATCTAGTCAAGGCTATGGTTTTTCCAGTGGTCATGTATGTATGTGAGAGTTGGACTATAAAGAAAGCTGAGAGCCGAAGAATTGATGCTTTTGAACTGTGGTGTTGGAGAAGACTCTTGAGAGTCCCTTGGACTGCAAGGAGGTCCAACCAGTTTATCCTAAAGGAGATCAGTCCTGAGTGTTCATTGGAAGGACTGATATTGAAACTGAAACTCCAATACTTTGGTCACCTGGTGCGAAGAACTGACTCATTTGAAAAGACCTTGATGCTGGGAAAGATTGAAGGCAAGAGGAAAGGGGGATGACAGAGGATGAAATGTTTGGATGGCATCACCGACTCAATGGAGATGAGTTTGAGTAAACTCTGGGTGTTGCTGATGGACTGCCTGGTGTGCTGCAGGCCATGGGGTCGCAAAGAGTCGGACACTGAGTGACTGAACTGAACTGAACTGAACTGAAGACTTAAAGACTTACTGCAATACTATTGATATTTAATGGTATTATGTAGCTAGAATGGGCCCTTAAAACACAAGGGCCCAACCCCACACTTGAAGAGTACGTTGGAGAGGTATTTGGATTTCAGATTCATTTGAGCATATTTTCAAATAATCACCCTGGTCACTCTGTTTCACTGTTTTATTTATTTACTTAAATTAAATAATTTAATTGGGGAATAATTACTTTACAATATTGTGATGGATTTGCCATATATCAACATGAATCAGCCACAGGTATTCATGTTACCCCCTGCCCCATCCTGAACGCCCCTCCCACACCCCTCCCCACCCTGTCTCTCTGGTTGTCCCAGAGCACAGGCTTTGGATTCCCTGCTTCATGCATTGAATTTGCACTGGTTATCTATTTTACATATGGTAATTTACATGTTTCAGTGCTATTCTCTCAAATCATCAGTGGGAGAAGGCAAGGGTGGGAGGTTTCATTGTTTTAAGCTTTTAAACACAAATAGAAAGCATGTGGTCACATAGAATGTTAGAACTAAAGGAACTCAGGTTCTGTTTCATCATCTTCACAAGCATTGTTTATTTTTGCTTTACAGCTTAAATTCAAGAATATCTAGTACCGCAGGTGTTGGAGACACAAACTGATCCCAAAGGGAGCTTTTGTTGTTTTTCAGTTGCTAAGTCATGTCCAACTCTTTGCAACCCCATGGACAGCAGCATGTCAGTCTTCCCTGTCTTTCACTATCTCCGAGTTTGCTCAAATTCATGCCCATTGAGTCGATGATGCCATCCAACCATCTCATCCTCTGTCACCCCCTTCCCCTCCTGCCCTCAGTCTTTCCCAGCATCAGGGTCTTTTCCAATGAATTGGCTCTTCATATCAGGTGCCTGAAGTTTTGGAGCTTCAGCTTCAACATCAGTCCTTCCAATGAGTATTCAGGGTTGATTTCTTTTAGGATTGACTGGGTTGGTCTCCTTGCTGTCCAAGGGATTGTCAAGAGTCTTTTCCAGTTATGCTAAACCATTATGAATTTATTGGAAGCTCACTGAATTCACTTCCATATAGAATATCGTATCTACTTAAAGGATAAGTGTTTTAGTCAGCATCAGATCAGATCAGATCAGATCAGTCGCTCAGTCGTGTCTGACTCTTTTCGACCCCATGAATTGCTGCACACCAGGCCTCCCTGTCCATCACCAACTCCCGGAGTTCACTCAGACTCACGTCCATTGAGACAGTGATGCGATCCAGCCATCTCATCCTCTGTCGTCCCCTTCTCCTCCTGCCCCCAATCCCTCCCAGCATCAGAGTCTTTTCCAATGAGTCAACTCTTCACATGAGGTGGCCAAAGTACTGGAGTTTCAGCTTTAGCATCATTCCTTCCAAAGAAACCCCAGGAATGATCTCCTTCAGGATGGACTGGTTGGATCTCCTTGCAGTCCAAGGGACTCTCAAGAGTCTTCTCCAATACCACAGTTCAAAAGTATCAATTCTTCGGTGCTCAGCCTTCTTCACAGTCCAACTCTCACATCCATACATGACCACAGGAAAAACCATAGCCTTGACTAGACGGACCTTTGTTGGCAAAGTAATGTCTCTGCTTTTGAATATGCTATCTAGGTTGGAAATAACTTTCCTTCCAAGGAGTAAGCATCTTTTAATTTCATGGCTGCACTAACCATCTGCAGTGATTTTGGAGCCCAGAAAAATAAAGTCTGACACTGTTTCCACTATTTCCCCATCTATTTCCCATGACGTGATGGGAACAGATGCCGTGATCTTCGTTTTCTGAATGTTGAGCTTTAAGCCAACATTTTCACTCTCCACTTTCACTTTCTTCAAGAGGCTTTTTAGTTCCTCTTCACCTTCTGCCATATGGGTGGTGTCATCTGCATATCTGAGGTTATTGATATTTCTCCCAGCAATCTTGGGTCCAGCTTGTGTTTCTTCCAGTCCAGCGTTTCTCATGATGTACTCTGCATAGAAGTTAAATAAGCAGGGTGAGAATATATAGCTTTGATGTACTCCTTTTCTTATTTGGAACCAGTCTGTTGTTCCATGTCCCGTTCTAACTGTTGCTTCCTGAGATGGGTCTGGTATTCCCATCTCCTTCAGAATTTTCCACAGTTTATTGTGATCCACACAGTCAAAGGCTTTGGCATAGTCAATAAAGCAGAAATAGATGTTTTTCTGGAACTCTTTTGCTTTTTCCATGATGCAGCGGTTGTTGGCAATTTGATCTCTGGTTCCTCTTCCTTTTCTAAAACCAGCTTGAACATCAGGAAGTTCATGGTTCACCTATTGCTGAAGCCTAGCTTAAAAAATTTTGAGCATAACTTTACTAGTGTGTGAAATGAGTGCAATTGTGTGGTAGTTTGAGAATTCTTTGGCATTGCCTTTCTTTGGGATTGGAATGAAAACTGACCTTTTCCAGTCCAGTGGCCACTGCTGCGTTTTCCAAATTTGCTGGCATATTGAGTGCAGCACTTTCACGGCATCATCTTTCAGGATTTGGAATAGCTCAACTGGAATTCCATCACCTCCACTAGCTTTGTTCGTAGTGATACTTTCTAAGGCCCACTTGACTTCATATTCCAGGATGTCTGGCTCTAGGTGAGTGATCACACCATTGTGATTACCTGGGTAGTGAAGATCTTTTTTGTACAATTCTTCTGTGTATTCTTGCCATTTCTTCTTAATATCTTCTGCTTCTGTTAGGTCCATACTATTTCTGTCCTTTTTTGAGCCCATCTTTGCATGAAATGTTCCTTTGGTATCTCTGATTTTCTTGAGGAGATCTCTAGTCTTTCCCATTCTATTGTTTTCCTCTATTTCTTTGCATTGATCGCTGAAGAAGGCTTTCTTATCTCTTCTTGCTATTCTTTGGAACTCTGCATTCAGATGTTTATATAGTTCCTTTTTTTCCTTTGCTTTTCATGTCTCTTCTTTTCACAGCTATTTGTAAGGCCTCCCCAGAGAGCCATTTTGCTTTTTTCATTTCTTTTCCATGGGGATGTTCTTGATCCCTGTCTCCTGTACAATGTCACGAGCCTCATTCCATAGTTCATCAGGCACTCTATCTATCTGATCTAGGCCCTTAAATCTATTTCTCACTTCCACTGTATAATCATAAGGGATTTGATTTAGGTCATACCTGAATGGTCTAGTGGTTTTCCCTACTTTCTTCATGGTCTGCTATAAAACATACTGGCTGGCCTAAAGAACAACATTTGTTTCTCACAGTTCTGGAGGCTGGTAAGTCCTGGGTGAAGACGCTGGCCAGTTTGGTTCTTGGTAAGGGCTCTCTTCCTGGCTTGCAAATGGCTGCCTTGTTGCTGTATCCACACATGGTAGAGAAAGGAAACTCTGATGTCTACTCCTCTTCTTATAAGGGCACTAGTCCCACCATGGGGGTTCCACCTTTATGAAATCATCTAAATTTAATCACATCCCCAAAGCCCTACCTTCTAATGCTTAGGGTTAGTTCAATTCAGTTCACTTGCTCAGTTGTGTCCGACTCTTTGTGACCCCATGAATTGCAGCACACCAGGCCTCCCTGTCCATCACCAACTCCCGGAGTTCACTCAGACTCACGTCCATTGAGTCAGTGATGCCATCCAGCCATCTCATCCTCTGTCGTCCCCTTCTCCTCCTGCCCCCAATCCCTCCCAGCATCAGAGTCTTTTCCAATGAGTCAACTCTCCGCATGCGGTGGCCAAAGTACTGGAGTTTCAGCTTTAGCATCATTCCTTCCAAAGAAATCCCAGGGCTGATCTCTTTCAGAATGGACTGGTTGGATCTCCTTGCAGTCCAAGGACTCTCAAGAGTCTTCTCCAACACCACAGTTCAAAATGCTTAGGGTTAGGGCTTCAACAAATAAATTTGAGGTGAGACACAAACATTCAGTCCAAAACAATCAGTAATGAAATTGTACCACTTTGAAGATAATTTTGAGGGAGAAGTCAGAAAATGATATGCTTTGGGCTCAAATTTTGCTAGCTTTGTCACTGGCTGCTCCACAGAGGCCTGGTCTTTGATATCTGCTCCCTGCTAGCACTCAGCCCCCCACTGTGTTTCCTGGATCCTCCCACATGAAGTAGGATCTTCATTAGAAGCAGGATGACTGATAGGTCTGCAGAATTCCAGGTCTCAGATCTAGACACTGTGGACTAGACCACACGGTTCACTGGCTGGTGCAGCAAAGCCATGTTGAATCCAAGGGTGTAAGTGTAGAAGCAGATCATCATCTCCTGAATCCTTGTCTTTCTTTCTCTCACCTGTAGTCTGCTGCCCTCGTCTTTTTGCTTGTTTGTTTTGTTTTTAAGTTAACTAAATACCAGCTGCCTATCAGATAGCTCTTTTCAATTGTCCTCTTATCCAAATGATTAAATCCAAATCTGTACAGATCTGTTCTTCCCATTCATGACTCCTTTTCCAAGTGTCCCACATTTTCCTTTAGTTGTTGTCACCATTATTCTCCTAGCCTCTATAATCTTGGACATGTTCTCTTTTACTCTTTCAACAAAATTTCAAGATCTGTAATCAAGTTCTTTCCTCTTCCATTTACCCTGGTTTCAAGCCAGATCAACTTGCATCTAAGATTGTGCCTCACTAACCCTGCCACTAACCCTGTTTTCTGCTGCCAAATGAACCTTTCCAAATACCATTTCCATCATGTCACTCTTCCCCCAAGAGTTTGCAATAGTTTCCTGTTGCTAATGTATTGAAATTATCTCCCCTGAGGCCTGAGGAGGCTGGAGCAAATGATAGATGAAAATTTTTTTCAACTAAACATTTCAATTTTCAATTAAAGATGTTTTTCCATACGCCTAAATCTTTCTTTTATACATAAGAAGGATGTGTTGACTGATGTAGGGGCTTAGTAAATATTTCTTGAAGAGAGAAAAGAACTTTATGGATAGTATGTGAAACTGTAACTCCCCTAAATAGGATACTTTGTCCATATTCATTTATGGATACTGTTTTATTTATCTATAGCTGCATTAATAAGCTATTGAAAAACTTGGTGGCTTAGAACAATGATTTTATTATCTTTCATATTTCTGTGGGATGCCTAGGGTCATCAGGGCAGTTCTTCTGCTGATCACTCTTGAGTTTTCTTATGCAGTTGTAGTTAGATGGAGGCTTGGCTGAGATGCCAGGATAGCTGCTCCTCTTTCCCACTTTAAGTGGCCTCCTCTGTCTCTCCGGGTGGCCTCTCCATGCCTTCTCTCAATGTGGTCTTTCCAGAATGAGAGCCAGACTTCTTATGTAAAGGCTCAAGGTTTCCAAAACTAAAAAAGTGGAAGCTGCCAGGCCTATAAAACTTAGGCTCTAGCTGGTATAGTGTCAGTTCTGCCGTATTCTGTCATTTAAATCAAGTCCCAGGAAAGCCCAACTTCAATGAGGGAGGGGTCTACACATGGTGTAAATTCAAGGAGATGTGGTTCATTGGGAGCCATCTTTGGAGACTAGGTACCATCCTTTGGTTCTTACTGATTCATGGCCTTTCTACATGAAAAATATTATCTCTGCAAATCTCATCCTAATATTGTATCAGTTTAAATTCCAGGATATTGTCAACAAAATCAGGTGCTGGTATGGATGTGACTGCTAGGAGGCATCTTCCCATATGCACTTCCTCAGGTGCAGAGACCAGTGAAGATGAGCAGGTTATCCACCCACCCCCAACCCATCTCTTTCATGTAATGGTGAAAGAGACAGAAAAACTTCAGCAGACTCCCTTGTTCAAAAAAAGGAGAAAAGGGAGACATGAGCATTTCCTAATTTATAGCAACTCTAAAATCCAGCCTGGTGCATATCCCAATTTCTCTAACTCAAGGCAGAGGATAGTCCTTGATTAAGATACAATTTTGCTTTTTAGGAATGGTTTCCCTCTGCTCTTGGTTTTATCCTCTGGGTTCTGGCTCTGAGTCATTCTTCCATTTTCATTAAAATGGGCTATGTTTGTAGCTGCATAACTCTAAACCTGTTTCCTATCTCTTTGGAAGTTAAGGGCCCAAAGTGAAGGCAAACTGGCGTGGCTAGTCTATGAAAATGCCCCAGTGAATCACATCTCTGGTTCATATTCTTATGTGGTTCCCCTACTCATTGAATCTGGGCTGGCCCAGTGATCTATTTTAACCAATGGACAATGGTTAAGAAGCCCTGGTAGTTTTCTGATTTTGTACTTGTTTCCCTGTTGCAAAGAACACATGTAGAGTCTACATAAAGAGGAAGAAACTTGAGACTATGGAGAGGGAGAGAGACCATGTCATCCCAGCATCCTGGTTGAGCCTCCAGATAAATCCATGCTAAGTTGTCATCTGACTGCAAGCAAATGAGAGAACCCAACTGAAACCACCAGAAGAACTTCCCACTGAGCCTAGTCAACCTTTTGAACTGTGAAAGCTAAAGTCATTTTAAGCCATTGAATTGGAGTGGTTTGTTATGCAGCAGTAGAAAACCACACATAATCCATTCACTGAAAGTTACTGAACTGTCCATCTGTGCCTGACTCTGCATTAGGCGAGGTGAATGCAAGACTAAATAAAGCATTGATTCTGAACTCTACCTCATTTATATGTTTGTTAATGAAAGATTTTTGTCAAAGGAAATGTTTCAATTTTTTTTTAAGGGTGAAAGATTTCTAAAAGCTTTTGCACAACAAAGGAAACTATAAACAAGGTGAAAAGACAGCCTTAAGAATGAGAGAAAATAATAGCAAACAAAGTAACTGACAAAGGATTAATCTCAAGAATATACAAGCAACTCCTGCAGCTCAATTCCAGAAAAATAAATGGCCCAATCAAAAATTGGGCCAAAGAACTAAATAGACATTTCTCCAAAGAAGACATATAGATGGCTAACAAACACATGAAAAGATGCTCAACACTGCTCATTATTAGAGAAATGCAAATCAAAACCACAATGAGGTACCATTTCACACCAGTCAGAATGGTTGCTATCAAAAGTCTACAAGCAATAAATGCTGCAGAGGGTGTGGAGAAAAGGGAACCCTCCTACACTGTTGGTAGGAATGCAAACTAGTACAGCCACTATGGAGAACAGTGTGGAGATTCCTTAAAAAACTGGAAATAGAACTGCCATACGACCCAGCAATCCCACTGCTGGGCATACACACTGAGGAAACCAGAATGGAAAGAGACATGTGTATCCCAATGTTCATTGCAGCACTGTTTATAATAGCCAGGACATGGAAGCAACCTAGATGTCCATCAGCAGAGGAATGGATAAGAAAGCTGTGGTACATATACACAATGGAGTATTACTCAGCCATTAAAAAGAATACATTTGAATCAGTTCTAATGAGGTGGATGAAACTGGAGCCGATTATACAGAGTGAAGTAAGCCAGAAAGAGAAACACCAATACAGTATGCTGCTGCTGCTGCTGCTGCTAAGTCGCTTCAGTCATGTCCAACTCTGTGCGACTCCAAAGACCACCAGGCTCCCCCGTCCCTGGGATTCTCCAGGCAAGAACACTGGAGCGGGTTGCCATTTCCTTGTCCAATCCATGAAAGTGAAAAGTGAAAGTGAAGTCGCTCAGTCGTGTCTGACTCCTAGCGACCCCATGGACTGCAGCCTACCAGGCTCCTCCATCCATGGGATTTTCCAGGCAAGAGTACTGGAGTGGGGTGCCATTGTCTTCTTCACCACTACAGTATACTAACACATATATATGGAATTTAGAAAGACGGTAATGATAACCCTGTATGCAAGACAGCAAAAGAGACACAGATGTATAGAATAGTCTTTTGGACTCTGTGGGAGAGGGTGAGGGTGGGATGGTTTTGGAGAATGACATTGAAACATGTATATTATCATATGTGAAATGGATTGCCAGTCCAGATTTGATGCATGATACAGGGTGCTCAGGGCTGGTGCACTGGGATGACCCTGAGACTTGCGATGGGGAGGAAGGTGGGAGGAGGGTTCAGGATGGGGAACACATGTACACCCGTGGTGGATTCATGTCAATGTATGACAAAACCACTACAATATTGTAAAGTAATTAGCATCCAAAAATAAATAAATAAATAAAGTGGGAAAAAAAAAAAAGAAACAAAATATACCGGCAATGAATTCTTTTGGAAAAAGAAATAATCTTTCTGAGATTTTTTTCAAATTTTTAATTTTTTTCACATTAAATTTTTTAAATAGTGAAGCATACCAGAGTTTTTAATAACAGAATTTGTTTCAGCAAATATTATCTGATCCTTTGCTACATGTTTCCTCAGTATATTTAAAAAATCTGCATGAAATTCAGGTGCTGTTTTCCACCTGATATCTACTAGCTTGCATGGGCCTTGTTAAGTTATTTGGGGGATCCTATTTTGTCTATTAGCATGTGTTCTTGTTATTATCATGCATCCCATGGCTGTTTTCTTATTGCTTCAGCAAGAATTACATTCAGTTGTTCAGTTTCTAAACGACCTAATTAGCAGCAGTTTTTCCATTTTTTTTTTTCTTTAGAATTTTCTTAGTCTACAGTTGGACTCCTTCTCCATTACTCTCTTTTCCTCCCTGAGTTTTACTCAACAGTCTGCTAATGAGTTCACATTCCACTCTTGTCCCTCTATGGATTGCTGCCCATGCATTTGGAGACTTCCTTGTCTTAATTATTGGGGGAAAAAAAAAATTTCTTCTTGGTCTTTCTGTACTAGACATTGCTGGCTCTGAGTTTCTACCTCTTACTTCTGATGTGTCTTTGTTTTTCACATAAATAGAGATCATAAAGCAGAGAGAAGCCCTGAAGACCATATAATTTTATGGATGATCAAACTTTCGCCAGAGAGCCAAGTGACTTATTCAAAGAACTACAGTTAGTGGCAGAATCAGGGCCAGAACCCATATCTCCAAACCAAGAAGTTCTGGTTTCACTATAGTAATGAATTCACTCTCAGACCACATCAAACTAATGCAGACAGACTAACTGATGCTTGATCAACCAGTTCTATTTACAGTTAATTAATACATTTTAATTATATCTCAATTAGATTCTCAGTCTTGGACTACAACTGGGGGAAAATAAGTGGAAAAAAGAGAAGTAGAGTGAGTTCATAAGCTGTAAGGTGTGCAGCAGCAGTTCATAATATTTTTTATTGCTTAGGATTTTGATGAATGTTCTCAAGCCTCTCATTACTTTATTCAATAAATATTTATTGAGTATCTACTCTATGCATATCTGTGTGCATGTGTGAACACATATACACATAAACACAATTTCCTTACATCTTCTTTTAAGGAGACACTGTATGAATGGTGTCAATATCCTCATAAATATCTTATAATACATACAAGTTTCATGCCCATAGCAATAGACCAAAAATTAGTTGCTTTTTTGGGGAAATGCACACTGTGATTCTTTATAGATAGTTTACCTTTATAATTATTCCCATGTCTCCAATTCTTAGAATCATCTAATTCTTGTATTTGATAGTGGAGGACCTCAAACTCAAATACCTTCAAGGGCCATGTAGTTAAGATAAATGAGTGAAGTAGGTGGAGTACTGAAGACAGTGGTGGCGTTGAGACTACAAGTCCTATTTGAAGGGGGCAGCTGCCACTCCATGTCAGGTGATTTTTGTCATGTGGGAACTCAAGGGCTAATATTTCTAGAACTTCTGTATTTCTAAGAGAGGCTGGAAATGTTTGTTTAAATGAAATCTTCTGATTTTTAAAATGTTGGTGATTAATCAAAAACATGTAAAACCTCTGCATTGGCCAAATGAAACATGTGTACCTGATTAAAATCCTGGACATACAGTTTGTGTGCTATGCTAATCCTACCACCATTTGTGTGCTTTCTCCATTTGCAGAGACAAATGGCAAGACCCAAGACTCCAAGCCACAGGACTCTCTCATTTCTAAGAATTCTGAAAGTGAGGGCTCAAGGGAAATAGTCCGAACTCACTGACCTCTGGAGTAGTCAAACAACCCACCCTTTGATTTGCTTGGTCAGTTCCCACTTAATGCCATTGAGAAAATAAAAATCCCTTTCTAGAGGAAATGAAGGGAAAAGTGTTGTTCCTTTTGCAGAGATCAAAATAAGGGCTGTCTTGCTTTTATTCAAGCTATATCAACTATTCTAGAGATTAAAATGTAGTATTGGCATGCGTGACACCCAATGAGTGTGTGTGATGTTTGGTCCTACATGGGTCGTGCGAACAAAAATCTATACATGGCATCTTGAATCCTATTTCTCCAAACTCAATAATTAGTGTCTGATATTAGCTCCAACTGCTCAGTTCAAGGTCCTCACTAGTCTCCTAAACCTCAAATCTAATTGCCTGTTCTCATTGCATGTCTTATTTCATTTTCCCATTTGTCAAATATTTATAGGCTGCCTCCTACGTGTCAGGTATGTTTTAAACACTAAATATACATGACAGTTAATCACATCAGTTCAGTTCAGTTCGGTCACTCAGTCATGTCCTACTCTTTGCAACCCCATGAATCGAGACATATCAGGCCTCCCTGTCCGTCACCAACTCCCGGAGTTCACTCAAACTCATGTCCATCGAGTTGGTGATGCTATCCATCCTGTCGTCCCCTTCTCCTCCTGCCCCCAATCTCTCCCAGCATCAGGGTCTTTTCCAATGAGTCAGCTCTTTGCATCAGGTGGCCAAAGTATTGGCGTTTCAGCTTTAGCATCATTCCTTCCAATGAACACCCAGGACTGATCTCCTTTAGGATGGACTGGTTGGAATTCCTTGCAGTCCAAGGGACTCTCAAGAGTCTTCTCCAACGCCACAGTTCAAAAGCATCAATTCTTCGGCACTCAGCTTTCTTCACAGTCTGACTCTCACATCCATACATGACCACTGGAAAAATATCCTTAACTAGATGGAACTTTGTTGGCAAAGTAATGTCTCTGCTTTTGAATATGCTATCTAGGTTGGTCATAACCTTCCTTCCAAGGAGTAAGCGTCTTTTAATTTCATGGCTGCAGTCACCATCTATAGTGATTTTGGAGCCCCCCAAAATAAAGTCTGACACTATTTCCACTGTTTTCCCATCTATTTGCTATGAAGTGATGGGACTGGATGCCATGATCTTAGTTTTCTGAATATTGAGCTTTAAGTCAACTTTTTCATTCTCCTTTCACTTTCATCAAGAGGCTTTACAGTTCCTCTTCACTTTCTGCCATAAGGGTGGTGTCATCTGCATATCTGAGGTTATTGATACTTCTCCCAGTAACCTTGATTCCAGCTTGTGCTTCTTCCAGCCCAGCATTTCTCATGATGTACTCTGCATAGAAGTTAAATAAGCAGGGTGACAATACACAGCCTTGATGTACTCCTTTTCCTATTTGGACCCAGTCTGTTGTTCCATGTCCAGTTATAACTATTGCTTCCTGACCTGCATACAGGTTTCTCAAGAGGCAGGTCAGGTGGTCTGGTATTCCCATCTCCTTCAGAATTTTCCACAGTTCATTGTGATCCACACAGTCAAAGGCTTTGGCATAGTCAATAAAAGCAGAAATAGATGTTTTTCTGGAACTCTCTTTCTTTTACGATGATCCAGCAGATGTTGGCAATTTGATCTCTGGTTCCTCTGCCTTTTCTAAAACCAGCTTGAACATCTGGAAGTTCACAGTTCACGTATTGCTGAAGCCTGGCTTGGAGAATTTTGAGCATTACTTTACTAGTGTGTGAGATGAGTGCAGTTGTGTGGTAGTTTGAGCATTCTTTGGCATTGCCTTTCTTTGGGATTGGAATGAAAACTGACCTTTTCCAGTCCAGTGGCCACTGCTGAGTTTTCCAAATTTGCTGGCATATTCAGTGCAGCACTTTCACAGCATCATTTTTCAGGATTTGAAAGAACTCAACTGGAATTCCATCACCTCCACTAGCTTTGTTCGTAGTGATGCTTTCTAAGGGCCACTTGACTTCACATTCCAGGATGTCTGCCTCTAGGTGAGTGACCACACCATCGTGATTATATGGGTTGTGAAGCTTTTTTATACAGTTCTCCTGTGTATTCTTGCCACTTTTTCTTAATATCTTCTGTTTCTGTTGGGTCCATACCATTTCTGTCCTTAATCAAGCCCATCTTTGCATGAAATGTTCCCTTGGTATATCTAATTTTCTTGAAGAGATCTCTAATCTGTCCCATTCTGTTGTTTTCCTCTATTTCTTTTCATTAATCTCTGAGGAAGGCTTTCTTATCTCTCCTTGCTATTCTTTGGAACTCTTCATTCAGATGCTTATATAGTTCCTTTTCTCCTTTGCTTTTCACTTCTTTTCTGTTCACAGCTATTTGTAAGGCCTCCTCAGACAGGCATTTTACTTTTTTGCATTTCTTTTCCATGGGGATGGTCTTGATCCCTGTCTCCTGCACAATGTCACGAACCTCCATCCATAGTTCTTCAGGCACTCTATCTATCAGATCTAGGCCCTTAAATCTATTTCTCACTTCCACTGTATAATCATAAGGGATTTGATTTAGATCGTACCTGAATGGTCTAGTGGTTTCCCCTACTTTCTTCAATTTAAGTCTGAATTTGGCAATAAGGAGTTGATGATCTGAGCCATAGTCAGCTCCTGGTCTTGTTTTTGCTGACTGTATAGAACTTCTCCATCTTTGGCTGCAAAGAAGATAATCAATCTGATTTCGGTATTGACCATCTGGTGGTTTCCATGTATAGAGTCTTCTCTTGTGTTGTTGGAAGAAGGTGTTTGCTATGACCAGTGTGTTTTCTTGGCAAAACTCTATTAGCCTTTCCCCTGCTTCATTCCATACTCCAGGCCAAATTTGCCTGTTACTCCAGGTGTTTTTTGACTTCTTACTTTTGCATTCCAGTCCCCTATAATGAAAAAGACATCTTTTTGGGGGTGTTAGTTCTAAAAGGTTTTTTAGGTCTTCATAGAACCGTTCAACTTCAGCTTCTTCAGTATCTGGTTGGGGCATAGGCTTGGATTACTGTGATATTGAATGTTTTGCCTTGGAAATGAACAGTGATCATTCTGTCTTTTTTGAGATTGCATCCAAGTACTGCATTTCAGACTGTTTTGTTGACCATGATGGCTACTCCATTTCTTCTAAGGGATTCCTGCCCATAATAGTAGATATAATGGTCATCTGAGTTAAATTCACCCATTCCAGTCCATTTTAGTTTGCTGATTCCTAGAATGTTGACATTCATTCTTGCCATCTCCTGTTTGACCACTTCTAATTTGCCTTGATTCATGGACCTGACATTCCATGTTCTTATGCAGTATTGCTCTTTACAGCATTGGACCTTGCTTCTATCACCAGTCACATTCACAACTGGGTGTTGTTTTTGCTTTGGCTCCATCCCTTCATTCTTTCTGGAGTTATTTCTCCACCGATCTCCACTAACATATTGGGCACCTACCGACCTGGGGAGTTCCTCTTTCAGTATACTATCATTTTGCCTTTTCATACTGTTCTTGGGGTTCTGAAGGCAAGAATACTGAAGTAGTTTGCCATTCCCTTCTCCGGTGGACCACATTCTGTCAGACCTCTCCACCATGACCCGCCTGTCCTGGGTAGCCCCACACAGCATGGCTTTGTTTCATTGGGTTAGACAAGGCTGTGGTCCATGTGATCAGATGGGCTAGTTTTCTGTGATTATGGTTTCAGGGTGTCTGCCCTCTTTGTTAATCACATAGGCATGGTCCATTCACCCACAAAGCTTACTCTCTGTGAAGCCTAGGGAGACAATAGTCATGTAAACAAATGAATAAATAACACAGTTTCAAGCAGTGATGATTGTTATTAAGAAAGTAAAATGGGGAAATGGGATAGGAGTGATTGAGGAAAGGCTGTACTGCACAGTCATTTGGATTGAGACCGGAATGGTGAGAAGGTGACAGCAATGCAAAGATATGGGGGAAGAGGGTTGCTATCAAGGGAAACATCTGGTGCAAAACCTGTCACAGGACTGGACTTGAAGCATTTAAGGATGAGAAAGACAACTTGTGGCTGGAAAAGTCTAACCTGACTTCTTTCCAGTATTTGCATGTTTATAATCCTGGTTTTGACAGAACTTGGCTAGTTCTACTTATCAGCTACCTTTGTTGGTTCTCGGAGAAGGCAATGGCACCCCACTCCAGTACTCTTGCCTGGAAAATCCCGTGGATGGAGGAGCCTGGTGGGCTGCAGTCCATGGGGTCGCTAAGAGTCGGACACGACTGAGCGACTTCACTTTCATTTTCACTTTCATGCCTTGGAGAAGGAAATGGCAACCCACTCCAGTGTTCTTGCCTGGAGAATCCCAGGGACGGGGGAGCCTGGTGGGCTGCCGTCTATGGGGTCGCACAGAGTCGGACACGACTGAAGCGACTTAGCAGCAGCAGTTTGTTGGTTCTGTCCAAGGTCCTGATGAAAGATTGTGTCCTTCTTTGGAGACTTTATCCACTACTAAAGTCTTATTTATTACCTCAGTGTTGTCTTCACCTGAGTATACATACTAACTTATGAATTCAAGTAAGTTTTATATGCATGGAAATGACAAGAAGAGTTACCATATTTACAGATTTCTTCTCTCTGGAACCCAGAAACCATATGAAGTAGTCCAGAAAGATAATGCCCTGAACTAAAGCAGTGGCTGAGACAGTCATCAGTACTTGATAGCCTCTTAGACATGTATGTGTAGATGTGGGTCTATGTGATGGGAGTGAGGGGACACACTAGGGGAGAATGACTCCAAAGTGTCAGACTTTAATCAAAGGCTAGATGACAAGTGCCACTCACTGAGACTCAGAAAACAGGAGAAGTAGGCTTTCTTTGGATGAAGGTGGGGAGGTGAATACAGGTAATGGAAGGCAAGAAAGAGTGGAGAATTACGAATGAATTCCCAAATCTGAACAGCAGGCAATCTCTTTCTGCCATCTTAGACTGGAACTTCAAATAAATGTTGCCAAGTAAGAATGATTACAATGGGAAAACAGGTCTGTAATACTATTGAATGCCATTACTTTTCTATATTCAGATAAAGTAATTTTACAAGGAGTACATCAAAGCTGTATATTGTCACCTGCTTATTTAGCTTATATGCAGAATACATCATGCAAAATGCTGGGCTGGATGAAGCACAAGCTGGAATCAGGATTGACAGAAGAAATATCAATAATCTCAAATATGCAGATGACACCACCCTTATGGCAGAAAGCGAAGAGAAACTAAAAAGCCTCCTGATGAAAGTGAAAGGGGAGAGTGAAAAGCAGGCTTAAAACTCAACATTCAAAAACCTAAGATCATGGCATCTGGTCCCATCACTTTATGGCAAGTAGATGGGGAAACAGTGGAAACAAGGACAGACTTTTATTTTTTGAGGCTCCAAAATCACTGAAGATGGTGACTGCAGCCATGAAATTAAAAGGCTCTTACTTCTTGGGAGGAAAGTTATGACCAACCTAGATAGCATATTCAAAAGCAGAGACCTACTTTGCCAACAAAGGTCCATCTAGTCAAAGCTATGGTTTTTCCTGTAGTCATATATGGATGTGAGTTGGACCATAAAGAAAGCTGGGTGCCAAAGAATTGATGCTTTTGTTTTGTTTTGTTTTCTTTTTAAATTTATTTATTTTAATTAGAGGCTAATTACTTTACAATATTGTATTGGTTTTGCCAAACATCAACATGAATCTGCCATGGGTGTACACGTGTTCCCAATCCTGAACCCCCCTCCCACCTCCCTCCCTGTACCATCCCTCTGGGTCATCTCAGTGCACCAGCCCCAAGCATCCTGTATCCTGCATCGAACCTGGACTGCCGATTCATTTCTTATATGATATTATACATGTTTCAGTGCCATTCTCCCAAATCATCCCCTTCCCTCCCTCTCCCACAGAGTCCAAAAGACTGTTCTATACATCTGGGTCTCTTTTGCTGTCTCACATACAAGGTTATCGTTACCATCTTTCTAAATTCCATATATATACGTTAGTATACTGTATTGGTGTTTCTCTTTCTGGCTTACTTCACTCTGTATAATCAGCTCCAGTTTCATCCACCTCATTAGAACTGATTCAAATGTATTCTTTTTAATGGCTGAGTAATACTCCATTGTGTATATGTATCACAGCTTTCTTATCCATTCGTCTGCTGATGGACATCTAGGTTGCTTCCATGTCCTGGCTATTATAAACAGTGCTGCGATGAACATTGGGATACACATGTCTCTTTCAATTCTGGTTTCCTCAGTGTGTATGCCCAGCAGTGGGATTGCTGGGTCATATAGCAGTTCTATTTCCAGTTTTTTAAGGAATCTCCACACTGTTCTCCATAGTGGCTGTACTAGTTTGCATTCCTACCAACAGTGTAAGAGGGTTCCCTTTTCTCCACATCTTCTCCAGCATTTATTGCTTGTAGACTTTTGGATCGCAGCCATTCTGACTGGCGTGAAATGGTACCTCATTGTGGTTTTGATTTGCATTTCTCTGATAGTGAGTGATGTTGAGAATCTTTTCATGTGTTTGTTAGCCATCTATATGTCTTCTTTGGAGAAATGTCTGTTTAGTTCTTGGGCCCATTTTTTGACTGGGTCGTTTATTTTTCTGGAATTGAGCTGCAGGAGTTGGTTGTATATTTTTGAGATTAGTTGTTTGTCAGTTGCTTCATTTGCTATTATTTTCTCCCATTCTGAAGGCTGTCTTTTCACCTTGTTTATAGTTTCTTTTTGTTGTGCAGAAGGTTTTAATTGATGCTTTTGAACTGTGGTGTACAGGAAGACTCTTGAGAGTCCCTTGGACTGCAAGAAGATCCAACCAGTCCATCCTAAAGGAAATCAGTCCTGAATATTCATTGGAAGGACTGATGCTGAAGCTGAAACTCCAATTCTTTGGTCACCTGATGCAAGGAACTGACTCATTTGAAAAGACCCTGATTCTGGGAAAAATTGAAGGCAAGAGGAGAAGGGGATGACAGAGATGAGATAGTTGGATGGCACCACTGACTCTATGGACATGAGTTTGAGTAAGCTCTGGGAGTTGGTGATGGACAGGGAAGCCTGGCGTGCTGTAGTCCATGGTGCTGCAAACAGCTGGACATGATTGAATAACTGAACTGACTGAATTTTACAAGTTGATCTAGAAACTCATCCATTAATAATGGGATTGCTTCCATTAAATCAGAATGCTAAAAACCATGTAAGTTAAAAGTTGAGGCAATTCCCTAGGAAATTCAGGCTAGAATTTTTTGATGTCAATCCAGTGTTCCCTTCATCCAACTAAGTATATCTGATTAACATAATCCTAAACATATGCAGACTAACTTATATGTAGAGTAAATCCTAACTTATATGCAGAGTACATCATAAGAAACGCTGGGCTGGATGAAGCACAAGCTGGAATCAAGATTGCCAGGAGAAATATCAATAACCTCAGATATGCAGATGACACCACCCTTATGGCAGAAAGTGAAGAAGAACTAAAGAGCCTCTTGATGAAAGTGAAAGAGGAAAGTAAAAATGTTGGCTTAAAGCTCAACATTCAGAAAACTAAGATCATGGCATCTGGTCCCATCATTTCATGGCAAATAGATGGGGAAACAGTGGCTGACCTTTTTGAGGGGTGCTCCAAAATCACTGCAATGGTGATTGCAGCCATAAAATTAAAAGACAGTTACTCCTTGGAAGGAAAGTTATGACCAACCTAGATAGCACATTAAAAAGCAGAGACATTACTTTGCTAACAAAGGTCCTTCTAGTCAAGGCTATGATTTCTCCAGTAGTCATGTATGGACGTGAGAGTTAGACTATAAAGAAATCTGAGCGCCGAAGAATTGATGCTTTTGAACTGTGGTGTTGGAGAAGAGTCTTGAGAGTCCCTTGGAATGCAAGGAGATCCAACCAGTCCATCCTAAAGGAGATCAGTCCTGGGTGTTCATTGGAATGACTGATGGTGAAGCTGAAACTCCAATACTTTGGCCATCTGATGCGAAGAGCTGACTCATTGGAAAAGACCCTGATACTGGGAAAGATTGAGGGCCGGAGGAGAAAGGGACGACAGAGGATGAGATGGGTAGATGGCATCATCGACTCGATGGACATGGGTTTGGGTGGATTCCGGGAGTTGGTGATGGATAGGGAGGCCTGGCGTGCTGCAATTCATGGGGTTGCAAAGAGTCGGATATGACTGAGTGACTGAACTGAACTGAATCATAAATATATTCCTTAGTTTTAGAGAATTGGAGCAAAGTGGCAGACATGGCATCATTATGTCCTGGCTAATAGTCAAGGCTATGGTTTTTCCAGTAGTCATGTATGGATGTGAGAGTTGGATTGTGAAGAAAGCTGAGCACTGAAGAATTGATGTTTTTGAACTGTGGTGTTGGAGAAGACTCTTGAGAGTCCCTTGGACTGCAAGGAGATCCAACCACTCCATTCTAAAGGAGATTAGTCCTGGGTGTTCTTTGGAAAGACTGATGCTAAAGCTAAAACTCCAATACTTTGGCCACCTCATGTGAAGAGTTGACTCATTGGGAAAGACTGATGCTGGGAGGGATTGGGGGCAGGAGGAAAAGGGGACGACAGAGGATGAGATGGCTGGATGGCATCACTGACTCGATGGATGTGAGTTTGAGTGAACTCCGGGAGTTGGTGTTGGACAGGGAGGCCTGGCGTGCTGCGATTCACGGGGTCGCAGAGTCAGACACGACTGAGTGACTGAACTGAACTGAACTGAACATTCATTAATCACTAAACAAAACTTATTGGGCACTAACAATATGCTAGACATTATGCTGGGTGCTGGGGATGCAAAGATGAATAAGACATAGCTCTTGCACAAAAATTATCAACAAACCATACCTAGGCTGACCTTTGTTCTTCACACTAAAGACTGATGTATAACTGATGGATACTGTCTTTTAAGTGGTATGTTATGCATCAAGGCTATATGGGTCCAATTTGTACTTACTCTTTTATTCTTAAAGCTAATTGCAAATTCTCATCTCAGCACAGAGCCCTATGATGGCAAGAGACTCACTGTAGTTCACTTGGAAGAGGAAAGAATTCTTGTAGTGGTCAAGATCTGCTGCATTTATTATTTTAAGAGTTTGTTCCACTTAGAAATAGTTTTCCTAGTTATTATTTATGAATCCTCTCACCTGGTCTTCTGATAAAGCTGCTTGAGGGCCTACATTTTGGCATTTTGATGGAATGGTTTTATTTTCTTTACCCTGGACACCAGGTGCGACTGGCTAAAAACAGCAAAGGACTGAATCTCTTCTCTTAAGGGTCCTGGCAGCTCTGTGGCAAATTTGGCCACTGAGCTATCTAGGCTCTGTTAGTTCCGTTCTAATGGGCTTCCCTCCCTAATGGTGTGTGTATGTGTGTATGTGTGTGTACAAGAGAGAGGTGGGAGCAGAGGACAGAGAGAGAATGTGTTTCATTATCCCTATTCTCAAATGGAGTTGATGTTCTCAGTTGTCTTCAGCATTTCCTGGAAATAAAATGAAACAGGACAAAAATATGACTATGCCTAGAAAAAATGAGTTGTGATATTTAAAAATATGACTAACTAATTGTGATATTAAATCAGTATGACTCTACATTCTTGTGAGAGATGGGATAATCTAGTGGTTAAAATCCACGGTTTTTTAATTTGGCTTTTGCTGATGTGATTTCAGGCGAATTACTAAATCTCTTTGAGCTACAATTTCTTTGTCTATGAAAGGATAATAACTTTATCTGCTTCATATGTTGCTGTGAGGGTTGAATAACTTATTTAGGTAAAGCACTTAGCCTGGTGTCTGTCAAATGGAAAATGTTAACTTAATCAAGTATTTACTTTCCTTATCCCTTCCCTGCCCAAGAAGACTTTATAGCTCTTTACAAGTGCAGTTGTACAGAAATGACCACCTTCATCCTCCCATGACCCACTGAAATCAGAAACAGTTGCAAAATGGAGAGACCTCATGTGCCCAAGAAAACAAGCTGTTGAAAGACCAGGATTTTAATTCTGATGCTTTGGTCAGTTGGCTGGATGACCTTGGACAGTTTTTGTTTACAGTTATATTAACATTTCTGCAATATTTGGATGAAGAATCTGAGACCTGACTCACCCCTCCCAGGTAATAGAAATGCACATGTCTCCCCCATGCCCTTTAAAATCAACCAGTCAATCAATATCCATCCAAACATTTCAATAAATGACTTTCTCTTTTTGGTCATAGTCAACCTTCCTAAAAGGTTATCTGCGTTAATTTTTCTCCACCTTTCCATTGCAGTTGTTTCTTAACAAGGCATGGCAATCTGCCCTTGGCCTCCTAACTATCATTACACCAGCTCTGGTTAAAACTACCTCTTCATTAACAAAAACAAATGGTTACCTTTTGATCTTTATCTTCCTTAACTCTTGACCACAAGGAGAAGAAGGCAAATGACCTTAAGGTGTGGGAAATACATTTTTAAGTTTGAGTCCAGACAAACTGAGTCTCAAAACTGAAATCAAAATTGCCATTTAAAGGGCCTTTGTTCTGCGGAAAACATCCCATATTCAGAATCAAAATGTGAATTATTCAAGTTATCAAGGAAACTGGGTCTACTAAAATACCTTACCATGACATCAGGCACCAAAAGTGAAATCTGATGACAGGGAAATGATTAGAGCACAAAGCAATCTTTTGCTTTGTTCTGATTTGAAATGATGATGGTAAAGTAGGCACCTGCTGCTATTTGTACCTGATGGGTCCTAATACAGTTCAGACCACTGTCTAATCATTCTACCATGTCCAATCACAATGTATTTATCTGGTGTCATATACCATTAAGACCTTCTTCTTTGTTAAGGAGCCTCTCTAGAGATCCAAGCAAGCTGTTACAGATAATAATTTGCATTACAGCAGACATTGTCAATGTTTAATTTCAGGCACACAGGCATGTGGGTGTGGGCAATATTTTTGGTTAGGAGAAACTTTTCCAGGCCCTCTGGACCACCACCCCCCTCCCTTTTTTTTCACCTCCCCTTGGAGTTCACTGCATTTTAATGGGGCATTTGGTGAAGCTGCTACCCTGAGCTGAGTCAGATTGTTGCAGAGAAAGTTTATCATTTTCAGGATTGCTGTCAGGATGATTAAATAGGGCTGTTGTGCAATAGGTCCCAATGCACAGCAGCAATGGAGGGGAGTAAACACTGAACTGGGAATCAGGGGAACTGGTTTAAGCTGGTTCTGTGACTCTGGGCAAGTCTCTTCAACTCTGTTAGCCTGGGTAGTGTCACCTATAAAAGGGGGGCTGACCTAGATAACTTCTAAGGTTATGTCCCATTCACTGATTCTAAAGTCAGATTTAAAAATTTCTCTCTCAACTCTATAGTTGTCCGAGTTTCTTTAAACCGGTTTTACCTTGCTTGATTTTACCACTACTTTGCAAAGTGATGACTTATCTTTCATCTCTTCACTTACTTTTTGTCTAGTTCACCCACAGATAACCACAGGAAATATGCATCTCACAAGCAAATCATTTTCTCCTTTGGAGACAGTGTATCTCTGTGCTGTGTTCACTGTGGAGCAATTACATGGTGAATTTGGGATGTGTCCAGAGTATTCACTCTTATAAAACAAGGCTCTTCAGCCTGAACTTTTGATTGTTCACTGATACTTGTATGAAATGCTAGTTGGGTGGCAAGTTTTGAAACCAGACAACTCTACTAGACAACCAGGCTTTGTATGAAATAGGTTATAGTCATTTCGTGCTTCCACTCTGATAATTACTCTAAAGATTTTCAAACCCTAAGACTGATGAAACTTTTTACATTTTTTTTTTCTTGTTCCTGTTCCGCAGACACAAGCTGATAGACAGCCAGAGCATGGAAGCGATGGTGACTCATCATTTAAACATTATTATGTCAATAATAGGAGAAGGCAAGGGCACCCCACTCCAGTACTCTTGCCTGGAAAATCCCATGGACGGAAGAGCCTGGTGGGCTGCAGTCCATGGGGTCGCACAGAGTTGGACACGAATGAGCGACTTCACTTTCACTTTTCACTTTCATGCATTGGAGAAGGAAATGGCAACCCACTCCAGTGTTCTTGCCTGGAGAATCCCAGGGACAGAGGAGCCTGTTGGGCTGCGGTCTATGGGGTTGTGCAGAGTCGGACATGACTGAAGCGACTTAGCAGCAGCAGCAGCAGCATGTCAATAATAATCATACTCTCTTTCTTGGGGCTCAAGCACTAATATAAAGAGTTTTGTTTTTTTTTTTAAAGACTCACAACCAGAAATACTGTGAAATTTCAGAATGTTAAGGATAAAAGAATATCCTAAAAGTGTGCCAAAAGTGTTAACGTAAAATATAGGACAGCTAGTTAACGTTGAAGTTCAAATAGACAATAAGTAATTTTTTTTATTTCTAGAATTTCCTTGTTTATCTGAAATGCAAACTTAGTTGGATATCCTATATTTTTACTTGCTAGATGTGGCAATCCTGTTTTTCAGAGTAAAACCAGATCACCCAAACATCCCATCAATTAGCCCATCAATAGGCAATTTGACTGATGTTTTCAAAATTCAGAGACATTAAAAATTTCAACCTTGAGTCCAATACCTACCCAAGTCATCAATGAAGGGATAAATGAAAACTTTTTAAGACATTCAAGGGCCTAGAAAAAAATTACCTCTCAGAATGTTATCCAGTATGCATCCCAGTAAAACTGGCAAGTAAACCAAAGAAGACATAGAGTACATAAAAGCGTGACTCAGGTTCAGAAAGGCAGTGAAGGGAGCTCCTATGATGTCAGGTATACAGCAGAACTAAAGTAACTGGTGAGATTCTTTGCAAGTAAAGAAATATCCAACTCAAGTTGGCTTAAATAAAATGTGAAGATAGGGAGGTCTCCCAAATTGATTTAATGGTTCATAGATCAACAAAGATCCAGTCTTTTTTTTTTACCATCTTTCTGCTCTGTCATTCCTGGTATTACCTTCATCCTAAAGCTAGGGGGCTTCCCAGGTGGCACTAGTGGTAAAGAGCCTGCCTGCCAATGCAGAAGACATAAGAGATGCATGTTCAATCTCTGGGTCGGGAAGATCCCCTGGAGGAGGGCATGGCAACCCACTCCAATATTCTTGCCTGGAGAACCCCATGTAGAGAGGAGCCTGGTGGGCTACAGTTCATGGGTCACAAAGAGTCGGACACGACTGTAGGAACTTAGCACAAAGATGCTTTTCCTCCTGATGATACCTGGCTGCCTGAAGCAACTTGATCAAATGCTTCTTTTTTCATTTCTAGTGGGAAAAGGACTGGTTTTTCTTTTCCAGCAAGTATCCCCTCACAATTCATTAGCCCAAACTGGTCTATGGGGGTTGCCCTTTGCTGAAAGAGTTCTAGCAAGGAAGATGGAGTTATTTTGATTCTTTCATTTAGCTCATTTCATTTGATTCTTTCATTAGACAGGCACTATTTTCAGCACTAGGAAAAAATATTAATAGAAAATAAAGGAAATAGAAATGGAATGGAATGCCATTTCCTGCCTTCATAGAGCTTGCATTCAGGTGAAGAGATGAGAAGAAACTATGCTATAAAGTGATATGTGTTGGCGCGATAAATAAAGTAGAGGAGGGAATAGGAAGTGTTGTAGACTGCTGGAACTTTGGGAAGGGTGTTTGGGAACATCCTCACTGAGGATGTGTGCTCAGTCTAGTGAGGGACGTGACTGTCTCCTCAGTCGTTGTCTGCGATGGAATGGATTTGGGGAATCAGCCACAGTGTCCACTGTACCTGGAGAACGTACAATCCCGGTCAAAGCAGGAGGACAAATGGCTCTGGGAGAGAGGTCTCCTGAGACAAAAGGAGACGTTGTAGAATATCTGTTGTCATGGAAAATTTAAAAATAGTGTGAGAATTAGAAGAAACTAAAACAAGTATAAGGAGAAAGTTAACTTCACAGAATACCACTTGACTCCTCCGTGAATAATGCTCACAAAGTCACAATAATGTATAACGTTGTTATTAGTCTTCAAATTTTAAAATGAACTGATAGAGAAAGCATGGAAGATTTAATTTTAATTACAGAACTGAATGTAAATGTTGTCACCTGGAATGCCCTATGATTGGAATGCCAGAAAAGGTAGACAGCAGAGCTATAAAGATAAGTCTAAGAGCATCAGTGTTCTCTTTATACTCAAGGGGATTTTAAGAGACAGATTATATTTGGTATATGTTTACTGCCTAAAATTTCAAAGATAGCCAAACAATAGAGAACTAAATATGTGTTATAATTACACTGGGAACTTGGGGAAGATCGATGTGAGGTGATATAAGTGAGCTAAATCTTATAGCAGCAACTTGAATATCTAAAATGGACAAATTCAGACATTGTATATAAACTCACATATACTGTAGAATCATAGAAGAAATACAGAATTTTGATGTAACTACAGAATAACCAAGATATAGAGTTAGTGGGTTGACTTTGGGGAATTAAGACAGGGTGAGAGTGAAGAACAGAGTATTAATTTCATTATTAGTCATTTGGGACAAATTTGACTTTTGAACAATGTGTGTGCATTACACTGAATTTTAAAATATCTGGTTTCCACTCTACAAAAATTTCTTTCTGTACTCCTGAAAGTGATATGTTTTCATTATGGAAAATCTAGAAACTATAGAAAACTTCTTCAGGATTTAGAGGTAACTCTTAAAATATTGGCTCATTTTCTTCCAGTCTTTTGAAATCAATTACATTTACATACATTTGTGATTATGTGGAGTAAGGATAAAACTTGATTTATTAAAATTTGTGAAGCTAGGGAGACTTCCCTGATAGCCCAGTGGTTAAGATTCCCACTTCCGATGCAGGAGGCCTGGGTTCAATCCCTGGTCAGGGAACTAGATCCCACATGCTGTGACTAAGATCCCACACTCAGCAACAAAAATCCTGTGTGCTGCAACTAAGATCTGCTGCAGCCAAAAAATAAAAAATTAAAAAACAAACAAACAAACAAACAAAAATTTGTGAAGCTAAACTGATTAACTTAGATTCCATAGGTAATTGGTAACATTTAAAATCTCCTTTACAATTTCAAATGAAACCAAAACAAACATGATATTAAAATCTTTCTGCAAAGAGACCTTGGCATTAAACAGTAGCAATAAAATTAGCCTATTTACCAAGATGACTAGACCCCAACAAACTAAGGTCAAGTTCATTCTGATGTTAATCAGGCAGTGAGAGCTATGACTTGCCTGACAAAATTAAATGACAGATTTGTTTCATAACTGGACAGTTACATCAGTTCAGTTCAGTTCAGTCACTCAGTCATGTCCAATTCTTAGTGACCCCATGGACCACAGCATGCCAGGCCTCCCTGTCCATCACCACTCCTGGAGTTTACCCAAGCTCACGTTCATTGAGTTGGTGATGCCATCCAACCATCTTATCCTTGGACATCCCCCTCACCTCCTGCCTTCAATCTTTCCCAGCATCAGGGTCTTTTCCAATGAGTCAGTTCTTCACATCAGGTGGCCAAAGTATTGGAATTTCAGCTTCAACATCAGTCCTTCCAATGAACACTCAGGACTGATCTCCTTTAGGATGGACTGGTTGGATCTCCTTGCAGTCCAAGGGATTCTCAAGAGTCTTCTCCAACACAACAGTTCAAAAGCATCAATTCTTTGGTGCTCAGTTTTCTTTATAGTCCAACTCTTACATACATACATAACTACTGGAAAAACCATAGCCTTGACTAGATGGACCTTTGTTGACAAAGTGATGTCTCTGCTTTTAAATATGCTATCTAGGTTTGTTATAACATTCCTTCCAAGGAGTAAGCGTCTTTTAATTTCATGGCTACAGTCACCATCTGCAGTGATTTTGGAGCCCCCCCACCAAAAGTCAGCCACTGTTTTCACTGTTTCCCCATCTATTTGCCATGAAGTGATGGGACCAGATACCATGATCTTAGTTTTCTGAATGTTGAGCTTTAAGCCAACTTTTTCACTCTCCTCTTTCATTTTCATGAAGAAGCTCTTTAATTCTTCTTCACTTAAAGGTGGTGTCATGTGCATATCTGAAGTTATTGATATTTCTCCTGGCAATCTTGATTCCAGCTTGTGCTTCTTCCAGCCCAGCGTTTCTCATGACATATTCTGCATATAAGTTAAATAAGCAGGGTGACAATATACAGCCTAGACGTACTCCTTTTCTTATTTGGAACCAGTCTGTTGTTCCATGTCCAGTTCTAACTGTTGCTTCCTGACCTGCATATAGGTTTCTTAAGAAGCAGATCAGAGGGTCTGGTATTCCTGTCTCTTTCAGAGTTTTCCACAGTTTATTGTGATCTACACAGTCAAAGGCTTTGGCATAGTCAATAAAGCAAAAATAGATGTTTTTCTGGAACTCTTGTTGCTTTTTCAATGATCCAGCAGATGTTGGCAATTTGATCTCTGGTTCCTCTTCCTTTTCTAAAACCAGCTTGAACATCACGAAGTTCACGGTTCACATATTGCTGAAGCCTGGCTTGGAGAATTTTGAGCATCACTTTACTAGCGTGTGAGATGAGTGCAATTGTGTAGTAGTTTGAGCATTCTTTGGCATTGCCTTTCTTTGGGATTGGAATGAAAACTGACCTTTTCCAGTCCTGTGGCCACTGCTGAGTTTTCCAAATTTGCTGGCATATTGAGTGCAGCACTTTCACAGCATCATCTTTTAGGTTTTGAAAGAGCTCAACTGGAATTCCATCACCTCCACTAGCTTTGTAGTGATGCTTCCTAAGTCCAACTTGAATTCACATTCCAGGATGTCTGGCTCTAGGTGAGTGGTCACACCATCGTGATTATCTGGGTCATGAACATCTTTTTTGTACAATTCTTCTGTGTATTTTCACCACCTCTTCTTAATATCTTCTGCTTCTGTTAGGTCCATACCATTTCTGTCCTTTATTAAGCTCATTTTTGCACGAAACTTTCCCTTGGTATGTCTAATTTTCTTGAAGAGATTTTTAGTCTTTCCCATTCTATTGTTTTCCTCTATTTCTTTGCACCAATCACTGAGGAAGGCTTTCTTAACTCTCCTTGCTATTCTTTGGAACTCTGCATTCAGATGGGTATATCTTTCCTGTTCTCCTTTGCTTTTCTTTTCTCTTCTTTTCACAGCTATTAGTAAGCCCTCCTCAGACAGCCATTTTGCCTTTTTGCATTTCTTTTTCTTGAGGATGGTCTTAATCCCTGTCTTCTGTATAATGTCATGAAGCTCTGTCCATAGCTCATCAGGCACTCTATCAGATCTAGGCCCTTAAATCTATTTATCACTTCCACTGTATAATCATAAGGGATTTGATTTAGATCATACCTGAATGGTCTAGTTGTTTCCCTACTTTCTTCAATTTAAGTCTGAATTTGGCAATAAGGAATTCATGATCCGAACCACAGTCAGCTCCTAGTCTTGTTTTTGCTGACTGTATAGATCTTCTCCATCTTTGGCTGCAAAGAACATAATCAATCTGATTTCGGTGTCGACCATCTGGTGATGTCCATGTGTAGAGTCTTGTGTTGTTGGAAGGGGTGTTTTGCTATGACCAGTGCATTCACTTGGCAAAACTCTATTAGCCTTTGCCCTGCTTCATTCTGTACTCCAAGGTCAAATTTGCCTGTTACTCCGGGTGTTTCTTGACTTCCTATTTTTTCATTCCAGTCCTCTATAATGAAGAGGACATCTTTTTTTGAGTGTTAGTTCTAAAAGGTCTTGTAGGTTTTCATAGAACCATTCAACTTCAGCTTCTTTAGTGTTACTGGTCAGGACATAGACTTGGATTACCGTGATATTGAATGGTTTGCCTTGGAAACAAACAGAGATCGTTCTGTCTTTTTTGAGATTGCATCCAAGTACTGTATTTCAGACTCTTTTGCTGACTATGATGGCTAGTCCATCTCTTCTAAGGGACTCTTGCCCACAGTAGTAGATAAAATGGTCATCTGAGTTAAATTCACCCATTCAAGTCCATTTTACTTCACTGAATCCTAAAATGTTGGTGTTCACTCTTGCCATCTCCTGTTTGACCACTTCCAATTCATGGACCTAACATTCAAAGTTCCTATGCAATATTGTTCTTTACAGCATTGGACCTTGATTCTATCACCAGTCACAACCACAACTGGGCATTGTTTTCACTTTGGCTCCGTCTCTTCATTCTTTCTGGAGTTATTTTTCCATTGATCTCCTGTAGCATTTTGGGCACCTACTGACCTGGGCTATGTAGGTTGGTCATTGACCAACCTAGATAGCATATTCAAAAGCAGAGACATCACTTTGTCAAAAAGGTCCATCTAGTCAAGGCTATGGTTTTTCCAGTGGTCATGTATGCATGTGAGAGTTGGACTGTGAAGAAAGCTGAGTGCCGAAGAATTGATGCTTTTGAACTGTGGTGTTGGAGAAGACTCTTGAGAGTCCCCTGGACTGCAAGGAGATCCAACCAGTCCATCCTAAAGGAGATCAGTCCTGAGTGTTCTTTGGAAGGACTGATGCTACAGCTGAAACTCCAATACTTTGGCCACCTCATGAGAAGAACTGACTCATTGAAAAAGACTCTGATGCTGGGAGGGATTGAGGGCAGGAGGAGAAGGGAACGACAGAGGATGAGATGGCTGGATGGCATCACCAACTCAATAGACATGAATCTGAGTGAACTCCAGGAGTTGGTGATGGATAGGGAGGCCTGGAGTGCTGCGATTCAGACACGATTGAGCGACTGAACTGAACTGACCTGACCTGGGCAGCTCATCTTTCAGTGTCCTATCTTTTTGCCTTTTCATACTGTTCATGGGGTTCTCAAGGCAAGAATATTGAAGTGGTTTGCCCTTCCCTTCTCCAGTGGACCACATTTTGTCAGAACTCTCCAGCATGACCAGTGTGTCTTGGGTGGCCCCACACAGCATGGCTTAATTTCATTAAGTTAGACAAGGCTGTGGTCCATGTGATCAGATTGGTTCATTTTCTATGGTTGTGGTTTCAGGCTGTCTGCCCTCTGATGCCTTCTCTCAGTGCCTACCATCTTCCTGGGGTTTCTCTTACATTGGGCGTGGGGTATCTCCTCTTGGCCACTCGCTGCTCCAGCACTGCCACTGCTTGCCACTCATAGATGCCTTATATAATAAGGCATGGTATTCAGACCCTGCCTTCCTCACTGGCCTTGCCTTCCATTCTCCCCAGTCTTTGCTCATGCCAAGCCCCTTGGATCTAGGTCTCCATCACAGAATGTGCCAGGCTTCTCTTCCCGCTTTGTGCTTGTGCATGCTGTTCCCTTACATGGAGTGCTCTTTGCAAGCTATTCAGCCTGAAAAAGTGTTACAAGTCCATTAGGTCTCAGCCTAGGTCCTCTCTCCCCTGTGATGCTTACCTAATTTCTTCATGGATATCATACAGCCTCTTCCCTTGTGCAACATTCAAACTTTCTCTATATGCTATAACTAATGTGTTCATATGGAGTATGAGTTACAGAGCTAAAAGAATGTGTTGTGTTGTTAGACTGCCTGAGCTTGGCTCTCAGCTCCACCTCTAACTGGGCAAGTCACTAAAATAACTGGAGCCTCAGTTTATTGTTGTAAGTTGCTAAGTCATCTGACTCTTTGTGACCCCATGGACTGGAGCATGCCAGGCTCCTCTAAGTAATGGAATTTGCTCAAAGTCATGACATGATACTTAACCATCTCATCCTCTGCTGCCTCCTTCTCCTTTTGCCTTCAATTTTTCCCAGCATTGGAGTTTTTTTCCAGTGAGTTGGCTCTTTGCAAAAGGTGGCCAAGGAATTGGAGCTATAGCTTCAGCATCAGTCCTTCCAATGAATATTCAGGGTTGATTTCCTTTAGGATTGATGGGTTTGATATCCTTGCAGTCCAAGGGACTCTTAAGAGTCTTCTCCAGCACCACAGTTCAAAAGCATCAGATCTTTGATGCCTAGTGTTTTTAATGGACCAACTCTCACATCCATACCTGACTACTGGAAAAACCATAACTTTGACTAGATGGACCTTTGCCAGCAAAGTGATATTTCTTTTTAATACCTGTCTAGGTTTGTCATAGCTTTTCTTCCAAGTGGCAAGGATCTTTTAATTTCATGGCTGCAGTCACCATCCACAGTGATTTTGGAGCCCAAGAAATTAAAATCTGTTACTGCTTCTACTTTTTCCCTTCTCAGGGCTCAGTTTACTCATCTATAAAATGGTTTTATTAATAATATCTACCTCATTGGCTGTGGGAAAGATTAAAAACTACAAAGAAGGCACTTGGCACAGTGCCTGGACTATGGTAAGTGCTCAAAAACATCTGGCATTATTTGTTGTTAATGTTGTAATGATTGACTTGCATGTCTAGCCACTGAATTAAGGGACTATAATTTTCATCTTTACATACTCTGCACCATTGTCGAACTTGGCATCATGTCCTTGTAAGTTTATTGACTAAATGAATGGACAAATGAATGCTTTAGACAGTAAATTCAGTTACCTTTTTATAATTATCATTTTTCAAGATAGTAGTTCCAAGAATGGGCCTCAAAATCATGCAAAAAGCTAATGAGTATTAATTCAAGGAGCCAATATTTTTCTTATTAAAATAAAGAGCCACTTCCTGAATGCATTTATTGTATTATCAGCCCTGAGAAAGATTAATCTAAAAACTATGAGGTTTCTCAGCAATGCAGGACCTTGTCTGTTTCCTATAAGATTTCTCACCATAATAGAGATGACAGTACTTCTGATCTACAGAGATTGAGGACTAATGGGATAATGCATTTCATGAAGGATTCCTAACCACAATATGAGTGGGAGCAACATTAAAGCACATTTTAATTATCTTGTGAAATATTATCTTGTGAACTCATGTTTTCTATTTGATTGCTCTCCTCCCCCTCAAGAGAGTTATCGTTCCATTCAAGCCCAGGTATATTTAATGCCTTTGGAGTCGTGTAGTGCTGACTCATGTCCTCGGGGACTGTAAGTACTAAGGGTGATTCTGGTCCATGCATTAGCCCAGAACCAAGACTCCACCATCAGAATGAGATGATGTCTTACTCTACCTGCAAGAGAATGGGGTTCTGTTGGCATTTTGCAGGTCTGAGTCCAAACCAGACACTCTGGCAGTTATTTGGGAGAATAATATTTGTCCTGCTTATCTGCAAAAGCTGCTGGAAGACTCTAGTGAGCAATTTTATAAAGTACAAAGTGATCTACAAATACAAGCATTTTTATTATTATTAAAAACACATCTCATCTTCCACTGGAACCTCTAGATAAAGTAATATTGGTATGATAAAGAGCTGGAGCTAAAGGGGGAGAAACGCTAAAATCCTAATTACCAAATATGGCACTAAGAGAGTAATTACTTGATTAATTAATGACAGAGGCCCTATGTTTAAAGTCTTTCAGTTATACTGGCATCAACCATCTTTGCCTATCAGGATTGGCTTATTTCTGCCGACAAAAAACTACCGAACCACTGAGGCCTAACTGACATGTGATTAATTTGGGCTCTGTTAATTGTATGGTTGAATTTTATGCATGAAGCTGTATCCTTGATTTTTCTCCTTTAATTTCCTTCTGTTTAATTGTTGGTTGTAAAACAGTTTTAAATATATCTGCTGAGCATGAGTGCAAGTTTTGCAACTTGAAAAGTGCCTGAGTCAGTTTGGGCATTTCATGTAGTAAAACAGACTTGGGGGAACTCATGGGCTGTGAGATGGATTGCCACTAGGTTTCCACTTCCAACCCTGCTGGCTCTTTTCTGCAGCTGTTCACTGGCACTGAATCTCATCTGTTATCATTAAGCACATGCATGGCATCAATAGTGGCAAAAGGCTTAATCACTTTCTTTTTGCCAGCCTCTTTCTGGACAGATGGAGATGATGACAGCTGCCAGTCTAGTCTTCTCAGCAATCATTTACCCTTTTTGTTAATGGAACCTGATTTTCTTTTGGGACCTACCCTTTCTCCTACACTTTGCCTGCTTATATTCCGTGTGGTTCAAGTAGAGCTGATCTCATTTCCCATGCTCCAGGGCAGGTCTTACACAATTAGAATCTCAATGATTGGTTTAAGGATGGTCATGTGACCCAAGCTGAGCCAGTGAGAGGCAACCCTGGGACCTAGGTGGGACTAGTGGTAAAGAACCCACCTGCCAAAGCAGGAGATGCAAGAGACACAGGTTCTATCCCTGGCTTGGACAGATCCCCTGTAGGAGGAAATGGCAACCAACTCCAGTATTCTTGCCTGGAAGATCCCACAGACAGAGAAGCCTGGTGGGCCATAGTCCATAGGGTCACAAAAAGTCGAGCACGACTGAAGCGTCTTAACACACACACACATGGGGAAAGAACAGCTCTCTCTTTTTATTAAGCCTAGAGTTTCTGGTCTCTTCGTCACAAACAAAGGAGAGTTCAGCCAAGAATACAGACAGAGGGAAGGACAGCCAAACTCTGCTGGCCTTGTTTGAATATGTGGGTTTAGTCATACCTGACAACAAACCCGATGCTGTGCTTTGCCATTATATGAACCAGTTTGAATAGATTTTTGTCACTTGTAACATAGACTCTTGACTCAAATGATGCTGCTGATCCCCATACCTTCTGCCTCAGCATTTATGTACAGATCCTTAAGAAAAATGAGACTGAGACAGAAAGAAGTCAGTCAGCAGGAAATAAGAATCAGTGTTTTAGAGATACTTATACTTTCTTTTTGGCCATGCTGTGAGGCATGTGAGATCTTAGGTCTCTGGCCAGAGATTGAAACTGTGACCCCCTGCAGTGAAAGTGCAGAGTTCTGACCACTGCACCACCATGAAAGTCCCAGAAATATATATACATTTAAAAAATATATTTCCTCCCCTGGAAAAAGTGCTTGGGTCCATCTGACACTTTCCCTTATTTTATTGGACTGGTCTGATTAAAGTGATTCTGTGACATCTTGCTGGTAGGAGAATGGCTTCATTCACTGGAGGAGACCCTGCAGTTCATTCATTCATTCAGTGATGGGTATCTACTTGTGCGAGGTGATAAAGATGTGTCAGGTGAACAAGATATGTGTTTACCTAACAGAGATTATAATCTAATAGATTTTAGTGAATCAAGAATCTAGGATACATAAATATAGAGAAAAATCAACAGATTTTGATAATACCCTTTATTGATGGGTAGTACCACCTGAGGATAGATCCTATGACTTTGAAGGTGTGTTCATAATATAATTACAGAAATATTCAGGCTTTGATATTTGTTTTACTCTATAATGACCCTCAGGTCTTTTAGTTTTTATTCTTAAAAAGGAAATTTTTTCTTAAAAAGGAAATTGAGGCAGCTCAGTGATAAGAAGATTGGAAGGACTGAAAAATACACCCCCTCCCCCAAAACCCCATTAATCCTATTACTCTAAAACAATGGACTTTTTTGGGGGCTACTAAGATTTTTGTAGATTTTGGGCACCTTTACTCCAGTGAGCTGTAAACACTTTATGTGGTTGAATGCATTTTATTTTCCCCAGCTCTGCTGATTGTATCAGAGGCCAGAGTTATATTCCCCAATTCACAGAGGGAATAACCAATGGAGAGAAGGCTAGAGTTGTCTGAGGTATCACAGTTGGAGGTTGAGACAGATACTGATCCGCTTTGGTCCTTATGAGGTCTTTCAATGACCCTCTCTCCACTCTCAGCCCTGATTCACCATTCCCAAAATATGCCTTCTACTTTTCCATGCTTTATTACCGCTGATCTTTATCCTGGACTGTTTGTGCCTCTGTGTCTCCTCCTTTCCGAATTTTCACGTCTAGTTGTCCTTCCAGACCTCAGGAAAAAGCCTTCTGTTTTCATAAAGCTCTCTGAGATCTTTCCTAGATAGAAGCAATTTCCTTATATTCTTTTCTCATTATATTTGATTTATTCCTGCAGCTTTTTTTTCAAACTTAGTCCGATATTTATTTACATACCTATCTCTCCTGATGGCACGTAAACTCATTAGGACAAGGAAAGCTGCCTGGCTCTTCCTTGTGACTCTGATTGGATGTGCTGCTTTGAAAGAGAATTAAATAAGCACCTGCTGAATGAATGACGTGTGGGTTCTTTCACAGATTAAAAATGAGGCTAAATACCTCGTCCTTTCTCTCACCTCTGAGTCTTGCACAGGCTATTCCCTTTCCAGGATCTGGGCTTCCATTCTCCTTACTTCTGCCACTGTCTAGTTTACAGCCCACACTAAGAAATACATTTTATAGTCAACTCATTATAAACATCAGAGAAAGTGATGGCACCCCACTCCAGTATTCTTGCCTGGAAAATCCCATGGACAGAGGAGCCTGGTAGGCTGCAGTCCATGGGGTCGCTAAGAGTCAGACACGACTGAGCGACTTCACTTTCCCTTTTCACTTTCATGCATTGGAGAAGGAAATGGCAACCCACTCCAGTGTTCTTGCCTGGAGAATCTCAGGGATGGGGGAGCCTGGTGGGCTGCTATCTATGGGACTGCACAAAGTCAGACATGACTGAAGCGACTTAGCAGCAGCAGCAGCAGCATTATAAACATATCATGAAATATTAACCTTTGCTACCTGAATCGTGTTCCGATCTATACTCTATTCTATTTCCTTCCATTATTTTCGCTTCTACTGTACTATTGTCCAGTCTATTATTTCGTTTCAAAAGACGTTGGTTGTAACACAGTAATTAATTTCCTTAACCTGATAAGAGTTTACAAGAAGCATTGGCCTAGTTGATTCCTACTTATCTTTCAGATCTCCGTTCACAAGTTGCTTTTTTGGGAAAGTCTCCTGATCTCCCAGGCTAGATTGAGCCTCTGCTAGATCCCCCTCTTCTTCATAGAATTTAACTATGTCTTGCATAATGGTTTGGCATCTTTTTTCCCCATTAAACTCCAAGCTTATGAGGGTGGGTCTTCTTTATTTTTTTATCATCATATTCTCAGTCCCTGGTACAGTGCCTGGGACCCATCTGTGCACATTAAATCTTTGTTGAATAAATTACCTGGATATTTTTAATTTGACGGATGAGGGACTGTCATAGTCAGATTTGTGCTTTAAGTAGATCTCTTAGGCTACACGCATTTCATTGTTCAAAGGACAGATGATGTCGGGGAGGTGTTGAAGGGGAGAAGGCTTCGAGGCCGAGAAGCAGGGAGATCAGTTTGGGAGCCAGTATAGGGGGGATCTGAACTAAGGGACAATCAGTGGTGTTGAAGAACTAAGAACAGGTCCCTGAGATTGTTTGAAGGGAAAACTGAGGGAACATAATGATCTATTTTGGGGGTGAATCCAGTGCTTGGGAATTTTTTCCCGTCATGGTCAGACAGCAGGAAGTCACCCTTCTGGCTCTGGGTGCCTCCCAGGCTGAAGGTCTTCCTCGTCTGGGGTTTTCAGCCCTGGAGGGATGCGATAAAGGTATCACAGCCTCTGTTGGATCTACTGCTTTCTTGGTCCTCACAGCACCATTCCAGGGACTAATTATATCCTGGCTCTCTTTGTTTTCTCCATTGATGTCAGTTTTAAACCAGTTAAGATGGGGAGGGATTTCAAGCAAGATTGTGTCTTTATAGATCAATTTTACACTAAAACCTTAGTTCTTAATTAAGGGAGTCCAAAGCTCTTGTCTACAGACATAAAGCCTCCTGAGGTGACTTAACGCACAGAAGAGGAAGGGCAGGCTCCCGTGGCATTCAGTTTAGAGATGCAACTGTGGCATGGCCTCTTAGCTCCCAGCACCAGCTCTGGACTGGACTGTGTTTTCTGGCAATAGCTCTGGAGCCCAAGGCTGTGTCTATGCAGTGTAACTGAGACTTCTCTCGGTACTAGATTTGGTATCTGTGCTTGTCATTAGGGCACATTGCCCAGCTATGGTTCAGACTGTCTGTGATTGTTCTAATTTGGTTATTTAAACAGCCAAAATAATGACTAATGCAACTGACAAAAATATTTTTGGTGCACAATGACATCAACCACTTGACCACTGACCTCTGTTAGAGTTGGAAATTTTAAATCAAGCACAAAACAAGCAGTCCATAGGATGAGGAGATATTTATCAGAGGGCATCCCATCTCCTTTTCCTAGGGTCATGCTGTGTAGCACAGGGACACTCTGGCTGTATTTCTGCCAGTACCCTTTCCTCTCTCTGTTCATTATCTCTACCTCCCTGAGATACACACTTTTCCCCTTCTGGATTGACTATGCATTGAACTGTTTCTTCTTAGATAAACTATTTTTCTCCCCAAATAAATCTCATTTTATTATGTGCTGTCCATATTTCTAATCCACTAAGTCCATTTATATTATCACTTGGCCTTGCCCGATGCTTGGCCTACTTCTCATTTCAGTGTTGCCATGACTCCAGAGTTGCCACAGAACAAGCAAGGAGCACACTTCCTTCCATTACAGGAAAAAGGAGGGGAGAAGAGGAAGAAAAATCAATGAGAAGAAAAATGATTATCTGTTTACTTTCTGTATAGGACCAGCTGTGGTTTTATACAAAATGTGCAGAAAGAACCAGCCATATAGAAAGTAATGATAACAAGTACCATTTGAATGTTTTATATATATATTAACTTTCTCAATTCTTACAGCCACTCTCTGGAGAATGTGCTGTGATCATCTCCTTTCAGCTGAGGAAACTGAGGCACAGAGAGTTTACACATAATATGCCCCAAATAAGTGTGCTAATGTAACTACCAAGTGATTGAGACTGGATCCTGTGAAGCTAACATATAATTTATACAGATTCTAAATTTTAGTAGCTTTTAAATTTTCCCTTTTAAAAAAATGTTTATTTATTTATTTATTATTTATTTATTTGGGTTTCCCAGGTGGCTCACATGTGAAAAATCTATCTGCTAGTGCAGGAGATGCCAATTTGATCCCTGGATGACAAAGACCCCCTGGAGGATGAAATGGCAACCCACTCCAGTACTCTTGCCTAGGAAATCCATGGCCAGAGAAGCCTGGCAGGCTACAGCCCACGGAGTCACAAAGAGTCGGACATGACTGAGCGTGCACTCACACGCACACTGTAACTTGTTTGTTTGGCTGTGCCGGGTCTTAGTTGCAACATGCAAACTCATAGTTGCATCATGTGGGATCTAGTTCCCTGAAATCGGAAGTGAAGTCGCTCAGTCGTGTCTGACTCTTTCCGACCCTATGGACTGTAGCCTACTAGGCTCCTCCGTCCATGGGATTTTCCAGGCAAGAGTACCGGAGTGGGTTGCTTTTTCCTTCTCCAGGGGATCTTCCCAACCCAGGGATCGAACCCAGGTCTCCCGCATTGCGGGCAGACACTTTACCCTCTGAGCCACAAGGGAAGCCCTCAGGTATCAAACCTGCCCCCACGCCGCCCCACCCTGCAATGGGAGCACAGAGTCTTAATTGCTGGACCATGGGAAAAGTCCCTAAATTTTTCAGTTTTTAAGCTCAGGTGTCAGACATAAGTGATCTCAACTGTTACACACTCATTATTTACAAAATGGGCGAGAGAGCCTGATCACGCCATCTTGGCTCATTTGCTCTCTCCCCACCAACAGACTCACAGATATAGAGAACAAACTTGTGGTTACCAATAGGGAGTGGAGGTGGGATGGATTGGCAGTTTGGGATTAGCAGATGCAAGCTTTTATGTACAGAATGGATAAGCAACAAGATCCTATATATAGCACAGGGAACTATATTCAATATCCTATAATAAACCATAATGGAAAAGAAATTTTAAAAGAATATATATATGTGTATTATGTATAACTGAATCATTTTTCTGTAAAGCGGAAATTCACACAACATGGTAAATCAATTATCCTTCAATAAAATAAAAATTTTAAAAGCAAAATAATTATGATGTACATGAATTTGAGTCCCTGTTTTCAATTCTGCTTCTCTAGAGAAAAACTTGACTAATATATAGCATATATATGCTATATTAGTCACGAAGGTATTTCTAATTTCCAGAAGTTAAGATTTTCTTTTGATTACTTTTTAATTATTCATTTTTTTTATTGGCTGAAAAACTTTCTTTTTTTATTGACTATTAATTTAATCCTTAATTTTTTCCAAATAATATGTTCTTTGTGGACAAATGCATAGTTGGTTTTCATAAATATTCCAGGGACATAAGAAAAAAATGAGTAGTTCTTGTTTGGTGGATTTGGGATTGAAACATACCTATAATTTTATTGTTCATTTCCTCAATCTCCATGTGAGAGAGTTAATTTAGGTAGGTTGATAAGAAGTTCAGAGCCCTCAAGGAGGAAAGGGTCCAGGTCCTTGAGAAGGATAAAAGTGTCCTGGGCTCTCAAGGAGGAGAAAAGGACAAACTTTTTTTTTTTCCTACATTCCTTTGTCTTAGTCACATAAAACACTTTTTCTTTAAGACCAGAAATCACTGCAGATGGTGATGGAGGCCATGAAATTAAAAGACGCTTACTCCTTGGAAGGCAAGTTATGACCAACCTAGATAGCATATTCAAAAGCAGAGACACTACTTTGCGAAAAAAGGTCTGTCTAGTCAAGGCTATGGTTTTTCCTGTGGTCATGTATGGATGTTAGAGTTGGACTGTGAAGAAAGCTGAGTGCCGAAGAATTGATGCTTTTGCAGTGTGGTGTTGGAGAAGACTCTTGAGAGTCCCTTGGACTGCAAGGAAATCCAACCAGTCCATTCTGAAGGAGATTAGTCCTGGGTGTTCTTTGGAAGGACTGATGCTAAAGCTGAAACTCCAATACTTGGGCCACCTCATACGAAGAGTTGACTCATTGGAAAAGGCTCTAATGCTGGGAGGGATTGGGGGCAGGAGGAGAATGGGACGACAGAGGATGAGATGGCTGGATGCCATCACTGATTCGATGGACATGAGTTTGGGTGAACCGCAGGAGATAGTGATGGACAGGGAGGCCTGGCGTGCTGCGATTCATGGGGTCGCAAAGAGACATGACTGAGCTACTGAACTGAACTGAATGGCTCAAGGGTATGTTTTTCCTTAAAGCGAAGTGAAGTCGCTCAGTTGTGTCGGACTCTTTTCGACTCTGTTTTTCCTTAAGCTCTGTACCAATGATTATCTAACAACAATGTATCCTGCTTGAGGACTTGTTTTTCCTTCTTAAGAACCTTCTGACTAATTCTGTCATCTTAAAATGTATATTGTGGGAGTAGGTCTGGTAAGACCTTTCTATTGTTAGTTCTCAGTTCAGCTCAGTTCAGTCTCTCAGTCTTGTCCGACTCTTTGTGACCCCAGGGACTGCAGCACGCCAGGCTTCACTGTTCATCACCAACTCCTGGAGCTTGCTCAAACTCATGTCCATCAAGTCAGTGATGCCATCCAACTGTCTCATCCTCTGTAGTCCCCTTCTCCTTGTGCCCTCAATCCCTCCCAGCATTAGGGTCTTTTCAAATGAGTCAGTTCTTCACATAAGGTGGCCAAAGAATTGGAGTTTCAGCTTCAACATCAGTCCTTCCAATGAATATTCAGGACTGATTTCCTTTAGGATGGACTGGTTTGATCTCCTTGCAGTCCAAGGGACTCTCAAGAGTCTCCTCCAACACCACAGTTCAAAAACATCAATTCTTTGGTGCTCAGCTTTCTTTATGGTCCAACTCTCACATCCATACCTGATTACTGGAAAAAACAGAGCTTTGACTAGATGGACCTTTGTTGGCAAAGTGATGTCTCTGCTTTTTAATATGCTGTCTAGGTTGGTCATAGCTTTTCTTCCAAGGAGGAAGCATCTTTTAATTTCATGCCTGCAGTCACCATCTGCAGTGATTTTGGAGGTCCCCAAAATAAAGTCTACCTTTAAAATAATGAATTGAAAAGAGTTCTTTTTGTATTCTGGATAGATGTCATTTATCAGATACATGAATTGTGGATACTCTCTCCCTTTTTATGGGTTGTCTTTTTATTTTCTTGATGGTGTCATTTTAACCACAAACATTTTAAATTTCAATGAGTCCAATATTTCTAATATTTTTATCGGTTGCTTGTGATTTAGTGACATAGCTTAGAAATCATTGCTTTACCCAAAGTCATGAAGATTTACTCCTATGTTTTCTTCTCGGAGTTTTAGCTATTGTATTTAGGTCTATGTTCCACTTTGGGTTGTTTTTTGTATAGTGTTAAGTAGGAGTCCCACTTTGTTGTTTTGCATATGGATATCCTCCCTAGATTCTTTTCCTAAGGTGTGGATACACTCTCCAATTTCTGGCATGTTCCTATACATTTTCCATTCATTCTAATACATGAATAATCTTGACTGGGAGTAGAATCTTGGTTGCAATCTCACAGTGTCTGTGGCTGCTATTTAAATGTTTTTCAACTTCTATGGTGGCAGTAAAGAAATCTGTTGCCATTCTGATTATTTTTCCCTTACAGAGCTTGTGTTCTTCTTCTTTTTTTAAAAAATATTTTTAATTGAAGGATAATTGCTTTACAATATTGTGTTAGTTTCTACCATATATCAGCATGGATCAGCCATAGGTATAAGTATGTCCCCTTCCTCTTGAACCTCCCTCCCACCTCACACCCCAACCCACCCTTTTAGGTTGTCACAGAGCACACGACTTGAGTTCCCTGCATCATATACAGCAAATTTCCACTGGCTATTTAATTTTACATATGGCAGTGTTTCAATGCTATTCTCTCAATTTGTCCCACCGTCTCCTTCCTGCATTGTCTCTACAAGTCTGAGCTTACATTATTTTTATTTGAATGCTTTTGTCTTTACCCAAAGTTTGGAATATTACCAAGATGTTTCTTCATGTGTCTCTTTACTCTATAGTCCTGACAGAACTCAAAGAGTCTTATGTCTTATAACTCTTCTTTGCTTCTTCTGGAACACCCATGGTTCACATATTGGGTCTTCTGGATATATTCTCCATGGGCTCTTAAGTTTTCCTTCATGATTTACATCTCTTCACATTTTTCCTTTGTGCTTTGAAATATTTCTTATAATTTGATCTTCCAGGCCACTAATTTGGGTCTCAACAATGACCACTCTCTATTTTGATTTCTTTCCTGAATCTCTTAGTTGAGATTTTTTTAGACTCCAGTAAGGCTATCTTGTTGTTGTGTGTTTTGTACTTGAGTCTCCATAAGTACTTGTTATTTTATATTTTATTTTATTTTTAATTTATCTTTTTAGGCCATGCTTTGTAGCATGTGGGATCTTATTTCCCCAACCAGGGACTGAGCACATGTCCCCTGCATTGAGAGAATGGAGTCTTAACCACTGGACCACCAGGGAAGTCCCCAAGTACTCATTATTTTTATTTAAAAAGTGTTGACATTCTTCTTCAGCAGCTCTATTTCACTGTACATACATTCTGTGTCTTATGGATATTTCCGTGTCAGCAGAAACTCATATCACCCACATCTTCACTAGAGCCTGCTGTCCAAAGACCCCAGAAGCCATTAGAAGTGGGAGAGGTAGAGAGATTGAATGCGTGCCTGAGAGAGCAAAGGAGTTCAGATCATTATCTTCCAAGGACTCTTGCAACAGGTTATACCACTTCAGTTTCAATTTCTGATCTAATTCTCTGCCTTTTCCAGCAGAATGTGTCCTCTTAGGCCTGGGCCTGAATCCTATTTGTTTTTGCACACTTAACACTTGGCCCAGTGCATGGGGCATAATGGACTTTCATTAGCTATACTTGAAATGCATGAATGCAAATATGAAACTCCAATGAATAATTTTTTTTTTTTTTTTGGGAGATCTCTTCCAATTTTATTTTATTTTTAAACTTTACATAATTGTATTAGTTTTGCCAAATATCAAAATGAATCCGCCACAGGTATACATGTGTTCCCCATCCCGAACCCTCCTCCCTCCTCCCTCCCCATACCATCCCTCTGGGCCGTCCCAGTGCACCAGCCCCAAGCATCCAGCATCATGCATCGAACCTGGACTGGCAACTCGTTTCCTACATGATATTTTACATGTTTCATTGCCATTCTCCCAAATCTTCCCACCCTCTCCCTCTCCCACAGAGTCCATAAGACTGTTCTATACATCAGTGTCTCTTTTGTTGTCTCATACACCGGGTTATTGTTACCATCTTTCTAAATTCCATATATATGCGTTAGTATATTTGATCAGGACTCAGGAAATTCATCTAGACTCTTGCATTGCCCACAGAGTCTTTGACTCTGATAATTTAAACAAAGGAGATTTTATTGGAATGATATTGAGATAGTCCAAGAATTGAGAAAACAGAGAACTAGGCCTGGAAATGGGCAGGAGGCAAGGCACCCCTTGAGGGCCAGGAAACTAGAAGTCAGGGTTAACCAAGCAGTAGAAACACTATGATCAGTGTTACATTCCTGAGGAAATGTCCCCCAGTCTTTTTTAAAAAATTGCCCACTCAATATTTAAAGCCCTGGAGAGACTCTATCAGCTGTGCAGCTATACAACAAGCATGGCAGGAAGGATTTGATCTACTGGCTTCTGGAGTGGGAGCCAGGCATCTAGATTTCCCACCCCCAAAGGCTAACCCACAAAATAAAGGGTAATTCTGTTAAGGGACAGGAGTGTGCTAGGGAGGGGAGGGCATAGTGCTGGGTGACCACAAACAACACGTTTCCAAAAAAGGAGCATTCTAAAAGAGAGGTGTCTGATTTCCAAAGTGGTGCAAACGTTCCCTCTCTGGAGCCTGCCTTTTCTCCCTCCCGTGGCCCCTACTGCTAATGCGGAGTGAGGGAGGGGAGAGGTAAGGGTTAATGACATGCTATCAGACTCCTAATGGCCCCGCGTCTTCCAAGACCTGCTCTTCTGAAGTGGGACCTGTTCCCTTGGGAGCCAGGGGAATTCTCAAAACTGGTTTTATGGAGAGGCAGGTGGGCTCCTGGCATCCTACAGTCAACTCATCTCTCATAAAAGCAGTGTAGGAGATGACATTTAGGTTTTTAGATTAAACAGGCTTTTGTGGGTTGGATTGAGATGTTAATACTGAACAGTGTTACTAGTTTCCAAAGGACCTTCCTTTTCCCCTCTCTTCTTTTCTCTACAAATGTTTATTGAATGTCAGTCATTGGAAACCAAAACAGCCCCTTTTTAAGCTCCAGTACTTTGACCACCCGATGTGAAGAGCTGACTCACTGGAAAAGACCCTGATGCTGGGAAAGATCGAAGACAAAAGAAGAAGGTGGTGACAGAAGATGAGATGGTTAGATAGCATCACTTATTCAATAGACATGAATTTGAGCAGATTCTGGGAGATAGTAGAGGATGGGGAGCCTGGCGTGCTGCAGTACATGGGGTCAAAAAGAGTCAGACATGACTTAGCAGCTGAACAGCAACAACATGGAACTTACAGTCTAGTGGGAGAAAACAGATATGAAACAAAAAACCACACAACTAAGCACGTATTTGTAAACGTGTTCTGTACTATATATAATAAGTAGTGTCATGACAGAGATATATTTCAGATGGGGGAGATATGAAAAGGTCTCTTTGAGGAAGTGACACATTAACTGAAGACTCGAATGCCTTAGGCAAATTGCTTCATTCCTCGATTTCCATCTCGTGGCAAAAAGTTCTAAGTCTTGGAGTTCTCAACCCTGGGTAGTGTTCAGGTGTGTCATTTCGTTGTTGCTGTTGTCATCACAAAGATTCAGGGAGTATAACTGAAAGTTTGTGTACAGAAGCACCAATACTAAATGCTAATGATGGTTCTGCATAACAAAGAAGAGTCCTGCTTGAAATGCCAAAACGTCTTCATTTGAGAAGCCCATAGGCAGCCAACTGCATCAGGAGAACTGCCCCTCAGTGTTTGTTGCTCTGGAAGTGAGGGGACGGAATCAGATTGGCACAGCTTGAGTCCCCTGTCCACTCCTGAACCAAACACAGTGACTCAGAGTGGCAAGGGGTGGAACTACCAAGGCAAATAGTGGTGCTGAACTTCTGTTGGGCTGGCAGAGAAGCTGATGACCATTACATGGGTGAGAAGGGCAGTGGTGCAAGATGAGGCTGGATAGGGAGGCAGGGCCGATCACTCAGGGCCTTGTCAAAGATGCTGGATTCCTCCTGAGTGCACTGGGAGACCACAGACAGGTTTTAAGCAAGGGATTAGGATGGCATAATTTGTGCCAAAATTCAGAGCGTGTACACTAAGTTTAGTGGAGACGCGACTGAGCATGCACGCACATATGGGCTTCTTGCCTAGACTTTCCTCTGTGGAAGAAACACTGTATCTCCTCTGCCTCTCTTACCTTCTCCTTTCTTATATCTTTTTAATGAATAGATTCCATTGTCTTCTTTGCTAAGTCACTTCAGTTGTGTCCAACTCTGTGAGACCCCATAGACGGCAGCCCACCAGGCTCCCCCATCCCTGGGATCCTCCAGGCAAGAACACTGGAGTGGGTTGCCATTTCCTTCTCCAAGGCATGAAAGTGAAAAGGGAAAGTGAAGTCGCTCAGTCGTGTCTGACCCTTAGCGACCCCATGGACTGCAGCCTACCAGGCTCCTCTGTCCATGGGATTCTCCAGGCAAGAGTACTGGAGTGGGGTGCCATTGAGAGATAAAGGACAAAGGCAGAATTGTGCTCTGGGAAAGCACTATTCTTTCATAGGCCTCTATCAAGTATGGTTTTCTGATCTGCATCACATTTCAAAATTTGCTTTCTGCTCTGGAGATGAGAGTTGGAAATGAGCAAGTGTTCTTATCCCAGGAAGTCATTGGTTTAATCTAATTAACTACCTAGTGGAAAATCTCTCCATCCCAGCAATGCTTATGCTGTGATGGCCAAGTCCAGGGCATCGCCAAGATATCTTTGCAAATTTCATTAGCAGTGGCTATTTCCGTTTTCTTCTAGGTCATTAATGAGTTTGTTAAATAAGGTCAGTTCCAGCACCAGCCTCTGACATGCCCTAGTGGACCTTTTGCTTCCAACCACACGTACTTCCCATTTATCCCTGATTACGTAGTATTTTCACCCTGCCAGCAATCCATTTAGATGACAGCATTCAAAAACAGGCCAATTTAACTGGAGCACAACTTTTATGGAAGTAGTTGTCAAATGCACTTCTGATGCCCACCTAATGTTACTGTACTCCTGTCACCTGCTCACTCTTCTGTTCTATCTCTTTTATACTTCTTCCTATTGCTTTTTGCCAAACAAGTTTTTTCAATTGTAATAAAATGCACATAACATAAAATTTACTACCTTAGCCATTTTAAGTGTACAGTTCAGTAGTATTAAGTATATTCATACTCTTGTGCAAGTAATCCCCAGAACATTTTTATCTTGCAAAATTAAACTCTATACCCATTGAACAACCGCTCTCATTTTTCTCTTCCTCTAAGCCCCTGGAACACTCTACTTTCTTTTTTTACAAATTTGGTTACTCTGGATACCCTGTGTGAGTAGAATCATAGAGTATTTATCTTTTTGTGACTTACTTATTTCACTTAGCATAATGTCCTCAAGGTTCATTCACATTGAAGCATGTGTCAGAATTTCTTTCCCTTTAAGACTAAATAATATTCCATTATATATATATATATGTATATTCCATTATATATATCTACATATATATCTACACTAAATTTTGATTATCGATACATCTGTTAATGGACAATTGGGTTGCTTCTACCTTTCAGTTATTGTGAATATTGCAGGGTGTACATTTCTTTTGATTCTTTTATTTATATACCCAGAAGTGAAATTGCAGAATCATATGGAAATTCTATTTTTAATAGAATTTGTTTGAGAGACTGTTATACTATTTTCCACAGTGGGTCACCATTTAACATTCCTAACAGTGCACCAAATTTTCAGTTTCTCTATATCTTTCCCAGCATTTGTTACTCCTATCTTTTTGGTTGTACCCAACCTAATGGGTATACAGTGATACTTCATGGTGGTTTTGGTCTTCCCAGTAGCTCAGATGGTGAAGAATCTGCCTGCAGTGCTGGAGACTTGGGTTCGATGCTAAGTTGGGAAAGTCTCCTGGAGGACGGCATGGCAACCCAGTCCAGTATTCTTGCCTGGAGAATCCCCATGGACAGAGGAGCCTGGTGGAATACAGTCCATGGGGTCACAGTCAGACACGACTGAGTGACTAAGCACACACAGCACGGCCCTGGTGGTTCTGGTCTGCATTTCTATAATGAGTAGTGATGCTGAGCATCTTTTCATAGCTTGGTAGCCGTTTGTATATCTTCTTTGGAGAAATATCTATTTAAGTTCTTTGCTCATTTTTCAGTCAGGTTTTTTGTGTTGTCATAGGAGTTCTTTATATATTCTAGATATTAATCTTTTTATCAGATATGACTTGCATTTCCCTTATTCCATAAGCTGCTTTTTCATTCTGTTGATTGTGTTTTTCGATGCACAGAAGTTTTAAATTCTGACTTAATCTCCTAATGAGTTTTGTGATTTTAGAAATTACCATTTTTTCCTGTAGAAATTACCATTCTGTGTATTTGCCACACTTTTTTTTCTCTGTTATCCAATTCTGATACTTCACCTTCTTTAGGGTTAGCAATTCTGAATCATAACTGTTGGCATCAATTTCCACAATATGAAAGAAATCTTAGTAATGTCTTGGAATAAGAAAAATAAGAAGATGGGATAGGTAGTTTGTTGCTTCATTTGGAAAAATTAAGAAGTGACCGGGGTGAGTGAAGATTAATAATGATCTTTAACACTGCGTAGCATTCTATGGCCAATTGTGTCTTTTTTCCAATGATCCTGCATAAAAGACATTGTAATTCCCACTTTACAGGTGAGAAAACTGAGATGAAAGAGAGGTATCTTGTTCAGTTTCACAAATGCTACAAACATTCTTCTGTTCTGTGCAAAACCTCCAAGGAGATGTTTGGAAACCCTTCTGAAAATAAGTGAATAACCTCTTACCTCATTCCTCCCATTTGAGCCTGCCCTGTGCTACAGAGCTGAGACTTGCTCACCTATCAGATGCAGGCATTGTGCTGTAAACTTCACATGCCTTAGTTCATGGATCCACCTTAGTGTGCAAGGCAGTCTGAGGCTCAGAGAAGTTAAAGAATTTTGCTCAAAATCACACTTCCAAAAAGTGGTAGAGAAAGAATTTGTACCCAAGCCAGTCTGATTCCAGAGTTGCTTTATCCCAAGTTTAGATCATGAAAGAGAACTTGAGTCAGAACATACTCTGCTTAGACTATCCTTATTATAAAGTACTTCAAAGACCCTTTATTGATCAAATTATTTTGCTTAGACTTTCAGTCCCCTTTCATTTGCTGTTTGTTATAGAAAGGAGATATAGTCTCAGATCTCTGCTCTGCAATGAACTAGCTGTGAAACTGTAGATAAGTAGTGGACTCCTCCTGGCCTTGATTTTTTTTTTAATTCTTTTTTTTTTTTAAACTTTACAATATGGTATTGGTTTTGCCGTATATCAACATGAATCCGCCACAGGTATACATGTGTTCCCCATCCTGAACCCTCCTCCCTCCTGCCTCCCCGTATCATCCCTCTGAGTCGTCCCAGTGCACCAGCCATCTGAAAACTATCATTATATCACGTACTTCATGTGGTTGGCTTGAGTAGTAAATGAAATAATATATGCACAAATGCTTAGGCGATAGCCTAGCCTACAGTAAGCACCCAGTAAATTTTAGCTATTTTTATTAATTTTATAAATTTAAAAATAAATTTTATGAATTTTTAAACAAATTTGACCCATATGGTATATCAGTTCAGTTCAGTTCAGTCGCTCAGTCATGTCCGACCCCTTGCAACCCCATGAATTGCAGCACGCCAGGCCTCCCTGTCCATCACCAATTCCCGGAGTTCACTGAGACTCACATCCATCGAGTCAGTGATGCCATCCAGCCATCTCATCCTCTGTCGTCCCCTTCTCCTCCTGCCCCCAATCCCTCCCAGCATCAGAGTCTTTCCAGTGAGTCAACTCTTTGCATGAGGTGGCCAGAGTACTGGAGTTTCAGCTTTAGCATCATTCCTTCAAAGAAATCCCAGGGCTGATCTTCAGAATGGACTGGTTGGATCTCCTTGCAGTCCAAGGGACTCCAAGAGTCTTCTCCAACACCACAGTTTAAAAACATCAATTCTTCGGTGCTCAGCCTTCTTCACAGTCCAACTCTCACATCCATACATGACCACTGGAAAAACCGTAGCCTTGACTAGATGGACCTTTGTTGGCAAAGCAATGTCTCTGCTTTTCAATATGCTATCTAGGTTGGTCATAACTTTTCTTCCAAGGAATAAGTTTTAATTTCATGGCTGCAGTCACCATCTGCAGTGATTTTGGAGCCCCCCAAAATAAAGTCTGACACTGTTTCCACTGTTTCCCCATCTATTTCCCATGAAGTGATGGGACCGGATGCCATGATCTTCGTTTTCTGAATGTTGAGCTTTCAGCCAACTTTTTCACTCTCCACTTAGCATATACTATATGTCCTTATCTTAGTCCTTCATGATTTTTCCTTGTTAAACAGAGTACATAAAAGGAGGCTTACAGTGAAATCTTTTGCTGGAAAAGTTAACCACAGGTAGCTTCTGTGTCAGGACTTGATATTGCTGTAAATTACTAAAAAACCTAAGCAACATTATAGACACACAGTACTTATTCTCTCACATAAAAGCAATCCAGAAGTAGGAAATTCAGAACTGGTATGGCAGCACCATGAAGTCATTCAGACACAGGTTCTATCTTTTTGGTTTCACTATCTCTAGACCATAGTCTTTAACTTCACAGTAACCTAATGGTTCAATGTGGCTGCAGAAGCTCAGCCATCATGCCCATATTTAAGAAAGCAGAAAGGAGGAAAAACAGAAGAATAGACAAGGCACAGCTTTCAGTTCTAAGGAGTCTTTCTGGGAATCTCATATAACACTCTCATTTATATATCATTGGCCAGTCTTTAATCAGTACTGGCTTACTGGCTTTATGTAGCAGCAAGACAGGCTTGGAAATGTCATCTTTTAATTGGTTTCATTTCCACCCTTATTAGAATCTGGTTACTAAGAAATAAGAGGAAAGGGTTACTGGGATGGTAATTTGCAGTCTCTGCCTCAGAGGCAAAAATTGGTGTGGATTGAGGTTTTAGAGCAACTGTATCTAGGGTTGCTCCTGAGGCTGGAGAGAGTCTGGGGAAAGGACAGACTCAGGGATCTCTGTTTATGTGTATAAGATATTGGAGTGGCATAGAAAGTTTATTTTGCTAAAACTGTTCTACTGCCTACAGTAATTCTACAAAACACTATTAGAAAGCAAGGATGACACCAGTCCATTCAGAATTAAAGAAAGGTGAAGTCTCTTTCTCTTATTCATGTGGCTGTACCCATATTTGATGCTGGATCTGAACTCATGTTAGTTATTTTGGGTTTAACTTCATGTGTGCAGAACCAATTAAATGTTTTAACCAATGATTCCACTGGCCTTTCAAGTCTTATTGTGGGTAAGCAAATGTTTTGGTTTTTCAGAGGTATTCAAATTTCCTGTTCCAGCAGATTCACGGGGACCGCTCTGCTTGTCAGATCATGTGTTCTGATTTCTGGTACTCTGTGCTCTGCCAAAGGACTGATTCACTCTTGCCCACATGTTCCTCAGGCCTAGTGTATCAGTAGATATTTGATAAATGTTTGTTGACAGTAATTGCTACTAATTATGCAATGCAATTGAGTTTTAAAATGGACAGGCCCTCACTTTAGAACTGTCTTCAGAATCTGTGTGGTAAGATCACGTAATAATGAGGTCAGGGTTTTTTTCCTTCAGTGGCTAAATTATTTTTGAAGGATGCAATATTGAGCCTTCAGATGTTGAAGTCCATTCCAAAGAAAACAGGACTTGGAGGAGGACCCAGGAGAGGGAAACCCGCAATGAGAACTTGCTTGACAAAAAGCTTGTCCTCATGCTAGGACTGGCCTTCCCATCCTCTTGATGGATTGGTCCTCATGGGGGCCCAGGTGCTGCTACCAGAATGATCTGAGGCTATGACCTTCCTCCTCTCCATCAGGGTGCCTCTCTCTTAAGCCCAGTGAACACATTTTCCCTCTCTCAGTTCAGAGTCTTGACCCTGCAAAAGAAACCTCTGCCTGGGCCCTCTCCATGAAGATACTCCTTTTTGCATCCCTACCGCATTGGTGGCCTACTCCCTATTTCTTTGGAGGGTTCCCTTTCTGACATCTTTCTCAGTAGCTACCAGACCTCTGGGCTTCCTTTGTTACCATATACAAAGGTATCTTCCCCTCCTGCCACCAGATCCCCAGAAAAGAGGTTAGGCTCTTATTGCCTGACCTCAGAGAGAAATTGGAAGCCCCAATTTCCTCAACCTTCTCCTCCTGCCACCAGACCCCCAGAAAGGAGGTTAGGCTCTTATTGCCTGACCTCAGAGAAAAATTGGAAGCCCCAATTTCCAGTGGGCTTCCTCCCACTGGAAGCCCCAGTGTGAACTGTTGTAAATACTTTCCCACGAAATCACCTTGCAAAGACCTACAAATCTTTGGAGCACTCTGAGCCCACATGGATCTCTAGTCCTTATTCTTTGGGGAAAGCTGCACCCTCCCTTTAACATATTTTTGAAACCCACAGGGTTCAGAAGTTGAGGATTGCTTGTGTTTCTGGGACACCATGTTATTAGGAAGACGAGAGTAGAAAAGGGATTAGGAAAAGAGTCCTTTTCCTGTGGGCGTGACTTGGTAGCTTAATTCTAAAGCCTTTGTGGTGTAAGGCAGTGCTTCAAAACCTGACTACAGGTCAGAATCACCTGGGAAGCTTGTTAAAAGTGTGGCCTCTTGGCTCTCACCCTAGGATACTCTGATTCAGAGACACTGATATGCAGACCAGACAGCTGTACTTTTGACAAGTTCCTTAGGTGGTCCTGAGGCAGTCACTGGTTAGGGGATACACACAGAGAGAGCAGCTTCGCATGGATAGAGGGGCGCACACCCATCGTGACTCTGGATGGCGCCGCGTGCTGGCTCCCTCTGCACTTGCAGAGTGTGCTTGGCTCCTCAATGGGAAACTGGAGGCCTTGGGGAGGCCAGACTTCCAAGCTAATCTAGGTTATGCAGGGAATGAGACCATCCCCAAAGGACAGAATAGATCAAAAAGGGGTAAACTAGAACCGAAAGGAGGAAGAAGTTTTGCTAGAGCACTTGGGAAAATGGAACTGGGGATCTTTGTGGAGCTGTGGGAGGATTTTAGGAGGAAAGATGGGTGAAAAGGAGTTTCTGCTGTATGTTTTTCCATGTGATATGAGGACCTCAGGCCTGCAGAGAGGGAGAACTTATAACTGTGATAAATTGTTATAATTTTTATTAAGTGTTTAAAGATGTGGTCATTATTTATAGAGCAACTCTAAAAGTTATGCCAACATAAACCTTCTTAACAGATAGAGCACAAAGTATAAAATGCCAGTGCTAAAATTTTCCTAAGGGTCCCCTAGTTCAGATTGCTTATTTTACTAATGAGGAAACTAGGAATATACTTTATTCTGTCTACTGCTGAGTCACAGCCTGTAGGTGAGTGTATCTAAGAAAGATTTGAGGTAGGAGACTGGTAAATGATAGTCTTGAGTATTTTTTTCCAGAATGGTGTTGATAAACTGCTGCTCAAATATATTTCCTTTCCTTCCTTGACTGCCTGGTTTTATTTGACCACATAGCTACAAGTCAAGTGAAATAAGGAAAGGCAAAAAATGTATAGACATAACATATGTCTATACATGGACAAAGGATATGTGTATAAGTTAGGATGCATTTAAAGGCAAAGTGACATGATGCCTTACAATGGCTTAAGCAATAAAGATGTAAAACTATCCTTGTAGCAAGAAATCTAGAGATAGAGGAGTCCAGATTTGATGCGTAGGCTCCATTTGTCATTGGAAACCCAGGTGTGTTTTTTTTTTTTTTTTTTTTCCTATTCTGCCAACCTCAGTATGTTGGGTTTTTTGTCCATAGGCTGACAAGCCTAAAATACTTGTTTCAATGTTTAGAACTAGTCTGTGTGCTTGGTTGCTCAGTCGTGTTTGACTCTGCAACCCCATGGACTGGCCCACCAGGGTCTTCTGTCCATGGGGATTCTTCAGGCAAGAATACTGGAGTGGGCTGTCTTGCCCTCCTCCAGGAGCATCAGGTTTTATACATATTCAAAAAAGGAGAAATATAGAGGACTCTCAATTTATTTATTTATCATGGACCAAAACTTTCCCCAGGCACCTCTGACAGAATTTTGCTGGGTCTCATGACTGGATCTGTGTCACATGTCCACTAATTTCCAGTAAAGAAAAAAGAAATTGTTCTGCATGGCCCAAACCAATCATAATTCCCCTCCTAGGTCTGAAGAAGGATCCTTCTTTGAGATGTTGCTTCTTTGACAATACAAAATTCCGTAAACTACAGACAAGGATAACATAGTTATTGGGAAAGGAAAAGAGGTATATTCCCTATTACACATCATGAGATTCGTAGATCTTGAATTTTTTTTTGGAATAAGACTTTGTAAGGTTACTTTCTAGATAGAATAGTACTTACACTAGAGTTTTTTTTTTTAAATTAATTTATTTTAATTGGAGAATAGTTGCTTTATAATATTGTGTTGCTTTCATCATACATCAATATGAATCAGTCACAGGTATACATGTGTACCACCCATCGTGAACCCCCTCCCGTCTCCTCCCCCACGTTATCCCTCTGGGTTGTCCCAGAGCACCAGCTTTCAGTGCCTTGCTTCATGCTTTGCACTGGTCATCTATTTTACATATGGTAATGTACATGCTTCAATGGTATTCTCTCAAATTATCCCACACTCACCTTCTCCTGATGAGTCCAACAGTCTGTTCTTTACATCTCTGTCTCCTTTGCTGCCCTGCATGTAATATCATTGGTACTATCTCTAAATCCCATATATATGCGTTAATATACAGTATTTGTCTTTCTCTCTCTGACTTACTTCACTCTGTATAATAGGTTCCAGGTTCATCCACCTCTTTAGAACTGACTCAAATGAGTTCCTTTTTATAGCTGAGTAATATTCCATCATGTATACATACCATAATTTCCTTATTCATTCATCTGCTGATGGACATCTAGGTTGCTTCCATGTTCTAGCTATTGTAAATAGTGCTGCAGTGAACACTGGGGTACATGTATCTCTCTCAGTTTGGTTTTCCCTGAGGTGTATGCCCAGCAGTGGGATTGTTGGGTCATATGGAAGTTCTAGGGCTTCCCTGGTAGCTCAGCCAGTAAAGAATCTGCCTGCAAGGCAGGAAACCCCGGTTCAATTCCTGGGTTAGGAAGATCTCCTGGAGAAGGGATAGGCTACCCACTTGGGCTTCCCTGGTGGCTCAGATGGTAAAGAATCCTCCTGCAATGAGGGAGACCTGGGTTCAGTCCTTGACTTGGGAAGATCCCCTGGAAGAGGGGATGGCCACCCACTCCAGTATTCTTGCCTGAAGACTTCCTTGGACAGGGAAAGCTGGCATGCTAGAGTCCATGGGGTCACAAAGAGTTGGACACAACTGAGCAACTAAGCACACACACATGGCAGTTCAATTTCCAGTTTTTGAAGGAGTCTCCACAATGTTCTCCCTAGTGACTGTACCGGTTTGCATCCCCACCAATAGTGTAAGAGGGTTCCCTTTACTCCACACCCTCTACAGCATTTATTGTTTGTAGACTTTTTGATGATGGCCATTCTGACCAGTGTGAGATGATACCTCATGTGTTGATTTGCATTTCTCTAATAATGAATGATGTTGAGCATATTTTCATGTGTTTATTAGCCATCTGTATATCTTCCTTGGAGAAATGTCTCTTTAGTTCCTTTGCCCACCCTTTGGGTTGTTCATTTTTCTGGTATTGAGCTGCTTGTATATTTTGGAGATTAATTCTTTGTCAGTTGTTTCACTTGCTATTGTTTTCTCCCATTCTGAGGCCTGTCTTTTCACATTGCTTATAGTTTCCTTCGATGTGAAAAAGCTTTTAAGTTTAATTAGGTCCATTTGTTTATTTTTGGTTTTATTTCCATTACTCTGGGAGGTGGGACATAGAGGATCTTGCTGTGATTTATGTCAGAGAGTGTTCTGCTTATGTGTTCCTCTAAGAGTTTTACAGTTTCTGGTCTTACTTTTAGGTCTTTAATCCATTTTGAGTTTATTTTTGCAAGTGGTGTTAGAAAGTGTTCTAGTTTCTTTTTTTTTTTTTTTACACATAGTTGACCAGTTTTCCCAACATGATTTGTTGAAGAGACTGGAGTCAGAAATCCGAGATTTAAATCTTGGCACTAGCACATATAAGCTGTCATTTAGTTTTCTCATATGTAAATTAGGGATAGTAATACTACCTATTTCATAGTTTTGGGGGATTGTTATTATTATTTTAAAAATAAAGACTTGGTAATATTGTATAGTTCTTAAGTACTTGAAACACTGTCAAGCATCTAGGAAGTTCTCAATACTCTTTGGTGGCTTTTATTTTGGAAACGTTGGCTCTATACATTTAAGTTATGTTTGAGTGAAAGTCACTCAGTTTTGTCCAACTCTTTGTGACCCCATGGACTATACAGTCCATGAATTCTCCAGGCCAGAATACTGGAGTGGATAACCTTTCTCTTTTATATGGGATCTTCCCAACCCAGGGATCTAATCTAGGTATCCCACATTGCAGGCAGATTATTTAGCATCTGAGCCACCAGGGAAGCCCAAGAATACTGGAGTGGGTAGTCTATCCCTTCTCCAGCAGATCTTCCTGACCCAGGAATCAAGCCAGGGTCTCCTATATTGTAGGTGGATTCTTAATCAGCTGAGTTTGGCCTCATTCAAATCAAAATTGTATAATACTCTTCCCTATTCCCTAAGCCTGTGGCTGTATTTTTCTAAATGTAAAACAATATCTAGTATGGATGTGTCCTCTTATTGGGTGGGGTGAGAGTGGGGCTTCTCTTTTTTAGCCCAGGAAGTTTAGGCAGGATTTTGCTGATGCATCTTTCTGATTTTCAGATCCCAGATATGCAGATGACCACCCTTGTGGCAGAAAGCAAAGAACTTAAGAGCCTCTTGATGAAAGTAAAAGAGGAGAGTGAAAAGGCTGGCTTTTTCAACATTCAGGAAACCAAAATCATGGCATCTGGTCCCATCACTTCACGGCAAATAGATGGGGAAACACTGGAAAGTGATAGACTTTATTTTCCTGGGCTCCAAAATGATGGCAGATGGTGACTGAAGCCATGAAATTAAAAGACGCTTGGTCCTTGGAAGAAAAGCTATGACCAACCTAGACAGAATATTAAAAAGCAGAGATGTTACTTTGCCAACAAAGGTCCACAGAGTCAAAGTACAGTTTTCCAGTAGTCATGTATGGATGTGAGAGTTGGACCATAAAGAAAGCTGAGTGCCAAAGAATTGATGTTTCTGAACTGTAGTGTTGGAGAAGACTCTTGAGATTCCCTTGGACTGCAAGGAGATCCAACCAGTTCATCCTAAAGGAGATCAGTTCTGGGTGTTCATTGGAAGGACTGATGTTGAAGCTGAAGCTCCAATACTTTGGCCACCTGATGTGAAGAGCTGACTCATTGGAAAAGACCCTGATGTTGGGAAGGGTTGAAGGCAGGAGGAGAAGGGGACAACAGAGGATGAGATTGTTGGACAGCATCACCGGCTCAATGGACATGGGTTTGAGCAAGCTCTGGGAGTTGGTGATGGACAGGGAAGCCTGGCCTGCTGCAGTCCACAGGGTCACAGTCAGACACAACTGAGCTACTGAACTGAACTGAGCTAGAGTGAATCCTATCTAAAAAGCTTACTCATTAAAAAAAAAAAAAAAGCATACTCAGGCCTAGAATCCATTTATTTGATTTCAAATTGGATGTTTGCCTCTCAGGTCCAAACCAAAACAGCAATGCAATTTACCTTATCTACATTATATTTCCGGCTGCCAGGGTGAGATCTGGCAGCACCACAGCTCCCAGGAGGCCAGGACACACAGTGCAGTGAGCTTTCTTTCCTAGGCCCAGGAAACTGAGCAGGTCTGGAAAATTTGTAAATTTTCAGAGGACTAGCAGATCATTGCCTCCATTAAGTTAGAATATTGATGGGAGGGTGTATTTACTCAGAATCCAATCACCACTGTTGTATTTGTGTCTGACAGGAAGTGGAGCTGGTGTCAGAGGAAGGGCTATAGTCACTCTCGTTGTTTACAAGACAGCAGTTGGGAAGATCTGTTCAAGGTCCTTTTGCCCATGGTGTCATTTACAATCTTTGGCATAATTGACTGGATTTTACTGCTACTCTTCTGTTTATTTCTGATAGTCTCCCTGAGAATTCTATAAATAACCAAGATGTCCCTTGTAAGGGACTCAGTGCTAGGAATTGATGGTCTGAAGGTAGATGCTTCCTGCACTGGGGGCTTCAGATGATAATGAGCAAATATCTGGCTTCCTACTGGTGGGAAAAGGAACACTTGCCTCTCCTCACATACAGATTCCCACAGGAACTCTGCTGTGTCTTACATACAGGTGTTTTTACTGACCTTGAGAAAGGTCAGAAAACTGGTAAACTTGGGTGTTGGGTGATCATCTTAGAAAACGGAAAAATTCAGTAAATACATTAAAATTTTTCCTGTATATTCTTCCTTGATTTCTCCTCTTTTTAGTTTTAATTTTTCTACTATTTATCTTTTTCCTTTCTGTTAAGATCAGTTCAGTTGCATAGTCATGTTCAACTCTTTGTGACCCCATGGATTGCAGCACATCAGGCTTCCCTGTCCATCACCAACTCCTGGAGCTTGCTCAAACTCATGTCCATCGAATCGGTGATGCCACCCAACCATCACATCCTCTGTCGTCCCTTTCTCCTTCTGCCTTCAATCTTTCCCAGCATCAGGGTCTTTTCCAATGAGTCTCAGTTCTTCACATCAGGTGGCCAAAGTATTGGAGTTTCAGCTTCAACATCAGTCCTTCCAATGTATATTCAGGAATGATTTCCTTTAGGATGAACTGGTTGGATCTCTTCACAGTCCAAGGGACTCTCAAGAGTCTCCTCCAACACCACAGTTTGGTGCTCAGCTTTCTTTATAGTCCAACTCTCACATCCATTCACGACTACTGGAAAAACTATAGCTTTGACTAGATGGACCTTTGTGGACAAAGTAATGTCTCTGCTTTTTATACGCTGTCAAGTTGGTCATAGCTTTTCTTCCAAGGAGCAAGCGTCTTTTAATTTCATGGGTGAAATCAACATCTGCAGTGATTTTGGAGCCCCCCAAAATAAAGTCTCTCACTGTTTCCATTGTTTCCCCATCTATTTGCTTTGAAGTGATGGTACCATGACCTTAGTTTTCTGAATGTTGAGTTTTAAGCCAATTTTTTCACTTCCTCTTTCACTTTCATCAAGAGGCTCTTTAATTCCTCACTTTATGCCATAAGGGTGGTGTCATCTGCATACCTGAGGTTATTGATATTTCTCCCAGCAATCTTGATTCCAGCTTGTGCTTCATCCAGCCCAGCATTTCTTATGATGTACTCTGCATATAAGTTAAATAAGCAGGGTGACAATATACAGCCTTGACATACTCCTTTTCTTATTTGGAACCAGTCTGCTGTTCCATGTCCAGCTCTAACTGTTGCTTCTTGACCCACATACAGATTTCTCAAGAGGCAGGTCAGGTGGCCTGGTATTCCTATCTCTTGAAGAATTTTCCATGGTTTGTTGTGATCTATACAGTCAAAGGTTTTGGTGTAGCCGATGAAGCAGAAGTAAATGTTTTTCTGCTAGTTAGGAAAATAGAAATTATATTTGTGCCCTTTTGGTGGGTATTCATGAAAGATGGCTGTGGCCTTGTCTTGCTATGATACTGTTTCATTTATGTCCTCTGATCACAGAACCTTGCATATGCCATAACCCCCAGAAACAACTTGTGGTAGCTTTTCTCAGTTTCCTTTCAAGGGTAGTTAAACCTTGGTTCAAGAAGTGACCTCAGTTCTGGTTGCTCTGATTCACATGATGAACTTTACCTTTTAAGAGCTGACACGGGGTCACCTTGCCTTCTTCTGGCCCTGCCCCAACAGGTGTGCTTTAAGTTTCCTTCATCACCTCGAATTTCTTTTCTATATCTGGCACAAATAAATGTTCTTCTTCTCCACCTCCCCTTTCCCTTTTCTATCTCTTTCTTTTTCTCTCTCATTCTGTTCTTGCTGCATGTTGATGACCAAAAATATAGTCTTCCAGTGTCATCCTTACTGAAAGTCGTTGACTTGTAATAGAAGACATAAGTCACAGCCCATCACTCACATCAGTAAACAGACTGCCAGCCTGCTAGGTAAGATGACAGGGCAAGCCATCAGATACTGGTTCACTTTATCAGATACAGTGGTCTCAAACTTGAATTCCCTCACAATCCAGAGTGGGGGACTTATTGAAAAGCACTCACCCCAGCTAAAGCTGCTACTCAGCATCAGCTGATTATTGCAATGAAGGAAAAAACAAACAAATAAGCAATGTATGGTGGAAATATCCAATTTTCATATTTTTAACATTTAGAGAAACTATGTGGACTCTGAATGGAAATCCCCTGAATTCTGAAAGCTGCCCGTTGATTCTCTGTAAACAGATGAGAACGCACGTGGTGGTTGGTGTGGACCAGGTGCCCCTGATGTGTCCCAGCTGATGTGTGTGCTGTGCCTTCATCTACTGTGGTCACATCTGGACTCCCAAGCTGTATGGTGCTTGCCTTATACAACTAACTGACATTTTCCATCCTGTATGGTCTTTATGAAAGAAGGACAGTATAACTTGTGAATCACAAATAAAAAATCATGGGCTCTTCTGTTTGTACTGTTTGCAAGCATTTATGTGCTGTCTAGTGTATGGAGCACTGTCAAGGGAGAGGAAGCATATTCAGTATGAAACCTGGCCATTGAGCGTCAAGCTCATGGTTAGACAGCTTTGGGTTTAAATGCTGGCTCCTCTATTTTCTAGACATTTGACCTTGGGCAAATTCCTTAACCTGTCTAAATCTCATCTATCGTAGGTGGAAAACAATGCCTCCTTCCCATGGCCCCGCTGTGGGTTACCTGAGATGCTCTGCACAGGGCAGAGTGCCCTGCACAGAGGAAGTTTCAGTGGTGGCAGCTGTTATTATTAGTAGTTCATTTCCATGCTTCTAAAGTACTGGACTCATTTGTGGCAAAATAAACCTGAGCTAATAAAAAGATGATTATAATCTGTATGTATCCCACTTGGTGTGAATTTTTACAAGTTTCACTGAAAAAATATTAATGTGTTTGATTATAGGTGCTACCCCAGAACCTCTATTATTTTTCTAAAATTTGAAAAGTTTTGAATTCTACAATGCATCTGATTTTACAGGTTTCGGATAAAAGTCAAAGACTCTGTAGTTGCAATGACATATCAACAAGTGGAGAATGACACAATCAAAACTGAACACATAACCCATAATATTGCTAGAAGGTGACCGAGTAATATAAATGATTAGAGCTAGGAGAGTGGGGAGGTAAATTTGGAAGAGCTTCTTGAAGGGAGTGGTCTTTTGAGCCTGATCCCAGGAGAAATGAAGGAATTGCATTTGGTGATGAGGTGGCAAGTTCCAGGGAGAATGCATAAGATTGTTGAGTGTCTTTCAAAGGTCCCTAGCAATCCAAACTGCTTTCAGGTCTGTGCATTGTCATGGAGAGTACACAATCACCTTTAGAAAGATGCAGCTGGGCAACTGACAGGGAAAAAAGTTGCTGGTAGGGAGGAGTATAAAGAATGGGATGAGAGGACCCACTTTATGATGAAGCGCTGTTGGAGAGAAAGCATATTTTGAATGGCCCCTGAGAAGCCCTTTGCCTCTCTAGGCTGAGGACCTAGTTTTGCACTGACAGCTCTCTTTGTATGACTTCTGCATATGGCAGCAAGCTATTGCTGCCTTTAAGGAAACTCTCCTGGAGTTGGGACCATGGCACGCCAACATTTCTAAATTGCACATCCCAAATCATCCCCCACTTGGCTTGTCTTTTTTAATGACCCAAAGATGATGCTGAGGAGATGATCTGGCTGAGCAAGGGAGTGATGAAACTTGGTTATGTTTCAGAAAAAGCACTCTTCCACCGTGTGGGTTGGAGATGGGCAGTACGGGACACAGAAAAAATACATGAGTCTTGTTCATCACTCTCTTCCCAGCACTTAGGACAGGGCCTGACACATGCTTGTTCAACTGATTTAGTAACAAACTTAATGCCCATCTTGGCACAGTCTCCTCCTCAGCCTGGAAACTAGAACACGTGATGACCCCCTGAAAAGTGGCCCTAGACCAACACTTCCTTCGTTCTGTGGGAACAGCAATGGTTGGAAGACAAGGAGTCTCTTCAATAATGTTTTGTAACAGGAACAACTGAACTACTCACATGCTACTTCTGTTGTCTACAACTGTAAGAAGAGGACTAAGAGGAACCTCAGGGAACAGAAAAACACTCAGCACCTCCTGGAACACACAATGTGAGGGGTCAGCTTCTACTACTGGTAGCAGCTCTGGTCTCTGAGTCTAGTACAGAATCCCTAGGTCTCTCTAGTGAGATGATACTTTTGTTTTTCTCAAAGTCTTCTACTTCCTGAAAGGGACTGTGATTCCAAGCACATGTACTGATGACATGAGTTGTATATGGATTGAGAGGTTGAATCTGAGGGTTGGACAGGATGCAGTAAAGGCACATTGTGAAGGAGCCCAGGGAGAATTCTGTAGACTTTGGAGAGGGAGGGGCAGAGTCACTTGTCTACTTAGAAGTGGTAATTTGCTGACTGGAAATCACTGATTTGGAAGACATATTAAATTATTCTGGCTTATCTATTGTGTGTCTGAACTTCACATCTTCAGGACTGAGGATCACAATTCTTTCCAATTCCATGTATGTTAGTGAGGACTGCTTTCCTGCCATGTTAGGCATATGACTGCCCAGCTGCTCTACATTTCCGTCTCTTTGTCTTGATCTTGGACTTCTAGCCTCCAAAATGATGAGAAATAAATGTTTATTTATTTTACAAGCCCTCAGTCTGTGAAATTCTGTTATATCAGCCCAAATTGACTAAGACACTCTGACTCCTAATTCTTGGCCTCTTGGATCTATGGATGTTCCTACTTCACAGAGTTTGTTTGAAGACCCCTTTAGAATCATTGTCTGAGCCTTTTCTGATAGACTGAAGGTCACAGGAATCCTGGCCTGGGGGGCCAAGAGTTAGTGAATAACTGTCCTGGTTTTTGCAGGACCGAGTGGTTTCCTGAGGCTTTGGATCCTCAGTGCTAATACTGGGAGTGTCCTAGATAATTAGGATGGTCAGTCATTCTACTGACAGGACATGTGCAGAACCATAATGTTCCTGCTCCAAGAAATGGCCCAGGGTAATTGAAGAAATTATTCTGGGGAATTATAATCACTGGAGCAAAGGGAGATTACCAGGCTAAATTGAGTTTCCCCAGGATCTCATGTTTTTTGTTTTCCTGAATGTAGAGTGGAAGGTAAGAAAGCTGAAATGATTATTGACACAGCTGTGATCCTCACAATTGCCCTCTCTTTTCATTTCTCTACACAGATTCCTAAAGTCTAGTCTCTTAAATGACCATATATAATCCAGAGATATCCAAGTCTAGGCTATCGACTCATTTATTTCCAGCGGTACTTGAGACAATGAAGTTCTAACACAATCAGCAAATCTGGGCTGTCCCTTAGGAGGAAATGGCCTAGGACTTGACCTGTTTCACCAAGTTCGGCCAAGATCAATTATTCCTTCTTGGGATTGATTCCATGCTTTGCCTGGGGGAGAAATCTGCTGTAATTGCTGGAGAGGCATTTATGCCATTCTTTCTTTCTTTGGGGCCGGAAAGAGTAACTAAATAGTGGAAGGAAGAATAACATGTATACAGGCCTGATATGTGCTGGAGTTAGCTTGTACTGGCTCAAAAGAGCAAATTTGTAAATTTCCAGGAGACTTGAGAGCCTATTGTTAAAAATTAAATCCAACAGTTAGTAAAACTACATCATGCACATTTATAATTATGTTACCTTAAAACAAAGGTATCTTCAAGTTAGGCTTCAGCACATACTTAAAACTCATCACTTCCTAATCATTTTCCTATTATGTATATTCTCAAGATTATATATATTTAGCATATCTGTATGGAAGCCTATGCCTGTATTCAGACAAAGCCTTCTAATTCTTTTCATTAGAATGTCCCTGTGTACCTCTTCCCAAATCTGTCTTTGCTGGTGTCAGGTTGGTAGCTGAAATCAGCCATGATGGAGACACCAGAATGCCTGACAGATCACCTCCTGCCTTCTGAGAATCAGTTATTAAACATATGCCAGTGTGCCTCTTAGTAAAGTTGTCATTCACTGAAGGCTTGTTATGTGCTAGGCATAATTCCAAGAAGTTTTTAAATATCTATTATTCACTCAGCCAATACTGAGTCATTGCCTGCAGTATACCAGGTTCCATTATTATTAGTAGTAGTATTTACTGAATACCTACTGTGTGCCTAGCACTCTTCTAAGTGTAATAATACAAGAAGGGAGGCTCTATTTTTATTTTTTTTAATATATATTTTTTACTGAATTATGGAGAAGGCAATGACACCCCACTCTAGCACTCTTGCCTGGAAAATCCCATGGATGGAGGAGCCTGGAAGGCTGCAGTACATGGGGTCGCTAAGAGTCGGACATAACTGAGCGACTTCACTTTCACTTTTCACCTTCATGCATTGGAGAAGGGAATGGCAACCCACTCCAGTGTTCTTACCTGGAGAATCCCAGGGATAGGGGAGCCTGGTGGGCTGCCATCTATGGGGTCGCACAGAGTCAGACACGACTGACTGAAGTGTAGTTGACTTACAATGTTTCAAGTGCACAGCAAGGTGATTCAGTTGTACATATACACATATATAATTTTTGAAATTATTTTCCATTATAGGTTATTCAAGATATTGACTATAGTTCCCCATGCTATACAATAGACCTTTGCTGCTTTTTGCATATTTTTAAATTAGAAATATAGAATTCTATTTATACTAAATCAAACAAGTAGAATCAAAATAAATTTCATAAATTTTTTAATTGGTCAAAAATTCATAACTTTTCTAAAATACACATATTATGCATATTATTTGAGATTGCATCCAAGTACTGCATTTCAGACTGTTTTGTTGACCATGATGGCTACTCCATTTCTTCTAAGGGATTCCTGCCCACAGTAGTAGATATAATGATCTCTGTTCATTTCCAAGGCAAACCATTCAATATCACAGTAATCCAAGTCTAGCCCCAACCAGTAACAGTGAAGAAGCTGAAGTTGAATGGTTCTATGAAGACCTACAAGACCTTTTAGAACTAACACCCACGAAGATGTCCTTTTCATTATAGGGGACTAGAATGCAAAAGTAGGAAGTTAAGAAACACCTGGGGTAACAGGCAAATTTGGCCTTGGAGTATGGAAGGAAGCAGGGCAAAGGCTAATAGAGTTTTGCCAAGAGAACGCACTGGTCATAGCAAACACCCTCTTCCAACAACACAAGAGAAGACTCTATACATGGACATCACCAGATGGTCAACACCGAAATCAGATTGATTATATTCTTTGCAGCCAAAGATGGAGAAGCTCTATACAGTCAGCAAAAACGAGACTGGGAGCTGACTGGCTCAGATCATGAACTCCTTATTGCCAAATTCAGACTTAAACTGAAGAAAGTAGGGAAAACCACTAGACCATTCAGGTATGACCTAAATCAAATCCCTTGTGATTATACAGTGGAAGTGAGAAATAGATATAAGGGACTAGATCTGATACAGTGCGTGATGAACTATGGATGGAGGTTCATGACATTATACATGAGACAGGGATCAAGACCTTCCCCATGGAAAAGAAATGCAAAAATGGCTGTCTGAGGAGGCCTTACAAATAGCTGTGAAAAGAAGAGAAGCGAAAAGCAAAGGAGAAAAGGAAAGATATTCCCATCTGAATGCAGAGTTCCAAAGAATATGAAGGAGAGATAAGAAAGCCTTCCTCAGAGATCAATGCAGAGAAATAGAGGAAAACAACAGAATGGGAAAGATTAGAGATCTTTTCAAGAAAATTAGAGATACCAAGGGAACATTTCATGTGAAGATGGGCTCGATAAAGGACAGCAATGGTATGGACCTAACAGAAGCAGAAAATATTAAGAAGAGGTGGCAAGAATACACAGAAGAACTATAACAAAAAGATCTTCACTACCCAGATAATCACGATGGTGTAATCACTCACCTAGACCCAGACATCCTGGAATGTGAAGTCAAGTGGGCCTTAGAAAGCTAGTGGAGGTGATGGAATTCCAGTTGAGCTATTTCAAATCCTGGAAGTTGATGCTGTGAAAGTGCTGCACTTAATATGTCAGCAAATTTGGAAAACTCAGCAGTGGCCATAGGACTGGAAAAGGTCAGTTTTCATTCAAATCCCAAAGAAAAGCAATGCCAAAGAATGCTCAAACTACCACACAACTGCACTCATCTCACACACTAGTAAAGTAATGCTCCAAATTATCCAAGCCAGGCTTTAGCAGTATGTGAACCATGAACTTCCAGATGTTCAAGCTGGCTTTAGAAAAGGCAGAAGAACCAGAAATCAAATTGCCAACATCCGTTGGATCATTGAAAAACCAAGAGAGTTCCAGAAAAACATCTATTTCTGTTTTATTGACTATGCCATAGCCTTTGACTGTGTGGATCACAATAAACTGTGGAAAATTCTGAAAGAGGATGGGAATACCAGACCACCTGACCTGCCTCTTGAGAAACCTGTATGCAGGTCAGGAAGCAACAGTTAGAACTGGACATGGAACAACAGACTGGTTCCAAATAGGAAAAGGAGTACATCAAGGCTGTATATTGTCATCCTGTTTATTTAACTTCTATGCAGAGTACCTCATGAGAGATGCTGGGCTGGAAGAAGCACAAGCTGGAATCAAGATTGCCGGGAGAAATATCAATAACCTCAAATATGCAGATGACCCCACCCTTATGGCAGAAAGTGAAGAGGAACTAAAAAGCCTCTTGATGAAAGTGAAAGAGGAGAGTGAAAAAGTTGGCTTAAAGCTCAACATTCAGAAAACAAAGATCATGGCATCTGGTCCCATCCACTTCATGGGAAATAGATGGGTAAACAGTGGAAACAGTGTCAGACTTTATCTTTTTGGGCTCCAAAATCACTGCAGATGGTGATTGCAGCCATGAAATTAAAAGAGGCTTACTCCTTGGAAGGTAAGTTATGACCAACCTAGATAGCATATTCAAAAGCAGAGATATTACCTTGCCAACAAAGGTCCGTCTAGTCAAGGCTATGGTTTTGCCAGTGGTCATGTATGGATGTGAGATTCGGACTGTGAAGAAAGCTGAGCACTGAAGAATTGATGCTTTTGAACTGTGGTGTTGGAGAAGACTCTTGAGAGTCCCTTGGACTGCAAGGAGATCCAACCAGTCCATTCTAAAGGAGATCAGTCCTGAGTGTTCATTGGAAGGACTGATGCTGAAGCTGAAACTCCAATACTTTGGTCACCTCATGCAAAGAGTTGACTCATTGGAAAAGACCTTGATGCTGGGAGGGATTGGGGGCAGGCGGAGAAGGGGATGACAGAGGATGAGATGGCTGGATGGCATCACTGACTCGATGGACATGAGTTTGGGTAAACTTCAGAAGTTGGTGATGGACAGGGAGGCCTAGTGTGCTGTGATTCATGGGGTCGCAAAGAGTCAGACACTACTGAGTGACTGAATTGAACTGAATTGAACCTTCCATGTAAATAGGTTCATAAGTATATTTTTCTAGATTCTATATATATGAGTTAATATATGATATTTTTTTTCTCTAACTCAACTTCACTCTGTACAACAGGTTCTAGGTTCATCTATCTCACTACAATTGTCTCAAATTCATTCCTTTTTATGACTGAGTAATATTCTATTATATAAATGTGCTATATATTCTCTATTCATTCTCTTGTCAATGAATATCTAGCTTGCTTCCACATCCTTTCTGTTGTAAATAGTGCTGCAACGAACATTAGGGTACTTGTGTCTTTTAGATTTGTGGTTTTCTCAGAGTATGCCCAGTAGTGGGATTGCTGGGTCACATGGTAGTTTTAGGGGCTTCCCAGGTGGCACTAATGATAAAGAACCTGCCTGCCAATGCAGGAGACATAAGAGACACAGGTTCGATCCCTGGGTCAGGAAGATCCCCTAGAGGAGGGCATCTTCCTCCTCTAAGGGATCTTCTATTTTTGCCTGGAGAATGCCATGGACAGAAGAACCTGGTGGGATGCAGTCCATAGGATCAGAAAGAGTGGGACATGACCAAAGCGACTTGGCCCGCACGTATGCAAGGTAGTTTATTCCTAGTTTTTAAAGGAATCTCCATACTGTTCTCCATAGTAGCTGTATCAATTTACATTCCCACCAATAGTGCAGTAGTATTCCCTTGGAAAGTTTTATTATTGTCCTCATTTTAAAGATGGGAAAGCTGAGGAATTGAGAAGTTGAGTAATTGTCCCAGGTTCACACAGCTAGCTATTTGCAGTCCATATTGAAACCTCAGAAACCTGGTTCTGGAGCTGTTGCTCTTAACCACTAAGCTCTCCTGCCTCTTGTTGCCTCCAAGTTAGTCACTTAGCCATGTCCGACACTTTGTGACCCAATGGACTGTAGCCTACCAGGCTCACCCATGGAATTCTCCAGGCAAGAATGCTGGAGTGGGTTTCCATTTCCTTCTCCAGGGGATCTTCCTGACCTAGGGTCAAACCCAGGTCTCCCACACTGTGGGCGGACTCTTTATCGACTAAGTCACCAGGGAAGATTATTGCCTTGTTGCCTCTAGGCCAACCAAAGTAAACAAGCAAAGTTCCTGACGTCATGGAACTTACATTCTGGTTGATAGGGAGATAGATATTAAATAATAAACAAGTAAGAGTAACAAGTAAACTGTACAAATAAAGAGTAAGAATAATAGAAAACAATGAAGGAGGGAGTGTTCATTTCTTCATTTATCTTACTTTTACTCTAATACTATCTCATTTTCAGTTCAGTTCAGTTCAGTCACTCAGTCGTGTTTGACTCTTTGCTACCCCATGTATTGCAACATGCCAAGCTTCCCTGTCCATCACCAACTCCTGGAGTTTACTCAAACTCTTGTCCATTGAGTTGGTGATGCCATCCAACCATTATCTGTGGTCCCCTTCTCCTCCTGCCTTCAATCTTTCCTAGTCTTCAAGTGAGTCAGCTCATCAGGTGGCCAAAGTATTGGAGTTTCAGCTTCAGCATCAGTCCTTCCAATGAATATTCAGGACTGATTTCTTGGATCTCCTTGCAGTCCTAGGGACTCTCAAGAGTCTTCTCCAACACCACAGTTCAAAAAATCAGTTCCTTGGTATTCAACTTTCTTTATAGGCCAACACTCACACCCATAGATTACTACTGGAAAAACCATAGCTTTGACTAGACGGGTCTGTAATGTCTCTGCTTTTTAATATGTTGTCTAGGTTGGCCATAGCTTTTCTTCCAAGGAATAAGAGTCTTCTAATTTCATGGCTTCAGTCACCATTTGCAGTGATTTTTGAACCCAAGAAAATAAAGTCTCTCACTGTTTCCATTGTTTCCCCATCTATTTGCCATGAAGTGATGGGACCAGATGCCATGATCCTAGTTTTCTGAATGTTGAGTTTTAAGCCAACTTTTTCATTCTTCACTTTCATCAAGAGGCTCTTTAGTTCTTTTGCTTTCTGCCAAAAGGTTGGTGTCATCTGCATATCTGAGGTTACTGATATTTCTCCCAGCAATCTTGATTCCAGCTTGTGCTTCATCTAGTCCAGCATTTCGCATGACGTACTCTACAGATAAGTTAAATAAGCAGGGTGACAATATATAGCCTTGACATACTTCTTTACCAATTTGGAACCAGTCTGTTGTTCCATGTCCAGTTCTAGCTGTTGTTTCTTGATCTGCATATAGATATCTCAGGAGGCAGGTCAGGTGGTCTGGTATTCCCATCTCTTTAAGAATTTTTCACAGTTTGTTGTGATCCACACAGTCAAAGTCAAAGTAGTCAATGAAACAGAAATAGATGCTTTTCTGTAACTATCTTGCTTCTTCGATGGTCCAATGGATGTTGGCAATTTGATCTCTTCTTTCTCTGCCTTTTCTAAATCCAGCTTGAACATCTGGAAGTTTATGGTTCATGTACTGTTGAAGCCTGGCTTGAAAAATTTTGAGCATTACTTTGCTAGCATATGAGATGAGTGCAATTGTGTGGTAGTCTGAGCATTCTTTGGCATTGCCTTTCTTTGGGATTGAAATGAACACTAACCTTTTCCAGTCCTGTGGCCACTGCTGAGTTTTCCAAATTTGCTGGTATATTGAGTGCAGGACTTTCACAGCATCATCTTTGAAGACTCGAAATAGCTCAGCTGGAATTCCATCACCTCCACCAGGTTTGTTCATAGTGATGCTTTCTTAGGCCCACTTGACTTCACATTCTAGGATGTCTGGCTCTAGGTGAGTGATCACACCATCGTGATTATCTGGGTAGTGAAGATCTTTTTGTTATAGTTCTTCCGTGTATTCTTGCCACCTCTTCTTAATATCTTCTGCTTCTGTTAGGTCCATACTATTTCTGTCCTTTATTGTGCCCATCTTTGCATGAAATGTTCCCTTGGTATCTCTAATTTTCTTGAAGAGATCTCTAGTCTTTCCCATTCTGTTGTTTTCCTCTATTTCTCTGCATTGATCTCTGAGGAAGGCTTTCTTATCTCTCCTTGCTATTCTTTGGAACTCTGCATTCAGATGCTTATATCTTTCCTTTTCTCCTTTGCCTTTCGCTTCTCTTCTTTTCAAGGCAAGAATACTGAAGTGGTTTGCCATTTCCTTCTCCAGTGGATCACATTTTGTCAGAACTCTCCACCATGACCCATCCATCTTGGGTGGCTACACAGCATGGCCCATAGTTTCACTGAGTTAGACAAGGCTGTGGTCCGTGTGATCAGATTGGTTAGTTTTTTGTGATTGTGATTTTCAGTCTGTCTGCCCTCTGATGGAGACGGATAAGAGGCTTATGGAAGCTTCCTGATGGGAGAGACTGACTGAAGGAGAAACTGGGGCTTGTTCTGATGGGCAGGGCCATGCTCAGTAAATCCTTAATCCAATTTTTTGTTGATAGGCGAGGCTGTGTTCTGTCCCTGTTATTTGACTTGAGGCCAAACTATGGTGGAGCTAATGAAGATAATGGTGAGCTCCAGTATTCTTGCCTGGAAAATTCCATGGATGGAGTAGCCTGGTGGGCTACAGTCCATGGGGTCGCAAAGAGTTGGACACGACTGAGCAAGTTCACTTCACTTCCTTCAAAAGGTTCCATGTATGCACTGCTACACTCAGGGCCCCCAACCCTGTAGCAGGCCACCACCGATGCATGCCTCTGCCAGAGACTCCTGGACCCTCACGGGCAAGTCTGTGTCAGTCTCTTGTGGGGTCACTTCTCCTTTCTCCTGGGTCCTAGTGCATACAAGGTTCTGTTTGTGCCCTCCCAGAGTCTGTTTTCCCAGTCCTATATAAGTTCTGGCAGTTCTGTGGTGGGGTTAATGGCGACCTCCTCCAAGAGGGCTTATGCCATACCCAGGTCTACTGCACCCAGACCCCCTGCCCCTGCAGCAGTCCACTGCTGACCTGTACCTCCTCAGGAGGTATTCAAACACAGTTCTGTCTCAGTCTCTGTAGGGTCTCTGATTCCTTATGGGCACAAGGTATGTTTGAGCCCTCTGAGCATCTCTGATGGGCATGGGGTTTGATTCTAAATGTGATTTCACCCTTCCTACCATCTTGCTGGGGCTTCTCCTTTGCCCTTGGGTGTGGGGTATCTCCTCATTATTTTACAGATGAGGAAACTGAGGATCAAAGTGGTTAAAACTATAAATAAGGATGAGTTTGTGCTAAGTCACTTCAGTTGTGTCCTATTCTTTGTGACATTATAGACTGGAGCCTCCCAGGCTTCTCTGTCCGTGGGATTCTCCAGGCAATAATGCCAGAGTAGGTTGACACGTCCTCCTCCAGAGGATCTTCCCAGCCTGTGATTGAACCTGTGTCTTTTGGGTCTTTTCCATTGGCAGGGGGTTCTTTACCACTAGTGCCACCTGGGAAGCCAACATCTAAGGATGTTAGTCATTCATCCATGTCCAACTCTTTGCAATCCCGTGGACTGTAGCCCACCAGGCCCCTCTGTCCATGGGATTCTCCAGGCAAGTATACTGGGGTGGGTTGCCATTTCCTCCTTCAGGGGAACTTCCCAACCCAGGGACTGAACCCAAGTCTGCATTGCAGGCAGATTCTTTATCGTCTGAGCTACCAGGCTAAGAATACACAGCTATTAAGTGGTGGATCTGGGATTCATACCTATAGCAGTCTAGTACCCAAGTCTGTGCATATTTCCTGTATAAGCTTTCCTCCTTCTGCTTCTTGAGGCTCCCAGGTTACCAGACCCTTAATTCAAGCTTGAGTTTCCAAACTCAACTCAGCTGTAATCTGCCCTATGTCCATCTTCCTTTATTTCTCTGTCCCCCAAAGCCACATGAAGGGATAAATCGGGGTTGAGTTCGTAGTGATCCTGAAAGCTGGCAGTGCCAGGGGCCCCTGAGAAGCCTGCATGGATGAATGCAACATCTGCTATGTGGAATCAGCCACATGGTTCTTCTCCACGTTGGTCACCAAGGGGGCTTTGTCTGTGAAAACAGACTTATTGTGGCTAATGAAAGGTTGTTGTTGAATCACGCGAATACACCGGGATTCTTGGCCCCCGGAGGAGAAGAATTCAATCCGGGGCCAGAGACGAGGCTTGATCACTCAGAGCTTTTGTGTAATAAAGTTTTATTGAAGTATAAAGGAGATAGAGAAAGCTTCTGACATAGGCATCAGAAGGGGGCAGAAAGAGTACCCCCCTGCTAGTCTTTAGCTGGATGTTATATAGTCACTAGCAGTCTGTTAATTAAAGAAAGGAGTATCTTAAAATTCAGAATGGCACCAGGCCCCTCACCCATAAGATGCATTTTGGGATAAAAGGTTTATCCTGGGCCATAAAATGATTAACTTGAATCTTGAAGAAGGGCAGACCACCATACAAATAGTTTCATTTACATAGATTAGGGGAACAATATCCATACTGGTTTGTCAAGTAGGTTCTGGGCCAAGAGGCGGAACCGACTTGGAGACAGAGTTTGGGGTAAAGGCATAGTACATTAGCATAGCTTAAGACAAACATTTCCATAAGAAAAAGGCATTGGTTATCTCTAGACTCGAGAATAGCTAACTTCAGGCGAAGCCGGGTGTCATTATGGCAACACAATATTTTAAGAGAAACCTCCCTTTAAATTTGTATAGAGAAGGAAAAAATATTGCTAGTTTGTTTCCTCCTGCTGCTTAAGAGAGATAAAAATGTCTGACACTTGCAGGCTATTTCCTCTATTTGGAGACCCCTGGCCTTCCTGCCTGTTACCCTCTCATTCCCCCCTTTTCTTTTAGGAGAATTATGTTGCCTAGGGAAAAGGGGCGTCGTTCTCATTCCATAACTACTTCCGAGCTGACAAGGGGCGTTGTCCCTAAATTGGTGAGGCAACATATTCTCCTAATCCTCATATTGAGGATATCTGATCCAGGGGCCCCAAATAGTAGCTGGAGGAAGCTACAGTAGAAGCAGGAGTTTGAGCAACCATTTGTAACTTAAAAGCTTTTATGCGGCTAGAAACAAATCCAGTTATACAATTACAGATGCAGGGAGCAAACAGCAAGAACAAAACAACCAGAATTATTGTAATTAAGATAGTTGTCCACCATGGGGAATTAGTTAACGTTTTCCAAAGTGAAGCAATTGAGGCTTCAGGAGTGTCCATGGCCCTAATCATCTTGTTCATGTGGTTAGTAAAATGAGTAACATTCGTGCTCATATCAGGTATATATGTACAGCATTGGGTATGAATAATGGCACAAGTTCCTCCTTGTGCAGCTGTCAGAATATCTAGAGCCAGTCTGTTTTGTAAAACCACCTTTCTAATTTGTGCTTGTTCAGCATTAAGAGCTGAAATAGCCTTTTGAGAATCCTGTAATGCCTGTTGAGTAAAATTAGTCAAAGCATCCACTCGTAACATAACATCTGTAGTTCCCAAAGAGGGAACAAACGCTGCAGCCAAATAATCATACCAATAAAATACAGACCTTGCCCACCGAGTTCTAAGGTGGGGTAAATTAGCAGGCTTTTCTGGAAGCTCTGAAAATATAAAGCCATGAGTAAAGGCTAGACCCAGGGTGCATCTCCCTATCCGACCAGGGGGGAGCCATGCCCATAGGTAAGAGCCACATATCCAATAAGTCCCGTTTGGAGCAAGCCAGCGCGACTGAGATATCCAGTCCCAGTTTGTGCCTGGCCAGACAAAGGGAGAACCTGAACTGGGATTGGAAAACACGGGAATGATTACATTGCATGTTTCCTGAGACAAATATCCCATTTGTTTCCAATCATTGTAATTAAGTTGTTGGCTAACTTTTGGGGACGGCTCTGTTTGTTCCCAGCATATAGAGGCAGTAGATATTAAACGTCCTTTTTCAGGAGTTAGCCATGTAACCTCATCCCATATTTGATAAACGTCAGGTAAAAAGCCATTAGATCTAGACCTATTTACCTTATATGTAGCAAAATAGTCATTGAACCGAGACAATGTATAATCAAAATTAAAAGTCACATTATGTCCATAGTTAGAGTACAAAGTGTTGCACCAGTCCATTTTAGGGTTGGTAGATGTCATCAGATGACGAAGAGGCATCCCATGTGATTGCTGTCGAAGGTATTCACAGACTTGGAGAAAGTCTTTTCCTTGAAGTGGGGATGTCCACCACGGGAAGCCTTCCACTGACGAAGAGGGGAGCGCTCCGCAGACCCAGCAGTTAGACCGATTGTGGAATGCAGCATAGGAGTGAGCCCAGGACAGGAAGACATTGTCTTGAGGATCCAACGGCAGACTTAGGATATTTGGAGTCAGCAGAAGTAGACTCACATAGATTATCAGGCCCATCCGCTGCCCTTTGCTTAACTCTAGAGCTCGGGTCAGGGCCACAAGCTCCGCTAACTGAGCACTAGTTTCCTGGGGGAGAGATTTTGCTTCTAAAACCTGTTCAGCAGTCACCACGGCGTAACCTGCTTTACGCTTTCCATCCTGAACAAAAGAACTGCCATCTGTAAATATTTCCATGTCAGGATTGTCTAATGGGATATCCTTTAGATCCTCCCGAGCTGCATAGTTTAAGGTTAGGAATTGAGAACAATCGTGATCAGGTGTTTCATTTTCCTTCTCAGGAAGGAAAGTGGCAGGATTTAAATTTCCACAAACTTTAAGCTTAGTTACTGGTCCTTCTAACAACAATGACTGATACTTAAGAAGCCTACTGTCTGTCATCCAAATATTAACCTTAGAATTTAAGATTCCACTCACATCATGAGAAGTCAGTACAGTAAGGTTTCATCCATTAATTATTTTTAAAGCTTCAGGTGCTAATAAAGCCGTTGTCCCAATTACTCTTAGGCAGTGGGGCCACCCACATGTAACTACATCTAATTCTCTGCTTAGATAAGCAATAGGTTGTTGGTGAGGCCCTCGTGGTTGTGTCAAAACTCCCAATGCCACACCTTTTCTTTCAGTGACAAACAAATTAAATTCTGACCCTGTGGGCAAGCTCAGAGCTGGAGCTTGCAGGAGAGCAGTCTGAAGAACCTTAAAAGCCTTTTGAGTTTCTGGAGACCAAACCAGTTTGTCAGTTTGGGCCTGCTGAGTTTCAGCTATAAGTTTATATAAAGGCCGGGCAAGTTCCCCATAACCCGGAATCCAAATGCGACAGTAACCTGTGATTCCCAAAAATCCTCTCAATTGTCTTAAAGTCATAGGTAGGGGGTGATTTAGTATAGGTTTAATTCTCTCAGGGCCTATGGCCCTAGTCCCTTCTGATATGATTAGGCCCAGATATCTAACCGATTGTTGACAAAGCTGAGCCTTTTCTCTTGATGCCTTGTAACCACAGCCTGCCAGAAAGTTTAAGAAATCTTCTGAGGCTCGCGAACAAGCTTCCTCTGTCTCAGCACAGAGCAAAATATCATCTACATATTGTAACACCACTGCTTCAGAGCTGTTAAAGTTTTGTAAATCCCGTGACAAACTTTGTCCGAATAAGTGAGGACTGTCACGAAATCCCTGGGGCAAAACTGTCCAGGTTAACTGAGAAGCTGGCTGAGTAGGGTCTTCAAATTGACTTTCTTCCGCCAAAGGCACTGAATAGAAGGCATCCTTTAAATCAATTACTGAGAAATATTTGTCCCGTTCAGGAATTTCAGACAATAGAGTATAAGGATTAGGCACCACGGGGTGTAAAGGAACTACAGCCTCATTTATTATTCGTAAATCTTGAACTAGTCTCCATTTACCATTTGATTTCTTTATACCCAAAATGGGAGTGTTGTAAGGACTGTTACAGGGAATTAATAGTCCCTGTTCCTTTAAATTTTCGATGATGGGTTTTAACCCTTCTTTAACTTCAGGTTTCAGTGGATCCTGCTTCTTATGTGGAAATACGTGTGGGTCTTTGAGCTTAACAACTACAGGAATAGCATTTTGTGCTCGACCCACAGATTTTCCATCAGCCCATACTCTAGGATTTACATTTTGTTCAACTAAAGGGAGAGAAAGGGAGGGCTCCATATTCATGAAAACAGAGGCATGGACCTTGCTCAGTATATCCCTTCCCAAAAGGGGTGAGGGAGATTCTGGCACAATCAGAAACTCGTGTGAAAACAGCACAGAATCCCAGTTGCAAGATAAAGAATAACTGAAATAATACCTTTTGGCTCGTCCAGACAGTCCCATTACGGAAGCGGATCGGGAAGAAAGTGGGCCAGGGGCTTCAGTAAGCACAGAATAAGTTGCCCCAGTATCTAAAAGGAAATCGACGGATTGGCCCCCCACAACTATTAATACCCGGGGTTCCTCAGGTGTAATTAGGACGGGAGCTTGTGTGGGGACCCCCGGGCACCTTCAGTCCTGATTGTCTGGAGAGTCCGACCCGGGAGACCTACGCCTCTGGGGGCAGTCTCTCTTCCAGTGTGGTCCTTTGCAGACTGGACATGGAGCCAGGGGCGGCTTAGATGCCTGAGGGCAATCCCGCTTGAGGTGCCCCTCCTTTCCACAGCAGTAGCAAGCCCATCCCTTTTCACCTGGGTCCCTCTGGGCATTTTTCTCAGGCTGTTTAAGAACATTTTTCATAGCCATGGCGAAGGCTTCCGCCTTTTCCTTTGTCTTTTTTTGCCTTTCTTTCTTTTCCTCATATTCCCTACCATAATAGACTGTCTGAGCCAGTTGTAACAGAGTATCTAAAGACTGATTTGGTCCATACGCCTGTTTTAATAGCTTACGGTGGATATCTGAAGCCGACTGAGTAAGAAATCTATCTTTTAAGATCACTTTTCCCTCTTCACTTTCGGGATCAATCTCAGTGAATCTGCGAAGGCCTTCTCTCAGTCTATCTAGGAATTTACCAGGAGCTTCTTTCTCTTCCTGTTCTATATCTGCCAATTTGCCATAGTTTAAAGGCTTAGAACGCGCCTGCCTAAGTCCTTCAAGAATACATCTAACAAAATGACTCTGATCCCATCTTCCTTTAGCTGTGTTGTAGTCCCAGTCTGGTTCTGTAGTTGGGACCGCCTGATTCCCAGTGGGGAGGGCCACTATCTCGTTCTCCCTCTTCCCTACTGATTCATTACCAAGCCACTCATCTCCATAAGCAACCGCTTTTCCCAAAACTCGAGTCTTTGACTCAGGAGTCAGCGTTTGTCCCAAGATATACATCACATCCTTCCAAGTGAGATCATAAAGCAAAGTAACACCTTTAAAAGCTCTGATATATTTTTCTGGGTCCTCTAAATAGTCCCCCAGATCCTCCTTGATTCTTTGTATTTCTTGATAAGAAAAAGGCTTATTAACTCTCACAGACTGATTATTTCTCCCGGTGGGTGTTTCATAAAGAGGCAACAGCTTGTGTGGCTGTTCCTCAGTCTCTCTGGCTACTCTGCGCATATGATCCCAGGGATAGATTGGAGAAACCTGTTTTTCCTCTTCTCTTTTTCTCCTGTCCTCCATCTCATCGCTTACTTCGATGGTCTGAGTTTCTACTGAAACCAGAGTAGTCTGAGGTCGTACTGAGACAGGAGTTGTTTGGACCTCCATGTGGGCAGTTTGAATCCCAGTTTGGAGTCCCAGGTACGGGGGCAAAGTAAGAGGATAGGGAGGAGCTGAAGGTTTCACACCCAAATCTATACCCTTAGGACATAAGTCTGGCATATTTCGCAGAGAGAAAAAGGGCAACACATATGCTACTTCTACCCATTTCCCTTGTTCCTTACAGAACCGGTCTAATTGTAGAACAGTATTATACTTAAGAGCCCCTCCAACTGGCCACCTTTTGCCATCCTCCAATGGATACCGTGGCCATGCAGTATCACATAGGAAGACCAGGTGTGTCTTCTTTAAGCCCTGGGGATCAAATCTATCCCAGTTTTTCAGGATACAGTTCAAAGGAGTGAGGCTGGAATTGTTAGCTCCCATCTGTAAGAGAGAAAAAAAGCCACCAGCGCCATTTTTTCTACCGGAGGCGTCCCTCCCTGCTCTAGATGGGGGTGTAGACAGACGTTACACCAAAAGCTTTTCCTTCCTGGTCGGACTTAGTCTGTCCCTTACCGACGCAGGGGCCGTACTCGTCCCTCCCGGTTCTACCACCGAGACGGGGTGGGGATGTACCAGGGGTAGACTTGATAGCATCCCTACTTGACGTCCAGCTCTTCACCCTTAACCTTGCCTGCTTCTGATGTCACCCGGGGTGAATCAGAGTAACCTTCCGGAATGCCTCCCAAGCTAAGACCATTGTGGAAACATTCGTCACCTGAGTGCCTGTGCACGACCCTGAGTATTTCCTGACCACAATAAGACCGACGTGAACATAAAACTGAGATGTTCTTTCCAAGCATCACCACACCAGTATAACAGCCTCCTCTGATCCACTAAGAGCCGGCATTACCAAAGGAAAAAAAACCCATCGCAGTCCCAATCTGAGTAACCTTTAACCTCAGAGATGTTCTGGGAGCTAGAGCTCCATCTAGCTTCCGAACTTTCAATTCCTAGCGAGGCTAGACACTTTCTTGACTACCAATCCGAGTTTGGGACCTAAGCCACAGTACACAGTAACAGTATAGATCACAAGTCCCTTGAAAGTCTATGATCCGATAGATTAGGTTAGTACTTCTAATTCCCAAGGCGTTATGAAATGGTCAAAGAGACCGAAAAGTTTGACCGAGAAAGGAGAGTTCGGTCCACATGCTTTGCCCATTTCTGGTCGGTTCCCGAAGGAGACATTGGGTGCCTCTTGGCATTGGCAGGTCGGTATAACGCCCCGACAGGTTTCTGCCATAAGCCGTATGAGATCACCGTGGAACCGCAGAGCAGGGCTCCTTACTTGTTTTACGCAGGGCATGTCATTCATTCACACAAGCACACGGTTGAGTTAGTAAAGCACAGCAGAAAACGTGTTCGCTAAGAGAACAAAGAACTAAAGCTCCAAGCATCCTTACCTTGTCCTGAAGGATTCCGGACGAGCCCCCAAGATGAAAGGTTGTTGTTGAATCACGCGAATACACCGGGATTCTTGGCCCCCGGAGGAGAAGAATTCAATCCGGGGCCAGAGACGAGGCTTGATCACTCAGAGCTTTTGTGTAATAAAGTTTTATTGAAGTATAAAGGAGATAGAGAAAGCTTCTGACATAGGCATCAGAAGGGGGCAGAAAGAGTACCCCCCTGCTAGTCTTTAGCTGGATGTTATATAGTCACTAGCAGTCTGTTAATTAAAGAAAGGAATATCTTAAAATTCAGAATGGCACCAGGCCCCTCACCCATAAGATGCATTTTGGGATAAAAGGTTTATCCTGGGCCATAAAATGATTAACTTGAATCTTGAAGAAGGGCAGACCACCATACAAATAGTTTCATTTACATAGATTAGGGGAACAATATCCATACTGGTTTGTCAAGTAGGTTCTGGGCCAAGAGGCGGAACCGACTTGGAGACAGAGTTTGGGGTAAAGGCATAGTACATTAGCATAGCTTAAGACAAACATTTCCATAAGAAAAAGGCATTGGTTATCTCTAGACTCGAGAATAGCTAACTTCAGGCGAAGCCGGGTGTCATTATGGCAACACAATATTTTAAGAGAAACCTCCCTTTAAATTTGTATAGAGAAGGAAAAAATATTGCTAGTTTGTTTCCTCCTGCCGCTTAAGAGAGATAAAAATGTCTGACACTTGCAGGCTATTTCCTCTATTTGGAGACCCCTGGCCTTCCTGCCTGTTACCCTCTCACTAATATACATCGCAAGTGGAAAGGCCGGGGATGGACAGAGTTTCACTGGATTCCATTAGCACTTGTAACAAGCGCAGAGAATAGGCATTGTAGGGACTTGTTGGAACTGCTCTTTCAAGCACCCTCCATTGCCCCACCGAAAATACTATATTTAATGTCAATTTAGTTTGACCTTTAATTTTGGTGGCATTTACTAATTCTATGAAAACCATCATTTTTCACTTCCCCTGAAGCTTAATAGAAAATCAAACTATTAGTTAGACATAGCACAGTTTATGCAAAGGGGAAAGTCTCTCTCAAATATTTCCCCCACAAACTGAAAAAAGATATAGAACAACTTCTATTATTTTGGTTAATTTAAATTTCTAACACAAGGGGAATTGAAAATGGTATTCTAACCGTAGTTCAAAGTACCAGTTTGATGTCTTTGGGAAGCCAAGAGAAGCCAGATCTCTCAAAGTGGGCCTGATTCTTGGGTTGGAGAAAAGCATACTTGTTCCAAAGATTTCAGGGTCCCCGATCATTCAGTGACAGATAACTACTGAGTGTATTCGTTTTTCATTGCTGTCATAACAAATTATCACAAACTTAGCAGCTTAAAATAACACCCATTTATTATCTCACAGTTCAAGGAAGTTCAACTGGATTCTCTACTCAAGGGTTCACAGTGCCAAAATCAAGGTTTTGTTGGCTGGGCTCTTGTGGAAGACTCTGAGGGGGAATCTGCTTCCAGGCTTACTCAGACCATTTGCAGAATTTAGTTTCTCAGTATTCTTCCTGACTCTTAGACGGAAGTTGCTCTCATTTCTAGAGACCACCTGTGTTCCCTGATTCTTGGATATCTGTTCCCACATGCTCATCACAGCATCGCTCACAATAGCCAACATACAGAAACAACCTAGGTGTCTGTCAACAGATAAGTGGATAAACAGACAGGATATATATATACACACACACACACACACACACACACACACACTAGACACACACAATGAAATATTACTCAGCCATGTAAAAAAGTCTTGCCATTTGTAACAATATGGATGGATCTAGAGTGTGTTATACTCAGTGAAATAAGCCACACAATAAAGAAATATGTGATGATCTCATTTACATGCTATTGTTGTTTAGTTACTAAGTCATGTCCAATTCTTTGCAACCTTTTGCCAAGCTCCTCTGTCCATGGGATTTCCCAGGAAAGAATACTGAAGTGGGTTGCCATTCCCTTCTCCAGCGTATCTTCCCCACCCAGGGATCAAACCCGTATCTCCTGCATTGCAGGCAGATTCTTTACTGCTAAGCCAGGAAGCAGGCAGATTCTTTACTGTTGAGCCAGGAAGCCCCATTTACATGTAGCTTTTTAAAAAGTTGAATTCATAGTAACAGAGAGTAGAAGAATGGCTACCAGGGCCTGGGGGGAGGGTGGGAGAAATGGGGAGATGTTGGTCAAAGAATACAAACTTGAAGTTATAAGATGAATGAGTTCTAGGCATCTAATGCATAGCATCATGATTATAGTTAACAACACTGAATACTAAATACTTGAAGTTGTTCAGAGAGTATATCTTCAATGTTCCTATCACAAAAATGCAGTGGTAAGTATATGACATGATGAAGGTGTTAGCTACTGCTAAGGCGGTGATTATTTTGCAAGGTATAACAAATCAACATGTTGTGCACCTTCAGTTCAGTTCAGTTCAGTTCAGTCACTCAGTCGTGTCCGACTCTTTGCGACCCCATGAATCACAGCACATCAGGCCTCCCTGTCCATCACCAACTCCCGGAGTTCACTCAGGCTCATGTCCATCGAGTCAATGATGCCATCCAGCCATCTCATCCTCTGTCTTCCCCTTCTCCTCCTGCCCCCAATCCCTCCCAGCATCAGGGTCTTTTCCAATGAGTCAACCCTTCACATGAGGTGGCCAAAGTACTGGAGTTTCAGCTTTAGCATCATTTCTTCCAAAGAAATCCCAGGGCTGATCTCCTTCAGAATGGACTGGTTGGATCTCCTTGCAGTCAAAGAGACTCTCAAGTGTCTTCTCCAACACCACAGTTCAAAAGCATCAATTCTTCGGCGCTCAGCCATCTTCACAGTCCAACTCTCATATCCATACATGACTACTGGGAAAACCATAGCCTTGACTAGACGGACCTTTGTTAGCAAAGTAATGTCTCTGCTTTTGAATATGCTATCTAGGTTGGTCATAACTTTTCTTCCAAGGAGTAAGCACCTTAAACTTACACAAATTTTTCTGTCAGTTATATCTCAGTAAAACTGGGGGAAAGCCAATAATGGCAGGTCAAGAGTCTTTCTCACATTTCAAATTTTGTGATCTTTCTGCCAAATCTCTTCTGCTTCTAGCTGGAGGAAGTTCTCTGTTTTTAAGTGCTCATGTGATTAGATTGGGTCTAGCTGAATAATCAGGCTAACCTCCCTATAATAGGGTTTGTAACCTTAATTACACCTGCAAAGTCCCTTTTGCTGAACATTGTAACATATTCACAGGTTTTGGGGATTAGGATGCGGACATCTTTGGGGGTGCATTTTATTTGTCATACAAGGTATCCCCTTGACTTCTGTGGGACTCAGATACCTGGCTTAGAGGATCCTGGAGACAATGCAGTGAAGGTGCTTTGGGAGCTGACTGTACCATACAGCTTTGAGGCTTGAGGCCTCAGAGGTGCAAATAAACAGATGTGTAACTAGAAATCAAGTTCACCTATTTGTACAAAAATAGATATTTCCAATTATGATTTTCTGCCCCTTAATTTTATGATAGCTCCTGTAAGGACATTCATGCATTCATTTTCACAAGCATTTCCTTGAGCACTTACTATGTGCTTGGTTCAATTCCAATTTTGGAGAATATGGCAGTACAGACAGATAAAAATTCCTGCACTCAGGAAACCTATGTTCCAGTATTGAAGAGCACAAAATAAACCCAGTAAATAATTTATATGAGGTACTAGAAGGTAAAAAAACTATAAAGAAAAAAGAAAGTAAGAGAGAGGGATGGGGGAGCAGTCTAGTGAGATGAGGGTAGGTTCCAGATTTAAATAAGGGTGGTTGGGTACAGCCTCACTGGAAAGGTGACATTTGAGCAGATACCTGCAGGAGCATGTAGATTCCTCATCTATAAGTAACTACTTTCTTATATTTGCATCATGATTGAATTAAAAATACCTATCAGCAGTTATTGAATATCTTTGTGTTATTGAATAGAAAGGAATAATATAAAAGATATATAATGATACTTGTCTTGATGGGGGTGTTTGTGGAGACTGGAGAACTGTGTGCTTCAGGAGATAGGTTACACACCAACAGATCTTGTATTGGAATCACTTCTGTCCTGCAAAATCACTTGAGACATTGGCTCAAAATCAGTTGATCTGCTTTGGTTCCTAAATTCCAAGTTTTTTGTTTAATTTCCTCATGTCTTTGCCTACTGCTCAGCTGACTGCATCTTTCTGTTGGTCAGTAGTCTATCTAATCCATTTAGTTACAAAAAAACCCTCTAGTTTCATTTAGTACAGCATCTTTCAGTAGAGTTTACCATTTTCCACCTATAGACCCATTTTGACTCAAATGCTCAGGGATCCTTTTCCCTATTAATTCCATGATTCACCTCATTTGTACTTCCTTTACCTTTAAAGAAAGCCAACACCAAAAGAGTGTCTTCCCAACACCTCAGTGGTAACCAATATAAAATAAGTAATGCTTATAATTGAAGTAAAAGGCAAAGGAGAAAAGGAAGGATATACACTTCTGAATGCAGAGTTCCAAAGAATAGCAAGGAGAGATAAGAAAGCCTTCCTAAGTGAAAAAATGCAAAGAAATAGAGGAAACAACAGAATGGGAAAGACTAGAGACCTCTTCAAGAAAATTAGAGATACCAAGGGAACATTTCATGCAAAGATGGGCATAATAAAGGACAGAAATGGTATGGACCTAACCGAAGCAGAAGATATTTAGACTAAGTGGCAAGAATACACAGAAAAATTATGCAGAAAATATCTCAATGACCCAGATAACCATGATGGTGTGATCAATCACCTAGAGCCAGATATCTTGGAGTGCGAAGTCAAGTGGGCCTTAAGAAGGATTACTGTGAACAAAGTAGTGGAGATGAAGGAATTCCAGCTAAGCTATTAAAAATCCTCAAAGATTATGCTGTGAAAGTGATCCATTTAATATGCTAGCAAATCTGGAACATTCAGCAGTGGCCACAAGACTGGAAAAGGTCAGTTTTCATTGCAGTACCAAAGAAGGGCAATGGCAAAGAATTTTCAAACTACCACATAACTGCACTGATTTCACAAGCTAGCAAAGTAATGGTCAAAATTCTCCAAGCCAGGCTTCAACAGTATGTGAACCAAGAACTTCCAGATGTTCAAGCTGGATTTAGAAAAGGCAGAGGAACCAGAGATCAAATTGCCAACATCTATTGGATCATAGAAAAAGCAAGAGAGTTCCAGAAAAACATCTACTTCTCCTTCATTGACTACACTAAAGACTTTGTCTGTGTGGGTCACAACAAACTGTGGAAAATTCTTAAAGAGATGGGAATATCAGACCACCTTACCTACCTCCTGAGAAACCTGCATGCATGTCAAGAAGCAACAGTTAGAACCAAACATGGAACAATGGATTGGTCCAAAATTGGGAAAGGAGTATGTCATGGCTATATATTGTCACCCTGCTTATTTAACTTTTATGCAGAGTACATCATGCGAAATGGAAGAATGGATGAAGCACAAGCTGGAATCAAGACTGATGGGAGAAATATCAATAACCTCAGATATGCAGATGGCACCACCCTTATGGCAGAAAGTTAAGAAGAACTAAAGAGCCTCTTGATGAGAATTGTTTTAAAACTCAACATTCAGAAAACTAAGATCATGGTATCTGGTCCCATCACTTCATGGCAAATAGATGTAGAAACAGTGGAAACAGTGGCTGACTTTATTTTTCTGGGCTCCAAAATCACTGCAGATGGTAATTGCAGCCATGAAATTAAAAGATGCTTACTCCTTGTAAGAAAAGCTATGACAAACCTAGATAGCATATTAAAAAGCAGAGATATTACTTTGACAACAAATGTCCATTTAGTCAAATCTATGGTTTTTCCAATAGTCAGGTATGGATGTGAGAGTTGGACCATAAAGAAGGCCGAATGCTTTTGAGATTAATGCTTTTGAACTGTGGTGTTGGAGAAGCCTCTTGGGAGTCTCTTGGCCTGCAAGGAGATCAAACCAGCCAATCAATTCTGAATATTCTAAAGGAAATTCTAAAGGAATATTCTAAAGGAAATCAATTCTGAATATTCATTGGAAGAACTGATGCTGCAAGCTGAAGCTCCATTACTTTGGCCACCTGATGTGAAGAGCTGACTCATTAGAAAAGACCCTGATGCTGGGAAAGATTGAGGATAGGAGGAGAAGGGAATGACAGAGGACAAGATGGTTGGATGGCATCACTGACTCAATGGACAACAGTTTGAGTAAGCTCCAGGAGTTGGTGAAGGACAGGGAACCCTGGCGTGCTGCAGTCCATGAGGTTGCAAAGAGTTGGACATGACTGAGTGACTGAACAACAACAGTCACCCTCCCACTCACATCCAAAAGTGGACACAAGGCAGTCTGCATAAATTGTGCCTGGCAGAGTTGAGTGCATTTGTCATTCTGAATCTTGCTCTGTTCAGGTTCAGCTCAGGAACAGAATGTTGGAGTATGCAATGAGTTGCCTCAAGAATGTGGCAGATGAGGTCATCATCCAAGAGACAAACCAGGAAGACTCAGCAAACAGTGGATACACTTGGCCAGGTCAGGTGGAGTCTACTCTGAGAAGAGCTTTGTAAACATGCTGCTGATGGAAACTTAGGAAATATTCAAGTGCAGCTGAGGATATGACCTCAGGCTTGGATCTCACCGCAGGAAATATTTAATAATCCTTTGGAAGAGTGGTTTGCAAAATGATCAGGCTGCATTGGATCTGGGAATAAGGAATTGGGCTGTCAAATCTCATCAAAACCAACCTTGCAGCCATGACAATGTGGGTCCTCAGAAAGGTTTTATTTTGATACAGATTCCCCATAGCCCAACAAGAGCATTCTCTCACTTGAAAACCTCTCATTTGGGGGTGATTTTTCCCCAGGAAATACTTTTCAATATTCTCTAGTATCCAGTGTTCTGGAAGAGTGTATTTTGACCTGAGAAAGAGTAGAGCATGTTCTTGGCACATTTCCTCTTAAACTTCCTAAGTTCCTGACCCCTCCATTTGAATTGTTGGAGTGCCATGGTCAGAAAGAAACAACAAAACCTTTAGAAAGGAATGAATAAAGGGTGATGGGGGTGGGTACAAAAGTGATACAAAGAATGCAGCCAAAAATAAATAAATCTTTAAAAGAAAAGGTACACATTTCCCTTCTCTAGTTTTGGAGACAGGAAGTCTGAAATCAGTTTCACTGGGTCAACATCAAGGTGCCAAGAGGGTGGTTCATTCTGGAGACTCTAGAATAGAATCCATTTCTTTGCCTTTTCTAGCCTCTGGAGGCCACTTGCACTTCTTGACTAATGACCTCTTCCTTGAGTCAATCTTACCTCTGGCTTTTGTTGCACATCTCCTTATTCTTCTTTCATAGTCAAATCTTCTCTGCCTTTCTTTTATAAGAAGTCTTGTGATGACATTTAAGGTTCACCTCATCTAGAATAATCTCCCCATTTCAAGATCCTTAACTCGGTCACATCCACAAAGTCCTCCTTCTTTTTTTTTTTTTTGCTATATAAGGTAACATGGTAAAAGATGCCAGGAATTACAACCTGGATATCATTGGGAGTCATTATAAAGTCTACTACAATTATAGAATGAGGAAAAGAGCATTAGGACTGGGCCTTGAGGAATGAATGAGTTCTCGCATTATTCTAGCTGAAGGGATATAATGTGGAAAACCTCACCTGCTTAGGAAATATAAAAATCTTTCAAGTAACTAGAATATAAGCTGTATGATGAAGGAAGACAGAAGTTGAAGCTGGTGAGGAGAACAAGGCCAACTCACAAAGAGCCTTGAATACTAAACCAAGAAGTTTGGATCTGGCCTTCTTAAAAACAGAGCTGTTAAACAACAGATGGAATGGGCTGTTGACACAGTCAAGTGCAAAGATGACGAGGTCTGAATGAAGGCAGACACTGCATTCATCAACTACTAAATAACAAAGCTGTTCCTGCTGGAGGTGGGTAGGAATGCTGAATATTCTTAACTTCTGTCCCCGTTACTATGTTGTGGTTTAGCGCTGCCATCTCTCACTTGGACTGTTATGAAAGCCTCCTAGATCCTCCAGTTTTGCTGCTATCAGTATCTAATCAATCTCTCAGTCTGTAGTCAGAGTGAGGAGAAGGCAATGGCACCCCACTCCAGCACTCTTGCCTGGAGAATCCCAGGGATGGAGGAGCCTGATAGGCTGTAGTCCATGCAGTCTCGAAGAGTCGGATACGACTGAGCGACTTCACTTTCACTTTTTACTTTCATGCATTGGAGAAGGAAATGGCAACCCACTCTGGTGTTCTTGCCTGGAGAATCCCAGGGACGGGGGAGCCTGGTGGGCTGCCGTCTCTGGGGTCACACAGAGTCAGACACGACTGAAGCAACTTAGCAGCAGCAGCAGCAGTCAGAGTGATCTTCTAGAACATAAGGCTGACCACACCACTATCCACCTAGTTACCAATGGCATCCAGTTATCTTTAGGACACATAAAACGCTTCAGCATCTGGATTCTTCTCACCTTTCCACTCTTCTAATACACTTTGCTTGGTCATTGTTCCTAAGTAAATCCCAGTACAGCCTCAGCTAATTACTGAGCCCAAAACAGCTCTCCCAGGAGCCTTTAAACCTTCATGTCACCATTCCCAACCTCTTCTTGTGGGAGTGCTTCTCAGTTTGACCTTGATCAGAATCACTTGAATCCTCCTCAATATGAGTTAGTAATTTTGAATCTCAGGGTAAAGGATGGAGTTCTAGGAAGTATCCCAAGGTGTCTCTCAAGCTTTTTCTGAGTCTCACCCGCCTCATGACCAACCCTAGATAGATGCCTTAAATAATCCTTTCTCCTTTGTCAGGGAGAGGGGAATCTGTGGATATGATAGGGTATCACTTTCATGACTAGTGATCAAAAAAAGATAGATTTTTCAACAAAAGACAAATTTTTCAACAAAAGACAGATTTCCCTGAGTGGGTCTGATCTCATCAGAAGAGCCTTTAAAAGAAGTTAGAAACCTGTGCTCCTGCTGACCTTAGGGAAGAAGAAGATACACTAAGTGTGAGAGGGTCAGTGGAGCTGACTGCAGGTGGGGGAGGATATGACAAGGACTGCAGTAAAATTCTGGAAGCTGAGAGCAGCCCAAGTCACCAACCAGCAAGAGGATAGGGGCTTCAGTCCTAGAATCTCAACAAATTGAATTCTTCCTACAACTGCCTGTGTTTGGAAGAGGACCCGGAGCTCTAAGAAGGAAGACAGCCTTGCGTAGTCCTTGACTTTAGCCCCTCAGGCAGAAAATCTTGCTCAGCAGTATGCAGATTTCTTTACAGAAAACAGATAATCAGCGGATGTTGTTTGTCACTAAATTTGAGTCCCTTCCCACCCAGCAGACCACCCAGGCTAGTTATGCAAATACATTCATTCCCTTCCCAGGGCTCTGCAAAGCAAGAGGACCCAGGAAGACATCAGGCCACAAAGTCCTTTTCCATCTTTCTCTCCTGGATGCCTTCTGGTTTTAGAGTTACATGACCGAGAGTGCCATCACAAAGATTCTTCTCTAATAAAGTTCTGTGTTCAAAGGACTTGCTGGCTCTACCTACACGGAGAAGCAATGCTGAGCTGTCTGCTTCGAACTGTATCATGCATGGCTAAGAGTGAGGAAAGGAGGAGAAGGAGGAGTTCTAAGGAGATGGTTGTAAGTGGTTTGAGCAGTGTGGTCCTTAAAGCAGCAGCAGGAGCAGCATCTGGGAACTTGATAGAAATGTGAATTCTCAGACCTCACTCAGATCTTCTGAATCAGAAACTATTTTAACAAGTCCTTCAGGTGATTCTGGTGCATAGTAAACTTTGAAACCACTGACTAAGACAAGCCATTTCTGATTGTATTAACTAGGTATAGTAGCATTTCCTTTAAGTCATTTTTTATCAGTGTACAGTTGATTTACAATGTTGTCTTCATTTCTGTTGTACAACAAAGTGATTCAGTCATAAATATATCCACTCTTTTAAAAATTCTTTTCCTATATAGGCCATTCAGAGTATTGAGTAGAGTTCCCTGTGTGGCACAGTAGGTCCTTGTTAGTTATTTACTTTATATGCTATTAATGTGTGTATCTCATTTCAATTTCCCATATTATCCCTCCCCATCTTTATCCTCTGGTAAAGATGATGCTGTGAAAGTGCTGCACTCAATATGCCAGCAAATTTGGAAAACTCAGCAGTGGCCACAGGACTGGAAAAGGTCAGTTTTCATTCCAATTCCAAAGAAAGGCAATGCCAAAGAATGCTCAAACTACTGCACAGTTGCACTCATCTCCCATGCTAGAAAAGTAATGCTCAAAATTCTCCAAGCCAGGCTTCAGCAATACATGAACCATGAACTTCCTGTCAAGCTGGTTTTAGAAAAGGCAGAAGAACCAGAGATCAAATTGCCAACATCCTCTGGATCATGGAAAAAGCAAGAGAGTTCCAGAAAAATGTCTACTTCTGTTCTATTGACTATGCCAAAGACTTTGACTGTGTGGATAACAATAAACTGTGGAAAATTCTGAAAGAGATGGGAATACCAGACCACCTGACCTGCCTCTTGAGAAATCTGTATGCAGGTCAGGAAGCAACAGTTAGAACTGGACATGGAACAACAGACTGGTTCCAAATAGGAAAAGGAGTACGTCAAGGCTGTATATTGTCACCCTGCTTATTTAACTTATATGCAGAGTACATCATGAGAAACGCTGGGCTGGAAGAAGCACAAGCTGGAATCAAGATTGCCAGGAGAAACATCAGTAACCTCAGCTATGCAGATGACCCCACCCTTATGGCAGAAAGTGTAGAGGAACTAAAAAGCTTCTTGATGAAAGTGAAAGTGGAGAGTGAAAATGTTGGCTTAAAGCTCAACATTCAGAAAACGAAGATCATGGCATCCGGCCCATCACTTCATGGGGAATAGATGGGGAAACAGTGGAGACAGTGTCAGACTTTATTTTTTTGGGCTCCAAAATCTCTGCAGATGGTGACTGCAGCCATGAGATTAAAAGACGCTCACTCCTTGGAAGAAAAGTTATGACCAATCTAGATAGCATGTTCAAAAGCAGAGACATTACTTTGCCAACAAAGGTCCGTCTTGTCAAGGCTATGGTTTTTCCTGTGGTCATGTATGGATGTGAGAGTTGGATTGTGAAGATGGCTGAACACCAAAGAATTGATGCTTTTGAACTGTGGTGTTGGAGAAGACTCTTGAGAGTCCCTTGGACTGCAAGAAGATCCAACCAGTCCATTCTGAAGGAGATCAGCCCTGGGATTTCTTTGGAAGGAATGATGCTAAAGCTGAAACTCCAGTACTTTGGCCACCTTATGGAAAGTGTTGACTCATTGGAAAAGACTCTGATGCTGGGAGGGATTGGGGGCAGGAGGAGAAGAGGACGACAGAGGATGAGATGGCTGGATGGCATCACTGACTCGATGGACGTGAGTCTGAGTAAACTCCGGGAGTTGGTGAAGGACAGGGAGGCCTGGTGTGCTGTGAGTCATGGGGTTGCAAAGAGTCAGACACGACTGAGCGACTGAACTGAACTGAACTGAAGCATAAGTTTGCCTTCTACGTCTGTGCCTCTATTTCAAAAAACACATGTTTTGTAAATAGGTTCATTTGTACCATTTTTTAAGATTCCACATATAAGTGATATCATATGATATTTGTTTATAGCAGTGTTTTTTAAGCAGCCCCCTCTAAAGACTATCAGAATAACAAAAGAGGTAGAGCATGCACAAGGCTCAAACACGCCCACACCAGCCACAGATTGACCAGCCCGTCTCAGTCTCTCATAGACTCTGATTACAGGACAGAGAGAAGCTGTGATGTTAGGTGTCAGGGTCAGCTTAGGATTTAACCCCTGCCTGCAATTTAACCTTCTCATGAAGCCTGCTGCACAGTTGATGCTCAATAAACACATGTAAGATGCATAAATAAAATAATCCTTTCTGGTGGAACCAGAGAGACCAAATCCCTTACTCAGGCCCTGGGGTTAGAGTCCTCTTCCCAGGTTAACTCAGGGATAAATTCACCTCATTAAGAGAGAAGACAGTCCCCTAATCTGGCCTCATTTTTGAATCTTTCTGAAAAACCAGGAGTGTGGTACATTGTGAATCCTGCTAAGTCACTTTAGTCGTTTCCGACTCTGTGTGACCCCATAGACGGCAGCCTACCAGGCTCCCCCGTCCCTGGGGTTCTCCAGGCAAGAACACTGGAGTGGGTTGCCATTTCCTTCTCCAATACATGAAAGTGAAAAGTGAAAGTGAAGTCCCTCAGTCGTGTCTGACTCTTAGCGACCCCATGGACTGCAGCCCACCAGGCTCCTCCATCCATGGGATTTTCCAGGCAAGAGTACTGGAGTGGGGTGCCATTGCCTTCTCTGACGTGGTGAATAGTGCCTTGGTATTCAGAAAGAAGCCAAACAGCAGAACAAAGTACCATTCAAGAAACTGCAGAGCCCATCTCTGCCCATTTTGACCTCCAATTCAGGTTATTGGAAAGGGTGTAGCAACCTGTGCTCACCTCAGTCAAAGCCCTTGACTGCTGTTCCTTTACAGAGTGCCTTAGACAGAAAATCCTATACCTCTTCTTGTCATATTGAAATGAAGAAGAAACCAATTTGCATTAATGTACACAACCAATAGATGGGAAATTGAATGACTCTCTCTGGGTAGCAAAGGTGTTCCCGGGACACTCAAGAGCAGAAGGTATTTTTTAGTCTGGTCAGTTCAGTTCAGTCAGTCATGTCCGATTCTTTGCGACCCCAAGACCATAGCACGCTAGGCCTCACTGTCCATCACCAACTCCCAGAGTTTACCCAAGCTCATGTCCATTGAGTTTGTGATGCCATCTAACCATCTCATTCTCTGTCATCCCCTTTTCCTCCTGCCTTCAATCTTTCCCAGCATCAGGGTCTTTTCAAATGAGTCAGCTCTTTGCATCAGGTGGCCAAAGTATTGGAGTTTCAGCTTCAACATCAGTACTTCCAATGAACACTCAGTACTGATCTCTTTTAGGATGGACTGGTTGGATCTCCTTGCAGTCCAAGGGACTCTCAAGAGTCTTCTCCAACACCACAGTTCAAAAGCATCAAGTCTTTGGTGTTCAGTTTTCTTTATAGTCCAACTCTCACATCCAAACATGACTACTGGAAAAACCATAGCCCTGACTAGATGAAGCTTTGTTGGCAAAGTAATGTTTCTGCTTTTTAATATGCCATCTAGGTTGGTCATAACTTTCCTTCCAAAGAGCAAGCGTCTTTTAATTTCATGGCTTCAGTCATCATCTGCAGTGATTTTGGAGCCCCTCAAAATAAAGTCTGACACTGTTTCCACTGTTTCCCCTTCTATTTGCCATAAAGTGATGGGACTAGATGCCATGATCTTAGTTTTCTGAATGTTGAGCTTTAAGCCAACCTTTTCACTCTCCTCTTTCACTTTCATCAAGAGGCTTTTTAGTTTCTCTTCACTTTCTGCCATAAGGGTGGTGTCATTTGCATATCTGAGGTTATTGATAATTCTCCTGGCAATCGTGATCCCAGCTTGTGCTTCATCCAGTCCATCAGTTCTCATGATGTACTCTGCATATAAATAAGCAGGGTGACAATATACAGCCTTGATGTACTCCTTCAGTTCAGTTCAGTTGCTCAGTTGTGTCCGACTCTTTGCAATCCCATGAACCGCAGCATGCCAGGCCTCCCTGTCCATCACCAACTCCCAGAGTTCACCCAAACCCATGTCCATTGAGTTGGTGATGCCATCAAACCATCTCATCCTCTGTCGTTTCCTTCTCCTCCTGCCCTCAATCTTTCCCAGCATCAGGATCTTTTCAAATGAGTCAGCTCTTTGCATCAGGTGGCCAAAGTATTGGAGTTTCAGCTTCAGCATCAGTCCTTCTAATGAATATTCAGGACTGATTTCCTTTAGGATGGCCTGGTTGGATCTCTTTGAAGTCCAAAGGATTCTCAAGAGTCTTCTCCAATACCACATTTCAAAAGTATCAATTTTTCGGTGCTCAGCTTTCTTTATAATCCAACTTTCACATCCATACATGACTACTGGAAAAACCATAGCCTTGACTAGACAGACCTTTGTTGACAAAATAATGTCTCTGCTTTTTAATATGCTGTCTAGGTTGGTCATAACTTTCCTTCCAAGGAGTAAGCATCTTTTAATTTCATGGCTGTAATCACCATCTGCAGTGATTTTTAGTTCAGTTCAGTCACTCAGTCGTGTCCGACTCTTTGCGACCCCATGAATTGCAGCACACCAGGCCTCTCTGTCCATCACCAATTCCTGGAGTTCACTCAAACTCACGTCCATTGATGTACTCCTTACCAGACTTTAATTCCTTCTAAACCATGCATTATTATGTGATTCCTGTTGCCTTGGAAAGCTCAGACGATTAAAAGAGTTTATATTTGCCACTTTCAAAAACTCCTTTTGAATTTAAATGATTCATGCATCTAAGTTTTACAAAGAGGAAAACAACCTCATTGTTATTTGCTCTGTTAAAGCCCTCAAGTGTTTAGCTTATTATTTTGTTATCTGGTAAAAAGGTGGAGTTTAATTCTCTAATCTTTTCTGTGGGAAATTCTTAACAGGATGATAAAAATCCCTTATTTAACTAGCAGTGAAATAGCTGCTGCTCTCATCTTTTCTCCTTTTTTTGGGGAGGGTGGAAGAGAGATACTGTTGGTTACATGCTAGTATTCTCATGCCATGTAGCAAATTTCAGAAGAAGAAATGGACAGAAGTGAGGTCAGAGTGATAAGAGTATTCCTCTATCTCTCATCTTTGCACCAGAACAATAACACAGTTATGGAGACTGCTTACTGTTCCCTAGCAATCATCTCCTCCTTCTTCTTTTTTACAGATTGAGTTTTAATTGTCCTCATTGGTGTGCTTGTTATTTTATCCCCTGTGTAGGTTTTTGTGTCCGTCATCACAGTCAAGATGGAGAGTGATTCTGTCATCACGGTGGTCCTTAGTGTTGCCTTTTTATAAACACACCTATCTTCCTCCTGTTCCTCCCCTCCTCTCCCCACCAACCCCTGGCCCTCCACTAGTGTCTTTATCCCTTGAAACTGTGATCTATTCCATTTCTATAATTTTGGCACTTCAACGATGTGTAATGGAATCCTACAGTATGCAACATGTTGGGATTGACTTTTTCTCCAGCATAATTCCCCTGAGATTCATACAAGATGTTTCTTGTTATCAGTAATTGGCTTTTAAAAGACATAGAAACACAGATGTAGAGAATAAATGTGAGAACACCAAGGGGAAAAGGAGAAAGCGGGATAAATTGGGCAAGGCTAACCTGAGCTATCGGAGAAGGCAATGGCACCCCACTCCAGTACTCTCGCCTGGAAAATCCCATGGATGGAGGAGCCTGGTGGGCTACAGTCCATGGGGTCGCTAAGAGTTGGACACGACTGAGCGACTTCACTTTCACTTTTCACTTTCATGCATTGGAGAAGGAAATGGCAACCCATTCCAGTATTCTTGCCTGGAGAATCCCAGGGACGGGGGAGCCTGGTGGGCTGCCATCTATGGGATCGCACAGAGTCGGACACGACTGAAGCGACTTAGCAGCAGCAACCTGAGCTATACAGTAGGCTCACATTAGTTATTTATTTTTTACATAGTATCAGTAGTGATACATACACAGGGAACTCTCCTCAGGGCTCTGTAGTGACCTAAACAGGATGGGGAAGCCTGGTGTGCTGCAGTCCATGGAGTCGCAAAGAGTTGAACACGACTGAGTGACTGAACAACAAATGGGAAGGTAATAAAAAAAAGAAAGGATAGCCGATTCACTTTGCTGTACAGTAGAAACTAACACAACATTGTAAAACAACTATACGTCAATAAAAATTAATTTAAAAATTGTTTTTCTATTGTCGAGTAATATTCAAGGTGTGGGTGCATCAGTTTTCTAACCATTCAGCCATTTAGGAATACATAATTGTTTCCAGCTTTTGGCTATGAACATCTGATAACAGGTTTTTTAATCAACAGTGTCACTCCTCTGGGATAAATGCCCAAGAGTGAAATTGTTAGTGGCATGTTTAGCTCTGTAAGAAACTCCCAGTGCCTTGTACCATTTCGCATTCCTACCAGCTGTGTATGAGCCATCCAGTTTCTCCACATCCTCACCAGCATTTGGTGTCACTGTTTTTTGTTTTGGTCATTTTGATAGATCTGTAGTATCTCCTTGAGGCTTTAATTTGCATTTTTCTAATGGTTAATGATGTGGAATGTCTTTTGTGGGCTTGTTTGCCATCTGTATATCTTCCTCAGTGAAATTTCTGTTCATATCTTTTGCTCATTTTCTAATTAGATTGCTCATTTGGGGGATATTTAAACATTATTTGTTAAGTTTTGAGAGTCCTTTGTATGTTCCAGATACTGATCCTCTGTTAGATATGTGGTTTGCAGTCCTTTCTCTTAATAAATAAACTTTTGGGGTTTAAGCTGGGCATCTGGCTACTTTTCCCAACCTCTCTTGCAGCTAGGTGTGGCCATCTGGCAAAGTTCAGAGCAATGAGATAAAAGTAAAAATCCTACATGCTGTGTCTGAGTCATGTCCAAGAAAAATAAAAACTACGTATTCTGAATTTCCATCTTCTCTCCCTTCATGCAACATGCATCTTGCAGCCACCCAGCTTCAGCCATGTCTATGAAAACTGTGCCTTAGGGCAAGATGGGCAGACTTTTTTTTGAGGGACAGATATTTTGGGCTTGTGGGCCTTATGGTCTCCATACATGCTCTTCAACTCTGCTGTTGTAAGAGAAGCAGCTGTTGTCACAGAAGCAGCTGCAACAGTATGCAGTCAAGTAGGCATGGCTGTGTTTACATAAAATTCATTTTGAAAAACAGGTGGTCTGCTCATGGACTTCAGTTTGCTGACTCTCCTTTAGGAGTCTATATAACACAAAACCACAGACAGCAGGAATGGGATCTCTGAAGTCACATGGAACCATTCCATCAGCCTGGACTGCTACCCTCTAGATTAATTCCTGACAAAGAAATAAACTTGTCTTATTTAAGTCACTTTCTTTTAGAGGCTCTTTGGTAGCATCTCAGCCTATGCCTATCTAAGAGCAATAAACTTGGCTTTCACAAAGCACTTGCTCTGCTTGATGTACAAAGATGATTCCAAGGTGTATATCTATATTCATTGCCCAGAGAGAGTTTGCAGTGTGGTGTGAGAGAATATCCCAGTACTGTAGATTGAGCTATAACCTAATTATAAAAAAAAATGTGCTCTGTAAATAGCATGGGGATGACTGGGGAGATGGAAAGAAACATTGAGTGCCTAACATATGGCAGGCATTTTAGTGTTATTATGTGGCTGAAGTTTCAGACACATCTATGAAATATGTTGTATTTTCATTTTAGAGAGAAAACAAATGAGTCTCCCAAAAATATTGAACTTTCCCTGTAGCAGAGATGAACCTTTGAAAAGTGTCCACTTCCATCATGGATTTACTCATTGCTGACATTCACAGACTGACCTGAGTCCCCTCCTTTCCCTCCAAGTTCTCTCTGGCAGGCAGAGCCTTCATCATCACATTCGGTTAAAGTTAGCTCAACAAGCTTTTACTATGCACCTTCTATCTGCCTGGAACCAAAACCAGGAAATACAAAGGGATGCAGTAAAAGGCCTGAAAACTATTTCATTTTTTTCCCCACCTTTTGGCTATGAGAGTCTTTGTCACTACTCATGGGCTTTCTCTAGCTGTAGCGAGAAGGTGCTACCCTCTGGCTGTGAGGAGAGGGTTTCTCATTGCAGTGGCCTCTCTAGTTGTCCAGCACAGGCTCTAAGGTGTGCAGGCTTCAGTAGTTGTGACCTGAGGGCTCTAGAATGTGGGTTGAGTAGTTGTGGTGCCGGGGCTTTGCTGCCCCGCAGCATGCGGAATCTTCCCTGACCAGGAATGGAATCTGTGTCCCCTGCCTTGACAGGTGGATTTTTAACCACTGGACCACCAGGTAAGTCCAGGAGTTCATCTTTAAAAGAACAAATCTTTTGACAGTGTTGCATTTTATCTGAGCCCTGCACTCCTGGAAGCTTTTGTGTTCTTCAACTTGTTAACAACAAAGGAGGTCCTTGTATATATATTCTGAGATAAGATCTGTCTCCAGCTTTACCCAGGACTCACATGAGGCTCCTAAGGAGTCATTTGTTTACCTGCCTCTATAAATCCCAGGTCCCCTTATTTTTTGTGAGATGTTCCTCATTAATTACCATTTTCCCTATTGCAATAGTATAAGTAAAATAATATCCTTAATTGTCCGATGCATTTTGCCTTCACAGTTTCGGTGCTGTGACTTAAATAAGATTGGACCTCATCTTTGAATCTGCATTTACTCTATCCACATACTGAAGCTTCTCAGCCTCAGTTGTGCTCCCTTCTTGACTTCTAACCGGGGCCCCCACAGTGCCCCTGACTCCTGGCTGGTATTCTGGGCTCTGGTCTATTAGTAGCTGAGTAAGAATTTGATGCTGATTCTTTCTGAGTACTCACTTGTATTCCAGTCCTGGCTTTTCTTGGTTTTATTGTCTGACGAATTGGTGTTCTCTGTTGTAACAGATGTAATGTCATGAAAAAGTTCTTTTCTCTACTGGATGGAAGATAGCACAGAATCAGAATTGTTAGTCTTTCCTGTTTGTCTTTTGTTTGTTTTGAATTCAAATCAACTAAGAATTTATATCTGACTCTCTGCAACCCCATGAACTACACAGTCCATGGAATTCTTCAGGCCAGAATACTGGAGTGAGTAGCCTTTCCCTTCTCCAGGGGATCTTCCCGACCCAGGGATCAAACCCAGGTCTCCCACACTGCAGGGAGATTCTTTACCAGCTGAGCCACCAGGGATGAGGAAGGGAAGAATTCCTTGATACAGACCAGCGAGTCTTGTATTTCTGTGTTTATGCTTGACTTATAGCTGAAATTTTAAACTTGAAGCTATTTCTCTCTGTATGTATCTGTATTTATATATATATGTGATTCAAAAAGACCTTCACCTTTCCTTTGTGTGACTGTGTAATGTTTTCCTATTTCTGAATTGTATTACTAAATTAGATTATAAATCTCTTTATAGGAGCTCTATTCTGATTACCTTAGAGGTAAATAAGGGCTTATATAAATGGAATATTCCCAAAATTCCAAGAAATTAAGGAAATCTATGGTGTTGGAGAAGACTCTTGAGAGTCCCTTGGATTGCAAGGACATCCAACCAGTCCATCCTAAGGGAGATCAGTCCTGGGTGTTCATTGGAAGGACTGATGTTGAAGCTGAAACTCCAGTATTTTGGCCACCTGATGCAAAGAGCTGACTCATTTGAAAGGACCCTGATGTTGGGAAAGAAAAAGGGGACAACAGAGGATGAGATGGTTGGATGGCATCACAGACTCGATAGACATGGGTTTGGGTGGACTCCAGGAGTTGGTGATGGACAGGGAGGCCTGGCGTGCTGCAGTTTATGGGGTTGCCAAGAGTCGGACACGACTGAGCGACTGAACTGAACTGAACTGAACTGAAATCCCAAATATTTTCAAGGTGAAAAAGATATATTCCTATGTAAACAAACTCAGAAATGTTTTAAGAATTCAAGTTAATGTAATTTAGGTAAATCTTTCACAAAGAAGACTTGCATAATTTTGGTTTAATAAAAACAGCTGTTTTTCTGAGTTATTGACAGTAAGTATAAAAATAGCATATATTTTGTTGTACTTTATGGGTTTTCTAAATATATACATGTTCACTTATTAGATAGTTAATGTTACTTTTACTTAATGTTTAAGATTATGAACAACATAAATTTATATTTCACCAAATAGAATCATTATTCTGAAAAGTTTATTTCAACAGTAATTATGTTTTGTAGTATGTAAGCTTGAAGGTAATTTCCCAGAATATTAGGTGACTTAAAACTTTAGACTTCTACTAATCACCTCCAAGTAAGACAGAGTACTAAAACATTAATTACTAATCAGAATTTAAAGTTTGAATACACTTGCCTCTTATTTTTATATGCTGCTGAGAGGCTTTCTCTTTTGGGTTGTTAATGAGCAGGTTTAATTTTTGCCACTTTGAGACACTGTATTGTAAGGGACATGTATGGTTATAGGAAATTGTAAGCTCTGCTAATCTGTTGCAAAATGCTGGTGTGTGGCAGATTGTTCAGTTATCAGCCTCTTCATTTTCTCTGTGGAATAGAAGTTACTGTGGTTAAAAGTTATAATCAATGTATGTGAAGGAGATGCCAGAGAGGACCGACTCCATATGCAAGGTAGGCAAGATGTGCTTTTGTTAATGAAGCAAGAGAGTGGTTTGGTTCTAAATTATAATGACTGGTTGCTGCAGAATGAGAAAGAGAAGAGAGGAAGGCCGAACCTAAATGGATGTAAAACCTAATAGAAATTTGTGAAAAGGAAATTTTATTTGTTGTGGTCAGTGCTAGCTCAGGTTTGATAGCTTTCTTTATAAGATTTCAAAAAGCGCTTCTAGTGTCAAATACTGGTGGTGGTTTAGTTGCTAAGTCATGTTTGACTCTTGCAACCCCAAGGACTGTAACCTGCCAGGCTCCTGTGTCCCTGGGATTTCCAGAATACTGGAGGCGGTTGCCATTTCCTTCTCCAGGATCAGGAGAAAGGATCCTGATCTTCCTGGATCAGGGATCAAACCCCAGTATCCTGCATTGAGGGCAGATTCTATACCATTTGAGCCACCAGAGAAGCCCTAGTGTCAAATATTATGCTGATGCAAAATTGTGATTGTTTTTATCTCTGTTAAAATGGCAAAATGTTCTTGGTCCACTTAGCATGAAATTTTAAAATATTATTCTTTGTCTTCTGCATAATGTTTTAGTTCACAGAAGTTGTGTCTTAACAGAATAATCTTCTATGGTTTAATGTTGATTTTAATGTATCTTTGATGATTTAAAAAAATAAAAGCTTATCACTTAGGAAAAAGCACGTTACCTTCAGTGTTTATTTTTGAATGCTTCATTGTCACTTTAAAACAAGAAGCAAAATGTCTCAGGCACTCATGATCCAATTCTATCTTAGATGTTCAAATCTCATAGCAACTTTTGATTTTTGTATTTCCAAAATCCAGTTATAAATGATATCTTTACACCTAAAAGTGTCTTTGAGATTTCCCAGAGGGCCCCTAGAAACTCAGAGAATTTGTTCTTTCACCTTGTAAAAAGAGAGGTGCTGCTGCTGCTAAGTCGCTTCAGTCGTGTCCGACTCTGTGTGACCCCATAGACGGCAGCCCACCAGGCTCGCCCGCCCCTAGGATTCTCCAGGCAAGAACACTGGAGTGGGTTGCCATTTCCTTCTCCAATGCAGGAAAGGAGAAAGTGAAAGTGAAGTCGGTCAGTCGTGTCTGACTCTTAGCGACCCCATGGACTGCAGCCCACCAGGCTCCTCTGTCCATGGGATTTTCCAGGCAAGAGTACTGGAGTGGGGTGTCATTGCCTTCTCTGAGAGAGGTGCTAGAAATAATAAAATTTATTTCCTATGTTACTATTGATGAAAAGCAAAAAGTTGTCAAATCAGAAGAGATGCTTAGCCTTCCCTAGGTAAATTTGTATTGGTGATGTTATTAATACAAATATTTTATATTGTATGTCATAGAGGAAATTCCTAGAGATTTTTTGGTGCCCTTGCTGTCTGTAATATATTTCTATTTATCAGATTCCTGGTTCTTCATTGCCTTATATTAGATAACAACAGTGTAGTATTAGTCATATTTTCAGTATTTAAAAAAATTTTAACTTTGTTGCAACTTTATTTCTTTACTTTAAATCTAGTAACTTCTAGAACTGAAACCTGACTGCCTAGATCCCTATTAGGATACTAGATTGCCTTGTAGCTGGTCCTATTTCCCAAGATCTGAAAAGGCCCTGCAAGCTGAAGCCCAACAACTTGCCATAAACTTCCAAGGGCTGACCACTACAGCAGAATTCTCCCTGGACAAGCTGTGTTTGGATCACTAAGCAAGTGCAGTGAAACATTCAGGTCACAGGTGCTCTTTTACAAGATGTAATCAAGATAGTGGACAACATCACCAAGAACAGCAACATCCAGACTGGAAAATTTTAAGAAATAGAGTACTGCCGAACAACCTTCTCCAACCTCTCGGAGTCCGTTGGACTAGCTGCCCTCAGAACTCAGCTTCTGGCTCTTTACCTTAATATAACACTCAATGCTAATATTTACCTTTTTAACTTTAGGCATCCCTCTTTCAAGATGCATGATCTCCAGTACCCTAAAATGACTGATCTTTGCTACCACTTCTCAACAGATGGTTCAACAGGTTTTACAAGAATAGCATTAACAAGAATCCCTGTATTGCAGGAAGAGGGACCTTGAGAGTTGATTCTTGTCTAACACTTGGAAATGAATTCATACCTCCTTTTGACCTTTCCCAGGTTCTTCTATTAATCATTGCTGGTGGCTTGTTAGTTCCATGTTCCTTACCAGGACCTCTTGTCATAAAATAACGCGTGCAAATGGTTACTGTGGTGGCTGGTCGGGGTGGGCGGTTTCAGTCAGTGTTTTCTCTAACAACTACCTTCCTGCAACACCTGGGAGACTGTTTCTTAGATCCTACTTTTCCCTCTCAAGAGGTTTATATTACCTCTGAGTTGTTCAGCCATGAATGATGCTTGTCTGGGAAAAAGGGTTCTGACAATGTTGAATTATTTTCTGAAACTTGTGCTGTCAGAAAGTTGCAATAGTTAGGAAATCCCTACACTACTATATATAAAATAAACAAGGCCCTACTGTGTAGCACAGGAAACTATATCCAATACCTTGTGATAGCCTATAATGGAAGAGAAATTGAAAACAAATTCAGTTATGCATATGTGTGTGTATAACTGAATCACTTTGCTGTACACCAGAAAATAACACAGCACTGTAAATCAACTATATTTCAATAAAATAAGATAAAAATGAATGCCAAAAGCCCAAACTCCAAAACCAACCAACCAAACAAAAAAGAAACCTGCCCCCTCATCCTTCCTTTGTATACTTCAAGATGCATTTCCATCCTTTCTCCTGACTCCCATAAGACATGTAGATTACTTTCTTATTTATCTGCTCTACAAAACCCAGGTTCTCTTCCTTTTTATGAGATGCTCTTCATTAATGAATGTTGTCCTTGTTGCAATAGCCTGAACAAAATCATATCCTTAATTATCTGATACAATTTGTCACACTCTCATTTCTATGGTTGAGTTCTCTCAATTTCTTCACTTCTCTGAGCCTCAGTTTCCCCATCTGTAAAGGACCATTGTGTCCACCTCCAAAAAGATGTGAAGGTTGAGGCAATACACAAGAAAGAACAAGCTAGTCTAATAGCAAGTGGTCAATAAGTAATAGTCCTTCTCCCTAGAGGAAAACAGTCTCAATGCAATTGGTAGCCAGAGTGGGAACTGTGGTGACTCAAGATTGAAAGAGCAGATACAACCAAGGAGGGTCTTGGAATGCAGGAACAGAAAAACTCGACCCTTATTGTCCTTCCCTCCCCTATGTTGTAACTATTAATGGATTTCAGGTCCTCCTGAGCAGCGTAAACTGTCTCCCTCCTAACCCATAGGGAGAAGGTATTTGCCTTATTCTTCCCCCCACCGAGTATATGTGCTTCATCCAATCAGCAAATGACCCACAAGACCCCTATCCCACTCCTTGTACCCTGGGTATAAAAGTGGACTGAGGACCCCTGTTCAACGTCACTTCTCCCTTGAGCTGGCCAGCTTTTCTAATAGTGTCTCCCACTCTAATAAACTTTATTTCCCTCTCATTTTGTCTCATGTCTGGAAATTCTTTTCCTACCCATGCCAGGACCATGACAATTTTGGTGGCCCATATGGGGACTTGGGGTGTCTTCCCCACCTCCTCATTTCTTCTTTCTCAAAGGAACCTTCTGCAAACAGGCAAGTGCTGTGGGAGAAACTGAGGAACTCTGGCCAGGGTTATCCTTTGGTATCTTCCAAAGGCTTCACTGCTCACTGTGCCCCAGTAGCTGCTGCTCAAATGGGTGAGGGTCTCTCCTTTGTCTTCTTTCCAACTGAGGATTAAGTCAACCAATATTGTGTGGGCATGGGTCAGGCACTTAAAAGCCATTTAACACCTGCCACGTGAAGACTCGCATGTGAGGATAAGGGGGAGATGGAATGAATCAGGCCACAAGGGCATCCACCCCAGCAAGACAATTTCCATGCATCGTGTCAGGCACATAATGGCTGAAGCAAAACAGAGACCATTGTCCCCTGGCCACTGCCTCCCCAGTAGGCTTGTAAGGCAGATTCCTCAGCCTTCTTCCCTGTCGCTTTCCCTTCTTTCCCTTTCAGTTCGGATTGATTTACAGGAGCCTAGGTGTTGCCTCTGAGCCATCCCAAGAGTGCCTTCCATGTTTTAGGGAATCTCCAAACAGTGAGTCACCCTGCTGCTCCCGGGAATCTCTGTCTTTCTCTACCCGGGTCACATGCTGCCTTAGCTGCACGGTTCTCAGGGGTCACCTCTCACTGTTGGACATGACTGTTGGGAAGGTCAGCCATTTTTATGCCATTAGTGGCACGGAGAGATCACTGGGACAAAGGGAGGCCTTTCTGTCAGCCGGTGACTCTCACTACCCCCATTCTACGGCAGGTAGGCTAAGAGTGGGTTCTAGTATGTACTGGGAGCCTCTCTCAGACTCACCCCTTGGCTACATTCTCAGAAACAGGAAAGTTTTTACCTTGTAAAAGGCCTGGCCTCAGTACAAACTAGGGGACCCCCCCCCAAAATGGCCTCTGAATGGCACACTCAGATCAGATCAGTCACTCAGTCGCGTCTGACTCTTTGTGACCCCATGAATCGCAGCACGCCAGGCCTCCCTGTCCATCACCAACTCCCGGAGTTCACTCAGACTCATGTCCATCGAGTCAGTGATGCCATCCAGCCATCTCATCCTCTGTCGTCCCCTTCTCCTCTTGCCCCCAATCCCTCCCAGCATCAGAGTCTTTTCCAATGAGTCAACTCTTCGCATGAGGTGGCCAAAATACTGGAGCTTCAGCTTTAGCATCATTCCTTCCAAAGAAATCCCAGGGCTGATCTCCTTTAGAATGGACTGGTTGGATCTCCTTGCAGTCCAAAGGACTCTCAAGAGTTTTCTCCAACACCACGGTTCAAAAGCATCAACTCTTCAGCACTCAGCCTTCTTCACAGTCCAACACTCCCATCCATACATGACCATTGGAAAAACTGTAGCCTTGACTAGACGGACCTTTGTTGGCAAAGTAATGTCTCTGCTTTTCAATATGCTATCTAGGTTGGTCATAACTTTCCTTCCAAAGAGTAAGCGTCTTTTAATTTCATGGCTGCAGTCACCATCTGCAGTGATTTTGGAGCCCCCCAAAATAAAGTCTGACACTGTTTCCACTGTTTCCCCATCTATTTCCCATGAAGTGATGGGACCAGATGCCATGATCTTCATTTTCTGAATGTTGAGCTTTAAGCCAACTTTTTCACTCTCCACTTTCACTTTCATCAAGAGGCTTTTGAGTTCCTCTTCACTTTCTGCCATAAGGGTGGTGTCATCTGCATATCTGAGGTTATTGATATTTCTCCCAGCAATCTTGATTCCAGCTTGTGTTTCTTCCAGTCCAGCGTTTCTCATGATGTACTCTGCAGGTAAGTTAAATAAACAGGGTGACAATATACAGCCTTGACGTACTCCTTTTCCTAGCTTTTGCCAAAAGCAAGGAAAGGACTCAGAGCTTCCTTACATTCAGTCCTTCATGGCCCTCAGTCAGAATCCAGATTTCAGGGACTCAGGCCTCATGTGTCTTTCTGTTGCTTCCTTACCTCCTGTCTACCTCTGACTCTCTCCATCAGATTTCCTGCTGCTGCTACTGCTGCTGCTGAGTTGCTTCAGTTGTGTCCGACTCTGTGCGACCCCATAGATGGCAGCCCACCAGGCTCCTCCACCCCTGGGATTCTCCAGGCAAAAATACTGGAGTAGGTTGCCATTTCCTTCTCCAATGAATGAAAGTGAAAGTGCATCGCTCAGTCATGTCCGACTCTTCGAGACCCCATGGACTGCAGCCTACCAGGCTCCTCCGTCCATGGGATTTTCTAGGCAAGAGTACTGGAGTGGGTTACCATTGCCTTCTCCCAATCAGATTTTCTAGATGACCCCTACTTGACCTTTCATATCTGCAAGACGTCTAGGAAAGGATTCTGAGGTTCCCTTTGGTCCAGGTTTTTCTCCTATATTCAAAAGCCTGAAGGATTAAAAACTCTCCTAACATTCTAAAGGATGTTCTAACTGTGCTTATCTCATGGGTGTGGAGAGAACCAAGCTTTCCCCACTCCTGAACATCCTAAAGAATTCCCTTCTAACTATTCCTGTTTCTCAGGGTAGAGAAGGACCAAGCTTCCCCTACTCCTGCAAACTCCCTTAACCCTTCAGATTCTTCTGATGGGACAAAGACCTCACTTCCCAATAGAGGGACAATCCAAGATTTTATCAGCTGATATCACCTGATATCAGAGTCAATTTGAGCACTATTTGGTCTATATTTTAGCTATAAAGCTATGACTGCAGAAAGGAGATATGACTTTTTGACACAGGATGGCCATGATATTCTTTAGACTTTGGAGAAATCTGGTTAAAATTAAAAAAAATTTTTTTCTTGGAAATTGCAAAGCCAATTCTTTTTGCATATGCAATTAAAGAAAACTAGCTTCTTAAAGGCCTGCCTAGAGAAAAGCTTGAAGTTAACCCCTTCAATGCCCTTGAAACACACAACCAACTGACTAGACCTCAACCTTGGCCAAATTAGAACTGCAAGCCAAAAAAAAAAAAAAAAGGTGTGTGTGTGTGTGTGTGTGTGTGTGTGAAAGAGCCATTTTAAATCTCAAGCGGAAAACTATGAGATCTCTGTCTGTCTGGATTTATGTATGTCTCAGTGTATGTCTTTTGGATTTTTTTTAAAAATAATATTGCTGAAGATGTAAATGAGTTCTAATTTAATTGACCTAAAGAAAAGTAAGCACTTAGAAATCAGACAATTCTAAATACAAGAGAAATTAACTTAAATGAATTTCAGATTCATGTGAACTGGGAAATATTCAGTATTAAGTATCTAGTATTAATGTTTATTTGCTAATCTTATATAGACGTGTCTAAGTATCATTAACATTAAGCATAATATTTTCATTGTGCTTTGATTTCTTATAAGTTAAGTATTGTTATATCTGTTACAAGTTTTTTAGCAAGGAAAGTTCCTCTAGAAAAAGAAAAATATTCCTAAAAATGTAAATTAGATATGAGCTTTTAGATATACTATTAAGAATAATTATACTTTAGAAATGTCTATCTAAAATTGTCTCTCCAGATTTTGGTAACCTGAATTTCTAGGGTTGTGCTAAACTAAGTGATGGAAGTTATTGAATAATTAGGTCATTTCCAAATAAGATAAGATTCTGAAACATTCATTACTGAACACTAACTTCCTGTTACAGAGAAACTAGAGATTTTGGGCTATTAATGAATGTTTGGTGCTATCCTGAGATGTTTTCTAGAAATTTTTTAAAGAAATTATCACTGGTGTATATGTACACTTTCACTGTATAGAATGCTAGTGTAAAGGTCAGTTCTTGGTTGTTTAAGGAAAGTAGGATGTGTATTTTCAGTAAAGAGGGTATGAGGAATGAAATTACATTTTGTGAAGGGAAAAGAAGGTAGGTCTGGCTTACAAGTGGCTGTTTCAGGATGGGAGAACAAAGTAATGGGTACAGATAGTGATAAGAAGGTTTTATGGAAAGTGGACCCCAAGGGAAGAGTTTTGTGCCTAAATACACATTTTCTTGAGATGTTGAATTGCCTTTGATAATAGATTTTAAGTTTCTTTACCTCTGAAGTGATATGGTCTATGTTTACCTTTGAAATCTTCTTTAACACTTTGGCTAAGTGAATATATTGTTTCACAGTGATCTATATGATTCTATCTGACTGTTATAAACCCTTTCGATATTTATCGACAAAACTTCCTAAATAACTTAACTTCTAGCTAACTTTGGGATGCTTCAGAGGGCCCTGAGACACTCAAAAGAGCTATTAACATTGGACATATTATCCCACTGCTGGGCATACACACTGAGGAAACCAGAAGGGAAAGAGACACGTGTACCCCAATGTTCATCGCAGCACTGTTTATAATAGCCAGGACATGGAAGCAACCTAGATGCCCATCAGCAGATGAATGGATAAGAAAGCTATGGTACATATACACAATGGAGTATTACTCAGCCATTAAAAAGAATACATTTGAATCAGTTCTAATGAGATGGATAAAACTGGAACCTATTATACAGAGTGAAGTAAGCCAGAAAGAAAAACACCAATACAGTATACTAACACATATATAGGGAATTTAGAAAGATGGTAACAATAACCCTGTGTACGAGACAGCAAAAGAGACACTGATGTATAGATCAGTCTTATGGACTCTGTGGGAGAGGGAGAGGGTGGGGGGATTTGGGAGAATAGCATTGAAACATGTATAATATCATGTATGAAAGGAGTCGCCAGTCCAGGTTCGATGCAAGGTTCTGGATGCTTGGGGCTCGTGCACTGGGACGGCCCAGAGGGAGGGTAGGGGAGGGAGGAGGGTTCAGGATGGGGAACATGGGTATACCTGTGGTGGATTCATTTTGATATTTGGCAAAACTAATACAATATTGTAAAGTTTAAAAATAAAATAAAATTTAAAAAAATAAAATAAAATAAAATGCTATTTTGGCCTTGAAAAAAAGAAAAAAAAACATGGGACATATTAAAGTACATGGGAAGTACTGTTGAAGGGGTGATAAATCTTAACAGTTTATATTGTATGTATGATGTTACTAATATAGACATCCTAGAAATTATGTGAAATTCATAAAAATCTTATATGTCCTGGTAAAATGTTGTCAGTTATAATTCTAGTTATCATGTTAAAGTGTTACTAGTCACAGCAATGACCAGGTTACTTTGTCAATTACAATTTAATCAAGTTTAAAACATGCCTTCTATGATTTCACTCTGATGACTTTGCAAGAATACTGCTACTTCAAGATTTATGGAAAAGACTTTTCTAAGATTAACCAATAAACAAATTTTCTTTGTTATCTGATAAGCTGGTACCAGACCGGAACTTAGTCTATTCTCTATGTTAAGAGAACAAAGTTTTATTAGAATGCAGCTTTTGATAACAGGTTATGAATTTTTTTGCCTTTAACTGATTTATATTTGTTTTAAAAATCTTTTGTTACTTTGATAAAGTAAATAAGCATCATTTAGGATTATGGTACATGTAGACAAAGCTCATTCTGCTTCTACAAAAAATAAGCCCTCACTGCTAGACTTTTGCTATCCTGATGTTCTTAAAACTTGGCAATAGTCTACTTCTAAATCAAGGAATTAAAAATGGCTGAACAGCTGCTATGAATCAAAATGTCAGGGCTATGGGAAATCAAAGATGGCCGCTTGGCTTTCCTGGCTCCCTGGCAAACCTCATTTTTACTTAATGGGTTAAAACTTTCCCTGGCTACAGGGTTAATGCCCTCACAATGACAAAAAATTATATTTCACTTAATATTAAGTTTTAGTTTTGTTAATTAAGGTTTGTGTTTACTATGACTTACTTCTGAGATAGTTCCTTGTTGTTATATTACTAAAAGGTTTAATTAAGTTATTAGAAAGGAGAATCTAATTTGTTTCTAAAGCTTATCTCAATAACCAGTCTTTGTATAAAAGTCAGATGCTTCATGATGTACAACCAGGGACCTGGCTATAATCATTTAACTAAGTCAGATGACCTGGGGTATACTGGGCTATACCTAATGAAAGTTCTTGACTTAAATTCATGCTTATGACCTTACTAATACTTGCTAGCTATATTATTTTCTATGTCACTTGTTACAAAAGAGTGTTTCTGATGTTACTAAATGTGTGCCTGAGCCTGTGATAAACTGCTGATATGCAGTTCTATATGAAATCAATGATTGTAAGAATGTAACTCTAGATATGGGAAGAAGCAACAAGAGGGAATATTTTCCTGGACCAAGAGGCTAGTAAGACAGGTATGGTCCAGAGACTCTTCTTGCTACTCGCAAGGCCTGGTCCAATAACAGCACACTGAATGGCCTCTCAATGGGATCTTCCCGAGATCTGGGAATGAGCCTTCCCAGCACCGTGGGACACAATAGCCATGAAATGCCCCCCAAACATGGTCAAATATGTGGCTATGAAGGGACCCTGCTGACTGGAAATTGGCACTTGCCAGCTATCTCTACAAAGATTACATCACGACCACTGAAAGCTGTTGACCTTCAATGCCCCTTGAAAGAAATTCAGGATGGAGATCAGAAATAAGGCACTCCATGCTCTGGGAAAAGCCCAGAAGAATCAGCCTTCAGAGTGTCAGATGCTTTCAGGTAAAGGTTTTTCTGAGTGCAAATTCTTGCATCTTCTCATACCTAGAGAAGCACTAATGTCACAAACTCATCTGGTCCTGGTTCTCCTGGCTAGCCCCTCAGAAGCTTTTCTACTTCTGTTAGTCTTTGGGCGATGTGCCTTTAACTTTCTCGTTAAGTTGGTTTCTTCTAGAATATAACAAATCTCCAAATGGCAGTATGACAAGAATATTCCCTGAACAACACCTAGACAATGCTGAAACAAGTCACTTTATTATTCTATGGACTCTCATCTCCCTCCATAAACGCACCCTGACAGAGAGCAGGCAATGAGAACCCAGAGCCCCATGGTGCCCCTACAGCCTGAAGAAACCAGAGTGGTCATCGCCCCTTTTCCTTTGAGACTGGGTTCCAAAACACCTGCAAAGGGAAATAGATAGATAGTTAGACATGAGCAGAGTATCGACAGGGGCCAAAGAATTGGTCCTATAAGTAAAGAGAGGGAGGAACATGGTGACCCAAGGACGAAAGAGCAGATGAAACCAAGGAGGGTCTTGGAATGCAGGAACAGAAAAACCTGACCCTTAATGTCCTTCCCTCCCCTATGTTGTAACTATTAATGGATTTCAGGTCCTCCTGAGCAGCATAAGCTGTCTCCCTCTTAACCCATGGGGAGAAGGTATTTGCTTTACTCTTTGCCCCACTGAGTATATGTGCCTCATCCAATCAGCAAATGACCCACAAGACCCCTAACCCACTCCTTGTACTCTGGGTATAAAAGTGAGCTGAGGACCCTTGTTCAGTGGTGCTTCTCCCTTGAGCTGGCCTGCTGTTCTAACAGCTGCTGCTGCTGCTGCTAAGTCACTTCAGTCGTGTCTGACTCTGTGCGACCCCATAGACAGCAGCCCACCAGGCCCCGCCGTCCCTGGGATTCTCCAGGCAAGAACACTGGAGTGGGTTGCCATTTCCTCCTTCAATGCATGAAAGTGAAAAGTGAAAGTGAAGTCGCTCAGTCGTGTCCGACTCTTAGCGACCCTATTAGGCTCCTCCGTCCATGGGATTTTCCAGGCAAGATTACTGGAGTGGGGTGCCATTGCCTTCTCCCGTTCTAACAGCATCTCCCATTCAAATAAATTTTATTTCCCTCTCATTCTGTCTCATGTCTGGAAATTCTTTTCCAACCCAGGCCTGGACCACCACAGGAACCACTTCCAGTTCCTTCCATGGACAGGCCTCCCCCCTGCTTTAGCTCCTTTCTGAAGTACCCAGATAATAGTGTCAACTACAAATTGGCACTTACCAAGAGCATTGCCAAGGACTGAACATCAAGGGCATTTGCCATCTGACCCTATGGAGACTGACCCCCATGTTGCTATAGCTGTTGACCTTCAACACCCACTGAGGGACTTAAGGGTGGAGTGAGGCGTTCTGTGCTCCAGGAAATCTGGTGGGACAAGTCTTTAGATAGTTGGATGTTTTTAGGAACAGATTTTATGATCTCCATGTTTGCATCTCCTCATATCTAGAGAAGCACTAAATCCCTTCAGGGTTACATCAGATACTCATGACTGACAAAAAAACTTTTGTAAAATGAGTACTTCATGATATTGAACTCCTCCTTCACCAAAACTTTATATATTGACCTTCCCCCACTGCTGCTTTGGAGCAGTCTTTCAGAGCTATCTGAGATGCTCCCTCCCAGGCTGCAGTCCTCATTTTGCCCCCAAATAAAACAACTCATGACTCTGAAGTTGTACATCTTTTTTAGCTAACAATAGTATTTGATGGAAATTTCCTGAGAAGTTCTGTGGTTGTCATCCCCACCACCACCAAATGGAAGATGTTAAGTATTTGATGACCATGAGAGCATATTAGCCCCAGGCCTCCTGGAGCCTAAGGACTGATAAAGTTAACCTCTGTGACACCACCTTGTTCCCTCATCATGAGTCAATCAGAGAATGGTGCCTAATCTGATTACATATCCTGTGATCCCACTCTCCACCCCACCTGACTTTTAAAATGTTTTACTGAAACCCTTCAGGGAGTTTGAGGATTTTTAGGGCAAGTGCAACCTTGTCTCCTTGAATGGAGACAATAAACCTTTCTCCACTCCAAACTCTGATGTTTCACTGCATTGGGCACCTGAACTTGCATTAACAAAGAAAAGGGATAAGTGTAAACTTGTCATCACAAATGGGAAAACAGTTCAGAACAAGGGCGTTAACATTGAAGCAAACAACACAAAGCAAGAGCACTATTTCATATAGGGCAGAAACTATAGCACTAATGTATGCTGGAAGCATGTCTTCCTTCCTTCTAGAAAGTAGATAGTTTGTTGCAATTGCATTTGCAATTGAGGGATAGCCTGGAGCATACTGACACTGAGATTGTTAGAAAAACAGTTTACCTTCACAACCCAATGGCAGGAGCATCTCGAACGGCAGCCTTCTTAATTTGGACTGGCTGCCTGGGTAAGCGCCCACCTTGTAGGTTTTCTAAATATTTCCAGGGAAGTCCTGGTGATTCTGTCTGACAGGGAAGGGTACCAGCTGTGTTGGTTGTGTTCGTGTCTCTGGCCAGAAGAACACAGGTCAGGAGATACGTTTAGAGTGGAATTCCTGGTGGTGCTATGAAGGTTTTCCATAATTCTTCCAGGTATTTGTGGAGTCCCCTCCAGATTGGCTGAGAGGAACACTTCTACACACATTTTGGGATTACAGGGAAGCAGAAAAACAGAGGAAACTACAAACATTATGTAGAAGTTTGAAAGTGAGAGAACAAAATCGCCACTTGACAATTCAATTTGGAAACCCAAATTGTAGCAGTTAATATTCATGAAATTCCAGTTCTAGACACACAAATGCAAATAATCAGAAAAACATTTGCTCCTGAAAATGATCACCTTGGTGCTTTTTGTAATCAGCCTGAAGGTAAAATGAGCAAATTCTGAAGACCTAGAGACTTTAACCTCTAAGAAAGTGAGACTGCTTTTGAGGACCTTATAGAATTTGGCTAGCTCATTTGCTGCTTTCTCTAACTCATCGCTGTTTGATTCTCAGTGATGGTTTTTTTTTTTTTGAATTTCCAATTCTTTCCTCCCTGCTGTTGCTTTTAAAAGTTCTAACCCCATTTGAGCCAAATTATCTAGTAAGCACAATGGGCACAGTGCAAGGCTCCCCAAAACTGTGTTCATCTCTCTGAAAATCAGGGAGGAAAAAAAAAACTTTTTTAGGTCAGAGGAAATGTTTTAATATATTCATCTTTATTCTAATTCATAAATATAATTAAAAAAATTTTATGGAGAATGGGGCCTACAGAATACAGCCCCAAGCAGTTGGATTTGCTCATAATTTATAAGTACTCTTAAGCCCATAGGGACACAGATACTTGCTTTTTCCAACAGTAAAGCCAGGATGGACCAAGACTGCCACAAGCCGTGGGTTGGGTACAATTGCCATTTGCAAGCAGCATCTTGCAGCTTACAGTTTCAGAAGTTTCCCTCCTGGGTCCAGGCAGACATGGGCTCTTGTGTCAATAACCACATTCTAAGGTCTTTGGAAACTGGTGACTTTCTGGTGTCAGTGACCATTAGGGACTCTGATTTGTGTTTTGTCAACTGAAAATAAAATGAATATAAAAGTTAAGTTTTTGGGGGGGGGGCAAAATGAGACAGCATTTTATATAGCTCTGAGGTACCAGCTCTGAAGAGGTAGGGGGAGAGATCAGCATGTACATGATTTTAGTGAAGCAGAGTACGTGCATGTATTCTGGCACTTGCTGCTAGTCATGAGAAGCAGATGTCATCATTAGTGACTTTAGAGCTTTTCTAGATAGGAGAAGATGCAAGAATTTGGGCTTATAAAATCTGAAAATTTCTATCTGAAGGTCTGTTCTGCCAGATTTTCCCAGAGTACAGAGTACCTAATTCCTGATCTCCACCCTGAACTCCTTTCATGGTGTGTTGAAGGTCAGTGGCTGCAGTGCCTTGTGACTTAATCCTTGTAGAAGCAGATAGTTGGCAGGTGACAATTTTTAGTTGGCAGTATGACTCAGTGGTAAAGAATCCAATTGCAATGCAGGAGATGCAGGTTAGATCCCTGGGTCAGGAAGATCCCCTGGAGAAGGAAATGACAACCCACTCCAGTAGTTTTGCCAGGGAAATCCTATGAACAGAGGAACTTGGTGGGTTACTGTTCATGGGGTCACAAAAGAGTTGGACATGACTTAGTGACTTAACAGCCTTATAGAGAAACCAGAGTTATGATTAAATTTACTATTGTTCAAAGCAAAAATCAAGGCACATTGTCTGATATGGAATTCCCTCCTCCATTTTCATGAAATTAAATTTTAAAATTTATGTAATAGAAACTCTAAAAAACAGTCACATAATTCACAAACGACTTTTATGACAATAATAAAATGATGTGAAAATAAATAACAAAACCGGCAAGTAGAGCCTATTTACCAATCCAATGTTTGAATATTTATTGCCCATGCGGCCTAGAAGACCCAGGACACAGGAGCACGGTCCCCTTCCTTCATGAGAACAGGGCCAGAAGTCATGTGGAGAGCCTGGTTTCTCAGCCCTATCTTTTTTTCCCCCCTGAATTTTAAAATTGGAATTTAATAGCTTTACAATGTTGTGTTTGTTTCTGCTATACAATATAATGAATCAGCCATATGTGTTGCAGGAAGAGGGACCCCTTCCAGAGCCCAAAGGTGGGCTCTTGTCTAACACTCAGAAGTAAATTATCTGAGGAGACACATGTGCTGACAAAGCAAGAGACTTTATTAGGAAGGGGGACCCAGGTGGAGAGCAGTAGGGTAAGGGAACCCAGCAGAACTGCTCTGCCACATGGCTCAAAGCCTTGTGTTTTTATGGTGATGGGATTAGTTTGGGGGTTGTCTTTGGCCAGTCATTCTGACTTAGAGTCCTTGCTGGTGGTGCACGCATTGCTCAGCCAAGATGAATGCTGGTAAGAAGGATTCTGGAAGGTGGTTGGACATATGGTGTCTCCTTTTGACCTTTCTTGAACTCTTCCCTTTAGTGGTGGCTTATTTGTTCGGTGTTCCTTACCAGGGCATCCTACTGTAAAATAACTCATGCACATGGTTACTGTGGTGCCTGGCCAGGGGTGTGGGTGGGTGGTTTGTCATTGTGCTTCCTCTAACATGTACATACCCATGTCCCCTCCCTCTTGACCCTCCCCCCCACCCCCATCACTCCATCTCATCCCTGTAGGTTATTGAAGACCAAACTGAGCTTCCTGCTAGTTGAGGACCATAGTAACCTGGCCCAAGGGTAATAGCAACTACCATTTGGGAGCACCTACTATGTGTCATAGCCTTTTCATAAATTATATCTGAACAATATAAATGCAAACTAGATATTAAAGTTTTCATTTTATAAACCAGAAAAAAATGGATAACTGGTCAGTGACATAGAGGGTGCAACAGGGAATTCTGATTCCAGCTCATCCTGACTAGAAAGGCTTGGGGGTCTCAGATGTTTACTAGGAGTTGTAAATCACTGGGACACTCAGATTCAGAATGAAAATGAGTGTTCCAGGTAGAGGAGGCATAGAGGTCTTGACAGGTGAGCCCCATGTAGGCCCCTGAGAGACTCTCTCAAAGGTTTCTCCTTTACAGATGGTCCCATCAGGCCAGTCCATCCCAGACTCTGAAGGCTGGTTCACACAGCTCACTTGCCTCAACTGCCCTTCCTTGGCTTCTCTCTTTAGCTTGTGAGTTCAGCTCAAATCCCCACCCTTTCCCAATCTTCCACAAGGACCCAACCAGCCTGGCCTTTCCCTCTCCAAATCCCTGCTATACTTCTGCAAGTGGAGTGCCTTGTGATTTGTGTTACATGGAAAGAAAGATCAAATTCACAGCCTCATGGGTTTCCCTTCTGAGATTCAAAGGAACAGTAGGAAGGCATAAACTCTTCCTGACCATTACTCCCCCCATTGTTGATATCCTCACTTGCAGTCAACTTTTCACCCCTGAGGTGGCCTCTGGACATCACTGACCAACTGAACCCCCCAGCACACTGAGAGACAATGCAATTCCTCTCAGAGGGCTTAAGTCTCCTCTTTTCTCTCTGAGTTTCAAGAGAACACAGAGCTCTGTTTGAAAACCGTTTTGCAGCCTACGGAAGGTTATTTAATACAGGCTCATTGGTGCCAAACTCCTTGACATTCTTCCAGCAGAGACTGAATGTTTGGAAATCCATTGAACGTGGATGTGTGAAGTCAATTAATAATCAAGTGTAGATGTATGTCTTCTCTGGTTCTTTTCCTGTGTGTGCTTTTGGTCTTACCAACTAGATTTGTAAGCTCCTGGTGGGCAGAAATGAGTCTTACATTTGTTTTGTGTCATGGTCCTCCTCTCTTTTACCTGCCAGTGTTCAACATGTGCTTAGTAAGGATTTTATGCAGTGGATGAAAGGATGAACTTATTTTTACAGCTTCTGCAATACCACTTAAGAGTATAACTTCTTTTGATTGGAGATACAAACAAAAAATTTATCTAGGAGAACCTATTCCTAGTGGATTTAGTTGCTCTAATCCAGAGATTAGAATCCGGTGGAGGCTAAGGGAGTGTGGCCACATGGCATCCTCTAGAGCACTTTCTCTGTGCCTGCAAGTCTTTGTATATTCTCTTCATTGGAGCTGCTAGCAGTTCTGAAGGAACAACAACAACAAAAATGTTAGGAGTACTGAAGATTACATTCGATCACAATTTAAAAAATGCATTGGGTGCTAATAACATGAGAATAAAAGCAGAGGCTATTTTAAGAAAATTTCCCACCCATTCCAACCAGATTCTTATCCAATCTCCTTCTGATCATTAATGAGGTTATTAAGATTGACCGATCTGTCAGGGCCTGCATGAAGTCTCTGGTACCTTGCACTAGATTCTGTTTCATTAAGCCCCAAATAAGCTTAGGGCAAAATGGCAAATTAAATTTCAGGAGACAATGGATTTTGAAACCAACAAAATCCAATGTAATCATGTTTACTGCCCCAGAAAAAGGACATTGCTTTAGTCTTCATGTGTGGACTTGTTTCCTTTAATCCCTTTAAGGATGGTTTAGATCAGCAAGAGGGGTGAAAAATGGGGTGGCAGACTCTTCCCCTGTCAGGGTGAGGCAGTCTGTTGATCATTCTCACAAGAAAGCTTCTGAGTTGGTAGTTGGTCTGCAATAGGTCCTTGAACCTCCTGTTTTTTGGCATTCCCTCCTAAACTCTTGAGTTAGGTCTCATTTCCATAGATCCTTGGTACCAACAGAGTCAGTGATCCTCAGACAGCCTCAGACAGCCTCAGAACTGATGGGGCTTGAGTTAAAGACCCACGAAACTGACCAAGTGGCACGTCCCAAAGCTATACAGGACTGATTTTTAAATCCTCAAGAATCAGAGAAATGGATCTTGTACCATAGTTGGGAGAGAGCTATAGTAAGTTATTCTAAGTCATTTTGTTTATAACTCAAATCCCCTAGTGAGCTTTTATATCATTTTCTCTCTAACATTTAGTCATTTATTTTTAAATAAATGATATGAGTATGGTACAAAAGCAAAAATACAAAAAAGGTTGATAGTAAAAGGCAGGATTGTCTTCCATTCTTGTACCTCCTACCTAGTTTTCTTCTCAAAAGGCAACTGCTATTATCAATTTCTTTTGTATTCTGCCAGTTGAATTCCATGCATAGGCGAAAGTGTGTGTACATATTTTCTATTATTTAAAAAAGCAGATTTTGGCATTCTGAACTGACTTGTCTACACTGATCTTTTTTATTTAACATGAATACCAGACCACCTGTGACGTGCCGTTGGTCCTCCCAGCGGCCGCCCCTGGTCTCGGGCCTGGGGTTGCTCCTCCCAGCCACTGCCCCTGGCCTCGGGTGTGGGGGCGTGGGGTAGCTCCTCTCGGCCTCCACCCCTGACCTCGGACGCAGGGTAGCTCCTATCGGCCGCCTCCCCTGACCTCGGACTTGGGTAGGTCTTCTCGACCGTTCCTGTGCCGTCGTGGCCTGGCACTCCCGGCCACTGCCCCTGACCTCGGACGTGGGGTAACGCCTCTTGGCTGCCGCCCTTCCGGCATGGGGTCCTCCCAGCTTCTGCCCCTGACCTTGGACGTGAGGTAGCTCCTCTCAGCCACGCTTAGTGCGCCGGTCGCAGCCGCCCGTGCTTAGTGCCCACGTCCAAGGAGCTGTAGCTGCATGGGCACAGGAGGGCCTAGAGGAGCTATCCCATGTTGAAGGTCAGGAAGGGTGGCAGTGAGGAGATACCCCTCGTCCAAGGTAAGGAGCAGCGGCTGCGCTTTGCTGGAGCAGCCGTGAAGAAATATCCCACTGCCAGGGTAAGAAAACCCAAGTAAGATGGTAGGTGTTGCAAGAGGGCATCAGAGGGCAGACACACTGAAACCATACTCACAGAAAACTAGTCAATCTAATCACACTAGGACCACAGCCTTGTCTAACTCAATGAAACTAAGCCATGCCCATGGGGCAACCCAAGATGGGTGGGTCATGATGGAGAGATCTGACAGAATGTGGTCCACTGGAGAAGGGAATGGCAAACCACTTCAGTATTCTTGCCTTGAGAACCCCATGAACAGTATGAAAAGGCAAAATGATAGGATACTGAAAGAGGAACTCCCCAGGTCAGTAGGTGCCCAATATGCTACTGGAGATCAGTGGAGAAATAACACCAGAAAGAATGAAGGGATGGAGGCAAAGCAAAAACAATACCCAGCTGTGGATGTGACTGGTGATAGAAGCAAGGTCCGATGCTGTAAAAAGCAATATTGCATAGGAACCTGGAATGTCAGGTCCATGAATCAAGGCAAATTGGAAGTGATCAAACAAGAGATGGCAAGAGTGAATGTCGACATTCTAGGAATCAGCAAACTAAAATGGACTGGAATGGGTGAATTTAACTCAGACGACCATTATATCTACTACTGTGGGCAGGAATCCCTCAGAAGAAATGGAGTAGCCATCGTGGTCAACAATAGAGTCCGAAATGCAGTACTTGGATGCAATCTCAAAAATGACAGAATGATTTCTGTTCGTTTCCAAGGCAAACCATTCAATATTGCAGTAAAGCAAGTCTATGCCCCAACCAGTAATGCTGAAGAAGCTGAAGTTGAATGGTTCTATGAAGACCTACAAGACCTTTTAGAACTAACACCCAAAAAAGATGTCCTTTTCATTATAGGGGACTGGAATGCAAAAGTAGGAAGTCAAGAAACACCTGGAGTAACAGGCAAATTTGGCCTTGGAATACGGAATGAAGCAGGGCAAAGACTATAGAGTTTTGCCAAGAAAATGCACTGGTCATAGCAAACACCCTCTTCCAACAACAAAAGAGAAGACTCTACACATGGACATCACCAGATGGTCAACACCAAAATCAGATTGATTATATTCTTTGCAGCTAAAGGTGGAGAAGCTCTATACAGTCAACAAAAACAAGACCAGGAGCTGACTGTGGCTCAGATCATGAACTCCTTATTACCAAATTCAGACTTAAATTGAAGAAAGTAGGGAAAACCACTAGACCATTCAGATCAGATCAGTTGCTCAACGTGTCCAACTCTTTGCGACCCCATGAATTGCAGCATGCCAGGCCTCCCTGTCCATCAGCAACTCCTGGAGTTCACTGACTCATGTCCATCGAGTCAGTGATGCCATCCAGCCATCTCATCCTCTGTCATCCCCTTCTCCTCCTGCCCCCAATCCCTCCCAGAATCAGAGTCTTTTCTAATGAGTCAACTCTTTCCATGAGGTGGCCAAAGTACTGGAGTTTCAGCTTCAGCATCATTCCCTCCAAAGAAATCCCAGGACTGATCTCCTTTAGAATGGACTGGTTGGATCTCCTTGCAGTCCAAAGGACTCTCAAGAGTCTTCTCCAGCACCACAGTTCAAAAGCATCAATTCTTCGGTGCTCAGCTTTCTTCGCAGTCCAACTCTCACATCCATACATGACCACAGGAAAAACCATAGCCTTGACTAGATGGACCTTTCTTGGCAAAGTAATGTCTCTGCTTTTGAATATGCTGTCTAGGTTGGTCATAACTTTCCTTCCAAGGAGCAAGCGTCTTTTAATTTCATGGCTGCAGTCACCATCTGCAGTGATTTTGGAGCCCAAAAAGATATAGTCTGACACTGTTTCCACTGTTTCCCCATCTATTTTCCATGAAGTGATGGGACCAGATGCCATGATCTTCGTTTTCTGAATGTTGAGCTTTAAGTCAACCTTTTCACTCTCCACTTTCAGCTTCATCAAGAGGCTTTTTAGTTCCTCTTCACTTTCTGCCATAACGGTGGGGTCATCTGCATATCTGAGGTTACTGATATTTCTCCTGGCAATCTTGATTCCAGCTTGTGTTTCTTCCAGTCCAGCGTTTCTCATGATGTACTCTGCCTGTAAGTTAAATAAACAGGGTGACAATATACAGCCTTGACGTACTCCTTTTCCTATTTGGAACCAGTCTGTTGTTCCATGTCCAGTTCTAACTGTTGCTTCCTGACCTGCATACAGATGTCTCAGGAGGCAGATCAGGTGGACTGGTACTCCCATCTCTTTCAGAATTTTCCACAGTTCATTGTGATCCACACAGTCAAAGGCTTTGGCATAGTCAATAAAGCAGAAATAGGTGTTTTTCTGGAACTCTCTAGCTTTTTCCATGATGCAGCAGATGTTGGCAATTTGATCTCTGGTTCTTCTGCCTTTTCTAAAACCAGCTTGAACATCAGGACGTTCACTGTTCACATATTGCTGAAGCCTGGCTTGGACCTAGACCATTCAGATATGACCTAAATCAAATTCCTTATGATTATACAGTGGAAGTGAGAAATAGATTTAAGGGACTAGATCTGATAGATTGAGTGCCTGATGAACTATGGAAGGAGGTTCCTGACATTCTACAGGAGACAGGGATCAAGACCATCCCCATGGGGTGATGTCAAAGGACGTCCGGTCCGGCTCCCAGTATCTAAAGAAGGGAAAATGCCTAAAAAAAAGACTGGTGCAAGGAAGAAGGCAGAGAACCGCCGGGAACGGGAAAAACAACTAAGAGCATCAAGAAGCACCATAGATTTAGCTAAACATCCATGCAATGCGTCAATGGGTCATTTCTAGAGAAGAGAAGGAAGACAAAGGAAGACAGGACTCATCCATAAATATATGCAGTGAGGGCTAGACTTTGGAATGTGACAAGTGTCAGAGGCGGCAGAAGAATAAAGCATTTTGCTACTTTTGTAATTCTGTACAGAAGTTACCAATTTGTGCACAGTGTGGGAAAACAAAGTGCATGATGAAGTCTTTAGACTGTGTCATAAAGCATGCTGGTGTCTACAGTACTGGCCTTGCCATGGTGGGTGCAATATGTGACTTTTGCGAAGCTTGGGTCTGTCATGGTAGGAAGTGTCTCAGCACACACGCCTGTGCCTGCCCGCTTACCAATGCTGAGTGTGTGGAATGTGAACGGGGTGTGTGGGACCACGGAGGCAGAATTTTCAGTTGTTCTTTTTGCCATAACTTTCTCTGTGAAGATGATCAGTTTGAACATCAAGCCAGCTGCCAGGTTTTAGAAGCAGAAACATTTAAATGTGTTTCATGTAATAGGCTTGGTCAGCATTCCTGTCTCTGTTGTAAGGCTTGTTTCTGTGATGATCATACAAGGAGCAAGGTGTTTAAGCAAGAAAAAGGAAAACAGCCTCCCTGCCCTAAATGTGGACATGAAACTCAGGAAACTAAGGATCTTAGCATGTCAACACGTTCCCTGAAATTTGGCATGCAAACTGGAGGTGAAGAGGGAGATGGAGCTTCTGGGTATGATGCCTATTGGAAGAACCTTGCATCTGATAAACATGCTGGTGCTACCTACCATGATGAAGAAGAAGATGAGTACGAAACAGAGGATGACGAAGAGGAAGAAGATGAAGGTGGAAAAGATTCAGATGCTGACTCATCAGATTTGTTTACTAATTTGAATTTAGGAAAGACCTATGCCAGTGGCTATGCTCACTATGAGGAACAAGAGAACTAGGAGAGCTGCTTGCCCTTTGATGACCTTGTCTTAGGAGCTGGGATCTGTGTGCTTGATGAATCATGTGTGAATGTTCAAGAGTATTATACACATTGTTACTTAGCCTTGTGCAGAGACTAGTCACATTTACTGGGACAAGGAGTAGGGCATAGCATTTTAATGGGAACTGATAATCAGGCTTCTAACATAAGAACAATTAATTGCAAATGTAATATGATTGATCTAAGCAACTGAAGCATCATGGATTGGATTTTTACTGATTTCTGTAATCTAGTAGGTTTGCCAATTAAATACATATAGAGAATAAAGGAATAGGATGATAATATATTGGTTTGAAATAAAATTGCTGTTTTTATTAAAAAACTGCTTATAAAATCATTTTGTCTGATTTTGTAGAATGTAATGGGTAAAAGAATTATTGTATTTTTTTCTTATTTGTCCATAGGATAAAAGTCAGATGTTATATGCTAAATTTTCATTAAATAGTCATGTTATCTTAAGTCATTAAAAAAAAAAAAAAATCCCCATGGAAAAGAAATGCAAAAAAGCAAAATGTCTGTCTGGGGAGGCCTTACAAATAGCTGTGAAAAAAAGAGAAGCGAAAAGCAAAGGAGAAAAGGAAAGATATAAACATCTGAATGCAGAGTTCCAAAGAATAGCAAGAAGAGATAAGAAAGCCTTCCTCAGCGATCAATGAAAGAAATAGAAGAAAACAACAGAATGGGAAAGTCTAAAGATCTCTTCAAGAAAATTAGAGATACCAAGGGAACATTTCATGCAAAGATGGGCTCGATAAAGGACAGAAATAGTATGGACCTAACAGAAGCAGAAGATATTAAGAAGAGGTGGCAAGAATACACAGAAGAACTGTACAAAAAGATCTTCATGACCCAGATAATCACGGTGGTGTGATCACTGACCTAGAGCCAGACATCCTGGAATGTGAAGTCAAGTGAGCCTTAGAAAGCATCACTACGAACAAAACTAGTGGAGGTGATGGAATTCCAGTTGAGCTGTTTCAAATCCTGAAAGATGATGCTGTGAAAGTGCTGCATTCAATATGCCAGCAAATTTGGAAAACTCAGCAGTGGCCACAGGACTGGAAAAGGTCAGTTTTCATTCCAATCCCAAAGAAAAGCAATGCCAAAGAATGCTCAAACTACCACACAATTGCACTCATCTCACACACTAGTAAAGTAATGCTCAAAGTTCTCCAAGTCAGGCTTCAGCAATATGTGAACAGTGAACTTCCTGATGTTCAAGCTGGTTTTAGAAAAGGCAGAGGAACCAGAGATCAAATTGCCAACATCCGCCGGATCATGGAAAAAGCAAGAGTTTCAGAAAAACACCTATTTCTGCTTTATTGACTATGCCAAAGCCTTTGACTGTGTGGATCACAATAAACTGTGGAAAATTCTGAAAGAGATGGGAGTACCAGTCCACCTGACCTGCCTCTTGAGACATCTGTATGCAGGTCAGGAAGCAACAGTTAGAACTGGACATGGAACAACATACTGGTTCCAAATAGGAAAAGGAGTACGTCAAGGCTGTATGTTGTCACCCTGCTTATTTAACTTACAGGCAGAGTACATCATGAGAAATCCTGGACTGGAAGAAACACAAGCTGGAATCAAGATTGCCAGGAGAAACATCAGTAACCTCAGATATGCAGATGACCCCACCCTTATGGCAGAAAGTGAAGAGGAACTAAAAAGCTTCTTGATGAAAGTGAAAGAGGAGAGTGAAAAAGTTGGCTTAAAGCTCGACATTCAGAAAACGAAGATCATGGGATCTGGTCCCATCACTTCATGGGAAATAGATGGGGAAACAGTGGAAACAGTGTCAGACTTTATTTTTTGGGGGTCCAAAATCACTGCAGATGGTAACTGCAGCCATGAAATTAAAAGATGCTTACTCCTTGGAAGGAAAGTTATGACCAACCTAGATAGCATATTCAAAAGCAGAGACATTACTTTGCCAACAAAGGTCCATCTAGTCAAGGCTATGGTTTTTCCTGTGGTCATGTATAGATGCGAGAAGGCAATGGCACCCCACTCCAGTACTCTTGCCTGGGGAGTCCCATGGAGGGAGGAGCTTGGTGGGCTGCAGTCCATGGGGTCGCTAAGAGTCGGACACGACTGAGCGACTTCACTTTCACTTTTTCACTTTCATGCATTGGAGAAGGAAATGGCAACCCACTCCAGTGTTCTTGCCTGGAGAATCCCAGGGACGGGGGAGCCTGGTGGGCTGACGTCTATGGAGTCACACATAGTCGGACACGACTGAAGTGACTTAGCAGCAGCAGCAGCAGCATGTATGGATGTGAGAGTTGGATTGTGAAGAAGGCTGAGCGCCGAAGAATTGATGCTTTTGAACTGTGGTGTTGGAGAAGACTCTTGAGAGTCCCTTGGACTGCAAGGAGATCCAACCAGTCCATTCTGAAGGAGATCAGCCCTGGGATTTCTTTGGAAGGAATGATGCTAAAGCTGAAACGCCAGTACTTTGGCCACCTCATGTGAAGTGTTGACTCATTGGAAAAGACTCTGATTCTGGGAGGGATTGGGGGCAGGAGGAGAAGGGGACGACAGAGGATGAGATGGCTGGATGGCATCACTGACTCGATGGACTTGAGTCTGAGTGATCTCTGGGAGTTGGTGATGGACAGGGAGGCCTGGCGTGCTGGGATTCATGGGTTCGCAAAGAGTCGGACACGACTGAGTGACTAAACTGAACTGAGCTGAACTGAATATCTTCTTTGGTGGCTCAGTGATAAAGAATCTGCATGTAGTGCATGAGACACAAGTTGACCCCTGATCTGGGAAGAGCTCCTGGAGAAGGAAATGGCAACCTACTCCAGTACTCTTACCTTTCTGGGAAAGCTCATGGACAGAGGATCCTGGCAGGTTACAGTTCATGGCTCACAAAGAGTTGGAGACAATTTTGTGACTGAACAACAATATAATATCTTGGAGGTTAAACCATTTTAATTTGTACTGAATAGTCTTATCCTTTTTAAAATAGCTGTATACTATTGAATTATAAGAATGTATCATATTTTTTAAAGTTCCCTATTGTTAAATAGTTTTCAACAGATTGCTTTTATAAACAATGCTGTAGTGAATAATTGTATACATAACATTAATATGTATGCTGATATATATGTGAGCTGAAGACCTAAGAGCAGAATCACTGGGTAAAAGAATAGATGTTTTAGAATTTCATGGATGTTGCCAAATTACTTTCAACAGACTATCAATTTGTCTCACTACTTACTATGTGAGGAGAGTGACTGGTACCCTACATTATTGCTGACATACTGTTTCCAAACATTTGATTTTATATTATCTGGCTGGTAAAAAGAAGATAACATTATCATTTTACTTTTCAATTCTTATATAAATGAGATCAAACATCTCTTTACTTTTGAGTCCTTCATAATTCATTTTCCTCCTCATTTTCAATTTTTAAAAAATTGGGTTGTTGACCTCCTATTGATTAATAGGTATTCTTTAGATTTTAGTTAACTTCTGTGATTTGAGTTGGACTTTATATTTTTTTTTACTAGTTTGTCAATTGCCTTTGACCTTTTATGGTATGGGGAGGGAGGTGGGTAGGGGGTTCAGGATTGGGAACACATGTACACCCGTGGCAGATGCATTTGATGTATGGCAAAACCAATACAATATTCTAAAGTAAAAAATAAATAAATAAATAACAATAAAAATTTAATTTATTTTTTAACTGAAGGATAACTGCTTTACAGAAATTTCTTATTTTATGCCAAATATCAGCATGAATCAGCCACATGTATGCCTTTGACTTTTAAAGTAGTATCTTTTTTTTCTGACACAGTTTTATGTAGAATTTATCAGTTTTTTAAAAAAAAAACTTATAGGTTTTCTTTTTACTTAGGAATGTCTTTTCTACATCTTTCTACTTTTTAAATGTTAGCTGATGTGTTGGATTTTATTTTAGTTTTATCATTATTCTGTTTTCCAAATTATGAATTTTTATTTTCATTTATAATATTTTGTTTCTTTGCTTTATAGACATTTTATTGATTATTTTTATTCGTGCATATTTATTAATGTTAATATTGTTCAACCATTAAGTCATGTCCAACTCTTTGCAACTCCATGGACTGCAGCATGCCAGTCTGTCCTGTCCTTAACTATCTCCTGGTTTGCTCAAACTCATGTCTATCAAGTTGGTGATGCCACCCAATCATCTCATCCTCTTTTTCCCTCTTCTCCTACTACCCTCAACTTATAATCATTAATGTAAGTTTATTTAAAGTATATTTTCTTATTTATTTAAAATATATGGAAACATAAGCTTTTCCTTGTTCATTAATGTAAATGTACATTTTTGAGCACTGCTCATAGATTATGACATTGTTTTAATTACTGTTATTTTGTTGATGAAATGCAACTCCACTTTTCTTATTCAAACTAATTGTTGTATAAAGAGAGGTTTTCTTAGTTTTTCTAGCTTTATCTCTTTCTATATTTTGGAATGCATTGACTTTCTTTGGGCTTAATTGCAAAGGATTTTTGAGATCTTGTAAAAAATTATGATCAATTTTACCACAGGGTAGAGTTGTGCATATTTTAGAACTACATATTATATATAATTCATATGACCCTAAAATTTTACACACACACATCTTACTGTTGAGTTAGTCAGAGTTCTCAGGGGAAATAAGGAAGATATTTATTTTAAGAAGATATTAGGAAATTTACAGTGTAAATATGAAATAACTAACAAAGTTTACAAGGGTAAGTGATGACAAATGGTGAAGATAAGGTATTATGATTTTATCTTTTATGGCTAGGCAAAAATACACTATTTAAAGCTGCTAAACAAAACCTTAAGTGCCGGGGTCCAGCCCCAGCTGATCCAGGGTATTCGAAGGAGAGACGGCATTGGCAACCTATTTATTTAAATATTCATCAAAGATATAAAGAGTAATAGAACGAGGATAGCTCAGTGAAGAAATTCAGTGGAGAAAAGTGGCTGAAATAAGGATAGCTCAGTGAGGAAATTCAGTGGAGAAAAGAGGCTGAATAATTCAGCCAGAAGGTGAGAGAAAGAATGACATGGGGAGACCAAGTTTCGGTGAACAAGGCCCGCACTTTATTTTCCAAAGTAGTTTTTAATACCTTAAGTTATGCATAGAGGATAATGGGGGAAGGGGTAGAGCCATGCAGTAAGCCAGGCTTTCTTCCTGCAAACTTATCATATGCAAAAGTTTAGGTGATTTACATCATCTTCTGGCCCAGAGGCCTGTTAACATTTTAAGACACTTTCTACAGAAAACTTATTTTTCTCTAAAGGTGACTAGTCAGGCGCCACCCTCCAAAAGCATTAAAGTTGCGTTCCTAAAGGGCAAAGGTGTGGTGGGCTACAACAAGAAAAAGAATTAACTCAAGGGTCCAAGGTTACAAACATTAAAACTACTACTTACACCAATCATATTAATCAATACACTGCCAGGGACACAGCAGGTAAGGGATATGGAAACTTAGCAGCAAACATTGGCCCAACAAGTGAAAAACCCTTCACCAATACAATTTCTAATCAATCTTTTAACTGCTCAAAGGAATCTGTATTTAGACAGTTTAGAACATCTCCTGCCTCTCACAGTTGGGAGGCTCTGAACAATCACATGTGGCCGGAAAAACCTATTCAGGCAGGCTAGAGGATTTCCAAAGGAGTTTGTAGGTTGAAACACTGTCACATCAAGGAATTATTAACTGGAGCTGTAAGCTAACTCTTTTTTCAGAGAGAGGTAGTGGGGGACAGCCCCCCATAAAGTCAGAGGTGTAGGTGAAAGCACAAAGCAGAAAGTAAGCAGACTCTGGTTTGGGGGGTAGATGCTCGAGAATTTCCAGGGGAACTCCTGGGGCTCGATCCTGCCTTTGCGTATGCCAAGCCTCCTTCTTCATGACCTTTGCCACGGGCGGAGCTCACTCCCAGCACATAAGTATATAAATGCATAGGAAAAACAGGACATTTAACTTAAAAAATTATATATGAAGTAGAAATTGAATGGTTTAGAAAAGAGAGGATAAGAGGAAAAAGAAGAAATACACTAAAGTTATTTCCTCATCGAAGATAATCAAGATGCTACCTGCAGAATTAGAAGATTGGGGTAGTCTGTCCACATCTAGTTGAGACAGTGACTTAACTTTAAGGATTCAGTGCTCATTGCTGTCTTTTGCTGCAGTTTCTCCATTTATTACTTCTCCAGGCCAGAATACTGGAGTAGATAGCCATTTCTTCTCCAAGGGATCTTCCCAACCCAGGAATTGAAGCCAGGTCTTCCACATTGCAGGTGGATTCTTTACCAGCTGAGCTACCAGTGAAGACATTATTTTTTAGTTGACTAAACTGTGTCCTCATACTTTCTCCAAGAATAATTTATGTACGTATTCTCTGAGTTCTATTAATAGCATGTTCAGTAGAGATTTTCATGCAGTCTTTATATTTGAACTAATTTTTTCAGGGTATACAATTTTTGAGTCATATCTTTCCTCAAGGACTTTGGAAGCATTAATTATTTAACTGTTTTGTTTTTCATTGCTTAGCCATTTATCACTGCTTATTATTTAGCTTTTTTCCCCCTCTTTCTTAGTGACTTAAGAGTTTTCAACTAGCTGCCCCAAAGATTCTTTATCTTTTGAAGTCCTGTGATATTATGAGATTATCTCCATGAAATTAAAAGATGCTTACTCCTTGGAAGAAAAGCTTTGACAAATCTAGAGAGCATATTTGAACTTTTGAACTGTGGTGTTGGAGAAGACTCTTGAGAGTCTCTTGGACTGCAAGGAGATCAAACCATATCAATTCCTAAAAGAAATCAGTCCTGAATTTTCACTGGAAGGACTGATGCTGAAGCTGAAGCTCCAATACTTTGGCCACCTGATGTGAAGAACTGACTCATTGGAAAAGACCCTGATGCTGGGAAAGACTGAAGGCAGGAGGAGAAGGGGATGACAGAGGATGAGATGTTTGGATGACATCACTGACTCAATGGACATAAGTTTGAGCAAGCTCTGGGAGTTAGTGATGAACAGGGAAGCCTGGAATGCTGCAGTCCATGGGGTTGCAAAGAATCAGACATGACTGAGCAACTGAACTAAACTGAACTGAGTGTATTAAAAAGCAGAGCTATCACTTTGCCAACAAATATCCATATAGTCAAAGCTAAGATTTTTCCAGTAGTCATATATGGATGTGTGAGTTGGACCATAAAGAAGGCTGAATGCCTAAGAATTAATGCTTTTAAACTGTGATGCTGGAGAAGACTCTGAGTCCCTTGGACAGCAAGGAGATCAGACCAGTCAATGCTAAAGGAAATCAACCCTGAATATTCACTGGAAGGACTGATGTTGAAGCTGAATCTCCAGTATTTTGGCCACATGATGTGAAGAACTGATTCATTAGAAAAGACTCTGATTCTGGGAAAGATTAAGGGTAAGAAAAGTGTAAGATAAGGGGGTGACAGAGGATGAGATGATTGGATGGCATCACCAACTCAATGGATATGGGTTTGAGCAAACTCTAAGAGGTAGTGAGAGACAGGGAATCCTGGCAGGCTGCAGTCCACAAGGTCACAAAGAGTCAGACATAACTTGCTGAACAACAAGAACACCTCTGCTGTTAATTATAGGACAGTTTGTCTTTTCAATAGAGCCAAATTTTCTTTAATTATTGTAAGGTTTTATAGCTAGTAATAATGTGTTTGTCCCTTTATTTGGATTATATTTTTGAAGTCACTAATAATGTATTGTTTTTATATTTCTTTGTTTTCCCTAATCTTCTTTAAACATTTACTTACTTTTATTTCATTAAAAAAAATGTTCATCCCATTTTCTTTGCTGTTTCTCTATCCTATTCTTCACATTCTTGCTATGTTTTCAACAGTGTCACTTCAAATTTGTGGTGCTTTCAATTGGTGTTTTTGTCATAGTTTTTACTCTTCTTTTTAACTGACTCATATTTTATCCACTTTTATTGTCTTATCATGTTTTCTCTGAACTCTTTGATCTCTAGTCTAATGAGTTATTTTCATGGAGGTAATTACTTCATTATTATTATTTTTTTAATGTGATAAAGTTTGGTCAAATTTTCCATCTGCTCTGTTACACAAGTTTTCTTGTGCACATGTTTTCAACTGCTTTCACTTTTCCTATTGTTTTTCTTCTGTTTTTATCTTATAATTACCTTACAGTCTTGCACTTATTTAAGCAACCACCTTTGAATGAACTGTATCTTTTCTGGACCAGTTATTTGTACAACATGTGTGTCTGAGAGGGCCAGAGCTCTACCCAGGCCGACAGGAAGCTTCCATATGATGACACTGTCTGCTTGAGTGGAGTGCTTTTCTCTAGTGTTCCTTTATCCCCAGCCAACCCGGGTTGGCACAGCAGAAGATGCCCAGTTTAGAGCCTCTCTCTTTCCTCCTGCCATCCTGATAGACTGCTTCTTGCAAACATAGCTTGTCTGTGTGATTCCTCATTTAGCCCTACCTTCTCAACTTCCCTAGGTTTTTACCAAAAAGAAATGATGGAAAATCTTACTACCCTACCATGGTTTTGTTGCCAATGCTATGCCCATGTTTTCAGAATTCTTTTCTGTCAGCTTTGTCTAAACTCTAAAGCCATAGGCATTGTCTCCTGTCCCTTTGAGTACCCCTATGAAACCTGCCCTGTAATCTGGAGACTCTCCTTTATATTGTAGTTTGGGTTACAGATGTTTCTGAATTTTTATCAAAAAAGCAAAAATTATCTTTCTTGTTTTCTCTTTGAAGATGTATTGAGAAGAGAAGGGGGCCACATCAAGTCAGAAGTGTTCTCAGACTTGCAGGTTTGACTAACCAGACTCTGGGATGGTTCCAATTTTCCTTCCTGCTAGCTCTGGTCCTCACAGTTAGTATAATTCCATTTTTGAGTGTGGCAGGACCAGTGACTTGTTCCCTACCAATAGAATATTGCAAAGACAATAAGATATTTTCAAGATTACTTTGCATAAGATCATACACTGTCATTCTGGGAGATCCTTGATGTGTTTGATGTAGCAAGAGGCCATGTGGTGGAGGCCCATGTGTCAAGGAGCTGTGAATGGCTTCTGGACAAAACCATCTAGGAATTGGGAGAAGACTTGGGTCAACTGCTGGCAAGAAACAGAAGCCCTCAATCCTCTAGCCTGAAGGGCCTGAATCCTGTCAACCACCATGTGAACTTGGAAGGGGCTCTTTCCCCAAACTTTGAGATGGGAGATTGCTTAATTGCAGGCTTGCAGAGGATCCAGACAATAAGTATCTGGATTTTTGACCCACAGGAACTGTGGAATAATAAATGTGTTTTGTTTTAGCTCCTAAGTTTGTGATGATGCTGTCACACATAAATAGATAACTAGTACAGCATTTCAGGGCTATGTTGGAAACAGATCATGGTTCTGTAGGTTCTGGAAGTACACCTCCATGTCTTAAGTGTTGAAGAACATTGGTTTTGCAATCAAATGGATTTGTGTTCAAGTATCAGGTCCAGCTTGGGTCATGTTGTTCTCAGATCACTTAGTTGCCATGTGGCCTAGGATGAGTTGTTTAATCTGAGGTTGTTTATCAGTTTCCTCACTTTTATAATACAAGTGTTAATTAGACTTATATCCTAGCACTGAGAAGGTGGCTTAACAAGAATAATAAAATAAAATGCTTTATGTAGTCCCTGATAGAAAGTAAGTGCTTACTGATAATCAAGCTTACTGTCCCAGAAGTGCTGTGAGATGCAGGTTCCTGGTTACAGTACCACCAGCAGATTCAAGGGTTTGAGCTTTTTTCCTCAGAAAAGGCTGCTATAGCATAAGGAACCCCGGAGTGAGAGTCAGAAGTCTTAGTTTTAACACTTTCTATGTCACCAGTAAAACTAGGTGACATTGGCAAGTCATTTAATCCTTCTGAGTCTATTTTCTAATCTGAAATTCATAGTGTTTGCATCTGCCTATGTCATAAGTGTCTGAGGAATAGGTGTATATCAAATGCATTGTAAGCAGTAACAGGGTACAAAGATATGAGCATTTTTACTGCTAATAAAATACCATATTATAAAAAGATAATTAAAATCTTGGGAAGCCTTTAGAATGAACATTCATAGCTGAACCAGGAGGGTAGCTAACTCTGACCACTCCAGAGGTGGCCTGGCCATGGCACGCTGGTTAAAAGCCTGGGCTCCAGAGAAGGACTACCTGGATTTAAAACTCCTGGGAAGCTATCTACTTCTCTGTGCCTCAATCTCATCAGGTATAAATTGAGGGAAACAGTCACCATTCTCCTCAGAGTAGTTTTGAGCATTAAATGTAATGATGTGGTTGTTGTTCAGTCTCCCAGTCGTGTCTGACTCTTTGCAACCCCATGGACTGCAGCATGCCAGACCTCCCAGTCCCTCACCATATCCTGGAGTTTGCCCAAGTTCATGTCCATTGCATCAGTGATGCCATCCAGCCATCTCATTCTCTGATGCCCTCTTCTCCTTCTGACCTCATATTTCCCAGCATCAGGGATTTTTCCAATGAGTTAGCTGTTTGTATCAGGTGACCAAAATTCAGGAGCTTCAGCTTCAACATCAGTTCTTTCAGTGAGTTTTCAGGGTTGATTTCCCTTAAGATTGACTGGTTTGATCTCCTTGCTTGTCTGAGGGACTCTAAGGAGTCTTCTCCAGCACCACAGTTTGAAAGCATCAATTCTTTGGTGTTCTGTCTTCTTATGGTCCAGCTCTGACAAGAATACAGGACCACTGAGAAGACCACAGCTTTGACTATACAGACCTTTGTTGGCAGAGTGATGTTTCTGCTTTTCAACACACTGTCTACATTTATCATACCTTTCCTGCCAAGAATAGTCATCTTCTGATTTCATGGCTGCAGTCAAATTCACAGTGATTTTAGTGATTTTCCAGGAAGAGGAAATCTGTCACTGCTTCCACCATTTCCCCTTCTATTTGTCATGAAGTAAAAGGTCCTTCTAGTCAAGGCTATGGTTTTTCCAGTGGTCATGTATGGATGTGAGAGTTGGACTGTGAAGAAAGCTGAGTGCCAAAGAATTGATGCTTTTGAACTGTGGCATTGGAGAAGACTCTTGAGAGTCCCTTGGACTACAAGGAGATTCAACCAGTCCATTCTAAAGATCAGCCCTGGGTGTTCTTTGGAAGGAATGATGCTAAAGCTGAAACTCCAATACTTTGGCCACCTCATGCGAAGAGTTGACTCATTGAAAAAGATTCTGATGCTGGAAGGGATTGGGGGCAAGAGGAGAAGGGGACGACAGAGGATGAGATGGCTGGATGGCATCACCAACTCGATGGACGTGAGTTTGAGTGAACTCCGGGAGTTGGTGATGGACAGGGAGGCCTGGCGTGCTGCGATTCATGGGGTCGCAAAGAGTTGGACATGACTGAGCGACTGAACTGAACTGAACTGAATGGGGCCAGATGCCACGATCTTAGATTTTTTAATATTTAGTTTTAAGCCAGCTTTTTCATTAAATGTAATGATACATTTGAGCAATATGAACTTTTTCTTCTTTTTTAAAAATTTACTGAAGTATAGTTGAATTACAATGTTGTGTTAATTACTGCTAAACAGCAAAATGACTCAGTTATACATACATGTATTCTTTTTCATATTATTTTCCATTATGGTTTGTCACAGAATATTGAATATGGTTCCCTGTGTTATACAGTAGGGACTTGTTGTTTATACATTCTAAATATACCAATTTGTATCTGTTAATTCCTAGTAACTCAGCTGGGAAAGAATACGCCTGCAATATATGAGACTCCAGTTCGATTCTTGGCTTGGGAAGATCCCCTGGAGAAGGGAACAGCTATCCACTCCAGTATTCTGGCCTGGAGAATTCCATGGACTCTATAGTCCATGGGGTCATGAAGAGTTGGAGACAACTGAGTGACTTTCACTCTAACTCTCACTTTCAATCCCACATCTTAGCAAAACATCAGTATCAGTGCTCAGTAAACATCAACTGAAATTATTCTTTTTTCAGACCATTGTATCATTAGGAAATGGAAGATGTTAATCTTGGTTACTATTTCCTTCATTTTTACATTTTTGGTTGGGGAATGAAGTTTGAGTTTTGTTCCAATTCAGCCATCTGGCAGTTCCTATTTGTCTCCCTATGAGGATTTTGCAATAATTGATTAAAAGGAGGACTGATTTTGACCAAATCAAGTATTATAAAGAACACCAAGAAACTATTTAAATTCAATTTATGTTTTAATCTGCTTCCTTGAAGTAAATTATAGCTAATAAAGGATTTAAAATTGGTATGAGAGAGAAATTATAAAGATAAAAGTTGGCTGCAGCTAAAAATATGTAAATTCACTGTCTTAGGACAAAACAGAATAATTTCCCCAAATATTTCCTTTGCATGACAGCACTTCTTTTATTGAAAATGATTGAGTAATGCAATGTTTTACCTCATTGAAAACAGATTCCTTTTGAAAGATAATTTCCTCATTATCCTCAGAGTCTCTGGAATCTGCTATTAGATTCAGAATTCAACTCTGAGTGACAAGGGAATAAAACCTTTATAACGTTTCTTTTTAAAGTGTGGAGTATCAAAGTCTGAATGCACCTTTAAAGCAATTTATTATTACAGAGGAGTTAAGATGGTGGAGGAAAAGGACAGGGAGACCACTTTCTCCCCCACAAATTCATCAAAAGAACATTTAAATGCCGAGTAAATTCCACAAAACAAATTCTGAAAGCTGGCAGAGGACATCAGGCACCCAGAAAAGCAGCCCATTGTGTTTGAAAGGATATAGGGAAAAAATATAAAAGACAAAAAAAGAGACAAAAGAGGGAGGGATGGAATTCCATCCCGGGAAGGGAGTCTTAAAAAGAGAGAAGTTTCCAAACACCAGGAAACACTCTCACTGCCGAGTCTGTGGCGAGCCTTGGAAGCACAGAGGGCAACATAACAGGGAGGAAAAATAAATAAACAATTAAAACCCACAGATTACTAGCCCAATGGTAACTCCCCCAGCTGAGAAGTAGTGCAGATGCCTGCACCCGCCACTAGCAAGTGGGGGCTGGGCAGGGAGGAGCGGGCTGCATCGCTTAGAGTAAGGATCTGGCCTGAATGCCCTGAGCGCTATCTGAGCGAACTAACTTGGGCTAGCAAACCAGACTGTGGGATAACTACCACGCGAAAAGCCAGGCCTAACCTAAGACACCGCCAGGCCCACGTACAAAACAAAGGACTGAACAGAGATAGCCGGCTGCAGACAATCCCCCTCTGGTGACAGGCAGCCAGAGCTGGAAGGGGGCAATCGCAGCCCCAGAGAGACATTATCTACAAAACTGTAAGCAGGATTCTTTCCTAACTAAGACTTCTTGGGGTTCTGGATGGTCAACATCCACCTGAGAAGGTGCACTAGTTGTACACCCAGACAACCGAGCGGCGGGGAGGTGATAAGTTGCAGTGACCGTGCTCGCCAAACACCTCATCACCTGAGCTGCTCGGACCTGGGAAGGGCACAAAACGCAGGCCCATTCAAGTCTGTGCCTCTGAGGACTACCACGATAACACTGACACAAGTTTCCCTAACCAAGAAACCTTGACAAGCCACCTGTACAAACCCACACACAGCGAGGAAACTCCAAAAAAAAGAGAACTCCACAAACTGCCAGAATACAGAAGTGACACCCCAAACTCAGCAATATAAACAAGATGAAGAGACAGTGGAATACCCAGCAGGTAAAGGAACAGGATAAATGCCCCACCAAACCAAACAAAAGAGGAAGAGATAGGGAAATGCCTGATAAAGAATTCTGAATAATGATAGTGAAAATGATCCAAAATCTTGAAATCAAAATGGAATCACAGATAAATAGCCTGGAGACAAGGACTGAGAAGATACAAGAAAGGTTTAACAAACCTAGAAGAAATAAAAAAGAGTCAATACATAATGAATAATGCAATAGATGAGATCAAAAACACTCTGGAGGCAACAAATAGTAGAATAACAGAGGCAGAAGATAGGATAAGTGAATTAGAAGATAGAATGGTAAAAATAAATGAATCAGGGAGGAAAAAAGAAAAATGAATTAAAAGAAATGAGGACAATCTCAGAGACCTCCAGGACAATATTAAATGTTACAACATTCGAATCATAGGAGTCCCAGAAGAAGAAGACAAAAATAAAGACCATGAGAAAATACTTTAGGAGATAATAGTTAAAAACTTCCCTAAAATGGGGAAGGAAATACTCACCCAAGTCCAAGAAACCCAGAGAGTCCCAAACAGGATAAACCCAAGGCGAAACACCCCAAGACACATATTAATCAAATTAACAAAGATCAAACACAAAGAACAAGTATTAAAAGCAGCAAGGGAAAAACAACAAATACAACTCAAGGGAATTCCCATAAGGATAACAGCTGATCTTTAAATAGAAACTCTTCAAGCCAGAAGGGAATGGCAAGACATACTTAAAGTGATGACAAAAAATAACCTACAGCCCAGATTACTGTACCCAGCAAGGATCTCATTCAAATATGAAGGAGAAATCAAAAGCTTTACAGACAAGCATAAGCTGAGAGAATTCAGCACCACCAAACCAGCTCTCCAACAAATACTAAAGGATATTCTCTAGACAAGAAACACAAAAAGGGTGTATAAACTCGACCCCAAAACAATAAAGTAAATGGCAACGGGATCATACTTATCGATAATTACTTTAAATGTAATTGGGTTGAATGTCTCAACCAAAAGACAAAGACTGGCTGAATGGATCCAAAAACAAGACCCCTATATATGTTGTCTACAAAAGACCCACCTCAAAAAAGGGGACACATACAGATTGAAAGTGAAGGGCTGGAAAAAGATTTTCCATGCAAATAGAGACCAAAAGAAAGCAGGAGTAGCAATACTCATATCAGATAAAATAGACTTTAAAACAAAGGCTGTGAAAAGAGACAAAGAAGGTCACTACATAATGATCAAAGGTTCAATCCAAGAAGAAAATATAACAATTACAAATATATACGCACCCAACATAGGAGCACCACAATATGTAAGACAAATGCTAACAAGTATGAAAGGGGAAATTAACAATAACACAATAATTGTGGGAGACTTTAATACCCCACTCACACCTATGGATAGATGAACTAAACAGAAAATTAACAAAGAAACACAAACTTTAAATGATACAATAGACCAGTTAGACCTAATTGATATCTATAGGACATTTCACCCCAAAACAATGAATTTCACCTTTTTCTCAAGCACACACGGAACCTTCTCCAGGATAGATCACATCCTGGGCCATAAATCTAGCCCTGGTAAATTCAAAAAAATTGAAATCATTCCAAGCATCTTTTCTGACCACAATGCAGTAAAATTAGATCTCAATTACAGGAGAAAAACTATTAAAAATTCCAACATATGGAGGCTGAACAACACGCTGCTGAATAACCAACAAATCACAGAAGAAATCAAAAAAGAAATCAAAATTTGCATAGAAATGAATGAAAATGAAAACACAACAACCCAAAACCCGTGGGACACTGTAAAAGCAGTGCTAAGGGGAAAGTTCATAGCAATACAGGCATACCTCAAGAAACAAGAAACAGTCAAATAAATAACTTAACTCTACATCTAAAGCAACTAGAAAAGGAAGAAATGAAGACTCCTAGGGTTAGTAGAAGGAAAGAAATCTTAAAAATTAGAGCATAAATAAATGCAAAAGAAACAAAAGAGACCATAGCAAAAATCAACAAAGCCAAAAGCTGGTTCTTTGAAAGGATAAATAAAATTGACAAACCATTAGCCAGACCCATCAAGAAACAAAGGGAGAAAAATCAAATCAATAAAAATAGAAATGAAAATGGATAGATCACAACAGACAACACAGAAATACAAAGGATCATAAGAGACTACTATCAGCAATTATATGCCAATAAAATGGACAACGTGGAAGAAATGGACAAATTCTTAGAAAAGTACAACTTTCCAAAACCGGCCCAAGAAGAAATAGAAAATCTTAACAGACCCATCACAAGCACGGAAATTGAAACTGTAATCAGAAATCTTCCAGCAAACAAAAGCCCAGGTCCAGACAGCTTCACAGCTGAATTCTATGAAAAATTGAGAGAAGAGCTAACACCTATCCTACTCAAACTCTTCCAGAAAATTGCAGAAGAAGGTAAACTTCCAAACTCATTCTATGAGGCCACCATCACCCTCATACCAAAACCTGACAAAGATGCCACAAAAAAAGAAAACTACAGGCCAATATCACTGATAAAGATAGATGCAAAAATCCTTAATAAAATCCTAGCAAAAAGAATCCAACAACATATTAAAAAGATCATACACCATGACCAAGTGGGCTTTATCCCAGGAATGCAAGGATTCTTCAATATCTGCAAATCAATCAATGTAATACACTACATTAACAAATTGAAAAATAAAAACCATATGATTATCTCAATAGATGCAGAGAAAGCCTTTGACAAAATTCAACACCCATTTATGATAAAAAAAACTCTCCAGAAAGCAGGAATAGAAGAAACATACCTCAACATAATAAAAGCTGTATATGAGAAACCCACAGCAAACATTATCCTCAGTGGTGAAAAATTGAAAGCATTTCCTCTAAAGTCAGGAATAAGACAAGGGTGCCCACTTTCACCATTACTATTCAACATAGTTTTGGAAGTTTTGGCCACAGCAATCAGAGCAGAAAAAGAAATAAAAGGAATCCAAATTGGAAAAGGAGAAGTAAAACACTCGCTGTTTGCAGATGACATGATCCTCTACATAGAAAACCCTAAAGACTCCACCAGAAAATTACTAGAAATAATCAATGAATATAGTAAAGTTGCAGGATATAAAATAAACACGCAGAAATCCCTTACATTTCTATACACTAAAAATGAGAAAATAGAAAGAGAAATTAAGGAAACAATTCCATTCACCATTGCAGCAAAAAGAAGAAAATACTTAGGAATATATCTACCTAAAGAAACTAAAGACCTATATATAGAAAACTATAAAACACTGGTGAAAGAAATCAAAGAGGACACTAATAGTTGGAGAAATATACCATGTTCATGGTTTGGAAGAATCAATATAGTGAAAATGAGTATACTACCCAAAGCAATTTATAGATTCAATGCAATCCTTATCAAGCTACCAACGGTATTTTTCACACAGCTAGAACAAATAATTTCACAATTTGTATAGAAATACAAAAAACCTCAAATAGACAAAGCAATCTTGAGAAAGAAGAATGGAAATGGAGGAATCAACCTACCTGACTTCAGGCTCTACTACAAAGCCACAGTCATCAAGACAGTATGGCACTGGCACAAAGACAGAAATATAGATCAATGGAACAAAATAGAAAGCCCAGTGATAAATCCACACACCTATGGACACCTTATCTTTGACAAAGGAGGCAAGAATATACAATAGATTAAAGACAATCTCTTTAACAAGTGCTGCTGGGAAAACTGGTCAACCACTTGTAAAAGAATGAAACTAGACCACTTTCTAACACCATACACAAAAATAAACTCAAAATGGATTAAAGATCTAAACGTAAGACCAGAAACTATAAAACTCCTAGAGGAGAACATAGGCAAAACACTCTCCAACATACATCACAGCAGGATCCTCTATGACCCACCTCCCAGAATATTGGAAAAAAAGCAAAAATAAACAAATGAGACCTAATCAAACTTAAAAGCTTCTACACAACAAAGGAAACTATAAGCAAGGTGGAAAGACAGCCTTCAGAATGCGAGAAAATAATAGCAAATGAAGCAACTGACAAACAACTAATCTCAAAAATATTCAAGCAACTCCTACAGCTCAATTCCAGAAAAATAAATGACCCAATCCAAAAATGGGCCAAAGAACTAAATAGACATTTCTCCAAAGAAGACATACAGATGGCTAACAAACACATGAAAAGATGCTCAACATCACTCATCAGAGAAATGCAAATCAAACTACTATGAGGTACCATTTCATGCCAGTCAGAATGGCTGTAATCCAAAAGTCTACAAGCAATAAATGCTGGAGAAGGTTTGGAGAAAAGGGAACCCTCTTACACTGCTGGTGGAATGCAAATTAGTACAGCCACTATGGAGAACACTGTGGAGATTCCTTAAAAAACTGGAAATATAACTGCCATATGACCCAGCAATCAGACTGCTGGGCATACACACTGAGGAAACCAGAATTGAAAGAGACACGTGTACCCCAATGTTCATCGCAGCACTGTTTATAATAGCCAGGACATGGAAGCAACCTAGATGTCCATCAGCAGATGAATGGATAAGAAAGTTGTGGTACATATACACAGTGGAGTATTACTCAGCCATTAAAAAGAATACATTTGAATCAGTTCTAATGAGGTGGATGAAACTGAAGACTATTATACAGAGTGAAGTAAGCCAGAAAGAAAAACACCAATATAGTATACTAATGCATATATATGGAATTTAGAAAGATGGTAACAATAACCCTGTATACGAGACAGCAAAATAGACACAGATGTATAGAACAGTCTTTTGCACTCTGTGGGAGAGGGCGAGGGTGGGATGATTTGGGAGAATGGCATTGAAACATGTATAATATATATGAAATGAGTTGCCAGTCCAGGTTCGATTCATGATACTGGATGCTTGGGGCTGGTGCACTGGGACGACCCAGAGGGATGGTACAGGGAGGGAGGAGGGAGGAAGGTCCAGGATGGGGAACACGTGTATACCTGTGGCAGATTCATGTTGATGTATGGCAAAACCAATACAATATTGTAAAGTTAAAAAATAAAAATTAAAAAAATTTATTATTACAGCATCTCACACTATATATAATGTATTTAGAAACTAATGATTTTTCAGTAAATTTAATACATTTTTTTATTTTTCTATTTTTTAACTTTACAATATTGTATTGATTTTGCCATATATCAACATGAATCTGCCACAGGTATACACGTGTTCCCCATCCTGAACCCTCCTCTCTCCTCCCTCCCTGTACATCCCTCTGGGTCGTCCCAGTGCACTAGCCCCAAGTATCCTTGTATCCTGCATCGAACCTGGACTGGCAACTCATTTAATATATGATATTATACATGTTTCAATGCCATTCTCCCAGATCATCCCACCCTCTCCTTCTCCCACAGAGTCCAAAAGACTGTTCTATACATCAGTGTTTCTTTTGCTGTCTTGTATACAGGGTTATTGTTAGACATACTTAAAATACATTTATTTTAAAAAGAGTTTTCTCTCATAAATTACCATTTTATCTTTCAGTTTTCATGTAATTACAATCAGGTCAATTTATTTTGGACTAGAATTATAGAATCTTAAAACAACTGGGAGTTGGACTGTGAAGAAGGCTGAGCGCTGAAGCATTGATGCTTTTGAACTGTGGTGTTGGAGAAGACTCTTGAGAGTCCCTTGGACTGCAAGGAGATCCAACCAGTGCATTCTGAAGGAGATCAGCCCTGGGATTTCTTTGGAAGGAATGATGCTAAAGCTGAAACTCCAGTACTTTGGCCACCTCATGCAGAGTTCACTCATTGGAAAAGACTCTGATGCTGGGAGGGATTGGGGGCAGGAGGAGAAGGTTATGACAGAGGATGAGATGGCTGGATGGCATCACTGACTTGATGGACACGAGTCTGAGTGAACTCTGGGCATTGGTGTTGGACAGGGAGGCCTGGCGTGCTGCGATTCATGGGGTTGCAAAGAGTCGGACACAACTGAGCGACTGATCTGATCTGATCTGATCTGAAAAGAACTGGGCACCTACTGGTATATCACATTGAATTCTACAACAGCCCTATGAGTTAGGTGTGATTTTCCCTCTCTAATAATATGAGGACAAATGGGTTATCCAGCATCCTGGTGCTAGTTTGAACAAGCTTCAGGAGTTGGTGAAGGAAGGGAAGCCTGGAGTATGCTGCACTCCATGGGGTTGCAAAGAGTTGGAAATGACTGAGTGAGTGAACAACAACAATAACAACAACTCAAATTCTAAGCCTTTGTTGTTTGTACCATAGGTGCCACCTGCATGCTATTGAAGGACTTCTAGTGACATCCCATCCCCATTACTATAGCACAAATGAAAAAAAAAAAAAAAAAAGATGAAACAACCCCCAAGGCTATAGGAAGTGAAGCGACCTGTTTTGGGTTCCACTGTGACCTGGGAATCATGGATTGAGGCATGTTTCAGCTCAGTTCAGTTCAGTTCAGTTCAGTCACTCAGTCGTGTCTGACTCTTTGCGGCCCCATGAATCCCAGCACGCCAGGCTTCCCTGTCCATCACCAACTCCTGGAGTTCACTCAGACTCACGTCCATCGAGTCAGTGATGCCATCCAGCCATCTCAGCCTCTGTTGTCCCCTTCTCCTCCTGCCCCCAATCCCTACCAGCATCAGAGTCTTTTCCAATGAGTCAACTCTTCGCATGAGGTGGCCAAAGTACTGGAGTTTCAGCTTTAGCATCATTCCTTCCAAAGAAATCCCAGGGCTGATCTCCTTCAGAATGGACTGGTTGGATCTCCTTGCAGTCCAAGAGACTCTCAAGAGTCTTCTCCAACACCACAGTTCAAAAGCATCAATTCTTCGGCGCTCAGCCTTCTTCACAGTCCAACTCACATCCATACATGACGACTGGAAAAACCATAGCCTTGACTAGACGGACCTTTGTTGGCAAAGTAATGTCTCTGCTTTTCAATATGCTATCTAGGTTGGTCTTAACTTTCCTTCCAAGGAGTAAGCGTCTTTTAATTTCATGGCTGCAGTCACCATCTGCAGTGATTTTGGAGCCCCCCAAAATAAAGTCTGACACTGTTTCCACTGTTTCCCCATCTATTTCCCATGAAGTGGTGGGACCGGATGCCATGATCTTCATTTTCCGAATGTTGAGATTTAAGCCAACTTTTTCACTCTTCACTTTCACTTTCCTCAAGAGGCTTTTTAGTTCCTCTTCACGTTCTGCCATAAGGGTGGTGTCATCTGCATATCTGAGGTTATTGATATTTCTCCCGGCAATATTGATTCCAGCTTGTGTTTCTTCCAGTCCAGTGTTTCTCCGTCATGTTTGGGGGCACACAAACCTGGGTTGTCTTTCCTCTGCCATGTAAGAGAAACATGAATTTAGAAAATGTATTCCATCCCTTTGAGTTTATTTTCATACTTGTAAAATGAAAATAAATTTACACCATAAGGATGTTCTGAGGGTTGTGAAAGTTGCTCAGTTTTGTCTGACTCTTCACGAATACTGGAGTCTGTAGCGTTTCCTTCTCCGGGGGAATCTTCCCAACCCAGGGATCAAAACCAGGTCTTCCACTTTGCAGCAGATTCTTTACCAGCAGAGCCACCAGGGAAGCCCACGGTTCTGAGGGTTAAAGGAGTTTTTTATATGTATTGTAGAATGCTTTAGCACTAGTACCTGGCCTATGGTCAATCATAAGTTAGAGGTATTTGTTTTCAGTAACACTGGAAATAACAACAGGAAATGGGAGCTAGCCCCCTGAGTTCTGACTTGTTCTACTCTGTTATCTCTCTAGTCCAATTATATAAACATACCAACTTCATAACTGGTATGCTTTATCCTATGTATTTATTTCTTTACGGAGTTGTTGAAACATATCAGCCTTGGCTTAAGTAGCATTATCTTGCAGACAGAATATGTTTACATATATTCTTCATGGACTGTACACTCAGATACACTGGTGCTGCTATTTCTTGGCACTGGTCAATCACTTCCCCAGCCTTTTGAGAAGTTAGAGTTGCGCTTTTGCTCTCTGCAGCCCCTAAGACCCCAACTTGCTATTCCTGCTGATCAGTCTGCTGTGACAGTCCCATTTGTTACCAATTCCCTGGGCTCTCTGGAAATCGGGGGCCCTGCTTAAGCCCTCCCCTGTTCTGGCAGCCACTGTCCCCACCTCTGTCTGACCTTGTCCACTGCTGCTTATCTGTCTTTTTCTCTGTGAGTGAAGCTCAGAGTGTGGATCATTTTGTACTAATCATTTCTTTAATATGCCTGCATTTGTCAGTGGGCTTACACCTGCACCATTCTTGCCTTCTCTGCTGGGGCAAGTATACAAAAAAGCCTTTATTATTCTCCTAATCCTTTTTGTGTTTTTGTTTTTTTCTTATCTTCCTCTTAAGCTTTCACTGACACAGCAGATTCTTACCTTGCTTCCTTCTGTTTTCTTAAGTACAAATGGTTGTTTAACCCCTTGCTATCAGATGCTTTATTTATAAAGCCATTTAAGTCTTTACTATTCTTTTCATGCTCCTACTTTCCTTCATCTGACATTAATTTTAAAATAATTCACTTAAAGAGACAGAGTCGGGAAACTAAGAAGAGAACATGGAAGCTGCTTCTTGTGGCTTGATATACACATATATTCTATATCTAAGTCATCTACATCTATTCTGTGTCTGTATCATATACATCCATATTTTTATCAACTATATGTATTCTATATCTCTATCATCTCCATCTCTTCTACATCTACATCTATATGAACTACATCTATTCTGTGTCTCTATTATTTCCATCTATTCTATATCTATATCAAGTACACTTATTCTAATTGTTAGCACAAGTTCCTGTGCACACACACTGAGGTCAAACAAACTGAAACATCAGAGTCTGAAGCAGAAAAAGGTTTATTGCAGGGCTATGCAAGGAGACAGGTGGCTCACACCCTAAAAGCCCAAAGTCCCTTAAGAGTTTAGCAAAGCACTTTTAAAAGCAAGGTGAGGGGTAAGGGTTGCAGGAGTGATCAGCTGGTATACAGTTCTCCGGTTTGGGGAAGGAACAGGGTGTTGTCATGGGGGTGAACATTATCAGTCCAGGAGGCCTGAGGCTGGCTGTGTGCTCTTAGTTGTCAAGTAGTTAGTGTCTTCTATTCTGTGGAGGGATTTTCACATCTGCAAAACAACTGAGGAAATGTGCATCAAATCTAGGTACTTAAGAGAGGAGATACAGCACAGGGCATCAGGGAAGGCTTGTCTGAAGAAGACCCCCTAAAGTCCACTCAGTTGCCATCTATCTATACCATCTTTAATAAGTCTATTCTATATCTGTATCATCTATGTCATGGTCCTTGTGCGGGTTGGAAAAGGATTTCCAGAAATGAGACAGAATGAGAAGGAAATAAAGTTTATTTGAATGGGAGATGCTGTTAGAACAGTAGGCCAGCTCAAGGGAGAAGCAACATTGAAAAGGGGTCTTTAGCTCACGTTTATACCCAGGGTACAAGGAGTAGGATAGGGGTCTTGCGGGTCATTTGTTGATTGGATGAGGCACATAAACTGGGTGAGGGTTGTGGGAGAGTAAGGCAAATACTTTCTCCCTATGGGATAAGAGGGGAGACAGGTTATATTGCTCAGTGAGTGAAGTGAAGTAGCTCAGTCGTGTCCGACTCTTTGTGACCCCGTGGACTGTTACCTATCAGGCTCCTCCATCCATGGGATTCTCCAAGCAAGAATGGAGAATGGAGAATGGAGTGGGGACCTGAAATCCATTAGTAGTTACACCATGGGGGAGGGAAGGGCGATAAGGGTTGGGTTTTTCTGTTCCTGCATTCCAAGACCCTCCTTGGTTTCATCTGCTGTTTCGTCCTTGGGTCACCATGTTCCTCCCTCTCTTTAATTATAGGGCCAATTCTTTGGCCCCTGTTGATACTCTGCTCATGTCTAACTATCTACCTATTTCCCTTCACAGGCATTTGGGAACCCAGTCTCAAAGGAAAAGGGGCGATGACCACTCTGGTTTCTTCAGGCTGTAGGGGCATCACGGGGCTCCAGGTTTCAGTTCCCTTTGCCTGCTCTCTGTCAGGGTGCATTTAAGGACGGAGAGGAGAGTCCATGGAATAACAAGGTGGCTTGTTTCAGCATTGTCTAGGTGTTGGTCAGGGAATATTCTTGTCAAACTATCACTTGGAGATTTGTTATATTCTAGAAGAAACCAACTTAACGAGAAATTTAAAGATATATGGACTAAAGACCATCTGACACTCTGAAGGCTGGTTCTTCTGGGTTTTTCCCAGAGCACAGAGTGCCTTTTTTCTGATCACCCTGAATTTCTTTCAAGGGGTGTTGAAGGTCAACAGCAGGCAGTGGTCATGATATAATCTTTGTAGAGATAGCTGGCAAGTGCCAGCTTTTCTAGTCAGCAGGGTACCTTCATAGCCACATATTTGACCATGTTTGGAGGGAATTTCATGGCCATTGTGTCCCACGGTGCTGGGAAGGCTCATTCCCAGGTCCCGGGAAGATCCCATTGAGAAGCCACTCAGTGTGCTTTTATTGAACCAGGCCTTGAAAGTAGCAAAAGTCTCTGGACCATACCTGTCTTACTTAGCCTCTTGGTACAGGAAAATATTCCCTCTTGTTGCTTCTTCCCATATCTAGAGTTACATTATTACAATCATTGATCTCATATGGAACTGCATATCAGCATTTTATCACAGGCTCAGGCATACATTTAGTAACGTAAGAAACACTTCTGAAATAAGTGACATAGAAAATAATATAGCTAGCAGGTATTTGTAAGGTCATAAGCAATAATTTAAGTCAATAACTTTCATTAAGTATAGCCCAGTATACCAAAGGTCATCTGACTTATTTAAATGATTATCAGTTCAGTTCATTGCAGTCGCTCAGTCATGTCCGATTCTTTGCGTCCCCGTGAATTGCAGCACACGAGGCCTCCCTGTTCATCACCAATTCCCAGAGTTCACACAACCTCACGTCCATCGAGTTGGTGATGCTTTCGAGCCATTTCATCCTCTGTCGTCCCTTTCTCCTCCTGCCCCCAATCCCTCCCAGCATCAGAGTCTTTTCCAATGAATCAACTCTTCACATGAGGTGGCCAAAGTACTGGAGTTTCAGCTTTAGCATCATTCCTTCCAAAGAAATCCCAGGGCTGATCCCCTTCAGAATGGACTGGTTGGATCTCCTTGCAGTCCAAGGGACTCTCAAGAGTCTTCTCCAGCACCACAGTTCAAAAGCATCAATTCTTCGGCACTCAGCTTTCTTCACAGTCCAACTCTCACATCCATACATGACCACTGGAAAAACCATAGCCTTGACTGGATGGACCTTTTTTGGCAAAGCAATGTCTCTGTTTTTGAATATGCTATCCAATATGGTCATAACTTTCCTTCCAAGGAGTAGGCGTCTTTTAATTTCATGGCTGCAATCACCATCTGCAGTGATTTTGGAAACCCCCCCAAAAAATAAAGCCTGATGCTGTTTCCACTGTTTCCCCATCTATTTCCCATGAAATGATGGGACCAGATGCCATGATCTTAGTTTTCTGAATGTTGAGCTTTAATCCAACTTTTTCGCTCTCCTCTTTCACTTTCATCAAGAGGCTTTTTAGTTCCTCTTCACTTTCTGCCATAAGGATGGTGTCATCTGCCTATCTGAGGTTATTGACATTTCTCCCGGCAATCTTGATTCCAGCTTGTGCTTCTTCCAGCCCAGCTTTTCTCATGATGTACTCTGCATATAAGTTAAATAAGCAGGGGGACAATATACAGCCTTGATGAACTCCTTTTCCTATTTGGAACCAGTCTGCCATTCCATGACCAGTGGTAACTGTTGCTTCCTGACCCGAATACAGGTTTCTCAAAAGGCAGGTCAGGTGGTCTGGTATTCCCATCTCTTTCAGAATTTTCCACAGTTCATTGTAATCCACACAGTCAAAGGCTTTGGCATAGTCAATAAAGCAGAAATAGATGTTTTTCTGGAACTCTCTTGCTTTTTCCATGATCCAGCCGATGTTGGCAATTTGATCTCTGGTTCCTCTGCCCTTTCTAAAACCAGCTTGAACATCTGGAAGTTCACAGTTCACGTATTGCTAAAGCCTGACTTGGAGAATTTTGAGCATTACTTTACTAGCGTGTGAGATGAGTGCAATTGTGCAGTGGTTTGAGCATTCTTTGGCATTGCCTTTCTTTGGGATTGGAATGAAAAGTGACCTTTTCCAGTCCTGTGGCCACTGCTGAGTTTTCCAAATAATCTGGCATATTAAGTGCAGCACTTTCACAGCATCATCTTCCAGGATTTGAAATAGCTCAACTGGAATTCCATCACCTCCACTAGATTTGTTCATAGTGATGCTTTCTAAGGCCCACTTGACTTCACATTCCAGGATGTCTGGCTCTAGGTCAGTGATCACAGCATCGTGGTTATCTGGATTGTGAAGATCTTTTTTGGACAGTTCTTCTGTGTATTCTTGCCACCTCTTCTTAATATCTTCTGCTTCTGTTAGGTCCATACCATTTCTGCCCTTTATTGAGCCCATCTTTGCATGAAATGTTCCCTTGGTATCTCTAATTTTCTTGAAGAGATCTCTAGTCTTTCCCATTCTGTTGTTTTCCTCTCTTTCTTTGCATTGATCACTGAGGAAGGCTTTCTTATCTCTTCTTGCTATTCTTTGGAATTCTGCATTCAGATGCTTATATCTTTCCTTTTCTCCTTTGCTTTTCGCTTCTCTTCTTTTCACAGCTATTTGTAAGGCCTCCTCAGACAGCCATTTTGCTTTTTTGCATTTCTTTTTCATGGGGATGGTCTTGATCCCTGTTCCTGTACAATGTTACGAACCCCCGTCCATAGTTCATCAGGCACTCTGTCTATCAGATCTAGGCCCTTAAATCTATTTCTCACTTCCACTGTATAGTCATCAGGGATTTGATTTAGGTCATACCTGAATGGTCTAGTGGTTTTCCCTACTTTCTTCAATTTAAGTCTGAATTTGGCAATAAGAAGTTCATGATCTGAGCCACAGTCAGCTCTCGGTCTTGTTTTTGCTGACTGTATAGAGCTTCTCCATCTTTGTCTGCAAAGAATATGATCAATCTGATTTTGGTGTTGATCATATGGTGATATTCATGTGTAGAGTCTTCTCTTGTGTTGTTGGAAGAGAGTGTTTGCTATGACCAATGTGTTCTCTTGGCAAAACTCTATTAGCCTTTGCCCTGCTTCATTCCATATTCCAAGGCCAAATTTGCCTGTTACTCCAGGTGTTTCTTGACTTCCTACTTTTGCATTCCAGTCCCCTATAATGAAAAGGACATCTTTTTTTGGGTGTTAGTTCTAAAGGGTCTTGTAGGTCTTCATAGAACCGTTCAACTTCAGCTTCTTCAGTGTTACTGGTTTGAGCATAGACTTGGATTACTGCGATATTGAATGATTTGTCTTGGAAAGGAACAGAGATCATCCTGTCGTTTTTGAGATTGCATCCAAGTACTGCATTTTGGACTCTTTGGTTGACCATAATGGCTACTCCATTTTCTTCTAAGGGATTCCTGCCCACAGTAATAGATATAATGGTCATCTGAGTTAAATTCACCCATTCCAGTCCATTTCAGTTTGCTGATTCCTAGAATGTCGATGTTCACTCTTGCCATGTCCCCTTTGACCACTTCCAATTTGCCTTGATTCATGGACCTACCATTCCAGGTTCCTATGCAATACTGCTCTTTACAGTGTCAGACCTTGCTTCTATCACCAGTCACATCCACAACTGGGCATTGTTTTTGCTTTGGCTCCATCTCTTTATTCTTTCTTGAGTTATTTCTCCACTGATCTCCAGTAGCATATTGGGTACCTACTGACCTGAAGAGTTCTTCTTTCAGTGTCCTATCATTTTGCCTTTCCATACTGTTCATGGGGTTCTGAAGGCAGGAATACTGAAGTGGTTTGCCATTCTCTTCTCCAGTGGACCATTCTTCAGACCTATCTACCATGACCCTCCTGTCCTGGGTGGCCCCACAGGCACGGCTTAGTTTCATTGGGTTAGACAAGGCTGTGGTCCACGTGATTAGATTGACTAGTTTTCTGTGATTATGGTTTCAGTGTGTCTGCCTTCTGATGCCCTCTCGCAACACCTCCCGTCTTACTTGGGTTTCTCTTACCTTGGACGTGGGGTATCTCTTCATGGCTGCTCCAGCGAAGAGCAGCCGCTGCTCCTTACCTTGGATGAGGGATATCTCCTCACTGCCTCCTCTCCTGACCTTCATCGTGAAGTAGCTCCGCTGGGCCCTCCTGCACCTGTGCAGTGTTTTGTAATTGCATATCCAAAAAGAATTGGCTTTGCTATTTCCACGGGGGAAAAAAAAATTCATTTTCAACAGATTTCTCTGGAGCCTAAAGAATATCATGGCCATCTTGTACCAACAAGTCATCTTTCCTTTCTGTAGTCATAGTTTCATAGCTAAAATATAGACCAAATAGTGCTCAAATTGACTCCGCTATCAGGCGACATCAGCTGATAAAAATCTTGAATTTTCCTCTGGTGGGAAGTGAGTTCTTTGTACCATCAGAAGAATCTGAAGGGTTAAGGGAGTTTGCATGAGCGCAGGAAGCTTGGTCTTTGTCTACCCTGAGAAACAGGAGTATTTAGAAGGGAATTCTTTAGGATGTTCAGGAGTGGGGAAAGCTTGGTTCCCTCCACACCCGTGAGATAAACGTAGTTAGAACATCCTTTAGAATATTAGGAGAGTTTTTAATCCTTCAGGTTTTTGTATATAGGGGAAAGACCTGGACCAAAGGGAACCTCAGAATCCTTTCCTAGAGATCTTACGGATATGAAAGGTTGAGTAGCAGTCGTCTAGGAAATCTAATGGAGAGAGTCAGAGGGGGACAGGAGATAAGGAAGCAGCAGAAAGACACATGAGGCATGAGTCCCTGAAATCCGGATTCTGACTGAGGGCCTGAAGGACTGAAGGACTGTAAGGAAACTCTGAGTCCTTTCCCTGCTTTTGGCAAAAGCTAGTGTGCCATTCAGAGGCCATTTTTTTTTTGGGGGGGGGGTCCCTAGTTTGTATTGAGGCCAGGCCTTTTACAAGGTCAAAACTTTCCCATTTCTGAGAATGTAGCCAAGGAGTGAGTCTGAGAGAGGCTTCCAGGACATACTAGAACCCACTCTTAGCCTACTGCTGTAGAATGGGGGTAGTGAGAGTCACCAGCTGACAGAAAGGCCTCCCTTTGTCCCAGTGATCTCTCCGTGCCACTAATGGCATAAAAATGGCTGACCTTCCCAACAGTCATGTCCGACAGTGAGAGGTGACCCCTGAGAATCGTGCAGCTAAGGCAGCATGTGACCCGGGTAGAGAAAGACAGAGATTCCCAGGAGCAACAGGGTGACTCACTGTTTGGAGATTCCCTGAAATATGGAAGGCACTCTTGGGATGGCTCAGAGGTAACACCTAGGCTCCTGTAAATCAATCCGAACTGAAAGGGAAAGAAGTGAAAGCAACAGGGAAGAAGGCTGAGGAATCTGCCTTACAAGCCTACTGGGGAGGCAGTGGCCAGGGGACAATGGTCTCTGTTTTGCTTCAGCCATTATGTGCCTGAAATGGTGCATGGAAATTGTCTTGCTGGGGTGGATACCCTTTTGGCCTGATCCGTTCCACCTACCCCTTATCCTCACATGGGAGTCTTCACGTGGCAGGTGTCTAATGGCTTTTAAGTGCCTGACCCATGCCCACATAATATTGGTTGACTTAATCCTTAGTTGGAAAGAAGACAAAGGAGAGACCCTCATCCGTTCTGGCAGCAGCTACTGGGGTGCAGTGAGCAGTGGGCCCTTTGTAACACACCAGAGGATAACCCTGGCCAGAGTTCCTCAGTTGCTCCACAGCACTCGCATGTTCACAGAAAGTCCCTTCGAGAAAGGAGAAGTGAGGTGGTGGGGGAAGAGACCCCAAGTTCCCTGTGTGGGCCACTAAAAATGTCATGGTCTGGGCACGAGTAGGAAAAGAATTTCCAGACATGAGACAGAATGAGAGGGAAATAAAGTTTATTTGAATGTGGGATGCTGTTAGAACAGCTGGCCAGTTCAAGAGAGAAGTGACGATAAACAGAGTGACGTTAATCAGTCCACTTTTATACCCAGGGTACAGGGAGTGGATATGGGTCTTGTGGGTCATTTGCTGATTGGATGAGGCACATATACTCAGTGGGGTGAAGAGTAAGGCAAATACTTTCTCCCCATGGGTTAGGAGGGAGACAGGTTGTGCTGCTCAGGAGGACCTGAAATTCATTAGTAGTTACGACATGGGGGAAGGAAGGGTGATAAGGGTCTGGTTTTTCTTTTCTTGCATTCCAAGACCCTCCTTGGTTTTATCTGCTCTTTTATCATTAGGTCACCACAATCTCCATCTATTCTACATCAAGTACATCTATTCCATAGCTCTACCATCTACTTCTATTCTATATCTAATCCACATCTGTACCATTATCACATAAAACTTTGGTTGATTTGAAACATGGTAGCCTGAGAGCAAACTGTGTGAATGGTGAGTGTTCAGAAAATCAGGAAGGATTTAGGTACCTAAGTTCATAGCCTTACAGCAGACCCTCTAACTCCTAGGTTGTGGCAGAAATGTAAGATTGTTATTCCTAGTCTGGTCCTCGCCAGGTTACAATATTGCTTATAAATCCTTTGATATATCAAAACATGGTAGAGATAAGAAGCATATTGTCCTGAAATGCTCCTTCTACCTCTGCCAAGAAAGTTCTTAAAGACTCATTTTCATTTCAAGTCTTACTCCTCCATGTAATCCTCCCTGATGGTATCTGAGAACCACAAATTTACTATTTGATTCATGGATTTTGGCATTGGGTCTGATTATTTTAGATCTAACTGTGTACTCCTTTCTATTTTGTTTCTTTTAATGCCTTATTGTTTAATATGCACAGCTTTTTAGCTTTTTAATTGCTTAAAGGTAGAGCTGCTAATATTCAAGCATTTTTCACCCTTTCATTTTAATCTACTACCAGATTCTTTAGCATGCATCAGAATGCTCCAGGGATATGAATTTAAAAGATTCCTGGGTCTTTTCACTGCTAATGTGAATCAGAAACTCTAGCTATGGGGACCTGAAATCTGTGATTTAAACAAACTCTTTGGGGCTTATGATGCCAACCAGAGTTTCCTAACAACTACTTTTGCAGATGCCTCTAAAACAACATGAAGGTTCTTTTCCTTTCTATTCTCACTATCATCTCACTAAACCAGGCCTATATCACCCAACACACATGCACATGCACACACACACACACTCTCTCTTTTTTTTTTGGAATTAACTTTTGAACACCTAACAAATGTTAATGAGTATTAAATATGCACCAGACACTGTGGCAGATATAGAGAGTAATAAACCATGACCTTGAGTTTATGGTGCAGAAAGAAAGACACACACACACACACACACATATATATATATATATCACATGCTTAGGTAGAGTACAAGGCTGCAAACAAAATTTTGACTAAAGAAATAGCCTGCCTCAAGTCCTGGAACACATGTATTACAAAGTACAGCTGTCCACCTTATTCCATGAATGCTAGGCTTGAAGAAAATTTGTCTTCAATTTTTGAAGTAGGGGAGATACATCCAAGCAAAAACAAATCAAAGGAAAGACACAAATGTTTGGTTATTTTCCACTGGGTCAGCCCTTCATCCATGACTCAGACCTGAGCATATCAACCTTCATCCAATGGTAACATGAGTAGGCAACTGTTAAGAGGTCATTGACTGGCTAAGGCCTCTTAGCTAGATGCATGGCCAGAATATAGAACTTCCACCACATCCACTCAGGACCAGGCTTGGGGTGGACTGTCAAAGCATATGTTTTCTGGTCTCAGGAATACACTACCAGTAGAGTGACACTACTGATTTATGACAACCCGTTGATGCAAGAATGTTGGCAAGTTTTGCTGACCCCATCAGCATTCTTATTTCTCAAAACAGAGCCTGTCATTTCAGAATATCTAACACTTGAAAACAGCTTATTGTAGTGGTGCCATGGTAACAAAAAAAGGCTTTCCTTATTTATACCAAGCAAGAACTAGAGGTGCTTGAAGAGCACAGAAGCATTCTGTAGATCAGTATGGGAAGATGGCTAGATAAATTGGCAGAAGTAATTTCTGCCCCTGCAAATTGACAGAGTTGCTTTTTCTCCCCTGTCTCTTGTGCTTGTGAGCCTTGAAATGTGGCAGGAACATGGACTAAGGGTGGCTGGCTTCTGTGAGTCATTGTTTCCCCATTTGTCCATCACATGAGCATTCTTTTCTGGTGATGTGGGGAATATTTATGCAAATACCTTGGTTATGGGTAATATTTTGGTCTGACAACTGCTCTTTAATCCTTGGGTCACTATGCCCAGGTTGTACTAATTATTTCTGCAAGTGGCAGTCTCTTTTGCATCATGAGAAGTTTAGATTAGATCAGCATGCATTTTTCCAAATTGGGTTGTGCATTAGAATAGCCTGGGTGCATGTTAAAAGTACAGTTTCCAGACACCTATTCAGACCTGCTGATTCAAATCATCTGAGGAAGGGACCCAGAAATCTGCCTTTTACCCTGTACTCTGGTGATTTCCCGCTTGCCAATGCAGGAGATGCAACAGATGCGGGTTTGAGGCCTGAGTCAGGAAGACCCTCTGAGGAGGAAATGGCAACCCACTCTAATACTTGCCTGAGAAATTTCAAGGACAGAGGAGCCTGGCGGGCTACAGTCCATGTGGTGGCAAAGAGTCAGACATGACCAAATGATGGAGCACGCACGCACTGGTGATTTCAGTGTAAGCAGACCTCTGCCTGGTGTTGAGAATCCTTGACCCTTCTTTGGACCTCTAGCTCTTTGAATCTTTGGGCCTTTAGCTCCTCAAGGCCCTTCTGACTTTACATTCTATGGATTCAGGATCACTTAGTCAGACTGCACCCAATTATTCCTTCCTGCTCCTAACCACTGCCCCAGCCAGAATCTCTCTGGTGTTTCCTTCCATCACTGGTAGGTCTAAGAGTTTTGTCAGCTTTCAGAATATGAGCCTTTTGCTTCAGCCTATGTAGGTAGCTTGTCAGCACCACTGTCAGATGGCTGAGTAATGGAGACTCTTTCTAGAATAATACACTGCCTTTTTAGAAGACTTAAAGCTTATTTTCAGGCACTTGCATACAGGACTGGAATCATGAACCATCTCTGTCTGCCTAGCTGTGTGAGTTGGAACTTACAGAGAGGACAAAGGCCAGAATGACGTTGACCCAGGAAATCTGTGATGAAAGATAAGACAAGGGCTTGGAAGCATTTTCTATCTATAGATCATCCAGTCCAGTGTTTAATGCTGAGTAAAGCAATCTCCTAGTCATCCAAGAGAATAAGATTTATGCCAGGTGAGAAAGAACAGTCAGCTGATTTCCTATCTGTGGACTCCTTGAAGGGCAGCAGAAACAGAGATGTGTGTGGGGGAAACTAACTCTGAATTGATCAATTTTGAGTCACTGTTCCAGTCTGATTTAATCACCACAAAGCTAACAATGCCATCAGAGGCCACACTTAGGAAGTAAAAATTAGCTAGGATCAATTAAAAGGGACCTCCCTGTGAGACAGTTTGTGAGTGTCTGATAGAGATTGGACAAACACATAAATGCAAGCAAGGTGGCTAAGGTGTGCTCACAAGATGGGCAAGTTTCTGCAGAGGGAGAACCAAATCAGTAGTGTTGTAACCTGTCTCAGTAAGGGATGTGGTGTATATGGAAAAGAGAGATGGGCAGGAAGGGTTTATCCAATTCTATTCAAGAGATGGAGGTCCTGTGCCTGAGAGAACTGGGTGATGTGGTCACTCAGGGGAGCACTGTTAGGAGAGCAATCAGCAGATATTAAAACTATATTATATTTTATATTTATACATAAAATGTATTAACCGTATTATTGCATTAGCCAAACACCTGTTTTATGTCAGGCCCTACAGATGCTAAAGTGCTTTAGTAGATTTTTACATTTAACCTTTAAAATATCCCTGTGACATAGGAATGTTATCAGCTACATTTTATGATAGGAGCACCAGTTCCCAGTTTTCTAAGCCAGTCACTTAGCTGGTAAGTGAGAGACATAGGTTTTGAGGGCAGGCCTCTAGGACTCTTGGCCACTCTACTCTGTACCTCCTGACATTTGGTTATCATGTTTTTCTGACGTACATTCTGAACCACCCAATTCCAACTCCTAGTCATTGATTCTTGGTGCATCAGGTTCTCAAAAAATGCTTTGATACAAGGAAGGGAGGTATTCTGGATGTGGACATGACTGTGACAAATAATTATACCAGTATTTGGTTTATGTATTTGCCTCTTATAAGTTTAGTATTTATATGAGGGAATCATCATAGGTGAACTGAAAGGACAAATTACAAAGACACTGGAGTTCAGTGGTTAAGAGTTTGGGCTCAAAATCCGGAGTGATCTGGTTTTATTCATGGTTCCATGGCTTATTGCCTTGGTGAGTTACCAGCTGAGCCTCAATTTCCTCTGTGAAACAGATACAATATAGTATACACTTGCAGAATTGCCCTACAATGAAGTGGAATGATGCTCAAAAGTACTCAGCGTAATTCTTGGCATGTAGCGGTCACTGAAAATATGTTGGTGGTTTTCACTCTTGGGCCTATGACGTGGGCAGGCAGGTCTTGGTCTGCGTTTATCCTTGAGGGGCTGCCACGTTTTGTGAACCTGCCTCTCCCATAAGCCTGTCTCTTTGGTGAAAACACTTTGTCTTTTTTTGGGCTCTCCTAATTGCAAAGTTTTATGACTTTACATGTCTGCATACCCCTTTAAAAAATTTTTTTTCAAACAATTGCATATTTATAAATATTAAAATCATACATATTTTAAAATTTTAATGTAAAAAGATATAATAAAAATTAATCTCCCCAGTTCAAAACTTTGTATGTAACCTTCCAAATTTTTCTGTATATTTATATAAGATTTTCTTTTTTTCTTTCTTTTCAAAGCTGGGCTTATATCATATATGCTATGCTATGCTATGCTAAGTCACTTCAGTCGTGTCTGACTCTGTGTGACCCCATAGACGGCAGCCCACCAGGCTCCCCCATCCCTGGGATTCTCCAGGCAAGAACACTGGAGTGGGCTGCCATTTCCTTCTCCAATGCATAAAAGTGAAAAGTGAAAGTGAAGTTGCTTAGTCTTCATATATATATATGATATATATATATCATATATAGTGTCCCATAATTTTTTGTTTGTTTATTTCTCACTGGACAAGCACCATAAAATACTCATTTTTAGATATGGCTGTATGGAATTGTAGAATGTCATCTTCACATTTTTCTATTGTAACAAATTCTGCAATGAATGTTATTGTCCACTTCAGTTCAGTTCAGTTCAGTCACTCAGTCATGTCCAACTCTTTGCAACCCCATGAATCGCAGCACTCTAGGCCTCCCTGTCCATCACCAACTCCCGGAGTTCTCTCAAACTTACATCCATCGAGTCGGTGATTCCATCCAGCCATCTCATCCTCTGTCGTCCCGTTTTCCTCCTGCCCCCAATCCCTCCCAGCATCAGAGTCTTTTCCAATGAATCAACTCTTCACATGAGGTGGCCAAAGTATTGGAGTTTCAACTTCAGCGTCATTCCTTCCAAAGAACACCCAGGGCTGATCTCCTTTAGAATGGACTGGTTGGGTCTCCTTGCAGTCCAAGGGACTCTCAAGAGTCTTCTCCAACATCACGGTTCAAAAGCATCAATTCTTCAGTGCTCAGCCTTCTTCACAGTCCAACTCTCACATCCATACATGACCACTGGAAAAACTATAGCCTTGACTAGACGGACCTTTGTTGGCAAAGTAATGTCTCTGCTTTTCAATATGCTATCTAGGTTGGTCATAACTTTCCTTCCAAGGAATAAGCATCTTTTAATTTCATGGCTGCAGTCACCATCTACAGTGATTTTGGAGCTGAAAAAAATAAAGTCTGACACTGTTTCCACTGTTTCCCGATCTATTTCCCATGAAGTGATGGGACCAGATGCCATGATCTTCATTTTCTGAATTTTGAGCTTTAAGCCAACCTTTTCACTCTCCACTTTCACTTTCATCAAGAGGCTTTTTAGTTCCTTTTCACTTTCTGCCATAAGGGTGGTGTCATCTCCATATCTGAGGTTATTGATATTGTCCACTTACCCCTGTGAAAATATTTCTGTAGAATATATTCCTAGAGGTAGAACTTCTGTGTCAGAAGAGTCAGTTTTATAATAAACCATTGTTTTATTTTCTGAGTTATGTTTTAATTTTTTTCTCTTTCTACTGAAAATGTTGTAATGATAATCTTTGGATTTAACTTTACTTTTGAATTATTTTCTTAGATTTTATTTATTAATGAAGTAATGGTAGTTATCATTACAGGATACAGTCTAAGCCAGAAACTTATCACATGCAGTTTCTTGTCCTACTTCTGGGATGTCCTCCTTCTTATAGATGAGAAATCTGTAAGCCTATCTTACAGATGTGTGTTGAAAGGATTGACCCAGACTCATAGCATCCAAAGTGACAGATATGGAGTTTGAGCTCAGCTTTGTCAGCTCTGTCGGCTCAGCTCAGTCTGATTTCAAAACTGATGCATTTTATCACAGCAGCCTGCTTCTAAACATTAATTATGAGCTGATTCTGGGATTCTAGGGCTTAGGGGCTCATTGCTGGGGGTGAGAGGACAAATATTAAGCCAATGAAGGCAACATAGTGAGGTAAGTGCCATGATGGGGAAATCAAAGGGTTTTGTGGTGTGTGTGTGTGTGTACAACCATCAAGTCTAGCCCACCTCTTAAAATGATAAAATGGCATTCATAGTCCCACTGCACTGAATAGGGGTAGATAATAATTAGCCATTGGTGGCTCAGATGGTAAAAAAAAATCTGCCTGCAAAGCGGGAGACTCACGTTCAATCCCTAGGTGGGGAAGATCCCCCAGAGAAAATGGCAACTCACTTCAGTATTCTTGCCTGGGCAATCCCTGGACAGAGGAGCCTGACAAACTGTTGTCCATGGGGTCACAAGAGTTGGATCCATCTTAGCGACTAAACCATCATACATGGAAAAGATAAGACAGTGGACAGTTTATAGTTGTTTTATACCTATACACTTCTGATTAAAACTAAAGGCACTGACAGACTCTTTCCCCATTGAGAAACGTTGTTCTTTCTCTTGTAAAATGATGATCTCAGGAAATACTATGCCAAGAACTGATCACAAGTCAGCATTAAAATGAACAAGGAAAATCCCCAAGAGGAAAAAGCCTTCTTGGTAAAAAGGCCATTTCCTAAGTGAGACTTCCTCTGGGAAAAGATACGTGAAATTAATTCCTGGGTCACTGGTTACTCAGTGTCCTCTGGAGCCATTAGTTGATGCTGAAAGGGAGATACTCACAAGGAGGGACAGAGAGATGGATGATTTCCTGGGTTTTTAGGAACTCCACCCATACCCACAAGGGTCGTCAGTGATTTGTTGAACAGCTGCTATCTGTCTCATGATGGATCCACAACAGGGATCTAGGGGCGAGCAAAGCAGGCATACATGTGGAGGAGCTCATGGTTCACCAGGGCAGAGATCTATACGCCTTAAATTATAAGGAAGAGAGCTATGGATGGTCACAGGGTTTGTACAAGTGCTTCTGAAATCTGAAGAGGGGCTCCTGAGCAGGCAAACTGACTTCTGTTTAGGGATCAAATGCTACTCTGTCTCAGGAATGGGGATGGGGCATGGGAGCTAACAAGAGAACCTGGTTGGCATCATGCAACCTGGCACAGTATAAAATGGGACAAACCCAGACCATGCAGGGCAGCCTCATACTGACAAAGTGAATGCCCAGGAGACATGGTCACAGAGGAAGGGGCTTTCTGTCTGTGATCTGTAGGTGTCTCTCTGTTCAGACTGAAAGGAGCCACTGAGAAATTTGTGGTTTAATATGGTGTGAACTTGGCTAAGTGAGAATGATTTTTCCCAGAGCTCACCTCTGTGTGGCTCTAGGTTATAGTTCACCAAATGAGAATTTAGAGAAGATTTGGAAGCCATAAGTACAGCAGCAGTCATCCTGCTCCAAAGGTTATGTGGATGGAGGTGATGAGGGATGCAGAGGTATGGATGGAGGCCAGTTTGCCTTGCCCTTACCTGTGTCACACATCATGCTCTTCCTTCTGACTCCCCTTCCTGAAACTAACAGCAACCAGACCTACAACCAGCCTGTGAACTCCTACCTACAACAGCTACCATAGAGACAGCCTTCAAGGGACATCAGCTGGCTTTCATGGTCCAGAAGCATTAACTGAACATGCCTCATATCCAGATTTTCCTGCCAGCTCTGACTTGTCCATTCATGTCAGTACTCCAGCAGGGCTGACTAATAGCCTTTCACTTAACTTTCAAATCTCTGTTTTAGACCTTTACTCCCCCCACACTTTTCCACATTTGTGTTATGGACTAACTGAAAAGTTTCAGAATCTACCAGCATGATGGTGCCTTTTGGGGCCCTGTGCTGAGCATAACTGGGCCTTGGTGTGCAGAATAGTGAGAGTGATCAAGGGATGGGAGATAGGGTGTTGGTTGGGAAGAGGTAATTTAGTGAATGTCCATCATGATGTCTATCATGTTATAAAGTTTAGACTTTATCTTATGGGAAAGATACTACTTGCAAGAGCTTTAAGCAAGGGGAGAAAAATGAGCATGTTAGCATTTTAGAAAGATCACTCTAGTCATAACATGAGAGTGGTTTTGCAGGGGAGGACAAACTTGATGGCAGGGACACCAGGAGGCTGAGCAGTAGCTCAACAGCTGTGAGGGACATGACCTCATGCCTAAAAGATTGAGAGAAACAGACCAGTGAAAGATATATTCAGAGGGGAGAAATATTGGGCCCTGGAGCTTGATTGGATGTGAAGTGATGAAAGACAGAGGGGAACTTAAATGATATTCAGATTTCTTACTGGGACACCTGAGCTAATGATGGTGCTCTTCACTGAAATAAGAGAAACAGGGAGAGGCTTGGTTAAAAAGCTAATGAGTTCCATTCTGTACATGATGCATTAAAGATGTCTGTTGGATAAATAGGTCTGGAGCTCAAGCAGGAGTATGAGCCAAAGTTCTAGATTGCAGAACATCTAGAACATATGCCAACTTTGCGTGATAATGGATCCCTTAGAGAATATAAGAAAATTTATGTTCATCAGAAAAAAATATATATATACACACAAATATTTATATAGATTCCCAAAAGATATACAGATTGCCTGGAGTCCAGCTATAGATCCTTTAGGGATCAAGGATGTTCCTGGAGTCTGGTGGAGTGAGAAAAGGAGACGAAAATAAAACCCTGAGGAGAATAATGGATAAGTGAGGGAAGGGAGACTGCAAAGGAGGCTGGGAAGGCATAGTTCCAAAAGCAAAAGGTAGTCCACCCATCTTATAGAGTGTAGGCAGGTAAAAATCAAAGGAAACAATTGAAGAAGAGCATGGTAATAGCATGAAATTGCAGAAAAGGCAAGTAAGAGAAAGACTGAACAATATCCATCTGGTTTAGCAAAAAGGGACAAATTTAAATATAAAAGAGAAGGTGCAGCTCAGCCCAGTCTGCATCTCATGATGAACTCTGCCAAAGGGGAGACCCAGTTAAAACTCTCCAAATGGGGGCAGAACTCAAAACTAACATCCTGACCCCTTATCTCTCACACTGTCATGCCTCTCTTTCATCTCCAGAGTGCCAGCCTTGCTCTTTACCTATCTTTGCCTCTCCTCTCAGATCTGATGCTGAACTCTCATCTTCTCAGGAATAATATTGACTTTCTCAAATCATCAGCTCATTTTAGATAAATTCAGGGAATACTCTTGAGGGTACAATCCAGCCCTAAGACCTTTCTACCAGGCATCACTAATCCTTTCCTGGGGTCCTGTGTAATATAATTATAAGCCTCAAGAAATTTGTCTTGGATCAAATGAAAAAGAAACTACAGTTTGCATTTGTATTTAGTGAGAAGACATGGGAAAAAAAAAAGCTTGTTGATATAAGTACTTAAGAATTTTAAGTGCTGTGCTGGTTAATATCTTTCTTAGTAATATACAGAAGGGCAGGTTGGAGAATGTTTATACTTAGTGTGTGGGGAGCACAGTGAATAAAAAGGTCAAGGAACTCTTACAATAGTCAGTGGGGCAAAGGTCTCAGTTTTAATCATGTTATAATGATTTTAACACCTCTCTTACTTTTAATGATATGCATGAGATTCTCCATGATAGTTAGCTATGAAATTCTGTTTTAGTATTTCCTATTTTGAAACATTTATAATTATAATAAGAATAAAATAATGCTTCCCATCTGAACCATTTGAAAGGAAATTGTTAATCTTCTGTCCCATAGCCTTCTAATAATCTAGTATTTTTTACAAATGAACATATTGTCTAAAACCTAATTCAATCATCAAGATAAGGAAATTAATATGAATACAGTACCATCTAACTCTTAATTCCCAGTTGCTCAATAATGTCATTAACAGGAAAAATATCCAATTCAGAATCACACATTTGCATTTGATTGTTATGGTTTTCAGTCTTCTGTTTAGAATTGTTTTTTAATCTTTTCTTGACTTTCAATTTCTTAAAGTTTTTAAGGAAGAGGCCAGTTATTTTGTTGCATAACCCTCAATTTAGTTTTGGCCATTCTTCCTGCTTAGATTCGGGTTATGCATCTTTGGCAGGAATATAACAGAAGTGATGATGCTGAGACTGCATCTTATCATCAGGTTGCTTATAATTTGTATTTGTTTCTGTTACAGATGAGTTCTTTGATTAAGCTAGTGTTTGCCAGACTTCTCCACTAAGAAGTATCCTTTCCCCCTTTTTACTTATTGCATATTTTATAGGGAAGTACTATAAAGTTATGAAAATATTCTATTTTTCATAAAACTTTCAATGTACCTAATTATTTATACCTACATGTGCTCATAGAGGTCAATGGTTTTCGATCAATTATGATCCATTGTCATCATTATTTATTTTTATGCTCTCGTTATCTTCAGTTTGACCAGTGAGGATCCCCTGAAGCATACTCTATACTCTTCTGTCATGTTTCCTTTCTTTCTGAATGCTTTCTTGTTTCCTGGTGCAATCATGTTTAGTTTCACCTTTTACTTTTGCCTGTTCCAAATCTGGAATCTGTCCTTTCTCCAAGAGGACCCTGGTTTCCCTTTGGTTGAGAATGGTATTTAGAAGTTAAGATCTGGGTACCAACTTTGTTCATTGCAACTAAATTGTCATTGTTCCCAGGTTCTTTCTGAAAACAGAGCTAAGGGAATATATGTGTTAATATATACATTTTTGAACATATTTACTTTTGTATTTATTTAACAGTTTTATACATTAACATTTTCAAGTTCACATAAATAACTCTAATTCCAGTCCAGTCTTTTCTCCTTCTAGTATCTGTAACTCCCTTCTTCAACAATGAAAACCTGACTCCCATAATCTTTAATATACTTATTCACCAACTCCCCTCCTTTTGCCTCTCTTTGGGGCTGACTTCCTTACCCACTTGGACTCTAGACTTCGATCTACATCAGTCCCCGTCCTACTGTGTTGATGGCCTCTTCACTCTGCTTGGCTGCTGAGTCCCCAAACCTTGTGCCCCTATCTGGACACTTTTCTCAATGCTTTTGAACTCTTACTTTTCACAGCAAGCTACGTCCTGAAAACCTACACTCACCCTCATCCAGGCATGGGTGACCTTGTCACAATTTTCAGTTTCTGTCATTTCCTGCCAGACTGCCCTTCTGCATGGACACTGTCTTCATTCTTCCTGGGCTCTGATACCTCATGCCAGGCTGTCTCTGTGCATGAATTTATCACACGGCTTGGACTACTACACCCCATGATTGTCCACATCCTTGCATGAACACCCTACTTGAGATTTGACATCCCACTTTGGACCACTGAAAGTATTCCTTATGCCCCTCCAATGTGGATGCCTAAATTTAGGGGGAGAGAATTAAAAGAGAAAGACAAGTAAGAAGAAAAGCAAGTATCAAATTTTATCTGTAAAGTTTTTGTTTTAACCACTAGGGAAATAACCTTTAGCCATGAAGTTTGTTGAAATCTTATAAACATGTTTGTTACAAGAAACTGTATGATCTCAACGTAAGACCAGAAACTATAAAACTCCTAGAGGAGAACATAGGCAAAACACTCTCTGACATACATCACAGCAGGATCCTCTATGACTCACCTCCCAGAATACTGGAAATAAAAGTAAAAATAAACAAATGGGACCTAATTAAACTTAAAAGCTTCTGCACATCAAAGGAAACTATTAGCAAGGTGAAAAGACAGCCTTCAGAATGGGAGAAAATAATAGCAAGTGAAGCAACCGACAAACAACTAATCTCAAAAATATACAAGCAACTCCTACAGCTCAACTCCAGAAAAATAAATGACCCAATCAAAAAATGGGCCAAAGATCTAAATAGACATTTCTCCAAAGAAGACATACAGATGGCTAACAAACACATGAAAAGATGCTCAACATCACTCATTATCAGAGAAATGCAAATCAAAACCACTATGAGGTACCATTTCCCACCAGTCAGAATGGCTGCGATCCAACAGTCTACAAATAATAAATGCTGGAGAGGGTGTGGAGAAAAGGGAACCCTCTTACACTGTTGGTGGGAATGCAAACTAGTACAGCCACTATGGAGAACAGTGTGGAGATTCCTTAAAAGACTGGAAATAGAACTGCCTTATGATCCAGCAATCCCACTGCTGGGCATACACACTAAGGAAACCAGAAGGGAAAGAGACACGTGTACCCCAATGTTCATCACAGCACTGTTTATAATAGCCAGGACATGGAAGCAACCTAGATGTCCATTGGCAGACGAATGGATAAGAAAGCTGTGGTACATATACACAATGGAATATTACTCAGCCATTAAAAAGAATACATTTGAATCAGTTCTAATGAGGTGGATGAAACTGGAGCCTATTATACAGAGTGAAGTAAGCCAGAAGGAAAAACACCAATACAGTATACTAACGCATATATATGGAATTTAGAAAGATGGTAACGATAACCCTGTATATGAGACAGCAAAAGAGACACTGATGTATAGAACAGTCTTATGGACTCTGTGGGAGAGGGAGAGGGTGGGAAGATTTGGGAGAATGGCATTGAAACATGTGAAACGTCATGTATGAAACGAGATGCCAGTCCAGGTTCAATGCACGATGCTGGATGCTTGGGGCTGGTGCACTGGGAGGACCCAGAGGGATGGTGTGGGGAGGGAGGAGGGAGGAGGATTCAGGATGGGGAACACATGTATACTAATTAAATAATTTTCTATTAAAAAAAAAAAAACATGTTTGTTACAAGAAATTGTATTTGTTTCCTTAATCACTTAATAAACTATAGAATTAATTGGATTGAATATTGAAATTGCTCTTTATAGCTATATATGAACTCACCAGCTCTCTTTTAATTAATAACCCATCACCATGTAGATTATGTAAGGTCTCCTGAGAGCCAGAAGCCCCTGACTCTAATATGTCTTTCTGTTTTGCTTGTGTGTCCAGCAGAGTCAGATCTAAAGACCATCTTAAATTTCATTTTAAGATGATGTTTAACTTTATTTTTTCCCCTTGTCTCTTATTATTTTTTTTAAATATAAATTTATTTATTTTGATGGGAGGCTAAGAAATCTGTATGCAGGTCAGGAAGCAACAGTTAGAACTGGACATGAAAAAACAGACTGGTTCTAAATAAAAAAAAGGAGTACATCAAGGCTGTATATTGTCACCCTGCTTATTTAACTTATATGCAGAGTACATCATGAAAAACTCTGGACTGGAAGAAACACAAGCTGGAATCAAGATTGCCGGGAGAAATATCAATAACCTCAGATATGCAGATGACCCCACCCTTATGGCAGACAGTGAAGAGGAACTCAAAAGCCTCTTGGTGAAAGTGAAAGTGGAGAGTGAAAAAGTTGGCTTAAAACTCAACATTCAGAAAATGAAGATCATGGCATCTGGTCTCATCACTTCATGGGAAATAGACGGGGAAACAGTGTCAGACTTTATTTTTTTGGGCTCCAAAATCACTGCAGATGGTGACTTCAGCCATGAAATTAAAAGACGCTTACTCCTTGGAAGGAAAGTTATGTCCAACCTAGATAGCATATTGAAAAGCAGAGACATTACTTTGCCAACAAAGGTCCGTCTAGTCAAGGCTATGGTTTTTCCTGTGGTCATGTATGGATGTGAGAGTTGGACTGTGAAGAAGGCTGAGGGCCGAAGAATTGATGCTTTTGAACTGTGGTGTTGGAGAAGACTCTTGAGAGTCCCTTGGACTGCAAGGAGATTCAACCAGTCCATTCTGAAGGAGATCAGCCCTGGGATTTCTTTGGAAGGAATGATGCTAAAGCTGAAACTCCAGTACTTTGCCCACCTCATGTGAAGAGTTGACTCATTGGAAAAGACTCTGATGCTGGGAGGGATTGGGGGCAGGAGGAGAGGGGGACGACAGAGGCTGAGATGGCTGGATGGCATCACTGACTCGATGGACGTGAGTCTGAGTGAACTCCGGGAGTTTTTGATGGACAGGGAGGCCTGGCGTGCTGCGATTCATGGGGTCGCAAAGAGTTGGACAGACGGAGCGACTGAACTGAACTGAACTGAATTACTTTACAGTATTGTATTGGTTTTGCCATACATTGACATGAATCCGCCACGGGTGTACATGTGTTCCCCATCTTGAATCCCCCTCCCACCTCCCTCCCCATCCCATCTCTCTGGGTTATCCCAGTGCACCAACCCTGAGCACCCTGTCTCATGCATTGAACCTGGACTGGCGATTGGTTTCACATATGGTAACATACATGTTTCAATGCCATTCTTCCAAATCATCCCACCTTTGCCCTCTCTCACAGAGTCCAAAAGACTGTTCTATACATCTGTGTCTCTTTTGCTGTCTTGCATACAGGGTTGTCGTTACCATCTTTCTAAATTCCATATATATGCATTAGCATACTGTATTGGTGTTTTTCTTTCTGGCTTACTTCACTCAGTATAATAGGCTCCAGTTTCATCCACCTCATTAGAACTGATTCAAATGTATTCTTTTTAATGGCTGAGTAATATTCCATTGTGTATATGTACCACAGCTTTCTTATCCATTCGTCTGCCAATGGACATCTAGGTTGCTTCCATGTCCTGCCTATTATAAACAGTGCTGCGATGAACATTGGGGGTACATGTGTCTCTTTCAATTCTGGTTTCTTTGGTGTGTATGCTTAGCAGTGGGATTGCTGGGTACATCCTCTCCAGCATTTATTGCTTGTAGACTTTTCGATAGCAGCCATTCTGACTGGTGTGAAATGGTACCTCATTATGGTTTTGATTTGCATTGCTCTGATGATGAGTGATGTTGAGCATCTTTTCATGTGTTTGTTAGCCATCTGTATATCTTCTTTGGAGAAATGTCTGTTTAGCTCTTTGGCCCTTTTTTTTTAATTTTTTTATTGGGTCGTTTATTTTTCTGGAATTGAGCTGTAGGAGTTGCTTGTATATTTTCGAGATTAATTCTTTGTCCATTGCTTCATTTGCTATTATTTTCTCCCATTCTGAAGGCTGACTTTTCACGTTGCTTATAGTTTCCTTTGTTGTGTAGAAGCTTTTAAGTTTAATTAGGTCCCATTTGTTTATTTTTGCTTTTATTTCCAATATTCTGGGAGGGGGGTCATAGAGGATCCTGCTGTGATTTATGCCAGAGAGTGTTTGGCCTATGTTTTCCTCTAGGAGTTTTATAGTTTCTGGTCTTATGTTTAGATCTTTAATCCATTTTGAGTTTATTTTTGTATATGGTGTTAGAAAGTATTCTAGTTTCATTCTTTTACAAGTGGTTGCCCAGTTTTCCCAGCACCACTTGTTAAAGAGATTGTCTTTAATCCATTGTATATTCTTGCCTCCTTTGTTGAAGATAAGGTGTCCATATGTGCATGGATTTATCTCTGGGCTTTCTATTTTGCTCCACTGATCTATATTTCTGTCTTTGTGCCAGTGCCATACTGTCTTGATAACTGTTGCTTTGTAGTAGAGACTGAAGTCGGGTAGGTTGATTCCTCCAGTTCCATTCTTCTTTCTCAAGATTGCTTTGGCTATTCGAGGTTTTTTGTATTTCCATACAAATTGTGAAATTATTTGTTCTAGCTCTGTGAAAAATACCATTGGTAGCTTGATAGGGATTGAATTGAATCTTTATATTGCTTTGAGTAGTACTCATTTTCACTATATTGATTCTTCTGATCCATGAACACAGTGTATTTCTCCATCTATTTGTGTTCTCTTTGATTTCTTTCATCAGTGTTTTATAGTTTTCTTTATATAGGTCTTTAGTTTCTTTAGGTAGATATATTCCTCAGTATTTTATTCTTTTCATTGCAATGGTGAATGGAATTGTTTCCTTAATTTCTCTTTCTATTTTCTCATTATTAGTGTATTGGAATGCAAGGGATTTCTGTGTGTTGATTTTATATCCTGAAACTTTACTATATTCATTGATTAGCTCTAGTAACTTTCTGGTGGAGTCTTTAGTGTTTTCTATGTAGAAGATCATGTCATCTGCAAACAGTGGGAGTTTTACTTCTTCTTTTTCTGATCTGGATTCCTTTTATTTATTTTTCTGCTCTGATTGCTGTGGCCAATACTTCCAAAACTATGTTGAATAGTAGTGGTGAGAGTGGACACCCTTGTCTTGTTCCTAACTTTAGGGGAAATGCTTTCAATTTTTCACCATTGAGGATAATGTTTGCTGTGGGTTTGTCATATACAGCTTTTATTATGTTGAGGCATGTTCCTTCTATGCCTGCTTTCTGGAGGGCTTATATCATAAACGGATGTTGAATTTAGTCAAAGGCTTCCTCTACATCTATTGAGATAATCATATGGCTTTTATTTTTCAATTTGTTAATGTGGTGTATTACATTGATTTGTGGATATTGAAGAATCCTTGCATTCCTGGGATAAAGCCCACTTGGTCATGATGTATGATCTTTTTAATATGTTGTTGGATTCTGATTGCTAGAATTTTGTTAAGGATTTTTGCATCTATGTTCATCAGTGATATTGGCCTGTAGTTTTCTTTTTTTGTGGCATCTTTGTCAGGTTTTGGTATTAGGGTGATGGTGGCCTCATAGAATGAGTTTGGAAGTTTACCTTCCTCTGCAATTTTCTGGAAGCGTTTGAGTAGGATAGGTGTTAGCTCTTCTCTCAATTTTTCATAGAATTCAGCTGTGAAGCCGTCTGGTCCCGGGATTTTGTTTGCTGAAAGATTTCTGATTACAGTTTCAATTTCCGTGCTTGTGATGGGTCTGTTAAGATTTTCTATTTCTTCCTGGTTCGGTTTTGGAGAGTTATACTTTTCTAAGAATTTGTTCATTTCTTCCAAGTTGTCCATTTTATTGGCATATAGTTGCTGATAGTAGTTTCTTATGATCTTTTGTATTTCTTTGTTGTCTGTTGCGATCTCTCCATTTCATTGCTAATTTTATTGATTTGATTTTTCTCCCTTTGTTTCTTGATGAGTCTGGCTAATGGTTTGTCGACTTTATTTATCTTCTCAAAGACTCAGCTTTTGGCTTTGTTAATTTTTGCTATGGTCTCTTTTGTATTTATTTCTGCCCTATTTTTAAAGATTTCTTTCCTTCTACAAACCCTGGGCTTCTTAATTTCTTCCTTTTCTAGTTGCTTTAGGTGTAGAGTTAGGTTATTTACTTGACTTTTTTCTTGTTTCTTGAGGTATGCCTGCATTGATATGACCCTTCCCTTTGCACTGCTTTTACAGTGTCCCACAGGTTTTGGGTTGTGTTTTCATTCGTTTCTATGCATATTTTGATTTCTTTTTTTATTTCTTCTGTGATTTGTTGGTTATTCAGCAGCGTGTTGTTCAGCCTCCATATGCTGGAATTTTTAATAATTTTTCTCCTTTAATTGACATCTAATCTTACTGCATTGTGGTCAGAAGATACACTTGGAATGATTGCAATTTTTTTGAATTTACCAAGGCTAGATTTATGGCCTAGGATGTGATCTATCCTGGAGAACGTTCCATGTGTGCTCAAGAAAAAGGTGAAAGTCATTGTTTTGGTGTGAAATGTCCTATAGATATCAGTTAGGTCTAACTGGTCTATTGTATCATTTAAAGTTTGTGTTTCCTTGTTAATTTTCTGTTTAGTTCATCTATCCATAGGTGTGAGTAGGGTATTAAAGTCTCCCACTATTATTGTGTTATTGTTAATTTCTTATTTCATACTTGTTAGCAGTTGTCTTACCTGTTGCAGTGCTCCTATGTTGGGTGCATATATATTTATAATTGTTATATCTTCTTCTTGGATTGATCCTTTGATCATTATGTAGTGTCCTTCTTTGTCTCTTTTAACAGCCTTTGTTTTAAAGTCTACTTTATCTGGTATGAGTATCGTCACTCCTGCTTTCTTTTGGTCTCTATTTGCGTGGAATATCTTTTTCCAGCCCTTCACTTTCAGTCTGTATGTGTCCCTTGTTTCAAGGTGGGTCTTTTGTAGACAACATACATAGGGGTCTTGTTTTTGTATCCATTTAGTCAGTCTTTGTCTTTTGGTTGGGGCATTCAACCCATTTACATTTAAGGTAATTATTGATAAGTATGATCCCCTTGCCACTTACTTTATTGTTTTGGGTTTGAATTTATACACCCTTTCTGTGTTTCCTGTCTAGAGAAGATCCTTTAGCATTTGTTGGAGAACTGGTTTGATGGTGCTGAATTCTCTCAGCTGTTGCTTGTCTGTAAACCTTTCTCCTTCATATTTGAATGAGATCCTTGCTGGGTACAGTAATCTGGGCTGTAGGTTATTTTCTTTCATCACTTTAAGTATGTCCTACCATTCATACCTGGCCTGAAGAGTTTCTATTGAAAAATCAGGTGTCATCCTTATGGGAATCCCCTTGTGTGTTATTTGTTGTTTTTCTCTTGCTGCTTTTAATATTTGTTCTTTGTGTTTAATCTTTGTTAATTTGATTAATATGTGTCTTGGGGTGTTTCACCTTGGGTTTATCCTGTTTGGGGCTCTCTGGGTTTCTTGGACTTGAGTGATTATTTCCTTCCCCATTTTAGGGAAGTTTTCAACTATTACCTCCTCAAGTATTTTCTCATGACCTTTCTTTTTGTCTTCTTCTTCTGGGACTCCAATGATTCGAATGTTGGGTTGTTTAACATTGACCCAGAGGTCTCTGAGATTGTCCCCATTTCTTTTAATTCTTTTTTTCTTTTTTCCTCCCTGATTCATTTATTTCTACCATTCTATCTTCTACCTCACTTATCCTATCTTCTGCCTGTGTTATTCTCCTATTTGTTCCCTCCAGAGTGTTTTTTTATCTCACTTATTGCATTATTCATTATATATCGACTCTTCTTAATTTCTTCTAGGTCCTTGTTAAACCTTTATTGCATCTTCTCAATCCTTGTCTCCAGGCTATTTAACCATAACTCAGTTTTGTTTTCAAGATTTTGGATCATTTTCACTATCATTATTCAGAATTCTTTATCAGGTAGATTCCCTATCTCTTCCTCTTTTGTTTGGTTTGGAGGGTATTTATCCTGTTCCTTTACCTGCTGGGTATTTCTCTGCCTTTTCATCTTGTTTATATTGCTGTGTTTGGGGTGGCCTTTCTGTGTTCTGGCAGTTTGTGGAGTTCTCTTTATCATGGAGTTTCCTCATTGTGGGTGGGGTTCTACAGGTGGCTTGTCAAGGTTTCTCGTTAGGGAAGTTTGTGTCAGTGTTCTGGTGGGTGGAGTTGGATTTCTTCTCTCTGGAGTGCAATGAAGTGTCCAGTAATGAGTTATGAGATGTCAGTCGGTTTGGTGTGACTTTGGGCTGCCTGTATATTGGAGCTCAGGGCTATGTTCCTGTGTTGCTAGAGAATTTGTGTGGTATGTCTTGCTCTGGAACTTGTTGGCCCTTGGGTGGTGCTTGGTTTCAGTGTAGGTATGGAGGGGTTTGGTGAGCTCCTATTGATTAATGTTCCCTGGATTCAGGAGTTCTCTGGTGTTCTCAGAATTTGCACTTAAGCCTCCTGCCTCTGGTTTTCAGTCTTGTTCTTATAGTAGTGTCAAGTCTTCTTCATCTATACAACACCGATGGTAAAACACATAGGTTAAAAATGAAAAGTTTCTCCACAGTGAGAGACAGTCAGAGAGGTACACAGAGTTACATGGAGAAGAGAAGAGGGAGGAGGGAGATAGAGGTAACCAGGAGGAGAAGAGGGGGAATCAAAAAGGGCGAGAGCAAGCTAGTCAGTAATCACTTTCCTATGTGCTCTCCACAGTCTGGATCCCTCAGAGATGTTCACAAATTTACACAGAGAAGAGAAGAGGGAGGAGGGAGATGGAGGTGACCAGGAGGAGAAGAGGGGGAATCAAAAGGGGTGAAAGCAAGCTAGCCAATAATCACTTCCGTATGTGCTCTCCACAGTCTGGATCCCTCAGAGATGTTTACGGAGTTACACAGAGAAGAGAACAGGGAGGAAGGAGATAGAGTTGGCCAGAAGGAGAAGAGGGGGAATCAAAAGGAGCAAGACAGATCCAGCCAGTAATCAGTTCCCTAAGTGTTCTCCACAGCCCAGAACACACAAAGAGATTCACAGAGTTGGATAGAGAAGAGAAGGGGGAGGGAGGAGATAGAGGCGACCTGGTGGAGAAAAAGGAGAATTGAAAGGAGGAGAGAGCAATCAAGCCAGTAATCTCACTCCCAAGTAAAAATGCGTACTGAAGATTGGATTCTTTTTTTTTTTTTTTTAAGATTGGATTCTTAAAGGTACAAAATTGATAACAAATACCAAAAAGCAAAGATGAAAAATCTAGAGTAGAGGTTAGATTCTCAAAAATACAATATTAAAAAAAATCACAAAAATTATAATATATATATATATATATATATATATATGAAGTTTGCTTTAAAAATAGGGTCTTTTTTTTTTTTGCAAAGTAATAGTAGTTTATAAAAATGAAAATTAAAGAGTAATAGAGGACTTAAAATAATTTTTTAAATTAAAAAAATGATAATAGTAAAAATATATCTAGAACTTTCTCTGGTGTTGTTGCAGACAGTGTGGGGGTCAGTTCATTTTCAGATAGTTCCTTGATCCAGCTTATAATTCTCAAAATCTGTAGGCCCCTTCCTATGTAGTTGGTGCTAACTGCAGGGTTTTAATCTGCTGCACCTGTCTCTTCCAAAGCAGTTCCCTCTGTTTATTTTAGCTTCATCTATTCGCTCATCTCTTCAGTGTCTAATTTCCGCCCTGACACAAAGGGGCAGTGGTGGTCACTTTTTTAGGCTTGTTCAATCGTCCTGTGGTGAGGGAGGAACACTGCAAACAAATATCACCCGCGTGTGTGGGGAGTGCTTGCAGTGTCTCTTGCCCCTGCTCACGGCGTGTGTGCTTTCCCAGTCTACACTGTTCAGGCTCTAGGTTGCTCTGCTGGGGAACTGTCTGAGGCAGGCCCTGGGTTGCATGCAGTCCCCAGGTCTAAGCCGCTCAGGTTCAGGTTCTTGGGTACGCCACAAAGGCGCAGACTTGGTTGGGCCTGCGTTTTGTGCCCTTCCCAGGTCTGAGCAGCTCAGGTGACCAGGTGCTTGGCGAGTGCAGTCACCCCCAGTTGGAGGCTGTGGCTTATTGCCTTCCCCATCCCAGCTGCTCAGTTTTTCTGGGTGTACGATGGGTGCGCCTTCTCAGGTGCACCTTTTCAGGTGTGCCGTGTGTCTCTTCTGGGGAGATTTTACCTGGCTGCGACCCTCCCAGCGGATGTCGACCGTCCAGAATCCCAAGAAGTCTTGGTTAGCAATGAAGCCTGCTTGCAGTGTCCTCTCCAGGCTCTGGCTGCCCTCGCCTGCCTGTCTCCAGCAGGGGATGGGCCAGTCCGCAGCTGGCTAGTTCTGCTCAGTCCTTTGTTCTGTAAGCAGGCCTGGCGATGTCTTGCTGCTGTTGCTGCTAAGTCACTTCAGTTGTGTCCGACTCTGTGTGACCTCATAGATGGCAGCCCACCAGGCTCCCCCGTCCCTGGGATTCTCCAGGCAAAAGCGCTGGAGTGGGTTGCCGTTTCCTTCTCCAATGCATGAAAGTGAAAAGTGAAAGTGAAGTCGTTCAGTTCTGTCTGACTCTCAGGACCCCGTGGACTGCAGCCTACCAGGCTCCTCCGTCCATGGGGTTTTCCAGGCAAGAGTATTAGAGTGGGGTGCCATCGCCTTCTCCGGCAATGTCTTAGGGCTTTTTGCAGTATAGGTATCCCGCAGTCTGGGTTGCTATCTCAAGTTAGTTCCCTCAGATTGCCCTTGGGGCATTCAATCCTGGTCCTTATCCTAAGTAATGCAGCCTGCACCTCCCTGTCCAGCCCCCGCTTGCTAGTGGCGGATGCAAGCGTCCGCGATGCTTCTCCACTGGGAGTTGCTGTTAGGCACGTATCTGTGGATTTTAATTATTTACTTATTTTTCCTCCCGGTTATGTGGCCCTCTGAGGTTCCAAGGCTTGCCACAGACCCGCCGGTGAGAGTGTTTCCTGGTGTTTGGAAACTTCTCTTTTTTAAGACTCCCTTCCCCTTGTGGATCTCCATCCCTACCTCTTTTGCCTTTCTTTTTTTTTTTCCTGAATAATTCTGATTTATTAAAAATACTGAATTTGTAGTTAAACCTTTCTACTATAACTTTATTTTTTTAATTTTATTTTATTTTTAAACTTTACATAATTGTATTAGTTTTGCCAAATATCAAAATGAATCCACCACAGGTATACATGCGTTCCCATCCTGAACCCTCCTCCCTCCTCCCTACCCATACCATCCCTCTGGGTCGTCCCAGTGCACTAGCCCCAAGCATCCAGTATCGTGCATCGAACCTGGACTGGCATCTCGTTTCATACATGATATTTTACATGTTTCAATGCCATTCTCCCAAATCTTCCCACCCTCTCCCTCTCCCACAGAGTCCATAAGACTGTTCTATACATCACTGTCTCTTTTGCTGTCTCGTATACAGGGTTATTGTTACCATCTTTCTAAATTCCATATATTTGAATCAGTTCTAATGAGGTGGATGAAACTGGAGCCTATTATACAGAGTGAAGTAAGCCAGAAGGAAAAACACCAATACAGTATGCCTTTCTTTTTATCTTTTATATTTTTTCCTATCTCCCTTTGAAGACAATGGGCTGCCTTTCTGGGTGCCTGATATCCTCCTCCAGCATTCAGAAATTGTTTTGTGAAATTTACTCAGCATTCAAATGTTCTTTCAATGAATTTGTGGGGGAGAAAGTGGTCTCCCTGTCCTATTCCTCAAGATGAAGTTTATCTTTAAACTTCATAAAGACCATCTTAAACTTCATAGGCCAATCATAGTTGATGATTCTTCCAGTATTAAACTATAAAATAGATATCTCACTTAGGATTTTACTTTTATAACTGTTCTGATACTACTCCCTGGAGTAGTATTCCCAAACACTATTTGGGAAATGTGTTTTTAGTGGTCTAGGGAGGATATCTCATCTTCAGTCAGATTTCTGGCTTTTTATTATTTTTATCCACTGAGATTCTTGGAATGATTCCCTTTGAGGAGAAGATTTTATATTGAATACTCCTTCTTAGCATCCTTCCCAAACATGTGCACTGAGCACACATGTGAAAAGAAAGTCATTGCTTTCAAATTTTTGTTCTCAGTTTAAATTGAAACCCTCATGTGGGGCTATTTTTTAAGCTTTAGAAGACATATTTTAAACTTTATTTTGAATACAGTTCAGATTTTTTTTTTCTGTAGAGTGGAATTTTTCTTAATTAAAAGGGAGTGTGTATATGCTATCTATTGCCACAAAAGTGTTAAGTTACTCATCGCCCTCAAATGTAGCTTAGAACAACAGTCATGTATCCTCATTGATCTGCATGTTCACTGACCAAGGCTGCCCTTGGCTGGGTAACCATGTCGATTTTTGTTCTTCTGTCTCACGTTGGGGATCTGCTGTGTCCAACTTTTCTCTATCAATATGTCATTTTCCTGAGACCAGCAGGCTTAACTGGGACCAGTCTGAGCAGGTTTTTCTCTTGGTTAGGAAGTGGGGAAGCCCACGCTTGCAAGTGCATTTCAAGTTTCTACTGGCCTTATGCCTGCTTGAAAGGGCACTGAAAACAGGCAGTGGATATCTGGAGGGGTAAAGAATGGAGCCACTAATTCACTTTGCTGTGGAATGCCATATAAGGAATAGGAATGAAAGAGTACTGCCAGGGTCTAACAGTTTTACCTAGAATATTGACTGATGTTGGTTGTTCTTAATCCTCTATATTTTCTTCTTTGTTTGAGCTGTTAAGAGCTCCCTTGGTGGTTTGACGCTCTTCTTTTTGAAGGCGTTTGACTTTTCAGGGTCAGCTTAGTTTATCAGACTGGCGTTGAAAAGTACTCAATTGAACAAATGAATGAATGAATGAGTGAGTGAATGAATGATACTAGGACTTCATCATTACTAGGCCCTCCTTTCAAGTGTGGGTATGAAGATTGTTACTGAAATGTACCTCCATAGGCTGACATCAGGAAGGAACCCGGCTCTAAGATCTCTATTTTCATTTTCAGTCCCTAAATTCTAGGTATACTTAGATACTGCCAAACAATGCTTCTTTTTTTTTTTTTAATTTAAATTTATTTATTTTAATTAGAGGTTAATTTACAATATTGTATTGGTTTTGCCATACATCAACATGAATCCACCATGGGTGTACACGTGTTCCCAATCCTGAACCCCTCTCCCACCTCCCTCCCCATACCATCCCTCTGGGTCATCCCAGTGCACCAGCCCCAAGCATCCAGTATCCTGCATCAAACCTGGACTGGTGATTCATTTCTTATATGATATTATGCATGTTTCATTGCCATTCTCCCAAATCATCCCCCCTCCCTCTCCCTAACCTTAACCTTAATCTCAAAAATATACAAGCAACTCCTGCAGCTCAATTCCAGAAAAACAAACAATGCTTCTTAAGTGTTTTAAGACCATTGTGATTTCTTTAAAATTTTGAGTTTATAATTTGTTCTGTGTGTAAGTGTATAGATAGGGCAATTGTTCCTGTTTTAAATCACATGTTACTTTTCAAGAAAAGTTATACTAATTTTTAAAATTAACCTTGATAGGCAGAGAGATAAGACCATTATGATGTACTGTGTCATTGCCCATTCAAGTGATGTCTACCATTTATTAAGTATCTCAATGTGCTAGACACTGTTGGCTATTTGATTTACTTTAGCTTTACTCTCTAAAACAATCATACAAAGTAGATATTATTTAATATTATTAATTAATAGTGGAGGACACTGAAGTTTAGAAAAGTTAAGTAACTTAAGTTCTGACAGTCAGCAAAGGGTTCATCTGGCTTACAGGTCATGTCAGCTAACTGGGCAGCTTTCTTTCCGATACACTCTATTGCCTTGATTCCTTAATTGAGTTGGTTTCATGGATACCTTCCCCTCCACAACCCTCCTAGAATCTTCTCCCAGAGGAAACTATCATGCCTATGTCATACAATGCATGCTCTGATGAATAGTGTTTGATAAAACCAAAACAATAAGAAACAAGTTTATAATTTGGCTCCAGTAAGCAAATTGTTACCAGGATGAATTCTCCTTCATCATATCAAGGGCAGGTGAAAGAAAAAAGGATTTCTGCTACTGAATAAAATATTCAGGTCAGAGGCAAGAAAGGACTTTTGCTCAGGTTTGTTAACAACTATCATAGGTCACTGGAAAGCTGGCAAATAGTTTCACTAAGAGAATTACAAACTTCTTTTGCCTTTTCTTCTTTTCTTCCTCTTCTTCTTCCTCCCCTCTTCTCCCCTTCCTCTCCCCTTCTCCTCTTCCTCCTTTGGAATGCTTGTTTCCAAATAAAATACCTAAAGTAATTCCACCCATGTATTCACTGATTCAGGAAATATTAAGTATCTACTATGTGCCAGATCCTGGCAGGTTAAACACACAGTGGTAAACAAAAGACACTCCAGTCCTCAGGTTCGGTTACAGGCTGCTGCTCTGCTTGAAAGACTTCCCAGAGTTACCCCCACCTGGCCTTCTCTGTGGAGCACCAGTGCTCTGCAAAACGATGTGAAAACCACTGTCCTGAAGGCTCCCATGGAGGGCACAGAGATGCTGGCTCTAATTTCCACTGCCACCCTCAGCAATTTTCCCTTGAGGATGTAAAGAGAAGAATGTTTGTTTTACACATGCACACAAATGTTTGGGGCGACTGTCCAGAACAAAGCTGCCTGGAAGAACGAGGTGGACTGTTTTCTTGGTGTCTTTCTCTCCTGCCTTGATCTCCCTTGCCTCCAGTCTCCATCGATCTGCTTTACCATTCCATCTTCCAGGCAGCTGCTGGAGTTGTCTTAATAAAACTTTCAATGGCTCCCTGTTGACTTCTTAATAAAGTTCATTTTAAACAGGAATTCAGGGGACTCATGATATACCCCCGGGCCACTTACCCTGTTTTTTTTTTTTTTCCAGGCTCATTTTCCATTATATCCATTTGTGTATTTGGCCGTCTTTTTCACTGATCACCTGCTTGATCCCCAAATACGCAGGGTGTTCATTCCTCTTCACCTTTGTTAGGCCCAGAATGCTCATTACTTTCTCCACTAATCAAAAATCCATGTAACTGCAAGGCGTGGCTCATTTGCAGCTTCTCCTAGAGGCTTTCCCTTACCGCTCTGTTGGAATTAATTGCTTCCCCCTCTGTGCTTCCACAGTCCTTTGTTATACTTCCATTTAACACATTTTCTGTTCTTCTTCATCCAAATATGATGTATTTACTTGTCTGTTTCCTGCAGCCCCTCAAATACTGAGAATTAAGGTCGGGAGTCTGATAATGATGTCAGTTCATCATTAATCGCCTGATGCTCTAGTCATAAAAGAGCTTCACAAAATATCTCACATTATCATGTTAAATCCTCCTACTAGGGTTCTGGAAGGTCAGGTATGGGCATAGAGGTGCTATAACTTCATTTTAAATTTTATTTTTAAGAACTATGCTGGAATTTGGTATAAGACAGGCTTGGGTGCAGCAAAAACTAACACAATATTGTAAAGCAATTATTCTCCAATGAAAAATAAAATCAAATTTAAAAAATTTTTAATTAAAAAAAAAAAAAAGGACCTGGAGTCAAATCCCAAGTCTATACTCATTCTGTGAGCTAGAATGAATGATCTAACTTCTCTGGTCCTCAGGTTTCTCATCAGAAAATGAGCATCAAAGCTTACATCAGCGAGTTGTTATGAAAATTAAATGACATGATGTGTGCTCAACACAGTGCTTGTCACATAGTGGTGAATAATACATAATAGGCACTAATGATTCTAAAGGAGATCAGCCCTGGGTGTTCTTTGGAAGGAATGATGCTAAAGCTGAAACTCCAGTACTTTGGCCACCTCATGCGAAGAGTTGACACATTGGTAAAGACTCTGATGCTGGGAGGGATTGGGGGCAGGAGGAAAAGGGGACGACAGAGGATTAGATGGCTGGATGGCATCACCGACTCAATGGGCATGAGTTTGGGTGAACTCCGGGAGTTGGTGGTGGACAGGGAGGCCTGGCGTGCTGCGATTCATGGGGTCGCAAAGAGTTGGACATGACTGAGCAACTGAACTGAACTGAACTAATGTTTTCCTCCTACAGGAAATCCTAGCCTACATGACTGAGTTCCTACTAGGTGCCAAGGGCTTGCCAACATACTCATCTGTATTATCTCATTTAACCCTGAAAACTACTGTTATGATAATGTGCTGTTGCTGCTAAGTCGCCTCAGTCGTGTCTGACTCTGTGCGACCCATAGATGGCAGCCCACCAGGCTCCCCTGTCCCTGGGATTCTCCAGGCAAGAACACTGGAGTGGGTTGCCATTACCTTCTCCAATGCATGAAAGTGAAAACTGAAAGTGAAGTCGCTCAGTTGTGGCCGACTCTTAGCAACTCCATGGACTGCAGCCCACCAGGCTCCTCCGTCCATGACGTGCTATTGTTCCTATATCTGGGTTTCAGAGGAAGAGACTGGAAGGTTAGTAGCTTCCATGAGGTCAGTAAATTAGTAAGGATTTTAGCTGGATGAAAACCCAGTCACTGGACACTAAAGACAATGGTTTTAACTGCTGATGCCATTTGGTGGACTGGAGACGTTTTTTAAAAAAACGTTCCAGTTTTAATGGAACAGGTGATGCCATCCCTAACCAGGATCTTGGAGAAAATCTGTCATTATGTTGGCCACCCCTAAAACTGGTAGGAACTTGCAGCAGCATGATTTCTTCTAGTTGTGCAGAGATAAGCATCAGAGTGTAATCATTGCACTATACAATCTATCAGATTCTCTGCAGAGTCTATTCTTTGAAGAAGATTTTCTGTCTTTTATATTTTCAAATGTCTCCCTGCTTTTATTCAGGTGTACTATTTTGAGGCAAACTTGGCTAATCGGTTTCCTCAAAACCTTTTCCCCCAAAAGGGGGGCAAAGTGAAATAAACTCTGTTTACATGGTACCTTCCACATGTATAGAGTGCAATAATCAGCTCAAAAATTTCATTCAGTTCCCTGGGAGTTAGTGTGTGATCTATTTCAAACTGAATATAAAGGATGCTTCTTGAACCATTAATTTCTTTTATTTGCCAGCATAATAATTCCAGTGGTTTGTTATCTGATTCACACTGACACTGGTTTAATCTGAATTATGCATGTTCTACTGTGTTACTATAATTTAGCTAGACAAGAGTCTGTTTTATATTTTATTTTAAATAAATCCATTCCCTGTGGATCCAAACAAGAAAAACTCAAGTCTTTCTCCTCTCTGAAACCTTGGAATTTGCATATCTCACACTCTTTTTTCTTTCTGTTTAATTCTTTGTTTCCTCTCAAACCAGAGACTTTAGATTTATGGTGACTTTGTGGTTGGATTCTTGACTTTTCAGTGTCAAACCAAGGAGCTTTTCTCTCCCCTTCTCCCCTCACTTCTTTCTTTCCTTCCTTCCTCCTGTAGCTTTAATTGAGGTCTTATTTGCATACCATAAAATTCAATTATTTTATATGCACAATTCAATGATTTTTAAGTAAATTTTCAGTGTTGTGCAACTCTTTCCACAACCTAATATTAAACATTGCCATCACCCTAAAAAGGAATGGCATGCCCATGTATGGTCACTTTCTATTCTCACTCCCAGCCTCAGGTAAATATTAATCTATTTTTGGTCTCTATAGATTTAACCTCTCTGACATTTTCATATAAATGGAATTATGTAAATGTGTGGCTTATTGTGTCTAGATTCTCTCACTAAACATAACATTTTTGAGATTAGTCCATGTTGCAGCATTTATTGGTAATTTTCTCCTTTATATTTTTTAAATTTAATTTAATTTAATTTTTTAACTTTACAATATTGTATTGGTTTTGCCATACATCAAAATGAATCCGCCACAGGTATATATGTGTTCCCCATCCTGAACCCTACTCCCACCTCCCTCCCCATACCATCCTTCTGGGTCGTCCCAGGGCACCAGCCCCAAGCATCCAGTATCCTGCATCGAACCTGGACTGGCGACTCGTTTCATATATGATATTATACATGTTTCAATGCCATTCTCCCAAATTATCCCACCCTCTCCCTCTCCCACAGAGTCCAAAAGACTGTTCTATACATCTGTGTCTCTTTTGCTGTCTCGTACACAGGGTTATTGTTACCATCTTTCTAAATTCCATATATATGCATTAGTATACTGTATTGGTGTTTTTCTTTCTGGCTTACTTCACTCTGTATAATAGGCTCCAGTTTCATCCACCTCATAAGAACTGACTCAAATGCATTTTTTTAATGGCTGAGTAATACTCCATTGTGTATATGTACCACAGCTTTCTTATCCATTCATCTGCTGATGGACATTTAGGTTGCTTCCATGTCCTGGCTATTATAAACAGTGCTGCAATGAACATTGGGGTACATGTGTCTCTTTCAATTCTGGTTTCCTCAGTGTGCATGCCCAGCAGTGGGATTGCTGGATCATAAGGCAGTCCTGTGGGCCAAAGAACTAAATAGACATTTCTCCAAAGAAGACATACAAATGGATAACAAACACATGAAGAGATGCTCAACATCACTCATTATCAGAGAAATGTAAATCAAAACCACAATGAGGTACCATTTCATGCCAGTCAGAATGGCTGCGATCCAAAAGTCTACAAGCAATAAATGCTAGAGAGGGTGTGGAGAAAAGGGAACCCTGTTACACTGTTGGTGGGAATGCAAACTAGTACAGCCACTATGGAGAACAGCGTGGAGATTCTTTAAAAAACTGGGAATAGAACTGCCTTATGATCCAGCAATCTCCTCTGTATTTTTGAAGAGTATTCCATTGCATGAATGGTTTGGTTTATCACATTTGGTTTATCCAGTCATCAATTGAGGAATCTTTCGTTTGTTCTCCTTTTTGGCTATTACAAACAGTGCTGCTATGAACCTTCATATATGTCTTTGTGTAGACATATATTTTTATTTCTCTCGAGTAGTTTTCTATGAGTAGAATGTCTAGGTCATATGATAAATTTATGTTTAACATTTTAAGAAACTACCAAAGTATTTTACAAAGTAATTGCAACATTTTACATTTTTATAGCAATGTATGAGGGTTCCTGTGAATTCACATCCTTGTCAATTGTTGTCATTCTCTTATATATTGGTGAGATATTTAGAGTGATAAAATAATGAAAAAATATATCTAGCTATAGTTTTAATTGCAGTCCTCCTGTTATAAGTAGCACTGAGCATCATTTCATGTTTAAGGGACATTTTTAAGCATCTAAAATGTAAACCTCATATCATATCAACACCTTTGACAATTTTCTATCTAGTTTTCAGTCTTTATTTTTCCTTCTTGATTTTTAATTATCCACTTAAAAATTAAAAGTATATTTGTTCCATTATAAACACAATATGTATGTTCATTTTTAAAAGCTAAAAACAAAGGAAGTGAGACTTCAAATTAATCAGGTGAGTTGACTGCATTTCTGTTTATCCTTTCTAGAAAGCCCACCAGAGTAGTTGTGACTTTTCCTTTTTTTTTTTTTTTAAGGGTCTAACCTAGTAGGAACAAAAGAACAGAGATCAACAAATTTTCAGAAATAAAAAGCAGATGGAGGATGGCTCACTGACCAAGCAGGGTGAATAATACTCAACTGCCTATAAAGAGGGAGTCTGACAAAAGGAGACCCATCCACCTAACAGATACTCCAGAGAGACTCAATACGGTAAAAGGCTGGGCTTTTCAGTGTCTAAGACAGGATGAAGGGTTGAAAGATATTTTACAGGGAGGTTAGACCTCCCCTCTAATTCTCTTATCAACCTTGTATGGTCAAGCAGCTACTCCTCTTCTACTCTGCCCCTCCCCCAAGGAAGTGGGGGTTCCCAAGAAGAGCGGTGGGGTCTAAAAATGGGAAGAGTAGGTCTGTTGAACCAAGGGATCCTCAGCACCATTTCCTCATCCCCACCCCCAGAACATGCTGCTGCTGCTAAGTCACTTCAGTCGTGTCCGACTCTGTGCGATCTCATAGACGGAAGCCCACTAGGCTCCCCCGTCCCTGGGATTCTCTAGGCAAGAACACTGGAGTGGGTTGCCATTTCCTTCTCCAATGCAGGAAAGTGAAAAGTGAAAGTGAAGTCCCTCAGTTGTGTCTGACTCTTCGCGACCCCATGGATTGCAGCCTACCAGGCTCCTCCGTCCATGGGATTTTCCAGGCAAGAGTACTGGAGTGGGGTGCCATTGCCTGAGCCTTGCCTAATTATCCTTCTCTGTTCACTTTCCCTAGGCAGGAAGTTGAAAAATTCTTCACTGGAGACAAGACCTTGACATACTGACCTTTAGAAGCTCCTAGTAAAAAGCCTGCCTCACTCTTTGTTTAGCCTACTCAACAGCTGACAATCACCTCTATCCCCAAATTGAATATGAACATAAGATAAAGGATCATCAGCAAAGCTTTACCATCTGAGCAAAGCTTTCAGATGGTAAAGTGTCTACCTGCAATGTGGGAGACCCGGGTTCGATCCCTGGGTAGGAAAGATCCCCTGGAGAAGGCAATGGCACCCCACTCCAGTACTCTTGCCTGGAAAATTCCATGGACTGAGGAGCCTGGTAGGCTACAGTCCATGGGGTCGCAAAGAGTCGGACATGACTGAGCGACTTCACTTTCACTTTTCACTTTCAGCATAAAAGAAGAAGCAGGGAAGGACAACAGTAAACAAGGAAGGAAAAAAAAAAACTTCCTGGAGAAAACAGAGTCCTCCAGGGAACAGAAAAATGTCAACAAACAAAACCAAGGAGTATCCTTACAGACATAAGAAAAGATACTGTAATCACAAATCAAATACAGGATACTATGATAAAACATACTATGATAACAAACACCCTCTTCCAACAACACAAGAGAAGGCTCTATACATGGACATTACCAGATGGTCAACACCTAAATCAGATTGATTATATTTTTTGCAGCCAAAGATGGAGAAGCTCTATACAGTCAGCAAAAACAAGACCAGGAGCTGACTGTGGCTCAGACCATGAACTCCTCATTGCCAAATTCAGACTTAAATTGAAGAAAGTAGAGAAAACCACTAGACCATTCAGGTATGACCTAAATCAAATCCCTTATGATTATACAGTGGAAGTGAGATTTAAGGGCCTAGATCTGATAGATAGAGTGCCTGATGAGCTATGGAATGAGGTCCGTGACATTGTACAGGAGACAGGGATCAAGACCATGCCCATGGAAATGAAATGCAAAAAAGCAAAATGGCTGTCTGGGGAGGCCTTACAAATAGCTGTGAAAAGAAGAGAAGCAAAAAGCAAAGGAGAAAAGGAAAGATATAAGCATCTGAATGCAGAGTTCCAAAGAATAGCAAGAAGAGATAAGAAAGCCTTCTTCAGCAATCAATGCAAAGAAATAGAGGAAAACAACAGAATGGGAAAGACTAGAGATCTCTTCAAGAAAATCAGAGATACCAAAGGAACATTTCATGCAAAGATGGGCTCGATAAAGGACAGAAATGCTATGGACCTAACAGAAGCAGAAGATATTAAGAAGAGATGGCAAGAATACACAGAAGAACTGTACAAAAAAGTTCTTCACGACCCAGATAATCACGATGGTGTGATCACTGACCTAGAGCCAGACATCCTGGAATATGAAGTCAAGTGGGCCTTAGAAAGCATCACTATGAACAAATCTAGTGGAGGTGATGGAATTCCAGTTGAGCTCTTTCAAATCCTGAAAGATGATGCTGTGAAAGTGCTGCACTCAATATGACAGCAAATTTGGAAAACTCAGCAGTGGCCACAGGACTGGAAAAGGTCAGTTTTCATTTCAATCCCAAAGAAAGGCAATGTCAAAGAATGCTCAAACTACTGCACAATTGCACTCATCTCACACGCTAGTAAAGTAATGCTCAAAATTCTCCAAGCCAGGCTTCAGCAATATGTGAACCGTGAACTTCCTGATGTTCAAGCTGGTTTTAGAAAAGGCAGAGGAACCAGAGATCAAACAGCCAACATCCACTGGATCATGGAAAAAGCAAGAGATTTCCAGAAAAGCATCTGTTTCTGCTTTATTGACTATGCCAAAGCCTTTGACTGTGTGGATCACAATAAACTGTGGAAAATTCTGAAAGAGATGGGAATACCAGACCACCTGATTTGCCTCTTGAGAAATTTGTATGCAGGTCAGGAAGCAACAATTAGAACTGGGCATGGAACAACAGACTGGTTCCAAAGAGGAAAAGGAGTGCGTCAAGGCTGTATATTGTCACCCTGTTTATTTAACTTCTATGCAGAGTACATCATGAGAAACGCTGGACTGGAAGAAGCACAAGCTGGAATCAAGATTGCCGAGAGAAATCTCAATAACCTCAGATATGCAGATGACACCACCCTTATGGCAGAAAGTGAAGAGGAACTAAAAAGCTTCTTGATGAAGGTGAAAGTTGAGAGTGAAAAAGTTGGCTTAAAGCTCAACATTCAGAAAATGAAGATCATGGCATCTGGTCCCATCACTTCATGGGAAATAGATGGGGAAACAGTGGAAACAGTGTCAGACTTTATTGTTGGGGGCTCCAAAATCACTGCAGATGGTGACTGAAGCCATGAAATTAAAATACGCTTACTCCTTGGAAGGAAAATTATGACCAGCCTAGATAGCATATTCAAAAGCAGAGACATTACTTTGCCAACAAAGGTTCATCTAATCAAGGCTATGATTTTTCCAGTGGTCATGTATGGATGTGAGAGTTGGACTGTGAAGAAGGCTGAGCGCCAAAGAATTGATGCCTTTGAACTGTGGTGTTGGAGAAGACTCTTGAGAGTCCCTTGGACTGCAAGGAGATCCAACAAGTCCATTCTAAGGGAGATCAGCCCTGGGATTTCTTTGGAAGGAATGATACTAAAGCTGAAACTCCAGTAATTTGGCCACCTCATGCGAGGAGTTGACTCATTGGAAAAGACTCTGATGCTGGGAGGGTATGGGCAAAAAGAGAAGGGGACAACAGAGGATGAGATGGCTGGATGGCATCACTGACTTGATGGACATGAGTCTGAGTGAACTCCAGGAGTTGGTGATGGACAGGGAGGCCTTGCGTGCTGCAATTCATGGGGTCGCAAAGAGTCGGACACGACTGAGCGACTAATCTGATCTGATCTGATCTGATGATAAAAGAACAGAAAAACAGCATGAGCTTCTAGAAATTAAAGACATTAAAATAAAAAAATTAAGTCAGTAGAAGAACCCTTTTAAAAATATGCCAGAAAGAATTACAAAACATGGAAGAAAAGGGACATAGCAGGAAAAAGGACAAACAAACTTGTAAGATTGACTCAAAATGTCTTCATTTTGAGGAGAAAGCAGAGAAAATGAAAGAAAATTTCTGAGAAATATAAAAATTTCTTAGAATTGAAGGGCATGCATCTTTGGTTTGAATGGGCTTAGTGAATGCCAACATAAAAAGACATAATCTTAAAATATTAGCACATTAGAGATAGAGAAGCTTCTAAAGAGAGGGAGAGTATGCGTCCTAAAGTCAAGAATGGCACTGGATTTTTTGGTAGTATTGATAGCACTAGATTCTGGAAGTCACTGAGGGAAGCCCTTCAACAGTTTTCAGTCTAGAATTCTAAATCTGGACAAACTATTCATCAAGGATGAAGGTAGAAGATATCTTTAGAAATTGACTCTAAGTGTTTATCCTCAAACATCATTTAAGAAGCCACTTGAGGATATTTCAGTGGAAAAATTGAGGAAAGCAAGAAAGAGGGACCCTGCTTGGCTAAACAGTGGGTTTACATCATCTTCATCATGCAGTTTCTTTCTACTTAGATACTAATTTTAATTATTTAGAGACAATAGCAGGAAGAAGTGTTCATTCATATGTTCAAATAATTTTCAAGTGTTATATCTTCAAATACTAGGAAAAGAAATGAAGAGATATATTCTAACCTGAATAAACCAAGACATAGACATATAAGCATATTACTAAATATGCTATTTAGCATATTAAAATGCTTTTTAGAAGAGACAGCATGAGGGTTGAAAGGGACTGATGTGGACAGTGGAAATGACAGGGTCATGGATATTGGTGTCAAGGGTTAAGGACTGCTGCTTTTAGACAGGGTTAAGGACTGCTGCTTTTAGACACTTGGGTACTATCTTGATAAAAATAAAGTAACCTAAAAAGAAAAAAAAGTTTTGAGGCCAAATAGAAATTACTACCATAACAGAAACAATAACAAAACAGAGAATATAGGTGGAAGAAAAATCGTTAATTGTCATACAAACCCAAAGATAAATAGTATTCACATTTGGTGGAAGGTTTTCTTTTTTTCCCCCTGTCTTTTCTCTGTGAGAAGAAAAGGCAATGGCAGAAGACAATGGCACCCTATTCCAGTACTCTTGCCTGGAAAATCCCATGGACAGAGGAGCCTGGTAGGCTGCAGTCCATGGGGTTGCTGCGAGTTGGACACAACTGAGCAACTTCACTTTCACTTTTCTTTTTTCCCCCTGTCTTTTCTCTATGAAAGATTTTGATTTCATGCTTTTACATAGTTATGCTCATACAATTGACTATACTATTTTTCTTAATCAATTATCATGGTGAAAACATTTTTTCATGATCATATTAAAATTTAAACATACTTTAAAATGGCTGCATAATAGCCCAATTGAGTAGCTATACTATAATTTACTTTTTAAAAATTTGAGTTTAGTTGATTTACAATATTATATTAGTTGCCAGTGTATAACATAAGGATTCAATGTTTTTGTACATTATACACCATTTAAAGTTATTACAAAATAATGGCAATATTTTTGTGTTGTACCATATATCTTGCTGCTTATTTATTTTACTTTTGTCATTGTCATTTGTTGTTCTCTCTGCTTGAAGCGCCAATGTTCTTGGGAACATTCTCCAAATCTCAACTGGGCAACTGCTCCCATTCACCCATGTGATTCTAATGGGGGGGGGCTGCCAATTACCACCCGGCGCTCTGGTGTGAGCCATGAGAATGTGGCTTGTGCCTGGCCAACCAAACTCCTGGGAATTTTCTAACTGGAGTTGAACTGAAGAGCTTGATATGAGGATGTAAGCCTGGAGCAATGAGGTGAGCTTGGAATCCTGGGACAACAAGCCTGAAAACATAAGCACAGGAAAACAGGTGTGAGAGAAGCTGCAGGAAGGGGAACCAATAACTCAGGCAAGAGGAGAGAAAGAGAAGGGGAACTGATAACTCGGGCAAGAGGAGAGAAAGAGAGAGAGAAGAAAGAAATCAACCTGATGGCATTAGAATCTCTGAACCTAGTAATCACCAATTCCACTCTTATTCTAACCCATCTGCAATTGGTTGCATTAAATGATAGATACTTCCTTAATACATGTTATACTTAAGATAGATTGAATTTTCTTGCATTATTTTTAAAGGAATGAGCCTTCACCACAGTAACTTACAGGAATAGAACATAAAATTCAAGTTGTTTGGAGAAAATACCTAATAAACACTTATTAAACTGAATTAAATGAATTCCCCCAGAAGCATAGCAGTATAGAACAAAGAGTGTGGGCTTTAGCAAACTGGCTGACCTGTGTTTGAATTATGGATCTGTAAAAACTTTGGCAAATTATTTCATATATCAGAGCTTCGACTTCTCTTTTTTCATCATCATCAGCATTATAATCTCTAACATTTGTTGAATCATTTCCCTATGGCTCACACTATGCTAAATGTTTTGCATGTGTTATCTCTTGGATAAAATAATCCTAAGGGACAGATATTATTATCATTGCACTGTTATGATCTGTGAAATGATAATTCAAAGGGATAATGAGTATAAAACATTAAGCCCAAAGAGTAATGCTTTTTATCTCCCATTTTTTTTTTCTTTCATGACTTAATCTTGCCTCTTACCATTTTGCCAGTATTCAGAATTATGGCCCCTTCACTTTTGGACAGGTTAATCTGTTGCTTTTTGTGATTATGACTTGTTGATCTTTGATCTTTGCCTTTTTACTTGTGAATTACTCAGTGTGAAATATCACACCACAGCACAAAGGTAGAACTCAACAAATGCAAAAGTAACTATGTTCCTGCATGAGAACACTAAACATTGTAGAGAGGTCAGTTTTCTTTAATTTATACAACTAATTTAATTCAAATAAAAGCAATAACAAAGATCTCCCTCTCTCTTTCCTTGGAATTGGGCAGGTTGACTCTAAAATCCATATGGAAAAATAAACAAACAAGGATAGCCAGAAAAGTTCTGAAAACAAAGAGCAATTAGGAAATTTTAGTCCCTCTAGACAATAGCATGTGTTATACAACTTCAATAATAAAAACAGGGTTATAATAATACCTAATGGGAAAACAGAGCATAACATGAAGTTTAGAAATAGACCTGATTAATGAAAGAATTTGGTAGAATAACTGGTGAAGGTTGTATCAACATTTGAAGGTTGACAGCACAATCTGTTGGCCAAGCTGTGAAGACATAAGCTGACAGGAGTATCAAACAGTACAAACCCCCATTTCATGGATGGAAATCTGCCAATATTTATCAGAATTATGAATGCATTTGTCCTACCTCCAGAAACTGAGCTTATAGAGTTAAATGCACACACACAAAGTGATGGGCATACAGAAGGTATTCATTGTAACATATTTATAAGAAGAACTCCAAATGTCCATCAATAAGGGACTGGATAAATAAACTATGGTATAACTCTAAGAGGGGTTTCCCTGATGGCTCAGTGGTAAAGAATCCATCTGCCAATGCAGGAGACTTGGGTTTAATTCTTGATCCAAGAAGATCCTCTAGAGACTGAAATAGCAATTCACTCCAATATTTTTTCCTGGGAAATTTCATGGACAGAGGAGACTGGCAGGCTACAGTCTAAGAGCCACAAACAGTCAGACACAACTTTGTGATGAACAACAGCAACAACAGTGACCCAAAGAGAGGCTAGCTCATCACAAGGAAAAGAAATTTGCAAATATGCATGTTAACTAAACTTACTGTGGTGATCAATTTGCTATATATACAAATATTGAATGCTGTATACCTGAAACTAATGTTATATGTCAATTATGTCTCAATAAAAAATAAACTATGATACAACCACACAGAAGCATCATATTCATTTTAAAAGATAGAGAAAAGTTATCTAATTACTTATATGAAAAGAAGAAAGTGAAACATTCAAGTGCAGAATAATGTATATCATACATTACATTTCATGTAAGAAAGCTGGAATAAGAATACAGATTTGCATATACTTACACCTGCATAATGAAATACAAATTACTAAGATTAGCTACCCATGTGGAAAGGGAGAATCTTCTGAAAGGAAAGAGACATGAGAGCAAGGACTTGTCAATGTGTACTTTATCATATGTTTTTGATAATTTTTGAATCATGAGTTCATATTACTCATTCAAATTGGGGGGGGGGAACAGTAAGGGTTAAAAAAATCAAGCAGTGAGTACTTACTCTGTGTAAGACATTGTGCTAAGTTTGTAAATCCATTATGTCATTTAATCTCCATAGGAGTCCAGTGAAGTTTTATTTTAATCTTCATTTTTACACATGAGAAAATGAGTTAGATTGTTTAAGCAATTTGTTCATCCTTTCTATCAATCCACAGTCCTCATTTCTTTCCTGTCTTAGCTCAATACTAACTTCCTGCAAGTCTTCCTGGATTGTTTCCACTCAACCGCAACTAGCTGTTGGAATCTCTTTAGCAGTTACATACCTAGTTCATTTTGCCTTTTTATGCAAAAAGAGAAGAGTGAAAAGGCCAGCTTAAAACTCAGTATTAAAAAAACTAAGATCATGGCATTGGATCCCCTCACTTCTGAGTCTCTGAGAGACTCAGAAAGACTAACTGGGAGTCATAGGTAAAATCTTTGACTCCAAGATAAGTGCTCTTTTCCTTGCATCACAGCTACTTCTAGTTCAGTTCAGTCACTCAGTCGTGTTCGACTCTTTGCGACCCCATGAATTGAAACACGCCAGGCCTCCCTGTCCATCACCAACTTCCAGAGTTCACTCAAACTCATGTCCATTGAGTTGGTGATGCCATCCAGCCATCTCATCATCTGTCGTCCCCTTTTCCTCCTGCCCCCAATCCTTCCCAGCATCACGGTCTTTCCCAATGACTCAACTCTTCAAATGAGGTGGTCAAAGTATTGGAGTTTAAGCTTTAGCATCAGTCCTTCCAAAGAACACCCAGGACTGATCTCCTTCAGAATGGACTGGTTGGAATTCCTTGAAGTCCAAGGGACTTTCAAGAGTCTTCTCCAACACCACAGTTCAAAAGCATCAATTCTTTGGCGCTCAGCTTTCTTCACAGTCCAACTCTCACATCCATACATGACCACTGGAAAAACCATATCCTTGACTAGACGGACCTTTGATGGCAAAGTAATGTCTCTGCTTTTGAATATGCTATCTAGGTTGGTCATAACTTTCCTTCCAAGGAGCAAGCATCTTTTAATTTCATGGCTGCAGTCACCATCTGCAGTGATTTTGGAGCCCCCCAAAATAAAGTCTGACACTGTTTCCACTGTTTCCCCATCTATTTCCCATGAAGTGATGGGATCAGATGCCATGATCCTTGTTTTCTGAATGTTGAGCTTTAAACCAACTTTTTCACTCTCCTCTTTCACTTTCATCAAGAGGCTTTTTAGTTCCTCTTCACTTTCTGCCATAAGGGTGGTGTCATCTGCATATCTGAGGTTATTGAGATTTCTCTCGGCAATCTTGATTCCAGCTTGTGCTTCTTCCAGTCCAGCGTTTCTCATGATGTACTCTGCATAGAAGTTAAATAAGCAGGGTGACAATATACAGCCTTGATGCACTCCTTTCCCTATTTGGAACCAGTCTGTTGTTCTATGTCCAGTTTTAACTGTTGCTTCTTGACCTGCATACAGGTTTCTCAAGAGGCAGGTCAGGTGGTCTGGTATTCCCATCTCTTTCAGAATTTTCCACAGTTGATTGTGATCCACACAGTCAAAGGCTCTGGCATAGTCAATAAAGCAGAAATAGATGTTTTTCTGGAGCTCTCTTGCTTTTTCCATGATCCAGTGGATGTTGGCAATTCGATCTCTGGTTCCTCTGCCTTTTCTAAAACCAGCTTGAACATCAGGAAGTTCACGGTTCATGTATTGCTGAAGCCTGGCTTGGAGAATTTTGAGCATTACTTTACTAGCGTGTAAGATGAGTATGCCTTTCAGAAAATATCTGGTTGAACCATACTTATTACAAGAGGATGTCTGAGTCAATTATTCTAGGAATGAGAACACAGAAATAACTCAAGGATAACGAAATATTACCCTTTCTTCCACATACCAGACAACATTAACTGATTATACAACTTTTCTTCTGGATCTTGAAGTTGCTTCACATACTTTACAATCTTTCTCAAAACCAGATTCCACCTCCACAATTATTCAATCTTAATCCAAAATAGACACTCAAGAGGAAATATACTTGGGACTTTCTTGGCAGTCAATAATTAAGACACCAGGCTTCCACTGCAGGGGGCACAAGTTCAATCCCTGGTCAGGGAACTAAGATCTGACATGCCATGCAGTGCAGCCAAAAACAGGAAAAAAAAAAGGAGAAACATATGAGTGCCTAACTCCTCAAAATGTGGTCCTCAGATCATCAGCATCAGCATCTTTTAGAAGCTGATGGAAACACAGAAACCCATCTACAGAATCAGAATGTGTATTGTAATATTTTCAAGTGATTCCTATGAGCACGAAGTTTGAGAAATTCTACTCTGAAGCACTGTTCAGTGACAAGTCTAGATAGTGATTTTATGACTGCTTATCTCTCCAGCTCAGAGAACCCACTACAGAGTTGCCTCATCAGCCTTCCCTCAGGTCTGTTGGTTCAGAGGGGCATCTATTAAATCTCTAGAACATCTTCCAGGACATCTTGACTTGAATGACAAAATGGTTCTACTTGAAAAGATATTTCTGAGACCAGACGCACACAGCTGCACTGAGATAAATGAGGGAAGCCTAAACTCTCTACTGTGGCTGTCGATGCATGTCTTCTTGCCTGGAGAGTTATTCTCTTCTTCGTGTTGATAGTTTAGAGGTAAGACATTTCTGCCCTGGAGTTCCCAGCACCACAGTAAAATGGAACCCTCAGCTGCTTTCCTGCACATTCCAGGGTTCTAGCTAGCATGGCTCAAATTTCTCCAGGCAGGAAGCACCTTCGCCTGATGCGTGACCTCTGTGACCACCACCAGTATGTTTACTGCCTGTGTCTGTATTCCGAAGCTGCTGCTGTGTTAGTCAACTTTACAGTTTGTACATTTTGTTGACATTAAAAAAAAAATTCTTTATATATTTTTTATTTTAATTTTTGAAAGTTTAATTTTATGTTTGTGGTTATAATTTATGTTGTGGAAGAAAGATGTTTTTGATCTCAAGAATGGGATTAAATTATGAAGATTATTCAGCATTGGGAAATACTAGAAAAGATGATAATTCAACAGAAGCAATCATTGTCTGCATTTTCCAAAGAAATCTCTTGTGGTTAATTTACTTATTTCTAAATTTGTGTATTATTATTCAATTTTTATTGTAAATGTGTGTAATATTCTATCTAGTTACAAAAAAGAGCATTTTTATTTTGAAAATCTAGAAAATTTAGGAAGATATAGGGGAAGTAAAAAACAATTTTATGTCCAATACTTAACATTTTGTTCTATTTCTCTTCACTCTTTTCCTATAACAGGAATCCTTTCTTGTTTGTTTCTCTCTGCAACTTGTAGTGGAGAAGTGTATTTCAAGATGCCTTATTTCATTGTGACAAGGATAGTGATTGAGTTTCTTCACAGAGAGCAGCTAGATGAGCCAAAGGGACATGGGAGGAGGACAAATAGAGACAGAATTGACCAGTCTCCAGACCAACTGGGCCTTGCATCTTTATTTGACTCTAGGACTTCAGACAGCTGTCTGAGCACCAGCTGCCATGGGTCTTTCTGCACCAACCCTATGTGCCTACAACTCGACCTCCATGTTTGTGAGGCTGGGTTGGTGGGGGTTCTCTATGACCACCCTCCTAGCCAGAATGATATTACTCCCACAAGGTCAAAAATACTCTTGTTGTATTAAGGGTTCTTTCTCTATCCTAGCACAGACAGGATACACATGTTCTCCATGCTTTGAATGACATACAGGCCTACGGAAAAGACTTGAAATTCAGGGCCAGGCAGCTCTGTGTTCTAACTCAGTCACTCAGTAGCTTAATGATTGTAAGCAAGGTCACTTAAGTTCTCTGAGTCTTAATTTTCTTAACTATGAGATGGGGTTACTAAAACCTAACCTGCAGGGTCAAGTGAGATTCAATGCCTGTGGCTTAACAGACACTCAGCAAATGACAGTTACCACTGTCACTATCTGTCACCTCAATCATCTCTTTTGTAGTCTTATGTTAGGCCAACCTTTTTAATTTGGGGTTCATGCTCCATTTTTCTACATCCATGTCATTTAAACAAATTCCTTGTGGAATTATAGAAAGTCAGAATTCTACCAGTGCTCTCCTAAGATTTTAAATTCTCTTTCTCAACATATATTTTCTTGCTAGTGGTGAAAAGATACAAGGGAAGAATCAGGTCCTTTGGGAGCCTTTAATCTCATTGGGGAGACAAGACTTAGTTACAAGATACAATTAGAGGATAATAAAAGAGAGCGAGAGCCTGCAAATGTGCTGAGTTTAATGTTCTATGCCTGTGCTTCCGAAATCCATTCTTGCTTTATTAAACAGGATCACTGTGCTGCTGACTCATGTTCAGTTTCTAGACCTCTAAGGCTATAATATTTCTCTGCTGTATGTGCACATAAAGAGTCAGAATATTTTATTGTGCTTAACATTTCTGCAGCATATTATATTTTGCCAGCTTTCCCTGAGTATTCTCCATGGCACCTGTCCATATCAAAGTTCAGCATTTGTGTCTGATAATTTTCTAGGCTGTCAACCTTGTAACACAATGCACCAGCTTCATAGTACAGATACCTTGGACTAAAGCCCTTCAAACAACTGTCCTTGTCTGCAGTCTCTAATATTTCCACATTTTTTTCTCTGGGCTTGGAATTCAAACTCCTAGAATACTGGGAGTGGAAGGGAGAGATGGATAGATCCTAATTGCCGTGACCCTAACCAGATAGGTAACCCTAGGCATACCTCTTCTTATCTCAAAGCTTTGGTTTTCTTATGAGGAAGGAGGCTACATAAGAATCTCTGTGACAGACATGCTGGGATTCCACAGAGGAGCACTAATTTTGACGTGAGTGATTTCTCCAACAATCAGCTCTGTCAACAGGGAGTGAGCATGTTTTCTGAGATGGGGCTCAGTGCAGGTTGTCCTCCCAGTTTCTTTCCCACTGAAGGATAGGTCTGTCAGTGTGATTGTAGCTTTTCTCTGAAAATGATGGCAGGACAATTCTGAGTCTTTCTCACCTCATAACAAGTCAATAATACAGATCCATTAGACTAGTGAGATCAGCCATAAAGCAAAGAAAGAAAATGTTTGTAGGAGCAAATGTTGTTTTCTTGTGTTGTTTAGAAATGGAAAGAGACAGTTGGCCAGGTGCTAGCTATATAAAATGAAAGCTCCCTGAGGCCATGTTCTGTAGAGGATGTTTCAAAAGCAGCCTGGGTGGTACCATCCATCCTAAAGATTTTTACATCTAGTGTAAGTGATGGGAAAGAAGAAAAGGTAAGCAAGTACACGGAAAAGTGACATAGGAACAATGCATAGCTACATTCACCTGAGTGTGTATATGAGCACCAAAGAGAATGTCAGAAATGGAGGTCATCTCAAAATTCACACTTTGCCAAAAACTGAAATGAGGCTTGGAGGCCAAATGGCAGAAGCAAGATCATGGAGCTGGTTAGTAGTAGACTTGAGATGATAACTCAGGCTTCCTGTTGATTGATTCAAGGTCATCTCCACATCATATTCTGCTTCTGCAGGGACTGGTAGATTTGTGTTGGTTAGTTAAAGTTACCTGAGTTGGCTATATTTGAAAATTATTCTCAAATGTGAGAGGTGCGATTTGTCTGGGAGGTACCTACTTTGGACCTTATAGATAGTTTCATGGCAACAGCAAGATATATAGAAAGTTTTGGCAACTGCCACTATATCTTGAACTTAATAGGCTTTCAATAATAATTACTGCATTTATTTTTTTAGATTTGGTGAACATACACAAGAAAATAAAACTCTTATCATCCTTCTCAATATTTCTTGATTGAGGTGGGAGTGACTGAGTCATATTCATCAGTAGGTTTGACTAATTATAGACTGTACCAGCTGGTGAGTGTATTGATAGAGCCAGATAAAAAGCCTCACATGTAAACATCTAGTGTAGTTGGAAGGGCCAGATGTTAAGGTAAGAATGGCTGCTTCAGTCAACTTTGGGTGTCTCAGCTAATTCCTAACTGTGTAACAGAATTTAAAAGCTGGGGAAATATTCATATAAAAGGTACTTGCATCTTGGAATGAATGGGCCATTTTACCTGGGTGCTTGCTGTCCTCATTGATTTACTAATAGTGCTAAAATAAAACACCTTAGCTCTTCATTAAGCTGTCATGATCAGACACCCACTTCTGATGGAAAAAGTCGATAGCTAGTAAGGAGACTTGGATGCATACCTAATAAAAAATGATTTTTTTTTTTTTTGTAAAGAAATGGTTTGGGCTTTTCAACGATATGTTATATATATAATAATTCACATCTTCATTTAGTGATTCATTAATATATTTGAGCTCTTGTTAATTATGTATTATATGCTAGCTTCCCAGTGTTTTTACATCATCTTATTATAGTCAATACACCTTTCTGACCTGAGTACTTCTGATTTGTTTCTTTTCACAAAAGCAGTAGAGAAGCATGGATTTGGGAGTTTAAGGAGGTGAAACACTGCCATTTTGGTCACCTTCTGGGCATAGAATGAACAATTTAGGGGTTTCATGCTAAGCTAAGAGAGACTAAGTGACTTTTCTAAGGGCACATAACTGTTAAATGGCAAATCCTGAAAGCAATTTGACTGGTGTGTTGCCCTCTCCTCCATGCCAGTAACTCTCCAGTAGTAGTGAACATCAGACTTCCTGGAGGGTTTATTCGAACACAGACTGCTGGTCCTGTCCCAGACTGTTTGAAACAGAGGTCTGGTGAGGGCAGGCCAAGAATTTGCATTCTAGTAATTTTTCAAGATTCAAGAAACACTGTTGCAGAAGAAATCACACACTAACAACTACTTGCTCTTTAAAGTGTGGTCCCAACAGGCATCACCCAGGAGCTCCCCAGAAATACAAAATCTCACAGAATCTCAGGTCTCATTGTGGACTTGCAGAATTAGAATCTTCATTTTAACAAGACCTCCAGATTTCACAGTAAAATTTGAGGAGCTGTAGATTGTTAGGGTGGTGGACTAGATATTAAAGGGAGATGACAAGATAACAATAGTAAAAACTTTTAAATCAGGCACTTTCTGTACATCAGGTATATTATCTGAGCACTTCAGGTACATTATCTCCTTTTAATTCTTGTAATAACCCTATGAGGGAGATACCCATATTATTCCCATTTTCAAGTTGAGGGAATATCAGGGTGCAGGGACGTTGGTATCCTGCCTCAGGCCACTCACCCAGTAAAAGATAGACCCAGGTTTTGAAGCTGGACAGTTTACTCCCAAGGACCACACTCAGTCACAATACTACATGTTTGTAATTCCAGTTGCCAGTCATAGATGTGGGGAGATAAGGAGAAAAGGCATGTAAATAAGTTTAGAGCAAGAGAGAAGTTCCAATTTGAACAGATTTCCTGGGTCAAGGTAGCGTAGCTATGTGCCTCTTTTAAAAGTCAGGAGACCTAGGTTTGACTGGGCCACTGCGGAACTTCTTGATGATATACACTGTGGTGCATCCTGCTTCTTAATATCTTCACTGGTAAAATTGAAATAATAGTAATGATTGATAAAGAGAAAAGGCTGCCCCCTGGCAGCTAGACTGTGGAGAGAGGGTACTACTAATTGAAAAATAAGCCACAATTTTTCATAATGGACTGTACTATATTTGGCAAAATAGATAAGCTATATCAAATCAAAACCATGATATTCATCACAAACTAGCTAAGCTCCCACTCTTTCAACACCTCTTTATTCCAATCTTTGAGTCCAAGAGAAGGCCACAGACAAAATGATTTAACAGTGACTCTGAATGGACCCATGTGTTCTAAAAAGCCATGGACTCTTCCAGTAAATTTCTAGTTGAATCCTACTAAGCCCATTTCATGGCTAACTCAAGCTCCCCCAACTGTAAAAGGATTTCTTTCCTGTCTTTTGAGACACTCCACAGGCCCCCATGGTATATAATATCCTTGCTCTAACAGATAAAAACCCAGCTTTATTCACTACAAGGGCTTTCCCTTTGGTCTTTGTCTGATGGGCTCTGACACAATAATTTTCCAATCTACCTTGTGTACCTCTTATGAATATTAAATGAAATAAAGCATGGAAATCTCCACACACATATGAGCTTCTAAATTTGCTATTGTAATGGTTTTGTGCTCCTCTATCCTCTCCCCTAAAACAGTGATGCTGATACTAAAAGAAGAGGTCTGGTCTTATTTTCTTTTTGTTCACAATGTCTAGAATGGTTCTTAATACTCAGTAATTATTGACTGAATGAAAAAAGAAAAAAAAATGGGCAAATAAAAAAAAATCTTGCTCCAATTCTGCTTTCCCCAGGTCTAGCCCAATAAGTCACCAAAACTTTCTCCAATAGGATAAAGGAGTTCCTAAATGTTTAAAAGCAATGGTTACCACCTGGGCACATTGTCACTAGCACTTTGTAACAGAGACAGAGAATCTTGCTTGCCTCTTAAAATTTTCCCTTCTTGCAAGGTTCTTGGAATTGCTAGTGGGAATACTATTCCCCTTGCCTCCAATATTGATCCTGGAGCAGTAACTGTGCAGCTAAACAGCAGCACACTTTACAGACTGTGGAGCTGGTATGTATCAACATATTAGCTGAATGCTCCTTACAATCACGCCCCATATTTAGCAGAATGATATACTTAGCTGTTTTTGTAATAGGTTGCACCAAGCAGAAAGCATGGTGCATAAAACCATGGTGGCTCCATCAAACACTATAAAATCCTTTTGACACAGTGAGTTTCAGCTGTGGCTAGAGTCTCTGGGGATGCCTCTGATCAATCAGAGGCTACCAGAGTTTTTGTACTCAGAAAGCTCAGAGACTGTTCAGTATGATATATCTTCCTTTTTCACCTTAAACTGGCAGCAGGTTGCTGGTCTCATCTTCCTCTGTCTCCCTAAGAACCCTTCCGGTTGTCATGACTCCTGAGAGATATCATCCAGAGAAGTAGGCAGGCATTTGCCCTAGTCTGGAAGGCAAGTCAGGAGGCATCACTATGGGATAAGCAAAGCAACTCTCTCAGGGAGCACAGATTCCACAAGTCGGACTTCAGACCAGTGCTCTCTGTGACCATATTCTCTGCTAAGGCTACCCTGCAGGGCATTTCCCAAGGGAGATACCACCAGCAATGGGTTCACTTCCCAATGCCCTCTTCCTGGAACAGGAGTGAAGACAAGGTAAACGGTGCATTGGTTTCCCATCTCACTTCCCACCATCAGACAGACCCTATACCAGAAATAAATCCGAAATGCATTCTTCCATGGGTCCAAGAGCTCCTGACCCCAGTCAATGAGGATGAAGATTGTCCCAGCCAGACCCTTCTGTGTCCTGGGCTCTAGCCAGGAATTTAACAATGTCTATGTAATTCCCAGTTTCTTCTCCTTATCCAAAACCTTCTCTCAGTCTGGAGAGGTGAGAAGGTAGGGTTTCTTTTTAAGCAGTTTTCTTCACCCTTCAACATGGATGTCTGATTGACCTAGAGTTTGGCCAGTTAGTTATACACCTCCCCATTTCCACTTATTATTCTGTTTATTTTTCCCTTATGTGTGCACAGTCCCATCTTCTTCATTAGAAAATAAGCATCACCTCTTCCCCTTTCTCTACCCTATAGTTTAATAGTGTTTGATTTGTAAAAAGCACAGGTTAAAATATACATATTTAAAGGAACAGGCATGTGGCCAAAGACTGTAGGATTGTGGCAGTTCCAATAGATTTAAGATTCTTTTTCCTGAAGGTAACTTTAATACAGCATGGGCTGACTCCTGTTTCTTGGAGTTAAAGGTCAAAGAGGAAGGGCATCATACCTGGCTGACTCATGCACCCTAAATGCTTTCCACCCAAGGGGAGGCAAGGCATAGACCTCCTTTACAGAGTGGCTGTCCCTCCTCTGTCAACTTTCAGAACAGGACCAAGGCCACGTGCCAGACCCACCCTTCATGCTGACCTTCTCAGCACTATCTCACAAACAAACATGGTGATAGGCCATGTTTTCCAGCCTTCTGGAGCTGGTCTGAGAAAGAAAATGTTGTTTAGGGAGACTAGCTCTGTTACATGCTGAAGCCACAGAGGAACTTAAGTCCCATAGATTAAAGACGGGTTATCACTCAGTGTAACAACCAACAGTCTCTAGGTCTATCCATGTTGCTGCAAATGACATTGTTTCATTGTGTTTTATGGTTGAGCAATCTTTCATTGTATACATATACCACATCTTTGTCCATTCCGCTGCAGATGGACATTTAGGTAGCTTCCATGTTCTGGCTATTGTAAATAAGGCTGCAGTGAACATTGGGGAACATGAGTCTTTTCAAATTATGCTAAGTCAGATGGAGAAAGACAAATACCATATGATATCACTTATATGTGGAATTTGAAAAAAGCGTACAAATGAGCTTATCTACTAAAAAGAAATAGTTACAGATGCAGAAAACCAACATTGTTACCAGGGGACAGATAAATTGGGAGATTGGGATTGACATATACATACTATTATATATAAAATAGATAACTAATAAGGACCTCCTGTAGCACAGGGAGCTCTACTCAACACTCTGTAATGGCCTATAAGGGAAAAGAATAAAAAAAGAGTGGGTATATGAATATGTATAATTGATTCCCTTTGCTGAATATCTGAAACTAACACAAAATTGTAAATCAACTCTACTCCAATAAAACTTTTTTAAAAGATGAATAATCAGTCTTACTTGGCATTTCAATGGATTTCCTCTCACACTTTGAGAAGAATAATAAACTTTTTTCTCAAGTGCAGATAGAATCCTGTGCTGCTGGGAGAGAGCAAGGGAAGGAGAGCAGTTCTGAGCTCAGTGCTGCTGAAGTATCTACAAGCACATTCAAAAAGGGACACCCTCTCGCTGTCCCTTCCTAAGCTAGCAGCCTCAGAGCTCCTGCAGAAACTTTGGTAGCTGCCGGCCCATTATGATGGTCCTTAATTGGTGAACTCCTCAGGAGCTTAACAGATTCAATTTAGAGGTTCTTGTGCTCCAGGAAAGGGACACAATGCTAGTGGCTGTGCTTCTCCTAGAGGGTTCATTTCTGTTACCCCCCAGTGGTGGCTTTTTGTTAGGATTTAACCTAGATAGCATATTCAAAAGCAGAGACATTACTTTGCCAACAAAGGTCCGTCTAGTCAAGGCTATGGTTTTTCCAGTCGTCATGTATGGATGTGAGAGTTGGACTGTGAAGAAAGCTGAGCGCCGAAGAATGGATGCTATTGAACTGCGGTGTTGGAGAAGACTCTTGAGAGTCCCTTGGACTGCAAGGAGATCCAACCAGTCCATTCTGAAGGAGATCAGCCCTGGGATTTCTTTGGAAGGAATGATGCTAAAGCTGAAACTCCAGTACTTTGGCCACCTCATGCGAAGAGGTGACTCATTGGAAAAGACCCTGATGCTAGGAGGGATTGGGGACAGGAGGAGAAGGGGATGACAGAGGATGAGATGGCTGGATGGCATCGCTGACTTGATGGACGTGAGTCTGAGTGAACTCCGGGAGTTAGTGATGGACAGGGAGGCCTAGCGTGCTGTGATTCACGCAGTTGCAAAGAGTCGGACACGACTGAGCGACTGAACTGAACTGAACTGATAAGTTATTTATCCCTTGAAGACTTATGGCTCACGTGCCTTTTGTTTGCTGCTTCCCGCAGTTCCTGGGATGAGTTAGGAACATGGGCAACTCTTGGCCCTACCTTAGCATCCGAATATCCCAAGCAATGAGAGCATGGAGAAATGACTGATCCATGCACTAATACTGTGATGCCCTTTCAAACTGATGACATTTATTTTTTTTCTAATCTTTACTGAGGTATAATTGATTTACAATGTTGAGTTAGTTTCAGGTGTACAGTAAAGTGATTTTTCCAATTCTTTTCAATTATAGGTTATTACAAGATACTGAGTATAGTTCCCTGTGCTATACCATAGATTCCTGTGTGTGTGTGTGTGTTCTCAGTCACTCCATCATGTGACCCCATTGACTGCAGCCTGCCAGACTCCTCTGCCCATGGGATTTTCCAGGCAAGAATATTGGAGGGGATTGCCATTTCCTTGTCCAAGGGATCTTCTGGACCCAGGGATCGAACCCTTGTCTCTTATGTCTCTTGCATTGACAGATTCTTTATCACTAGTGCCACCTAGGAAGCCCCAGAGTAGGGTCTTATTGGTTATCTATTTTATATATAGTAGTATATATATTTTAATCCCAATCTCCTAATCCAATGGATCAATTTTAAGTATTTGTTGACCATGTATTTAGTGGAAAGATACTACGTGGATACTGGAGCCAGATCACCTGAGTTCTTGTTTCACTTCTTTCATTTACTAGTTGTGCAATCTTGGACATATTAACCTCCTACTATAAAATAAAGATAATAAGTACCTCAAATTGTTCCTGTGAGAATTAAAGGAGTTTATATAAAATGCTTCAAACAGTAGTTCATGGCAAGTTCTCATTACCAGCTACTGTTTTTATTAAAATAAAAATAGTGTAAATTTTCTTTGTATTCAAAGTATGATTTTTAAACAATTTCTCTGAATATAACATAGCCTTGAACTATTTTTGTATTATAGCTTTTTGTTGCTTATGACTAAATTCATTAATAAATACAATATACTAAGAATAGTGTTAAATTACTGGATTTAAGGAGAAAGTCTTATTCTAGAAATGTTTAAAATATGTTTTTCCCTCCTTGCCTTCATGAATGCAAAAAGTTTCTTCCTATCCTCCTTGACTTTTCAGTTTTCTTTTGTTATATTCTTCATCAAGGGACTTCTGGGTGGTATGTTAAATTGTTTTGGTTGAGTTAGTAAATCAGTCTTTCCTAGTCAGCAGCACTTAGCAGTTGTGTTCAGTTGCTGAGTCATGTCTGACTCTGCGACCCCATGAACTGCAGCATGCCAGGCTCCTCTGTTCTACACTATCTCCCAGAGTTTGCTCAAACTCGTGTCCATTGAGTTGATGATGCTAACCATCTCATCTTCTGCCACCTCCTTCTCCTTTCAATGCTCAATCTTTCTCAGCATCAGGGTCTTTTCCAAAGAATCAGCTCTTCATATCAGGTGGTAAGAGTATTGGAACTTCAGCATCAGTCCTTCCAATGAATATTCAGGATTGACTTCCTTTAGGATTGACTGATTCGATCTCCTTGCTGTCCAAAGGACTCTCAAGAATCTGCTCCACACCACAATTTGAAAGCATCAATTCTTTGGCGCTCAGTCTTCTTTATGGTCCATCTCTCACATCTGTACATGACTACTGGAAAAGCCATAGCTTTGACTGTATGAACCTTTGCTGGCAGGGTAATGTCTCTGCTTTTTAAAATGCTGACTGGATTTGTCATTGCTTTCCTTCCAAGGAGCAAGCAGTTTTTAATTTCATGACTACAGTCACCATCTGCAGTGATTTTAGAGCCCAAGAAAATAAACTCTGTCACTGCTTCCACTTTTTCCACTTCTTCCACTTCTATTATTTGCCAGGAAGTGATGGCATGATCATGATTTTTTAATGTTGAGTTTCAAGTCCACCTCTTTACTCTCCTCTTTTACCTCATCAAGAGACTCTAGTTACTCTTCACTTGGGGGGATTAAATTCCTCTTCACTTTAGTTCCTCTTCACTTCTGCCATTAGACTGGTATCTCTGCATATTTCTCATAGAAATCTTGATTCCAGCTTGTGATTCATCCAGCCCAGCATTTCACGTGATGTACTCTGCATGTAAGTTAAATAAGCTCTTTAGTTCCTCTTTGATTTCTCCCCTTAGGGTGGTGTCATCTGCATATCTGTAATTGATATTTCTCCTAGAAATTTTGATTCCACCTTGTGATTCATCCGACCTGGCATTTCACATGATGTACACTGAATATAAGTTAAATAACCAGAGTGACAATATACAGCCTTGTCATACTCCTTTCCCAATTTTGAATCAGTCCATTGTTCCACGTTCAGTTCTAACTGTTGCATCTTGACCTGCATGTGCGTTTCTCAGGAGACAATGAAAGTGGTCTGATATTCCCATCTCTTTAAGAGTTTCCCACAGTTTGTTGTGATCCATGCAGTCAATGGCTTTAACATAGTCAATGAAGCAGAAATAGATGTTTTTCTGAAACACCCTTGCTTTCTCCATAATCCAGCAAATGTTGGCAATTTGATCTTGATTTCATCTGACTCTTAGAAACCCAGATTCTACAACTGGAAGTTCTCAGTCCATGTATTGCTGAAGCCTCAGTTGAAGGATTTTTCATAACCTTGCTAGCATGTGAAATGAGCACAATAGTATGGTAGTTTGAACATTCTTTGGCATTGCACTTCTTTGGGATTGGAATGAAAACTGACTCTGCTTCATGGATCACAGCCTTGTGGTGTAGGGACTTGAGTAATTCAGAGAAGCTATGAGTCATGCCATGTAGGGCCACTGAAGAGGGATGTGTCATAGTGAAGAGTTCTGAAACAACATGGCCCACTGGAAGGGGGATGGTGCAGCACTTCAGCATCCAAACATGAGTTCTCAAAGTTCTAACACAGTGCAGGACTGGGCCACATTATGCCAGTGGCTGACCTGGAGGCAGTTGTCTTGCCTTGTGGTAGCATCAGATATCAATTTTCACAGTTATATTAGAGACTTCTAAGGGAATAGAAGTTAATGCCAAGAAGAATGCTTATTCTTTCCACTGAAGGCGCTGTCTCCTTTGGTAGGAGAGACCGAGACAGATACCATCTATTCTGGGAGGGGGGATGGGATCCAGATTTTTCAACTTTTTCCTTCTGGTGTTTCATAGCTTGTTGTGGATGGTATTCCAAGATACTGACTGGCCTCCGCTAGGCTCTGCCCTGAAGTCATTTGTGCTCTTTGTTGAGACGTTTGAGGGATGAAAGGAGATTGGAAAAGCTTACATCTACATGTGGATGTTGTCATTGTTGCTAGAAGTTCAAACTCAAGTTGATATTATCAGTACCAATTACTGTTAGGTTCCTTTTTGCACAGAAGATGAAGGATGAAAGCTATACATTTTATAAATTGGTTACTAATGTTCAAAGTGTTAGAATATAACACCACACACATTCTTACTATATGGTACATAATTTAAATTTTCTTTGATTCAGACAGTACTTTAGCATCTCACAGTCAATCAGCTAACATGACACTATAAGAAATTTTTTCTTTTTTTATCTTATTTTTTTAATTAGAGGATAATTATTTTACAACATTGTGATGGTTTTTGCCATACATCAACATGAATCGAGGTATACCTATGTCCCCTCCCTTTTGAACCCACCCCCCACCCCATCCCACCCCTCTAGGTTGGGTTCCCCGCATCAAGAAATTTTGATTTTTATACAGTTATTGGATTTTAGATAAACTCTAATGTACCATAAATTTAGTAGTATTATTAACATATACTTAATTACTGATTAAACAGAGAGCTTTGGGGGATTTATTATGTGGAGGATACTGTGACATATGATAACAACAAATAAAAGTCTAGATGAATAGAACAAAACTCTATGAGGAAGAATGAAGGGCATTTCAGCTGAAGAGAAGATTAAGCAAAAGACCTGAGGATAGAAAAGGGCAAAGTGTGTCTAGGGAATAGTGAAAGGATGAGTGTGGTAGAAAGCCAGTGTTCCTGTAGATGGTAGCAATAGTGATAGTGACAATGAGGTGCACATGTTTACTGAGCATCTGTCACTTGTCAGGCATTGAGTTACATGTCTTACATTAAGGAATCACTGAATCTCCACAGCAACTCTGTGAGAAGGGCAATGCTTTGCTTCCCATTTTATACATGAGGAAACTGAGGCATGATGGGCATCAAAGGACTTTCCGCATCAGTAAGTGGTGGACCTGAGATCTGAGCCCATGCTGTCTGACCTCAGAGTCAATACTCTTAGGAGATATGATGGGAAAGGGTCAGAGAGCAGAGATTCTCTGTGCCCAGTAAGGAAGAGTGGGGGGTACACCTGAGCAAAGAAGTATGGATGAAAATGTACAAGGAGTCCCTGAGCTCAATATTAAGATGATTAAGAGTCCCTCCTCCCAGACTGTGCTCTTGGGCCTAGGACAATCTATCTTTTCCTTGCTGCCATTTTGTACCTTTCCAGGAATAGCATAATAGGAAGATATGGGATGGATCTCGGATTAACTCTATTTTGCTGCTAATCAAACTTTGGGTATGTTATTTAGCCTCCCCAAATCCATTTTTTCAACTCTAAAATAGGACTAATAATCCCAGGTTTGTTATCAGGATCAAATGAGATATCTTTTGTAAAATATATAGACCAGAACCTGAACCTGTTAACAGTAGATAGTAAGAATGGTTCCAAACCATCTCTTCACAAAGCTTTATTGATTCTAACTATCTACAGTAAGAAGTTATCCTTGAATATTGATTTGCTTGCCTTTTTCCCCACCTAAAGTTGTGAGAGCATCAAGACTGGTCACCATATCGCCACCATATGACCACAGTGTCATGGTCCCAACACCAGTACAGCTCCTGCTCAACACTGAATGACACCAGAATCCCTTCCCACTAGGAAGGATCTTGGAGCCACCAATTTCATCAGCCTCTTGTGATGTTAGCCTTGTGGTTGACCAGACTGAGACCAAGGAAGGAGACTCACTTGTTAATGGTTGAGTAAGGTTGAGAACGGAGAAGGAAATGTCACCCCACTCCAGTACTCTTGCTTGGAAAATCCCATGGACGGAGGAGCCTGGAAGGCTGTCGTCCATGGGGTCGCTGAGGGTCGGACACGACTGAGCGACTTCACTTTCACTTTTCATTTTCATACATTGGAGAAGGAAATGGCAACCCACTCCAGTGTTCTTGCCTGGAGAATCCCAGGGATGGGGGAGCCTGGTGGGCTGCCGTCTATGGGGTTGCACAGAGTTGGACACGACTGAAGTGACTTAGCAGCAGCAAGGTTGAGAAAGTTAGGAAGAGTTAATGGAAACTTATATAAAAGTCAGTGCCATGTGGACCACTGAAAAGTCTGTGTATCACAGAAGGAACGGAAGAGAGAATAGATATTGGTTGGCTCCTGCTAAGTCGCTTCAGTCATGTCTGACTCCGTGCGACCCCATAGACGGCAGCCCACCAAGCTCCCCCGTCCCTGGGATTCACCAGGCAAGAACACTGGAATGGGTTGCCATTTCCTTCTCCAATGCATAAAAGTGAAAAGTGAAAGTGAAGTCGCTCAGTAGTGTCTGAATCTTAGCGACCCCATGGACTGCAGCCTACCAAGATCCTCCATCCATGAGATTTTCCAGGCAAGAGTACTGGAGTGGGGGTGCCATTGCCTTCTCTGTATATTGGTTGAAGGGAAAACCAAATAGGAATTTTCCAAGGATGCCCTCATTTGGTCCAAGGCTGTCTGAACCAGCATCCTAGTCTCCACCTTCCCATCACCCCTGGGGTCCTCTGCTATAGGTTAGTGATGTCCTTTATGTATTCTATTTGATACATTTTATTTACATCTCTCTGTACAATTCAGTTCTGCCGCCTGAAAATAGTTTTTTTTTCTTTCCTAAATAATAAGGATCATATCTGGAGGTGGTTTAGTATAAAATAAGGCATTTATTAGTCCTGTATTTTGAGCCAGGCATTATGCTAGATCCTTTAGGAAATTACTCTAATTTTCATCAGGACTCCAAAAAGAGTATTATTATTATTGCCACATACTGCCTAGATGATACAGTTGGTAAGTGATGGAATCAGGATTTTAAACTGATTCCAAATAATAAGAGGCATGATTTTATAGTTAGAAACCTTTGTTATGTCCTGAGCTGTGTAAGGTTGAGAGTTTTGCAGCCCCTCGGTGTTTTCTCTATAAATTTGGAGTAATTATACCTGTTCTTTAAACTGCAATTTACCACCCAGTGCAGTTAACAAGGACACAGCAAGAGAGTGTGATGGCATTTCGTCAACCGTTCATAAACAAATGTTTATTAGACATTTACCACATGTGGGCCAGTAGATGTCATTTTCACTAATTTTTGTAAACCTAGTGGCACATGCCCCCCTATGCTGTACCCTCTGTCCTGAGATTGTACTCATGCTTTGCTTACACCATAATTCTTGGGAAATTCTACCCCTTCTCAGTGTATTATTATCAGACAAAACTTCCCCACTCATACAGTTAGTAAATGAGAATGAGAATAACAATGTCTCTGAGAAAGTTCTGGGAGAAAAGTGATATCTGGACACAAAGTATTTATTCAGGAAAAAAAAATCCATCTAACACCAATGTGTGTGAAGTGTCCATTTACAGCGTTTTTGAGCAGGTGCACTGATAGGAGAAAAACACAAAAAGAGAAACAATTCACTCGTTTTGAATGGCCTAAGCTGTAGAGACAGCACAGGGCTTTAGCTGATGGTGGGATGAGGTACTTGTGACAACTGCAGATGCTGAAAACATTAAGTCCAGGTGAAACCTGTCCCTAGCTGTCATAGGACTTTCCTGGGCTCAAGGGTTGGCATTAGCCAAAGCCAGGAAGAAACAGATCTGGTGGGGTGTCCTGAGGGTGCTGTTTGACACTCTGTGTCCAGATGGCAGATGAGCATTTACAGCAGAGCATGCTGCTGCAGATCAGATCAGGCAGCAAGGATATAGTCTTGGAAGGAAAGGAACTCAGCACTCATCCTCTGTGATCCATAATGTGACTTTCCTCAAACTCATAAGTATGAGTGTATTTACATGACCTGGGCACACTAACCACTCACTGGACTTGAAATCATGTTATTACCAATGGCCCTGGAGCATGCCACACTGTAGACTTTAGATTTGCTCTTGCAGTCTCACAGTGCAGAGAGAAAGGAAGGGGCTCATGATGTATAACAGCATTTGTGGTCCTCCCACTGAGAAGCAGGAAGGCATCAGAAGTCCTGGGAATACTTGATGGAAATCAAGCAGGTTGGAGAGGGAGTGACATAGAGACAAAGACACTGTGAATGCAGAAGGCAGAAACTATCACTTAGAGTACAGGGTTAAACATTCAGGCTTGCATTCTGGCTTCTGACTTTAGCCATGTGACCTAAACGAGTCAATCTCTGGGATTGTCAGTTCTTACACCTCACATTCCTGCCTCAAAGAGTGAATGTACATTGAAGCGCTTTGTGAACTACAAGTGCTATTTACACATAAGGTATTAGATTGTGGGGAAGATGGTGTTAAAACAGCTCAAGGTAGCAGACACCTGCCATCCCCATGTTTGCATGCCTAGCATCTGGGTCACCACCTGGCAGAGGGTGGGCACTTAACTATGCTTCAGGGACTAATGAAGCAAATCTTTGAACTGCAGGAGATGAGAGATAATGAGCTTGGCTGACCTGGAAGAGAGAATTACCAATGAGTCAAATTTGCCTCACATCTGGACAGATGAGAGACGAGGTTGAGGTCACTCTGATACGTGCAGCCCTAAAAAGCCAAATATATTCTGCTGCTCCTGCTGCTAGGTCGCTTCAGTCATGTCCGATGCTGTGCGACCCCATAGACAGCAGCCCACCAGGCTCCCCCATCCCTGGGATTCTCCAGGCAAGAACACTGGAGTGGGTTGTCATTTCCTTCTCCAATGCATGAAAGTGAAAAGTGAAAGTGAAGTCTCTCAGTCGTGTCCGACTCTTTGCGACCCCATGGACTGCAGCCTACCAGGCTCCTTTGCCCATGGGATTTTCCAGGCAAGAGTACTGGAGTGGGGTGCCATTGCCTTCTCCAAAATATGCTCTAGATCAACATTTTTCTAAACTTTATCAGACAGGTCTTTTTTTAAAGGAAGAAAACCTTTTATGATCCAGAGAACTAACAAATTATTTTGTGCGTGTTTTAAATAATGACTATATATGAAACTACTCTATATGCTTATTAATTTCTATACAATCATAAAACCAAAATATTTTCATAAGTGAAATCTAAATGAAGCTAAAATGCAATACAATTCAAATGGATATTACTTTATGTGATAGTTATTGGTTTGTGAAACTAATTGGACTCTCTAAATGTGAATAAGGTACTGAATGCTAAGGCATAATTCTTCTGAGTTTTTCATGCTTATGCTTTCATCTGCCATTTGATGATTCATTTCTGTCATTTTAAAAAATTCAAACCAGTGAGAAACATTTACCCTCTGACATCAAATATCATCTTTGTAATCAGTTCAGTTCAGTCACTCAGTCGTGTCCAACTCTGTGACCTCTTGGACTGCAGCACGCCAGGCCTCCCTGTCCATCACCAATTTCCAGAGTTGACTCAAACTCATGTCTGTTGAGTTTGTGATACCATCCAACCATCTCATCCTCTGTCATCCCCTTCTCCTCCTGCCTTCAATCTACCCCAGCATCAGGGTCTTTGTAATACTTCTTTCCTAAATTATTTTCTTCTTGGCTTAGGGAAGATAAACTGTGTGTTTAGTCCCTCAGTTGTGCCCAACCTCTTTGTATTATTTAAAAATTATTTACTGAGTATCTATAGGCTACAGTTCAGGGGGTTGCAAGAGTCAGACACGACTTAGCAACTGAACCACCACTACCACTACTATGTTCCAGAGACTATCCTAGGAGCTCAAACTACATCACTGAATAAAACAAAACAAAACAAAAATAGCTTTGCCCTTGTGAAACTTACATTGTAATGGGAGAGATAGTAACAAAAAAGATTAATAAATATGAAAAATATATTGTGTGTTAAAAGCTAAGAAGTAGTATGAACAGAAAAAAAATAAGCAAGGTACATGGACTGAGAATCAGGAGTGGGAAGGTGGGGCAATTTTAAACAGAATGGTACCATTAGGACTCATTGAGAAAGTTAAACTTGAGCAAAGATTTGAAAGAGGTGAAGAAAACTTGCAGGGAGAGGGAAGAGGCAGTACTGAGGCTATAAGTGCCTGTCAAAGGGGCTGGTCATGCCAGATGGGAGTGAGTAATGGGGGAAATTAGTAAGAGAGGTAACAGGGGAGCAAAATATCCTGCACTCACATGAGCCATTGTGAGCACTCTGGCTTTTACTCTGTGAAGAATGGATCTCATTGGAGGACTATGAGTGAGTCGAGACATGAAATATCCAACCTGCCTTTAAGTGGTAGCACCTTGGCTTGTGTGTTAAGAATAGACTGTGGAGAAGGGTCTGGATTAGAAGATTTTGCAAAGAGGTGTAAGAAAGACACCAGTGGTGTAGGCCAGAATGGTAGCAGTTGAGGTAGTGCTAATGGTCAGTCTCCATCGTGTTGTAAAGAACCAAGGGATTTTCCCTTTGGTTTGAATGTGGAGAGAGAGAAAGGGTGGGACTAAGAGTTTTTGGACTGAGAAACTGGATGGATTTAACTGCCTTTGACTGGAGTAGGTAAAAGTAGGAAGTCAAGATACCCCTGGAGTAATAGGCACATTTGGCCTTGGAGTACGGAATGAAGCAGGGCAAAGGCTAGTAGAGTTTTGCCAAGAGAACGCACTGGTCATAGCAAACATCCTCTTCCAACAACACAAAAGAAGACTCTACACATGGACATCACCAGATGGTCAACACATAAATCAGATTGATTATATTCTTTGCAGCCAAAGATGGAGAAGCTCTATACAGTCAGCAAAAAATAAGACCAGGAGCTGACTGTGGTTCAAATCATGAACTCCTTATTGCCAAATTCAGACTTAAATTGAAGAAAGTAGGGAAAACCACTCGACCATTCAGGTATGGCCTAAATAAAATCCCTTATGATTATACAGTGGAAGTGAGAAATAGATTTAAGGGCCTATATCTGATAGAGTGCCTGATGAATTATGGATGGAGGTTCATATCATTGTATAGGAGACAGGGATCAAGACCATCCCCATGGAAAAGAAATTCAAAAAAGCAAAATGTCTGTCTGGGGAGGCCTTACAAATAGCTGTGAAAAGAAGAGAAGCGAAAAGCAAAGGAAAGATATAAGCATCTGAATGCAGAGTTCCAAAGAATAGCAAGGAGAGATAAGAAAGCCTTCCTCAGCAATCAATGCAAAGAAATAGAGGAAAACAACAGAATGGGAAAGACTAGAGATCTCTTCAAGAAAATTAGAGATACCAAGGGAACATTTCATGCAAAGATGGGTTCGATAAAGGACAGAAATGGTGTGGACCTAACAGAAGCAGAAGAGGCAGCAAGAATACATGGGAGAACTGTACAAAAAAGATCTTCACAATCCAGATAATCACGATGGTGTGATCACTTACCTAGAGCCAGACATCCTGGAATGTGAAGTCAAGTGGGCCTTAGAAATCATCACTACGAACAAAGCTAGTGGAGGTGATGGAATTCCAGTTGAGCTCTTTCAAATCCTGAAAGATGATGCTGTGAAAGTGCTGCACTCAATATGCCAGCAAATTTGGAAAACTCAGCAGTGGCCACAGGACTGGAAAAGGTCAGTTTTCATTCCAATCCCAGAGAAAGGCAATGGCAAAGAATGCTCAAACTACTGCACAATTGCACTCATCTCACACACTAGTAAAATAATGCTCAAAATTCTCCAAGCCAGGCTTCAGCAATACGTGAACTGTGAACTTCCAGATGTTCAAGCTGGTTTTAGAAAAGGCAGAGGAACCAGAGATCAAATAGCCAACATCCACTGGATCATGGAAAAAGCAAGCAAGTTCCAGAAAACATCTATTTCTGCTTTATTGACTATGCCAAAGCCTTTGACTGTGTGGATCACAATAAACTGTGGAAAATTCTGAAAGAGGATGGGAATACCAGACCACCTGACCTGCCTCTTGAGAAATCTGTATGCAGGTCAGGAAGCAACAGTTAGAACTGGACATGGAAAAACAGACTGGTTCCAAAGAGGAAAAGGAGTGCGTCAAGGCTGTATATTGTCACCCTGCTTATTTAACTTCTATGCAGAGTACATCATGAGAAACGCTGGGCTGGAAGAAGCACGAGCTGGAATCAAGATTGCCAGGAGAAATCTCAATAACTTCAGATATGCCAATGACACCACACTTATGGCAGAAAGTGAAGAAGTATTAAAGAGCCTGTTGATGAAAGTGAAAGAGGAGAGTGGAAAAGTTGGCTTAAATCTCAACATTCAGAAAATGAGGATCATGGCATCTGGTCCCATCACTTCATGGGAAATAGATGGGGAGACAGTGGAAACAATGTCACACTTTATTTTTTGGGGCTCCAAAATCACTCTAGATGGTGATTGCAGCCATGAAATTAAAAGATGCTTACTCTTTGGAAGGGAAGTTATGACCAACCTAGATAGCATATTGAAAAGCAGAGACATTACTTTGCCAACAAAGGTCTGTCTAGTCAAGGCTATGGTTTTTCCAGTGGTCATGTATGGATGTGAGAGTTTGACTGTGAAGAAAGCTGAGTGCTGAAGAATTGATGCTTTTGAACTGTGGTATTGGAGAAGACTTTTGAAAGTCCCTTGGACTGCAAGAAGATCCAACCGGTCCATCCTAAAGAAGATCAATCCTGGGTTTCCATTGGAAGGACTGATGCTAAAGCTGAAATTCCAGTACTTTGGCCACCTCATTTGAAGAGTTGACTCATTGGAAAAGACTCTGATGCTGGGAGGGATTGGGGGCTGTAGGAGATGGGCACATCAGAGGATGAGATGGCTGGATGGCATCACCGACTTGATGGACATGAGTTTGGGTGAACTCCGGAAGTTGGTGATGAACAGGGAGGCCTGGCATGCTGCTATTCATGGGGTTGCAAAGACTCGGACACAATTGAGCGACTGAACTGAACTGAATTGAACTGACTGGAATAGGGAAGACAACTGCCTGGGGCCATTTTCTGGATATCAGTGTTCAGTTTGGACCTGTTAAGTTTGGGAAGCCTGTCGGCAGGGTGATCATAATTTGCTGTCCAAACCAGGACATTTTTGAGACAAAGAAGACACTATTAATAATCATGCTGAAACAACAGGAATCGTCCAGAACTGTTCTGGTTAACCGAAGATATAAATCACTCTTTGGGATATCCAAGTGGAACATCAGTTGAGCTGATGTTCAGGCAAAAAATGTGGGCCAGAGGTATACAGTACCTCTGGGTGTTGTCAGATTATATGTGATACTTAAAACCATGTGATTGAATGAGATCACTGAATGAATGAGAATATATGAAGAAGAGAAAATAACCAAGGAGCAGAGTCAGAGGCATTGACAGATTAAGGGTAGGGGACATTCTATCTTTGAGAGTTGAAGGAGAAGAGGATGAACCAGCAAAGTAATTACATACAAGCCTACATGTGGGTACAGAGATCAAGGGGCAGGACTAGGTCATGAGGTTGTCTTTAGAAGGTTTTTAAAAAATACTTAGAGTAATATTTATTTTTTAGATTAGTATCAAAATGTAAACAAAATTTAAAACTTCTCATAGAATCAGTTACACTGTTGAGAATACTCTTGGGTTCTGGTTTGAAAGAAAGTGTCACATGAATTGAAGGCACACGTGGCATAAGATGTCTACTAGTGGTCCCAAGGCAATCGTTGGCTGCCTTAGTACATCGAGAAAACCTTGTGATCTTGCTGGATCCCAAAAATAATCCCTCAGTTGTGCAGGGCAAGCCAGTTCTATCTCACTTGACAGATGTGGAAACTGAAACAAAATTGAGTGAACTTCCTACTCTTAATTCTTTATGTGCAGATGTCTGCCTCCAGCAAATTAATTTTTATGTCTGTTTTATTTTTCTTCTTCACACTAACCTTTCATCATACTCAGTTTATTTAAATAAAAGAAAAACACTGCAGGATTTTTAAGAATCTACTTTTGCTTCCATTTTTTTTTCTTTTTAAATTTCTTTGCTAGTACTCCATGTTAAGTCTATAGCTAAAGCTACCACCCCCATAACCCTCCAGACTCAGGAAACTGAATAGCCCCTCACCTCTGACCTCAGAATGACTCTCTTCCAAGGATCTCTTTCATGTGACCAATTTTCCTTGAATGGAAGCCACTTTCTCCTCAGAAGCAATGGTTCCCCAAATGCACCTGTTTTTAATGGATTACCTTAGAACTCAAGATATGGGTCCCCTTGTTGATGAAGAATAGAGGATTCAGAATGAAAAGTTGAAAAGATTTTCCATGTTTTTACTACCCAGAGGAATGCTGTGTCTTGGCTGAAGATGTTCTAGGTTGAGGAAAAAGAAGCCTGGGTTCTCTGGGTTTGTGTCAACCAAGTTCCTTGGGGCCCCCATCTTTCAATCCTCTGATATGAAATTTAGAGCAATATACACCCTTGTGGCATCCTGGAATTTTTTAAGAAATAATTTGAAAAGTCAAAAGCTTATGAGATTTGATAACTGTGGCTTTGTAGTAGAGCCTAAAGTCAGGCAGGTTGATTCCTCCAGTTCCATTCTTCTTTTTCAAGATTGCTTTGGCTATTCGAGGTTTTTTGTATTTCCATACAAATTGTGAAATTATTTGTTCTAGCTCTGTGAAGAATATCATTGTAGCTTGGTAGTGATTGCATTGAATCTATAAATTGCTTTGGGTAGTATACTCATTTTCACTATATTGATTCTTCCAATCCATGAACATGGTATATTTCTCCATCTTTTAGTGTCCTCTTTGATTTCTTTCAGCAGTGTTTTATAGTTTTCTATATATAGGTCTTTAGTTTCTTTAGTATTCCTAAATATTTTATTCTTTTTGTTGCAATGGTGAATAGAATTGTTTCCTTAATATCTCTTTCTATTTTCTCATTATTAGTGTATAGGAATACAAGGGATTTCTGAGTGTTGATTTTATGTCCTGCAACTTTACTATATTCATTGATTAGTTCTAGTAATTTTCTGGTGGAGTCTTTAGGGTTTTCTATGTAGAGGATCATGTCATCTGCAAACAGTGAGAGCTTTACTTCTTCTTTTCCAATTTGGATTCCTTTTATTTCCTTTTCTGCTCTGATTGCTGTGGCCAAAACTTCCAAAACTATGTTGAATAGTAGTGGTGAAAGTGGGCACCCTTGTCTTGTTCCTGACTTTAGGAGAAATGCTTTCAGTTTTTCACCATTGAGGATAATGTTTGCTGTGGGTTTGTCATATATAGCTTTTATTATGCTGAGGTATGTTCCTTCTATTCCTACTTTCTGGAGAGTTTTTACCATAAATGGATGTTGCATTTTGTCAAAGGCTTTCTCAGCATCTACTGAGATTTGGATTCAAATTATTTGGAATTGAGATTTTAGTTTGCCTACTTACTGCTGTATATCCTTAGACAAATCCCATAATCTCTTAGTGCCTTAGTTTGTTTGCCTATAAAAATGAGTTTTTACAAGTAAAAATGGGTGTTTATAAATGAGACATCATAGAATGTAGGAAATAAGTGGGACAAGTGTGAAAAAACAATTAAAAATTATACAAATGTTATGGTTACTGTTGATATTATTTTTAATATGTTGAGCATAAATTAGTAGATTTATTGTGGCTAGAGCTCAGAAAGTAGCTGGAGAAACAGAGGAACAGAGTGCAAGGATTTCTATTCTGTCATTTAGGAAATGTTAACCTAATAGCTCAATTCTTAGAGTCTGTACTTTTAATTTCCTTCTCTGCTGATAAACACAGGTATTTATTTATTTTCTGAGCTCAAGTAAAGTTCACTATTCATTACTTCTATTGTCTCCTTTGCCCTAAGCCAGAACCTGGTTGATTTACCATTTGATTACATAATGCCTTTCTTTGGAAAAAGGCAGCAAAAGAGACACAGATATAAAGAACAGACTATGGGACTATGTAGGAGAAGGTGAGGGTGGGATGACTTGAGAGAATAGCATTGAAACATGTATATTACCATATGTAAAGTAGATGACCAGTGCAAGTTTGATGTATGAAGCAGGGCACTCAAAACTGGTGCTCTTGGACAACCCAGAGGGATGAGGTGGGAAGGGAGGTGGGAGTGGAGGTCAGGATGGGGGGGACACATGTGTACCTGAGGCGATTCATGTCAATGTATGGTAAAAACCATCACAATATTGTAAAGCAATTATCCTCCAATTAAAATTAATTAATTAATTTAAAAAATTAAATGCACATAGATCAAACAGAAATAAATCAAATTTTAAAAGTCAATCATTAAGGCAAAATGAATCAAGTGCCATAGCAATGGCTTCAATGATATGGCATGGTTGCTCACAACTGCAGGACTCCAGAAAAGTCTCACTGAGGAGATGATAGGGGCCATTACAGGAAACAGAGGGCAGAAGAATGGCATGTTAGTGAGGTACCATTTCACGCCAGTCAGAATGGCTGCGATCCAAAAGTCTACTAGCAATAAATGCTGGAGAGGGTGTGGAGAAAAGGGAACCCTCTTACACTGTTGGTGGGAATGCAAACTAGTACAGCCACTATGGAGAACAGTGTGGACATTCCTTAAAAAACTGGAAACAGAACTGCCTTATGATCCAGCAATCCCACCGCTGGGCATACACACTGAGGAAACCAGAAGGGAAAGAGACACGTGTACCCCAATGTTCATCGCAGCACTGTTTATAATAGCCAGGACATGGAAGCAACCTAGATGCCCATCAGCAGATGAATGGATAAGAAAGCTGTGGTACATATACACAATGGAGTATTACTCAGCCATTAAAAAGAATACATTTGAATCAGTTCTAATGAGATGGACGAAACTGGAACCTATTATACAGAGTGAAGTAAGCCAGAAAGAAAAACACCAATACAGTATACTAACGCATATATATGGAATTTAGAAAGATGGTAACAATAACCCTGTGTACGAGACAGCAAAAGAGACACTGATGTATAGATCAGTCTTATGGACTCTGTGGGAGACGGAGAGAGTGGGGAGATTTGGGAGAATGGCACTGAAGCATGTATAATATCATGTATGAAACGAGTCGCCAGTCCAGGTTTGATGCACGATACTGGATGCTTGGGGCTGGTGTACTGGGACGACCCAGAGGGAGGGTATGGGGAGGGAGGAGGGAGGAGGGTTCAGGATGGGGAACACAGGTATACCTGTGGCGGATTCATTTCGATATTTGGCAAAACTAATACAATATTGTAAAGTTTAAAAATAAAATAAAATTAAAAAAAAAAAAAAAGAATGGCATGTTAGGCTCAGGCAGGCAGGTTGAAATAAGAAACTAAAAGTTAGAAGTCCAGAAAAACATGGCTTCCCAGGTTGCACTAGAGGTAAAGGACCCACATCCCAACGCAGAAGACATAAGAGATGCAGGTTCAATCCCTGGGTTGGGAAGATCTCCTGGACGAGGGCATGGCAACCCACTCTAGTATTCTTGCCTGGAAAATCCCCATGGATAGAGGAGCCTGGTAGGCTACAGTCCTTAGAGTCACAAAGAGTTGGACATGACTGAGGTGACTTAGCACAGATAGAGTATTGTGTGTATGTGCGTGTGAGAGTGAGAAAAGACAGGGATAGAGGAAGGAGAAAGGGCTAACTGGCAATATGCACAGTAAATAAATGAACACCAGAGGCAAGCTATCTTTCCTCTTCCACAGTTTGCTTTCTCCTGAGACTGACGATGCATTCACTTTTGCAAACTTCGTTCTGGTGCTGCCAGCTATATGCCAAGAACTGCACTGAATGCCAAGATTAAAAAGAAGAATAAGACATTAGGGATAACAAGGTCATCCAAATCTCAATTTCAAGTACAAAGTTCTATCCTTCCAACTAATTTACTCAACCTTCTACCCCATTAAGATCACCAACCATTGGTACTACCAGTTTTTCTATTGTCCTTATCTTTATCATGTCATCATTTCCTCTTCTCTAGGATTCCATATTCTAGCACTGCTTTACAAAATATTTTAATTTCTCTCCCCACCCCTTATGGTAAACAACTTGCAAAGTTCCAACCTGGTTAAAACCAACCATTTATTTACTCTATGCCCACAGCAGAGAAGCTGAGTATTGAAGAGAGAGAGACAGAGGCAGAGAGATACAGAGAGAGAGAGAAAAGAGAGGGAGAAGAAAGTATGCATACAACTCTGCTTACTGAACTTCTTCAAATGTATGACCGTAAATCTCAAAAGAATACATTAGCTAAGCAATCCATTTGTATTTTTCTAAATGTAGAAAGTTACCTTCCCATTCGCTGATATGACTATTTTAAACTTTCCTTCTTTCCCTCCAAACTCTGTCACTGTTCCCTACCTGATGATCTTTCTTCAGATACAGTTGGAGAAAAACAAGGTCCTCATTCAGCCAATTCTTTCAAACCACTGCATCTGTGGTCATACACCCTGCCTTCCAGCTTGTTGAAATGGAGGCAGTGCTCCTGCTTCTACTTAGGTTCATCCCTCCTTTCCATCTCTCCTTTGTTCTCATTCCCTATTACCTTCTCAAGAACTTTGAGAGAAAAAAGAATAGAGAATGATTTAAGTTTTATAGTTTCAGTATAGATTGATGTTTTATTTTTCTAATAAGCCTTTCCCCACTTCGGTCAGTCAGTTCACTTGCTCAGTTGTGTTTAACTCTTTGCGACCCCATGGACTGCAGCACGCCAGACTTTCCTGTCCATCACCAACTCCCAGAGCTTGCTCAAACTCATGTCCATCAAGTCGGCGATAACATCCAACCATCTCATTCTCTGTCGTCCTCTTCTCCTCCTGCCTTCAATCTTTCCCAGCATCAGGGTCTTTCCCCATTTGGGAGAGGCCTATGTGACTGGATAAGTGGCTTAGCCTCTGAGTCTCAGCTTTCTTACCTGATGGAGGATTAGAAATGGGGATAAAAACCCACCCCACCTACCTCAAAGAGTCCTTGTGGGGCTGAGATGACCTCACAGAGTCCTTGTGGGGCTGAGATGTGTTGGAATTGGAAATACTCAGGAAACTGTGAAAACATTATAAAGGGAGATGAATTGAAAAAAGCATAATGAGGGACCATATCCTCTGACTTGAGAGAGTTAGAGTATAGAGGTATTCATCTCAGGTGGCTTAAAGTAAGAAAGTTGAGTGAAAGGGTTATTTAAGGAGGTGTGGGCAAGGTTAAAACTACAGACAAGATAAAATGAGGCACCTGGAGATTAGCCACAGTGGGAGGCTGTTACATCCCCAAGACTCAGGTGCAAAGGAACAAGACTGTTACTGGAGCTCAATGAGAGTCAGCAGGAAGGACCAGTAGCCCTAGAAGCAGGCAGTTCTTACTAGGTGACTGGGTGCTGCAGCAGGGTGGACAGGAGGACCTGGACTTCCCACTCTCTCATCTTGTGCTGCTTACCTCAGCAGAAGCCTGAGAAAAAGGAACCAGCCTCTGGGTCACAGAGCAGGGCAGAGGAGAGTGAAGAATGGACCTGGGGAGGCAGGCAGTTAGCAAACGGAATAACCAGCACAGAAACTATTATCTGAGGGAAGTGCTGTAGTTCGATAAGTAGACTACTATAGCAAAAACTCAAATTACAAATGGAAACATTGATAAGGATGAACTGGTCAACTTTCAGCCTTGCTATTATGTTCAGAGTATATTTTTTCCTGCCAATTGTGTGGCTAAGAGATGAGCCAGTAGCCCAGTAGGTCCCTAGGCTCAACTTGCAAGGCTGAATTTCAGATTATCAGTTTAGTTCATGGATCTTGCCAGAAGTTTAGAGAAGAAAATAAAAGCACCTTTCCAACTTCCTATTTTATTGCTCATCTTAAACCCATTCCTTTCTCTTTATTCCCATTCTTTTCTCTTTTTTTGAAACAGAGCTTAGTTATTGACTAATATTAGCACATAGACTATATTTCATGCTCTCCCTGGAGATTTTCATCTTTTCTTGGTAACAGTCAATCAGAATGCTTCCCTCTCAATAATATTAACATCCAAGATGGTGAGATAAACAAGCTCATTAAGAAGCAAGTTGCTACATGAAGCAAACGCCTTAGACTAATAAAGTTTGGCATCCTCTGTGGTACACCCAGGGAAACAATATTAGCAGCCTTGATAGCAGTCTTCATTTAAGAGAAAAGCCCAGGAGGCAGCCAGTTTATCCTGTAGAATTATTGAGGCAGCCTCATCCATTTATGACATCATGTGGAAATGCTAGGCCTACGTGCTCAGAGGTACAATGTTTAGAAGCCATGCTTATTGGAGACATTTTTCATTCATTTAGGGGGACTTATTTCATTCATTTAACAAATATTTGCTGAGCACTATGACATGCACTGTGCTGGCTGCTGGGCGTACAAAAATGTATAAGATACCTTTCCAGAAAGGAGTTCATGTTCTGCTGGGTGGGACTGGCTGATGTGTGAATAGACCCAAGCTCTAGAAATTTAAATGCAATGACTGAGATGCCCAGAGCAAGCCTGAGTGAACACAGAGAGGGTATAACTAGCATAATTAGGGCTGGGATACTGGATATGAACAATTCTTTGGGCCATATGGCTTTCTTATTTATTTCAAGGAGAGGTTTAAATTTGGGTTCTGTGCATCCCCTACCTTTGAGACCACTGACAAAATCCACCCATTTGGAACCAAGTAATAACCAGTCTTGTGTTGTTTACTGAGTGCCTGTTATATGTCAGGCACCTCTCTATCACAGATAGGAAACAGATTCAGAAAGGGATTAGGTGACTTGCTATTAATAAGTTTCTGGTACAAGCATGATCACATTGATAGTAAATAATAGAGTTGAGACTTCAACTCTAGTCATCCAATTCTCTTTTACCCAAGTTCTGCATTTCAGAAATGACACTTTCTGAAGCCACTTAAGGTCCTATTAGCAGAGAAGTGAGGCAAGTTTGTTGGATGGGCGGTTGGTGGGAGGATGTGGTACAGTGTTGCAGTTATTCTTTTGGTCACTCTTTTAGGAGGTAGAAGCTCCAGATCCCCTGAGAGGGTCATGAATACCAACTAGAGGAGAAAGACATCTTATCCCCTTATTCCTGAAGTTGACATCCCTATCTTCTTTCCAGGATGGCATCAGAGGGACAGACAGCTTCTCCTATCACACACTGCCTCTTCTTCCCTTTTTCTCCCTGCTGACACATATCATCTTTCACCAGCCTCTTCAGTTCGGGGTTATTCCTTGCAATTCACTAATGAAATTCCTGTTTCTTTTGTAATTGTATTTTAACATGGTTCATGCTCTGATACCAAACTTAAATCAAATTCTTTGCAGAAAGACTACCACAGGGTGACAAGCTCCTTTCTGCTAGTCTCATTACTGAAACATTTATTCAGGGCTTCTTGGATGATATGAATGGCTTCCTTTGAGTGCTGCAATGACTTAATATACTGCAATCAAAGGATGTAATTTCCTCTGTGGTCTCCTTACTTTGGTTCCCTACCTGGAGTTATCCCTTATTTTGGATGCACAGCTGTGGTGAGGTGAGGGGCTTCTCTTGGGTATAGACCCTGGAGAGGACCTTGAAGCCTGGGGCATAGATCATAGAAGGAGCCTTCATGCCTGGGCTTGTACAGCTTGTTCAGATTCTGACTGATTGGTTTTCTCATTAGGGCACCTTCTCTCTCCAATGGCAGCTAAATATAAAATGAAGAATAAAGCTCTTAGAAAGTGGAGGGCATGATGAGAGCTTCAATCTTCTTGGGGACCCTGGTAAGGGACCCATATCCAGGATACTTTATGAATTTTTCTTCAACAGATATATGCTGGACTCATCAGGGACCCCAAACATGAAAACAGGGTCATGAGAGTGAAATCAAGATAAAGACACACGAATGATCTGGAGATGACCCAAGAAATATACATGTACATTATGAATGCTATGAATAAAACAGATGACTGATGACAGCGTACTGTATAGCACCAAAAACTCTAACTTACTGTGGTGACCTGAGTGGGAAGGACGTCCAAAAGAGAGGGTATGTGTAAATTCATGTTGCTGTACAGCAGAAACGAACACAACCTTGTAAATCAACTATACTCCAATAAAAATTTAAAAGAAAAAAAATACAAAATTATGGACAGAGACTTTCCTATGGGTATTTGTAATGGAGTAAAATATTTATTACTCAGGAGATGACCTTAGTAGGATATAGAAGTGGATTTTTCTTTTTGTTCCAGAATTGGCAATTGGGACTCAAAGAAGGTGATGTGGAAGATCGTGTCCATATATTCTAAGAGTTGGAGACAATTATAGTGATACACCTCTTAAGGCTTAACAAAAGGCTTAATAAATGGCTTAATATTTGTCCTTGCTCTAATATTACATGTTATTCAGCAATTTGAACTCAACAACATATAATCATCAAACAAGTGTTTTTCTGATCATCTTCAAGTCTACTGTTTAGTCTCCCTTAGGTGGCACATTTGGTAAAGAATCCTCCTGGCAATGCAGGAGATATAAGAGAAGCAGGGTTGAGCCCTGGGTTGGAAAGATCCCCTGGAGTAGGAAATGGCAACCCACTCCAGTATTCTTGCCTGGAGAATTCCATGGACAGAGGAGCTTGGTGGGCTATAGTCCATGGGGTCAGAAAGAGTAGGACGGGACACAGCAGGCACATGCACACATGAGTGCACTGACCTCTTAAGCAAATCCCATAGTTGTCCAGACATCTTCAGTTATTAAAAAGCTCAGATCAGTTTAATTTAAGATGCTCATCTCCTCTCTTTCCTTTTCTCCAACTCAGGCTTGATCTTTGGCCCCAATAACCTCGAGGAGAAGGGTCTTATTCTCTCTTCCTGTCCTAGTTCCAGCTTAATTGGGATTGAGAAATGAGAGGCAGGAATAAAGAGAGGGCAAATGTCATCCTAGGTTGTTGGACATTGTATATAGAATGACCTTGGAGTCAGTGAGTATAGGGACAGATCAAGCCATGGAGAGATCCAGAGTCAATTGAAGATCAATTAATTAAACCATCTGATTAACTTCTACAAATATAAGAATTTTATGGCCTAAAAGATTGAAAAAACCACACAGGAATGCATATAAATATTTTAAGGGCCAAGTAAATACAAATTTAGCTAAGTGAAGGAGCAGGTAGGTGGAAGCTTCAGATTTCCATGAGTGACCTGGTACCTGGATGGTATAGGCTCAGTGGGTTATGTATCCTTGTCCCTAAACTGATTGTCTTTCAGTCTTAACTATTGAGAAGGTATCCTTCAAAGTTGTTGGATGACCAAATAATTTTAGTAACGTGAAGGTACTTTTGTAGCCCCAAGATTTAGAATTCTGTACACTAATGTTTGGGTTTCCCAAGTGGCACTAGTGATAAAGAACTCACCTGCCAATGCAGGAGACACAGGGGACATGGGTTCGATCCCTGGGTTGGGAAGATCCCTCTGGAAGAGGGCATGACAATGCACTCCAGTATTCTTGTCTGGGAAATCTGATGGAAAGAGGAGCCTGGAAGGCTACAGTCCATAGGGTCACAAAGAGCTGGACACAACTGAAGTGACTTAGCACACATACACACTAATGTTTAAAAGAATTAAATTTATAGTATAATATTTTATAAGGAATCTGTACACACTTATACAAAGGTACTTGCATTTTAAGAGAATTTGACCTATCAAAGTATCTGGTCTATTTGTGATTTTATTTCAAAATGGTAGTTACGTAATAACGTTGAACTTGTAACTTTAAGTAAAAATCTTACTAAGTTTATCTATTTGCATTAGGACTATTAAGAAGTCCTACATTTACCTTTTTATAAGTATAATTTACTAAATTGGTAAGAGTTTTCTTTTCTTTTTTTGTCTTTGAGGGCTCTGTGTTTTTGTTTTTTTTTTTCTCATTGATTTATTTTTATTTTTTTTACTTTACAATATTGTATTGGTTTTGCCATACATCAACATGAATTGGCCACAGGTATACATGTGTTCCCCATCCTGAACCCCCCCCCCCCACCTTCCCTGTACCATCCCCAAGTGCACCAGCCCCAAGCGTCCAGTATCATGCATTGAATCTGGACTGGCAACACGTTTCATATATGATATTATACATGTTTCAATGCCAGTCTCCCAAATCATCCCACCCTCGCCCTCTCCTGCAGAGTCCAAAAGACTGTTCTATATATCTGTGTCTCTTTTGCTATCTCACATACAGGGTTATTGTTACCATCTTTCTAAATTCCATATATATGCATTAGTATACTGTATTGGTGTTTTTCTTTCTGGCTTACTTCACTCTGTATAATAGGTTCCAGTTTCATCCACCTTATTAGAACTGATTCAAATGTATTCTTTTTAATGGCTGAGTAATACTCCATTGTGTATACGTTCCACAGCTTTCTTATCCATTCATCTGCTGATGGGTATCTAGGTTGCTTCCATGTCCTGGCTATAATAAACAGTGCTATGATGAATATTGGGGTACACGTGTCTCTTTCCCTTCTGGTTTCCTCAGTGTGTATGCCCAGCGGTGGGATTGCTGGGTTATAAGGCAGTTCTGTTTCCAGTTTTTTAAGGAATGTCCACACTGTTCTCCATAGTGGCTGTACTAGTTTGCATTCCCACCAACAGTGTAAGAGGGTTCCCTTTTCTCCACACCCTCTCCAGCATTTATTGCTTGTAGACTTTTGGATCACAGCCATTCTGACTGGCGTGAAATGGTACCTCATTGTGGTTTTGATTTGCATTTCTCTGATAATGAGTGATGTTGAGCATCTTTTCATGTGTTTGTTATCCATTTGTATGTCTTCTTTGGAGAAATGTCTATTTAGTACTTTGGCCCATTTTTTGACTGGGTCGTTTATTTTTATGGAATTGAGCTGCAGGAGTTGCTTGTATATTTTTGAGATTAGTTGTTTGTCAGTTGCTTCATTTGCTATTATTTTCTCCCATTCTGAAGACTGTCTTTTCACCTTGCTTAGAGTTTCCTTTGTTGTGCAGAAGCTTTTAAGTTTAATTAGGTCCCATTTGTTTATTTTTGCTTTTTTTCCAATATTCTGCGAGGTGGGTCATAGAGGATCCTGCTGTGATGTATGTTGGAGAGTGTTTTGCCTATGTTCTCCTCTAGAAGTTTTATAGTTTCTGGTCTTACATTTAGATCTTTAATCCATTTTGAGTTTATTTTTGTGTATGGTGTTAGAAAGTGTTCTAGTTTCATTCTTTTACAAGTGGTTGACCAGTTTTCCCAGCACCACTTGTTAAAGAGATTGTTTTTTTTTTCCATTGTGTATTCTTGCCTCCTTTGTCAAAGATAAGGTGTCCATATGTGCGTGGATTTATCTCTGGGCTTTCTATTTTGTTCCATTGATCTATATTTCTGTCTTTATGCCAGTACCATACTGTTTTGATGACTGTGGCTTTGTAGTAGAGCCTGAAGTCAGGTAGGTTGATTCCTCCAGTTCCATTCTTCTTTCTCAAGATTGCTTTGGCTATTCGAGGTTTTTTGTATTTCCATACAAATTGTGAAATTATTTGTTCTAGCTCTGTGAAAGATACCGTTGGTAGCTTGATAGGGATTGCATTGAATATATAGACTGCTTTGGGTAGTATACTCATTTTCACTATATTGATTCTTCCGATCCATGAACATGGTATATTTCTCCATCTCTTAGTGTCCTCTTTGATTTCTTTCACCAGTGTTTTATAGTTTTCTATGTATAGGTCTTTAGTTTCTTTAGGTAGATATATTCCTAAGTATTTTCTTCTTTTCGTTGCAATGGTGAATAGAATTGTTTCCTTAATTTCTCTTTCTATTTCCTCATTATTAGTGTATAGGAATACAAGGGATTTCTGTGTGTTGATTTTATATCCTGCCACTTTACTATATTCATTGATTAGTCCTAGTAATTTTCTGGTGGAGTCTTTAGGATTTTCTTTCTTTCTTTCTTTTTTTAATTTTATTTTATTTTTAAACTTTGCAATATTGTATTGGTTCTGCCATATATCGAAATGAATCCACCACAGGCATACATGTATTCCCCATCCCGAACCCTCCACCCTCCTCCTTCCCCATACCATCCCTCCAGGTCGTCCCAGTGCACCAGCCCCAAGCATCCAGCATCATGCATAGAACCTGGACTGGTGACTCGTTTCATATATAATATTATACATATTTCAATGCCATTCTCCAAAATCATCTCACCCTCTCCTCTTTAGGGTTTTCTATGTAGAGGATCATGTCATCTGCAAATAGTGAGAGTTTTACTTCTTCTTTTCCAATTCGGATTCCTTTTATTTCTTTTTCTGCTCTGATTGCTGTGGCCAAAACTTCCAAAACTATGTTGAATAGTAGTGGTGAGAGTGGACACCCTTGTCTTGTTCCTGACTTTAGGGGAAATGCTTTCAATTTTTCACCACTGAGGATAATGTTTGTTGTGGGTTTGTCATATATAGCTTTTATTATGTTGAGGTATGTTTCTTCTATTCCTGCTTTCTGGAGAGTTTTTACCATAAATGGAGGTTGAATTTTGTCAAAGGCTTTCTCTGCATCTATTGAGATAATCATATGGTTTTTATTTTTCAATTTGTTAATGTGGTGTATTACCTTGATTAATTTGTGGATACTGAAGAATCCTTGCATCACTGGGATAAAGCCCACTTGGTCATGGTGTATGATCTTTTTAATGTGTTGTTGGATTCTGATTGCTAGAATTTTGTTAAGGATTTTTACATCTATGTTCATCAGTGATATTGGCCTGTAGTTTTCTTTTTTTGTGGCATCTTTGTCAGGTTTTGGTATGAGGGTGATGGTGGCCTCATAGAATGAGTTTGGAGGTTTACCTCCCTCTGCAATTTTCTGGAAGAGTTTGAATAGGATAGGTGTTAGCTCTTTTCAATATTTGGTAGAATTCAGCTATGAAGCCGTCTGGACCTGGGCTTTTGTTTGCTGGAAGATTTCTGATTACGGTTTCAATTTCTGTGCTTGTGATGGGTCTGTTAAGATTTTCTATTTCTTCCTGGTTCAGTTTTGGAAAGTTCTAATTTTCTAATAATTTGTCCATTTCTTCCACTGTGTCCATTTTATTGGCATATAATTGCTGATAGTAGTCTCTTATGATCCTTTGTATTTCTGTGTTGTCTGTTGTGATCTATCCATTTCATTTCTAATTTTATTGATTTAATTTTTCTCACTTTGTTTCTTGATGAGTCTGGCTAATGGTTTGTCAATTTTATTCATCCTTTCAAAGAACCAGCTTTTGGCTTTGCTGATTTTTGCTATGGTCTCTTTTGTTTCTTTTGCATTTATTTCTGCCCTAATTTTTAAGATTTCTTTCCTTCTACTAACCCTGGGGTTCTTCGTTTCTTCCTTTTCTAGTTGCTTTAGGTGTAGAGTTGTTATTTATTTGACTTTTTTCTTGTTTCTTCAGGTATGCCTGTATTGTATGAACTTTCCCCTTAGCACTGCTTTTACAGTGTCCCACAGGTTTTGAGTTGTGTTTTCATTTTGATTCATTTCTATGCATATTTTGATTTCTTTTTTGATTTCTTCTGTGATTTGTTGGTTATTCAGCAGCATGTTATTCAGCCTCCATATGTTGGAATTTTTAATAGTTTTTCTCCTGTAATTGAGATCTAATCTTACTGCATTGTGGTCAGAAAAGATGCTTGGAATGATTTCATTTTTTTGAGTTTACCAAGGCTAGTTTTATGGCCCAGGATGTGATCTATCCTGGAGAAGGTTCCGTGTGAGCTTGAAAAAAAGGTGAAATTCATTGTTTTGGGGGTGAAATGTCCTATATAGATATCAATTAAGTCTAACTGTCTATTGTATCATTTAAAGTTTGTGTTTCCTTGTTAATTTTCTGTTTAGTTGATCTATTCATAGGTGTGAGTGGGGTATTAAAGTCTCCCACTATTATTGTGTTATTGTTAATTTCCCCTTTCATATTTGTTAGCAGTTGTGTTACATACTGCGGTGCTTCTATGTTGGGTGCATATATATTTATAATTGTTATATCTTCTTCTTGGATTGATCCTTTTATCAGTATGTAGTGTCCTTCTTTGTCTATTTTCACAGCCTTTGTTTTAAAGTCTATTTTGTCTGATATGCGTATTGCTACTCCTGCCTTTTTTTTTTTTTTTTGGTCTCTATTTGCATGGAAAATCTTTTTCCAGCCCTTCACTTTCAGTCTGTATGTGTCCCCTGTTTTGAGGTGGGTCTCTTGTAGACAACATATATAGGGGTCTTGTTTTTGGATCCATTCAGCCAGTCTTTGTCTTTTGGTTGGGGCAGTCAACTCATTTATGTTTAAGGTAATTATTGATAAGTATGATCCCCTTGCCACTTACTTTATTGTTTTGGGTTCGAGTTTATACACCCTTTTTGTGTTTTCTGTCTAGAGAATCTCCTTTAGCATTTGTTGGAGACCTGGTTTGGTGGTGCTGAATTCTCTCAGTTTTTGCTTGTCTGCAAAGCTTTTGATTTCTCCTTCATATTTGAATGAGATCCTTGCTGGGTACAGTAATCTGGGCTGTAGGTTATTTTCTTTCATCGCTTTCAGTATGTCTTGCCATTCTCTCCTGGCTTGAAGAGTTTCTATTGAAAGATCAGCTGTTATCCTTATGGGAATCCCCTTGTGTGTTATTCGTTGCTTTTCCCTTGCTGCTTTTAATATTTGTTCTTTGTGTTTGATCTTTGTTAATTTGATTAATATGTTTCTTGCGGTGTTTCGCCTTGGGTTTATCCTGTTTGGGACTCTCTGGCTTTCTTGGACTTGAGTGATTATTTCCTTCCCCATTTTAGGGAAGTTTTCAACTATTGTCTCCTCAAGTATTTTCTCATGGTCTTTCTTTTTGTCTTCTTCTTCTGGGACTCCTATGATTCGAATGCTGGGGCTTTAACACTGTCCTGGAGGTCTCTGAGATTGTCCTCATTTGTTTTAATTCATTTTTCTTTTTTCCTCTCTGATTCACTTATTTCTACCATTCTATCTTCTAATTCACTAATCCTATCTTCTGCCTCTGTTATTCTACTATTTCTTGCCTCCAGAGTGTTTTTGATCTCATTTATTGCATTATTCATTATATATCAACTCCTTTTTATTTCTTCTAGGTCCTTGTTAAACCTTTCTTGCATTCTCTCAATCCTTGTCTCCAGGCTATTTATCTGTGATTCCATTTTGATTTCAAGATTTTGGATCATTTTTCCTATCATTATTTGGAATTCTTTATCAGGTAGATTCCCTATCTTTTCGTCTTTGGTTTGGTTTGGTGGGCATTTATCCTCTTCCTTTACTTGCTGGGTATTCCTCTGTTTCTTCATCTTGTTTATATTGCTGAGTTTGGGGTGTCCTTTCTGTATTCTGGCAGTTTGTGGCATTCTCTTTATTGTGGAGTTTCCTCACTGTGGGTGGGGTTGTATGGGTGGCTTGTCAAGGTTTCCTGGTTAGGGAAGCTTGTATCAGTGTTCTAGTAGGTGGAGCTGGATTTCTTCTCTCTGGAGTGCAATGAAGTGTCCAGTAATGAGTTATGAGATGTCTATAGTTTTGGAGTAACTTTGGGCAGCCTGTATATTGGAGCTCAGGGCTGTGTTTCTGTGTTGCTGGAGAATTTGCATGGTATGTCTTGCTCTGGAACTTGTTGGCCCTTGGGTGGTGCTTGGTTTCAGTGTAAATATGGAGGCGTTTGATGAGCTCCTGTCAATTAATGTTTCCTGGAGTCAGGGTTTGGACTTAAGCCTCCTGCTTCTGGTTTTCAGTCTTATTTTTACAGTAGTCTCAAAACTTCTCCTTCTATACAGCACCATTGATAAAACATCTAGGTTAAAGATGAAAAGTTTCTCCACAGTGAGGGGCACCCAGAGAGGTTCACAGAGTTACATAGAGAAGAGAAGAGGGAGGAGGGAGTTAAAGCTGACCTGAATGAGATGAGGTGGAATCAATAGAGGAGAGAGCAAGCTAGCCAGTAATCACTTCCTTATGTGAACTCCACAACTGGACCACTCAGAGATGTTCATGGAGTTATACAGAGAAGAGAAGAGGGAGGAAGGAGACAGAGGTGCCGAGGAGGATAAAGGGGGGGAATCAAAAGGAGAGAGACAGATCCAGCCAGTAATCAGTTCCCTAAGTATTTTCCACTGTCTGGAACACACAGAAATTCACAGAGTTAGGTTGAGAAGAGAGGGATTAGGGAGGAGACACAGGCGACCTAATGGAGAGAAAGGAGAGTCCAAAGCGGGAGAGAGCAGTCAAGCCAGTAATCTCACTCCCAACTAAAAATGAGTACTGAAGATTGGGTTCTTAAACGTACAAAATTGATAACAAATACCAAAAAGCAAAGATTAAAAATCTAGAGCTTGGAATTTCAAAAATACAATATTAAAGAAAAGAAGGAAAAAAAGAGAAAAAAAAGTCACAAAAATTATTAAAATATATATATATATATGAAGTTTGCTTTTAAAAAATAGTGTATTTTTTTTTTTTTTTTGCGAAGTAATATAGGTTATAAAAGTGAAAATGAAAGGAGTAATAGAAAACTTAAAAATTAAAAAAATTAAAAAAAAAAGAATGATTGTAAAAATAGTAAAAATATATCTAGGACTTTCTCTGGTGGTGTTGTGGGCAGTGTGGGGTCAGTTCATTTTTGGATAGTTCCTTGGTCCTGCTTATATTTCTCAAGATCTATAGGTCCCTTCCTATGTAGTTGGTACTAACGACAGGGTTTTAATCTATTGCACCTGTCACTTCCAAGGCCCTTCTGTTTTAGCTTCTTCTGTTTGCTGGTCTCTTCAGTGTCTGATTTCCTCCTTGACACAAAGGGGCGGTGGTGGACACTTTGTTTTAGGCTCACTTGTTCAGTTGCGCGGTGGGGAGGGAGGGATGCTGCAAACAAATAACACTGGCGTGTGCTCACAGTATCTCAGCCACACTTGGCCTGACCCTGCTCATGGCACGTGTACCCTCCCTGCCCACACTGCTCAGGCTCTAGGTTGCTCCATCGAGAACCATCCCAGCTGCATGCACCTCCCAGGTCTAAGCCGCTCAGGTTCAGGCACTCGGGTATGCCTCAGAGGCACAGACTCGGTTGGGCCTGCATTTTGTGCGCTTCCCAGGTCCGAGCAGCTCAGGTGATGAGGCGTTTGGCGAGTGTGGTCGTTGCAACTTTTCACCTCCCCCGTCCCTGCTGTTCGGTTTTCTGGGTGTACAACCAGCGCACCTTCTCAGGCAGATGTTGACCATCCAGAATCCCAAGAAGTCTTAGTTAGCAAAGAAGCCTGCTTACAGTTTTGTAGATAATGTCTCTCTGGGACTGCAATTGCCCCCTTCCGGTTCTGGCTACCTGTCACCAGAGGGGGATGGTCTGCAGCCGGCTATCTCTGTTCAGTCCTTTGTTTTGTGCATGGGCCTGGCAGTGTCTTAAGTTAGGGCTGGCTTTTCGCGTGGTAGTTATCCCACAGTCTGGTTTGCTAGCCCAAGTTAGTTAGCTCAGTTTGCGCTCGGGCATTCAGGCCAGATCCTTACTCTAAGCAATGCAGCCTGCGCCTCCCTGCCCAGCCCCCACTTGCTAGTGGCAGGTGCAGGCGTCTGTACTGCTTCTCCACTGGGGGAGTTACCGTTGGGCTCATAATCTATGGGTTTTAACTATTTATTTATTTTTCCTCCCTGTTATGTTGCCCTCTGTGCTTCCAAGGTTCGCCACATACTCAGCAGTGAGAGTGTTTCCTGGTGTTTGGAAACTTCTCTCTTTTTAAGACTCCCTTCCCGGTACAGAGCTCTGTCCCTACCTCTTTTGTCTCTCACTCTCTCTTTTTTTTTTGTCTTTTATATTTTTTCCTACCTCCTTTCGAAGACAATGGGCTGCTTTTCTGGGTGCCTGATGTCCTCTGCCAGCATTCAGAAATTGTTTTGTGGAATTTACTCAGTGTTTAAATGTTCTTTTGATGAATTTCTTGGGGAGAAAGTGGTCTCCCCGTCCTATTCCTCCGCCATCTTAGGACCGCCTCGCCAGTAAGAGTTTTCAAGTACATGGAAAGGTATTTTTGTTTTGTTTTGTTTTGTTGAATCAGACACCTGAGGAACTTAGGGAAATAAAGTATATTTAATAATTTAATGTATAAATGCAACTTAAAATATTTGAAGGAATTGAACTAAGTTTGTAAATGTGTTAACTATAGCTTCTTAAAAAGCAATTGTTAATTATGGCTACAACTGTAAATAGAATCATAAGATCTGTAGCCTAAACTTAAAAGCTTCAGAAAGAACTGGAGTTTTGAATAAATTGAATATTAACTTCAAAGTCAAAGAAACCTCTGAATAATCTTTTCTCTGCACCCAATTTCCCTTGTCAGCCACCTGTCAGAGGCCTCTTTTAGTTGCTGCTTCTCCTCTGGCTCACAATGACAGTCGACAAAAGTCCTGTGTGTGGCAGGCCTGAAGGCATCCTTTGGGGTCCCTGCATGAGATGGAGGGTGGATGGCGGGGCGGGGGGGGGCCTCTCCAACATGGAACAGTTCTCCAATATGGAACAGTTAACTCTACCTTAATATCTTCCAAGAATCTTTTGCAATTTCTGGTTGCAGGGGGTACCTTACCTGCAGCTCAGCCTTCTTAGTTGGGGTAAAAACAAGATGCCTCAAACTTTGCTCAAACTTTCTATAGCATCTGTATGGCTCACAGGAAATTCATGCATCCATGCTGTAATCAACGGTGGCAGCACAGGCTGTTCTACCATCACTTGACCTAACTTCATATTCATCGTTCTCAGTCTTCTGCTCAGATAGTCTCAGTTGCTAATCAGCAAATCTGTCCCTTACAAAGATGTCCAATTTGGGGATAATATGCCATTTTTACCTTTCTACAGTTACCTATAATTTCAACAATTGGTTTCCTTGGGACTTCCTGCATAGTCTGGGGTAGAGAAAACCACCCACAAAAAACACAGGCTTATGACTTAAGACTTCAGTGACTCCATCAATCTCTTTCTGCAATGCCCCAAGTTTTAAACTAGATTTTAAAAAGTGGGTAGGTTCTGTATTGTTGGTTTGTGTTAGAAAATAGTTTGGCTCCCTCTCAATCAGCCTGAGAGAGGTTTTTGGCCATCCTTGTAGGCTATATTTACAAGAAACCTTTTCGTCTAGTCTTGAGATCAGGTAGCCAATTTCTTGAGCTGCATGAAACATCCAGTCAGCACCCTATAATTCTGTTTATAGCTCCAGCTGTTAGTTCAAGTAAGTGTTATAAACAGGAGATAAGATGACATGTAAGGTTCCAATCTGTCTTTTCCACGGATGACTGTCATTCTTTGGAAATTTGGAATGTTCTTATTAAGCATGACTGGAGATATTGCTGCCCACTTAATTACACCATGTAGGTTTTGGGGGCTCTCGTGCAGGCACACCTGACAATCGGGCCCAGGATGGAAACCTGGCTGCCAGATCATGTTCAGGTTCACCCCAGCAGGATTTACTTTTCAAGTATCCCTGGAATTGCCTTACCACACAGAAGCAAGAGTTGAAACCTGCTGTTGTTACTGAATAATGTTCTCTCGCTTTGCTGAACCAGACCTCACTTGAGTTCAGAGTCACAGCTGGATACCTGGCTGTGATGATGTTAGGCACAGGGATTCTGAGGAAGCTGCTTTATTTTTATTCAAGATGCTGTTTGTACCTTCTAAGAGGAACAACTTTTGTACAGTCTCGCCTCTCTCCCCACCAACCCCCAGCCTGCCCACCCAGGACAATTAGGTACTGTTGGGAATGACAACAGTGACTATCACCATAAAAGCAAGTTGACTAATGGTATATGTATTTATTGAGCACAAATTCAATGTTAATGCTGTCACAGGTGTTTTACAGGTGCCAACTCACTTGGTTTTTATAGCGATTCCACTTCCATGAGGTAGGTATTATTGTTACACCCATTTTGTAGATGAAGAAACTGAGGCATAGTGAGGTTCAGTAACTTACCCAAGCTCTCACAGCCAGGATTGGAGTCAGAATTAAATCTGAGCATTCTTTTTTATTTTAAATATTTTTAACTTCTTTATTGAACTTATTACAGTACTGCTTTTTCTATGTTTCAGGGTATTTTTGACCTCAAGTCATGTGGAATCTTAGCTTCCCAATGAGGGATTGAACCTGCACCCCTTACATTAGAAGACAAAGTCTTAACCACTGGACTGCCAGGGAAGTCCCTGGAATCCAAACATTCTGACTATCACATGCTCTAGATATAGCAATCCTCATACTTTGCCAATATACTTAAGTCTCAAAATTACTGGGCTTTCTCTAGTTAAAGTGTTGACAGGGAATCTACTTAGCCCAGACATCTTGAGAGGACCCCAAATGTTTAAATTGGAACTTGCCAATAAGAAAAAGAAGTCTTCCTCATTTTATCACCATAGTACTCCTGACAATAGACGATTCTCTCCAAAGGCACTGAGAATGTAATTAGATTCACCAAAATCTAATTTACCAACAATTTTGCCCTAAAGCTGTCCTAAATAGAAGCTCTCTTTCTCCATAGAAAGAGGAAATTCTGTGGTGAGGTCCCACATGGATTGCTGGTGAATTCGAAAGATTCAACCTATCTTCAGTTCTGGGTGCATTTAATAAATATCCACCAACAGCATAAGACAGGAAGGCAGACCTTTAAATATGCTGTTTTATGGAAGGACAAAAGTCTAGGATATTAGGTTGTTTTGGAGAGGGAAATGGCAACCCACTCCAGTATTCTTGCCTAGAGAATCCGTGGACAGAGGAGCCTGGTGGGCTGCTGTTTATGGGGTCGCACAGAGTCAGACATGACTGAAGTGACTTAGCATGCATGCATGCATGCATTGGAGAAGGCAATGGCAACCCACTCCAATGTTCTTACTGGAGAATCCCAGGGACGGAGGAGCCTGGTGGGGTGCTGTCTATGGGGTCGCACAGAGTCAGACACGACTGAAGCAACTTAGCAGCAGCAGCAGCAGTGGGTGGTTTAGTCCATTTAAAACAATTCTTTCTCTAATATTCCATGTAAGTAAGCTGAGAGTTTTGTAAAGTTAATTCGTTTAAGTGCAACCTCAAGTCATTGAAGCTAATTTGTCACTTTCACTTAAGTCTTTTCACCATGTTTGTGAACAGGAGTTAAGAAATGTGAGCCAATAGCTTGTCGAAATTCAAGAGAGCTTTCATGAGTTGTGTTTGGGTCTACAGCAGTCAAGAGCCATTGTTGAGGCTGACATTATTAGTAAAATCTTCACAGGATGGTCAGAAAGACTTGAATGGCCACAAGGATGGGAACTGGATTCAAGAGAGTGCTAAGCAATTTTAGATAGTAAGCAGTGTTGAGCATGGTGGTTGTTTAACCAGGGAGAAACTTACTGTTACTCCTGACAAGAAATGTGGTAACTGGATGCATGGCACTTGTGTTGACATGTGAGTGGGGTAGAATGGTGCAGTCTCTGAACCTGGACTCCTAGATTCTTTTTTTCTTTTTTCTTTTTTTAAAAAAAATTGAGATAAAATTGACATATAATACTGTGTAAGTTTAAGATACACAAAATGTTGATTGGATATTTATAATTTGCAAATGACCATCACCAGAGTATTAGCTAACACTTCTATCATATCACATAATTATTATGTCATTTTTTGCCGTAAGAAGAATTAAGATCTAGTCTCTTAGCAACTTTGAAGTTTATAGTATAGTTTTGCTAACTATAATTTCTATGCTATCCATTAGATCTCCATGATGGACTGCTAGATTTGAATCCTGGCCCTTCCTCTTAGTAGCTGTGTGATTTTGGGCAAATCTCTTAACCTCTCTGCCTCAATTTCCTTATTTGTAAACTGTAGATAGCCTTTTAGGGTTGTTGGGAGGATTAAATATGCTAATGCATATAAAAGTACTTACAACAGTGCCTGGCACACAGTAAATAATATGCAAATATGTAGTTATTATTATTGTTAAAGATAGTTTAAAAAAAGTCACCGTGGTTGTTGTTGTTTAGTTGCTAAGTCTGACTCTTCTGTGACCCTGTGGACTGTACCTGCCAGGCTCCTCTGCTCATGGAATTTCCCAGGCAAGAATACTGGAGTGGATTGCCATTCCTTTCTCCAGGGGATCTCCCAACACAGGGATTGAACCTGTATATCCTGCAGTAGCATGTGATTTCTTTACCATTGAGCCACCGGAGAAACCCATCTCTGCACTATTGCCTTTGAAAATCTCTAGCAGTGGCATGGATCCTGATCTATTGAGTATTTTGGAATAGTCCATCTGATAATGCTAGACATCCACTCTTACTTATGTCCTAATGGCCAGTTCTGCTCTGGGGTTTTAGACTTTTGGAGCTTCTCTTTCATGAGGCTTGAAGGTGAGACTTAGAGACAAACACTTCTCAAATAGATTCAATTACTCAAGGCTATGGCACCCTCTAGTGTATGCTGAATGTTGATGTTTTCAAGTTCTCCGCATCTCAGAAAATCTGAGCCACCAGAATCAGAAATCTCTTGGTGCTGGGAAAATCAGCAGCTCATGGGTGCTGGGAAAATCAGGCTGCTGGAGTTGACCTCTCCAGATCAATTTTGAGACTTCAATGTATATCTAAGCTCCTGGACTCTTCACCATTAGCAACTGCAATGGCAGATGAAAGCCTCTCTATCCATGATAGCCTTTGTTCTCTCAAGTCCTTTCGCTGTGTTGTTGACAATGTGGGAGAGGGACACCATGATCATGAGTCAGCCTATGAAGGACATGCTGACAGGCAAATTCCAGACAAATGCTGCAACTAAACAAAGTCCAGACATTGGTGTAGTAAAGATATAACTGCATTTAAGTAGGAAACATGAGTGAGGATGACTCCCTAGGTGTTTAGAAAGGAAGAGACCAAGGGAAGTGCTTCTGTTTCAGGACAAGATAAAAGGTTACACACAGGAGGCAACATTTCAGAAGCTGCTTGGATGACTGAACAGAGAATCTTTTGCTCTGGAGTGGGTGGGATTTGGGGAAGGCAGAGCCTGAGGTGTGGCTGGGCTGAGACAATGATCTGTGTCCTGCTTTTAAATCATGAGCATAGTCTTTCCTGAATACCTTCTTTACTGTGCTGGTCCTCATGGCCTTAGAGGTGACAGGAAATTGAGAGTGTAGTAGGCGGAAGACTGAAGGCTCCCCTTCTCTTCCTTGCTATGCTAGGATTAAAGAATGAAAGAGGCAAAATGACTGAGCACAGGCACATCTGCCTGTGGGCTGAGCAGAGTTCTTGAGTAGGGGCCTGGATCCCTTCTGGCTTGGACATTTTCCTTGGATGGTTTCCTTCTTGTGAATGGGATGTGGTTCCCTCCCCAACATGCATCCGGGTACGAGGTGCAGTGACTTCTGCTTTATCTGGCCACCTTGACTGAGGATGGTGTTGCCAGTAAGTCCACCCTTCCATATTTACTGCCATTTTGACAGTGCTCACTAAAACTATGAGAAAAACTGTGTGTATTTGTGTTAGGAGAGGATGAATGTCAAAGCTTACCATATAACATCAGTTCTAAAATGTAGAGGGTTTTTTTTTTCACATTTTCCAAACTCTGAAATTGAGATGCTTCTTACATTTAACATTGTGTTTCATAATTGCTGATATTTTTATTTCTTTAGTAGTATATAAAGTAACAATAAAATTGAAATTATAATCATTGACATCCTGATGATTATAATTGATGAAATCTGATAGAAATGAAGCATTTTTTTCACCTAAGCCCAACCCCCTTCCAGAATTCTGCTTTTCCCAAGACCACCTCAAAACTTCCAAATGCAAAATTTACTCTTCAGATTTATTGCATCTCAGATCAAAGGCATTGGTATTTTTAATGGATGTCATTGTGATCTGCGCAGGCCACCCCTCCAGGGGACATGTTGTTGGTCAACAGCTTTCAGATGAAGAGAACTTCCTGAGACTTAATCCCTATCCTGGGTCCAGGCTTCATCCAATGGCTTGTTGGTATGGAGATATGAAGGTTTAGACTGTTCCCTCAACTGGGAATAATTTTGAAGGGCCATCCAACTCCAGAGCCTCCTATAAGATTGACTGAACTCTTTGTTGCAACTGCTTTGCAGTTCAACTTTTCTCTTTGCCCAATCGTGCTTCCTTTACTTACTTACAGGTGTTAATTCCAAGAGTATTTCCCTGTATCCTCAGCTCTGTAACAGAGCCTGCTTTTCAGGGAACCAACCCGTTGGTATCAGGGGAAGTTCAAGAAACTCTAATACGGGGTTTTGAGGCTGGATCTCCTGCTGATAGGCCATCAGTGAGTTGCTGGTGGCCCACAGCCTTCACCTGAGTCCCTCCTGAAGACTTACCTTCAGCTGATTAACATGAGGCCAGACTTTCCCAGGATTAATATGAGGTCAGACTGCTGCCAGTGACTGCTCAATGTTAGGTAAGTGCCTAGCCCCCTTTACGCATGTATTTGTGCTTTAATAAACAGTTAAAATATACATTATTTCTAGGATGTTCACACCTTGTAGAAGCAAGGTGGAAGCTGAATTATGTTTAGCATCGTCACCAAAAGAAGAGATCTGAGAAGTTGATACACTGGGAGTGGGGGCAGGGGCAGGGGAAATCCCACAAAAGAGAATTAGAAAGTTTAGAGGCAAGATTTTGGATATCACTGAACTTCGTTCCAATTACTCAGGCCTTCTAGGGTTTCTCTAGTCCATAGAGCACTAAGCAAAGGGCTGATTTTGGCAGCTATCATTGACATATGCAAACAGGCTAAAAGCTTTCCCAAATGTGTTAACAAAGCTGACTTAAGAGCAGCAATTCATTTTTTACCAACTTTTTAAAGATTGATCGTGCGTATGATGTTAAAGATGACAGCATGTTGATGAGCCAAGATACTAGGCTTGGGTGTGAGTTGGAGAGAGAAGAGGTACCTAGAGAAAGCACTCTATAGAGCATTCTACTGTGGTAAATTCTCTCTCCCCTTCTTATCATTGTCTTCATCCTCTTGTGAGAAACCTGTCATATATCTCAGCTTTTGTTCCATCAAGGACTGGTTACTGTTCTTCCTCACCATCTTCAAGATTCCTGGTTTCTCCAACTTAAAAAGTGACACATATATGACAGCAATTATCAGTGGTCAAAGTCGAAGTGTCAGCCTTTTGAAAACAAGAGTTTCAGTCCCCTCTGGAGGGGCTTTGCATCAACTCAGAGATTCTGCAATTTCCCTCCTGCATCCAGAACTGGCCTGGGCATCACCTGAACTTTCATTTATGTTATCTTCATGGATATTGACCATCTCATAAATTTATTTCTAAAAAGTGTATCTCTAAGAAAACTTCCAGCACATTTTTTAGGATTCAAGTATAAGGCCAGGAAATGATAGGCTAGTGCCCTCTTTTTGAGCCCAGGTCCTAGAGGCAGCTACTTCTATGTGCAAATCAGAACAAAGTGTATTATTAGTGGGCTCTATGATCTCCCTTGCTCTCACAAGAGCAGCCATCAGAATCCCTAAAGTTCACTTTGAAAATGGTTAACTCACTAGAGCATATTTCTAATGAAGAGCTCAACATTATATTTGTTAAAGAAGAAAAAGAAAATGATAGAAAGTTCCTTTTCTATATAAAGTCATTGTCTCAAATGCATCTGACTGGGGAAAATATCACACAAATCCTGTCATACTATCATACCTGCAAAATTTCTTCCAAAGCACTCTTATCACTTATCTTAAGCTTAATCACCCAATCCCACCACTGAATTCCTATGATATCCATCATGCCTTCTGTGTTTCTCTCCCATGAAAGGCCAGGAGAGCTGAGAATTAAAAAAAAACAAAAACCAGACTTGGTGTTTTGAGTTTGATTCCATGAGTGGAAATTTTCTTGGTCTTTCATTCAAATATTTTAAAACCAGTATTGTAAACAGAATTATTTACTAGACAAGATATAACAGTGGCAATATAGTGGCAAGAGCATGTCTTAGGCATCAGGAAGCCTAGGTCTTGTTCTGGGTCTTCTTTTCATGAGTAATGTGATCTTCAATCTTCACTCCATTGGACCTTAGCTTTCCCTCTCTGGAAAAAAAAAAAAAAAAAACAACCTTTTTCTACCCAACCTCACATTTTTTTTGAGAATTTCATGAGAATGTGAAAGTGATTTATAAACTGGAAAGCTCTAACCAAATGAAGAGAGACTGTTAATATGTTGATGCTTGTCCCACCAGCCCCTTGCTCCTTCACTATCATTTCTGCCTCCATCGCTTCTTAGGGAGAAAAAATGATTATGGCTAAGAGGGAAAGGGAACACTGGAAAATCCTAATCTTAATCTTTTTTCCCTTTTTACATTCAAGGTCATTCATCAATATGAAATTTTGATCTTTAAATAGGATAGTCCCAGGAGAAAGGAAATATTTCTTTTGTCCTTAATTCTGCTTGTTAGAGAGCACAGACTTCCACATAACAATTGAAATTTAGGAATCCATATTCTCATAATCGTATTTTTCCCTAAACAGCCTAAACATTCATTAACACAGGCCTCCTGGTCTCCATGATTGGGAAGACTCAGAATGAGGCTTATGTTACGTAATTGCTAAATGATAGTCTCTGAAACTTCCAAGGCCATGAATCCCTTATGTTTCAGAATACTGCATGCTATCATGATGTAACATTTGTTTTAATGCCCCAGAGATGCACTGAGTAACAGTGCAGCAAGTCAACCCCATCTTTCTGCTCGCCTGAAACTCTTAGGCAATTTAAACCACGTTTGGTGTTTATAATTATTTTGTGATTTAATTTGCAGAGCTGAAACAATTATTAGGTATGTAGGTAATATATAAAGCTTAAAAAGAGATTTTGATTTTTTTTTAAATACATACATACCCACTTGGTCACTAGTAGAAGGAGGAATATTTACCTGACTCTGCTTGACTACTTCTTTTGGCTTCAGGAGAGTAAATAAGAAAGGAGACAGGATATTCTACACATATGCCTCTCAGGAGCAAAAACTCATTGTAGAGATAGATGTTCACTTTGGTTATTAGGACTTGTAAGGATTTTACCCATTGAAGACTATACTTGAGTTTCCAAAGACTTAGATCAACTGAAATCCATTCCAGAACAGCCTCTGATAGGAGCTGCCTTCAGAAATGATTGAATCTTTCAGTAGCTTCTCTTGCTGAGATAGTGGAGTAACCAGATAAAAGTCCCCTGGATCAATAAGTGCTCACATTAAAAAAATTTTTCTTTGTTGGAGGATAGTTGATTTACACGAAGAAGGCAATGGCACCCCACTCCCGTACTCTTGCCTGGAAAACCCCATGGACGGAGGAGCATGGAAGGCTGCAGCCCATGGGGTTGCTGAGGGTCAGACACGACTGAGTGACTTCACTTTCACTTTTCACTTTCATGCATTGGAGAATGAAATGGCAACCCACTCCAGTGTTCTTGCCTGGAGAATCCCAGGGATGGGGGAGCCTGGTGGGCTGCCATCTATGGGGTCGCACAGAGTCGGACACGACTGGAGCGACTTAGCAGCAGCAGCAGTTGATTTACAATGTTGTATTAGTTTCAGGTGTACAGACAAGTGAATCAGTTCTGCATATACATATATCCATTCATTCTTAGATTCTTTTCGCATATAATCTGGGCTTCCCAGGTGTTGCTAGTGGTAAAGAAGCTGCCTGCCAATGCAGGAAACGTGGGTTTGATCGGGGGGTTCAGAAGATCTTCTGAAGGAGAGCATGGCAACCCACTCCATGATTCTTGCCTGGAGAATCCAATGGACAGAGGAGCCTGGTGGGCTACAGTCCATGGGGTCACAAAGGGTTGGACAGGACTAAAGAGACTTAGCATGCTCATATAGACCATTACAGAGTATTGAGTAGAGTTCCCTGTGCTATACAGTAGGTCCTTATTAGGTATCTATTTTATAGATAGATATGTATATGTCAATTCCAGTCTCCCAATTTGTCCCTCCACTCTTACCCCTGGTAACCATAAGTCTGTTTTCTACATCTGTAATTATTTCTACTTTGAGTGTTCACACTGAGGGCAGTTGTTCTGCAGAATTGCCTGGTACCACAGTACTCTGCATGAGCAGGAAATACATCTTTGTTGCTTTAATCATCTGAGATTATTTTAGAGGGTGGAGGGTTGTTTGTTATAGCAGCATAACCATATTAGTCTACTCAGACTGCCATAACAAAATATCATATTCTGATTATCCTAAGAGAGAATTCTCTCACAGCTCTGGAGACCAGGAAGTTCCAGATCAAGGTGATGGTTGATTCAGTTTTTGGTAAGAGCTCTCTTCTTAGCTCATAGGTGGCATCCTTTCCTCTGTGCCCTCAGAGAGAGGGAGGGGCAGGGATTTCTGATCTCCTCTTATAAGGACACTAATCTGATCATAAAGACCTCATTTTCATGAATTCATCTATACTAAATCACCTTCCAAAATCTCCATTTCCAAATACAATCTGGGCTTCAACACATGAATCTTGGGAAAACCAGTTTAGTCCAAAACAATAATCTAGCCTGTGCTGATTAATTTAGTAATGATTTTCAGATTTCTTAGCATCTTCATATCTCTTGTATATAAAATATAAATTTGGGAATATAAAAATGTCAACATAAGTTTTATCTCTGCAAATATTACCGTGCCTTTCTTGGCTATGCTGGAAATGACCTCAGTGAAACTTGAATCTTCTAGTTCTTGAACTTCTAGTTCAAGAAAGCATGTCACTGACTATCTCCTGCTGCTGCTAAGTCGCTTCAGTCGTGTCCGACTCTGTGCAACCCCAGAGACAGCAGCCCACCATGAGGAGACTATCTCCTAAGGCTTCCTAAAGTTCCTGGGTCCTTCAGGACCCAGAAGGTTACTATAACATTTTCTCCTCTTGGGTTCTATGCTGAGTGGGGAAAACTAGGACATTCATGTTTACTCAGTTCACACTCTCTTCCTCTCCTTCTCTCAGTAATCAACTAGGATGGGTAAAGTGGGTTTCCACTTTCTTTTACTGTATAGCAGAATTTCCCACTCTTCTTTCCAAAAAGGCTTTGTTTTTCTCTCTTTCTCTGGGAAATAAGGGAAGAGGCAGGGAGGGAAACTGACTTACTGATAAGGGGAAATAGAAGTATGATATCCATGTTCCCACTTTGTGTTTAGTAATAGAATTATTTTATCAATAGTATATTCACTGCTAAGTGATGAGGTACATGAAGAGAGGAATTGGGTGTATTTTTCTCACATCACTCCTTGGAAGAAAAACCATGACAAACCCAGACACCATACTAAAAAACAGAGACATCACTTTGCTGACAAAGGTCCATGTAGTCGAAGCTAGGGGTTTCTCAGTAGTCATGTATCAATGTGAGAGTTGAACCATAAAGAGGGCTGAGCACTGAAGAACTGATGCTTTTGAACTGTGGTGCTGGAAATGACTCCTGAGAGTCCCTTGGGCAGCAAGATCAAACCAGTCAATTCTAAAGGAAATCAACCCTGAAAATTCACTGGAAGGACTGATGCTGAAAGTGAAGCTCCAATATTTTGGTCACCTGATTCAAAGAGCTGACTGATTGGAAAAGACCCCAGTGTTTGGAAAAATTGAGGGCAGGAGAGGAAGACGGCAACAGAGAATATTTGGTTGGCATCACTGACTCAATGGACATGAATTTGAGCAAACTCCAGGAGATAGTGAAGGACAGGGAAGCCTGGTGTGGTGCACTCCATGGGGTTGCAGAGAGTTGGATCCAACTGAACAGCAACAATCCCTAGACTAGCACATTGCCTAACACAGAAAAGGAGAGCCATATTCATCCTTCAGAATGGAGATGATTTGATACCAAGCAGATGTGCTTGACCTCATGCCTCTCTCTCTCTCCTTTCCAATGGCTCCTTCATACTTCTTCAAAGCTTGGCTCCAATGCTACTTCCTCCATGAGCCCAATAGTTAGAATGAAAAACACATGAGTTAGTGTGATAGCACTCAGTTCAGTTGCTCAGCCATGTCCGATTCTTTGCAACCCCATGGAGTGGCATGCTGCAGCATTCCAGGCTTCCCTGTCCATCACCAACTCCCAGAACTTGCCCAAAATCATGTCCATCGAGTCAGTGATGCCATCCAACCATCTCATCCTCTGTCATTCCCTGTGATAGCACTACCTTGACTTAATTGTTTCTATGATTATGTCCTTTACTAGTTGCGGAGAGCAGACTGCTGTATTATTAAACTTTGTGTATCCCTCACTCTTCTTACTATTCTCAATGGTGCCTTGTTTGTTGATTTTAGTAGATGTTTGGTGAACATTTGTTGAATTAAAATGAGTTCTCACTCTTGTACTCTCTCTCTCTTTTTAACTTCCTAGGAATAGATTCTGTAGAATCCCACACTATTTCTACATCAATTTGTGTGTGTATCTTTGTTCATCAGCAGCATCTTCGATCTGTTTGCCTATATGACACCTGAGGTTGTCTAGCATAGTTTTAGTATAGGAAGGGCTCAGCAAATGTTTTGTGCTGACAAATGGATAATGAAGCACACAGGGACAAGAAACTGGCCTGGGGTCCCACCGTGGCAGGGTAGAGGTTGAACTTCTTGTGTAGAGTTTAATTCTGGATCCATGCCTTCTTCTCATTTATCATTCTTCAGCGCAGCAATTTTTTAGCTTAGCTGAACAGAGAATAATGCTAACAGGGGCAAAGCTGTAAAACTGGTTCTGTAAGAATGCTTGGTCTGGCTCTATTACAGCCAAAGGCTGGAGTACCAGTGATAGCCAAGCTATCTTGGAAATGCAATATCCAATTACAAGGGGTTCAGACAATAAAGTGACACCTCCAAATGCATACACTATGCATGTGCCCACAGCATTACTTTTGTAAAAGAAGCAATCTTCTTTCTACTAAATTTATTTAATTCCCAAGAAGAGCATTGGCTGAAAATCCATCCAACTTCCTATTGATTGACCTTGGAGTGCCTGAATCCCGACTGTACAGTTGAAGTCTGGTCTTCATATTCATATCTCTGCTATCAAGAGTCTCTGATTTGTCTCCATGAAAATGGTGACACCATTCACCAAACTACCCTTCACCCTGACTCCAGAATTTTCCCTGAAAAACAAGTGAGCAAATGATTTCATGCACCTGATTATGAAAGTAATTCTATTCATGGTAGAAAATGCAGGACCTCAGAGTTGGAAGAAATTGCTAAGGGTGCTTAATTTGACTTCTCACTTCACACTATGGAACCTACTTTATGACTGTTCTTTCCAATGGGGATTTTCCATTGAGAGAAAACTCTCCACTCCCTGAGATAGCCAGGTAGTACTTTCCATCTTTGGGAAAGTATTCACGATACAATTAAGAAAAAAATATAAATGTGTGGGCCAGTTAATGCAAAGGTTCTAAAATAGGAAGCAGGTGGCCTTCCAGAGAAAAAGAAGCAAGGAAAAGAAAAAGAAAAAGAAGCAAGACCAATGGGACTGCAGGGTTGGGGTTAAGGCAAGGCAAGAGAGGCAGGCTGGGGATAGAACATACAATTATAATCCAGGGTTAGGAGATAGAAGCTTATTCAAGTTGCAGAGAAAGTCACTGGAAGGAAGATTTTAGGTAAGAGGGTAACAGGATCTGAGTTATGCATTGGAAAGATCATTATGACAGCCCTATAGAACATGGACATGGGAGGGGGACATGGCCTGTGTGGAAACGGGGAGACCTGTTAGGAGACTGTAGTAGTAACCAGGCGAGAGATGATGGTGATTTGGATCAGGGCTACAGGATGAAGACAGATATGGGTTCCAGATGTATTTTGGAGAGAGAGCAAAAGGGATTTCTAATACATTGAAAGTGGAAACTTTGGGTTGGAGCAGCTGTGTGAAAGCTGGTATACTTTGGTGAGATGGCAAAGACAGGGTCAAGAGCAGAGTTGGGTGGGGGTAGGATGCCCTAATATTTTAATCATTATCTCAGCCAAGTCTTGCATAATAACCTCCTGGTCTTCAGCTTCCTGGCCTCCACCCCTACTCCGGGGGAAATCCTTGTTCCACCTGCTTTGCTCATGGAAGCATCTCTTTTCAGCCTTTCCACTACTGAACTTGAGCCTTTACTGAATTAAGGAGCCACCACTGCTGTTCATTTCCAGAGTCTCTAAAGTGGGGTTTGTGCAGAGCAAGTGTGTCCCCTCTTGGAACACAGGGTGACCACTGTTTCTGGAAATGCCACAGACACCCTCCCACTTGCTGCTCCAGATAAACACACCATGGGATAATTAAAATAACAAGGTAACCCTGCAAACACTTGTGCTCCCCCCAGGGTATACTTTCATTTTGTGACATCATAAGACAAGACAGATAAGGCAATGGGTGCCCACAGTTAAGTTTAGGTTACTGTTTACATTAACACTAATCAGAATTCTGTAGCCTGTAGGCCTAGTGTAACCCTTTTATATAGAATACCCCCCAATTTTCCATGAAGATCTCATCCTGTGTATGCTACTCTAATCCCTTCCAAACTTTGGCCCAGTAATTCCCCTTATGAAAAATAGTCATAGTAGCTAATATGTTTTGAGTGTTTATTCTGATGCTAAGCATGTTACATGGATTATCAATTCATTTCCATGAAAAGTCATGAAGATCAAGTACCGTTCTTTTCACCATTTTACAACAAATGTGACTGAAGCTTAGAAAAGTTAAGTTACTTGCTCAAGGTCAAACAGCTGGGGGGTCATGGAGCCAGAACTTGAACCCCATTCTGTCCTCAAAGCCACAGAATAGTTGTTAAACATAAAGATATTCATTGCTACATTATTTATAGTGATGAAGAATGGAAGTAAAACATCTGATAATCTGGGAAGGGTGAACTAAATTATGTAAAACGTATGATAGAATAGTTTTCAGCATTTAAAATCATGAGTTGGAAGTAAATATTATATTGTAATATGAGTAAATATTATGAAAGTGAGAGTGAAGTCGCTCAGTCATGTCTGACTCTTTGCGACCCCATGGACTGTAGCCTACCAGACTTCTCTGTCCATGGGATTTTCCAGGCAAGGATACCAGAGTGGGTTGCCATTTCCTTCTCCAGGGGATCTTCCTGACCCAGGGATTGAACCCAGGTCTCCTGCATTGTAGGCAGACATTTTACCCTCTGAGCCACCAGGGAAGCCCTTATAAAGTAAAATATTATGAAGAAAATCTATTATATCATAACTTAAAAAACAATTTATATAACCATACTTAGTGTTGGGTAACATTTAAAAAATATCTGTACTCATATGTACATTTTGATAAAGGAAAGGCATACACTGAAATCTCAATAGTGCTTTATCCCCAGGGTGATTGGATTATGGGTGATTTTAGTTTGTCTTTTCTATATTTTCTACACTTTATATAGGGGCTTCCCTGGTAGCTCAGATGGTAAAGAATCTGCCTACAATGAAGGAGACCCTGGTTTGATTCCTGGGTCGAGAAGATCCCCTGGAGAAGGGATAGGCTACCCACTCCAGTATTCTTGGGCTTCTCTGATGGCTCAGCTGGTAAAGAATCCAGCTGCAATGTGAGAGACCTAGGTTCAATCCCTGGGTTGGGAAGATCCTCTGGAGAAAGGAATAGCTACCAACTCCAGTATTCTGGCCTGGAGAATTCCATGGACTGTGTAGTCTATGGGGTTGCAAAGAGTCGGAAATGACTCAATGACTTTTATATATTTTCCACAATTTATATAATCACCATCAACATGAGTGCCTACCATGTGCAAGGGCAACAAATACATTGTCTATTTAATTCTCATATCAACACTATGATTTGAAGTTAACAGGTAACTTGCCACAGTCCACAAGTAAGAGGTGACATAATTTTAAATTATATTTTAAATTAAATTTCATATTTAAATTAAAATTTAAATTTTAATTTAGACTAAAATCAGAGCATGAGACATGAACTGTTATTATATGCTGTCTCTAAATTACGTTTATGGTCAGGAAAATAAAACCACAAATGAGAAATGACACCAATGGGGGCTAACTAACCATATAAAGAGAATGGTTGTTACACCTGGGTCGATTGGGACTTGCAATAACAAAAGTTGACTTGAGCTGGCCTTGAAAAATAGATTAATCTTTAATATTCCTTGCATAATTTAAAACATGATAAATCCTTCTTAGATATAATTTTTGTCAAGCTTTTGGCTGTTGAGGTGGAGTGGGGTACTCCAGAAGAAATCTGAGGATCTTTTTGTTGGGGGCACAGGGCTTGGTCTTAACACAAGTTCAGTCTTTGACTAAAATTCACTATGGTGGCTTTTTTGTGGCAGAGATGAACCAAAATCATATTCCACAAAGTCTTTGACAGAACACCACAGGAGTGTGGAGGGTTCTAAGCTTTATTTAAATTAAATAGCAAATGTAAATATAGTTTCAAAATCAGGCTAAAAGTCCTCAATATTGTGACTCCAGTGGATAAAAATGTCTTAGATGTGGCTGAAAAAGTACTGCCTAAACATAGAGTTTTGGGGAAAGTTATAAAGAAAATTTTATCTGTAAATATTCTTTGAGTTGTAAGTATTTTTTTAATAATTATGAAAGTGACTCACCCTACCAGTCCAGTAAGAATGGATAACTATTGCTGTCTTTTCCCACTTTATAGTCATATATGTCTATGCTGGTCATTTATCTAGAATTATACAGTTTCTACTTCCAGGTGAAATCTCTATGTTTGCCCACAGAATGCAGTATTATGCTCTGCTTAGCTGAGCTGTGTAATTCCTCAGCCAGGAATCATCAACATAAGAATCTAACACGTGCAGTGTATCATAAATACTTAAAAATGTGTATTGAGGAGACGAATGAATGATGCACGTTTATAAAACATTTCGTATACACCTTCATTCCTTCACACAGGCCATGGCCAGGGTTGCCAGTAGGTCAGTGGATGGTGATTCTGTGTCCTATGGTGCAAAATATCCTTCTACCTTTCTGGTTGCCTTTTATTATTTATCATGTTTACAGGTGGCTTGTTTGGTTAAGACAAAGCCTGTGCCAGAATACCCAATCTAGGAAGATACTGTTTGTTTTTGAATTTATTACTTATAGATAATGACTGAACTGGAACTGGTGCTCACTTCTCTAAGGCTGCAGCTCAATTACTCTTGGATAGATATCCATGGTGTTGCCCTGCAGAAAGTGTGAAGCAAGTGGCCTGGGGTCTATTCTTTAATCATGCTCTTGCCCTTCTTATATATGATAGTAAGTGTCATTCATAGAACTCCAGGGAGGGTGGCAAGGCCACCTGGGATTTTCCTGAAACCATATTTATGTTTTTATTCTCCCCTCTGCAAGTCTTGTTTTTCCGTCTTTTTGCTCAACAGCTGTCTCCAGAGATGAAAGGGTTAGCTACTTCCTTAAAGTTCTGTTTAAAATTTTGTATAATAACAAGACATCGTACTAAAATAAAGTTTGAAGATCATCATTACCCATGCTTCTTTATCTTGCATCAGCAGTGCATTCCATTCAATGAGTAATTTATGTATACTAACTCTTTTGTCACAACAAATCCTATTACGTATATGTAGTATTATTATCACCTCTGTCTTACAGATGAGGAAACCAATGTACAAAAAGATTAAACTCTAGGGGTCACATAGTAAGTGATGGAGCCCAGATTTGAATCCAGGTAGGCTAGTTGTAGTGGAGAAGGCAGTGTCACCCCACTCCAGTACTCTTGCCTGGAAAATCCCGTGGGCAGAGGAGCCTGGTAGGCTGCAGTCCATGGGGTCCCTAAGAGTCGGATAGGACTGAGCAACTTCACTTTCACTTTTCACTTTCATGCATTGGAGAAGGAAATGGCAACCCACTCCAGTGTTCTTGCTTGGAGAATCCCAGGGAGGGGGGAGACTAGTGGGCTGCCGTCTATGGGGTTGCACAGAGTTGGACACGGCTGAAGTGACTTAGCAGCAGTAGCAGCAGGCTAGTTGTAGAACCTTCACTTTTAACTTCCATGTTACACTGCCTCTTTTAGAGTTTTATTATAACATCTATGAGGATTATCCAAGTAAGTTTAGTTTCAGGTATGATATCTTTCTGTTGGTTAGCTGGTGTGGAGTTGGCTGATTGGACTTGGCATAACTCCAACAGCAGCCTAACTGGCAAGTCACAGACAGGAAGACACATGAATAGGCATCTTGATTCTCTAGTTCTGAATTTATTTTCAGGAGAATAAGAAAAATAGACTTACATGTTAACCCTGCTGTCTCTTTCCTTTCCCCAGTGAAGATCTGCTAGTAATCTTCTTCTCTTTTAATCTGTCTCTCCCATTATTAGAAGTAGATCAGCCTTTCCAAGTGAGAAGTGTCCTGCCCCTCCTGGCTTGGATGGGTCTCATTCTGTTTGAAATACCTTCCTTTGATGCTTCAAGGTTGCCATATCCTCACTACATCCATGCTCAAAGGAGCTTGCTCAACAGTCTGCTTTGGCCTCTCCATTTTAAAACTCTCATGATGCATAGCTAGACACACTGAATTTAAAATGTTTTGACATTGAGAATAAACAAGTGAGATGTGGATGAAATGGTAGGCCAAATAAAAATTCTTATTTAGAACCTTCTAAATAAAATTCTAATTTGCACACTTACCAACTTAAAATGGAAAGCTTGATCATGTGACCAGAATGATATCTCAGAATCCAACAAAACTACAAAATGCCCATGCATAGACTTGGATTGATTGGCTTATGCCACTTCAATGCAAGTGCATTAAAAGGAAAACAAACAAAAAAGCAGAACAACAATATTACCGCCTTTCTTTGTTCCAGGTATTTCTACACTCAGTCTCCTCTTATTGTCATAATAATCAGATTTCATGCATGCTAAGTTGCTTCAGTTGTGTCCAACTCTTTGCGACTCTATGAACTATAGCACACCAGGCTCCTCTGTCCTTGAGATTCTCCTAGGCAAGAATACTGAAGTGCATTGACATGCCCTCTTCCAGGGGATCTTTCCAACCCAGGAATTGAACCTGTGTCTAAAGTCTCCTGCATTGGTAGGTGGGTTCTTTACCACTAGCGTCATCTAGGAAGCCCAATAATCAGATTAGGTAGGTATTACTGTCAACATATTACAGATGAAGAAAGTAACAATTATTGTTTAAGCAGCTGTACAGGATTACAAACTTAGCTGAGGACAGGCAAGATTTGAGCCTGGGTTTTTGACCTCTATTATAGTAATCTCTTGCATTCATAAGTGTTTGAACAGTGTGCAAGCAAGTACCAAATTTTTCAAGTGGGTTTACTTAAAATGCTCTCCAATCAGATAACATTTTTAGATGCAATTATTTTCCATGAAGAGTAGATTAATCAAATATAATCACTGGATAATCTACCTGATTAATCTTATCCTTCCCAACTTTAGATAAGCTTTGGTGGAACTCTCTTTGCCCATCAAACTGACTTTCATGATTAAATGCAATGCCACTGAACCGCTCTGCTTCAGAGAATCTATATTTGCTGAGCTCCTGATCTAGTGGAACATCTATGCTGCCTAGTTTTTTCTACTCTGTATAGTGGGATTCATGCCAGAAAGCCTTTGAGGCTCGTTCTAATTAGCTTTCTTTGGAGACAATTATCTTGCCAATGTCTCCTTCTTTCATCAGCAATCCCAGTCCAGTCTCATCTTTGTCTAGTGCCTAATTTCCACTTGCCTATTCTAATAACCTCCCTAATGGTCTCTATAAACTTGCATGCTATTACTTTTGTCCAAAAACTCCCATCCCCAATCCCAAATCATATGCTATACATATTGGAAAAGATTAAATTCCTTGCTCTGTATTTAATACTCAAATTTCTTGCTTTAAGATAATTTTCTAGACGTATTGCTTTCTATTCTTTCTCAGGATACTTGTTCTAAGCAAACTGTTCCTTTTCTTTTCCCAGCACATGTCTTATAATGCCTTTCTCTCTGCCCCTTGCTACATGCTGGGCCTAAAGTGACTTCATCCCCTTCTTTGCTTAATGTCATCTTACAGCTTCCTGGCCAACTTTAGATTCTGCACTCTTTATGAGACCTTTCTCAGGCTTTGCAAGTCCAACTGCTCTTTTCTTCATTTCGGCTTCCCTAATATTTTGAGTTTCTTACTACTATGCATTTGATAGTTTCAGCCTTAAATTATAGCTATTTGTAAATATATGGCTCTATCTATATTCTGTAACTTTCCTAAGGGAAGGACCTTTTCTTAATCATAGTTGTATCCTCTGCAAAGCTTAGCACAGCATCTTGCTATTATTATGTGTTAAGTAAATGTTTAATGACTTAAGTACATTCTAATAAATTTAGTTTCTGAGTGTGTGATATAGGTTATGAAACCATTAAAACTAGATGTTTAAGAAGCAAGAACTAAAATTATTTTTAGATTCTGCTGTCATATTGACAGAATGGTATGTTTGATCAGATGCCTTCTTTAATGTTACTCCTTCTGAAACATCCAATATATTCATGCAAAGGAATTCACTGTAATCTGCTTCTTATTCTAGATGTCACACATTGCCCTTTACTTGATGATTATTTCAGCAGCCTTTGGATAAAAGCAGAATAATTTGATCTAACCTGCATCCATCGCTGTGCTTTGCTTTGATCTTATTGGTTTGTAAAAAACATGATTTGTTCTCTCACAATAATAGAGTTGTCTTCTTGTTATTCAGTTGCTCAGTCATATCCGACTCTTTAAACTTCATGGACTGCAGCATGTCAGGCTTCCCTGTCCTTCACTGTCTCCTGGAGTTTACTCAAACTCATGTCCATTGAGTAGGTGATGCCATCCAAACATGTTATCCTCTGTTGTCCCCTTTTCCTCCTGCTTGCAATCTTTCCCAGTATCAGGGTCTTTTTCTAATGGGTGGACTCTTTCTATCAGGTGGCCAAAGTTTTGGAGCTTCAGCTTCAGCATGAGTCTTTCAAATGAATATTCAGGGTTGATTTCTTTATAAATGACTGCTTTGATCTCCTTGCAGACCAAGGAATTCTCAAGAGTCTTCTCCAACACTACAGTTTGAAAGCACCAATTCTTTGGTGCTCAGCCTTCTTTATGATCCAACTCTCACATCCATACATGACTACTGGAGAAACCATAGCTTTGACTATATGGACCTTTGTCAACAAAGGAATGTCTCTGGTTTTTAATATAACTGTCTAGGTTTGTCATAGCGTTTCTTCCAAGGAGCAACTGTCTTTTAATTTCATGACTGCAGTGATTTTGAAGTCAAAGAAAATAAAGTCTCTCACTGTTTCCATTGTTTCTCCACCTATTTGCCATAAAGTGATGGGACTGGATGTTATAACCTTAGTCTTCTGAATGTTGAGTTTTAAGCCAACTTTTTCACTCATTTCGTTCACCCTCATCAAGAGGTTTTTTAGTTCCTCTTCACTTTCTGCCCTAAGGGTGGTGTCATCTGCATATCTGAGGTTGTTGATATTTCTCCTGGAAATCTTGATTCCAGCTTGTGCTTCATCCAGCCCAGTATTTTGCATGATGTACTCTGCACAGAAGTTAAATAAGCAGGGTGACAATATACAGCCTTAATGTAGTCCTTTCCCAATTTTGAACCAGTCCATTGTTCCATGCTCGGTTCTAACTGTTGCTTCTTGATTTGCATATAGGTTTCTCAGGAAGCAGGTGAGGTAGTCTGGTATTCCCATCTCTTTAAGAATTAGCTACACAGTCAAAAGTTTTAGTATAATCAAAGAAGCAGATATTTTTCTGGAATTCTCTTGCTTCTTCTATGATCCAGTGGATGTTGACAGTTTGATCTCTGGTTCCTCTGACTTTTCTAAATCGAGCTTATATATCTGGAAGTTCTCAAGTCACATATTGTTGAAGCCTAGCTTGAAGAATTTTGAGGATTACCTTGCTAGCATATGAAATGAGTGCCATTGTGTGGTAGTTTGAATATTCTTTGGCATTACCCTTCTTTGGGATTGGAACGAAAACTGACTTTTTCCAGTCCTGTGGCCATTGCTGAGTTTTCCAAATTTGCTGGCATATTGAGTGCAGCACTTTAACAGCATCATCTTTGAGGATTGAAATAGCTCAGCTGGAATTCTATCATCTCCACTAGCTTTGTTTGTAGTGATGCTTCCTAAGGCCCACTTGACTTTTCACTCCAGGATTTCTGGTTGTAGGTGATAGACCACACAATTGTGATTATCTGGGTCATTAAGATCTTTTATGTATGTAGTCCTTCTGTGTATTCTTGGCATCTCTTCTTAATATTCTTCTGCTTCTGTTAGGTCCATACGATTTCTATCTTCTATTGCAACCATCTTTGCATGAAGTGTTCCCTGAAGAGATCTCTAGTCTTTCCCATTGTATTGTTTTCTTCTATTTCTTTGCAATGTTCATTTAGGAATGCAGTGAAAGTCACTCGGTCGTGTCCATCTCTTTGCGACCGCATGGACTATACAGTCCATGGAATTATCGAGGCTAGAATACTGGAGTGGGTAGCATTTCCCTTCTCCAGGAGATCTCCCCAACCCAGGGATCAAACCCAGGAAGGCTTTCTTATCTCTCTTTGCTCCTCTTTGTAACTCTGCATTCAGATGGGTGTAGGTTTCCTGTTCTCCCTTTGCCTTTCACTTCTCTTCTTTTTTCAGCTATTTGTAACACCTCCTCAGATGACTATTTTGCCTTTTTGTGTTTCTTGTTCTTGGAGATAGTTTTGATCACTGCCTCCCATACAATGTTGAGAACCTTCGTCCATATTTCTTCAGGCACTCTATCTATCAGACTAATCACTTGAATTTACTTGTCACTTTCACTGTATAATTGTAAGGGATTGGTTTTAGGTCATACCTGAATGGCCTAGTGGTTTTTTCTACTTTTTTCAATTAAAGTCTGAATTTTGCAATAACCTGACTGGAACTCAGATCATGAACTATCTCCTGGAGCTTGCTCAAATTATATCCATTAGTTGATGATGCTATCTAACCATTTCATCCTCTGCCATCTGCTTCTACTTTTGCCTTCAATATTTCCCAGTATCGGGATCTTTTGCCAATGAGTCATCTCTTGGGATCAGGTGGCTAAAGTATTGGAGCTTCAGCATCAGTCTTTCCAATGAATATTCAGGGTTGATCTATTTTAGGATTGATTGGTTTGATCTCCTTGCAATCCAAGGGACTCTCAAGAGTCTTTTCCAGCACCACAATTTGAAAGCATCAATTCTTCAGTGCTCAGTCTTCTTTACAGCCCAACTCTCACATCTGTACATGACTACTAAAAAAGACATAGTGTTGATTATACAGACATTTGTCAGCCAGGAGAAATATCAATAACCTCAGACCTCAGATACGCAGATGACACCATCTTTATGGCAGAAAGTGAAGAAGAACTAAAGAGCCTCTTGATGAAAGTGAAAGAGGAGAGTGAAAAAGTTGGCTTAAAACTCAACATTCAGAAAACAAAGATCATGGCATCTGGTCCCATCATTTCATGGGAAATAGATGGGGCAACAATGGAAACAGTGAAAGACTTTATTTTTAGGGGCTCCAAAATCACTGCAGATGGTAACTGCAGCCATGAAATTAAAAGAAGAAAAGCTATGGCCAACCTAGACAGCATATTAAAGAGAAGAGACATTATTTTGCCAATAAAGGTTCGTCTAGTCAAAGCTATGGCTTTTCCAGTAGTCATGTATGTATGTGAGAGTTGGACCATAAAGAAAGCTGAACGCTGATGAATCGATGCTTTTAAACTTTGGTGTTGGAGAAGACTCTTGAGAGTCCCTTGGACTGCAAGGAGATCCAGCCAGTCCATCCCAAAGGAAATCAGTCCTGAATATTCATTGGAAGGACTGATGCTGAAGCTGAAACTCCAATACTTTGGACACCTGATGCAAAGAACTCATTGGAAAAGACTCTGATGCTGGGGAAAATGAAGGTGGGAGGAGATGGGAATGACAGAAGATGAGATGGTTGGATGGCATCACCAACGCAATGGACATGAGTTTGGGTAGTCTCTGGGAGTTGGTGATGGACAGGGAAACCTGGCATGCTCCAGTCCATGGGGGTCACAAAAAGTAGGGTATGACTGAGTCACTGAACTGAACTGAACTTGTCAGCAAAGTGATGTCTCTGCTTTTTAATATGCTGTTTATGTTTTTCATGGCTTTCCTTCCAAGGTGCTAATGTCTTTTAATTTTGTGGCTCCTGTCACTGTCTGCAGTGATTTTGGAGCCCAAGAAAATATATCTGTCACTGTTTCCACTCCCTCCCCCCCCCCATATATTTGTCATGAAGTGAAGGGACTGGATGCCATGATCTTAATTTTTTGAATGTTGTGTTTTAAGCCAATTTTTTCATTCTCCTCTTTCATCCTCATCAAGAGTCTCTTTGGTTCCTTTTCAGTTTCTGCCATCAGAGAGGTATCATCTGCTTATCTGAGGTTGTTGATATTTCTCTGGGCAATCTTGATTCCACCTTGTTATTCATCCAGCCATGGTCTCTCCTTGATATTCTCAATAAAGTGAGAGAATCCTATTATCTAAACTATCAGTGAGCTACAATTTATGTCACAAAGTTGATTACCTCAATGCTCACCTTTTGCTTTTTTCCAAAATTTTTAATTTTTTTATATTTTTTAATTGCTAAAAAGAAAGCTTGTACAAATGATAATGTATATGTATATATCATTTATACACATTTATTATATATTTTGTATATGGTACATATATCAGCAATGGAAAAACTCCAAAGGATGACAAACTTTGAAAGACAATAATAGCATTTTTAGTGCAAAATGATCTTAAATTGAATGTGAAAATGCTATGAAAATCATTTGTAAAATTAATTTATAGTCTTTTTGCCAAATTGTGCCAGACTGAAGTCATGAGTAAAGTGTCCTTCAGTAATACATGTATTATGTTTGCATTATGTAACTCACCAGTTTGGTCCTAGGCTAATGAATGAAGAGGCACATGGGCAAGTTGAAATGTGTTCTGAGAACAATAATGAAAATGAACCAGCTCTTAAAAATATGAAAAAGAGGTTACCAAAGTGGATTAAATAGCAATGAAAGGGCTGCCCTTGAGCAGAGTATTCAAAGTTGTACCTCTGTTGGCAACCAGCTTCCTTCTCCAGCCCAGTAGTCGGATATGTCTTTCCAACATCAGGTACTCACCAACAGGTGATGGTACTCACCATCATCTCCCCTGCGCAGTCCCTCTTGGATTAGACATTGACCTCTTCTCTATTGAGACTACACACAGTAAACCCTATTCTTCCCCTTATTTTGTCTGTGATCATGTGACACTTGCTTGTGACTATTATCTCTGTCTCAGTGGGCTTTCATCTTTTGTGCATTGGTGATTAGAATCAGGTAAAGGTTATTTACCCTGCACTCTGAAAAGTACACATACACCCCCCACCCCACCAAAGTTTTACATGTAATTTTTGGAGTTCACAGACACCCTGATCCCAGTCCATGGTATCTAAGCTTATAATTTCTTCTCTATACTATAAACTCTAGTTGAGCACAGATTTTACTGTAATCATATTTGTATTCCCATGAACCTGGCATGTCATAAATATTAATATTGGTGACAGCTTGATGAGCTAACAAGAATAAGAAATTTGGACAATTATTTTGGAGAAGAAGAAGGGAAGATCTGCTTAATTAGTTAAAAGAATTTCTATTACATTAGCTTTTATGGCTGTTGGTCTCTAGCATCATTGAGTATACATAAAGGAGAAAAAGGATTACTTCTACTAATTTAATTTGACATTTGAGCCAGCTATGAAAGAAGCCTTCCAGTAGAAAAGTTGGTGCCTTCATGTTGACGTAGGTTTAAAAAGCAGGTGAACTTCTCTGGATTGCTTTTAGAGCAGAGTTCTACATGGTGGAACAGAGGAACATGAAGGCAAGGGAGCTGGGTGACTGAAGGACCAGCCTGGGGATTCCACCGTAGATATTGCCTTCACATACTTGGGCTCTGCAAAGAACCAAACTTCAGAATGGACTCTCTGTCCCTGAGAGCTTAAAGCCCTAATCTGAATCCAAACACCAGACCGAATAGGTTCCCAAATCAAATGCACACTATGTAACCACAAACACAGTGGAGGCATGGGGAGAAATCCACTTGGAGGAGTGAGGTAGGGGCTAGATTTACAGGAGTTTGATGACAGGGACTTGGAAGTTTGGTCCTGGCAACAAGGAAAAGAAGATAACAGGGAATAATAGGAAGAAAGAGGCATCTGCTGCAGTCACAACTTGGTAAATTTCCACTTGCAATTAACTTCTCCAGCTCAGAGTCTATCCTCAAGGTTAGGAGGAAAGAAAACCATTCCAAACACCCAAGTTAAAAAAATAATTTTTTTTTTTTAAAGGAGAAAGAGGATTACTCCTACTAGTTTAATTTGACATTTGAGCCAACTATAAAGGAAGCTGTCCAGTGGTAAGGATTTTGCCAATGTTGTTCCAGGGCTTACATTTTCCCAGAAGCATTGTACTGTGTGTAATGCAACCAAAGAATGAGTGGGGTCTCAAAGAGAGAATGTTGTTTGGCAACTCTCTCCTTGTTTTTCCTTCTCATTTCCTTTCTAGTTCTTTCTTCCTCTCTTCACCATCTTTTTATTTCTTCCCCTTCCAAGTGCTTTTCTGTTACTTTTCTAAGTGTGTGGTTAATTGGAAATAGAAACAAGCTGGTGCTTCTGCCAATTGTATGGCTCGGGGAAAGTCACTTCATCTCTTTAGTAATTTTTTATCATCTGCCCAGTAAGGGCACTGAACTATTCTAAGTTGTGATTGTCTCTGTGTGTGTTAGTCGCTTAGTCATGACTGACTCTTGGCAACCCTTTGGACTGCAGCCTACCAAGCTCCTCTGTCCATGGGATTTTTCAGGCAAGAGTACTGGAGTGGGTTGCCATTTCCTTCTCCATGTGATGGTCTGTGGATGGCTAGTGCTTACCTTCCCTTTCTCTCTTCTCATTTCTCTTATCTCACCTTTTGGGCCCAGCAGGGCTAACATATTTTTATGACTATTAGGGTATAACATTAGTAATAATAATAACTATACTAGGTTGTATTTTCCAAAGATGGCCACCACCATACACCACACCCACATGATCTCATTATACACCATGCCATTGATATCCTCATATTAGGTGGTGATGTCTATGTCCCTTTCCCTTGAATTTGGGAGGAACTTGTGACTGCTTTGACCAGAAGACAAAGAAAGTAATGCTGTGCCAATTTCTGGGCCAACATCTTCAGAAACTCTCAATTTCCAATTCCTGTCTTTTGAGATACTGAGTCATGAAAGCCAGCCACCATGCTGGGAGAAACCAAGTACCCACTCAGAGAGGCCCTGTGTGGGTGTTCAGACCAATAGCTCCTGCTGAGTTCCCAGCCAATACCCAGCATAAACCGCCAGACCTGTGAGTGAAGAGGTCTTCAGATGATTCCAGCCTCCAGCTACTGAGTCACCCTTCACTTCCCAACCAAGGCTTCAGATATTGTGGAGTAGAGATAAGCTGTCCACATGACACATTTCAAGTCCCTGATCCACAGAATCCAGAAGCATAATAAAATGGTTCTTGCTTTATATCATTAAGTAAAGTGGTTTGTTAACACAGCAGTGGATAACCAGAATGGTAACTAACCTTTACTCAATGTTTGCTGTGTGCCTAACACTATTCTAAAGGCTTCATTTAACCCTCAGAGCAATCTGGTGAGGTAGGTACAGCTATTGCTGTCCTTCACTGAAGGGAAATTGCAGCATAGAGAAACTGAATAACTTGTTCATATTTACCCAGCTGGTAATCTAACAGAGGTGGTCAGCTCTGGGGTCCTATACACTTAATCATTATATTATTATACCACTCAAATACAGGATATTTTAGAAGATGCAAATATATTTCAACTATGGTTTTTATCTAGAGAATATCATGGGATCAGATTGATGATCAGCCAAATAAAAAAGTTAGGGAAAGGGCTTCATAGATGTTAACTCATTTAAATATCAAAGGAACGCTGCCAGAGAGGCATTGTTATCTTCCTTCTCTTATAGATGAAGAAAGAAGATCCAGATAGGTTATAGATAACCTGCTGCTTATATACAGACAGGTGACTGGGGGAAGAGGTGTGTCAAAGTCTAAAGGCTGCCTTATCCTGTTAAACTTCCCACCCTCCCACTAGGTCACATAAGGCAATAAAGACTGGAAAGATGAAGAAATAGGAGAATAACATGAAGAGTACATTCTTTCTTATTATAAAAGTCTTAATATTAATTGATTACTATAATGAAAATGAAACATCAGGCGACTAATCTCCTTGAGGGATGACATTGTGCCTCACCTTTGATACCATAATTCCATAGAAGCATTTAATCAGTATTTGCTGGATGTATAAATGTGACTATTTTGTAGTTGTTCTATGCTAATGTAGATTCCTATTATTCATATTCATTATTTGTTTATTATTTATCATTCAAATTTATTACCATTAAATTATTCAAATGTTATTTGCCACATCTTAATAGTTTAACCCTGTTAGGAAACAGTTTTCAACAAGAAAAACAAGGTTCCTGCTCTCATGAAACTTAAAGTTTAGCTGACAAGCAAACAAAAAGTTGTTCTTGTGAGGAGCCTGGTAGGCTATACTCCATAGGGTCACAAAGACCATGGGGTCTTTGTGCCCATGTGATCATTGGACTGAGAGACTTCACTTTTTCACTATAATATACACAAATTATATTTATAAAATATGATACTGACATTTAAGTTGAAGACTGAATGTCTACGAGATGCCTATGTAAAGTCTAGAAGGCAAAAAACTTTAGGCACTGAAAACAACTCATGTGAAACATCTTTAAGGGACGTAGGAGAGCTAGGGCTCTTAGAATTGGACACAAACTCAGAATGTTTGAGGAGTGATAAGAAAGCAAGTGGGATGGAAAAAAAACTGGGAGGAGTGGTATCAGGGTCAGAAAGATAGAAGGGGCTGGATCCTGCAGAGGCTGGATTTTATTCTGAGGATGAGTATGGAGCCACTGGTGACTTCAAGCCAAGAGCGATGTGATTAGATTTACATTTAATAAAGTCACTAGATGCTGTGTGGAGAATGTATTGAAGGGGCCCAGGTGAAAACAGGAAGACCTGTTTTGAGGTCATTTTAGAGAGCCAGACAAGAGAAACTGTGTTTGGGATAGGGTGATGGCAGCAGTGATAAAGAGAGAGAGACAGAGGCTAGATACTTTTGAGAAGCAACCTCAATATAATCTGCAATTTTATTGGTTATGCGGGAATGAAAGGAATCCTGGAAGGCTTCTGGTTTGGGGTGAAGTACTTATGGGGATGAGGGTGCTATTGAATGAGGTAGAAAAGATGGTACCAATGAAGAGCAAGTTGGAGGAAAAAATAAGAGACATATGGTAAAAACATGCTCAAGAGACTAAATGAGTACTTAATGACAATGGCTGTAATTTAACTTAAGTATGACCATGTGTATGATAAACTATAGTCCTTAGAATGCCCCCATGGGGCATTATTTAGCATCCACATTTTATTAATGACCTTACTGAGGCTGAGATTAAGGAAAGCATGAGAGATCACTCAGGTAAGAAGAGGAGAAGCCAGGATCAGAACTCATATTGCCTGACGGAAAGATTTTCATTAAACCACATGCGTGAGTGCCTGCTCAGTCACTTCAGTGGTGTCTGGGTCTTTGCGACCCTATGGACTGTAGCCCTTCAGGCTCCTCTGTCCGTCCTATTCACTGGGCATTAAACTACACTGCCTCCCAAGACCAGCATACACACACACACACACACACACAAACACACACACACACACACACACAGAGCGAGAGTGAGAGCACTGGATTTGCTGTTCGTTGCTGTTCATTCAGTGTAATCATTTGTAGTTCTGAATGGTTATTCCAAGAGAAAAGTAAAGTGAAAGTGAAAGTTGCTCAGTCGTGTCTGGTTCTTTGCGACCCCATGGACTATACAGTCCATGAAATTCTCCAGACCGGAATACTGGAGTGGGTAGCCTTTCCCTTCTCCAGGGGATCTTCCCAACTCAGGGATCGAACCCAGGTCTCCAGCATTGCAGGTGGATTCTTTACCAGTTTAGTTCCAAGGGAAACCCATTCCAAGAGAGGTCATGTTCCATAAAGCTCAACCAAATCTACTGGACACCAACTAATCACAAGCTTTGTGGAAGACTTCGTGGTGAATACACACAAAAAGGAGACAGGCCCTGCCCTCAAGGCACTGTAGAAGTGACAGAAGTTTCTTGAGCAAAAGAGTGAAATGCCTTAGCGTAAAGGAGGAAAACCCCAAAGGCAGGTGAGAGGAGTAGGGATTAGAAGACTTCTGAGAGGCAGGAGCATTTGAACTGGGTCTTGAAGGATGGGTGGAGGGTGAAGGAAAAATGGCACTCCAAACCAAAGAGACTGGCAAGGGCAGATGGGCATCAGCAAGTCACTGGTACACAGGAGCAGTGGGCAGTCATGGCAGAGCCTGAGCACCGCAGGGAGAAGCCCTCCGCCAGTCTCAATCATTGTCTTCTTGGGTGACATCCACAGGTTATTTAATCTTTTTGGGTCTCAGTATACTTTTCTGTAAAATATTGATAATAAGAGCATATACTTCATAGGGTTCTTATGAGATATAAGTTGAAGGGTTTAACACAGGCCCTAATTCATAGGAGTGTTACAATTCACCTGTGGATAATTGTAGGGAAAGGAAAGTCAGAAAGCTGGAACCAAATTTTGGAGGGCCTTGAGTGCCATATTAAACATTTCAACTTTATCTGTAGCCCACAGAAATTCCATCAAAAGTTTATGAGCCAGGACTGACATGAGTACAGTTAGCCTTTTTATTAGCAGGTTCTACATCTGTGGATTCAGCCAATTGAAGGTGATGGAAAATATTTTGGGGAAAAATTTCATAAAGTTCCAAAAAATAAAACTTGAATTTGCTCCAACTATTTACAGACTATTTACAGTTTTTTATATAGCATTTATATTGTGTTAGGTATTACAGGTAATCTAGACATGATTTAGAGCATATGGGAGGATGTGGCTAAGTTATATACAAGTATTACATCATTTTATACAAGGGGCTTGAGCATCCATGGGTTTTGCTATCCATGGGGAATCCCAGAACCAACCCACCACCTCTCCCTTCCCCTCTACCCCCCAGATACCAAGGGAGGACTGTAATTTTCCAAAGATAATTCCGGCCTATATATGTAAAGAGATAGGAAGCAAGTGACTTATTAGAATGCAAACAAATTGCCTAAGTGTACAAAAGGTGTAAAGGTGTATTTTATATCCTGTATTTTCTTTCCTTCACAAATGTTATACATATAAATTCAAGTGAGTCAAAGACTGACTTAACATGTTGTAAAGGGTCTGTGACTAGATATGTTTACTAAGGAATATATTTTAATTTTTCTAGAAATATTTCAACAGTGGAAATCTATGTAGTATAGAAGATTCACAGTAAGACTGGGATTCATTGAATAAGACAAATTCCTATTCAAATGTTTTTCCAAAGTAGAAATAAGAAAATAAGTCACTCTCTTGTTCAGAAATGAGGACAAAATGATATTAACAGGGCCAAATAGAAAATGTCTTTCTTGGTTTCACTGAACAAGCAGATTAACTCAGTAATGATCCCCAACCCACACAAAAAACTTTCCCCCAGGTTGCCCTTAAAAGGAGTTAAACACAAAGATGAACAAAGTGATAAACATTTTCTTTTGAACTTAAGAAAATTTGTTTCTTTTGCCACAGTTGTTCTTTCAAAGAATTAATTTTTAACCTGAGTTAGTGAGGTTATCTGTTCATAAATATTTTGTGAGCAACTTCAGTAATAGCTTAAGGAAAATTGAGTTAGCAAAAATTAAGTAAACTGATTTAAGAAAACAATATTTGCTATATGCAAAGAAATACACAAAAGCTGTTTGCTTTTTTTGGGTGTCACAGAGTTGAAGTAAGTGTTCTGAGTTCGAGAATTTATAGAATCACCAAAGCTGAGAAAGTTGTGAGCAGAGGAAAGAATTACTGCCAAGACGTGTACCTGTTTGACCTAAAGACGATGATTAGACTTAATATAGCACCTGAAATGAATGTTTATTTTCATTATTGTAACGTGGTTTGTTTTAAATCGAGCATTTACTGTCTTCTATTATGTGCATCCTCACAATTTAGTCTCCTATGCAGAAAAAAAATCTGTGGCTTGATATATTCATCGGACTGAGACCTAACCTTGGGTGAAAAATGAATCTTATACCTCATAAAATTCTACCAGTAATTTCTTGGTTTAATTTGAATGCAAAACATGCAAATTGTTCCAAGAGGACTGCCTTTGAACAACTGTATTGATATGTGGTGCCTGATTTGAAAGACTTCACCACTGCTTGAAATCACTGACTTTTATTGCCTTGATGAATATAAAGTCCCAACAGTGGTGACTTCTTTGCAGTCTGCTTATTTAGCACATACCTACACTTAAAAAAAAAAAAATGTTTTCCTGTTTATTTGTCCTCTGTTATCACAGTAAGATAATAACCTCTGTTTTACCACTCCATTTCTATGTCTGTGATCTTAAAAAGCCTGATGGATCAATATGAGGCTTTTAATATACTTTTTCTGCCTTTCTCATTATAGGTTTGCAGTCAGAATACTAAAATGTCATTGAGACACAGTCTCTTTCTAGTGTTTGGTTCCCAGGAAGTGCTTCCAAGGAAAATGAAGGTCCACACATCGTGTCTTTCAAGAAATAAAGCCATGGAGTTTCAGTTCCAACAATTCTATGGGACTCTTCTTCTCAGGCATTAGAGATTGTTAAGCAGATGTTTGTAGCATCCTTCATGTGCATTCTAAAGTACTGTCTTTATTTGAATGTCTAATTCTCACTGTGAGGTGAGTATATCAATAAAAAAGTGTATTCCAGTGCACATAAGTGGTATTCTGGCAAATGGTTAACAACTGTTTCTGGGGGGCAGGGGATAGCCTTGATTTGTAGCATTTACTGATTTCTGAAAGTGAAAGTGGAGAGTGAAAAATTTGGCTTAAAGCTCAACATTCAGAAAACAAAGATCATGGCATCTGGTCCCATCACTTCATGGGAAATAGATAGGGAAACAGTAGAAACAGTGTCAGACTTTATTTTTTGGGGCTCCAAAATCACTGCAGATGGTGACTGCAGCCATGAAATTAAAAGATGCTTACTCCTTGGAAGAAAAGTTATGATCAACCTAGATAGCATATTGAAAAGCAGAGACATTACTTTGGCAACAAAGGTCCGTCTAGTCAAGGCTATGGTTTTTCCTGTGGTCATGTATGGATGTGAGTTGGACTGTGAAGAAAGCTGAGCACTGAAGAATTGATGCTTTTGAACTGTGGTGTTGGAGAAGACTCTTGAGAGTCCCTTGGACTGCAAGGAGATCCAACCAGTCCATTCTGAAGGAGATCAGCCCTGGGATTTCTTTGGAAGGAATGATGCTAAAGCTGAAACTCCAGTACTTTGGCCACCTCATGTGAAGAGTTGACTCATTGGAAAAGACTCTGATGCTGGGAGGGATTGGGAGCAGGAGGAGAAGGAGACGACAGAGGATGAGATGGCTGGATGGCATCACTGACTCGATGGATGTGAGTCTCAGTGAACTCCGGGAATTGGTGATGGACAGGGAGGCCTGGCGTGCTGCGATTCATGGGGTCGCAAAGAGTCAGACATGACTGAGCGACTGAACTGAACTGAAGGTATAAACAATGCCACCAAGACCAGTTTCAAGCTACCAAATTATACCATTGAATATGGAATTGGAAAAAAGATACATAGCAGTACATGATTATGTAGCATGGTACAAATACAGTAGATATGAAAAAACCTCACTAGTATGGATAATAGTAAAATGTAGCAAAATGAGTAGAAGGTGATGGGGGTTGACTTTTTATTATCTTTGTTTTTAATAATATTATCTTAGTTGTAAGTTTACATAACTTTTACTAATAACTGTGTTTAACAGTAGGTTTGCAAAATTCTTTATGGGTCTGACAAGCTGATTTCAATGAGCTGTTGCACATGCTTTTCTGATCAAAAAATTACCTTTTCCTAGATAACTGATCACTTCTACAATGCCTCTGGCCCTTAGTGGAAAAATCCCTGCAGCCATTTCCTGGAAAGTTGGTTATATTTACAGACAGCAAAGTCAGTTATGGTAGCAGGCGAGGCTCATGATTCAGAGCAGACCATCTGGGCTCAGCGCTGGGAAGGCTTCAGGCAGCATGGCTATAACTGAGTTAGCACTGTTGTGTAGTTGCTCAGTTGTGTCCAGCTCTTTGCGTCCCTATGGACTGTAGCCTGCCAGGCTCCTCTGCCCATGGAATTTCCCAGGCAAGCATACTGGAATGAGTTGCCATGCCCTCCTCCAGAAGATCTTCCAGATGCAGGGATCAAACCCGGGTCTCTGGCTTGGCAGGCAGATTCTTTACCACTGAGCCACCAGGGAAGCCTCAGCTAGCACTAGTATTCTTTAAAAAAAAAAAAAAAAGGACATTGTGTAATAGGGTTCAACAATTCTGCCTTGCAATTAAACTTGATGACATGAAATAGATTCAATATGCCTATACCAATTACTTAACCTATTCTTTTAATGAAGATAGGGGAGGGAATTGGACTTTAGATAAGAAGTAAGTTTTTCACATTATTCTTGCTTTGAGTATATTGGTACCATTTGTTGAGGTAAACTATCTTTGGTAATGTGCTCATTCATTCATTCATTCTTCACATACTTATTGGCTCCCTATGGCAGGCAAAGTGAGGCGTGAGGCATAGTTTGTTTAAAGAAAAACAAACCAGTCTCCTTTGCCCTGGGAATCACAGTCTAGTGAAGAGATAGTTATATATATAAATCAAAATTTAGCAAATTAACATTTTATTACAGAAATTAATTAAGTGAGCCATAGGGATCAACAACTGATTGGGACTCTTCATAAACTTGCTGCTTGGATGAAGGACTGGGGCCCCCCTGCTTGAACAATGTGACCTTGGAAGACTGACTGTGGAGAATCCAAGTAAGTCTCAATGTTCTTGGGATGGAACACAGTGCACATCCAACCTGGAACTCACCAAAACAAGAATCTACTGGGAGCTGAAAACTGTGTTCCTTGTGGGGGTTAGAAAGATGAATAGGAACAATTCCTGGCTTTCAAAGTTTATGACAAAGAAATAAGACATGGATATAGACCATTATGGTACAAGGCAGAGATTACTTAGGCTGAGCCAGGTGTCCTGGAGGTGCTGTGGGCACACAGGTTGGATGTGGAAATAGCAGCCCTAAAGCAGGAAATGACCCTGGAACAGGAGACTGGAACTCGCAGCTGGGCAAGTCTTGGAGCTCCAAATCTATGAGAAGAAACTAAATGAGATTGTAAAATCTCACTAAAGATTTTTAACCATAGGAATACCTTCAAGAAAATGGTTATGCAGGATTAACTTTCTCTGGAATCTGGGAAATAAACTGGGTGACCTCTATTAGGTCCCAATCCAGTCCTCTGGTTTCAGGAAGAGGTGAAAGGAGAGGGTCAAGTAACACCTGTATTTGTTTTTTTGTTCTCAGGCAAAGATGTACAGAATGAGAAAGCATCCTCTCAGTAAAAGAAAAAGATTTTTCTTCTACTGGCCAATGAGATGTTGTGGTGGAAGCTGAGAGGAAGCAAAGTCATCTGCTTCTGACAATTATGGACCGCAGTGGCCACCACACTGATCTCATTTACCATTTCAGTTTTCCCAGGTATGTAACTTTCCCATTTCCAGGAACCCTAAGGGTGAATGGTCTACTTATTGGTTAAGTAGAGTGGATTTTAAAATCTTTTGATATTTCTCCATCTATTAGTGTCCTCTTTGATTTCTTTCACCAGTGTTTTATAGTTTTCTATATATAGGTCTTTAGTTTCTTTAGGTAGATATATTCCTAAGTATTTTATTCTTTCCATTGCAATGGTGAATGGAATGGTTTCCTTAATTTCTCTTTCTGTTTTCTCATTACTAGTGTATAGGAATGCAAGGGATTTCTGTGTGTTGATTTTATATCCTGCAACTTTACTATAATCATTGATTAGTTCTAGTAATTTTCTAGTGGAGTCTTTAGGGTTTTCTATGTAGAGGATCATGCCATCTGCAAATAGTGAGAGTTTTACTTCTTTTCCAATTTGGATTCCTTTTATTTCTTTTTCTGCTCTGATTGCTGTGGCCAAAACTTCCAAAACTATGTTGAATAGTAATGGTGAAGGTGGGCACCCTTGTCTTGTTCCTGACTTTAGAGGAAATGCTTTCAATTTTCACCATTGAGGATAATGTTTGCTGTGGGTTTGTCATATATAGCTTTTATTGGAAGAATCAATATAGTGAAAATGAGTATACTACCCTAAGCAATTTTTGGATTCAATGCAATCCCTATCAAGCTACCAACAGTATTCTTCACAGAGCTAGAACAAATAATTTCACAATTTGTATGGAAATACAAAAAACCTCAAATAGCCAAAGTGATCTTGAAAAAGAAGAATGGAACTGGAGGAATCAACCTACCTGACTTCAGGCTCTACTACAAAGCCACAGTTATCAAGACAGTATGGTTCTGGCACAAAGACAGAAATATAGATCAATGGAATAAAATAGAAAGCCCAGAGATAAATCCATGCACATATGGACACCTTATCTTTGACAAAGGAGGCAAGAATATACAATGGATTAAAGACGATCTCTTTAACAAGTGGTACTGGGAAATCTGGTCAACCACTTGTAAAAGAATGAAACTTAGAATACTTTCTAACACCATACACAAAAATAAACTCAAAATGGATTAAAGATCTAAACATAAGATCAGAAACTATAAAACTCCTAGAGGAGAACATAGGCAAAACACTCTCTGACATACATCACAGCAGGATCCTCTATGACCTACCTCCCAGAATATTGGAAATAAAAGCAAAAATAAACAAATGGGACCTAATTAACCTTAAAAGCTTCTGCACGTCAAAGGAAACTATTAGCAAGGTGAAAAGACAGGCTTCAGAATGGGAGAAAATAATAGCAAATGAAGCAACTGACAAACAACTAATCTCAAAAATATACAAGCAACTCCTACAGCTCAACTCCAGAAAAATAAATGACCCAATCAAAAAATGGGCCAAAGAACTAAATAGACATTTCTCCAAAGAAGACATACAGATGGCTAACAAACACATGAAAAGATGCTCAACATCACTCATTATCAGAGAAATGCAAATCAAAACCACTATGAGGTACCATTTCACACCAGTCAGAATGGCTGCGATCCAAAAGTCTACAAATAATAAATGCTGGAGAGGGTGTGGAGAAAAGGGAACCCTCTTACACTGTTGGTGGGAATGCAAACTAGTACAGCCACTATGGAGAACAGTGTGGAGATTCCTTTAAAAATTGGAAATAGAACTGCCTTATGATGCAGCAATCCCACTGCTGGGCATAGACACTGAGGAAACCAGAATTGAAAAAGACACATGTACCCCAATGTTCATCGCAGCATTGTTTATAATAGCCAGGACATGGAAGCAACCTAGATGTCCATCAGCAGATGAATGGATAAGAAAGCAGTGGTACATATACACAATGGAGTATTACTCAGCCATTAAAAAGAAAACATTCGAATCAGTTCTAATGAGGTGGATGAAACTGGAGCCTATTATACAGAGTGAAGTAAGCCAGAAGGAAAAACACCAATACAGTATAATAACGCATATATATGGAATTTAGAAAGATGGTAACAATAACCCTGTGTACGAGACAGCAAAAGAGACACTGATATATAGAACAGTCTTATGGACTCTATGGGAGAGAGAGAGGGTGGGAAGATTTGGGAGAATGGCATTGAAACATGTAAAATATCATGTATGAAACGAGATGCCAGTCCAGGTTTGATGCACGATACTGGATGCTTGGGGCTGGTGTACTGGGACGACCCAGAGGGATGGTATGGGGAGGGAGGAGGGAGGAGGGTTCAGGATGGGGAACACATGTATACCTGTGGCGGATTCATTTTGATATTTGGCAAAACTAATACAATTATGTAAAGTTTAAAAATAAAATAAAATTAGAAAAAAGAAAAAAAAAGTTTGATAATGGCAAATGATAAGTAGTTAATCCAAATAATACAACTAGAAGACAACCTAACCTCTGTCAGTTTTTAAGTTTTATAAAGGAAAAGCATGTTATCATCAGAATGTCTGAGGTCAAGTCAATAGCACTTACATCTCAATAGAAGAGGGGCATCTATTTTACCAATGTTTCCAGGCCACATCTGGAGTGCTGTGCTCTGTTCTGGCATCCTCTCCAAGAGGAATGGCAACTGAAGTGAAGAAAATTAAAGGAGAACAACCAGCATGATAAGCAGTCAGGCAAATGCAGCATAAATGTTCATAATCCACTGAAGCTGTTTAGCCTGGAGAATACTTGTTGGGGGAAGAACAGCAGCATGAACCCCATCTTTGACTATAATATGATCATCATATAAAAGATGGAGCCAATGCTGTGTGTGTTCTTGTTGGGCAGAAAGAGACTTGACAGGCAAAAGTTACAGTGGGAGACTTAGCTCCAAAGAAGAAAATTACCAAAAAGAAATCGTCCTAAAATGAAGTGATCTGCCTTGTGAAGATCACTTTCCCAATTCTGGTGACTTTCCCAATTCTGGTGGTGTTTAAGCAGAAGCTAATAACCATGAATGAGGAGTTTTTAGATCAGTGGATCTCAAACTATGATAAAGTAGGAATTGCCTAGACACTTTGTTCAAGCACATTACTAGTTCTAGCTCCTAGAGATTATGATTCAGTGTGTTTGGAGTGGGGCCCATAGATTTGCCTTTGACAATGTTCCCAGGGGATGCTGCTGCTGCTAAGTGAGTGATAATTGCTCCAGTCATGTCCAACTCTTCGAGACCCCATGGACTGTAGCCTACCAGGCTCCTTTGTCCATGGAATTCTCCAGGGAGAATACTGGAGTGGGTTGCCATGCCCTGCTCCAGGGGATCCTCCTGACCCAAGGATCAAACCCACATCTCTCACATCTCCTATATTGGCAGATGGGTTCTTTACCACTAGTGCCACCATGTGCAGATATCAGAAAGATACTCATTAAAAGCAAACTATAGGATGGTGTGCATTTGTGATGGAAGTTTTAGGAAAAAAACTTAATACTATGGCGCACATGTGTATTCAACTTCAGGAAGGTGCAAAGACTGTTAATAATGGCTTTCTCAGGGGATAAGGAGTATGTGTGTGTGTGTGTGTTTGGGGGGGTGCATATGTAAAATAATAGTGAAGCAAACTAGGCAGCAACAGGGATAATTAATTCGGTCTGTCACTTTGCCATCCTGACTGGCCTGGTTTAGAAATATTCCAACACCTGCAAAAAAGAATTGAGCAGGGAGTGAGGGAGGATCGTATTAATAGAATGATCTAGATAGATGATTTAAATAATACAAATTTTCCAAATAGGTATTTAATATGCCACTCACTTTGAGGTCTGTGAACAAGTTTTACATATGTATAGTTGAGCCCATTTAGTATGGTTGCTGCTGCTGCTGCTGCTAAGTTGCTTCAGTCGTGTCTGACTCTGTGCGACCCCATGAATTGCAGCACACCAGGCCTCCCTGTCCATCACCAACTCCTGGAGTTCACCCAGACTCATGTCCATCGAGTCACTGATGCCATCCAGCCATCTCATCCTCTGTCGTCCCCTTCTCCTCCTGCCCCCAATCCCTCCCAGCATCAGAGCCTTTTCCAAAGAGTCAACTCTTCACATGAGGTGGCCAAAGTACTGGAGTTTCAGCTTTAGCATCATTCCTTCCAAAGAAAACCCAGGGCTGATCTCCTTCAGAATGGACTGGTTGGGTCTCCTTGGTCCAAGGGACTCTCAAGAGTCAGTATGGTTGCTGCTGCTGCTGCTGCTGCTGCTAAGTGTGTTCTCCAGGCAAGAGTACTGGAGTGGGTTGCCATTGCCTTCTTCACAGGTGCATATCAGTTGTTGGAAATGTGTTAGCTAATTGCAGAATAATTGAGTCGTACACTGAGGGGCGCTAACGCACCAAGGGATTAATAACTCACCTGAACCAACGAGCCCTCTGCTGGACATTCTTAGAAAGTAACACCTATTTTAAAGCAACTGTGGAGAAGGCAATGGCACCCCACTCCAGTACTCTTGCCTGGAAAATCCCATGGATGGAAGAGTCTGGTAGGCTGCAGTCCATGGGGTCACGAAGAGTCGGACACTTACTGAGCGACTTCACTTTCACTTTTCACTTTCATGCATTGGAGAAGGAAATGGCAACCCACTCCTGTGTTCTTGCCTGGAGAATCCCAGGGACGCGGGAGCCTGGTGGGTTGCCGTCTCAGGAGTCGCACAGAGTCAGACACGACTGAAGTGACTTAGCAGCAGCGGCAGCAGTGTCTTCTCTATGGGCCAGATCATTCATTCATTCCAACAGTACTGATCACCTACCATGTGCCAGGTGCATATGTATCATCATACATGATATTTGAATGTCTGTTCTATTTACTTTTCTATATGTTTAAATATTTCCCTTTAAAAACTATCTATGTTAAGAGGAAAAAGGGTCAGAAAAATAATATGATAAAATTTCATATCTTAAATTCTGATGGTAGTTCTTTGGACTAATTAAATGAAGTAAAGGCATGTATTAGATAAGATATCAAAACATTTTAGAACTGGGTATGGCTTAATAAATTATTTAGTTTAACTCTGTTTTACAGCCAAGAAAATTGAGGTTCATAGACATTAACAGCTAGTATAGAGGCAGGCAGAAAATTAGAGAAAAAAAAAAAAAAGCCCGTACTAAAATTTCAGTCACCTTGTTAGTGGATTTGTCACATTCAACCTAAGAATAACATAATAATCAAGTTGTGTGAGTGTGTCTGTTTGTATTTTTTGTGTTTAAGCAATGACCACTGGTTTGACAGAAGAAGCACCCAATCTGTTTATGTTGAGGTGTATATTTAAGGTTAATCCACACCAAAGTAAACAGCTGACATCAGAAGCATGGATGAGGTCATCAGGTGGTGAATTGAGAAGAAAAAAAGAGGAAAGTTGATCTTAGCCCTTTGCACGATGTAAGATTTGGGAGCTCCAGCTGAGAAAATGCTTGTACTACTCCAGGGCTGGAAATTTGCAGAGTTCAGGGCACCCAGAGGACACAGGCTCTGCTGGGGAATTTGATATGTAAAGGATGAAAGCACTTGATCCTGAGAAGCCTGTAGATTAGCAGGAAACATATACTACATCAATCCAAAGACTGAAAAGTCCTGGTTTACTAAGGCCTTTTATAAAGAAGAACACACACTAAAGTTTGGGGAATAGTTGAAGGCATTTGTCTTTTTCAGCCCTTCTGCCAACTCACAGGCCACCATTTTCAGCAGGATTGCCAAAGGAGTGAGGAGGCTCTCCCAAGAGTAGGTAGTAGGTATTCAAGTGATGAGAAGGGGAGAAACTTATGCATAGTTTCTAAATTTTTGCATCTTTACTTGGTGAAGTAGATCATATGGTTCCATTTTTACTGAAGGTGTCAGAAGCTTCTATGTCTTTGCCTTGACCCACAACTGCTTGACTACTCCAGTTTGAACACCCTCATTATTTTCCAAGTTTTGAGAACCAGATAGCCTGGGTATTGGACCATGTGTGGGATGAAGTGTGTTGCAATGGACACTGTCCTTTTCACTCACTTAATATCATCAAGTAGACTATGGAGGCATTTATGTTGAAGAATTGAGCAGAAAATAAATTATTTCTATTTTTATTTCCATTACTCTAGGAGACAGACTGAAAAACATATTGCTGCAATTTATGTCAAAGACTATCTGTCTGTCTTTCCTTGAAGAGTTTCAGAGTATCCCACCCTAAAATCCATTTTGAGTTTATTTTTGTGTGTGGTGTTAAAAAATGTTCTAATTTCATTTTTCACATGTAGCTGTCCAGTTTCCCCACACCACTTATTAGAGAGACTGTCTTTTCTCCATTGTAGAGTCTTGCCACCTTTGTTATAGATTAATGAACCACAGGTACATGAGTTTATTTCTGGCCTTTTTATCATGTTACATTGATTTACTGGAAAAGACCTTGATGTTAGGGAAGATTAAGGCAATAGGAGAATGGGGTGACAGAGAATAAGATGGTTGGATAACATCACCAACTCAATGGACATGAGTTTGAACAGACTCCAGGAGATAGTGAAGGACAGGGAAGCTAGGCTTGCTGCAGTCCATGGGGTCTCAAAGAGTTGGACACTATTTAGCTAGTGAATAACAACAAATTGAACTGAGTTTGGTGCCAATACCATACTGTTTTGGTGATTGTCGTTTTGTAGTATAGTCTGAAGCCAGGGAACCTGACTGCTCTAGTTCTGTCTTTTGTGTCTCCATACAAGTTTTAAGATTTTTTGTTCTAGTTTTGTGAAAAATGCCATTGGTAAAGGCTCTCCGGGTGACTCAGTGGTAAAGAATCTGACTGCCAATGCAGGAGACATGGGATTGATACCTGGGTTGGGAAAATTCCCTGGAGAAGGAAATGGCAACCCACTCCAGCATTCTTGCCTGGGAAATCCCACTGACAGAGGAGGCTGGTGGGCTACAGTCCATGGGATTGCAGAGTCAAACTCAATTTAGTGACTAAGCATGCATGCACACCACTTGCAAATTGATAGGGATTGCATTTAATCTGTAGAGTGCCTTGGGAGGTACTGTCATTTTGACAATATTGATTCTTCCAACCTGAGGACATGGTATATCTTTCCATCTGGTTGGGTCATCTTCAATTTCTTTCATCAATATCTTATAGTTTTTGGAGTACAAGTCCTTTGCCTCCTTAGATAGGTTTATTCCTAAGTGTTTTATTCTTTTTGATATGATGGTAAATGGGATTCTTTCTTTAATTTCTCTTTCTGATCTTTCATTTTAGGGTATAGAAATGCAACAGATTTCTGTGTATTTATTTTGTATCCTGCAACTTTATCAGATTTATTGATGAGTTGTAGTAGTTTTATGGTAGCATCCTTAGTATTTTCTACATGTAGTATCATGTCATCTGCAAACAGTGACAGCTTTATTTCTTTTCCAATTTTGTTGTGTTTTAAGGCACTAAGTTGTGTCAGTCTCTTTTGCAACCCCATGGACTATAGCTCACCAGGCTCCTCTGTTCATGGCATTTCCCCGGCAAGAATGCTGGAGTGGATTGTCATTTCCTTCTCTAGGGAATCTTCTGATCCAGGGATTGAACTCATGTCTCCTGCTTGGCAGGTGGAGACATAGAAAGAATTTGGAAGTGTTATTTCCTCTTCCATTTCTTGAAATAGTTTCAGAATATAGGTGTTAACTATTCTCTGAACTTTTGATAGCCTTAGCCTGTGAGGCTATTTGGTCCTAGACTTTGGTTTGTTGAGAGTTTTTAAATCTTTGGAAAAGACCCTGATGCTGGGAAAGATGGAATACAGGAGGAGAAGGGGATGACAGAGTATTAGATGGTTGGATGGCGTCACTGACTCGATGGACATGAGCCTGAGTAAACTCTGTGAAATGGTGAAAGGCTAGGAAGCCTGGCATGCTGCAGTCCATGGGTTGCAAAGAGTCAGACATGACAGAGTGAACAACAGCACAAATCATAGTTCAATTTCAGGACTTGTGTTTGGTCTATTCATATTTTCTATTTCTTCCAGTCTTGAGAGATTGTATCTGTCTAAGAATTTGTCCATTTCTTCCAGGTTGTCCATTTTATTAGCATATAGTTGCTTGTAGTAGTCTCTTATGATTCTTTGTATTTCTGCGGTGTCCACTGTAACATCTCTTGTTTCATTTTAATTATATAGATTTGAGAATTCTCCCTCTTTTTCTTGGTGCATGTGCATGCTAAGTTGCTTCAGTTGTACCTGACTCTTTTTGGCCCTATTGACTGTAGCCAGCCAGGCTCCTCTGACTGTGGGATTCTTTAGGCAAGAATAATGGGGTGGGCTATCATGTCCTCCTTCCCAATCCAGGGATTAAACCTGTGTCTCTCACATCTCTTGAATTGGCAGGAAGGTTCTTTACCACTAGGGAAAGTGGTAAAGTGGGAACCCCTTTTCTTGGTGAGTTATGGCTAAAGGATTATCAATTTTATTTACCTTTTCAAAGAATCAGCTTTCAGTTTTATTGATTTTTTCTATTGTTTTCTTCATCTCTGTTTCACTTATTTTTGCTCTGATATTTATGATTTCTTTTCTTTTATTAACTTTGGGTTTTGTTTGTTCTTTTTTCTCAAGTTGCCTTAGGTGTAAAGTTAGACTGTTTATTTGAGATTTTTCTTGTTTTCTGTATTGCTATAAGCTTGTATAAAATTATATTGCTATAAGCTTTCCTCTTAGAACTGATTTTGTTGCATCCCATAAGTTTTGGATCATCATGCTTTCATTTTCATTCATTTCTAGGTATTTTTTATTTTCTCCTTCATTTCTTCAGTGTTCCATTGGTTGGTGAGTAGCATACTGTATAGCTTCCCCGTGTTTGTATTTTTACAGTTTTTTCCTTATTGTTGATTTCTAATCTTGTAGTGTTGTGGTCAGAAAAGATGCTTGCCACGATTTTAGTTTTCTTAAATTTACTGAAGTTTGCTTTGATAAGTTCTAGAGAAGTTCCATATGAGCTCAAGAAGAAAGTATATTTTGCTGCTTTTGGATGGAATGGTCTATTAATATCAGTTAAGTCCATCTGGTCTAATGTGTCATTTAAGGCCTGTGTTTCCTAACTGATTTTCTGTTGCGGTCTTTTACAGACTGGGACATGGGGACTGGAGTTGATGAAAAGAAAGAGAGAAAAAGAGAGAGTGGAAAACCAACAAAGCCCATGCACAGGACTTGTACCGCTCACGAAGGCACAGGGCGTCTTCTCAAGGAAGTCTTGAAAGCCCAGGCAAGAATGTGAGCTCGGTAGGCTTCCATGCTCCAAAGAGAATGAAAACAGACCCAGGTCTCTAGTGGAGCAAGAGTATTTTATTAGCACAAATGCATGTTTATATATCTTCAGTAAAATGATTACTCAGTCATTACAAAGAATGAAACTCCAAAAGTTGCAACAAAATGGATAGTCTAATACATACAAGGTCACTGATGCTGAAAAGAGTCACTGAAGGGAGTTACTGAAAGGAATCCAAGCAGGTACCCTTTCCCATGATCTCAGTCCTGAGAACTGCGTGCAGCTCCTCTCGTTCCCAAAATAGGAATTGATAAGGAATAGAGAATCCTTGAGAAATGGCACACAAAGGAAGAAAAACAACATATTGGATTCCTTAAAGTTGAACATCCCCTGACAATTCCCCCTTTTTTATTTTTTCATAATTGGGGGTGACTGTAGATACTTTAGTGAAAAAGGTCCTGACCAAATGAGTTTGCTTAGTTTGAACAATTTTAGTTGAAAGGCATCAGTATACTATGCATATAACCATTAGGACAATTATTAGCATTACAATTCCAGATCCAGTACTATGTATAATGTTTTGCAACCATCTTCGAGAGTCTAGTCTGGATAATTGATCAGCTAGCTATTTAGATAAGGTTTCTAGATTATTGGAAGAAGGTAGACTCTTAGAGAAGGCTTCAAAGACTTTTTTTTTTTTAAATAATTGTACATTTAAGGAAGCATTATCATGTAAGTCTTGCAAATGAAATTTGATTTGTTCCCAATTGTGGGCACTATAGTTGAACTGAACAGGGGTAATACAAAATTGAGTAGAATTCCAATCACATTTTAGTATAGCTTGTTTTTGTAAATCTATTAATTGATCTCTGACACATTGGAAGGCTATTTTTATTTCCTGTATTTCATCTTGAACTTCCTCATTTATCTGAGCCTGAGTGGTCCATATAGTATGAGCAACTTTAGTCCAATTTTGGATAAAATTGTGTGTTTGAATTGAGGTTTGTAAAACAATGCTGGCAACAGCAGCAGTAGTGCAAGTGGCTGTCAATCCCAATGTGCCAAGAATTAGCCATCCAATGAATCATTTAGATCATTGGAGTAATTTAGTAAGTAACCAGGAAGCAAGTCCGGCCATGGGACCTTCTTTTCAGGGATCTATTGGCAACCATAGGTTACGTCGAGATTGAAGAATCAGAAGGGATTCATTTTTTGTAGACATGGAGGAGTTAAGACAAGTATATAGTTTGCAATATGTACAAGTTATAGAACTTAAAGTCTTATTAAATTGTAAGTTTTCTATAGCTACAACGTAAGGAAGGGGAACACAAGCTTGTATAAGATATGACTGATTATCATGAAAGGAATAATGACTAGAACTATGACTAGTCTCTGTGAAATATCCAGTCCAAGTTACAAGTTCTTCAGTGCTCATGGCAAGTTTCCAAATGTCCCATTGTTCAGGTCCAATCCGTTTACTGAGGATGATTCGAGGGTGAGGGGGTGCCATTCCACTGTCAAGCCAGCTAAGAAGTCCTTTGTCATGGTAATGTTCCATCATAGTATTGGTAATCTTCCATGATACTTGAGTAGCATAATTACATATAGTGCTGTTAATATTATCTGAACAGTCAGAGAACCACATACTATGGGGTCTCCAATCAACAATGGTATAATTGGCCACAAACATTAATTTTCTTGATTTGGCTTGACACCTGTCCCAATGAACAGGAGTATATTTAAAGTTCTTATAAGTAAACCCTTTGTGTAATGATTTTTGTCCTTTCCCTAGAGTTTCAGTAGTGTTGACGTGGTTCTCATAAAAAGAAAGATCAGTAAATAATCCAAGCAATGTCCAAAAGTCCTTTTTTGGAGGCAGGACGAAAGCCCAAATTCGTCGGCTAATGTTTATGCATAATTCTGCTGCGCCCATGCATAAAGGAAGGATTTCATAACCTAAAGAAATATTAATTAGTCTGCCTTCTTCCTCAGGGTGTGAGGGCCCCTCCAGACTCCAGGGAGGAGGCATATGTATTGAGTCATTGGCAGATACGATTGGTCCTCTTTTTGTCCATTCTACAACCTGTAGTAAAGGGGGGGTTGGGTATATAGGCCCAGTAAGTATGACTCATCACCTCTGCTTGAGCAGGGGAAGCAAAAGCAAGCAAAGCAAGCATAGCAACAGAAATATTTTCTGGATTCCGAGGCATTCCCTGCTGAGAAACCAGATTTTCAGCTTTATTAGTAAGGGTTTTTATCTGTCCCCAAGTAGGGAGATCATGAGGTAGATAACATTGAGTGCGGCATTTTTTGGAAATCTCTAAAGCCGCCATGGCTTGTACTGGAACCTCCTCTTCCTGGGGATTTCATTTTTTCCTCTCTGTCTTGAATGTTGGTGGTTCTCTGGGGGCGGATCTTTTGAAGAAGGAGCCAATTGACTTCATTAGATCTATCTGGAAAAATGTAAGCATATCTTTTTTCCTGTAATATGAATTTTCCAGATTTCCATTGTTTAGTCAGCCCATCTTGATACCAAATGGGCAGAGGAAGAGAAGTATCTTTCAATTTCTCAAAAACAATTTTGTTTTTGTTTTTGTTTTTGTCAAAATATCTCCTTGCAGTAAGTTTAAAAAATTTAAAACAAATAAAGCTGTATTAACAATAGTTATAGGTTTAGAGAATAGCTTGCATTGGAATCTAGTAAAGTCTGTTTTAGATAAGGAAGATAGTAGTGTTCCTGTGTATTTCCCCCTTCTTAATTTTTTTATTTGTAGTTTCAGCATGTGATGTGTTTGTTTGATTATACCTTGTGTTTGTGGATTATAAGGAATATCTGTAACATGTTTAATAGAAAATGATTGTAAAAATTGTTTGAAGTGTTTAGAAATATAGGCAGGGCCATTGTCTGTTTTTATGGAACTAGGAGTTTTCATTATAGCAAAACAAGTTAATAGGTGAGTTATAACGTGTTGTGTAATTTCACCTCAAAGAGGTGTGGCCCAGGTAAAAGAAGAGTTTGTGCTGATATAGACATGTAAGAAAGAAGATAGAGAGAGTTCAGGGCAATGAGTTATATCCATTTGCCATCATTTATTGGGTTGTAATCTTCGAAAATTGATACCTTGTGTAATGGGTTGAAGATGTAAGGGTTTATAAGTAGAGCAATTATTAATGATTTCTTTAGGGCGGTATGGAATTTTCTATATTTGGTGTAAGGAGCCAGCATTATTGTGTAATAAAGCATGTTTTTTTTTTTGGGGAGTAGCAAAAGAAACAAGTTTATTAGCTTGTTCATTACCACGAGTCATAGGGCTTGGAAGGCAGGAATGTGTTCCAATATGAGTAATATAAATGGGGGAAATGCGTTTTCTAATAATAGATTGTAGTTCGAAAAAAAGTTGTTGAATAACAGGGTGATTGGAGTTTATAGTGAAGGTTTTTATATTTTTTAATATAAAAACTGAATATAAGGAATCAGAGACTATGTAAGTAAGTAACTTGAATGAGAACATATAATTTGTTTTGTTGAGCAGAATGAAATTTAGTATAAAAGATTTTATATTCTTTGAGAAACGAGAATGAGGCTTTGGCATTTTTGGTCCCATCTGTATAGAAAACATCAGCTTGAGGTATAGGCTGTGAGCTGATGGCATGGGAGATCATAAATTTAGTATTTTTGAAGAAATTTCAGAGCTTGTTAGAAGGATAATGAAATGAGAATTTCCCAAAATATTTCAGAAAGGCTATTTGGAAATCAGTAGAAGTTTGTAATGTGTTCTCCAATTGAGACTTATTAACAGGTATTACAATTTTATGAGGATCAGAGCCAATTAACGTCTTGGTTTTATATCTTTCATTGATAAAGATTAGAGTGATTAAATCAAGAGAGGGTGTAAATGAGTTTGTCCCTCTAAAATGGGTATAGATCCATTCTATTGGGGGTTCTAGTTGGGCAAGAAGTCCTGTGGGGGAATGAAGAGAAGGCAATATAAATAATTTTAGAGGTAAATCAAGTCCAATACGTGTAAGAAATTGCTTTTGCAATTTATTTTATATTAAATAGAGCTCTCGTGCCTCTTATGAAAATGAACTAGGGCTATTTAAATTGGAATCTCTTTTCAAAGTATTAAATAAATTAGTCAGTTGATGATTAGCAATGTCTAAAGAAGGTCTGATCTAATTTACATCTCTTAAAAGTTTTTGAAAATCATTCAATGTTGATAATTTGTCAGTATGAATCTGTGTCAGTTGGGGAGTAATACATTGTCTATTAATAACAAATCCTAAGTAATGATAAGGTGTAGAGGTTTGAATTATTTCAGGGGCAATAATTAATCCAGAGTTTTTCAAGCATTTTGGGGCTATATTAAACATGTGCTGAGCTTCCAAAACAGATGGAGCTGAAAACAATATATCATCCATATAATGAATAACAAGAAAGTTAGGAAATTGTTTTCTTATAGGTTCCAGGGCTTTGGCTACATAATATTGACACATGGTGGGAGAATTCATCATTTTTTTGAGGAAATATAGTCCATTGGTATCGCTTATGAGGCCCAGTGTGATTAGGATAAGGAAGAGAGAAAGCAAATCTCTTTTGGTCTACAGGATGTAAAGGTATATTTAAAAAGCAATCCTTTAAATCAATAATAATAATATGCCAGTTTTGAGGAATAATGGTAGGTGATGGGATTTTTTATTGCAATGTACCCATAGGTTTCACAGATGCATTAACTTTTCTAAGATCTGTTAAGAGATGTCATTTGCCAGATTTTTTTTAATAACAAAAATGGAGAGTTCCAAGGGGAATAAGATTTTTCAATATGTTTTAATTTTAATTGTATATCTGTAAGTTCTTTAGTAGCCTGTAATTTCTCTTTTGTAAGGGGCCATTGTCTGTCCAAATAGGCTCGTCGTATTTCTAAGTTATTTTAATAATTGTATTGTTTGTTAAATGAGCAGTGGGCCCTAAGAAAAATGTGGAATGTATATCTGAGTTTGCCATTGTATAAGTAAATCTCATTCTATAGATTAAGGGGTGTATCTATTATGTAAGGTTGTAATGTAGCAGGCTGGCCTTCTGTTTTCTCACAAAGATAAATTTGAATATTTTGATAAACTTTTTGTATTTTAGTTTGAGAAACTCATGTAATTTGGCAAGAAATATTTTGTATAGGCCAAGATTTGGGCCATTAGTGTTTGGAAATAATAGTGATATCAGATATAGTATCAAGGAGACCAGAAAAAATTTTACCATTAATTTTGATATTTATGTTTGGTCAGGCATATTCAGATACCAATGTTGTCCATAAGGATTGTTTTTGATCTGTATTTTTTGCACCATCTGTCTGTATATCATTAGAGGAATTAACAGAAATGTAAGGTAAGGTTGTATATTGTCACCCTGCTTATTTAACTTACATGCAGAGTACATCATGAGAAACGCTGGACTGGAAGAAGCACAAGCTGGAATCAAGATTGCCGTGAGAAATATCAATAACCTCAGATATGCAGACGACACCATCCTTATGGCAGAAAATGAAGAGGAACTAAAGAGCCTCTTGATGAAAATGAAAGAGAAGAGTGAAAAAGTTGGCTTAAAGCTCAACATTCAGAAAACTAGGATTATGGCATCCGGTCCCATCACTTTATGGGAAATAGATGGGGAAATAGTGGAAACAGGGTCAGAATTTATTTTTTTTTGGGGGGGTGCTCAAAAATCATTGCAGATGGTGATTGCAGTCATGAATTTAAAAGACGCTTACTCCTTGGAAGGAAAGTTATGACCAACCTAGATAGCACATTCAAAAGCAGAGACATTATTTTGCCAACAAAGGTCCATCTAGTCAAGGCTATGATTTTTCCAGTGGTCATGTATGGATGTGAGAGTTGGACTGTAAAGAAAGCTGAGTGCTGAAGAATTGATGCTTTTGAGCTGTGGTGTTGGAGAAGACTCTTGAGAGTCCCTTCGACTGCAAGGAGATCCAACCAGTCCATTCTAAAGGAGATCAGTCCCGGGTGTTCTTTGGAAGGAATGATGCTAAAGCTGAAACTCCAGTACTTTGGCCACCTCATGCGAAGAGTTGACTCATTGGAAAAGACTCTGATGCTGGGAGGGATTGGAGGCAGGAGGAGAAGGGGATGACAGAGGATAAGATGGCTGGATGGCATTACCTACTCAATGGACGTGAGTTTGAGTGAACTCTGGGAGTTGGTGATGGACAGGGAGGCCTGGTGTGCTGCAATTCATGGGGTCGCAAAGAGTCGGACATGACTGAGCGACTGAACTGAACTGAACTTAAGGTAAAACAAGTAATTGGGCAATTTTGTCCCCTTTTTAAAATTGCCATAGTATCTGAGATGACATCATAATTTGAATTTCTCCCTTATAATCTGAATCAATTATTCCAGGGTGAACAGTAATTCCCCTAGAAGTCAAGCTAGATCAGCCAAGTAAAAGGCCAAAGGTTTGTGGAGGTAGGGGTCCAAAAAGTCCAGTAGGTATTCTAGAAGGGATTGCTTTAGGGAAAAGGAGAAAATCATTTAGGGCTGATATATTGATGGCAGCACTGCTGGATGTTGAGGGTTTGAGGGAAAAGATGGAGTTTGCCCTTGGTTTTTGTTGAAGGGGACCCGGGGAGTCCCCAGCTTGGAGTTTCCTGAAACAGGCTCTCTCTCAACATAATATTTAGGGTGATATTTTCTAGCCTAATATATCCCTTTATGGCAACGAGGGAAGATTTTTTGAAAGTTTTTATTATTTTTATTTTATTTTTTTGCATGTTTCTTAGGGCAATCTTTTTTTATATGGGTCTTATCCCCACATGCAAAACATCCTTCATCTCACTCTTTAAAAGCAACAGCCATTGTTTCAGCTAACACTTGCATTTTCTGTGTCTTAGCCCCTAGATTGTGGCAAGCCTTCAAGTAATCAATAACAGTCTCGGTTTCATGTATTGGAGTGATAGCCCTTTAACATTTTTGATTTGAATTTTCATATGCAAGCAGTTTTTCTAGGTGTAATCTGGCTTCTTCTCCAATTACACTAAGGGAAATAAAAGTTTCTAGTCTAGCTAGAAAATAAGTATAGGCTTCATTAGGTCCTTGTAATATCTTAGTGTAACTACCTTTAGGTTCTCCTTGAGGAGTAATTTGATCCCAGGCTTCAAGGGCAATTTATTTTAATTGTTCATGTAATAAAAGAAGGCATTATATTCGAGCTTCTATTGCCTCAAATTGTTTTGTACCAGTTAACATTTTAAAAGTGATTTGGTTCTGGTGAGTGTCAGCTCTAGCATTAAAATTGGCATAATCCCGAGCCACATAGACCATTGAAGATATTTTCCTGGTTTAAGGAGAGTTGACTCTGGGACCAAAGATAGGTTTCAGTCATTCAAAGCTTGGTGTGCAAATTTTTATTTAAAGTGACAGAACAGAGAAAGCTTCTGTAATAAATATCAAAGGGGAGTAGAAAGAGTATTTGTCTCATTGGTTTAAGTGGGACCTTATATTTTTCTCCTAGTTGCTGAGACTAGATAAAAAAGAATACCTCAATGTTGTAAGAGTTATATTAGGCCCTTTTCCAAGACATACATCTTGAGATAACTTTGGCACAAAATTAGCCAGGGAAAACAGGTTCCAGATAATGTCTCTGGGCAAGATATACTGTTGCTGTCTAATCAGGGGTACAAGTCTTGAGATACAAGTTCCCAGGCAAGATTGTTACAATTATAGTCATTAACATAGAGCCTAAGAAAAGCATTTCCATGAGTAAGACATTGTGTTGTGTAATTAGAGGAACTAAAAAGCCTCTTGAAGAAAGTGAAAGAGGAGAGTGAAAAGGTTGGCTTAAAGCTCAACATCCAGAAAACAAAGATCATGGCATCTGGTCCCATCACTTCATGGTAAATAGATGGGGAAACAGTGGAAACAGTGTCAGACTTTATATTTTTGGGCTCCAAAATCACTGCAGATGGTGATTGCAGCCATGAAATTAAAAGAACTGAACTGAACTGAACTGAATTATTAGTTTTGGACCTAAATAAAGGTCAGTTCTTTGGCCAGATACATTGTTGCACAAGGCTTAATGAAAGCAGGAGTGAAAATATTTGCTTTCTCTTTATAGGGCCCTAGATTGTTGTCTAAGCTCTAACTCTTTCAATTCCTCCTGTTTTTAGGAGAATATGGCTGTCAGGGAAAGGGGTGGAGAAATTTTCCTGTAATTTCTTCCTGCTGGGAAGGCACATAGGCCCTAAATTGTTGAGGCAGCATATTTTCTTTATCCTTACATTGAGGGTCTCTGATCTAGGGGCCCTGAGTAATAGTTAGCTCATTATATGGTTACAGATATAAAAAGCAAACAGCAAGAATAAGATGACTACAATTATTACAGTCAAGATAGTTTTCCACCATTTGGAGAGAAAAATGGTGTGGCTTCCCAGCCATTTGTCCCGTAACCCCGTACTTAACGACCTCAGTAGGTCCCAGTCGCTCCGTCCTAAATGCCGTGAATACCATGTCCCTGTTCAGGCGCCACTTGTTGTGGTCTTTTATAGACCAGGACATGGGGACTGGAGTTGACGAAAAGAAAGAGAGAAAAAGAGAGAGAGCAGTATCTCTCGGGTTATGTGGAAAACCAATGAAGCCCATGCACAGAACTTGTACCACTCATGAAGGCATAGGGTGCCAGGAGCCAGCATATTGCATATTGAGTGCAGCACTTTCCACAGCATCATCTTTCAGGATCTGGAATAGCTCAACTGGAATTCTATCACTGCCGGGAGCCAGCGTGAGGAACTCCTCCCGTGGCAAAGGTCATGAGGAAGGAGGCTCGGCATATGCAAAGGCGGGATCAAGCCTCAGGAGTCCCCCTGGAAATTCTCGAGCATCTACCCCCCAAACCAGAGTCTGCCTACTTTCTGCTTTGTGCTTTCACCTACACCTCTGACTTTACGGGGGCTGTCCCCCACTACCTCTCTCTGAAAAAAGAGTTAGCTTACAGCTCCAGTTAATAATTCCTGGGTGTGACAGTGTTTCAACCTACAAACTCCTTTGGAAATCCTCTAGCCTGCCTGAATAGGTTTTTCCGGCCACATGTGATTGTTCAGAGCCTCCCAACTGTGAGAGGCAGGAGATGTTCTAAACTGTCTAAACACAGATTCCTTTGAGTAGTTAAAAGATTGATTAGGAATTGTATTGGTGAAGGGTTTTTCACTTATTGGGCCAATGTTTGCTGCTAAGTCTCCATACTCCTTACCTACTGTGTCCTTGGCAGTGTATTGATTGATATAATGGGTGTATAGAAATGCAAGTAGTAGCCTCAATGTTTGTAACCTTGGACCCTTGAGTTAATTCTTTTCTTGATTGAGCCCACCTCACCTTTGCCCTATAAGAATGCAGCTTTTTCCAATGCTTTTTTGGAGGCTGGTGCCTGACTTTGGAATAATCACCTTTAGAGAAAGATAAGTTTCTTAAAATGTTAACAGGCCTCCTGGCCAGAAGATGATGTAATTCACCTGAACTTTTGCATATGATAAGTTTGAAAGCCTGGTTTCGATTAGGGCCAGGAACTGCTGTCCCTGCATGACTCCACCCCTTCCCCCATTATCCTCTATGCACAACTAAAGGTATAAAAACTACTTTGGAAAATAAAGTGCGGGCCTTGTTCACTGAAACTTGGTCTCCCCATGTCGCTCTCTCTCCCAAATTCTGGCTGAGTCTCCATCTGGAGCGCGGAACCCGCCATGCTTGCTAATTATGCCTGGGCTTCTAAGATCCGACTGGGGAGGCCTCAGTGTCTCCTCTCCTTTGGGAGAACGGAAGGATGCCTGCGGCCTACGTAAGTGGTGCAAACTTCTTGTCTCGAAGTTTTATTGGTCTCATGCGTAAACCAAGCTACTCAGCCTCTTTTCTCCACTGAATTTTCCTACTGAGCTATCCTCATCCTATTACTCTTTATATCTTTGATAAATATTTAAATAAATAGGTCGCCTATGCCGTCTCTCCTTCGAATACCCTGGATCAGCTGGGGCTGGACCCCAGCAATAGGGCGTCTTCTCAAGGAGGTCTTGAAAGCCCAGGCAAGAATGTGAGCTTGGTAGGCTCCCATGCTCCAAAGAGAATGAAGACAAAAAGAGGGATGCGGGGGACCCAGGTCTCTAGTGGAGCAAGGGTGTTTTATTAGCACAAATGCATGTTTATATATCTTCAGTAAAATGATTACTCAGCCATTAAAAGAATGAAATTCCATCAGTTGCAACAAAATGGATAGTCTAATACATACAAGGTCACTGACGCTGAAAAGAGTCACTGAAGGGAATTACTGAAGGGAATCCAAGCAGGTACCCTTTCCCATGATCTCAGTCCTGAGAACTGCGTGCAGCTCTACTCATTCCTGAAATAGGAACTGATAAGGAACAGAGAATCTTTGAGAAATTACATACAAAGGAAGAAAAAATGCAACATATTGGATTCCTTAAAGTTGAGTGTCCCCTGACAATTTTCTGTCTGGATGATTTGCCCATTGATGAAAGTGGAGTGTTAAAGATCCCCATTATTATTGTCTTACTGTTGATGTTTCCATTTATGGCTGTTGTTGTTTGCCTTATATATTTACAGTGGTTACATCTTCTTGGATTGATCCTGTTCATTATGTGATGTCCTTCTTTGTCTCTTATAACAGTCTTTATTTTTTTTTTTTAACAGTCTTTATTTTAAAGTCTTTTTTGTCCGATATGACTATTGCTACTTCAGCTTTCTTTTAATTACCATCTGCATGGGATACATTTTTTTCCATACCTTAACTTTCAGTCTGTATGTGTCCCTAGATCTGAGGTGGATTTCTTGTAGGCAGCGTATATAGGGGTATTGTTTTTGTATCCATTCAGCCAGTCTATGTCTTTTGATTGGAGCATTTATTTCACTTATGTTTAAGGTGATTATTGATATGCATGTTCTTATTGCTGTTTTATTAATTGTTTTGGATTTGTTTTTGTAGGTGTTTTTCTTCCCTTCACCCTTGTTCTCTTGTGATTTCATGATCAACTTTAGTGCTGTGTTTAGATTCCCTTTTCTTTTTGTGTGTGTGTATCTATTGTAGATTTAACAGTTTGCAATTAGTGTGAGGTTTTGATATAACAGTGTGTATATAAATAAGATTGTTTTAAGTTGCTGGTCTTTTGATTTCAATTTCCAATATCCTGCATTTGTGCTCTCTTCTTCTCACCATTGCTGGTTCTGATATCATTTGTGTGCAGATGATTTCCTACCTTTAATGTATGCTTGCCTTTACCAGTCAGCTTTTCCATTCATAACTTTCTTATCTCTAACTGTGATCTTTTCTTTTCCACCTTGAGAAATTCCTTTAGCATTTGTTTCAAAGCTGGTATGGTGATGCTGAGTTCTCTTAGTCTTTGCTTGTCTGTACAGTTTTTTGTTTTGTTTTGTTTTTCCAATTTCTTGATCAAATCTGAATGTGAGCCCTGCTGGAGAAAATATTCTTGATTGTAGGTTCTTCCCTTTCTTCACTTAAATATATTGTGCCACTCCCTTCTGGCCTACAGATTTTCTGCTGAGAAATTGGTCGATAACTTTATGAGAATTCCTTTGTATACTATCTGTTGCTTTTCCTTTGTTGCTTTTAATATTTTTGTTTGTGTTTAACTTTTGTCAATTTGATTACTATGTGTCTCAGTGTGTTCTTCCTTGGGTTAATCTTGCCTGGAACTCTCTGTGCTTCTTGGAATTGAGTGACTGTTTCCTCTCCCACGTTAGGGAAGTTTTCAAGGATTTTACCTTCAAATATTTTCTCAGGTCTTTTCTCTCTTTTCCTTCTTGGATGACTATAATGTATTTTTCTTTTCAGTTATTGTATTGTTCACCTCTGTTCTTTGTATCTTCTAGCTCTTTGTTAACATTTCTGCATCTTCTCAGTCAGTGCTTCCATTCTTTTTCACAGGCCTTGGATCATCTTTACTATTATTACTCTGAATTCTGTTTCAGGTAGATTCCCTATCTCTACATCACTTAGTTGTTCTTCTGAGGTTTTATCTTGTTCCTTCATCTGGGACATATTTCTCTGCTATGTCATTTTGTCTAACTTTTTGTGATTGTGGTTTCCATTCTGCAGGGTACAGGTTGTAGTTCTTGGTTCTTCTGTTGGCCCCCTGGTGGATGAGGCTAAAAGAATTGTGCACACTTCCTCATTGAAGGGACTAGTTCTTGCCTGCTGGTAGGTGGAGCAATGTCTTGTCCCTCCAGTGAGCAGAGTTGTGCTCAGGAAAACCTTAAAAAGCTTATCTGCTGATGGGGGATGGGGGGACTGTGTTCCTGCCTTATTGGTTGTTTGGCCTGAAGTGTCCCAGCATTGGAGCCTACAGGCTATTGAGTAGGGCCAGGTCTAGGTGATAAAATGGTGACCTCCAAGAGGGCTCTTGCCAGTGAGTACTCCCCAGAAGTACTGCCACGAGTGTTTTTGTCCTTACAGTAAGCTACAGTTACCAGCCCCCACACCCAATCTCCATAAGATACCCTCAAATACTAGCAGATAAGTCTGGTCCAGTGTTTTATGAGGTCACTGATTTTTTTCCTGCGTCCTGGTGCACACAAGACCCTGTGTGTGACCTCTAAGAGTAGAGTTTTTGTTTCCTCTAGTCTTGTGGAATTCCTATGGTCAAACTCTAGTGGCCTTCAAAGATAGATTCTCTCAGGGCTCCTCCTGCCATTGCCAGACTCAGAATTTTCATTCTGTATGAGAACGTCTGTGGCATAATTATTTTTCAGATTGTAGATCACTCATTCAGTATGGGATGTGATTTGATCACAATCTAACCTTTCCTACCAACTTGTTGTGGCTTCTTCTTCGTCTTTGCATGCAGGATATCTTTTTTGGTAGGTCCCCATGTTTTTTGTCTATGTTTTTTCAGTAGTTGTAATTTAGGTGTTTCCATGAGAAGTGAGCTCACATCTTCTTGCTCTGTCATCTTGTCTCCCAGGAAGAGAATAATTAAATTTAAGATTCAACCATGCAAACTGAAATCTAAATCCTTAGAAAGAGGTGCATTTATGTCTCAAATGATGTGATTATAAGAGCTAGAAAGGCCAAAGAGACTTCTATACCTTATGGTCTTTACGCTTCACTAGAGTGACAGACTTGAAGATAATCTCTCAGAATATATTTATCCTTATTTTACAGATAATTCTAACCATGAGCTGTCTTATGTGTCAGGCCAAATCAGCAAAAGGGAAGGGAAATACTGCTGACTGCAGATGCTATAATAATGAGTAGCATAGGGAGAAGACATTAAAAGTGCATTATGGCATTGAGCAGTAATTAAGTTGCTTATTATGAGAATTAGCAATAAGATATGGTTATGCTCATTATGCATTGTTTAAGAAATAAGACAAGAGCATAATAAATTTAAAAAAAGTAGTTTCATCAAAACACAAAATAAAAAGTAAAGGAATCAAAGGTAAAAAGAAAAAGGATTTCCTCATCTGTGTAAATTTCAGTTTCTCAGAATTCTGTTTGTATGAAAGTGCTAAATAAATGAAGCTTTGCTGTATATACCCAATCACCACCACCATGTGAAATTCCACTAAAGCTCTCAGCACCTGTCAAAGACTGTGTGCTCAAACTAAGACTTTATATCACAGAGAGAATGAGGAATAGGTCATTGTGATAAATGCTTGATCAGACCTGAGAATCAAAATCAAAGATATGAATGGGACCTTCATATTCCAATATTTATTTATGCCTGTGTCTTGCACTAATGTAGATAACTATGTTTAAGAGTAGAATGCCAGACATAGCACTTTGCCCTGGGGAGGGCCAGAATTTTGTTTTCCTGGCTTTTTACTGCTTCTTAGTATGAGCATAGCCTTATAAAGGAACAATAGAAGAAGAGGAAAAGGATAATCCTGGAATCTTAACCTTTCCTAAATATTATTTTCATCTCATTTATAGAAACAGAAAGGAGAAAAAGAGTACCCAATAAAGTTTGCTGGAATGAATAAGTAGATAAGTGAATAAATAAATGGAAGTGAGATGTTAATACTAATCATTTTCCCTGGTTTTACAGATTTCTAAACTCTTAAGTAAGCATTCATGGCAACCTTTCTAATCACATGATTTCTGGAAGAGTAAAGGTCAAATCCAATGTGGAAGATTTCGTGGAAATAGCCGCCATTTTTGAAGATGGTAGTACTGTGAAGAATATTGATAGGTAATTTTTTTGCCACAGGCTACACCTTCTCATCTCTTTTCTTTGATGATTATTTGAATATCATTGATGACCAAGTATCTCTATATCATTTTGTATCCTCACTTCTTTTGGAAAAATTAACTTTGGCTTTCATTGGCTTAATCCAATGAAATCCAGTGGTAATCCAGTGGTAATACCAACAACAGAACCCCAGTTGCTGGGTCAGCTATGTGCTTAAAGGTATGAGAATGTTGCTGAATGAGTTCTTATAGTTTCTCTGCTACTATTGGGTACCTTGTACCAGAGGAGTATTAAAATCAAGCTAGTTTAAATTAAAGGACTGGAAAATTACAGTCAATGTTACTATTAACTCATTTCTTTCTTTTAGAATAATTCCATCTTCCAGCCAGATTTTATTTAGGTTAAAGGTCATAATGAGGTCAGTTGTTGTTGTTGTTGTTGTTTGAGAATTTAGAGAGCCCTGAAAAAGAAAAGTAGGAAAATCTATTTATAACAATTTTATAAATGTGGAAAATGTCACATCTTTTCAAAAAAGCAATTCCGGTTAATAATTCAGGAATTAAAAACTCCCATCTATGTTGCTAACAGGGAAAAGTCAGGTATGCATTTTCTTTCTAGGGTTTCTTAGATTCTTTTAATCAGCTTTGGAGAAGCTTAGCACCGGAATCCTACTCTATAACTTTCATGGAACCATGCTGTGTTATTCCCTAGACCCTTCCTTATGATATATTTCTTTTCATAAGACTGAACACATTGCCCTTCTCTGAGAACATGATAACTGATATTGTTTGGAGAAGAGAAGCTTTGGGGAAAAGGTAGGGCCATTCCCCAGCAGGCAATTACTAAAAGCAGGATTTATGGGCTTAAGGGAGTCAGGTCAAAGGAGGAGAAAAATCTCCCAGGGAGGCAACTTACAAGAATATAATATTTAAAGAAAAGATTCAAAGAAAGTTCCTTATTGCAGACACTTAATCTGGAGATCAGCCCTGGGTGTTCTTTGGAAGGAATGATGCTAAAACTGAAACTCCAGTACTTTGGCCACCTCATGCGAAGAGTTGACTCGTTGGAAAAGACTCTGATGCTGGGAGGGATTGGGGGCAGGAGAAGAAGGGGACGACAGAAGATGAGATGGCTGGATGGCATCACTGACTCAATGGACGTGAGTTTGAGTGAACTCTGGGAGTTGGTGATGGACAGGGAGGCCTGACGTGCTGCGATTCATGGGGTCGCAAAGAGTTGGACACAACTCTTTGAGGGACTGAACTGAACTGAATCTGTGCTTGGTTTTAATATTCAGGTATAATTTGATTATGCTGCAGGCTAAAAGAAAATCCTTCATAATGTAGAAAGCATAAAAACAAAGTAGAAATTCACTGATGAAAAATGTCAGCATGCTTACTATGAGCCAGAGATGTTGCTAGTCAGATGGGATCAAGGTATCAATAACATCACTCCCAAAAACGAAGTACTCCTATCTGATGGTGATTAAATGCTTCCCGACTGAGAGAATGAATTTTCACATAAACAAAGACCATAAGTATATCCTAAGTGACATTCTGAAGATGAAAAGAGTAATTTTAATGCTCGTATCTCAAAAAGACATAAAGCACTAGAATATTTTGTAGACTCTCTTTTGCCATCTTTTAAGAGACTTCCATATGGGTCCATTTTGAAGAAGGATAATGACTTTAACACTGAACAGGAGTAGAATAAAGCCACATTCAATCTTTTGAGACCAGATTCTTCAAATGAACGTTTAGATAATTGCAGTGTATGTTTAAGTAAATATTTGCTCCATACCAAAATATTTACTGAGATTTATGTATTCTGTAAAATAGACTGTTAGGTCTGGCCCTTGCCCACAGACAGCCTATAGCACAAGACTCCATGTGTACAGATCACACTCAGACAGTAAACAAAATACAGACAAGCAATGGTTCAGATCAGATCAGATCAGATCAGTCACTCAGTCGTGTCTGACTCTTTGCAACCCCATGAATCGCAGCAGGCCAGGCCTCCCTGTCCATCATCGACTCCCGGAGTTCACCCAGACTCAGGTCTATCGAGTCAGTGATGCCATCCAGCCATCTAATCCTCTGTCGTCCCCTTCTCCTCTTGCTCCCAATCCCTCCCAGCATCAGAGTCTTTTCCAATGAGTCAACTCTTCGCATGAGGTGGCCAAAGTACTGGAGCTTCAGCTTTAGCATCATTCCTTCCAAAGAAATCCCAGGGCTGATCTCCTTCAGAATGGACTGATTGGATCTCCTTGCAGTCCAAGAGACTCTCAAGAGTCTTCTCCAACACCACAGTTCAAAGGCATCAATTCCTTGGCACTCAGCATTCTTCACAGTCCAACTCTCACATCCATACATGACCACTGGAAAAATCATAGCCTTGACTAGACGCACCTTTGTTGGCAAAATAATGTCTCTGCTTTTGAATATGCTATCTAGGTTGGTCTTAACTTTCCTTCCAAGGAGTGTCTTTTAATTTCATGGCTGCAGTCACCATCTGTAGTGATTTTGGAGCCCAGAAAAATAAAGTCTGACACTGTTTCCACTGTTTCCCCATCTATTTCCCATGAAGTGGTGGGACCGGATGCCATGATCTTCGTTTTCTGAATGTTGAGCTTTAAGCCAACCTTTTCACTCTCCACTTTCACTTTCATCAAGAGGCTTTTTAGTTCCTCTTCACTTAAGGCAATCATTGAGGGCAAGGGTGGTTGGCTTAGGAGAATTCAAGTGGTCAGAAGGGGAAGACTTGAGATTTGGCCTGAAAATGGCACTTGTTTATGCAAAAGAGAAGGACAAGAGCTGAGCCTCCCAAGTTGAAATATGACCCCAGAAACTACAAAGTCATTAATGGTTTCTTTTCTCTCTGAAGTCTATGAGAGCCGTGTAGTTTTTTTTGTTTTTTTTTTTTGTTTTTTTCTTTTTAGGTATACTCATAAGCCTTGGCACAGGCTTCAAGAGGATTATAAAAACTTCATGGACAGAATTTCTTGTCTGACAGGAGTGAAATGCTGTTTCTAATCTCTTCTATCCATGGATCCCAAACTATCAGTGGAAGTTTTCTTTGGACCATATATTCCATACCAGTACCACTACAGGGACTGGGGAAATGGAATGGAGTGCAGAGAACCATCCTGATACAGACAGAATGGATTCTCAAACTCATGAGGACACTTAGTGGTACATGAAGACATCTGTCAATTTCATAAGCCAACTTGGTTTCAGTTTCTCTGTGCCAGACTATCCATCTCAATATTTGTGATCACCTATTAACATGATAGAATAAAGCAAAGACTACAAGGGGCCCAAATGTCCATGCACTTCCTAAGGGAATACCTGGTGCCTTTGGATGGTTTAATTCCCCTTGCCTGGCTTGCTCCCAGAAAGCCACTTACTCATCAGGGATCATGGACAGAGAAGCTTTGACTGGTTGTCATTGTCTTCCTCTATCATTAAGTACTCACTTATACACATGACATTGTACCCAGCAATGGTAAAATTCCACACTGACTGAGCTTCAGTTAAATAATATTCCCATCATGGAATTCTATTTGAACAGTATTTCCATCCAGTAAGAACATTTAGATCATGGTGCCTTGATCATGGTGCTTCCCTGGTGGTTCAGACAGTAAAGAATCCACCTACAATGCAGGAGACCTGGGTTTGATCCCTGGCTTGGGAGGATCCTCTGGCAAAGGCATTGGCTACCCACTCCAGTATTCTTGCCTGAAGAATTCTATGGACAGAGGAGCCTGGTGGAATACAGTCCTTGGGGTCACAAAGAGTCTGACATAACTGAGCGACTAACACACCCATACCCACCTTGACCATATGATTTCTATGTGTTTATTCACAAGAATTTAAAAGATATCCACTCACCTTAGTGAATAGGATAGGTGCTGTGCTTAGTTGTTCAGTCATGTCTGACTCTTTGCAATACCATGGACTGTAGCCTGCCAGGCTCCTCTGTTATGTGGATTCTCCAGGAAAGAATACTAGGGTGGGTTGCCATGCCCTCCTCCAGGGGATCTTCCCAACCCAGGGATCGAACCCATGTCTCCCACACTGCAGGTGGATTCTTTACAGTCTGAGCCACCAGGGAAGTCTGAATAGAGTAGGATTGCTGTGCAATTTCAATTGCCCAAGATTCATCTAACATATAAATAAATGAACATTTATTTTCCTACCATGTGCTAGCCACATTTCTAGGTGCTTTGCATGTGTTATTTGATAAAGTTCACAACAATATATATTGGAAGAAAATTTTAAATTCTTTTAGTGAAGGTGTTAGCTAAGATCGCCCAAGGTTATATAAAAAATGGAGGTTCAGCGTTTGAACCTGTTACCAAAGACAGTGTTCTTTACTCCCTCCCATTAATTTTAAAATGCTAGGGAATGCAAACTAGTACAGCCACTATGGAGAACAGTGTGGACATTCCTTAAAAATCTAGAAATAGAACTGCCATATGACCCAGCAATCCCACTGCTGGGCATACACACTGAGGAAACCAGAAGGGAAAGAGACACGTGTACCCCAATGTTCATCACAGCACTGTTTATAATAGCCAGGACATGGAAGCAACCTAGATGTCCATCAGCAGACGAATGGATAAGAAAGCTGTGATACATATACACAATGGAGTATTACTCAGCCATTAAAAGGAATACATTTGAATCAGTTCTAATGAGGTGGATGAAACTGAAGCCTATTATACAGAGTGAAGTAAGCCAGAAAGAAAAACACCAATCCAATATAGTAATGCATATATATGGAATTTAGAAAGATGGTAACAATAACCCCGTATGCAAGACAGCAAAAGAGACACAGATGTATAGAACAGTCTTTTGGACTCTGTGGGAGAGGGCGAGGGTGGGAAGATTTGGGAGAATGGCATTGAAACATGTATATTATCATATGTGAAATGAATCGCCAGTCCAGATTCAATGCATGAGACAGGGTGCTCGGGGCTGGTGCACTGGGATGACCCAGAGAGATGGGATGGGGATAATGTGAAAATACTGAATTGAAAGCACATTCCCAAAGATCAAAAGTGAAATTGCACATTGAAAGCATTTTTATAAATTAAAAATAAATCATAAATCAACCCCTAACAGCATCCCTCTCCATAAACTCAAAGCAACATTTTAAAAAGGATGAACGTTAGGAAAAGAAATGCAGATGTAGAGAACAAACTTATGGACAAATCAGGGGAAAGAGAGGGTGGGACACTTTTAGGAGAGTAGCACTGACATATATACATTACCATGTGCAAAACAGATAGCTAGTGGGAAGCTGCTATAACACAGGGAGCCTAGCCTAGCACTCAGTTAGGACCTAGAGGGTGGGATGGGGATTGGAGTGGGAAGGAGGCTCAAGAGAGAGGGGATATGTGTACACTCATGGCTGATTCACAGTGTTGTATGACAGAAACCAACACAACATTGCAAGCAATTATCTTCCAATTAAAAGTAAATTAAAACAATAAAACAAAAAAAGATATCATTAGCAAATTCAGGTGCCATTTCTCAGTCAAAAAGAGTCATCACTTAATCATCACCAAATGTTAGTACAAGAAAAAGAAAAGATGAGGTCACCATCACTGGCAGAAATGTAGAGATCAAGTCCTCTTTCATTTTATAAATGAGGACTCTGTGATGGAGAAGGGGCTTACCCTGTGCTCTAATGTAGCCTGACTAGGATCTGGTTTAACTGTGGCCAGATCAGGGTTTCTCCACTTCTCTGCCCAGCCTTGCTCTGAGCCAACTGCCAGCATTATCCATCCTACTTCCTGCCCACCAACCCACTCACTCCTGAGCCCCCTTCTTCTCTCTGAACCCCCATAAATCAGGCTCTAAAATCACCAATGAATTTTCAATTCCCACAGCCAATAGGCCCTTTTCAATCCTGTTTTTAGTCTCTCTTTGGCATTTGCCACATAATTCCTCCCTCCTTTAAACTCTTTCTCCCTTAGGTTTGGGTGTTCACACAGCTGCCTGATTTCCTCCTGCTTTCTTATCATACCTAATTACTTATTTTTCAGAGCTATTTTCTTCTACTCACCATCAAATGTTGGTGTTTCTATATTAATTTTCACCCTAGCATAGACTTTACTATGGTACTTGCCAGGCATTGTCTTCAAGGACTTAACAAAATATTCATTTAATGTCATAATAACCCTATTATGTAGTTGGGGGGAGTGAGGCCTAGGGAGAATAAATAACTTGCTCTGCCACTTCCTACTATGCTATGCTAGCTCTAAGGTCACCAGCGCTCTCCCATTGGCTCTCCTGGCTCCCGACTTCACTTATTCTCATGAATAGCATTGCCTGCCCTTGTCTTCATAAGATCTGCATCCCAAACCTATATGTCTAGGTTTTGAGAGTGTTAACACCCTCGGTATGAAGGCTTTGGCCACCTAATGTGAAGAGCTGACTTATTGGAGAAGACTCTGATGCTGGCAAGATTGAAGACAGGAGGAGAAGGGGATGACAGAGGACGAGATGGTTGGATGGCATCACTGACTCAGTGGACATGAATTTGAGCAAGCTTCAGGAGTTGGTGATGGACAGGGAAGCCTGGTGTGCTGCAGTCCATGGGGTCGCAAAGAGTCAGACATGACTGAGCAACTGAACTGAACTGCACAGCCTCGGCAGGGAGGCCAGAGGTCCCCAAGCGGCAGGAGGAAATAAACTGCAAGTGGCAGACTTTTTCCTTTCTCTGTTGAAGACACCTGCTTCTGCCTGAGCTTAACTTTTCTCAAACCTTGAGCTAACCAATGTGCTTTTAGTATGGAAATGTTTTTCTTAAGCTGTGTTAATGAAACTATGTATTTGTTTTGAAATCTGCATGTCTTCAAATCAGTTCTGCCTAAGATTAATCTTTTCTTCCTTTTCTCAAGCTTGTGCTGATAATGGCTGAACAAACCAGTATTCGTGTCAATTGTTTTATGGCCAGGGATGACACACTTTGTGCTATTCTATATCAAAAACGCATATCGTGGTGAAATACCCTCAACCTTGAGATGTTTCTCTTATCTGATTAGCAGATTCCTAACAGACATAAAACACCTTGCTAAAAACTGGCAAATGGGCATTCTTTCTGCCCCCTTCTGATGTCTATGTCAGAAGATTTCTCTCTTTTATGCTTTAATAAAATTCTGTTACACAAAAAGTTCCAAGTGGTCAAGACTCGTTTCTGGCCCTGGATTGAAATCCTCTCCCCTGGAGGTCGAGTCCCAGCAGAGCACACAGCTCGAGGCTGCAACCTTTCAGTTTGATCCCTCTCCTGGGCTCCACATTCCAACAGCACATTGGATATCAAAATCTGAATTTACCACGGGCATTACAAATGTCATGAAATACAAACTAAATCCGTTATCTCCTTCTTAGATTTGCCTACCACCCTGTCTTCCTGTCTTTTTACTTCTCTGGACCTTTGTTTCCTCATTTGTGTAATTAATGGGTTGATGAAATAACCAACACAAATATCCTTACTTTAACAATGTTAATTATCTGAACCTTGTCCCCGCTCTGTCTCCAGGTTTTATATTCTCTCTCCCTTTAAGTTTTCTTTGTCAATTCTGTAAGTAATACTTGAGCATATTCTGTGGACCAAATACTGGGCAAGCACTAGTAGAAGAACTTTGTCCTGAGAATGTGCACTGGAGAGAGGAATGTAAGTGAAGAAAGACAGCTCATACTCTTCCACAGGGTGGACACTGTTGTCCCATCTGTCCACACAGAGGCCAGGAGGTGGAGCTTGGCAGAACCAGCTTCCAAGCTGGAGGCCCACCAATCAGCTTGATGCCTCCTTCTCCCTCACTGATCACTCCATCAGTCACTGAGTTCTGTATCTTGACCTCCTGAATGACAGTCTTATCTCTAACTGTTGTCTGTGTGGGTCTTTGTTTCATAATGGCTCAGCTCCATCAGTTCTGGTTGATTCGTTTTCCTTTCTTGATATTTTCTCCACTATTTACAGAATAATCTTTCCAAGACCCAAGTCTGACCATGGCGCTGCCTTATCTGAAAGCCTTCAGTGACGCCTCACTGTTTGCAGGAGAAGTACTGCAAGTAGCAGACTTCTTCCTCGTCAGGCTGTGGAGCCTGCCCCATCCTCTTTCAGCCCCCTCCCATTTGTGGTGCTCTCCAGGAGAGCCTTCAGGGCTGGGGTTCCCTGCCTATCTGTGCTGCTGCTCCCTTCTGTGTCTGTGTGCACAGATTGTTCAGCTGATCTACCTCTTACCTGGGTGATCAGTTTCTATTGATTCTTGGAAACTCAGCTCAGATAGTGCCCTTTTTGAGAAAAGTCCTCTGACCCCACCTCCTTTGGAGTCATAAATTTTTTCTTCTTGTGCCTCTTCTATTCTATAAATGTATTTCTGTTACTGCCTGCAACATACACATTGTAACTATTGCTTACCATTTCCCAGCTAAAGCAGGGGATTCTCTAAGGTGTGAACTGTGCCAGGTTAATCTCTGAACAGCCAGTGATGGATGGATACCAGCACATCATCAGCCCCTGGTAAACGTGTGCTCACTGGATGATGCAGGGATATGATTTGGATAAGTCATAAAGGCAAACACTGGAGTATGTTAGGATATCCAGATAAGAGTCCAAGATCTAAAGTCACAAAACACAGTCAGTTTTGGCTATATCACTGGCATCAGAAGTAAGAAAACAAAAAGCAGCTTCAGGATGTGAAGGAGAGATGACAATTACTCTCATGTATCTGAATTCTTCTGCACTTCATGTCTAATGTTATTTCTGGGACAGAAGGGTGGGTTTGCTCCAAGAGACAGACGGGGTCCTGATGGACATGGTACTCTTCAGACACATGTGCAAAGCAATATAAACCACTTTACCCCAGTGTTCCACCATTTGTCATTTAGGGCCTTGGTTGAGAAATTGGGAAATGGAATTCTGTTTACACAGTGAGATAGTTCTGTGGAGGCAGAAGGTTCACTGACTCAGGTTCTTAAGTATATAATTAGAGAAATAATCCTTCTGCAAATTGAGGGTGACACAGGGGCTTTGTATGTGTCCAAAGGGATAAGCAAAGTCTTGATTTGTTGTCCTGCAGTTCTCATGTCCTGTCCTGGCCCCAGCCTAAAAAGTCACACACAGGCTCACGTAGGCTTCTGGCAAATGCCCTTAATGACTTGAAAGCTACGGGCAATCTGAAAGTGATCCTTGGGTGAATAGGAAGGAGTGTGCTTTAGCCTGCAATTATTTTTCGTTTGTTTACTTTTATGGGCATCAAGCCAGGAAGACAGGCTGACTCCACCTGGAGAGAACTAAATCTTTTAGGTAAAGAATCTACCTGCAATTCAGGAGATGTAAGAGAAATGTTCTATCCCTGGGTTGGGAAGATCTCCTGGAGAAGAACACAGCAACCCACTCCAGTATTGTTTCCTGGAGAAACCAGTGGACAGAGGAGCCTGGCAGCCTGCAGTCCACAGGGTCACAAAAGGTCAACATGACTGAAGCAACATAGTATGCACAGCTTATCTTCTCTGTATTATTGTAGCAGAGGTAGGATGAGTCTTTGCCATGACACCAGTAGTGGGCTGTTAAACCATTGCTCAGATATTAGAAAACTAAACTCAATAGCTTTCTCAGAAGATCAGCTTCTGCCTTTCCTGTGTATTGTGCAGTCACTCAAGTGATGAATGAAGTCCCAACTCTATCCTCTGTCACTCTCCTTCCCAACCTCCAGCTGCATACAATCACACCCTTGGCTCTGGCCTCTACAGTGGTTACCCTATTGAAGTGTATGAGCTGTTTTCCTTCACTTAGATGTCTCTCCCCTGTGCATGTTCACAGGGCAGGAAACCTACCTTATTTCATCACATATTTCCAGGGTTTGATCTACAGAATACACTTGTAGAATTAATGAATGCATGAAGAAAGTTTTAAAGGGAGAGCAAGAGTAAAACCTGAAGACAGTTCAGGGAACAGAAGTTTAAAGAATGTTAAAGTAAGAATGTTTATGGAAATTATTTAGTTCAACTTTTTAATTAAACAGATAAGGGTCATGAGAAGAAGCCTCACTTATTTTTGTGAAATGAAATTAAAACACACCTGTTGTAACAGGAATGCTATTAGGCTATTATGTAGGTGGTTCTTGAACAGGGAATAATTTACCTTCCAAGGAATATCTAACAGCGTCTCTTTTTGGCTTTCATGACTGATGGTAGGTGGTGCTACTGGCATCTAGTGGGGAGAGGACAGGATGCTGCTAAATATACTGCAATGAACTGGACCACTCCCTCCCCAACACATCAATGAAGAATCATCCAGTTCAATATTCCAACAGTGCTGAGGTTGAGAAACCCATGCTGAATGGGTCTACTGATGTTGGCTTCAGTCAAATGTGATTGTTTCACCTTGTGCCTTCCTCTCCTTGCAACTCCTTAACAATCATCTATGATTTAGAACCTGTAACACATAGTTTAGAGTGCACTTGGAGGCTGATGCTCCAATGGTGATACAATAAATTGTGATTTTTTTACACTCCATTATTAACTTGATTCATTTGGATTAATTTTAAATCTGTATAGAACTGGACGATTTCTATATAAGATGATTGTTGGTTTCTAGTTCAGTAGTTGGTCCAATCATGTGATATAATTTCTTTTTCCTCTGCTGGCAAACAAGAGCAGATGATGGAAGTTTGGGAATTGAAGCTTCCATTTTAAACATTAGAGGAAATTACCAACAGACATGGAGATATGCCCTCAGGACCATTTCTGTGGGTGCAAGGATTGGGTTGAACGAGATCTAAGAAATGTAGAATGACAGATGCCAAACTTATATAAGCATTGATATTTTTGTGTATGTCAAGTTTTACAATAAGCTTATATTTTAGCGCTTTTGCCAACATCATATCTGCTTTGTTACTTGCAGCCCAATATGTAACAATTGACTGCTTATGCCTTTGCCTCTTCTTTATACCCTGAGTTCCTTGATAACAAGAACTCCACATCTTATTTCCTGGCTTGGCATGGTGCCTGTGACTTATCAATTACAGTTTCAGACAGTGAATTTTAAATCCATTGTAACTAGACTCAGATACATCTTTATTAATCAAAAGAGGAACCATTACAATCAACATATTTTTGCCAAAAAGAAATGTTTGTTTATTCCTGTAGCATAAAAATCAGAATTTGACAAACTCTTGGAAAGCATTTTCTGCCTTCTGCTGGCTGTGGAAGCATTTTCCCTGGAAAAACTTGTCAAGATATTTGGAGAAGTTGTAGCTGGTCAGCAAGAACTCAGGTGAATATGATGGATGAGGCGAAACTTCATAGCCCAATTCATTTATTTTGAAGCATTGGTTGTGCTACGTGCAGTCAGGTGCTGTCATGAAGAAGAAATGGACCCATTCTGTTGACCAATGCTGGCTGCAGGCATTGCAGTTTTAGGTGCATCACATCGGTTTGCTGAGCATACATCTCAGATGCAATGGTTTTGCTGGGATTCAGAAAGCTGTGGTGGATGATATGGGCAGGAAACCACCAAAGAGTGTCTGTGACTTTTGTGGTGCAAGTTTGGCTTTGGAAAGTGCTTTGGAGCTTCTTTTCCATCTAACCACTGAGCTGGTTGTCATATAAAATCCACTTTTGATCACACGTCACAATCTGATTGAGAAGTTGTTCCTGTTTTTGTGCAAAATAAGAGAAGATAACACTTCAAAATGACAATTTTTTTGATTTGTGGTCAGCTCATGAGGCTCCCACCTATCAAGCTTTTCCACCTTTCCAATTTACTTCAAGCGCTGAATGACCATAGAATGGTCAATGCTGAGTTCTTTGGCAACTTCTCATGTAGTTTTAAGAGGATCAGCTTCCATGATTGCTCTCAGTTGGCCGTTGTTCACCTTGGATGGTCAGTCACAACACTCCTCATCTTCAAGGCTCTTGACTCCTTTGCAAAACTTCTTGAACCACCACTACACTATATGTTGGTTAGCAAGTCCTGGGCCAAATGGTTTGTTGATGTTGTGAATTGTCCCCACTGCTTTGTGACCCATTTTGAATTTGAATTAAAAAATTTCTTGAATTTGCTTTTTGTCTAACATCCTATGTCTAAAATAGACATAAAATAAACAAGTACTAAGTCATTAGAAAAAAAAACATAAAATAAGAAATGTGCATTAAAATGATATATAACTACATTTATTTTTTTTTTTACCTAATTAATGTGCTAATCATTTTTTTTTTGCTTTTTTTTTTAATTAATTTTATTTTATTTTTAAACTTTACATAATTGTATTAGTTTTGCCAAATATCAAAATGAATCCACCACGGGTATACATGTGTTCCCCATCCTGAACCCCCCTCCCTCCTCCCTCCCCACACCATCCCTCTGGGTCGTCCCAGTGCACCAGCCCCAAGCATCCAGTATCGTGCATTGAACCTGGACTGGTATCTCGTTTCATACATGATATTTTACATGTTTCAATGCCATTCTCCCAAATCTTCCCACCCTCTCCCTCTCCCACAGAGTCCATAAGACTGTTCTATACGTCAGTGTCTCTTTTGCTGTCTCGTATACAGGGTTATTGTTACCATCTTTCTAAATTCCATATATATGCGTTAGTATACTGTATTGGTGTTTTTCCTTCTGGCTTACTTCACTCTGTATAATAGGCTCCAGTTTCATCCACCTCATTAGAACTGATTCAAATGTATTCTTTTTAATGGCTGAGTAATACTCCATTGTGTATATGTACCATAGCTTTCTTATCCATTCATCTGCTGATGGACATCTAGGTTGCTTCCATTTATTTAATAATGTTTTCCAATATCAAACATCAAAGTTCCACAGTGCAAAACCATTTCAGTGCAAAACTATTTCACCACCCTAAATAGTAAACATAAAATACAGGCTCCTGGTGCTAAATAGTTGTTCAGTCACTCAGTCATGTCTGACTCTTTGTTACTCCCGTGGACTGCAGCATACTAGGCTTCCCTGTCCTTCACTATCTCCTGGAGTTTCCTCAAACGCATGTCCATTGAGTTGATGATGCCATCCAACCATCTCATCCTCTGTTGCTCCCTTCTTTTCCTGCCCTCATTCTTTCCCAGAATTGGGGTCTTTTCCCATGATTTGGCTCTTCACATCAAGGGGCCAAAGTATTGGAGCTTCAGCTTTAGCATCAGTCCTTCCAATGAATATTCAGGGTTGATCTCCTTTAGGAATGAATGGTTTGATCTCTTTGCTGTCCAAGGGACTTTCAAGTGTCTTATCCAGCACCACAGTGAGAAAGCATCAGTTCTTCAGTGCTCAGCCTTCTTCGTGATTATTATAAGAATAATCTTGAATCAGGCTTATATTTACAGTCCAAATTAAACTGCCAGGCTCCTCTGTCCATGGGATTTTCCAGGCAAGATTACTGGAGAAGGTTGTCATTTCCTTCTCCAGGGGATCCCAGGAATTGAATCCAAGTCTCCTGCATTGCAGGCAGACTCCTGCATTGCAGGCGGATTCTTTACTGACTAAGCCAGAGGGAAACCCAAGAATAAGAATGCTGCTGCTGCTAAGTCGCTTCAGTCGTGTCCGACTCTGTGTGACCCCACAGATGGCAGCCCACAAGGCTCCCCCGTCCCTGGGATTCTCCAGGCAAGAACACTGGAGTGGGTTGCCATTTCCTTCTCCAATGCATGAAAGTGAAAAGTGAAAGTGAAGTAGCTCAGTCGTGTCTGACTCCTAGCGACCCCATGGACTGCAGCCCATCAGGCCCCTCCGTCCATGGGATTTTCCAGGCAAGAGTACTGGAGTGGGTTGCCAATGCCTTCTCTGAAGAATAAGAATACAAGGTTTCAATTGTTAAGGTCAGTTGGTATACAAGGAAAGATAGGGTTAGTTTTGCTAAACCAAGACTCAGTTCAGTTCAGTTCAGTTCAATCGCTCAGTCGTTTCCGACTCTTTGTGACCCCATGAATCGCAGCACGCCAGGCCTGCCTGTCCATCACCAACTCCTGGAGTTCACCCAGACTCAGGTCCATCGAGTCAGTGATGCCATCCAGCCATCTCATCCTCTGTCGTTCCCTTCTCCTCCTGCCCCCAATCCCTCCCAGCATCAGAGTCTTTTCCAATGAGTCAACTCTTTGCATGAGGTGGCCAAAGTACTGGAGTTCAGCTTTAGCATCATTCCTTCCAAAGAAATCCCAGGGCTGATCTCCTTCAGAATGGACTGGTTGGATCTCCTTGCAGTCCAAGGGACTCTCAAGAGTCTTCTCTAACACCGCAGTTCAAAAGCATCAATTCTTCGGCGCTCAGCTTTCTTCACAGTCCAACTCTCACATCCATACATGACCACTGGAAAAACCATAGCCTTGACTAGACGGACCTTTGTTGGCAAAGTAATGTCTCTGCTTTTCAACCAAGACTGCTGCTGCTGCTAAGTCGCTTCAGTCATGTCCGACCCTGTGCGACCCCATAGACGGCAGCCCCCCAGGCTTCCCTGGGATTCTCCAGGCAAGAACACTGGAGTGGGCTGCCATTTCCTTCTCCAATGCATGAAAGTGAAAAGTGAAAGTGAAGTCGCTCAGTCGTGTCCTACTCTTAGCGACCCCATGGACTGCAACCTACCGAGCCCCTCCATCCACGGGATTTTCCAGGCAAGAGTACTGGAGTGTGGTGGCATTATAAGCACACTCAAAGTCAGAGCTAGACACTGTTGAATAAGCACTCTCATTTAGGATCACAGGTAAGTCGAGAGTGGTATCTATCAGAAAAGGGTAGAGAATTTTAAATAATCTCTTCTCTTTCACCCAGATGCAAAGATTGACTCCCAGTGCTTAATCTGCTTATTTCTCCAAAGGGTTCTGGTACGTCCAATAAATCACTAAATACTATTGCATACCAGTTTTGTCAGGCACCAACGATATAGAAATGAACAAAAGAGAGAACTTTTCTTAATGAAAGTCTACACACAGTACTATATACCATATTTACAAATCTTATATTTGCTTGGGAAGGCTCCAAAATCCTTTGCCCCCTTTCACTGACTTTGCTTCCTAGCTCGAAGCCAGATCTGAAAGTGGAACTTGTTTTGATTCTTGAATATGATCTTTTCTAGTCTCTGGAACTTAAAAAATAAGCACTCATTAAATCTAATTGAAACTTTTTGTGCAAATATAAAATAATTGCTTTGAACATGTTTAGAATATTTATCGGTACGTTGTTTAGCTAGTTTTGTTTTGTTTTAGTGGATGCTATAGGATTATAAAATATATTTTTAACTGCACTCTCAAATAATGTTTATAGTACACCCCAGGATATTTTATTTTCTCCCTCTGTCCTATTTTTATGATAAACTTTATTTCTACATATATATTTTTTAGGCTTTACAGTATGTTGCTATCAGTTTTATCCCCAGATATCTATTCTTTTAAAAATATTGCTTAATTACAAAAAATATCTTGTATCAGTATATTTATCTCTATATTTACCATTTCTGGTTTTCTTCCTTCCTTTTGTATATCTAATTTTCTATGTAGTATAGCTTTATTTTTTCTCATTTTTTCTTTTTTTTTTTTCCTTTAACATTTTTTCCTAGCAAAGATCTGCTACTGAGTACTTCTTTCAGTTTTATCTGATAATGTCTTTATTTGGCCTTCATTTTTGGAAGTTATTTTCACTGCATATTAAATTGTAGGTTGATCTTTTAAAATATTTTGGTGATATGCTCTACTGTCCTCTGCCCAGGAGTCTGCTATCTTTTCTTTTTCTTTTTTTTTTAATAGTTTTAAATTTTATTTATTGTCTATCTCCAATTAAATAAAGTTTTTTTTTAATTTTATTTTATTTTTAAACTTTACAAATTGTATTAGTTTTGCCAAATATCAAAATGAATCCGCCACAAGTATACATGTGTTCCCCATCCTGAACCCTCCTCCCTCCTCCCTCCCCATACCCTCCCTCTGGGTCGTCCCAGTGCACTAGCCCCAAGCATCCAGTATCTTGCATCAAATCTGGACTGGCAACTCATTTCATACATGATATTATACATGTTTCAATGCCATTCTCCCAAATCTTCCCACCCTCTCCCTCTGCAACAGAGTCCATAAGACTGTTCTATACATCAGTGTCTCTTTTGCTGTCTCATACACAGGGTTATTGTTAGCATCTTTCTAAATTCCATATATATGCGTTAGTATACTGTATTGGTGTTTTTCTTTCTGGCTTACTTCATTCTGTATAATAGATTCCAGTTTCATCCACCTCATTAGAACTGATTCAAATGTATTCTTTTTAGTGGCTGAGTAATACTCCATTGTGTATATGTACCACAGCTTTCTTATCCATTCATCTGCTGATGGGCATCTAGGTTGCTTCCATGTCCTGGCTATTATAAACAGTGCTGCGATGAACATTGGGCTACATGTGTCTCTTTCCCTTCTGGTTTCCTCAGTGTGTATGCCCAGCAGTCAGATTGCTGGATCATAAGGCAGTTCTATTCCCAGTTTTTTAAGGAATCTCCACACTGTACTCCATAGTGGCTGTACTAGTTTGCATTCCCACCAACAGTGTAAGAGGGTTCCCTTTTCTCCACATCCTCGCCAGCATTTATTGCTTGTAGACTTTTGGATCACAGCCATTCTGACTGGTGTGAAATGGTACCTCATAGTGGTTTTGATTTGCATTTCTCTGATAATGAGTGATGTTGAGCATCTTTTCATGTGTTTGTTAGCCATCTGTATGTCTTCTTTGGAGAAATGTCTATTTAGTTCTTTGGCCCATTTTTTGATTGGGTCATCTATTTTTCTGGAATTGAGCTGTAGGAGTTGCTTGTATATTTTAGAGATTAGTTGTTTGTCAGTTGCTTCATTTGCTATTATTTTCTCCACTTCTGAAGGCTGCCTTTTCACCTTGCTAATAGTTCCCTTTGATGTGCAGAAGCTTTTAAGTTTAATTAGGTCCCATTTGTTTATTTTTGCTTTTATTTCAAATATTCTGGGAGGTGGGTCATAGAGGATCCTGATGTGATGTATGTCAGAGAGTGTTTGCCTATGTTCTCCTCTACGAGTTTTCTAGTTTCTGGTCTTACAAAAAGCTCGAATACCAAAGCTATCTTGAGAAAGAAGAAGGGAACTGGAGGAATCAACCTACCTGACTTCAGGCTCTACTACAAAGCCACAGTTATCAAGACAGTATGGTACTGGCACAAAGACAGAAATATAGATCAATGAAACAAAATGGAAAGCCCAGAGATAAATCCACGCACCTATGGACACCTTATCTTTTACAAAGGAGGCAAGAATATACAATGGATTAAAGACAATCTCTTTAACAAGTGGTGCTGGGAAATCTGGTCAACCACTTGTAAAAGAATGAAACTAGAACACTTTCTAACACCATACACAAAAATAAACTCAAAATGGTTTAAAGACCTAAATGTAAGACCAGAAACTATCTTATCTTTTTATCTTGAACTCAATGTGTCATTTTTCTCTGCCTACTTTTAAGAGTTCAATTTATTGCTGATTTTCAGCAGTGTGATTATAATATCTGTAGGTGTAGTTTGCTTTAAGTTTCTTCCAACTTGGGTTTTATCGACCTATTTGGGGTTTACTGACCTGCTTAGATTTATGTGCTGTATTAAAGTTGTTATTAAATTTGGGAAATTTCTGACCATTATTTCTTTACCTTTATTTTCTCTCCCCCCATCTCTTTTTATCATTCTGGGACTCCAGTTACATATTTTAGATCATTTGATGCGTGTGTGTGTGTGTGTGTGTATGCTAAGTCGCTTCAGTCGTGTTCAACTCTTTGCAACCCCACAGACCACAGCCTGCCAGCTTCCTCTGTCTATGGGACTCTCCAAGTAAGAATACTAAACTGGGTTGCCATGCCCTCCTCCAGGGGATCTTCCCAGCCTAGGGATGAACCCGTGTCTCTTATGTCTCCCGCACTGGCAGGCAGACCCTTTACTACTCACACCTCAGGGGTGAGGTTGCTTGATGTTTCCTCAAAGTCACTAATGCCCTGCTCAATTTTTCATTGTGTTATTTTTCTTCTTTGCCTCATTTGGATAGTATCTATTGCTATGTCTTCAAGAAAGGAACCCTGATTTCTTTTTCTGCAGTATTCTTTTTTTTTTCTGTTATTAACGTCCAACATGTATTTTTCACTTCACACATTCTATTTGTCACCTCACACATTGTATTTTTCACCTCTAGAAATACCATTTGGGTTTTTTTAAGTCTTCTATTACTTTTCTCATGCTTATGTTTCCCTCTACATTTTTTTGAGCATATGTAGATTTGCTGATAGGTGTTTTAATTTTTCTTTGTATCATCTCTTTTATTTTTGGCAAAAAAAATAATGTCTTTATTTCTCTTCTGGTTACAGGTCTTATTTTCCTGCTTCTTAGTTTTTCTGATTTTTTTTTTTTTTTTTTTTTGCGTACTGGACTTTTTAGATTTTATTCCTTAGGATATTAGATTTTAGTTCTTTAATTTTAAAATTTTGTTCTGATATGTAGTTTAATTACTTTGAATCAATTTAATTGATTGATCTTTTGCAGTTTGCTTTTAAGTTTGATTAACATTGATCTGGATCTGGCTTTAGCTTAGAACTAATTTAACTCCACTGCTAAGGTTACACCATGGGGGTAATACAGAAAGATTATATAAGCAGTTATATAAGTTGTTCAATGTTTCCAGTTATTATCACCATGTCAAGTTACCCCCAAACTTAGAAACTTCAAATAACCATTTTTTATAATTTTCACAGATTCTGTACATCGACACAAAAAAGGGCAGAATAAAAACAATAGCCTCTGTTTCACTATGTCTGGGATCTCATGAGAAGACTTGGGATTTTGGGGCTAGTTATCATGGGGCATCTTTACTCTCAAGTCTGGTGGTGGACACAGCTGTCAGCTGGAATCTTTTCAAGTGTCCTGTGCTTCTTCATAGTATATGGCAGTTTCAGGATAGCTAGACTTCTCACATGGAATTTCAGGTCTCCAGAATGGGTGTCCCAGTGAATAAGACAAGTTGCATCATTTTTGATGATCTAGTTTGAGAAATCATGCCTTCACTTTCACTGCATTCTATTTGTTATAAGCAAGTCACAAAACCACCCAAGATTCAAGGGATGGAGGCACAAGTCCAATCTCAATAAGAGAAGTATCAAAGAATTTGAGGCCATTTATTTAAAACTACCATGACAATCATTAAAGGAGTTGATAATTCAGAATAATGAAAAAAGAACTTGAAGTTAGATAAGAGTTTCCATTCCATTTCTACCACTTTCTGGATAATTAATTTCCCTTGAGCAGGTTGTCCTTATCTATGAAAGGAAATGATAATTTTTGTAATTGAGTCATTATGGGGATTAAATGAGATTAAACTTACAAAGTGTTTATTAACTTGGTACATAGTTAATGTTCAATAAATAAGAGATCTCTGCAAGCTAAATTAAATCAAAATGTCAAAACTTAACTACTATAATAACCCATGCTACAGAAATATCTTACAGGGTATAATTCTGAAGTTAGATTTTAAGAAAAGTAAGGACTTTTGGAATTATCTTTCCAAAAAAACCCCAAAATTACTGAGGCAGAAAAAAAGCTTTATATATTGAAGACAAGAGAAAGGAAGACTAAAGAAGACATTAAACTTCTATCAAAGCAACACTTCCCACCCAGAGTCCTGGGCAAAGGAACAGTGAGAAAAGAGCTCCCTCTCTAACTGAGTGTAGGTCTCAGGGACATTAGGGGAAAGGGCCCCCAGTGTCTCTTGTGCCAGACTTTCAGACACCACTGTATGAAATGTCACCCTGTTTAAAAAACAGACCAGGGTTGTTTGGCAACCATATTGGCAGAACATTCCAGCTTTTGTCAGAAATGCTTTTTAAAGTATTAAATGTGATATATATGGGGGGAAAACAGCTCAAATGAGCTACAGAGCCCAGTGGAAGAAGAATAAGCTGTGAACACTGTATTGTGCTCTCTAATTTTGGTCAATGTGCAAAATTAAGTTTTCCCAAACTCAGTGCCTATACTGTTAGGACAGTAAATATTAGATGCACACTGAGAATATTAATGTACATCAGAAATGAAAGGCACAATGAAATAGGAAGCCTGCACCAAAGAAAGATGATCATGTGTCTAATGGAACACGAAATAACTCTACTTAATGAGAGTGTTAGGATTCAGTCATGCAGTAACATTCTGCTCCAAAAGCATCATGCTGTAAATGGGCAGCCAAGTGACACTGGCCTGGTTAGAAGGGTGTTGTTATATTCTGGCCATGGCTGCTCTCTTATTGCATCTTGTAATCCTTTTATGTACATTGCTGGAAATTCTGATACTAAAATGTACTGTGTGTGCATGCATGCTCAGTCATGTCTGACTCTTTGAAATCCCATGGACTGGAGCGCTCCAGGCTCCCCTGTCCATGGAATTTTCCAGGCAAAAATATTGGAGTGTGTTGTTATTTCCTACTCCAGGAGATCTTCCTGATCCAGGGATTGAAATCTGTGTCTACTGCATCTCCTGCACTGGAGGAGAATTCTTTACTATTGTGCCACCTGGGAAGCTATAAACACCCAAATGTGCCACAAACACCCATAAGTTGAAAACCAATGGCAATCTGATAGTCTTAGGTTTCTGATGAGATTTCCATCACTTGAGAGTTGTGTGACCTTGGGGGCCTTGGACATGTTAATCTTTCATCATATGTAGAATGGGCATAATAATGCTTATTTCCAGAACTCTTGTGATATCTAGATGACATGCCAGTTATGGGCAAAGTGTTACCTTTCAAAGTATCTAAAACATACTATCTGACAAATAATAGCTATTCTTCTATTAGTGATATAAATCTAATATAATATTGATTTCAGATTCTTCCCTGGGGCATCCTGATTTAGTAAATATAGGGTGAAACCCAGAAAGACAGTCACCATTTACTTATTTTAAGTTCCTTAGAGATTCTAATGCTTAACTAGGTTTGAAAGTCACCAAAATAAACTTCTAAAGTAATAAAAGCCAAATGTGTAGGGTACTTTCAACTTTTGAAAGTATCAAGTATAGCTTGTTATATAAACCATGCTACAATTCTGTGAGGTGGATATGCACATATTAACATACCTACTTTATATATTTCTTTAAAAAAGAGATATTCCTCTGATTAACACAGATAATAGCAAAAATTGAATGAGAAATTCTGACCTATAGTTCAATGATCTTGCTACAAAAAATGTTTCTAACTGCTTCATTTTTAATGTTTAATTTCTCTTGAAACAGATGGATTTAGCAGTCTTTAAGGAAAGAAGCAGAATATGACTATAAATTATCCATAAATGATAGTCAATATTATAGTCAAAATGTGTCTAAATATATTGTGTATGTAAGTTACCTGCTTAGGATGAAACAAGAAAATAATTTCCACTTTTTATCTTCTTGCAATCACTTCAGGATGTATCGAAGGAATTGAAAATGTTGTTTTAGGGACTTTCATCTTCTCCATATTCCATGAAAATTGTTTAAAAAAATCCCTTAGTCTAGATCAGAGTCTTTTTACTTTCTCTATTCTTCATTAATTGTAACAATCACAATTTCTACTAGAAAAGATTCATTAGCTTTATTTAAATGAAGAATATTGGTGAGGATTTGAAAGGGCTAATCAGTTCAGTTCAGTCGCTCAGTCGTGTCGAACTCATTGCGACCCCATGAATTGCAGCATGCCAGGCTTCCCTGTCCATCACCAACTCCCGGAGTTCACTCAACTCACGTCCATCGAGTCAGGGATGCCATACAGCACCTCGTCCTCTGTTGTCCATTCTCCTCCTGCCCCCAATCCCTTCCAGAATCAGTCTTTTCCAATGAGTCAACTCTTTGCATGAGGTGGCCAAAGTACTGGAGTTCCAACTTTAGCATCATTCCTGCCAAAGAAATCCCAGGGCTGATCTCCTTCAGAATGGACTGGTTGGATCTCCTTGCAGTCCAAGGACTCTCAAGAGTCTTCTCCAACACCACAGTTCAAAGGCATCAATTCCTCGGCACTCAGCATTCTTCACAGTCCAACTCTCATATCCATACATGACCACTGGAAAAACCATAGCCTTGACAAGACGGACCTTTGTTGGCAAAGGAATGTCTCTGCTTTTCAATATGCTATCTAGGTTGGTCATAACTTTCCTTCCAAGGAGTAGGTGTCTTTTAATTTCATGGCTGCAGTCACCATCTGCAGTGACTTTGGAGCCCAAAAAGATAGAGTCTGACACTGTTTCCACTGTTTCCCATCTATTTCCCATGAAGTGATGGGACAAGATGCCATGATCTTCGTTTTCTGAATGTTGAGCTTTAAGCCAACTTTTTCATTCTCCTCGTTCATCTTCATCAAGACGCTTTTTAGTTCCTCTTTACTTTCTGCCATAAGGGTGGTGTGATCTTCATATCTGAGGTTATTTATATTTCTCCCGGCAATCTTGATTCCAATTTGTGCTTCTTCCAGCCAAGCATTTCTCATGACGTACTCTGCATATCAGTTCAATAAGCAGGGTGACAACATACAGCCTTGACGCACTCCTTTTCCTATTTGGAACCAGTCTGATTTTCCATGTCCAGTTCTAACTGTTGCTTCCTGACCTGCTAATAGCACTTAGTAAACAAAAGTAATTGGGTTGGCCAAAACATTTTCTCAAATATTCCATAAGATGTTCTAGAAAAATCAAAATATTCGACCAACTCCAAAATAAGATATATCATGTTACAATTGGTTATCATGATCCAGAAAGAAAAACATTATTATATAAGCTTCAATCTATTTTTCAACACCTATTACATAAGCTTCTATCTATTTCTTCAATGCCTATAAAGCAAAACTTGAGTCAGCATGTGAGAACATGAATGTAGAATTTGGGGTGGATTCAATTCTTAGAACCTCTCCCATAATTCGACATGCCATTCATCATTTGAGAAGTTTGTGGTTTTGACTATGAAAGTAAGACAAGATGAGATGTTTGGACACAAGACAGCTGAAGGATTTTCCAGAAACTTCAACACTCTTATTAGCATTTTTATTCATTGTGTGTCTTCAAACTTTTGATTTCTAAACTCTCTTTGGGATGCTTTCCCCACATATCTGGTGTCAATGGGTCCCCACATGGCTGAATGTCAAAACAGCCATAAGCCAGCATTCGCCTCCTTCTCCCTTTCCACCCAAGGATTTGCTTTCTGTGCTTTCTGTTTTAGACCTATTAATACTCATTTTACTTATGGGTGTTCCTTCACTGTGGACTGAGGTATGGAGTCATTAAGTAAGCTAGGTCGTTTTTGTTTGAGATCTTCCATTCTGGGAAATGGTCAGGAAGTAACAGCAACAACACAAGTACAAGGTATTAAGAGAGTTTACTCAGGCCTCATGGTGAAGATACTCGATCTACAGCTCCTAAGTTCATTGGGAAGTCCTGATGGCCTCCTGTTCCCTCAAGAGTATTGGAGTTCATCAAGATCCATTGTCCTTCCCTGAGTACACTTTATCTTGTATCAGCTTTATGTCATTCATCAATTATTGATATCAACTGAATAGTCAATAATTATACATGGAGAATTCCATGTATAGTCCCTGGGGTCGCAAAGAATTGGACCCGTCTGAGCCACTTTGGCTTTCACTTTTCACTTCCAAGTGTGAATGTACAACATATTCCATTAAATCTGTTTCTCTGGAGAACACTAATACAAATAATATTCTTTGTTTACCTGAAATTTGAAGTTAATTTGATGTTTTGTATTTTTACTTACTAAAGCTAGCAACCCTGATTACCACGTAAAGGAAACTGAGTAGACTAGAGAACCCACTCCAGTATTCTTGCCTAGAGAATCCCAGGGACAGAGGAGCCTGGTGGGCTGCCGTCTATGGGGTCGCACAGAGTCGGACATGACTGAAGCAACTTAGCATGCATGCGTGCATGCGTTGGAGAAGGAAATGGCAACCCACTCCATTCTTCTAGCCTGGAAATCCCAGGGACAGAGGAGCCTGGTGGGCTGCCGTCTACAGGGTCGCATAGAGTTGCACACGACTGAAGCAACTGAGCAGCAGCAGCAGCAGCAGAGAAGCATAGTAAAGTTGCCTTAAACTGATGACCTGCACTCTTGTCCTTGCCTTATGGGGCTTACAGTCTGGTAGGGGGAGGAGATGTGTAAGAAAAAGTGCCATGAAATGATAGCTCTGCTTGCTATTATTTTCTGTGAAAGGGTTTTCAATAGACGGTAGGTGGAAAAACATGAGATTAAAAGAAGTTATCACCAAGGATGAAAAAGCAAGTGGCTAGGGCACAAAAATGAAACTTTGCCTACCCTATGGTACATAGAAAGCACTGAATGTACAGCAGATAGTAAGGAGTTTAGATATGCTTCTTGAAATAGCCCACACTTTTTATTTATTTTTTATTATTTTATTTTTTAAATAATTTTTAAATTTTATTTTATTTTTAAACTTTACAATATTGTATTAGTTTTGCCAAACATCGAAATGAATCCGCCACTGGTATACCCATGCTCCCCATCCTGAACCCTCCTCCCTCCTCCCTCCCCATGCCCTCCCTCTGGGTCGTCCCAGTGCACCAGCCCCAAGCATCCAGTATCGGGCATCGAACCAGGACTGGCGACTCATTTCATACATGATATTATACATGTTTCAATGCCATTCTCCCAAATCTCCCCACCCTCTCCTTCTCCCACAGAGTCCATGAGACTGATCTATACATCAGTGTCTCTTTTGCTGTCGCGTACACAGGATTATTGTTACGATCTTTCTAAATTCCATATATATGTGTTAGTATACTGTATTGGTGTTTTTCTTTCTGGCTTACTTCACTCTGTATAATAGGTTCCAGTTTCATCCACCTCATTAGAACTGATTCAAATGTATTCTTTTTAGTGGCTGAGTAATACTCCATTGTATATATGTACCACAGCTTTCTTATCCATTCATCTGCTGATGCACATCTAGGTTGCTTCCATGTCCTGGCTATTATAAACAGTGCTGCGATGAACATTGGGGTACACGTGTCTCTTTCCCTTCTGGTTTCCTCAGTGTGTATGCCCAGCAGTCAGATTGCTGGATCATAAGGCAGTTCTATTTCCAGTTTTTTAAGGAATCTCCACACTGTTCTCCATAGGGGCTGTACTAGTTTGCATTCCCACCAACAGTGTAAGAGGGTTCCCTTTTCTCCACACCCTCTCCAGCATTTATTGCTTGTAGACTTTTGGATCACAGCCATTCTGACTGGTGTGAAATGGTACCTCATAGTGGTTTTGATTTGCATTTCTCTGATAATGAGTGATGTTGAGCATCTTTTCATGTGTTTGTTAGCCATCTGTATGTCTTCTTTGGAGAAATGTCTATTTAGTTCTTTGGCCCATTTTTTGATTGGGTCATTTATTTTTCTGGAGTTGAGCTGTAGGAGTTGCTTGTATATTTTTGAGATTAGTTGTTTGTCAGTTGCTTCATTTGCTATTATTTTCTCCACTTCTGAAGGCTGCCTTTTCACCTTGCTAATAGTTCCCTTTGATGTGCAGAAGCTTTTAAGTTTAATTAGGTCCCATTTGTTTATTTTTGCTTTTATTTCAAATATTCTGGGAGGTGGGTCATAGAGAATCCTGCTGTGATGTATGTCGGAGAGTGTTTTGCCTATGTTCTCCTCTAGGAGTTTTATAGTTTCTGGTCTTACATTGAGATCTTTAATCCATTTTGAGTTTATTTTTGTGTATGGTGTTAGAAAGTGTTCTAGTTTCAGTTTTTTACAAGTGGTTGACCAGTTTTCCCAGCACCACTTGTTAAAGAGATTGTCTTTAATCCATTGTATATTCTTGCCTCCTTTGTCAAAGATAAGGTGTCCATATGTGCATGGATTTATCTCTTGGCTTTCTATTTTGTTCCATTGATCTATATTTCTGTCTTTGTGCCAGTACCATACTGTCTTGATAACTGTGGCTTTGTAATAGAGCCTGAAGTCAGGTAGGTTGATTCCTCCAGTTCCATTTTTCTTTCTCAAGATAGCTTTGGCTATTCGAGGTTTTTTGTATTTCCATACAAATTGTGAAATTATTTGTTCTAGCTCTGTGAAGAATACCGTTGGTAGCTTGATAGGGATGGCATTGAATCTATAAATTGCTTTGGGTAGTATACTCATTTTCACTATATTGATTCTTCTAATCCATGAACATGGTATATTTCTCCATCTATTAGTGTCCTCTTTGATTTCTTTCACCAGTGTTTTATAGTTTTCTATATACAGGTCTTTAGTTTCTTTAGGTAGATATATTCCTAAGTATTTTATTCTTTCCGTTGCAATGGTGAATGGAATTGTTTCCTTAATTTCTCTTTCTATATTCTCATTATTATTGTATAGGAATGCAAGGGATTTCTCTGTGTTGATTTTATATCCTGCCACTTTACTATAATCATTGATTAGTTCTAGTAATTTTCTGGTGGAGTCTTTAGGGTTTTCGATGTAGAGGATCATGTCATCTGCAAACAGTGAGAGTTTTACTTCTTCCTTTCCAATTTGGATTCCTTTTATTTCTTTTTCTGCTCTGATTGCTGTGGCCAAAACTTCCAAAACTGTGTTGAATAGTAGTGGTGAGAGTGGAAACCCTTGTCTTGTTCCTGACTTTAGGGGAAATGCTTTCAATTTTTCACCATTGAGGATAATGTTTGCTGTGGGTTTGTCATATATAGCTTTTATTATGTTGAGGTATGTTCCTTCTATTCCTGCTTTCTGGAGAGTTTTTATCGTAAATGGATGTTGAATTTTGTCAAAGGCTTTCTCTGCATCTATTGAGATAATCATATGGTTTTTATTTTTCAATTTGTTAATGTGGTGTATTACATTGATTGTTTTGCGGATATTGAAGAATCCTTGCATCCCTGGGATAAAGCCCACTTGGTCATGGTGTATGATCTTTTTAATGTGTTGTTGGATTCTGATTGCTAGAATTTTGTTAAGGATTTTTACATCTATGTTCATCAGTGATATTGACCTGTAGTTTTCTTTTTTTGTGGCATCTTTGTCAGGTTTTGGTATTAGGGTGATGGTGGCCTCATAGAATGACTTTGGAAGTTTACCTTCCTCTGCAATTTTCTGGAAGAGTTTGAGCAGGATAGGTGTTAGCTCTTCTCTAAATTTTTGGTAGAATTCAGCTGTGAAGCCATCTGGACCTGGGCTTTTGTTTGCTGGAAGATTTTTGATTACAGTTTCAATTTCTGTGCTTGTGATGGGTCTGTTAAGATTTTCTATTTCTTCCTGGTCGAGTTTTGGAAAGTTGTACTTTTCTAAGAATTTGTCCATTTCTTCCATGTTGTCCATTTTATTGGCATATAATTGTTGATAGTAGTCTCTTATGATCCTTTGTATTTCTGTGTTGTCTGTTGTGATCTATCCATTTTCATTTCTAATTTTATTGATTTGATTTTTCTCCCTTTGTTTCTTGATGAGTCTGGCTAATGGTTTGTCAATTTTATTTATCCTTTCAAAGAACCAGCTTTTGGCTTTGTTGATTTTTGCTATGGTCTCTTTTGTTTCTTTTGCATTTATTTCTGCTCTAATTTTTAAGATTTCTTTCCTTCTACTAACCCTGGGGTTCTTCATTTCTTCCTTTTTTAGTTGCTTTAGGTGTAGGGTTAGGTTATTTATTTCACTTTTTTCTTGTTTCTTGAGGTATGCCTGTATTGCTATGAACTTTCCCCTTAGGACTGCTTTTAAAGTGTTCCACAGGTTTTGGGTTGTTGTGTTTTCATTTTCATTAGTTTCTATGCTAATTTTGATTTCTTCTGTGATTTGTTGGTTATTCAGCAGCGTGTTGTTCAGCCTCCATATGTTGGAATTTTTAATAGTTTTTCTCCTGTAATTGAGATCTAATCTTACTGCATTGTGGTCAGAAAAGATGCTTGGAATGATTTCTATTTCTTTGAATTTACCAAGGCTAGATTTATGGCCTAGGATGTGATCTATCCTGGAGAAGGTTCCATGTGCGCTTGAGAAAAAGGTAAAATTCATTGTTTGGGGATGAAATGTCCTATAGATATCAATTAGGTCTAACTGGTCTATTGTATCATTTAAAGTTTGTGTTTCCTTGTTAATTTTCTCTTTAGTTGATCTATCCATAGGTGTGAGTGGGGTATTAAAGTCTCCCACTATTATTGTGTTATTGTTAATTTCTCCTTTCATACTTGTTAGCATTTGTCTTACATATTGTGGTGCTCCCGTGTTGGGTGCATATATATTTATAATTGTTATATCTTCTTCTTGGATTGATCCTTTGATCATTATGTAGTGACCATCTTTGTCTCTTTTCACAGCCTTTGTTTTAAAGTCTATTTTATCTGATATAAGTATTGCTACTCCTGCTTTCTTTTGGTCCCTATTTGCATGGAAAATCTTTTTCCAGCCCTTCACTTTCAGTCTGTATGTGTCCCCTGTTTTGAGGTGGGTCTCTTGTAGACAACATATATAGGGGTCTTGTTTTTGTATCCATTCAACCAGTCTTTGTCTTTTGGTTGGGGCATTCAACCCATTTACATTTAAGGTAATTACTGATAAGTATGATCCCATTGCCATTTATTTTATTGTTTTGGGTTCGATTTTATACATTGTTTTTGTGTTTACTGTCTAGAGAATATCCTTTAATATTTGTTGGGGAGATGGTTTGGTGGTGCTGAATTCTCTCAGCTTTTGCTTGTCTGAGAAGCTTTTGATTTCTCCCTCATATTTGAATGAAATCCTTGCTGGGTACAGTAATCTGGGCTGTAGGTTATTTTCTTTCATCACTTTAAGTATGTCTTGCCATTCCTTCCTGGCTTGAAGAGTTTCTATTGAAAGATCAGCTGTTATCCTTATGGGAATTCCCTTATGTTATTTGTTGTTTTTCCCTTGCTGCTTTTAATATTTGTTCTTTGTGTTTGATTTTTGTTAATTTGATTAATATGTGTCTTGGGGTGTTTCACCTGGGGTTTATCCTGTTTGGGACTCTCTGGGTTTGTTGGACTTGGGTGATTATTTCCTTCCCCATTTTAGGGAAGTTTTCAACTATTATCTCTTCAAGTATTTTCTCATGGTCTTTCTTTTTGTCTTCTTCTTCTGGGACCCCTATGATTCGAATGTTGTAGCATTTAATATTGTCCTGGAGGTCTCTGAGATTGTCCTCATTTCTTTTAATTCATTTTTCTTTTATCCTCTCTGATTCATTTATTTCTACCATTCTATCTTCTAATTCACTAATCCTATCTTCTGCCTCTGTTATTCTACTTTTTGTTGCCTCAAGAGTGTTTTTAATTTCATTTATTGCATTATTCATTATATATTGACTTTCTTTTATTCTTCTAGGTCCTTGTTAAACCTTTCTTGCATCTTCTCAATCCTTGTCTCTAGGCTATTTATCTGTGATTCCATTTTGATTTCAAGATTTTGGATCAATTTCACTATCATTATTTGGAATTCTTTATCAGGTAAATTCCCTATCTCTTCCTCTTTTGTTTGGTTTGGTGGGCATTTATCCTGTTCCTTTATCTGCTGGGTATTCCTTTGTCTCCTCATCTTGTTTAAATTGCTGAGTTTGGGGTGTCCTTTCTGTATTCTGGCAGTTTGTGGAGTTCTCTTTATTGTGGCGTTTCCTCACTGTGTGTGGGTTTGTACAGGTGGCTTGTCAAGGTTTCTTGGTCAGGGAAGCTTGTGTCGGTGTTCTGGTGGGTGGAGCTGTATTTCTTCTCTCTGGAGAGCAGTGAAATGTCCAGTAATAAGTTATGAGCTGTCTATGATTTTGGGGTGACTTTGGGCTGCCTGTATCTTGGCACTCAGGGCTGTGTTCCTTGTTGCTGGAGAATTTGTTTGGTATGTCTTGCCCTGAAACTTGTTGGCCCTTGTGTGGTGCTTGGTTTCAGTGCAGGTATGGAGGCATTTGATGAGCTCCTGTCAATTAATGTTCCTTGGAGTCAGGAGTTCTCTGGAGTCAGGGTTTGGACTTAAGCCTCCTGCTTCCAGTTATCGGTCTTATTTTTACAGTAGTTTCATAGGTTCTCCTTCTATACAGCACCATTGATAAAACATCTACATTAAAGATGAAAAGTTTCTCTACCGTGAGGGTCACCCAGAGAGGTTCACAGCGTTATATGGAGAAGAGAAGAGGGAGGAGGGAGTTAGAGGTGACCCAAATGAGATGAGGTGGAATCAATAGAGGAGAGAGTGGGCTAGCTGGTAATCTCTTCCTTATGTGCACTCCACAACTGGACCGCTCAGAGTTGTTCAGAGTTATACAGAGAAGAGAAGAAGGTGGAAGGTGACAGAGGTGGCCAGGAGGATAAAAGGGGGGAATGAAAAGAAGGGAGACAGATCCAGCCAGTAATCAGTTCCCTAAGTGTTCTCCACCATCTGGAACACACAGATATTCACAGAGTTGGGTAGAGTAGAGAGGGGTTAGGCAGGAGACACAGGCGACCTGGTGGAGAAAAAGGAGAGTCCAAAGGGAGAGAGAGCAGTTAAGCCAGTAATCTCACTCCCTAGTGATAAATGGGTACTGAAGATTGGGTTCTTAAAGGTAAAAAATTGGTAACAAATACATAAAAGCAAAAATTAAAAATCTAGAGTAGAGTTTGGAATTTCAAAAATACAATGTTAAAAAAAGAAGAAGAAAAAGAGAGAGAGAATAAGAACAAACAAAGTAGCATAAATTATAAAGAAAATACAGGTACAAAATTGATAACAAATACCAAAAAGCATAAATTAAAAATCTAGAGTAGAGTTTGGAATTTCAGATATACAATGTTATTTAAAAGAAGAAGAGAAAGAAATAGAGAAAAAGAGAAAATAAAAAAGGGTCACAGAAATTATAAAAAAAAAATCTATAGGTACAAAATTGATAAAAAATACTAAAAAGCTAAAATTAAAAATCTAGAGTAGAGTTTGGAATTTCAAAAATACAATGTTAAAGAAAAGAAGGGGGAAAAAAAACAAGGTCAAAAAATTATAAAATATATATATATGAAGTTTGCTTTAAAAAAATGGGGTCTTCTTTTTTTTTTCAATGTAATCGGTTATAAAAGTGAAAATTAAAGGAATAATAGAGGACTTAAAAATTTTTTTTAATTAAAAAAAATTTTAAAAAAAGAAAGAAAGAAAGAGTGATCGTAAAAATAGTAAAAATATATCTAGGACTTTCTCTGGTTTTGTTGTGAGTATTGTGGGTTCAGTTCATTTTTGGCTAGTTCCTTGGTCCGACTTATATTTCTCAAGATCTATAGGCCCCTTCCTATGTAGCTGGTACTAACCACAGGGTTTTAATCTATTGCCTGTAGCTTCCAAGGCGGTTCCCTCTGTTATAGCTTCTTCTGTTTGCTGGTCTCTTCAGTGTCTGGTTTCCACCCTGACACAAAGGGGACGGTGGAGGACACCTTTTTTTTTTTTTTTTAGGCTCACTTGTTCAGTCGCGCTGAGGGGAGGTAGGGAGGGATGCTGCAAATAAATAACACTGGCGTGTGCTCGCAGTGCCTCAGCCACACTGGGTCTGTCCCCCGTTTACGGCGCGCGTAGCCTCCCTGCCCACGCTGCTCAGGCTCTAGGTTGATCCGCTGGGAACCATCCGTGGCCGGCCCTGGGCTGCCTGCACTTCCAGGTCCAAGCTGCTCAGGTTCAGGCACTCGGGCAGTCCTCAGAGGCACAGACTTTCGGTTGGGCCTGCTTTTTGTGCCCTTCCCAGATCCAAGCAGCTCAGGTGATGAGGTGTTTGGCACGCGTGATTGCTGCAACTTATCGCCTTTCCGCCGCTCAGTTATCTAGGTGTGCATCGGCGCACCTTCTCAGGCAGATGTTGACCGTCCAGACCCCCAAGAAGTTTTATTTAGCAAAGAAGCCTGCTTACAGTTTTATAGATAATGTCTCTCTCGGGCTGTGATTGTCCCCTTCCAGCTCTGGCTGCCTATCACCGGAGGGGCATGATCTGCCGCCGGCTATCTCTGTACAGTCCTTTGTTCCGTGTGCAGGCCTGGCAGTGTCTTAGGTTAGGGCTGGCTTTTCGCATGGTAGATATCCCACAGTCTGGTTTGCTAGCCCAGATTATTTCGCTCAGATAGCGCTCGGGGTATTCAGGCCAGATCCTTGCGATGCAGCCCACGCCCTGCCTCCCTGCCCATGCCGCGCCTCCCTGCCCAGCCTCTGCTTGCTAATGGCGGATACAGGCGTCTGCACTGCTTCTCCGCTGGGGGAGTTACCGTAGGGCTCGCAATGTGCGGGTTTTAATTGTTTATTTATTTTTCCTCCCTGTTATGTTGCCCTCTGTGCTTCCAAGGCTCGGCACAGATTTGGCAGTGAGAAGGTTTCCTGGTGTTTGGAAACTTCTCTCTTTTTAAGACTCCCTTCCCAGGATGGAACTTTTGTCTCTTTTTTGGTCCTTTATATTTTTTCCTACCTCCTTTTGAAGATGTGGGTTGCTTTTCTGGGTGCCTGATGTCCTCTGTCGGCATTCAGAAGTTGTTTTGTGGAACTTACTCTGGGTTTAAATGTTCTTTTGATGAATTTGTGGGGGAGAAAGTGTTCTCCCCGTCCTACTCCTCTGCCATCTTAGCTCCTCCACTTTTTAAAAAGATAATAACCAAGGGGTTGAAGTTTCTCTTGTTAGCAGAAGCTTTGCACTGGAGTGATTCTAGTTTGTTCTTTCAACCTGAGCATGAGTAGAAATTAGCAAACGTATTTTCTGGACCCAAAAGTTCTAAGGGAAGAAGTCAAAGTGTGTCTTCAAATCTTAGAGGTACTTCCAAATCTTTATCCATACCTCTGCCTATGTTCAGTTAGGATTTTCAAGAATTTTTGACCTCTCTAGAAATAGGCATGATCGCCAAGACACAATTCAGGATAGCTTTAAAACATTAAGATCATGTATGTGATAATTGTCTCCTCACTATAATCCTGAGTATTTAATGTCTTTAATGTCACCAAGTTGTTGTCTCTTTGTTTTAAATAATTTAACACTGAGGAATAATTTTCTATTAATCATTTATTTTTCCTGTTATAAAATATAAACATCAAGGGAGAGTTTCCTATATGTCTCATTTTATTTCTCCACTCTTCTCCAGTAGCATATTGGGCACCTACCGACCTGGGAGTTCATCTTTCAGTGTCATATCTTTTTGCCTTTGCATACTGTTCATAGGGATCTCAAGGCAAAAAAACTGAAGTACTTTAACTGCAGCCATGACATTAAAAGACGCTTGCTCCTTGAAACAAAACCTTTGACCGACCTAGTTCAGTCCAGTCGCTGAATCGTGTCCGACTCTTTGCGACCGCATGAATCACAGCACGCCAGGCATCCCTGTCCATCATAACGCCCGGAGTTTGGCCAGACTCACGTCCATCGAGTCAGTGATGCCATCCAGCCATCTCATCCTCTGTCATCTCCTTCTCCTCCTGCCCCCAATTCCTCCCAGCATCAGAGTCTTTGCCAATCAGTCAACTCTTTGCATGAGGTGGCCAAAATACTGGAGTTTCAGCTTTAGCATCATTCCTGCCAAATAAACCCCAGGTCTGATATCCTTCAGAATGGACTGGTTGGATCTCCTTGCAGTCGAAGGGACTCTCAAGAGTCTTCTCCAACACCACAGTTCAAAGACATCAATTCCTCATCACTCAGCATTCATCACAGTCCACCTCTCACATTCATACATGACCACTGGAAAAACCACAGCCTTGACTAGACGCAACTTTGTTGGCAAAGTAATGTCTCTGCTTTTCAATATGCAATCTAGGTTGGTCATAACTTTTCTTCCAAGCAGTAAGCGTCTTTTAATTTCATGGCTGCAGTCACCATCTGCAGTGACTTTGGAGCCCAAAAAGATAGAGTCTGACCCTGTTTCCACTGTTTCCCCATCTATTTCCCATCAAGTGATAGGACCAGATGCCATGATCTTCGTTTTCTGAATGTTGAGCTTTAAGCCAACTCTTTCCCTCTCCTCTTTCACCTTCATCAAGAGGCTTTTTAGTTCTTCCTCATTTTCTGCCATAAGGGTGGGGTCATCTTCATATCTTAGGTTATTGATATTTCTCCCGGCAATCTTGATTCCAACTTGTTCTTCTTCCTGCCCAGCATTTCTCATGATGTACTTTGCATATCAGTTCAATAAGCAGGGTGACAATATACAGTGTTAACACACTCCTTTTCCTATTTGGAACCAGTCTGTTCCATGTCCAGTTCTAACTGTTGCTTCCTGACCTGCTAATAGCACTTAGTAAACAAAAGTAATTGGGTTGGCCAAAACGTTTTCTCAGATATTCCATAAGATGTTCTAGAACAATTGAAACATTGGACCACTCCAAAATAAGATATATCATAATGTTACAATTTATTATCATGATCCAGAAAGAAAAACATTATTATATAAGCTTCAATCTATTTTTCAACACCTATTACATAAGCTTCTATCTATTTCTTCAATACCTATAAAGCAAAACTTGAGTCAGCATGTGAGAAGATGAATGTGGAATTGGGGGAGGATTCAATACTTAGAACCTCTCCCATAATTCGACATGCCATTCATCATTTGAGAAGTTTGTGGTTTTGACTATGAAAGTAAGACAAGATGAGATGTTTGGACACAAGACAGCTGAAGGATTTTCCAGAAACTTCAACACTCTTATTAGCATTTTTATTCATTGTGTGTCTTCAAACTTTTGATTTCTAAACTCTTTTTGGGATACTTTCCCCACACATCTGGTGTCAAGTGGGTCCCCACATGGCTGAATGTCAAAACAGCCATAAGCCAGCATTCGCCTCCTTCTCCCTTTCCACCCAAGGATTTGCTTTCTGTGCTTTCTGTTTTAGACCTATTAGTACTCATTTTACGTATGGGTGTGCCTTCACTGTGGACTGAGGTATGAAGTCATTAAGTAAGCTAGGTCGTTTTTGTTTGAGATCTTCCATTCTGGGAAATGGTCAGGAAGTAACAGCAACAACACAAGTACAAGGTATTAAGAGAGTTTACTCAGGCCTCATGGTGAAGATACTCGATCTACAGCTCCTAAGTTCATTGGGAAGTCCTGATGGCCTCCTGTTCCCTCAAGAGTATTGGAGTTCATCAAGATCCATTGTCCTTCCCTGAGTATACTTTATCTTGTATCAGCTTTATGTCATTCATCAATTATTGATATCAACTGAATAGTCAATAAATATACATGGAGAATTTCATGTATAGTCCCTCGAGTCACAAAGAGTTGGACCCGTCTGAGCCACTTTCACTTTCACTTTTCACTTCCAAGTGTGAATGTACACAAGTATTCCGTTCGTTCTGTTTCTCTAGAGAACACTAATACAAATAATATTCTTTGTTTACCTGAAATTTGAAGTTAATTTGATGTCTTGTATATTTACTTGCTAAAGCTAGCAATCCTGATTACCACGTAAAGAAAACTGAGTAGACTAGAGAACCCACTCCAGTATTCTTGCCTAGAGAATCCCGGAGACAGAGAAGCCTGATGGGCTGCCGTCTATGGCGTTGCACAGAGCCGGACACGACTGAAGCGATATAGCATGCACGCGTGCATGCATTGGAGAAGGAAATGGCAACCCACTCCATTCTTCTTGCCTGGAGAATCCCAGGGACAGAGGAGCCTGGTGGGCTGCCATCTACGGGGTCACATAGAGTTGCACACGACTGAAGCAACTGAGCAGCAGCAGAGAAGCATAGTAAAGTTGCCTTAAACTGATAATCTGCACTCTTGTCCTTGACTTATGGGGCTTACAGTCTGGTAGGGGGAGGAGATGTGTAAGAAAAAAAGTGCCTTGAAATGATAGCTCTGCTTGCTATTATTTTCTGTGAAAGGGGTTTCAATAGAGGGTAGGTGGAAAGAACATGAGGTTAAAAAAAGTTATCACCAAGGATGAAACAGCAAGTGGCTATGGCACTAAAATGAAACTTTGCCTACTCTATGGCACATAGAAAGCACTGAATGTACAGCAGATAGTAAGGAGTTTAGATTTGCTTATTGAAATAGCCCACACTTTATAAAAGGATAATAACCAATGGGTTGAAGCTTCTATTGTTGGCAGAAGCTTTGCATTGGAGTGATTCTAGTTTGTTCTTTCAACCTGAGCATGAGTAGAAATTAGTAAACGTATTTTCTGGACCCAAAAGTTCTAAGGGAAGAAGTCAAAGTGTGTCTTCAAATCTTAGAGGTACTTCCAAATCTTTATCCATACCTCTGTCTATGTTCAGTTAGGATCTTCAAGAACTTTTGACTTCTCTAGAAACAGGCCTGATCACCAAGACACAATTCAGGATAGCTTTAAAACATTAAGACCATGTATGTGATCATTGTCTCCTCACTAAACATTCTGAGTATTTAATGTCTTTAATGTCACCAAGTTGTTGTCTCTTTGTTTTAAATAATTTAACACTGAGGAATAATTTTCTATTAAACACTTATTTTTCCTGTTGTAAAACATAAACATCAAGGGAGAGTTTCCTATATGTCTCATTTTATTTCTCCACTCTTCTCCAGTAGCATATTGGGCACCTACCGACCTGGGAGTTCATCTTTCAGTGTCATATCTTTTTGCCTTTTCATACTGTTCATGGGGTTCTCAAGGCAAGAAAACTGAAGTACTTTGACTGCAGCCATGACATTAAAAGACACTTGCTCCTTGAAACAAAACCTTTGACCAACCTAATTCAGTTCAGTCACTCAATCATGTCCGACTCTTTGCGACCGCATGAATCACAGCACGCCAGGCATCCCTGTCCATCAGCAATGCTCGGAGTTCAGCCAGAGTCACGTCCATCGAGTCAGTGATGCCATCCAGCCATCTCATCCTCTGTCGTCTCCTTCTCCTCCTGCCCCCAGTCCCTCCCAGCATCAGAGTCTTTGCCAATCAGTCAACTCTTTGCATGAGGTGGCCAAAGTACTGGAGTTTCAGCTTTAGCATCATTCCTTCCAAATAAACCCCAGGTCTGATCTCTTCCAGAATGGACTGGTTGGATCTCCTTGCAGTCGAAGGGACTCTCAAGAGTCTTCTCCAACACCACAGTTCAAAGCATTCTTTGTCACTGTCACTGTCACTCAGCATTCTTCACAGTCCACCTCTCACATTCATACATGACCACTGGAAAAACCACAGCCTTGACTAGACGCAACTTTGTTGGCAAAGTAATGTCTCTGCTTTTCAATATGCTATCTAGGTTTGTCATAACTTTTCTACCAAGGAGTAAGCGTCTTTTATTTTCATGTCTGCAGTCACCATCTGCAGTGATTTTGGAGCTCAAAAAGGTATAGTCTGACACTGTTTCCACTGTTTCCCCATCTATTTCCCATCAAGTGATGGGACCAGATGCCATAATCTTCGTTTTCTAAATGTTGAGCTTTAAGCCAACTTTTTCCCTCTCCTCTTTTACCTTCATCAAGAGGCATTTTATTTCCTCTACACTTTCTGCCATAAGGGTGGGATCATTTTCATATATGAGGTTTTTGATATTTCTTGCCACAATCTTGATTCCAACTTGTGCTTCTTCCAGCCCAGCATTTCTCATGATGTACTCTCCATATCAATTAAATAAGCAGGGTGACAATATACAGCCTTGACGCACTCCTTTTCCAATTTGAACCAGTCTGTTGTTCCATGTCCAGTTCTAACTGTTGCTTCCTGACCTGCTAATAGCACTTAGTAAACAAAAGTTATTGGGTTGGCCAAATCCTTTTCTCAGATATTCCATAAGATGTTCTAGAACAATTGAAACATTCGACCAACTCCAAAATAAGATATATCATAATGTAACAATTTGTTATCATGATCCGGAAAGAAAAACAATATTATATAGGCTTCAATCTATTTTTCAACACCTATTACATAAGCTTCTATCTATTTCTTCAATGCCTATAAAGCAAAACTTGAGTCAGCATGTGAGAACATGAATGTAGAATTTGGGGTGGATTCAAATCTTAGAACCTCTCCCATAATTCGACATGCCATTCATCATTTGAGAAGTTTGTGGTTTTGACTATGAAAGTAAGACAAGATGAGATGTTTGGACACAAGACAGCTGAAGGATTTTCCGGAAACTTCAACACCCTTGTTAGCATTTTTATTCATTGCGTGTTCAAACTTTTGATTTCTAAACTGTTTTTGGTATGTTTTCTCCACACATCTGGTGTCAAGTGGGTTCCCACACGGCTGAATGTCAAAACCGCCCTAAATCAGCATTCGCCTCCTTCTCCTTTTCCACCCAAGGATTTGCTTTCTTAGCTTTCTGTTTTAGACCTATTAATACTCATTTTACTAATGGGTGTGCCTTCACTGTGGAGTGAGATCTGGAGTCATTAAGTAAGCTAGGTCGTTTTTGTTTGAGATCTTCCATTCTGGGAAATGGTCAGGAAGTAACAGCAACAACACAAGTACAAGGTATTAAGAGAGTTTACTCAGGCCTCATGGTGAAGATACTCGATCTACAGCTCCTAAGTTCATTGGGAAGTCCTGATGGCCTCCTGTTCCCTCAAGAGTATTGGAGTTCATCAAGATCCATTGTCCTTCCCTGAGTACACTTTATTTTGTATCAGCTTTATGTCATTCACTAATTATTGATATCAACTGAATAGTAAATAAATATACATGGAGAATTCCATGTATAATCCCTGGGGTCACAAAGAGTTGGACCCGTCTGAGCCACTTTCACTTTCACTTTTCACTTCCAAGTGTGAATGTACACACATACTCCATTAGTTCTGTTTCTCTGGAGAACACTAATACAAATAATATTATTTGTTTACCTGAAATTTGAAGCTAATTTGATATTTTGTATTTTTGCTTGCTAAAGCTATCAACCCTGATCACCATGTAAAGTAAATTAAGTAGACTAGAGAATCCACTGCAGTATTCTTGCCTAGAGAATCCCAGGGACAGAGGAGCCTGGTGGGCTGCCGTCTATGGGTCGCACAGAGTCAGACACGACTCAAGCGACTTAGCATGCGTGCATGCATGCATTGAAGAAGGAAATGGCAACCCACTCTAGTATTCTTGCCTGAAGAATCCCAGGGACACAGGAACCTGGCAGGCTGCCAATTACGGGGTCGCATAGAGTCGAACTCGACTGAAGCAACTGAGCAGCAACAGCAGCAGAGAAGCATAGTAAAGTTGCCTTAAACTGATGACCTGCACTTTTGTCCTTGCCTTATGGGGCTTACAGTCTGATGGGGCAGGAGATGTGTAAGAAAAAAGTGCCATGAAATGAAAGCGTTCTTGTTGTTATTTTCTGTGAAAGGGGTTTCAATAGAGGGTAGGTGGAAAGAACATGAAGTTAAAAGTAGTTATCACCAAGGATGCAAAAGCAAGTGTCTAGGGCACCAAAATGAAACTTTGCCTATTCTATGGCACATAGAAAGCACTGAATGTACAGCAGATAGTAAGGAGTTTAGATTTGCTTATTGAAATAGCCCACACTTTTTAAAAAGATAATAACCAATGGGTTGAAGTTTCTATTGTTGGCAGAAGCTTTGCACTGGAGTGATTCTAGTTTGTTCTTTCAACTTGAGCATGAGTAGAAATTAGCAAACGTATTTTCTGGACCTAAAAGTTCTAAGGGAAGAAGTATTAGTGTGTCTTCAATCTTAGAGGTACTTCCAAATCTTTATCCATACCTCTGCCTATGTTCAGTTAGGATCTTCAAGAATTTTTGACCTCTCTAGAAATAGGCCTGATCTCCAAGACCCAGTTCAGGATGGCTTTAAAACATTAAGACCATGTATGTGATAATTGTTTCCTCACTATAATTCTGAGTATTTAATGTCTTTAATGTCACCAAGTTGTTGTCTCTTTGTTTTAAATAATTTAACACTGAGAAATAATTTTCTATTAAACATTTATTTTTCCTGTTATAAAATATAAACATCAAGGGAGAGTTTCCTATATGTCTCATTTTATTTCTCCACTCTTCTCCAGTAGCATATTGGGCACCTACCGACCTGGGAGTTCATCTTTCAGTGTCATATCTTTTTGCCTTTTCATACTGTTCATGGGGTTCTCAAGGCAAGAAAACTGAAGTGCTTTGACTGCAGCCATGACATTAAAAGACACTTGCTCCTTGAAAGAAAAGCTATGACCAACCTAGTTCTGTTCAGTAGCTCAGTCGTGTCCGACTCTTTGCAACCCGATGAATTGCAGCACGCCATGGCTCCCTGTCCATCACCAACTCCCAGAGTTCAGCCAGATTCACGTCCATCGAGTCAGTGATGCCATCCAGCCATCTCATCCTCTGTCGTCTCCTTCTCCTCCTGCCCCCAATCCCTCCCAGCATCAGAGTCTTTTCCAATGAGTCAACTCTTTGCATGAGGTGGTCAAAGTACTGGAGTTTCAGCTTTAGCATCATTCCTGCCAAAGAAATCCCTGGGCTGATCTCCTTCAGAATGGACTGGTTGGATCTCCTTGCAGTCCAAGGGACTCTCAAGAGTCTTCTCCAACACCACAGTTCAAAAGCATCAATTCTTCGGCACTCAGCTTTCTTCACAGTCCCAACTCTCACATCCATACATGAACACTGGAATAACCATAGCCTTGACTAGACGGACCTTTGTTGGCAAAGTAATGTCTCTGTTTTTCAGTATGCTATCTAGGTTTGTCATAACTTTTCTTCCAAGGAGTAAGTGTCTTTTAATTTCATGTCTGTAGTCACCATCTGCAGTGATTTTCAAGCCCAAAAAGATAAAGTATGACACTCTTTCCCCTGTTTCCCCATCTATTTCCCATCAAGTGATTGGACCAAATGCCATGATCTTCGTTTTCTGAATGTTGAGCTTTAAGCCAACTTTTTCACTCTCCACTTTCACCTTCATCAAGAGCCTTTTTAGTTCCTCTTCATTTTCTGCCGCAAGGGTGGTGTCATCTGCATATCTGAGGTTATTGAGATTTCTCCCCACAATCTTGATTCCAGCTTGTGCTTCTTCCAGCCCAGCATTTCTTTTGATGTACTCTGCATATATGTTAAATAAGCAGGGTGACAGTATACAGCTTTGATGTACTCCTTTTCCTATTTGGAACCAGACTGTTGCTCCATGTCCAGTTCTAACTGTTGCTTCCTTACCTGCATACAGATTTCTCAAGAGGCAGGTCAGGTGGTCTGGTATTTCCATCTCTTTCAGAATTTTCCACAGTTTATTGTGATCTACACAGTCAAAAGCTTGGCATAGTCAGTAAAGTAGAAGATGTTTTTCTTGAACTCTCTTGCTTTTCTGATGATCCAGCAGATGTTGGCAATTTGATCTCTGGTTCCTCTGCCTTTTCTAAAACCAGCTTGAAAATCAGGAAATTCACAGTTCACATATTGCTGAAGCCTGACTTGGAGAATTTTGAGCATTACTTTACTAGCATGTGAGATGAGCACATTTGCGTTGTACTTTGAGCATTCTTTGGCATTGCCTTTCTTTGGGATTGGAATGAAAACTGACTTTTCCAGTCCTGTGGCCACTGCTGAGTTTTCCAAATTTGCTGGCATACTGAGTGCAGCACTTTCACAGCATCATCTTTCAGGATTTGGAATAGCTCAACTGGAATTCCATCACCTCCACTAGCTTTGTTCGTAGTGATGCTTTGTAAGGCCCACCTGACTTCACATTCCAGGATGTCTGGCTCTAGGTGAGTGATCACACCATCGTGATTATCTGGGTCATGAAGATCATTTTTTACAGTTCTTCTGTGTATTCTTTCCACCTCTCTTGATATCTTCTGCTTCAGTTAGGTCCATACCATTTCTGTCCTTTATCGAGCCCATCTTTGCATGAAATATTCCCTTGGTATCTCTGATTTTCTTGAAGAGATCTCTAGTCTTTCCCATTCTGTTGTTTTCCTCTATTTCTTTGCATTGATCTAGAGAGCACATTAAAAAAAACAGAGACATTACTTGCCAACAAAGGTCTGCCTAATTCAAGCTATGGTTTTCCAGCAATCATGTATGGATGTGAGAGTTGGACATAAAGAAAGCTGAGCACTGAAGTATTAATGCTTTTGAAGTGTGGTGTTGGAGAAGACTCCGAAGTGTCCCTTGAACTACAAGGAGATCAAATCAGGCAATCCTAAAGGAAAACAGTCCTGAATAGTCATTTGAAGGACTGATGCTGTAGCTGAAGCTCCAGTACTTGGCCACCTGATGCAAAGAACCGACTCATTGGAAAAGACCCTCATGCTGGGAAAGATTGAAGGCGGGAGGAGAAGGGGACAACAGAGGACCAGGTGGTTGGATGGCATCACCGACTCAGTGGACATAAGGCAGTGAAATAGAGCATATCTGTTGCAGTCTTTTACAGACCAGGACATGAGGACCAGAGTTGATGAAAAGAAAGAGAAAAAGAGAGAGAGAGAGCAGTATCTCTTGGGTTACATGGAAATCCAATAAAGCCCATGCACAGGACTTTTACCACTCATTAAGGCACAGGGCTTCCTCTCAAGGAGGTCTTGAATGCCTGGGTGAGAACGTGAGCTCAGTAGGCTTCCATGCTCCGAAGAGAATGAAGATAGAAAGAAGGATGTGGGGGACCCAGGTCTCTAGTGGAGCAAGGATATTTTGTTAGCAGAAATGCATGTTTATATATCTTCAGTAAAATGATTACTCAGCCATTACAAAGAATAAAATCCCAAAGTTGCAAGACAATGGATAGTCTAATACATACAAGGTTGCTAAAGAGAGTCACTGAAGGGAGTTACTGAAAGGAATCCAAGCAGGTGCCCTTTCCCATGATCTCAGTCCTGAGAACTGCATGCAGCTCTACTCATTCCTGGAATAGGAACTGATAAGGAACAGAGAGTCATTGAGAAATGGCACACAAAGGAAGAAAATGCAACATATTGGATTCCTTAAAGTTGAGTGTCCCTTGAAAATTACCCCTTTTTTATTTTTTCATAATTGGGGGTGACTGTATATTCTTTAGTGAAAAAGGTCCTGACCAAATGAGTTTGTTTAGCTTTAGCAATTTTAGTTGAAAGGCATCAATATACTATGAATATAACCACCAGGATAATTATTAGCATTACAACTCTAGATCCAATACTATGTACAATGCTTTGAAACCATCCTCGAGGGTCCAGCCCAGATAACTGATCAGTTAGCTGTTCAGCTAAGCTTTCCAGATTATTGGAAGAAGGTAGACTCTTAAAGAAGGCTTCAAATATTTCTTTTTGTAATAATTGTACATTTAAGGAAGCATTATCATGTAAGTCTTACAAATGAAATTTGATTTGTTTCCAGTTGTAGGCAGAATAGTTGAACCAAACAGGGATAATACAAAATTGAGTAGAATTCCAATCACATTTTAGTAAAGCTTGTTTTTGTAAATCTATTAATTGATCTCCGACACATTGGAAGGCTATTTTTATTTCCTGTATTTCATCTTGAACTTCCTCATTTATCTGAGCCTGAGTGGCCCACATAGTATGAGCATCTTTAGTCCAATTATGGATAAAATTGTGTGTTTGACTTGAGGTTTGTAAAACAATGCTGGCAACAGCAGCAGTAGTGCAAATGGCTATCAATCCCAATATGCTAAGAATTAGCCATCCAATGAATCGTTTAGATCATTGGAGTAATTTAGTAAGTAACCAGGAAACAAGTCCGGTCATGGGACCTTCTTTCTAGGGTCGTTGGAGGTATATTGGCAACCACAGGTTACATCGAGATCAAAGAATCAGAAGGGATTCATTTTTTATAGACATGGAGGAGCTAAGACAAGTATATAGTTTGCCATCTATACAAGGTAAAGAAAGTAAAGTCTTATTAAATTGCGTTTCCTATAATTACAACAAAAGGAAGGGGAACACAAGCTTGTATAAAATATGGCTGATTATAATGAAAGGAATAATGACTAGAACTACGACTAGTCCCTGTGAAATATCCAGTCCAAGTTACAAGTTCTTCAGTGCTAGCGGAAAGTTTCCAAATGTCCCTTTGTTCAGGCCCAATCTGTTTATTGAGGACGATTCGAGGGTGAGGGGGTGCCATTCCACTGTCAAGCCAGCCAAGTAGTCCTTTGTCTTGGTAATGTTCCATCATAGTATTGGTAATCTTCCATGCTACTTGAGTAGCATAATCACATATAGTGCTATTAATATCACCTGAACAGTCAGATAACCACATATCATGGGATCCCCAAACAACAATGGTATAATTGGCCACAAACATTAATTTTCCTGATTTGTCTTGACATCTGTCCCAATGAACAGGAGTATATTTAAAGTTCTTATCAGATCAGATCAGATCAGTCGCTCAGTCGTGTCCGACTATTTGCGACTCCATGAATCGCAGCACGCCAGGCCTCCCTGTCCATCACCAACTCCCAGAGTTCACCCAGACTCACGTCCATCGAGTCAGTGATGTCATCCAGCCATCTCATCCTCTGTCGTCCCCTTCTCCTCCTGCTCCAAATCCCTCCCAGCATCAGAGTCTTTTCCAATGAGTCAACTCTTCGCATGAGGTGGCCAAAGTACTGGAGTTTCAGCTTAAGCATCATTCCTTCCAAAGATATCCCTGGGCTGATCTCCTTCAGAATGGACTGGTTGGATCTCCTTGCAGTCCAAGGGACTCTCAAGAGTCTTCTCCAACACCACAGTTCAAAAGCATCAATTCTTTGGCGCTCAGCCTTCTTCACAGTCCAACTCTCACATCCGTACATTATCACAGGAAAAACCATAGCTTTGACTAGACGAACCTTTGTTGGCAAAGTAATGTCTCTGCTTTTCAATATGCTATCTAGGTTGGTCATAACTTTTCTTCCAAGCAGTAAGTGTCTTTTAATTTCATGGCTGCAGTCACCATCTGTAGTGACTTTGGAGCCCAGAAAAATAAAGTCTGACACTATTTCCACTGTTTCCCCATCTATTGCCCATGAAGTGGTGGGACCGGATGCCATGATCTTCGTTTTCTGAATGTTGAGCTTTAAGCCAACTTTTTCACTCTCCACTTTCACTTTCATCAAGAGGCTTTTGAGTTCCTCTTCACTTTCTGCCATAAGGGTGGTGTCATCTGCATATCTGAGGTTATTGATATTTCTCCTGGCAATCTTGATTCCAGCTTGTGTTTCTTCCAGTCCAGCGTTTCTCGTGATGTATTCTGCATATAAGTTAAATAAACAGGGTGACAATATACAGCCTTGATGAACTTATTTTCCTATTTGGAACCAGTCTGTTGTTCCATGTCCAGTTCTAACTGTTGCTTCCTGACCGGCATACAAATTTCTCAAGAGGCAGATCAGGTGGTCTGGTATTCCCATCTCTTTCAGAATTTTCCACAGTTGATTGTGATCCACACAGTCAAAGACTTTGGCATAGTCAATGAAGCAGAAATAGATGCTTTTCTGGAACTCTCTTGCTTTTTCTATGATCCAACGGATGTTGGCAATTTGATCTCTGGTTCTTCTGCCTTTTCTAAATTCATTATTTGGCATTGCCTTTCTTTGAGATTGGAATGAAAACTGACCTTTTCCAGTCCTGTGGCCACTGCTGAGTTTTCCAAATTTGCTGGCATATTGAGTGCAGCACTTTCACAGCATCATCTTTCAGGATTTGGAATAGCTCAACTGGAATTCCATCACCTCCACTAGCTTTATTTGTAGTGATGCTTTCTAAGGCCCCCCTGACTTCACATTCCAGGATGTCTGGCTCTAGGTGAGTGATCACACCATCGTGATTATCTGGGTCGTGAAGATCTTTTTTGTACAGTTCTTCTGTGTATTCTTTCCACCTCTCTTGATATCTTCTGCTTCTGTTAGGTCCATACCATTTCTGTCCTTTATTGAGCCCATCTTTGCATGAAATGTTCCTTTGGTATCTCTGATTTTCTTCAAGAGATCCCTAGTCTTTCCCATTCTGTTGTTTTCCTCTATTTCTTTGCATTAATCACTGAAGAAGGCTTTCTTATCTCTTCTTGCTATTCTTTGGAACTCTGCATTCAGATGTTTATATCTTTCCTTTTCTCCTTTGCTTTTTGCTTCTCTTCCTTTCACAGCTATTTGTAAGGCCTCCTCAGACAGCCATTTTGCTTTTTTGCATTTCTTTTCTATGGGAATGGTCTTGATCCCTGTCTTCTGTACAATGTCACGAACCTCATTCCATCGTTCATCAGGCACTCTATCTATCAGATCTAGACCCTTAAATCTATTTCTCACTTCCACTGTATAATCATAAGGGATTTGATTTAGGTCATACCTGAATGGTCTAGTGGTTTTCCCTACTTTCTTCAATTTAAGTCTGAATTTGGCAATAAGGAGTTCATGGTCTGAGACACAGTCAGCTCCTGGTCTTGTTTTTGCTGACTGTATAGAGCTTCTCCATCTTTGGCTGCAAAGAATATAATCAATCTGATTTCGGTGTTGACCATCTGGTGATGTCCATGTATAGAGTCTTCTCTTGTGTTGTTAGAAGAGGGTGTTTGTTATGACCAGTGCATTTTCTTGGCAAAACTCTATTAGTCTTTGCCCTGCTTCATTCCGTATTCCAAGGCCAAATCTGCCTGTTTCTCCAGGTGTTTCTTGACTTCCTACTTTTGCATTCCAGTCCCCTATAATGAAAAAGTTCTTATAAGTAAACCCTTTGCATAATGTTTTTTTTTCCTTTCCCTAGAGTTTCAGTAGTGTTGACATGATTCTCATAAAAAGAAAGGTCAGTAAATAATCTAAGTAATGTCCAAAAGTCCTTTTCTGGAGGCAGGATGAAAGCCCAAGTTTGTTGGCTAATGTTTATGCATAATTCTGTTGGGCCCATGCATAAAGGAAGGATTTCATAACCTAGAGAAATATTAATTAGTCTCCCTTCTTACTCTGGGTGTGAGGGCCCCTCCAAACTCCAAGGAGGAGGCATATGTATTGAGTCATTGGTGGATATGATTGGTCTTCTTTTTGTCTGTTCTACAACATGTAGTGAAGGGGGGTTGTGTATATAAGCCCAGTAAGTATGATTCATCAACTCAGCTTGAGCAGGGGAAGCAAAAGGAAGCAAAGCAAGCATAGCAACAAAAATATTTTCTGGATTCCAAGGCATTCCCTCTTGAGAAACCAGGATTTCAGCTTGAATAATAAAGGTTTTTATCTGTTCCCAACTAGGGAGTTCATGAGGTTGATGATGTCGAGGGTGGTGCTTCTTGGAGATGTTTAGAACTGCCATGGTTTGTATTGGAATTTCTTTCTCTTGGGGGTTGTGTTGTTTCATCTCTATTTTGAATGCTGAAGGCCCCCTTGGGTTGGATCTTCTGAAGAGGAAGCCAAGTAAGTTCATTGGGTCTATCTGGAGAAATACAAGCATACCCCTTTCCCTGTAAGATTAATTTCCCAGACTCCCATTGTTTGATTAACCCGTTTTGATACCAAATGGGCAAAGGAAGAGAGGCATCCTGTGATCCCTGGAAATATTTTTCTGCTCTTATTAAAGTATCTCCTTGTGGTAAGTTTAAAAAATTTAAAACAAATAAAGCTGTATTAACAATAGTTATAGGTTTAGATAGTAGCTTATGTTGGAATCTAGCAGTCTGCTTTAGATAAGGAAGATAGTAGTGTTCCTGTGTATTCCCCCTTTTTAAATTTTTTTATTTGTGGTTTCGGTGTGTGATGTGCGTGTGGATTATAAGGAATACCTGTAATATGTTTAACAGAAAATGATTGTAAAAATTGTTTGAAGTGCCTAGAAATATAGGCAGGGTTATTGTCTGTTTTTATAGAATTAAGAGTTCCCATTATAGCAAAACTAGTTAATATAAGTTATAACATGTTGTGTAGCTACACCTCGAAGAGGTGTGGCCTAGATAAAACAAGAATTTGTGTCGATACAGACATGTGAGAAAGAAGATGGAGAAAGTTCAGGGCAATGATTTACATCCATTTGCCATAATTCATTGGGTTGTAATCCTCGAGGATTGATACCTTGTGCAACGGGTCAAAGGTGTAAGGGTTTACAAGTAGAGCAATTATTAATGATTTCTTTAGCTTGGTGGTATAGAATTTTCTATATTTGGTGTAAGGAGCCAGCATTATTGTGTAATAAAGCATATTGTTCCTCAGGGGTAGCAAAATAAACAAGTTTATCAGCTTGTTCATTACCAAGAGTCATAGGGCCGGGAAGGCAGGAATGTGCTCGAATATGGGTAATATAAATGGGAGAAGTGTGGTTTCTAATAATAGACTGTAGTTTGAAAAAAAGCTGTTGAATAACAGGTTGACTGGAGTTTATAGTGGAGGTTTCTATATTTTTTAATACAAAAACAATATAAGGAATCAGAGACTACATTAATGGGGTAAGGATGTAAGTAAATAACTTGAATAAAAGCATATAATTAGTTTTGTTGAGCAAAACGAAATTTAGTATAAAAGATCTTATATTCTTCGAGAGACCAGAATGAGGCTTTAGGGTTTTTAATCCCATCTATATAGAAAACATCAGCTTGAGGTATAGGCTGTGAGCTGATGATGTGGGAGATAATAAATTCAGTATTTTTGAAGAGATTCCAGAACTTGTTAGAAGGATAATTAAATGAAATTTCTCCAAAATATTCCAGAAAAGCTATTTGGAAATCAGTAGAATTGTGTAATACATTCTAGAATTGAGATTTATTAATAGGTATTACAATTTTATGAGGATCAGAGCCAATTAACGTCCTAGTTCTATTTCTTCCATTGATAATGATAAGAGTGATTAAATCAAGATAGGATATAAGTGATTTTGTATCCCTCTAAAATGGGTATAGGTCCATTCTACTGGGTGTTCTAGTTGGGCAAGAAGTCCTGTGGGGGAATGAAGAGAGGGGAGAATAAATAATTCTAGAGGTAAATCAAGTCTAATACATGTAAAAAATTGCTTTTGCAATTTATTTTGTATTAAATAGAGTTCTTCTCGTGCCACTAGTGAAAATGAACGAGGGTTATTTAAATCTCCTTTCAAGTCAGTTCAGTTCAGTTCAGTCACTCAGTCATGTCTGACTCTTTGCGACCCCATGAATAGTAGCATGCCAGGCCTCCCTGTCCATCACCAACTCCCGGAGTTCACCCAGACTCACGTCCATCGAGTCAGTGATGCCATCCAACCATCTCATCCTCTGTCGTCCACTTCTCCTCCTGCCCCCAATCCCTCCCAGCATCAGAGTCTTTTCCAATGAGTCAGCTCTTCACTGAGCTGACATGAGGTGGCCAAAGTACTTGAGTTTCAGCTTTAGCATCATTTCTTCTAAAGAAATCCCAGGGCTGATCTCCTTCAGAATGGACTGGTTGGATCTCCTTGCAGTCCAAGAGACTCTCAAGAGTCTTCTCCAACACCACAGTTCAAAGGCATCAATTCTTCGGCACTCAGCTTTCTTCACAGTCCAACTCTCACATCCATACATGACCACTGGAAAAACCATAGCCTTGACTAGACAGACCTTTGTTGGCAAAGTAATGTCTCTGCTTTTCAATATGCTATCTAGGTTGGTCATAACTTTTCTTCCAAGGAGTAAGCGTCTTTTAATTTCATGGCTGCAGTCACCATCTGCAGTGATTTTGGAGCCCAAAAAGATATAGTCTGACACTGTTTCTACTGTTTCCCCATCTATTTCCCATCAAGTGATGGGACCAGATGCCATGATCTTCGTTTTCTGAATGTTGAGCTTTAAGCCAACTTTTCCCCTCTCCTCTTTCACCTTCATCAAGACGCTTTTTAGTTCCTCTTCACTTTCTGCCATAAGGGTGGTGTCCTCTGCATATCTGAGGTTATTGATATTTCTCCTGGCAATCTTGATTCCAGCTTGTGCTTCTTCCAGCCCAGCTTTTCTCATGATGTACTCTGCATAGAAGTTAAATAAGCAGGATGACAATATACAGCCTTGATGTATTCCTTTTCCTATTTGTAGCCAGACTGTTGTTCCATGTCCAGTTCTTACTGTTGTTTCCTGACCTGCATACAAATTACTCAAGCGGCACATCAGGTGGTTTGGTATTTCCATCTCTTTCAGAATTTTCCACAGTTTATTGTGATCCACACAGTCAAAGGCTTTGGCATAGTCAAGAAAGCAGAAATCGAAGTTTTTCTGGAACTCTCTTGCTTTATTGACGATCCAGTAGATGTTTGCAATTTGGTCTCTGGTTCCTCTGCTACATAATATTGACTCATAGTGGGAGAATTCATCATTCCTTGAGGCAGTACAGTCCACTGGTGTTGCTTATGAGGCCCGGTGTGATTAGGATAAGGAAGAGAGAAAGCAAATCTCTTTCAGTCTAGAGGATGTAAAGGTATATTAAAAAAGCAATCCTGTAAATCTGTAATAATAATATGCCAGTTTTGAGGAATAATGGTAGGTGTCGGGATGACTGGTTGCAATGTACCCATAGGACTCATAGATGCATTAAATTTTCTAAGGTCTGTTAAGAGACGCCTTTTTCCAGGTTTCTTTTTTATAACAAAAATGGGAGAGTTCCAAGGGGAATAATATTCCTCAATATGTTTTAATTCCAATTGTGTATCTATAAGTTCTTTAGCAGCCTGTAATTTCTCTTTTGTAAGGGGCCACTGCTCTGTCCAAATAGGTTCGTCATACTTCCAAGTTATTTTAATAATTGTTGTTTGTTAAATGAGCAGTGGCCCCTAAGAAAAATGTGGAATGTATATCTGAGTTTCCCATTGCATAAGTAAATCCCTTCCTATTAGATTAAGGGGTAAATCTATTATGTAAGGTTGTAATGTCGCTGGCTGGCCTTCTGGTCCCTCACAAGGATAAATTTGAATACTTTGATAGACTCCTTGTATTTTTGTTTGAGTAACTCCTGTAATTTGGCAAGAAATTTTGTGTAAAAGCCAAGATTTGGGCCATAAGTGTTTGGAAATAATAGTGATATCAGATCCAGTATCAAGGAAACCAGAAAAACTTTTACCATTGATTTTGATATTTATATTTGGTTGGGCATATTCAGATACCAATGATGTCCATAAGGATTGTTTTTGATCTGTGTTTCCTATCCATCTGTCTGTATATCATTAGAGGAATTAATAGAAATGTAAGGTAAAAGAAGTAATTGGGCAATTTTTCCCCCTTTTTAAATTGCCATAGTATCTGAGATGACATCATAACTTGAATTTCTCCCTTATAATCTGAATTAATTATTCCAGGGTGAACAGTAATTCCCTTAGAAGTCAAGCTAAATCAGCCAAGTAAAATGCCGAAGGTTTGTAGAGGTAGGAGTCCAAAAAGTCCAGTAGGTATTCTAGAAGGGATTGCTTGAAAGAAAAGGAGAAAACCATTTAGGGCTGATATATCAATGGCAGTACTGCCAGATGTTGAGGGTTTGAGGGAAAAGATGGCGTTTGCCTCTGGTTTTTGTTGAAGGGGACCTGGGGATTCCCCTGTTTGAAGTTTCCTGAAATAAGTTTTCCCTCAACATCATATTTAGATAAACAATCTTTGGCCCAATGCATCCTTTTATGGCAGCGAGCGAAGAGTTTTGGAAAATTTTTATTAGCTTTAATTTTCTCTGTATATTTCTTAGGGCAATCCTTTTTAAAGTGGGTCTTATCCCCATATGTAAAACATCCTTCATTTCCCTTTTTAAAAGCAGCAGCCATTGTTTCAGCTAGCATTTGCATTTTCTGTGTCTCAGACCCTAAATTGTGGCAAGCCTTCAAATAATCAGTAACAGTCCCAGTCTCATGTATTGGGATGATAGAACTTTGACATTCCTGATTTGCATTTTCATATGCAAGCAGATTTCCTAGTTGTAATCTGGCTTCTTTGCCAATTACATTACAGGAAATAGCAGTTTCTAGTCTAGCTAGGAAATCAGCATAGGTTTCATTAGGTCCTTGTAATATCTTAATGTAACTACTTTTAGGTTCTCCTTGAGGAGTAATTTGATCCCAGGCTTCAAGGGCAGCTTCTTTCAATTGTATATGCAACAAAGAAGGGCATTGTATTTGAGCTTCTATCGCTTCAAATTGTCCTGTACCAGTTAACAGTTCAAAAGTAATTTGGTTCTGGGGAGCACCAGCTCGAGCATTAAAATTGGCATGATCCCAAGCCACATCTTGAAACCGCATAGTCCATTGAAGATATTCTCCTGGTTTAAGGAGAGCTTTTATGAAAATTCACCAATCATAAGGGATAAAAGTCCCAATAGAAGATGCCATAGCATTTAGAAGTTCTTTAGTAAAAGATGAAGGAGGGCCATACATAGTTATAGCTTTTTTCATTTGTTGCATGTAAGAGAAATCAATGCCTTAATATTGAGGTATTATTTGCCTTTGGGCATTAACATTCCTTAATACTGGAAAAGTGGAAAACCATCAGCCCCAGAGACTTGAGACTGCAAAGCCAGCAATTCAGAGAGCCTCTGTTGTGAAGGAGAATGAGTAGATATTTTTTTCTCATAAGTATGAGTACATGCTAAAGGCTTATCTTTGTTATCCAAAAAAGCATTATCAGCTTTAGTGACATAGAGAGACTCAGAAGAGTCATCGTTAGAGTCATTTTGTTCTTGTATTGAAGGGACTTTCAGTTTTGTGCCTGTTGCAAGAGACACAAGAAGAGGAGCACTTGGAGCAGCTGGAGCAGGGCTAGTAGGAAAATTCTGAAATATTTTATGTTGTTCTATTTGGGCTTTTTGAAAAGTTTCATCATCAAATTCATATTCATGTAATAAATGTTCTACCTGTTGTTGAATATCAGGAGGGCTGGAAATACTTTGAAATGGCAAAATCATAGCTTTAATTAGGGCCCATAGGAGCCAGAAATCTATTGGGGTATTTTTTCCCTGTCTAGTGGCTTGTTTAACATTCTCTTTGCCCAGTTCTAAATTTCTAAATCAAAACTGCCCTCATCAGGGAACCAGGGATTATGTTCAACCACTGTTTGAAGGCATGCCTCTATGCGTTGACATGAAACTGAAAGTCCTTGAACTTTAAATAAATAATGAAGTAAAGTAAAAAAAAAAATGGTGGGGCTTTCCAGCCATTTGTCCGATAACGCCAGACTTACCAACCTCAGTAGGTCCCAGTCACTCCATCCTGAATGCTGTGAATGCCAGGTCCCTGTTTGGGCGCCACTTGTTGTGGTCTTTACAGACCAGGACCTGGGGACTGGAGTTGATGAAAAGAAAGATAGAGGGAGAGAGCAGTATCTCTCAAGTTACATAGAAAACCAATAAAGCCCATGCACAGGACTTGTACCACTCACGAAGGCACAGGGCATCCTCTCAAGGAGGTCTTGAAAGCCCGGGCAAGAAAGTGAGCTTGGTAAACTTCCATGTTCCGAAGAGAATGAAGACAGAAAGAAGGGTGCGGGGGACCCAAGTCTCTAGTGGAGCAAGGGTATTTTATTAGCAGAAATGCATGTTTACATATCTTCAGTAAAATGATTACTCAGCCATTACAAAGAATGAAACTCCACAAGTTGCAACACAATAGATAGTCTAATACATACAAGGTTGCTGAAGAGAGTCACTGAAGGGAGTTACTGAAAGGAATCCAAGCAGATGCCCTTTCCCATGATCTCAGTCCTGAGAACTGCATGCAGCTCTACTCATTCCTGGAATAGGAACTGATAAGGAACAGAGAGTCCTTGAGAAATGGCACACAAAGAAAATGCAACATACTGGATTCCTTAAAGTTGAACGTCCCCTGACACATCTCTAAGAAAAAGAAATGCAAAAAGGCAAAATGGTTTTGTGAGGAGGCTTTACAAATAGCTGAGAAAAGAAGAGGAGCTAAAGGTAAAGGAGAAAAGGAAAGATATACTCACTTGAATGCAGAGTTCCAAGGCAAAGAGAGATAAGAAAGCCTTCCTCAGTGATCAATGCAAATAAATAGAGGAAAACAATAGAATGGGAAAGACTAGAGATCTCCTCAAGAAAACTGGAGATACCAAGGAAATATTTCATGCAAAGGTGGGCACAATAAAGGACATCAAGTGTTGGACCTAAAAGAAGCATAAGATATTAAGAAGAGGTGTCAATACTACACAGAAGAAAATACAAGAAAGATCTTCATGACCCAGATAACCACGATGGTGTGATCAGTCACCTAGAGCAAGACATCCTGGAATGGGAACTCAAGTGGGCCTTAGGAAGGATCACTATGAACCAAGCTAGTGGAGGTGATGGAATTCCAGTTGAGCTATTTCAAATCCTGAAAGATGATGCTGTGAAAGTGCTGCACTCAATGTGCCAGCAAATATGGAAAACTCCGCAGAGGCCACAGGATTGGAAAAGGTCCGTTTTCATTCCAATCCCAAAGAAAGGCAATGCCAAAGAATGTTCAAACTACTGCATAATTGGGCTTATTTCACATGCTAGCAAAGTAATGCTGAAAATTCTCCAAGCCAGGCTTCAACACTACATGAACCATGAAATTCCAGATGTTCAAGGTGGATTTAGAAAAGACAGAGAAACCGGAGATCAAATTGCCAATATCCACATCGAAAAAGCAAGAGGTTCCAGAAAAATATCTACTTCTGCTTTATTGACTACGCCAAATCCTTTGACTGTGTGGATCACAACAAACTGTGGAAAATTCTTAAAGAATTGAGAATACCATACAACCTTATCTGCCTCCTGAGTAATCTGTATGCAGGTCAAGAAGCAACAGTTAGAACTATACATGGAACAATGAACTGGTTCAAAATTGGGAAAGGAGTCGTCAAGGCTATGTATTGTCACCCTGCTTATTTAACTTATATGCTGAGTACAACATGAGAAATGCTGGGCTAGATGAAGAAGCTGGAATCAAGATTTCTGGGAGAAATATCAATAACCTCAGATATGCAGATGACACCACCCTTATGGCAGAAAGTGAAGAAGAACTAAAGAGCCTCTTGAGAGTGAAAGAGGAGAGTGAAAAAGTTGGCTTAAAGCTCAACATTCAGAAAACTAAGATCATGGCATCTGGTCCCATCACTTCATGGGAAATAGATGGGGAAACAGTGAAAACAAGTGGCAGACTTTATATTTGGGTGCTCCAAAATCACTGCAGATGGTGATTGCAGCCATGAAATTAAGAAGCTTACTCCTTGGAAGAAAAGTTATGACCAACCTAGACAGCATTTTAAAAAGAAGAAACATTATTTTGCCAACAAAGGTCCATCTAGTAGAAAGCTATGGTTTTTCCACTGGTCATGTATGGATGTGAGAGTTGGACTATAAAGAAAGCTGAGCGTCAAAGGAGAGTCCTTTGGACTGCAAGGGGATCCAACCAGATCATCCTAAGGGAAATCAGCCCTGAATATTTATTGAAAGGATTGATGCTGAAACCGAAACTCCAATATTTTGGCCACCTGATGAGAAGAACTGACTGATTTGAGAAGACCCTGATGCTGGGAAAGATTGAAGGCAGGAGGAGAAGGGGACGACAGAGGATATCATTGGATGGCATCCCCGACTCAATGGACATGAGTTTGAGTAAACTTTGGAGTTGGTGATGGACAGGGAGGCCTGGTGTGCTGTAGTCCATGGGGTTGCTAAGAGTTGGACAAGACTGAGTGACTGAACTGAACAAATCTAATGGCAGAAAGTGAAGAGGAACTAAAGAACCTCTTGGTGAGGGTGAAGGAGTGAAAGAGCCTGCTTAAAACTAAATATTAAAATAACTAGGATCACTGCATCTGGTCCTGTTACTTTGTGGCAAACAGAAGGGGAAAAGGTGGAAACAGTGATGGATTTCCTCTTCTTGGGCTCTAAAATCACTGTGGATGGTGACTGCAGCCATGAAATCAAAAGTCGATTACTACTTGGCAGGTAAGTTGTGATAAACCTATACAGTGTGTTGAAAAGCAGAGACATTACTCTGCCAACTGAGGTCTGTTCTGTACAGTCAAGGCTGTAGTCCTCCTAGTGGTCATATATGGTTTTGAGAACTGAACCATAAAGAAGGCAGAGTGCTGAAGAATTGATGCCTTCGAACTGTGGTGCTGGAGAAGACTCCTGAGTCCCTTGGACAGCAAGGAGATCAAACCAGCCAGTCTTAAGGGAAATCAACCCTGAACACTCATTGGAAGGACTGATGCTGAAGTTGAAGCTCCAGTATTTTGGTCGCCTGATGAGAACAGCCGACTCATTGGATAAGCCCCTGATGCTGTCGAAGATTGAGGGCAGAAGGAGAAGAGGGCGTCAGAGGATGAGATGGCTGGATGGTATCACCGATGTAACTTGGGCAAACTTCGGAAGATGGTAAGGGACAGGGAGGCCTGCTGTGCTGCAGTCCATGGGATCCTAAAGAGTCAGACACAACTATGTGACTGAACAACAACAAAACCTGAAGTAGCTTCTAATAAGCGTTTTTTTTTTTAATTATAAACCTGTTAATAAAATAACTCAAAAATATAATTAATCAAAAGGATTTAAAATGTGTATTAGAAAATACCCACTTACTAGTAAAGAAATCTGGAGAAGGCAATGGCAACCCACTCCAGTACTCTTGCCTGGAAAATCCCATGGATGGAGGAGCCTGGTAGGCTGCAATCTATGGGATCGCTACAAGTCTGATACGACTGAGTGACTTCACTTTGACTTTTCACTTTCACGCACTGGAGAAGGAAATGGCAACCCACTCCAGTGTTCTTGCCTGGGGAATCCCAGGTACGGCAGGGCCTGGTGGGCTGCCATCTATGGGGTTGCACAGAGTCGGACACGACTGAAGTGACTTAGCAGTAGCAGCAGCAGCAGTAAAGAAGTCATGAAAGGAGGAACAGAAGAACATTTAATGAGACATCAGTTCAATTCAGTCGCTCAGTCGTGTCCGACTCTTTGTGACCCCATGGACTGAAGCATGCCAGGTTTCCCTGTCTTTCACCAACTCCCAGAGCTTTCTCAAACTCATGTCCATTGAGCTGGTGATGCCATCCAACCATCTCATCCTCTGTCATCCCCTTCTCCTCCTGCCTTCAATCTTTCCCAGCATCAGGGTCTTTTCCACTGAGTCAGTTCTTTGCATCAGGTGCCCAAAGTATTGGAGCTTCAGCTTCAGCATCAGTCCTTCCAATGAATATTCAGGACTGATTTCCTTTAGGATTGCCTGGTTTGATCTCCTTGTAGTCCAAGGGACCCTCAAGAGTCTTCTCCAACACTACAGTTCAAAAGCATGAATTCCTTGGTGCTCAACTTTCTTTATAGTCCAACTCTCACATCCATACATGATTACTGGAAAACCATAGCTTTGAATAGGCAGATTTTTGTTGGCAAAGTAATGTCTCTGTTTTTTTTTTTTTTTTAATATGCTCTCTAGGTTGTTCATAGCTTTTCTTTCAAGGGGCAAGTGTCTTCTAATTTCATGGCTACAGTCAAACTACTTCAGTTTTCTGGCCTTGAGAACCCAGTGAACAGTATGAAAAGGCAGAAATATATGACACTGAAAGATGAACTCCCCAGGTGGATAGGTGCCCGATATGCTACTGGAGAAGAGTGAAGAAATGAAATGAGACAAAGAGAAAAGAAAAAGTAAAATAGCAAGCATGAATCAGCTATAGAAAAATAACATCAAATAGGAGTGAAAGAATTCAATCAAAGAAAAAGTTATTAGAATTTATTTTTAAAAAACAAACAAGACTCAACTATGTTCTGTCTACAAGAGACATACTTTATATGGAAAAATATAGGATATCACCTCACACCAGTCAGAATGGCCATCACCATAAAATGTACAAATAATAAATGCTGGAGAGGGTGTGGAGAAAAGGAAACCCTCTTGCACTTCTGGTGGAAATGTAAATAGATACAGCCACTTTGGAGAGCAGTATGGAGGATCCTTGAAAAAACTGAAAGAAATACCACATGACCCAGTAGTAGACTTTATCACTTAGCATCCAAGATAACAGCTTACACCTTGTCTTGGGATCCTGGATGAGCCCCCAAGGTAATAGATGAAAGCTTACAGTGCTCCCTGGTAGCTCAGAGGTTAAAGCGTCTGCCTGTGATGCGGGAGATCAGGGTTCGATCCCTGGGTTGGGAAGATCCCCTGGAGAAGGAAATGGCAACCCACTCCAGTATTCTTGCCTGGAAAATCCCACGGACAGGAGCCTGGTAGGCTACAGTCCATGGGGCCACAAAGAGTCGGACACGACTGAACGACTTCACTTTCTTTACAGTGCTCCATTGGATCTGTAGTCTCGGAAGGAGAAGGTTTAACTCTGGGACCAAAGATAATCTCAGTCACTCGTAGCTTTGTGTAGTAGAAATTTTATTAAAGTGACAGTGACTTAAAAAACTGACATAGACATCAAAGGGGGTAGAAAGATTACCCGCCTTGCTAGTTTTAAGCAGGGTATTATATATTTTTCTGCTAGCTCTTAAGAATAGAAAAGAATACCTCAAGGCTGTGAAAATTTTGCCCAGACTCTTTCTTGTAACATATATCCTGGGATGACATCAGCATGAGATTAGCCAGAAGGAACAGGTTAACCCAGAGCTCAAAGCTGTGGAGGTTTTACCCAGACCTTCTCCCATAACATATATTCTGAGCTCAAAAAAGCATATCCTTGAACAAAAGATACTGCTGCCTACGAGGCCTTCATGCCTAAGGCAAAAGAATGTGAAAAAGAAAGTGTTCAACTCCTTCTTAAATAGGCCTTAGGCTTGGACTCCTTATCAACCTACCTACGTTAACTCTTTCACCAGCAATCTCACTACTGGGCATATATCCAGAGAAAATCATAATTCAAAAAAAAACACATGCACCTCAGTGTTCATTGCTGCACTGCTTACAATAGCCAGGACATGGAAAGAACTTAAATGTCCCCCAAGAGAGGAATGGATAAAGAAGATGTGGTAAATCTATATATCTATACAATTATTCATACACACACACACATATATATAATATTACTCAGCCATAAAAAGGAATGAAATTGGGTCATTTGTAGTGACATGGATGGATCTAGAGATTGTCATACAGAATGAAGTCAGTCAGAAGGAGGAAAATAAATATTGTGTATTAATGAATATATAGGAAATCTGAAAAAAATGGTATAGATGTTCTTATTTACAAAGCAGAAAAAGAGACACAAATGTAGAGAACAAATGTGTGGACACCAAGGGGGGAAGGAAGGGTGGGATGAATTGGGAGGTGGAGATTGACATATGTACTCTATTAATACTATGTATAAAATAGACAACAAATGAAAACTTATTGTATAGCACAGGGAAGTCTATTCAATGCTCTGTGGTGACCTAAATGGGACAGAATCCCAAAAAAGAGGGAATATATGTATATACATAACTAATACAACACAGTAAAGTATTTATACTCCAATAAAATTTTTAAAAAGTAGTCTAAAAGACTAAAAAAAAGTATAAGATATGAAAACAGCAACCATAAGAACGCTAGAGTAGACATATTGATAGCATATCAAACAAAATATAATTTAAGTTTAAAATGCTATTAATAATAGAGAAAAAAGAGACTTTTTAATGTGCTGTGCTTTTTGGACAACATGACTACTCAGTCATGTCCAATTCCCTGCAGCCCTATGAACTATAAACCAACATGCTCCTCTGCCCATGGAATTTTCCAGGCAAGAATACTGGAGCTGTTTGCCATTTCCTATTTCAAAGGAGAGCTTCCCGACCTAGGAATCAAACCTCATCTCCCGCATTGTCAGGCAGCTTTTTACCACTAGCCCCACCTGGGATCAATTTGTCAGGACGATATAACAATTATATATGTATCTAACAATAGGGCCTCAAGATATATTAAGCAAAAACTGACAGAACTGAAGAAATAGGACAATCAACCTAGTTGATTGTTGCAGACATCAATATACCATTCTGAATAGAATAGAAGAGCATAAGATAGGATAGGGCAGGCTAGGTTAGGCTAGAATAGAACATCTAGAGAGTAAACCAGCAAGGATATAGAGACTTCAACAACACTATTAAGAAATCAGATACAGCTAGTTTCTATAGAACACACATGAAGAAGGCAATGGCAACCCACTCCAGTACTCTTGCCTGGAAAATCCCATGGACGGAGGGGCCTGGTAGGCTGCAGTCCATGGGGTCGCTAGGAGTTGGACACGACTGAGCAACTTCACTTTCACTTTTCACTTTCATGCATTGGAGAAGGAAATGGCAGCCCACTCCAGTGTTCTTGCCTGGAGAATCCCATGGACGCGGGAGCCTGGTGGGCTGCTGTCTATGGGGTCGCACAGAGTTGGATACGACTGAAGCGACTTAGCAGCAGCAGCAGCATAGAACACACAACTCAACAACAGAACATATAATCTCAAGAACACAAGGAACATTTCCCGGTGTAAGCTGGCCATAAAAGAAGTATAAACAATTTAAAAATAATTGAAATCATTCAAAATATGGTTTCAGAGCACAAAGTAATTAAATTAGAAGTCAATAGCAAACAGAAATGTGGGAAATACATAAATATGTAGAATTTTTAAAAGCATCCTTAAATAACAATGGTTCAAAGAAGAACTTAGAAAATATTTTGAGACAAATTAAATTTAAAATACAACATTCTAAAATGTTTGGGATATATATCGCAATAAACATTTCAAAAGCAAAGGAGAAAGGGAAAAGCAAAGCATTTGAATGCAGAGTTCCAAAGAAGAGCAAGAAGAGATAAGACAGCCTTTCTCAGTGATCAATGCAAAGAAATGGAGGAAAACAACAGAATGGGAAAGACTAGAGATTTCTTCAAGAAAATTAGAGATACCAAGGGAACATTTCATGCAAAGATGGGCTGATAAAGGACAGAAATGCTATGGACCTAACAGAAGCAGAAGATATCAAGAAGAGGTGGCAAGAATACACAGAAATGTACAAAAAAAAAAAAAAATCTTCACGACCCAGATAATCACGATGGTATGATCACTCACCTAGAGCCAGACACCCTGGAATGTGAAGTCAAGTGGGCCTTAGAAAGCATCACTACGAACAAAACTAGTGGAGGTGATTGAATTCCAGTTGAGCTCTTTCAAATCCTGAAAGATGATGCTGTGAAAGTGCTGCACTCAATATGCCAGCAAATTTGGAAAACTCAGCAGTGGCCACAGGACTGGAAAAGGTCAGTTTTCATTCCAATCCCAAAGAAAGGCAATGCCAAAGAATGCTCAAACTACTGCACAATTGCACTCATCTCACACGCTAGTAAAGTAATGCTCAAAATTCTCCAAGCCAGGCTTCAGCAATACGTGAACTGTGAACTTCCAGATGTTCAAGCTGCTTTTAGAAAAGGCAGAGGAACCAGAGATCAAATTGCCAACATCTGCTGGATCATCGATAAAGCAAGAGAGTTCCAGAAAAACTTCGATTTCTGCTTTCTTGACTATGCCAAAGCCTTTGACTGTGTGGATCACAATCAACTGTGGAAAATTCTGAAAGTGATGGGAATACCAGACCACCTGACCTGCCTCTTGAGAAACCTGTATGCAGGTCAGGAGGCAACAGTTAGAATGGGATATGGAACAGCAGACTGGTCCCAAATAGGAAAAGGAGTACATCAAGGCTGTATATTGTCACCCTGCTCATTTAACTTCTATGCAGAGTACATCCTGAGAAACGCTGGGCTGGAAGAAGCACAGCTGGAATCAAGATTGCCAGGAGAAATATCAATAACCTCAGATATGCAGATGATACCACCCTTATGGCAGAAAGTGAAGAGGAACTCAAAAGCCTCTTGATGAAAGTGAGAGAGGAGAGTGAAAAAGTTGACTTAAAGTTCAACATTCAGAAAACGAAGATCATGGCATCTGGTCCCATCACTTGATGGGAAATAGATGGGGAAGCAGTGGAAACAGTGTCAGACTTTGTTTTTTTGACTGTGTGGATCACAATAAACTTGATTACAAATAAACAAATTTGATAACTAAATGAAATGGAAAAATTCCAAGAAAAAATTAAATTACCAAAATTGACTCAAAAGATATCAAAAAACTAAGTAGAACAGTAGCAAACAAAAAGATTAAATAGGAAACTAAAAGTCTTCCCACGAAGATAATCCCAGGCCCAGATGGCCTCACTGGCATATATCAAATATTTAAAGAAGAATCAATAGTAATTATTAGTAAACTCTTGCAGAAAATATTCAATTCAGTTCAGTCATTCAGTTGTGTCTGACTCTTTGCGAACCCATGGACTGCAGCACGCCAGGCTCCCCTGTCCATTACCAACTGCTGGAGCTTGCTCAAACTCATGTCCATCGAGTCAGTTTGCCACCCAACCATCTCATCCTCTGTCATCCCCTTCTCCTGCCTTCACTCTTTCCCAGCGTCAGGGTCTTTTCCAATGAGTCAGTTCTTCTCATCAAGTGTATTGGAGTTTGGAGCTTCAGCATGAGTCCTTCCTATGAATATTGAGGACTGATTACCTTTGGATTGACTGGTTTGATCTCCTTGCAGTAAAGGGACTCTCAAGAGTCTTCTCCAAACAACACAGTTCAAAAGCATCAATTCTTCATTGTTCAGCTTTCCTTATGGTCCAACTCTCATCCATACATGACTACTGAAAAAACCATACCTTCGATTAGACAGACCTTTGTTGGCAACGTAATGTACCTGTTTTTTAATATGCTTTCTAGGTTGGTCATAGCTTTTCTTCCAAGGAGCAAGTGCCTTTTAATTTCATGGCTGCAGTCACCATCTGAAATGATTTTCAGTTAAGTTCAGTCACTCAGTCGTGTCTGACTCTTTGCGACCCCATGAATTGCAGCACTCCAGGCCTCCCTGTCCATCACCAACTCCCGGAGTTCACTCAAACTCACGTCCATCGAGTCGGTGATGCCATCCAGCCATCTCATCCTCTATCGTCCTCTTCTCCTCCTGCCCCCAATCCCTCCCAGCATCAGAGTCTTTTCCAATGAGTCAACTCATTGCATGAGGTGGCCAAAGTACTGGAGTTTCAGCTTTAGCATCATTCCTTCCAAAGAACACCCAGGACTGATCTCCTTCAGAATGAACTTGTTGGATCTCCTTGCAGTCTAAGAGACTCTCAAGAGTTTTCTCCAACACCACAGTTCAAAAGCATCAATTCTTCGCCGCTCAGCTTTCGTCACAGTCCAACTCTCACATCCATACATGACTACTGGAAAAACCATAGCCTTGACTAGACGGACTTTGTTGACAAAGTAATGTCTCTGCTTTTGAATATGCTATCTAGGTTGGTCATAACTTTCCTTCCAAGGAGTAAGTGTCTTTTAATTTCATGGGTGCAATCACAATCTGCAATGATTTTAGAGCCCAAGAAAACAAAATCAGCCACTGTTTCCACTGTTTCCCCATCTATTTGCCATGAAGTGATGGGACTGGATGCCATGATCTTAGTTTTCTGAATGTTGAGCTTTAAGCCAACTTTTTCACTCTCCTCTTTCACTTTCATCAAGAGGCTTTTTAGTTCTCCATTTTCTGCCATAAGAGTGGTGTCATCTGCGTATGAGGTTATTGATATTTCTCCCAGCAATCTTGATTCCAGCTTGTGCTTCCTCCAGCCCAGCGTTTCTCATGATGTACTCTGCATAAAAGTTAAATAAGCAGGGTGACAATACACAGTCTTGACGTACTCCTTTTTCTATTTGGAACCAGTCTGTTGTTCCATGTCCAGTTCTAACCGTTGCTTCCTGACCTGCAAACATGTTTGCTTAAATTAAAAGAACTTACCAAGGAACTCTAAATAAAAAAATAATCATATTTTAATAGCTATTCTAATTCAATATAATTGAAACTTATAAATTACAGAACACCACTCAGTTTCTCCTTCAATTCAGAGTAGAGAGCAGAGATACAAGGAAAAAATCACCACTTCATAAGGTAAGGAGATATCCCTTGAGAAAATACTACTACTTTGTGGTTCTGTTAGGTAGTAGAGGATAAAACATTATGTTGTTGAATAGAGAGTGGAAAGAGAAGCAGTGTCATCAGAGGTACTTACAGGTAAGTGACGTTTCTGAATATCAAATATATTCTTTGCCCCATCCTTTGAAAAAGTAGCCTGTCCAATCTGACCTCTGATACTGGTAACTAATACTCCCTGTCCAACTTCATTATACCCCTTATATCTTTTTGGTATTAGTCATAAGGCTTTCCTTCCTTCTTCAAAAAGTCCAAGTGCCTGTCTCAGACTCTCTGCTTGGAATTCTCTCTCAGATATCACATGTCTTGGTTCTTTTTAAAAATAATTTAATTTAATTGGAGGATAATTACATTATAATATTGTGATGGTTTGGGGCATATATCAGCATGAATTGGCCATATGTATACATGTGTAACCCCCATCCTGAAATCCCCCTCCCCACATCCTACCCCCTCCTCTCCTCCTGTCTCATCCTTTCCTTCTAGGTTGTCGCAGAGCACCAGCTTTGGGTGCCCTGCTTCATGCATCAAATTTGCACTGTTCATCTACTTTACATATGGTAATATATAGTTTCAGTGCTATTCTCTCAAATTATCCTGCCCTCACCTTCTCCCACTGAGTCCAAAATCTGTTCTTTACCTCTGTGTCTCCTTTGCTGCCCTGTATGTACCATCATCAGTATCATCCTTCTAGATTCTATATATATGCATTAATATACAGTATTTGTCTTTCTCTTTCTGACTTACTTCATTCTTTATAATAGGCTGTAGGTTCATCCACTGCCGGGAGCCGGCATATTGCATATTGAGTGCATATTGCATATTGAGTGCAGCACTTTTCAGGATCTGGAATAGCTCAACTGGAATTCTATCACTGCCGGTAGCCAGCGTGAGGAACTCCGCCCATGACAAAGGTCATGAGGAAGGAGGCTCGGCACACGCAAAGGCGGGATCGAGCCTCAGGAGTCCCCCTGGAAATTCTCGAGGATTTACACCCAAAACCAGAGTCTGCCTACTTTCTGCTTTGTGCTTTCACCTACACCTCTGACTTTACGGGGGGCTGTCCCCCACTACCTCTCTGAAAAAAGAGTTAGCTTACAGCTCCAGTTAATAATTCCTGGGTGTGACAGTGTTTAACCTACAAACTCCTTTGGAAATCCTCTAGCCTGCCTGAATAGGTTTTTCCAGCCACATGTGATTGTTCAGAGCCTCCCAACTGTGAGAGGCAGGAGATGTTCTAAACTGTCTAAACACAGATTCTTTTGAGTAGTTAAAAGATTGATTAGAAATTGTATTGGTGAAGGGATTTTCACTTGTTGGGCCAATGTTTGCTGCTAAGTTTCCATATCCCTTACCTGCTGTGTCCCTGGCAGTGTATTGATTAATATAATTAGTGTAAGTAGTAGCTTTAATGTTTGTAACCTGGAACCCTTGAGTTAATTCTTTTTCTTGTTATAGCCCACCACATCTTTGCGCTGTAGGAATGCAACTTTATCTAATGCTTTTGGAGGGTGGCTCCTGACCAATCACCTTTAGAGAAAAATAAGTTTTCTGAAGAAAAGGTCTTAAAATGTTAACAGGCCTCCGGGCCAGAAGATGATGCAAATCACCTAAGCTTTTGCATATGATACGTTTGCAGGAAGAAAGCCTGGCTTGCTGCCTGACTCTACCCCTTCCCCCATTATCCTCTATGCATAACTTAAGGTATAAAAACTACTTTGGAAAATAAAGTGCGGGCCTTGTTCACCGAAACTTGGTCTCACCATGTCGTTCTTTCTCTTACCTTCTGGCTGAATTATTCAGCCTCTTTTCTCCACTGAATTTCCTCACTGAGCTATCCTTATTTCAGCCTCTTTTCTTCACTGAATTTTACTGAGCTATCCTCATTCTATTACTCTTTATATCCTTAATTAACATTTAATTAAGCAATTGTTTCCTGATCTTCGCCTACGCCGTCTCTCCTTCGAATACCCTGGATCAGCCGGGGCTGGTCCCCGGCAATCCACCTCATTAGAACTGCCTCAAATTGTTCCTTTTTATAGCTGAGTAATATTCCATTGTGTATATGTACAACAACTTCCTTATCCATTCATCTGCCAATGGACATCTAGGTTGCTTCCATGTCCTAGCTACTGTAAACTGTGCTGCAGTGAACATTGGAGTACATGTGTCTCTTTCAATTCTGGTTTCCTTTGGAGTGTATGCCCAGGAGTGGGGTTACTGGGTCATATGACAGTTCTCATCCCAGGTTTTTAAGGAATCTCTGCACTGTTCTCCATAGTGGCTGTACCAGTTTGCATTCCCACCAACAGTGCAAGAAGGTTCCCTTTCCTCCACACTCACTCCAGCATTTATTGTTTGTAAACTTTTTGATGATGGCCCTCTGACTGATGTGAGATGATGCCTCATTGTGGTTTTTATTTGCTTTTCTCTAATAATGAATGGTGTTGAGCATCTTTTAATGTTTTTCATCTAAATGTCTTCTTTGGAGAAATGTTTAGGTATTTTGCCCATTTTTTGATTGGGCGGTTTGTTTTTTCTGGTATTGAGCTGCATGGGCTGCTTACATATTTTGGAGATTAATTCTTGTCTGTTGTTTTATTTGCTGTTGTTTTCTCCCATTCTCAGGGCTGTCTTTTCACCTTGCTTATAGTTTCCTTGTTGTAAAAAAGCTTTTACATTTAATTAGGTCCCATTTGTTTATTTCTATTTTTATTTCCATTACTTTGGGAGGTGAGTCATAGAGGATCTTGCTGTGATTTATATCAGAGAATGTTTTACCTATGTTTTCCTCTAAGAGTTTTATAGTATCTGGTCTTACATTTAGATCTTTAATTCATTTTAAGTTTATTTTTATATATGATGTTAAAAAGTGTTCTAGTTTCACTCTTTTACAGGTAGTTGACCAGTTTCCTCAGAACCACTTGTTGAAGAGACTGTCTTTTCTCCACTGTATATTTTTGCCTCCTTTGTCAAAGATAAGGTGTCCATAGGTGCATGGATTTATTTATGGACTTTCTATTTTGTTCCATTGATCTATATTTCTATCTTTGCACCAGTACCATGCTACCTTGATGACTGCAGTTTTGAAGTATAGTCTGAAGTCAAGAAGGTTGATTCCCAACTTCTTTGCTTTTGTCTTGGTTCTTTACTCCCTGCTTAAATGTCATTCTTGAGTCCTTTTCTGACCATCCTGTATGAAATAATACTCTGGCTCCTCTATTTCCTATAAACTGTATGCTCCTTAATTTTTCTACATAGAATGTATCATCTTACTACTTATTTGCTTAATTATTTGATCTCTACCTCATTAGAATGCTTTTAAAGAATTGTGTCTGATCTGTTCAATGCTATATCTGCCCTAGTAAAGTAGTGTCTGGTATATACTAGGCAGCCAGTTAATATCTATTGAATGAATGAATGGCAGAATATTAATCTCTGGCATAAAGGCAATCAGACTACTTTTCTAAAGATGCTGAACTTTTACATAGTTCACACTCTACCCCAAGAAGAGTATTATGAATGATATTTATATGATGAAATCTGTTAGGGCTTTATTTTTTTCCCCACTTCAAACTCTATCATGAGGCAAAAATAGGGATTCTCTAGCTTAAATAAAGGTAAAATCTGCAAAAATATCCTACATAAGTGTTTCTATAAGCAGATAGTAGTAGTGGAAGGAATTAAAAGTCTGTTTGTAATATAATTCAAAAAGATACATACACCCTTATGTTTATAGAAGCAATATTTACAGTAGCCAGGACATGGAAGCAACCTAAATGTCCATCAACATATGAATGGATAAAGATGTAGTATATTTATATAGGGGAATATTACTTGGCCATAAAATAGAAGGACACATGCCATTTGAAGCTAAATGAATGGACATTGAGATTATCATACTAACTGAAGTAATTCAGAAAAAGAAAGAAATATACCAGAGTATAACTTATATGTGACACAAATATGACACAAGTGATCTTATCTGTGAAACAGAAACAGACCCACAGACATGGATAAAAGATTTGTGGTCACCAAAGTGAGGGCCATGGTGGGAAAAAATTGGGTTGTGAGTTTGGATCTAACAGGTGCAAACTATTATATATAGAGTACATAAACAACAATATTATATAGCAGTGGGAAGTATTTTAATTATGTAATAAATCATAATGTGAAGGAAGAAAAGTATGGGCAAAATCTATGAATGAAGAGGTTTTTGAGAGTGTGTGAGTGCAAATGTATTAGGTATAAGGAAACTATCAAAAAAGAAATGTAAAGATGTGAGCTCATATGATCAGAAAAATTTTAGAAGTCAAACCGTTTAAAAAAACAAACAATTTCTTTTGTACTTGAAAACATGAAAGCCTGAGAGAACTAAGATTTTCTGTCACTGGATCTTCCTTTGAAAGGCATATCTGCTTTGAACAAGATATACCTTCAATGCATTTACTAGCAATTTTAAAGAAAAACTAACTTTGCATGATAAAAAAATACATGGCAATAAAAGTTTGATTTTATGCTGTGTTTCTTGATACAAGACATAATGCCAGGAAAAAGAATTATGGTGGTTGGTGCTGGAGTCAGTGGATTAGGTGCCATTAAGATCTGTCTGGAGGAGGGACTGGAACCCTTCTGTTTTGAAGAAAGCAATGACATTGGAGGACTGTGGAGATATGAGGTAAGTTTGAATATGCTTATACTTCTATATGTGTAATGACATTTTTTCATATCTGGGAAATAAGAATGCAAGGACTACAGCACTAAATTATCCTTCAACTACAGCTCCTTGGAAGAAAAGCTATGACCAAGGTAGACAGCATATTAAAAAGCAGAGGCATTACTTTGCCAACAAAGATCCTTATAGTCAAAGCTATGATTTTTCCAGTAGTCATGTGCAGATGTGTGTTGGACCATAAGGAAGGCTGAGCACCAAAGAATTGATGTTTTGAACTGTGGTGTTGGAGAAGGCTCTTGAGAGTCCTTTGGACAGCAAGAAGATCAATCCAGTCAATCCTAAAGGAAATCAGTCCTGAATATTCATTGGAAGGACTGATGCTGAAGCTGAAACTCCACTAGGTTGGCCACCTGATGCAAAGAGCTGACTCTTTAGAAAAGACCCTGATGCTGGGAAAGATTGAAGGCAGGAGGAGAAAGGGACGACAGATGATGAGATGGTTGGATGGCATCACCGACTCAATGGACATGAGTTTGAGCAAGCTCCAGGAGACAGCGAGGGATAGGGAAGCCTAGTGTGCTGCAGTCTACGGCATCACAAAGAGTCAGACATGACTGAGTGATTGAACAACAAAATACCTGTGATTTGACTCCCATTCCTTTCTTCTGCACAAGGATGTGGTTCAATCAATCTCGTTTGCTTTCAGACTCTAGATCCTTGAAGAAGACTTGTGTGCTTGGTCTTCCTTCATCTCCACCATCACTACATGATAGACATCCTGGCACTTCCCCAAAACTGCTCTCACCACTCTTACCAATAAAATTGACAAACTGAATGGATTTTCTGTCCAGAATTGTATCGCTTTCTCAAGGGGATCCAATGATGTTAAAAATCAGCTCCTTTTTAAAACACTTGTCTCTAGCTTCTGTGATTTCACTCTGCTGTCTTTCTGATTTTCCTTCTCAGTTTTTTTCATGTTGCTGATTATAGCTCCCTTCTTACTCTTCTGTATTTTTTTAACTTTTTATGTGTTCTTTAGGATACCTTCCTAGCCCTCTGTGGCTTCAGTTATCACATATATGTTAATACATGAACTTTAGATTTTTATCTTGAGCCCAAGAGTATGTGCGTACAGTCAGGGCAACTAACACCAACTCTAATATTTTAGGACAAAGCTGAAATCTCAAGAGCTGAGCATAGTGATAGTATTTGGCCTGCATCATAGGTATATTCCCTGGTGGTTCAGATGGTAAAGAATCTGTCTGCAATGAGGGAAGCATGGGTTCAATATCTGGGTTGGGGAGATCCCCTGGAGAAGGAAATGGCAACCCACTCCAGTATTCTTGCCTGGAAAAATCTCATTAACGGAGGAGTCTGATGGGCTGAAGTCCACGGGATTGCAAAGAGTTGAACACAACTGAGTGACTAATACTAGCCACTAGATAGGCATATTAAAGGGCTCTTCTTCAACTTATAGTTATACCCTTGGACCACATGGTCTTCAATGTTACCATGAAGGGAAAAGAAGGTAGGTCAAAAGATACCAACTGTTAGTTGGCTAGGTATAGCCTAGATGTGGTACTGGCTGCTTGTCTTTGCTAACCTCTGGACATTTCACCAATACCTCATGGCTTTTTGGGTTTCTCATTACCTATGTTACCAATTCTCTGCATTACATTCCCTGTTTCAAGTATCGAGAGAGGAGCTCCCATATTCCTGGATGGACCATGTCTGATACAGATACATCTCAAGAAAATCTCCAATCTCCCAGTCTGGTGTCCTTTTCACCCTGCACATGCAATTTCTATAAGTCCTATAACAAAGCATGCATTGATAATTGCTTTCCCTTGCAAGGTTTTCCTAACATTTTATGTGTATTCTTTGGTCTCCACAATAACTCTGTGACATAGACAAGTACCTATTTACAAGTGAAGAAATAGATTCAGAGAAATGACTTAATGTCAATTTCCTTGCTGGAGCTATGCAATGATACATCTCAAGGACTATGACAGAATGCCCCCAAATACCACAATATGTCATCTGATTTCACTAACTGATGCCCATATAAAGCTTTCACTTCACCAGCCTGGTCATATTTACAGAGATTGTCCTTATCAAAAGGGATAATTTTGTGTATGAATGTTTTAATATTGTGTAATTCCTTAATATAACAATGCTCTTCATTTTGAAGAAGACTCATAGTTTGATCTGTTGTTAAAGTTGATATACTTTAGCAGGTGTCCTTTGTTTTCTTGGTAGGAGAAGACTGAAAGAGGCAGGCCAAGTGTCTATAAGTCTGTCATCAGCAACACTTCAAAGGAGATGATGGCCTACAGTGATTACCCTTTCCCTGACCACTTTCCCAACTACTTGCATAATTCCAAAATCATGGAGTATCTCCATATGTATGTCAAACACTTTCACCATTTGAAGCACATCCGGTTTCTGGTAAGTGGGACAGAGAGCACTCAACATACAAGGAAGTCTCTTGTTAGAACCCAAAGCTAGGCCAGAGCCGTGGGCTTTACATACATCTCCATGGAAGTTATACATCTCCATGGAAGTCTCCTTCAGGAGAAAATATGGGAGACTGACTGAAATGCCAAACTGTACACCTGGTGTGGGATCACCTCTAGCTACCTTGAGGACTGTAGTCTGAACAAATTGAGCTAATCTCACCTTTAAAATGCCTTGTTCGGGAGACCAGTTATACTTGAGCACTTTAATGAAAGCCCAGATGAGAGTACCTGCAGTCAACTTTATTCATTGAGGTCAAGAGTTCTTGAGGGCATCAGGGAAGAGTGGTCATGAGTCTTTTTGTCTTATTCCCAGTCGAAGGTGTGCAGCGTGAGGAAGCACTCTGATTTCTCTTTCACGGGACAGTGGGATGTTGTGGTGCAGGCTGAAGGAAAACAGGAATCCTATGTCTTTGATGGGATTATGGTGTGTAGTGGCCTTTTTACCAATCCCTTCATGCCACTTCAGAAATTTCCAGGTATGTGCTATTGAATTCTAAGGCACTGGTGTTGTGAGATACTATCACTGTAGCTATTGTTATTTTTGGAGAGAGTTTATAATTCTGAAAGTCACCTTCGTTTCATAATAAATATTACATTTTCTGATTATAAAGTAATGCAAGTTCTTTCAAGTTAATCGAAATAATACAGTTATAAAATTGAAAATAAAAAGTACTAAAATATACTATCACCACCAGTTCTGGGCTATTTAAGAGGAAGGTGCTACATTTTAATAGTGTGAAGTAATTAGTAAGAGCAAAGATACAGAAATATATTAAGATTTTGCTTTATTTCTGAATATGTATATATATATATACCATGTGTATATATATGCATACATGGTATTCTCCAGGCAAGAAACTGGAGTGGGTTGTCATGCACTCCTCCAAGGATCTTTCCAACCCAGGGATCGAACCTGCTTCTCCTGTAGCTCCTGCATTGCAGGCAGATTCTCTACCATTGACCCACCAGGGAAGCCACATATATATACATATATGTATCGATAAACATAACATAACAAGATGACTACAAATAGCTAAGTGCTAGTGTGTCACTACATATATCTTACAAGATACTGCAGTGCTACTTACTATTTGGAAGCTTAAGCACTCTGAATATAAGGAATCATGCAGCAATGATTTACCTGCACAAGAGCTCCTTACCTCTAGAAGCAGAATGTGTATACTGTTTGCTCGAAGAGGGCTGAATCTGAGACTCCTTTGGGCTTCTCAGGAGATGCTGAACTCCCCCACTTTCCATTCTTATGTCTGTTTCCAAGTGCACAAGAAGAAAGAGAAAGATAAAATTGGTCAAAAGTGGTCTGTTAGTTATTAGCTTATTAGAGATTTAAACATTCCTGTACTGATTCAATCAGTATTCATTCAAGAAATATCTACTGAGCATCACTTTTGTGGCAGAGGCTCAGCAGAGAATTAAACAGATCAAAATTTTTGTCCCCTTGGAGCATACATGGTAGTAGATGGAGGGAGATACAAAAAAGGATAAATATGTGGAAGGTAATAACTATGAAGAGAAACAATTAACAGGAAGGGCAAAGGGTTGGTGGTTGGGGAGATGGGCTTGTCATGCAAGACTAGTTGAAGTGGTCAGGTAAGGCTTCAGAGAGAAAAGAGCACTGGAATAAATACCCCAAGGCATTGAGGAAGTGATGCAAATAACTGAGGAATGCAGATTGTATAAAAGGAAGAAAACAGTGCAAAGAACTTGAGGTAGGTGTGTAACAGACAGGTCCATGTGGTGAGAGCAGAAGAAAGAGTACAGGGAGATGACGTCAGAGAGTGAATGCTGCACCAGACCAATAAGAATTAAAAAGGCCATTGTCTGGACCATGGCTCTGACTTTAACTGAAGTGGGATCCACTGGGCGGTTTTCAGCAGAGCAGTGTCCCCTTGGAGCATGCTCCAATCACATTGGCTGTTGTGTTGAGAACAGCTGGGGAAGGAGCTGGGAAAGCAGAAACAGGCAGGCCAGGGAGGAGGTTCTTGATAATTCAGTTGAAAAATGATGGTGATTTTGACCAGGATAGTGGCAGTGGAGATGATGCTGTGAAAGTGCTGCACTCAATATGCCAGCACATTTGGAAAACTCAGCAGTGGCCACAGGACTGGAAAAGGTCAGTTTTCATTCCAATCCCAAAGAAAGGCAATGCCAAAGAATGCTCAAACTACCGCACAGTTGTACTCATCTCACATACCAGTAAAGTAATGCTCAAAATTCTCCAAGCCAGGCTTCAGCAATATGTGAACCGTGAACTTCCTGATGTTCAAGCTGGTTTTAGAAAAGGCAGAGGAACCAGAGATCAAATTGCCAACATCCGCTGGATCATGGAAAAAGCAAGAGAGTTCCAGAAAAACATCTATTTCTGCTTTATTGACTATGCCAAAGCCTTTGACTGTGTGGATCACAATCAACTGTGGAAAATTCTGAAAGAGATGGGAATACCAGACCACCTGATCTGTCTCTTGAGAAATTTGTATGCAGGTCAGGAAGCAACAGTTAGAACTGGACATGGAACAACAGACTGGTTCCAAATAGGAAAAGGAGTTCGTCAAGGCTGTATATTGTCACTCTGCTTATTTAACTTCTATGCAGAGTACATCATGAGAAACGCTGGACTGGAAGAAACACAAGCTGGAATCAAGATTGCCAGGAGAAATATCAATAACCTCAGATATGCAGATGACACCACCCTTATGGCAGAAAGTGAAGAGGAACTAAAAAGCCTCTTGATAAAAGTGAAAGAGGAGAGTGAAAAAGTTGGCTTAAAGCTCAACATTCAGAAAACAAAGATCATGGCATCTGGTCCCATCATTTTATGAGAAATAGATGGGGAAACAGTGGAAACAGTCACTGCAGATGAAACAGTCACTGCAGTCACTTCAGCCATGAAATTTAAAGATGCTTACTCCTTGGAAGGAAAGTTATGATCAACCTAGATAGCATATTCAAAAGCAGAGACATTACTCTGCCAACAAAGGTTCGTCTAGTCAAGGCTATGGTTTTTCCTGTGGTCATGTATCGATGTGAGAGTTGGACTGTGAAGAAGGCTGAGCGCCAAAGAATTGATGCTTTTAAACTGTGGTGTTGGAGAAGACTCTTGAGAGTCCCTTGGACTGCAAGGAAATCTGGACAGTCCATTCTGAAGGAGATCAGCCCTGGGATTCCTTTGGAAGGAATGATGCTAAAGCTGAAACTCCAGTACTTTGGCCACCTCATGTGAAGAGCTGACTCATTGGGAAAGACTCTGATGCTGGGAGGGATTAGGGGGCAAGAGGAGAAGGGGACGACAGAGGATGAGATGGCTGGATGGCATCACCGACTCGATGGACGTGAGTTTGAGTGAACTCCGGGAGTTGGTGATGGACAGGGAGGCCTGGCGTGCTGCAATTCATGGGGTCGCAAAAGAGTCGGACACGACTGAGCGACTGATCTGATCTGATCTGAGTGGCAGTGGAGACATAACGTGGTGCTTGGATCTTAAATATAGTTTGAAGTTCAGTTCAGTTCAATTGCTCAGTCATGTCCAACTCCTTGGGATCCCATGGACTGCAGCATGCCAGGCTTCCCTGTTTATCACCAACTCCTGGAGCTTGCTCAAACTCATGTCCACCAAGTTGGTGATGCCATCCAACCATCTCATCCTCTATTGTCCCCTTCTCCTCCTGCCCTCAATCTTTCCCACCATCAGGGTCTTCTCCAGTGGGTCAGTTCTTCTCATCACGTTGCCAGCGTATTGGAGCTTCAGCTTCAGCATCAGTCCCTCCAATGAATATTCAGGACTGATTTCCTTTAGGACTGACTGCTTTGATTTCCTTTCAGTCCAAGGGACTCTCAAGAGTCTTCTCCAACACCACCGTTCAAAAGCATTAATTCTTCGGTGCTCAGCTTTCTTTTTTTTTTTGTCTGAAGAATATATTTTATTTATTTTTATTTTTTATTTTTAAACTTTATGATCCAACTCTAACATCTATACATGACTACTGGAAAAACCATAGCTCTGACTAGATGGACTTTTGTTGGCAAAATAATGTCTCTGTTTTTTAATATGCTATGTTGGTCATAGCTCGTCTTCCAAGGGGCAAAGGTCTTTTAATTTCATGGATGCAGTCACCAACTGCAGTGATGTTGCAGCCCAAGAAAATAAAGTCTGTCACTGTTTCCACTGTTTCCCCATCATTTTGCCATGAAGCAATGGGACCAGATGCCATGATGTTAGTTTTTTGAATGTTGAGTTTTAAGCCAACTTTTTCACTCTCCTCATTCACTTTCATCAAGAGTCTCTTTAGTTCTTTGCTTTCTGCCTTAAGGGTGATGTCATCTGTGTATCTGAGGTTATTGATATTTCTCCCAGGAATCTTGATTCCAGCTTGTGCTTCATCCAGCTTAGCATTTCGCATGATGTACACTGCATAGAAGTTAAATAAGCAGGGTGACAACATGCAGCCTTGATGTACTCCTTTCTGAATTTGGAACCAGTCCACTGTTCCATGTCCGGTTCTAACCGATGCTTCTTGACTTGCATACATATTTCTCAGGATTTGGGTAAGGTGATCTGGTACTCCCATCTTTTTAAGAATTTTCTGCAGTTTGTTGTGGTCCATGCAGTCAAAGGCTTTGGTGTAGTCAAGAAAGCAGTAGATGTTTTCCTGGAACTCTCACCCTTTTTTGATGATCCAATGGATGTTGGCAATTTGATCTTTGGTTCTTCTGCCTTTTCTAAATCCAGCTCGAACATATGCAAGTTCTCAGTTCATGTACTGTTGAAGTCTCTCTTGGAGAATTTTGAGCATTACTTTGCTAGCATGTGAAATGATTGCAATTGTGCAGTATTTGAACATTCTTTGGCATTGCCTTTCTTTGGGATTGGAATGAAAACTGACCTTTTCCAGTCCTGTGGCCACTGCTGAGTTTTCCAAATTTGCTGGCATATTGAGTGCAGCACTTTAATAGCATCATCTTTCAGGATTTCAAGTAGCTCAGCTGGGATCCATCACCTTCACTAGCTTTGTTCATAGTGATGCTTTCTAAGGCCCACTTGACTTCACATTCCAGGATGTCTGGCTCTAGGTGAGTGATCTCCCTCTCATGGTTATCTGGGTCATGAAGATCATTTTTGTATTGCTCTTTTTGTATTCTTTCCACCTCTTCTTAATATCTTCTGCTTCTGTTTGGCCCATACAATTTCTGTCCTTTATTTTGCCCATATTTTCATGAAAAGTTCCCTTGGTATCGCTAATTTTCTTGAAGAGATCTCTAGTCTTTCTCATTCTATTGTTTTCCTCTATTTCTTTGCATTGATCACTGAAGAAGGCTTTCTTACCTCTCCTTGCTACCCTTTGGAACTCTGCATTCATATGGATATATCTTTCCTTTTCTCCTTTGCCTTTAACTTCTCTTCTTTCCTAAGCTATTTGTAAGGCCTTCACAGACAACCATTTTGCCTTTTTGCTTTTCTTTTTCTTAGGGATGGTCTTGATCACTGCTTCCTGTACAATTCACAAACCTCTGTCCATAGTTCTTCAGGCACTCTGTCTATCAGATTTAATCCCTTGAATCTATTTGTCACTTCCACTGTATATATTGTAAAGGATTTGATTTAGGTCATACCTGAATGGTCTAGTGATTTACTGACTTTCTTCAGTGTAAATCTGAATTTGGCAATAAGGACTTCATGATCTGAGCCACAGTCAGCTCTCATCTTGTTTTTGCTGACTGTAGAGAGCTTCTCCATCTTCGGATGCAAAGAATATAATCAATCTGATTTTGGTATTGACCATCTGGTGATGTCCATGTGTAGAGTCATCTCTAGTGTTGTTGGAAGAAGGTGTTTGCTATAACCAGTGCATCCTCTTGGCAAAATTCTGTTAACCTTTGCCCTGCTTCATTTTGTACTCCAAGGCCAAATTTGCCTATTACTCCATGTATCTCTTCTACTTTCTAGTAGCAGTTGGAAAAAAAGAATTTGCTGATGGATCGGTTATGAGGTGTGATTTTTAAAAAGGTGATATGTTATAAAAGGATAAAAAAGGATAATTTTATTGTCCAAAGCAATGGAGTTGCCATTTCCTGAGAGAGAAGAGGTCTTGGGAAAGCTAATTCTGCCTGTTTGAGGGGCAAAGGTTGAGCAGGTGACAGGGTCTTAGAGATGATTATTGAAAATGGAAGAGGATGGGATAAGATTTAATACATTCATTATTATTACTTTTTTTTTACTTTACAATATTGTATTGGTTTTGATTTAATACATTCAAAGATAAACATTAGACTTATTTTTCAAGTGCTATGTTTTAGGAGTGTTTAAAAGGATACTCATACCATTCCTGTGAGATAGGTGAAACAATTTCTATTTTACACATTACAAATACATCTAGTAGTGAAAAAGTTATGAAGTATGCCCAGGTTTGTTTGATCTCAAGGTCTACTCCCATATTGAGCCAGAGGGCAAAGTGTTCATTTTGGAACAGAATAGAAATATTTTATCTTGGGGAAAGGAGACAGAGGAAGGATAGATGAAAACACAGGAACTTTTAGATGTTGAGGAACTCATCTCAGGTTTTTATTGTTTCATAAAAAATGAGAAGAAAATGTTATCTTCAGGTTGTGAGGGGCATTTTAGTAGGACCAGGAGGAGAGGGAATAATTGGAACAGTTGTAGTCAGAAATTGAAAGGAAAAGTGAAATTAGCAATGATTGAGCTCAGGAATTCACTAGGTGATGATCAAAGAATTGCTTCCAAGGGAAAGCTGAGGTTTTGGAGCACATTCACCAGATAAAGGAAAAAGAACAAGGAATGATCCACAATTAGGATGGAACAGGGCTGTCCAGTGTCACAGGAGAAGCAGTGAAGCCTATAAGTGCAGGCCTCAATGTTGTCTGAAAGATGAAATGGTACAAAATCGACCAGATATTATGGTTTGGCCACATGAGGTTTTTGCTTAAGTCAGAGCATATTTTTTAAACAAGAATAATGTTTTTATATCCTTTCAGCCCCAGAATCACTGAGCATTTGTCCCCAGTAGAGAGCAAAGTGAATAGTGCTAGTGTTGGTAGAAAGGGTGTACTGGGCCTAGGAAGAGATGGAAAACAAGGTAGACAGGGATGAAGCTTGGGTTAAGGAAGCAAGACAGGAACCTGGATCAGAGCAGTATTTATAATAATGAAGATGATGGATAAAGAAGATGTATTACTTATATAGGAGTCAAGCTCTTTTTGAAGACTTGGCAGGATATAGATAAGTTAAAAAGAGACAGAAGTAAAATATCTGACTTTTTAAGAAACCTGAGAATTTGTTGGAATATAAAATTTTTGTTCCAGAACAGAACTGTAGGAGAATTAATTCTGTCTGATAATGTAGGACAAGCACAGTTCACAGATCAGGAATAGTAGACCAGAAAATGAGAGATTTAAATTAGAAAGCCTTTGAGTTTAGCAATAAGCTTTAGAATATGCCAGCAGTTTAAAAGATAAAATAACAGTCAATGCTTGATTGTGTTCTTGCCCACAGGAATCATGCGTTTCAAAGGTCAATATATTCACAGTTGGGAATACAAGAGTCCAGAGAAATTTCAGGGCAAGAAAATCATTGTGATTGGCATTGGAAATTCTGCAATTGATTTGGCGATTGAGCTCAGTCATGTAGCTGCACAGGTTTGGTGCCTAAATTCTCTTTCTTGAGATGCAACCTGGGCCCTAACTTCTGAGATATGAGAATTGCACAAAATATGTGTAGTGTGTACTCATACGCTGTTTCAATACTGATTGTTAATTACCTTCTCACACCTATTTCCTCAATAGTGAATGAGTGATAGTTGCTCAGTCATGCCTGATTCTGCAACCCCATGGACTATAGCCTGTCATGCTCCTCTGTTCATGGAATTCTTCAGGCAAGATTACTGGAGTGGGTTGCCATTTCCTTCTCCAATTTCCTCAATAGGCATCTTGATAATCTATTCCAAAAAAGAAAAATGGAGAATGAAATACAAATAAATAGTTTAAACCTCAAAGACTTTCAAATTGTTTATTTTTACCAGAGTCTGAAGATTTTTCCAGTTCAGTCAAGAACTACAAAAAAAAAAAAAAAAAGCTTATTACATAACCATTTTTTAAATCCCTTTATTTTTCATCGACATGACACTTGACACCATCTTCCAACTCCAATTCCTTCAATAGGGATACAAATTAGCTAAGTGTTGTAGTTACTACAACACAGTAATTAGCAGCTGGATGGGATCTTTTGTGTCAACTGTTGATATCTATCTAGCCTTTTTGCATCATTATGTGTTTTTGCAATTTAAGACATTGCAGGCATCAAATACTCCTTTGGGAAAGGTTCAAAAAGAACAGTGGGTTGACCCAGAAGAAGGCTTGGGGCTATAAGCAACAAGTCAGATGTGTCTGTATGTGGGAGTGTATGTAACTATGTGTTGGTCTTCCTGCTTATGAGAACAGAAGAACTCTTCAAGATAAAAGACAGTAGAGTTTTTATCCATTTCTTCTCATGAGCCAAATGAGTAATATCTGAAGAACTGAGAAATTAGCCTATGAAAGTGAACTCTCATATCTATTGTGTTTACTTGCATTCTCTCCTAGGTGTTTCTCAGCACAAGAAGTGGTGCATGGATTTGGAACCGGGTCTGGGATTCTGGGATGCCCATGGACACTGTTCTCTTTACTCGTTTTAATTCTCTTGTCAAAAAAATTTTCCCTGAATTCTTAATCAACAGATGGGCAGAGAATAAATTAAATTCTCGCTTTAACCATGACATTTATGGTTTGCTACCTCAACACAGGTATGTTCTAGGATTTTTAAAAAGTAATTTTGCCGCTGCCTTTTGGAATCAGTGGGTCAAACTTGGAACATAAGGATGATTTAGAGTTCACGTTTTACCACCTTGAAAGTAGACTTCAGCTATCTTGCTGCTGCTGCTGCTGCTGCTAAGTCGCTTCAGTCGTGTCCGACTCTGTGCGACCCCATAGACGGCAGCCCACCAGGCTCCGCCGTCCCTGGGATTCTCTAGGCAAGAACACTGGAGTGGGTTGCCATTTCCTTCTCCAATGCATGAAAGTGGAAAGTGAAAGTGAAGTCACTCAGTCGTGTCCAACTCTTTGCGACCCCAAGGACTGCAGCCTACCAGGCTCCTCCGTCCATGGGATACTCCAGGCAAGAGTACTGGAGTGGGGTGCCATCACCTTCTCCGTCAGCTATCTTAGGAGAATGTTAATCATTGTTTCTTTTCTCATGTTTCTTTGGGCCATTCTATTCTTAAACTTAGAAGAAGGAAATTGAATTTCAGGCATGGTGGCAGCTTCACCTGTCCCCACTCTTGATGTTTTCAAACTACTGTGCACTTTTTCTTTAGGCTCTGAAACCTTAGACTGTAGAGAAGCAAATAATATACTATACCATAAAAATAAACTTCATCTTTCTGAGCCAAATTTTAAAAAAGTCAGGAATCTGGTAAGATTCCATCAACAAGATGGAAGACTTGTAATTTTACATTTTAAAAGGATCACTCAGGCTGCTGATTGGAGGAAAAATTGTGGGGAGTCAAAGGTAGAAGCAGTGTTAAACTGCTTTAAACAGTATTAAACTATTAGTTACTAACAGTGTTAAATTTAAATAATGTTAGTAAATCTTACAAAAATGCCACATAGGTTCTCAAAATAATGGAGATCAGACTATGATCTGATTTTTCTGTTCCATTTTAAGCACTTCACCCACTGCTTTAAAAAAAAAAAAATCTCTCTCATCTCCCAAAAAAATTGTTTTAAGGAAATTAGGTATCAATATATCACTGCTATAAACTTATATCACCTTTCAAAAGTTTCTCTTTGCATGTAGTAAGCACTGTATAAACATTATTGGCAGTCTGATGAATACAGAAGGTTTATTCAGTAAATAATTCAGAAGAAATATTGACCAAAAATCTTTTGTAAAATAAAAATGTATGTCTTTCATTTTTTAGCATGACTAAAAAATCATTTTAAGTATTTTCTTAGCTTACCTCCTTTCCAAAAAGACTTATATTAGTTTTCCTGCATACAAATTTTCATTCCTCAGATTTCTGAGTCATCAAGCTAGTTTCGGTGATGATCTACCCAACTACATAATTACTGGAAGAGTTCGGATGAAACCAAATGTTACAAAGTTCACAGAAACATCAGCCATCTTTGAGGATGGCACAGAAGAGGATGTTGATGTTATAATCTTTGCCACAGGATACACTTGTTCTTTCCCATTTTTGGAAAATAATTCAACAGTTCTGGATATCCAGCGTTCCATGTATAAATTTGTTTTCCCTCCTGAGCTAGAAAAACCAACGCTAGCTTTTATTGGTATCCTCCAGCCAGTAGGAGCCACTATTCCCACATCAGAACTCCAGAGCCAATGGGCTGTACGTGTATTCAAGGGTATGTCGTGACCTTTTTCATATTTACAAAAGATAACCATCCAGATAATGTGATTTCAGAGGCACTGAAAAAGTCTTCTGCTGCAAACATATCTGAAGCTCACCTTTACAGTATTTGAAATTCTGCCTCAAGATTTTTTACTTCAGTGTTTGATGGCTATGTAATCTTTAGGATTTCCATATGAAAATGAAGATTAAAAAACTACTACCTAAAGATATCAAATGACAACTTATTGGCAAATGATTCTTTAAAGCACATCAGCGAGATACACAGGATAGGAAATGAGGGCAGGAGAAGAAAGATCTCAACCTAAAGTACACATGGGAAATAACAATTATCCTACTTTTCAGTCTTTCTAGAATATTTCTGGAGTGATCCACAACTACAGGGAGCATTTTTTGGCCTATCTCTCAAGTTTAAAATATAAAAAGGACAAGAAGAGTCACAGAATTATGAACTGTGAGTTATGAAAATTATGTCAGAGTCAGAAAGTAACTGGAATAGGACCACAGCACAATTAAAAAAGCAAGAACTTTGTAATCCAGCGAGCTCTGATTAAAACCCAGTTCCTCCACATGCTGACTGCGTGGTCTTGACATATTACTTGACCTCCACAATTCCCTCACTTATAAAAATGAAATAATTAGGTGTATTGTGCAGAGCAGTGAGAATTAACAATTAAGCATTTGTCTTTTGTAAGCCTTCAATGAATGTTGATTGTATGAATCAAGATTAGCCATGGTGCTAATTTTTTTATTATTATTCTTTTTTATATCATAACTTTTAGGTTTAGAATAGATTGAAGACAGAGTCAAATCTACCTTAATGAAATGATGTCCATCACATTGCAATAATTCTGCTCATTTTTTTGTTCCTTCTTCAAAATGTTTCCCATATGTTCCTACTAGATTCTGCTTCTTGAAATGTAGGATATTATTCATTAAAGAAATGAATAATTATAGGAAAGTGTTTTACATGATTTAAGATGAAAAATCAAGAAGAAATCTCTGTCCAATGAAGACAATCAGGAGTCATTGACTCACCATTAGTAGCTATTGAAAAGCTAAGTGATAGCGTAAATGAACAAGTATAGCTCACTATTTAAAAGAGAGTCAAAAAAAGTACTCTGGTTATGGAACTACACACACACTACTTTGTGCCTTGTTACTGGATGCAACTCCCTTCAGTTCATTCTTCCTTGTGCGATTTGAGGTCTACCAGTCAAGATGTGTGGAGAAGGCAATGGCACCTCATTCCAGTACTCTTGCCTGGAAAATCCCATGGATGTAGGAGCCTGGTAGGCTGCAATCCATGAGGTCGCTAAGAGTGGGACAAGACTGAGCGACTTCACTTTCACTTTTCACTTTCATGCATTGGAGAAGGAAATGGCAACCCACTCCAGTGTTCTTGCCTGGAGAATCCCAGGGATGGGGGAGCCTGGTGGGCTGCCGTCTATGGGGTCGCACAGAGTCGGACATGACTGAAGCGACTTAGAAGCAGCAGCAGCAGTCAAGATGTGGAGTCATTAAAGACATGTTTTTGCATATGTAAGGCATGTGCACCTGATAGAACAGTGAATGTAGGGCAATCCAGAGCAACTCCTGAATCCATCTCTCCCACTCCTATGCTATCTCACGATGTTCTCCACCAAACATTACACATTTCTTCCTCAAACCACAGCTTTTCAATAAGAAAACCATTTTCACATTTGAAATTTCTTTCCTAGGATTGAACAAATTACCTTCAGTGAGTGGCATGTTGGCTGACATAAGAAAGAAGAGAACAAAACTTGAAAAACAGTAAGAAACTTGCTTCTTGATGAAAGTCAGTAGAAAGTGTTTAGGTGGAGGTGTTTGTATTTCAAGCATTCTTTATATTTTTCTCATGATGGAATCTGAGTCTATTTGCCTGGAGGAGATCTCAAATTATCAACTTTTTAATTTCCTCTTAACCATGCATAAATATCATATATGGAGGACTTATCGAATGGAATGGGTAGAGAATGGTCCAACTTGGAAACTGTAGAATTTTATTTAAAGTTTATGGAACACTTTATATAACATATAATTATAAATTTGTGTCATGCTGTAGCCTTAGAGATGTAAAGCATCTGAAAATATATGATGAAATGAAAGATTGTTTCACTCTTTCACCATGTTGAAAAGAAAAACCAATGTGAGAAATGAGATAGGAGACCATTACAGAATCCAAGTAAAATTCTTATGTTTGGTTAGGAGCTTGTGGGTTCACCAAATCTCTTTAATGGAAAATTATTCTCAACCACTAGTGTTGGGGATATAATTTATTTCTATTTAGCAAATATCTACTGAAAATCTATAATGTGGAGGTCACAGCATGTTCTCTATGAGAAATAAAAGGCTTTATTTTAAGAATCACAATTTGTTACCCAGTAACTTTGGTTTAGGAGGGTGAAGATTTGCATTTCAGTAATATTTAAAGTGAAATTAATATCACACATATATGTACAATTCTTGTAGCATATTCCATAGTGTATTCATCACCACTGATTTAACGAAACGAGACTATATCCTAATTGAGAATTAAATTCATGGGCAAAGAAAATTTAAGAAAAGACAAAAGTCTTCTGAAACCCACCTATTAATATCCAAGATCCTTGGAAGGATTTGTTGGGGAAAAAACACTGCAAGAATATTTTGTTAAAAAGCACTGAGGCCACAGTCAATGAAAAGAAGAAAACATTTTATATCTCATTTTTTGGAGAAATCATCAGCCAATGTCTAGATGTAATTGTGCTTGGAGAGATGGAGGTTCTGATAGTTTCCCCTTCTGGTTTCAGGTACCTGAATAGTCCCCGTGATGCACGCAGAGTTCAGTATGTGGATTACATGGATGAAATTGCCTCTGAAATAGCAGTGAAACCCAACCTGTTCTCACTTTTCCTGTGGGATCCAAAGCTGGCTCTGGAACTTTTCCTTGGGCCATGCACATCTTACCAATACCGCCTACAAGGGCCAGGGAAGTGGGCTGGGGCCCGGGAAGCCATTCTGACTCAGAGAGAATGGATCATTAAGCCCCTGAGGACTCGCACCCTCATATGTGCCCAGGCTCCATGCTGTGTGCCACTTTGGCTTAAAAGTATCTGTGTAGCCCTTCTCCTCTTTGTTCTCACTTTCATCATTATTAAAGGATAATCTTCCTGTGATCATTGCTATATTGTAGGTTAACAGTAACACACACTAATTAAGAGACTGGGCATGTGCAAGTATTTATCCCTCACTCTGGACAATTCAGTGCAGTGAATTGCCTAATAATTGCAAAATTACTCATGTATGAGCATTTGGCAAAACTGGAGTCTTCAGAAGTCCAAAGGGGTAGAGTAACAACTTGAGCTAAAGCCAACTCGAAAATTGGAGATTTCAAATGAAATGGTTTATATGAAAGCTTGCTCTAGAAGAGCATATTTAATTTCTATAATATGAGAAATGTTCTCAGTTACCAATCTCTCCTAGCCTCCTTTTGTATGAATTGGTGAATTCTTTGTTTTTCATGTAAAACACAGGCTAGGGAAAAGTGTCTCTTCAACGACTTAGAAAAATTAACAATGAAGAAATATTTTACCATCAATCCTTTCCACTAGGTCACATTCTGTATAATCATGGATATTGAGGTATCAAGTTGTTTGAGGGATTATTGATGATAGTTTCAGGTTATGGAGGGTGCCAGGGAGAGAAAAAGAGGGAATAATGTAAGTCAGAAAACGTACATAATTTTGTCTTCTACTCATACTATCAAAACACATGAAATAATTCTGTAGTAAAACTACAAAATTATATAAAACACTGAGGAGAATGAAAGGAAAAAATGGAAAATAAGCAAATATTTATAACATTTACAGAGACTTTTGCAATTAAGCAGAGAGATGAAATATTTGTGTCTGGATCAGTCACTCACATTACAGGCTATATCTGAGTTTAGTGCTGATATTCTGTAATAGATTTTTCTCCTAGATTTCTTGAGGCATGATTGAAAATTTTAAAAAAAAATGTATATTTTTAAAGTGTACAATGTGATATGTTGATATACAAACACATAATGAAATGATTACCACAATAAAGTTAATTAGCATATTAATTACCTCATTAGTTATTTCAGAAGTTACCTTTGTGTGTGTGTGTGTGTATGTAGTGAGAACACTTATGCTATGTCCTCTTAGAAATATCAAGTATACAAAATAGTACATAATTACTATACTGTACATTAGGTTTCCAGAACTTATTAATCTTATAACTGAATGTCTGTTCCCTTTGACCAATGTCTCTCCATTTCCCCACCAGACTTCAGTAACCACTCTTGTACACTCTGTCTCTAAGAGTTAAACTTTACAAAATTTACATATAAGTGAAATCATTCAGTATTTGTCTTTTTACATTTGGCTTATTTCACTTAGGGCTTCCTTGATACTTCCATTATACTCAAATGGCAGGAAATCCTTCTCTTTTAAACCTGAATAAAATTCTGTTGTGTGTATCTATCACATTTTCTTCACCCCTTAATCTTCTGATAGACACTTAGGTTACTTCCATATCTTGTGATTAACACTGTATTGAACATAGGACTATAGGATCTCTTCAAGCTCCTGTTCTCATTTCCTTTGAATATATACCCACACGAGTGATTGTTGGACTATACAGTAGTTCTATTTTTAATTTATTTTGAGGAATCAACATTCTATTTCCTTAAGTGGCTGTACCAGTTTACATTTCCACCGACAGTGTACAGGACTCCATTTTCTCTACATCTTCACCAATACTTATCTTTTGACTTTTTTATAATTGGCATCTTAATATGTGTGCAAGGATATCTCTTTATTTATTTCCATTTCCCTTAGTGATTAGGGTTGTTGAGCATCTTTTCATGTACCTGTTGGCCATTTATGTCTTTGGAAAAATCAAGCCCTCTGCCCATTTTTTAATTATTTTTTTTATTGAGGTATGTGACTTCCAGATACATTTTGGACATTCATCACTAATTGAAAATTTGGTTTGCAAATATTTTCTCCCATTGCATTAGCTTGCCTCTTAATTTTGTTGACTATGTCATTTGCTGCATAGAGAAATTTTAGTTTGATATTTTTCTTTATTTTTGCTTTTATTGCCTGCACTTTTTGTATCATATACAAAAAATATATTTGCCAATACCAGTGTTGAGGAGCTTAGTCCTATGTTTTCTTCCAGGACTTTAATGCTTTCAGGTCTAACATTCAAATCTTTAACACACTTGACTTGATTTTTGCATATGGCATAGGATTACTGTCCAATTTCAGCCTGGGCTTATTCAGTTTTCCCTGTATCATTTGTTGAAAAGATTATTCTTTCCCCATTGTGTATTCTTGGTATGTTTGTCAAAAATTAGTATCTTTGTCAAAAAACCATATATGCTTTTCTGGGCTATATATTCTGTTCCATTGGTATATGTGTTTGTTTTTATGCCAGTACCATACTATTTTGATTATGAAAGTTTTATAATATATTTTGACATCAGGAATTATGATGTCTCCTGTTTTGTCCTTCTAGCTTGAGATTGCTATAGCTTTTCTAGGTCTTTTGTGGTTCCACAAATTTTAGGGTTGTTTGTCTATTTCCCTGAAATATGCCATTGGAATTTCAATAAGTGTTACATAAAATTTGCAGATTGCTTCAGGTATCATGGATATTTTGACAATATTAATTATTTCAATCCATGAAAACAAGGTATCTTTCCATTTATGTGTCATCTACAATTTCTTTTATCAAGTTGTGGGCTTATTATACAGATATTTCATTTCCATGGCTAAATTTATTCCCCAGTCTTTTATTCTTTTTGATATTATTATTGTAAATTAGATTTGTTTTCTTAATTTTTTCTCAGAAGGTTTTTTTGTTCATATATAGAGATGAAACTGATTTTGTGTATTGATTTTTAGTCTACTTTACTGAATTCATTTGTTAGTTTACCAATTTTTGGTGGAGTCTTTAGGATTTTCTATATACAGGATCATATCATCTGCAAAACAGGCTTTTACTTTTTCTTTTCTGACTTGGGTGCCTTTTCTTTCTTTTTTGTTTTGCCTAATTTCTCTAGGCAATTAGGGTAAAAGTGGTAAAAGTGGGTATCCTTATGTTTTCCTGAACATATATGAACTTGATTATGTGAGATATATTCCCTCCACACTCAGGTTATTGACAAATTTTATCATGAAAAGCTATTGAATTTTTTTCAAGTGCTTTTTTTGTGTGTATTGAGATGATCATATGATCTTTATCCCTCATTCTGTTAATATGTTGTATCACTTTGATTAATTTATATGTATTGAATCCTCTTGCACCCAAGGGACGCTGTTGCTGCTGCTGCTAAGTCGCTTCAGTCATGTCCGACTCTGCGCGACTCCATAAACAGCAACCCATTAGGCTCCCCCATCCCTGGGATTCTCCAGGCAAGAACACTGGAGTGGGTTGCCATTTCCTTCTCCAATGCATGAAAGTGAAAAGTGAGAATGAAGTCGTTTAGTCGTATCTGACTCTTAGCTACCCCATGGACTGCAGTCTACCAGGCTCCTCCATGCATGGGATTTTCCAGGCAAGAGGACTGGAGTGGGTTGCCATTGGGGGTAAATATTAGTTTATCATGTTCCCAAATTGCTCAGTTGGTAAAGAATCCGCCTGTAATACAGGAGACCATGGTTTGATTCCTGGGTTGGGAAGATCCACTGGAAAAGGGATAGCTTACCCACTCTAGTATTCTTGGACTTCCCTTGTGGCTCAGCTGGTAAAAAATCTGCCTGCAGTGCAAGAGACCTGGGTTCAATCCCTGGGTTGGGAAGATCCCCTGGAGAAGGGAAAGTTTACCCACTCCAGTATTCTGGCCTGGAGAATTCCATGAACTTATAGTCCATGAAGTCGCAAAGAGTTGGACATGACTGAGCGACTTTCACTCACTCACTTATTATCCTTTTAATGTGCTGTTTAATTTGGTTTGAAGAATTTTATTTCTGTGTTCTTCCAGGTTATTGATCTGTAATTTTCTTTTCTTATAGTGTCCTTGTCTGGCTTTGATATCAGGTTAATTCTGGTCTTATAAAATGAGCTTAAAATGCCCTATCTTCATTTTTTTTTGAAATACTAGTACTAATTCTTCTTTAAATTCTTGGTAGAATTCACCAGTAAGGTCATCTGGTCTGGATTTTCCTTACTGGGAGATTCTTATTACTGATTCTGTCTCTTTATTTGCTATTTGTATGCTCATATTTTCTGTGTTATCATTATTCAGTCTTGGTAGGTTATATGGGTTTCTTGTCATGTGCTTCTTAATGGTCTCTCGTGATCCTTTGCATTTCTATAGTATCAGTTGCAAAGTCTCCTCTTTATTTTCTGATTTAAATTTTGATTATTCTCCTTTTTTTCTCAGTCAGAAAGGTTTGTCAATTTTATCTTCTTAAAAACTCAGTTTTGGTGATCTTTACTATTGTTTTTATTATTTCTATTTCACTTATTTTTGCTCTGATGTTTATTAATTCCTTCCTTCTGCTAACTTTGGGCTTTGTTTGTTCTTCTATCCCTTGAGGTACAAAATTTGGTTATTTATTTGAGACTTTTCCCCCCTTAATGTAGGCATTTATCCTTCAGAGTTCCCTGGGTACTGCTTATGCCCATGAGTGGAAACAGATCCTCCAACTTTATCAACTTTACACACAAAACACCTACCACAGAACTCATATCAGTGGAAGCTCAATACAACAAATATTTAGACCTGAATGATAAAGGTCCATTGAACCCAAAGATGCTGGAAGGATTCAGCGCAAATGGAAAGTAGTCTTGAAACTTTTTCCTTTTTATAAAATTATCCTTGACCGTTGATGGTGTCTATTTCAGAAAAAAAAAAAATAGTTCTATGTAAATGATGATTTTTAACATTAGATAAAACTTTGTATAATACAAAATCCATCAGAGATCAGAAATATTTAATATCCTTTCATCATCCAGAAATGAAACAGATATGTTAAACTTGCCTGTGGCTGCACACAGAGTCACTGCTGGATGTGGAGGTAAAATACTCAGGAAGTCTTAAGAGCTACATGTTGTGCCTGAAATAATGCAGCGGCCTAGTCACAGTTCCCTCACTTTTCTTAAATTACTAAAAGAATGGAAGAAAATTAAGAGCTTCAAAATAGAGAACTCACAAGACTAGATTTATTCTCTGAAGTCAACTAAACTTAGAAGTGTCTAGTAATTATTTTCAATTTGTAGTACAAAATTGAATAAAAATGTCAGTGTTATCTTTTGGAAAAATAATTAAATAATAACCCTGGTTTTTAAAAATAACAATGGAAACCTAGATCTGAAAATCTCAAATTATGTCAAGACACATTGGGCTGGAGATGAAAGAAGACTAAACTTGTGCTTAACTCCCAGCCTTCATAAGGGGTAATGAGTGTATGCCATTTACTTCTGACCACACTTCATTAATTCTGATATACCCCTGGGGTGGGTAATGTTTCTGATTTGGTCTTGATTCCACTTCCTGGAAGTTTGGTGTTCTGTGCCCCTAGCTCCATGCTCTGGAAGCTTCTGCTTGTTCAGCTATGCTCCGTGGTCCTACCTGAAATGGACTTTAGGTACTCTGCCCTCCTTTCTGACTAAGCGGCTTTTCCTGTTGATAGCCTTCAACCACTGATGCTTGGGAGACCAAGGATCACTTTCAGTCCCAAATAGTTATAGTCTATTTTAGTCTAGGCAAATGGTTCCTCTGACAGTACAACTCTCTCAAAAACTTAGCTTCCTATCTGTTTAATTCCAGTTAGCTCCAAGTGTCAGTATCCGTGATCACAGCCTTCCCTTTATGTATGTCTATACCATTGTATTTCTTTACCCTTTCCCGGCTATGCTTCTTCCTTTGCCTATACACATACATACTCCTACATCCTCTGTTTCTCTCCTTCTCTCCCCCACTCCTGAGTTGAGTGAACTGCAATTTCCTTAGCTGTACAGATATCGATAGGAGAGCAGCACCCTGAGATTTTTGCTCAACTGAATGGATTTACTAGGAACCAGTGCCCTGGCTGGGCCTTGACACCTTATCCACACAAAGGCTATAATATAGATGGGATGGCTGCACCTTTGGAGAAGGCAATGGCACCCCACTCCGGTCCTCTTGCCTGGGAAATCCCATGGAGCCTGGTGGGCTACAGTCCATGGGGTCACAAAGAGTCAGACATGACTGAGCGACTTCACTTTCACTTTCAATAGTAGGCTATAAAATTGAAAGTTAAAGGAGAACTAAATTTTTTTTTAAAAGTCATAATAGTAAAAACATATCTAGGAATTTCTCTGTAGCAGTTGTGGGCAGTGTGGGGCTAGTTTAGTGTCAGATAGTCCCTTGTTCCAGCATGTACTTGTTCTCAAAGTCTATAGTTGCTCCCTCAAATGCATAGTCTCGGCATCAGTTGCAGGGTTTTAATCTGTTGCACCTGTCACTTCCAGGACAGTTCTGCCACCTTTGTTTATTTTGGCATCCTCTGTTTGCAAGTCTCTTCAGTGTCTAATTTCCACCCTCACATGAGGGGGCTAAGGTGACCACTTATTCAGGCTCACTTGTTCAGTTGCAATGTGGACAAGGAGGGGCACTGCAAATATCATTGGCATATGTGGGGATTGCTCACAGTGGGTGGCCCACACTGGGCTTGCCACAGCCCAAGGCAGCGTGTACTTCCCAGGTTCACACTGCTCAGGCTCCAGGGTGCTCCACTAGGGCACTGTCCCAAGTGAGCCCTGCATTTCATGCACATCCCAGGTCTAAGATGCTCAGATTCTTGGGTGTTCTGCAAGAGCACAGACCCAGATGGGCTGTGAGTTTTGTGCCCTTCCCAGGCCCAGGTCCAAGCCACTCAGGCGACCAGGTGCTTGGCAAGTGCACTGTCCCAGGTGGGCCATGCATCTTATGCACCTCCCTGGTCCTGGCCACTCAGTTCCCAGGCATGAGGGCACAGTTCTATGTATGCTGTGTGTCTCCTCTGGGGGCTGATCTCAGGCTGTGACACTCCTGGCCTATGTGAACCATCCAGGATCCCAGAAAGATGTGGTTAGCAACTGGCAGCTTGCTCACAGTTTGGTGGAAGATGTGGTCTGTAGGGCCAAGATTGCAGCCATCCCTTGCCTTCAAGCTCTGGCTGTTGCACACCTGCCTCTCTGTCTCTGCGGGGGGAGGGGGGGGGCGAGGCTAAAAGGCAGTCTGCCTGCTCTCCTTTGATATTCACTAGGGTGTAATCTTTTGTTCTGTGAGTGTACCAGGGATCACCATGCAGTGTTAGAGCCTTTCAGGGGAAAGGTTGTTTTTTCATAATTTTTACCTTTCTGGCGATCCCATGGTCTGGATTGCTATATCACATTAGCTCCCTCAGATTGTCCTCAGAGCATTCAAGGCCCATCCTTACCCTAAGGACAGACACATCTCTGCCCAGTCCCCACTCCCTGCTGGCAGACATGAGCGTCTGAGCCGTTTCTCCACTGGTAGTCGCAGTTAGGCACGTATTCTGTTTTGTTTTGTTTTCCTGGTTATTTTGCTCTCTGAGATTCCAAATCTCCCCGCTGAAGCCTGTGAAAGGATGTCCTTTTGTGTGGAAACTTCTCCTCCTTCTTGACTCCCTCCCCAGGATGGGTCTCCATCCCTAAATCTTTTGTCATTTTTGTCTTTTATATTTTTCCCTACCTCCTTTTGAAGAGATTGGGCTGCCTTTCTGGGTGTCTGGTGTCCTCCACCAACCTCCAGAAAGAAGTTGTTTTGTGAAAGCTACTTCACATTCAAATGATCTTTTGATGAATTTGTTGAGGAAAAAGTGGTCTCCCCATCTTATTCTTCTGCCATCTTGGGACTGTCTCCTGTTGAAGTGTGTTAATTCCAGATATATTTTGGACATTAATCACTAATTGATTATTTGGTTTTCAAACATTTTCTCACATTCTATAGGTTGCATCTTAATTTTGTTGATTGTATCAATAGCTACATAGAAAAAATTTAGTTGCATATAGCCCCATTGGTTTATTTTTGCTCATATTCTCTGTTTTTTTTGTGTCATATGCAAAAAATAATTACCAATACTGATGTCAATTTTTTCCTCTATGTTTCCTTCTAAGATATTAATGGTTTCAGGTTTCATTTTAAGTCTTTAACACACTTGAGTTGATTTTTGCATATGGCTTAGGATAATAGTCCAATTCCATCCTTTTTAATGTGGATGTCCAGTTTTCCCAGTACCATCTATTGAAAATGTTATCCTTTCCCCATTGTGTATTCTTGGTAACTTTGTCAAATATTGGTTGACTCTATGTGCCTGAGTTTATTTCTGTGCTATATGTTCTATATCCATTGGCATATTGTATGCCAGTACCATACTATTGTGATTATGATAGCTTTGTAATGTATTTTGAAATTAGGAAGTACAATGTCTTCAGTTTTGCTCTTCTAGTCTGAAATTGCTTTGGCTATCAAGGTTTTGTAGTTCCAAACAAATTTTAAGATTATTTTTCTATTTCTCTAAGAAATATCATTGAATTTTGATGATAAATATATTGAATACTTAGATTGTTTTACGTACCATGGATGTATTGATAGCATTAATTGTTCCAATAATTAAATAAGATTTGTTTTCTTAATTTCTTTTCAGATGTTTTGTTGTTGGTATGGAGAAATGAAATATTTTGTGTGTTGATGTTGAATCTATGATTTTACTGAATTCATTTATTAGCTTTAACAGTTTTTGGTGGAGTCTCTAGGGTTTTATATATATGTAAGATTATACCATCAGTAAACAGAGGCTTTTATTTTTTCCTTTCTTAGTTAGATGCCTTCAATTTTTTTCTTGTCTAATTGCTCTAGGTAGGATTTTAATTACTATGTTGAATAGAAATGGTAAGAGTAGGTATTCTTATATTGTTCTTGAAAAATATAGGAACCTAATTATGTTGAGATATATTCCCTCTAAACACAGTTGATTAAGAATTTTTATCATGAAAAGCTATTGGATTTTGTCAAATGCTTTTTCTGTCTGTAATGAGATGATCATATGATTTTTATGCTGCCTTTTGTTATATAGTGTATCACTTTGATTAATTTGCATATGTTGTTCAGTTGCCCATCGTGTCTGACTCTCTGTGACCCTATGGACCCTGCAGCACACCAGGACTCCTGTCACTCACTGTCTCTTGAAGTTTGCTCAAGTTCATATCCATTGCATTGGTGATGCCATTCAACCATCTCATTCTCTGATGCCCTCTTCTCCTTCTGCCCTCAATCTTTCACAGCATCAGGGACTTTTACAATGAGTCAGCTGTTCGCAATAGATGACCAAAATACTGGAGTTTCAGCCTCAGCATCAGTCCCTCCAACTAGTATTCAGGGTTGATTTCCCTTAAGATTGACTGGTTTGATCTCTTTGCTGTCCAAGGGGCTCTCAGGAGTCTTCTCCAGCACCACAGTTCGAAGACATCAATTCTTCACTTGTTTTGCACCCAAGTGGTAAATGTAAGTTTATCAAGGTGTATGATCCTTTTAATGTGTGGTTTATTTCAGTTTCCTGGACTTTTATTGAATAATTTTACATTTGTGTTAATCAAGGTTACAGGTCTGTAATTTTCTTTTCTTATAGTCTGGCTTGAGTTTGAAAATGTCCCATCTTCTTTAATTTTTTGGAAATATTTGAGGATGGTTAGTAAAATTCTTTTTAAAATATTTATTAGAATTCACCAGTGAAGTTATCTGATCTGTATTTTCTTTCTTGAGAGAATTTTTATTATTGATTCTGACTCTTGTTATTCATCTGTCCATATTTTCTATTTTATCATTATTTAGTCTTGGTAGGTTATATGAAAATGTTAGTCACTCAGTTGTGTTCAACTCTTTGTGACCCCATAACTGTAGCCTGACAGGCTCCTCTATTCATGGAATTCTTCAGGCAAGAATACTACAGTGGGTTTCTATTCCCTTCTCCAGGGGATCTTCCTGACGCAGAGATGGAACCTGGGTCTTCTGCAGTACAGGCTGATTCTTTACTATCTGAGCCATCAGAGAAACCCTGGGTTACACGATTTTAGAAATGAAGATATTTCTTCTAGGTTATCTAAAATGTTCCCATGTAATTGTTAGCAGTCTTTTGTGATCCTTTGTATCAGTTGTAATGTCTCCTTTTTCATTTATGATTTATATATTCTCCCTTTTTTGTCTAGAAGTTTGTCAATTTTATCTTTTCAAAGCACTTGATTTTGTGGATCTTTTCTATTGTTTTTTTGTCTCGATTTCACTTATTTTTGGTCTTGTTCTTTGCTAATTTATTCCTTCTGCTAACTGGACTTTGTTCTTCTATGTCTGTTCCTTGAGGTACAGAGTTGTTTATTTGAGGTTTTTTTCCCCTCATTGAAGCCACTTATCATTCAAACTTCCCTCTGTGTACTGCTTGCACCCATGAGTGGCAACAGATCACCCAACTCCAGCAGCTTCTATACACAAACATCTACCACAGAGCTCACATTGGTAGAAGTTCACAATAAATCAGATCAGATCAGATCAGATCAGTGGCTCAGTCATGTCTGACTCTTTGTGACCCCATGAATCACAGCACGCCAGGCCTCCCTGTCCATCAAAAACTCCCGGAGTTCACTCAGACTCACATCCATCAAGTCAGTGATGCCATCCAGCCATCTCATCCTCTGTCGTCCCCTTCTCCTCTTGCCCCCAATCCCTCCCAGCATCAGAGTCTTTTCCAATGAGTCAACTCTTTGCATGAGGTGGCCAAAGTACTGGAGTTTCAGCTTTAGCATCATTCCTTCCAAAGAAATCCCAGGGGTGATCTCGTTTAGAATGGACTGGTTGGATCTCCTTGCAGTCCAAGGGACTCTCAAGAGTCTTCTCCAACACCACATGTCAAAAGCATCAATTCTTCGGCGCTCAGCCTTCTTACAGTCCAACTCTCACATCCATACATGACCACAGGAAAAACCATAGCCTTAACTAGCTGGACCTTTGTTGGCAAAGGAATGTCTCTGCTTTTGAATATGCTATCTAGGTTGGTCATAACTTTTCTTCCAAGGAGTAAGCATCTTTTAATTTCATGGCTGCAGTCACCATCTGTAGTGATTTTGGAGCCCAGAAAAATAAAGCCTGACACTGTTTCCACTGTTTCCCCATCTATTTCCCATGAAATGGTGGGACCGGATGCCATGATCTTCGTTTTCTGAATGTTGAGCTTTAAGTCAACTTTTTCACTCTCCACTTTCACTTTCATCAAGAGGCTTTTGAGTTCCTCTTCACTTTCTGCCATAAGGGTGGTGTCATCTGCATATCTGAGGTTATTGATATTTCTCCCGGCAATCTTGATTCCAGCTTGTGTTTCTTCCAGTCCAGCGTTTCTCATGATGTACTCTGCATATAAGTTAAATAAATGGGGTGACAATATACTGCCTTGACGAACTCCTTTTCCTATTTGGAACCAGTCTGTTGTTCCATGTCCAGTTCTAACTGTTGTTTCCTGACCTGCATACAAATTTCTCAAGAGGCAGATCAGGCTTATACCTAAATGACTGAATTTCATTGAATCTAGATGCTGGTAGTATTTGGTGCATGTGGAACGTAGTTTTGAAATTTTTTTCTTGCTATAAACTTATCATGGATCTTTGGTGATATCTATTTTAAGAAAGTAATATTTGCATGTATAGTATAAATACTACATCAGATAATACTTTTTACAACAAAATTAATCACAGGTCAAAAGCTTTGATATCCTTTCATCCTCCAGATGAAAAATATATGTTAGGCTGTCTGGCCTAAGGCTTCACACTGAATCACCGCTCTTTGTGGAGATTAAATATCCAGGGAATCTTAAGAACTCCACGTTGTGCCTGAGATAATACAGTTGCCCTGTCACAGTTCATTCACTTTTCTTGAAGAAATTGCTAGAATTAAAAAAAATTAAGAGCTCATAAAAAAAGATCTCATAAGACTGAACTTATTCTCTGAAGCAAACTAAGCATGGAAAGTGAAAGTGAAGTCGCTCAGTCAAGTCCGACTCTTTGCGATCCCATGGACTGTAGTCTACCAGGCTTCTCTGTCCATGGGATTTTCCAGGCAAGAGTACTGGAGTGGGTTGCCATTTCCTTCTCCAGGGGATCTTTTCTGACCCAAGGATTGAATCCAGGTCTCCTGCATTGCAGGCAGATGCTTTACCCTCTGAGCCACCAGGGAATTATTTCAATTTTGAGTTCAATACTGAACACAAATGTTAATATTATTTTCTGGGAGAAAAAAGTTACACAATGACTCTGGTTTTTTAAAATTACAATGGAAACCTGGATCTACAAATTTCAAATTATGTCAAGACACATTGGGGTGAAGATAAAGGAGATTAAACTTGTGCTAAACTCCCAGCCTCTCCAGGGGTACTGAAAATATGCCGTATTCTTGTGATGATACTTTGATAATCTTAGATACCACTGGGAGTGGGTGGTGTTTTTGTTTTGGTCCTGATTCCACTTTCTGGAAGTTTGGTGTCCTGTGCCCCTAGCTCCATGTCCTAGTAGTTCTGTTTGCTTAGTTATGCTCCATGACCACACCTGGAAATGGACTTTAGGGACTCTGCCCTCCTTCCTGACTAAGCAGCTTTTCCTATTATCTACATCCATTTATGTTTGGGAGCTCAAGGATCACAGTCAGTCTCAAATGGTTACAGTCTATTTTAGTCCAGGCAAATGGTTCTTCTGACAGTACAACTCTCAAAAACTTACCTTCCTATGCATTCAGTTCCAGTTCAGCTCCAAGTATCGGGAGACAGGACCATAGCCTTTTCTATATGTATTTTTCTATGCTGCTGTATTTTTTGCCTTCTCCCAGCTATGCTTCCTCCTTTGCCCCCACCCACACTCATACATACTCCCATTTCCTCTGTTTCTCTCCTTCTCTCTCTTCCCCACCCCTGTGTTAAGTGAACTGCAATTTCCTTAGCCTTGCAGATACCAATAGGAGAGCAACACCCTGAGATTTTTTTTTTCCCCACTCAGTTGAATGGACTTACTCGAAACCAGTTCTCTGGCTGGACCTTGACACCTTAATCCACTCAAAGGCTATAATAGTGGGTGGGATGGCTGCACCCTTAATTTGATTTTTATCCCAAGACTGAGTTTTAATCAAAGATCTTCTCAGTTTTATATTTATTTATTTATTGAGTTAAGAATCAGTTGCCTCTTCCAACCCTGTAAGACCCCAAATTTTGGATTCTCTTCATTCCCTTTTCTAGATTATTGGCATAGACTTCCCTGGTGGCTCAGTGGCAAAGACTTTGCCTACCAGTGCAGGAGACATGGGTTTGATTTTTGGTCTGGGAAGATCCTCTATAGAAGGAAACGGCAACTCACTCCAGTATTCTTGCATGGAAAAACCCATGGACAGAGGACCCTGATGGGCTATGGTCTATTGGGTTGCAATGAGTCAGATACAACTTAGCGACTGAACAACAGCAACATCCCACTTCAAGGTATTAGGTTTTCCATCACTCAGGATAATGTCAATTTTGCTGTGGCCCCAAGCTTCATTGTTTAAAATCACAAATATTTCTTTCTACTTGTGACAGGTCAGCAGGAAGGCTCCTTATATCATAGTCAATCAGGGACCTAGGCAGAAGATACATCTCTATTCACACATCCAAAAGTGTTAAGACATGAAAAAAGAAACATGGTAAGTTGTTCATTCACTCTTCAGCACCTCCTGAAAGTAACACATCACCACCATTCACATATTATTGGCCAAAGTACTTATGTGGCCACATCTACCTTTAAATAAGAAAAATACAATCCTATCACCATTAAATAAAAGGTTTTCCCAGGAAAGCCAAGAACTGGAACATTTCTGAACAGCCCTGATGACTAGGACACAGAAACATGTTAGAGAATACATATGAAAACTTTAAGCAATAAAACCAAACAGCAAAAACAATAATATACACAACTTTCTAAATGCCAGAGAAGAGACAAGCAAAGAAAACTGTCCATAAAGCTAAGGAAAATATATGGATACCTTAAAAGGGGAAGCCATAAAACAAAATGATAGAAATAAAGTCCAAGAGCATCACTTTGAAAATATGTAAATTTAAGTGAGTTAAACTCTCAGATTCATTGAATAAGATACAATCTAATTTTAGAGGATACAAGTGACATCAAAGTTTAGAAGAAGGGGCAGAAAACAACGGCCCACAGGCCAAATCGAGCCCAGCTCACTGCTTATTTTTGTAAGTAAGCTTTTACTGGAACACAGCCATGCCCAGCTGTTTATACATTATCTCTAGCAGTTGTTTGCTGAGTAGTTGTCACAGAGACCTTATGGCCAACAAAGCCTAAAATATTTGTTTGATTCTTTACAAAAATAGTTTACTGACTCATAACTAAGACAATAAAGGATAGATTAAGCTATGCAAAACAAATAGAAATAAAATAATGGTTGTAATATTAATAAAGTAGAATAAAATATCAACCTTCATTAAGAGTATAGAAAAATCCCTGAGTGTTAGAGTAAGAAAAGAACTCAGAGTAGAACAACACACAATTCAACACACACACACTTGACATAGAACAACAAACATTCCAATTTCATGTTAAACTACCCTATAATCTTCTTTAGATAGAGGCTTATTTAATTTCCTAAGTCACACAATTCTTTTTTTCTTTTTTATTTATTTTTTTAATTTTATTTTATTTAACTTTACAATATTATATTGGTTTTGCCATATATCTAAATGAATCAGCCACAGGTATACATGTGTTCCCCATCCTGAACCCTCCTCCCTCCTCCCTCCCCATAACATCCCTCTGGGTTGTCCCAGTGCATCAGCCCCAAGCATCCAGTATCATGCATCGAACCTGGACTGGCGACTCGTTTCATATATGATATTATACATATTTCAATGTCATTCTCCCAAATCATCCCACCCTCTCCCTCTCCCACAGAGTCCAGCAGTCTTTCTTTCTAAACCAGTTCTTGATCTCTAATTTACTTCTTTTCTGAGAATGGTTTAATGAACCCAGCAATACAAGACTTTGGGCACTGTGTTTGACAATGCAGAAATGACTTTTGGTTAAACGTGAAAAATTATAGGAAATTTGCATAGCATGCATTTACAACATACATAGAACTTTAACAACTCATTAAATCAAGAAGCTTTGGATAAAATTTTTTTAATGAAGTACATGTAATGTTTCTCTATTTTAGTTTATTCTTATACTTGATAAAAAGTTTTAAACTGGAATCTCCTATTTACAATACATACTCAATGTCTTGGAGGGCTCTGCTCCACTTAAAAGGATTGTCTACTGGAGCTATAGTGGGCTTGCTTGCCAAGATGCAAGACAATCCTGCTCTAGAAGAAATCAATTCCTTTAATATTTTTAAGTTTTCAAAACAAAGAGCCCACATGTCTATTACATAGGTTTTAATCCACTGATGACTTTTTGAATATCTGTGAAAGAACAGTGTATACATCTGTGAGTTCTTCAGGTAATTAATATTATTAAATAATGTCTTAATGTGGAATATCCGGCCCCAACACTCCTGTAAAATATGCTCATTGAAAAAAGTAAGGCTGTGCCACATCCCCTCTCTCACTCCTATTCATTCATCTCAAAAATATGCACTGTTTATAATAGCCAGGACATGGAAGCAACCTAGATGTCCATCAGCAGATGAATGGATAAGAAAGCTGTGGTACATATACACACAATGGAGTATTATTCAGCCATTAAAAAGAATACATTTGAATCAGTTCTAATGAGGTGGATGAAACTGGAGCCTATTATACAGAGTGAAGTAAGCCAGAAGGAAAAACACCAATACAGTATACTAACGCATATATATGTAATTTAGAAAGATGGTAACAATAACCCTGTGTACGAGACAGCAAAAGAGACACTGATGTATAGAACAGTCTTATGGACTCTGTGGGAGAGGGAGAGAGTGGGAAGATTTGGGAGAATGGCATTGAAACATGTAAAATATCATGTATGAAATGAGATGCCAGTCCAGGTTCGATGCATGATACTGGATGCCTGGGGCTAGAGCACTGGGACGACCCAGAGGGATGGTATGGGGAGGGAGGAGGGAGGAGGGTTCAGGATGGGGAACACATGTATACCTGTGGTGGATTCATTTTGATATTTGGCAAAACTAATACAATTATGTAAAGTTTAAAAATAAAATAAAATTAAAAAAAAAAGAAAGCCCAGTCTATGTTAGCAGGGGTTTCCCAAAAATGGAAACAGTAGAATATAAATGTATCTTATTTGTAGATATCTATTGTTGTTGTCATTCAGTCACTTAGTTGTGTATGACTCTTTGCACCCCATAGACTACAGCACACCAGGCTTCCCTGTTCTTCACTATCTCCTGGAGTATGCTCAAACTTATGTCCATTGAGTTGTTGATGTCATCCAACCATCTCACCCTGTTTTCCCCTTCTCCTCCTGTCTTTAATCTTTCCCAGCATCAGAGTCTTTTTCAATGAGTCAGCTCTTTGCATCAGTGGCCAAAATATTGAAGCTTTAGCTTCAGCATCAGTCCTTCAATGAATATTTAGGGTTGATTTCCTCTAGGATTGATTGGTTTGATCTCCTTACTGTTCAAGAGACTCTCAAGAGTCTTTTCCAGGATCAGAGTAAGAAGGCATCAATTCTTTGGCACTCAGCCTTTTTTATTGTCCAACTGTCACATCTGTACCTGACCATTGGAAAAACCATAGTCATTGACTATATGGACCTTTGTCAGAAATGTAATGTCTCTGCTTTTTAAAACTCTGTCTAGGTTTGTCATAGATTTTTCTTTTTTTTTTTTTTTTCTGGGTTCTACTTCATTTTTTTTTTTTTAATTTTTTTTTTTTTTTAATTTCAGGTATACACGTGCTCCCCATCCTGAACCCTCCTCCCTCCCCCCTCCCTATACCATCCTCCTGGGCCGTCCCAGCGCACCAGCCCCAAGCATCCAGCATCGTGCACTGAACCTGGACTGGCATCTCGTTTCATACATGATATTTCACATGTTTCAATGCCATTCTCCCAAATCTTCCCACCCTCTCCCTCTCCCACAGAGTCCATAAGACTGTTCTATACATCAGTGTCTCTTTTGCTGTCTCATACACAGGGTTATCGTTACCATCTTTCTAAATTCCATATATATGCGTTAGTATACTGTATTTATGTTTTTCCTTCTGGCTTACTTCACTCTGTATAATAGGCTCCAGTTTCATCCACCTCATTAGAACTGATTCAAATGTATTCTTTTTAATGGCTGAGTAATACTCCATTGTGTATATGTACCACAGCTTTCTTATCCATTCATCTGCTGATGGACATCTAGGTTGCTTCCATGTCCTGGCTACTATAAACAGTGCTGCGATGAACATTGGGGTACACGTGTCTCTTTCCCTTCTGGTTTCCTCAGTGTGTATGCCCAGCAGTGGGATTGCTGGATGATAAGGCAGTTCTATTTCCAGTTTTTTAAGGAATCTCCACACTGTTCTCCATAGTGGCTGTACTAGTTTGCATTCCCACCAACAGTGTAAGAGGGTTCCCTTTTCTCCACACCCTCTCCAGCATTTATTATTTGAAAACTATAAAACACTGGTGAAAGAAATCAAAGAGGACACTAATAGATGGAGAAATATACCATGTTCATGGATTGGAAGAATCAATATAGTGAAAATGAGTATTTATAGCAATTTATAGATTTATAGCAATTTATAGATTCAATGCAATCCCTATCAAGCTACCAAGAGTATTCTTCACAGAGCTAGAACAAATAATTTCACAATTTGTATGGAAATACAAAAAACCTCGAATAGCCAAAGCGATCTTGAGAAAGAAAAATGGAACTGGAGGAATCAACCTACCTGACTTCAGGCTCTACTACAAAGCCACAGTTATCAAGACAGCATGGTACTGGCACAAAGACAGAAATATAGATCAATGGAACAAAATAGAAAGCCCAGAGATAAATCCACGCACATATGGACACCTTATCTTTGACAAAGGAGGCAAGAATATACAGTGGATTAAAGACAATCTCTTTAACAAGTGGTGCTGGGAAATCTGGTCAACTACTTGTAAAAGAATGAAACTAGAACACTTTCTAACACCATATACAAAAATAAACTCAAAATGGATTAAAGATCTCAACGTAAGACCAGAAACTATAAAACTCCTAGAGGAGAACATAGGCAAAACACTCTCTGACATACATCACAGCAGGATCCTCTATGACCCACCTCCCAGAATATTGGAAATAAAAGCAAAATAAACAAATGGGACCTAATTAAACTTAAAAGCTTCTGCACATCAAAGGAAACTATTAGCAAGGTGAAAAGACAGCCTTCAGAATGGGAGAAAATAATAGCAAATGAAGCAACCGACAAACAACTAATCTCAAAAATATACAAGCAACTCCTACAGCTCAACTCCAGAAAAATAAATGACCCAATCAAAAAATGGGCCAAAGATCTAAATAGACATTTCTCCAAAGAAGACATACAGATGGCTAACAAACACATGAAAATATGCTCAACATCACTCATTATCAGAGAAATGCAAATCAAAACCACTATGAGGTACCATTTCACACCTGTCATAGATTTTTTTCCAAGGAGTAAGCATCTTTTAATTTCAGGGATACAGTGAGCAGCTGCAGTGATTTTGGAGCCCAAGAAAATAAAGTCTGTCACTGTTTCCATTGTTTCCCCATCTATTTTCCATGATTGATGGGACAAGATGCCATGATCTTCAATTTTTGAATGTTGAGTTTTAAGGCAGTTTTTTCACTCTCCTCTTTCACCTTTATCACATTTATCAAGAGGCTCTTTAATTCCTCTTCACTTTCTCCCATTAGGGTAGTGTCATCTGCTTGTCTGGGGTTATTGGTATTTCTCCCTGAAATGTTGATTCCAGATTGTGCTTCATCCAGCCCAGCATTTTGCATGATGTACTTTGCATATAAGTTAAATAAGCAGGGTGACAATATACAGCCTTAACGTACTCCTTTCCCAATTTGGAATCAGTCTACTGTTCCATGTCCGGTTCTAATTGTTGCTTCTCGACCTGTATACAGGTTTTGCAGGAGGCAGGTAAGGTGGTCTGACATTCTTATATCTTTAATTTTCCACAGTTTGTTGTGAACCACAGAGACAAAGGTTTTAGCATAGTCAGTGAAGCATAAGTTGATGTTTTTCTGGAATTCTCCAGCTTTTTCTATGATCCAATGGATGTTGGCAACTTGATCTCTGGTTCCTTTACCTTTTCTAAATCTAACTTGTATATCTGTAAGTTCTCAGTTCATGTACTGTTGAAGCCTAGCTTGAAGGATTCTGAGCATGACCTGGCTGGCATGTGAAATGAGTACAACTGCACCGTAGTTTGAACATTCTTTGGAATTACCCTTCTTTGGGATTGGAATGAAAACTGACCTTTTCCAGTCCTGTGGCCACTGCTGAGTGTTCCAAATTGAGTGCAGTACTTTAACTGCATCATCTTTTAGAATTTGAAATAGCTCAACTGAAATTCCATAACCTTCCCTAGCTTTGTTCTTAGTGATGCTTCCTAAGGCCCACTTGACTTCACACTCCAGAAAATCTGGCTCTAAGTGAGTGATCACACACTGTGGCTATCCAGATCACTAAGATCTTTTTTTTTTATATAGTTCTTCTTGTGTATTTTTGCCACCTCTTCTTAAAATCATCTGCCTGTTAGATCCATACTGTTTCTGTCTTTTATTGTACCCATCTTTGCATGAAAATTTCCCTTGATATCTCTAATTTTCTTGAAGAGATCTCTAGTCTTTCTCATTCTATATTTTCCCTCTAATTCTTCTTTGTGTTGTTCACTTAGGGAGGCTTCTTATCTCTCTTTGCTCTTCTTTGGAACTTTGCATTCAGATGAGTATGTCTTTCCTGTTCTCCTTTGCCTTTTGCTTCTTTTCTTTTTTCAGCTATTTGTAAGGCCTCCTCAGATGACCATTTTGCCTTTCTTCTTCTTGGGGATGGTTTGATCACTGCCTCCTGCACAGTGTTGTGAACTTCTGTCCATATTTCTTCAGGCACTCTATCAGATCTAATCCCTTGAATCTATTGTCACTTCCACTATATAATCATAAGTGATTTGACTTAGGTCATACCTTAGTGGCCTAGTGGTTTCCCCTAGTTTCTTCAATTTAAGTCTGAATTTTGCAATAAAGAGTTCATCATCTAAGCCACAGTTTTTGCTGACTGTATAGAGCTTCTCTATCTTCAGCTGCAAATAATATAATCAATCTGATTTCTGTATTGACCATCTGGTGATGTCCATGTGCAGAGTCTTCTCTTGTGTTGTTGGAAAACCAGTATATTCTCATGGCAAAACTCTGTTAGCCTTTGCCTTGTCTCATTTTGTATTCCAAGATCAAACTTGCCTGTTACTCCAGGTATCTCTTGACTTCCTACTTTTCCATTCCAGTCCTCTATGATGAAAAGGACACATTTTTGTGTGTGTTAGTTCTAGAAGGTCTTTTAGGTGTTCACAGAACTGTTCAACGTCAGCTTCTTCAGCATTAGTGGTTGGGGAATAGACTTGGATTACTGTGATATCGAATGGTTTGCCTTGGAAACGAACAGAAACCATTATGTTGTTCTTGAGATCGCACCCAAGTACTGCATTTTGGACTCTTCAGTTGACTATGAGGGCTACTCCATTTCTTCTAAGAGATTCTTGCCCACCGTAGTAGATATAATTGTCATCTGAATTAAATGTGCCATCCCTGTCCATTTTAGTTCACTGATTCCTAAAATGTCAACGTTCATTCTTGCCATCTCCTGTTTAGCCACTTCATGGACCTCCCTTTCCAGGTTCCTGTGTAATATTGTTTACAGCATTGTGCTCTATTTTCACCACCAGACACATCTGCAATGGGGTGTTGTTTTTGCTTTGGCTCAGCCTCTTCATTCCTTCTCGAGCTATTTCTCTGCTCTTCTCCAGTAGTATATTGGACACCTATTGACCTGGGGGTTCATCTTTCATTGTGTGAGAGAAAGAGAGATAGCTATACACAGAGACAGTGAGATAGAGAAAAAGAGACAGAGAGAAGCACAAAGGGAAAGAAACAGAGAAATTTATTATAAGGAATTGGTTCTGTGATTACGTAGGCTGCTGCTGCTGCTGCATCACTTCAGTCGTGTCCGACTATGTGCGACCCCATAGACCAAAGCCCACCAGGCTCCCCTGTCCCTGGGATTCTTCAGGCAAGAACACTGGAGTGGGTTGCCATTTCCTTCTCCAATGCATGAAAGTGAAAAGTGAAAGGGAATTCACTCAGTCGTGTCCGACTCTTAGTGACCCCATGGACTGCAGCCCACCAGGCTCCTCCATCCATGGGATTCTCCAGGCAAAAGTACTGGAGTGGGGTGCCATTGCCTTCTCTGGATTATGTAGGCTAACAAGCCTGAAATCTGCAGGACAAGCCAGAACACTGGAAACTGAGATAAGATCTAATGTTGCAGTCTTGAATTTGGAGGTGGAATTCTTTCCTTTTCAGGGAATCTTAGTCTTTTTTCACAAGGCTTTTTGCTGATTGGATGAGCCCATCCACACAACGAAGAGTAATCTGCTTGATTCAAAGTCTGCTGATTTAAATACTAATCCCAGTTAAAATACCTTCATAGTAACATCTAGACCATGGACAACACAGCTTGACTAAATGGATGCATAAAGTTAATGATCACATCTCCTATGTGCCAGGCACTGAAAATAAAGAGGTGGTTAAGTCTAACAAACTAATGATTTCGAGTAGTGCACAAACACAGGACCATAGAGTTAAACTGAATTAACTCAAACAAAGAAAGAAATATACATCTAGTTGTTTCATGTAGAGAAGGCAGAAAGTCTTGGCAAATGTAGTACACAAACAGCCTCATGGTCACTGATGTGGAACAGGTATGCTGTCCTGAGATTCATCTATTATACCTTCTTCAGGAATTCCATCATCATAGGCCCCTGAAAAATTCTTCTAAGTCCGTCTTTACTGCATATATTGCTCCTTTGGGTTACTGACAGTTGGCATTTCTGCACACTGTACATGCATATGGGGAAAGAACTCAGCAAAGTGACTGATGTGTTTTTTCTCCTTCTCATGACTGTGTCTCCAACTTCTTTCCACTTCAACCTTTTTGCAGTACTCTATTAAAAAAAAAAAAAAAAAAAGACCAAACACACAACTTCATGGAAGTATCTTTTGATTTAGCCACCAAAACTTGGCCAACATTCTCTTTGGTGACAGGTCCAGTAAATTTCAATCACTTCCCTGAGTTGTATGTTGTCCATTTCACATTATTGGAATCAGATGTGAGATTTTGCAAGACTGCCATTCCCTTTCATAAAACTTTTACAAAGTATTTTAGTCTTGTGTGACCTGAAAGTGACCTTCATAATTAAATAATCTCCTCAACTCTCTTCCAAATAGATCATAATGTATTTATGATCTGGAAGCAGATAGAAGTGATTACTCAAGAAACAAGATGAACTTGCTACTGTGAGTTTAGAGAGAAAATATAACCAGAACCGGGATCTAGCTGCTCACCATCAGAAGCCAATAAAGAAGCCATGATGATGGAAAGGAAAGTTTGCTTCATTTTGGATCCCAGTAGCAGGGAGGAGAGAGGGGAGGGGAGACTCCTGTCCAAAGATGGATTCCCTCTAACTGACAAACAGTGGGCAAGGGTTTTTATAGATAGAGGAATGGGACTATGTGCAGAAACAGCACAGTTGGCGCTGGCAGTCATTTTGAAATTGATCATCAGTGGTCTGATCAGCATTATCTTGATTGTTTTAAGTATAGTTAACCTTCAGTTTTTGGAGAAGGAAATGGCAACCCACTCCAGTGTTCTTGCCTGGAGAATCCCAGGGATGGTGGAGCCTGGTGGGCTGCCATCTGTGGGGTCGCACAGAGTTGGACACGACTGAAGCGACTTAGCAGCAGCAGCAGCGGCAGCAGCAGCAACCTTCAGTTTCAGGATCAGTTTATTCCCATTTCCTTGAGGCCAGTTCTTAGAATTGTGGCTTTTTATTTCACAACTATATTCAGGTCATAATGTAGTTAACTTCTTCCACTTGGTAGGGTTTCAGTATCTATAAGACAGCTCACAGGATATGGTTCAGGATATTATCTATAGTCTTTGACAAGGAACTAAAGGTCCTTGACTATGCTTAATGATGAAACTATTATTATTTGATCTCCTTTGACTGTTTTCCCTTATTTCTGCATTTTCTCATTTCTTTGATTAAATTTATCCATTGGCTAAAATTTTTTTTTACAAACAGAAGACCAACTGAGGACATAGGGGAAAGAGGTAGGGACCATAAGATCCTGCTTCATTTCAAGCCTCCTTTTCTATGATAATTCTCAATCTTGAGGAGGGAGAGTAAATAAAGTTTTGAATAGAGAGGTTAGTCATAAACTTAGAAGAGAAACTTGGTTTTAGTTCCATTTCTATTCCAATTTTGCCAACTCTTTGAGGGAATGGGGAAATGGTCACTCTTGGCTACTTCCTATGGAGGGGGTCACAGTCCTACCTAATTTACGAAATAGACACAGAGTTGGAAATAATCTTGAGTTTCAAACTTAGCATCAACATTTTGTATTCTTTTTCAGCATTACCTCTGTTTTTTGATTACTTTGTCATAGTACCTGGACTAGACAAACAAAATTAGTAGACATATTATCATGAGGATAATAGTCAAAAAATACCTCTTTATTCTACTCTGAATGTACTTTTTTTCTTAATGGTTAAAGCAGATGTACAATATATGTTTAATAGGCCACAATCAGGGTGTTTTGGCTACCTAAACTTCAATTTAAATCAACTATAAGCCAGAATGATTTCCCCACACTACAATATATGAAAATTTTCTTCATCATTTCCCCCTTTTAATTTCAAACCTTTCCATAGAAAGCATTGATAATCAACATATTTTTCCAGCATTGCCAGAATGACTCACTTGCCTGCTCTGGGTCCATTCATGGCCCTCGATGTTAGACCTCTTTTTTGTCTAGTTCTCCATGTTGGAGGAAAACTAATCAGACATTATGAACAGGCTCACAGGTATGTTAATAGGAGAAATGCTTTATAGACAATACATTTTGCCATTTATATCTAATTGTCACACAAAAATTGCACATGTGCTTTAAGTAGTAAGGGCTTCTCTTATGTCTCAAATGGTAAAGAATCCACCTACAATGTGGGAGACCTGGGTTGGGAAGATCCCCTGGAGAAGGGAAATGCTACCCACTCCAGTATTCTGGCCTGGAGAATTCCATGGACTGTATAGTGTTGGACATGACTGAGCAACTTTCATTTTAAGTAGTAAATTCAAAGCCAGCAGTGTTACACATTATGAGTATTTATACTCTGACAATTTCATTAAACAATTGTTTCCATCCTGAACACTGGGGTCACAAGTTTGGTTAGAAGCAAAACAGTAACTGTCCATTAGAATTCCCTGTTATCAAAATCACATCAATATTCCAGGAGACCTTTCTTATCTTAACAAGAGAAAAATAATCAGTCTTGCATAATATACTGTTAATAAAGAAATTCATTTACCTAATTAAATTTAATCTAACCTTAATCTTGACAGTGTACAAAATTATTTCTTGAAGTTCCTTTTTTTACAAAGTTTTTATCATTTTCTGATTTCATATTAATTTGTCCATTATTTTCCCATCTAGAATCAACCAACTGTAGGACAAAATTATTATCATCATTTTTCCTAAAAAAAAAATCTCACTTCCTTGTAACTTCTCTGGCTGACAATACATACCCTACTCACTTTACATATTGAAATGGTTCTCTAATCATTTTTATATGTTACAATTTTTAACTTGAAGCCTTAACAAAACCAAGAAACAACTGAGCTATTTGCTATATCAGTATTTTGTGATTGGCAAATTTAAGAACATATTTCTTCATAGTACAATATGACTTAAATGTGGTGCAAAATGTGTGTTTAATAAACTCAGACATCTTAGTTTCCATCTTGGTCATGCAAGACAAAAGTAGATAAATTTGCACTTGTTTGTCTTGTAAGTGCTTACTTTTTTAAAAACCAATTAAATAGAACTCCTTTATAAGTTAGCCTCAGCAATATTATCCAAAGACACATATTGAGACATACAATACATCCAGACAGAGATTCATTGTTTCATCTTTTTACATTTAATATATTAGGCATTGCAATTAAGCTTATTTGTTTATGAATAACAGAATAGTCAAATTTACATAGTTGATTTTAAAAGGCTTCTTTCTCCTCCCTCCTTTTCCCCCTCTTTGGCTTGAAATTTTCCTAATTAACCCAAGTCTGAAGTCCTAGGCCAAGGGGGCTGTGTTTGTATTTCAAGGACATGATAACAGTCAATTTCAAGCTTTCTCATAGGCAAAATTTTGTTCTCTCAGAATAACAATTTGGAAAAAAGTATTTTATCAAGGATGCTTTTCTTCACTGCATATGCAAAAAGAACCAGTTGAGGTAATTTCAAAAACAGTTATCTTAAACTTTTTTTTTTTCCTGTAGTCTAAAGAATATTCTTGCCATACATTAGTTTAAAAACCATCTTTCTTTCTTTCCTTTAGTCATAATATCATGGCTAAAATTTTTTCTTAATGAATTGAACCTGAATTTCCCAATTTACAAAAGGCAACAAGAAACAATTGCACACATTCACACACCAAAAGACAGAACTATCCCAAATCAGCTGAGAGGATGACCAGTATGGAGTTCCAAGCAAGCATTTCTCCAACATCAATAGCCCTCAATGGTAGATACGTGTCAGAACCAGTTGGCAAAATGCCCAAGTGACAACTCATTGCTCACAAATGGCCTCAAGCATAGACAGAAATCAGAACCAGTTGACAAAATGCTCGAAGAACAATCAGTGCTTATAAAATGATCCTCAACTTCAGACACACTTCAAAATCAACCAGCAAAGTGCCCAAATAGCATTTTGTGCCCAAAAGAGTAGTTTTCCCAGGAGGACTTCAGTGGTCTTGTTCTTGGACCTCATCAGTTCATCGAGATGCATGTTTTTATCCCATCAAAGAAAAACATAAGTTTGCCACTCATGTCGAGGAGGGAATAAACAAGGAGGATCCCCTAAACAAATGGTTTCACAGTTTCTAGAAACATCCCCCTAAATGCCCTTCTTCGGGCCAGCTAGCCATAAGCAGCAGGCTCATCACAACCATCAGTGTATTGTCATGGCTGTGGCTCTATTCTAGAAAACGCAAGGGAGCAAGGTGTCATGAAAGTGCAGGAGCTGCACCAAGTTGGGCACAAAATGTAACTAAAAGTGAGGATCACCTCCTTGCCACTCAAAAGCCAACATAAAGAGGCCAGGTTGGTGAAAAGGGAAGTTTACTTTATTTTGGATGCCAGCAACTGGGCTAGAGGGCAGATTCCTGTCCAAAGGCTGACTGACCCCCACTGACAATCAGTGGGCAAGAGCTTTTATAGATGGAGGGAGGGGGCAACATGCAGAAATATCAGTCAGCTAGCAGTCATTTTTGAACTAGGTCACCAGTGGTGTGATAGTGTCATCCTGATTGTTTTAAGCACAGTAAACTCAGTTCCAGGGTCAGTTTGTTCCTATTTCCTTGAGGCCCGTTCTCAGAATTGTGGCAGCTTATCACAGCTCCAGTCTGGTAACCATGTAGTTCATTTCTTCTACCTGGTAGGGATTTCAGGATTTATCAGAGAGCTCATAGCATATGTCTCAGGATATTATCTATAGCATTTGAAAAGTGACCAAGTGTACTTGACTGTGCTTAATGACTAAATTACTATTATTTGGTCTGCTTCAGTTGTTTCCCCTCATTTCTGAATTTTCTCATCTCTCTGATTAAATTTATCCATTGGCTAAAATTCTTCCATAGACAAAAGTCTCCATGTCTGAGGACATACTGTGGAGGGGGACCCCAAAATGTCCTATTTTGTTTCAAAAAGTGTTAGAAAAATCTGATCCTGTCAAGCCTCTGCAAGTTTTATATCTGGGAGATGATACCACCAGTTGGAGTCAGCTGTTTTAAGCCCAGGGCTCTCTAATCCAAGATTTGCTTGTCTTTTTTTGTTCCTCTTGTGATCCTATTTCTTCTCCTCCTCAGTGTTAAGCTCCTGACTTACCTTTATATTTCAATTACCTTGCCTGCTGCACCTCAGTTCCATCCCCTAGTCTCTCAACCTGGTAGCTTAGTTCTGATTTCCCAATGGCTTTTTTTTTTTTTTTTTTTTTTTCAGTTTTCTGTTACCCAGGGACTGTTTCTGACTTGCTTAAACATTCCTATTCAACACACAAACACACAAACCAAGCTTTTGCTCTAAACAAATATCTTTTAAGAACAAAATACTGAGCCTTGTACCAAAAAAGAAGAAATAAACATATTTAGAATATTTAAATATACCAAATTTGTGATCCTGCTCCATACAATGTGCTTATTTTAATATTAGCCAAACCTGTTTAAATTATACAATTGTATCATTCTAAAAAATTTTTCCTCTTCATATTACCATTACCTTAAAATATTTAATTAATATAATGATATTTTATTATTTAAATATTAATGAAATGTAATGAATTTATTTAATTAAAGCTTAATTAAATAAATATTGGATTTAATTAATGTAATATAATAACTTGGCACCTCTGTAAATTTAGGCATTGTATAATATGTTCAAAAAATGGCACAGTCAGAAGGAAAGTCAACAGGGAGAAAAATTGACTAAGTGTCCTTGGAAAGACCCTCACATCACATTACAGGTGGTTACCGTGCATGCAATCTAGCATGCTAAGCTGTTTCAGTCCTGTCCAATTCTTTGTGACTCTATGTACAGTAGCCCTCCAGACTCCTCTGTCCATGGGATTTCCCAGGCAAAAATACTGGAGTGGGTTGCTATTTCCTTCTCTTTTAACTAATGCATTATTCAATCTGTAGAGGTCCTTTTAAAAGGACAAATAAAACATTATTGAGTTAAGTACAATGGGTCTTGATATTATACTATGTGAAATAGACAAAGAAAGGCAAATACTGTGTGATCCCACTTACATGTGAAATCTATAACAAATACTTTTTTTTTTTTTTTTTAGGTTAATACGAAGAACAGATTGGTGGTGATCAGAGGTAGGGGATGGGAGGTTACTGATATGGGTGAAGGGGATGAAAATGTATAAGCTATCAGTTATAAAATCAGTTATCACTTATAAAAACTTTATTTTTTAAGTTCTGTATATATAGTGTACAGCACAGTGATTATGGGGCTTCCCTCATAGCTCAGTTGGTTAAAGAATCCACCTGCAATGCAGGAGACCAGGTTTCGATCCCTGGATCGGGAAGATCCCCTGGCGAAGGAAATGGCAACCACTCCAGTATTCTTGCCTGGAGAATCCCATGGACGGAGGAGCCTGGTAGGCTACAGTCCATGGGGTTGCAAAGAGTCGGACACGACTAAGTGACTTCGCTTTCACTTTTCACTTTAAAGGCATTAATATTTTTGATTCATAAGAGTGTTCTTTTAAGAAAGGCAAAAGTATAAGCTAGTCTTTATTGATTTGGTCAGCTGTATGTCAGCAGACAAAACTGGCCATTGTAGAAGTGTTTTTCTTTTGAGACGCAGAAAAGCTCACTGTGAACTAAACTCCTGCTGGGACCTCTTGCTTTTAATAACCTATTTGCACAAATACTTAAGTTAGCACAAAATAGGGTGTGAGACACTGATACTACATACTTAAATGCAAAGTATGGATAATTAATGTAAGAAAGAAGTCTGGTTTTAGAAAAGGCAGAGGAACCAGAGATCAAATTGCCAAATCCACTGGATCATGGAAAAAGCAAGACAGCTCCAGGAAAACATCTATTTCTGCTTTATTGACTATGCCAAAGCCTTTGACTGTGTGGATCACAATCAACTGTGGAAAATTCTGAAAGAGATGGGAATACCAGACCACCTGACCTGCTCTTGAGAAACCGGTATACAGGTCAGGAAGCAACAGTTAGAACTGGACATGGAACAACAGACTGGTTCCAAATAGGAAAAGGAGTATGTCAAAGCTGTATATTGTCACCCTGCTTATTCAACTTATATGCAGAGTACATCATGAGAAACGCTGGTCTGGAAGAAGCACAAACTGGAATCAAGTATGCCAGGAGAAATATCAGTAACCTCAGATATGCAGATGACACCACCTTTATGGAAGAAAGTGAAGAAGAACTAAAGAGCCTCTTGATTAAAGTGAAAGAGGAGAGTGAAAAAGTTGGCTTAAAGCTCAACATTCAGAAAACGAAGATCATGGCACCCGGTCCCATCACTTCATGGCAAATAGATGGGGAAACAGGGGAAACAGAGGCTGACTTTATTTTGGGGGGCTCCAAAATCACTGCAGATGGTGATTTCAGCCATGAAATTAAAAGACGCTTACTCCTCGGAAGGAAAGTTATGACCAACCTAGACAGCATATTAAAAAGCAGAGACATTACTTTGCCAACAAAGGTCCGTCTAGTCAAGGCTGGTTTTTCCAGTGGTCATGTATGAATGTGATAGTTGGACTATAAAGAAAGCTGAGCACTGAAGAATCGATGCTTTTGAACTGTGGTGTTGGAGAAGACTCTTGAAAGTCCCTTAGACTGCAAGGAGATCCAACCAGTCCATCCTAAAGATCAGTCCTGGGTGTTCATTGGAAGGACTGATGTTGAAGCTGAAACTCCAATACTTTGGCCACCTGATGCAAAGAGCTGACTCATTTGAAAAGACCCTGATGCTGGGAAAGATTGAGGGCAGGAGGAGAAGGGGACGACAGAGGATGAGATGGTTAGATGGCATCACCGACTCAATGGACATGAGTTTGGGTGGACTGCACGAGTTGGTGGTGGACAGGGAGATCTGGCATGCGGTGGTTCATGGGGTTGCAAAGAGTAGGACATGACTGAGTGACTGAACTGAACTAACAATGACAAAAGTTGTAGCTCTAAATGAGAATCAACAAAACTTTTACAAGAAAGGAAAGAAGAAGGTCATATCCTGAAGACAACCAAATGCATTGATCATAAGATAAACAATATGGAAATGGGTGTGCCTCTATTCCAATAAAATTTTATGGACACTGAAAAAAAAAAAAAAAGCCTATGATTTTCTAAAAAAAGTGATGTAAGAACCTTCATAAGAGATAATTACCTCATTTTTCCCAGAGTCTGAATTGTCTATAATCTCTAAGAAATTAGTCTGGTCTTATGTACAACAGACAAGAAATAGATTAGAAGTGATCACTGAAGTAGGTAACACAAATTCTGTCCATGTGATGAGACAACACACATACACATTATTTCATGGGACTGAATTTTTTATAAAATCACATGTTAATGTATATGCCAATACACGATTTACACTGTGTATGAGATGTTCCCAAAACAAGAAACTGATAGACCATAATATAGCTAGAGTACACAGAAGAAGTAATTGTTGAATTATTCTTATATTCAGTTGCATGGAATTTCCAGAAGAAAAATAATCTCCACTCAAGGTGAGATCACAAATTTCAAATGACATAAATAAAGATTATCATTGATAATACTGTATCAAAGCACACACACAAAAATAATTAGTCCCTGAAATGTTTGAGATAACAGGACATTTGAGATAAGACAATTTCAAAAGGAAGACAATGGAGCAACCTCAGAACAATAGCATATCAAAAATACATAAATGAGTTGAAATATAAAAATTATATAAAATTATTAGGGAGACAGAAGAAGAAATACAATTCATTAAAAGGGCTATAGAAAAAATACAGAGAATTTCTAAAAATGTATATAATCCTCAGTTCAGTTCAGTTGCTCAGTCGTGTCCAACTGTTTGTGACCCCATGAATTGCAGCACGCCAGACCTACCTGTCCATCACCAACTCCCGGAGTTCACTTAAATTCATCTCCATCGAGTCTATGATGCCATCCAGCCATCTCATCCTCTGTCGTCCCCTTCTCCTCCTGCCCCCAATCCCTCCCAGCATCACAGTCTTTTCCAATGAGTCAACTCTTCGCATGAGGTGGCCAAAGTACTGGAGTTTCAGCTTTAGCATTATTCCTTCCAAACAACACCAAGGACTGATCTCCTTTAGAATGGATTGGTTGGATCTCCTTGCAGTCCAAGGAACTTTCAAGAGTCTTCTCCAACACCACAGTTCAAAAGCATCAATTCTTTGGTGTTCCGCTTTCTTCACAGTCCAACTCTCACATCCATACATGACTACTGGAAAAACCATAGCCTTGACTAGACGGACCCTTGTTGGCAAAGTAATGTCTCTGCTTTTTAATATGCTGTCTAGGTTGGTCATAACTTTCCTTCCAAGGAGTAAGCGTCTTTTAATTTCATGGCTGAAATCACCATCTGCAGTGATTTTGGAGCCCCCCCAAAAATAAACTCTGACACTGTTTCCGCTGTTTCCCCATCTATTTCCCATGAAGTGATGGGATGGGTGCCATGATCTTCATTTTCTGAATGTTGAGCCTTAAGCCTACATTTTCACTCTCCTCTTTCACCTTCATCAAGAGGCTTTTTAGTCCCTCTTCACTTTCTGCCATAAGGGTGGTGTCATCTGCAATCTTGATTCCAGCTTGTGCTTCTTCCAGCCCAGTGTTTCTCATGATGTACTCTGCATATAAGTTAAATAAGCAGGGTGACAATATACAGCCTTGACGTACTCCTTTTCCTCTTTGGAACCAGTCCATTGTTTCATGTCCAGTTCTAACTGTTGCTTCCTGATCTGCATATAGGTTTTGCAAGAGGAAGGTCAGCTGGTCTGGTATTCCCATCTCTTTCAGAATTTTCCACAGTTGATTGTGATCCACACAGTCAAAGGTTTTGGCATAGTCAATAAAGCAGAAATAGGTATTTTTCTGGAACTATCTTGCTTTTTCCATGATCCAGCAGATGTTGGCAATTTGATCTCTGGTTCCTCTGCCTTTTCTAAAGCCAGCTTGAGCATCTGGAAACTCACGGTTCACGTATTGCTGAAGCCTGGCTTGGAGAATTTTGAGCATTACTTTACTAGCGTGTGAGATGAGTGCAATTGTGTGGTAGTCTGAGCATTCTTTGGCATTGCCTTTCTTTGGGATTGGAATGAAAACTAACTTTTTCCAGTCCTGTGGCCACTGCTGAGTTTTCCAAATTTGCTGGCATATTGAGTGCAGCACTTTCACAGCATCATCTTTCAGGATTTGAAATAGCTCAACTGGAATTCCATCACCTCCACTAGTTTTTTCATAGTGATGCTTTCGAAGGCCCACTTGACTTCACATTCCAGGATGTCTGGCTCTAGGTGAGTGATCACACCATCGTGATTATCTTGGTCGTGAAGATCTTTTTTGCACAGTTCTTCTGTGTAGTCTTACCACCTCTTCTTAATATCTTCTGCTTCTATTAGGTCCATACCATTTCTGTCCTTTATCAAGCCTATCTTTACATGGAATGTTCCCTTGGTATCTCTAATTTTCTTGAAGAGATCTCTAGTCTTTCCCATTCTGTTGTTTTCCTCTATTTCTTTGCATTGATCGCTGAGGAAATCTTTCTTATCTCTTCTTGCTATTCTTTGGAACTCTGCATTCAGATGCTTATATCTTTCCTTTTCTCCTTTGCTTTTCGCTTCTCTTCTTTTCACAGCTATTTGTAAGGCCTCCCCAGACAGCCATTTTGCTTTTTTACATTTCTTTCCCATGGGGATCATCTTGATCCCTGTCTCCTGTACAATGTCACGAACTTCCGACCATAGTTCTCAGGCACTCTATCAGATCTAGTCCCTATTTCTAGTTTCTATTTCTCACTTCCACTGTATAATCATAAGGGATTTGATTTAGGTCATACCTGAATCGTCTAGATTGGGCTTCCCTGGTGGCTCAGAATTTAAAGCGTCTGCCTGCAATGTGGGAGACCTGGGTTCGATCCCTGGGTCAGGAAAATCCCCTGGAGAAGGAAATGGCAACCCACTCCAGTATTCTTGCCTGGAGAATCCCGGCAAGAATCCTGGATGGAGGAGCTTGGTGGACTACAGTCCACGGGGTCACAAAGAGTCAGACATGACTGAGAGACTTCACTTTCACTTTGAATGGTCTAGTGGTTTTCCCTTCTTTCTTCAATTTAAGTCTGAAATTGGCTATAAGGAGCTCATGATCGGAGCCACAGTCAGCTTCCAGTCTTGTTTTTTACTGACTGTATACAGCTTCTCCATCTGTGGCTGCAAAGAATATAATCCATCTGATTTCAGTGTTGACCATCTGGTGATGTCCATGTGTAAAGTCTTCTCTTGTGTTGTTGGAAGAGGGTGTTTGCTATGACCAGTGCGTTCTCTTGACAAAACTCTATTAGTTTTTCCCTGCTTCATTCCGTATTCCAAGGCCAAATTTGCCTGTTACTCCTGGTGTTTCTTGACTTCCTGCTTTTGCATTCCAGTCCCCTATAATGAAAAGGACATCTTTTGAGGGTTAGTTCTAAAAGATCTTGTAGGTCTTCAAAGAACCGTTCAACTTCAGCTTTTTCAGCATTAATGGTCAGGGCATAGGCTTGGATTACTGTGATATTGAATGGTTTGCCTTGGAAACAAACAGAGATCATTCTGTCATTTTTGAGATTGCATCCAAGTACTGCATTTCAGACTCTTTTGTTGACCATGATGGCTACTCCATTTCTTCTAAGGGATTCCTGCCCACAGAAGTAGATATAATGTAGTAGATATAATCTTAGAAATAGACTAAACATAGATGATGGAGGAATCAGAGAAATAGAAGTTATATTCAAGGAATTATCCAGCATGTCATCTGAACAATAAAGTGATAGAATTGTTAAAGAAAAATTAGGATTCATAGGGCTAGTATGAGAAAGTTGAATATATGACTAATGGCTTCCCTGGTGGCTCAGATGGCAAAGAATCTTCCTGAAGTACAGGATAGTAGTAGTGTAGTGTTAGTAGCTCAGTCATGTCTGACTCTTTGTGATCCCAAGGACTGTAGCCCAACAGTCTCCTCTGTCCATGGAATTCTCCAAGCAAGTATATTGGAGTACGTAGCCATTCCCTTCTCCAGGGGATCTTCCTGTCCCAGGGATTGAACCTGGGTCTCCTGTATACTTGCCTGAAGAATTTTTATTAGAATAAGCATAAAACAAATTCTAAGTCAAAGATATTTTACTGAAACTACATAATGCTAAAGACAAAATCTAAAATACATTGCTACAGAGGACATGATTATTATTATCATCAAGGGAACAAGAATTGTGTATTAACAAGTTTGTTTATCAACAGAAAAAGAAAGAAAATAATTTAAAATGCTGAGAGAAAACACCTTTAAAATTAAAAATTTTATATCCAGCAAAACTATAATTCAAGAGGGCAAATAAAGCTGTCTTTTTCCCCCAAAGTTTGAGCATTTGCCATTCATTGAAATTTAATTGAAGAATTCTGAAGGGACTTCCCAAGTGGATCAGTGGATAAGAATTCTCCTGCCAAAGCAGGGGACATGGGTTCAGTCCCTGATCTTGGAATATTCCACATGCCACAGAGCAATAAGCCCATGTACTACAACTACTGAGCCAGCATGGCACAACTACAGAAGCCTGTGCACTCTAGGGCCCATAAGCCACAACTACTGAGACTGTGTGCCATAACTGCTGAAGCCCATGCATCCTTATAGGCCCTACATGCTGCAAATACTAAGCTTGTGTGTTGCAAGTTCTGAAGCCCACTCACCTAGAGCCTGTGCTCCACAATAAGAGAAGCCACAGCATTAAGAATCCCATGCCCTGCAATAAAGAGTAGCCCCCATTTGCTGCAACTAGAGAAAGTCTGTGCAAAACAACAAAGACCCAGTGCTTCCAAAAATAAATAAATTAATAACTTTTATAAGAAAGAAGTCTGAAGCACATTCTCCATTTTACTCATGCAGAGATACATAGGGAAATCTAAGACATGCTCCCTATCCTACATAGTATCATTCAACTAGAAGGGAATTCCCATTTCCCAGTTTCTCCATGAGGAGCAAAGCATTTGGACTCCCACTAGCACTGCAAATTCTAAGATTCTCAATGAATCCCAAAAACACCCACAGAGTTTGCTTCCATGAGACCCACAAGACTATAGCAAACAAAGAAACAGTTTCTTGTGACTTCACAATGACTCTCCAGGCCTATCTATCCAAGGCCCAGTTCAGAGGAACAAGGGAACAAATCCCAGTATTTCCCTGAAAATGGCTTATTGGCATACATTAAAAGCAGCTTCCTGGGGATAAACCCTCTAATTTAGCACAACTCTAGAGGCTGACTGCAATCCTTCGCAGAGACTTTGCAGAGAGAGCAGATACCACCTCTAACTTCTCCCCTCCAAGTCCACTCCAAGTACTCAGTATCTCCTTGGAAAGATTTTTTATATACTTTTGGTGCCCCAGGTTTTGTGGAGCAGAGAGGTAACAGGCAAACGGAGACTATCTCAGTTTCTCACTGGAAAGTGTCTAAGTATATATACTTTGCTAGCTTTTGCCTGAGAGGCTGGCTTTCTGTCAACCTGAATCTCAAAATCTCCTTTTTGAGACAGTGACAGATTTTGGTACACCCTCAACTACAGAGAGCTACTAAAAACAAAGATGTCAGCTTGAATAATCACAGGAGTTTAAGATACATCTAAGAGCTTGGTCCAGGTGGAAAAATAATGTTCATTTCCTACACAATACTACTTTGTCAAGACTGAGAGAGGTGGCGTTTTTAAATAATATGACGAAACTAACACAGAGAGTCAAGGAAAACGAAGAAACAAAAGATATGTCCCAAGCAAAAGAACAAGTTAAAACTCCACAAACAGATCTTAATGAAATGGAAATAAGAGATTTATCTGATAGAGTGTTCAAAATAATGGTCATAAAGTTGTTCATCAAGGTCAGGAGATCAATACATGAACACAGTGAAAACTTCAACAAAGAGACGTAAATAAGTACGAAACAGAAATCACAGAAATGAAGAATAACTGCACTAAAAAATTTACTAGAGAGATTCAACAGCAGACTATATCAGGTGGAAGAAAGTCTCAGTGAACTTGAAGGCATGGTAGTGAAATTCATCCAATCAGAGGAGCAAAATGAAAAAGGAATAAAAGTAGATTAAGGGACTTAAAGGACTCTATAAAGCAGATCAATATGCACATTCATCCACAAGTCATTTTATACATACCAATATGTAAAAAGAGCTTGATTCACAGGGAAGATATATCATAATACTAATATGTAAAAAGAGCTTGAGCCATAGGGAAGATATATCATAATAGTGTGATATACAACAAAATCAAAATATGTGAGGCAAAATCTCTGATTAAGAGCAAACTGATAACACTCCAATGGATTATCTTTCTTAACAGAAAATAAAGATAAGTTAAATAGGGACACTAAAGATAATAAATATATACTAAATTCAATGCCCCAGAAAAAACTACCTTCTCTTCCATAATTTTTAATACAAGTACATAAAAATACAATATGTTATATATCAGGGAAAGTATCAATAAATGTCAGTCAATTGAAATCATTTTGCTAACATCTTTTGATTCCACAAAGGTATAATTACAAATTAAGAACAAAAGTATAATAAAATAAAGAAAACCATCTGTGTTGACCTAAATGGGAAGAAATTCTAAAAAAGAAGTGTTATATGTTTGGTAAATCTGATCAACACTGCTGTACAGGAGAAACTAACAAAACATTTTAAATCAACTATACTTCAATTAAAATTAATTAAAATTAGCAAATAATTAGAACAAGACAAAATTTCAAAAAGATCTGGAAAATCATGTGACTTAAAGACCTTTGACCATAATTATAGGAAATTTTGGAAAAGAATGAGCATAAGAATCCCATATCTTAAAAACTTGAGAGGATATGGCCAAAATAGTAGTTAAAGTATCATTTATAATCATAAAAAGCAAAATATAACAAATAAAAATACATAAATAAATGAGGTATATATAAACTTAAGTTAGAAAACAAAAACTGAAACCTCAGGGAAGCATAAGAAAAGAAACAAAAATAAAAGCAGAAATTCATGAATTAATAAACAAAAAATGTAGACTTGATGGCAAACTGTAAAGCTGATTCTTGGGGAGTACAAAGTAAAATAAAATAAACAAGGTGGTTGTATTCTCAAATCGACTGTAATTTATCTACAATGAGACAACAAGTTTGTGAAAAAATATAAATTGATTAAATCATTAAAGGCTTTGCCGATGTTCACTAACTTTTTGGTGTTGTTGTGAGCTTCTCTTGAAGCCACAAATTGCTTTACATTCTGATATAAGCACTTTATCTCATTACCAACTGTGATTTGACAAGCTTTGCGATTAGACCAAAGTAAAATTAAGTGAATGCATTAAATACAAAATTAGAAAGGAATTTAGGGACAGTAACAAATCAGCAGAGATTTTAAAATCTTAAGATTACACATACTAGCAGGTGAAACTTTTGAAACTCATATAAATGAATAAACTTCAATGAAAAGAATAATTAGCTGAATTTGCATATGAAAAATGAAACAGTTAAAGAAATAAAAGAAAATTACAGGGCTCAGTTACCTAGTAGATTGGGTGTTAGCTTTCAGAACATAGATGATTACCATACCATGTAAACTGTCTGAAGCATAAAGAAAATACAAAAGTTTTTTCTAACCCTAATAGCAAAGATAGCATACAAAAAAGTATCAAGAGACCAATCTTAAGTATAATCTTAAGTGCAAAACGCTTTTTAAAAGTTCTAAGAAATAGAACACAACATTTTTGAATATTAGTATATCAAGACCAAGTAAGATTTTATGTAGAATGCAAATGTGACTCAAAAGGATAAATCTATTAATATAATCCATTATAGTTACAAATTAAAATTTTAAAACTACATAATTATCTTAAAAGATTCAGGAATATATTTAATAAAATCAATACTGTTTCCAGATTAAACACACAGACACACACATGTGTACACACACACACACACACACACAGAGACCTATCTATAAAGAGGAAAAAAATTTTCCTTAATATGGCATAATCATCTTCCTCATACCAAGAGCCAGCATCATACTCAAGGGCGAAACACAAGAGAATATGTTCAGTAACCCCATCCATTGGAAATTGTTCTGAAAATTCTAGACAATTCAGTAAATGAGAGGGGAAATATAGGAATACTTGTCAAAAATGGGGAAACTAAATTATATTGATTTTTAGGTGGACAGACGTGAGAATCTCCGAAATATTTAGAATGAAAGAGTTTGAAATGATCAAAATTGTATGTATCATGCTCAGTTGTGTCTGATATTTTTTAAATAATTTATTTTTTTATTGGAGGATAATTGCTTTACACAATTTTGTTGCTCTCTGTCAAGCCTCAACATGAATCAGCCATAGATATATATATATATACTCCCTCCATTTAGAACCTCCCTCCCATCTCCCTCCCCATTCTGCCCCTCTAGGTTGATACAGAGCCCCTGTTTGAGTTTCCTGAGCCATACTGCAAATTCCCTTTTGGTATCTGTTTTACATAAGGTAATATAAGTTTCCGTGTTACTTGTTCCATACATCCTATCCTCTCTTCCCCTCTCCCCATGTCCATAAATCTATTCTCTTTGTCTGTTTCTCCACTGTTGCCCTGTAAATAAATTCTTCAGTACCATTTTTCTGGATTCTATATATATGCGTTAGAATATGATATTTATCTTTCTCTTTCTGACTTATTTCACTCTATAAAATAGGCTCTCGGTTAATTCACCTCATTAGAACTGACTCAAATGTGTTCGTTTTTATGGCTGAGTAATATTCCATCTCACATGCTAGTAAAGTAATGCTCAAAATTCTCCAAGCCAGGCTTCAGCAATACGTGAACCGTGAAATTCCTGATGTTCAAGCTGGTTTTAGAAAAGGCAGAGGAACCAGAGATCAAATTGCCAACATCTGCTAGATCATCAAAAAAGCAAGAGAGTTCCAGAAAAACATCTATTTCTGCTTTATTGACTATGCCAAAGCCTTTGACTGTGTGGATCACAATCAACTGTGGAAAATTCTGAAAGAGATGGGAATACCAGACCACCTGACCTGCCTCTTGAGAAATCTGTATGCAGGTCAGGAAGCAACAGATAGAACTGGACATGGAACAACAGAATGGTTCCAAATAGGAAAAGGAGTTCGTCAAGGCTGTATATTGTCACCCTGTTTATTTAACTTATATGCAGAGTACATCATGAGAAACGCTGGGCTGGAAGAAACACAAGCTGGAATCAAGATTGCTGGGAGAAATATCAATAACCTCAGATATGCAGATGACACCACCCTTATGGCAGAAAGTGAAGAGGAACTAAAAAGCCTCTTGATGAAAGTGAAAGCAGAGAGTGAAAAAGTTGGCTTAAAGCTCAACATTCAGAAAACAAAGATCATGGCATCCGGTCCCATCACTTCATGGGAAATAGATGGGGAAACAGTGGAAATAGGGTCAGACTTTATTTTGGGGGGCTCCAAAATCACTGCAGATGGTGACTGCAGCCATGAAATTAAAAGATGCTTACTCCTTGGAAGGAAAGTTATGACCAGCCTAGATAGCATATTCAAAAGAAGAGACATTACTTTGCCAACAAAGGTCCATCTAGTCAAGTCTATGGTTTTTCCTGTGGTCATGTATGGATGTGAGAGTTGGACTGTGAAGAAAGCTGAGCCGAAGAATTGATGCTTTTGAACTGTGGTTTTGGAGAAGACTCTTGAGAGACCCTTGGATTGCAAGAAGATCCAACCAGTCCATTCTGAAGAAGATCAGCCCTGGGATTTCTTTGGAAGGAATGATGCTAAAGCTGAAACTCCAGTACTTTGGCCACCTCATGAGAAGAGTTGACTCATTGGAAAAGACTCTGATGTTGGGAGGGATTGGGGGCAGGAGGAGAAGGGGACGACAGAGGATGAGATGGCTGGATGGCATCACTGACTCAATGGACGTGAGTCTGAGTGAACTCTGGGAGTTGGTGATAGACAGGGAGGCCTGGTGTGCTGTGATTCATGGGGTCGCAAAGAGTCGGAAATGACTGAGTGACTGAGCCAAACTGAATATTCCATTGTGTATTTGCACCACAGCTTCTTTATCCATTCATCTTTCGATGAACATCTAGATTGCTTCCATATTCTAGCTATTGTATAGTATTGCAATGAACAATGGGATACATGTGTCTTTTTCAATTTTGGTTTCCTTAGGGTATATGCCCAGAGTGGGACTGCTGGGTTATATGGTGAGTTTATTCCTAAATTTTTGTTTGTTTTTTTGTTTTTGAGTTTTTTATGTCAAAGTCTTTAAGTTTTGCATCCATACACCATGTGTTATTTGTGTCTGGCTGCTTTTATCAACACAGTGTGTGTGAGGGTCCTGCACATTGTTGCACACAGCTGTAGCTAATTGTCACTCTAGTATAGTATTTGGGCAATCAACAGGTGTTTACACATCCACCTAGCTTGTTACCTGTTTGGGGATTTTATGACTACATCAGCTCTGAGCATTCTTATCTGTGTCTCCCTGTATTCAAGTACACACTTTTACATAGGCTGGATACCTTGGAGTAGAATGACCAAGTCATAGGTTATGTTCCTTTAAATTTACTGGATGATGACAACGTGATTCTGTTGATTTACACTCCCATCAGCTGTGTTTGGGAGGTCTCAGCACCTCATGTTCTCTCTGATGCTTAGTAATGCTAGTCTTTGCAAGTTTAGCTCTTTTTGTTGTTGTTGTTTCATATATGATATTATACATGTTTCAGTGCCGTTCCCCAAATCATCCCACCTTCTCCCTCTCCCACAGAGTCCAAAAGACTGTTCTATACATCTGTGTCTCTTTTGCTATCTCACATACAGGGTTATTGTTACCATCTTTCTAAATTCCATATATATGCGTTACTATACTGTATTGGTGTTTTTCTTTCTGGCTTACTTCACTCTCTATAATAGGCTCCAGTTTCATCCACCTCATTAGAACTGATTCAAATGTATTCTTTTTAATGGCTGAGTAATACTCCATTGTGTACATGTACCACAGCTTTCTTATCCATTTGTCTGCTGATGGACATCTAGGTTGTTTCCATGTCCTGGCTATTATAAACAGTGCTGCGATGAACATTGGGTACACGTGTCTCTTTCAGTTCTGGTTTCCTTAGTGTGTATGCCCAGCAGTGGGATTGCTGGGTCATAAGGCAGTTCTATTTCCAGGTTTTAAGGAATCTCCACACTGTTCTCCATAGTGGCTGTACTAGTTTGCATTCCCACCAACAGTGTAAGAGGGTTCCCTTTTCTCCACACCCTCTCCAGCATTTATTGCTTGTGGACTTTTGGATCGCAGCCATTCTGACTGGCATGAAATGGTACCTCATTGTGGTTTTGATTTGCATTTTTCTGATAGTGAGTGATGTTCAGCATCTTTTCATGTGTTTGTTAGCCATCTGTATGTCTTCTTGGCAGAAATGTCTGTTTAGTCCTTTGGCTCATTTTTTGATTGAGTTGTTTATTTTTCTGGAATTGAGCTGCAGGAGTTGCTTGTACATTTTTGAGGTTAATTCTTTGTCAGTTGCTTCATTTGCTATTATTTTCTCCCATTCTGAAGGCTGTCTTTTCACCTTGCTTATAGTTTCCTTTTGTTGGGAGGCGCAGTGCAAAATAGCCTTGAAGGAGAAGGTCTCGGGAAGAAAATTCCCACAGGTGACGCCAAGAACAGGGACTTGATAGGAAGACTGAACAAAGCAGCGAGCCCTGCAGAAAGAGGTAAGCAGGATGGGACAACATAGCAGTAAGATTCCTTTCATTTCTATAATGCATCACTTTCTGAAACAAAATGGTGTTAATGTTTCAGGAGATCAGTTGAATGACTGCTGTCATATTTTACTGGAACATAATCGTGGTTCCCAGAGGAGGGGACGCTCGATCTAGACATATGGAAAAGGGTTAAGAATAATGTTTTGAGAGCATATCAGCAAGGAGTCCATATTCCCCCTCAATGGTAGGTTACATGATCACTCATATAGGCTGTCATAAAACAAATTGAAGGGCATAATGTTGATTTGGAAGTAGAGACTGTTCAGTCTTTGCATGAATATGAGCTTAAGGAACAAGATATGCAAGGTGCTTTGAAATATAAGAATGTTATGCTCAATCAGACAGAATCCTTGGAAAAACAGCTTGGAGACATATGTATACAGGATGTGTCAAAACTGAAACCACTTAGAGCGGAGGTCATTTCATTCAATGAACAGCCCAAATCTGAGGTTTTTCCTTCTGCTCCACCTGTAATACAGTTGCTAACTTTTTGCTCGTACTAATCATTTCACTCCTCCTCGGGAGATGACTACTTGCACTTTCACTTTCCCAATACAGTTTGATCAGCCTGCCCAAGGCCAGAATGCTTGGGCTGGTCTAGATTTTGGTATGTTGTCCAGCTTTAAGAAAACATGCACTCTGTATGGACCTACTTCTCCTTACTGTGTAGAATTCCTCAGAGGATGGGCTGATCATTGAATGCCACATGATTTTTTTTAATTAGCAAAGATGGTTCTAAATCCTCAACAATTACTTCAATGGCAAATATGGGTTGGTGATGAGGCCCGACAGATGATGATTGACCAGCAATCTCGTGGTAACCCTTCCCATTTAACCTATGATATACTCACTGGTACAGGAGCCATGGCCGATATGACTGCGCAATTAGCTAATATTACCCCTCAGATGTTGCATTTCATTAGAGAAATTTCTTGCAGAGCATGGGTAAAGGTTGATAATGTTAACTCTGATGGTTCATTTGTCAAGATTACCCAAGGACATGAGGAGAAATATTCCCAACTTATAGGAAAATTAAAGGATGCCATCAAAAAAATCTGTCTGAGATGAAACCTTACAAAATATTATTTTAAAACAACTTGCCTTTGAAAATGCTAATGAGGAATGTCGATTCATGCTTAGACCAATTCGAGAAACCGGTTCTCTTACGGAATATTTGAAAGCTTATAGAGATATCAGATCTATGTCCCATAGAGTAAAATTAGCAGCACTAGAAACTTTTAATGTGCAAAAGGCTGCTAATGCTAAATGTTTTAACTGTGGGAAGGCCAACCATATGAAAAAACAATGCCACATGCCAATGCAGACAGCTAAAAATAATAATACTTCTAATAAAAAAAAAAAAGGCCCCCAGGAGCCCAAAATGTAAAAGGGGATTCCATTGGTTGAATGAATGTCATTCCAAATTTGATAAGGATGGAAATGAATTGACACAAGAGGCACAACAAAAACAACAGGGAAACTAATAAAGGAGCTATCCTCTAGCCCCACTACAAAAGGAGGACCCAACATTATGACACTGCAAGCAGCTACATCTAAGAGTGCTTGCATTGATATACCTAGTCTTTATGATATGGAATTAATAGAATTATACAATCCTCATAAAATCCCCAATGGATATTATGGTCCAATCCCACCTGCAACAGTTGGACTAATTTTGGGATGTAGCAGCTATACAATGAAAGGTTTAATAATGTTGAGTGGAGTTATGGATGAAGATTATGAAGGAGAGATATATGTCATGGTTAATGTCATAAAATTAGGAAATATATATCTACAAAAAGGGGAACACTTTGCACAATTATTGCTTTTGCCATATGTCAAACCAGTGAGGGCATCTGATAAAATTAGGCAGGGGGATTTTGGTAGCACCAATCTTACCATGGCACTATCTACCTTATTAAAGGAACATCAAAAGCCTAATGCTTACTCTAAAGATACTGGGAAAAAATTTCACAGGTATGTTGGATACAGGAGCCAACATTTCCATTATTAGAACTGAAGAATGACCCCTTGAATGGGGTAAGACTGTGGCTCCTTCCAAACTGTGAGGGATGGGCGAAGCTGATGCTACACAAACTTTCGTCAGTGCATCCTATTTACAGGCTTACGGTCCTGATCAAATTGTAGCTTACATCAAACCATATATTACCAATATCCCTATTAATTTGTGGGGAAGGGATTTTCTTGAACAAACGAAAGCCACAATCTCTCTAAATGAGCCTTTTTAATGGGGGCCATTGAGTTAACACCGCTGCCTCTCGATTGGGAATCTGATGCCCCAGTATAGACACCTCAATAGCCCCTGACTAAAGAAAAGTTGGCAGCTCTCACACAATTAGTAAATGAGCAATTACAGAAAAATCATATACAGCCTTCATTTTCCCCATGGAATTCTCCCGTTTTTTTAATAAAAAAGAAATCAGGAAAATGGCGAATGTTGACAGATTTAAGAAATGTTAATAATACTATGATTCCTATGGGGCCATTACAACCTGGATTGCCCTCCCCTTCCATGGTACCAAAAGGCTGGTCTGTAATTATTATTGATTTACAAGACTGCTTTTTTACTATACCTTTGCATCCTAAAGATAGAAAACGTTTTGCTTTTTCAGTTCCTTCTATAAATCACGTGGCTCCTATTAAAAGATTTCAATGGAAGGTTTTACCTCAGGGAATGATGAACTCTCCTACCATTTGCCAATATCTCATATCTGTTTTATTACAATCCATTAGAGATAAATATCCTACTGCCTTCATAATTCATTATATGGATGACATACTTCTTTCCATGGAATCTGAACTCTGTTTACAATAGCTATATGATGAAATCACCACCACTCTTCAAAATCATGGCCTACTTGTTGCACCAGATAAAACTCAATTGAAAGCACCCTTTAATTACTTGGGACATGTTATGGAAGAGTCTAACATAAAACCTCAAAAAACTCAAATCTCTATGCATTCTCTACTCACATTAAATGATTTTCAAAAATTGATAGAAAATATTAATTGGCTTCAGTCATTTATTGGCATTCCCACCTATGCATTACAAAATTTATTTAAAATTTTAGAGGGACCTCCTAACCCTAATAGTCCTAGACAGCTAACAAAAGAAACCAAAGAAGAATTAAAATTTGTTGAAAAACACATTCAACAATCTTTCTCAACTCGGCTAGACCATACCCAATGGGTCTGTTTATATATATTTCCCACCAAACATTCACCTACTGCAATCATAGCTCAAAACAGCCCGATAGAATGGGTATATCTACATACTAAACAAAGAAAATCGTATCATACATTGAGAAAATAGGGCAGATAATTGTATCAGGAAGGAGCCATGTACAAACCTTAACTGGATTTGATCCATATGCAATACATGTCCCCTCGACAAAAAAGGAATTACAAATTGCCTTACAATATAACATGACCATGCAAATAGCATTAAGTGATTTTCAGAACGTTATCTCATTCCATTTGCTGAAAGGAAAATTATGGGACTTCCTACAATTTACTAAATTTATAGTAACTAATATCATTGCCTCCCAACCTATTTCAAATGCACCTACCTATTTCATTGATGGCAACAAGAAAGGCATAGCTGGGGTCGTCAGCCCTGATATCAAAGAGAAATTACCTACTACCTATTCTTCAATACAAAGAGTTGGATTATATGCTTTATATGCTCTATTGTCTCTTCAACCATTATTCTTCAATGTGTATACTGATTCCAAATATCTTGCTTCCCTTTTCCCTGATTTTGTTACCGCCTTTTTATACAACTTAAATGAAGAATTATATATTCTCTTTTCAAAGACTCAAGCCTTAATTCAATCACATACGAAACCTTTCTTCATTGCACATATACGTGCTCATTCAGGTTTACCTGGCCCCCTGGCATCAAGGAATGATGCTGTTGATAGGTTCATAGCTCCTGTCTTTGCGTCTGCTATGGACGAACACGCTAATCTTCATACCAATGCTAAAAGATTGCACTCTAAATACCATATTCCCCTCACTGAAACGAGACATATTAAATCCTATGACATCTGTGCTCCTCTGCACTTATGTACCACAGTTTAAAGAGTTAATCCTTGTGGGCAACAGCCTAACTCCCTTTGGCAATCTGACTTCACTCATTACTCCTTGGGAAAGTTTTCTTTGCTTTTTGTCTCAGTTGATACATTTTCAGGTTTTATATGGGCAATGCCTGTCTCTTCAGAATCCAGCAAACACGCCATTTCTGCACTTTTACTCACCTTCCCTGTTATGGGAATACCTTCGGTCTTAAAAACAGATAATGGGCCTGCATTTACCTCTCACTCATTTCATTCATTTCTAATGGAATGGAATATAACACACATCACAGGGATACCCTACAATCCCCAAGGTCAAACAATTATCGAAAAAGCCCATCGTACTCTTAGAACTCATTTATTAAAACAGACAGGGGGAATATAGAAGAGGAGATACAGTTTTTATCCTATGAACCCTCAATTGTTATTATCTTTAACTCTTTATTTCTTAATTTTTTTTTTTAATTTACTAAAAGATAGTTCTGATACTCGTGCAGACAAACATTTTGCAGAGGAAAACAATAAGAAACCATTAGAAGCCAACACACCAATATGGTATAAACAGTTTAATCAATGGTTGCCAGGAATCTTACGACTCCTAGGCAGAGGTTACGGTCTTGTCGTTGCAGATGGAGAAGAAATCTGGGTTCCACTTCGCCATGTCCATTACCAAGAAGGACCCCGAGACCGGACTCCTCTGACAGGTGACGCAGCTGACGCGAAGGGTCTCGTCAATGACCATAGAGAAGCTGAAGAGAAAACGTCAATGTCTGAACCCCTACAGTAGACCTGAGCAATGGCATGTGTGGAAGATTCCTGCTGCATTGGAGCGCTTTGCCAATGTGTATGGGACTGCGAGAGCCTTAAAACCTCAAAACTATACCTTTTTATACAATAGTACAGGTTATATCCAATCTTGTGTGCACCTCCCATACATGTTTATTGTAGGTAACTTCGATATAGATCTTTCTGCTAAGATTGTTAACTGTACAGCATGTGCCTTGTATACGTGTTTAAACCATACTATTTCATATCATTATGTCAACATTGCAATAGTCAAGCAAAGATCTGATTTGTGGCTTCCTGTTAACCTAACAAAACCATGGACCAACTCTGTATTTCTCTCAGTTTTGCTCAAATATGGCTTAAGGAGGTCAAAGCACATAATAGGATGGATTATTGCTGGCATTCTTAGTCTAATATCTATTGTTACAGTAGGAACCCTATCTGGTATAGCACTACACAATTCTATACAGATGTCTCTACTCAAGACTCCATGCCTCCTATGACGGAGTCCAACTAGCAGCTGCTGTGCTTAAACTAAAAACAAAAGGAGGATATGTTGGGAGGTGCAGTGCAAAATAGCCTTAAAGGAGAAGGTCCTTGGGGAAATGGCAAAGGGCCAGAAGTGCCCAGGCATTGTGTACTCATAGCTGAAAAACATTTCCTGCCTTTGGCTATGCTCGGCGCCAAAATTTAGCAATTAAACATTAAAGACATTGCTTGAGAAAATGGGTCATAGATAAACACATGGGTCATTAAGAATGCGCTGTTCCTTGAAATATCTTTTACTGATTATATCTTAGCCTTGTATGTGTTCTGCTGGCCGTATGCTCTAAGCTCTTTGTTCCTCACTCCTATAAAAAGGCTTGACTACAGAAATAAAGTTGTCAGTCCTTGCAGAGACTGTCCAAACGTTGTCCTTTCAGGTTCACCGTTTCCAAGTCCCGGGAAGAAAATTCCCACACCTTTGTTGTGCAGAAGCTTTTAATTTTAATTAGTCCCATTTGTTTATTTTTGCTTTTATTTCCAATGTTTTGAGATGTGGGTCATAGAGGATCCTGCTGTGATTTTTGTCAGAGAGTGTTTTGCCTATGTTCTCCTCTAGGAGTTTTATAATTTCTGGTTGTACATTTAAATGTTTAATTCATTTTGAGTTTATTTTTGTGTATGGTGTTAGAAAGTGTTTTAGTTTCATTATTTTACAAGTGGTTGACCAGTTTTCCCAGCACTACTTGTTAAAGAGATTGTCTTTTCTCCATTGTGTATTCTTGCCTCCTTTGTCAAAGATAAGGTGTCCACAGGTGCATGGATTTATCTCTGGGATTTCTATTTTGTTCCATTGATCTATATTTCTGTCTTTGTGCCAGTACCATACTGTCTTGATGACTGTGGCTTTGTAGTAGAGCCTGAAGTCAGGCAGGTTGATTCCTCCAGTTGCACTCTGCTTTCTCAAGATTGCTTTGGCTATTCAAGGCTTTTTGTATTTCCATAGAAATTGTGAAATTATTTGTTCTAGCTCTGTGAAAAATACCACTGGTAGTTTGATAGGGATTGCATTGAATCTATAGATTGCTTTGGGTAGTATACTCATTTTCACTATATTGATTCTTCCAATCCATGAACACGGTATATTTCTCCATCTATTAGTGTCCTCTTTGATTTCTTTCACCAGTGTTTTATAATTTTCTATATATAGGTCTTTTGTTGCTTTAGGTAGATATATTCCCAAGTATTTTATTCTTTTCATTGCAATGGTGAATGGAATTGTTTCCTTAATTTCTCTTTCTATTTTCTCATTATTAGTGTATAGGAATGCAAGGGATTTCTGTGTGTTGATTTTATATCCTGCAACTTTACTATATTCATTGATTAGCTCTGGTAATTTTCTGGTGGATTCTTTAGGGTTCTCTGTGTAGAAGATCATGTCATCCGCAAACAGTGAGAGTTTTACTTCTTTTTTTCCAATCTGGATTCCTTTTATTTCTTTTTCTGCTCTGATTGCTGTGGCCAAAACTTCCAAAACTATGTTGAATAGAAGTGGTGAAAGTGGGCACCCTTGTCTTGTTCCTGACTTTTGGGCAAATGCTTTCAATTTTTCACCATTGAGGATAATGTTTGCTCTGGGTTTGTCATATATAGTTTTTATTATGTTGAGGTATGTTCCTTCTATGCCTGCTTTCTGGAGAGTTTTTATCATACATGGATATTGAATTTTTTCAAAGGCTTTCTCTGCATCTATTGAGATAATCATATGGCTTTTATTTTTCAATTTGTTAATGAGAGAGTCAGTTCCTAGGCAGGTTGATAAGGAGTCTAGGGGTCCCCAAGGAGAGAGGGGTCTGGAATTCTCAAGGAGGAAGAAAGGACAAACTTTTTTCTTTCTCCATATTCCTTAGGATTATATAACAATAATGTATCCTGCCTAAGGACAGTCTTTGGATTCAACCTTCTGTTATCTTAAAATGTAAATTATGGGAGTAGACCTGGTCTTTACAAGGATGTATCTTGCCTGAGGACAGTGTTATCTTAAAATGTAAATTATGGGAGTAGGTCTGATGAGGTCTTTACAACCTCCAGACATTCTTTGGATTATATAACCTCATTGTTAACACTAGCAAGGGGGTACTCTTTCTGCCCCCTTCTGATGCCTATGTCAGAAGCTTTCTCTATCTCCTTTATACTTTAATAAAACTTTATTACACAAAAGCTCTGAGTGATCAAGCCTTGTCTCTGGCCCTGGATTGAATTCTTCTCCTCCGGCGGCCAAGAATCCCGGTGTATTTGCATGATTCAACAACTACCTTTCATTAATGTGGTGTATTACAGTGATTGATTTGTGGATATTGAAAAATCCTTGCATCCCTGGATAAAGCCCACTTGGTCATGGTGTATGACCTTTTTAATGTGTTGTTGGATTCTGTTTGCTAGAATTTTGTTAAGGATTTTTGCATCTATGTTCATCAGTGATATTGGCCTGTAGTTTTCCTTTTTTGTGGCATCTTTGTCCAGTTTTTGTATTAGGGTGATGGTGGCCTCATAGAATGAGTTTGGAAGTTTACCTTCCTCTGCAATTTTCTGGAAGAGTTTGAGTGGGATAGGTGTTAGCTCTTCTCTAAGTTTTTGGCGGAATTCAGCTGTGAAGCCATCTGGACCTGGGCTTTTGTTTGCTGGAAGATTTCTGATTACAGTTTCAATTTCTGTGCTTGTGATGGGTCTGTTAATATTTCCTATTCCTTCCTGGTTCAGTTTTAGAAAATTGTACTTTTCTAAGAATTTGTCCATTTCTTCCACGGTGTCCATTTTATTGGCATATAATTGTTGATAGTAATGTCTTACGATCCTTTGTATTTCTGTGTTGTCTGTTTTGATCTCTCCATTTTCATCTCTAATTTTATTGATTTGATTTTTCTCCCTTTGTTTCTTTATAAGTCTGCCTAATGGTTTGTCAAATTTATTTATCCTCTCAAAGAACCAGCTTTTGGCTTTGTTGATTTTTACTATGGTCTCCTTTGTTTCTTTTGCATTTATTTCTGCCCTAATTTTAAGATTACATTCCTTCTACGAACCCTGGGGTTCTTCATTTCTTCCTTTTCTAGTTGCTTTAGGTGTAGAGTTAGGTTATTTATTTGACTTTTTTCTTGTTTCTTGAGGTATGCCTGTATTGCTATGAACCTTCCCCTTAGCACTGCTTTTACAGTGTCCCACAGTTTTTGGGTTGTTGTGTTTTCATTTTCATTCATTTCTATGCATATTTTGATTTCTTTTTTGATTTCTTCTGTGATTTGTTGGTTATTCAGCAGCGTGTTGTCAGCCTCCCTATATTGGAATTTTCAATATTTTCTCTCCTGTAATTGAGATCTAATCTTACTGCATTGTGGTCAGAAAAGATGCTTGGAATGATTTTAATTTTTTTGAATTTATCAAGGCTAGATTTATGGCCCAGAATGTGATCTATCCTGGAAAAGGTTCCATGTGCGCTTGAGAAAAAGGTGAAATTCATTGTTTTGGGGTGACATATCATATAGATATCAATTAGGTGTAACTGGTCTATTGTATCTTAAATGATAGTTTGTGTTTCCTTGTTAATTTTCTGTTTAGCTGATCTATCCATAGGTGTGAGTGGGGTATTAAAGTCTCCCACTATTACTGTGTTATTGTTAATTTCCCCTTTCATACTTGTTAGCATTTGTCTTACATATTGTGGTGTTCCTATGTTGGGTGTGTATATATATATAATTGTTATATCTTCTTCTTGGATTGATCCTTTGATCATTATGTAGTGTCCTTCTTTGTCTCTTTTCACAGCCTTTGTTTTAAAGTCTATTTAATCTGATATGAGTATTGCTACTCCTGCTTTATTTTGACCTCTATTTGCGTGGAATATCTTTTTCCAGCCCTTCACTTTCAGTCTGTATGTGTCCCCTGTTTTGAGATGGGTCTCTTCTAGACAACATATATAGGGGTCTTGATTTTGTATCCATTCAGCCAGTCTTTGTCTTTTGGTTGGGGCATTCAACCCATTTGCACTTAAGGTAATTATTGATAAGTATGATCCCCTTGCCATTTACTTTATTGTTTTGGGGTCGAGTTTACACATCCTTTTTGTGTTTCCTGTCTAAAGAATATCCTTCTGCATTTGTTGGAGAGCTGGTTTGGTGGTGCTGAATTCTCTCAGCTTTTGCTTGTCTGTGAAGCTTTTGATTTCTCCTTCATATTTGAATGAGATCCTTGCTGGGTACAGTAATCTGAGCTGCAGGTTATTTTCTTTCATCACTTTAAATATGTCCTACCATTCCCTCCTGGCCTGAAGAGTTTCTATTGAAAGATCAGCTGTTATACTTATGAGAATCCCCTTGTGTGATATTTGCTATTTTTCCCTTGTTGCTTTTAATATTTGTTCTTTGTGTTTTATCTTTGTTAATTTGACTAATATGTGTCTTGGGGTGTTTCACCTTGGGTTTATCCTTTTGGGGACTCTCTGGGTTTCTTGGACTTGGGTGGTTATTTCCTTCCCCATTTCAGGGAAGTTTTCAACTATTATCTCCTCAAGTATTTTCTCATGGTCTTTCTTTTTGTCTTCTTCTGGGACTCCTATGATTTGAATGTTGGAGCATTTAACATTTTCCCAGAGGTCTTTGAGATTGTCCTCATTTTCTCTTAATTCGTTTTTATTTTTTCCTCTCTGATTCATTTATTTCTACAATTCTATCTTCTACTTCACTAATCCTATCTTCTGCCTCCATTATTCCACTATTTGTTCCCTCCAGAGTGTTTTTTTAATCTCATTTATTGCATTATTCATTATATATTGACTCTTTTATTTCTCTAGGTCCTTGTTAAACCTTACTTCCAACTTCTCAGTCCTTGTCTCCAGGCTGTTTATCTGTGATTCCATTTTGATTTCAAGATTTTGGATCATTTTCACTATCATTATTTGGAATTCTTTATCAGGTAGATCCCCTATCTTTTCCTCTTTTGTTTGGTTTGCTGGGCATTTATCCTGTTCCTTTACCTGCTGAGTATTCTTTTGTCTCTTCATCTTGTTTATATTGTTGTGTTTGGGGTGGCCTTTCTGTATTCTTGCAGTTTGTGGAGTTCTCTTTATTGTGGAGTTTCCTCTCGGTGGGTGGGGTTGGACGGGTGGCTTGTCAAGGTTTCCTGATTAGGGAAGCTTGTGTCGGTGTTCTGGTGGGTGGAGCTGGATTTCTTCTCTCTGGAGTGCAATGAAGTGTCCAGTAATGAGATGTCAATGGGTTTGGAGTGACTTTGGGGAACCTGTATATTGAAGCTCAGGGCTGGGTTTCTGTGTTGCTGGAGCATTTGCATGGTATGTCTTGCTCTGGAACTTGCTGGGCCTTGGGTGGTGCTTGGTTTCAGTGTAGGTATGGAGGCATTTGATGAGCTCCTGCTGATTAATGTTCCCTGGAATCAGGAGTTCTCTGGTGTTCTCAGGATTTGGACTTAAGCCTCCTGCTTCTGGTTTTCAGTCTTATTTTTACAGTAGCCTCATGACTTATCCATCTATACAGCACCATTGATAAAACATCTAGGTTAAAGATGAAAAGTTTCTCCACAGTGAGGGACACCCAGAGAGGTTCACAGAGTTACATGGAGAATAGAAGAGGGAGGAGGGAGTTACAGGTGACCCAAATGAGGTGCTGCTGCTACTGCTAAGTCACTTCAGTCATGTCCGACTCTGTGTAACCCCATAGACAGCAGCCCACCAGGCTCCCCATCCCTGGGATTCTCCAGGCAAGAACACTGGAGTGGGTTGCCATTTCCTTCTCCAATACATGAAAGTGAAAAGTGAAAGTGAAGTCGCTCAGTCGTTTCCAACTCTTAGCAACCCCATGAACTGCGGCCTACCAGGCTCCTCCGCCCATGGGATTTTCCAGGTAAAAGTACTGGAGTGGGTTGCCATTTTCTTCTCCCAAATGAGATGATGTGGAATCAAAAGAGGAGAGAGCAAACTAGCCAGTAATCACTTCTTTATGTGCACTCCACAGTCTGGACCGCTCAGAGATGTTCGTGGAGTTATATAGAGAAGAGAAGAAGGAGGAAGGAGACAGAGGTGGCCAGGAGGATAAAGGGGGGAATCAAAAGGAGAGAAACAGATCCAGCCAGTAATCAGTTCCCTAAGTGTTCTCCACCGTCTGGAACACACAAAGAGATTCACAGAGTTGGGTAGAGAAGAGAAGGGGGAGGGAGGAGATAAAGGCGACCTGGTGGAGAAAAAGGAGAGTCCAAAGGGATAGAGAGTAGTCAAGCCAGTAATCTTGCTCCCAAGTAAAAATGGATACTGAAGATTGGGTTCTTAAAGGTTTTTAAGAACAAAATTGATAACAAATACCAAAAAGCACAGATTAAAAATCTAGAGTAGAGGTTGGATTTTCAAAAATAGAATATTAAAGAAAAGAAAAAAAAGTCACAAAAATTATAAAATATATATATATGAATTTTTTTAAAAAAATAGCGTCTCTCTCTCTCTCTCTCTCTCTTTTTTTTTTTTTTTTTTTTTGCAAAGTAATAGTAGGTTATAAAAATGAAAACTAAAGGAGTAACAGAGGACTTAAATTTTTTTAAATAAAAAAAATAAATAATGATAGTAAAAATAGTAAAAATATATCTAGAACTTTCTCTGGTGTTGTTGTGGGCAGTGTGGGGTCAGTTCATTTTCACATAGTTCCTTGGTCCGGCTTGTATTTCTCAAGATCTATAGGCCCCTTCCTATGTAGTCGTTACTAACTACAGGGTTTTAATCTATTGCACCTGTCACTCCCAAGGTGGTTCCCTCTGTTTTAGCTTCTTCTGTTTGGTGGTCTCTTCAGTGTCTAATGTCCACCCTGACACAAGGGGGTAGTGGTGGACACGTTTTTAGGCTCACTTGTTCAGTCTCGCTGTGGGGAAGGAGGGACGCTGCAAACAAATAACACTGGCGTGTGCTCGCAGTGTCTCAGCCACATTGGGCCTGCCTCCACTCATGGCGCGTGTGCCCTCCCTGCCCACACTGCTCAGGATCTAGGTTGCTCTGCCAGGAACCGTCCGAGGCTGGCCCTGGGCTGCACGCACCTCCCAGGTCTAAGCTGCTCAGGTTCAGGCACTTGGGTAGCCCTCAGTGGTGCAGACAAGGTTGGGCCTGCGTTTTGTGCCCTTCCCAGGTCCAAGCAGCTCAGGTGATCAGGAGTTTGGCGAGTGTGGTCACTGCGACTTATCGCCTCCCCTGTCCCTGCTGCTCAGTTTTCTGGGGGTACAACCGGCGCACCTTCTCAGGCGGATGTTGACCATACAGAATCTCAAGAAGTCTTAGTTAACAAAGAAGCCTGCTTGCAGTTTGGTAGATAATGCCTCTCTGGGGCCACGATTGCCCCTTTCCGGCTCTGGCTGCCTGTCACTGGAGGAGGATGGTCTGCAGCCAGCTGGCTCTGTTCAGTCTTTTGTTCTGTGAGCCAGCCTGACAGTGTCTTAGGTTAGGGCTTTTTCCGTGGTAGCTATCCCACAGTCTGGTTTGCTAGCCCAAGTTAGTTCCCTCAGATTGCCCTTGGGGCATTCAGGGCCAGTCCTTACTCTAAGCAATACAGCCCGCACCTCCCTGCCCAGCCCCCGCTTGCTAATGGCGTGTGCAGGCTTCTGCACTGCTTCTCTGCTTGGGGGAGTTACCGTTGGGCACATAATCTGTGGGTTTTCATTATTTATTTATTTTTCCTCCCAATTATGTTGCCCTCCATGGTTCCAAGGCTTGCACAGACTCGGCAATGAGAGTGTTTCCTGGTGTTTGGAAACCTCTCTTTTTAAGACTCTCTTCCAAGGACAGAGCTCCATCCCTATCTCTTTTGTCTCTCTTTTTGTTTTTTATATTTTTTCCTACCTCCTTTAGAAGACAATGGGATGCTTTTCTGGGTGCCTGATGTCCTCTGCCAGCATTCAGAACTTGTTTTGTGGAATTTACTCAGTGTTTAAATGTTCTTTTGATGAATTTGTGGCGGAGAAGTTGGTCTCCCCATCCTATCCCTCTGCCATCTTAGGACTGCCTTCTGGATGTTGGCAATTTGATCTCTGGTTCCTCTGCCTTTTCTAAAACCAGCTTGAACATCTGGAAGTTCATGGTTCACATATTGCTGAAGCCTGGCTTGGAGAATTTTGAGCATTACTTTACTAGTGTGTGAGATGAGTGCAACTGTGCAGTAGTTTGAGCATTCTTTGGCATTGCCTTTCTTTGGGATTGGAATGAAAACTGATCTTTTCCAGTCCTATGGCCACTGCTGAGTTTTCCAAATTTGCTGACATATTGAGTGCAGCACTTTAACAGCATCATCTTTCAGGATTTGAAAGAGCTCAGCTGGAATTCCATCACCTCCACTAGCTTTATTTGTAGTGATAGTTTCGAAGGCCCACTTGACTTCACATTCCAGGATGTCTGGCTCTAGGTCAGTGATCACACCATCATGATTATCTTGGACATGAAGATCTTTTTTGTACAATTCTTCTGTGTATTCTTGCCACCTCTTATTAATATCTTCTGCTTCTGTTAGGTCCATAACATTTCTGTCCTTTATCAAGCCCATTTTTGCATGAAATGTTCTCTTGGTATCTCTAATTTTCCTGAAGAGATCTCTAGTCTTTCCCATTCTGTTGTTTTCCTCTATCTCTTTGCATTGATTGCTGAGGAAATCTTTCTTATCTCCTTGCTATTCTTTGGAACTCTGCATTCAGATGCTTATATCTTTCCTTTTCTCCTTTGCTTTTCGCTTCTCTTCTTTTCACAGCTATTTGAAAGGCCTTCCCAGACAGCCAGTTTGCTTTTTTGCATTTCTTTTCCATGGGGATGGTCTTGATCCCTGTCTCCTGTACAATGTCATGAACCTCCATCCATAGTTCATCAGGCACTCTATCTATCAGATCTAGTCCCTTAAATCTATTTCACACTTCCACTGTATAATCATAGGGGATTTGATTTAGGTCATACAAAGTCAAACAATACCAGGAGCCAACTGTGGCTCAGATCATGAACTCCTTATTGCCAAATTCAGACTTAAATTGAAGAAAGTAGGGAAAACCACTAGACCATTCAGGTATGACCTAAATCAAATCCCTAACGATTATACAGTGGAAGGGAGAAATAGATTTAAGGGACTAGATCTGATAAAGTGCTTGATGAACTATGGAAAGAGATTTGTGACATTGTACAGGAGAGAGGGAGGAAGAACATCTGCAATAAAAAGAAATGCAAAAAAAAGGGGGGGGGGAATGGCTGTCTGAAGAGGCCTTACAAATAGATAAGAAAAGAAGAGAAGTGAAAAGGAAAGAAGAAAAGGAAAGATATATCCACCTGACTGCAGGGTTCCAAAGAACAGCAAGGAGAGATAACAAAGTCTTCTCAGTCATCAGTTCAAAGAAATAGAGGAAAGCAACAGAATGAAGAAGACTAGAGATCTCTTCAAAAAAATTAGAGATACCAAGGGAATGTTTTGTGCAAAGATGGGCTTGATAAAGGACAGAAATGGTATGGGCCTGACAGAAGCAGAAGAGATTAAGAAGAGGTGGCAAGAATACACAGAAGAACTGTTCAAAAAAGATCTTCACGAGGTAGATAACCATGATTGTGTGATCACTCACCTAGAGCCAGTCATCCTGGAATGCAAAGTCAAGTGGGCCTTAGAAAGCATCACTACAAACAAAGCTAGTGGAGGTGATGGAATTCCAGTTGAGCTGTTTCAAATCCTGAAAGATGATGCTGTGAAAGTGCTGCACTCAATATGCCAGCAAATTTGGAAAACTCATCAGTGGCCACAGGACTGGAAAAGGTCAGTTTTCATTCCAGTCTCAAAGAAAAGCAATGCCAAAGAATGCTCAAACTACCACACAATTGCACTCGTCTCACACGCTAGTAAAGTAATGCTCAAAATTCTCCAAGCCAGGCTTCAGCAATATGTGAACCATGAACTTCCAGATGTTCAAGCTGGTTTTAGAAAAGGCAGAGGAACCAGAGATCAAATTGCCAACATCCACTGGATCATGGAAAAAGCAAGACAGTTCCAGAAAAACATCTATTTCTGCTTTATTGACTATATGCCAAAGCCTTTGATTGTGTGGATCACAATAAACTGGAAAATCTGAAAGAGATGGAAGTACCAGACCACCTGACCTGCCTCTTGAGAAATCTGTATGCAAGCCAGGAAGCAACAGTTAGAACTGGACATGGAACAACAGACTGGTTCCAAATAGGAAAAGGAGTATGTCAAGGCTGTATATTGTCACCCTGCTTATTTAACTTATATGCAGAGTACATCAAATGAAGTACCAGGCTGGAAGAATCACAAGCTGGAATCAAGATTGCCGGGAGAAATATCAATAACCTCAGATATACAGATGATATCACCGTTATGGCAGAAAGTAAATAACGAAAGAGCCTCTTGATGAAAGTGAAAGAGGAGAGTGAAATAATTGGCTTAAAGCTCAACATTCAGGAAACAAAGATCATGGCATCCAGTCCATTACTTCATGGCAAATAGATGGAGAAACAGTGGAAACAGTGGCTGACTTTATTTTGGGGTCTTCAACATCACTGAAGATGGTGACTGCAGCCATGAAATTAAAAGACGCTTACTCCTTGGAAGGAAAGTTATGACCAACCTAGATAGTATATTAAAAAGCAGAGACATTGCCAACAAAGGTCCGTCTAGTCAAGGCTATGGTTTTTCCAGTAGTCATGCATGGGCTGAGAGTTGTACTATAAAGAAAGCTGAGCGCTGAAGAATTGATGCTTTTGAACTGTGGTGTTGGAGAAGACTCTTGAGAGTCCCTTGGGCTGCAAGGAGACCCAACCAGTCCATCCTAAAGCACATCAGTTCTGAGTGTTCCTTGGAAAGTTGATGTTGAAGCTGAAACTCCAGTACTTTGGCCACCTGATGCAAAGAACTGACTCATTTGTGAAGACCTGATGCTAGGTAGATTGAAGGCAGGAGGAGAAGGGGACAACAGAGGATGAGATGGCTGAATGGCATCACCAACTCTATGAACATGATTTTGAGTAAGCCCTGGGAATTGATGATGGACAGGGAGGCCTGGCGTGCTGCAGTCCATGGGGTCACAAGGAGTCGGACACGATTGAGTGACTGAACTGAACTGGACTGAGGGCATGGTAATTACTTTGGGTTGTACTTTTAGTGAAATAACAACACATTGGGGAATAATTTTACAGTTTTTTACTATTTAAATAAACATTTTTATTAAATACAGAGCAAGAAAATCAACAGTGTTTACTATAAATGGTTTGGTATAAATGTTCTTTAACAATGTTGTTCAGTCACTCAGTTGTGTTGAACTCTTTGCGACACAGTGGAATGCTGCACGCCAGGCTTCCTGGTGCTTCACAGTTTCCCAGCATTTGATCAAACTCATATCCATTGAGTCATGATAGCATCCAAGCATCTCATCCTCTGCTGTTCCCTTCTCCTCCTGTCTTCCATCTTTCCCAGAATCACAGTATTTTCCAATGAGTCCACTCTTCACATCAGGTGGCCAAAGTATTGGAACTTCAGCTCCTTTATTAGTCCTTCCAATGAATATTTAGGATTGACTGGTTTGATCTCTTTGCTGTCCAAGTGATTCTCAAGAGTCTTCTCCAGCACCACAGTTTGAAGGCATCAATACTTGGGTGTTCAGCCTTCTTTATGATACAACTGTCACATCTGCACATAACTATTGGGGAAAAAAAAAAAAAAACATAGCTTTGACTATGCAGATCTTTGTTGGCAAAGAGACGCCTCTGCTTTTTTTGTGCTGTCTAGGTTTATCATAGATTTTATTCCAAGGAGCAAGAAACCTTTAATTTCATGGCTGCAGTCACTGTCCATAGTGATTTTGGAGCCCAAGAAAATAAAGTATGTCACTGTTTCCATTTTTTTCCCCATCTATTTGCCATGAGGTGATGAGACCAGATGCCATAATCTTAGTTTTTTGAAGGTTGAGTTTTAAGCCCACTTTTTCACTCTCCTCTTTCACCTTTGTCAAGAAGCTGTTTAGTTCCTCTTTGCTTTCTTCCATTAGGGTGGTGTCATCTGCATATCTGTTATTGATATTTCTCCTAGCAATCTTGATTCCATCTTGTGCTTTATCCTGCCGAGCATTTCGCATGAAGTACTCTGCAAATAAGCAAGGTGACAATATACAGCATATCCGGTTTTAACAGTTGCTTCTTGACCTGCATACAGATTTCTCAGGAGGCAAGTAAGGGGGTCTGGTATTTCGATCTCGTTAAGAATTTTCCACAGTTTGTTTTGATCCACATATACAAAGGCATTAGCATAATCAATGAAGCAGAAGTATATGTCTTTCTGGAATCCCCTTGCTTTTCCTATGATCCAATGGATGTTGGCAATTTGATCTCTTGTTCCTATACCTTTTCTAAATCCAGCTTGTACACCTGGAAGTTCTCGGTTCATGCACTGCTGAAGCCTAGCTTGAAGGATTTTGAGAATTACCTTGGTGGTGGTGGTGGTTTAGTCACTAAGTTGTGTCTGACTCTTGTGACACCATGGACTGTAGCCTGCCAGGCTCCTCCATCCATGCAATTCTCCAGGCAAGAATACTTGAGTGAGTTTCCATTTCCTTTTCCGGGGGATCTTCCACAACAAGAATACTTAAGTGAGTTTCCATTTCCTTCTCCAGGGGATCTTCCCGGTCTCCTGCATTAAAGGCAGATTCTTTACCAGCTGAGCCAAGAGGGAAGCCCAAGAATTACCTTGCTGCTAAGTCACTTCAGTCGTGTCCGACTCTGTGCGACCCCAAAGACGGCAGCCCACCAGGCTCTGCCGTCCCTTGGATTCTCCAGGCAAGAACACTGGAGTGGGTTGCCATTTCCTTCTCCAATGCATGAAAGTGAAAAGTGAAAGTGAAGTCGCTCAGTCGCATCCGACTCGTAGCGACCCCATGGACTGCAGTCTACCAGGCTCCTCCATCCATGGGATTTTCTAGGCAAGAGTACTGGAATGGCTCGCCAGTGCCTTCTCCGAGAATTACCTTGCTAGCATGTTAAATGAGTGCAGTTTTACAGTAATTTAAATATTCTTTGGCATTGCCCTTCTTCAGGATTGGAATGAAAACTGACCTTTTCCAGTTTTGTGGCCACTGCTTTTTCCAAATTTGCTGACATATTGAGTACACACTTTAACAACATCATCTTTTAGAATCTGAAATAGCTCAGCTGGAATTCCATCACCTCCATTAGCTTTGTTTGTAGAAATCCTCCACTGTCGTGGCATGGATTTAGCTGCTAGAACTTCTACCTCCAGGTTTGGTTTCTTGACCCAAGGTTGGCCAATGTGAGTGACAGTGATTGGTTCAGAGTTAACATGTGACCAAGTGCTGGGCCAATGAAGAGCTGTGTGTGTGTGTGCGTGTGTGTGTGTGCACACCCACGGATGTGTGTGTTAGTCACTCAGTCATGTCCAACTCTTTGTGACCCCATGGACTACAGCCTGCCAGGCTCCTCTGTCCATGCAATTCTCTAGGCAAGAATACTTGAGTGGGTTGCTATTTCCTCTTCCAAATGAAGAGGCATACTTAGGATATTTGTAGAAACAGGGAGTGTCATAAAAAAAAAAAGTAATGCTTCTTTGTTTTTAATTTAAATATATTTATTTTAATTAGAGGCTAATTACTTTACAATATTATATTGGTTTTACCATACATCAACATGAATCCACCACGGGTGTACACGTGTTCCCAATCCTGAACCCCCCACCCACCTCCCTCCCCATACCATCCCTCTGGGTCATCCCAGTGCACCAGCCCCAAGCTTCCTATATCCTGCATCGAACCTGGACTGGTGATTCATTTCTTATATGATATTATACATGTTTCAATGCCATTCTCCCAAATCATCCCCCCTCCCTCTCCCACAGAGTCCAAAAGACTGTTCTATACATCTGTGTCTCTTTTGCTGTCTTGCATACACCAATACAGGATACTAACGCATATATATGGAATTTAGAAAGATGGTAACGATAACCCTGTATGTAGTAATGCTTCTTAAGGCCCACTTGTCTTCACACTACAGAATGTCTGGTTCTAGGTGAGTGATTACACCATCATGGTTATCTGGATCATTAAGACTCAGTTCCTCCATATATCCCTGCCATCTCTTAATATCCTCTATTTCTGTTAGGTCCATACCATTTCTGCCTTTATTGTGCCCATCTTTGCATGAAATGTTTCCTTGGTACCTGTAGTTTTCTTTAACATAGGGGAAAGACTAACTCAATTTAAATTAGCTAATTTTAAATATATATGTTTTTTATTGGAATATAATTACTTTACAATATTATTTTAGTTTCTGTTATATAACAAATTGAAGCAGCTATATGTATACATATATCTCCTCCCTCTTGAGTTTCCCTACCACATGCCCCTCCCACCCATCTAGGTCATCAGATAACACTGAGCTGAGATTTTGGGTTTAATTATGTCTCATTTATTTATTTTTGGTTTTATTTCCATTATTCTAGGAGTTTATAGAAAACAATGTTTCTGTAATTTATGACATAGAGTGTTTTGTCTATGTTTACCTCTAGGATTTTCATAGTATCTAATGTCATATTTAGGTTTTCAATCCACTTTGAGCTTATTTTTGTGTATAGTATTAAAAATGATCAAATTTCACTTGTTTTTCAGGCAGCTATCAAGTTTTCCCAGCACCATTTGTTGAAGAGACTCTCTTTCTGCCATTGTGTAGTCATATCCACTTTGTCCCTTTGCTGGATCCCCAGCTTGGGAAATCTGTTGTGGGCCCTAGAACTTTTGCAACAGTGCAAGAACTTCTTTAGTATAATTGTTCTCCAGTTTGTGGGTCACCTGCTCAGTGGCTCTATGGTGGGCCTAATGGAGACCTCCTACAAAAGGACTGATGTCACACACATTATTTTGCTGACAAAGGTCTGCATAGTCAAAGCTGTGGTTTTTCCAGTAATCATATATGGATGTGAGAGTTGGACTATAAAGAAAGCTGAGCACCCACTAATTGATGCTTTCAAACTGTGGTCCTGGAGAAGACTCTTGAGAGTCCCTTGGACTGCAAGAAGATCAAACCAGTCAATCTTAAATAAGGTCAACCCTAAATATTCATTGGAAGAACTGATGCTGAAGCTGAAGCTCCAATATTTTGGCCCCCTAATGCGAAGAACTGACTCACTGGAGAAGACTCTGATGCTGGGAAAGATTGAAGGCAGGAGGAGAAGGGGACAACAGAGAGTGAGATGGCTGGATGGCAACACCAACTCAATAGACATGAGTTTGAGCAAGCTCTGGGAGATGGTGAAAGACAGGGAAGCCTGGCATGCATCAGTCCATGGGGTTGCAAAGACTCGGACATGACTGACCAACTGAACTGAACTTTGTCATGAATTAATTAACTATAGGTGTGTGGATTTATTTCTGGGCTTCCTATCCTGTTCCACTGACCTATGTTTCTATTTTTGTGCCCACATAATACTGTTTTGATGACTATAGCTTTGAGGTATAGTCTGAAGTCAGGGAGCCTGATTCCTTCAGCTCTATGTTTTTTCTCAAGATTACTTTGGCTATTTTGGGTCTTTTGTGTCTCCACACAAATTTTAAAACGTTTTGGTCTGGTCTGTGAAAAATGACATTGGTAATTTAATAGGTATTGCATTGAATCTGTCGATTGCCTTTGGTAGTATAGTTATTTTCACAATATTGATTTTTGTAATCCATAACATGGTATATCTTCTTATATATTTGCACCTTCTTCAGTTTCTTTCATCACTGAGTACTCTTTCATCATGTACTCAGAGTACAAGTCTTTTGTCTCCTTAGGTAGGTTTATTCCTAGATATTTTACTCTTTTTTATGCAATGGTAAAAGGGATTGTTTCTTGAATTTCTCTTTATGATCTTTAGTTCAGTGTTAGTGTTCAGTAATGGAAAAGATTTCTGTGTATTTATTTTGTAGCCTGAAAATTTACCAAATTTATAGATAAGCTTTGGTAGTTTTCCGGTAGCATCTTTAGGATTTTTTTCTATGTATAGTATCATGTCACTGACAAAGCAAGTTTTACTTCTTTTCCAGTTTGAATACCTTTTTTCCTTCACTGATTGCCATAGCCAGAACTTCCACAAGTATGTCGAAGAGAAGTGGCAAAAGTGGACATTCTTGTCTTGTTCCTGATTTTAGAGGAAATATTTTCAGCTTTTCACCATTGAGCATGTTAGCTATAGGCTTGTTATATATAGCCTTAATTATGTTGATCTATGTTTCCTCCATTCCCACTTCCTGGAGAGTTTTTTTTTTCATACATAGGTGATGAATTTTGTCAAAAAAATTTTCTGCATCTATTAAGAATATCATATGGTTTTATTCTCAATTTGTTGATGTGGTGTATCACACTGATTGATTTGTATATGTCAAAAAACTTTTTTTTATCCCTAGGATAAATCCCACTTGATCATGGTGCATGATCCTTTCAATGTATTATTGGATTGGCATTGCAAGTATTTTGTTAAGAATTTTGCTCCTATGTTTATCAGTGATATTGATCTATAATTTTCTTTAAGTTTTTACAAGGTTGTGAAGTGATGTACATGGTACAATGTTTGTAAATATAATGATATAGCCAAAAATTTAATCCTTGGTAATCCACAGAAAGGACATACTCTGAAACATAAATATTTATGCAGTAAATTCTTCCATACTCCATTAGAGTAAAAAAATGTATTAATTTGCATATGGAATACGATATTAACTATGTACATGTTTCTAGTCTTTAATCTTTGTCAGTTTGATTACTATGTGCTTCAGCATGTTCCTACTTGGGTTTATCCTTACTGGTACCTTCTGTGCTTGCTGGACTTGATTTTTTCCTTTCTTGTGTTATGAAACTTTCAGTTATTATCTCTTCGAATATTTTCTTCAGTCCTTTCTCTCTTCTCTTTCTGGCACCCCTGTAATGCAAATGTTGGTGTGTTTAATATCCAAGATGTTTCATATGCTGTCTTTGTTTCTTCATATATTTACATATATACATGTAAATTAGTTTATTGGCTGCATTGAGTCTTAGTTGCAACATGGTGGACTCTTCATTGCCACCCATGGCATCTCTCTAGTTGTGGCACATAGGCCTAGAGTATGCAGGCTCTCTAGTTGTTGTTCACAGGCTTAGTTGCCCTTTAGCATGTAGAATCTTCGTTTCAAAATCAGGGAATCCCTGCCCCCTGCTTTGGGAGAGGCATTCTTTACCACTGGGCCACCAGAGAAGTCCGTCTTCATTTGTTTTCATTCTTTTTTATTTAGTCTATTCTGCAGTAGTGATTTCCACCATTCTGTCTTCCAGGTCACTTATCTGTTCTTCTGCCTCAGTTATTCTGCTATTGATTCTAGTGCATTTTTCATTTCTATTATTGTGTTGTTCATCTGTTCATTCTTTAGTTCTTCTAGGTCTTCATTAAACATTTTTTTCATCTTCTCAAACTTTGTCTTGATTGTTTTTCTAAGATTGTGAATCATCTTCACTCTCATTATTCTGAATTCTTGTTTAGGGACGTTGCCTATCTACACTCCATTTAGCTGTTTTTCTGGGGTCTTGTTACTTCATCTGGGACGTAATTCTCTGCATTTTCATTTTGTCTAACTTTTTTTTCTGGAGGCTGCAGGGTTGTAATTCTTGCTTCTGCTCTCTGCCCTTTTGTGGATGAAGCTATCTATGAGACTTGTGGAAGTTTCTTGATGAGAGAGACTGATGATGGGTAAAGTGGATCTTGCTCTGGTAGGCAGAGCCTGTCCAATAAAATTTTAATACACTTGTTTACTGATATGTGGGGGCTGTGTTCCCTCCCTGTTTATTTTTTGGCTTGAGGTGACCCATCACTGGAGCCTACAAACTGTTTGATGGGGCTATTAGGGCTCACACCAATGAGTACCTCCCAGAATGGCTGCTTCTAGTGCCCTTGTCTCTGTAGTGAGCCACAGTTACCCTCCACCACTGCAGGAGACACTCCAACATCAGCAGGTAGGTTTGGTTCAGTCTCCTGTGGGGTCAATGTTCCTTTTCCATGGGTCTTGTTGCACACAAGATTTTGTTTGTGCTTTCCAAGCAAGGAGTCTCTGTTTCCCCTAGTCCTATGGAGTCCTATAATCAAATTCCATTTGCCTTTAAAGTCAGATTTTCTGGGAATTTGTATTCCTGTTACAGGACTGCCAGGATGGGAAGCCTAATGTGAGGCTCAGAACCTGCAAAACAATGGGAGTACTTCTGTGGTAAAATTGTTCTGCATTTTGTGGGTCAGCCATCTGGCAGTTATGGGATTTGACTTTATCATAATTGCACCTCTTCTACCATCTCATTGCAGCTTCTCCTTTCTCTTTGGATGTGCAGTATCTTTTTTGGTGAGTTTCAGTGTCTTCCTGTCAATGGTTGATCAACAGTTGTGAATTCAGTGTTCTTGCAAGAAGAGGTGAGCACATGCTCTTCTATTCCACCATCCTGAAACTAATTTTTAAAAGTATTTTCTTGATTGGGATATGCACATCACTATTTATAAAATAGATAGCTAATAAGATATACTGTATAGCAAAGGGAACTCTATTGAACTCAGAAATGACTTATAGGAGAAAAAAATCTAAAGAGAGTAATATATGTATAATTGATTCACTTTGCTGTACATCAGAAACTAATACAACAGTATAAATCAACTATATGCCAATAAAAATAGTATTTTACTCCCTTCCATAAAGACTTACATTCATTTTCCTGGATTAATTTTTATTCTTCAGATTTCTGAGCCACCAAGCTACTTTCAGTGATGATATACCCAGCCACATGATTTCTAGAAGAGTTCTCATGAAACCAAATGTTAGAAAGTTCACAGAGACATTGGCCAACTTTGAGGATGGTACAGGAGAGGAGATTAATATTTTTACCTTGCTACAGCATACACTTATTCTTTCCACTTTTTGGAAAATAATTCAACAGTTCTGGACAACCAGCACTCAGTGTTTAAATTTGTCTTCTCTCCTCAGCTAGAGAAACCAACACCAGCTTTCACTGACATCCTCTGGCCATTGGGAGCCACTATTCCCACATCAGAATTCCAGAGCCAATGGGCTGTATGTGTATTCAAGGGTATGTCTTGACCTTTTGCATATTTAGAAAAGAAAGGCATTCAAGTAACATTCTAAGGCATGCCATTCTGAGGCATGACAGGTGTCTTCTGCTGCAAAACATATTGTTAAACTACAGAATGTAAAATTCTGCCACTTAGGATTTTTTTACTTCATTGTTTGATAGCTATTCAATTTTTAGGACTGCTGTATGAAAATGAAGAAAAAAAATCCACTACCCTAAGATATCATCAACTGACAACTTGTTGACAAATAATTCTTTAGAGTACATAAGAAGATACATAGTATGGGAAATGAGGGCAGTAAAAATAAGATCTCGACCTTCTACTGGAAAATACACCTGGAAAATAACCATTATCCTAATTCTCAATCTGACTAGGATCTTTCTGAAATGAGTCTAAGTTTAAGGGAGCATTGTTTGCCTGTCTTTCAAGTTCAAAATATTAAAAGGACAAACAGATCCATAGAATTATGAACTGTGAATTATGAAAATTATGGCATAGTCATAGAGTAATTGGAATATGACCACAGCACAATTAAAAGAGCAATAGCTTTGAATCCAATGAATTTGGGGTTAAAACCAGTTTTCTCACATGATGACTGCATGATTGTCAAATATTACATGACCACAATTCCTTCACTTATAAAAATGGTGATACTTGCATATACTTTGCAGAGTGGTAAGAATTAACAATTAAATATATGAATTTTGTGGGCATTTAAAAAATTGAATGCATGAAAATTAGCCATTGTTGTAATTCTTTGTTATTATTCTTTATTATATCATTAATTCTAAAACTGAGACTAGAGGAAGACAGATTCAAACTTACCTTAATGAAATTATGTCAATCACATTGTAATAATTCTACTCCTTTAAAAATTTCCCATATGTTCCTGGAACACTCTGTTTCTCAAAATGTAGGATGTCATTCATCAAAGAAGTAAAGAATTATGGGAAAGTGTTTTCCAAGAGTTAAGATGGAAAATAAGAAGAACTCTCTATCCAATAAAAACAATCAGGAGACATTTAGTCACAACTAGTAGCTATAATATGTACTAGAAAACTAATGATAACATAAATGAATAACTGTAACTCACTATTAAGGGAGAGCCAAAGTGAATACTCTGGTAATGGGACTACACACACACAACTTGTGTCTTGTCATTGGATGCAACTCCCTTTAGTCCATCCTTCTTTGAAGACTCTGAGGTCTGCTAGTCAAGATGTGAGCTCATTAAAGACATATTTTTGCATCTGTAAGGCATGTACACCTGATGAAACAGTGAACGGAGGGCATTCCAGAGCAACTCCTGAATCCATCTCCCCCACTCCTATACTATCTCACTCACAATGTTCTCTAACAGAGGGACTCTCATATTACACATTCTTCCTGAAACCACATCTTTTCAATAAGAAAACCATGTTCACGTTTGAAATTTCTTCCCTAGGATTGAACAAATTATCTTCAGTGAGTGGCAAGATGGCTGACATAAGAAAAAAGAGGGAAAAAATTGAAAACGGGTAAGAAACTTGCTTCTTGATAAAATTCAATTGAAAATGTTTACATGAAGCTGTATGTCTTTCAAGTATTCTTTATATTTTTCTCATGACAGAATCTGAGTCTATTTTCCTAGATAAGATTTAAAATTATCAACTTTTTAATGTCCTCTTAACCAAGCATAAATATCATTATGGGATATTTAAGGAATGGAATATAATAAAGAATGGTCCAACTTTTTTAGGAATCTTGTTTAAAATTTATGGAACACTAAATATAGCATACAGTTATAAATTTACGTCATACCATAGCCTTAGAGGGGTTTCCCTCATGGCTTAGCTGGTAAAGAATCTGCGTGCAATGCAGGAGATCCGGATTTGATTCCTGAGTCAAGAAGATCCCCTGGAGAAGGGAATGGCAATCCACTCCAGTATTTTTGCCTGGAGAATTCCATGGACAGAGGAGCCTGGTGGATTACAGACCATGGGGTCACAAGGAGTCCGACATGACTAACACTTTCACTTTCACGGCCTTAGTGATGTAAAGCATTTGAAAATGTATGATTCTTTTAATGTGTTGAAAGATAAAAACAATGTGCAAAATGAGATAGAAAATCATTACAGACTCAAATTAAATTCTAATGTGAAGTCAGAAGTTTGTGGGTTGCACCAAATCTTCTTAATGGAAGACTATTCTCAACCATTAAGGTTGGGGATATACTCTATTTCTATTCAGCAAATATCTATTGAGAATCTACAATGTGAAAGTCATGGCATACGATCTAGGAGTAGAAGTCTTTACCTAAGAACAAGCAGTTATCCAGTAAATTGGTTTAAGAAAATGGACCAAGAATTGCATTTCAGCTGTATTTAAAATCAAATTAATGTCACATATAGCTAAATAACTGGCCTGTACAATTCATATATCATATTCCTCACCACCAATTTACCAAAATGAGACTATAACCTAATTGAGAACTAAATTCAATACCCAAGCACAGAATTGAGGAAAAGAATGCATTACTAAGACAAAAACTTTTCTGAAACCCACCCATTACTATCTGAGAGACTTGGAAGGATTTGATGGGGAAAAACACACTACATGATATTTTGTTAGAACCACTGAGACTATGGTCAATGAAAGCAAGAAAACTCATTTATCTCTCACTTTTTGGAGAAATCATTAACCAATGTTCACAGGAAGTTGTGCTTGATGAGATGGAGGTTCTGATTTTTTTTCCCCTTTCTGGTTTCAGATTTCTGAACAATTCCCATAATACACTCATAATGTAGTATGTGGATTTCATGGATCAAATTACCTCTGAAATAGGTGTGAAACCCAACTTGTTCTCACTTTTTCCATGGTATCCAAAGCTGGCTCTGGAAGTTTTCCTTGGGTCATGCATGCCTTACCAATACTTCCTACAAGGGCCAGGGAAGTGGGCTGGGGCCAGAGGAGACATCCTGACTCAGAGAGAACAGATTAAGCCCCTGAGGACTTGCATGCTTACCTGTGACAAGGCTCCATACTCTGTGTTATTATGGCTTAAAGTATCTGTGTAATCCTTCTTCTCTTTGTTCTCACTTTAGTCATTATTAAAGGATAATCCATCATTACTGTATTAACTAAATTACAGGCTCACTGTGACACACACTAATTGAGACCCTGGGCAAGTACAAGTGTTTAACCCTTAATTCAGACTAGACCACTGCCGTTAATTGTCTAATAATTCCAAAATTACTTGTACATGAGTATTATGGGAAAATTGGATATTTCAAAAGTCCAAAGAGCCAGAGTAACAAGTTGATTGAAATTCAACCTCAAAATTGAAGATTTTAAATGAAATGGTGTATATTAAAGCTTGCTCTGGAAAAGTATATTGAATTTCTATAATATGAGAAATGTTCTAAGTTACCAAGTTCTCCTAGCCTCCTTTTACATGATTGGCAAATTCTTTGTTTTGTATGTAAAACACAGGCTAAGAAAAAGTATCTCTTCAATGTTTAAAAAAGTTAACAATGAACAAATATCTTGTCACTAAGGTCTCATTCTATAGAGTCAAAGTAACAGGTTATTTCAGGGATTATTGAGGGTATTTTCAGGATATCAAGTGTTCCAAGGAGAGAAAAAGAGGGACTAATAGAAGTCAGGAAATATGCCTAGTTTTGTCTTCTACTCATACTATCAAAAATCTATGAATAGGAATTCACTGGTTTTCTAGTGGTTAGGATTTCTCGCTTCCAATGGTCAGGGAAATAAGATCTGCATGGCCAAAAAAAGAAGAAAAATACATGAACAAATTCTCTTGTAAACATACAAACTTCTGGGGAAAAAAAAACACTGAGGAAAATACAAAGGAGAAATAGAGAAATGCAAATATTTACATTTAAACAGCCTTTTACATTTAATCAGAGAGATGAAATATTTTAATGTCTGGATCAATAACTCATCACAGGCTATGTCTGAGCTGAGTCTTGATATTCTGTAAAGCAGATTTTCCCCTTAGCTTTACTGAGCTGTGGTTGAAAAATAAAGAACTGTAAATATAAAGTGTACAATGTGATATTTTAATATATACACACATAGTGAAATGATTACCACAATCAAGCTAAGTAATATACTAATTACCTTATAGTCACCTTTGTGTGTGTGTGTGTGTGTGTGTGTATGGTGAGAACACATAAAATATCACATTTAGGCAAATATCAAGTATACAATATTATATTATTAACTATAGACACCGTACTGTACATTAGGTATCCAGAACTTATTCATCTTATAACTGAATGTCTCTTCCCTTTGCCCATGATCTCCCCAGACCCTGTTTTCCCACCAGACCCTGTTTCTAAGAGTCAAACTTTGCGAAATTTCACATATAGGTAAAACCACGCAGTATTTGCCTTTCCACATTGGGCTTACTTCACTTAGCATAAGGTGCTCCAGTTTCATCTATTATACTGAAAAGGCAGGAAATCCTTCACTTTAAAGACTGAATAAAACTCCATTATGTATATCTATCACATTTTCTTTTTCTCTTTATCCTCTGATGGACACTTATATTGCTTCCATATCTTGAGATTAACACTGCTTTGAATTTGGGACTGCAAATATCTCCTGCTATCATTTCCTTTGAATATATACCCACAAGAGGGATTGCTATACTATACCATAGTTCAAATTTTAATTTATTTTGAGAAACCAACATTCTATTTCCCTAAGTGGCTGTTGTGTTCAGTTGCTCAATCATGTCCAACTTTTTGTGACCCCATGGACTGCAGCATGCCAGGTTTCCCTGTCCTTCACCATCTCCCGAACTTTGCTCAAACTCATGTCCATTGAGTTGGTGATGCCATCCAGCCATCTCATCCTCTGTCATCCCCTTCTCTTCCTGCCTTCAATCTTTCCCAGCATCAGGGTCTTTTTCAGTGAGTCAGCTCTTTGCATCAGGTGGCCAAAGTATTGCAGCTTCAGCTTCAACATCAATCCTTCCAATGAATATTCAGGGCTAATTTCTCTTACGATTGACTGGCTTGATCTCCTTGCAATCCAAGCTACTCTCAAGAGTCTTCTACAGCACCGCAGTTCGAAACTATCAATTGTTGGGCACTCAGCTTTCTTGGGAAGATCTCCTGGAGAAGGAAATGGCAACCCACTCCAGTATTCTTGCCTGGAAAATACCATGGACGGAGGAGCCTGGTAGGCTACAGTCTGTGGGGTCGCAAAGATTCGGATACGACTGAGCAACTTCACTTCCAGCTTTCTTTACGGTCCAATTATCATATCTGTACATGACTCCTGGAAAAATCATAGTTTTGACTATATGGACCTTTGCCAGCAAAGTAATGTCTCTGGTTTTTAATATGCTATCTAGGTTTGTCATAGCTTTTCTTCCAAGGAGAAAGCATCTTTTAATTTCATGGCTGCAGTCAACATCTGTAGTGATTTTAGAGTCCAAGAAAATAAAGTCTCTCACTGTTTCCATTGTTTCCCCATCTATTTGCCATGAAGTGATGGGACCAGATACCATAATCTTAGTTTTTTGAATGTTGGGTTTTAAGCCACTTGTTCACTCTCCTCTCTCACTTTCACCAAGAGGCTTTTTATGTCCTCTTTACTTTCTGCCATATGAGTGCTGTCATTTGCATATCTGAAGTTATTGATATTTCTTCTGGCTATCTTGATTCCAGCTTGTGCTTCATCCAGCTGGTGTTTCACATGATGTACCCTGCATATAATTTAAATAAACAGAGTGACAATATATAGCCTTAATGTACTCCTTTCTGAATTTGTTCCATGTCAGTTGTTCCATGTCCAGTTCTAACTGTTGCTTCTTGACCTGCATACAGGTTTCTCAGGAGGCAGATAAGGCAGTCTGGTGCTCCCATTATTTTAAGAATTTTCCACAGTTCGTTGTGATCCATACAGTCAAATACTTTAGTGTAGTCAATGAAGCAGAAGTAGATTTTTTCTGGAATTCTCTCACTTTTTCTATGATCCAATGGATGTTGGCAATTTCCCTCAACAGTGTACAAGGACTCCATTTTTTCTCCATATCTTCACTAATACCTATCTTTTGACTTGTTTATAATTGGCATCTTAACATGTGTGAAGTGATACCTCATTTTATGCTTGCTTTCTCTAGTGTTTAGTGTTGTTGAGCATCTCTTCATGCACCTGTTGGGCATTTATGAATTCTTTGGGAAAATTTCTAATCAAGCCCTTTGCCCATTTTTAAATAAGTTTTTTCTGTTAAGCTGTGTGATTTCCAGATATATTTTGGACATTAATCACTAAGTGAAAATTTGGTTTGCAAATATTTTCTCACATTCAATTAAGTTGTCTCAATTTTGTTGATTGTGCCATTTTCTGCATATAAAAATTTTAGTTTTATATAGTGCTACCTTTTACTTTCGCTTTTACTGCCTGTGTTTTTTGTGTCATATGCAAAACATAATTGCCAATACTGATGTCAAGGAACTTATTCCCTATGTTTTCCTCTACGACTTTAATGGTTTCAGATCTCACATTTCAGTCTTAAACACACTTGAGTTGATTTTTGCATGTGACATAGGACTACAGTACACTTTCAGCCTTTTGCATGGGCTTATCCAGTTTTCCCAGTACCATTTACTGAAAAGATTATCCTTTCCCCATTGTGTATTCTTGGTCTTTCTGTCAAAAGGATTATTTGACTATATATACTTGAGGTTATTTCTGTACTATATCTTCCAGTTGGTATGTGTGTAAGTTTTTATACTGTACCATACTATTTCCATTATGAGAGTTTTATAATATATTTTTACATCAGGGAGTATGATGTCTCCTGTTTTGTTCTTCTAACTTGAGATTGCTTTAGCTTCTTTGTGGTTCCATACAAATTTCAGGGTGGTATTTCCATTTCTCTAAAAAATGCCATTGGAATTTTTATAAATATTGCATTGAATTTGTAGATTGTTTTAGGTATCATGATTTTGATATTTAGTCCAAGTCATGAACATAGGATATCTTTCTATTTATGTGTGTCTTCTTCAATTTCTGCCCTCAAAGGTTATTGGGTTTTAGTGTACAGATCTTTCATTTCCATGGCTAACTTTATTCCTCAGTTTTATTCTTGTTGATGCTATTGTAAATTAGATTTTTTTCTTAATTTCTTTTCAGATAGTTTGTTGTTAGTGTACAGAAATGAAACCGATTTTGTTGATTTTTTAAATGTATTTTTAATTGGAGAATGATTGCTCAATAATGTTGTGTTAGTTTCTGCTGTATAGTGTGTGTGTGTGTGTGTGTGTGTGTGTGTGTGTGTGTTAGTCACTCGGTCATGTCCAATCTCTGTGACCCAATGGGCTGTAGCCCACCAGGCTCCTTGTCCAAGGGATTCTCCAGGCAAGAATACTGCGGTGGTTTGCAATTTCCCTCTCTAGCTGTGCATTCAGTTCAGTTCAGTTCAGTCACTCAGTCGTGTCCGACTCTTTGCAACCCCATGAATCGCAGCACGCCAGGCCTCCCCTTCCATCACCAACTCCCGGAGTTCACTCAGACTCACGTCCATCGAGTCAGTGATGCCATCCAGCCATCTCATCCTCTGTCGTCCCCTTCTCCTCCTGCCCCCAATCCCTCCCAGCATCAGAGTCTTTCCCAATGAGTTAACTCTTCGCAAGAGGTGGCCAAAGTACTGGAGTTTCAGCTTTAGCATCATTCCTTCCAAAGAAATCCCAGGGGTGATCTCCTTCAGAATGGACTGGTTGGATCTCCTTGCAGTCCAAGGGACTCTCAAGAGTCTTCTCCAACACCACAGTTCAAAAGCATCAATTCTTCGGTGCTCAGCCTTCTTCACAGTCCAACTCTCACATCCATACATGACCACTGGAAAAACCATAGCCTTGACTAGACGGACCTTTGTTGGCAAAGGAATGTCTCTGCTTTTCAATATGCTATCTAGGTTGGTCATAACTTTTCTTCCAAGGAGTAAGCGTCTTTTAATTTCATGGCTGTAATCACCATCTGCAGTGATTTTGGAGTGCCCAAAAATAAAGACTGACACTGTTTCCACTGTTTCCCCATCTATTTCCCATGAAGTGATGGGACCAGATGCCATGATCTTCATTTTCTGAATGTTGAGTTTTAAGCCAACTTTTTCACTTTCCTCTTTCACCTTCATCAAGAGGCTTTTTAGTTCCTCTTCTCTTTCTGCCATAAGGGTGGTGTCATCTGCATATCTGAGGTTATTGATATTTCTCCCAGCAATCTTGATTCCAGCTTGTGCTTCTTCCAGCCCAGCATTTCTCATGATGTACTCTGCATATAAGTTAAATAAGCAGGGTGACAATATACAGCCTTGACGTACTCCTTTTCCTATTTGGAACCAGTCTGTTGTTCCATGTCCAGTTCTAACAGTTGCTTCCTGACCTGCATATAGGTTTCTCATGAATCAAATATAAGTATACATACACTCTCTCTTGCGCCTCTCTCCCACCCTGCCATCCCACCTCTCTAGGACATCACAGAGCACTGAGGTGAACTTCCTGTGCTATACAGGAAGTGCTATCTATTTACATGTGTTAGTATATATATGTGTGTGTGTGTGTGTGTGTGTGTGAATACTGCTCTCAATTCATCCCACTCTCTCCTTCCCCTGCTATGTCCACAAGTTCATTCTCTATGTCTAGTGTCTATCCCTGCCCTGGAAATAGGTTCATCAGTACCATTTCTCTAAATTCCACATATGTGTGTGTGTGTGTGTGTGTGTGTTCATATACGATATTTTTCTCTTTCTGACTTACTTCACTCTGTATGACAGCCTCGAGGTTCATCCACCTCACTACAACTGACTCAGTTTTGTTCCTTTTTATGGCTGAGTAATACCACAACTCCTGAATAGTACCACAACTTCTTAATCTGTTCATTTATTGATAAACATCTAGGTTGTTTCCATTCCTTGGCTATTGTAAATAATGCTGTAATGAACATCGAGGTACATGTGTCTGAATTATGGTTTTCTCAGGATGTATACCCTGTAGTGGGGTTGGTGTGTCATATGTTAGGTTTACTCTTAGCTTTAAAACAAACCTCCATGCTGTTCTCCATAGTGACTGTATCAATTTACATTTCCACCAAAAGTGCAAAAGGATTCCCTTTTCTCCATATTCTCTGCAGCATCTATTGTTTATAGATTTTTCAATGATGGCCATTCTGACCAGTGTGAGGTGATACCTCAATTCAGTTTTGGTATGCATTTCTTTTTAAATGAACAATATTGAACATGTGCTTGTTGGCCATCTGTATGTCTTCTTTGAAGAAGTGTCTGTTTAGGTATTCTGCCCATTTTTTGAGTGGGTTGTCTTACTGATGTAGAGCTGCATGACTGCTTGTATATTTTGGATAGTAATCCTTTGCAGTTGTTTTGTTTTCAATTATTTTCTTCCATTCTAAGAGGTGTCTTTTCATTTTGCTTATAGTTTACTATGAAAAAGCTTTTAAGTTTAATTAGGTTCCATTTTTTAAATTTTTGTTTTTATTTTCATTACTGTATGAGGTGAGTCAAAGAGGTTCGCTCTAATTTATGTCAAAGAGTTTTCTGCCTGTGCTTTTCTTTAAGCATTTTATAGTTTCCGGCCTTACATTTAGATCTTTAATCCATTTTGAGTTTATTTTTGTGTATAGTATTAGGAAGTGTTCTAATTTAATTTTTGGCATGAAGCTGTCTAGTTTTTGTGTGTTGATTTTGAATCTACAACTTTACCAAATTCATTTATTAGCTCTAAGAGTTTCTGGTGGAGTCTTTAGTTTTCTATATATAAGAGTGGACTTCCCTGGTAAAAGAATCCAACTGCCAATGCAGGAGATGCAGGTCTGATTCCTGGGTCAGGAAGACCCCTGGAGAAGGAAATGGCAACCCACTCTGGTATTCTTGTCTGGGAAATCCCATGGACAGAGGAGCCTGGCATCCATGGGATCACACAGAGTCAGAAACAATTTAGTGGCTAAACAACAACAATACTTTAGGTAGAGGTTTATTTAATTTCCCAAATCACAATTCTTCATTTAGAATCAATAAAGGTTAAATAATAGTCTTTCTTTCTTTCTAAAGCCATTTTTCAACCTCTAGCTTCCTTTTTTTTCAGAAAAAGATTTAGCAAACCCAGCAACACAAGACATTAGTTACCATGTTTGACAATGCAGAGATGACTTTTGTTTAAACATATGAAGAATTATAGAAACTTTGTAAAGCATGCATTTATAACATACACAAGAAATTTAACAACTTTATTAAACCAAAATGTTTTGGTATTCCTATCTCTTCAAGAATTTTCTAGTTTGTTGTGATACACACAGCCAACGGCTTTAGTGTAGTCAATGAAGCAGAAATAGATGTTTTTTTCTGGAATTTGCTTGCTTCTCTATGATCCAACGATTATTGCCATCTTTGATTCCTCTGCCTTTTCTAAACCTAGCTTGTCACATCTGGAAGTTCTAAGTTCACATACTGCTGAAGCCTAGCTTGAAGGATTTTTAGCTTAACCTTACTAGCATGGAAAATGAGCACAATTGTATAGTAGTTTGTACATTCTTTGGCACTACACTTCTTTGGAATTGGAATGCATTAAACATTGCAAGTAAACTTATCAGTTTATTTAAAATTTACACTTTTAAATGACTTTTTTTCTTTTCTCCTTTTCTTCCCCTTGACTTTTAGTTTTTTTTTGTTGTTGTTGTTTTTAATTTTAATTGGAGGTCAACTACTTTACAATATTGCATTGGCTTTGCCATACATCAACATGAATCCGCCACAGGTATACATGTGTTCCCCATTCTGAACCCCTCTCCCTCCTCCCTCCCCCTTACCATCCCTTTGGGTCGTCTCAGTGCACCAGCCCCAAGCATCCAGTATCATGCATCAAACCTGGACTGGTGATTCATTTCATATATGGCTTTTACTTATTAACCCAAGCCTGATATCCCAAGTAATATGAGTTATGTTTGTGTGTCAAGGACATAGTAGAGTTAACTTCAAGTTTTCTCCTAAACATATTTTTGGTCTCTCCAGCTCAAAATTTTGGGGGGGAAAGTATTTTATTAAGGAAACTTTCACTGCATGTGCCAAAAGAACCAGTTTTAGAATTTCAAAAAGTTTCATCTTAAACAATTTTTTCTAGAGTCTTAAAAATGCTGTTGCTGTGAATTGGTTAATTTTTATTTCTCCTTAGTTGTAATGTCATAACAAATGTTTTCTTAATGAATAGAACCTGAATTTCACAATTTACAAAATGCAACAAGAATATCAATCACACAGATGGAATACACATTCACACACTGAAACACAAATCTGTCCCAAATCCTTTGAGAGGATGACAGATGCAGAGTCCCCAAAAAAACATTTCTCCCACACATTCATCAATGATAAACACATGGCAGAATCAATTAGCAAAATGCCCAAGAGACACTCAGTGCTCACAAATGACCCTCTAGGGTAGACAGAGATAAGACCTAATTGGTAAATAGCCAAATACCAATCATTGCCTACAAAATGATCCTTAGCATCAGCCACATGTTCCTTCCAGTTGGCAAAATACCCAAATAATACGTAGTGCTCAAAAGGGACATTTGCTTGAGTGCCCACTGGTGGATTTACTCAGTCCTGGGACTCACCAGCTGATACAGGTGTACATTTCCATTCCACCAAGGAAAAACATAGGTTAGCAGCCAGTGCCAAGTAGGGGAGAAACAGGGCTAATCCTAGAGACAAGAGGCTTTGGCAGGTTGCCACTTAAAGGCCAATAAAGAGGCCAGGTTGGAGAAAAAGAAAGTTTGTTTTATTTTGGATATCAGCAACTGTGGATGGGGAAGGCAGGTTTCCATCCAAACACCAACTCCCCCACCCCCACTGATAATTAGTGGGCAAGAGCTTTCATAAATGGATGGAGGGGCTATATGCAGAAACAGTGCAGTCAGCTCTAACAGTCATTTTGAAATAGGTCATCAGTGGTCTAATCAGTTTCATCTTGATTGTTTGAAGTACAGTTAACCTTCAGTCCCAAGGGGTAGTTTGTTCCCATTTCCTTGAGGCAACTTATGTCAAGGCTACAATCTGGTCATCATGTAGTAAACTTCTTCCACCTTCCTCCACTTTGTAGGGGCTTCAGTATTTATAAGACAGCTCATGGGATACGTCTCATGATATTATCTAAAGTCCTTGAGAAGGGACTATAGGTTCTCGACTGTACTTAATGACCAAACTATTATTATGTGGTTTTCTTTGACTGTTCCTTTGCTTCTGCATTTTCTCATTTCTCTGATTAAACATTTGTTGGCTGAAATTTATTCACCAAGGCTAACTGGGGAAATGGGGTGGGGTGAGGGGACCATAAAATTCTATTCTGCTTCAGTGTTTCTCAGAAAAATCTGATCCTGTCAAGATTCTGTAAGTTCAATAGCTTGTAGGTGATACCACCAAGTGGAATCTGTTTTAAGTCCAAGGCACTGTAATCTGAGACTTGATTTCTGTCTTATTTTGATCCTCTTGTGATCCAATATTTCTTCTTCTCCACCTAGTGTTAAGCTCCTGACCTCTCATCTTTATTCCATTTTTAAATTTTATTTAATTATTTATATTAATTATTTAATATATTTATTGGCTGCATTGAGTCTGTAACCTGGTAACTTCCTTCTGATTTCTTAATGGGCTTTCTGCTTCAATTTTCTGTTCCCCACAGACTGTATCTGACTTGATTAAACACAGTTATTCAACATACACACACACACAACTTTTTCTGTAAACAAATATCTTTCAAGGACAAAACACTGAGCCTTGTACAAAATGGGAAGAAACAAAGATACTTTGCGTTGATTTTAAAATAAAATATCTGATTCTATTCCATAAAATATGTTGTTTTTATATAAGTGGCTTAGTGTTTGTCGCTCAGTCATGTCCAATTCTTTGTGACTTCATAAATTGTAGCCCGCCAGGTTACTCTATTCATGGGATTCTCCAAACAAGAGTTTGAACTTGTTTGAACAAACAAATAGAATGGTTTGCCATTCCCTCCTCTGGGAAATCTTCCCCATCCAGGGATAGAACCTGGGTCTTCTGCATTGCAGACAGATTCTTTACCATATGAGCCAGCAGAGAAACCCTTTCTTATATTATGTAAACTCTATTCAGGGCTTTCCAGGTGGCTCAGAGGGTAAGGAATCTAAGGAGATGCAGGCAGACTATTCAAGTTATAAAATTGTTTTATATGATTCCGAAAAATTTTTCCTCTTCATATTACCATCACCTTAAAATATTTAATTAATATAATAATCTGGCACCTCTGTAAATTTGGGCATTGCATATTATATTCAAGTAAATAATCAGAGGGAAAGTTAGCAGGGAGAAAAATTGTCTAGGTGTCACTGAAGAGACTTTCACATGACATTACAGGTGACCATGGTACAGGCATTCAAATAATGCATTATTCAATCTACAGAGGTCCTTTTAAAAGGATAAATGAAACATGACTGAATTAAATATACTGGATCTTGAGGATATTATATTAAGTGAAATAAGTCACAGAAAGAAAAGTAAATACTGTGTGATCTGTTATATGTGGAATCTTTTTTTTTTTTTATTTAAGCATACAGAGAACAAGTTGGTGGTGGCTAGAGGCAGAGGGTAGGAGGTGAGTGAAATGAATGAAGAGGATGAAAAGATAAAAACTTCCAGTTATAAAATAAAGTCCTGTGGATGTAGTGTACAGCATGGTGACTATGGTTAATAATACTGTGTTGTATATTTGAAAGTTAAAAGAGTAGATCTTAAAAGTCTTTATCTTAAGAAAAAAATTTATAATTATATGTGGTAATAGATGTTAACTACACTTGCTGTGGTGATAATTTTGCAATATATACAAATATTGAAACTTTATGTTTTACACCTGAAGCTAATATGTCATGTGTCAATTATAATTCATTTTTAAAAGAGTTAAACCTAAAAAGAAATCTGAAGCTACAATTACTAGTTTTTTCCAAGGACTATGCTAGTGAAAGATTGTTTTAGTGGGTAGACCCACTTTAAAAAGTACATTTTTTCATTGACATGATAAATTGTATTTATTTATACTTCTTAATGAAGAAATAAAAATTTAAAGAAAGATTGCTGAACTCAGAAATTCTGATAAAGTCTAATTTTATGAGTATTTCTTCCACAATGCAAATTCTGCAAACATTGGGATTTTTATCTTCTGTTTTATTTTCTTTCTTGCTTTGAATTCTTCATTTGTTTTTGTGTCTTTGTTGGTACCTAGCAGATTTCCATACATAGAGGGAACTCCATAAGTTGTGAATGAAGGGGTTACAGAAATAATGAGAGAGAGATACTCTGAGGAGAAGACAAAACTGAGTGGAGTGAACCTTTCCAGCTTCAACTTAGCCCTGGATTGGATACAGATGACAGTGGCAATGTCATCTTCACCTGTTTCCATCTTTACAAATAAGATCAGTGCATGCGTGCTAAATTGCTTCAGTCATGTCTGACTGTAGCCTGCCAGTCTCCTCTGTTCAAGGGATTCTCTAGGCTAAAATACTGGAGAATGGATCGGATACTGGAGTGGATTGCCTCGCCCTCCTCCAGGGATCTTCCCTACCAAAGGATCAAACCCACATTTCTTGTGTCTCCTGCATTGGCAGGTGGGGTCTTTACCACTAGCACCACCTGGGAAGCCCAATGAGATCAGAATGACTCTTAAAGAATTGTCTCAAACAAACTGTACATATAATTAAAAAGCAAATGGTGAGAATGAGATGGTAAGATGATGGGTGGACGTGGCAGTTGGCACTCAGGAGCTGAGGTAGACAAGGTGCCCATTGGGCCCTTAAGCAGCCAGGGAACTTGGGGAATCCCCCTGCTGAAGTCTCTAAGGGCAGTCCACTGCCGGAGGCAGGTCATGGGGGGCTGACCGCTACTCTGTTCTTGGAAGGAGTAGCTGCTTCATTTATAGAACACAACAGCTTTGAAGAGTGAAGCAGGAAGTGAGCCATTTCTGAGCTACAAAAACTAGTTTCTAAACAGAGATCAAACCTGAGCCTTTGGAGTGGGAGCACTGACTCCAAGACCATAGACTACCACAAAACTAACCCATGGGAGTATCAAATAGTGAGAACTCCCACAAAAGAAACCACTTGAATACTGGTTGGCATCACCCAACCAGTAGTATCACCCTGTGCAGGATGCCTCATCCAAACAAGAAACAAAACAAAAATAAAAACCTAATCATCAACACACAGGATTACCACTTCACACAGCCTTGCCCATCAGAGGAAAAACAAACAAACAAACAGAAAAACTCAGCATAAATCTCACCTTATACAAAGCTTAAACAATCCACTGCACCAACCTTAGGGAGGTAGAAACCAAAAGGAAGAAAAAATTCAACCTTGAAGCCTGGGAAAGAAAGAAAGAAAGTGAAGTTACTCAGTCGTGTCCAACTCTTTGCGACCCCATGGACTGTAGCCTATCAGGCTTTTCTGTCCATGGGATTTTCAAAGCAAGAATATTGGAGTGGGATGCCATTTCCTTCTCCAGGAGATCTTCCCGACACAGGGATTGTACCTGGGTCTCCCGCATTGTAGGCACATGCTTTACGGTCTGAGCCAGGGAAGTCTGAAGGCTGGGAAAAGGAGACCTCAACCAAAATAAGTTTAAAAAAATAATAATGATGAAAAGGCAGAGAAATACTACACAAATGAAGGAACAAACTAGAAACACAGAAGTTCAAATAAATGAAGAGGAAATAGGCAAACTACCTGAAAAAGAATTCAGAATAGTGATAGTAAATGTGATTTTAAAAAAAAAAAAAACTTGAAAACAGAACGGAGAAAATGCAAGAATAAATTAACAAAGACCTAGAAAAATTAAAGAATAAACATACAGAGACAAACAACACAATTACCGAAATTAAAAATACTCTAGAAGGAACCAATAGCAGAATATCTGAAGCAGAAGAACGAATTGGTGAGCTGGAAGATAAAATGGTGGAAATACCTTCTGAAGAGCAGAATAAAGTAAAAAGAATGAAAAGAACTGAGGACAGTCTCAGAGACCTCTGGGACAATATTAAATGCACCAACATTTGAATAATAGGGGCCCAGAAGAAGAGAAAAAAAACTAATACAATTATATAAACTTTAAAAATAAAATAAAATTAAAAAAAAAAAAAAAGAAAGGGTATGAGAAAATTTTTGAAGAGATTATAGTTGAAATTTTCCCCAACACGGAAAAGGAAAAAGTCAATCAAGTCCAGGAGGCACAAAGAGTCCCATACAGGATAAAACCAAGAAGAAACATGCCAAGACACATACTAATCAAACTAACAAAGATTAAACACAAAGAAAGAATATTAAAAGCAGCAAGGGAAAGACAACAAGTAACATACAAAGGAAATCCTGTATGTTTAACAGCTGATATTTCAGCAGAAACTCTGCAGGTCAGAAGAATGGCAGGATATATTTAAAGTACTAAAAGAGGAAAATCTACAACCAAGATTACTGTACCTGGCAGAGATCTCATTAAAAATTGATGGAGAAATAAAAAGTTTTTCAGACAAGCAAAAGTTAAGAGAATTCAGTATCAAAACCAGCTTTATAACAAATATTAAAGGGACTTATATAGTCAAGAAATACAAGAGAAGAAAAATATCTAAAAATTCAACCCCAAACAATTAAGAAAATGGCAATAGGAACCTATATATCAATAATTACTTTAAATGTAAATGGATTAAACGCTCCAACCAAAAGATGCAGACTGGTTGAATGGATAAAAAAATAAGACCATTACATATGTTGTCTACAAGAAACCCCCTTCAGACCTAAAGACACATATAGACTGAAATTGAGAGGATGGAAAAATATATTCCATGCAAATGGGAAAAAAAGAAAGCTGGAGTAGCAATCCACATATCAAACAAAATAGACCTTAACATAAAGAAGATTACAGGAGATAAGGAAGGACACTATGTAATAATCAAGGGATCAATCCAAAAGGAAGACATAACAATTGTAAATATCTATGCACCCAACATAAGAGCACCTCAATACATAAGACAAACACTGACAGACATAAAAGGAGAAATTGACAGTAATGCAATAATAGTAGGAGACTTTAACACCCCACTCACACCAATGGACAGATTATCAAAACAGAAAATTAATAAGGAAATACAAGTCTTAAATGATGCATTAGATGATATGGATCTCCTTGATAGCTTCAGGACATCCTATCCAAATGCAGAAGAATACACTTTCTTCTCAAGTGGACATGGAACATTCTCCAGGATAGACCACATCTTGGATCACAAGTCAAATCTCAGTAAATTTAAGAAAATTTAAATAGCATCATGCATCTTTTCTGACAACAACACTATGAGACTAGATATCAATCACAAGAAAAAAACTGCAAAAAAACACAAGCACATGGAAATTAAACAATATGTTTCTAAATAACCAACACATTACTGAAGAAATCAAAAGGGAAATCAAAAAATTCCTAGAAACAAATGACAATGAAAACACTACAAATCAAAACCTATGGGATTCAGTGAAAGCATTTCTGAGAGAGAAGTTTATAGCAAAACAATTCTATCTTAAGAAACAAGAAAACCATTGAATAAACAACCTAACTTTACACCTAAAACAACTGAAAAAAGAACCCCCCCAAAAAAAAATAGCAGAAGGAAAGAAATCATAAAGATCCGAGCAGAAATAAATGAAAAAGTAATGAAAGAAACAATAGTGAAGATTAATAAAACTAAAAGCTGGTTCTTTGAGACGATAAACAAAATCGGCAAACCTTTATCCAGACTCATCAAGAAAAAAGAGACAAGAATCAAATCAACAATATTAGAAATGAAAAAAGAGAGGTTACAACAGACAAGGCAGAAATACAAAGGATTATAAGAGACTATTATGATCAACTATATGGCAACAAAACAGATAACCTGGAAGAAATGGGCAGAGTCTTAGAAACGTTCAATCTTCCAAGACTGAACTAGGAAGAAATAGAAATTATGAACAACCCAATTACAGATAATGAAATTGAAGCTGTGATCAAAAATCTCCCAAAAAACAAAAGCACAAGACCAGATGGCTTCACAGGAGAATTCTATCAAACATTTAGAGAAGAGCTAATGACTATCCTTCTAAAATTCTTTCCAAAAATTGCAGAGGAAGGAGCACTTCCAAACTCATTCTACAAGGCCACCATCACCCTGATACCAAAACCAGACAAAGACAACCCCAAAAAAGAAAACTGTAAATCAATATCACTGATGAACATAAATGCAAAAATCCTCAACAAAATTTTAGCAAACAGAATTTAACAACACATTAAGCTCATTCACTATGATCAAGTTGGGTTTATTCCAGGGATGCAAGGATTATTCAATATATGCAAATCAACCAATGTGATACACCATATTAACAAATTGAAAGATAAAAACCATTTGATAATCTCAGATGCAGAAAAAGCCTTTGACAAAATTCAGCACCCACTTATGATTAAAACTCTTCAAAAAATGGGCATAGAAGGAGCCTACCTCAACTTAGTAAAAGCCATGTATGATAAACCTACAGCAAACATTATTCTCAATGGTGAAAAAACTAAAAGCATTGCCCCTAAGATCGGGAACAAGACAAGGGTGTTCATTTTCACCACTATTGTTCAACATAGTTTTGGAAGCTCGAGCTACAACGAGAGAAGAAAAAGAAAGAAAATGAATCCAGATTGGAAAAGAAGTAACTCTCACTGTTTGCAGATGAGATGATACTTTATGTAGAAAACCTGAGAAATGCTATCAGAAAATTAGCAGAGCTAATCAGTGAATTTAGCAAAGTCGCAGGATGCAAAATCAATACACAGCAATCACTTGCATTTCTATATACTAACAATGAAAAATCAGAAAGAGAAATTAAGGAATCAATCCCATGCACCATTGCAACAAAAAGAATTAGATATCTAGGAATAAACTTACTTAAGGAGACAAAATAACTGTACCCAGAAAATTATAAGACACTGATGAAATAAATCAAAGATGACATAAACAGATGGAGAGATATCCCATGTTTCTGGGTAAGAAGAATCAATATTGTGAAAATGACTATACTATGAAATGAAATCTACAGACTCAATATGATCCCTATCAAATTACCAATGGCATTCTTCACAGAACTAGAACAAAAAAGTTCTCAATTCATATGGAAACACAAACACTCAGAATAGCCAAAGCAGCCTTGAGAAAGAAGAATGGAGCTGGAGGAATCAATCTTCCTGTCTTCAGATTATACTACAAAGCTACAGTCATCAAGACAGTATGGTACTGGCACAAAAACAGAAATATAGACCAATGGAACAGATAGAAAGCCCAGAAATAAGCCCATGCACCTATGGGTACCTTATTTTTGACAAAGGAGGCAAGAATATACAATGGGACAAAGATAGCCTCTTCAATAAATGATGCTAGGACAATTACATGTAAAAGAATGAAATTAGAACACTTCCTAACACCATACACAAAGATAAACTCAAAATGGATTAAAGACCTAAATGTAAGATCAGAAGCTATAAAACTCCTAGAGGAAAACAAAGGCAGAACACTCAATGACATAAATCAAAGTGAGATCCTCTACAACCCACCTCCTAGAGTAATGGAAATAAAAACAAAAGTAAACATGTGGGACCTGATTAAACTTAAAAGCTTTTGCACAGCAAAGGAAACTATAAGCATGGTGAAATGGAAACACTTGGAATGGGAGAAAATAATAGCAAATGAAACAACAAACAAAGATTAATTTCCAAAATATACAGGCAGCTTATACAACTCAAAACCAGAAAAACAAACAACCCAACCAAAAAATGGGAAAAACACCTAAACAGACATTTCTCCAAAGAAGACATACATACATACATACATACAGATGGTTAACAAACACATGAAAATATGCTCAACATCACTCATTATTAGAGAAATGTGAATCAAAACTACAAGGAACTGCCGGGAGCCGGCATATTGCATATTGAGTGCATATTGCATATTGCATATTGAGTGCAGCACTTTCCACAGCATCATCTTTCAGGATCTGGAATAGCTCAACTGGAATTCTATCACTGCTGGGAGCCAGTGAGGAACTCCGCCCATGACAAAGGTCATGAGGAAGGAGGCTCGGCATACGCAAAGGCGGGATCGAGCCTCAGGAGTCCCCCATCTACCCCCAAAACCAGAGTCTGCCTACTTTCTGCTTGTGCTTTCACCTACACCTCTGACTTTACGGGGGGCTGTCCCCCACTACCTCTCTCTGAAAAAAGAGTTAGCTTACAGTTCCAGTTAATAATTCCTGGGTGTGACAGTGTTTAACCTACAAACTCCTTTGGAAATCCTCTAGCCTGCCTGAATAGGTTTTTCCAGCCACATGTGATTGTTCAGAGCCTCCCAACTGTGAGAGGCAGGAGATGTTCTAAACTGTCTAAACACAGATTCTTTTGAGTAGTTAAAAGATTGATTAGAAATTGTATTGGTGAAGGGTTTTTCACTTGTTGGGCCATTGTTTGCTGCTAAGTTTCCATATCCCTTACCTGCTGTGTCCCTGGCAGTGTATTGATTAATATAATTGGTGTAAGTAGTAGCTTTAATGTTTGTAACCTGGGACCCTTGAGTTAATTCTTTTTCTTGTTATAGCCCACCACACCTTTGCTCTGTAGGAATGCAACTTTATCTAATGCTTTTGGAGGGTGGCTCCTGACCAATCACCTTTAGAGAAAAATAAGTTTTCTGAAGAAAAGGTCTTAAAATGTTAACAGGCCTCCGGGTCAGAAGATGATGCAAATCACCTAAGCTTTTGCATATGATAAGTTTGCAGGAAGAAAGCCTGGCTTGCTGCCTGACTCTACCCCTTCCCCCATTATCCTCTATGCATAACTTAAGGTATAAAAACTACTTTGGAAAGTAAAGTGCGGGCCTTGTTCACCGAAACTTGGTCTCACCATGTCGTTCTTTCTCTTACCTTCTGGCTGAATTATTCAGCCTCTTTTCTCCACTGAATTTCCTCACTGAGCTATCCTCATTCTATTACTCTTTATATCCTTAATTAACATTTAATTAAGCAGTTGTTTCCTGATCTTTGCCTACGCTGTCTCTCCTTCGAATACCCTGAATCAGCCGGGGCTGGTCCCCGGCAAGGAACTATCACCTCAAACTGGTCAGAATGGCCATCATCAAAAAGTCTACAAACAATAAATGTTGGAAGAGGGTGTGGAGAAAAGAGAACGCTCTTGCACTGTTGGTGGGCATGTAAATTGATACAGCCACTATGGAAGACAGTATGGAGATTTCTTAAAAACCTAGGAATAAAACCACCATATGACCCAGCAGTCCCACTCCTAGGCATATACCCTGAGAAAACCAAAATTGAAAAAGACACATGTATCCCATTGTTCTTTGCAGCACTATTTACAATAGCTAGAACATGGAAACAACTTAGATGTCCATTGACAGAGGAATGGATAAAGAAGTTGTAGTACATATACACAATGCAATATTACTCAGCCATAAAAAGAAACATATTTGAGTCCATTCTAGTGAGGTGGATGAACCTAGAGCCTATTATACAGAGTGAAGTAAGTCAGAAAGAGAAAGATAAATATCATGTTCTAATGCATATATATGGAATCTAGAAAAATGATACTGAAGAATTTATTTATAGGGCAGCAATGGAGAAACAGACATAGACAATAGACTTATGGACATGGGGAGAGGAGAGGGGAGGGTGAGATGTATGGAAAGAGCAACATGGAAACTTACATTACCATATGTAAAACAGATAGTCAATGGGAATTTGCTGTATGGCTCAGGAAACTCAAACAGGGCTCTGTGTCAACTTAGACGGGTGGGATGGGGAGGGAAATGGGAAGGAGGTTCAAAAGAGAGGGGATATATGTACACCTTGACTCATTGGAAAAGACTCTGATGCTGGGAGGGATTGGGGGCAGGAGGAGAAGGGGACGACAGAGGATGAGATGGCTGGATGGCATCACTGACTCGATGGACGTGAGTCTCAGTGAACTCCGGGAGTTGGTGATGGACAGGGAGGCCTGGCGTGCTGCGATTCATGGGGTCGCAAAGAGTCGGACACGACTGAGCGACCGATCTGATCCGATGGCTGATTCATGTTGAGGTTTGACAGAAAATGACAAAATTCTGTAAAGCAATTATCATTCAGTTAAAAAATAAATAAAATGTTTTAAAAATTGTGAGATTCAGAAGAATAGCTAGCTGTTAGATGAGCTACTATTATTGATACAATGCTACAACAGGACATTGTTAAAAAAAAAATTACTTATTTCCATTTAATATGTTGGAAAACTACTGATCTGTACCCAGGGTTCAGCTTAGAAGATTATATACATTATCTGCAAAGGAGTCTCCTCAATCATCTTTACAATTGAGTTTCTGTTTCTGGAAGTGTTCCAAGGTTTACAACATTTTATCTGGATTTCTTCTTTTTCTTTCCCAGTAACACAGAGGACACATAAGTCCTATAGTTAGGAATTTTGTTTTCTATCAAGTGTCTTAAAACAGAAAATACTTAAAGTATATGATTGGTCCTATATTTACAAAAGAAATTTGGAAGAAAAATGATAATAAATTACTAAAGTTAGGGAAACAAATTGAAGAAGAAAGTACTGCTGCTGCTGCTGCCAAGTCGCTTCAGTCGTGTCCGACTCTGTGCGACCCCATGGACTGCAGCCTACCAGGCTTCTCTGTCCATGGGATTCTCCAGGCAAGAACACTGGAGTGGGTTGCCATTTCCTTCTCCAGAACAAAGCACACCTATCCCCTATTCTACCAGGTGTATTCTCCGTCCTCTCTACCTTTTCTTTTTCCATAGAACTTACCATCTTCCAACATGCTCTATAATTTACTTATTTATTATGTTGATTGATTTTTTACAGTTTCCCCTTGCCAGAATGTAAGTTCCATAAGGGCTGGCACCTCATTTTCTTCAGTGATACATTCTAGGCAACTAGAACATGTCTGCCACTTACTCATGAGACCACTTTTGAGTAATAATCCTGCAATGAATGTTTTAAAATTTTATATCAAGATATTTACTTTATATATCATATGAGTTTTACAATATTTATATAACCCAAGAGTTGTCAAACATTTTTTTTCCAAAGACCAGATAATAAATATTTTAGGCATTGTAGATCATTTGGTCTCTGTTGCAACTAATCAGCTCTGCTGCTATACTGCAAAACCAGGCATAGATAATATTTAAAATAATAATAATGAGGATGGTTGAGTTTCAATAGAACTTTATCCATAGATATTGAAACTTGAATCTCATATAATTTTCACATCTCAAGAAGTATTCTTTTTGCCAACTATTTAAGATGTAGAGACTATTCTTGTGGGCTAGATTTAGTCTAAGGGTCATAGTTTAACAATTTCTGTTATGAATCACATTTCACAAATCAATCATATTGTAAATGAAAAAGGAGAGTCACTGATGGATTTTAGGAGAAATCTATTTAAGGTAGGGGATTCTGACATATGGTACTTGAGTGCCTTTCTGCACTGACCAAACAAAAGAAGTTGACAAATCTGACAGTATCATGATCATGTTTTACTTCTAATAGGACAAATTAAAAGCTCATACTTGGACTAGGAGACATGTCAACTCAGACTTTATTGTTAACTGATTAGTATTACATCAACAATATTAATATTATCTCAATCAAGGTTTCTTGGCAATAATCTCTTTTTCTTAAATCATGAGTTCACACAGTGGTCATATGTTCAGGCTTGATTGAGAGAGGTCTACATATGTCATAGGTTGTAATTATTAGTAGCAACCTATGTAGCTTTTAGGTGACCCAGGTTTGGTGATAAATTATTTGCTGCTGTTCAGTCACTAGGTCATATTCAAATCCCTGTGACCGCATGGACTGCAGCATGCCAGGTTTCTCTGTCCATCACTATTTCCTGCAGTTTCTTCAAACTTATGTCCATTGAGTTGGTGATACCATCCAACAATCTCATTCTTTGTCACTCTCTTCTCCATTTACCTTCACTCTTTCCCAGCATCAGGGTCTTTTCCAGTGAGTCAGCTCCTTGCATCAGGTGGCCAAAGGATTGGAACTTCAGCATCAGACCTTCCAACGAATGTTCAAGATTGATTTCTTTTAGGATTGACTGGTTTGATCTCCTTGCTGTCCAATGGACTCTCAGGAGTTTTCTCCAGTGCCACATTTTGAAAGCATCAATTCTTTAGTGCTCAGCCTTCTTTATGGTACAACTCGCATACATACACGACTTCTGGAGAAACCATAGCTTTGACTATATGGATCTTGGTTGACAAAGTGATGTACCTGTTTAGGTTTGTCATAGTTTTTTCTCCAAGTACCAAGAGTCTTAATTTTGTGACTGCAGTCACCACCCACAGTGATTTTGGAGCCCAAGAAAATAAAATCTTTCACTGTTTCCACTTTTTCCCCATGTCTTTGCCATGAAATGATGGGACCAGATGCCATGAACTTAGTTTTTTAAATGTTGAGGTTTAAGCCTGCTTTTTTCTCTCCCCTTTTACCCTCATCAAGCTGCTCTTTAGTTCTTCTTTGCTTTCTGCCACTAGAGTGGTATCATCTGCATATCGGAGGTGGTTGATATTTCTCCCAGCAGTCTTGATTCCAACTTGGGATTCATCTAGCCTGACATTTCACATGATGTACTCTGTATATAAGTTAAATAAGCAGGGTGATAATATACAGCCTTGACATATTCCTTTCCCAATTTTGAACCTGTCATCATCCCATGTCTGGTTCTAACTGTTGATTCTTGACATGCAAACAGGTTTCTCAGGAGACAGGTAAGGTGGTCTGGTATTCCCATCTCTTTATTTTCCACAGTTTGTTATGATTCACACAGTCAAATGCTTTAGCATAGTCAATGAAGTATAAGTAGATGTTTTTCTGAAATTACTTTGCTTTCTCCAAGATCCAACAAATGTTGGCAATTTGAACTTTGGTTCCTCTATCTCTTCAAAATCCAGCTTGTGCATCTGGAAGTTCTCAATTCATGTACTATTGAAGCCTAGCTTGGAGGATGTCGAGCATTACCTTGCTAGCATGTGAAATGAGGGCCATTATGTGATAGTTTGAATATTCTTTGAGATTGAAATGAAACTGACTTTTCCAGTCCTGTGGACACTGCTGATTTTTCCATATTGAATGCAGCACTTTAGCAGCAGCATCTTTCAGGATTTGAAATAGATCAGCTGGAATTCCATCACCTCCACTAGTTTTGTTCATTGTAATGCTTTTTTAAGGCTAATTTGATGGCACACTCCAGGATGTTCAGCTCTAGGTAAGTGACCACACCATGATGGTCATCTGGGTTATAGACATTTATTATAAAGTTCTTCTGTTATTCTTACCACCTCTTCTTAATCTCTTCTGCTTATGATAGGTCCTTGCCATTTCTGTCCTTTGTTGTACCCATCTTTCCATGAAATGTTCCCTTGGTATCTCCAATTTTTTCGAAGTGATCTCTAGTCTTTCCCATTCTATTGGTTTCCTCTATTTCTTTGCATTGTTCACTTAAGAAGGCTTTCGTATCTCTCCTTACCGTTCTCTGGAACTCTGCATTCAAATGGGTATATCTTTCCCTTTCTCCTTTGCCTTTCTCTTCTCTTCTTTTCTCAGCTATTTATAAGGGCTCTTCAGACAATCATTTGGCCTTCTTCCATGTCTTTTTCTCTGGTATAGTTTTGATCACTGCCTTCTGTACAATATTACAATCTCCATCCATAGTTCCTCAGGTACTCTGTTTACCAGATCTAATCCCTTGAATCTATTCATCACCTCCAGTATACAATCATAAGGGATTTGATTTAGGTCGTATCTGAATGGCCTAGTGGTTTTCCCTATTTTCTCAAACTTAAGCCTGAATTTTGCAATAAAGAGCTCATTATCTGAGCTACTGTCAGCTCTAAGTCTTGTTTTACTGACTGTATAAATCTTCTCCATGTTGATGTATGGCAAAACCAATACAATTTTGTAAAGTAATTAGCCTCTAATTAAAATAAATAAATTTTTAAAAAATTTTCTCCATATTTGACTGAAAAAAATATAATCAATCTGATTTTGATATTGACCATCTGGTGATATACATGTCCATCTCTTGTGTTGTTGGAAGAGTGTGTTTGGTATGATCAGAGTGCTGTCTCAGCAAAACTCTATTAGCCTTTGCTTTGCTTCATTTTGTACTCCAAGGCAAAACTTGCCTACTATACTGGGTATCTCCTGAATTCTTAGTTTCACATTCCAATCCCCTCTGATGGAATATCTTTTTTTGGTGTTAGTTCTAGAAAGTCTTATAGGTCTTCATAGAACTATTCAACATCAGCTTCCTCAGCATTAGTGGTTGGGATATAGACTTGGATTACTGCGATGTTGAATGGTTTGCCTTGAAAACAGACTGAGATCATTTTGTTGTTTTTGAGATTGTACCCAAGTACTGCATTTCAGGGTGGGGGTGGCTCAAGAGGGCGGGGATATATGTCTTTTGTTGACTAAGAGGTTTACTCGATTTCTTCTAAAGGATTCTTGCCAACAGTAGTAGATATATATATAATGGTCATCTGAAGTAAATTCGCCCATTCCTTTTCATTTTACTCCACTGATTCCTAAAATGTTGATATTCATTTTTTCCATCTCCTGCATGACCACGTCCATATTACCTTGATTCATGGACATAACATTCCAGGTTCCACAACTGAGCATCATTTCCACTTTGTCCCAGGCTTTTCTTTCTTTCTTTTCTTTTCTTTCTTTTTTTTTTTTTTTTGCAAATAATGAGTTCAGCTTTATTTTCTTGCAGTGTTTCAGTGTAAATTAGATATGATGGTAAATCTTTTTAAAATTAATTAGTTTATTTTAATTGGAGGATAATTATTTTATAATCTGTGATGGTTTTTGCCATACATCAACATGTTCCAGCCTTTTCCTTCTTTCTGGAGCTATTTCTCTGCTCTTCCCCAGGAGCATATTGGACACCTACAGACCTGAGGGGTTTATCTTCTGGTGTCATATCTTTTTGTCTTTTCCTACTGATCATGTAGTTCTTGAGGCAAGAATAGCAAAATTTTTTACCATTACCTTTTCCATAAATTACTTGGTCATTCTGTATTAATAACACATTTTATTGTTTACTCTTTTGCCATTTTTAATTGGAATATAATTGCTTTACAATCTTCTTTTAGTTTCTGCTGTACAACATTGTGAATCAGCCATATATATACATATATCTACTCCCTCTTAAGCCTCCCTCCTATTCCCCCCATTCCACCCTACCACAGAGCAAAGAGCTGAGTTCCCTGTGCTATACAGCAGCTTCCTGCTAGCTATTTTACACATTGTAGTGTATATATGTCAAGGCTACTCTCTCAATTTTCCCCTCTCTCCTTCCCCCACTATGTCCACACATCCATTCTCTACATCTGTGTCTCTATTCCTGCCCTACAAATAGGTTCATCAGTAGCATTTTTTTCTAGATTCTTAATGTATGCATTTTAATATTCATTAGAAGGACTGATGCTGAAGTTTCAATATTTTGACCACCTGATGGGAAGAGCCGACTCATTAGAAGAGATCCCAATGCTGGGAAAGATTGAAGGCAGAAGAAGGGGATGGCAGAGGATGAAATGGTTGGATGGCATCACTAGCTCAATGGACGTGAGTTTGAGCAAGCTCTGGGAAATGGTGAAGGACGGGGAAATCTAGAATGCTGCAGTCCATGGGGTTGCAAAGAGTCAGACATGACTGAGAGACTAAACAGCAACAATATATGCATTAATATACGAAGTTTATTTCTTTCTTTCTGACTTACTTCACTTTGTATGACAGGTTCTAGGTTCAACCACATCATCTCCATGCCCTGGCTATTGCAAATAGTGCTACAATGAAATTGAAGTACATGTGTCTTTATGAGCTATGATTCCCTCAGTATATATGCCCCCGTAGCGGGGTTGCTGGATCATATGCAAATTCTACATTTAGTTTTTTAAGAAACCTCCATACTGTTCTCCATAATGACTGCACCAATCTACATTTCCACTGTCAGTGTAAGAGGGTTCCCTTTTCTCCACACCATCTCCAGCATTTATTGTTTGTAGATGTTTTGATAATGGTCATTCTGGCCAGTATGAAATGATACCTCATTGTAGCTTTGATTTGCATTGCTCTAATAATTAGTGATGCTGAGCATCTTTTCATGTGCCTCTTGGCCATCTGTATGTCTTATTTGGAGAGATGCCTATTTAGGTCTTCTGCCCATTTTTTAGTGGTATTGTTTGCTTTGTTTATATTGAGCTCCATGAGCTATTTGTACATTTTGGAGATTAATCCTTTGTTTCTTGCTTCATTTACAAATATTTTCTCCCCTTCTGAATGTTGTCTTTTCATCTTGTTAATGGTTTCCTTTGCTGTGCAAAAGCTTTTAACTTTCATTAGATCCCAATTGTTGATTTTTGTTTTTATTTTCATTATTTTAGGATGTGAACTAAAAAGGATCGTGCTGTGATTTATGTCAAAGAGTGTTTTTTATGTGCTTTTCTCTAAGAGTTTTATAATGGCTGGTCTTATATCTAGGTGTTTAATACATTTTGAGTTTACTTTTGTTACAGTGTTAAGTACTGTTCTAATTTTGTTCTTTTACATGTAACTGTCCAGATTTTCCAGCACCACTTACTAGAGAGGCTGTCTCTAGTAGGCTGTCACCATTGCCTACTTTGTCATAAAGTAACCATAGGGGAATGGGTTTATATTTGGACTTTCTATCCTGTACCTTTGGTCTATATTTTTTTTTGTGCCAGAAGCATACTGTTTTGAATACTGTATCTTTGTAGTATACTTTGAAGTCAGGGAGCCTGATTCCTCCTGCTCCACTTTTCTTTCTCAAGATTGCCTTGGCTATTCAGGATCCTTTTGTGTTTCCATAGAAATGTAATTCCTATCAAATTCCAATGGCATTCTTCACAGAATTAGAAAAAAAGCTTTACAATTTGTGTGGCAATAATATTTTGTAAGCCATATATTCTCTTGTGGAGGTTAGTTTGGTCCCAATGGAATGATGTAATCTACAAATTAACATAGCTCATGCAAACTGCCACAGGTCACAAGACACTGATTACAAAAGGCCAAATGTGAGAACAATTACCAGCTCCTCTGCACCCATCAGGGTCACGATAGATGGTACGTACTCCACCTTTTGACAAAATTGTATGTCAGTATCAACACATGTGTTAAATACAGTAAAGATTGATGTAGTTGCTACAGTTAGAAAAAAAATACAGTAAATTCTAATACTTTATTCTTACTCACTAGTGGCTGGTTGGTTGCACTCACTGACCTATCTTGGAAGGTCATTAAACCTACATATGATTTGCTGACTGAGCATATGTAAAACAACATTCTACACAAAGCTAGAGACAATTCTCCATTTTGAACTACCCTAATTACTTAAACTACCTTCATGAATAACAGCCTTGTGGAAAAAGGGCTTGTGTAAACCAATGAAGCTATGAACCATACCATACAGGGCCATCCAAGACAAGATAGATGGGTCAAAGTGAAGACTTCTGACAAAATGTGGTCCACTGGAGGAGGGAATGGCCAATCACTCCAGTATTCTTGAACCCATGGACAATGTCAAAAGGCAAAAAGATATGACGCTGGAAGATGAGCATCTCATGTTGGAAGGTGTCCATTATGATACTGGGGAAGAGTGGAGGGCAATTACTAATAGCTAGAGAAATAATGAAGTGGCTGGATCAAAGTGGAAATGATGCTTAGCTGTAGATGTATCCAGCGGTAAAATAATGTCCAATGCTAATGAGAGGGTCGGAGAAGGCAATGGCAACCCACTCCAGCATTCTTGCCTGGAAAATCCCATGGATGGAGGAGCCTGGTAGGCTGCAGTCCATGGGGTCGCAAAGAGTCAGACACGACTGAGAGACTTCACTTTCACTTTTCACTTTCATGCATTGGAGAAGGAAATGGAAACCCACTCCATCATTCTTTCCTGGAGAATCCCAAGGATGGAGGAGCCTGGTAGGCTGCCGTCTATGGGGTCTCACAGAGTCGGACACGACTGAAGTGACTTAACAGCAGCAGAAACAATGAGAGGGTAACAGGCAGAAAGGCCAGGGGTCTCCAAATGGAGGAAATAAACTGCAAGTGTCAGACATTTTTATCTCTCTCTTAAGCGGCAGGAGGAAACAAACTAGTGAGATATATATATCCCCCTTCTCTATACAAATTTAAAAAGAAGTGATGTCGCTCAGTCATGTCCGACTCTCTGTGACCCCATGGACTATAGTCCACCAGGCTCCTCCATCTATGGAATTTTCCAGGCAAGAGTACTGGAGTGGGTTGCCATTTCCTTCTCCAGAGGATCTTCCCCACCCAGGGATCGAACCCAGGTCTCCCACATTGCAAACAGATGCTTTTAACATCTGAGCCATGAGGGAAGCTCCTAATTTAAAAAGGGGTTTCTCTTAAAATACTGTGTTGCCATAATGATACCTGGTTCCACCTGAAGTTAACTATTCTCAAACCTTGAGTTAACCAATGCATTCTTCTTATGGAAATGTTTGCTTTAAGCTATGTTAATGTACTATGCATTTACCCCAGACTCTGTCTTCAAGTCGATTCCACCTAAGGCTCAGAGCCGACTTGACAAACCATTATGTTATACTCAGACATTGCTCACCTAATCTATGTAAACGAAACTATTTGTACCGCAATCTGCCCTTCTACAAGATTCAAGTCAATCATTTTATTGCCCAGGATGACTTGTCTGGTGCCAAAATTATCCCAAAATACGTCTTATGGATCAGAGGCCTGATGCCATTTTCTGAGTCTTAAGACATTTCTGTCATTAACAGAAGAGGAGAAGGGGACGACAGAGGATGAGATGGCTGGATGGCATCACTGACCGAATTGACGTGAGTCTGAGTGAACTCTGGGAGTTGGTGATGGACAGGGAGGCCTGGCGTGCTGCGATTCATGGGATCGCAAAGAGTTGGACAGGACTGAGCGACTGATCTGATCTGATCTGAGTGACTATATAACATCCAGATAAAAACTAGCAGGGGAGTACCGTTTCTGCTCCCTTCTGATGTCTATGTCAGAAGCTTTCTCTATCTCCTTTATACTTTAATAAAACTTTATTACACAAAAGCTCTGAGTGATCAAACCTAGTCTCTGGCCCTGGATTGAATTTTTCTCCTCCGGAGGCCAACAATCCTGGAATCTTTTTGTGGTTCAGCAATAACCTTTCACTGTAAAAGAACTATATAGCAAAAAAACCCCTGGAACATTAGGTTCTTGAATCAAGGAAAATTGGACATGGTCAAGCAGGAGATGGCAAGAGTAAACATCAACACCTTAGGAATCAGTGAACTAAAATGGTTGGAAATGGGAGAATTTTATTCATTTGCCCATTAAATCTATTACTGTGGGCAAGTATTACTTCGAAGAAATGGAGTCACTCTCACAGTTAATAAAAAGAGTCTGAAATGCAATGACTTGGGTGCAATCTCAAAAACAACAGAATAATTTCAATTTGTTTCCAAGGCAAATCATTCAACTTCAGAGTAATCCAACTCTATGCCCAAATCACTGATGATGAAGAAACTGAAGTTGAATGGTTCTAAGAAGAACTACAATACCTTCTAGAACTAACACCAAAAAAGATGTCATTTTTATCATAGGGGACTGGAATGCAAAAGTAGGAAATCAAGAGATACCAAGAATACAGGCAAGTTTGGCCTTGGAGTACAAAATGAAGCAGGTCAAAGTCTAACAGTGCTTTGTCAAGAGAACACACTGGCCATTGCAAAGACCCTTTTCCAACAACTGAAGAGACAACTCTGCTCTTGGACATCACCAGATGGTGAATATTAAAATCACATTGATTATGTTTTTTGCAGTTGAAGATGTTGAAGCAATATGGAGTCAGCAAAAAGAAGACCTAGAGCTGACTGTGACTCAGATCATGAACTCCATATTACAAAATTCAGACTTAGATTGAAGAAAGTAAGGAAAACCACTATATCATTCAGGTATGACCTAAATCAAATCCAATATGATTATGCAATGGAGGTGACAAATAGCTTCAAGGGACTAGATCTGGTACACAGAGTGCCTGAAGGACTATGGGCAGAATTTCATAATATTGTGCAGGAGGTGGTAACCAAACCATCCCAAAGAAAAAGAAATTCAAGAAGGCAAAGTGGCTGTGTGAGTAAGCTTTACAAATAGCTGAGAAAAGGGTAAAAGTGAAAGGCAAGGGAGAAAGGGAAAGACATACCCAACTGAATGCAGAGTACCAGAGAATAGAAGGGAGAGATAAGACAGCCTTTTTAAATGAACAATGCAAGGAGGTAGAGGAAAAAACAATAGAATGGCAAAGACTAGAGATCTCTTTAAAAAAAAACAAAACCTGGAGATACCAAGGGAATGTTTCCTACAAAGTTGTGCACAATAAAGGACAGAGATGATTAAGAACTTAGCAAAAGCAGAAGAGATTAAGAAAAGGTGGCAAGAATACATATAAGAACTATGAAAGAGATCTTAAGGGTGTTATTTGGAAGGAATGATGATAAAGCTGAAACTCCAGTATTTTGGCCACCTCATGTGAAGAGTAGACTCATTGGAAAAGACTCTGATGCTGGAAAGTATTGGGGGCAGGAGGAGAAGAGGACGACAGAGAATGAGATGACTGGATGGCATCACTGACTCGATGAATGTGAGTTTGAGTGAACTCCAGGAGTTGGTGATGGACAGGGAGGCCTGGCATGCTGCGATTCATGGGGTTGCAAGGAGTCGGACATGACTGAGTGACTGGACTGAACTGAACTGAATGATTCAGATAACCATGAAAAAATGTGGTCACTCACCTATAGCTGGACACCTGGCAAATGATGTCAAGCAGGCCTTCAGAATTATTACTACAAACAAAGCAAGTGGGGGTGATGGAATTCCAGCTGAGCTATTTCAAATCCTAAAAGATGCTGCTCCTAAAATCCTGCAGCCAATATGCCAGCAAATTTGGAAAACTCAACAATGGCCACAGGACTAGAAAATGTCAATTTTCATTCCAATCCCAAAGAATGTTCAAACTACCATACAATTGTGTTCCTTTCACATGCTAGCATGATAATGCTCAAAATCCTTTTAGCTAGGCTCAGAAGTACATGAACTAAGAACTTCTAGATGCACAAGCTGGGTTTAAAAGAGGCAGAGGAATCAGAGATCAAATTGCCAACATTCGTTGAAGCACGGAGAACGTAGGAGTTTCAGAGAAGTGTCTAATTCTGCTTCATTGACTATACTAAAGCCTTTGACTGTATGGATCACAACAAACTGTGGAAAATTCTTCAAGAGATGGGAATACCAGGCCACCTTACTTTCCTCCTGAGAAACCTGTATGCAAGTCGAGATGCAACAGTTAATACCAGAAATGGGATAATGGACTAGTTCAAAATTGGGAAAGGAGTATGACAAGGCTGTATATTGTCACCCTGCTTATTTAAGTTATATGCAGAGTATATCATGCAAAATGCTGGGCTGGATAAATCACACACTGGAATCAAGATTGCCAGGAGAAACATCAACAATTTGATATGCAGATGACACCACTCTAATGGCAGAAAATGAAGAGGAATTAAGACCCTCTTGATGAGGTTGAAAGAGGAGAGTAGAAAAGCTGGCTTAAAACTCAACTTTCAAAAAACTTAGACCATGGCATCTGGTCCCATCACTTCAACGAAAATAGGGGAAAAGTGGAAGTAGAGATAGACTTTATTTTCCTGGGCTCCAAAATTATTGCAGACAGTAACTACAGTCATGAAACTAAAAGACACTTGCTCCTTGGAAGGAAAACTATGACCTAGACAGTGTGTTAAAAAGCAGAGGCATCACTTTGCAGACAAAGGTCCACATAGCCATGTATGGATGTGAGAGTTAGAGCATAAAGGTTTGTGCCAAGGAATTGATGTTTCACATTGCAGTGCTGGAGAAGACTCTTGAGACTTCCTTGAACTGTAAAGAGATCAAAATAGCCAATCCTAAAGGAAATCAGCCCTGATTATTCATTAGAAGGACTCTTGCTGAAGCTCTAATACTTTAGCCACCTGATGCAAAGAGCTAACTCATTTCAAATTACCCTGATGCTGGGAAATATTGAAGGCATATCGATAAGGGGGTGGCAGAGAATGAAAAAGATAGCATCGCCAGCTCATTTGGACATGAATTGGAGCAAGCTGTGGGAGATACTGGAAGACAGAAGTGCTTGGCATACTACAGCTCATGGGGTCGCAAAAAGTTAGATACAACTTGGCAACTGAACAACAACACAAAATTACTTAAACCTGCACTTTTCTGCCTCTTGTCTCCATTCCCTGATTAGTGGTAGTCATTAAAGGCTTTCTTCTGAAGGTTCAGTCCTTCCGAGGTCCTCAGTCAACCTTGACAACATGAACGATGTTAAGCCCAACTGCCATCAAAGCATGTATGGAATGTGTTGTTTGTACATCTTTGATTGAGTTAAACTTCTGCCATCTGCATGTTTTCCAGCCCTGTTTATACCCATAGACTGCCAAAATATGGTATCTCATAAATTGTTTTGCACCCCTGCATCCTCCTCTACTGAAACATCTGCTAACTCCAATCATTTCCTAGCACACTTTAAATATGTGTATCCCACTGCTAGCTGGATACACATTCCAAACTCACCATGTCTTAAAACTGAAAGCATCACTTTTACCCCAATTGCCAAAACTACTGCTCTCCATTATCCTTCTGTCACTTAAGGACACCTTAATATATGCTTATCATGGCATATTAATTGCTTGTAAACCTGTATTTTCCACTAATAGCAAGATCCTTGAAGGTAAAGAGTGCTACCTTATTCGTGTTTCTACCCCAAGTTTAACTCAATATCTGCCTAACCCTATCAATGTAAACCTCAAAACTGACCACTGGGACTTCCATGGTGGTCTAGAGTGTAAGACCTCACACTTCCAATGCAGGGGCCACGTATTTGTCCCTGATCATGGAACTAATATCCCACATGCTGGGTGGGGTGGTCAAAAACAAAACAAACACCAACAACAAAACAGCAAAAACTGACTACTTAACTGAATGCAATGATGATTCCTTGACTTTATGCTCAGTTCCCTGTAAGAGATAGAAGCTTGTCTAAATTTCATCCCACTTCAGTTCAGTTCAGTTCAGTCGCTCAGTTGTGTCCGACTCTTTGCGACCCCATGAATTGCAGCACGCCCGGCCTCCCTGTCCATCACCAACTCCCGGAGTTCACTCAGACTCACGTCTTACTGGAGACTCATCCCACATTACTAGAGTCAATATCCTGTCTCAGCACTATGCCGGAGATTGTGTATTTCTCTCTGTACCTCAGTATTGTTCCAAATAGATGTTTTTTCATCTAGAATTGTTTCATCACACCCAATAGAATTTGAATCTTGACAGTCTAGAACCACTACCTTCTACGCCCTACCTATTAAACATAACCTCTAGAATATAAATAACACTTATTATTAAATATATTTTGCCTTTTTTGGACTAAATACCTGCTTGAAGCTAAAGGCAATATTTTGAATCCATAGGAGAGTTCTTTCATAAAGCTGAAAAGTATAAGCTAGCTTTTATGAATTTGGTCATTAGTATGTCAACAGGAAAAACTGACTGTTGTAGAAGTGTTTTTCCTTTTAGACTCAGAAAAGCTCACTGTGAATTAAACTTCTGTTGGGACCTTTTGTTTTTAATGACCCATTTGTACAAATATTTGGGTTAACACAAAATAGAGTGTGAGGCACTAATACTACACACTGGAATGCAAAGTATGGATAATTAAGATAAGAAAGAAATCTGTTCTGCTTTATGTCTTACTACCTCAATTTTCCAAATTGTTTCCCTGAAAGTTATAATTTATTCATGTCTTTAGTTGTGTCATATATGATAATTATGAAGATTAATAAATTAGTCTTAAAAATCTAAAATGAATCCTCACTGACTCATGGTATTGTATATTAATTATTCTCATGACAGCTCCAACCTTCAGTAGAATCTCTTTTAGGAAACGAAATGTAGAAATATATCCATGGTTCTGCACTACACTTTCATCTACTATATGGATTACTATGCATTGAAAACTACGTCTTATGAAGAGCCTTAAAAAACTGAAATAGATCAAGAAGAAAATAACCAAGAGAGTAATGAAGTTTAAAATTATGAGATATGAGGAGCCATTAAAAAAGATAAATTATTTCACTAAGAAAAAAACTGATAATGTTTTTCTCAAACATTTGAGAATCATCATATAAAAAACATGCGCAGGTTTTATGTCACCTCAAAAAAAACAAAATTAGAATTAATAAATAGACACTACAGAGAAACATACTTCAGCTCAAAATAAAGATTGTTCTAATAATCATTTCTGTCTGAAAATGAACAGGCTAGTTTGGGAAGTGACACAATCCCCATTCCTAACAACCTTTAGGGAAAGAATGAGTGTTCTTTACTCAAGGATGTATTGGAGGATGGTAAGATATCCAATGAGAGCTGATTGATGACATGTACAGACACAAAATTCTATGATTCTCTAACAAAAAGAGATTTCAGAGCTTTTATAAAGATGAATTTTCTCATTTTCCCCAGCGTCTGTATTATCTGTAATCTCCAAGAAATCAGTCTGGTTTTATACACAACAGATAAGAAGCAACTCAGAGATGATTAATGAAATAGGTAACACAAATACCACACATATACATTGTTTCATGGGATTGAAAATTTAATAAAATCAGGTATATTCAGGTATTGATGCATATATGTATATGTCTTATTATATGTATATTTAAATTGTTTTTCAGTTGCTCAGTTCTATCCAACTCTTTGTGAACCCATGGGCTGCAAAACAACAGGCTACCATGTCCTACACTATTCCCTGGAGCTTGCTCAAACTCGTCCAATGAGTCAATGGCACAATCCAACCATCTCACCCTCTGTCACCCCTTCTCCTCCTGCCTTCAATCTTTCCCAAAATCGGGGTCTTTCCAAATGAGTCAGCTCTTCGCATCAGGTGGCCAAAGTACTGGTGCTTCAGCTTCAACATCAGTCCTTCCAATGCATGTTCATTGTTGGTTTCCTTTAGGAGTGACTGATTTGAACTCTTTGCTGTCCAATGGACTCTAAAGAGTCCAGCACCACAGTTCAAAAGCATCAGTACTTCAATGGTCAGCATTCTTTATGTCCAACTCTCCGTACATGATGACTGGAAAAACCACAAGTTTCACTATATGGACCTTTGTCATCAAAGTGGTGTCTCTGCTTTTTAATATTCTGTCAGTTCAGTTCAGTTCAGTCATTCAGTCATGTCCAACTCTTTGTGACCCCATGAACCTCAGCACGCTAGGCCTCCCTGTCCATCACCAACTCCCGCAGTTCACTCAAACTCATGTCTATTAAGTCAGTGATGCCATCTAACCATCTCATCCTCTGTCATCCCCTTCTCCTTCTGCCTTCAATCTTTCACAGCATCAGGGTCTTTTCAAATGAGTCAGCTCTTCGCATCAGGTGGCCAAAATATTGGAGTTTCAGCTTCAACATCAGTCCTTCCAATGAACACCCAGGACTGATTTCCTTTAGGATGGACTGGTTGGGTCTCCTTGCAGTCCAAGGGACTCTCAATGTCTTCTCCAACACCACAGTTCAAAAGCATCAATTCTTTGGCACTCAGCTTGTTTATAGTCCAACTCTCACATCCATACATGACTACTGGGAAAACTATAGCCTTGAGTAGACGGACCTTTGTGAACAAAGTAATGTCTCTGCTTTTTAATATGCTATCTAGGTTGATCATAACTTTATTTCCAAGGAGTAAGCGTCTTTTAATTTCATGGCTGCAATCACTATCTGCAGTGATTTTGAAGCCCCCCAAAATAAAGTCAGCCACTGTTTCCACTGTTTCCCCATCTATTTCCCATGAAGTGATGGGACCGGATGCCATGATCTTAGTTTTCTGAATGTTGAGCTTTAAGCCAACTTTTTTCACTCTCCTCTTTGACTTTCACTAAGAGGCTTTTCAGTTCTTCTCCACTTTCTGCCATAAGGGTGGTGTCATCTGCATATCTGAGGTTATTTATATTTCTCCTAGCAATCTCGATTTCAGCTTGTGCTTCACCAAGCCCAGCATTTCTCATGATGCACTCTGCATATAAGTTAAATAAGCAGGGTGACAATATACAGCCTTGATGTACTCCTTTCCCGATTTAGAACCAGTCTGTTGTTTTATGTCCAGTTCTATTTGTTGCCCCCTGGCCTGCATACAGATTTCTCAAGAGGCAGGTCATGTGGGCTGGTATTCCCATCTCTTTTAGAATTTTCCAGTTTGTGGTGATCCACACAGTGAAATCCAGATCCAATCAGTCCATTTTGAAGGAGATCAGCCCTGGGATTTCTTTGGAAGAAATGATGCTAAAGCTGAAACTCCAGTACTTTGGCCACCTCACGTGAAGAGTTGAATCATTGGAAAAGACTCTAATGCTGGGAGGGATTGGGGGCAGGAGGAGAAGGGGATGACGGAGGATGAGATGGCTGGATGGCATCACTGATTTGATGGACGTGAGTTTGAGTGAACTCTGGGAGTTGGTGATGGACAGGGAGGCCTGGCATGTTGCAATTCATGGGGTTGCAAAGAGTCAGACACAACTGAGTGACTGAACTGACACAGTGAAATTCTTTGGCATAATCAATAAAGCAGAAATAGATGTTTTTCTGGAACTCTCTTGCTTTTTCCGTGATCCAGCGGATGTTGGCAATTTGATCTCTGGTTCCTCTGCTTTTTCTAAATCAGCTAGAACATCTGGAAGTTCATGTACTATTGAAGCCTGGCTTGGAGAATTTGGACCATTACTTTACTAGTGTGTGAGATGAGTGCAATTATGCAGTAGTTTGAGCATTCTTTGGCATTGCCTTTCTTTGGGATTGGGATGAAAATGGACATTTTCCAGTCCTGTGGCCACTGCTGAATTTTCCAAATTTGCTGGCAAACTGAGTGCAGTATTTTCACAGCATCATTTTTTAGGATTTGAAATAGCTCAACTGGAATTGCATCACCTCCACTAGCTTTGTTCATAGTGATGCTTGCTAAGGCCCACTTGACTTCACATTCCAGGATGCCTGGCTCTAGGTGAGTGATCATACCATCGTGATTATCTGGGTCATGAAGATCTTTTTTGTATAGTTCTTCAGTGTATTCTTGCCTTCTCTTCTTAATATCTTCTGCTTCTGTCAGGTACATGCCATTTCTGTCCTTTATTGTGCCCATCTTTGCATGAAATATTCCCTTGGTACCTCTAATTTTCTTGAAGAGATTTCTAGCCTTTCCCATTCTATTGCTTTCCTCTGTTTCTTTGCACTGATCACTGAGTAAGGCCTTCTTATCTCTCCTTGCTATTCTTTGTAACTCTGCATTCAAATGGGTATATCTTTCCTTTTCTCCTTTGCTTTTCACTTCTCTTCTTTTCACAGCTATTTGTGAGGCCTCCTCAGACAGCCATTTTGCTTTTTTGCATTTATTTTTCACTTTCATCAAGAGACTCTTTATTTCCTCTTTGCCTTCTGCCATAAGGGTGGTATCATCTCCATGAAAGTGAAAGTGAAAGTTATTCAGTCATGGCCAACTCTTTGCAACCCCATGGACTATACAGTGTCCAGAACACTGGATTGGGCACCCTTTCCCTTCTCCAGGGGATCTTCCTAGCCCAGAAATCAAACCCAGGTCTCCTGCATTGCAGGTTGATTCTTTACCAGCTGAGCCACAAGGGAAGGTCAAAAAGAATACTGAAGTGGGTAGCCTATCATTTCTCCAGAGGATCTTCCCATTCCAGAAATCGAACCAGGGTCTCCTGCATTGCAGGCAGATTCTTTAACAGCTGAACTATCAGGGAAGCCCCATCAGGGAAACCTCCACATATCTGAGGTTGTTGATATTTCTCCAGCAATCTTGATTCTAGCCTGTGATCCATCTAGCTCATCATTTCACATGATGTATTCTGAATATATTTAAATAATCAGGGTGACAGTATACAGCCTTGATTACTCCTTTTCCAATTTTGAACCAGTTAATTGTTCCATGTCCAGTTCTAACTGTTGCTTCTTGATCTGCATACAGGTTTTGCAGGAGGCAGGTAAGGTGGTCTGGTATTGCCATCTCTTAAATTTAAGAATTTTCCATAATTTATGGTAGTCTACACAATCAAAGGCTTTAGCATAGTCAATGAAGGAGAAGCAGATGTCATTCTGGAATTCTCGTGCTTTTTCTATGATCTAACAGATGTTGGCAATTTGATCTCTGATTCTTCTTCCTTTTCTAAATCCAGTTTGAACATCAGGAAATTCTCAGTTCACATTTTATTGAAGCCTAGTTTGAAGGACTTTGAGCATTTCCTTGCTATCATGTGAAATGGGCACAATTGTACAGTAGTTTGAGTATTCTTGGGCATTGACTTTCTTTGGGATTGGAATGAAAACTGACCTTTTCCTGTCCTGTGGCCACTGCTGAGTTTTCCAAATTTGTTGGCATATTGAGTGCAGCACTTTAACAGCATTATCTTTTAGGATTTGAAATAGCTCAGCTGGAATTCCACCACTTCCACTAGCCTTGTTCATAGTAATGCTTCCTACGGCCTACTTGACTTCTCTCCAGAATATCTGGCTCTAGGTGAGTGACCACACCATTGTGGTTATCCGAGTCATTAAGACCTTTTTTGAACAGTTCTCCCATGTGTTCTTGCTGCCTCTTCTTAATCTCTTCTGCTTCTTTTAGGCCCTTACCATTTTGTTCTTTATCATGCCCATCTTTGCATGAAATATGCCTTTGAAATCTCAAAACTTCTTGAACAGATCTCTAGTCTTTCCCATTCTATTGGTTTCCTCTATTTCTTTGCATCATGCACTTGGGAAGGCTTTCTTTACCCCCCTTGCTATTCTTTGGAATTCTGCATTCAGTTGGGTATGTCTTTCCCTTTCTCCTTTGCCTTTTACTTCTCTTCTTTTCTCAGCTATTTGTAAGACCTCCTCAACCATTTTGCCTTCTTGCATTTCTTTTTCTTGGAGATGATTTTGGTCACTGCCTCCTGTACAATGTTATGAACCTCTGTCCATAGTTCTTCAGGCACTCTGTTTATCAGATTTAATTCCTTGAATCTATTTGTTACTTCCACTGTATATGTGATTAGATTTAGGTAATATTTGAAAGGAGTAGTGGCTTTCCCTCCTTTCTTCAATTTCAGTCTGAATTTTGCAATAAGGAGCTCATGATCTGAATCACAGTCTGCTCAAAGTCTTTTTCTTTTTTTGCTGACTGTAGAGAGTTTTTCCATATTTGGCTGCAAAGAATATAATCAATCTGATTTTGGTATTGACTTCTGGTTATGTCCATAATATAATCATCTCTTGCGGTTTTGGAAGAAGGTGTTTGCTATGACCAGTGTGTTCTTTTGGGAAAATTCTGTTAGCCTTTGCCCTGTTTCATTTGTACTTCAAGGCAACTTGCCAGTCACTCCAGGTTTCTCTTGACTTCCTAGTTTTGCATTCCAATCCCCTATGATTGGGATATGAATGTACCTTATATATATATATATATATATATATATGTGTGTGTGTGTGTGTGTGTGTGTGTACACATATCTTGATTAATAATACATAATAAAAGAAGATTCTGTAGAAATTATCAAAAGTCTCTGAATTTTAAGGTTAACAGTATTGAGAGGCCTCTAGTTCTAACAATCTGGTAGACTGAGCTGATACTGACAAATATTCACATTTTCCCGCTATGGGTAAATGTAGCAAAAATGATATAAATTGAATTCAAGATAAGCAATTGGAAATTCTTGGACTCCGAAATGAAAGGGAACTTAAAGACCAAGTAGTAAATACATAAGATGATATCAAATGGCCAGAAGAAAATTTAGGCTAAAGAGATCCTATGGGTTATGGGTTAGAATTTTAATCCCTAACTAAGCATCAGAAACACATGACATGCAAATTTCAAAGTATCACTCCCACATAGAATATGGAGCTTAGAGAAGTACCCTCTGAGTGGAATGTTATCTTCAAGAACTTTTACCTTTAACACAGGAAAACAATCAAGGAGATTTATTTTTGTATGGGTATCTGGGTTGGGAAAAGATTCCCATGAGAAATAGAAATTTCAGGCCTAAGACATATATGACTGTGGTGTCCAAATTTACACTATGTACAAGATGACACCACCCTTATGGCAGAAAGTGAAGAAGAACTAAAGAGCCTCTTGATGAAAGTGAAAGAGGAGAGTGAAAAAAGTTGGCTTAAAGCTCAGCATTCAGAAAACTAAGATCATGGCATCCGATCCCATCACTTCATGGCAAATAGATGGGGAAATAGTGGAAACAGTGGCTGAATTTATTTTTTCAGGCTCCAAAATCACTGCAGATGGTGATTGCAGCCAAGAAATTAAAAGACGCTTACTCCTTGGAAATAAAGTTATGACCAACCTAGAAAGCATATTAAAAAGCAGAGACATTACTTTGTCCACAAAGGTCTGTCTAGTCAAGGCTATGGTTTTTCCAGTAGTCATTTATGGATGTGAAAGTTGGACTATAAAGAAAGCTGAGTGCCAAAGAATTGATGCTTTTGAACTGTGGTGTTGGAGAAGACTCTTGAGAGTCCCTTGGACTGCAAGGAGACCCAACCAGTCCATCCTAAAGGAAATCAGTCCTGGGTGTTCATTGGAAGGACTGATGTTGAAGCTGAAACTCCAATATTTTGGCCACCTGATGCGAAGAGCTGACTCATTTGAAAAGACCCTGATGCTGGGAAAGATTGAAGGCAGGAGGTGAAGGGGATGACAGAGGATGAGATGGTTGGATGGCATCACCGACTCAATGGACATGAGTTTGAGTGAACTCCGGGAGTTGATGATGGACAGGGAGGCCTGGTGTGCTGCGGTTCACGAGGTCGCAAAGAGTTGGACATGACCGAGTGACTGAACTGAACTGAACAAGATGTCTAAGTTTCCAAAACAAGAAATTGAGAGACTGTAATATATCTAGTGTACACAGCAGAAATAATTGCAGAATTGCTCTTACATCCAGTTGCATGGAATTCCCAGAAGAAAAGTAATCTCCACTCAGAGTGAGAGCAAAAATTTCAATTGACATAAACAAAAATTGTCCATTATAATGCAGTATCAACATACACAAAAAAAAATTACTAATAAGTAATTAGTCCTTGAAATATTTGACATGATAGGACATTTGAGATAAGACAATTTCATATGGAAGACAATGGAGCAATCTCAGAACAATATCATAATATCCAAAACACATAAATGAGTTGACATACAAAATATATAAAATTATTAAGACAAAAGAATAAATATATTTTATGAAAAGGCAATGGAAAACATACACAGAATTTCTAAATATATATATAATCCTAGAAATAGACTAGACATAGCTGAAGGAAGAATTAGGGAGATAGAAAGTATATATTCAAGGAATTATTCAGCATGCAATATAAGAAGTAAAATGATAGAATAATTAAAGAAAAATTAGGACACATTGGGCTAGTATGAGAAAGTTGAATATATGACTAAGAGAATGTCTAAAAAGAAGAAATCAGGGGAACGAAAGAGAGATAAAATTCTAAGATGTAATAACTGAGATTTTTCAATTCATTATTAACATTAATTCTCATAATGAATACTTTTAAGCAGACTAAGTGCTAAAATAATTTTCAACTGAAAGCTATTGTAATAAAGCAACATAATGCTAAAGACAAAGAAAAAAACCTTAAGTATATCCATACAGAAGAAGAACATTATCTAAGCATTATCATCATATCATCAAAGGAGCAATAATTATGTTAACTAGTTTTTATCAGTAAAAAGAGAGAAAAATAATTTAAGATTCTGGGGAGGGCAGGGTGGGAGGGGACTTTAAAATTAAAAATTCTATACCCAGCAAGACTATATAATTCAGGAGGACAAAATAAAGCTAAGGTTTTTTTCCCCAAAGATTGAGAATTTACCATTCCCTGAGACTTACTTAAAGAACTCTGAAGCACATTCTTCAAAATAAAGTAAATTTAAGGGAAGAACACAATGAAATGCAAGATGAAACAGTTTTTGAAACATTAATAATGAAATTAGTGTCGTTTCAGTCCAAGATGGTGATGTAGGAGACTTCTTAACTCACTTCCTTACATAGACATATCCAACTTATAGCTAAACATGGAGCAATTTCTTCCAAAAGAAAGCTAGAAACTAGCTGAGCAACTCCTATACATCAGGCAAATGAGAAAATGCTTACACACCCACTCTGAAATAGTTAGGAAAGGCTAAAACATATTCCCCACCTTGTCATAGCATCGTACGGCCAAGAAGGAATTCCCATCATCTCCCTGAGAGGGAAAGGATTTGGACTCCTATCAAGACCCCAGATTTCAAGACTCTCACATAAGAGAATAGATCCCAAAACACCTAGCTCCAAAGGCCAACAGAGCTTGCTTCCATGAGACCCACAAGACTATAGCAATCAAAGAAACAGTTCCTTATGGGTTCACAAGGACTATCCTTCTAGGGCTCAGTTTAGAGGAAAAAGGGAAAAAACACCCATCTGTCAGTGTTTGGACTATTTGTGTACATTAAAAGATGCTGCCTGAGAGTAAGCTCCCTAATTTAGCACAACTCTAGAGGCTGACTACAATCCTTCCCAGAGATTTCCCAGAGACAACCAATGCCACCTCTAACTTCTCCATCAAGCCCACTCCAAATTGCCAGTATCTCCTTTGAAAGAGTTTGTATACACATCTGGTGCCCCAGCTTTTGTGGGGCAGAGAGGGAACAGGCAAAAAGAGACTATCTCCTAGTTTCTCCCTGGAACATGTCTAACTATATACTTTCCCAGCTGTTTCCTGAGAAACTGGCTTCCTATCAACCAGCATCTAGATTTCTATCCACCTTTTGGGGACAATGACAGATCTTAGCACACTCTCAACTACAGAGAGCTACTAAGAATGAAGAAGTCAGCTTGAAGAATCACAGTGATTTGAGACACAACTAAGAGCTTAGTCTATGCTGAATAGGGTCATCTCTTACACAAGACTCTGTAAAAGCTAGGAGAGATGGATGTTTTAAGTAAAGTGAAGAAACTGACACAGAGAGTTTAGAAAATGAATAAACAAAGGAATATGTCCCAAACAAAAGAATAAGATAAAACTCCAGAAACAGATCTTAATGCAATGGAAATAAGAGGTTTAGCTGATAAAGTGTTCAGAATAATGGTCAGAAAGATACTCATCAAGGTCAGGAAATCAATGCATTAGCAAATTGAGAACTTCAAGAAACAGAAAGTATATATAACAAACAGAAATCACAGAGTTGAAGAACACCTGCACTAAAAATTTCAATAGAGGGGTTCAACAACATACTATATCAAGTGGAAGAAAGGATCAGTGAACTTGAAGGCAGGGTAGTGAAATTCATCCAATCAGAGGAGCAAGAAGAAAAAAGAATGAAAATAGCTTAAGGAACTTAAAGGACACAATAAAGCAATCAATATACACATTATAGTGGTCCCAGAAGGAGAAGAGAGAGAAGAAGTTCATTCAAAGAAATAATGGCTGAAAATGTCCCTCACTTAGGGAAAGAAGTTCCAGATCTATGAATTTCAGAAATAAGATCCACACTAAAATACATTATAATTAAACTTTCAAAAGTTAAAGACAAGGAAAGAATTTTACAAGCATCAAGATAAATACAACTGAAGTAGAAAGAAAACACCACTATGACCATCAGCAGATTTTCTAGCTGAAATTTTACAGGTCAGAGTGATGTGGCATGATAGATTCAAAGTGATGAAAGAAAAGAACTGCCAATGAAGGATATTACAACTGGCAAGCTGTCTTTAAGAAGTGAAAGAGAGAGAGTTTTTCCCCAATAAAACCTGAGGTTGTACATCACCACTAGACTTGCCCTTTAAGAAATGCTGAAAGGAGTTATTCTGGTAGAAATGAGAGGAAACTAACAAAATGAAACAAATGAAAGCATAAAACTCACTGGTTATGGTAAATATTTAGACCATTACAGAATACTCTGATATCATAAAAAGTGTGCAAAATCACTTTTAACTCTAATATAAAATACTAAAATATTCAGAGTAACAAAAAGTCAATATGTAAAGAATTATAAGACTAATAACTTCATAACTAAATTGTGAAATAATGCTTATATACAGTGTGAGATTACTTGGGCAAAATTTAGAAGCACATTATAATGTAGGTTACTAAGTGAATATACATGTATAATTCTGGTCTTATACATGCACAGGAAGGTTACACAAGACTTGCAGGATAGTGGTTACTTTTAAAGAGAGTGGGAAAGAATAAATGGGAGAATATAGAGTTTTAGCTGTATTCGTGATGTTTTATTTCCACACACACAAAAATCTAAAATAAACACACCAAAATGAAAATATATGTTAAATCTAACTGATGTATACACAAATGTCTTATATCAATATTTCATGACAATTTTCAGTTTATGGAACATAAACTAATTCAATATATTTGTTTATCAAATATAATGAACTGTTTATAGCACAGTAAATAAATATATGATGCTTTGGGGTTTAATGAGGCTGGCCTGGGAGAGCTAGCAGCCCCAAGACACTCTTGCTATGACTGAGGCCTGAAGTGTTCATATAATCCCAGTACACCCATAGCCCATTTGCTACACCTTAGTGCCCCTTTGCACACAGTGGGAAAAATCTGTTTTTATACTATTTTCTACATTTTTACATTTGTTTGAGTTATTGAAAAGGCCTTATTTGAATAAAAGTTTCACTTCTCAGGGAGTTCAGAGAATCTTCAACAAAATATGCTGGGCAGAAATGGGGTTACAGTAAAACATCTTTCTAACAGAATAAAGCTGGAATTGTATAGGTTGTTAAATCTTTAAACCTTCACAACAGAGTGTTGTAGCTCCAGATGGACTGAGTCTGTGTGGCAGCACATTTGTGTGGTAACAGATCAGGAACCAAAGGCAGTGAAGTTAAAGTGGAACTTGGGGTTCATAATCTGGTAATAGAGACCATGATGAAATGCCCAAGCCCTTGGATGGAAAGACTTGGAACATGTCCTGTTGCTTTCCTGTATTTTTAACTAACTTCTTAAATGCAATTTACTTCCCATAAGTAGACATGAAGGTTATGCTAATGGTGTTGGAAAATTTGAGTAGAAAATCTAGGCACTAAATTCCAGCCCACTTCTTTTGGACATCAGAAGCCATCCATCATATCATTGTTTACAATCCTTTTCTTCTATTATTGTTTGTTCCCTCTATAACATAGATGAATGACATGGACTCTGTATATAAGGGTATCATTCCTTGGGAGAGAAGATGGGCATGTGAAAATGGAACAATATAGAGAAATATAATATCTTTAATGCAGAGAAATAAAATGTGCCCCAGGTAGAGACAACACAGAGAAGCGCTTAGCAGGTGATATTGGAGAAAACTTCCCCAAATCTGGGGAGGCACCAAGTGATGGTGGTGATGGCCATGGTAAACTTGGGGTACAGAGAAGAAATCAGGATAATGCAACAGATGTGGCCACAGGTCTCAACAAAATTTGCACCATTTAATATTTCCTTGAAAAGTTCTAATGAGGTTAGATACTTCATTAATAGATTTTTTTTCCAAGGCCAACATTTAGCTCAATTCTGCCCTGAGAAGTCAACCATGAGTTTGGGTTTAGAAAACAGTGACAGCATGCTAATTTCTGCAACTATATTAACTTATTAAATCTAAGCAGAGAAAAAAGATAAACAGGAGAGTTCTTTGTGTGTGAACCATCACAGAAAGATAGACTTAAGCCAAAAGAAAGAAAAGTGGGGGCATTCACTCTTCATATTTTAGGAATACAGTAGTGCATTTCTCTGCCATATTCAGTGGATTGAGTCAAATCTGAATCTTCTTTTTACTAAGGTTAGTGGTCCTATGGTTTTACCAGTAGTTCATGTATGGATGTGAGAGTTGGACCATAAAGAAGGCTGAGCACCCAAGAATTGATGCTTTAGAACTGTGGGACTGGAGAAGACTCTTGAGAATCCCTTGGACAGCAAGGAGATAAAACCAGTAAATCCTAAAGAAAGTCAACCCTGAATATTCATTGGAAGGATTGATGCTGAAGCTGAAGCTCCAATACTTTGGCTACCTGATGTGAAGAGCCAACTCACTGGAAAAGACTTGATGCTGGGCAAGATTGAGGGCATGAGGAGAAGGGGACCAGAGAGGATAAGATGGTTGAATGGCATCATTGACTCAATGGACATGAGTTTGAGCAGACTCAGAGATAGTGAAGGACAAGGAAGCCTGGTGTGCTACAGTCCATGGGGTCACAAAGGGCTGGACACAACTGAGCAACTGAATGAATAAGTGTTACTAAATTTTATATATTCAAACAACAGTTTTTGAGTGATTTGGGAAAATATTTACTGGTCATAAATGCATAATTATCTCTTTTCTTCCATATCTGTATTCAAAATGTAGAAGGAAATGTCAGCCCACTCCAGTATTCTTGCCTGGAGAATGCTATGGACAAAGGAGTCTGGTGGGCTACAGTCCATGGGGTTGCAAGAGTTGGACACAACTTAGTGACTAAACCACCAGCACCATATTCAAAGAGTAGAGTTAATCATCAGAATGAGAAAAGCAAGTGTAAATGATGTCTTAAATGGGATGTGGAAGAGAGGGAAGCATGTAAGAATAGAAAACTTGTTCTTTTTTATGACTTAAGCTTGGATGTGGTCCATCAGGGCTTCTCTGGTGGCTCAGTGGTAAAGAATCTGCCTGCAATGCAGGAGACCGAGTTTGACCCCTGGGTTGGGAAGATCTCCTGGAGAAAGGCATGGCAACCCACTCCGGTACCCTTGCCTAGAGAATTCCATGGACAGAGGAGCCTGGTGGGACTGTACTCCATAGTGTCAAACAGAGCCAGACACGACTGAAGTGATTAAGCAATAGCACCAAAAGTGGTCCATCAAAGACATAGACAGAGTTTGATCCATGGATCTTTTTGAAGGAGAGAAAACTGAGAAAACAAGATTTCAGAGGGACAAAAAAGGATCCATTAGAAATTTTCAGTAAATTCAGTAAATCTACGATATCTTCTGCCACCTACAACTTTTGAAGCACAGAGAAGAAACATACTAAATGAAAGCACTCAATTAGATTCTTGCAACAGTGGAATGTTGTTTTACATTATTGCTTGATGAAGTTAGACTTTAATATATTTAAAAAACTTTTGTACGTTTGGATCTTTTCCTATTTGTTTTTACATTTATAATTTTATCAGTTACTTATGTGCTAAGATTTTTTTTCCCATTAAAAGCTTTTCATTCTGCTGTTGGATGTCACAGGATATTGACTGATAAAGAGACATCTTATTGTATGATATTGTTTTACGTGCATGCTAAGCTGCTTCTGTCGTGTCTGGCTCTTTGGGATGCTATAAACTGTAGCCTGCCAGTCTCCTCTATCCATGGAATTCTCCAGGCAAGAATATTGGTGTGGGTTGCCATGTCCTCCTGCAGGGGATCTTCCCGACCCAGGGATCAAAACCCTGTCTCCTGTGTCTCCTGAATTGCAGGCAGATCCTTTACCTGCTGAACCACCCATTTTCCACTATAAACCAGAGGAAAGAAAGAAGAGAATCAATGAACTGATGTGGTAAGCTCTGAGAACATATGTTTATAAACAGCCAAAAGGGAAGAGTAATTTGGAGATGAAAAGAAAGGATAAAAGTGATCATCGATTTTCTTTCTAGTCGTTTTAAACATGTAGCACTTCAACTCTTGTTGTATCAGAATTTTCAAAGTATTTGGTTAAATTTTTCTATAGTCCACACAGTGGAGCTGTATCTTGATCTTATTTGCTGGAGCAGAATGACTTTTCAACCAAGAAAATTGGTCATTAAAGATCCTGTCAACTGAAGTAAAATGGAGGAATCAGAAGAACATCATAGTAAATGAAAAAAATCAGACACAGAAAGGCAAATACTGCAAGATCATATATGTGGAATCTAAAATAAACTAACACAGAGAGGCAGAGAGTAGAATGACAGGAGCTCCAAGGAGGAGGAAATGTGGAGATGTTGGTTAAGAGGTGCAAAGTTTCAGTTATACAAGATGAATAAGCTCTGGAGACCTAATGTATATGACTATAGTTAACAGTACTGTATTATTAACATATACATGAAATTTGCTAAGAAAATAGATATTAAGGATCCTGGAATAAAGGAAAGAAAGAAAGAAGGAAGGAAAAGAAAAAAGGAACGGAAAAAAGAAAAGGAAGAAAGGAGAAAGAAAATGGTTACTATGTGAGGTGATAGACTAATTAGCATTATGGTGATTATTTACATATACATATACACGTACATGTGATATACATACACATAAGGTATATGTATATCAAGTATATATATATATATCAAGTTTTTCACCTTAAATATACATAATTTTAATTTATGAACTAAACCTTAGTAACAGTGAAAGAAAAAGAGACCCAAAATGATTTCATATGAGACTATAAACTAAGTTGTAGGACAATTCAGGTAGTGAGTAAAAGTATTATGTTTACATTTATTTTCTTGTTATAAATCTTTGTTTTATTTGGTTAATTGTTCTATTTTACATTTGCCCAAACTCTCCAGCAAAATTGAAAGTCTCCTCTTAATTTTCTTAAGGACACTATATGAGAACATTCCTCTCTTCTTTCACCTTCATGGAGATATGTCTCTTGGAGCCTGCTGACCTCCTGCTAGGGTTGTACTGGTTACCATTCCAGGACTTATCTTCTTCACCATCTGAGAATGTCCTTTGCCCTACTCTTGATTTGAGTCATCTTTTTCCTGGATCTTGTGTAACCTTCCTCTTGGTCTACCATTTTCTTTTGGTTGAACATAACCTCCAGTAGCTTTCTGAGACAGAGTTCATTAATGGTAAGTTTTATCATACCTTGAAAGGTCTTAATTTTACCTCCATGTTTAATCAGTACTTCAGCTGGATATAGAATTCTAGACTCAAATGATTTTCTATTTAAAGTGTTAAGGATTTAATGTATTGTCTCTAGTCTTAAGGGCAGGTTATTTTCTCCTTGGGATATTTTATGATAGTCTCTTTATTTCCAGTGATCTGAAATTTCACAATGATGTGCCTTGGAGGAGATCTTTTTTCATTCTTTGTGGTAGGCATGCAGAGAATTTTTAGTTTAGAAGTTTGAATCCTTCAGTTTTAGGAAATATATTATACTTTATATATAATTCACTTTATTTTATTTCTTATTATTTTCTTTCTAGAGGTACTATTTTTGGGGTATTTAAGTCGTTTTCTAGATTACTAGCTATTTTCCCCCACCTTTTCTCTAGATTTCCATTTCTTCATCTATTTATTCCACTTTATGGAAGATTTTTTTTCTCATTCTTCTCTTCCAGATCTCCTGTTGAGATTTTTCATTTCTGCTACCATATTTTTAATTTCCAAAAGTTCCACTTCTCTAATGTTTTTTCCTTAAGGCCATCCAGATTGTCTCGTGGATCTGTATTTTCTTTTATCCATACATCTTTTAGTTATGTCTTTTATTTTTTAATTTTTTCTCCTTTCACTGTCAATGTTCTGACTTTATTTTTGTTTCTATCTTTCATGATACAATCTTTCCTAAAGTAACTTTGGTTGTTTAAGTGTGAGGAGAAAATTTTATTGGAAGTTGTGCATGCATAGGTAGGATTCATCTAATGATGTTTTTCACTGTATGGTAGTCTGTCAGGGAAAGTGATTTTTCAGTGGAAGACTCCCAAATGTCAGTATCTAGATTTTTTCCCCTCTTGGCTGAGTCTGCTTTCCCAGAGAGGGCCTCTCCAGCCTTCTTTGTATCTAATATTTCAGTATCTGGGGAGTTTAGTCAGGGGAAGGATAAAAATACAGGGTAAATGGATTCATTATCAAGATGTCAGCTTCAATGTATTACACTTGCTATGAGTTTGACACCTTCCCTGTGACTTTAGGTATACTTGAGCCCCTGAATCCACTAGCAGCCTCCTACACTAAATTCTCCAAGTCTAAGAGCCAAATAAAAAATAAACAAGGCAAATAAAACCAGAGCAACTGAAACAATTCCATACACCCCTACCACATGTTTAAACACCATGGTTAAAAAAATCTTACCGCAATGCAGGAGACCCAAGCTCTATCTCCTGGGTTTGGGAAGACCCTCTGGAGAAGGGAATGCAATCCACTCCAGTATTCTTGCCTGGAGAATTCCATGGACCAAGGAGCCCAAAGAACTACAGTCAATGGGATCGAAAAGAGTCAGATATGACTGAGCGACTAACACACACACACACACACACACACACACAAAGAGCCAATGAGGTTTTGATAGGCAATGTCAGTTGTTGAGACACAACTGGAAAATAATGGACTCATTATATCTTGCATTGTCACTATATCCTCCTTCCTCTCCTGCCCTTCACCCCCATGGATGTATCCAATGTAAATACACACTTCTACGTTAGAACTAGGAAAGGACGAGCATATTATTTTTGAAGTCAAATCCCCAGAAGTTTTCATGGCACATTTTAACTCTCTTTATCCAGAAGATGATAGCTAAGTTGATAAAAAGATCTAGTTCCTAGGTTGTATTGGTCAACTCAACAAATGCTTTTATGGAATCCAGAATAGGTAGTGTCTCACATTGTGTTAAGAAAATAGCTGAATGAATTGTGGAAATTTTCTTAAATAAAGATTTAGATAGGATACGATAGCTTTTCTCAGAGAGTCATCATATATAATAGAAAACAGAGTGGAAGTACTGAGTGAAGACTGTCATACATAAATTAGACATATGGATGTTAAGATGACAGAGGAAAGAATTTTCTAAAGATTAGTACTTTATGGAAATGGAATATACTCCTTGTGAATCAATAACACCCTCATCACTATATGTAGTCAAGACTTGATAAATACATGTGAAGTTACTGTAAACAGAATTTCTACATTTGGTACGAGATAGAACTAGTCAACCTCTAAATTCTCTTCCATCTCAAGAAATGAATCTATAATTCCGCTTGGATTATAACTGAGAACACAGTGCCTAAGTGATTAGGAATAATCATTTTTAGTTTAGTAAAAATCATTTTGTTTTCTGTATATATTTTTGAATATATAAAGATTAAAAACATCATCAACCATTGTTCCATCACCAAAATGCAGTAATTAATAAAAATTTTATATGTTTCTTTTTGTAATTTACAGCTTGCTTTGTCTTCTTTTAAAAGTTATATCATAAGCATTAACTGAACATTATTTTCATCAAAAAATTTCTTAACATAAATACATAAAATTCCTTAGCATAAAATTATTATACAGAGTGAAATAAGCCAGAAAGAAAAACACCAATACAGTATATTAACGCATATATATGGAATTTAGAAAAATGGTAATGATAACCCTGTATTGGAGACAGCAAAAGAGACACAGATGTATAGAAAAGTCTTTTGGACTCTGTGGGAGAGGGAGGGGGGGAATGATTAGGGAGAATGGCATTGAAACATGTATAATATCATATAAGAAACAAATTGCCAGTCCAAGTTCGATGCAGGATGCAGGAAGCCCAGAGGGATGGTATAGGGAGGGAGGTGGGAGGGGGGTTCAGGATTGGGAACACGTGTACACCCGTGGTGGATTCATGTTGATGTATGGCAAAACCAATACAATATTGTAAAGTAATTAGCCTCTAATTAAAATAAATAAATTTAATTTTTAAAAAATTGATAAGAATGCTTAAATTTGTGAAGCATAATTAACAACATTACTTATTTTCAAAAATATCCATTATACTTTTCCCAGTCAATGAAAATACTTCAGTTTGGTTGAGCTTTTCAATGTGCCAGTTAGCATTAAAATGTACTGCAGACCAATACCTGTGAATGAATTGTAAATCTCATCAAATTAGACATGGTCCTTCCCTAAAAAAATGCATGGCAATTTTTTTTTAATACAACTGGAGGAGTCATGGGAAAGAATTACACAGAAACTAGTTCAATAAGCTATACAAGTCTGTAAATTGTTGTGAAATGACTTTATTATAAAGAAGACAGAGGAAGCAAAAGATCTACTTTCAACCAGAGGCTGAAACTGAACTTGATTTTTCTTCTTTCCAAAGGTTGGTTGTTTATCCTTACTTATAACATATATTCAAAAGCAGAGACATTACTTTGCCAACAAAGGTCCGTCTAATCAACGCTATGGTTTTTCCAGTGGTCATGTATGGATGTGAGAGTTGGACTGTGAAGAAAGCTGAGCGCCAAAGAATTGATGCTTTTGAACTGTGGTGTTGGAGAAGACTCTTGAGAGTCCCTTGGACTGCAAGGCGATCCAACCAATCCATTCTGAAGGAGATCAGTCTTGGATGTTCTTTGGAAGGACTGATGCTAAAGCTGAAACTCCAGTACTTTAGCCACCTCATGCGAAGAGGTGACTCATTGGAAAAGACTGATGCTGGGAGGGATTGGGGGCAGGAGGAGAAGGGAACGACAGAGGATGAGATGGCTGGATGGCATCACTGACTCGATGGACCTGAGTCTGGGTGAACTCCAGGAGTTGGTGATGGACAGGGAGGCCTGGCGTGCTGCAATTCATGGGGTTGCAAAGAGTCAGACGTGACTGAGCAACTGAACTGAAGCTGAACTGATAACATATATTGCTTTGTGGGGATAGTCACCAATGTTTTATCTGATTATAGCTGTATGATATAATATTCTTACTGTCCAACCATATTAGCAAGTACAAAAAGTAGAAAAGTTCAGAAATTAATTTGTTCATTCAAATTTGATTTTAAGTCATTTATTAGACCAGCTGAGTCTCAAATTTTGCTAAGTGCTTCAGTTCAGTTCAGTTCAGTCGCTCAGTCATGTCCAATTCTTTGCGATCCCATGAATCACAGCACACCAGGCCTCCCTGTCCATCACCAACTCCTGGAGTTCACTCAGACTCACGTCCATCGAGTCAGTGATGCCATCCAGCCATTTCATCCTCTGTCGTCCCCTTCTCCTGCCCCCAATCCCTCCCAGCATCAGAGTCTCTTCTAATGAGTCAACCCTTCGCAAGAGGTGGCCAAAGTACTGGAGTTTCAGCTTTAGCATCATTCCTTCCAAAGAAATCCCAGGGCTGATCTCCTTCAGAATGGACTGGTTGGATCTCCTTGCAGTCCAAGGGACTCTCAAGAGTCTTCTCCAACACCACAAGTGCTTAATACTCAGTAAAATAAGACAGAATAATAAACAAAAGGATATGCTAGATGCAATAAGATTTATCTGCACAAGTCACTATGTGGTTACCTTTTTAAAATGGGCTTAACTATGCCAACAAAGGTCCATTTAGTCAAGGCTATGGTTTTTCCAGTGGTCATGTATGGATGCAAGAGTTGGACTGTGAAGAAAGCTGAGCGCTGAAGAATTGATGCTTTTGAACTGTGGTGTTCAGCCCTGATCAGCCCTGGGATTTCTTTGGAAGGACTGATGCTAAAGCTGAAACTCCAGTTCTTTGGCCACCTCATTCGAAGAGTTGACTCATTAGAAAAGACTTCGATGCTGGGAGGGATTGGGTGCAGGAGGAGAAGGGGACAACAGAGGATGAGACGGCTGGTTGGCATCACTGACTCGATGGACGTGAGCCTGAGTGAACTCTGGGAGTTGGTGATGGACAGGCAGGCCTGGCGTGCTGCGATTCATGCAAAAAAAAAAAAAAAAAGCATGGATCTAAATAGTCACTATGAGCAAGATTGAGGCACAATTTACATGTATCTTAATCTCACCAGTTACAAAGTCATATCTTTAATTTTATTTGCACCTCCTTTAGATTTAGATTGAAACCTTGAGGTCAGGCCTACATCATTTTCTTTGTGGCCTCAGCAGTAAACACAATATCTGGTCCATAGCCAGAGACGAGTAAGTGTTGAGCAGATAAATAAATGGGTAAACAAGTGAATAAATAATCTAAGGCTCATGCATGCATGCATGCTAAGTTGCTTCAGTCATGTCCGACTCTGTGTGACCCCATAGACGGCAGCCCACCAGGCTCCCCTGTCCCTGGGATTCTCCAGGCAAGAACACTGGAGTGGGTTGCCATTTCCTCCTCCAATGCATGAAAGTGAAAAGTGAAAATGAAGTCGTTCAGTCGTGTCCAACTCTTAGCGACCCCATGGACTGTAGCCTACCAGGCTCCTCCATCCATGGGATTTTCCAGGCAAGAGTGCTGGAGTGGGGTGCCATTGCCTTCTCCGACAATAAATATTGATGCTTTCATAGTGATTTCAAAAACACAGTTTTTTTTCACTCAGACCATCTTTATCATGTGTTTTTATTTTAAAATTTTTTATTGTGATATAAAAGATATATAACATTGTGTAAGTTTATGGAAGAAATGCAGAAAACCAAAATGGCTCTCTGAGGAGGGCTTACAAATTGCTGTGAAAAGGAGAGAAGCAAAAAGCAAAGGAGAAAAGGAAAGATATACCCATTTGAACGCAGAGTTCCAAAGAACAGCAAGGAGAGATAAGAAAACTTTCCTCAGTGATCAATGCAAAGAAGTAGAGGAAAACAACAGAATGGGAAAGACTAGAGATCTCTTCAAGAAAATTAGAGATACCAAGGGAATATTTCATGCAAAGATGGGCTCAATAAAGGGCAGAAATGATATGGACCAAACAGAAACAGAAGATATTAAGAAGAGGTGGAAAGAATATACAGAAGAACTGTACAGAAAAGATCTTCACGACCCAGATAATTACGATGGTGTGATCACTCACCTAGAGCCAGACATCCTGGAATGTGAAGTCGAGTGGGCCTTAGCAAACATCACTACGAACAAAGCTACTTGAGGTGATGGAATTCCAGTTGAGCTATTTCAAATTCTAAAAGATGATGTTGTGAAAATGCTGCACTCAATATGCCAGCAAATTTGGAAAACTCAGCAGTGGCCACAGGACTGGAAAAGGTCAGTTTTTATTCCAATCCCAAAGAAAGGCAATCCCAAAGAATGCTCAAACTACTGCACAATTGCAGTCATGTCACATGCTAGTAAAGTAATGCTCAAAATTCTCCAAGCCAGGCTCCAACAATACATGAACCGTGAACTTCAAGATGTTCAAGCTGGTTTTAGAAAAGGCAGAGGAACCAGAAGTCAAATTGCCAACATCCACTGGATCACCAAAAAGCAAGAGAGTTCCAGAAAAACATCTATTTCTGCTTTATTGACTATACCAAAGCCTTTGACTGTGTGGCCCACAATAAACTGGAAAATTCTGAAAGAGATAGGAATACCAGACCACCTGACCTGCCTATTGAGAAACCTGTATGTAGGTCAAGAAGCAACAGTTAGAACTGGACATGGAACAACAGACTGGTTCCAAATAGGAAAAGGAGTACGTCAAGGCTGTATATTGTCACTCTGCTTATTTAACTTATATGCAGAGTACATCATAGAAACGCTGGGTTGAATGAAGCACAAAGTGGAATCAAGATTGCTGGAAGAAATATCAATAACTTCAGATATGCAGATGACACCACCCTATGGCAGAAAGTGAAGACGAACTAAAGAGCCTCTTGATGAAAGTGAAAGGGGAGAGTGAAAAACTTGGCTTAAAGCTCAACATTCAGAAAACTAACATCAGGGCATCCGATCCCATCACTTCATGGCAAATAGATGGGGAAACAGTGGAAACAGTGGCTGACTTTATTTTTCTGGGCTCCAAAATCACTGCAGATGGTGATTGCAGCCATGAAATTAAAAGACACTTACTCCTTGGAAGGAAAGTTATGACCAACCTAGATAGCATATAAAAAAGCAGAGACATTACTTTGTCAACAAAGGTCCATCTAGTCAAGGCTATGGTTTTTCCAGTGGTCATGTATGGATGTGAGAGTTGGACTGTGAAGAAAACTGAGCGCTGAAGAATTGATGCTTTTGAACTGTGGTGTTGGAGAAGACTCTTGAGAGTCCCTTGGACTGCAAGAAGATCCAGCCAGTCCATCCTAAAGGAGATCAGTCCTGGGTGTTCATTGGAAGGACTGATGCTAAAGTTGAAACTCCAATATTTTGGCCACCTGATGCGAAGAGCTGACTCATTTGAAAAGACCCTGATATTGGGAAAGATTGAAGGCAGGAGGAGAAGGGGATGACAGAGGATGAGATAGTTAGTTGGTATCACCGACCCAATGGACACAAGTTTGAGTAAACTCTGGGAGTTGGTGATGGCCAGGGAGGCCTGGCATGCTGCGGTTCATGGGGTTCCAAAGAATTGGACACGACTGAGCGACTGAACTGACTGATGGTGTACAACATGTTGATTTCATACATTTATGCATCACAATGTGAATAACACTGTTTCCTTAGCTACTTTTATCACATCATATAATTGTCATGTCTTTTTTACAACAAGATCATTTAAGATCTAATCTCTTAGCAACTCCACATACTTGCAGTTATAAGATGAATAACTTCTGGAGATTTAACGCACAACATGATGTTAGTCAACAATATTGTATTATGTACTTTGAAAAGAAAATATCTTTTTAAAAACAGCAAAATTATCTAAAGCAATTATCCTCCAATAAAAATTATATTTTAAAAAACCTCAACATTCAGAAAACAAACAAACAAACAAAAAACACCTTCCTATTATTTCCATTAGCTAGTATTAGGTCATTCAAAAAGAATAAACTATCAATATGTTGAATTTATTTTGTTCTTTTTTTTTTTTTAACTTTACATAATTGTATTAGTTTCGCCAAATATCAAAATGAATCCACCACAGGTATACATGTGTTCCCCATCCTGAACCCTCCTCCCTCCTCCCTCCCCATACCATCCCTCTGGGTCGTCTCAGTGCTTATAGGCTTTTCTGGAGCATAATTAACAGTCAGTGTAAAAAATTATTTTGGGATATTTTTGTGTCCCTTATACCCATCATAGCCCCTGAAAGATGATCAACATATTGGTATTCTCATTGCTAATAAGACCATTATCTGGTCTTATTTTCTCCTCAAACTGTTAGAAAATGGCTACCATCCCACTGCTTCATTGAAATTTCTCTGGCAAAGATCACTTATGACCATTACCTTGGCATGGTAATGGACTCATTTCAGTCCATATCTTTCTGAATTCAGTTTTACTATTGCCCATATTTTCTCACTCTGCCTTCAATTAAGTTGTCTTCCCTGTTTGAAATGTGATACACATATACACACATACCACCTTTCCTGGTCTCTCACTTACTCAATATCTACTCATTCATCCTTAAATTTTTGTATGTGTCACTTCCTCCATCAAGTCAAGTATTCCTTCCTATACTTCCTTTTATTATCATTATTATTATTATTATTATTTTACTTTACAATATTGTATTGGTTTTGCCATACATCAACATGCATCCACCATGGGTGTACACATGTTCCCCATCCTGAACCCCCCTCCCACCTCCCTCCCCATACCATCCCTCTGGGTCATCCCAGTGCACCCACCCCAAGCTTCCTGTATCCTGCATCAAACCTGGACTGGCAATTCTTTTATAATATGAAAGTAATTGCATTTATCAGGTAGTCTGATAATTACTACTTATGTATTTATGTTTCCATAAATACATAAATATGGAGAAACTTTTGGAGAACTTTTGGAGAAACTATATGGAGAACTTTTTGAGGGAAAAATTATTTTTGGATATTTTTGTGTCCCTTATACCCATCATAGCTCCTGACAGATGGTCAACATATTGGTATTATTGCTAATAAGAGTAATCAAGATTTAGAAATTGTAGGTCCTGTGGCAAATTAATTTTATTTTAAATGGAATTGATGGTAGTGATAGATGTTTCCATTTCTAGCAACCAGTTGAGTTTTGAGACACCGTGGCCAAGAAGCATATTGCTGTGATTAGAACTGGAATTAGTGGATTGGGCACCATTAAGTGCTGCTTAGATTAAGATTTGGAGCCCATTTGCTTTGAAAGAAATGATATTGGCGCTCTCTGGATTTTTCAGGTAAGTTTGGATCTTACTTGGTTTGAAGCAATTAACTTTTTAAAACATATGTAAAAATTTGGATAGTAGTTTTGATGGACAGAGAGGCCTGGCGTGCTGTGATTCGTGGGGTCGCAAAGAGTCGGACACGACTGAGCAACTGAACTGAACTGAACTGAACTTCCTCAAATGAAACAATACACCATATTTATTATTGAAGAAATTTGTAAATATGGGTCAATTTCAGACATGGTCATGAAATTTATGAGAGTCTATTCTTTGTAGCTAAGATTCCATGTGACCATGAGAAATATTAGAAAAAGATACTAGTTGAGTGTCAGGGGATGTTCAACTTTAGGGAATCCAATATGTTGCACTTTTCTTCCTTTATGTGCCATTTCTCAAGGATTCTCTATTCCCTATCAGTTCCTATTCCAGGAACGAGTAGAGCTGCATGCAGTTCTCAGGACTGAGATCATGGGAAAGGGTACCTGCTTGGATTCCTTTCAGTAACTCTCTTCAGTGACTCTCTGCAGCGTCAGCGACTCTGTATGTATCAGACTATCCATTTTGTTGCAACTGATGGAATTTCATTCTTTGTAATGGCTGAGTAATCATTTTACTAAAGATATATGAGCCTGCATTTCTGCTAATAAAATACCCTTGCTCCACTAGAGACCTGGGTCCCCTGAGTCCTGCTTTATGTCTTCATTCTCTTTGGAGCATGGAAACCTACTGAGCTCTCTTTCTCGCCTGGGCTTTCAAGACCTCCTTGAGAGGATGCCCTGTGCCTTCGTGAGCAGTGCGAGTCCTGTGTATGGGCTTTATTGGTTTTCCATGTAACCCGAGATATGCTGCTCTCTCTTTTTCTCTCTTTCTTTTCATCGACTCCAGTCCACCAAGTCCTGGTCTGTAAAGAAGACCAACAGTTGAGAATTAAGGTTGAGGATGCTAAAGATGTCACAGATTATTTTTTCCTGGCTTAAAATGGGTATAAGAAGAGTAAGATAAAGATTTTCTTCCATGGCTTATAATTTTGTCATGTATTAATATAAGTATTTATAGCTTTTTTATCCCAAGGTCTTAAAAGTATTCTATAATTTTCTCCCAGAAGCTTTATTGTTTTACCTTTAATATTTAGATCTATGGTTCATTTTGAATTACTCTTTGTATATGCTGAGAAATAGGGGGTCAATTTTTTTTTCTCATAGAGATAAATAGTAAAAGCACTACTTATATTTTGTTCAAAGTTGAAATAGTGCCTCATTTTGAAAATTAAATTACTTTATATGTGAATTTATCTGTTAATTCTGTTCCACTGATTCACTTTTCTATCCATGTACCACTATTATTTTTTAAAACTTTATACTCCTATTTTGTATTGATGTATTACTATATTTGCTGTTCTTATTCTTCTTCATAAGGACTGTCTTAATTTTGCAAGGATACTTACATTTCCATGTAAACTTTAAAATTGCCTTATTAATGTCCACAAAAATATCTTCTGGAATATTATTTAGGATTGTATTGAATCTATAGATAAATTTGGGATGCATTACCTGAGTCATCTTATTCATGAAGTAGTTTATTTCTCTAGTTATTTATGACTTTTTAATGTGAAAAACCTTTCATATCTTTTGCAAGATTTTTCTTATGTATTTGATGCTTTTACTTTAGTAAATGGTAGCTGTTAATTGTTGTTCTTCAGTTTCTCAGTTAAATTCGACTCTTTGCAACCCGATGGACAGCAGCATGCCAGGCTTACCTGTGGTTCACTATCTCCCAGAATTTGCTCAAACTTATGTCCACTGAATTGGTGATGCCATTCAGCCATCTTATCCCCTGTCATCCCCTTCTCCACCCACCTTCAATCTTTCCCAGCATAAGGGTCTTTTCCAGTGAGTTGGCTCTTTGCATCTGGTAGCCAAAGCATTGGAGCTTCATTTTCAGTATCAGTCCTTCCAATGAATATTCAAGGTTGATTTCCTTTAGGATTGACAGGTTTGATCTCCTTGCAGTTCAAGAGACTCTCAAGAATCTTCTCCAGCACCATAGTTCAAAAGCACCGATTCTTCCTTCTTTACGGTCCAACTCTCACATCTATTTATACATGGCTACTAGCTTTGACCACATTTGACCTTTTTGACCATATTTGACCTTTGTTGGAAAAGTGATGTCTCTGTTTCTTAATATACTGTCTAGGTTTGTCATAGCTTTTCTTCCAAGGAGCAATTGTCTTTTAATCACATGGCTGCAGTCACCATCCCCTATTTTGGAGGCCAAAAAATATAGGGTCTCTCATGGTTTCCAATTTTTCCCCATCTATTTGCCTTGAAGTGATGGGACCAGATGCCATGATATTAGTTTTTTGAATGCTGAACTTTAAGCCAGCTTTTTCCTCTCCTCTTTCACTTTCATCAAGAGGCTCTTTAGATCCGCTTCACTTTCTACCATTAAAATGGTATCACCTGAATATCTAAGAAATGGTATTTCTCCAGGCAATCTTGATTCCAGCCTGTGCTTCATCCAACCCAGCGTTTCTCCTGATGTACTCTGTATATAAGTTAAATAAGCAGGGTGACAATATACAGCCTTGAAGAACTCCTTTTCCTATTTGGAACCAGTCTGTTGTTCCATGTCCAGTTCTAACTGTTGCTTCCTGACCTGCATACAGGTTTCTCAAGAAGCAGGTCATGTGGTCTGGTATTCCTGTCTCTTTCAGAATCTTCCACACTTTACTTATGTAAGTTTTCCACACTCTGTTTATTTAACTTATATGCAGAGTACATCATGAGAAACACTGGGCTGGAAGAAGCACAAGCAGGAATCAAGATTGCCGTGAGAAATCAATAACCTCAGATATGCAGATGATACCACCCTTATGGCAAAAAGTGAAGAAGAACTAAAGAGCGTCTTGATGAAAGTGAAAGAGGAGAGTGAAAAACTTGGATTAAAGCTCAACATTCAGAAAACTAAGATCAGGGCATCTGGTCCCATCACTTCATGGCAAATAGATGGGGAAACAGTGGAAACAGTGGCTGACTTTATTTTTCTGGGCTCCAAAATCACTGCAGATGGTGATTGCAGCCACGAAATTAAAAGACAGTCCTTGGAAGGAAAGTTATGACCAAACTAGACAGCATATTAAATAGCAGAGACATTACTTCGTCCACAAAGGTCCATCTAGTCAAGGTTATGGTTTTTCCAGTGGTCATGTATGGATGTGAGAGTTGGACTGTGAAGAAAGCTGAGTGCCGAAGAATTGATGCTTTTGAACTGTAGTGTTGGAGAAGACTGTTAAGAGTCCCTTGGACTGCAAGGAGATCCAATCAGTCCATCCTAAAGCAGATCAGTTCTGGGTGTTCATTGGAAGGACTAATGCTAAAGCTGAAACTCCAATATTTTGGCCACCTGATGCAAAGAGCTGACTCATTTGAAAAGACCCTGATGCTGGGAAAGATTGAAGGCAGGAGGAGAAGGGGATGACAGAGGATGAGATGGTTGGATGGCATCACCTATTCAATGGACATAGGTTTGGGTGGACTCTGGGAGTTGGTGATGGACAGGGAGGCCTGGTGTGCTGCAGTTTATGGGGTCACAAAGAGTCAGACACGACTGAGCCACTGAACTGAACTGATAGCGGTTTGGTAGGAATTGAGGTGGAAGGAAGGCTAATGATGATTAATGACTGTGTTTTTCAAACTAGGATACATAATAATACATCATTTTCTTCCTCAATTCTATGTAATTCAAAATATATTTTATCAGTAAGAGATCATTATGGCACAGAATGCAAGATTACATACATTTTCAAAATTATACATATCTACAAAAAGGTAGCACTGAAGTGACTTCTAAAGCACTTAGTACAAAATTACCTCTGTCTTCTGTTAGAGGCAAAAATTGGATAAGCACAGATTTGGGGGGAAATGCAAACTGACTTCAATCCCTTCTCATATGTATTTCTTTCTTTTTATATATTTTATTACTTGGGATTTTTTTGGTTTTTATATAGATTTTTAAGTCAGCATCCAAATATCAGTGATGACCTGACAAACCACATAATTTCTGGAAGAGTCCAAGTGAAACTCAATGTGAAGGAGTGCACAGAAACAGATGCCATTTTTGATGATGGCGGCATAGAGAGTATTGATGTTGTTATCTTTGCCACAGGATACAGTTTTTCCTTTCTTTTCCTTAGTAATTTGATCAATGTCACCAATAATAAAGTGTCCCTGTATAAATTCATGTTCCCTCATGACCTGGAGTGGAGAAAGCAATGGCACCCCACTCCAGTACTCTTGCCTGGAAAATCCCATGGATGTAGGAGCCTGGAAGCCTGCAGTCCATGGGGTCACTAAGAGTCGGACACGACTGAGCAACTTCACTTTCACTTTTCACTTTCGTGCATTGGAGAAGGAAATGGCAACCCACTCCAGTGTTCTTGCCTGGAGAATCCCAGGGATGGGGGAGCCTGGTGGGCTGCCATCTATGGGGTTGCACAGAGTCAGACACAACTGAAGCGATTTAGCAGCAGCAGCAGCAGCAGCAACATGACCTGGAAAAGTCAACACTGGCTGTCAACGGCCTTATCCAGCCACTTGGCATCATCCTATCTATTGCAGAACTCCAGTCTCACTGGGCTACACGAGTGTCAAAGATATGTCAATAAAGATTGGATAAATTCCTCATATTTCAGGGAAAATTAGTCTTCAGTTTCTTCTTGCCAGTAGTCATCTCCTTTCAACATTTGGAATCCTAAAACACTCTGATTGTCTCTTCTAGGATGAAATCAACTACTCTCGGTGGAGAACATGTTGGCAGATATTGCCCAGAGGGAAAAGGCAATGGAAAAACCATAAGTAAATAGTAACAACTAGTTTGGAACCAGTGTAGTGATCATGGAATCCCTAATCCAGGCTCAAAATCCATGCTTCATCTCAATTATGTGGGTTTTTCTCCATATCCTAAGTAATTTTGCAGCATAAAACCAGGTATGAATCTTAGTCCTCTGAGTTATGCAACAATTAATCATATTTATTCTCTTTAAATCATATTAAATCTGAATTTCAGTCTTTACTCGTTGTTTCTTCTATGGTTTCACCAGAATCCAGGAAATTTATGTAATCCCCCAAAGATGGGAATATTCTCTCATTTTCATATCACATTCCTTACCGGAATCCTCATTGTCTAGATCTAAAGTGCACTCTTAAAATCTGGAAAATTTGACTTTTCTGCCATGATGAGGATGAAGAGGTCTTTGCTGAGGATGGGGTCTCCAGTTGAGATGGGCTCAGAGTCTAATCTCCCCAGGAATTCAACACAGTTATTCCCTCTGAAATCTTGCCATGGGCTCCCAAACTCTTTCACACCACTCTTCTATATCACACACTGCATGAAATCTCTCCCTCTCCCATCTTGTTGCCTTCAAAGATATGTCATCTTCTTCCTGAGCCCAGAATTTAAGCAAACAAGTTAGAAGTAGAAATTACAAGGAAGCTATTTCTTTGACCATATAACAAAAAATGTCTGATGCAAGGAACTATAAAAGGCTCAGCTACTTTGATAGAATCGTGGAGATGAGTAATACAGACAGAAAATATACAAATTAACATCTTAATTACCTCACCACATCATTTTAGGATTTTAAAAATTGTAATATGTTTATATGTGTGTCCAAATTCATTCTCAGTAACCCACTCCAATTTATACTCAGTTTTACAAAAGTTGTAACACAATGAAAACTATTGGTTGAAGTATTCAAGTACCATTCTCATCAATACTTGTAATAAGTGAAATGTCTCTAGTTAACTCATTAAAAATCTATTTCATGCATATTATGGCAGGCACATTGCTAAGCATTTCCAATATGACAATGGAGAGTGATGTAAAATGGCAACATTGTAGTTTCTTCATATGTAACAGTACCTAAAATAATCCTTCTGTTCTCAGATGTAAAGGCTATAAACTTCATGTTGTTGTGAAGGTCCCACATCATGGAACAAAGGTTCAGATCATGCAAAAGAGGTGCCAGCTCTCACACATCTCTAAGACGACATTTTGTGTGTTCTTGCATCAGGAAATACACCATACCCTGCCCCCTGTTGTACAGGTGTGCACAGGACCACAGATATTCTATGAAACACATTTATGCATGTTATGAAAGGTCATTCCTTCTTCAAGACTCTTTATTGCTATATGTGAGAAATAAAACTATCATAATGAAAAATCAAACCCACAGTATAAGTAGGGCCTTTAGTGTTTTGCTGTCCTTGGATGGTCATCATGTTGAAGCATATGGATCAAGGCAGAGCCATACAGACAGCTGCCATTTCCCCACAGTACTGATCCCTGAAGCAACTACAACCACTGCATCCCTACCCCATCACAGCCACCAAGCACCTTGGCCGAGTTCTTAGTGACTGATTGACTATCCATCCCCCAATTGATGGCATGCACACAGGGTCTAGAAGTTAATAGTTTTCTATCCCACCCACACAACACACAGGGAAGTACTGAACTGGATTACAATCCTTCATTTACAAAATGAATTTCTTAGAAGGTAGGGATCACCGTTAAAACCAATCTGCAGTTCAGTCTCCTTAGAACAGTCAAAAATGAATGGACAAGAGCGTGGAAACTTGGGTTCTGTGAATACTTTGCCATTTAGTGGCTGAAGGGAGCAGGGTTTGTCACTTAGCTTTCTAGTTCTGTTTTTTTCCCCATTTAAGGTGAATAGAAGTAAACTGGTAGCTTTCAAATGATGCAAAGCTCTGTCCTCCCACTTGTTTCAGGTATGTGAAGACACCCCGCCACACCATCCAAGTGGATCACATTGAGTATATGGATGAGATTGCCACCCTAATGGGTGTGAAGCCCAACCTGCTATTCCTGTTTCTCTCAGATCCAAAGCTGGCCGTGGAGGTTTTGTTTGGCCCATGCACAGCATACCAGTACTGCTTTCAGGGGCCAAGGAAATGGGCTGGAGCCCGGAGAGACATCCTGACCCAGACAGAGCATATCATCAAGCCCCTGAGGACTCAGATTAGTAGTCCGGACAGTCATTCATCCTCACCACTCTCTTGGATAAATATGGCACCTGCTGGCCTTGCATTACTAACTGCTGGCTTAGCATACTTCAGATATATTCATCATCGTATGTGGAAATAAATGAGTAAACATTGAGGAGAAAAAGCATGTAATATTTTCTACTCATCTCGGATCATTATGTTTAAGCCAGTCACACATGTATAAAATGTTATTTAGTATTACCATAACTGTTATATAAAATATTATCTAGATATACTTTACAAATAGATTTATTTCTTAAAAATAGGTATACATTTTGCTTCTAGAAGTAATATGAATGTCTAGGGAGAGCTTATCATTAAAAGGAATTCTATGTAAGCCCTAAGAATGCTTTGCAACATAAAGTATACCCAAATTGGTTTCCCAAAGCTCAATTATCCTTTTAGGAATTTATAAATAAAATATTACTTTATCACTGTATTTTCAATGTTATTCTTTTCTTCCTTCCAATTAAATTATATAACATTTTCATTCATAATAAAAGCTGAAATTTTTATTTTTGTGTTTACAACATAGGAAATAAAAATCAAAGGGGAAAGTACTTTAGGCTTTAGTTTCTCAGAAACTAAAAATGTTTTTTGAGTACATTTGCAAACAATCATTTTATTTTGAAGAAACAACTAAAGAAAAAAAGTGCAGTGTATTACATATATTTTAATAAATTACTCTAAACTTTCAGTTAATAAGCAATTATATAAGGATTATATAATTATATATATATATTATATTAAGAAAAAGGCTATACTGATATCTAAGTACCAAATACAGCTACTAGTTGGTTGACCTGGTCCTTTGGCTCAGCCTTCAGAGCAGCCCTCTCCATGTGTTATGTAGGAGACTTCCTTACTGATGTCATTTTGGGGGTGCCATAAGAGTTCTCTGCTCCAAAACACTTTCTCCTCCTCCTGACTATGTGAAATCCTCCCAAGACTCAGCCTCTGTTTTTTGGCTAAAGGGTACTTTTCCTGTCTGCTTGTTAAAATCCAAACTACCATGGAATAGGAGTATGAAAATTAAGTGGGGTGAGGCATGGGTATTGAGCAGCTGTGTGGTTGTAGTCATAAGAAGGAACATTAGTAGCATATGCTAAAAGCATTACAAAGTAGTATAAATATTTACTAAAGTGGTGGCTCAGACGGTAAAGCGTCTGTCTACAATGCGGGAGACCTGGATTCCATCCCTGGGTCAGGAAGATCTGCTGGAGAAGGAAATGGCAATCCATTCCAGTACTATTGCCTGGAAAATCCCATGGACAGAGGAGCCTGGTAGGCTACACAGTCCATGGGGTCGCAAAGAGTCGGACACAACTGAGCTACTTCACTTTCCTTTCCTTTTCCTTTCTTAAAGACAAACCGATTTTTTTTTTTTTTTAATTTTGGTTGCACTGCATCTTCATTGTGCACAGGCTTCTCTAGTTGCCCATGGCATGTGGGATCTTAGTTTCCCAATCAGGGATCAAACCCATGTCCTCTACATTGGAAGGGGGAGTATTAACCACTGACCATCAGGGAAGTTCCAAAACTAAATTACAATGACAGCAAAATTTAATATCTTCCCATATTTCTCACAGTAGCTTAAATAGCATGCAGCTGTTTTGCCCCACTGTACACACACAACCACCTCAGAACACCACTACTAGGACTAACCTCATAATTACTGATCTCTCTTTAAAACACTGATCCTTAGAACCTGTGAATGTATTACCTCCCATGAAAAAAAAAAGGGACTGTGTGTATGTGATTAAGATAAGGCTCTCCTGAGATGAATAGAGGTCCTGGATCACCCTGATGGTCCCAGTATAATCAAAAGTCCTGATAAGGGAACGAGGGAGGTGATGGGACAGTAGAGGCCCTTGACACATTGGCTGGTTCTGAAGAGATAAGTAAGCCACTGGTCAAGGAATTTAGGTGACCTCTAGAAGCTGGAAAAAGCAAGGAAAGGATTCTCCCAGAAACTCCAGAAGGAATACAGACCTATCCACACATTGGTTTTAGCCCAGTGAGATTTCTAACAAAGTAAAAATCTGTGTTAGTTAAGTAATCAAATCTGTAGTGATTTGTTACAGAGAAGATAGGAAACTAACACTTTCTAAATATAGAAAGACAGTGAAAAAGATCTGGAACATGGTGGAATATGAGGATATGAAGTTAACATCTCCTCACAAGTATATCAAGAATACATCAGAACAGCTCTCACAGAGCACCTACTAAACACTAGTGGAGGACCTCAGACACCTAAGAGGACAAGAAAACTCCCCACAGGTAGGACGTAAGAAAGAAGGAAAGTGGGGAGGAAAGTGGAAGTGGAAAGGGACAGGCACCACTGAGGGAGAGCTGAAGGAGAAGAGAGGCTCCCACACTCAGAAAGGCCCACTCACAGCAAGGGGATAAATGGGGACAGAGAGGGACCTTTGGGGCATCAGGGGATTGGAAGGCAATGAAGCTGATCTGTGGAAGGCAGGACTGAGTAAGACCTATAGGAATGGTCTGTGCTGCAGCCCCACACACCTCAGCCTGAGCTATGTGTATCCTGGTGAGGTGGACTCTAGGGACCAGAGAGTGGGGTTTGGAGAGTTGACCAGGAAGGGAACAGCTGAGAGCAGTGAGGACACAGCCAGAGGCAGCAGAAGGAAGGGCTCCACAGCTGGGAAGTTTAGTGGAGGGAGCCCGGGCCACCATGTAAGCCAGGTGCAAATGCAAGCTCACTCAGCTCACCACACAATAGGCCAACAAGTCTACAGACAAGATGTTGAGGCAAGGACTTTATTCAGAAAGCTAGCAGACCAAGAAGATGGTGACTAATATCTCAGAACAACCGTCTTATTAGTGTCTTAATGCCAGTTTCTTTTATAGAACAGAGAGAGGGAGAGAAAGGCAGTAAAGAAGTAAAGTAAAAAAGGCACAATCGAGAGGGAGAGGTAGTGAGGAAGTAAACGAAACAAACAGGCTATCAGTCTTGCAAAACATCTCCTGGAATGCCCAGGCTCATGGAGAAGATGTGTTAATCTCGTCTTTCTTACAGCCATTCACAGGTGAGCATGGTCAGATTGTCTTCCTATGAGCTAAACAAAGGCACTTTTAGTATAACATTCAGTAAGAGGGGCAGGGTTCCAAGACTGGCCATTATGTACGATTGTAATAGTAAAAGCAATGAAAAGCAAAGGTTAGAAAAAAATCCAACATGAAATCTGATTTTAGCTCTTCTGTTACAGTGCCATTGTTGAGTAGCATGCAAAGGGTGGGGCTTTCATTGCAATGCCCTTCCCCACCTGCCAACCTGGCTTCCTTGGGCAATGGCAGGAGAGCAGGCCTGAGCAGGCTAGCCCACCACTCAAGCCAGGGTCTCCTTTACCCTCTCAGGCTCTGTCAACCCTTCAAGAGTCCCAGGCCTGAGCCCCAACCCTGGCAAAGCCTCTATAGGCTGAGTGGTCCCGAGGCTGAGCACCTCCCCATCAGATTTCCCTCCGACTGTGCAAGTCCTGGTAGACCCAAGTACTGCTCCCCAAAAAGCCTCCATGGGCCACACAGGTCCCAGCAGCCAACCTGCTGCCCTGACAAAGCTCTTCCATCCAAGCAGGACGTAGGCCTCAGTCCTACCTCCACCAAATCTTCCACGGGTAGCACAGGTACTGGCAGCCTGTGTGCCACCCCTAACAAAGCTTCCTCTGGCCACACTGCTTCAGGCGGGCCAAGCACCTCCCATTGACCCAAAGCCTCCTCCAGTAGTGCCAGCTCCTGAGGACATGCCTGGGGAAAGCCTATGCCCCAGCTGCCCTATGCAGCTCTGGGTGCTCTGGGTGCTCTGGGGAAGCTTCAGGAGCAGCCCTGGTGAAAAGAATACATGCAAGCTGGGGCTGACACATCAGGTCCAGAGACCTACCTAGAGGTCTTGGAGGGCCTCCTAGGAAGTAAAAGACTGGATATAGCTCACCATGAGGGCAAGAACACTGATAGTTGAGGCAAGAGGGGAATATTCTTTTTTTAATTTATTTTCTAACCTTTATTTTTTTATTTCTTTTTTGATGGTGCTTTGTGTTGTTTTTTTTGGTGTTTTTCCATATTTATTTTTTTGAATACATTTTTATTTTTCTAATTTTATTTTATTTCTTATTCTTTGATATTATTTTTCTCTTTTTTATTTATCTTTTCTGTTTTCTTTGTTTTTTGATATATTTTTAGGTTATTGTTTCATTTTGCTTTGTATTTTGTTTTGTTGTGCTTTATCATCTTTTTAATTTTGTTTTTGCATTGCTTTTGTCATTTTTGTGTGTTTATCTTTTGTTATTGTAGATTTTCTTTTAGTTTTTTTTTATTATTATTATTGGTCTATTTTTTGTTTTCTGTTTAGGTTAGATTAGTTTGGTTTTTAACAAGTAATTTTTGGTTTGGCCACTCTCTTTTTTGAATGCCTTCTTGGTTTTTTTTGGTTTCCTGGTTGTTTTTGTTTTGTTTTGTTGTTTCCTTATTGGTTTTGTTGTTGTTGTTGTTAGTTTGTTTCATTGCATTTATTTTTAATTGAGTTGTGTTTAATTTGTTTGTTTCTCTTCTGTTTGTGTGTTTGTTTTTGTTTCTTCAGATTTGTTTTTATTATTCACCTTGGGCTTTGTTTGTCTGTTGTTTTGTTTGTTTGTTTGTTTGTTTGTTTTAACCACTCCATGCAGCTTGCTGGGTCTTAGCTCCCTAACTGGGGTCAGACCTGAACCCCTGTGGTGAGAACATTGAGTCCAAGCCACTGGACTACCAATAATTTCAGGCCCCAGTGAATATTAATTGATGTGAACTTTCCTGGAGGTCCTCACCTCAACACCAAGACCTGGCTCCACCCAAATGCCTGCAAGTTCCGAAGCTGGACACTTCAGGTCAAACAACCACCAAGACAGGAACACAGCCCTATCCGTGAATAAAAATGAGACAACAGAGAAATGCATTACAGATGAAGGAGCAAGATTAAAAACCTAAAAGGCCAAATAAATAAAAAGGAAATAGGCAGTCTATCTGAAAAAAGAATTCAGAGTAATGATAGTAAAAATGACCCAAAATCTCAGAAATAGAATAGAGGCACTGATAGAGAAAATACAAGAAATGTATAACAAGGACCTAGAAGAACAAAACAACAAACAGTGATGAACAACACAATACTGAAGTTAAAAATACACTGAAAAAAGAATTCATGGGTTGGGAAGATTCCCCTGGAGAAGGGAAAGGTTACCCACTCCAGTATTCTGGCCTGGAGAATTCCATGGACTGTATAAATAAATATAAATAAACAAATAATAAAAATAAATAAATACAAACCCTTAACTCTAGTTTTGTGGTCTTTCCTTTATCCTTTCTTAGCTACTTTACTCTCTACTGGACTTTATAATCATCCCACTGGTCAGTAAAGGTCATGTTAAAGTAATATGTGTAATACATTTCCTCCAGAATTAACAGTAGAGAAGTGACTTAGCAGCAGCAGCAGGTCAGTTTAATAGAGCAAATTAAAATGAGTTTTAAACTTATTATCTGGCTTGTTCATATAGTAGGAGGATCAAGAGTGGGGCCTTTTTTAGTATTAATCTACCTTTTGAATAAACAAATGAACAATAGCTTTTCAGGGAAAAGACAGAGGCTTGGCTAAAGGTGGAATCTTGGACTTTTCCATCTGAACCCTGTCTGTATGTACGTTTCATCACACAGTACCCCCACCACTCTGCACTGGTATGATTTGGTACTCTTTGCAGGATTTTAATTCATCTGTTTTCCCACAGTCTTCTAAGCAGTTCTGAAAATTTCACACAAATTACTGAGTACTTTTTTTTTTTATTATTTAGAACTGTTTCATTGTAGCTTAGTTACTTTTTGTTTCTTCCTTTACTGTACAAAATATGAGTTTATTCAGTCCTCATTCAACAACACACATGTTTAAAGATAAGTTATAAAAAAGCAACTTATGAATGTTGATTACTTTTATAAATAGTATGTTTCAAGGACATGGTGTAGTCAGATGAATCTTGATTCATGAGTGCTAATTTGTTTTATAATAGTACATGTGCTTCAGGAACAAGCTGTTCAGATGGATCCTAATTAATGAATTAATTTTTTTCAACTTGAACATGTTTATTAACTTCATTGATTTTTAATTCAAGATTTTTTATTGCATTAAACAAGCAATGAGTCTAAACCAGAAGAACTGAGGATTTTTTTTTAACCAGCCTTGAATTTTATATTTCTTTTTTCTCTTTAGTTCACATATCCATTTTATTTCTTTTTTAAGTTTTATTTTCTTTTTAAATTGAGGCATAATTGACATATGACATTATATTAATTTCAGGTGTACAACCTAATGATTTAATATTTATATACATTGTGATATGTTCACCACAATAAGTCTAGTTATCATCTATCACCACACAGTTACAGAAATTTTCTTTTCTTTTTTTCTTGAGAAAATTAAAGGCCTTTAAAATCTACTCTCTTAGCAATTTTCCAATATGTCATACAATATTATTAAGTACAATCACACCATTCTGGCTGTGCTAAGTCTTTGTTGCTGCACAGGCTTTTCTTTAGCTGTAGAGAGCAGGGGCTACCCTCTAGATATGGTGCGCAGGCTTCTCAGTGCAGTGGCTTCTCTTGTTGCAGAGCAAGGGCTCTAGGGCATGCGGGCTTCGGTACTTGCAGTTTCGGGTCTCTAGAGCACAGGCTCAATATCTGTGGCACACGGGCTTAGTTGCTGCGAGGCATGTGGGATCTTTCTGGATCAGGGATCTAACACGTGTCTCCTGCATTGGCAGGCATGTTCCTATTCACTGAGCCACCAGAGAAGCCCAAGAGTAAATTTTATATTATGTGTTTTATCACAAATAATTTTTAAAGGATGGTACTGGGAGGGAGGAGGGAGGGGGGTTCAGGATGGGGAACACGTGTATACCTGTGGCGGATTCATGTTGATATATGGCAAAACCAATACAATATTGTAAAGTTAAAAAAGAAAAGAAAAAAAAGGAAAAACTGGTTAGCTGTATGTTATTCAAATTTAAGTTTAAAAAATACTACAGCAAAAAAAAAAAAAAATGGAGGCGTAGTGGTAGATAAAACTAGATTAGCAAAAAGCCGATAATTGCTGAAGTGGGTTAAGGGTATCTGAAGATTCATTATACTGGTCTTTCTTCTTTTTCTTTTTTTTTTAATATAAATTTATTTATTTTAATTGGAGGCTAATTACTTTACAATATTGCATTGGTTTTGCCATACATCAACATGAATCCGCCACAGGTGTACACGTGTTCCCCATCCTGAACCCCCCTCCCATCTCCCTCACCATCCCATCCCTCTGGGTCATCCCAGTGCAACAGCCCCGAACATCCTGTATCATGCATCAAACCTGGACTGGCTTTTCATTTCACATATGATATTATACATGTTTCAGTGCCATTCTCCCAAATCATCCTACCCTCGCCCTCTCCCACAGAGTCCAAAAGACTGTTCTATACATCTGGGTCTCTTTTGCTATCTCGCATGCAGGATTATCATTACCATCTTTCTAAATTACATATATATGTGTTAGTATACTGTATTGGTGTTTTTCTTTCTGGCTTACTTCACTCTGTATAATAGGTTCCAGTTTCATCCACCTCATTAGAACTGATTCAAATGTATTCTTTTTAATGGCTGAGTAATACTCCATTGTGTATATGTACCATAGCTTTCTTATCCATTCGTCTGCTGATGGACATCTAGGTTGTTTCCATGTCCTGGCTATTATAAACAGTGCTGTGATGAACATTGGGGTACACGTGTCTCTTTCAATTCTGGTTTCCTCGGTGTGTATGCCCAGCAGTGGGATTGCTGGGTTATAAGGCAGTTCTATTTCCAGTTTTTTAAGGAATCTCCACACTGTTCTCCATAGTGGCTGTACTAGTTTGCATTCCCACCAACAGTGTAAGAGAGTTCCCTTTTCTCCACACCCTCTCCAGCATTTATTGCTTGTAGACTTTTGGATAGCAGCCATTCTGACTGGCATGAAATGGTACCTCATTGTGGTTTTGATTTGCATTTCTCTGATGATGAGTGAGGTTGATCATCTTTTCATGTGTTTGTTATAGGCTGTATGTCTTCTTTGGAGAAATGTCTGTTTAGTTCTTGGGCCCATTTTTTGATTGGGTCATTTATTTTTCTGGAGTTAAGCTGCAGGATTTGCTTGTATATTTTTGAGATTAATTATTTGTCAGTTACTTCATTTGCTATTATTTTCTCCCATTCTGAATCTGTCTTTTCACCTTGCTTATAGTTTCCTTTGCTGTGCAGAAACTTTTAATTTTAAGTAGGTCCCATTTGCTTATTTTTGCTTTTATTTCCAATATTCTGGGTGGTGGGTCATAGAGGATCCTGCTGTGACTTATGTAAGAGAGTGTTTTGCCTATGTTCTCCTCTAGGAGTTTTATAGTTCCTGGTCTTACGTTGAGATCTTTAATCCATTTTGAGTTTATTTTTGTGTATGGTGTTAGAAAGTGTTATAGTTCCATTCTTTTACAAGAGGTTGACCAGTTTTCCCAGCACCACTTGTTAAAGAGATTGTCTTTTCTGCATTGTATATTTTAAATTTTATTTATTTTTTATTGAAGGATATGCCAGGAGAAATATCAGTAACCTCAGATATGCAGATGACACCACCCTATGGCAGAAAGTGAAGAGGAACTAAAAAGCCTCTTGATGAAGGTGAAAGAGGAGAGTGAAAAAGTTGGCTTAAAACTCAACATTCAGAAAACGAAGATCATGGCATCCGTGGGAAATAGATGGGGAAACAGTGGAAACAGTGTCAGACTTTTTTTGGGGTGGGGGGGCTCCAAAAGCACTGCAGATGGTGACTGCAGCCATGAAATTAAGACGCTTACTCCTTGGAAGAAAAGTTATGACCAACCTAGATAGCATATTGAAAAGCAGAGACATTACTTTGCCAACAAAGGTCAGTCTAGTCAAGGCTATGGTTTTCCTGTGGTCATGTATGGATGTGAGAGTTGGACTGTGAAGAAGGCTGAGCACCAAAGAATTGATGCTTTTGAACTGTGGTGTTGGAGAAGACTCTTGAGAGTCCCTTGGACTGCAAGGAGATCCAACCAGTCCATTCTGAAGGAGATCAGCCCTGGGATTTCTTTGGAGGGAACGACACTGAAGCTGAAACTCCAATTCTTTGGCCACCTCATGCGAAGAGTTGACTCATTGGAAAAGACTCTGATGCTAGGAGGGATTGGGGGCAGGAGGAGACGGGAATGACAGAGGATGAGATGGCTGGATGGCATCACTGACTCGATGGACGTGAGTCTGAGTAAATTCCGGGAGTTGGTGATGGACAGGGAGGCCTGGTGTACTGCGATTCATGCGGTCACAAAGAGTCAGACACGACTGAGCGACTGAACTGAACTGAACTGAACTGAATTGCTTTACAGAATTTTCTGTTTTCTGTCAAACCTCAACATGAACCAGCCATAGGTATACATATATACCCTCCCTTTTGAACCTCCTTCCCATCTCCCTCCCCATCCCACCCATCTAGGTTGATACAGAGCCCCTGTTTGAGTTCCCTGAGCCGTACAGCAAATTCCCATTGGCGATCTATTTTACATATGGTAATGTAAGTTTCCATGCTCCTCTCTCCATGAGTTTTAATAGGATAAGTCCTACAAGAACTGTGTGTACTCAGATGCGTCCTCCTCAATGAGTGAGCCTTTTCTCACATGCATTCATCTCCTAAAGATTGATATTCCACAGTTCTCTTGTTGACTCCTTTCTCTTGTTGTGGTACACTCCCTCCACAGAGGATATCACTCAGTTTTAATCTTCACCTGTAACCTGGTGACTTCCAAATCTTTATCTTCCAGTGTAGCCTTCTCTCTTGAGCTACAATTTCATGTTTATATCTGCCTTCTGGACAGCTCCACAGGCACATCATACTCTAATTTCTAAGACTGATTGCAATTTATTTCCATTAAAACAATTCCCTGAATACATCATGTTCATCTTGACTTCACATCTTTGTAGAGGCTGTTTGGAAAACTCTTTTCCTTTTAACTGCCTCATAAGCTCTATTCATCCCCCAGAACTTGGCTAAAGTACGATCTCCTTTAAGAACTATTTTCCTGATCCTTACTTCTCTAACCCAAGCAGAATTAGGGAGTTAGTGTGAAATTATGAAAAAGCAAAAATAGAAAAGATAAAAAACCATGCTATGTATTGTTGTGTTTTGTGTTTAATGAGAATGGGCTAAAAACAATGACTCATTGTCCTACTAGTGGAAATAATAGAAAATGAATTACTTGAACAGCAGCAATAGTCCCTCCAAATCTCTCATTCTGTTAATGGATCTGTTTCATTACCACTGTAATAAATTACCACAATCTTAGTAGCTTAAAACGATATGAATTCATTATCTTACAGTTTTGAAATTCAGAAGTTCAAAATTAGTTTCACTGGGATAAAATCAAGGTATCAGAGGGCTGTTTTCCTTCTGGAGATTCTAAGGGAGAATCTGTTCCTTGTCATTGTCAGTTCCTGGAGACCTCTTACATGCCTTGATTCATAACCCCTTCTATCCCAGCCAGCAGCAAAACATTTCTTTCCTCTAAGATCTTTTCTTCCATTCTCACATCTCTCTCTGACTGTAATCCTTCTTATAAGGACCCATGTGATCAAACTGAGCCCACCTGGATGATCCAGGCTACTCTTCCCATATCCACATCCTTAACTCAATCTCACCTACAAAGTCCTTTTTGCCTTTTAAGTAAATATATTCACAGGTTCTTATAATTGAGACATGGAAATTTTCCTTTTAGTTGAAAATTCTCTGCTGATCTCAAAGTTTCGATAATATTCCTGGTCATGCCTACATAGAGTAGACCATATACATCTGTCAGTGTTTTCTGTGATCTTGTCATATTTTGTAACTTTAGCCGACATAAAATTGAAAACTGATGAAGACTTATCTGCTTAAACTCATTTCTGCTATGCTATAGACTCCACTGTGGTTAATGAGAATTTGGCAGAAGTGTTTCCATACACCAGAACAATTCATTAATGAGACCACTGTTTTAGAAGAGAACACACAAATGCATGGAGAAAATAAAAGGAGTTTGTTCCATCTGCAGGAGCAGCAGCACAAAAGAAAAATCTTCACATATTCCTGGTAAAATATCCCCACTGGCAAATTTTAATACTGGCTTTGGATGTCTACTTAACTTTTTTCCAGGAACTAATACTAAAATAACCAGCTTACCATGAGCTACCCTGTACCATGAGGTGCTTAGGCTTATGTATATAATATTCCCAATTTTCAAGTTGAGTCAGATTAGATTAGGAAAGAAGTGCAAAGGAGATGCACAGTACTGTGTTGGCTCTTAGGTGATGGTATCTATCTTTCCCCAGGTGAGTCCCATCTACTGTCTCTCCACAGTGTCTAGGAACAATTCTGATTGAAATCAGGATGTATCTAATAATGTCCCGAGGACCTAAGGTTGGTCTAGTTTCTCTAGTTAAACTCAAGCTATTAAATTTACATAGGAAAGAAACAAAAAAGTACATTTTTAATTATTTATTTGTCAGGTTTCTTTTTAATAAGATGTACAGTTCTTATAAGAATATCCTGTAATGTCTTTGAAATGGTAATTTTCTATTAAAGTGGAGTTTCTCAACTGGAGGTTTACCAGAATCTCCCATGGTATTTTTTCAAACTATATTAGTTTCCCTATCAGCTTTACTCCATATATATACACCTATGTCTTGATATATCTAGACATCACTTTGCCAATAAAGGTCTGTATAGCCAAAGCTATCGTTTTTCCAGTAGTCAGGTAAGGATGTGAGAGTTGCACCATAAAGAAGGCTGAACACCAAAGAATTGATGCTTTCAACTGTGGTGCTGAAGACTCTTGAGAGTCCCTTGGACTGCAAAGAGATCCAACCAATCAGTCCTAAAGGAAATCAACCCTGAATATTCATTGGAAGGATGGATGCAGGAAGCTGAAGCTTCAATACTTTGACCACCTGATGTGAAGAGCCGACTCATTGGAAAAGACCCTGATACTGGAAAAGATTGAAAGAGGGCAGAAGGAAAAGGAAATGGCAGAGACTGAGATGGTTGAATGGCATCACCTGTGGACATGAGTTTGAGCAAACTTTGGGAGATGGTGAAGGACAGGGAACCCTGGTGTGCTGCAATCCATGGGTTCACAAAGAGTTGAACACAACTCAGTGACTGAACAACAAAGATGAATCTTCAGTAGAGTGTCCATATTATTGATGAATCAGTTTTAAGAGTGAGTTTTGTTAGTCATACATAATACCAAAAAAAAAAAAGGCAAAGCCAAGATTGTCTTGGGTAAGCAAGGACATGTGTTGCATATCTTTAAGTCCTTCTCCAGTTCTGGGGAAGTGGTTCTCAACCTAGACTATATATTCATTTGTAAAAATGCTCCTTGAAAATATCAATCCCTGCTCCTTATCTAGGATGTTGAGAAGACAACTTGGAGGAGAACACAGAGAACCTTCCAGCAAAGAAGGAAGACAGTGGCTCCTATAACACAGTCACTTGGTTTACAAGCAACCCAAGCTGAGGGATTCAGGACAGGAATGTCAACAGCACAGCTGCATCATGCGTGAGTCCAGGAAGAGGAAGACACCCATCTTCAAAGATTGTAAAGGAGTTGCAGAATCCTCCCTTTGAAACATCGGAAAATTGTATTTAGAAAATTGAGCCTACTGATTTTTTTTTTTTTTTTTTTTTTTGCCTTCTCCTACCTCCCACTTCCTAATCTCCCATTGCATTGGTTTGAACCACTTTGTCAATGGATAATCTATCCAGGAATTTCTAGTATTTCTTTATTTTAAATAGTCGGTCTTAGATTGACATATGGTTTGAATAAATGTCAATTTTGAGTTCAGGAAATACATCAATTATTAGCACTTATATTTTCCATGTAATTGTACTTGTCTTAGCTTCTCTAGTCCACACTTAATTCCTTGATATTAGAATTGAACCTTATTCCTCATGATATACTACCTCCATGTCTGACACCTGCTTCACTTTGTGAGTTTTTAATATACTTTTGTTGAATTAAAATTTAATACACGCACATGAAATTAAGGACAGAGAACTTAATAGATACCACATTCTCATGTCTTCCTTCCAGATTGTTGGTTTTCATTGTACTTTATGTGCAAAGTGAAATTTTCCAACTACTTCAGTTCAGTTCAGTCACTCAGTCATGTCTGACTAATTGCAACCCCATGGACTGCAGCACACCGGGTTTCCCTATCCATCACCAACTCCTGGAGCCTACTCAAACTCATGTCCATTATGTCGGTGATCTCATCCGACCATCTCATCCTCTGTCGTCCCCTTCTCCTCCTGCCTTCAATCTTTCCCAGCATCAGGGTCTTTTCCAATGAGTTGGTTCTTCTCATCTGGTGGCCAAAGTATTGGAGTTTCAGCTTCAGCATGAAGTTTCCAATGAATATTCAGGACTGATTTCCTTTAGGACTGACTGGTTGCAGGATCTCCTTGCAGTCCAAGGGAGTCTCAAGAGTCTTCTCCAACACCACAGTTCAAAAGCATCAATTCTTTGGTGCTCAGCTTTCTTTATAGTCCAGCTACTTACTGGATACTATTTACTGAGAAGGTGTCATGTATCAGGCACTGCACCTGCAGAGATGATTGTATGTTCATCACCCAAGAATAATAGGAATAATTGATGAAGATCCAGCTGATTGAAAAAGAAATGAAGTAGTAGAATTTCTGTGGCTAGGGACAGCTTATGAAAAGTAAGAAAATTTTTCTTTCTTTATAATCATAGAAATCTGGAAAAATCTAAAATGCACAATAATAAATTATGTAATAGAAAAGGCTATAGTTGTTAAAATACATTAATTCATTTAATAAATATTTCCTGAAAGTCTCTATATATACATATTCAAAACATTATTAGATAATAAAGCAGATTACATTCTATAAATGGTATACTTAAATTATATAATACATATATAAATGCATATGTGTGTATTTATATATAATTTAGGAAGATGAAGTCCAAAACTTTGTACAATGTGTAATGACATCTGGGTTGAAAGTGTCAGTGTTAGTTGTTTAATCCTGTCTGACTCTTTGTGACCCCACGGACTGCAGCCCACCATGCTCCTCTGTCCATGAAATACTCCAGGCAAGAATACTGGGGTTGGTAGCCATTCCCTCCTCCAGGGGATTTTCCCAAGCCAGAGATAGAATGCAAGTCTCCTACACTGCAGGTAGATTCTTTACCATCTGAGCCACCAGGGAAGCCCTTTTTTGCTTTGGTTTGGATATTTTATGATTTAATAATGACAAGTAGCATTGGGCCTGTTGTTAATAGTTCATAAACTATAATAGCTGCATTTGAGAAAGTACATTCTAGATATTAAGTGAATATGAAATTTAAGATGACACAAATTTTATTTTATTCTAAAATTAATGACTTACGAATTCCATTTTGAAATAAGCATAGAATCTTTATATTAAAGAAGAAAACTGCCTTGAAGGAAGCTCATATATAACTGCTATGAATTGGAAGGTGCTAACAATGTACATAGATATTTCTTCTTTATTGATTCTAAGCAAGTCAGAAAAAGATATATAAGAAAAAATGTAGATTAAAATATAGCATTGCCAGGGTTTCCATGGTGGCTCAGTGGTAAAGAATCTGCCTGTCAATGCAGGAGAACCGGCTTCTCTCCCTGATCCATGAAGATCCTAATTACTAAGCCTGTGCTCTAGAGCACAGGAGAGCAACTACCGAGCTTGTGTGCTGCAAGTACTAAAGCCCACATGCCCTAGAGCCTGTGCTGCACAACAAGAGAAGCTTCCACAGTGATAAACCTGCCCACCACAGTGAAAAACCCATGCACCACAACAGAGTAACTCCCACTCACCACAACTAGAGAAAAGCCCACACAAAAGGAGACTTCACCATAAATAAATAAGTGAAATCATATATAAATATATATATATATATATATATAGAGAGAGAGAGAGAGAGAGAGCATTGCCTTCACTGTCCAAAGTACAAGGTCTCCCTGTTCAAGCTGGATTAGAAAAGTTCAATTAACTCACAATCAGAATCATAATCCTATTTCTTCTCCCTCAAGTCTAGATTTTGGAAAGTGCCTAGGACAGTGAGTTCTTCAGAGAGCTCATCTCTAGCCAGACACATGGAGGATCACAACTGGCTTCCCACCCTTGAAGAACAAAAGAGCCTAAGTAAGACAGGCAGGGCTCCACGTCTGGTTCAGGTCATCCAATAGACTGCTATTTCACGCATCAGAAAAACCATTTTTCCTCCCATCCTCCCATGAGGATGCAAAGGCAGGAAAAATCTTAACACTAGAAAAATGCTCCCCTCTTGGGAGATAAATTGGGAATCCCCACATCAAGACAAGGTTGAGATGCAAATGGCTTGCCCCTAAGAGTATTGAGCCCATTTCTTCCTTCATGTATCCCTGTGATATCCTTCAGTTCTATGATGGGGACTCAAAGAGATGGTCATGTACTTTCTCACAAACTCACTACCCAGTTGGAGGAGGACTGTGAAGCCGGTAAAATAATGTTTAGTAACAGAAAACTAGCAAATTACAAAGTTATGTCTTAAATTGTGTATTACCAACTATAGGTATGGAAAAGAAGGTCAAAGAGAATTGAAGTAGTCGAGAAAGATGAAAGGGGAAATAATATCTGAGTTTCATTACATTTTTCTCAATTAATCGAACTGAGTCTTAATGAATACATACAATTGAGTATACATGAAAAAGAGGAGACTTTCTGGACACAAGGGATAACAGTAACATTAAAATCAGAAGGTCACAGCATGCTGTGTAATGTTACGGTGACATGTAAGAATAAGAGATGGTGTCAAAGCTGTAGCTTTTTGTGGTCTCTGTTAAGTGACTCAGAGTTGTAAAATATTTTTCAGAATGTATCCTCTATTTTTCATGGACTTCTTACTTAAATTTTCCATTTGTAAGTGTATGAGATTTCCTCATGCAAATTTCTGTATTGCATCTCTGTTGTTATCCCAGACTTTGTATCCACTATACAAAATGATAGTTCTCTAACAGTCTGAATTGTAGAATGACAGACTTAGGATGGAACTAACTTGTAGCTCCCAACATAATAACTCATTTTTATTAACTTTTTATTCATATTCTGAGACCTAAGTAATTCTAAAAACATAGTACCTCTACAGTAAACACTAAAATAGAAATAGGTCACAAGGAACAACAGGTAATTTTAACACTTCAAGTAATACGGCCTGAGAAATGTGTAACAGAAAGGAGGAAGAGGATCAGAAATTTCAGGTAAGGTGAGAAGTTAATTTCAAACTCTTAAAATTAATTTAAAAAATATATCTAAGATTCTGAGACAAGTATGATAAGAAGTAAAATTATTTGGCACAACTCCTTTCTTATAGGTTTTGCAAAACAAAAGACATGGAACTGGGTTTGGGATAATGAGAATCCCCTCGATATCATACTGTTTATTTGTTATAATAGAACAATCTAAAAATTCTCTCTCACATTCATGATCAACAGATGAGCACAGAATAAATTAAATGCAAAGTTTAACCTGACAATGATAGAAAAATTCCCCCCTTTGAAATATTTTATAAAGGGTTTAGTTATGAGTTCTATAAAGATGTGGATGTTTTTAATTTTTTAATTTCAGAAGGGTTTTACATGTTTTTTCCTTGTGATGAGAACTTTTAAGATCTACTTGCTTAGTAACTTTCAATATACAATACAGTATTATTAACTAAAGTCACTTGTGTACATTACATCCCTAGGATATATTTTATAATTGAGATTTCTACCTTTTGATCATTTCCACCTATTTCCTGCACCCCTCACCTCTTTTTAAATTCCTCATATGAGTGAGATCATATAACATTTGTTTTTCTCTCTATGACTTTCACTTTGACTAATGTCCTTGAGATCCATTCATACTGTTGTAAATGGCAATATTTTCTTCTTTTTATAGTTGAATAATATCCCATTATGTGTATGCCTTTTTGATTTTTTTAATCTAAAAAAGTGATATATTAATATTTAAACATATAGCAAAAAACCATACAGATTAGGATATATTATAAATAGCATTCAACTGCAGCATCTCTCACACCTCCACTGAATAAAGTTTTAATGGCATAATTCTTAACTCTTCTTGTACATTTAATTCCCAAAAATATAACCAGCTAGAGGTGTCTAGACACACATATAGTGACTGAAAGCCTCAGGTTCCAAAGCCAAACTGACTCAAGTTAAAACCCCAGTCCTATTGGACTGCAAGGAGATCCAACCAGTCCATTCTGAAGGAGATCAGCCCTGGGCTTTCTTTGGAAGGAATGATGCTAAAGCTGAAACTCCAGTACTTTGGCCACCTCATGCTAAGAGTTGACTCATTGAAAAAGACTCTGATGCTGGGAGGGATTGGGGGCAGGAGGATAAGGGAACAACAGAGGATGAGATGGCTGGATGGCATCACTGACTCGATGGACGTGAGTCTGAGTGAACTCCGGGAGTTGGTGATGGACAGGGAGGCCTGGCGTGCTGTGATTCATGGGGTCCTGAATCCAAGAGCTTCCCAATAGTTATAATTCTTTTCTTGTTGTTTTTGTTCAGTCACTAAGTCATGTCTGTCTCTTTACTACCCCCAGGACTGCACCATGCTTCCCTGTCCTTCACTATCTCTTGAAGTTTGCTCTAATTCAGCTCCATTGAGTCAGTGATGCTATCTAACAATCTCTTCCTTTGTTTGTCCCCTTCTCCTTTTGCCATCAGTTTTTCCCAGCATCAGGGGCTTTTCCAATGAGTTGGCTCTTCACATCAAGTGGCCAGAGTACTACAGCTTCAGCTTTAGAAACAGTCTTTTCAATGTTCATTTCCTTTAGGATTTCTTTTAGGATGTCAATGTTCATTTCTTCCTGGTTCATTTCCTTTAGGATTGACTGGTTTGATGTCCTTGCAATCAAAGAAACTTTCAAAATCTTCTACAGCACAACAAATCAGTTCTTCAGTGCTCAGCCTTCTTTAAGGACCAGCTCTCACATCCATACATAACTATGGGAAAAACCATATCTTTGACTATATGCACTTTTGCCAGTAAAATGATGTCTCTTCTCTTGAATACACTGTCTAGGTCTGTCAAAGCTTTCCTCCCAAGGAGCAAGCACCTTTCTATTTCAGGGCTTCAGTAACCACCTGCAATGATTTGGTAGCCCAAGAAAATAAAATCTGTCACTGTTTCCACTTTTTCCCTTTCTATTTGCCATGAAGTGATGGGACTAGATGCCATGAATTTAGTTTTTTTGAATGTTGAGATTCAAGTCAGCTTTTTCACTCTCCTCCTTCACCATCATCAAGAGGTTCTTCAGCTCCTCTTCACTTTCTGTATCATCTGCATATCTCAGTTTGTTGATACTTCTCCTGGTGATCCTGATTCCAGTTTGTGATTCATCCAGCCCTGCCTTCATTTTACATGATGTACTCCACACAGAAGTTAAATAAGCAGGGTGACAATATACAGCCTTGTCATTCTCATTTCCCAATATTGAACCAGACAGATGTCCAGTTCTAACTGTTGCTTCTTGACCTGCATACAGATTTCTCAGGAGACAGGTAAGGTGGTCTAGTATTCCCATCTCTTTAAGAATTTTCCACCATTTATGATCCACACAGTCAAATGCTTTAGAGTAAATGAAGCAGAAGTAGATGTTTTTTCTGGAATTCCCTTGCTTTTTCCATGATCCAACAAATATTGGCAATTTGATCTCCAGTTCCTCTGCTACATCAAAACTCAACTTGAACACCTGGAAGTACTCAGTTCACCTACCACTGAAGTCCAACTTGAAGGATTTGAGCATAACCTTGGTAGCATGTGAAATGAACGCATGTATAGTAGTTTGAATGTTTTTTGACCGTGCTCTTCTTTGCAATTGGAATGATAATTTACTTTCTCCAGTCCTGTGGCCACTGCTGAATTTTCCAAATTTGCTGAAATATTGAGTGCAGCACTTTAACAGGATCAACTTTTAGGGTTGTAAATAGCTCAACTGGAATTCCATCTCCTCCTCTAGCTTTGTTTGTAGTAATGTTCCCTAAGACCCACTCAACTTCACACTCCAGGACGTCTGGCTCTAGATGAGCAACCACATCGTCATGGTTATCTGGGGCATTAAGACATTTTTTTAATAGTTTTCCTGTGTATTCTTGCCAACTCTTCCTAATATCTTCTGCTTCTGTTAAGTCCTTACCTTTTCTGTCCTTTATTGTGCCCATCCTTAAATGAAATATGTCCCTGATATCTGCAGTTTTCTTAAAGAAATTTCTAGCTTTTCCCATTCTAATTGTTTTCCTCTATTTCTTTGCATGCTTCATTTAAGAAAGTCTTATTTCCCCTTGCTATTCTCCAGAACTCTGCATTCAGTTGAGTATATTTTTCCCTTTCTCCCTTGTCTTTTGCTTCTTTTTTTTCCTTAGCGATTTGTAAAGCCTCCTCAGACAACCATTTTGCCTTCTTGTATTTCTTTTTGGGGGGATTGTTTTGGTCATTGCCTAATTTACAATGTTATAAACTTTCCTCCACAGTCCTTCAGACACTCTGTCTACCAGATATAATCCCTTGAATCTATCTGTCACCTCCACTGCATAATCACAAGGGATTTGATTTAGGTCATACCTGAATGGCCTAGTAGTTTTCCCTATTTTCTTCAATTTAAGCCTGAATTTGGCAATAAGGAACTCAGGCTCTGAGCCACAGTCAACTCCAGGTCTTGTTTTCACTGACCGTAGAGAACTTCTCCATCTTTGACTGCAAAGAATATAATCAATCTGATTTTGATATTGACCATCTGGTGATGTCCATGTGCAGACTTGTCTCTTGTGTTTTTGGAAAGGGGTGTTTGCTATGACCAGGATATTCTCTTGATGAAATTCTTTTGCCCTGCTTTTTAGCCTTCCCTCTACTTAATTTTTTACTCCAAGGACAAACCTGCCTGTTCTTCCGAGTATCCCTTAACCTCCTACTTTTGTATCCAGTCCCCTCTGATAAAAAGGACATCTTTTTTTGTTTGTTTGTTTGTTTAGTTCTGGAAGGTGTTGTAACTCTTCATAGAACCGGTCCACTACAACTTCTTTGGCATTAGAAGTTGGGGCATAGTCGTGGATTACTGTGATGTTGAAGGTTTGCCATGAAATCAAATCAAGATTATTCTGTCATTTTTGAGACTGCACCAAATACTGCATTTCAGGCTCTTTTGTTGACTATGAGAGCTACTCCATTTCTTCTAAGGGATTCCTGCCCACAATAGTAGATATAATGGTCTTCTGAATTAAATTCTCCCATTCCTGTCTATTTTAGTTCACTGATTCCTAAGATGTTAATGTTCAATCTTGCGGTCTCCTGCTTGACCATATCCAATTACCTTGATTCATGGATCTAACATTCCTATGCAATATTGTTCCTATGCAATACTGTTCTTTACAACACTGAACTTTGCTTTCACCACCAGACACATTCACAACTGAGTGTTGTTTCCACTTTGGCCCAGCCACTTCATTCTTCCTGGAGCTATTGGTAATTGCCCTCTGTTCTTCCCCAGTAGCATATTGGACACCTTCGGACATGGGGAGCTCATCTTTTGCTGTCATATATATTTGTCTTTTCATAATGTCCATGGGGTTCTCCAGGCAAGAATACTGGAGTGGGTTGCCATTTCCTTCTCCAGTGGACCATGGTTTGTTAGAACTCTTCACTATGACCCGTCCATCTTGAGTGGCCCTGCATAACATGACTCATAGCCTCATTGAGTTATGCAAAGCCCTTTGCCACAAAAGGTTGTGATCTATGAAGGGGATCTAACTATTGTTAATAGTAACATGAAGCTAAAACTAGGGATTACTTATAATTCTTTACCACACTGAAAATGCCTATTAACATTGTTAGTTTTGTTAAGTTGTTTTATAGAAGTTAAAAAACAAATTAAAAAATTTTTGAACTGATCCTAGCCACAAAAGTTTTATTGGAAATGAGGATGTGAATTAAATCTTCAACCACCTTTACTATTGTAAAGGCATTTGGCCATGATGGCAATAACATGTGAATGCAAGGACCAGCTAAAGAATATTCTTCTGTCTTTGGTTCTCTAGAGATCTCAGACACTATAAGCTGAGGGGGTCACCCAACGTATTTGAAGAGTCAGTATTATATATGAACTCCAGAATCTTTCCTTTCAGGATTAGTGATCTATTAGATCCATTAGTAAGCCATGGACAAATACATTATCAGAAATATGCATTGTTAAGAATGTTTCTGTCTACTCCAGAGACCCTTTCAAACAAATAGATCCTCCTGTAGGGCATGAAAAAGCCTCTACCTTCTTTCTCTTCTCAGATAATACCCAACAGAGAACTGTATCCAGTGAAAGCTCAACAAACACTTCTGAATAAGTAAGTCCCACAGGGCAGGGGACTTCCCACTTTCTGAGGGGAGTAAATGAGTAAGAAGACAAGTTGTAAGCTTTGTATTTTTGACATATAGTTTTCTCTGACTCTTTGAAGGAGTCTATTTCAAAATAATGATACTGATAAATGTGAAACAATTTGAAACATGAACTAATTACTGCATATAATGTTCTTTAGATTCCAGGAAGCATTAATATCCCTTCATGTTAAAAAAATATATATATATCCCTTCATGTTTAAACAATGAAACAGATACATACAGTTGGCTGGCCTTAATGAGTAAGGATTAAGAAACAGGAACACCCAAAGTAAACCCTGTTGTTTGAACCACTCAGCTGCGCTGTCACTGTTTCCAAAGCCTTGAAGGAAATCCTAGCCAATTAATAAGAGACTCCAGTGCTGGAGGAGGTGGGGGCCACCAGGTGCCTTGTACTGTACACCGTAAGACAGCTTCACACTTCTGCAGTGACACCTCGAGGACAGGGAATCACAAGCCTCACTTTTCCCAAATGATTGGAGTTCAAGTAAATGTCACAATGGGTGGCTCATAGCTTGGTGCCGTAGCTGGACACAATTCAAAGCATGATTGCTGCTGCTGCTAAGTCGCTTCAGTCGTGTCCGACTCTGTGCGACCCCATAGACGGCAGCCCACCAGGCTCCCCCGTCCCTGGGATTCTCCAGGCAAGAACACTGGAATGGGTTGCTATTTCCTTCTCCAGTGCATGAAAGTGAAAAGTGAAAGTGAAGTCGCTCAGTCGTGTCCGACTCTTAGTGACCCCATGGACTGCAACCCACCAGGCTCCTCAGTCCATGGGATTTTCCAGGCAGGAGTACTGGAGTGGGTTGCCATTGCCTTCTCCGTCAAAGCATGACTAGGTCCTTATATCCTCAGAAAATCCTTCCCTTGGCTGGCTTAAGCATCCTATTAGTAAACAAAGCCAGCCGAAGCATGGTCCTACTCTGAACCTAAAGGAAGCACCATTGTTCTAACACTAGGCTAGAAGCATTTTCCATTTATGCAAGCTCATTCATTCATCTTCCATCATAAATACAACAAATATTTCAGAGTTCCAGGCACTATCCTAAGCACTAGGACAGAAAACAGGAGGAAGAAAACAAGAAAAACAAAATCCCTTTCTAGTGTGGAGCTACAGAGTCTAGGGCAAGAGAGGTACTAAACAGACAAGTAAGCATAATGCCAAGGAGGCAAAAGAACCAGGAAGCAAATTAAAGCTTTGTTATATAGAGTCTGGGAAGGACTCTCTGAGGAAGAACATTGTAGTAGAGACTTGAATGAAGTGAGAGAGGCAACTGTTGTGAGCAATTTAATATCTAGTCTTTCTCATTCTTTTTGATGTATATAAATACAAATTTTTCTGCAGAAATTGGAACAAGCCTACTTTGTTGTCAACTTATATAATTTATTTCAGTAACCCTTCAATGGCTGGAATTTAGTTTCTTTCAACATATTGGGATTTATAAAAATAATTGACTAAAAACTATTAATTAATTATAAAATAGTTAAAATGAATTATAAAATGAAGACTTTAAGCACCTAAAATGACTAAAGGCTGGAAAACACGTTGATGGTGTATCCAAAGATCATTTTTATGTTGACCAGTTTGCTCTTAGCCAATTACTGAGCTTCAACTAGGACACTCCTTTACTCTAATTTTGCCATCACCTTCATAATCCGTCATTGCTCAGAGAGCCTTTAAGCCACTTCAGTACACAAGTGATTCAAGGTCTCCTATCTGTAGCATCTGGAATCAAGAAAGAACATCTGAGCAGGAAACGTTATCTGGCTCCCCTCCTTAGACAAGTCCCTCATTGTTGCAAAATACACCTGGAACCTTCCCAGTGCTACAGAAATTTTAAGTTCTGCTTCCACACGGATTTACTCCATTGCCCATCCACTCTGCTACATCCTGCACTGCCTTTCTGTATGCCAGCTTTGAAAACTTGGGAAGGTGATCTAGACACACGACACAAGAAGCACTGAATTTCCACAGAGTGCAATCCATTCTGTCATTTAGGACAATGGGAGGGTATGAACTGCAAGAAGAGTCATGGGAGCTTAGCCACTGCCCCCTCCCTTAACAACTTAGGGCTTTTCAAGGAGTACCTGTGATACCAAGCCCTAAGGAAGAGGGGACTTCCTATACATCTCTTTAAGTGGGCCAGCTCACTAGGCTGTCACTCCAATAGCTCCACCCCCATTTCCCCATTTATTTCCTGCTTACCAGTCCTTACTACTTTATTTATTCCTTGGCCATTATTTATAGCCTCCAGGCCACCTCTATAGCTGCCTTTTGTGCCATCTCATCTGGGCAGCCTTCAGAATTCCCTTAGTTATTTTTGACCTTAGCTTTCTAGCAGTCTGATTCTGTTTGCCCTTTCCCCATTCATAAAAGAAAAGTAAAACTTCTTAAAATATAGTTATCTAGAGTCTTTTTGACAAAGATGGACAGCCCCAAATTCAACTAAACATCCAAACCTTTTTGAAGTTGAAAACAAAAGTATAAATAATAAATAAGCCAGAGTATAAATATTTGATTCAAATTGTCTGAAAAACTATCTCTGTAGGCATGCTGAATATGAATTGTCACATTCAACTAATTTGGGTAAAAGCTTTTTTCCTTCTTATCACAGAATGGGGATGTGCATGAATTGTGAAACTTCTGAATTTGTTCCAAATTGGAAAGAGAGTTGGAAAGAGAAAAATAAGGAGGCAGCAAGTAGGTGGTAGAACCATTGTTATAGCCGTCTTTCTGGAAACTTGTTTCCATTGCTAAAATGAGCACACCACTTCAACTGGTTGGCAGGATTTCACAGAGGCAGTTTTACAAGATTACAAGGTGTCATTTGTAGCTGTATTTGAAAATTAAGATTAAGAAAAGGCACCCTGTTACTATCATCTAATTTGATATTTCAAGGCAAATCTAGCACAGATGTGTAACAACAAAACATACTGGCAAAAACTGGAACAAGAGAGAGCAGATTTAGAACTTTCTGAGATGATGAAATATTACAAACTCATTCTCCAGATTATGAACTTCTGCCTTTTTCATTTTGTTCAGTTCAATGCAAAAGCAGACCTTTAAGAGAGTCCCAGTGGATTACCCAACACAATAGCATGACTAAAGCAATACTCTAGTAAAGCAAATATCCCTGTAGGTATGTCCAATAAAATCCTTACTAGTGACAGCTGATTTCATGGACTTTATTTAAGTAAATAAGCTACATAAATTCCAAAGAATGCCTATTTATGCCTAATAAGTATTATTAGCCTCACTTTTTGTATGAATGAACTAAAGTCGGGAGCTGGAAACCAATCCAGTGGTACTTGGGCTAAGCCTTCCTGCCTGGACTTGACTAGCTCATCATGGGTAACTTCTGGGGATCTACCAGGTGATAATGGTGCTGTACTATCCAACACCAGGCTTTCGCACCTCAAGTTGGGGGGTGACGTATAGGAGGACTGCTGAGAACAATGGGCCTTTGTGCAAAGAGGACCTCTATTAAGAACAAAGTCAGAGGCACAGAAGTCAAGTTAGGAGCCAGGGTCTAGAGGTCAAGAGCATTGATACCTCTGGCCTTGCTTGTGGTAATGACCTGGTTTTATTGTGATCAAAAAGCAATGCTGAGGACAGTCCTTGCCTGAGGACATATCAAAAGAAGTTCTTGCCACACAGTCCATTAGTCAGTGCTTCTCTCAAAGAATGTATGCTGTTTCTCCAAAAGAATTTACAAGTTACTCTTTTAAAAATTAATATAAGCATATTTGGGGTGATCTGGATGACCAGTGACCAAATTTGTTTGTGTTCATGACTGCATTGGTGCCAAAGGAAACAGGTTTTTAATTGTCTCAGAACAACTGAAGAGAATGTAATATGTAAGTGATAGGAAATCAGTCCTGAATATTCACTGGAAGGACTGATTCTGAAGCTGAAGCTCCAATACTTTGGCCTCCTGATGCTAAGAACTGAATCATTGGAGAAGACCCTGCTGGGAAAGATTGAAGACAGGAGGAGAAGGGGATGCCAGAGGATGATATGGTTGGATGGCATCACCGACTTGATGGACGTGAGTTTGAGCAAGCTCCAGGAGATGGTGATGGACAGGGAGGCCTGGCGTGCTGTAGTCCACAACTGCACAACTGAACAACAACAAAAGTGACCAATGTCAGAATGAAGGCTAAGCAAAGTTTCTGAGGAAAAGAGAGAAAAGTAAAATTTTTTAAAAAGAGAAAGAAAGAAAGAAAACTTGTCACACAGCACATAGTGATGTAGCCATACCAACATCAAAAGAACCGTAATAGTTTACACCTGGTTAATACTGAAACCTTAGGAATAAGAACTAATTTAAGGTTTATTGTACAGTTAAGCCACTCGTGAATGCCACATTTTTCAGGTCCTCTATAGTACATGGTTAAATTAAGCAAAAAAGAGGACATTTTGATAAATGTGAAGAACTACCTAACACAGAACAGACACACAGCCTGACTTCAAGAAGAACTAGCTCCAGAAACTAGAAAATTGCTCATAACTCTGACAGGAGCCTCTCTCTCCCAGGTCTCTGCTCTGACCACTGACTCTTTCTCTGCTCTCTCTACTCCTTCACCATTCTCTTCTCTGCTCACAGCCTGCAATGCACAATATGACTGCCCATAGCTACCCAGCTTGAGTTAACAGGTCCATGAGAGGAATGTGTTCCTCAACCCTTGATCTAAGTCTCCAGTGAATGAACTAGGTCAACCTGAGTCAAATTCTCACACCAAAATCAAGCAAGCAAAGGCTAAGGGCAGAGTTACTATTTTATACACAAACAACTGCTGGGAGCCACACACCTACCATAAATTAAGAGGGAGCAGTTAAGAAAGTTGCTGAAACCTGGACAGATCTCTCCAAAAATGTTTGTAATAAATGAAACATAGGGGTTTTGATTTTTTTGTGCAGTTCACAAAGACCAAAAAAAAAAAAAAAAAAAAAAGGCTTTGTATCTACAAAATCTTGAAAACACTTCTTTCTTATAACAGGATTGCAATAAATTCTTAACCAGTTTTCATTTTTTCAAAGGTTAAGTATGAGTACTCATCAACTATATTCCTCTCTTCCTCTAAAGTATCCATGCCTTGTAAGGTCACCAAGACGGACAGGTCATGGTGGAGAATTTTGACAAAATGTGGTCCGCTGGAAGAGGGAATATCAAACCATTTCAGTATTCTTGCTTTGAGAACCCCATGGATAATATGAAAGGGCAAAAAGATATGACACTGAAAGATGAACTCCCCAGGCCAGTAGGTGTCCAAAATGCTACTGGAGAAGAGCAGAGAAATATCTCCAGAAAGAAGGAAGAAGCTGAGGCAAAGTGAAAACGATACCCATTTGTGGATGTATCTGGTGGTGGAAGTAAGGTCCAATGTTGCAAAGAACAATATAACATAGGAAACTGGAAGGTTAGGTCCATGGATCAAGGTAAATTGAAAGTGGTCAAACAGGAGATGGCAAGAGTGAACATCAATATTTTAAGAATCAGTGAACTAAAATGGACTGGAATGGACAAATTTAATTCAGAAGACCATCATATCTACTACTGTGGGCAGAAATCCCTTAGAAGAAATGGAGTAGCCCTCATACTCAACAAAAGAGTTTAAAATGCAGTGCCTGGGGGCAATCTCAACAATGACAGAATGATCTCTGTTCATTTCCAAACTAACCATTCAGTATCAGAGTAATCCAAGTCTATGTCCCAACCACTAATGCCAAAGAAGCTGAAGTTGAATGGTTCTATGAAGACTTACAAGACCTTCTAGAACTAACACCAAAAAAGAAGTCTTTTTCATCATATAGCTTGGAATGCAAAAGTAGGAAGTCAAGAGATATCGAGAGTAACAAGCAAATTTTGCTTTGGAGTATAAAATGAGTAGGGCAAAGACTAACGGAGTTTTGCCAAGAGAATGCACTGGTCATAAAAAAAAAAAAAACACCCTCTTCTAACAGCACAAGAGAAGACTCTATACATGGACATCACCAGATGGTCGACACTGAAATCAGATTGATTATATTCTTTGCAGCCAAAGATGGAGAAGCTCTACACAGTCAGCAAAAACAGGTCTGGGAGCTGACTGTGGCTCAGATCATGAACTCCTTATTGCCAAATTCAGACTTAAATTGAAGAAAGTAGGGAAAAGCTCTACACCGTTCAGTTATGACCTAAATCAAATCTCTTACTATAATACAGTGCAAGTGCCAAATAGATTCAAGGGACTAGATCTGATAGACAGAGTGTCTGAAGAAATATGGACTGAGGTTTGTGACATTGAACAGGAGGCAATGATCAAGACCATCCCCAAGAAGAAGAAATGCAAAAAGGCAAAAGAGTTGTCTGAAGAGGACTTACAAATAGCTGATAAAAGAAGAGAAGTGAAAGGCAAAGGAGAAAAGGAAAGATATACCTATTTGAATGCAGAGCTCCAAAGAATAGCAAGGGATAAGAAAGCCTTCCTAAGTGATTAATCCAAAGAAATAAAGGAAAACAACAGAACAGGAAGACTAGAGATCTCTTCAAGAAAATTAGAGATACCAAGGGAATATTTCATGCAAAAGTGGGCATAACAAAGGGTAGAAATGGTATGGACTTAACAGAAGCAGAAGATATGCAAGAACACAGAAAAAGTATACAAAAACATCTTCAGAATCCAGATAACCACGATGGTGTGATCACTCACCTAGAGCCAGACATCCTGGAATGGGAAGTCAAGTGGGCCTTAGGAAGCATGACTACAAACAAAGTTAGTGGAGGTGATGGAATTCCAGTTGAGCTATTTCAAATCCTAAAAGATGATGCTCTGAAAGTGATGCACTCAATATGATAGCAAATTTGGAAAACTCAGCAGTGACCACAGGACTGGAAAAGGTCAGTTTTCATTCCAATCCCAAAGAAAGGCAATGCCAAAGAATGTTCAAACTACCACACAGTTACACTCATGTCACATGCTATCAAAGTAATATTCAAATTTCTCCAAGCTAGACTTCAACAGTATGTGAACCGAGAACTTACAGATGTTTAAGCTGGACTTAGAAAAGGTGGAGGAATCAGAGATCAAATTGCCAACATTCATTGGATCATAGAGAAAGCAAGGAAATTCCAGAAAAACTTCTACTACTGCTTCATTGACTACACTAAAGGCTCTTACTGTGGGAATCACAACAAACTGTGGAAAATTCTCAAAGAGATGGGAAAACCATACCACCTGAGAATCCTGTATGCAGGTCAAGAGGCAACAGTTAGAACTGGACATGGAACAACAGACTGTTTCAAAATTAGGAAAGGAGTACATTAATTCTGTATATTGTCTGCTTATTTAACTTCTATGCAGAGTACACCATGTAAAATGCTGGACTGAATAAAGCACAAGCTGGAATCAAGATTTCCAGGATAAATATGAATAACTTCAGATATGCAGATGACAGCACTCATATGCAGAAAGTGAAGAGGAACTAAAGAGCCTTTTGTGAAGTGAAAGAGGAGAGTGAAAAAGCTGGCCTAAAATTCAACATTCAAAAAACTAAGATCATAGCATCTGGTCCCATTATTTCATGGCAAATAGATGGGAAAACATTGGAAACAGTGAGATACTTTATTTGGGGGGCTCCAAAATCACTGAAGATGGTGACTGCAGCCATGAAATTAAAAGACACTTGCTCCGGGGAAGAAATGAGATGACCAACCTAGACAGTATACTGAAAAGCAGAGATATTACTTTGCTGACAAAGGTCCATATAGTCAAAGCTAAAGTTTTTCCAGTAATCATGTATGGATGTGAGAGTTGGACCATAAAGAAGGCTGAGCATTGAAAAACTGATGCTTTTAAACTGTGAGGTTGGAGAAGACTCTTGAGAGCCCCTTAGACCCCAAGATCAAACCAGTCAATCCTAAAGAATATCAATCCTGAATATTCGTTGGAAGGACCAATACTGAAGCTGAAGCTCCAATACTTTGTCCATCTGATGCGAAAAGTTGACTCATTGGAAAAGATCCTGATGCTGGAAAAGATTGAAGGCTGAAGGAGAAGAGGGAGCAGGGGATGACATGGTTAGATAGCATCACCGACTCAATGAACATGTATTTGAGCAAACTCTGGGAGATACTGAAGAACAAGGAAGCTGCAGTCCATGGTGTCACAAAGAGTCAGACATGACTGAGCAACTGAACCACAAAAATTTTGTAAATAAGTTCATTTGTATCATTTTTTTTAAGATTTTACATATAAGTGATACCATATGATATTTGTCTTTGTCTGATTTATTTCACTCAATATGACAATCTCTAGGTCCTTCTGCTGCTGCTACTGCTGCTGCTAAGTCACTTCAGTCATGTCCAACTCTGTGCAACCCCGTAGATGGCAGCCCACCAGGTTCCCCCATCCCCGGGATTCTTAAGGTAAGAACACTGGAGTGGGTTGCCATTTCCTTCTCCAACCTAAGTCCTTCTATATTTCAGCAAATGGAGTTAGTTCATCCTTTTAATGGCTGAGTAATATTCCATTGTGTAATATGGACCACATTTTCTTTATCCATTCATCTGTCAGTGAACATTTAGGTAGCTTCCATGTCTTGGCTATTGTAAACAATGTTGCAGTGAACATTGGGGGTGCATGTGTCTTTTTGAATTATGGATTTCTTCAAATGTATGCCCAGGAGTGGGATTGCTGGGCCATATGGTAGTTCTATTTTTAGTTTTTTAAGGAACTCCATGCTATTTTCCATAGTGGCTACACTAATTTACATTTCTACTAATATTTATTATTTGTAGACTTTTTGAGGATGCCTCTTCTGACTGGTCTGAGGTGATACTTGGTTGTAGTTTCCATTTGTAATTCTTTAATAATTATTGCTGTGGATGTGACTGGTGATAGAAGCAAGGTCCGATGCTGTAAAGAGCAATATTGCATAGGAACCTGGAATGTCAGGTCCATGAATCAAGGCAAATTGGAAGTGGTCAAACAAGAGATGGCAAGAGTGAATGTCGACATTCTAGGAATCAGCGAACTAAAATGGACTGGAATGGGTGAATTTAACTCAGATGACCATTATATCTACTACTGCGGGCAAGAATCCCTCAGAAGAAATGGAGTAGCCATCATGGTCAACAAAAGAGCCCGAAATGCAGTACTTGGATGCAATCTCAAAAATGACAGAATGATCTCTGTTCGTTTCCAAGGCAAACCATTCAATATCACAGTAATGTAACGCTGAAGACGCTGAAGTTGAACGGGTCTATGAAGACCTACAAGACCTCTTAGAACTAACACCCAAAAAGGATGTCCTTTTCATTATAGGGGACTGGAATGCAAAAGTAGGAAGTCAAGAAACACCTGGAGTAACAGGCAAATTTGGCCTTGGAATACAGAATGAAGCAGGGCAAAGACTAATAGAGTTTTGCCAAGAAAATGCACTAGTCATAACAAACACCCTCTTCCAACAACACAAGAGAAGACTCTATACATGGACATCACCAGATGGTCAACACAGAAATCAGCTTGATTATATTCTTTGCAGCCAAAGATGGAGAAGCTCTATACAGTCAGCAAAAACAAGACCGGGAGCTGACTGTGGCTCAGACCATGAACTCCTTATTGCCAAATTCAGACTGAAATTAAAGAAAGTAGGGAAAACCACTAGACCATTCAGGTATGACCTAAATCAAATCCCTTATGATTATACAGTGGAAGTGAGAAATAGATTTAAGGGCCTAGATCTGATAGATAGAGTGCCTGATGAACTATGGAATGAGGTTCGTGACACTGTACAGGAGACAGGGATCAAGACCATTCCCATGGAAAAGAAATGCAAAAAAGCAAAATAGCTGTCTGGGGAGGCCTTACAAATAGTTGTGAAAAGAAGAGAAGCGACAAGCAAAGGAGAAAAGGAAATATATAAACATCTGAATGCAGAGTTCCAAAGAATAGCAAGAAGAGATAAGAAAGCCTTCTTCAGTGATCAATGCAAAGAAATAGAGGAAAACAACAGAATGGTAAAGACTAGAGATCTCTTCAAGAAAATTAGAGATACCAAGGGAAACTTTCATGCAAAGATGGGCTCGATGAAGGACAGAAATGGTATGGACCTAACAGAAGCAGAAGATACGAAGAAGACGTGGCAAGAATACACAGAAGAACTGTACAAAAATGATCTTCACGACTCAGATAATGATGATGGTGTGATCACTGACCTAGAGCCAGACATCCTGGAATGTGAAGTCAAGTGGGCCTTAGCAAACACCACTACAAACAAAGCTACTCGAGGTGATGGAATTCCACTTGAGCTATTTCAAATACTGAAAGATGATGCTGTGAAAGTGCTGCACTCAATATGCCAGCAAATTTGGAAAACTCAGCAGTGGCCACAGGACTGGAAAAGGTCAGTTTTCACTCCAATCCCAAAGAAAGGCAAGGCCAAAGAATGCTCAAACTACCGCACAATTGCAGTCATGTCACACGCTAGTAAAGTAATGCTCAAAATTCTCCAAGCCAGGCTTCAGCAATATGTGAACCGTGAACTTCCTGATGTTCAAGCTGGTTTTAGAAAAGGCAGAGGAACCAGAGATCAAATTGCCAACATCCACTGGATCGTGGAAAAAGCAAGAGAGTTCCAGAAAAACATCTATTTCTGCCTTATTGACTATGTCAAAGCCTTTGACTGTGTGGATCACAATAAACTGTGGAAAATTCTTCAAGAGATGGGAATACCAGACCACCTGACCTGCCTATTGAGAAATCTGTATGCAGGTCAGGAAGCAACAGTTAGAACTGGACATGGAACAACAGACTGGTTCCAAATAGGAAAAGGAGTTTGTCAAGGCTGTATATTGTCACCCTGCTTATTTAACTTATATGCAGAGTACATCATGAGAAATGCTGGGCTGGAAGAAGCACAAGCTGGAATCAAGATTGCCGGGAGAAATATCAATAACCTCAGATATGCAGATGATACCACCCTTATGGCAGAAAGTGAAGAGGAACTAAAAAGCCTCTTGATGAAAGTGAAAGCGGAGTGTGAAACAGTTGCCTTAAAGCTCAACATTCAGAAAACAAAGATCATGGCATCCAGTCCCATCACTTCATGGGAAATAGATGGGGAAACAGTGGAAACAGTGCAGACTTTATTTTTCTGGGCTCCAAAATCACTGCAGATGGTGACTGCAGCCATGAAATTAAAAGACGCTTACTCCTTGGAAGGAAAGTTATGACCAACCTAGATAGCATATTCAAAAGCAGAGACATTACTTTGCCAACAAAGATCCGTCTAGTCAAAGCTATGGTTTTTCCTGTGGTCATGTATGGATGTGAGCGTTGGACTGTGAAGAAGGCTGAGCGCCGAAGAATTGATGCTTTTGCACTGTGGTGTTGGAGAAGACTCTTGTGAGTCCCTTGGACTGCAAGGAGATCCAACCAGTCCATTCTGAAGGAGATCAGTCCTGGGTGTTCTTTGGAAGGAATGATGCTAAAGCTGAAACTCCAGTACTTTGGCCACCTGATGCGAAGAGTTGACTCATTGGAAAAGACTCTGATGCTGGGAGGGATTGGGGGCAGGAGGAGAAGGGGACGACAGAGGATGAGATGGCTGGATGGCATCACTGACTCGATGGACGTGAGTCTGGGTGAACTCCAGGAGTTGGTGATGGACAGGGAGGCCTGGCGTGCTGCGATTCATGGGGTCGCAAAGAGTCGGACACGACTGAGTGACTGAACTAACTAATAATTATTGATGTTGAGCATCTTTTCATGTGCCTATTGACCATCTGTATGTCTTCTTTGGAGAAATGTCTCTTTAGATCTTCTGCCCATTTTTGATTAGGTTGTTTGCTTTTTTATTATTGAGTTTATGAGCTGTTTTTATATTTTGGAAATTAATCCCTTGTCAGTAGCATTGTTTGCAAATATTTTTTCCCATTCTTTGGGTTGTCTTTTTATATTATTTATGGTTTCCTTTGCTTTGCAAAAGCTTATAAGTTTGATTAGGTCTCATTTGTTTATTTTTTCTTTTATTTCTATTGTCTTAGGAGACTGACTTATGGAATCATTAGTGCAATTTATGTCAGAGAATGTTTTGCTTGTGTTCTCTTCTAGGAATATGGTATCATGTCATATTGAAGTCTTTAACCCATTTTGAGTTTTTGTGTATGGCATGAGGAAGGGTCTAACTTCATTGATTTCCATGCAGGTGTTCAATTTTCCCAACACTACTTGCTAAAGAGACTGTCTTCTCTTATTTTATATTCTTGCCTTCTTTACTGAAGATTAATTGACTAAAGTTGTGTGGGTTTATTTCTTGGCTCTCTATTCCGTTCCTTTGATCTATGTGTCTGTTTCTGTTCCAAAACCAGTGTTTGGATTACTGCAGCTTTGTAGTATTGACTGAAGTCTGGGAGGATTATGCCTCCAAAGCTTATTCTTTTCCCTCATGTTTGCTTTGGCAATTATGGATCTTTTGTTGTTCCGTGTAAATTTTAGGATTATTTCTTTGAGTTCTGTGAAAACGTCATGGGTAATTTGATAAAGATCGAATTAAATCTATAGATTGCTTTGGGTAGTATACCCACTTTAATGATATTAATTGCTCAATTCAAGAGCATGGGATATCTTTCCATTTCTTTGAATCATATTCAATTTCCTTTATCAGTGTTTCATAGTTCTCAAGTCTTTCAACTCCTTGGTTAGGTTTATTCCTAAGTAGTTTTTTTCTTTTGGATGTAATTTTCAAATGGATTTTTTTTTTTTTTACTTTCCCTTTCTGATATTTCATGGTTAGTGTAAAAAAATGTAACATATTTCTATATCTTAACCCTGTATCCTACTACCTTGCTGAATGTCATCCACTTATAATGAAGAATGTCTTGTCTTCTAAAGTATAGATGTTAAATGTTGTATCATAAACGTGTTAATATTTTATGGTTTCACAGTACTGAAGAAGGAACAAAAGCTTCCTGACGTCTACACTTACTACTCAATGACCAGGAAGGACAATGACAAAGGCATCTGGACCTCTGGAAAAGGGGCCCTTCAAGCTCCAGTTATAGCTGCTACTCACTTTAATAAATCTATAACTTGAAATCCAGAGTTTTACACTTCAGTTGCGAACAATTTGACAAATTCAAACTGATTCAATACCCTACAGGATGAATATTTACAGTGACAAACTATTTAATTCAGTCTCAAATTCTGCAACAGTTATGATCAGTGAAAGTATTTTTATTAATCTGAGATTTCTTTTAGGTAAGAATAGTGGCTTGTTTATATACTAAAGACATTCCATCCTAGGATTTCCTTCTTTATAATCATTTCAGTCCAAGTTTCTGCCCTTGGGAATCTGATAATGAGTATTCTATGTCTATTTGATTTTTATAAATTTAGGAGATTACTTTTTTTCCTATCCTGGAGTTGTCTTGTTGTGTAGTTATTTGCTTTTAATATTTAAACATATTCTTAACAGGCTATCCCTAATGAGTAATACTTTTACCAAACACATTATTCTTTAGCCATTTTATGCATAAGGAAAATGTAAGTTGTGTATATAATCTAGAACGATGTGAAAATCTGAACCATTAGCCATCTAGTAAAAGACAATATTTTTACTCTTTTTCTAAATAATGTTAGTGATTCTCAGCACACTTTATGTCTTAAAACTATTGAAGACTCCAAAAGAATTCTTTATGTGTTACACCTATTGATATTTACCTCATTCGAAATTGAAACTGAGATATTTAAGAAATATTTACCTGTTTATTTGAGAATGATAATAGTAAACCCAATGCCTGTTAACATAGACATATTTAATGAAAAATAACTATCTTTTTCAGAAGAAAGAAATTTTAGTGTAAAGAATGGCATTAATTTTTCACTTTGCAAAGTTTTTCAATGTCTGACTTGACAGAAGACAGCTAGATTCTAATATCTGTTTCTGTATTCAATCTGTTCTGTTATTTCATTGTAGTTTATAAAGGAAATACAGCTTAATTCAGATATAGTTGGGAAAAGAAAGCGTATTTTACTAGGCTTTCCAAATAATTGAGGCTATTCCTCCTGGATATCAAAGCAAAACTCTACAAGTGGTAGCTTCTTATAGATTTTCTGCAGTGTAAAATCTGAAACTACCTCAGTGAACTGTATGTAGTCTTATTACATTAAAATCTTTTGGTCTATCTTGCACTCTGGACACATCTTTTAATCATTCATGATCCTGTAGTGTCATACATTGGTTATTTCAAAAATATTGTTTTCCAGAATTGTGCAGCTTCTCCAAATGTTGACATTATATTATTATACAATATCAAAGAATCACATTTCTCATCAGAAAAGACTTTAAGTATTAGGAAGCTAAGGAAATGGCAACCCACTCCACTGTTCTTGCCTGGAGAATCCCAGGGATGGGGGAGCCTGGTGGTCTGCCATCTCTGGGGTCACACAGAGTCGGACACGACTGAAGCGACTTAGCAGCAGCAGCAGCAAGCTTATAGTTGCAAATACAAATTTTCCAATTTTAATATCTTTGCTTGAATGCTCTAATTTTATTAACAGCAAATGCTGTCAGTTGCTTTCCTTTAAGAGATGGACTTGCTTCATCCATTTTTTGTTTTTGTTTTTTAGAAAATGTCTGCCAAATACCCAAGTCAAAACAACCTAAGTTTAAATCTCAATTATTCTTTCAAATAAAAATGATGTTTCACGGGAAAAGTCAGTTGTTCAGCTCACAACTTAAACAATTGGATGCTTTTACTTCCCCAGAGACAATCATCATATGTTAATGCATCAGAAATGCTTTAAGTATTTCCCACTCTATTACATGAAATGTTACAAACACTCAAGGGTTGAGATTTAATAAAATTCATAATTCATCAGGGATGTTGTTAGGTGAAACTGGCCTCTTTTTTAACTGTAAATGTGTGGCAAGGAAGAGTGCAATGGCTGCAAGTATGGTTTGGTGCCACTGCTTTGATTTTTTTCCTGAGATACCCCCTTTTACTCATCATTGCTTTTGTCCCAACAGTGCAAATGTCAGTACAGTGAAAAAGACAAATAAATTTGATATAATTATGAAGTGTCTCCCCATAGACTTTCATAGAATCTCAGGGACCTGCAAGGGTCAAGGGGACTAGACTTTGAGAACTACTACTTCACAGAATGTTCGGTTTAGTCTTCACTTCTAAGGATCTGGTTTGAAAAGTGCTAAAACTTCAGCTATATTGTCTAGTGAAGATAAAGAAGAGAAGCCAAAACTGACCAGGACAAAGGGTACAAAATAAAAAAAAATTGCCCCAATTGGAGGACTATCTTTTCAAACAAGTGAATTCTAGTGTCAAATGAAATTCAAAGTCAGACTGGTGAGAGCACTGTCATAAGAATGTCATAAGTATCAACCTGTTTATTTTTAAAAGAGTCCAATTTATTTGCAAGTTAAATAAAACCAAAAAAAAGGCCCTATATAATAGTGTTTGCTATTTTTGTATTTTGAAGTTAATTTGCTAGTAAATATAAAACACAAATTAAAAAAAAAAAAAAAAAAGAATCACAGCCACTAGTTGGCTTATAGAGCTAACAAGTAATTTTCCCCAGAGATGCCATCTCACAAAATGTAGGCAGGATATTAAGTCTCTGACTAGGTAGGTTGAAGTCAAACACAGTGTTCATTCCTAACAGTAGATGAATTGTGGGGAGCGAGCTCCGCCCCTGGCAAAGGTCATGAGGAAGGAGGCTTGGCATACGCAAAGGCGGGATCAAGCCTCAGGAGTCTCCCTGGAAATTCTCGAGCAATCTACCCCCAAAACCAGAGTCTGCCTACTTTCTGCTTTGTGCTTTCACCTACATCTCTGACTTTGCGGGGGGCTGTCCCCCACTACCTCTCTGAAAAAAGAGTTAGCTTACAGCTCCAGTTAATAATTCCTGGGTGTGACAGTGTTTAACCTACAAACTCCTTTGGAAATCCTCTAGCCTGCCTGAATAGGTTTTTCCAGCCACATGTGATTGTTCAGAGCCTCCCAACTGTGAGAGGCAGGAGATGTTCTAAACTGTCTAAACACAGATTCTTTTGAGTAGTTAAAAGATTGATTAGAAATTGTATTGGTGAAGGGATTTTCACTTGTTGGGCCAATGTTTGCTGCTAAGTTTCCATATCCCTTACCTGCTGTGTCCCTGGCAGTGTATTGATTAATATAATTGGTGTAAGTAGTAGCTTTAATGTTTGTAACCTGGGACCCTTGAGTTAATTCTTTTTCTTGTTGTAGCCCACCACACCTTTGCTCTGTAGGAATGCAACTTTATCTAATGCTTTTGGAGGGTGGCTCCTGACCAATCACCTTTAGAGAAAAATAAGTTTTCTGAAGAAAAGGTCTTAAAATGTTAACAGGCCTCCGGGCCAGAAGATGATGCAAATCACCTAAGCTTTTGCATATGATAAGTTTGCAGGAAGAAAGCCTGGCTTGCTGCCTGACTCTACCCCTTCCCCCATTATCCTCTATGCATAACTTAAGGTATAAAAACTACTTTGGAAAATAAAGTGCAGGCCTTGTTCAACGAAACTTGGTCTCACCATGTCATTCTTTCTCTTACCTTCTGGCTGAATTATTCAGCCTCTTTTCTCCACTGAATTTCCTCACTGAGCTATCCTTATTTCAGCCTCTTTTCTTCACTGAATTTTACTGAGCTATCCTCATTCTATTACTCTTTATATCCTTAATTAACGTTTAATTAAGCAGTTGTTTCCTGATCTTCGCCTACGCTGTCTCTCCTTCGAATACCCTGGATCAGCTGGGGCTGGTCCCCGGCAATGAATAATGTGCTAGTCAGTAAACTGAGGCAGATACCTAGTCTTTATGGCTAGAACCACCTGAGGAGAGGGTTAATTTGAAGGAAGAGAGATGAGAGTAACCAAATGCAAATTCTATAGTTTATAGATTCCAAAGGCACACAACAAAGTACATCAGGTCTTAGGTCTATACAAGCAAGATTAAGACTAGAACACATCAGCTGGCATCTGAATGAGGCTAATAAGAAACCTCACTCCTTGGTGAGTTTTGGTCCTGAAACCAGGAATGATGGAGTTTACAGATTTAAAACTTGAACGATTACATCTACAAGGTTCTCAAGAAGGCAAAGGTAGACTCAATTTTCCAAACCAATTGAAATAATTTTAATGATCTTAACAACTTGACAAATTATTATTATTATTAGAATGGAGATATGTGAAACAATGATTTTCAAACCATAACCTTCATCGTCCTTGGACAGATGACTATCTTATGGTATTTACAACATGGGTAGAAATAAGATACATGACAACAGCAACACAAAATGAGAGGGAAATAAATGGCTTAAACACTTGCATTGTTTGGAAAGTGAAATAGACCAATTTAAGCACCCCACTCCAGTACTTTTGCCTAGAAAATCCCATGGACGGAGGAGCCTGGTAGGCTGCAGTCCAGGGGGTCACTAGAGTCGGACACAACTGAGCGACTTCACTTTCACTTTTCACTTTCATGCATTGGAGTAGGAAAGGGCAACCCACTCCAGTGCTCTTGCCTGGAGAATCCCAGGGACAGGGGAGCCTAGTGAGCTGCCGTCTATGGGGTCGCACAGAGTCAGACACAACTGAAGCGACTTAGCAGCACAGCAACAGCAAGGTAGACTGTAGCAAGCCAAGAATGTATATTGTAGCCTCGACTGTAATCATTAAAACAATAATGCAAATCTATTTACCCAAAATGTAATAGAAGACATAAAATGTTATATTTTTAAATTTTTGCTTATGTGGCAAAAAAAGGGTCAGAAAAGTGAGGAAAAAAGAAAAAGTCAGGAAAAAAGAACAAATGAGAAAAATGGAAAATAAATTACAAAATAATAGAACAAGTTACCTAAAAGAAAAGAAACAGATATGTTAAAATAATAATGTTAATAATGACTGAGATGTCAGGCCCTGTGCTAGACACTTCACATGAATATTTCATTGTCTTCTCAACAATTCAATAGACAAGTATTCATTTCAGTTCAGTTCAGTTCAGTCACTCAGTCGTGTCCGACTCTTTGCGACCCCATGAATTGCAGCACACCAGGCCTTCCTGCCCATCTACTGGAGTTCACTCAAACTCACATCCATCGAGTCAGTGATGCCATCCATCCATCTCATCCTCTGTCGTCCCCTTCTCCTCCTGCCCCCAATCCCTCCCAGCATCAGAGTCTTTTCCAATGAGTCAACTCTTCGCATGAGGTGGCCAAAGTACTGGAGTTTCAGCTTTAGCATCATTCCTTCCAAAGAACACCCAGGACTGATCTCCTTCAGAATGGACTGGTTGGATCTCCTTGCAGTCCAAGGGACTCACAAGAGTCTTCTCCAACACCACAGTTCAAAAGCATCAATTCTTTGGTGCTCAGCTTTCTTCACAGTCCAACTCTCACATCCATACATGACCACTGGAAAAACCATAGCCTTGACTAGACGGACCTTTGTTGGCAAAGTAATGTCTCTGCTTTTGAATATGCTATCTAGGTTGGTCATAACTTTCCTTCCAAGGAGTAAGCGTCTTTTAATTTCATGGCTGCAGTCACCATCTGCAGTGATTTTGGAGCCCAAAAATATAAAGTCTGCACTGTTTCCACTGTTTCCCCATCTATTTCCCATGAAGTGATGGGACCAGATGCCATGATCTTCATTTTTTACTATCTCCATTTTATTACTGATAGGAAAACTGAGGCTTTTAGTAAGGAGCAGAGTCAGCTTTAGAATCAGAGTTGCCTGACCACAAAACTTAAGTTTTTAACCATTCTGCTAGTATGTTTCTCTTTGGGTTATAAAGAAAAACCAAGACTCTGGACAGACAAACCTACAAAGTGATGAATTTCTCTGCACAATGGGAACATGTTAATCTTATGTTCAGCTTACTGTGATACAAAGAAAGCTAGTGTATGTACATATATGTATATATATAGTATATACATATACACCTAAATATGTAAAACACAATAAATATAAATGAGATACAAATAAAAACTTCCCTGGTGCCTCAGACAGCAAAGAATCCACCTGCAGTGCAGGAGACCAGGGTTCAATCCCTAGGCTGGGAAGATCCCCTGGAGAAGGGCATGGCAACCCATTCCAGTATTCTTGCCTGGAGAATCCCCCTGGACAGAGGAGCCTGGTGGGCTACAATCCATGGGGTTGTGTCAATCAGACACAACTGAGTGACTAAGCACATAATACAGGTTTGTATATAATGTCCCCTTCATAGATCACAACTTTGTCATGGTGAAGAGATTTACAAAACTCAGTGAAGCTATGACCTTGTCGTGCAGGGCCAGCCAAAACATGAAGAGTTCTGACAAAACATGGTCCACTGGAGAAGAAAATGGCAGTATTCTTATCTGGAGATCTCCATGGACGGTATGAAAAAGCAAAAAGATATGACATCAGAAGATGAACTGTCCAGGTTGGAAGATATCCAATATGCTACTGGGAAAGAGCAGAGAGCAATTACCAATAGCTCCAGTAAGAATGACAAGACCAGACCAAAGCACGAATGACGCTCAGTTGTTGATGTGTCTGGTGGTGAAAGTAAAGTCCAGTGCTGTAAAGAACAATATGACATAGGAACCTGAAATGTTAGGTCCTGAATCAAGATAAACTGGACATGGTCAAACAGGAAATGGCAAGATTGAACATTGACATCTTAGGAATCAGTGAATTAAAATGGACAAGAATGGGCAAATTTAATTCAGATGACCATTATATCTATCCCTTAGAAGAAATGGAATAGCCCTCATAGTCAACAAAAGAGTTCAAAATGCAGTTGTTTCTTAGTTCTTAAGTTGTGTCCAACTCTTTTGCAATCCCATGAACCATAGCCCACCAGGTTCCACTATCCATGGGATTTTCAAGGCAAGAACATTGGAGTGGGTTGCCATTTCCATCTCCACCAAAATGTAGTACTTGGCTGCAATCTCAAAAACAACAGGATAATCTCTGGTATCTTTCCAAGGCAAAACATTCAATATCACAGTAATCCAAGTCTATGTGCCAACAACAGAGTCAAAGTAACGGAAGTTGACTGGTTTTATGAAGAACTACAACACGGCCAAGAACTAACACCAAAAGACATCCTTTTCATCATATGAGATTGGAATGCAAAAGTAGGAAGTCAAGAGATACCCAGATTAACAGACAAGTTTGGCCTTGGAGTACAAAATGAAGCGGGGAAAGGTTGATAGAGTTTTGTCAAGAAAACACACTGGTCATAGCAAACACCTTTTTCCAACAACTCAAGACAGGACTCTACACATGGACATCACTAGATGGTCAATACTGAAATCAGAATGGTTATGTTCTTTGCAGCCAAAGTTAAGGAAGCTCTATATAGTCAGGTGCTGTTATCTTCATTGCCTCCACCAAAGTTTGGTCTCAGATCAAACAATGGGAAGGGAACACAGTCCTGCCGATCAACAGAAAATTGGATTAAAGATAACTAAGCATGGCCCTGCCCATCAAAACAAGACCCAGTTTTCCCCACAGTCAGTCTCTCCCATCAGGAAGCTTCCACAAGCCTCTTATCCTTATCCTTCAGAGAGCAGACAGAATGAAAACCACAATCACAGAAAACTAACCAATCTGATCATGGGGTCACAAAGAGTCGGACTTGACTGAGTGACTGAACTGATGCAGTCAGTAGAAACGAGACCTGAATTGATGGTGGCTTAGATCATGAGCTCCTTATTGAAAGTGTTAGTCATTCAGTCATGACCGACTCTCTGTGACCCCTTGGACTGTAGCCCACCAGGAATTCTCCAGGCAAAAATACTGGAGTGGGTAACCATTCCTTACTCCAGGGAATCTTCCTGACCCAGGTATCAAACCTAGGTCTCCTGCATTTCAGGGGGATTCTTTGCACTCTGAGTCACCAGAGAAGCCCCCTTAGTTTAATTTTAAAAAAAAAAGTAAAGCTTAAATTGAAGAAAGTAGGCAAAACCACTAGGTCATTCAGGTAGAACCTAAATCAGATCCCTTATGATTATACAGTGGAGGTGAAGAATAGATTACGGGATTGTATCTGGTAGACAGAGTTCCTGGAGAATTATGGACAGAAGTTTGTAACATTATACAGGAGATAGTAACCAAAACCATCCCAAGAGAAAGAAATGGAAGAAGACAAAGTGTTTATCTGAGGAGACTTAATAAATGGCTGAGGAAAGAAGAGAAGCCAAATGCAAAGGTGAAAGGGAAAGACATACCCAACTGAAAGCAGAGTTCCAGAGAATAGCAAGGAGGGATAAGAAGGCTTTCTTAAATGAACAATGCAAAGAAATAGAGAAAAACGATTGAGTGGGAAAGACTAGAGATATCTTCATAAATTGGAGATATCAGTGGAATATTTCATGCAAGAATGGGCACAGTAAAGGACAGAAATGGTAAAGACCTAACAGAAGCAGAAGAGATTAAGAAGAGGTGGCAAGAATACACAGAAGAACTGTACAAGAAAGGTCTTAATGATCTGAATAACCATGCTAGTCTGATCACTCACCTAGAGGGTGGAGTCACTCATCCTGGAGTGTGGAGTCAAGTGGGCCTCAGGGAGCATTACAGTGAACAAAGCTAGTAGAGGTGATGGGATTCCAGCTGAACTATTTAAAATCCCAAAAGAGGATGCTATTAAAGTGCTTCACTCAATATGCCAGGAAATTTGGAAAACTTAGCAGTGGCCACAGGACTGGAAAATATCAGTTTTCATTCCAATACCAAAGAAGGACAATGCCAAAAATGTTCAAACTACCATACAATTTGCATTCATTCCACATGCTAGCAAGGTTGTGCTCAAAATCCTTCAGGCTAGGCTTCAGCAGTATGTGAACAAAGAACTTCCAGATGTACAAGATGGGTTTTGAAGAGGCAGAGTAATCAGAGATCAAATTACCAACATTTGTTGGATCATGGAGAAAGCAAGGGAGTTCCCGAAAAAAAAAAATTTACTTCTGTTTTAATGACTATGCGAAGCCTTTAATTATGTAGGTCACAACAAACTGTGGAAAACTCTTAAAGAGACAGGAGTACCATACCACCTTATCTGTCTCCTGAGAAAACTTACATGTAACACCTGACTGGTTCAAAATCGGGAAAAGAATACAATAGGCTATGTACTGTTATCCTGCTTATTTAACTTCCGGGCATAGTACATCATGTAAAATGCCAGGCTAGGACAAATCACAAGCTGAAATCAAGACTGCTGGGAAAAAATATCAACAACCTCAGATATGCAGATGATACCACTTTAATGGCAGAAAGTGAACAGAAACTAAAGAGCCTCTGAAAGAGGAGAGTGAAAAAGCTGGCTTAAAATTAAGCATTCAAAAAGCTAAGATCATGGATCCCATCCCTTCATGGCAAATAGAAGGGAAAAAAGTGGAAGCAGTGACAGGTTTTCCTTTGTTGGGCTCCAAAATCACTGAGTTAGTGACTGCAGCTGAAAAGCTATGACAAACCTAGGCAGCATATTAACAAGCAGAGACATCACTTTGCCAATAAATGTCCATATAGTCAAAGCTATGGTTTCTCCAGTAATCATGTACAGATGTAAGAGTTGGACCATAAAGAAGGCTGAGTGCCAAAGCATTGATGCTTTCAAATTGTGGTGCTGGAAAGACCCTTGAGACTCCCATGGACCGCAAGAAGATCAAACCAGTCAATCAAAAAGGAAATCAACCCTGAATATTCATTGGAAGGACTGATGCTGAAGCCAAAGCTCCAATATTTTGGCCACCTAATGCTAAGAGCTGACTCATTGGAAAAGACCTCGATGCTGGGAAAGATTGAAGGCAGGAGGAGAAGAGGGTGACAGAGTACAGATGGTTGGATGGCCTCACCGACTCAATGAACATGAATTTGAGCAAACTCTGGGAGATAGGGAAGGATAGGGAAGCCTGGCGTGCTGCAGTCCATGGAGTCACAAAGAGTAGGACACAACTGAGTGACTGAACAGCAACAATAATGTACCTGTGGATATATATCTATTGATCCATATCTATCTCTACCTATTAGACCAGAGCCTGACATTGAAAGAACCCTTCTTTTGAAACAATTACATATATATAAATAGGATTGATTTTACTTGAATCATAATTGTTTTTTAAATTAGTTTCAAGAGGTTTTAAAATCTAGTGACAGAAAACAATAAAATTAGTTCAATGTAAAACCAGTTAGTATTTATCCAGACATTAGATTTCTTGGAGTTTGGACACTTTGAGGAAAAAAAAATTTGAGAAAGAGAAATAATGAAGTTAAAGAACAGCACGTGTGCTGTGCTAAGTTGCTTCAGTCATGTCTGACTCTTTGCGACTCTATGGACTACAGCCCAGGAAGCGCCTCTGTCCTCGAGATTCTTCGGGCAAAAATACTGGAGTGGGTTTCCCTGCCCTTCTGCAGGGGATCTTCCTAACCCAGGGATCAAACCCTCATCTCTTATGTCTCTTGCACTGTCAGGCAGGTTCTTTAACACTAGTGCCCCCTGTGAAGCCCCAAAGAACAGCATAGATATATGTTATAATTACTGTGTTGCTGTTCTTTAGGTTTAGAGGTTTGTAATGATTTCTGTATAGCTTAATTTCCTCATTACTTTATCATTTCACTTGTTTGGGTGTATATCCAGAGAACACCATGTGCTCAATTGTCTGCCTCTTTTCTCTGAAAGCCAGAAATAAGACCATTCTTATTTACCCTCACCATTTGAAAAGCACAGATACCTGTAGTCAGTTAATTATAAAATTGAGTGAATATATGAATATCCAGAAGCAGTTTAAATACTCCTGACTCTAAGTTCCTGAAGAAATACATCATCTTATTTCATCATCATGACCAAAGTTTCATTGGTGGAAAACTGATGAGATGAGGGAGAAAGGATGTGAGAATCAATGACACAAATAAAAATATCAAGTGACCCAAAACCTAATTACACTTCTTTTTTTTTTTTAATGCCATTCTTCCAAATCTTCCCACCCTCTCCCTCTCCCACAGAGTCCATAAGACTGTTCTATACATCAGTGTCTCTTTTGCTGTCTCGTACAGCGGGTTACTGTTACCATCTTTCTAAATTCCATATATATGCGTTAGTATACTGTATTTATGTTTTTCCTTCTGGCTTACTTCACTCTGTATAATAGGCTCCAGTTTCATCCACCTCATTAGAACTGATTCAAATGTATTCTTTTTAATGGCTGAGTAATACTCCATTGTGTATATGTACCACAGCTTTCTTATCCATTCATCTGCTGATGGACATCTAGGTTGCTTCCATGTCCTGGCTATTATAAACAGTGCTGTGATGAACACTGGGGTACACGTGTCTCTTTCCCTTCTGGTTTCCTCCCTTCCCTGTAATCCCTTAATTACACTTCTTTATGTTTAGTTTTGGCAAGTAAGAGAAATTGTTTGTACCACTTCTTAAGCACCTATATCCATAGGCATAATGGAGATTCTGGCTGAAAGAATAGACAATTTAGGATTAAAATTTAGTCAAAGTGGAATATCCTAGAAAGGCACAGTCAAAGGCTGGCTGGGTGTCTTCTGACAACAAATATTCAAGCTAAAATCTTTAAACAAAATATTTTATATAAGAGACAAAAACTTTTCTGGCTGATCTAAGTTATTCTATGCAATTCTGAGAGATATTTTATTCTCTACAAAGTATTTATCAATATCACTTGTTTCAATGAATATATGCTTCAAGGTCCTTGAAAAAATTCACCAAAGTCCAGGGTAAAGAATAATTCAAATTCAGAATAACTAAACTGAACTCTTGGCACAATCTTCTAAATTTCAAATCGCTGGTGAATGCTCCTTCCATGTGTTACCCTTCAAGAACCATTAGCCCTTCTGTCAGTTCAAATCCCTAACGTAAGTGTTTTGAGGCTTCCACCTTGCCCAACACAATGCTAGATCACTAGGGGATACACCTGAAGTACACTATTTGCAAAGCCTCCTCAGATAACCACATTGCCTTCTTGCTTTTCTTTTTCTTTGGGACAGTTTTGTTCAGCGTCTCCTGTACAATATTATGAACCTCTGTCCATAGCTCTTCAGGCACAGTGTTAACTAGTTATCTAGTCCCCTGAATCTATTTGTTACCTCTACTGCGAATTCATACAGAATTTTATTTAAGTCCTACCTGGCTGGTCCAGTGTTTTTCCCGGTTTTCTTTAGTTTAAGCCTGAATTTTGCTATGAGAAGCTGGTGATTTGAGCCGCACTCAGCTCCAGGTCTTGTTTTTGCTGACTGTATATTTCTGGGCAACTGGACAACAACACCACCTGAAACCCAGACATAGCTCTGGTCCTAAGGAACTGATCCTTTCCTTGTTGTTGTTCAGTTGCTAAGTCATGTCCAACTGCTTGCAACCCCATGAATTGCAGCACACCTGACTTCCCTGTCCTTCACTATCTCCCAGAGTTTGTTCAAATTCATGGCCATTGAGTCAGTGATGCTATCTAACCATATCATCCTCTGCTGCCCCCTTCTCCTTTGGCCTACAATCTTTCCCACCATCAAGGTCTTTTCCAATGAGTTGGCTCTTGGCATCAGGTGGCTGAAGTGTTGGAGCTTCAGCTTCAGCATCAGTCCTTCCAATGAATATTCAAGACTGATTTCCTTTGAATTGACTGGTTGGATCTCCTTGCAATCCAAGGGACTCTCAAAAGTCTTCTCCAACACCACAGTTCAAAAGCATCAATTCTCTGGCGCTCAGCTTTCTTTATGGTGCAACTCTCACATCCATACATGACCACTGGAAAAACCATAGCCTTGACTAGACGGACCTTTGTTGACAAAGTAATGTCTCTGCTTTTTAATATGCTATCTAGGTTGGTCATAACTTTCCTTCCAAGGAGCAAGATCTTAATCTCATGGCTGCAGTCACCATCTGCAGTGATTCTGGAGTCCAAGAAAAGAAAACCTGTCAGTGGTTAAATATAAACTAACTTTCCATATTAATGTTATGAGGGAATAAGATAATATGCCCCTGATGTCCAAGTCACCAAATAACTTTTTGAAAATTGAGTTCAAAAAAATTGAGTTCAAATCAATCTTTTTTATGTGATGATGAACCACCTTTTAAAAAGTAGCTTTTCATACATGTAAAATGATAATAGGAAAATGTCTTCTGAGTGCATCTTCAAGGACACTCAAGCACCAGACAAAAACTGATGTGGCTAATGATTTTATCATATAGGGGCAAAAGTGTCTTAGTTATATTGAGGAACTAAGATGCTCTCAGCATGCACTGAAAGATTTAAAAGAAATGTGACTCCTAGGTATTATTTTCAAGCTTACCAGGAAGGAAAATAAGCCTAAACCAAAGAAGAATAAAAACTCTACACAACTAAGGAGAAAACTGTGAATGGCATAGACTATAGATATCACAGAAAGACGAAATAAGGGATTGTGATGGGCAGGAGCAGTCAAAGAAGTTTTCAAGAATGTGGCAGATGATCTTTAAACTCCCAGTTATCCGCTCCTTTTCCTGTAAGCAGTATACAGGCCCTCCCTTGCCCTACCTCTTCATGAGGAAACTATGTTTCCACATGCCACTGCAATGCTTGGCTCGGTGACAATAGTATATAAGTCTATGCATGTAACACAGCATGACCAACCAGGAATTCTAAATGCACATGTAAGGCTGTTCGACCTCTTGAGTTACTACCTTCTGCCAAGAGAACAATATGTCCCAGATAAGCTACAAAAGCTGCCCTTAATCAGCCAGGAATTACCAAATCCACTGAGTCATAAAATTAACAGAGAACAGAAGCAAGCTATTGATGGAGATAATCTGGCCTGAGCAGGTGAGGCGAGCACAAATAAATTGCATGAATAAGTGGTCATGATCCCAGTGTCATCTATTTCTGTTTGCTTTGGAAGTTAGGGGAGCCTACAATTAGTTGATGGAGGAAGAAAAATCTCAGGGGTGGTACAGAGATGGATGGCCTCCTTGTCAGTGAAAGCTGAAAGTGAATGATGTGGAAGGCAGCAGTGAAGTGAAATGTTGCCAGTGGACACAACTGTGAGCAGGGCATTTGCTTATTTACCTTGAATGGAAGGAGAGATGAGTTACACTTGGACTCCTGTGTAGTGACAATGATCAAATGCATCAAATCCATCCCGTGAAGCAAAATTGAAAGGCTGGAGACACAGGGAAGCATGTGGATGGGTCTATTGGCATGAGCACAAGTGTGTAAATCTGTGCTTCTCACATTGATGCCCAAAAGAGAAGAGTCCCTTACTAACCTGGCAAAGGTCTACGTTCCTTGATCAGATGCTTTTCTCAGCCATCCTGTACTTGTGCAATGAGTTCCTGGTGGCCATGGTGTCAGGAGTAAGTGCTATGAAGAGGCCCCCAAACATAGGATCCTTCTCCCTAAGGGTCCTGCCACTGGTGAAAGTTCAGTGTGCCTAACATTGAGCTTTAACACTTGAAGAGACCATTCAACCACTTGGTGGTGAGCTGATTACATCAGACCTCTTTCACCATAGAAGGAATATCAATTTGTCCTTACTGAACTAAAACCTGTTGTGAATGGGATTTGCTTTCCCTGTCCACAGCGCCTCTCATGGGCCTACAGGGTATCTGATATACCAGCATGGGACCCTGCACAGTGTCAATGCAAGCCAAGGCAACAACTAACCAGCTGTAGGACCTCAGACAAGTTACTCACTCTCTCTTAGCCTCAGTTGCCTCATCTAAAAATGAAGAATTTAATAATAATTGTCTTGGTTTTAATGTATATGAAGGCATTAATATAATAAGTCCATAGTGAATTATAGATCTGTGTCCTATACTCCTGCTTTATTTAGCCTCCTTATCATGAGTTGTCTTGGAGGGATAGTAGTACAGAGTGGGGCCTGAAACCCAGTAAATATTCAGTTCAGTTCAGTTCAGTCACTCAGTCGTGTCCGACTCTTTGCAACCCCATGAATCGCAGCACACCAGGCCTCCCTGTCCATCACCAACACCCGGAGTTCACTCAGACTCACGTCCATCGAGTCAGTGATGCCATCCAGCCATCTCATCCTCTGTCATCCCCTTCTCCTCCTGCCCCCAATCCCTCCCAGCATCAGAGTCTTTTCCAATGAGTCAACTCTTCACATGAGGTGGCCAAAGTACTGGAGTTTCAGCTTTAGCATCATTCCTTCCAAAGAAAGCCCAGGGCTGATCTCCTTCAGAATGGACTGGTTGGATCTCCTTACAGTCCAAGGGACTCTCAAGAGTCTTCTCCAACACCACAGTCCAAAAGCATCAATTCTTCGGCGTTCAGCCTTCTTCACAGTCCAACTCTCACATCCATACATGACCACAGGAAAAACCATAGCCTTGACTAGATGGACCTTTGTCGGCAAAGTAATGTCTCTGCTTTTGAATATGCTATCTAGGTTGGTCATAACTTTCCTTCCAAGGAGTAAGTGTCTTTTAATTTCATGGCTGCAGTCACCATCTGCAGTGATTTTGGAGCCCAAAAAAATAAAGCCTGACACTGTTTCCACTGTTTCCCCATCTATTTGCCATGAAGTGATGGGACCAGATGCCATGATCTTTGTTTTCTGAATGTTGAGCTTTAAGCCAACTTTTTCACTCTCCACTTTCACTTTCATCAAGAGGCTTTTTAGTTCCTCTTCACTTTCTGCCATAAAGGTAGTGTCATCTGCATATCTGAGGTTATTGATATTTCTCCCAGCAATCTTGATTCCAGCTTGTGTTTCTTCCAGTCCAGCGTTTCTCATGATGTACTCTGCATATAAGCAGGGTGACAATATACAGCCTTGACGTACTCCTTTTCCTATTTGGAACCAGTCTGTTGTTCCATGTCCAGTTCTAACTGTTGCTTCCTGACCTGCATACAGATTTCTCAAGAGGCAGGTCAGGTGGTCTGGTATTCCCATCTCTTTCAGAATTTCCCACAGTAAATATTAGCTGTTATATTAGGAGTGTGACTTCCGTGAAGACTAAGACCAACACAGCTTCACTGCTGACTGATGTCTGGCATTACACCATCAAAGGCTCTTTTCCTTTAGCTTGAGGCCAATGTAGGAGGAATCCACTTTGCTGAAAATATTTGTTTAATTGTTTGCTCCCCAAAGAAAGTTACTGTTATATATAAGATTATGTAGTAAGATAACTTCAAAGCTGTAGCCTTTGATCAGAGGGGAAATAAATAAAACAGAGACAAAAAAATAGGAAAGATAAACAAAACCAAGAGCTGATTTTTTGAAAAGATAAAATCAATAAGCCTTCTGCTAGGCTCATCAAGGAAAAAAGAGAGTGGACTTAACTAACCAACATAAAAAATAAAAGAGAAGAAATTACAACTGATACCGCAGAGAATTTAAAAATCACACACACAAAAATACTAGTTATACATCAACAAATTGGACAACAAAACAGACAAATTTCTAGAAGCATACAACCTGCCAAGACTGAATCAGAAAGAAATAAACAGTTTGAATAGACTGATCATTAACAATGAGATTGATTTAATTGAAATCAATTTTAATTGATTTAATTGAAAATTCCCCCAGTAAACAAAAGTGCAGCACCAGATTGCTTTACAGGGAATTCTACTAAACATATAAAGAAGGGCTAATACCTACTTTTCTCAAACTGCTCTACAAAACTGAAGAGGAGAGAACACACCTAAATTCATTCTACAAGGTCACCATTACCCGATACCAAAACAAGACAAAGACATTATGAAAAAATGAAAATTATAGGCCAATATTTCTGAAGAATATGGATGCAAAATTCTCAACAAAATTTAACAAACTAAATTCAACGACATGTAAAAAGGATCACACACCACTATCAGGCGGGATTTATTCTAGGGATGCAAGTAAGTTTCAGTATCTCGAAATGAATCAACACTGATTGATATCACATGATATTAACAAAAGGAAGGATGGAAATCACATGACTATCTTAACAGAAAAAGCATTTGACAAAATTTCAAAGTTGTAACATTTAAGACAGGAAATACACGAGGCATTCTGCTTAGCTTTCTCACTGAGGAGAGAAAAAGATGAGGGAAGCTTCTGAGGACAGTCAGTCAAAGGAGCTATGAAAATCCATTTCCTTGTATACTTAAAATGGGTGAATTTTAGGATGTATTAAGTATATCTCAATAAAGCTGTTTTCCAAAAAACCTGTCCAGAAAGCCTTATCAGAGTGGAGGTCAGGAAGAAAGGAGCTATGAAGACAATGATAGATTTTAAGAAATATCTTTAAATTATCACTAACCTAACAATTTTAATGGAATTAAATTGCATAATTTACTTTTTTAAACTTTTGAACCACTAAATAACTGTTATATTTTTTCCTTTCCTAGCAAACCAATTCACATCGGACAACTCCAAAATCCATTTTTCATAAGTATCCAGCACCTGATTGAGTTGTCCCCTAATGATGTGCTGGAGCTGATTCATAGCAGCTCACAAGAGGCAGTTGTTAAATGTTTAGGAATTTTGGTAAGCAGTTATTAAACACAGGAATTAAAAGTTAAACTATATAAACTTGAAATTAAATTAAGTATATTAAAAAGCAAAATTAATAAATACTCTATACTCACCCTGTCCTGATTATTTTACTACTTTTATTTTCTATGCTCTTAAGATTATTTATTTATTTTTTTTTTGGCCCTACATGGAATCTTAGTTCCCCAACCAGGGATGGAACCCACGACCCCTTCAGTGAAAGTGCAGAGTCTTAAATATTGGACCACCAGAGAAGTCCTGTGTTTCTATTATACAGAAGAAGCAGTCCCATGAAAGAGTCAAAAGAGTCTCAAGAAAAAAATGAAGAAGGGAGAAACAGTCCACCTTTGTTATCTCCTAAGTCATACTTCCGAGATATTGAGATAAAGTTCCGGACCACCACAATAAGGCAATTCACATGATTTTTTTGGTTTCTCAGTGAATATTAAAGTTACATTTTTACTATACTCTAGTCTATTAAGTGTGCAATAGCATTATGTCTAAAACAACAAAGTTCATACCTCAGTTAACATTTACTATAATATGAATGCATTTAATATAATATTTAATTTAATATATTAACACTATACAATATTTAATATAGTTAATAAATAAAATAATATTTTATTGCTAAAAATTGCTAACCAACATCTAACAATGCAAGGTTGCCACAAAACTTGAATTTGTTAAAAAAAAAAAGACTCAGTATCCCCCTACAAGCTGCAATAAACAAGGTGTGCTGTGATCCTGCCTCACTGCTGCTCTTATAGCTCATGGTGAACACACAGTCCCAGAATGTATATGCCATAGGTTAAACACTGCTGCTGCTGCTGCTGCTGAGTCGCCTCAGTCGTGTCCGACTCTGTGCGACCCCATAGACGGCAGCCCACCAGGCTCCCCTGTCCCTGGGATTCTCCAGGCAAGAACACTGGAGTGAGTTGCCATTTCCTTCTCCAATGCATGAAAGTGAAAAGTGAAAGTGAAGTCACTCAGTCGTCTCCGACTCTTCGCGACCCCATGGACTGCAGCCCACCAGGCTCCTCCATCCATGGGATTTTCCAGGCAAGAGTACTAGAGTGGGGTGCTATTGCCTTCTCCATAAACACTGGGTGTTAGCAATTAGCATCCCTCTAAGAGTTCACCCCAAAAAGTCTTGCACACCATGACCCAAGAAAGCCCTGTCACAAAATGCCCAGAACCCTCAGAGACAAGTTTCTTCTGTAGTTTCGGCCTTTTTTAAACTCTCCCTCTCTGAAGAAAGAAATGGCGTTGTGCAGCCTGTAGGAGTCTGCTTAACTCATCCATTGTAGGTAGCAATTGTTCATCCATCAGCTATTCTCTTCTCTATGCTGAAAGACATTGAGCTCCAGTACAACCTACCCAGCTTCCACCTGTTTCTTTTACTAGTCATTCTAATGGATATAATAATGGGTCACAGATTTGTGACATCATTGCTTAGCTATTTTTGTTACTTCACAATAAGTACCTTTAAGTTTTCAACAGATTGTAAATGTCCTGAAGTCTCCATGAATTATAAACATAATTATCATACCAAACAGCCTCTTTGTCTAGGCATCTCTTGAAACACCCTTTTGGTCTCTTTTGCACAATTTTCCCCTTTGGGGCCACTGGCTTTTGATCTTTTAAAATCCCCAGGGTTTGAAAGATAGGTTGGGGTATATTCATTAATTTCTTCCCTTGTTTCTACTTATTTAACTCAACACTCAAGTCAGTGTCAAACTCCACCTGTACCAGGAAGCCTCCCTTAATCACCCAGTGCTGCCTTAAGCTTTATGTGGGAAGCAAGTGAAAAACAGGTAAAGAAAGACTTTTTGAACTTTAGTTGGTTTGGTTTGAGTCTGTACACCAGGAATGGAGAATTTTCCTCTTTTGTAGCAGAGTTGCCTTTAGTCTTGGTGGCTATGGAGTTGAGTTGGCAACTATGTTTAAGGGCAAGCTCATTAATTTCCATAATTGATATGTATCTAAAAAGATAAGAGAAGCAAACTTCCAGAATAGATATATAAAATAATGAAAGTTAAATGTTATAAATTGAATACAGTTTTCCATTAAGGTACTCTATCATTAAGAAATTTTAATGCCCACAAGTCTTTGTCTCTTCCCTATTTCCTTTTTTTATTTTTCCATTGGATGGTCATTATGGGAGAAGATGGCAACACTGGCTCATTTACTTTTCAAAGAAGGAGCAAGTGAGGCAAGAAGAAGTGTGGGTTAATTTCCCCAAGGTCAAAAAAACTGATCAGTAGTAGAGTTAGGATTTGACTCTAAATGTACCTGATTCCAAAGCCCAGGATCTTTAAAATTGTACAAAATGCACTTTTTATTGTACAAAAAAAGATTCATATTTCTTCTAATAATCAGACCTGGATTTCCAAGATCTTCACATATTTTCCTAGTGATTCTACAAATAAGTGGGGCATATGAAGTCTTTCAGGCCTTGTTTCCTAGCTTATTATTGGAATTTTACCGCAGTATCTCTTTCTGGGGGTAATTTGGGGCCTTGTGACCCTTCACTGGGACATCCAGAATTTGTGAGGAGTCTGCCCTACCCAGAATGAACAGCAGAGGGAGCCATCAGCTCTTTCTCTCACTCGCTCGCTCGCTCGCTCTCACTGCAAGGCAGGTGGCCGCAAGTTACTGCTGCCCTTCCTTCCAGTTTCAAAAACATCTTCCTCCAAAAGAATATTTAAGGAGTCGGAGAGAGAGAAGGAGGTGGAAGAGACTACTTGGACACTCCAGAGAGAAAAGCGCCTGACCACTGGGGCTTGGAGCAGGGAAGCAGCATGTGGGAAAACAACAGTGCCTGCAAAAATAGGAGTTTGTAGTCACGGTGTCTGTATGCAGTGCGGACTGGCTTCAGACAGGATGCCTGTGTTAGCCACATCTGCCTCTCACTACTGAAGTTATTCTGGGGAAAGGGCTTAATTTACCTGAACCTCCGTTTTCCTCATCTGTAAGACAGCAATAATACCTGCCCTGCCAATTTCACAGGATTTGCTGCAGGATTAAATAAGATACAAAGTGCATGCAAAGGGCATGCAGAAGAGGTAATGAAGGTAAGACGCAGCATACACTGAGTGTTTATCTTGTGCCAGATTAGAGTTTTACATGTACAAACACACCTAACGTGGTAACACAAGGGCCAGAGATCGGAAGAATTCGTGGACCATCTGCTCTGCCACGTGACCCAGATGAAAGCAGTGATACACCATTTTTAATAAAAGAAAGTAAAAATAACCGACTTTGGAAATTGTCCTGTCATTAACTGCATGCATCTGTTACTTCATAGTTCTAAGTCATGTTTTCCTTCCAGGAAAATGAGAATAACAACACCTACTGTGATTCACAGATTGTGAGAGATCATCTAATTCTTGCCTCATCTTTCCCCGTCTTCTTTTGGCTGCAGGAGTTTCTTACACACTTGTTGACAGAACTGAGAACACAGTTCCAATCTGTGGAGTGCAACCTCAGGCCCTACAGTTTCATCCTAGGGAGGACCATGGCCAGCCACAGATCCACAACCCCTTGTGGGGTCTAACAGAACTAATTTCTCAGCATATTCATTTCACTGCTTATATGAATCCCCAAACATTGCACACATCCCAAACCAAAAACTTCTTTTTAAAATATTGATCTATTATTATTTTTTCGGCTGAGTCGGGTCTTAGTTATGGCACTTGAGATCTTTGATCTTCGTTGTGGCATGCAGGATTTTTAGTTGCAACACGTGGGATCTAGTTTCCTGACCAAGAATTAAACCCAGGCCCCCTATATTGGGAGTCTTAGCCACTGGACCACCAGGGAAGTCTCTCCAAAACTTATTAACCAAGAAATTGTTTTGAAAGAACTAATGATTAGATTCAAAAAGTCAATATTCTTACACTGAGCATCATTCACAATTGTATGAAAGTCTTGATTTCAAATAAGCTGCCTCCCTGTTGATCCACCCTCATTTCCCAACTTGTCATATTGGATGTTCTGATTGGCAAATTGAAAAATAAAGTCGTAGTATCTTTTATAATTGGAAACCCTTCTTTTGAAAAATTCTAAATTAATAAGTAGAAATCACTTTAAGGTTAATTGAGTCCATTTGTTAAGAAAAATTAGCCAAAGTTTGGAAAGGCAGATGGGGCACAATGTGGCCATCAGTGTCATGCTGGAAACTCGTGTCCCAGGCCTGCCCAGAAGTATCTCATTCTCTAGCAGACGGACCTGTGTTTCACCTGCTGCTTACTATTAATTGGGACCAAGACTCTTTGAAGTTAGATAACTTGTAGATTTTCATCAGGTAGAATTGTAAACAATTTCTCTACTATGGAAAAGTTAACCACAAAGTTATGATTTTATCGCTCAGAATGATGGTAACCAGATTTTCATCTAAAAGTCATGACATGCCTAAAATCTCTCAATGCCAAACTTTACCACTGATTTGCTTGTTAATGAATTTAATAACTCTTTGATGTTTATTCGTTCCATATTTGTATATAAAAATATTTTTTAAATTTTTACATCCCTCTCATTTTACATACCTCTCCTTTCCCTACTCTCTACCATTGTGTCACAAATGGTAAAACAAAATTCCTGATCATGTATCACAAGCCAGAAGTGGCTGCAAAATACAAATGGTCTTACTCCTAACAACTGCCAGGAAAACAAAAATTACTCTATACTGAAATGAAATTTACTACCTTTAGGACAAACAATCTAATAGATGTACAACAAGTAACTACTTTCCAAAGATCAGCTTGTCCTGTTAGCTGAGGGTTTACTCTTCAGATCTACATTCCAGTGTATATATTACGAGGCAAAGTTGCTTATGGTGTCTTAATCCATTCAACAGTAACTGATTGAGTGCATACTACTTGCCAGGGACTATTCTGGCTGTCAGCAATGCAGCAGTTAACAAAATAGACATATGCATCTATTCCAGTGGGAAGGCAGACAATACATAAGTTAATATAAAGGGAGGGAGGAGGGTTCAGGATGGGGAACACATGTATACCTGTGGCGGATTCATTTTGATATATGGCAAAACCAATACAATATTGTAAAGTTAAAAAATAAAATAAAATAAAAAATAAAAAAATAAAGGTGGTCAGATAAGTATGATGAAGAAAATAAAGCAGACTACAAGAGATAGAAGATGTGGGAAGTAGAGGGAGAAGTAGCGGTTTTCTAAATGGTTGTCATGGAAGGTCTCATTTAGATGGTGACATTCAAATGGAGGCCTGGGGCCTTTTTAAAATATGTAGGTGTTACATTGAAAACAGACTGTAGAGGACAGAAGTGAAAGCCTGACAACCAGCTATGAGGTTATCAGCTGTAACCTAGGTAACAGATGCTACGGTTTATTTCAGGTGGAGGGGCAATGACGCTGGATATATTTTGAAGGTAGCGCCTACAGGATTTCCAAATGAATTGAAAGAAAAAAGACAAGAATCAAGAAAAACTTGCCCAGAAAAACTGTTAGACTGGAACTGTTACTCAACAAAATGAGAACTGTAGAAGAATAACTTGAGAATATCAGCATTTTAAGTTTGGACTGATTTATTTTAAGATGCCTATTAAACAAGCAAATAAGGATTTCTGGTAGACAATTGAATGTGAGTTGCAGTTATGTTTCAAGCTGGAACATAAATGTGGGCCTAATCTTAAATGTGGGTATTTAAAGCCAGTGACCAGTCTGAATAAGAAAAGGAGTATAGAAAGAGATATCTGAGAAATGAGTTCTGAGGCATGCAGTTGTTCAAAGGTGTGGCAGATAAAAACAGCAATGAAATATGAGAAAAAGCAGTTAGTGAAATAAGAGAAAAACATCCTGAAAGAAGGGGATTCAAAAGAAAGACATACAAAAACTTAAACAGATACTTGTGTACCAGTCTTCATACCATCGTTTTTCACAATAGCCAAAAGATAGAGACAACCCAAATGCCCATCAGCTGATGAATGGATAACAAAATTTGGTATATCTATAGAATGGAATATTATTCATTTTTAAAAAACAAGGAAACTCTGATACAAGCTACAATGTGGATGAAACTTGAAGACTTTACTCTAAGTAAATAAACCAGGAAAAAAAGGAAAATTTTATTATATGATTCTACATAATTATCTAGGCAAAAGAGACATAAAGTTATCAGCAAATAGGGAACGTGGAAATGGGAATTTATGTTTTAATGACTACAGAATTTTTGTTTAGAAATATGAAAAGTTCTGGAAATGAACAGCGATGATGATTTTACATGTAAATGCCTGATTTATACACTTAAAATGGTAAATTTATGTTATGTATACTTTCAATTCAGTTCAGTCGCTCAGTCGTGTCCGACTCTTTACAACCCCATGAACAGCAGCACGCCAGGCCTCCCTGTCCATCACCAAATCCTGGAGTTTACCCAAACTCATGTCCATTGAGTCAGTGATGCCATCAAACCATCTCATCCTCTGTCGTCCCCTTCTCCTCCTGCCCTCAATCTTTTCCAGCATCAGAGTCTTTTCAAATAAGTCAGATCTTCACATCAAGCAACCAAAGCATTGGAGTTTCAGCTTCAACATCAGTCCTTCCAATAAACACCCAGGACTGATCTCCTTTAGGATGGACTGTTTGGATCTCCTTGCAGTCCAAGGGACTCTCAAGAGTATTCTCCAACAATATCTCCAGTTAAAAAGCATCAATTCTTCAGTGCTCAGCTTTCTTTATAGTCCAACTCTCCCATCCACACATGACCACTGGAAAAACCATAGCCTTGACTAGACAGATCTTTGTTGACAAAGTAATGTCTCTGATTTTTAATATGCTGTCTAGGTTGGTCATAACTTTCCTTTCAAGGAGCAAGCGTCTTTTAACTTCATGGCTGCAGTCACCATCTGCAGTGATTTTGGAGCTCAGAAAAATAGTCAGCCACTGTTTCCACTGTTTCCCCATCTATTTGCCATGAAGTGATGGGACCAGATGCCATGATCTTAGTTTTCTGAATGTTGAACTATAAGCCAGCTTTTTCACTCTCCTCTTTCACTTTCATCAAGAGGCTCTTTAGTTCTTCTTCACTTTCTGCCATAAGGGTGGTGTCATCTGCATATCTGAGGTTATTGATATTTCTCCCAGCAATCTTGATTCCAGCTTGTGCATCCTCCAGCCCAGCATTTCTCATGATGTACCCTGAATATAAGTTAAATAAGCAGAGTAACAATATACAGCCTTGACATACTCCTTTTCCTATTTGGAACCAGTCTGTTGTTCCATGTCCAGTTCTAACTGTTGCTTCCTGACCTACATACAGGTTTCTCAAGAGGCAGGTCAGGTGGTCTGGTATTCCCATCCCTTTCAGAATTTTCCATAGTTTATTGTGATCCACACAGTCAAAGGCTTTGGCATAGTCAATAAAGCAGAAATAGATGTTTTTCTGGAACTCTCTTTCTTTTTTGATGATCCAGTAGATGTTGGCAATTTGATCTCTGGTTCCTCTGCCTTTTCTAAAACCAGCTTGAACATCAGGAAGTTCATGGTTCATGTACTGCTGAAGTCTGGCTTGGAGAATTTTGAGTATTACTTTACTAGCGTGTGAGATGAGTACAATTGTGCAGTAGTTTGAGCATTCTTTGGCTTTGCCTTTCTTTGGCATTGGAATAAAAACTGACCTTTTCCAGTCCTGTGGCCACTGCTGAGTTTTCCAAATTTGCTGACATACTGAGTGCAGTACTTTCACAGCATCATCTTTTAGGATTTGAAATAGCTCAGCTGGAATTCCATCAACTCCATTAGCTTTGTTTGTAGTGATGCTTCCTAAGCATCACTTGACTTTGCAGTCCAGGATGTCTGGCTCTAGCTGAGTGATCACACCATCATGGTTATCAGGAGCGGCGGCTGGGACGGCGCAGGAGCGGCCAAGAGGGGCTACCCCATGTCCAAGCTCAGGGGCGGCAGGCGAGAGGAAATACCCCACACCCAAGGTAATTAAGGAGCAGCGGCTGTGCTTTGCTGGAGCAGCCATGAAGAGATACCCCATGTCCAAGGTAAGAGAAACTCAAGTAAGATGGTAGGTGCTGAGAGAGGGCATCAGAGGGCAGGCAGACTGAAACTACAATCACAGACAACTAGCCAATCTGATCACACGGACCACAGCTTGTCTAACTCAATGAAACTAAGCCATGCCATGTGGGGCCACCCAAGACGGACGGGTCAGGGTGGGGAGGTCTGACAGAATGAGGTCCTCTGGAGAAGGGAATGGCAAACCACTTCAGTATTCTTGCCTTGAGAACCCCATGAACAGTATGTATACTTTACCATAATTTAAATATATATATATAATCACGAACAACTTTGTCAAATGCTTCTAATTAGTTGAGTTTATAAGCTATCTATTATACAATGAAGCACCTCAAAACTTAGTGACTTAATCATTTTCTGCTTATGCTTTTGAGGGTCACTAATTTGGACGGGGCTCGGTAGGTAGTATTTTGGATTATTTTCCCTTAGGTTTATTGAGGAATAATTAACATATAATATTGTGTAATTTTAAGGCATACAGTGTGTTTCTGTGATACACTTCTATATTGCAAAATTATTCAGTTCAGTTCAGTCGCTCAGTCGTGTCCAACTCTTTGTGACCCCATGAATCGCAGCACGCCAGGCCTCCCTGTCCATCACCAACTCCTGGAGTTCACCCAGACTCATGTCCATCGAGTCAGTGATGCCATCCAGCCATCTCATCCTCTGTTGTCCCCATCTCCTCCTGCCACCAATCCCTCCCAGCATCAGAGTCTTTTCCAATGAGTCAACTCTTCACATCAGGTGGCCAAAGTACTGGAGTTTCAGCTTCAGCATCATTCCTTCCAAAGAAATCCCAGGGCTGATCTGCTTCAGAATGGACTGGTTGGATCTCCTTGCAGTTCAAGGGACTCTCAAGAGTCTTCTCCAACACCACAGTTCAAAAGCATCAGTTCTTCGGTGCTCAGCTTTCTTCACAGTCCAACTCTCACATCCATACATGACCACAGGAAAAGCCATAGCCTTGACTAGATGAACCTTTGTTGGCAAAGTAATGTCTCTGCTTTTGAATATGCTATCTAGGTTGGTCTTAACTTTCCTTCCAAGGAGTAAGTGTCTTTTAATTTCATGGCTGCAGTCACCATCTACAGGGATTTTGGAGCCCAGAAAAATAAAGTCTGACACTGTTTCCACTGTTTTCCCATCTATTTCCCATGAAGTGATGGGACCGGATGCCATGATCTTTGTTTTCTCAATGTTGAGCTTTAAGCCAACTTTTTCACTCTCCTCTTTCACTTTCGTCAAGAGGCTTTTTAGTTCCTCTTCACTTTCTGCCATAAAGGTGGTGTCATCTGCATATCTGAGGTTACTGATATTTCTCCCAGCAATCTTGATTTCAGCTTGTGTTTCTTCCAGCCCAGCGTTTCTCATGATGTACTCTGCATATAAGTTAAATAAGCAGGGTGACAATACACAGCCTTGACGTACTCCTTTTCCTATTTGGAACCAGTCTGTTGTTCCATGCAAAATTATTACCACCATATTATTAGCTAACATCTGCATTATGGTACATAATTACCATTGCTTTTTGCAGCGAAAACATTTGAGATCTACTCTCTTAGTAACTTTCAACCATGTAATACAGTATTATTAACTATAATCATGTTTTACATTAGATTTTCAAAATTTATTCATCATATAAAGAACTTTATACTCTTTGACCAACATCTCCCATTTTCCCCTACTTCATAGTCCCTGGTAACCTTCAAACCATCAGTTTAGTCTCTATTTCAATAAGTTGGGCTTTTTGAAATTCCACATAAGCAATATTATGCAATGTTTCTTTCTCTGTCTGACTTACTCGTCCATGTTGTTGGAAATGGCAAGATTTTCTTCTTTCTCATGACTCTAGAAGATTCCATTGAATGTATATCCATTTATCCATTGATGGACAGCTAGGTTGTTTCCTTATCTTGGCTATTGTGAATAATGCTACAATCATCAAAGCTATGGTTTTTCCAATAGTCATGTATGGATGTGAGAGCTGGACCATAAAGAAAGCTGAGTGCTGAAGAATTGATGCTTTTGAACTGTAGTGTTGGAGAAGACTCTTGAGAGTCCCTTGCACTGCTAGGAGATCAAACCAATCAATCCAAAAGGAAATCAAATTTGAATATTCATTGGAAGAACTGTTGCTGAACCTGAAGCTCCAATAATTTGGCCACCTGATGTGAAGAGCTGACTCACTGAAAAATACCCTGATGATGGGAAGGACTAAAGACAAAGGGAGAAGGGGGTAGCAGAGGATGAGATGATTGGATAGCATCACCGACTCAGTGGACAAAAATTTGAGCAAACGCCAGGCTTCCCTGGTGGCTCAGATGGTAAAGCGTCTGCCTGCAATGCTGGAGACCTGGGTTCCATCCCTGGGTTGGGAAGATCCCCTGGAGCAGGAAATGGCAACCCACTCCAGTACTCTTGCCTGGAAAATCGCATGGATGGAGGAGCCTGGTAGGCTACAGTCCATGGGGTCACAAAGAGTTGGACACGACTGAGCGACTTCACTTTCCAGGAGATGGTGGACAAAGGAGTTTTGTGTGCTACAGTCTATGAGGTCACAAAGAGTTAGACATGATTTAATGACTGAGCAACAACAAACATGGGTGTGCTTCTAACTCCTTTATTTTCATTTCCTTTAAATACATATCCGGAAATGGAATTGGATCCTGTGGTAGTTCTAATTTTTTAAAGTAACTTCCATAATGTTTTCCATAACAGCCAAGCCAACCTTATTGCTACCAACAGTGCACAAAGGTTGCCTTTTCTCCACATACTTGCTGCTGCTGCTGCTGCTAAGTCACTTCAGTCATGTCTGACTCTGTGCGACCCCACAGACGGCAGCCCACCAGGCCTCCCTGTCCCTGGGATTCTCCAGGCAAGAACACTGGAGTGGGTTGCCATTTCCTTCTCCAATGCATGAAAGTGAAAAGTGAAAGTGAAGTCGCTCAGTCGTGTCCAACTCATAGCAACCCCATGGACTGCAACCTACCAGGCTTCTCCATCCATGGGATTTTCCAGGCAAGAGTACTGGAGTGGGGTGCCATCACCTTCTCCTCCACATACTTGCTAGCATTTGTTATTTTTTTGTCTTTTTGATGCTAGCCATTCTAATAGGTGGAAGGTGATACCTCTTTGTAGTTTTGATTCACATTTCCCTAATGATTACTGATACTGAGCACCTTTTCAAGTACCTGTTTGCCATTTGTATATATTCTTCTATACATACAAATGGAATAGACATATTCTTCTATACATACATAGTATATACATTCTAAAATGTCTATTGTTTCTCCCCTTATTTTTAATCAGATTGGGGTTTTGTTGTTGTTATTGGATTGTATGAATTCTTTGTATATCATGGATATTAACACTTTATTCAATATATTATTTGCAAATATATTCTCCTGTTCTGTAGGTTGATTTTCATTTTCTTTGTTTCTTTTGCTGTGCAGACATTTTTTCAATGTGATGTAGTCCCATTTGATTTTTTCACTTGTGGTTTTGGTATCATATCCCAAAAATTATTACCCAATCAAACATCAAGGAGTTTCTTCTTTATATTTTCCTCTAGGGATTTTATAGTATCAGGTTTTATGTCTTTAATTCACTTTAAGTCAATTTTTTTTTAAGAGGTGTAAGATCAGGATCCAATTTCATTGCTCTGAATGTAGTTATCCAGGGTTTCCAATATCATTTATTGAAGAGACTGTCCTTTTTCCATTAAATATTCTTGACTCCTTTGTCTCCTATTAGTTGATTATATATATGAAGGTTTATTTCTGGGCTCTCTATCATTTTCCATTGATCATGTGCCTATTTTCAGGCCATGACATTTTTTTAATCACTATAGCTTTGTAGTATACTTTGAGATGAAGTGTGATGCCTCTGGCTTTCTTTCTCATGAATCATTTGGCAAGTCTAGTTCTTTTTGGTTCCATACAAAGCCTAGGATTGTGATTTCTTTTACTGTGAAAATGACTTTGGAATTTTAATAGAGATTATGTTGAATCTATAGATGATTTTAAGTAGTATGGACATTTTAACAATACTAATTCTTCTGATCCATGAACACAGGATATCTTTCCATTTGTTTGTGTCTTCTTCAGTTTCTTTCATTAGGCCATGTAGTTTTCATTGTACAGATCTTTCAGCTCCTTGATTAAATTTATTCCTAAGTATTTTATTTCTGATGCAATTGTGAATGAGATAGTTTACTTCATTTCTTTTTCAGATATTTTATTGTTAGTGTATAGAAATGTAACTGATTTCTGAATGTTAATTTTATATCCTGCAACTTTCCTGAATTCATTCATTAGTTTCAACAGTTTTGGGTTGAGTCTTTAGGATTTTCTACATATAAATCTGTAAACAAAGACAGTTTTTCTTCCTTTCTTATTTGCATGCCTCTTAAAATCTTTGTCTTGCCTAATTGCTCCAGTTAAGACTTTCTTTACTATGTTGAATAAGGGGTGAGAATGGGCACCCTTATCTTGTTCCTGATCTTAGAGGGAAAGCTTTCAATTTTTCACCATTGAGTATACTGTTAGCTGTGAGGTTATTATTTATAGCTTTAATTATGCTGAGATACGTTTCCGCTATACCCAATTTTTTGAAAGTTTTATTCATGAAATCATGTATTTTGTCAAATGCTTTTTCCTCATCTATTGAGATAATCATAAGATTATTACCTTTCATTCTATTAACATAGTGTATCCCATTTATTGATTTGCCTATGCTGAATCATCCTTGCATCCCAGGGATAAATCCTACTTGATCATGGTGTGTAATCCTTTTAATGTGCTATTGAGTTCAGCTTGCTAATATTTTGTTGAAAATTTTTGCATTGGGGTATTGATCTATATATTTCTTATAGAGTCCTTATCTGGTTTTGGTAGCAGGATAATTCTGGTCTCATAAAATGAGTTTAGAAATATTCCTTCCTTTTCAATTTTTTGGAAGAGTTTAAGAAGGATTGGTATTAATTCTTTAAATATTTGGTAGAATTCACCAGTGAATCAAGCTTATCTTGGGATTTTCTGTGTTGGGAGGGTTTTGAGTACTTATTCAATTTCCTTATTCATTATTGGTCTATTAAGATTCTTATTTCTTTCTGACTCAGTCTTGGTACATTCTAGGAATATATGCCTATCTTCTAGGTTATCCAGTGTGTTGGTGTGTAATTATGATGTTTTATATCTCTGTATTATTTCCTCCTTCATTTCTGATTTTATTTGGGTGTTATTATCTGAAATTTAATCTTTGTATTGGTACACCTGCTCCATTCTTCTTGCTCCTTCTTGTGGCAGAATTCTTAAGCTTTTTTGTCTTCTCTGGTTCTTACCAGTCACTAGGCTGGCTAGTGGAAACCTCCCTGCTATTTTCCAGAAGATGGCACTAAATTCAAGTTTGTGGTTTTTCCTTGCCCACAGATAGTGGCCTGTCTTCTGAATGCTCCTAGTCTATCTGGAGCTCTCTATAAATGTTTTGTGTGGAAGTACATACCAGTAAGGGCTTCCCTGGTGGCTCAGACAGTAAAGAATCCGCCTGCCATGCGGGAGACCCGAATTCGATCCCTGGGTTGGAAAGATCCCCTGGAGGAGGGCATGGCAACCCACTCCAATAATCTTGCCTGGAGAATCCCTATGGACAGAGAAGCCTGGCAGGCTACAGTCCATAGGGTTGCAAAGAGCGGACACGACTGAGCGACTAAGAACAGCACAGCACACCAGTAATAGGTACAGAGTTGGGGAAGGTGTGGGTTTAGCCCTTGAGGCCTTGGAGGTGACCCATGGGTCTGATAGACGGATTCCTGGGTTCGGTACTCCCAGAGGCTTAGGTAGACTTCCTGCTGAGTGCAGTCAGAAGGAATGAAGTCCCTTCTTTCCCAGTCTCCTCCCCCACCTCAGCCATGGAGGTCCCACCTCAGTTCTCTGGGTGTTGCTGGAGAGAAAGGGGTTGTTCCAGCCACATTTCCTTCCTGCACAGCTAGGGTAGCCAGACACTCATACTCACAGCTACCCTTTTTCCCCAGGGAGAATTCACCTCCTGGTTGGATAAGTTTCCCCTCCCCCAACTCTCACACATATTCCCTACCCACTCCCCCACACACAGTGTTTCCTTGTGAGGGGTGGGAGAACTGGGAAAGTTTCTCTTACCCTCGCCTTCACAGCAACCAAACATTTTTTTCTAGAATAGTGTGCTGGAACCTCTTCTTGGGAAACTGTACTTTTGCAAATTCTCTCTCATACATGAATATCTACCCAGGGCAACACTCTCCAGGGTTTTTCTTGGCTGTACTGATAAAGGTCTGGGTAAGTTTGCTGGCTCCCCAGTTCCACAGCCCATACCAACGTCTGTCTGCCTATTATTGAATGCACAGGTGGGCACGACTCCTCCCAGATTCCTTGGCAATATGGTGCTAGATCCCACAACACCCACAGAGGCCCTTATGTTCATGGATGGGATATTTCATTGTTTGAAAGTAAAAGTGTTAATCTCTCAGTTGTGTCTGACTCTTTGCTACCCTATGGACTATAGCCCACAGGTCTCCTCTGTCCATGGAATTCTCAGGTAAGAATACTGGAGTGTAGTCAGTATTCTGCCATTCCCTTCTCCAGGGCATCTTCCTGACCCAGGGATCAAACCTGTGTCTCCCCCACCGCAGGTAGATTCTTTAACAACTGAGCCACCGGGGAAGCCCATTTTGTTGTTTAAAAGGGAGGATATAAAGGAGAACTCTCTTACACCACCATGATGCTGACACCGTTCCTAGGCAGCACATCTAATGGTCTTGCTTAGAGACACTTAAGCAGCTACAGTCAGACTGATCTTGAGTGACTGCAGCCTGCAGTGGCTTGGAGTGAGGTTTTGGTTCCCAGCCACAGATTAAGATCAGGTCACAATAGTGAAAACACCAGATCCTAGCCACTAGACCAGTCGTCAGTGACAAGGGCTGTGACTCTTTTGACTGTGCAAAAATGAATTTCTAAAAAGATGGGAAATAATGAAGCAAATATTTATTAAGAGGATAAAGAGTACAGTGTGTGTGGATAGACACACGGGCAGACTCAGGGGGAGAGTCCCTGAGTCGTGCCCTCATGGCAGTTTAAGTCATTTATGTGGAACATTTCTTCCAGTTTTCCTTTGGCCAAACTTTTTGATTTTCCTGGATCACAGTCAATATTTTGTATATGTCATGATTCTTCCATGTGTGTGAAAGCATCTCTTAGCCAAGATGGATTTTATCGAACAGGTGTATGGGTAGAGCATCCCTTGACATCACCTCCCCCTTTGATCTCCAGTGAGCCTTTCTGTGCACATGTGGTCAGGGAGGTCTACTGACTTTGGGAATGAGAAATATGTGGTCTGGGAAAGGTCCATTCTTCACCCCCCCCCCCCGAGTTGTCCTGCTATTCTCGTCTTGGAGTTTTGGTCCATACAGAATGAATCTCCAATTGCTTTACCATGGGTTGGGGAAGTGGCAGGGGACATCAGCCTTTCTGCCTCAAGACCACAGGGTGGCTGGGAGCTTACTGTTTCCCAGTGGCCTCAGTCACAGAGCTGGAGATCGGTTTGGGCTGCCATACCTTGATTCTCCTGCACATCACCTCTCCAGCAGGATGGCACAGATTTTTTCCTTGGGAACCGGGCTCCAAGAGTGACAGTATCAAAGCAAAAATGCTTATCAAACCTATGCTTGCTTCAGACTTGTTGATGTCTCATCAGTCAACACAAGCCCCACGGCCAGTCCAGAGTTTATGTGGAAGAATACCACATGGGCACCCCCATCCTGAGACACTTGACTCTTTGGGGATAGTAATATAACAATATCTCATAATTCAGTAAGATGCAGATAGAGAATTGGAGAGGGAAATAACCAACTCCAGCCCTGTCTTCCTGTCTCATTTAAGGATGATAAATGGAATGTTTTCTGCATATTAGTCATCAGTGATTGCAGCCCTCTAACATGAGGAAGTGCAGGATGTGAAAATATAGGATACGAGCCCAGATAGCTGAGGTGCATATCGAAGGAATGATTGCAGTGAGCCTAGATTCTTGCATCTTCCCATACATAGGAAAGCGCTAAACTTCTTAACTTGGGATACCTGGCTTTTTTAATTAACAATGATCTTTTGACGTTCAGACTACCTACGCTTTGTTGCAGAACTTCTGTATAGCCTGGCTCCCCACTCGCCCCCTCAGAGCAGTTCTATCAAGGTTACTTGAGATGCTGCCTCCTGGGATTGAAGTCCTAAAAATTCCTTCAGACTAAAACACAACTCTCAATAAGGTTGTGAATAATTTATATCAACAAGGGGGAAGGAGGGAGAAGCTGAAAAGCACTTGTGAAGATCAGAGTCCAGGAACACAGGCTCATTAGAAGACTGAGACTTAATCATAGCAGTGTGGACATTACTGATCACCTTGACAAGTTCCGCAATTAGGGAAACAGAAAACAATGTTGAAGGGTGTTTAAGAGGAAAGTGGAGATGAAGGAGACAGTGAGAACAGACAACTCAAAGGGGATTGTGGTAAAAGAGTGAAAAAAGGTATATGGAGGGAGATATGAGGTAAAGAGTGGCTTGTTTGTTTGTTTGTTTTATTGAGAAATACTGTAACATGCTTTTATGCTGATAGAAAAGACCAATAGATAATTCATGGGACTACTGTTTCTTGGTACTCTCTGTAGGACAATTGTTAACACCTGCTTTAAAGATTTTCAAGGCCAAAATTACTTTATCATCCTTGAGGTCAAGCACTTTAGGGATACCACCAAGCATGTGCTGAGGCAGATCTAAAATTCCTTTCATTTAAAAATAAAAGCCTAGCCTTTTTTGCCCACAGGTACCCTTCTGTATATGTCACTTAATTTTTGTAATATTGCCATTGAATGTCAATCCCTAACCCCCATCCTCACCCTTTCCCACTGCTGATGTGCATCCCAAAGCACATGGAGTTTTCCTGTGGGTGATATAAGACACCAGCAATTCTGTCTCTTATTTGAAAATTATCTCCCTTCAAGCTCCTAGAAAAAGCTAGGCCAGTAGCAATGATATTCAGAGAAAACTGATCAACAAATTAATTTTCATCTACTCCTCCAGCAAAACCTGGAGGTGACTCTGGCTCAGATCATCAGCTCCTTACTGCAAAATTCAGGCTTAAATTGAAGGAAAGAGAGAAAACCACTAAGCAACCCATGTATGACCTAAATCAAATCCATTATGATTATATACTGGAGGTGACAAATAGATTTAAGAGATTAGATCTGAGACAGAGTGCCTGAAGAAATGTGGATGGAGGTTTGTAACATTGTACAAGAAGTGGTGACCAAAAACATTCCCAAGAAAAATAAACGCAAGATGGCAAAGTGGTTGTCTGAGGAGGTCTTACAAATAGCTGAGGAAAGAAGAGAAATGAAAGGCAAAGGAGAAATGGAAAGATTTACCCAACTGAATGCAGAGTTCCAAAGAATAGCAAGGAGAGATAAGAAGCGTTCTTAAGCAAACAAGGCAAAGAAATAGAGGGAAAAAATAGAATGGGAAAGATAAGCGATCTCTTCAAAACAATTGGAGACTCCAAGGGAATACTTCATGCAAAGATGAGCACAATAAAGGTAAAAAAATGTCAAGGACCTAATAGAAGCAGAAGAGGTTAAGAAGAGGTGGCAAGAATACCCAGAAGAATTGTACAGAAAAGGTCTTAATGATCCAGATAACCACAATGGTGTGGTCACCAAACTAGAGCCAGACATCCTGAAGTGTAAAGTCAGGTGGGCCTTAGGAAGCATTACTGCAAACAAAGCTAATGAAGGTGATGGAATTCCAGTTGAGCTATTTCAAATCCTAAAAGATGATGCTGTTCAAGTGCTGCACTCAATATGCCAGCAAATTTGGAAAACTCACCAGTGGCCACAGAACTGGGAAAGGTCAATTTTCATTCCAAGCCCAAAGGAAGGCAATGACAAAGAATGTTCAAACTGCCACACAATTGCACTCATTTCACATGCTAGCAAGGTAATGCTCAAAATCCTTCAAGCTAGGCTTCAATAGTACATGAACCAAGAACTTCCAGATGTACAAGCTGGACTTAGAGAAGGCAGAGGAACCAGAGATCAAATTGCCAACATCCACTGGATCATAGAAAAAGCAAGGGAATTCCAGAAAAGCATGTATTTATTTTTCATTAACTATGCTAAAGCCTTCAACTGTGTGGATCACAACAATCTGTGGAAAATTCTTAAAGAGATGGGAATACCAGACCACCTGACCTGCCTCCTGAGAAATCTGTATGCAGGACAAGAAGCCAGAGTTAGAACTGGACATGGAACAATGGACTGCTTCAAAATTGGGAAAGGAGTACATCAAGGCTGTATATTGTCACCCTGCTTATTTATCTTATATGCAGAGTACATCATGGGAAATGCCACATTCTGGAAGGCTTACAAGCTGGAATCAAAACTGCTGGGTGAAATATCAACAACCTCCAATATGCAGGTGATACCACTCTAATGGCAGAAAATGAAGAACCTCTTGATGAAGGTGAAAGAGGAGAGTGACAAAGCTGGCTTAAAACTCAACATTCAAAACACTAAGATCAAGGCATCTGGTCCCATCACTTCATGGCACATAAATGGGGGAAAAGTGGAAAGAGTTACAGACTTTTCTTGGGCTCCAAAATTGCTGTGATCTGTGACTGCAACCACAAAATTAAAAGACCCTTGCTCCTTGGAAAAAAAACTATGACAAACCTAGACAGCACATTGAAAAGCAGAGATATCACTTGTCCAACAAAGGTCCATCTAGTCAAAATTATGGTTTTTCCAGTAGTCTTGTACAGACGTGGGAGTTGGACCATAAAGAAGGCTGAGTGCTGAAGAATTGATGCTTTTGAACTGTGGCGTTGAAGAAGGCTCTTGAGAGTCCCTTGGACAGCAAGGAGATCAAACCAGTCAATCCTAAAGGAAATCAACCCTGAATATTCATTGGAAGGATTGATGCTGAAGCTGAAACTCCAATATCCTGGCGACCTCATGCAAAGAACCGACTCATTGAAAAAGACCTTGATATTGGGAAAGATTGAGGGCAAGAGGAGAAGGGGTGACAGAGGATGAGATGGTTGGATGACATCACCTACTCAATGGACATGGGTTTGAGCAAACTCTGGGAGATAGTGAAGGATAGGGAAGCCTGGCATGCTACAATCCATGGAGTCTCAAAGAGTCGAACACGACTGTTACCAATGACAACTCCTCCAAAATCTCTAAATTCACTCTTTACATCAGATTGGATATCTAAGAGAGAAATAGTAAATGTCATCCATTTATGACCTTCCTGACTCCTTTTACTGAGTTACATTTCTATGTTATTCTCTCATCTTCTCCTAAGAAACAACCATATTTAGCAGTTACATGTGTGTCATGAGAGTTTCAAGTGATTTTTATTCTTTTCTGTGAGTAAAAGTCTTCTTTTTTCCTGGTAAGAGAATCAGTTTCTCTCTGACATATGGCTTGGAAGTGGTCGTTCCTGTCCTCCCAAGAAAAGAAGCTGAACAAATTGAAAATCAACAACCCTTCTTAGATCTGTGAGAAAGCTGAAGTCACAAGGCAAGTAGCCACACTGAAAATCAGATGGGTGAACACAGAGAAACAGTTTCCTGGAAGCAGGAGCCCATGCTAGAGCCAGTATAGGTACAACGCTTTGCTAGAGGCTATGTGTGCACCAGCCATAAGCTTAAAATCCCAGGGGCCCGGTCTTAGTGGAACCCTAACTTTCATAAGCTTTACCTTCAGAAGCCCCATCAGGTCCTCAGAGTAAAGACTAGATTAGAGAAAATTTCCCTTATGTTTCTGGCAAGGGGAGAGGACAAAAAGGTTTTTTAAAACAAGTCCATAGCATTCTGTTTTTGTTTTTATTTATTTGTTTATTTTTGTATGGCTGTTCGATTTCTAGTTTTATAAGGAATCTCCACACTGTTCTCCACAGTGACTGTACTAGTTTGCATTCCCACCAACAGTGTAAGAGGGTTCCCTTTTCTCCACACCCTCTCCAGCATTTATTGCTTGTAGACTTTTGGATAGCAGCCATTCTGACTGGCGGGAAATGGTACCTCATTGTGGTTTTGATTTGCATTTCTCTGATAATGAGTGATGTTGAGCATCTTTTGATGTGTTTGTTAGCCATCTGTATGTCTTCTTTGGAGAAATGTATGTTTAGTTCTTTGGCCCATTTTTTTGATTGGGTCATTTATTTTTCTGGAATTGAGCTGCAGGAGTTGCTTGTATATTTTTGAGATTAATCCTTTGTCAATTGCTTCATTTGCTATTATTTTCTCCGGTTCTGAGTCTGTCTTTTCACCTTGCTTATAGTTTCCTTTGTTGTGCAGAAGCTTTTAATTTTAATTAGGTCCCATTTGTTTATTTTTGCTTTTATTTCCAATATTCTGGGAGGTGGGTCATAGAGGATCCTGCTGTGATTTATGTCGGAGAGTGCTTTGCCTATGTTCTCCTCTAGGAGTTTTATAGTTTCTGGTCTTACATTTAGATATTTAATCCATTTTGAGTTTATTTTTGTGTATGGTATTACAAAGTGTTCAAGTTTCATTCTTTTACAAGAGGTTAACCAGTTTTCCCAGCACCACTTGTTAAAGAGATTGTCTTTTTTCCATTGTATATTCTTGCCTCCTTTGTCAAAGATACGGTGTCCATAAGTGTGTGGGTTTATCTCTGGGCTTTCTATTTTGTTCCATTGATCCATATTTCTGTCTTTGTGCCAGTACCATACTGTCTTGATGACTGTGGCTTTGTAGTAGAACCTGGAGTCAGGCATGTTGATTTCTCCAGTTCCATTCTTCTTTCTCAAGAAGAAAGAAGAATCGCTTGCTTTGTCTATTCAAGGTTTTTTGTATTTCCATACAAATTGTGAAATTATTTGTTCTAGCTCTGTGAAAAAATACCGTTGATAGCTTGATAGGGATTGCATTGAATCTATAGATTGCTTTGGGTAGTATACTCATTTTCACTATATTGATTCTTCCGATCGATGAACATGGTACATTTCTCCATCTATTGGTGTCTTCTTTGATTTCTTTCACCAGTGTTTTATAGTCTTCTATATATAGGTCTTTTGTTTCTTTAGGTAGATATATTCCTAAGTATTTTATTCTTTTCATTGCAATGGTTAATGGAATTGTTTCCTTAATTTCTCTTTCTATTTTCTCATTATTAGTGTATAGGAATGCAAGGGATTTCTGTGTGTTGATTTAATATCCTGCCACTTTCCTATATTCATTGATTAGCTCTAGTAATTTTCTGGTGGAGTCTTTAGGGTTTTCTCTATGGAGGATTTCTTTGGAAGGAATGATGCTAAAGCTGAAACTCCAGTACTTTGGCCACCTCATGCGAAGAGTTGACTCATTGGAAAAGACTCTGATGCTGGGAGGGATTGGGGGCAGGAGGAGAAGGGGATGACAGAGGATGAGATGACTGGATGGCATCACTGACTCGATGGACGTGAGTCTGAGCAAACTCTGGGAGTTGGTGATGGACAGGGAAGCCTGGCGTGCTGCGATTCATGGGGGTGCAAAGAGTCGGACACAACTGAGCGACTGATCTGATCTGATCTGATCTGATGTAGAGGATTATGTCATCTGCAAACAGTGAGAGTTTTACTTCTTCTTTTCCAATTTGGATTCCTTTTATTTCTTTTTCTGCTCTGAGTGCTGTGGCCAAAACTTCCAAAACTATGCTGAATAGTAGTGGTGAGAGTGGGCACCTTTGTCTTGTTCCCGACTTTGGGGGAAATGCTTTCAATTTTTCACCATTGAGGATAATGTTTGCTGTGGGTTTGTCATATATAGCTTTTATTATGTTGAGGTATGTTCCTTCTATTCCTGCTTTCTGGAGGGTTTTATATCATAAATGGATGTTGAATTTTGTCAAAGGCTTTCTCTGCATCTATTGAGATAATCATATGGTTTTTATTTTTCAATTTGTTAATGTGGTGTATTACATTGATTGATTTGCAGATATTGAAGAATCCTTGCATCCCTGGGATAAAGCCCACTTGGTCATGATGTATGATCTTTTTAATGTGTTGATGGATTCTGATTGCTAGAATTTTGTTAAGGATTTTTGCATCTATGTTCATCAGTGATATTGGCCTGTAGTTTTCTTCTTTTGTGGCATCTTTGTCAGGTTTGGTATTAGGGTGATAGTAGCCTCATAGAATGAGTTTGGAAGTTTACCTTCCTCTGCAATTTTCTGGAAGAGTTTGAGTAGGATAGGTATTAGCTCTTCTCTCAATTTTTGGTAGAATTCAGCTGTGAAGCCATCTGTCCTGGGCTTTTGTTTGCTGGAAGATTTCTGATTACAGTTTCAATTTCCGTGCTTGTGATTGATCTCTTAAGATTTTCTATTTCTTCCTGGTCGAGTTTTGGAAAGTTGTACTTTTCTAAGAATTTTTCCATTTCTTCCAAGTTGTCCATTTTATTGGCATATAGTTGCTGATAGTAGTCTCTTATGATCCTTTGTATTTCTGTGTTGTCTGTTGTGATCTCTCCATTTCCATTTCTAATTTTGTTGATTTGATTTTTCTCCCTTTGTTTCTTGATGAGTCTGGCTAATGGTTTGTCTATTTTATTTATCTTCTCAAGGAACCAGCTTTTGGCTTTGTTGATTTTTGCTATGGTCTCTTTTGTTTCTTTTGCATTTATTTCCGCCCTAATTTTTAAGATTACCTTCCTTCTACTAACCCTGGGGTTCTTCATTTCTTCCTTTTCTAGTTGCTTTAGGTGTAGAGTTAGGTTATTTATTTGACTTTTTTCTTGTTTCTTGAGTATGCCTGTATGGCTATGAACCTTCCCCTTAGCACTGCTTTTACAGTGTCCCACAGGTTTTGGGTTGTTGTGTTTTCATTTTCATTCATTTCTATGCATATTTTGATTTCTTTTTTGATTTCTTCTGTGATTTGTTGGTTATTCAGCAGTGCGCTGTTCAGCCTCCATATGTTGGCATTTTCAATAGTTTTTCTCCTGTAATTGAGATCTAATCTTACTGCATTGTGGTCAGAAAAGATGCTTGGAATTATTTCAATTTTTTTGAATTTACCAAGGCTAGATTTATGGCCCAGGATGTGCTCTATCCTGGAGAGGGTTCTGTGTGCACTTGAGAAAAAGGTGAAATTCATTGTTTTGGGGTGAAATGTCCTATAGATATCAATTAGGCCTAACTGGTCTATTGTATCATTTAAAGTTTGTGTTTCCTTTTTTTTTTTTTTTTTTAAGTTTGTGTTTCCTTGTTAATTTCTGTTTAGTTGATCTATCCATGGATGTGAGTGGGGTATTAAAGTCTCCCATTATTATTGTGTTATTGTTAATTTCCCCTTTCATATTTGTTAGCATTTGTCTTACACATTGTGGTGCTCCTATGTTGGGTGCATATATATTTATAATTGTTATATCTTCTTCTTGGATCAATCCTTTGATCATTATGTAGTGTCCTGCTTTGTCTCTTCTCACAGCCTTTGTTTTAAAGTCTATTTTATCTGATGTGAGTATTGCTACTCCTCTTTCTTTTGGTCTCTATTTGCGTGGAATATCTTTTTCCAGCCCTTCACTTTCAGTCTGTATGTGTCCCCTGTTTTGAGGTGGGTCTCTTGTAGACAACATATATAGGGGTCTTGCTTTTGTATCCATTCAGCCAGTCTTTGTCTTTTGGTTGGGGCATTCAACCCATTTACATTTAAGGTAATTATTGATAAGTATGATCCTGTTGCCATTTACTTTATTGTTTTGGGTTCGAGTTTATACACTCTTTTTGTGTTGCCTGTCTAGGGAAGACCCTTTAGCATTTGTTGGAGAGCTGGTTTGGTGGTGCATAATTCTGTCAGCTTTTGCTTGTCTGTAAAGCTTTTGACTTCTCCTTCATATTTGAATGAGATCCTTGCTGGGTACAGTAATCTGGGCTGTAGGTTATTTTCTTTCATCACTTTAAGTATGTCCTGCCATTCCCTTCTGGCCTGAAGAGTTTCTATTGAAAAATAAGCTGTTACCCTTATGGGAATCCCCTTTTATGTTATTTGTTGTTTTTCCCTTGCTGCTTTTAATATTTGTTCTTTGTGTTTGGTCTTTGTTAATTTGATTAATATGTGTCTTGGGGTGTTTCACCTTGGGTTTATCCTGTTTGGGACTTTCTGGGTTTCTCAGACTTGGGTGGTTATTTCCTTCCCCATTTTAGGGAAGTGTTCAACTATTATCTCCTCAAGTGTTTTCTCATGGCCTTTCTGTCTCCTCCTTCTGGGACTCCTATGATTCAAATGTTGGGGCATTTAACATTGTCCCAGAGGTCTCTGAGATTGTCCTCATTTCTTTTAATTCGTTTTTCTTTTTTCCTCTCTGTTTCATTTATTTCTACCATTCTATCTTCTACCTCACTAATTCTATCTTCTGCCTCCAGTATTCTACTGTTGGTTCCCTCCAGAGCGTTTTTTATCTCATTTATTGCATTATTCATTATATGTTGACTCTTTTTTTATTTCTTCTAGGTCCTTGTTAAACCTTTCTTGCATCTTCTCAATTCTTGTGTCCAGGCTATTTATCTGTAACTCCATTTTGTGTTCAAGATTTTGGATCATTTTCACTATCATTATTTGGAATTCTTTGTCAAGTAGATTCCCTATCTCTTCCTCTTTTGTTTGGTTTGGTGGGCATTTATCCTGTTCCTTTACCTGCTGCATATTTATCTGCCTTTTCATCTTGTTTATATGGCTGTGTTTGGGGTGGCCTTTCTGTATTCTGGCAGTTTATGGAGTTCTCTTTGTTGTGGAGTTTCCTCACTGTGGGTGGGGTTGGACAGGTGGCTTGTCAAGGTTTCCTGGTTAGGGATGCTTGTGCCCATGTTCTGGTGAGTGGAGCTGGATTTCTTCTCTCTGGAGTGCAATGAAGTGTCCAGTAATGAGTTATGAGATGCCAATGGGTTTGGTGTGACTTTGGGCAGCCTGTATATTGAAGCTCAGGGCTATGTTCCTGTGTTGCTGGAGAATTTGCATGGTATGTCTTGCTCTGGAGCTTGTTGGCCCTTGGGTGGTGCTTGGTTTCAGTGTAGGTATGGAGGCGTTTGATGAGCTCCTATTGATTAATGTTCCCTGGAGTCAGGAGTTCTCTGGTGTTCTCAGGATTTGGATTTAAGCCTCCTGACTCTGGTTTTCAGTCTTATTCTTACAGTAGCCTCAAGACTTCTCCATCTATACAGCTTTGATGATAAAACATCTAAGTTAAAGATGAAAAGTTTCTCCACAGTGAGGGACACCCAGAGAGGTTCACAGAGTTACATGGGGAAGAGAAGAGGGAGGAGGGAGATAGAGATGACTAGGAGGAGAAGAGGGGGAATCAAAAGGGGAGAGAGCAAGCTAGTCAGTAATAACTTCCCTATGTGCTCTCCACAGTCTGGATCCCTCAGAGATGTTCACGGAGTTACACAGAGAAGAGAAGAGGGAGGAAGGAGACAGAGGTGAGCAGGAGGAGGAAAGGGGGGAATCAAAAGGAGAGAGACAGATCGAGCCAGTAATCAGTTCCCTAAGTGTTCTCCACAGCCCAGAATACACAAAGAGATTCACAGAGTTGGGTAGAGAAGAAAAGGGGGAGGGAGGAGATAGAGGCTACCTGGTGGAGAAAAAGGAGAGTCCAAAGGGCAAAGAGCAGTCAAGCTAGTAATCTCATTTCCAAGTAAAAATGGGTACTGAAGATTGGGTTCTTAAGGTACAAAATTGATAACAAATACCAAAGATTAAAATTCTAGAGTAGAGGTTGGATTCTCAAAAATACAATATTAAAGGAAAAAAACAAAGTTACAAAACTTATTAATATATATATATATATATATATATATATATATATATATATGAAGTTTGCTTTTAAAAAATAGGGTCTTTTTTTTTTTTTTTTTGCAAAGTAATCTGTCCTGTCACTTCGGTCATGTCCGACTCTGTGTGACCCCATAGACAGCAGCCCACCAGGCTCCCCCGTCCCTGGGATTCTCCAGGCAAGAACACTGGAGTGGGTTGCCATTTCCTTCTCCAATGCATGAAAGTGAAAAGTGAAAGTGAAGTCGCTCAGTCGTGTCTGACTCCTAGCAACCCCATGGACTTCAGCGCACCAGGCTCCTCCATCCATGGGATTTTCCAGGCAAGAGTACTGGAGTGGGGTGCCATTGCTTTCTCCATGCAAAGTAATAGTAGGTTATAAAAATGAAAATTAAAGGAGTAATAGAGGAGTTTAAATTTTATTTTTTTTTTTAATTTTAAAGATGATAATAGTAAAAATATATCTAGGACTTTCTCTGGTGTTGTTGTGGACAGTGTGGGGTCAGTTCATTTTCAGATAGTTCTTTGATCCAGCTTATACTTCTCAATATCTATAGGCCCCTTCCTATGTAGTCGGTGCTAGCTACAGGGTTTTAATCTATTGCACCTCTCACTTCCAATGCGGTTCCTTCTGTTTTAGCTTCTTCTGTTTGCTGGTCTCTTCAGTGTCTAATTTCTGCCCTGACACAAGGGGGCGATGGTGGACACTTTTTTAAGGCTCTCTTGTTCAGTCGTGCTGTCGGGAGGGAGAAACACTGCAAACAAGTAACACTGGCGTGTGCTCACAGTGTCTCAGCCACACTAGGTTTGCCCCCACTCACCACGTGTGTGCTTTCCCTGTCTTCACTGCTTAGGCTCTAGGTTGCTCTGCTGGGAACTGTCTGAGGCCGGCCCTGGGTTGTATGCACTCCCCAGGTCTAAGCCACACAGGTTCAGGTTCTTGGGTACTCCACGAAGGGCAGACTCAGTTGGGCCTGCGTTTTGTGCCCTTCCCAGGTCTGAGCAGTTCAGGTGACCAGGTGCTTGGTGAGCACAATCGCTGTGACTTATTGCCTCCCCTGTCCCAGCTGCTCGGTTTTCTGGGTGAACAATGGGTGCGCCTTCTCAGGTGTGCCGTGTGTCTCTTCTGGAGAGCTGATCTCTGGCTGCGACTCTCCCGCAAATGTCGACCATCAGGAGTCCCAAGAAGTCTTGGTTAGCAACGAAGTCTGCTTGCAGTTTGGTAGAGGATGCCTCTCTGGGGCCACGATTGCCTTCTTCTGACTCTGGCTGTCCTTGCCTGCCTGTCTCTGGTGGGGGATGGGCCAGTCCACAGCTGGCTAACTCTGCTCAGTCCTTTGTTCTGTGAGTGGGCCTGGTGGTGTCTTAGGTTAGGGCTTTTCGCGGGATAGCTATCCCACAGTCTGGGTTGCTATCTCAAGTTAGTTCCCTCAGATTGCCCTCAGGGCATTCAAGCCCGGTCCTTACTCTAAGCAATGCAGCTCCCTCTTGCTAGTGGCGGATGCGGGCTTCTGCGCTGCTTCTCCGCTGGGAGTTACCCTTGGGCAGGTAATTTGTGGGTTTTAATTATTTATTTATTTTTCCTGCCAGTTATGGTGCCCTCTGAGGTTCCAAGGCTCGCCACAGACTCACCAGTGAGAGTGTTTCCTGGTGTTTGGAAACTTCTCTCTTTTTTAAAACTCCCTTCCCGTGACAGATCTCCATCCCTACCTCTTTTGTCTTTTTATCTTTTATATTTTTTCCTTCCTCCTTTCAAAGACAATGGGCTGCTTTTCTGGGTGACTGATGTCCTCTGCCAGCACTCAGAAGTTGTTTTGTGGAATTTACTCAGTGTTCAAATGTTCTTTTGATGAATTTTTGGGAGAGAAAGTGGTCTCCCTGTCCTATTCCTCCACCATCTTAGGACCGCCCCCTGTTTTTGTTTTTAAACAAAATACTGCTCTCAAGGAAAATAGTTTCCCTTGAGAAGCTGCTGCTACTGCTGCTGCTAAGTCGCTTCAGTCATGTCCGACTCTGTGCAACCCCATAGATGGCAACCCACCAGGCTCCCCTGTCCCTCGGATTCTTCAGGCAAGAACACTGGAGTGGGTTACCATTTCCTTCTCCAATTCATGAAAGTGAAGTCGTTCAGCTGTATCCGACTCTTAGCAACCCCATGGACTGCAGCCTACGAGGCTCCTCTGTCCATAAGATTTTCCAGGCAAGAGTACTGGAGTGGGGTGCCATTGCCTTCCCTGCCTTGAGAAGCTACCAGAGCCCAACTCATGTGAGGGAAGGGTGATACTCAGCTCCAGCCCCCTCTTATTATCTCCCTTAAAGGTGTAGGGGTAGAAAGCAGAGAAACACCTGAGAAGGTCAGAGCCCAAGAATACAGGCTCATTAATGACTGAGACCTAAGCAGAGAATTAGAGGATGCTTCTTCTCACCCCCATATCTTTATACCGTATCATTCAGGTACCTAATAACAGGGAGTCAGCAGAAAAGCAAATGGAAGGTAGCTGAGTGTGTGTGTTAGTTGCTCACTCATGTCCGACTCTTTGTGATCCCATGGATTGGGGCTGACCAGGCTCCTCCCATTCATGGGATTCTCCAGGAAAGAATACTAGAGTTAGTTGCCAGTCCCTTCTCCAGGGGATCTTCCAGACCCAGAGATCAAACCTGGGTCTCCCACATTGCAGGCCGACTCTTTACCGTCTGAGCCACTAGGGAAGCCTAATTGTGCTAAATTGTTATCAGTTATCAGCCCCAATTGTTCATGCTTCTGTGTTATTTTATGCCGATGCCGTTGTCATGGCCTTGAGGTCAGCAGGGTGTACGTTTCTCTGCCCCTTGACTTTGGACTTGGCCATGTGATTTGCTTTGGCCAACAGGATATTAGTAAATAATTGAAGACTCGAAACGTGCTCTCCTACAGTGGGTCTTGCCCTCCTGTGTTTCTATAATTCCCCCATGAGAACAGTTTCCTTCTAATAGCTGCTGCTCCTTCAATCTGTTTGCTGTTGCTTAGTTGCTAAGTTTTGTCTGACTCTGTGACCCCCATGAGTTGTAGCCCACCAGGCTCCTCTGGCCATGGGATTTCCCAGGCAAGAATACTGAAGTGGGTCACCATTTCCTTCTGCAGGGGATATTTCCAACCCTGGGATCGAACCCATGTCTCCTGCAATGGCAAGTGAATTCTTTACCCTGAGCCATGAGGGAAGCCCCTTTGATTTGGAACCCAAAGCAAACACATGTGAGCACACCTGAGCCTAGGCCACAAGCTGGAAACACATGCAGCCAGCCTCCTGCCAGAAACACATGAAGCCAGCCTCCTGCCAGAAACACATGCAGCCAACCTTTAGCACAGCTAAAGCCCAGCTGAGATCATCTAAGCAACAACTGACATGCAGGCCCATGAGCATAAAAATAAATGCCTGAGCTTTTGTGTGTTTTGCTTTGTGTTTTTGGTTATACTACATGTAGGAGCTTAGCTCCCCCACCAGGGATATAACCTGCACTCCCTGAAGTGGAAGTGAGGAATTTTAACCACTGAACAACCAGGGAAGTTCCAATAAATGCCTGTTTTTCTAAAACACTGAGTTTTAGAGTATATATAATACAGCAAAAGCTAATAAAGAAGCTCATAGCTAGAGGTGAGTTACTGCTACAACAGAAATGTAAAAACGTTTGGGACTGGGAAGTAAGTGACCCAGAAACTTATAAGCTGGAAGATGATGATGTGTGTAGTGGTAACATACTTGATAAAACTTTCACTATTTATTCAATATTGATAAAACTTTCACTATTTATTCAATATTGATAAAACTTTCAATATTTGATAAAACTATCTACTTGAAAGGCAGATAATATAACTAATGAAAGGAGGACAACGTTTTAAGGTGGACTGTTTGGCTGTGAACTAGCTGCTACTAGCTACATTTTAAAGCCCTAGAGCAAAGACAGCTCTGAAATGAGCTGAGGAAAAAACCGGTCAGATTTTGAGCAGAGATTAGAAGGAATATAGAGGTCACAGAAATTGCAGAGTAGGGAAAAGAAATGATTTCTCATCAAATAACAGGAGTGGGTATTAAAATAGGACCTCAATAAAAAAAACCCAAATCAAAATAATAGCTTTTATTAAGACCTTGGAAAGGACAAAAGTATCATAGAGCAGATCCTTCCAGCTGCACGAAAGGACCACTTGAAATATTAAAAAAAAAAAAAAAAAAAAACGTGGCCCAGAAGCTGGAAGCACCCTAAATTTCCTTAACTGTGTCTAGAGAGAGAGAGCCATCTCCCCCAAAGAATGGAAGATGTGTCTTTGGACACATGATGCAAATTGTAATCAAATACTTAGAAAACTCACAAAGTTTTTAGGAAAGCTGTGTTGGCAAAAGGTTCCTCACAAATCCAGACTATATAAAAAAAAAAAAAACAACCTTGAGGGTGTTCACAATGTATAAGGATCTATAAATGATGATTACTATATAAGAAGCGACAGTTAAACTTCTGTATGGAAAAACCGATTGGTTCAAGATTAAGAAAGGAGTACAACAGGGTTGTCTTCTCTCACCCTGTTTGTTTAATCTATATGCTGAGCACTTGTGAGAAATGCCAGGCTGGATGAGTTACAAGCTGGAATCAAGATAGGTGGGAGAAACATCAACAACCTCAGATACGTGGATGATACTACTCTAATGGCAGAAAGTGACGAGAAACTAAAGAACTTCTTGATGAGGGTCAAGGAGGAGAGTGAAAGAGCTGGCTTAAAACTAAATATTAAAAAAAAAAAAAACCTAAATTATGGCATCTGGCCCCATTGCTTCGTGGCAAATAGAGGGGGAAAATGTGGAAGTAGTGACAGAATTCCTCTTCTTGGGCTCTAAAATCACTGCGGATAGTGACTGCAGCCATGATTTCAGAAGACATTTGCTTCTTGGCAGGAAAGCTATAACAAACCTAGAGAATGTGTTGAAAAGCAGAAACATTACTCTGCCAAAAAAGGTCCCTGTAGTCAAGACTATGGTCTTCCCAGTGGTCACGTATGGTTGTGAAAGCTGGACCATAAAGAAGGTAGAGCACTGACGAATTGATAGCTTCAAATTATGGCGCTAGAGAAGATTCCTGAGTGTCCCTTGGACAGCAAGCAGATCAAACCAGTCAATCTTAAGGGAAATCAACCGTGAATACTCATTGGAAGGACTGATGCTGAAATTGAAACTCCAATATTTTGGTCATCTAACGTGAACAACTGACTCATTGGAAAAGTCCCTGATGCTGGGAAAGGAGATGGTGGCAGAGAAGAGGGCATCAGAGGGTGAAATGGCTGGATGACACCACCAATGCAGTGAACATGAACTTGGGCAAACTTGGGAGATGGTGAGGGACAGAGAAGCCTGGCGTGCTACAGTCCATGGGGTCTCAAAGAATCAGACACAACTGGGCAACTGAACAACAACTATATAAGGATCTATATAAGCATCTATAAAAATAAAGCCTTTTGTAGTTTAAAGGCAGGAAGCAGGTTGAGAAGGTTACTCTTGCCACCAAGATGGACATGTTCCCCTTTGGCCTTGGAAGAGGCTAAGGAGAATGATGAAAAGTGAAGGGCCTCCTAGAGTGTGGAGCCATAATGGTAAAGAACATAAACTTGGGAGTTACTCCAGGAGCAGATCCAGGGCCTAACCAAGGGACAACATTCACCTAGTGGGCTTCCAGAGTTGTTATGATTATGACTGCTCTACCTCTCACTCCTCTTCCTTTCAAATCAAAGTGTTCATGTGGTTTTCCTGTCCCTGGGTTCTCATTCTACACAGGTGTGCAGGGCTGGGGAAGAGGATAACTTGCCTTCTTAGTTTATAGAGGTCCTGATTAAGCAGACATGATGAAAGTCATGAAAATCTGGACTTTGAGCTGATGCTGTGATTAGATGAGACTTGGGTGGGGAAAGATCTTGGACTGGGTATGAATATATTTTGCAAGAGGAAAGGTCATTAGTAATTTTTCAGATTGAATTAATGGTGCCAATTATTCATCCCTTGTGGTAATATTATACAGTGACACCTTCTATGGACTGAATTGCCTCCTAAAAATTCATATGTTGAAGCTTAATACATGTCTGTATTTGGACATGGGGTCTTTGGGAGGTAATTAAGGTTGTAGGATTAGGTCCCTAATCCAATAGGACTGGTGGCCTTATAGGAAGAGGAAGAGAGAAAGAATTCTTATGCTCTCTTTCCACATGCAGCACTGAAGAAAGTTCGTGGGAACACACAGTGAGATGGTGATCACCTACTACCTAAGAGAAGAGGCCACAGAATGAAACCTTAGCAGCACTTTGAACTTGGACTTACCAGATTCCAGAACTGTGAGATTTAAATGTCTGTTCTTTAAGCACTTTCTTAAGGCAGTCTGAGCAGATAAGACAATAGTCTTACCATGGCCCCATGGTGGACAGAGTATTTCTCTAGCTCTTGACTTCAGGCCTGGCGATGAGACTTGCTGTGACCAATAGTAAGTTCAGTTCAGTTCAGTCACTCAGTCATGTCCGACTCTTTGCAACCCCATGAATCACAGCACGCCAGGCCTCCCTGTCCATCACCAACTCCCGGAGTCCACCCAAACCCATGTCCATCGAGTCAGTGATGGATCCAACCATTTCATGCTCTGTCATCCCCTTCTCCTCCTGCCCTCAATCTTTTCCAGCATCAGATTTTTTTCAAATGAGTCAGCTCTTCACATCAGATGGCCAAAGTATTGGGGTTTCAGCTTCAACATCAGTCCTTCCAATGAACACTCAGGACCAATCTCCTTTAGGATGGACTGGTTGGATCTCCTTGCAGTCCAAGGGACTCTCAAGAGTCTTCTCCAGCACCACAGTTCAAAAGCACCAATTCTTCGGCACTCAGCTTTCTTTATAGTATAACTCTCACATCCATACATGACCACTGGAAAAACCATAGCCTTGACTAGACAGACCTTTGTTGACAAAGCAATGTCTCTGATTTTTAATATACTGTCTAGTTTGGCCATAACTTTCCTTCCAAGGAGTAAGTGTCTTTTAATTTCATGGCTGCAATCACCATCTGCAGTGATTTTGGAGCCCAGAAAAATAAAGTCTGACACTGTTTCCACTGTTTCCCCATCTATTTGCCATGAAGTGATGGGACCGAATGCCATGATCTTAGTTTTCTGAATGTTGAGCTTTAAGCCAACATTTTCACTCTCCTCTTCCACTTTCATCAAGAGGCTCTTTAGTTCTTCTTCACTTTCTGCCATAAGGGTGGTGTCATCTGCATATCTGAGGTTATTGATATTTCTCCCAGCAATCTTGATTCCAGCTTTTACTTCCTCCAGCCCAGCATTTCTCATGATGTACTCTGCATATAAGTTAAATAAGCAGGGTGACAGTATACTGTCTTGATGTACTCCCTTTGCTATTTGGAACCAGTCTGGTGTTCCATGTCCAGTTCTAACTGTTGCTTTCTGACCTACATACAGGTTTCTCAAGAGGCAGATCAGGTGGTCTGGTATTCCCATCTCTTTCAGAATTTTCCACAGTTTCTTGTGATCCACACAGTCAAAGGCTTTGGCATAGTCAATAAAGCAGTAATAGATGTTCTTCTGGAACTCTCTTGCTTTTTTGATGAGCCAGCGGATGTTGGCAATTTGATCTCTGGTTCCTCTGCCTTTTCTAAAACCAGCTTGAACATCTGGAAGTTCATGGTTCACGTACTGCTGAAGCCTGGCTTAGAGAATTTTAAGTGTTACTTTACTAGTGTGTGAGATGAGTGCAATTGTGCAGTAGTTTGAGCATTCTTTGGCATTGCCTTTCTTTGGGACTGGAATGAAAACTGACATTTTCCAGTCCTGCAGCCACTATTGAGTTTTCCAAATTTGCTGGCATATTGACTGCAGCATTTTTACAGAGCCGTTTTTCAGGATTTGAAATAGCTCAACTCAATTCCATCACCTCCACTAGTTTGTTCATAGTGATGCTTCCTAAGGCCCACTTGACTTCATATTCCAGGATGTCCGGCTCTAGGTCAGTGATCACACCATCGTGATTATCTGGGTCATGAAGATCTTTTTTGTACAGTTCTTCTGTGTATTCTTGCCACCTCTTCTTAATATCTTCTGCTTCTCTTAGGTCTATACTATTTCTGTCCTTTATTGTGCCCATCTTTACATGAAATGTTCCTTTGGTATCTCTAATTTTCTTGAAGAGATCTCTAGTCTTTCCCATTCTGTTGTTTTCCTCTATTTCTTTGCATTGATCGCTGAGGAAGGCTTTCTTATCTCTCCTTGCTATTCTTTGGAACTCTGCATTCAAATGGGTATATCTTTCCTTTTCTCCTTTGCTTTTCACTTCCCTTCTTTTCACAGCTATTTGTAAGGCCTCCCCAGACAGCCATTTTGCTTTTTTTGCATTTCTTTTTCTTGGGGATCGTCTTGATTCCTGTCTCCTGTACAATGTCATGAACCTCCGTCCATAGTTCATCAGGCACTCTGTCTATCAGATCTAGTCCCTTAAATCTATTTATCACTTCCACTGTATAGTCATAAGGGATTTGATTTAGGTCATACCTGAATGGTCTAGTGGTTTTTCTCCACTTTCTTCAATTTCAGTATTTTAGTGGTTAAACATGCACAGATGATTGACATGTATTTACACAGTCGGGCTTGTTTCTTATGCTCAACTGACAAGCCTGGTCCCATCTCCTAAAACTCAGTGATTTACATAAAAAGTATTTTCATGTTTACTGGTCCTAAAGTCAACTATGTATCAGATGATCTGGACTGGGCTTCCATGGCAGCTTTGTCTGCTTCAGGCAATGAATTGGTTGGGCTTGGTTCCAGGCTGTGGGTTGAGTTAAGGTCAGCTCCACATGTAAGGTCCAGAGACCAAGCTCGAGGAGCAGCCACCCAGGGGAAACTCTTCATAGCCAATCACTGGTGCATCAGAGGCAAATCCCACTGTGCCAGCACAGGTCAATTCTCTGCTCACATACATCCACTAACATCCCATTGTGCAGCAAAAGCTGGCAATTACATTATTTGAATTTGAGACTACATTTTCTCAAACGATGTTGTTGAGGATGGTATTATATCACTCAGTATCCCTTATACAAGACACATGAGAAACTGAGCTAGCATTCACTGCTAGGGAAGATTTTGTCTCCTGTTGAAGAACTAGTCTGCTTTTTCCTTTCCAGTAAAAAGCCTTTCTGTCTGTAGAAAGAAGAAGAAATAAATGCACATAGAAATATATGTGGGAAAATTACTATGAGGATCATATACCACTAAGATCCATAGTCTCAGGAAAATTCTGAACTACAATAAATGATCAGTTCAGTTCAGTTCAGTCACTCAGTTGTGTCCGACTCTTTGCGACCCCATGAATCGCAGCACGCCAGGCCTCCCTGTCCATCACCAACTCCTGGAGTTCACACAGACTCACGTCCATCAAGTCAGTGATGTCATCCAGCCATCTCATCCTCTGCTGTCCCCTTCTCCTCCTGCCCCCAATCCCTCCCAGCATCAGAGTCTTTTCCAATGAGTCAACTCTTCGCATGAGGTGGCCAAAGTACTGGAGTTTCAGCTTCAGCAACATTCCTTCCAAAGAAATCCCAGGGCTGATCTCCTTCAGAATGGACTGGTTGGATCTCCTTGCAGTCCAAGGGACTCTCAAGAGTCTTCTCCAACACCACAGTTCAAAAGCATCAATTCTTCAGCGCTCAGCCTTCTTCACAGTCCAACTCTCACATCCATACATGACCACAGGAAAAACCATAGCCAATGATAAATAATCTCAAAAGACAAGAAACTTGAAACCATGCTCTATGAAGGACTATTGAAGAAAAAAGGAACTTTTAGATTTTTAAAGGAACAGAAGTTTTTAAATCTTAGATTTGGTTTGAACAACTTCAGAGACTAAGACTAGGAGCAATAAATAAATATTACAGAAGAGCGTGGGAGAAGGTTGTAGACATAACATATAAACTGAGAGTTAAGAAGAACAGTGATTAAGACTCCACACTCCCAAAGCAGGGGGCCTAGGTTCAATCCCTGGTTAGGAACTAAGGTCCCACATGCTGTACAGTGCAGTCAAAAAGAAGCAGCAGCAGCCTGAATGAGCAGTACCAAGCTCAACTCTGTTGGTGAAAAGAAAATTAGCTCTTATACTGTGTCATCTCTAAGGATAAAGTAAAGTAGGAGACTCTTGCCATAGTCTTATCTCCAACTTAAAGATCAATAGCTTCCCTATTTAAAGAACCCCTGGCCAGTCTGACATGTGAAGAGCTTGGAAGTCATCACTCCTATTCTCACAGAAAGAAAATACCTTGAACAAACTGAAAATCAATAAGTGTTAGATATATCAGGGAACTGAGTTTACAGGAAAAACCGCAACCCCAAAAACGCAAGAACTGCAACCCTGGAGAGACAGGAAAATACAGAGAATTATAGTTTACTAGCTGGAGCCTTGTGCTCCAGTGTTCTTGCCTGGAAAATCCCAGGGACGGTGGAGCCTGATGGGCTGCCATCTATGGGGTCACACAGAATCGGACACGACTGAAGCGACTTAGCAGCAGCAGCTGGAGCCTTGCAGAAAGGGCCACTGACTAATTACTGGATACTGGGCCTGGGTTAGTTTAGGAGATAAATGTGCCTGGGGGGGGGGCCCTAAATTTTTGAGTTTTATGTCTAGAAGCCTCACCAGGTTCTTAGGGTGAATATGGGAGAAAAATCCCTTCATACATCCAGAAGAAGGGGGAAAGTAACCATTTTAAAAGAGTGCTTTGTTCTCTTTAACAAAAGCCTGCTTTTAAGGAAAGCTATTTTACCAGAGCTTAACCAACTCTGTTTTCCCGGAGCCTAACTGACCTGGGAGAAGGGCAAGACCCAATGCCAACTCCTCTTCCTGTCTCAGTTAAGGAGGAAGGGGAAGAAGACTGAGAAATACTTGTGAAGGTCATAGCTCAGAGATGCAGGCTAAAACAATGAAGACCTGATTATAGATTATGACATGCTTATCCTCCCCCAATAGTTTTCACCATATCAAAGAGGCTCCTGGATGGTACAATAACATAGATTTACAGCTAAAAGAACTTCAGGGCTCAGAGCCTAAAGAAAGAGTCTCTAGGGAAATCCAACGACAACAAAGGAGACAAAACAAAGACACTCAGGAAATTTTAGAGTCAGCTGAAACTCCAGTACTTTGGCCACCTCATGCGAAAAGTTGACTCATTGGAAAAGACTCTGATGCTGGGAGGGATTGGGGGCAGGAGGAAGAGGGGACGACAGAGGATGAGATGGCTGGATGGCATCACCGACTTGATGGACGTGAGTTTGAGTGAACTCTGGGAATTGGTGATGGACAGGGAGGTTTGGTGTGCTGTGATTCATGGGGTCACAAAGAGTCAGACACAACTGAGTGACTGAACTGAACTGAACATCTCAGCTATAGCAAACTGCCAAGTATAGGATAAATCCTAGCCCAATAAACATTAAACCTCACAGTAAAGGATCATTTACCTCAGTTCTTTTACCCAATGATTCATGTCTGGGTTTTAACAAAAACACCATAAAAGCAAAGCTAAAAAGCAAAAAAACACAGCTTGAAGAGACAGAATAAGCATCAGAACTAGACTCAGATATGCCAGAGATTTTAGAATTATCAAATTGGGAATTGGAAGGAATGATGCTAAAGCTGAAACTCCAGTACTTTGGCCACCTCATGCGAAGAGGTGACTCATTGGAAAAGACTCTGATGCTGGGAGGGATTGGGGGCAGGAGGAAAAGGGGACAACAGAGGATGAGCTGGCTGGATGGCATCGCTGACTTGATGGACGTGAGTCTCAGTGAACTCCGGGAGTTGGTGATGGACAGGAAGGCCTGGCGTGCTGCGATTCATGGGGTCGCAAAGAGTCGGACATGACTGAGTGACTGATCTGATCTGATCTTATCTGATGGTTAATATGCTAAGGGATTTAATGGGAAAAGTATATCATATGTAAGCAAAGACAAATGATGTCAGCAGAGAGATGGAAACTCTGAGAAAGTATCAAAAGGAAATTCTAAAAATAAAAAACAGTGCAATATAAGTCAAGAATGCTTTTGACAGGTTCATCAGTAGTTTGTGCACAGTCAAGGAAAGAATCAGTGAACATGAAGATATGTGAGTAGAAATTTCCCAAACTGAAAAGCAAAGAAAAAAACAGGTGAAAAATAACTATAAAGGATTACAACAGGTATAACATACACATAACAAAAATGCCAGAAGGAGAATAGAGAAAGGAATGAAAGCAATATTTTAAGTAATAATAATGAATTTCCCCAAATCAATGACTGACAGCAAACCATAGATCCAGGAAACTCAGAGAACAACAAGCAGGAAAATATCAAAAAACTACACCTAAAAATATCCTATTCAAACTACAGAAAAACAAAAAGAAAATCTTAAAAGCAAGAGGAGAGTGGAGTAAAATAATTCAAGTGTTGGAAAAAAAAAAAAGCATCCCCGTGGCAGAGACAAAAATCCAGGTTCCCCTTAACAATGTGCAGAACTGTCATTGGAAAGTGACTGCCTAGATATATTCTACATTTCCCAGCCCCTCTTCATATAAGTGTAATTAATCCTAACTAATAGAATGTAAGCAAAAGAGATGTGTATCACTTAAGGGCTTAAAAAAAAAAAGGGTGTATATTCTCCATTTTCTCCTTTCTCCTCACTCAGGTGGATGAAGGAAGCCACAAGGCCTGGAGGTGTGGCAGAGCCACACGGTGAAAGGAACCTGGCTCCATAAATGACAGCATGGAGGAGAGTCACCTGTGGACCAGGAATACCCACAAAGGACTGTTACATAAGTGAAAGATACATTTCTATTGTTTGAGCCTTTACATATTTGATAGTCTGTTTGTAGTCTGTACAGTATTCTCCCCTCATCCACAGTTTCACTTTCCATAGCTTTAGTTACCCATAGTCTACCATAGTCCGAAAATATTAAATGGAAAATTCCAGAAATAAACGACTCATAAATGTTAAATTGTGCATCATTCTGAGTGGCATGATGAAGTCTTGCACCCTCCCCTCCTTCTTGCCTGGGACATGAATCATCCCTTTGTTCAGCACATCCTTTCTGTTAGTCACTTAGTAGCCATTTTTATCATAAATTGATTGTATCAGTATATCAGTGCTTGTGTTCAAGTGATACTTATTTTACTTGATAACAGCTCCAAAGTACAAGAGTAGTAGTGATGCTGGCAATTTGGTTATGCCAAAGAAAAACCATAAAGTGCTTCCTTTAAGTGAAAAGATGAAAGTTCTAAACTCAATAAGTAAAAAAGATCATATGCTGAGTTTGCTAACATATGGTAAGAATGAATCTTCTATCCATGAAATGGGGAAAAAGAAAAAATAAACTCATGCTAGTTTTGCTGTTACACCTTAAACTGTAAAAATTACAGTCACAGTGTTTGATAGTATTTAGTTAAGATGGAAAATGTATTAAATTTGTGGGTGGAAGACATGAAGAGAAAATGGTTCAGTACTATCTGTGGCTTCAAGCATCCACCAAGGGCCTTGTATCATGTCCCCTGCTAACAAGGGGAGACTACTCCACCACAGTCAATATTACAGTTCTCTTTCCTTTTTCTCTAGAAAATCCTTTACCTGTTCCTTCACCCCCTGAGTTGCTCTAACAACAAACTGCCTCTCCAGGAACCTAAACCTTCTAAGAACTGTCCCAAGAAGGTTTTCCCTTAGCACTTTATCAAGATCTCCCAGGAACAGTTTGAGGCTTTACGGGGAATATGAATGTAGAGGTCCTATCTTGATCTTCCTCTGAAGTGCCAGAATCCCAGGGAAGAAAAAGAGCCAGCAATGACACTCCTCCCCTGTTTTGGTTCTCTCTTCCTCTGCTTTCAATCTTGGATTCGAAGGAGGAGATGGGGACGACAGAGGATGGCATCACCGACTCAATGGACATGAGTTTGAAGAAGCTCCAGGAGTTGGTGATGGACAGGGAGGCCTGGCGTGCTGCAGTCCATGGAGTCGCAAAGAGTTGGACATGACTGAGTGACTGAACTGAACTGGACTAAGTCATGTTAGCAATTGTGACTTCTACAAAGGTAGGCCCCATGACAGGAATTGAGATCATGGGGCTGGGAGTTCAAACTTAAGAATTCAGGTGGGTCACTGTTGGTTGGCATCTTCCCAGGAAAAAGCTAGTCAAAACTGCATGAGAACAGTCAGGTTATTAGAGACTCAAATCCTAGCGTAACATTCCTCTTTGGTTATCTCATACTCTGTCTTAATACTTTTTTGTAAGAAGGTGAGTTACCAACAGTGTCCCTCGTATTCTTCTCCTTCCTGATTCCCTCTTCACCATTTCACTTGAACCAGCTATTTTCCCAGAAAACTTAAGAGTGGAATGTCAGTCAGGGTAAGCTAAAATGTCACTCTTACCCTAAAAAATGTTAAATTTATATAGAAAAAGAATATTTTGCAAAAACAAAAAATCTTAATATCTGTCCCAATATGTGAATCAAATGTTCTCCATTGACTAGATTTCTTTGGTCTTGAGTTGTCTGCCACAATTACTCTTCAAAGACATGACTGTCATACTATATTTCATATACTGAGTGATACATGGTCCCATTGTAGCCTCTCCATGGCAGAGAGAAGTCAAAGTCACACGTAAATACAGGAATGGTGACAAAAACTTGGAGAAATCTTTCCCTGCCAAAAACTCATGTCTAAAGGACAGTCTGAAATGTGACAAAACCCTCTCCTTCACCAAATTTGAGTCAAGCTCCTCTGAACCCTCTTCTCTACCTTGAACACATAAACACACTCACTCTGATCCCAGGACCGCCAAGCCCAGTGGTAGTAAGAATTCTGCTAAGTCAGGTTAGAGAGAATCTCCCATCTTGGATATCAATCAACCCAGCTTGCCATCAGCAAGAATCCTTCTACCCTTCATGTCTCCTCTTAGTATTCCATCCACTGACCCCCCCCCCAACTCAATGCAAGTGATGATCCCCCAATTTGTTTTTCCTGTATTGAGCCAGAGAGCTCATCTCAATTGCAATAGTATTGCCAACTATGTCAATGCTGCTGCTGCTGCTAAGTCGCTTCAGTCGTGTCCGACTCTGTGCGACCCATACATGGCAGCCCAGCAGGCTCCCTCGTCCCTGGGATTCTCCAGGCAAAAACACTGGAGTGGGTTGCTATTTCCTTCTCCAATGCATGAAAGTGAAAAGTGAAAGTGAAGTCACTCAGTCTTGTCCGACTATTAGCAACCCCATGGACTGCAGCCTACTAGGCTCCTCTGTCCATGGGATTTTCCAGGCAAGAGTACTGGAGTGGGGTGCCATTGCCTTCTCCCTAACCCTGAATAAAATCCTACTATTTCACTTTAAGCAGTGTCAGAATAATTTCTTCTTTGAGATACCAACAAAAACTCAAACCTGAGATCTTTTTTCTGGAATGAGATGGGTTTCAGGGCTTCACTGCTCACTTTTGTTGTATCATCCACAGTTCAGTTCAGTTCAGTTCAGTCCCTCAGTCGTGTCCAACTCTTTTCGACCCCATGAATTGCAGCACGCCAGGCCTCCCTGTCCATCACCAACTTCTGAAGATCACTCAAACTCACGTCCATGGAGTCAGTGATGCCATTCAGCCATCTCATCCTCTGTCATCCCCTTCTCCTCCTGCCCCCAATCCCTCCCAGTATCAGAGTCTTTTCCAGTGAGTCAACTCTTTGCATGAGGTGGCCAAAGTACTGGAGTTTCAGCTTCAGCAGCATTCCTTCCAAAGAAATCCCAGAGCTGATCTCCTTCAGAATGGACTGGTTGGATCTCCTTGCAGTCCAAGGGACTCTCAAGAGTCTTCTCCAACACCACAGTTCAAAACCATCAATTCTTTGGTGCTCAGCTTTCTTCACAGTCTAACGCTCACATCCATACATGACCACAGGAAAAAGCATAGCCTTGACTAGATGGACCTTTGTTGGCAAAGTAATGTCTCTGCTTTTCAATATGCTATCTAGGTTGGTCATAACTTTCCTTCCAAGGAGTAAGCGTCTTTTAATTTCATGGCTGCAATCACCATCTGCAGTGATTTTGGAGCCCCAAAAAATAAAGTCTGACCCTGTTTCCACTGTTTCCCCATCTATTTCCCATGAAGTGATGGGACCGGATGCCATGATCTTAGTTTTCTGAATGTTGAGATTTAAGCCAACTCTTTCACTCTCCTCTTTCACTTTCATCAAGAGGGTTTTTTTGTTTGTTTGTTTGTTTTTTAAAGCTCTAAAAACCACTAGGCCATTCAGCCAGTTAAATATGTTGCTCAGTCGTGTCCGATAGTTTGTGACCCCGTGGACTGCAGCACACCAGGCTTCCCTGTCCATCACCAACACCCAGAGCTTCTTCAGACTCATGTTAATCGAGTCAGTGATGCTATCTAACCATCTCAACCTCTGTCGTCCCCTTCTCCTCCTGCCCCCAATCCCTCCCAGCATCAGAGTCTTTTCCAATGAGTCACCTCTTCACATCAGGTGGCCAAAGTATTGGAGTTTCAGCTTCAGCATCAGTCCTTCCAGTGAACACCCAGGACCGATCTCCTTTTTAGGATGGACTTGTTGGATCTGCCTGCAGTCCAAGGACTCTCAAGAGTCTTTTCCAACACCACAGTCCAAAAGCATAAATTCTTCTGCACTCAGCTTTCTTTATAGTCCAACTCTCACATCCATACCTGACCACTGGGGTGGCGGCGGGGGAAATAGCTTTGACTAGACAGACCTTTGTTTGCAAAGTAATGTCTCCACTTTTTAATATGCTGTTTAGGTTGGTCATAGCATTTTTTCCAAGGAGCATGCATCTTTTAATTTCATGGCTTCAGTCACCATCTGCAGTGATTTTGGAGCCCAAGAAAATAAAGTCTGTCACTGTTACCATTGTTTCCCCATCTATTTGCTATGAAATAATGGGACCAGAAGCCATGATTTTAGTTTTTTGAATTTTGAGTTTTAAGCCAGACTTTTCACTCTCCTTTTTCACTTTCATCAAGATACTGCTTAGTTCTTTGCTTTCTGCCATAAGAGTGGTGTCATCTGCACATCTGAGTTATTGATATTTCTCCCAGCAATCTTGATTCCAGCTTGTGTTTCTTCCAGCCCAGCGTTTCTCATGATGCACTCTGCATATAAGTTAAACAAGTAGGGTGACAATACACAGCCTTGACGTACTCTTTTCCCAATTTGGAACCAGTCCATTGTTCCATGTCTGGTTCCAACTGCTGCTTCTTGACCTGCGTACATGTTTCTCATGAGGCAAGTCAGGTGGTCTGGTATTCCCATCTCTTTAACAATTTTTCACAGTTTGTTGTGATCCACGCAGTCAAAGGCTTCAGCATATTCAATAAAGCAGATGTTTTTCTGAAACTCTCTTGCTTTTTCTATGATCCAGTGGATGTTGGCAATTTGCTCTCTGGTTCCTCTGCCTTTTCTAAAACCAGCTGGTACATCTGTAAGTTCTCAATTTACATACTGTTGAAGCCTGGCTTGGAGAATTTTGAGCATTACTTTGCTAGCGTATGAGATGACTGCAATTGTGCCATAGTTTGAATAATTGTTGGCATTGTCTTTCTTTGGGATTAGAATGAAAACTGACTTCTTCCAGTCCTGTGGCCACTGCTGAGTTTTCCAAATTTGCTGGCATATTGAGTGCAGTACTGTCACAGCATCATCTTTTAATATATGAAACTGCTCAACTGGAATTTCATCACCTCCACTAGCTTTGTTTGTAGTGATGCTTCCTATGTCCCATTTGACTTCACATTCCAGGATGTCTGGCTCTAGGTGAGTGATCACATCACTATGGTTATCTAGGTCATGAAGATCTTTTTGGTGTAGTTCTTCTGTGTATTCTTGCCATTTCTTAGAATCTTCTGCTTCTTAGGTCCATACCATTTCTGTCCTTTATTATGCCCATCTTTGCATAAACTATTCCCTTGGTATCTCTAATTTTTTTTGAGGCGATCTCTACTCTTTCCCATTCTATTGTTTTTCTCTATTTCTTTGCGTTGATCACTGAAGGCTTTCTTATCTCTCCTTGCTATTCTTTGGATCTCTGCATTCAAATGGGTATATATTTCCTTTTTTCTTTTGCCTTTAGCTTCTCTTCTTTTCTCAGCCATTTGTAGGGCCTCCTCAGATAACCATTTTGTCTTTTTGCATTTCTTTTTCTTGGGAATGGTCTTGATTACTGCCTCCTGTACAATGTCACAAACCTCTGTTCATACTTCTTCAGACACTCTGTCTATCAGATCTAATTCCTTGAATCTATTTCTCACTTCCACTATATAATTGTAAGGGATTTGATTTAGGTCATACCTGAATGATCTAGTAGTTTTCCCTACTTTCTTCAATTTAAGTCTGAATTTGGCAATAAGGAGTTCATGATCTGAGCCACAGTCAGCTTCCAGTCTTGTTTTTGCTGACTGTATAGAGCTTCTCCATCTTTGACTGCAAAGAATATAATCAATCTGGTTTTGGTATTGACCATCTGGTGATTTCCATGTGTAGAATCTTCTCTTGGGTTGTTGGAAGAGGGTATTTGCTATAACCAGTGTGTTCTCTTGGTCCTTTCCCTGCTTCATTCTGTACTCCAAAGCCAAATCTGCCTGTTACTCCAGGTATCTCTTGACTTCCTACTTTTGCATTCCAGTCCCCTATGATGAAAAGGACATTTTTGGGGCATGTTAGTCCCAGGAGGTCTTGTAAGTCTTCACAGAATCGTTCGGCTTCAGCTTCTTCAGTGTTAGTGGCTGGGGCATGGACTTGGATTACTGTGAAATTGAATGGTTTGCCTTGGAAATGAACAGAGATAATTCTGTCGTTTTTGAAACTACACCCAAATACTGCATTTCGGACTCTTTTATTGACTATGAGGGCTTCTATATTTCTCCTAAGGGATTCTTGCCCACAGTAGTAGATATAATGGTCATCTGAATTAAATTCGCATATTCCCTCCATTTTAGTTCACTGATTCCTAAAATGTTCACTCCTCCCATCTCCTGTTTGACCTCTTCCAATTTACCTTGATTCATGTACCTAACATTCCCTGTTCCTATGCAATATTGTTCTTCACAGCATCAGACTATTTCCATTACCACTCACATCCACAACTGGGTGTTGTTTTCACTTTGGCTCTGTCTCTTCATTCTTACTGGAGTTATTTTTCTACTCTTCTCCAGTACCATATTGGGCACCTACTGACCTGTGGAGTTCATCTTTAAATGTCATATCTTTTTGCCTTTTCATACTGTTCATGGGGTTCTCAAGGCAAGAATACTGAAGTGGTTTGCCATTCCCTTCTCCAGTGGACCACATTCTGTCAGACCTCTCCACCATGGCCCCTCTGTCTTGGGTGGCCCTACATGGCATGGCTCATGGTTTCATTGAGTTAGAATGGCTGTGGTCCATGTGATCAGTTTGATTCATTTTCTGTGACTTTCATTTTCATTCTGTCTGTCCTCTGAGGGATAAGGATAAGAGGCTTATGGAAGCTTCCTCATGGGAGAGACTGACTGTGGGGAAATCTGGGTCTTGTTCTGATGGGCAGGGGCATGCTCAGTAAATCCTTAATCCAATTTTCGATTGATGGACTGGGCTGTGTTTCCTTTCTGTTGTTTGACCTAAGACCAAACTGTAGTGGAGGTAATGAAAATCATGGTGACCTCCTTCAAAAGGTCTGTGTGTGCACTGTTGTATTCAGTGCCCCTGACCCTGCAACAGGCCACTGTCAACCCACACCTCCACCAGAAACTCTTGGACCCTCATGGGAAAGTCTGGATCAGTCTCTTGCGGGGTCACTGCTTCTTTCTCCTGGGTCCTGGTGCACACAAGGTTTTGTTTGTCCCCTCCAAGAGTCTGTTTCCCTATCCTGTGTAAGTTCTGTAATCAAATCCCACTGGCCTCCAAGTCAAATTGCTTGGGGGTTCTCAGCCCCTTTGTCAGATCCCCAGGTTGGGAAATCTGTTGTGGGTCCTAGAATTTTAACAATGCAAGAATTTATATGGTATAATTGTTCAGCACTTTGTGGGTCATTTGCTCAGCAACTCTATGGCAGGGTTACTGGCGACCTCCTCCAAGAGGGCTTATGCCACATGTTGTGTGACCCAGGTATGCTGCACCCAGAGCCCCTGCCCCTGTGGCAGGCCACTGCTGACCTGTATCTCTGCAGGAGACACTCAAAAATACTCAAAGGCAGGTCTGGCCCAGTCTCTGTGGGTTCTCTGGGTCCTGGGCACACAAGATTCTGTTTGAGCATCTCTGGCGAGTATGGGATTTGATTCTAAACGCAATTACACCCCTCCTACCATCTTGCTGGGGCTTCTTCTTTGCCCATGGATGTGGAGTATCTTTTTATGGTGGGATCCAACATTCTGCTGTGGATGGTTGTTCAGCAGTGAGTTATAATTTTGGAGTTCTCGCAGGAGAAGATGAATGCATGTCCTTCTACTCTGCCATCTTGTGGGTCACAGTGGTCCCATCAAGGGCTCAGAATAAGCCCTTGGAGGTCGAACAGCTGTCTTTAGTTCCAGCACACAGCTGACTAGGTAGGGGAAGAACCCTTTTAAGGCCATTCATGTAGGACTTAAATCAAATCCCTTATGATTATACAGTAGAAGTGACAAATAGATTCAAGGGATTAGATCTGATAGACAGAGTGCCTGAAGAACTGTGGAGGAAGGTTAGTAAAATTGTACAAGAAGTGGTGACCAAAAACATCCCCCAAGAAAAAGAAATGCAAAAAGGCAAAATGGCTGTCTGAGGAGGCCTTACAAATAGCTGAGAAAAGAGGAGAAATGAAAGGCAAAGGAGAAAGGGAAAGATACACCCATCTGAATGCAGAGTCTCAAAGAATAGCAAGAAGAGATAAGAAAGCCTTCCTCAGTGATATATTCAAAGAAATAGAGGAAAGCAATAGAATGGGAAAAACTAGAGATCTCCTCAAGAAAATTAGAGATACCAAGGGAACATTTCATGCAAAGATGGGTACAATAAAGGACAGAAAGAGTATGAACCTAAGAGAAGCAGAAGAGATTAAGAATAGGTGGCAAGAATACACAAAAGAAGTATATAAAAAAGCTCTTAATGACTCAGATAACCACAATGGTGTGATTACTCACCTTGAGCCAGACATCCTGGAGTGTGAAGTCAAGTGAGCCTTAGGAAGCATTACTATGAACAAAGCTAGTGGAGGTGATGGAATTCCAGCCGAGCCATTTCAAATCCTAAAAGATGATGCTGTGAAAGCACTGCACTCAATATGCCAGCAAATTTGGAAAACTCAGCAGTATCCACAGGACTGGAAAAGATCAGTTTTCATTCCAATCCCAAAGAAGGGAAATGTTAAAGAATATTTAAACTACCACACAATTACCTCCATTTTACATGCTCAAAATCCTTCAAGCTAGGGTTCAACAGTACATGAACTGAGAACTTACAGATGTATAAGCTGGATTTAGAAAAGGCAGAGGAACCAGAGATCAAATTGCCAACATCCGTTGGATCATAGAACAAAGGAATTTCAGAAAAACATCTATTTATTCTTCGTTGACTATGCTAAAGCCTTTGAATGTGTGGATCACAACAATCTGTGGAAAATTCTTAAAGAGATGGGAATGCCAGACCACATGACCTGCCTTCTGAGAAATCTGTATGCAGGTCAAGAAATAACAGTTAGAACTGGACATGGAACAAAGAACTGGTTCCAAATCAGGAAAGGAGTACATCAAACTGTATACTGTCACCCTGCTTATTTAACTTATATGCAGAGTACATCTTGCGAAATGCTGGGCTGGATGATGCTCAGGCTGGAATCAAGATTGCTGGGAGAAATATCAATAACCTCAGATATGAAGATGACACCACTCTAATGGCAGAAAGCAAAGAAGAACTAAAGAGCCTCTTGATTAAAGTGAAAAAGGAGAGTGAAAAGTCTGGCTTAAAACTCAACATTCAAAAAACTAAGATCATGGTATCCGGTCTCAGCACTTCATGGCAAATAGACGGGGTAAAAATGGAAACAGTGACAGATTTTATTTCTTGGGCTCCGAAATCGCTGCAGACGGTGACTGCAGCCGTGAAATGAAGACGCTTGCTCCTTGGAAGAAATGCTTTGACCAACCAAGAAACCATATTGAAAAGCAGAGACATCACTTTGCCGGCAAAGATTCGTATAGACAAAGCTATAGTTTTTCCAGTAGTCATGTATGGATGTGAGAGTAGGACCATGAAGGCTGAGCACCAAAGAATTTATGCTTTCAAACTGTGGTGTTGTAGAAGACTCTTGAGGGTCCCTTGGATAGCAGAGTGATCAAACCAGTCAGTCCTAAAGGAAATCAACCCTTTATAGTCAATTGTAAGTACTGATGCTGAAGCTCCAATGCCGTGGCCACCTGATGAGAATAGACCACTCCTTGGAAAGGACCCTAAAATGCTGGGAAAGATTGAAGGCAGGAGAAGAGGAAGACAGAGGATGAGATGCTTGGATAGCATCAGCGATTCAATGGACGTGAGTTTGAGCATAGTCTAGGAGATGGTGAAGGACAGGGAAGCCTGGCATGCTGCAGTCCATTGGGTCCTACAGAGTAGGTCACTACTGAGCGACTGAACCATAACAACAAAGTTCTGATATGCCTGCCAGAATGTGCATATGCAGGCCTCCCCCAAAGTCCAACACCCCTCACTCTCCCTCATGCCCTTGCTGGTCATTCTTCATAACACATTTCTTGAAGCACGGCCCCGAGTACCCGGAGTACTCATCTAACTAAGCGCAAAGCAGTGGTTCATGCAAATAAGCGCAGGGACGCGCGCACCCAGGCTACGTTCACTTCAAATGTAAATACGGGCTCTTCCTGCCTCATCTATGCCGAGGTCACAGACGGAGCGTTGGAAACTGCACCAGGGGAGCAGAGAGGGCAGAGTGCACGACTGTTCAGGCAGGCGAGGCATAGGCTGCCAGTGGGTCAGGAGCTCAGCCTCGAGGAGCGCAGGGCGCTCACCAGCCGGAAGCCACGCCAGGAGGAGGGTCGGGAGCTGGCGCGGACGCCGTCCCCCGGCGCCGCCGAGCCCGCTGACATCAGCCGCGCTCCTCCCCTCGCCTCCCAACACTCTCAGCTCCCGGCCGGACCCTCCCTCCTCCCACCACGTGTCCTCTCCCCTCCCTCCCGAGGGGCCGCGCGCACGGGAAGCCAGAGAGACGGGAAGGATGGCGCTGTGACAGCCGGGACGCAGCCCTCGGCGTCTGCATCGCGGCCCCGGCCCGCGCCCTGGCGCTCGGCCCGGCGGTGAGTGCGCGCGGGCGGACGGGGCGGGGGCAGCGCGGCCCCTCCCTCGGGCCCCAGGCCGCTGGGCCGCGGCGGGGGCGGGGGCGCCGACGCTGCAGCTGCTACCGCCGCCGCCGCCGCCTTTGTTGCGGGCCCGCCGGGGGAGGCAGGCGGTGCCGGCCCCGGCCGCTCGGCAGGTGCGCTGGGGCCGGGAGCGGGCCAGGCGGGGAGGCGGGCCGGGCCGGGCGCGGGCAGGCAGGCGGCGGGAGCGCTCCCGGCGCGGGGCCGCGGAGAAAGGGAAATGGGACAAGATGGCTGGAGAAACCCGAGCGCGCCCCGGGGGCGCGGCAGCGGCGGCGGGCGGGGCGCCGAGCGGGTGGGCGGCGGCGGCGGGGACCTCTTAAACCACACCTTTGCTGTGGGGCGGCGCCCCCACCTCCCGGGAGCAGGCAGGCGAGGCCGTAGCTGAGTTATGGCCGCAGCTCCAGGGATCTGAAGCCTGTTTCACCCGCCCCAGAGGTATCTTGCTGCATTTGCCCGTCCTTTTTGAAAATACCGAAGAAGCGGACTTTGAACTCCGGAAGGATCTTTTTTCTTTGGAAGCCTGGGAGGATGCGGCCCACCAGATGCACACTCACTCCACACCTAGGAATTGCCCGCGCCCCTAGAGGGCAGGAGCGCGGCCTTTGTACTGGCGTAGGAGCTGGGCGAAAGAGAATTCGCAGAAGAGAGAATTTGCGGTCCAGAGGCAACGAGTTTTGCCGGTAGGGGTGGGTCCCAGACCCTGGTGATTTCTGCCTCTTCTTGGGTATCCAAGCATTACTCTTCACTAAGGGTCCTGGGCTTGGAAAGTCACTAAAGGCAGAATGACTCTATTTTCTGACCTGGCTCATGGACAAAACCTTTGACTCTGGAAAATCCAGGTCTTCTGGGCCAACCAACCTCCTGACACAACTGGCCCTGTAGGAACAACCCAGTTGAGCGAGTGCACTATGAGTTCAAACGCCTTCATTGACAGGAAGCCAACACACCTGCTGCTGATTCCATGTTTGGGTGGCACTGGCTGTGAGAAAGTTCTGCCTTTTGTTGCATTAATAAAACTTCCTGGAATGTTTACCCACCAACCTGTTATGCCCTTGGGTCTCTACAGAACCAGTTTGGTCTCTCTTCCAGTTTTTTAAATATTTGAAGACAGCCAGGTATGCTGACTGCCTACAACCCTCTTCTTTTCATAACTAAATGTCACCTTCCAAACCTTCCTGGTGCTTTCCTTGAAGCCCTTGCTCCCCAGACCTGGCTCTTCCCTTTCTCTTGTTCCCCTGAACTGTCCTGGGGCTAAAAAGGTTTGTGTAACCTGAGCTGCCCCCTTCACAGGCTCTGAAGAGTTCACACTAGCACCTGATTTTTCTGAACTGAATCTTGCTTGCAGAGATGGCATCCACAGCCTGCCCTCTGAATTTGACCCTGAAAGAAGAGGAAGAAGAAGAAGAGATTCAGAGCCGGGAACTGGAGGATGGCCCCACAGATATGCAAAAAGTCCGAATCTGCTCAGAGGGTGGATGGGTAAGTAAGAAGGTGTGGGGTTCTCACACAGCTGTGAGGGGCAGGCCTGGGAGCCAGGTTTGTAATAAGTCTCTTCCTCAGGCAGCCACAGGAAGTAAAAATAGCCTAGCTTAGCCCAGTCCGGTGTGTTTGCATTCCTGAGAAAACAGTTCTGTGGCTTTAAAAGGCACAGCGAAGAATGGAGAAGCTGGTTATGGGAACTATCTCTTTAGCCACATAATGTATCACCATCAAGACTGGAAGTCCAAGAGGCCATGACTGTGTCTCTCTCCTGTATCCATGGATTCCCTATATCCTGCTTAATGCCAGGCACCTTGTAGATATCAACTAAATGTCTGCTGACCCATGTGTAAAAGAAAAATTATTCTGGCACTTGTTTAGATAATAAGGAATATACTAAGGAATATATTAATATTCAGAATACTGAGATAGGCTTCAAGACTGTCACAATAGGAGAGAGAAGAGAACGGGAGAGAGCTCAACAGTAAAGACACGTGGGGATTTATAGCCAGGAAAGAGAGCGTAGGGCTCAGTGAATGGAAAATTGCTAAGTGGAGCCATCAACAGTGGCATCAACAGATTCTTTCTAAACTAACTTAGTGAAATTCTTGCTAAAACTGGGCTGTGCAGGCTGTGGACCATAGCAGCTGTGTATGTGTCCAGGGTAGAGGCCTAGTGGAGAAGAGGGCTCAGAGGCTGACCAAGTTTGGGGTGAGGAGAAAATCTTTGTCACCTACTGCTGATTGAAGGGAACCACTTAAACCATTTAAGTCTTGGGGCACTGAGCTGATATGAGGAGAGCTGTATGGGATGAGGCCAGCTGGTTCTGTGTGAACACCTCTTACGGTAGTTGACACAGGACAGAACTGCATTTCCAGCTGGCCTTGGATTGGGATGGTAGGCAGCAGTGAGTAGGGAGCACGTCCGAACATTGTAGCGTGATAGAATTCAAATTTAAAGCATAAATGGAACAGATACTTAGAGTTGTATACATTTACAGTACTTACTGGACTTCATGATAACTCAGCGTGCATGGTAAACATTTTAAATAAGCACCAAATGACGTTCCTTTTCTCTGCTTGGTTTTCCACTGTATATGAATGTCATTGGTATACATAGTACGCTTTGTTTCCAATGAGAGATCTGTATCCATAGAATCACGGTCTTTGCAAACTATCTCGTCCTACTCCCCTCCCACTGCATGAGGTGCAGCAGGGTTATCTGCTTTGCCCCTGGATACACATGTATGCTGACTTCTGTTCTTAAAAACACCTCTTGAGCTGGAACCTTAAAAGTAGTGCATTTTGTTGTATGTATGTTATACTCAATTAGGAAAAAAAAAAAAAATACGACTCCAGGCTGCGGGTTTGCCAGTCTAGCTGTTGAAGCTGGACTGCTTCTGTCTCTTCAGACCATGCTGCTGTCCTCCTCAGTTCTAATCCCTGCAGCTGGGGAGATTTTAGAGTGCAGGAGTCATCCCATCTAGCCCTGAGCAAGAACTCAATGCTTTGAGGCTATACTGGCCAACCGAGAACATTTAGACAGGATGGAGAAACATGCAAAACGGGTGCAGTAGAAGCAAGCATTAGAATCTGTTGGGACAACACAGAGAGGAGCAAGGTGAAGCCCATGCTTGGCTTGGGCTGGAGGAGGAGGACCGGCACGTGTGGCATCCAAGCAACCGGCCATCCATCTACAGTTGCTCAGCGCAGTGCTGAGTGTCATTAACACAAAGTCCTTAGTCTCGTGGAATTATTAATACTTGTTTTATGAGTAAGACAGGAAAGTAAATCTGATTAATTGCACAGTATTTGGAATTCTGTGGTAGATGTCAGTCTCTCCTACAGGCCTGAGAACTCCTGGAAAAAGCAGGCAAAGACCTGGTCTTGAGTAGTACGTAGTTTTGCCCCCTCCCAGGTACATCTGGGTGGAGACATTTCTGGTTATCATGACTTGTGGTGGAACTTGGGAAGTGGGAGAGCCTACTGGCATCTCCTGGGTAGAGGCCCGGGATGCTGCCGTACATCTGTGATGCCCAGGACAGCCCCTGCAACAGAGAATGATCTGGCCAGAAGTGTCAGCAGTGCTGAGTGAAAAAAATCCTGTTCCAGGGCAACTAGAAGAAAACAATCAAATCTGTCTCTTACATACGTGTTTTGGCTGTAGGTTGTGTTAGGGTGATCAATAAAAGCTTTCAATCTTAAACCATGCTATAAGGGTAATATTGCATGGGAGAATTGGAGTAGAAATACAATTTCAGCTAGAGAAAAGGGAAGATGTACTTTGAACCAAGTCTTAGGCAGAGGTAGAACCAGCCAAGGGAACGGAAAATCTTGCTATCTAGGAAGCCAGGAGCACAGGCACTGGGAAAAAAAGTTTATGTGTAGAGTCAGCAGCAGCTCTTGCAGCTGGAGCCTGCAGTGCGTGTCGGGGAGTGGAGGAGACGGTTGAGAGAAGAAGGGCGGGCCCCAGGCTCAAGCCAGCCACTCGGGGGTATATGCTGCACCCTGGAGTCTGAGCTCTCTCCTTAGAAGCTCTGAGGAAGAAGTCCTTGGTTCATCTTGCTTAAGGGACCCTGGGGTTTCCTACTGCCACGAAGCAGGGGCCTAAGTGACCTGCTGAGAAAGTGTGGGCATGGGAGTCAGACTTGCTAACTCTGTGATCTTGGGCAAGATGCTTATCAGCCTTTTGCTCACCCATAAAACTGGGGTAGTGATCCCTGTATCCTTGTATTATCTAAAGGATTCAATAAAAGTGCAAGAAAGAGTGCCCTACACAGTGCCTGGCACTCTATCAGTGCACTGGTCCCAGGCCTCTGCCCTAAGAGCCCCACTGTCTTTGTTGAGTGGTTATACAGCTTCGTCAGCATGCCTGGGCAGCGTGTAAGTACTCTAGGATGGTTAGATAAGCATTGGAATGCCAGCTCTTGGAGCCGAGCGAGGCAGTGCACACAAGCAGAAGGAAGAACACCTATCTGATGAGACCTTGACCTTCTGGGAAGGAAGGAGGGCAGGGATCAAGGGCCCCTACCTGTGAGGCCAAGCAAGGGTGGGTGTCTGGGGGTTGGACGCTGGCTGCCTGATTTCTGAGTTTGGCCCAGGGCTGGCCCTGTTTACCTTCTGTGCTTGACCAGATAAAAGGCCTCTGTAGAGAGCAGGGAGGCCTGCACAGCAGGGCCTGGCTAAAGGCTTGCTCAGTTCTCACAGAAGGTTGCTGTGAGCAGCATCGCTAAGCCACACTACACCGTGTGCCTCTGAAGCATCATGTGGGCTTGTCTGAGGACCCTCTGTGGCTCAGTCGTAAATGGGAGGAGATGAATCCAACCCCAGCCTCCAGGTGCCTGCTCACCACTCCAGGGCTGCTGTATTTTTGTCACACTGGGTACGTGTTACCTTCTATGAGTGTTGATAGGGATCGCCCTTCTGAAATGACAGGCACAGCCCGTCCTGTGTCCTGTTTTATCAGCAAAGGGAAAGGGACTATAAATAGGTATAGCCTAGATCTGAAATTTCCTAGGGAGAGAAAAGGCCAAAGGGAGAGTTGTTCAAAAGCCTGGGAAGTGGGATAGGGTGGGATGGAAAATTCCTAGCTTCCTGGCTTTCCAGATTGATGAAATCTGAGCAGAGCCCGGAGACCCATCCATTATACCTCCTGGTATTTTACACTAGGCATTTTTGTCCATTCTTACTCAAGAGAGTAGGCTCAGTTTTGTGACAGATAAATTTTAATGATTATTTGAAACTATTCCAGGTAGAACAAGAGAAGCGAAGAGAGTATATACTTAAATCTTTGACTCAAAAACACCATTTCAAGGGATTACTTTCTACAGGAAGTGTCCTAGGCTTAGGGGAACAAAACAAAATAAGCCCAGGTTCTGCCCTCAGTGAGCTGATACTCTAGTGAAAGAAGCAGACAGGTAAACCAAGAGGATCCTGCAGTGTGATAAGTGCCACAGAGCTTGAGCCCAGGGCATTACAAGGTACACAGCCCAGGTTGAGGCCAGCTTACCCAGGGAACAGGATATCTGGGCTGAATCTTGGAAGGCGGATGGGTGTCAGCCAGGCCAAGAATGAGGAAGACTTCTGAAGCAGCATGTATAGAGACCTCCTGGTCTTTGGAGGGGTGGGAATGGTTTGTTCAAGGAACTGCAGGAGTGAAGTTCCACTGAGCGTGTGGGGTAGAAGTGCAAGCCTGCAAGCTGGGTACCAGGGAGGCCATTCTGCCCTCTGTAAGGGCCAGAGCCTTGAAATCAGACATCCTAGGTCCCAGCCTCAACCCTATTGTTTATTGGCTGTGTGATTTTTAGACCAGAAACAGGGCTGCTCAGAGCCAGTTTCCTCCTGGATTAAATGGGGTTGTGGGGGAAAATAAATGAAGCAGTTACAGAGCCTTTTGCAGAAAGTTCTCCCTATGTGGAAGGGGGCTGTGAGGGTGAGGAGGGATGGGGTGGATTTTGTGAATAAGGCGGAAAGGCCAGGAGGTCTAAATGACTGATGGCCAGACACCTGAAGAAGCTGCAGACCATGCAGACACGGAACTTTTCTAAACATCATCATGATCCCCTCCCAGGCCCTAGACTGTGCCACAGGAAATAGCTCTGAACGCAGCAGCCCAGTGATGCTTTACCACTAAATATGATGAGCTTTGGAATAGGATTTTTAATGACTGCAAGATGACACATAGTAAAAAGAAAGGAAAGAGTTGAACAAGAGGAGGTTGGTCTGGGTGGCTTGGCTGCATTTGACCACGTGGGCACCCTCTCCCACTGGCCCATGGTGTCGGGGAGGTACGGGAGCGGGGAGTGGAGCTCTGTCTTTAGGGCTTTCTGCTGTGGGTCTAGGCGTCAAAGCAAACCAGTTTACTCTAGTATCTCATTACATAAATTGAAGCTCTAATTAGCCCTTCTCTCATCCTCATCCTCTTATGGATTGGAAAAGGCCAGATGAGGTCCCTTCTCTCACCGGCTCCTCCCCAGGCAGCTCTGGGGTTCTGAGTCATACACTGGGGCTAGTGCTCTGCAACTGGAGACTAGTGCCCAGGCAACCACCAGCACCCCCGTGGTCTGAGGGTCTGTGACTGAGGGAGACAGCAGGGCTGTGTTGGCAGGGGAACCGTCTCAGGGTGCTCATTCCTGTGGTTGACTGGCTCTGGGTGGGGGCTGAGCTGTGATCAGCTCTCCCTGCTTTGGATGAGGATCCAGTCTCTCGACCTGGTGATCCATGGTGGGGAGTTTTCATCTCAAGGTTCTGCTCTCCTTATCCATGAATGGGAGTGTGGCAAACACTCAGCAGGGCACAGAGGAGCTTGTTGACATCCAGATTTTGCTTCTTGGAGCCGTGTGAGGACTGATGTGTCTCTGGGCCCAGGCCGCCCTTGTGAGACAATGGTGTGTGATCTGTGTCTGCGTGTGCCAACTAGTCGTTGAGAAAAGCCTGTTCACTGTTGCAGGTGCCAGCCCTATTTGATGAGGTGGCCATATATTTTTCCGATGAGGAGTGGGAAGTTTTGACGGAGCAACAAAAGGCTCTCTACCGGGAGGTCATGAGGATGAATTATGAAACTGTCCTGTCTCTGGGTAAAACTTTGTTTTCCTTTGTCCCTTAGAAGCTCTGAGCCCAGAGAATTGCTTCCATGTCTCTCTTCTCAGGTGTATCCAACATACCTCTCTCCTGAACCTGGACTCTGTCCCCTCAATGCCTGTGTCCATTTAATTTCCTGTTTTTGATTAGGCAGGATATAAATATTGTGTCCTCCTACCCAGCAGCTTATGCCAGCTCTCAGAACCATCCTCATTCAACCCAGGCATACTTATCAAAAAAAAAAAAAAGACATCTAGGAAATGTCACTGTGGATCTGGGCCTGTACTTTATACTTCTCTCCTAGGAGAGAAGGCAGGCCTCGCTGTTATCCTGTCAGCCTCAGAAGCTTGGGGACATATCCCCAAAGAATCCTTGTTGCTTCCCTCCCAGCACTGATATTATTAGAGTCTAACCATTTGGAGGGATTTCCCCACTTGGCTCATGCAGGTACTGGAATGCTCATTAGATCAGTGGCTGCATACACCCACTTCCCTGCTAAATGCAGTTCGTTTTTGTCATTGCTAGTCCGGCCCCTCATTAGCAAAGATCCATAAATTCCCTTGGACAGACGTATTTCCCATCATAGTTTTTCTTTAAGTATCCTTGAATTCTTCTCTACGGCCTTTCATAAATCTCCATACTGAGAAGACTATAGGGGTGAGAGTGGATGGGAGGTTTGCTTAAGTATCACAAAGTACTTATTTTGGCAACTGTCCAAGACAGTAACACAGCTGTTAACCTGTTTTATTTCCTGTAAACAGAATTCCCATTCCCTAAGCCTGACATGATCACTCGGTTGGAAAGGGAGGAGGAGTCTCAGAATTCTGACGAATGGCAGCTCCAAGGAGGAACCTTTGCAGGTACTATGATTAACCCAATCCAGAAGGCATCCAGTGGGAGAATTATGAAGATGGATTTTAAGTTTACATTAAGGTACATTCTGGGGGGTATTTAAGCCTAAGACAAGGTTCTGAGGCAGAAAAGCTATGGGCTTTGGAGTTTAAAAAATCTCCTTGTTTCCCATGCTGTGTGACCTTAGGCAACTTCATCCACCTCTCTGATTGTCCATTTCTTCATCTGTCAACTGCGGGTTATAAATCTCAACATGCAACCTCGTATGCAGGTGAATGAAATTGAAGTTTGTGTGGCTTTGGTCCAGTGCACATCCTGAGTGCCTTGGGAGCACACCACACACTTCTGAAAACTAAGGAAAACAGCGTGACAAAGCATGCATCCAGGGTGCTTTGCTTGACTTCCTGTCTTCTTCATCTTGGATAGAAAAAGCAGTAGCAGCTGTAGTACACATTTGAGCAAATACATCTAAAGAAGCATACAGCGTTGTACCGAGAAACAATGAGAGAGCAGGAGTTGGATAAATACAGCTTCCCAGCAGCCAGAATGATTTTATTTGCCTTCTCTCTATAAGTAATAGTTTAAAATTCTGTGTTTCATTGATTCTAAAAGATGTATTTCTCTCATCACTTTAACATCTCTGCAATTAAGAATGCTTGTTAAAACTGCTGGGTCTTCCCTGGTGGCTCAGACAGTTAAGAATCTGCATGCAATACCAAAGACCCAGGTTCAATCCCTGGATCAGGAAGATCCCTTGGAAAAGGGAATGGTAACCCACTCCAGTATTCTTGCCTGGAGAATTCCATGGACAGAGGAACCTGGGCTACAGTCCGTGGCATCGCAAAGAGTTGGACACGACTGAGTGACTAACACTTAAAACTGATGGCATGTTCCAGTTTCACTAGTGGCATTTTTTTTTATTATAAATTTATTTATTTTAAGTGGAGGCTAATTACTTTACAATATTGTATTGGTTTTTTTCTTTTTTTTTTCTTTCTTAATGGCATATAATGGTACATCTTGCAATCAATGGGTTCTTAGTTTTGGTGACATATGGTAATATCCCTGAGTAATATCTAATTTCTGTGACCACTCTCTAAATAGAAACATACAGTGAAACCCAGTTCTGACATGGGTATGCAAAAACCATACCTTATAAAACCATACCTTATGCAAACTTATAAGTTAAGCCTTATAAGCTTAACTTTGCTAAGTGTGGTATTGCTATAGATTTTGTTTAAGGGATATGATTCAGTTCATGATGATAGAAATTCTGTAACACTATGTGTAGAATGGGTTGCATTTGGCTTCTCACCCAGGTGAAGGTTATTTTGGCCCAAGCGTGGCCCTCACAGTCAGTACATTACTCAAGCTGGGTGCCTGTGTTCAGTTGCCAGCCTGTGTCACTTCCCGGCTTTGCCACCTTGATGCGTTACTTAATTTTTCTACACTCATCTGCAAAGACAGAGTAAAGAAACAGTTATTGTGAGAATTAGAAGTGGTGATCTATGGGAACTGGCACAGGGGTGAGGACTTTGGAAGTATCTGTTATTAAAGTGACTGCTTTTAGTGAACTTCAGATTCAAGTAGTCTCGGTATTTTGACCAAAAACAAATCAAGGAATGACCCCAAAATCATTTGACTCATGGGCACTGTCTTCACTCCTCCCTGTATGTCTTCCAGAAAAGGAAGAATCCGACATGAAGCCCCCAGATTGGGCGGGCCCGATGAACGTAGCCTCGCAGTTTCCCCAGGCTCAGCACCTGGATGGCTTTGGCCTCCGTCTGCCTCGGGACATCACAGAGCTGCCCGAGTGGGGCGAGGGGTACCCCTTCTACATGGCCATGGGCTTCCCCGGGTATGACCTCTCGGCGGACGACCTGGCCGGGAAGTTTCAGTTCAGCCGGGGCATGCGCCGCAGTTACGACGCAGGGTTCAAGTTAATGGTGGTGGAGTACGCCGAGAGCACCAACAACTGCCAGGCGGCCAAACAGTTTGGGGTGCTGGAGAAAAACGTCCGCGATTGGCGCAAAGTGAAGCCGCAGCTGCAGAACGCCCACGCCATGCGGCGTGCCTTCCGCGGCCCCAAGAACGGGCGCTTCGCCCTTGTGGACCAGCGCGTGGCCGAATACGTGCGATACATGCAGGCCAAAGGGGACCCCATCACCAGGGAGGCCATGCAGCTGAAAGCTCTGGAGATCGCCCAGGAGATGAACATTCCAGAGAAAGGGTTCAAGGCTAGCTTGGGTTGGTGTCGAAGAATGATGCGGAGGTATGACTTGTCACTGCGACATAAGGTGCCCGTGCCCCAGCAGCTGCCCGAAGACCTGACGGAGAAGCTTGTCACCTACCAGCGGAGCGTCCTGGCTCTGCGCAGGGCACACGACTACCAGGTGGCTCAGATGGGAAACGCAGACGAGACGCCAATTTGCTTAGAGGTGCCCTCGAGGGTGACTGTGGACAACCAGGGGGAAAAGCCTGTCTTAGTCAAGACGCCAGGGAGGGAGAAACTGAAAATCACAGCCATGCTTGGTGTCTTGGCTGATGGGAGGAAGTTACCTCCATATATCATTCTGAGGGGCACGTACATCCCCCCTGGGAAGTTTCCGAGTGGCATGGAAATCCGCTGCCACCGGTATGGATGGATGACGGAGGATCTGATGCAGGACTGGCTAGAGGTGGTGTGGAGGCGGAGGACGGGCGCGGTGCCCAAGCAGCGAGGGCTGCTGATCCTGAATGGCTTCCGGGGCCACGCCACCGACTCAGTGAAGAGTTCCATGGAGAGCATGAACACTGACATGGTCATCATCCCGGGGGGCTTGACCTCACAGCTGCAGGTGTTGGATGTGGTGGTCTACAAACCACTGAATGACAGTGTCCGGGCCCAGTATTCCAACTGGCTCCTGGCGGGGAACCTGGCGCTAAGCCCCACCGGGAACGCCAAGAAGCCGCCTCTGGGCCTTTTTCTGGAGTGGGTCATGGTGGCATGGAATAGCATCTCGAGCGAGTCCATCGTCCAAGGGTTCAAGAAGTGCCACATCTCCAGCAACCTGGAGGATGAGGATGACGTGCTGTGGGAAATCGAGAGCGAGCTGCCAGGCGGAGGGGAACCGCCCAAGGAGTGTGACACTGAGAGCCTGACGGAGAGCCACTGAGGGAAAGCCGAGGTAAGCAGCCAGGAGGGGCCACTGGGTGCCTTCCCTGTGGGACATGTTGGGTTTCACAAACACCCTTTGTCTCTTGCCATTCTTGGTTTCTGAGAACTCTTCGAACTCACAGTGCAGTGCTGCAGGTAGCAGGCCATCAGCGTTTTCTCCTTCATATGAAACTTTGGTTGCCTGGCTTATTTCATGGGTATTTTGTATAATGCATGAAGTGAACAATGAGTGAGCTGCCTGAACATTTAATCTGAGTGCCATAATGCTGAAATTATTTAATCCTGAAGGAGCATAGTTTGACATGACTCCATTAACAAAAAGTTTTGTCTGCAAAACCAAAATTTTTCTTCCCCATGTAAGTCATGCTGAATATATAGGGCCGACGTGTGTACCTGATTCACTTGAAGCAACTGTGCTCATCTTGGCTAGCCTGGAGGGCTGGGATGTAAGGACGTATGCACCTTCGAACTGTGTCTCCTGGGTCTCAAGTTTCTGTCTGGGGTAGTCTGCAGTAGCCCAATGGGGAATGAAAGAAATAGCTTATGTTTGCTTTTCCCTGGGACATCAAAAGTCTGTTTTAAAGCATCATCTTATCCTCATGATGACATTCACATGGAATAAACAATTACAATAATTTCACAGACACGTGAAGAGTGATATTTTTAAACTGAAATTCTGTACCAAAAAACAAACCAGAATGCTTATCTAGGACTCCAGTAAGTGAAGTCTGAGGACAATAAGGCCTGGAATTTTCCGAGTTAAGTATATAGAAGGGCCACAGCTTTAATAGGAAGTTGGGAGTGGAGGACTACCTCACAACACAAGTAGAATGATTATTCCCCCCACACCACTGAGAGAGGAGAGTGACCACCTAACAGTGGGCAGCATACAGAGAACAGACCATTCCACTTTTTTGTTATTTCCCTAATTTGTTCATTTGTTCAGTTCATTTGTTCCTCCACACAGTGTTTAATATGAAGAGAGCATGCCTTTTATAAAGAACCTAAATGTATCTTGATATTTTTTTCTTTCCTGTAAGGTATAATTAGGTATTTCCATCCTACTTGCTTCTTTCTCTCTAAATGAAATGCTAAGAGAAATCTCCTGTCAGACACCCCCCACTTCATGCTGTGTAAGTTGAAGAGTGATTTAAGTCTCCTTCCCTGCCCCCAAATCAAGTGAAAGTCACTTGTATCCAACTCTTTGCAACAACCCCATGGACTATACAGTCTGTGGAATTCTCCAGGCCAGAATACTGGAGTGGGTCGCCTTTCCCTTCTCCAGAGGATCTTTCCAACCCAGGGATCGAACCCAGGTCTCCTGCATTGCAGGCGGATTCTTTACCAGCTGAGCCACAAGGGAAGCCCAAATCAAGTTGTACTCCTAACATTGGTCCCGTGTTATTGAGATCCTCAGAATTACAGAGCCAATTAGAAGTTCTTATGGTCAAAATCACTAAAATTGCTTTTTTCCTCTCATGTCGTCTAACCTTTCTCTCCATGAATTCAGCCTCCCTTTATGAATTCAGCCTGCTAACCATTATACTGCATCCACTGAATACCAAACTTTGAGTTACAGTGAGTTTTTACCGTATTTACCTTCCTCCCCCACCCCATTGTTGTTCAGTCGCTAAGTTGTGTCTGACTTTTTGTGACCCTGTGGACTGCAGCACTCCAGGTTCCTCTGTTCCTCCACTGTCTCCCCGAGTTTGCTCTAATTCATGTCCGTTGAGTCGCTAATGCTATCTCATCCTCTGCTGCCCTCTTCTTTTCCTTTCAGTCTTTCCCAACATCAGTCTTTTCCAATGAATCTGTTCTTTGCCTCAGGTGGCCAAAGTATTGGAGCTTCAGCTTCAGCATCAGTCCTTCCAGTAAATCTTCAGTGTTGATCTCCTTTAGGATTGACTGGTTTGATCTTGCAGTCCAAGGGACTCTCAAGAGTCTTCTCCAGCACCACAGTTTGAAAGCATCAATTCTTCGCCGCTCAGCCACCTTCGAATTGTGGTGCTGGAGAAGACTCTTGAGAGTCCCTTGGACTGTAGCTTCCTGGGTGGTGCAGTAGTAAAGAATCTGCCTGCCAATGCAGGAGACACAAGAGATGTGGATTTGATCCCTGGGTCAGGAAGATCCCCTGGAGGAGGAAAATGGCAACTCATTCTAGTACTCTTGCCTGGAAAATTCCATGGACAGAGGAACCTGGTGGGCTGCAGTCCATGGGATCACAAAGTCAGGACACAACTGAGCACAATCATCATCCCACATCCATGCATGCTGCTGCTGCTGCTAAGTCGGTTCAGTCGTGTCCGACTCTGTGCGACCCCATAGATGGCAGCCCACGAGGCTCCCCCGTCCCTGGGATTCTCTAGGCAAGAACACTGGAGCAGGTTGCTATTTCCTTCTCCAATGCATGAAAGTGAGAAGTGAAAGTGAAGTCGCTCCGTTGTTTCCGACTCTTAGCGACCCCATGGACTGCAGCCCACGAGGCTCCTCCATCCATGGGATTTTCCAGGCAAGAGTACTGGAGTGGGGCGCCATTGCCTTCTCCCATCCATGCATGACTACTGGAAAAATCATAGGTTTGACTATACAGACCTTTGTCAGCAAAGTGATGTCTCTGCTTTTCAATATTCTAAGTTTGTCACAGCTTTCCTTCCAAGGAACAAGCGTCTTTTAATTTCATGGCTGCAGTCACTGTCTGCAGTGATTTTGTAGCCCAAGAAAATTGGTCACTGTTTCTACTTTTTCTCTATCTGCCATGAAGTGATGAGACCAAATGCCATGATCCTAGTTGTTTTTAATGTTGAGTTTCAAGCCAGCCTTTTCACTCTCCTCTTTCACTCAAGAGCCTTTTTAGTTCCTCTTCACTTTCTGCTATTAGAGTGGTATTATCTGAGTATATGGGATTGTTGATATTTCTCCTGGCAATCTTGATTCCAACTGGTGATTCATCCAGCCTGGCATTTCACATGATGCACTCTGCATATAAGTTAAATGTTAAATATACAGCCTTGGTGTACTCCTTTCCCAATTCAAAACCAGTCAGGTATTTCATGACCAGTTCTAACTGTTTGCTTCTTAACTTGCATGCAGGTTTCTCAGGAGACAGGTAAGGTAGTCTGGTGTTCCCATCTCTCTTTAAGAATTTTCCACAGTTTGTTGTTGTCTACACAGTCAAGCTGGAATCAAGATTGCCGGGAGAAATATCAATAACGTCAGATATGCAGATGATACCACCCTTATGGCAGAAAGTGAAGAGGAACTAAAAAGCCTCTTGATGAAAGTGAAAGAGGAGCGAAAAAGTTGGCTTAAAGCTCAACATTCAGAAAACGAAGATCATGGCATCTAGTCCCATCACTTCATGGGAAATAGATGGGGAAACAGTGTCAGACTTTATTTTTCTGGGCTCCAAAATCACTGCAGATGGTGATTGCAGCCATGAAATTAAAAGACACTTACTCCTTGGAAGGAAAGTTATGACCCACCTATATAGCATATGCAAAAGCAGAGACATTACTTTGCCAACAAAGGTCCGTCTAGTCAAGGCTATGGTTTTTCCTGTGGTCATGTATGGATGTGAGAGTTGGACTGTGAAGGCTGAGCGCTGAAGAATTGATGCCTTTGAACTGTGGTGTTGGAGAAGACTCTTGGAGTCCCTTGGACTGCAAGGAGATCCAACCAGTCCATTCTAAAGGAGATCAGTCCTGGGTGTTCTTTGGAAGGAATGATGCTGAAGCTGAAACTCCAGTACTTTGGCCACCTCATGCAAAGAGTTGACTCATTGGAAAAGACTCTGATGCTGGGAGGGATTGGGGGCAGGAGGAAAAGGGGATGACAGAGGATGAGATGGCTGGATGGCATCACCGACTTGATGGACGTGAGTTTGAGTGAACTCCGGGAGTTGGTGATGGACAGGGAGGCCTGGCGTGCTGCGATTGATGGGGTCCCAAAGAGTCGGACACACGTGAGCGACTGAACAGTCAGAAACTTTAGCGTGGTCAATGAAGCAGAAGATGTTTTTCTGAAACTCCCTTGCTTTCTCCATGATCCATAAGATGTTAGCAATTTGTTCTCTGGTTCCTTTGCCTCTTCAAAACCCAGCTTGTAAATCTGAAAGTTCTTGGTTCATGTACTGCTGAAGCCTAGCTTGAAGGATTTTAAGCAGATGACATTTTTGTGTATTTTTCATTTTCTAAGGTATATGCTACCCATAGGACTGGACCAAAAACTGTCAAAAGGAAGAAAATAAGGCTGGGGCACAGCTGTGGACATGGGCCATGCATTTACATCCCATCAGAACCATGAGTTTTGGCTCATCTTGACAGCCACAGGTCTCTGTATAGTTGCCCTGGTTTTGAGCTGAGTAAGTTACAGAAGTAGACAGGACATTTGAGAGGAGACATATGGGCATAAAATGGCCTCTCCTCATCTGTTTGGAAATGTGACTAGTGGAATAATTATGTTCATGAAGTTACACAGTGTCTAAAATCCAAAGGTTAACTCATACTTATGTTCTGTTTTCTAGCAAATAGAACTGTGCTTGGAACATTTGGGGAGGAAAATCTTCAAGAAGATTCCTCGCAGCCTGAATGCACAGGGAGAAGCAGGAAAAGGCCATGGGGCTTGAAATAACCCAAGTCTGGACAGCAGCGTGAGCATCCGGCCCTGGGATAGAGCCCAACCCCATCCCACACCATGAGGAGTCCAAAAAGTTGAGGACCCTTCATTTCATCAGAGACGTGATTAGAAAAGAAACTGCTTCTGCCTCATTTCTTGTTTTAGAAATTATGTTTATAGAACCTGTAAACAGGTGTGAACAAACGTATTTCCTAGAGAAGATACCATTTGTTCAACACCAACAAGAAACTCATCATATGGGCCCAACCCCACTGGTATTCTCTCTTTGGAGAAAACCTCAAGTTAATGTTTTTCCTTCTGCCTCTAAAAATGCTTCCATCAGTAGAACCTGTCCTCACACAGGTCAAGACTGCAGAGAAGGCTTTGTAGAAATGGCCATTTATGTACACGTGCTACTTACACATTTCCTTTTTTGGAAAAATGAGATGCTAATAATGACAAAATTCAGACATACTGGCCTAGTGCCAGCAGATGGCTTTTCTACAAACTAGGTTAGTATGGAAGATACAGATTAAAATAAACTATGCTATTTTATTTATCTTCCCAATCTGGTTGGCAGCTAGACTTTTCTAGGGTCTCATTTAATGGCCCTATTTTTCATTATTATTTTATTTAATGATAGGGTAGCATTTAGTACACAAGCTCTTCTGTTTCTCAGGCTGCCTGCAGAAGTCACCATAAATTATCTGCTGTCTACATGGTACAAAGCTCACTGACTCACCTGATACTGTTTGGTTAATTCCTTTAATATTTTTATCACAGGGTGGTAAGAGGGCTTGGGCCTTTAGCCACAACTGTTTCAGGACTTCTAAACTTCTATCCCGCAGAAATAGGTGGGAGATTTTTGAAATTTTACACTATACTAATTTGCATTCCCACATAAGTTGAGTGTTATTAAAACATTCCATCAAAACTACCTGTGCTACAAAAAAATATGCCAGAACCTCATAGACAAAGCCATTGCTAGAAACGTCATTCCAATGTCAGATCTGGATAACAGGCTACCATAACCACTTTTCCTTCCTATAGACCCAGCTCACTTGTATAATATTCTTGGCATCCTGAAACACCTATTTCTACTCAGGTACTCATTCCTATTATTAGTGACCCATGTTCCTCATTTTTTAAAACCAGTTTTCCTCCAAGAGGGGAACTTTAACTTCTGGTGTCTGATTACTTTTCAGTTTGAATTGTTTCCTCATTTGCTTTTACCTGCACTGTGTTCTTCATCATCTCAAATGGCATCTAAATCCAGCTACTTTTCATTCCAGAAGTTTTCATTCCCTCCAATTCCACTTAATTTATCCTCCACTACCCTGGTTCCTGGCCCTTTCCTCTTTACGTACTGTTTTACTTGTTTTGGGAGCTTAAAGGATTTTATAAGACCTAGTTTTTGGTTCCTGCACTGGAGCCATAGTTGTCTTGCAGAGAAGAGTAGAAAATGGGTTCAACTCCTGTTTCATTCCACCAACACCTCCTTGAGTCTCATCATCAGCTGACAGGTGATGCCTTACAGGTTGCATAGCACTGGAACTTCTAGAGTAATGGCTCTACTGTCAGGGTTTTCTGGGCTCACTCTTCCACTGACTTATGATCTATGCCTAACAGAGCCCCAGTACAACTATTTTGCAGAATGGCTATTACCCTAGAGATACTATAGCACATATTGAGACACAGTTGTACTCCCCAGTAGATAGGAACTGAGTCTAACAATAAACTTTGATAATAAAGACAATAGGCTCCGGTGGTTTATTATCTGCTAGCATTTAAAAAAAAGTCACATTTCAAACTCTCATTTACACTTTATTCTCCACTCAGTTTGGTACCAATATATTATACCCTTAAATAAAAAAGTCTGTTCATGGGGATGACAATGTAATTACTGTTGGTGTCTATATGTGTGGTTTCCAACTGGCTTTTAAAGGTGGGGGAAAGGGCCCTAGCGAAAATAGCTTTTTCCCTGTCATGTTTGGTGACTGTTCTCAGGAATGGTATATTACCAGTCAATGAAGAAAATCCATAAAGGGATATTAAATTTAAAAGAATGGAAACATGCTAGCAGGTTGATGAATAGAAAACTTGGTCCTATTTTGATAAATATTTTTAAAAACCAAAGTATGATGAATCTATATGCCTTTTAATATTGTTTTTAGTAATTACCACGCCAGTTGATTCAGTTAAATATTAGGCTACATGCCAAGAATAATCTAGATATTTTTCCTTTATTAAGCCATGAGAACTGAATGCTGAACCAATCTGTTGGCCATAGCATCTAAGTGACTCACAACCATTATTCAAACTGGAGGAATTTCTGGTTTAAGTCAAAGACACGATGAAACATAGGCATTTTTATATGGTCAAAGTGAGCAATCATTTAGAAATCACTTCATGAAATCTGAGCAGCAACACGCTAATCACTTCAGGCAATGGGAGAAGTGTTAGAGGAACTGTGTGCCTGACTGGTGATGAAGGTGTTTATGTGCTGAACTGGCACTTGGTGCCTGGTAGGGAGGCGGGCCTTACCAAATCTGGTTTTGAACAATGATAACACCTATAGCTGAAAGAATTACTGAAATCTCTAAAGGAAAAATAAGCTTTATTCTAAGCCCGAAATTATCTCACTTCTAATTGCCTTCTTCCTCTCAGAAGCAGTTATTTTTCTAAATGATGCCTGATAATAAGCACTCATGATTTCTTAAGAAACTAATTATAAAAGATGCACTGCACTCAGGATCCCAAAATGGAGCTAGAGCTGGAGGCAGTGTTTCATGGAACTGGGGTATTTGAATCTCAGTCTATCTTGAAAAATCCTAAGTGTCAATCACTCTTTCTACCTGCCTGCCGTGCCCTTAACCTCATCTCTCCACTGTACAAAATGATACTTGAGGAAAACTGGCATGGAAAGCAGACCTTAAGGGTGAGGCCCCAAGCTTGGGAGTCCTCTGGTGTCCTATGGTCCCACCAGAATAGATGAGTAGGGACTTAGGCCAGGTCCTGTAGAGCAGTGAGGAATTCTCTTTGGAGGTCCATTGCCATACAGATTTCAATGGGAACCTGCCCTTATAATGAGCAGCAGGGCATGTTCAAGAGGTCTAGGTGTCTCTGCATCTATGGAACACATGAAATATAATACATACTTAGCATTGAGGCTCAAGATAGAATATAGATCCACTACACACAGATATCAGTTCAAATTCTTAGAAATCCTAAAAATTCTTGAGTTATCTAAAACTCTAAATGACTTTTCAGAGTTGTGCCAAGAACTCAAACTAAGCTATTTATTTATTTTTTGTCTTAATCTATATATCACAAACAGAGAAGGCAATGGCACCCCACTCCAGTACTCTTGCCTGGAAAATCCCATGGAAGGAGGAGCCTGGTGGGCTGCAGTCCATGGGGTCGCTAGGAGTCAGACACGACTCAGCGACTTCACTTTTCACTTTCATGCATTGGAGAAGGAAATGGCAACCCGCTCCAGTGTTCTTGCCTGGAGAATCCCAGGGATGGGGGAGCCTGGTGGGCACAGAGTCAGACACGACTGAAGCGACTTAGCAGCAGCATATATCACAAAAGTGATGACACACCTTAATTGGAACTTGTTTTTTATCTTTCTTATCTGATACATTCTTTTGAAAAGTTTCTGCTAAGATCCCATAAAGCAAGGTTCTTCATATTTCTGAAGGCAGTATTCCTTATGTTTACTTTAATAAAAAAGTTTTCTCCCAAAAGATTTGTCGCATTTAAAGTACAAAAACAAATACACAGATCCAGATGTTGAACCACACATACTTATCTATACATATATTATTTAGACCTACTTAAACCCATCTGTACATTCTAGTGTATCTACCTATAACATCTCTTGAATAAAAAAGCAACATATCTTTTAAGAAACAAACTTGGTAGTAACACTGCCATTTGGAAGGATATTTCACAAGAACAGGAGAATTAACCCAGTATAAATCCAGTATGTTTACTTGCACTTCTTAAAACAGTCTACAGGAATAATGAATAGATGAACCTACCAATCAAAGTCTTTGGGCCTAACAACTCTAAAAGAAAGGAATTATGAGAAGATATTTTATAAGGTTAATTACATCCTAAGAGATTATTCTGATTTCTTTTTTTTTAAAGTTTTTAAAGAAAAGACTTTATCTTCTCAAACAGCATAGCATTTCTAAGTCTTGTTTTCTATGAAATTGTAATAGGCAACTATATCTGTTAAAACTGGTCACACAAAAAAAGTATATTAAATTGACTACTAACAAAGATAACCAATTTTTAACACTTTGTTAAAAGCAGTTAAAAAAAAAACAGTTCTTCAGGAGAAAAGCAGAAATTTTAGAATTGCCAGATACAGAATATGTGATGTCTCTGAACAGACAGACAGCCTCCTGATTGTGGAGACAAAGTTGTAACAGCTTCTTTGTTCTAGAATGTCACCTACCTCACATGAAGACCATAGGATACTAGGGCTCAGATGCCCAAACATCGCTATTCCAGGCACAGTACTTTCTCAGTGCCTAGTCCCATAACTGGGAACACACAAACATACACAAGAGAGATACGGGTCATTATTAAAATCAGATTTATATTAATGGTGTCACAGTAGCAACACAAAATGTACTGTCTCGTTTCCATAGGAAAGATTATATTTACACTATACACTTAAGTCTTGAAATGTGAACCTCCAAACATTCAGTTCAATAATCAATGAGTTTGCTGAGGGTCCCACACCGTCAAATCCTAATTCAGCAGAATAAAAGCCCCTCCTTGGCTGCCAAGCGCTGGCGATGGACTTTGTCTTGCTGCAGCTCTTCATGATTTGGATGCCAGAGTTTCATAATGATCCTTTCAATGTTGAGAGCATATACGGTATGGGTAGGAATGACTTCCCTGTGTACCTGGGATAAAAACATCAGCATGTCTCCAATTATACTTCAATACACTTATTTTTCCAACACAGAAAATGAAAGTAAGGTTTATATCAACAAAACACTCACAAAAAAGACACAAGCCTGTTAAGTTTTGAGCCAGAACTTAATAAAACCCAAAACAGGTAACAAAATAACAAAGCTCTGAAGGAAAAATAAGGGAACAAAGAGTTTGTTTGTTTGTTTTTTCCTTTCACTGGAAAGGTGAGGAATGGGGGAGGTAAGTTAGGAAGGATTCCTGAGAGCAGGATTTGAAAATAAGGCTAGTATTAATGGCTTTAGTAACAAACAATAAAAACTGAAAAACAAAAGTCAGGAAATGGAAAAGCTAGTGAATATCTTTGTAGACTTGAAGAAACTTTGAACCTATCCATAAATCTAGATAAACCTTAAGGTGCCAAGAGTTACCTGCAAAGCTTCAAAAAGGTCGTACATGTTCACTGGAGGCAGAGACGCGGGCAGTGTGTCCCCCGAGCACGCCAGCAGGAGTGCAGCCTGCTGCTCAGCATCGTCAGGGGGCGGGTGGGACGCTGGGTTCTGACCAGCAAAAGGAGCGGAGAGGGCTGGAGGGCTGAAAACAAAACGTTCCAGAAACATTCCAGTAAGAAAGAGGGAAACCACTGAACAACCAGAGTAGGGACGGTCTGCTAGAAAACTTCTTATAAAATGTATCTCAAAATGAATCAGAAATCCAATTATTTTTCAGCCAGTGTATACATGAATAACCTACAATTTTCATTTTTAAAGGCAGCCCATCTCTTGGGCTGGAAATAAAATGCAGTACAACTGCATTTACCCTCCTCCCTCCACAAGTGTCAAAATATTTGTTAAGTCAGGATACAGAGTCAAAATTGTCTCCTGCCCTTAAAGAGCTTCTAGGTGGAAAAAATAATAGACCCTAATTAAAGGAAAATGAAATTGCAAACTGACTTGGAGAGGAAACTAAAGACAACAGGATCAAAAAATAACAAGCAAGGAAAGAAGATAAGGCACAAAAGCAGCAACGGGCAAACCTGGAAGGTAGAGAAAATGCACCCAAATTTTGCCAACTTCCCCAAATAGAACCCAGATATAACTGGGAAGACAAGCATGATTTTTGTATCATAATACAGTAGGAGACAAGCTATGCCATTCTGGAGAACACACAGGAGGTAAAACAGTGAGGAGGGAACCCGGAGGAAAGCACAAGTAGAGTGTGAGCGTGGGTTTCGGCACCAGACAAAGGCAGCCCTGATGGAGAAACAGGTGGCCAAGAATGAGGCAGGAGTCTTCTAGGGACAGGCTGGCAGGGAGAGAGGGCGGCTGGAGGCCTGGCAGGCCCAGACACTGCTCCAGCACTCACCCAACACAAGGGGCTGTTTTTCTCTAAAGACGAATGACCCACAAAGGAGAACAAATAATCAACAACAGATATGCTTGCAGGAGGTCGAGTAAATCTTCACCTATGGCAGTCTGAAATAGTGAAACCAATTTAAGCCAGTGCTCTTCAAAATGAGCCTTGTGAGTTGTGTTGAGGTCTGCAGAGCCATGACACAAGCACCAGCACCAGGCCCTCCCTACGGTGTCAGCACCGTCTGCTCTGACTCCCTGCTCAGCTCTCCCACCACACATCCCACCACGATCACGCCACCAGCCTTCCTTGCCAGTTACTTCTTCCCCATCACCACTCCAGCCAGCCTTCCCAATAATACTTTTTTCTACCTCTCTTCTCCCTGAAGAGAGACAACAAAGGGAAGGTAATCCAGGTCATCTCAGAGGGATGTTTCAGGACAGCACAGAGGTCCTGGGAGCCCACAGTGCAGAGAGGTTCCAGAGATCAGAGCTCAAAGACCAGATCTGCCCAAGAGGGTGCCAAGAGCAACCGATGACACCCAGCCCAGGCCATTATCTTGAGCTCTAGCTACAAAAGCCAGGTAAGGACCTGGAGACACACCCACCACTGCTCCTCCCACCATCAAGAAACCCAACCCTGACACAATAACCACAGGCCACATTTCAGAGTGACAGCTGGCCCACTCCCACCACCAAGAGGTGCTGCCCCAGGAGCCTTCAAGATGCACTGCCCTCAGAGTGGGGCCACTCGCATTAAACCACACGCCGCAGCCAAACTCTACAACTTTACTTTTGATCTACAGAGTACCAGAAGAATTCACTAGTTATGCAAGGAAGCCACTTGAGAAAATAAAACTGTACTGCTCTCAGAGTTACCCTAGACTCACAGAAACTCAATAATCAATTATTTAACAGTGGTCTATTATGTAAGAGTAGCATAACCAACTAGAAAGGATGGATGCAAAAATCACAAGAAACTTCATATACCTTTCTATTAAGCTGTTGTAAGCTACTACACTATTCTTCAGGTATGGCTGTGGGGTCACATTGCTACCAAAGGCATATTTAAAATGACCATCACGTAACCGGTAAGCTTTCCTTCTTGACACAACTGATGACAGTATATCTTTAAGGTGATTCTGTAAAAACAAGAAAAAAAAATGAAAAATAGCATGAACTGTTCTTAAAAGCAAACCATAAAACTTCCATTAACCAAACAATGTTATTGGCAGTGAATGGAGACGTGAGAATGGCAAGCAAGTGCTGAAGCCAAATGAATGCTCACTAAAAAGCCACAGACCATACCAGAGTGGGAAGGCCTAGCAAAGAGTGAAGGGAGATGCACTGTTTTGATTTAGTTCTACTCAAGATGAGCTTGCTCTACAGAAATTTATTAAAGTCTTATACCTCTAAATTGGCTCCTCTCTCTCAAAAATGATTTTTAGATAGCTTTAAACAGAAGTACAAAAACAAGTAATTTTTTAAAGTAGCAAACTACCTTGAAGCTTGTTTGAAAATGGTACAAAATGTTTTAAGATCAGAAATATATGTTATAGTACCCAATCTACTAAAATCCTTGCATGAATAGAACCCTGGCTCTCTCAAAAGCCACATAAAAGACAGATATTACAGGAAATAAATAGTTATTAGGTATTTAACATCTCTTCACCTTTGTGACAGCCTAAGAGAGGGTTAGAGATTGTCTGTGAAAACGGAGACAGACTAGTCCCAGACTACCATTATTAACAGCGAAGCCAGGGGGCATGGTATTTCAATTATACCAGTAAGATCATCTCATGTCAGGACATCATGGTACCACTTGTAACTTAAAACTTCATGAGATAGCTAGCATAATCTCTGAGGTACAGGCGAGGAAACAGAGCCCCAGAGAATCGCAAGGAAAGACCCAGTGTCCCCTGTCAGCACCTGTGCACTGTAGACCCCAGTGTGCGTTTTATCTAGTGACTGAATGAGTAAAATGAATGAATGAAAGCGTGTGCTGAGACAGACGCCCACGGTTTGGACACCACGCCTAGTAATGCTCTTCAAATGCTGTGCCACAGCAAAATCAAGTGATTTTAATCTTTAGGATTCTCAATCTGTTTTTTGCTTAGAAACTGTCCCCTTGTTATCAAGTTAAACATCAAAAGTGTTATGCCACCAGTAACCTTTTGAAAAGCTTAGTCTGTTAACTGAAGGCAACTGTTTGGATTGTGATGTTTCTCCCCTCAAGAGAAAACAATTTCAGCAAGGCAATTCTGAAATCAGAGTTCCATTTTAGTTCTTTTCTTGCAGTACGAACTCTGAATAACACACACAAGCCTGTCACATTCAATCTATAGGAGTGTTTTTGTGACACTAGCAAACCAACCTCCACCGCGTAGACCACAGCTGAGACAGCTTCTTCAGTGACGTTGTCCAGCCCGTGTTCGTAAGCAGTCACTATCATCCTCCCTTCAAGCTGACCCCGAGTAGGAAGCATCATTGTGTGGGAACAAAGTTTCAAGTCATCATCATCCTGGGGATCCTTTGCCACAAACTGCTGGGCTCCTGAGAGGGGATTCTGAGGCTGGAATCTATGCTATAGGTAAGAAAACTTCAAAATTATTCATTACATGGCAAGTAATAAGACACAAACAAAAGTAACCAATGAATTGGACCTGAGATCCTACAAATTAATGCCATCAAAACTAAACCACAAGAGTTAAAAAAAGGTAATTCATGCACAAATAATCACAGATTCACAACCATTACATATCAATAATGAAGACATGAGTTAAGGGGAATAGCAGCATAATGCACAGTAGTTTATTCTATTTAATTAATTCCTTAGTAATCACAGAATATATGGCTCTGTGCTAAAAACAACAAATGGGGAGAAGGAGAATATATAAAACTATTTTCAAACAAGTCAAAACATTTTAAGTACACTTGTAAGTAAGCAGATTCTGAACGCAGAAATATACGGTGAATGTTTCAGAAAACTGGTAATTTCTGTTACCAACATAACAGATCTAATAACAAATATTCCAAGATAATGTAGGGTAGTATAACTCTTCAGTTACATTATATTCCACTAACAATTCTCAACACAGAATCTTTTTAAGACAGTCATTAGTTTTTTAAAAAATAGCCTTTCCCAATCTTTTCCACTTATAAAACCCCAGCCTTGCTCTGGGAGATGCTGAGAGCACATTTATATTCTCCATCATCAGCAGGAGATATGCCCCTGTAGCTTTTGCTTAAGTTCAGCTCACAAGATTTTGTAGCAAATATGGCTTGTCCTGTTTGAAGTCTGTATTATAAAAGCAACTTGCTTTTCCATTTCCATAAGTATATAGCATATACTTATGCCATAAGTATAAGTCTTATAGCAAGTATAAGACTATTTCATATCAAACATGCTTTTTTAAAGCAAGTATGCCTCTCTGGAGATGCTGTTGCCCTCCAGATCGAATATTATTGATATAAAACATGGAGGAAAAAGTAGAAGTAAATAAATGTTTGTTGATATTTATCAATAAAGTACCCAATCAAATCTATAAAAGGCATAGGGAAACTTTGTTCCCTGGATATAAAACTGAAAAAGCAAGTTATTCTAAAATGTTTACAAATTTCATAGTCCAATGCCTTCAAGATTTCTCTGAGGATCCCCAGAAGACTCAAGGTTTACCAGGGCATCACCAGGATCCTGCTGGAGGCCTTTAGGCCTCCTGGACCCTTGGAACAGAAGTCTTCAATCTGAGCAACATTATTCATTCCCAAAGATATTTCAGAGGAAAAAGAACACAGGTATAGTTCTTGAATCACTGAAAAATCCTTATATACAAATGACAACATATTAATAATTATGCAATAACAAACCAGAAGCATAAAAATTCAGACACTCTGGTAAAGAGGGTTTCAAAGATTGGGTCCCAATTTCAAATTCAATAACATCTTTTCCTCCCCAAATAACACCTTTTTCTCTTCACCTTTTTTCAACTTTCCTACCAGAATTGTAATATTCATTAAAAAAACTAAAGCCAGTTCCGTCACAACAGTTCTTAAATCAGTCATTACCAAGATTTACTGAAGAACAACCTACATCAAATTTCTGACGAACAGAAGAAAGCTTTTTCTTTCCCTTTGGTTTTCCAGGTTTGGCTGCAGAACCCCCTGTCCAGGGTAAAGATCCAGCACCCTCTATGAGACAGAAAAATAGCAATCATAAGAGAAAAGAACAACTGATAACTGCTAAGTTTGTTTTCCCTTTGGGTTAAAGAAGCATGAGATGTTCAAATGATGAAAATAAACAATAAACGCTTAAATTCAGATCTCTTTCTGCTTCTCTAAAAAAACTTCAAATTCTCTCAAATCTTTTTTTTTTCCTAGCTATAACCAAAATTGTTCTTTTAGGAAGACAAATTTGTTTTTCACGTTTTTAATTGTCTATGGGGTGCCTGTTTGCTTAATAGTAGCAGTAATATTATAAAAGCAGGACAGAATTTTCTAGTTCAAGATAGCAAACTGAGCACGTGTATTTGTCTCCTCTCTCTTCCAAGACCCTGCTAAAACAACAGTAGGGAAACGTAAATGGCACGTGCACAACAGAGACTAAAAGGAGAACGAGTGGCAGACCAAGAGGAGATCTCGCCAAATTCCAAGGACAGGCTAAAAAGGAGCCAACTCACAAAGTGGACGCGTGGAAGCTACGGCCTAAGCTGGGCAAGCTTGGTAAATAGGTGGAGCTAAGTTAACCTGACTAGTAGACATCCATAAAGAATCTGAATTTGTAGGTGAGGCCAGTGGAAAGCAGGAGGGATAGTACAGCTAAAAACAAGATTAATGGAGTATCTATATTGAAAAGTCACCCATACAAATGCCTTCCCTCATATCCAGGACTGAACTCAGTACAACACAAAAAAGATGGGTCCGCTGATCAAAAGTTAAGAATTTCAAGACAACCCGGGTACAGCACCAAAGCAAGTGCAGGCCCTTCCGAGTTCACTGAACAGTTGTTCCTGGCCCCACGCAACCAGTCCCGCTCACCCCTGTGCACAGGGAGGCCTATGTAACAGGAGGATGGAGAGCTCTTCTCCAGTTGAAACAAATCTTCTTGGCTTTACTAAGGTGTTGGTGTGGGTACTGGCACCCTCGAGCACAGCCCCACTGTAATGCTGGCCTCCTGCCACTCTAAAGGGCAATCTCCAGGCAGTTTTATGCTTCATTCTTAAATACAAATCATCAGACATTTGATAGAAATCTGTAACATGGTGAGAAAGACCAAGCTAAACAAACAAAAAAATCAAAGTTATACATACACTTGAAAAAAATATCCCAAAGAATACTTTCAAGAAAAGACAATGCACATAAAGTGTCTAGGATACAGCTGTTAGGAGTCAACAAATAACATCATTAAAACCATCTTTCTTGCCTGGCTTAGAGAAATAGTAAGCAATTTGACCACAATTATTAACACACACACACAAATTATATTTCTATATTATACTTTTAGTAGAAATCATCTCTTTGTTGCCAACAAATATTTTAAGGAAAGATATTTTGGGTGTTTGATGGAGAAATAATCTCTTAAATTCCAATGTACCTTCATTTATTTTTAAATAACCAACAACAAACATTCAAGAGTATCAAAGGCTTTAATTAAAATCAGCCACCTGTATTAATAGCACTGTATATTCTTTTGGCATTTTTTATTTCTAAGAGAAATTTTACATGTTCTTTCACCTGCTTTTTTATAACCATGTGGGGTAGATATTACAGTCTCATAGAAGCTCACAACATTCAATAATTAAATATATCACCTAAGCTAGTGGCAAAACTTAAACTTGAACCCAAGTCTCCTGACTCCTATCAACCAAAGTGTTTAATTCCAATCATCCCACTGAATCTTTTGGGTGTGTGGCACTTCAGAATGTATCTACCTAAAAAGTAAGATCCATCCTCACAAAATGTTGGCTTTTCTGATCAAATTAAATTTTAAACAATAAAGTGGATTATGTTTATGATCTAACAGGCAAAAGTCCACTTCTATTTAAATTAAATAAAACATCAGGCACAGTGTAGAATGTGCAGAAGCGGTATGGTGAGGGATGGAGAGCAGCCTCCCTGCTCTAACACCAGTCTCCATAAACAAACGCTCTTTACCACTCTTCCCAGCAAGGGTAACTTCTCTTGAGTGTGAAGAATAGGCCTTTAGTATATCTTATCTGAATTCTCCATCTTACAACAGAGCTTAGCAGAGGGAGATGATACAAAATACTAGCCGTGTCTAGATAAAAGGGGCGTCCCTGGTGGCTCAGATGGTAAAGTGCCTGTCTGCAATGCAGGAGACCTGGGTTCGATCCCTGGGTTGGAGGAACCCCTGGAGAAGGAAATGGCAGCCACTCTAGTAGTCTTGCCTGGAAAATCCCACGGACGGAGGAGCCTGGTAGGCTACTATAGTCCATGGGGTCGCAAGGAGTCGGACACAAAGGAGTGACTCCACTTTCTCTAGATAAACATGGGCTTTTAATAAATGACCATCAGAATTACCACAGGCCCTTTAAAAGCAACAACAAAAACCAACAGTACCTTTAAATACAAGAGCCCAGGATAAGCTTTACCATGAGGCAAATTTTTAATGTATTTATTTGGTTTTGACTAACTGATTAACATAAGATTGAAAGAGGTGACTTGTACCACTTAAACCTCCAAAAAACTAGGGGCAAAAAATCATCGTCTGTATCCATCTTCTTAGGCTGATGTGACAGACGTGGCTTCCGTGCACGTCCCTGCTGCTGCTGCTAAGTCGCTTCAGTCGTGTCCAACTCTGTGCGACCCCACAGACGGCAGCCCACCAGGCCCTGCTGTCCCTGGGATTCTCCAGGCAAGAACATTGGAGTGCTCCCTACCATGCTGCTATTCACCACCTTTGTTCTCCACCAACAGTTCGCCAAACACAGGCTGAAGCACTTAACCTTCCAGGTGCTAATATCTCACTGAATTAAGAACAGGAAAACCCAAGTTCTCAACACATGCTGTGGTTTATCCTCCATACATCCCTGGTAAACCTCTTCTAACCACCAAATGCCCTCTCTTCACTCTCCTCAGCTTCTTCCTCCTGACTACTCGCCTCCTCACCTCTGGTTTACTTAAGTAATTGAAACCCAGTAAAGCCCAAAAGTCAATGTAAAGACAGTGAAATTACCTGCTTTAAAAAGGTCCTATAAAAGAATCAGCACTTTATAATAAAATGTGTCTTCTAAGCAGTTCAAAGAACATTTCATTTGCAAACACGTCTGTTAGAGGCAGCGAGAGCCTAGTAAAAGCCCGAGTTTGTGGCTCTGCTGACTGACATCCCTAGAGGTTATTTGCACTCCCTTACCTGGTGTAGACACCAAAATCTGACAGCGCGTGAGAATAGCCAGGAGGAAATCGTTGTGAGAGTGGACTGGAAGAGGGAAGATGGCCACAAGTCAAGCACACGACATTTACAACATACGGAAACCACTGTGTTAGTCTAGTTTTTAAAGACTTTGGATATCCCCTACTCTGCCATTCTTTACATTTACTTTTAAATATCCACATTATTTAAATGACCTTATATACTACTAAAACAAACAAACAAAAAATTTAATTTATTGCAGATCTGGGAAAACTTCAGAACAGTAAAGTAAGTCCCCAGATTATTTTACCATTATCCTGTGTGAGAAGTCTATGAGCTTCAAGGTCAAACTCTTCTTTGCTGATCTTCTGCTTGAACCACAACTTTAAGTTAGCCCAGTATCTGCAGAGGCAGAAGCAATATTAAGAACCTCAGGTTTTGCTTCTTCCCCAAGTGCACCTTATCTCCCTCAACTCCCAGGGAAAGAAGGAAATTTTGCATTCCCTAATGTTATGGACTGAGTTGTGTTTCCCCCCAAATTCATATGTTGAATCCCTAAGCCCTAGTATCACAGAACGTGACAGGGCCTTCAAAGCGGTAATTAAGTCACATGCTTATTTAATTTAAATGCAGAGTACATCATGAGAAACGCTGGACTGGATGAAGCACAAGCTGGAAGAAATATCAATAACCTCAGATATGCAGATGACACCACCCTTATGGCAGAAAGTGAAGAACTAAAGAACCTCTTGATGAAAGTGAAAGAGGAGAGTGAAAAAGTTGGCTTAAAGCTCAACATTCAGGAAACTAAGATCATGGTATCTGGTCCCATCACTTCATGGCAAACAGATGGGGAAACAATGGAAACAGTGACAGACTTTATTGTTTTGGGCTTCAAAGTCACTGCAGATAGTGACTGCAGCCATGAAATTAAAAGACACTTGCTCCTTGGTAGAAAAGCTATGACCAACCTAGACAGCACATTAAAAAGCAGAGATGTTACTTTGCCAACAAAGGTCCGTCTAGTCAAGGCTATGCTTTTTCCAGCAGTCATGTATGGATGTGAGAGTTGGACTATAAAGAAAGCTGAATGCCGAAGAACTGATGCTTTTGAACTGTGGTGTTGGAGAAGACCCATGACAGTCCCTTGGACTGCAAGGAGATCCAACCAGTCCATTCTAAAGGAAATTAGTCCTGAATATTCACTGGAAGGACTGATGCTGAAGCTGAAACTCCAATACTTTGGCAGCCTGATGCAAAGAACTGACTCATTGGAAAAGACCCAGACGCTGGGAAAGATTGAAGGCAGGAGGAGAAGGGACGAGAGAGGATCAAATGGTTGGATGGCATCGACTCAATGGACATGAGTTTGAGTAAGCTTCGGGAGTTGGTGATGGGCCAGGGAAGCCATGGGGTCACAAAGGGTCAGACATGACCAAGCAACTGAACTGAAGTGATCAGAGTAGGCCCTAACACAGTGAGACTGGTGTCCTTATAAGAAGGGATTAGGATACAGACAAGAGACAGTAGGCAACAGCCAATGGGAGAGGCCTCAGAAAATAACAACCCTGCTCACACCCTGATGTCAGACTTCTAGACTCTGGAATGGTGAGAAAATAAATTAGTTGTTTAAGCTACTAAGGAGCCAGAACACCATCAGAAGAGGAAAGTCCTCCCTAAAAGGGACTGAGCGGTAGTCACAGAATCTGACCTGTAAGTCAACCAGCTAAAAACCATAGCTGTACCTTTCCTTCCTCGCTGTTGCCTTTCCAAAGGACCTACTCCCCAGAAAAATACACTTAAAATTATTTTAAAATATTATTAAAGTTGTCAAATATTGCATATTTGAAAGTTTCTGAGAGTAGATCTTAACAACTTACTGCCCAAAATGTATTAATAAGTCTTTTGTTAACCTGAATATTATTGACCAGAGTGTTTCAATATTCACTTACATAACAAATAGATGGTCATAGGTATTAGTTTCTACAAAAACCCCCTAGTCAATAATGTATTAAACGTTCTCATCAACAAGAAAAAAATAATTTTTTAACTATATATGATGAGACATGAACTAGACTTATTATGGTGCCACACTGCAATATATATACAAATACTGAATCATTAATGTTGTACCCCTGAAACTAATGAAAAGCTGTATGTCATTTATACCTCAATTTTAGGAAAGATTTATATTTTAAAGTTTGTTATGTGTTATAGATTGAGGAGTGTAGTTTTTTAAAAGTGAAAACCAACCACTAATCATAAAAATTACTAGTTAACTGGTAGGAAAAAAGGATCCAATCTTTTATACCTTAACAACATTATTAAAAATAGGAGTAAAATACTTGATTTTTCACATCCACACCCCTTGTTTTGATGCTTAAGACAGCTACTCCTCATTCATGAAACAGGACTAATAATTACTTAGTACATGTTTTACAGTAACTTTGAATTCATGATTAGCTACTTTCTAATGCTCATTTGAGTTTCTAACAACAAAGTCCTAAACAAGACAGTTTAATGCTCTCACTGCCATCATTATACCCACGGCAGTTTCTCCTGCTGTCCTATACGCCGATCAGCTTAAGTCTGGCTAACTATATACATGTAATTGTTTGAGTTCCTGTACTCCCCACCCCAACCCTGCCAGAGAAAATTCACAACTTTAATGGAGCCCTAAAGTTTCCCAAGACCCATTTCACTCAACAGTAAAACAAGTTTAGTTCTAGAACCTGGCACATTTCACCTGAGTCAAATTCATTAGTCAATAATACCTTCCCAATAGCAAACACATGATTCCTCTGCCTTTTTAAAGACAAGAACAATTTAAAAGTGAAATAAAGTGCCACAGAAAGGCAAAAGTCTTTTCCTATCCCATTCTATACAACAAAAGAGGAGAGTAACATGAGAAAAACTTCATTATTTAAAAACCCTGTGTTCCTATTTTACAAGAAAGGATACTTTCAAATACTTCCTATTTGAAGTGAACTAAGGCAAGACTCTGCCAACCTGATGCTATCTATCTTTTCAAACTTTATAGCCCAAATAGCCAGCACTGGCTATCAAGTTGAAGATTCACTTCCCAATCCTGGTCCCTGTATTAACCTGTTATGTAGCCATGGACAATTGATTGTTTTCCTTAAAAATAAGGAAAACAAAGTAAGCCAGCCTCTATATAGGTGAGGATAATGGGTGATGAGTATAAATGGATCGGACTAGGAAGCACTGCAGAAACCTGGGGAAGATTAAACAACATATGGCTAAATCATCCAAAAAACAAAGCACTCATTTGAACCCGACACTAAACTAAGTACTATACAGAGTAAGCTAGCAAAGCTCATGTCTTTCTAGAAGCTGACATGGGCAGACAACCTGACGTGAAAGACATTAGGACAACAGCATAAATAGGAAACAACTCATGCCTAAGATCCTTTTACACCTGATATCTTTTATCTACAAACAAGAACCGCATTTAAATGGTCAGGCTGTACAAACCAAGACAAACTACTCAAGCAGGATGTGTGAGAAAATATTGTAGGACAGACTGCTCAACCAAGAAGTACTTTTTAAGGAGCAGAAGGAAAAAAAGACAATGGAAAACATTAATAGAGAACAACACTGTACCACTAACTCTTCCTAGCACAAAGGTATATTTTGATTGCATTCTTAATGGAGATTCAGCTACAGATGCACCAAATGTAGCTTCGGCATCTATATTTGACCAACATCTGATAGCCAGCGTTGATCTTTAAAGACCAAATAGGAAACACTAATTTCAATATTTCTAGTGACCCATGTGAGAAGTGTGGCTTCACAGAGGGCATCATCGCATCTAATCAGTCAATTATACACACAAGCCAAGTTTACTGCAGCATGAAAACATTCACTTTCAAATATTTGTAAGCATCATAAATATAAGAGTGACAAGTCTATTGTGCTTAAAAAGTATAAATTTAAGCGGTCAGTATTACAAAAATAAGCTACAGTAATTAATGACAGTAAATTTTACTCATTAAAATTAAGGATTTTTAATTAAGTAAGCAAGGTAAGAGAAAGAACGTCAACATGCATATTAAACTAACTTCAGGTAAAAATATTTTATCTTTGGGAGTCAATTAATGTTTATGAAAAATTAAATAATTATGCCCCAAATAACAGATTATTAAAATTTAATTCCAGTGTTTCTAGTTTGATTTATTATTGTTCCTAATAACTTTAAAAATTATATTTTGTTTTTAGTTATTCCATTTAGTCCATCGGTGTTCCAAGAAGTCTTACATGAGAATTCTGTGTATCTTGGTAAGACATAAAGTAGACTGCCACATCAAAATTTCACAAGAAGGAAAAACCAAAACTCATGTATGACATCCAAGTTAAGCAACTTCAATTCAGTTATAATAAAAAAATAAAAAGATGAGAAGGAGAAAGAGTGGAGAAAAAGAAAGTATCCCCCAAACACCCTGCACCTCTAGAAACATTTCAAAATAAGTGCCTACTGAGTACTGTAAAACGTACAGAATATCACAAAAATCATCCAGCAGCAACACAGGCATTATAATCTTAAACCTTTAAAATTGGCTTCTAATATTTTATAAAAATAAAAATGCAATCATACTGTTTTGAAAATTTCCAAATTTGTCCTTGTACTTCGGAGGGTTCCTTCTATGACTTTGGCTTTGTCTGAATTACTGATTTTACACTCAGCCATTTCGGCGATTCTGACCCGACTATGTACTCGGTCCCCTGCTATAACCTGGGTGAAAGTCTTTGGGAGCTTCTGGGATCCTTTGCAACCCTCCGGTAAGGTTTCTGAGCGAGAAATTAGACACGAGGGCCCCAATACTGCCATGACTTTTGAAGAGTTAAGATCTCTGTCCTCTCATCCATCAAACGGGATTGATAACTGTACCTACCTCAAATCTCTGTTGCGAGGATTAGATGAGATAGTACATCTAGAGCGCTTTAAAGGTTCGCTACTGCAATAACCACTGTAATTGCAGCAGTGTTCAGTGACTATTTCACCGGAGCGTCTGTCTGCCTTCCGAAATGGCTTTCTGTGTCTTACCCACAGTTCCTGCACAACACCTGAGCTCAATAAGCCTCCGCCTCCACGAAGCCCTCCGCGAGCGGGCCGCCTAGAGACGTGCCGGCTCGGACTAGGCCGCTGCTCAGCGACGCGCGTCCCGCACTCCCGCGCCCTTGCCGCACCCGCCCAACAGGCCCCTGGGCGTGAAGGCGTGGAGTACGCCTTGCTCGCCCCACCCAGGGCAGAGCTTCGGGGGAAGGCGCCCGCCCGGGTCCCGAGCAAACCGGGGAGGGCGGCCCCTCCAGCCGGGTGCGTCGGGGCTGCCCGCCGGCCCCCGCCGGAAAAACCCACAGGCGCCACGGCGCGAGGGGCGCACAGGCCCAGCGGCCGCGTGGAGCCACTCCACGATGGGTGGGCAGCCAGAGGCCGGGGGAGCGCCCGCGCAGAGATGCGGAGGCTGCGTCTGGGGAGTTCTTACTGTTTCACGTTGTCCCCCAGGGCCTCGCTCAAGTTCTTCTTCGCCGCCTCCAGCTCGCTCACAAAGGTCGCCATTGCTCCCCACTTATCAGCCCGACCTCAGACCTCTCGGCCACAGCGACCAGCAACCGAAAAAACAACCCCACGAAGGCTTGGGCTCCGGCGACGCCGTCTGCTCCCGCCTGCCCCGCCCCCAGGAGCTCGGAAGACGGGTGTTCGGTTTTCAGCTCCGCCCGCCTTTCTGAAGGGAAAGCGCTGAGCCGAACTCGGCGTTTCCGCGGTCCTCCAGCCCCCGCCCCTCGCGTCGCGTGCCCCGCCTCCTCGCGCTCAACCGTGCCGCCGCCGCCGGGCTGCAGCGCCGCCTTCAGGGCTGGCGCCTCCTGGGCCCTCAGTCTTAGCGCTGCTCGCTCGAGTGTCTAATTCGCTCTTTTTACCTGCATGAGTATCTCCTCCCTCCACGTGAAAAGGTAAATGATGTTGATTTTATTCTCTTTCGTTGCCTTATTTTTTTGTCGACCACTTATCTAATTGACTTGTTAATTTTCTGGCTTCTCCAACTAACGTGTAAGTTCGTGAGGACAGGATCTGTGTTTTGTTCACTGCTGTTGCCCCTAATTCCTAGAGCAGTACCTGACGCATAGTGGGTTGTCAATGAATATTTGATAAGTGAATGAAATAATGAGGACAAGTAGGGAAAATACACAGAAGGATAAAAGAAAAAAATGTTACCACCCCCCAAACTCTTTCCCCCTTCCCATGATTTATAATCATACCCTATCTTCAATTGGGCATCTTGGTGGGGTTTTCCTTATATTTACTTAATATAGTAATATATATGTTTTCCTCTTATATCACGTCGTCTTTATAATCGTAATTTTATTGACAGCATCTTAAATACCCTACAGGAGAAAGGCACACAATAACTTGTTTCCCACTTCTTAGACTATCTCCATTTCTTCTTTTAAAAACAATATTGTAATAAACTTTATGCATAAAGCTTTCCCTCATTTAGGATTATTACTTTAAAACAGAGTCCCATAAATAGAATTACTGGGTTAAATGATAGGAGTATTTAAAAGAGTCTTGATGCATATTGTCAAATTGCCTCCCCCAAGTTTGAAATAATCCTAAATGGCTTTTAAATCTTATGTAATTTCTCCATGGAGATTCCTTAAAGCTTCTTCATTCCTTCAGCAAGTATACAGTGAGTTTCTGTTATGCATCTGGCTCTCTTTTGGGTGCTGGGGATACAAAGATGAACTGGGCAGTTAAAGTCTTCCTGCTGCTAAGTCGCTTCAGTCGTGTCCAACTCTGTGTGACCCCATAGGCGGCAGCCCACCGACCTGTGTCATAAAACTCTAGAGAAATTTTGACTTTTAAAAAACTAGTTATCCATGTATGCTTTTCAAGGCTCCCCACTGACTACTGACCAAATTCCAGTCCTCCTGAACGTTTGGCTAAGTCACTTCAGTCATGTCCGACTCTGTGCGACCCCAGAGACGGCAGCCCACCAGGCTCCCCCGTCCCTGGGATTCTCCAGGCAAGAACACTGGAGTGGGTTGCCATTGCCTTCTCCAATGCATGAAAGTGAAAAGTGAAAGTGAAGTCGCTCAGTCGTATCCAACTCTTCGAGACCCCATGGACTGCAGCCTACCAGGCTCCTCTGCCCATGGGATTTTCCAGGCAAGAGTACTGGAGTGGGGTGCCATTGCCTTCTCCCCAGTCCCCCTAACCTGGCATTAAAATTTTCTTATGACCTGGATTCAGCCTACCTGTCTGCCTCACACACCCACAGGCCTGTCTTCATCACCCCTTAGTATCTACTTCACATTCTAGTTATTTGACTTTCTATAACAAACCCTATGTCTCAGTCCTTTTATATCTCCCCTCTGCTAGTTTTGAGACCTATGATTGGCTACCTATGTTTTTTACAGTCAGGTTCAAATATTAAAGGGCCCCTTCAGCAGAACTAGGAAGGGGCACAGATATGTGGGTATATCTGTCAAGAACAGTCCCTGGCTGTGTGGTTATCCCATCTACCTATCCACTAACAAAATGACTCATTTCTTGGAATCGATACTTGAAAACACGCATACCTCTACACATCTAGCTCAATTAAATAGTCCATCCTCTCTCATCATTTTGTACACCTATTAGCATTCATTTCAGTATAGTTATTCAGGTAAATGTCCATTCAAACTGTAGTGTTAGACAATATAACAAACCAAAGACATCTGACCAAAACACATACTTAATAGAAATGAATACTAAAACCATTTGTAATTTGATAGTTTACCTTAAACTAATTCTCAGTCTTTTAGTTAAAAGAAAAACACATGTATCAATGCATATATATATATATATATGGAATCTAGGAAAATGGTACAGATGAACCTATCTGCAGGGCAGGATAGAGTCATAGATGTAGAGAATGGAGATGTGGACACAGAGTGGAACAGGGAGAGTAGGTTGAGTTAGGAGAGTACCAATAACGTGTACACTGCTGCTGCTACTGCTGCTAAGTCGCTTCAGTTGTGTCCGACTCTGTGCAACCCCAGAGATGGCAGCCCACCAGGCTCCCCCGTCCCTGGGATTCTCCAGGCAAGAACACTGGAGTGGCTTGCCATTTCCTTCTCCAATGCATGAAAGTGAAAAGTGAAAGTGAAGTCGCTCAGTCGTATCCAACTCTTAGCGACCCCGTGGACTGCAGCCCACCAGGCTTCGCCACCCATGGGATTTTCCAGGCAGGAGTACTGGAGTGGGGTGCCATTGCCTTCTCTGAACATGTACACTACCATGTGTAAAACAGATAGCTCCTGGGAGGCTGCTGTATAGCACAGGGAGCTCAGCTCAGTGCTCTGTGATGACCTAGAGGGGTGGGATTGGGGTGGGAGACAGGAGGGAAGCCCAAGAGGGAGGGTCTGTGTGTACACAGAAAGCTGATTCATGTTGTACAGCAGAAACTAAACAGTCACACTCCAATAAATTTTTTTTTTAGTTATAGCAATACTAGTAAAAAAATGCATACCCTATACAGACAACTATTAAATGGCAGGGCTTCCTTGATAGCTCAGTTGGTAAAGAATCCGCCTGCAATGCAGGAGACTCTGGTTCCATTCCTAGGTCGGAAGATCTGCTGGAGAAGGGATAGGTTACCCACTCCAGTGTTCTTGGGCTTTCCTTGTGGCTCAGCTGATAAAGAATCCGCCTGCAATGCGGGAGACTTGGGTTCAATCCCTGGGTTGGGAGGATCCCCTGGAGAAGGGAAAGGCTACCCACTCCAGTATTCTGGCCTGGAGAATTCCATGGACACAGTCCAGGAGTCACTACTGAGCGACTTTCGCTTTCATTTTTCTTTCATTAAAAGACAGAAAGCGAAGAATTAAAGGACCTCTTGATGAAAGTGAAAGAGGAGAGTGAAAAAGTTGGTTTAAAACTCAACATTCAGAAAACTAAGATCATGGCATGTGGTCCCATCACTTCATGGCAAACAGATGGGGAGACAATGGAAACAGTGACACACTTTATTTTGGGGGGCTCCAAAATCACTGCAGATGGTGACTGCAGCCATGAAATTAAAAGACACTTGCTCCTTGGTAGAAAAGTTATGACCAACCTAGACAGCGTATTAAAAAGCAGAGACATTAGTTTGCCAACAAAGGTCCATCTAGTCAAAGCTATGGTTTTTCCAGTAATCATGTATGGATTTGAGAGTTGGATAATAAAGAGAGCTGAGTGCCGAAGAATTGATGCTTTTGAACTGTGGTTTTGGAAGAGACTCTTGAGAGTCCTTTGGACTGCAAGGAGATCCAACCAGTCCATCCTTAAGCAAATCAGTCCTAAATATTCACTGGAAGGACTGATGCTGAAGCTAAAACTCCAATACTTTGGCCACCTGATGCAAAGAACTGACTCATTGGAAAAGACCCTGATGCTGGGAAAAATTGAAGGCAGGAGGAGAAGGGGACAACAGAGGATGAGATGGTTGGATAACATCACCGATAATGGACATGAGTTTGAGCAAACTCCAGGAGTTGGTGATGGACAGGAAGGCCTGGCGTGTTACAGTCCATGGAGTCACAGAGAGTCAGACACAACTGAGCGACTGCACTGACTGAACTGAACCGATTAAATAGCTTCAGAGAATGTGAAAATCTTTTATAAAATGTAAATAATTCTACAAAAATAGATTTAGTTTTAAAAATCTTTTTTAAAGTATTATTTTATAGAAATTTTCTCTCCCCCAATTGCTGGCTAGTTTAAGAGTAACTAGTAAAGTCAACTCAATAGGCTATTGGGAACAGACAATATAAAATAAGAATGTCCTGTGTTTACATTATCCATATTTTTCCATATTAGTAGGATGAACTGTTGAAGGTTGGTAGTATTATTGATATATTGCCTGTTTTTAATGCAAAATCTTTCAAAATCTAATTATATAAATTATAAATATGATTGTGTATGACTATAATGCAAAGGAAAATCCTTCAAAAAGGCCATTTTCATGGCTATTTCATTTACAAATCCATCAAAGTTTGGCCTCTGCTTTCGTAATTCTTCCCAGTTCTGTATTTTGTAAAGTCCTGGTTTGTTTTTTTTGGCAGCAGGATGGGATGTTGATGGAGTTTTGAGATGTCTCAGCTCTGGAGATGATGATATTGATGGTGATGATGGTTTCTCCCAGGTATGATATTTAGGTTTTTCCCCTGGTGGCTCAGAGGTTAAAGCGTCTGCCTCCAATGCGGGAGACCCAGGTTTGATCCCTAGGTCAGGAAGATCCCCTGGAGAAGAAAATGGTAACCCACTCCAGTATTCTTGCCTGGAGAATCCCATGGATGGCTACAGTCCATGGGGTCACAAAGAGTCGGACACGACTGAGTGACTTCACTTTCTTTCACTTCCTAGACATATATATAAAACCGCTGATTCCTCTTTATTCTTTAAAACTCAACATGCAAAAAATTAAGATCATGGCATCTGGTCCTATCACTTCATGGCAAATACATGGGGAAAATGTGGAAACAGTGTCAGATTTCATTTTCTTGGGCTCCAAAATCAATGAGGATGGTGACTGCAGCCACAAAAGTAAAAGACTCTTGCTCCTTAGAAGAAAAGCTATGACAAACTTAGCATATTAAAAAGTAGAGACATCACTTTGCTGGCAAAGGTCCGTATAGTCAAAGCTATGGTTTTTCCAGTAGTTATGTATGGTTGTGAGAGTTGGACCATGAAGAAGGCTGAGCACCAAAGAATTGATACTTTCAAACTGTGACGCTGGAGAAGACTCTCGAGAGTCCCTTGCACTGCAAGGAGATCAAACCAGTCAATCCTAAAGGAAATCAACCCTGAATATTCATTAGAAGGACTGATGCTGAAGCTGAAGCTCCAGTACTTTGGCCACCTGATGTGAAGAGCCAACTCATTGGAAAAGACCCTGATGCTGGAAAAGACTGAAAGCAGGAGGAGAAGGGGACGACAGAGGATGAGATGGCTGGATGGCATCACTGACTCAATGGACATCAGTTTGAGCAAACTCAGGGAAATAGTGAAGCACAGGGAAGCCTGGCATGCTTCAGTCCCTGGAGTTGCAAACAGTCGGACATGACTTAGCGACTCAACAGCAACAACCTCTTTATTCTGGCTAGCGCCTAATGCAGCAGAAATATCTGATAGACTATTCATTTGATAGTCTACTCATTGGCATTGATTCTTTAGCTTTCTTCTCAAAGCACTGTCTGCAAACGTGTGAGTTCTTTCCATTTCAGACGTCAGTAGCTCTGCTTTACTGGGAGGACTTTTACAGTTTAGCTTTAAGATATTGATAATATTTTAGTTGCTCTGTTGAAATTGCCCTCATGTTCACAGTAACTTGCAATACTTATTAATACTACAGTATGATTCATGTCGTGTCCCACTCTTTGCAACTCCAGGGACTATAGCCTGCCAGGCTTCTATGTCCATAGCATTCTCCAGGCAAGAACACTGGAGTGGGTCCTTTCCATTTCCTTCTCCAGAGGAGCTTCACAACCCAGGGATCGAACCCATGTCACCTGTGGCTCCTGCATTGGCAAGTGGATTCTTTTCCACTGAACTACCTGGGAAGCCCCTATTACATAGTATACTCTGGTACATATGGTACACACATATCATACCTATATAAACAGTTATACTATGCAACATTGAGGCTCACACTCAACATCTGTGTCTGGTAGAAAAATAAAATTTTTAGAAAATTCTATATAATATTCTTCCTCATCTATATTGATCTACAGATTTTAACATAGTTAAAGGTTACAGACTAAAATATATCAGATCCTAGAAAAATTTACATTTGAAGACACTTGAGAGGCATGTCACACTGACTACATATATTTATTTTATGTCTAGCTGAATAATATACCAAAGTTCCTAACCTTTGTTTTGTGCCATGGACCTCTGGTGAGTGTCTGGTGAGCCCTTCTCAGAGTAGTATTTCTAAATGCATAAGCTACATAGGTTTACAATTAAAAGTTTTATTGAAACAAAGTACTATCCATAGGCCCCAGCTTAAAATCCTCTGAAGTTTCATAGGTACTTAGTTTGCTCAGGCTACTATAACCCAACATCACAGACTGGGTGGTTTAAATAATATACATGTATTTTCCTCACAGGTCTCTCATAGAGGCTGGAAGTCCATGATTAAGGTGCCAGCAAGTCTGGTTTCAGGTGGGGGTTCTCACCTGGCTTAAAGACAGCCACCGTCTCTCTAACGTCCTCACTTGGCCTGTCCTCAGTATGTGTGTGGAAAAAGGAGAATTGAGAAAGAAAGGGGCAGAGGAGAGAAAGTGTGTGTGTGTGTGTGCATGCGTGTCTCTGCTTGTAAGGAAACTAATCTGTTGGATAAGGGCTTCACCTTTATGAGTTCCTTTAACCTCAGTTACTTCCTTAGAGGCCTCATAACTAAATACAGCCACAGTGGGGTGGGGGGAGGCATATATTCAGTCCATAACAGTACTACAGGGATTTACCTGTAGTTTCTCTTTCCTTTTCTCAGGAGCTCTTGGAGATTAAAGTTCCAGGACTCTGAGAAATGGAAGGCATCTAGAGATTATATTGATAAAAGACACCTCAGAAATCCCTTAGAGTACTAAAAAGGGAGCACTGTTTTTACAATGTCTTTTGGTACTATCCTGGTTGTAATTAACTTGATTAAAGCATTTCCCCTGGAGTTACTGGGTCTTACAATAGAGGAACAAACATCTAAGGACTAGAAAGAAGAGGCATGATCTATAAGGTAGCTAGAAGATAATTATAAGCCAGTCAACTGTACAGTACTTGTACATTATAAAATGTAAATAACTATAAATATTAGCTTAGTCTAGCTTTTTAAATCTCTTTTTTAATTATCTGAGCGATTTTTCTTTCCCCAGTTAAAGGAGTTTGAGCAAAAGTATAAGTACTGTTGCAACTAAAAGAAGATTTAGAATTAGGACAGTCAACTGAGAATAGCGATAGGGTTTACCTTTCAACTAAGAGGGACCACTACATGGCAGAGCTGGACCACTAATTAGCTTCTGAGAACACAAAGAGGCAGCCAAGCTTGAGCACAGTTCCATAGGTCTCCTTGGGGTATTCCTTTGCTTTCAAGGGAATCTCAGGATGTTGCCTCTTCTCACTCTGGGAGCCTGACAGTGAAGACCCTCAATCCTATGATAGTAAGAATGCTACAGTCTGTAATGAAATAGAGCTTCTATTAAGGATGAAGTTAGTCCTGGGCATGTTCTTGCCTGGAGATTCCCAGGGATGGGGCATCCTGGTGGGCTGCCATCTATGAGGTCGCATGGAGTCGGACGCGACTGGAGTGACTCAGCAGCAGCAGCAGTCCTGGACATAACATCAGAGTTACTTGTGGGCTCACACTTTATATTTTTTTCAGAACATAAATTACTAAACTGTGTAGGCTGAAAAAGAATACCTGCAAACCTTTGTAAGCAGCTAGCCAAACTGAAATTCGGAAAACTTGGCTGAAGCCTTTGGCCAGGCTTCTTGTAGATAAGAACTTCTCCACGATGCTAAAAAATATTTTTGTGTAGTGATGGAGGTTGAGCTCTGGAGACTTCTTTGGCATTGGGAACAGGTGGAGATTCCAGACTTAAACACTGTCCCTGGAGTTACTAATAATATAGGGAGATTGCTAGATGGAGACTAGGCTCCACTCATCACCCTCTGGAAGGAGGGACAGCCACAGTGCTGAACCAGAAAGATGAACTGCTCTCTGCTGTTGCCCTGAAAAGCCAGACTCCAGGGATGGAACCTGATAAGTCAATCTTAGAAGTTTTGCCCAGGACTCATTATTTGAAATCCAGGAGGTGATTTGCTGACTGAAGTTATAGCTGCAGTTGTACCAAACAGAGCATCCTATCTGCTTGCTGGAGCCCTGAGCCCACTCTTTAGGGCTTTCCTGGTAGCTCAGAGGTTAAAGCATCTGCCTGCAATGTGGGAGGACCAGGGTTCGATCCCTGGGTTGGGAAGATCTCCTGGAGAAAGAAATGGCAACCCACTCCAGTACTCTTGCCTGGAAAATCCCATGGACGGAGGAGCCTGGTAGGCTACAGTCCATGGGGTCACAAAGAGTCAGACACTCTTTACTCCTGTCAGATGCAGCAAGGCTGCTGGGAGCCAGGGCTTTCTCCAAAGCAAGGAGCTCTGTCTTGCATATCTTTTGTTAGCTTTATGCCTAATTTCTTTAAAAGTTGTTGATGCTCTTGTAAAGATACCTTTTGTGTCTGTTACTTTTTTCCTTTATTATGTTTGAAATCCTGTGTCCATGGGATTTTCCAGGCAAGAATACTGGAGTGGGTTGCCATTTCCTTTTCCAAGTAACACTGCTAAACTCTTGTTAAATCTAATACTTTATCTGCAGGCTCTAATAGTTTTCTTAGATGTCCTGTGTAGACAACTGCATTGTATGCAGACAGGGGAAACATTTCTTTCTTTCTAATCCTTAGGCCTCTCATTTCATTTTCTTGGTTTTGTTATATTGGCTAGACTATCACTACTAGCAAATAGAACTTTTCCAATGATGGATACGTTCTATAGCTGGGTTGTCCAATATGGTAGCCACATATGGCTGTTTATCACTTGAAATATGGCTAATGAGACTCAGTTAAATTTAAATTTGAAAATCCACCTGTAGCTAGTGACGGCCATATGGAACAGCTCAAGGCAGATCCTCTAACAGAGTAATGGTAGCTTCCCTGGTAGCTCAGTGGTGGAGAATTGCCCTGCCAGTGCAGGAGACACAGATTCAATCCCTGGGTTGGGAAGATCCCCTGGAGAAAAAATGGCAGCCCACTCCAGTATTTTTGCCAGGAAAATCCCATGGACAAAGAAGTCTGGTGGACTACAGTCCGTGGGGTTGCAACAGAGTTGCACATGACACAGCAGCTAAACAACAACCGCAGAAGTAGCGCCACTCGTGCCATCGTGGCCTGGCACTGGCCTTCACGGCACTCCTCACGTTTCACCAGCAAGTATGATGTTTGCTGTATACTTAGAAAAATACCCTCTACTCCTAGTTTGCTGAAAGTTTTACCGTGATTATCACTGAATGTATAAATGAATTTCTGCATCCATTCAGGGAATTGTTTTGTGTTTCTCTCTTAATTTTTGGTGTGGTGAATTACACTCAGAATTTTATCCAATACTAAAGCACTCTTGTATTTCTGGGATAAATCCTCTTTGATTGTGATGCATTTTTCAAATATACTGCTGTATTTGAGAATATTTTGTTTAGGATTTTTGCATCTGTGGTCATAAGTAATATCAATCTAAAACTTTTGAGTACTGTCTTTGGATATAAATATTGCATCATGACATGAATTGGGAGTCTTCCTACTGTTTCTAGTCCCTGAAATAATGTTTGAAAAGGGGAGTGAAGCTTCTTTGATCTTTGAAAGTTTGAGAAAATTCCTTGTAAAACTCTCTGAACCTGCACTGGTGGAGAAGAGGGCAGGTTTTTTAAATTTCAAATTTAACTCAATGGTTTTTGGGGTCAGGATTGGTTCCTTTAGGTAGATGGGGACCCTCTTGCCTAACATCACCATCCTTCTTTGCGTATCTGCAGACGCAGCACACACTGTTGCTGTTTTCCTGACAGTTTAAAGAATGTCCCCCACATCTGGCCCTCCTGCAGCTGTGAGAGCCTCCTGCACTGTCACCCAACTCCCAAGGGCAGCTGGAGAGAAGCCGAGGTCCCGGGCTCCATGCCCCTCGATTTTAGATCCCACCTCCCGGAGGAAGCAGGTATAGGGGGACTGTTACGTGGCTTCGGGTAGAGGAATCTTTCTGCAGGCCAGGCAGTGCTGCCACAGCACCACAGCAACTGTGTCTGAAAAGCCAAGATTTCAGAGCTGGTCCGGACACAGAACTGTCTCCGGAGCAGGGCAGCCTGCCTTCCAGAGAAGAGACAGCCCTGGGTACACTGCACTGCCTGGCCTGGCTGATGTCTGCTCTGCCGCCACCAGAGGGTGGTGTGCTCTCATCCTTCCCCGGGGATGCTGCAGCTGAGAGCGAGCACAGTGGGCCTCAGGCATCCCATCCTGGAGTCGCAACTTAGGATGCTGCAACTGGCCACCAGCGGGGCTCTGGTGGTCACCTAACCTATGTGCATTCCCTCTACAGATTAAGAGGCTCTGGGAAGTCCTGGCCTTTGCACTCACACCCCTTGACCATCCAAAGGTGAGAGTTCTCATGCCCTCCAAGGATGTTGGGGCTCAATGACCTCTGGTGGGTTCAGGCTTAACTGGTGGACAGTGACTGTGGCATTGGGCCACCATAAGGTTCCTCACAGCAATAGGCTCAAAATTATTGCTAGATTCTGTGGAATGTTGTCACCTACAGGAATAAATTGTTGAATTGCTACATTTGGGAACAATCGGAGAGCTGAGGACCAAAGGGGTCTTACAGCAGTGGTTTTAAAAAAAAAGCGGAGCAGTACAGGAATCCGGCAGAGGTTACCCAACCCTGAGAACATGAGCCCAGAAGAACAGAGTGAGCAAAAAGTCTGTTGTGAAATTGCTTTCTCATCAGCTCCTAGTCAATAATGATAATAATAGCTGTCCTTGACTGACTGTCTACTAGATGCCAGCTGGAGTTATACATTGCCTCCTTTAGTCCAGCTGTAACCCAGTGAGGTTTGAACTGCTGCCATCCCCATGCCAGGGGTGAGAAAACAGGCTCAGGAAAGTTAGGTTGCCCTCTGTTACACAGAGTGGCAGAGTTAAGACTGAAACCCAAGTCTGACTGACACCAAATCCATGAACTTCTCCCCTTTGCCACAATAACCATACTAAAGTTAACTTCACTGAGAATTTAATATCTGCCAAATAGTGTGCAGAATATTTTTGTGATGCTTTATTTCATCCTTACAATAACCCCATTATTATCAGTACCTTATATAGATATCCCTCGCTTTTTTGAAAGTTTGCTTTACACTCCTTGGCTTTTACAAAAGACTTGTATTAGTACCTACTTTCACTACTGAGAGAAAATTGGAAGAGGAATTTTCCCTTTACACAAAAAGCTAAAGTCAAGTTTCAGCATTTGTTTTCCAGGAGCCCTTATAGAGGCAGCACACTCCCCAGTCAGCGAGAGCTGTTGTTCAGTTGCTCAGTTGCTCAGTCGTATCCGACTCTTTATGATCCCATGAACTGCAGCACACCAGGCTTCCCTGACCTTTACTATCTCCCTGAGTTTGTTCAAACTCATGTCTAGTCAGTGACGCTATCCAACCATCTCATCCTCTGTCACCCCCTCTTGCCTTCAATCTTTCCCAGCCTTTTCTGCTCCTATGTGCCAATGGAAAGAGAACACTGAGTGTGTTCAGAAACCCAGCAGAGCCAGTTTCTGATCAGATAATAAGGTTAATAAGCATTTACCAAGCACTTAATATACCACAAAAATTAGTCTAATGTCTAGACTATTCCAGTGGTTTCCAACGGTATCCTAGGGGATGCCTGGGAATCAATCAGACCAAGACAAAGGAATCCAGCTGGTTGCTATGGGAATTCCAGGGGAGCCTATGAAAGACATGAGCTACCTTTCATAGGCTCTTTTCATAGTGAAAGTGAAAGTGAAGTCGCTCAGTCATGTCCAACTCTTTCCATGGGGTTGCAAAGAGTGGGACATGACTGAGTGACTTCACTTTCACTTTCACAATGAACAGAGCCTGTGAAAGATAAGGAGCTGACTCTCCATTTCTGGAAACTGTCATAGCCAAAGATTACTGAACTTTGATTGCTCTATTAGAGAATAATTTCTGTTTAATTGCCCCATTATAACTTTAATAAGAGCAGTTTCTCAACTTCGGTGTTAGAATCACTTGGGAAAACTTAAAACAACTCCATGCCCAGGCATACTCCAAATTGATTAGATTAGCATGTCTGCGGAATGGAACACAGATGCCAGTATTTTTCAAAGCTCACAGGTGATTCCAGTGTGCAGCCATTCCTCATAATTTTCCCCCAAATGTTAATAAGTGCTTCACAGTGCAAGACACCACCAGCCAGGGTAGAAGCCTGTGAGTTGGGCACCCCAAACACTCCTGGTAAACCTGAAAACTGACCTGACTGAATGACAGGCAGCAAGTTCCAAGATGATTGCTAAGCTCACATTAGAAATAAATTTTACAAAATCACTTTATAAAGAGGAATAGACACATGTTTGATAGCTTACGGTGAACAGTGTCAGATTTGTGATCGCTGAAGAAGATTTAGCTTCGGGACCAGGGACCAGACTTGATCATGCAAGAGCTTTTGTGGAGCAGAGTTTCATTAAAGAATGAAAAGGCACAGAGAAAGCTTCTGACACAGACATCAGAAGAAGGCCCCATCACTAGTCTAAGCAAGGGAGTCATACTTTTTTAATTGGTTATTACAATAAATCAAAAAAATGTCTCAAGGTTGTAAAGAAGGTTGTAAAGATCTTAACAGACCCACTCCCATAATTTACATTTTAAGATGACAGGATTAGAACTAGCAATAGAAAGATCTTACCAGATCCACTCCCATAATTAGTTCAGTTCAGTTCAGTCCCTCAGTCCTGTCCGACTCTTTGCAAACCCATGAATCACAGCATGGCCTCCCTGTCCATCACCAACTCCTGGAGTTCACTCAGACTCACGTCCATCAAATCAGTGATGCCATCCAGCCATCTCATCCTCTGTCGTCCCCTTCTCCTCCTGCCCCCAATCCCTCCCAGCATCAGAGTCTTTTTCAATGAGTCAACTCTTCACATGAGGTGGCCAGAGTACTGGAGTTTCAGCTTTAGCATCATTCCTTCCAAAGAAATCCCAGGGCTGATCTCCTTCAGAATGGATTGGTTGGATCTCCTTGCAGTCCAAGGGACTCTCAAGAGTCTCCTCCAACACCACAGTTCAAAAGCATCAATTCTTCAGCGCTCAGCCTTCTTCACAGTCCAACTCTCACATCCATACATGACCACAGGAAAAACCATAGCCTTGACTAGATGGACCTTTGTTGGCAAAGTAATGTCTCTAATTTTGAATATGCTATCTAGGTTGGCCATAACTTTCCTTCCAAGGAGTAAGTGTCTTTTAATTTCATGGCTGCAATCACCATCTGTAGTGATTTTGGAGCCCAAAAAAATAAAGTCTGACACTGTTTCCACTGTTTCCCCATCTATTTCACATAAAGTGATGGGACCGGATGCCATGATCTTTGTTTTCTGAATGTTGAGCTTTAAGCCAACTTTTTCACTCTCCACTTTCACTTTCATCAAGAGGCTGTTTAGTTTTTCTTCACTTTCTGCCATAAGGGTGGTGTCATCTGCATATCTGAGGTTATTGATATTTCTTCCTGCAATCTGCTTCCAGCTTGTGTTTCTTCCAGTCCAGCATTTCTCATGATGTTCTCTGCATATAAGTTAAATAAGCAGGGTGACAATATACAGCCTTGATGTACTCCTTTTCCTATTTGGAACCAGACTGTTGTTTCATGTCCAGTTCTAACTGTTGCTTCCTGACCTGCATACAGATTTCTCAGGAGGCAGGTCAGGTGGTCTGATATTCCCATCTCTTTCAGAATTTTCCACAGTTTATTGTGATCCACACAGTCAAAGGCTTTGGCGTAGTCAATAAAGCAGAAATAGATGTTTTTCTGGAACTCTCTTGCTTTTTCCGTGATCCAGCAGATGTTCACAATTTGATCTCTGGTTCCTCTTCCTTTTCTAAAACCAGCTTGAACATCTGAAAGTTCACGGTTCACATATTGCTGAAGCCTGGCTTAGAGAATTTTGAGCATTACTTTACTAGAGTGTGAGATGAGTGCAATTGTGTGGTAGTTTGAGCATTCTTTGGCATTGCCTTTCTTTGGGATTGGAATGAAAACTGACCTTTTCCAGTCCTGTGGCCACTGCTGAGTTTTCCCAGTTTTCTGGCATATTGAGTGCAGTACTTTCACAGCATCATCTTTCAGGATTTGAAATAGCTTAACTGGAATTCCATCACCTCCACTAGTTTTGTTCATAGTGATGCTTTCTAAGGCCCACTTGACTTCGCATTCCAGGATGATCACACCATTGTGATTATCTGGGTCATGAAGATCTTTTTTTGTACAGTTCTTCTGTGTATTCTTGCCACCTCTTCTTAATATCTTCTGCTTCTGTTAGGTCCATACCATTTCTGTCCTTTATCGAGCCATCTTTGCATGAAATGTTCCTTTGGTATCTCTAATTTTCTTGAAGAGATCTCTAGTCTTTCCCATTCTGTTGTTTTCCTCTATGTCTTCGCATTGATCGCTGAGGAAGACTTTCTTATCTCTTCTTGTTATTCTTTGGAACTCTACATTCAGATGCTTATATCTTTCCTTTTGTCCTTTGCTTTTTGCTTCTCTTCTTTTCACAGCTATTTGTAAGGCCTCCCCAGACAGCCATTTTGCCTTTTTGCATTTCTTTTCCATGGGGATGGTCTTGATCCCTGTCTCATGTACAATGTCACGAACCTCATTCCATAGTTCATCAGGCACTCTATCTATCAGATCTAGGCCCTTAAGTCTATTTCTCACTTCCACTGTATAAGGGATTTGATTTAGGTCACACCTGAATGGTCTAGTGGTATGCCCTACTTTCTTCAATTTCAGTCTGAATTTGGCAATAAGGAGTTCATGATCTGAGCCACAGTCAGCTCCTGGTCTTGTTTTTATTGACTATATAGAGCTTCTCCATCTTTGGCTGCAAAGAATATAATCAATCTGATTTTGGTGTTGACCATCTGGTGATGTCCATGTGTAGAGTCTTCTCTTGTGTTTTTGGAAGATGGTGTTTGCTATGACCAGTGCATTTTCTTGGCAAAACTCTTATTAGTCTTTGCCCTGCTTCATTCCATATTCCAAGGCCAAATTTGCCTGTTACTCCAGGTGTTTCTTGACTTCCTACACTTGCATTCCAGTCCCCTATAATGAAAAGGACATGTTTTGGGGTGTTAGTTCTAAAAGGTCTTATAGGTCTTCATAGAACCATTCAACTTCAGCTTCTTCAGCGTTACTGGTTGAGGCATAGACTTGGATTACTGTGATATTTGAATAGTTTGCCTTGGAAACAAACAGAGATCATTCTGTCATTTTTGAGATTGCATCCAAGTACTACATTTCAGACTCTTTTGTTGACCACGATGGCTACTCCATTTCTTCTGAGGGATTCCTGCCCACAGTAGTAGATATAATGATCATCGGAGTTAAATTCACCCATTCCAGTCCATTTTAGTTCACTGATTCCTAGAATGTCGACATTCACTCTTGCCATCTCTTGTCTGACAGAATATGGTCCACTGGAGAAGGGAATGGCAAACCACTTCAGTATTCTTGCCTTGAGAACCCCATGAACAGTATGAAAAGGCAAAATGATAGGATACTGAAAGAGGAACTCCCCAGGTCAGTAGGTGCCCAATATGCTACTGGGGATCAGTGGAGAAATAACTCCAGAAAGAATGATGGGATGGAGCCAAAGCAAAAACAATACCCAGCTGTGGATATGACTGGTGATAGAAGCAAGGTCCGATGCTGTAAAGAGCAATATTGCATAGGAACCTGGAATGTCAGGTCCATGAATCAAGGCAAATTGGAAGTGGTCAAACTCCCATAATATGCATTCTAAAATAACAGGATTAGTTAGAAAGTTTTCAAGAAGGAGAAACTGTCCTTAGGCAGGATACATTGTTGTTATATACTCCTTAGAACAGAGTTTGAACCCAGTTTTTTGTTGTGTAATCATCAGTTCCAGGCTTAAAGAAAAAAAAAAAAAAAAGCTTCATGTGACTAAGACTAAGGAATGTAGAGGGAAAAAAAGGTGTTTGTCCTTTCCTCCTCCTTGAGAATTCCAGACCTGTATCTCTTCCTTGAGAGCCCCATACCCCTTTCTCCTCCTCAGGGACCCCGGACTTCTTATCAACCTTCCTAGGAATTGACTCTTGTTAAGGGCATTCCAGAATGGAGGCAACTGGCCTCTGTCACATGGAAGAGGCTGAGCCTGGGCCTTGGCCCCAAAAGCAGTCTCATCTGGTATCCAAATTTAAATTTCCCTTTGGTTATCCTAGGGGCTTCACTGGTGGCTCAGAAGATAAAAAATCTGCCTGCAGTGGAGGAGACCTGGGTTTGATCCCTGGGTCAGGAAGATGCCCTGGAGAAAGGAATGGCTACCCATTCAAGTATTCTTGCCTGGAGAATTCCATGGACAGAGGAGCCTGGTAGGCTACAGTTCATGGGTTCACAAAGAGTAAGACATGATTGAGCAAATTTCACTTTTGATTATCCTAGAGTTTTTTCACACCCACCAAAGCCCATCCTGCCCCACCTGGTGGGCTGCCTTGGCCATCACAGGCACGCCTCCAAAGAGGTCCCCACTCCAGGCGACCAGCCCTGCCCACCAACCTACCCACAACAATCACAGCGAACCACAACAAGAGGGCATATGAAGCCCACACAAGGGGTATTCCTGGAGCACTTGACTCTGACGACCAGGGAGTTGTGCCACTGAGCCTTCACAGAACACTTTCTAACATAGGACCACTCTTTCAAGATCAGGAGATATAGCTGATATACCTAATAAAGAGAAACAAACACAGAGAGTTAGGCAAAATGAGAAGACCAAGGAATACTTTCCAAACAAAAGAACCAGACAAAGCTTCAGAAAAAAAAAAAAAAAGAACTAAATGAAACAGAGATAAGCAATTTATCAGATAAAGAGTTCATAGTAATAGTTATAAAGATGCTTACTGAACTTGGGAAAAGAATGGATGAACTTGGTGAGAACGTCAACAAAGAGACAGAAAAATGTAAAAAAGAACCAATTAGAACCAAAGAATACAATAACTAAAATGAAAACTATGCTAGAGAATCAACGGCATATTGGAAGGCACAGAAGAATGAACCGGTGATCTGGAACACTGGACAGTGGGAATCATTCAATAACTGCACAAAGAGAAAAGGATTTTTTTTTTTAATGAGGGTAACTTAAGAGATCTATAGGACAACATCAAGTGTACTAGCATTCATATTGTGGGGGTCCCAGAAGGAGAGAGAGGGACAAGGACATGCCTGAAAAACTAATCTGGTGAAGGAAACAGATGTCCAAGTCCCCAAAGCACAGAGTTCTAAATAAGCTGAACCCAAAGAGTTCCACACAAAGACACATTAAAATGTCAGAAGTTAAAGATAAAGAATCTTAAAAGCAGCATGAGAGAGTTCTCTGGTGGCCTAGTGCTTAGGATTCTGGGCTTTCACTGCCATGGCCCAGGTTCAGTTTCTGGTTGGAGAACTGAGATCCTGCAAGCCACTGGGAACGGCCAAAACAACTTGTTTCTGGGAACAAGAAAAACAACTAGTTACATATAAGAGAACCCTCATAAGACAGTCAGCTGCTTTTTTTCAGCAGAAACTTCCCAGACTCGAAGAGACTAGCACAATGAATTCAAAATGCTAAAAGGGAAAAATAAAACTTAGAATCAAGAAACCTACCCCACAAGGTTATCATTCAGCACTGAATGAGAGACGGTTTCCCAGACAATCAGAAGCTAAAGGAGTTCATCACTACTAAACCAGCTCTACAAGAAATCATTCAAGGGACTTCTTTAAATGGAAAGAAAAGGCCAAAACTTTAGAAAAGAAAATTATGAAAATATATATATATATATTACAGGTAAAAGCAAACATATAGTGGATCACCTACCTACAAAGCTAAAGTGTTCATGCATGTGTGCTCAGTCATATCCAACTCTTTGCAACCCCACCAGACTCCTCTGTCCATGGGATTTTTTTCCAGGCAAGAATACTGGAATGGGTTGCCATTTCCTTCTCCGGGGGATCTTCCCAACCCATGGATCAAACCTGTGTTTCCTGCACCTTCTGCAGATTCTCCTGTGGATTCTTTACCACTGAGCCACCTGGGAAGCCCACAAAGCTAGTATGATGATTAAGACAAAAGTAGTAAAATCACTTATAACTAAGTGAAACACACACAAAAATGTAAAATGTGATGTCAAAGCATAAAATGTGATGGCAGAGTAAAAATATGGTGCTTTTAGAATGTGCTTGAACTTAAGCAATTGCCAGCTTAAAATAAACTACTGTAACGTAGGTTGTTTATATGTGGATCTCATGGTAACCACAGTCCAAAATCCTGTAATAGACGCACCAAAAATAAAGAGAAAGGAATACAAACATAACACTAAAGAAAATCATCAAGTCAGAAGGGAAGAGATAATGAGAAGAAGAAACAGAGAAGAACAACAGGAGCAATCAGAAAACAATTAACAAAATGACAGTAAGTACATAGCTATAAATATTTTGAATATAAATGGACTGAGTGCTTCAATCAAAAGACATAGGATAGCTGAATGAATAAAAAATAAGATATATATATATATATATATACATACATATACTATCTCAAGAGATTCTCTTCAGATCTAAGATATATATGGTTTGAAAGTGAAGGGATGGAAAAAAAGAGGCCATACAGGAAAGCTGGTGCAGCAATACCTATATCAGATATATGCATACCTATGTTCATTGCAGCACTATTTATGTTAGCCAAGATATGGAAGTAACTTAAGTGTTGTTGATAGATGAATAAAGAAGATGTGGTATACACACACACAATGGATATGACTTGAGCAATAAAAAAGAATGAAATCTTGCCATTTGCAGTAACAGATGGACCTAGAGGGTATTATGCTAAATAAGTCAGACAAAGACAAATACTGTATGGTTTCATTTATATGTGGAATCTAAAAAATAAAACAGCAGAAACAGACTCATAGATGTAGAGATTGAACTGGTGTTTGCTAGAGGCTAGAGAGGTGAGGGATCGGGAGAAATAGGGGAATGAGATTAAGAGGTACAAACTTCCAGTTATAAAATAAATGTCATGCAATGTAACGTATAGCATAGGGACTACCATCAATAATTTTGTAAAAAATTTTGTATGGTGACAGATGGTTACTAAACTAATCATGGTGTTCAATTTGTAATATATATAAATGTCAAATCACTGTGTTGTACACTTGAAACTAATATAATATTGTATGTCAACTATACTTCAATTTCAAGAAATAAAAAGAAAAAAAAGTTCACACCTAAAGTGCACACCTGGTTTGAGCTGTGCTGTGGGGACCAGGGAAGTGTCTAAGGATGGACTGGCAAGAGAGCAAAAACCTCTTTTAGGCTGAGCACTTTGGGAAGGGGTCAGCGGTTGCATGAACAGTGATCACAGGCAGAGCAAGGAACAGCATCCAGCTAGGTAGTGGCAAAAATCCAGTGGTGTCACGGACTGCCTTGGAACCTATATGAAGCCCTCTGACCCCAAGATTGCCCAAGGTCCCAGTGCCCCTTAGAGTGAGGCTGGAGGTTCTGTGAGAAGGTATGGGCAGGATGGGCAGGATAGGCAAAAGGCATTATTATTTGGGCATGATGATAAACTTGACCTCTCCTGCACTGATGTGAATTTTATCACATATAGGCTGTAATCAAATAGGTCACTCAGTTCAGTTGAGTTCACTCACTCAGTCGTGTCCGACTTTTTGCAACCCCATGAATTGCAACACACCAGGCCTCCCTGTCCATCACCAACTACGGGACTTCACCCAAACTCATGTCCATTGAGTCGGTGATGCCATCCAGCCATCTCATCCTCTGTCGTCCCCTTCTCCTCCTGCCCCCAATCCCTCCCAGCATCAGAGTCTTTTCCAATGAGTCAACTCTTCGCATGAGGTGGCCAAAGTATTGGAGTTTCAGCTTTAGCATCAGTCCTTCCAAAGAATACCCAGGACTGATCTCCTTTAGAATGGACTGGTTGGATGGGTCTGCTTGCAGTCCAAGGGACTCTCAAGAGTCTTCTCCAACACCACAGTTCAAAACCATCAATTCTTCGGCTCTCAGCCTTCTTCACAGTCCAACTTTCACATCCATACATGATTACCGGAAAAACCATAGCCTTGATTAGACGGACCTTTGTTGGCAAAGTAATGTCTCTGCTTTTCAATATGCTATCTAGGTTGGTCATAACTTTGCTTCTAAGGAGTAAGTGTCTTTTAATTTCATGGCTGAAGTCACCATCTGCAGTGATTTTGGAGCCCCCAAAAATATAGTCTGACACTGTCTCCACTCTTTCCCCATCTATTTCCCATGAAGTGATGGGACCAGATGCCATGATCTTTGTTTTCTGAATGTTGAGCTTTAAGCCAACTTTTTCACTCTCCTCTTTCACTTTCATCAAGAGGCTTTTGAGTTCCTCTTCACTTTCTGCCATAAGGGTGGTGTCACCTGCATATCTGAGGTTACTGATATTTTTCCCGGCAATCTTGATTCCAGCTGTGCTTCTTCTAGCCCAGCATTTCTCATGATGTACTCTGCATAGAAGTTAAATAAGCAGGGTGACAATATACAGCCTTGATGTACTCCTTTTCCTATTTGGAACCAGTCTGTTCCATGTCCAGTTCTAACTGTTGCTTCCTGACCTGCGTATAGGTTTCTCAAGAGGCAGGTCAGGTGGTCTGGTATCCCCATCTCTTTCAGAATTTCCCCTAGTTTATTGTGATCCACATAGTCAAAGGCTTTGGTGTAGTCAATAAAGCAGAAATAGATGTTTTTCTGGAACTCTCTTGCTTTTTCAATGATCCAGCAGATGTTCACAATTTGATCTCTGGTTCCTCTGCCTTTTCTAAAACCAGCTTGAACATCTGGAAGTTCACAGTTCACATCCTGAAGCCTGGCTTGGAGAATTTTGAGCATTACTTTACTAGCGTGTGAGATGAGTGCAATTGATGGTACTTTGAACATTCTTTGGCATTGCCTTTCTTTGGGATTAGAATAAAAACTGACCTTTTCCAGTCCTGTGGCCACTGCTGAGTTTTCCCAATTTGCTGGCATATTGAGTGCAGCACTTTCACAGCATCATCTTTCAGGATTTGAAATAGCTCAACTGGAATGCCATCACCTCCACTAGCTTTGTTCATAGTGATGCTTTCTAAGGCCCACTTGACATCACATTCCAGGATGTCTGGCTCTAGGTCAGTGATCACACCATCGTGATGATCTTGGTCATGAAGATCTTTTTTGTACAGTTCTGTGTATTCTTGCCACCTCTTCTTAATATCTTCTGCTTCTGCTAGGTCCATACCATTTCTGTCCTTTATCAAGCCTATCTTTGCATGGAATGTTCCCTTGGTATCTCTAATTTTCTTGAAGAGATCTCTAGTCTTTCCCATTCTGTTGTTTTCCTCTATTTCTATGCATTGATCGCTGAGGAAGGCTTTCTTATCTCTTCTTGCTATTCTTTGGAACTCTGCATTCAGATGCTTATATCTTTCCTTTTCTCCTTTGCTCTTCGCTTCTCTTCTTTTCACAGCTATTTGTAAGGCCTCCCCAGACAGCCATTTTGCCTTTTTGCATTTCTTTTCCATGGGGATGGTCTTGATCCCTGTCTCCTGTACAATGTCACAAACCTCATTCCATAGTTCATCAGGCACTCTATCTATCAGATCTAGGCCCTTAAGTCTATTTCTCACTTCCACTGTATAATCATAAGGAATTTCATTTAGGTCATACCTGAATGGTCTAGTGGTTTTTCTTACTTTCTTCAATTTAAGTCTGAATTTGGCAATAAGGAGTTCATGATCTGAGCCACAGTCAGCTCCCAGTTTTGTTTTTGCTGACTTTATAGAGCTTCTCCATCTTTGGCTGCAAAGAATATAATCAATCTGATTTTGGTGTTGACCATCTGGTGATGTCCATGTGTAGAGTCTTTTCTTGTGTTGTTGGAAGAGGGTGTTTGCTATGACCACTGCGTTCTCTTGGCAAAACTCTATTAGCCTTTGCCCTGCTTCATTCCATATTCCAAGCCCAAATTTGCCTGTTATAGATCAAACCATGGATGAATATCATATTAAAATTAAGCCTCATTCCCAACCATATATAAGTTTCTCTTAGGCTTTAAGTACTGGACAGAAGTCTTTCATGTTGCTGCAGAGGAGAAAATGTCTGAGCAGCGTCTCCAACAACTAAGCAGCCTGGAGATCAGAAGTCCAGGATGCCAGGTCACTTTATATGTAACACATGTCATAGTGGTTAGGAAATACAAGGCTTTGAATATAACACTCTTCCCTGGCTGGTGCATTCATGAGTAGCAATGATCAAAAAAACTTGTGCTTGTCTTAATCTATGTTGTCTTTGAACTCTTTTGTGTCTAGCCTCTCTGAAACAGAGCACTGGGAAAAAGCAAAGCAGTAACCTCAACTAAGCATGAAACAGTGTCATTTTGAAACATCTGTAACATACTTGTTTGCCTTTTTCAAAATCCTCACCAACAGAGGCACAGTAGCCCTCTAGTCATAATTTCAAGCACTGTGTCTCCATAGTGATGATTCAGGCTCCTGTTGCCATGGTGATTCTTCTGTGAGCTAAAATACTTTCATCAATCTTTCCCCTCCTTCCCATTACCATTGTCAAACCTTCAATCTAGGCCCTTATTATGTCTTCAGCACTAGCACTGGGCCTGGCAAATAATAGGTGGTCAATGTATTAAATGAATGTGTCTGACCAAAACTATTAAAATAGCCCTCTTTCTGTCTTATCCTTATCCTCTGGATTATTATGCTTATCTTCTTGCCTTTTTCCTTTACTGGAATTTAAATTACTGAACCAAACACATGCTCATTTTAGAAAACTCAAACAGTGTAGATATTTACAGAGTTAAAGTAAATATTCTTCGCTTCACTAAAATTCTAGCTGCATCAATGTTTTAAACATAAAAATTAAAGTTTTAGAAGAATTTATAATTTGTGATAAGCAAGGCAGTTTTAAGTAAGAACAAAATCCAAAGCTGTTAAGAAACAAAATTATTTAATCGTATAATCATTTTAAAAAGCTGTGTGGAGGAAAATGCTATAAACCAAGACTAATGGCAAACTGGAAAAATGTATTTGCAAAGCAAATGGTAAAAAGTTAAATTTCCTCAATTATCAAAGAGTTCATATGTGTAAGTTTGAAAAAAAAAAAAGACTAATCCAGGAGAAAAATGATCAGAAGAAACTAATGTTTATAGAAAAATACACACGACCATCCACTAAACAAGTGACAAGGTATTAAACTCCACTCATAATTAAATATGTGCAAATAAGAGAAACTACAATGACAACAATATAATTTTTTTTTACTGATCTGATTGGAAAATAGAAATGTTTGATGACTCCTAGTACTGCAAGCCTGAGGGGAAAATGAGCAGTCTCATAAATAATTAGCGGAAATGTACATTGGTGCATTCTTTCTGAAGGATAATCTGACAATACCTGTCAGAATTAAAAATATCCATCCCCTTTCACTAGTAATCCTTCTGCCAGAAACTTACCCAATACATTTAGTTGCAATTATTTAGCAAAAATATGTTCTAGAATGTTTATTGCTACATTGCTTTGCAACACCAAAAGGCTAGACACATCTAACATTCAAAAGAAGGGGACAAGTTAACTAAATTAAATATGGTAGAATAAGAATGCCTTCATGGAAAGAGCACGGTAGTTCTGTGTCATCAAAAGCAGAAGAACAAGCAGCACAATGTGTAACATTTTTATAAGAACTGATAAATAGATGCATATATTATGTGAATATATATATTAAAATATTTTTTCTGAAATGAGTTACAAGAAACTGTTATCAGTGGTATGGGAACTGGTGTTAAAGAAAGAAAGGAGCTCTCACTTTTATTTTCTATCTTTCACTCATTACATTTTTCATCTTATATGTGCTTTATATATGACATTTAAAAAACTATCAGCAGCAGTTTGCTTTTCTCTGCTTCTCCCAATTGCAGTGCCCAGAGATATGTTTTATTTTGGGGGGTTTTTCTTTTATACAGTCCTGCAATTGCCTTTTCCTTTTTTATATACCATTCACATCTTTCCATGTAAAGACATACTGAATAAGATTTCACAGTGAAAACATACTATAATATGGGGACTTCACTGGTGGTCCAGTGGTTAAGGCTCTGCGCTTCCACTCCTGGGGCCATGGGTTTGATCCCTTACTGGGAACTAAGATTCCATATGCCAAACTGTGTGGCCAAAATCAGAATCAGGAAAAAAGAATATACTATAACTTATTTACCCTTTCTTCTATTTAGGTTCCTTCCATTTTTTTTTTTTTTTTTTTTTACCTTTACAATCAATTCTATAAGACTATCATTTTGCATAATTTATTTGTATACTTCTGTATTTCTATAGGGTCAGTTCCCCAAAGTGTACTTATATGTGTAAAGGTAGATGACATGAACACAGAGATTAGGCTGTTTAGAGTCTGTGCTCCCATCACATATTTTAACTTTCCACTGGACAAATGCAGGTCACTTGGCCACCCTAGTCCATAGTGTGAGAGAGTTACACTCTGCTCATCATTCAGCCGTGGCAAGGATAGAAGAAGGAAGACCTTTGGATAATACATACAATCTGACTTAGTCTGACAAATAAATAGAAAGGAAGTCTATGGTTTTGTCTTTTTCTTTAATGATATTAATTTCTTTAGCAGATGTTATTTAATGCCCCACCTCTAATCCACTTAATATTCATCTCTACAAGACAGAGCTGCTTACTGCAAGTATCCACAACTCTGTCTGAGGACTTGTCTTCAGCCCAGCAAGGAGGACAAGCAGGATATGCTCGGAAGTTAATGCCCTGGAAGCAGCTGAACCAAAGATCAGTTCAGTATAGTTCAGTTGCTCAGTCGTGTCCGACTCTTTCCAGCCCCATGAATCGCAGCACGCCAGGCCTCCCTGTCCATCACCAGCTCCCGGAGTTCACTCACACTCACATCCATCAAGTCAGTGATGCCATCCAGCCATCTCATCCTCTGTCATCCCCTCTTCCTCTTGCCCCCAATCCCTCCCAGCATCAGAGTCTTTTCCAATGAGTCAGCTCTTCACATGAGGTGGCCGAAGAATTGGACTTTCAGCTTCAGCATCAGTCCTTCCAATGAACACCCAGGACTGATCTCCTTTAGGATGGACTGGTTGGATCTCCTTGCAGTCCAAGGGACTCTCAAGAGTCTTCTCCAACACCACAGTTCAAAACCATCAATGTTTCGGCTCTCAGCTTTCTTCACAGTCCAACTCTCACATCCATATATGACCATTGGAAAAACCATATCCTTGACTAGACGGACCTTTGTTGGCAAAGTAACGTCTCTGATTTTTAATATGCTATCTAGGTTGGTCATAACTTTCCTTCCAAGTAGTAAGTGTCTTGTAATTTCATGGCTGCAATCACCATCTGCAGTGATTTTGGAGCCCCCAAAAATAAAGTCTGACACTGTCTCCACTCTTTCCCCATCTATTTCCCATGAAGTCTTGGGACCAGATACCATGATCTTCATTTTCTGAATGTTGAGCTTTAAGCCAGTTTTTTTCACTCTTCTCTTTCACTTTCATCAAGAGGCTGTTTAGTGCCTCTTCACTTTCTGCCATTGGAGTGATATCATCTGCATATCTTAGGTTGTTGATATTTCTCTTGGAAATCTTGATTCTAGCTTGTGCTTTCTTCTAGCCCAGCGTTTCTCATGATGTACTCTGCATAGAATTTAAATAAGCAGGGTGACAGTATACAGCCTTGATGTACTACTTTCCCAATTTTGAACTAGTCAGGTATTCCATGTCCAGTTCTAACTGTTGCTTCTTGACCTGCACACTGGTTTTCTCAGGAGGCAGATAAGGCACTCTGGTATGCCCATCTCTTTAAGAATTTTCCACAGATTGTTGTGATCCACACAGACAAAGGTTTTGGGTAATCAATGAAGCAGATGTTTATCTGGAATTCTCTTGCTTTTTATATGATCAAACAAATGTTGACAATTTGATCACTGGTTTCTCTGTGTTTTCTAAATCCAGCTTGTAAATCTGGAAGTTCTTCATTCATGTACTACTGAAGCCTAGCTTGAAGGATTTTAATCATAATCGTGCTAGCATGTGAAGTGAGTGCAACTGTATGGTAGCTTGAGCATTCTTTGGCATTGCCTTTCTTTGGGATTGGAATGAAAACTGACCTTTTCCAGTCCTGAGGCCACTGCGGAGTTTTCCAAATTTGCTGGCATATTGAGTGCAGCACTTTCACAGCATCATCTTTTAGGATTTGAAATAGCTGAGCTGGAATTTCATCACATCCACTAGCTTTGTTCGTAGTAATGCTTTCTAAGGCCCACTTGACTTCACACTCCAGGATGTCTGGCTCTAGGTGAGTGACCACACCATTGTGGTTATCTGGGTCATTAAGGCCTTTTTTGTACAGATCTTCTGTGTAGTCTTGCCACCTATTCTTAATCTCTGCTGCTTCTGTTAGGTCCTTGCCATTTCTGTCCTTTATTGTGCTTATCTTTGCATCAAATATTCCCTTTGTATATCTGATTTTCTTAAAGAGATCTCTAGTCTTTCCCATTCTATTGTTTCCCTCTATTTCTTTGCATTGTTCATTTAAGAAGGCTTTTTTATCTCTCTTTGCTATTTTTGGAACTCTTCATTCAGTTGGGTATATCTTTCCCTTTTTCCTTTGCCTTTCACTTCTCTTTTTTCCTCAGCTATTTGTAAGGCTTCCTCAGATAACCATTTTGCGTTCTTGCATTTCTTTTTCTTTGAGATGTTTTTGGTCATTATGTCTTGTACAGTGTTACAAGCTTCTGTCCATAGTTCTTCAGGCAGTTTGGAAATAGGGTCTTGGCAAATGTTTTCAAATATCTCAAGAAAAGATCATTTTGGATTTAGGCAGACACTAATGACCAATGTCCTTATTAAAGATTAGAGAGGGAGACTTGAAACATAGAAACACGCAAAGGAAAGAGCCTTGGGGAAATGGAGGTGGAGATTGTAGTGATGTATCAACAAGCCAAGAAATGAGCACCAAGGATTGCCAGGAACCACCAGAAGTGAGGAGAAATGCATGAAAGGCGTTCTCCCCAAGAGCCTCAGGAAGAATCAACCCTGCTGACACCTTGATTTCAGACATCTGGCCTCCAGAATTGTGAGAGGGGAATATATTTCCAATGTTTTAAGCCACGCAGTTTGTGGTAATTTGTTTTAAGATCCTTAGAAAACAAGTATAGCAGAGAAAAAATAGGGAAGAAATAACTGGTCTTTGGGTTTCACCAGTGGCTCAGTGGTAATGAATCCGCCTGCAAGGTAGGAGATGTGGATTTTATTCCTGGGTTGGGAAGATTCCCCTGGAGAAGGACATGGCAACCCACTCCAGTATTCTTGCCTGGAGAATTCCATGGACAGAGGAGCCTAGGACTCTACAGTTCATAGGGTCACCAACAGTCTTGACACGACTGAAACGACTTAGCTCACTTGGATGAGCCATGGCCTTTCCCTTCTCCTGCCCACCTGATCTCGGCCAGCGCTTTCCACTGGCAAAAGTCAAAAGGCAAGCGAACGACAGAAGCTGCAGTCTGCAGAAGAGGGTATAAAGCGTCCTTTAATCTAGGGTGAGGTGTGGGTGAGGGCAAACTGAGAACATGAGCACTATACAAGAAGTAAAAGTCATTACAAACAATTTTTAACACGGTGACAAATGGAAACATAGCAGGAATAGCTGGTAAATTGCTTCAGGGAAGACACAGGCCATGAAGCCTAAAAGCATTTCATTTGCCGTTGGGCTGTACTAAATCACAAAGTTAAAAGAGAGCTTCGGGCTCATCCAACCCAAGTGTTTGTTCATTCTGTTTACAGAGAACGAGGTTCGCAGATGCGTCCACCTTCACACAGTCAGTGAGGGAAGGAGTTGGGCCTGAAACTAGGTCAGCCAGATCCTAGTCAGTTTTTCATTGGCTGGTGTAATATATTTCTCATCCAAAGAGGAAGGCCAACCTGGTGCTTTAACTTTCCCTTTTCTGAGATATTTTCAGAAATAGCAGCTCTCTTTTTCAGGCGGCGTCTCAAGCAGAACTCAATACCACCAGAAGCAGTTGCCCCATCTTCTCAGGACAGAGTATTACTGATTCAGAGGACGCGTTCCCAGAGGGCTGTGCTGTGAGGCATCCAGAGCTATGGCTTCGCTCAAGTGCACTTCAGGGCAGCTCTGTAGCTGCCCACGCTCTGATTCAGTGAATAAGCATACATACACTAAACATCTAGTAGATACCAGGCAATGGGGATGCAATGCTGAATCACACACAGCTCCTGTCCTTAAGGGGCTTGCAGTCTAGAGGGGAGACAAGGAAGTGAGTGAATGTGGTGGGGGTGGTCAGTGAAGCCGAGTACCTACCTTACCCTAGGTGAGATGCAGAGAGGCTGCTCAGCCTTGGGGAGTGTAGAAGCTGCTTTTTCCTCAAGCACCAGAGAAGCTCGTGTACAGAATTTTCCTCATTTTACAGTATTTGTTTAACAACACTTTTTTTCCTTCCCTTTTCTTTTATTATTATTTTGGCCCTGCCATGGGACATGTGCAATCCTTGCTCCTGGCCCATGGGCTGACCTCACGCCCCCTGCATTGGAAGCACAGTGTCCCCACCACTGGGCCACTAGGGAAGTCCAAGACTTTACTTTTTAGAGCAGTTTTAGGTTCACAGAAAAACTGAGCAGAATGTACAAAGGGTCCCCATATACCCCTTGCCCTCATACATGCCTAAGCTCCTCCACTATTAACATCCTGCCTTAGAGTGGCACGTTTGTTACAAGAACCTAAATTGACTCATCCCTGTAACCCAATATCCATAGTTTATATTCGCGTTCACTCCTGGTGTACATTCTATTGGTTTTGACAAATGCGTAAGCACATGCATCCATCATTGGAGTACCATGCAGAATAATTTCACTGCCTAAAATATCCTGTGTGTGCTGCCCACTCACTGCTCCCTACCCCCAGCCCCAGCCAACTGCTCTCTACTGTCTGTATAGTTCTGCCTTTTCCAGAATGTAACGTGTTTGGGATCATAGAGTATGTAGCCTTTGCAGATTGTCTTCCTTGGTTAATAATATGCTTTTAATATCCCTCCGTGTCTTCCTGTGGATTCATAGCTCATTTCTTGTTGTGCTGAATAATATTCCATTGTATGGATGTGCCACAGTTTATTTATCCATTCACCTACTGAAGGGCATCCTGGTTGCCTTCAAGTTTTGGCAATTCTCTGTAAAACTGCAACAAAGATCTGTGTGCAGATTTTTGTGTGACATGTTTTAAATTCTTTTAGATAAATAGCAAGGAATGTGATTACTGGAGTGTATGTTCAGACTGTTTAGTTTTGTAAGAAACCTTCAAACTTCAAAAGCAGTTATACCATGGAATATATATATATTTTAAATGACTTAATCTTGAATCCAGTAGTACCTATATGAGGTGTGTTTTTTTTTTTGTTTTTTTTTTTTTAATGAGAAGCACTTTATTTTTAAAGCAAGGAAATTCTTTTTTTTTTTTTTTAATATTTAGTTGTAGATGCACTGGGTCTTAATCGCTGGATGTGGGCTTTCTCCGGCTGCGATGAGCAGCAGCGCCTCTCGAGTTGCAGCACGCAGCCTTCTCACTGCCATGGGGTCTCTTGTTGTGGAGCCCGGCTTCAGTAGCTGCTGCCCGTGGCCTCAGCAGCTGTGGCTCACGGGCTCAGTTCCCCCATGGCAGGCAGGATTCTCCCGAACCGGGGATCAAACCGCTGTCCTCTGCATTGCAAGGCAGCTTGCTAACCACGGGACCACCAGGGAAGCCCGAGGTATGTTTTCAGAGACTTCAGAAAACTTCCCTGATCAGCTGTTAGTTGGAAGATGCCTCTCATTCTGTCATCATATTTCATCTAAATAGTTTGAGTTTTTGAACTCTGTCAAAATACAAACTCTTGTATAATTGGTAACAATTTTCATTGTCATCAATTACATATACCTTGAACAGGAACAAATATTCTAAGAGTGCTTTGATTAAGCAACATGCAGTGGAAGTTAAGGGGAAGAACTGCAGTATATATAACTAACTGGTCTGTATAGTTCCTCTCCCAGGAGTATTTGCTGTATCCAGGGTTAGAGATCTGTTCTGTTGACTCTAATAAGTGGAGAAGGAGCCAGCAGTCAGCAGGCACTGAACTAGAACTGGGCACACAGAGGTAAAGAGAAGCAATCTGTGTCCTTGAGGAGCTAACCACCCAGGCATGTACAAACACAATTTCAATATAACATGAAGTGAAGTGAAGTGAAGTCGCTCAGTCGTGTCCAACTCTTTGTGACCCCATGGACTGTAGCCTACCAACTTCCTCCATCCATGGGATTCTCCAGGCAAGAATACTGGAGTGGGTTGCCATTTCCTTCTACAGGGATCTTCCCGACCCAGGGATTGAACCCAGGTCTCCTGCATTGTAGGCAGATGCTTTACCGTGTGAGCCACCAGGGAAGTCCATGTTATACTGGAACCAATATAACATGGTAAGTATTATAATCACAAAATTGATTTTCAAATAGTCTGCCTAGTTGTCAATTGATGTGTCAAATCATGAGTTGCAATCTTTGATGCAGAAAATATGGTTTGCTCAAATAGAGATATTAAATCACCATCGAAGCTCAGCAGTGAGCATGACTGACTCAGCCTGGAGGGTCTGAGAATTCTTCACAGAGGAGACAAAGTTGGGGTTTAATATTCAACAACATATGTGACATTTCCTGGCACAGGCGAGAGACAGGTTTTAAGGCAGACAGTTAAGTGTGTGTCTGTAAAGGTGTGAAGTAGGAAAGAGTTTGGTCTGTCTGAGGGAAGTGCTTCAGTGTGGTCAGAGAAGAAAGTATCTGAGTTGGCGGCAGGAGGGATGGAAGGGAGAAAGCAGGATGACATGCAGGCAGGAGGCAGCATGTGAAGGACTTTATATCACAGGCAGGAAGCTAACCTTGTAGTATTCCAGTAGGATAGCCATGAACCATATGGCTCTTGAGTACATGAAATGTGTCCAGTGCAACTGAAGGGCAGAATTTTTTGTTTTATTTCATTGATGTAAATTAAAGTGGAAATAGTATAAAATAGAAAAATACATATTGAAATGTTGGTATTTTGGATAGGTTAGTTAAATACAGTACACTATTAAAATTAACTTCACTTGTTCCTTTTCAGTTTTTAAAAATGTGGCTACTAGAACCTTTAAAATTATGTGTTCAGCTCACATTATATTTTTGTTGGGCAGTGCTGCTATAGGCAATTGGAAGCCACTGAGAGATTTTGTGCAAGAAATGAATGTGATCAGATTGGGGTTTTATTTTTAATTTTTTTTTAATTTTTTAAATTATGAAAGTATGGTGACACATTTACAGGAGACTTGGAAAATACAGAACAAAGTTACATATAGTTCCCCTATACCAATTATTATTTCAAGTAGATAAATTAAGGTTTTTAGTTGGAGTTTCAATATCAAACTCTCAAAAATTAATAGAATGAATAGACAGAAAAGTAGAAAGATATAGTAGACCTGAAAAGCACTATGAACCAATTCAACATAATTAAGATTTATACAATTTTCACACAACAGAAGGGTACAAATTTATTCAAGTTCCCATAACTATAAACCAGGAGACACAGAAACATATCCAGACATGTAAAAGAAGTACACACAGTCTGTTCTCTTATAACTGTGTAATTATGTTAGAAATCAATATCAAAAGATACTTGAAAATAACCCACATATTTTCAAGTGCAATGTGAGATCTTTGATTTAGCCACAGAAATCTTTGATTTAGCCAGAAAGATCTTTGATTGAGCTATTGAAAGCCTCAAGAAGGTTAAAAGACTAAAAAACCACAGAGAGCAATTGCAGAGAAAGAAACATTTAAATGAGACATTAATACCAAAATGAGAAATTAATATAAAGATACTTCAAAAACCCCATATATTTGGAAATTAAATGTCCACTTTTTTTTTTAATTTAATTTTATTTTTAAACTTTACATAATTGTATTAGTTTTGCCAAATATCAAAATGAATCCGCCACAGGTATACATGTGTTCCCCATCCTGAACCCTCCTCCCTCCTCCCTCCCCATACCATCCCTCTGGGTTGTCCCAGTGCACTAGCCCCAAGCATCCAGTATCGTGCATCGAACCTGAACTGGCAACTCGTTTCTTACATGATATTTTACATGTTTCAGTGTCATTCTCCCAAATCTTCCCACCCTCTCCCTCTCCCACAGAGTCCATAAGACTGTTCTATACATCAGTGTCTCTTTTGCTGTCTCGTACACCGGGTTATTGTTACCATCTTTCTAAATTCCATATATATGCGTTAGTATACTGTATTTATGTTTTTCCTTCTGGCTTACTTCACTCTGTATAATAGGCTCCAGTTTCATCCACCTCATTAGAACTGATTCAAATGTATTCTTTTTAATGGCTGAGTAATACTCCATTGTGTATATGTACCACAGCTTTCTTATCCATTCATCTGCTGATGGATATCTAGGTTGCTTCCATGTCCTGGCTATTATAAACAGTGCTGCAATAAATGTCCACTTTTAAATAATGGGTGTTTCTAAGGAGACATAACAAGGAAAATTAGAAAATATTTGTAACAGAAGAGAAATGAAAAGAGAATGGACACTAGTATAAAATTTTCTGAAATTTGAACAAAATCTGTACTTTAGTTAATAATACTGTGAAAGTAAAAGTGAAAATTGCTCAGTCGTATCTGACTCTTTGCGGCCCCATGGACTATAGATTCCATGGAATTCTCCAGGCCAGAATCCTGGAGTGGGTATGCCTTTTTCCCTTCTTCAGGGGATCTTCCCAACCCAGGGATCGAACCCAGGTCTCCCACATTGCTGGCGGAAATATACTGTATCACATGTTAATTTCCTGTTTTTTTCAACATAATATTTCTTTATATTTTCAAAATTGGATTAGAAGTTTCTGAGGTGAAGTGAAGTGAAAGTCACTCAGTCATGTCTGACTCTTTTGTGACCCCATGGACTATACAGTCCATGGAGTTCTACAGGCCAGAATACTGAAGTGGGTAGCATTTCCCTTCTCCAGGGGATCTTCCCCAAACCAGGGATCAAACCCAGGTCTCCACATTGAAGGTGGATTCTTTAGCAGCTGAGCCACAAGGGAAGCCCAAGAATACTGGAGTGGGTAGCCTATCCCTTCTCCAGCACATCTTCCTGACCCAGGAATCAAACCAGGATCTCATGCATTGCAGGCAGATTCTTTACCAACTGAGCTATGAGGGAAGCCCTAGAAGTTTCTCATTCAAATGTTTTTTTACAAATCACTAAAATAATAAATTTTCTAGACTTTTATCACTAATACTAGATGCCAGAATAAATGGAACTATATCAAAGTTTTGAGTGACTATAAATTTACAAATCTAGTATTCTATTTATATTAAGTCAAACAAGGAGACTCAAAATGTCATGAATTTTTTAGCTAGGCAAAAATTCAGAAGTTTTCTAAAATACATATATTATACTTACTCTCTCTCTATATATACACACACACACACACACACATACATATACAAAAGCTTTTCTACTACACTTGATAAAGCCTTGAGAAAGAACAACAACAAAAAGAAATGGAGAAATTAGAAAACATAAACTAATGAAATGGGAGCATTGAATATGAAATAGAAAAAATGAAACAAACTAGATAAAAGTAAAGGTCATCATATAGTCCATTTGTTTTTAAACATGACTGCTCATTGGAATTACCTCTGGAGCTTTGGAGGAAAAAAAAAACAATATCTTGGCATTTGTATTTTTCAAAAATTTCCTAGATAATTCTACTGTGCATCTGGATTTTTAAAAGTGATTACAGTGTGGAGATTCCTTAAAAAACTGGAAATAGAACTGCCTTATGATCCAGCAATCCCACTGCTGGGCATACACACTGAGGAAACCAGAAGGGAAAGAGACACGTGTACCCCAATGTTCATCACAGCACTGTTTATAATAGCCAGGACATGGAAGCAACCTAGATGCCCATCAGCAGATGAATGGATAAGAAAGCTGTGGTACATATACACAATGGAGTGTTACTCAGCCATTAAAAAGAATACTTTTGAATCAGTTCTAATGAGATGGATGAAACTAGAACCTATTATACAGAGTGAAGTAAGCCAGAAAGAAAAACACCAATACAGTATCTAATGCATATATATAGAATTTAGAAAGATGGTAACAATAACCTGGTGTACGAGACAGCAAAAGAGACACTGATGTATAGATCAGTCTTATGGACTCTGTGGGAGAGGGAGAGGGTGGGGAGATTTGGGAGAATGGTATTGAAACATGTATAATATCATGTATGAAACGAGTCACCAGTCCAGGTTCAATGCACGATACTGGATGCTTGGGGCTGGTGCACTGGGACGACCCAGAGGGAGGGTAGGGAAGGGAGGAGGGAGGAGGGTTCAGGATGGGGAACATAGGTATACCTGTGGCGGATTCATTTTGATATTTGGCAAAACTAATACAATATTGTAAAGTTTAAAAATAAAATTAAAAAAAATAAAGTGACCAAGGAGAACTGCCTGATTGGCAGCCACAGGAGGAAAAAAAAAAGTGATTACAGGTTTTTCCATTAAATGGTTGTTTTAGTGATATAGAAGTCAATTATTTTCTCTTAACCAATCATGATACAATGGTATTAAAATGAATATTAGTTACATAATCACAAAATTAAACTCAGCATTCAGAAAACTAAGATCATGACATCCAGTCCCATCACTTCATGGCAAATACAAGGGGAAACAATGGAAACAGTGACGGACTTTATTTTTTGGGCTCCAAAATCACCACAGATGGTGACTGCAGCCATGAAATTAAAAGACACTTGCTCCTTGGAAGAAAAGCTATGACCAACCTAGACAGCATATTCAAAAGCAGAGACATTACTTTGCCAACAAAGGTCTGTCTAGTCAAAGCTATGGTTTTTCCAGTAGTCATGTATGGAGAGTTGGACTATAAAGAAAGCTCAGTGCCGAAGAATTGATGCTTTTGAACTGTGGTGTTGAAGAAGACTCTTGAGAGTCCCTTGGACTGCAAGGAGAGTCAGCCAGTCCATCCTAAAGGAAATCAGTCCTGAATATTCATTGGAAGGACTGATGCTCAAGCTGAAGCTCTAATACTTTGGCCACCTGATGCGAAGAACTGACTCATTGGAAAAGACCCTGATGCTGGGAAAGATTAAAGGCAGGAGGAGAAGGGGACAATAGAGGATTAGATGGTTGGATGGCATCACTGACTCTATGGACATGAATTTGAATAAGCTGTGGGAGTTGGTGATGGACAGGAAAGCCTGGCGTGCTGCAGTCCATGGGTTTGCAAAGAGTCGGCCATGACTGAGCAACTGAACTGAACTGAACTGAATCACAGAATTAAAAGTTTTCACAGTTAATAGCCAGACAAAAGGTAAAAGATAATTACAGTATATTGTTAGGCTAATCATGTTTCCATTATGGCTTGCAATTATAATCCGCCTGTAATACAGAGACCTGGATTCAATCCCTGGGTTGGGAAGATCCCTGGAGAAGGGAAAGGTTACCCACTCCAGTATTCTGGCCTAGAGAATTCCATGGACTGTATAGTCCATGGGGTCTCAAAAAGTCAGATAGGACTGAGCGACTTTCACTTTATAAAATAATTACACACAATTTAGGGGGTTAAGTAGAGTGATGTGTTAAGTAGAAGTATATACCTGCACATGTTTTTATCCTCCTAGCCAGTCTGTGTCTTTTGGTTGATGCACTTAATCCTTTTACATTTAAGTTAATTACTAATATGTATGATCCATTTTCTTAATTATTTTGGGTTTATTCTTTGTAGGTCTCTTTCTTCTCTTGTGTTTCCTGCCTAGAGAAGTTCCTTTAACATTTGTTGTAAAGATGGTTTGGTAGTGCTGAATTCTTTTAAATTTTGCTTGCTGGAAAGCTTTTGATTTCTCCATTGAATCTGAACCTGAGTCTTGCTGGGTAGAGTAAACTTGGCTGCAGCTTCTTCCTTTTTATCACTTTAAATATATCATGCCACCCTTCTAGTTTGTAGAGTTTCTGTTGAGAAATCAGCTGATAATCTGATGGGAGTTCCCTTGTATGTTATTTATCATTTTTCCCTTGTTGCTTTTAATACTTTATCTTGTCTTTAACTTTTGTCAGTCTGATTATTATGTGTCTCAATGTGTTCCTCCTTGGGGATATCCTGCCTGGGACTCTCTGTGCTTCCTAGACTTGGTTGATTATTTCTTTTCCCATGTCAGGGAAGTTTTCAGCTATTATCTCTTCAAATATTTTCTTGGGTCCTTTCTCTTTCTCTTCTTCTTCTCAGACTCCTATAGAGTGAATGTTGATATGTTTAATGTTGTCCCAGAGGACTCTTAGGCTGTCTTCATGTTTTTCATTCTTTTTTCTACATTCTGTTTTGTGGCAGTGATTTTCCACCATTCTGTCTTCCAGGTCACTTATCCTGGAAGTTATTCTTCTATTGATTCCTTCTAGTGTATTGTTCATCTCTGTTTGCTTGTTCCTTGGTTCTTCTAAGTCTTTGTTAAACATTTCTTGCATCATTTCCATTCTTTTCCCAAGATCCTGGATCATCTGTACTATCATTATTTTGAATTCTTTTTCTGGAAGATTGACTATCTCCACTTATTTTTCTGGGGTTTTATCTTGTTCTTTCATCTAGGAGATAATACTCTGGGTCCTGGTGCACACAAGATTTTGCTTGTGCCCTCTAAGAGTGGAGTCTCTGTTTCAGCCAGTCCTGTGGAATTCCTGTAATCAAATCCCACTGACCTTCAAAGTCAGATTCCCTGGAGATTTATAGTCCCCTTACTGGATCCTCAGGCTGGGAAGCTAGAGATAGAGCTCAGAACCTTCACAACAGTGGGAGAACTTCTTAGGTATTATTGTTCTCCAGTTTGTGGGTTGCCCACCCAGCAGGTGTGGGATTTAATTTTATCATAATTTCACCCCTTCTACCGTCTTGTTGTGGCTTCTCTTTTGTCTTTGGAAGTGGGGTATCTTTTATGGTGGGTTCCAGCACCCTTCTGTGGATGATTATTCAATAGCTAGTTGCAATTTCTGTACTCTCACAGGAAGAGATGAGCACACATCCTTCCATGCCACCATCTTGATTTAATCTCCTAGGTTTGTTGTTGGACTCAGTCATGTCCAATTCTTTGTGACCCCATGGACTAAAGCACTCCAGGCTTCCCTGTCCTTCACTATCCCCTGGAGGTTGCTCAAACTCATGTCCATTGAGTTGATGATGCCATCCAACCATCTCATACTCTTTCATCCTCTTCTCCTCCTGCCCTCAATCTTTCCCAACATCAGGGTCCTTTCCAATGAGTAGGCTCTTTGCATCAAGTGGTCAAAGTATTGGAGCTTCAGCTTCAGCATCAGTCCTTTCAGTGAATATTCATGGTTGATTTCCTTTAGTATTGACTGCTTTGATCTTCCAAGGGACTCTCAAGAGTCTTCTCCAGCACCAAAATTCGAAAGCATAAATTCTTGGGCACTCAGCCTCCTTTATTGTCCAACTCTCACATCCATACATGACTACTGGAAAAGCCAGAGCTTTGATTATACGGACCTTTGTTGGCAAAGTCTCTGCTTTTTAATATGCTATCTAGGTTGGGAAAATCCTCTGGAGAAGGAAATGGCAACCCACTCCAGTACTCTTGCCTGGAAAGTCCCATGGAGGAGCCTGGTGGGCTACAGTCCATGGTGTCACAAAGAGTCAGATACAACTGAGAGACTAACACCAAACACTGAACTCTAGGTTTGTCATAGCTTTTCTTTCAAGGAGCAAGGGCCTTTTAATTTCATGGCTGCAGTCACCATCCACAGTGATTTTGGAGCCCAAGAAAATAAAGTTTGTCACTCTTTCCATTGTTTGCCTATCTACTTGCCACGAAGTGATGGGACCAGATGCGATGATCTTCGTTTTCTGAATGTTGAGTTTTAAGCTAGCTTTTTCACTCTCTTCTTTCACCTTCATCCAGAGGCTATTTAGTTCCTCTTTACTTTCTGCCATTAGGGTGGTGTCATCTGCATATCTGAGTGGGTTTTTATAATTACAATTCTGATAGTAGAGCAAAGGATGGCTTGGTGAGAGAGTAAGGTGACCAGTTAGGAGACTATGGCTATAGTCCACATACATTGACATTGACATTGAAGTCGCTCAGTTGTGTCCGACTCTTTGCGACCCCATGGACTGCAGCCTACCAGGCTCCTCCGTCCATGGAATTTTCCAGGCAAGAGTACTGGAGTGGGGTGCCATTTCCTTCTCCAGGAGATCTTACCAACCCAGGTATTGAACCCAGGTCTCCCGCATTGTAGGCAGATGCTTTATCATCTGAACCACCAGGGAAGTCACATAAGCGCCTACAAAGACCTGAAAGAGTAGGGATGGAATGAGGGAGCTCTATTGAAAAGATATGTAGGATGGAGATTGGCACCGCTTAGTAATGGACTGGCAGCGGAGGTCTTTTGTACAATGAAGAATTTGGCTTTTGTCCCTAGTTTCTTACAGGTAATCTTGAAATCTGGAATTTCCCAAGTGACAGTAGTGTCTTTATTATTCATGGTGGGGCCCTTGGACCACAATTGAGTTATGCTAATAAGGTGACTCATTGTGAGCCCCTAGAAAGTTTCAAGATAGGGACTGGCCACACCAGAAGGACCAGTCATGCAGTTTGGAGATTGAAGCTTTGAGCCAAGTGATATATGCTAGACCTCTGAACTTTGGGGAGGGGAAGAGAGATTAGAATTATTTCTATCACATGGCCAAGGAATCCAGCAACCAATGCCTCTCTAACGAAACCCTAATACCAGTAAAAACTCTGGACACTGAGACTTTAGTGAGTTTTATGGCTAGTGATGCACATTGATGTATTGGGAGGGTGATGCATCCTGAAAACACAGAAACTTCACACTTAGGGCCTTCACCTGCGGTTCTTCTTTGTGCTGGTCCTGATTTTTATGTTCTTATCATGAACTGTAATCAGAAGCATAGCACTTTCCTGAGGGTCATTCTAGCAAATGATCAAATCTGAAAAGGTCATGGGAGACCCTCCAATTTATAGCCAGTTGGTCAGAAGTGCATATGACATCAGTCAGTTCAGTTCAGTCGCTCAATCATGTCTGACTGTTTTTGACCCCATGGACTGCAGCACGCCAGGCTTCCCTGTCCATCACCAACTCCCAGAGCTTACTCGAACTCATGTCCTTTGAGTCGGTGATGTCATCCTACCATCTTATCCTCTGTCATCCCCTTCTCCTCCTGCCTTCAGTCTTCCCAGCACCAGGGTCTATTTTAATGAGTCAGTTCTTCGCATCAGGTGGCCAAAGTATTGGAGCTTCAGCATCAGTCCTTCCAATGAATATTCAGGATTGATTTCCTTTAGGATTTGATCTCTTTTCAGTCCAAGGGACTCTCAAGAGTCTTCTCCAACACCACAGCTCAAAAACATCAATTCTTCGGTGCTCAGCTTTCTTTAGCATGTGACATAGTAACCCCTGAACATGTAGCTGAAATCTAAAGTAAGGACAGCCTTGTGGAAGAATGTGCACCTAGCCTGTTAAATGTAACTTGTCTAGCTAGTGTCAGGATTGTGTGGCAGGGTGAAAGCAAACAAGTCAAGGATGACTTTAGTTTTTAGATTAAAGGTATAACAAACCCAATAAGAGATGCAGGTCTGAGTCAGAGCAGAGGAAGGTGAATTTGGTGTTATGCTTGTCAACTTTGAAGAGTCTGTTGTCCTCAGGGTTGATATGTCTAGAAAGCAAAGCAGTTGGGGTTCAGGAGAGAGTATGGGCTGGGGACAAAGATTTTATGGTGCTCAACTAACAGGCTGAAATAGGAATCTTTCTGCTTTATTGTCCTCTAAGGCTCCTTGTTCCTTCCATTCACTTCCCTCCCACTCTACAGTTTTCCTGTGTCTTTGTCTTTTCTACACGTCCCCCACCCCACCACCACCACCAAGTTACTCCTTTCTCTTCATTCTCTTCCCACTCTGGCCTGAAGTGGCCCTTGGAACTGCCTTCCTGCCCAAATTTGAGCCAATAATCTGGAGAGGCTTAACAACCAGAAGGCTCTAAGCACACCCTACCCCACCGTGTGTGCAATTAATCCTCAGTGCTCACTGATTTTTATCTGTTATGTACCTACATGACTTTGCCCTTTCTACCTTTTCTTCTGCCTGGGGAGGGCACAAGTGTGATTCTTTGCAGGTAGAGTTTGTCTTATCACTTTTGCATAATATAACATGATGAAAGGTCATGTTTTTAAATGCCAAAGACATTCATTTTTCTTCCCAACAAATATTTGAACACCTAGTATGTGCTTAGTGTTAAGGATATGAAGATGGAAAGACATGATTGTTTACAGTCTGAAGGAATATGAACACTTACTTGCAAACCAAATTTTTCTCATCATGTGACTATGTGTAAATTGTAATTGAGGAGGTAACCTAATGTAAAGCCATCTTATAGTTGACAAGAGTGATAACAGTCAAGATGAGTCATAAGTCTCTTTACTGTCTCCTCAAGTATTTGTCCATAGGGACTTCCCTGGTGGTCCTCGGCTAAGACTCCACACTCCCAATGCAGGGGGCCCAGGTTTGAGCCCTGGTCAGGGAACGAGACCACGTGTCACAACTAAGAGTGCTCACGCTGCAACTAGAAGATCTTGCACACTACAACGAAGACTGAAGATCCTGTGTGCCACACATCAGATCTGCTGCAGACAAATAAAGACAAATGCTAAAAAAATGTCCGTAAGAAGAAACTGGGTTTCAGAAAATAAAATATTTCTCCATTTTTGGACTTTACATTTTGGGATTTTAAACTTTTAGATTTTTAAAACATTTTTTATATTCTTTCATTTATTATATTTCATGTACATGTATATTATTTTATATGAATATATGTTCACATTTTATGATATGTGTTTTACATAGTATATATTATATATCAATAAACTTTTCCCAGGTGGCACAGTGGCAAAGAATCCACCTGCCAGTGCAGGAGACAAAAGAGACATGGGTTCAATCCCTGGGTCGGGAATATTCTCTGCATTAGGAAATGGCAACCCATTCCTGTAATCTTGCCTGAAAAATTCCATGAACAGAGGAGCCTGACAGGCCATAGTCCATTGGGTCCCAAAGAGTCAGACATGACTAAGTGACTCAGCATGCACAAACTTTTCCTACACAGCTGTCTTTCCCCTTTCTCTGACACTCCTGTGAATATAGACATGTGGTCTAGGGAAAGAGGAAGAATTATTTGGGACAAGCTCTATGAAAGTAGAATGCAAACAAATCTATAGGAGCTGCAAATATGGTCACTTGTCACACTTGTCAAAGCACAATGCAAGGACTGTCTCTATTTCTTGCTACTCTGGACCATTCAAAATCTGACAGCATTAGTGTGACCTGGCCTATTAGAATGCAGAATCCTAGGTCCCAGCAAGACCTACTGAATTAGAATCTGCATATTTAATAAGAAACCCACATCATTTAAACTCACAATATATGCTGTTGAGAGTCCCTTGCACTGGAAGAAGATGAACCCAGTCAATCCTAAGGGAAATCAACCCTGAAGTTCATTGAAAGAACTGATGCTGAAGCTGAAACTCCAATACTTTGGCCACTTAATGCGAAGAGTCAACTCACTGGAAAAGACTCTGATGCTGGGAAAGACTAAGGCAAAAGAAGAAGGGGACAGCAGAGGATGAGATACTTAGCTAGCCAACTCATCACTAATTCAATGGACATAAATTTGAGCAAACTCCAAGAGATAGTGAAGGACAGGGAAGCCTGGCATGCTGCAGTCCATGGGGTTGAAAAGAGTGGGACAGGAGTCAGCGATTGAACAATAGCAACAAAGTTTGAGAAGCACTATTCAGATTTCCGAACAAAGCTAGTGGAGGTGATGGAATTTCAGTTGAGCTATTCCAAATCCTGAAAGATGATGCTGTGAAAGTGCTGCACTCAATATGCCAGCAAATTGGGAAAACTCAGCAGTGGCCACAGGACTGGAAAAGGTCAGTTTTCATTCCAATCCCAAAGAAAGGCAATGCCAAAGAATGCTCAAACTACCGCACAATTGCACTCATCTCACACGATAGTAAAGTAATGCTCAAAATTCTCCAAGCCAGGCTTCAGCAATATGTGAACCATGAAATTCCTCATGTTCAAGCTGGTTTTAGAAAAGGAAGAGGAACCAGAGATCAAATTGTCAACATCCTCTGGATCATGGAAAAAGCGAGAGAGTTCCAGAAAAACATCTATTTCTGCTTTATTGACTGTGCCAAAGCCTTTGACTGTGTGGATCACAATAAACTGTGGGAAATTCTGAAAGAGATGGGAATACCAGACCACCTGATATGCCTCTTGAGAAATTTGTATGCAGGTCAGGAAGCAACAGTTAGAACTGGACATGGAACAACAGACTGGTTCCAAATAGGAAAAGGAGTATGTCAAGGCTGTATATTGTCACCCTGTTTATTTAACTTATATGCAGAGTACATCATGAGAAACGCTGGACTGGAAGAAACACAAGCTGGAATCAAGATTGCCAGGAGAAATATCAATAACCTCAGATATGCAGATGACACCACCCTTATGGCAGAAAGAGAAGAGGAACTAAAAAGCCTCTTGATGAAAGTGAAAGTGGAGAGTGAAAAAGTTGGCTTAAAGCTCAACATTCAGAAAAAGAAGATTATGGCATCCGGTCCCATCACTTCATGGGAAATAGATGGGGAAACAGTGGAAACAGTGTCAGACTTTATTTTTTTGAGCTCCAAAATCACTGCAGATGGTGACTGCAGCCATGAAATTAAAAGACACTTACTCCTTGGAAGGAAAGTTATGACCAACCTAGATAGCATATTCAAAAGCAGAGACATTACTTTGCCAACAAAGGTCCGTCTAGTCAAGGCTATGGTTTTTCCTGTGGTCATGTATGGATGTGAGAGTTGGACTGTGAAGAAGGCTGAGAGCCGAAGAATTGATGCTTTTGAACTGTGGTGTTGGAGGAGACTCTTGAGAGTCCCTTGGACTGCAAGGAGATCCAACCAGTCCATTCTGAAGGCGATCAGCCCTGGGTTTCTTTGGAAGGAATGATGCTAAAGCTGAAACTCCAGTACTTTGGCCACCTCATGTGAAGGGTTGACTCATTGGAAAAGACTCTGATGCTGGGAGGGATTGGGAGCAGGAGGAGAAGGGGACGACAGAGGGTGAGATGGCTGGATGGCATCACTGACTCGATGGACGTGAGTCTTGGTGAACTCTGGGAGTTGGTGTTGGATAGGGAGGCCTGGCGTGCTGCGATTCATGGGGTCGCAAAGAGTCGGACACGACTGAGCGACTGATCTGATCTGATTCAGATGTTCCACGTGGAATTTTGTGAAATGCTATTATTACACAAGGAGAATTGGATTTCAATCCCTCTGTAAACACTGACTGCCTGGTAAAGACTCGATGTGATGGTTGACATGTTTAATGAGCTGGTGAAAAGAACTGATCACCTTTGGCTTGAGCGCATTCTCCCACTTCGAGTATGGAGAAGACTCTTGAAAGAGGGACCTCTACTCAGCATAGTTGTGCAGAGATGGGCTTTGTATTGGTGGTGGACCTGAGCAAAATGTTTATGCATCCATTCTTGGAATGGAGGTCAGGGAGAAGTGTGGTCCCATGAGAAACAAGGCCTGTCCGTCAATAACTGAGTGGCAGGACACTTTTAGAGCCCAGACTTTCCCTCCCTTCATGGTTTAAAAGGCAACTTTCCCTGGATTCAGAATTCAGACATTCCCTGTTTAGGTTTCAGCTTTTGGGGTTTTGTCTGGGATTGAGATCTGTGTCTTTAGACTTGGGGGCTAATGGTTGGGTTGTCATCTGGAACTTGATTATATTGTAATTCCTCATAGTCACCTGGGGAACTGGGTGCTCATGGAAAGTACACTGGTTAAGAAGTATAGCTGGTAGTTCCTTGCCAGGCCCCTCCCCTGTGTTAATTTCCCGTGGCTGCACTAATACACTATCACAAAGTTGAAGGCTTAAAAAAACGGTTTACTCTCTCCTAGTTCTGAAGGCCAGAAATTGGAAGTCAGTCTGTCTACAGGGTCGTGCTCTCTCTGATGGCTCCAGTTTCTGATGACTCTAGGTGTTCCTTGGCTTTTGGATGCACAGCTCCAGTCTCTTCCTCCTTCTTCAGATGGACTTCATTTCTATCTTTCTGCATCTTCTCTTCTGTCTCTTAAATTTGTCATTGGATTTAGAGCCTACTCAGATAACTCAGGATAATCTCATCCTGAGACCCTTAACTTCATTACATCTACAGAGATTCTTTTTCCAAATAAAGTTTCATTCACAGGATCTGGTTTAGAATACAGGGATATTTTTGAGGGAATCCACAAATCAATTCACTGTTGACTCTAACAAGCTGTGTGGCTCTGGACTGTTATTGTTATTTAATCACTAAGTCATGTCTAACTCTTTTGCAATCTCATAGACTACAGCCCACCAGACTCCTCTGTCCATGGAATTCTGCAGGCAAGAATATTGGAGTGGGTAGCCATTTCCTTCTCCAGAGGATCTTCCTGACCCAGAGACTGAACCCAGGTATCTTGCATTGGCAGGTAGATTCTTTACACTGCTGAGCTGCTCTGGACAGCTATCTACAAAAAAGTCAAGCCTCAGGTTTCTCATCTATGAAATGAGATCTGTATTAACAATAGTGTTAATATTTTCTGGTTCTTTTACTTGAGTGCTCTATTCCTAGGCAGGATAGGACAGTTAAAGGGTATATCATCAAGTGTGTGTTTTAAATAGCATCATCCTTATGGTTCTGGGCTTCCCTGATAGCTCAGTTGGTAAAGAATCTGCGTGCAATGCAGGAGACCCCAGTTCAATTCCTGGGTTGGGAAGATCCCCCTAGAGTAGGGATAGGCTACCCACTTGAGTATTCTTGGGCTTTCCTTGTAACTCAGCTTGTAAAGAATCTGCCTGCAATGTGGGAGACCTGGGTTCCATCCCTGGGTTGGGAAGATCCCCTGGAGAAGGGAAAATCTACCCACTCCAGTATTCTGGCCTGGAGAATTCCATGGACTATACAGGCCATGGGGTTGCAAAGAGTTGGACATGACTGAGCAAGTTTCACTTCACTTCACTTACGGTTCAGTGTTTTTATATTAATTCTTTAGACAAATATTTGCCCAGGACGCAATTCCCAGAAAGGTGTTGGACTCCAGTGATAATTGAAGAAAATATAAGATTCCTGTCCTCATGGAGCTTATATTCCATGTCGGTTTACATTCTCTCTTACTGGAGAAGAGACACCATTAAGAAGTAACCAATAAATACTCAAGTTGATTAGGTGATCTATGTTCCATGAAAGGAATTAGATTGATAGGCTGACTGGGAAGACTTCTCCAAAGAAAGGACATTCAAGCTGAGATATTAAAGATGAAGAAAAGTCAAGAATAAGATGGTTCAAGAAGCTGAAAGGAGGCCCATATGACTGGAGTAGATGTTTGAAGCCTCCACATGAAAAGTGATCTCTGGAGAGCAAAGCTAACAGCACAGATGACAAGGCTCAAAGGGTTTTGATGGGCGCGATGTCAGTAGTGTGCTGTGAGTGCCCCTGTAGCCCTGTAGTCAGGGACTGCTAGGCACAAGTCTGGTACCTGGCTCAGGGAAGATGTTGGTCTCCATAACTTGCCTAAATCCAAAGAGTTACAAAATAGAAAGGATGGGATTTGAATCCAAGAAGTCTGACTCTGGACCTGGACATCACCTCTGTGCTAGGGTAGAAGAGTGAGAGAAGTCTGTGATGATCTCCTAGGACTCAGCTTAACTAACTGGGATAGATGAGGCCATCAACACAGGTAGAAAAAGCAGGTGAAAAGGCAGGACTTTTGTTTTAGGGTTGATGTGGTTGCTGCTGCTGCTAAGTCGCTTCAGTTGTGTCCGACTCTGTACAACCCCATAGACGGCAGCCCACCAGGCTCCTCCGTCCCTGGGATTCTCCAGGCAAGAGTACTGGAGTGGGTTGCCATTTCCTTCTCCAGTGCATGAAAATGAAAGTGAAGTGATTGATGTGGTTAGTGCTAAGTTATTTTTACTCCTATGTTAAAACTCCCAGTTTATCTCTAAGGGAATGTAAAAAAATTTCTTCTTTTCTAATTTCCTACCTTCTTTATTATACTTTGTAGTAATCGTTAACTCTGATTTTTCAAAGACAATACACCAAAGAAATCTTACAAAGAAATTGTATAAATGCTAGGTGGAGGGAAGTCCACTGGTTAGGACTCAGTGCTCTCACTGTGGTGGCCCAGACTCAACCCTGGTAGGGGAACTAAGATCCTACAAGTTGCGTGATGTGACAAAGAAAAAAAAGAAAGAAAAAAAAAAATAGATGGAACACATCTAAAATAGATCGAAAGTCAGAAATGAAGCTTCATAGCTTTGTCTGATCTGTTTGGCCACCTTCTGTCCTTAGCAATTGGAGTTGATGGCTTGTGGTGGGGCAGGGGGCACGGGGTATACAATCTAGGACTACTGGGAGTTCAGACTCCATGTGTCCGATGCAAGCTAATTGGCAAGTGCCCAGGTGTTTCATGTCCTGAGTTTTTTAGGTTCCTGGCAGCCGCACCTATGATTTGGCATAAACCCTGCTCCCTTTCTCCTGACCCACATCGGTCTTGTAGTCATTGGGTGCTCCAGGAGTATCACAAAAGTTAACCAAGAACTTCTTCAAATAGCTTCTTCATCTGTAGCTAATGGTGAGCAGCTTTTGAACAACGCTGCTTATTCAAATCTTCTTATTCAAAGAATCAAAAGCAAAAGAGCTGCCCACCCAAAATCAGTCTCCCTGGACAGCGGGTGCCACTTAAGATATCACATTTTTCTTGTTGGTTCTCTTCCCTTATGTCCCTCATCCTGAACAAAGGCTGCTTTTGGCCCTTAGGCCCAGGCTGTTTGTTTTTTGTATTCAAGGCCTGGTTTCTGAAAATATCAGAGGCTTGACTCACAAAAGAGAGACAGTTTTAGAATCTTTTATGATCATTCTCCAGTCCAAAAAACTGGGTTTCTAAGACACAGAAACTGAGGACCAGCAAGAGTTTTCTTTTGTATCTTCTTCTCTGACTCTCTCCCAGGGTTGCTTGGACTCATCAGTCTCAGATAGCGTATTTGTGTCATCCAAATAAAGTCACAGACATAGAAAATAATACTATAATCACCAAAGGGGAAGGGCTAAATTAGGAGTCTGGGATTAACAGGTATCAGTTCAGTTCAGTTCAATCACTCAGTCATGTCCAACTCTTTGTGACCCCATGAATCACAGCACGCCAGGCCTCCCTGTCCATCATACACTACTCTACATAAAATAGATAAACAGCAAGGGTCTACTGTATAGCACTGGGAACTCTATTCAATATCTTTTAATAACCTATAACTCTTTCTCCCCTCTCCAAAATCTCCTGGCTCATCTTGACCATTTTTTTTACTGTCTTTTCTCCCACACTCTGTTCATTCCACGTGAACCCACCAAGCCAGGCCAGGGTTCTCTAGGTTCTGCCCTCACTCAGAGTCGCTGTCATGTCTGACTCTTTGCAATCCCATGGAGTGTAGCCTGCCAGGCTCCTCTTTCCATGGAATTCTCCAGGCAAGAATACTGGAGTGAATTGCCATTTCTTTCTCCAGAAGATCTTCCTGACCCAGGAATTGAACCTGAGTCTCCTGCATTGCAGGCAGATTCTTTGAGCCACCAGGGAATGCCTCACTCATTACCTTGTTTTATAGCACAAGTTGTAGACACTGAGCTGGCTGTTCAGAATTTGGTATAGATTGAAAGAGAAAGAGGTTAAGGGGTGCTCATACCACTGATATATTCTACATAACACACTGATTTGTTGCCTTTCAAACTAAAAGAAACTGAGGCTCGGATACGGTGGAGAGGAACGGAGCAGACCCAGAGCCAGTCAATGACTGAGCAGATTTCTCTGGCACCTCAGGCTTCATCTTCCCCGCAACCTGGACAGGATGTCTTCCAGGCCTCCTGAGTTGTCCAACCCTGCTGTCTCTGTCTTGGATACACAGCTTATAATCTTTCGTGGTTCTCATGAGCTTGGGGATAGTAATGACTGGTCTAGGTGCTGATAGAGACACACACAAACATCTTGTGGCCTTGAGACTGGCTGCTTCTTTCATGTCTCAGTCACAATAGCATGAAAAATCCTCCATGGATATAAATCCTCAATTGGAGTGAAAAGCTGAAGTTGGCAGCCAATATGTAGCATCAGGTGTTTCTACCTCCAAAATATTTGGCCTGTCACCCATGGCTTATAGGTGAACACAATCCCCATCTCCTGCCCTCCAAACATCTCTAGGCTTACATGTCACCGAGAAAGAGACTAGTTTCTTGGCAAGTCCCTTTCAGAAGTTTTCAAACCTCTGTTTTAGCATATGGCTATGAGGAAAGCCTCAAGGTGACCGAGATCATCTGTCCTGGCTGAGCTGTGACCTGGATATGTAAAGGTCTGGGCATATTCAACCAGCATGAGAGTAACTGCTTTCCAGCCCTTCTGCATTCAGAGCTTTCAGAATATCATGAGCTCACTCTGGTTTAGTTCAACTAACATTGGTAAATTTATTGTGTACCACATACCAGGATGATTTGAAGGAGACAGGAAAAGCATACTTTCAAAAAACTTGCATTTCAGTGGGTGGACAGGCACAAAAAGGAATCATTTTGAATTCACGTTGATTGCAGTAACAGGATGAACACTGCCAGAGAAGCTTGGATCTGGGGCTCTTAGCTCAGCCTGATGAGAGCAGGGATTCCTAGAGGATGTGACAACCAAAATGAATCTTAAAATGTGTGTAAGGTGCCCAAGGAGGAGGAAGAAGGCATTCTATAATACAGATGCAAAGCAACGCAGTATATTTGAGTCCTACAAATGATTCTGCATGTGAGAGCACAGCAAAGAAGAAGAAAAAAGAGAAGTCTAAGTAGAAACTGGCAGTGAAGCTGCAATGGCAGGAAGAGGTTGGATCACAGAGCCTTGTGTACTTTCTAAGACACTTGACCTTATGCCAAGAAGACTGTGGAGAGCCAGAAAAGTTTTCAGCAGGGAGTGACAAAGTCAGACTTTGATCTTGCCAGGGATCTTGGTTTTAACTGAACTATTTATTTTAGTTTTTGGATTAGGAAATATTTGCATATCTGGACTTTTGTAACCGAGGGTCATCATCAAGGTGTAACATGGCTTGTGTGAGAGTGTTTGGGCTCTCCCTCTCAGATGAACTTTGCTGGCTGATTTATTTTTTGCCCTGGATCCAGGGGCTCTGGTCCCGCCAGTCACTGGCACACAGCCCAGTGCCCAGCACCCTACCCTCCCAGCACTGCCTGGTGTCAGGCTGCCTTCCACTATAAGCCAGACTTGACTAGCTCCTTTTTATCCCTTACAATTCCGACAGTGAGAGTCTTTGGGTAGACTTTTTTCTTTCTTATACTCTGAGGAGCATTTGGCAGCTTTATATATATAAAACAAACCCAGGTCTCCTTAAGTCAAGAATTTAAAACACTTTTTTTTTGTTTGTTTCAAATTTCCTTGAGAGAAAAACATGTGTTTCTTGGAATGAGAGATACATTTGCTGTGATGAAGAGCTGTTTGCCAGCTATTGAAGATTTTTCCTTCGGAAGCACTGAAAGTAGACACAAGAGCCCGCAAACACCGAGAGAAGAGGTTTCCTTTTGAAAATGCCCATGGTCTGCTCTGAGTGATGAGATTTTGGATCACTGTGAAAATCTACCTTTGTTTAATGGACTTATTTAAATCTGAAGAATCTCTATGGGTGCACTCCAAGTTCTCCTCATGGGGAGATCTTGGACATGGCATTCACTTTTCTTGAGGCAACATCTCTCAATAAATGTATTTTCCCCTCAAGAACCTGCTGCTTTAAATCTGTTAACACTTGGTTCAGTATTCTGTTTCAATTTCTGTATCAAATGCTGGAATGGAAAAGAAATGCAAATCTATGGTCAGATGGGTGTGAGATATTGGTGGCTTGGAAGCAATAAATTTTTTGAAAAGATATATTTAAAGTTACATAATATAAAGTAAAAGTTGTTTGTATAGATAACATACTTCAATAAATTTTCTATAGCTGTACAAATATCAACAAATGTCTTAGCAGCCTTAGAGGTCTGGAGAGGCACAACCCTGTTTACCTGTACCCAGAATGAGTAGAATTCCAATGAGGGCTCTGAGGGACAAATGTGAGAGAATGTGTGTGAGAACACAGCCGTGCTCTGAGGTGGAGGTGCCTGGTGCTGATTCTGCCCACATGTGCTGCCCCCCCCCCACGGGGAAGGGAAGCTCAGAGGTGCTGGGCATCTTGAGAACAGGAAACAGAAGGGGAAGTGGGACCAGAAAAGAGTGTGTGGTCTGCGAACACTTACCTTTATGCATAAATTGTGGCGCGGTGAGCTTCAGGGATTCTCAGTAATCCAGTTAGTTCTCCTTTCCTGCTGGTACAGAAAAGAATGAAAGTGCATAGAGAGACTCGAATTCCCCAGCTCTGCGGAACTTGGAGAGGAAAGAAGGCATTTTGCCCAACATCAAGTATTTCTCTTGAAACTAGCTAGAATTTCTGACAACAAAGTAGAAGGTGAATTATTAGGGGGACAACACTGGAAGCAGGAAAGAATAAAGAGGGAATATTAGACTAACTCAGGACAGAGAGGAAACGTCTTCACTAAGGCAGTGACCCAGAGACAGATTTCTGAATTTAGAATGAGTAGAGGGTAACCAAGGAGATACACGAGTATGTGGAAGGCTCTGACGGGATTTTCACTGAATTGCAAACAGCCTCCCTACTGCCCTGCATAGGATGTTGTGCCTGAGGGGTTTTCAAGGCTCCATGACTATAGAAGAAACTTCCAGGATGCAGCAGTGCATGCCTGTCATTCTGGTGTCCCATCTGCCCCACATCCCTTTTCCCACTTCTGTTAATAACACTGTCTTCTTTCCTTTGGAGAAATATTCTTATCCCATGATCCAGTCCATCACCAAATCTCAACTTTCTAGTCAAAAATGGACTTGCCATCTCTCTGGAATAGACTTGCCATCTGTCTGGCCACAAGGATGAGCTCAAACATGGGCACATGACTCAAGATGGTTTAGTCAAGCCTTTCCCCAGGATCATTCCCATGAGGAAGGCCCTTCATCTCTCTGGGGCCACATGAGCTGAAAAATTGTAACTCGTGAATTGCTTTTGGATATATTCCTGCCTTGTAGAGAAGTCTGTCCTCAATGGGAAAAATATAGACATAAAAAGCCAAATAGATGTGAGTGATAGATGGAGAGAGAATCTGAATACATCACAATGCAGATTTACCCACAGTTCCTACAGCTGTTCTTCCATCCCGTGATCTATCCCAGGGTCTTTCTGATAAACAGCCTCCCTCTCTTCCTTTTTTTACCTTAAGCTAGTCTGAGATGGCTTTCTGTTATTTTCCACCAGAAGATTTTTTACTAATACCTCTGCAAAAGGAAAGTAACTTCAACTAGAACTTCAGTGGCTGTCTCCCTGGCATGATGGAATAAGAAAGGCCAGTTGCCTGGACCATAGAGGTTATGGGGGAGAAGGGGTGGCAGTAATGTCCATTATAAATGGATTCATTCAGTTGAACAAAGGGCTTTTATAAGAACAGTGCTAAATAGAAGTTGGCATCTCTCTCTCTCTTTCTGGTTTTGGTCTACTGGAGACTGAACATCTCATGAAAAACCAAAACAAGCCAAGAAAACATTAGTGCTAGGCTGCTTCACAAGATACATATACAAATACAAATACAAAATACAAGAAAACATGTCTTAAGAGCAAGGATTGCTTTTTATAAAAAGTGTTTTCATGTAAGAGACTATGGAATTTTTTCTACTTGCTTTTTAGAGACAGTAAAATAGTGAGAGCAAGAGCAAGTGAACAAGCAAAGGAGAGAGAGAGAAATATTGATTCAAATGTTTTTCACCCAAAAGCCAGGGAATAGACTATTTAGATCCTTTGGTTGCACAGTTCAATGATATAATTTTTGCTTGCTAATGGTAAACTGACTTCACTATAACTCTGTAGCCACAGAAGTCCGCCCTGAAAATATAACATGGCAAGATCTAAACTTGCAAAACATATACAAGGACTTATCACTTCTACATAAAGAACTCCAAATGCACTTAGTTTAATTTGCCAAAAGTGAATTCATACACAGTGTTTTAAGAATACATCTCTTAGACAACGTGAGGCACAGTTCAGCCGCTCAGTCGTGTTGGACTGTTTGCGACCCCATGGACTGCAGCACACCAGGCTTCCCTGTCCATCACCAACTCCTGGAGCTTACTCAAATTCACGTCCATCGCGTCGGTGATGCCATCCAACCATCTCGTCCTCTGTCATCCCCTTCTTCTCCCACCTTCTATCTTTCCCAGCATCAGGGTCTTTTCCAACGAGTTGGTTCTTCGCATCAGGTGGCCAAAGTATTGGAGTTTCAGCTTCAGCATCAGTCCTTCCAATGAATACTCGGGACTGATTTCCTGTAGGATTGACTGGTTGACTCTCCTTGCAGTCCAACGGACTCTCAAGAGTCTTCTCCAACACCACAGTTCAAAAGCATCAATTCTACCTTGAGTCCTGAAAAGTTAGCACCTGAGACGCTCCTTTAGATGTGTGCCACTAGATGGCGTATCAGGCTAACTTGCTCCCCTTCTCTGAGCAACTTGCTAGCTCCCTCTTCACCTCCTGCCATATTTGGTGAGTCACCTCAGGCCACCTGATAAACACTCAGGAAATACTTAAGACCAATTCAGCAGAAAATATAACTCACCTAGATGGTATGATGAGTATTATTAGGATGCCTCTGCCAAGATTTTTTTCAGAGCCTGAAATCAGCCTACTTCTTTGTTTCTTGGATTGAATGTATTTAAAAATCTGACTTTGGGGGCTTTCCTGGTGGCTCACCGGAAAAGAATCCACCTGCCAAGGCAGGAGACAGGGGTTTAATCCCTGATCCGGGAAGATCCCACATGCCACAGAGCAACCAGGCCCATGTGCCACAGCTATTGGGCCTGTGCTCTAGAGCCCGGGAGCCACGGCTACTGAGACCATGTGCCACGACTACTGAAGCCTGTGCACCCCAGAGACCGTGTTCAACAACAGGAGAAGCCATGGCAACGAGAAGCCCGTGCACCGCAAGTGTAGAGCAGCTCCTGCCCACCACAACTAGAGAAAAGTCCACAAAGCAATGAAGATCCAGCACAACCAAAAATAAATAAATTACTAAAGATTTTTTTTTAAATATGACTCTTACATGAAGCAAATGGAAATCAGTAGGGTTAAAACATTAAATAGTTGATTTTTCCCCCACAACTGCCTAATTCTAACCCTATGGGTCAAGCCCTTCCTTGCTTCATGAATGAAATCTAGATCCATACTTTCTTTGGTCACTGTTGAATAATACATGGCATTCTATTCACCTTCAACTCACCCAAATAGTTTTAGTTCTGTAATTCAAATGATGATTCTTTTATAATGATCAAACTGCACAATTTGTAAAATTAGACTTCTTGCTCTCCCCTATTGTAGGATCACTTTACTCTAGAAGTTTGCATTAGAGAGAAATGCATATACTGTCTAGATTTTCCCACTTAGCACTTCCATTCCTTCTTCCCTCAATCACTTATTCTTTTTGGATCCTCCAGGGCTGCTGTGTGTATGTATATAGATGTGGAGTTACTATGGAGAGAACAGGACAGGTAAGGAGAAGGAGCAAGAAATGTTTTTCTTGACTGGCATCAATATAATGTGACATTTTACCAAACATGAATTCACAATCAAAAACTACAAAACATATAAGGAGATAAGAAACCACAAGTGAGAATGAGCAGACCCATAAAGACTTCAGATATTGGAATTACTGGGGATAAAGTATAAAATTAGTACATTTAATATATCCAAAGAAATAAGAGGAAATTGTATAGCAGTAAGAGCAAGACACTATTGCCAGTGACCATACTGATTTGAAAAAGAACTAAATTGAATTTTTAAAAATGAATACCTTACAGATATTTATTAATTAAAATTAAAACTCAAAGGAAAGAGATTAGAGGAAACTAGAGAGAAAAATAGTGAAATGGAAGATAAACTGGAAGGAATTACCCAGAAGAGAGCACAGAATGATGAAGGTGAAAAATACAAAAGATGGCTTTAAACAGTATGTAGAACAGAATGAAAAGGTCTAATATACATTCAATCAGAATTCTCAAAAGAGAGCTAAAGGGGAGAAGAAATAGTTGACATATTAATGCCTGAGAGTTTTTCATAATTAATGAAAAATCCACAGATTCAGGAAGCACAACACATTCTAATGTGAATAAGTAAAAAGAAATCCATAACCAGTCACATGTTGATTAGGCCAAAAAACACTAGAAACAGAAAATCTTAAAAATAACCAGAGAGACAAGACTGATTATTTATGAAAAAAGGATAATTAGATTGGTAACTGCCTTCTCAAATCAACAACAAAAGCAGAAGGCAGTAGAATAATATCTTCAGTGCACTGAGAGAAAATAACTATTGATTTAAAATTGTATACTTAGTGAAATTATCTTTTAAGAACAAGAATGAAGTAAGGATTTTGTTTTAAACACAAACTGACAGAATATCCTACCAATAGACCATTACTAAAGAAAACTTTATTCAGAAAGGAGAAGACTCTTACACTATAGTTGGGAATGTAAATTGTCACAGCCGCTATGGAGAACAGTATGGAGGCTCCTTAAAAAAATAAAAGTGGAACTATCATATGACCCAGAAATGCCACTCCTAAGTATATACCTGGAGAAAACCATAATTCAGCAAGATGCATGCACCCCAATATTCATTGCAGCACCATTTCCAATAGCCAAGACACAGAAGCAATTAAATGTCCATAAACAGAGGAATGGATAAAGATGTAGTACCTATATACAATGGAATACTATTCAGTCAGAGAAAAGAAGGAAATAAGGCTATTCACAGCAATATGGATGGACCTAGAAATTGTCATACTGAATGAATTAAGACAGAGAGAGACAAATATTATATGATATTGCTTATATGTGGGATCTTAAAAAGGAGTATAAATGAACTTATTTACAAAACAGAAGTAGAGTCACAGATATATAAAACATATTTATGGTTACCAGGGGATATAGGGGCAGAGGGATAAACTGGGAGATGGAGACTGACATATACATACTGCTGCTGCTGCTAAGTCGCTTCAGTCGTGTACTACTCTGCGCAACCCCATGACAGCAGCCCACCAGGCTTCCCCATCCCTGGGATTCTCCAGGCAAGAACACTGGAGTGGGTTGCCATTTCCTTCTCCAATGCATGAAAGTGAAAAGTGAAAGTGAAGTCGGTCAGTTGTGTCTGACTCTAGCGACCCCGTGGACTGCAGCCTACCAGGCTCCTCCACCCATGGAATTTTCTAGGCAAAAGTACTGGAGTGGGGTGCCATTGCCTTCTCCACCGATATACATACTACTATATATAAAATTGGAGAAAGTGATGGCACCCCACTCCAGTACTCTTGCCTGGAAAATCCCATGGGTGGAGGAGCCTGGTGGGATGCAGTCCAGGGGGTCGCTAAGAGTCGGACACGACTGAGCGACTTCACTTTCACTTTTCACTTTCATGCATTGGAAAAGGAAATGGCAACCCACTCCAGTGTTCTTGCCTGGAGAATCCCAGGGACAGGGGAGCCTGGTGGGCTGCTGTCTATGTGGTCGCATAGAGTCGGACACGACTGAAGTGACTTATCAGCATATATAAAATAGGTAACTAATAAGGACCTACTGTATAGCACAGGGAACTCTACTCAATAGTTTGTAATGGCCTATATGGGAAAGAATCTTGAAAAAAAGAGTAGGTATATGTATATGTATAACTGATGCAATTTGCTGCAACAAACAATATTGTAAATCAACTATACTCCAATAAAAATTAAAAACAAATAAATACAAAAAGAAAAGAAGGGAGAAGATTTCAAAAGCAGATCTGAAATGTAGAAAGAAAAGGCGTAGGTGATTCTAAACAAACAAGTCAAATACCATATTTTAAAGCTGAAAGGTAAGATAGAAATTTAAAAATAGATAAAATAGCAGAAAGTTCAAAGGAGGTAATCAGAGTTAAACTGTTTTAGTGTCTAAGTTAAATCTACATATAAACGTTTTTAGTTAACTATTAAAAGAAGAAAATTGAGTCCAGATGATTTAAGCAAGGACTGAATTTTCATTCAACCAGGACCCTAAAGTCTAGAACTCCTTTGAGAGGACCTGGCCAGGAAGAGAGGATTAAGAGTTCTCTGGAGGTATCACCTATATTGCTAACAAAGGGCTTCCCTGGTGGCTCAGCTGGTTAAAAAAATAATCTGCCTACAATGCAGGAGACCCTGGTTCAATCACTGATTTGGGAAGATCCCCTGGAGAAAGGGGAAGGCAACCCACTCCAGTATTCTTGCCTGGAGAATTCCATGGGCTGAGGAGCCTGGTGGGCTACAGTCCATGGGGTCGCAAAGAATTGGACCTGACTGAGAGAGTAACACTCAACTTTCACTTTGCTAACAAAGGTTTTAAGTTGCCTTCCCTAAATTATGATGCTGTGGAATTTTCCAAATCTCCTCAGAATTTAATCTTCCCAATACAGTTTCCTTCTTTCCTTCCCCAAATGCCATTTCTAGCAGCAAATGCTTGGACCCTTTTTGAAAATGAACTACGAACCCTCCCATTGTCCCAGCATCTGTCCTACTCCTCATGTCTGTGCAGAGTCATGAGAGTGGCCACAGAAAGCTTACTAAAATCTATAAAAACATACAGTACACTTGGTCAGTACTTGCCTCTAGTCCCACAGTATTCATTCTCCATTACAGTAGTTAAGAAAATCTGAGGAGGCCATGGATTGTATGATTTTTTTTTCTATTCAGATCATTTAATGACAGGTCATGATTAAACATAGTTATAATAAATCATGAGTTCTTGATAACCAATGTAGGTGACAATGCTTTATTTAAACATTACAACCAAATTCAATTTATATGTCTGATACCAAAAAAAAAGTCATGGGCAACATGATACAAACATTTAAATTTTGATGCCACAGACAAGGCTCAAAATAACTGGACAGGCAACGACCATGAAGCAGCTTTCCGAGCTTTCTTGGCCTGTGGTTCCTTCTATTCCCTTTTCCTTTATTCCCACAAAGAAAATTCTCACTGGATAGTGCCTAATACATTTGTTAATATAGAGTGACTTTTTTGGAAGCCAAGGTAAGAGACAAGCTATCTGAATCTCTTTTAGCCTTCCCCAAAGAAACGGGCCAGACTACATGGACCTGTATCCTGCCTCACCAAGAAATAAAACTTTTAACTAAACGGCCTCATGGCTCCCTCTATATCTGGCCACTCTCAGTTCTATCTAAAATCACCAAATGCAGTGAAGATGCCGGATTGTTCATTCCAGGCAGGTCACCCCAAGCTTCGGAATTCTGAGTCTACAGGAATTTGTTATTTGGCTCAGAAATTCCTTCTCAGGAAGGATTCTAAAATCTAAAGCACATTTTTATCAAAACCTTTTCTCAACTCCAGCATGGCTAATGAAAGTCTCCTTGAATAAACTGACTTCTGCTCACAGCAGCATTTGAGGACCAATGCTTGGCAAGAGGAAGAACCCACAGTGCTTGTCCCCACAGGTTCATTCCAGGGATGTCGTGAGTGAGCATCACCTCCAGGACTCTACTCCCAGATATCGGGCTGATTCCAGTCCCACAAGTATTGTAGGAATTAGAAAGAACCCTCAAGAGATAGTCAGAAGGCCTGGCTCTATGATGTAAAAACTCATTTGACAATAGGCACATCACTTAGCCTTTGTCAGTTTCAGTTTTACCTTCTGTTTGATGGGATCAGCACATCCACCCTGCCTTTATCATAGAGGTCACTGTGAGACAGTCAAATGAGATAATGCATGTGAAAATGTTTTGTAAACAGTAATACACCATAAAAATAATACAAACTTTATTCTTATCACCTTCTTAAAGCAGCTCACACTATCCTTGCTCCATCCTCACATTAAAAGTCCCTTACTCAGTGGAAACAGTGTCAGACTTTATTTTTTGGGCTCCAAAATCACTGCAGATGGTGACTGCAGCCATGAAATTAAAAGACGCTCACTCCTTGGAAGGAAAGTTATGACCAACCTAGATAGCGTATTCAAAAGCAGAGACGTTACTTTGCCAACAAAGGTTCGTCTAGTCAAGGCTATGGTTTTTCCTGTGGTCATGTATGGATGTGAGAGTTGGACTGTAAAGAAGGCTGAGCACCGAAGAGTTGATGCTTTGGAACTGTGGTGTTGGAGAAGACTCTTGAGAGTCCCTTGGACTGCAAGGAGATCCAACCAGCCCATTCTGAAGGAGATCAGCCCTGGGATTTCTTTGGAAGGAATGATGCTAAACTCCAGTACTTTGGCCACCTCATGGGAAGAGTTGACTCATTGGAAAAGACTGTGATGCTGGGAGGGATAGGGGGCAAGAAGAGAAGGGTACGACAGAGGATGAGATGGTTGGATGGCCTCACTGACTCGATGGACTTGAGTCTGGGTGAACTCCGGGAGTTGGTGATGGACAGGGAGGCCTGGCGTGCTGCGATTCATAGGGTCGCAAAGAGTCGGACACGACTGAGCGACTGAACTGAATTGAACTGAACTGACTCAGAGCTTCATTGAACAATTTCCCAGGTGAAAAGGAGGAAGGATCCGGGCAGGAAAAATCTAGGCAGTTTTTTTAAGTACCTGGCCCCCATTTTGGTGAATTTGGATCTCTACATTCTATAAATCAATTTCAAAACCCTGTAAGATTGTGGCAGCAGTTAAATCTGATGTTGGAAGGATATGTAACAGATTTTTATTATTTTTGCTCATTCAGTTTGGGTCTTAAGGAGGAAGTAGGTGTTGACCAGTCAGGCTGTGATTTGAATGTTTCAAAAATGACTTATTTTTGCCATTCCCCCAAAGGTCTTGTTTATTTCTATTCATGATCTAAATTTTGCTCAGAATGACATCAGGGGAATGAGAAAATTACCTGCAATTCTTGTCAGATCTGAAATTGTCACAACAGGACCTCTATTCCAGGACTGGAGGCACTGGGAGCAGCCTCCTCGGGTGGGCTCCTGGCCGTCCTTTCCCTCTGCCTTGCTCAGCTCTCCTACCCCTGGGCCCTGGTAAGCCAGTCACCACCATCCTAGTGAGACTGCTGGGGGCTTCACCACTTTCAGGCCCAAGAGAGTATGAGAAACCTCACCAGGACATCTGAAGAAAAATATTTGAAGCCCAAGGAACCCTCAGGACTAAGTGTTTGGGGCACATGATGAGGTAAGATCTAGTGTAAGATTTTCCAAATACATGTGATCACAGGACTCTCCTGAAATACATGTTAAAAGTACAAATCCTAGCTCCAGACTCATCCTATCAGTCTCCTGGGCAGGGCCCAACAATACATTTTTAACAGCAATCAGGTAATTTATACGGTTAGACAATTTGGGAAAATGCCAATCCAAAAGAAAAGACTCAATTAAGTTTTTGACTTCACTAATGGCGGCATCTCCATCTATAAAGAAAAGAGGGGGTGGGTTACAGTGCAATCAGTGACCTCAGCCTCTCTCAAAGGCTGCCTAAGCTCTGACTGGATTACCTGTATGAAGTCTTTCAGACTTTTTAGAAATATTTACAGATGTGGCTAGGTCTAGATGTTCCTTAGGCTAGAGTGACAGCCATTTGCCATGCCCAGTTTGCACAGTCTGCCTGGTGTGGAAAGGGAGACTGGCCAACACTCCATGGCCGCAGAACGAACCCCTGGAGGAGCAGATGGAGAGCACCCCATGAGCACCAGGTCCATGGCAAATTCTCCCAGCTTCCTCATGAGTCTGCATGGCCTAGAGAAGTTCATCTGCCTGCCACCTGCCTCCTTGTGCCCTCATCCAACATGTCCCTGACTCAGCTGTGACTCACAGGCAAACACGCTCCTACATCATCCTACTCAGCCCTCTGCCTCTCACCCCTCCCCATTCCAACTCACCTCTTTCAGCTCAGATTTCTTAATACTGGCTTTTCAGATCACTGAGCATGTCTTTAAATAGGATGGATGGACAAATACACACAACACTTAGATATCAAAATATACCCATTTAAATAAAAAAACTTTAATTCTCTGGGTTTGTTGTAATTTATCCATAGCAGTATTTCATATTATACATATAAAATCTCCCAATTCTTTCTTGGGCATTTCTTGTTTCCTCTATTCAGTTGCAGCGTCCCCATGGACAGAGTGGGCTTTCCAGGTGGCTCAGTGGTAAAGAATCCAACTGCCAAAGCAGGAGACGCAGGAGATGAGGCTCAGTCCCTGGGTCGGGAAGATCCCCTGGAGGAGGAAATGGTGACCCACTTCAGTATTCTTTCCTGGGAAACCCCAAGGGCAGAGGAGCCTGGCGGGCTACAATCCATGAGGTTGCAAAGAGTTGGACCTGACTGAGTGACTGAGCACGCACGCATGCATGGACAGAGATCATGTCTTACACAAGCCTAATATTTTACCCCCAATAAAACAAAGGAAGGAAGCTAATATGTGTAAGCACTTTCTACACAGGACTAGTCAGGGGAAAAGAAACAGAAGGATGTGCTGAGAAAAGCCAGGGTGCTGAGGATGGCCAGCTTTGCCTTTACTTGTCCGGTCAGACTTATCTCTTGTCCACATACCCAGAAATGACTGTTTTCTCTCTTGACCAGAAACCTGGAGGTCTGAGTGATTTATGCAGCCCTTCCGAGGACAACCTGGTCCCATGTACCCAGTTTATTTCGGTAATCTGTTATCATCTTTGTATTTTTTATTGTCTGTCGGTAGTTTTGTTGCCTTCAGGTTTCCAATTTTAATAATTCTTTCCCATGGCTCCCTTCACCAAAATCATACATGCCCCCGGCTAATGAAAGCAGTATTTTTGGTCTCTGCAGCTGGTGCTATGGGGCTCTTTGGTGGTGAATAGCCTGACACAGTGCTCAGTATGAGGAAATAATAACTACTTCAGCTACCCAAGATTCTCCAAAATTGCCTGAGCAATTTAAAATCCAAAGCTGGTGACTAAGAATTGGTGTTTTAATCATCTTTTCCAGTGGAAATGGGGCCCAAACAGACAGATGAGACCTAGGCTTTCAGATGACAAGGACTAAAAGCTCAGCAAGTCTAAAAACTCAGCACCAGGGTTATGGCTTGTGTCTTCCAGCCCTTGGAAGTGCCAGCAGTGGACTGAATTGTCCTCCTGGTTCAACTCATACAGGCCAAGGCCATTATGAAGTCTTTTGGCAGGCCAATTCTACCCCCAGCAATGGTATCAACTCATCCTTCTGACCCTCACCCAGTCACTTATTATTTCATTGCACACATAGAACTGGTTTGGAAATGCCATGAATTAAATGGATATCAGTGCAATGGTACTCTGAGAAAAGGGCCTAGCCCCAGTCAGGTGGTTCCGGAGAAGACCAAAGAGATGTTGAGGAAGAAACTTTCTTCAGCAGTTGTCCATGGATCCACAGACAGAGGATGGAGCCTGCTGAAGTAGAGGGATACAGAGACCAAGCAACACTGTCTGCCAGTGATTTGACCTAACCAAGTATCCCACCATAACAGTGTGGGGTGAAAAGCTTTGACAAAAGTCTGTCAAAGAAAGTAGAGACCAGCACTCACCTAAGGTTAGAGTTTTGGGGGTTAAATATTCAGACAAGAAAGAAAAAAAAACTCAGCTTTTTCCTTGAAGAAAAATGAACATTTAAAGAGTGAACCAGCTTCTCATGCCTTGGGTAGCAATCAGCAATTTGGGCTGGGCTCAGCGAGGCAATTCTTCTTTTGGTTTTATCTGGGATCACTCATGTTTGCAATCAGCTGAGAGTTGATAGGCTGCCAGTTAGAGTGATGGGATAACTGGGCCCTTTCATCATGCAGCAGGCCAGCCAGGCTAATTTACCTGGTGGTGATGCACAGTTCCCAAAAGCAGCAAGAGAGGACAAATTCCCTCATGCACAAGAATCTGTCAAGTTTCTGCTTCTATCATATCTGTTATTAGGCCACTGGCTAAATCAAATAATATGGCCAATCCCAAATCAAGGGGTTGAGAAATAGACGGCACCTCTTGATGAGAAGAGAAGAGTTTGTAGCCTTTTTTTTTTTTTTTTTTACCAATCTATACAAATTATGAAATCCAGAGAGTCCTAGATTTGAGATTTAAGCAAAATCTATCCTTCAGGCAGGGGTAGGAGTAGAAAAGGGCTTCCCAGATGGTGCTAGTGTTAAAGAACCCACCTGCCAATGCCAGAGACAAACCAGAGAAGCAGGTTTGACCCCTGGGTTGGGAAGATCCCCTGGAGGAGGGCATGGCAACCCACTCCAGTATTCTTGCCTAGAGAATCCCATGGACAGAGGAGCCTGGTGGGTTACAGTCTATGGGGTCGCAAAGAGTCAGACATGACTGAAGCGACTTAGCATGCACACACGGAGTAGGAAGTGCTCCTTCCTGAGAAAGCAATATCCCTCATCTCCCAAAAGCATCTAGAGTGGCAGCCTGGTGAGGCCCAGGGATGCCTGCTCCACACTCAGGTGTCCTGGGATGATGAAACTGGGCTGGGCAGGAACAACTCATGGTAAATGAAGTCTAAAACACACAGAAGAGCCAGCAGAGCCTGTGGAGGAAATGGCCCATATTCAACATATAGTGAGACCATACATTCTTTTCTTCTTAGATTCTTTCTCATTTTTCTTTCTTTTGCTTTATTCTCTTCTCCTCTTTTTTTCCCCTCTTCTCTTTCATATGTGTATTTTAAACATTTATCAAAAGGCACCTGATGACAACCTAATCAAGAGTGCAGAGGGACACGGGGCTCTGTGTGTGGCACCAACCTGTGGACAGTCCAGGAAAGGGGAGGACGAGAAGAGCCCTTGATGTCCAAGACTCACGTCGCTATGACAAAAGAGAAAAAGCAGTTCATGTTCTCAGAATGAAAAAAGAAACACCACTTTGACAGCTCTTGTTTTGTTCCAGCCAAGAACTGTCATTAGGAACAGCCAATTGAAGTCATTTCTGTGATTGTCCGGCAGGTCATGGTCACTGAGCTCACCACAGGCCTGATTTCAGTGTAACAACAGTCATTGACGAGTGACTGGGAAGTGATGGGGCTAAAAGGTGTATTTTGCCTGAAGCTATCTTCCACTGTGGGTGAAGGCCTTCTAATAGCAGTAATCGGTTCTGTTTCTAAGCACAGCACAGGAGGTATGGAAAAGCAGACTGTAGTATAGGCATTATCTGGAGATTAGCAGTCCAGAGCTAACTCTCTTTCAGAAATGGAAAAGGAATCCTGGTTTGGCTAAGGGAGGAGACAGGGCGGGATGAACTCTGTGGGTGAGAAACTCCATGTGTAGGAATGTGTTCACCTGTACTTGTTTTCTTGATAAGTTTCTCAAACTAGTTAGATGGGCACTGAGGTTTGCAATCAGCCTCCCTTAAAGGCTGCCCCCCATCCCTTGCCAAAGCAAAGATCAGCAAATCTTCCAAGGTGGTGGCCCAAGAAGGTCCAGGGCCTGCTGGCTCTTGGATTTGTGTCTTGTTCCCATGTTCTGTTCCCAATTCCTAGTCATTCAGAGAGTTGTCTTGAAAACAAACATCAGACCACAAGGGACATCCTGGTTGGAAAGTCACTCTGGGGAAAGAACAGAAAAAGCCTGATTAAAGAAACACAACCAATGGCTCCCTGGGAAGAATCCACACCTGTTCAGAGCCTAGCACACTCTGACTTTTAGGACATTTCATTAAGCTTGTGACTACTGCCCCTAAGCCTCAATTGGTGCTGAAGCCAACACACATCTCATAGAACTTAGTTCCATGACCACAGAAAAACCTCTCACCCCTTTGGGGATAACTAAAATGTTTACATTTCCACAACAGTTGGTGTGGATGGTGCACCGTACAGCTGACATCACCTGAAAGTTCCTTCTCTACTCATAATACTTGGGTCATTGCAGGTTTTGTTTTGGAGGGGTTAATAATCATGCCAGAACCTTTTTATGTTCATGTTCTCTCCCCATACAAATGTGCTGCTTGGAACCATGAGAAAAACAAAACCACAAGAGAGGCAGGGTAACTGAGGAGGGGGCAGTAGCACCCAGGCTTGGAGAGGGCCTCTGGAGCACAGAGGCACCCTGGAAACCCACAATGATCTGTGGTTTGTCCCCCAACAATCTCTCAGGTTCAGAGCTCACATTAGGGGGCTGCAGGATTCACTGGGCTGCTCTTGGCTTTTAGAGGGAAAACAATAAAGTCTAAAAAAGGCCACTTACAGAGACAAATGAGTTGGGCAGGGCCGGAAAGATTTCCTTCACATATACAGGCACAGTACAGTTTACACTCAATAAAACGTCAAGGGAAAAAAAGAAGTGAGTTGTCCTTCATAAATACCAACGGCTTCTCTGGAATCTGGACTCTTCCGGCATTTGATGCAAGTTACAAACCCTCACCCTAAAGGGAGCAGGGGCTAGGGAGGAACGCACACATAAGCATGCATAGAGCATAGATCGTCAGAATGCAGACCTCAGAAACCCACCTAAAGGCCTGTGGTGGGAATGAAGCCCTAGAATCCCTGATGCTAAATGCTTCTTAAAGCTGGCCATTAATGCTAATCTGCTACTTCTGCTTGTTTTCAACGCTCCGGGCTCCAAGCCCAGTTACTTCACCTGGTCCTGCCTGGGTAGAAGGAGGTGGGGGACAAACCAGCCTAACATCCGGATTCCCCAAGCAGGAGAGCCTGCTCTCTCCACCTGGGCCCCACCGGGTGTCTGCGCATCTAGGGCAGGGCCCTCCTGCTCTGTTCGCCTTCCTCCCCAGCCCCGCGGCCCCCGGTTGGCGATCGTGCCCACCGGCCCCCGGGGAGGCCGCCTGGGCCTCACCGTCTTCTTCGCCGGTGTCTCCTTCTTCCTCTTCTTCTCCGAGTTGCTGTGGTAGGGCAGGTCGCGGCCGCGGTAGGACGGGCCCCGGCTGAGCTCGAGCTCGCTGTAGGGAGGCAACGTGTCGTCGGGCGTGTCCTCCTCGTCGTCTGGAGGCGCGCCCGCCTCGTAGGTGGCCGGCGGCGACCAGGCGTAGTAGGAGGCGCTGCGAGGGCCGAGCTGTGAGCTCAGCTTCGACGGCGTCTCGAGGCTGCCGCCGCGGCTGGCGCCCTCTGGCCGCACCTGCCGCTCCAGCCCGGACCCGCGAAACGAGTGGTCGTACTTGGGCGTGGTGCCCGGCGTGCGGCTCACCAGGCGCGGCAAGTGCGCGTCGTCCGGCGGCCGCCGGCGCGGGGGGCTGTAGGACCAGCCGCGGTCCGCGTCGGTCAGGGGCTCCCGGCTGCGGCTCCGCGGCCCATAGTACTCCTCCAGCGAGCCGTCCTGGTAGAGGCCCCCGTGCGCCCGCGCCTCCGAGCGCTCGAAGCGGCTCCCACCTCGGAGGTCCTGCTTGTTGCCGTCCGCCCTGCGGGACCGCGGGCCGTAGGAGTCGGCAAAGGCCGCGAGCTCATCCATGGAGACGGCCGGCACCCCGGTGGCGAAGTTCTTCCGGGACAGCATCTCCGATTTGGAGCGCTGCTGGCTGCGGACAGAGGAGGCGCTGGTCAGTCCTTGAAAGGCCCAGGTACCCAAGACCTGTCAGACGCGCGAGGCAGGGAGCTGAGCTGGGATCTAAGGACCCCATCGCGGCTGGGGCCTCGCTCAGGAGACTGCGCGGCCCGACACGGCTCTGCTCCTGGCTGGATGTATCACCCCAGGCACCTCTCACGCCTCAGAATCACAGCCAAGTCAAGGCGTCCGCCCATCTGGTGAGTTAGCGTTAAGGATTAACGGGTTGTGTGAAAAAAACCTCTTTGTGATCTACACGGTGCTGAAACACACGTGGGCCTTCTTTTGGCCATTATGATATGACCTCTGGTTGACAGCCTCCTGACTCACTTCTCACACCCTCGAAGCCGGCATGGGCGATGTGGCCTGCTGTCCAAACAGCTGTGGCCCACGGAGCCCTGTATTATTTGGTGAGAAACAGAGAGGCCTTTTCCTTCCTCAGAGTGAAGGGCAAGTTACCTCGTGGGGCAACAGGCCAGAGGGACCCCGCAGTTGGTTCTTTGGGAGAAGAGCAATAGCTACTGTCCTTCGATATAAAGGATAAGTGAGTGGGGAAGGTGCTATCCGGGCATTGGCCATACCAAACCAAACACACATCTTGTCCCTTCACATTCACTGGCCACATGACCCTGTGTAAGTCCCTTAGAATTTTTTAAGTTTCAGTTTCCCCAGCTAAAACTGGAAGGACATTAATAGTACCTGCCTTTTAGAATTATGAGAATCAAATCCAACAGTATAACATAATTGGCATTTGACTTTTCACAAAACAAATGATCAAAAATGAGAGAGATGATGGGTGGGGTCTTTTAGAGGTTACAAGATAAAATATATGAGAAGGGCAGAGAAATGTCAACAGGGTTCATTAAAGGGTCTAGAGAATCCTCTTCAAAGAGCCTTGACTGATTACTTCTGCACATGGTGCCCCAAGCGTTCCCTTGCTTAATACATGTGGGAAAGGGGTGTTCAATAGGCACAGAGAGAGATGAGGCAAGATAACCTAGAAGGGCAGACAGAGATGTTCCCGGATCACTGCAGCCTCAGACCCATCCTGCCCCCCAGCTTTTGGCTCCTCATGCCCAGCACCGGAGCTGCCTTGCCACAGTTAGCCTCACCTGTGCCTGAAGCTCTCCCGATCCTCTTTGTTATACTCCATGGCCGAGGGCCCCCGGCTGGCCCCACTGCTGCCTCCCATGACCCCTGACCAGTAGTCAGGATTGCTCTCCAAGTCCCCAGACACAGGGAACTGCTTGTTCCGCATCTGATGGTAAGATTGGCGGAAACTGCTGTCCTCCTCATGCAGAGAGCTGAGTTCCGAGATGGTGTTGTTATCTGCAAGGACAAAAACTAGGCATGACAGAGCTTTCTACCTGTAGGACAGAACAGGAACTTGGTTAAGGGCTAACACTGGAATCTTTGGGAAACTCCCACCCGAGGGTCTCAGTCCTGTCCAGGGTGGGTTGTAGTCCTGAACTAATGGTATTTGTGTTCTCAGCTCAGCAGCAACTGGCTTCAGTTGGAAGCCTAGTTGCCGACAGAGGGGAGGCTTCCCACATGCTCTGTTCTTAGAATAGGAAAACAATTGTTATTGTTCCACCTAAGGCAGGCTTTCCAGAACTTAGGCTCTCTGCAGCTGGTCTCCTCCTAGTATATCATCCTCGCTCAAATATTTTGCTTCTTCTTGTTTAAATCAGTGATGAGCCATGATGATCCCAGCCATGAGGCAAAGGGGGCAAAATGAGAGAAAAGCCACAGATCACAGTATCTTCCCTGCTGTTATCTGAGTCCCAAGATGGAGCCTTCAGAGCCAGTCCCATGCTGTGGTTCACACGCACCCCATCCCAGCTGCTGCTGTGCCCCTCCCCACAGAGCAAGGAGCCCACAGGACAAAGAGAGTGTGCACACCCTGCTCCTGGATGTTCATCCAGGAATTTGGAATATTTTCCCTGAACAGTACCAAGCTCATTTCTGTGGCTTGAGTAGACCTCTTCACTCCCCAGACTGTTCAGGTGTATGTGGCCATGGATGGCCAGGATAGCTGTTTGGAAGTGTAGGAAGAAATGGGGAAGGCTAGGCTGCACTTATGGTCCATGGACCTCCACTTATGCTCTAGTCCCAGCCCAAAAATGTAAAAAAGGAGGGGATGGTCACAGCTTTCTCATTTTTTAGGGTGGCCTAAGTAGCTTTTCACAAAAGCACTTGTGAATAAGGACCAGAATCACAATTTGGAAAGAAAAAAAAAAAAAAAGAAACTATTTATTTAGAAAACTTTGAAATGGATTGAATTTCATATTACTTAAAAAATAAATCTAGCAAATCTATTTGTAATGTAACTGAATCCATTGAAAATCCATTGTTTTCTAAAAATCCTTTGAACTTCAAACTATTATCAGAATCAACAATTATAAGTTGTAGGGCCTGGCTGCCGAATGAGAGGTAAACTAAGATCAGATGTGGGAAGCACAAGTGTGTGTCTCATGTTCCCCTCTACTTTATCTCCTCCCTATCCCCAACAGTCCTTAGAGGAGCAGAGGAATTTTGCTGGCTCCCACCCCTGAAGGGAAGGGTGGGCCTCCCTGCACAGCATAAACACAATCTCCTTACGAGGACACAGGGCTGAGCAGGAATGCCATTCAGTTTGGTCATGTGATCAGTTGGTTTTGAATTATAATCTAAGTCTTTTGTTCCTTATAAGGAGAATGGTCTAGTGCCTGCCTATTTCAAAGGGAAATAACTCAGATCCTATTGATTAATAAAATCTTGTCTTCCTTTTCTCACGATGCCAGTGAATTCCAGTCTTCTGGGAACCCCACAGAAGAGAACTTTAAAATGCACCAAGTGTGTTTATTGGAAAATTACATTATTGGCTCAGAACTTGCCTTAAACTTCAGGGAATAATGGACATTATTCATCTCTCCAGATGTGAGGGAGAGATGTTTCTCCATTCATATGATGGATAGTCCAGGATGTATGCTGTTCTGAAACTTCTGCCACAGTGAACGTGAACATCAACATCCCCCACTTCAGAGACACCTAGCAGTGGGACTCTAGGACAGCAGAGGCAAACTTCGTGTAAAGGGCCAGGTAGTAAGCACTGTGGGCTTTGCAAGTCTTCCTGTCACAACTATTCAACTCTGCTACTGCAATAGGAAAGGAATCATGGGTAAGACAAGTAGATTGGCATGGCTGTGTTCCAAGAAAATTTACTTCAAAAATAGGAGGTGGAACATATGTGCCCTGGGAGCTGTGGTTTGCTGATTCCAGACTAAAATATCCCCAGAGCAAGCCCCTACTTACAGGGAGCAGGTGAATGAGGCTCACACATTCTGGGAAATTCATAGGCCTGACCCTGAAACTCCCATGCCTCACAGAATCTATTACTCCTTTGCCACACCTGCAACTAGGTGTGGCTCATTTTATGATGAGATCTTTAAGACCATCCCGTGGCCATGATCCATCCCAGGGTTTACTTTGCTCTTCGGGGATAGAACCTCTCAAAGTAAGGAGAACTTAGATTTCTGCTTCATCTCTGTGCAGTTATTGCAATGTGAACTTAGATTTCTGCTTCATCTCTGTGCAGTTATTGCAATGTGAACTTAGATTTCTGCTTCATCTCTGTGCAGTTATTGCAATGTGTAGGTTCCAAGAGCTCTGGGTTCAATTCTGGCACTGGCAGTGAGTACTGGCACTGGTTACTTTCCCCTCGACCTCCCTTTCCTCCTCCATAAAATGAGGGAGGTACATTCAACAATCTCAGTCTCTTTCTTCCCGCTCCAACATCCTAAAGTCCCAAGAGTTAGAAGGCTGTGATCTTTGAATATAAACTGCTACTGCAGCCATAGCACCATCCACAGTTGGCTCCAAAGTTTCTAGTTAGCAGCAAAGCACAGGACAGCAAACCACAGACCTGGGTTGTAGTCCTGATACTGTCATTTCCACCTTCTGGGCTTCAGTTTCTTCATCTGTTGACCCAGGCCACCCCTTGGACTCTTAAGATTCCTTGGTCATTACCTTCTGGCTAGCCAGGCCTTTGGAGACCACTTTAATCCAGGCAGACAGGAGACATCATCTCAACCGGGATCTACCCTTTATTTTTAACCTCTGTTTTTTCTCTGAGCTGTGAGTTCACAGATTTCCTCCACGGGCTTTCTCCTTGGACTCTGACTCTCTCTCTGTCTGTCCCCTTACAGGGATCCATGACAACACTGTTACAACTAGCTTGTCAAGTGCAGTGACATCTGCATTCCTGACATTCCAATCTGGAGATGGTCTTTTTATAGCCAGTGTGGTGGGAGGAGGCAGCAATGGATGCAACTCAGACAGGATGAAATTAGAATCGCAAACTGGGAGGAATATGTTGTCCTTAATCTGAATCAAGTTCCTCTAGTCTGGGTCTGTTTTCCCAACAATGCCATTGAGTCTGGAGTTGGTTCCAAGACAAGGAGGGTTCAAAGAGAGCAATGTAGTGACCGCACTCCCACGCCTGCCAGCACCTCTGACAATTAGCCCATCCATGTCAGACCTGCCCTGTGCTGCTTTTCATGATAGACAGTAATGTGGAGTCCAAATCAAGAATCAGCTATGTCAGCGGCAAAGTCTCCACGGTCTGTGGGTGAGTTAAGCGTTGGGGCCCTGCCGCCTACAGACTCAATAATTAAAACATTCTTTTGACTTTTTGCTTGCCCCTCAGTCTCTGCCACTAGGTATCTGAAAGGAATGTAGGCATCTTTTTTATGAGATTCATTTGGCAGACTTGTTCTTTTACTTTCATTGATATGGCAAGTTGGCAGCTGGACTGTCATTCGAGGCTAGGGCCTTTCATGTTGGAAAAAACTGACACTGAAGCTTCCCCATTGTAAGCCATTATTTTGAATATATTTTAAAGGGAGTAGTAGGGAAAGGCTGTTTTAATAAAATGGTGCCAACCCCACTGCACAGCCCAGCAATACTGACTGCCCCATGCGAGAGGCAACAGAAGCCAAGATGGTACATGATGCTCTATTCTTTTTTTTAAAAATCCTATTATAGTTTATTACAGGATATTGGATATAGTTCCCTGTTATCACCCTATCCTTCATACCAGAACCCTTTTTTTCTTTCCTCCCTGTACTCAAAGCTACTTTCTTTAGCGTGGTGTCACCAGCACCCCTACTCATTCTGACCCTGAAAGCTCAGGGTTCCCCATATATGGTCACCCCCAAATCCCTTTTAGCATGATGCACGGAACACATAAAACTAACAGATGCTCACATCTGCTTCTCATCCTTCTGGCTGGATCAAACTGAGCCAGCTCCTTCTCAACATAGTATAAGACCTTCATGGAGTCTCTCTCTTTATCAGCTTGGATCCGGTAACCTTTGCGAACTGTTGAGAAACAAACAAGATAGTAAGCTGAAAAAAAATCAGGAAAAGGTGACTTCCATGTAACTTACCAGTAGAAAACATGGGTCCCAGATAGGGACCCATGTGATTCAACTCTTTTTTAAATCACCCAGAAATAGTAACCTATATTTCTATATATGGAACCATACCCTTTATCAGATGGTTCCATTAGAATGGAGGATTGGCACATCAAGAAAAAACTTCTGTTCCAGTAACCTCTCCTTCCTACTTCCTGACCTCTTATAGCTCCACTTAAAGATTATCTTCTCAAAGTTTGGGGGAGTATACTCACACTAAAAAAGACCACTTTCTAGACTAGGGATACAGATCACTCTACAGTCTGAGGATCATACCTTCACTTGGAAGCACATGTAGCTTTAAAACAGATACCCAAACATCAGAGACCTTGACACAGGTGGCCTAAAAGCCTGTAGTTGCCTGTACAAAAATTCCATAACTAGGCGATGCCTAAGAGCTAATATTAGATTGCAGGCTTTATACACAGTAGAACAAAATAAAATGCATGGATTACTAATTATGGTTCCATTATTATTTCTTTAGCATTTTCCCCTTAGGAAAGGGAATACCATATTTTAGACATGATTAAGTCAATCTGCTGCAATGTGGTTACAGGCAGGTGCTATTTTCAGGGCTTAGTAAAAATAAAACAAAACTAAAGCGTGAGAGATAATACCATCCTCTACGTTCTCATCACTCACGTTGGCAGAGACAAAGGCTGCTGAAGCCTGGTATCACTTAAGCATCAACCTAATCCAATACCAGCCCCAAGGGTGATCAGACACAGACAGCTCTAATATTCACATATAAGACAAAGAGAAAACAAGAAAGAGAAAGGACTGGGATGGGGACAGAACAGCAGGGGTAACAGACAAGGCCTGCGGGCACTGGGACGTGCTAGGCACCGCGCTACGTGCTTTCCGTGGACTCAGTCCTCGCAACTGCATAAGGAGTCAGCTGTTAGCAGCCGTGCTTCACGGACGAGGAAACTTTGGTTCAGAGCAGTTTTATAACTTGCTCAGCAATAAGTGGCAGTGCCGGGACTGGAATGTAGTCTGAAGGAAGCCCAACAATACTGGGCCACCTGTCTGTCTGGAGTCTGGGGCCAGAAGCAGCAGAGAGAGATGAAAGGAAGACAAAAAGGAAGAACCCAGAGGTGGACCTTGGGCATCCGAGGCACTGTCCTACCATGCAGCCAGTCAGGACCATACAATGGGGATGGAAACAGATGACCCACCCCCAATACTCTCTATTCCCAGAGCAGGGAAAATACCACAAGGAAACCACACAACTGCACGTGTCTCTGGAGAAAGTTCTGCGTTCTGCTCTCTGATTATGTTCCCTTGCTGTGGTCATAGCCCCCTACACAAGCATGTATGTGGAAGATTAAAATATCATCTTTCACAGACTCTAATCACAGCCCTGGTGTTGAAAACTGGAAAGACGCCCACACATCCATTTGCAGGTGCACTGGTTTTCTCTATAAGCATAGGATGGACAGTCCACCTTCAGCTTCAATTGTGGAATTACTTTAAAAAATTAATGAATCTCAGCACACGCTTTTTAGTGACACCTTCTCCCAGAGGTTAGATCCTTAATCCTTATGCAGAAGCAATTATTAGCAGAAATGGTTTTATTTATCAGCCTCCACACCCTCCCATCTCTGCAGAGGCGTTTACAGAGTAGCACAGACAGTTCAATTAAAATGCAATTATCCCACGGAACTGCTATGTCTGTTCTGAGGTGTTTGTGTCTGATGAATAAAACACAGGGCTAGGAAGTGGGGAACTGGGCACCCTGTAGGCCACGAGGACCTCAAATAAGTGGTGACCTATCCAGGATTCAGTTTGCATGTCCACAAAATACAACTAATAATTTTCACCTTTTAAATAATCTTATAAGTCAGAGAAGACAAATACATAAATGAAAAAAAGAAGACAACAAAGACCAACTCAGTGGAGCACTTTGAGTTCTTTGTAATTATTAGGGGTGGCGCAAACAACATCTCATCCAAAAGACTTTCTTTTTCTCCAGCTAGAAAAGTTTTCTCTTTTCTCTATCCAACCCCCAACTTACAAATCATTTACTTTGAACTTTCATCATATGTCCCTTAATATATTCCTACTTGTTTCAAATGATATGTATAAATGTCTAATCTTCCAAAAGATTCTTGAGGGAAAAGAATGCTTATCATTCTAGCTCAGTGGAACGCCCAGGATGGTGCTCTACAGAGTATATTCCTAAACAAACGTAGTATGTTTGTTTGAGCTGAAATGGTGCCAGCCTGGGGATGGGTGTGAGGTTAATGCTTTCTTAAGAAAGATTATTTACAGTAGAATTTCTCTCTCTAGATTGTAAACTTCCTGAGATCAAGGACCAGTTCTCTCTGTGTATCTATGATTCCTGAGCACCTAGCATAGAGCCTAGCACATTGCAGACACTCCAAACATGTGAGTTTGTATGAATGAATGAATGAAGTGAAAATCAGGAATAGAAACTGTATTACAGGGAATTGCAAAGTAAGGCAGAAGAGACATGTGGTGGGTTTGTTGGAGAATTTTGAACAGGAAGGGGAAGCCTTGAATGGTAGCTTGAGGGAGCAGCAAAGTTTAGGCAAGTTTTGTTATTTTTATTGATGATTATATTTTTAGTCTGCTTCCCTGGTGGCTCAGAGGTAAAGAATCCACTTGCCAGTGTAGGAGATGCAAATTTGATCCCTGGTCCAGGAAGATCCCCTGGAGAAGGAAATGGCAACCCACTCCAGTATTCTTGCTTGGAGAACCCCATGGACAAATGAGCCTGGGGGGCTACAGTCCATAGCACTGCAAAAGAGTCAGACACAACTTAGGGACTGTAAACAATATTTTTAGTTAAGAAAAGGAGCATGTTTATAGGCCTTAAAGAAGGGGTCTACTCTACCTGCAGCTGTGTCTTTAGGTGTTCTTAATATGTGAAGTGCTGTTATGGCAGACATTCAGTAATACTTAGATAAAGGGGGAAAAGTATTGCTATATGGAACAATGTACCAGCTGTACCCTGGTGGTAAGAGAAGGCTGCCACCCCAAGCAACAGTTGGAAATCTCCCTTAATTGCAACTTGGATTGGAGCTTAGATTGCTTTCTGTGTCGTTATAAGAATTTACGCTCCTAATTATGACACAGATTGATCATGTATGCATAGGTTATCATGCCTCTGAAAAGATGAAGATGTCAGCTTCACCTTTCAGTACTGGCATTATAAAGAGACATTACTGTACTACATATTGGGTTGGCCAAAAAGTTTGTTTGGGTTTTCCTGTAACATCTTATGAAAAACCTGAACACACCTTTTGGCCAGCCCAATACTTTCAGATTTTATTCTCAGTCACACCAGCTCATAATTTCAGAAATCTAAATCTGTCCCCTTTGTCGAAAAGGACAGAGTGGAGCACTGACAGACTTCAGAGGCATCATCCGTTTGGTTTCAGCAGTTAAAAAGCTAGGCGCTTCTCCCTTGAAAAGACTTTTTTTTTTAACCAAAAGCTGTAAATTCGATTAGGCAGCACACTATAATTCTCTCATTGTGGCAGGAACTGACTCTGTGTCACATATATGCTCAGGAGCATAGAAAACATCAGAAAACCTTTCTTGATCCCTCCAAGCAGATGAGACTTTGCCTTCTCTGAGCTGACATCAGAGATTAGTCTTATTACATGCTCCTTTCTATTTTTTTACTCATTTTATTTCCATTCACAAGCCGCCCAAAACCATTCTGCTGGACTGTAAACTCCTTGAGAAAAAATTTGTAGACATTCATTAAATTTTTCTTGATTTGAAAACAGAATGGTGTTGGGCTGATTTTTATCTGTAATTTAGATCAGAGAACTCTCTGAGGTGTGGTGATATTTTAAAAAGAAATATCCTACAATATTTAATAACAAATATCCTACAATATTTTTATTGGTCAAAGACCAGCATTTTTTGGAAAATGACTTTTTTCCTGGTGATGTTTCAGTTCAGGGTCAATGGAAGATTTATTTCTCTTTTGAATTTCAGTCTGGTCCAAGTCCTTTGGTTGGTGTGGTTTTCATACTTCAGCTCCTCTAATTTACTAGCCTCACCAACTTTGATTTTTACTGGAGAGGGAATATTGGGATATTCATTTTGATGCCAAATTTAAAAAATTCTTACTGTTAAAAGATAATTCTGATCCAATTAAGACTCAACTATTTTTCAGCTAATTTCCCCTTTAACACCAAATTCAATTTGTAGAACTTGCAAAAGTGTCTAAGGCAGATATCCATGGGTATATAGCCTTGTTCTTCCTGTCCTATCTTAATAAGCTAAGGAAGGCTGTTTATGGATAATGGAACAGCTGCCAGATTCCACCCCCAGGGTGGCAGCAGCTCAGCTGTGGGAGGAGTGATGCTTAAAATTTGCATATTCTCTGTATACATACAGTAGGCATATATCCTTATTAGTTTGAAAAATGACATTTCAAAACCCTACTTGCCTATTCAGTTCTTTTGTAAGAAGGATGAGTGGAGACCAGGTAGATATGAAAATAAAATGGATTCAAGCAAGGGAAGAGAGAAGTGCATTAATTAAGGTGGGAGATGATGGCAGCAATGACTAGGATAGTTGAGTAGAGATGGACCAATTCAAAGTTATTTTGAGATCCTATCTGAAGGACTTGGTGACCAACTGGATTCGAGAAGTGAGGAAGAGGAAGGGATAAGGATGTCTGGTTTGGGCTACTAGGTGGGTAATAATGCCATCCGCTGAAATGAGAAATGCTGGAGTTGGTCTGAGGTTGAGAAACAGCAGATGAATTCCATTTCCTAGATAGAGGTTGAATTGAAATTGAAAGACATTCAGGTAGAAATGTCCAGAAGGCAGTTGGATATGTGGGACTGAGGAACAGGAGAGAGGATGGACATAAAGACTGGCAGTCATCAGCATACAGATGATGACTGAGGCCATGAACAAGGTAAGATTTCCCAGGGAGAGGACCTTGGACAAAACAGAAACACCAACATCTAGGGGATGTGCAGAGGACGAACAGCCAGCATATAGTGAAATGGCTAGGAAAAGCTACAAAATACAGTGTTGAGGAGGGCAAAGAATATGAATGTATCATCAGGGGTGGCAAATGTTGAGAAGTCAAGGGGGGCAAGCTTTGGAAGGCATCCTTTAGACTTAGCAATAAGGCAGTCTTGGCAAGAGCTGGTCTTTGGAGTGGTGAAAGTGACAGCAAGACAGAAGTTAGCTGAGGAGAGGAAATGGAGACATTAAATATTCAAAACTCTATCAAGGAGTTTATCTGTGAAGAGGGGAAAGTGGACAGGGACACAGTATTAGAGGACTAAGGGTTTTTGCAAATTGTTGTATTTTAATGCGAGATCTGAGCATGTATTGAATGTGGATAGGAAGAAGTCACTGAAGAAGGAAAGGCTGGACCCATGAGGTGGGAATGGGGTGGGATTTAGAGAGTCAATAAAAAGAAAAACTTGACAAAGCAATGAATCCAGAGCAGGGCAGGAGGAGACAGTCCTTTTTTTTTTTTTTTTTGTAAAGGGGTAATAAATAGCTGCTATGAAGAATGGGAGAAGGAGTCAGGATTCCTTTTCTGTCTCCCCCATTTGGTAACTAACTGACTATACTATATATAGCTCATCAAAGATGCTTTTCAACTACACAGAACATTCAAAGAGTATTGTGTACAAATGTAATCTGAAAAATTACTGTTGCTAGATGATTACCCTAAAATTGAAGTAGCATAAAAATATAAAATAAGCTACATTTACATCTTTATAAATCAGCATTTCTTAACACTTCGAACATTCTTTGAAAAACAATCTACATGGAACACTAGCTTAAGCCACCTTTCTTAAAGGAGAAACAGCTAAATGCTATCAGTAATTCTGGCCACAGGACCATGAGTACAGAAATGTGCCTGGTAGGGATCATGAAGAATTCACTCCTGACTCAGTAAGCCAGATAACATGAGCCAGACTGGCTGTGGCCAAAGCTGGTTATGCATCCTCCCCTTTTTCCTGGGGAACAGAATTCTGACTGTTCATTTCTGAGGTGAATAGGTGTTTTGGCCTAACAGATGAGTCTTGGTGGGTCCAAGTCAATCTGGCTTAGGAATGGACACAGGACATAATTCTTGCCAATAAAATGACAGTAGAAGTCTGCTGGAAGGGAAGGAGACTTATGGACAAGCTTTCCTCCCTCTTGGGAAAAGGAACACAAGGAAGAAGCATATCTTTTCCATCTCTGAATGCATATAGTGTCTGAGACTATGGGATCCAGACGGGAGCTCGTCCAGGAGAACAGAGGATACACTCAGGATGCTGAACACAAGATGGAAAGAAGCAGGTCCTTCAGGGATGCCACTTGAACTCTTCCATTAACCAACCCCTGAACCACCTTACCTTGGAATTTCTCACTATGTGAAATCATATTTTTTTCCTGTTTTTTTTTTAAGCCACTTCTAACTACAGTTGGTTAGCATGGCAGGATGGAGTCAAAATGATTGAACTGCAACAAGCAGGAACTGGAAAAAAGTTGAAAATAGGACAGAAGTATTTGCCATCCTATAAATAATAGTTATTTTATTAAGAGAATCTACTCAATAAACTAAGGGGGAAGGGTCCCGGTGGGAAGGAAAGAGAAAGAAGATTGGGAGAAAAAGGCAGCGACGAGTCCTGTTAATGCCTCTTTTGTCCTCTGCATCCTTTGGGAAAATGGACTGTATTGTCTTTATTTCTCTAATACCCTGTGTGTCCTTGATTATTAACTTTTACTTCTCAGTCTATGACTCATTCCCAATCTCATACGTCAGAATTCCACTAATAGTTTCTGAGAGAGAAAAAACACAAGTACCAATTACTCACTGAGGATATCCACCCCTTCCATGGTGGAGCACTGACAGGTCACTAAATGATCTAGACCTTCGGCCCCCGATTCCCACTGAAGTCTGTCCAGAGCCCTCCGGGGGAGAAACGTCTGTTTCACCAACCCTAGTGGCTCATTTACAACTAGGAATCTAAAAGTCACCTCCTAAATATATTCTGTACACAGTTCTAACCTTTACTACTCTGTATAGTCCCCTTCAGATGCCTCCAGGAAAGCTACATTTTAACGCCCCTATACTCTTCTGCTGCTGCTGCTGCTAAGCCACTTCAGTCGTGTCCGACTCTGTGCGACCCCATAGACAGCAGCCCACCAGGCTCCCCCGTCCCTGGGATTCTCCAGGCAAGGACACTGGAGTGGGTTGCCATTTCCTTCTCCAATGCATGAAAGTGAAAAGTGAAAGTGAAGTCGGTCAGTCGTGTCCGACTCTTAGCGACCCCATAGACTGCAGCCCACCAGGCTCCTCCATCCATGGGATTTTCCAGGCAGGAGTACTGGAGTGGGGTGCCATTGCCTTCTCCGCCTATACTCTTCTACCACTGCCCATAACAACAAATTTATCATGCCCTCAGTGGTGCTAATCATCATCCAAAGAAACTACTTACCAGTTATTTCTTCTCTGTCTCGGATATACACCACTAGACAACTTGGGCTCATTCTAAAGTTTTCTAACATCTAATTGCTTGCTCTTTCAAAGCATCTCTCAGATTTACCACTCAACTCCCTTTGTCTGCATCATAATGTCCCACCTGAAACATATCAATCACACCTCGGCTCAAGGTCTCTGGTTCTCCTCTGTCCTACTCACCACTAGCTTTGTCAGCATGTCACCTCGCCGCTCAGGAGCCTGGCTACAGGGGTTCTCACTTACTATGGCACCAACCCAGGCTCTTCTGGAGGGGTTCCAAGGCCCTGCCTAATCTGGCTCCACCATATTCTTCCATGGTCTTCCAGTCAGACCAACAAGCTGGACACTGTCAAACACACACTGTTCTTTTAGCTCTGGCTTTCCATTATGCTGGTCTGTGAGTGTCTGTGCTTTCCTAATCCATCTCAGTCCTCTAAGCCCAGCTCTAATCTCACCTCCTCCCTGAAGACTTTGTGAGCATTCCAGCTCTTTCTTCTTTGAACTCCCAGTACATTCACTATAGCATCTAACTGTCTAGTAAAAGTCCGTTCTCTTTCCCTGGCTGGGCCATACTGCTGGTTAGACAAACCATGTCCTACACTTCTGGGTGTTCTCAGAGTACCCGGTAAAGTCCTGAGCACTAGGTATAAGAGATAACCATTTATTAATTGAATGATCAACATTCAGGGGGTACCTTGCCTCTTTTTCTTATGATTTTAGTTATTGTGAGGCCCAGGAAGAAAGCAAGGGGCAGCTATGTCCTGCAGCCCTTGGCAAGCTTGACATGCATTTCAGGAGATATCTGATACAGCTGTCAGGATCCCATTTCCAGAATGGAGATAATCATTGTCCATGGAAGCATCACTGAGCTGATGGTTCTTATCAGCAAGGAATCAGAATGGAAGCCCGACAGGAGCATGGGGCAGGACAGTCTGGAACTGCATTTACCACTGTGGCTTCCTCCAGTGGAGTCACTTGGTGCCAGGGGAGGTGGATGCGGCTTGTCCATCAGCATGCCAGATGAGGGGGCTCCTCCCAAGGGGACAGAGGGGATGGAGTAAGGGCCAGGGACACCGGAGACAGAGGGAGGGTACCCGGCCTTTGCTGCTTTCCCTGCTTCATACACTGTGGAGGGAGATGAAGAGCAAGAGAGATTACATCGTTCCACCCTCCACAACCCTCACACCAAAAATCCCTGAAGATGCACTTAAGGGAGCTCCTGGATGTATGCGCGGGCTTGCGTGTGTATGTGTGTGTGTTCCACTAGGCCTGACTTGATTCATTGGAAACACTCTCCCCCACTCTCTTGGACTCCTCCAGCAGTGACATAAGGGATTATAGTGTTCAGTAGTACCTGGCAACTGAGTAATTCAGTGGTGCTGGGAGCTGTCACAGCAGCCTCCCGTGACAGCAGCAGCCCACTCTTAACCACCCTGTCTGCAGGCTGCCTCAGCCCTCTGTAGGAGGCCTAGCACTGGCACTGCCCAGGGTTGCTTCCAAGACGATCCTAACCTCTTCTAGGGAGGCAAAGCCAGCAAAGCGCTGACACATGGCCCTGCTATTAGAATTCAAAAGCAGAGCAAATAACCTGACACCTCACAGAAACCGCTGTGTTCCTGAGGATACTAAAGACACATATTGTGTCTCTCTCCGTCAAGATGTTTATGGCAGGGGTTCCAAACTTAATGCCTATATGGGCTTGGCTAGGGAGGTAAAATTGTGAATCCCCGAATGAGGACTAGTCCCTTTGTGGACCATTTTGTCACAGCAGTAAATAAAACTCATCTGTGGCTAGAGGGGACCCAAAGGCTGTACTCTGAACATGCTGCTGGTAAAAAGAAGAGTTCTCTGCATGTGAGAGGCATGGCCAGAGAAAGTTTTCTCTAGTTTGGATGCCCAAGGAGAGGGCAAAAGCCTTATCCCACAACCTCACCATCCTGAACCTGCCCTTCCTTTCATCAATAGTGTTAAAGAGAATTCCAAATGCAGGGGTGGTAAGTGTGGATCACAAGCATGGAGAGGCGCCTGTGTGTGAGAAGGCAAACAGGAATGGTCATCTCAGAAAGTCAGGGCCTCCCAGGACAGGACAGTCTGGAATGATCCGTTTTGCGGTGGAAGGAAAGGTGGCCGACAAGGCGCTCAGGGCACACTGCTGTCTGATGGAAAGGTGACGTTTCTTTTGGTCATTCTGTGTCTCCCCATGCGTCACGTTACTCACAGGCCTGAGGGCAGCAGCAGGAGTCTGGGCAACACGGGCAGCGGATGTAGCAACAGCAGCTATGAGGGCAGCACTGGCACCAGCAGATCCCCACCAAGACGAAGAAGAGGAAGACTCCCAGGATCACCAGACCAACAAACACCCACTCTGGAAGGATGCACAGAGAAACCCACACTCGTGGCAGCCCCCTTCTAGGTCTCCCCGTGAGAGCAAGAGTGGGAGCAGCCTGGGGAAGAAGGCACCTTGTAACAGGGTGCAGAGCCCCCAGACTCAGGAGGGGCTCTGAGGCTGAGAGGTGCAGACCATCCCAGGGCTGCGGTGTGGAGGGCAGGGACGGTTACCCAGGTCATATTGAGCACACATAATGTCCAATACAAAGTGCTAGGAGCAGTTTCAGGGCCCCTTCCCAAGGAAAGGGCTTACCTTATTGATTGTGGTGTCAGAAGAGGTAGGGGACAAGAGCAGAGAAATTCCTGGCTGGGGACAGGGGACTTTGCTTGCTGAGCTATAAAGTGGTGATTTCCATGAATACATATCTTTGGTAGTCAACTTAATCTTATCCCTTAATAGTGTAAGTCCTGAGAAAAGCTCTCCATGTCTGTGTGGTCTAAATCAGAATACCTGTAGGCGGTCCAGGTCCCTTATGTAGCCATCTGCTTTCCCTGCTGATCGCCTCTTGACACCTTTCCTGTGCTCAGCATCAGAGCTGAGATTAAAACCATTTCCTTGAAAACACTAGAGACATAGGCTCTGGTAGAGAAATGCTGTCCCCGTCCCCTAAGAATGGTTTGATCACAGGCAGGCTGACCATGCTACATAGCCAGCACAACCACGGACTAAAGTGACTTAGGCGGTGATGACTGGCAAGGCTAATGTGTATATCTGACCATGTTTGTTAACGTCAGCTATTTTCACAGCTCTGCCAGAGAGTGAACATGAATTTAATTCATTTGCCTATCCAACAGATAAAGAGAAAGGAAACAAATTTCATTTGACTTAGAGAAAAATGACTGTGGCCCTCGAGGGACTTGATGTCATGCTTTTGGGACTTGGCTATAAGACCTAATGTCCTGCTGGGGCCTGGGACGGACTGGAATGAGCCATGATTTCCTTTCAAAGCAAAAGATTAAAGCAATTCATTTTGATTGAAAACCATCTACCAAAAATCCCTTTGCAACAAACTTCAAGTATACATTATTTTGTTTGCATTTTAGTTATTAAATATTTCTTCAACAAAATAGGACATTCATTTGGAGCTTGAGAATATGACATTTTGGTTAGATAAAGGGTTTTGTGATAATGATAAAGTTATTTGACCTTTGCTTAGAACATAATTTTCTCAGAGAAAACACACAACTTAGATTTCCTAAGTGTCCCTCTTCACTCACCCAACAGAAATACACTCAAATTAACCAGGTCACCCTCTCTTCAGGGCGGAAGTGAGAAGGCCAGAATGTTCTGGAAGAGCTTCTTGCTGAGGACAGTAGATAGTTGAAGGCTTTGGCATTGCCTTTGCACTAATATAACAAGACAATGTGACCTGAGATAGATATGGGCCCTGAGGACTAGAAGAGCTGTGTGGTATGGTAGCTACAACTGGGGTCAGGCAGTCAAGGATTAAAGACTGCCAGGTTGCCTTGGAGAAACAAAAAATGTTAGCCATGAAAGGATTCTTGGAGTCAGAAGGGGGGAAATTCGGAGGGCCAGGACCAGATATGAGAAATACAATAACTTTTCCTTGGGACTCGGGGATGCAACATCTAGTTTGAAGCAATGCAGTGTAACATTGTGGGTTTTTTTGTGATGAAAAAAATGAGTACAAATTGACTGAACTCTGGATAAGGCGGATCACAAAGAAATGTCTATTTGTGATCTTGGGATCAACATCAGTAAGAAGAATGTCTGTATTTGGGTTAACCAGCTAATGGGGAAGGATCTGGAGATTTCACAGAAGAGTGAAGCTCAACTGTGAGGACTCTGGATAGTTCTCAAAACTTGAATCAAGTCTAAAACAATCACCAGGATTATTTTGTATCTTTCTGTTGCTCTCAATTATTAGTCAGCTCTTAACGCTTTGGCAGAAGCCCTCCAAAGCAAAACTGAATCTCACCCTTTTCTACTTTCTGTGTTTGGATATGTCCTCTCCCATAGTTCATTCTTGTTTCTCTCTGAGCTCCTTCCATGATGGACTATAGTGCAGCATTGCTGTCTGTCTAGCTGATATGTTCAACGGACGCTACATAAAAAGACAGGTGTGCATTTGCTGCAGGTGTCCTTGACAGGGTCCATGGACCCCAGGGATTTAGGAGGTCAAAAAGTCCTAAATTGCTTTGTTATTGCTTTGTTATTGTATACAAAGCAATATGCTGCTGCTGCTAAGTCGCTTCAGTCGTGTCCGACTCTGTGCGACCCCAGGCTCCGCCGTCCCTGGGATTCTCCAGGCAAGAACACTGGAGTGGGTTGCCATTTCCTTCTCCAATGCGTGAAAGTGAAAAGTGAAAGTGAAGTCGCTCAGTTGTGTCCAACTCTTAGCGACCCCATGGACTGAAGCCCACCAGGCGCCTCCATCCATGGGATTTTCCAGGCAAGAGTACTGGAGTGGGGTGCCATTGCCTTCTTCGAAAGCAATATAGATCGTATACAATGCAATATAGACCTGTAAATGTGTATTTTTCAAGGTAGGAGGAGTACATAGCATTCATAAGGTTTGAAAAAATGTTTTGATAAAGTTATAAAAGGCAATTCCAAGTAACATGGTTGTACAGTGATGAATGGGTAAACATTAAACTTGGGCTTCCCTGATAGCTCAGTTGGTAAAGAATCTGCCTGCAATGTGGAAGATCCCAGTTTGATTCCTGGGTCAGGAAGATCTGCTGGAGAAGGGATAGGCTACCCACTCCAGTATTCTTGGGCTTCCTTTGTGGCTCAGCTGGTAACGAATCCGCCTGCAGTGCGGGAGACCTGGGTTTGATCCCTCGGTTGGGAAGATCCCCTGGAGAAGGGAAAGGCTACCCACTCCAGTGTTCTGGCCTGGAGAATTCCACGGACTGTATAGTCCATGGGGTTGCAAAGAGTTGGACATGACTGAGCAACGTCCACTTTCACTTTCAAACATGAAACTTAGGGAACAGGAATGCAGATAAATAACAACTCCATTAAAGACACTTTACAGCAACTGGGTGCAACCAAGATTCTGAGACTGTCACAGGGCCCGCACCGCTGACACAGAAGGCCTGGGCCCTGCCTCAGCCTGTTTTTAACTACCATTATTCTTTTAGGGCCTAGTAACAGAAGAAATACAATTTGAAGGCTCTTCCAATGGGCTTAGTTCATCCTGGAAAATACCACAGACATATATAGACAAATGTGCAAATAAGTTAAAGGAGCAATTAGTAACTAATGCAGAAGCAAGACAGATGGAGGGATAGCAAATTAAGCAAATACAGAGTTAAATGACTGAATACCTGGCATAATCTCCACAGCAAAACTGGGCAAGAGATCAGCAAGCAGCCCTGTTCTGCCTAGAAGAGGTGGAAGGAAAAGAAGAAAAGCGGTTACTCCAAAGGCAAATACAGCCTGAAGCCTGGCTTCAGTTGGTACCATCCCTACATGTGGCCACTGATCCCTGCTATTTCAGTGATGAAAGGCACATCACCAAGGCTGGGCTCAGTCAAGACCATGACCTTCTCCATCAATCCTCGGCAGCCATTTAGGAGAACTCTGCGCCTAGACCAGGCAGAAGCAGAAACAGAACTTTCTTTCCAACTATTATAGAAGGAGGAGATCTTTGCTTCAAATACAAAAAAAATCCTGCTTGATACATACCATCTCCATTCATTTATACATCCACATATTTTATTGGAAAGTCAAACACATCTGTATCTAAAGGGTCAACCTACATCTTCATACATCTATATACAGCCCCATGTCCATATAAAAACAAAAGTACATACTTTGTTTTAACTCAGAATTATCTCCCTACATGATTCTATTTATAGACTAAAGATATGTCAATGATTAAAATTTTCAAAGGGAAGGAAAAGATACAGCTAGATCAGTTACACATACTTCAACATTCCTTCTGGCTTCAGAAACATTCTGTACAATGTATATGATATGGCTCTTCCATATGGCACCCACAGCTGGCGTGGCATGGGACCAAGTGCCTTCTGCATGATACAGCACAAAAACTAAGGGCTGGTGTCAGAACAGGTGCCGCTCAGGACTCTGGGAAGCAAAGAGCTGTGCAAGAAACAGCACCCTAGAAGATGTGGGGAAGGAGATTAGTCTTTTAAAAAAACTGGCCTGATTTATACAGAAAGAAGGGCTGTATCTTCCACCATGTTCTCATATCCAGGTAAACGTAAAGGCCAGGATAGAACTTCTGCCCCTACCAGGTTCTATCCCATGGAGCCTTGTTAATAAACAAGTTCTACTAGGTGACAACTAGTAGCAAACTAGTTGCAAACTCGACTCATTTCAGACTTGTGGCGGCAAAGGTCACTATGATTCCTAAGCCTGCAACTGAATCTGACTTCATTTATGGGCATGACATATGCCTATAGAATAGCTCTGTCCAGTAGAAATTAATGTGAGTAACTGGCAATTTTAGCATTTCCAGTAATAGCATTAAAATAGCTCTTTTTTTTTTTTTTTTAAGTTGAAATTAGTTCTCCCTCTGGAAGAGCCCAGCATTGGAGCCTGCTAGGGGGGTCCCAGCCTCATGTCCTCCTGCAAAAGGACATGGCTGATTCTTGGCACAAATGCATTGGTTATGCAGTAACCCTAGCAAGTCAAGCTGGAGAGGTAGTTCATGAAGCTCTAAGAAATGAAACGAATGCTATGATTAAAAGCTCTCCAGTTGATTTGGTAACTGCTGCTGGCTTCCCTGGTGACTCAAATGGTAAAGAATTCGCCTGCCAATGCAGGAGACTGAACTTCTATTACTGGGTTGGGAAGATGCCCTGGAGGAGGAAATGACAATCCACTCCAGCATTCTTGCCTGGAAAATCCCACGGACAGAGGAGCCTAGCAGGCTACAGTCCATGTGGTTGCAAAGAGTCAGACACGACTGAGCGACTAACACAAACATACACTGATCATAAAGTTGAAAAAATGCTTACCTCTTCCATAAAGGAAAAGTATCTGTGGTGTTGGAGAGACTCCTGAGAGTCCGCTGGACTGCATGGAGATCCAACCAGTCAATCTTAAAGGAAATCAGTCCTGAATATTCATTGGAAGGACTGATGCTGAAGCTGAAACTCCAATACTTTGACCACCTGATGCGAAGAACTGACTCACTGGAAAAACCCTGATGCTGGGAAAGATTGAGGGCAGGAGGAGAAGGGGACGACAGAGGATGAGATGGTTGGATGGCATCACCAACTCCATGGACATGAGTTTGAGCAAGCTCTGAGAGTTGGTGATGGACAGGGAAGCCTGGCATGCTGCAGTCCATGCAGTCGCAAAGAGCTGGACATGACTGAGCGACTGAACTGAACTGATATATCTCACAGTTTCATTAGTGAGTAATCTGTGGCAGTTGGGGAAAAAAGGTGTCTTAACTGACAATCCTACATGGATCATTGACCCTACTGATGGAACAACTAACTTTGTACATGGGTGCATACTAAGTCACTTCAGTTGTGTCCAACTCTTTGAGACTCTGTGGACTGTAGCCTGCCAGGCTCCTCTGTCCATGGGATTCTCCAGGCAAGAATCTTAGAGTGGGTTTCCATTCCCTTTTCCAGGGGATCTTCCTGATCCAGGGATCAAATCTGCATCTCTTGTCTCCTGCATTGGCAGGCTGGCTGTTTATCACTAGTGCCACCTGGGAAGCCCCAACTTTGTACATAGGCATGTTTAAAAATTTTTAATATTGTAATTAATGTTTGTGTATTACCTGAATGGACTGTTCGATATATTTTTCACAAGCACATATACTTTAGAGACTTTGTAATTTGTAAAGTAAAATGTGCTATGCATAATTTTCATCAGCTGTGGAAGAGATGAATTATTAATGTTGTAGACTTATCTTGTGTGGTGAAGCGCCCGGTTCACCATTCTTTTTCTCACTGTTGAAACCACATAAAAATGTATTCAAGCAACACTACTGCTTTGAGGTCAATTAAGAAACTGATAAACTCAGTCTTGGAGAGCTGTCTCTCCTAGATTGAATGGGTTCAATCTAGGACAAAAAGAAGTTAAGAGAGCATGGATTTTAGAATGTGTGACCTTATGACCTTAGACAAGTTATTTAATCTTTCTAAGCTTCAGTTTTGTGTTTTAAATTTTATAAAATAGGCATATTCATGGTACCTGCCTCATAGAATTGTTGATAGGACTCAATGAGTCGTACATTTATTATATATATTATGTATATATATAATATAGTGCCTGGCCCAAAGTGAAAGGTAAAAGTGTTAGTTGCTCAGTTGTGTCTAACTCTGCGTCTCCATGGACTATAGCCCACCAGGCTCCTCTGTCCATGGAATTCTCCAGGCAATAATACTGGAGTAGACAGCCATTACCTTCTCCAGGGGATCTTCCTAACCCAAGAATTGAACCCAGGTCTCCTGCACTGCAGTCAGATTCTTCACCATCTGAGCCACCAGAGCCTGGCATAAAGTAAGTACATAATTCAGGATATATCGAAGGAAGCCTGATGGAATTGCCAGGGAGAATTCAAATGATTAGCCAAGTTTGGTGGGATGACACATAGTTATTATATCTTTACTAACAGAATTGTTAAAGCCATAAAGCTAAGATGTAGAATCTATACATGATGGAGTGTTAATGAGGAAAGATGCTTGTAACATCATATAACATAGAGATTATAATACAGTGTAGAGTATGATCCCATTTTTGTTAAAGTTAAAACTGTATTCATGGAATTCGACATTTAAAAGGTATAAAATGGCATGCAGTGCCAAGTGGGCTTCTCACTTCTGACCCCAGCTTCTCAGGACCCATCTCTAGAGGTGACCATTGTTATGAGTTTCTGTGAATCCTTGCAGAGATGTCTCGTGCCTATGAAGCATCCTGTATGTATGCATCTGTACATTCTATCCACCCTGCCCCCCACCATTTAGGGAAAGGGTTGCATCCTGTACACGTTCTAGGGGAGGAGGCATGAAACAATTCATATGAAAAACTTTGTAAAGTTATATTATGGAAAAATGTGTTTGTTGAAAATAAGTTCTATCTTGGTAAATTTGTGTTTTGCTTGAAAGATTTCCTTTTGTAGCTGTTTCAATTGGCTTTATTGTAAATAAAAAGGTATGTTGTTTAAATTAAAAAAAATATGGAATTAGCTTCATAATATTCACTTGTATCAATGTAGCCAAAATATTAATGCTTCAAAGGCTCATCACTATTACAAAGCACAACTCCAGGCGTCTGGTCTCTCTGGCTCACTTAGAAGACAACTTTTCCTGTTGAGGTGTGTTAAAGAAAAAGTTACCCATGTATGTGGCTTATATTTTGTGTCTAAAGGACATAGTTGGTCACTGATCCTCTCCTCTATCAAATCACTCCACAGAAAAGCAGCTCTGACAAAAGTCAAAGAAAACAGGAGCTCTTCCAGGACTAGAGGAAGACGTTGCAGCAGAGGCAAGGTGCAAGGGAGTCAGGTGAGAGGACTCTCTGCTCACTTTATTTTTCTTGGCTCTCCTCAACTATACCAGGCCAGTGTAGTGAAATGTGTCCCGGTCATGTCTCCTGCATGGTCCCACATTTGAAAAGTTAATCAGGACCAGAGTACATCCCCAGGAAAATGAAGCATGGAGTGGGCCACTAGCTTAGCTGTTTTAGGTTTTGGCAAGAAGGGTTTCCTTCTTTCTATCTTCCTTCTTGTGCAGCTGACATGGTGAGAGCAGTCTGCTGCTTGCAAAGTTTCTTGGAAAGACAAGTAGGGCCCAAGTAGGTCACTGGAAAATGGCATCTTGAAGAAGAGTTCTCTGACTAGCCTTTGGCCTCAGCCTTCATGAAAGGCTGAGAGGTAACGGTAAAGCTTACATGTGGTGCAGTCCAGTTCCCTATGAGAGGCAAGTGATGAAGAACATCCATTGGTCTCCTATGGAGTGATTTGTGGACAAATATTTCTTGGAAATCAACAAGGTAACAGACAGGTGGTCAAGGATTTGGGAATTTAGGATCTTAGACATCTCTTAAAGGAATAATTAGTATTAATTACCAGGCAACAGCCAATGATTAAAAAGTCAATATACTTTGCTTTTTATCAAGACAGTTATCAGATACTTAAGTTTTTTTTTTTAAATATGGACCATTGGCACTTCTAAATATATCTCTTATCATGTCTAGTAAAATGAGACATTTATTGTGTTTACTCTCTAGTTCTCAAGCCTACCAATGTTTTAAACATCCTTTTATGTGCTATAGCCCAAATCATTAATTACATTCATAATAGAAATGTTACCAATGATACAAGCTATTGATTTGTATACAGTTTCTCACAGAAAATTAGCTACATGATAATCATTAACTATAAATACAAAATCATTATAAAAATTGAAGGAGGATATGGTGCTCACACCTGTTATATAGAGCATGTTCTATTGGAGAAAGTAGTAGACTGGGAATCAGGGTAATAAAGGCAGCTTTGCCAAGAGTTTACTTGCTGACCGTTAACAGGCAAATTCCTTCCTCTTTCTAGGGTTCAGTTTTCTCATTAGTCAAGTGAAATAGTTGAGGAAGAGATCCATAAATAGGGAGACCTTACATCTTGGTTTGTCTAGGACAGTCCTGGTTTATGCCTGATGTAATTATTAAGAACACCCCTTTTTAATTTCAAAGTCTTCTAATTTGGACAATTATTTATATGGTCACCCCATCCATGACATTTTCTAGTCTCCAATCTGATACTTAATGATTAGAGTTTCAAACTCAACTCTCCAGTAGGTAATGCAATCAAGTGCAGCTGCCCTTCTGTAATACAACCAACAGCAGTTAAGGGTATGGCAAACAGCATATTGTGTCTGTAGGGGCTGCTCCTACCCACCTCTAGACTATTGTTACCTCACAGAAATGTGTCTTCAAGGTTGCAAATCTTCCTATTTTTCAAGATTAGCCAGACCTCAGATTTTTATGTAAAAAATCCCGATTTTCAGATGTTGGCAACTGATTCATAAATTGTTAAAAAGCATTGGGCAAGCCATATAAAATATGTTTTGGGGCTATAAAACCTAGAGATCATGTGCTTGCAATTACTGAGGGATATACATGAAAGTGAAAGCCGCTCCGATGTGTCCTACTCTTTGTGACCTCACGGACTACACAGTCCATGGAATTCTCCAGGCCAGAATACTGGAGTGGGTAGCCTTTCCCTTCTCCAGAGGATCTTCCCAACCCAGGGATCAAACCCAGGTCTCCCACATTGCAGGTGGATTCTTTACCAGCTGAGCCACAAGGGAAGCCCAAGAATACTGGAGTGGGTAGCCTATCCGTTCTCCAGTGCATCTTCCTGACCCAGGAATGGAACCAGGGTCTCCAGCATTGCAGGCAGATTCTTTACCAACTGTGCTATCAACACAGATATAATTATGATGGGTAAAACACAAAACCTGGGTTTCCCCAGAGACTGTTTAAAACAACATCTTGATGGTGTTCTGACACTACTTGTACACAAAGAATGTTAGTGAATATAAGCTCTAGGCACGATGTTCAAATTAAAATCTGAAAACAACAGTATGACACACCAAACTGTTAGCCCTTATTTCTGGGGAACTGAAATGGGCATCATGAAGAACAATGAAGGGGCTTTCATTTTTTAGATTTTTTTTATATGTGTAATTAAAAAACTTACAATAAGAAATATGGACAGGAGGTTCACAAAACTTGTCACTCCAACAGAGAGACATGCATCAGGCTTCTCATTCTCCCTGAAGCAACAGCCAAAAGCTGAAGTTCCAGAAGCCGGTAAAGCCTTCCCATAATGCACCCATGCAGTGTTAGCCCCAGGGTGCTGTGAGTGACAGAATTTGGCAGTAAAGTGGGTAAAATTAAATGTCTTCAAAATTCAGAATATAGTAGGGGTTTGGGGATAGCTGATAATACCACTATGTTCTGTCAACAGCAGAGAGAAGAGGGAGAGAGAGAAAAGCTCTCTGGCTTTTATACCATGACCTATATTTTCCTGGAGCTAAAGGCATTTTAACAAGTGGATTTATACTGAAATCCTGTATTTCTGAAAGTCATTTTGCTTTCAGCTTCTTGCTTAACAATTTCTAAGAAATGCTGTTGTCAGTTAGAAATGCTCTAACTTTTCTTCCCTTTCTCTGCTATTCTATCACATCCAACGAAGGTTTGATCTTTGAGAGTCCGAACAACTGCAGTAAATACATGCCAGATTTCCACCGCACTTTACTAACACTTGTGAATCACTGTCATTCTTCTAGGATTCAGTTAAGAGTGGCAATTAGAAGTTACTTTACTGTCTAAGAAAAGGATAGAGAACAGACCTCACAAATAGAAGTCACCTTTACTCTTTTCAAACCCAGCTCAAGTTATGACTAGAAAATAGTTTTCATGTAAGCACTCAGTTTTCCCCAAACCTTGCAGAACCAAATATTTTAAAGAAACTTCCACATGAATAGACCAAACGAATCAAGCATACTAATAGTTTGTAATGCGCATACACATGTGCCAGTATCATACCCTACCATACCATCAGAAACTTCACAGCCCAAAACACTCACATATTTTGGGTTGAATGATGAGGGCAGAAAACAATCATTGTGAATAAAATAACTTACAGATTTTAACTATATAATTCCCCATTTCAACTGTTTTCTGCCACTGACAACGTGAAGTTATCCCCAACTAAACTCTTGGTACCTATTCCTGAGAACAAGCTCATTTTTGGAATGTCTCCAATTCATTCATTCAATCAATAAGGAAATGTGTATTTGTGCCAGGTGGAGACACAGAGAAGAAGACATGATCCCTATGCTTGAAAGTCACAGGCTTGCCCACGCAGCTTGTCCAAAAGTGTGAGGTTAAGAACTCAGCTTTACTTATCTGCTTCTGTGTCATATGATTTACCAAGGTCAAAGGACTATCTTCCTGCCAAATTCCATGTTTTCATCAGCTTTTGGGGGGCATTTTTGACATCAGGTTCCCCCTAGTCATGAGGCCTTCCCTCAGAGACACAGTCCTTGCCTGGTTTCCCACTCTTCTCCTATCCATGGCATTATTTTTGCATATTTACAACAGACCACGTCCTGGTAACATCTCCCCAAGGTTCTAATCCCTTTTTCTGGGCTGGCCAGGTTCTCAATGCAGGACGTACTTACCTTCTGTAGTAAGATAACTAGCTAATGAACTTCTGCTTCTCTCAAATCCATAGCACACACAGTCTGCAAAACTCAGAAATATGTTCTAACAGAGTCCTCTAAGAATACTGCTCTGATAGGGTGCATCCCCCTCCATGCTCCTGATGACCACTGTACATACCTTCCTGAGAATACATCTTGCCTACAGTGATTCCTTTACATGTTCCTCCACTAGCAGGATGGAAACCCCTCTGGGGCAGGGCCTGTGTCTGTGCTGCATCCCTAAGAGCCTGGCACAAGAAGTCACCTCACCCATCAGGACCTTGAAGTTCTCCCAGCAGCAAATCCCCAGTTTTCTATGCTAGACTTCTGATTTACTGCTCACCATAGTGCCTTTTACCCATCCCAGATGGAAATGGGCTCTTAATGAGGATCTGAAGGAACTGCCCATTCATTCAGCACTATGCTATGTACTGGAAATATTTAGCAGCCCTGGACTCAGGGCTCAATGTCAGGAAGATCTTCAGGTCACTGAAATATCTCATAAAATGCCATCCTGCCATCTTGGGGAACTGAAGCACCACCATACCCCAGCCCTACAAGTTGAAAGCCACCATGCTAGGGTATTTTCAAGGCAGTCATTACAGAGAGATTCAATATGCTCCCTAAATTGGTTTTTGTCTCTAGTCTTAAAACTTAAATCCAAGTTCTGTTCCAAGCCTTTTTAGTACAATGGAAGGTACAGAAGTTCTAGATGTAGGACAAACTTGTTTTCAGATTTTTAGATCTGCTACTTAATTACTTGATTAAGTAATTATAAGACACATTAATAAGTCATAAGACGACACATTATGTTATGCACTGGAACCTATGAAAAGGGAAAACAGTGCTTCCTTTTGTCCATGTGATGCCAAAACTGCTGAATCTCCATCCATTTCTCTGAAATGTACTAACTTGGGAGTCCTCCTTGGGTTTGCCAATATATTATAAAATGAACCTTCTGTTCAGGATAATATAGAATGTTTTTCTTCCCCAGATCCTTGAGGTTTCCTCCTTTCCCCTTCTGCTTAATGCACATCTGGGCTTCATCATACTTCCAAGCTTTCCTAAGATTCCCTGGATCCATTTTCAGTGATGCACTATATCCACCCCTATTGTCTCAGCTCCTAACCCTCCAGAATGTTTCTCTCCTAAGTCTCTGAGAAGAACAGATGTTTCTCTCTGGTCCTTTAAAGTGTAAAGTTGTTTCTATGACTATTTGGAATCCCCTCAAATTGGAAATTTCCCAAGGGCACACACATCTCTGTTTTTATTCTATATTCCCATGGCAACCATGCATTCAATATATACAGTTTATGATTATCCATCACAAATGTGGACATAGCTTCTCTTTTATATGTATTTTTAAACTATGTAAGCATTTCATGTGTGTATTTTTTCTTTTCTTGTCCCTTTCATTTTAGTTCACTTCAAATTATAGGGAGTAATTCTGACATTGAATTCTCTCCACAAAATGACTAGTATCAGACCATCTGCAATTAACTGTTAATAAATGCCTCAGGCTTTTTTGGCAGTGGTTGTAAGCTTAGCCTAAGGCACTGACTTCTATTCACACAGAATTCTAGAATCAAAACAATTGATTATATTGACTGAATCAATACAATCAATACAATTCTAGAATTGTATTGCTAGAAAGGATTTCAGAGGTCATCTAATCCATAATCCATTTCATATTTTCAAGAACCTAAGGTTCAGAGAGCTTAAGAATCTTACCCAAAACCACACAGCTGACTAATAATGAAACCAGGAGTAGAACCTGGGTCTACTCACCCGTATTCTTGTCTCTTTCCCAATCTCACTCCACCTCAAGCTTTGCTTATTCTAAATTTAGAAATGTTAGAAATGTGAAGCATTTCTAGTCTTTGCAATGAGCAATGCAGAAATCCGTGTTTGTGGCGTTATTGCTCTACCTACATAACTCAAGTATAATTTTTGGATAGGAGGTGGTTAACAATTCAACACCTTTTAAAGTTGTGACCAGAAAATGATTACTGAATACATAACACAGTATGAGCTAATTAAAAGGTATTCACTGTGCGCTACAAACTACTAAAAGTAATAATAAAAATGATTGTGAAGCACTCTGTCTTTGCAAAGTGCTATAGTGATCCAACTCCCTAGTCTTAGAGTGAACAGATGCAAAGGTATTATTAGTAATATAACATGCTCAACTTAACATGAGATGAAAAGCTGAAGACAGGTAGATTTGACTCCAAAATAACATAGAGGAGGGTGGGATTTATTGGAAGAAGGAAATTGAGTTTCTTGGTGCCCAGTGTGATTTCCTGAGCTCACTGTGCTCCATCCATCAGGCCAGCACAGATACCACAGATGCAAAGGTATCAAAATGGCTAGTTTCCTTAACCAAAAAAGCCCAGGAGGTCCGAGGCTGACCGCAGGGGCACACAGCTTGATAGGCCTTAGATGGTCAGAGCTCTGCCCTTTCCTCCATGGTCAGCCCGCTCTCAGTGCGAGGGGCTTGAGCATGGGGCATTTCCCAGAGCGAACTCAGAGGCACTATCCCCCTGTGAACGAAAACCGGCAGACTCGAATAGCAGCAGCTGGCTCTGGAGAAAAATGCCGTCACTGTCTCCTGACCGGCTTTCAAGGGCTGCCATTCTTTTTTTCCAGAGCTGAGCCGATTTTCGGCGACGCCCACTGTCCCGCGGGCCCCCAGTGCCTCCCGTCCGCCGGCCCCGTCCCCGCCCTCACGCGCACCAGCTTAGCGCGTTTACCGCCGCCCGGGTGCACCGACTACAATGCGCCAGGCGAGCTGACCCAGCTGCCCGGCTCCCGCCCGGGTAACCACGGCAACCGCGGGCTTCAGGAATGCGCACTAATTGAAGGCCCAGTTTCCTCCCACAGTGATGAGCAACAAGTGAAGCAAAAATAGTGAGGCGGGATACAGGCTTCGACGGAGGAAGGGGGGAGGGGAGGCAGTCACAGCTCGGGCTGGGTGGTTGTGGGTGAGGGGAGGGCAATGAGTGCCTTCAAGACTTCGTTTGTTAACAACCCAGGGCAGTGAAGAGCCTAAACGTCCTTCACCCCTCAGAAATCTTCGCACACATTTTTCAGTGAACAAGTAGTACCGCAAACCACGACCTCTTTGCTTGCTTCTAGTAAATGAATGCGGAGAAGGCAATGGCACCCCACTCCAGTACTCTTGCCTGGAAAGCGCCATGGACAGAGGAGCCTGGTGGGCTGCAGTCCATGGGGTCGCTAGAGTCGGACACGACTGAGCGACTTCACTTTCACTTTTCACTTTCATGCATTGGAGAAGGAAATGGCAACCCACTCTAGTGTTCTTGCCTGGAGAATCCCAGGGACGGGGGAGCCTGGTGGGCTGCCGTCTCTGGGGTCGCACAGAGTCGGACACGACTGATGCGACTTAGCAGCAGCAGCAGCAGTAAATGAATGGAGATGTACACAGCCCTGTAAAAGTGAAAGTGTTAGTTGCTCAGTGGTCTCAGACTCTTGGTGACTGCATGGACTGTAGTCCACCAGGCTCCTCCATCCATGGAATTCTCCAGGCAAGAATACTGGAGTGAGTTGTCATTCCCTTCTCCAAGGGATCTTCCCGACCCAGGGTCTCCTGCATTGGCAGGAGCTACCAGGGAAGCTAATTAGGCTCCCTAATTAGAATGCCTGCTAACATCTTGGGGTCAGCAGGTGAAGGTGAGCTGAAACTAATTTGCTCCCAGCTCCTCTGGCTCTTCTGTTCTCTATAATTAAAAAAAAACAACAACAAAAACCAAAAAACATTCCAGGTGATCATCTCTAGAGACGGGGTGATCACCACATCCATAGGCCTGTTGTCTTGATATAAATTATTTAAAGTCTCCCCTTTTCACTTTCAACCTAATTTGGACAAGAAATTATAAGGTTGTCCTATCTAAAGTCTTTCCAAGTCCATCCAGATCCTAATCCAAGTCTTAGGTGTTCCCAAACCCTTCTAGCCTTCATCGAGTGGCCTGTATGACCTAATCCTTGTATGTAGGTCAGGTAGCAAACACTGTGTAATTAACGAGAAACAGGGGCTTTCAACAGCTACCAAAACATAGCAACCAAAAGATTGCATGCTGGGACAGAATACCCTGAAACCCACTAGCAGGAAGATTCCCATGGGGTTGATGAGGGTCACCGCTGCACAGCACTGCACAGATGTCATCGGAAAAAACATGAACCTATTAGTAACAGGATCGCCAATTCAGATGGCTCATTAAAGCCTCTGCTATGGAACAGGCTAAAGGAAAATCGGCTCTCTAGGATGAGTCCCAGAACACAGAATTCCCTTAGAGGGTTCCCTCAGATGAGGGGTGCTACTGCTGCTGCTAAGTCACTCCAGTCGTGTCCGACTCTGTGCGACCCCATAGATGGCAGCCCACCAGGCTCCCTGGTCCCTGGGATTCTCCAGGCAAGAACGCTGGATGAGGGGTGGCACACTGCAAACTAGACGTGGGGGATGGCAAAAGTAGAAGGAAACTGACATTTTGTCGTTGCTGTTTAGTCGTTCACTTGTGTCCGACTCTTTGATGACCCCCAGTCCATAGCTTGCCAGGCTCTTCTGTCCATGGGCTTTCCCAGGCAAGAATACTGGAGTGAATCACCATTTCCTTCTCCAGGCGATCTTCCCAACCCAAGGATCAAACTTCCCAAACCAAGTCTCCTGCATAGCAGGCGGACTCTTTACTGTTGAGCCACCAGGGAAGCCCCGAACTGACGTTTTACTGAGTTTGTGTTCTGTGCTATTTAATCCTCACAATAGGTTTTCCATGTTAACTTTTGTTTTTCCTCCCTCATTTTTACAGATAAGGAAACCATGACTCATCAACATTGAGTTATTAAAGGTTATATGGCTGCATGGAGTCCACATAAATGTGACCCCCCCCAAAGCCCACGCTCTTCACAGTGGACCTTATCCAGTATCCAGATTGACCTTTGATCAAGATCAGGGTTTTGCAACCTTGGCACTATTCACATGTGGGGACAGATAATCCTTTGTTGGAGGTGGGAGGGCTGTTCTGTGCATTGTGGGATATTCAGCAGTCTCCTTGGCTTCTACCTGCTAGATGCCATAGTATCCCACAAGCTGTGACAACCAAAGTGTTTCCAAATATTGCCAAATATCTTCTGGGGGGCAAAAGTGGCCCCTCTTGTGAATCAGTAGCCTAGATATTTAATATCAATACACTTTTTAACTTTTCTTATATTATTCTCTCATTGCCTCAGAAATATAATACTTATCTTTATCAAAAGATGGTAATTTATATAGGGACAGAACAGTGCCTTTTATTTATTTTGTATCCTCCCTGTGTTAGGGACATAGTATGCAAACAAGACTGGTTAAAAGTTAAATCATAATGCAAATACAAGTCACACTTGAAGCAAAACTGACTCCATTCCATGATGCCCATCAAAGAACAAGGCTGTGATTATGCAGGAGAGAGGCGTGAAGGCTATCAGAGGCTTCTTGCAAAGAGTGAAAGGCATGATCCTCAGTCATTGGAGCAACCACAAACCCCACTCCACTCCTCAGATGGTAGAAGGCTCACTGACAGCCATTAAACAGAATCAACTTCTTATTGATGCCTGGCTGATTTTTCTGCCTCTTCCTTCTTCCCCACTCCTTCAACACATTACTCTGGTTCTTCTCAAAACCAAGATCAACAGAGGCATGTAGGTAAGCTCAGGGCAGAGTAGGCCAGAATTAGGAGAAAGGGCAGGGAGTAAAGCCAGTGGGTCTGGGGCCTAAAAAGCTCTCTCCCGATATTAGTTCTGTGTCTCCGCTTTCATGGCAGCCTGTGCAGTTATTTCGACTCTTCTGGAAATCTGAAGATGGATAGGATAGGTCCACCTTCCAAGAGGAATCAACTCCACTTTAAGTCTTTCATTTGAAACCAAGATAGCTGTAATATAATCGAGTCTACAAATGAAAATGTAGGAACAGCCCAAATGGAAGATGTTCCAAAGGAGTAACCTCCAGATTTATGGCTAGAGTGTGGCTGTAATTAATTCCTTCTCTCCTTTTGGCCAGGAGTAAACTTTTCTTCTCCTCCAATTCTTTTCTCCTCTTCCTCTGTTTGTAAATCTTAGAGAGAAACAGCAGCAGCCACTCTCAGAGATCAAAGTTTTAGCAGGCAACAAAGACCTCTGAGGAGTCTGTTGCCATGGGAACTCTCTGAGCTGAAGCCCTTCTAATCGGCAAATCTCCTTGGTTAGCAGCAGGGGCTGGAAGCCAGGAAGAGAAGGGGGAGGGGGAGTCTTGGCAACAAGTAATCTTTCTAAATAGCCAGAACTAATGGGAGGGGGGTGGGTAGTACAACAGGATTCAAATTGAGGCAGCGCTGACAGAGGGGTGTGTGCCTGAATATTTCTGCACAGCCATAGAAACAGATTCCTATCAAAAATCCCTAAAGTGGATCACTAGTTCAGAGATGTCCCTCCCTAGAATTCCCTGATTTCTCATTATGTTCTTAATGGCTTTTTAATGCTAGTAGGCCAAAAAGTTGATTTTAGACCAGAATAACAATTTCAGAGTCTTTTCCAATGAGTCAACTCTTCACATGAGGTGGCCAAAGTACTGGAGTTTCAGCTTTAGCATCAGTCCTTCCAAAGAAATCCCAGGGCTGATCTCCTTCAGAATGGACTGAGTGGATCTCCTTGCAGTCCAAGGGACTCTCAGGAATCTTCTCCAGCACCACAGTTCAAAAGCATCAATTCTTTGGCACTCAGCTTTCTTCACAGTCCAACTCTCACATCCATACAGGACCACTGGAAAAACCATAGCTTTGACTAAACAGACCTTTGTTGGAAAAGTAATGTCTCTGCTTTTGAATATGCTATCTAGGTTGGTCATAACTTTTCTTCCAAGGAGTAAGCGTCTTTTAATTTCATGGCTGCAGTCACCATCTGCAGTGATTTGGGAGCCCAAAAAAATAGTCTGTTTCCACTGTTTCCCCATCTATTTCCCATGAAGCGATGGGACCAGATGCCATGATCTTCGTTTTCTGAATGTTGAGTTTTAAGCCAACTTTTTCACTCTCCTCTTTCACCTTCATCAAGAGGCTTTTTAGTTCCTCTTCACTTTCTGCCATAAGGGATTGGGGCAGGAGGAGAAGGGGACAACAGAGGATGAGATGGCTGGATGGCATCACCGACTCGATGGACCTGAGTCTGAGTGAACTCCGGGAGTTGGTGATGGACAGGGAGGCCTGGCATGCTGTGATTCATGGAGTCGCAAAGAGTCGGACACGACTGTGCGACTGAACTGAACTGAACTGAACAATTTCAGGCACAGTATTGTGAATAATTTGATTTTTAAAAAATTTAATGCATGCCTGTTTCTCCACCTCTTGTCAAGGTAATATAAATCAGGATAAATCACAGGAGGAGATGGAAGGAAAAATAGAAGCATGACAGGAAAACATAGGTAATTCTGCTGCATTACCTTCACAGGGAAGAAGCAATTCCAACTTAGTGCCTACTCACAAGGACCTGCTGGGAGCAAGCCTATTTCTGGCCTCCTGGAATAGCATTGCATTTGGCCTAAAAAGAAGCAGAAATTGATGAATTCCACAAAATATTAACAGTGTGTGTTTTTGCCTGCCTGGCATTCTTTTCTTCTTCATTTGGAAACAAATGTCCAATTTCTCTTTATGAAGCTACTCCCTTTCCCTTCAATTCATATGGTTCATTTGGGGCTGGTGGAACCCTATGTTCCTCTCAGAATGCACAGCCCACCCCCAACAATAGGACTTTTGCCACACTATGGAGAGAGGCAGTTTATCCTCCTGAGATCAAAGGTGTTAAAGATCTGCTAGGGGTCACATTTGGAGACAGCGTGCTGGAGAATGAATCTAACACAGAGGAGATGGCGATATTTAAAACATAATCTGAACACTGGAACTCAACCATGCTTGAAGTTAGGAATACCCCTGGACTTACTGGTTACAGTAAAGAGTCTGCCTGCAGTGCTGGAGACCCCGGTTTGACCCCTGGGTCAGGAAGATCCCGTGGAGAAGGAAACAGCAACCCACTCCAGTATTCTTGCCTGGAGAATCTCATGGATGGAAGAGCCTGGCAGGCTACAGTCCACGGGGTCGCAAAGAGTCGGACACGACTGAGCAACTTCACTTTCACTTTACTGGTTACCTAAGCCAAAAAGTTCCCCTAAGCCAGTTTGAGAATCTGTCCCTTGCAATTAAAAGAGTTCTGAAGAACACAATAGTTAGCTCTGAGTGGTGAATTTTTTAAAAGAGATTTTCTTCTCGTGTTTTCTGTTTTGTTTGGTTTTTATAATAAAGAGGTATCACTTTTCCTAAAATAGAAGCAGTATTAAACAAAACAGGACAGCAGTATTTGGGCATCCCCTATATAGAGAGTTAATTCTGCAATTTGTGGATATTTTAGATAAAGTCAAAATTATAGAAAGGATGCTAAAGCCATCTTGTTTATCCTGATAACCTGGACAAGAGAACCTGTTCCATGCTGAAACATGCTCATGAAACAGGCTCATGTCGTTATTCTTTTCTCAGTCCAGAGGCACAAGTGTTCATTGCGCCATATTTTTACTGGGGCCCTTTCCCTCCTTTTTTCTTTTGGCCCTTAGAAAACAAGCTATCACATGAGACATCAGAGAGAAGGGGTCAGGCCCTTACCTTGTGCATAGAAAGAAATGAGAACAAGGCGAGCTGCCTTTAGATTTTAAAATAGCAACTTCCCTACTTGAGCCTTCCTGAATGGTGAAGTCCTTTTCCTGCCAGCTGGAGTTGCCCGGGGGAACTTTATTCCTATCCAAACAGTGGCATGGTTCCAGGTTATAAACAGATTGTTCCTGATCCTAGACCTATATCTAATCTCAGGGTGGCAGATTTTCTGGACACTTCCACCTTCTGTAACTGTCTGCTGGCATGGCTCTATGACCCCAAACATCTATCTAAATATTTCTAAGGTACCTGTCACTATCATCTCAGAGCACCCTAAACACCACGAGCATTTCTTCAGAATGACTCTACCTTCTGAATCATCAAAAAGAGATTTAAAAGTGTTCAGTATAGTGTTCAAGTTTAATGGTGAATCAGTGGTTATCCTCACATTTCTCTAAATCACATCTTTGGATATTTCTGAAGCTCTGAAAGAAGCATCAGCTGCAATTCATAGATAGTTCAGATGTATGGGGAAAAGAAGGTAGGTCATACTCAGTGGGGAGGTAAGCAGTATAGACAAGGACAACTATGTCTTTGAAGTGAGGTTAATGATTATAGGCAGTTTCACTGAGAAATGAAATGAAGTACTAAAGCAAATCTGGGCCAAGTAAAAACCATTACCTAAAGCAGCAGTTACATTTTTGAAAACATGATTGATGCCAGGGAGCATTCTATAGCTTCGTAATATAGACAGGTTGTGTGGTATTGTGGCTTCAACCGTACTTCCTGGTGGTTCTATCACTAGGAAAAATTTAAATACCTAGATAAAGAATCATGGCCAATGAGATTAAATTATGCTATATCTCACTTGAGACTGTAAACATTTATTGTATTAACACTTCATAAGTCAACAAATACATACTCAGCATTGACTAATATTTAAGAGGTACAAAGTAAATATTAGTTACAGATTCTGCCCATTTGTCATTTAAAAAAACATTCACTTAAACTTCTTTATTCTAGAAACTCTGCAAACCAATGCAAATAGATGAATGAGAACTGGCCCTGGCCATTGAAGAGCTCATGTTCCAGTGCTACTGAGAAGGGTCCAGTGTTGTAAGGGAAATTAAGACAAGTATACACGCAGTACCAGGGTCACCACTCACATGAAGTCAAACTAGAATATAAGACTGAAAAGCTTCTGTCCTTTGGCCCTTTTCACTTTATATAATCTTTTTGGGTGACTCATCTATTCTTTCACAGTTGTGACTATCATTCATGACTCTCAAATCTATTATCTCTAATCCCTGTTTTTCCACTGAATTCCAGACCATATTTCTAATTGTCATCAAGACATCTCACATTCCATGTATTAAGAACCAAATTCATTTTCTGGCCTCTCCAACCTGGTTTCCAATCTGTAGCCTCTCTCTTGGTTGACAGAACAGTTGGCTCCCCAGTTAACTATAAATCACGGTGTCCTTTTGACTCATCCCTGTATCTCAATATCCACCACTTCCCTCTCAGAAATGTTTCCATGCTGTCTGTTCTCAGTTCATTACTCTGGTTCAGAATCTCATGCCCTTTCACCCATGCTGCTGCAGTACCCCATAACCAACCCCTCTGTTCTAGTACTCCTCTCTAATGTATTGTCTACCCTGCTACTACTATTCTGATCCTCAAATCTAATTTCATTCCTCTGTGATGGCTTCTTCACTGGCTCCTCTAAGTCTTCAAATGGAACACAAAGTTCTTAGTCTGACATATAAGACACTTGATAATCTTGCTCCATTAACTTTTCCAACTTTACCTTTGTGCGTATAATGAAAACAACAAATTCTCCTTAACTTTGCCTCTGGTTTATCCCTTTAACTAACTCCCTTACTAATTGGTCATCTGAAATTCTACAGTTTTCTATTCCTCACGCTGTGATTATCCTCTAAGAAGAGCTCGTTGCAGTTCCTACAAGCCTCCATCAAGTTTATTCTTATTCTTGTGGAATCAGTTCTTTTAACACTGACCTACCACAAAAGACCACAGTGCATTCCCTCTGGCTTCCTTTTGAGTGAATGCTATCCTGTATGTTCTTGTAACCAACTTGTAACCCTTTTATCTCTGTCATGAGGACTAAATTACCAGGAAGTCATTTTCTCCCTTTATCAGAGTAGTCACATCACTCATATTCATCTACTTTTTAAAACCAATAATTTTAAATTTGAAATAAAGCTCAAAAATAAGTGAGTTGAACACCTTTTACTATAAATACCTGATACAATAACTCAAAAGAAATTTTCCACCTTCTTAAGGACATAGAAATTAATACTCCTAAGAACACTGCATCTTCAGATGCCTCTCCGATTGTTAACAGTTCTTTCTTTATCCTGAGACAGACTTCTTCCCTTTGTAATTTCCACTCCTGGCTCTAGTTTTACCTAGCTACAATGGGTAAGTTTCCAATCCTCCTACACAATTTCACTCCAGATATCTGGAGAGGCTTCCCATGCTCCCTTTCCCAAGACCGAATCCTCCCAGTTCCTCCAACTGTTCCTCATAGTAAGTTCGGTGACCACAAGTGGCTCATGACGGTTGTAGTCAACAAACTGTGGACCATTATCTTCCTACCGAGGTCTTTATCTCCTAGAGGTTGACTTCAGAAACAGGTTGCTCTCTTGGTCTCACATAAAAAGAATACCTCATGAACAGGCCTGCAGGATATAACCACTAAATATTTAGAATTTTAAAAACTGTGACAATATTTTGAAAAATTCCATAATGGGGTGTCAAGCCCAAGAAGATTCAGAATGTTGCATTTGGAAAGTAAATATCGCATTCAGGAAATTCTCCTAGATTTCAAACTAACACCTTTAATTAACTAACACAACCAGTGTTGCCCTAAAAAGTTTACATGGCAAATTTACCGTGCTTTGAACATTTCTAATTAATGCGGGATACAGGCTTCCCCAGTGGCTCAGTGGAAAAGAATCTGCCTGCAATGCAGGAGACGCAGTAGGAGTCACGGGTTTGATCCCTGGGTCGGGAAGATCCCCGGGAGAAGGAAAGGGCAACAGATTGCAGTATTCTTCTCTGGGAAATTTCATGGGCAGAGGAGCCTGGTAGGCTACGGTCCCTGGGGTTGAAAAAGAGTCAGACACAACTTAGCAACTAAACAACAACAATAGCAGAATTATGTGTTTCTCCTCCCTAAGAACTCCACTGTGTATCTGTTTATCTCACAAATGTGCTGCTTCTATCTGATTTGCAGCATCCACATTTGGCCTTTCTGATACCTTTTTAGGATAACACTAATTTTTCTTATCTTTTCTCCCATCATTGCTGACCCTTTTCATCTGAGCCTTCCTTTCACCTCCCTGTTGGTCCTGAGGATAGCATCTTTGCCCAAGTTACTCTGTATGTTTCAATCCAGAGGAATGCCCTTCAGCACATCCTCTAATGACTAGGCTTTCACTCTATTTATTTCCCCACATTTGCAGAACGGGGACCAAATTATTTCAAGTGGTTTTTACCTGGCCTCCTTTTCCTGCACAAGTAATTACTTTGCTGCAAACGGTTGCACTGGTCAAATAACTTATGTTCACAATCAGCTAATTGCAGGCTCAATGAGCGACTTGTTCCTTCAAACTTAACCATTAGAGTTGTGTTATTAGGCAGACATTTATCTTTTTATTTCCTACAGAGTCACACAGATCCTAAATCTAACTGCCCTGTAGTCTTTTATAATGTCAATATAAACCTTTTACATTTTTATTTCCTTTTGAATGTATGTCATATTTCCCATTCTTTTACAGATCACAGCAGTTTTTCATTGCAGCATGCCAGCCTCCCCTGTCCTTCACTATCTCCCAGGATTTGCTCAAATTCATGTGCTTTGAGTCAGTGATGTTACCTAATCATCTCATCCTCTGCTGCCCCCTTCTCCTCTTGCCTTCAGTCTTTCCCAGTATAAGGGTCTCTTGCCATGACTTGGCTCTTCACATCAGGTGGCCAAAGTATTGGAGTTTCAGCTTCAGCATCAGTCCTTCTAATGAATATTCAGGGTCGATTTCCTTTAGGATTGACTGATTTGATCTCCTTTCAGTCCAAGGGGCTCTCAAGAGTTTTCTCCAGCACCACAATTTGAAAGCATCAATTCATTGATTATTATTAAAGGGTTAATACTTAATAAATATTTACCTTAGTCCATTTTGTAAACCGTAAAATTAAGGCAACAGTAAACCTTATTTGCCAATCATGATAGAATAAAACTAAAAATCCTAAGTAGAAAATTCCATTTTCTCCCTGGGCACTGAATTTCTCACAGGGGGTAAAAATTAACCTTTAATTTTATTTGCCTCTAAAAGAAAGCACCTTATTTGTGCCCCCACATTGTTATCACCTGGTTTCTTAGAGGCTACAAAAAAAGTAATTTCTTTTGAAAACGGCTTCAAGGATGTACATTTTATCCTACAGTTAATGTTTCTTTTCTTAATTTCTGCATATTTTATTCCAATTTTCTTGTTCAAGTAACATTTATAGAGCATGAAATATGTGCTCAGTTCTTCAGTTTCATACAAGGAGGTCATCTGCCACTGACATTCTTCTAATCCACCAAAGAGAAAAGTAGCCAAAAGTAATGAGTTTTCATTTATGAGGGAATTAATATTAATAAGGATTAGATTATATTTGCTTTGAGACTAATTCAGGCACTTTTAGCTTTCAAGAAATTTGCCCTCCAATTAAACACTAGTAGGTCTACCCCAGAGCTCTTTTCACTGGGTACCTTTTATTATTAAAAGTGCACAGCCATCTTTCCTTAGGATTGCCTTAAGGGGAGATAATTGAATGGGAAAAGATTCCCAAAGGCCTCAGGAGATCCTAACACACCAGTGAATTCCTGTCTCTACCCTGCTTCAAAGGCATCTGGCATTTTCCTCACTAGTAGCATATGTAAAGAATAAGCAGAAATAATTCAGGGTTAAAGGTACAAGTGGAAAGGAGGAGAAAAAAACTAAGAAAGCAGAAGAAACATTTAGGCAATGCGAAAAAGGGGATCATAGCAGCCAAGAAACAAAATATAACAAATACTCATTAAAGACCATATTCTGAAATCAGTTTGTGCACCAAAGATAAAGCCTGTGTGTGCAACCTACTGATACACGCAGGGAGAAGTGAGAAGAAGGAGCAGTGCAAGCAGTCTAAGATGAAAATATCGCTGAGGACCGTCACCTACCCAGCACCAGTACTTCCACGGAGTCCTCATTCTTGCCCTCCAGGTCATCAGGGGTGGTGATGATACAGTAGTACAGTCCGCTGTCTCCCCACATGAGTTTTCCAATTTGAAGATCTGCATCTGTTATCACAAAGAGAAGGACCTGGTTCTAAATTCTGTCCTTTGAAGAAAACACTGAACAACAGAGGGTGGGTGGAAATGAGGTGCTTCTGGGTGTCTGCAGTGTTCTATTTTTCAGCCTAAATGGTGGCTGACGTGATGTTTGCTTTACTGAAAACAAACTAACAAAACAATGATAAAAACTAGCATCCCTAAGGTGAGAGAATTCACACCCAGAAACTGGTCTAGTTGCAGGCTGGTTTCAGGAATAGAACACTTGCTTTCAACCAGGCTTACTGAGGCCTCTGAAAGCCAAGTAAATTCCAGAATTAACCTGGACTCCTGGAAATGAGCTGAGTTCACAGGAAGTGAAAAGTGTTAGTCACTCAGCCGTATCTGACTCTTTGCAACCCCATAGACTGTTAGCCTGCCAGGCTCTTCTGTCCATGGGATTTTCCAGGCAAGAATACTGGAGAGGATTGCCATTTCCTTCTCCAGGGGATCTCCCCAACCCAGAAATGGAAACCGGGTTTCCTGCATTGCAGGCAGAGTCTTTACCATCTGAGCCACCAGGGAAGCCCAAGACGGGTTCACAGGAGTTCTTCAAAATTCCAATAATCAAGTAGGTCATACCAGACTTTGGACCTTTTCTTGTCCAAAGCTTTAGAGACCAGGAGAAAAAGTGGAACGGATGCAAAACTGCCTGGGACTTGGGCCATGAAGTGACCTGGCTTTGCACTTACACACATGCATCCCTTTTCCCAGCAGAGAACTTCTAGGGAAGTTTACTTTCTGAGTTAAGGGCAATAAAGCCTGGTGTCAAGCTGTAAAGTATTTGACTGAGAAAGCTTTCACTAGAACCCATTTCAATTCAGTGCTGATAATACATTTATTATCAGACTAAAAGTCAAGCTCATGAAAGCTTCTTGATGCTATCATCTCCCATAAAATCAAACCCTTGAGAGACTGAAAGGGTGCACAGCTGACACCCTCTTGCACCTGTGAAGAATGAAACCAACCTCCCTCCCATTCCTTAAAAACAGAGGCATTATTACCGTGAACAATCGTGATCTCTCTGCCCCTGTAGAAATCTCCCAGGGTCACAGTCGAGCCCTGTTTAGAAGCCACCACTCGAACAGTCCTCCTGCTGTCTAAGCAATCCAAGTAAGGGTCCCATTCCAGGTTTCTTTTACTGAGAGACTGGGTCCGTGGAGATGACATGCCCAGGGATTCCCCCATGCGATCCTGGCAATAGGACTTGAACTTCCACTGGACGACGGCCGGCTGATGGGAGGATGTAGAGAAGCGGCAGTGGAGCACAGTGGGCTGGAAGAGCATGGCCACCTTCTTCTTGTCGGGCACTGTAACCTGAAGGCCTTCAGCCATGGCTGCAAAACAGAATGAAGATGTCCAAACAGTATCTGTATCCTGGACCTCACCTCACACTACACAGGCACGCCTTTCTGCCTTAGCTCCCTAACCTGTCCCTCACCTTGTTTTTTCCATCACAATGAAGAACATCAATATCTACCTGGTCGCCCTGTCCAGAATCTGCTCTCATTCCTAATACCCAGTTGGTCACAAAGTCATGTCAACGTGACCTCTTAACATCTTTAATATTTCCATCCCCCTCTTTAACCCCACTACCAGTGCTTCCGTGTATGTTCTTCTCATTTTTTGCCTATAATTTTGCAATAATCTCTTGTCTGGTCTCTCCACCTGCAGTTGCCCACATGTATCCATCCTCCTTGCTATAATTTCAGGTTATCTTTTTAAATCTGACTGTTATGGCTCTCCTTCTTAAAATCCTTCACTCATCCTCCATGGCCTTTAGAACAAAACCCAAAGTTCTCAGCAAGGCGTTTAAGGTGCTTCATCATCTAATTCCTCCTCAGCCTCACTTCTTGCAGCACCTCTGTTTGAGCATCAACCTCAGAGGACAGCAAACTAACAGTTTCCCTAAGTGGGATGTGCTATATCACACCTCTAGATCTTGGCACATCATGTTTCTTGTTTATGGCAAGCTTTTTCCTCACTTATCTTCCTGGGAAACTCATTTTCATCTTTTAAAACCCAGTTCAGAGGCTTCTTGTCAAGCCTTCTCTGACCAGTCAATCTATGTATCACTTCCTCCTTTGCGCCATAGTGTCCCCAGCATTCCCCGCCAGACATTTACTATAATTTTGCAAGTTCTTCTTTTCACACCATCAGACTTGTCGGGTCAACTAAGTAACGTGTCTTATTTAGCTGTCCTGGCTCCTGAAGCCCATAGACACTAAACTATTTGATAAATGAGGAAAATGAATCCAGGAAGTATGAATTTAGGAGAAAGTGACTTCCCTTCTAGCTGGTGACCAAGCAAAGGAGACAGAGATTAAGGGGGAAAGAAGGCTTTGAGAGAAATGGAGAATTTCAGATCAAAAGCAGTAGACCAAGTTCAAAAGCTTTGAAGGCGATCCAAAAAGAGGTGGGGGGAGACTAGAAAGCAGATGAGAAGTTTAACTGTTAAAAAGATCAATTTGAAGCTTGGTGTCCAAGAAAGAGAGGGAAGTTTCCATGAATGAAAGCCCAGGGGAGTGTTTGAGAGGCAAAGGGCTTCTATGAACTCAATGGTAAGGTCTAGAAACTCCAGACAAAGAGAACACAACTTCTTCAGGTTACTGGGAGAGTTAAGAGTTTCTAGCTTGATCTAATTCTGCTTTGAAACAGAAGCAGAATCATGATGAGAAGCAAAAAAAGGAATATGAATAAAAAGACAGGATAAAGAGGTCCAGAGTTGAAACCAGGAGGCTGCCAAGCCACCTTCAGGTAGCTTGAGGCAAAGAGTTTCACCCTAGAATTGCAGATGGACTTCAGAGGCAGGAGGACTAGTTTCCTAGGGGGGCCTACTATCCTTCATTACTGCCCATGGTCACGATGACAGCCCACAAAGCAAACTCACTCTCACAACTCGAATATGCATTTATTCATGACTCTTCATAGAGTCACGAATAATAGCTTTATAGCTCGCTCAACAAGGGCAAGATACCACATTTGTACTCACTTCTGATTTCCAGACTAGTGACTCTCCCCCATGAAAGCACTGTGAAAACTAGGTTTTAATTCCTGTTAGGAAGAAAAGGTTTTCATCCTATGGAATTGGGAAGTGAATACAGCAGAGTATTTAAGATTTAGTATTTTGAACCTTAAGTGCTGGATAGCTACAATAAATAAAGGAATGGGCAAGTAAATGAATGAATATTAATATGAAAATTTCTAGGACTTCACAAATTTCTAAGACTTCACATTTATGTTTAAATGACATAAACAGCATAGTATAGTAAAAGAGCATTGGCATCAAAGAGATAAGGCTTTGAATCTCATCTGGCTACACACTAATGGTAAGGCCTAAATGAAGTCTCTTAAGCAACCTTCACCTGTAAAATGAGCCTCATATTCCTTAACTCAACAGAGTTGTTAAACCTTCTCTCTCTGGGTGCCTGCAGAGAGAGGACTCTTTAAGAGCACCTTGACCATGACCCATAGATGGTACATCTCAAATGGGAACCCTCCCTTACCTTTCCTGCCTTTGCCCTTGACTCCCATTCAGAGGCTCTTGAATCTTGATGACCATTCATCACCAAAAGGTTTGATTATAGCCAGAGTATGTAGATCAGTGCCAGCGAGGGGCAGATAATTCCCATCTGGAAGCTCAGAAAAGAACCTCCTAGGCTCTGCTGCTTCCCTCCACCACCCTCAAATGCTGGTGTCACTGATTCTGTTCTTCCCAACTCACACATCTAGAATCTAGATGACAAAGACTTGTGTGTTATTGTTGTTGTTTTCCTATAGTTTCTCCTTGAATTCTATTGCATTAATTTTTAATCTTGTAATTCTTCAAATCCTTATTCACAGTCTGATTTTCCAGGTAACAAAATGGGACAGAGAGGTGAAATGACTTCAGTGAGCAGTCGCTGAGGCTGGATGACCAGTCACAGGTATTGACCAATCACAATGCTGGCTGCTGACCAACCACCTTTCTTCTCTGCTACCTATTCAGGCTCTACTTGGGAAATGAAATATTTCCTAGCCCTTCCAGGATAAATGAAACTAGCAAAGGAGGCAGGTGCAACACAAAAAGTGTTGGGGGAAGGGTTGTTTAAGTATAGGGTTTTCTTCGTTAGATGATTACTAAGGATAACCTCCTTCTCAGCTCTATTCTCTGTTAATGAGATTAGACACTTGACCAAGCCATGGGACACCATTAATTATTGTTTTTTAAAATCGTGGACTCCCTTAATTATTAACAGAGGTTAGTCAACTCAGTTTCTTCTATGACATACACATAAGCTCATGTTCCAAAGAATAAAGACTATGTTTTCAGAAACATTTACCTCTTTATAGCATGATAGTTAAAGGCATGGATTTTAGAGGGAGTTCTCATTTAAAATCCAAGTCTTACCACTTCCTAACTGCATGACTTGCAGTAGATTACTCCTCTTAGGAGTTTCGGTTTCCTTACTGGTAAAACCAGAATAACTAACTATTTTGTGGAGCTGTTTGAGGGTTAAATAAGATTTTATCCTAAGCATTTAGGATAATACTGATGTAAAGTAAGCACTCAATAAATGTAGTTGTTGCTGCTGCTGTCAATAACAATCTGTTGATTTCTGTAAAGCCATATAACCTAGAGCTGCTGCTGCTGCTGCTAAGTCGCTTCAGTCATGTCTGACTCTGTGCAACCCCATAGACGGCAGCCCAACAGGCTCCCCTGTCCCTGGGATTCTCCAGGCAAGAACACTGGAGTGGGTTGCCATTTCCTTCTCCAATGCATGAAAGTGAAAAGTGAAAGGGAAGTCGCTCAGTCGTGTCCAACCCTCAGCAACCCCATGGACTGCAGCCTTCCAGGCTCCTCCATCCATGGGATTTTCCAGGCAAGAGTACTGGAGTGGGGTGCCATTGCCTTCTTCTAATCTAGAGCTAGGTGAGCACAAAGGTGTGAGTTATAGGGCAGAATGGGCAGAAACTACAAAGGAATAGTATTGCAGACTGGGTAATTCGGTATCAAACAATGACTGGGTGCACAGCACAGTCACATCCATAGCTCCCAGCAGTTGGAAATAGAGCGTACCCCCGAGTGTGTGCACATACATAGACGTGTATACATATTGCAGGGACAGTGAAAATCCTGGGAACCTAAGCTCGGGATACATCTGGATAGCTGGAGAGGCCAGAACTAGGAATTTCAAGGAAATGTCAGTTTATTGAACATTTGAGGACCAGAGTGAAGAGTTAGAAAGCTAAAGAAGCCAATCCCTGCATTAGCTCTAGGAGCTTCCAAACTGTAGGATACACGGCACCCAGGTCCCAAGCCTGTCCTGGCCAGCCCTGTTAGATGCCCCATTCCCACCAGAAGGCGAGGCCTAGAACTGCTCTTCTGGCCCTAACCCTGGGTTCTGGGTGAGGGCTGCGATTCCCACACCCACTGAGCCACGTCTTTCCCTCAGTCCTTGCTTATATTAGGCTGTGTTTCCACCTGGCTTGCAATCCACTGGGATCAAAGGCTTGTCCCGAGATCCAGCCCTGCTTGCTTGGGCCCTGATATAAGGTCCTTCTCCTGAGAACTAGGTTTTGTTTCCAATATACTCACACACGACTGATCTATATCTGAAACTGTAAAGTGCTATTCACTCAACTTCAAAAAACACCACTCATGGAATCCTGACTCCTGTGCCAGATCAGGCCCCTCAGAGTCACAGCAAGTCTGGATGAGGACCAAGACTGACAGTCTCCTGTGGACACTGAGGTTTGGCCTGGGAACACCCTCCCTCTGACTCTAGTTCCCAAGAGATCTGCCCTGGGGCTAGGTTAGTGTCCTGAACTTGAGTCCCACCTCTTATAGATTTTTTTTTTCCTATGTCACCACCTGTCAGATGTCAAAAACCTAGTACTTCTTATGCTGGTCTATACAGACTAATAAGAACATCTTTGAATGCCAGGTAAATAAACTGAAATTTTTCAGCCATTTTGTAATGTTCACCTGTGCATTTGATCTAAGAAATCTTATTCTCCCATGTTTCTAACTACCAGTTTGCCTCAGACCCTCAACTTTATGAAACCTCATCTGCATGTTTAACAGATACTTCAAATTAAACAGGATTTCCCTGGCGGCTCAGACAGTAAAGCTTCTGCCTTCAATGCAGGAGACCTGGGTTCAATCCCTGGGTCAGGAAGATCTCCTGGAGAAGAAAATGGCAACCCATTCCAGTATTCTTGCCTGGAGAATCCCATGGACAGAGGAGCTTGGTAGGCTACAGTCCATGGGGTCACAAAGAGTCTGACATGACTGAGCGACTTCACTTTCTTTATTCCAATTAAACATACATCACTTTCTCTTTTCCCACCTCAACTCTTGCTCATAGACTGGTCTTCCTTGTCTCCCTAGCTTTTTTGCCAATGCAGCCCTTGTTCTGTGCCTGCACCTAGAAATTAAAGCTTTGATCATTTCCTCTTTGTCTCTACCCTCTTTCAGTGGTCACTAATTCCAAATCTTTCTCCAATTTGACTCTTCTCTATTCCTACGGTCATTCCTAGTGGGAATAAATCAGGTTTCTATTCCTTCTACCAGGAAGTAATTGTGAAAGAATTACTATATATTAGAAAATGTGTTAAGTGTCATTCATGTAGTAGCTTAATTCTCTCAAAAAATCCTATAAAGTAGATATTATCATTACATCCATTTTATAGATGAAGAAACTGATTCTCAGAGAATGTATGTATCTTGCCTAACACATGAGGGTTAGCAAGTGACAGATTTGAAGCTAGGCTTTTACTGTTCTTTAGTCATTAAGTTGTGTTTGACACTTTTGCAACGCCATGGACTATAGCCTATGAGGCTCCTCTGGCCATGCAATTTCTCAGACAAGAATACTTGAGTGGGTTGCCATTTCCTTCTCCAGGGAATCTTCCCAACCCAGGGATCAAACCTGGGGCTCCTGCATTGGCAGGTGTATTCTTTACCACTGAGCCACCAGAGAAGCCCAGACCTAGACTGGGCCCAAAACTCTTACTATCACTTTACACAAGTCCTCATTACCTTCCTGGTTCTATAATAGCCTCTTCTGTGGTCTCCCTACTTCCAGCCCGGTGCACTCTCCACATTTTTTATATCTAGAATATTCTTTCAGAAAAGACAGTCTCCTGTTTTAAGGCTCAAAAGATTCCCCACTCCTTCCAGGATAAGGTCCAAATGCCTTGACATGGCATGTAAGATTTTCTCCATTATTTGGCCCCACACATGTTCCAGGCATACTAAGATGTTTTCCATTCTTTTATTATAAACATGTTAGTTGCCCAGCTGGGGAAACATCAGGACATGTAGCTGAGGAGTTTCTGGGAGGCAGACAGGGAGAAGCACTGAGTGTAGGTCATGCACACACATGAGAAGCAGATGCTGGCACAATGGGAAGGCTGGGACTCGGAATCTGGGCGCTGGTGACACCAGAAAGGATTTGTGTTTTGAAGCTCTTATAAAGACGTTAACAGAGGTATGGGAAGAATCCATGTTTCACTCTACAAAATAAAACAAGGATCCCCCCAAACTGGAAGGAGACTGCTTAGAGAAGATGACAAAAGACAGAAAAAGGAGGTAAGTCAAATAAGGGATCATACTATATAGAACACATCTGTAAAAATTAGGATTCCTGACCAAAAGAAGCACCAGATGATATTGAAGATTGAAGATTATAGGTGGTTTTCTCTATTTGCAAAAGGAGTCATCATTCTTGGATCATCAGACCATTCTTCCAGTTTATACTGTGCCCCTGATCTTCAGGAAAACTGCCCTTGACTATCTAGCTCAAATTCATTCAAAAACATGTTTTAAAATACAGTGTTAAGTTCTGGGGAAATAAATTTAAAAGACCATCTTCTGATCTTGAAAAATTCAATATAAACTGAATTTTATATATTGAACCAATATAAATTGGTTTCTAACTCTAAGGTCCCTGAGGGCAAGGACTAGGATTTGGTGGATTTCAGTTCAGCTCAGTTGCTCAGTTGTGTCCAATTCTTTGCGACCCCATGGACTGCAGCACGCCAGGCTTCCCTGTCCATCACTAACTCCCAGTGTTTATTCAAACTCATGTACACCGAGTTGGTGATGCCATCAAACCATCTCATCCTCTGTTGTCCCCTTCTCCTCTTACCTTCAATCTTTCCCAGCATCACAATCTTTTCCAATGAGTCAGTTCTTTGCATCAGGTGGCCTAAGTATTGGGAGTTACAGTTTCAGCATCAGTCCTGCCAGTGAATATTCAGGACTGATCTCCCTTAGGATGGACTGGTTAAATCTCCTTGCAGTCCAAGGGACTCTTAAGAGTCTTTTCCAACACCACAGTTCAAAAGCATCAATTCTTCGGTGTTAAGCTTTCTCTAAAGTCCAACTCTCACATCCATACATGACTAGATGGAATACCATAGCTTTGACTAGATGCACTTTTGTTGGCAAAGTAATATCTCTACTTTTTAATATGCTGTCTAGGTTGGTCATAACTTTTTTTCTAAGGAGCAAGCATCTTTTAACTTCATGGCTGCAGTCACCATTGCAGTGATTTTGGAGCCCAAGAAAATAAAGTCTGTCACTGCTTCCACTGCTTCCCCATCTATTTGCCATGAATTGATGGGACCAGATGCCATGATCCTAATTTTCTGAATGTTGTGTTTTAAGCCAACTTTTTCACTCTCCTCTTTCACTTTCATCAAGAGGCTCTTTAGTTCTTCACTTTCTGCCATAAGGGTGTTGTCATCTGCATATCTGAGGTTATTGATATTTTTCCCAGCAATCTTGAGTCCAGCTTGTGCTTCCTCCAGCCCAACATTTCTCATGATGTGCTCTGCATATAAGTTAAATAAGCAGGGTAACAATATACAGCCTTGATGTACTCCTTTCCCTTTTTGGAACCAGTCTGTTGTTCCATGTCTAGTTCTAACTGTTGCTTCCTGACCTGCATCCAGATTTCTCAAGAGGCAGGTCAGGTGGTCTGGTATTCCCATCTCTTTTAGAATTTTCCACAGTTTATTGTGATCCACACAGTCAAAGGCTTTGGCATAGTCAATAAAGCAGAAGTAGATGATGTTTTTCTGGAACTCTCTTGCTTTTTTGATGATCCAGCAGATGTTGGCAATTTGACCTCTGGTTCCTCTGCCTTTTCTAAATCCAGCTTGGTGGATTTGGTTGACTCTGTATCCTCGTTATACAGCAAGGCCATAAAATAGAGCTGAAGCTCACAAAACGTGGAATGAATCAAAGAATGAATGAAGAAATGAGTAAGTGAATCCAAAGGGTCTTTCTCAGCAGGTGGTCCTCAGTGCAGAGAATGGATTCTGATCAATAACTAGAAAAGCTGCCTAAAGGCAGAGTGATGAGTGACAGCTCAGCGCATCAGGCCCCATCTCAGCTAATCACCAGGGGTGCCTAGTTACCAGGCCAGGGAGGATCAGCTACAAGTATAGACAGTGCCTCCTTACATATGGCAAAGTAAGTTCCTGCCCCAATTCTCATGTGAAAAAAAAGGAGTCTCTACATGAGGAATTGTGTTCTTGGAAGGATAACAAAAGCAGTATCTACAGCAATGCTGTTCTTATTTTAGCACTTTCTTTTTTTTCAAAGCAAGTCCCTTTTCCCCACTAGTTGTAAGCTATTCCTGCCAGCGTTTTTGAGATGCAGATCTATAAGCACAGCCACATTTTAGAGAAGTAAAGATTGCTGCTAAAGATAATGGAAAATTATTATCACCACAGACCGGCATCTTTAGGAATTGTATATCAAGCTCATCCATCCTTTAACTCTTGAAGCCCTCAGAATTGCCCATTCACCAGCATATCTTGGCTTTCAGAGCCCTGAGTTTTTCCTTCATTCAATATGACAATACGTATCTCCTTTTTCCTGCCGTTAAGTTAGATCTTTAAGAAATTCATCTTTTTGTCCTCACATTTTTAACATACTGTGCCAATTTCCTATGACATTGTCTTAGGAACAACTGATAGGCGGGTTTTCTAAGTGTAAGAGATGGATAATGGGTGCTAAAGCATGTCCACTGGGTTTGGTCCAGTGTGCCCATCCCTGAGTACTGTCAGCATGGAAAACAAAGCATTTGGGGAAATTCTGACCTACAGGCTCAATTTTTAAAGACAAAACACAATGTGAACCTTTTAGCCACCGGAAGTAAAAACTATTCATCTTTTGATATAGCTGGGTTATAAAATAAAAAAGGCTTTACCAAGAATCACAGACATTCCCTTGCCTATTTTCTAAGCCTAGTTCTCCAGTTTGCTTATTGGTCCTATAGGTTAATCAATTTTCTTTCAATAAATTTCTTTCTGTCCAATTGCTTAAATTGAACAGAATCAGTTTCTCTTGTTTCCTACCACAGTACCTAATGGCTTGATACATTTTAGGGTTAGGGTGACCAGATGTACTATTTTGAGATTAAAAGTATGACAACATTCTTCCATATTTTCTCCCCAAGGGTCCTAAAAAGCATCAGTATCTCCCCATTTCTATGGGCTAAAGTAAACACTGGTGTTACCCTTGCTCAGGTGGGCGTTGCTCATGGCCTACTTATTATTCGCTGCCTATAACTCTGGCCCTTGTGCACACAGAGCTTGCCATTCATTAAGCATATGTCCTGTGTGCCCCACTGAGCCACGCTATCCCGTTCTCTGCCACCACTGTGCAAATGAAAGCCAGAAGCACATCTCCTTTCTATTTGATTTGCTCATCTTCCAGAGATCTGAAGCAAGCTCATGGGTAATGTCTAGCTGGCTTACATGCTGTTCCAGTGTGACCAAAGCAGTACTAAAAGAGGTCAGTCTACCCTGCACGGCCCAGGAACTGTGGAAACGGTTCTGATTCAATCAGGTGGGTCAGACTCCTTGGATGGACCAGCCATTTGGGCAGAGAAAGCTCCTGTAAGAAAGCTCTTCTCCACTTTCATCAACTTGTTACCTGTATGTCTAGTTTAGATCTCTTACCCAAGCTCCAAACCCAAATATATAACTTCTTTTTCCATCCGGATGTTACACAATCACCCCAAACTCATCATTCTATAGATGGAGATGCTAACTGTCCACTTCTTTTAGAAACAGAACCTTCCAGGTTTTAATCTGGCCACCAAGACAGCCACATATTATATTTCCTAGCCTCCCTTGTAGCTAATTATGGTCATAGGACTAGATTCAGGACATAGTGAGGAGGGGTGATGTATGCGATTTCCACGTCACCTCCCTAAAAACAAACTGCTTGATCCTCTGTTTTCCTTGCTTCTACTAGCTGAAAAATACCTATCACTGGAGCAGTCTTGAGAGCCACATATGGGAACAGTAGACTCAGTCCCACTAGTTCTCTTCTGTTATAGGAGAGAGAAAAAAAACTATTTTATGTGAGTTTTAAACTATTATTAGGGTCTCTTTGTTATAGCATCTTAGGCTTACTCTAACTAATATAATGCAAAAAACTGAATCTATATCTCCCTCCCTTACAAGTTCCTCCTCCTATATTAGTTCATGTCCATAAACGGCATCCTAGCAATCCCAAGACAGGAACCTGGAGACATCTTTGATACTCTTGTCTTTCAACTTCCACTTGCAACCAGGCCAGGATTACTTCCTCCATCTCGTCACTGTCTACTCCTCTCATCGTCACTGCACCACCGGAGCTCAGAATCTCGTCACGTCTCCCTTCTCTTTCTGCAAGGGTCTTCTAGCTGGTTTTTGCTGCATGTCTGTCTATATCTAATCTACCCTCCACGTTGAGGTTCAAATAATATTTCTAAAATGCACATCTGGTCATAGCACTCCTTTGCTCTCACACTTTCAAATACTCCCTGTAGGCATTCAGAAGTACAAGACTCATTTTAGATGGAGGCACCCTCTTCCATGGGGCTTTCTGCCTGCAATGCTGGAGACTCTGGTTCAATTTCTGGGTCACGAAGATCCCCTGGAGAAGGGACAGGCTACCCACTCACATTAAAAAAAAAAGTAAAATATTTGTACTTTCCAAAAAACATCATGTCCTCTTTTGATTCCTGGCTTTTGCACATGCTGTCTCCTCTGTACATTTCCCTTCCCTCAATCCCACTCTTCCTCTAGTAACACCAACTTATCTTTCCTGACTTCCTCAGCTATCACTTCTTATATAAAATTTCTTCTTGCTCTTACTGCAGTCATAGTACCCTAGAGAATCACATAATCTTGTCTAAGAATTTTCTATTTAGTCATCTGTCTTGGTCATTATTAATAACAACAAGCTCTCTCCTGAAGGCTTTTAAAAACTGCTACGTAGTAGGTACTCCGGAGAAGGCAATGGCAACCCACTCCAGTACTCTTGCCTGGAGAACCCCATGGACGGAGGAGCCTGGTGGGCTACAGTCCATGGGGTCGCTAAGAGTCAGACGTGACTGAGCAACTTCACTTTCACTTTTCACTTTCATGCATTGGAGAAGAAAATGGCAACCCACTCCAGTATTCTTGCCTGGAGAATCCCAGGGACAGAGGAGCCTGTTGGGCTGCCGTCTATGGGGTCACATGGAGTCGGACACGACTGAAGTGACTTAGCAGCAGCAGCAGTAGGTACTCAGCACATTCAGTTGAATGATTTAACCCAGTTGATAGATTGTATTATTTGTTCCCCGTTGGTTTTCTCTCTTGACTCTTGCATTGTTCCCTGTAGGCAGAGTACACTTACCACTCCATAGACTATGGCTTGGCCAGGTGACACGTTTGGCTAATGAAATGTGAGTACATGTGCCATAAGACTTGTCCAAGCAGAAGCTTAAAAGGCATTTGTGCCATTTGGCTCTGTGCCCTCTCCCTACCAGCCTTGAGTCCTCCACCAGGAGAACAGCATGCCCACATTGTGGCTGCTCCTTCATCCTGGGTCTTGGAATAAGAAGACATCTGGAAATGAGCCAAGTCCACCAATTCTAGCCAATTCACAGTTGACCTGCAGCTGACTGCATCTCTCATATAATATGAACAACTAACATTTGGTGTTGTGAGCTATCGAGATTATGAGGTTGATTATTGCTACATCAAAATGCTGACTAATATTCCTATTTTGGGCCCATAAAAAGTATTGAGTGCATACTATGTGCCAAATACTGTGCTAGGAATTGTACATCATTTCATTTTAATGATCACAACAACCCTATAAGGTAAGTTAGCTTTCCCATTTTAAAGCTAAAGAAAACAAGGTAAACTATTAATTTAGTCTTTAAATCCAAGTCAGTTTGAGCCTTATCCCTCTCTCCCAACTGCCTCCTGATGAGCCCAGGGCAAGGGAGGAGTGACGATGCAGGATTCCAGCTGAATGTGAAGGTTCTACTCCTAATTTAGAGCAATACTTCCTGCAGGGCTCCAGCCGCTGGAGGAGAACAGGGAAGCAGCATGTTCTTCTGAGTTCTTCCTTGTTTCTTGGCCCATAAAGAACTCTAGTCATCCAAGATGCCTTCTTTCATTTCCAGCAAGCCAGAAGCTATCTTAAAGACCAAGATTTTAAAGCTACATATGCTACCTCTTGTGTGGCTCCTGGATACACAGTACCGGCCGCTACTCCCAAATGGGCTCTGACATGCCAGCAGTCTCTGCTGTCACAGGGCCACATCTGATGCTCTCCTGTGCCTCACTGGAGCACTCCTCACTCACCCCTTTCCTGTAGATCTTAGGATTTAATTAGAAATACTAAATGCTATTCTTTACCACTTTCCCCTGTAATATTTCCCCGAGTTCTGTGAATTCTGAGCCTCATTACCCAATGCCCTATGACAGATAACCACGTTGTGCTGTTGTTAGTCTCTAAGTCGTGTCTGACTCTGTGACCCCATGGACTGTAGCCCACCAGGCTCCTCTGTCCATGGAATTTCCCAGGCAAGAATACTGGAGTGGGCTGCCATTTCCTCCTCCAGGGGATCTTTCCAACCCAGGGATCAAATGTGTGATCTCCTGCTTGGCAGGTGGATTCTTTATCACTGGGCCATCAGGGAAACCCAGACACCTGGATTTGTTCCCTTAAGTCAGGAGTTCTAGTTTCACCCACCTTAACTAGAAAATGTTTCCCTTGGATTCAGGCATTTGAAACAACCAAGTCATATGGAAGTCAAAGACATTATTTCTTATTTTTAGTCAATAAGATACAATGGACTTAGACAAGTCATTTACTTCCTCTGAGCCTTATTCTTCTTATGTATAGGTAGATGATAACCAGCCTTATTTAGAAGGATCAAAAGAGATTTTAAAAAGTCATAAAACACATTAAAAAAGTATTGCATGCATGCTCAGTCATGTCTGACTCTTTGCAACCCCATGGGCTGTAGCCTGCCAGGCTCCTCTGTCCATGGAACTTTCCAGGCAAGAAAACTGGAGTGGGTCGCCATTTCCTACTCCAGGGGATCTTCCTGAGCCAGGGTCTGAACCAGTGTCTCTTGCATCTTCTGCACTGGCAGGCAGATTCTTTACCACTCACAAAACTAGAAAAGCATTATAGTATCTAAGCAAGAGCAACAATTAGATTATACCTTTCTTTATAATTCCTAATTGGGGGAAAGTCAGTATAAAAGCTAAAATAATTGGAAGGAGTAAAGAGGTAAGTCTTTTCATACTGTTCATGGGGTTCTCAAGGCAAGAATACTGAAGTGGTTTGCCATTCCCTTCTCCAGTGGACCACATTCTGTCAGAAAGATTGAGGGCAGGAGGCGAAGGGGACGACAGAGGATGAGATGGTTGGATGGCATCATTGACTCAATGGACATGGGTTTAGGTGGACCCCAGGAGTTGGTGATGGACAGGAAGGCCTGGTGTGCTGCGATTCATGGGGTCGCAAAGAGTCAGACACGACTGAGTGACTGAACTGAACTGAACTGAAAGAGGTGAGTGTGTCCTGGAACAAAAAGTTGAGACCAGAAAGGACATTTGAGGGCCATGTTGGCTAGAGCAAGATTCATCCCATCTGGCCCAAAGCACTTGACTCTCTTCAACAGTTCCCCCAATATGACAACATTTAATTGTTTAGAGTTGACCCTATCCTGTCTACCAGGCACTGGGTGCTACTCATTCCTCTGAAAATGCTAACATGTGCTCTCCTTTCCCAGCTGCTGTTTTTCATTCCAATCATTGGTGGTCAGAGAAAGGCTGAAGATAACTGGGGCTCCCTCTGTGGCTCCTCACTGAGGACCTTTTGTTTCTGTTTGTTCAGTTGCTAAGTTGAGTTTGATTCTCTGTAACCCAATGAACTGCAGCACACCAGGCTTCCCTGTCCTTCACAGTCTCCCAGAGTTTGCTCAAATTCATATCCATTGAGTCAGTGATGCTTTCTAATCATCTCGTCCTCTGCTTCCCTCTTCTCCTTTTAAGCCTTAAATCTTTCCCAGCATCAGGGTCTTTCCCAGTGAGTTGGCTCTTTGCCTCAGGAGGCCAATATATTGCAACTTCAGTTTTAGTCCTTCCAAAGAATATTCAGGGTTGATCTCGTTTAGGATGGACTGGTTTGATCTCCGTGCTGTCCATGGGACTCTGAAGAGTCTTCTCCAGCACTACAGTTAGAAAGCATCGATTCTTTGGCACTCAGCCTTCTTTATGGTTCTACTCTTACATCCATACATGACCACTGGAAAAACATAGCCTTGACTAGACGGACCTTTGTCAGCAAAGTGATGTCTCTGCTTTTTAATATGCTATCTAGGTTGGTCATAGTTTTCCTTCCAAGGAGCACGCGTCTTTTAATTTCATGGCTACAATTACCATCAGTAATGGCAACCCACTCCAGTACTCTTGCCTGGAAAATCCCATGGATGGAGGAGCCTGGTAGGCTGCAGTCCATGGGGTTGCTAAGAGTCGGACACGACTGGGTGACTTCACTTTCACTTTTCACTTTCATGCATTGGAGGAAGAAATGGCAACCCACCCCAGTGTTCTTGCCTGGAGAATCCCAGGGACGGTGGGGCCTGGTGGGCTGTTGTCTATGGGGTCACACGGAGTCGGACACGACTGAAGCGACTTAGCATCAGCAGCAGCAGCAGTGATTTTTGGAACTCAAAAAAATAAAATCTGCCACTGCGTCTCCTTTTTCCCCTCCTATTTGCCATGAAGTGTTGGGACTGGATTTCATGTTCTTAGTTTTTTGAATGTTGAGTTTTAAGTCCGCTTTTTTACTCTCCTCTTTCACCCTCAACAAGAGGCTCTTAAGTTTCTCTTTACTTTCTGCCATTAGAGGGGTATCATCTGCATATCCGAGGTTGTTGATATTTTTCTCGGCAATCATTCCAGGTTCCTATGCAGGACGGTTATTTACAGCATCGGATTTTACTTTTTCCTCCAGGCAAATCCAAAACTGAGAGTCGTTTCTGCTTTGGCTGAGCCGCTTCATCCTTTCTGGAGCTATTAGTAATTGCCCTCTTAACCAGTAGCGTACTGGATACCTTCTGACCTGGGGGGCTCATTGTCTGGTGTCATATCTTTTTGTCTTTTTATACTGTTCATGGGATTCTCACAGCAAGAGTACTGGAGTGATTTGCCATTCCCTCTTCCAGTGGATCACGTTTTGTCAGAGCTCTCCACTATGGCCTGTCTGTCTTGGGTGGCCCTGCGTGGCATAGCTCATAGCTTCATTGAGTTATGCAAGTCCCTTTGCTACGACAAGGCTGTGATCCATGAAGGGACACTAAGGGCTCTGTAAGTCTGATTTCCAACTCATCAAAATTAAAGGGAGAAAAGTTCCATAACAAAGGATCTTAGAGCTGAAAGACATGACCTCATTCAAAAGATTATAATAGCAAGACAACATTGTAAAGCAATTATCCTCTAATTAAAGATAAAATAATAAAAAGAAATGGATTTTTAAAAGATTATAATATATGCAATCCCATGTTCACTGCTACTTTATTTACAATAGCCAATAGTCAAGATATGGAAACAAGCTAAGTGTCTGTCATTTAATAAATAGATAAAAAGATGCCATACTATATACTTATACATGTGTGTGTGTATAATTGACATTTATATCTATGGACACACAATGGAATATTATTTAGCCATAAAATAGAATGAAATCTTACCATTTGTGACAACATGGATGGACCTTGAGATAATTATGGTAAGTGAAATAAATCAGAAATACAAATACTGTATGATCTCACTTATATGTGTAATCTCTAAAAACAAAAACAAAAAACCAAGCTCACAGATATAGAGAACAGATTGATGGTTGCCAGAGGTGCGGGCTGGGTGAAGGGGGTCAAAGGGTACAAACTTCCAGTTTATAAATAAGTCCTGAGTATATAATGCACTGATTTCATTTTCTTGGGCTCCAAAATCACTGCAGATGGTGACTGCAGCTACGAAATTAGAAGACTTGCTCCTTGGAAGAAAAGCCATGACAAACCTAGACAGCATACTAAAAAGCAGAGACATCACTTTGTTGACAAAGTCCATATAAAAAAGGTTATAGTTTCTCCAGTAGTCATGTACAGATGTGAGAGTAGGACTATGAAGAAGGCTGAGCACCAAATATAGATGCTTTTGAATTGTGGTGCTGGAGAAGACACTTGAGAGTTCCTTGGAAGGCAAGGAGAACAAACCAGTCAATCCGAAAGGAAATCAACCCTGAATATTCACTGGAAGGACTGATGTTGAAGCTGAAGGTTCAATACTTTGACCACCTGATGCAAAGAGCGAATTCACTGGAAAAGACCCTGATGCTGAGGGCAGGAGGAGAAGAGGACAACAGAGAATGAGATGGTTGGATGGCATCACCAAATCAACGGGCATGAGTCTGAGCAAACTCCGAGAGATAGTGAAGGACAGGGATCACGTTTTGCAGTCGTGCTGCAGTCCACAACAATATAATGCACAGGCTGGTGACTAAAGTTAATAATACTATGTTGCATATTTGAAAGTTGCTAACAGAATAAATGCTGAAAGCTATCACAAGAAAAAAAATTATAACTATATATGATGATGGATGTTAACTAGACTTATTGTGGTGATCATTTCATAACATATAAATATGGAAACTTGTACACTTGAAACTAATGTTATATGTCAATTATATCTCAATGAAATAATAAAATTACGTGCCAAGATCCCATGGATATACAGTTAATCTGTGGAGAAGGGACTGGAATCCAGTCCTCAAATCCTAGGTTAGAGTTCTTTCCGCTAACCAAGTCCTGGTACTAACACTGCTGCTGCTGCTGCTGCTGCTAAGTTGCTTCAGTCGTGTCCAACTCTGCGTGACCCCATAGACAGCAGCCCACCAGGCTCCCCCGTCCCTGGGATTCTCCAGGCAAGAACACTGGAGTGGGTTGCCATTTTCTTCTCCAATGCATGAAAGTGAAAAGTGAAAGTGAAGTCGCTTAGTTGTGCCCGACTCTTAGCGACCTCATTGTAGCCTTCCAGGCTCCTCTGTCCATGGGATTTCCCAGGCAAGAGTACTGGAGTGGGGTGCCATTGCCTTCTCCGGGTACTAACACTACTAACACTACAAGCACTAGGTGCTTTCACTAAGACTCTAGTATAGCACTAGCGCAGTATTCCACTAGGACTACTAGAACGAATCCCCACGTCTGTATAAGCCAGACACTCGGCAGAGTTATGAGTCTAAAATCTAAGGAGTGAATGCAACACTGAAACAAGCCCCCTTTCCCAGTCTGGAGAGACTCATCCAGGCTTATGGTAGGAAGTGGAGAGAGTTGTAATAAAGTGCTGAAAGATGCTCCAGTACAAAAAAGGTCTCTTCTGTGGGGAAAAATGGACAGAGGAGAGAAGGGAATTCAAAGAATGGAAAAAGGAGATAATGGAAGTTGAGGTGACAGTTCAGTTCAGTTGCTCAGTCGTGTCCAACTCTATGACCGCGTGGACCGCAGCACGCCAGATGCTGAGGTGTCAGGAATCTTTAAAAGAAACTTCTGCCTCTCTAGGACTAATAACACTTTAATTCTCCATACGCAAGCCCATTCTCACATGGTCACCAGGCATCTACCTGAACGCAAATAAACCAGGTAACAACCCTTCCTGGATACTTCCCTTCCTGCTGTATGTAGCCTGGGTTAGTAGCCACCTTACGGCATCCACAACACTTAATGCCTATCTCCACGGTCGCCTTTGCAAGTGGTACTCTGTAACTGTTCACAGTTCCATCACTGATGTCACCACCACCAGACTGTAAGTTGCTGGGGTGCAGGGCTGTCTTAACCACAGAGCAATGCCTGGATGTGACAGTAACTCAGCAGCTGACTGTGCTTGAACAAACATGCTAACTCAGCCATCACCTCTTCCAGGAGTCTGTTTCCAAGTTGTTTGACTCCCACCCCAGGTTTGAGGTGGGTATGCCCCATCCATGCCCTTACAGCACCTGTGTGGCTCTCATGGCCCTTACTCTAGGACTTTTTACCCCCATATCAAAATTATCTGAAAAATTTGAGTCACTCACTAGACTGGCCACTCTTCGAGGGCAAAGACTATGTCTTTTCTCTCTGTAGTCTCAGCACCTATAAAAATACTTAGAAACCACAGGTATTTGGTACGTGCTTGGAGAATGGATGAATAAATGAATAAATACCACCAAAAAGGTACCAAAAGAAATACTAATAGAAATACCAAAAGAAATAGCATAAGCACTCTTTAGCACAGAGAGACCCAAAAGAGTCTCCAGGAAAATGCACTGCCTGCTCCTAGAGTATGTTCCCAGAGTGTCACCACAGTTCTGGCGTTTCTCAAAGCCTCTGCTGCCAGAAAGGTTGAAACACCATCCGTATTCAGGAACAAAGGCATACTGAACCGTCCTCAAGTCTTATTGCTAGATGGCACCTGTTGCTAAAATAGCAGCTGGTAAGCATTTTATTTTGTGCAATACAACAAGAACAATAACAGCAACAAAACAGTCCATTGCAGGAAGCTCCCTCACACTGACAATGGGAAATCAGGAGGCTAAATATATAGCAGAAAGAAATACAGAATTTTTGCATTGAAAGACGAGGAAGAAGCTGCTAGAGCCTGAGGAAAAAAAACCTGAAGTGTTGATTAGAAATTGCTCAGCCAGCATTAAAACAGAGAAACTGGCGGTGGGGGGCGGGGGGAGGGTGGATGGGAGGAGGGGAGGAGAAAAGGAGAGAAGCGGGAGGAGAGAGAAAGGGAGGGAGAGGGAGAATGAATGTGTTTTTTCCCCCTCTGGCTCTCTGACTCATTTTTAATCTGTCCTTTCCTTTTTCCCTCCCTTTCCACCACCCCCTCAAGAGAAAATTCATTGATTGGGCTGGACTAAAATGTCTTACCTTTCCTCTCCTGGTTGCTCTGTAAACGAAGAGTCTGAATCCATTTCATCCTTGACTGCTCCTCTCTCCTCCCCACCCCACCACCACCCCCCAACTCCCCCGCCCTCCCCAGCCGCCATTGTTAGCTCCTGCACTTTGCTGAGACTGAAAGGCTTGTCCACCGTGGCAAGAAAGGGAAGCAGAAGCTAGGACCAGGGGATGCCAGTGGGTGATCAGTGGGATCTCTGGAGCCACCTGACTTGCAGAGCCTGGAAGTTCTGGCCCTCTGACAGCTGGGATGGCCCTGATAACCTGTTGCCTGTTCCCAGGCAGGAACAATCTCTCCAGGTGCCCATGGGAGAAGGACGGGCCCGGGGTTCAAGAGAACTGGGTTCTGGCACCTGCTCCAACACAAACTTACTGTGTGACTATTGCTTTTCTGGGTCTCTATTTGTATAAATTGAGAGGACTGAATTAGGTTGTTCCTTCCAGGGACCATTGCATTAAAAAGCTGTCAGCCCTCTAGCGTGGGCTATATCTTCCCCTTCTGCCCATGCCCTGCAAGTCCTTAGAGAGCTTTTCTAGGGTACACCCCAGGGTGTCTAGAAGAGCATCTCTGAATCAAGGACTCCTCCGCAGTTGCCTAGCGGACTTTAAGGAGGTGATAGAGGTTCAAGGCCAAAGTTCCCCTCAAATATGATAACTGAGAAGCAGAGGCAAATTAAGGACATTCCGAATCAGTAAGGGTAGAAGTGGAAGGCACTGGGACGCCAGAGGAGTGGGGAGGCATGGATCAGCCAAACCCTGAAATTAGAGATGATTCAGATTTGAATAATGTGGGAGGGATGAACTCAGAGCAGCCAAGAGAAGTGGCTAACTCTGCTAAAGACTCCCCCCAAACCTAAACCTAGCAGGGAGCAAGAGCCAGTGTTAGGGACCCTTCATTAGGGATAGGAAAAAAACTGAGGCAATCTATAACCTTACTCTGAAACTAAGGGAAATAGTGGTTTTCTTTCTTCTTAACTGTGTTATTGACCCTCTTTCAATCACTTCCCTTAGATTTTTAATCTTGGTCCTCTTTTCCTACTGACTTGATTTTTCCCAGTCTTCAATGCCCCCAGAGGGGACACAACTTTATTTTTGGTGCTATTTTACATTTTCTCTCTTGCCCTTCTCTGCCCCCTCTTGTCCTCACCTTTCTGCTCCCTTGTTCCTCTCCTCCATCACCTGGTTTCCAGCTTGCTTAACCCCTCCATCCCCACCCAAGGCAGGGCTGCCCCATGAATCTCTCGGGGCTGCCCACCCTGCCTGGCCACCTTTCAACCTCGCAGATCATCCTGTGGGAACACATGTTTGGAACTACAGCCTTTCCAGATCCCAGGACGGTGAGTAGAAAGTTCACCAAAAGGGAGGAGGAAATATGGAGGTCCAAGCTAGAAGAAGTGACTCTAATGCTAAAGAGAAACCCTACCTTCTGAATATATCTGCAAATTATCTTTATTAGGAGGTGTTCCCACTTGTTTATCGGGGGAGGAAGGCTCCTTTCCTCTATGGAACCACTCCCCAAATGCTACCAAATGAGTGAGCGCAAAGCCCTAAACTCCACAACCAATCAAGCCTCCATCCCAGTCTCCTTCCTCATTCCAGCTCCCCTGCACCCCTGGGAGCCACAGAAGAATGCCCCTGGGGCTCCGGGCTTCTCCAGGGAAGGAATTAAGGAGACACTCGTGTACCTCCAACCTCCAGAAAACTAGTTCTCTTAATTAATCAGTCTCCCCTGAGCTTTCATTTTTCTCCCAACCAGGTTTTTCCCAGGACTCACATAATACAAACTCCGGATAAGACTGAGGAAGAACCGTGGTATGGAAAGGGAAATGCACATTGGCAAGAACAATCTCATATCTCGAATGAGTCAAAACACCTGCATCTCCATCCGGCTCACTTGATTATCGGGCTTCTCTTGGCCTCCCCCACCATTCTAATACATACATATAGATATATATAGATACACACACAGAGCCCCCTCCCCCACTTACCACCAGCCTGCTAAGCAGCTTTAAACACAGTCTGGGGGAACTGGGGATGGGGTGGGGAGGAGGGTGAGAACAGTACCAGTACCGGAATACGTGTCAAGTTATCCGTCTCGGTTGAAAATGCCTCTTACCTGTTAGCCAGAGGACAGCAACCCAAGCCATCACGACCCTGTCCATTTCCCCCAACTTCCCATCCAGATTAAGGAGTGAGGGAAGAAGGAAGCGGCATAGATTGAGGATCTATATAACCTAGCGGCGGAGGCGGCGGCGGAGCCGTGGCGCCGGGCGCGAGTGGGGCTCCGGCGTCCGTGGATGCAGCCGCCCGCCGGCTCGGCAGCGCAGGCGGGCCTCCGGGCCGACAGCGCCGCAGGCTGCACGCGCGTTGCCGCGGGCTCCAGGAGTCCGCCCCGCGCTCGGCGGCGCCTTCCCAGCCTTCTGGCGCACCCGCACGCGCAGGCAGCGCAGCCCGCCGAGCGCCTTCCCGCCGCAGCGCACGCCGCGCGGGGGAGCTCAGCTGCCGGCCCCCAGCCCCGCCGCCCGCCGCCCGCCACCCCGGGCCTGCCAAAGTTTCTCCGTCACGTGCACGCCCCTGCGGCCCGGAGGTCAGGGCCGAGAGACAAAGTACAAGGGGGAGAGGGGTGCGGGGGAGGCGGCTGAGCGGGCTGCGCCGAGCTGGGAGCGATCAGCGCCGGCAGCTCCCAGCGAAGCCAGCGTTCGGGACCAGAGCCAGAAGCGGGGTTGTGGACTCGAGGAGGGAGTCTGGGTACGCACGTGGCTAGGGCCATTCTAACTGGGAGAGAGGGACCTGCGGCGACTTGGCATAACTTGTTGGCAAGGCTGTGGGCTTTCGCTGAACCCCCTTGCCGCCCCCCCATCCCGATCGCTTATTGACAATGCCAAAAATTAAGGGGCTCCACAGAAGTGGAAAAGGTACGCGAGAATCCGCATCCAAACTTTCTTCTTTTAGAAACGTTATGAGATTAAAACATTATGAGATAAAGGCATGCAGCTCTTTAACAGAAAAAAATGTAAATATAGAATGAAGTGAACAATTATACGGCTCACATTTGTCCAGCATTTAATCACTTTTCCGCCATTTGTCTAAAAAAAGGCGCACTTGTGGCTCAGTAAAGAATCGGCGTGCAATATAGGAGACCCGGTTCGATCCCTGGTTAGGGAAGATACCCTGGAGTAAGAAATGGGTACCCACTCCAGTATTCTTGCCTGGAGAATTCCATGGACAGGGGAGCATGGCAGGCTACAGTCCATGGGGTCGAAAAGAGTCGGCCATGACTGAGCGAACTTCACTTATAGTTTGCAGGGCGTATTTAAATGGATTACTTCAGTTTTAAAAAGGATTTGTCTGTGTGTGTAGGAAAGGATCCTAAATGTATGTTTCGAGACAACCAAGAAATATATACATTAACAAACATGTATCAAGCATCTACTAGGTGCTAAGAGCCAAAGCTACAAAGATGAGGAAGGCAGATTTTCTGCCATTAAGGGGCCTCATCTTGGGTCCAGGAGAGGGAGGAAAATCAGACTATTAAACACAAAAGACATACTGGTGGTAAAACGGAGCAAACATGATGGTGGAGGTATGGAGAAAGTGCCCCTGGAATATGAAGGAAGGAGCAGTTTAGTGGGGCTGGGGAGTGGGGGCAGTGAGCAACACCAGCAAAAATGAATTAATGTCTCAATTGGTATTTACAGGATGGGCAGGATTTGTTATGTTGAGGGATTGGTGGTGGAAAGGGGACAGGGCAGGGGAATACTGGGCAGAGGAAAGAAAGGAGATGAGGCAGAAAGGTGTAAAACTGCTCTGAAAACAGAGTGGTTCTAGGCTTAAGGAGAGTTCCTGGAGAGAGACTACAACCTTAGGAATGAATGTATGTATATGTGAAATGAGGATGAGATGTGAACATCAGAAATGGTGAGGATTTACTCTGGGCTTTCATGGCTTCCTGACATCTCAATTCCCTTCTTATTGTCAAGGATGAAAGCCTTGACAAAAACTCTAGAGCAGTCTCACCAACCAGGAAGCCTCTCACTCAGAGTTTTGTTTTTGTTTTTGTTTTTTTTTAAGCAGGCCTCCCAAGCCCAAGCAGACAAGCCAGACTACAACATGGTGGATCGTCTGAATAAGCTAAGGGCAGGCTGCTTGGAAGCCTATACTAGAATTGCCAAGGAACTGATGGGAGACTAGGAGAACGTACACCCAGGTGTGATGCTGGTTCAACCCAGAGTAGAATTTATCCTGTCTTTCCTTGATCTCTCAGAGCTTTTTGAACCAGGAGCACGTGAGACAAGAAGCAAAGTCCGAGGAGAATCGGTTTTGCCACTGAGGGGACAGCAGCCTCCAGTGTTCACGGTCAACGGTGGCAGATACCAGGCCATCAGACTACTCTGAGGTGAGATCTTGGCTGTGCTTTTGGTTGTAAAGCCTCTCTGAGTTCCAGTTTATTTTCTGCACCTGGCTCTTCAGGCTTCCCAGCAATTCTGTGAGCTACCCAATGGCCCCTTGTACATTCCCTCTTTGCTTGATTTAGCCAGAGATGATTTCTGAAGTTTGCAATTAAGAACCCTGACTAAGATGCTGCGTGAGAGAAATTTGAAGGATTGTTTTCTTTCATATACAAAAATTAAGAAAGAAAATAGAAATAAAGGAGATACCTAACAATTATTGGTTTAGATGCTCATTTGTTCCCGACTCTTGTGACCCCATGGACTGTAGCCTGCCAGGCTCCTCTGTCCATGGGATGTGCATTTCTAGAAATAGTCCTAGATGTTTTACAAGCTTTCTCAATTAATCCAAATAAGGAAACTCAGGTCCAGAGAATTTAACTCCTCTAAGATCAGCTAGCTAATAAATGGCAGTGGTTAGATTTGAACTAAGATTTTTTAAAATTAATTTACTTGTTAAATTGAAGGACATTGCTTTACAGAACTTGGCTGTTTTCCGTCAAAATCAACATGAATCAGCCATAGGTACACATATGTCCTCTACCTCTTGAACGTCCTTCCCGTCTCCCTCCTCATCCCACCCCATAGGTTGTTACAGAGCCCCAGTTTGAGTTCCCTGAGTCATACAGCAAATTCCCATTGGCTGTGTATTTTACATATGGTAATGTGATTTGCCATGTTACTCTCACCCTCTCCTCCACCACACCCTGAGTCCGTAAGTCTGTTCTCTATGTCTGCTTCTCCAAGGCTGCCTTGTAAATAAATTCATTGGTACCATCTTTCTAGATTCTATATATATGCATAAGTATACGATCCTCTTTCTGACTTCAGTTTAGTTCAGTCACTCAGTCATGTCCGACTCTTTGTGACCCCATGACCCACAGCACGCCAGGCCTCCCTGTCCATCACCAACTCCCAGGGTCCACCCAAACCCATGTCCATGGAGTCGATGATGCCATCCAACCGTCTCATCCTCTGTCATCCCCTTCTCCTCCTGCCCTCAATCTTTCCCAGCATCAGAGTCTTTCCAAATGAGTCAGCTCTTCGCATCAGGTGGCCAAAGTATTGGAGTTTCAGCTTCAACATCAGTCTTTCCAATGAACACTCAGGACTAATTTCCTTTAGGATGGACTGGTTGCATCTCCTTGCAGTCCAAGGGACTCTCAAGAGTCTTCTCCAACACCACAGTTCAAAAGCATCAATTCTTCAGTGCTCAGCTTTCTTCAGAGTCCAACTCTCACATCCATACATGAACACTGGAAAATGCATTGCCTTGACTAGACGGACCTTTGTTGACAAAGTAATGTCTCTGCTTTTTAATATGCTGTCTAGGTTAGTCATAACTTTCCTTCCAAGGAGCAAGTGTCTTTTAATTTCATGGCTGCAATCACCATCTGCAGTGATTTTGGAGCCCAGAAAAATAAAGTCAGCCACTGTTTCCACTGTTTCTCCATCTATTTTGCCATGAAGTGATGGGACCGGATGCCATGATCTTAGTTTTCTGAATGTTGAGCTTTAAGCCAACTTTTTCACTCTCCTCTTTCACTTTCATCAAGAGGCTCTGTAGTTCTTCTTCACTTTCTGCCATAAGGGTGGTGTCATCTGCATATCTGAGGTTATTGATATTTCTCCCGGCAATCTTGATTCCAGCTTGTGCTTCTTCCAGCCCAGCGTTTCTCATGATGTACTCTGCATATAAGTTAAATAAACAGGGTGACAATATACAGCCTTGACAAACTCTTTTTCCTATTTGGAACCAGTCTGTTGTTCCATGTCCAGTTCTAACTGTGGCTTCCTGACCTGCATACAGGTTTCTCAAGAGGCAGGTCAGGTGATCTGGTATTCCCATCTCTTTCAGAATTGTCCACAGTTTATTGTGATCGACACAGTTAAAGGCTTTGGCATAGTCAATAAAGCAGAAATAGATGTTTTTCTGGAACTCTCTTGCTTTTTCCATGATCCAGCACATGTTGGCAATTTGATCTCTGGTTCCTCTGCCTTTTCTAAAACCAGCTTGAACATCTGGAAGTTGACAATTCACGTATTGCTGAAGCCTGGCTTGGAGAATTTGGAGCATTACTTTACTAGTGTGTGAGATGAGTGCAATTGTGTGGTAGTTTGAGCATGCTTTGGCATTTCCTTTCTTTGGGATTGGAATGAAAACTGACCTTTTCCAGACCTGTGGCCACTGCTGAGTTTTCCGAATTTGCTAGCATATTGAGTGCAGCATTTTCACAGCATCATCTTTCAGGATTTGAAATAGCTCACCTGGAATTCCATCACCTCCACTAGCTTTGTTCATAGTGATACTTCCTAAGGCCCACTTGACTTCACATTCTAGGATGTCTGGCTCTAGGTGAGTGTGAGTGATCACACCGTCATGATTATCTGGGTCGTGAAGATCTTTTTCATACAGTTCTTCTGTGTATTCTTGCCATCTCTTCTTAATACCTTCTGCTTAATATCTTTCCGACTTATTTCCCTCTATATAATAGGCTCTAGGTTCATCCACCTCGTTAGAACTGACTTAGAAGTGCTCCTTTTAATGGCTGAGTAATATTCCATTGTATATATGTACCACAGCTTCTTTATCCATTCATCTGTCAATGGACATCTAGGTTGTTTCCATGTAGATTTGAATTAAGATCTATTAACCTCCAAAGCATATGCCCTTTGCATTATGACAGGGACATCTAGACCAGAGGGTTGATATAACGAGGTATGTTTATTGTCTACAACTTATTTACACACACGTACTAAGTATGTGTCTGGGTGCTGGTGGGCACATGCACACAAAGCATGAAAGAGAGTCTGAATAATGTTTAGTATCTAAGCATATAACAAGGATATTTTATGCAAAACTTGAAAGATGATGCTGTGAACGTGCTGTACTCTTTTGTACTTTTCCAGGTAAGAATACTGGAGTGGGTTGCCATTTTCTTCTCCAGGAAGGAGCTGCTAAACTGGACTAAGTCATTGGGAAATGTGTGCCCCTCCCCAGTACACATATTATTACCAAGGTAATTGAGGATTATGAGGAACTTTAGGTACACCTAATGATTCACAACCTGCAACCTAAAGAGAGAGGTAAGAGGAGGTTGGGACAATGGCATTATTTTGCTGAATTGGTGTTCATAGCAGGATATGCCACTAGAACCCTGATGCTCTTCCAAGCGAGGTTTTGAACTTCTAGCATCAGAATCACATGAAAGTGTTTGATTAAATGCAGGTTCCCAGGCTCTACTAAAAACTTTGAGATCAGAAACTTTGGGTGGGGCCTGGAAATCTGCATGTTAACCACTTTCCTCGCATACTTCTAAAGCTCACTAATATTTCAGAAGCCCTACTTAATCACTTTCTTTGTTTTCTGGGGAAGCTGTTGACTTGATGTTTACCAATGAGCCTCAGATTCAGATCCAGTTGATCTCTAATTATCTGTTTATCCTGGTCAAATAGGACAGGACGCCCATAGAAATGCATCTTTCACCACCAAAGGAAGGGTCTGGATCCCCAGTGCTTCAAACTTTGTTCTGCAACCCAGAGACAAAAATGTCAGAACATAGGCCCATGTGGGACCAGATCAGGATTCCTAGGAAGCCACAGCTGGAATTGTGTATGATGGGAAGAGGGTGTGGACTGACCAGCAGCTTCAGCAAAGCTGCACCCTTTAGAACAGAATTAGGACATGGAGAAAAGAGAAGTGAACCACTGCAAGAGACAGGCCGGTAGCTGGTAGCAACCACATAGTTATAAATATAATGCAGCTGAATCCTCTTTAAAACATGATTTCATTGCAGGCACATAGGCATGTATGCACATGAATTCTGTGGAATGTAGGTCTCTTTAAAGCACACAGATAATACCACATTTCTACTTCTGTCCAATCTGGTCTTCCAGGAGAAATCTATGAAGTGGGACCTTCAAACAGATACTATGTTTCTTATCTGAGTTTTGTTTCTCTTCCTTCCCTTGTGCTACCTTTTCAGTTTATCTTTCCCATCCCTCATCTCTTCAAAACCACCTTCAATGAATTATAATTTTTTTAAAAGTCTAAATTAATGTGAGAAACCAAAATAAATAAATAAATATGAACAAACAAATACTGAAGACTCTAAGCACCCTGTACTAGAAACTGGAAACATTTTCAATCTGAAAGCCCTTTCATATTGAAGAATAAACTGTTTCATTAAGAAAATGCTTTAAAGAAAGGAAATGCAAATATAAAGTGCATGATGCCAGAGAATTCTAAAAAGCTGTACTGCCAAGAACAGTAGAAGATTGGGAGAACATACTGAAAATTTCATGAACTTGAAGCAGATTTAACCCAACAGCCTGCTGTCTCAGGCTTCAAATCAAACTGCGGTGGTGCTGGGGGCAGGGGGTGGTACAGAATTAGATGACATCAGCTTGCCTCATCCTGAGGCCAGACTCCACCATCAGTAGGCAGCCCCACCTGAGTTAGCGCTCTATATTTTCCCCATAGAGGCCCATCCAAGAATAGTGTGCAGGAAAAAAGAGCAGAACATCAAATTATATTTAGAGCACAGTCCCAAATATGGAAAATGCCTTTAAAGGAGTCAATGGAAACAACAAAAGAGTAATAATGGTTTTATCAGGGAGTGCAGTCATTCCTTTATATTTTCTTCTTTAGATTTCCTCTATGCACTAATAGTTCTACAGTGTAGAAACTGTTGCTTAGACAATAGGTACAGCTGTGCCACAGGTTACTCAGTCTCTGGGACATCCCTGGAGGAAGGAGAGAGTCAGCGAGAAGAAATGACAGGGGTTTTGTCAGGCCTATATCTTTAGCCAGATACAAAGCCCCCAGATGTACACCTGCTCTCATTCTGTCTCAATCATGAGCTGTTAATCAAGTTAATTATGAGTGGTTGAAGCCCTGGGAGCCCTTACTGACTGACAATTCAACCTATAATTTTTTTGAGTAACAGAGCCAAACATGAAGTAAGTCTGCTTCTCTCTTATGAGCCCTATCTTTGGTTTTTGCTTTTGTTTCTGTTTTTGTTTCAGTTTTAGCATCCTTTGGAAATCAGAACAGCATTGACAGACCCCCAAATTAGCAGCAGAGCAGAGTCCAGTAATCAAGAAGCATCCTTTAGCCAAAGGGGGAATGATGAAGGGAGCCTGTCTTTCTGTATTTTATCAATTCTTTGGGTTCTAGGTTTTGGTGATTAAGCTAGAAGATTGCTTCTCAGCCCTAAGCATTCTCCTAGAGGCCTTCTCCATTGGCACAGGTCTAACATGGACCCTAAGGGAAGGAAGTGAATAAGTATGTCATCCAATGACCTCACCCCCAGAAAACAGGCAGGTAAGGCAATTGGGAAAACGGAGCCAGAACACTGAACATCATGAAAGGAAGCTGCTCAAGCAACAGAATCGTCATTTGTGGGCTCTTGAAAACTAGTGTTAAAAAACAGCAGCCTTGACTTTTGTGTTGGAGTTGTAGCATGAGCCTGTCTCATAGACTGTTAATTCTGTACTCCTAGCCCAATCCTGAATGAGTTCCCTGTACACAAATATGATCAAGATGTTTTTTGTCTGATTTCAACCTGTTCCAAGGCCTACTTCCCTTTTCCTCATCTTCTCTTCTCTCTTTCTTGAATTCATTCAGTTATTTATTCCATACACATTCATTGAGCACCTACTATATTTTAGACAGTGTGCTGCCCAGAAATGCAAGATGAGTAGCTATTCAAAGATGGATGAGTCACAGCCTCTTCTGTCAAAGAGCTTACAGTTGAACTGTAGCCATATGTGGGTGTGGCTGGGTGTGTGTGTGTGTTGGGGGGTGAGAGTCAGACACATGGCCTTTGAATGTGATAGTGTGGCAGGACCTATGTAGGGACATTTGTAGGTATGGTGGGGGCACAAAGGGAGAGGGGTCAGTTACCTGTGGGAGTGCCAGTCAGAGATGTCATCATGAAAAGGTGACCCCTGAGCTAAGTCCTAAACATGATCTGGGCAGAGTTTCTAAAAGCAGAAGTGGAGCAAGAGGTAGGGCAGATGCACAGCAGTGGGCTGAGGTGAGAGTGGGGCCTGCTGCCAGGAGTGTGAGTCGGCAATGAGGCTGGAAGGCAGGCTGAGGTCAGAACAAGGGGAGCCAGGCTACCAGGCCTGGACTTAACTCTGCAGGCAGTGGACCACCCATAAGGATATCTAAGCGGAAAAACAAGATCAGACGTATATTTCACACAAGGTATTGTGGCCACAGGCTGTAGGATGTACTGGTGGAAAGAGAGACAACAGGCAGAGGCCTCTTCAGTGGGAGAGCTCATCATAAGAACCCAAGAAGGAACAAGCACCAGAACTCAGCTATGGGGTGGCAGGAATGGGAAGCCAACTGTACGTGAGAGACACTACAGGGAGACATAGGAAGTGGAATCACATAACCTGACAAGAGGTTGTATATGTATAGACTGAGCAAGCTGAAAAACCAACCAGACTTAAGGCTGAGTTACTCAGGAATGTGGTGTGAATTCAGGCAACATCTAGAGATGATGGGGAACTTGGAAATTCCCCTTTTTTGCTTTGGCAGAGCCTTGTATAATAAACATCCTTGAGCATCTATAATGAACAGCTTGGAATACTTGTGTTAAAGAAGCAGGGATCTCACAGAGGTCAGAGCCATTCATGGGCTGTGTGGCCTGGGGAAGCCCCAATTTCCCATTCTGCAAAATGCAGAAGATCATAGAATTTATTACATAGGGATGTTATGGAGAGGAGAGATCAGATAACCCTTGTGCAGTGTTTAGCAGGGAGTCTGACACAATAGCTTTCAATGAATGTTAGCTATTATTACTATTATTAGCACAGGTTGGAGGATGCACTCTATACTGTCAGGGCCTTAATTTAAACTAGCATCAGGAAAAAAATAGCATAAGATAAACATTCTCTTAAAATGCTGTATTTTTGGGGGTGGTTTCATACTCACTTGGCTGAAAATCACACCTCATACTTAATATTTTAAAAAAGTAGAAGCCATGCATGTTTCTAATGGCTTCTCTCCCATTTAGATTGAAATCCAAAATTCTTAGACTGTCTTTGTAAGCCCTGTATGATTTGGCCCAATCTCCCTCTGCAATAACCTCTCTGAGCCCCTCCCCCGCCTTGCTCACTTCAACTACAGACGTATTTAGCTATTCCTCAGACATCCTTGATGTGTGCCCACCTTGGAGTCTTTGAACTTGCTATTTCCTTGACTGGGAGTGATCTTTGCCTGATATCTTCATGGTTTGCTTCCTCACTTCCAGAGTTTACTTAAATGTCATTTCCTCAAATAGGGCCTTTTCTGACCATGCTAAAGTTGTACCCTCCATCAATCCCTATTCCCTTATCCTGTATTGTCTTTCTTCATTGGACTTATTGTCCAATAAGGTGTTCAGACAACATATTATATACGTAGTTATTTATTTCTTTATTTTCTGCCTTCCTCATTATGTTATAAGCTTTGTTCTGTTCTACTTATTATTGTGCCTGAAGTAGAGCCTGGCGCTGCATAGACTCTGAACAAATATTAAATGAATGAAGCACTTCCTCTTGGAAACTCTTAGTTTCCCTAGTTTTCTCTCTGCTTCCTCAGACATTCCTTCTTCCTTACTTTTACTAGGTTTTCTTTTTCTAATGAAAGTTGCTCAGTCATGTCCAACTCTTTGCAACCCCATGAACTATTCAGTCCATTGAATTTCCGAGGCCAGAATACTGGAGTGGGTAGTCTTTCTCTTCTCCAGGGAATCTTCCCAACCCAGAGATCAAACCCAAGTCTCCCACATTGCAGGCAGGTTCTTTACCAGCTGAGTCACCAGGGAAGCCCAAGAATACTGGAATGGGTAGCCTATCCCTTCTTCAGCAGATCTTCCTGACCCAGGAATTGAACCGGGATCTCTTCTTTTGCAGGGGATTCTTTACCAGCTAAGCTACCAAGGAAACCCCATTCTTTTTCTAGTTCAGTTGCTCAGTCATGTCCAATTCTTTGTGACCCCATGGACCGTAGCATGTCAGGCCTCCCTGTCCATCCGAACTCTTGGAGTTTACTCAAACTCATGTCCATTGAGTCGGTGATGCCATCCAACCATCTCATCCTCTGTCGTCCCCTTCTCCTCCTGCCTTCAGTCTTTCCCAGCATGAGGGTCTTTACAATGAGTCAGTTCTTTGCATCAGGTGGCCAAAGTATTGGAATTTCAGCTTCAGCATCAGTCCTTCCAATGAATATTCAGGACTGATTTCCTTTAGGATGGACTAGTTAGATCTCCTGGCTGTCCAAGGGACTCTCAAGAGTCTTCTCCAACACCACAGTTCAAAAGCATCAATTCTTCAGCATTCAGCTTTCTCTATAGTCCAACTCTCACATCCATATATGACTACTGGAAAAACCATAGCTTTGATTAGTTGGACCTTTGTTGGCAAAGTAATGTCTCTGCTTTTTAATATGCTGTCTAGGTTGGTCATAATTTTTCTTCCAAGGAGCAAGCATCTTAATTTCATGGCTGCAGTCACCATCTGCAGTGATTTTGGAGCCTAAAAAAATAAAGTCAGCCACTGTTTCCATTGTTTCCCCATCTATTTGCCATGAAGTGATGGGACCAGATGCCATGAACTGACTTCTAAATGCTGGTGTTCCTCAGGACTCCATCATGGGCCCTTTTTTTCTCTCTTCACTCTCAGCCTAAATTATCTCATCCATTTCCATGAGTCTATGTACCAGCTTTATGTGGCTTACTTCCAGATTCTATTGCTAGCCCAGAACTCCAGATAGATAGCCGATTGACTGCTTTACATCTTGAATGTATAATAGGCATTTCAAAATTAACATCCATAACTGAATTCTTGACTCCCCTCCCCTTGCCATGCATGCCCCAAACAAAAACCTGCCACCCTGTAGAATTTCTGAATAGGAAGATCCATGTGGCTGGTAAGAGGGGAACACTATTCTGTTTACATAGGATCTTAAGTAAAACCAGAAAATAATCAGTTGTAACAAAGAAGGAGAGGAGCAGATAATAGTAGTATGAAGAGCAGACCCTCTTTGGTACTAGAAAGCCTAGTATTCCTCCCTTTCTCTCACTTTATAACCAATCCATCAGCTAGTTCTATTTTTCCACAAAGTACAATTAAAACCATGGTCACCTCTCCATGTCTGCTCCATGTCTCTGTTCTAGGTCATCATCATTTCACATGGACTCCTGAAGGAACCTTTTAACTCATCTCCTCGTGCCCATTCTTGATTTGAAACTGTTCTCGGACTAGCATCAAGAGTGAGCTTCTTAAACTCTAAACCATGTGACACTTAAAAAATCTCTTAAATGACCACCAACATCCTTAGGATAATACTTGAACCCCTGATACTGGCCACGTCCAGGTCGTTGCTGGTCACTCCATCCTCAGTAAGCACCACACTCCACCTGACTGGATACACTTCAGCAACACCAACCAACCTTCTGTTTGTTCTGAGGATTCACCAAGCTCTTTATTGTGTGAGGCTTTTTCATACACTGTTCCCTCTGTCTGGAATGCACTTCTTCAACTCTTAACATGACTAGCTCCATACCTTTGCATTCTTTCTCATTTTAAATGACATCTCAGAAAGATTTGCCTCTGATCACCTATCTAAACATTTAACAGTTAAATCCGAGTATTATTTTAAGTGTTTAAAATAAGATAAAGCAATCTGAGCCAAGATGGAATAACAGGAAATGAATTTATCAACTGGTCAAAATATATGAAACAATCTTTTCAGAAATGACATCAGGGAGCAGAGGCGAATAATCCCTGAGAGAACAGAAGCAAACAGGGTGAGCCCTGTGATTGCCCCAGGTTGCTGCTCAGAGAGAGTATCCAGAATCCAGAATCAAGAGTAGTAACCTAGGCAGAGCCCTGTGGCCTCCTTGAAAGATGGAGTTTGTTGTCTAGGTAGGCCAAGGTGGCTAGAGTTCACAGGGCAGAGTACCAGACGAAGAGAGCAGCACAAAGAAGAGTTCTGGAAATCTGCTGAGGATCTCCCTTGGAGCTGCAGCTGAATACTGATGAGTGCATGTGTGGGAGGAAACTATACAGTGCCAGGGAAAGAACAACCTGAAAGGACTGGAAGGAACAATCCTTGAAATTCACACAGGGCTAGAAATAGTCTGCGTTTCCATTAGCCAAAGTGGAAGAAAACCCTGCAAATTCATGGGTTATCAGCACAATACTCAGAAGCATGTTATATCAGCAGAGGAGAAAATTAGTCCTAAAGGTTGCTCTAAATCTGAATAACTAAGCATAAAAGCAAACCTCAAAAGGAGGTAAAACTAGACCCAAATTGTTTCCAAAAACATAATACAAAGCACAAGAATATTTATTAGAAAAACATGCAGCATCCAACAGGGTAAAATTTACAACGGTCATCCAACCAAATATTGCCAAGCTTACAAAGAAGCAGGACAAAATAAAACCCATAATAATAAGAAAAATCAACCAGTAGAAACAGACCCAGAAATGACCTAGATGATGGGATGAGTGGACAAAGACAGTCAGTAGTTACTATAATACACTCCATGTTAAAGGTAGAAGACAGATCGACCATGTTAAGTAGAAATATGGAAGACGTAAGAAAGATTTAAATAAAATTCTAGAGATGAAAACTAAATGATCTGATACAAAAAAATATACTGGATGGGTTTAGTAGCAAATTAGATCTCTCAACAGAAAAGGTTAGTAAACATGAAGAAACAGTAGAAACTGAAAAATAAAACACAGAGAACAAAGACTGAAGGAAAAACAAATGAACAGAGTATCAGTGATTGTGGGGCAACTTCAAGGAGCCTAAGGGGGTAGTAAGAGAACTTTTGGGGGTGGATATGTTTATTATCTTGATGGTGGCGATGGTTTCACAGCTGTACACATATGTTAAAACTCTTCTAGTTGTATGCTTTAGATATATGTATTTAATTTACTATACTTCCAACATGTCTCAACCTTGGTATAAAAAAACAATCTGAAACTAAAATCCCAGATAATAACAAGTGGAATGGTGGAGCAGTGAGTTGGGATACTAAGTGAGGGGAAGCAATAGTTTTCTAAGCTTCTTGTCTATTTGAGAAGAATGGATGTGGATACCTGCTAACTGTATAAGTTGTTATAAAAATATGTTTTAAAACAACTATCTTAAAAATATAGATAGCTACAGAATGAAGCAAAATAGAAAGCATGACTTGAAACCAGTGTAAGAAAAAGCAGAGTAAAAAATACTGATCAATCCATCTAAAGCAGAAAAAGGAAAAATAAGAAACCTAGAACGATAGTAAACAGAAACTGAAAATACTTGAATGAAGCTTTTTATTCAAGAAACTAGAAAAAGAACCACAAAATAGCCCGAAGGAGATACACAGAGGGACTCCATAAACTTAAAGCAGAAATAAAAAGGAACAGGAAAACTGTAAAGTTCATAAATAAAACCCAAAGCTTTTTTTTTTTTTTAAGATAAGTAAAATAAACATTTGCAAGAGGAAAAAAAGACATGAGGTAATAATAATATTAGGAATGAAAAGGGAAAGCAATATTAGAATATGTATGTTTTAAATTATAAATAAATATTATAAGTATTTTATGCCAATAAGTCTTGTTTTTTAAATCAACTTTATTGAAGTATAATTTACACACAGTAAAATGCACACCTTTTAAATATATTATTTGAGAAATTTTGATAACGATATGCCACTTGTAACCACTACCGCCATAATCAAGGTATAAAATATTTCTGACAACCCAGGAGTTCTCTTGTCAGTTCGCAGTCAGTCCCCTCCCTCTACCTCTCGCTGCTGCTGCTAAGTCACTTCAGTCGTGTCCGACTCTGTGCGACCCAATGGACGGCAGCCCACCAGGCTCCCCTGTCCCTGGGATTCTCCAGGCAAGAACACTGGAGTGGGTTGCCATTTCCTTCTCCAATCTCAGTCAATCCCCTTCCTCTACCTCTTAGCCCTAGGCAACTGCTGATTTGAGCAACCCTCGTGGCTCAGTGGTAAATAATCTGCCTGTCAATGCAGGAGACACAGGTTCTATCCCGGGTCTGGGAAGATCCCCTGGAGAAGGAGATGGCAACCCACCCCAGTATTCTTGCCTGGGAAATCCCTGGGGCAGGTGTGGGGGGGGAGTGGGGGGGGTGGTCTTCTATACAATAGTTTGGCCTTTTCTTGAGTTTTGTATAAATGGAATCAAGATATCTATCTATCCTTTTATATATTCTTTTTTTTCACTCCATGAAATTATCCTGCAATTCATCCATGTTAAATATCAACAGTTCATTGCATTTCTTTCCTGAATAGCAGCGTGTTAGTCACTCAGTTGTGTCCGATTCTTTGCAACCCCATGGACTGTAGCCTACTAGGTTCCTCTGTCCAAGGGATTCTCCAGGCAAGAATACTGGAGTGGGTAGGCTTTCCTTACTCCAAGGGCTCTTTCCAACCCAGGGATCAAACTCAGGTCTCTTGCATTACAGGCTGACTCTTCACCATCTGAGCCACCAGGGTAGCTAATAAGGATATACCACAATTTTAAAATCAATTCCTCTTTTAATGATCATCTGGGTTGTCCAGTTTGAGGCTCTTACAAATACAGCTGCTATGAAAATTCATTTCCAAGTGTTGTTTTTTTTTTTTTTTTTTTCATTTCTCCTAAATGAATGGAAGTTCTGGGTCTGATGGTAAATGTAAATTTATCTGTATAAGAGACTGTCACTGTATGAAAACCCTAGTTGTGTCACATCCTTGCCTACATTTTACAGCACTATAAGTGGAAACCTAAATGAAACAATTTTCTAAACAGGAATATTACCAAAATTAGCTGAAGGAAAGTGGGGAAACCTAAAGAGTAATAACCATGCAAAATACTGAAATGATAATCAAAGGTCAACTCCATTCTCCATAGATATACTAGGATCAAAGCGTTTTATTAGTGAAGTTCTATCAAATTGTCCAGGAATAGATAATGCCATTGTTCTTCAAAGTGAACAGAGAAAAAGATGGCAGTTCATTTTATGGTTGCTTATACCAACATTTTGTACGGATCGCATGGAAAAAATCCATCATTTAATATCACTTCAATCAAGGAGGCAAAAATCCCACATTGAGTATACTTTAAAAAATAAACAATGCCAAGCATGATTGAGAAGAGGTTATAGTAGTAGTAATGGTAGGATGCTTTAACAGAAAAATATAGCAATATCATTTACTATACTAAACAAAGGATAAAACCACATGGTCATCTGAGAAGATGCACAAAAAGCATTTAAAAATATTTTAAAATCTTGTTCTTGCTTTTAAAACATATATATACAACATGCATACACATACTTAACCAAATAGAGACAGACAGTTCTCTGGGAAGCACATATCCAAGAAAATTGACTGACACTATTTGAATCAATTTGAGAATTCAGCAGTGTCTAAATACACAAGATTAACACTAAAATGAACATGTTTCTCTACACATCATCAGTAACTAATTAGAAAACATAATGGAAAAAAGAAACATGTATAATACTTCTATATACATTCTAGGAATAAAACTAAGAAAGGAATAAAATGAATCAGACCTTTATGAGGAAATCTATAAAACTTTATTCAAGGACGGTATTTAATATCCCAGCCTCTTACTGTGTTTCCTTTATAATACTTATGAAAAACTTTTTAAAAACCATATTCTTAAGTAATGTTTAAGAGTCAGGGCGGAAACCAAATCAAATCATTCTGGTTGGTTCTCTTGCTTTTGTCATCTTACCTGCCCCTCCCCCCATTAGACTGTAAACTTTTTGAGGGAAAAGATCTCATTTGTGGTGTTCCTCCCTCTGTCCACCCAAGACCTTTCACAGTCTTGGCACAGAGTTGGCCCCTTACAACCATGGTGGTGGTGGTTGTTTACTTGCTAAGTCATCTCCGACTCTTGCGACCCTGTGGACTGTAGCCCGCCAGGCTCCTCTGTCCATGGGATTTTCCAGGCAAGGATACTGGAATGGATTACCATTTCCTTCTCTATGGGATCTTCCTGGCCCAGGAATCTAACCCAGGTCTCCTGCATTACAGGCAGATTCTTTACTGACTGAGCTATGAGGAAAGCCCCCTTACAACTGTAAAGCACCTATTTCTGCTTTATTGACTATGCCAAAGCCTCTGACTGTGTGGATCACCACAAACTGGAAAATTCTTCAAAAGACGGGAATACCAGACCACCTGATCTGCCTCTCGAGAAATCTGTATGCAGGTCAAAAAGCAACAGTTAGAACTAGACCTGGAACAACAGACTGGTTCCAAATAGGAAAAGAAGTACGTCAAGGCTGTATATTGTCATGCTGCTTATTTAACTTCTATGCAGAGTACATCATGAGAAATGCTGGGCTGGAAGAAGCACAAGCTGGAATCAAGATTGCCGGGAGAAATACCAATAACCTCAGATATGCAGATGACACCACCCTTATGGCAGAAAGCGAAGAAGAACTAAAGAGCCTTTTGATGAAAGTGAAAGAGGAGAGTGAAAAAGTTGGCTTAAAGCTCAACATTCAGAAAACTAAGATCATGGCATCTGGTCCTATCAATTCATGGCAAATAGATGAGAAAACAGTGGAAGCAGTGACAGACTTTATTTTTGGGGGCTCCAAAATCACTGCAGATGGTGACTGCAGCCATGAAATTTAAAGATGCTTCCCCCTTGGAAGAAAAGTTAGGACCAACCTAGATAGAATATTAAAAAGCCAAGACACTACTTTGCCAACAAAGGTCTGCCTAGTCAAGGCTCTGGTTTTTCCAGTAGTTATATATGGATGTGAGAGTTGAACTATAGAGAAAGCTGAGCATGGAAGAATTGATGCTTTTGAACTGTGGTGTTGGAGAAGACTCAAGAGTCCCTTGGACTGCAAGGAGATCCAACCAGTCCACCCGAAATGAAATCTGTCCTGAATATTCACTGGAAGGACTGATGCTGAAGCTGAAACTCCAATACTTTGGCCACCTGATGCGAAGAACTGACTCATTGGGAAATACCCTGATGCTGGGAAAGATTGAAGGCAGGAGGAGAAGGGGACGACAGAGGACGAGATGGCTGGATAGCATCACCAATTTAATGGACATGAGTTTGAGTAAACTCCCAGGAGTTGGTGATGGACAGGGAGGCCTGGCATGCTGTGGTCCATGGGGTCGAAAAGAGTCAGACAGGACTGAACGACTGAACTGAACCGAACCGTAAAGCATGGAAGAACCTGAAGCACTGGCTGGTCCTCTTCACCTACTTTGAAGGATATTACGCAATAATGTACAGAAATTTCTCCACGCCATCCTCGTGACAACACCCCCCCCACCGACTCATCTCCACCAATCAGAATGCTTGGCACCCGTGCCCTAGCTCTCCCTCAACCCCGCCTCCAAGGTCGCACGAGGCGGAGTCTTCCGGTCTCAGGCTGTTTTTCTCCTGGAGAGGCCGATGCGCCTGCGCACCGCGCCCTGATTGGCTGAGAGCTGAGGACCTGCGCGTGCAGGCCACAGCCTCGGTTACTAAGGGCGGGAGCCCGGCGAGGGCGCCGGCTGCTGGTGCTGTCTCAGGCTCGCTTCAAGGCCTGGCTACGCTCACTATGCCGAACCGCAGGGCCAGCCGCAATGCCTACTATTTCTTCGTGCAGGAAAAGATCCCTGAACTACGGCGGAGAGGCCTGCCTGTGGCTCGCGTCGCCGATGCCATCCCCTACTGTTCCGCTGACTGGGCGGTAAGGCTGGAGGCCCATGGCCCGGGGCCAGGCAGTTGGCAAGTGGGAGAGTAAGGCGGGAGGGACAGAGGCCTTGAGAAGGCCAGTGACCTCTGGGCCCTGCTGGAGAGGGAAGAAGCTCCCCGTCCCCAGTCGAGGGCAAACCGACGCCGGAACCGCCTCCCAGTAGTGTCCAGGCGTCTGCTTGCCGGGCCCCGGGCACTAGGCCCTCACTGCTGCTGCTTGTTTTCCCTTTCCATCTCCTCAAGCTCCTGAAGGAGGAGGAAAAGGAGAAATATGCAGAAATGGCTCGAGAGTGGAGAGCTGCCCAAGGGAAGGACTCCGGGCCTTCGGAGAAACAGGTAAAGTTAACCGGAGAAGAGCAGCCACCTGCCTCACAGGTAGGCGTGCTCAGTAAATGCTGGATGAGTGAATGGATTAATGTCAAGAGTAGACGACTGGGTGATTTGGGTGAGTGCAAAAGAGTTTTTCATTTTTTTTCTTGGCGTCAGAATGCTTGCTGAAAAACGAGCAGGCTCCTGAACTAGGGCACACGTTGGTTTCGTTTGATGGTGAAGGCCAGGGAAAATCCCAGTAGGAAGCCTGCAACCAATAAACCTTGATTAGCAAAAGGGAGTGTTGATATTTAGGATTTGTACTAGATCGCCTCTAAGGGTCCTTGTGAATTCTTTTATGATTGAAGAATCTTTTTCAGGTGTTTAACAGTAGTTTGGTCCATTCTCTCTTTTTGAATGACACCAGTCTGTGTTTAAAATATTGAAATAACAGTATCTGTGGATGTTGATTAATGTTTTGTGTGCCTTAAAAGGTAAGAGTTGAATAAAGTTTATTTGAATTTATGTCTGTGTAGCAAAATGTTAAAGCGCTGAATAAAATCTGTTGCTTATTCATATGTGGAAAAGGCAAGGTAAATGTGGAATTTTACCCCCTTCCTCTGTCTTCTTCCCATTCTGACATAGCAAAAATTCTGTTCTTATTATAAACTGCTAACATTGGATTGAAATTCAATAGTTTTGCTTGTTTTAGGTTTGAGAGATTTTTATATTATGGATTTATGTTTGAGTAGAAGCTCTACTCAGTTGAATTCGTATTAATACTTAATTAGATTTGTGAGCCCCGATTTTTTTTTTGTCTTCTTTTCACTACAGTTTCTTATTTCCCTTCAAAATAAAAGTCATGTTCTACATATATATCATTGAGACTTGAAGTCAACACAATCTGGTTTTTACTTTGAGTGAGGAAAAAACAGTATTGGAGTACTTCGGCAAATGATATTCTTTTGGCCACTGGACAAGCATGCGTTATGTGACTCCATAGGATTAGATTATCAGTAGTGGGGAAATGGCTTTCAACAATAATTGGATTGGTTATTTACCACCTAGCCCCTTGATTCAAAATATTTTTAGATTTTGCCATCCTCTGCCTTTGGGTGTAGGTGTTATAAGCATTATTTATGTACTCATTGGGTTTACTGGCTTGGAGTGGTTATTAAAGTAATCTATGGGTTGTTTCAAAGTTATTTTGCTAAATTTAAGTATATGTCATAAAGTGGGCAAGAGTTTAAATATATGGTCAATGATTACCTTTCTCTTTAGAAACCTGTTTGCACCCCATTGAGGAAGCCAGGCATGCTTGTACCAAAGCAGAATGTTTCACCCCCGGATCTGTCAGGCTTGTCTCTAAAAAGTGATCAAGGTAGAGTAATCCTACAGTGTTTTGCTTATATAAATTTGGGCACTTAAAATTCTACATTATGTTGATCAGTAAACTTGTCTTCATTTTAATTCTGCATTTCAAAGTAATTGACTCTGGTGTTCAAACATGATGGCACGAAAGTTGTAAAAGATCAGGTAATATGCATTTGTTGAAGTAATACTGGGTTTTTGTTTTTTTTTTAAAACAAAAATCTGGTCTCTTGATTTCTACCATTTCATATGTTATTAGATGTACTTTTTGAATTCGAGTGTTTATAGCTAGACACTTAAATATGCTTGTTTTAAAAATAAATTGAGCCTAGGACAGCAAAGAATATAGTTAATCAGAGTCCTTGCTATTCCTTTTGGCTGTTTTTTGTTTTTGTTTCTTTTTTAATTAAATGTGTTCTGACTTTGTTAAAAACTTACTAATCTTTAGCACTCCTTAAGTGTGGCCAATCCTGGTAAATAATACCCTTCTTACATTCTCACATTTCTTTATTCCTTTAGAGAATTTATAAGTGGTCTTTTGTGTATTGGTAAAAGGTAAAGAGTGAACTAAAGTGTCCATAGTTTGTACTAGAATTTTTCTATACTGATTCTACTTGGCTTTATTTTCCATACCATTATATTTCTTGAATATGGGTCACAGCTTTTCTTAAGTCATTACTCACATTTAAGTCTTATGTATAGCTAAGTTATGTAGAGCTAGCTGTAAGTTTGAATAATTTTGTTATTTCATGCAAAAAATGGTTACTGCTTTAATCCTTGGTAAATGTTATAAAAATTTATTTATCTGATACACCTGATTTATTTTCTCTTTTCTAATTCATTTAGAAATATAGGAACAGAAGGAGAAAGGTTCTAAAACTCTTGTTTTTATCAAGGAGTATATCTTGAGATGCTTATCTGTTTGTGTTGTCTTTTTTTTTTTTTAAAGCTCTCCTTGGAGGCATTTTTTATTTTTTGAATATTTTTAGCCATGGCGAGCTACCTCCTCACTGTGAACAGCGCTTCCTCCCTTGTGAAATAGGCTGTGTTAAATATTCTCTCCAAGAAGGTATTATGGCAGATTTCCACAGTTTTATAAATCCTGGTAAGTAGCCAATTAGAGTACATGCTAGATGTTAAAAAGTTACTTTTTTATATTGATCTTATTCAATAGTAGTATTTTTCTTAAAAGCTGTTGCATGGGTGAGTTCTTCAAATGTAGACTGTTTGAAAACTATTGAGAATGAAGTGTTGACAGAGTTTTTGGTTTAAGCTTTTAATCTCAAATAAGCATTAAAGTAGGAGGAGAGTGAAAAAGTTGGCTTAAAGCTCAACATTCAGAAAACTAAGATCATGGCATCTGGTCCCATCACTTCATGGGAAGTAGATGGGGAAACAGTGGAAACAATGTCAGACTTTATTTTTGGGGGCTCCAAAATCACTGCAGATGGTGATTGCAGCCATGAAATTAAAAGACGCTTACTCCTTGGAAGGAAAGTTATGGCCAACCTAGACAGCATATTCAAAAGCAGAGACATTATTTTGCCAACAAAGGTCCGTCTAGTCAAGGCTATGGTTTTTCCTGTGGTCATGTATGGATGTAAGAGTTGGACTGTGAAGAAAGCTGAGTGCTAAAGAATTGATGCTTTTGAACTGTGGTGTTGGAGAAAACTCTTGAGAGTCCCTTGGACCACAAGGAGATCCAACCAGTCCATTCTAAAGGAGATCAATCCTGGGTGTTCATTGGAAGGACTGGTGCTAAAGCTGAAACTCCAGTACTTTGGCCACCTCATGTGAAGAGTTGACTCATTGGAAAAGACCCTGATGCTGGGAGGGATTGGGGACAGGAGGAGAAGGGGACGACAGAGGATGAGATGGCTGGATGGCATCACCGACTCGATGGAGATGAGTTTGAGTGAACTCCGGGAGTTGGTGGTGGACAGGGAGGCCTGGCATGCTGCGATTCATGGGGTCGCAAAGAGTCGGACACGACTGAGCGACTGAACTGAACTGAAGCATTAAAGTTGAGCAGATAGAATGCCTGAAAAAATCTGTAGCCTGCTGTTTGCTTATCTGTAGTCTTAAAATTTCCTGAAAGCTTTGCTCTTTTCTTTCTTTACCCCATTCTTCACCTCAGCAGTTCTTAGTTTTTAACTTGGTGTTGACTTGTAACCTTGAGCAAAATATTTATCCTTTCTGAACCTATTAATTAATCTGTAAAGTAGGGATAATACCTGTTGGAGAGCTGTTCTAATGTGGGAGACCTGGGTTCGATCACTGGATTGGGAAGATCCACTGGAAAATGAAACGACCACCCACTCCAGTATTCTGGCCTGGAGAATCCCATGGACAGAGGAGCCTGGCGGGCTACAGCCTATGGGGTCGCAAGAGTCAGACATGACTGAGCAACTTTCACTTTTACTTTTCTAAAGAATACAGGAGATGGTATGGAAATAGACTAGTATTTAAAAGACTTTCAGCTATTATTATTCCTACTATTCCACTCCATCGAAAGCAGTTAGTAATGAACACATAGGATTTGATTCAGTTCTCAAGTTGGTAGATAGTAGTTAGGGGAGTATGAGGAATATATAGGGAGAACTATTTGGGGAAAGAATAATTTCGTCTTTGGTTTTGTCAGTTGCTTTAAAATTCATTAGGACAGTCCAGCACTTTTCCTTGTTTTGAAATAACAGGAAAACAAATTTTCCTACTTAATGAGAGTTGCTGCTTAGGATAATTTTTGAGCAGGTGTAAAACGTTAAAAAGGCAGAACTTGGAGACTTTCCTCTGAGAAATTTGTCAGTTATCTTGGTATATCAAGGGCCTCATGGACTGTGGCCTTTTTATGGACTCCTGGCTAAGACTGCTTTAGCACAGATTTTCTTCACGTAGTATTTCTTTCTCTGTGAGGACTAACTTTTTAAAGTAGTGTGAATAATATACCAAGATTCTTTGATAGTCATCATACCATGGGTTAGGAAAAAACTCCTGTGAGGTTTAAGTCTTCTATAATTTCACATAACAATAGCAATTACCTTTGTTATGATATGGTCATCCTATGGAATATTACTGTAGTACAACCGAGAGCTTATGGATTTCTGCATCTCTCAATGAAATATTTTAAATTACAGGTGAAATTCCACGAGGATTTCGTTTTCATTGTCAGGCTGCAAGTAAGTATAAAGGAGTGGGATAGAATATAGGCATTGAATATAAGCTACCTGGTTAAGATGCTCTTTAAACAGACACATAAAACACTGGGGGAAGATAATGTTAAATTATTGTTGGTAAATCTTAAAAGTGGTAGTGTATGTAAGCCTTAAAAAATTTTAAATTACAAGCAATGATAGAATAATGTCATTTTCCTTTTCTGGAGATTGTGTTGTTTTTTTTTTTTTTTCCCTCTGCTTATATCCTTTGGCTTGAAGATCAGTGGCTTTTACTGGCCAGGTGCTTAGGTAGGTCTTCTAACAGGTATAAGGTTATCTAGATTTAGGGCTATTCACGGAAACGTCCATTCAAAAGTAAAGGGGGAAAAGTTTATGCTTCTAAAGTAACAGAACAATAGTGTTAAACAGATGAAACAGCTATGAATTGATTTTTCAGATGAGGAAAACAGGTTTTCCTTGTACCCTTTTCTAGAAAAGAGTACATAGGTTTCTATGTAAAGTACATAGTACATAGGTTTCTATGTAAAGTATCTTGCAACCAAAGGATGTGTCTGTGTAAATCTGACCTCTTGTACTCTTTTCTAGGAACTAGATTTTAACCAGTTTTTTTTATCTCTTTTCAAATAAAAATCAGGATAATAGGTTTGTTTGTTAGTTTTTATTCAAAATGTCAGTGTTTAAAAGTTTTTTCTTAAAAATGTAGACAACTAGTCTGTAGAAGTGTTTGAAATTAGAAATAAGTTTTTCAAATCTGCTATAACAAGCAGCTGTTTTGTAATACTTATTCATTTTTGATAGTGTTCTTTGAGTTTTTCCCAGTCTTAATAAAAAAATGTGTTAGTCCCTTTTTTGTTTGTTTGGTTTTTCTGAGTCAGAGCCGTGGGCTTTGGAATAAGGAGTTTAAGGCAGTCTTTTAGTAAGTTCTCTTATGTAGCTTTGGGTGAAAAAAATGTATAGAATAAAAATGCTGTTGTATCTTTGAGATGTGAACCCAGCTCATCTCAAGTGTTAAATTGTCTGAAGCTATTTGGCAAAATAGGTAGTAGTGTAAAAGTAGAAACTTAGCTGGTGAATTAATTTCACCTTTTTACTTAAGCTCTGTTTATGGTTTGTTCATCTCATGAATGCATTGGAATCCTTATATGCCAGACACTCATTTGTGAGAATGCCCCTTACTGTTTATTTTGTTTCTGATTAATTTTTTTAAAAAAATCATTTTAAAAACTTATTTTTGCAATGGTCTCAAAATTAAGTGATTAATAGAAAGTGTGGTTCTTGAAAACAAGCCTATTAAGGTCTCCAGGAATGTTTTCTCAAGTTATTTTTCACACTGTTTGAAACGAAGCACGATGTTTTTCATTCAGGAAACCTAAGATACTTGGAGCTTACCAATTTAAGCATGTCTTAAATTGCCAATTTGATAACCCTAGGGAATGTATCAATTAAATAAGATAAATGACTGTATTAGAATGACAGCCATGTCAACATAATAACTGAAGATACCGAGGATAGTGTAATCCAGCTGATGTCTCACACAATGACACACTGAAAGAGATACACATGATTAATAGCTAAGGACAGTACATTCAGATCTGCCTGACGCTCCTGTGCTATCTGGTCTTTAAGAAGTACGTGTGAGACCAAGTGAAGTCTTCATGGGCATTATGGTTTAGCATGTTACATTGAAGAATTTTAAAATTGGAAGAGATTTTGATAGTCTCCCGTGTCCCGCCCACCCCTACAATGCTCCTCTGAATGGGAGTTCAGGTTCTGTGTGTGTTGGGGGTGCGGGGGTGGGTAGGATATTTGGGCCCTCTCATTCTCCAGTGCTTCACCAGAGGCACTCTGCTTCTTTCCTTTTTATAGTTAATCATTTTGAGAGATAAGTTCTGCTTTAACATGAGCCAAGCCTTAGAAACTGCTTTCAGCTTCCTATATGGAAGGTCTATCAGCTTTTAAAATGAAGCTTCATACACATATAAAAAAGATTATAACATTCACTTAAAATTTAAAGAATATTAATGAACAGCAGTGCACCTGCCGGTCAGCTGAAAAAATAGCACTTTGCTGTTATCACTGAAGGCCCCTATATTTCTCTCTGATTTCATCCCCCCTTAAGAGAACCACTTTTCTGAATTTTGTGTTATTTCCTTTGTTTTATGAATAGTTTTGTGATAAGTACATATTTAAATAATGTATTTTATTTTGCTTGTTTGAACTTCTCGGTCGTGTCTAACTCTTTGCAACTCCATGTACTGCCCCACCAAGCTCCTCTGTTCATGGAATTCTTCAGGCAAGAATACTAGAATGGGGACTTCCCTTGTGGTGCAGTGAATAAGACTCTGTGCTCCCAATGCACGGGGCCTGGGTCAGTCCCTGGTCAGGGAACTAGACCCCACATGCCGAAACTAAGATCTGGGTCAGCCAAATAAATACATGTTTTATTAAAAAAAAAAAAAAGAATACTGTAATGGGTAGCCATTCCCTTCTCCGGGGCATCTTCCCAACCCAGGGACTGAACCCAGGTCTCCTTCATTGCAGGCAGATTCTTTACTCTGAGCCATCAGGGAAGCCCCACATATTCTGTATATTTCTGTGTATTTTTTAAATGACGTCTTTCCCACTATTTCTCTGTTGGATTGTTTGTCATCTTTATTGGTGTATGGAAGTTTATAGTATATCTGTTTTTATTGATTATTTTAGTCGTGTGCAGATACCTGTTTTCATTTTTCTCTTATGGGTATTTTAATTTACAGCAGTTTTTTTATTTTTAATGTAGTAAATATATCAGTTTGTCCCCTGATAGTTTGTGGGTACTTGGGGTCTTATTTAAGAATTCCCTTTTACTTTTTTTGTAGTAAACTTTAAAGAATTTATTTTCACTTGACCTACTTATATTTCTCAGAATGAGAATATATACATTATTTACCAATAAGTGCTTAATGCTTTAAACTTATAATTACCTTACTTGCAGAAATTTGGAAATCATTCCAATTAACTGGAAAAAAATACAAACATTTTTTGTTCTTATAATTCAAAGTATATTTAAAATAAAATTTCTACAGCAGCCAAAACCTTTAACCAAAAGTTCAGAACTGCAGTCTCTTAAGGGTAACAAAATGGCCACATACTAATTATCTTGATTATTAACACAGAAAAAGAAATATTTGGCTCTTAAGACTGGCTAGCATTTAGTACAGTTTTACTTTCTGGGCATACAAAGCTGTCTTTATTTCATCTGTTCAAACACAGACAATTGCTCCAATTTTAAAGTTTAAATGAACTTTCAACATTTAATATTGGTGATGCTTGCTAAGATTTAATAACTTCCAGCAATGAGAATCATAAAATGACCACAATTAAAATTATCCTAAAGGACTTAACTACTACACAGAGTAATCTGCTATTCAATAGTGTTTTTGAATTACATGGTATTTTTTCACAAACATAACACCGCATTAAATATCTTGTATACCAATTTGTAGTTACAATAAGGATTGGGAGGTTAAGTTCCAAAGATAATTATGTAATTAGTTTCACATAACATTGCAAGACAGTGCAAATTTCAGGCAAAGTCAGCATTAGGAATGCAGTCTGTTGATCACTACAGTCCATGGAGTCGCTCATACTCTAAGGGGATGCTGCTGCTACTGCTGCTAAGTCACTTCAGTCGTTTCTGACTCTGTGTGACCCCAGAGACGGCAACCCACCAGGCTCCCCCGTCCCTGGGATTCTCCAGGCAAGAACACTGGAGTGGGTTGCCATTTCCTTCTCCAATGCATGAAAGTGAAAAGTGAAAGTGAAGTCGCTCAGTCGTGTCCAACTCTTAGTGACCCCATGGACTGCAGCCTACCAGGCTCCTCCGTCCATGGGATTTTCCAGGCAAAAGTACTGGAGTGGGGTGCCATCGCCTTCTCCAACTCTTAAGGGGATGCTCATCTATAATGGGCACCATCTTAATTCAGTCATGGTATTAATACTATGCTTCCAAAATCCAAGTAGATAAACAGTGAAATGGACTCCTGCTTTACAAATCATCTATTAAATATGCCTATAAAACTAAAAAAATTTTTTCCGAAAGGTCAAATGAGTTACACTTATTTTATCCTTAAACCCAGGTAAAGAATTCCCTTGTCCTTGAAGGCCATGAAGATATCTTTATTTTATAGTTCCAAGATCTTATTCCAGTTGGAATTGACTTGGGTATGATGTGAGGTAGAGATTCCGTTTCTTTTCCCTGTGGGTAATCCCGCTGTCTCATTTATCGAATGATCAGTGTGTCCCCATGAGCAGTGCCACCTGTGTCAAGCCATACTTCTGCTTATGCATGAGTCTTCTGGATATCTTCTGTCCTGTTAATCTGCTTGTTTTTTAGTGCCCGTATATTGTTAAAACAATATTTTCATAATGTTTTTACTTTGTTTTTTTGGAATATTATGGCTGTTCTTGTTTCTTTGCTCTTCCACATACAATTTATCGTGCTTCACAGAAAGGCTATTGAGATTCAGAATCTCCCGATTTAGAATCACAGGATTCTAATCTTAGGATTTGGGGGCTTTTTAGGGGAGTGTTTGTGCATTTTTATTTTAATTTTTATACATTTTTTAAAGATTACTTTCCACTTTTGGTTATTACAAAATGTGGGTTATATTCTCCATGTTGTACAATACATGCTTGAGTCTATATATTATGCCTCATCCTTAGTACCTCCCATTCCCCCACCCCTGTCTTGCACCTCTGCCCACTGGAAGCCACTGGTTTGTTCTCTATATTTATAGTCGTCTTTTATATTCACTAATTTGTTGTAGTTTTTAGATCCACATACAGTACTGATCTTGGTCTGATTTATTTCACTTGGCGTAGTGTCCTCCAAGTCCATCCGTTACAGCAAATAGCAATGTTTTATTCTTTCTTAATGACTGGGTAGTAGTCCTATGTATGTATATATCACAGCTTCTTTTTAAATTTTTATTTTATATTTGAATATAGTTGATTTGGGCTTCCCAGGTGGCGCGAGTGGTATAAAAAACTCAGGTGCCAGTGCAGGAGAGGTAAGAGACATGGGTTTGATCCCTAGGTTGAGAAGATCTCCTAGAGGAGGCCACAGCAACCCTCTCCAGTATTCCTACCTGATGAATCCCATGGACAGGGGAGCCTGATCGGCTGCAGTCCATGGGGTTGCCAAGAGTTGGACAGGACTAAAGCAACTTAGCACAAACAGCACACTCATGATTTACAATATTGTGTTAGTTTCAGGTGAACACAAACTGATTGTTGTACACACATGTATATCTGTTGTCCAGATTCTTTTCCCATGCAGGTTATTATAGAGTATTGAGTAGGGTTCCCTATCCTTGTTGATGATCAATTTTATATATAGTAGTTCAGTTCAGTAGCTCAGTCATGTCCAACTCTTTGCGACCCCATGAACCGCAGCACTCCAGGCCTCCCTGTCCATCACTAACTCCTGGAGTTCACTCAGACTCATGTCCATCGAGTCGGTGATGCCATCCAGCCATCTCATCCTCTGTCGTCCCCTTCTCCTCCTGCCCCCAATCTCTCCCAGCATCAGGGTCTTTTCCAATGAGTCAGCTCTTCGCATGAGGTGGCCAAAGTATTGGAATTTCAGCTTCAACATCAGTCCTTCCAGTGAACACCCAGGACTGACATTCTTTAGGATAGACTGGTTGGATCTCCTTGCAGTCCAAGGGATTCTCAAGAGTTTTCTCCAACACCGCAGTTCAAAAGCATCAATTCTTCAGTGCTCAGCTTTCTTTATGGTCCAACTCTCACATCCATACATGACCACTGGAAAAACCATAGCCTTGACTAGATGGACCTTTGTTGGCAAAGTAGTGTCTTATGTATATGTTAATCCCAAACTCCTAATTTATCCCTCCTCTCTTTACCTTTCCCCTTTGGTAGCCATAAGTATGTTTTCTAAATCTGTGAATATGCTTCTATTTTGTAAATAAGTTCATTTGTATCATTTTTCTTTTTTTAGATTCCACATATAGCAATGCCATATATATCTTTGGCTTACTTCACTTGGTGTGATAATCTCTCTAGGTTATAGAGATTGTCTATGGGTCTATCCATATTGGCTGCAAATGGCATTTTTGGGGGGAGGCCCCTCCCCCCACCGCACACAATGTGGTATTTCAGTTCCCTAACCTGGGATTAAACCTGTGCCTCTGCAGTGGAAGTGCAGAGTCTTAACCACTGGATGCTGGGTAAATCCCTCCAAATGGCATTATCTTATTCTTTTTTTTTTTTTCCATTGTATATATGTACCACATCTTTATCCATTCATCTGTTGATGGACATTTAGGTTGCTTCCATTTCTTGGCTATTGGAAATAGTACTGCAGTGAACATTGAAGTGCATGTATATTTTCAAAGTATGGTTTTCTCTGGATATATGCCTAAGAGTAGGATTCTTAGATCATATGGCAACTCTCTTTTTAGTTTTTTTAAGAAACCTCCAGACTTCTTTCATAGTGGTTGTACCAATTTACATTCTTACCAACAGTGTAGGAGGTTCCTTTTTCTCCATACCCTCTCCAGCATTTACTGTTTGTAGACATTTTGATGATGGTGATGATTTTGATTTGCATTATAATTTTTATTTGAATTGTAATCAAAATTATAGTGTAAATTCATTTTATAATTGTAATGCAAATTTATAGTAATTTATATTGTAAATTATAACAATTTATAATATAATTTGCAATAAATTATAATGGAAATTTTATAATTTGTAATGCAGTTTTTATGTTATAAGATTTATAAAAATATAAAATTTTTAAAATTTATATAATGCAAATTTTGAAAATAAAAATTATTGAGATAATTTTTATTTGCATTATAATTTTGATTTGCATTTTGATAATTATCAAAGTTGAGCATCTTTTTTGTGCGTTTTGATCATCTGTACATCTTTGGAAAAATGTTTATTAAGATCTTCCACCCATTTTTTTTTTTTTTTTTATTCAGCAACATGAGCTGTTTGTAGATTGAGGGAATGTCTTGTGGGTTGCATCATTTGAAAATATTTTTTCTAATTCTGTGGGTTGTCTTGTGGTTTTGTTTATGGTTTGCTTTGCTGTGCAAAAGCTTTTAAATATTTGTTTATTTTTATTTATGTATTTGTTGAGCCAGGTCTTAGTTGTAGTCCAGGGGATCTTCAAACTTTGTTGCAGCATATGGGATCTAGCTCCCTGATGAGAGGTCAAACCAGGGCTTCCTGCATTGGGAACTTAGAGTCTTAGCAACTAGACCACTAGGGAAGGCCTGTGTAAAAGCTTTTAGTTAGGTCCTATTTGTTCATTATTGTTTTTATTGTTATTAGGATGTGGATCCAAAAAGATACTGCCATGATTTATGTCAGAGAGTGTTCTGTTTTCCTCTTAAGAGTTTTACAATATCTGGTCTTACATTTAGGTTTTTAATCATTTGGACCTTATTTTTGTGTACATTTTTAAAGAATGTTTTAATATTATATCATTCTGTCACATGTGTCTGGCCATTTTTCCCAGCACTGCTTACTGAAGAGACTGTCCTTTATCCACTGTATATTCTTGCCTTCTTTGCTGTAGATTATTGACCATAGGTGAGTGGGTTTATTTCTGGGCTTTTTATCCTATTCCATTGTTCTGTGCTTTTGTATGAGTACCATACTGTTTTGATGACCTTAGCTTTATAGTATAATCTAAAGTCAGGGAGCCTGATTCCTCCAGCTGTGTTCATCTTAAGATTGCTTTGGCTGTTTTGGAGTCTTTTATGTCTGCCTACAAATTTTAAGGTTGTTTTTGTTTTCTAGTCCTCTAAAACAGTGACATTGGTAATTTGATAGGGATTGCATTGAGTCAGTACACTACCTTGAGTAGTATAATCATTTTGACAATATTGATTCTTCAGATCTGAGAACATGGTTTATCTATCTGTGTCATCTTTAGTTTCTTTGCTCTGCACCTTCTAGTTTTCAGAGTACAGGTCTTTTGCCTCCTTCAGTTCAGCTGAGTTGCTCAGTTCTGTCTGACTCTTTGTGACCCCATGAATTGCAGCACGCCAGGCCTCCCTGTCCATCACAAACTCCCAGAGTTCACACAAACTCAGGTCCATTGAGTCAGTGATGCCATCCAGCCATCTCATCCTCTGTTGTCCCCTTCTCCTCCTGCCCCCAATCCCTCCCAGCATCAGAGTCTTTTCCAATGAGTCAACTCTTCGCATGAGGTGGCCAAAGTACTGGAGTTTCAGCTTTAGCATCATTCCTTCCAAAGAACACCCAGGACTGATATTCTTTAGAATGGACTGGTTGGATCTCCTTGCAGTCCAAGGGACTCTCAAGAATCTTCTCCAGCACCACAGTTCAAAAGCATCAATTCTTCGGCGCTCAGCTTTCTTCACAGTCCAACTCTTACATCCATACATGACCACTGGAGAAACCATAGCCTTGATTAGACGGACCTTTGTTGGCAAAGTAATGTCTCTGCTTTTGAATATGCTATCTAGGTTGGTCATAACTTTTCTTCCAAGGAGTAAGCATCTTTTAATTTCACGTCTGCAATCACAATCTGCAGTGATTTTGGAGCCCAAAAAAACAAAGTCTGACACTGTTTCCACTGTTTCCCCATATATTTCCCATGAAGTAGTGGGACCAGATGCCATGATCTTCGTTTTCTGACTGTTGGGTTTTAAGCCAACTTCTTCACTCTCTTCTTTCACCTTCATCAAGAGGCTTTTTAGTTCCTCTTCACTTTCTGCCATAAGGGTGGTGTCATCTGCATATCTGAGGTTATTGATATTTCTCCCGGCAATCTTGATTCCAACTTGTGCTTCTTTCAGCCCAGTGTTTCTCATGATGTACTCTGCATATAAGTTAAATGAGCAGGGTGACAGTATACAGCCTTGACGTACTCCTTTTCCTATTTGGAACCAGTCTGTTATTCCATGTCCAATTCTAATTGTTTGCCTCCTTAGGTTAAGTTTATTCCTAGATATTTTACTCTTTTTGATGTGATGGCAAATGAGATGGTTTCCTTATTTTTTCTTTCTGTTCTTTTTTTCTTAGTGTGTAAGTATGCAACAGATTTCTGTGTATTAATTTAGTCTCCTAAAATTTTACTGAATTAATGAACTGTAGTAAGTTTTCTGGTAACATCTTTAGGATTTTCTATGTATAGTATCATGTCATTTGCAAACAGTGATGGTTATGCTACTACTTTTCCAATTTGGATTCGTTTTGTTTTCTTCTTTGATTGCCCTGGCTAGGACTCCCAAACTATGTTCAATAAAAGTGGTGAGAGTAGACATCCTTGTTTTGTTCCTGGTCTTAGAGGGAATGTTTTAGCTTTTCACCATTGAATATGGTGTTGAATTTGTCACATATGGCCTTTATTATGTTGAGGTATATTCCATCTGTGCCCACTTTTTTATGGATTTTCTTTAATTTGTAAATGGGGTGCATCACACTGACTTGGAGATACTTGAAAATACTTGTATCTTTGGGATAAGTCCATTTGATCATGATGTATGATCCTTTTAATATACTGTTGGATTTAGTTTGCTAGTATTTACTGAGGTTTTTGCATCTTTGTTCATTGATAGTGGCCTCTAATATTTTTGTGTGTCTTCTTTGCCTGATTTTGGCCTCAGAATGAGTTTGGAAGTGTTCCTTCCTGTGCCATTTTTCAGAATAGTTTCAGATGGATAGATGCTAACTCTGCTCTAAGTGTTTAATGGAACTCGCCTGTGATGCCATCTGGTCCTGGACTTAACTTTGTTGGGAGTGTTTTAATTAGTTTCAATCTCAGTACTTATGATTGTTCTGTTTGTATTTTATGTTTCTTCCTGGTTTGGAAGGTTGTACTTTTCTAATAAGCTTCCCAGGTGGCTCAGTGCAGGAGTCATGGGTTCCATTCCTGGGGTGGGAAGACCCCCTGGAGGAGGAAATGGCAACCCACTCCAGTATTCTTGCCTGGAAAATCCCATGGACAGAGGAGCCTGGTGGGCTACAGTCTATAAGGTCTCCAAATATCGAGCACAACTGAGCAACTGAGCACAGATACGCACACACTTTTCTAATAATTTGTCTGTTTCTTCTAGATTGTCCATTTTATTGATGTGTAGTTTCTCATAGTAGCTTCCTTTGATCCTTTGTATTTCTGTGGTATCCATTATAATTTCTTCTTATTTCACTTCTAGTTTTAAGTTCAGCCCTCTCCCTTTTTTCCTTGATGAGTCTAGCTACAGGTTTATCAATTTTGTTTATCTTCTCAAAGAACCAGCTTTTGGTTTCATTGACCTTGCCTATTGTTTATTTTGTCTCTATTTAATTTATTGTTTTGTCTCCATTTCATTTATTTCTGCTCTTTCTTTCCTTCTGCTAATTTTAAGTTTTTGTTTTTTCCTCTGGTTGCTCTAGGCGTAATGTTAGATTTTTTTGTTTGACAGATTTTTCTTGTTTCCTGAGATAAGATTGTATTGCTTATAAACTTCCCTCTTAGAACTGCTTTTGATGCATCCCATAAATTTGGATCATCGTGCTTTTGTTTGCATTTATCTCTAAGTATTTTTTTATTTTCTCTTTCTTCCCCATGATCCATTAGTTATTTAGCAGCATATTGTTTATCCTCTGAGTTTTTTTTTTCTTGATTTTTTAAAAAATCTTCTAGTGTTGTGGTTGGAAAAGATTGATGTAATTGCAGTTTTACCCAAGCTTGCTTTGTGGCCTAGCCTGTGATCACTCCTGGAGAATGTTTCATGTGCACTTGAGAAGGATTTGTATTCTGCTGCTTTCAGATGGAATGTTCTTATAAGTATCAGTTAAGTCTGTCTAATGTGTATTTAAGACCTGCGTTTCTTACTGATTTCGATTTGGATGATCTGTCTGTTGATATAAATGTAATGTTGAAGTCCCCACTCTTGTGTTACTGTTGACTTCTCCTTTCATGGCTGGTGCGTGTGTCTTGTTCAGTTGCTCAGTTGTGTCTGACTCTTGTGACCCTATGGATTGTAGCCTGCCAGGCTCCTCTGTCCATGGGATTTGTTTCAGCAAGAATCCTGGAATTGGTTTCCATTTCCTCCTCCAGGCCCAGAGGCCCATTTCTTCCTCTTCCCAACACAGAGATCAAACCTGAATCTCTATGACTGTTAGCATTTGCATTATATTATTATTGCTCCTATGTTGATTGCATGTAAAATTGTTAATTCCTCTTTTTGGATTGATCTCTTGATCATTATACAGTAGAAGTGACAAATAGATTCAAGGGATTAGATTTGATAGAGTGCCTGAAGAACTATGGACAGAGGTTCGTAACATTGTACAGGAGGCAGGGATCAAGACCATTCCCAAGGAAAAGAAATGCAAAATGGTTGTCTGAGGAAGCCTTACAAATAGCTGTTAATACAAGAAAAGTGAAAGGCAAAGGAAAAAAGCAAAGATATACCCATTTGGATGCAGAGTTCCAAAGAATAGCAAGGAGAGATAAGAAAGCCTTCCTCAGTGATCAGTGCAAAGAAATAGAGGAAAACAATAGAATGGGAAACATTGGAGATGTCTTCAAGAAAATTAGAGATACCAAGGGAACATTTCATGCAACAATGGGCTTGATAAAGGACAGAAATTGTATGGACCTAACAGAAGCAGAAGATATTAAGAAGAGGTGGCAAGAATACACAGAAGAACTATACAAAAAAATCATGACCCAGATAATCATGATGGTGTGATCACTCACCCAGAGCCAGACATCCTGGAATATGAAGTCAAGTGGGCCTTAGAAAGCATTACTATGAACAATACTAGTGGAGGTGATGGAATTCCAGTTGAGCTATTTCAAATCCTGAAAGATGATGCTGTGAAAGTGCTGCACTCAATATGCCAGCAAATTTGGAAAACTCAGCAGTGGCCACAGGACTGGAAAAGGTCAGTTTTTATCCTAATCCCAAAAAAAGGCAATGCCAAAGAATGCTCAAAGTACCACACATTTGCACTCATCTCACATGCTAGTAAAGTAATGCTCAGAATTCTCTGAGCCAGGCTTCAGCAATACGTGAACCGTGAATTTCCAGGTATTCAAGCTGGATTTAGAAATGGCTGAAGAAGCAGAGATCAAATTGCCAACATCCACTGGATCATTGAAGAAGCTAGAGAGTTCCAGAAAAACATCTGCTTTCTTGACTATGCCAAAGCCTTGGACAGTGTGAACCACAACAAACTCTGGAAAATTTTTAAAGAGAAGGGAATACCAGACCACCTGACCTGCCTCTTCAGAAATCTGTATGCAGATCAGGAAGCTACAGTTTAGAACCGGACATGGAGCAGCAGACTGGTTCCAAATTGGGAAAGGAGTACTTCAAGGCTGTATATTGTCACCCTGTTTATTTAACTTATATGCAGAGTACATCATGAGAAATGCTGGGCTAGATGAAGTACAAGCTTCAATCAAGATTGCCGGATCAATAACCTCAGATATGCAGATGACATCACCCTTATGGCAGAAAGTGAAGAGGAACTAAAGAACCGCTTGATGAAAGTGAAAGAGGAGAGTGAAAAAGTTGGCTTAAAGCTCAACGTTCAGAAAACGAAGATCATGGCATCTGGTCCCATCACTTCATGGGAAATAGATGGGGAAACAGTGTCAGACTGTTTTTGGGGGCTCCAAAATCACTGCAGATGGTGACTGCAGCCATGAAATTTAAAGACACTTCCTCCTGGGAAGAGAATTTATGATCAACCTAGACAGCATATTCAAAAGCAGAGACATTACTTTGCCAACAAAGGTCCGTCTAGTCAAAGCTACAGTTTTTCCAGTAATCATGTATTGATGTGAGAGTTGGACTATAAAGAAAGCTGAGCACCAAAGAATTGATGCTTTTGAGCTGTGGTGTTGAAGAAGACTCTTGAGAGTCCCTTGGACTGCAAGGAGATCCAACCAGTCCATTCTAAAGGATATCAGTCCTGGGTGTTCTTTGGAAGGAATGATGCTAAAGCTGAAACTCCAGTACTTTGGCCACCTCATGCGAAGAGTTGACTCACTGGAAAAGACTCTGATGCTGGGAGGGATTGGGGGCAGGAGGAGAAGGGGACAACAGAGGATGAGATGGCTGGATGGCATCACTGACTCAATGGACCTGAGTTTGTGTGAACTCTGGGAGTTTGTGATGGACAGGGAGGTCTGCTGTGCTGCAGTCCGTGGTGGTCACGAAGAATCGGACATGACTGAGCAACTGAACTGAACTTGATCATTAGGTAGTATCCTTCTTTGTATCTTGTATGTCTTTATTTTGAAGTTCATTTTTTCTGATACGAGGATTATTCCCTTGTTGATTTTCTTTTGCATGGAATGTCGTTTTCCATCTCCTCGCTTTCAGTCTGTATGTATCCCTAGATCTGAAGTGGTTCTCTTGTAAACAGCATATATGTGGTCTTATTTTTGGACGTTCAACCACTGTATGTCTTTTGGTTGGAGCACTTGATCTGTTTACATAGAAGTCTATATATCCAAGATTAAGTTACTGGTCTCTTAATTTCAAATGTGTTTCCATTATCCTGCATTTGTACTCTACTCATTCTGTGTGAGTGATTTCCTGTTTTTACTGTGTGTACTGGTGAGCTTTCCTATTTGTAATTTTGTTTCTAGTTGCAGCCTTTTCATTTCCATTTAGAGAAGTTCCTGTACTATTTGTTATGAAACTGGCTTGGTAGTGCTGAATTCTCACAACTTTTACTTGTCTATAAAGCTTTTGATTTCTGCATCAAATATGAATGAGAGCCTTGCTGAGTAGAGTATTTTTGGTTGTCATTTTTCCCTTCATCATTTTAAATATGTCCAACCATTTTCTTCTGGCCTGTAGAGTTTTTCCTGAAGAATCAGCTGATAACCTTACAGGGATTCTCTTAATGTTATTTGTTGCTTTTCCCTTGTTGCTTTTAATATTTTACTTTTGTCTTTTATTTTTATCAATTTGGTTAACATGTGTCTTGGCACATTCCTCCTTGGGTTTCTGCTGTACATGACTCTGCCTCCTCAACTTGGGTGACTTTTCCATAATAGGGAAGTTTTCAGATATTATATCTTCAAATATTTTGTCAGGCCCTTTCTCTACATCTTCTTTCAGGACCCCTATAACATGAATTCTCATGCATTTAATATTGTCTCAGAGTTCTCTTAAACTGTCCTCATTTCTTTTTATTCTTTTTTCTTTTGTTTTCTTTATTCTGTTCCACAGCTGTGAGTTCCACCATTCTGTCTTCCAGCTCACTTATCCATTCTTCTGCCTCATTGATTTTGCTATTGATTCCTTCTAGTGTATTTTTCATTTACTGCATTTACCACTCTGTTTGTTCTTTATATCATCTGGCTCTTCATTGAACATTTCTTGTATCTTCTTGGTCTGTGCCTCCATTCTTTTTCCAAGATTTTGGATCCTCTTTACTGTCATTACACTCAATTCTTTTTCAGGTAGATTGTCTATCTCCACTTAGTGTTTTTTTGTTGTTGTTCCTTCATCTGGAACCTATTCCTCTGTCATCCCACTTTGTTTCACTTTCTGTCTTTGTAGTCCCATTGGCTACAAGGTTGTAATTCATTTTTCTTCTGGTGTCTGCCCCCTGGTGGTTGGAGCTGGGTCCTGTTCCTCTGGCGGGCAGGGCAGTGGCAAAGATTGTGTTTAGAGGCAGCTTTGAGCTCAGGAAGATCACCTGGAGAAGGAAATGGCAACCCACTCCAGTACTCTTGCCTGGAGAATCCCATGGAAGGGAGGAGCCTGGTAGGCTACAATCCATAGGGTCACAAAGAGTCGGACACTGAGCGACTTCACTCACTTCACTGAGCTCAGGAAAACTTTAAGCAGCTTGTCTTTTGAGTAGGGATATGTTCCCACCCTGTTTATTTTTTGGCTTGAGGCATCTTAGCACTGGAACCTTCAGGCTGTTGGGTGGGGCTAGGACCTGGCATTAAAATGGTATCCTTCAGGACAGCTCACAGCAGTGTGCATGCCCCAGAACCTTTTCCACCAGTGCTGTTGTCCCCACAGTGAACCACAGCAGCCCCCGCTTTGCAAGAAGATCCTCTAGGACCAGCAGGTGAGTCTAGCCCAGACTCCTATGAAGCTGCTGCTTTTCCCCCTGGGTCCTGGTACACATGAGATCTTGTGTGTGCTCTCCAAGACCGGGGTTTCTGCTTCCCTCCAGCCCACTGGAGCTCTTGTAGCAAGCCTTGCTAGCCTTCAAAGCCAAATGGCTCTGGTGGCTCCTCCTCCCAATAGCAGGCCCCCGGACTAAGGAGCCTGACACAAGGCTCAGAACTGTCATGCCTGTGGGAGAACTTCTGAGATATTTTCCAGTTTGTGCTTCACCCAACTGGCAGGTGTGAGATTTGATTATTTTGCAAATGTGCCCCCACCATCTTGTTGTGGTGTTCTTTTTTTGTTTTTGGAGGTAGAATATTTTTTGGAGAGGTTCCAGTCTTCTTTATTGCTAGTTTTTCAGCAGTTAGTTGTGATTTTTAGTGTTTCCTGCTGCTGCTAAGTCACTTCAGTCGTGTCCAACTCTGTTCGACCCCATAGACGGCAGCCCACCAGGATCCCCCATCCCTGGGACTCTCCAGGCAAGAGTACTGGAGTGGGGTGCCATTGCCTTCTCCAATGCATGAAAGTGAAAAGGGAAAGTGAAGTCGCTCAGTCGTGTCTGACTCTTAGCGAGAGGAGGTGAACTCAGGTCCTTTTACTTTGCCTTCTTGTCCTCTGTGCAGAGAAACTAATCTCAGAATTTTGAATATATTTGAATCTTTGAATCATTTTGAAAAGAACTGACAGCTTCATGATATTCTTTATGTTTACACATTTTTGACCAGAGACATATTAATGCCACTGGCATTGGTTTCTGCAAAAATTCCCCAGTTAGAAATGTTTTAATATAGAGCTACTCTTATTTTTTAAATGTGTAGTTCTTTATAATAAAGTCTTAGTTTTCTCTATAGTCTTTATCTTATTAGTTATAGCTTATCATTTTTCTTGCTAATTATATGTAATAGATCTCAATTATATTTTTTTCTCAGAAATAAAATTAATTTTATTTAAAAATTATTCTCTTTAGTATTTTTTTAATTGAATCAAAATTATATTTTCTAATTGTTTATTTTTTGTTTTGGTTTTATCCCACCTTTGCTAAACTGAGGTTTTTAGAAAGTTCCTTATATTTGTGAAATGACTTCTTCTAGTCTGTATCTTTTATTTAAAACGTTTAAAACCTGTTTGTCCTAGTGTGTTGGCTGTGAACTCTAGTTTCTAATCTTTCACCAGTGAGTGTTCTGTTTGCTATCGTTTTTCTCTCTCTTTTTTAGTTTTGGTATATACTGTTTATCAGGATAAAGAAGTTCCCTTTTGTTCCCACTTTCACTAGAGATATCAGTTGCATATTTTAATGAATACTTTTTCTGTATATCAGATGATTTGTGTCTTTTGTTTATATGGTGATTTACTAATCTTAAAAACTAACCTTACATTCCACGAACAAATCCAACATTTTCACTATATAACTCTTAAATAAATTGCTGGATTCACTTTGCTAATATGGGTTGATCAAAAAGTTCCTTTGGTTTTTAAAAAGTAAAAATAAAGGACACGTTTTTCATTTTTACCAAGAGCTTTATTAAACAGTGATTCACCATTTTTTTCCACTAACTTCTACCATTTTTCAGCAACTTCATAATTCCATCTTCCTTTTAGAACAAAGAATTATTCCAGGTGCCTTTTACACCAGAGAATTGAAATTTTTTTTCTTTAAAAGAAGTTTGTAAAGATCAAAATAAATGGAAATTTGAAGGTGCAGTGGCTAGTGAGTATGGTGGATAAATGAGAACTTCCCAGCCAAGCTTTAACAGCTTTTGCCTGGTCATCAAAGAAACATGCAAACTTGTGTTATCCTGATGGAAGATTCTATGTTTTCTTTTGGCTAATTCTGGATGCTTTTCATTGAGTGCTGCTTTCTGTTGGTCTAATTGGGAGTAGTAATTATTGGAATGAATCGTTTGGTTTTCCAGAAGAAGCTCATCCCTTCCAGTCCCATCATGTACACACCATCACCTTCTTTGGATGAAGATCGGCCTTTGGTGTGGTTGGTGGTGGTTCATTTTGCTTTCCCCGTGATATCTTCCACTTACATTATTATACTATATCTGCTTTTTATCACCCATCACAATTTATTCAGAAAACGAAATGTTTTTGTTATGTTTTAAGTAGAGAATTGCATTCAGAAATATGATCAAGAAGGTTGTGTTTTTTTTTCCTCATGTGCAGCCCAAACATATTTAATAAAAGCAGTTACCATAGTGTTTTGATTTTCAGTGGTTGAGTTGGATATTTTGAGTATGTCACTTATCTCCCATGTGGAATAAAGTTCATTGTTCTCGATATCTCAGTTTGATTGCTGTCACCTTCAACTGGTCTGCCCAACCATGAAGCATCGTCCAGCAAGAAATCTCTACCATGAAACTGTGCAAACCACTTTTGGCACATCTGATCAGTCACAAGACCTTTTCTATATACTTCACAAATCTTTCTTTGTGCTTCAGTTGTGTTTTTACCTTGAAATAATAAAGCATATTATTCTGAAAATGTGGCTTTTTTTCCCTTCCGTCTTCAGTATTAAAATGGCTTCACAAAAATTCAGCAGTTTTGGTAAACTCTTTAAAATGCACACTGGTATGACAACTGTTATAATACAGTGGAACAAAACTGTTTTGAATGAAGTTAAAGACACCTAAAGCACTACTAGAGCCATTTTACAGAAAAACCAAACTTTTTGGACAAGCCAATAGTTTGTTTTAGGATTTGTGCATTCATGTTAAACCTGAGGTTAATCTTTATTTTCTCATCAAGGCTGTTTTGCCATTCTAAAATGGTTTGGGGAATGTATTTTCAGTTTTTGAGTCTACATTTGTTCTTTTTTATGGTTCTGTTTAAGTTATCAGTAATTTTATTTCCTTGAACATAATAAGCCTTGTTTTTTTAAAGTTTTATGTTGGTTAACTATTAGGGCGATCTTCTTTTTTGGATATATTTTTGTAGTCTGTTTATCTTGATGTTCAGTCACATATTCAGCTCTCTTAACAGGTCTTGTCATTTTTGAGTGCTGAACAGTAGATATGACTTGGCACACATGCAAAGAAATCATCAGTAAAGTTTATAATGGGCTTCACAGCATAAACAGTGGAGGCCAGAAGACAATTGAGTATTTTTAATAAATTTTTATATATACACAAGTAATTCTGGAGTAATATATTAAATTCTTACTAGCTCTAGGTCTGTAGAAATCTCAGTTTCTCAGTCTCTGTATCTCTTCTACCCAACTGCCAGATTCAGCTCTGTAGGATTTCTTCATTTTAAGATTTTGGACTTAAAATTCCTCTCTTCATTTGTGTCTCTGCAGTGCCTTCAAGCAGGTGTTTGATGTGTTCTATCATTTCCTTAGTCTGTCATTACCAGAACTTGAACTCTTCCTGTATTATTTTTTTAATTGGCTGCACAGTGCTGCTTGAAGGATCGAACCCAGGGCCCCAGCAGTGAAAATGCCGAGTCCCCATCACTAGACCACCAGAGAGTTCCTAGCATTCTTTTTCTTAATAGTTTCCAATTTTATGTTGAAATTTGTAATTTGATCTCATCAAATAATAAGCATGATTATTTAAAATCTATGTCCAGAAACTTCCGCTTCTGGACTCGATTTTGTCTTTCAACTTTGTCTTGGTTCTCTCTTTCGTGTGTGTTTACCTGGTTTATTCATATAGATTATCTGGGGAAAAAAAATGGTTTAAGGTAACTTGAGGTTGATATTTCTCTTCTAGAAAGGATTTATGATTGCTTTTTCTAGACACCAGGGGTCTCACAAACCAGGCCCCCAAAGCTGTCTGAAACACAACTTCTTAGCCAGTAAACTTTCTATTAAGGAATTAGCAAATGACTCCAGGGTAAAAACTGCCTCCAGAGTTAGGCTGACCTCTCTGACTTCTTTGCATTTTGATCACCTCTCTTTGCATTTTGATCACCTCTCTTTGCATTTGATCACCTCTGTGGCTTATTTTGCTTTTGACCTAATAATTCCTTGCTACTGTAGCTGTTTTTGATATCCTAAATTTTTGTGGGAAGTTTGTATTACTTCGTCTGTATTTTACTGGAAGTGGAAATACCATTTTACAACCTTCTAAAAACCAGTCATTACTGGTTTACAAGGTCTCCAGTCTTTTTAATAAAACAGATTCGTGAAGAGCAGCTTAGAAATGGTGAAAACACTGCTGCTTTCACTTAACAAGCCTGGGCTTGAGTCCTGACTCCACTGTTCACCAGCTGTTAACTTACTGTTAACTTCTGTGATTCTCAGTTCCCTCTTCTTTAATATGTATATTACCTATTTTTTTTTTTTTTATTTTTAAACTTTACATAATTGTATTAGTTTTGCCAAATATCAAAATGAATCCGCCACAGGTATATATTACCTATTTTATAATATTATGGGATAAAATTTGTAAAGTACCTGACCATAACCAGGCTTTGTACAAGTACTTAAATACAAGTTACCCATTACTCCTTCCTATACCCACCCTTCTATACCTAATCCATAATATCTGTCTTGGTCAAATTTTAACTCCTACCTACCTTTTCATTTCCTTCAGGTGATTCTAGTCACAAGATTCCTATTTCACACTTTGAATCTGGGCATGACCAAGCAACTGTGTTAGAAAATCTTTATAGATTCATTCATCCAAACCCAGGGAACTGGCCACCTATCTACTGCAAGGTAATTTCAACATAAGAATTTCTTTTAAGTCATCTACTTAGAAAATAGAAGATCCATGAAAGATACCCAAAGAAAGAACTTTCGCCTGTGTCTTAACTGTGTGTTAAAATATGTTCATTTTTAGTTGCTTTGAATGTAATTAGGTATGTATAATGCCTTTTCTTCTACATTTGTGTAATATTGGACGGATTTTGAAGACTGCAGTAACTGAATATATTTCACCTTTGGTAGATTTCATGTTTATAGTTCCTCCTTCTGAAATATCTTCAATATCTTTTTACCCTGAAGGATGGGTTTCTAGTTGTACACCTATCACTTCCAGGCAAGAGTACCATTTATTCAGAACTATTTTTGTAGTAATTCCTTGATCTTCTTTTTGTAATTTTATTCTTTGTTTTGTGTAAATTCTTTCAGGCTTGGTGTAGTAGAATTGGGTTTTAACCTTACTGTTTTATTAATAAAACAGTAAAAATCAAACATTTCTCACCATGAACATAAATCACCTTATCTTTTTCTGAACATTGGTTTCGTTTGCCTACCTTAAGTCTCACTTGCTGTTCATAAAGTATATTAACAATGCCTTATGAACGTAACTGGTTATTATTAGCAGTATTTTCTAGTATATGTTGCCCTTTTTTTTTTTTTTAACCATTCTCATTTAGTTATCGTGGACTCTTCAGCCTTTCCCTTCCCCTTCCCCATCCTCCCTCCCACAGTTTGAAAGGGCCTTATTAATTGAAAGTAACAGGATAGAAGAAAATACAAGTAAAATTTTTTCCCTTCTCTAGTCTGATGATAGAGCCAGAGTCAACTGGTGTTTGAAGCATATGGCAAAGTCATCAGGTAAGTTAAACTGGGTCACTGCTCAAATGCATTTTAGTATGTGTGTTTCCATTTTCATTTACATGTTCTGTCTACCTGAATTCACTAATTTTATGTTTGTTTTTATTTACCAATGGAAGAAATCAGACAAGATCTAGAACTTCTCACTGTAGAGGATCTTGTAGTAGGGATCTACCAGCAAAAATTTCTGAAGGAGCCTTCCAAGACCTGGGTTCGGAGCCTCCTAGAGGTGGCCATGTGGGATTATTCCAGCAACACAAGGTACTTATGTGATTTTGTGATAATCATTCTGACTTTTTTCTGAACTGAGAAATACAGTAGGATTAGTTTGTGCCATTTAAAGCATGACTTTCCTATGAAACTTTGGAATCATTGTATTTCCTTGAATATAAGGTTTCACTGATTATAAGATACATTGTTAATTTGTTTATCACTAAAAGCAAAAGCAAAATAATAAATAAAATGACAGTATTTTATCATTTAGAGTGTCTGTATTGATGAAAGTATATAGTATCCATTTAAATAAAGACTCTATTACGTAGAATTCTTATAAGAAATATAAAAATGAAATGGAAAGTATTTTTTATTTTGATATTTCAGGCTTACAGAAAATTTGAAAGACTCTAGTACAAGGAACGGAGAAGGCAATGGCACCCCACTCCAGTACTTTTGCCTGGAAAATCCCATGAATGGAGGAGCCTGGTGGGCCCCAGTCGATGGGGTCGCTAAGAGTCGGGCACGACTGAGCGACTTCACTTTCACTTTTCACTTTCAGGCATTGGAGAAGGAAATGGCAACCCACTCCAGTGTTCTTGCCTGGAGGATCCCAGGGACCAGGGAGCCTGGTGGGCTGCCGTCTATGGGGTCACACAGAATCAGACACGACTGAAGTTACTTAGCAGCAGTACAAGGAAATTGTATATACCATTCTCAGATTCTAATTGTTAATATTTTAATATGTTTATAAAAATAAACAGTTTCTTTTTCTCAACCACTTAAGAGTGAGTTGCTGCCCCATGCCTTTTCACCCTGAATATCAGAAATGTTCGTAAGAACAGGAACATGTGTATTGCCACAATACAGTTATCAAAACAGTATATTAACATTGCTACAATCAGTTCAGTTCAGTTGCTCAGTAGTGTCGACTGTTTGCGACCCCATGAATCACAAAACGCCAGGCCTCCCTGTCCGTCACCGACTCCCGGAGTTCACTCAAACTCACGTCCATCGAGTCCGTGATGCCATCCAGCCATCTCATCCTCTGTCGTCCCCTTCTCCTCCTGCCCCCAATCCCTCCCAGCATCAGGGTCTCTTCCAGTGAGTCAGCTCTTCACATGAGGTAGCCAAAGTACTGGAGTTACAGCTTCAGCATCAGTCCTTCCAGTGAACACCCAGGACTGATCTCCTTTAGGATGGACTGGTTGCATCTCCTTGCAGTCCAAGGGACTCTCAAGAGTCTTCTCCCCTACCACAGTTCAAAAGCATCAACTCTTCGGCGCTCAGCTGTCTTCACAGTCCAACTCTCACATCCATACATGACCACTGGAAAAACCGTAGCCTTGACTAGATGGACCTTTGTTGGCAAAGTAATGTCTCTACTTTTGAATATGCTATCTAGGTTGGTCATAACTGTCCTTCCAGGGAGTAAGCATCTTTTAATTTCATGGTTGCAGTCACCATCTGCAGTGATTTTGGAGCCCCCCAAAAAAATAAAGTCTGACACTGTTTCCACTGTTTCCCCATCTATTTCCCATAAACTGATGGGACCAGATGCCATGATCTTCATTTTCTGAATGTTGAGCTTTAAGCCAACTTTTTAATTTCCTCTTTTACTTTCATCAAGGGGTTCTTCAGTTCCTCTTCACTTTCTGCCATAAGGGTGGTGTCATCTGCATATCTGAGGTTATTGATATTTCTCCCGGCAATCTTGATTCCAGCTTGTGCTTCTTCCAGCCCAGTGTTTCTCATGATGTACTCTGCATAGAAGTTAAATAAACAGGGTGACAATATACAGCCTTGACATACTCCTGTTCCTATTTGGAACCAGTCTGTTGTTCCATGTCCAGTTCTAACTGTTGCTTCCTGACCTGCATATAGGTTTCTCAAGAGGCAGATCAGGTGGTCTGGTATTCCAATCTCTTTCAGAATTTTCCACAGTTTATTGTGATCCACACAGTCAAAGGCTTTGGCACAGTCAATAAAGCAGAAATAGATGTTTTTCTGCAACTCTCTTGCTTTTTCCATGATCCAGCAGATGTTGGCAATTTGATCTCTGGTTCCTCTGCCTTCTCTAAATCCAGCTTGAACATCTGGAAGTTCATGGTTCACGTATTGCTGAAGCCTGGCTTGGAGAATTTTGAGCATTATTTTCCTAGCGTGTGAGATGAGTGCAATTGTGCGGTAGTATGAGCATTCTTTGGCATTGCCTTTCTTTGGGATTGGAATGAAAACTGACCTTTTCCAGTCCTGTGGTGACTGCTGAGTTTTCCAAATATGCTGGCATATTGAGTGCAGCACTTTCACAGCATCATCTTTCAGAATTTGAAATAGCTCAACTGGAATTCCATCACCTCCACTAGCTTTGTTCGTAGTGATGCTTTCGAAGGCCCTGTTGACTTCACACTCCAGGATGTCTGGTTCTAGGTGAGTAATGACACCATCATGATTATCTGGGTCATGAAGCTCTTTTTTGTAGAGTTCTTCTGTGTTTTCTTGCCACCTCTTCTTAATATCACTGCTTCTCTTGGGTCCATACCATTTCTGTCCTTTATGGAGCCTATCTTTGCATGAAATGTTCCCTTGGTATCTCTAATTTTTTGGAAGAGATTTCTAGTCTTTCCCATTCAATTGTTTTCCTCTATTTCTTTGCATTGATCGCTGAGGAAGGCTTACTTATCTCTCCTTGTTATTCTTTGGAACTCTGCATTCAGATGCTTATATCTTTCCTTTTCTCCTCTACTTTTCACTTCTCTCCTTTTCACCGCTATTTGTAAAGCCTCCTCAGACAGCCATTTTGCTTTTTTGCATTTCTTTTCCATGAGGATGGTCTTGATCCCTGTCTCCTGTACAGTGTCATGAACCGCCATCCATAGTTCATCAGGCACTCTGTCTATCAGGTCTAGTCCCTTAAATCTATTTCTTACTTCCACTGTATAATCATAAGGGATTTGATTTAGGTCATACCTGAATGGTCTAGTGGTTTTCCCTACTTTCTTCAATTTCAGTCTGAATTTGGCAATAAGGAGTTCATGATCTGAGCCACAGTCAGCTCCCAGTCTTGTTTTTGTTGACTGTATAGAGCTTCTCCATCTTTGGCTGCAAAGAATATTATCAGTCTGATTTCAGTGTGACCATCTGGTGATGTCCATGTGTAGAGTCTTCTCTTGTGTTGTTGGAAGAGGGTGTTTGCTATGACCAGCAAACTCCATTAGCAAAACTCTGTTAGCCTTTGTCCTGCTTCATTCCATACTCCAAGGCCAAATTTGCCTGTTACCCCAGGTGTTTCTTGACTTCCTACTTTTGCATTCCAGTCCCCTATAATGAAAAGGACATCTTTTTTGGGTGTTAGTTCTAAAATCTCTTGTAGGTCTTCATAGAACCATTCAACTTCAGCTTCTTCAGCGTTACTGGTTGGGGCATAGGCTTGGATTACCGTGATTGAATGATTTTGATTTGGAATGATTTGGATTGAATGATTTTCCTTGGAAACGAACAGAGATCATTCTGTCATTTTTGAGATTTCATCCAAGTACTGCATTTCGAACTCTTGTTGACCATGATGGCTACTCCATTTCTTCTAGGGGATTCTTGCCCACAGTAGTAGATATAATGGTCATCTGAGTTAAATTCACCCATTTCAGTCCATTTTAGTTTGCTGATTCCGGGAATGTTGACTTTCAGTCTTGCCATCTCCTATTTGACCACTCCAATTTGCCTTGTGTTGGAGAAGACTCTTGAGAGTCCCTTGGACTGCAAGGAGATCCAACCAGTCCATTCAAAAGGAGATCAGCCCAGGGTATTCTTTGGAAGGAATGATGCTAAAGCTGAAACTCCAGTACTTTGGCCACCTCATACAAAGAGCTGACTCATTGGAAAAGACTCTGATGCTGGGAGGGATTGGGCGCCAGAGGAGAAGGGGACGACAGAGGATGAGATGGCTGGATGGCATCACAGACTTGATAGACGTGAGTTTGAGTGAGCTCCGGGAGTTGGTGATGGACGGGGAGGCCTGGTGTGCCGCGATTCATAGGGTCATAAAGAGTCAGACACGACTGAGTGACTGAAGTAACTGAACTGAATTTGCCTTGATTCATGGACCTAACATCTGATCTGAACATTCCAAGTTCCTATGCAATATTGCTCTTTACAGCACCAGACCTTGCTTCTATCACCAGTCACATCCACAACTGGGTATTGTTTTTGCTTTGGTTCCATGCATTCTTCCTGGAGTAATTTCTCCACTGATCTCCAGTAGCATATTGGGCATCTACCGACCCGGGGAGTTCCCCTTTCAGTATCCTATCATTTTGCCTTTTCATACTGTTCATGGGGTTCTCAAGGCAAGAATACTGAAGTGGTTTGCCATTCCCTTCTCCAGCGAACCACATTCTGTCAGACCTCTCCGCTATGACCCATCCGTTTTGGGTGGACCTACACGGCATGGCTTAGTTTCATTGCGTTAGACATGGCTGTGGTCCGTGTGATCAATACTACTGTCTAATCTAAAGGCTATATTCATATTTTGCTAGTTCTAATAAGGTCTTCTTTAGCAAAAAATAAACACCTAGGGTCCAACCCAGGATGACATGTTACATTTAGTTATTATGTCTCTTTAGGATCCTTTTAACCTGGAATTATTCATTAATCTTAGACTTTGGTGGTCTTGACCTTTTTGAAGAGTGCAGGCCAGTTACTTTGTAAAATTTTTCTCAGTATGAGTTTGCTTATATTTCCTCATGGTTAGATTGGGGTTGTATGTGTGTGTAATTTATTTATTTTTAATTGAAGGATAATTGCTTTATAGTATTGTGTTGGTTTCTGCCAAACATCAACATGAATCAACTATATATATATACCCTCTCTCTCTCTCTCTATATATATATATATATCCCCCCTCCCTCTTGAACCTCCCTCCCACCTCTCTCCCCGTCCTTCTGGTCTAGGTTGTTACAGAGCCTCAGATTGAGTTCCTTGAGTCATACAGCAAATTCCCATTGGCATCTATTTTATATACTGTGATGTATATTTCCATGTCACTCTCTCCATATATCCACTCTCACCTTCCTCCCCTTCTTCCATGTCCATAAGTCTGTTCTCTATGTCTGTGTCTTATTGCTTCCCTGCAAATAATTTCACCAGTATGAGGTTGTATATTTTTAGCAAGAGTACTTCAAAAGTGATGTCTCTTCTCAGATGTGTCAGATCTGGAGGCATCTGATTTTAATCTCATTACTGATAACTTTGATCACTTGCTTGAGATAATGTCAGCCAAATTTTTCCATTGAAAAGTTACTCTTTTTCACTGTACAATTAATATTCTGTTTGGAGAGTCTTTGAAATTTGGTAGATTATCTATTCTTTAATCTTTAATCTGCTAGCTTATCATCTGCTAGTCAGTTATGACTATATTTGTGAAATGGTGGTGCTCTAATTTGGTTGTTGTCTCGGCATTTACTAGCATTCTACTGTAAGAAGCTTTTCCTTTTTGCTGACTTTTTTTTTTCTTTTATGACTATGGACTTATATATTCCTAGTATCTTATTCAGTGAGCTGTAATGTCTTATTAACTTATTTTTTGCTCAGATTGGTTTCTTTATAGCCAGTGGTTTCTTTGTTGTTTGTTTGGAGTTTGGCTTTTGTTGTTGTCAAATTTTACAATGCTGCCTCATTCAAGTGTTTCTTTGCTTTTCCAGCTCCAAATATTCCAGGTTCATCTTTTACTTTCCCTTCTCTAGCTTTAAATTAGCCATTTATCCAAGGAACCCTGATTCTGTTTAATGGAGGAGAGTATTTAGGAGATAGAATCTGGGTGCAAGGTGTTCATTCCTACTAGAGCATCTTTGGTTCTAGTTCTCCTTAGTGGAGAGAGCTAGGAAATGTGTTGTGTACTACCCTTAATACACATTTTTACGTGGCTAGACTCACCTGCCCACTCCTTCCTCCCTTTCCTCCTCCCTCTCTGTCTTCATCTCATCATGAGTTCATACATAAACCTGCAATTGCCATTTAAAACCATAGAGTTCTCTAGTTTTCCATTTTTGTATTGCTTTTCTGTGTGGAAAAACCTGATGCTCAACAATTTTGTTGGTTCAGTCCTAGAATGTATTAGGTTGTTGTAAAATTAAGTGATACCACCATTTTAAAAAGACATATTAACAGTTTAGAATCTTTTTTTCAGTTTTGTTAGTCAGAGGTTAGTCAAAAAGTTATTGGTGAGGGACTGGTGGTCCAGTGGTTAAGAGCTCATGCTCCACTACAAGGGGCACAGGGTTTGATTTCTGGTCAGGAAGCTAAGATCCCTCATGCTGCAGGATATGGCCAAAAAAAAAAAAATTACTGGAATTTGTTCTTTCTTTTCTCCTTCACTGTGGTTAAATTATTCATTTGAAATAGTTTATTTGCTTGATTTATTCCAGTTTGTTTTTGCCCATATTTGTTGGTTTTATTACATTTTGAATATGTAGTATATTAGCACAGTTCAAACAAAACAGTTCAGTCTAGTTCTATAAAATTTCTTTTAAGTGTTAGTCACTCAGTCATGTCTGACTCTTTGTGACCCTGGGGACTGCAGCCCACCAGGCTCCTCTGTCTTTGGGATTCTTCAGGCAAGAATACTGGAGTGGGTAGCCATTCCCTTCTCCAGGGGATCTTCCTGACCTAGGAATCAAACCTGGGTCTCCTGCATTGCAGGCAGATTCTTTACATTCTGAGCCACCAGGGAAGTTCTGTAAAGTTCCTTGGATTGCATTAAATTTATAAACTAACTTGAGAACTGAAATCTTTACATATGAATTCTATCCAAGGACAGATGTCTTTTCACTGTTCAGATCTGTGTTTGGGTCTTTCAAGTTTGTTTTAAAATTTTTCTCACATTGTGCGTATCTGAGACTGGTGAGTTTTTGTGGGGTGATAACTTTTTGGGGCTCCAAAATCACTGCAGATGGTGACTGCAGCCATGAAATTAAAAGACGCTTACTCCTTGGAAGAAAAGTTATGACCAACCTAGATAGCATATTGAAAAGCAGAGACATTTGCCAACAAAGGTCCGTCTAGTCAAGGCTGTGGTTTTTCCAGTGGTCATGTATGGATGTGAGAGTTGGACTGTGAAGAAAGCTGAGTGCTGAAGAACTGATGCTTTTGAACTGTGGTGTTGGAGAAGACTCTTGAGAGTCCCTTGGACTGCAAGGAGATTCAACCAGTCCATTCTGAAGGAGATCAGCCCTGAGATTTCTTTGGAAGGAATGATGTTAAAGCTGAAACTCCAGTACTTTGGCCACCTCATGTGAAGAGTTGACTCATTGGAAAAGACTCTGATGCTGGGAGGGATTGGGGGCAGGAGGAGAAGGGGACGACAGAGGATGAGATGGCTGGATGGCATCACTGACTCGATGGACGTGAGTCTGGGTGAACTCCAGGAGTTGGTGATGGACAGGGAGGCCTGGCGTGCTGCGATTCATGGGGTCGCAAAGAGTCGGACACGACTGAGCGACTGAACTGAACTTTGTTCTATGAAAGTTGACTTGATTAGACTTTCTAACTTTAATTGCATCAATTTTGGTAATCTGTACTTCCCTAGGAAATTATTCATTTCATGTAGGTTTCCAGACTTATTTAAGTCTGCAAACTAAGTCTCTTATAATTTAAAATTCCTTGTTTCATTGGTTTCTTATATATTTGTGCTTCTGCTTTCCCCTCCTAAATCACACCTCGTGCATTGTCTTTTTTTTTAAACAGCAGGATTTCAATTTATTAGATCTAATTTTTTGTCCCTCATTCATTTCTGTTTTTGTATTCTTGGTACTTTGTGATTCTTTGTTTAGATTTGTGGGCTCAGTGTTAACCTTTTTGATTTTTTAATTGATAAGTGTTTTTAGTAGAGTGAATTTTCTCAGACATGGCTTTCAGTGCATCCCGTAAGTTGTTGACATAGCATTTTGTCATTTTTTTTTTTAATTCTGTAGTTCCAGCTCTCTTTAACCCAAGAGTTAATTTGAGGCTTTTAAATGTCCAGATGGAAAGAAAGCCTTTCTGATTTTTTGTTAGTAAACTTTAATGTCTTTGAATTCTGTTCAAAGTATTGTTTATAACATTTCTACCTTATGAAAGTTACCAGTGTTTTGCAAATTAAATAATCAATTTTTGGACTGTTTTATGGATATATGAGAACAATATGTATTTGTCAGGGTGCAACTTTTGACAAGTACCTGTAAGCTCTACATTATTATGTCATTTAAGCTGTGTTAGCTCTTTGTTTTTTCTCTGCTTGATCTGTTTTATATTGAAAATGGGGTGGTCTCATTACTATTGTTTATGCCTGTGTCTTAGGACATCTCCTATAGTTAAAAGTGGTTGCTGTGTTATTTGATGCCTTTACAGAACAAGTTTGCTGAATCTTGATCTAGTAGATTGATCAAGGGCTCTTGGGAATGACAGTAACTGTGTTCTTGCGTGCTTAAAACTTTTTCCATTGGTTTGCATTTTATTTCCTTGAGTTTTTAAAAAATACAGCTGTACTGTTATTGCTTTATGTTGTTATTTAGAAGTTTGGTCATTAAATTCTCTTGATTTTTTTTTTTTAATCTTTTTTGCCTGGAGACCTTAAGAATGATTTTTTTTCATCTTTAAACTCTAATAGTTTTTTAAGAAATGTATTTATTCATTTATTCCTTCTTGTGCTGGGTCTTTACTGCTGTGCGTGGGTTTCCTCTAGTTGTGGTGCACAGGCTTCTCACTGTGGTGGCTGCTCTCGTTGCGGAGCATGGGCCCTAGGGTGAGTGGGCTTCAGTAGTTGAGGCCCATGAGCTTAGTTGCCCCACCACATATGGACTCTTCCTGGACAGAGATTGAACCTATGCCTCCTGTTTTGGCAGGTGGATTCTCCACCACTGTCCCACCAGGGAAGTCCTAAAGTCTAACAGTTTCACTGGGGTATGTCTCTGAGTTCATTATTGCAGGTCAGTTTTCCCAGGTCTTTGGCAACCCCTTTTAGTGTGCAGAATCAGGTCTTATTTCTGGATATTTTTCTTAGATTGTAGTGTAATATTTTTTTCTATTTCATTTTTCTTAAGGATGTCTGATATATGTATGTTTGGTTTATTTTACCTATCTTTATGGTCACTCTTTCTCACCCCTGTTTCATCTTTCATTAATCTCTTATTCTCATGTTAGTTTTCCAGTTTCTTTAGTTTTTCACTTCTCATTTGTATCTGTTCTTCCTTAGGTAGTTTGAAATTCAGTTATTTTCCTATATGATTTTTCTTTTCTGAGTTTTGTCAACCCTTATGTCTTATTTTTGTTCTTAGTTTTGAAGTTTCTTATTTAGGCCATGTTTTCATATTATCAGGATTTTTGTTTGAGGATATTTAATTCGTATATTAATAACAGTGTAGAATGTGTGTGTGGTCGCTAAGTAGTATCCAACTCTTTGCAACCCCATGGACTGCAACCCTCCAGGCTCCTCTGTCCATGGGATTTCCCAAGCAAAGGTACTGGAGTGGGTTGCCATTTTCTTTGTGCAGGAGATCTTCCTGACCCAGGGATCAAACGTGCATCTCCTGCATTGGCGGGTGGATTTTTATGTTGTTGTTTTTTACTACTGAGCCACCCCGGAAGTCCTTGTTCTGTTATGGTGTTACGTTACAGTTTTCTTCTCCTTCGTGTTTTTTTTTGTGGGGGGGGGATGGGGGTTGGGCAGGAGTGAGGGTGGGGAGAGTTATCAGTGACAGTGATTCTCGTTTTCTGTTTTCTCCTGCAGTGGCTTTGTGTTGTTCCTTTGCATTTCTTGGACAGAGGTGGTTATTTCCGATGGTTTGAAATGTATAGTTTAAGTGCTCCCTCTTCTGTCAGTGTAAAATAAAGTATGGTTTCTTTGAATGCTTTCAGGGCGGTGGGGGTGTGGTTATTTCTTTACTTTTTTTTTTTTCTTCTGCTTTCCTTGTTCTGGAAAATATTAAATTTCCCCCTCTTTGCTTTTTTACCCCTCACACAATCTCTGAAGGACTTTTTCCTCTTGCCTTCTGCTGCCTAGAAACATTGCCTTCCAGGCCGCCTTCTAGAGTCTTCACGCACTTTTAAATCCCTTTCCTGTAGTCAGTGCTCTGATCTTACCAGGATTCTGAATATTTATGGACCTCTTCATTGTGGGAATGATTATGATTTAATCTTGGGCTCTTCATTTCCCTTCTCTCTTCCCTCATGTTTTCTGGGCTCCACTCTCTATATGAAGTTATGTAAAGGCTTGGGTGTGAACTTGAGAAATGACTCCATTGGAAATTAAGAGGTGGTTTTTTTTCCCTCTATTTATAGGTAACTGATGCTTGTAGTCTTATAATGTTCTCTTAGTTATGCTGCAGGCCTGTACTTTGTTTGGTTTATTCTTGTTAGGCTTTAAGTTTATGGATGATGTATTAGGATATTTAGATTTATATACCATTGCCTCAGCCACTCACTAAAGTATGCCTAAAATTTCATATCCAGAATCATTGTCTGTGTTTTTAGACTTTACTGTCTCTGTGCCATCCAGAGTGGTAGTGCAGCATTTCTTAAAAGATAACTGCACTATTATCTCAGGATTTTCTACCAAGCCAGTGATAGACACCTTTTATGCAGATTTTGATGCTGGTTCTTTCTTGATCTTGTGAGATAATATCAATAGAAGATTTCAGAGACAAATCAATATTTTCTCAATGGTTTATTGACTAAAATTTTGAAAGATTACAGTTGTTAGATAATCAAGAATAATAAGCAAATATATATTCAAATGAGAAACAGAGTCACAGATACAGAAGGCAGACTAGAGTGGTTACCAAAGGGAAAGAGGGTGAAGGAGGAAGAAATTTAGGAGTATGGGATGATCAGATTCAAACTAATATATACATAATAGATACACAACAAGGATATACTGTATGGCACAGGGAATTACTATACCATTATCTAGTAATAACCTGTAATGGAATATAATCTGTGAAAATACCAAATCACTATGCTGTGTACCTAAAACTCACACAATATTGTAAATCAACTATACTGCAATAAAAATAAAAATACTACATATGACTTCTTTGAAAAATAAAAAATTTGTACTTGTTTAGGCAATTTCAACTATTTCTAGACTGACCAGTAGCAATTATAGAATGCTTTACTTTGTATGTTGCATTTCACCTTCAGTTAAAATGTGAAAAAATAATTTTAGAATTGAAGAAACAGAGTTGAGTCTCAGATTATGTACGGGCTGCAACAGGAATAGTGTCGCTTTGGTGTAAGGCGTTTTGGGGGGTCTGTGCCATGGGATCCTATTAAAGACAGAACCATTACATAGAACTTTAAGCACTGTAATGACACATTTCTTTGGAAAGGATGGATCTGCCTTTTCCTGAGCTTCATAATGTCGTATGATTCTGAATACATATATTCAGAAGATTTCAAATGGTATCTTACAAAGGAGTTCTGGTTTTAGTGGACAACAGAAACTGTTGTTAGAATCTGTTAGTTAATATAAGCTGATAGGACTCAGTTCATATAAGCTAGATATGACTCATTTCAAACACTGCTCTTAAACTTCTTAAAGTTTATGAAAATTTGTACTAAATTTTTGATAAATATTGTCTCTACCTCCAGGAGAAATGGGTGGGTTTTATATTGGTGAAATTGAATACAGTTGCATAAAAACAGTAGCAAGAGTCTTAAACAGGCTGTTAATGACAATCATGTTATTTTGAAGGCTAGAGTATTTATAACTTTTATAAATTCCCCCCATTCTCCTTGTTGTTTCCTGTCATAATTGTCCTTTGACTGTGACCTGCTGACTGAAACAAGGCAGCTTTTATTTAATCAACAAATATTTACTAAGCATGTCCCAGTAAGTGTCCTAGGCACTTACCAAACATATAGTGGTGAATGAGATTAATACGGTCTCTGCTTTCATGCAGCTCACAGTTAAGTGGGAAAGAGAAACATCCTGTAAAAAAAAAAAAAAAAAAAAGTGGTTTTAACTGTGATCAGTGATAAGGAAGTCAGCAGGGTACTATAGTAAGAAATACTGTGCAGAAAGGTAGACTGCTTCCTAGAATGTTAAGGAGACTTTTTTGATAACTTAACATTAAAACTGAGATCTTAAGCAAGAGGAGAGAAACAGCCTTGCTAAAAATAGAAGGAACAGCATCCTGAGCAGAGGGTTGCAAAGACCTTGAGGTGAAAACTTGGTGTTTACTGGAAGCTGTTAGACAATCTGTGTGTCCCACTGGAGAGTTAGTGAGCAAAGGGGAGATTTCATAAGATGAGATGGAAGCAATAAGCAAGGACCGTAAAGATAGGGCCTTGTTAGCTAAGGGAAAGAATTTTATCAAATTAGAGAATCAACAGGATTAGCTAAGATTTCTAAAAATTTGTGAGTATTTAACAAATGTATTAGGAGAGGTCAAGAAAGACGGTATTGAGCCTGTACTTATTAGTTATTTCTCTGGTCCATGTAAGAAATGACTTGAACAAGGATGATGACAGCAAAGTTAGGGCTGAGTAAGTAGCTGTCAGATTGGTCAAAATCAGTGGACCTTGCTGATGGGCTGGGTACAGGAAGAGAGGATGAAAAGAGGAAGACCTAAAGGCAGTGCACAGGTTTCTAGTGTAGACCTCAGAGTAGAGGAGGAAGTGAAAGAGGAGGAAGTTTAGAATATGTTGAGGCCCTGGTAAGGCAAGTTCTAGAAATAGTATATAAGCAGCTGGTCGTTCTGGCCTAGAACTCAGTGGAAAAGTTTGGATAATGTCAGCATTCGTTTCACTATATTTCAGGCACTGTTCTGGATACTGAAGATGCAATGAAGAAAGCCAAATCCTCTGCCTAAATGGATCTTACAGAGTATAGATGAGATCATCTAGGCAGAGGATGCAGAGAGAAGAGAGCCCAGCACAGAGCCCTCACAAACTCTGACATTTTCAAGCTGGGGAGAGATTGACTTTTTGATCTTCTAGAACCTTTCAGCCCACCGTTGCTGTCTATATAAATCATCATAGCCAATCATCAGTGTTAATGAGGGTTGAAGAGATGAAGAGAAAACCTAGGATTATAGATGCAGTAATTTCACAAATCTCACTGGGGTGCTTGTTGGTGGGGCAGAAGTGTTAGCTTGCTTTGTTTCCCTGGATTATCTCATCCTTTTGGGTTGGGAGTTGTGATCCTCCTCTTGTTATTGAGTCACTCAGTCGTGTCTGACCCTGCGAACCCATGAATTGCAGCACTCCGGGCTTCCCTCTCCTTCTCCATCTCCCTGTGATCTTCCTATGTGGACCTTTCTTGTGTTGCAGGCTTTCCTTAAATGTCTGATTGTCCTTGGCTCTGTTAACATTTTAGAATGAGGCTGTAAATAAGTGCTCACAGAATAAGTGATCTGTGTTGTCCAGTGGGGACTGTCAACTGACCAAGCTTTGCTAAGGGAAAGCAGACAAGGAGCTGGTTGTAAAGCTGGAGGTGGAATCATGAACTCCAGAATCGTGAGGGTTTTTCCCTGGTTTCCAGCACCCATGCCTGCTGCCTACTTCTCCAAGAACAGGTCACTTCTGTGCATGGAGTCAGGGAAGTTAACTGTTCTCTGTACAGAAGAAGTCCAGTCTCATAGCTTGCCTCTGCTCTCTGGCCAGGGACATGTCCATGAGTTCAGAGCTTCTCCAGAGGTCCATAGGTAGATTCGCGTCTGTGCTGCCTATTCCCTGAGCACTGAAGGCTGGGACTTCGTTTGTCTAGTTCCATCGGTTATCACTCCTTCATTTACTTTCTATATCCTACAGATTTGTTAAACTCTCTTCCTTGGAGGCCTCTTCCTGTTTTCTCCTTTATTGTGGGCATCTACTACTATGACTGTTCGACTTTCATTTTGATAGGGTCTTAAGAGCAAGAGGAGAGAAATGTAGGCATCCTGAGCCAGAAGCATTCATAATTTTAAGAGGTGCAGTTTTCTATTTTGACATCACTTGAGAAGCTTTTTCTTAGTCCAACTTGAGGTTTTGATATTTAACAAATAAAACTTCTGTATGTAAGGCATGAGACTAGGTTCTGTGGGAAACAAGGGAAAGAGTAACAGGATTGCCCTTGCCCTCAGAGTCTCCTGTCTGATAAGAGCAGTAAAGCACATTATGTGTGAGTTATATATGATAATTTCTGAAAATTCTTAAAGAATTTCAGAAGATTATGATAAATCACATGAGGGAGGAATTGCCTCATGTATTTAATATATGAAGTACTTTATAGAATAAATGTTTTACTTCTTCTGGAAAGATGGATAGAATTTCTTTTTTTTTTGATATTTATGATTTTTTTAATTTTATTTTATTTTTAAACTTTACAAATTGTATTAGTTTTGTCAAATATCAAAATGAATCTGCCATAGAATTTCTATGAGCAGAAGTTTGGGTTAAAGGGAGGACCTTTCCAAAAGAATAACATGGCCTGAGCAGTGATTCAGAGTTGAAAACACAGAAAGTCCGATTGAGAAAAAGCAGTGAGTCAGTTTGACTAGAGTAGAGGACATCAGTAACTGTCAGATGACGGTGGTTCCTGAGAAAGGGAAAGGCAGGCCTATCCTTGAAAAGGAGGAAACTTAGCCCTGAAATAAGAGGAAAAGAGATCAGAGACCTTGGGATATCAAGGGAAGAGTGCAAAAGTCCTCTATGCTGCACATAATTTTAATGGATAAGATAGTTTTGAAACTTCGGGAGTGAGTTGCAGACTTAACAGACATACTCACTTATGATCTTATGTTATTACTTGAGAGTGGAACTTCGTAAAGGAAGCACATTGGAAATGTATTAAAGTTGAAGCTAGATTTGAGGTTGCATAATGCATATTAGCATAACAGTATACAAAGTTCTGATTATTGACAGTTTTTAGAATGAATAGTCCTTTACTAGAAGATACATTCATCTTTTGGGATAATTTGGAGGAAGATCAGTAAGTATAAATAAAACCAGATCAAAATAATGTCCTTTTTAACAGTATGATGAGATTTGGAGACATTTTTCCCTGGAGTCAGATTTTTCTGGGGTTTTTGTTGTTGTTATAATATTTTTAATTGCTTTCACTTAAAATACGATCTCCAATGGAAAATGTGTATATTAAGTAGGTGCTCTTGGGAATTAAGATCTGAACAAGGGGCAAAACTAACTGGAAACTTAAAATTTCTTGATTCCACATGGACACGTGAGAACTAGATTTAGTTTTCTTTTGTTTGTTTCTTACTGGAGTGTAGTTAACTTATAAGGTTGAGTTAGTTTCAGGTGTACAACCTGGTGATACAGTTATAGATACATGTATCTATTCTTTTTCAGATTCTGTTTCCCATATAAATTATTACAGAGTATTGAGTAGAATTTCCCGTGCTGTACAGTAGGTCCTCCTTGGTTCTCTCTCTGGTACACAATAGTGTGTATGTGTTAATCCTAGCCTTCTAATTTATCTCTCCACCCTCACCTTTCCCCTTAGGTAATTGTAAGTTTATTTTCTAGCTCCGTGTGTCTGTTTCTGTTTTATAAATAAGTACATTTTTATATTTTTTTTAGATTCCACATACACTTAAATGGGCAAATGTCATATAATATTTGTCTTTCTCTGGCTTACTTCACTTAGATATGATAATATCTAGGCCATCCATGTTACTGCACATGGCATCATTTCACTCTTTATGGCTGAGTAATATTTCATTGTGTGTGTGTATCACGTTTTTGTCCATGCTTCTGTTAATGGACATTTAGGTTGCTTCTGTGTCCTGGCTGTTGGAAATAGTGCTGCAGTGAACACTGGGGCACGTGTATCTTTCTGAAATATCATTTTCTCTGGAAATACGCCCAGGAGTAGGATTGTAGGATCATATGGTAGGTCTGTCTTTAGCGTTTTTAAGGAACCTTCATCCTCTTCTCCAAAGTGGTTATACCAACTTACGTTCCCCACCAACAGTGTATGAGCGTTCCCTTTTCTCCACACCCTCTCCAGCATTTATTGTTTGTAGAATTTTTGATGATGGCCATTCTGACCAGTGTGAGGTGAAACCTCTTCATAGTTTTGCTTTGCATTTCTCCAACAGTTAGTGATACTGAGCATATTTTAATGTGTTTGTTGGCCATCTTTATGTCTTCTTTGGAGAACTTTCTGTTTAGGTCTTCTGCCCATTTTTTGGTTAGGTTGTTTGGTTTTGATACTGAACTTGCAAGAGCTGTTTGTATATTTTGAAGATTAATCCCTTGTTGGTTGCTTTGTTTGCAAATATTTTCTCACATTCTGGGTGTTGTCTTTTTGTCTTGTTTATGACTTTCTTTGCTGTGCAAAAACTTTTAGGTTTCATCAGGTCCCAGTTATTCTTTTTGTTTTTATTTTCTATATGAGGTGGGTCAGAAGAGAGATTGTGGTGATTTTTATGTAAGAGTTGTTCTACCTGTGTTTTCTTCTAAGTTTATAATAGTTGGTCTTACATTGAGGTCTTTAATCCATTTTATTTTTATGTATGATGTTAGAGAATGTTCTAATTTCATTTCCTCTACATTCCAGTTTTCCCAGCACCTCTCAATGAAGAGACTATCTTTTCTCCATTATATATTTTTGCCTCCTTCAGTTCAGTTCAGTTGCTCAGTCATGTCCGACTCTGCGACCCCATGGACTGCAGCACACCAGGCCTCCCTGTCCATCACCAACTCCCAGAGTTTACTCAAACTCATGTACGCTGAGTCAGTGATGCCAACCAACCGTCTCATCCTCTGTCGTCCCCTTCTCCTCCTTCCTTCAGTCTTTCCCAGAATCAGGGTCTTTTCCAAGAGTCAATTATTTGCCCTCAGGTGGCCAAAGTATTGGAGTTTCAGTTTCAGCATCAGTCCTTCCAATGATTATTTGGGACTGATTTCTTTAAGGATGGACTGGTTGGATCTCCTTGCAGTCCAAGGGACTCTCAAGAGTCTGCTCCAACACCACAGTTCAAAAGCACCAATTCTTCAGTGCTCAGCTTTCTCTATAGTCCAACTCTCACATCCATACATGACTACTGGAAAAACCATAACACTGACTAAATGGATCTTTGCTGGCAAAATAATGTCTCTGCTTTTTAATATGCTATCTAGGTTGGTCATAACTTTTCTTCCAAGGAGCAAGCGTCTTTTAATTTCATGGCTGCAGTCACCATCTGCAGTGATTTTAGAGCCCCCCAAAATGAAGTCTTCTCACTGTTTCCACTGTTTTCCCATCTGTTTGCCATGAAGTGATGGCACCAGATGCCGTGATCTTAGTTTTCTGAATGTTGAGTTTTAAGCCAACTTTTTCACTCTCCTCTTTCACTTTCATTAAGAGGCTCTTTGGTTCCTCCTCTTCACTCTGCCATAAGGGTGATGTCATCTGCATATCTGAGGTTACTGATATTTCTCCCTGGAATCTTGATTCCAGCTTGTGCTTCATCCAGTCCAGCATTTCTCATGATGTATTCTGCATATAAGTTAAATAAGCAGGGTGACAATATACAGCCTTGACGTACTCCTTTCCTGATTTGGAACCAATCTGTTCCATGTCCAGTTCTAACTGTTACTTCTTGACCTGCACTCAGATTTCTCAGGAGGCAGGTCAGGTGGACTGGTATTCCCATCTCTGTAAGAATTTTCCACAGTTTATTGTGATCCACACAGTCAAAGGCTTTGGCACAGTCGGTAAGCAGAAATAGATGTTTTTCTGGAAGTCTCTTGCTTTTTCGATGATCCAGCAACTGTTGGCAATTTGATCTCTGGTTCCTCTGCCTTCTCTAAATCCAGCTTGAATATCTGGAAATCCACAGTTCACGTACTGTTGAAGCCTGGCTTGGAGAATTTTGAGCATTACTTTACTAGCGTGTGAGATGAGTGCAATTGTGCAGTAGTTTGAGCATTCTTTGGCATTGCCTTTCTTTGAGATTGGAATGAAAACTGACCTTTTCTAGTCCTGTGGCCACTGCTGAGTTTTCCAAATTTGCTGGCATATTGAGTGCAGCACTTTCACAGCATCATCTTTCAGAATTTGAAATAGCTCAACGGGAATTCCATCACCTCCACTAGCTTTGTTCATAGTGATGCTTTCTAAGGCCAACTTGACTTCATATTCCAGGATGTCTGGCTCTAGGTGAGTGATCACACCATTGTGATTATCTTGGTCATGAAGATCTTTTTTGTACAGTTCTTTTGTGTATTCCTGCCACCTCTTCTTAATATGTTCAGCTTCTCTTAGGTCCATACCATTTCTGTCCTTTATCGAGCCCATCTTTGCATGAAATGTTCCCTTGGTATCTCTAATTTTCTTGAAGAGATCTCTAGTCTTTTGCGTTCTATTGTTTTCCTCTATTCTTTGCATTGATCGCTGAGGAAGGCTTTCTTATCTCTCCTTGCTATTCTTTAGAACTCTCCATTTAGATGGATGTATCTTTCATTTTCTCCTTTGCCTTTTGCTTCTCTTCTTTTCATGGTTATTTGTAAGGCCTCCTCAGACAACCATTTTGCTTCATGCATTTCTTTTTCTTGGGAATGGTCTTGATCACTGCCTCCTGTACAGTGTTACACACCTCCATCCATATTTCATCAGGCACTCTATCATATCTAATCCCTTGAATCTATCTCTCACTTCCACTGTATAATCATAAGGGATTTGATTTAGGTTGTACCTGAATGGTCTAGTGGGTTTCCCTGCTTTCTTGAGTTTAAGTATGAATTTGACAATAACAAGTTCATGATCTGAGCCACAGTCAGCTCCCGGTCTTGTTTTTGGTGACTGTATAGAGTGTCTCCATCTTTGGCTGCAAAGAATATAATCAATCTGATTTCAGTGTTGACCATCTGGTGATGTCCATCTGTGGAGTCTTATGTGTTGTTGGAAGAGAGTGTTTGCTATGACCAGTGCATTTTCTTGGCAGATTGTATTAGCCTTTGCTCTATTTCATTCTGTTGGAGAAGGAAATGGCAACCCACTCCAGTATTCTTGTCTGGAGGATCCCAGGGACAGAGGAGCCTAGTGGGCTGCCATCTATGGGGTCGCACAGAGTCGGACATGACTGAAGTGACTTAGCAGCAGTAGCAGCTACTTCATTCTGTACTCCAAGGCAAAATTTGCCTGTTACTCCAGGTATATCTTAACTTCCTACTTTTTCATTCCAGTCCCCTATAATGAAAAGGACATTGTTTTTGGGTATTAGTTCTAGAAAGTCTTGTAGGTCTTCATAGAACTGTTCAACTTCAGCTTGTTCAGCATTACTGGTCAGGGCATAGACTAGTATTATTGTGATATTGAATGGTTTGCCTTGGAAATGAACAGAGGTCATTCTGTCGTTTTTGAGATTGCATCCAAGTACTGCATTTCAGACTCTTGTTGACTATGACGGCTACTCCATTTCTTCTAAGGGATTCTTGCCCACAGTAGTAGATATAATAGTCATCTGAGTTAAATTCACCCATTCCAGTCCATTATAGTTCATTGATTCCTAAAATCAGTGTTCAGTCTTACCATCTCCTGTTTGACCATTTCCAATTTGCCTTGATTCATGGACCTAACATTCCAGGTTCCTATGCAATATTGCTCTTTACAGTTTCAAACCTTACCTCCATCACCAGTCACATCCAGAATGGAGTGTTGTTTTTGCTTTGGCTCCATCTCTTCATTCTTTCTAGAGTTATTTCTCCACTGATCTCCAGTAGCATATTGGGTACCTGCTGAGCTGGGGAGTTCCTCTTTCAGTGTCCTGTCTTTTTGCCTTTTCATACTCTTCCTGGGGTTCTCAAGGCAAACTGTTCATGGGATTCTGTCTTGCCTCCTGCTGTAAATTAATTGATCTAGGTGTGTGGGTTTATTTTTGGGCTTTCTGTCCTGTTCAGTTGATCTATAACTCTCTACTTGTGCCATTTATTGTTGTTGTTACTGTTCAGTCGCTAAGTCGTGTCCAACTGTATGCGCTCCCATGGACTGCAGCACGCCAGGTGTCCCTGTCCTTCACTGTCTCCCAGAGTTTGCTCAAACTCACGTCCATTGAGTCAGTGATGCCACCCAACCATCTTATCCTCTGTTTCTGTTTCTCCTTTGCCCTCAATCTTCCCCAGAATCAGGGTCTTTCCAGTGAGTTGACTCTTCACATCAGGTGCCCAAAGTATTGGAGCTTTAGCATATTCAAGGTTGATTTCCTTTAGGATTGCCTGGTTTGATCTCATTGATGTTCAAAGGACTCTCAAGGGTCTTCTCCTGTACCACAGTTCAAAGGCATCGATTCTTCAGTACTCAGCCTTCCTTATGGTTCAACTCTCACATCCATACATGAGTACTGGAAAAACCATAGCTTTGACTAGATGGACCTTTGTCAGCAAAGTGATTTCTATACTTTTTAATACACTGTCTAGGTGTGTTGTGAGAAGGCTATGGCACCCCACTCCAGTACTCTTGCCTGGAAAATCCCATGGATGGAGGAGCCTGGTAGGCTGCAGTCCGTGGGGTCGCTAGGAGTCAGACACGACTGAACGACTTCACTTTCAGTTTTCACTTTCATGGATTGGAGAAGGAAATGGCAACCCACTCCAGTGTTCTTGCCTCGAGAATCCCAGGGATGGGGGAGCCTGGCGGGCTGCGGTCTATGGGGTCCCACAGAGTCAGACATGACTGAAGTGACTTAGCAGCTTAGCAGCAGCAGGTTTATTGTAGCTGTTCTTCCTGAGAGCAAGCATCTTTAAATTTTGTGGCTGCAGTCACCGTCTGCAGTGATTTGGAGCCCAAGAAAATAAAGTCTGTCACTGTTTCCCCATCTATTTGCCATGAAGTGATGGGACTGGATGTCATGATCTTTGTTTTTTGCATGTTGAGTTTCAAGCCAGCTTTTTCACTCTCCTCTTTCACCTTCATCAAGAGGCTCTTCAGTTCCTCTTCACTTTCTGCTGTTAAAGTGATATCATCTGCAAACCTGTGGTTGTTGATATTTCTCCCAGCAATCTTGATTCCAGGTTGTGATTCATCCACCCCAGCATTTTGCAGGATGTACTCTGCTTTGTATGTTAAATCAGCAGTGTGACAGCATATAGTCTTGATATAGTCCTTTCCTAGTTTGGAACCAGTCCGTTGTTCCATGTTCAGTTCTAACTGTTGTTTCTCGTCATGTGTACAGGTTTCTCAGGAGGCGTGTAATGTGGTCTGAGATTCCCATCTCATTAAGAATATTCCAGTTTGTTGTGATACACACAGTCAAAGGCTTTAGCATAGTCAGAGAAGCAGAAGTAGGTGTTTTTTTTTAAATTCCCTTGCTTTTTCTATGATCCAGAGTATGTTGGCAATTTGAGATCTGGTTCCTCTGCCTTTTCCAGATCCAGCTTGTACATCTGGAAGTTCTCAATTCACATACTCTTGAAGTCTAGCTTGAACGATTTTGAGCATAATCTAGCTGGCGTGTAAAATGAGTACAATTGTACAGTAATTGTACATTCTTTGGCATTGCCTTTCTTTGGGATTGGAATGAAAACCGACACTTTCCACTCCCGTGAACACTGCTGAGTTTTCCAAATTTGCTGGCATAATGAGTGCAGCACTTTCAGAACATTATCTTTAAGGATTTGAAATAGCTTAGCTGGAAAGGCATCACCTCCACTAGCTTTGTTCATAGTAATGCTTTCTAAGGCCCACTTGACTTCACACTCCAGGATGTCTAGCTCTAGGTGAGTGATCACACCATCATAGTTATCTGGGTCATTAAGAGCTTTTTTTGTACAGATCTTCTGTTTCGTCTTGCCACCTCTTCTTAACCTCTTCTGCTTCTGTTAGGTCCTTGCCGTTTTTGTCCTTTATTGTGCCCATCTGTGCATGAAATGTTCCCCTTTGCATGAAATGCCTCCATTTTGCTTAAAGAGATCTCTAGTCTTTCCCATTCTGTTATATTCCTCTATTTCTTTGCATTGCTCACTTAAGAAGGCTTTCTTATATCTCCTTACTATTATCTGGAACTCTGCATTCAGTTGGGTATATCTTTCCCTTTCTCCTTTGCCTTTCACTTCTTTTCTCAGCTATTTGTAAAGCCCCCTCAGACAACCATTTTGCCTTTTTGCATTTCTCTTTCTTGGGGATGGTTTTGGTCACCACCTCCTGTACAGTGTCATGAACCTCTGTCCATGGTTCTTCAGGCACTCCTCTGCCAGATCTGGTCCCTTGAGTCTGTTAATCACCTCCACTGTATAAGCATAAGGGATTTGATTTAGGTCATTCCTGAATGTCTTAGTGGTTCTCCCTACTTTATTCAGCTTGAGCCTGAATTTTGCTATAAGGAGCTTATGATCTGAACCATAGTCAGCTCCAGGTCTTGTTTTTGCTGACTGTATAGAGCTTCTCCATCTTTGGCTACAAAGAATATAATCAGTCTGATGTCAGTATTGACCATCTGGTGATGTCCATGTGTGGAATCGCCTCTTGTGTTGCAGGAAAAGAGTGTTTTCTATGACCAGTGTGTTCTCTTGGCAAAACTCTGTTAGCCTTTGCCCTGCTTCATTTTGTACTCCAAGGTCAAACTTGCCTGTAATTCCAGGTGACTTCCTTCTTCCGCACTCCAGTCCCCTGTGATGAAAGGACACCTTTTTGGGTGTTAGTTCCAGTAGGTTCTGTAGGCCATCATAGAACCGTTCAGCTTCATGTTCTTCAGCATCAGTGATTGGGTCATTGACTTGGACAACAGACTGGTTCCAAATAGGAAAAGGAGTACGTCAAGGCTGTATATTGTCACCCTGCTTATTTAACTTACATTCAGATTACATCATGAGAAACGCTGGGCTGGAAGAAACACAAGCTGGATCAAGATTGCTGGGAGAAATATCAATAACCTCAGATATGCAGATGACACCACCCTTATGGCAGAAAGTGAAGAGGAACTAAAGAGCCTCTTGATGAAAGTGAAAGAGGAGAGTGAAAAAGCTGGCTTAAAACTCAACATTCAGAAAACTAAGATCATGGCATCTGGTCCCATTACTTCATGGGAAATAGATGGGGAAAGAGTGGAAACTGTGTCAGACTTTATTTTGGGGGGCTCCAAAATCACTGCAGATGGTGATTGAAGCCAGGAAATTAAAAGACGCTTACTCCTTGGAAGGAAAGTTATGACCAACCTAGACAGCATATTGAAAAGCAGAGCTATTACTTTGCCAACAAAGGTCCGTCTAGTCAAGGCTATGGTTTTTCCAGTGGTCATGTATGGATGTGAGAGTTGGACTGTGATGAAAGCTGAGCACCGAAGAATTGATGCTTTTGAACTGTGGTGTTGGAGAAGACTCTTGAGAGTCCCTTGGACAGCAAGGAGATCCAACCAGTCCATCCTAAAGGAGATCAGTCCTGGGTGTTCATTGGAAGGACTGATGCTAAAGCTGAAACTCCAATACTCTGGCCACCTCATGCGAAGAGTTGACTCATTGGAAAAGACCCTGATGCTGGGAGGGATTGGGGGCAGGAGGAGAAGGAAGACGACAGAGGATGAGATGGCTGGATGTCATCACCGACTCGATGGACGTGAGTTTAAGTGAACTCCTGGAATTGGTGATGGTAGGGAGGCCTGGTGTGCTGCAATTCATGGGATCACAAAGAGTCAGACACGACTGAGCGACTGAACTGAACTGAACTGTGATATTGAATGGTTTGCCTTGGAATTGAGCTGAGATCATTCTAGCATTTTTGAGATGACACCAAGTACTGCATTTTGGACTCCTTTGTTGACTATGAGGGCTACTCCATTCCTTTAAGGTATTCTTGGCCACAGTTTTAGATATAATGATCATCTGAATTAATTCGCATATTCCTTTCCATTTTAGTTTACTGCTTTCTAAAATGTCAGTGTTCAGTTTTGCCATCTTCTGTTTGACTACATTCATTTAATCTTGACTCATGGACCTAACATTTCAGGTTCCTACGCATTATTATTCTTTATAGCATCGGACTTGACTTTTACCACCAGACACATCCATCGCTGGGCATTGTTTCCGCTTTGGCTCAGCCTCTTCATTGCTTCTGGAGCTATTGCTCCACTCTTCCCAGTAGCATATTAGGGCACCTACCCAGCTGGAGAGTTCATCTCTCAATTTCGTATCTTTTTGTCTTTTCATACTGTTCATGATGACTGTAGCTTTATAGTATAGTCTGAATCAAGGAATCTTATTTCTCCAGCTCTGTTTTTCTCTCAGGATTGCTTTGGCTGTTTGGGGTCTTTTGTATTTCCATAAAATATTAAGTCTTTTGTGCTTGATCTTCCATTGGTAATTTGACAGGGATTGTGTTGAATCAGTAGACTGAGGTGGTATTTTGACAATATTGATTCTTCTAGGCCAATAACATGGTTTATATTTCTGTTTGTTGTTGTCATCTTAGATTTTTTAATCAGTATCTTCTAGTTTTTGAACTTCAGTCCTTTTGCCTCCTTAGGTAGGTTTATTTTTAGGTATTTTTTATTCTTTCTGATGTAATGATAAATGAGATTATTCCCTTCTCCTTATCTTTAGTGGTTAGTAGATAGACATGCAGTACTTACTGTTTACCGTCTTTATAATTTTTAAATGGAGATTCATGCTAAGTTGAGGCAAGCCTCCTATTGGATTGGCCAAACAGTTTGTTCGTCTTTCAGAAAGCCCCAGACAAACTTTTTGGCCAACCCAGTATTTTGCAGGTAATGCTGTTCTGAGTCTCAATAGACTTTGGCACTCGGGGGAAAGATATATGCAGGTTTATAGTGGTTCTTGTATGTATGTTGTTGGTCATTTTAACATCACTGCCTGAAGTCTTCACTCAAACATCCACTTTCTAGTCATACCTTCCCTGCCTAACTTATCTAAAATGTCACCCTTCTGTAGCATTTCATATCACCTTTTTGTTTTTTTTTCCTTCTTAGAACTTATCATCTAACTTACTGTATGTTATATCTACATATCTTTAATCTGACTTCCCCATTAGAAAGTAAGTTTTGTGTGCCTAAGTGTGTTTCACTCAATGCTGTATCCCTAATGCCTAGAACAAGCCTGGTAAGTAGTATGTATTCATTAAATGCTTGTTTTATGAATGCTTGCTAACCATAGTCACTAAATGTCTCCTGAACTCTCAGTTTATTTCCAGGTAAAATTTGTCTTTTATAGTTGTGTGTTATTTGCAATATATCATGAATCTGCATCTGAGGAAGTAATGTAAAAAACTTGTTTTTTAAAAAATCTATTTTGTATGTTAAATTAGAAATTTTAGTATTTGAGTAATAATTGGAATCATTTAAGAAAAACTGACCCTAAGTAAGTTTGAAATTTAGCACATGAAAACTCATTAGATCAGGATATTAAAGTCTTTTTTTGTACAGGTGCAAGTGGCATGAAGAAAATGATATTCTCTTCTGTGCTTTAGCTGTTTGCAAGAAAATTGCGTAAGTTAAGAGTGTCTTCATAATACTCTAATCTGCACTGAATTCTTTGCAACTTTCCTTGTTGCTTTGACATATAGGATGCATCACTCCTCACCTCTGTTTCCACAGTTCCCTTTTAAAACAAGCGCTTTTTAAAATCATGTTACTTTTATTATCACTGTTACTACTTGTTGGTTGTAGTTACCACCTGAGCAATTTGACTGACCCTTCAGAGGCACTTAAGCTGAATTTTTCCTTCTAGGATTCCAATAGGAAAGCAAAATCCCCTACTGTCATTAAGAACAGCACTTCCTTGTGAAGGTGCTCAAAAAATATAGACCCTTTTCTCCTCCTTTTGTCAGGAAGGTACTTGCAGCCTCAGATCTCTAGGTGCTCTGTTGATCACTTTATACAGCTGCTGATAGTTGGTCTGAGAATGAATAAGTGTTTAAGTATTAGCCCTCCTTCTGGTGTTGTTTCTTCCTGACTTAAGTATATGAGAATTCTGGTAATCTTTACACCCATTCCTGTTCTCTCATAATGAGGCTGATATTATATTTGCTAATCAAAGTATTGGTTACCACTGATGTACAATTTTATATGTGCTGCTACCAATTCCCATTTTTATTCAAATCTCTAAATTTATTTTTTCCAAGATTTACAATATCTCTCACATTGTTAGAAATTTTTAAAATGTGACTGCTGTTTAAATAAATTAGATGAGATTCTGATAATGAACATTTTGAATTCCTTTTTAAAGGTACTGCATCAGTAATTCTCTAGCCACTCTCTTTGGAATCCAGCTCACAGAGGCTCATGTACCGCTTCAAGATTACGAGGCCAGCAATAGTGTGACACCCAAAATGGTTGTGTTGGATGCAGGGCGTTACCAGGTAAGGAGCTGACTCTGGTGGCTGCTAGTTTCTTAGGTCCTGCTCAGTGTGGTCCTGGTCCATAACAGATAACGAGCTTTCCTTTTTTGGTTCTCTCTTCTCTTAAAAGTTTTTTTAATCCTTCATGGAATGTCAGTTTTTAATCCAATTGAATTTTGCATAAGATCATTTTATTTCCTGGTGTATTTTTTCCTCTGGGGGACATTTGGCATTAGTCTTTATACAAAACACATTCAAACATTTATTCAAAAAATTATACACATTTTTGAAGTAGATATTTTAAGTACGAGACCCGATTCAGGATTTGATTAGAGGCTAATATAATTTCTCTACCACCTCTCTTCCCTCCTTGCTATTTACTTACTCGTAGGCCTCGCTATACTGCTGAGAGCATAGCAGTTAAGAGTATGGGCTCTCTAGTTAGAATTCCTGAATTTCACTTCAGGCTCTGCTACATATAGGCTATGTTACTGCGAGTTATTTGAACTTTCTGTGCTGATTTCTTATCTGTAGAACAGTAATAATAATGAGCTAGTAGTTGTAGGGTTGAATGTAGCAGTATACGAAAGTACTAAAAATTCTGCCTTAGAATATAGTAGATAATAAATAAGTATTGTTATTTTAAAATAGTCAATAAAATAGTGAAAGGGGAACCCCAAAATGGAATGAATGATTGATACAGATAACTACTACTATCAATCTCAAAGGCACTACTTACGCTTAGCAAAAGCACCAGTCTCAAAAGGTTATATACTGTATGATTCCATTTATGTGACATTCTTGAAAATGCAAATGATAACGATGGACATGTCAGTGGCTCCCAGAGGGTGGGGGAGGGTGTGTCTGTAAAAGGGATAGTGTGAGGAAGGTTTTTGAGGTGATAGGATGGCTCTGTCTCCTAATTGCCATGGTGGTTTCACAGATCTCTTTGTTAAAACTCAGAAATGTAAACCCTACCAAAAGTCTGTCTTAGTTGTGTGATAATTTTAAAATCTGGGCAAAACTGTTCTCTTTCTGTATTGTTAACCCTTAGCGCAGTAATTCTTCACTAGGGCCCATTTTTGTGCTGTTCAGGAGACATTGGCAACACTTGGAGACATTTTTGGTTGTTACAGCTGGGAATGGGGCGCTGCTGGCATCTAGTGAGTAGATACCAGTAAGCCTGCTAAACACTTGATAAAATGTACAGTGAAAGAAAGTGAAAGTTGCTCAGTCGTTTCCAACTCTTTGCGACCCCATGGACTATATATATAGTCCATGGAATTCTCCAGGCCAGAATACTGGAGTGGGTACCCTTTCCCTTCTCTAGGGGATCTTCCCAGTCCAGGCATCAAACCCAGATCTCCTGCATTGCAGGCAGATTCTTTGCCAGCTGAGCCACAAGGGACAGGACAGCCTTCTAAACAAAATATTACTTAGCCGAAAAATGTCAGTAGTATCCAGGATAAGAAGCCCTGCCTTAGCCCCATCTCCGCCGTCTGTGCTGAGACTACCAGGTTTCATCTCATTGTCCCCCCTTCCATTGTTAGCATCAGTCACTATGCAAGCTCAGGACACCTAGAGCCTCTCTCCATTTCCCAGACTCATCTTACTAGGCCGATTCTGTATTCAGCCCTCCCCAACTCCTGGAAAACTGTGTGTCTTCTCAACCTCAGTTATCAACAAAATCTTGTATCATCAGCCTCCTCTGGGGAAGGCCTGTTTTCCTCCTTGATTCTAACTAAAATGTTACTGTCCTCTAAAGACACTGCTTCCCTGTTAGCTCTTTAAAATGGTGACCTTTTTTTCCCCTCATTTATTGTGGGCCTAGATTTGAGGTAGTTGTCCTTATTTAACTTCGTGGTCTCCAGACTTCCTAACTTTTCCCTAAAACCCCTAGGCTTTGAATCTCATGCCATTCAGGCTGATAGCCCCTTTTTGGAGTCCATAGGCCTCTGAGTTGGACATCTCCATTCTTTATTGAGGCAGAAAATCAGACAGTATTGCTGTCAGAATTCTTGATTTCAGTTTCCCCATAGATCTTTTTAATTGCCTGATATTTCAGTTCCTTGACTTTCCCTTCTCCAGTGGCGCTATCTCCTGCCATCCATCAAATATCCACTCCCATGATAGTCTAGGTCCCGGTGGAATCTTCCCACAATCTCAGTTTCAAGCATCCTACTCTCCTACCACCGCTGTCTTTCTCTGGTACCTCAGTGCCAACAGCTCTTTCACCTTGACTGAGACCTTCTATGTCCCCACTATTTGGAAGCCCTCCTTCGCAGGGTCACTGCATTGCACAACTCTGGGGGTCCATTCACACGTGGACAGTGCTGCACTCTCTCCTCACCTTGCCCTTCACCTCCTTCCTTCCCTGTTTAGATTCCTTGCTCTGTTATTTCCACTCACTTGCACTGTCAACTCCATTGGCCTTTCATTCTTCATCATACTTGGTTAATAAACACTAACCCTGATTAAATCAGCTTTTTACCTATTCTGTTCTTATACATTTGAAAAGAAACTACCATACTGACAGGTATTATTTAATATCTATCAGCACCAACTTCAAGTGAGCCCTTAGCGGTGCGTGGCAGTTGTCCATTTCTCTGATTTGATTAATCTTCCTCTCTCCTAGACAGTTATTTCTCATCTTTTCTCACTTGAAACTTCATCACCTCTTCCTTCATCCTTGTTCTAGCTGATGCTTTTATCCCCTCCTTCTCCAAGGAAATAGAAGCAATCAAGAGGTTTTCCATGTATTCCTACCATTACATTCACCATATACTCTGCTTTAATGCATGAATTGTCTATGTTTCTATCTAAGGCTAATCCTTCTATTTCTATATATCCTGTTCTCTTACCTACCTGAGGACATGGCTCTAATGGTTTTATACTGTTTCCTTCATCACTAGGGTTTCTTTCTTTTCTGAGTCATTCTTATTAGAAACATTATATGATCTCATATTTAAAAATAAAACCCCTTTTTTATGCTATAATTTCCCCCTCGAAGATTCCCTTCTGCTTTTCCTTTTACAACAGTACTCTTCAAAAGTTGATCAGACATTGGAAAGTGGGTGTTAGTTTGTCTTTAAGGAGTAATTTGAAATAGATGATCCAATAATAAATGTTTCCCACTGTTTTTTGTTTGTTTGTTGGTTGCTTTTTACTTATAGAAGCTAAGGGTTGAGAGTCCAGGATTCTCTCATTTCAGCTCTTCTAATCAAGAACAAAGATCAAACACACCCACTGGTAAGCATCTTTTGTTTAATAAGGCACCTCAAAAAGTTAGGGTCTTTCTAAGATCCCAGGGTATGGTACTTAAACCAGTTCCAGAATGGCTTTAGGGCATTAGAATCTTGAATTGGGAGTTTACCTGTCAAAAGCACTTCATTTGGATATGTGTGGCTTTTTATCACTTTGATAAAATTTAACTTACTCTTCAGAATTTTGTTCAGGGCATTTAAAATAAAGCCTGTTACTCTTGTAGCAGCTATTGTTTTATAGTTTTGATGTGAGGGTGTCTTTGGGGAAATGGGAAAGTTTAAAAAAGCTAGTGACATAAATTTTCAAATGGTCCCTGAAGAACTTCAATTAAGATTTCCAGGACTTAAAAAAAATATTCAGCCTTTTGGCATCTACTCTAAGAATGATCTCCCCTTTTGATGATCTGTTTAATCATGGTTTAGTGAAAGGCGTGCAGTAGGATGAATCAACTGAGAAAGCTGTTTATAATAAGACTGTAAAATTGCTACATTTTTTTCCTTGTATTTTTAATATCCTAGGTGACTACCCATCTGGGGTGAAAATCTCTGGCCAAAACAGCAGTGTTCGGGGAAGAGGGATTACCCGCTTACTAGAGAGCATCTCCAGTTCCTCCAGCAATATCCATAAATTCTCCAACTGTGAGACTCCAGTCTCACCTTACACATCCCCAAAACACGGATACAAATCTTTCTCTTCCTTATCTTAATGATGGTACATTTTTCAATTTCTGGAAAAATAACAGGGTCAACTTCCCTTCTGACTATAGTCATATATTAAACAGATGACATCAATGATAAATGTCATTACTATAAAAACTACTTAATTTGTAAGGAAATTCTGTTTCATGGATTAAAAATAATTGTGGTTGGAGAAGATCTTGGCATTTTTGCTTTTTTCTTTAGGGCTTGTTCTACTTTCTGACTGTATTATGGGAATGCCATTAAAGTTTTGAGTCCTGTAATAAAACCAGCATTTTAAGAGTTGTGCTTTTGGGAATGTTATATTTTTGTATCTTTTCCTCCACAATAAAGGTATTGAATATCTGTTATGAAAGATTTTTAAATAGTTTTATGTGTTTCTTTCCATTATGAAATGTGGAATGGTACCCTTGAGACCAGCTCTTTTCATTGCAAATATCTAAAAAAAATTAGTCTTTAACAAAAATACTTTTTCTACTTAAAGTCTTTGAAACATGCTGACTTTGGCAAAAGTCATCTGAAGAATGAGAAACCAAAAGGAGATTATGTCATTTTCCCCAAATCACATGGCTGGACAGTGACCAGATTCCAGGTTTACTTGACCACAAGGCCTTCTGCATATTCCAAGCAGATATATTTTGAGTCAAGAATTTGGCCTGTTTGTGACTGACTTAAACTGGCTCATGTTCTCTACTTGGGCTATTATGTAGCCCTGGAGTAGGAGAAGAGATGAAGTAACCCTTTTTTCTTGGAACCATAGTAAGACAATATGGTCTTACTATGACAGAAAGAGCAATCTAATTTAGGTCTATTATATAGCCCTGGAGAAGGCAATGGCACCCCACTCCAGTACTCTTGCCTGGAAAATCCCATGGACGGAGGAGCCTGGTAGGCTGCAGTCCATGGGGTCGCTAAGAGTCAGACACGACTGAGCAACTTCACTTTCACTTTTCACTTTCATGCATTGGAGAAGGAAATGGCAGCCCACTCCAGTGTTCTTGCCTGGAGAATCTCAGGGACAGGGGAGCCTGGTGGGCTGCCGTCTCTGGGGTCACACAGAGTCAGACACGACTGAAGCGACTTAGCATAGCATAGCATATAGCCCTGGAGTAGGAGAAGAGATATAGTAACCCTTTTTTCTTGGAACCATAGTAAGACCATAGATGGCAGTATGGACTTACTATGGCAGAAACAGCAATCAAATTTAGGTCTGTTTGACTCAAAACCCAGGAGAATTACTTGGACTCTAATTTTTCTCAATAGCCGTATTCTCCTTTACTACTGAGTACCTACATTGTGGAGATACACCCACCCACACACATTTACACAAATATACACACACATCTTGTAAACTTCTTAATAACCACTCTGAAGAAGGTGATACTTCATTCCATCTTACACACACAGGTGGCACAGTGGTAAAGAATCTGTCTGCCAGTGTAGGAAGTAAAAGAGAAGCAGGTTTGATCCCTGGGTTGGGAATATCCCCTGGAGAAGGAAATGGCAACTCACTCTGGTATACTTGCCTGGAAAACTCTATGGACCAAGGAGCCTGCTGGGTTACAGTCCATGGAGCCTCAGAGTCAGACACGACTGAGTGACAGAGCCCACACATGCAACTCAGATATTCAGGTCATACAGCTACTCTGTGGAAGAAATGTTAACCATGTCTGCCTCCAAAGACCGTGTTACTCATATCCTCGCTGTCTTTTACCTCCTTTTCTTCTGTCTCTGATATCAGATCTTTAAACAAGGAACGGTTATTGAATGTACCTTTATATATTGCATTTTCTACTAGCAGATTGGTTTTTAAATCTTCATAAGCTATGAGACCATTTTATCTTTCTTCAAAATCAGCATGTTGACAGTAATTGAGTTCAGTCATTCAGTCATGTCTGACTCTGCGACCCCACGGACTGCAGCACGCCAGGCCTCCCTGTCTTTCACCGTCTCCCAGAGCTCACTCAGACTCACGTCCATTGGATCAGTGATGCCATCCGACCAACTTGTCCTCTCCTCCCTTCTCCTCCTGCCTTCAGTCTTTCCCAGCATCAGGGTCTTTTCCAAGAAGTAGGCTCTTCTCATCAAGTTGTCAAAGTATTGGAGCTTCAACATCAGCTTCCAATGAATATTCAGGGTTGACTTCCTTTAGGATTGACTGCTTTACTCTCCCTGCAGTTCAAGGGACTCTCAAGAGTCTTCTCCAAACCCATAATTCGAAAGTGTCAGTTCTTTGGTACTCAGACTTTTTATGGTCCAACTCTCAGATCCATACTGGAAAAACCATCGCTTTGACTAGGTGGACCTCTGTTGGCAAAGTAATGTTTGTTTTTTAATATATTGTCTAAGTTGGTCATAGCTTTGCTTCCAAGGGGCAAGCATCTTTTAATTTCATGGCTGCAGTCACAATCCACAATGATTTTGGAGCCCAAGAAAATAAAAGCTGTCACTGTTTGCATTGTTTCCCCATCCATTTGTCATGAAACAATGGGACCAGATGCCATGATCTTCGTTTTTTGAATGTTGAGATTTTAATCAGCTTTTTAACTCTCCTCTTTCACTTTCATCAAGAGGCTCTTTAGTTCCTTCACTTTCTGCCATAAGGGTGGTGTCATCTGCGTCTCTGAGGTTATTGATATTTCTCCTGGCAATCTTGATTCCAGCTTGTGCTTCATCCAGCCTGACATTTCGCATGATGTACTCTACATATTAAGTTAAATAAGCAGGGTGACAGTATACAGCTTTGACATACTCATTTCGCAATTTGTAACTGATCCATTGTTCCATGTCTGGTTCTAACTATTGGATTCTTGACCTACATACAGATTTCTCAGGAGGCAGGTCAGGTGGTCTGGTATTCCCATCTCTTTAAGAATTTTCCACAGTTTGTTGTGATCCACACAGTCAAAGGCTTTATCATAGTCAGTGAAATAGAAGTAGATGTTTTTCTGGAATTATCTTGCTTTTTCTATAATCTGAATGATGTTGGCAATTTGATCTCTGATTCCTCTGCCTTTTCTAAATCCATCTTGTATATCTGGAGGTTCTGGGTTCATGTACTGTTGAAGCCTAGCTTGGAGGATTTTGAGCATTACTTTGCCAGCATGTGAAGTGAGTGCAATTTTGCAGTAGTTTGAACATACTTTGGCATTGCCCTTTGGGATTGAAATGAAAACTGACCTTTTACGGTCCTGTGGCCAGTGCTGAGTTTTCCAAATTTGCTGGTATACTGAGTGCAGCACTTTAACAGCATCATCTTTTAGGATTTAAAATAGCTCAGCTGGAATTCCATCACTTCCACTAGCTTTTGTTCATAGTGATGCTAAGGCCCACTTGACTTCAGACTCCAGGATGTCTGGCTCTTAAGTGAATGATGACACCATTGTGTTTGTCTGTGTCATTAAGATCTTTCTTGTATAGTCTTTTGTGTTTTCTTGCAACCTCTTCATAATCTCTTTTGTTAGGTCCATATCATTTCTGTCCCTTATTGTGCCCATATTTGTATGACATGTTCCCTTGGTATCTCTAATTGTCTTAAAGAGATCTCTAGTCTTTCCCATTCTGTTGTTTTCCTCTATTTCTTTGCATTGTTCATTTTAGGAAGAATTTCTTATCACTCTTTGCTATTCTTTGGAATTCTGCATTCAGATGGGTTTATCTTTGCTTTTCTCCTTTGCTTTTCACTTCTTTTCTTAGCTATTTGTAAGGCCTCCTCAGACAGGCATTTTGCTTCTTGCACTTCTTTTTCTTGGGAATGGTTCTGACCACTGCTTCCTGTAAATATTACGAACCTCTGTCCATAGTTTTTCAGGCACTCAATCTATCATATCTAACTCCTTGAATAATCATTATGGTGTGATCACTCACCTAAAGCCAGACATCCTAGAATGTGAAGTCAAGTGGGCCTTAGGAAGCATCACTGAGAACAGAGCTAGTGGAAGTGATGGAATTCCAGTTGAGCTATTTCAAATCCTAAAAGATGATGCTGTGAAGGTGCTGCACTCAATATGCCAGCAAATTTGGAAAACTCAGCAGTGGCCACAGGACTGGAAAGGGTCAGTTTTAATTCCAATCCCAAAGAAAGGCAATGCCAAAGAATGCTCAAACTATCACATAATTGCACTCATCTCACATGCTAGTCAAAGAAGGCAATGGCAACCCACTCCATGGGCGGAGGAGCCTGGTAGGCTGCAGTCCGTGGGGTCGCTAAGAGTTGGACATGACTGAGTGACTTCACTTTCACTTTTCACTTTGATGCATTGGAGAAGGAAATGGCAAACCACTCCAGTGTTCTTGCTTGGAGAATCCTAGGGATGGGGGAACCTTGTAGGCTGCCATCTATGGGGTTGCAGAGTTGGACACGACTGAAGCGACTTAGCAGCAGCAGCAGCAACACACGCTAGTAAAGTAATGCTCAAAATTCTCCAAGCCAGTCTTCAGCAATATGTGAACTGTGAAATTCCAGATGTTCAAGCTGGTTTTAGAAAAGGCAGAGGAACCAGAGATCAAATTGCCAACATCTGCTGGATCATCAAAAAAGAGAGTTCCAGAAAAATATCTATTTCTGCTTTATTGACTATGCCAAAGCCTTTGACTGTGTGGATCACAGTAAACTGTGGAAAATTCTGAAGGAGATGGGAATACCAGACCACCTGACCTGCCTCTTGAGAAACCTTATATGCAGGTCAGGAAGCAAGAGTTAGAACTGGACATGGAACAACAGACTGGTTTCAAATAGGAAAAGGAGTACGTCAAGGCTGTATATTGTCACCCTGCTTATTTAACTTCTATGCAGAGTACATCATGAGAAACGCTGGACTGGAAGAAGCACAAGCTGGAATCAAGATTGCCGGGAGAAATATCAATAACCTCAGATATGCAGATGACACCACTCTTATGGCAGAAAGTGAAGAACTAAAAAGCCTCTTGATGAAAGTGAAAGAGGAGAGTGAAAAGTTGGCTTAAAGCTCAACATTCAGAAAACTAAGATCATGGCATCTGGTCCCCTTAGTTCATGGGAAATAGATGGGGAAACAGTGGAAACAGGGTCAGACTTTATTTTTGGGGGCTCCAAAATCACTGCAGATGGTGTTGGCAGCCATGAAATTAAAAGATGCTTGCTCCTTGGAAAGAAAGTTATGACCAACCTAGACAGCATATTGAAAAACAGAGACATTACTTTGTCAACAAAGGTCCGTCTAGTCAAGGCTATGGTTTTTCCAGTAGTCATGTATGGATGTGAAAGTTGGACTATACAGAAGGCTGAGCATCAAATAATTGATGTATTTTAACTGTGGTATTGGAGAAGACTCTTGAGAGTCCCTTGGACTGCAAGGAGATCCAACCAGTCCATCCTAAAGAAGATCAGTATTGGGTGTTCATTGGAGGGACTGATGCTGAAGCTGAAACTCCAATACTTTGGCCACCTGATGCGAAGAGCTGACTCATTGGAAAAGACCCTGATGCTGGGAAAGATTGAGGGCAGGAGGAGAAGGGGACGACAGAGGATGAGATGGTTGGATGGCATCACCAACTCAACGGACATGGGTTTAGGTAAAATCCGGGAGTTGGTGATGGACAGTGAGGCCTGGAGTGCTGCAGTTCATAGGGTCGCAAAGAGTCGGACACGACTGAGCGACTGAACTGAACTGAACCCCTTGAACCTATTTGTCACTTCACTGTATAATGACAGTAATTGGGTTGCTGAAGAAAAAATATCTTTATTGAAGATCAGTGGACTGTATTCATCTGGGTCTATTTACGTAGTTCTGTTCCACTGATCTAATTGTCTATTATTTCAGTAGCACACTCATTTTACTACTCTGCTGCTGCTAAGTCACTTCAGTCGTGTCCGACTCTGTGTGACCCCATAGAAGGCAGCCCACCAGGCTCCCCCATCCCTGGGATTCTCCAGGCAAGAACATTGGAGTGGGTTGCCATTTCCTTCTCCAATGCATGAATGAAAGTGAAAAGTGAAAGTGAAGTCACTCAGTTGTGTCCGACTCTTCACGACCCCATGGACTGCAGCCTACCAGGCTCCTCTGTGCATGGGATTTTCCAGGCAAGAGTACTGGAGTGGGGTAGCATTGCCTTCTCCATTTTATTACTCTAGCCTTATAGTAAACCTTGAAGTAGGATAGTGCGTCTTCCAACTTTGGAGTTGTATTGAATCTGTATTGTCTGTTGAGTTGGCTGGGTCTTTTGCTTCTCCATATATAGTTAAAAATCAGTTTGTTGATAATCACAAAATAACTTACTGGGATTTTGAGAGGGATCGAACAGAATCTGTAGATCAGTGTTGGTAAGAACTGCCCTTTTGACAATATTGAGTGTTCCTATCTGTGAACATGGAATCTCTCTACATTAATTTAGTTCCATCAGAATGGAGCTATTTCATTTTAGGGTGTACTAATGAAATAATTTTTTTAATATTTAGAGACAGTTTTTACAGGAATTTTATTATTTTAAATTTTTATTGAAGCATAGTTGATTTACAATGCATTTGTTTCTGCTGTACAGCAGTGAATCAGTTACACTAATAAATGTATCTACTCTTTATTTGGACTCTTTTCCCATATAGGTCACTACAGAGTACTGAGTAGAGTTCCCTGTACTGTACAGTAGGTCCTTAGTTCAGTTCAGTTCAGATCAGTCACTCAGTTGTGTCCGACTCTTTGCGACCCCATGAATCGCAGCACGCCAGGGCTCCCTGTCCATCACCAACTCCCGGAGTTCACTCAGACTCACGTCCATCGAGTCAGTGATGCCAACCAGCCATCTCATCCTCTGTCGTCCTCTTCTCCTCCTGCCCCCAATCCCTCCCTGCATCAGAGTCTTTTCCAATGAGTCAACTCTTCACATGAGGTGACCAAAGTATTGGAGTTTCAGCTTCAGCATCAGTCCTTCCAAAGAACACCCAGGACTGATCTCCTTTAGAATGGACTGGTTGGATCTCCTTGCAGTCCAAGGGACTCTCAAGAGTCTTCTCCAACACCACAGTTCAAAAGCATCAATTCTTTGGCACTCAGCTTTCTTCACAGTCCAACTCTCACATCCATACATGACCACTGGAAAAACCATAGCCTTGACTAGACGAACCAGTGTCTGCCTAAAATGCGGGAGACCTGGGTTCAATCCCTGGGTTGGGAAGATCTCCTGGAGAAGGGAATGGCAACCCACTCCAGTATTCTTGCCGCCACCCCCCGCCACAAAAAAAGGGGCTCAAAGAAAGGTCCTTATTAGTTATGTGCAAATGTCAATCTCAATTTACCACCCCACTTTTCCCCTGGTAACCATAAGTTTGTTTTCTATATCTTTATTGGAGCTTTAGATTCACAGCAAAATCTAGAGGAAGCTACAGAGATTTCCCATATACCTTGTATCCCCATACATGTATAACTTTCCCCACATTAGCAACATCCCCTGGTTACAATTAATAAACCTAAAATACACTGACATATATAGTCATCCAAAGTCCATAGTTTACCTGAGGCTTCACTCTTAGTAGTGTGTAACCTGAGTTTGGACAAATGTAAAATGACGTATATATACCCATCATTATGATACAGAGTATTTTCACTACCCTAAAAGTTCTCTGTGCTCTGCTGGTAATGTGTTTTTAATTTCAAATTCCACTTGTTCATTACGGGTATATAGGAAAATGATTTTTTGTATGTTAATCTTGTCTCCTGCAACCTTGTTATAATCATGAGTTTATAATTAAACTCACAGTTTTTTGGTTAATTCTTTTGAGTTTTCTGCATAGGTTATTATGTCATCTGTGAACAAAAATAATTTTGTTTCTTCCCTTTCTGGTGTCTGTACCTTTTATTTCCTTTTCATATCTTATTGATATCCAAATAAATGGTCTTATTATGATGACATGAGTATCAAAGCTAGAGGTTTGGGGGAGAAGGAAGATAGATCTGAAAGAAGCACTGAAGAACAAGGAGATGCTACCCAAACCTTTAGGCTCAGTGGCAACAATGGGTCTGAGAGGAGAAACAGCATTTGAGAAGACTGCAGGCAAAACTGCTTTCAGGGAAAATCCACATTTCAGTTGTTGCAAGAAGGTGATGAGGGCATCCAGGAAAAAAAGGTTGAAAGGCAGTTTTGATGAATCATGAATTTTAGAGGGCATGATAGTTTCAGGAATTGGAGAAGAGTGCTGAAGTGGGCAGGATTAGGGATGTATAGACCCTTTGATCTGAGTGTGGGAGCTGACCTAGGAATCTGGCGGTTCTTGTGATAACTGACAAAAACGGCACGAGAAAGCTGCTCCTGGTAGATTCAAAGCAGATACTGATGCTAAGACTATCGTTGTTAGCAGGTCAGGATGAGTGAATTTCTGTGACTTTTCACTCATGATGGATGAGCATACACCTATGGAAGGTGTACTTCTGGACCCAGACTGACTCGTGCCAGACCTCTGTTGAGGGAAGGGCAATCACTCTAAACATGTCTACTCATCTTGTTGATGCGCAGCAGGAATTTGAAGTTGTGGAGGGCCTGGGGGTAGGAGATGGACATAGAGCATAATGCAGGTGGCATGACTGCTATCATTTGACTTGCTAGGACCAGGAGCAAGATGGAGAATCTGAGCCTGGCCTTCTACCTCTTGGAGATCTGAAAGAGTACCGTGTTGATGAAACCCCCTGGGCATTGTCAGAAACAGATGGTGATCCTCGTAAGAAATGTTTGTCCAATTTAGTCCTCCAAAATTCCCTCAGATTAAGATCACGAAGTAGCTCATTAAGCACATGAAGCCTAGGGAAAGGTAAAACATTTTGACAGTAGAAACATCAAATAATGGAATTATTCATTCAGGTACCACAGATACTGGAACTGTTAAACATGGAATGCAGAATATTTATGCATGAAATGTTTTAAGACTCACAAAAAAGTAAGCAATAATTATTTGAATGAGGAGGCATATTTTAAGGACAAAAAATGAGAAGCTCTAGAAATGAACAAAATATAATTGTTGAAATGAAAAAAATATCACTGGAAGATTAACCACAGATGAAAAGAGAATTAGCAAGCTGGAAGATAGTACTGAGGAAATGAGTAGAATGTAGCATAGAGATACAATAGAATGAAAAATTAGAAACAGATGATAGATTTGGAGAAAAAGTGAGAAAGTCTAGTATTTGTCCAACTGGAATTTCTGTGCAAGAAAAACTAAAGGAGAGGTGGCTGAAATTTTTCAGAAATGATGAAAAACATGAATCTTTGGTTAAATTTCTCAGGCAAGAATACTGGAGTAGGTTGCCATTTCCTTCTCCAGAGGATCTTCCCAAACCAGATGTCAAACCCTGTGCTGCAGGTGGATTCTTTACTGACTGAGCCACCAAACCTAAGCAAATATTGTTCATGTAAAAAACTGAGTATTATATTGTTTAATTCAAAGGGGTTATAAAAGGACAGCTCTAAAATGCTGGATCTGTAATAACATAAGCAGACAGGGTGTTTGCTGAAATTACCGTTCTAAATTCCTAGAATTGTTCATTAAAAGTTTAATATATTATTTGATACTGTGCTGTGCTGTTCTTAGTTGCTCGGTCATGTCTGACTCTTTGAGACTGCATGGACAATAACCTGCCAGGCTCCTCTCTCCATGGGGATTCTCCAGGCAAGAATACTAGAGTGGGTTACCATGCCCTCCTCCAGGGGTTCTTCCCAATCCAGGGATTGAACCCAGGTCTCCCACGTTGCAGGTGGATTCTTTACCATCTGAGCCACCAGAGAAGCCCTATTTGACACTAAATCTTACCAAATAAGTTTGGTAAAATGTCCAGGGTAACCACTGAGAGAACAGAAATAGAGTGAATAAATTATAAATTTATAAAGAGAAAACAATTAGAATACAGAAATATATAATAACAAAAATAAACTCACCCCCCTGGGGAAGCAGGAGAGAAGAAAAGAAAGAAAATGCATAGAGTTGGGGGAAAGAAAAATAGTGAAAATAAAATGGTAGAATCAAGTGCAATATATCAATAAGTACAAGAAATGTAAACTCACTGGTCAAAAGTTTAACATATTGAATTTTTTTAAAAATCCAGTTATATGTATATGCTATGTACAAGATGGCACTAGAAGCAAATTGGCAGGAAAAATGGGAAAAAAATGTAAATACATATGCACCAGGGAAATACCAACCCCTCAAAAATCTGTGGTGTTAATATCAAACAAGAGTGTTTAGCAAAAATCATTGTTAGATTTTTAAAATATTTCCTGATTAATTCAGTAATTTTTCCTTTTTCAATAGTTTCCTAAAATGTAAAATTAAAAGAGAATAAGGAGAAACTGACAAGTCTACCATCATGCTGTAAGATTTAACATGTCTTTGATAAGCACACTAAAAATCAGTAAATATATAGAATATTTGAAAACTTTAGTTAAGCTTAAATAGACAATTTGTTAACTACATTCATTTCAAATACACATGGAATTTTTTTTTCAATGGTAATGGACCAAACTGTAAGAAGAAAAGTCTCAATAAATTTCAAGGAATTGACAAATCATGTTTTTTCTCAATTATCTGTATATATCAAAAATCTTTTTTAATCTCATACATTTGGAAATCATGATGAAATCCAAAAACTTATGACTAAATTGATAGTAAAAATCTGCATAACAATTTTATTAAATACTACATACTACATGAAGAGAGAGGAAAACATATAGCTTTAAATATTTATATTGGAAGAAAAGGACTGAAAATTAAGCAACTAAATAACCAACTTAAATTAGAAAAATAACAATTTACCCATGAAAAGTAAAAGAAAAGAGAAAATAAAGAGAAATACAAAACAAAGATAATGAACTTCAACAAAGCCCAAGCTGACTCTGAAAAGATTATTAAAATAGATGAAAACTCTGAGATGAACCAAGCAAAAAAGAAGGCATATACAATAATTAGGAATATAAAAAGAGGCATAAATTCAGACCAGCAGAGGCTAAAGACATGAAAAAATACTGGAATATTTCATACCAATAAATTTGAAAACCTAGGTGAACTGGAAAAAATTCCTAGAAAAATGTAATTCACTAGAAATGCATTTAAAAGACATAGAAAGCCTATACTTCCTGTAATGGAGAAACTGAAATGCTAAAAGATTCTTAAGAATAAAATGCCATGGTCAAACAGTTTAACCAGCAAATTCTACTAAATTTTCAAGAAATATATCATTCCAAATATATACAAAAATATATCGTCTGTGTTCAAGTTGGGTTTATTCAGGAGAGCAAGAGTGATTTAGCATTAGAAAAACCTATAAATGTTGTTCATCACATTAATAGGTTCAAGAGAGAAAAAGCATGTTATTAGAATGGATGGAGAAAGAAATATTTGACAAAATTCAACATCCACTTATGATTTAAAATACTATAAGTGAACTAGAATTAGAACTCCCTTTAGCCTGATGAAAAGCATCTACAAAAATTTTATAACAAGTATTCTCAATGGAAATTTAAAAGCTTTTCCTTTAAAATCAGGAGCAAGAGGCGGAAAAAATGTCTGATGTCACTAATATTTAACATTGTACTGGAGTTTCTAGCAAACACAATATAAGAAAGAAAAGCACAAGTTTTGCTTAAAAGAATCTACAAACAAAAAGTAGAAAAAAATAAGGAACTCCCTGGCAGTCCAGTGGTTAGGACTCTGCACTTCCACTGTGTTTTCACTGCCATGGGCCTTGGTCAGGGAACTAAAACCCCATAAGCCATGTGGCAAAGCCAAAAAAACCAAAACTAACAAGCAAAAAAATAAAAAGTAGAAAAAAAAAGAAAACTTTAGCTGGCTAAAAGGTCAATAAAAAAATCAAATATATTTCTATACACCAGCAACAAATAGTTTGAAAAACATTTTTAAAAAGAAGGGGGGGAAGACAGCATTTACAATAGCAAAACAACAACAAAACAAAACAGAACACCCAAACTGTGAGGTACCTAAGAATCAGTTCAGTTCAGTCGCTCAGTCATGGCCGACTCTTTGCGACGCCATGAATTGCAGTACGCCAGGTCTCCCTGTCCATCACCAACTCCCGGAGTTCACCCAAACCTATGTCCATCGAGTCGGTGATGCCATCCAGCCATCTCATCCTCTGTCGTCCCCTTCTCCTCCTGCCCCCAATCCCTCCCAGCATCAGAGACTTTTCAATGAGTCAACTCTTCGCATGAGGTGGCCAAACTACTGGAGTTTCAGCTTTAGCATCATTCCTTCCAAAGAACACCCAGGGCTGATCTCCTTTAGAATGGACTGGTTGGATCTCCTTGCAGTCCAAGGGACTCTCAAGAGTCTTCTCCAACACCACAGTTCAAAAGCATCAATTCTTCAGCGCTCAGCGTTCTACACAGTCCAACTCTCACATCCATACATGACCACAGGAAAAACCATAGCCTTGACTAGACGGACCTTTGTTGGCAAAGTAGTGTCTCTGCTTTCGAATATGCTATCTAGGTTGGTCATAACTTTCCTTCCAAGGAGTAAGCGTCTTTTAATTTCCTGGCTGCAATCACCATCTGCAGTGATTTTGGAGCCCCCCAAAATAAAGTCTGACACTGTTTCCACTGTTTCCCCATCTATTTCCCATGAACTGATGGGACTGGATGCCATGATCTTCGTTTTCTGAATGTTGAGCTTTAAGCCAACATTTTCACTCTCCTCTTTCACTTTCATCAAGAGGCTCTTTAGTTTCTCTTCACTTTCTGCCATAAGGGTGGTGTCATCTGCATATCTGAGGTTATCGATATTTCTCCCGGCAATCTTGATTCCAGCTTGTGCTTCTTCCAGCCCAGCGTTTCTCATGATGTACTCTGCATAGAAGTTAAATAAACAGGGTGACAATACACAGCCTTGACGTACTCCTTTTCCTATTTGGAACCAGTCTGTTGTTCCATGTCCAGTTCTAACTGTTGCTTCCTAACCTGCATATAGGTTTCTCAAGAGGCAGGTCAGGTGGTCTGGTATTCCCATCTCTTTCAGAATTTTCCACAGTTTATTGTGATCCACACAGTTAAAGGCTTTGGCATAGTCAATAAAGCAGAAATAGATGTTTTTTCTGGAACACTCTTCTTTTTCCGTGATCCAGCGGATTTTGGCAATTTGATCTGTGTTCCTCTGCCTTTTCTAAAACCAGCTTGAACATCTGGAAGTTCATGGTTCACGTATTGCTGAAGCCTGGCTTGGAGAATATTGAGCGTTACTTTACTGGTGTGTGAGATGAGTGCAATTGTGCGGTAGTTTGAGCATTCTTTGGCATTGCCTTTCTTTGAGATTGGAATGAAAACTGACCTTTTCCAGTCCTGTGGCCACTGCTGAGTTTTCCAAATTTGCTGGCATATTGAGTGCAGCACTTTCACAGCATCATCTTCCAGGATTTGAAATAGCTCACCTGGAATTCCATCACCTCCACTAGCTTTGTTCATAGTGATGCTTTCTAAGGCCCAAATGACTTCAACATTCCAGGATGTCTGGCTCTAGGTGAGTGATCACACCATCGTGATTATCTGGGTCATGAAGATCTTTTTTGTACAGTTCTGTGTATTCTTGCCACCTCTTCTTAATATCTTCTGCTTCTGTTAGGTCCATACCATTTCTGTCCTTTATCGAGCCCATCTTTGCATGAAATGTTCCCTTGGTATCTCTAATTTTCTTGAAGAGATCTCTAGTCTTTTGCATTCTATTGTTTTCCTCTATTTCTTTGCATTGATCACTGAGGAAGGCTTTCTTATCTCTCCTTGCTATTCTTTGGAACTCTGAATTCAGATGCTTATATGTTTCCTTTTCTCCTTTGCTTTTCGCTTCTCTTCTTTTCACAGCTATTTGTAAGGCCTCCCCAGACAGCCATTTTGCTTTTTTGCATTTCTTTTCCATGGGGATAGTCTTGATCCCTGTCTCCTATATAATGTCATGAACCTCCATCCACAGTACATCAGGCACTCTATCAGATCTAGTCCCTTAAATTTATTTCTCACTTCCACTGTATAATCATAAGGAATTTGATTTAGGTCATACCTGAATGGTCTAGTGGTTTTCCCTACTTTCTTCAATTTCAGTCTGAATTTGGCAATAAGGAGTTCATGATCTGAGCCACAGTCAGCTCCCGCTCTTGTTTTTGCTGACTGTATAGAGCTTCTCCATTTTTGGCTGCAAAGAATATAATCAATCTGATTTCGGTGTTGACCATCTGGTGATGTCCATGTGTAGAGTCTTCTCTTGTGTTGTTGGAAGAGGGTGTTTGCTATGACCGGTGCTTTCTCTTGGCAAAACTCTATTAGCCTTTGTCCTGCTTCATTCCGTATTACAAGGCCAAATTTGCCTGTTACCCCAGGTGTTTCTTGACTTCCTACTTTTGCATTCCAGTCCCCTGTAATGAAAAGGACACCTTTTTTGGGTGTTAGTTCTAAAAGGTCTAGTAGGTCTTCATAGAACCATTCAACTTCAGCTTCTTCAGCGTTACCGGTTGGGGCATAAACTTGGATTACTGTGATATTGAATGGTTTGCCTTGGAAATGAACAGAGATCATTCTGTCGTTTTTGAGATTGCATCCAAGTACTGCATTTCGGACTCTTTTGTTGACCATAATGGCTACTCCATTTCTTCTGAGGGATTCCTGCCCACAGTAGTAGATATAATGGTCATCTGAGTTAAATTCACCCATTCCAGTCCATTTTAGTTTGCTGATTCCTAGAATGTTGTCGTTCACTCTTGCCATCTCCTGTTTGACCACTTCTTGTTTACCTTGATTCATGGACCTGACATTCCAGGTTCCTATGCAATATTGCTCTTTACAGCATCGGACCTTGCTTCTATCACCAGTCACATCCACAACTGGGTATTGTTTTTGCTTTGGCTCCATCCCTTCATTCTTCCTGGAGTTATTTCTCCACTGATCTCCAGTAGCATATTGGGCACCTACCGACCTGGGGAGTTCATCTTTCAATATCCTATCTTTTTGCCTTTTCATACTGTTCATGGGGTTCTCGAGGCAAGAATACTGAAGTGGTTTGCCATTCCCATCTCCAGTGGACCACATTCTGTCAGACCTCTCCACCGTGCCTGCCCATCTTGGGTGGCCCCACACGCATGGCTTAGTTTCATTGAGTTAGACCAGGCTGTGATCTGTGTGATCAGATTGACTAGTTTTCTCTAATTATGGTTTATGTGTCTGCCCTCTGATGCCTCTTGCAACACCTACCATCTTACTTGGGTTTCTCTTACCTTGGACATGGGGTATCTCTTCACGGCTGCTCCAGCAAAGCGCAGCCACTGCTCCTTACCTTGGACAAGAGGTATCTCCTCACCGCTGCCCCTCCTGATCTTGAACGTGGAGTGGCTCCTCTCTGCCCTCCTGCACCCAGGCAGCCGCTGCTCCTTGAATGTGGGGTAGCTCCTCCCAGCCACTGCCCCTGACCTCGGGCGAGGGGTAGCTCCTCTAGGCCATGCTTCTGCGCTGTCCGTCACAGCCAGCGACTATAATTTCCTACACAAAGTGCTCCTGACCAAAAACTTAGACTTAGTTCTTCTATCAGTTCAGTTCAGTTCAGTTCAGTCGCTCAGTCCTGTCCGACTCTTTGCGACCCCATGAATCGCAGCACGCCAGGCCTCCCTGTCCATCACCAACTCCTGGAGTTCACTCAGACTCACGTCCATCAAGTCGGTGATGCCATCCAGCCATCTCATCCTCTGTCGTCCTCTTCTCCTCCTGCCCCCAATCCCTCCCAGCAACAGAGTCTTTTCCAATGAGTCAACTCTTCGCATGAGGTGGCCAAAGTACTGGAGTTTCAGCTTTAGCATCATTCCTTCCAAAGAACACCCAAGACTGATCTGTATAGAAAGACTCAAAATTGTACAGATTTTCATTCTTCCTAGACTGGTCTGTAGATCAGTACAGTTTCAATTAAAGTCCCAGCCCTGTTTTTTCAGGACTTCACAAGCTAATTCTAGGAAGATAGAGATGAAGGAAGCCTGGACACACCTAAAGAAGAATAACGTCTTAAGAGGGATGGGACTTGCCCTGTCAGATATTTAATTGATTATAAAACTTATTATAATGATAATTAAGACTGTGAGATATTAAAGTAAATATAGCCAAATTAACAAATAGCATAAAATCAGAAGACCCACTCATTATTATTTTTCCCATTCATTTATGAAACTGATATATGACCAAGGTAATATTTCAGACCAACGGGACTATTTAGAAAATTGTCCAGGAACAATTCATTGGTAAATGCATAAAGGGAAAAAGTTTAATTTAGACCCCTTCCCCACTTTATTCATAAAAAGCAATTCCACTTGATCTAAGATTTTAAATATGAAAAGGAAACCTTTTAAACTTTAGAAGAAAAATGTATAAAATATCATTGAGGTCATAAAGATTTTTTTGAACACATAGTACAGAAAGAATTGACTATAAAAGGGACTACTGATAGTTGTGACATCATTAATGTAAGAAATTATGTTCATTTTTTTAAAAAGCTACAGAGAATATGAAAAGACAAGACACAAACTGGAAATTATAACCATAGAATCAAGATAGCAAATTGCCTCTGGGAAATGGGAGTGAAAAAGCAGAGGAATGTATGTGTCAAATATTACACTTAAAAGGACAATAAAGAGTCAATTTTAATAGAGGCTTTTTGGTGACTAAAGCAATAAATAGTGAAATAACAAGTTTCTTTCTCTCATGTTATGATACCTCAACCTTCCTCTAAGACAGTTTATACTAATTGTTACAGAAAGGGCTAGAGTTAATGAGTTACCTGAGACCTTTCTTCTACTTTGAAAAATAAAGGCAGGTGAGTTCTGTTTGCTGTCTCAGTAAATCAGATGTCTTTATCAGCTGCTGAGCTGAAACTCTGCGTCCGTCCTTACTTTTAGGGGAAATAAAATCCCCAAACTGTCAGTCGAGCCACAGTTGGATGCCGCCTTGGGAATTTATCCACCCATTACATCCCTGCTTGAGGAATCTAAAAAGTCCATTTCTCCACTTGAGATGACAGACAAGGATGGCAATTTAACTAAATTTGGCCTCCCAGGAGCTGAGAGGCAAGTCTGCCAGCAAGTCCAAAGAGCATGCATCCACTGGTACTAGAATTTGCTAAAAATAACATATATTTTCTGTCTCCTGCTGGCACACAATAGTGTTAAGCACAGCTACTTTAACACTGGAACAGATCATGATGGAGGGTGATGTGCACTTAAAAATGCTTTGAGTGAGTGAAATCACTCAGTCGTGTCCGACTCTTTGCGACCCCGTGGACTGTAGCCCACCAGGCTCCTCCATCCATGGGATTCTCCAGGCAAGAATACTGGAGCGGGTTGCCATTTCCTTCTCCAGGGGACCTTCCCGACCCAGGGATCGAACCCAGGTCTTCCGCATTGCGGGCAGACGCTTTAACCTCTGAGCCACCAGGGAAGACCACAGTTAAAAAGGCTTTAATTAACTAGTAACATTAGACCCCTGACTTTTGCCAGATGCTATCTGGGCTGTTTTAGAACTCTTTTGAGTTTTAAGGCACCTGCTTTTAACCAGAAAAAAGTCTTGTTGGAGGCCAAAGTGCTGCTGAATATGACTTGAACTTGGAGGTTAGAGCACTCGTTCTAGCTCCATATACTGCTGCTGCTGCTAAGTCGCTTCAGTCGTGTCCGACTCTGTGCGACCCCGTAGACGGAAGCCCACCAGGCTCCCCGTCCTTGGGATTCTCCAGGCAAGAATACTGGAGTGGGTTGCCATTTCCGTCTCCAATGCATGAAAGTGAAAAGTGAAAGGGAAGTTGCTCAGTCATGTCCAATTCTTCCCAACCCCATGGACTACAGCCTACCAGGCTCCTCCATCCATGGGATTTTCCAGGCAAGAGTACTGGAGTGGGGTGCCATCACCATATACTATAATATTTAAATAAAATACAAGTATCCTCCTGCCTAAATTTCCATGAACGCTATCTTTCCAGCCCAGTCAGAACATAATTTCATCCCTGGTTCTCTTAGGATGCCAAACACTTTCCATCCTGTAGTAAAGCAATAAATGTATGTCTGGTCTCCCCAACTTGAGGACAAAAAGACGTTCACTTTGTTATGATCACTACTGTTATTTGGAATAGGTTACTATGAGTGAGTGAAAGTCATTCAGTTGTATCCAAGTCTTTGCAACCCCATGGACTGAGTCCATGGAATTCTCCAGGCCAGAATACTGGAGTGGGTGGCCTTTCCCTTCTCCAGGAGATCTTCCCCCCAGCCCAGGGATCGAACCCAGGTCTCCCGCATTGTAGGCAGATTCTTTAGGTTACTATATTTGAGTACAAATTCAGAAGATAGGAAGGATTTGTGGTAATCCTTATGCATGACTTGCAAGATAGCACTTGTATCCAGTGTACTCAATTCTGTTCTCCAGGGGCACCCAATATTTCCAGTTTCTTGGATGTCTTTCTAAAGTACCTTACACCTATAGAAACATACCAAACATCATATAGTTTTTTATCCCCTCTTTCAAAAATTAGAAATGATAGCATACTATCCAGCATCTTGTGTTTTTCCGCTTGTTGTATATGGAACTCATTCTGTATCATTCTACAGTTTCCTCATGCTTTTTAACAGGTTCGTGTATTTACGTGTGTGTGTGTGTGGAGCAACATCCTGCTGTATGGTGTGACCTATCCCTGTTCATGCACAGTTAAGTTACTCCTTACCTTCTGCTGTTACAAAAGCTGCAGTGAATATCCTTGTATGTACATATGTAATGTTGTGCACATACAAGTATGTAAGTATCCCTGTTTCCCCAGACCACATAGTATGTTCCCAAACCTGGATTTTCTCCAGAGTGATAGTGTTTAACTATGTTTGACTATGGTATTACAGCATAATTTAAATTCCATTTCTCTTAATGTGAATGAGGCTGAATGTGTTTTATATACTTAAGAATATATATATATAATTTTTTTCTGTTAACCAGGCATTCCTGTCCTTTATACACTATGCTCTTGAGTAATTTTTACTTTGATTTTTAGAACCCCTTTATATCTATGACATGAGTTGCAAACATTTTATCACAGCTTATTGTACTTTTTTATCTTTACCAATTGTTTTTGTCATGCTGAAATTTCTGTTTTTACATTGCTCAGATTTATTGATCTTTTATATATGGGGCTTAATATTACATTTAGAAATGACTTCCCCACATTGAGATGAAAAATAAATAAATAAATATATATATACACCATGCTTATTTCTCAGACTTCTAGAATTTCATTGTTTTATAACTTTTTGATCCATCTGAATTGTATCTTGGTTACAGTGTAAGACTGTATTTTTGCACTGTACTCAGATTGTATTTTTTTCCAGATGATCAATTAGTTTTCCCAACATCATTTATTAAATAATCCACATTTCCACACTAATTTCAAAGTGCATATTTTTCATACCATAAATTCCAATGTTATTTAGGTCTAATTCCTGACTTTATATTCTACTCTATTCATGTGTTCTTATGTCCTGTTTTACTTAATATAACTTTACAACAAGCTTTTAATATTTGGTATGGCAAAGGAACTGTCTTATTCATTTTTAATTTAACCTCTACCCTTCATTTTTCTACTTATTAATACATTTATTTACTAGTCAAGCATTTATTAAATGCCCTCCATATTCCTGGCGTTATGCCACGTGTAGGAGAGGAAAGGATTAACAGCAGTCCCTATTTTAGAGAGTTCACAGAGAAGTGGGTAGATGGGTGGTACCCAGTCAATGTTCAATGAATGTCAAACATCTGTATGTTAGTGGTTAAGAGTATGGGCCTTGGGCAGATAAACAGTTTCCACTCATATCTGGACTCCACCACTTATTGGCTGTATGCTGCTGCTGCTGCTGCTGTTAAGTCGCTTCAGTCGTGTCCGACTCTGTGCGACCCCATTGACAGCAGCCCACCAGGCTCCCCTGTCCCTGGGATTCTCCAGGTAAGAACACTGGAGTGGGTTGCCATTTCCTTCTCCAACACATGAAAGTGGAAAGTGAAAAGTGAAAGTGAAGTCGCTCAGTCGTGTCGGACTCCTAGTGACCCCATGGACTGCAGCCCACCAGGCTCCTGCATCCATGGGATTTTCCAGGCAAGAGTACTGGAGTGGGGTGCCATTGCCTTCTCCGTATAGCCTTGGCAAATTGTTCTTCTCATCTAAAAGTGGTACTAATAGGAGAATGGGGTTGTTAGGAGAATTAAGAGAGTTGATGTACTTAGAAAATTCTCGCACTATGTATTTTCTAGGTGAGACAATCTTGCCCTGACCCCCGTAGGCCTTCAGGGATCTCTGAGTACTCTGATGAGATGTCCTCTCCCTGGCCTCCTCCTCGCTGGCTGGCAGGAATGTCACATGACCCAAGACCCCAGCAACCTTCACACTCATGGTGGCTTTCCCACCATGTGCCTTGAGACTGTTGGACCAATCTCACTGTGCTTCCCCCGAACAACCCTGGCTCCAAACACCAGGCTCTTAAGTCATCCCTCTTCCCCCACATTGGAAGCCGCTATAGCCCTGTATGTTTCTTTCCAGCCCCCACTCAAAGCCCTCCCCATCTTATGAAACCCTTCCACTGAGCCCTCTGGAACTCAAGGGCAGTTGTGGGCACACCCTCCTGTATACACCACCTCTTGTAAGAACACTCCTTCCACTTCATGCTCTGTATTCACCTACATTGCTGGCTGCTTCTCTCCCACTTTCTTATACCCCCAGACCTAGAGTTGAGAAGGGTCCCCCCCTGCTTCTTCAATGCTCTTTAAACTCCCTTTTCCTACCATCTCCCTTCTCCTCCCTAAAGCCTACACCCTAAGAACCTCCAGACTTAAGTGTCCATTGATAGACTGTCACCCACTACCCCTCCTGTTGCTGCCATCTACCCCACCAGAGCACTCCCACTCTTTCCTTGCCAATTTCAGCCCCAGGCTCACTGTCACACTCTCCAAAGCTACTTCTACCATGGTTCTAGGTGATTTCAATCTCCATGGAGATGATCTTTTCAAATCCTGACCTCTTACTCCCTCTACCCAGTGAACTTGTCCTCAATCCCTCTTCAACTACCCACTCTCCTAGTCATGAAAGTGAAAGTGAAAATGAAGTCTCTCTGTCGTGTCCGACTCTTTGAGACCCTGTGGACTGTAGTCCGCCAGACTTCTCTGTCCATGGGATTTTCCAGGCAAGAATACTGGAGTGGATTCCCATCTCCTTCTCCAGGGGATCTTCCTGACCCAGGGATCAAACCCGGGTCTCCCACACTGCAGGCAGCCTCTTTACCATCTGACCCACTAGGGAATCCTAGTCATATCTGAGTCCTTATCACTAATAATAACACTACCCCACCATACAGTGAATTTCAAGTGTTCTGTGCTTGACTCATCACCTCACATTTTTAATTCATACCTTCTGGCACCCCAAGTTCAGCAATTCTTCTGTTGCACATGGGACCTACAACCTGTTGATTCAGTTACCATTTTCCCCATCTCTTACCATTCTTTGTCTTCACTTTGCTTTTTACCAAACTAAAAGGCCCCAATCAAGTGTTATGATCACTCCCTTGCATACACATTCTCACCTCCTTTGCTCATCTTTTTCTCTTGTTGTTTGGCACAGTCCAAATCTTGCCAGAAACCCAGTCCGGTGCCTACTCTGTGTCAACAGCCACAGATCTAAATACCCAAAGAGAAAGACACCCAGCCATGTTGCCCAGTCTTACTATGAATTCCTGACCCCCACCTGCAGGGGGCACTTAATGCTGCCATATTTCCCTAGTCCCTAGTCTAGATGATTACACCTTTTTTTCTTTCCTTAAAATTCCAATACCCACCTCCCCATCCACACTCCTAGGAGTGTACTACTAGAATTTCAATAAGCTCCCTCTGCCACATCTACCCAGTGACTGGCATCTGTCCCACATCTGCATCCTCCCCACCCCAGCCCACTGAACAGATGATCTGCTCCTGCTCCTCCGTAAGGCCAGCACCACTCCTCCAGGCTACATCTCATCCCTCTCACTCAGGGCATTGCACCTGCAATCTGGCTTTTTCCTCAGATACCCTTAATGTTTCCCACCCTAATCGATCATTCCCATTGGGGTACAAATTTAGTATTATTTCTCCCATTAAAAATCAAAAACAGTCCTCATACCCCTCTATTGTTCCACTCGGGGCTCCCTTTTAGAGCAAAGCTTCTCTTCCTTGCCTCAATTCCTCTCCTCCCCTTGTCTCTTGAAGCCAGTCAGGCATTTGTCCCTCTCAGTCAACTATGACTGTTCCTATCACGGTTACCAGTGACTTTCATATTGCTAAACTGAATGGCCAAAGTCTCAGTCCCCCTCCTCTTAATTAACCAGTAACCTTTCTCTAAAGAAATGTTGAAACACAATTGAAACAGGCTCTTTACTTAGCTTCCAGAACACCACATTCTCTTGGTTCTCTCCTATCTTAGTGATTCCTCAGTCTTAACTGCATTACCCTCCTTCTTCAAAATTTTACAGTTCCTGAGGGCTCAACCTCCAGAAAGGATCAACCCAAATGACACCCTGATTTCAAACTTCTGGACTCCAGAACTGTGAGAATAATTTCCGTTGTTTTAAGCCATCCAGTTTGTGGTATTTTGTATGGCAGGCCTAGGAAATGAATACATGCTGCTGCTGCTGCTAAGTTGCTTCAGTCGTGTCCGACTCTGTGCCACCCCATAGACAGCAGCCCACTAGGCTCCTCTGTCCCTAGTTCAATAAAACTACTTAAAAACAAGCAAACAAACCTTTAATGGCTTTCCATCTCAAATCATGAACAAGTCAAAAGTCATTTTCTAGTTACCCAAACCTGCACTACTTCTTTGACCTCACTTCCACCCTCACCTTTGATCCAGCCTCGCTCTTCTCCTAGCTATTCTTAAGCATTGCAGGCGCACTCCTGCATGGGGTCTGCATGATGGCTGATCCATTTACCTGCAGTGCTCTTCCATAGATATCTGTATAGCTCTCTTCTTGCTTCCTTTGTTTGCCCAGATGTTATCTTCCCAGACATTTTTCCTCAAAACAACTGTTCCCCCACATTCCCTAGCATCCTAGCCAGATTTACCATTCACTATTGCATTAGCAGCAGCAGCAGCAGCATTGCATTTAGAAGTATCTGGGATACTTTGGGAATTCCCTAGTGGCCTAGTGGTTAGGACTTGGCAGCACTTTCACTGCCAAGAGATCTGATCCTTGATGTACAAGCCGGACAATGAGGCCAAAAAAAAAAATGGACCTTCATACCTTGTTTCACTCACTCATTTTTTTTCTAGTTGATTTTGGTTTTTTTTCCAAATAGTAAATTTTTATTTTGTATTGGGGTGTAGCTGATTACAAAATAAAAATTTAATATTTGGGAAAAAATAAAATCAACTAGAAAAAATAAAACAAAATAAAAAATGAGTGAGTGGCTGATTAACAATGTTGTGGTAGTTTCAGGTGAGCAGTGAAGGGACTCAGCCATACATATACATGTACCCATTCTCCCTCAAATCCCACTCGCATCCAGGTTGGCACCTAACATTAAGAAGAGTTCCAGGTGCTGTCCAATAGGTCTTTGTTGGTTATCCACTTTAAATATAGAAGTATATACATGACCTTCCCAAAGTCCCTAACTATCCCTTCCCCTTAGCAACCATAAGTTCGTTTTCTAAGTTTGTGAACCTCTTTCTGTTTTGTAAGTTCCTTTGTATCATTTCTTTTTAGATTACACATATAAGGGATGTCATATGATATTTCTCCTTCTCTGTCTGACTTACTTCATTCAGTATGACTCTCTCTAGGTCCATCCATGTTGCTGCAAATGGCATTATTTCATTCTTTTTAATGGCTGACTAATACTGCATTTTGTATATATGTACCACATCTTCTTTACCCATTCCTCTGTCAATGGACATTTAGGTTGCTTCTATGTCTCAGCTATTGTAAACAGTGCTGTAATGAACATTGGGGTGCATGTATCCTTTTGGATCATGTTTTTCTGTGGATAAATGTCCAGGAGTGTGATTGTAGGGTCATATGATAGCTCTATTTTTTGTTTCTTAAAGAACCTCCATATTGTTCTCCATAGTGGCTGTACCAATTTACATTCCCACGAACAGTGTAGAAGGGTTCCCTTCTCACTAACCCTCTCCAGCATTTGTTTGCAGATTTTTTGATGATAGCCATTCTGACCAATATGAAGTGATATCTCATTGGAACTTTGAGTTGCATTTCTCTACTAATTTGCAATGTTGAACATCTTTTCATGTGCCTACTAGCCATCTGTGTGTCCTCTTTGGAGAAATGTCGATTCAAGTCTTCTGCCCATTTTTTGAGTGGGTTGTTTCTTTTGATGCCATTAAAGCATCATAAGCTGTTTGTAAATTTTGGAGACTAATCCCTTACTGGTCACATTATTCGCAAATATTTTCTCCCAATCTGTGGGTTATCTTTTTGTTTTGTTTATTGTATCCTTTGCCATGCAAAAGCTTTTAAGTTTAAGTAGGTCTCATTTGTTTATTTTTACTTTTATTTCCATTTTTCTGGGAGATGGATTGAAAACGATGTTGGTTTATGTCAGAGAGTGTTCTACCTATGTTTTCCTCTAGGAGCTTTAGACCAGAGGAGTGTCCGGTCTCACATTTAGGTCTTTAATCAACTTTGAGCTTATTTTTGTGTATGGGGGTCAAGGAATAATCTAATTTCATTCTTTTGCATGTGGATGTCCAGTTTTTCCAGCACCATTTGTTGAAGAAACTGTCTTTGCAATATTGTGTAATCTTGCCTCCTTTGTCATAGATTATTTGACCATAGGTACATTGACTTATTTCTAGGTGTTCTATCCTGTTCCATTGATCTATATTTCTATGTTTGTGCCAGTACCATACTGTTTTGATGACGGTAGCTTTTAGTATAGTCTGAAGTCAGGGAGCCTGATTCCTCCAGCTCCAGTTGTTTTTATTTTTATTTTTTTCCCCAAGATTGTTTTGTCTATTCAGGGATTTTTTGTGTCTCCATAGAAATTTTGAGATTTTTTTGTTCTAGTTCTGTCAAAAATGCCATTGGTAATTTGATAGGGATTGCATTGAATCTGTAGATTGCCTTGGGTAGTATAGTCATTTTGACAATATTGATTTTTTCAATCCATGAACATGGTATACCTTTCCATCTGTTTATGTCTTCTTCAACTTCTTTCGTCAGCATCTTATAGTTTTTGGAGTACAGGCCTTTTGTCTTCTAGGTAGGTTTATTCCTAGGTAATTTATTCTTTTAGATGCAATGGTAAATAGAATTACTTCTTGAATTTCTCTTTCTGATCTTTTGTTGTTAATGTATAGAAATGCAACAGATTTCTGTGTATTAATTTTGTAACCTACAACTTTACCAAATTCATTGTTGAGTTCTAGTAGCTTTCTGGTAGCATCTTTAGGATCTTCTATCTTATATCATCTGCAAACAGTGACACTTTAACTTCTTCTTTTCCAATTTGGATTCTCTTTACTTCTTTTTTTTCTCTGATTGCTGTAGCTAGGACTCCCAAAACTATGTTGAATAAAAGTGAGAGTGGACATCCTTGTCTTGTTCCTGATCTTAAAGGGGATGCTTTCAGCTTTTCACCATTGAGTATGATGCCAGCTGTAGGTTTGTCGTGTGTGTGTATGTGAGTTAGTTGCTCAGTCATGTCCAGCTCTTTGCCAACCTGTGGACTGTAGCCCACCAGGCTCCTCTGTCCATGGGATGCTCCAGGCAAGAATACTGGAGTGGGTTGCCATTTCCTCTTCCAGGGATCTTCCCAACCCAGGGATTGAACTGAGTCTCCTGAATTACAGTCAGATTCTTTATGCTCTGAGCCACGAGGGAAGCAGGTTTGTCATAGATGGCCTTTATTATGTTGAGGTATGTACCCTCTATGCCCACTTTCTGAAGCATTTTATCATAAATTGGTGCTGAATTTTGTCAAAAGCTTATTCTGCGTCTATTGAGATGATCATATGGCTTTTATTCTTCAGTTTGTTGATGGTGGTATATCACTTTGATTGATTTGCAGATGTTGAAAAGTCCTTGCATCCCTGGGATGAATCCCACTTGATCATGGTGTGTGATCTTTTTCATATATGGTTGGGTATGAACTGCGAGCATTTTGTTGTGGAGTTTTGCATCTATGTTCATCAGTGATATTGGCCTGAAATTTTCTCTTTTTTGTGTGTGGTATTTTTGTCTGGTTTTGGTATCAGGGTGATAGTGACATCATAAAATGAGTTTGGAAGTTTTCCTTCCTCTGCAACTTTTTGGGACAGTTTCAGAAGGCTAGATATTACCTTTTCTCTAAATGTTTGATATAAAATTTGGTTGTGAAACCAAGGTCCTCAACTTGTATTTGTTGGGAGGCTTTTAAGTACAGCTTCAATTTCAGCACTTGGAATTGGTCTGTTTATTTTTTCCTTCCTAGTTCAGTCTAGGGAGACTGTACATTTCTTCCACATTGTCCATTTTTATTGGCAAATTTCTACTTTTTCACTGATAATTTTACTGATTTAAGTCCTATCTGGTTTTTCTTGATGAGTCTGGCTAGAGGCCTATCAATTTTGTTTATCTTTTCAAAGAACCGGCTTCTAGTTTCATTGATATTTGTGATTATTTTGTCTCTATTTTATTTCTGCTCTGATCTTTATGATTTCCTTCCTTCTGCTAACTTTGGGTTTTGTTTGTTCTTCTTTCTCTGGTTGCTTTAGGTGTAAGATTAGATTGTTTATTTGAGGTTTTTCTTGTTTCTTGAGGTAAGATTGTATTGCTATAAACTTCCCTCTTAGAATTGCTTTTGCTACACCCATTAAGTTTTTAACTGTTGTGCTTTTGTTTTCATTTGTCTCTAGGCAATTTTTCATTTCTTCTTTGATCTCTCCAGTGATCCAATGGTTGTTTAGTAGCTTATTGTTTAGCCACCGTGTGTTTGTGTTTCTTCAAGTTTTTTTTTTTCTTGTAGTTTATTTCTCATCTCATAGCAGTGTGATAAGAAAAGATGCTAATATGATTTCAGTTTTGTTGAACTTACCAAGGCTCATCTTGTGGCTCAGCATGTGGTCAGTCCTGGAGATGTTCCATGTGCACTTGAGAAGACTGTGTAGTCTGATGCTTTTGGAATTAAGTTTGATTCATCTAAAGTGTCATTTAAGGCCTGTATTTCCTTATTGATTTTCTGTCTAGATGATCTGTCCATTGATGAAAGTGGGGTATTAAAGTCCCCCACTATTATTGTATTACTGTTGACTTCTACCTTTCTGATGTTAGCATTTGCCTTACATATTGAGGTGTTCCTATGTTGGGTACATACATATTTATAATTGTTATATATTCTTGGATTGAACCCTTCATAGTTATGTAATGTACTTCTTTGTCTCTTATAACAGTCTTTGTTCTAAAGTCTATTTTTTCTGATATGAGTATTTCTACTCAAGCTTTCTTATAATTTCCATCTGAGTGAAATGCCTTCTCCCATTCCCTTACTTTCAATCTGTAAATGTCCATAGGTCTGAGGTGGGCCTTTTGTAGACAACATATACATGGGTTTTTGTATCCACCCAGCCAGTGTGTATCTTTTGGTTGGTGCATTTAATCCATTTACATTTAAGGTAATTATTGACATGTAAGATCTTCCCTGGTGGCTCAGAGGTTAAAGCGTCTGCCTCCAATGTGGGAGACCCGGGTTTGATCCCTGAGTTGGGAAGATCCCCTGGAGAAGGAAATGGCAACCCACTCCAATATTCTTGCCTGGAGAATCTCATAGACAGAGGAGCCTGGTAGGCTACAGTCCACGGGGTCGCAAAGAGTTGGACACGACTGAGTGACTTCACTCACTCACTCATTGACATATATGATCCTATTACCATTTTCTTAATTGTTTGGGGTTAATTTTTTGTAGACCTTTTCCTTCTCTTGTGCTTCTTGCCTGAAGAAGTTCCTTTAGCATTTGTTGTAAACCTGGTTTAGTGGTTATAAATTTTCTTAACTGTTGCTTTTTTTGGATAGATTTTGATTACTCCATCAAATCTTATTGTGAGTCTTATCAGTAGAGAATTATTGCTGGTAGATTCTTCCCTTTCATCACTTTAAATATGCCATGCCATTCCCTTCTGGCTTGTAGAGTTTCTATGGAAAAATCAGCTGATAGCCTGATGGGAGTTTCCCTGTATGATATTTGTCATCTTTCTCTTGTTGCCTTTAATATTTTACCTTTGTCTTTAATTTTTGTCAGTTTGATTACTATGTGTCTTGGTGTGTTCCTCCTTGAATTTATCCTGCCTGGGACTCTCTGTGCTTCCTGGACTTGGTTGACTATTTCCTTTCCCATGTTAGGGAAGTTTTCAGCTATTATCTCTTAAAATATTTTCTCAGGTCCTTTCCCTCTTTTCTCTTTCTATAATATGAATGTTGGTGCACTTAATGTTGTCCCAGTCTCTTAGACTGTCTTCATTTCTTTTCATTCTTTTTTCTATATTCTGTTTTGCAGCAGTGATTTCCACCATTATGTCTTCTAGGTCACTTATTGATTCTTCTATCTCAGTTATTCTGCTACTTCTATGTATTCCTTCTATGTATTGTTTCATCTGTTTGTTTGTTCTTCAGTTCTAAGACTTTGGTAAACATTTCTTGAATCTTTTCCATTCTTTTCCCAAGATCTTGGATCATCTTCACTATCATTATTCTGAATTCTTTTTCTGGAAGGCTGCCTATCTCCACTTCATTTAGTTATTTTTCTGGAGATTTATCTTGTTCCTTCATCTGGGACATAATTCTATTTCTTTTAATTTTGGTTAGCTTTCTGTGATTGTAGTATTAGTTCTGGAGGCTGTAGGGGTGTAGTTTTTCTTGCTTCTTCTCTCTGCCCTCTGGTGAATGAGGGTAAGAGGCTTGTGCAAGCTTCCTGATGGGAGGGACTGGCTGCGGGGAAAACTGGGTCTTGCTCTGGGTGGGCAGGGCCATGCTCAGTAAAACTTTGATCCAGTTGTCTGCTGATGGGCTAGGCTCCCTTCCTGTTAGTTTTTGGCCTGAGGCACCCAGTTCTGGATACTTAGAAGTGGCAAAAATACACAGAAGAAGTGTACAAAAAAGATCTTCATGACCCAGATAATCACGATTGTGTGATCACTCACCTAGAGCCAGACATCCTGGAATGTGAAGTCAAGTAGGCCTTACAAAGCATCACTATGGACAAAGCTAGTGGAAATGATGGAATTCCAGTTGAGCTATTTCAAATCCTGAAAGATGATGCTGTGAAGGTGCTGCACTCAGTATGTCAGCAAATTTGGAAAACTCAGCAGTGGCCATAGGACTGGAAAAGGTCAGTTTTCATTCCAATCCCAAAGAAAGGCAATGCTAAAGAATGCTCAAACTACTGCACAATTGCACTCATCTCACACGCTAGTAAAGTATGCTTAAAATTCTACAAGCCAGGCTTCAGCAACACATAAACCATGAACTTCCAGATGTTCAAGCTCGTTTTAGAAAAGGCAGAAGAACCAGAGATCAAATTGCCAACATCCGCTGGATCATGGAAAAAGCAAGAGAGTTCCAGAAAAACATCTATTTCTGCTTTATTCACTATACCAAAGCCTTTGACTGTGTGGATCACAATAAACTATGGAAAATTCTGAAAGAGATGGGAATACCAGACCACCTGACCTGCCTCTTGAGAAACCTGTATGCAGGTCAGGAAGCAACAGGTCAATTAGAACTGGACATGGAACAACAGACTGGTTCCAAATAGGAAAAGGAGTATGTCAAAGCTGTATATATTGTCACCCTGCTTATTTAACTTATACGCAGAGTACATCATGAGAAATGCTGGGCTGGAAGAAGCACAAGCTGGGATCAAGATTGCCAGGAGAAATATCAATAACCTCAGATATGCAGATGATACCACGCTTATGGCAGAAAGTAAAGAAGAACTAAAGAGCTTCTTGACAAAAGTGAAAGAGGAGAGTGAAAATGTTGGCTTAAAGCTCAACATTCAGAAAACTAGATCATGGCATCTGGTCCCATCACTTCATGGGAAATAGATGGGGAAACAATGGCTGACTTTATTTTTCTGGGCTCCAATCACTGCAGATGGTGATTACAGCCAGGAAATTAAAAGATGCTTACTCCTTGGAAGGAAAGTTATGACCAACCTAGATAGCATATTCAAAAGCAGAGACAGTACTTTGCCAACAAAGGTCTGTCTAGTCAAGGCTATGTTTTTTCCAGTGGTCATGTATGGATGTGAGAGTTGAACTATAAAGAAAGCTGAGTGCCAAAGAATTGATGCTTTTGAACTGTGGTGTTGGAGAAGACTCTTGAGAATCCCTTAGACTGCAACGAGACCCAACCAGTGCATCCTAAAGGAGATCAGTCCTGGGTGTTAATTGGAAGGACTGATGTTGAAGCTGAAACTCCAATACTTTGGCCACCTGATGCGAAGAGCTGACTCATTGGAAAAGACCCTGATGCTGGGAAAGATTGAGCACAGGAGGAGAAGGGGACGACAGAGGATGAAATGGTTGGATGACATCACCTACTCAATGGACATGGGTTTGGGTGGACTCCAGGAGTTGGTGATGGACAGGGAGGCCTGGCGTGCTGTGGTTCATGGCATCACAAAGAGTTGGACACGACTGAGTGACTGAACTGAACTGAACTGAACCCAGTCCTGGAGTATACAGGCTCTATGATAGGGATAACAGTAACCTCCATGAAGCCTTACATCAAGACACAACTCTCAGGACTGCTGCTGCTAGTGCCTCTGTCCCTGTGACAGGTCACTGCCGACCCACGCCTCTGCAGGAGAACCCTCAAACCCTCACAGGGTAGGCCTGCCTCAGTCTCCTGTGGAGCTATGAGCCCTTTCCCCTACTCCTGGCGTGCACAAGGTTTTGTTTGTGCCTTCCAAAAGTGGAGACTGTTTCCCCCAGTCCTGTGGAAGTCCCGTAATCAAATCCCGCTGGCCTCCAAAGTCAGATTCCCTGGGGATTCCTAGTCCATTTGTCGGATCCCCAGGCTGGGGAGCCTGATGTGGGGCCTAGAACATTCCCAAAGTGCAAGAACAGTATTATTGTTCTCCAGTTTGTGGGTGGCAACCAGGGCTTATGGGATTTGAATTTATTGTAATTGCACCCCTCCTACCATCTCATTGTGGCTTATCTTTATCCTTGGATGTGGTAGTGTTTATACTTCAAATAGGATGAACAGTTTCTTGTTTTCTCTCTTTTTAAGAGGTTATGATTATTGCCCAAATTTTTTTTAAAAATCTACTTCTTTGTTAGTTACTCAATCATGTCCAACTCTATGTGACCCTTTGGACTGTAGCCTGCCAGCTCCTCTGTCCATGGGATTCTCCAGACAAGAATATTGGAGTGGGTAGCTATTCCCTTCTCCAGGAGATCTTGTTGACCCAGGGATCAAACCTGGGTCTCCTGCATTGCAGGCAGATTCTTAACTGTCTGAGTCACCAGGGGAAAATAGTGATATTCTATCATTTCCCTCTCCCATTTTTTAGCTGAAATATTTCTACAAAAAGAAGCACCTCCACATTCACCACACATCAACTATCTAGTTTCCCTACCCATTCACAAAAAAGCAGGCAAATGCTTCATTTACCTATTTTTCAAATTAATGATATGAGTTAATAACCATCTCTAGCATCTTCCAGAGGTTATTATTTTAGCATCATTATGAACAATAGATAAAAGTATTTTTATATGTTTTAATCTATAGCAATTATCTTTATTGTTGCTCAAGTTGTCCTATCTTTGCCCAGTGGGAACTCATTTAGATTGATTTCTGAATTCTATTAACACAATTCAACTGCTCTATGATAACTCTCTTACTCTGGTATGACAAAATATCCTAACTTAACTTTGTACATTTATTGCCCTAGAACTGGGTTCAACCCTTTTTCCAAAGAGCCCTATTTTCTTTTCTGGCCAATAGTGTTTAAAGACGACAACCTGAGCTCTAGTGGTAATTCAGTGATACTAGGACACTGTGCCTAAGAAGACCTAAGTTATCCAAACACTGCTTATTCCAAAGAAAGTTTTGGCTCTTGACTAGCTCCTAGGAGAGAACCTCTAACTAGTTCAGTTCAGTTCAGTTGCTCAGTCGTGTCTGATTCTTTGAGACCCCATGAATCGCAGTGCACCAGGCCTCCCTGTCCATCACCAACTCCCAGAGTTTACCCAAACTCATGTTCATAGAGTCAGTGATTCTATCCAGCCATCTCATCCTCTGTCGTCCCCTTCTCCTCCTACTTTCAGTCTTTTCCAATGAGTCAGCTCTTCACATCAGGTGGCCAAAGTATTGGAGTTTCAGCTTCAACATCAGTCCTTCCAGTGAACACCCAGGACTGATCTCCTTTAGGATGGACTGGTTGGATGAAGGAACTTGGGCCACACCAGGTTATCTGTGCTAACAGTGTAAGTTATGGTGTGGGCGTTGGGTCACACAATATCTGTCAGTTGACCACTGGAGGACATACCTACATAATTGACCTCTAAAATAAAAATCCTGACATCAATGCTTAAGTAAGCTTCTGTGCTTGGGAAGTGCAAGTTGCTGCACACTATTGCTGGGAAAATGAAATTTTGTCTGTGTGACTTACCTGGGAGCAGGCAACCGGAAGCTTGTCCCTCATCTGCCTTATATGCCTTCTTCCATTGTTGATTTTTAGTCTGTATCCTTCCATTGCAAAACCTGTAATCCTGAGTATAACAATTTTGTTGAGCTCTGTGGGTTCTTTCAGAGAATCACTGAGCCTGAGGTTGGTTTTGGGGACCACTGATTAGAGTCAGGAACTGTGTCTGGACCTCTTCAGTAGATAGAACTAGAAAATATATGTATTTTTAAGATCTAATATACATTATTTCATACTGATGAAGTACAGGCCTACAGACTGTTATTTAAACTCACTAGTTTTGCATTTGTATCTTCTTTCAACCACACTAAAAAAATGTGGTTCTTAGTATTACCAAATAAGCACACTTCTTTAATCCTGTGATACAGCAGTCTGAGAATAGCAATACCAAATCTACCACCAAACTGAGAACAATTTATGGTTTTATTTTCTGTTGTTTTTGTCCTTGGGGTTAATCCTAGGGGAAATATATGATCAAATTACTGTTTTTAAAGTCATTTAAAATATTTCATTTCTGAGAATTATGTTATAAACTGGATATACAGATATAATCACTTATTTTTGCTTTTTTTAGGGATTATATTTTTATTTAATTTAAAAAAATACTTGTTTCTAAAGACAATCTTTGGAATATTCAGAAAAGATCTTCTCTTTTCCCCTTCATATATAACAATTAAATTTTTTATTATTCTTTTATTGGCTTTTATAACATGAGCAAATACATATGTGTCTATATATTAGCTATATATCTATCTGTAGATATATAATTATATTCACATCTCCCCTTTCTTATATAGCATACTCTAAGTGTCTTTCTTCACTTTGCTTTTCCCACTTAACAATATTCCCTAAAGAAACCTCCTACACTGTTGATGAGAATGTCAGTTAGTGTAACCACCATGGAAAACAATATGAAGGTTCCTCAAAAAACTAAAAACAGAGGTCTGTGGGGATTTCCCTGGTGATCCAGTGGTTGAGAATTGCCTTGCAGTGCAGGGGATGTGGGTTTGGTCCCTGGTTGGGGAACTGGGATCCTGCATGCAATGAAGCAACTGAGCCCACATGCTGCAACAACTGAGGCCCCTGTGTTTTGGAGTCCTCACGCCACAACTAGAGAGTCTGTCCACTACAAGTAAAGATCCCACATGAGGCCACAAAGATCCCACTGCCACAACTAACACCTGCTGCTGCTGCTGCTAAGTCGCTTCACTCGTGTCTGACTCTGTGTGACCCCATAGACGGCAGCCCACCAGGCTCCACCGTCCCTGGGATTCTCCAGGCAAGAACACTGGAGTGGGTTGCCATTTCCTTCTCCAATGTATGAAAGTGAAAAGTGAAAGGGAAGTTGCTCAGTCATGTCCGACTCTTCACGACCCCATGGACTGTAGCCTACCAGGCTCCTCCGTCCATGGGATTTTCCAGGCAAGAGTACTGGAGTGGGGTTCCATCACCTTCTCCAAACTAACACCTGACATAGCCAAATTTAAAAATAAGTGTAAGTGCCATACGATCCAGCAATCCCACTCCTGAGCATGTATCCAGACAAAACTATAATTCAAAAAGACACATGCACCTTATGTTCATAGCAGCACTATTCACAATAGCCAAGACAGGGAAACAGCCTAAATGTCCATCAGCAGATGAATAGATTTTAAAAAATGTTATACATATATACAATGGAATACTACACAGCAAGAAAAAAAGAATGAAATAATGGCATTTGCAGCAACATGGATGGACTTAGAGATTATCATACTAAGTGAAGTCAGACAGAAAAAGGCAAATATCATATGATATAATTTATATGTGGAATCTAAAACATGACACAAATGAACCACTAAAAAAAATAAAAACAGACTCACAAACATAGAAAGAATAGACTTGTGGTTGCCAAGGGGGATGGGGTGGGGGAGGGATGCACTGCGAGTTTGGGTTAGCAGATGCATGTTATTACACATAGAATGGATAAACAACAAAGCCTGATTGTATAGCACAGGGAAATATATTCAGTCCCTTATGATAAACCATAAGGGTTTGAGTACGCCTGCCAATGCAGGGTATGCAAGGTTGATCCCTGGGTCAGGATGATCCCTTGGAGAAGGAAATGGCAACCTCTCCAGTATTCTTGCCTAGGAAGTCCCATGGACAGAGTCTGAGCCTGGCAGGCTGCAATCCGTGGGGTCGCAGAGTCAGACATGACTTAGCAACTGAACACAAATGATATCATAATGAAAAAGAATATTAAAAAAAAAACGTACACATATGTACAACTGAATCACTCTGCTATATAGCAGAAACTAGCACAACATTGTAAATCAAATATATGCCAATAAAAAAATGCACGTTCAACAGAAAATAATACAAAACAAAAAATAATATACCCTACAGATTACCACATTGTAGCTTTTCCTTTTATACTGTTTATATTCCATTGTGTAGCTAAAGCTTCATTTAACTGTTTTCCTATTGATTCAGGTTGTTGCCAGTCTTTTGTTATCATAAATAATGCTGTATTATAGTACCTTATTTGTACATCTCATCATATTTTTTTAGTATGTTTTCAGGATACTGTTCTAAAACTCTAGATTCTTTTTTTTAATACAAATTTATTTATTTTAATTGGAGGTTACTTACTTTACAATATTGTATTGGTTTTGCCACATATCAACATGAATCCACCACGTGTATGCACGTGTTCCCCATCCTGAACCCCCCTCCCACCTCCCTCCCCATACCATCCCTCCAAGTCATCCCAGTGCACCAGCCCCAAGCGACCAGTATCATGCATCGAACTTGGACTGGCGAATCATTTCATATGTGATATTATACATGTTTCAATGCCATTCTTCCAAATCATCCTACCCTATCCCTCTCCCACAGAGTCCAAAATAGTGTTCTATACATCTGTGTCTCTTTTGCTGTCTCACATACAGGGTGATCGTTACCATCTTTCTAAATTCCATATATATGTGTTAGTATACTGTATTGGTGTTTTTCTTTCTGGCTTACTTCACTCTGTATAATAGGCTCCAGTTTCATCCACCTCATTAGAACTGATTCAAGTGTATGCTTTTTAATGGCTGAGTAATACTCCATTACATTACAGTACATTACATTACAGTACTGAGTAATACTCCATTACATTACAGTACCACAGCTTTCTTATCCATTCATCTGCTGATGGACATCTAGGTTGCTTCCATGTCCTGGCTATTATAAACAGTACTGCGATGAACATTGGGGTACATGTGTCTCTTTCCCTTCTGGTTTCCTCAGTGTGTATGCCCAGCAGTGGGATGGCTGGGTCATAAGGCAGTTCTATTTCCAGTTTTTTAAGGAATCTCCACACTGTTCTCCATAGTAGCTGTACTAGTTTGCATTCCCACCAACAGTGTAAGAGGGTTCCCTTTTCTCCACACCCTCTCCAGCATTTATTGCTTGTAGACTTTTGGATAGCAGCCATTCTGACTGGTGTGAGATGGTACCTCACTGTGGTTTTGATTTGCATTTCTCTGATAATGAGTGAGGTTGAGCATCTTTTCATGTGTTTGTTAGCAATCTGTATGTCTTCTTTGGAGAAATGTCTATTTAGTTCTTTGGCCCATTTTTTGATTGGGTTGTTTATTTTTCTGGAATTGAGCTGCAGGAGTTGCTTGTATATTTTTGAGATTAGTTGTTTGTCTGTTGCTTCATTTGCTATTATTTTCTCCCATTCTGAAGGCTGTCTTTTCACCTTGCTTAGAGTTTCCCTTGTTGTGCAGAATCTTTTATGTTTAATTAGATACCATTTGCTTATTTTTGCTTTTATTTCCAATATTCTGGGAGGTGGGTCATAGAGGATCCTGCTATGATTTATGTTGGAGAGTGTTTTGCCTATGTTCTCCTCTAGGAGTTTTATAGTTTCTGGCCTTACGTTTAGATCTTTAAACCATTTTGAGTTTATTTTTGTGTATGGTGTTAGAAAGTGCTCTAGTTTCATTCTTTTACAAGTGGTTGACCAGTTTTCCCAGCACCACTTGTTAAAGAGATTGTCTTTAATCCATTGTATATTCTTGCTTCCTTTGTCAAAGATAAGGTGTCCATAGGTGCATGGATTTATCTCTTGGCTTTCTATTTTGTTCCATTGATCTATATTTATGTCTTTGTGCCAGTACCATACTGTCTTGATGATTGCAGTTTTGTAGTAGAGCCTGAAGTCAGGCAGATTGATTCCTCCAGTTCCATTCTTCTTTCTCAAGATTGCTTTAGCTATTCGAGGTTATTTGTATTTCCATATAAATTGTGAAATTATTTGTTCTAGCTCTGTGAAAAATACCGTTGGTAGCTTGATGGAGATTGCATTGAATCTATAGATTGCTTTGGGTAGTATACTCATTTTCACTATATTGATTCTTCCCATCCATGAACATGGTATATTTCTCCATCTATTAGTGTTGTCTTTGATTTCTTTCACCGGTGTTTTATAGTTTTCTATATATAGGTCTTTAGTTTCTTTAGGTAGATATATTCCTAAGTACTTTATTCTTTTCGTTGCAATGGTGAATGGAATTGTTTCCTTAATTTCTCTTTCTATTTTCTCATTATTAGTGTATAGGAATGCAAGAGATTTCTGTGTGTTGATTTTATATCCTGCCACTTTCCTATATTCATTGATTAGCTCTAGTAATTTTCTGGTGTAGTCTTTAGGCTTTTCCATGTAGAGGATCATGTCATCTGCAAACAGTGAGAGTTTGACTTCTTCTTTTCCAATTTGGATTTCTTTTATTTCTTTTTCTGCTCTGATTGCTGTGGCCAAAACTTCCAAAACTATGTTGAATAGTAGTGGTGAAAGTGGGCACCCTTGTCTTGTTCCTGATGTTAGGGGAAATGCTTTCAATTTTTCACCATTGAGGATAATGTTTGATATGGGTTTGTCATATATAGCTTTTATTATGTTGAGGTATGTTCATTCTACTCCTGCTTTCTGGAGAGTTTTTATCATAAATGGATGTTGAATTTTGTCAAAGGCTTTCTCTGCATCTATTGAGATAATCATATGGCTTTTATTTTTCAATTTGTTAATATGGTATTACATTGATTGATTTGTGGATATTGAAGAATCCTTGCATCCCTGGGATAAAGCCCACTTGGTCATGGTGTATGATCTTTTTAATGTGTTGTTGGATTCTGATTGCTAGAATTTTGTTAAGGATTTTTGCATCCCTGTTCATCAGTGATATTGACCTGTAGATTTCTTTTTTTGTGGCATCTTTGTCAGGTTTTGGTATTAGGGTGATGGTGGCCTCATAGAATGAGTTTGGAAGTTTACCTTCCTCTGCAATTTTCTGGAAGAGTTTGAGTAGGATAGGTGTTAGCTCTTCTCTAAATTTTAATTTCTAGCATGATTGCTAGGCCAAATGATAATGCATATGTATATATAATTTTGTGAAATATTCCCAATTTCTCCTCCATCAGTGTTATTTTACCATTGTGCATTCCTACCAGCTATGCATTCAAGGGCTTGTTTTACCATAGCTTGGCAAAAAGAGTATATGGTCCAAATATTGGATTTTTGTTGAACTTTCAGATGGGAAGTGGTATCTTAGTATAGTTTTACTTACATGTATCTTTTGAATGATATTCAGCATCTGTTCACATGCTTAAGAGTCATTATCATGCTTTTCAATTCACTGTATGCTTGTACCTCAGATGGCTCTGCCTTATATTTCAAATTATTATCCTATCTTTCTGCTAATAGCCTCAAATTCTCAAGAACAATATACACCAAAGAACTCTCAGTTCCTGGTGTAATTTCAGTTGAAGAGTGGTACAGTAAATTCCCTACATACAAACCTTCAAGTTGCAAACTCTCAAAGATGTGAGCATGTATTTGCATGTCCAATCAGGTAAGTTAGTCATGTATCTGGCATACACTGTCATGTGTGTACATCTTCTACAAGTGGTTGTGCTTTTGTGTACTTTACTATACAGTACTGTATAGAGTGGGCTTCCCAGGTGGCTCAATGGGTAAAGAATCTGCCTGCAATGCAGGAGACAGAGGAGATGTGGGTTCCAACCCTGGGTCAGGAATATCCCCTGGAGGAAGGCATGGCAGGCCTCTCCAGTATTCTTGTCTGGAGAATCCCATGGATGAAGAATCTCATGGACAGAGAAGCCTGGTAGGCTAGAGTCCACAGGATTGCACAGAGTTGGACAGACTGAAGTGACTGTGCATGCACACACTATATACAGTACAGTAGCACAATATCTTTATTTCAAGCCCCTTTATTTCAAGTCTGCAAGCAAGAAGGTAGATAGAATTGAATCCAACAAGGAACCAGAACCTATGCCATCAATTTGATCAGGTGTGAGTGAAATTGCAACTTTCCCTCCATCTCCAATTATTGACAAACCTTCAGCTCTTCCATCTCCCACATTCTCTTCTTCCTCCAATCAGTAACTCTTCTTGCCTGTTCACTTGATGCCAGTCCCTGTATGCCAGCTATTGTACTCTATTACCTTACTTTTTAAGGTACTGTACTGTAAGATTTCAAATATTTTCTTTATTTTGGGAGGGTTGCTTTGTATTTTATGTATCATTTGTGTGAAAAGTATTATAAACCTATTACAGCACAGTACTTTATAGTCAATTGTGTTACCTAGAATTTGTTGAACTTACAAACTAATTGGACTTAGGAATGTATTCTCAGAATGGAACTCATTTGTATGTAGGGCCTTACTGTATAGAGACCATGGAGAATCACAGATGACCTGTAAGCATATGGACAAAAGTATATTCAGATTTTTCCAGACAATGTTGTGGAAAAACCTGAAAGAATTTTTGGCCAACCCAGTCCATCAACTCATTCAATCCTCACAGTAATCCTATTAAATAAATGCTATTTTTGGTTCTATTTTACAGATAAGGAAACAGTGATACAAAGGTTAAATATTAATACATTGCCCAGGTTCACATAGCTATTAAATGAAAGAGCTAGAACTTTAGTCAAGCTACCTGGCTCTAGTGTCTGTGCTCATAACTATATGCTAGTATATGTCACCTTTTATCTTTGATCATTTTAAACATATTTATTTAGTAGCCTATTATATTTTTATTCTGTTTTACTCATACTTGGGGGTTCTAATTGCCTGCTAACTAGCACAGAAATAGCAGGGAGGGAACACAGCTCCACCCATCAACAGAAAGCTGGATTAAAGATTTACTGAACATGGCCCCGGCCAACAGAACAAGACCCAGTTTCCCCCTCAGTCACTCTCTCCCATCAGGAAGCTTCCATAAGCCTCTTATCCTTCTCCATCAGAGGGCAGACAGACTGGAAACCACAATAACAGAAAACTAACCATTCTAATCACATGGGCCGCAGCCTTGTCTAACTCAATGAAACTATGAGCCATGCCATGTAGGGCCAGCCAAGACAGACGGGTCATGGTGGAGAGTTCTGACAAAATGTGGTCCACTGGAGAAGGGAATGGAAAACCACTTCAGTATGCTTTCGTTGAGGACCCCATGAAGAGTATGAAAAGGCAAAAAGACAGGACACTGAAAGATGAACTCCCCAGCTCTGTAGGTGTCCAATATGCTACTGGAGATCAGTGGAGAAATAACTCCAGAAAGAATGAAGAGAGAGAGCCAAAGCAAAAACAATACCCAGTTGTGGATGTGACTGGTGATGGAAGCAAGGTCTGATACTGTAAAGACCAATACTGCATAGGTACCTGGAATGTTAGGTCCATGAATCAAGGCAAATTGGAAGTAGTCAAACAGGAGATGGCAAGAGTGAACATCGACATTTTAGGAATCAATGAACTAAAATGGACTGGAATGGGTAAATTTAACTCAGATGACCATTATATCTACTACTATGAGCAAGAATCCCTTAGAAGAAATGGATTAGCCATCATAGTCAACAAGAGTCCGAAATACAGTACTTGGATGCAATCTCAAAAATAACAGAATGATCTCTGTTCATATCCAAGGCAAACCACTCAAAATCACAGTAATCCAAGTCTATGCCCCGACCAGTAATGCTGAAGAAGCTGAAGTCGAATGGTTCTATAAAGACCTACAAGACTTTCTAGAACTAACACCCCCAAAAGTTGTCCTTTTCATTATAGGGGACTGGAATGCAAAAGTAGGAAGTCAAGAAACATCTGGAGTAACAGGCAAATTTTGCCTTGGAGTACAGAATGAAGCAGGGCAATGGCTAATAGAGATTTGCCAAGAGAGCGCACTGGTCATAGCAAACACCCTCTTCCAACAACACAAGAGAAGACTCCACACATGGACATCACCAGATGATCAACACTGAAATCAGATTGATTATATTCTTTGCAGCCAAAGATGGAGAAGCTCTATACAGTCAGCAAAAACAAGACTGGGAACTGACTGTGGCTCAAATCATGAACTCCTTTATTGCCAAATTCAGGCTTAAATTGAAGAAATAGACAAAATCACTAGACCATTCAGGTATGATCTAAATCAAATCCCTTATGATTATACAGTGGAAATGACAAATAGATTTAAGGGATTAGATCTGATAGACAGAGTGCCTAATGAACTATGGACAGAGGTTTGTGACATTGTACAGGAGACAGGATTCCTGTACAGGGATCCAAGAAAAAGAAATGCGAAAAAGCAAAATGGCTGTCTGAGGAGGCCTTACAAATAGCTGAGAAAAGAAGAGAAGCAAAAAGCAAAGGAGAAAAGGAAAGATACACCCATTTGAATGCAGAGTTCCAAGGAATAGCAAGGAGAGATAGGAAAGCCTTCCTCAGTGTTCAGTGCAAAGAAATAGAGGAAGACAATAGAGCGGGAAAGACTAGAGATCTCTTCAAGAAAATTGGAGATACCAAGGGAGCATTTCATGCAAAGATGGGCTCGATAAAGAACAGAAATGGTATGGACCTGAAAGAAGCAGAACAGAAGAGGTGGCAAGAATTCACAGAAGAACTACACAAAAAAGATCTTCATGACCCAGATAACCACGATGGTGTGATCATTCACCTAGAGCCAGACATCCTGGAATCAAAGTCAAGTGCGTCTTAGGAAGCATCATTGAGAACAAAGCTAGGGGAGGTGATGGAATTCCAGTGGAGCTATTTCAAATCCTAAAAGATGATGCTGTGAAAGTGCTGCACTCAATATGCCAGCACATTTGGAAAACTCAGCAGTGGCCACAGGACTGGAAAAGTTTTCATTTCAATCCCAAAGAAAGGCAATGCCAAAGAATGCTCAAACTACTGCACAATTGTACTTACATCACACACTAGTAAACTAATGCTCAATATTCTTCAAGCCAGACTTCAACAATACATAAACAGTGAACTTCCAGATGTTCAAGCTGGTTTTAGGAAAGGCAGAGGAATCAGAGATCAGATTGCCAACATCCATTGGATCATCAAAAAAGCAAGAGAGTTCCAGAAAAACACTTGTTTCTGCTTTATTGACTATGCCACGCCTTTGACTTTGTGGATCACAATAAACTGGAAAATTCAGAAAGAGATGGGAATGCCAGACCACCTGACCTACCTCTTGAGAAACCTATATGCAGGTCAGGAAGCAACAGTTAGAACTGGACATGGAACAACAGACTGGTTCCAAAAAAGAAAAGGAGTACTTCAAGGCTGTATAAGGTCACCCTGCTTATTTAACTTCTTTCTCTCTCTCTCTCTTTTTTTGTTTTTAATTAAAAAAAATTTTTTTTACTTTACAATATTGTGTTGGTTCTGCCACACATTAACATGAATCTGCCATGGTCGTACACGTGTTCCCCATCCTGAACCCCCTCCCACCTCCCTCCCCATACCATCCCTCCAAGTCATCCCAGTGCACCAGCATCCTGTATTGAACCTGGACTGGCGATTCAGTTCTTATATGATATTATACATGTTTCAATGCCATTCCCCCAAATAGTCTCACCAACTCCCTCTCCCATAGAGTCCAAAAGACTGTTCTCTACATCTGTGTCTCTTTTGCTGTCTCGCATACAGGGTTGTCATTACCATCTTTCTAAATTCCACATATATGCGTTAGTATACTGTATTGGTGTTTTTCTTTCTGGCTTACTTCACTCTGTATAATAGGCTCCAGTTTCATCCACCTCATTAGAACTGATTCAAATGTATTCTTTTTAATGGCTGAGTAATACTCCATTGTGTATATGTACTACAGCTTTCTTATCCATTCATCTGCTGATGGACATCTAGGTTGCTTCCATGTCCTGGCTATTATAAACAGTACTGCAATGAACATGGGGCACATGTGTCTCTTTCAATTCTGGTTTCCTCAGTGTGTATGCCCAGCAGTGGGATGGCTGGGTCATAAGGCAGTTCTATTTCCAGTTTTTTAAGGAATCTCCACACTGTTCTCCATAGTAGCTGTACTAGTTTGCATTCCCACCAACAGTGTAAGAGAGTTCCCTTTTCTCCACACCCTCTCCAGCATTTATTGCTTGTAGACTTTTGGATAGCAGCCATTCTGACTGGTGTGGGATGGTACCTCATTGTGGTTTTGATTTGCATTTCTCTGATAATGAGTGAGGTTGAGCATCTTTTCATGTGTTTGTTAGCAATCTGTATGTCTTCTTTGGAGAAATGTCTATTTAGTTCTTTGGCCCATTTTTTGATTGGGTTGTTTATTTTTCTGGAATTGAGCTGCAGGAGTTGCTTGTATATTTTTGAGATTAATTCTTTGTCAGTTGCTTCATTTGCTATTATTTTCTCCCATTCTGAAGGCTGTCTTTTCACCTTGCTTAGAGTTTCCTTTGTTGTGCAGAAGCTTTCAAGTTTAATTAGGTCCCATTTGTTTATTTTTGCCTTTATTTCTAATATTCTGGGAGGTGGGTCATAGAGGATCCTGCTATGATTTATGTTGGAGAGTGTTTTGCCTATGTTCTCCTCTAGGAGTTTTATAGTTTCTGGCCTTACGTTTAGATCTTTAAACCATTTTGAGTTTATTTTTGTGTATGGTGTTAGAAAGTGCTCTAGTTTCATTCTTTTACAAGTGGTTGACCAGTTTTCCCAGCACCACTTATTAAAGAGATTGTCTTTCTCCATTGTATATTCTTGCCTCCTTTGTCAAAGATAAAGTGTCCATAGCTGCGTGGATTGATCTCTGGGCTTTCTATTTTCCATTGATCTATATTTCTGTCTTTGTGCTAATACCATACTGTTTTGAAGATTGTGGCTTTGTAGTAGAGCCTGAAGTCAGACAGGTTAATTCCTGCAGTTCCATTCTTCTTTCTCAAGAAGAAAGAAGAATGGCTTGCTTTGTCTGTTCAAGGTTTTTTGTATTTCCATACAAATTGTGAAATTATTTGTTCTAGCTCTGTGAAGAATACCTTGGTAGCTTGATAGGGATTGCATTGAATCTATAGATTACTTTGGGTAGTATACTCATTTTCACTATATTGATTCTTCCCATCCATGAACATGGTATATTTCTCCATCTATTAGTATCCTCTTTGATTTCTTTCACCAGTGTTTTATAGTTTTCTATACATAGGTCTTTAGTTTCTTTAGGTAGATATATTCCTAAGTACTTTATTCTTTTCGTTGCAATGGTGAATGGAATTGTTTCCTTAATTTCTCTTTCTATTTTCTCATTATTAGTGTATAGGAATGCAATGGATTTCTGTGTATTGATTTTATATCCTGCCACTTTCCTATATTCATTGATTAGCTCTAGTAATTTTCTGGTGGAGTCTTTAGGGTTTTCTATATAGAGGACCAGACTTTATTTTTCTGGGCTCCAAAATCACTGCAGATGGTGACTGCAGCCATGAAATTAAAAGACGCTTACTCCTTGGAAGGAAAGTTATGACCAACCTAGATAGCATATTCAAAAGCAGAGACATTGCCAGCAAAGGTTCGTCTAATCAAGGCTATCGTGTTTCCTGTGGTCATGTATGGATGTGAGAGTTGGACTGTGAAGAAGGCTGAGCGCCAAAGAATTGATTTTGAACCGTGCTGTTGGAGAAGACTCTTGAGAGTCCCTTGGACTGCAAGGAGATCCAACCAGTCCATTCTGAAGGAGATCAGCCCTGGGCTTTCTCTGGAAGAAATGATGCTAAAGCTGAAACTCCAGTACTTTGGCCACCTCATGCGAAGAGTTTACTCATTGGAAAAGACTTTGATGCTGGGAGGAACTGGGGGCAAGAGGAGAAGGGGACGACAGAGGATGAGATGGCTGGATGGCATCACTAACTCGATGGACGTGAGTCTGAGTGAACTCCGGGAGTTGGTGATGGACAGGGAGGCTTGGTGTGCTGCGATTCATGGGGTCGCAAAGAGTCGGACATGACTGAGCGGCTGATCTGATCTGATCTGATGTAGAGGATCATGTCATCTGCAAACAATGAGAGTTTTTCTCTTCTTTTCCAATTTGGATTTCTTTTATTTATTTATTTATTTATTTATTTTCTGCTCTGATTGCTGTGGCCAAAACTTCCAAAACTATGTTGAATAGTAGTGGTGAAAGTGGGCACCCTTGTCTTGTTCCTGACTTTAGGGGAAATGCTTTCAATTTTTCACCATTGAGGATAATGTTTGATATGGGTTTGCCATATATAGCTTTTATTATGTTGAGGAATGTTCCTTCTATTCCTGCCTTTTGGAGAGTTTTTGTCATAAATGGATGTTGAATTTTGTCAAAGGCTTTCTCTGCATCTGTTGAGATAATCATGTGGCTTTTATTTTTCAATTTGTTAATGTGGTGTATTACGTTGATTGATTTGTGAATATTGAAGAATCCTTGCATCCCTGGGATAAAGCCCACTTGGTCATGGTGTATGATCTTTTTAATGTGTTGTTGGATTCTGATTGCTAGAATTTTGTTAAGGATTTTTGCATCTATATTCATCAGTGATATTGGCCTGTAGTTTTCTTTTTTTGTGGCATCTTTGTCAGGTTTTGGTATTAGGGTGATGGTGGCCTCATAGAATGAGTTTGGAAGTTTACCCTCCTCTGCAATTTTCTGGAAGAGTTTGAGTAGGATAGGTGTTAGCTCTTCTCTAAATTTTTGGTAGAATTCAGCTGTGAAACCATCTAGACCTGGGCTTTTGTTTGTTGGAAGATTTCTGATTACAGTTTCAATTTCCATGCTTGTGATGGGTCTGTTAGGATTTTCTATTTCTTCCTGGTTCAGTTTTGGAAAGTTGTACTTTTCTAAGAATTTGTCCATTTCTTCCAAGTTGTTTATTTGCATATAGTTGCTGATAGTAGTCTCTTATGATCCTTTGTATTTCTCTGTTGTCTGTTGTGATCTCTCCATTTTCATATCTAATTTTATTGATTTGATTTTTCTCCCTTTGTTTCTTGATGAGTCTGGCTAACGGTTTGTCAATTTTATTTATCCTTTCAAAGAACTGGCTTTTGGCTTTGTTGATTTTTACTATGGTCTCTTTTATTTCTTTTGCATTTATTTCTGCCCTAATTTTTAAAGATTTCTTTCCTTCTACTAACCCTGGGGTTCCTCATTTCTTCCTTTTCTAGTTGCTTTAGGTGTAGAGTTAGGTTATTTATTTGACTTTTTTCTTGTTTCTTGAGGTATGCCTGTATTGCTATGAACTTTTCCCTTAGCACTGCTTTTACACTGTTCCATAGGTTTTGGGTTGTTGTGCTTCCATTTTCATTTGTTTTTATGCATATTTTGATTTCTTTTTTTATTTCTTCTGTGATTTGTTGGTTATTCAACAGCATGTTGTTCAGCCTCCATATGTTGCCATTTTTAATAGTTTTTCTCCTGTAACTGAGATCTAATCTTACTGCATTGTGGGCAGAAAAGATGCTTGGAATGATTTCAATTTTTTTGAATTTACCAAGGCTGGATTTATGGCCCAGGATGTGTTCTATCCTGGAGAAGGTTCCGTGTGTGCTTGAGAAAAAGGTGAAATTCATTGTTTTGGGGTGAAATGTCCTATAGATATCAATTAGGTCTAACTGGTCTACTGTATCATTTAAAGTTTGTGTTTCCTTGTTAATTTTCTGTTTAGTTGATCTATCCATAGGTGTGAGTGGGGTATTAAAGTCTCCCACCATTATTGTGTTATTGTTAATTTCCTCTTTCGTACTTGTTAGCATTTGTCTTACATATTGTGGTGCTCCTATGTTGGGTGCATATATATTCATAATTGTTATATCTTCTTCTTGGATTGATCCTTTGATCATTATGTAGTGTCCTTCTTTGTCTCTTTTCACAGCCTTTGTTTTAAAGTCTATTTTATCTGATATGAGTATTGCTAGTCCTGCTTTCTTTTGGTCTCTATTTGCGTGGAATATCTTTTTCCAGCCCTTCACTTTCAGTCTGTATGTGTCCCCTGTTTTGAGGTGGGTCTCTTGTAGACAACATGTATAGGGATCTTGTTTTTGTATCCATTCAGCCAGTCTTTGTCTTTTGGTTGGGGCATTCAACCCATTTATGTTTAAGGTAATTATTGATAAGTATGATCCCATTGCCATTTACTTGATTGTTTTGGGTTCGAGTTTATATACCCTTTCTGTGTTTCCTGTCTAGAGAAGATCCTTTAGCATTTGTTGGAGAGCTTGTTTGGTGGTGCTTAATTCTCTCATCTTTAGCTTGTCTGTGAAGTTTTTGATTTCTCCCTCATATTTGAATGAGATCCTTTCTGGGTACAGTAATCTGGGCTGTAGGTTATTTTCTTTCATCACTTTAAGTATGTCTTGCCATTCCCTTCTGGCCTGAAGAGTTTCTATTGAAAGATCAGCTGTTATCCTTATGGGAATCCCCTTGTGTGTTATTTGTTGTTTTTCCCTTGCTGCTTTTAATATTTGTTCTTTGTGTTTGATCTTTGTTAATTTGATTAATATGCATCTTGGGGTGTTTCGCCTTGGGTTTATCCTGTTTGGGACTCTGAGTTTCTTGGACTTGGGTGATTATTTCCTTCCCCATTTTAGGGAAGTTGTCAACTACTATCTTCTCAAGTATTTTCTCATGGTCTTTCTTTTTGTCTTCTTCTTTTGGGATTCCCATGATTTGAATGTTGGAGCATTTAATATTGCCCTAGAGGTCTCTGAGATTGTCCTCATTTCTTTTAATTCATTTTTATTTTTTCCTCTCTGATTCATTTATTTCTACCATTCTCTTTCACTAATCCTATTTTCTGCCTCAGTTATTCTACTATTTGTTGCCTCCAGAGTGTTTTTTATTTCACTTATTGCATTATTCATTATATATTGACTCTGTTTTATTTCTTCTAGGTCCTTGTTAAACCTTTCTTGCATCTTCTCAATCTTTGTCTCCAGGCTATTTATCTGTGATTCCATTTTGATTTCAAGATTTTGGATCATTTTCACTATCATTATTCGGAATTCTTTATCAGGTAGATTGCCTATCTCTCCCTCTTTTGTTTGGTTTGGTGGGCATTTATCCTGTTCCTTTACCTGCTGGATATTATTCCTCTGTCTCTTTGTCTTGTTTATATTGCTGTGTTTGGAGTGGCTTTTCCCTATTCTGGCAGTTTGTGGAGTTCTCTTTATTGTGGAGTTTCCTTCCAGTGGGTGGGGTTTTACGGGTGGCTTGTCAAGGTTTCCTGGTTAGGGAAGCTTGTGTCGGTGTTCTGGTGGGTGGAGCTGGATTTCTACTCTCTGGAGTGTAATGAAATGTCCAGTAATGAGTTATGAGATGTCAGTGGGTTTGTAGTGACTTTGTATTTGGAGTGACTTTGGGTTTGGAGCAGCCTGTATATTGAAGCTCAGGGCTGTGTTCCTAGATTGCTGGAGAATTTGCATGGTATGTCTTGCTCTGGAACTTGTTGGCCCTTGGGTGGTGCTTGGTTTCAGTGTAGGTGTGGAGGACTTTGATAGGCTCCTGTCAATTAATGTTCCCTGGAGTCAGGAGTACTCTGGTGTTCTCAGGATTTGGACTTAAGTCTCCTGCTTCTGGTTTTCAGTCTTATTTTTACAGTAGTCTCAAGACTTCTCCATCTATACAGCAGTGTTGATAAAACATCTAGGTTAAAGATGAAAAGTTTCTCTACAGTTAGGGACACCCTGAGAGGTTCACAGAGTTACATGGAGAAGAGAAGAGGGAGGAGGGAGTTCGAGGTGACCTGAATGAGATGAGGTGGAATCAAAAGAGGAGACAGCAAGCTGGCCAATAATCACTTCCTTATGTGTGCTCCACAGTCTAGACTGCTCAGAGATGTTCATGGAGTTATACAGAGAAGAGAAGAGGGAGGAAGGAGACAGAGGTGGCCAGGAGGATAAAGGGGGGAATCAAAAGGAGAGAAACAGATCCAGCCAGTAATCAGTTCCCTAAGTGTTCTCCACAGTTTGGAACACACAAAGAGATTCACAGAGTTGGGTAGAGAAGAGAAGGGGGAGGGAGGAGACAGAGGTGATCTGGTGGAGAAAAAGGAGAGTCCAAAGGGGGAGAGAGCAGTCAAGCCAGTAATCTCGCTCCCAAGTAAAAATGGGTACTGAAGATTGGGTTCTTAAAGGTACAAAGTTGACAACAAATACTAAAAAGCAAAGAGTAGAGGTTGGATTTTCAAAAATACAATATTAAAGAAAAGAAGGAAAAAATAAGTTACAAAAATTATAACAAAAAATGTATATGAAGTTTGCTTTAAAAATAGGGTCTCTTTTTTTTTGCAAAGTAGTAGTAGGTTATAAAAATGAAAATTAAAGGAGTAATAGAGGACTTAAAAATTAAAAAAAAATTTTTTAAAGAATGATAGTAAAAATATATATAGGACTTTCTTTGGTATTGTTGTGGGCAGTGTGGGGTCAGTTCATTTTCAGATAGTTCCTGGGTCTGGCTTATATTTCTCAAGATCTATAGGCCCCTTCCTATGTAGTCGGTACTAACTACAGGGTTTTAATCTATTGCACCTGTCACTTCCAAGGCGGTTCCCTGTTCTAGCTTCTTCTGTTTGCTGGTCTCTTCAGTGTCTGGTGTCCGCCCTGACACAAGGGGGCGGTGGTGTACACTTTTTTAGGCTCACTTGTTCAGGCAAGCCACTCCAGTACTCTTGCCTAGAAAATCCCATGGACGGAAGAGCCTGGTACGCTGCAGTCCATGGGGTCGCGAAGAGTTGGACACGACTGAGCGACTTCACTTTCACTTTTCACTTTCACACATTGGAGAAGGAAATGGCAACCCACTCCAGTGTTCTTGCCTGGAGAATCCCCAGGATGGAGAAGCCTGGTGGGCTGCTGTCTCTGGGGTCGCACAGAGTCGGACACGACTGAAGCGACTTAGCAGCAGCAGCAGTTCTGTCGCACTGTGGGGAGGGAGGGACGCTGCAAACCAATAACACTGGCGTGTGCTCTGTGCTCAGTGTCTCAGCCACACTGGGCCTGCCCCCACTCATGGCACGTGTGCCCTCCCTGCCCACACTGCTCAGGCTCTAGGTTGCTCCATCGAGAACCATCCCAGCTGCATGCACCTCCCAGGTCTAAGCTGCTCAGGTTCAGGCACTCAGGTAGTCCTCAGAGGCGCAGACTCAGTTGGGCCCACGTTTTGTGCCCTTCCCAGGTCAGAACAGCTCAGGTGATGAGGTGTTTGGTGAGCACGGTAGCTGTGACTTATCGCCTCCCCCATTCCTGCAGCTCAGTTTTTGGTTTTCTGGGTGTACAACCGGCGCACCTTCTCAGGTGGATGTTGACAGTCCAGAACCCCAAGAAGTCTTAGTTAGCAAAGGAGCCTGCTTGCAGTTTGGTAGATAATGTCTCTCTGGGGCTGCAATTGCCCTCTTCTGGCTCTGGCTGCCTGTCACCGGAGGGGGATGGTCTGCAGTGGGCTAGCTCTGTTCAGTCCTTTGTTCTGTGAGCGGGCCTGCCGGTGTCTTAGGTTAGGGCTTTTCGCGTGGTAGTTATCCCACAGCCTGGTTTGCTAGCCCAAGTTAGTTCCCTCAGGTTGCCCTCAGGGCATTCAGACCTGGTCCTTACTCTAAGCAATGCAGCCCATGCCTCCCTGCCCAGCCCCCACTTGCTAGTGCCGGGTGCAGGCATCTGCACTGCCTCTCCTCTGGGGGAGTTACCGTTGGGCTAGTAATCTGTGGGTTTTAATTATTTATTTATTTTTCCTAACGATTATGTTGCCCTCTGTGGTTCCAAGGCTCGCCACAAACTCAGCAGTGAGAGTGTTTCCTGGTGTTTGGAAACCTCTCTTTTTAAGACTCCCTTCCTGGGATGGAGCTCTGTCCCTACGTCTTTTATATTTTTTCCTACCTCCTTTTGAAGACACTGAGCTGCTTTTCTGGGTGCCTGATGTCCTCTGCTGGCATTCAGAGGTTGTTTTGTGCAATTTACTCAGCGTTTAAATGTTCTTTTGATGAATTTGTGGGGTAGAAAGTGGTCTCCCCGTCCTATTCCTCGGCCATCTTAGGGCCGCTCCTCCTTATTTAACTTCTATGCAGAGTACATCATGAGAAACGCTGGGCTGGAAGAAGTACAAGCTGGAATCAAGTTTGCCAGGATAACTATCAATAACCTCAGATATGCAGATGACACCACCCTTATGGCAGAAAGTGAAGAAGAACTAAAGAACCTCTTGATGAAAGTGGAAGAAGAGAGTGAAAAAGTTGGCTTAAAGGCCAACTAAGATCATGGCATCTGGTCCCATCACTTCATGGCAAATAGAGGGGGAAATAGTGAAAACACTGGCAGACTTTCTATTTGGGGGCTCCAAAATCACTGCAGATGATGACTTCAGCCATTAAATGAAAAGACACTTACTCTTTGGAAGGAAAGTTATGACCAACCAAGATAGCATATTAAAAAGTAGAGACATTATTTTGCCAACAAAGGTCCATCTAGTCTAGGCTATGGTTTTTTTCTGTAGTCATGTATGGATTTGAGAGTTGGACTATAAAGAAAGCTGAGTGCCAAAGAATTGATGCTTTTGAACTGTGGTGTTGAAGAAGACTCTTGAGAGTCCCTTGGACTGCAAGGAGATCCAACTAGTCCATCCTAAAGGAAATCAGTCCTGGGTGTTCATTGGAAGGAATGATGCTGAAGAGAAAACTCCAATATTTGGCCACCTGATGCGAAGAGCTGACTCATTTGAAAGGACCCTGTTGCTGGGAAAGATTGAAGGAAGGAGGAGAAGGGGACGATAGAGGATGAGATGATTGGATGGAATCACTCACTTAATGGACATGAGTTTGAGTAAATTCTGGGGGTTGGTAATGGACAGAGAGGCCTGGCATGCTGCAGTCCATGGGGTCACAAAGAGTCAGACATGACTGAGTGACTGAACTGAACTTAACTGATGGATATTTTAAATTATTGGTTTAGGTTTTATGTTATGAGATAACAAATCCAATACTTCTTAGGTAGTTCTATTTTCTCACTAGTTCAACTAATATTTCTTGAGCACATGCTATGTCCAAACACTTCCAGCCACTGGTGATACAATGATGAATTGATTCTCCCACCTCAGGGAACTAATGGAAAAAGGAATGATATTATTCTCCTGATCCAAGCTGAAAGATCACCCCTAGAGAATATATTATTCTTTTGCTTCATTTTCCCCATGTTTCTGTTTGTGGTATGAAGAAATTGGGAATCAGCCCATTGGTGGGTTTCAACCACTGCTTTTGATTCCAGTTTCTACAGAGATGACTTTCAGTGCTGGAAGAGGAAGTGCAGTCTCATCTTGTCTCATTTGTTTCTTCTATTGAAGAAGGAATAATTATCCAGAGATCTTAACACTTCTCGAAGTCATACAGAGCCAGGAGCCCCTGGTCTGTATGGGCTATTTTTTTAGGTCTTACTGGGTTATTTTCACAGCATTAACCATATAGAGAACTTAAAAGAGCAAAAACAACACAAATGCAACCCCACCATTTGGTTCTCATCTAGAGAATAACTCCTATTAATGGGGCCCTGGGCAATATTTGGTGGTGGCATTATTTCTGCCAGGCTGTTCCCTAGCAAGTCTCACCTTTATGTGCCAAGCCACAGAGCTCTCCTGAGTCATGGAGCTGGTTCAAAGGAACTTCAGGATGTTTTTAATTTCGTTAGGAAGACAAGAAAAGCCAGAGAAAAGTGGGAGAAGGAAGATAAAAGTAACATGCTGAGGGAAGGCTTTTCTGAGTTGATAAACCATATAGATCTTTCCCAAAAGGAAGGACAAAGGCTTATAACATTTAGTTGCTTAGGACTAAGCAACCAACATTTATTTAGGGGTTCTGGATCTCTCTCTGAAGCATAAAGTTCAGCAATGAAGCCCAGGACTTAAATGGTCAAACTGTTTGGGCCCCAGCTCTGTCACGAACCAGCTGCCTGAATCCTGCTCAAGATACATCAATCTTCTGAACCTTAGATTCCTAATCTGTATACAGAGTGTGGTTGTCTGACTGAGAGTGTGGATGTGAGGATGGAAAGGGGTCATTGAATATGCTTTACAAAGCTCGGTGCTTCTTCCATTCCTGAACTGGCTATCCGTGAACTTCTGAAGAATCAGCTCCCTTCCCCCATGCCATCAAGCACGTGTATATATAATGCAAAATATTTAGATAGGAAGATTGAGTGGTTGTGATTCACTGAGGTTGATTTTTCTAGAAAGTGGCTCAGTTAATGTTTTGGCACAGCTTTGAAGCCTGTGTCTGGGTCCTGGGTGGGATGAGACACTTTTAATCCACCTCAGAAAGCTCTTGCTTAAAGGCAGCAGGAGCATGTGCTCTTCTCAGAGCAATATGAAATAATCACCCACTGGCACAGTTAGCTCATCTCCTCTCTAGGCAGCACAAAAGAAAGCTCAAAAACATCTCCAGTTTTGATTGCCAAGTAGGGGGAGGGAGGAGGGGGGGGAAAGTAGCCTAAATCATGAGTCCAGGCACAAATCCACTTCTGCGTTTCTGAGATGCTTGTCCTGTTTTGCTGTGCATGCTTCCTCAGCCTCAAACACTCTGGCTCCCTGAGAGAACTATGTAAAGTCAGGGTGAGCTCCCAGCCTGAAAGTCTGAAAGGTTACTTAAACTGGCAGTAGACCAGGCTGATATGCTTATGCTTATGTCAATGCACCTAGGGATCTGGAAAGTGAATTTTAGGTGGAATAGAATGGCTTGTATTTTCATGGGTAGCCTTGTTTTGATTCAGGGGAAAAAAATATAGAAGATTGTCAAGCTAATTAAGCAATGCTCAGTTAAGACTTTAAACTATGGAGTGCCTTGTGTTTATTTTATGCAGGAAAAGTGATATAGAAACAATGGGTTTGTTTAAAAAACTTAAAAGAAGAATCTACAGGGGGCTGAAGACAAGATGCCAGAGTAGAAGGACTCATGCTTACCTCCTCTCCCAAAATCTCCAAAATCACAACTAACTGCTGAACAACCATGACAAAAAGACTGCTGCTGCTACTGCTGCTAAGTCACTTTAGTCGTGTCCAACTCTGTGTGACCCCAGAGATGGCAGCCCACCAGGCTCCCCCATCCCTGGGATTCTCCAGGCAAGAACACTGGAGTGGGTTGCCATTTCCTTCTCCAATGAAGACTAAAAGACTAGAACCTATCTAAAAGACATTCTATATCCAAAGACTAAGAGGAAACCACAAGATGGTAGGAGGGGTACATTAGTGATCTAGTCAATCCCATACCCGCCTGGTGGATGATCCACAAACTAGAAAATAATTATATTGCATAAGTTATCCCACAGGAGTTAATAGTTCTGAGTTTTACATAAGGACCCCAGTATGAGGATTTGGCATTAGGAGGAGGAGCCCCCAGAGCATTTGGTACTGAAGGCCAGCGAGGCTTGATCGTAAGAAATCCACAGGATGGAAGGAAATGGAAATGCTGCTCTTGGAGGACACAGACAAAGTCTATGCACACTGGGACTGAGGGAAAAAGCAGTGACTTCGTAGGAGCCTGAGTCAGACCTACATCCTGGGGTAGGGGGATGTCTCCTGGGAATGTGGTGGGTGGCTGTAGCTCACTGTGAGGTCAAGGATACTGGTGGTAAAGGTACTGAGGAGTACTCGGTGTGAGCTCTCTTGAAGGCTGCTATTTTGACACGATGACCTGACCCCAACCCAACAACCATGTAGGCTCCATTGCTGGGATGTCTCAGGCCAAACAACCAACAGGGTGGGAACAACACCCCACCCATCAGCAGATAAATTGCCTAAAGTCTGCTAAAGTCTTCCTGAGCCCATAACTAGCTCTACCATACCCCTTGACATGACCCTGCCACCAGAGGGACAAGACCTAGCTTACTTCAAAGTGAGAAGACACCATTTCCTCCAACCAGGAAGCCTTCACAAGCCTCTAAGATCAGCCTCACCTACCACAAGGCAGACACCAGAAGCAAGAGGGGAATGGAGACTACAAACACACAGAAAGCTAGACAAAGCAAGATGACAGAGAAATATGTTCCAGATGAAGGAACAAGATAAAAACCCCAGAAGAGCAACTAAGTGAAGTGGAGATAGGCAATCTATCTGAAAAAGAATCCAGGGTAAAGATAGTAAAGATGACTCAAGATCTCAGAAAAAGAATAGAGGCACAGATGGAGAAGATATAAGGGATGCTTAACAGTTAGAAGATATAAAGAACTAACAGAGTTAAACAACACAATAACTGAAATGAAAAAATACTATAAAGAATCAATAGCAGATTATATGAGTCAGAACAACAGATAAGTGAGCTGGAAGACAAAGTGGTGGATTTCATTGCAGTAGAACAAGGTATAGGAAAAAGAATGAAAAGATATGAGAGCAGTCTAAAAGACTTCTGCACCAACATTCACATTATAGGGGTCCCAGAAGGAGAAGAAAGAGAGAAAAAGCCTGAGAAATTTTTTGAAGAGATAATAGTTGAAAACTTCTCTAACATGGGAAAGTAACAGTTCATGCAAGTTCAGGAAGTGCAGAGAGGCTCACATGGGAGAAAACCAAGTAGGAAAATGCCAAGACATGTGTAATCAAGTTGACAAAAATTAAAGACAATGACAAATATTAAAAGCAATACAGGAAAAGCAAAAAAAAAGAAAGAAAGAAAAACAGAAAGGGACACTCATAAGGTTATTGGTTTTTTTCAGCAGAAACTCTGCAAGCCTGAAGGGACTGGCATGACAAATTTAAAATGATGAAAGGAAAAATCCTACAACTCAAGAATACTCTAACTAGCAAGACTTTTATTTAGATTCCACAGAAAAATCAAAAGAGTTACAGACAAGCAAAAGGCATGAGGATTTACCATCACCAAACCAGGTTTACAACAAATGCTAAAAGGTGGAAAAGAAAATCCCACAACTAGAAACAAGAAAATTATGAATGGAAAAGCTCACTGGTAAAGATAAACACACAGTAAAGGTAGAAAGTCATTCCACACACAAATATGATGTCAAAACTAACAACTGTAAGAAGTTCAGTTCAGTTCAGTCCCTCAGTCGTGTCTGACTCTTTGCGACCCCGTGAATCACAGCACGCCAGGCCTCCCTGTCCATCACCAGCTCCCAGAGTTCACTCAGACTTACGTCCATCAAGTCAGTGATGCCATCCAGCCATCTCATCCTCTGTCGTTCCCTTCTCCTTCTGCCCCCAATCCCTCCCAGCATCAGAGTCTTTTCCAATGAGTCAACTCTTCGCATGAGGTGGCCAAAGTATTGGAGTTTCAGCTTTAGCATCATTCCTTCCAAAGAAATCCCAGGGCTGAAGCAGGATATTGAAAATGCATTTGAAATTGAAAGACAGCAACATAAAACAATCTTGTATGTCTATATACAGACTGCTGCATCAAAACCTCATAGGAACTGCAAGCTAAAAATCCACACCAGATATATACACATACAAAAAGAAAAAAGAATCCAAACACTAAAGATAACCACCACGTCACAAGAAAAAAGAACAAAAGAGGAAGAAAAACGACTACAAAAAGAAATCCAAAACAAAATGGCAAAACATACATATCAATAATTATCTTGAATATAAATTGATCAAATACTTGAACCAAAAGACAGAGACTGGCTGACCAGATTAAAAAAACAAACCCATATATACGCTGTCTACAAGAGAACCACTTCGTATCTAGGGATACATAGAGATTGAAAGTGAGGGGATGGAAAAGCTATTACATGCAGGTAGAAATCAAAGTAGGAGTAGCAATATTCATATCAAACAAAATAGATGTTACAGTAAAGACTGTTACAAGAGACAAAGAAGAACTACATAATGATCAAGGGTTAATCTAGAAAGAAGATATAACAGTTGTAAATATACATGCACCCAACATGGGAGCACCTCAATATACAAGACAAATATTAACAGCCATAAAAGGAAAAATAGACAGTAACATAATAACAGTGGGGGACTTGAATATCTCACATACACAAATGGACAGATCATCCAGACAGAAAATCAGTAAGGAAACACAAGATTAAATGACACATTAGACCAGATGGACTTAATTGATATTTATAAAGCATTCTATCCAAAGGCAGCAGAATACACATTCTTTTCAAATGCACATGAAACATTCTTCAGGAGAGAGCACATGCTGGGCCACAAAGAAAGCATGGGTAAATATAAGAAAGTTGAAATCAGTTCAAGCATCTTTTCCAACTGTAACACTATGAGTTAGAAATCAACTACAAGAGAAAAAAAAACTATAAAAAAAGGAGGTCAGGGCTAAAAATATGCTATACAACAACGAATGGATCACTGAAGAAATCATAGAGGAAGTCAAAAAATATCTAGAGACAAATGAAAATGAAAACATGATGATCCAAAACCTATGGGATGCAGCAAACACAGTTCTAAGAGGGAACTTTATAGCAATAAAATTTTATCTTAGAAAACAATGAAAATCTCAAATAAACAACCTAACTTTACACCTGAAGCAACTACAGAAAGAAGAACAAACAAAACCCAAAGTTAGTAGAAAGAAAGAAATCAAAGAAAAGATAAAAAAAAAAAAAAAAAAAAAAAAAAACAGATGAAAGAGAGACAAAGAGAACAGTGGAAAAGATCAATGAAAGTAAAAGCTGGTTCTTTAAAAAAAGATAAGCAAAATTGATAAACCTTTAGCCAGACTCATCAAGAAAAAAAGTAAGAGGGCTCAAATCAATAAAATTGGAAATGATAAAAAAAAGAGAGAAATTACAACGGACACCACATGAATACAAAGAAGAGACTACTAAGAGACTACTAAAAACAGCTATATGCCACTAAAATGGACACCCTAGAAGAAATGGAGAAATTCTTAAAAAGGTACAATCTCCCAAGACTGAAACAGGAAGAAATAAAAAATATGAACAGAACAATCACAAATACTGCAATTGAAACTGCACTTTAAAAACTTCCTTGGCAAAACTAATACAATTATGTAAAGTTTAAAAATAAAATAAAATTAGAAAAAAATAAATAAATAAATAAAAACTTCCAACAGGGACTTCCCTGGTGGCACAGTGGATGGAATTTGCCTGCCAATGCAGGGGCCATGGGTTTGATCCTGGGAAGATTCCACATGCTGCAAAGTAACTAAACCTGTTTGCCACAACTACTGAACCCATGCTCTGGAGCCTGCGAGCCGCAGCTACTCAGCTATGTGCTGCATCTACTGGAGCCTGTGCACCCTAGCACCTGTGCTCTTCAATGAGAGAAGCCACCACAGTGAGAAGCCTGAAAACTGCAATGAAGAGTAGGCCCCCCTTGCTACAGCTAAAGAAGGCCCACACAAATCAATGAAGACCTGGTACAGCCAAAAATAAAATGAGTAAATAAGTAAAAATTTTAAAAAGTCTTCCAACAAACAAAAGTCTAAGACCAGGTGGCTTCAAGGGCAAATTCTATCAAGGGGAGAAGAGTTAACACCTATCATTCTGAAATTATTCCAAAAAAAAAAATGGCAGAGGAAGGAACACTCTCAAACTCATTCTATGAGGCCACCATCAGTTCAGTTCAGTCGCTCAATCATGTCTGACTCTTTGCAACCCTGTGGACCGCAGCATGCCACGTTCCCTGTCTGTCACCAGCTCTTGGAGCTTGCTCAAACTCATGTGTATCAACTCAGTGGTCTCATCCTCTGTTGTCCCCTTCTCCTCCTGCCTTCAATCTTTCCCAGCATCAGGGTCTTTCCCAATGAGTCAGTTCTTTGCATCAGGTGGCCAAAGTATTGGAGCTTCAGCATCAGTCCTTCCAATGAATATTCAGGACTGATTTCCTTTATGATTGACTGGTTAGATCTCCTTGCAGTCCAAGGGACTCTCAAGAGTCTTCCCCAACACCATAGTTGGAGGCCACCATCACCCTGATATTAAAACCCAGCAGATACCACAGAAAAGAAAATTACAGGCCAATATCACTGATGAACATAGATTAAATTGTCCTCAGCAAAATAGTAGCAATCCAAATTCAACAATACATTAAAAGGGTCATTCATAATAATTATGTGGGATTTATCCCAGGGATGCAAGGATTTTGTAATATCTGCAAATCAGTCAGTGTGATACACCACATCAACAAACTGAAGAATAAAACCCACATGATCACCTCAATAGATGTAGAAAAAGCTTTTGACAAAATCCAGACACTTCTTTATGACAAAAACTCTCTAGAAAGTGGGAATAGAGGGAACTTACTTCAACGTAACAAAGGCCATATATAACAAACCCACAGCTAACATCATTCTCAATGGTGAAATGTTAAAAGCATTTCCTCTAAGATTAAGAATAAGACAGGATGTCCACTCTCACCACTTTTATTCAACACAGTTTTCGAAGTCTTAACCATGACAGTCAGAGAAGGAAAAGAAATAAAAGCGATCCAAATTGGAAAAGAAAAAGTAAAACTGTCACTGTTTTCAGATGGCATGATACTACAGATAGAAAATCCCAAAAATGCCACCAGAAAACTACCCCAAATAGACAAAGCAATCTTGAGAAAGAAAAATGAAGCTGGAGGAATTGGGCTCCCTGACCTCAGACTATGCTATAAAGTTGCAATAACAAAAATACTATGATATACTGACACAAAAACAGAAATATTGATAACTGGAACAGGATAGAATGCCCAGAAATAAACCCATGCACAAATGGTCAGTCTGTGACAAAGGAGGCAAGACTATACAATGGAGAAATGACAGTCTCTTCAATAAGTGGTGCTGGGAAAACTGGACAGCTACAGGCAAAAGATGAATTATAACACTCTCTAAAACCATATGCATAAATAAACTCAAAATGGATTGAAGACCTCTATGGAAGACCAGATTCTATAAAATTCTCAGGAAAACATAGCAGAACTCTCTGACATAAATTGCAACAATATCTTTTTGGATCCACCTCCAAGAGTAATGAAAATAAAAACAAACAAAAAAAAGGGAGCTAATTAAACTTAAAAGCTTTTGTACAGCAAAGGAAACCATAAAAAAAGACAACCCACAGAATGGGAGAAAATATTTGCAAACAAAGCAACTGACAAGGGATTAATCTCTAAAATATACACACAGCTCATAAAGCTCAACCTCAAAAAAAAACAACCAACTCAGTGAAAAAAATGAGCAGAATATTTAAGTAGACATTTCTCCAATGAAGACATACAGATAACCCAAAGGCACATGAAAAGACACACAACATCACTAATTGTTAGAGAAATGCAAATCAAACTATTAATACATCACACAGGTCAGAATATATCATCAAAAAATGTACAAACAATAAATGCTGTGAGACAGTGTAGAAAAAAGGGAACACTTCTACACTGTTGGTGGGAATGTAAATTGGTACAGCCATTAAGGAAAATAGTATAGAGGTTCCTTAAAAACTGAAAATAGAATTACCATATGATCCTACAGTCCTGCTCTTGGGTATACATCCAGAGAAAAGCATTAGTTAGAAAAGATCCATGCACTCCAGTGTTCAGCAGCACTATTTCCAAAAGCCAAGACATAGAAGCAACATAAATGTCCATTAACAGAGGAATTTACAAAGAAGATGTGTACATATATACCATTGGATATTACCTAATTACCTAGCCATAAAAAAGAATGAAATAACACCATTAGCAGCAACATGGGTGGACCAAGAGAGTACTATACTAAGTGAAGTAGATCAGACAAAGACAAATATCATGTAACGTCACTTATACGTGTAATCTAAAAATATGAACTTATTTACAAAACAGAAATAGACCCATAGACTTAGAAAACAAAGCTTATGTTTACCAAACAGGAAAGGTGGGGCAGGAGGGATAAATTAGGAGACTGGGATTAATATATACACATATAGTGAAGTGAAGTCGCTCAGTCGTGTCCGACTCTTTGCGACGTCATGGACTGTAGCCTACAGGCTCCTCTGTCCATGGAATTTTCCAGGCAATAGTCCTGGAGTGCATTGCCATTTCCTTCTCCAGGGGATCTTCCCAATCAACAGGGACTTACTGTATAGCACAGGGAATGCAATACTCTGTAATAACCTATGAAAAAACTCTGAAAAAGAACAGATATATGTATAACTGAATCACTTTGCTGTATATCCAAAACTAATAAAACATCATAAATCAACTATGAAAGTGAAAGTCTTAGTCCCTCAGTCGTGTCCCACTCTATGAGACCCCATGGGCTGTGGCTTCTCTGCCCATGGGATTCTCCAGGCAAGAACACCATGCAGTGGGTTGCCATTTCCTTCCCCAGGGGATCTTCCTAACCCAGAGATTGAACCAGGGTCTTCTGCATTGCAGGCGGATTCTTTACCGCCTGACTCACCAGGGAAGCCCCAGTAGAGTTCTCTAAAATGACTGATAAGAAAGCTTTAAATTTTAAGGGTATTAACCCTCTGTTGTGGCTGCTCTCAATTTTATACAATTAATCATTCACCAATATTTTAATTATGATCTATGATAGACAGAATTTTAGTTACGTGGCTAAATCTAAAGGTTATCTTTTACTGTTCATTCTTTGCATTTGTAAGCCAGAACATGAAGTACTTGCCATATTTCCTTCTATTTATTTTATGTTTTTATTTTTTACACGAAACTTAAAATCTATTTGGAATTTATATTGACATGTAGTGGCGAGGTGAAATCTCACCTGACTCTTTTCTGAATACTAACTTGCCATCTCAGATTGATTCCTTTCTGTCTTATAATGTCTCCTTATCACCTGCCAACTTCCTAAATACCAGGGCTTGTTCTCCAGTAGACAAGCACGGGAACACAGCAGGGAGGCCAACTCGGCCAAGGTCAGCAAGAGCGAGCTAGTGAGCAGCACAGTCAAGATCTCAGCTTCACCTCTTACCATGCCCCAACTGCCCTAAAGTAATGTCAGCTCTCTTAAGTCCGCATCTAAAAGTTTTAAAAACATAACTAAATTAACAACCTTTCCAACAAGCTGATTTATATTAAGGGGAAGTAATTTGATATGCTCATCAAATCTCATCAATTAGAGAACCAGATTTCTGCTTTTGGTGGGGGAGGGTTCTCAGAGAGCCCTCGAGTGTATATTTTGGAGACCACCAGAACAACACACACAGACAGATGTGTGAGGGATGCATCTGTACATTAATACCAGTTCACAGCCTGGAAAGCAGCCCAGCATCTCTTTGATAACCAGTAGGCTTCCTGAGCTGTGGACCATATAGATGGGTTTCCTTTAATCTAGAGTTGTTGTCCATAGGCTTGAAGATATCTATAAAGTCCATGAAATTATATGCAAGTGTGTATTTGTGGAGATTTTTTTCTGGGAAGAGGATTGTTAAAACCTTCATCAAAATCTATGGGTTAGCAAGGTTTCTGTTCTTAAAGACTATTCTAAGTTTCAAAGACTACAGTTAAGTCCATGGACCTGTGACCTACTGACCACTTGACAAGTTCTAGGAACATGTCACATATGCTCCATTTAAACTCCTCCCACCAAATGGAATCCTTTTGCCCTGTTGGTGGGAATGTAAACTGGTACAGCCACTATGGAGAACAGAATGATGACTGCTTTAAAAACTAGGAATAAAAAACTACCATATGACCCAGCCATCCCACTAGTGGGCATATACTGAGAAAACCATAATTGAAAAATAGACATGTACCCCAATCTTCACTGCAGCACTATTTACAAGAACCAAAACATGGAAGCAACCTAGATGTCTGTCAACAGATGAATGGATAAAGAAGTTGTGGTACATATATGCAATGGAATATTACTCAGCCAAAGAAAAGAAAGAATTTGAATCAATTCTAGTGAGGTGGGTGAGCCTATAGCCTGTTATTCAGAGTGAAATAAGTCAGAAAGAGAAAAATATCAAATATTGATGCGTATATATGGAACCTAGAAAAATTACAGGACAGGAATAGAGACACAGACAGAGAACAGACTTATGGACACAGTGGGGACAGGAGAAGACTTATGGACACAGTGGGGGCAGGAGAAGATGGACAAATTGAGAAAGTATCATTGAAATATATGCATTACCATATGTAAAATAGACACCTAGTGGGATGTTGCTGTATAACACAGGGAGCTCAGCCTGGTGCTCTGAGACAACCTAGAGGGGTGGGGAATGGGAGGAAGGGTCAAGAGGGAGGGAAACATGTATATACCTAGGGCTGATTCATGCTGATGTATGGCAAAAACCAGCACAACATTGTAAAGCAATTGTCTTCCAATTAAGAGAAATAAGTTAAAAAAAAAAAAAAGCTCCTCTCACTATTTCTCAACTTTCTCTTCTTTTCTCCATAAAGCTGGAATTCTACACGTTCAGCATTCTGCCCATAAGATCACCTGCCAATCTTAGGACTAAGACACAGAATAAAGGCTCATCAGACATATTAAAAGCTGTGAGGCTAAAAGAAAAGAGTGGAAGGACTTCCCTGGCAGTCCAGTGGTTGACTCCACACTTCCAATGCAGGGGTTAAGAGTTCACTTCCTGGTTGGGGAACTAAGACCCCACATGCCAAGTGGTGTGGCCAAAAGAGAGAGAGAGAGAGGAAGGTGGGGGGAAAGCTTGCTGATTTCCACTGGGAACCATTTGGATTAGGACATCTGCATTTTAACAGGATTTAAATGGAGTGCCGAAGAATTGATGCTTTTGAACTGTGGTGTTGGAGAAGACTCTTGAGAGTCCCTTGGACCGCAAGGAGATCCAACCAGTCCATTCTAAAGGAGATTAGTCCTGGGTATTCTTTGGAAGAAGTGATGCTAAAGCTGAAACTCCAGTACTTTGGCCACCTCATGCGAAGAGTTGACTCATTGGAAATGACTCTGATGCTGGGAGGGATTAGGGGCAGGAGGAGAAGGGGATGACAGAGGATGAGATGGCTGGATGGCATCACCAACTTGATGGATGTGAGTTTGAGTGAACTCCGGGAGACAGTGATGGACAGGGAGGCCTGGCATGCTGTGATTCATGGGGTCGCAAAGAGCCAGACATGACTGAGCGACTGAACTGAACTGAAGCATTCCTTATGATGTTTCTGAAATGCCCAAGAGGAGTGCAATCACATGCCCTTTATACAATATTTCTATAAACAATTTATATGGCTAAACATTATTTTGGAGAGTCTAACCAATTAAATAAGGAAAGAAAAAGAAATCATTAAAATAATACCAAAAGAAGAAACAGAAACATAACACAGATGATATTATATTCACAGAAAAGTCAAGGAAGTAAAATTATTAACTGTAGCTAAAGAACTTGTCAAGTATATACAAACATCAATATGACCCATGCTAATTATACTAATTAGGCACTATCCTCAACAAGAACAACTGCAACAAAATATTTAGGAAGCACATGAAAGCTTTGGGTCTATAAAGAGATGTGCCATGCTCACACTGTAAAGATATCAATTCTCCCCAGGTCCAGTTCACAGATTTCCTAGACCCTAATTCCTGGGTTTTACTTATTTCTATCTCCTCGGGACCTAGCCCATAGCAGGCACCCAATAAATATTGTTTGGATAAGCGAATGAGCTCCATATCAATCAAAATCCTAAATGAATTTTTCTAAGAACTAGAAAAGTGATGCCAAAATTCACTTTTAGACAGAAACAGGAAAGAATAACTGAAAAAGAAGAGCTCACGGAAACCATGTGTACTAGATTCAAAACATGCTACAGGTCAACAGTTAGTAAAACAGTGTGGTACTGGTGTGCACATACATACAGGCACACTAAAGCCATAAATCAGTGGAAGAGAAAGTGCAATTGAAAAAGTAGATGTAAGAATTATATGTTTTTAAAAAAAGAGAAAAGCATTATAAAACACTGGGAAAGCCAAGTTTCATGGTGTTATATATTTCTGTAAACAGCATCTAACCGTATACCTCTTCCCTTCACCTCAAGCATTATGCTGTTAAATGTGTTTTCAAGTCAGTCCCCAGGGCCCTTGTCTTGGTTCTGGTCACCACCACTTCTCTCAGTCTGTTCCATAACTTCCTAGCTCGTCTCCTTTCATCTTCTCCTCTTTCCCTTCCTCCACTTACTGCCAGAGTTGTCTTCCTAAAGCACTCACTGAGTTTTCTCAACCTTCTGCATATAAGGGCTCCGCAGATCCACTGCAATGGTTTCCAAAGCTGGAACAGAAGTCTTTCCAATGATGGTCTTCCACAGAAGAGAACAAAAGCCAATCAATACTACCTGACTTCAAAAAGTTGAGTGGTTGTGGTCATGGGTGATCATGTGTTTGAGTTCTGCCATATTGGGGTTGTTTGGGGATTATTATTAATCCTAGCATGTCCAGAAATGCAAAAGCAGTGTGAGTACTGAAAAGGTTATAAGAGAGGATGAACAAGTATAATGGAAAGTAAAGAAACTAAAAGCCACACAGTGGGAAATAATGCCTCAATAGACTTTCCACGTACAGCAAAATTGTCTCTTCAAGGGTAGATGGTCACGCATTTACACGAGGTGAAGAAAATTGAGTACACTGGTTTTAAGGCTTCTTAAAGCTTTGGAGAACTAGTTTACTTCTCCTGCTGTACGGAAATGCATCTAGGGACTTGCGAATTGAAATATCACAGTCATTCTGGACTTGAGATTATGTGGATCTACACACAACCTTTCTCAACCTAATTTGAAAATTAGAGATGGGTAGAGTTTTACCACTGTTAAGAGTCAGATATAGTTGTCTTTTTCCAATTTGTAGACAAAAAAATATTACATAAAGAATGCATTTTTCAGGGTTTTAGGTTTGTGCTATGAATTTTTCTTCTCCCTTGGAATTCTTAATCACCCATCATCTTGTCCTGCCTGTTATCAAGATTGCTAAAGTATCACATGTCAGAGAAGCTTGACTGAGCCCCCAGCACATCTCAGAGTCCTCAGCCTGAACCCCTGTTCCATCTACCCTAGCACTTACCGCAGCTAGTGAAGGAGAAATATCTGATGTATTTCCCCGAGGTACAGCTGGGCATGGGTTCAAGTGGCCACTCCAGAGCATGCATCTGAAAGTATCCAATGACCATGTGAAATCCAAGCTGGTAGATGTGTAAGTGTTCACGCTGACAGGTAACAGGTACCTGGGAGTTGCCTACAAGAATTTCTGTGTAGTTCTGACCATTTATATATTTAAATGTTTGTATTTATTTCAGAATTTGTTTATTTAGTCTACAATTTATGATTTAAACTCTAGGAGGCAAAAACTTGGCTAACCCATGTGGAAGAACACTGAGAAACTATAGAAGAAATGCTGATGAAACATTAAAAGAGAGATTAAATTGACTACTAGATTAGGCTATTGATAAGGAAAACACCTGAAAAAGAATTGAGGAAAAGGAGAGGAAGAGAAACATCTGAGGACTAATTAACAGGAAGAGGCCTATGCAAATAATCAGCTCTGAAATATCAAGACACAGGAAGACAATCTTACAACCCAGAGGGCTGAGGTGAACTGAACATTGTTTTCATATCATTTGCTACAAATAGGCTCTACCTATTCAAAATCAAGATATGGCACTAATATTTCCTTACTAACACCTAAAATCCACTAGAATAGGTACATTTGGCTGTATTCGAATTATTTGTTTGTGTTCCCACTCAAGTTCCTAGGCATCAGATATATTTTTTTAACCCCAGTCCCTAGCATTTGACAGATTCTCAATCACATTGGATATTCCCAGGTGGCACAATGGTAAAGAATCCGTTTCCCAAAAAAAAAAAAAAAAAAAAAAGAATCCGTTTCCCAAAGCAGGAGACACAAGTTTGATCCCTGGGTCGGGAAGATCATCTGGAAGAGGATATGGCAACCCATTCTAGTATTCTTGCCCGGAGAATCCTACGGACAGAGGAGACTGGTAGGCTTCAGTCCATAGAGTTGCAAAGAGCTGGACACAACTGAAGCAACAGCATACACACACAATACACATTGGTTGAGTTGAATTGATAATCGAACAATGAAATTGACAACAAACATTAATTCCATGGCAATTAAACACACAAATGACATACAGAAAACTTGAATGTATAAGGAAACACAAATATAGTGATCATGGTCATTTCAACCTTTAGTGGAAAAAATTAAAATAAGTAATGAATTTTGGGAAGATTTGGGAGAATGACATTGAAACATGTAAAATATCATGTAAGAAACGAGTTGCCAGTCCAGGTTCGATGCACGATACTGGATGCTTGGGGCTAGTGCACTGGGACGACCCAGAGGGATGGGATGGGGAGGGAGGAGGGAGGAGGGTTCAGGATGGGGAACACATGTATACCTGTGGCGGATTCATTTTGATATTTGGCAAAACTAATACAATTATAAAAAAAAAAAAAGACAACATCTGGAATTCCCTAGTGGTCCAGTGGTTAGGAGTCCACCTACCAATGCAGGGGACACGGGTTTGATCCCTGGTCTGGGAAAATTCCATGTGCCAAGGAGCAACTAAGCCAATATGTCACAACTACTGAAGCTCATGCACCTAATGCCTGTGCTCTGCAATTAAAGAAGCCACCGCAACCAGAAGCCTGCACACCTCAATGAAGAGTAGCCCCCACTCGCCACCACTAGAGAAAGCTTGCGCACAGCAACAAAGACTCAGCACAACCAAAAATGATTAATTTAAAAAATAAGATGTCTAGGGCTAAGGGGGTGTTGGTGATACATGGCATTCATCATGTCGTGCATGGTGATGTGCATTCTAGGGGACATACTTGCTGTAAATGTACTGCAAACGAAATGACTGCACTGTCATGTAAGCAGGCGATTTGCAGTACATGCCTGCCTGCTCAGTCACTCAGCTGTGTCCAGCTCTTGTGATCCTATGTAGTGCAGCCTGCCAGGCTCCTCTGTCCATGGGATTTCCCAGGCAAGAATACTGGAGTGGGTTCCCATGTTCTTCTCCTATAGAAAAAAAGAAGAGAAAAATATAATCCATAGTCTCTTGCTGTGTGTGTGCATGCTAAGTTGCTTCAGTCGTGTCTGACTCTTTGCGGCCCTGTGGACCATAGCCTGCCAGGCTCCTCTGTCCATAGCATTCTCCAGGCAAGAATACTGGAGAGGGTTGTCATGCCCTTCTCCAGGGAATCTTCCCAACCCAGGGATTGAACCCACGTCTCTCATGTCTCCTGTATGACAGACGGGTTCTTTACCACCAGTGCCGCCTATGGACCATCCTCTCTAGGGCTTTCCTCCATCTTTGCTGCAGGCTTTTCACTTTGATCTCCTTTGTGTGCTTCCTTTTACCATGTGCCATTAAAGATGCCTTCAAGACTTGACCTTGGCTCCTTTCTCACCACGTGCCATCCAGGGCATCTCCTTGGTGTCCATGGCCTTGCTCCTTCCTGGATATCTGTGACCCTTGAAGTCCATAATCAGCCATAACTGTTTCCAGAGCTCCAGGTACTTAGACCTCACACCTCTTTTCTTTATTCTTATTTATTGCTAATCAAACCCACCTTGTTTTCAAAAGAACTTATGATATCAAGGTGGATTATAAAAATACATTTAAAAAGCTACATAAAGGCAATATGTAAAGGCAAAATCCATGTGAAGATAAAAATGAAGGCAATTAAAAAATAATGCACGATACTGGATGCTTGGGGCTGGTGCAATGGGACGACCCAGAGGGAGGGTATGGGGAGGGAGGAGGGAGGAGGGTTCAGGATGGGGAACACAGGTATACCTGTGGCGGATTCATTTTGATATTTGGCAAAACTAATACAATATTGTTAAGTTTAAAAATAAAATAAAATTAAAAAAAATAATGGAAGGGTTATTTCACAAGGTCTGTTTAGAAAAGTTGTACATAGTTGCTTGATCTGTGTCATAAGTTTGTCTTTGAACTTGCTACTAGCCATTGCAAAAAGGGAAACACAAGTTCATCAGTTCAGTTCAGTTCAGTTCAGCGGGTCAATCATGTCTGACTCTTTGCAACCCCATGGACCACAGCATGCCAGGCCTCGCTGTTCATCACCAACTCCCGGAGTATACTCAAACTCATGTACACTGAGTCAGTGATGCCATCCAGCCATCTCATCCTCTTCCATCCCCTTCTCCTCCTGCCTTCAATCTTTCCCAGCATCTAGGTCTTTTCCAATGAATCAGTTCTTCGAATCAGGTGGGCAAAGTATTGGAGTTTCAGCTTCAGCATCAGTTCTTCCAATGAATATTCAGGACTGATTTCCTTTAGGATGGACTGGTTGGATCTCCTTGCAGTCCAAGGGACTCTCAAGAGTCTTATCCAACACCACAGTTCAAAAGCATCAATTCTTCAGTGCTCAGCTTTCTTTATAGTCCAACTCTCACATCCATACATGACTACTGGAAAAACCATAGTTTTGACTAGATGGACCTTTGTTGGCAAAGTAATGTCTCTGCTTTTTAATATGCTGTCTAGGTTGATCATAACTTTTATTCCAAAGAGCAAGTGTCTTTTAATTTCATGGCTGCAGTCACCATCTGCAGTGATTTTGGAGCCCCCCAAAATAAAGTCTGTCATTGTTTCCACTGTTTCCCCATCTATTTGCCATGAAGTGATGGGACCAGATGCCATGATCTTAGTTTTCTGAATGTTGAGTTTTAAGCCAACTTTTTCACTCTCCTCTTTCACTTTCATCAAGAGGCTCTTTAGTTCATGTCAAATTAAAACAATATGTCTATAGCAAATCTGTTGTTCATGAGTAGCAAAAATCTTCCTAGTAAGCAGAATTGAGAGCAAATTCTCTAGTGGATTTTAATCAATAAAAAACTTGCGATGTAATGATTAGTATCCTCAATAACATTCTAAAGGTAATTACAAAAATGAGAGACCTAATACTGTTTCTAACAATTTTCTGCAATAGTCAGTGGAATAACATAGTTATATAAAATAATTCCAGAATAAATCAAGATGGTACAAACCAAGAATGCAGATCTGATGATTTGACTTGAGTCAAGGATGAGGAATATTATATACTTTGCAAAATTTTTCTGCAAACTTTATTTTATTCAATGGAAAATTTGAAATTTATTGGTTGGCAGTGATTTTTCTAAAGTGTAAAATATTCCTTTCTTGGTAGTTAAGTGTGGACACATTTGCTTTAAAAGCTAGACAATGAGGGTGAGAGTAAAAGTGACAACCTTTTTTGAATGTTGAAATGTAGACACTAACCTAAAGGAAGCCACTCCACTTGTTTCTGCGTGGAGATGATCTGAGGGGCTAGCAATGGACAGAAAACAACCCCAGGTTCCCTTTGAACCAGGGATATGTCAGCAGGCAAGGCCTGAGGTCTCTATGCCATGGAACAATGACAAAATAATAAGGAGAACTGAGACAGTGAAGACACATTGGAGAATGCTAAGAGTAGAATCTTCAGGACTGGGCACAGGATGGTAAAAGGAAAAGTAGAGTCTTATATTAGGGAAAGACTTTCATTTTTTGTGCTTTTTTTCTTCTCATTTTTTCCCTGGGCAGATCACCACTGATAAGGAGAAGAGAAGAGACCAATACCAGAGGAATCAGCTTCAAGTATCAAGGTGCCTAACCAGAGCAAATGACCAAAGAGGGACCCTAACTGAACGTTCCTCTCTTCACGCCCTTAAGGCTGAGTGACTGCAATCAGAAGAAAAGGCTCCTGAAGAGGGGCAGTGCCCGAGGCTGAGGTGGAAAGAGACTCTGTGAGATTCAGGACCTCCTTGAGGGAGAGCAGCTTAATGCCTCCTAAATATTGAGAGAGCTACATACTATGCTCATAAATTGGAAGCCTCAGTATTGTTAATATGTCAGTTCTCCCCAGTTTAATTTATTGATTCAGAGCAATCCTAATCAGAGTTACAACCAAGGAAATGGCAATCCACTCTAGTATTCATGCCTGGGAAATCCCATGAGCAGAGGAGCCTGGTGGGCTACAGCCTATGGGGTCAGAAGAGTCGGACACAACTTAGTAACTAAATCACCACCACCATATTACAAATGTAAAAGCTGATTCTCAAGTTTATGTAGAAAGGCAAAGGATCCAGAATAGCCGGAACAGTCTTGAAGAAGAACTAAGTTAGAGGACTCTGATTTCAAGGCTTACTATAAATCCATAGTAATCAAGACAGAATAGTACTGGCATAAAGATGGACAAATAGATCAAGGGGAAAGAGCAGAATTCAGAAACAGACTCAAATATATCTGGTCAATTGACTTTTTGCAAAAGTACCAAGGCAAGGGAGGGAAAAAAAAGTCTTTTCAATAGATGGGGTCACAGAGATTCGATAAACATGTCAACAAACTGAAACTTCACCTGATAACACACTCAAATATTAATATGTGATGAATCAAATATCTAAATGTGTAAGCTGAAACTAAAATGCTTCTGGAAGAAATACATGGAAGACATTCATAAACAAGTTAGTCTCCCTAAACAAGGACGTGAGAGGATATGTGGTTAGCAGGTTGTCCACATGGACGAAAGAGCAGTGGCAAAGTAAAGCAGTAAAAGGAGACTGGTCATCCAGGGAAATTTATCAAATAAGCAAATGACTGAAAGAAAATTGAGTCTGAATCTTCATTTCTGGAAGAGGAATATACCAATATGGAAAGCGAGAAAACTCACTTGAACCATGTAGTGTGTTGAAGACATTGGTGTGAACTAATGGTCGTCATATGGAGAGATGAATGTATACATAAATATAGAGGTAAAGTAGAGGATAATGTGTGTGGAAGAAATACATTTCATTCACTAGATCTTTTCACTTCTGAGAGGGGCTCCCATTGCCAAATCTGGGACAATTCAAATGTCAAAGTAAATAATGATAGGAATGGGTCCTAGCCCAGTGGGTAAAATAAAAATGCAAGAGCCCATAGAAACTTAATAAGTTGATGAATAAGCTAAAAGTTTAATGAGAAATGGAACATTTCCATTGTCTCTTAAAGCCTCTCAATAAAGCATCTTTTAATTGCAATGGGAAAACAAGTAACTTTAGAGTTGAGAAACTGCAGATACCATCTCATCCAGTGATCAAAGTTAACATCATGAGTAACAGGAAAGTTGAATTCCTGTGCCACCTAATAGGATGCAATGAGAAGAACACAGCTTCATTTCTGCAGTATTTTTGCTAAAGATGCATGAATTTAATCATAAAGAAACATCAGACAAACCCAAATTGAGAGACATTCTACAAAATAACTGGTGTGTATTCATCAGAAGTGTCAAAGTCATGAAAATCAAGGAAAGATTGAGGAATTGTTCCAGATTGAAGGAGACTAAATATACATAACTAAATGCAGTGAGTAATTCTGAACTAGAGTCTTCTGCTCAAATGTAAATTCCTGGAGAAACTGGTGAAACTTGAATGTGGTCTGCGGATACTGATACTGATTTCCTGATTTTGATTGCTATATTGTACTTAGGCAGGAGAATATCCTTACAGGAAGAAAATGCACATTAAACATACATATATAGGATGATGGCATGTTGTGTGGGTAACTTATCCTCAAATAATTCAGGAAAAGTCTTTTATATTTACTTGTATATTTTTTGTAATTTTGAGATTATTTCAAGGAAAATATCATAAGGGGGGAAACTCTAGTGGAGGGGTGTGCAGAATCGTACCTCCTTCCTGTATATGTTGGCATCTACATATGTGCCAATCTGATTGCAGGACCAGCCATATGAGGAATCAATTCCCCATTTTCTGGAACTAGAAAGATATCAAAAGGTGCTTGTTCTTTTTAGGCCTTCAGAATAAGGTATGAATATTTCTGAGATTCCTTTTTCGGGGGGAACTTAGATAGCTCAGTTGGTAAAGAATCCACCTGCAATGCAGGAGACCCCGATTCAATTCCTGGGTCAGGAAGATACTCTGGAGAAGGGATAGGCTATTAATATTAGAATACTCATACTCCAGTATTCTTGGGCTTCCCTTGTGGCTCAGCTGGTAAAGAGAGCTGCCTGCAATGCGGGAGACCTGGGTTCGATCCCTGGGTTGGGAAAATCCCCTGGAGAAGGGAAACACTACCCACTCCAGTGTTCTGGCCTGGAGAATTCTATGGACTGTAAAGTCCATGGGGTCACAAAGAATTGGACACAACTGAGCGACTTGCACTTTCACTTTCACTTAGACTGGGTCACCTCTGAATGAGCTTTAACTCTTTTGAAGGTAGGATAAGTCTCTCTTGACCCTTTAAGAAAGTGCAGGAGTGAGGCTGAGGAGGATGAAGAGACCTAGTTCTTGGGAAAAACAGGATACTCCCAGTTGGTTATAGCTGAAGGCAGCTGTGTTGTTTATTCTTCACTTGCACCTTCCTGTTTCCCCCCCAACTCCATTCTCTTTCCTTTTCTTCCTTAATTTGTACTCCTGGAGGGCACAGCCTGATCCCTTGCCATCTAACTTCTAGTTGGGTTCTGCTAATGAGAGGTGGGCAGGATGGGAGAGTGGGAGGAGAAATTGGTTGTGGTGTTTCCTCCTTTGCACACTCCCTGCATTGGCACTGCTGTGTTAGCAGTGGCATTTCTCCATGATTCCAACTGCTGAAAGTCCCCCTCTGTGCTTCTAGCTCTTCCTGGGTTCTGGAAGGTTTCACTGTCTCCTCTGCCCTGGTCCTTTCAGGCCTTGGGGAGGTTATGGCTTTCCCAGCAATAAAGAACTCATTTCCCATAATGAAAGACAACTCCTAACCTATATAGTGAAGTGAAGTGAAGTCGCTCAGTCGTGTCCGACTCTTTGCTACCCCGTGGACTGTAGCCCACCAGGCTCCTCTGTCCATGGGATTCTCCAGGCAAGAATACCAGAGCGGGTTACCATTTCCTTCTCCAGGGGATCTTCCCGACTCAGGGATTGAACCCAGGTCTCCCGCATTGGAGGCAGACACTTTAACCTCTGAGCCACCAGAGAAGCCCAAAGCTATATATGATGGACTTAATAAAGAAGCTAAATAGTCTGCACAAGTGGCTTCCTTTCCTTTAAGAAGTAACTTCAAGTTAAGTGATCTTAAGAATTGACTCACTTTCCTTTATGTTTAAGCTGTATGGGGAACCTGTGTACAGAGGAAGGGACTGAGAAGGTGGACTAGATTGTTCAGTGTCTTAATGCCTCTCCCTAAGGAGGAGGATGAACCCCTGCCCTAAGATATGTGACATGTGTCTGGCTCTGGATAATGAAATGGGAACAGAAAGGATGGTGCCTCAAGAAGAAGCTTTATGAGTCACTTTGTGAGTCTATCATTTTTCATTCCCCTATACCTTGAGGCCAGAATCATCCAAAGATCTGGATTTGTTACCAAGGCCAAGCTGTACTGCTCACCACGTGATGGGCCAATTAATCAAGATAAGTTGTTGTGGCAAGGAATAGTGACTTTATTCAGAAAGCCAGCAGACCAAGAAGATGGTGGACTTGTGTCTCCACGAACCATCTTACCAAGTTAGAACTCAGGCTTCTTTTATACTAAAATGAGGGAGTCAAGTCAAACATTTCTTGGTTCCGGTCAGCGTCCAGGAGGGACATGTTAGTTTCTTCCTCCCTGCAGTCATTCACAATGGGCCTGGTCAGGATGTTTCCTGTGAGCTAAACAAAAGTATTTTAACTTAATGCTCATTACCTGGGAGGCAGGGTTCCCAGAGATGGGCTGTTATAGGCAATATCCCTTAGTGAGTAACATGTAATAGAATACAAAGATTCTTCCCTATTACAATTCCCCACTGTTGGTGTCCGTTCTACAATCTCGTGGGGAAAGGCACGAAGAGTTCCCGGTGATGAATATTCCTAGGCTCTTTAGTCAATCCTTTATTATCTACAACTATTTGAACCCGATGAAACCTCTCAGCACTTTGCTGTCTAATTTGTCATTGAACTGGAGTTTTGGCTCCAGTTCCCAATACATATACTAAATTCCTGTGCTACTTATGTGTACAAAATTAAACAAACTGGTTGATCCTTCTCCAGCTGCAATGAAATTACCATCTACTTCGGTTGAAGAGGCAGATCTGTTGGAGGCAAGCTCGTGAACAGATGTTGGTATAGTGCCCAAAGTTTTAACATAATTGGGAACTTCTAGGTCTTTTAGGGCATTTATAGATTTTCTCACCTGGATGGACACCTAGAATGGCCTACCATACACTATTTGAAAGGGGCTTAATTTAAGCCTGCTTCTGGGAACCACTGATCTATAGCAGGGCAACTGGCAAGGCCTTATCCTTAAATTAATATTCATTGTACCGGTTTTTCCTGTTAATTGTGGTCTCCAGGATGAATGTAGTTCTAATGCCCTAATCCATATCAGGAGATAAAGGGTTGTAACTAATTAGAAGCTACTTATTTTAAAAACTAGTAGCTTAAAAGTGTCATATACAGAAAAAAAAAAAAAAGATCCACAAAACATTCTCCTTTCCTTCTGAAGGTTTTATGATACATCATTATCATTAACCAGCCTTTTACTATAAGTTAAATGGCCAATCGAGACAACTGAGACAAACAGTTCTGACACCATTCTTCCTCCACTGATTAAGATTGGGGTGGCTGGTATTGGGGATAACACTCATTTAGCTTTCTGAGCTTTGTGGGAAGACTTGGTGACCTTGCCAGCTCTTTCTGCCTTCTTGTCCACTGCTTTGATGACGCCCACAGCAACTGTCTTTCCTGTTGTGAGCAGCAAAATGGCCCAGAAGAGGATAGTCAGAGAAGCTCTCAACACATAATGTTTTGTTAGGAACCATGTCAACGATGGCAGCATTAGCAGAGTTCGAGAATTTGAGGCCATCTTCCAGCTTTTTTCCTGGAGCAATGATCTATCTTCACCTCGTCCCAGCTGACTTGCAAGCAAGGTGAGCTCTGTGACAATCCTGCATAGGTGCATATCCAGCAATGATTTGGCCTGGATAGTTCAAGATAATTCCTTGAGCTGTGAAGCAGCCGCTTCCACTGGAGGGTCATCTTTGCTATCACCAGCTGCATTGCCATGATTAACATCTTTGACAGACATGTTTTTGACATTGAAGCCCCACATTGTCCCCAGAAAGGACTTTACTTTAAAGCTTCATGGTGCATTTCAACAGACTTTACCTCAGTTGTAATGTTGACTGGAGCAAAGGTGATCACCAAGTCAAGTTTGAGAACAGCAGTCTCCAACTGACCTGCAGGGACAGGACTAATACTGCCAATTTTGTAGTCATCCAGGAAAGGCAGGCGCAAGGAATACACTGGCTGGTATCCTAACAAGTCAATCTGTGGGAGAGGTGATCCTCTCGCCTCAAATGATATTACTTTGGGTTAGGTGTCAGTGTCCCTTTTTAATGGGATTTGTACTGGCCGAGTGTTTGGCCTTCCCCAGGGTGCTATGAGTACACACTTCTGAACTTACCTTTTAGTAGACTTTGGAGCAGGGGGGAGCTCTGTCTCCTTTTCCTGGGGTTTTCATTTGTGAGTTTGGGTTTTGGGTTTGTTTTTTTTTTTGCCAGATTTCTTGAGTCTAGTTCACTTTTGCTTTGGTTCTCTTTTTCAAAACCCTGTCAAAGTACTGTTCTAAAAGGGCATACCTCCCTCACTGGGGTCCCAGTTTGGTTCATCTGTGGGTACAGCCAAGTGGGCTTCAGCTGTAGATAATTATCCCTATAAAGGAGGGTTATGATCCTTTCAATAACAATAGAAACCCAGCTGGCTATTTGCACTTATCCCCCTATGTGAGATAACAGCAATTGAAATTGCCCTGCCCTGGGAGTGGCTCCTGTCCCAGACTGAATACTCCACTGGTTCTTAGTTGGTGATACCAGGCCAACTTCCTGTGGTCCAGGAAATAACAGGATTTTCTTATTTGTCCCTAGAAAGAAGGGAAGTCCTGATTCCTGGAGTCAGGAATCAAGAAGAAAGGATGGTGGGAAAGAACAGAAGGTAGAGGAAGGAATGGATACATTGGCATAAGAGCAGGTGCATCTGGGACACCCAGCTCAGCTGGAAGGAGGTAAGGTTTGACTCGGCACATCCTTGCCCTCTTTCCCTTCCTTTCCTTGTTTTCCCTGATGTATTGATAAGGGTACAAGCGCTTGCACATAAGGGATATCATCATTCCTCCCCTCTTCATAGAATAGCTACAGAGTCATTCAAAAGCCACTGTAAAACCATAAATAGCAATTGATCATCTCTAACCATTTTGCTTTGGCATCAACCAATTGAGATTGTAAAGAAACTTGGTTACTACTGTGACATACAATTTAAGATAATTCCTAAAATTATGACTGGTATCATTTACCAGAGTATACTAGATTTTGTGAAAGTTAGTCACTCATTTGTGTCCAACTCCTTGCGACCCTTTGGACTGTAGCCTTCCAGGCTCCTCTGTTCACAGAATTCTCCAGGTAAGAATACTGGAGTGGGTTGCCGTTTCCTCCTCCAGGGGATCTTCTCAACCCAGGTCTCTCAAATTGCAGCCAGATTCTTTACCATCTGAGCTACCGGAGTGGGTAGCCTATCCCATCTCCAGGGGATCTTCCTGACCCAGGAATCAAACTTGAGTCTCCTGCATTGCAGGTGGATTTTTTGCCAGTTGAGCTATCAGGGAAGCCCATGCCAGATTTTAGGAGCCCCATATAATGTCCAAAATGTGTACATCAATGTTCACCCATCTGATATGATCCAGAGGTTTTATTTTCACTTATTTAATAATTCTTCCCACATTAATTCAACTCACTGAATAAGTCCAGTTAGTTTAGCACTCCTCTCTCAGATGGAGAGAAAACAAATAATTTGAGGTGTTCCAGGAGTCTTTGGAAAACTTCAAACTTAGCTAGAGATCAAATGAATGTCACCCAAAATTTGATTTTGGAGAAGTCTGTCAAAATATCCAGAGTTTTAGTCAGTGATAATAAGATCTTAATGGCAAATACAGATCACTTAAACAAAGAAATACAGTTATCAAGGCAGAAAGGCTGGCTCGAAGGCTTAATTGGCTCTAAGGCATGTGGGATCTCAGTTCCTCCAAGCCTTGGGGGAATCTTAGTTCCCCTGAGGTGTGTGGGATCTTAGTTGCCTGACCAGGGATCAAAATTGCATCCCCTGCATTGGAAGGTGATTCTTAACCACTGGAGCACCAGGAAAGTCCCAACACTCATTTTCTTAATTAAATTCAATCTTATTTAGTGAATCCTGACTATGTCACCTTTTTCCCTTTAACAAAATGCATTTTGATTCCTCATACCTTCTTTGCTGAAAACACATAATCTATGTCTCTGCATACTGAAATGTTTCCCTTATATCTTCATGTTTAAACCTTAATCTCTAGTGAAAACCAAGAAGCAAGTAGTTGTGAAATATTTGTCTTTTTTTGTTGTTGTTGTTCTGTTCTCTTTCCTTCATTTGACATCACTAAAAGTTTTAAATATTCCAAAACTGAATTGGCTGTAAATGGAGAACCAGTACCAAACAAAATGAAACAAACAACTCAAAGGACAAACAGGAAATCCTAAGCTAACCCTCAAGTTTGCTCTTGATTTTACACACCCCAGTGACACAGGAAACCATAAGTGATCTAATTAACACAGCAAGGTAGTAGTACATGGTGGACAGGGTCCTGAGATAACCCTCCTAAGCCCCTTGTGGAGATCCTAACAGATACTGTGGCCACACATTATCACAATAAAACATCACCTTCCTCTCACTCATGGATTCATATCTGTATTCAGATCACTTATCCAAAATGCATCTCACAGGACTTTAGGGATAGTTGAAATATTCCCCATTGTTAAAGACAAATTCAAGACAAAACACAAACTTTACACACAAATGCTAACATCCAAAGAAATGAGTGAGCCAATTCACAAATCAGGTAAAAATCCAACAATTCCTTCCTCTCTCCATCAGGGTACCCCATTCAAATACAAAACAAATTGGCTTCTTCCAGAGAAAGAGCCCTGAATGGAGAGGAAATAGTTTCCAGCTGCACACACTGGAGCAACTTACCCTATTTTATAGAGCTTATCATCTCTCAAATGTTGATTCCTTGTTCCAACTGCCAATCACTGGGGCAGCTGGGTGCAGCTTTGGGAAATCTTGAAGAGAAGATCCTCAAAACAAGGGATCCTAGCACCTGCTAGGACCTAACTTGAAAATCTCCCAATCAAGGCAGCCAGCCAGAAGTAGCAAGGCTCCTGGTTGCTGTTGCTGCTGCTGCTAAGTCGCTTCAGAGGTGTCCGACTCTGTGTGACCCCATGGATTACAGCCTACCAGGCTCACCTGTCCCTGGGATTCTCCAGGCAAGAGTACTGGAGTGGGTTGCCACTGCCTTCTCCCAAGGCTCCTGGTTAGCTGTGGCTAAACTTGTTTATCAAGTCCAAGCTTGTATTGCTCACCACATGATAAGCTGATATATTGAGAGATCATTTGCTAGGCCAAGGAATAAGGATTTTATTCAGAAAGCCAGCAGGCCAAGATGATAGACTCATGCCCCCAAAGAACTATCTTGCCTCAGTTAGAACTCAGGCTTTGTAAAAGGAGAGAGAGTAAAGACAAACGTTTCCTGGTTCTGGTCAGCCTCCAGATTCCTTCCTTCCTGCAGGTACTCACAGGTGGAACTGGTCAGGAAGTTTCCTGTGAGCTAAACAAAGGTATTTTAGCTTAATGCTCATTACCTGGAAGGCAAAAGTTCCCAGAGATGGGAAGTTATGTATAATTTAAGCTTATAGGCAATATCCCTTGTGATTAACTTGTAATAGAACGTAAAAGTTATTCCTTATTACAAGTTGATCTTCAGCTTGGATTCCAGAATGAGGAAGATGTGGAGGAAGACTGAACCTATCTGAGATGGCATGTTATATGAGCAAGAAATAGTCTTTTGTTGTTGTGAGCCACTGAAGTTTTATGTTGTTACCACAGCGTAACTTGGTTTAAGCTGGTTAATACAAAAGACACTTCCTTTGTGTAATTTTTTTAAAGGGCTAATGGTACACACCACCCTGCAATATAGTTTGACCCTTTCCTACAACCAGCAAAGACAGGTATATCCACTTACAGTTGACCCTTGAACAACAGTGGGAGCAGGGGTTTCATTCCTGTGCAATCAGAAGTTTGCATTTAACTATTAACTCCCTAAAAACTTAACTACCAATAGCCAACTATTGACCGAAAGCCTTACTGATAACATAAACAGTCAATTAACACATATTTTTGTATGTCATACATATTATATAGGGCCCTGGGGGCTCAGACAGTAAAGAGTTTGCCTGCAATGCAGAAGACCTGGGTTTGATCCCTGAATCAGGAAGATCCCCTGGAGAAGGGAATGGAAACCCACTCCAGTATTCTTGCTTGGAGAATTCCATGGACAGAGGAGCTATGGGGTCGCAAGAGTCAGAGATGACTAAGTGACTAACACACCTCCTGCTGGCTCAGATGGTAAAAAATCCACGTGCAGTGCAGGAGCACTGAGTTCAACACCTGGGTCAGGAAGATCCCCTGGAGAGGGGATTGACTAATCTACTCTACCAACTCTAGTGTTCTTGCCTGGAGAATCCCATGAACAAAGGAGCCTGATGGACTACAGTTCATGGGGTCACAAAGAGTTGGACACAGCTGACTGATTAACACACATACAAATATATACTGGATTCTTACAATCTTGTAAGCCAGAGAAAAGAAAATATTAAGGAAATCATAAAGAAGAAAACATATGTTTACAGTAGTGTACTGTATTTGTTAATACCATAAGTTTACATTGTCTGTTTATAAGATAAATCATCTGTCAGTAACTACATCAATATCATCTTATGTGTGCAAAACACTGTAGATGTTACTAACACCAGACATCAAAAATGAAAAGATAATGTGAAAAACAAAAATTCATATTTATTTACAAGTATAAAGAATCATGCATTGATAATGAAGAAGCTGCTGTACTGTAGCTAGTGCTATTAAATTAAAAGGCTCTTGCTCCTTGGAAGGAAAGCTATAACAAAACCTAAGGCAGTGTATTAAAAACCAGAGACATCACTTTGCAGAAAAGGTCATATAGTCAAAGCTATCATTTTTCCAGTAGTCATGTATGGATGTGAGAGTTGGACCATAAAGAAAGCTGGGTGCTGAAGAATTGATGCTTTAAAATTGTGGTGCTTGAGAAGGCTCTTGAGAGTCCCTTAGACTGCAAGGAGATCAAAGCACTCAATCCTAAAAGAAATCAACCCTGAATATTCATTGAAAGGACTGTTGCTGAAGCTGAATCTCCAATACTTTGGCCACCTGATCCAAAAAGCTGACTCACCGGAAAAGACCCCAATGCTGGGAAAGACTGAGGACATGAGGAGAAGGCGGTGACAGAGGATGAGATGGTTAGATATCATCACTCACTCAATGGACATGAATTTGAGCAAACTCTGGGAGATAGTGGAGAACAAAGAAATCTGGTGTGCTACAGTCCATGGGATCGAAAAAAGTAGGACACAACTTAGTGACTGAACAACAACAGTGTAAAGTTTACAGTTTCTTCTAGTAGCCTAGCCTATAAATTAATGAATAAATCATTAGAAAATATTGATGGCATCCAATATTGCAGTCAAATTCATAGTACTGCATTGTAAACATTGTCACTTTTTTTTAAAAACCCACTTATCTGTGATGATAGGCTTGTAGGCAGTTTCTCCAATTATGAGAGAGAGAGGCATACTACATGGTAATACAATTTTTTGAAAACAAAGTTAGAAAAGTAACATGTTAATTTTGTATTACTGTAAATATCACTCACCTTATGCCTATGTAAGGATACATGTCTTACACAAAATGTACTACATGATAAATACTTAGGCAGTGATGATGATGACACAAAAACTTCTCATAGAGTTCTTACTGTGCAGTTTTTAGATCTTCACACGAAGATACTCACACACATATATGACAGATAAACCTATTAATATTAGGGCACAGTGATTATTTACTATTCATTAAGGTGAAATGGATCATCTTAAAGGTCTTCATTCTCTTCCTGTTCACATTGAGTGGGCTGAGAAGGAGGGTGAGGTAGAAGAGGCAGGAGAGGCAGAAGAGGTAGAGGAGATGGAAGTGGAGCTGCATTAAAAACATATTCAGTTCTTCCTTTTCTAGTTGCTTTAGGTGTAGAGTTAGATTATTTATTTGACTTTTATCTTGTTTCTTGAGGTATGCTTGTATTGCTATGAACTTTCCCCTTAGGACTGCTTTTACAGTGTCCCACAGGTTTTGGGTTGTTGTGTTTTAATTTTCATTTGTTTCTATGCAAATTTTGATTTCTTTTTTGAAATCTTAAAAATTAGGGCAGAAATAAATGCAAAAGGAACAAAAGAGACCATAGCAAAAATCAACAAAGCCAAAAGCTGGTTCTTTGAGAAGATAAATAAAATTGACACACCATCAGCCAGACTCATCAAGAAACAAAGGGAGAAAAATCAAATCAATAAAATTAGAATTGAAAATGGAGACATCACAACAGACAACACAGAAATACAAAGGATCATAAGAGACCACTATCAGCAATTATATGGCAATAAAATGGACAACGTGGAAGAAATGGACAAATTCTTAGAAAAGTACAACTTTCCAAAACTGGACCAGGAAGAAATAGAAAATCTTAACAGACCCATCACAAGCATGGAAATTGAAACTGTAATCAGAAATCTTCCAGCAAACAAAAGCCCAGGTCCAGATGGCTTCACAGCTGAATTCTACCAAAAATTTAGAGAAGAGCTAACACCTATCCTACTCAAACTCTTCCAGAAAATTGCAGAGGAGGGTAAACTTCCAAACTCGTTCTATGAGGCCACCATCACCCTAATACCAAAACCTGACAAAGATGCCACAAAAAAAGAAAACTACAGGCCAATATCACTGATGAACATAGATGCAAAAATCCTTAACAAAATTCTAGCAATCAGAATCCAACAACACATTAAAAAGATCATACACCATGACCATGTGGGCTTTATCCCAGGGATGCAAGGATTCTTCAATATCTGCAAATCAATCAATGTAATACACCATATTAACAAATTGAAAAATAAAAGCCATATGATTATCTCAATAGATGCAGAGAAAGCCTTTGACAAAATTCAACATCCATTTATGATAAAAACTCTCCAGAAAGCAGGCATAGAAGGAACATACCTCAACATAATAAAAGCTATATATGAAAAACCCACAGCAAACATTATCCTCAATGGTGAAAAATTGAAAGCATTTCCTCTAAAGTCAGGAACAAGACAAGGGTGCCCACTTTCACCATTACTATTCAACATAGTTTTGGAAGTTTTGGTCACAGCAATCAGAGCAGAAAAAGAAATAAAAGGTATCCAAATTGGAAAAGAAGTAAAACTCTCACTGTTTGCAGATGACATGATCCTCTACATAGAAAACCCTAAGGACTCCACCAGAAAATTACTAGAGCTAATCAATGAATATAGTAAAGTTGCAGGATATAAAATCAACACACAGAAATCCCTTGCATTCCTATAAACTAATAATGAGAAAACAAAAAGAGAAATTAAGGAAACAATTCCATTCACCATTGCAACGAAAAGAGTAAAATACTTAGGAATATATCTACCTAAAGAAACTAAAGACCTATATATAGAAAACTATAAAACACTGGTGAAAGAAATCAAAGAGGACACTAATAGATGGAGAAATATACCATGTTCATGGATCAGAAGAATCAATATAGTGAAAATGAGTATACTACCCAAAGCAATTTATAGATTCAATGCAATCCCTATCAAGCTACCAATGGCACTCTTCACAGAGCTAGAACAAATAATTTCACAGTTTGTATGGAAATACAAAAATCCTCAAATAGCCAAAGCCATCTTGAGAAAGAAGAATGGACCTGGAGGAATCAACCTGCCTGACTTCAGGCTCTACTACAAAGCCACAGTCATCAAGACAGTATGGTACTGGCACAAAGACAGAAATATAGATCAATGGAACAAAATAGAAAACCCAGAGATAAATCCATGCACATATGGACACCTTATCTTGACAAAGGAGGCAAGAATATACAATGGATTAGAGACAATCTCTTTAAAAAGTGGTGCTTGGAAAACTGGTCAACCACTTGTAAAATAATGAAACTAGAGCACTTTCTAACACCATACACAGAAATAAACTCAAAATGGATTAAAGATCTAAACGTAAGACCAGAAACTATAAAACTCCTAGAGGAGAACATAGGCAAAGCACTCTCCGACATACATCACAGCAGGATCCTCTATGACCCACCTTTCAGAATATTGGAAATAAGAGCAAAAATAAACAAATGGGACCTAATTAAACTTAAAAGCTTCTGCACAACAAAGGAAACTATAAGCAAAGTGAAAAGACAGCCTTCAGAATGGGAGAAAATAATAGCAAATGAAGCAACAGACAAACAACTAATCTCAAAAATATACAAGCAACTCCTACAGCTCAAGTACAGAAAAATAAATGACTCAATCAAAAAATGGGCCAAAGAACTAAATAGACATTTCTCCAAAGAAGACATACAGATGGCTAACAAACATGAAAAGATACTCAACATCACTCATTATCAGAGAAATGCAAATCAAAACCACTATGAGGTACTATTTCACGCCAGTCAGAATGGCTGTGATCCAAAAGTCTACAAGCAATAAATGCTGGAGAGGGTGTGGAGAAAAGGGAACCCTCTTACACTGTTGGTGGGAATGCAAACTAGTACAGCCACTATGGAGAACAGTGTGGAGATTCCTTAAAAAACTGGAAATAGAACTGCCTTATGATCCAGCAATCCCACTGCTGGGCATACACACTGAGGAAACCAGAATTGAAAGAGACACGTGTACCCCAATGTTCATCGCAGCACTGTTTATAATAGCCAGGACATGGAAGCAACCTAGATGTTCATCAGCAGATGAATGGATAAGAAAGCTGTAGTACATATACACAATGGAGTATTACTCAGCCATTAAAAAGAATACATTTGAATCAGTTCTAATGAGGTGGATGAAACTGGAGCCTATTATACAGAGTGAAGTAAGCCAGAAATAAAAACACCAATACAGTATACTAATGCATATATATGGAATTTAGAAAGATGGTAACAATAACCCTGTATACAAGACAGCAAAAGAGACACTCATGTATAGAACAGTCTTTTGGACTCTGTGGGAGAGGGAGAGGGAGAGGGTGGGATGATTTGGGAGAATGGCATTGAAACATGTTTAATATCATATATGAAACGAGTAGCCAGTCCAGGTTTAATGCACGATATTGGATACTTGGGGCTGGTGCACTGGGACGACCCAGAAGGATGGTATGGGGAAGGAGGAGGGAGGAGGGTTCATGATGGGGAACACATGTATACCTGTGGCAGATTCACTTTGATATATGGCAAAACCAATACAATATTGTAAAGCTAAATAAAATAAAATTAACAAAACAAAACAAAACATATTCAGGCAGATTTCCTTCCTCAGTGATTTTCTTCATGACATCTGGTAACTCTCCTGTTTCCTCTTGGTCAGAAGAAGGTACTTCTACTGTAATGCAGCCCACCAGGCCCCGCTGTCCCTGAGATTCTCCAGGCAAGAACACTGGAGTGGGTTCCCATTTCCTTCTCCAATGCATGAAAGTAAAAAGTGAAAGTGAAGTCGCTCAGTCATGTCCAACTCTTCGCGACCCCATGGACGGCAGCCTACCAGGCTCCTCTGCCCATGGGATTTTCCAGGAAGGAGTACTGGAGTGGGTTGCCATTGCCTTCTCCGGCTCAGTTCTCTTAATAATAAATGTCCTTGGTAATGGAGAAGGCAATGGCAACCCACTCCAGTACTCTTGCCAGGAAAATCCCATGGACAGAAGAGCCTGGAAGGCTGCAATCCATGGGGTCTCGAAGAGTCGGACACGACTGAGTGACTTACTTTCACTTTTCACTTTCATGTATTGGAGAAGGAAATGGCAACCCACTCCAGTGTTCTTGCCTGGAGAATTCCAGGGACAGGGGAGCCTGATGGTCTGCCCGTCTATGGGGTCGCACAGAGTCAGACACGACTGAAGCGACTTAGCAGTAGAAGCAGCAGTCCTAGGTAGAATTTTTTTTTTTTTTTTTCAGAATAGGGTACTTCTATCTGCATTAAAAACATTTTCAGGCAGATTTCCTTCCTCAGTGATTTTATTCATGGCATCTGGTAACTCTCCTGTTTCCTCTTGGTCAGAAGAAGGTGCTTCTCCTGTTATCTGGATGTTTTTGAAGCCAAGCCTCTTTCTAAAATTATCAAATCATACTTTGTTGGTTTTAAATTCTCCAGCTTTAGATCCTTCACCTTCCTTTCACTTTAAGTTATATAATGACTTCGTTTTTTCTTGAACCACATTAAAGTCTATAGGTATGCCTTGTTGTTACTGTTCAGCCACTAAGTCGAGTCTGACTCTTTGAGACCCCACGGACTGCAGCATATGGCTTCCCCTGTCCTTCACTGTCTTCCAGAGCATGCCTGCCTTTCTTAGAGCAACTCTGTAACACATAAAATCTGTACTACCGATAGTAGATTTAAAGGTATTTTGCAAAGAGTGCGAGGTTTTCGAAGGCTTCCCAGGTGGCTGTAATGGTAAGGAATCCAACTGCCAATGCAGAAGATGTAAGAGACGTGGGTTCAATCCCTGGGTTAGGAAGATCCCCTGGAGAAGGGAATGGCAACCCACTCTAGTATTCTTGCCTGGAGAATCCCATGGACAGAGCCTGGTGGGCTACAGTCCATAGGTTGCAGAGTCGAACACAACTGAAGTGACTTAGCACGCATGCATGCAAGGTTTTTTAGACTGCTGGAGTAGCTGCAACAATGGTTTCATGAATTTTCTCTTTTTTTACAATGGTCCTTACGCTGGATTCATTATCTTGGAATGGTGGGCAGCTGCAGACCTCAATTTACTGTACATATCAAGCCATTCAACTTTTTCTTGTAATGTCATGTCTTGTAATGTCTGCTTCTTGGGAACACTTCCAGCATCATTAGTGATAGTTCGTATGGGTCCCATGGTGTTATTCAAGGTCTATGGTATTTCACTAAACACAAAGGAAAATACACAAGAATCATGAGATCTCCTTTTAGTGTAACATGCAATTGCCTGGAGAGAGAATCTGCTCACACAATTTTTGATTAGCTGATTAGCATCACAAAGCACAGTGGACACTCATGACACTTGAGCTTATCACAATAGCAACAGGAGGTTGTTTTGGATTATGTACATTAGTACAGTATGTACCACAGTTAATTTTATGCAGTTATGGTTTAATACTATATCTTTACACTTGTTTACATTTCCCTTTACTAAGTATGGCACCATGTATGGTCTGTTTGTGAGCATAAGCTTTGATAAATTTTATTTTTTATAATATATTTGTGTATATTTTATGATAGTAAGTGGTAAAATAGATTAGTACATACATATACTTTATATATTCATGATATAGTTATCATTATCTTAAACCTTTTGATATTTCTAGGCTACACAATTTGCAAGTTTTTCAAATTGTTGCGGATCTCAAAAAATTTTTTCCCATATACTTATTGAAAAAAAAAATCTACGTATAAGGTGTTAGTCACTCAGTTGTGTCCGATTGTTTGTGACTTCATGGACTATAGCCCACAAAGCTCCTCTGTCCATGGCATTCTCCAGGCAAGAATACTGGAGTGGGTTGCCATTTCCTCCTCCAGGGGGCCTTCCTGACTGAGGAATCAAACCTGACTCTCCCACATTGCAGGCAGACTCTACCGACTGAGCCACCAGGCCTCCTTTCATATAAGTAGACCTATGCAATTCACATGTGTACCCCAATGTTCATCGCAGCACTGTTTATAATAGCCAGGACATGGAAGCAACCTAGATGCCCATCAGCAGATGAATGGATAAGAAAGCTATGGTACATATACACAATGGAGTATTACTCAGCCATTAAAAAGAATACATTTGAATCAGTTCTAATGAGATGGATAAAACTGGAACCTATTATACAGAGTGAAGTAAGCCAGAAAGAAAAACACCAATACAGTATACTAACACATATATATGGAATTTAGAAAGATGGTAACAATAACCCTGTGTACGAGACAGCAAAAGAGACACCGATGTATAGATCAGTCTTATGGACTCTGTGGGAGAGGGAGAGGGTGGGGAGATTTGGGAGAATAGCATTGAAACATGTATAATATCATGTATGAAACGAGTCGCCAGTCCAGGTTTGATGCACGATACTGGATGCTTGGGGCTGGTGCACTGGGACGACCCAGAGGGAGGGTTGGGGGGGGAGGAGGGAGGAGGGTTCAGGATGGGGAACGCGGGTATACCTGTGGGGGATTCATTTCGATATTTGGCAAAACTAATACAATATTGTAAAGTTTAAAAATAAAATAAAATTAAAAAGAAAAAAAGAAAATTAGAGATACTAAGGAAACATTTCATGCAAAGATGGGCTCGATAAAGGACAGAAATGGTATGGACCTAACAGAAGCAGAAGATATTAAGAAGAGGTGGCAAGAATACACAGAAGAACCATACAAAAAAGAGCTTCATGACCCAGATAATCACAATGGTGTGATCACTCACCTAGAGCCAGACATCCTGGAATATGAAGTCAAGTGGACCTTAGAAAGCATCACTACGAACAAAGCTAGTGGAGGTGATGGAATTCCAGTGGAGCTATTTCAAATCCTGAAAGATGATGCTGTGAAAGTGCTGCACTCAATATGCCAGCAAATTTGGAAAACTCAGCAGTGGCCACAGGACTGGGAAAAGTCAGTTTTCATTCCAATCCCAAAGAAAGGCAATGCCAAAGAATGCTCAAACTACCACACAATTGCACTCATCTCACATGCTAGTAAAGTAATGCTCAAAATTCTCCAAGCCAGGCTTCAGCAATACATGAACCGTGAACTTCCAGATGTTCAAGCTGGTTTTAGAAAAGGCAGAGGAACCAGAGATCAAATTGCCAACATCCTATGGATCATCAAAAAAGCAAGAGAGTTCCAGAAAAACATCTATTTCTGCTTTATTGACTATGCCAAAGCCTTTGACTGTGTGGATCACGATAAACTGTGGAAAATTCTGAAAGAGATGAGAATACCAGACCACCTGACCTGCCTCTTGAGAATCCTATATGCAGGTCAGGAAGCAAGAGTTAGAACTGGACATGGAACAACAGACTGGTTCCAAATAGGAAAAGGAGTACGTCAAGGCTGTATATTGTCACCCTGCTTATTTAACTTATATACAGAATATATCATGAGAAACGCTGGGCTGGATGAAACACAAGCTGAAATCAAGATTGCCGGGAGAAATATCGATAACCTCAGATATGCAGATGACACCACCCTTATGGCAGAAAGTGAAAAGGAACTAAAAAACTTCTTGATGAAAGTGAAAGTGGAGAGTGAAAAAGTTGGCTTAAAGCTCAACATTCAGAGAACTAAGATCATGGCATCTCGTCCCATCACTTCATGGGAAATAGGTGGGGAAACAGTGGAAACAGTATCAGACTCTATTTTTGGGTGCTCCAAAATCATTGCAGATGGTGATTGCAGCCATGAAATTAAAAGATGCTTACTCCTTGGAAGGAAAGTTATGACCAACCTAGATAGCATATTAAAAAGCAGAGACATTACTTTGTCAACAAAGGTCTGTCTAGTCCAGGCTACGGTTTTTCCAGTGGTCATGTATGGATGTGAGAATTGGACTGTGAAGAAAGCTGAGCACCAAAGAATTGATGCTTCTGAACTGTGGTGTTGGAGAAGACTCTTGAGAGTCCCTTGGACTGCAAGGAGATGCAACCAGTCCATCCTAAAGGAGATCAGTCCTGGGTGTTCATTGGAAGGGCTGATGCTGAAGCTAGAGTTGACTCATTGGAAAAGACCCTGATGCTGGGAGGGATTGGGGGCAGGAGGAGAAGGGGACGACAGAGGATGAGATGACTGGTTGGCATCACCGACTCGATGGACATGAGTTTGAGTAGACTCCGGGAGCTGGTGTTGGACAGGGAGGCCTGTTGTGCTGCGATTCATGGGGTTGCAAAGAGGCGGATACGACTGAGCAACTGAACTGAACTGAACTGACTGATGCGATTCAAACCCTGTTGTTCAAGGGTCAACTGTACTAACAGGAAAATTCAAGTACAAAAATAAGCACGTAGCCTAAAACCAACAGGTGATAAAAATCAAATTTTTAAGAGAGACATCCCCCAATTCTATGGTCAAATGAACTGCTTGGATCATTTTTTACTTCTGATGAAATTCTACAGAATTGAATGCCCCTGGGTACTCACAGCATTGACTTAACACCACTTGTATTTTCACTATGATTGTTAATGTTTAAAAGTGATCAGTTTAGAAAGCTTTATTGGTCTGCTTCTAATCCTAACTTTCTTTTAAATCCCATTATTTTTAGCTTGTGATTTTGCATACAGCAAGGTTTTTTAGAAATGCACATACATTATATCTGAAATCTCTATGTTACAGTAGGTAACTGCCAAACTTAAAACTCCCTAACTCTGTCTCCACTCCCACATATTTCCAATTCAGTCATCCAGTTCATACACATGGGGTCAGGAGGAAATATGATCAATGGGAAGGTCTTCAGAATCAGACAGAATTGAGTCTAATTCTTATTTTGATACTGACTTGCTATGTTAACTCAATTGACATTATCTCCCTGAGCCTCAATTTCCTCATCCACAAAGCAGAGATAGTAGATAAGACTTTCTGGAAATTGTCCGCAGAAGGTATTGTCTCAGTAAGCAAACTCAATAGCCAATAGCCAATATCCAAGTGTCCCTGAAGAGGCCTTTCCTGGGGAACTACACTTTCCAATGGGGACCAGGCATGATCTCTGCTGATGCCCAGGGCCCTAAACCAGAACATCTAGGGAGAGGGTCAAAGCCAGTGAAGGTTTCAGAACTCCCGCAGATGGCACAACCCCTGTTTGCACACATTGTTATAGAGGCTGAGCGTTCCTTGAAGACAACTAACTTCCTTTGCTTTGATTCCACACCAGCAGCTGAGGTCATGGTGCCCACAGGGTGAGAATGCCTAGGTCAGGTGGACAAAAGTCCATTCTACCTGACAGCTGTAAATATCAAATTGACATTCTGTGTTTATTTCAAATGCTAAAATTCACTGTACCTTGGCTTCCTCATCTGTAAATGGGAATAATAATAAGATTTATCTCAGAGAGTTGTGGTGAGAAATATTAGATGCTATATGGAAAGTGATTAAAACAGTAGCTGGCTCAGAGCACGTGCTGTCTAAGTGTTTCCTATTTGTACTGTACATCAGGCTCTATCATGTTGGGTAATGTGACTCTGCCTTTGAAAACCAATGCCCTCTCAGTGTGCCCAAAAGCAACTTAAGAACAAGGCCCTGAACTGTGGCTAATTTATTAAGAAGGTACATATTCCCTGGCCCTGGGCAGCCAGTCTTTCTTTGGGTAATGATATGCATGCCTGACCTTAACATATGCCTTTCTGTTTTCTCATTGTTAGTTTATAGGAATGCAAGGGATTTCTGGGTGTTAATTTTATATCCTGCAACTTTACTATATTCATTGATTAGCTCTAGTAATTTTCTGGTGGAGTCTTTAGGGTTTTCTATGTAGAGGTTCATGTCATCTGCAAACAGTGAGAGTTTTACTTCTTCTTTTCCAATCTGGATTCCTTTTATTTCTTTTTCTGCTCTGATTGCTGTGGCCAAAACTTCCAAAACTATGTTGAATAGTAGTGGTGAGAGTGAGCACCCTTGGCTTGTTCCTGATGTTAGGGGAAATGCTTTCAATTTTTCACCATTGAGGATAATGTTTGCTGTGGGTTTGTCATATATAGCTTTTATTATGTTGAGGTATGTTCCTTCTATGCCTGCTTTCTGTAGGGTTTTTATCATAAGTGGATGTTGAATTTTGTCAAAGGCTTTCTCTGAATCTATTGAGATAATCATATGGTTTTTATCTTTCAATTTGTTAATGTGGTGTATTATATTGATTGATTTGAGGATATTAAAGAATCCTTGCATCCCTGGGATAAAACCCACTTGGTCATGATGTATGGTCTTTTTAATATGTTGTTGGATTCGGTTTGCTAGGATTTTGTTAAGGATTTTTGTATCTATGTTCATCAGTGATATTGGCCTGTAATTTTCTTTTTCTGTGGTATCTTTGTCTGGTTTTGGTATTAGGGTGATGGTGGCCTCATAGAATGAATTTGGAAGTTTACCTTCCTCTGCAATTTTCTGGAAGAGTTTGAGTAGGATAGGTGTTAGCTCTTCTCTCAATTTTTCATAGAATTCAGCTGTGAAGCCATCTGGTCCTGAGTTTTTGTTTGTTGGAAGAGTTCTGATTACAGTTTCAATTTCTGTGCTTGTGATGGGTCTGTTAAGATTTTCTATTTCTTCCTGGTTCGGTTTTGGAAAGCTATACTTTTCTAAGAATTTGTCCATTTCTTCCACGTTGTCCATTTTATTTGCATATAGTTGTTGATAGTAGTCTCTTACGAACCTTTGTATTTCTGTGTTGTCTGTTGTGATCTCTCTGTTTTCATTTCTAATTTTGTTGATTTGATTCTTTTCCCTTTGTTTCTTGATGAGTCTGGCTGATGGTGTGTCAATTTTATTTATCTTCTCAAAGAACCAGCTTTTGGCTTTGTTGATTTTTGCTATGGTCTCCTTTGTTTCTTTTGCATTTATTTATGCCCTAATTTTTGTTATTTCTTTCCTTCTACTAACCCCAGGGCTCTTCATTTCTTCCTTTGCTAGTTGCATTAGGTGTAGAGTTAGGTTATTTATTTTACTTTTTTCTTGTTTCTTGAGGTAAGCTTGTATTGCTATGAAACTTTCCTCTTGGTACTGCTTTTACTGAGTCCCATAGGTTTTGGGTTGTTATGTTTTCATTCATTTCTATGTATATTTTTATTTCTTTTTTTATTTATTCTGTGATTTGTTGGTTATTCAGAAGCGTGTTGTTTAGCCTCCATATGTTGGAATTTTTAATAGTTTTTTTTTTTTTTTTCCTGTAGTTGACATCTAATCTTACTGCATTGTGGTCAGAAAAGATGCTTGGAATGATTTCAATTTTTTTGAATTTACCAAGGCTAGATTTATGGCCCAGGATGTGATCTATCCTGGAGAAGGTTCCGTGTGCACTTGAGAAAAAGGTGAAATTCATTGTTTTGGGGTGAAATGTCCTATAGATATCAATTAGGTCTAACTGGTCCATTGTATCATTTAAAGTTTGTTTCCTTGCTAATTTTCTGTTTAGTTGCTCTATCCATAGGTGTGAGTTGGGTATTAAAGTCTCCCACTATTATTGTGTTACTGTTAATTTCCCCTTTCATACTTGTTAGCATTTGCCTTACATACTGCAATGCTCCTAAAAGGAGTTCGTCAAGGCTGTATATTGTCACCCTGTTTATTTAACTTATATGCAGAGTACATCATGAGAAACGCTGGACTGGAAGAAACACAAACTGAAATCAAGATTGCCGGGAGAAATATCAATAACCTCAGATGTGCAGATGACACCACCCTTATGGCAGAAAGTGAAGAGGAACTCAAAAGCCTCTTGATGAAAGTGAAAGAGGAGAGTGAAAAAGTTGGCTTAAAGCTCAACATTCAGAAAACTAAGATCATGGCATCCGGTCCCACCACTTCATGGGAAATAGATGGGGAAACAGTGGAAACACTGTCAGACTTTATTTTTCTGGGCTCCAAAATCACTGCAGATGGTGACTGCAGCCATGAAATTAAAAGATGCTTACTCCTTGGAAGGAAAGTTATGACCAACCTAGATAGCATATTCAAAAGCAGAGACATTACTTTGCCAACAAAGGTTCATCTAGTCAAGGCTATGGTTTTTCCTGTGGTCATATATGGATGTGAGAGTTGGACTGTGAAGAAGGCTGAGCGCTGAAGAATTGATGCTTTTGAACTGTGGTGTTGGAGAAGACTCTTGAGAGTCCCTTGGACTGCAAGGAGATCCAACCAGTCCATTCTGAAGGAGATCAGCCCTGGGATTTTTTTGGAAGGAATGATGCTAAAGCTTAAACTCCAGTACTTTGGCCACCTCATGCGAAGAGTTGACTCATTGGAAAACACTCTGATGCTGGGAGGGATTGGGGGCAGAAGGAGAAGGGGACAACAGAGAATGAGATGGCTGGATGGCATCACTGACTTGATGGACGTGAGTCTCAGTGAACTCCAGGAGTTGGTGATAGACAGGGAGGCCTGGCGTGCTGCGATTCATGGGGTCGCAAAGAGTCAGACACGACTGAGCGACTGATCTGATCTGATCCGATATTTATAATTGTTAAATCTTCTTTTTGGATTGATCCTTTGATCATTATGTAGTGTCCTTCTTTGTCTCTTTTCACAGCCTTTATTTCAAAATAAACTGATGGAGAAATATACCATGTTCATGGATTGGAAGAATCAATATAGTAAAAATGAGTATACTTCCCAAAGCAATCTATAGATTCAATGCAATCCCTATCAAGCTACCAATGGGATTTTTCACAGAGCTAGAACAAATAATTTCACAATTTTTATGGAAAAACAAAAAATCTCTAATAGCCAAAGCAATCTTGAGAAAGAAGAATGGACCTGGAGGAATCAACCTGCCTGACTTCAGGCTCTACTACAAAGCCACAGTCATCAAGACAGTATGGTACTGGCACAAAGACAGAAATATAGATCAATGGAACAAAATAGAAAGCCCAGAGATAAATCCACACACCTATGGACACCTTATCTTTGACAAAGGAGGCAAGAATATACAATGGAGAAAAGACAATCTCTTTAACAAGTGGTGCTGGGAAAACTGGTCAACCACTTGTAAAAGAATGAAACTAGAACACTTTCTAACACCATACACAAAAATAAACTCAAAATGGTTAAAGATCTAAACATAAGGCCAGAAACTATAAAACTCCTAGAGGAGAACATAGGCAAAACACTCTCCAACATAAATCATAGCAGGATCCTCTATGACCCACCTCCCAGAATATTAGAAATAAAGGCAAAAATAAACAAATGGGACCTAATTAAACTTAAAAGCTTCAGCACAACAAAGGAAACTCTAAGCAAGGTGAAAAGACAGCCTTCAGAATGGGAGAAAATAACAGCAAATGAAGCAACTGACAAAGAATTAATCTCAAAAATATACAAGCAGCTCCTGCAGCTCAATTCCAGAAAAATAAATGACCTGATCCAAAAATAGGCCAAAGAACTAAACAGACATTTCTCCAATGAAGACATACAGATGGCTAACAAACACGTGAAAAGATGCTCAACATCACTCACTATCAGAGAAAGGCAAATCAAAACTACAACAAGGTACCATCTCACGTCGGTCAGAATGGCTGCTATCAAAAAGTCTACAAGCAATAAATGCTTGAGAGGGTGTGGAGAAAAGGGAATCCTCTTACACTGTTGGTGGGAATGCAAACTAGTACAGCCGCTATGGAGAACAGTGTGGAGATTCCTTAAAAAACTGGAAATACAACTGCCATACGACCCAGCAATCCCACTGCTGGACATACACACTGAGGAAACCAGAATTGAAAGAGACACGTGTACCCCAATGTTCATCGCAGCACTGTTTATAATAGCCAGGACATGAAAGCAACCCAGATGTCCATCAGCAGATGAATGGATAAGAAAGTTATGGTAGACAGCAAAAGAGACACAGATGTATAGAACAGTCTTTTGGACTCTGTGGGAGAGGGAGAGGGTAGGATGATTTGGGAGAATGGCATTGAAACATGTATATTATCATATGTGAAAAGGATCGCCAGTCCATGTTTGATGCATGAGACAAGGTGCTCGGGGCTGGTGCACTGGGATGACCCAGAGGGATGGGATGGGGAGGGAGGTGGGAGGGGGGTTCAGGATGGGAAACACATATACACCCGTGGCAGATCCATGTCAGTGTATGGCAAAACCACTACCATATTGTAATTAGCCTCCAATTAAAATAAATAAATTTATATTAAAAAAAAGTTGTGGTACATGTACACACTTGAATATTACTCAGTCTTTAAAAAGAATACATTTGAATCTGTTTTAATGAGGTGGACAAAACTGGAGCCTATTATACAGAGTGAAGTAAGAGAGAAAAACACCAATACAGTATATTAATGTATATACACAGAATTTAGAAAGATGGTAATGATGACCCTATATGCGAGACAGCATAAGAGACACAGATGTATAGAACAGTCTTTTGGACTCTGTGGGAGAAGGCGAGGGTGGGACGATCTGAGAGAATAGCACTGAAACATGTATATTATCATATGTGAAACAGATTGCCAGTCCAGGTTCCATGCTCAGGACTGGCACACTGGGATGACCCTGAGGGATGGGATGGGGAAGGAGGTGGGAGGGAGGGTCAGGATGGGGAACGTATGTACACCCATGGCTGATTCATGTCAATGTATGGCAAAAACCACTACAATCTTGTAATTAGCCTCCAATTAAAATAAGTAAATTTTAAAAATAAATAAAAGCAGATAAAGAGAAAAAAAATGCCTTAATATTTGAAAGTCCAAGTAAGGATTACTTGAAAAACTGTCTCAAGTGCCTAATGAGTGTCTAGCAAACAATCGTCCCTCACCCACAGGTCTCTTTTCTTTTTTTCTTCTTTCTTTTTCTTGGTCTCTTTTCTCAAACACAGTAAGGCTATGAACTGTCAGCTGGAAACCCCGAATTGGGAAGGAGGCTGGGGTAATGGTGATTGTAAGGGAACCAACAATAACCTGATTCTCATTGAGTTTATGGCTTGAAATAAATACAGCAGGAGAGTAGTCTCATCAATTCATAATGTAATTTAAGACCAAAGTAAAAGAGACCTGAAATGGAGGACAGAAGGCTCAGCACCACCCACTTTCTCACTTTTAAAACTCCTTTTTTTCCTTCAAGATGTAACCCACAGGTCACCTCCTCTTTGAAGCTTTCCCAATCCCCTCTGGCTGAGTAACTCGGGCCCCTGTCCTGCATTCTCATGGCATCTTCGCCATCTCACATGACCACGCTCCTGCCTATCACCTCCATTAGATTGTAGCACCTCCTGAGTAATGACGTCATCAGTTTAGTTCAGTCGCTCAGTCGTGTCTGACTCTTTGCAACCCCATGAATTGCAGCACACCAGGCCTCCTTGTCCATCACCAACTCCTGGAGTTCACCCAGACTCACGTCCATTGAGTCAGTGATGCCATCCAGCCATCTCATCCTCTGTCGTACCCTTCTCCTCCTGCCCCCAATCCCTCCCAGCATCAGAATCTTTTCCAATGAATCAACTCTTCGCATGAGGTGGCCAAAGTACTGGAGTTTCAGCTTTAGCATCATTCCTTCCAAAGAAATCCCAGGGCTGATCTCCTTCAGAATGGACTGGTTGGATCTCCTTGCAGTCCAAGGGACTCTCAAGAGTCTTCTCCAACACCACAGTTCAAAAGCATCAATTCTTTGACGCTCAGCTTTCTTCACAGTCCAAATCTCACATCCATACATGACCACTGGAAAAACCATAGCCTTGACTAGATGGACGTCATAGTGAGCTCTATATCCTCTGCAGCCAGTACTGTGTTTGGCACATTGTTGTTGCTGTTCAGTCATTCAGTCATGTCCGGCTCTTTGCAACCCCATGGACTGCAGCATGCCTGGTTTCCCTGTCCTTCACCATCTCCCAGAGCCTGCTCAAACTCATGTCCATTGAGTTGGTGATTCCATCCAACAGTCTCATCCTCTGTGGTTCCCTTCTCCTCCTGCCTTCCATCTTTTCCAACATTAGGGTCTTTTCTAAAGAGTCAGTTCTTTGCGTCAGGTGGCCAAACTATTGGAGCTTTAGCTTCACAGCATTAGTCCTACCAATGAATTTTCAGGACTGATTCCCTTTAGGATTGACTGGTTTGATCTCCTTGCAGTCCAAGGGACTCTCAAGAGTCTTCTTCAACATGACAATTCAAAAGCATCAATTCTTCAGTATTCAGCCTTCTTTATGGTCCAACTCACATCCATACATGACTACTGGAGAAACCATAGCTTTGACTAGACAAACCTTTGTTGGCAAAGTTATGTCTCTGCTTTTTAATATGCTGTCTAGGTTGGTCATAGCTTTTCTTCCAAGGAGCAAGCGTCTTTCAATTTCATGGCTGCATGTGAATTTCATGTAATTTCACTGCAGTCACCATCTGAAGTGATTTTGGAGCCCCAAAAATAAAGTCTGTCACTTTTTCTGCTGTTTCCTCATCTATTTGACATGAAGTGATGGGACCAGATGCCATGATCTTAATTTTTTGAATGTTGAGTTTTAAGCCAGATTTTTCACTCTCCTTTTTCACCTTCATCAAGAGGCTTTTTAGTTCTTTGCTTTCTGCCATAAGGGTGATGTCATTTGCATATCTGAGGTTTGATATTTCTCCTGGCAATCTTGATTCCAGCTTGTGCTTCATCCAGCCTGGCATTTCACATGATGTACTCTGCATATAAGTTAAATAAGCAGGGTGACAATATACAGCCTTGAAGTACACCTTTCCCAATTTGGAACCAGTCTGTTGTGCCATGTCTGGTTCTAACTGTGGCTTCTTGACCTGCATACAGGTTTCTCAATGTGACACATTGTAGGAGCTCACAAAATATTTATTGCTGAAAGAATGTGGTGGGTTCTAATCTCCCTCGTTTTCTTACCCAAGCCTGGAGCTAAGGTGGGTGAACTTTCAGAGCCCTTCCAGGGGCAGAGGTCAGCCAGGTCAGGGCTGGGGGAGGTGGCCACCTCCTTTCCACCACTTTCAAGATCATGTGTGTAAAACCTTGCACCAGGAGGGCTGGGAGACACCCAAAGTAACTAGAAGACAAGGAAATGACCTTGAACAGGACATGGTGACAAAAAAAATTATTCATTCAACAAAAATATATTAAGTTTTGTGTCAATATATGCCAGGCCATGAGTAAGATCAGTTCTTATTCTCACAAATCTCACAGTCCTAGGCAGACACAGACCGTGGTAATGACAGTACCGTGGGACAGGTTCAAGACAGGGGTACATAGGTCAAGAGGACTTTGAATGTGTGGTGGGAGAGGGTGACAGAGCTGAGTGCTTGGGGAGGAGGAAGAGTCACCAGATCTCTGACAGTTGGAGTAGGGGTTGGGGATCTGCTTTCTTCCCTCTCTCAGGAGCGGTACTCTTGGGGTATATCTGGCCAGAACCTCTCCACCATCTTCCTTAGAGTGCATGCACCAACTCCCAGGTCCGTGTGTTCTTTCTGATGTTGCAGGCACCTGGAATATTCTTCTGTAATCAGCGGGGCTCTGTCCTGTCCCCAGCAACCGTTGCCTGACCCTACGATGGCTACAAGCAATGGGACCTGCAGGATCTGACCCAGTTGTCTCCTTGCTTGACTCCCTCACCTCACCTCACCTCACCTCACCTCTCCCAGAAAGCCCAAGAGAGGCCCACAGTAGGCTGACACACGACAACAAAAGACATAATCTTTACCTTGATGTGAATAAAGCCCACTTTAAAAAAGAAATAACAATTTCCACCAACAATTTTATTATTACTGACAGCATTTTGAATGAACCAAAGAATTTAACAAGACATATAAAAAATATATTTTTAAAAATCAAAGATGGACAACAGATTTATAGATTTGCTTTCCTGATCATTCAGAAAAAAAAGAAATGACAATCTTTACTTACTGGCAAATTGTATTTGAGTGAGAGTAGCCACTGGATCACAAGACCCAAGCAGCAGGATACTGCCAAGTTCTTGGGAACAGAAGAAGTAATCGACCAACAGGTGAGAGGCTGTGGGAGGGGTAACTAGACAGCTGGCCAGCACAGCAGATCTGGCAGCCCAGCCAAGACAGGAACAGGCCGGGCAGGGCAGGGGTAGGTATCAAGAAGCAGAGATGGGCATGTCAGTTACTCTGGCCTGGAGAAGAATCACTGTGAACACAGGGCCAGCTGCAAACTGACTCCAGTGTACATACTCACATGAGTGTGTGTGTTCACTTAAATCATCTCTTCCTTCATTCATGAAATTAGCAAGTGGGTTTGAGTGGAAGTCATCCTGTGTCTCGGGGACCAGAGAGGGGAAGGCTCAATCTATGAAAGCAGTTTCCTAAATTTAGGTGGACTGAGCCTGCTAGAAGAGCTGTAGACTGTGAGGGCTCCAGGAAAAGCAGGGGGTTGAGGCCCAGGCCTTGCTCCAGGAGTTCACACTATACACAGAGGGCCTCCAGGCTCCTCTGTCCATGGGATTTTCCAGGCAGGAGTACTGGAGTGGGGTGCCATTGCCTTCTCCGATACACAAAGGGAGAGACCCTCAGACAACTGTGCCATGTGGCCTGTGATGGGTGTGGGACAAAGTAACAAGATTGTCCCCATCTGTGTGTGAGATTAGGATGGGGTTATAGAGTTCACTTGCATTTGAGACAGGCCTGGAGGGGCAAGTAGGATTTAACAGGCAGAGATGGGAGTTTCATGGGCATTCCCAGCCAAACAGAGAAAGCAAAACCCCATGAGGGAGTGTGCAGTGGGAGCTGGGGTGGCACTTGCAGGGAGCATATGGAATGTTCAGAAAAGTTGTGGGAGATGCAGCTGGAGAGGGAGCTTGAGGCCAGGCCAACATGGGTCCAAAGCAAGGAGTTCACACCAAAGTTGGATAAATAAAGACTTATGTACTCATTTATTCTTTCATTCATTCAACAAAAATGCATTGCGTGCAAAACCTCTGCCAGGTGCTGTTCCCCTGGGTGCTGGGCACACAGTGGGGAGGGCAACTTCTGCCATCCTGAGGCTAGTATCACCTCTGGGGAGCAGGAGTGCCATGGGGAAGTGGAGGCTGCTGCCTAGTCCAGGGTGAAGGGCCCTGAGGGTAATAGGAGGGTCACTTCAAAGGGGAGGGCACTTGGCAGGGTCAGTCAAAAGTGACATCCCCTTGGCTAGGCCAAGCCAAGTCCTCCAGCAGCCAACATGGGGAATGAAACATCCCTCAATAACTGGGACAAAGGGTCAGAAAAGTAGGGTTTGGAAAGGAGGGGAGAGGCCTGGAGGCAGGGGGATGACCCCTAATCCTCCCACTGGCCCTAGCCTGCAGCAGGCCCGGATCATCGGCCAGCCTGGTCAGGGATCTCTCGGCCGGCGTTCCTCTGGTCTTCATGCCTGTAGTCATCCTCACCCTCCTCTTCTTGTCTTCTGGAAAGCTCTGTCAGCTGCTCTGGTGGCTCCCGGTAGGCCGCCCGATTCCTGCAGGCATTGAGGAGAGAGGGGAAGGGTTCACACTCACCCATCAGGACTGAGGGAGCTGGGTCTAGTGCTTCCTATGAGGAGAGAGCAGCCTATGACAGAGGCTTGCCCCCACACCCGGCCCTGGACACCCACAGGAAACTCTACCCTGGGATTAGAGACTGGCGAACCACGGGCCCTGGAGTCATGTCCCAGATAGCAATGCCACTTTAGGATTTGGGTGAATCATTTAGTATTTTCTCAACTATAAAATGGGATGGATAAAAGTTGTTTTTATTGTTAACAGCTGCCCCCTGAGGTGTTGTGAGAGGAAGAGGCTGTGAGGAGCTGGAGCACATCTTCCTAATCTGCTTAGACCCTTGCTAACAGGCTGTCCCCGACACTCACGGCCGTGCGACCTCGGCGTCCTCAGCTTTGCCGGTGTCCCGGCAGCAGCAGCAGTACAGGATGATGCCAATGATGACAAGAGCCGCAGCCACGCCCCCAGCGACGCCCGCATACAGAGCCACATTCATGGAGGCTGGGAGAGACAGAGCCGCAAGTCCTGTGAGCGCTAACCACAGTTCCCAACTCGAGCCCATAACACAAGTCAAGATGCAGGGAGCATGCCAGGGATGAGGAACCACAACAGCCAGTGTCCCAGATGTGAGAAGTGGTCCTTCCCAGGCTCTGAGCGGTGCCTGTCTTCCCAGCCCAAGGGGCAGTGCCGCCAGCTTCTGGGGGCACTCCATGGAAGGCACAGCCTCGTGGGAATGGAACCAGACAATGCGGGAGGATACTTCTCAGAATGAAGGTGTACAAAAGGCCAGATGGCCAGCAGATCTGAGCTACTCAGGCTCCAAAAAAGCCCTCAGGTGTCATGCCAGCTCCTACTCTAGCTCATTTCCAAGCTGCTCAGGGTGTCCCTCCCCAAGTGATGGGGCCCAGACTCCTATGGAAGCCAGATCTGGGCACTTCCCCGACTCCCACAGAGCAACCCTAAGGGTAGGACTAAGGTCTCCAGAAGCCAGTCTTAGGTGCTATTTCCAAACAACAAAGGGAACAGGGCTAGCCTCCAGATGAGGGGAACCTGGGACAGGAGCATCTGGTCAACGCCTCAGCCACCTGCCAACGGGAGACCCCAAGAGGCTGCCCAGCTCATCTCCCAGTCAGCTGACCCTTTGGACCCCCAGCCGGTCACCTTCTGGCCTTCACCCTCCCACTCTCCCTCCACCCCAAACTGCTCTTACGAGATCTGACAGCCACAGTGATGTTGCAGGACTCGGTCCCCACCTCGTTCCTGGAGATGCAGATGTAGTAACCTGACATTTCTGTGGAGATGTTTTTCAGAGAGAAGGTCTGTCCTGTGACTGGGAAGGAAGAAGAGTCAGGCTGAGGAGACAGTCCACCATAGTAGAATAGAACCAGCTAGGAAGGAGTATGGACTCCTGAACTCCTATGTAGATAAAAGCATTGCCATTGAGCATGTCTGAGCCTCATCTGGAATGTGGAGAAAATATCCACCTCTAGGGCTGCAGGATGATTAAACCAGGCAGACTGCACAATTCTGAAGTGCTTAGAATTCAGGCAGGAACTGTGTGTTTGAAGCCACCTTAATTTTGTGACTTTGGGCAAGGAACTTAGCTTCATTAACTCTGTTTATTTACAAATAAAATAATAATAGTGCCTTCACAACAGGGTAATTGTGAACATGAAATAAAGTACTAATGAATATAAGCCCACAACCAAATGCCTGATGTAAACTCTTAGGAAACATAATATGCATTATATATTACATAGAAATGTTTTATAATTAGATGATACAATTATCACTTTTATGATCTTCAGAAACAGAATTCTGCAGCTTAGACTCATGTGAAAGCAGGCTTTAGAACCTCAAGGACTCTGACTTCTGTATTTCTCTACCATGAGCGGTGTGTGTGTGAGTGTATGTGATATTTGTATGTTGTGTATGTATGTGTATGTGCGGTGGGGTGGGAGGAGGCAGGCAGTCAGTCTAGACTCTTCCTCTTTCTTTTCCACCACTTAAGTAAGCCATTTAACTTCTGTGAGCTGTAGTTACCTCATCTGGAAGTGGGAGGGAAAGTATCTGATCCCCCCAAATTCAGGGCAATGGTCTAGATGTCCTCATGAGAAGATGTTCTACTAAATCTATGATTCTACAAATGTCTTCACCTTGAAAGGGAGAGCTAAAGCATAAAACATAAATGTTTAGACAAATTTATATATCCTATCCTCAATGATGGGCTTTCCTGGTGGTGCTAGTAGTGAAGAAACCCCCTACCACTGCAGCAGACATAAGACATGTGAATTCAATCCCTGGGTCAGGAAGATCCCCTGGAGGAGAGCACAGCAACCCACACTGGTATTCTTGCCTGGAGAATTCCATGGACAGAGAAGCCTGGCAGGCTACAGTCCATGAGGTCACCAACACTTGGACACAACTGAAGCAATTGAGCTCACATACACACATCCTCATTAATGCTGTGTCATAGCCACTATTATGAGAGAAGAGTTAGAGACCTTGTCCTCTAATTTGCTGCACAGCCAGCCTCCACTGCTGTTACCAGGTGGGTTACACTCCTTCTGAGGAGATATTCTAAATTGCAAATAGGATCTGAGTGACATTTCAGAGGCAGTCCCTCATCTTCAGTAATAAGCCCAAGTTTCTTAATGTGGACATGATGTTACAGATCTGGCCTTGATAATCCAGCTTTCAGTTCAGTTCAGTTCAGTCACTCACTTGTGTCTGACTCTTTGTGACCCCATGGACTGCAGCACACCAGGCCTCCTTGTCCATCACCAGCTCCTGGAGTTTATTCATACTCATGTCCATTGAGTTGGTGATTCTATCCAACCATCTCATCCTCTGTTGTCCCCTTCTCCTCCTGCCTTCAACCTTTCTGAGTATCAGGGTCTTTTCAAATGAGTCAGCTCTTCGCATCAGGTGGCCAAAGTATTGGAGTTTCAGCTTCAACATCAGTACTTCCAATGAACACCCAGGACTGATCTCCTTTAGGATGGACTGGTTGGATCTCCTTGCAGGCCAAGGGACTCTCAAGAGTCTTCTCCAACACCACAGTTGAAAAGCATCAATTCTTCAGTGCTCAGTTTCCTTTATAGTCCAACTATCACATCCATACATGACTACTGGAAAAAACATAGCCCGGACTAGATGGACCTTTATTGACAAAGTAATGTCTCTGCTTTTCAATATGCTATCTATGTTGGTCATAACTTTCCTTCCAAGGAGTAAGCGTCTTTTAATTTCATGGCTGCAGTCACCATCTGCAGTGATTTGGAAGCCCAGAAAAAAAAAGAAAAGTCAGCCACTGTTTCCACTGTTTCCCCATCTATTTGCCATGAAGTGATGGGACTGGATGCCATGATCTTAGCTTTCTGAATGTTGAGCTTTAAGCCAACTTTTTCATTCTCCTCTTTCACTTTCATCAAGAGGCTCTTTAGTTCTTCTTCACTTTCTGCCATAAGGGTGGTGTCATCTGCATATCTGAGGTTATTGATATTTCTCCCAGCAATCTTGATTCCAGTTTGTGCTTCATCCAGCCCAGCGTTTCTCATGATGTACTCTGCATATAAGTTAAATAGGCAGGGTGACAATATACAGGCTTGATGTACTCCTTTTCCTATTTGGAACAAGTCTGTTGTTCCATGTCCAGGTCAAACTGTTGCTTCCTGACCTGCATACAGATTTCTCAAGAAATTTCTCAAGGTCAGGTAGGCTGGTATTCCCATCTCTTTCAGAATTTTCCACGGTTTATTGTGATCCACATAGTCAAAGGCTTTGGCATAGTCAATAAAGCAGATGTTTTTCTGGAACTCTCTTGCTTTTTTGATTATCCAGCAGATGTTGGCAATTTGATCTCTGGTTCCTCTGCCTTTTTTAAAACCCACTTGAACATCTGGAAGTTCATAATTCACATATTGTTGAAGCCTGGCTTGGAGAATTTTGAACATTACTTTACTAGCATATGAGATGAATGCAATTCATCTTGGTAGTTTGAACATTTTTGGTATTTCCTTTCTTTGGGATTGGAATGAAAACTGACCTTTTCCAGTCCTGTGGCCACTGCTGAGCTTTCCAGATTTGCTGGCATATTGAGTGTAGCACTTTCAGAGCATCATCTTTTAGGATTTGAAATAGCTCAACTGGAATTCCATCACTTCCACTAACTTTGTTCATAGTGATGTTTCCTAAGGCCCACTTGACTTTACATTCCAGGATGTCTGGCTCTAGGTGAGTGATCACACCATCGTGATTATCTGGGTCATGAAGATCTTTTTTGTACAGTTCTGTGTATTCTTGCCACCTCTTAATGTCTTCTGCTTCTCTTAGGTCCATACCATTTCTGCCCTTAATTGTGCCCATCTTTGCATGAATTGTTCCCTTGCCATCTCTAATTTTCTTGAAGAGATTGCTAGTCTTTCCCATTCTATTGTTTTCCTCTATTTCTTTGCACTGATCACTGAGGAAGGCTTTCTTATCTCTCCTTGCTATTCTTTGGAACTCTGCATTCAATGGGTATATCTTTCTTTTTCTCCTTTGCTTTTGGCTTCTCTTCTTTTCACAGCTATTTGTAAGATCTCCTCAGTCAGCCATTTTGCTTTTCTGCATTTCTTTTCCATGGGGATGGTCTTGATCCCTGACTCCTGTATAATGTCACAAACCTCCATTCATAGTAACCCAGCTTTACCTCTTGCTAGTTCCCCTGGTGGCCAATTCTTTCCCTGCCCAGCTCTACTCTGTTGCAAGATTGTATCTCAGTGTGAATTTTTCTTATCTGAATGTGCTATTCACTACACTTCCTCAAATATGATGCCCTCTGATTTTTCTAACAATCTTGCATTGTGAATGGAAGAAATATTTCAATCTCCAGTGCCCTAGAGGTAACTGGAGGGTTGGAGAAGTTAAGGGACTTCCCCAAGGTCACAAAAATAAGAAATGACAAACCAATAACAAAAATTCATTTTTAGGTCTAGAATTCCCAGAAACAGTTGACACCTTTCTGTAAAAAAATATAGAAAAGAGAACAGAAAGGTTTATAAGTAGAAAGACCATGCCAGGACCTTCCAGATCATAGATGAAGAAGAAGCACAGTTTATGAGTAATTGCCCCATTGTGGTCTCAGAAAGGACCCCATGGAAGAGAACATGAATCTTAGTGTTCTGGACAGTGCCACTAGCAGGAACGGCTGCAGGAACAGGCTGTGTGTTTCTAAAGGCTAGCATCATATAGAAATGCATCATTTATCTTCAAAATGAGGCCTCTCTGACCAAGAAACTTTGTGAACAAGATTCCACATTTTATGGGGTGACCAACAAACCAATCTTAGACTGCTACGCCTATGGAAATACCAAGTACAGACACATATTTTATGTGAATTTGTCTAAGAAGACACACCCAAAGGATTACCCACATGTCTACATCTATGGTTATTAAAGAACTTTGGCTTTTGGTTGGAGACAGGATGGCAGAGTAGAAGGACTTGAGCTCAACTCCTCCCACAAAAATACCAATATCATATCTAACTGCTGAAACAACCACTGACAAGACTGGAACCCACCAAAAAAGATACTCTACATCCAAAGACAAAGAGGAAGCCACAATAAGATGGTAGGAAGGGCACATCCACAATATGGCCAATCAAATCCTATACCCACCAAGTGGGCAACCCACAAGCTGGTAAATAATTATATCACAGAGTTTCTCTCACAGAAGTGAGAATTCTGAGCCTCACATCAGGCTGCCCAGCCTGGGGGTCTGGCATTGAGTGAGGGGACTCCTCAGAGCTTTTGGTTTTTGACCACAAAACTCCACAGAACTGTGGAAATCAGAAACTCAACTCTGTTGAGTTGGAGGGTGCACACAAGGTTTTATGTGTACAGGGACCCAGGGAAAAAGCAGTGACTTCATAGGAGCCTGAGCCAGAAGTATTTGCTGGTTTTGTAGAGTCTCCAGGGAAGGCAGGGGGTGGCTGTGGCCACTGTGGAGACAAAAACACTGGAGGCAGAGGTAAGGGGGTGTACTCTATGGTGTGGGCTCTCCTGGAGGGCGCCATTTTGACCTGGCCCCACCCAAGAGCTCCAGTGTTGGGATGCCTCAGGCCAAACAACAAACAAGGCAGGAACACAGCCCCACCCATCAGCAGACAGGCTGCCTAAAGTCTTCTTGACCCCACTGCTGCTGCTGCTAAGTCGCTTCATTCATGTCCGACTCTGTGTGACCCCGTAGACGGCAGCCCACCAGGCTCCGCCATCCCTGGGATTCTCCAGGCAAGAACACTGGAGTGGGTTGCCATTTCCTTCTCCAATGCGTGAAAGTGAAAAGTGAAAGTGAAGTCACTCAGTCGTGTCTGACCCTCAGGGACGCCATGGACTGCAGCCTTCCAGGCGCCTCTGTTCATGGGATTTTCCAGGCAAGAGTACTGGAGTGGGTTGCCATTTCCTTCTCCAATGCATGGAAGTGAAAAGTGAAAGTGAAGTCGCTCAGTCGTGTCCGACTCTTCGTGACCCCATGGACTGCAGCCTACCAGGCTCCTCCATCCATGGGATTTTCCAGACAAGAGTACTGGAGAGGGGTGCCATTTCCTTCTCCTAAACAAGATGCTACTAAACAACAAATGAATCACTGAAGAAATCAAAGAAAAAAAATTTTAAATACCTAGAGGAAAATGAAAATATAAAAATAATGATTCAAAACCTAAGTAGTTCTAAGAGGGAAGTTTATAGCAATACAATCTTACCTCAAAAAAAAAAACAAGAAAAATCTCAAATAAACAACCTAACCTTACACCTAAAACAACTAGAGAAAGAAGAACAGACAAAACCCAAAGTTATCAGAAGGAAAGAAATCATAAAGATCAGAGCAGAAAGAAATGGAGACAAAGAAAACAATAGAAAATATCAATGAAACTAAAAGATGGTTCTTCAAGAAGATAAACAAAATTGATAAATGTTTATCCAGATTCATTAAGAAAAAAAGGAAGAGGACTCAAATCAATAAACTTGGAAATGAAAAAGGAAAAGTTACAATGGACACCACAGAAATGGAAAGGATCATAAGGGACTACTACAAGCAACCATATACCAATAAAATGAACAATCTGGAAGAAATGGTCAAATTTCAGAAAGGTATAATCTCCCAAGACTGAACTGAGAAGAATACAAAATATGAACTAATCGCAAGTACTGAAATTGAAACTGTGATTTAAAACCTCCCAACTAATAAAAATTCAGATGGCTTCATAGGCTCATCTATTTAACATTTAGAGAAGAGTTAACCAGAGTTCCAGTTGTGCAAACCATTAGTACTTGGTACTTATACATAGAAAAGACTTAACACCTATCCTTCTGAAACTCTTGCAAAAATTACAGAGGAAGGAATACTCTCAAACTCCTTCTTTGAGGCCATCATCACCTTGATATCAAAATCAGACAAGGATACTACAAAAAAGAAAATTAGAGGCCAATATCACTGATGAGTATAGATGCAAAACTCCTCAACAAAATACTACTCAAACAAATCCAACAATACATTAAAAGGATCATATACCATGATCCAGTGGGGTTTATCCCATGGATGCAGGGCTTTTTCAATACCTGCAAGTTAATCAAGTTAGTGTGATATAATGTGCTAAGAAATTGAAGAATAAAAAACATATGATCATCTCAATAGATGCAGAAAAGAAAAAATAGAAAGCTTTTGACAAAATTCAACACCTATTTATGATTAAAAAGAACTTCAGAAAGTAGGATAGATGGAAACTACCTCAACATAATAAAGGCCAAGTATGGCAAACCCACAGCTAACATTATACTCAGTGATGAAAAAGCTGAAAGCATTTTCCCTGTGATCAGAAATAGGACAAGGATGTCCTTTGCTCAACATAGTTTTGGAAGTCCTAGTCACAGCAATCAGAGAAGAAAAAAAAAAGGAACCAAAATTATAAAAGAAGTGAGACCCGAAAATGACCAGATCGCATCAAAGAATTTGGTAAATTTGCCAGATACAAAATTAATACACAGAAATACACTTCTATGCACTAACAGTGAAAGATCAGAAAGAGAAATTAAGGAAACAATTCCATTTACCGTCACATCAAAAAGAATAAAATACTTAGGAAAAACCTACCTAAGGAGACAAAAAAACCTGTACTCTGAAAACTATGAGACACTGATGAAAGATATCAAAGATGACACAGATGGAAAGATACACCCTGTTCCTGGATTAGAGAAATCAATACTATCAAAATGACTACACTATCCAAGCCAATGGCTTTTTTTTTTTTTTTTTTTTTGCTGAATTAAAACAAAAATTTTTTAATTTGTATGGAAACAAAAGACTTTTAAGAGCAAAAGAAATCTTGAGCGGAAAAAAAATGCAGAGCTGGAGGAGTCAGGCTCCCTGACTTCAGACTATACAACAAAGTTACAGTAATCAAATCAGTATGGTTCTGGCACAAAAACAGAAATATAAGTCAATGGAACAGAAGAGAAAGCCCAGAAATAAACCTAACACATGTTTGGCCAATTAATCTACAATAAAAGAGGCAATAATAATATCAGTACAATGGATAAAAGACAATTTCTTCAATAAGCAGTGCTGGGGTAACTGGACAACTGCATGTGAAGAATGAAATCAGAACATTCTCTAACACCACACACCAGGCTTCCCTGGTGGCTCAGTGGTAAAGAATCCACCTGCAATGCAGGAACCACAGGAGATGCAGGTTCGATCCCTGGGTCAGGAGGATCCCCTGGAGGAGGGCATGGCAACACACTCCAGTATTCTTACCTGGAGAATCCCACGGACAGAAGAGCCTGGTGGGCTACAGTCCACAGGGTCACAAAGAGTTGGACACGACTGAAGTGACTTAGCACTCATGCACTAACACCACACACAAAAACAAACTTAAAGTGGATGAAAGATCTCAATGTAAGACCAGGCAGTACACAACTTTTAGAGAAAAACATAGGCAGAACACTCAATGACCTAAATCGTAACAATTTTTGGAGCCACCTCACAGAGTGATAAAAATAAACAAATAAAAAATGGGACCTCATTAAACTTAAAAACCTTTGCACAGCAAAGGAGACCATAAACAACATGAAAAAACAGCACACAAGATGGGAGAAAATATTTGCAGACAACATGACCAGCAAGGGATTAATCGCCAAAATATATAAACAGCTCATGTAGCTCAATATCAAAATAACAAACAATCCAATCAAAAAACGTGCAGAAAATCTAAATAGACATTTCTCTAAAGAAGACATACAGATGGCCAAAAAGCACCACATCATTAAGTCAAGGATGCTCAACATCAGTGACTGTTGGAGAAAGGCAAATTAAAACTACAAAGAGGTTTACCTCACCTGGCCGGAATGGTCATCATCAATAATCCTACAGACAATAAATGCCAGAGAGGGTGTAGAAAAAAGGGAACCCTCCTACACTATTGGTGGGAATGTAAATTGGTACAGCCACTATGGAGAACAGTACAGAATACTGTTCAAGAATAGAGCTACCATATGACCCAGCAATGCCACTCCTGGGCATACATCTAGAAGACACCATACTTCGAAAAGATACATGCACCCCAGTGTTTACTGCACACTGCGCACAACAGCCAAGACATGAAGACATCAACAGATGAGCGGATAAAGAAGAAGCAGTACATATAGACAATTACTCAGCCATAAAACAGAGTGGAATAATGCCATTTGTGGCAACACATATGGGTTTAGAGATTATCATACCAAGTGAAATAAATCAGAGAAAGATATCATGTAAATCACTTATATGTGAAAGAAAGTGAAGTCCGACTCTTTGCAACCCCATGGACTGTAGCCTACCGGGCTCCTCCGTCCATGGGATTTTCCAGACAAGAATACTGGAGTGGGTTGCCATTTCCTTCTCCAGGAGACTTCCCGACCCAGGGATTGAAACTGGTCTCCTGCATTGTAGGCGGACGCTTTACTGTCTGAGCCACGAGGGAAGTCCACTTATATGTGGAATCCAATAAAATGATACAAGCGTAACTTATTTACAAAACAAAACAGACTCACAGATTTAGAAAACAAACATGGTTACCAAAGAGGAAATGTAGGGGAAGGGATAGATTAGGAGGTGGAGATTAACATATACACACTGCTATATATAAGACAGTCAACAAAAACCTACAGTATAGCACAATAACTTAAATGGGAAAAGAACCTGTAAAAGAATAGATATATGTGTATGTATAACTGAATCATTCTGAAACTGACACATTTTAAATCAACTATACTCCAATATAAAATAAAAAAATGTTTAAAGAAAAATAAGATATACAAGCAATAGATGCTCATTATAAAAACTTACATTATGCTCATTACAATAACATGTACATAATATACAAGAATCTATGACGTAAAATTATTACTTCAATTTAGTCTAATCTAGAAAATCTTGCTATGCTCATCACATCAGTTCAAAACAAGATGAAGAGGGTCCCTATCCTTTGGTGTATATAAGGGAGAACAGACATAAAGCAATGGTGATTAGAGAGTGATTAGAGTTCATAATGGGAACCCTATTAGATCTTAATCTCATCTGAAGGGTCTGAGGAGGCCTCTATGAAGAACAGAGAACAAAATAAAAATCGTTCATAATCTCACCAGCTGGAAATAACAGCGCTTTAATTTGAGATTATTTTCTTCCAATCCTTTCATATATACGTTCTCCAGATTCATCCCCTGAAACTCAGCATGATAGCCTCTGGTTACTCATTCTCTGTAACACACTGTTCCTTCCATCCTAGAATTTCATACCTTGGCAATTTTTCTGGGACACTGTTTACATGTGATATTAACGTATGATACTAAGAAAGGGTTTATGACCAAAGCAAGTTCAGCATGAGTTAGAGTTTCTGATGTGCTGATAGCACCGGACACTTCTAACATGTGGGTATGGTATTAATGGCCTCGTTTTCTAAGCCAATTGGATTTTTATATTTTTAAGAGGCGTCTTGAAGGAACACAAAACCATTCTGAGAAATATTCTATGAACCTGGACATGTTTCAGGGGTGTATGGCTCTTAACAGAGTCCCACTACTTTAGAACATGAAACTCAGTCTATATGTTAAATGTGCCCAGCACATTTCAGACAGATCAAGGTGGAAAACCTCAGGCTCTTGCCAGGCTCTTCCCATTTATCAGAGCCCAGCTTGGCACTCCTGGCCCTCTTTAGGGTCGGGAACATGTGGCAGCCTAGGCCAGAGTCAGCACTTTCCTTCCCCAGTCTCTCAAAACAAACAACAAACATGAGAAGCTACCCTGGGATTAACCAGCGCACAAACATTGCCACAAGACCTGTTTTGATTCTAATTTGGAGCTCCCAAGTCCCTTTTCCTCTGGAAAGGACCCAATCGTTCTTGAAATCTGGCCAAAACGAATGTTTCTTCTACAATGACACCTCGTGGTCAAGAAGGGAACACGTAGGACAGAAGGGTTTCCACATTCCCTCTGCTGCAGCTAGGAGAGGTTTCCCTCCAGAGCAGCCCAGGTCAGCAAGAGACACTGATGTCAAATTGACAAGGTTTAACTTCTCTGCCCACTACCCCAGCATCTCCCTGATCCCATGGTTTGTCAACAAGCTCAAGCTGCCTTCAAGATCTTCCCTGGCTGCTGGGAGCAACGTCCATGCCGCCCTTCAGAATGTACGTGGGAGTGTGTGCTCAGTGTGCCCAGTCGTGTCCGATTCTGTGACTCCACAGACTGTAACCCACCCGCCTCCTCTGTCCATGGGCTTCTCCAGGCAAGAACACTGGAGTGGGTCACCATTTCCTCCTCCAGGGATCTTCCCGACCCAGGGATCAAATCCAGGTCTCCTGCGCCTCTTGCATCAGCAGGTGGGTTCTTTTATCACTGAACCACCGGGGAAGCCCACCCTTCAGAATATCCTCCCCTAAAGTGCTCCTGACCCTAGAATTACTTCTCCCGCCTTCCTTGTTACCCAGATTCCTACTCCTTCAGTGCATGAAACTCAGCTGACTGACAGGGTTTACGAGGATGTTCAGAGGTATCACATACGTGATCGCCTCTTACCCTCTCCACAGTCTTTGGGGAAGGCTGAATGACGATCATCCCAATCTTGCAGATGAAGACACTAAGGGTCTGAGAGGCCACGATTAACAGAAGAAGCCAGAACTCAAACCCTCATTTGTTGATTCCACATTCCCTGTTCCTTTACTGCTGGCTTACTCCTGCTGATCCAAGTTAAAGGAAACAATCTCTAATGCTGAGAATTCTCCTTTAGATGTAGAAGAGTTGAGGAATTCTGCTCCCCAGATTGCCCACTATGGGTTGTTTTAAAATATTTTAAAAGTCAGAAATGGGTTTCAACTGACCCACACAAGATGACACGATAGACTCCCTAGGGCTCCGTGAGGCAAGGCAGAGCCCACGTCTTTAAGAACAACACCCAACCCGCACCACCATCCAGATGCTTTTTTCAGTCACTGTCTAATCCTAATTCTGACTCTGAGTAATTCTTACCCAGAGGCAGAATAAATCTTTTCCAAAGTAACTAAGCAATCTCCATTTAAGCTCTTTTATGGCTCTCATGTTTTGGATCATTGAAAAACTGAGCTTTGGCTTCTAACAAGCAGAGGAATCCTTCCTGATGGAGGCAGGAGAGCTGTGAGCAGGGTCCCCACATCCTCCAGGGCAGAGGCCAGCCTCTCGAGTCCAATGAGCAGGCCCTGCATCATCTCTCATCTCAGCTTCTCTTCAGTGGCACCTCCCATCCTTCCTGCATGCACAGTTCCTAAGCTGTCTCCATCCTTAGCCTACTCACTCTTAAGGAATCAGCTCAGATAACAGCTGATCATTCTACCAGGCACTTGGTGGTCTCAGTACTTTACATGGACTTTTATTTAAACTTCACTATAGGACTTCCCTAACTCCACATTCCCAATGCAAGGGGCATGGGTTCGATCCCTGGTTGAGGAACTAAGATCTCACATGCTGCAAAGAGAAGCCAAAAAAAATCTTCACAATATCCCTATGAAATAAATACTAATTTTATGCCCATTTTACAGATGTGCAAATGAAAGTACAGAGAGACTGACTTGCCAAGGTCACACAGCTAACAAGCCAGGATTCAAGCCCATGCACGCTCCTAACCACCACGCTCTCCTGCCTGTTCAAGTGCCCCCTCCTTGAAGAAATCTTCTTTGACCCCTCTGGGTTCTAGCACCACTGGATACAAACTACGGCAGCATTTCCTATCTTGTTACCCTCTGCTAGCTTCACTGACAGGTAAAGAATCTGCCTGCCAATGCAGGAGATGTAAGAGACACAGGTTCGGTCCCTGGATCAGGAAGATCCCCTGGAGAAGGAAATGGCAACCCACTCCAGTATTCTTGCCTAGAAAATTCCATGGACAGAGGAGTCTGGCAGGCAGTCTGGCAGTTCATGGGGTCACAAAAAATCAACTGAGTGACTGAGCATGCACTCATGCAACCCTCTGCTATACATACTCTGCTGGAATGCCAGATCAACTAGTGTCTGTGGTTGACCTGTGACCACTTATGGAGTCCCTGGGCTGTACACAGCCCAGAGACAGGATGTCATATAGCCAGAGGAGAGCTGTCAGCCAGTTTTGACACACTCGATAAAAACTTGCCAGCTAGAAATATGTAAACAAATCCAGAAGCTTGTTGAAATCCATAACACATCTATTTTACATTAGAGTGGGTTCTACTAATTCTTTTTTTTTTTAACTTTTCAGAAGTTCTTGTTTTACCCCCAAACAAATGGTAGAGAGCTTAAGTCCCCTCACTTGGCGGAAGCCCCTGTCTGTGCCCTCATTTGGTGGGACTCGCTCTCCCGTCTCATCTCCTCAGACCTGCTGTCTATACCCACCGCTCCACCACCCACTTCCTTTCCACCCATACTGGATAGAAAGTCTTCCCAGAAGTTAATCCAGTGGGACTTTCCAGACCTTGTCTTTCTTGATCTTCAGGAGTGGTGGGTGCAGCTGGCTAAGCAGCTGGTGGAAACAGGGCCCAGGGATTCCACTGGGGTTTTCCCACATTAGTTGACTCCAAGGTAATGGCAGCGGGATGTTTATACAAAAGGCAGCTCCTTTTCTCTTTCCAGTTTGTTTCCTGATTGAAAGGTCAAATACCAAACTGCCTGGTACAAAACCAGTCTCCTGGCAACCACAGCAGAACCTTCCCTGAGAATGTGGGAACCTCATAGCAGACCCAGTTGTGTAGTGGGTGGGACCATATAACAGGGGTGAGTTTGTGGGTGGGAACCAGGGCAGTCCGAGATGTATCTGCCTAGGTAAGGGATGGAAATAGAAACTTCTCCGTCCTTAAGTGGAGCCACAGAGTCAGACTTGAGGACTCAAATATACACTTTAGGACATAATCATAATCAAAACTAAAACCCCATGAGTGCTTGTGCAGCGACTGGTTACTGATACATGCTTACTCAAGAGAACTCAGTTATGGGGAATAAAGAAAACAAGTTAATGTGTACAATGTTATTATTTGTCACAATAACCTATGAGGTGGGCACTATTATGAGAAAAATGCTGCTTAGAGAGATGTCCAAGATAATCCAGTGCAAAATGCAGGGGGGAGAGGCAGCCTTCAGGGGCATCTGACTGGTCAGCCCAGGGTCTCCTCTGGCAGTACACATCACATGAGCGGCACCTCAATGTGGGGCGCTGGCCTTCCTTGCAGACCTTTTTACCTGGTGTGACTTGACGCTCTTGGTGCAGGACATCGTAGCTCGTCCAGCTGTACTGAGGGGCTGGGGAGCCCTCCTTTGACTGGCAGGTCAGCTGGATGTCGTTCCCAATGACAGTCTCTCCCTGGATGCCACAGTCTGGCTTGGAGGGCGGCACTGTGCAGGGGAAGAGCCAGACAGAAGCCAGGAATTAGTTGGGGCTTGGTGACAACCACTCACTCACCCCAGCACACACCAATTGCCTTGTTTGTTCACAGGCAAAGAAAGGTAAAAACCATTCTTAGCTCACATGCCATAGAAAACAGTCTGCAGGCTGGATTTGGCTGCAGTTTGCCTACCCTTGGTTTCAGTGAAAGCCTCTCTCTCTGAAACCCTTCAATGCTAACTTCTTAGCAATGTTCCCTTCAGTTAAGCAGAACTCTCTTCCTGTGCTTTGCTGATGAAATGGAATTACCACAAGTAACTGGGTGATGGAAGAGCCCCCTGGCGGCAGTGGGATTATGTGCAGGGTAGAGAACGAGGACTGAGTGGATGGAGGGGGCAGGAAGGAACAGACACACACAAAAGAAGCCCACAGAAAGAAGGTTGCGAAAACCAACAGGCCACCCTCAATGCACAAGCCCAATCTGATTGCTTAGAATTCCTGAAGACCTTAAGCCAGGGTCGTTCACTCAACACTGTAAGTTAACACACCACTGTGTATAGTGGTTTGTTCTACAAAAATTCTGTATACCTGACTCTGCTGGGCATGGAGATGACATAGTGTGTGAGTTTTTGTGTTTAAGGAATCCAGTGGGGGCAAAAAAAAAAAAACCATGACCAGGCAGGACGCAACAATGCTGAGACAGGACAGGCATGACAAGGGACACTGACCCAGTCGTGAAGCCAATAGTGGAGGTGCTGGGAGGGGTTGGAGAAGAGATGGGGTGACACTCCAGCCCGAGGCAGCAGCCTGTGCAGAGGCCCTGAGGCAAGAAGACTCCAGGGAGTCCTTTTGGGTGGGAGGAAGAGGACACCAGTGGAAAGTACTATTACTGAATTCCTCAGCGGCAGGCCTGTCCATCCTGCTTCTCTCTTCACATGCCCCCTTGGACGGCTTGCTTGCCCCAACAGTGCTGCCCTTTCTACAGTGCAGACTGCACAGGCGCACACTCGCTGGGCGTGGAGGGTGAATTCCAATCTCCGCTCCGCCCAGGGCTGCTGGGAGACAGGAGGCACCTCTCCCCTCTAGCCTCACATCTGCTCTGGTATTTGCTCTCCGACAAAGGCAGGTGGTTGCTGGGTGTGCCCCCTCATTTCCTGTTGTCTTGGTGAGGGGCAGCCAGGCATGGAGCAGCGTGGGGAAAATCAAAGGCATTTCCCACTGCCACCCTAATCAGTTAGTCCCTAAACCTAAAAGGCCCTAGGTTCAAGAACAGGACTCAGGTATCCATGCCCAGACCCCGGGGACTGAAGCAGCCTGGGGAGGAAAAGGCTGCTACCCATGGGCTACTCTCACAAACAGCTCTCTGCCCTCCCTGCAGGCCCAGCCAGCAGGTATCTGCAGGACAGAAAAAGAGAGCATCACTTCTGAGGAGACTGGCTACTGGTCAGAGCTGTTCATGAGCCAAGCTTTATCTCTTGAGCTCTCCGCAGGTCCAGGAACATCCCTCCCTACCAATAAAAATTCTCACCCTTGCTTCCCAGGTACTCCTTTAACAGGATCCTAACCTTTTATTCCACAAAAGAGACTGGCCACAAATACGACACCACCTTTGAAGTCTCTCACTGACTCAGAACCATGCTAAGGGTGCATGACTAGTAGCCAGCATATGCTGTACATATCCGGTGACTAGCTTTCTTATGCCACCGTTTGCTGAGGGAATATTATTAAAAACAAATCCTTAATCCACTCTAGTCAAGGCTATGGTTTTTCCAGTGGTCATGTATGGATGTGAGAGTTGGACTGTGAAGACAGCTGAACACCAAAGAATTGATGCTTTTGAACTGTGGTATTGGAGATGACTCTTGAGAGCCCCTTGGACTGCAAGGAGATCCAACCAGTCCATTCTAAAGGAGATCAGTCCTGGGATTTCATTGGAAGGATTGATGCTAAAGCTGAAACTCCAATACTTCGGCCATCTCATGCGAAGAGTTGACTCATTGGAAAAGACTCTGATGCTGGGAGAGATTGGGGGCAGGAGGAGAAGGGGACGACAGAGGATGAGATGGCTGGATGGCATCACCGACTCGATGGACGTGAGTTTGAGTGAACTCCGGGAGTTGTTGATGGACGGGGAGGCCTGGCGTGCTGCAATTCATGGGGTCGCAAAGTGTCGGAAACGACTGAGCGACTGAACTGAACTGAATCCACTCTAGAGGCAGCAGTAGAAATAACGGCAAACAAGGGATCAACCACTTCCTAGGAGACCCACCTTACGGAGGAATATGTCAGGGTCCTTTCCCCAGGCCCTAAACCGAGGCACCGCCAGCCCTCACTTCGTCCAGCTCCTCCCCCAAGCTCCCCTCCGCAGCCCTCACCATCAAGAACAGCTAGGACCTAGAATCATACAGATCTAGTTCAAACAGCCCTTCCACCCGCTGAGGCGGGGGGCGGGGGATTTAGGACTCTTGTAGATCTTGGATTCTCAGTTGGCGCGTCCCAGCTCCTAAATAAATTGTAGATAATACCTGAATATTTATAGAGGGCGGAGTGATGGGAGGGAGCTGGTCCAGGCCTCTCCAAAGCCTGCGACTCCCACTGCAGACGTCAGGGGACGCCAGAGGCCGGGAAGACGACCAGTCCTGCCCGGCGGCGCCAGGTCCCGGGTCCCCGGGCCAGGTGACTGTCCCTTGGTGACCAAGACGGTTCCCCTCCTTCCGGAAGCTCCATGCTCACCTCAGTTTACTGTGAGGTCACGCAGCCTGAATGGACGACCCCATTTAATTCAAAAGCTGTTCTGCCTAAAATCAGCCCAGCACCAAACCATTTGGAAATGAAACTTGTAAAAATCTTTTTTCCTGGGTTTACTTAACATATAGTACCAATTATCTCTCTTTTTAAAGCAAAACTGTCTTTTCACCGAGTTTCATAATCTCATTAAATTTGTAGTCTTTGCTGTTCGAGTTTAACTAATTCGTCTCTTAAAGTGCAGCTGGTCCTAAGAGAGGAGAGGGGGGAAATCCAGACATTCACACTTGAATTGGGCCCGGCTGCCCTGCCTGAAACCAGCTTGCTGCCAGAAGAAAACCAAAGCCGTTAAATACGGAAGCCAGAGGAGCCAGAATCAGCCAGAGGAGGACCAGGTGGAGCAGACTGAGGGACTCAGCTGGGGGTGAACCAGGATAAGGGGAGAGGGTGAGGGAGGGCAGACAGTGCAGAAGAGAAACTGGAGAAAAACGCTCGTTTCCCTGGCTGGGTAATCTCTCTCTCGGGAGCTAATGCAGATAAAATTAAGTGCTGTGAACACAAAACGGTTTAATGCAACATTAATTATAATAGCTTAAATTGGAAACAGTGTCCAGTTCTGCGACAGAGGACTCAGCATTCCCTTGCTGAAGTGGCATGAAGCTTAAAGAACAGCAAGTGCTAAGACAGCACGTAATGAAATGAAAAGAGAAAAGTTCCTATGGTTAGGTTACAGATTCCGTTATGTATGGAAATAAGGATGTGGCTAGGAGCTGGAAGAAAACATGGAGAAATAAAACCCAATGATATATGTGAATGTTTGTCTTTTTTTGTTTCATCTTTCTTTAAATTAGTATATTTTTAAGAGACAAGGGGTCATCAAACACAGCTATTTGTTTATTTGTGTCAGGAGTAAGGTCCTCGGAGCAGGAGAACAAGAACAGGCCAGCAGAACAGAAACAGGCTTCTTTCTAAGAGTCCGGTGCAGTAGAGATTTTGACATGAGGAGCCCTTCACAAAGAGGCGGACTCTTGATTCCACGGGGCCAGTAGAAAAACCATCACGGCACTCCACCTGGTCAACCGAAACACAGCTGTAAAAATGCCGTAAGATAATAAAACGTGATGGTGTCAGCCTTGTCCAGCAGATTAGGGGAGGTGTTCCCGCAGCTCTAAGACCATCAGAGCTCCCCATGAAAACCTTGAAATAAATATCCATGTACTCAGAGGGCTGTGGGGCTTCCGTGTCCCAGACCTAGGTTCAGACCTTCAGTGTGGAAGAGCAGTTACAGAACCTCAGTTTTCATTGAGTGATGCTTCCAAGATGGGCATGTCCTGTGGACAGTGGGCACATCCATGGCTGGCACTGCTCTAGCCTCTCCAGCCTTTTTTCATTGGCATGGGCACAGGAAGGGCAAGATACAAGTTAATGCAATGACACCATAAAACATAATTGGCAAGCTTACATCTGCCACAAAGTGAAACAAAGGGTATGCTGAAAAGTTGTCAGTCATGCAGAGTTTGGGAATCACCCGGAATTGGAAGGCTTGATGGTTGGGAACAGTGAAGGGATTTGAGCATCAAATCCTTGTTTGCATCAAAGCTTGGACACTTTCTAGTGGTCATTTAACTGCTTGGGTCTCAGTGTTCCCTTCTATCAAATATGAGTGTTAATACCCACTGTCACAGATGTATTGCAAAGATGAAATGAGATCATATCCGTAGAGGACTTATTGAGATGCCTGGCACATACCAAACAGACACTCAAAAAAGGATAGTTGTTATGATTGTGAACTTGGTGTTACTTATTAAAAGACGCTTACTCCTTGGAAGGAAAGCTATGACCAACCTAGACAGCATATTAAAAAGCAGAGACATTACTTTGCCACAAAGGTCTGTCTACTCAAGGCTATAGTTTTTCCAGTAGCCATGTATGGATATGAAAGTTGGACCATAAACAAGGTTGAACACCAAAGAATTGATGCTTCTGAACTTTGGTGTTGGTGAAGACTCTTGAGAGTCCCTTGGACTGCAGGGAGATCCAACCAGTCCATCCTAAAGGAAATCAGTCCCAAATATTCATTGGAAGGGCTGATGCTGAAGTTGAAACTCCAATACTTTGGCCATCTGATGTGAAGAACTGACTCATCTGAAAAGACCCTGACGCTAGGAAAGCTTCAGGGTGGGAGGAGAAGGGGATGACAGAGGATGAGATGGTTGGATGGCATCACTGAGTTGATGGACATGAGTTTGAGTAAGCTCCAGGAGTTGGTGATGGACAGGGAAGGCTGGCGTGCTGCAGTCCATGGGGTCACAAAGAGTAGGACACGACTGAGCGACTGAACTGACTGATACAGGCAAAGGTCATTGCAATTTGATGATAGTTTACAAGAGAAGACACTATACATGGACATCACCAGATGGTCAACACCGAAATCAGATTGATTATATTCTTTGCAGCCAAAGATGGAGGAACTCTATACAGTCAACAAAAACAAGACCAGGAGCTGACTGTGGCTCAGATCATGAACTCCTGATTACCAAATTCAGACTTCAATTGAAGAAAGTAGGGAAAACCACTAGACCATTCAGGTATGACCTAAATCAAATCCCTTATGATTATACAGTGGAAGTGAGAAATAGATTTAAGGGCCTAGATCTGATAGATAGAGTGCCTGATGAAATATGGAATGAGGTTCGTGATATTGTACAGGAGACAGGGATCAAGACCATCCCCAAGGAAAAGAAATGCAAAAAAGGCTGTCTGGGGAGGCCTTACAAATAGCTGTGAAAAGAAGAGAAGTGACAAGCAAAGGACAAAAGGAAAGATATAAGCATCTGAATGCAGAGTTTCAAAGAATAGCAAGAAGAGATAAGAAAGCCTTCCTCAACGATCAATGCAAAGAAATAGAGGAAAACAACAGAATGGGAAAAACTAGAGATCTCTTCAAGAAAATTAGAGATACCAAGGGAACATTTCATGCAAAGATGGGCTCGATAAAGGACAGAAATGGTATGGACCTAACAGAAGCAGAAGATATTAAGAAGAGGTGGAAGGGATACACAGAAGAACTGTACAAAAAAGATCTTCATGACCCAGATAATCACGATGGTGTGATCACTGACCTAGAGCCAGACATCCTGGAATGTGAAGTCAAGTGGGCCTTAGCAAGCACCACTACGAACAAAGCTAGTGGAGGTGATGGAATTCCAGGTGAGCTATTTCGAATCCTGAAAGATGATGCTGTGAAAGTGCTGCACTCAATACGCCAGCAAATTTGGAAAACTCAGCAGTGGCCACAAGACTGGAAAAGGTCAGTTTTCATTCCAATCCCAAAGAAAGGCAATGCCAAAGAATGCTCAAACTACCGCACAATTGCACTCATCTCACATTGCTAGTAAAGTAATGCTCAAAATTCTCCAAGCCAGGCTAAAGCAATACGTGAACTGTGAACTTCCAGATGTTCAAGCTGGTTTTAGAAAAGGCAGAGGAACCAGAGATCAAATTGCCAACATCCTATGGATCATCAAAAAAGCAAGAGAGTTCCAGAAAAACATCTATTTCTGCTTTATTGACTATGCCAAAGCCTTTGACTGTGTGGATCACAATAAACTGTGGAAAATTCTGAAAGAGATGGGAATACCAGACCACCTGACCTGCCTCTTGAGAAATCTGTATGCAGGTCAGGAAGTTAGAACTGGACATGGAACAACAGACTGGTTCCAAATAGGAAAAGGAGTACGTCAAGGCTGTATATTGTCACCCTGTTTATTTAACTTATATGCAGAGTACATCATGAGAAATGCTAGGCTGGAAGAAGCACAAGCTGGAATCAAGATTGCTGGGAGAAATATCAATAACCTCAGATATGCAGATGATACAACTCTTGTGGCAGAAAGTGAAAAGGAACTCAAAAGCCTCTTGATGAAAGTGAAAGTGGAGAGTGAAAAAGTTGGCTTAAAGCTCAACATTCAGAAAATGAAGATCATGGCATCCGGTCCCATCACTTCATGGGAAATAGATGGGGAAACAGTGGAAACAGTGTCAGACTTTATTTTTCTGGGCTCCAAAATCACTGCAGATGGTGACTGCAGCCATGAGATTAAACGATGCTTACTCCTTGGAAGGAAAGTTATGACCAACCTAGATAGCATATTCAAAAGCAGAGGCATTACTTTACCAACAAAAGTCCATTTAGTCAAGGCTATGGTTTTTCCAGTGGTCATGTATGGATGTGAGAGTTGGACTGTGAAGAAGGCTGAGCGCCAAAGAATTGATGCTTTTGAACTGTGGTGTTGGAGAAGACTCTTGAGAGTCCCTTGAACTGCAAGGAGATCCAACCAGTCCATTCTGATGGAGATCAGTCCTGGGATTTCTTTGGAAGGAATGATGCTAAAGCTGAAACTCCAGTACTTTGACCACCTCATGCAAAGAGTTGACTCATTGGAAAAGACTCTGATGCTGGGAGGGATTGGGGGCAAGAGGAGAAGGGGACGACAGAGGATGAGATGGCTGGATGGCATCACCGACTCGATGGACGTGAGTCTCAGTGAACTCCGGGAGTTGGTGATGGACAGGGAGGCCTGGTGTGCCTCGATTCACTGGGTCGCAAAGAGTCGGACACAACTGAGTGACTGAACTGAACTGAACTTCCCTCCATTTAAGAGGATCCCCTTGGTTTGCAGAGCAGGGGGACACAGAGACTGGGTCTTTAGTTACATGGAATGGGTACAGTTTCCTGCCCTCCTCTTACACACCTAAGTAAACACATTAGTCTTTATTTGGCCACAGAAAGCCTGGAATCCAGTCATTATAGATTTGCCAATATAGGTCAGAAAACCTGATATATCATCTTCCTTATATCATTAAAATGTCCTTCCATTGCAAATTAATATGTAAATTGAATATAATTCCAACCAACTTTTTTTAAACATAACAAAGTGATTTTAATATTAACATGAAAGAATAAATGTGTAAAACTGATTTGGAAAAGTTTAGTAAGAGCAGATATTACATAGTGCCAGATTTTAAAAGCCATGCACACAAATACTGATAACTAAATATGTATGTGTGCATGCATGTTTGTGTCTCAACACAGACTATAGACACACTATAATCACAACAATGTGATATTGGCGTAGGAATAATCCAAAGGAGAATAAATGAAATAAGGAGTAAAAAACAGCTGTGTGTATGTAGCAATTTAACTTGTGACAAACCTGGCATTCCAGTGGGAGAATAATTGTTTCTTTGGTATAATAAATAAACGATGTTGATGTAATTGGCTATCCATTTGGAAGAAAACAAAGACCCTTAGTATCCTGTGTTCAAAAATGAATTCCTGATGAAACAAAGATCTAAGGGTAAAAAACAAGACTTACAGACATAAGAAAAGAACATTAAGTTCATTTTTATAACCACAAAGGTGGTGTGAGAGACCTTGTACAGGACAACAGTCCCCAAATCCAGAGCAGAAAACATCAATGGGATATGGAGGGACTTCTCCTGTGTCTCAGAATGTCCACTAAAATCTTCAAGTTGAGGCTCTGAATGGCTAGCCTCCCTGCTGAGGAGAGGAGTGGCCTTCCCAGGAGTGAATTCTCTAATTATCAGTTGCCCTCCTCCTTCCCATTTAAGAGAAGACTAGAGATTCATCAGAGAGATTTCTTTAAAGAAGACTGTCAGAAATAGGGACCATGAGCATTTCTCCTCCTCCTCTTGGTGGAAGGGAAGGAGGTATTTCCCCTCATCTCGTTCCCAGCCGGGGAGGAACCAAAAGAATACCATGTGGAGATAGCGGTTGTCTATTGTCGGGAACTGGCATCTCTCACTCCTCGCTGAGACTTGTAAGGAATCATTAAGTTCCTACAGTCTACTCCTGGAACGTGATGTTGGAAGGGCTTTATAGATGTCCTTGGGTATCTGAGGAACCATCTGGGGTCACATTCAGGTCCTACCTCTTGCTCAGAGAAGCTGGCTGGAGCAGACTGCAATGGCAAGGTGAGGAGAGCGTGCAACAGTGAGAAGGATCTGCCCTTCCAGGTGCAGAATAAGGACAAGGCGTGTTCTTGTCACACTGAAAGGATTTGGCCTCAGAGAGCTGTTGGCTGGGTCAAGGGGAGCCCAGAGTGGACAGTGAAGAGTAAGATCAAGTTACCATAATCAGGGGAAGGTGGAAAAGGGTGAAAGATGTGAAAATCTGCCCTGCAGGTGTGCAAAATACTTGTGTCAGGTGGATCCCTTGGTGGGGCCAGTGCTGAGGAACCCTATCGCGCACCCCACAAAAGAAACAGTAGTGGGATGTCTGCTCTGATTGGGATCATGGGATAGCAAGAGAAGACGGTAAGTGGCCTGGCTAGGTGATCGCGGCTTTGCTTTCCCCTTTAACACTTGGCCATGACCTCAGAGTCACAGAAGTGAGAGTGGGAGGAAGTGGACTAAGGAGAATAAGGAAACAGACCCAGTCTTTAATCCACTGCTGGTCTCCTCACCTTAGGTGGTCAGCGCCAAGTTAAGGAGAGATGTGACGCTTATCCGGTCTTCCTAGGTGGTGCTAGTGGTAAAGAACCTGCCTGCCAATGCAGAAGACATAACAGATGAGAGTTGGATCTCTGGGTTGGGAGTATCCCTGTAGAAGGGCAACCCACTCCAGTATTCTTGCCTAGAAAATCCTCCCATGAACAGAGGAGCCTGGTGCGCTATGGTCCATAGGGTCGCAGAGTCAGACACAACTGAAGTGACTTAGCATGGATGTGGAACTTGAACTGAACAGATTTTTTTTCACTTAGTCAATTAACAAAATTTATAAAAAATTAAGCTTCCCTTGTGGCTCAACTGGTAAAGAATCTGCCTGCAATGTGGGAAACCTGGGTTTGATCCCTGGGTTGGGAAGATCCCCTGGAGAAGGGAAAGGCTACCCACTCCAGTATTCTGGCCTGGAGAATTCCATGGAATTCCATGGGGTCACAAAGAGTTGAACAGGAATGAGTGACTTTCACTTTCACAGAAAAATTAAGAAGATTGATAATATTCAGTTCTGGTAAGAATATAGGAAAATAAGCATGATCATATAATGTTCATGGCAATAGTAAGTTGCTTTGGAGAAAGTAATTTGCCAGTATGTAGTAACTTTTAATGAAGGCAAAGTCTTTGACCTAGAAATCCTTCTTTTTAATTTTTTTTCCTTGATGCCTAATGATGTTGAGCAATAGAAATCCTACTTTTAAGAATCTATCCAACAGAAACAAAGATAACACAGTAAAAGAATATGCATATACATATATATGTACCTACATATATGCACACATATTATACATACATATATATTTGTACAAAAAATGGAAACAGTTTGAGAATGCTCATCAGTATGGGCCACTGGAATAATCAGTACATTCATGCAAGGGAATGTATTATATTAATAGGTATATTTGTATGTAACGATCTGGAGAAATTTACATGAAACATTAAGAAAAAGAAAGTTACAAAAAAACCTTTATAATATTATTTCTTTTTTTAAGAAAAGGAAAGAAAAGAAAATGAAATGCGTGTGTGTGTGTGTGTGTGTTGAAAGGACTTGGAGAGGAGTCTAGAAGAATGCACACAAGTACTAGCCTTGGCCACCTTGTTAGCACTAGGGTGCAAGGAGGAGATGGTCATTCTTTATTCAGGGCTTTATTGTTTAACTCACTACAATGATTCAAAAACCCAGGCAGCTACCTTATGCAATTAAAAATAAAATCCCACTATGTAGTGTAAAGGGGGTAAAATGGAGGAACATGATCCATTTCTTTGGTTTAAAGTATGGCTAAAAAGTATTGCTACCCACCAGTGTGGGGATCATTTCTTAGAGTAGACACAGGCTGGCTCACTAAAGGTTTTCCAACAACTGTTTGACATTGAATCTCTGGGCCTCATCTACAAAATGAAGATCCTGAAAGTAGGTGATAGTTCCAATCCTTCCAACATGATAGACTCCAATAATAAGCTATTTGTATAAAAAGAGTGTTATTGTGGGACATATTTCAGAAACAATAGAACCTGATGAATGGTGTGTTAGAGCCAAGGTCTGGGGAGATGGTGGTGTGAAGGACTTCTACTGATTAGCTGAATTTAGAGCTGGAAAAAATGCCTGACTTGTAAGAGTCATGATTTGGCCCTCAGCATCATAGCAAAGCAGTTAGAATCTTTCCAGTAGGATCTAGGATTGCCATTTTTCTTCTCTTTAGTAAGTTTTCCATGAAAAAGAGAGGAGCTGGTGTGAAGGAAAGAGCACTGGAGGAAGCATGGACAAGAATCTCCAGGGATGACCCCCAGGACCACTCCAAATCAGCCTTGACCTCTGTCCTGGGGAGCTGTATGCCCAGACAGAACCGTATTTGGTTCCAGGGGGAGAAGCAGACCCCCCAAGCCTCTGGACAGACCAGATGAGGGGAGAAGTCTTAGCTCTTCATTAGGCATTGCTTCCAGTTTTACCTTGCCACCAGGGTGCCTCCTCCTCACACCCCACCCTCCCCAGCCTCTTCCTATCACCCCAGGAGGGAGGAAGCACTCACCAAGGACCAAGAGATAGACACGTGACTTGGAGACGCCACCCAGATCTGACGTTAGCAAGACGGAGCACTCATAGGTGCCATTGTCATCCATGGTCAACTGGTCAATGGTGATGGAGGCATCTGACTGCTCGGCGTTGTTTGATATTCTAGCACGATTCTGATAAAGTTCACCGTAGACATATTCTTTGGTCGAAAATGCCCAGATGAGCACGCTTTCCTGGAAGGAAGAAGAAATACCACTTGGTCTTCAGCCTAAGGCCCTGGCATGATGCTGCAGCCTGTCCTGTCTACCCTCACCAACCGTCCCCAGGCCCAGATGTACTGACAAGCCGACCCTGCAGAACAAAGAGCTCCACATATGGGGCCCACTCATGGATTCCTCTTATGATCTATAGTACTAAAAGCCCGGGGCACTGGAGGAATCAACCTGCCTGACTTCAGGCTCTACTACAAAGCCACAGTCATCAAGACAGTATGGTACTGGCACAAAGACAGAAATATAGATCAATGGAACAAAATAGAAAGCCCAGAGATAAATCCATGCACCTGTGGACACCTTATCTTTGACAAAGGAGGCAAGAATATACAATGCAGAAAAGACAATCTCTTTAACAAGTGGTGCTGGGAAAACTGGTCAACCACTTGTAAAACAATGAAACTAGAACACTTTCTAACACCATACACAAAAATAAACTCAAAATGGATTAAAGATCTAAACATAAGACCAGAAACTATAAAACTCTTAGAGGAGAACATAGGCAAAACACTCTCCGACATACATCACAGCAGGATCCTCTATGACCCACCTCCCAGAATATTGGAAATAAAAGCAAAAATAAACAAATAGGATCTAATTAAAATTAAAAGCTTCTGCACAACAAAAGAAACTATAAGCAAGGTGAAAAGACAGCCTTCAGAATGGGAGAAAATAATGGCAAATGAAGCAACTGACAAACAACTAATCTCAAAAATATACAAGCAACTCCTGCAGCTCAATTCTAGAAAAATAAACGACCCAATCAAAAAATGGGCTAAAGAACTAAACAGATGTTTCTCCAAAGAAGACACACAGATGGCTAACAAACACATGAAAAGATGCTCAACATCACTCATTATCAGGAAAATGCAAATCAAAACCACCATGAGGTACCATCTCACGCCAGTCAGAACGGCTACTATCCAAAAGTCTACAAACAATAAATGCTGGAGAGAGTGTGGAGAAAAGGGAACCCTCTTACACTGTTGGTGGGAATGCAAACTAGTACAGCCACTATGGAGAACAGTGTGGAGATTCCTTAAAAAACTGGAAATACAACTGCCGTACGACCCAGCAATCCCACTGCTGGGCATATACACCGAGGAAACCAGAATTGAAAGAGACACGTGTACCCCAATGTTCATCGCAGCACTGTTTATAATAGCCAGGACATGGAAGCAATCTAGATGTCCAACAGCAGATGAATGGATAAGAAAGCTGTGGTACATATACACAATGGAGTATTACTCAGCCATTAAAAAGAATACATTTGAATCAGTTCTAATGAGGTGGATGAAACTGGAGCCTATTATACAGAGTGAAGTAAGCCAGAAGGAAAAACATAAATACAGTATACTAAAGCATATATGTGGAATTTAGAAAGATGGTAATGACAACCTTGTATGCGAGACAGCAAAAGAAACACAGATGTATAGAACAGTCTTTTGGACTCTGTGGGAGAGGGAGGGGGGATGATTTGGGAGAATGGCATTAAAACATGTGTAATATCATATAAGAAATGAATCGCCAGTCCAGGTTGGATGCAGGATACAGGAAGCTTGGGGCTGGTGCACTGGGATGACCCAGAGGGATGGTATGGGGAGGGAGGTGGAAGGGGGGTTCATGATGAGGAACACGTGTACACCCATGGTGGATGCATGTTGATGTATGGCAAAACCAATACAATATTGTAAAGTAAAAAATAATAATAATAATTAAAATTTTTTAAAAAATATTTAGACAGAAAAAAAGAGAAAAAGCAGTTCCTCAGAGTTATCTGTGAGGCTGTCTCCCAGGCTAAAGTCCTTAGTAATGTCCCAAAATAAAAGTTAATTCACAACCAAAAAAAAAAACCCAGGGCAGGTAGGCACTTCATACCAGAGGCTTTCACCTCTTGTAACCTATGGCACCTCTTACTTACTCCATTTTAGTTCTGTTCTCAAACCTTTAGTCAACCAATATTAATTGAGTATATAAGATGTCCAGGCATTGTGTTGGGCAGTCATCCATGGCTTGCAACCCCCCTTTATTTATTCGACTCTTACCTTTGGAATTTGTTTATTCATCAATATACTCATCATTTATCAAATAAAACATGGTACTAGCTAAGATCACTACTTTGAGCCAGACAGCCTCAATTCAAATCCCAGCTCTGCCACTTAGTAGTTGTATGATCTTGAGCAAAATATTAGAGGAAAACAATAGAATGGGAAAGACTAGAGAGCTCTTCAAGAAAATTAGAGATATCAAGGGAGCATTTCATGCAAAGATGCGCACAATAAAGGACAGAAATGGTATGGACCTAACAGAAGGAGAAGATAATAAGAAGAGGTGGCAAGAATACACAAAAGGACTATACAAAAAAAGACCTTCATGACCCAGATAACCATGATGGTGTGATCACTCACCTAGAGCCAGACATCTTGGAATGCAAAGCCAAATGGACCTTAGGAAGCATCACTACAAACAAAGCTAGTGGAGGTGACAGAATTCCAGTTGAGCTATTTCAAATCGTAAAAAATGATGCTGCTAAAATGCTGCACTCTATATGCTAGCAAATTTGGAAAACTCAGCAGTGGCCACAGGACTGGAAAAGGTCAGTTTTCAATTCAGTCTCAAAGAAAGGCAACGCCAAAGAATGCTCAAACTACCGCACAATTGCACTCATCTCACACGGTAGCAAAGTAAAGCTCAAAATTCTCCAAGTCAGGTTTCAACAGTACATGAACTGTGAACTTCCAGATGTTCAAGATGGATTTAGAAAAGGCAGAGAAACCAGAGATCAAATTGCCAAAATTCGTTGGGTCATCAAAAAAGCAAGAGAATTCCAGGAAAACAACTACTTCTGCTTTATTGACTACACTAAAGCATTTGACTGTGTGGACCACAACAAATTGTGGAAAATTCTTCAAGAGATGGGAATACTAGACCACCTTACCTGACTCCTGAGAAATCTATATGCAGGTCAAGAAGCAACAGATTGTACTAGACATGGAACAGTAGACTGGCTACAAATAGGGAAAGGAGTATGTCAAGGCTGTATATTGTCACCCTGCTTATTTAACTTATATGCAGAGTACATCATGAGAAATGCTGGGCTGGATGAAGCACAAGCTGGAATCAAGATTGCTGGGAGAAATGTCAATAACCTCAGATATGCAGATAACACCACCCTTAAGTCAGAAAGTAAAGAGGAACTAAAAAGTCTCTTGATGAAAGTGAAAGAGGAGAGTGAAAAAGTCAGCTTAAAACTCAACATTCAGAAAACTAAGATAATGGCATCTGGTCCCATCACTTTATGGCAAATAGATAGGGAAACAATGGAAACCCTGAGAGACTTTATTTTGGGGGGCTCCAAAATCACTGCAGATGGTGACTGCAGCCATGAAATTAAAAGATTCTTGCTCCTTGGAAAAAAAGCTATGACCAACCCAGACAGTTTATTAAAAAACAGAGACATTATTTTGCTGACAAAGGTCTGTCTAGTCAAAGCTATGGTTTTTCTAGTAGTCATGTATGGATGTGAGAGTTGGACTATAAAGATGGTTGAGCACCAAAGAATTGGTGCTTTTGAACTGTGGTGTTGGAGAAGACTCTTGAGAGTCCTTGGACTGCAAGGAGATCCAACCAGTCAATCCTAAAAGAAATGTTCTGAAGTCCTAATATTCACTGGAAGGACTGATGTTGAAGCTGAAACTCCAATAATTTGGCCACCTGATGTGAAGAGCTGATTTATTTGAAAAGACCCTGATGCTGGGAAAAACTGAAAGTGGGAGGAGAAGGGGACGACAGAGGATGAGATGGTTGGATGGCATCACTGACTCAGTGGACATGAGTTTGAACAAGCTCCAGGAGCTGGTGATGGGAAGCCTGGTGTGCTGTAGTCCATGGGGTCACAAAGAGTCAGACACAACTGAGCAACTGAACTGAACTGAACTGAGTGAAATATTTGACTCCTTTATGAGTCTCTTTCTTCTTCTACAAAGTGGAGATAATGATAATAACACTTGTATCATAGGATTTTTGTGAGGATTGAAGTAGATAATATACAAAAAGCAAATGGCATTGAGCCATGGGCTTAATGAAGCCACCTCAGGTAAGCAAGTAGAGAAATGGCAAGCCCCCAAGCTACTTAATTGAGAAAGTCAGGGAGAGGTCAGAGAGATAAGAGTGGAAGCCAAGATAAGACTATCAGAAAGCCAAGAGAGAGAGATTCTGAGATGGGGGAAGTGGCTGATCATTAGAAAAGCTAGGGAGAAATGAAATAAGATGAGGACAGAATCAGTACATTAAATTTAACAAAAGAGAAGTTGCTGGTGATTTTGGTGGAGTGTTAGGGGAGGAAGGCAGACCATGCTGGGTAGGGGAAAGAGTCAGGTCTGAGGTCTGCATGTACTCTTTATGCAAATCAGGAAAAGATACTCTAGTTGTTGGACAGACACATCTGTGCCAAGCTAATGGTGATCAGGTCCCCTGGGCTGGGTACCCAGATGCATAATTCACCCGGTCACATGCCACAGCTCTGGTAGGAACAGATGACTCTCAGGAAGCTTGGCTGAGACAGGGAGGAACAAGAAAGCAAGAGATGAGGACCTGTCTTGAGCTGTGGATGAGTGCATGGATGTTGGTCTTTCTCAGTTCAACTTTTTTCCTGACCTACTGGTTACAGCTATCCTAAGGCGTCCCCTTTCTTGACTCTCCCCCATGTCATCTCCCACTCTTGCTAGTACCTGTCACAATAACCTCCTTGAGGGCATAGATGTAATCCTTTTCTCTGCACTCTTACTTGCTATCAAGTAACAGCAAATTAAAATTAAAAATAGGGCTGTGATAGAACTCACAGAGTATTCTCACACCTAGACAGCATGTTAAAAAGCAGAGTCATTACTTTGCCTACAAATGTCTGTCTAGTCAAGGCTATGTTTTTCCAGTGGGTCATGTATGGATGTGCAAGGTGAACCATAAAGAAAGCTGAGCACTGAAGAATTGATGCTTTTGAACTGTGGTGTTGGAGAAGACTCTTGAGAGTCCCTTGGACTGCAAGGAGATCCAACCAGTCCACTCTAAAGGAGATCAGTCCTGGGTGTTCATTGGAAAGACTGATGCTGAAGCTCCAATACTTTGAACACCTGATGAGAAGAACTGAATCATTAGAAAAGACCCTATGCTGGGAAAGATTGAAGGCAGGAAGAGAAGGGGCTGACAGAGGATGAGATGGTTGGATGGCATCAACAACTCGATGGACATGAGTTTGAGCAAGCTCTGGGAGTTGGTGATGGACAGGGAAGCCTGGTGTGCTGCAGTCAATGGGGTCGCAAAGAGCTGGACACAACTGAACGACTGAACTAAACTGAACTTACTTGCTCTCAAAGTGATTGCCTCAAATCCTTTAGGAAGTAAGGGATCAGTCAACATAAGATCTTTAGTATTTATCTCAAAAGAGGTAAATTTATCTTTGTCAGGTGCCTGGCAGAGACCTAACATCTGGTTTGCTGAGAGAACATGTCTTCAGTTTCTGCAAGCTAACGGCAGCAGCTGCCTTCTCTAGGTTTTTTTCCTGGTATTCTGGAAACAGATAGGACAGGTACTCTGGCCCATCAGGGTCCCTTGGGCAACAGAGAGTAAGGTGCCTCAGGCCAAGAATTACTCTCCTTTCTCCTCAGCCCTGCTGCTCTAGGACTTGGGTGTCTTGGGTCATCCCTTCTTCTCTGTTAGGGAAAAGCTTAATGCCTTCTCTCTGAATAGCTGGGGATCTAATGCCAAGCATGTTTGCACTTTAAAAGTAGAAGTAACTTTAAAATTGATGAATAGGGACTTTTCTGGTGGTCAGTGGTTAAGACTGTTTCCACGGCAGGGGGTGAGGGTTTGATCCTTGGTTAGGGAACTAAGATCCCATATGCCACTTGGTGTAGCAAAAAAAAAAAAAATTAAACCCAAAAAACTTGTGAATAGATGTCCTTCTCCTTACAGTTAAAGAAATGTGAATTTCATCAATAATGAGATATTTTCCCACTCATCAAATTCACAAATATCAGATAGTTTGAGAATAGTCTGAATTAGAGAAATAAGTGCCTGCACTGTTGGTGAACCTGAAAATTGGTCTGACATACAAAGAAGGCAACTTGACATTTATCAAAATTTTAAATTCATATAGCTTTTGACCCCAAAGTTCCATTTTAAAATAATTTATCTTATATATGAATACATATTTATAAACAATTACAATAGTAGTTATAAATATATACCTAGAGACATGCATATATGGATATTTATTGCAATATTATTTGTAGTAGCAAAATATAGGGAGTAAAACAAATGTCCATCATTGGTACATATAGAGCATTCATAAAATGAAATATATAATATGAATTTTTTAAAAAAAGATAAATATAAATGCACTGACATATGGAAAGAGCTCCAAAGTATATTAAGAGGAAAAAATCCAAGTGGAGGACAGTGTGCATGAAGTTTATAGAAACTTACATATTCATATGTAAGTTCATATGTAAATATATGCCTATGTTTACATGTGATGCATCTACAGATCAGATCAGATCACATCAGTCGCTCAGTCCCGTCCGACTCTTTGCGACCCCATGAATCACAGCACGCCAGGCCTCCCTGTCCATCACCAACTCCCGGAGTTCACTCAGACTCACGTCCATCGAGTCAGTGATGCCATCCAGCCATCTCATCCTCTGTCGTACCCTTCTCCTCCTGCCCCCAATCCCTCCCAGCATCAGAGTCTTTTCCAATGAGTCAACTCTTCACATGAGGTGGCCAAAGTACTGGAGTTTCAGCTTTAGCATCATTCCTTCCAAAGAAATCCCAGGGCTGATCTCCTTCAGAATGGATTGGTTGGATCTCCTTGCAGTCCAAGGGACTCTCAAGAGTCTTCTCCAACACCACAGTTCAAAAGCATCAATTCTTCGGCACTCAGCCTTCTTCACAGTCCAACTCTCACATCCATACATGACCACTGGAAAAACCATAGCCTTGACTAGACGAACCTTTGTTGGCAAAGTGATGTCTCTGCTTTTGAATATGCTATCCAGGTTGGTCATAACTTTCCTTCCAAGGAGTAAGCGTCTTTTAATCTCATGGCTGCAGTCACCGTCTGCAGTGACTTTGGAGCAGGAGAAGGCCACCCCAAAACCTGGGAATAGCGGCTGCCTCTAGTGGGCTTCCCAGGTACTGCAGTGGGAAGAATCCCACCGATAATCCACCTGATGATGCAGAAGATGTAAGAGACCAGGTTCTACCCCTGGGTTGGGGAGATCCACTGGAGTAGGAAATGGCAACGCACTTAAGCATTCTTGCCTGGAAAATTCCACGGACAAGGAGCCTGCCAGGCTCCAGTCCATGGGGTTGCAAAGAGTTGGACACCACTGAGCACACACACTCACACACTCATACACACACACACACACACACACACACACACACACACACACACCTCTAGTGAGGGGAATAGGGGACTGGGATTCTAGGGTGGAAAGCAGATGTATTTTCGTGTATATGAATATATACATTTTCTGAACTGGCATAAAGAACCATTGGAAGGAAACACAAGAAACCAGATCTTAGCCAAAAGTGGTATTCACAGTACCGAATGATTGTGGCAGAAATACCAATAAATTAGAGTAAACGTGGCCCCCAACGAACCAGTAGCAGTGAAAATTAGCCTTGTCTGGGAGAAAGAGGAGATAAGGGGATTAGGGTATGGAAACTGGGGCAGGGATGGGACAAGATTGGCAAGGATGGGAATGAGACTTATCAATGTACTTCTTCATGATGTTTTAATTTTTGGACCTTAGGATTACTATCTATTCCAAAATAGAAAATAAAATCTCCCCATACTCCCTGAAAGAACCCAAGCAGGAAGGAAAAAAAGCTACAACAAAATTTGGTCTCTGGGAGAGCTCTGTGTTAATCAAAAGTGATGACTGACTCAAATGATACAGTAAAGGTCCCTTGAGACTGGACGAGAGAAAGATGTTTGAGGGAAGGTAACTCTTTCAAACTAGAGATGGCACAGTACAGCCCTCCCTGGGTCCAACATTCACTGCTCCTTCCCCACCCAGCCCAGCCCGGGCGTTAACGAGGTTTAGTCTGTCTAACTTGTATTGAAAGGTTTTGTAGTGCGTGTCCTCTAAGACAGGAGTCCCCAGCCTCCAGGTCACAGGCCGGTACTGGTCCTTGGCCTGTGAGGAGCCGGGCCACACAGCAGGAGATGAGAGGCAGGCAAGCGAGCAAAGCTTCATCTGTGTGTACAGCTGCTCCCATCACTCGCATTACCACCTGAGCTCTGCCTCCTGTCAGATCAGTTTCTGGAAAATAAGCTCAGGGCTTCCACTGATTCTCATGATGATGAGTTGTATAATTATTTCATTGTATATCAGAATTTAATAATAATACAAATAAAGTGCACAATAAATGTAATGTCTTGAGTCATCCCCAAACCACCTCCCACCCCCCAGTCCCTGGAAAAATAGTCTTTCACAAAATAGGTCCCTGGTGCCAAAAAGGTTGGGAACTGCTGCTCTATGGTCAGGTCATACTCAGTCCTATATGCATGCTCCCAGCATTTTAAGGATCCTTACCGTATGACTCCTTAGAAGCTTGTCCCACTGGATAAATCCTTCTCGGTTGGGGGAGGAAGTCTGGTAGGAGCATGGAAGGGTAACATTTTTCCCCCTCGCAGCCCGAAGAACATCCTTTGGGGTTTCCACAAAGATGCCATGGACAGTCACCCAGACTGGAAAGAAAGCAGGAAGTAAATGACATGGCATACCCACTCACTATCCACTGGATCTCCTCCAACCACAGCTCAACACACTACAACTGCGATCTTGGCCATGGCACACCGGCTATTCTCCTCCAAGCCTTGGGTGAAGACAAACACGTATACCTTGGTTCACCCTGTCCCCGTCCTGCAGCATCTCAATAAAGTCAAGAGGCTTGTGTGGTGGGCAAAAGCCTGGCTTTGAGCCTCAGCCCCACCCCTCCCTTTAGGCATTGTGTGAACTTTTCTTAGCCTCAGCTCTCATCCAGAAAAAGGAACATTAATACTTTTCAGAACTGTTTGGAGAATTAAATGAGATAACATGTAAATGTTTTGCTTAATGCCTGGCACATAGAACACACTCAATAAATATTTCCCCCCATCTTTTTTGTTGTGATGATAATTCACTCAATATTTAATACATATTTATGGAGCACTTATATATGATAAATTTGAGTAAGATTAAGTTAAGGTAAAGAGAGAGAGGGTACTCTCAGGAGCATTTATTCTATATAAGTTTATCAGAAAAAAAGAAAACGGTGAGAAAAAGAGTGTGGTCACACTAGCATCTCTCATCACATACATTCTTACCATGTGACATTGACTCTCTCCCATCGATACCTGGGGTCTGTGTCCCCTCCCCCTGAATCTGAGTCGGCCTGTAACTGCAGTGTGAGAGACGCCCATTTGGCTGAAGCTCTAGTAAATGGATTTCTTTCCCATAGAGTCTGGGTGCCCTTTGAACTGCTGATTTTTATGCTGTTTCTCAGGTGGGCAAGTCCATACTTGGGCCCATCAGCAATAACCCTCCTTATTGGTTTCTGTGTTAGGGGTTGGGTTCCCATGGATACAACATCTCTGTGTTTCCTACTCATTTCTATGTTGCCCTTCTGTATGTAGTAACTTTGATCAGCCCTCAGGTCTTCCTTAGGAGGAATTGCTCTGTATGTCGGTGTAGATTCGGTGTGCCTGTAAGGGTAGCATAGCACTGAGTTTAAATGCACAGGCTTCAGAGCTAGAATGCCTCTTTGGAATTCCAGTTCCTTTATCTGTTAAATGTGTAGCCTTGAGCAACTTACTTAAGCTCTCTGTGCCAGAGTCCTTGCTTGAAAAACGGGTTGTTTGAAAATTAAATAACATGAAATGTGTACTTTGTTTAGAATGATTCCTGACCCATGCTGCTGCTTCTGCTAAGTCACGTCAGTCGTGTCCGACTGTGTGTGATCCCATAGACGGCAGCACACCAGGCTCGCCTGTCCCTGGGATTCTCCAGGCAAGAACACTGGAGTGGGTTGCCATTTCCTTCTCCAATGCATGAAAGTGAAAAAGTGAAAGTGAAGTCGCTCAGTCGTGTCCGACTCTTAGCGACCCCATGGACTGCAGCCCACCAGGCTCCTCCATCCATGGGATTTTCCAGGAAAGAGTACTGGAGTGGGGTGCCATTGCCTTCTCCATCTTGACCCATAATCAGTGCTTAATATATGACAGTTACATTACATATGTGTGTGTTCTATATATATATATATATAGACATATTGAACAACTTCTACTTTTTCATCTAATAGTCTTTTGTTGAGGTGCATCCTTAATTAGAAATTAATCACAAGAAAAACCATCACCATCACCATGGATGAACTATTGTAAATAAATAATAATTACTAATGACTATACTAAAGAATAGATCAAGCGGCTTCCCTGGTGGTCCAATGGTTAAGAATCTGCCTGTCAATGCAGGGGATATGAGTTCAATCCCTGGTCTAAGAAGATTCCACATATGGCGGGGCAACTAAGCCTATGCATGCTAGAACCCATGCTCTGCAATTAGAGAAGCCGCCACAATGAGAAGCCCATGCACCGCAACTAGAGAGGAGCCCTTATCACCGCAACTAGAGAAAAGCCCAAGAGCAGCAACCGAGACTCAGTGCAGCGAAAAGTAAGTAAGTTAAATAATTTAAAAAGAATAGATCACTTTTAAAGATCATAATAACAGTGAGTTGAAGTCATTTTATGTGAGTGAGAGAAGAGACTGAAATGAATGGATGAGTAAGAACTCATAAAGAAAGGGAAAATATATTGAACAAATATAGAGTGCTATTTAATGTTATTTGTAAACCTGAGAAGGATTTTTAAAGGCCAATCCTGTGCCCTAAGGCACACTTACATTTTCCATAATCCTAGATGAGAATTTATCCTATGTTTAAGCACTTCATGCCAACAGCCATCACTGGGAATCCTCCATAGCTAATCTAAATCCTTCTTGCTGACTTCAGTGAGTATCCTCTTGTTCTGACATTACTGGCAACAAAGACATCTGGCTTAACTTCTTAATAGCCTCCCATCATAAACTCAGAGGCTTCTGATGTTTGTAATCACCAGCTTTCTCATTCCTAGTTCTGTAATAAACTGTAATAAGTCCAGTTCCTTTCACCTCTTCCCATAGGCTTACTGTGACCCACATTCTATGGAATCTTTGCATCCTACGCAGTGGATGAGGGAAAAGCACCGGGTGAGGATATCTAATCTATAATCAGAACACTAGGGAGTGGAGAAGTTGGTTTCTAGAGCTTTCCAACAACCTCCCTTTTTACTTTTTGTATAGGTCTACACTGGGCATGTTCTGGGCGACTGGAAAGAAGATGCCACCCTCTCCCCAGTCGTTGCCACTCGCACATCCTGTTGCTCCTAACAGCTGTGTCTCTCCTGCTCCAGAAGTATTCTTTCTCTCCTCCTCCCTGCTGCTCTCCTTTCTTTTTTTTCCAAGGCTGGGCTCTTCCGATATTGATGAAGATCATCTCTCTAAGCTAATTCACCATAAGGTGTTAAAAACTAATAAATAGTTCAGGGATATGTTGACCTTCCCAAGGTATACAAATTGGGAGAGTAGGTGCTTTCACCTGCAAAGAAGGAATGAAAATCTCAGAATTTTGTGCCACAAGCACCACCTACGCGTGCCTTCACCCTAGTGCTCTCTCGTGAAAGGTTGTCACACAAAGTGGCAGAGTGGCCAAAAGCACAGCCACTGAAGCCAACTGCCCAGGCCGGCATCCTCATCCTTAGTTTTCCTAGCAGCACAACCTTGCACAACTTAATTAACTTCTCTGTACCTCAGGTTCCTTGACCATAAAATGAGGTTAATTATACTACCTAACTCAAGGCTGTGAGTGTTGGATGACAACATATTTAGTATGCACAACCTTTACCCTGGCAGATAAGCAAGAGCTGTATCCACATTCTATATTGTCATGTCTTCTCCTCTGCTACACTGTGCTTCTTTCATTTTCATATCCTCAGGGCTCAACAAAGTGCCTAATACATAGGAAATACTCAATTAAGTGCCCTTTGCCAACAAAATGAATGAGTTACGAAGAACTTAAGTTTAAAAGATAGGTAGGATTTACAACCAGAGAAACTTAGTTGCTAGAAGATGTAAAAAAAAAAAAAAAATCAAATAAATAACCAAAGGAGCCCCAGAGAGGGGACACCAAGTCTGCAGGTGGCCCCAGGTGGAAATGGTAAAGGTCACTGAAACTCCCTAAGTGACTGGGGTGTGAAGACTCAGCTTGAGGCCTCCAGAATTGCTTGTAAATAATTAAGGTTTGTTAAGAAGATAATAAACGGTCTCTTGAGAGCTAACTAGAAAGCAATACATCCAAGGAGGCTAATGAAATGCTTGATGGAACCCGGCTGCTTGAGGCGTAAATAGCACATTATGGGAACCCTTGGGAAACTGGCAGTAATGCCTCCACTTAGGAAAATCCATTTGCACAGAGAAACCACGTCTTAGGGAGGACGTGTGCTGGAGGCCAGAAGGGACCCATCGTGCCTTAGGACTAGATAGATGGAGCTCTTACAGTGAGAAAGTGCTGGTCTCTAGGGCAAGGGGTGCAGCTCATACATGCACGTGCGTGTTGGTTTGTCCTGTCCCCCAAGGTGGACATGACGCCTGCAGGCTCTCAGAATGACAGCTGGGGAAGGAGAGATGGAGAGATGGGGAGGCGGGGTTAGAACTCAATGGACATTTGTGGAAGCCTTTTTTCAACAAAGATCTTTAGGAATCTATATATTCCAGTCAATTTAATGAATTTTTCCTAAGGCCCTAGTTTAGTGCAAGGCACTGAGAAAATGATCAGAGGCATGTTCATGCCCCTACCTTCTTGGGGAATCCACCAGGACCGTCTCAGCCCTTACTGGCTTTGCTGAACTGCTCCAGGGAGCTTGTGTCCCACACACATCATTATCATGTCACTGTGGGTCTACGTGTGCAGGCTGCCTCCCCTCATCACATGGCAGCTCCTTCTAGCAGGGTGTGTGTCTCAGACTTCTCTTGTACTCATCACTTGCCAGTTCCCACCACCAAGGTGTCTACACAGAGCTGGGTGCTAATAAGACCTTGTTTGTTGAGTGGTTTGTATTCCCTGCCCAGGAAGAAGTTAGAAGTCACTGTCAGCCAGCATCCTAACAAAGCCTAAGTAAGTGTTTAGTGCAAGTGTTAAGGAGGGAAGTGTGAAGGGATGGAGGTGGGGAGAGAGGAGAAGGACTGCGTTTGGATCCAGAAGAAGGATTTTAATGGAAAGCCTTAGTGAGATGATGGGACTTGAAATAGCCCCCAAGGGACTCAGTTCATGTTGTTGAACTTGTGTATGTAAGAGAGTAAAGCAGGGTGCATAACTGTGCATATAACAGTATCTCACTTCCACAGAGTCACAGAAAGTAAATTTTAGAAGAAAATATATCAAAGTATAGAATTAATAGCAGTTATCTCTGGATTCCGGATTTCTTCTTTGTGTATTTTTATTTTCCAAACATTCTGCAGCAGACATGTGATACTCTTGCAACCATAAAACTGAGTTACATTTCTACAAGTCAAGTAGGAAATAAGGAAGCAAAGAAGTGAGGACGGACTGTTTTGTCAGGGAGCTTGCCTAACACAGAGAAATGGGAAAGCTGCAGATAGAAGGCTATGAAAGATCTTGAGAAGGTCTCTTTCATCCCCTCTGGAATGGAAGATGGAGAGACTTGAGCAGGCTCCTAGGTCATAGGGATGGAGCTCCTAGAAAAGAAGTGACTCCTTAACAAAATAAAGGAGGAGAAGCCTGATGGAGCACGACCCCTGCCTGGGTGGGTATGGGCAAAGGTGGAGGACTAGCCTTGCCCACGGCAAGAGGCACCTGTGCCCGAGTGTGCAGAAAGAGAGCAGCCAGTGGGCAGGAGTGGAGGAGTGAGTTCTGACCAGGGGCTCTGCCCTCCACCGCTACGCTCGCTCTCTGTCTGTCTGTCTGAGCGTCTATCTATCGCCATATTCTGCCTATGCCGGGTGTTTATGGCATCCCTGACTCACAGGGCAGAGAACAAGGAAGCCGCCCAAAGGGCACTGACTGCCAGGAGAGGAAGAACCCCAGGAAGGAGGCGGGTTCCAAGTGTGACAGTTGGTGCCCTGGGCAGAGAGGGTGCTCTGGGAACAGAGACAAGCTCAACAGTTAGGGTTAGGGATATGGGAACAAAACCTGAGTGTTGCCAAGGTGGAGTGGTTTGAGGAGCAACTGAACTTTACCTCCAAGTCAAATATATTCTCCACTGGCTGTCTCAATACTAAAATCCCACCACTGACTGAAGGCGCTGTGTGTGCGTGTGCGTGCATGTGTGTGTGTGTGTGTGTGTGTGTGTGTGTGTGTGTGTGTCTGCATGCGCTTAGCCACTTGGTCATGTCTGACTCTGCAGCTCCATGGAGCCCGCCAGGCTCCTCTGTCCATGGGATTCTCCAGGCAAGAATACTGGAGTGGGTTGCCATGCCCTCCTCCAGGGGATCTTCCCAGGAATGCAAGTGCTGCTTGGGAGGGAGGGAGGGAAGGCACAGTGAGTGGCTCTCTTCCTTTAACCTGCAGGGCAAACCCATCTCCTTAATTAGCCCCTCTCACCCATCCATTCCCTAGAAAAGGGATGCAGGATGGATAAATGTTGATTTAAAAAAACAAATGCAATTAGGAAACTGAGGCTTGGAGAGAAGGATAGAGTAAAGGCAAAGAAAGAAAGACAGGTAGGAAACTGAGAGCAAACCAGCTTGCTGCCTGCTGAGGTTCAAAGGGGTGGGTGCTCATTCGTTGACACCCACTCAGCAAATGGCTGCTGGACACCTGTGTTCCAAGGGCTCTGCTGGACTCCGGGGGAAAATGGCAACCAGAGACAGACACAGTTCCCGCATCACAGAGATAAATGTAAAACCATCATGGTAACCGGTGGTACACAGTCAATGACAGGATATAACAGAGGACTTGGGGATGAGGTGAGGTTGTCCTGAGGAAAGGCCCTTTGAGCTGACATTGGAGGATGGGCAGGAGGGAACCACAGGAAAAAAGAGGAAGAGGTGAGAGGAGGAGAGAAGAGCATGTACAGAGGTCAGGGCACGGGAGAAGGTGGGCCACATTCCAGAAACTAAAACAAGCCGCTGTGCAGCAATGAAAGTGGGTGGTGTGGGTGGGCCATGATGATTCCAAATAAACAGAGGCCAAGTTCAAACTTCATACTTGTGCCCTCAGGGCAGTTTAGGACAGTTCTTGCTATCTGTCAGACTTCACCCTTCAGGACTCTCCTAGAAAGCAACTCCAAAGTTACACCTCCCCCACTGTGGTCAGAAATGTGAGATGGGCCCAAGTCAAACAGGCTATGATAGCAATTGTGGGTTTTTGTTTGTTTGTTTGTTTTCCACTATCTACATCTATTTGAAACAGTTCTTTTGAGTATGAGGGTTCTTTCTTGCATCCAAGGAGTGAGCACTTGTCAGTTTGAAAATCACTGATGTTTATCTTTAGATAATTAAATTAGGAGGAAAATGAAAAACCTACTGATAACAGAAAGAAGCAAGAGTCCTCTCCCGCCTGGCATTTGATGAGATAGATATTCGTTACTGTGCATTCCCATTGTTTTTCCAGGACAAAACATAGGGCAGAGACTTGACAACATGGGTGTGTGAAGCCAGATTGAGCTTACATTCCGTAACTATGTCGCTTGCAGGGCTGTCGTTACTATATTAGCTGGCTGTGCCCCAGACAAACAGGATCTGCTGCTACAAACCTTTCTCCCAGTCTTCATCACGAGGAGGGCACTGCTATGCTCTCAGCCACTGTCTCTTATCAAAGTTTCCTGGTTTGGTTGACAATATCCTGCTCAATATGATTTTTGTTGTCAAAATTGAGAATGATGATTGATTTCAACCCAAGGAACCTGGTGGTGAGCATAAAGGGACAAGCAGTGAATTGCTGCTTGGGACGTTACTGCTTGCTTGGGACATCAGCATAGTTTGTAAGATACTTCCAATTTGGAAATGAAGGAAGCAAATCCAAGTGCATGGTCCAAACACGCTTGTTCTTCAGTGCCCTTCGCCCCACATCGGTGTCACAGCAAAGCTCACTTCCAGGTCCTGATGCTGAAGGTAAGGCCCCCACTTCCTGTGCTCAGCAGTCTTGGCTCTGGTCAGAGTGTGGAGTTAGGGGCTCAGCCGTGGGCATAATGGTCGCCACCGTCTTTGGACCCTTTTCTCTGGCCCTCCTCACTCCTCAGTGTCAGCTCCTCGGGCCCATCTTCTTTTAGCCCATCCTCCTCTGGCTCCCAGTCAATCTTCAGGGAGATCAACCCTGAATATTCACTGGAAGGACTGATGCTAAAGCTAAAGCTCTGGTATTTTGGTCATCTGATGCAAGCAGATGATTCATTAGAAAAGTCCCTGGGAAAGATCAAAGGCAGAAGGAGACGAGGGCATCAGAGGATAGACGGCATCACCGATGCCATGAACGTGAACTTGGGCAAACTCTGGGAAGAAGTGAGGGACAGGGAGGCCTGGCATGCTGCAGCCCATGGGGTCACGGAGAGTCAGACACAACTGGGCGACTGAACAAAGTCGCAGCAGCAAAGTCTGGCCCGCAGGATCCGCTTGCAGGAGTGGAGTTGCACAGCCTACACTGGCTTTCTGGGGGCCATCTAAGAAAAGAGGGCCTAGGAATGGGCACTGGCGGAGGCAGTGGGGCTGGTTAGAGGTCAGGTGCTGGTTGGAAAGAAGCCTAGTTTGGGAAAGTTGTCCAGATAGGAAGTTAACTTAGATTTGGAGGGGACAGAGAGAAAAATCATAAAGGAAATAAGTAGGCAGAACAGCCTCAAAATCAATCATCAAGGACAAGAATCTAGCTGTTTATGTTTAGCACACATGGTAGACTCTCGTAATTTAAAGATTTGTGCTCAATAATAGTATCTGAGAATGCTTGGTAAGATGGATACCCCAGCTGGATTAAAGGGAGTTTTATATCTGAGGAGAGAGCCCAATGAAAAGAGTCGGAGGAAAAAAGAGGACCAGAAAACTATAACTTGATACTGGAAAACCAAAATATATTGTTCACAAATAGATTGTGAGCACTTGTTCTGGAAACTATGATACAGAAAAAAAGAAAAAAAAAAAATATATATATATGCAGTAGTTCTTGATCCCCATGCTGCTTAGGCAAACAGGTATCAAAAAAAAAGGTTAAATGGCAGTAAATCAGATGGGGGGGAAAAAAGTGATCAAGACCTCAAAGTCAAATCGGGAAAAAAACAATGTGGCTTAAAGTTACCTGGAAAGGCTTTATGGAGAGAAAGAACTTGTGATACTTCAAGGTTAGCCAGAAAAAAGGAAGGTACCGACACTACAAAGAGGTCTGATGATAACATTTTTCCAGACCAAGAAGTACAAGATGTAATGTGGCAAACATTTTTGTAATATCAAAAGTGTAGAGACATTCTAGGTGCTGAAATATTGGGATTTGGAAGAATGTCCCAGTGGTTTACAGAGTCTAAACGAGAGTTAGGAGAAACTAGCCTCACAATATGAGTCTTATCCTAATAGTAATGGGCAATAACTGAATACCTTCAAGTAGGTGTAGTATCATAGTCATAATTTTATTTTAACAGATCATTTTGGCTTCAGGGTGGACAGCAGATAGAAGTGGCAAAATAGGCTCATGAGCCCAGTTGGAGACTATGGAAGTAGCTTAGGAGAGGGAGCTTACTTCAGAGAGGTGTCAGAGGAAATAGAGAAAGATGAACAGATTTTAGAGATACTGGAGGGCTAAAATCATCAGGACTTAGTGATGACTTGAATTTGTAGCTAAAGGAGAAGAAGCTGTCAAGGGTGATATGGTGGTTTTAAAATATGGTCCCAAAATACTTTGGAACTCCTCTCATCAAAAGGACTCATGTCCCCGCCCTTGAACCTAGGTTCTGTGATTGCTTGATCAATAGAATATGGTAGAAGTATGGTAAAAGATGCTGGGTCAATATCCGGGCCCAGACTTTAAGATATTGGCAGCTTCCACCTTATATCTCTTTAGATGTTCACTCTTATAATCTAGACACCATGCTATGAGGAAGCCCAAGCTTCCCTGTGGAGAAGTTCATAAACAGAGGAATCAGAGTTAGCAACTACTTGCCAGCCAGTGAGCCAGAGTCTTGGAAGTGGGTCTTCCAACCCCAATCAAGTCACCCCAGCTGACACTGCATGGAGCAGGGACAAGCTGTCCCTGCCAAGCCCCATCCGAGTTGCAGATTTGTGAGCAAAATAAATGCTTATTATTATTGTTTTAAGTTACTACTAAGTTTTGGAATGGATAATTACATAGCAATAGAAAACAGTAACAGATGACTCCTATTTTTCTGGCTTTCATTCCTGGAGGGATTGGGTGTCATTTACTGATGTAGAGATCACTGAAAAAGGCCCAGATGTGGGGACAAAGATCATGAGTTTGGTTTACAGCTTGTGAGTTTGAACTGATTCTGAGATATCTAAATTGAAAAGTCACGCATAGTTTTGGATTTATGGGTCTAAGGCTCAAGAAAGAGATTGAGTTTGAAGACAAAACTGGGGTCAAATGTGGGTCAATCAGAATAAGTGAGTGAGTGAAAGTCGCTCAGTTGTGTCCAGCTCTTTGTGACTCCACAGTCCATGGAATTCTCCAGGCCAGAATACTGGAGTGGGTAGCCTTTCCCTTCTCCAGGGGATCTTCCCAACCCAGGGACTGAACCCAGGTCTCCTGCAGTGCAGGTGGATTCTTTACCAGCTGAGCCACAAGGGAAGCCCAGTTAGAACGGGTGTGAATGAAAGATGCAGATGTAGATGAGGGTCTAAGTGGAGGGAATTCTAACATTTCATGGTAGGCCGAGAAGCATGAAGCTGCAAGGGAGATGTGAAAGGGTTAGCCCAGGAATGCCAGAGGAGAACCAGGAATGGGTGTATCTTGGGGGACCGACGGACTAGAGTATGTTAGGAAGGAGGGAGGGATAATCGAGGTTAGACCTTGCCGGGAATACTTTCCCCCAGGCTTCCTCCCTGCTAGCCAGCATCACAGTAAGCAGTGCTACTGGTTACCAAGACCCTGGGATGGGGCCCTAGAGGGCAAAGATGAGGGCAAGATGAGGATCACACCTGTGCCCATGAACCAGTTCTTCCCTGGAGGCCTTGTTTTTCAAACTGTAGTCCCTGGAGGAGCAGCAACATCACTTGGGAGTTTGTTAGAAATTCAGATTTCCATGCCCTTCCCTAGACCTACTGAATCAGTCTGTGTTTTGACAAGATCTCAAGACGACTTCTATGCATATGAAAGTGTGAGTTAAGACATCAATTTGGAGGCTGGACATTAACTCAGGGAAGCAGCCAGATGCTGCAAAATTGAGCTGCAAATCACATGCAGAGTATCAGCCCCAGTCACGGAGACAACCATTCATTAAACCTATTTTTCCTCAAGGTCCAGCAGGCAACTCTGAACTGAGGTTTTCACATCAGAATCACTTGGGTAAATTTTCATAATCAGGGAGATGGACAGATTCTGCCTCTCAAGAGTCTGATTCAGAGGGTCTGGGGGCGCCTGGACATGTGTACTTTTACTCCCCAGGGGATACTGATGGGCTGCCTGGGTTGCAGCTACTGCCCTAAACCATCACTCAGTGCACACATACCACACTTAGGGTGACCATTCATTGCATTCTTCCCACTTCAAGGCTGGAGCTGGGACTGGGGCATTTTAATCTGATTTCATTTCTGACAGGCAGAAAGTGTAATTCCCCAGGCACACAAGCCCTCCCTGTGAGCACTGGCTTCTGACTTGTGCTCAGGCACCAGCAGGCCCTCCCCAGGCTCCAGGTGTGAGTCACACCCTGGGGTCAGGTGTGGCAACAGGGCTTAGAGCTGAGAAGGAGATAAAAGGCCAGCCTGGCCATCTTGCAGTGCACTTGCTGGCCAACACTACTGGCTGTGGTCTGAATACCACACTCTTGGAGTGGAGATGAACTGGGCACAAGGCCACTCTCTTAGAATTTGCCTGCGGTGCAGATGATGCAGGAGACCCAGGTTCGATCCCTGAGTCGGAAAGATACTCTGGAGGAGGAAGTGGCAACCCACAGCAGTATTCTTTCCTGGAGAATCCCCTGGACAGAGGAGCTTGGCAGGCCACAGTCTATGGGGTTGCAAAGAGCTGGACATGACTGAGCTACTAAGCACGCACTCATGGGGTCAAGATGAACTGGCACAAGGCCACTTATCTGGTTCTCATCTTTGTACATGTTTGAGATTGAGCCCTGTAAACCTCAGAGCCTCGACCAGGCCACTGTGTGGACTTAGAGACGCAAGGGACACGAGGCGAAGATATGCCACCCTCTGACAGGGAAGGTCTTGGGAAGCTGCCCAAGCCTGTGTGACTAACAGGAACATGGTACTTCAGAGTGGGCAAATCTAAGTCGTGTAGGAAAATTCTCCTGCTGGGGACTGTAGCTCTAACAAAGGCCCGTGGGGAAGGATTCTAAAATGGCATGATCAACTTTACAATGATAGAAAATTTGAAACTTATTAATAGTTCCCCCAAAAAAACCCATCATGGATGAATCATCCATGAGCTTATTGAAATTTTTTTTTAGATGGAGGAGAAAAAAAAATATTTTCTCATCTTGAATATTTCAGGATGATGGATTCCCTTATTTCTTGGTGAAAAGCAGTACTTTCTGCTTTTCTAACTTAAGCTTTGAGGTTTCCTCTAGTTCTAGGAAGGTAGGGCTTTTTGTTTGGTTATGTTTTTTATCAAGTCTTCAAAGATTTTAGTGACTCTGGGCAGAGTGTCTCAGAGACTTTTTTCCCCTTGGTGGACTCCTCTTTATGAGTCTCTTTTCCTGCAGCTGTACCTTCTACTATATCAAGTCTTTCATGAAGTCTGATGGCTGGAAAAATTCCCAGCGTGGAAGAGCTTTGGTCCTATACACAAGTTGGAGCATTTTCTCTAGCAGCCTTTGGGAGGGTGGATGAAAATCTTTCATCCACAGTGACTCTCAGTCTCTTGGCAGATGTCTGCCAGGTCAGAGTGATCAGACAGTTGATCATCAAAGTCTAGTTACTTTCCTATAATTTACACTTGCCCACACTAACAACAACAACAACAATAATAATGGGCATTTATTGAATGCTTGTTATGTGGCAGGCACTGATCCAGGGTCTTTACATTGACAACCTCATTTGCTATCTCTAATAACCAAATGGGAGGTAAAATGTGCATTTTTATACATTATAGGTTGCCCTCTCCATTTCACAGATTAGGAAACTGAGATTTATTGAGGCAACTAATTTGCCTCAAGCTAAAGTCAGTTAGGAGAAGGCAATGGCACCCCACTCTGGTACTCTTGCCTGGAAAATCCCATGAACAGAGAAGCCTGGTAGGCTGTAGTCCATGGGGTCGTGAAGAGTCAGACACGACTGAGAGACTTCACTTTCACTTTTCACTTTCATGCACTGGAGAAGGAAATGGCAACCCACTCCAGTGGTCTTGCCTGGAGAATCCCAGGGACGGGGGAGCCTGATGGGCTGCTGTCTATGGAGTCGCACAGAGTCGGCCACGACTGAAGCAACTTAGCAGCAGCAGCAGCAGCAGCAGCAAAGTCAGTTAAGGAAGAGGGCCTGCCCTTCTTGAGTGCCTGTGACATGAGAGGATAAGCGGGTGGGAGCGTCTGCCAGGGAGGGGGAGGTATTGTGTCACTGACATTTTTGGAATTGTCATACTGACTTTTAGTAGGTTTAAGTACTGTTTTTAAATTCTTGAATGCACCACCTTCTGTTTGCATACCCTTCATATGACCTGCTTTTGCTGCTGCTGCTAAGTCACTTCAGTCGTGTCCGACTCTGTGTGACCTCACAGACAGAAGCCCACCAGGCTCCCCTGTCCCTGGGATTCTCCAGGCAAGAACATTGAAGTGGGTTGCCATTTCCTTCTCCAATGCATGAAAGTGAAAAGGGAAAGTGAAATCGCTCAGTCACATCCAAATCTTAGCGATCCCATGGACTACAGCCTACCAGGCTTCTCTGTCCGTGGGATTTCCCAGGTAAGAGTACCGGAGTGGGGTGCCATTGCCTTCTCCATCATATGACCTAATGTGATTTTATTCTGATTCCCCAAAGTCTGATGAGTCCTGGGGCCTGTTTTCATTAATTCTGTCATGGTACTCTGCCCAAGACATCAGCAAAATTTTAGTGGTTACTGAGCAAGTTCAGGTGAAGAACAGAACAACAGGGAAAGCCAGTAGGTCCTCTGGAATCCAGCTTAATCTCCACCTCCTCCAGAAAGCCGTCCCTAATTTCCCTGTTCCTCCTCATGGTGGGGAGTGTCACCCAACAGTTTTTATGTTTGACTTTTGAAGGCCTTTATTGCTCACTTACACATGGAAATGACTATTTCACCCACAAACATTTCCACTTGGCAAACATATACCCAGAGCTAGCCACCAAGCCCGGCTTCCGTGGCTCCACTGCTCCAGCCCCTTCCCCTTAGTATAAAGTATGGAGGCAAAGGTGATGAGCCCCTGGAGCCAGACTTGGAGGGTGGAGGGAAGTGGATGGGGGCAGAACACTCTATCAGTGTGTCTGAGCACAATCCCAAGAACTGGTTCCACTGGATGAGTTCACCCAGGGGTCACATACCTTCTCACAGGAAGAGGTGAAATGTAGTGCTCGAGGCTGTTCACAGTTAGGGCCACTTTTCAGTCTGTTTTGTTTTGGGTTATTTTTTCCCTAAGCCCAAATCCCTTCTTTTTATTTGTGCATGGCTTTCGGGTTGCAGCCAGACTGCAAATGCAGGGGTGTGTAGGGGAGGAGGCAAGGCATGAGAGAGACTTCCAGGCTCTGGAGAAGAAGATCAGAGGTCGCTGGCCCAGCCCAGAAAGGGTGGTCATTTCCTCTCAGCCTACTACCCTTGAGACTTGAAGCACGTCATTCAGGTCTGGATGTGATGGCTGAGACAGATTCCCTGATGACTGCAATTCATTCCAGGCCCCTCACTCCTGCGTTTCCTGTACAAACTATGTGTTTGGTAAAGAGCTGTTTGGATGAAAGAATGAACCAAGTAGGCCCTCTAGCCTGATGACGAGGGCCCCTCTGCCCCACAGAGATGGGCCTTCTGGCAGGGCCTCCGAGTTTGACCAGACCCTCCCGAGCAACCAACAGCTTCAAGATTGCGTTTGGAGAGATGGGGAAAGTAGGGGAACCTGGGGAAACCTGGGGACCTGGGAGAACCACCCTGGGCTGGCAGGCCAACTGGTTTGGAGCTTGCCTCTAGAAGCGGAAAAGTGAGCCCTAAATCAGACCCTGTTCCATTCCACTTCCCAGGCCTTAGGGCTCCCAAGTTTCCTGGCAGAACTCTTCACCTCCCCCTGTAACTGCGCAGGACCCTATGGGACTGCCCAGGACAGTTCCTTCTCTGCATGTCCTCCGCCTGCCCCTTGTTTGTGGAAAAGCTGTGGTCTCCCAGGCCTACCCTGAGTCATAAAAGTCTGAATCAAGAGTGAATGCAAAAGTAGCAGTTGGACCAGGAAAACTGGTAAGAATATAAACAGTAAATTAGCCATACAGCAGTCACAGAATGTTTAGCTCCTCCCTGAAGAACCTAGACAGCACTACCTGATCCACATTTCCTGGGTTGTTTTAGAGTTACTGAAACCCCTACCAAATGGAAGGAAGTACTTTATGACCGTGAACATGCAGCCTCCAGAGCTACTGGAGCCTGAGAGTGATGTTAACCCCTGTGACACCACCCTGTTACCTCACCACCAACCGAACAGAAAATTGCGCACAAGCTGATCACACATCCTGTGACTCTCCTTCCTCACCTGCTCCTTTAAAAATGCTTTCTTGAAACCCATTGGGGAGTTTAGGTCTTTTGAGCGTGAGCCACCCCTTCTCCTATTATGGCCCTTGCAGTGAAACTTTCTCTTCCACACTCCAGTATTTCAGTTTATTTAGCCTCATTGTACACGGGGCACATGAACTTGAATTCAACAACACACCCTAGTCTTGCTAGATCCCTGAAGCCCACAATAATTTCTAAATTGCAAGCTAATACAGAGAAAGACGAATACTGTATGATATCACATGTGGAATCTAAAAAATGCTGCAAACAGATGAATAAAATGAAAAAACAAAAGCAGATTCATGGATATAAAGAACAAACTAGTGGTTACCAGTGGGGAGAGGGAAGACAGGAGGGGCAAGATAGGAGTAGGAGAAGAAAGGGTTATTTTGGGATTATATAAAATCATGTATGTGAAATATTTGACAATTGTAAACACTACAGAATTTAAAGAATCTTTCATTCAAAGAAAAAGAATATTTTTAGTTTTAAAATATGGCCAAATTTTAAGATAAATAAATAAATTGCAAGCTGATGAGATTCTCAGCATGGTCAACTCCTAAAATTCCCCCAACCCTTATCTCTCAAATTCCTTGCTCATTCTACTTTCTGTGAGTTCCCAGGAGTCTAATGCCAAGACCTCCATCCTAACCCGTAGACCCTCCATGGATCCTCACACAGTGGCTTTGCTATTTAGCACCTGATTTGGAGTCTACCATTATATTAATGAACGTCTGATTTTTATTATGTGGAGTTTCCCCATGTTCTGCGTTTTCAACGACCAGAGTACAAAGAGAGCTAAAGAGCTTTGACCTTTGGAAAGAGCCTTTCTAATTGGTTGTTTTTCTCTTTGTTTTTGCTTAGTCTTCTCTCGCCCTGTAAACGATATTGGGTGAGTAGTAGTGTCTCTCTGCTAGTTTCCATATACATGATACAGATGTTACCATTTTCTCTGGTTTTAAGGCAATGGTTAAAATCTCACGTAATGGTGGTTTAGTCGCTAAGTTGTGTCTGACTCTTGCAACCCCATGGGCTGTAGCCTGCCAGGTTCCTCGGCCCATGGGATTTCCCAGGCAAGATTCCTGGAGTGGGTTGCCATTTCCTCCTCTAAAATCTCAGGTAGTGAACAAAATTCCTGGATCCACACATCCTGGCCTTTCTGGGGTTTATTGTCCTAATTTCCAGATTTTATTAATATATTTGATCCGATGATTTGACTTAGAATCAGAAAATATAGTTTTGAGAGTCTTATGAATTCTTCATTCCAGAAATGGGCAAAAATTTTATTTACTAATATGAGAATTAAACAATTCTGATTCTGGCCTGGAACCTGCTTTTTCAACAACTCAACATGTCATTCTGCCCAGAGGGAAAACACTGTCATTTGAGGCCCTCTCTGGGGCTGTCTGGGAGACCCTCAGCATTCAGCCCCTATCTTGCCCACCCCTGGGCGCCACTCACCTGCACAAAGCACCCACAGCACAGGCTGTATCTTCCCCTCCATGGTCTGGCTCCCTGTCTGCCCCACGTCCAGCCTGGCACTGGTGGGCTCCTGTCTTGAATCAGTCTGGGCTGACTGGTTAAAGCTACAGTGGCCTCTGGCCCAGCCCAGCCCAGCCTTCGGTCAGTCCTCCAGTTTCTCCCTTCCTCTACCTCTGCCCAGCCTGGCCCCCATGCCCCACCCCACAGCTAGACTGACAGGTGAGCTCACCTGTGGGACTAGACTCCAGCTCCACCCACTCCACCAAAGGCCCCAACAGGAACCTCTTTCAGCTCGTCAGTTCCTTCCCCTGCCTTCTCTCCATTTAGCAGGTGAGCAAAGTCCTGGGCTTCTCACTATAATGCAGGTTTACCTATATGAGATAGGAAGTTGCCACCTGTAATATAAAGGGAAACTATCTCAGAGGAAGGGTTTCAAAGTCAATAAAAGAAGGGTGTTGGCCACAATTGCCGAAACACTGCAAGACATATTATGATCTGTTCCTCTGCTTCCCTTCCTTGTCATTTCCCCCTACCCCACACCATGCTAGAGACACAGTCATGAGGAAGACCAGAAGTCTCTATCCCAGAGAACTGCTAATCTGACTGAGGAGGAAAATAGTATACAATCAAACAAGACAGCCAGAAATACCATGACCAATTCATCCAGTTTGCTTGGAGTTGCCCCACTGTTAAAACAGAGGGCCCTATGTCCCAGGAATGTCTCTGTCTTAGGGAAACTGAGATGGTTGGTCACCCCACTTAAAGATCACCAGTGCTATGGGGAGCATGACTTGGAAAAAGACGTAGGTAATAAAACTGTGGCCGTGGAAGGACCCACCTTGGACTGGGTGGTCAGAACGCAGTGGAAAAATTAGTACTTTGATTTTCTATGTTACAGATAGGTATCTCTGTCTCAAAGAAGTTAAATGGGTTATCTATGGTCACACAGCCAGCAAGTAGTCTTCTGATTTTCAGTCCACTCTGCTAGTGATCCCGATGTCACCGTCTGTGAGTTCGGGATGGTGACTAAGGTTATAAAGAAAACAGAGGCCCTCTGCCATCCTCTCCTCCTGAGTGGTCCCGTCTTTATCTGCAGCCACTTTTTGGTGTATTCGCTCTCCCTTTTCTCTCTCTCCCCTCCCCTCCACCGTCTGCTTCCTTATGCTGGCGGTCTGTCCACCTGATGCCCCTCTTCAGCCCCCTGCCTGATTCCCACCCCACTCTCCATCCCTCCCTCCTTCATCTCACCTCTCTCTCATACTACTTTTCATCTTCATGGAGCCTTGAAGTCTGGAGGTACATTGAACCCCCATGGTTACTCAGTTGTGGTCCTTCTTCATTCTTCAGCAGCCACTCACCGAGCCCCTATTTTGATGCCCAGGACAGTGGTTTGGCAACTGGTCAGTGGTGATGCCATGTGCTTCTCCAGAGATGCCTTCCTGAACCACTCTATCCAAAGACGCTCCCATCCCAGCTTTGCCAAGTCTCTGCACTCAACCTTGTTTTCTTTCTTCAAAGCTCTAATCACTATGTGAAATTAATTTTTGCTACCCTAAAACTTTTTCCATGTCGTCCCCTCTGGAAATCCTCCCCTCACCATATCTGCTGTTGTAATGCAATATGTGCTTTAAAGCCCAGTTCATGTATTTGTTCTTTCGTGAAGCCATTCCTGACTTCTTCAGTCAGAAGGGCTCTCTCCCTCATTTGAACTCACACAGCACTCCGGATCTCTCTTAGGATACTAACTAACTACATTCTGCCTTGCGCTTGAGCTATTTTTGGTCTGTGTCTCATCCCTCCTAATAAACTGTGAGGTCATTCATTCGTTTGGCCAATTGTTAATGATACTATGCCCCAGGCATTATTCCACCTAGCTGGGAGGAAACACCATTTAAGTGTCTTACTTTGGTCACATCAGAGCTGGATGCATAGTGGATATCAGTACATATTTGTGAATGGGTAGACAAATGGGCAGATGGCTGGACGAAGGGATAGGGGTCATTACAGAATGTACGGGGTTGGGGAATGAACTATTGGGTTACTGGGCTTTGTTTTGATTGTAATGTTGGTGGGTGGAGTAGGATGGATTATAAACTCATTTGAAGTTCATGAAGCTCAAGGAGTGTTTATATCACCCAAGGATGATATGGGCTGAGTGTGGGACGGGGTTATGGAAGGCATGCACGACTGCCCAGTTCACTATCCAGAGTCATATTTCTGCAAAGAAATGGAGTCCTGGCCACAGGCAGTTAGTACCCCTTAGTCTCACCATGGTGCTCTCCCAACATCTATCAGAGGATCCTCCCCATTCTATATATCTGCTGACAGAGGGTTAAAGTACAGTTTACTTCATTCTTTTAGATCCTTGGCTTTAGATTATCTTCTGGAAGCACTCTGCATAGGCAGCCCCAGGCAGGGAGGTATGGAGAGAGAGCCTAAAGTAAACCTGTTCTTGAGGCCGCTCTGTGAAGCGTGAACTTCTCCCAATTCTGCGGCTCAGGGTCAGTTTCCAAAGAAGCAGCCAGGAGGGAAAGAGTTAAGTGGGGCCCACATTTGGGTCTGAGTCCTGAGCCTGCATGCCTTCCTCTCAGAGATCTGCCAGGCTGAGGGGCCAGAGGCTATATTTAGCAGGCAGCTAAGGTTTCCTGTGAACAGCTGTCCTGCCCCTCAGAGAAGGAGACTGGAGAGAGGAGGGAGGTCCCTCTCACTGGTCGGAGTCTCTGGCCATTTTGTCTGGGCCCCTCAGCCTCTGGGTGGCTGCCCTCTTGGTGTGGAGATACAGGCAGATCAGCGGTGAGTGTTCTCCCTTCACTTTGTCCTGTGAGCCCAGGACTTACAACCAAAAGGACAGCAGCTCTTCCCTGAGTGTCAGGGCCTAGCCTCATCTGTGACCAGCTCCTGGGGGGTCTCATGTTCTTTAATAAGCTGTGGGATGGCTCCTGAATCAAAGGCAGTGGCTCCTGTGGCCTTGGTTAGAGTCGCTGAAGAAGGTACCTTCCCAGTAGAGACAAAAGATGTGTGTGTGAGAGAGGGAGAGAGAGAGAGAGTGTGTGTGTTCAGAGAAAGTTCAGAGAGAAGGTTCAGAGAAGGACCTCTCTGGTCTGGGGAATACACATATGTTCAGCGTAAGCTATAGTTAAGGCAAACTTTGGACTCCCCTCACTGCTTTCTTGCTGGCACCTGTGGAAGGAGCCAAGGTATCACTTCTTAAATTTCATGACTCCAAGGTGGACTAGGTGGATTGCTTACATGGCCAGCCAAGTGTGCGTTTTGGTGTCCTGATAACAGTAGCTGAATCAAGTCTGACTGGGTTTTCCTCATGAGTTGTTTTCCCCATGAGTTGTTTTCCCACCAGGCGATTAACATGTGGTGACTTTCCCATCCCTAGTTCCACTGAGGTGACATCACCAACACACCTCTCACCCCCACAAAACCTCCAGAACTAGGTTTTCTAACTGCCTTATTCATGCTAAACCTACAGAGGCTGACGGGCTGTCATGGCAACCAGTGGGGACCCAGAAGAGGAGCAGGTGGTCCCGAGTGAAGAGGATGAAGCCAACGTGAGGGCTGTACAGGCCCGGTACCTCCGGAGCCCCTCCCCCAGCCAGTAAGTGTGCGCTTGCTGAGTGTGGGCCTCCCTCCAGCCGTAATGGGAGTGTGCTAGGGAGTGTGACGACGAGTGGACCCCAGGGAGCCTACAGCCACAGCCTTAAGTTCATTCATTCAGCAAACATCGTTTGCAAATTTTTTATGTGTTATATTTCATGGAAGAAAAAACTTGCAAACAGATACATTGCAACACAGCATGGTAAGTGCTAGAATTAGCATGCTTAGGGTCTAGTTGATGTGGGGAAGGAAAGGATCACCTGGGCTTGGAAGGTTCATAGGAGGCTTCCTAGAGGAGATGATGTTGGACTTGAACCTCAAAGGGTGAGTAGAAATTTGGCAGGTGTCCCTGGATTATAGTTTTTTTTTTCCCTAGGAGGGAAATAAGGCTGGAATGGGGATGATAGACCATAGATCATAGATAAGAGAAGTAAGAGAAGGCATCAAGACAGGAAGACGCCCTTAAGACATCAAATTCTAGCACTAAGGTAATTTTGTATCTGTGATCAGGCTGTGTCTTTCCACTGGGAAGTGTGCTTCCTGGAGGGTTTTCTTTATTTTGCGACAATTAATTTTAAAGTTTCTTTTATATAAAATCATTGGGGATATATGATGATGTAGAATGAAAAATTTGCATACAAATTTTAAGAAAAACCATAAAGCAACAAAGAAATAGTTAATTGCTTGCTAAAGCAGTCATGTGTATGCCTTTTCTTTTTTCTTTTGCTACAAATAATAGTAGGGGACCTGACTTCTAATCTTAACTCTGTCACCAAATTTTAAGTGAAGAATCACTTTAATTCTCGAGCCTATGTCTCCTTATCTAGAAAAAGGGAAGAAAAGACTTAGAATATTTCAAGGTAAATTCACATCAGAGCATCTCTGATGCTGCTTGACTTTCCTTTTCCTCGGGCCTCTTGGGGTCTTGTTGGCTCCGGCTTCTCGGGGCTCAACAGGCTTCCCCTTTGGAGTGAGATGGGAGCAAATGTAGGTGCTCGTCACCATAGTGGGCCAGACCACACTGGCCAGATGGAGCTTCAGGGATTTTCCCTTAAAGTTCAGGCTTATGTTCCCACTTAGAAAAACTGTCAGGATTGAGAGATTTAAAATACAGCCCTCCCCTCTCTATGCCACCAGACAAGGCATAGGTAGTTTTATGTGTGGTTAGGGTAAGTGATGGCTTTGTGTAGTAGTTGGAGTAATGACAGCTGTTACAGCAAATGGATGTTTTTTTCTCACTCAGGTGTGTTTCAGAACAGGTACCTGAGCAGTGATTCAGGAACTGAGGCTCCTTTTGTCTTGTAGATCCTCCACTGTAAGCCCTGACTTCCAAAGTGACTGTGTTCATCAGTCTTGAGACAAAATGGAGAATCTCTCAGGAGGGTTTTATGGGCCAGGCCTGGAAATGGCCATTTTGCTTCCACTCATACTGGCTTCCCTGGTAGCTCAGCTGGTAAAGGATTAGCCTGCAGTGCAGGAGACCTGGTTTGATTCCTGGGTAGGGAAGATCCCCTGGAGAAGGGATAGTCTATCTACTCCAGTATTCCTGGGCTTCCGTGGTGGCTCAGATGGTAAAGAATCTGCCTGCAATGCTGGAGACCTGGGTTCAATCCCTGAGTTGGGACGATCCCCTGGAGAAAGGCATGGCAACCTACTCCAGTGTTCTTGCCTGGCAAATCCCCATGGACAGAGGAGGCTGGTGGGCTGCAGTCCATGGGGTCGCACAGAGTCGGACACAACTGAGCGACTAAGCACTGCTGCTGCTGCTAAGTCGCTTCAGTCATGTCCGACTCTGTGCGACCCCATAGACAGCAGCCCACCAGGCTCCTCTGTCCCTGGGATTCTCCAGGCAAGAACACTGGAGTGGGTTGCCATTTCCTTCTCCGATGTATGCATGCATGCCAAGTTGCTTCAGTCGTGTCTGACTCTGTGCGATCATATTCCATTGGCTAGAATTCAGCAAGGCCATGCTTTCTTGTAAAGGAACGGTCCATGAACCCAGGAAAAAGAAGTAGGCTCAGCCACTGTAGTCTCTCGAGGCAGTTAATATTCATGTCTCCTTTTTCACACTCTTAGACCACACTTACTGCCTTCCCGGGGAAACAGCCTGAAATCCCATTTACCAATTGCTGCAAAGTTCAAAGGCTGGGTTCTCTGGAAAGTATGCCCTGTCTGGGGCTGAATGCAGCTCCTCATGATCTGACCAGGATAACAGCCCCCGGCCCTACCAAAAAAAAAAAAAAAGCCTTCCATCTAATGAAAGGAGGAGTAGGGGACACAGCAGCCATCAGTCCTTACAAATAATGACCCTGTTGAGTGTGGCTTTGCCCCAGAAGTGGAGAGATCTCCTAGGTGTGACCTTGATGTGGCTCTCAGGGTGGCACTCTTGATCTGTTGTTCTCTGCGGCTTCTAGCTCCATCCCCTGGGCCTTTTTCCTTGTCTGTTATCCTCCACAGCCACATCTGAAGTGAAGCTGAAGAGGGTCTCTTCCTTGAGCACTGCGTAACTTTTGCAGACTTGTCCTGCTTATGGAAACTTGGAGGTCCAAGGGCTGTTTTAAGGCTTATACCACCCAAAGGCCTTTTAAGAGTCATGACTTCTTAGAAAATGTTATCCCTTCAAAAGTTTAATTGGTTTCTTTCTTTCTTTTTTTTTTTTAGAGATGAAAATGTAGTTTTTATTTATTTTTTTTTTTTCTAATTTTATTTTAAAAGGGAACCCTCTTACACTGTTGGTGGGAATGCAAACTAGTACAGCCACTATGGAGAACAGTGTGGAGATTCCTTAAAAAACTGGAAATAGAACTGCCTTATGATCCAGCAACCCCACTGCTGGGCATACACACTGAGGAAACCAGAAGGGAAAGAGACACGTAATTGGTTTCTGATTTACAGAAACTGGACAACTCCATGTGCCAGAAATCACACCCATAGTTCTTTCTTAGATATAATTTTCAATCCTAATTTATTTCTCTGATTCCTGGTGTATGTGCCTCACTCTCTCAGCTTAATGATAGATATCTTGAGAGAGTATCTGAAACTTTAAATTTGAGTAGGAAGTTCAGGATCAAAGTTATTTAGAATTTATAAGGATGCAATAATAAAATGTAATCAATCCAAAAGAAGGCAAGAGAAAAAAGAATACAGGAAAAGCATAATTGATAGTAAGAAAATAGTAGGATGGAAGATTTAAACCCAAATATATAAGTAATTATTTAAACATATATAAGCTAAAATACGTCAGCTTCCCTGTTAGCTCAGCTGGTAAAGAATCCGCCTGCAATGCAGGAGACCCCCATTTGATTCCTGGGTCAGGAAGATCCCCCAGAGAAGGGATAGGCTACCCACTCCAGTATTCTTGGGCTTCCCTGGTGGCTCAGATGGTAAAGAATCAGCGTGCAATGCAGGAGACCTGGGTTTGACCCCTGAGGTGGGAAGATCCCCTGGAGGAAGGCATGGCAACCCACTCCAGTATTCTTGCCTGGAGAATCCCCATGGAAAGAAGAGTCTGGCGGGCTGCAGTCCATGGGGTTGCAAAGAGTCAGACACGACTAAGTGATTAAGCACAGCACAGCAGACTAAATACTTCAATTAAAAAACAAAAATTGGCAGACTCAATTTTTTCACAAGCCTACATACTTTTTACAAGAGGCACACTCAAAAATAAAGATGTACAAAGGTGAACAAAAGATAGAAAACTTATAGTACACTGTTCTGGTTACTATTGTTCATAACTCCAAACCTTAGTGTCATAAAATAACCATTTTATTATGCTCATAATTTGGAATCTGGATAAGGCACAGTAGTGTGGCTTGTTTGTTTCAGGATGTCTGGGGCCTCAGCTAAAAAGACTTGGAGACTGGGGATAAATTTTAGCCTGCGGTGATTCAAGAGCTGGGAGCTGGTGTCAGAGAGGCATCATCACACGTTTGGCACTTGAGGTCAAGACCTCAGTTAGGCAATTGGCCTGAATACCTAACATGGTCTTTTCATATGATCTGTCCATGTGGGTCACTGTGGGTTTTCTCAGAGCCTGGGAGCTGAATTCCAAGACAATAGGACAAAAGTGCATTGATTTTCATGATCTAGCCTCAGAAGTCACAGACAGGACCACCAAAGTTCAGAGGAGGCAACACGGACTCTACCATTCCATTGAAGGCGTATTAGGGTCACGTTGTAGGGAGAACAAGTGGGATGGGATACATCGTGGCCCTCTTTGGGAAGTACCCACTGCTGTAATTGCGAACACTGGCCAGAAGCAAGCCAGTGAAGTGATTTACTGATAGCAGACAAAGAAAACCTTACCTTAAAGTTTCAGAATACTCAAATTCGCTATATAATAGGTATATTCATTTAAATTATTAAAATTTCTAGGATCTGATAAAGTAACCTCAAAATATGTAAAGCAAAGAATTGACAGAACTGAAGAAAAAGTAAAATTCACGATCTTAGTCAAATGTACGTTTTAAAAAGCACAATCTCAGCAACTGATAGAATGAGGGGAAAAAATAAAAAATATAAGAAATGTAAATAAAAAATAAATAAAATTAACCTAATTTGCATTTATAGAATATATACTCAACAATAGCAAGAGATAGATTCTTATCATGTGCACATGGAATTTTTAACCAAAAAGTTCATACATGCATTGGGTCATATGTATATCAACAAGTTTTTAATGCTTGAAATTATATAAAACATGTTCTCTGATCATTGCAGAGTTAAGCTAGAAATCATTAAAGACAAAATACACAGTAGAAATTTCAAGAGTTAGTATCTAAGAGAATAGCATGGAAGTTCATTGATTTTCATGATCTAGCCTCAGAAAGAAAGTCACATGAAACAAATATTCAAAAGGAGACAACATGAACTCCACCACTCCCCTGGAGAGGCATCAAGGTGACACTTACAAGAGAGCAAGTGGGATGGGATATATTGAAATATATGGATGACAGACATTCAAACCACAACCACAGTTCGATAGTACGATACTCACCAGACTGCCTAAAATTAAACACTGACAATAGCAAATATTAATGAGGATGTGAAGCAAACAAGATGTTCCTGTTCATTGCTGGTAAGAGGGTAAATTAGTACAACCCTTTGGAAAATTGTTTCCTAGTATCTAAACAGGAGAAGGCAATGGCACCCTACTCCAGTACTCTTGCCTGGAGAATCCCATGGACAGAGGAGCCTGGTAGGCTGTAGTCCATGGGTTCGCTAAGAGTCAGACACAACTGAGAAACTTCACTTTCACTTTTCACTTTCATGCATTGGAGAAGGAAATGGCAACCCACTCCAGTGTTCTTGCCTGGAGAATCCCAGGGACAGGGGAGCCTGGTGGGCTGCCATCTATGGGCTCACACAGAGTCGGCCACGACTGAAGCAACTTAGCAGCAGCAGCAGTATCTAAACACATGCATGTCCTACGGCCCAGCAGGCTTATTCCTGATACATACTTAACAGAAGTAAGTATATATGTGCACCAGAAGAGAAGTACTAATACTAGAATGCTTTAGCAGCTAACAGTCATTAAGAATTTGGAATGTTTGAGCAACATGAAGAACTGTCTAATTAATAGTAGGCTAGATAAATAAAGTCTGGTGAATATTTTAAAATACTGACCTAGGTGTTTTATTAAGTGTCTGTCACTTTGGTGTGATTGAGCTTCTGAGGTCATTGGCTGGAGAGGGCGATCAGTGAGTGCCAGGTGTGAAGGCAGAAGGTGGGTCACCGCAGGGAGAGCTGGTTCTGCCGGTTCCAGAGTCTCACATAAAGTGAGCTGGCAGCAGGACACAAACATTGATTAATAGAGACATTCCAGCAGCATCCAGTTCTTAGTCCTTCCAGCTGCCAGTCCCCCTTCTAGACAAAAACAGGCTCAACCCTAAAGCCCCACTTACACATGAAAAGGGCTGAACTCCTGAAAAGTAAGGTCCCACAGAGACAGCACATTTTCTCTGGGCTCTCAGTGAAGTGAAGTCGCTCAGTCACGTCCAACTCTTTGTGACCCCATGGACTACAGCCCACCAGGCTCCTCTGTCCATGGGATTTCCCAGGCAAGAATACTGGAGTGGGTTGACATTTCCTTCTCCACTGTATACTCCTTAGCAGTTGGTTTTTAGTAGCTGATCCTAAATCAACTAGCCCTTTTCAGAAATGTTCAAGAAAGTGAAACACACAGTGACACTTCACAGGCTATCCCTTCCTGCAATTATTATCATAAAATCTGAGGTATAAATTAGTACAGCTGCACTGACTTTTGAGTCATCATCCAATCAACCCCACTGCACTGTACAGAACCAGGCTTAAACTGCTGCTGCTGCTGCTAAGTCGCTTCAGTCGTGTCCAACTCTGTGCGACCCCAAAGATGGCAGCCCACCAGGCTCCCCCGTCCCTGGGATTCTCCAGGCAAGAATACTGGAGTGGGTTGCCATTTCCTTCTCCAATGCATGAAAGAGAAAAGTGAAGGTGAAGTCGCTCAGTCATGTCCGACTCTTAGCGACCCCATGGACTCCTCTGCCCATGGGATTTTCCGGGCAAGAGTACTGGAGTGGGGTGCCATTGCCTTCTCCGAGCCTTAAACTAGCCCAGGTGAATATCTACAGTATCTTTAAAAATGAAAAAGCAACTCACAAACTGGGAGAAAAAAATGAAAATCACATATCTGATAATGAGCTCATATCCAAAATATACATTTAAAAAACTCTCAAAACCCAGTAAAAGAGAAACCACACAATTTTGATTATGGTAATGATCTCACTTATTTGTGTATCAAACTTTACCAGTCTGTACATTTTAAATATGTGCTGTATGTGTAATAATTATACCTTAAGTAAAACTGTGGGCTTTTTAAAGCTATGGAAAGAGAATTATTAATAAAACTCTCTTCTAGAAGCCTATATAGTGATGGGGGAAGAGTGAAAATGGTGTAATTAAGGCCAAAATTAAGGTCAGCTCTGCTCTGCCACTTATTAGCCACAAAAGCTTATATAAATAATGTAGTCATAAAACTGGGATATCAGTTTTACCTAGTGACAGAAATTAAACAATATAGTAAAATATATATTATTTATATTATATATAATATATAACCTACATTATTACAATATAACATATATCTCCTGCATTAGCAGGTGGATTCTTTACCACTGAGCCACCCGGGAAGCCCATTCTAAGCAACAGATCATCACCCAAGTCTGAGCAATCCTCCCTGTACTTAATAAATGCCTGAAATTCCATCCTCCTTGTTTTATCTCTTTAGCTAAAAGCTTGAGCCTTTTTTAAATTAAGTTATGTGTGGAAGAGCAAATATCCCACCAGCAGAGTCCCAGTGCTAGTTTCCTAGGGCTTCTGTAACAAATTCCACAAACTGAGTGGCTTAAAAACCACACACACACACACAGCACAAACATACTCTCTCAGTTTTAAAGGCCAGAAATCTGAGATCCAGGTGCTGGCAGGAACACCCTCCCTCCAAAGAATCCAGGGAAGACTTTGTCCTTGCCTCTCCCTTGCTTCTGTTGGCTCTAGGAGTTTCTTGCTTGTGACAGTGTAGCTCCAACCTCTGCCTCTGTCTTCATATGGTCGTCTTTTCTCTGTCTTCTCTTGTGCCCTTTTTTCACATATAAATTTATTTATTTTTGATCAGAGGATAATTGCTTTACAATGTTGTGTTGGCTTCTGCTATACATCAACATGAGTTAGTCACAGGTCTTAGAGGAAACCATAGGCTGTATGCTCTTTGACATACATCACACCAGGGTCCTCTATGACTAAAGTAAGGGAAATTAAAAACAAAAAATGTAACTTACTCAAACTTAAAATCTTTTGCACAGCAAAGGAAATAATAAACAACATTAAAAGACAAACCTCAGAATGGAAGAAAATAATCACAAATGAAACAACAGACAAAAGGATTAATCTCCAGAATATATAAGTAACTCTTACAGCTCTTGTGTTCTTTTTAAGTGACATCTGCCACTGAATTTATGGTCTACCCTAATCCATGAATGGACTTCCCTCATAGCTCAGTTGGTAAAGAATCTGCCTGCAATGCAGGTTGACCCCAGTTTGATTCCTGGGTCAGGAAGATCTGCTGAAGAAGGGATAGGCTACCTACTCCAGTATAGGGCCACCCAAGATGGACGGGTCATGGTGGAGAGTTCTGACAAAATGTGATCCACTAGACAAGGGAATGGAGAAGGCAATGGCACCCCACTCCAGTACTTTGGCCTAGAAAATCTCATGGATGGAGGAGCCTGGTGGGTGGCAGTCCATGGGGTCGCTAGAGTCGGACACGACTGAGTGACTTCACTTTCACTTTTCACTTTCATGCATTGGAGAAGGAAATGGCAACTCACTCCAGTGTTCTTACCTGGAGAATCCCAGAGACGGGGAAGCCAGGTGGGCTGCCGTCTTTGGGGTCACACAGAGTTGGACACGACTGAAGCGACTTAACAGCAGCAGACAAGGGAATCGCAAACCACTTCAGTATTCTTGCCTGGAGAACCCCATGAACAGTATGAAAAGGCAAAATACAGGACACTGAAAGATGAACTCCCCAGGTCAGTAGGTGTCCAATATGCTACTGGAGATCAGTGGAGAAATAACTCCAGAAAGAATGAAGAGACAGAGCCAAAGCAAAAACAACACCCAGCTGTGGATGTGACTGGTGATGGAAGCAAGGTCCAATGCTGTAAAGAGCAATATTTCATAGGAACCTGGAATGTTAGGTCTGTGAATCAAGGCAAATTGGAAATGGTCAAATAGGAGATGGCAAGAGTGAATATTGACATTTTAGGAATCAGCAAACTAAAATGGACTGGAATGGGTGAATTTAACTCAGATGACTACTATACTACTGTGGACAAGAATGCCTTAGGAGAAATGGAGTAGCCCACATAGTCAACAAAAGAGGCCAAAATGCAGTACTTGGATGCAATCTCAAAAACGACAGAATGATCTCTGTTCATTTTCAAGGCAAACCATTCAATATCACAGTAATCCAAGCCTATGCCCCAACCAGTAATGCTGAAGAAGCTGAAGTTGAATGGTTCTGTGAAGATCTATAAGACCTTCTAGAACTAACACCCAAAAAAAGATGTCCTTTTCATCATCGGGGACTGAAATGCAAAAGTAGGAAGTCAAGAGATACTGGAGTAACAAGCAAATTTTGCCTTGAAGTATAAAATGAAGCAGGGCAAAGGCTAATAGAGTTTTGCCAAGAGAACACATTGGTGATAGCAAAAACTCTCTTCAAACAACACAGGAGAAGACTCTACACGTGAAATCACCAGATGGTCAATACTGAAATCAGATTGATTACATTGTTTGCAGCCAAAGATGGAGAAGCTCTATACAGTCAGCAAAAAGAAGACCGGGAGCTAACTGTGGCTCAAATCATGAACTCCTTATTGACAAATTCAGACTTAAATTGAAGAAAGAAGGGGAAACCACTAGACGTTTCAGGTATGATCTAAATCAAATCCCTTACGATTATACAGTGGAAGTGACAAACAGATTCAAGGGATTATATCTGATAAAGTGCCTGAAAAACTATGGATGGAGGTTTGTGACATTGTACAGGAGGCAGTGATCAAGACCATCCTCAAGAAAAAGAAATGCAAAAAGGCAAAATGGTTGTCTGAGGAGGTCTTACAAATAGCTGAGAAAAGAGGAGAAGCTAAAGGCAAAGGAGAAAAGGAAAGATATAACCATTTGAATGCAGAGTTACAAAGATTAGCAAGGAGAGATAAGAAAGCCTTCCTCAGTGGTCAGTGCAAAGAAATAGAGGAAAACAACAGAATGGGAGAGTAGAGATCTTTCCAAGAAAATTGGAGATACCAAGGAAACATTTTGGGAAAAGATGGGCACAATAAAGGACAGAAATGGTATGGACCTAACAGAAGGAGAAGATATTCAGTAAAGAAGATATTTACTTCAAAATACACAGAAGAACTGTATAAAAAAAGACCTTTATGACCTAGATATGCATGATGGTGTGATCACTCACCTAGAGCCAGATATCCTGGAATGTGAAGTCAAGTGGGCCTTAGCAAGCATCACTATGAACAAAGCTAGTGAAGATGATGGAATTCCAGCTGAGCTATTTCAAATCCTAAAAGATGATGCTGTGAAAGTCCTGCACTCAATATGTCAGTAAATTTGGAAAACTCAGCAGTGGCCACAGGACTGGAAAGGGTCAGTTTTCATTCCAATACAAAAAAAAGGCAATGCCAAAGAATGCTCAAAGTACCACACAATTGCACTTATCTCACACACTAGTAAAGTAATGCTTAAAATTCTCCAAGCCAGACTTCAACAGTACATGAACGATGGACTTCCAGATGTTCAAGCTGAATTTAGAAAAGGCAGAGGAACCAGAGATCAAACTGCCAACATCCATTGGAACATTGAAAAAGCAAGAGAGTTCCAGAAAAACAACTACTTCTGCTTCATTGACTACACTAAAGCCTTTGACTGTGTGGATCACAACAAACTGCAGAAAATTCTTAAAGAGATGGGAATACCAGACCACCTTACCTGATTCCTAAGAAATCTGTATGCAGGTCAAGAAGCAACAATTAGAACTGGACATGGAACAACAGACTGGCTCCAAATCAGGAAAGGAGTATGTCAAAGCTGTATATTGTCACCCTGCTTATTTAACTTAAATGCAGAGTACATCAGGCAAAATGCTGGGCTAGATGAAACACAAGCTGGAATAAAGATTGCCAGGAGAAATAGTAATAACCTCAGATACGCAGATGACACCACCCTTAAGGGAGAAGGTGAAGAGGAGAAAGAGAAGAGTGAAAAAGTTGTCTTAAAACTCAACATTCAGAAAACTAAGATCATGGCATCAGGTCCCATCACTTCATGGCAAATAGATGGGAAACAGTGGAAACAATGAGAGATCTTATTTTGGGGGGCTCCAAAATCACTGCAGATAGTGACTGCAACCATGAAATTAAAAGATGCTTGCTCCTTGGAAGAAAAGCTATGACCAACCTAGATAGCATATTAAAAAGCACAGACATTACTTTGCCAACAAAAAGTCTGTCTCGTGAAAGCTATGGTTTTTCCAGTGGTCATGTATGGATGTGAAAGTTGGACTATAAACAAAGCTGAGCACCAAAGAACTGGTGCTTTTGAACTGTAGTATTGGAGAAGACTCTTGAGAGTCCCTTGGACTGCAAGAAGATCCAACCAGTCCATCCTAAAGGAGATCAGTCTTTAATATTCATTGGAAGGACTGATGCTGAAGCTGAAACTCCAATACTTTGGCCACCTGATGCGAAAAACTGACTTATTTGAAAAGACCCTGATGCTGGGAAAGATTGAAGGCAGGAGGAGAAGGGAACGACAGAGATTGGGATAGCTGGATGGCATCACCAACTCAAAGTTTGAGTTTGAGTAAGCTCCAGGAGTTGGTGATGACAGGGAAGCCTGGAGTGTTGCAGTCCATTGGGTCGCAAAGAGTCGGACACAAGTGATCGACTAAACTGAACTGAATCCATGATAGTGTCTTCTCAAGGTTTTTGACTTAACTAATCTGCAACAATCTTTTTTCCAAAAAGGCTTGCATTCGCAGGTTCTGGGAGATGTATCTTTGCCGGGGCCATCATTCAACCCATTGTAACTTTAGATTCAGCCCTGGGGTGATACAATTGTACTCTGTTCTGTGGAACCAGGAGAGAGATTTGCAAAAGTCCACCTAGTGCTGCAAACAGGCATAGCCAACAGGGCAGAGTTCATTCGGGGATGAGGTGTGATTGCTGTCCCAGCAGGGAGTCATAACATTCCCAGCCTCATCTGCAAATCTCATCCCTGGGTGAGTAAAGGACCTGAGAAAGGGGTGTAGACAGTAGACAGAGGTGTCAAGTCTTCTATTTTTGCCTGAGTTAGACCCTGACCTCAAACACCTTAAATTCAAATCTAACTGCTGTGTGTCACTTTCTCTGGAGGAAAACCTGTAGCTAGAGAGTCACCTATCTTCCATCTGGGCAAATTTCCTGAGGTAATTCGTGAGTTAACATTAAAATGTAAAACCCCATATCCAGTGGGGCCGCCTGGTGGAGCCTTCACCCATGTCCATAACCTCCATCAAACCTCCCCAGTAAACCCCGCAGTTTGAAGTACTGGTGTGCTTGCGATGCAAACCAACCTCCAGACAGGCCCTCCATCACCGGAGGCTGCTGCCCGCCAAGCCTGCCCACACAGAGGGTCTGGAGCCTACATCTGCTGCTTCTCTTCCTCCTCAGCTATGACCCGTTTTCTCTTCCTTTCCAAATAAAGGATCAGACTTCTTTATCCTTCTATTATTCTAATTTGAATAATGTTTTTCTGTTTTCCTTAATTTTTTCCCAAGTCAAAAATCCATTTCTTGCTCTGACTTCACATCTGATTTTCCAAGCCTTTGCAGTGTTTTGGAACTTCTCACTGATGTCAGGCTGCCTCTCTCGGTGGCATTTTCCCCTTCACTCTCAGCATAGCTCCGTAGCTGTGCTTTGCTTGCCCCTCTTATCTTGAGGCCTGCATGTCTGGTGGGTGGGCGGGGGTGGCAAGAGACCGGGGCATGGCACGTCAGGTCTGTGTGTCCTCGTCATGCGTCCTTGAGAAATGGCTCCTCTCACATACCTTTGCTGTTTCATATATCTTTTCCCATGAAAATTTTTCTGCCATGCCTCTTTCACAAAGCTTGCTAGAAGCAGCTTGCTAAAAATAGATTTGCTTTGGTGACTTCTCTTCTTCCTTGGAGCCTGAACTTTGCCTGTATGGTCACTTTCACTGAAGCTCAGAAATCTGTTCCTTTTTTACAAAAGCCAAATCAAGGAGGACACCCACTCCTGGGCCTCTGCCTCCATTTCATTTCCAAGGGACTCACTGAAAGGAAGTGACCAGCTGTCAGGGGATCTGGGTTGAAGGATCCCAATTTCACTCCATTTTGGGTCTTGACAACCTGGCAACTGATTTAAAGACCTGGCTTACAAACTTTGCCAACTGTAATCCACAGTGGGACATACCATTTACTCACAGCATATGCTTATAGGTTTGTGTAAATTTTAAAAAGGTTTCAAAAATTGTATTTATCTTTAAAATGGATGGTACCATTCTCTATTCTTTTTTTTCTTTTCTTTTCTTTTCCAGATGCTAGGTGCGACCCATTGATTTTATGATACAATAATAGGTCACAGTCTGCAATTTTGAAAAACACCGATTTAACGAAAGCTGCCCCCATCTCTGCTCTTGGTTAGGAAGTCCATCAAACTCTGCTTTATTATTTATCTTCAATTCACCTTCAAGGCTCTTTAGCTGCTGCTTCCTGATCCTATGATGAGGTGTATATCGATCCTAGAGCCTCTGCTTCCCTGCCAGCCTTTCTGAACAGCCAGCCCTTGCTGCTTTCCAATCACACTGTGTCATCACACTCCATCTCAGGCATGCGGGTGGAAGTACAGACACGGTCATAAATCAAAACCTCTAGAGCCGCTGTCTCACTGACCTTGCAAATATAAACAGGGCCACTTGTTGAGATCTCAGCCTCCTTCCTCCTTTCTTTCTCTGTAGTCCTGCTTCTCAGTAGAAAATAAGAGCAGCTTCACAATGCCGCTGGGACACTTGTTCTCCATTCAGGTCATTTCAAGTCCTAGCCCCACACCTTCTTTAATAGACTCAGTAAACTGTGTCTCCACCAAATAGTCTGAGGACTATTAGGTTTCCATCTCCTCCTCTCATAACAGGTTAACTCATAAAAGCACTTGAAATTTACATCCTTCCTTAACACTGGAGGATGCTGAGCTGAGTTTACTGCGGCTTGAATTTTTGCATCAGCAGTCAAAACAGATGCATTTTGGGGTAGGGGAGGGGCATTTGAGCGTAACTTCCCTCTTTTCTCAATCATAAACCTCCAACTTCTCAAAAGTGTATTGGGTTGTCTTCAAATGTGATTTCTCAGATTCACTGACTCATGAGCTGGAGTTCAGTCTTTACCACCAACAAGAATGAAGAATGTTTCTCCACCATTTCTATTTTCAGATTTTAATTTCAAATACTCCCCTATCAAATGTACAGCCTCAGAGTTTAAGTATATTTAGGACAGGCTGTTAGTTCCTGGTATTTGTCATGTGAAATCAAATCCACACACTCTGAAGTCAACATTGTTTAGGGAAAATGCCAGGATCAAAGGCTCGAAGAAAGAGTACCCGGTGGGGACCCCGGGGGACACCACCTGCTGAGCTCCTGACTCGCTCTTTCTGCACACCTGACAGGTGAGGGCTTCTCCTGCATTTCTTTTCAGTTTGTGCCTGTCACCTCCCTGAATGCAGAGCCCTGGAGACCTGCAGAGGAACAAAGGAAACAGATCTCTGGGAGAATGAGGGCCATGCTAGGAGGAAGTCCTTATCATCCCCACAGTAACACGAGAATTCTTGGCTAATTACCCTTTCAAGGTTTTGATTTGATCCCCCTCATCAACTCAAATCTCATTTTAAAATAATACTGACCCTTAAGAAACAAGGTAATTATTTTATTAACAATTAATAAATAAGGGCTTTCCTGATAGCTCAGTAGTAAAGAATTCGCCTGCAGTACAGGAGACACGGGTTCAGTCCCTGGGTCGAGAAGAGCCCCTAGAGAAGGAAACGGCAACCCACTCCAGTATTCTTGCCTGGGAAGTCCCATGGACAGAGGAGTCTGGTGAAATATAGTCTGTGGGGTCGCAAAGAGTCAACACAGCTAAGTCTGCATGCACTTTATGCATTAATAAATAAAAAAGTAAAACTCCTTTAATAAATATCATTGAAATGGAAATGTAACTCAAATTTATATAAAATTTAAGACTCTGAATCTAGTTTTATGAAATGTTGATATGTTAAAACTGAGACTGCTTATATATTTTGGAGATTAATCCTTTGTTGCTTTGTTTGCAAATATTTTCTCCCATCCTGAGGGTTATTTTTTTAACCTTGCTTATGCTTTCCTTTGCTGTGCAAAAGCTTTTAAGTTTCTTTAGGTCCCATTTGTTTATTTCTGTTTTTATTTTTATTACTCTAGGAGGTGGGTCAAAAAGGATCTTGCTGTGATTTATATCATACAGTGTTCTGCCCATGTTTTCCTTTAAGAGTTTTATAGTTTCTGGTCTAACATGTAGGTCTTTAATCCATTTTGAGTTTATTTTTATGTATGGTGTTAGGAAGTGTTCTAATTTCATTCCTTTACCTGTAGCTGTCCAGTTTTTGCAGCATGATTTATTGAAGAGGCTGTCTTTTCCCCATTGTATATTCTTGCCTTCTTTGTCAAAGATAAGATGGCCATAGGTGCATGGGTTTATCTCTGGGCTATCTGTCCTGTTCCATTGGTCTGCATTTCTGTTTTGGTGCCAGTGCCATACTGTCTTGATGACTGTAGCTTTATATTATAGTCTGAAGTCAAGGAGCCTGATTCCTCCAGCTCCAGATGAACCCATTTGCGGGGCAGGGATTTAGATGCAGATGTAGAGAGCAGATGTGGACATACGGGGGGAAGGGAGCCTAGGACAACATTCACACAAACGATTATGTGTAAAAGAGATAGCTGGTAAGAAGCGGCGGTATAGCACAGGAAGCTCGGCTCTGTGATGACCAGAGGGGTGGGATGCGGGTGGGGTGGGAGGAAGGATCAAGAAGGAAGGGACACAGTACATCAGTTCAGTTCAGTTCAGTTGCTCAGTCATGTCCGACTCTTTGCGACCCCATGATTCGCAGCACACCAGGCCTCCCTGTCCATCACCAACTCCCAGACTTCACTCAGACTCACATCCATCGAGTCAGTGATGCCATCCAGCCATCTCATCCTCTGTCGTCCCCTTCTCCTCCTGCCCTCAATCCCTCCCAGCATCAGAGTCTTTTCCAATGAGTCAACTCTTCGCATGAGGTGGTCAAAGTACTGGAGTTTCAGCTTGAGCATCATTCCTTCCAAAGAAATCTCAGGGTTGATCTCCTTCAGAATGGACTGGTTGGATCTCCTTGCAGTCCAAGGGACTCTCAAGAGTCTTCTCCAACACCACAGTTCAAAAGCATCAATTCTTTGGCACTCAGCTTTCTTCACAGTCCAACTCTCACATCCATACATGACAACTGGAAAAACCATAGCCTTGACTAGATGGACCTTTATTGGCAAAGTAATGTCTCTGCTTTTCAGTATGCTGTCTAGGTTGGTCATAACTTTTCTTCCAAGGAGTAAACGTTTTTTAATTTCATGGCTGCAGTCACCATCTGCAGTGATTTTGGACCCCCCAAAAATAAAGTCTGACATTGTTTCCACTGTTTCCCCATCTATTTCCCGTGAACTGATGGGACTAGATGCCATGATCTTCGTTTTCTGAATGTTGAGTTTTAAGACAATGTTTTCACTCTTCTCTTTCACCTTCATCAAGAGGCTTTTTAGTTCCTCTTCACTTTCTGCCATAAGGGTGGTGTCATCTGCATATCTGAGGTTATTGATATTTCTCCTGGCAATCTTGATTCCAGCTTGTGTTTCTTCCAGCCCAACATTTTGCATGATGTACTCTGCATATAAGTTAAATAAGCAGGGTGACAATACACAGCCTTGACATACTCCTTTTCCAATTTGGAACCAGTCTGTTGTTCCATGTCCAGTTCTAACTGTTGCTTCCTGACCTGCATACAAATTTCTCAAGAGGCAGGTCAGGTGGTCTGATATTCCCAACTCTTGAAGAATTTTCCACAGTTTATTGTGATCCACACAGTCAAAGCAGAAATAAATGTTTTTCTGGAACTCTTGCTTTTTCAGTGATCCAGTGGATGTTGACAATTTGATCTCTGGTTCCTCTGCCTTTTCTAAAACCAGTTTGAACATCAGGAAATTCACGGTTCACGTATTGCTGAAGCCTGGCTTGGAGAATTTTGAGCATTACTTGACTAGCGTGTGAGATGAGTGCAACTGTGCGGTAGTTTGAGCATTCTTTGGCATTGCCTTTCTTTGGGATTAGAATAAAAACTGACCTTTTCCAGTCCTGTGGCCACTGCTGAGTTTTCCAAATTTGCTGGCATATTGAGTGCAGCACTTTCACAGTATCATCTTTCAGGATTTGAAATAGCTCAACTGGAATTCCATCACCTCTACTAGCTTTGTTCATAGTGATGCTTTCTAAGGCCCACTTGACTTCATGTTCCAGGATGTCTGGGTCTAGGTAAGTGATCACACCATCGTGATTATCTGGGTCGTGAAGATTTTTTTTGTACAGTTCTTCTGTATATTCTTGCCACCTCTTCTTAATATCTTCTGCTTCTCTTAGGTCCATACCATTTCTGTCCTTTATTGAGCCCATCTTTGCATGAAATGTTCCCTTGGTATCTCTAATTTTCTTGAAGAGATCACTAGTCTTTCCCATTCTGTTGTTTTTCTCTATTTCTTTGCATTGATTGATGAGGAAGGCTTTCTTATCTCTTCTTGCTATTCTTTGGAACTCTGCATTCAGATGCTTATATCTTTCCTTTTCTCCTTTGCTTTTTGCTTCTCTTCTTTTCACAGCTATTTGTAAGGCCTCCCCAGACAGCCATTTTGCTGTTTTGCATTTCTTTTCCATGGGGATGGTCTTGATCCTTGTCTCCTGTACAATGTCACGAACCTCAGTCCATATTTCATCAGGCACTCTATCTACCAGATCTAGGCCCCTAAATCTATTTCTCACTTCCACTGGATAATCATAAGGGATTTGATTTAGGTCATACCTGAATGGTCTAGTGGTTTTCCCTACTTTCTTCAATTTAAGTCTGAATTTGGTACTAAGGAGTTCATGATCTGAGCCACAGTCAGCTCCTGGTCTTGTTTTTGTTGACTGTATAGATCTTCTCCATCTTTGGCTGCAAAGTATATAATCAATCTGATTTTGGTATTGGCCATCTAGTGATGTCCATGTGTAGAGTCTTCTCTTGTGTTGTTGGAAGAGGGTGTTTGCTATGACCAGTGCATTTTCTTGGCAAAACTCTATTAGCCTTTGCCCTGCTTCATTCTGTATTCCAAGGCCAAATTTGCCTGTTAACTCCATGTGTTTCTTGACTTCCTACTTTTGCATTCCAGTCCCCTATAATGAAAAGGACATCTTTTTTGGGTGTTAGTTCTAAAAGGTCTTGTAGGTCTTCATAGAACCATTCAACTTCAGCTTCTTCAGCGTTACTGGTTGGGGCATAGACTTGGATTACTGTGATATTGAATGGTTTGCCTTGGAAATGAACAGAGATCATTCTGTCATTTTTGAGATTGCATCCAAGTACTGCATTTTGAACTCTTTTGTTGACCATGATGGCCACTCCATTTCTTCTGAGGGATTCCTGCCCACAGTAGTAGATACAATGGTCATCTGAGTTAAATTCACCCATTCCAGTCCATTTCAGTTCGCTGATTCCTAGAATGTCGACATTCACTCTTGCCATCTCCTGTTTGACCACTTCCAATTTGCCTTGATTCATGGACCTAACATTCCAGGTTCCTATGCAATATTGCTCTGTACAGCATCGGACCTTTCTTCTATCACCAGTCACATCCACAGCTGGGTATTCTTTTTGCTTTGGCCCCATCCCTTCATTCTTTCTGGAGTTATTTCTCCACTGATCTCCAGTAGCATATTGGGCACCTACCGACCTAGGGAGTTCCTCTTTCAGTATCCTATCATTTTGCCTTTTCATCCTGTTCATGGGGTTCTCAAGGCAAGAATACTGAAGTGGTTTGCCATTCACTTCTCCAGTGGATCACATTCTGTCAGACCTCTCCACCATGACTCGCCCATCTTGGGTGGCCCCATGGGCATGGCTTAGTTTCATTGAGTTAGACAAGGCTGTGGCCCTAGTGTGATTAGATTGACTAGTTTTCTGTGAGTATGGTTTCAGTGTGTCTGCCCTCTGATGCCCTCTTGCAACACCTACCATCTTACTTGGGTTTCTCTTACCTTGGACATGGGGTATCTCTTCACGGCTACTCCAGCAAAGTGCAGCTGCTGCTCCTTACCTTGGATGAGGGGTATCTCCTCACCGCCACCCCTTCTGACCTTGAACGTGGAATAGCTCCTCTAGGCAGCTAATTCATATACATATAGCTAATTCACTTTGTTGTAGCAGAAACAAACATTGTAAAGCAATTACATTCCAATTTTTGTAAAAAGACTGCCCTGAGTCCTGGGCCCAAAATATCACCAGGGTCTGGAACAGTGTTAGGTCTTACTTTCATATTGGTCTTATTTTATTGTTGCCTCCCAACTGCAACAAATTGAGGTTAGCCACCGATATTTACTAGGTTCTGTATTACTATCAGGGAGAAGAATGCCTTGGCATTTGCTCAAAATTCACTACTTACTTAATCCTTGAAATGGTGTTGTTGCTGTCATCTCCTGCAGCCTAACAGATTTCCCCAAAATGTTATGACTTAAGACATAATTTTTTTTTTTTTTTTTTGGTCTTCTTTCTATGGGTAGGGATTTGGACAGGATGGGGCAGCTTCTCTGTGTTTCGCATGGTGTCAGCTGGAGTGGCCCAAGAGGTGAAGGATGTTCCTCTAGAAGGCTCACCCACATGGCTGAATGTTGGTTAGGAGCTTGGCAGAGAGTGTTGGTCAATAGCTTTTCCAGCTTGGTGGCTTTGGGGTGGTTCAGGTCATTTGACTTCTAATATGGAAGCTCAGGGCTTCTGAAGAGAGAACACCAAGAGCCAGGAGCTATCCTTAAGGTTCAGATTGAAACATTGTAGTGTCACTCCCACCATAGTCTATGTGAGAACAGTCACAGAAACCACCAAGATGCAAGAGAGGGGGACAAAGACTCCCTCTATGTGGGGGGTGTCACGGATCTGGGGCCACCATAAGAAAAGAATTTCTAACTTCCAATATAGGCCTCCAAGATGTACACATCTTGACCTCAGAAGAGCTGAGAATGAGCATGGACACAAGATAGCCAGCACTCTGGGTTTGCTCCTGGGTTTGCTCCTGGGTTTGCATCCCAGTAAAATGATGAGCCAGTAGCCAATACTTTGTAAATACCATTGTGTTGTAGCTATTGTACCTGCCACAGTCCCTTAAATATGGTACTTCCCTGAGGACAAATTCAGTCAGTCAGTGAATCAGAAAATATCTATTAATCAGACATTAAAGTAGATTCTGGGAACCTAACAGCTCACAAAATACTCCAACAGCACTAAGACTATTTTGCCACAGATGTGGTTTAATGAGTCTAATAAAGAAGGTGTTGTCTCTGCCTCACAGAGGGTATGGTCTTTTAAAGGAAACAATTTATCAAATTATTTTATAAATAAATGTAAAATTACATTAATAGAAGTGCCTCAAAGAAAAGGTGTATGGTGCAATGAGAGGTGGAAAACAGGGAAAACTTCCCTAGTGAAATGACGATTAAACTAAGACCTGAAAGATCAGTGAGGAGGGGGAGGACTGATTATCCAGGCAGTGAAAACTGGCTTTGGCAAAATGCCTGGACAAAAGGAAAATTGGTGAGGATGGAAAGCCTAGAGAATCAGTGTACTGGAAAGAAGTGAGCCCAAGGGAAGCCAGCACAAGCTGAGGCTGGAGAGTAGAAAGAGACCAGAGACTGCAGGACCGTGGAGACTATCAAGTTTGATCACCAAGGTGGTATGTGGACACCCTGCCGGCTGCCGAGAATTCCGTCCATTCAGCCAGTCACCCATGTGTTCATCCATCTACCCATCTGTCCACTCACCATCCATGCAGTCATCAAAACCTGTCTGGTCACTCATCTTCCATGTGCTGAAGGTACAGGGATAAAAATGACTGTTTAATCTGTATGACAAAGGTCCATATAGTCAAAGCTATGGTTTTTCCAGTAGTCATGTATGGGTGTGAGAGCTGGACCATAAGGAAGGCAGAGTGCCAAAGAATTGATGCTTTTGAACTGTGGTGCTGGAGAACTCCTGAGAGTCTCTTGAACAGCAAGGAGATAAAACCAGTCAATTGTAAAGGACATCAACCCTGAGTATTCATTGGAAGGACTGATGCTGAAGCTGAAGCTCCAATACTTTGGCCACCTGATGTGAAGAGCTGACTCATTGGAAAATATACTGGGAAAGATTGAAGGTGGGAGGAGAAGGGGGTGACAGAAAATGAGATGGGTGGATAGCATCATTGACTCAATGGACATGAGTTTGAGCCAACTCTGGGAGATAGTGAAGGACAGGGAAGCCTGGTGTGCTACAGTTCATGGGGTCGTAAAGAGTCAGACATGACTCAGCGACTGAATAACAACAAATCTGTACATTTACAGCTTGTGTACAACCCGCTGGGTGTTCTACTCTTTATTATCTTTACAAAGCAAAGAGGTCTCAAAAAGCCTCTCTAGTTCTGGCATCCAGGATGATATTAATGTCTCACAAATTTCACTCTTAATAGTCACACTTACTCCCCAGTTATGCTTATTTGAAATGCATCTTCTGGTCACAAGTTATACTTGGGAATAATCCATCGCAGTTGCTCTTGGAAATCCCTCAGGAACTACCAGTGATGATGCCACATTGTGCTGACCTGCATGGACAGATTTAGCCACATCCTGGGTAGAGACATTAGCTACTCCTTTCTTCTGTCGAAGACATTTCTTTCTTCATATCTTTGCTGGTTCTGATTACATCATTCTCCCAAGTGGGAAATCCAACGTGGGTGTCTACTACAAGGTAATTGTTCTGCTAATCAATTCAGCTAAACTTAGCACAACTTAGCTCCGTTCAGTTCAGCTGGACTCAGCTCAACTCAACCAAATCCATGCAACCATCCATCCATGTTTTCAACAAGTATTCTTTAAGTATTTTCTGCGTCAAAGTCTATGTTGGGCCTGGGGATCCAGCTGGGGTTTCTCCACCAGCCAATTCACCTCCCCTTTCCAATCAAAATGGTATCCATGCATTGCAGTGGACTGAAGAGTGGACTCAGAGCAGGACTGTTCTATGTTTGCAACTTAGCTATCCCACTTATTTACTGTTTGGGGCAATTTTTTTAACCTCTCTATGCCACAATTTCCTCATCTTAAAGCATGAAAAATAAAACCTATTTTGTCAGGATTATTACAAATTCATAAAAGGCACTCAAAATGGTATCCATAACCAACACATTGGATTAACATTGACCAAGGAATATAATTTTGTTGTTGTTCACTCAGTCGTGTCCGACTCTTCATGACCCCATGGACTGCAAGACGCCAGGCTTCCCTGTCCATCATCAACTCCCCAAGCTTGCTCAAACTCATGTCCATTGAGTTGGTGATACCATCCAACCATCTCATCCTCTGTCAGCCCCTTTTCCTCCTGCCCTCAATCTTTCCCAGCATCAGGGTCTTTTCCAGTGAATCAGCTCTTCACATCAAGTGGTCAAAGTATTGGAGCTTCAGCTTCAGCATCAATCCTTCCAATGAATATTTAGGACTTATTTCCTTTAGGATTGACTGGTTTGATCTCCTTGCAGTCCAAGGGGCTCTAAAGAGTCTTCTCCAACACCACAGTTCAAAAGCATCAATTCTTTGGTGCTCAACCATCTTTATAGTCCAACTCTCACATCCATACATGACTACTAGAAAAACCGTAGCTTTGACTAGATGGACCTTTGTTGGCAAAGTAATATCTCTGCTATTTAATATGCTGTCTAGGTTTGTCATAAGTCTTCTTCCAAGGAGCAAGCACCTTTTAATTTCATGGCTGAGATCACTCCATCTGAAGTGATCTTGGAGCCCAAGAAAATAAAATCTGGCACTGTTTACATTGTTTCTCCATCTACTTGCCATGAAGTGATGGGACTAGATTCCATGATCTTAATTTTTTGAATGTTGAATTTTAAACCAACTTTTTGACTCTTTTTTTCACTTTCATCAAGAGGCTCTTTAGCTCCTCTTCGCTTTCTATGATAAGGGTGGTGTCATCTGCATATCTGAGGTTATTGATATTTCTCCGTGTAATCTTGATTCCAGCTTGTGCTTCATCCAGCCCAGCGTTTTGCATGATGTACTCTGTATATAAAGTTAAATAGGATGAGTGACAATATACAGCCTTGACATCCTCCTTTCCCAATTTGGAACCAATCTGTTGTTCCAGGTCTGGTTCTAACTGTTGGTTCTTGACCTGCATACAGGTTTCACAGAAGGCAGGTAAGGTGGTCTGGTATTCCCATCTCTTGAAAAATTTTCCACAGTTCATTGTGATCCACATAGTCAAAGGCTTTAGTGTAGTCAATGAAGCAGAAGTAGATGTTTTTCTGGAATTCTTTTGCATTTTCTATCATCCAACAGTTATTGGCAATTTGATCTCTAGTACTTTTGCCGTTTCTAATTCCAGCTTGAACATATGGAAGTTCTCAGTTCACATACTATTGAAGCCTGGCTTGGAGAATTTTGAGCATTACTTTGCTAGTGTGTGAGATGTGTGCAATTGTTTAGCAGTTTGAACATTCTTTGGCATTGCCTTTCTTTGAGATTGGGATGAAAACTGACCTTTTCCTGTCCTGTGGCCACTGCAGAGTTTTCCAAATTTGCTGGCATATTGAGTACAGCATTTTAACAGCATCATCTTTTAGGATTTGAAATAGCTCAGCTGGAATTCTATCACCTCCACTAGCTTTGTTCTCAATGATGCTTCCTAAGGTCCAGTTGACTTTACACTCCAGGATATCTGGCTCTAGGTGAGTGATCACACCAACACGGTTATCTGGGTCATGAAGGTCTTTTTTGTACAGTTCTTCTGTGTATTCTTGCCACCTCTTCCTAATATCTTCCACTTCTGTTAGGACCATACCATTTCTGTCCTTTATTGTGCCCATCTTTGTATGACATGTTCCCTTGGTATCTTTAATTTTCTTGAAGAGATCTCTAGGCTTTCCCACTCTGTTGTTTTCCTCTATGTCTTTGCACTGATCACTTAGGAAGGGGCTTTCCTGGTGGCTCAGATGGTAAAAAATCATCCTGCATTGTGGGAGATCTGTGTTTGACCCCTGGGTTGGGAAGATCCCCTGAAGAAGGAAATGGCTACTCACTCCAGTATTCTGGCCTGGAAAATCCCATGGGGTCACAAAGAGTCAGACACAACTGAGCAAATTTCAATTTCATTTTTCACTTAGGAAGGCTTTCTTATCTCCTTGCTATTCTTTGAAACTCTGCATTCAGATGGATTTATCTTTACTTTTCCTTTCACTTCTTTTCTTTTCTCAGCTATTTGTAATGCCTCCTCACACAGCCATTTTACTTTTTGCATTTGTTTTTCTTGGGGATGATTTTGATCACTGCCCCCTTACAATGTTATGAACCTCCGTCCATAGTTCTTCAGGAACTCTATCAGATCTAATCCCTTGAATCTATTTGTCACTTCCACTGCAAAATTTTAAGGGATTTGATTTAAGTCATACCTGAATAAGCTAGTGGTTTTCCCTACTTTCTTCAATTTAAGTTTGCATTTGGCAATAAGAAGTTCATGATCTGAGCCACAGTCAGCTCCTGGTCTTGTTTTTGCTGATTGTATAGAGCTTTTCCATCTTTGGCTGCAAAGAACATAATCAATCTGATTTTGATATTGACCATCTGATGATATCCATGTGTAGAGTCTTCTCTTGTGTTGTTGGAAGAGGGTCTTTGCTATGACCAGTGTGTTCTCTTGGCAAAACTCTGTTAGCCTATGCCCTGCTTCATTTTGTACTCCAAGGTGAAATTTGTCTGTTACTCCAAGTATCTCTTGACTTCCTACTTTTGCATCTCAGTCCCCTATGATGAAAAGGATATCACCTACAAGACCTTCTAGAACTAATACCAAAAAAGGAACATCACCAGGAAATTTCTAAACATTGCAAACTAAAAGAGACCCTGTTGGTTTCCACAGAGAGAAAATAGGTCAATTATAAGAGTCAGGAAACATATTGACTTCAGACTTTTAAAATCAAAAAGATAAAGTACAAGTTTCCAGTTCTGGAAAAGATGACAAACACACCCTTCACCCAGACTCTCCCATGGATTGCCCTTATAAAACCTGGACAGAAGGATACAGCAACTGTTTCAGGATTCTGAAAAGTAAATAGTAGCAGGCAGATTGAGGAAGAAAACCAGAATCCAAAGTATCACCACATCAGCAGTAAGTGTATCATACTTTCCTATGGAATACACCGTCTTCACTCAGGCAGTGTGACAGCGATGGCAGCAATAGCCTGCAGTGCCTAAGAAATGAAATATTATTCAGCAATAAGAAGGAACAACTTATTGACTCTATTATTATTATTATTCTATTATTGCAATAGATTAGATGACTCAGATTCATTTTGCTAAGTGAAATAAACCATATCAAAAAGACTACTATATTATCACATTTATTTAACCTTCTGGAAAAGGCCACACTTAGGGACAGAAAACAGATTGGTGATTGCCAGGGGGTGAGGTACAGGGAGGGTTTGACTATAAAACAAATGAGGCATGATGGAATTTTTGTGGGAAAATGGTATCCATTAAGCCTTCTCACTTAAAAAAAAATCCTCTGTAGATATAAAGGAAAGGAAAGACTAAGTGAAAAAGACCCAGAGCTCACCATGACACCTGGAAAAGAGAAGAACCCATCAGAGAGGAGGGAACCCACCACTATGCATGTATGTGTGACCCCATGACTGTAGCCCACCAGGCTCCTCTGTCCATGGGATTTTCTGGCCAAGAATCCTGGAGTGGGTTGTCACCTTTTCCAGGGACCCACTATTATATGTCCTAAGCCTTGTTTCTGCCCTTGATTCACCATATTCCTCAAAGATCCCTTTGGACACCTCTGCTGAATTCTTTCCAGAAAACTAACATATACCTAAGTGACTCTATTGCTTCCCTGGACTTAGGAAGATCCTGGATTTCTTGTATTCAGAATCAGGACTGTGCAGTTTATCACGTCTTCACACTTCCCTTGGTGCTGTGCCAGCCCTTCTTCATCAGCCCATGCCTTTAAGCAGGCAGAAGATACGGTGCATGGAGGGAGTGGTGGCAGCCTACCCAGCCCAACAATCTAGCAGAACCCAGGTGGAAGCACAGGTAGGGACATCTGATCGTAATGGTAACAGAGAGGCAGGGACAGGAAAAGAAAAAGGAGCAGCAGTACATCCAAGGGTAGGAACACACAGAGAAAGTGGAGCCACATTAGTGTAGGTTCCCCCCAGTCTCTTCCCTCCACAACCCAGACTACCACGTCATCACATATCAAGGCATCAATTCTGGTCTAAAAATAAGTAGGTGACTAAGCCATAGCATACCCAGTGGTCTGCATTCTTAAGAAGGCATTCCTTTTATCTCTCATTGTTTGCCACTCATGGCTATAATTGGATCTAGGTTTCTTGTCTAAAAAGATTACCTTCCATTCAGATGCTCTAAGTCATCTCACATGATATCCTCTTCTTTCAGGTACTCAATGGTCTCAGATGCAGAAACAGAAAGCATTTTCATGGATCCCATTCACCTCTCCTCAGCTGTTGCAGCTAAACAGATCATCAATGAAGGTGATGCCATCAGACGCCAGGTGGGAGGGTCCATGGGTCATCTGGAGACCCTCAGAAGGGGCTCACTGGGAGATGTCATGTGTTTCTCATGTGATTCCCATCACATTAAGAAGAGAAGGTCCAAAGAAGACAGTTCCTCCAACCCCTCCTCATCAACCTTCATGGGACAGGGTGGAAATTATCATGTCTCAGTGTGAACAGTTCTCTAGTCAACAGCCAGGGAGGTAACTCCAATCTGCCACTAGGGCCTCTACTCCAATTTTTCAGTTAAACTCAGGGGTCCTGGTTATGCTACAGATGCAGATCTGAGAGCCCCCAAAATGGCTGGGAGCATCCACAGAGTTCTGTTCAAGGGCATGTCTATATTTAAACCTGCATTTACACCAGAGATTAAAGATAGTTTTCACACTGAAGTATGAATGGGGAGAAGGTTAAAAAAAAAAAGATGGAATGGAAAAAGATGTTAATATTTATACAGGAAATTTTAGAGCAGAACCCATACAATATTTCATTCAAGGATACGCATCCAGATTGGATGGAAATTTGGGCAATAATCTTTCACAATTTCATTCCTCTCCCTTCTCATGCCTTTGCCTTTTGTGTCTCTCTCACTTTGATGAGTATAGTGGGGTTGCTGCTGCTGCTGCTGCTGCTGCTAAGTCATGTCAGTCGTGTCCGACTCTGTGCGACCCCATAGACGGCAGCCCAACAGGCTCCTTCATCCCTGGGATTCTCCAGGCAAGAATACTGGAATGGGTTGCCATTTCCTTTTCCAAAGCAAGAAAGTGAAAAGGGAAAGTGAAGTTGCTCAGTTGTGCCCGACTCTTATCGACCCCATGGACTGCAGCCCACCAGGCTCCTCCGTCCATGGGATTCTCCAGGCAAGAGTACTGGAGTGGGGTGCCATTGCCTTCTCCGATAGTGGGGTAAGGCAGTCCTATTAATGACACAGCACCCACCTGGCCTTGAGCCTAATCTGGCATCCACAGCTGGTGGCCAGGATCACTTCCCTAGTGATGAGAACCAAACATACTACTCCTTTTCCATGTAACCCCAGGTCTTCCTTAGGCCCTAGACCCTTTGGGTCTCTGAGGACATCTGGATCTCCTATACACTTGATGAGGAATGAGATATTTTACCTGATGTTGCTTGTTGGTCTGGGAATCCCAGGAGGCTCCATCTTCTCAAATAACTACTTTTTTTCTGTTTTCTTTATTGCCCTTCCTGGGGTGGCTATTGCCTCTCTCCTAGGCAGGCCTAGGTGTGCATTTTGAATTTTTATTTATTTATTTTTGGCTGTGCTGGGTCTTTGTTGCTGCACTGGCTTTTCTCCAGTTGTGGCGAGTGGCGGACTCTTCGTTGCAGTGTGAGGGCTTCTCACTGCAGTGGTTTCTCTTGTTGCAGGGCACAGGCTGTAGGGTGCAGAGGCTTCAGAAGTTGCAGTTCCCTGGCTCTAGAGCTCAGGCTTAATAGTTGCAGTGCATGAGCTTAGTTGCTCCACAGCATATGGGATCTTCCCGGACCGGGGATCGAACCCATGTCTCCTGTACTGGCAGGAGGATTCTGTACCACTGAGTCACTAGATAAGCCCTGGCCAAGGTGTCTTGACCCCAATCCAGTTCTTTCTAAACTGCTCACAGCACCACTCTAACTCTGAAAGTTCTTTGTCCCTCCTGAGTGGTTAGGAATGTCCCTAACAGCCCATCCTGCATCATCCATGCTCTGCGCTTCCCTTTCTGCTCTACTCTCTAGGTTTGTGTGTGAGTAAGAGTCCAGTTTAAGGAGTAGTGAGAAAACCATGTGCTCTCTTTGAAAGCTTCACTGTCAGGTCTGTGGGGTTCTAGGGACATTCAACGTTTATACTGAGACCTGAAAATGAGCAATGCATTTTTTTCCAATCCTAGGTCACATCTAGGCATTAAGTCAAAGTTTCAGTAGTCTGAGTGGCTGATGGGTGGTGGAAGAAGAAGCAAAGAATAAATTACAGAAAAAAAGGAAAATGTACCAAGTGATCTTTCAAAACATTGCCCTACTCAGTAATGACTAGAGATGTAAAAATGGATGTGGCAGAACCTTCCAATTTCAGGAAAGTCTGCATATGCCACACATCTGAGAGAGTGCAGAGAATTGTCTGGGCTTAACTGTCTTTTGAAGAAACTTCCAGGAGTAGAAATAAATGGGAGAACTGATGTGGCTGAGGTGTGGACTAGAAACCTAGGGAAAGTACCCGGTGTGGGTAAGGAACTGGCACATTTGTTTTAAACAGGAAGGAAAAGAACTCAAAACAATCCCCTGCTATGTAAATAGCTGAGGAAGGCCCAGCTGCATGTTTTAATGAGGCAGTGGGGAGTCTTTTTCTCAGTGTAGTAAAAATACCTAAGTAGAAATCTTACTTCTACTTAGAAGTAAGGAAAGAGAAAGGCTTTTACATTTGCCATTTAAGACCCCAGGAGAGTCCAGAGTGGTGGAGAAAATAGGAACACTTCATCTATTTTTAAACAAAATAGAGCACTGGGATTGCAGAGGTTTCCTTCTTTCTGCTTTTGAAATGGAGATCAAAGAACACTTAGAGCTGAGACCTGTGAATGGATGTGGGGCCCATCAGGTGGTGCAGAAATAAGGGAGGAGAGGAAGGGGAAGCTTTAGGGAAATGAAGCCCTCAGCCCTCAGCAGAACTCAGGACTCCTGGATCGACAGAATTTGAGTGCCATGCCCAGCTTACACACACCTGCTCATTCCATGAAGAGCAAGGCCACATCTATTTGCCAAATGCGGCTGCACTCTTCACCCACATTTCACCCATGGAGAAGAGGTGGTGCTGGAAGACGCTATGACCAACATGGAGGACACCTGTTTCCTACTTACCTTCTTTTTCCTTCTCCTTTGTAACTAGACCATTCAGGGATGACCTAAATCAAATCCCTTACGATTATACAGAGGAAGTGAGAAATAGATTTAAGGGACTAGATCTGATAGACAGAGTGCCCGATAAACTACAGACAGAGGTTCGTGATATTGTACAGGAGACAGGGATCGAGACCAATCCCCAAGAAAAAGAAATGCAAAAAAAAAGGCAAAATGGTTGTCTGAGTAGGCCTTACAAATAGCTGTGAAAAGAAGAGAAGCCAAAAGCAAAGGAGAAAAGGAAAAATATACCCATTTGAAGGCAGAGTTCCAAAGAATAGCAAGGAGAGATAAGAAAGCCTTCCTCAGTGATCAATGCAAAGAAATAGAGGAAAACAGTAGAATGGAAAAGCCTAGAGAGCTCTTCAAGAAAATTAGAGATACCAAGGGAACATTTCATGCAAAGATGGGCTCAATAAAGGACAGAATGGTATGGACCTAACAGAAGCAGAAGATATTAAGAAGAGGTGGCAAGAATACACAGAAGAACTGTACAAAAAAGATCTTCATGACCCAGATAATCACAATGGTGTGATCATTCACCTAGACCCAGACATCCTAGAATGTGAAGTCAAGTGGGCCTTAGGAGCATCATTACGAACAAAACTAGTGGAGGTGATGGAATTCCAGTTGAGCTATTTCAAATCCTAAAAGATGATGCTGTGAGTGCTGCACTCAATATGCCAGCAAATTTGGAAAACTCAGCAGTGGCCACAGGACTGGAAAAAGTCAGTCTGCATTCCAATCCCAAAGAAAGGCAACACTAAGGAATGCTCAAACTACCACACAATTGCACTCCTCTCACACGCTAGTAAAGTAAAGCTCAAAATTCTCCAAGCCAGGCTTCAACAATACGTGAATTGTCAACTTCCAGATGTTCAAGCTGGTTTTAGAAGAGGCAGAGGAACCAGAGATCAAATTGCCAACATCTGTTGGCTCATCAAAAAAGCAAGAGAGTTCCAGAAAAACAACTACTTCTGCTTCATTGACTATGCCAAAGCCTTTGACTGTGTGGATCACAACAAACTGTGGAAAATTCTTAAAAAAATGGGAATACAGGACCACCTTGCCTGACTCCTGAGAAATCTGTATGCAGGTCAAAAAGCAACAGTTAGTTAGAACTGGACATGGAACAACAGACTGGCTCCAAATCGGGAAAGGAGTATGTCAAGGTTATATATTGTCACCCTGCTTATTTAACTTATATGCAGAGTACTTCATGAGAAACACTGGGCTGGAAGAAGCACAAGCTGGAATCAAGATTGCCAGGGAAAATATCAATAACCTCAGATATGCAGATGACACCACCTGTATGGCAGAAAGTGAAGAAGAACTAAAGAGCCTCTTGACGAAAGTGAAAGAGGAGAGTGAAAAAGTTGTCTTAAAACTCAACATTCAGAAAACTAAGATCATGGCATCTGGTCCCATCAGTTCAGTTCAGTTCAGTCGCTCAGTCGTGTCCGACTCTTTGCGACCCCATAAATCGCAGCACGCCAGGTCTTCCTGTCCATCACCACCTCCTGGAGTTCACCCAGACTCACGTCCATTGAGTCAGTGATGCCATCCAGCCATCTCATCCTCTGTCATCCCCTTCTCCTCCTGCCCCCAATCCCTCCCAGCATCAGAGTCTTTTCCAGTGAGTTAACTCTTTGCATCAGGTGGTCAAAGTACTGGAGTTTCAGCTTGAGCATCATTCCTTCCAAAAAAAATCCAGGGCTGATCTCCTTTAGAATGGACTGGTTGGACCACCTTGCAGTCCAAGGGACTCTCAAAAGTCTTCTTCCAACACCACAGTCCAAAAGCATCAATTCTTTGGTGCTAAGCCTTCTTCACAGTCCAACTCTCACATCCATACATGACCATAGGTCCCATCAGTTCACGGCAAATAGATGTGGAAACAGTGGAAACAGTGACAGATTTTATTTTTTTGAGCTCCAAAATCACTGCAGATGGTGACTGTACCCTTGAAATTAAGACGCTTACTCCTTGGGAGAAGTTATGATCAACCTAGACAGCATATTAAAAAACAGAGACATTACTTTGCCAACAAAGGTCTGTCTAGTCAAAGCTATGATTTTTCAATAGTCATGTATGGATGTAAGAGTTGTTCTATAAAGAAAGCTGAGTGCTGTAGAATTGATGCTTTTAAACTGTGGTGTTGTAGAAGACTGTCAAGAGTCCCTAGGGCTGCAAGGAGATCCAACCAGTCCATCCTAAAGGAAATCAGTCCTGAATATTCATTAGAAGGACTGATGCTGAAGCTGAAACTCCAATACTTTGATCACCTGCTGCAAAGAGCTGACTCATTGGAAAAGACCCTGATGTTGGGAAAGACTGAAGACAGGAGAAGGAGCTGACAGAGAATGAGAAGGTTGGATGGCATCACTAACTCAATGGACCTGAGTATGAGTAAACTCTGGGAGTTGGATGATGGACAGGTGATGGACCCCAAGGACTGCAGCACCGAGGAGACCTCGGGTGCTGCAGTCCATGGGGTCGCAGAATCAGACATGACTGAGTGACTGAACTGAACTGATAAATTCTTAGAGAAATGAAAGATCTTACTTTCCTCTATATTTGATAATTTGGAAGAAAATACATTGGAAGGAGAAGATAAAGTTTCACTCAAGAGGGAATTCATTTGAAATTTGAGCTTTTCTGGGCTGTTGTCAAAAAGGTCCTGTATGATGTCTTGTGACTGGCATCAGGGCTCATTGCAAAGTTTTCCCAGCTGTCATAGAGCTGGGAGGTTGTGGATCACAGGTGCCTACACTCTAGAGAGGCAGTCAGTTCAGTTCAGTTGATCAGTCATGTCTGACTCTGCAATCCCATGGACTGCAGCATGCCAGGCTTCCTTGTCCATCACCAACACCCAGAGCTTGCTCAAACTCATGTCCATTGAGTTGGTGATGCCATCCAACCATCTCATCCTCTGTCAGCCCCTTCTCCTCCTGTCTTCAATCTTTCCCAGTATCAGAGTCTTTTCCAATTGGTCAGTTCTTTGCATCAGATGGCCAAAGTATTGGAGTTTCAACTTCAGCATCAGTTGTTCCAATGAATATTCAGGACTGATTTCCTTTAGAATAGACTGGTTGGATCTCCTTGCAGTCCAAGGGACTCTCAAGAGTCTTCTCCAACACCACTGTTCAGAAGCATCGATTCTTCCATGCTCAGCTTTCTTTACAGTCCAACTCTCACATCCATACATAACTACTGGAAAAACCATAGCTCTGACTATATGCACTTTGTGGGCAAAGTAATGGCTCTGCTTTTTAATATGCTGTCTCGGTTGGCCATAGCTTTTCTTCCAAAGAGCAAGCATCTTTTAATTTCATGGCTGCAGTCACCATCTGCAGTGATTTTGGAGCCCCCCAAAATAAAGTCTCTCATGTTTCCGTTGTTTCCCCATCTTTTTGCCATGAAGTGGTGGGACCAGATGCCATGATCTTAGTTTTCTGAATGTTGAGTTTTAAGCTGACTTTTTCACTCTCCTCTTTCACTTTCATCAAGAGGCTTTTTAGTTCCTCTTCACTTTCTGCCTTTAGGGTGGTATCATCTGTGTATCTGAGATTTTTGATATTTCTCCCGGCAATATTGATTCCAACTTGTGCTTCATCCAACCCAGCATTTTGCATGATGTACTCTGCATATAAGTTAAATAAGCAAGGTGACAATATACAGTCTTGATGTCCTCATTTCCCAATTTGGAACCAGTCTGTTCCATGTCCAGTTCTAACTGTTGCTTTTTGACCTGCGTACAGATTTCTAAGGAATCAGGTAAGGTGGTCTGGTATTCCCAACTCTTGAAGAATTTTCCAGAGTTAGTGTGCTCCACATAGTCAAAGGCTTTGGCATAGTCAATAAGGCAGAAGTAGTTGTTTTTCTGGAACTCTCTTGCTTTTTTGATGAGCCAACAGGTGTTGGCAATTGGATCTCTGGTTCCTCTGCCTCTTCTAAAATGAGCTTGAACATCTGGAAATTCACAGTTCATGTACTGCTGGAGCCTGGCTTGGAGAATTTTGAGCATTACTTTGCTAGTGTTTGAGATGACTGCAATTGTGCAGTAGTTTGAACACTCTTTGGCATTGCCTTTCTTTGGGACTGGAATGAAAATGGACCTTTTCCAGTCCTGTGGCCACTGCTGAGTTTTCCAGATTTGCTGGCATACTGAGTGTGGCACTTTCACAGCATCATCTTTTAGGATTTGAAATAGCTCAACTGGAATTCCATCACCTCCACTAGCTTTGTTTTTTAGTGATGCTTTCTAAGGCCCACTTTACTTCCAATTCCAGGATGTCTGGCTCTCGGTGAGTGATCACCCCATCATGGTTATCTGGGTCCGAAGATCTTTTTTGTACAGTTCTTCTGTGTATTCTTACCACCTCTTCTTAATATCTTCTGCTTCTGTTAGGTCCATACAATTTCTGTCCTTTTTTGTGCCCATCTTTGCAAGAAATGTTCCCTTGATATCTCTAATTTTATTGAAGAGATCTCTAGTCTTTCCCATTCTATTGTTTTCCTCTATTTCTGTGCACTGATCACTGAGAAAGGCTTTCTTATCTCTCCTTGCTATTCTTTGGAACTCTGCATTCAGATGGGTATATCTTTCCTTTTCTCCTTTGCTTTTGGCTTCTCTTCTTTTCTCAGCTATTTGTAAGGCCTCCCTAGACAAGCATTTTGCCTTTTTTGCATTTCTTTTTCTTGGGGATGTACAATGTCACAAACCTCCATCCATAGTTCTTCAGGCACTCTATCAGATCTAATCCCTAGAGTCTATTTGTCACTTCGACTGTAAGGGATTTGATTTAGGTCATACCTGAATGACCTAGTGGTTTTCCCTAGTTTCTTCAATTTAAATCTGAATTTGGCAATAAGGAGTTCATGAATTTCATGATATGAGCCACAGTCAGCTCCCAGTCTTTTTTTTTTTTTTTTTTTGCTGACCATATAGAGCTTTTCCATCTTCGGCTGCAAAGAACATAATCAATCTGATTTCGGTATTGACCATCTGGTGATTCCACATGTAGTGTCTTCTCTTGTGTTGTTGGAAGAGAGTGTTTGCTATGACCAGTGTGTTCTCCTGGCAAAACTCTGTTAGCCTTTGCCCTGCTTCATTTTGTACTCCAAGGTGAAATTTGCCTGTTACTCCAGATATCTCTTGACTTCCTACTTTTGCATTTCAGTCCCCTATGATGAAAAGGACATCACTTTGGAGTGTTAGTTCTAGAAGGTCTTGTAGGTCTTCACAGAACCGTTCAACTTCAGCTTCTTCAGCGTTACTGGTTGGCACATAGACTTGTATTACTGTGATATTGAATGGTTTGCCTTGGAAATGAACAGAGATCACTCTGTCATTTTTGAGATTGTGCCCAAGTAATGCATTCAGACAATAAATGAAATAAGTAAACTAAAGGTGTAGTAGAACATGACCTAGCATAAGTGACTGTTGAAAATTTTACTTTTCCCAGTTATTTGCCCTCTGTACATAATGGATTCGAACTAATGGAATGAATTATGTTACTAAAGAATGTCATGTATTCATCTGGTAAATGCATCTAAGCATACATTTTGTTTCACTATGGGTTTTACAAGTATAAATCGGACATATACTAGCTACTTAAGGACCGTGGTCCAAGAAAATATCAGCCAGTTTTATAGAAATATGGGAGGAGATGAGGGAAACTGACGTCCCTTCTCCCACCCCAGTACATCTATGCTACTGCTGATCCCTGTTAAGTCCTTCCTGGAAGATCAGATTCATCCCATACACAGAGTCCCGGCAGAAAATGGGCCAATTGTGGATTCTTCCAAGGAGCAGGGAGGGTCGTGGTGTTCTTTCTCTTTGATGAGAATGCTGCTTCTCCCCCTAGAACTCAAGCCACGTGGGGTCAGAGTCGAGGCAGAGTGTCCAGGCATGCTGGAGTCTGCCGAGCAGTTGCTGGTGGAGGACCTGTACAACCGTGTCAGGGAGAAGATGGATGACACCAGCCTGTACAACACTCCCTGCATCCTGGACCTCCAGCGGGCCTTGGTCCAAGACCGCCAAGAGGCTCCCTGGAATGAGGTGGATGAGGTCTGGCCCAACGTCTTCATAGCAGAGAAGTGAGTCTGATGGCTGGATGGTCATGAGCCTTTGTCCCAGCCTTCTGGGTAGTGCCCAAGAGAGATGAAATTCCCCCAACTTGGACCAACAGCTCCAATAGCTCCATCCAGCAAATGGATGCTGCCTGAGCATTTTTCCAGCCCCCACCTTGGAGAAAGACCCAGGCCACCCATCTGCACACAGGGATTCCCAGGCAAAAATGCTGGTATGATTGTTTATCCTCCAACCTCCTGACAGGGCTGTCGTTCACAGCCTTCCCCGCTGCCCCAGGTGCCCTCTCTGGGCCTTCCTACCTGCCCAGAGCCTTGCCAATAGCACACACCTCACTATTACCATTATTCCATGACATCCGTAACAACCATATAATGGGGCACTTGGAGCCATTGACAATATTGATTTTATATGTATTTACTAACTTATGAAAATATCCACAATATATTAAGAGGATAGATAGGTTCCAAAACCTGTATATACGATATGATACTAACTGATATAGTGTGTGTGTGTGTGTGTGTGCACATGTGCTTTTGCATAGACAACAAATTAGAAACAAATGTGATAAAAATTTCACAATACTTCTTGCTGGGAGGTGGTTCTATAAGTGATTTTTGAATTGTATAGATATCCTACAGTAAACATTTATTTTTATAATCAGAAAACAAAATGTTGTTTTTCAAAAGTTTATCAGTGGTATCCAGAACAAAACCCCAAACAACTCACTCACATCTTATTCCTTCATCATGGTCTTGCCAGTACATAATTGGTAACAAAAGACTGATTTGTGAAACCATTTTGCTGATCTACTGGCTTCTTAATGAGATCTTTTCCCAATATAAGGGAGGGAATTTGGGGCCCTGAAAGCAGGCAATAGGTAAAATAGCTTTGGACATTGGGTCTTATACTCCAGCATGGTATAATATGTTGCCCAGAACCCAATTTCCCAGAGCTGGGCACCAAGTCCCAAGTGATCGCTAATTAGCTCCACAGATTCAGAAACATTCACACTGCGATGAACAGAGACTCTGGGCATCTCCAGAAATCCCCAGCTGAAGGCCTCTGCTTCTTCTTGGGCAACGCTGTGTGCAGAAGCTCTTCAAACTAAGCTCCACCTGTTCCACTACGGTAAAAAGAACTCTGAACTAGGAACCCCAAACTCCAGTTCTTTTTCTGTTTGTTTGTTTCATGTGTCACACCTTTAATGTACAAACATAAAAAATGAGAAACCAGAAAGCAGTTTTATATTGAACTAGCAGAGGTGACTACATAGTTCTTTTTGCAAACCCCAGACCAGATATTAAGTCAAGACAGCTGCTGCTAGATCCTGACCTTTGAGGCTGGACTGTCCTACCCCATTCGCAGTAGCACTAGAGCATCAGGCAAGGCCGACCTTCTCAGGCCTTCACTTCTAAGTCTTCCTACTAGAGCAGAACGGGAAGGATTGTGCCATTACCCAGAAGATAAGGACAGCACTGGCAACTCTGTCTACTCCTCGGGACTCCAGGCCCCCAGAATGATTTTAAGAGATCCCCATGTACATATGAGATTGGGCCCAAGTATTGATATTTTGGTCTGAACTGTGAGATTTCTGGCAAATGCAGGATGGTTTGAATGGTTGAGGCCAGAAAGCAAGTGTCACAAATGCTACATCTCCAGTGAAATAAGGCATACACTGCTGCCCCTAAACACCATGAGACAAGGAGTGGCTGCTAGTCTAGTCCATCCATAAGTGAGACTCAAACATGGGACTTTGCAAAAACAAAATCTGAATGCTAAGGGCCCCCCTTTTAATGAAAGCCAAGGCCCTAGAATAGAACGCTAGAAAGTCTTAAATTATTCACCCCTAATTAAGATGATCAGGTCATTTTGGAAAGAAGAGAAATACTAACCACCCTCCCTGCAAGTTTTAGTAGCCAAGAGGAACCTGGGCACTGAAAAGTGGCAAACACTTTTTTTTTTTGCAAATGACAAGCAGCTGTGGCAACTGGCCAATTGCATGAGCAGCAGGGAAGCCAACAGTGACCCCTGCGAATGGTGCTCACTGTGGCAGCTCGTGGCCACGGGCTGCACACAACCTCCCCACTGGGATAGAGTGCCCTGCTCCACCGGCTGCCCGCAGGGCAAAGGGCGGGAGTGCTGGAAACAGATGAGTCTATGCTCCCCCCATCATGGTACAGAGTGACAGTGAATAGATATGGTTTAAGCACAGCATTTGGAGACAACCCTCCAGTCGTTCTGTTATTAAAGTCTAAAGAGCTTAGAGCCTGGGAGGATTGAGAAATTCTAAAGAATTAAACAAACAAGCAAAAAAAGAGTGTGAAAAGTGAAGTCACTCAGTTGTGTCTGACTTTTTGTGACCCCATGGGCTGTAGCCTACCAGGCTTCTCTGTCCATGGGATTTTCCAGGCAATAGTCCTAGAGTGGATTGCCATTTCCTTCTCCAGGGTATCTTCCCAATCCAGGGATCGAACCTGGGTCTCCCGCATTGTAGACAGACACTTTACCATCTGAGCCACCAGGGAAGTCAACAACAACAACAAAAAAAGAGTGTGGGAGGTGTCAAAGACACAAGAGCTCTTTGTAGATGCTGTCTGGCTCACTTTGTCCCCAAGTTCATCTTAGAGTTCAATCAAATTCAAGACACAAGGCAGAGACATTAGACCTGTGTCAAGGGCAAAAACTGTTGGTAGTCGCTCTTGGCGATGTCAGTCATCAGCTCCTGAGTACATTCTGGAAGATCCCCTGAGAAAAGTCCTGGGCAGCCTGAGAAGACAGTGAATGGTGGGACCACAGTTTCTGGGGGTAATACTGTGTTGTCAAGAATTTTTCAACAGCCTTTCAAGACACATCAGCACTCAGTCACACAATTCTTGCCAATGTGAACATAAGAGCCAATATGAGCTGCGTTGACCACACAATCTTCCTCAGTAAAGATGTGGTCCCCAATATGTAAAGGAAAAAATGCAACCTTTGCTGAATTGCTTGAATGGTGGCCTTAGGACACTCTGACTTCACACCACAACGATGTCCAACTCTTACATTTGTCAGATCCCCTCGGATAATACAGTCGTTCATCACAATGGTCTTGCCACTGAGAACGATGTTCTGACTTCCTCACAATACAGACTGGCCACTAACTTTGTTCTCAGGTGCCATCTTGATGTACTCGGACTTGTAGAGTGGCTCACCCAACGCCATGGCCACCAACTCCTCAGCATGGCTCTGGCTCCTGTCAAAGCCTGCCTGCCAGTCTTTCTGACTGGAACTCTGGCAACTTCCGGCTGCTCTACCACTTCCGCTCTGGGCAGTCAGTGATCCTGACCTCCAGTTCTTGTTCAGAGTCTTTTCTTAGGAACAAGTCCTAAAACATAGTTGATTCATTTTTACAATCTTCAGATGGAAAAAAGAATAGTTATTCTACTTCTTAAGTTTATTATTAGGATAAATTAAAATAGCGCATATGAAAGCACTTTGGAAAATATAGCATGCCACATCAGTGTGAAACATACTTAATTTTATAATTATTTTTGACTGCCACTTTTGTGTCTTGATAAATGTCGATCCTGAAGGCATGGAATTTTAGCCTAGAGCTTTCTCAGTCAATCAATGTTTTCCTTGCACATCAGCCCTGTTCTCCTCTTTCTCCTGTCCTCCCCTGCCCAGCTCTCCCTCCCTTCTCTCTCTTGCTAGAACTAGGTCACTGGTCCATTTTTATAACAATATTTGCAGTAAGCCCCAGACATACCGTGGAGCAGAGGAAGTGGTTTTCACCCAGCTGGGCTCTCCTGACCCTGCTGAAACAGGCTTCCAATCTCAGAGGTAAGGTACCTTTCTAGTTCTGATGCTGGCAAAAAAAAAAGTCCCTGCTTCTTTCTCTTTAGGAGTGTGGCTGTGAACAAGGGGAGGCTGAAGAGGCTGGGAATTACTCACATCCTGAATGCTGCTCATGGCACTGGTGTCTACACGGGGCCTGAATTCTACACTGGCCTGGAGATCCAATACCTGGGTGTGGAGGTGGATGACTTTCCTGAGGTGAATATCTCCCAGCATTTCCGGAAGGCAGCCGAGTTCCTGGATGAAGCCCTGCTGACCTATAGAGGTGAGGGGGTCTGCTCACTCCAGGCTGCTGGAATTCCACAGCAGGAGGAGCAACATAAAGAATGTTAGGAAAACCTCCAGGTTATCTGCTGTCTGGAGGTCATCTATGTTAAGACGGTTGTTGTCTCATTCTAGGACAAGGGGAAAGGAATGGAGCAGTATTCACCTGATAAGTAATTATTGAGGGCCCAACACGGGCCAGGTGCTATTCTAGACATTGTGGTGAAAGATATGGACAAAGCTTCTGGCCTTTGATACTTACATTGCAGTGAAGGCAGAACAATATAAAAAAAAAAAGAAAAATAAAATGGTCAGATACCAATCAGTGTAAGGCAGAGATGACAACTGGGATGATGTACTGGAGTGGCTGACAAGCTCCTACCAGAGTGGTTGAGAAGGCCTCTCTGAGAAGGAAACATTTAAGCTGAGTGACAAGAGGAGCTAGCCATGGAAAAACTGAAAGAAGAATATTCCTGGCAAGGGAAGTGTCAGCGCACAGACCCAAAGGTGGAATAAGCTTTATGTGTTCAGGAATCACAAGGCGATTAGCCTGGTGGGTTAGGTGGGCAAGTGAGGATGGCAGGGGCCCATTGTGCAGGAAGCTGAGGGCCGGGGGAAGGGAGCTGAAAGGCACCTTGAGCTGACCTACATTATGAGAAACCCATTCCTTGAGCTTTGGAGGCAAGACTGGCTGGGGAGGTGAGAGTGGGAATGAGGAGAGCAGAGCTGATGCTATCACTGCTGTCCCAGTGGGATGATCAGAGACTGTCCACAGAGTTGATGGGCATTGGTCTCGTGAGGATCTCAACAGGAGAGACTGGAGTTTATACAGTGGGGGTGAGTGGTAGCTTAGGATCTGGGGCCCAAAAATCCAGGCTGCAGTCAGTAGTTGCTATGCTCTACAAGGAATCACAATTTTCTTACCTATAGAACAAGTAGATCAAGTGCTCCTAAAATTACTGTGAGGATTAAAATTGCAAAAATGCATATAAGAGCTCACTTAGCACAGAATTGGACCAATAATAAATGTTTTAAAAATTATAGCTATTACTATAATAAATATTAGTCATTATTCCTGGGAGGGACATTTCCTGTCATCACCAACTGGCCAGGAAGGGTAACTTTTAATGGAAATATGTATAATGCAAGAGACACAGGTTTGATCCCTGGGTCAGGAATATCCCCTAGAGTAGGAAATGGCAACTTGTTCCAGTATTCTTGCCTTGAAAATTCCATGGACAGAGGAGCCTGGAGGGCTATAGTCCATGGGGTGGCAAAGAGTTGGACATGACTGAGCACACGTATACACCCACTTTATGGATCACAGTCTTGTCATGCTGAAGGAGCTTGCATAACTCAATGAGGAGCCATGCCATGTGGGGCCGCCCAAGACTGATGAGTCACAGTGAAGACTGCTGACAAAACACGGTCCACTGGAGGAATGAATCACTCCAGTATTCCTGCCATGAGAACCCTATGAACTGTATGAAAAGGCAAAAAGGTATGACACCAGAATATGAGCCCCACAGGTCAGAAGGTGTCCAACATGCTACTGGAGAAGACCAGAGGGCAATTACTAATAGCTCCAGAAAGAATGAAGCAGCTGAGTCAAAGTAGAAATGATGTTCAGTTGTGGATGTGTCTGGTGGTGAAAGTAAAGCCCGATGCTGTAAAGAACAATATTGCACAGGAACCTGGAATATTGAGTCCATGAATCAAGGTAAATTGGATGTGGTCAAGCAGGAGAGGGCAAGAGTGAACATCAACATCTTAAGAATCAGTGAATTAAAATTGATTAGAATGGATGAGTTTAATCCAGATGACCATTATATCTGCTACTGTGGCCATAAATCCCTTAGAAGAAATGGAGTAGCCCTCATAGCCAACAGGAGAATCTTAAATTCAATACTTCGGTGCAATCTCGGATATCCAAAAATGACAAAATATGCAAAAACCTCAGATACGCAGAAACGACAGAATGATCTTGCTTCGTTTCCAAGGTAAAACATTCAACATCATGGTAATCCAAGTCTATGCCCCAACCACTAGTGCTGAAGAAGTTGAAGTTGACTAGTTCTATGAACACCCACAAGACCTTCTAGAACACCAAAGCTCCTTTTCATCATAGGGGATTGGAATGCAAAAGTAGGAAGTCAAGAGATACTTGAAACAACAGGCAAGTCTGGCCTTGGAGTACAAAATGAAGCAGGGCAAAGGCTAACAGAGTTTTGTCAAGCAAATATCCCTTTCCAACAACACAAGAGACAACTATACAAGTGAACATCACCATATAGCCAATTCTGAAATCAGATTGATTATGTTCTTTCCAGCCAAAGATGAAGAAACTCTAACAACCAGCAAAAACCAGACCTGGGGCTGACTCTGGCTCAGATCATGAGCATCTTATTGCAAAAATCAAGCTTAAGTTGAAGAAAGTAGGGAAAATCATTAGGCTATTCAGGTATGACCTAAATAAAATCCTTTATGATTATACAGTGGAGGTGATGAATAAACTTAAGGGATTGGATCTGGTAGACAGAGTGCCTGAAGAGGTATGGATGAAGATTTGTAACTTTGTATGGGAGGCAGTGACCAAAACCATCGCCAAGAAAAAGAAATGCAAGAAAGCAAAGCGGTTTTCTGAGGAGGTTTACAAATAGCTGAGGAAAGAAGAGAAGCAAAAAGGCAAGAGGGAAAAGGAAAGACATACCCAATTAGTCACAGTTCCAGAGACCAACAGGGAGAGCTCAGAAAGCCTTCTTAATAAACTATGCAAAGAAATAAAGGAAAACGATGTAATGGGAAAGGCTAGAGATCTCTTCAAGAAAACTAGAGCCATCAAGGGAATATTTCATGCAAGTATGGGCACTATAAAGGACAGAAAAAGAGGACTGAAGATGGCAGAGAAGTCAGTGGATGTGGAGTACATCTCTCTCCATGGATACATCAGGAATACACCTTAAGATACAGAAGTGCGTGCATAACACCAGCTGAGAGTGGACAGGAGTACCTGACCAGAGGAAAAGAATATATAGAACCATGCAAAACTTGGTAGGATGAAGGAACTAAGGGGGAAAACAGGAGTGTTAGTAGAATTGGACCTGCCCTCGGTGAGTGAGGGAACTAAAGCAGGGGTCCGATCACACATCGGGGTAGTTGTCTGAGTTGGAGGAGAAACATTTAAGGCTGAGAGTGAAACAGCTGATCTGTGGCAGCTTAAGTGGAATGAGAATCAGACAGTCCTTGCTGCAGCCATACATACCCTGGACACGGATGAGGGTCCCCTGGAAGGCGCAGCTCGGCTGGGAGCTGGAGTTTGGGGAGTGAGCCCAGGGCGAGGGCTGCTGTTGACTGCAGAGAGACAGATCGAGGGGAGGTGAAGGAGGAGATTGTGATAAGAAATGCCTGTGGAGGAAAGCCAGGTGGCCATGGAAGCAAGGCGATACTGCTAAGTCACACATAGGGGATGGAGCCATCACTATAGCCTCTCTCTCCCGACATGCCAGCATTGGCAGCAGCTGAATAGAGAGGCTGGCCCATCAAACGTCTGATGCACTGAACTACAGAGTAGGACCTCACCCAGTTTGCTTCTTTAAGTGACTGATGTGCAGAACAAGAGTAGGACGCCCGGCCAGGGGGGTCCCTCTATGTGCCTGAATGGGCAGAGCTACAGAGAAAGACTGGCCAAAGAGGCGTTCTGATTGCCAGCTACAACGGGCTCGAATAAAAGACTCTGATAGGGCCATAACTCCTGCGGCGGAGGCAGTCCGTGTCCCTGCACACTTCGCGCCACCAGGGTCCCCACAGGCCAAGCAGCTGGGCCATCTTCACACTCAACTCTCACTGGAGCAGAGCTGCCACAAGCAAAAAAGTTTTGCATCTATGCGTGCAGGGTCACTTCAGCAGTGTCCAACTCTTTGCAACCCTGTGAACTGTGGTCTGCCAGCCTTCTCTGTCAGGGAGGGGGGTTCTCCAGGCAAAAATACTGGAGTGTACTGGCCAGTACTGGTTGCCACGCTCTCCTACTACTGCTGCTAAGTCGCTTCAGTCCTGTCCAACTCTGTGTGACCCTATAGATGGCAGCCCACCAGGCTCCCCCATCCCTGGGATTCTCCAGGCAAGAATACTGGAGTGGGTTGCCATTTCCTTCTCCATGGAGTGCCATGCCCTCCTAGAGCACTGTATTTCCTGCTGCCCTAGCCACCAACTCCCCTGAGTACCTGGTGCTGCCAGAACCCCTGCGACCCAAGCAGCTGCACCTCCTCCACACCTGGCCCTCACAGGTGCAGACCCAAATCCTCCAGGGAAGCCTCAGGACCAAACCCCAGTGGATGACCCACATGCAGAGGTAGAAATAAAACCCGAATTGAAACCCAGGGGCAGTGTGGCTAAGGAAGAAGACCCAAAACCTTTCCACCAGCTGTACTAGCTGCAGATTAAATCCACATGATCAACTAGGCAGACTCTGTCTATGGAATGTATAAAAGGTCATTGAGCGCTCCCACCAAAGAAAATTCAGTAGTTCTGATAACTGTGGACATTGGAGGCAAGAACATACAGGAGTAGGACAAGATTAGAACCTGAGCTGCCCCCACAGCAGGTCCAGAGATCAGCACAGTGTTGGAGGGCATCCGAGGGAGGTGAGGTGGACTGTCACTCCCAGCGAGGGGAAGGACTCTGACAACAGTGACTCAAGAAAAACATTTATTATTTTTATTTTTTTTTAAAGATTTGACCTATTTTTTTTAACTTTATTTTATTTTTAAACTTTACATAATTGTATTAGTTTTGCCAAATATCAAAATGAATCCACCACAGGTATACATGTGTTCCCCATCCTGAACCCTCCACCCTCCTCCCTCCCCATACCATCCCTCTGGGTTGTCCCAGTGCACCAGCCCCAAGCATCCAGCATCGTGCATCGAACCTGGACACTCTGTAGATTCCTTTGGATTTTTTTCCCCTTTCCACCCACCTCTGTTGCAGTTGTTGATTTTATTGGCATTGTGTAATCTAATTAAGATTTTGAGCTTTATTTTTTAATCAGTAACATTTTTTTATTGCTATTATAAACCTTTGCCTTTACATTGGGCTTTTGCAGTTCTGTGGAGTTTTCCTTTTTCTTTTTTTCTTTCTTCTGTTTTTTCTTTCTTTTCTCTTCTTTATAATTTTAATTTTTTAAACCTATTATATTTTTCTATATTTATTCCTTTCTTTGTCTTTCCTACTGTTCTTTTCCCCTTGCAGTTAATCTTTTTTTTTTAATTTAATTTAATTTTATTTTTTTTGTGGTTCTGCCTTTATTTTTTTTTAATTGTATTTTAATTTTTAAACTTTACACAATTGTATTAGTTTCACTAAACATCAAAATGAATCCATCACAGGCACACATGTGCTCCCCACCCTGAACCCTCCTCCCTCCTCCCTCCCCACACCATCCCTCTGGGTCGTCCCAGTGCACTAGCCCCAAGCATCCAGTATCATGCATTGAACCTGGACTGGCATCTCGTTTCATACATTATATTTTACATGTTTCAATGCCATTCTCCCAAATCTTCCCACCCTCTCCCTCTCCCACAGAGTCCATTAATGTATATAAATCTTCTTAATCTATCTCTATTTAACTTTGCATATCTATTCTTTCTTTCTTTCCTTTCCTATCAACAATTTGGTAGTTTAATTTTCATTGCTTTATTCCCCAATTGGCACCTTGTTTTAGTTTTGTTTTCCAGTTTGTGCTTTAGTTAGTTTTGTTCTTAACTGGTAAATATAATTTTTTATTTCCTTTGTTTGTTGGGTCAATCTACTGTACTTTACTTTTGTTGGTGGACCGTTTTCACTTTGCTCATGGGTGTATATGTGTATATGTGTATATTCCATTATTTTAATTATTTGCCTGATTTTGTAATTGCCATTTGTCTGGGGTTCATCTTTGGTTTCTCTTTTTTGGATATTTGTTTTAATCTCACTTAATCCCATAACAAGGAGAAGGCAATGGCACCCCAATCCAGTACTCTTGCCTGGAAAATCCTATGGATGAAGGAGCCTGGCAGGCTGTAGTCCATGGGGTCATGAAGAGTCGGACACAACTGAGCGACTTCACTTTCACTTTTCACTTTCCTCCATTGGAGAAGGAAATGGCAACCCACTCCAGTGTTCTTGCCTGGAGAATCCCAGGGACGGGGGAACCTGGTGGGCTGCCGTCTATGGGGTCACACAGAGTCAGACATGACTGAAGCGACTTAGCAGCAGCAGCAGCAGCAATCCCATAACAAACCACTTGTGGAATCTTTGTTCCCAGAGCTTTTGGAGTGGGAGCACTGACTCCAAGACTCTAGACAACCAGAGAACTAACCTTAGGGAGTATCAAATAGTGAGAACTCACACAAAGAAAACCACTGAATACAAGACCCAGCATCACCAACCACTAGTAGCACCCTGTGCAGGATGCCTCATCTAAACAACAAATAAAACAAAAATACAAACCCAATCATCAGCAGACAAGATTATCACCTCACTCAGCCTTACCCATCAGAGGAAAAACAAACAAAAACTCAGCACAAATCTCACCCTTTACAAGCTTACACAAACCACTGGACCAACCTTAGGAGGGCAGAAACCAAACAGAAGAAAGAATTCAACCTTGAAGCCTGGGAAAAGCAGACCTCAAACACAGTAAGTTAAAAAAAAATAATGAAAAGGCAGACAAAAACTACACAAATGAAGGAACAACTAGAAACACATTAGTCCAAATAAGTGAAGAGGAAATAGGCAAACTACCTGAAAAAGAATTCAGAATAATGATAGCAAAGATGATCAAAAACTGAAAACAAAATGGATAAAATGCAAGAACAAATTAACAAAGACCTAGAAGAATTGAAGAATAAACATACATAGACAAACAACACAACTAATGAAATTAAAAATACTCTAGAAAGAATAGCAGATTATCTGAAGCAGAAGAATGAATCAGTGAGCTGGAAGACAAAGTGGTGGAAATAACTTCTGAAGAGCCGAATAAAGTAAAAAGAATGAAAACAACTGATAACAGTCTCAGAGGCCTCTGGGACAATATCAAATGCACCAACATTGGATTTATAGGGGTTCCAGAAGAAGAAGAGAAAAAGAAAGGGTATGAGAAATTTTTTAAAGATATAGTTTGAAATTTCCCCAACATGGAAAAGGAAATAGTCAATCAAGTGCAAGATGCACAAAGAGTCCCATACAGGATAAATCCAAGGAGAAACATGCCAAGACACATACTAATCCAACTAATAAAATCTAAACACAAAGAAAAAACATTAAAGCAGCAAGGGAGAAGCAACAAGTAACATACAAGGGAAAGTTCATATACTTAACAGCTGATCTTACAGCAAAAACTCTGCAGTCCAGAAGGGAATGGCAGGATATATTTAAAGTACTGAAAGGAAAAATCTACAACCAAGATTACTATACCCAGCAAGGATCTCATTCAAAATTGATGGAGAAATAAAAAGCTTTTCAGACAAGCAAAAGTTAGGAGAATTCAGTACCACAAAATCAGCTTTACAACAAATGTTAAAGGGACTTATATAGTCAAGAAATACAAGAGAAGAAAAAAGAGCTACAAAATCAACCCCAAACATTAAGAAAATGGCAATAGGAACATATATATCAATAATTACTTTAAATGTAAATAGATTAAATGGTCTAACCAAAAGACACAGACTGGCTGAATGGATACAAAAACAAGATATATATATACAAAAACAAGATATATATATATATATACACACATATATATGTATATATATATACACGCTGTCTACAAGAAACCCACTTTAGACCTCAAGACACATATAAACTGAAAGTGAGAGGATGGAAAAATATATTCCATGCAAATGGGAAGCAAAATAAAGCTGGAGTAGTAATCCTCATATCAGACAAAATAGACCTTAACATAAAGACAATTACAAGAGATAAGGAAGGACACTACATAATGATCAAGGGATCAATCCAAGAGGAAGACATAACAATTGTAAATATCTATACACCCAACACAGGAGCACCTCAATACATAAGACAAACACTAACAGACATAAAAGAAGAAATTGCCAGTAACACAATAATAGTAGGAGACTTTAACACCCTACCCACACCAATTGGCAGATCATCAAAACAGAAAATTAATAAGGAAACACCAGTCTTAAATGACACATTAGATGAGATGGATCCCATTGATATCTTCAGGACATTCCATCCAAATGCAGAAGAATACACCTTCTTCTCAAGTGCACATGGAACATTCTCCAGGATAGACCACATCCTGGGTCACAAATCAAACCTCAGTAAATTTAAGAGAATTGAAATCGTATCATGCATCTTGTCCAACCTCAGCACTATAAGACTAGATAACAATTACAAGAAAGAACTGTAAGAAACACAAACACATGGAGATTAAGCAACACGTTTCTAAATAACCAACAGGTTACTGAGGAAATCAAAAGGGAACTCAAAAAATTTCTAGAAGCAAATGACAATGAAAACATGACAACTCAAAACCTATGGGATGCAGCAAAAGCAGTTCTAAGAGGAAGTTTATAGCAATACAATCCTACCTCAAGAAACAAGAAAAACATCAAATAAACAACCTAACTTTACTCCTAAAACAACTGGAAAAAGAAGAACAAAAAAAACCCTCAAAATTAGTAGAAGGAAAGAAATCATAATGATCCAAGCAGTAATAAATGAAAAAGAAATAAAAGAAACAATAGTAAAGATCAATAAAACTAAAAGCTGTTTCTTTGAAAAGGTAAACAAAATTGACAAAACTTTAGCCAGACTCATCAAGAACAAAAGAGAGAAGAATCAAACCAACAAATCAGAAATGAAAGAGGAGAGGTTACAACAGACAATGCAGAAATACAAAGGATTATAAGTGACTTATGATCAACTAAATGGCAATAGAATGGATAACCTGGAAGAAATGGACAGAGTCTCAGAAAAGTTCAATCTTCCAAGACTGAACCAGGAAGAAATAGAAATTATGAACAATCCAATTACAAGCACTGAAATTGAATCTGTGGTCAAAAATCTCCCAAAAAACAAAAGCCCAGGACCAGACGGATTCACAGGAGAATTCTATCAAACATTTAGAGAAGAGCTAAGGCGATCCTTCTAAAACTCTTTCAAAAAACTGAGGAGGAAGGAACACTTCCAAACTCATTCTACAATGAGTTTGTAGAATGGTATCACCCTGATACCAAAACCAGACAAAAACAGCACAAAAAAACAAAACTACAAGCCAATATCACTGATGAACGGAGATGCAAAAATCCTCAACAAAATTTTAGGAAACAGAGTTCAGCAACACATCAAAAAGTTCATGCACCATGATCAAGTTGGGATTATTCCAGGGATGCAAGGATTCTTCAATATATTCAAATCAATCAATGTGATATACAATATTAACAAATCAAAAGATAAAAACCATATGATCATCTCAATAGATGCAGAAAAAGCCTTTGACAAAATTCAGCACCCATTTATGATTAAAACTTCAAAAAATGGGCATAGAAGGAACCTACCTCAACATAGTAAAGGCCGTATATGATAAGTCTACAACAAACATTACTTTCAACGGTGAAAAACTAAAATCATATCCCTAAGATCAGGAACAAGACAAGGGTGTCCACTTTCACCACTATTATTCAACATAGTTCTGGAAGTCTGAGCTACAGCAATGAGAGAAGAAAAAGAAATAAAAGGAATCCAGATTGGAAAAGAAGTAAGCTCTCACTGTTTGCAGATAACATGATACTGTACCTAGAAAACCCTAAAGATAGTGTCAGAAAATTAGTAGAGAATCAGTGAATTTAGCAAAGTTGCAGGATACAAAATCAATACTCAGAAATCACTTGCATTTCTATGTACTAACAATGAAAAAGCAGAAAGACAAATTAAGGAATCAATCCCATTCACCATTGCAACAAAAAGAATGAAATACCTAGGAATAAACTTACCTAAGGAGACAAAAGAACTGTACACAGAAAATTATAAGACACTAATGGAAGAAATTAAAGACGACATAAACAGATGGAGAGATATTCCATGTTCCTGGGTAGGAAGAATGGATTTTGTGAAGATGACTATACTACCAAACTGCAATCTACACATTCAGTGTGGTCCCTATCAAATTACTAATGGCATTCTTCACAGAACTAGAACAAAAAATTTCACAATTCATATGGAAACACAAAAAACCCCGAATAGCCAAAGCAGTCCTGAGAAAGCAGAATGGAGCTCGAGGAATCGACCTTCCTGACTTCAGATTACACTAAAAAGCTACAGTCATCAAGACAGTATGGTACTGGCACAAAAACAGATATATAGACCAATGGAACAAGACAGAAAGCCCAAAAATAAACCCATGCTCCTATGGGTATCTTATTTTTGATAAAGGATACAAGAATATACAATGGGGCAAAGACAGCCTCTTCAATAAATGGTGCTGGGAACACTGGACAGCTACATGTAAAAGAATGAAATTAGAACACTTCCTAACAGCACACACAAAGATAAACTCAAAATGGATTAAAGACCTAAATGTAAGACCAGAAACTATAAAACTGTTAGAGGAAAACATAGGCAGAACATGACATAAATCAAAGCAAGATCCTCTATGACCCACATTCTAGTGTAATGGAAATAAAAACAAAAGTAAACAGGTGGGACCTGATTAAGCTTAACAACTTTCGCACAGCAAAGGAAACTATAAGCAAGGTGAAAAGATAACCCCCAGAATGCGAGAAAATAATAGCAAGTGAAACAACTGACAAAGGATTACTTTCCAAAATTATAAGCAGCTCATACAACTCAATGCCAGAAAAGCAAACAACCCAATCAAAAAGTGGGGAAAAGACTTAAACAGGTATTTCTCCAAAGAAGACATACAGATGGCTAACAAACACGTGAAAAGATGCTCAACATCGCTCATTATTAGAGAAATGCAAATCAAAACTACAGTGAGATATCACCTCACACTGGTCAGAATGGCCATCATCAAAAAGTCTACAAACAGTAAATGCTGGAGAGGGTGTGGAGAAAAGGGAATGTTCTTGCGCAGTTGGTGGGAATGTAAATTGATACAGCCACTATGGGAGACAGTATGGAGATTCCTTAAAAACCTAGGAATAAAACCACCATATGACCCAGCAATCCCACTCCTAGGAAACCAAAATTGAAAGAGACACATGTATCACATTGTTCATTGCGGCACTAATACACTATTACATGGAAGCAACCTAGATGTCCATCAACAGATGAATGGATAAAGAAGTTATGGTACATATACACAATGAAATATTACTCAGCCATAAAAAGGAATGCATTTGACTCAATTCTGATGAGGTGGATGAACTAGAACCTATTATACAGAATGAAATGAGTCAGAAAGAGAAATATAAATATCATATTCTAATGAATATTAAGGAATCTAGAAAAATGATACTGAAGAATTTATTTACAGGGCAGCAATCGAGAAACAGGGAATAGACTTATGGACATGGGGAGGGGGGAGGAGAGGGTGAAATGTATGGAAAGTGTAACATGGAAACTTACATTTCCATGTGTAAATCAGATAGCCAATGGGAATTTGCTGTATGGCTCAGGAAACTCAAACAGGGGTTCTGTATCAATATAGAGGGGTGGAATGGGGTGGGAGATGGGAAGGAGGTTCAAAAGGGAGGGGATAAATATATACCTATGGCTGATTCATGTCGAGGTTTGACAGAAAACAACAAAATTCTATAAAGCAATTATCCTTCAATTTAAAAAGAAATTTTTTAAAAAAGGACAGAAACAGTAAAGACCTAGCAGAAGCAGAAGATATTAAGAAGAGGTGGCAGGAATACACAGAAGAATTGTACAAAAAAGGTCTTAATGACCCAGATAACCACTCTCATATGAAAGTGTGGTCACTCTCATAGAGCCAGACATCTTGGAGTAGAGTGTGAAGTCAAGTGAGCCTTAGGAAGAATTACTATGAACAAAGATAGAGGAGATGATGATGAAATTCCACCTAAGCTATTTTAAATCCTAAAATAGGATTGTTGTTAAAGTGCTGCATTCAATTTGTCAGCAAATTTGGAAAACTCAGCAGTGGCCACACAACTGGAAAAGCTCAGTTTTCATTCCAATCCCAAAGAAGGGCAATACCAAAGAATGTTCAAACTACCATACAATTGCACTCATTTCACATGCTAAAAAGGTTATGTTAAAAATCCTTCAAACTAGACATGAGCAGTACATGAACTGAGGATCTCCAAATTTTGAACCTCTAAACAAGCTTGGTTTAGAAAAGGCAGAGAAATCAGAGATCAAATTGTCAACATTTGTTGGATCATAGAGAAAGCAAGGGAATTTCAGAAAAACATCTACTTCTGCTTCATTGCCTATGCCAAAGTCTTTGACTTGTGTGGATCACAACAAACTGTGGAAAATTCTTTAAGAGATGGGAATACCAGACCACCTTCCCTGTCTCCTGAGAAACCATATATAGGTCAAGAAGCAACAGTTAGAACCATACATGGAACAACCGACTGGTTCCAAATTGGGAAAGGAGTTTGTCAAGGCTGTATACTGTCACCCTGCTTATTTAACTTCTCTACAGAGTACATCAGGGGAAATGCTGGACTGGATGAAGCACAGGCTGGAATCAAGATTGCTGGGAGAAATATCAACAACCTCAGATATGCATATGATACCACTCTAACAGCAGAAAGTGAAGAGGAACTAAAGAGCCTCTTGATGAAAGTGAAAGAGAAGAGTGAAAAAGTTGGCTTGAAGCTCAACATTCAAACAACTAAGATCATGGCATTAGGTCCCATCACTTCATGGCAAATAGAAGGGATAAAGTAGAAACACTGACAGATTTTATTTTGGGGGGCTCCAAAAGCATTGCAGACAGTGACTGTAGCCATGAAATTAAAAGACGCTTGATCCTTGGAAGGAAAGTTATGACAAATCTAGAAAACAGAGACATCGCTTTGCTGATAAAGGTCCATACAGTCAAAGCTATGGTTTTTCTAGTAGTTATGTATGGATGTGAGAGAAGGCTGAGCATCAAAGAATTGATGCTTTTGAATTGTAGTGTTGGAAAAGACTCTTGAGAGTCCTTGGACTGCAAGGAGAGAGATCAAACCAGTCAATCCTAAAGGAAATCAACTCTGAATACTTACTGGAAGGACAGATGCTAACGCTGAAACTTCAGTACTTTGGCCACCTGATTCGAAGAGCTGACCCACTGGAAAAGACCCTGATGTGGGGAAAGCCTGAAAGCAAAAGAAGCAGGCAGCAGAGGATGAGATGGTTAGACAGCATGACCAACTCAATGCACATGAATGTGAGCAAACTCCAGGAGACGGTGAAGGACAGAGGAGCCTGGCTGTGCTGCAGTCCATGGGGTCTGAGTCCTACGTGACTTAGTGACTGAACAATAACACATATGCATGTATATGTATACATATATATAGAGACAGAGACAGAGGCAGTGAGAGGCAGAGAGAGTTCAGAGAGAGGGAAAATATTTTTATATATGTGTATTTTTATTAAATAATTCATGTGTTACATATATGTATAGATAATTATATATCTATATAAAATGATTTTCTCTTTTCAATACTTAAAAAAAACAAAAACCCTATTTTTAAGAACGTATTTCTTCTGACTAAAATAGACTTGGGCGTGTCTGCCTGGTGTCTGTGAGAGAGGGGATTTCTTCTGCTGCTTTTCCTGGTGCTATCCACCAACCTCTTGGCAGAGCAAGGGAAGCACAGACTCACGCAGCATCCCGGGTGAGAGAGGTAGTTCGCACAGTGGAAACGTATGCCCAGAATCGCAAGAAGCTGCCCAAGGGTGGTGGCGTGGACGTTCAGGAGCTGCTGTGGCTGGAGCAGGGAGTGTCCCGTCGCGGGGAAAGAGAGGCAGTAGCACTCCCTCCAGGGCTGGTTCTGCACCCCCAGCTCCCCCGTCCCACCCACAGTGGTGCATCGGGCCTTCCTGCCAGTGTGGCAGCTGAGCTGGAGCCAGCCTAGACCGTGGGTCAGCCAGGTGGTCCCCATCTCCTGCTTGGCCTGTGTGTCCTGCGGACCATCCCCCCTTCCCTTGCTACTATGAACTTCAGCCTCCCACTCCCTTGTCTCAGCACCCCTGCAAGCCGGGGAAAGGACAACATCCTTTACAGTGGTTGCTGCTTTTGTGGGTAGTTCCTACCTCCCAGCAGACCTGGAATTAACCTCCTGGACCTTAGTTTCTGTGATTTTCTCCACTCTAGTACCAGGAGGAAAATGAAATATACTCCTGGTGCTGGGCCTTTTACCTAATAATCACAGTGACCCCTTGAGAACATGTTATTTACCTTTTACAGATGGCGAAATCCCCACTCATGGACGCTTAAGTGACTGAAAGTGAAAGTCACTCAGTCATCTCCGACTGTTTGCAACCCCATGGACTATACAGTCCATGGAATTCTCCAGGCTAGACTATTGGATTCAGTAGCCTATCCCTTCTCCAGCGGATCTTCCCGACCCAGGAGTCCAACTGGGGTCTCCTGCATTGCAGGGGGATTCTTTACCAACTGAGCTATCAGGGAAGCCCCTAAATGACTGAAACCATGTAATAATTAAGATCCCCTTGGTTGCTAGTAAGGGGAGGGATTGCAGGCAGGAGGAGAAGGGGACGACAGAGAATGAGATGGCTGGATGGCATCACTGACTCGATGGACGTGAGTCTGAGTGAACTCCAGGAGTTGGTGATGGACAGGGAGGCCTGGTGTGCTGCGATTCATGGGGTCGCAAAAAGTCAGACATGACTGAGAGACTGAACTGAACTGAACTGCACTGGTTGCTAGTAAGTGGAAACCATCTCAAACTACTTAACAAGCAGCAAAGGCATTAACTATAACAAGACAAGAAGAAATCCAGAGACAGGAATGTGGCCTCAGGATGGTCTAGAACAAGGACTGGACAACCTCAGGACTCTTGGTTCCATTTCCTCTTTCTCTCTACATCGAGAGCATGGCCCTCCACAGGCCTGGCAATAACTGCTGATTTTCTTCCTCAGTTCCATTTCCACATTCCCTGGAGAGAGAAGTTGTCAGACTCTGGTCCTTTGTCTACCCTGAATTCTATCCACAGTGAAAAGGAGGGTTGACCTCTGGGCAAGTACTTTTCATTTTCCTGAAATGCAGAGAGAGAAGAAAGTTCTGAGGGAAAAGAGGATTGTGAACTGAGAGGATACAACACAAACTCCTGCCATACAAAGGCATACTGATCGTGTGAGAGAACTTGAACCCAGCCTTACTCAAGTCCAGGGCTCTCTCCACTAGCAGTACTCTTCAAATTTTTAAGCACATCTAGACAGACTGAGATGCGAATCCGAGTTCTTGTCTGCAGAGCAAAAGAATGGAATCCATGAACATGCAAACATTCAAGAGAATAGAATTCATTAAAGAGGAGGAAAGTATAAAGCTCTCAGCATAGACACTGAGAGGGGGTAAAGAGTCCCCCCAAGGTGGGACTTACAGCAGTTTTTATATCCTTCCTTAAATCACATTATTTCTAACCAATCAATTTAAAGGTCAAGATACTTAACATCTTTATGGCTTCTCTTGGGGGCTTCCCTGGTGGCTCAGAGATTAAAGCGCTGCCTGAAATGCGAGAGACCCAGGTTCGATCCCTGGATCGGGAAGATGCCCTGGAGAAGGAAATGGCAACCTACTCCAGTATTCTTGTCTGGAGAATCCCATGGACAGAGGAGCCTGGTAGACTAGAGTCCACGGGGTCACAAAGAGTCGGACACGACTGAGAAACTTCATTTCACGGCTTCTCTTGATCCTTGGATTAAGTCACCATCCTTTTTCATGCCCTCTGACCATTTTACCATGGACCAGACATATGGGTTTAAGATTAATGATCCCCAGTTGTTCTACACTGACTGCCTAGAAATTTGTACCTCAAGACTGAGCCCCGACACCCCCAAAATCAGCCCCCCTATTGATCAAAATGATGGCTTCAAATTTTAGAAAAAGACTTCCTTCCTCAAGCCATTTTACTGCTGGAGAGTTTTCATCACAACCAAACAAATCTACTTTCACTTCAAAATGAAAGGCACCCCCTGAAGTTGATATCAGGCACAAACTATACCTTAGTGTGGCCTAAGAAAATAGAAAATCCTTCTGCTGCTCTGGGTGAATTGGGTGGGGACCCCTGAGTCTGACCCACCCAGCCTTTCCCTTGTCCCTGAGGCAGCCCCTGAGTCTCCTCAGAGGAATCCCAGGTGCAAGGAACATAATATGACAAAGCACGGATGGCAACCTAGGCTCTACCAGACTGAGTCTAATTGTATTCAATATTTGATCCCCTTATGAGGAAGCCTATTGGTTTGTGTCCTGAAGTGTCTTGAACTGAGCTGGCCTAGTAACCACCTCCAAAAAAATGGAGTGAGTCTTCGGTACTCACAGTAGTAAACTGCTGCCTAGTTTGCCAGTTAAAAGTGACAGCTGAGCCCTGAGCTGGAAGAGGAAGGGGATAAGACGTTGAATCTGTAGATGCTTTTTTAGTGGCCTTGATTCTTTCAGTTAAGTTCAGTGGCTCAGTCTTCACTGACTCTGTGACCACATGGACTGCAGCACAGCCAGGTTCCTCTGTCCTTTACTATTTCCCAGAGTTCACTCAAATTCATGACCATTGAGTTGGTCATGCTATCTAACCATCTCATCCTCTACTGCCCCTTCTCCATTTGCTTCCAATCTTTCCCAGCATCAGGTTCTTTACCAATGGCTCTTTGCATCAGGTGGCCAAAGTATTGGAGCTTTAGCTTTCGCATCAGTCCTTCCAATGAATATTCAGGGTTGATTGCCTTTAGCATTGACTGGTTTGATTCCCTTGCAGTCCAAGGGACTCTCAAGAGTCTTCTCCAGCACCACAGTTGGAAAGCATCAATTCTTCAGCACTCAGTCTTCTTTATGGTCCAACTCTTATATCCGTACATGACTACTGGAAAAAACATAGCTTTGACTATATGGACCTTTATTGGCAAAGCAATGTCTCTGCTTTTTAGTATGCTGTCTAGGTTCATCATAGCTTTCTTTCCAAGGAACAAGCTTTAATTTCATGGCTGTAGTCACCATCTACAATGATTTTGGAGCCCAAGAAAATAAAGTCTGTCTCTGTTTACATTTTTTCCTCATCTATTTGTCATGAAGTGATGGGACCTAATGCCATGATCTTAGTTGTTTGAATGTTGAGTTTTAAGTCAGCTTTTTCACTCTCTTCTTTCACCTTCATTAAGATGCTCTTCAGTTCCTCTTCAATTTCTGCCATTAGGCTGGTCATCTGCACATCTTAGGTTATTGATATTTCTCCCAGCAATCCTGATTCCAACTTGTGTTCATCCAGCTCGGCATTTTGTATGATGTACTCTGCGTATAAGCTGAATAAACAGGGTAGCAATATACAGCCTTGACATACTCCTTTCCCAATTTGGAACCAGTTAGTTCCATGTCTGTTTCTAACTGTTGCTTCTTGACCTACATACAGGTTTCTCAGGAGACAGGTAAGGTGGTCTGGTATTCCCATCTTTTTAAGAATTTTCCACAGTTGATACAAAGAGCTGACTCCTTGCAAAAGACATTGTGGCTAGGAAAGGTTGAAGGCAGGAGGAGAAGGTAACAAGAGAGGACAAATGGTTGGATGGCATAACTGACTCAATGGACATGAGTTTGACCAAACTCAAGGAAATGGTGAGGAAAAGGGAAGCCTGATGTGCTACAGATTATGGGATCACAAAGAGCTGGACATGACTGAGTGACAGAACAAAAAACATAGTCATAGGCTTTAGTATAGTCAATAAAGCAAAAGTAGATGCTTTTCTGGAACTCCCTTGCTTTTTCTATGATCCAATGGATGTTGGCAATTTGACCTTTGGTTCCACTGCCTTTTCTAAATCCAGCTTGTACATCTGGAAGATCTCAGTTCACGTACTGTTGAAGCCTCAGTTCAGTTCAGTCACTCAGTCATGTCCGACTCTTTGCAGCCCCATGGACTGCAGCACACCAGGCCTCCCTGTCCATCACCAACTACTGGAGTTCACTCAAACTCATGTCCATTGAGTCGGTGATGCCATCCAACCATCTCATCCTCTGCCGTTCCCTTCTCCTCCTGCCTTCAATCTTTCCCAGCATCAGGGTCTTTGCAAATGAGTTAGTCCTTCAGGGCAGGTAGTCAAAGTATTGGAGTTTCAGCTTCAGCATCAGTTCTTCCAATGAATATTCAGGACTGATTTCCTTTAGGATGGACTGGTTACATCTCCTTGCAGTCCAAGGGACTCTCAAGAGTCTTCTCCAACACCACAGTTCAAAAGCATCAATTCTTCAGCGCCCAGCTTTCTTCATAGTCCAACTCTCACATCCGTACATGACTACTGGAAAAAGCATAGCTTTGACTAGACAGATCTTTTTGCCAAAATAATGTCTCTGCTTTTTGATATGCTATCTAGGTTGGTCATAACTTTTCCTCCAAGGAGTAAGTGTCTTTTAATTTCATGGCTACAGTCACCATCTGCAGTGATTTTGGAGTCCCCCTAAATAAGGTCTGTCATTATTTCCACTGTTTCCCCATCTATTTGCCATGACGTGATGGGACCAGATGCCATGATCTTAGTTTTCTGAATGTTGAGTTTTAAGCCAGCTTTTTCACTCTCCTCTTTCACTTTCATCAAGAGGCTCTTTAGTTCTTCTTTGCTTTCTCCCTTAAAAGTGGTATCATCTGCATATCTGAGGTTATTGATATTTCTCCCAGCAATCTTGATTCCAGCTTGTGCTTCATCCAGCCCAGTGTTTCTCATGATGTACTCTGCATATAAGTTAAATAAGCAGGGTGACAATATACAGCCTTGATGTACTCCTTTCCTGATTTGGAACCAGTCCATTGTTCCATGTCCGGTTCTAACTGTTGCTTCCTGACCTGCATACAGATTTCTCAAGAGGCAGGTAAAGTGGTCTGGTATTCCCATCTCTTTAAGAATTTTCCAGAGTTTGTTGTGGTCCACACAGTCAAAGGCTTTGGCATAGTCAAAAAAGCAGAAGTAGATGTCTTTCTGGAACTCTCTTGCTTTTTTGATGATCCAGTGGATGTTGGCAATTTGATCTCTGGTTCCTCTGCCTTTTCTAAATCCAGCTTGAACTACTGGAATTTCAGAGTTCACGTACAGCTGGAGCCTGGCTTGGAGAATTTTGAGCATTCCTTTACTAGTGTGTGAGATGAGTGCAATTGTGTTGTAGTCTGAGCATTCTTTGGCATTGCCTTTCTTTGGGATTGGAATGAAACCTGACCTTTTCCAGTCCTGTGGCCACTGCTGAGTTTTCCAAATTTGCTGACATATTGTGTGCAGCACTTCCACAGCATCATCTTTTAGGATTTGAAATAGCTCAACTTGAATTCCATCATCTCCACTAGCTTTGTTCGTAGTGATGCTTTCTAAGGCTCAGTTGACTTCGCATTCCAGGATTTCTGGCTCTGGGTGTGTGAGTGATCACACCATCGTGATTATCTGGGTCATGAAGATCTTTTTTGTACAGTTCTTCTGTGTATTCTTGCCACCTCTTCTGAATATCTTCTGCTTCTGTTAGGTTCGTACCATTTCTGTCCTTTATTGTGCCCATTTTTGCATGAAATGTTCCCTTAGTATCTCTAATTTTCTTGAAAAGATCACTAGACTTTCCTATTCTATTATTCTCCTCTATTTCTTTGCATTGATTGCTGAGGAAGGCTTTCTTATCTCCTTGCTATTCTTTGGAACTCTGCATTCAAATGGGTATATCTTTCCTTTTCTCCTTTGCCTTTTGATTCTCTTCTAGTCACAGCTATTTGTAAGGCCTCCTGAGACAAGCATTTTGCCTTTTTGCATTTCTTTTCTCTGGGGATGGTCTTGATCCCTGTCTCCTGTACAATGTCACTAACCTCTGTCCATAGGCACTCTATCAGATCTGATCCCTTGAATCTGTCACTTTCTCTGTATAATCATAAGGGAATTGATTCAGGTCATACCTGAATGTTCTAGTGGTTTTCCCTACTTTCTTCAATTTAAGTCTGAATTTGGCAATAAGGAATTTATGGTCTGTGCCACAGTCAGCTCTCAGTCTTGTTTTTGCTGACAGTATAGACCTTCTCCATTTTTGGCGGCAAAGAACATAATCAATCTGATTTCGGTGTTGACCGTCTGGTGATGTCCATGTGTAGAGTCTTCTCTTGTGTTGTTGGAAGAGGGTGTTTGCTATGACCAGTGTGTTCTCTTGGCAAAACTCCATTAGCCTTTGCCCTGCGTCATTCTGTACCCCAAGGCCAAATTTGTCTGTTACTCCAGGTGTTTCTTGACTTCCTACTTTTGCATTCCAGTCCCCTATAATGAAAAGGATATCTTTTTTTGAGTGTTAGTTCTAGAAGGTCTTATAGATCTTCATAGAACCGTTCAACTTCAGCTTCTTCAGCATTACTGGTTGGCGCATAGAATTGGATTACTGTGATATTGAATGGTTTGCCTTGGAAATGAACAGAGATCATTCTTTCATTTTTGAGATTGCATCTAAGTACTGTATTTTGGACTCTTTTGTTGACTATCATGGCCACTCCATTTCTTCTAAGGTATTCTTGCCCACAGTAGTAGATATAATGGTCATCTGAGTTAAATTCACATCCATTTTAGTTCACTGATTCCTAAAATGTCGATGTTCACTCTTGCCATCTCCTGTTTGACCACTTCCAATTTGCCTTGATTCACGGACCTAACATTCCAGGTTCCTATGCAATATTGCTCTTTGCAGCATCGGACTTTACCTCCACCACCAGTCACAACCACAACTGGGTGTTGTTTTTGCTTTGGCTCCATCTCTTCATTCTTCTGGAGTTATTTCTCCACTGACCTCCAGTAGCATATTGGGCACCTACTGACCTGGGGAGTTCATTTATCAGTGTCCTATCTTTTTGCCTTTTCATACTCTTCTTGGGGTTCTCAAGGCAAGAATAGTGAAGTGGTTTGCCATTCCTTTCTCCAGTGGACCACACTTTGTCAGAACTCTCCACCATGACCCATTGAAGCCTAGCTTGAAGGATTTTGAGCATTACCTCGGTAGCATGTGAAATGAGTGTAAATGTGCAGTAGTTTGAACATCCTCTGGCACTGACCTTCTTTGGGATTGGAATGAAAACTGATCTTTTCTAGTCCTGTGGCCACTGCTGAGTTTTCCAAATTTGCTGACATATAGCATGCAGCACTTAACAGCATCATCCTATTTTAGGATTTGACATAGTTCAGCTGGAATTCCATCACCTCCTCTAGCTTTGTTCTTAGTAATGCTTCCTAAGGCTCACTTGACTTCATACTCTACTCCAGGATGTCTGGCTCTGGTTGAGTGACCACACCATTGTGGTTATCTGGGTCATTAAGACCTTTTTTGTACAGTTCTTCTCTGTATTCTTACCACCTCTTCTTAATATCTTCTGCTTCTGTTAGGTTCATACCATTTCTATCCTTTTTTGTGCCCATCTTTGCATGAAATGTTCCCCTGGTATCTCTAATTTCTTGAAGAGACCTCTGCTGCTGCTGCTGCTAAGTCACTTCAGTCGTGTCCGACTCTGTGCGACCCCATAGAGGGCAGCCCACCGGGCTCTTCCGTCCCTGGGATTCTCCAGGCAAGAACACTGGAGTGGGTTGCCATTTCCTTCTCCAATGCATGAAAGTGAAAGTGAAGTTGCTCAGTCGTGTCTGACTCTCAGCGACCCCATGGACTGCAGCCTACCAGGCTCCTCCGTCCATGGGATTTTCCAGGCAAGAGTACTGGAGTGGGGTGCCATTGCCTTCTCTCTAGTCTTTCTCATTCTGTTGTTTTCCTCTCTTTCTTTTCCTTTGTTCACTCAAGAAGGCTTTCTTATGTCTCCTTGCTATTCTTTGGCACTTTGCATTCAGATGGGTATATCTTTCATTTTCTCCTTTGCCTTTCACTTTTTTCTCAGCTGTTTGTAAGGCCTTGATTCTTTAGTGGCTTGCTTACCTACCCCTAGTGACTGCTGGCCCTCGGTAATTGGCCTTTCAGCATTATTGGATCTCAGGTGCCCTCAAGTCTTGCCTGGGTCTCTGACCTGCTATAAGACAAAGACATAGCCTTAACTGATGCAAAGATATAATAATAAAAGCCACCCCCATCCCATATTGTAAGATAGGACTTCTGAATGATTTAATAAATATCCCTGAAGACTGCTGGAAAACAGATTGATGACAGCCTGGAAGGAGATCTCTAGTGATCCCAATGTGCATTTTAAACAGTTATTAGAACAAAGGCATAGAAGGCATGTTTGTCATTTTTATGAAGGAGGCAAGGTAGAGGGGGAGGTTGGGGAATCACTAATGTATTGAATGGTAAAGTTGAGACTTGCAAAAGCTTCTGTTAGGCTATAAGAACAGGCTATATTTACCAAAAGCATTCATAGGAATTTATACAACTATCCTTATGCTTTAAGAATGCTACAAGAAAAGACAGACATGACTTAATAGCAGTTTTAGAAGGCTTTACAGGTTTCAGTTGATATAAACAATCATTTGAGTTCATTGTATGACATATCCACCCACATTGCAGGCTCAGATGGCATCAGTGAAAGCCCAGTGCCTAGAACAAGAGTAACGAGGGGCCCACTCCACTCCATTTGGGTCATTCCAAACCTGAAATATCTTGTTCCACACTGACACAAATTCCTTTGGAATAAAGCTAATAAATCCAAGTTTGACCTGAAGAGAGTATCCACTCCCCAATCCTTGTACATGTTCAGAAAATGTTTCCACAAGCACAGGGTAGCCTCACTGCTCTGACTTCTGTAATATGGGGACAATGATGCTTGTCCCTAATGTGACTTGAGCATGGATGAATATGAGAGGCAAAGGAAACATACTAAATCCAGCACATCAAAACTTAAAAACAACAACAACAACAACAACAGCCAAACTATTGCTGTTCCATCACCATCTGCTGTGTTTTCTTCACAGGGAAAGTCCTGGTCAGCAGTGAAATGGGCGTCAGCCGTTCGGCTGTGCTGGTAGTAGCCTACCTGATGATCTTCCACAACATGGCCGTCCTGGAGGCCTTGATGACTGTGCGCAAGAAGCGGGCCATCTACCCCAACGACGGCTTCCTGAAGCAGCTCCGCGAGCTCAACGAGAAGCTGATGGAGGAGCGCGAAGAGGACTTCAGCAGGGAGTGTGGGGAGGAGGCGGTGGAGGAGGGCGAGGACGCCGGGAGCACGGTGGCAGCCAGAGTGCACACCCTCACCGTGGAGGAGGAGGACGACGCTGCCAGTCACCTGAGTACCTCCTCCTTGGGGAAGGCCAGCCAGGCCTCCAAGCCCCTCACCCTTATCGATGAGGAGGAGGAGGAGAGGCTCTACGAGGCGTGGAAAAAGGGGCAGAGCCTCCCCACGGGCAAGGTCCTGCAGGGCGAGGACGACAGGTTCTCAGCCTCCTCTCGTCAAGGTGAGGAGCCCGAGGATGAGGATGTGGAGCGAATCATCCGGGAGTGGCAGAGCCGAAATGAGAGGTACCAGGCAGAAGGGCACCGGAGGTGGAATAGGGAGGAGGAAGAGGAAGAGGAGAGCAATGGCAGCTCCTTCGTGAGGAGAAGAAGGAGGCACACGCTGAGTGAGAGCAGCACCTCCGAGAGTGTGAGCAGCCATGACATCCGGGTCCTGAAGCAGCAGCTGCAGATGAGCAGCCAGAACCGAGGTGGGAGACGCCGCTCTGACTCCATGTCCACGGAGAGCACCTGGGACATGTGGGACCAGAGGCTGCAGGAGATTGAGAAGGAGGCTTCCCGAAAGTACCACTCCAGGAACAAGAGAGAGGAGGTGGACGCCAGCTCGGAGGTGGGGAGCAGGGTGCGGGAGGATGACGAGGAGAGTGTGGCCTCCGAGGCCAGCTCCTTCTATCACTTCTGCAGCAGAAACAAGGACAAACTCACCGCCCTGGAAAGGTGGAAGATCAAGAGAATCCAGTTTGGATTTCACAAGAAGGACTCAGAGGCAGGAGATGGCAGCAGTGAGCAAGGTGCGGAGGAGGTGGAGGGGGAGAAGAAAAACCTCTCTGATGTCAATCTGTCTGCCTACCAGGCCTGGAAGCTGAAACACCAAAAGAAGGTGGGCAGTGAGAACAAGGAGGAGGTGGTGGAGCTCAGCAAGGGAGATGACTTGGCCTTGGTCAAGAAGCGGCAGCGGAGGCTGGAGCTGCTGGAGAGAAGCAGGCAGACACTGGAGGAGAGCCAGTCAATGGGAAGCTGGGAGGCAGATAGCTCAGCTGCCAGTGGGAGCATCCCCCTGTCTGCATTCTGGTCGGCAGCCCCCTCAGTCAGCGCTGATGGGGACACAGCATCTGTGCTCAGCGCCCAGAGCCACAGCTCCCATCCCTCTCAGGCCCTAAGCAAAGTAGGCGGATGCTTGGCTTCCACCCCCACCACACCTCTACCTAACCTGCATGTGGGGCCTGGAGACACAATCTCCATTGCCAGCATACAGAACTGGATTGCCAACGTAGTCAGTGAAACTCTCGCCCAGAAGCAAAATGAAATGCTGTTGTCGCCCCGCCCACTGTCCGTTGTAAGCATGAAGGCAGCACCAGCAGGCAGCTGCCTAGGGGATGACCAAGTCTCCATGCTCAGTGGACAGAGCAGCTCTGCCCTGGGTGGCTGCCTGCTGCCTCAAAGCCAGGCAAGACCCAGCTCTGAGACCCAGTCTGTGTTGTCCTCCCATACCATGAGTGCAAGAGCTGAAGGTACTGGGAGCAAAGTGAAGGGGACCAGCAAGCCTATCTATAGCCTCTTTGCTGACAATATTGACCTAAAGGAGCTTGGCCGGAAGGAGAAGGAGATGCAAACAGAGCTGAGAGAGAAGATGTCCGAGTACAAAATGGAGAAGCTGGCCTCCGACAACAAACGCAGCTCCCTTTTCAAGAAGAAGAAGGTCAAGGAAGATGAGGATGAGGATGATGACGTGGGTGATAGGGATGAGGACACTGACAGCGCCATAGGGAGCTTCCGGTATTCTTCCCGCAGTAATTCCCAGAAACCCGAAACAGACACCTTCTCCTCCCTGGCCGTCTCTGATGGCTACGGAAGTGGCAGCAGAGCTGGCAGAGAGAAGGATAACAGTATTAATAAGTGGCTCAGTGGCCTCAGGACAGAGGAAAAATCTCCCCAAAGTGATTGGTCTGGAAGCTCCAGGGAAAAGTGCACCAGATCTTCCCTGATTCGGGAGACAGAGTCTAAGTCTTCCAGTTACAAGTTCTCCAAATCCCGGTCAGAGGAGCAGGACACCTCCTCCTACCACGAGACCAATAGCAACTCGGTAAAAAGCACTTCACGGTTCTCTGCTTCCTCCACCAGGGAAGGCAGAGAGATGCACACATTCTCCAGGTCCATGTTTAGTGAGACCTCAAGCTCCCGGGAGGAAAGCCCGGAGCCCTACTTTTTCCGCCGGACCCCCGAGCCCTCTGAAGGAGAAGAGTCCCCAGAACCACGGCGTCCAAATGGGGCCAGATCCAGGGACTGGGAAGATGTGGAAGAGTCATCCAAGTCAGACTTTTCTGAATTTGGAGCCAAGAGGAAATTCACCCAGAGTTTCATGAGATCTGAAGAGGAGGGAGAGAAAGCGAGGATGGAAAAGAAAGAAGAAGGGAGGTTTGCTTCAGGGCGGCAGTCCCGGTATTGGAGAAGCACTGACAGGGGGGAGGAGGAGGAAATGGATGATGAAGCCATCATTGCTGCCTGGAGACGCCGGCAAGAAGAAACAAGGACTAAGCTGCAGAGAAGAAGGGAGGATTGAGCTGGGCAAAGGGAATCTGGGAGAGACTGAAAACACAGGGAGAAGCCTTACAGCTTAGCACAGAGCTCAAGACACACTTAGCCACAGCCCACCAAGGGACAAGGATGGGGAAAGGATCATATGGAGGGGCAGAAGTGAAATGAGCGGCACCAGGCAGGAAGCCACCAGAGGTGGGGTAGGGAGGAAGCAGAGAAGGGGAAGAAGAGCATAAATGTGAGGTCCAAATGAGGGACCAGCTGAGGCCATTTCTGTTGCCCAATGCTTCTGAACTTTGATGCTTCACTTATGTTTGACTTTTTTCATCACAGACTAGAGATGAGCTCACAAAGGCGCTATAGTTTGTTGGAGACTCCAACTTATTCCAGGAAGGCTGTGAGTACAGGACATGGTTCTCTATGTAGAGGTTTGATAATGAGACCCAAGAAATCTATCCTGTGGCAAGTCTCACCTCTCCCAGCAGCTGAGTTCTGGTTGTTTCTTTTGAAAGTTTTGGATCTCCATTAAACTGATATGTTGTCAAGCATTTCTTCTTCATTCTGGTCACTTTTAACTCTTTGGGTATTAGTGGAAACCCACTTTAAGAGACACAGATGTGTTACCAAGAGCCACCCTCACCTTGTGCTACAAAAGCTGTCTCCAGACAATACCAATATCATCTTATATTAAAAATATTAATGTATAAAATATTATTTTAAAATAATATTTATTATTATAAGAACTAATAACCAAGTATTTAGTTTAGGATACAGTGCAATGGGAAGCCATGGGTCTCCTGCAATGCAGGCAGATTCTTTACCATTTGAGCCACCTGGGAAGCCCCAGGGAAGGGGAAGACATGAGGGGGACCCTTGAGAGTAACAGATGGAACTCAAGAGAGAAAGGTTTTATAGTGGTGAGCTAAAGGTAGAGAGTCCCTCTGGAACGGCAGAGGTTAAAAGCAAACCACCATGAGGGAGAGAAGAAAAGAAGCCCAGCACAAGGAGATGGAGATGTATTTTTATGAGGTCTTGTGGTCATCCTTGCTTTTCATTCCTTTGAGGATCACTGGACAATGCTGTGGGCAGTCCATTTGATCCTTCTCTGCACTCTGGATGGGCTAGGTTGGTGAGATTTCTTATGTGTTGTTCCCAAGGATTTCCACCTTCCAAACACAGGTTGAATTGCCAAAGCAAGAGACATGTTTTGGGCACCTATCTCAAACATTGGGGAACTCATTTCTATAGTCCTTTCAACCTGGAGCATCTTGCAGGATTCGAAAACAGGCATGTATCTAATTCATGAGATATAGTTGGGAGGGCAGAAGAGGAATGAGGAATCCACCAATGGGATGTATAGTAAGTGATCATTAATCATGTGATCATTTTTCCTAGAAACTGAGTTTTATAGGACGTGGGCATGGTGCATCTTTTCTACATGGATTATTAACATTACATGTTGCAGTGAGCATGAATACACCAAGGCAAAAGGAACAGACTTGAGCTCAAACCCAGACTTGCACATTAGCTGCTGTCAAAATAACTGAATTAATTTGCTCACTTTCCTTCTACCACATCAGCCTGCAGTTCAATCACTGATGGTGCTCATCTCCCCTTCACTAGCTGAGAGAGAATGAGGCCTTAAAAAAACACAGCTCAGTCTTTGTCCCATTTCCCCCTTTCCTTCTTCCTTTGCTCACTTTAGTCAGCCTTAGTCCCTAGTTTCCGTGCTCAACAGGTCGTTGTCATCATCTAAGACGGCACTATCCTCATAGGCAAGAAGGCTGGTTGTGGCTCATTTTACCTTCTGGGCAAGCTCAGAGCTTCCTCTCATTTTACCCCTATAGGAAAGTTTCTGACAAAGGCATAGACAATCAGTTGAGCATCCATTCTAGAAGACTGATCTTCTAGAGACAGGATTGGCAATATCCCTGGGACAACAGTTCTCTTTTTCTTTTCCTGATCTTCTTACCTTGAATTAGCGTGCAAATTGACCATCAATATTTAGAGACCCAAGTTCAGGGACTGAATTAACTGACAGGCCAGTTGAGCAGCTTCCCCCAGTGCCTGTTCATAAGGATCCAATTAACACAGATCTCTACACATGTCTTTTTTTACTAACCTACTTAGGTTAATAAATAAATTTATTTAGGGAAATAAATAAATTGATCTCAATCATGTCGAGAAACTTTTTAAAACTCTCTAGTCAGCCCTAACAGTCCACTGAGCAGATGTTGAACAAGCATGTTAAAGCATCTCAGTTTGAAGAGCCACCTAGTCTTTCTCCAAACCTGAATTTGAGCCTGGTGAACACGTACTAAAGAAATGACCTAGTCTGCTTTTAGTTGAGCTCCTAGGCTAGAAAGACAGCAATGGTCCTCATAGTCTGTATGTGGACTAGCTCAGAGGAGGAAACCCGAGAGAAGTCAAAGTCAAGACCTGCAGAAAGGCTTTTGCTTTTTGTGTCTCCAAGGATGGCTCCTTCAGGGTCCTGTGTTCAGGGAGGTGTCCACCTGAGAGTTCAGGATTCTGAATTCACCTGATTCCTGGAGTCCAGATTGTATTTTAGTAAATCACATTAATGCAAACTTTATATGAGTTATAATGAGCTTGAAGGAATAGATGGGGTTTGAAATGTTAGGATCCCAAGTGTGACTTCTGAATTAGACCCAATCTAGGATGATAGGGTGGACTTCAGCCTTCCAGTCTCTGAATGACATGAAAAGGTGTGTTTTATGTCAGTAAAGTTCTCAGAAGATGGCACACCCAAAGTGGACGATGAGAGTTCAGTGGGGGAACTATTTACAGAGGCATGGGCAGGGATAAGAGAGCAAACAGAAACAGTGACTCACCCATGCACTAGAAGAGTGGGATACTCATCCCCTCTTGGGACTGAGGGGGCAAAGTGAGGGAGCTATTTATAGGGCCAGCAAGAGCCATAACCACAGGAGGAGGACCACCTAGCAACCTGGCAGGGGAGTGAGGTGAACGAATACCCTGACCTCTCTCCCCTCCTAAATATTGATCTCATGCTAGTAATTTTTTTAGCCAAATCTAACTGTAATCCGGCAGGTGGAAAAACCCAGTAGTCTGGAGAAGAACAAAAGGTGAGTTGGGAGGGGCGAACAGAGAATTACCAGCACAGATGCTAATGCCCTTACATGGAAAGGCCATCTCAGTAGAGCCTTTCTGATGATGCTGTTTTAAATGACTGGGAACAACATGCACTGAACACAAGACTGATCCACTACTAAGAATTAAGTGATGACCAGAATGGGGTTTTAGCTACACAAAACCAGCTAATAGAGTCAGTGATTTTGTTTTACAGAAAAGAAAAAGAGGGGACAGATCTGAATTCATGTATCATCTACTTTTAAGTTATACAAAGAGCTCACTGGGAGACTTCCATGATAACGGAGAATAGTATACAGAAAGGGGCCCCACAAGAGTGGAAATCCTGCACCAGATTTGGAGGTAGGTGGTAAGAGACAGAGAACGCATTTTTTAACCTCCAAGGCCTGGAGGGGAAATGAAGTCATGGAGTCTGTGAAAAACAAGGTGGATCTGAAGCACCCCAGCAAGAAACAGGAGACACACCCAAATTAGGTAATTCAAAAAGGAGTCATTTACAGAGGTGCAGGCAGAATGGAGAGGTATAGTGTGAACCCTGGGGTTAAGGGTTAGGTCCCTGGGCCTGAAGAGTCAAGAGCAGATGGACGATATCCAAGAATAAGGGCACAATTTCAGGCCAGTACACCAGTTATCCTGTGATATATTGTTGGCCCTGGGTTATGAAGACTCAGCTTTTAGTGTTTGGAAAATTACCAGAAGAGGGCATATGAATTTCTCTGGATTCCCTGAAACCTTTATTCCTAGTGTTATTAGCCAATGACAATTAAATAACTTCTTGCCACAACCTGCCTAAAACACGCTAAACAGAACTGCCCTTGTGAGAAGAATCTTGAATAAAAATTTATACGTAGCCTTGGGATCATCTGTCCTTATGAACTTTGGTTCAGGGCTCATGTTTTAAAGCACGATTTTCTGTGTCAGCTCCTGTTGCTATGCAGGATGCCTTCCATCTCTTTCAGGTACCAACTAGAAACCACCTCCCCATCCCTGCAACACACACACTCAAAAGTAAATTTCATGTAAAACCTCTAAGTCATATCATCCCCCCAAATATCTGCCAAATTTAGTGTAAATCTATCCATGTGCATGTGAAGGTAGTTATCAACATAATTTTATTTCTATAGGTTCCAAACACCACTACCATCATCTTTGGACATCATGGCCCCACCCAGCATCTGGGAGCAGCTGTGCACACAGACCGGCTGCTGCAGCCATCCCATTTCCAGCCATTCAGTCACCTTGATCCCAGGCGGACATGGCCTCTCACAGTGGGCAGAAGATCCACTTAGTTTAGCTCTATCTGTGTCTAGGTTCCTGGAGGCAGAAGCTGGACTCAACTTGGTGGAAACCCAGAGGGGTAGCCATAACCAATAATTCAGTTCAATTTAGCTCTGTTTGGTTAGAGTTAGAGTGAATGCCAGCCTTACCAACACTGCCCCAGGACACTGTGCTCTTATGATCATTCTACATGAAGTCATGGAAAACAGAGACAATTTCTAGTAAGAGAGAGTCCTAAATCCCTCAGGAGAAAGGTTTATTGAAAAATTGCCCAGGTTAGAGAACAATCAAGGTCCCTGGGTCCAAGCTTAGTAGCATGTCAGGCAGATAGGAAGAGCACCAACCTCTGAATCTTCAAAACTCACAGCCAACTCTGACACCTCCTTTCCCTTGTCCCTCACCTGAGCCAGGTGATTCTGCTCTGTGCATGTGTTTTCTTCATTTTATGATCACCACCGTTGCCCCAAACCGGTACTCTGCCTAGCAATTGCAGCCTCATTTCCTTTCCATCTAGTCTAGAACTGAATTAATCTTCAAGTTCACAATTCTGGTTCTTTATCTCCTTCTGCTTAAAAATTCTAATAGCTCCCTACTGCCTATGAAACGAAGTTTAAATTTCTTCCTTTGGCATTTGCGAGCCGCCTTCCCCTCCACTTCCAGCCCGACCTACCTCTCCCTTCATGTACCCCACTTCCGCCTCTGTGAGAACAGCACACCCTTGCATACACTCTTTTGTGCCCTTTCTCAGGCTTTCCTCTCTGCCTCAGGGTCCCCCATCCCACCCACCCTGCTATCTCCATGCTCAGACATCTCCATCCTCTGAGATTCTCCTCTATCAAAACTCTTCCAGCCACCCTGACCACATGTATCTCTTCCTCCTCTGAAATCGCACAGTATTTTGTTTGTGCCTGTTTTTGGCAGTTACTACACTCTGCTTTTTATTATAGGAATTTGGTACTTAAGGTTAAGAATGTCTACCTTACTTAAGGATTAATAGTTCAGTTCAGTTCAGTTCAGTCACTCAGTCGTGTCCAACTCTTTGCGACCCCATGATTCGCAGCACGCCAGGCCTCCCTGTCCATCACCAATTCCCGGAGTTCACCCAAACTCATGTCCATCGAGTTGATGATGCCATCCAGCCATCTCATCCTCTGTCGTCCCCTTCTCCTCCTGCCCCCAATCCCTCCCAGCATCAGAGTCTTTTCCAATGAGTCAACTCTTCGCATGAGGTGGCCAAAGTACTGGAGTTTCAGCTTTAGCATCATTCCTTCCAAAGAACACCCAGGGCTGATCTCCTTCAGAATGGACTGGTTGGATCTCCTTGCAGTCCAAGGGACTCTCAAGAGTCTTCTCCAACACCACAGTTCAAAAGCATCAATTCTTCGGCGCTCAGCTTTCTTCACAGTCCAACTCTCACATCCATACATGACCACTGGAAAAACCATAGCCTTGACTAGATGGACCTTTGTTGGCAAAGTAATGTCTCTGCTTTTCCATATGCTGTCTAGGTTGGTCATAACTTTTCTTCCAAGGAGTAAGCGTCTTTTAATTTCATGGCTGCAGTCACCATTTGCAGTGATTTTGGAGCCCCCCAAATAAAGTCTGACACTGTTTCCACTGTTTCCCCATCTATTTCCCATGAAGTGATGGTAGGTGTGATGTAATTGACAGCTCTAGGTCCCAGCAGTTTAACCCTGTATCTAGGATGGGAGCCTGTAATTCCTGCCTGTGTTGTGGGAATGTTCTACCTGCCCTTTCAGTACTCTGAACTCTGCCTTGACATCAAAGTTTTACTTAGTATTAGATCAGTTTCCTTTGGCTGATATCCAAATTGCCAATTTCTGCTTTAATTGCAGAATGTGTTAAGTTTCATGCTGTCTAGGGCAGTCTCTTAGGTACTGAATAGAGATAAGTTGAGTACTTCACACATGCACATAAACACACACTGATAATTATTACAAAGAACATTTTGCTCCTGCACCCACAATTCTGCAGCAACTTGCCAAGGGAGCACGAGTAAAGGCATTCTCTTAGGGGTCTGGGTACAGCTTAATTAATCTACCACAGTCAAGGATAACGTTGTCTAGCATCACTAATCATTAGGGAAATGCAAAGCAAAACTACAATGAGGTATCACCTCACACTGGTCAGAATGGCCTTCATCAAAATGTCTACAAACGATAAATGCTAGAGAGGGTATGGAGAAAAGGGAACCCTCTTACACTGTTGGTGGGAATGTAAATTGGTACAGCTACTATGGAGAACAGTTCCTTAAAAAGCTAAAAATAGAGCTACCATTTGATCAAGCAATCCTACTCCTGGGCATGTGTGTGGAGAACACCATAATTTGAAAAGATACATACACCTCAGTGTTCATTGCAGCACTGTTAACAATAGCTAGGATGTGGAAGCAACCTAAGTGTCCATCAACAGAGGGATGGATAAAGAAAATGTGGTACATGTATACCATGGAATGTTACTCAGCCATAAAACACAATGAAATAATGTCATTTGCAGCAACATGGATGGACGTAGAGATTATCATACTAAGTGAAGTAAGTCAGAGAAAGACAAATATCATACGATATCACATATGTGGAATCTACAGAAATGACACAAGTGAGCTTATTTACAGAACAGAAACAGGCTCAGAGACTTAGAGGGCAGACTTGTGGATACCAAGGGGGAAATGGGCGAGGGGGATGAATTGGGAGGCTGGGATTGACATATGCACACTACTACATGTAAAGCAGATAATCAACAAGGATCTGTTGTATATCACAGGAAACTATACTCAATATTCTGTAATAGTCTATGTGGAAAAAGAATTTGAAAAAGAAGAAATATATGAATATGTATAACTAAATCACTTTGCTGTACATCTGAAACTAACACAACATTGTGAATTAATTATATATATATAAAACATTTAAAAAATTTTAAAAAGAAATAAATAAACAATAGAGAAAATCAATAAATTGAATATTTTGAATAAAAATCAACACAAGTGACAAATCTTTAGCTAGACTGAGCAAGAAAAAAGAAAAAAAGACAGAAATGACTAAAAGTCAAGAATGAAAAAGGGGACATCATTACCAACCTTCCAAAAGTACAAGAAGTTGTGAGGAAATACAATGAACATCAGTATGTGTAAATATAAATGTGCATGTATGAATTACTGAATAAGAAAGACATTTCTTTCTTTAAAGCAGAAGCTATAAAGAAAAAGTACTTGAAGAGGGTGGGTTGGAAGTGGAGGACAATGGGTGTGCAGGTATAGCCAGGAAGTACAGAGCATCCTGGGCATAATGCACAGAGAGCTGGTGGCCAGAGCACTGACTCCTGAGCATTACCAGATGAAAGATGGAATCAAAGGCAATGGGGTTTTAGTTTCTGGTCTCTTTAAGAGCAATGAATAATGAATCACCCAGACTAGAAGGTTGGTCTTGCTTGGTTGGGCTGATGGAGGACCTAAAAATGGCAGACTCACATGATCTCTTAAGGCATTAGCCCAGTACCTGGCAGCAGGAAGAATCTAATAATCTTAGCTTTAATTAGAATTCAAACAATTATTTGTATCAGCAAAAGTGCACATATGTTGATAATAACCAGCACAGGTGGGATGTGAGAACTCGGTACTGTTGCTGATAATGAATTTATACAGATGTTCTAGAAGGGAAATTGGCAACATATTACAAAGAAGTTTTTGGTTTTCTGTATGTATGCACAGGAATTTATTCTGAAGAAATAACTACACAGATAAACAACCAGGTATGTATAAGGTTACTCATCTCAATATTGTTTATTATAGGAAAGCCAGAACATATAACTAATCAATCATAGAAATTTGCAAAATGAGTCCCAGATCAAAGATAAAAATACTATAAAGTTTATTAAAAGTATCTTAAATGGGAAAACTATTAAGTGAATATTAAGTTTAAAATGTTAATGGCAAGAGTGAACATTGACATTTTAGGAATCAATGAACTAAGATGGACTAGAATGGGAAAATTTAATTCACATGACCACTATATCTACTACTGTGGGCAAGAATCCCTTAGAAAAAGTGTAGTAGCCCTCATAGTCAACAAGAGAGTCTGAAATGCAGTACTTGGATGCAATCTCAAAAATGACAGAATGATCTCTGTTCATTTCTAAGACAAACCATTCAATATCACTGTAGTCCAAGTCTATGCCCCAAACACTAATGCTGAAGAAGCTGAAACTGAATGGCTCTATGAAGACCTACAAGACCTTTTAGAACTAACACCAAAAAGGATGTCCTTTTTATCATAGGGGACTGGAATGCAAAAGTAGGAAGTCAAGAAATACCTGGAGGAACAGGCAAGTTTGGCCTTTGAGTACAAAATGAAGCAGAGCAAAGGCTAACAGAGTTTTGCCAAGAGAATGCACTGGTCATAGCAAACACCCTCTTCCAACCACACAAGAGACTACTCTACACATGGACATCAACATATGGTCAATACCAAAATCAGATTGATTATATTCTTTGCAGTCAAAGATACAGAAGCTCTATGCAGTCAGCAAAGACAAGAGTGGGAGCTGACTGTAGCTTAGATCATGAACTCCTTATTGCCAAACTCAGACTTATATTGAAGAAAATAGGGAAAACCACTAGGTCATTCACGTATGACCTAAATCAAATCCTTTATGATTACACAGTGGAAGTGACAAATAGATTCAAGGGATTAGATCTGATAGACAGAGTGCCTGAAGCACTATGGACAGAGGTTTGTAACATTGTACAGGAGGCAGGGATCAAGGCCATCCCCAAGAAAAAGAAATGCCAAAAGGCAAAATGGTTGTCTGACGAGGTCTTACAAATAACTGAGAAAAGAGGAGCAATGAAAGGCAAAGGAGAAAAGGAAAGATATATCCATCTGATGCAGATTTCCAAAGAATAGTAAGAAGAGATAAGAAAGCTTTCCTAAGTGATCAGTGCAAAGCAATAGAGGAAAATAATAGAATGAGAAAGATTAGAGATCTCTTCAAGAAAATTAGAGATACCAAGGGAACATTTCATGCAAAAATGGGCACAATAAAGGACAGAAATGGTATGGACCTAACAGACGCAGAAGATATTCAGAAGAGGTGGCAAGAATACACAGAAGAACTATACAAAAAAAAGTTCTTAATGATCTAGATAACCGAGATGGTGTGATCACTTACCTAGAACCAGACATCCTGGAGTGCTAAGTCAAGTGAGCTTTAGGAAGCATGACTATGAACAAAACTAGTAGAGGTGATGGAATTCCAGCTGAGCTATTTCAAATCCTAAAAGATGACGCTGTGAAAGTGCTGTACTCAATATGCCAGCAAATTTGGAAAACTCAGCAGTGGCCACAGGACTGGAAAATATCAGTTTTCATTACAATCCCAAAGAAAGACAATGCCAAAGAAGCTTCAAACTACTGCACAATTGTGCTCATTTCACCCGCTGGCAAAGTAATGCTCAAAATTCTCCAAGCCAGGCCTCAGCAGTACGTGAACTAAGAATTTCCAGATGTTCAAACTCGATTTAGAAAAGGCAGAGCAACCAGAGATCAAATTGTCAACTTCTGTTGGATCATATCATATGGTGAAATATCTATATCATATGAAGAAATATCATATCATTTTGAGAAATGTCATTAACCTCAGATATGCAGATGACACCACCCTCAAGGCAGAAAGCAAAGAACTAAAGAGCCTCTTGGTGAATGTGAAAGAGGAGAGTGAAAAAGTTGGCTTAAAACTCAACATTCAGAAAACTAAGATCATGGCATCCGGTCCCATCACTTCATGGCAAATAGATGGGGAAACAGTGACAGACTTTATTTTGGGGGGCTCCAAACTCACTGCAGATGTTGACTGTAGCCATGAAATTAAAAGACACTTGCTCCTTAGAAGAAAAGTTATGACCAACTTAGACAGCATATTAAAAAGCAGAGACATTACTTTGTCAACAAAGGTCCATCTAATCAAAGCTATGGTTTTTCCAGTAGTCATGTATGGATGTGAGAGTTGAACTATAAAGATGGCTGAGCACCAAAGAATTGATGCTTTTGAACTGTGGTGTTGGAGAAGACTCTTGAGAATCCCTAGGACTGCAAGGAGATCCAACCAGTCCATCCTAAAGGAAATCAGTCCTGAATATTCATTGGAAGGACTGATGCTGAAGGTAAAGCTCCAATACTTTGGCAACCTGATGGCAAAGAACTGACACACTAGAAAAGACCCCGATGCTGGGAAAGATTGAAGGCAGAAGGAGAAGGGGATGACAGAGGATGAGATTGTTGGATGGCATCACCAACTCAATGAACATGAGTTTGAGCAAGCTCGGGGAGTTGATGATGGAAATGGAAGTCTTGCGTGCTGTGGTTCATGGGGTCATAAAGAGTTGGACACAATTGAGCTTAACAATTCACTTAACTGAACTGAAGTTTAAAAAATAGTCTATATAATGTGATTTTGAATATATAAAGTACATATTTATATATGCATAGAGAAATATCAAAACAGGGATTATCTCCAGGTGGTATGATTTTCTTGTGTATGTTTTTCTTTATGTTACAAACTTGCTTCACTGAAAATTTCTTTTCTATTTTTTTCTTTTTTGGTAATGGAAGAAGGGAATCTCAATAATGTTTATAAAGAAAGTATAACGGTCTGTATCATTCCAGTTTACACTTCATTATCTACTCTTTTAATTCTTTAATTTACTCTCTAATTGATCAGTGAGTGTAGTTTTGTCTTTTCTAATCTGGAAGTTGAATGTCTTACAAAAAATACTTTTGACATGGAGAGATTTCCTATCATTCTCAATGTTTCTTTCAGACCAGAGCAATTAACCCGAGCAATTAAGGTGCCTTTACTCTAGGGACGGCAGAAGTCTGCAGTGGTCACTAACTCACCAGCACCCTTCAGCTGTAGCTCCGCATAGTTCCACAGTGGAATTGCTGAGCGCCTGTAATAGATGCAGCTCTTTCATTGACACTGTGAAGAGATGTGCCTCTGCTCCAGAATGGCACTAGCAGGAGCTCCATTTCTCTCCTGTCTTTTTCAGAGTACCTAAATCATAGCATTCAAACAACTTAATTAGAAAAGCTGATAGTGGCATTACTAACAAAGGTCATTCTCACTTTACCAGAGCATTCTCAAGCAGTAGGTATTAATAATGTTTTTGGTGTGAACCAACAAATCTGAGGTAGCACATCTGATTCCTGCGGCTAGCTCAAAGCCAAATGAGAAAATTGTTACAGAAAATAACAGATGGTCTCAGATCAAATATATCTCCTCAGAGGAAAAAGGAACAAACATAGAAAATAACTCCAGACATGGTCAGGACATTCAACTGAAGAAACATCAATATATAGACAATTCAATTACAAATTATGTGTCCAGGGTTTGTTATGATATCAGTCTTTGATTTAGAGGTCTGGGAATGATAGTTAAAGTAGGAGAATCAGAACAGCCCGTGGAGTTCTAAAATTACATGCCATATTTGTTAGAGCATTTTGTAACTGTGAGGTCAAGTAAAGCGTAATTGAATTTCTCTAAATCTACTTCAGGTAAAATGGGTGGAGAAGGACATGGGTGGAGAAGGGCATGACAACCCACTCCACCCATTTTACAGATGAAGTACATTTAGAGAAATTCAATTACCTGCTAGATCACACATCTAGACTGGCAAAACTAGCCTTAAAAAACATTTCAGCTTGACTCTGGAGCCAACATACTCTCCCTTGCTTTACCTGAATGTAAATTGGTATAGCCACTATAGAGAACAGTATAGAGTTTCCTTAAAAAACTAAAAATAGAGCTACCATATGATCCAGCAATCCCACTCCTGGGCACATACCCAGGGAGAACCATAATTCCAAAAGCTACGTGCACCACAATTTTCACTGTAGCACTGTTTACAATAGCCAGGCATGGAAGCACCCTACATGTCCATCAGCAGAGGAAGAGATAAGGAAGATGTGGCACATACAAGGAACAAAATAATGCCATTTGCAGCATCATGGATGGATCTAGAGATTCTCATCCTGAGTGAACTTAAGTCAGACACAGAAAGACAAATACCATATAATATCTCTTATATGTGGAATCTTAAAAAATGGTACAAATCAACTTATTTACAAAATAGAAATACAGTTACATATGTGGAAAACAGAGTTATGGTTACCAGGGGGTAAGGGCAGGAGCAATCAGTTGGGAGATTGGGACTGATACATATACACTATGATATACAAAATCGATAATTAATAACCTCCTGTATAGCACAGGGAACTCCAGTCAATACTCTGTAATGGCCTATATGGGAAAAGAATCTAAAAAAGAGTGTGTATATATATATATATGTGTGTGTGTGTGTGTGTGTGTGTGTGTGTGTAATTGATTCACTTTGCTATACACCTGAAACTAATACAACATTGTAAATCAATTATCCTCCAATACAAATTGAAAAAAAGAGACTGTAGACTCAAAAAAAAAAAAAAAAAAGCTGAGATTTCACTGAAGATCAGGGCTATAAGACCAGAGTTTAGAATACTTGATTTATATTGTTTATTGTCATGGGTGGTGAAATTATTTATAATAATTAATACAATTTAAAAACTCATCCAGTTTGAAATCATATTGGAAACAATATTGTTGTGTCCAGGAAACATTATTGCCTAAAACTTCACAATTTTCATGATCAAATGAAAAACACCGATTGGCTTGACTAAACTGCTGACACACACAGACTTTAAAAAAACATAAAGATATTATACATATTTCAACGCCATTCTCCCAAATCATCCCACCCTCTCCCTCTATAATATTATATATGAAATGAGTCGCCAGGTTCGATGCACGATACTGGATGCTTGGGGCTGGTGCACTGGGACGACCCAGAGGGATGGTATGGGGAGGGAGGAGGGAGGAGGGTTCATGATGGGGAACACATGTATGCCTGTGGTGGATTCATTTCGATATATGGCAGAGCCAATACAATATTGTAAAGTTTAAAAATAAAATAAAATTAAAAAAAACATAAAGAGTGCTGTGCTCTCTTCTTGTGATTCACTGCATTGTGTGCAAAGACGTGTGTATCTTAAGAGACATAAAACAACAGAGACGAAAGGTGGAAAGAGGCCCTCTTTTTGATTTGTCCATGGCCTCACGTGTCCTTTGTTATTCCACTGACAATTTTTAGACTCTTGGACCTTTTGATATTCCTCCATCAAAACTTTCTTTCTCAGTGTCTGTCTCATTTCAAAGGGACGCTAGCTAATCCATGCCACTGAGCTACCCTTAATTCACAGACACTTTAACTGTAGCTGGTGCCTTAACTCAAAGGAAAGATTCTGACACTGGGATTTCAAGCCAAAGTAGCCTCTGGGCTCTGAAGTGCCTTTCATTAGAGAATCTGCTGGACTGTATTCAAACTCTTCAGAGAAAGACATTGTGTTTCATTCATCTTTCCATTTCCAGCACCCAGAAAAATTCTTGTTCCCTAGTAAAAACTCCATATGTGCTTGTGGAATGAAAGAAGGAATGAAGGGATGAAATCAATTAGAGGGATCTTTTATAGCAGGTCCCAAGTATTGTTGACTAATAAATACAATGTTTGTCTACTATTAAACCTATTTGACTGAATTTTGCTCACACTGTTGTTGATCCCAGGTTTGGGTGCCTCCCGCACAGTGAGGGCAAACAAACCAGAACATTGGAATTTGGAGAAAAGAAAGGTTTATTGCAAGGCCCAAGCAAGGAGAATGGGCGGCTCAAACTCCTTAACAGTTACAGGGAAGTGTCTTTTAAAAAACAACTTTATTTATTTATTTATTTTTGGCTGTGCTGGGTCTTCGTTGCTGTGCGGGTTTGCTCTAGTTTGCTGAGCAGGGGCTACTCTTCACTGCGGTGCTTGGGCTTCTCACTGCGGTGTCTTCTCCTGTGGAGCGTGGCCTCTAGGCACGTGGGCTCGGTAGTTGTGACTCATAGGCTCTGCAGCACAGGCTCAACAGTTGTGTCACGTGGGCTTGGTTACTCTGCGGCATGTGGGATCTTCCCAGATCAGGGATCGAGTGCATGTCTCCTGCGTTGGCAGGTGGATTCTTTACCACTGAACCACTAGTGAAGCTCTCAGGGAAGTGTTTAGACAAAATCTGGGGGGAAAGGGCTGCAGGGTGTGTGACTTTCTTCTGATTGGTTTGTGATAAGGTAATGGGGTCACATCTCAATTATCAGCCATCTGATTCCAACCAATCTGGAGGTCTAAGTACTTGTGCTCAGCCTGAAGTTACAGTCTCCACCTGGGTTGGGGGGGAAGGCTTAGCTCCGGTAGAAAAACTCCAGTAGAGATCTATTGGTTAAAACTTTGCTTAAAGCTGTCCTGTTGGGACTTCCCTGGTGGTCCAGTGGTTAAGAATCCGCCCTTCCATTGCAGGGAGCACGGGTTTGACCCATGGGTCTTACATATACCCCTCAAGGAGGACATTGCTTTATCCTACACTACTGTTTCCTGACCGCTCCTCTGTTTCTGCATTCCCTCTCTTCCCTAATTAGCAACTGAATCTGCCCTTTGGATCTTAGGAAAGGTCAGGAAGGCTGTAGCCTTTTCCCTACAAACAAGAAACAGGGGACACGTAAAGGCTTTTGTATGTTAGAAGGCACCACAGGGTCCTGCTCCATTTCAACCCCCCTTTTTTTGATACTCCGCAATCTGGAGGGGAACAGGTGTTGGAATCATACACTCAGTAGAGGAACTTGGTTTTAGGGGGACTTGGTTTCAATAACTGAAATCCTCATTCATCTTGAGTCCACTGCTATTAAAGACGGGGCATGTTTCTTCTGCTTAAGGGACTATGAGGATGAGTGATTTGCCTAATATCTCTTGTCTGCTTCTGTTTCTCTGTCTCTGCTCTCTTTTCCTCTCACACATACACCCTCCAGCTCTCTGCGTCTCTCCCAGAAGCCTTTGTAATAAATCGAGAGCTCCACAACCGCCTATGCTGTGCAGCTTTAAAAAGAGAAAGCTGTCTGAAAGATGCACAAATATTGTGACTCCCTGGAATGAAAGCTTCCCCCCTGGGAGTCAGAAGAGAAAGCGTGTGGAAATCTCAACCTCTTTGAACATACCATCCTTTAAGTAAAGCTCCTATTTAACAGTGGTCCCTGGGGGTTCTGGGCTTGTCATCTTCCTGGAACTCTTTCTCACTGGATTGATTATTAGTGAGCAGGCTAACATGCTGGATGGAGGAAAGCCAGTCTGAGCTTGGGCTTTGTTCAGGGACTATATCTTCTGGATGGTCAATCTGTCAGCAGCCTACAATTTGATTTCAGATTTTTCTGCAATTGTGCTTTTAATTCCTCCCTGGGCATAGATCTTTTTAAAGGAAAATGGTGTGGTAGAAAAAAGTGGCTTTAAAGTCAGACATATCTAGGTTCAAATCCCTGTTTCCTTACTTAAATTGTGATCCTAAGCACATCACTTAATTCCTCTCAGCCAGATTTTCCCATCTGTAAAAGGGGGATATTGACACCAGCTTTGCAGAATTGTTATGTTGGTCAGTAGGCTAAATGGAATGGAGTTGAGAGGTCGTCAGCCGGCTTCCCAAAAGGACGAGCAACACAACTCTGGGGACTTTCTTGGTCTGTGTTCTCTGGGGCAATGGTGTTGGTGGGGAGAGAGGGGAAGCAGGATGCCATCGCATTGCTTCCTGTCTGAGTGCTTGTTTACATTTTCTTCTTGTATGAGAAATGCTAATAAGGCAATGATCCATTTAAGCCACAGGGTCTCAATGTCCAGCAAAGGGCAGTGAGTCATGCCTGCCATCTGCCCTTTTGCCTGCTACAGGGGCCTTGTTGCTCTGTGTTCCTTTCAGGAATGCCTGGTTCTCCCCAGACAGCTCTTAGCAGTCCCATGTGAGCGAGGCCACAGCAGGCTGGTGGCAGCCGGCACAGAGCAGGCCAGGAGCAGTTACTACCCTGATGCTTTCCTTTTGCCTCCCAGCTCTGCTCCCCAGCTTCTGCTCTGGTTTGGAGAGTATGGACATTTGTCAAGACTGGGCTCTACTGAAGCATTTGCAGAGTTACTGTGACTTGAAGAGAAATGCTTCCTGCAACTCTGGTCCAGCAGTCATTGTTGGTGAAGTGAGGGTTGCTCTCCCAAGCAGCTGGCTGAGCTGCTCTGCCTCCCAGAGATGCCTGGAATTCCCTCCAACCTCCAGTATCCTGTGATGTTATCTCTCCCATCACCCCCTAAACAACTTGCCCACTCATTAGAGGGGGGTGGAGAAAGGGAGGAAAGAGGGAAAAGTGTCACCAAACAGAAACAAATTAACATCTTTGGGTCCTAAAAATGATTCATGCTGAATCATTAATTCACCAGTCAATCAATAATTCCACAGTTTTAAAACAAATTGATTTAAAGACTAACAATTTAGTAGAAGATGTAAAGGATATTTCCTGAGCAATTGTCGTGTGCCAGGCACTGTCTTGAGCTCTTTAGAGATGTCATCTATCCTGCAAGGTGTGTGGGCTCTCAAACCAGATCTCAATTTGAATTTTGAATTTGACCTAGAGCAGCCATGTGGCCTTGGGTAATTTGTTATTTTACCTCTCTGAGCATCAGTGTCCCTATCAGTTTCTTTGACACATCGGAGAAATATTTCCCTAATCACCACGTCTAAGGTAATACCCCACTCCCGACCACCATCTTTCAGAGCACTATTATTTTTAGCCATAATAACTGTCTGTCGAGAGTCCCCTTTTTGCTAGGCTTGGCTTCTAGTGCTGGGGATACAACAGGAGACACAACCTCATGGAACTTACACTCTAGTAGGGAGAGAGAGTGAAAGTGAAAGTCGCTTAGTTGTGTCTGGCTCTTTGCAACCCCATGGACTACATAGTCCATGGAATTCTCCAGGCCAGAGATACTGGAGTGGGTAGCCTTTCCCTTCTCCAGGGGATCTTCCCAACCCAGGAATCGAACCCAGGTCTCCTGCGTTGCAGCAGTATTCTTTACCAGCTGAGCCACAAGGGAAGCCCAAGAATACTGGAGTGGGTAGCCTATCACTCCTCCCGCAGATCTTCCTGACCCAGGAATCAACCCGGGGTCTTCTGCATTGCAGGCAGATTTTTTACCAACTGAGCTATGAGGGAAGCCCAGGAGGGAGAGAGTGACAGACAAATAAGCAAACAGATAATAAATATATAAATAATATTCTAAATTCCCTTTTTACCATCTATCGCCCTCAATAAAATTATTAGCTCCTTGAGGGCAAATTATCACTTGTTTGACTTCTGCTGAATTCTCAGTGCCCAGCATAGTGTTTAGCACAACACATGTTTAAAAACTGAAGTAAATAAATAAAGGTTAAATTTTTGAAGAGAATAAAGTAGATAACCCATGCTTGAAGCTCTCAGCATAGCCCTTGGAATATGGTAAATATGTAATAAGTTGGTGGTTTTTCAATCAGATTCCAAAGCTGTGTGCTTAACCACTTCACCACACTGTGTTTATTATAATGATAACTATAGCAATAATAATGTGTTGTTTTTATTATAGAATTACATATACCAATGTATAATTTACTTACCAAGTTCTATTGTATGCCATGGACTGTCTAGGCATATTAAAATAATACCTTATTTAATTATAACTCCACAATAATCCTTAAGTACTTGGACTGCATGGAGATCCAACCAGTCCATTCTGAAGGAGATCAGCCCTGGGTGTTCTTTGGAAGGAATGATGCTAAAGCTGAAACTCCAGTACTTTGGCCACCTCATGCGAAGAGTTGACTCATTGGAAAAGACTCTGATGCTGGGAGGGATTGGGGGCAGGAGGAGAAGGGGACGACAGAGGATGAGATGGCTGGATGGCATCACCGACTCAATGGACATGAGTCTAAATGAACTCTGGGAGTTGGTGATGGACAGGGAGGCCTGGCGTGCTGTGATTCATGGGGTCCCAAAGAGTCAGACACAACTGAGTGACTGAACTGAACTGAACTACCTCAAGTGAAGGACAGCTCTGAGCAGCTTCCCGAGTTTCATCTTGAAGGACATCAGAGACTGTTCCTACTGATGCCAGGAAGCCAGAATTCTCCAGCACCTTCCCTTACCCTTGGTCTTCTTCTCTTTTGTTTTCTTCTAGTCTCTGAGTTAATGAGTACAGAGAGAAGAGAGAATAAAACTTCCTCAGAGTCACAAGCCTCTGATTGTATTCTCCTCTTGCCTAGACTGAAACAAGTAGCTAGAGAGGAAAAAAAATTCTGCTCGTAACCATCATAAGTATTTCAGTGGAAACCTCTGAGCAGCAATGTCAGTGTAAGCTGCAGAGTGCTACAGAGACAGGAAGGGGGCAGGGCACAATCTTTAAAAGAATGACAGCCACGGAAGTTATAACCAAACTGGTTATAACCAACTAGGTCCAAAATGGGATACAATTTACTTCCACTAGACTTAGAGCCTTAGTATATGCTCATTGTTATACATCAGCCTACGATAAATGACCCACCATAGGAACTATAACAGTTACAAGGCCAAGAAAAAAAGAACAGAAAATGGGCAGTGACCAAATTCCTGGAAATCTCCACCCTTCCCCAAAATGGCTGGAATGCTCATCCTACTCATTAGCCTATGAAGTTAACCCAACCTTATAAAAACCAATGACCTCGCATCCTGGCACCTCTTGCCTTCTGAGATGGCCCAAACTCTGTCTCTGGAGTGTGTACCTCCCTGAATAAACCTCCTTTTGCTTTCCTATGGCTCGCTCTTGAATTCTTTCCTGTCAGAAGCCAAGACTCATACCTGGCTGCTGTCTCAGGGACTTGCCAGGGCTCAGGGAAGTCCCTGGGATGTGACTATCCCCTCACACCCCACTTGCCTTCCTGCCACACTACAATAGTGTGGTCTGCATGAATGGCATGAGGAGAAGAATGTTACTAAGACTCTATCCGTCTTTATTCAACCCCACAAAACAGAAATGGACACTATTCCAGGAATGGAATGAATACCCCTGGCTGGGGTTGGAATGTTCATCCATCTTTTCCATAGCCCAGAAGAGATATTACTCAAAATTACCTAACTGGCTAATCTCTGATTATATATATATATGAATACTCATGGTGTAGTCCAGTTCTATTTCCTCAATAATGGAAAAGATTGCCAGCTGTCTGCCCACTATTCATTCTCTCCCCTTTTTCTTTATAATATAATTGTGATTTGGGGGGAGGGGAGTGGTTAAATGTCCAACCAAAAACTGAATTTCCCAACTTGTCTTATAGAGATTGGGTAACTCTATGACTAAGCTCTGGCTTCTAAAACATTGAACCTTTGGGGAAAGCCCCTTAAAAAGGACTGTTGAGTCAGTTGGGAGTCCCCATTGGCATTCCCCTTCCTTTCCTTCCTGCAAAGAACTGTGGATTCAATGTTTGGACATGCAGTGTCCAAGTCGTGACCTTGAAGTGATCTGTGAATGGTAACCACACAATAAGTTTGGCTTCTAGAAGGAGTCAGAAGCATTAAAGGGTTCTGCAGAAACAGCAGATCAGCTTTAAACTGCCCATATCCAAATTTAATTTACATGAGAGAAAAATAAACTTCCATCTTTTTTAAGTCACTGCTATTCCAGAGCTCTGTTGCTAAAAGTGGAACAACTCCTAATACCTTATGTAATGGGCAGAATGTCCCTGGTTAGGTGTATTTCCTTTTTCTAAGAAAAATTGGTAATACAGATTTATACATCAATCTCCTATTGAGTGTGGTTAGTAGGGAAAAAGCTCCCAAAGCCTCTGTACTTGCAGTGAATTTCTGGATCTTGTGCTGCATGGAGCATCAGATAATGTTACCTGAAACCCAAGTTCTCCTTTTGGTGGGTGTCAAGCCAAAAGACACAGTCAAGCCAAAGAGTAGGAGTAGGAAGGATTTATTACTTATGGCAAGTAAGAAACACCTGGGATCTTTCCCAACGTAGTCTCTCTGAACAGCAAAATTTTAAGCTAATACATGCATATTCATGAAGGGGCTTGGGAGGTCAACAGAGTCCAAGCTTTAGTTGATTGAAGTCATGAGGGTCAGAAAAGGTCAACATCATCATCCCTTAGGTTCCAGTTGATCTGGAAATCGAGCACTTCAGGCTAATATTTGCCTGATAATAATCATTTGCTTATGTATTCTCTTGTTCCTTTAAGATCAGTAATTACTGAGATCTATTTAAGGGCAAACATTGTGGCCAGGCTTAGGTCACAAAATGGCTTGGGCCAAAAATGGTTTCTCTTATGTTAAGAAAGCCATGTCTGTTTCTCTTTCTCCAGGAAATCCCTACCCTGTTTGGTTAAAATAATAAAATCTTCTACTTAGGAAAGCAATCAAGAAGACAGGGCCTTGAATTGGGATTAGCTTTTAGATAAAGTGGTAGACAAGTTTTGTGAAAAGTTGAGAGATGAAACAGAATTAACTCAAAAAGTTAGGCAAGTTCTAGGTGACTAAAGCAGGAGTTATTTCAGGATTCTCCATGCTAATCCAAACTGTCATCCACCCATCCCAACCACTATCATATTTATATACCACAGTGAGCTTCAAATTTATTCATGATCCCTAGTTTCAGGAGTTGGTAGTGTAGCTGCAAGCAGATTGGGTAAGGGGTCCCTGGAGAAAGAGAACCAGGAATGGCTTACTTGATAGAAGAGAAGCCACTTTGGCCTAAGCCATTTTATAATATCAGCCTGGCCACAGTGCTTGCCCTTGAATGGGTCTCAGTAATTAATTATTGTACAGGAAATGAGGGAACCTAGGAACTAAAGAAAAGCAGTCAAGAAACAATAGTTCATCAATATAATGGAGTCTTAGTTCTTCGTCAAGAAATGTACATAACAATCTAACACTTTGACTTCCATAAGAACTAAGGCTCCCACCCAGGTGGAAAAGAGAATCATCATGTTGACCCTCCTGACGTCAGTCAACAAAAGCTTGGACTCCATAGATTTTAGTTCCAATTCAATGCTGAATTCTCAAACCCCTTCTTGAATATGCATGTGGTGGCTCAGACAGTAAAGAATCCGCCTACAATGCAGGAGATCTGAGTTTGATCCCTGAGTGGGAAGATCCCCTGGAAGAGGGCATGGCAACCCACTCCAGTACTCTTGCCTGGAGAATCACCGTGGTTGGTGGAGCCTGGCAGGCTACAGTCCATGGGGTCGCAAACAATCGGACATGACTGAGAGACTACGCACAGCTTAGCTTAAACTTACCCAGTTTTGTTGTTCAGAGAGACTCCGCTTTGGGAAAGATTCCCAGCGTTACTTGCTACAAGTAATAATAAATCCTTCCTTCTCCCAATCTTTGACTTGGTTGTGTCTTGATTTGACACCCACCAAGAGGCAAATCCAATTTTGGGGTAATATAGCCACCACAAACTTTCCCAATGGGAAGCAAGTTTCATTTCCTGCTACCCAAAATGACCCTTTGTTGTGCCTGAAGTAACCCTGAGAGATCATACTGATCATTTTTAGGACTTGACTATTGTCCAGTATGCATAACCCATGCTTAGTAACTATTGATTAATTCAGTTCAGTCACTCAGTCGTGTTCAACTCTTTGCCACCCCATGGACTGCAGCACACCAGGCCTCCCTGTCCATCACCAACTGCCGGAGTTCACTCAAACTCATGTCCATCGAGTTGGTGATGCCATCAAACCATCCCAACCTCTGCCGTCCCCTTCTCCTCCTGCCTTCAATTTTTCCCAACATCAGGGTCTTTTCCAAAGAGTCAGTTCTTTGTATCAGATGGCCAAAGTATTGGAGTTTCAGCTTCAACATCAGTCCTTCCAATGAATATTCAGGACTGATTTCCTTTAGGATGGACTGGTTGCATCTCCTTGCAGTCCTAGGGACTCTTGAGAGTCTTCTACAACACCACAGTTCAAAAGCATCAATTCTTCAGCACTCAGCTTTCTTTATATTCCAACTCTCACATCCATATGTGACTATTGGAAAAACCATAGCTTTGACTAGATGGACCTTTGTGGGCAAAGTAATGTCTCTGCTTTTTAACATGCTGTCTAGGTTGGTAATAGATTTTCTTGCAAGGAGTAAGCGTCTTTTAATTTCATGGCTGCAATCACCATCTGCAGTGATTTTGGAGCCCCCAAAAAACAAAGTCTGTCACTATTTCCACTGTTTCCCCATCTATTTCCCATGAAGTGATGGGACAAGATGCCATGATCTTAGTTTTCTGAATGCTGAGTTTTAAGCCAGCTTTTTCACTCTCCTCTTTCACTTTCATCAAGAGGCTCTTTAGTCTTCACTTTCTGCCATAAGGGTGGTGTCATCTGCATATCTGAGGTTATTGATATTTCTCCCGGCAATCTTGATTCAAGCTTGTGCTTTATCCAGCCCAGCATTCTGTATGATGTACTTTGCATATAAGTTAAATAACCAGGGTGACAATACGCAACCTTGATGTATTCCTTTCCCAGTTTAGAACTAGTCTGTTGTTCCATGTAAAGTTCTAACTGTTGCTTTTTGACCTGCATACAGACTTCTCAGGAGGCAGCTCAGGTGGTCTGGTATTCCCATCTCTTTCAGAATTTCCCATAGTTTGCTGTGGTCCACATAGTCAAAGGCTTTGGCATAGTCAATAAAGCAGAAGTAGATGTTTTTCTGGAACTCTCTTGCTTTTTCAATGATCCAACGGATGTTGGCAATTTGATCTCTGGTTCCTCTGCCTTTTCTAAATCCAGCTTGAACATCTGGAAATTCACAGTTCAAGTATTGTTGAAGCCTGGCTTAGAGAATTGTGAGCATTACTTCACCAGTGTGTGAGATGAGTGCAATTGTGCGGTAGTTTGAGCATTCTTTGGCATTGCCTTTCTTTGGGATTGGAATGAAAACTGACCTTTTCCAGTCCTATGGTCACTGCTGAGTTTTCCAAATTTGCTGGCATATTGAAAGCAGCACTTTTACAGCATCATCTTTTAGGATTTGAAATAGCTCAACTGGAATTCCATCACCTCCACTAGCTTTGTTTGTAGTGATGTTAATTGATTAATTAACAGGACAAAAAAGAATCACCAAAGTAAAAGTGGCCAGAATTTCCATGGGTGGGTGAAAAGGTTGAGGAAAGTATATTTTAAAATAAATAATTGAAGGCCATTTATGTTGAGATTTATGTTGGCAGTTGATGGAAGGTAAGGAGAAAGTCCCATGTAAGAATATCCTGTGGCTCTGGCCCATGATGTCAGCTTTTGAAAGAAACAAGGAAGGAGGTGGAGCTGAAAGGAGAAGTGAGACCACTGCTGACCACTTTCCCTGAGCCACAGGTTTGCCCAAGCCATGGTTTGACCATGGTAGCTATTTCTCTCCTGGATAACCCCTCTCCAAGCCAACTACCCATTCTGTCCTGCTTTGCTTTGGCCCCCACCTCCTGGATCCTCTTAGTGCAGGGCCAGTCCCACTTAGGTGTTTATTCAGGCCAGGAAAGAACTTGACCAGGATGTCCACGGCACCAAATGCCTGTGGCTCCCTCAAGTGGGAGAGTCAGGCCCAAGGTGACCCAGGCAGTGACCACCTAAGAGGCTCCACTTATGGCTGGCCCAGACCAACCCCAGAGAAACCTACTCTTCCAAAAAGCCAAGGTCACGACAGTTATTTTAGCTATTGAGCACCACAGTTCTCTATGTGTGTGTGTGCATGCTAAGTCACATGCTTGGTCATTCTGTCATGTCTGACTCTGCGTGACCCTCTGTCCATGTAGATTCTCCAGGAAAGAATACTGGCGTGGGCTGCCATGCCCTCCTCCAGGTGATCTTCCTGACCCAAGGATGGAAACTGTGTCTCTTACATCTCCCTAACACACATCTCTATGTGTGTTACCTCATTAATACCTACTCTCTGAAGTCAGTTCTATCACTGTGCACATTCTGCATTTGAGGAACCAAACTTATACAGGTTAATTTGTTGCAGAGAAGAAGCCAACTCTGACTCCATGTTGGAAATCGTTTCTTTGACATGCTTTTCATTGCTTTTGTTATTACAATCATATATAATAGCCTGCCTCAGAGGACCCTGCCTTACTGAAAACTAAAATGTCTTTGTTCAGCTCATAGAGAGATTATCTGAGCCAGCCCATCTATGAATAGGTACAACAAAAAGAAGAGATTAATACACCCCGTCCAAAGGCTGGCCATTCTTGGAGATGTTTTGGAAGACTGAAGACCCTTTCACTTCACTTCCCCACTGCCTCTCCTTCTCTACTCTGCCTTTTGACTTAAGTTCCTCATTGCTTCTCTTTCTCTGACTTTGTAAAAGAACTTAGCATCCAGACCTTGGGAAGATGGTTACTCCAAGACATTAGTCTGCCATCTTCTCTACTAGCCAGTTTTCTGAAAAAAGTCGTATTCCTTGCCTCAACACCTCTTCTCTTGGATTCATTGGCCTGTCGTGTGCTGAGCAGAGCAAGCTTAGACTCCATAACAAATTTGGCAAACCAGCCAGGAGTCTTGCTGCTCATGGTTAGCTGACCTTGGTTAGGGAATACTGGAGCAAGGCCCTAGCAACCGCTGGGACCATTTGTCCTGAGGATCTTCCCTTCAAGACACCTGAAATGGCACCAATTGCCCCTAGTCCTTGGTCACTGAGGCAAGGAACTGACAAACTTCTACAGGTCAACGGACTCGATTTCATTCATAGGGTAAGTCTACCCAATTCAATAGCTGATCCAGCCAGTTCATTTGTTTGTGGGTTTGTGTGCCCTTTTGTCTTGTGAGTCAATATATTCCCCCCTCAATTTGTGGAGAGGGAAATTTTGAGTTGGGACCAGTTCACTGGGGAACTTGTTCTTGTGGGGCAAGCCTATCATAGTTGGAATTAGTTCCTTTGTAGGGTAAAGTTTATTTACCTGATTTGGAAACTGGTTCATCTGTGCTGTGTCTTTTTGTGTTGCAAGTCAATGGGTTCGATTTTGTAGGTAAAGTTGCTCTGGTGTGCACACCAGAAACATATCTGCTCCTCAATTGGGGCTTTTCCTTTATGGGACAAGCGAATCTGGTTGGGGTATCCTGTTGGAAAGGGTATCCTGTTGTTGCACTTTTGCCTGAGTTGGTACTGGTTCACTAGGAACTAGTTCTTATGAGGGTAAGCCTACTCTAGTTGGAACTAATTCATTTTTGTAAGTTAAATTTATTTACCTGAGTTGGGAACCAGTTCATCTGTGCATTGATGCTGGAATCTCTTTGTGCCATCTTTGTTGGAATTTGCCTACGTCTTTTGGGTTTTGGTGTATCAAACTTATGAAAATGGGAAATATTTCATCTATCCCAAAGGAAAGATCTTGGGGACACATTTTAGATATAAGATCAAATGATCAATGGCCCCTGAATGGCTCACAGTTAAACAATCTGGCAGTCAGTGTTGTAGCCACATGTTCCGGGAAACAAACTCACTCAGAAGGACAATGCAGATAGTGGAGTGCAGTTTATTACACCAGCAGGCCCAAGATCCTCTTAGCCAAGGACCCCGACCAGTTTTTGTGAAAACCTTATATACCCTAAGTGTACTTGCTCAAACCCACCTCCCCAAATTCCTTGAAACTAGTCTGGACAAGGTAAGAGAGATATGATCAAAGTTAACCCATGATTCACGTGTCATAAGCCTAGATAGTTAAGCAGTGGACATTTATCAATAGGCCTGTGGTCATATCCCAATAAACATAATGGAATTTACAACTTTGTTCTGTTACAGCGATAATTAGCATATTCTTTTAGGCGATGGAGAGTCCAAGTACAAGTCCTGAGGCTCCTTTATCCTGGGGGTCTGGTTTTCCATTGGTATGGCATTTCTATAGACACCGAGCACAAAGTTCAGAGTCCATTGGGAGGGTGACCATGTGTGTAGCCTAATGTTTGCAGCCTGGCCTAAGATGGAGTCCAGCTCTGTCTGTTTCCTCCTTCATCAGAAGTACTTTACAGAGGAGAGGACCACTCTGATAATGAACAGGACCAAGGGTTCCCTTGGAGTTATGGTGTCCAATTCTAATTTCCGCTACAGGAGCCCTGGATAACTTTGACAGTGTGGAACACGATGATTGAGTCTTTAATAGATACCACTTTTCTTTGTAAATTAAACTCTCAAGTAACCTTTTCCCCAGAACAGCTTGACATCAGGGTCCTACAGGGGCCTTTTTGCCCTTGCCCAATCTGGGGAGCTTTGGCTCCCAACTGGGGGGCTTTGGCTCCAATTTGGGGTGTTCTCCCTGTGAAGGAAAACTCTGATCTTTTGGACAAAGATCACAGGTCTAATGGGACTGGGAAATCACGTTAATGTGACTATCTGGCTGGCTAGGTTTTGGTTCATTCTGGTTACTTTGGTAATGCGCATACATCTGGTACTAACTGCTCAAGCTAAAATGAGAGGTACTTGCTATAAGGTTCCCCCTGGCTGCTGCCTTCCTGGCAGGACTACAAGGTGGATTATTCAGCCTGTTTTTCCTGTTACCTTCACCTCTTTCCCCCTCAGTATAGATTGATTTTTAGGAGGCCTTCTCCCCTAGGCTAGAGGAAAAGGCGTGAAACTTTCCATGAGTGGATGGATGTGTCAGCCCTTCAGTTTCCATGAGGTGGCCACCCAATTCTTTTGTGAAAGGAGAGAAGAAGCAAAACTGTCTCTGTTTTACCAATGTAGTCTTTACAGGGCCAGAAGTGTGGCTCCAAAAATTCTTTTCATTTCTAAAACCTTCCCTGTTTATCTTAAGAGGCTTGTAAATATTAAACAAAGGAGAACTAAAGTCATCCTATGAAGAACGACAGACTGGTTCCAAATAGGAAAAGGAGTACGTCAAGGCTGTATATTGTCACCCTGCTTATTTAACTTCTATGCAGAGTACATCATGAGAAACGCTGGGCTGGAAGAAGCACAAGCTGGAATCAAGATTGCCAGGAGAAATATCAATAACCTCAGATATGCAGATGACACCACCCTTATGGCAGAAAGTGAAGAGGAATTAAAAAACCTCTTGATAAAAGTGAAAGAGGAGAGTGAAAAGGTTGGCTTAAAGCTCAACATTCAGAAAATGAAGATCATGGCATCCGGTCCCATCACTTCATGGGAAATACATGGGGAAACAGTGGAAACAGTGTCAGACTTTATTTTTGGGGGCTCCAAAATCACTGCAGATGGTGATTGCAGCCATGAAATTAAAAGACACTCCTTGGAAGGAAAGTTATGACCAACCGAGATAGCATATTCAAAAGCAGAATTATTACTTTGCCAACAAAGGTCCGTCTAGTCAAGGCTATGGTTTTTCCTGTGGTCATGTATGGATGTGAGAGTTGGACTGTGAAGAAAGCTGAGCGTCGAAGAATTGATGCTTTTGAACTGTGGTGTTGAAGAAGACTCTTGAGAGTCCCTTGGACTGCAAGGAGATCCAACCAGTCTATCCTAAAGGAGATTGGTCCTGGGTGTTCATTGGAAGGACTGATGCTGAAGCTGAAACTCCAATATTTTGGCCACCTCATGCAAAGAGCTGACTCATTGGAAAAGACCCTGATGCTGGGAGGGATTGGGGGCAGGAGGAGAAGGGGATGACAGAGGATGAGATGGCTGGATGGCATCACTGACTCGATGGACATGAGTTTGAGTGAACTCCTGGAGTTGGTGATGGACACAGAGAAGGCAATGGCAACCCACTCCAGTACTCTTGCCTAGAAAATCCCATGGATGGAGGAGCCTGGTAGGCTGCAGTCCATGGGGTCGCTGAGGGTGGGACATGACTGAGCGACTTCACTTTGACTTTTCACTTTCATGCATTGGAGAAGGCAATGGCAACGCACTCCAGTGTTCTTGCCTGGAGAATCCCAGGGATGGCAGAGCCTGGTGGGCTGCCGTCTATGGGGTTGCACAGAGTCGGACATGACTGAAGCGACTTAGCAGACTTAGCTAGGAGGCCTGGCGTGCTGTGATTCATGGGGTCAAAAGGAGTTGGACACGACTGAGCGACTGAACTGAACTGAGCTGAACTGATGAAGAACTTGCCTGTATCTTTGAGATGCAAATGTTTTTTTCTCTGGTCTTCTCAGGAACCCTTATCTGTCTGTGCTGTCTTTTTAAAGCAAATTTTAGAGAGGGTCAAGTAATTTAGAGAGGTAAAGTAACTGGTGTTGGAGAAGACTCTTGAGAGTCCCTTGGACAGCAAGGAGATCAAACCAGTCAATTGTAAAGGAAATCAATCCTGAATATTCATTGAAAGGACAGATGCTGAAGCTGAAGCTCCAATACTTTGGCCACCTGATGCGAAGAGCTGCCTCATTAGAAAAGACCCTGATGTTGGGAAAGACTGAAGGCAGGAGGAGAAGGGGACGAGAGAGGATGAGAGAGTTTGATGGCATCATCAACTCAACAGACATGAGTTTGAGTGAGCTTGGGGAGTTGGTGATGGACAGAGAAGCCTGGCATGCTTCAGTCCATTGGGTCACAAACAGTTGGGCATGACTGAGTGATTGAACTGAACTGAAAGTAATTTAGAAGTTGGCTTGTCCAAGATAATTAGAAATTACTTTTTTCTGCAAATATTAGTGTTTAGCCATCTAGCCAAGTGAGCCTGACTTGTTCCATCTGTGAGAAACCCAATATTAATCCGAACTCTTTTGTAAACTGATGGGTTTTACATTGCTGTACCTGATTCAGGACTGAAATCTTGAAATAAGAACTGAGGCCTCACTGTTTGTGTGTTTATATATATCTTTGTTTTTGGATAACATTGCTGCAGTTTATTTGTTAAAAGAGCTCTATTTGATTAGCTTAAATAACAGTAATGACAGTCATTCAGTCATGTCTGAGTGTTTGCAATCCATGGACTGTAGCCCTCCAGGCTTCTCCAACCATGGGACTCTCCAGACAAGAACACTGGAGTGGGTTGCCATTCCCTCTCCAAAATAACAGTAATAAGCATTTACAAACCAAACAATTCTAAATACAAGAGAAATTAAGTTACATGAGTTTCAGTTTCATGTGAACTACGAAATAGTTAACATTAAATTAGTACCTGCTATTAATGTTTAAATTTGTTGATCTAATTATAATAATACAGACATGTCTTGAGTCATCAACATATTAACTATAATACTAAGTATAATACTTTTGTTGTGCCTAAGTTTAACATAAATAAGGTATTATATCTGTTACTAATTTGTCAGCAAGAAAAGTACCTCAATGTGGGGGAAAAATAACTTAAGGAACCCTAAGGTATGTGTTATCAGTAGAAGAAAGAGTGAGGAATAAAAATAAAGAAATGCTGAAAAGAGTTATGCTTGATCAGGATTTTCCTAAGACTGGATTGAATTTAGCTGGGTAAATGAATCTTGTTGGGAGTAAGCTAAGTCTTGGATTTGGCTTTTTCTTTATGTTCAGATTCTTGGAATGCCATTTTTGAAAACAGAGTATATGAGTTTCTTTGCCTTTAAGTGATTTGTACTGATTTTGAGATCTCTGGTTACTCTGGTTAAGGAAATAAGTATTGTTCAAATGTCTTTACCAATTAATCAGATGTTTAACCATGACTTTTAAGTCTTTCGTTATTTATAGACATTTTTGTACTCTGATGCTGTTACAAAAAGGCTTCTTTTATCAAGGAGATTCACAGGAAGACTATGGAAGCAATTACAATAGTTCCACGTCAAAATGATGGCCATGTGAGCCAAGATGGTGGATTAGTCGACTTCCATTAGACCTTGAGCCCCAGTACACACTCTTTGTAACATATCAGCAAGTTAAATGATGCACCAACAAGTGGGTAGTGGCCCAATTCAATGTAAAGAAACTTTTAGGTAAAGTAAAAATAAATAAGACTTTTTTAGATAAAGAAACTTTAAGGAAAGAAAATACAAATGAGAACAGTTTTGAGTGAACTGTTAGAAATACATGTTTTTTAGGAACTCTCAGTACACGCGTGCATATGAAGTCACTTCAGTCGTGTCCGACTCTGTGCAACCCCATGGGCCAGGGCCAGCAAGGCTCCTCTGTCGGTGGGATTCTCAGGCGAGAATACTGGAGCAGGTTGCCGTGCCCTCCTCCAGGGGATCTTCCCAATCCAGGGATCCGACCTGCATCTCTTATGTGTCCTGCCTCAGCAGATGAGTTCTTTACCAGTAGTGCTACCTGGAAAGCTCTAAGGATCTCTCCAGATACTCTATAACCAGTTAAAATTGTGCTAAAGTGGTCATGGATGGATGTGAGAGTTGGACTGTGAAAAAAGCTGAGCACCGAAGAATTGATGCTTTTGAACTGTGGTGTTGGAGAAGACTCTTGAGAGTCCCTTGGACTGCAAGGAGATCCAACCAGTCCATTCTGAAGGAGATCAGTCCTGGGATTTCTTTGAAAGGAATGATGCTAAAGCTGAAACTCCAGTACTTTGGCCACCTCATGCAAAGAGTTGACTCATTGGAAAAGACTCTGATGCTGGGAAGGATTGAGGGCAGGAGGAGAAGGGGACGACAGAGGATGAGATGGCTGGATGGCATCACTGACTCGATGGACGTGAGTCTGAGTGAACTCCGGGAGTTGGTGATGGACAGGGAGGCCTGGCGTGCTGTGATTCATGGGGTCGCAAAGAGTTGGACATGACTGAGCGACTGAACTGAACTGAACTGAAGCTAAATGATGAAAGGTTTGTGGAAAACGGACCCCAAAAAGGGTTTTGTACATGACTAGTTAGGACTGATTAAGTTTAAAAGTAAGCTGGTGCAAAACATAAATTTGGCTTTTTTCTCTGTTAAAGCAGACAAGTTTTCTAAAGATGCTAAATTGCTTTTGATAACAGATTTTATTTTTATTTACATTTTAAATAATTTGTATTTGCCTTTGAAATCTTGTATTGTTACTTTGGCTAAGTTTCATAGTGATCTATGGCCTTGTTGTATTTAATTTTCTTCTTTTATTTTGTATCCCTTTGTCCTATCCCTTTGACAGGGCTTTCCAAATCAAATTACAATAAAGTTCCTTTGACCTTTAGCTAACTCTGGAGTGTTTCAACGGGCCCCTGAAATACCTCAAAGGGAGACATTAAACTAATTAGATTCATTTGGTATGTTAAATTATAAGGGAAGTCAAATAAGTGATAAATTTTAAATTATATGGTAAATGATGGTACAGATATTCTATAGATTATATGGACTTCCTAAGAATCTGATATATCCTGGTAGAATATTATCAGTCATAATTTTAGTTATCTGAAGGTGTTGTATGTCACAGCAGTAACTGGGTTGCTTTGTTAATTGCAGTGTAATCAGATTTAAACCTGCCTTCTTTAAGTCTTTTGTTAATATAGACAGTTATGGTTTCACTCTGATGCCTTTGCAAAAATGCCACTTCTTCAAGAAGATTTATAAAAAGGACTTTTGGATAAATAAAAGTTTCTGATTTTGAGAACATAATAGTGAATTGAGTAAAAAAATTGAAGAATTCTAATGAGAAAACTGATGACTTCATAAAACCATTAGCCAAAAGGATTAGTTACATAAGACTGAGTAAAATGTTAAACATGGTTGTAATTTTTTGGTTTCTACCTAAAAGGATTGCTGGTTTGAATCTGTGTTTTCCAGGTATAAGAAAAACCTTCTCCTTCAACTAATTATTACTTAGAATAGTTTGGTAGATTATGCCTTTTGGAACATGCTGGTAACATCCACTTGTCTCAGAAGATTAAACCATGCATAAATATGGAGAAGGCAATGGCACCCACTCCAGTTCTCTTGCCTGGAAAATCCCATGGACGGAGGAGCCTGGTGGGCTGCAGTCCATGGGGTCTCTAAGAGTCGGACACGACTGAGCAACTTCACTTTCACTTTTCACTTCCATGCTTTGGAGAAGGAAATGGCAACCCACTCCAGTGTTCTTGCCTGGAGAATCCCAGGGACGGGGGAGCCTGATCGGCTGCCGTCTATGGGGGTCGCACAGAGTTGCACACGACTGAAGCGACTTAGCAGCAGTAGCAGCAGCAAATATGCATGGCTGGTACAATGAAACTGCAAATAGCTCATTAAATTAGTTATGGCTTCTTTGGTCAGGTGATTATTGCAACTGGATTACAACGAATTATGCTAATCATTGTTTAAATTTGTTCTTTGTTTTCAAATTGTGCTTTGTGCCTCCCCGAATCACTGTGTCACTGTCAATATTGCTGCATTACTTACATTCTGTCTAGTTATCTCTATAGTTATCTCTTGCAGAAACCAATGTATAATTAGGCCTCCAACAAAACTTCTATGGCTAAACATTTTGAGGAAATCACATTCGTAACATAAAATCATTGTAGTAGTGTGATTATAGATATGGGAAGAAGCAACGAGGGAACATGTCTCCTGGATTATAGTTAGACAGAATCTAGAGAATTTTTAATTGTTGATGTGGCCTGGTCCGAAACTTAACACCTTAACACTCAAGAATTTTTGCCTGAGTTGGACTGAGTCTCCTAGTACTATGGGACAAGAGCTGATTATGAAATGTCTCCCAAATATTGGTCAAATTCCTGAGCAAGAGGGGAAGGTCTGAGGAGTGGAGGCAGTGATTGTAGACCTTTAATGTGAACCAGTGAGCCCCAAGGAAGGGGGAATACATGCCACCTAAGCAGTCATTAGACTGCAGCCACTCCCTAAGGTGAGTCCCGAGGAAACTGAGAATACAGGGTGACGGGCCTCCAGATAGCTGGGGTACATACTAAGAAAATAATTTTAATGAGCCCTGACTCTTGATTCTTCTGATACATAAAAAAGCACCAAATTTCTTGAGGTCCTGTCTCATGGATTTGAAGTTCAGCATTTCTAAGTCTGCTGTTCCTGCTGCTGCTGCTGCTAAGTCGCTTCAGTCATGTCCGACTCTGTGCGACCCCACAGACGGCAGCCCATCAGGCTTCCCCATCCCTGGGATTCTCCAGGCAAGAACACTGGAGTGGGTTGCCATTTCCTTCTCCAACTCATGAAAGTGAAAAGTGAAAATGAAGTCACTCAGTCATGTCCGACTCTTAGCAACCCCATGGACTGCAGCCTACCAGGCTCCTCCATCCATGGGATTTCTAAGTCTACAAGTGTAAAATACACACTTTCCAAAAGAGGAACAAAAAGAAGACAAATCTCAACATTTGAAACAGCACCAGTGGTGGACACTTCCAGGAAGATCCATCTGATGAAGCAGAACAGCGATCACCCTCTTTTCCACAAGATTGTGGAATGGACTTTGACATTGGGAATTATTGCAGAGAAGAAGCCGATATTGACTCCATGTTGGAAACTGTTTCTTTGACTTGGTTTTCCTTGCTTTTGTTATTATGAAATGAAGTGAAGTCGTTCAGTCGTGTCCAGCTCTTTGCAACTCCATGTACTGTAGCCTGCCAGGCTCCTAGGTCCGTGAGATTTTTCTGGGCAAGGATGTTGGTGTGGGCTGCCATTTCCATCTCCAGGGGATCTTCCTGACCCAGGGATCAAACCCCATCTCCCTCACTGCCAACAGACTCTTTACGATATGAGCCACCAGGGAAGCCCCTTGTTACTGTAATCTTATATAACAGTCTGCCTCAGAGGACCCTGCCCATCTACCTGACTCTAACTTTGTTCAGCTCATAGATAATCTGACCCTTCCCATCTGTGAACAGCTACAATAAAAAGAAGAGCTTAACATATCCCTTCCAAAGGCTGACCATTCTTGGAGCTGTTTTGGGAGGCTGAAGACACTTTCACTTTACTTCCACATTGCCTCTCCCTCCCTTCCACTTACTTCCCCACTGCCTCTCCCTCTCTGTTCTGCCTTTTGACTTTAGTTCCTCTTTGCTTCTCTCTCTCTCTCTCTCTGAATCTATAAAAGAACCTGGCATCCAGACTCTGCCAAGGTGATTACTCTGAAATACTAGTCTGCCATCGTCTCTGTCAGCTGGCTTTTCGAATAAAGTCGTATTCCTTGCCTCAACACCTCATCTCTTAGGTTCATTGGCCTGTCATGTGGTGAGCAGAGTGAGCTTGGATCAGTAACAAATCCATTTATTTCAGATCACAGTTCCTACGTGTTAGTGCAACCACACAACTCAGATGGGACTGAACCCATCGTCTTTACTTGAGATCACACACATGATCTCAGGACTTTAAAGTTCAGATTCTTATGTCTCATCCAGAAAAAAACTGAGTGAAGGACAAAGCAATAGATGAGAAGTAAATTTACTTAGAAAAACACTGCACAGAGCGTGGGCATCTCAGAAGGTCAGAGGCCCCAAAATATGAGGTAGGTAGTTTTTAATGGGCTGGTAATTTCATAGGCTAATGCGTGGGATCAAGCCCTAGGTTGGGAGGATCCTCTGGAGGAGGGTATGGCAACCTCTTCCAGTATTCTGGCCTGGAGAACCCCATGGAAAGAGAAGCCTGGCAGGCTACAGTCCATAGGGTCACAGAGTCAAACACCACGGAAGCAACTTACACACATGCATGCAATGAGTAGGAGGATTACTTCACCTATTTGGAGAAGGGGTAGAGATTTCCAGGAATTGAGCCACCACCCTCTTTTGACCATTTATGGTTGACCTCAAAACTATCAGGGTAGCTATGGATATGTCATTGAGCATGCTGATGTGTCGCAATGAGGGCGTAATGAATCTCAAGGCCTACAGGAAGTTCAATCTTCCACCATCTTGGACCTAGTTAGTTCTAACCAGTTTATGTCATATCCTCAAGAGTTAAGTCATTCTTGCAGAGGTTATGTGCTCCCCCTTCCCTCCCATTTCAGTAGCTTTGGGATTCATACCCAAGTGTGACTAAGCAGGCAAACCCTAGCCAGAGTACTATTATTCATTGTTTTCTATGAAATACAGAAAAGAAAAAGTAAAAGAATAAAAGTCACTTGTGACTACCAGCTACAGAAATAGCAATTTGTTTTACTTCCTACCTGCTACCCTTATTGTAAACCTCAACTTTATGTGGCAGTAATGTTGGCTTTCTAGGCACATTCCTGTGGGAATGGTCTCTCTTCTTAATATACTTCCTTTCCTTCTTTAAAATTAATTTCTTTATTTTAAATGAAACAAAGATGAATATTTTTAATTCTAAAGATACAATTCACAAAAAAAATAGAATCATAAACCATTAGACACCTCAACAACAAAGGAACTAAGATACATAAAGAAAGTCAGAAGAAATATAAGGAAAAAGAAAAATTATATAATCATAGTGAGGCAATGGCAACCCACTCCAGTACCCTTGCCTGGAAAATCCCACGGACGGAGGAGCCTGGTAGGCTACAGTCCATGGGGTCCTTAGGAGTTGGACACAACTGAGCGACTTCACTTTCACTCTCCTGCATTGGAGAAGGAAATGGCAACCCACTCCAGTATTCTTGCCTGGAGAATCCCAGGGATGGAGGAGCCTGGTGGGCTGCCATCTATGGGGTCGCACAGAGTTGGACACGACTGAAGTGACTTAGCAGCAGCAGCAGCAGTGAAACATACACTTCTCTGAGAATATTTTATCAAGTGCAAAAAAATAGGAGCATCTTGATATCATTAATACTTTAAATATAATATGTTCACATTTAGTTAATTTATATTAATCATATCACATACAAATATACTCAAAATTTTATATCTCAAACGTTGCTATTAGATGTTGATAGGACATCAACTGGCAAATAGGACAAAAATTGGCAAAAAGATAAGCATTACTAAATTGCGAAAGTAGAATTCTTTTTTGTGTGTGTGTGATTCAGTTATATACAAATGTTAGTTTTGAAATTATTTTCCATAATAATATCTATGTTATTACAAGATATTGACTATAGTTCCCTGTGTTGTACAGTAAACCTCCTTTTTTGCTTATTACATAACTATTTTTTAAATTAGAAATCTAACATTCTATTCACATTAAGTCAAACAAGTAGAACCAAAATCTCATAAATTTTTTACTCAGGCAAACATTTATAAGCTTTATAAAATATATATTATACATATTATTTATATATATGTATACAAAAGCTTTTCTACTACACTTGATTAAGGCTTGAGAAAGAACATCCAAAAATGAGAGAGATGGAGAAATCAGAAAACATAAACTAAATGAAATGGGAGCACTGAATATGAAATAGAAAAAGTGCAACAAACTAAATAAAAGTAAAGGTCATCATATAGTCCAGTTGTTTTTAAAAATGGTTGCTCATTAGAAATGTATCTGGAACTCTGGCAAAAAAAAGAAGCACTACCTGGGCATTTATATTTTTCAAAAAATTCCAAGATAATTCTGATATGCATCTGGGTTTTGAAAAGTGATTACAGGTTTTTCTATTAAATGGTAGCTTTGGTGATATAGAATTCTATACTTTTTCTGTTGACCAATAATGATAAAATGGTATTAAGTGAGTAACAGTTACATAATCACAGTAGTAAAGGATGTCTATCAGTTTCCACAATCAATAGCCAGACAAAAAAAAAAAAAAAACATGATTACAATTGCAAGCCATAACAGGAACATGATTCAGTTCAGTTCAGTTCAGTCAGTCATGTCCGACTCTATGTGACCCCATGGACTGCAGCACACCAGGCCTCCCTGTCCATCACCAACTCCCAGAGTTTACTCAAATTCGTCCATTGAGTCGCTGATGCCATACAGCCATCTCATCCTCTGTCGTCCCCTTCTCCTCCTGCCTTCAATCTTTCCCAGCATCAGGGTCTTTTCTAATGAGTCAGTTCTTTGCCATCAGGTTGCCAAAGTATTGGAACTTTACCTTCAGCCTTAGTCCTTCCAGTGAATATTCAGGACTTATTTCCTTTAGGATGGACTGGTTGGATCTCCTTGCAGTCCTAAGGGACTCTCAAGAGTCTTCTCCAACACCACAGTTCAAAAGCATCAGTTCTTCGGCACTCAGCTTTCTTTATAGTCCAACTCTCACATCCATACATGACTATTAGAAAAACCATAGCTTTGACTAGACAGACCTTTGTTGGCAAAATAATTTCTCTGTTTTTTAATATGCTATCTAGATTGGTCATAGCTTTTCTTCCAAGGAGCAAGCATCGTTTAATTTCATGGCTGCAGTCACCATCTGCAGTGACTTTGGAGCCCCCCAAAATAAAGTCTGTCACTGTTTCCACTGTTTCCCCATCTATTTGCCATGAAGTGATGGGACCGGATGCCATGATCTTAATTTTCTAAATGTTGAGTTTTAAGCCAACTTTTTCACTAATAATATACAATAATTACATACAATTTGGGGGTCAAGCAATGATATGGTAAGTGGAAGTGCATACATGCACATGTTTTCATCCACCCAGCCAATCTATGTCTTTTGATTGGTGCATTTAATCCATTTGCACTTAAGGTAATGATTGATAAGTGTGATACTATTACTGTTTTCTTAACTGTTTGGGGTTTATTTTCTGTAGGTAGGGCTTTTCCTTCTCTTGTGTTTCCTGCCTAGAGAAGTTCCTTTAGCATTTGTTGTAAAGCTGGTTTGGTGATGCTGAATTAACTTTTGCTTGTCTGGAAAGCTTTTGATTTCTCCATCAAATTTGAAGGAGAGTCTTGCTAGGAAGAGTATTCTTGGTTTGTAGCTTCTTCCCTTTCATCACTTTAAATATGTCATGCCATTCCCTTCTGACTTGTAGAGTTTCTGTTGAGAAATCAGCTGATAGCCTGATGGGAGTTCCCTTGTATGTTATTTGTTGTTTTTCCCTTGTTCCTTTAAATATTTTATCTCTGTCTTTCGTTTTTGTCAGTTTGATTACTCTGTGTCTCAGTGTGTTCCTGCTTGAGTTTATTCTTCATGAGACTCTCTGCTTCCTGGACTTGGTTGATTATTTCCTTTCCCACATTAGGGAAGTTTTCAGCTATTATCTCTTCAAATATTTTCTCAGGACCTTTCTCTCTCTCTTCTTCTGGGAACCCTATAATTCAAATGTTGGTGTGTTTAATGTTGTCCCAGAGGTCTCTTAGGCTTTCTTCATTTCTTTTCATTCTTTTTCTATATATTGTTCTGTGGCACCATTCTGTCCTCTAGGTCATTTATTTGTGCTTCTGCCTCAGTTATTCTGCTATGGATTCCTTCTAGTGTATTATTCACTTTTTTTTCTTTGTTTTTTAGTTCTAGTATGCCTTTGGTAAACATTTCTCACATCTTCTCAATATTTGCCTCCATTCTTTTCCTGAGATCCTGAATCATATTCACTATCATTATTCTGATTTTTTTTTTTTTTTTTGAAGGTTGTCTATTTCCAATTCATTTAGTACCTTTTCTGAGGTTTTATCTTGTCCCTTCATCTGGGACCTAACTTTCTGCTTTTTCATTCTGATTAACTTTCTGTAATGTGGTTTTGTTTTAGTTGCTGTGGGATTGTGGTGGTTCATGCTTCTTCTGTCTGCCCTCTCACGGAGGTGGCTAAGAGGCTTGTGTAAGCTTCTTGATGGTGGTGGGAGAAACTGGGTCTTGCTCTGGTGAGGAACAACAGAATGGGAAAGACTAGAGATCTCTTCAAGAAAATTAGAGATACCAAGGGAACATTTCATGCAAAGATGGGCTCAATACAGGACAGAAATGGTATGGACCTAACAGAATCAGAAGATATTAAGATGAGGTGGCAAGAATACACAGAAGAACGACACAAAAAAGATCTTCACGACCCAGATAATCACAATGGGGTGATCACTGACCTAGAGCCAGACATCCTGGAATGTGAAGTCAAGTGGGCCTTAGAAAGCATCACCACGAACAAAGCTAGTGGAGGTGATGGAGTTCCAGTGGAGCTATTTCAAATCCTCAAAGATGATGCTGTTAAAGTGCTGTACTCAATATGCCAGCAAATTTGGAAAACTCAGCAGTGGCCACAGGACTGGAAAAGGTCCGTTTTCATTCCAACCCCAAACAAAGGCAATGCCAAAGAATGCTCAAACTACCGCAAAATTGCACTCATCTCACACGCTAGTAAAGTAATGCTCAAAATTCTCCAAGCCAGGCTTCAGCAATACGTGAACTGTGAACTTCCTGATGTTCAAGCTGGTTTTAGAAAAGGCAGAGGAACCAGAGATCAAATTGCCAACATCCGCTGGATCACTGAAAAAGCAAGAGAGTTCCAGAAAAACATCTATTTCTGCTTTATTGACTATGCCAAAGCCTTTGACTGTGTGGATCACAATCAACTGTGGAAAACTCTGAAAGAGATGGGAATACCAGACCACCTGACCTGCCTCTTGAGAAACCTGTATACAAGTCAGGAAGCAACAGTTAGAACTGGACATGGAACAACAGACTGGTTCCAAATAGGAAAAGGAGTACGTCAAAGCTGTATATTGTCACCCTGTTTATTTAACTTATATGCAGAGTACATCATGAGAAATGCTAGGCTGGAAGAAGCACAAGCTGGAATCAAGATTGCTGGGAGAAATATCAATAACCTCAGATATGCAGATGACACCACCCTTATGGCAGAAAGTGAAGAGGAACTCAAAAGCCTCTTGATGAAAGTGAAAGCAGAGAGTGAAAAAGTTGGCTTAAAGCTCAACATTCAGAAAACAAAGATCATGGCATCCGGTCCCATCACTTCATGGGAAATAGATGGGGAAACAGTGGAAACAGTGTCAGACTTTATTTGGGGGGCTCCAAAATCACTGCAGATGGTGATTGCAGCCATGAAATTAAAAGACACTTACTCCTTGGAAGAAAAGTTATGACCAACCTAGATAGCATATTCAAAAGCAGAGACATTACTTTGCCAACAAAGGTCCGTCTAGTCAAGACTATGGTTTTTCCAGTGGTCATGTATGGATGTGAGAGTTGGACTGTGAAGAAGGCTGAGCGCCAAAGAATTGATGCTTTTGAACTGTGGTGTTGGAGAAGACTCTTGAGAGTCCCTTGGACTGCAAGCAGATCCAACCAGTCCATTCTGAAGGAGATCAGCCCTGGGATTCCTTTGGAAGGAATGATGCTAAAGCTGAAACTCCAGTACTTTGGCCACCTCCTGCAAAGAGTTGACTCATTGGAAAAGACTCTGATGCTGGGAGGGATTGGGGGCAAGAGGAGAAGGGGACGACAGAGGATGAGATGGCTGGATGGCATCGCTGACTTGATGGATGTGAGTGCTGCCATTAATGGGGTCGCAAAGAGTCGGACACGACTGAGCAACTGAACTGAATTGAACCGGTGAGGAGGGCCTTGCTCAGTAAAGCTTTAATCCAATTATCTGCTGATGCGTGGGGTTGCACTCCCTCCCTGGTAAGTTATTGGCCTGAGGCAACCCAGCCCTGGGGTCTAGAGGTTCTGCGGTCAGTTTAAAGGAGATCCCCAAGACTGCTTATGACAAAGGGGACCTCCTCACACAGTTGCTGCCAGGGCCCCAGTCCCAGCAGTGAGCCCCTGCCGACCCACGCCTCCACGGGGGACCCTCCAACACTCGCAGGTAGTTTTGGTTCAGTTTCTTGTGGAGCCACTGCTCTTTTCCTCTGAGTCTTTGTGCACACAGGTTTTGTTTGTGCCTTTCAAGTCTGGAGTCTCTGTTTTCCCCAGTCCTGTGGAAGTCTTGTAATCAAATCCTGCTAGGCTTCAAGGACAAATTCCCTGGGGATTCCCAGCCCTTTTGTTGGATCCCCAGGCTGGGAAGCTTTATGTGGTATTCCACACCTTCACAACAGTGGGAGAACTTCTTTGTCATTATTGTTCTTCAATTTGTGGGTCATCCACGCAGCAGGTTTGGGTTTGATTTTATTGTGATTATGCCCCTCCTACCATCTCACTGAAGCTTCTTTGTCTTTGGACATGGGGTATCTTTTTTTTTTTGGTAGATTCCAGCATTCTCCTGTCACTGTTTGTTCAACAGCTAGTTGTGACTTTGGTGCTCTCACAGGAAGAGATGAGCACACATCCTTCTACTCTGCAATCTTGAACCAGAACTCCTCTCATCATCATATCTTGAGACTAGCCTTTAACAATCTGTTGGTCAGCACTGTGCCTCTGCCACTCCAGGGGACCCCTGTAGGACCCTCACTAGCTATACCTAGACCCAGAGCCTGATTCTCTCTCCCTTCCCACATCAAGGCCCTGTTTCTGCAGAGACCTGCCCTCTCTTGCATTCTGGGCTAATCTGATCTCAGGTAAAATGCACCAAAGCTTTAGTAGGCTGTTCCTCACAGGTTGCATGCTTCTAAGTAGACGGAAATTTGGAGAAGATAATGTAGACTGGTGGGCTTCCCAGGTGGCTCAGTGGGTGAAGAATCCACCTGAAATGCAGGAGATGCAGGAGAAGTGGCTCTAATCCCTGGGTTAGGAAGATCCCCTGGGGGAGGAAATGGCAACCCACTTCACTCCTCTTGCCTGGAGAATCCCAAGGACAGAGGAGCCTGGTGGGCTAAGGTCCATAAGATCACAAAGAGCTGGACACTATTGAAGCAACTTAGCAGGCACACATGTAATTTTTAGCCTAAAGTCCAATGTAAAGTTACATTAGGCTTGCACAGGCTTTTGGTGTTCTCTTAAAACATAACCGTTTCTAGGTGTCTCCTGCATTGGCAGCAGGTTCTTTACCACTAGCATCACCTGGGAAGCCCATAACCACTTCTACTTTGCCGCCTTATCAGTGGGTAGTGTTTTTACAGCGGAACCTCTTGATGCTGGGTTGTGATCGGAAAGTTTTGGTTGGGGGAGCGTTGCGGGGGGTGGGGGGCAGGGGTTGGAGGGAAGATATTTCCTGTGGCAACACAGGAAGTCACAGAATGTTGGTGACCTCAGAGCCCCTGAGGACTCTAGTGAGGTCAATTCATCTTGGGAGTTGTTCTTTCCTGCCTAAAAGCCAAGGCTGACTACAGAGCCCCTTCCACACCCAGAACACAATTAGACAGAAAGCAGATTGCCAGGACCAGAAAATGGAATAGTGCAGGGAGAAAGAAAGTGCTGGATAGCACTCTCAAACACAGTACTTAACTTTTATATGAAATATTTAACAATGTCCCTTTTCTAGAAATTCTTGGATAACATAACCTACCTACCCAAATAATTTTTAAAATCAATGTAATGTCCTACCTATAATATGAAAAAAAATTAAAAAGAAAGTAATAACATAACAAAATTAAATATATTTAAATATGTGACTACTAACACACAACTACACTAGAGGACATAGCAAAGAGCCAGATGCTTGCAGCTTTATCTAAAATCATTATATGAATGCAGGAGCTACAAATACAGATGGATATAGTTGTGGTTAAGGTGGTAATTGTTGCCAGAAACATGTGTTTCCAAAATTGTGAAGAACTTTTGATAAAAGCAAAATGCCAATTCCCTTGATTCACCCAGTTTCAGTTACACTGTAGGCTCAGATCATTATCTGTAGGATTTTCAACTACACAAACATCTAGCATAATTTTCCAAAGTCATTCGTTCATTCATTCAAAAACAGCTACTGTCATGGAGGATTACTTTCCTCCTTTCAGGAAGTATAGCATCCCTAGTCAGCTGTACTCTCCAGCCACTGTGGCAAACTGTGGCAAAAATGCCCCTATAAATTTCCAAACTATTCACATTGAGAAACTGGGAACACCCTCTTCAATTACCCTCATTGAGAACCAATGTCTGGGAATACCCCCAGGAAAAGATGTGCAGGATGATCACATGCCTGAAACTCTGTGCATAGCATGAATATTTCAGTAGCATAATAGAAAGTCAGTGTTAAACACCGAACAGCAATATGGACTTAGGTTATTGACATGTTTCCCAAGATGTTAAAAATATGCTTGCCCTCGGAGTAAACTATAAAATCAACACAGTAGGAATTAATTGGGAATTTGCTAAATCACCTTAAAGAGAGGAATGCCTACAACTGGAAATATAATGCTAATCTAACTAATGATGGTAGTAGATCCAAAGGAAAACTTAAAGTAAATTTGATTAAAATCAGTTGGTCAAAGATGAATTTGAAAAAGTTAAGTCCTTAAATGACTGATTTAACAAAAGGCAGTGTATTGAAAATTAATTTGCTGAATGATTAATTCACCTAAAACTGCCAAGTCCATTACCTTAAGCCAGGTCTCAAACAGTTAACGGTAGTGATCTCACTACAAACTGGTTTGCTATAGTTGTGTCACTGAGGCCAGTCAGCCCTAGTGTATTTGTCACTTTGGTCTGTGTGAGAGGATCTTGTGTATTTTAAACTTCATGCATTGTGCACAAATTCAATGTTGTGGATTTTGTAAATAGTAAGTTTGTTTTCTCTCTGCAAATAGGTTTAGCCCACTTCCTTTCCTATTACTTTTAATCACAGCCTGTGAATAAGCTCAAGCAAATAAATATTTTCTGCATGTTTCAGGCTTCACACTCCTTTCACTTTAATGTCATATACATGAAAGAATGGTTTGCCCTTTAAACAGTTTTATATCAATTTGCCCTTCATATTTTTGCTGACTTTATCAGCAAAGATTTTTGCCTGCTTGTTAATTTTACATATATACAACAAATGTGGAAATTGGAAAAAATACTTGCATGAAATAAGGTCTATGTATATATAAATTTACGCATGTGACCTATAAAATCCAAGTTAGGCCTAAGGCCTCAAAACTAGGGTGATCTCATGCATTAACATATAAAATGTTGTATATTAAAGAAGTACAGGATCTAAAAGGTGAAAAACATAAAACCGAGCCAGCCTGACAAATTCTCAGTGAAAGAGTTGGGGGGAAGCAGTTCCCATGAGCCACACCAAACAAAACTGAAAACAAATCTTCAGAGTATTGAAGCTTCCAGATATGTCGTATCATATGAATATGTGAAACCTAAAAAATAGTGGTACAAATGAACTTATTTATAAAACAGATGTACAAAACATACGTAGAAAACAAACATGATTACCGGGGCAAAAGGTTGGGGCAGAAGGGATAAATTGGGAGACTGATATTGACGTATACACACTACTATATATAAAATAAATAACTAACAAGCACCTACAGTACAGCACAGAGAAATCTACTCAATCCTCTATAATGACCTATATGGGGAAAGAAGCTAAAAAGAGTGGATATATGCTTATGTACAACTGACTCACTTTGCTGTATACCTGAAACTAACACAACATTGTAAATCAACTCTATTCCAATAAAAAAATTTATTTTTAAAGAATGTGGAAGCAGTATCACATAAGAAATCTGTTATAAGCTCTGTCAGTAGTTAGTAAAATCAGGGTTTTGATGAAACAAAGATTTGGTCAATTGGTCATTTGACATGTTGATGACCTAGAACATTTCTTTTAAGCAAACAGAAATATTGCCTTTTGGAAATTTGGCTTGCTTGCCCCAAAATCTGATGTGCTAGGCCGAAGGGAGTTGGAAATAAAAGAGTGACAGAAGCTAGTGTGAGGAGGACCCACTAGTGACCATGTCCCATTTTCCATTCTGGCCTGCACACACATCCCCCAGCACAGACAGGCGCCTCAGGCTAGCTCAGCCTGCTGCCAGGAACAGCTGAATCACAAAACCAATTCCTCCTGATTCCACACTCACCTGGAAGGCTTCTGATCATAAACGAGCATCCCCAATAGTTCTCCTTCAGAGAGAGAGTTTGTAGGCCAAGGGTTAGAAACACCTAGTCACCTTGGTGGATATAAATCTAAATGTACATTAGTAAATGTGCATCTTAGTTTTTTACATCTGTATTTTATGAGCTCTATAAATGGTGGTAATGCCACGGAGTCTGGTCACCCCCAGGACTCTGGCAAGATTAATTTTTCACAATGTCTGTGAGTAATGACCAGGTCTATTCTGAATTCATCCAGTTGGCTCTGCAGGTTTATTGTTTCTATTATCTTTAAAATATAGCTAAGGAAGACTCTACATTTTAAGTTCAGTTCAGTTCAGTTGCTCAGTTGTGTTCACCTCTTTGCAACCCTATGAACTGCAGCACTCCAGGCTTCCCTGTCTACCACGAACTCCCAGAGTTTGCTCAAACTCATGTCCATCAAGTCAGTGATGCCATCCAACCATCCTATCCTCTGTCGTCCCCTTCTCCTCCTGCCTTCAATCTTTCCCAGCATCAGAGTCTTTTCCAATGTGTCTGTTCTTTGCATTAGGTGGTCAAAGTATTGGAGTTTCAGCTTAAGCATCAGTCCTTTCAATTCAGGACTGATTTCTTTAGGATTGACTGGTTTGATCTCCTTGCAGTCCAAGGGACCCTCAAGAGTCTTTTCCAACACCATAGCTCAAAAGCATCAGTTCTTCAGTGCTCAGCTTTCCTTATAGTCCAACTCTCACATCCATACATGACTATTGGAAAAACCATAGCTTTGACTAGACAGACCTTTGTTGGCAAAGTAATGTCTCTGCTTATTAATATGCTGTCTAGGTTTGTCATAGCTTTTCTTCCAAGGAACAAGCGTCCTTTAATTTCATGGCTGCAGTCACCATCAGCAGTGAGTTTGGAGCCCAAAAAAATAGTCTCTCACTGTTTCCACTGTTTCCCCATCTATTTGCCATGAAGTAATGGGACCAGATGCCATGATCTTAGTTTTCTGAATGTTGAGCTTTAAGCCAACTTTTTCACTCTCCTCTTTCACTTTCATCAAGAGGCTCTTTAGTTCCTCTTCACTTTCTGCCATAAAGGTGGTGTCAGCTGCATATGTGAGGTTATTGATATTTCTCCCGGCAATCTTGATTCCACCTTGTGCTTCATCTAGCCCAGCATTTTGCATGATGTACTCTGCATATAAGTTAAATAAGCAGGGTGACAATATACAGCCTTGACATACTCTTTTCCTGATATGGAGCCAGTCTGTTGTTCCATGTCCAGTTCTAACTGTTGTTTCTTGACCTGCATACATTTTAAGAGTGCATAACATTTTAAGATACTACATGGCATTTTAAGAGTAGGCTCAAAATCATTGTAGACAGAATAAAATAATTTTATTATGTATTTTATATAAAATCCCTGAAGTGATAGCCTGTGTTTCCAAAGTTTCATCAGTTTGGAGTCTGAGACAGGGTCACATTAACAGAAGTAAATGGTGTTTCTCTGGATCTAGCTTCAACCTACTACTGTGGGCCTCATATCTTTCCATGCTTCACCCCCACACCTCCCACAGCCTCACCAGTTATGCAGGGGGTCCTTGTGTGCTGATGAAAAGGCCCTCTGGGCTATCTCCGCTCTTGTTTCCTCTGCTTTGCTCTCGTTGATCATTTCTGCTGCCCTGGTACTTCCCTGTGATGCCCACAGCCAGGGCTGGCACCAAGTGCAGCCTTATGCTGCTGGGCCTCTTCCCTCTGCTGCTCCAGCTGGAGTCATTACTGTGGCAATACGCCAGGTCCTCCAGGGGCCAAAGCTGCACTTGACTTGTTGCTGTCCTCAGCTGGACATCTCCTGCACTAAAGGGTGGGTAATGGGTCTCCCTCTCTCTCTTTCCTTCTGTGTCACAGTGGACACAGGACCCTGCCATGCTGCCTCGTGTTTCCAAACAGTTGTCCCAACAGTCCACAGAGATTCAGACAAGGTTCTTCCTAGGCCCACCTAGAAGAGGGAGTACCACTGCCATGTGAACTGGAATGTAAACAAACCCACGTGCTGCAGAGAATCAGGAAGTGATGCAGAACCACCCAACCAAAGAAGGTGGGGGCCGTTGGTGACCGGGTAGAGGTGGGACCTGTCCTGTCCAATCTGGAGGAAGATAAAAAGAATTATCATCAAAACCACACTGAAGAACTTTCATAGTCTTTTTTTTTTTTTTCTTGGCTGCACTGAACAGCTTGCCAGATCTTAGTTCCCAGACCAGAGACTGAACCCAGGCCATGGCAGTGAAGGCACCAAGTTCCTAACCACTGAACTGCCAAGGAATTTCTTACAATAATTTTTTAAAGATAGCATTTTAAGCCATCATTGCAACAAAAGAAGCCATTCATTTGTTTAGTCTGATGCTCACAGTCATGAATGCGAACTGTCATCAGAGTCCCAGTAATGCGGGTACAGTGGACCTCCATAAATCACTTTGCTATCTCAGTAAAGTCACAGGGAGACAAAATGCTTCAGGTGGTGTAGAAAGACAGCAGATCTAACTGAATGCACCTAACAGTTGCATCCATTCCATCTAGGTCAGGTAAATAGCTTCCCACACTCCTGTCCCTTTCCCACCTTCAGAATGGGACCTCAGTGGAATTAGTCCTGCCAAGGACTGCCCAGCATCAAGGCCTTTTTTTTTCCTTTAGGGGAAAAATACAACTTTATTGTAACCATAGGAATTAAACTCCTTCACAGAGTAAGGCCATGGGATTCTTTCTCTTTTGTTTCATTTAATAAATACAAATGAATAAAAATACCTTATTTTGCAAAGGGATCACCTCTCTTCCTTCTCCAGATTTCCTGCAAGCTCCATGGCCAACAGCTCTCGTGGCCACAGGCCCACACTCCACTGGTGCCCACCCAGCACATCCACCCCACAGCCATGCTCTCCTCTCTCTGGAGAGGGTTAGGCTCACCCACCTACCTGCAAATGCTCTGTATGTACAGCACCTCCCCTTTCTCCACCCACGTCGAAGCACAAAGTCCTCATACTGAATTTTAACTTTTAAATGATTCCCTTGAGAAGGAAAGAATCTGGTCTCCACAGAAGACCTTCAGCCAGTACCACTTTGGGAAAAGACAACATAGAGTAAAATACATTGTATGTCTTGTAGACCACCTCTGATTTCAAAACTAGAAACTCCTATTTACATTTAACCTGTTTGAAACAGGCCAAATGTTTGATTCTGCATGCAACAGATCTGTTATTGCTTGAAACAGAGCCTTGGACCGGCGCTGAGCTGCCCACGCAGGAGGGATCCAGACCACCTCACAGTCACGAACCACAGCTGAGTGCATGCCCCACGCAGCGACCCCGAGTTCCATGCTTCCACAGATGCCAGTCAGATCCAGGATGATGCACGGTCTGTGCTCTGCGCTCTTCCCTTCCCAAGCTGCAAGGAACAGTTTTGTCCCAACATGTTCCTGCTGTAGCCACCATGTACAAAAGCTTAGAATTCTCAGCTTTTAGACTGGAAAAGAAAAACTGCACTACACTCAGAAGACATTTTGACTAGTCTCAGGCTCCAGTATTCCTACTCCATAAATGCACTAGTAACTGAGACATGAGTGCAAACTGTGATAAACACCAGCATGGAAAGTGTCAGTCTTCACAGCCAGCAGGAAACTTCTTTTCTATGTACCCCTTTCTTCATTAATCCACATTTTAAAAAAGTATTTCCTGAAAGCATTCTAATGTGATTATTTATGCATGCTCATTTGCTTCAGTCATGTCCAACTCCTTGCAACCCCATAGGCTGTAATCTGCCAGGCTCCTCTGTCTATGGGATTTCCCAGGCAAGAATACTGGAGTGGGTTGCCATTTCCTCCTCCAGGGGATCTTCCCAACCCAGGGATCGAACCTGCATCTCTTGCAGCTCCTGCATTGGCAGGTGGACTCTTTACACTTGCGACACCTGGTGACCGTGATTATTTGTAACATACAACAAATGAAAAATGTGACTAGATTGCAAGAAAAAAAATCTTGTTAAAAAAAAAGTACTGAAACAAAGTCGTGTGCTCCTCATGGGAGACAAGGGAAACACAAGAAGCCCCCAGGTACGTTGGATACCCTCTGCCTGGGCGACAAGGCCCCACGTCTTCAGAAGGAGCGTCACTGGTTTAGTGGCGGTGGCGGGCCAAGGTGAACCCCTCGCTGCTCTGGGAGGAACGGAGGCCACTAAATGCTGGGTCCGCAGGCACACCAGCTGGAGAGGTAGTAGTGACAGCTCTTATTATCTACCTGAGCCACCTGGGCAAGATGCCCTCAACTGTGCCCAGCTGCCATCAGTCTACAGAAACCATTGCTTCAGAAAAGAAGCCTGTTTGGAGTGGAAAGGGTACGAAAAAAGAGATGCTGTGGTTCTGCCAGCTTGCCGTATTTTGACACGAGCACAGTGTCACTGTCACCAAGTGTTCCAGAGGCGAGACCCCAGAAACCAGTTGGTGGTGTGTCTGCACACATGTGCGCACATGCTTGTGTGCAGGGACGAGGCTCAGAGCCCCAGTGACTTCTGCAGGATCTGCTTGGTGATCCTGTAAAACCGCATGTGGGCCTCCTGCCACATTTTGGAGGTGTCCACTGTGGCCCCGCTGTCATCACTGGGCTCAGTGCAAAGCTCCCATCACGGGGCGCCTCCTCCCAGGGTCACCAGGAACAGGAGTGCAACAGAGTCAGCAGGGCAGACTTGAGGGACCCGGGTCCCAAGCTCCACCCAGGGTCTCCGCACACGCCCTTGCCCAGGAGGCAGCCACTCCTCCCACACCTGGCTCAGCCCTTTCAGGGACAGCGTCGGCGCAGGCAGTCCCTGTGGGGGCCACATTCCTGGGGCTGGGCAGGGACACAGGTGGTGCTGGCAGGTCGGGATGTAACCTTCCTGCATCGCCTCATTTCTTCCTGGGCTCAATCAATGACTTTTCAACCATTCTCTCCCTCATCGTGTATCTACAAATGATCATGGGCATATACAAGCGTGCACACTGGCACACACATTTTGTTCTTGATCCAGGTGACTTCCAAGGCTGCTGGTCAACCCTGGTGCTGATTTCCTGAAATGGTGGCTCACTCCATGCTTCACCTTGTAAATTTAAAGCATTTTCCCTGGTTCTGCTCTGCTACTTCAGGAGGCAGAGAACCTCTAAGCAGCCTGGAATCTCACCTTTCCAACATCATTTCCAGACAAAATTCACGGAGGACATCTGTGTCCTACGGGAAGTCTAAATTCTCATTCTGCAGATACCTGTCATTTATTTCAGCATTCTGTTTTCCCTTTCTTGTGAAATATTTTATTCCATGTATCTTTCTCTCAGTCTCACCTTTCCTTCAAACCAAGTTAAGAGAGGGACTCTGCTATTTACGGTTGACCTTATCCTGCATTTTGTAAGGTATGCTAAAGGATTTTCTTGCCACTCCTGCCACTGGGTTTTAAAATTAATTTTAAAAGGGAGCAAAATTTCTGAGGTTGTCCTTCCTTGAAGGACATTTTTGTATTCTCTCTGCAGAATGTGCACTGGGGATTGATTGGTCTATAGAAAAAAATTCTTTTGGGGCCTTTGTTTTATTTTCTGGGTTACTTGGGGGATGGGTGACCTGGGAACACAACTAAGCAGAGGAAGTCCTCACTCTCTGAGCTCAATTTACCACATAATCAGTGTGAACAGTGGGTATTCTGAAATGCTGACAACCACGTCTACAAAAATACCCTTCTGCCTCAGGCCAGGCCTGTTCACCTGATGGCCCCTCTTCTTCAGCGTCTAGCATCTTGCTCTCGGCTGCAGAACTTGGTCCCTCAGTGGTTAAAAAGAACACACACGAGGAGTGTGCCTTTCAGAGTGTTCCTTTCACTGCTGTCTAAAACCGAACCTCGCCCTTGAGAAGAAGGCGAAAGGAAGGAGAATACTAGGGATGTGTGAAAACACCTTCGAGTTTGGTCCCCACGTTTCATCCACCTCTCCGGCGGCGAGTCTGGAGTCAGATGGTGAAGGACCCAGAGGAGAGGAGACAGGTATGGAAACACCGGCTGCGAGAGGAACACTCCTCTAGAGCTCTGCTCCACAGAGAGCAGATACTAAACTCCCTGAGAGAGGAGGAAGTGGGAATGGAGAGTGCTGCTATTTCCAGATTTCTGCTGGGGCCTTTCTAGGCTGAAACCGAGACATAGGATGTAAGACATAGATGCTCTGGGTTCATTCCAAAGAAGTGGCAGGACTGTTTACCCATGGAAATCTGACAGGGTTAACGGTGAATCATGTTGATGCTGGTTTGAGGTGGAGGTGGTTTTGTGCCAGCTCTTGCTCTGTCTCCTTCACATGTGTCTCCCATTGCTATCTTCCTGATTTCACATTTGTCAGTCATGGTGTGGGGGAAGGGTGGGGAAGCAGTTGCTTCCAATCACTACCAACTTAAAGCACACAAAACGGAATGCAGACCACTTCAGCCACTGAGCACTGCTTTTATCTGACTATATTGTTGGGTAGAACATATATATAGGGCCACTCCAGGACGGGAGCCAAGACACACATCGTTCAAAGTAACCCCCAGAAAGCCACCACTAGAAATATATGTGAGTATCAATTATATTCTTTTTTCTGTTTTTTTTTTTTTTTTTTTTTAGTTGAAGTATAGTTGGTTTGGGCTTTCCTGGTGGCTCAGACGGTAAAGAATCCACCTGCAATGCGGGATACCTGGGTTTGATCCCTGGGTTGGGAAGATTCCCTGGAGGAGGGCATGGCAACCCACCCAGTATTCTTGCCTGGAAAATCCCCAAGAATAGAGGAGCCCATACAGTCCATGGGGTCACAAAGAGTCGGACACAACTGAGTGACTAAGCACAGTACAGCACAGTTGGTTTACAGTGTTGTGTTAGTTTCTGGTGTACAGCGAAGTGATTTCATTTTATTTATATTTATACATATGTACATATTCTTTTCCATTATAAGATATTGAATATAGTTCCCTGTGCTATACAGTTTACCTATTTTATATATAGTAGTTTGTATCTGCTAATCTCAAACTCCTGATTCTTTCCCCCTTGAGTGTCTTTTTAAAAACAAATGAACTTAAAAAAAAAAAAAAACCCTTCAATTAGTTGGAATTCAACTAACTAGAACTCTTAGCATGCAAGCTATAAAGAAAAGAAAGAAGCAAAAGGATTTTTTAAAGATGAAAATAATAGCTATTTATTGTGTCACTTCTGTGTGCCAGTAAGTTATTTTTCTATAATACATACACCAACCCTGGGGAAACTCTAAGTGTTAAAGAGGTAAGTAACCTAGTCAAGATCAAACCACCATTTGCAATGGCAGAATCAAAATTCAACCCCAGGTTTTATGCTCTTACCTGCTATGCTGTATTTATCTCAGTTTTGTTATTTTTTTTTAAGTCCTAAGTCATGTTGTAGGTAAGAATTTTACACTTGCTAGGGTAATCATTAGTGCTGTTCACCAAATATTTTCAGATTTCCACCTTTGAGACACAGAAAAGGAAAACACTTGGTAGCTCAGACGGTAAGGAGTTTGCCTGCAGTTCTGGAGATCCAGGTTCTAGCCCTGGGTCGGAAAGATCCTCTGGAGAAGGAAATGGCAACCCACTCCAGTATCCTTGCCTGGAGAATTCAATGGACAGAGGAGCCTGGCAAGCTACAGTCCATGGGGTCGCAAAGAGTCGGACACAACTGAGTTACTTCAATTTCTTTTCTTTCCTGGCACCTCCTGTTTGGGTGGGGCCCTGTGACTGATTTAGGCCATTGAGTTGTGAGAGGGAGAAATAGAAGTGATGTGTGTCACCTGTGGATGAAGGCACTTAATCATTGATGGGAGACCTCCTAGAGCTCTCTTTCCTTCCATGAATGGCCACGTTCCAGCTCCAACAGCACGGGTCCTGAAGTGAAGACCTAGCTGCCCCAAAGTCAATGTGTTGGGTGTGCCTGAAATTTGGAGGTCATTTGATGCTGCAGCATAATCTAGCCTACCCTGACTGATACAGTCACAACCTAGGGAGTACAAAGATGTATCTTTATTTCCCTTTAACTGAACTCAGTAAGTCCTTACTTCTACCAATGTAAAAAAAATAATCAAGTCTTGTCCATTCAATCCATTTTTCAATGTAATGCTCAGCTGTGTTTCAAGGAAGAACCACTTGGTCAGCTCTAGCTTCTGTCCATTGTCTTCATTTCCCAATGGGGACTGGAGGGAGTAAATCTAAGTTTTGAATAATGGAGAGAGTAAGAAGTATAGTTACAGGTCCCACAGCAAGAGGTACAGGATGAGACCTTTGCCCTAAGGCTGTCTTCTTATCTGCGGGCCATCACAGCTGTGTAAGCTTCCTCTCGACCTTTGTGGTAGATGTCAAGCACTGTCATGACTGCTGAATGCTAGATAGACCACTTTGCCCCCTCCTCATCCCAACCAATGGAGAAGGCAATGGCAACCCACTCCAGTACTCTTGCCTGGAAAATCCCATGGGTGGAGGAGCCCAGTAGGCTGCAGTCCATGGGGTCGCAAAGAGTCAGACGCAACTGAGCGACTTCACTTTCACTTTTCACTTTCATGCATTGGAGAAGGAAATGGCAACCCACTCCAGTGTTCTTGCCGGGAGAATCCCAGGGACAGGGGAGCCTGGTGGGCTGCCGTCTATGGGGGCACACAGAGTTGGACACGACTGAAGTGACTTAGCAGCAGCAGCATCCCAACCAAAGACCTCTGGGGTCTACTAACCCTCTTATAATATTTCTTGTCCCTCCACACAAATCTTTGGTCCTCAAGACCTTGAAGATGCTGTGAAGTAGTCCCCAAGTAATTCATTCATTTACAGGGACCACTGCTGGCACCATGCCTCATGGCAGGGGCAGGGAGGTTGTTTCATAAGAGTCAGGCCATCCCCCTAGGCTACATCTTCCTGAGCAAGGTACAAGTGCCTACGTCTCTCAGGCCCTATCCCCCTCAACTCTCTGAGGTTTCCATCAGTCTTGTTCTACACCCAGCTTCTGAGATTAAACCCAAGGAGAGGGAAGTGGGGTTAGTGGTCAGAGCTCTGAACCTTCCCACAAGGAAGCTCATCAACATTGCCCTCTCTTGCTCTCCTTTCCCAATTCTCTTGTCCCTCTTCCTTTGGGATGGAAAACTATCTCTTCCGTCAGTGCTATTCAGAGTGCTGATTTGCAATAAGAAAGGACATTGTGCCAGCTCATAAATCCACACGTTGCTTCCTTCGTCAAGACAGTTTGGCTACCAAAAGCAAAAGTGCCAACTGAACTAAACAGTGTTCATTGTAATAAAGTTGATTTACATTCTGTTATGAGCTCCTTATCTCAGTAATAAACGGTTCTCAGGAGGCAGTCTATTTTGCTGTGCATTCCTCCCTATTCTGTGATTTGTGGATAAATGTTATGCCCAGTTTCCTTCCGGAGTTGGCTTTTGATGTTCAAAGCCAGCTTTTGGAATTTAAAAAACTTTCCACTCTCTGGAACCTAGTCTTTTAAGATTATTATTTCAGCTATGAGTTTAAAACAACCCCATTCAACCATCCAATTGATGTCTTTGTTCCATTCTGTATCTGCCCTCATCCTGAGAATAGCTTTTTAAAAATCATTGCTGAGAGACTGCTGGGAAAAAGCTAATTTTTCTAACTTGGGCTGTTGAACTTTTTAACTGTATTTCCTCTCTTCCCCATGAGTTTTAAAGTAAATACTCTATAAATGAGAATTCATTCTCTGAGTATTCAGATTAATCAAAATTTGCCTAGCATTTTTAACTGTTAGTCATTTTCAAAAATTTTCATTGAACTATAGTTGATTAACAATGTTGTGTTAGTTTCAGGTATACAGCAAAGTGATTCCATTATACACACACATATATATGTATTTTTTTTTTTCAGATTCTTCTCCATTGCAGGTTATTACAATATACTGAGTACAGTTCCCAGTGCTATGAAGTAGGTCCTTTTGGGTTATCTATTTTATGTTTAGTAGTGTATATATTTTGGTCCCAAATTCCTAATTTATCCTTCCCCCCACCCTCCTTTAGACTGTTAGTCATTTTGAATCTGTTATCTTCTAACAACATAGCCAGAAAGTTGTCTGACTTATACGATGTTTAATGTGTAATTATTACATGATGTATAATGTGCAAATGTGTAATGATATGAGTAAGTGCTTCTGATGACACGGACAGAAAAAAAGAGAATTACAATATTGAGTTTCAGTGTGAGAATAACTTCAAAAATAGCCCCCCAAAGACTAGCTAAAACCAATAGAAAGATATATGTCTATTCATATTTGTAATTTATATACTATTCTTTAATAGAGAAAATAATTTTGTTTTATTTTTAAGAGAGTCAATTTCCCAATTGACTTCTAACTTGAACAATATTTACTCATAGTTTTATGTTTTGCCTTACATTGTTCTTTAGATGGTTTATCTCCTCATCTTCTTTTACAAGTATCTTTTCTGCAATATTTGAATAACCTTTGAAGGTCAGTAAGTTCTTCAATTGTGGTACGTTATCATCATCAACCCATTTAAGATCCATTGAAGACCTGTCTCCTTATACCTGAGTGTCATTCCAACCCAGCTCCCAGATACCCATATTTGCCACATGTCTAGGAATATGTGTGTATACCCATATGCTGCGTATACAATGCTGATCTCTGTGTAAATGTGCTTCCACTGCAATTCTGTGCTATGCAGTCTCTTAATTTGCGCATCCAATACTGTGTTTTGAAGATTTATCCCATTATTAAACACATCTTTAAAAAATACATATTTTATTGAGGTACAGTTGACTTACAATGTTGTGTTAATTCTGCTATACAGCAAAGTGATTCAGTTATACATGTATACATCCTTTTTCATATTCTTTTTCATTAAGGTCTATCACAGGGTATTGAATATAGTTCCCTGTGCTATACAATAGGATCTTCAATCACCACTATCTAATACAGAACACTTTCATCACTCCAAAGAAACACCAGACCTACTATATAGTACAGGGAACTCAATACTCTGTAACGGCCTATAGGAAAAGAATCTAAAAAAGAGTAGGAATATGTATACACATAACTGATTCACTTTACTGTACACCTGAAACTAACACAATATTGTAAATCAACTATACATCAATAAAAATTTTTAAAAAGGACTTCCATGGTGGTACAATGGATAAGAATCGCCTTCCAGTGCAGGGAGTGACAGTTCCATTCCTGATGGGGAGCTAAGTAAGGTCCCACATGCCTCATGGTTAAAAACTCATGAGGTAATATGGGTTATTGTAACAAATTCAATAAAGCCTTAAAAAAAAATTGGGCATCTCAGCAAGAGAAAGGGGAAAAGGAGAGAAAAGATTTGGTAGAGAATAGGAAATTTCTGTATTTTTGTACTGTTTCAGAAAACTAGAATTCTCTGCCAACCAGAAATGCTTCTCCCCACTTTTCCTGTGCCCACACATCTAGATCTGAATACTTTCATAAGCCCTGAAAACTCAGCACACATATGGCCAGTGTTGAACAAAGGACAATGAATAAATGAAGGTCACCCCCTTGTTCTTTCCCTCTGCTTTCTGGCTCTCTAACTTGACCGGCTCCCCCCTGGGCCATCCTGGTCTTCCTCTGTACGATTCAAGTGGCTGAGTAGGCAGCAGTGGAGAGGGCTGCAGAAGAGGTCAGCAGTGAAGCTTAATTACAAGTCAACATCATTTCTTTGGGATTGCTGTGGGAAGGAAGTGCAGTTAAGATCAGTGAAAGTGCTCAGAGGAGCTTGGAAGACAGCCTATCGGCCAATTTAGGATAAGCTTTTATTGTCACTGCTATTAGTAAAACAGATGTTCTCAAAGAATTCCTCCAACCAGTGACAGGACTTGGAAAACTGCTGTCCCTTTATTGGCTGCTGAAGCCAAATAAAAATCAAATTAGAGTTTAATTCACCTCATTATTTTCTTCATGGCAGCTCTCCTTGGCCAGCCTTGAGGCAGAGCCAACTATTTCACCCTCCATGGCATATATCACCTGCAGCCTGAAGCTCCCAGAGGTCAGCCGCCCCTTTTCCCTCACCCAGAGTCCCATGTGGGTGGTATTTTTTTTAATACATATATTTTATTGAAATATAGTTGACTTACAATGTTTCAGGTACACAACAAGGTGATTCAGTTATACAAATACACATATATTATTTTTGAAATTATTTTCCACATATTTTATTACAAGATATTGACTATAGTTTGCTACAGAATACAGCAAACCTTTGTTGCTTGTTGCATATCTTGTGCATATTTTTTAATTAGAAATCTAACATTTTATTCATACTAAGTCAAACAAGTGGAATCAAAATGCCACAGTTCTTTTAGTTAGGCAAAAATTCATAAGTTTTCCAAAATATATATATTATGCTGCTGCTGCTTATACACATATATAAATATATATAGTATGCATATTATATCTATGGCAAATAGATTGGGAAACAATGGAAACAGTGACAGACTTTATTTTCTTCAGCTCCAAAATCACTGCTATGGTGACTGCAACCATGAAATTAAAAGACACTTGCTCCTTGGAAGATAAGCTTTGACAAACCCAGTGCATTAAAAAGCAGAGACATTACTTTACCGAAAAGGTCCATACATTCAATGCTATGGTTTTTCCAGTAGTCATGTATGGATGTGAGGGTTGGACCATAAAGCAGGCTGAGCATTGAAGAATTAATGCTTTTGAAATGTGGTGTTGGAGAAAACTCGAGAGTCCCTTGGACTGCAAGGAGATCAAACCAGTCAATCCTAAAGGAAATCAACCCTGAATATTCATTGGAAGGACCGATGCTGAAGCTGAAGCTCCAATACTTATGCCACCTGATGCAAAGAGCCGACTCACTGGAAAAGATCCTGATGTTAATAAAGATTGAAGGCAGGAGGAGAAGGGGACAACAGAGGACAAGATTTTTGAATGACATCACTGACTCAGTGGACATGAGTTTGAGCAAGCTCTGGGAGACAGTGAAGGACAGGGAGGCCTGATGCCCTGCAGTCCATGGGGTCACAGTCAGACACAACTGAGCAACTGAACAGCAGCAATACAAAAGCTTTTCTATTACACTTGATAAAAGCTTGAGAAAGAACATCAAAGAAGAGAAGAGATGGAGAAATTGGAAAACATAAACTAAAATGAAATGGGAGCACTGAATATGAAATAGAAAAAGTGAAGCAAACTAGATAAAAGTAAAGGATCATCATACAGTGGCTGCTCATCAGAAACATATCTGGAGCTCTGGAGCAAAAAAGCTATACTGAATATTTATATTTTTCCAAAACTTTCAAGAGAATTCTGATATGCATCTAGATTTAAAAAGTGATTACAGGTTTTTCTATTTGATCCTAATTTTGGTGATATAGAGTTATATTATTTTTCTGTTGACCAATCATGATACAGTGGTATCAAGTTGAGTAGTAGTTACATAATCACAATAGTAAAAAATGTTTATCAGTTTTCATAATCAATAGCCAAACAAAAAATAACACACAATTAAAATTGCAAGCCATAATAGGAACATGATTAACTTAACAATATAAAATAATTACATACGGCTTGGGGGTCAAGCAGAGTGATGTGGTAAGTGGAAGTGCATGCATGCACATATTTTCATCCACCCAGCCATTCATTCTATGTCTTTTGGTTGGTGCAGTTAAACCATTTATATTTAAAGTAATTATCGATATGTATGATTCTATTACCATTTTCTAAATTGTTTTGGGTTTATTTTCTACAGGTAGGGCTTTTCCTTCTCTTGTGTTTCCTGCCTAGAGAAGTTCCTTTAGCATTTGTTGTAAAACTGGTTTGGTGGTGCTGAATTAACTTTTGCTTGTCTGGAAAGCTTTTGATTTCTCCATCAAATCTGAAGGCGAGTCTTGCTGGGCAGAGTATTCTTGGTTGTAGTTTCTTCCCTTTCATCACTTTAAATATGTCATGCCATTCCCTTCTGACTTGTAGAGTTTCTGTTGAGAAATCAGCTGATAGCCTGATGGCCATTCTCTTATATGTTATTTGTCTCTTTATCCTTCTTGCTTTTAATATTTTATCTCTGTCTTTCATTTTTGTCAGTTTGATTGCTATGTCTCGGTATGTTCCTCCTTTGGTTTAGCCTGCCTGGGACTCTGTGATTCCTGAACTTGGTTGACTATTTCCTCTCCCATGTTCTGTAAGTTTTCAGCTATTATCTCTTCAAATATTTTCTTAGGTCCTTTCTCTCTGTCTTCTCCTCCTGGTACTGTTACAATGTGAATGTTGGTGCATTTAGTGTTGTCCCAGAGATCTCTCAGGGTGTCTTCATTTCTTCTCATTTTTTCCCCCAATTTTCTGTTGTGTGGCAGTGATTTCCACCATTCTGTCCTCCAGGTCATTTATCTGTTCTTCTGCCTCGGTTATTCTGCTTTGGATTCCTTCTAGTATATTATTGCTCTCTATTTGTTCTTTAGTTCTTGCAGGTCTTTGGTAAACATTTCTTGCATCTTCTCAATCTTTGCCTCCATTCTTTTCCTGAGATCTTGGATCATCTTTACTATCATTATTCTGAATTCTTTTTCTGAAATGTTGCCAATCTCTACTTCCTTTACTTGTTTTTCTGGGGCTTTACCTTGTCCCTTCATCAGGAACATAATTTTCTGCTTTTTCATCATGATTAGCTTTCTGTAATATGGTTTTTGTTATAGTTGCTGTGGGATTGTGGTTCTTCTTGCTTCTTCTGTCTGACCTCTGATGGATGTGGCCAAGAGGTTTTTAAGCTTCCTGATGGGAGGGACTGGTGGTGGGAAAAACTTGCTCTGGTGGGGAGGGCCTTGCTCAGTGTAGCTTCAATCCAATTATCCGCTGATGGATGGGGTTGTACTCCCTCCCTGGTAGTTGTTTGGCCTGAGGTGACCAAGTCCTGGGGTCTATGGGCTCTATGGTAGGGTTAATGGTGAACTCCAAGAGGGTTTACACCAAGAGGGACCTTCCAGTGCCCCCATACCTGTAGTGAGCCCCTGCCAACCCACACCTCCACAGAAGGCCCTCCAACACTAGAAGGCATTTTTGGTTCAGTTGCCTATGGGGTCACTGCTCCTCTTCTCTGGGTCTTGGTGCACACAAAATTTTGTTTGTGCCCTCCAAGACCAGAATCTTAGTTTCCCCCAGTACTCTGGAAGTCCTATAATCAAATCCTGCTGGCCTGCAGGCCAGATTCCCTGGGGATTCCCAGTCCCTTTGTCGCATCCCCAGGCTGGGAAGCCTGATGTGGGTTCAGAACCTTCACCACAGTGGGCGAACCTCTTTGGTATTGTTCTCCAGTTTGTGGGTCACCCAGCCAGGGGGTACGGGATTTGATTTTATTGTGATTGTGCCCCTCCTACTGTCTCGCTGTGTATTCTTCTTTGTCTTTGGATGTGGGTTTTTTGTTGTTGTTGTTTTTGGTGGCTTCCAGCATCCTCCTGTTGATGGTTGTTCAACAGCTAGGTGCTATTTTGGTGCTCTCAGAGGAGGAAATGAGCACAGGCCCTTCTACTCCACCATCTGGAATCGGAAGTCCTGTGGGTGGTATTTGCAGCTGGGGAAAGGACCACAGCTCAGGCTAAGATGGAAGAATATCAGAAACTGCTAGATGATACCAGAGGTCCCCTCCTTCCTCTTCTGCCTGAGGTCTTCATGGCAACTATGGGAAACTACAAAGTATTCCAGCTCTATAATCTAGGCCACACATTTCCCCAGGCTCCCAAGGGGTTCTGGACTATAAACACAATAAGGCCTATAACTACACATACCATGTTTCTTCTTATACTTTTTATACCTAAGATTTGTTACTCAGTCGCTAAGCTGTGTCTGATTCTTTGGGACGCCATGGAATGTATCCCACCAGGCTCCTCTGTCCATTTGGTTTTCCAGGAAAGAATACTAGAGTGGGTTGCCATTTCCTTCTCGAGGGGATCTTCCTGACCCAGAGGTTGAATCCATGTCTTCTGCTTTAGTAGCAGATACTTTACCACTGAGCCACCACAGAAGCCCACCTGGGATAACGGGGGCTCTGTTAATAGTTCACACATTTATTGAATAAATTTTCTTATTCAACTAATACATGAATGAGTGAATGAACAAATGAAGTCATTTTCTAGCTGTTTTCTTTTTTAATTTACTTTTGTACCTTTGGCTGCACTGCATCTTTGTTGCTGTGGGGGTTTCTCTAGTTGTGGTGAGTGGGGGCTACGCTCTAGTTCTTGTGCATGGGCTTCTCATTACCAGAACTTCTTTTGCTGTGGAGCCTGACTCTAGGGCAGGAGAGCTTCAGTAGTTGTGATGCACGGGCTGAGTTGCCCTGAAGCATGTGGGATCTTCCCAGTGTAGGGATCCAACCCACATCTCCTGTGGATTCTTAACCGCTGGACCACCAGGGGAGTCTGTTTATCTAAGACTCTCAGGGCACCATTCTGACTCTGGCAGATGATTCTGGCATGTACTGGGAATTAACAGCTCACCACTGACTACATACATTCAGCATTGGGTTTTGCCATCTGAAGTGCATCAAACACTCTATGAGAGAAAACCAGTGACCTCTTCATCTCAATCAGACAAAACACAAAGACAAGGAGAAGCTTATAATATAGCCAGGATGTAAATGAACACAAGCACAAAGAATAGTCTTCAAAGTTGAGAAGAGCCTCAAGAAAAGCTGTTGCAGTGGCTGCAATATGAATGGTAAAGCCCAGGCAGGGCTCCAAATTCCACTCAGAAATTAGCCCCTTCATTCACTTAGCTGTTCATGTACCATTCCTGTACTTGAACAGTGGCCTGGACCATGCAGAGATGAATGAAGTTAGAAGTTTGCCTGCTAATTGTGGAGGCCATGTGGAAATGAATTTTTCACCCTACAATGTGGTGAGAACAACAGCAGAGACATAAACTGCAGATGATACAAAGGTGGTGGTAGAGAGATGGGAATGGCATGACTCAGTGTGGGTTTTTATTTTTGAAGTATCATTGCTTTATAATGCACTAATTTCTATTACACAGCAAAGTGATTCAGATATATATATATATATATATATATATATATACTTTTTCATATTCTCTTCCATTGCAGAATATTGAATATTGTTCCCTGTGCTATACAGTAGGACCTTGTTGTTTATCCATAATAGTTTCCATCTGCTAATTCCAAACTCCCCCACCGCCCTCCCACTTGGCAGTCACAAGTCTTTTCTCTATATCTGTGAGTCTGTTTTTGTTTCATAGATAGACTCACTTATATCATATTTTACATTCTATGTATAAGTGATATCACATAATATTTGTCTTTGACTGACTTAGTATGATAATCTCTAGGTCCACAAAAGTTGCTTTGCTGCAAGTGCCAGTATTCCATTCTTTTTTGGGGCCGAGTAATAGTCCACTGTGTGCATGTACCACATCTTTATCCGTTCCTCCATTGACGGACAATTGTTTTCAGGTGGTTTTCATGTCTTGGCTGTTGTAGATAGTGCTACAGTGAACATTAAAGTGCATGTATCTTTTTGAATTCTAGTTTTCTCTGGATATACACCCAGGAGTAGGATGGCAGGATTATATGGCTACTCTAGTTCTTTGAGGAACCTCCCTACTGTTTTCCATAGTGGCAGTGGAGACAGGAGAGAGGAGAGGAACTTAGGAATATGAGGATGGAAAAGAGGAAACAAATTAGAGAGACTGTTTCAATCCATCTTCAGTCTCTGTCTAAGGCAGATACTACCTCCACCAGGCATTTCTTATCTTAAGAGTCTTAAACTTCATATTTATGGCAATGTTTATCTTTGTACATATGAATGAGAATTTTCTTTAAAGGTCAAGAGGTTCAGTCATTGCCTATCTTTTGACATAGGTTAAAGAGAAGAGTATGTGGAAATCATGCTACTGTTAAGAGAGATTTTTTTTACTTTGTTTTAAAAAACATAATGCATGTCCTGAAAACTAATACAAGCTGAACAATTTCTATTTCCTCTATCACAGAAGTAGAGAGTTAAGCATTCTGATTTTAATTCATGAACTAGGAAGTCTTACCTGGCAGATCCTGGTGAGTTTTCAGCTTGACTGCTGACAGACAGAGAAATGTGTTTTTACAATCCCTCTCTCTCCATCCCATGTCCTGCTGCCCGTATTCCTCAAAGTTGGCAGGAGACACTGACAGAAAGTCTTCACCCCATGGTTTGAGGAGCTGAGGTTTGTTCCAGTGGTGGCCCAGAACTGGGGAAGGGCTTTCTCAGCAGTGTGCCCTGGTCACATGGCCGCTACATGTGGCCTGAGTGTCACTCACTGAGGCAGAGTGAGTGAGTGACTTTGTACACTTCTCCCCCACCATAAAAAAGAATTAAAAAAAATGATTTTCTGGGTAAGATTGGGCATACTCCAGGAAGTATGCTAGATAAGACTGTCAAGAGGGAGAAAATCAGGGATGGAAAAGGAGGAAAAGTTGGAGGAAAGATTAGAGAAAGGGGAAGAGGAAAAGGCTGAAGAAATTGGTAAAGCAAAGAGTTTTTAAAAAAGGGATAACTATAGTACTGACTTTTAAGGTTGTGAGAATTAAAAATATTACCCCAACCTAGCTTTCTAGTTTCATCTCCTTTCTTTCATTTATTTATTTTTATTTTTTTATTATTATTATTATTATTTTTTTGGCTGCACCTTGAGGCAGGCAGGATCTTAGTTCCCAGACCAGGGATTGGACCTGTTCCCACTGCAGTGAAAGCATGGAGTCTTAACCACTTGACCTCCAGCAAGTTCCTGATGTGAGAAGTAAAGACTGTTCCTAAAGGTCTTTTCACTTGTTGCCTCTACCAAAAACTCTCTCCTCAGTGTTCTTAATTTCTCATTTCATTTCAAAGATCACCTCACAGCAGGACTGTTCTTGATGTCCTTATATAAAGTCCCCTCCCTTATCTTACTCTCTAATTGCTAACCAGCAATTATTACCATCTGCCATATTATGTATTTATTGGTTTGTTTTCCTTTCCTCAAAAGAACTGTAAATTTCCCCAGCACAAGGACTTCTTCTTTTCTTCTTCTTTTTTTTAAATTGCTATAAATTTTTATCACATCTCAACTTCAAAAACAAAGGAAGCTTAAGCATTTCCAAAACTAATTATTGCAGAGTAAGAGCAATATTTTATGAGAAACAACATTTTTCATAAGATTATTTCACTTAACTAATAGAAACATCTGAAACTCTTTGTTCTACTTTTTTTTAAACTCATCTGTGATTAACTCAGCTCTGCCTAGGGCATTTATATAACAAAGATCTTGGAAATTATTGAAGTATATTGCCTGCCTTTTTACTTTTTTCATTAAGACATAACTGGCATGCAATATTATATTAGTTTCATGTGTACAACAATGATTCAATATTGTATAATTGTGAAATGATCACCACAATAAATAGTTCACATCCCTCACCACACATAGTTACAAATTTTTTTTACTTGTGATGAAACTTTTACTCTCTTCAGTTCAGTTCAGTTCAGTTCTGTCGCTCAGTTGTGTCCGACTCTTTGCTGTCTTAGCAACTTTCAAATATTCAGCACAATATTATTAACTATAGTCACCATGCTGTACATTTCCATGACTTAATATTTTATAACTGTAAGTTTGTACCTTTGACCCCCTTCATCTATTTTGCCTACCCCATTATACTCTGCCTTGGGCAACCTCCAGTCTATTCTCTGCAGCTCTGATGAATTCAGTTTTTTGTTTGTTTGTTTGTTAAGATTCCGCATGTAAGTGAGATCATACAGTATCTGTCTTTCTCTGACTTATTTCACTTAGCCTAATGCCCTCAAAGCCCACCCATGTTGTTGCAAATGGCATGATTTTGTCCTGTTCACTGGCTGAAAAACATTCTATTGATCCACATCTTCTTGATCCATTCATCTAACCAATGGACACAGGTTTTTCCATATCCTGGCTATTGTAAATAATGCTACAATAAACATGGAGATGTGTATCTTTTTGAGCTAGTGTTTTCATTTTCTTTGAATAAATATCCAGAAGTAAAATGACTGGATCATATAGTGGTTCTATTTTTTGTTTTTTGAGGCGTGTCCACGCTGTTCTCCATAGTGACTGTACCAATTTACATTCCCACCAAAGAGCACAGTTTCCCTTTTCTCCACATCCTTGCAACAGTCGTTATTTTTTGACTTTTTGATAATAACCATTCTAATGGATGTGAGGTGATATCTCACTGTGGTTTTGATTTGCATTTCCCTGATAATTAGTGATGTTAAGCACCTTTTATGCACCTATTGACCATCTATATGCCTTCTTTGGGAAAATATCCATTCAGAACTTCTGACCATTTTTTAAAGTGTTTGATTTTTATGCTTTTGAATTGTCTAATTTTAAAACTATTTTGCATATCAACCCCTTATCTGATTTGCAAATATTTTCTCCCATTCACTAGGTTGTCTTTTCATTTTGTTGAGATTTCCTTTGCTGTGCAGAAGGCTTTAAGTTTGATATTATCCCAGTTATTTATTTTTGCTTGTGGTATCAGATTCAAAAAAAATCATCTTCAAGATTGATGTCATAGATCTTATTGCCCACATTTTCTTCTAGGTGTTTTATGGTTTCAGATCTTACACTCAAGTTTTAATTCATTTTAATTTTCATGTATAGTATGAGATAATGGTCCAGTTGCTATCTTTTACATGTGGCTATCCAGTTTTCCTAACACCATTTATTGAAGAGATTATTTGCATAGGGACGTTTTTCAATTTCATTCCTTGCTCTTGATATTTTCCAAGCATCTAGAACAGTACCTGGCACATTATTGATGTTCAATAAACATTTGTTGAATGAATGAATGGGAGATGTCTAGGGACTCTCTAAGAAAATAAAAAAATCTTCCCCTTTCACCCAATCTCAACGTTTCTGAGAAAAACGAGAATTTTTATTTAAAATCATTATCTCCTGGAAATAAATTGTTTTTATTTGTTTACAATTTGATCCTTATCCTCTTTTACATAACTTTTTCCTACCAGCGCCCCAACCCTTACAAAGGAGAGAGAGAGAGAATTCACAGAGTGTATGTGCCATCAAAGGAACCCCTCTCTCTTTCATGGCCATCATTTTGGGACAAACCTTAAGTCTGCCAAGCAAGGACAATGATGATTTCTTTCCTACCTCCCAGAAGTGGACAAGGATGAATTCAGTGATAAAGGGAAGACCATGATGTAAGGCAGAGCTCACATCAAAGAGACTCTAGGGGATGTCATTTCCTCTCTTCTTCCCAAAGCTTCTGTTAAAATCTCCAGGATTTTGTTTCGGAGTTGGGACAGCTTTAAAGAATAGAAACCCTGAGTTACTATGACTTCCACAGGATTTCACTCTGTCTACTGGTATGAGACACAATGGAGGGGCTCCACGGATCTACATTTGACTCGGAGTCTTGGGGAGGGGGGCAGTTAGAAAGGAGGACTATCTGATGTAATGGGGTTTCAGTAGGCTTTGGGGTGGCTTTGGGCCACAACTTTAAGCAATTTAGGCAGGAAAAGTTGGAGAAACTGATGAAAAGAAACTGCAGAAAAAAGAAGAGTGGAGAGAGATACAAAACTGAGAATGAAGGCGAAGAGAAACAAAGGTAACTCATTTTATCTTTAATGCAAGCTAAGCTCACCTGCTGCCCTGTCTACAGGGGCCAAGGGGTATCTTCAGCTTAGTTTTGGTCAGCTTAGGCCAGTGATCTTCAAGTTGACCCTTGCAGCCACCTTCAATCACTTGATGGAATTTCTTCCCAGCATACCATATGTTAGTATAAAAAATTTGTTTTATAAAGGATTTGTCTAAATTTTTCCCCAGGTTCTTGGCATGGGGCTTTTCATACCCTTGGGATTTCCAGAGTGATAGAAGTATCTTTGTTATTCATGAGCCCCATGGATCATTGTGCTGTCATTATGTTAATGAGGTGACTCATCCTGGCCCCTAAATAACTTCTGAGTGGGAGATGGTCACTGGGACGACTGTGATTAGAGGGTTAGGTATTTGAGCCAACTCAACCTCCAGAGAGGGAAGGGGGACAGGAGATTGAGTTTAATCATGGGGCCAGTGATTTAACCAGCTATGCATGTATGATGGAACTTTGGACACCAAAGCTGAGGGGAGCTTCCAGGTTGGTGAACACTTTGATATACACAGAGAGTGATGCACCCTCTTTCCATAAGAAGAGTACATGGGATCTTCCCAGACCTCAGCCTGTGTTTCTCTTCATTTGGCTGTTTCTGGTCTGTATCATTTATAATAAAACTGAACTTGGAATGTAGCACTTTCCTGAGTTCTGTCAGACATTCCAGCAAATTATGGAACCTGCAGGCATCACAAGAACTCCTGAGTTTACAGCCAATCAGCCAGAAGTACAGGTGGCTGAGGATCCCTTAAATTTGTGCTGGTATCTGTAGTGGGGGCAGTCTCGTAGGTGACTATACCCCTAATTTTGGGCATCTATGCTAACTCTGGTATAACTGAATTGCAATACAACACAGGGTGTCAAGGGCTTCCTGTGGCTCTGTGGTAAAGAATCTTTCTGCCAATGCAAGAGACGCGAGTTCGATCCCTGGGTCAGGAGGATCCCCTGGAGAAGGAAATGATAACCCACTTCAGTTTCTTGCCTGGGAAATCCAAAGGACAGAGGAGCCTTGTGGGCTACGGTCCATGCGGTCAAAAAAGAGTCAGAGAGGACTAAGCAGCTAAATAACAACAACCCGATGTCAGAATACTAATTCAACTTAGCAGAAATGTCAGTATTTTGGTGAAAACTTTTTTGACTTCCCCCAAGTTAGGTGCTCCCTCCCTGTTCTTTCATAGCAATATGCTGAGGCTTCTATCACACCACACACCATACTTTTGCACACACACAATTTTTCTGTAAGAAGTCTCTGTCCGCCTCCCATCTAGGCTTCGCAGAGCAGGCCTGTGCACTGTCCCTCTGTATCCCCAGCATGTAGCACCACGCCTGCACACAGGCTCAGTGAATGTTAGCAGAGCAAATGGGTCATGAATACTTAATTTTTGAGAGTCCTCAGCCCAGAATGGATAACTAATGAAAGAGCATGAATTCTTATAACTTCACTTGAAAAAACTATTGATTGATTTTTAAATAACAAAAGTTGGGACTTCGTGGCAGTCCAGAGTTAAGACTTCACCTTCCAGTGAGAGGGGTCACCAGTTCAGTCACCAGTTTGGGAACTAAGATCCCACATGCCTTGCAGCCAAAAAATTCCAAAATATACAACAGAAGCAGTATTGTAACAAAATTCGATAGACTTTTTAAAAAAATGGTCCACATTAAAAAATTCCTAAAAAGTTACACATACCAAATTTCTCATTTCTGACCATTAGCCTCAACAACAAAAAACCCCTTCTCAAAAAACGGACAGTAACCCCATGGGTTTCGGTCCTAAATGCAAAGAGGAGGTGCCAATCTGTTTGTAGAAGGAAACTTCTCAGGTGGAATGCATCAGAGTGTTATTTGGGGCAGAGCCAGGTAAGGAGGTACAGTTTGCAATTTGAGGAAAACTGCCCCTGCCCTGTCCACAGGATAAAGTCAGAGCTACTCTGAGAAAGTGGCAAATTCATAGGGAAAATTGACACACCCTATTTTTAGTTTTTCATCAGCAGCCTTGCAGGTCAGTATGGCTGTACACAGTTTCACATCCAGCCCAAGCTTTCATAAAGCCCTTTGCACATTCCATCCCATCTTAGCCCAGGGCCTGGCCCCATTCTCAGCAGGGCCTCGCACCAGCCTTTTCTTAATTCATCTTCCTCTGAGCAGCAGGCACAGCAGCTAGCTTTCTGTATCATTAACTGGCTACAAGGTAGAAGATGTAACAAGAAGAGAGGTTATATTCTGGATGCTTTTGCAGCTTCAGGTTTAACTAAGATGACCGGTTTCTGCAAAGGGACAAGGTTCTAGAGAGAATACAAATTGGTAATTTAGGGAAAGAAGCTTTTTACAAACCATGTTCCAGCCTCATGAAAGAGTGAGGAAAAGAGCTCAGGGGGCCGACTCCACAGGGAAGGCTGGATTTGGGGATGACTAAAGTAATTACCAATTTGGAATTTAGCTTAGGAAATGAAAAGAAACAGAGCAGAGATGACAAGATTAGACATTCTTTTGTTTGTTGGTTTCTAATCTTGGCCTGGTCAGGAGTGGGGAAAGGAACTAGGATGAAGGAGGTGCAGAGAAGGAGGAAGGAGAGAGAGAATCTTTTTAAAAAGGAGTATGGGAGGCGTTAAGGCATGTGGCTAATGTGACTAACAGTGTCTAGGGGCAAGGTGGGGTATTAATTTTGATCTCCCTAGATTTATGGCTGCTGTGAAAATGCAGGACTGTGAGGCAGGGGCTCCTGTTTCTCTCCCCTGAGAGCTGGCCAGGTGAGAGCAGGGTAAAATTCACCAGAAAGAACAAGGTCCCTGGCTCTGAGACGCCTAAAGGACGGATTTGGGAGAAGAAACCCCCAGGAAACTGGCATTATTATACCACTGCTGTGTGGGGGCTCTAAGTGTGCTGTGTCCCCCCCCACCCTGGACCCCAACTCCCCCAAGGTGGTCGGGTATCAGGCTCTTGCACAAACAAATTCTGTGGTTTCCCCTTAACGCCCCAAGATTGGATGTAAAAATCCTTTCCAGGGGAAGCACATCCAACCAGAACTGTGGTGGAGAGGATGACCTGAACTCTGTGGTAACTAGGTATTTTCCGGGTCTAAAAAGACAGGAATAGCCATAGCCAAGAGGAGACTGAGAAGACATGAGGACTAAATGTAGTGTGGAATGCTGGAACAGGAAAAAAACATTTGAGGAAATTGGAATGAATTGTGAACTTTAGTTAATAATAATGTATCAATATGTCTTGTTAATTGAAACAAATGTACCATAAGACATCAATAATAGGGAAAACTGGGTGTGGAGTATGTGGAAAATCTCTATACTATCTTTGTAATTTTTCTGTAAATCTAAAACAATTCTAAAATTAAATAGTTTTTTAATGTGTGAGTCACATTAAAATGTATGGACTCAAAGATGGGAACATTGCCTCTGGAAAGGTCATGTTTAAGACACACTTTCAGTTCAGTTCAGTCACTCAGTCATGTCCAACTCTTTGCAACTCCATGAACCACAGCACGCCAGGCCTCCATGTCCATCAACAACTCCCGGAGTTTACCCAAACCCATGTCCATTGAGGCAGTGATGCCATCAGTGATGCCATCCAACCACCTCATCCTCTGTCGTCCCCATCTCCTCCTGCCCTCAATCTTTCCAGCATCAGGGTCTTTTCCAATGAGTCAGCTCTTCACATCAGGTGGCCAAAGTATTGGAGTTTCAGCATCAGTCCTTCCAATGAACACCCAGGATGAATCTCCTTTAGAATGGACTGGTTGGATCTCCTTGCAGTCCAAGGGACTCTCAAGAGTCTTCTCCACCACAGTTCAAAAGCATCAGTTCTTTGGTGCTCAGCTTTCTTTATAGTCCAACTCTCACATCCATACGTGTCTATTGAAAAAAACCATATCCTTGACTAGACAGACCTTTGTTGGCAAAGTAATGTCTCTGCTTTTCAATATGCTGTCTAGGTTGGTCATAACTTTCCTTCTAAGGAGTAAGTGTCTTTTAATTTCATGGCTGCAGTCACCATCTGCAGTGATTTTGGAGCCCCAAAAAATAAAGTCAGCCACTGTTTCCACTGTTTCCCCATCTATTTGCCATGAAGTGATGGGACTGGATGCCATCTTAGTTTTCTGAATGTTGAGCTTTAAGCCAACTTTTTCACTCTCCTCTTTCACTTTCATTAAGAGGTTCTTCTTCACTTTCTGCCATAAGGGTGTGTCATCTGCATCTCTGAGGTTATTGATATTTCTCCCAGCAATCTTGATTCCAGCTTGTGCTTCCTCCAGCCCAGCATTTCTCATGATGTGCACTGCATATAAGTTAAATAAGCAGGGTGACAAAATACAGCCTTGACGTACTCCTTTTCCTACTTGGAACCAGTCTGTTGTTCCATGTCCAAATTATTCTGTGTGTAAATATAAGTTTTCTATAAAAACCTGTGATCAATTAAAAAGTAATTTAATATAAATTGCATATTATAGACTATATGGAAGAAGAAAGGATGCAGAGTAGCTATTTCTATGAACACTTTCCTGAGTTCATTTATTTAGCAACACATGTTAAGCATGAGCACTTGTGAACCAGGCATTCTACTGGGGAAACAAAGCCCAGTCTTCACAGGCAAGAAGAAGCTGGTGGCTTAGTGGAGAGCTGATGCCCACTGTGAGCTGTGAGACAGTGAGTGGGGTGAATTGAGCACGGTGTGAGTATGGTGGCCACCCAAAGAGGGAACACCCAGCTCTGCAAGGGGTTAGTCAAAGACTAACAATACATATATCTTGGCTTTAGAATTTAAGCTCTGGAGTTGGATAAATCCCTTAAGATCTCATAGGGTTACTTTAAAAATTAAATTAACAAAGTGACAAGCACAGAATAAGCTGGTTTCTGATATATTGAAGGTTTATTATGTGCCATGGGCTGTTGTAGGTACTTTCCACCTGTTGCTGCTGCTGCTGCTGCTTAGTCGCTTCAGTCATGTCTGACTCTGTGCAACCCCATAGACAGCAGCCCACCAGGCTCCCCCGTCCCCGGGATTCTCCAGGCAAGAACACTGGAACGGGTTGCCATTTCCTTCTCCAATGCATGAAAGTGAAAAGCGAAAGGGAATTCGCTCAGTCATATCTGACTCTTCGCAACCCCATGGACTGCAGCCCACCAGGCTCCTCCACCCATGGGATTTTCCAGGCAACAGTAGTGGAGTGGGGTGCCATTGCCTCCTCTGTTCCACCCGTTAAGCTCATCTAATTCTCAGATCAACTTATGAGATAGGTACTATCATGAACCTCTGTGTTCAAAATGAGAAGGCTGAGGCCCTGAAGAGGAAGCACTTTATCCCCGGATACCAGCTAGTTAGTGGGAGGGTCAGGCCAGGACCTGGGAAGTCAGCTCCAGAGTCTGCACTGAATTCTCCTGCCAGGTGCCTCCTGCTATGACTAATGTTATGACTAATATAGCAGTTAAAGCCAGAAACAGGTAAGGTGAGGAGAGCTATTATAGGTCTTACAACTTGATAAGGAGTGGTCTCCCTGTGATACAGATCTGAGGCCTTCGATACATGGTGGAAGATGAGACCTCAGAATTGATGAAATGCCCCAGGAAGAACATCCACCACCCAGCACAGCACATCCTGGAGTCCCGACAGAGACCAAGAGGAACTGTCTTAGTCAGTTCAGGCCACTGTAGCAAATTACAGTAAGTCCCCTACATACAAACCTTCAAGTTGTGAAATTTCACAGATGTGAGTGGGCGTGCCAACTATTCACATGCTTGTATGCCAGCTGTTGTACTATACTTTTCAAGGTACCATCTGTACCTTTTAATCTGTAAGATTAAAAATGTTTTCTTTATCTTTTGTGTTTGCTTTTTTAATGTACGTATTATTTTTTGAAAACTATTATAAACCTATTGCAGTATAGTACTATTAGGCTTCCCAGGCACTGCCAGCAGTGGTAAAGAACCTGCCTGCCAATGCAGGAGACGCAAGAGACCAGGATTTGATCCCTGGATCAGGAAGATCCCCTGGAGTAGGAACTGGCAACCCACTCAGTATTCTTGCCTGGAAAATTCCATGGGCAGAGGAACCTGGCCATAGGGTCACCAAGAGTCGCACATGACTGAGCATGCATGCACTCTGGAGAGGTAGGCTAAGTTTGCTGGAGTTAGGAACAAATCGGTCTTATGAACGTCCTCTCAGAATGGAACTCATTTGTATGTAGGGGACTTACTGTACCAGAGACTAGGTGGTATAAGCAGCAGATATTTATGTCACACTGGAAGGCTGGGAAGTCCAAGGATAAAGGTGCTGGCAGACCTACCATGTGGTTTGCTGATGACGGGCTTGTATCCTCAGATAGCGGAGAACAGAGAAAAAGCTTTCTCGTAACTCTTCTTATGAAAGCACTGATCCCATTCATGAGGGCTCCACTCTCCTGACCTCGTCACCTCCTGGCAGCCCCAGCTCCTAATGCTGTGTGGTCAGCAGCAGCCAGCCACCGGTGGTCTACTGCTCAGAGCTCACTGCACAGGACTCCTCTGTTCTTGTGTTTGTGCTTCCTCTTAGCTCTCACAGCCTCTGACACACATGACCTCATGAGAGTTGCCTATGATTGTTCCTCTGTGTCTTTTTTGTTGTTGTTTTGGTGGCACTCCTGTAGCATACAGGATCCTAGTTCCTCTACCAGGGATCAATCTCATGTCCCCTGAATTGGAAGCGTGGAGTCTTAACCACTTGACTGCCAGCGAAATCCCTCCTCTGTGTCTTTTAATTTCTCCTCCCTACTGACTAATTGACTTGCTCTCTGAATCTTTGTGGCTCAGATGGTAAAGCGCCTATCTACAATGCGGGAGACCTGGGTTCCATCCCTGGGTCGGGAAGATTCCCTGGAGAAGGAAATGGCAACCCACTCCAGTACTCTTGCCTAGAAAACCCCATGGACGGAGGAGCTTGGTGCAGGCTACTATCCATGGGGTCGCAAAGAGTCGGACACAACTGAGCGACTTCACTTTCACTTTCACTTTCTGAATCTTTAGTTCACATTTTGAGAGGGAGGTCTAATACTTCAGTTATATCCATGTCTCTAAGAGGCAGCATCCTCTGTGGTCTGGCTGCCAAGGCCTCTAGTCTAATCAGCTGTGGCCAAGGAGGCCAGGTCACATGGTACCAGCAGGGCACAGTTTAGAATTGTCTTGGAAAAAGGCTGTGGGTGTGTAAGGTTTTTGAGGCTTAGCCTTCATAGAAATTCTCAGTGAGGACTACAGAGTTTCTAGCCTGGTTCACTACAAGAGTGAACGAGGAGCAGTGGAGAGCCTAAGGTAAGGAGCAAGCTGGTTTGGTGAATAGAGAAGTTTGAGATGCATAGAAGAGAGACAGTCACACAGAGGGAGAGGTCTGGAGGAAGTGAGAAATGCAGGCCTGAAATTCAAAAGAGGTCTGCTGTAGGGGATAATTGATGATGAGCACCAAAGTGGTCATAGAAGTCTTCAGAATGGGGTGCTCTTCATTGGGTGAGATAGAATGAGTCACCTCTGGAGATAGGGAGGCTAGGGAGACACCAGCTGATTCTTTGTTCTTCTCTTCAGGGAACTCCTCCTACAATTTCCAAGGATTCATTATATCAATGGTTGAACAGCTTCCCACTTTTCTCTCTGTCCCTCACAGCATTATTTTCTGGTCCTTTCTCAAGGTACCGTAACTTTGGGAGCCTGGACAGATCTGGCAATGCCCAATGCACTCTTACAAATCAGTTTGAGACAAACACTGCAATCATGCTCACATAGTAGAGGTTCCCCTTCTCCCATTTGGTATGTCTCAGTTAGGAAGCTGACACACATATGGTGTTCTAAGATAACCTCTCTGGAGATTATGTAAGCAATGAATCCTATACTGGGAAAATTCATACAACTCTGCACATGAATTTGAACTCTTTTTTTCCCTGCTTCCTCTAGCTGGTTCCTTTCCTGAAAGGATGTAATTAGCAGTGAAGTCAATAAAATGTGGATTTTTTGCAAACTCATCCATAAATTGTTACCTAACAGTGTTAAACAGCTCTTAGCACTTACTCACTCACACTCACACTCACAGTCACAGTTAGGCAGGCTCCTTGATTTTCTCATCGCAGCAGCCCAGGAAGGATGACTATTGGTAGCCAGTTATGGACTAGTTTAAAGGCAGAACCACTAGGCACAAGCCACCTACTTTCATGGGACCACACAGGCAGCCAATCTCAGTTACAGGGGCTTGCCGAAAGGGAGGGCAGGGCTGGGATGCTCAAAGCTTCTCAATCAAAGTGTCTGGAGAGCCTGGGGCAGGGGTAGAAAGAGAATCTCTCTCTCTCTCTCTCTCTCTCTCTCTCTTCCCTGCACTTCCTATCCCAAATATACATCAACTCTCTCTTCTACCTCTAGGAAGCTTCCATTAATATATGTCTTAAAAAAAGTAGTTTGAATTTAACTTGGAATATGGACAATCTTTGGCTGTATCAGCCAGGATAGGCTGGATTATGCTGTGATAACAAATATCTTTGCAATCTCAAGGGCGTATAGCTACAAAGATTTATTTCTTGCTCAAGCATTATTCCATCCATCTCAGATAAGGTGTAAGCAGAAGACCTGGGTTCGATTCGTAGGTTGGGAAGATCCCCTGGAGAAGGAAATGGCAACCCACTCCAGTATTCTTGCCTGGAGAATCCCATGGACAGAGAAGCCTGGCGGGCTACAGCCTATGGGGTCGCAAGAGTCAGACACGACTGAGTGACTAAGCACATGCACGCAGACAATCTGTGGTTGAGGTCTATGTTGCCTTTGCACTAGGATCCAAGCTGAGGAAGCAATATTCTTCTGGAACATAGCTAGTGCCCTGATCGACAGAAGAGAAAATTTGGCAATCACAAACTGGCTCTTAATGTTTCCACATTGTGGGAAACAACCCACGTTAGTTATACTCATTGTATTAGCTACTTATTGTTGTACAACAAACCATTTCAAAACACACTGGCTTAAAACAATAACCATTTATTATCTCACAGTTTCTATGGGTCAAGAATTCAGGCTGTGTGAATTTCTCATAAGATTGCAGCTGAGGCAGCATCATCTGAAGGCTTGTCTGGGGTTGGAGGATCCACTTCCAAGGTGACTCACTCACAAGACTGGCAAGTTGGTGCTGGCTATTGTCTGGGGCCTCTGTCTTCTCCACATGCGCCTCTTCATGATCTGCTTTGGTGTCCTCACAGTGCAGTGGATGATCTTTCCCAGACCAAGGGATCCCAGAGAGGAAGGCAGAAGCGGCCATACATCATTCATACATCATCACTTCTGCCAATGCTACTGGTCACAAAAACCAGCCCTGACTCATTGTAGAAGGAGATTACACAAGGGCATGGATATCAGAAGCAATGATCACTAGGGGTCCTTTGGCTACCTCCCTCACATTTCTTTGGCCAAATTAAGTCTTGTGGCCAAGTCTAACATCAGTGGGATGATAATGCATAACCTTCCTGTGGGGTTGTTTGCTGTTGTAAGTTGTGTATAACTCTTTTGTGACCCTGCCAGACTACTTTGTTCATGGGATTTTCCAGGCAAGAATACTCGAGTCGGTTGCCATTTCCTTCTCCAGGGGATCTTCCCCACCTGGGGATCAAACCCATGTCTCTTTAATTGGCAGGCATTCTTTACCACTGAGCCAGCAGGGAAGCCCTTTCTATGGGGAGAGAACTGAAATATTTAACAAGCTGAAATACCATCTACTGTGGTGTCATAGGGGCTTCCCAGGTGGCACTAGTAGTAAAGAATCTACCTGCCGATGCAACAGATGCCAAGATCCAGGTTCGATCCCTGGGTTGGGAAGATCGCCTAAAGAAGGAAATGGCAACCCATTCCAGAATTCTTGCTGGAAAAACCCCATGTACAGAGGAACCTGGTGGGCTATAGTCCATGGGGTTGCAAAGCTGGACACAACTGAGCACTTGTCAGCAGCAGCAGTGGTGTCATAGGCTAAGTTTCTCTTTCTCTCTAACTCATCACTAACCCAGTGAACTGTGTTTTTCCTGATGCTGATTTGCAGAGTTCTTGCCTCTACAAACAACATAGCCAAACTCTGCCAGATTTTCCTTAATGGACTTAGGCACCACTTCCAGGAGAGTCAAGTAAATGTAAAACCAACAAAAGTCTTCAGTGGAATGAAGCCTAGAGATTACTGGTGTAATGACTCTTAAGTCTCTTCCTTTAAGCCTAAGCTTTGAGAAGGTATGCTAAGGCTAGCTAGATCTCTATAGAACAGTTGGGAAATGTCAGTAGAGTCTCCAGGTAGAGCCTTGAGGAGCTAGAAGTAAGTCATACTCACATACAATGCATAGGAGAAGCAAGGCAAGGCACTCAGGATTCAGAGCAGGAAAAAGCAAAAAAAACAGACACAAAATGGTTAATAAGATAAATAAAAGAGTGGAACCAGGAGTATGCACAGCCTTAAAGGCCATGGAAAGTGCAATTATCGTGTGTAATGGCAGGAAATCAGGAGTCAAAGGGACCAAGGACCAGATTCACAGCACCAAAGAGACTTCAGTTCAAGATAAATTCCTGTCTCAGATCTTAGAATAGTATTGTCCTTGACTTTACCTTCTAGACATTCATATTCAGTATGGCCCAATCATATTTAACAAAACCAAGATTGTGATTTCTACAGCTTTATAATATTGATGTATGTAATTTTTATTATAATACAAGGCTGTATCTATCATGGGTGCTCAGTAAATTCTTACTGACTGTTAACTGTTGCCATCAGTTTTCAAAACTAAATATACTGGAAAATGTAGCTGTTCAGCATTATCGGGAATCTAGGCCCTGAGTTTTGAGTTTCCCTTGGCAACCAATATTAATGATCTCATCAGTGAAAGGAAACTTGGGGAGGCAGACAAGAGATTTCTGCAAATTTTTTGCACTCCTATTGAGAAATGGGGTTTATTTACTCCTCTCTCTAAATCATGGCTGCTTTGATCAATAGGATACAGTTGAAGTAACACTATGTCAGTTTGGGGCGAGCCATTAAAAGGATTGACGGCTTCTACGTGGCCTCTGGGAGCCCTAAACTGCCATGTCTGCTTAGCCTCCTGGAGAGACCATATGGAGAGGTCTGAGAAGACATGGAGAGGAAGAGGCCCAGCTGAGCCTCCTCTTCTAACTGTTCCCACCAAGCTGCCAGGGCAGTGACCAAGCTGTCCTGGATCCCATTGAACATCCTAGCTGATACCAGAATCCTATCAAGTGACCTCTTTTAATCACATGGAACATATCACCTGAATCCTCCTAGAGTCCCTGGTCTACAAAATCGAGATATAATCGAACAGTGTCCATTTTTTTTTTTTTTTTTAGTGAAGTAAAATTCACATAACATGAAATTAACCATTTTAACGTGTATTATTCAATAGCGTTTACTATATTCATCATATTGTGCGACAATCATCTTGATCCAGTTCCAAAACATTTCCATCACTCCAAAAGGAAACCCTGTGTGCATTAAGCAATTACCTTCCATTCCTCCCTGCCCCCAGCCCTTGTTAATCACCAATCTGCTTTCTCTCTCTGTGGGTTTACCTATTCTGGCTATTTCATGCAATACTCCTTTTGTGCCTGACTTCTTTCACTTAACATGTTTTCTAGGTTCATTCATGTAGCTTGTATCAGTGCTTCAGTAGTTTTTCTAACTTTAAGGGTTACTTGTTACACAGCAGTAGATCCCCAGAAAACTTGGTTTGAGACTGAAAGCTAAAAGATCATTTTACCAAAAGTTTCCTGATTTCAAGCCGCAGAGCTGAGGTTCCTTATGAAACCTCCTACACATGAATAAACTTAGTTTGTATTTCCATTTCACTATCTCCTTTCAAAAGTGATATAAAGAAGCCAGGAAAAATATGGGGGTGGGAAGTGTCTTCCTGCATACATAATAATAGCTTCAAAGAAATAAACATCTGAAGGACCCTGCCTTGACTGAGCTCATAGATTCCAAGTATGTGCATGAGAAAACACATGCTCTTGTACTGGAAATCTTATTAGCATATCAAGCGCTTAACCATTTATGAAGCACTCAGTGCTTTAAATGAGAGGCAATTACAAAGTATCCTTACTATTTTTAGTCCCAAGATATGAGGGTCCACCCACAGATTTGGCCACTTCTGTCCCATTTATAAAGAAGGTGCCTGGAAAGTTGTTTCAGCAGTAATGTTCACCTATTTAGCCCTGTGTAATTGAAGGAAATTAGAGGAGCCTGTTGCAGGCCAGTTGAGTGTAATTCCCACATGGGATTTAACCAAGATGTTCCAGGATCTTCCCCTCTTAACCTACTCCCCAACTGAAGAAAGGATAAGAAGGCAAGATGGAAAAGTTTGGCACTTTAACATTAAGATAACTTGGAAGCTGGCATCTTCTTGAGATCCTTTTTAAATACTTAAGCAACTACTGTCCACCCTGGCACTCTTTACCACGGACTGTATTTAACAGATGCTTAAGAAAAACAGTAGTTTATTATAAAGAAAAAGGGTGTCTTACAGAACCCAAGCTTCAGAAGCAATGGGCTGGAATGAAAAACTAGAAGACTATTGAGAATCAGGGTGCCTTTCCAGCACACTAAACAAAAAAACACTGTTTCTGTCATTAGCACCTTATTTTCCCTGCCACTCTGCTTCTCCAGACAAATGCACAGAACCTAGCGGCCTTGACCCCTGCTCCCTCATGCTTCTGCGGCCTTGACCCCTGCTCCCTCATGCTTCTCTGTCCTTGCTTCCACCAGTCTGTCTACAACAAGCAGACAGGTTGCACTCTGGGGTTCTACAGCAGACACGGCCCATGACTGGGTATGCTTTGGACAACACAATTTTTTTTTAATGTAAAATAATCTCAACATTATTAGATTATCAAATTTCATATAAACACCTGAATGTTGGACTTCTTTTGTAAACATCAGACAACCTGGCACGCTGGGTTTACACACAGCAGTTCTCACCTCTCACTACTGTATCTGTCTTCATTAGTTGGAGCTGCTCTAATAAGAATACCATGGACGGGGTGGCTTCAACAACAAACCTGTTTCTCACAGTTCTGGAGGCTGGGAAGTCCAACTGTGACACAGGTGAGCTCTGGTGAGAGTCCTCTTCCAGGTCTCCTCATGTGACGGAGGGGAGGCGGGCAATTTCTCTCGTCTTTTCTTATAAGGTCACTAAGGGGTGGCTCAGTGGTAAAGACTCTGTCTGCATTGGCAGGAGATGCAGAAATGCAGGTTCAATCTCTGGGTTGGGAAGATTCCCCTGGAGAAGGAAATGGCAACCCACTCTGGTATTCTTGCCTGGAACATCCCATTTACAGAGAAGCCTGGCAGGCCACAGTCGTGGACTCGCAAAATATTCAGATACAACTGAACACGCATGCACAATTCCATTTATAGGAGCTCCACCTTCATGACCCTCCCAAAGGTCCCATTACCAAATGCCATCATATTAGGGATTGGGGTTTCAACATATAAAATTAGAGACAGAAACATTCAATCCATAGCAAGATCCCTGACCCCAAGATCATGGGTCATGTGCTGTCAACCATAGAAACTGTGCTGTTGATTTCCTTAAACCTGACAGGCATCACTCATTGTGTTACCTGCTTGGCCCTTACAGGGATTTACATTAGCAATCCTACTCAGTTTTCTTAGTGCACGTGCTAAGCTCCCAGAAGAAGAATTAGACTGGCCCAGCTGTGATCATGTCTGCCCCTGGTCCAAGCAGCTTGGCCACAGCAGGAGTTATATGACTCCAGAACCACTCAATAGGACATATGGGAAAAGAAATTCTGAGAAGGGGTTAAGGGCAAGTTCTCCAAGACAGTATGAAGTGGGAGGAAATATTAACGGCTCTTGTATGTAGGATTCATACTCTTATCCTGCCATGTTTTATCTGGCTTCCCTTACGACCAAGGCACGGACACTTGCAAGGGGGCTGACAGTTCATGTATGCAATCGAGGTTGGAAGACTAGTGCAGAGGTCTGCGTGGGTTTGTTTTGTTTTAGTTAATGCTATAGTATAAGCTCCACAAGAGCAGGGATCTTGTCCTCTTGGTTTTCTGATTTTTTCCAAGCACCTATTACAGTGCCTGACCCACACACGTGACCTGGGCACAGGCGCACATGGCACTCAATGAGATGAACCCTGTCACAGACTGCAGAGCTGTCTTCCTTGCTGGGAGTTCCCTTGGAATTACTTGGAAAGCTTTTAAAAATACAGACTCCACATCTTAGACCTCCTGAAATAAACTTTCCAGAGATAGGGAGGGTCAAGGAATCTATGTTTTTGAAAAAGCATCCCAGGGGATTCTGATGATCAGGGGTTATTTTAAAAAACTAATCAAACCAAATAAACAAGCAAACAAAAAAACCTGTAAAATATTTTCCAAGGTCTCAAATTATTTTCTAAAATTCTGTAAAATAAAGAAGCAGAGGAAGGAAGATAAGTAGAGGAAATAGGGATAAATAGAAAAATTAGAACAAAGGAAATAGAGAAAAATAAATTCTGAGGTTTTTCTATCTAACATTGTTTACTTAATGCAAGTTAAATGAACACAAAGTGAAACTCAGTCATGTCCAACTCTTTGTGACCCCACAGACTATACAGTCCATGGAATTCTCCAGGCCAGAATACTGGAGTGGGTAGCCTTTCCCTTCTCCAGGGGGTCTTCCCAACCCAGGGATCAGCCCAGGTCTCCTGCACTGCAGGCGGATTCTTTACCAGCCGCGCCACCAGGGAAGCCCAAGAATACTGGAGTGGGTACCTATCCCATCTCCAGGGGATCTTTTTGACCCAGGAATCGAACCAGGGTCTCCTGCATTGCAGGTGGATTCTTTACCAACTGAGCTATGAGGGAAGCCCAAATGAACACAAGTTGGATATTAAATATTTCTGAGAACAATTCTACTATTTATATTTTGAGAAATCTAGCAGCCATTCTACAAGTTATAAAAATTTCACTGTCAAGTAAGTGCTTTCTTCTAATAATTGTCTAAGAATGTCTAATTGGTCAACATGAGTTGAATTTTATCTTGAACAAAATCTGTATGGAGAGTATGAAACTTTAAATATTATGAATAGATACTATGCTTAAGGGGTTCCCTGTTAGCTCAGCCGATAAAGAATCCACCTGCAATGCGGGAGACCTGGATTCTATCCCTGGTCTGGATCCCCTGAAGGAGGGCATGGCAATATTCGCCATCCAGTATTCTTGCCTGGAGAATTCCATTGACAGGGGACCCTGGTGGGCTACAGTCCATAGGGTTACAAGGAGTCAGACATCACTGAGTGACTAAGCACAGCACAGCACAGTACCCTTTAAAATAAACCTGCCCTAAGTCGGTCATGACTGAGTGACTTCACTTTCACTTTTCACTTTCACACCTTGGAGAAGGAAATGGCAACCCACTCCAGTATTCTTGCCTGGAGAATCCCAGGGACGATGGAGCCTGGTGGGCTGCCGTCTGTGGGGTCGCACAGAGTTGGACACGACTGAAGCGTCTTGGCAGCAGCAGCAGCAGTAAGTCGGTCTTCTGAGATTTATACAGAAGCCTAAAAGGTTGTACAGTGTCAGTGGTGAGGTTCTCAGGGCAGTGTTTTCCAGTGATGCTGCCAAATCCACAGTGAAACACAAACTGATCATACCAGCCTCAGAACAGGACTATGGAAAGGTCACTGGCATTTTCAGGCAGCAATTAAAAAGGGAGTTCTACACTCTCAGCACAGACCTGCAAGGTTTCACCTCATTACAACAAATGCACAAGGGCAATGGGTGCTGATCATTTGTAGGGCTTTGCCTCCCTTGGGGTAAAATCACTCCCACATCCCAAAAGGTTGGTGAGCTGGGGTGTAGACAGGAAACTCAGGAGATACTGAGAACTGGAATCTGGGTGGCAAAGCTCCCTGAGTCAAACCTAGAGGTTTTGAGCAGGAACCTGCCAGCAGAAGCAAGTTAGGGAAATGGAAGGGGGACAGACCTTTCTAAAGGATCAAGAAAAGTGGCCCAGGAATTCAGGAATTTAACTTATCTTCTTCTTTTCTCACATCATTGTATTTAAGTATGAGCTGGCCAGAACCTTACATCCAGACTTTGTGTAAAAAAAATCATTGACATCTATATATGTTCATGTTTGCTTCTTTATGCATAATCTCCAGAAACATATACCATCAGATGATAATAGCTGCTTCGGGGGAAGAGAACTGGGTAGCTGGGAGATTTACTTTCCAGTATACTGCAAGGAGATCCAACCAGTCCATTCTGAAGGAGATCAGCCCTGGGATTTCTTTGGAAGGAATGATGCTAAAGCTGAAACTCCAGTACTTTGGCCACCTCATGGGAAGAGTTGACTCATTGGAAAAGACTCTGATGCTGGGAGGGATTGGGGGCAGGAGGAGAAGGGGACAACAGAGGATGAGATGGCTGGATGGCATCACTGACTTGATGGACGTGAGTCTGAGTGAACTCCGGGAGTTGGTGATGGACAGGGAGGCCTGGCATGCTGCAATTCATGGGGTTGTGGAGTCGGACACGACTGAGTGACTGAACTGAACTGATCCCCTACTGTGACTTTGCATATTGTATCACATGGCTATTTTATCTATCCAACAGTTTTTGTGGTAGTTCTGCTCTGTACCCAAAGCCCAGGATGTTGACTGGAACTCCAGATTGGTGCCAAGCACATTATAAAGAAAACTCCCGATACTGAGGGTTGGGGGCACACAGCTTTCTTGGGCTCCTCAGACTGGTCCTGCTCCCCTGTAACCTAATACCAGTATCATCGTCTCTCCCGGATTTGGTAGGGGAAAGAGTGAGAGGCTTTGGGAAGACAGGTCAGTGCTTGGCCAGTCCCTTTGGCGGTTGTAGCCTGGCTGGCTGGCCAAGCTCCAGGGGCCGGCTCTGCAGCCAGCTAGTCTCATCCACACCTGGCCCCTGCTCCTGTCCTCTGGCCCCACCTCAGACACCATGCCTCGCAGCCTGTGACAGCCTCTCCCCAGAAGGCAGAGACTCTGGCCTGGTCATCGTTTCATCCCCAGTCCCCGCCACAGTGCTTGGCTCAAAGTGGCCCTCATTAAACAAATGGACAAGTGAATATTGATCAATGAGTAAATGGCATTAAGTGCTTTACTGTCCAAAGTAAGTAAGTGTTAGTTGCTCAGTCGTGCACGACTCTTTGTGACCCCATGGACTGCAGTCCACCAGGCTCCTCAGTCCATGGGATTTCCAGGCAAGGATACTGGAGTGGGTTGCCATTTCCTTCTCCAGGGGATCTTCCCAACCCAGGGATCGAACTCAGGTCTCCTGCACTGCAGGCAGATTCTTTACCGACTGAGCCACAAGGGAAGCCCTTTCTGTCCAAAGCTCCCCCGCAAAAGAGAGAACTGTTTTCCTCCACGCTTGACAAGTCTCCTGACACCGCCCGGTGTTTGCAGAAAGGGCCTCACGGCCTACACAGCACCTTTGTTCAAATTATGAAAATGTACTCCTCTGGGTAGAGGCAGTTCCACGGGGCACAGCTTGGTGCCAGAAGAAGCCTATGTAGGAGGGTCGAGGTATGTCCTGAGGAGACACCTGGATTGCTGAACTTGCATTAGATTTGAACCTCCGTTCACCTCTGGGCTGGCACCCTGTGCAGGACCGATACCACACAAGCTGGGTGGCCACAGAATTCCTCCGCTCTCCCCCACTTCTCCGTGAGGCCCCCCAGGACTGCCTCCTCCCCCGTCACCTGGGTAGTCACCTGCCCAGGCTCCTCCCTGTCTCTTTTATCTGAGGGGTCCCTGCCTGGCTCCCTCCTCATCCTCTCACTTGCCCTTCTCACCTCTCAGTCTGTCTTCCAAGACTTCTCCCTCCTCGACTGCTCACCTTCTCTTTTCTCAACACAGACGACGTGCGAGACACACTTTCTCACTCCATGCTTGTGGCAGCAAATGGAGCAAGTTTGTTCCATGCAACAGAAAACACAGTTTATGTAACTTGACCAAAGTCACACGAGACTTTAGGAATAAAGTCAGCAATTTAACCCAGATTTAGGGGACTTCAAACAAGAAATCCTGACTTCTGTGTGTGGCTGAGATGAAGTAACAGAGACTGGATTTCATCCTCCAGTCTGAAACAACAAAAGAGATCAAATATATGAAATGACAGTTTGAAGGCAATGGAGATGAGGTAACAATAGATAATGATTCTGGGGAAATGGGAAATAAACTTAATGAGCTCTGCGATGACCCTCACTCCCTGCCTTAGATAGTTGCCAAACTGGGACACAAGGAGGGGACACTGAGGCGAAGCCCAGCAGTCTCACTGAGTGGAGGAGACAAAACTGAGAGTCTGGAGACACTGAAGCAGCCAGGACGCAGAGGACAGAATATGAGAGGGGAGAGCAGAAAGAGCATCGCAGGCTCTGCAGATGAAGGAGGCATGTCAGAACACTGGACATGGGGAAGGAGCACCAGGCTCAGAGGACCAGGCCCTACGCCTGGTTGAAAGAATTCATAACTCATGACACATTGGGTAGAGTCCTCCAGAAGTTCTCATCACAGAAGGGGCAACATTCAGCACTAGACTGAGCACTGCTCTGGACCACCTCACAAATCATAAAAGCAAGGCCCAGAAGGATCAAGCTAGCATTTCTAAGTAACTGCAACCCAGAACAAAGCTCATACACAAATATCTAACACGCTGCAACATATAATTCACAACACCTGGTATCTGAAGGCAGCCAAAGAGGCAGGAAAATGTGATGCAGATTGAGGAGAAGAATTAATCCATTGAAGTTGACTGGCCCAATCCAAAATGGACACAGATGGCAGAATTAGCGTATGTTCAGTCATATGTATGCTCAGTCATATCTTTTTGTGACCCCATGAACTGTAGCCCACCAGGCTCCTCTGCCCATGGAATTTTCTAGGCAAGAATACTGGAGCAGGTTGCCATTTCCTACCCCAGGAGATCTTCCCCAGCCAGGGATCCAACCCAAATCTCTTGTGTCTTCTGCATTGGCAAGTGGGTTCTTTACTCTAGCGCCACCTGGGAAGCCTGTTAGAATTAGAGAAAGACGCAAAAACATGCAGCAATAAGTGCTCGGGTGATGCCAGCTATCATCATCATTAATTTCATCCTCAAGAAACTTTACTCCAAGGAGAATGTTGCATCATCTGCACTGACAGAAGAACTGAGGTTCAGAAAGGTGGAATGGCATAATCAATATCCCAGAGGGAACGACCCGCAGTGCAGAGGCTAGACCGAGTTCCTTCACTTACATATTGCCTAGGACCAGGCCTGTACCCAACCCCACGCCAGCCTCCCTGTCTGGTAGTCAGTCTTACCTCTCAGCTTGAGCAGGACAGGGCAGGGTAAGTATTGCACCAGCTGCTCCAGTTCCCAGAAATTTATCAGAGCGACCAGGGACTGCTGGATACTTCAGGTTAGGCTATGCTATGCTAAGTTAGCTTCTGGGACCAGTGGTCTGCACCCACACATTCCTGTAAGGGCTAGATGCTGATCTTCCACAGGGTGGAATGAACTTGAAATTTAATTGAAGCTCTTACTCTAAAACCGGGATCTCCTGCACTGCGGGCGGATTCTTTACCAGCTGAGCTAGCAGGGAAGCCCAAAACTATGCAGGCTGATAGAAGTCTGCTACTTTGGGTATCTGTTGTTGTTATTTAGTCACTAAGTCATGTCCAACTCTTTTGCCACCCCATGGCCCATCAGGCCCCTCTGTCCATAGGATTTCCCAGCCAAGAATACTGGAGTGGGTTGCCATCTCCTTCTCCTGACCTAGGGATTGAATGCCCATCTCCTACATTGGCAGGTGGATTCTTTACCACTAAGCCACCAAGGAAGCCCTGAAGAATTATTGTTGTTGTTTATTTTCTGAGTGGTGTCCAATTCAGTCATTTGTGACCCCAAATGGACTGTAGCCTGCCAGGCCCCGCTGTGTATGGGATTTCCCAGGCAATAATACTGGAATAAGTTGCCATTTCCATCTCCTGGAGATCTTCCCTACCCAGGAACTGAACCAGTGTCTCCTGCATTGTCAGGCAGATTCTTTACCACTGAGCCATCAGGGAAGCCCCAGTACAATGGTATAACCTTCAACTATTAAGGTAATTATATTTATTTACATGAAAAATATTAAACATATTTCTGTGTGGTGAAATATTGCTTTTGTTTTACTTCTTTAGTGTTTGTAGAATTATGTAAATATAAGAATATAATTTTTCAAAAGTAAGAAAACTTTGTAAAGGTTTGTACATATTAAAATATTGAGTATGATTTGGATAGACTACATCTTCCTAGTCTGACTATAAGAAAAATTAATAAAATTCCAATCTTCATTATCCTTTGTCTATATGACCCATTACTCAGTCATGGAAATAACTCAGGTTCTTTGGCATAATTTTGTGGGAGACCTGGGTTCGATCCCTGGGTCAGGAAGATCCCCTGGAGAAGGAAATGGCAACCCACTCCAGTATTCTTGCCTGGAGAATCCCATGGACGGAGGAGTTTGGTGGGCTACAGTCCACAGGTCACAAAGAGTTGGACACAACTGAGCGACTTCACTTCACTTCACTTTCACTTTCATACAGTTAATATGCTACACATTCAGCCTTTCATATGTAGAATTCAAATTCATGTACTCTGCTAACAGGAGGATGTTTTGAATTCTCACATGATTTTGGTATCTGCCAGCCAATTTGTTCAGTTTCAACAGCAGTATTTTTGGTTCAGCAATTGTTTTGGCTGTTGTTTGTCTTATTGTTCAGTCACTCAGTCATGTCTGACTCTTAGCAGCCCCATGGGCTGCAGCACGCCAGGCTTCCCTGTCCTTCAACATCTCCCAGAGTTTGCTCAAACCATGTCCATTGAGTCGGTGATGCCATCCAACCATCTCATCCTCTGTTGTCCCCTTCTCCTCCCACCTTCAGTCTTTCCCAGCATCAAGGTCTTCCAATGAGTCAGCTCTTTGAATCAGGTGGCCCAAGTATTGGAGCTTCAACTTCAGCATCAGTCCTTCCAATGAATATTCAGGACTGATTTCCTTTAGGATTGACTGGTTGGATCTCCTTGCAGTCCAAGGGACTCTCAAGAGTCTTCTCCAACACCACAGTTCAAAAGCACTAATTCTTCAGTGCTCAGCCTTCTCTATGGTCCAACTCTCATATCCATACATGACTACTAGAAAAACCATAGCTTTGACTCTACAGACCTTTGTTGGCAACGTGATGTCTCTGTTTTTTAATACACTGTCTAGGTTTGTCACTGCTTTCCTTCCAAGGAGCAAGTCTTTTATTTTCATGGCTGCAGTCCCCAACCACAGTGATACTGGAGCTCAAGAAAGTAAAGTCTGCCACGTCACTGTTTCCATTTTTTGCCCATCTATTTGCCATGAAGTGATGCAACTGGATGTCAGTATCTTCATTTTTCTAACGTTGAGCTTTAAGCCAGCTTTTTCACTCTGCTCTTTCACCTTCATCAAGAGGCTCTTTAGTTCCTCTACATTTTCTGCCATTAGGGTGGTATCATCTGCATATCTGAGGTTATTGATATTTCTCCTGGCAGTCTTGATTCCAGCATGTGCTTCATCCAGCCTGGCATTTTGCGTGATTTATTCTGCATAGAAGTTAAATAAGCAGGGTGACAATATACAGCCTTGATATACTCATTTCCCAATTTTGAACCAGGTCAAAACGCAACAATGAGAACCGGTCATGGAACAACAGCCTGGTTCAAAATTGGGAAAAGAGTTTTGATTGTGCAATTATTTAATTTTTATATTTTATTTTAAAATAGAATATTAGAGACTTCCAGACTGTAAAGAATTTGCCAGCAATGCAGGAGACCCAGGTCAATCCCTGGGTTGAGGAGATCCCCTGGAGATGGGAATGGCTACCCACTCCAGTATTCTTGCCTGGAGAATTCCATGGACAGGGCAGCCTGGTGGGCTATAGTTCATGGGATCACAAAATCAGACACCACTGAGCAACTAACATTAACACTATGAGTGTTTGAACATATATTTTCATCTCTCTTTCCTTCTAAAACCCAACTATGATTGTTATTCCTTTACTGTTATTGTAAAAACACAAAAAGGTGTAAACGAAGAGAAAGAAAATAGGAGAAAAAGCAACAGTTTAGCAATATCAACAAACTTTAGGAAGAGGGACACTGAATGAATGAGTCATTTTTGATTTAGCAGGGGAATCTATTAAAAGAGTGTATTTATTCAAGACAACAGGTCATTCTAAAGACTGAAATATGAGATGGAACTCTCAACTAGAGTATTCGTTAAAAGTCTGTATAAAGAGCAGTTAGATCCCCAGGTCTCTTCCTTCAACCTAATAGTTATGAGGCAACCCTCCCCAACCCCAACAGCAGAGAAATGCTTACAGGTAGAAGCAGAGAGACTATGAGCTTAGGGACACTGGGCACCGCTAAAGGTGGGATGAAGGCACCAAACTGAAAACAGAGGAATTAACTGAAGGTCAGCCTACTAAATGATAAGGACCCCCATATTCTTTACTTGAATTCCAGGGTGTTGACAGCTAAACATACATCTTGGCCCTTCCCACCACTCCCAGAAGTTGAGAAGATTCTCTTCTGAGTTAGTTGACCATCCCAAGAAAACAAACCTATAGACACTGGCTTTGGGGTCTCCTGTGGGCTTCCCTGGTGGCTCAGTTGGTAAAGAATCCTCTTGCAATGCAGGAGACTGCTTACAATGGAGGAGATTCAGGTTTGATCCCTGGGTTAGAAAGATCCTCTGCAGAAGGAAATGGCAGCCCACTCCAGTATTCTTCCCTGGGAAATCCCACAGACAGAAGAGCCTGGTGGGCTACAGTCCATGGGGCTGTGATGAGTCAGACACAACTTAGCAACTAACCAACCATGGTTAACTCAATAATTAACAATCTCTGCCGATGCACGTAGAACTTCCAATCAGATTTTTAGTGCCTCATTCTTAAATATGAATAGACCAACCGAGAGTCAAGGAAATCCTATAACTTGAAAGCCAAAACAACAACAAAGGCAGGAAAAAAAAAAAAAAATCTAACAAGAAAGACAATGCAGAAAGCAGAAGTAAATTTTTTTTAAAGTATGAGCAGTATGTTCTAACAAATTAAAAGATATTGTATATATTAAGGAAGAATATGATGTTAGAGAAAAAGAGCATTTAGAAAACAGGAAAGGTCTCTTAATAATAAAACAACTGATATATCAAACATCAAGAGTCCAGTAGAAAAGCTGGAAGATCAAGTCGAGAAAATATTCAGGAAATGGAACAAAAAAGAGAAACAAATAGAAAATAGAAGAGAAAAGTCAAGAATTTAGATTAATCTGCAATGTACAAAAAATTTAAAAAGAAGAAGAAACGAAGGGGAGGAAATCATCAACAGAATAATAAAATAAAATGTCCTGGTCCACACTCTGTGGAATATGTTTCTCTCTAAATATTGATAAATCCACTTCTTACCTATCAAAGAAAAACCACAGACACATACACACAAAAAGCAAAAATACACTTCCTATACTACAGAAAGAAAGATTGACGTTTCCAGGGTGAAAGAAAAGAAAGGTTCAAAGAATTAGGAATTGTACTTCTCAAAAGCAATAACGGACACTAGAAGACATTAGGACAATGCTTTCAAAATTCTGAGAGAACATTATTTCCACTAAATATTCCCAGCTAAATATTCAATTAAATTAGAGGGTGGAATAAGACTGACTGAGGTCTCAAAAACGTAAAAGTATTTTGAATGTACTCTTTCTCAGGAAGCTACTCCCCCCTCCCCTGCCCAAATTGAGGGGATAAGCCAAGGAAGAGGAAAATGGGGGCTCAAGGAAGGAGGGGATATTTCACAGGAGTGGAGTGAGAGGGATTTTTGGGCTGCTGGCAAAGACAAGCCCAAGAATAAGTGAGCTTCGGGAGCACCCAGTGCGGGTCAGACAGGATGGTGACGGCCTCACGAAACCGTTAAGTTTACTGACGCTGATCATACTGAGAAGAGTACCATATTCCTCTTAGAAAGTTTAGGGTTAGTTAGTAATAATTACGTGGAAAACTAAGCAAACAACAAATAAGATAATTATTTACTTTAGGAGAAAAAGGAAAGTAGTACTTGATAATAAATATAATCAAAGTATACTGAGTGGTTTAACTGTGCCCTGGGTCTGTGCTGTGCTGAGGTTAGTCACTCAGTCTGCTGTGCTTAGTCATTCAGTCGTATCTGACCCTTTGCGACCCCATGGACTGCAGCCCACCACGCTCCTCTGTCCATGGGTTTATCCAGGCAAGAACACTGGAGTGGGTTGTCATGCCCTTCTCCAGGGGATCTCTATTGCAGGCGGATGGGTTTTTTACTGACTGAACCACCAGAGAAGCCCACCTAGCAATAAAAATGTCAATTCTGATTTTATATTTTTTACTATAATTATGAATGTTGATTTAATAAAAAAAAATAACACTGTCATAGCTCTAAGTGAGGTGGTATAAGGATAAAGGAAACTAAAATCCTCATCAATCCAAATTAAATCCTATCTACATCTACAATTAGAAGTAAATAAATAATGTCCAAGATAAAAAATTTTGAAAAAAATTGGCAGTATAAGCATATTTAGAAAGTAAAAATCAGAAGAAACAGCTAAAAGGTTCTAGGAACGGGCATTGGAATGGGAAGAATGAGGCTTATGGATATACTTTTAACTTCTCAAATTTACAGTAGTATTGAATATACATACACACATGTTTTACTTTAATACACAAGAAAAGCTTCTCAATGACTGGAGAACAGAATGAAAGTGCTTTTATTTGCGATAGGAAGCAAGGCTCTCATTAATTTAATAGACTTGAGACGAAGATAAAAATCATTATGTGGTCAATCTTTGGCCTAAGGCAGATGTCAATTAGACTTATTTAATGTAGTCAATGTAAACAAATATACTGAATTATAAAGAAAGAGAAAAAAACAGCAGAATAAAATGCTTAAAATAGATCGTTAAGATTCAATCTAAAAAGCGGGGGGTGGGGCATGTAAAATGATGGTCTTTAGGATGCATTTAATACTCTGAAAATGTGTATATAACTCTCATTTTACACATAAGTCCATTTATTCTGTAGTACATGTCTAATTTTCCAGGCAGATTTTTAGGAATCCACTATACAGGAGTGGGGGGAAAGCATATATTAAAGTTTAAAAGCCTGTTTAAAATAACCAGATCATCCTAACTCCCCTCTTCAATGAGAGACATTTCGTTTCTTTTCCTGTTCTCAAAGACATTCCATGAAGGTATTATTTTGGCACATTTTCTTTGCATAGAGGTCCTTATGGTGACTCAGAAGGTAAAGAATCTGCCTGCAATGCAGAAGACCTGGATTTGATCCCTGGGTCAGGAAGATCCCCTGGAGAAGGGAATGCAATCCACTCCAGTTGTCTTGCCTGGAGATTTCCATGGACAGAGGAGCCTGGCCAGCTGTAGTCCATAGGGTCACAAAGAGTTGGACACAACTGAGCAACTAACACTTTCACTTTCTCTTGGGTTTATACAGCAGAAGACTGTCTTTTTGATCAGGAGGCCTTGTTGTATGCTTCCCACCCAGAAGAAACTTTCTCCAAACTTTCAGACTGTCTTTTACATTTCAGATCACAACCAGCTAGTGGACTATGGGATTCCTGCAAACTCCAAATTACGTTCTAATTATTCCCTCTCCCCATGACCCTTTTAACATCGTGGGCAAACTTTTTTTTTTTTTTTCCTTTTCAGAAAAAGTTTAAGAGTAAATAGCGGGTGCATCAAGTGTCCTGTAAGAGAAAATGTACGTGTGATTTTACAAGCCAGTGATTTCCATCCAGCCAAGCTGTCCCTTTTAGGTTTGTCTTGACCGAGCCAGCAGGTAGTTTTCAGTTCAGTTCGGAAGCCACTCATGGCATTCATTGTGTGGCATGAAAGCAGGCTATGTTTGACTTGTGTTCAGGCTCTAAAAATATCCCAGCTAAGAGGTGAAATGAAGTGAAAGGTAGCAGGGAGTGAAATGGGCTGAGAGGAGACTTGGGCTTCCAGAAGATGGAAGCGGGGGGAAAAGGAAATGTGGCCAATAATTTGACAATTTTTTCTTGAGTTCTTTTGTAGCCAGTGTTGCATTGGGGCAGCTTTCTAGGAGGCTCTCACAGAGAGACAGGAGTTTGTTGTCCTTTCTGCAGAGTGAGTGAGCACCTGCTGGTGCTGAATCTGCCTTTTCCTCTCCGTCGTGTCAGAAGGAACAGAGCTGAGAAGCTTTTCAAGACCTTTGGAGATCTCCAAACAGCTGCCTACAAATGTTTCTCTGTTTATCTCATGAAATGTAGAAGGTCTTTATGCCAATCTAGAGACCCAGATCATCTCTCCCAGGGCATCCGTCCTTGCTTCTGGATAAGAAATTCCTCAAGGACAAGAAAATGTAGCATAAACGTCACATAAAACGTAGCATTTGACCCCCCAAAAAAAGCCCAACAAGCATTTTGCTCATGGTGGCCATCCAGTGTATGCGTGCTATATGAATAACTGAAGATGCCTGAGAGATGTCTTCTCCTTTGAATGGTTAAATGTGATTATTTTCCAGGATGTATGGTTTCTTTTAAGAATTAGAAAATATGATCTTTCTTGTTCATCACCAGCAAACAAACATCCAAGACATGGTTTTTACATAGTTTTAAAACAAATGTAATAATAAATAATAAATTTTCTTCCCAACTGACACTAACTAGAGAATATTTTAAGCCAAAATTAAAACCCAGAAATATTTCTGAAGTACAATAAATATCATTAGGCTAAGGCAATGGAGCCCCACTCCAGTACTCTTGCCTGGAAAATCCCATGGACCGAGGAGCCTGGTAGGCTGCAGTTCACCGGGTCGCAGAGTCTGACACGACTGAGCGACTTCACTTTCATTTTTCACTTTCATTCACTGGATAAGGAAATGGCAACCCACTCCAGTGTTCTTGCCTGGAGAATCCCAGGGACGGGGGAGCCTGGTGGGCTGCTGTCTGTGGGGTCCCACAGAGTCGGACACGACTAAAGTGACTTAGCAGCAGCAATAGCTCTCTTTTAGTCTTTTGGTTCTTTTATTGCTACAGGATGATCCTAATTTCCTAAACAAGGGTATACATAGGCTATTCTTCTGCTTGGAATGGCAGGCCTCATCCCCTGATCCATAATGAATTCCTATTTATCCTTCAAAATCCAGCCAAGGAGTCACCTCTTTCAGGAGGCCTCCCCTGACACTGCCTACCTTCAGACTAAATAAAGTTGTATGTTTCCTTGTGATTGGAATATTTTTTGATTGTTATACACAAATCAACAAATTTTAATTTATTGTTTTCTTTATAAGATCCTACAATGGTGAGGATTATGTCAGATTTATCTCTAGTTCCCTTTGACCTAACTCGAGGACTGGCATAGCATGGGGTAGTCAGTATACATTGGTTGAATTGAATTGAATGGTAATTGAGAGTCTTTTCTTACTTGTGAATTTAACTATTTTGAAGTCTTAAAGCTATATAAAATATCTTTATATTTAGTTACATATTTAACAAATTGTCTTTATTAAAAAAATTTAAGTTACATGAAATTGGAGTGTCCTAGAATGTCCTAGACATACGACCATATGGCTTCAAAGTCACATGATCCTGGCAGCTTGGATTTATCCAATTGGACAAAATGAGGTGTTCAATGGCATTTGAAAGAAGTGTTAGAAAAAAGCATGGTGCAGGGCAGTGGGGCGGGGCGAGTAACTGGATGTGGGGGGACGTTGCTTCAATCAATTTCAGTTGCCAAAGGGAAGTGACTCATTTCCAAGTGATTTGTTCTGACTCTGGTATTAATTTCCCAGCACAGATCTGGTAGTTTATCTTCTAATAATTGGTGTAATACCTTTGGGTGTTATTTGGCCCCTTTTCACATATGCACCGAACAACTCAGTGTTGAAATATAAGAAAACACTTGTTACAAGTACTTGCTAGTTAAAGAACTAGATTCTTCTAGTCTTTAGGTTCTCAGGGAAATTAGGAGGACGATTAGTACAGAATTACTTCAAAAGCAGTGAAAATTACAGGGGTTAAACCAATTTGGATTATGAAAGAATAGGATATAGTGGTGGGAACTTAATCTTCCTATGCTGGAGAAATAGCACCTGCAGTATTAAAGCATTTCCTTAATTCACTTGTTCGTTTCAACAAGCTTATTTTGAGGCTCATGAAAAACACTGCAGTAGCTATGGCATACAGCAGGACTCCTGAAAAAGCACTTGAAAGAATGTGCCAGCAGGTTGAAAAGTCATTACCTTCTTTCAGAACTCAACGAATGTCATAACTTACTTGGTCACTGAGGCATGAGATACACGAGGGGTCTTACAAGACAGTCAGCATAAAGTGTAACCTGATCCCAGATGAATTGGATTAATGCTGATATTCAATCCCTCAGTTCAGTTCAGTTCAGTCGCTCAGTCGTGTCCAACTCTTTGCGACCCCATGAATCGCAGCACACCAGGCCTCCCTGTCTATCACCAACTACCAGAGTTCACTCAGACTCACATCCATCAGGTCAGTGATGCCATCCAGCCATCTCATCCTCTGTCGCCCCCTTCTCCTCCTGCCCTCAATCCCTCCCAGCATCAGAGTCTTTTCCAATGAGTCAACTCTTCGCATGAGGTGGCCAAAGTACTGGAGTTTCAGCTTTAGCATCATTCCTTCCAAAGAAATCCCAGGGCTGATCTCCTTCAGAATGGACTGGTTGGATCTCCTTGCAGTCCAAGGGACTCTCAAGAGTCTTCTCCAACACCACAGTTCAAAAGCATCAATTCTTTGGCGCTCAGCCTTCTTCACAGTCCAACTCTCACATCCATACATGACACAGGAAAAACCATAGCCTTGACTAGACGGACCTTTGTTGAAAAAGTAATGTCTCTGCTTTTCAATATGCTGTCTAGGTTGGTCATAACTTTCCTTCCAAGGAGTAAGCATCTTTTAATTTCATGGCTGCAGTCACCAACTGTAGTGATTTTGGAGCCCCAAAAAATAAAGTCTGACACTGTTTCCACTGTTTCCTCATCTATTTCCCATGAAGAGATGGGACCAGATGCCATGATCTTCGTTTTCTGAATGTTGAGCTTTAAGCCAACTTTTTCACTCTCCTCTTTCACTTTCATCAAAAGGCTCTGTAGTTCCTCTTCACTTTCTGCCATAAGGGTGGTGTCATCTGCATATCTGAGGTTATTGATACTTGTCCCGGCAATCTTATTCCAGCTTGTGCTTCTTCCAGCCCAGCGTTTCTCATGATGTACTCTGCATAGAAGTTAAATAAGCAGGGTGACAATATACAGCCTTGACGTACTCCTTTTTCTATTTGAAACCAGTCTGTTGTTCCATGTCCAGTTCTAACTGTTGTTTCCTGACCTGCATATAGGTTTCTCAAGAGGCAAGTCAGGTGGTCTGGTATTCCCATCTCTTTCAGAATTTACCACTAGTTAATTAGTCAGTTTGTCCTAGGTTATGCTGTAGTAACAAACATTTCTCAAAATCTTCAGTCCAGTTCAGTTCAGTCGCTCAGTCTCATCCAGCTCTTTGCCACCCCATGAATCACAGCATGCTAGGCCTCCCTGTCCATCAACAACTCCTGGAGTTTACCCAAACTCATGTGCATCAAGTCAGTGATACCATCCAACCATCTCATCCTCTGTCATCCCCTTCTCCTCCTGCCCCCAATCCCTCCCAGCATCAGGGTCTTTTCCAGTGAGTCAATGCATGAGGTGGCCAAAGTATTGGAGTTTCAGCTTCAGCATCCCTCCTTCCAAGGAACACCCAGGACTGATCTCCTTTAGAATGGACTGTTTGGATCTCCTTGCAATCCAAGGGACTCTCAAGAGTCTTCTCCAACAGCACAGTTCAAAAATCTTAGGGGTTCACAAATACAACATTTTACTTCTCACTCTTATTACACGTAAGCTGTGATTAGTTGTGGTGGTGTTCTGTGTATCTCCTTTATTCTGGGATCTAGGCTGAAGGAGCAGCCCCCACCTGGATACCGCAGTACCTTTCCCAAGGCAGAGGAGAAAAAACAGCAATAGAAGAGTTATGAGATGGCTCTTAAAACTTTACTCAGTCACAGCATACATCACTTCCTCTGAGAGCACATTTGGCCAAAGAATGTCACAAACCAAGCCTGGGTCAGTGGTTTGGGAAAGTGTCATCTCACAGGGAGGTTGGTTCAGTGACTAACTGGAAATGTATGATAGCAATCCCCAACAGTATTTGATTGTATTCCTCCCCTACTGAGATATTTTGGAATGAAGTAGGAGTGAGAATCTGAGAGCTTTGGATGACAGCTACAAGGCTTCATGTCTGACAGCAAAGTTCCACATGGACATAAAACAAAGAGACAGCAGTAACAACGACAAAGCCCCAGGAATGCCTGACTCTAGGAAACAGGGCTTTTACATTCCCCTCTTAAGAAACGTTCGGCTGAACTCGACAGAAGCTAACAGAGGAGGAAGAATGGGTTGGATCCCTTTGCTCCTGTCTTTATTTACAGCAAAGGACAGAACACTTTGTCACCTTGGAAACCACCAACAAAGGCAGTGTGTAAAGCTATAAGAAATCCCTGTCGGCTCTCTCAGAGGTGGCTGGGGCTAAGTGGTGGGGTGGGGTATTCTGCTACTCAACTGCCCTGAGTCTTGGGTATTGCATAGTCAGGCAGGTAACCCCAGCTGGAAGGAAAAGCTGTTTGGCCTTTGATGGCCAGAGCTGACTACACGTGCCTCCTTGTCTTCTGTATTCCAAGATATCAGTGCTGACAGGAGAGTGCAGCCGTAGCGTCTGAACCTGTGACCTACACTAGGGACAGTTCAGTCTCTCTGCTCTACAGCTATTCTTCACAAGTCTTGTTGCAGTCGATGATTTTCCAGCCTGTGCCACTTTTACTCTGAAGAAGCCATAATAACCTGGGAAATTTTGCCAGGATTCTCAAAGGTTATATATGTGTTCCTGCTTGCATATGTATACTTACTAATCTTCTCTTCTCTTTTTATGCTAAATTGTGTTAATACTGCATTAGTAAAATTCTTCAAGAAGCTGGAAGTGCTTTTGTCATAACCCAGAGGGAGATGTTAATTTTTTTTTTATTGAAGAACACAGTTGGTTTCTGCTTTTACTTCCATAGTCACACACTAATTGAATTTTAAAAATTATTATCATTATCAACAGCATTTACTAGAGTGTCTTCTATGTGACTGTTCGACTTCTTCAAACATCTGATTGTCTTGAATGTAGAGCTTTGTGGTTTTTTTTGAATTAATTTGTTTATTTTAATTGGAAGATAATTACTTTACAACATTGTGGTGGTTTTTGCCATACATCGACCTGAATCAGCCACATGTGTCCCCCAGTCCTGAACACCCCACCAACCTCCCTCCCCACCCCATCCCTCTACGTTGTCCCAGAGCACCGGCTTTGAGGGCCCTGCTTCATGCATCGAACTTGCACTGGTCATCTATTTTACGTATGGTAATATATATGCTTCATGTTATTCTCTCAAATCATCCCACCCCCACCTTCTCCTACATAGTCCAAAAGTCTATTCTTTACATCTGTGTCTCTTTTGCTGCCTTGCATATAAGATTGCCATTACTTTCTAAATTCCATATGTATGCATTAATATACTGTATTGGTGTTTCTCTTTCTGACTTACTTCAGTCTGTATAAGAGGCTCCAGTTTCTTCTACCTCATTAGAACTGACTCAAATGCGTTCTCTTTTATAGCTGAGATATATTCCGTTGTGTATATGTACCACATCTTCCTTATCCATTCATCTGTCAGTGGACATCTAGGTCGCTTCCATATCCTAGCTATTGTAAACAGTGCTACATGAACGTGGAGATGTTAAATTAATTAAAAGATTGGTCACACTTATTGCTGTGCCAGCTTGGAGACTTCGCTTGATTTCCAATGTCATATTGATGCTATTGGCACTATCAAGAGGTCCTTGGCCCTTGAAATAGAATTTTGAGCTCCTAGACTTTCCAGATATTATCAGTTAGGTAACAGCACACAGCTGACAACAGTTCAGTATGTCTGTAGCCTCCCCTGTGTAGTATGTACCCTCCACAGTATTTGCATACTTGAGGCCATTCCTTGACTATTCACAAGTGACATCATTTTTTTTTTTTTGTATTTTGCTAGAGAAAGCATCTAGATTAAACATTATTGAGCTCAAAACTATATATTGTCTTCACATACAGTATGGTTTAATTGCAATGACAACAGATTGAGGGGAACCTGAACTTTGGTTTCAGCTTTACCACTTATTCGGGCTTCCCTGGTGGCTCAGATGGTAAAGAATCTGCCTGCAATGAAGGAGACCTGGGTACGATCCCTGGGTTGGGAAGACCCCCTGGAGGAGGGCATGGCAACCCACTCCAGTATTCTTGCTTGAAAAATCCCCCATGGACAGAGGTGCCTGGCAGGCTACATACAGTCCATGGGGTCGCAAAGAGTCGGACACAACTGAGAGACTAAGCACAGCACTACCGTTTATTATGTGACCATAAAGAAGTCACTTAATCCTGTGTAAAAACAGTGGACTAGAACAGACAAGAGACAGCAAACATATGCCTAATGTGCCTTTAACAATTTAACAAGGCTACTCAATGGTGGCCCTGATTCCCACAGATCCTGGAATGATCCTCAGGATCCTTTCCAACGCAGAATTCAAGGCAGATACTACCAGTCATTAGGACTGACACAAGCTGAAATCGTTGTGAAAGTCTAGGTCCAGACAATCTACAATATGTGGAGACAACGTGTGAAAGTGTTGTAAGAATGGGGACCCCTTCCAGGCCCTGAGAGTGGGTTCTTGTCTTGTCTAACACTCAGAAATAAATGTCTGAGGAGGCACACATGCTGATAAAGCAAGAGACTTTATTCAGAAGGGGTAAGGGAACCCACGGAGAACTGCTCTGCTTCATGGCTCACAGTCTCCAGTTTTATGGTGATAGGATTCATTTCTGGTTGTCTTTGGCCAATCATTCTGACTCAGCATCCTTCCTGGTGGTGCATGCATTGCTCAACCAAGATGGATGCCAGTGAGAAGGATTCTGGGAGGTGGTAGGACACCTGCTTCTCCTTTTGACCTTTCCTGAACTCTTTAGGTTAGTGGTGGTTTGTTAGTTCCATGTTCCTTACTAGTACCTCCTGTAGTAAAATAACCCACTCAAATGGTTACTGTGGTGGCTGGCCAGGGTGGGAGGTTTCAGTGTATTTCCCCAAACAGAAGTGCTTTGTAAACTCTTCTATGTTGTACAAATTTAAGGTGCTATTATTGTTATCACTGTTCATTACTCTTGTTACAGAAAATTTGTGAAGATTTTGTTCAGGATATAGGAGGTGCTGACAAGTTTGTATGTTGCCAACAAGGCCTATAGCTATTGTTCTAATGATATACACCAAATGCTCTTGGCATTTTTAAAGTGAGAGTAGACAATGAAAGCGGTTTCAAAATGCAGAGCAAGGATCACCTTGGACTGCCTGGGGAACTACTGGGGAGACACACTGACTTGGGTTTGCAGACTGGCTTCATCATTTAAGGTGTAAATACTGGTTTTGCCATTCAACATCTCTGAGCCTCAGTTTCCTCATCTACGATGTGGGCTCCATCAATCTCCTCTCAAGGTTGTGGAAAATTTAAATGAGTTTAACACGTATGAAATAAAAAGTAAAAACCATGATTCATAAGTTGTACTCTGTAAATGTTAGTTCCTAAGGGTGGAAAACTGGTTTATAATGAGTACTTTGGGACTTTTGACTCACTTTCTATTTTAGCAAAAGTTTTGTAATCTTTAAGAGTCAGAAAACATTTTCAGTCAGAAACATTATTATTTTAGGGCAAGAGATAAACACTTGTACTCCCTTGGATCACCATCTTCCTTTGAAACAAAGGTAAGAGCTGGAATATAAGCCCTCCCTCTTTAAGATTTTCCTCCTTTACCAATGAGATGTTACAATTTCTTTTTTACATAAAACAATTAGAAATGTTCGAGGGAATTATAACTCAATAGCTACTAATGCTTTGTGGATGACATTCAATAAGGGGAAAACGTGATGACTCAAAATAACATACTTCTAACTCTGTGCTAAGATTTGAAGCATGCACAGTGCTTGATGATGTACATGAGAATAATGCAAAGCCCTCTGGGAATGTATATGTGACACTTTTCAGAATGATCTGTGTCAGAGTTCCAAGCACCCCATATAGAAGGCTTCTAATGCTCAAAATCCAGGTAAGTCTCCTATTTCCACCAGAAAGATTAGATTTCTTTTGAAACTGTAACCTTAGCACCTTTCTTTTGCCTCCACCACTATGCCTCTTCCTTCCACCTGACGCTTTTGCCAAGTTCATTGTCAGGACATATTCCCCCTCCTATTTGGAGTGTAAAGACATTTAATTATCCTAGAAGTAAAATCTGAGAGTACAAGGTGTACACAGCAGGTTAAGATTGTTAATATATAACTTAGCTAAAAATCTGTTTATTTAGAGTAGCTTGTTTCACAATTCTTGCTTTTGTGGTAGCCCATTTTGGGAGCAAAACTTAATCTTCTCCAAAAGCAATGGTCTGCTGTAGATCAACACTGATGAAGAGTCTTAAGGTCCAGAAGTATCTGTTCAATTTGTGGGGTTTCCTAAGGATTAAGGGAAAACATTCTTGAGCATTTTGTTGAGTACATTTTTAAAAATGCCTCTAAATGGATATAATCAATCCCTGAATTCTAAGCCTGTGGTAAGCAATCTTTTTGTGGAAGAACCAATGTAAGTGAAAATGAAAGTCACTCTGTAGTGTCTGATTCTGCAACACCATACAGTCCATAGAATTCTGCAGGTCAGAATACTGGAATGGGTAGCCGTTCCCTTCTCCAGGGGAAGAACCATTATAAAAACATAAAAAGTTTACAGCCCCCACTTCTTATTTTTTCTACATGAAAATGTCTTTTTTCCTCTTTCCTCAAAAAAAAATGGTATAAACTCAGAAAAAATTAGGACCGCTTTGTAGTCAATAACTATGAATATCTAGACCCATTAAAGAAGCAGCCAAGTAGGGATCTTTTTCAGTCTTTTTATTAAATTAAATACAAGTGCAAGGCATGCGGCTTTAAGTTAGAAAGAGCTCATCACTTTTCTAAGGGTATATAGTTTTTTCTTTTAATGTTGTCTCTTCTAAATTATTATGGTGGGCCAATAACATGATTGTATACCTGAGAGTCATAGGAGAATCACTTTTAAAATGATTGCAACTGAATTCAATATGAAGACTAGTTTAAAAATATATTTAAATGTGTGTGTATATACATACACACATATACATATATATGCATATACACACTAATGTAAACACATTGATCTATATGTATGTGTTGTGTAAATATGTATATAAGAAGCTTACCTCTGAAAGTTGGGATAATTCTAAAATAATTTTTATACATAGGGAAATAGTCATTTCCAATTAGTCCCTTCTACTTAGACTTATGGAAGCAGGAGTGGTAAAAGAAAAACAGAAACTTTAAATCCTCGCTACTCTTTGTTGCTAAAATGTGAGACACAGAATAGATGGCTTTTGTTTTATCAGAGCTTGTAAGTGTATCTTTGGATGTGCAAAGGTGGGTCAGAGATATGCAGAGGGTACGGAGTGTAGCTATTCAAAATACATGATAAAGAAAGCGAGTAGGCAAAGGGGTTCAGTTCCTCCATGGGGTCCATGAATTGTTTACATTGTGAAGAAGAGAAGAAGAGACAGTAACAGTGGGATAAAAGTGAGATCCAGAGATCAAGTGTCAAGAGAGACCATGAGAACAGAAGGTCCCAGGAATCTGTAATACTATATTGAGGGAAGCAGGACAACAGGCGTTGCAGTTAGCACCCACTGTGAGTTAGGAGCATTAAGGCAATTGCACTTCAATCTCAAGGGAATACATACCCATTTATATGAGTCTCATGAATCAAGTCTGGAGAACATGTACCAAGCTATTCATGGTCATAACAACAACTCATTCCTAGAGATTTTAATTTGTTAGGCTTGGAATGGGGGCCCCAAATGTGTTTATTTAAAAGGCTATTCAGGAAAAGTACCAAGCATTGATGAGAGAAATAAAAGACCTAAATATATATTGGTATATAATATTTTCACTAACTGAAATGTTGAGTTTTATGAAGATGTCTCTCAAAGTTATTGAGAGATCTGATGTAACCTCAGTCAAAATCCTGACACATTTTTTTCAGGAGGTCAATGGTCTGGTGCTTAAATTTATACGAAAATGCAAAGCACCAAGAACAGCCAAGCCAATCTTAATGAAAAAGAAGATAGAGGACCTTTATGCTGTCAAATACCATGATATTAATATTAGTATTAACAATATCACAGAGACATAAATAGAGAAATGGAACACAATAAGGTGTCGAGAAACAAAGCCACACAACTGATTTACGACATGTGACTTACAACAAAGGTATCACCACAAAACAATGGAAAAAGTGGGTTTTTTCCATACATAGTGCTGGGTTGATCGGTATGTATCCATAGGGATTAAAGGAAGGTTGACCTCTGCCTTATACCACACACAAAAAGTCAATTCTAGATTGAAGATTGACTTAAATGTGAAAGATAAAACAATAAACTTTCTGGAAGGTAACATTGGAAAATACAGTTGTGACCTGACAGGATCCCTCCCCGCCTCAAAACAATATGAACCACCCAGCCTAGGGTAACCTAGCATTCTGGCTTGTCTTGGACTTCTCCTGTTTTAGCATTGACATCCCATGTCCTGGCAAACCCCTTAGTTCCAGCCAAACTGGGATGGTTGGTCACTCATAAGGAAAGAAAAAGATTGACAAAGTGGACTATGTCAAAACTTACAACTTCTTCTGTTCATCAAAGATATCACTGAGAGAGTGAAAAGGCAAATACAAGGATGGAAGGAGATATTTACACTACATCTAGCCAACAAAAAGTTCATATATAATGCCCGCCCTACAGATCAATAAGAGAGGTTTCCCAGGTGACTCAGGGGTCAAGAATCCACCTGCCATAAAAACGAGTAGACCACATGAGGATCTCTAACTTTTATCTAGCTTGTGTCCCTTTTTCTATTTCACATTCAGTGCTCTCATTTCATTTAGCTATGTTTTCCAGTATCTCTCTTTTTTGTTGTTCTTTCTCAAGCCTTTCTCAAGCATAGCAGAAAAGCTTGTGTATACCTATATATAAGTAGTATGTGTGACATAATAGACATATTTTAGAAAACTTACAAATTTTTGCCTAGCTAAAACATTTATAACATTTTGAGTCTACTTGTCTGACTTAGAAGAATGCTAGATTTTTAATTTATATCACTCAAAAATTGATGTATTTCCAGGAATTTTGGTATCCAGTATTACTGCTTAAAGCCTAGAAAGTTTATTATCCTAATGATTTTAAAATTTTTGAATGAGGCTTGACTCTGCTAATCCAATTCTGAGAATATAAAGAAATACTATGTTGTAAAAAAAAAAACAACAGGAAATTAACATGTGATACAGTTATTATTAAAGTACCTTATTCAAGATTTCACACTGCGTTTAGTTGCATTGAGTAGCTTCAGCTGCATGCAAAAATTTCTGATAAATTCTCTTTTCATTTTTATTCTATTACAAATATTCTCTAATTTCCCTTGTTAGGTTTCTTAGATACACCCATCATTTAAAAGTGGACATTCAATTTCCAAAACGTAGGCTTTTATAGTATCTTTGATATTAATTTATTATTTAAATGCTTTCTTCTCTGCAGTTACCTTCTGTGCTTTTTTAGTCTTTGTTGAGCCTTTCAATGGCCAAGTGAAAAATCTCTCTTGGTAAATGTCACATTGCACTTGAAAATATGTGGGTTATTTTCAAATATCTTTTGATATGGATTTCTAACTTAATTCCACAGAGATAAGAGAACAGACTCTGTATGATTTCAATACCTTTAGACCATGAAATTTTTACACCTTGTTTTATGTCCCTGGATATGTTCCAGTTTCTCCTAGTTTAGAGTCTATGTGTACTTGAATAGAATTTGTATCCTACTGTTGTGTGAAAATTGTCACATATGGTCAGATTTTACCAAAGCATAAATCTTAATTACGTTAAATTGGTTCATGGTGCTTTTCAGGTCTACTATCTCCTTCTACTTTTCTATATATATCCATTCTATTAATTTTTGAGAGTTTGATATTGAAACTCCACCTAAAAAAATCTTAATTTATCCACTTAAAAAATAATTGTAATATATAGGGGAACTATATGTAACTTCATTCTGTATTTTCCAAGTCTCCTGTAAATGTATTATTATACTTTCATAATTTAAAATGTTTTTAATATTTTTAAAATTAAAGAATCTGCCTGGCAATGCAGGAGATGCAGGGGAAGCGGGTTTGATCCCTGGGTCAAGCAGATCCGCTGGAGGTGGAAATGGCAACCCACGACAGAATTCTTGCCTGGAAAATTCCATGGACAGAGGAGCCTAGCAGGCTGCAGCCCATGTGGTGGCAAAGAGTCAGACACAGCTGAGCAATTGAGCCCACATGCACAGATCAATAAGACAATATAACAGTAAAACGAGCATATCTTGAAAAAGCACTTCTCAGAATAACCAACAAAGAGATTCAAAGTTACTCAAATATTTAAGTCCAGAGTTACATGGTTACGATTAATACATGCTCTACAGGAGATCAAACATGGATCTGTCAGACTATAAGGAGGATCCAGATAGAATCAGGATATTAATATTAATACATGCTTCTCCTTTTACATATTACACATCATGAGGAGTTTCCAAAGAGTTAACAATGGAGTCATTTTATACTAATTCAACTGTATCTCTAATCAGTATAAATAATTATGCAAAAGTTACTTAGAAAACTATCTAGAGTTTATGTCATGATGCAAGTTTTGTTCTTCTCAATTAGTCTGTCTGGCTGTCTTCATCAAGTCCTGATACAAAAGAAGTCAACATGAGGGTTTTTAGAGAAAGATTCCTGCATAGGATGGATTCTCCAAACATAGAGTCAGTATTTCCATGCCCAGTGAGCACATGGGGAGTAAGTTCCCGTCACCAAATCATGTCCAAGTTCTGCATTCCTGAGTTGCATGTACTCCTGAACTAGTTTGGAGTCCTGTTGGGTGGAGATAAAATGTGGACTGCCAGCAATGGTGGGAAAGGTTGGCGCCCAAGGGTGTGCTCTTTTTAAAAATGTAACTATTTTTTTAATAGTGGTTTAAAATATTTCCGTGAAATGATGAATAGTGAAACAGTGAAGAGTGAATTGAGAATCCAATTGGCGAATGAAATATCAATGGGGGAGGAGGTCAGATTTTACCAAAGCACAGCCCTCAGCCTGAGGAGGCTACTATGTGGCTTGAACAAATACAGCAGCTCCCAGAAAAGGGGAAAGCAGGGATGGGAACTGCATTTTTGAATAAGATTTGGCTTCAGGGAAAGTTTTTATGATTTTAAAAAAATACTGTTTCATTTAATGCCCTTTAAAAAAACAGAATTAAAAATTTTCAAACGGAATCCCAAAGCCAGCTTCCACAGTGTGTCTGTCGAACCCATCAGCTGGCAGTCCCAGGAACCTGTGTTCATTACTATGAGTGTTGGGGAGAAGCTTTCGAGGACGTTTAGGGTAGATACTGTGCTAGAGAAGAGAGGGGAAAGTGAATTAAGAATGGTGCCTGTTCCCCAGCCAGGGCTCAAGAGAGAGAAGGAATAATTCAAGCTGAAAGAGCAGTTTTCTTAAGTCATTCAGTAGGACTTGGAGCACAAGCAGGGACGCTTCTGGGCTGGTTGACAGATTTCAAGACAACGGTACAATGCACACTAGCAATCGAGATCACAGGGGGTCCAGAAGCTGTTTGGTGTGCCCAGAGGCTTGGGGCTGTGACAGCCCTGGGCAGCTGCCTGCTCCTCACTAGCAACAATGGCAGGGGGACTCGGCACAGAGAGGAACACGAAAGGCCAACTTCGAATAGCACGTGCTGTCTCACAGTAATGGGAATTGGTGATGTGAATAGGAACTTCGGGGTTATTGTGCATAATTTAACTTCCTTTATGCCCATAGGACAGTAGGGTCTTGAGGCACCTAAAGTTATATATCAACACGGTTTATGTAGTTTTCTTTAAACAAGTGAAAGAGGATTCAATTATAATATATAATAAGATGCTCATTTATTTCACTTGTTAGGGAACATGATATTCCAAGTGAGCCAATTTTTTTCCAAATGATTGACACAGCTCTTTAAGATTTGTAACATTTTAATCTTTCTGATGGAAAGCCTGCCAAAATATACTGTACACTTTGCTACTCTCTGAAGCAGAAACAAGGAATAATTTAACCATTTCTTGGTATCTCTGGGTCATGATGAACATTGATGACATTTTGCACATAGTATTTTAAGGTCTTGGGGCTTCCCAGGTAGCACAGTATAAAGAATTCACCTGACAATGCAGGAGATGTAAGAGACTCAAGTTCAATCCCTGGGTTGAGAAGAACCCCTGGAGTAGGAAATGGCAACCCACTCCAGTATTCTTGCCTGGAAAATTCCATGGGCAGAGGAAGCTGGCGGGCCCAGCCCATAGGGTCTCAAAGAGCTGGACAAAACTGAGCACACACACACAGGAGAAGGTCCTGAGCTATGCAGGGCCATACTTCCCTAAAATACACCGCACCTGGACTGCCATGTTTTCTGAACTCTTGTATCCACTTTTGGTAGTCTTTTTCTCGTCCACTGTTATTAGGCTGTCAACAGACACTTGCTGCTTTTCTCAGGGAGACAGTTTCTAAGAATCTTCTTTACCCCCATCATTTTAATTTGATATTTAGTCTGCTTTGGATCTAGAAGTTACATGACTCTTCTAAAAACTAAAAAAGCATAAAAAATTGGGTTCTCATTTCTGACAGAGGGTCAGAAAGGTTTGCCTATGAATGAAGTGCAAGTCTTTAAGAAATTAATTTATTTGAGGCATTTTAGATGAACCTTGGGTCTTGGCTGTATTCCTCCAAATTGAAGTTACTGGATGAAGGACTTCAGAGAACTGGGTTTTAGTGAACATGTAATTGACATCCTGAGGAGAGGGGAAGAGTTGATTTTAGACCTCCATCTCACCCTGATCAACATTACCCTATTTATTTTATGGAAACTGTAGTTAATATTCTGAATTAATTAGATTGTACAATCAGTTTCAAAAGCATAATGCAGTAGTGTATAAAATATAATAATGCATAAAACTTGTTATGGAAATTTAAAATTTTAAGACCTAGATGAAATTCAAACATGAATTTTGCATGAAGAAATGAAACAAAACAATTTTGCTTGAGTAATTTGCTTTATTACAAGCGAGAACATTCACAGCTTCATTTAAATACTATACCATTCATCATATGCACAGCTTCCTAGTAAACTAATTTTAGATTGACTCAGACTCAATAAATATCAAAAGGCTATATCATTGTCCCACCTCTGCTTATTTTCCTTTTGAGGATCAAAAGGCTTCGTAAAAACAGATTTCCTAAAATAAGCATTATCATATACAGAGAAGACTGGAAATCATAAATGATGTGAGCAACTTCCCTTGATTATGACAGGACGTCTACATATGTAATCTTTGTGGTGAATAAACATCTTCAATTCCTAGTACTATATCATCCAATTCCAGGAAAACATTATCATAATATGAAATAGATTAGAAAGTAAATAGCAATCAGAACTATCTGGCAAAGAGAAACACTAGGTTTTCTCTCCTGAGCTGGGGCAGCCTGGCTTAGTGAGAAAAGCAGATATAAGGTGGTCCTGGGTTCAACTCTAAGTGCCTGCGTCACTCTGAGCAAGTTACTAAACCTTTCTGAACCTCAACTCCTTTTTTTCCTTTGGTTGTCATGGGAATTTCTATGTATGTACATATGTATGTTTTCTGTGAGTGTTCATATTTATACATATACTTTTCCCAAATGAGTAAACCTTGGTTCCTCTGAACATGTAATGAAAATATTGCTTCGTTCTCAAGGGTGGCATCCTATTTAAATGAGACAATGTATTTTTAGCACTTTTCTCCATCCCACGAGCCCTCTATTTATTTAGAAACTGTAGGCCTATACCGATAGGGTGCTGGTCCTTACCTGCAGCCCCAGGCCCCTTCTTGTGTGTCTTTATAGGGCCCTTCCAACTCCCAGCCGGGAAGCCAGTGGTTGTTCAAGAGTCCCCCTTTCCCTCCTACCACTGGCTTCTACACGTGTCTGAGTTGTCAGATGCATCTACTCTGAGATCCCCTGATTTATGTGGATTTCACACTGTATACTAACCCACACTGGTGAATGCCCAATAACCTAAAGTTCTCTTGAGGAAAGGAATTGTACTTTTATCTCTGGCAGGATATCCACGGATCTGAAGTGAAACAAAAGAGAAGCACAATAGCTCAATAAATCCCAGCTTGTTCTCTCCCTATTCCTGGCTATGACCAAGATGCTGACTTGTGTGGCTCGCATGCTGCTGGCTCTTATCTTGTCAACTCATGTAGGACTAGTCCCCTTGAGTGGTGGGACCTGGTGGGTGTGTTCCATGATCTTCCCACCACCTGCAACAACAGGGACCATGGAGAGAGTACTGCAACCCTTATTTTCCAGAGGAGACCCTAAAGTAAAAGGCATTCCTTTTACTGCCATGAGGTTAAACAGTGAGTGAGAATGAGAATGGGATTGATCTCAGATCTGGCTGATGCCAGAAGTCACCTAAGGATTACATTCTATTCCCTTCTCAAATACATCTGATCAGTTACCGGAGGGAGCCCCCATCTTATGCCCTTTTGTCTATAAGCTTCCCTCTCTAGACACTGCTATTGCATTTGATTGGTGCTGCTGGTCCCGTTTCCAAAGCATTGAGGTCTGTGATTTGCCAAACGGGGCAGAGATCTCTCTTTCTTTTGTGCATTAAACTCTATCAGAGGAGTATTAAATCTCCTTATACCTCAGTGTCCGATAAAAAGTTTCATGAGATGGCCTTTACAGACAGGGTTGAAACTCATTAGGTTAGGCATAGCTGGCATCTATTCTGATGGGCTGGTTGCCTGTTCTGTTCCATCCATGCTTGCACCATACCAAGTGTTTAATATTTTGACTATCACTTCTACTTCCAGAGCTATTGAAAGTGAAAGTGTTAGTCACTCAAGTCATGTCTGTCTCTGTGTGACACCATAGACTGCAGCTTGCCAGGTTCCTCTGTACTGGAGTGAATTGCCATTTCCTTCTCCATGGAATCTTCCTGACCTGGGTCTCCTGCATTGCAGGCAGATTCTTTAGCATCTGAGTCACTAGGGAAGCACATTGAGATATAGATCCAGTTTTAAAAAGTGGATAAATTGCTTTAATATAAGCTAAATGTAATTTTAAATAAATTAACACATAATTTTAATTTTATTTAATATTAACAATTTGAAATATTATATATATTAATAGACACATGTTTTTGTTTTTTAATATATACATTTATTTGCATACATATGTGTGTATTTGTTTTGAAGTCTCTTTCTTTGGCTGTTTAATGGTTTTGTAGTTAACACCACACCACCTCCTAAAATTTTGGTCCATAATTAAACGTACTGATGGTGCTTAGAGCCTCCTGCAACACTAGAACAATCCAGGGAGCAATTCTACTTACTTCTGGGCAGCAAGGCTGTGCCTTGGTCTTCCTAGCTGACTAACTTCTCAACTTCCTATAAAGCTGTAGTTCCAGGCAGCAGTCAAGCAGCACTTTTACTCAGCTTCCATCTATAAAGGTGTGTGAGTATAAAATAGAGTATAAAAAGGAGTATAAAATGCCATAGGTAGAAGGTTGTGAGTAACATGAAGTGTTTGTAAATAGCTTGTGTTCAGCAAGAGAGGAAAGGGTGAGTAAACCACAGTTTGTGCACACAATGAAGTACACACAGCCACAAAAATGGGAAGTAAAATCTCCAAATACTGATACGACACAATTTTCTGGATACATACATATATGAAAAAAGCAAGGTACGGAACAGCACACGTGGTATCTGTATTTTGTATAAGAAAGAGAGGGAAATAAGAATTTATGTGGTTGTACGAAGAGATTTAGAAGGATAAGCAACAAATAAACGAAAATGATTTCCTAAAGAGGAGAGGAAGTGGGAAATGGTGTAAACATAAGAACTCCTTGTATTATATCATAAAATGCTTAGTTTTGATTTTTTATTTATGTAAAATCTGTCTACATAAAATGACTTAGATTTATGGAAGATAAAATTGTAACCAAACACCACCAATTACAAACAGTGTGTGTGTGTGGTGGTAGGGGGAGGGCAAAGATACTTCAAGCCATGGACCTAGTTCTAGTTCTTTCTGTTTGTGGTGCTAAAATCCCAGCACCACTGCCTTCCTCCCGGCTTGCAGCCCAACAGGCCCACAGCGGCAGACCCACTTATGTGCTATTCCTCATTCAGGGAAAGAGTAACTGCTTTGGGGCCCATTCCTTTTTGGTTCTCTTTCCTTTTGTTTGAATCCTTATTGTTGAAAACTCCTTTAAAACCTTTATTTTCCTTCCTTAGAAACTCTAGCATACTCAGGATAATTAAATATTTCTTGGATGATTAAACATTAGAAAGAAGTTTCTAAACCTTTGTTTTCTATACACAGTATCATATTTCGTTGATTTAATATGTCATTGCTTGTAAAATGCACTATAATTTAATATACCATTAAGAAGTGCTGCCAATTAAAATATGACACATTTTCTTATATACTTTGTAAGATGCATCTTGATTTAAAAGATCTCAAAATGTGAAAAACAATGTGCATCTTGGAGTAGATAAGATATAGAGTTATAGATGTAGACTTGGGTGTTGAAAAACTGAATTAAATGTGTACTCCCAAAGGCGTTCCAAGAAACTAAAGGAAATATTTGCCCAGAGTAATGCCGAGTGCATGGTAGGTACTTGATGAATGCTTGTGAGAGAATAAAGTCTTCTTAGCTGCATTGGATGGCCACTAAAATATAAGAGGAAGTATGTAAAAATTGTTTTTTTTTAATTGCTAAGCATAGACTATATCTAGGCTTGTGCTATAGCATAAAGCATAAAAAGAGAACAAAAAATAATGAGGACAATATAGTCCAGCCCTTGAATATTTTATACTCTGATGAAAGAAAGAAATATAACAAACAAAGTTTGACGTTAGAGCGAGGTCAGGACTGGAGGGATCCAGCAAGGAAAACCAAGATGTGTTTAGAGAGATAAGAGGAAACAATGGAAAGCAAATTTGTTATTGAAGCTAGATTTAGACGGATGGCTTTAAGAAGGAAGGAACCATCACTGTTACCCAACTGCTGAGAGATGAACAAGATGAAAACTGGAAGTGTTACCAAATTTGGCAGCTGGGAGGTCATCAGTAACTTCTAATAAAGTAATTTCAGGAAAATGATTGGAGCAGATATCAGACTATAATAAGTAGAGGAGTAAATGCAAGAGTTTATTTAGAAATAGCTTATGAGGAAGGATAGGAAGAGACAGGGAAAAAATAGAAAGGGCAGAAATGGAATCAATGAATGCAGGAGGGGAAATAGAGAGAGAAACATGGAAACAAAGCAAGGGCATGGATGTCTAGATGCAGTAGAAGGCACCCTTGGGGAGGCAGAGGGCAGCCGAGGCACAGAGCAGATCTGATGTCCTAGAGACGGTATGGAATCAGGCAGTCTTTCATTCAACTCCTAGTTCCTTACTGTATGAACCTGGGCAAGTTACTTCACCTTGGCCCTTCAGATACCAAGAAAAAATCCTCAGAAAGGAAACAGACATGCCAAAAACACTCTTAACAGTAAATATGGTACATTCCTTGGTTGTTTTCCTCCTTATAATTTTAATGTAGGCTGATGAAACAAATCCAAGCATAATTCTAGGAAAGAATCTTACAAGGGAACAAAATGACTGTTTTTAAGTGCATTGCTCTCTGACAGTTTGGCTTTTAAGAATACCTAGAGATGGAATTAGAAGTGGATTTCATTCTGAATGCCAAGACTGATGAAATACCAATGACTGCCTGAGGCACAGGTTGGAAAAAACAGTCAAGGCTTGGCTTAAGAAGGGATTAAAGAAGGTGTCTAGGGGCTTGGAACAGACAGTACAAGAGTTCAGTTCAGTTCAGTCACTCAGTCGTGTCCGACTCTTTGCGACCCCATGGACTGCAGCATGCCAAGCCTCCCTGTCTGTTACCAAGTCCCGGAGTTTACTCAAACTCATGCCCATTGAGTCAATGATGTCATCCAACCATCTCATCCTTGGTCATCCCCTTCTCCTCCTGCCTTCAATCTTTCCCAGCATGAGGGTCTTTTCCAATGAGTCAATTCTTCACATCAGGTGGTCAAAGTACTGGAGTTTCAGCTTCAACATCAGTCCTTCCAATGAATATTCAGGACTGATTTCCTTTAGGATGGACTGGTTGGATCTCCTTGCAGTCCAAGGGACTCTCAAGAGTCTTCTCTAACACCACAGTTCAAAGGCATCAATTCTTAGGTGCTCAGCTTTCTTTATAGTCCAACTCTCACATCCATACATGACTACTGGAAAAACCATAGCTTTGACTAGATGGACCTTTGTTGGCAAAGTTTCATGTCTCTGCCTTTCAAAAAGCTGTCTAGGTTGGTCATAACTTTTCTTCCAAGGAGCAAGTGTCTTTTAATTTCATGGCTGCAGTCACCATTTGCAGTGATTTTGGAGCCCAAGAAAATAAAGTCTGTCACTGTCTCCATTGTTTCCCCATCTATTTGCCATGAAGTGATGAGACCAGATGCCATGATCTTAGTTTTCCGAATGTTGAGTTTTAAGCCAACTTTTTCACTCTCCTCTTTCATTTTCACCAAGAGGCTCTTTAGTTCTTTGCTTTCTGCCATAAGTGTGGTGTCATCTGCATATCTGAGGTTATTGATATTTCTCCCAGCAATCTTGATTCTAGCTTGTGTTTCATCCAGTCCAGCATTGCACATGATGTACTCTGTATATAAGTTAAATAAGCAGGGTGACAATATACAGCCTTGACATACTCCTTTTCCTATTTGGAACCAGTCTGTTGTTCCATGTCCATTTCTAACTGCTGTTTCTTACCCTGCATACAGATTTCTCAGGAGTCAGGTCACGTGGTCTGGTATTCTCATCTCTTGAAGAATTTTCCAGTTTGTTGTGATCCACACAGTCAAAGGCTTTGGCGTACTCAATAAAGCAGAAGTAGATTTTTTTTGGTGCTTTTTCAATGATCCAGTGGATGTTGGCAATTTGATCTCTGGTTCCTCTGCCTTTTCTAAATCCAGCTTGAACATCTGGAAGTTCACGGTTCATGTACTGTTGAAGTCTGGCTTGGAGAATTTTTTAAATTTAAATTTATTTAAATTAGAGGCTAATTACTTTACAATATTGTATTGGTTTTGCCATACATCAACATGAATCTGCCATGGGTGACATGTGTTCCCAATCCTGAGCCCCACTCCCACCTCCCTCCCCATACCATCCCTCATAAGAAACGAATTGCCAGTCCAGGTTTGATGCAGGATACAGGATGCTTGGGGCTGGCTTGGAGAATTTTAAGCATTACTTTGCTAGGGTGTGAGATGAGTGCAATTGTGCGGTAGTTTGAGCATTCTTTGGCATTGCCTTTCTTTGAGATTGGAATGAAAACTGACCTTTTCCAGTCCTGTGGCCACTGCTGAGTTTTCCAATTTTGCTAGCATATTGAGTGCTGCACTTTCACGGCATCATCTCTCAGGATTTAAAATAGCTCAACTGGAATTCCATCACGTTCTCTAGCTTTATTCGTAGTGATGCTTCCTAAGGCTCACTTGACTTCCCATTCCAAGATGTCTGGCTCTAGGTGAGTGATCACACCATCATGATTATCTGGGTCATAAAGATCTTTTTTGTATAGTTCTTCTGTGTATTCTTGCCACCTCTTCTTAATATCAGTATAAAATATTATAATATTATATCAATATAAGAGTAGTGACACAAATTTGCTGACCCTGAACCAGAGGGGACCATGGGCTATATATCTATCAGTTCTCCATCAATGATATTGAGCTTTCTGATAAGCATTGACTTTTAAAGATTTCAGTATACATTCTGTAAGAAGTACACATACTCTACATTGTACATTAAAGGTAGAAACATAAATTGCAGCAGATAGCTACAGTAAGTAGGTTTGACATCCCTTTATGAAAGTTAAGATATGTGATCAGGATACAGTTACTAGTTTAATAGAGGCCATCTCCACCTGCTCATAGAGGAGGATCATGGAAATATCTGAGGCAAAATCAAAATCTTCCTTGGGAAAAATTCTGGGCACACTGTAAGACATGGAGAAAAAGGAGATCAAGGTCCCAATGCTACTTATACAAAGGTCATGATCATTTTGTCATGAAAACTTTTTAAAGTCACTGGTGCTAATCTTGCTCCACTCCAAAGAAGTACTCATAGTATATGTACCTTTAAGCAATGACACATCTTGGCTGAATCTTCCAGGATAGTAAATTTCATATATATGAATTTCATATATATATATATGTAAATTTCATATATATATATATATGTATTTGTATGTATTTGTACACATATGGGGGCTTCCCAGGTGGTGCTAGTGATATAGAATCCACCTACCAATGTAGGAGATGTGGGTTCAATCCCTGGGTTGGGAAGATCCCCTGGAGGAGGGCATGGCAACCCTCTCCAGTGTTCTTGCCTAGAGAATCCCATAGACAGGGGAGCCTGGTGGGCTACAGTCCATAGGGTTGCAAAGATTTGGACACAACTGAAAAAATTTAGCACACACATACATGTATATGAATTATATATAATGTTTTAAAATAGTGATACCATGTTTTCAAATAAATTTTATCTTGATTTCCAATATAGGTAAAGTAAAATCATTTCAGCTAAAGAGGAGGTGGAGGGGTTGAGCTTTCTGGAGCTCACCCTTTCTTAAGGCCAGGCCTAAGATCTTCAAGAAACATGGCTTGAAAGCCCTGCTATAAGAGTAACTAGTTATGAAATACACCTTAGGTCACTAGAGAAATTAATTTGCTAATTATAATGATAATCTTTATGAATAGCTAAAATGTTGGAGATGTTTATAAAAATACAATTGTTTTTAATTTATTCAACTAAGGTAATTACAATAATTAAAATACATTTCCCAGAATCTGGATTCCTCAGTCTTTAAAAAAACTATGTAGCAGCATGGAGAGTTAACTTCAGTACAAGGAATTCTGTGTCCGGACCAGTCCCAGTCCCAGGCTTCCCTTCAGCTGATTGGTTTGCTATTTCTAACATGTTCTCTCTTGAGAATGATACGCCATGGTCCAGGAAAGCTGCAGGAATTTCAGTCTTCACATCTACATTCCAGGCAGCAGGAAGGGAAGAAGGAAGAACAGAGTAACTCTTCTTTTAGAAGCTTCCTAGAAAGCCAACCCAGTTCAGTTCAGTTGCTCAGTTGTGTTCGACTCTTTGTGACCCCATGAATCGCAGCACGCCAGGCCTCCTTGTCCATCACCAACTCCCTTAGTTCACTCAAACTCACGTCCATCAAGTCGGTGATGCATCCAGCCATCTCATCCTCTGTCATCCCCTTCTCCTCCTGCCCTCAATCCCTCCCAGCATCAGAGGCTTTTCCAATGAAAAGTAACTCTTCTTTTAGAGCTTCTTAGAAAGCCAACCCAACAATTCCTTAAAACCCAAAAGCCAAAATTTAATTTAATCATGTGGCCACACCTAGTTACAAAGGCTTGTGTCTTACCCTTTAGTAGGATAGATTTATACATTCACATCCACACATTACTGCTGTCAGCTAAAGAACATCCAGTAACAGTAACTTCTAGGCCAATTCACCATACCTTTGTACTACTTCTTTACCTTATATGTATATGGTGTGTGAATATATATATACACACACATATTCACCTCCTTCCACCATTACCTCCAGGCAACTACTAATCAGTTTTATTTCAAGGATGTCATGCAAACAGAATCATACTGCATGATTTGAGATTTTCTGCTTTCACTTAGTGTAATGCCTCTGAGATTCACTGAAGTTGTTGCATTTGTCAATAATTCATTTTTTAAACTGAAAAATAGTATTCCACATTATGAATGTACTCCAGTTTGTTTTTTTCCATTCACTTGTTTAAGAGCCTTTGAATTATTTCTAGATTTGGCAAATATAACAGAGCTGCTATTTGTATGTATGTTTTTGAGTGAACATAAATTTGCATCCATGTCTGTATTTTAATTATGAGATTACATACAAGGATGTTATGTGTTAATATGTTCTCTTACCACATGAACTTTAGGCACCCCCAGGATTTTTCCTGATCCAAAGCAAGCATCACAGTGTTACGAGAGTACAATCCCTGACCTGTGTTTGAATCTCAGCTCTACTGTTTAATAGTGGGGTGACACGGGGCAAGTTACTTACTACCTCTATGCCTCAATGTCCCCCACCCTGGAAAATGGAAGCAGCTGTCATAACCTTCACATTGGTTCCTTGACCTGGGGAGTCAGGCTATTACATGGGAAAGGCCAAGTGGAAGCCACTAGACCTACTTCTATCCAGGAAAGTAGTAAACCAAAAGGAAAGCTGCATTACTGGAGGGATTGTAGAGATTAGTTCCACCATCAAGGACCTGAAAGATGTAGGGGTGGTTATTCCTACCACATCCCCATTTAACTCTCCTATCTGGCCTATACAGAAGACAGATGGATCTTGGAAAATGACAGAGGATTACGATAAGCTTAACTGGGTGGTGACCTCACTGACAGCTGCTGTACCAGATGTGATTTCAATGCTTGAGCAAATTAACACATCCTCTGGTATATAGCTATTAATCTAGCAAATGCTTTTTCCTCTATCCCTGTTAATAAGACCCACAAGAAGCAGTTTGTTTGAAGCAAATACACCTTCACTATCCCACCTCAGAAGTATGTCAATTCACCAGCTGGGAATCACAGTTGAGTTTGCAGGATCTTGCTCTCTTTTCTCTTTCAGAAGCTATTACACTAGTTCATTACATTGATGACATCATGCTGATTGGACCTAGTAAGCAAGAAGTAGGAACTACTTCATACTTAAACTTGTAAGGCATTTACGTGTCAAAGTGTGATAAATAAGTCTGACACAAATTCAGGGGCTTTCTACCTCAGTGAAATTTCTAGGGACTCAGTGGTGTGGTGCATATTAAGATATCCCTTCTAAGGTGAAGGATAAATCGTTGCATCTGGCTCCTCCTACAACTAAAAAAAAGAGGCACAGTGCCTAGTGGGCTTTGGATTTTGGAGGAAACAGCCCACATTTGGGTTATTTCAACCTACTTACCAAGTGACTCAAAAAGCCATTAGTTTTGAATGAGACCCAGCATACGGGAAAGCTGCGCAGCAAGACCAGACAGCTGTGTGAGCTACTCCACCACACAGGCCTCAGGGTCCGGCAGATCCAGAGATGCTCGACATGTCAGTCACAGGTGGGGATGCACTGGGCTCCGACTGAACCACAGCTCAAACCCTCAGGATTTTAGAGCAAAGCCCTGACATCTTCTATAGATTACTACTCTCCTTTTGGGAAATAGCTCTTGGCCTGCCACTGGACCTCAATAGAGACTGGATGCTTACCGATGGGCCACCAAATTACCACGAGACTTGAACTACCCATCACGAACTGGAAATTACCTGATTTATGAGGAGGTGCACAGCACTTCAAAAGAACTCCTTGAGTCTTCTAATTGTCACAGACAGAAATCTTGGGAACAAGTATGGAAATGGATATTAGGATAATGATGGAAAGAATACGAAGTTGAATCAGGCCTTTGTACTTGGACTGGAACATGACATTGCTTCTTGGGCCTTCAAACTGCAGATCTGGAGACTTTTCAGCCTCTGTAATTATATAAACTCATTCTTTATAAAACATATCTTTCATATACATAAATTTATATATATGTATCTCCGATTGGTTTTGTTTCTTTGCAGAACACTAATACAAGCAAGTTACATAATATCTATATGACTCAATTTCCCCATCCTGGAAAACTGGGATAATCAGAGTTCTATCTTCCAGAGTTTTAAGGATTTTAAAACGTTGATACACAAAGTTTGCTGGGGTCAAAGCAGTATCTTACACATTTTCATATCCTTAACACCTAGTAAAGTTTATGGCAGAATGAAGATTTCAAAACTATTTGTCAAATAGATGATTTATCAATTTTTAAAATAATCCTAACATATATAACTGTATCATTTATTATTTTTTACTCAACAAATATTTATGACTATCTACTATGTTCAGTTATTGTACTAGGCCCTAGACTCAGATCATGAACTCCTTATTGCCAAATTCAGACTTAAAGAAAGTACGGAAAACCACTAGACCATTCAGGTATGACCTAAACAAAATCCCTTATGATTATACAGTGAAAGTAACAAATAGATTCAAGGGATTAGACCTGATAGACGGAGTCCCTGAAGAACTATGGACAGAGGTTCCTGACATTGTACAGGAGGCAGTGATAAAGACCATCCCCAAGAAAAAGAAATGAAAAAAGGCAAAATGGTTGTTTGAGGAGGCTTTACAAATAGCTGAGAAAAGAAGAGATGCTAAAGGCAAAGAAGAAAAGGAAAGATATACCCATTTGAATGCACAGTTTCTTTTTTATTATTATTATTTTTTACTTTACAATATTGTATTGGTTTTGCCATACATCAACATGCATCCGCCTTGGGTGTATACGTGTTCCCCACCCTAAACCCCCCTCTCACCTCCCTCCCCATACCATCCCTCTGGGTCATCCCAGTGCACCAGCCCCAAGCTTCCTGTATCCTGCATCAAACCTGGACTGGCAATTCGTTTCTTATATGATATTACACATGTTTTAATGCCATTCTCCCACATCATCCCCCCCTCCCTCTCCCACAGAGTCCAAGAGACTGTTCTATACATCAGTGTCTCTTTTGCTGTCTCACATATAGGGTTGTTGTTACCATCTTTCTAAATTCCATATATATGCGTTAGTATACTGTACTGGTGTTTTTCTTTCTGGCTTACTTCACTCTGTATAATAGGCTCCAGTTTCATCCACCTCATTAGAACTGATTCAAATGTATTCTTTTTAATGGCTGAGTAATAGTCCATTGTGTATATGTACCACAGCTTTCTTATCCATGTGTCTGCAGATGGGCATGTAGGTTTCTTCCATGTCCTGGCTATTATAAACAGTGCTGCGATGAACATTGGGGTACACGTGTCTCTTTCAATTCTGGTTTCCTTGGTATGTATGCCCAGCAGTGGGATTCCTGGGTTGTATGGCAGTTCTATTTCCAGTTTTTTAAGAAATCTCCACACTGTTCTCCATAGTGGCTGTACTAGTTTGCATTCCCACCAACAGTGTAAGAGGGTTCCCTTTTCTCCACACCCTCTCCAGCATTTATTGCTTGTAGACTTTTGGATAGCAGCCATTCTGACTGGTGGGAAATGGTACCTCATTGTGGTTTTGATTTGCATTTCTCTGATAATGAGTGATCTTGAACATCTTTTCATGTGTTTGTTAGCCATCTGTATGTCTTCTTTGGAGAAATGTCTATTTAGTTCTTTGGCCCATTTTTTGATTGGGTCGTTTATTTTTCTAGAATTGAGCTGCAGGAGTTGCTTGTATATTTTTGAGATTAGTTGTTTGTCAGTTGCTTCATTTGCCATTATTTTCTCCCATTCTGAAGACTGTCTTTTCACCTTGCTTATATTTTCTTTTGTTGTGCAGAAGCTTTTAATTTTAATTAGATCCCGTTTATTTATTTTTGCCTTTATTTCCAGTATTCTGGGAGGTGGGTCATAGAGGATCCTGCTGTGATGTATGTCAGAGAGTGTTTTGCCTATGTTCTCCTCTAAGAGTTTTATAGTTTCTGGTCTTATGTTTAGATCTTTAATCCATTTTGAGTTTATTTTTGTGTATGGTGTTAGAAAGTGTTCTAGTTTCATTCTTTTGCAAGTGGTTGACCAGTTTTCCCAGCACCACTTGTTAAAGAGATTGTCTTTTCTCCATTGTATATTCTTGCCTCCTTTGTCAAAGATAAGGTGTCCATAGGTGCGTGGGTTTATCTGTGGGCTTTCTATTTTGTTCCATTGATCTATATTTCTGTCTTTGTGCCAGTACCATACTGTCTTGATGACTGTGGCTTTGTAGTAGAGCCTGAGTTCAGTCAGGTTGTGAATGCACAGTTTCAAAGAATAGCACGGAGAGATAAGAAAGCCTTCCTCAGTAATCAATACAAAGAAATAGAGGAAAATAATAGAACAGGAAAGACTAGAGATCTCTAAGAAAATTAGAGATACCAAGGGAACGTTTCATGCAAAGATAGGCACAATTAAGGACAGAAATGGTATGGACCTAACAGAAGCAGAAGATGCTAAGAAGAGGTGGCAAGAATACACAGGAAAACTATACAAAAAAGATCTTCATGACCCAGATAACCATGATGGTGTGATTACTCACCTAGAGCCAGACATCCTGGAATGTGAAGTCAAGTGGGCCTTAGGAAGCATCACTACAAACAAAGCCAGTGGAGGTGATGGAATTCATGTTGACCTATTTCAAATCCTGAAAGATGATGCCGTGAAAGTGTGGCACTCAATATGCTAGCAAATTTGGAAAACTCTGCAGTGGCCACAGGACTGGAAAAGGTCAGTTTTCATTCCAATCCCAAAGCAAGGCAATGCCAAAGAATGTTCAAACTACCACACAATTGCACTCATCCCACATGCTAGCAAGGAGAAGGCAATGGCAACCCACTCCAGTACTCTTGCTTGGAAAATCCCATGGTCAGAGGAGCCTGATGGGCTGCAGTCCATGGGGTCGAGAAGAGTCAGGCACGATTGAGCAATTTCAATTTCACTTTCATGCATTGGAGAAGGAAATGGCAACCCACTCCAGTATTCTTGCCTGGAGAATCCCAGGGACAGAGGAGCCTAGTGGGCTGCCGTCTATGGGGTCGCACAGAGTCGGACACGACTGAATCGACTTAGCAGCAGCAACAGCACACGCTAGCAAAGTAATGCTTAAAATTCTCCAAGCCAGACTTCATCAGTACATGAACCGTGAACTTCCAGATGTTCAAGCTGGATTTAGAAAAGGCAGAGGAATCAGAGATCAAATTGCCAACATCCAGCGGATCATCAAAAAAGCACAAGAGTTCCAAAAAAACATCTACTTCTGCTTTATTAAGTATGCCAAAGCCTTTGACTGTGTAGATCTCAACAAACTGGAAAATTCTTCAAGAGATGGGAATACCAGACTACCTGACTTGACTCCTGAGAAATCTGTATACAGGATAAGAAGCAACAGTTAGAACTGGACATGGAACAAATCGGGACTAGTTCCAAATCGGGAAAGGAGTACATCAAGGCTGTATACTGTCACCCTGCTTATTTAACTTATATGCAGAGTACATCATGCACAATGCCAGGCTGGATGAAGCACAAGCTGGAATCAAGATTGCTGGGAGAAATATCAATAACCTCAGATATGCAGATGACACCACCCTTATGGCAGAAAGTGAAGAAAAACTAAAGAGCCTCTTGATGAAAGTGAAAGAGGAGAATGAAAAAAGTTGGTTTAAAACTCAACATTCAGGAAACTAAGATCATGGCATCATGGCAAATAGATGGGGAAATAATGCAAACAGTGACAGCCTTTGGTTTTTTTTGGCTCCAATATCACTGAAGATGGTGACTGTAGCCATGAAATTAAGACACTTGCTCCTTGGAAGAAAAGTTATGACCAACCTAGACAGCATCTTAAAAAGCAGAGATATTACTTTGCCAACAAAAAAGTCTGTCTCGTGAAAGCTATGGTTTTTCCAGTAGTCATGTATGGATGTGAGAGTTGGATTATAAAGAAAGCTGAGTGCCTAAGAATTGATGCTTTTGAACTGCAGTGTTGGAGAAGACTCTTGAGAATCCCTTGGACTTCAAGGAGATGCAACCAGTCCATCCTAAAGGAAATCAGTCCTGAATATTCAATGGAAGGACTGACACTGAAGCTGAAACTCCAGTACTTTGGCCACCTGATGTGAAGAACTGACTTACTGGAAAAGACCCTGATTTGGGGAAAGATTGAGGGCCAGAAGAGAAGGGGACAACCGAGGATGAGATGGCTGGATGGCATCACCGACTCAATGAACATGAGTTTGAGTAAGCTCCAGGAATTGGTGATGAACAGGGAAGCCTGGCATGCTGCAGTCTATGGGGTTGCAAAGAGTCGGACATGACTGAGTGACTGAACTGAACTGGGCACACATTTGCAAACATAAATATTACCATCAAGAGGAAGATGAATCATTAATACACAGTATTTTAAGCTTTCTTTTCCTCACAGAGTATTTTTCTTTACATAAAAGTTCATTCCATAAAAATTTCCTTTTATATAAATAAAATAATAATGAATAGCAGATGCACTGGCTTCAGTTCCTTCCTGAAAGTCATATTAATTTACTTTTTAAAACAAAGAGCAAAACAAAGATTAAATAGAAGATAAGAATTTAAATAAGGGTATTTGATTTCTTTTTCTTAGTGGAGATGACTTCAAATTTGTTGCCCTTAAAGCAGAGTCATGTACTTAACTTTGTCCCTTGTGGCTCAGCTGATAAACAATCCACTTGCAACGTGGGAGACCTGGGTTCGATCCCTGGTTTGGGAAGATCCCCTGAAGTGAAAGGCTACCCACTCCAGTATCCTGGCCCAGAGAATTCCACGGACTGTACAGTCTACCGGGTCTCAAAGAGTCTGACTGATGAGCAACTTTCAGTTTCACATAGATTGAAGATTCTGAGACTTTCTATTAATAGCAATGCTGGTGAATATGCTATATTTACAGATTAATTGTAACATGATTGAATTTTGCATTTCCTTAACTGTGTGTTGGTTGGCCATTGTCTGAAATAATTAGATTACAGGGCAGCCCGATTATTTGGCTTAAACAGTCATGCGTACACCCTAGGCATTAATTGCCATGAATAAATCAATACCACCTGGAATTCATTGGCTGACATTGACAATAGCTTTAACTGTACTTGCACAGTGTAAGAAATTCAATGAGCAGGCTAAGAACAATGATTAAAACTTTAGGTATTAAACAATGGCTGGCTATCTCCTAGAGATCAGTTTTTTTCCTCAGTGAAGAAATCGTGCCTGCGTGCTCAGTCGTGTCCTACTCTTTGCGACTCCCTGGACTGCAGCCCAACTGGCTCCTCTGTCCATCGGGTTATCCCGGCAGGAATGGCAGGAACACCCGAGCGGGTTGCCATTTCCTCCTCACGGGTATCTTCACCACCCAGAGATGGAGCCCCAGTCTCCTTCAGTTCCTGCACTGGCCAGCGGATTCTTCACCTGAGCCATTCTGGGAAGACCAGAATTTGTAATCCTACTCAATATAAATCTTACACTCATTTTTTTCTTCTCAAGACTACATAAAACTGATTTTTTTAAAAAACTTTTCTTTGGTAACCATGAAATATAGTAGACTTCTCTTAAGAAAAAAAAACAAAAAACAAAAAACTGGAAAAACCGTAGAGCTTAAAAATTCGTAAAATAATTAGACCTGAGTCTTGTTCAGGAAAATCTATTACACTTACTAAAGAAATCTTAGAATATTGTGACTAGTTACAAGCAAAGATATCTACATCGGAAAAAGCCTACTCTTCATATTTACCTTGAGAAGCAACAAAATAAAATTCTTGATGAAGCTACCGCTGATTTCGACATTTTTTTTTATTTACTAGGTCGTGGGTTTTCAGTTTATGTTAGGTTTCAAAAGATGTTCCTAACCAAAAGGAAGAGAAGAATGCCTATCTGTAGACCAGAGGTCGGCTATTTGTTTCCATCCGGTGAGCGGCGATCGAGGCACCTGAAAGGGCAGGGGCGGGAATTAGCGACTTAATAATTAACTCCCAGCTAACGTGGAAGCCAGCGGGGTGTTGGAAACAAGTAGAGAAGATCTGGGGCTAACTAAAAGAATCACAGGACCCTCCGCTTCGCATTGGCCCGGGTCAGGACTCTAGCATTCGCAAGGTTGAGGGCGGGGACTAATTCGGATTCAAACTTAAAGCGGGAGGCCCGCGCCAGGCTCAGCAGGTGCCTCCAGCCCGGTTCCCCGAGGCTGGTTTCCGTCCCTACCTGCCCGCAGGGCCGGAAATTACCTAGCAGGGGAGCGGCCCGTCCTTTGTTGTCGGTGTTTAAACAGCGCGGAAAGCCTTAAAAAGTGCGCACCGAAGAGGGCGCGGGCCAGTCCGCTCACCGACACTTCACGCATCTCCACCCTTTCGGCCACCGTGTCCCCTGTCCTTCTTGTAGCATGCCACTGGGGGAAGCCAGAGTAAAATCGGGAGGAGAGTAAAGCGGGAAGAGAAGGGAGGATATTAAGATGCCACAATCGCGCTCCGTACAACACTTTACACTTCACATATCAGGACGGAGCCAAGGGGAAATGGCGCAAGCGCAGACCGCCTTTTAGGCGCTTGGGGAAATTCGCGCATGTGCAGAGCCCAGACGAGAAGAAATGAAGCGAAGGAGTGACTCGCAGGTTGAGGGCGCTTTAGCTACTGAGGAGCCACAGCTGCCAGGGGGCGCGTGCGCAGAGAGCCCGGTGGAGGTGGGCCTCTTCCAGGGGGACAGCCTCGCGCGCCCCCTGGCGCGCGCCCGAGGAGAGGCGGGAGCTGGAGGGGGCGGAGAGCAGGGAGGAGGTCTGGAGGGCGGGCGGGGGGAGGGGAGCCGGAGCGAGGGAGGGTTTATCGACCGGGCGATTTTGGTTAAAATATTCAAAATGGCGGACGGAGGAGCAGCGAGTCAAGATGAGAGTTCAGCCGCGGCGGCAGCAGCAGCAGGTAATCATTACAGCATTTTACATATTCATATTCATACTCAACCCCGGCTCCCGCTGCCCCCCCCCCGCGACTTAGCATAATTTATTAGTACTCAGGATTATTATAATTAACGGCGGGGAGATGGGGGGCCAGGGAGCACGGAGCCCCCGCCGGGCGCCGAGCGGAGGGGGAAAGAGGCTCGGAGCGCCCAGGCGGAGGGGGAAGACGAGGGGCAAAGGGGGCTGCTATCCGCCGCTCTCCTCCTGCCCCTAGCCCACCCCGCCGCGGGCTCGCCCGCCCGCCCGCCGGCACCGGCCCTCCTCCTCCGCCGGCCGCCGGCCGCCCGCCGCCTCCGCCTCCTCGCCGCCGAGCCCCAACCCGAGCGGGTCCGCGGCGGGGCCGCGGGGCCGGGGCAGAGGGAGAGGACAATAAAGACGTTTTACATATTCATAGCTGCTGGGCCGGCGGGGCGCGGCGGGGCGCGGGCGGGCGACCCGGGCCGGGCCGGGCGGGCGCGGGGTGGGGGGGCGTGGAGGGCGAGATGGAGGTGGCGGCGAGCACAATGCCGGGGAGGCGGCGGGGCCGGAGTGGACCCCGGCGGCCGGACCGCCGCACGTGTCCTGCCCCCGGCGCGGGCCGGGGCGCCCCCTCCCCCGCGCTGCTGGCCGCGGGGGGCGGCCCGGGTGCGCCCGCGGACAGCGCCCGGCCCGCGCCCGCGCCCCGCCGCCGCACCAGGGTCCGAGCGGGGCCAAGCCCGCGGGTCACGGCCCCGGGCGCCCCGGCCGCGCCCCGCTCATCCCCCGAACGGTGGCCTGACCGGAGGCGGGCCTGCGCTGTAGATGGGTAGGGGTGAGCGGTCCTGGGCGCTGCGAGGGGGCCTCCGGGCGGAGGGACTAGGGAGTCCGCGCCGGCACGCGCTTCGCCCCCTTGGGGGCGGACTGGGTTGAAAGCGGCCCTCGGGGAAAGTTCCCCTCCAAGGAGCAGGTCCTCTGAGGCCGTCCCATGTGCTCCGGGCCACCGGTCAGGGGTCCCAGCGAGTCCTGGGGAAGCCCCTTGTTCCCCGGCGGCCGTGGATTCTCGGGAGAGTTGAGCCGAATGAAGGTGCCTGGCGCGGTCTGAGCTCCGGGTCCCCTGCCCCACCCTGTCTGCCCCCCGCCTCTGCGCTTGACCCAGACCCGCGGGGCCGGGGGCCCTCGGGGGCCTCGCTCCCCCTCAGGCCCCAGCGGCGCCCGGAGGCCTCCCGGGAACTCGGACGTGAAGCGCTGCCCTCCTGCCCGGCCCCAGAACCGGCTGGCTGACAAGTTGATAATATTCTCGGTTTACCCCCCACCGGTTGGGAGTTGGGTAGGGGCGGGGATCCCCCTTCCTGGGTCTCTGCCCCTGTTTTCTTGTTGGGTGCTGGGTCCTCTTATGCTCTGGTTAGCTGAACCTCTCTCATTTGAATAATGTCTAATTCGGGGAGGTTTATATTATTGAAATGGCCGCCTGGCTTTCCCCGCCTCTCATGTTTAGTAATTCAGACCTTTAATAACAGCCACTCACAGCCCAACGCCGTGTTTATATTTTACATTCGCCCCATGTGCTTTTGTGGTTCGATATGATTCTTTTTTTTTTTTCCTTGGCAATCCACAGGGCTCTGAGATCAAACCCAGACTGGGCTGGGAGGAGAGGGAGAGAGCTAGGCCTTGGCCCCTATGTAGCAGTGGCCTAGGCCTCATGTTCTCTGCCGCTTGATTTATTTACTAATAACCAAAATGACTCCCCCTACCCCCCCAAATAACTTCCGTACGCTTACCTCTACTCCACGGGCAGAAGAAACCCTCTTGGGCGTTAGCAACTTTCAAACAGCTTCTAGCTAAGCATCAACTCTGTCGTGTTCTGTTTTATCTTAAAAAAGACTTTCTTATGGTTTGCCATAATATTGGGCCTAAGGAAAAAAATCTATGCTTTCTCATTTTCAGAGGCGAATGAAACCTATTTTGGTTTAATAAAATAAATCACTTTGTTTTCGGGCTAGTTCACCCCTGCCCCTTGACTTCTACCCCCAAGTTAAACACTTTCAGGCTTTGTAAAGATCTTCGGTATTTGTTTAAAAAAAAAAAAAAAGCAGTAGTTTTTTTCTAGGAGTTGTAGAATAGCTAGTTATTTTAGAAGTTCCAATTAACAGCATGCTGTATTCCCCTTTCAGCCTCTTCATTCTAATTTAAAATGGAGCTGATATTAATTTTGTGTTACCACTGTTATAGACTTACTTATTTTAATTGTAGCACTCCTGAAAACAGATATGGGGTTATATTTTCTTTGAGTGTTTGTGTCAAGGTTAAATGAGTGAAAATGGAAGAATAAACTGAGGCATTGTGTCTACTCTGATCTTGAAACTTATTCCCTTCCCAAGCACACCCACCCCTCATCTTTAAGTTGTCAGAATTGATTTTATATTTTGTGTAGGCTTAGAACATTTGGTCTGTGAAAGGCAGATTAACTTTTGCTATTTAAAAGAAATAATTTTGATTTGGGGGCTTTCCCTTAGTAGAGTTGTCTTTTTAATTTTGTATAGTTCTTACCTGTTTTTTAAAAGCATGGTGTGGCTTCTCCTTGGTGTTTTTTAAACCCCTGCTAGTAAAGTATCGGAGAAGAGTTGTTGAACAGCGACTTGTTTAACCTTTGAAATTATGTTAATGCACTTGATGGTCAGTTGCAAGATACATATTTTGTGAGACATTAGTCTTCAGTTTAAATGGAAATAAAATTCTGGATTTGATGGGCTAAAAACAAGCCAATTGCAAATACCAGTTCTCACTTTTTTTTTTTTCTTTTACTGCCAATAGGCAGGGCCTGAATGCAGCAGGAAAAAAGAATCTGCCGCTTTCATGAGAATGTTCAGGTGAATAACTGCTTCAGAGACCTGAAGCATGAGGTTGGATGGACAGAAAACAGTAACATGATTTCATGCCTTAAATAGCGTATGTTTTTGCACACGATTCTGAAGATGTGGTCAAACTGATGATGTCATTGGACAAAGGACAAGGTGCAGTTAATTTGATTTATTGTCCTGAGGTGAAGTGTAGCAATGAAACCTCCTCATAGGGAAACCATTTATCTCAGGACAATTTCCTTTATAGCTGCAATTTAACCACTACCGAGGCTGCAAATATTTTATCCAAGATGATAAAATGCACATTGCGTTTTACAAACAAAATTTCTTTCTTACAATTATTGTGATACAGGAAAGGGTGAGTATTGTTAACTGGCCTTATATTTTGGTTGGCTTCCCATGCTGTTGTAAAAATTCATTTCCTAAAATTCTCAATTGGGGACCGTGGTTTTAAATAAGTATAATCATAGAAATGATCTATAAGTATGCCTGTTTTAGATAGGTTTTTTATAATCCCCCAAACTCTAGTAAGAAGCTATATTTCTTGATATAATTTCTTCAGAGCATCGCTCAGGATAAAGGAGAGATCATATTTGGCTTAGAACCTGTTAAAGTGAGTAGAGTGAACTTGAAGAGGATGAGGGTTGTATATTGTTAGGTTGAAATTATAGTGTTTAAGGTAAAATACTTAACAGGAAAGCATGTGCTTTGCAAACAGTTTTTTTTTTTTTTTAAATTTCAGAATTCTTTTTGGATTGTCTTAATTTAGTCTGGACAAGTTTGTGCATTTTATTTTGATTGATTAGTGATTTTTAAAATTGTTTCACTGTGAGGTATGAATGCACAGATGATTTTTGACCTATTAAATTTTCCTGTCAGACATTTTCCATCTTATTTTTAACTAGTTTATCTTAAAGTGATGATTAAAATATCCTGGGAATGTAGTGGAATTGTTGTGATTGATTCCTGCCTCTGTCGGTGTGAGAGGAGAGTCATCGAGTATTTTAGGGTTAGGGTTAGGGTGAGGCCTGCATGAGTTTATGGCCTGCTTCTCTCCTTTTGCATCTGTCAGGTGGCTTCCCACAAGTTTTCGGAAAAGCCATTGTGACTTCCTTCTTTCTTGCCCTGTCTAGTAATTATAATGGTACTTTTGAACTTAGGTCTTGAAAATTTATGTGACAGCTGACCAAATATTTTAATTTCTAAGAGGACTGTTCTTCCAAGGCATTACTGTTCAAGTCATTTTTAACCTTGACCCCCAAACTAATTTCCAGTTCCTTTCATTTTGACATTGTCAAAAATCCCAGTCGTCAAGGAAGAAACAGTGACTGTTATTCCAGGTTGAGTGGTACAGTATTCTGGCATATTTTAGATTTATTACTCTCTGCTTTGATAAGCAATATAAAGAAGAAATAAAATGTGTCTCATTACTGCATAGGTTGAAGTAATTGTTAATCTGTTATTCATGTGCTCAGTGGATCTTGGAATAAGTTTACGGTTCAGAATGTTAAATTGCTCTTATAAAGTCACCAGAGATGTTTAAAGGAGCCTTGTATATCTTAAGCAGGTGGTTCTAAAATGACATAACTGGAAATTTGAATGTTGCCTTTCACAAGTATTTTCCATTAAGAATGAAACAGTTTCTTGAATTTGTATTGCTTGATCTTGAGTTTAGGTGTGTGGGTTTGTATGTTTAAGTTGTGTTTTTAAAATTGGTCTCTCACTTTCATGAACGTCTGTCCCTTTGTACTAGGAAGACTATAATGTAGTAGTGATTCCCTTAATGTTATCAGTTATTTTTTTAACGTTGAAAGCTGACAGCTTTAGTCTTCTTTCAAGCCCTATTAAAATTAATTTTCTTTTAAAATACTGGTATGTGACTGTCAGTGTTGGTTCAGTTACAGTTTTTGTAATTAGTAAAGACTTACTAGGAAGCCTAATTTTAAGCAGGAATGTGTTTTCCTAGTGGAAATGATTTTGTTTGGGAATATTCAAACAATTATTGTTTACAGAACAGAGCAAATCACAGGCAAAACATGTCCCTTTTCTGTCACCCGTGTTTCTGTTGTCTCCTTTTATGTTAAATGCCTGAGCAAACATGTTTATTACTTATTTCTTCAAGGAAATCTAATATTAGGCATGAGAGTGTAGATTTGATTGTTACACATTTGCCTTATCTGAGTTTCTGTATCCCTCCTGAATGAGTTCTTTCCTCGTTTTCCTCTTTATAGGAAACTCTTCGGACCAGAATTTTGCTTAATTCTTATCTTGATTGTGTTGCTTAAAAATGTCTTTTTGAGTGGAATCAATATTGAAAGATGTAATACTTATGGTTCACAGATTACTTATCCATCTTCTTTTGCCAAATAGTTTTGCACATTGTTGGTGTTTTGTATAGATAGTTGGATACCTTAGATTTATATTTCTTCTTAGGAATTAATTGATTTTATTTTGTACTGAAATACTTCTAACTGTGCTCTAAACTGGCAATGAGCCCTTATAAACTCTTTTAGCAGTAATAGCAATGGAAACAAAAATAGCGTGAGTGGAGCCAGTGCTTGACTTACTGATCCATGTACAGTATGTTTAGAATTTGGAATATGAGAATTGTCTTGAGTTTCAGAACCTCTGATTTGAGGAAGTTCTTTATGTATAATACACGTAGTTTTTACTGTGGGATATTAATTTACTGAGCATTGATAAGATATCTTATTTGTATTTAGTGACTGATAAAATGCTTTTGTTTTTAAATTTTTTTTCCCAGTTAAGCAAGTACTCAAGTTTTCAGTGCTGTCTAGATTTTATAGACAGACGTAGCAATCAGCAAAAGAAGAATCAGCAAACCTCTAGGTTTATCAGATTCTTTTTTTTTTTTTTTAAGTACTATACAGGAAACTAGATACTCATCCAGAAGAGGATACGTAATAATTAATTTTTAGAGTGACAGTGTGAAGCACAAAACTTGGCTCACTGTGAGTGTTGGTAGTAGCTTTACTCAGCCTGTGATATTGAAAGTCATTGCAAGTACAGTTTAATTTGTCACTTGTTCTGTTTCATAATTTTCTGTGTAACTTTATTGGTTTTTATGTTGGAATCATAGCTCTAGCATGTAAAGTTAATCATTAAATCAGTAAAATAATAAAAATTATGATAGACCTTTTTTTTTTTTTGGACTGGTGAGCCTTTGTTTACAACAGAAGATGCAAACAGGAATGGCTAGGAAGTGAACATTATGTTGTGTATGTTAAACAGCTCAATTATTTTTAACATGTGGTCACCTCAAGTTGTACTGACTAGCTTTGTAATCTGCAGAATGAATATATATTTTAGAGAAAAGTGACTTAACTATTTTCTTGCTTTAGTATATTTTTAAAATAGTCTGCTTAGTGTTAAAAATGCTTTTTTTTTTTTTTTTTTGCTGATTAATGCTGCAGTAGGCAAGTATATTTTAATCAATCTTTTAAAAATAATTATTTAAACATTGCTAAGCTTACAAAAATATATATGCTGCTTTTTACCTGGTCCCTATGCCACTTGTCTTTGAGGCTAACAAGGGAATATAAGACTCTGCTGTGGAGTTTATACTTAGCAGGGAATATTTTAAAGCAGTGTGTCTACCGTCAACCCTCTATATTGGTGAGTTTGTTATCCGTTAATTCAGCCAACTACAGATTGAAAATAATGGAAAATATTCCAGCAAGTTCCAAAAAGCAGAACTTAAATTTGTTGCATCCTGGCAACTATTTACTTAGCATTTACATTGTATTAGGTACTGTAAGTAAGCTAAAGATGATTTAAAGTATATGAGGATGTGCATAAGTTACATGCAAATGTTGCGCACCCCTGGGTTTTGGTATCTGTGGAGATTCTGGAACCAATCACCTGTGGATAGCAGGGGATGGTTGTAGTTACATATTAAAATATATAATAGATAATAATGGTCAGAGTAGAGATCAGGTCTGTCCAAGTTTGTAGGAACCAAAACATCCTAGAATGGTTAAAGCTGGAAGGTAATTTAGGTACAGTCTATCTTAAAACCTTTACCAATGAGACAGTATTCTCACTGAGGGTGGTGGTTTAGTGACTTGCCCACAGTCTCTTAACTGTTGAGTAAAGAAGACTTTTAGTCTTCTCCTCCCCTGCCCCATCTCTCCCTCTACCACATTGCTGCTAGTCAGAGAAGACTTTTAGTAGGAGGTTAGATTTTTAAGCCACATTTAAAAGGGTGAAAAGAATTTAGAGGAATGGGAAGACAGGGAAGATACTGCAGGGGAGATTGTGTTCAAGATGTAAAGCATAAGGTTACTCTGTGTGCAGGGAGGCTGTTAGAGGTTTTTGAAGTAAGGAATTCTGTGATAAAAGCAGCATTCTGGGATTAACATGGTGGTGTGCAGGACCTTTTGAAATAGGAAGGGAGGGATTTGGGTCCATGGAAACCAGTATATAAAAGTCAGGGTATGTGGGTTTTGACTAATTAAGCTATGGAGATTGTTGTGTAGTTGCTAAGTCGTGTCTGACTCTTCTGCGACCCCATGGACTATAGCTCACCAAGCTTCTCTGTTCATGGGGTTTCCCAGGCAAGAATACTGGAGTGGGTTGCCATTTCCTTCTCCAGGAGATCCTCCCCACCCAGGGATTGAACCTGGGTCTCCTGCATTGGCAGGCAGATTGTTTACTGCTGAGCCACCAGGGAGATACAAACATTATATAATAAGACAATTACCGTACGTCAAAAGGCTTTCAGTCTAATAGTGATGTAATGAAAATAGATAATTCATAGGATGTTGAGAATGTTCAGTTACTGTGCACAGAATAAGGACCTTTGGGAGAAATTCTTGCCGGTCTTTACAGTAAGAACTTTTTTATTTCTGACCAATGATTTTGTTTTTAGTCTTTGGGACACTGAACTAATTGACTTTATTTCCTTTTCAAATCAAACTACACTGTTTAGACCACGTTATCAACCTGAAAACTTAGATAAGCAATTATAGCATCCGTTTTTCTTAGCCTCATTCCCAGATCCATGTTAGGTCCTTACCTTTTGTTTTGCATTTCTTTTATTGCTTCCACCTTTAAACTCTTGTTATTTTGTGTTTTATGTGGTCTATCTTATATCCTTTGTGGAGCAAAGCAGGTATAGATAAAATTACCGGTAATCATAGCATAATGATTCTGTCTGTATTTTTATAGTACCTTAACATTTATGGTGGTACTCTTATTTTCATTAACTTGTTTGCTCCTTTCAGGCAAAAATTATTGCACCCATTTTACAGTTGAGTAAAATAAAACTTAGTTTAAGTGACTCTCCCGAGGTCATGTGCTTAATCAGCACTCAGTGTGTTTGGGGGCTGGCGGGACTTCTAGGTTGGCTGTTACTGAGGCCGCACACTGCAAAGTGGTAGAAGGCAGGCTGGGATTCTTTTCTGGAGAGCCCTGCGTGTCAGGCGTTGATGGTGTAGGAGTTTGGATTCCACTTGCTTGGCAGTAGGAGTCATTGAATTTTTTTGTTCTGTACTGAGCCATAATCAAAGTTCTTAATTTAAAGTGTTTAAAAGCAGGTAATTAGAGTCAAAGGGATACCAGGGTTTTGAGCTTAGAGTATCAAAAGCAGTGCTGTGAACAGAAGTAGGGAAGTTGGAAGAGAGAGCCATTTGGGGGACTAGGCAATGAATTCAATTTTAGACATGTCATTTGAGACATGATTGGGTGGTTTTCATGGGGTTACACGTTTATTGTGAAAATCAACAAAGTGTTACAGAGTTAAATTGTGTGTGTGTGTGTGTGTCTTGCCCAATCATGTCCAACCCTTGTGACCCCATGAACTGGGGCTCCTCTGTCCGTGGGATTTCCAGGGAAGAAGACTGGAGTGGGTTGTCATTTTCTTCTCCAGGGATATCTTCCTGATCAAAGGATCGAACCCTCGTCTCCCACATTTCAGGCAGACTCTTTACTATCTGAGCCACCAGGGAACTCATACTAATAATAGGATGTGAGGTTTATGTTCATGCCACTGTGTGTGGACTGAGTATTACGTCTCAACACGGTAAATTCTAGGCATCTCATTTTGCCTTTGCCACTGGCTTCTGTAGTGGTTTCAATAATAAGATGGTGATAATAGCAGTGTTACAGGGATGCTGTGGGGAGTTACAAATTGGTAGCAGAAGCATTTTTAAAGTTCTGTAATAGTTTTTCTTCCATGAGCACAAGAGTAAATTTAGCAGTTATTATTATTTGTGCTGCTGTAGAGAGGGAGCTTTTAAATTGATTCTGTGGGACACCATACTTCAGGTTGTACATTCCCATGTGTAACCTGCATCTTGGAAGAAGAAGGTACTCCCCTAATACTCTTTCAGAAGCTATATAGTGAGGTATTATTGCATTGTAGCAAACATAAACTTGTCCTTGATTTCAAGGCATTCTGTTATCTCGCCCCTACCCCTGCCTATACATTCTTATCTTTTACTACTTCCTTAAAGAGCATGACTCAATAATTCCAATAGAAAGTACCCTTTATAGTCAGTTCAGTCGCTCAGTCCTGTCTGACTCTTTGCAACCCCATGGACTGCAGCACGCCAGGCTTCCCTGTCCATCACCAACTCCTAGAGCTTGCTCAAACTCATGCCCATCGCCCTCTATGTCTCTTTATAGGCCCACCACAAACAGTGTTTCTTTTAACAGGTTTTAATTTTTTTAAAAATCACCTTAAAACTTTGTCTTGAAGAGCTATTCTGGGAAGGTGGCTTTATTTATTTTGAAGTGTGGACTCTCCTCTCCCCGTCACAGTTCCGTCACATGTCCTGAAAGTAGGCCCGCTGTCTTGGTCAGTCTTGTATCTGGGATACTCTTGAGAACTTTTGCTCACGGGCTCACACCACCCCCTCCCTCGGAATGTTGTGGTGTGTTCGTGGTACAGTGAAAGCAGCATGGAAGGTTGGGAGACCTGGGCTCTCCATCTCTAACTAGCTTTGTGACTGGGACAAGTTACTTCACCACTGGTTTTTTTTTTTTTTTCTTTATTTGCGTGTGTAAACGTTTTCAAACAAAAGGCCATTGGAATCATTTTCAAAATGAATTTTAGACAGAAGCTTAATGATAAAAAGTAAGAGTGGAGCTCTTCTGATTGAGGAAGGCGCAGGGGCAGGGAAAACATCTCCCTCTGCTCCCCACAGTGACCCTGTAGACCCCTTCATAGGCTCTTAGAACCTGCTGGTGCACTGTTTGAAACTGGTTACCCTTATTTATCATACAGGCCTGTCTATTTGTTATTCTGTCTCTACGTCTGTGCTTCTGTCCTACTTTGTCTGCACTCAGCACTTTATTTGTGTTCATTTAGCTAATTTAGCACTTCATTATACACAGTCTTATTTTCTTCACTAATTGAGTTTTATAAGTAAATCTTGTCTCTTCCTAAGAGCCTTGAGAGAGGGAACACGCTGCTAGAGATAGAGTCGACAGTTAGCAAATGATGCTTGATTGATTAAATTAGAGGTTCTCAATATTTTGCAATACTTTGATCACCTGATGTGAAGAACCCCGATGCTGGGAAAGATTGAAGGCAGGAGGAGAAGGGGATGAGAGAGGATAAGATGGTTGGATGGCATCACTGGATGGATAGCAGTTTGAGCAAGCTCCAGGAGTTGGTGATAGACAGGAAAGCCTGGTGTGCTGCAGTCCATGGGGTCGAAAAGAGTCAGACACGACTGAGTGACTGAACTGAGTCTTTGCTGGGATAAGACTTGCCCGTGGAACTTTTTCAGCATGCAGAGGCCCAGACCTTACCTTCCAAGTTTCTAATAAAGTAGAGGTCTGGCAAGTCATAGTTTTTAAAAGTTTGTAAAAAATAATTCAGTTACTTTGAATTTGTTGCATTTCAAGATTATTGCTTAGAATATTTTGAATTGTGGTTCTCAGTGGACCGTGAAGTCTTCATAGTGAAAAGACAGAGAACTAGGAAGCTTGGATCCTTCCTCTGTTTGTAGCACTATCCGGCTTTATGCTATTGAACAAATCTCTTAACTTTTCTGGCCCATAGGGTTCTAAATTGACGAATTGTGTTTTATTTTCATATTTTGTTTTTCTTTTTAAGCTGTGGAATTCTTCAAAAGCATCTTTTTTGGTGAAGACCAGTAGACACAACAGATACTTTGGCTTTCATCTGAATACCATTTTAATAAACATATAAAGAATATAGAACATGGTAGGTTCGATCCTATCTCGGCAGTAGAGCTAAAATATATGGGGAGTCTGAAAATGTAATATTTAGATTTTAAACTTGAAACATCTTTCTAGAATGTGAATGAATGAATAAGGACAGTAAGCTTATCAGGAACTGTAATAATTCTTGTGAACATAAAGTGGATTATAATTAACCAATCAGACTGGTCCTTCTGCATTCATTTAATTCAGTAAATATAGAGTTTTCTTCTGTTCCTTGCCATGCACACCACACTGGAGAAAGAGTAGTGAATAAGACACAGACTGCCCCTGTCCTCTGAAATCTTATAGTCTGTTGGGCAAGTCATACATTAAATAACACGGTTTATAGTTAATTGAGTAAAATACGGGAGATTCAGAATACTCTGAATAAGATAAGGACACCTAATCAGAATGAGAGGATTTAGGAAGGGCTTCCTGAGGAAGCAGTGTTTACACTTGAGACCTGAAGGGTGACTGCAAGTTATCAGTTCAAGTCTGGGAGTAGGAAGTGGGGTTGAAAATGTTATAAGCAAAGGAAGCAATATATATGTGATTTTTGAAACCAGTGCTGGTTACTAAGCTTCACGTGCATTTTCCCGTTAGTCTTCACAGTGACCCCACGAAGCGTGTTTTTCGTCATTCATCCTCGTCATCTTTCAGCTAAGAAAGCTGCAAAGAGGCTAAGTGGTACACCTAGGTCTCTGACCTTTTGGATGTAATTAAGAGCATTATTATGCTCTTAACCATTAATTTCTGCTTCCAGTCAAATTGAATGATGAACTGTTTAGCAGTTATTATTTTTGAGTTTATCCTTAGTGCTCTTATGCAGTTCCCGGTTCCAGATTGTGTGGTCTAGAATCAGTGGTGCATTTATCTCTATCTTGCAGTTTGGGGAGATGGACAGTTGATCAGCAGATCTAATGTTAACCTAGCTTTCAGGCATCTCCAGTTGTTGATTATAAAAATATTCTGAAGCTGGCTGTATGTAGATTGTTGATTCTGGTGATCCATAAAGCTTGAACACTTTGAAATTATACTTTAAAACTGAAGCTACTTGCAGATGTTAACATCCAGATAATTTTCATTTGGGGCATCATTTATATTCTTCTGTTGGCTAGATTAGGAAATCAGGACATGTATTTAAAATATTTGAGTGTTTCGCCAGTGAGTTGTGACTTAAAATTGATATGCTGGCAAGTGCCGGGAATTTGTTTATCACTCCCCTTCCCCCAGCAAGCTGTAACTGAGCCAGCTTTCAGTTGAAGAAACATGACAGTTGCTTATTTTTTCTGATGAGAAGTCAGTCATTTAATGGTATTGATATTCCCTATCATGTATAGCATGTTTAATCCTTCCCCATATCACCCTGTTCATTGTTACAGTGTTTGTGTGTGAAACATTTTTTCTTCACACTGCATAGTCATTGCCCTCTATGTGCTGCTTCGTGCAGTCAGCCAGGAAGGCTGTTTTAGCAGACTGTAGTATATATTAATTCATATGTCAATCACTGTTACTTAGAAAAGAATTGGTGAAAATCCTCTGGTGTCATGAGAGACATCGTAAACATCACTAAAGCCTGAGAAGACAAATTAACAATTTTATGAGGGTTACTGGAAGAAATCATGGTGTAACTTCAGAGAATTAGAGTGTAGTGTCAGCACCATCGCCAGTTCTTGGTACCGGAATCACGTCTGAATAGTGCTGTCCTGCTGTAAGACCCAGGTGGTGCTGGGTCAGCGCCTGAGCCCTTCCCTGGAATGTTCTCAAATGTGCGCGCCTCCACTCGCATACCTCAGGTGTGCCGGCCCCCCTTGTGTATGTGTGGCTGCTGTTTAGTTGCTAAGTTGTATCCAATTCTTTTGCAGTCCTGGGAACTGTAGCCCGCCAGGGTCCTCTGTCCGAGGGATTTGCCACTTAAGAATATAGGAGTGGTTTGCCGTTTCCTTCCCTACTTATATGTGTGTACATAATTCAAAAAGTCGGTGTACATCCTGCTTTTTTTTTTTTCTTGTAAACATGTCATCATATTTTAGGTTTACCCAGGTAAATAAACCTTTTTATTTGTTAAGTACAACCTCTGGGTAATTTCAGGACTTCTCTGATATCTCAGATGGTAAAGAATCCGCCTGCCATGCGGGAGACCTGGGTTTGATCCCTGGGTTGGGAAGTTCCCCTGGAGAAGGAAATGGCAACCTACTCCAGTATTCTTGCCTGGAGAATCCCATGGACAGAAAAGTCTGATAGGTTGTAGTTCATGGGGTCACAAAGAGTTGGACACAACTGAGTGACTGAACTGAACTGAGCAGCTAAGCACTGGGTAAGTTCAAGGCTAACTCCCCCCACCCTTTTTTTTTTAAAGATCTTTGAATTTCATTTAGTTAAGTAACTTCTAGTGGCATAAATAACAAACAATAAACTGATTGTTGAATTGTTATTCAGGGTAGCTGTAACTGATCAAGGGTGAGTGATCTTAGGTTAATCAGAGAGACCCAGTGAAGTCAGTAGCGGGGCAATTTTCACCTTGTCTTATGAGACTGGAAAATATTGACATGTCTGCAGCTTTCAGTTCTTCAAAAACTCACCTAACCTGCCCTTTTACCTAGTAATTTTTTTTTTTACAAATATCCTTCCATACCTTACCTAATCCTTTTTAATGGTTGTATTTTATTGTATTGATGCATCAGCTTATTTACTTGTTTCTTTTGGATGTATGTTAAATTTTTTCCGTAATTATAAGCATCCATCTACAGTGCTTTTTTTTTTTTTAAGATAAATTCTTAGGAATAGAATTATAGCCTTTAAAAATATGTTAAAAATTTGTGTGTGTGTTTTCAGATTGCTCTTGAGAGAGGTACCATTCTGTGTTTTTATCTATAGTACATATTTTATCTATAGTATTTAATAGTATCAGTTTCCCCACAGTGTCTTTTTAAACTTTTGGATGTACTGATAGATGAAACATTGTTTTAATTTTCATATTTTTGCTGTAAGTCAAACATTTTATTACATTTTAACTTCTTTTTCTGTATATTTTTCAAATATAATGTAAAACAGTGAGTTGTTACTCTTGTTGCTGTAGTTCTGACCCTTTCATGAAGATTTATAACTTCTTAAATATTTCCTTCTCATGAGTACCCCCCTCACTACACACACAATGAACTCCTGTACCTCTTTTGAATAGCATAAGCTTAGGGATGAGAGGAGCGCTGGGGTCATGCCTTGGCAAGACTTAAGCTTTCTTCCTCAGCCTCCCTAGTATCCCCCATAACAGGAGTTAGTATATTTCCCTGTTTCTATAGATCCTATCCTGGCATCTTAGTTGCCACCTTTAATTATCGGTTAACTTGTTCCTCTGTTTTGTAATAACTTAACTCTGTACTCTTAGGGGCTTTTTACCCCAGGCATGTAGCAGGTGCGTTGTTGCTGTTCAGTTTGTCTGACTCCTTGTGACCCCATGGAGTGCAGCATGCTCGGCTCCTCTGCTGTTCACTGTCTCCTGGCATTTGCTTCAGTTCATGTGAATCAGTGTTTCGATTGAGCCATGCCTTGTGCTGCACAAAAATGTTTCTTTTAGTAGAGGGGAATTAGAGTGAGCCTAATTTTTTACTCTGCCTGTTCTGAAGAAATTTTGATTTTTAATCAACTGTTTAGGATGAAGAAGAATTGGAAAGAAGTTCAAGTTGGAAAGTCTAGGAATTTATTTACTCCCATCTCATCCTCTGCCACCGCCTTCTCCTTTTGCCCTCAATCTTTCCCATCATCAGGGTCTTTTCCAATGAGTCAGGTGGCCAAAGTATTGGAGCTTCAGCATCAGTCCTTCCAATGAATATTCAGGGTCAATTTCCTTTAGGATCGACTGTTTTAACACATGTTTGCTATGTATTTGGTGCTCAACAAATATTTATTGAATGAACTTTTTTTTTTTTTTGATTCTCAGATTTTCATCTAGCAATGTATCTCTGATAGCAGAAGAGAATGAACTTGTATCCTGAGAGAGCCTGGGGCTATATCACACAAAGGAAAAAACTGTGGTGGCCTCTAATAGTTTAAAATTTTCATCTATGAATATTTTCTTTCATAGTATGTTGATAATATGTTTCATATATCAAATATTTTAAATTATTCAATTTTTGAGTAAAATTTACTTTCTAGGAAGAGAAGCATATCTATGGTTTTGAGTACTCTGCCTGAGATCCTTGCCAAATCAGTCTCCTTACCAAGGAAGAGTATGAAGTGAAAAGAGCTTCAATTCTGGAACCAAACAGATGTGGGTTTGAATTCTGGCTTTGCCACCTCCTGGCTGTGGGTCAGTGGGCTGGTGGGCTAGTTACTCAGCCTCCTTGTAGTACTTTATAGAATTATCTGTTTAACAAGTTTATTCACAGCAGATATTTGAATGCCTGCAGTTTGTGGCGTTGTGCTGTTTGCCAGGTTTGTAATCATAATAATCATGTGTTTGCCTTCATGGAGCATCAGGTGTGTCTAGGTTCTCTTCCTTGTGACTATTGACCCTCCTTCCCCTGGATCTGTTGCTAATTTCCCGTCCACTTAGGAGTGATTCAGCAACCACCAAGTCTTATTTATCTGGAATCAACTGGTGTGCAGACTAACTATAGTTTAAAAGAAATAGTGCATTTTTGAAAGAATACGAAATGACCAGCAAAAGCATCTGCATATATTCTGTGTGCTCTCTCATTGACCCCTGCCTGGTAACCTTAAGTTCTACATGTATGTACCCGCTTGGTAGTCATATCCTTTATTGGCAACCATCTGTTAGCTGTTCATTCATAAAGAGGGGATAGTTGCAGGTCAGCTGTGGCACTGTGGTCCTGGAGAGCAGGGCCATGCCTTGCACTGCACAAAAACGTTTCTTTTAGTAGGGGGGAATTAGGGTGAGCCTAATTTTTTACTCTGCCTGTTCTGAAGAAATTTTGATTTTTAATCAGATGTTTAGGATGAAGAAGAATTGAAAAGAAGTTCAAGTTGGAAAGTCTAGGAATTTATTTACTCCCTATGAACTTGTCCCACGTGGTGCTAGTGGTAAAGAACCTGCCTGCGAATGCAGGTTATATGTAAGAGACGCTGGTTCGATCCCTGGGTGGGGAAGATCCCCCGGAGAAACAAATGGCAATCCACTCCAGTACTCTTGCCTGGAGAATCCCATGGAGGGAGGAGCCTGATGGGCTACAGTCCATGGGGTTGCACAGAGTCAGACACAACTGAAGCGACTTAGCACACAGCATGAACTTGGTACTGACAGGACCTAAAATCATTCCAGTGCTAGACTGAGCTGGGATCTAACCTCCCAGCAAGCTTGGTGTTTTCTGGGTGTGAGGAACAGGGAATTTCAGGAAGCTGATGATGGGAGGAGGGTAATTTAACTTCTGAATGGAAATGGCTCAACAATATTATGTGTGAACCCTGATTGACATACAGCAGTGATATCATTGTAGAGTCACTTGGTGGCTAGGAAAGATGACAGTGACCTTGAAGAAAGAGGCTGCCTAGCAAACTCACGATCATGCATCTTGTGGAGTTTAAACACCTGCCTACATTATGCCAAGTAATTGGAAAGCTGAGGGGTCAGTAGACTCAGATTGTTGCAATGCATAGGGTTTTTCCTCGTATTTGGGGGTAGGGAGAAGAGCTCAGATAAGACACGGGTTATAGTAACAGTCCATTTGTTTTTCCCTTTTGGTCATTTTTATTGAATAATTTTTATGTTTTCTTTGTCAATTATGACTTTTGTTTTTACTATTTTGAGTGATACCTGTGAAATAATATTTCTAAATATTATAAGTAACTTTAGATTTACAATAAGTTCAAGTTTACACAAAGCCATTTTTAACTACCATTGTTCTAATTTGTATAAATAAAAAAAATTAAAAAAATTATTGGCGATATTCTCTGATCTTTCTTCTGCTCCCCTTCTTAATTTCCCTTTTCTGATTTCCCCAGTTAACTGAGCATTGTCTGGTTTTTATTTTTTTAAATCTGTGTATCATACTCTTGAAATCCTTCCACTCCCTTGACTTCTCATGTGATTTTGTTTTCTGTTGCACTAAATTTAAAAACATTTTCCATATGATGCATTACTGCAAGCTTCATCCATTTGTTGCTTTTTTGTTCACCGCAAAATTTAAGGTGGTTTGTAGAGGTTTATGAACTGTAGCAAGAAATGTAAAATAAAAATATAAAATAAAAATTCTAATATAAAAATCTAATATTTGCTTTCACAGATATTTCTCTAAGCTTCATTGTAGACGGTGCAAAAAAAACCTCAATCTATGTTCATAATATTTGAAAGCAAACAAACTTGTGGTTTAAAAAAGTGGAGTTTCTGACAATTAAGATCAGAAGGAAGTTGCTCCTCACAGGCCTTGTAGATAGGACCCCATGTAATAAAATGAGCAGTGGCCTCACAGCAGTCCTACTGTGCATGCACCAAGGAACTTCCCAAGGCCCCGCTATAGGCCAAGATGTGTGATCATTGGGCAGATGAGGATGATTCAGAACGGTGTGGCAGAGAGTTTATAATGATTAGAAGGATGGAAATGTTGCATATCATTTAGGCAGTCTCCTACAAGTATTCTTTCTCTCAGTTTTGTATAGATTATAAGCTCTGTGAGGATAGCAGGTCTGTTTTGTTCACATTAGTACAGAGTTACCGGCACAGTGTCGGTTACTGAGTCTTTTCAGAATACATATGCACTGAGTTTGAAATTGAAGGTAGAGTTTTGTTCAGGGAGACCTTGGCTGCTCAGGCAGCACCTCAAAGGTTAATACCATATGGCAGGCTCATTGGAGGCCTGGTTCTCAGAAACTTGATTTCGTTACCATCCTTATGGGTAATTGAGTTCAAAAGAACTGATTCTTGATGAGCAAATACAGGATAGACAAAAATAGAAACAATGCCTGTTTGTGTTAACCTATGAACCTGTTATGAGAAATACAGTTGCAGAGTGTACCAGAACTCTTGATCATTCAGCAGTACATTGCCTCATTTTACCAGAAGCCAAATTGCAGTCAGAAGAGTTGCCTAATGACTTTTTTTTTGGTCAAGGCTAAGGAAATAATTAGGCTAATAGTTAGGACGTACTTTCTCTGCTGGTTAGGATGTATTTTGCCTTGAACAGTGCTGGGCACATCCTGAAAATTTTTCCTGTTTTTAATTGTTTGCCACTGATGGAAAGAAGCACTAGGTTAAATAGTCTATTTAAAAGCTGTTTTTAAATAAGGGAGAAAGTTGAAGTTTGATATTTGTATTGTTTGTGGATTTCAACTCCCTGTGGTATTCTTGTTTACCATGCTGTTAAGGCACAGTTAACTCTCAGGTACGATAAATGATGTTTATCTTAAATAGTTTCCATTGCTTTGACAGAATAAATGCATGCATGTTCAGTCACTCAGTTTTGTCCCACTGTGCGACCTCACGGTCTGTAGCCTGCCAGGCTCCTCTGTCCATGGGGTTTTCCTGGCAGGAATACTGGAGTGGGTTGGCATTTCCTCCTCCAGGGGATCTTTCTCACCCAGGGATTGAACCCACATCTCCTGCATTGGTAGGCAGATTCTTTACCACTGAGCCACCTGGGAAGCCAGACTAAAAGAGACAATCTAATAAAGTGCTGTCCATAGACAGCAACTCAGGTGTAATGTATGTGTGCACTACAGTTGTGCATAGGCAGAGGAAGTGAGGTGACCTAATGGCGATACATTGGTGGTGTTGGCACGGTTGAGACTCTCATCTCTGCGTACCCCCTTTTTTTTAATTCTAGCAGGTGCTGGGAATGCTCAAAGCAGAATACATAGCCCCTTGAACAGCAATAAGCTTTGAAAAGTGATCACTTTAATGCAGATATGAAAGCTTCCTGTCAGTTTATTTAATTTTAGGCATGGAAAAGGTTTTTGACATGACACAACTCAGATGCCATACAAGGAAAAGATTGATAGGTTTAACTATGTAAAATATTTTAAGTTTCTTCCTGCCAAAAGACTCTGTAAAAAGTTATATAACTTAATATACAAATATTGTAGCATATAGGAATGACAGTTGATTTTTCTTAATGTATTAAGTATTCGTGAAAAGTGAAAGTGAAAGTCGCTCAGTCATATCCGACTCTGTGACACCATGGACTATACAGTCCCTGGAATTCTCCAGGTCAGAATACTGGAGTGGGTAGCCGTTCCCTTCTCCAGGGGATCTTCCCAACCCAGGGATGGAACCCAGGTCTCCCACACTGCAGGCGGATGCTTTACCAGCTGAGCCCCCAGGGGGCCCATTGAGTATTGTTAGGTGTCAACAATAAACGGCAGACATCCCAAATAGAAAAGTGGTCAAACACTACGAACAGGCAGTTGGCTTGACAATAAGAGTATAAACATATGAACCCTGATTAAGAGCCTCAGCTATAAAGACAGAACATTCTTCAAGGTGGAAATACAAAACATGCAAGGATGAATTAGAAAAGTTGTGCTTTAGGTAGAATAGTGGAGAAATGTGTTAGGGAAAGGGGTAGAGTTGAATACTGGCCATGGTTTAGAAGTAACATACGAGTGTTTGTATATGTATATACTAAAGAGCTTCTTGATGAAGGTGAAAGAGGAGAGTGAAAAAGCCAGCTTAAAATTCAACATTCAAAAAACTACATGCAATCCCATCACTTCATGGCAAATAGATGGGGAGACAATGGAAACCGTAAGCAGATTTTATTTTGGGGGGCTCCAGAAACACTGCGGACAACGACTGCAGCTGTGAAATTAAAAGACGCTTGCTCCTTGGAAGGAAAGCTATGACAAACCTAGACAGTGGATTAAAAAGCAGAGACATCACTTTGCCAACCAGGGTCCACATAGTCAAAGCTATGGTTTTGCCAGTAAATGTACAGATGTGAGAGTTGGACCAGAATTGATGCCTTCAAATCAGGGTGTGGTGAAGACTCTTGAGAGTCCCTGGGCTGCAAGGAAATCAAACCAATCAACCCTAAAAGAAAATCAACCCTGAATATTCTTTGAAATGACTGATGCTGAAGCTCCAATACTTTGGCCACCTGATGTGAAGAGCTGACTCACTGGAAAGACCCTGATGCTGAGGAAGATTGAGGGCAGGAGGAAAAGGGGGTGATAGGGTGAGATGGTTGGATGGCATCACCGACTCAACAGATATGAGTTTGAGCAAACTTTGGGAGATGACGAAGGACAGGGAAGCCTGGTGTGCTACAGTCCGTGGGTTGTGAAGAGTCAGACGCAGTGACTGAACAAAAAAGTACACACACATATGTATATTGGGTTGGCCGAAAAATTCATTCAGGTTTTTTCATTACGTCGTTCGAAAAACCCAAATGAATTTTTTGGCCAACCCAAAATATATATATGCCATTTCCTCCTTTAAAACAATAAAATTACCATTTGGTATATATTGGGTTGGCCAAAAAGTTTGTTTGGATTTTTGAAAACTGTGATAAAAACCCTGAATGAACTTTTCTTGTCAACCCAATATATATGTTTATGTGTGTATTGTTTCCAATATACATGCTATTTGGTAATTCTGTTGCTTTAAAGGAGGAAAGGGCTTCTCTGGTAGCTCAGATGGTAAAGAATACACCTGCACTGTGGGAGACCTGGGTTCGATCTCTGGGTTGGGAAGATCCAGTGGAGGAGGGCACTGCCACCCACTCGTATTTTTCCCTGGAGAATCCCCACGGACAGAGAGAGGGTCCTGGCGGGCTACACTCCGTGGGGCCATAAAGAGTTAGATATGACTGAGTGACTAAACATACATAAGGGAGGAAAATATATTTAAAATCTGAAATGGTTAAGTAGAGAAGGGACTCCTGCCATTCCTGATTTGATACACAAGGCAGCAGGTAAATGATTTATTCATGCCTTGCCGGATCTTGTGTTCACGTGTGTGCGTAGATGCGCAGTTGTGTCCAACGCTTTGCAACCCTGTGAACTGCAGTGATTGTTAATTTGTTCCTAGATAAATGTCTCATAGATAATTGAAAGTCAACTATTAACTCACTTTTTCTTGTACTCCTGCACAAACATCTTTAATACATGCTCCCACCATCCTGATGAAGGTCCTTTTTGCAATAGTTTGAAGCCCTTCCCCCAGAATTCTTCAGCATTACATTTATGGGAATATCCATTCTGATTCAGAACTCAACTTCTGGAACTTTTGCATTAGGGGTTCCTTGTTTTGTAATGAAATTGTCATCCAGGAGATAACAGTTAATCTCTCCTCCTCCTTTCCTGTTTTAATCATTTACCTCGTTGGCCACTGTAAAGCAATAACCTTAGCAGAACTGTCTCTTCCACTATAACTCACTTTTCTTATAGGTGTGTCTCCAAGTGGTCTACAGACACCTCCTTCTAGTGCCAAGTGAAATAATTATTTTACTTAAAAAGAAGGAATCGGAAATCCAGCTACTGCTGGGCAGTAGACATAGTGCTGCCGCCACCGCTAAGTCGCTTCAGTCGTGTCCAACTCTGTGCAACCCCGTAGACGGCAGCCCACCAGGCCCAGCCGTCCCTGGGATTCTCCAGGCAAGAACACTGGAGTGGGTTGCCAGTTCCTTCTCCAATGCATGAAAGTGAAAAGTGAAAGTGAAGTCGCTCAGTCGTGTCCGACTCTGTGCGACCCCATGGACAGCAGCCCACCAGGCTCCTCCGTCCACAGAATTCTCTAGGAAAGAGTACTGGAGTGGGTGGCCATAATGAGGTCAGCTCAGATATGAAGTGATACTGTTACAAGAATTTGAAAGCATGGATAAATAAGTTGACGGCTAATTTTTTTGGTGTGAGCTGAAAAATTAATTAACAGACAGCCTCAGTTGTCAGTATTAGCTTAAGATGGAATGGTTCTGGGTAGTATAAGATAACAAGTTATCAAGTTTGTTTTTGGCCCATCTGCCAGGCACTGTGCTAAGTGTTCTAGATGAATTATCTCATTTAATCCTCACATCAGCTATGATACTATGATATATAGATTCTGTTACAACTCTGTTTTGTAGATGTGGAGACTGAGGTATAAGAAAGTCATATGATTTTCCAAAGTTACCAACTAGAAAATGGTAGACTTAGCTTATAGTAAGTTGAAGGCATTGATTCCAGGTTTTAGCTAACGTTAGTTGACTTCTCTATTTGACTGATTAAGGATGGTATTTTTTAGCAGAAATTCTTTATTATTGTCAGTCACTTTTTTTTTTCATATTTTTGGAAACAAGTTATCTGTTGGGTGGCAAAGTAACTTTAGAGATAATTATGCGTTTAAGTGTTGCTTGCTTCTGTCATATAGTATTATAGATATTAATTTTGGATCAATTGAGAAGCATAATTTAATGCTTTTTGAAGTTGAGGTATCAGTTTTGAGTTGTCCAGGCTTCTAGCAGCAGTCAACATAAATTCCGTGGATGAAACTTCCAGCACTATGAACAGTGATATAAAAGAAAAATAGAATGTGGAGACCTTTGGAAGGTGTGTGTGTGTGTGTACGTCTGTCTGCCTGTCTGTGGCCAGTTTTCTGTTCTGGACCTCACGAAAGAGCTGCTTGCCCTTTTGATGGTGCTGAAAGACTGTTAAAGCTGGTATTTGCAAAAGAGATGAAAAGTTGCTGGTTTAAGAACTCAAATCACAGAAGACTCCCAAGACCAGCTTTCTTACAGTGGTGACATGTTGAAGCAGAAGATGAGCAAGTCTCTGAAGATGGTCTAGCTATAGAATTTGCTAGGTTTTGTCTTGAGATAGAGAAGCAAATCTATACTTTTTTCCATAGCTTAACTTTTACTTAGTTATTTAGTTACCCTGTATGTAAAATCAACCCAAACCAGAAGCCACAACTTAATCAATTTATATGGACCCAAGTTTTCATATTTGCAATTGTTACTTGTTTTTATTAGCAAAGTATTGGGTTGGCTAAAAAGTTTGTTTGAGGAGCTTCCCTAGGGGCTCAGTGGTAAAGAATCCACCTGCCAATGCAGGAGACACAGGTTTGACCCTGATCTGGGAAGATCTCACACGCCTCGGAGCAGCTAAGCCCGGGCACCACGACTATTGAGCCTGTGCTCTGGAGGTGGAGAGTCACAAGTGCTGAGCCCACGTGCCGCGGCCACTGCAGCCCGAGCACCTAGAGCCCGGCTCCACAGCAAGAGGAGCCACCTCAACTAGGGAAAGCCTGTGCAACAGCAGAGACCCAGCACAGCCAAAAATAAATACAGTAAATGAAATTATTTATTTTTATTTTTGAGTTTTTCTGTAAGATAAGTATGAAAAACTAGAATGAACTTTTTGGCCAATCCAGTAACAAAAAGTTCAAAACTTTTGGGAGTTTGTGCCAACTATAATTGTTTTGCTGTAAAACAGTACTTCACATATAGTAATATATTTATGGTGCCTGCTTTTGCACAGGATAAATATTATATCTGTACATTATAGATAAGATTCAGAAAACTGTATCCATTACACATATTTATATGCAAATATATGGGCATATTCTCTTTTTTTCTCTTTCTCCTTAGACTCTCAAAATGAATTCTATGTTTATTTGACTCAGAATCTTGAGGAAGTGTCACTTAGTTGAAGCCGGATCTCTGTTCTTTGGTGCCGCTGTGTAACTGATGTTCGCCTATATCTATGTCCAGCTCTGTTTTACATTTTAACTGCATCGCTATCACATGGTAATTAAGAATAATAGCCCAGAAATCTGGCAAATTGGTTTGAATACATGACCAATAACTTTCTTCCTTCTGCAGATTTCATTTCTTAACTATATATGAGGCATTATTTTAGGCACTGAAGAAAACCTAGATTCTGAGAAATTATCTGTAAATATTCTTCCTCACATAGCTGTGTTTAGAATTAAATGAGATAATGTACATAGATTGCTGAGCGCTTTGCCTGGAAAATGAAATTCATAATTTTTTTTCTTATCCTGGGATCTGTAAAAATTTATATGTTATTTAAATCTTTTGATGACTTTGAACTCTCATAGTAGAAAAGCAAGTATGAATGAGTGCTTACATTTCTAATGTGTCATGCAAAATTACAAATACAGAAAGCGAATTGATTATCCACATTTTAAGACTCCTTTGATTTTTAAAATATTGTCATTAGATATGCCATAAATTGTGGGAGACTAAATAATTTATTCATATTAAAGAAAACAGTAAAGTGAACATGATGTTTACTGTTACATGTAATTTTTATTCTTTGCAAAGTAGATTTTTGCTTAATATTTCTCTTGGTAATCCTTAGACTTTGGATTCCTTGAGGGTTTTGAAAGATTCCAAGTTTTGTTAATTTTAGTACTGATTTTAGCACAGTATTTAGCTCGTAGCAGATACTAAATATATATTTATTGAAGTGTTTTCGTAAATTTAATTCAGGATTGGCAGTTTTCATTTTAATGTGTCTCATGTAATTAGCATCTTGCTCGCTACCACAGGCACACTAGTAGGCCTATGCTAATGCTAAGTCACTTCAGTCGTGTCCGACTCTGTGCGACCCCATAGACGGCAGCCCACCAGGCTCCCCTGTTCCTGGGATTCTCCAGGCAAGAGCACTGGAGTGGGTTGCCATTTCCTTCTCCAATGCATGAAAGTGAAAGTGAAGTCGCTCAGTCGTGTCTAACTCTTAGTGACCCCATGGACTGCAGCCCACCAGGCTCCTCCATCCATGGGATTTTCCAGGCAAGAGTACTGGAGTGGGGTACCACTGCCTTCTCTGACTAGTAGGCCTAATAAACGATAAAGATCTGAGGAGCTGTCACGTAGAAACATTTCTTCTTTTGCTCTCTGCTGTATGTGTCCTTAATAACTGACCCAGAGTAGAGTCTTTCTGTGTCTGCCCATGTTCTGCTCATCCTGGCTCTGAGAATCCTAAGCACTGGACACTGTGAGGCTTGCTGAATTGAAGGGCTGGGCCAGTGTGAGAATATGGGCTCTGGAGATTTGGGATTGGAAATACATTTTAGGTTAGACGATAGCATGTAAAGGAAAAGGAAGAATTTTTGAGAGTCAGAAATTTGAGTGTGGCTTAGCTAGATCCTCTGCTTCAGTCTCTCAAAAGGTCAAGGTGTTGGCCAGAGCTGGGATCTCATCCGAAGGGCCCAGTGGGGGGATGAGCCGCTTCCACAGTCACACACATGGCGGTTGGCTAGACTCAGGTCCTTACTGTCAGACGGATGAGTTGAGGGCCTTGGTTCCATCTAGGCTGTTGGCTGGAGGCTACCCTCAGTTCTTACCCTGTGAGCTTCTCCTCTTGCTTCATCGGCTCAAAAACACAAGAAGAGCTAGAGAGTGCTAGCAGGACAGGAGTTGTTAGAACTCACGGCCTGTGTAATCTAATCACAGAAGCAATCTCATCCTTTTGTAATATTCTGTTTATTACAAGCAAGTCACTTGGTTCAGCCCACACACAAGAGGAGGAGTCTACCCAGGCATGAATACCAAGAGTTGGGAATTCTTGGGGGCCATCTTAAAAATTTGACCACAGGATCTTCAGTAATTTTTAAGTGTATAAAGGGGCCCTGAGACTTAAAAAAAAGAGAGAGAGAACTCCTAATCTACACACCTGTTAAATCGGTGGCATATGCGTGTGGGAAGTAATAGCATCCTTTAAAAAGGCTTTCTTTAGAGTAATACCTTGGGCTGGGAAGTGAAAGTGAAATGAGGAAGAGCTTCTCCTTTCCGTGGACCTCATTTTCTGAAGAAGAGGGTCTTAATATTATTTATTACATAGCTGTTTGTTTTTTTTTAGCAACATCTTTTAGGAAGTAGCACAAACATGATAGAATGAAATAGCAGATGTTAGAAAAATTAAAGTCTCTGAAGCATATCATAGCTGTCATGAGAACACAAAGCACTGTTTTGTCATGGTAATTGCAGCTCCATGAGTAGAAAGAGAGAATGCACTTGACGTCAGATACGTAGGGTGCTTGGTTGATTGAGAGATGTAAGAGTAGCATCTAACTAAATATTTGCACTGTTCTTTATGATATGAGAAGCTTGATTTCTTGGTGAGAATTTTGAAGTTTCCACTACACTTTTGCCACTGTCCACTTCTGTGATGTTACTCTTTTGGAGCTAAAATTTCTTCATCTGTAGAGTGGAGCCATGGATTAGGTGAAGGTTCTATTTGTTTTCACAGTTTTTGAAGTGGTCTGGGTTGGGGTGAGAAGAAAATGAATGACCAGATCTGTGATTAGTGATGACTTATAGGCAGAATTTCAGAAGTAAGTATATGAGGTTTCTTAATGTCTTTTCTACCATCCCTTTATCTTTCCCCACTTGCTTCTCTTTCCTTTTATGAAGAACGCACTCATATGAAGATACTGAGGTTATTAACTTCACTACAGTATTTATTTAAGCATTTTATATTATAACATAGGATTATCAGATGTTGATCACAGGTCCTTGTGTCCAAATATCTTTAGCTTTAATATCTATAGTTTAGAGAAGTCTGGGAAAGAAGAAAAATAGGAACATATTCTTACAAAGCAGAACTTTTCTTTGGGGAATCTTTGTATATATGTTACCCTTTAGGAAGCTCTCAGAACTTGACTGTAAAAGTGAAAGAATTTGCAGTGATAATTTTTTTTTAAATGGTTGTTAAAATGTTTCAGATCAATTCCAATATTGCTTAAAGGCCATTGAATGACCCAAATATTTTCTTAAAAAATGATGATTTTATTGTAAAATTGTTTATATCACATCATTTGATCCAAACAAAAAGTTTTCTTTTCAAACTCATTTAGGGCAAGACAAAATAATTTTTGTGAGTCTAATTTTATTTCTTCTTGCAAGTATAAAAGCATACAAGGTGACTGAGAAGAATGTTGATGTCAGATAAGCCAATATTGATATCAGACTAGCCTGAATATTGTTAATATCCCAAGATTCACATATAAATATAAAGGAGCTGAAAAATTGCAGATAAGCTTGTCTCAGTTTGATCAAGCCTTCAGTGCTAGAAATTTGTCAAGATGAAAATGGATGGCTAGAAGCAGCAGAAATTGCAGATAGCAGTATAGTAGTAACTTGGGAAATGACCGTAATACTAAGTGTCGTGTGCCAAAACCGTGTTTAGTGAATTATTCTATTTGCTTATATTTTTGAAATTTAAGGTAAGAAACACAATTGCAGCAAAGAAGTCCTTCTATCAGATTTATTGTTGATGAGATTGTTGTCCATCAGTCAATTTGTATCCTTTTTATGAAGATCCATCTAAGAAATAACTTTTAGATATTAAATGTTTGAAAAAGTTTCGCTTTTATTGAGGAATTGAATGCTGCTGTCCCCTTGCCTCAACCCTCCCAAAGCAAAGTTCAGAACATTTTCTCCTTTGCTTTTAGCTGCTAAGAATTTTAGTGCCAAATTATTCCTCAGTTTAAGAACTTTATATATTTACATTCTAAATTTATGCTTGTTTTATTCTTTTCTTCTTAATTTCCTTTTTTTCTATGTGTCTTGTACTTTTTTCTTCCTCAGAAAGAACTTATGAGATTGTTCTTATGAAATTTTTAATAATAATAAACTGAAAAAATTCTCAGCTTTACTAGTTATCAAAGAAATGCAAATTATAGCAACATTGAGAAGTATTTTAAATCAAGCTATAAGAAATGAAAATATGGTTTTCAGTGCTGATTGACATTGTTGTTGAGTCATATCTGACTCTTTTGGGACCCACCAGGCTCCTCTGTAGATTTCCCAGGCAAAGATGCTGGAGTAGGTTGTCATTTCCTTCTCCAGGGGATCTTCCTGACCTAGGGATTGAACCCATGTCTCTTCAGTCTCCTGCATTGGAGAATTCTTTACCACTGTGCCACCTGGAAGCCCACTGGTTGACATGGATACAGTGAATAGGGCACTATCATATCTATTCAGTTCAGTTCAGTTCAGTTCAGTCGAGTCGTGTCTGACTCCTTGCAGCCCCGTTGTGTGCTGCAGGGAGGCCTGCAGCACGCCAGGCCTCCCTGTCCATCACCAACTCCCGGAGTTTACTCAAACTCACGTCCATTGAGTTGGTGATGCCATCCAACCATCTCGTCCTCTGTCGTCCCCTTCTCCTCCTGCCCTCAGTCTTTCCCAGCATCCGGGTCTTTTCCAGTGAGTCAGCTCTTAGCATCAGGTGGCCAAAGTATTGGAGTTTCAGCTTCACCATCAGTCCTTTCAATGAACACCCAGGGCTGATCTCCTTTAGGATGGACTGGTTGGATCTCCTTGCAGTCCAAGGGACTCTCAAGAGTCTTCTTCAACACCACAGTTCAAAAGCATCAATTCTTGGGTGCTCAGCTTTCTTTATAGTCCAACTCTCACATGCATATGTGACTACTGGAAAAACCATAGCTTTGAGTAGATGGACCTTTGTTGGCAAAGTAATGTCTCTGCTATTTAATATGCTGTCTAGGTCATAACTTTTCTTCCAAAGAGCAGGCGTCTTTTAATTTCATGGATGCAATCACCATCTACAGTGATTTTAGAGCCCAGAAAAATGCAGTCTGCCATTGTTTCCCCATCTGTTTGCTGTGAAGTGATGGGATCGGATGCCATTACCTTAGTTTTCTGAATGTTGAGTTTTAAGCCAACTTTTTCACTCTCCTCTTTCACTTTCATCAAGAGGCTCTTTAGTTCTTCTTCACTTTCTGCCATAAGTGTGGTGTCATCTACATATCTGAGGTTATTGATATTTCTCCCAGCAATCTTGATTCCAGCTGTGCTTCCTCCAGCCCAGTGTGTCTCATGATGGACTCTACTGGTGGAAGTATAAATCTATACTACCTTTCTGGAGAGCCCTAAGACGTCCATAGCTTTTGATCTAATGATTTAAATTCTTGAATATCTCCTAAAGGAGATTGCCTAAATTTGGAAAAAGCTTAATGCCCAAGATGTTTATATCCCCTATTTTAAAAAAGGTGAAATTTAAAAACAACCTAAATGGGTTGTTTGAGTGAGCACGCAAACTGTTGTGTATCTGTCCATGTGATGGAAGGAGTGATAACATTTCTAAAAGTCTTCAAAATAAAATAAAAATGTAGCTAGCTTTAATTGAATGTCTTAACTATGTGCCAGGACTGTACTAAGCACTTTCTCTTTTAATCTTCACAACAACTTTATGAGGGTAGATGTGTGTATTAACTACTGCTTTATAGACAAGGAAACAGGCGTGGGGAGCTGAAATAACTTGCTTGAAATCATCCAACTCCTAACTAAGTGGTAGAACCTGGGTACAAACCCTAGTTTGACTTTTGTAACCTGGTACTTAGAACCACTTCCTGTGCTACCTCTTTAATGAGAAAAGTTGTGGGGAAACATTGGGGTGCATGTATCTTGGTTTACTGAAAACGTAAAATGTGTTTGATAAACAGTGAAATAAGCATAGAAGATAATTTCTATGATTGTTAAGATCTGGAAGGGATTTAAAATCCTAAAGACTCTCCTTCAATAACTTAAAGCGGAGTTAAGTTACTTGACCCAAGGTCTTACAATTGAGAAAGACTCCATACTTTAGATTTCCAAGTAAATTGTGTTTGCTTTTGTTTTTTAAAAATTAAAATGTAATGATTTCTGTATCTCCTGGCAGTATATGGAAGACAGGAAGACCATATCTTTAATTTTTCCTTTGCTTTTTTGTTGATAATTTCTTCTGTTAGATTTTTTTCTGTTTCTCATAGGCTCACAAAAAGGAGGTGTTGTAGATTTAATTAGTTTATAGCTATATAAGGAAATGATGACCGTGTGAGCAAATGATACCTCAGTTTAATGCTAAATGTAATTTTGTAAGTAAATCAGGTTATAAACATTCAATTTTTATTTCTCCCAGTTCATAAAAAAATTTCTCCCAATTAAAAATAAATTATTGAGGTATAATTGATTTACAGTGTTGTGTCAGTTTCAGGTATACAACAAAGTGAATCTGTTATACACCTGTCCTTTCTTTTTTGATGTCTTTTTTCGTATAGGTCATTACAGAGTATTGAGTAGAGTTCCCTGTGCTATATAGTAGGTCCTTATTAGTTTCTTATATATGTGTCCATCCCAGTCTTCCAATTTATCTCCCCCCCTTACCTGCCGGTAACCATGAGTTTATTTTTTTACCATCTGTAACTGTATTTCTGTTTTGTAGATAATTTATAGACTTTTTTTTTTTTTAAGATTCCACATATAAGCCATAGCATGTATTTGTCTTCTTCTATCTGATTTACTTCACTCAGTATGACAATCTCTAGGTTCATTTGTGTTGCTGCAAATGGCATTATTTTATTTTTGGGGGCCAAGTAACATTCCATTGTGTATTTTTAGCATATCCTTATCCATTCTTCTGTTGATGGACATTTAGGTTGCTTCCATGTCCTGGCTGTTGTAAAGAGTGCTACAGTGAACATTGGGTTGTGTGTATCTTGTTGAATTATGGTTTATCCAGATATATGCCCAGGAGTGGCATTTCTGGATCATATGGCGGCTCTATTTTCAGCTTTTTTAAGGAACCTCCTTACTCTTCTCCATAGTGCTGTACCAATTTACATTCCCACCAACAGTGTAGGAGGGTTCTCTTTTCTCCACATCCTCTCTAGCATTTGTTTGTAGATTTTTTTGATGATGGCCATTCTGGCCATAGTAAGGTGATATCTCATTGTAGTTTTTGATTTGCATTTCTCTAATAATCAGTGATGTAGAGAACCTTTTCATGTGCTTTTTACCATCTGTATGTTGTTGGAGAAATGTCTGTTTAGATCTCCCACCCATATTTTGATTGGGTTGTTTGTTTCTTTTTATTTGAGCTGTATGAGCTGTTTGTATTATTTTTGAGGTTAATCCCTCGTCAGTTTGCAGATATTTTCTCCCATTCTGAGGGTTGTCTTCATTTTGTGTATGGTTTCTTTTAATTTTTCCCCAATTTTAAGACGAGTTTGAATTGGTAAGGGACTGTTAAAAACAGTGCATGTATTTTAATCTTTACCCAAATTTCCTCTTTGCCCCCCCCACTGCCAACTTTCCTCTTTGCCATATCTCTTCCTTTTTCCTTTTTGTTTAAAAATTTCTGAAAATCTTTCATCTCCAGTTGAATTTCAATTTTGAGCTATCTAATACATATTAGCTTCTAACTTCTTAGCAGTTGGAACATTAAATTGTTTATAAGTTCTTTTTTTGGCTTTTATACATGTTTTATATACATATAGTTCAAAAGATGTGCTTCAAAAAGTTAGCTTAAACAAAGAATACAGGTAGAATAATCACCAGTAAGGAGGAAGTATCAATTTCTGGTAATAGAATGACCTGTGGTTTATGGAAAGACCTGTAGTTGAGTCACATATTTTGCTTTACAGAGTGTATAACAAACAGTTTTACTTCTTTTAACCCATTATCAGGTGTTTTTTGGGAAAGGCATAGTTGTATAACTGAATTTAGAAAACATTGCAAGAAATTGTGTGTGATAATTTCGTTGGTGTGTGGTAATTCCTTTGTGTGCAGTGCTTTTTAAGAACTCAGGGTAGGATAGTTAGGTTTTTTAACTTAAGTATTTAACTGAAGCAAATTTATAAATAATAGACTTTTAGTAGATGAACTTGTATGAAACAGTCATTGAAGGCTAATGTTAAATGTTATTTAATATTTATTGTCTAATATACATCAGGCACCATGTCTTACTGATTTACATATATCGCTTATTCTTTACTCTGAACTTCAGTCAGAAAAGATAGCCACCATCCTGCAAGAATTCACAGTTCAGTGGAGGTTATGGAGGGAGGGTAGTATGGGGATAGATGAATCACTTGAAACTTGTAATATCCTGTGATAAATCTGTGAAGGATGTAAACCACCTGGTATGCAGTAGAGAAGAGATTCACTTAAACGCATTGTTTAGGGAGAGTGCGTGTGTGTTCGTCGCTCAGTCGTGTCCAACTCTTTGCGACCCCATGAACTGTAGCCCACCAGGCTCCTCTGTCCAAGAAATTCTCCAGGCAAGAATACTGGAATGGGTTGCCATTCCCTTCTCCAGGGGATATTCCCGCCAGGGATTGAACCCTGGTCTCTTGCATTGCAACAGATTCTTTACTGTCTGAGCCACTGGGGAGAGGGAGAGAAAGTCAGGGAAGACTACCAAAAGAAGACCAGAGCTGAAAGATAAGGAGTTAAGCTGAGGATATGGGGGTGGGCAAGGGGAGTTTAGCATGAACACAAGAGCATCTAAGTAGCATTTTAAGTTTTTAGCCAGAATAATAGCTGATACATGCTTGTATATGTGCCAGTCACTCCAAGAGCTTTGTGTGTTCTGTGTATTAAGTCCTTTAATTCTCACAATGCTATTATGTAGGTACTGTGATTATTCCCATTTTACAGATGAGGCATAGGAAGATGAAATAACCTACCTGGAAAATATCATAACTAGGAAGTGGAAGAGCTTGAATATAAACCCAGGCTGACTAACTTCAGAGTTTGGGCTTTTATTAGTACAAGAAGTTAAACTCTGGGTTGCTTTGGAGGTAAACCCTTTTCACATATCAGCCTTTTCTTTCACCTTGCCCCAGGCTTCTTTGAACATGATGTAAACTGCTGAACTCTCTTCCTTTGCTAGGCACCTTTAACTTCCTCCTCAACCCATTGAAATCTGGGTTCTAAAGAGATACTTATAAGGAAACTTACTGGGTTGTGGAGGACTGGCCTGTAGGGTTGTGCTTCCTATTGTTTTAATTTTTCCGATAGTGCTTGGCAGCCCAAGGTATATGAGCGGAGAAGGCAGTCAGATGTAATCCTCCAGGATTGGGGGCTTTGTGGGGATGTACAGTGGAGAAACAAGGAAGCAAGGCAGTGGAGAGTATTGACAAAAAAGTCAGTAATGGATCCCATGGTCTCAGTGGAATTGAGAGAATTGAGTGAATTGATGGCCTAGGGGAAAATGGACACATAAGGGGTCAGGCAGAGTGCCTGAAGAACTATGGATAGAAGTTTGTGACTTTGCACAGAAGGCAGTGGTCAAGACCATCACCAAGAAAAAGAAATGCAAAAAGGCAAAATAGTTGTCTGAGGAGGCCTTAAAATAGCTGAGAAAAGAAGAGAAGCTAAAGGCAAAGGAGAAAAGGAAAGATATACCCATCTGAATACAGAGTTCCAAAGAACAGCAAGTTGAGATAAGAAAGCCTTCCTCAGCGATCAATGCAAAGAAATAGAGGAAAACAACAGAATGGGAAAGACTAGGGATCTCTTCAAGAAAATTAGAGATACCAAGGGGAACATTTCATGTAAAGATGGGCTCAGTAAAGGACAGAAATGGTATGGACCTAATGGAAGCAGAAGATATTAAGAAGAGGTGGCAAGAATACACAGAAGAACTGTACAAAAAAGTCTTCACGACCCAGATAATGTCACCTAGAGCCAGACATCCTGGAATGTGAAGTCAAACGGGCCTTAGGAAGCATCATTATAAACAAAGCTAGTGGAGGTGATAGAAGCCCAGTTGAGCTATTTCAGATCCTAAAAGATGATGCTGTAAAAGTGCTACACTCAATATGCCAGCAAATTTGGAAAACTCAGCAGTGACCACAGGACTAGAAAAGGTCAGTTTTCATTCCAATCCCAAAGAAGGGCAATGCCAAAGACTGTTCAAACTACCGCACAATTGCACTCATCTCACAAGTTAGCAAAGTAATGCTCAAAATTCTCCAAGCCAGGCTTCAACAGTACGTAAACTGAGAACTTCCAGATGTTCAATCTGGATTTAGAAAAGGCTGAGGAACCAGAGATCAAGTTGTCAACATCCGCTGGATCATCGAAAAAGCAAGAGAGTTCAGAAAAACAACCCTTTCTGCTTTATTGACTATACCAAAGCCTTTGACTGTGTGGATCACAACAGACTGGAAAATTCTTCACGAGATGGGAATACCAGACCACCTTACCTGTCTTCTGAGAAATCTGGATGCAGGTCAAGAAGCAACAGTTAGAACGGGGCATGGAACAACAAACTGGTTCCAAATTGGGAAAGGAGTGCGTCAAGGCTGTATATTGTCACCCTGCTTATTTAACTTACATACAGAGTACGTCATGCAAAATGCCAGGCTGGATGAAGCAAAAGCTGGAATCAAGATTGCCAGGAAAAATATTAATAACCTCAGATATGCAGATGACACCACCGTTATGGCAGAAAGTGAAGAAGAACTAAAGAGCCTCTTGATGAAAGTGAAAGAGGAGAGTGAAAAAGTTGGCTTAAAACTCAGCATTCAGAAACTTAAGATCATGGCATCCAGTCCCATCAATTCATGGCAAATAGATGGGGAAATAATGGAAACAGTGAGAGACTTTTATTTTGGGGGGGCTCCAAAATCACTGCAGATGATGGATGCAGCCATGAAATTAAAAGACGCCTGCTCCTTGGAAGAAAAGCTGTGACCAACCTAGACAGCATATTAAAAAGCAAAGACATTATTTTTCTGACAGAGGTCCGTCTAGTCAAAGCTATGGTTTTTCCAGTAGTCACGTATGGATGTGAGAGTTGGCCTATGAAGAAAGCTGAATGCGGAAGAATCGATGCTTTTGAACTGTGGTGTTGGAGAAGACTCCTGAGAGTCCCCTGAGGTTAGTAAGGAGATCAAATCAATCAATCCTGAAGGAAATCAACCCCGAATATTCATTGGAAGGACTAATACTGAAGCTGAAACTCCCAGTACTTTGTCAACCTGATGCAAAGAGCTGACTCACTGGAAAAGACCCTGATGCTGGGAAAGACTGAAGGCAGGAGAATAAGGGAATAAGAGAGGACGAGATGGTGGAAGGCATCACCGACTTGATGGACATGAGTTTGAGCTAGCTCTGGGAGTTGGTGATGGACAGGGAGGCTTGGTGTGCTGCAGTCCATGGGGTTGCAAAGACTCAGACAGGACTGAGCGAGTGAATTGAACTGAAGGGGTCTGAATGAGTTGGAGAAAATAGGTCTTTAGTGAGAGTAAGGGAGTGAGCAATCCCGAAAGAGTGGGGTTGTGTTGAGAAAGTTTGAAGTGTTAGAGGAGGAGTAGTTCTGGGTGATGATGGGATTCCAGATATGACCTTTGGTGTGAGCGACTGAAAAGAAAAGTGTTAGTCTCTCAGTTGTGTCCAACTCTTTGCGACCCCATGGGCTGTAGACCACCAGGCTTCCTGAAACAAGGATCATTTTGTTAATGTTGAGGAAGCTGATTAATCCAGGGTGAGGTATAATTGACTCAGGGTGAGGATGGGCCTGTGTATTCAGTGGAGCAATGTGATGAGCTGTGAAAAAGAATGAAAGCATAATTTGTAAGGTTGCTCTTTGTCATCGTCTCTGCCCCTCGCTGCCAAATATTCATTAAGCACTGGGAGGGTATGTTTACCCTGGTAATTGACATATTATTCTTGTTTGCGTAGAATAATGCGAAGGCTTCAGTGAAAAGAAGCATTGTTTGTATGATCAGATTCTTGTATGTGTCCTCTTTTTGTCCATCGGCAGATGAATGGATAAGGAAGCTATGGTACATACACACAATGGGATATTACTCAGTATTTTATACTTGAGGCTGTTACCACAGGAACGTAAGGGGGAAAAATGTAATGCAATCTTATTGAGAGAATTAGTTTTTGTTAGCATTGCCCTGAGAGGATGCTACTTTGGGGCTTAACATTGATGCATACAAGTAACAGAGGTACAGTCTGTTGGTTTTCTATGAATTTAGACATAGCTATTTACTTAGTGGACTCTGAAAGCCTTCTTTGTATCAATAGAGTGGCTCTAAAAATTGGTTTCCAGTAATCCCATCTGTAGGCTTCCCTGGTGGCTCAGAGGTTAAAGCGTCTGCCTGGAATGCGGGAGACCCGGGTTCAATCCCTGGGTTGGGAAGATTCCCTGAAGAAGGAAATGGCACCCCACTCCAGTACTCTTGCCTGAAGAATCCCATGGAGGGAGGAGCCTGGTAGGCTATAGTCCATGGGGTCCCACAGAGTCGGACATGACTGAGCGACTTCACAGATCTCATCTGTGTGCTTCCCAGGTGACCCAGTGGTAAAGAACCCGCCTGCCAGTGCAGGAGACACCAGAGACATGGATTCGATACCTGGGTCGGGAAGATACTCTGGAGAAGGAAACCATTCCAGTATTTTTTGCCTGGGAAATCCCATGGATAGAGGGGCCTGGAGGGCTACAGTCCATGGGGTCGCAAATAGTCTGACATGACTTTGCCAGTAAACAACAACAACAAATCTCATCAACAGGGGAAATTTAAGGGCCTAGATCTATGTATTGCATAACTCAGTATTGTGGTATATACAGTAGTGCATTGTTTTTAAAATATGTCATAATATCACTGTGTCTTTATTGTAAGTTATTTTATTTCTTCAAATTTTCCTGATTATGTTCACTTTAGGCTAGGTTGAAAATGAATACA